>NC_091620.1:96112970-106112970 GCF_027580195.1 Bos mutus
AATCCAGTGATAATAAATTCTTAAAGAGATGAATCAGGAAAAGAAAATTTTGGCTAAATGCAGGGGGAATATTTAAAAAGGAAAATCCTACCTTCTGAGATAATTTCTAAGAAGCACAATATTATTAAGCCCACCCTGGTGCAAAGCAATAAAGAGATTAAACATTGAAGCCAAATTTGATCAGTTGATCTGTTACTAAAATTGGGAAAGCTAGTATATATTCTAATTCAGAATTTTCACAGAATAAATTATGAATGGTGGCACTCAGTATAGCAAAGAGATGCCATATGAGACTATTTCCACTTTTATTCATCTTTTAGCTTGTTGTTGTTTAGTCACTAAGTCATGTCTGACTGTGACCCCGTGGACTGTAGCCTGCCAGGTTTCTCTGCCCATAGAATTTCCCAGTTAAGAATACTGGAGTGGGTTATAGTTTCTTTCTCCAGGGGATCTTCCTGACCCAGGGATTGAACCCGTGTCTCTTGCATTGGCAACTGGATTCTTTGAGCCACCTGTCAAGCAGTCTTTTAGATATTGACCCATTAAGTCATAGTCTTAAATTAATATTCATTATTTGACTGTAATTGCATCAAGGGTCAGCAAGTTTAATCTTTGGGCCAGATCTACCCAGTCACCTGTTTTTGCATAGTCTCAAAGAGTTAAGAATATTTTTTAATATTTTTAAATGGTTGAAAAATCCAAAAGAATAATAATAGTTTATAATGTTAAAAGTATATGAAATGCAGATTTTAGTTTTCATACGTAAAGTTTGACTAGAACATAGGCACATCCATTTGTTTACATTTAGTCTGTGGCTACTTTTGTGCACAATAGCAGAGTTGTTACAGAGACTCCTTAGACCACAAAGCCTAAAGTGTTTATCATCTAGCCCTTTACAGAAAATATTTGCCAACCCCTAAATTGCATAAGCATCTTGCAGTTATATAACTCTCAAACATGATTTCTAGATTTAGAATTAGTATTAATTTAGTAGCTTACATAACTTACATGCAAATCATTGTGAAAATGGAGGCATGCCTAGCCGGATACATGTAATTTGAATGTCTCACCTTCATTAATAGAAAATGAGCAGGCCACATTGAAGACAGGTTTGAAATGTTTGCATGATCATACTTCTTTCTAGTTTTTTCTACTAACTCCCAGGTTACTTGTCCTCATATTCTTTCATAGTATATAATTTCCTGCTTCACTGTTATATGTCCATGCTCCCCCATTATGTAATATAATGTCTGATATTCACATTTGAAACACACATCTGTCTTTTAGTCATCTCTTTCCAATGGATAATGTTATTTACAGCATCATTACATCCAAATCTGTCTCGAGAGCCATTCTCCCTTCTGAACACCAGATCTACATATCCCAAAGACACTGAGCATCTCCTCTAGAATATCACACGCTATAGGAGTTCACCAACTTACTGGCTCTCACTCATGCCAAAAAATACATCTCTTTCTGTGAAAAAGCATCACCACACACACAACAAGCAAAGCTAAAAGTATGAAAGTCATACTAGAACCTTTCTCTTTTTGATTACTCCCTGCATCCATCATACCCTGCAACGTGTGCCTCCTTGGTATCTCTCAGATCTGCCCTCTATTCTGTCCCCATTGCCAATGCTGCAACTAAAATCCACTTTACTTCTTTTCTAGATTATTTTATTCACCTCCCATCTGATCTCCCTGTTTCTGGTATGATATGCAGCCCCTAAGCCATGCTTCAGAGTGTCACTGCTAAGACTCAGTTTAATTATGTCCTGTCCTTCTCCCATGATCTGAAGGACATTATTTTGTGCTCCCATTGCACTCTGAGAATATCTCCATAGCATATTGTGTGTCACATCCTGCTGCTACATATGTTACCATCAGTTGACTCTGTGCACCTCAGTGATATTTTAAACAGTATCTGTTCAACTTGGAACCCCCATCACTATACTGAAAAAAGCTAGACCTGTTAGATGAACAATCAAGCTAATTAAAATTGAGTTAAATTAGGTTATTTGGTTCCATTGATATTAGCTTTCAGCAATATGTTTGGGGGATGAGTGTAAGAAGGTGCTGGACATTCATTTATTCAGTCAGTCAACAGATTCCTACTGGTCTTACCCCCTTAGAAAGGGAAGCAAGTGACAAACAGACCCAGGCTTCTCAAAGGTGAATGTGTGTGTGAATTACATGGGAATCTTATTATAAAGTGGAGTCTGATTCAGGCTTGGGGTGGGACTAGGAGACTGCATCTCTCACAATGCTGTCAGTGTTCCTGGTTTGTGGACCACATTTGGAGAACCAAAACACTAGAGAGAAAAACTGTTTCTTGCCGAAGGATTTTTATTGTTTAATACATGTACCAAAATTATATGTATACATTGAAAAGAACAAAATGTATGGAATTTCAAGGAAAATGACTAGCTTCTGTCCCATCATTTGCGTCACCAGATCCATTCTTTGATTCTTTGGCTGTCTCTTCTGACTGAGGCTTCCCCAGTGGCTCAGACAGTAAATCTGCCTACAGTGCAGGAGACCAGGGTGCGATCCGTGTGTCAGGAAGATGCCCTAGAGAAGGGCATGGCAACCCACTCCAGTATTCTTGCCTGGAGAATCGAATGGACAGAGGAGCCTGGCAGGCTGCAGTTCATGGGGTCACAAAGAGTTAGACACAACTGAGTGATTAACACTTTTTTCACTCAATCTGCTTTGCTATAGTCTTGGGGTTTTTTTTTTGTTTGGTTGTTTGTTTTTTTACTTAATAGTTTTAGGTATATTCTGCTTAGTTTATGCTTTACAAAAGTGGTTTGTAACATCACTCCATTTAAATCTTGCTAATACTTAGTATCTGCTGGGTGATTTTTATGTGCCAGATAATGTTCTAAGCATTTTGTATGCATTGATTCATTTACTCCTTACAAGCAACCAATGAAATAGGCACTATCTCTGTGGTATAGATAGTGAAAACGAATTTAGTCATTTGTCCAAAGTCTCCAGATAGGAAGTGAGGATCCTGTCAGTCTGATTTTTTAACCAGTATTCTATTCTGCTTCTGAAAAAAAGAATATTTGAATCCATAGAAAACATAGAATGATTGAGATTATGAAAATGTCATCAACTATAGAACCAAGTTACTGACACACAATTACATTTTCTTTCCTACAGAGCTTTTATCATCTCTTTTCCTTTTTTTGTAAAGCCATCATTATAATAATTCTCATTTCTTAAACACTGCACCATATCAATTAATCCATTATCCCCACTCCCTTCTTTATATGGCAGAAGCCCTTCCCTGCAGGTTTCTTCCTGAGTTTCTTCCAGATCAGGGTCTCAGTTGGATCCTCTTTTTGTTGCCATTGTTGTTTTCAATAGACTTATATTTTAGAGCCCTTTGAGGTTCACAGTAAAACTAAGCGGAAGGTACAGAGATTTCCCATATAGCTCTCACCCCCCACACACGCATGGCCTCCCCACTGACAGAATTACCCCACAAATGGTACTTTTGATAGAATCGGTAAACTTCCATAGACACATCATGTTCAATCAAAGTCCATAGTTTGCCCTGGGTCCACTCGATGTTGTTCATTCCATGGGCTTGGGCAAGTGTATAAGGTCTTTACAATAATAATATACCTATTATTATAAGATCATAAGGAATGACACTGTCATGAAAATTCTCTGTGCTTCATTTATTCATCCCTCTCTCCCAAAACCCCTGGCCCACTGATCTTTTCACTGTCCCCATAGTTTTGCCTTCTCCAGAGTGTCATATAATTGGAATCTTACTGGATATAGCCTTCTCAGATTGATTTCATTCACTTAATAATGTGCATTTAAGTTTCCTTCATGTGCATTCATGGCTAGATAGCTCATTTCTTTTTAGCACTGAATAATATTCTTTCACTTCATGGGAAATAGATGGGGAAACAGTGGAAACAGTGTCAGACTATTTTTGGGGGCTCCAAAATCACCGTAGATGATGTTTGCAGCCATGAAATTAAAAGACACTTACTCCTTGGAAGGAAAGTTATGACCAACCTAGATAGCATATTCAAAAGCAGAGACATTACTTTGCCAACAAAGGTCCGTCTAGCCATGGCTATGGTTTTTCCAGTGGTCGTGTATGGATGTGAGAGTTGGACTGTGAAGAAAGCTGAGTGCCGAAGAATTGATGCTTTTGAACTGTGGTGTTGGAGAAGACTCTTGAGAGTCCCTTGGACTGCAAGGAGATCCAACCAGTCCATTCTAAAGATCAGTCCTGGATGTTCTTTGGAAGGACTGATGCTAAAGCTAAAACTCCAATACTTTGGTCACCTCATGCGAAGAGTTGACTCATCGGAAAAGACTATGATGCTGGGAGGGATTTGGGGCAGGAGGAGAAGGGGACGACAGAGGATGAGATGGCTGGATGACATCACCGACTCAATGGACATGAGTTTGGGTGAACTCCAGGAGCTGGTGATGGACAGGAAGGCCTAGCGTGCTGCAATTCATGGGGTCTCAAAGAGTCAGACATGACTGAGTGACTGAACTGAACTGAACTGAATAGTCCTTTGGGCTTCCCAGATGGCCCTAGTGATAAAGAATGGGCCTGCCAATGCAGGAGTCATAAGAGACATGGATTCAATCCCTGAGTCATGAAAATCTGCTGGAGGATGACACAGCAACCCACTGCAGTATTCTTGCCTGGAGAATCCCATGGACAGAGGACCCCAGTGGGCTATAGTTCATAGGGTTGACAAAGTCAAACACAACTGAAGCAGCTTAGCATGCGCACACACACAGTTTTCCTTTGTCTTGATTGATGCACCACAATTTATTTATCCATTCACCTACTGAAGGACCTCTTGGTTGTTTCCAAGTTTTGAAAATTATAAAAGAAGCTGCTGTAAACATTTGTGTACAGGTTTTTACGCAGACATAAGTTTCCAACTTTTTTGTATATATTCCATGAGTACAAACACTGGATCATATGATGAGTATATTTAGTTTTATAAGAAACCTCCAAACTGTCTTCCAAAGTACCGTTTTGCCCTCCCAGTACCTATGTATGGGAGTTCTTGTTACTCCACACCCTCACCTACTCTTGGTGTTGTCCATTTGATCCTCTGTTTTTTGAATCTCTTTCTTAGCTCATACATCTGTTTTGCTGGAGAACACCCTCAAATATGTTTTAAAGGGCATATAAAAGGCAAGCTCTCCAGATCTTTCTATGACTGAAAATATATTAATTGTACCCTTGCATTTAATTGATATACCAACCACATTGAGAAATCTAAGATAGAATTAACTTTTCCTCTGAGGTTTAAAGGCGTTTCTCTGTTTTATTCTACCATAATGTTTTTGAGAAGCCTGATGCCATGCTGATTTTCATGTTTCTGTAAGTGACACATTTTTCCTCTCAGAGGGCATTTGTTGTTGTTGTTGTTGTTGTTTTTCAGTCGCTAAGTCGTGTCCGACTCTTTGTGACCCCATGGACTGCAGTGTGCCAGGCTTCCCCGTCCTTCACTCTCTTCCAGAGTTTGCTCAAACTCATGTCCATTGAGTTGGTGATGCCATCCAACCACCTCATCCTCTGTCACCCTCTTCTCCTTCTGTCTCCAACAGTTCCTAGCACCAGAGTCTTTTCCAGTGAATCAGCCCTTCACATCAAGTGGCCAAAGTATTGGAACTTCAGCTTCAGAGGGCATTTAGAATCTTCTTTATGTCATTGTGCTTTGAAATTTCAAAATAATGTGTGATTTGAGCTGGGCAGGGCAGGGATCAAAGTTTGCTGGGAGGTTCTCAAGAGCAGTACTTGGCACAAAGATACAGAAGTGGGAATCAACAAGGAGTGTTTGGAAGATGTGAGAATCAGCTTTCAAACACAGCCCTTCCGTTAACCCTTGCATGCCCCTTGAGTGGGGCATTTCATGTTACAGAACATAAGTTTTTGTCCTGCATTATTAATAAAGGTGTTGACACCTACCTCCTTAGGGCTGTTGGGAGGGTATATTTAGATAATATATAATTAAAGTTATGAAAAAAATATTCTTTTGGTATTAGGTATGAGAATTCCTTGAATATAGAGTAGATCCATCTTCATTCTAATCTTATTAGGATGCTTTGAGAAGCAGTTGGTTTGGTGGATGTGGCATACAGAGACTGGGTGTTAAGCATGGTGTTCCTACAACATGAGGAAGAAAAATAATACTCTTCACAGCAAAGAATAGGTAGGAATATTCAGAGCTGAAAAACAAGGAGCTAGGAAAGACAATATCAATGAGCTGGGCCAAATTATGCCTGGAGGATGAATCCAGGAAGACCTTCCTCTCTTCCTCAGTTTTAGTGGAACTAAAATTAGCTAAATTTGGAAAACTCAGCAGTGGTCACGGGACCGGAAGAGGTCGGTTTTCATTCCAATCCCAAAAAAGGGAAATGCCAAAGAATGCTCAAACTGCCACACAATGGCACTCATTTCACATGCTCAGTTTCACATTTCACATGATAATCCTCAAAATCCTTCAAGCTAGACTTCAGCAGTATGTGAACTGAGAAATTCCAGATATACAAGCTGGATTTAGAAAAGGCAAAGGAACCAGATATCAAATTGCCAACATGCGTTGAATTAAAGAAAAAGCAAGGGAATTCCAGAAAAACATCTACTTCTGCTTCATTGAATACACTAAAGCCTTTGACTGTGTGGACCACAACAAACTGTTGTAAATTCTTAAAGAGAAGGGAATACCAGACTACCTTACCTGCCTCCTGAGAAATCTGTATGCAGGTCAAGAAGCAACTGTTAAAAGGAGACATGGAACAATGGACTGGTTCCAAATTGGGAAAGGAGTATGTCAAAGCTGTATATTGTCACCCTGCTTATTTAACTTCCATGCAGAGTACATCATGTGAAATGCTGGGCTGTATGAAGCATAAGCTAGCATCAAGATGGCCAGGAGAAATATCAATAACCTCAGATATGCAGATAACACCACCCTAATAGCAGAAAGTGACAAGGAACTAAAGAGCCTCTTAATGAAGATGAAAGAAGAGAGTGAAAATGCTGGCTTAAAACTCAACATTCAAAAAATGAAGATCATGGCATCCAGTCCCATCACATCATGGCAAATAGGTGGGGAAACAATGGAAATAGTGACAAAATTTATTTTCTTGATCTCCAACATCACTGCAGATGGTGACTGCAACCATAAAATTAAAAGACACTAGCTCCTTGGAAGAAAAGCTATGACTACCCTAGACAGGGTATTAAAAAGTAGAGACATCACATTGCTGACAAAGGTCTGTACAGTCAAAGCTATGGTTTTCCCAGTAGTCATGTATGGTTGTGAGAGCTGAACCAAAAAGAAGACCAAGCACTGAAAAATTGATGCTTTTGAACTGTGGTGCTGGAGAACACTCTTGAGAATCCCTTGAACAGCACAAAGATCAAACCAGTCAATCCTAAAGGAAATCAATCCTGAATATTCATTGGAAAGACAGATGCGGAAGCTGAAGCTCCAGTATTTTGGTCACCTGATGGGAAGAGCCAACTCATTGGAAAAGACCGTGATGCTGGGAAAGATTGAGGGCAAAAGGAGAAGGGGGCAACAGAGGATGAGATGGTTGGATGGCATCACTGACTCAATGGACATGAATTTTAGCAAACTCATGAGATACTGAAGTATAGGGAAGCCTGGTGTGCTACAGTCCATGGGGTCACAAAGAGTCAGACATGACTAAGCAAATGAACAAGAACAAAACAAAGACTTTGGAGAGAACACAAATAGCTAGTCAACTAGACACTGTTCACCATGTACTGTAAGCTGTAAACCTCTCCTCTATCCCTTTTAGGACATAGGTTTTCAATTCTATGTGCTTTGATAATAATACTTTTATGAGAGTAGACTTTTGTCAAGAGCAACTCAAAGAGAAGAATGAGACAGGTAGCATCTGAATATCATGTGTAAAGCACTTAGTGTAATAGTCTGCACACGCTTAGAGTCAAATCTTGTCATTATTATTGTTAATATTACAATGTAAGGTGGGACCACCTATCATACTATGTAACCCTGACAGTTCTACACAGACAAGAAAACTGTGCCTTGTAATCCTTCATCTGGTTTCCATATGTGCATTTTTACTTCGTATTAAAAACTTATAAAACTGAAACCAACTATTTTCATGTTTCTATTTTTAGAGGTGCTCAATCTTAATTTGACATGGGAAGATGGAAGTAGAAAGAGTCATGAGATTTTCATGCTGTTGCTTTCTAAAGGAATAGCTAAGTAGAAATGAAGAAATTATACAAAACATCATTCTAATTCTGACAATATTTATCTTAGCAATGCTCTTCTAGAAAAAGGAATGGATACCCACTCTAGTATTCTTGCCTAGAGAACTCCATGGACAGAAACACCTGGTGGGCTACAGTCCATGGGGTCACAAACAGTCAGACACGACTAAGCGACTAACATTTCACACTTCTACCTTTATACAGCCATTCCAGCTCCTAGGAGCCCCATCAACATTGCTTAGGATTGCCTACAGTTCTCTCTCAGTTACAAGCTCAGATTCCTTCCAAACAAAACAGTCAAGTTGCAAACTTTCCTTGCTTGTAGTTCAGTTCATTCATTCAGTCATGTCCAACTCTTTGCAACCCGTGAATTGCAGCACGCCAGGCCACCCTGTCCATCACCAACTCCCGGAGTTTACTCAAACTCACGTCCATCAAGTCGGTGATGCCATCCAGCCATCTCATCCTCTGTTGTCCCCTTCTCCTCCTGCATCCAATCCCTCCCAGCATCAGAGTCTTTTCCAATGAGTCAACACTTCGCATGAGGTGGCCAAAGTACTGGAGTTTCAGCTTTAGCATCAGTCCTTCCAAAGAACACCCAGGACTGATGTCCTTTAGAATGGATTGATTGCATCTCCTTGCAGTCCAAGGGACTCTCAAGTCTTCTCCAACACCACAGTTCAAAAGCATCAGTTCTTCAGTGCTCAGCTTACTTCACAGTCCAACTCTTACATCCATACATCACTACTGGAAAAACCATAGCCTTGACTAGATGGACCTTTGTTGGCAACGTAATGTCTCTACTTTTGAATATGCTATCTAGGTTGGTCGTAACTTTCCTTCCAAGGAGTAAGCGTCTTTTATTTTATTTTTTAATTTTTTATTATTATTATATATATATATTTTTTTTTTACTTTACAATACTGTATTGGTTTTGCCATACATCAACATGAATCTGCCACGGGTCATGGCTGCAATCACCATCTGCTGTGATTTTGGAGGCCCAAAAAATAAAGTCTGACACTGTTTCCATTGTTTCCCCATTTATTTCCCATGAAATGATGGGACCAGATGCCATGATCTTAGTTTTCTGAATGTTGAACATTAAGCCAAGTTTTTCACTCTCCTCTTTCACTTTCATCAAGAGGCTTTTTAGTTCCTCTTCACTTTCTGCCATAAGGGTGGTGTCATCTGCATATCTGAGGTTATTGATATTTCTCCAAGCAATCTTGATTCCAGCTGGTGCTTCTTCCAGCCCAGTGTTTCTCGTGATGTACTCTGCATAGAAGTTAATAAGCAGGGTGACAATATACCGCCTTGACGTAGTCCTTTTCCTATTTGGAACTAGTCTGTTGTTTCATGTCCAGTTCTAACTGTTGCTTCCTGACCTGCATACAGATTTCTCAAGAGGCAAGTCAGGTGGTCTGGTATTCCCATCTCTTTCAGAATTTTCCACAGTTTATTGTGATCCACACAGTCAAAGGATTTGGCATAGTCAATAAAGCAAAAAATAGATGTTTTTCTGGAACTCTCTTGCTTTTTCAATAATCCAGCGGATATTGGCAATTAGATCTCTGGTTCATCTGCCTTTTCTAAAACCAGTTTGAACATCAGGAAGTTCACGGTTCATGTATTGCTGAAGCCTGGCTTGGAGAATTTTGAGCATTACTTTACTAGAGTGTGAGATGAGTGCAATTGTGCTGTAGTTTGAGCATTCTTTGGCATTGCCTTGCTTTGGGATTGGAATGAAAACTGACCTTTTCCAGTCCTGTGGCCATTGCTGAGTTTTCCAAATTTGCTGGCATATTGAGTGCAGCACTTTCACAACATCATGTTTAAGGATTTGAAATAGGTCAACTGGAATTCCATCACCTCCACTAGCTTTGTTCGTAGTAATGCTTCCTAAGGCCCACTTGACTTCACATCAGGATGTCTGGCTCTAGGTGAGTGATCACACCATCATGATTATCTTGGTTGTGAAGATCTTTTTTGTACAATTCTTCTGTGTATTCTTGCCACCTCTTCTTAATATCTTCTGCTTCTGTTAGGTCTATACCATTTTTGTCCTTTATCGAGCCCATCTTTGCATGAAATGTTCCCTTGGTATGTCCAATTTTCTTGACGAGATCTCTGGTCTTTCCCATTCTGTTGTTTTCCTCTATTTCTTTGCATTGATCGCTGAAGAAGGCTTTCTTATCTCTTCTTGCTATTCTTTGAAACTCTGCATTCAGATGCTTATATCTTTCCTTTTCTCCTTTGCATTTGGCTTCTCTTCTTTTCACAGCTATTTGTAAGGCCTTCTCAGACAGCCATTTTGCTTTTTTGCATTTCTTTTCCATGGGGATGGTCTTGATCCCTGTCTCCTGTACAATGTCACAAACCTCATTCCATAGTTCATCAGGAATTCTATCAGATCTAGTCCCTTGTATCTATTTCTCACTTCCACTGTATAATCATAAGGGATTTGATTTAGGTCATACCTGAATGGTCTGGTGGTTTTCCCTACTTTCTTCACTTTAAGTCTGAATTTGGCAATAAGGAGTTCATGATCTGAGCCACAGTCAGCTCCCGGTCTTGTTTTTGCTGACTGTATAGAGCTTCTCCATCTTTGGCTGCAAAGAATATAATCAATCTGATTTTGTGTTGACCACCTGGTGATGTCCATGTGTAGAGTCTTCTGTGTTGTTGGAAGAGGGTGTTTGCTATAGTTGGTGCTCAATAAATATTAATGTATTCAGAAACAACTAAGAAGTAACTACCCAACTCTTAAAAAAACGGAAGCACTCAAAGAGATCTTCATGTTTGGTTCATGTTTTCAGACTGCGGAGATTTAATCTATTCTAATGTCTTTAGGGATATGTTACTCCTTTCTCAGTATTTTTTTCCTCATGGATAAATAAAAATATAAGGGTGTGGAGTTGAAACAGGCATTTGAGTCATTATCGCATGCCTATTGAATCACCCTTAACCAGGATCCCCCAACACGAACCATCTGAACATAAGTAACACTTTAGTCCCTACAGCTTTCTGAAGCCTACACCTGGACTTTCTGTGATTATAAAACTGGCAGTTCAACCTGGTACTGGACTGGTATTATTCTCATCCTTATTGGAGTAGAGTTTGCTTCCGCTCAAATATTCAAAGATCTAAGATGATTCGATGAGGCAATGTATGTAAAGAGCCTGGATACACCATAGAAATCTCATGAGTGCAGCTTTCTTCCATGGTATCTCCCTGAGAGGAAAACAGCCCGTTGTTTCTCATTTTTATAAAGAATGGACAAAAAGACAGATTTCAGTGTTTACAGAAATAATGTGAAAGAGTTGTGTGTGACCATAGAAGTGCTTAAACAACTAAGAGGACAGAGGGTAGATGATTTTAAAAATAAGACTGGCCATTATCCAGCTTAGAAACTAGAACTAGAACTTCAAAGTAGTCAGTAGCATGGATTAAGGGTCCTACTGTGTCAAGAGCACTTAGTGAGATATTGTGCTATTTTCAAAGGAATAGTAACGTGACTTCTTTTAAAAGAGATTGTTAATAAAAAGATAGCCATGATGAAACAAAATCTAAATAACCTAAAAATATTAATACAGAAGGCAAACAAAATCTCATACACAATATGTGGTATTTTGGTTCTACTTTGTTATAAATTGATGCTAATCTTTTTTAAGTGACTAGCATGATATACTTCTTTTCCTACAACAACAATAGTTTGGTAATAATGATATTGTTTTCCAAAAGACCCTAATAGTAACATACCCTCTAAAGGATTTAGTCTAATAACTGTGAATCAGAAATCTTCACTTTCTTACCATGACTTCTTATATTCTGTTTGAATCTAAGATTATTATATAAGCAGCATGTGTTAACTGCATCCTCACATATTCATTTTTAAAGGACATTTTGTATGAAAAGATTCATTTTTATATTCAGCATTAAAAAATAGTACCTTTCTGCTTAGCCTCATACTTCAGCATCTATAACACTATTGAACATACTTGTTAAATTTCTGTTTCTTACTTGACTAGAATTTATTGAGGGTAGAGATTTGTGCTTTGTCTATTTGTTAAAGGCTCCTGGTACAGTGTCTGGAACATAGTAGGAGCTCAATACATTTTATGAAATGAATGAATGATGGTATATTAGATACTCTAGAGGAGTATAAAATTCAGTGGTAAGAGGTACAGTGTAATCTAAGTGTGAAAAATTAGGAGAGAAAATCTGGCTGAGATCTTTTTCAATCTACATAGATAGGTGCATTCTGACATCTTAAGTATCTGGCTGTTAATTCCTCGGTTAATAAGATAACAAAAGTAAAATCCGATGAAATCAGATGTACAGAGAGTTTGAGGCTGGTTGAACCTGGTGGCCTTTACAGGTGCAATTTATTTTTACAGCACAAAGAACACTGAATCTTCCCAGAATAACCTGATTCCCACAGAGTTAAATAAAGTTGCTCATTTATCCTGATTCTTGACATACTTCTGTCTTTCTAGACTGTCTAGAAAGATCTCTATTTCCCAAAGGCCTCAGTGTGAATTTTAATGATCCAGTCCACGTGACATCCTTTTTTTTTTTTTCATTGCCGTTAGTAAATGACAAGTGAAGGATATTCATTTTAACTTGAAAATGTCAGCTATGCACTTTAAGAGATATATTTTTGCAGCTTGTAATGAGGCGGTGTTTCTTTTTGAAAGAAATACTCATCTCTGATGCAAGTGCTGTGCAGGTGACAACTGATATTTAATAAGCGATGGTTCTTATATTAGTCGCAGTTCTCTAAAGAAAATGTCTCAGATTGCTTTTGAAAAACTCTTAGCATCACTAGCCCAAAGGCATGATGTGACCTTTTTATTACATAATGAGAATCATTTATTATCTTACAATGTATCTTAAAGTCACAGACAAAATGCCACTTTGATAATTGCTTTCAATTAGCTTTGAGCATAGCATATATTCATAAAATGTCTTCTCTAATTTAGACTTGAATTAGAGAAAATTACAGATATAATCTACTTTAAGGTTGTCTCATTTAAGGTGATTCGTAGTTTTATTTCAAAGAAATCAAAAAGAAGAGCTTTAGAACAGTCTCTCAGAATGTTTTAAGCAGGCTTTTCAATATTTGATTCTATTCTATTACCAATTAATTAACAAATTAGAAAGCTAGTTCATCATTTCTGACCTTTTATGCACGTTAGCTTTTGACTTTCATTCTAAATGATTGTTTTGAAATTAAGGCTTGCAGTTCGTGTTGAAAGAGAGAAACAATCTGATTAACAGGGTAAATAAGGCTTGCCTTGGTACCAAGTACATCTTGATGTGGGAGTATAATTGAGATTCTGAGTACTATAATGGTGCATCCTTTCCTGTCTTAAATAAATAATACATAACTAATGGTCAGTAAATTATACTAGATAATCATGTGGCATGAATGAGGAATTTGGGGGTTTAATACAAGCCAGGTTAGAAATAGTATGATACTTAAAATGTAATTTCAATTAAGTTTGGTTTCTTGTTAGCACCCTGAGCATTGGTTTAAAATCATACCTTATCTTCCTTAAAAATATTTTTGCAATAATAGAAACTCTGAAACTACATTTTACTCTTGTGCTGTTTCAGTAACACAGGCAATGTGATTAACCTTAACAGAGATTCTCAGAAATTCGTATTGTACCCAAGGATTACTCCCTCCTCTTTCTCTCTTTTTTTCCCTAGATAAAAATTATACACAAGAACCAAGCCCCAATGCTGATGGGTCCTCCTCCCAAAACCGGGTTGTTCTGCTCCCTCGTCAAAAGAACCAGAAACCGAAGCAAGGAATAATCCCGTATCATTCCACTGTTGGCACTGTAATTAGCATAATTGGGCCATGGAACACTTATGCTGGAAACCTTTGAACAAGTTCAAGTCTCCTGCTCATGTAACATCATGGAATTGGTTTGACAGTTTTTGTGACTGAGTTAATGTAAAATTCAGCTAATAGGAAATTTATTGTCTCAGTTTTCATGGGCATCTTTGCATGAAGAAAGCGGAAGTTTACATGAAGTGATACTGCATATTTTTGTTGCATGCATTCCCATAGATTTTTATGTCTCCTATCCATTCCTTCACCAATTTCCATGTACTAACCTGTAAGAAAAGTCTGTACAATAACAACAAAAAAAGGAAATGTCACAGAAAATGTGATTCCAGTTATTAATAAGCACTACTTAATAATGCTTCAGTGATCATAATTGCAGATTGCTATACTTTTCCCTTTAAGAATCAAAAAGCATATCAATGATCTTTGACCTATGACTTGAGGAGCAACTTTTAATTGAAAGGTTTTATTAAATAGTTGTCTATTTGCTGTATCTAAATAGTTTTCCTTTGACTTCTTGATGCTTCTGAGTGGAATTTATTAATATGCTTCTGAGTGGAATTTATTAATAAAATATCAGGTGTAAAATTTTCTTGTGCTGAGAAGTAGGAAATGGTTTTATTTTGTTTAGTTTTGTTTTTAATTCTACACATAAGTGAAATCATGTTACTTGGCAGTAAAGTGTGTTAATATGGCAAGCCTTCTTCCCTTCTGCATGTGAATCTAGAAGAAAATTCTTAATCACAACAGTAACCAAATAGATGTTTGAAACTATGTGCCTAAGTGTATTTCCCACCAAAGATTCAGAAAAAGATGCTTGAGAGAAATGGGTTATGCATAATTAATTAAGCATCATGAAGAAAATTTATGGTTCTAATGATTAATTTTGTGATGGCTAAAACTCTGGAAGAGAAGGGATTACCCATTAATTATAATTAAAAATCTCCTTTCACAGACAATAAGCTATGCAACACAATCAAAGCTCAATAGCTAATTTCTTGCTTTTTTGGTCATTTGTGAGTATAGGTGTCTATAATTTTGAATGGGTCAGCTAAGTACACTTGCGAAAGTAAATGATTGTATCATTTGCTTTCGAGTATAAATTGATCCCTGTAATAATATTAAGCTCTTTGAAGTCAATCATGCATGCAGTTGGCACCCTCCCTTTTCAACTCCTGCACTCCCATCTCCATGACTTTTCAAATATTTATTTGGAAATAATGCCCTAGATTGTTATTAAAGTTTTTCATGGCATGGCTGAATTCTCTGATTGTTTGAAGAAATTATGGAATAGTATTTTTAAGTGTTTCATTTAAACCTATGATATAAAATTAAATGCTTGTTCTGAGCAGTTTTGGTATTGTTCATTCATATTGAGCTGCATCTCCTCGTTGCATGTTTTATGTTTTTAAACATGCCATAAGGAAAACAAGTGCTTGAAATGCATGATTTATTAGTTTCTCTCTCCATTCTGCATTAAAGTACTAATGATTTTCAGTTCTGTTTTTCTATTGATTCATTCATCTTTGAATTACAGATAGCATTTAGTGATTCTTGAACATAATCCTGTACATGGACTTATGGGTTTCAAATTAAATTGCTATAATTTTTGTTCTTTGATTGGAAGACTCAACTGAATGTTGTTATAGCAAATAACTACTCTCCAGCAATGTGCTATCCTGGAAGATTATGTCTAAGCATTTTCTTTTAGTGTTTCAGGAACATTGGATGGTAAATATAAATCAACAAAAGTTTAATTGCTTTAAAAATAAAAGCTTTTGAATAAATTAAGACATTATTTAGCATTCTCAGGAAAATTATCATTATAGTTGCAAATGTAGCACAGCAATCACTTGCCCTAGTATAATAAAAGTTATTTGGCAGAGCAGCCATCTAGACCAGAAGAAATCTCAAAGCAGTAACAAATGTATTACTGACATAATGTTACATAACACACACATTGATTTTTGTGTATCTATGGTTACAGGTAATAAATATTTTCACACAGACTGACAACATTTTCTGTAATGGGCCGGCAGGCTTTGTGTCAGAAACATACTCTGAAGGCACAAATTATTTTGTGTTCAGGACAGCATACAATTATTCCCTGGCTACCTTTCATAGTTTGAAGGCAGCACCAGTTTGTGAATCAGTTTTAACAATCTGTGCACTGAAGAGCTGTTGAATAGACAGTGAGATGAGAGAAATCAAGCAATCTGCTTAAGACCTCAATAGTTGAAATACTGGGCTGTAGCTTTCCTTCAATGTAGCTATGTAGTTATAATTAGTAACAATTGTAGTTACATCTTCAGTCAGTGGGATTCATTGGTACCAATCATAAATGTTCAAACAGGAATCGAACTTTCCTCTCCCCAGCTCACTTTCTGAAGATACTGATGAGCTTGCCCTTCAAGAACACTACTCAAGGGGTTTGGAAAGTGATTTTTAAAAACTACTTTGATCGTTTTGAAATCAGAGAAGATATTCTCACCATTTTCTGACAGCTTCAAGTGAAGAATATGTATTTTAAGAAACATTCCAAACTGAAAGCTCTGTGGTATATAGAAATATTAAATACAGTTAGCTTTGTAAGGTGGAAACTTTTCTTATATGTGTGTGGGTCAATGTTTGCATTGTTGAGTCAACCTTTTCTAAATACAGTAGATATAGTTGTATAAAGTTTTAAATGGATGAAGCTCTTGAGTAAATATCATACTGGGATTTCTGGGTTCAGAGGAAAATGGGAAAAGAGATATGTACTTTGCTGAGTATTGCCATACACTGAGTAGATAAATAGAAATTCCAAAATAAAGCTGGATATCTATGCTGCTAACAAGAAAGAAGGTTTCTGTGTAGAATGGAGAATTTTAATGGACATAAATGTATTCCTCTACTTATGTGTGTATACCATGTATATCTGATGCTGTTAAATTTATTGTGGAAGGAAAATATATCTGGTAGGAAGTAAAGAAAATAGAATTTTAAAAGAGTTTTTATTTTTAAACAGATTGTGTGATTATAGCCAGAATAAAGCAAAAGACTCAGATATTCAGTGTATTCTACTGCAGGGGGAAATTTAACTCCAGTGAGAATTATTGAATGAGATATATATGTTTTTTTTCACATTTTGTTCTTTTTTCCTTATTTAGGAGGATGGGAAACAGTTGTGCTTTTCAAGGAAGAATCTGTTTTGAATCTCAGACTGTATTCTACTTGAATAAGACAAAACTTTCAAACAGCCCCATTCCTTTATGTGTCAGAAGTTTGTTTCTCATTGGTTATAAAAAGGAAAATGTTCCTTTCTTGGCACATATTAGCCCAAAGAGCTATTCAAATAGAGTACATATATTCTAAATGAAAATATTAAGCCCTTGTAATATATGTTGAGGATGTAAAATTTAAATAAATAAATAAACAAGCAAAAATTTGCCAAGGAGCTTTTATTTGGGGAAATGCAGAAATCACCCCTTAAGTCTCTCAATGAAAGTGCATTCTATTTAAATAAAGTTTGAATAAAATCACATTTAAAGGATTCTCTATATCCTTATTGTGTTTAAAAACATGGAATTCATTTCATTATGCTATCTTATTTTCTCAGAAAGTGTTATTATATATAGTATTCTGCTTTTTGAAATAAAAATGTTAACACTCGGTTATGTCATTCCTTTCCACCATTTTGCCCAACTTTTGTCCATAAATTAATTCTTCAAGCAGCTGACAATCTACCCCAGTGGATATCCACTGGGGGTACCAGGCAGGCCACCTGTCTTTTGTCAGAGATAAAGAGTCTGAGTACTGGGGGACTGAATTTTGGTGTCATTAAGAATTGAACTATTTCTGCTTTGCTTGGCCCCAGGATTCTGCTAAGAACAATGTTCCACCAATTTTATAAATTCCAGGAATGCCAGCAAACCCACTGATTGCATCAAGGGAACCGAAAGACTAGACCGGGGGTTCTGTGAGGGTTACATTCAATTTTCTGGATGAAACTGATTTCTGATTTTATTTTGGGTAACAAACTTCACCAGATATCTCACAGGCACTGAGTAGGTACACAATATTTTACAAAGGAGCTGCAGAAATTAAAGAATTTTTTCATGATGTAAATCCCTAAGTGCCTTTCCATCTATTGGAAGAGTTAACTAAATTGTTGACTAAGGAAATGACCAAGTTGGGCTTCCCTGGTGGCTCAGTGGTAAGGAATGCACCTGCATTGCAGGAGACAGAAGGAGACACAGATTCAATCCCTGGGTCAGGAAGATCCCCTGGAGGAGGGCAGGGCAACCCGTTCCAGGATTCTTTCTTGGAGAATCCCATGGACAGAGGAGCCTGGCGGGCCATGGTTCATGGGGTCACAAAGAGTCGGACACAACTGAAGCGACTGAGCACACACGCATGAAAAGACCAAGTTAAGCAAAATGTGATACATATTCAAATGAGAAAAGATTACTTGGCTGAAGGATTTAAAAAAATCCTCCAGAGAAGATAAATCTGCAAATGGCTTTTCAGACTAACTTGTCTTTACGTGAAGAGACAAAGAGAAAGAAGGAGCTCTTGAATCAGGGAAGATGAGTGAGGGTGTGGGGTTAGAAACCAGGTCCTCAGGCTTCATTGCCTCAATTCATCAAAAGATTAGGGAATTCATGTATTAGACCTTTGAATAGTGGATCTTTAAAAAAAATTATTAGAAGCAAGAAAGGGAAAAAAGGAGCATGGAAAAAATAAAGAAGGGAAGTAATTCGGGAGGGAGAGAGAATAAAGGCAAAACCCCAGATTAGGATTAAGTGACTATCAATTAATTTTGCATCCTGGAATCAAGGAAAATCAAGGAGAAATAAAAATACAATTACCAAGTCTGACTTGGAAAGCCTCCAAGCAATATCTGGCCAGCCTACATTTTCAGAGAGTTTTAACTAAAAGTATCTTAATAATATAATTTAAAAACTCTAAAATTTACAGAAAACTAAAGTAATAGAGAATACTAATTGTACAATGTGTTAATGATAACAGTTTTGTAATAGTTTTCTACAGAGCAAATAGATAACTCGGTCTTTTCTCTACAATGGTTGAATAAGTTTTTATTTTTTTAATTTTTTTAATTTTTTTAAATAATCTCTTTTTTTAAAAATTTTATTTAACTTTACAATATTGTATTGGTTTTGCCTTTCTAATTCCTGTTGGTAAGATCCCATGGTCATTCCTCCAAAGTAACATTTTTGTGGTTATATATTTTTGAATTTTTATCTTATATTGGCATATAGTTGACTAACACTGTTGTGTTACTTTCAGGTGTAAAGTGATTCATTCTTTTTCAAATTCCTTTTCCGTTTAGTTTCTTAAAGAATTCTGAGCAGAGTTCCCTGTGCTATACAGTATGTCCTTATTCTTTATCCATTTTCAATATAGCAGTGTGAACATGTCGATCTCAAACCCTCAATCTATGCCTTCCCCTGACCCTCCCCTCCCGGAGAACCATAAGTTTGTTCTCTAAGTCAGTGACTCTGTTTCTGTTTTCTAAATAAGTTCATTTGTATCATTTTTGTCTTGTTTTTACATTCCTCATATGCCTGATATCAGCTGGTATTGCAGAGAATTCAAGCCCTTTAACCCCCCTTCAGTTCAGTTCAGTCGCTCAGTCGTGTCTGACTCTTTGCGACCCCATGAATCGCAGCACGCCAGGCCTCCCTGTCCATCACCAACTCCTGGAGTTCACTCAAACTCATGTGCATCGAGTCAGTGATGCCATCCAGCCATCTCATCCTCTGTCGTCCCCTTCTCCTCCTGCCCCTAATCCCTCCCAGCATCAGAGTCTTTTCCAATGAGTCAACTCTTCGCATGAGGTGGCCAAAGTATTGGAGTTTCAGCTTTAGCATCATTCCTTCCAAAAAACACCCAGGACTGGTCTCCTTTAGGATGAACTGGTTGGATCTCCTTGCAGTCCAAGGGACTCTCAAGAGTCTTCTCCAACACCACAGTTCTAAAGCATCAATTATTCGTTGCTCAGCTTTCTTCACAGTCCAACTCTCACATCCATACATGACCAATGGAAAAACCATACCTTTGACTAGACAGACCTTTGTTGGCAAAGTAATGTCTCTGCTTTTCAATATGCTATCTAGGTTGGTCATAACTTTCCTTCCAAGGAGTAAGCGTCTTTTAATTTCATGGCTGCAGTCACCATCTGCAGTGATTTTGGAGCCCAGAAAAATAAAGTCTGACACTGTTTCCACTGTTTCCCCATCTATTTCCCATGAAGTGATGGGACCAGATGCCATGATCTTCGTTTTCTAAATGTTGAGCTTTAAGCCAACTTTTCACTCTCCTCTTTCACTTTCATCAAGAGGCTTTTTAGTTCTTCTTCACTTTCTGCCATAAGGGTGGTGTCATCTGCGTATCTGAGGTTATTTATATTTCTTCTGGCAATCTTGATTCCAGCTTGTGCTTCTTCCGGCCCAGAGTTTCTCATGATGGACTCTGCATATAAGTTAAATAAGCACGGTGACAATATACAGCCTTGACATACTCCTTTTCCTATTTGAAACCAGTCTGTTGTTCCATGTCCAGTTCTAACTGTTGCTCCCTGACCTGCATATAGGTTTCTCAAGAGGCAGGTCAGGTGGTCTGGTATTCCCATCTCTTTCAGAATTTTCCACAGTTTATTGTAATCTACACAGTCAAAGGTTTTGGCATAGTCAATAAAGCAGAAATAGATGTTTTTCTGGAACTCTCTTGCTTTTTCCATGATCCAGCGGATGTTGGCAATTTAGTCATGGTCTAGTTCATTCACATCCTCACAGGACCCAGAGGCCAGTATGCCAGGATGAAAATGGCCACTGAACTCGGAGTAGAGCTGTGTTTGTTGGGGTCCCTTTTACTTGAGGTCAAGATTAGTTATAGATGCTTCCCTAGGCTGGGCTTCCCCAGTGGCTCAGTGATAAAGAATCTGCTTGCCAACACGGGAACCGCTGGAGACTTGGGTTCAACCCCTGGGCTGAGACGAACCCTGGAAGAGATTGAGATGGAAACCCACTCCAGAATTCTTGCCTGGAAAATCCCATGGGTAGAGGAGGCTGGCGGGCTATAGTCCATATGGTCGCAAAGAGTCAGACATGACTGAGCGGCTGAGCATGCATGCAAGCTCACCTAAGGCTACGTGGAGTGTTGCCCGATGTCCTGGTGGATGAGTTGGTCCCCAGAGTGAAACAGTGCTCTAGGACTCAACCACATGACTGAGCAGGCTGCCGCTCCATCCCTGTATTCATCAAGCTTTGGAGTGGGCCCATGCCAGTGAGATAAGTGGAAGATCCGGCGCGGGAACTTCCAGATAACTCTGCCTTTGGGAGCCCTAAGAAGGTTCTTGACACAGCGGTGTAAAGTTAATCCCAGCTGCTTTTTTCACAGAATATGTTTCAGGAGAAAATTAATCTCTCTAAGCCTCAGTTTTCTCACCTGTAAACTACAGATAAACACAACACCCATTTCAGGGTTATTGTGAGATTAAATCGAGGTAACTTTCAAAATTACTTTCTATTGGCAAGCATTCAAATGACTTTTTTCAGCTTTAATGGAAATATAATAGTAGTAATTTTGGTAGTAGCAGCAGCAGGAAAACCTCTTTGTCCCTACTTCAGCCCTTCCTCTTCAATGCCAACTGTATTTGTCTGGAAGTAGATGATTTTCCTTATTGGATCACTGTGTTTTACATGATAAAAGTTCAAAATCTTCACGCATAGAGGGCTTTCAGAAGTTGTGCCTTGTCAACCTTTCCTGTGTCCTCTCCCCTCTGACCCCATGTGCAAACTTAGTTACAGCTATTTGCCTTCACCAAATATACCATGCTCTTTCAGGACCATGCAGTTTGTTTTTATATAAGATTGGTTTTTTATAAGATTTTATAATCACTGCCACATTCCCTTCCTCAAGGGTTTGTTTACCTCCATTCAGAAGGATTTCCGGAGCCACGCTGGTCTTGAATGCATTAGAATGAGTTATTCCGATGAGTTTATTTTTGTGCTCCTTTAAAACTCTGACATCTATTCTAAAGTTCTTTCACTCTGTATTTTAGATAGTTACATACCTGATTTTCTCATTAAATTTATGAGTCATTTGAATGCTAGCCTTGGGTCCTCATCATTAACTATTCCCCTGGACTATCCTGTATTAGATATCCAATAATTTTTGAATGAATAAATAACAACCACTAAAATAAGTCCCAGTCACTATAAAATGTATTCCTTGTTTCAGAAGAAAATATTAAAAAGGAAGGGAAAAGTCTGTAATAAATCATAAAATTGATATTAATACCACAGAAGAAGTATTTTATTATGCCTTATAAACATTGGGTGAGTAAACTTATACTTTATCCTAATGTCCTTTTCATCCCGTCACTTTCCCATATGCAATAGTACAGTATTTCCAACTTAGTGAATTTAGTGACCAATAGTAGTAAAGAATCTGGCTGCAATGCAGGAGATACAGGGGACTCAGGTTCAGTCCCCTGGAGGAGGAAATGGCAACAGACTCCAGTATTCTTGCCTGGGAAATCCCAGGACAGAGGAGCCTCGAGGGCTACAGTCCATGGGGTCGCGAAAAGTCTGACAGGTCTGAGCACACACAAATGGATGTTAGTCAGTCTGCACGGGATCTGCATGCCCGTGCTGTAGTAAGAGCAATGGACAGCTGCCTTCTCCAAAAGAAGCTGGGGAGATGATAAGCAGACTAAGGGCCCCCTCATCTTTGGAACCTGTGAACACATTACAAGACAACGAGGAATTAAGGTCTCAGGAAGAATCAAGAATGCTACTCAGCTGACGTTAAAACAGAGTATTCTGAATTATCCAGATGAGCCCAATGTAATCTCAAGAGCCCTTTAAAGTAGAAGCAGTCAGAGTCAGAAGAGGAGATCAGAGTCGGAGAGCCTTTGAGAGTGTGTTCCAGTGCTCATGTATGGATGTGAGAGTTGGACTGTGAAGAAGGCTGAGCGCCGAAGAACTGATGCTTTTGAACTGTGGTGTTGGAGAAGACTCTCGAGAGTCCCTTGGACTGCAAGGAGATCCAACCAGTCCATTCTAAAGGAGATCAGCCCTGGGATTTCTTTGGAAAGAATGATGCTAAAGCTGAAACTCTAGTACTTTGGCCACCTCATGCGAAGAGTTGACTCATTGGAAAAGACTCTGATGCTGGGAGGGATTGGGGGCAGGAGGAGAAGGGGATGACAGAGGATGAGATGGCTGGATGGCATCACTGACTTGATGGATGTGAGTCTGAGTGAACTCCGGGAGTTGGTGATGGACAGGGAGGCCTGGTGTGCTGCAATTCATGGGGTCACAAAGAGTCAGACACGACTGAGCAACTGAACTGAACTGAACTATATACTTTATCCTGGTTTTAGTTATTTGAAAGTTTGTAGTATGATTTTTCCCCTTCTTGGGACACCAACGACACTTGCTACTTTGCCTGTAGGAGGAAGGAATGATAAAAGATGACTTTAAAGGAGAGGTTTAGAGTTACCTTCTCAAATTAAATTCTTATGTCAGTCCCACAATTTCCTGCACGTTCCCTTGCAAGTTCAGCTTCAGCGGGAGCAGTAGCTGAACGGAGTCAACTAATGAAGCCTCCCATTCTTCCAGGTCAGAGCCCTACCTTTGCTTTTGGATTGCTATCCCAGTTTGAAGCCTTGAAAGAGTGTGCTTGGTAAACGCTAATTAATTTAAACTGGTTTGTGTGACAAGTGTCAGATAGTTTGAGGGGGAAATTAAGATACCTTGCCAATATTTTACAATGTAAAAGACATACTGGATTCTATTTCTAAACAAGAATTTCCCAAGTCAAAGGAAGATTACAGCCAGATGAAAACTTAAACTTAGCATATATTTAACCTGACTCCTTTTCCTATTCTGGAACCTTCACTATGGTGAGTTGTACACATTGAAATTGCCACCCACCCATCTGGGGGAAATTAAATCAAATTGGTGGTCTTGGTACAGTTTAGTGACAAAAATTCCCTCCTTGAACTTCAGGCTCCCCTGAACTTTTCTCCAACTAAGCCTCAACTTTTGGATTTCTTTGTCTCTGCACTGTCCAGCTCCAGCAAGAATCCCGTTGAGGCAATTTAGCCAAATTCCCCAACCTCCACATCTGATCATGAGATAGCTAATCAGGTTTCTCATCCCCACCACTACCCATCAGATGACACTTGATCACTGTGCCTGCCTTCGGCGAGAATGCCCCCTTGCCCCAGATGGTGATTCTGAGTAATTTTCCATCCAATTCTAAGTAATTTGCCCCTTAGCTATAAATCCCCATTGCCCATGTCATATTTACAGTTGAGTCCAGGCTCTCTCGTCTATCGTAAAGTTCCGTTGCAGTGGTTCTATTACCGAACCAAACTTGGGTCTGCACAGTAAAGCCAATCTTCTAACACTGGTTTGTGGTGAAGGAAAATGCAGTTTTTACTGCAGGGCACCAAGCACTGAGTCAAGGCAACTAGTGTGCAAAAAGCGGGAACTCCATGATGGCTTTCAGGGAGAGGTTTTTAATGACAGGGTGAGGGACAGTCGCCAGGTATGTCATCAGCTTGTGGACAAAGTTCTGATTGGTTGCCAGTGAGATCACTGGGAGACAACATCATCAACCTTCAGGTTCCAAGGGGTCTGGGGTCTATGCGCTCTGGGGCAGCATGCAGTTAACTTCTTCCACCTGGTGGGGGTTTCAACATTTGCAAAGCAGCTCAAAGGATACGGCTCAGAATATTATTTAGTTCCCTTAAGGAGGAACTAAAGGTCCTTGACTTTATTTAATGGCTAAATTATTATTTTGTCTTGCTTGACTGTTTTCCTTCATTGCTGCATTTTCTCACTTCTCTGATTAAATTTATTATTTGCAACCTGGTGTAGCCCTAGGAGGCTAAGATTTTTCTACAAAGAGGCAGTTGGAAGACATGGGGCTCAGGGGTGGAGAGTCAGGGTGGGGAGCCCCCTGGAGTCAGAAAGGCTCCATGGGGTCCTGGTGGGTTACAGTTCCTCTACCTCTCTCTATAGCCCCTGCCCCAATAATGATGTTCTTTCCCTGCTTAAACAAGTGTCAGGGAACAAGTGTCAATGTTTTCATTACCATTAATCTCTGGTATAATGAAAAATTCATATAACGATGGCATATTACCAGAGTCTAAGGACTGTCTCAAAGTTCCAGTCCTATAAAATAATATTCCCTTTCAGAAATTTATCTTCCAAATAATTTGATTAAATGCAATCAAATAATTTGAAAAAAAAATCAGAATGTAGGAATAACTGCTACTGTCCTTGGAAAGATTTAAGAAATTGATGCCTTGCAATTTTGTAATATAGGCACTTGTCAAAGGGCCATACACCCCAGATCCTGAGTTCACCTGCAGCTCTGGAAAGATCCCTACACTGACCCTTCTCTGCCGGGAACACTCACCTGCAAGGAATTAAACCTGCTAGGGCATGCCTAGGCTCCACTCAGAAGTGAGGTCTAGTGTTAGCCCCCAGCTCAATTTTCCATCAGTTGGAGTGGAAGTCCACTGATAAATGTCCCAGCTTCTCCTGTCCTTTTAGTCCTGACAATTTGGAGGTGTGGTTTCTCAGAGGGTTGCCAGTGAGACTGAGTCCCAGTTGCCTATAGCAGTAGCCCCCTCACTGACATACGCTTTTTTTACCTTGTCTTAGGTCTCTTGCCTGCCTCTGTTTCTCACTTTTGCTTCCAGGTTTTACCTTCGACATGAACTCAGTTCAATTCAGTTCAGTCGCTCAGTTGTGTCTGACTCTTTGTGACCCCATGAATTGCAGCACACCAGGCCTCCCTGTCCATCACCAACTCCCAGAGTTTACCCAAACTTATGTCCATTCAGTTGGTGATGCCATCCAGCCATCTCATCCTCTGTCATCCCCTTCTCCTGCCCCTAATCCCTCCCAGCATCAGAGTCTTTTCCAATGAGTCAACTCTTCACATGAGGTGGCCAAAGTATTGGAGTTTCAGCTTTAGCATCAGTCCTTCCAATGAACACCCAAGACTGATCTCCTACACCCAATCTCCCTCTTCTTTGGAGGGAGCCTTGTCTTGAGGGAGCTTTTCTGAGCACAAAGGCAGCACTAACATCCTACCTAAGACTGCTGCTTTTATAAAGGGAACTAGTTATCAAAGCTTAAGGGAAAGGTGACAAATACCCAAAGAGGCCAAGAGGGTGTGAAAAGGTAAACTGAGTCATGTTAAACATGTTGAGTTAATTTGAGTGGTACATATATACAATAGAATATTATACTCAGCTATAAAAAAGAACACATTTGAGTCAGTTCTAATGAGGTGGATGAAACTGGAGCCTACTATACAGAGTGAAGTAAGTCAGAAAAGGAAACACATACTGGACATTAATGCATACATATGGAATTTTAGAAAGACAGTACCAAGGATCATCCATGCAGGGCAGCAAAGGAGACACAGATGTAAAGAACAGACTTTTGGACTCTATGGGAGAAGGTGAAGGTGCGATGATTTGAGAGAATAGCATTGAAACATGTATATTATCATTTGTAAAAAAGATGACCTTCATGACTGTGCATGAAGCAGGGCACCCAAAGTCAGGGCTCTGGGACAACCCAGAGGGATGGGGTGGGGATGGAGCTGGGAGGGGGAGTTCATGTTGGTGGGGACACATGTATGCCTGTGGCTGATTCATGTTGATGTGTGGCGAAAACCATCATAATGCTGGACAGTAGTTATCCTCCAATTAAAATAATTAATTTTTTAAAAAAGCAAAAATCAATTAGAATCAGTCAGCATCTAATTTAGCAAAAACAAAGGAGCTCCAAGGACCTGTCCAAAATGAAAGCCTTTCATACACAGAAGGGAACAGGAACAAAGAAGTAATATGAGCCAAAAAGCTGAGTGGTTATTGCAAAGTTACTTTGCTTGAGTGAGAGGCCGGAGTCTTATCGGGCAGATACCTAACTACTGATTAGGAGATTCTGGACTGACTGGTTTAAGATTCCATTTCTCAAGAGCTGAAACTGTATTTAAGTCTGTTTCATGTGAAGCTTAACATAAGCAACTCTATTTTGAACCTGTTTTTTTTTCTCCCCCTTCACAGGGGTAACATAAGGACCAAAGCCCTTTGGTTAAATCATGTAAGTGGGCATTGGATAAAGGTGAGAACTGTGCCGGAACTGACACACTAAAACTTGGTTTATAGGTGGCTGGAGCCACATGGGGGCAAGCAGATTGCTACCAAATGAGAAAGGTATGCTGACATCACCATTTCTTCCACTTTCCAAGACGAATGGCAAATTAAGATTTTTGTATGAAGTCTTTTAATTTTAACATGCTGTGTGGCTAACAAATAAGCAAAAACACTTGTATAAGTGTTGTTCAGCCCCAAACTTTTAAGTACTAAGAATTTTTTTTCTTCTATAAGTTGCCTCTTCTGTAGTTAGGAAAAATAGTGATATTTGTCTACCTGGTGATGGTGAGACTCACTACTATCTTAGCACATTCTCTCTCTCTACTAAGAAGTCTGGATCACTGCTGATGTCAGTTGTTTCAACTGAGGTTAAACATGCTGAAACACTGAGATGAAAATGATGTGTATCTCTTGATTCCTTTAACAGATTTAGTATGTGTTTGCTTTTGCTGCTGCTAAGTTGCTTCAGTCATGTCCGACTGTGCAACCCCGTAGACCGCAGCCCACCAGGCTCCTCCACCCATGGGATTTTCCAGGCAAGAGTACTGGAGTGAGTTGCCACTGCCTTCTCTGAATGTGTTTACTAAATGCCTGTAAATGTTTACCAAATGCCTCAGAAAGCGTGTGACTAAAGCAAAGGTCATTGTCCTCATGTAGATTATTAATATATTCTAACTGATGGGACCATGAAGCCATTTAAAATGCCAGTACCTAAAAGTTTTAATTAAAAACTTTCATGAGGCCATACTAGGGAAGTTTATAAACAAGTAGTTTATAGTAGAAGTAATAACTTTCATATTATCACTAAGTTTAGGACATTTTTCATTCTTTATTCAGTTTGCCTAATCAAATTTTATTAACTCTTAGTTTCATTCAGAACTTTTCCTGAAATGACTTTACAAATAAAACAAAAGGGACAAACACATAAATATGGTAAATGTTTTATTTATATTACATGATGTTGCTGTTTTTAATTACTGGAGTTGAAGATAATTCAGAGTTTTTAGCTATAAGGAGATTGAATAGGGGCTTAAATCCTACAAAGTACTTCTCATTATTCAATATATACATGCCTTTTAAAGTTGGGCGTCAAGGAACGAGTATCTTTGGGATTCCCATATTTAGCTAAAATGTGGGAAAAAAATGTTATGTAAAAACCAACGGAAATCCATATACATGTTTAAAATGGAACAAATATTAAAGTGAAACTTCAGGTTTGCAATAGGTCACTGAAAATAGTCCCTCAAGTTCTCTGGTTTATTACGTCAGGACTTTGGACAATGGTTTGGGTAAAGCCCTGTTCCATACTCAAATCTTCACCAAGAGCCCAATCTCATTTCCAAGCCACAGACCGAATCCAGCTGCCTCCTGGTAACTCTACCTGGATGTTCACAGGGATCACGGACTCACTGTGCTGGAAATTTGACTCTTCTACATTCTCACCTGACAAACTTCCCAGGTCTGTAGCTGCCTTTTCAATTTAATGGAAATGGTATGACCCACTATTTCACTGGAGATGGAAATGGCAACCCACTCCAGTATTCTTGCCTGGGAAATTCCATGGACAGAGGAGCCTAGTGGGCTCCAGTCCATGAAGTTGCAAAGATTCAGACACGACTAAGCACACAAGCATAGCACTGTTCAATATCAAATCAGTTACCCAAGGTTCACTATTCAGTTTATTTCACATCTTCTCGTTTGTCTTCTACTTCTATTCCCCCTGCTGTTGGTTAGCTTTTGTTGTTTATCTCTCATTTGAACTCTTCTCAGTAATTATATAACTCATCTACCCACTTTCACTTTGCTCTCCTTTCAATGATCCTACAGCATGATGCAAGTATTTTTTTAACACTGACATATTCAGTTCAGTTCAGTCGCTTAGTCATGTCTGACTCTTTGCAATCCCATGGACTGCACCATGCCAGGCTTCCCTGTCCTTCACCAGCTCCCAGAGCTTGCTCAAACTCATGTCCATTGAGTCCCTGAGTCTGTGATGGACATCTCATCCTCTGTCGTCCACTTCTCCTCCTGCCTTCAATCTTTCCCAGCATCAGGGTCTTTTCCAGTGAGTCACTTCTTCACATCAGATGGCCAAAGTATTGGAGCTTCAGCTTTAGCATAAATCCTTCCAATGAATATTCAGGACTGATTTCCTTTCAGTTCAGTTCAGTCACTCAGTCGTGTCCAACTCTTTGCGACCCCATGAACCGCAGCACACCAGGCCTGCCTGTCCATCACCTACTCCCGGAGTCCACCCAAACCCATGTCCATCGAGTCAGTGATGCCATCCAACCATCTTATCCTCCGTCGTCCCCTTCTCCTGCTGTCCTCAATCTTTCCCAGCATCAGGGTCTTTTCCAATGAGTCAGCTCTTCACATCAGGTGGCCAAAGTATTGGAGTTTCAGCTTCAACATCAGTCCTTCCAATGAACACCCAGGACTGATCCCCTTTAGGATGGACTGGTTGGATCTCCTTGCAGTCCAAGGGGCTCTCAAGAGTCTTCTCCAACACCACAGTTCAAAAGCATCAATTCTTCGGCACTCAGCTTTCTTCACAGTCCAACTCTCACATCCATACATGACCACTGGAAAAACCATAGCCTTAACTAGACAGATCTTTGTTGGCAAAGTAATGTCCCTGCTTTTTAATATGCTGTCTGTGTTGGTCATAGCTTTTCTTCCAAGAAACAAGCATCTTTTAATTTCATGGCTGCAGTCACCATCTGCTGCGATTTTGCAGTCCCCCAAAATAAAGTCTCTCACTTTTCCATGGTTTCCCCTATTTGCCATGAAGTGATGGGACTGGATACCATGATCTTCGTTTTATGAATGTTGAGTTTTAAGCCAACTGTTTCACTCTCCTCTTTCACTTTCATCGAGAGGATCTTTAGTTCTTCTTCACTTTCTGCCACAAGGGTGGTGTCATCTGTGTATCTGAAGTTATTGATATTTCTCCCAGCAACCTTGATTCCAGCTCGTGCTTCATCTAGACCAGCATTTCACATGATGAACTCTGCATGAGTTAAATAAGCAGGGTTACCATATACAGCCTTGACATACTCCTTTCCTAATTTGGAACCACTCTGTTGTTCCCAGTCTGGTTCTAATTGTTGCTTCTTGACCTGCATACAGATGTATCAGGAGGAAAGTAAGGTGATCTGGTATTCCCATCTGTTGAAGAATTTTCCACAGTTTGTTGTGATCTAAACAAAGGCTTTGGTGTATTCAATAAAGCAGAAGTAGATGGCTTTCTGGAACCCTCTTGCTTGCCTATGCTCCAGTGGATGTTGGCAATTTGATTCTGGTTCCTCTGCCTTTTCTAAATCCAGCTTGAACGATTCATGTACTGTTGAAGTCTGGCTTCGAGAATTTTGAGCATTATTTGGCTAGCATGTGACATGAGTGCATTTGTGCGGTAGTTTGACCATTCTTTAGCATTGTCTTTCTTTGGGATTGGAATGAAGACTGACCTTTACCCAGTCCCATGGCCACTGTTGAGTCTTCCACATTTGCTAGCATATTCAGTGCAGCACTTTAACAGCATCATCATTTAGGATTTGAAATAGCTCAATTGGAATTCCATCATCTCCACTAGTTTTGTTTGTTGTGATGCTTCCTAAGGTCTACTTGACTTCACATTCCAGGATATCTAGCTCTAGGTGAGTGATCACACCATCATGGTTATCAGTGTCATGAAGATATTTTTTTATAGTTCTTCTGTGTATTCTTGCCACCTCTTCTTAATATCTTCTGCTTCTGTTAAGTCCACACCATTTCTGTCCTTTATTGTGCCCATCTTTGCATGAAATGTTCCCTTCATATGGCTAATTTTCTTGAAGAGATCCCTAGTCTTTCCCATTCTGTTGTTTTCCTCTATTTCTTTGCACTGATCGCTGAGGAAGGCTTTCTCGTCTCTCCTTGCTGTTCTTTGGAACTCCACATTCAAATGGGTATCTTTCCTTTTTTCCTCACTTTAGCCTCTCTTCTTTTCTTAGCTATTTGTAAGGCTTTCTGAGACAATCATTTTGCCTTTTTGCATTTCTTTTTCTTGGGGATGGTCTTGATCCCTGCCTCCTGTACAATGTCATGAACCTCCATCCTTAGTTCTTCAGGCACTCTGTTTATCAGATCTAATCCCTTGAATCTGTCTGTCATTTCCACTGTATAATTGTAAGGGATTTGATTTAGGTCATACCTGAATAGTCTAGTGGTTTTCCCTACTTTCTTCCATTAAAGTCTGAATTTTGCCATAAGGAGTTCATAATCTGAGCCACAGTCAGCTCCTGGCCTTGTTTTTGCTGACTGTATAGAGCTTCTCCATCTTTAGCTGCAAAAGAATATAATCAAATCTGATTGCAGTATTCACCATCTAGTGGTATCCATGTGTAGAACTTTCTCTTGTGTTGTTGGAAGATGGTCTTTGCTATGATGGTGTTTGCCAGTGTGTCCTCTTGGCAAAAGCTGTTAGCCTTTGCCCTGCTTCATTTTGTACTCCAAGGCCAAATTTGCCTGTTACTCCAGGTATCACTTGACTTCCTACTTTTGTGTTGCAGTCCCCTATGATGAAAAGGACATAATTTTTGGGTTTTAGTTCTAGAAGGTCTTGTAGGTCTTCATAGAAGTGTTCAACTTCAGCTTCTTCAGCATTAATGGTTGGGGCGTAGACTTGAATTACTGTGATATTGAATGGTTTGCCTTGGAAATGAAGAGAGATCATTCTGTCATTTTTGAAATTGTACCCAAGTCCTGCATTTCAGACTCTTTTGTTGACTAGAAGGGCTATTCCATCTCTTCTAAGTGATTCTTGCCCACTGTAGTAGATATGATGGTCATCTGAATTAAATTTGCCATTCCAGTCCATTTTAGTTCACTGATTCCTAAAATGTTGATATTCACTCTTGCCATCTCCTGTTTGACAACTTCCAATTTACCTTGATTCATGTTTCTAACATTCCATGTTCTTATGCAATATTGTTCTTTACAGCATCAGACTTTACTTCCGTCACCAGTCATACCCACAAGTGGGAGCTGTTTTCACTTTGGCTCCATCTCTTCATTCTTTCTGGAGTTATTTCTCCACTCTTTTCCAGTAGCATATTGGGCACCTATCAACCTGAGGAGTTCATCTTTCAGTGTCCTATCTTTTTGCCTTTTCATACTGTTCATGGAGTTCTCAAGGCAAGAATACTGAAGTGGTTTGCCATACCCTTTTCCAGTGGTATATTACTCATACACTACTAATAACATATGAAAACATGCTGAATAAAATGAATTCTTTTCCATGTACATGCAAATAGCTTTAAAAATTTTATAATATCTTTGTTGCATATAGAATAAGCTATTTTGACTGGAGGAGGAAAGAACAAGAGTAATAAAAATACACACCAATCATCTCATCAAAATCACAGTCCAGAATCGAGTGAGGTATGTTACAGTGAAGAAGGGACCTTAGCCACCACATATATAGGAAAGCATTGAGTAATAGCTGACCTAGGAGACTTTGAGTAGAACTCAGAGCTCTTCAAGGAATTCCAGGACATCTACACTCATATTTTTTTACCCTCTAACATCCTTGTAATCTTAGAAAATGCAGGGCTTTTAATATCCTATTATTTATTAGAGAATTAATTAATGTATTCCAAGCTTGTTTCACTGCCTCCAGTCATTAAATTGTGACTTACAATGTAATTGTGCAAGAAACAATGGATAAAATAGGAGTTTAAAACACTTAGCACCTATAAAGAGCTGCAGATGAGCTAATAAATATTTTCAAAATGTTTGCACATATTTGTAACTTTTTCTGCGCTCTCTAGTAACTGCATGCTGGGAGCTCTATTTTTCACATCCATGAAGAATTACTTGGGTTTTGGCTTGTAATATTTTAGATTACCTTAACATATGCAACTCTAAATATCTGGCATGTCTTTTAAAGTTTTTATATCATAGATTTTTTTTTTTCTTCTCAGTGTGTGTTTTCTACTTTTTGGAGAGGTTCTTTGAAAAAGACACAAGTTTTGTCTACCATTCATTTATTCACAGACACATAACACATGCCACCTCACACACAATTTGGCAAAGTAAATATAATTGAAGAATGGGGGAGTCAGTTATAACCTGTATCAATTTCAAGGCATTAAACTTTATAGTGTTAAAGGAATTTTGAATATTATTGGATAATGCTTATTCAGTTATTTATTTTTTTATTTTTATGAAAGAAAACAAATAGGCCAAATAGAGGTTCCCTTTGGTCCATACAGCTGGAAGATCAGTGGTGATTCTTTGGTTAAAAAAGTAATCTCTATTCCTTAATGAATGCATAAATTAAGGTATCTAAATGATCTTTTGGTTTCAAATAACTTTGCTGCTAAACACATAGTTTTGGCATTTAAGAACAATATTTAGAAGTTCAAGAATAAATTCTTAACTCCTTTGCTCTTATAGGGATTTTATTCTCCTAATTTATAAATCCTCTACACTAAAAATGTCTGTTGATTTGAGAGAAGGGGTAATGGGCATTTGAAAATAGAAAACAATAGCATCAAATCAGTATTCCATCCTAGAACTCAATCTTCCATTGGTTTCTAGTCCATATATTTTTTGACAAGTATAGTAGCATCTAATTTTATAATGGTTAAATTACTGAAAATATCCATTTCACTTTTGAGCTATTTTGGAATTTGACTTTTATAAATTAAAAAAAATAATTTTTTATAGCTCATTTTAGTTTTTAAATTGTTTTTTAAATCTTGGGATTTGTCCTTCAGGTATGTGAACAGAATTCTCATTCTCTGGTGTCTTTATCTTGTCAAAACTATCATTTACTTTCTACCGTATTTTTAATTATCTAAATCAGCCCCAGTAACACTTTACACTTTTAGAACCAAATATTTAGGGCTGTAAGCACCCCTCATTAAACATACTTTGAAAAATTATGCATGCATAGATTAAGTTCTTTGTCTACATTCTCATAGTTAACTAGGAATAAAGCACCCACCTATTCCAAGACTACTTCTTTCTCCATAAATAGTTCAAGTTGTTAAAAAATACAAAATTCTAAGAGACTTTTCAAATAGAATTCTAGTCAAGTCTGAATTCTCCAATGAAAGTCTATAGTAGTATAGCTATTTTCAAAACACTTGGTTTCAGAGAATAATTAATTGTAGAGGCAATTTGCATAATTATATTTTATTAGGCAAATATTAAAATTTGTTTCTTCTGAAAGAACGATACCTGATAATGGGGATAATTGAGGAGTGGGGTGGACATGAGTTGGCAAGGTTATTCAGAGTTTTAATATGTCTTGGGTAAAATGCAAAACCCCAAATAAGCTAGGCAATTGAAGGTTGTAATTGAAATAACTAAGGATAATGACAACAACAATATGGGAACCTAAGCACGAATATGCTTAAATTAACTATTGATTATTTGTTATTTTAAAAGTTGAGGCTTCAGGTTCTTTCAAATTTTTATTTCTGTTTTGTTTAGAAAACTTGATTCAGAAACACTACAGAGAAGAACAAGATGGCAGAGGAGTAGATGGTTGTAGAGTACATGTCTCTCCACTGGATACATCAGGAATACACCTTCAGACACAGAAGTGCATGCAAAACACCAGCTGAGAGCAGACAGGAGTACCTGACCAGTGGAAAAGAATATATAGAACCACGCAAAACTCAGTAGGAGGAAGGAACTAGGGGGAAAACAGGAGTGTTAGTAGGACTGGACCTGCCCTTGGCAGGTGGAGGAACTGGCAATTATCTAAGTCAGAGGAGAAATATTTAAGGCTGAGAGTGAAACAGCTGATCTGTAGCAGCCTAAATGGAATGAGAATCAGACAGTCCTTGTCACAGCCATACATACCCTGGACAGGGACTCGGGTCCCCTAGAAGGCACAGAGGCTGGGAGCTGGAGTTTAGGGATTGTGGAGCAATCCCAGTGAGAGCGCTGCTGTTGACTGCAGAGAGACAGATTGAGGGGATGTGAGGGAGGAGACTGTGGTGGGAAATGCCTGTGGAGGAAAGCCAGGCAGCCATGGAAACAAAGTGATACTGCTGAGTCACACATAGGGGATTGAGCCATCACCATAGCCTCTCTCTTCCCACATGCCAGCATTGCCAGCTGAACAATGGAGAGGCTGACCCATCAAACTCCTGACACACTCAACTACAGAGTAGGACCCCACCCAGGGTGTCTCCTTAAGTGCCTGATGCACCAATCTACAGAATAGGACCCCAGCCAGGGGGGCCTCTCTATGTGCCTGATGTGCTGTGAGCTATGGAGAAAGACTGGCCAAAGAGGCCCTTTTGATCATCAGCTACAAGAAGATCAAAAAAAAGACACTGACAGGGCCATAACTCCTGCGGCAGAGGCAGTCGATGTCCTTAACACTTGGTGCCACAAGGGTCTCCACAAGCCAAGCAGCTGTGCCACCTTCACGTTCAACTCTCACTGGGGCAGAGATGTCACAGGCAAAAAAATTCTTCTGTCTATGCATGCAGGGTCGCACTGGTCATGTCCAACTCTTTGTGACCCTGTAGACTGTCACCTGCCAGGCTTCTCTGTCAGGGGAGTTCTCTGGGCGAGAATACTGGAGTGTATTGGCCAATACTGGTTGCCATATCTTTCTAGAACACTATATTTCCTGCCGCCCTAGTTGCCATCTCCTCTGAGTACCTGGTGCTGCCAGAACCCCTGTGACCCAAGCAGCTGCACCACCTCCACACCTGGCCCTCACAGGGGCAAACCCAAGTCCTCCAGGGCAGCCTCAGGAGCAAACCCAAGTGGACAACCCTCATTTAGAGGTGGAAATAAAACCACAGTTGAAACCCAGGGGCAGTGTGGCTAATGAAGAAGACCTAAACTTTCCCACCAGCTTTACAAGCTATGGATTAAATCCACACAATCAACTAGGCAGACTCTCTCTATGGAATTTATAAAAGGACACTGAGAGCTCCACAAAAGAAAATACACTAGTTCTGAGAGCTGTGGACGTTGGAGGCAAAAACACACAGGAGCCAGATCAACACTGGAGCTTCCCCCACGGTAGGTCCAGAGACCAGCAGTGTTGGAGGGCATCCTAGGGAGGTGAGGTGGACTGTGACTCCCAGCGAGGGAAAGGACTCTGACAGCAGTGACTCAAGAAAAACATTTATTAATTTTATGTTTTGACTTGTTCAGTAGATTCTTTTGGATTTGTTTTCTTTTTTCCTTTTATCCGCCCCCCTTTTGTAGCTGCCAATTTTATTGGTACTATGAAATCTAATTAAGCTTTTGAGCTTTTTCTTTTCAGTCACATTTTTTGTTGTTGTTGTTGTTGTAAACCTCTGGCTCTACAGTGAGCTTTTGCAGTTCTGTGGAGTTTTCCTCCCCCACCCCCGCCCCCCTTTATCTTTCTTTAATTTTAATTTTTAACTTTTAAAACCTATTATTGTTTTTTCTACATTTATTCCTTTGTTTTCCTATCCTACTGTTCTTTTCTTCTTGTAGTTAATCTTTAATGTATATATATCTTCTTTTTCTACATCTATTTAACTTTGTACACCTATTCTTTCTTTCATTTCTTTCTTTCCTTCCCTCTCAACATATTTGTTAGCTTTATTTCATTGCGTTATTCCCCAAATGACACCTTGGTTTAGTTTTGTTTTCCAGGTTGTGCTTTAGTTACTTTTGTTCTTAACTGGTAGATAGAATTTTTGGTTTGCTTTGTTCTCCAGGTCAGTCCGCTGTACTTTATTTTCATTGGACTGTTTTGACTTTGCTTAGGGGTGTATATGTCTATGTGTATATTCCATTATTTTCATTATTATTTGCCTGATTCTGTTACTGTCATTTGTCTGGGATTCCTCTTTGGTTTATCGGTTTTGGGTATTTGTTTTAATCTCACTTAATGCCATAACAAACCGCTTGTGGAAACTTTGTTTCTGACCAGAGATCAAACCCTGAGCCTTTGAAGTGGGAGCACTGACTCCAAGACCCTAGACTACCAGAGAACTAACCCTAGGGAGAGTCAAATTGTGAGAACTCACACAAAGGAAACTACTTGAATACAAGACCCAGCATCACCTAACCACCAGTAGGACCCTGTGCAGGATGCCTCATCTAAACAACAAAAGACAAAAATACAAACCCAATCATCAGAAGACAGCATTACCACCTCACTCAGCCTTGCCCATCAGATGAAAAACAAACAAACAAACACAAAATCAAAAACAAAAATCTCAGCGTAAATCTCACCCTATATGAAGCTTACACAAACCACTGGACCATACATAGGAGGGGAGAAACCAAAAGAAAGAATTCAACCTTGAAGCCTGGGAAAAGGAGACCTCAAACCCAATAAGTTAAAAAAAAATAATGAAAAGGCAGAGAAATACTACTCAAATGAAGTAACAAACTAGAAACACAGAAGTCCAAATAAATGAAGAGAAAATAGGCAAATTACCTTAAAAGGAATTCAGAATAATGATAGTAAAGATGATCAAAAACCTTGAAAACAACATGGAGAACATGCAAGAATCAATTAACAAAGACCCAGAAGAATTAAGGAATAAACATACAGGGACAAACAACAAAATTACTGAAATTAAAAATCCTCTAGAAGGAATCAGTAGCAGAATATCTGAAGCAGAAGAATGAATCAGTGAGCTGGAAGATAAAATGGTGAAAATAACTTCTGAAGAGCAGAATAAAGTAAAAACAATGGAAAAAACCTGAGGATAGTCTCAGAGACCTTTGGAACAATATCAAATGCACCAACATTCTAATTACAGGGGTCCCAGAAGAAGATGAGAAAAAGAAAGTATGAGAAAATTTTGAAGAGATTATAGTTGAACATTTCCCCAACATAGAAAAGGAAATAGTCAATCAATTCCAAGAGGCACAAAGAGTCCCATACTGGATAAGCCCAAGGAGAAACACATCAAGACACATACTAACCAAACTAACAAAGACTAAACACCAAGAAAAAATATTAAAAGCAGCAAGGGAAAAGCAACAAGTAACATACAAGGGAAACCTCATATGCTTAAGAGCTGATCTTTCAGTAGAAACTCTGCAGGCCAGAAGGGAAAGGCAGGATATATTTGAAGTACTGAAAGGGAAAATTCTACAACCAAGACTAGTGTACCCAGCAAGGAGCTCATTCAAAATTGATGGAGAAATAAAAAGCTTTTCAGACAAGCAAAAGTAAAGAAAATTCAGTACCACCAAACCAGCTTTACAACAAATGTTAAAGGGACTATGATAATCTCAATATGCAGAAAAAGCATATGACAAAATTCAGCACCCATTTATGATTAAGCTCTTTAAAAAATGGACATAGAAGAAATCTACCTCAACAAAGTAAAGGCCATATATGATAAGCCTACAGCAAACATTATTCTCAATGGTGAAAAACTGAAAGCATTTCCCCTAAGATCAGGAACAAGACAGTGTGTCCACTTTCACCACCATTATTCAACATAATTCTTGGAAGTCCTAGCTACAGAAATCAGAGAAGAAAAAGAAAGAAAAGGAATTGAGATCGGAAAAGAAGTAAAGCTCTCACTGTTTGCAGATTACATGATACTGTACATAGAAAACCCTAAAGATAGTATCAGAAAATTACTAGAGCAAATCAGTGAATTCAGCAAAGTTGCAGGATACAAAATCAATACACAGAAATCACTTGCATTTCTATATACTAACAATGAAAACTCAGAAAGAGAAATTAAGGAATCAATCACATTTACCATTGCAACAAAATGAATCAGTTCAGTTCAGTAGCTCAGTCTTGTCTGACTCTTTGCAACCCCATGAACCACAGCACACCAGGCCTCCCTGTCCATCACCAACTCCCAGAGTTTACCCAAACTCATATCCATTGAGTTGGTGATGCCATCCAACCATCTCATCCTCTGTCATCCCCTTATCCTCCTGCCCTCAATCTTTCCCAGCATCAGGGTCTTTTCAAATGAGTCAGCTCTTAGCATCAGGTGGCCAAAGTATTGGAGTTTCAGCTTCAACATCACTCCTACCAATGAACACCCAGGACTGATCTCCTTGAGGATGGACTGGTTGGATCTCCTTGCAGTCCAAGGGACTCTCAAGAGTCTTCTCCAACACCAGAGCATCAAACATTCAAAGGCATCAATTCATCGGCGCTCAGCTTCCATTATAGTCCAACTCTCACATCCATACATGACTACTGGAAAAACCATAGCCTTGACTAGATGGACATTTGTTGGCAAAGTAATGTCTCTGCTTTTTAATATGCTGTCTAGGTTGGTCGTAACTTTCCTCCCAAGAAGTAAGTGTCTTTTTATTTCATGACTGCAGTCACCATCTGCAGTGATTTTCAGTTCAGTTAAGTTTAGTCACTCAATCATGTCCAGCTCTTTGTGACCCCATGAATCGCAGCACGCCAGGCCTCCCTGTCCATCACCAACTCCCGGAGTTCACCCAGACTCACATCCCTCAAGTCAGTGATGCCATCCAGCCATCTCATCCTCTGTCATCCCCTTCTCCTCCTGCCCCCAATCCCTCCCAGCATAAGTCTTTTCCAATGAGTCAACTCTTTGCATGAGGTGGCCAAAGTACTGGAGTTTCAGCTTTAGCATCATTCCTTCCAAAGAAATCCCAGGGCTGATCTCAGTGATTTTGGAGCCCCCCCAAAATAAAGTCTGTCACTATTTATGTTGTTTCCACATCTATTTCCATGAAGTGATGGGACCGAATGCCGAGATCTTCGTTTTCTGAATGTTGAGGTTTAAGACAACTTTTTCACTCTCCTCTTTCACTTTCATCAAGAGGCTCTTTAGTTCCTCTTCACTTTCTGCCATAAGGGTGGTGTCATCTGCATATCTGAGGTTATTGATATTTTACCCAGCAACCTTGATTCCAGCTTGTGCTTTACCCAAACCAGCATTTCACATGATGAACTCTGCATATAAGTTAAATAAGCAGGGTGACAATATACAGCCTTGACGTACTCCTTTTCCTATTTGGAACCAGTCTGTTGTTCCATGTCCAGTTCTAACTGTTGCTTCCTGACCTGCATACAGGTTTCTCAAGAGGCAAATCAGGTGGTCTGGTATTCCCATCTCTTTCAGAATTTTCCACAGTTTATTGTGATCCACACAGTCAAAGGCTTCAGCATAGTCAATAAAGCAGAAATAGATGTTTTTCTGGAACTCTCTTGCTTTTTTCATGATCCAGCAGATGTTAGAAATTTGATTTCTGGTTCCTCTGCCTTTTCTAAACCAGCTTGAACATCTGGAAGTTCATGGTTCACATATTGCTGAAGCCTGGCTTGGAGACTTTTGAGCATTACTTTACTAGCGTGTGAGATGAGTGCAATTCTGTGGTAGTTTGAGCATTATTTGGCATTGCTTTTCTTTGGGATTGGAGTAAAAACTGACCTTTTCCAGTCCTATGGCCATTGCTGAGTTTTCCAAATTTGCTGGCATATTGAGTGCAGCACTTTCACAGCATCATCTTTTAGAATTTGAAATAACTCAACTGGAATTCCATCACCTTCACTAGCTTTGTTCATAGTGATGCTTTTTAAGGCCCACTTGACTTCACATTCCAGGATGTCTGGCTCTAGGTGAGTGGTTACACCATCGTGATTATCTGGGTCATGAAGATCTTTTTTGTACAGTTCTTCTGTGTATTCTTGCCACCTCTTCTTAATATCTTCTGCTTCTGTTAGGTCCATACAATCTCTGTCGTTTACTGAGCCCATCTTTGCATGAAATATTCTCTTGCTATCTCTAATTTTCTTGAAGAGATCTCTAGTCTTTCTCATTCTATTGTTTTCCTCTATTTCTTTGCATTCATCACTGAGGAAGGCTTTCTTATCTCTCCTTGCTATTCTTTGGAACTCTGCATTCAAATGGGTATATCTTTCCTTTTCTCCTTTGCTTTTCACTTCTTTTCTTTTCACGGGTATTTGTAAGGCCTCCTCAGACAGCCATTTGGCTCTTTGCATTTCTTTTTCTTGGTGATAGTATTGATCCCTGTCTCCTGTACAATGTCACGAACCTCCATCCATAGTTCATCAGGCACTTTATCAGATCTAGTCCCTTAAATCTATTTCTCACTTCCACAGTATAATCATAAGGGATTTGATTTAGGTCATACCTGAATGGTCTAGTGGTTTTCCCTACTTTCTTCAATTTAAGTCTAAATGTGGCAATAAGGAGTTCATGGTCTGAGCCACAGTTAGCTCCTGGTCTTGTTTTTGCTGACTGCATAGAGCTTCTCCATCTTTGGCTACAAAGAATATAATCAATCTGATTTCGATATTGACCATCTGGTGATGTTCATGTGTAGAGTCTTCTCTTGTGTTGTTGGAAGAGAAAGTGCACTATGACCAGTGCATTTTCTTGGCAAAACTCTATTAGTCTTTGCCCTGCTTCATTCCGTATTCCAAGGCCAAATTTGCCTATTACTCCAGGTGTTTCTTGACTTCCTACTTTTGCATTCCAGTCCCCTATAATGAAAAGGACATCTTTTTTGGGTGTTAGTTCTAAAAGGCCTTGTAGGTCTTCATAGAACTGTTCAACTTCAGCTTCTTCAGTGTTACTGGTTGGGGCATAGACTTGGATTACTGTGATATTGAATGGTTTGCCTTGGAAACGAACAGAGATCATTCTGTTGTTTTTGAGTTTGCATCCAAGTACTGCATTTCAGACTCTTTTGTTGAATATGATGGCTACTCCATTTCTTCTAAGGGATACTGCCCACAGTAGTAGATATAATGGTCATCTGAGTTAAATTCACCCATTCCAGTCCATCTTAGTTCGCCGATTCCTAGAATGTTGACATTCACTCTTGTCATCTCCTGTTTGACCACTTCCAATTTGCCTTGATTCATGGACCTGACATTCCAGGTTCCTATGCAATATTGCTCTTTACAGCATCAGACCTTGCTTCTATCACCAGTCACGTCCACAACTGGGTATTGTTTTTGCTTTGGCTCCATCTCTTCATTCTTTCTGGAGTTATTTCTCCACTCATATCCATAACATTTGGGCACCTACTGACCTGAGGAGTTCATCTTTCAGTGTCCTCTCTTTTTCCCTTTTCGTACTGTTGATGGTGTTCTCAAGGCAAGAATACTGAAGTGGTTTGCCATTCCCTTCTGCAGTGGACCACATTCTGTCAGAATTCTCCACCATGACCCATCGGTCTTGGGTGTCCCTACATGGCATGGCTTTGTTTCATTGAGTTAAACAAGGCTGTGGTCCATGTGATCAGATTGGCTAGTTGTCTGTGATTGTGGTTTCAGTCTGTCTGCCCTCTGATCCCCTCTCTCAGTGACTACCATCTTAACTGGGTTTCTCTTACCTTGGACATGTGGTATCTCCTCTCGGCTGCTCTTGCACCATGCAGCTGCTGCCCATGCACTGCATGGCCGCTGCCCCTGCACTGCACAGCTACTCCTCCTTTCTAGGAATAAACTTACCTAAGGAGACGAACTGTAAACAGAAATTATAAGACACTAATGAAAGAAATCAAAGACCATATAAACAGATGGAGAGATATTCCATATTCCTATATAGGAAGAATCAATATTGTGAAAATGGCTATACTACCAAGTGCAATATACAGATTCAATGTGATCCCTATCAAATGACCTATCAAATCCCTAGAACCAAAAATTTCATAATTCATATGGAAACACAAAAGACCCCAAATAGCCAAAGCAGTCTTGAGAAAGAAGAATGGAGCTGGAGGAATCAACCTTTCTGACTTCAGATTATACTACCAAGTTACAGTCATCAAAACAGTATGGTACTGGCAGAAAAAACAGAAATATAGACCAATGGAACAAGATAGAAAGCCCAGAAATAAACCCATGCACCTATGAGTATCTTATTTTTAGCAAAGGAGGCAAGAATATACAATGGGGCAAAGATGCAGCCTCTTAAATAAATGGCGCTGGGAAAACTGGACAGCTACATGTAAAAGAATGAAATTAGAACACTTAACACCATACACAAAGATAAACTCAAAATGGATTAAAGACCTAAATGTAAGACCAGAAACTATCAAACTCTTAGAGGAAAACATAGGCAGAACATTCAATGACATAAGTTAAAGCAAGATCCTCTATGACCCGTGACCCACCTCCCAGGGTAACAGAAATAAAACCAAAAGTAAACAAGTGGGACCTGATTAATCTTAAAAGCTTTTGCACAACAAAGGAAACTATAAGCAAGGTGAAAAGACAACCCTCAGAATAGGAGGAAATACTAGCAAATGAATACTAGCAAAGGATTAATTACCAAAACATACAAGCAGCTCATACAACTCAATACCAGAAAAACAAACAACCCAATCAAAAAGTGGGAAAAAGACCTAAACAGGAATTTTTTCAAAGAAGACATACAGATGGCTAACAAACACATGAACAGATGCTCAACATCGCTCATTATTAGAGAAATGCAAATCAAAACTACAATGAGATATCACCTCACCCAATGGCCTTCATCAAAATGTCTACAAACAATAAATTCTGGAGAGGGTGTGGAGTTGGTGGGAATGTAAATTGATACAGCCATTATGGAAGACGGTATGGAGATTCCTTTAAAAACTAGGAATAAAACCACCATATGACCCAGCAATTCCCCTCCTAGGCAAATACCCAAAGGAAACCAAAATTGAGAAAGACACATGTATCCCATTGTTCACTGAAGCACTATTTACAATAGCTAGAACATGGAACCAACCTAGATGTCCATTGATAGATGAATGGATAAAGAAGTTTGTGGTACATATACATGATGGAATATTACTCAGCCATAAAAAGGAATGCATTTGAGTCAGTTCCAATGACATGGATGAACCTAGAACTTATTTTACACAGTGAAGTAAGTCAGAAAGAGAAACATAAATATCACATTCTAACACATATATACAGAATCTAGAAAAACGGTACTGAAGAATTTATTTACAGGGCACCTGTGGAAAAACAGACATAGAGAATTGACTTATGGACACAGAAGAGGGGAGGAGAGGGTGAGATTTATGGAAAGAGTAACATGCAAACCTATATTACCATATGTGAAATAGATAGCCAATGGGAATTTGCGATATGGCTCAGGAAACTCAAACAGGGGTTCTGTATCAACCTAGAAGGGTAGGATGGGGAGGGAGATAGGAGGGAGTCTCAAAAGGGAGGGGATGTATGTATAGGGGATATTTATATGCAGGAGAGTAGGTTTGATCCCTGGATGGAGAGGATCCCCCTGAGGATGGTATGTCAATTCGCTTTTGTTTTCTTGCTGGGAAACCCCATGAACAGAGGATCTGGTGGGCTACAGTCCGCATGTTGAGGTTTGACAGAAAATAACAAAAATCTGTAAAGCAATTTTCCTTCAATGAAAAATTAATTAATTAAACAAACAACCATAAAAATAAATAAAGAAACACTACAGCCAGGTATGTTTTCTAGTCATAACATTAAGTGTAAAGTTATAACAATATTTGATGCTTAGGTTAAAGAGGAGTATACTATTCTTCCTTTAGGTTCAAAAACATATTTCTTTAAAAACTGATTTGTAGGAATTTTACCAATAAAATGAAGTTCTTAGTTTAACACTTTGAAGAGTAAATACCTCATATATGTTTCGTACTGTGTGTACCGTTTCAGTGGATTAATGGACTTTCTAGGTGGCTCAGTGGTAAGGAATTCACCTGCAAGGCAGGAGATGCACTTTCAATCCCTGGGTTGGGAAGATCCCCTGGAAAAGAAAATGGCAACCCAACCCACTCCAGTATTCTTGCCTGGAGAATCCCAAGAACAGAGAAACCTGGTGGGCTACAGTCCACAGGGTCACAAAGAGTCAGATACAACTTAGTGACTAAGAACAGAAACAAGCAGATTAATAGAATTTTCTTCTGGCAGATAGAGAAGAAAAGGTATATTTGTTCAATCTTCAACCTTCTACATCAACTTAGGATTCTAAAATAGTCACATCGCATTTATTTTTACAATTGATTGCTCATGTTTTCACATAGCCTGTTCTCATGAAACCCAAGTCATACCTGTTTCTGGTGCAGGAATCACCAGGGCCCGTAGTGTGAGCAGAGGAAAGGTTGGGGGGATGGTACAGAGAGAGGCCAAGAGGAGTCTTGACCCCTGCGATTGTGCCATTGCTTGTTTCAGCCGCTAGGTGACACCACTAAAGTTTATCAACACACTTCCTGTTGGTGATGTTTCTGCTGGTGCAGATTCCTGCATGCCATAGGAGTGACTGCACCCCAAGCATAGGTTCTAAAGTAGTTGGCTTTCCTTTCTTTTATTCACAATGTTTGGCCATTTCCCCCCAATATAAAATATAACACCATGCAGTGGTTGCTCTATCGGTATGGGCTTCCTCCTCCAAGGGAAAGCTTTATTCACACCAACTCTTCTTCAAAAGCATTTAGACCTTTGTCTTATTGTAAACACTACCTTAGACTTTACCTTTCCTCACAGCTATTTTCTTTTGGGAGTGATGTTTACTTTCCCTGCCAGTAGGTCTTTTTGAAAACATCCTGTTCTACTTTGGTCTCTTTACCTTTCCATTTCAGGGGCCAAGGGTCAAGATTTCCAATCTCCCACAAGTATGCCTGTTGCTTGCTTTTTCCCCATCACTAGCAAGGAACCTCAGGAAATCAGTCACGATGAAGTCACAAGGTTCTGTCCTACCATTCTGCAGGTTTCCTGCTCTGCTAGCTCCTCCCTTTCACAATTCCATAAAACCTATACTTACCTGCAGCTCTTCTTGGAGAAGACACATACGTACATATGCATATATAGATACAATCATAAACATTGCCTGATCAAGTACCTTTTATTCCAGCATGTGTGTCTTGATCTGGCTTTGGTCCAAATCACAAATTCAGCAAACTGAGCCTTCTTTCAGTGTTTCTTTTTTCTTTTTCCCTTCCATGTTTCTCATCTTCTTCAAGGGTCCCCTTGTGAATCTCAACTATAAATTGTTGCATCCTACCAAGAATGCATAATGTGTCTCACTGAAACAGATCTCACTTGCCTCTTGGGTCAAAAAATTGATAACATGGTCCATGTCTACAAGAAAAGTTTATAACCAGATCTAAGATATTCAGGGATTTTTGGTTTTACAAAGTCCTTCCTTTAAGAAACAGCCTTGGGTAGCAGAATGTACACTGGCTTTACAGTCAGCTTGACTCGACTCCAAATTCCTAAGAAAAAAATGAGAGAAGGAAAAGGAGGAACCGAATAAGAGCCCAAAGATGAGTGAAAAAAGGGAAAGCTGCACTCATGCTCTAGGTATTACTCTATTTGGACTCTGCCACTTGGAAACTAAAATGGATGATGTGGTATTTATATTTAAAGGGAGTTTGCCATGAACTTGAGCAATATAAATAATGAATACTGAATGTTTAAGAAGGTAGGCCTAGTGAAACTTTAAGGGAAATTCCAAGAAAAAAAGTATTATGACTTCAGCTTAAAAAAAAAAAAAAAAACTTTGCTATGTAGCAAATAAACCAGATGTCATCAGGAGCAGATGCCAATGAAAGTTTTCTGTACTGAATTTAATAGAAGGAAACATCATCTGTGACCATTTCCTTCCATGAAAAAGGAGGCTGACCAAATCCTTAGTATTCAAGTTCACAGTGTCGGAAATGAAATCCACAAATAGAAGCCAGTTTAAATAAAAAAGTGTTGAAGTATTAAAAGAAAATGCTTTAAAAGTAAGGATAATTACTTGCATACCACAGAGGAGATTGAAATGCATTGAATGAAAGAAGAGATCAATTTTTCTATAATTCTAACTTGGTTTGGAGTTGACACAAAGTATTTGGTTTTGATTTTTTTTTTCCTTTAGTTAGTAGCTTTCTCAAGTAAGCTATATATATATAAATATATATGTATATATATATATATAAAATTTTCTAACCTCTATGTAACAATTTATGAATTGAAGTGAAAGTGTTAGTCCCTTAGTCATGTTCAACTCTTTGTGACCCCATGGAATTCTCCAGGCAGGAATACTGGGGTGGGTAGCCATTCCCTTCTCCAGGGATCCCTGACCCAGAGATAGAACCAGGGTTTCCTGCATTGCAGGCAGATTCTTTATCATCTGAGCAATCAGGGAAGCCCCTGACCATATCTATGTTTCTAACTTTCCTGTGAGGGTTTGTTTACTGTCCTGGAGGTGGTATATTGCATTTAATGGAAACATGCCATGTTAATTTATACTGAAATAGGATTGGCTGTTTTCAACCATTTGTAAGTTTTAAGAAAAAAATATTTTCAGATTCCTAGAAGTTTTGTACAATTTGCTTTAACATAAAATCAGGAGAATGATTTTTCTTTTTCCCTGTGAAGTTTTTCTAGTCATTTGCTAATTAATGGCCTACTTTTTTTCCACCAGAAATGTAACTGTTTTGGGGAAGTAATTCAGAGTAAATAAATTATCACTAGGCTTGGGTTTTGGTAACCCAAGTGTTAATGTTAGCAGATACCACAATCTGCATTTGATTTCTAAGCTTTTCCTGTTATTTACCAAGTGTCTCCTTCTGTGCTATAAATAATTTAGAGTTAAAGTGAACTTTGCCACTAAGTCCTAGAAAGCTCCAAATCACGTTGATATTGTTTGTTAATGTTTCCCTCATAGAACCAAGCTCTGAAATCTTTATACTTGCTCTCTAATCTTAAACAAAAGTCTTCTTATGATATCAGAAGCTGTAAGCTTCTGGCAAGGGGTAGAATAAATCTAATATCCAAAGTGAACTGATACAGAACAGTTCTTATATGTATTAGTAATGACAATACAATATTCTTACGGTGTGCATCTCATATAGGAAAATCTGCATTTAACATGACCAGAACAAAGCAGGATTCGAAAACTCAATATGGATTGATTTGTAAAGGGTTTTATTGATACGTTATTCAACAGTGGCATCTAAAATAAAGGAAAATTAAATTTACATGTGTTTTGAGTGAATATGTACATAACCAGCCTGCAACCCTTGAAAGAATAACGATTTTAATTGAATATTTCTTGCAGCAATGTCTCATGAATAATTTTAAATATTCACTTCAGCGTGTTGTGAAAAATGACACAGCAGATTCTTCACAGTCGTGGAAAAATTTTGCTGCTTCCCTGTTGTGGTTTCCTTATGCCAAAAAGCAGTCAGTTCAAATGATTCAAATGATTTGTATTTGTTTTATGTATATGACCTTGGAACACTTTTTGAAGGAGATGAGATCTAACAAAATCAAGATCATACTTTCATTGCAATGATTTTGTGGAGAGGTTCAAAAAGTTTTCACTTTGCCAAAGTTATAAATTGTGGCAGGTTTGAAATGAAAGGCCCAAGATTATGATGGCCTACTCTGGCCATTTTCCTGCCTTTAAGAAGGTTTGTGACACTCTAAAACTCTTTTACAAATACATCCCACAGACAAGTTTAAGACACTAATAATAAAGTGTCATTAAAACAAAAATAGTACTTCAAAAGAATATCTAACTTTGTCACTAATTTTAATGTCTTGCTCGAAACCAAACTACAGAAAATTCTTTTTAATCTTCCATTTTAAGTCAGATTAGAAAATAATAGTTTTTTAAAAAGGACTAGAGCTTACTTACTAATTTGTGTACATGGGGTTGTATCTGGATCATCTTTATCTCCTACATTTAATAAGAACAATACTAACAAGAACAATATTTAGCACCACTGCAGACTCTCTCTAAGCTTGTATGCTTGTATATGTTTCCTGATATCTGAGGGCTTTTGTATGGACTGGCCTTAGGGATACATGTGAGAAACTAACCTAGTACCTGCTTTGGTTTCAATTAGGAGAAGGCAATGGCACCCCACTCCAGTACTTGTGCCCGGAAAATCCCATGGACGGAGGAGCCTGGTAGGCTGCAGTCCATGGGGTCTCGAAGAGTCGGACATGACTGAGCGACTTCACTTTCACTTTCCACTTTCATGCATTGGAGAAGAAAATGGCAACCCACTCCAGTGTTCTTGCCTGGAGAATCCCAGGGATGGGGGAGCCTGGCGGGTGGCCGTCTCTGGGGTCGCACAGAGTCGGACACGACTGAAGCAAATTAGCAACAGCAGCAGTGTTACTAAGTGAATAGCTTTACCAAATCATCATTTACTAAGATTATCTGGTTCAGTTACTCTTTTACAAGAAACATCTTTGGTGGTTTATGTCCATAAACTCTTTAGCCACTACAACTGCTAGTTAACATTGAGAAATCCATTATGAAATGTAAAGAGACTAATATAGTCTCTCAGACACAAGCAATGAGGCAAGCACTGTCCTAGGTGTTTCATAGATTATTTGCTTTGATTCTCTCAGAAATCCTATATGGCAGATATTAAAACCTTCATTGTCTTATGAACACTCAGTTTAAAGCAACTGACTTGGCTAAGACTCCATAGCAATATAAGAGAAGCTGAATTCAAATTTAGCTATGCCTGCTTTGAAAGCCATCAATTTTCTAGTCTATCAGGTGACTATAAAACCTGAGAGATCATGTAACTTTGAAGCTAGAAAAGAATTATTTACTTCTCTATTAGAAAAACAAAGGTTTATAAGCATGTAAAATCCCATCGCAATGTGTTGCCCAGTATCAGTGAACAACAGGCTGAAAATCAAGTTCTGAATGTCGTTCCAATGCTGCTGGCTTTAAATGTTGAGGTTGAACTTAGATTTTTGGAATTTCTGTCTCCTATAACTTCAACATGCTTTTGAATTCCCTTTCTCCCAATCAAATGCCAAGAGCAAACACTACACAGACACACACACCCATGGAGTCATCTGCCTCATTTCCTTCATGAGAGACTAAGCTTGCTTTCTCTGATGTGTATCTTGCCTCACTATGCAACATAACCTGACCTCCTACCAGGTCCCTTTTCATGGTGCCAAAGTAGAGCCTTCAGGACACTTTCTCAAGTCCTTCCTAAGCCCTTTACAAATAAGTCCTAGTTTATAAACACTGAAAATCAATTCCCAAATGAAATTTTCCAGCTTTCACATGAATAAGATCAATTGCCTTTCTTTAGCAATATGTTCCAGGTAATATGCTAAGCATTTGGCACATGTGATCTTATCTAGCAATTATAATAACTGAACACAGTTGACACTGGTCCTCACCCTTATTTTTCAAGTGGGTACACGCAGAAAGACAAAACAAATTACACAAAGCAACAGAATAACTAAGAGAAGATTCAGGAATGCAAGCCAAAACTAGCAAGGCTTCCATAGTCTACCTTTTCAGGCTTCCATCGGGTAAGCAAACTTCTGAGCTACTCACATGTTCAGTTCAGTTCAGTTGCTCAGTCATGTCTGACTCTTTGCGACCCCATGGACTGCACCATGCCAGGCCTCCCTGTCTATCACCAACTCCCGGAGCTTGCTCAAATTCATGTCCATCAAATCACAGATGCCATCCAACCATTTCATCCTCTGTCATCCCCTTCTCCTCGTGCCTTCAATCTTTCCCAGCATCAGGGTCTTTTCCAGTGAATCAGTTCTTCGCGTCAGGTGGCCAAAGTATCGGAGCTTCAGTTTCAGCATCAGTCCTTCCAATGAATATTCAGGACTGATCTCCTTTAGGATGGACTGGTTGGATCTCCTTGCAGTCCAAGGGACTCTCAAGAGTCTTCTCCAACACCACAGTTCAAAAGCATAAATTCTTCAGCGCTCAGCTTTCTTTATAGTCCAACTTTCACATCCATACATGACTACTGGAAAAACCATAGCCTTGACTAGGCAGGCTTTTGTTAGCAAAGTAATGTCTCTGCTTTTTAATATGCTGCCTGGGTTGGTCATTTCTTTTTTTCCAAGGAGCAAGCGTCTTTTCATTTCATGGTTCACGTGTAGTACCTTGGAGAATCTCCATGAGCAACAAGAAGTGTTTATTCCTTTCCATGTTCCCAACTTTTCCCAACCAGAAAAACAAAAACAAACAAATGAAACCCAGGTATTCAGAACTGTGTTCATGGACAATAGGAACCTGTTATATACAACCATTTCCTTGACATTTTTGGGTCAAATAGGGCTGCCCTGGTAGCTCAGACAGTAAAGAATCTTCCTGCAATGCAAGAGATCTGCGTTCAGTCCCTGTGTTGAGAAGATCCCCTGGGGAAGAAATAGCAACATACTCCACTATTCTTGCCTGGGAAATCCCACGGGACGGAGGAGCCTTGCAGGGCTATAATCCATGGGGTTGCAAAGAGTCGGATATGACTGAGCAACTGACACTTTCACTGTTACTACCTACATCTCTGTACCAATATCAGGTGCTTTGCTTCCTGAAAGAGACTCTGTTGCCATTTTTCACTCCCAAGTGTTAAATGTGCTCTCCTTTGAAACCATAATGTTTATGTAAAACAAAATGAATAAAAATCTCCACAAACTTTGTACTCTAAAATATATTATACATTCTGTTAAACTTTCCAACTGATCATAGAAAAACCATTTTCGAGTTTAGTTATGATGCATGTTGCTGAGGAAATTTTGGGTTTTTCTATTAGTGCTCAGATGGCTGTAATGTAGACAGCTGCTGGGGAAATTTGGCAGGTGTCCAAATGAAGTTAGAAATGTACATGTTTATCACTTAGAAGCTGCATACACCTACTGTTCTTCTTCACCAAAAGATAACAATCCCACATTTTATAGGCAATTTTCTTTCCTTTTTTTGTCCCAGAGGCTCACCAAAATTCAATAAGTTTATTTTAGTGAAAACCACCTTGCTGCACTCAGCATCTTGCCTAAGCAAAATTCCCTAAAATAAAGTGAGCAGGAGCCATTTAGCAGAGTGAACAAAGCCAAAATGATCATGAGCCCATTGCTTTCCAAATGAGCCCATTACTATTAATTTCTCCTGACCTTAGAGAATATTCGGAAAAAGCAAGTTCATCAGGAGAGTGAAATAAGTGTAAAAAAAGTTGGTAAAAATATCTCTCCCCTTCAAAACTGCATCCTAAGTAAGGTGATCCCTATAGGATACTAACTCTCAAAGGCACAAGCTCTGCTACATGTTTTAGATGACGAGCTGTGCATGACTGCAGGATGTTTTGACACTGGCATCAAACAGGAGCTAAATATTTGTAGATCCACTTCAGTCAGTACACATAATGCAACAGATTCCATTCTCAAAGATTTAGAAATTTCCCTCCTTGGAAATCTAGGGAGACTGTCATGGAAAGAATGTTAATAATAGACTCCATAAGTTAAAAAATAAATGACATTGAAAGACTCACTTTCTGTAAGTCAAATTCCCTGTCACTCCCTACCCTGCCCTAAGGAGGGCACACGGCCGTGTGTGCAGGATGGGGTATGTGGTTTGAGGGCACAGCTAGAGATGGGAAGTGGGAGGTGAGCAAAGCAATGTGTTTCTTTGGTACTCTTCTGAACCCCAGAGCCTCCACGTACAAGCTGTTTCCCATTGGACTTCTCAAATCACAGCATTCTTGGTTTTTAATCTGTAAAATGAGAACAGCGATAGTTCTTACCTTATAAATATAAGGTGCTGCTGCTGAGTCACTTCAGTCGTGTCCGACTCTGTGCGACCCCAGAGACGGCAGCCCACCAGGCTCCCCCGTCCCTGGGATTCTCCAGGCAAGAACACTGGAGTGGGTTGCCGTTTCCTTCAATGCATGAACGTGAAAAGTGAAAGTGAAGTCGCTCAGTCGTGTCTGACCCTCATCGACCCCATGGACTGCAGCCTACGAGGCTCCTCCATCCATGGGATTTTCCAGGCAAGAGTACTGGAGTGGGGTGCCATTGCCTTCTCCGAAATATATAAGATATTAAATGTAAATAGCCTAGGACAGTACTTGGCATGTGATAAGAATTTTTTTTAATGGTCATGAGTTTTTATGGACGTGGACAGCAGTTTCCATCTCCTCTCTTTCTTCCCAAATAGAGAGTATGGAAAAGTAAGCATAAACTGATTCTCTGCTGATGAAAAGTCAAGCAGGATAGGGTGGGATTTGGGGCCACAAAAAGAGTGAGGTGGCTGGCCATACACACGTTTTTAAGAGGGGGAGGTATCCTTTTCCTATGAGTTGAGTCTTCAGTGTTGTTGTTCAGTCTCTTAGCTATGTCCGACTCCCTGAGAACCCATGGACTGCAGCATGCCAGGCTTCCCTTTCTTTCACCATCTCCTAGAGCTTGCTCAAACCCATGTCCATTGAGTCAGTGATGTCATCCAACCATCTCATCTTCTGTCTTCCCTTTCTCCTTTTGTCTTCAATCTTTGCCAGAATTGGTCTTTTCCAATGAGTCAGCTTTTCCCATCAAGTGACCAAAATACTGGAGCTTCAGCATCAGTCCTTCCAATGAATATTCAGGGTTGATTTCCTTTAGAATTGACTGGTTTGATCTCCTTGCAGTACAAGAGACTCTCAAGAGTCTTCTCCAACACCACAGATCAAAAGCATCAATTCTTTGGCACTCAGCCTTCTTTATGGTCCAACTCTCACACCCATACATGACTACTGGAAAAACCATAGCTTTGACTAGATGAACCTTTGTTGGCAAAATAATATTTTTGTTTTTTTAATATGATGTCTAGGATTGTCATAGCTTTTCTTCCAAAGAGAAAGTGTCTTTTAATTTCATGGCTGCAGTCACCGTCCACGTTGATTTGGGAGCCCCCAAAAATAAAGTCTGTCACTGTTTCCATTGTTTGCCCATCTATGTGCCATGAAGTGATGGGACCAGATGCCATGATCTAAGTTTTCAGAATGTTGAGTTTTAAGCCAGCTTTTTCACTCTCCTCTTTCACTTTCAACAAGAGGCTGTTTAGTTCCTCTTCACTTTCTGCCATAAGGGTGGTGTCATCTGCGTATCTGAATCTTCCATGCTTTCTTACTGTATGAAGATAGTCTTCAAATGTAAGCTTGGGAAGAAGATTAGGGTAGACTGAGTTTGACTTAATCTGAGCCTTAAAGAAGCAAAAAGAATTTTCTTAGATCACATAAAGTTCAGCTTACTTTACCAAGATGAAAGACCAGCTAAGGATTTGGCACTACTTGAAGTATTCTCTACTATACACATGTGCTTCTCCTGGAGCCCTGTAACAACACAGGAAGTCATTAAAACTCAGGTATCAGGGATTTTATTTAATGACTTTAAAACAACACTTCAATCTCCAACCACTACCACCTCTGGTTCCCTCTCATGTGTTGTCTCTTTATCTGTGCATGCATGCTAAGTCGCTTCAGTTGTGTCCACCTCTTTGCAACACTATGGACTGTAGTCCACCAGGCTCTCTGTCAATGGAATTCTCCAGGCAAGAATACTGGAGTGGGTTGCCGTTTCCTTCTCCAGGGGATCTTCCTGACCCAGGGATTGAATCTGCATTGCAGGCAGATTCTTTACCACCGAGCCACTGAGGGGAAGCCCATCTGTTTTGTATCTCCAAATGACTATTTCTTTCCCAGCAGAGAAAATGTGAACATTATCACAACTTCTGGCCCTTTTCCCTGGTTAGTTAACTTTGTTGACTGAATGATAAACCAGATAAAGTGTCCACATACCCAAAGCTGGAATGCCACTGGTTAGTTATCTATGAGTAATGCCGTCAGTATTAAGAACAGAAACACACATTTAAAAGAAGTGGCTGCTCCTCTTTAATAGCATTCAAGCTGTTAGAGTTAGTATTATAGAAAACGGAAATTGAGAAAGTATTATTTCATTTAAAAGCTAGGGACGGCCAAGTATTAGTAAAAAAAACATGCACTAATGACACAGGCAGAAAATTCAATTTAACACGACTTCTAGTGCTTGAGATGGTGGTTTAAGTGTTTGCTAACCAAGACATCATTAATAAGATTTTCAAAGCAAATTCTCTAAACCAAACAAAGATAAGGTGATCCTTGAAATGTATATACCTTTATTTTTATTCTAAAAGGTTGAAAACATTTAAATAGTAAATGACCTTTTCTTAGCCTACTTCACAGACTGGATAACCAGTAGTATTAAGCATGTTAAGCATGAAATAAAAACTTCCACCCCAATCTACACATTCCTTAACTTCTCCAACATTTCCCTGAGGACGGCCTTGACAAACACCTTACAGAAAAAAGACTCTGCTCCTGATCATCCAAAACATAGAGGAGTTTTAAATAATTTATCCAAAGCTATCAATCTACATACCTTAATATGGTCTTTCAACATGAATGCCATATAGGTGAAAGATCCAACTCACTGCTTTCCTTTGTGCTCAAATATTGTACTTCTGGAAAAATCCCAACAGTAGTCAAAAACCTTACATGGAGGAGGAAATCAGGAAAGATCATCTAATAATCAAAACTCTGAATTTTTAAAGAACATTTTACCTTACTTGTAGGCCTCTAAATATTACTTAGTTTTTCTCTCTCCTTAGGTATCCACCAAGTGCATAAAATGAAATGTACTTTATAGAGATGGGTTTTATACTGCAGAAGTTAAATTCTTTTAAAATTCAATGCATTGCCCCTATTTCATTTGATTGATTTTTCTCATAGTAGATGCCAAGGTGCAGTCATTGTTCCTTAGCTATAAACAAAGCACAATATATAGCTTTTGCCTAACTTCCTGGGTAAACCGCAATCCAGTCCAAATGCTTTCTGTGTGTGATTCAGGTGCTTAAACTATAAATTAATACTCAGTCATAAATGGTAGGAGAAAGATTGCAATGTTGCAGTTGCTCTGTATGGTCCTGTTTATTAGACACTATGATTGTTCAATATAAAATTGATCACAGAAGTAAGAAAAAAAAAAATCTGGGTTCTGGAGAGGAAACTCGGGTATCAGTATGTGCAAGAGTAGAAGAGCACTGCCGAAGTGGCTTTCAAACTCTAACCACAGACAAAGCTAAGAATATATTTTTTATTTTATTCAGTAACACACAACTGGTAAAGCTTTAATAAAATGACACTTGCCAATTGTTATTGGCAATGACAATTAACAATTGTTAATGACAATTGTTACCTGTGACATTATTCTGACATTTTCTAACCCACTATATCCTATGTCATCTCATCCATCCTACTGTATTGTGTTGGAGCTACACAATGTTCTCCAGGTATCTGCTGTGGGTCTTGCTATGCATCTCAATGCCAGTCTTTGCCACGGCTGTGTCAACTATTTCTTGCTCTCTGCCCTGAAGCTTCTCAACCACTGAATGCTACCTTGGCCTAGATGAGAGTACCATCAACTATTATGATACATATTACTAAAAGTGTCAGGTAATTAATTCATTTTGAAGTAATTTTTGTGAAGGGACAGGAGTCAATGGAAAATCATCCTCTTTCATGCCTCTCTTTCATGCCTCTTCTGAGATGCATGATTCATGCTTTTCAGGGTCAAACCAGTGGGCTCTGCCCTTGTGCCTGTAGTAACGTCCTGGACAAAGCACCTGTGGATTGGTTTTCCATGTACTGGCTTCCCCACTCTTAAGTCCCCAAGTACTATTTCTTGGAATGGGGTCAAATCCTAAATAAACCACTTACACATATATTCTAGACACAAATTCTCCTTTTTGGGGAGAGGAGCATGAAAGGGACTCAGGCTAAAATAACACTTCATTTAAAAAATTCTGGTTGTAAGTTGATTTCATGTTTCATTAACATTAGTTTGAAAAACAGTGATCCAGGCCTTGGGAAGAAAGAGAATACAAGAGGAAGAGAGGATTCTCAGATGATGGGAGAGCTGAAAATTTCTCATTTGTGTCAGAGAACTTTGCAAAATACCCATGAGGTACTCATGAGGCAAGTTTAGCCCAGCTAGCTAGAAAGTATCTCTCTATTCTGTGGTATATATCAACCTCGCTCACTGCTGTCACCTTTATGACTTCATAGGAAGACAGAATGCACATCATGCATTTACATTCAATTTAGCAAGTATTTATTGAGTCTCAATAATTCTGAGGTTACTATGTTAGAATGTTTTTAGAAGCGAGTTGAAACATAACATACATATCTAAGTAATAAGAAATTGGAAGTCTTCTGGGCACTGCTGGTGCTATCAAACTTTGGTTAGGAGAAATAAAGGGGTTTTAAAGGAAATAAAGAAATTAAACATGACTCTAGTGTGTGTGTGTATTTGATTAGAGACTGAAATAAAACTTGATGGCTTGAGTTAAAATTCATAGAAAAAGAAAGCAGAGTCGCCAATACAGAAAACACTGAACAAGTGTGAATGTGTTAGTCACTCAGTCATGCCTGACTCTCTGTGATCCCATAGACTGTAGCCCACCAAGCTCCTCTGTCCATGGAATTCTCCAGTCAAGAATACTGGAGTGGGTTGCCATGCCTTCCTCCAGGGGATCTTCCCAACCAAGGAATCAAACCCAGATCTCCCACATTGTAGGCAGATTTTTTTACCATTTGAGCCACTAAGGAAGTCAGGAACACACATTTTAATATCAGATTCTTACTATACATGAATACTCAAGGAATATAAATAAGATACATATGAAAAGTAACTACATGTGTCCATATATGTGTTACAGGGCTTCCCTGATCATTGAGGAGATTCACAGGGGGCACAGATTTCCTTTTCTATGAGTTTTACCTGTTATCCTGGCCTGTCAATCAGATTGTTAGTTCCTTTCAATGAATCTGTAAAATTTTAATATATTCTGTCATGTGTGTCACAGATGAAGTCTTACATCATTACTATTTCAAAAGAGTCCCAGTAGCATCTAACAAACTCCTTACTTGCCATGCTGAATTTAAGTAAAAAATAAAGAGCCTACAAGACGGCAGTGACTGTTCAAGTTTTATCTCTTGTTAGTCAAAGGGAACAGTTATAAGATGAATAAGTGTTGAGAATCTATGTACAGCATGGTGATTATAGTTAATAATACTATATTGTATATTTGAAAATGGCTGAGTAGATCTCATATTCTCATCACAAAAAAAGGAATAGTAATCATGTGACTTGATGGAGGTAGTGGCTAACACAATGAGGGTAATCATTTTTCAACATAAATGTACCAAATCAGACATTGTACTCTTTAAGTTTGTATAATGTTACATGAATTATATCTCAATTAAACTGCAAAGTACAGTCTTATCTCTGGTCCAGAAACATAGTATCCAAGGGTTCTAATAAATCTCCTTGAGCCCCTATCATTCTATTGAAGGCAGTATAATGACCAGTGGAGAAGCCAAAGGATGAAAAATGTATAGAAACAGTGCTGGTAGGCCAAGGGGCTCATCTTCCATCTTGATCTAAATTTCAGCATATTTAAAATAATCTGTGAACACGTATAAGGTAAAGGAAAAAGAAAAAGATGAAGCACCACCTGTACTTGCCCTGGTTAAGCACAGCTCTACTAGCGCCTTGCCCGTGCGGCGGCATGCTTACTTGAGTGCCTCTGTGAGCATAGCATCTTAAGAGGGATGCCAGCAACTGGAAGCACATCCAGTGATGGACGACGGAGGTCATGAAGGGTCCAGGGCCATGCACTGTGTTGAGTCATCAGAAGTTAGAAGTCATCAGAATTAAGCCTGAGAGAACACGCGACGCTGGTGGCCTAGTGGTGTCATGACTACATGGGTTGGCTTTGGAAGTGATATTAGAATATTAGTCTCCCAATGGCAGTAGAGGTCCATGGGAAGAAGTTCAAAAGAAGATAAACTTTAATATTTAATTCAACAACAGCAAAAAATATTAAAGCCCTTTTTTGTACGCTGAACAATGCACCTGATGCTGAGGTTAAAAAGTACATGAGACACAATCTCATGTCTCAAAATGTTCATTTGGGCAGGAGAGACTAGTCTCTATACTATTAAAGTTAATAAATAGTGAAAGTAACGTAATATACCGAAGGAGAACCAAGGATATAGTGATTAATTTGCTTAAATACATTCAATCAGTTAATAAGTTACCTTGAAAGATACTGAGATTCCAAACACAGAAGGCATTTGAGCCAAATGTGACTTGGACTCAAATGCACTTGGACGTGGACAATACATACGATTGTTTAAAAGCTGACTGAGTTTGAAAAAACAGAGTCTAAGATGGCTGTATTTCCAAGAACATGTTTGCTTAATGGATTTCATTCTAAAAATAAACATGAACTCAATGGTAATCAAAGAAAACTGTTATTGTTTTCATATTTGGCCTGGGTTGCCAGTGTATGATCCATTGTCTAAATCAGGGATTGGAAAAGTATGACTCATGGGTCAAATTCACATATCTGCCTGTTTTTATAAATACAGTTGTATTGCAACATAGCCACACTTATTAATCCATGTACTGCCCAAGGCTCTTTGACTACTTGTGGAAGATTATCTAGTTCTCAGATCTAAAATAATTAGTATCAAATTCTACAGAAAAAGTTGGCTGAGAGTTGGTCTACATAACCACTCGTTATTCATGTTGAAGCTGGGGTGGTAGGTTGGCTGATGGTGGTTATTGGGTTAAATGTTGGATTAGGTTATTTTCAACTTTACAGGATGTGTTAAAATCGTGGTTATTCTATTTTTCTTGTTAGATCCCAAGTAAATTGTTGTGTTAATGTAGATAATCATATTCTTATCAGTTAACAAGTAAAAACAACACTAACTCCCTGAGAGTTGGGAAATTCTCAGTGTAATCAATCCAATTCAATTGGATCATGTGTGTTTTCTCCTCCAACCTAAAAATTACATTATAAATCTACAGATTACTGGGGTTTCATCACTGTTTCCGCTCAAAAATACATTTAAATTGATTGGAAAACAGTTGACGTCGTACTGCTATAGCAACAGGACCTATATGATGAGGTAATGCTCGCTTGATATTTAATGTTAAATTAATGAGAATTATGCACTCATGACTACTCTTAGAGTGCCAGTAATAGATGTTTTATTATGATGTGAGCAGAGAGATTCCGTCTTCTCACTATTTCGCTCTTAAACTGATTGATCTTGCCAAGCTTCCTGGAGAATTGAGTGCTGAGGTGTATTATAAATGCAGCCAGGGATGTATGAAAACTATTTTTTAAACATAAACTGCTAAGTTAAATATTTGTATAACTTTAGAATAAAGTCCATTTATCCAGGCCTTCAGCATGCAGATCCATCCTCTCAAAAATAGAATGCCTATGCTAGAAATGTGAGACCTGGTTCTCCCATGGGCAGCTGTGGGAGCCAACCTCTAATATGGCCCCTCATGGTCTTCATGTCCTCCTACGATCACTGTCTTATTGTGCCCTTCTGTATTAAGTGGGACTGACTTGTGCAATCATCAGGGTACTGCAAAAATGATGGAATGTGGTATCCAAAGCTAGGTAACAAAAGACATTAAGGGATTTCTTTGGTGGTTCAGTTGCTAAGACTCCATGATTCCACACTGCAAGGGGCATGGGTTCAATCCCTGGTCAGGGAACTGGGATCTCTCATGCTGCACAGCATGGACAAAAAAAGAAAGAAAGAAAATGGACAAATAAAATTAAAAGACACTGAGACTTCTACCTTGCTTTCTTGGGTCACCTGAGAGGCCAGGTGGTATTAGAGAAGGATACCCAAGCAGCACTGTGGGAAGCAGACTGACAAGGAAAGGAGACAATCTTGCCAAGAGTCAAGAGCAACTTGAGAGCTTACATGGGATGACAACTTTGGAAGGAGATCCTCCAGCCACAGTCAAGACTTCAGATGGTTGCAGAGATCTTGATTGTAATCTCATGAGAGACTTAAAGCCAGAATCACTCAGTTATGATTCTCTCAAATCCAGGCAATACAGAAAGATGTTTGTTTGAAGCCATTAAATTTGGAGATGAATTGTCATGTGCAGTAGATGACTAATATAACAGCAATACCATGTTTGAGCTTCCCTGGTGACTCAGGTGGTAAAGAATCCGCCTACAATGTGGAAGACCTGGGTTTGACCCCTGTGTCAGGAAGGTCCCCTGAAAGAGGACATGGCAACCCACTCCAGTACTCTTGTCTAGAGAATTCCATGGATGGAGGAGCCTGGAGGGCTACAGATCACGGGGTTGCTAAGAGTCGGACACAACTGAGTGGTTTTCACTTTCACTCTGTGTGGGACAGTTATGAAGCACTGCTTCACTGAAAAGATCAATCCATGCTATAGAGCCTTGGCAGGTGGGAAGAGAATGTCCTGTCCCAGGGGCCACACAGCAGCTTCGTGCCCCAGAGATGAAGGTCTCCCTCTCTAGGTAGATTAAGCCCGACTGGGATGCCTGGTTTATTGATGGGAATGATGCAGAGAAGTGTTTTGAACTAAGAGGCTGGCAAAGATACCTGTTCTACTCATGTAAAGCCATATGACATTGGCCATGGCACATGAATTCTAGACTTCCTTTCTGTAGTTGAAATGACTCTCTGCTTTTTCCAAGTCAAATAAGGGAACACATGTGAAAACATGTTTGAAAATAGTGTAGAGCGATTGCTGTGATTGCTGATCCTTGGCACCTTATTTAAAAGATGAATGCTAGCTCTTGCTTGTTTATAAACGTTGATGAAACTGTCCATTTTTCTTCATCAGAATTATGGGACACATGAGTATATCATTATCTTCCATACCTTGATGTTCCCTCCTCTGTGAGTACCTGAGTTTATTCACTCTCAATTTTAACTACAAAGTCAAAGAAAAGATTTTTTCCCTAAGCTAATTGCCATCATGTTTCCCCTTCTAACGGTTTTCAGCTTGGCCTGCCATATCTATCCAGTCTGAGAAGACCCTGAATCTCCATTTTTAATCATCTCTGCACTCTGTGTTATGAATCACCCAGTGCTAACCACCTATAAGGAATAAAAGGAATACACTTTTAGTATATGTTGCTCATACCATCATGAATGTCAAAAAAATACATTTTACAACATTGATTCATTGACTCATTCATTTCATAACATTAATACTTTGTACAATAATTAACATACATATCATGAAAATTTATATTCTGTATCATGCTCTATTCTAGATACTAGAAATACAGCTGTGAACAAAGCAGAATCCATACTTTCACAAAGCTTTTAGTTTATTAGTGAGTGAATGCAGATCATAAATAATCTCCATGAAATACATAGCATATTACATGGTGCTACTGAAAGAAAAAAAAAATGAGAGAATTATAGGGAGTACATAGAGGGTGTAGTTTCAAGTACAGTTGCCAAAAGTCTTCATGGGGAAGGTGACGTTTGAGTTAAGATCTGGTGGAGATACAAAGTGACACAGGGTCCCGAAGAAGAACACTGCCACCAGAGGAAACTGAGAAGAAAGGCCCTCCTGCGGAAGCATTTTTGTTTTGTCTCTGGGAGAAAGGAGGTTAACGTGACTGAAACAAAGTAAGAAAGGAGCAATTGTCACTTCCCAGGAGGCACAGTGGTAAAGAATCTGCCTGCTGGTGCTGGAGAAGCAAGGGACCAGGGTTTGATCCCGGGTCAGGAAGGTCCCCTGGAGGAGGAAATGGCACCCCACTGCAGTTTGCTTGCCTGAAAATTTTGTGGATAGAGGAGCCTGGTGGGATACAGTCTGTGGGGTCACGAAGAGTTGGACATGACTAAACATACATGCACAAGGCCAGAGGGTATTTTTTCTTTTCTTTTCTTTTTTTTTTTTTTTTTTTTTTTGAGGCTAGAGGTTTTAACAGGAATTTAGATGTTTTCCAATGACTTGTACATGGAATGATACGGGAAGCCTCTGAAGAGTTGAGCAGAATGTTGATTTGATCTGACTTGTGGTAGCTCCACTGGTAAAGAACCCACCTACAGTGCAGGAGACGTTGTTTGGACTCCTGGGTCGGGAAGATCCTCTGGAGAAGGGATAGGCTACCCACTCCAGTATCCTTGGGCTTTTGTGGTGGCTCAGACCATAAAGAATCTGCCTGCAATGTGGGAGACCTGGATTCAATCCCTGTGTTAGGAAAATTCCCTGGAGGAGGGCGTGGCAACCCACTGCAGTTTTCTTGCCTGGAGAATTCCCATGGACAGAGGAGCCTGGTGGGCTACAGTCCATGGGGTCACAAAAAGTCGGACATGACTGAGCGACTACTCACAAGCACATATTTTATAAGAAGCACTCTAACAGTTGTGATAAGAACAGAATGAGGAGGCCTATAGCAGATGCTGAGTAATTGGCAAGAAGGTTTGAGCATTAATTTGAGTGAATAATAATAATGAAGTCTTTTACCAGAGAGACTTTTTAAAGGTGTGGAAAAGTGGGCAAAAATTCTGGGTATATTTTGAAGGGAGAGCCAGAAGGAGTTACTGACAGATTGACTTAGGATGTTAGAATATTATTCCAAAGATTTTTGGCATCACGCAAATGGAAGAATGGGCTTCTTTTAAAGTGATGATAAAGACTGCAGGGAAATGCAATTTGGAAAGTTAGAACCTAAAGAGTTCATTTTGTAATATTTTAACCTGAGGACACCTAGGTGAAAAGGTCAAATAGGCAATTATTTGTTCAAGTTGGGAGTTCAAGGATGAGGTATGGGCTGAAGATGTTCATTTATAATTCATCAAGATTTAAATGATCTCAAGGCTGAAAAAATGTGTTGGTTAAAAAGATAAGTGGTTCGAATACTTAGTTCTGGAACACTCTAAGTTTAGAGATAGGTGAGGAGAGGAGACCACAGCATAAAAGAGCTTGAGGAGGAGCAACCTGTTACTCAGGAGAAAATCCATGGCAGTGAGCATTCTGGAAGCCAAGTTAAGGTAGTGTTTTAAGGATGAGGGACCCATTAACTCTGTCAAATGCTGTAGATAGGACAATAGATGGAGACTACGAATAGAAGCAACACAGAGTTTACTGGTGACATTGACAAGAGTCATTTCAGTGGAGTTGGAAGCATGAAAACCTGAATGAGGTGAGTTGAAGGTACAAAATAGGAAGAGAAATAATGGAGTGCCACTGAGGACGACTATTTTGAGAAGTTTTTCTTCAAAGTAATGAAAGAAAATCTGAGGTAGTATCTGAAGAAAAAAGAGAGCTCCAAGGAAAATTGTTTTAAGGAGAGAGATAATAGAGATTATTTTGTGCTTATGGGAAAATCTCAGTAGAAAAGAAACAATGGTGGAGCAGAAGGGGAGATTGGTGGAAGCAATGTGCTTGCATGGTTGAGTGAAACTGGCGCGTAAGTGGAAAGACTGGTCATGGCTTGGAGTACAGTTTATAGCAATAGACACCGTTCATAGGCACGGGTACACGTAGCAGGCATATCTGTTTGGGGCTCTTTGAAATTTTCTTCTGTTGCTTCAGTATTCTCAGAAAACACAATATGCTATGTCATGGACTAAGAATGTGCATAAAAGAGTAGGTGTTGGAAGTTTGAAGACAGAGAAAACCATTTAAAATAGTTATCCAGGAAAAGGGAAGAGACACTAGATTGGGCAACTAAAACGTGAATCCCAGGTGTCATTAAAAGCTCACTTGACATTTGTAGTCACATTGAAAGAATTGTGGTGTCTTTTCCCCCAGGATGTTCAGCTGTCTGGTTTGGGCAGGGAGTAGAAAATGAGATAAGTGAAATGTAAACAGGTACATATAGGCTTTGTCAAGAGGGGAGAGAAAATAAGTGAAAGGCAGGGAAGCTGAAGACAGAGGTCAGGGAGTGGTTATAGCGACTGAACATGGAATAAGCAGAATAGGAGGGATGTAGAAATGGAGGATGGGTGAGGGATAAACAAAGGTGGCCGGGTTAACAGTAGAGATCCATGACTCAAAGAGCTTGTTGGAGTTGGAATTTTAGACCAATACAACTGAAAAGATAGGATGTGGTTGCTGGAGGGAAAACGAATGTTGTAAATGGAATTTGGAGGGACTGTAGTTACTGTCAACAACAAGTTTTAGGAGCTGGAGACATGGGCATTGGAAGGAAGGATGTCAAAGAGCTCTAGGCAAAGACATTGAAAGGACCATCTAAGTGGATACCACAGTTCTTTAGAAATATGGTAGGAGTAGTGGTGGAGAGAGTGACCGTGAAGCAGGAATTAAAATTTTCAAGGAGTGAAAAAGCGACGAGAGAGTCATACCAACTGTGAAGGAAAGATGCTAGATAGGACGGTCTCATGACATGGAATCGTGGGAGTAAAAACTGGATTATTTTAAAGAATAAGAAGCAGAAATGTGACTGAGTTCTCCTCCAGGAGAGGAATATGCAGTATGGAATGGAAAAAACCTATGCCCCTTGAAACAATTTCAAGGAGACAGATTTCAATTTTGAAAAAAAAAACAGTGAAGAACATGAGAGATTTCACTGATGACCTATCCCGGTAGAAAGGTCAGTGAAATATTTTCATATTCTATTCTTTAGTAACTTGGTTATATGTTCAAGAAAGTAGGTGTAGAGGAGAAATAACCTGTATACACCCAGGTACTACGGAGCCAGAGTGCAGTTCAATTGTATTAATTATTCACCTACCCCTGTACACTAGTGATCCAGGTGATGGGCTCAGGGGCACAAAGTCAGAACAGCCTCTGGACTTTCTGAGCCAGTTTTAGTTCTATAGTCATAGTGTTTTTGTGATATGGAAAAACAGTGTTCCTTTGGCTAGTCAGATGGAAAGTAAGAAAATGGTATAAGATTTCAGAATGAAATAGTAACTGATATCAAATATAAATTTGGCATGCTGATAAAAATATACTAAAACAAGCAGCAAGATGATAAAGAAGTGGGAAAAGCCTCTGCTAGATAAGCTCTAGCATTATGTATCCCACTTTTTGCCCAGTCTCACTGGGCTTTGATTTTTCTATAGGAAAAAAATATATGGTATAAGCTGAGAGGGTCTGACCAGATAAATCCTAAGATCTTGGCTCGAAAATTATAATGTGTTAACCTTCTGACAAGGAAAATAATTTTTAAATGTTTCCATATAATAAATTTCCTTTATACTACTCTGCTTTAAGCTATTTTAAAATTGTTTATATAATTTAAAATGGGAGCTCTCAATAAATAACATTAGAAAAGTTTTGTTTTTGTTTTAGAAAGCAATTGAATGAATGCCACAAAACACATGCCTATATATACAGAACAAAAGAATAAAATTTATTTTCTTTCCCTAACCCCAGGCAAAGAAAAGAATTTTCCTAGATATTTCATTTCCCTAACAAATTCCAAGATATATGCTGCTAAGTCTCTGCTGCTAAGTTGCTTCAGTCGTGTCTGACTCTATGCGACCCCATAGACGGCAGCCTACCAGGCTCCCCCATCCCTGGGATTCTCCAGGCAAGAACACTGCAGTGGGTTGCCATTTCCTTCTCCAAAGATATATGCTAATCAGCATTATATTAATAACTGATTTCCTATTAATATGTAGCCAATATAAATCTTCAAAAATGATTAAAAGGAATAATGGATGATAGGGAAAATGGTAAAGATTCAAATTTAAAGAAGAAACCATTTCTCTAAAAATTGTGGTTGTAAGAGTTTACCCTTCATCTATCATGTGTGACAGGTTTGAAATAACAAGTACTAGCCTCCCAAAGTATACACTTCAGTGGGATTTCTTAGGACCTTTTATACTAAGATTTAGCTCTTCCTTATCCATGCACTCAAATTACAGCCTTTGTGAACTGAGGCTACAATTGATCACTCTCAATAAAGCTGCAATATAGTCCAGAGCAGTGCATTCCAACGTAAGATCAGAAGACTGACTGCCCATCTCTAAATAGTTTCTTGCTAGTCTGCAGCAAGATAAGGACCTTGGTTCAGTTCCATTCAGTTTAGTTCAGTTGCTCAGTCGTGTCTGACTTTTTGCAACCCCATGAACCACAGCACTCCAGGCCTCCCTGTCCATCACCAACTCACAGAGTCCACCCAAACCCATGTCCATTGAATCGATGATGCCATCCAACCATCTCATTCTCTGTTGTCCCCTTTTCCTCCTGCCCTCAATCTTTCCCAGCATCAGGGTCTTTTCCAATGAGTCAGCTCTTCACATCAGGTGGCCAAAGTATTGAAGTTTCAACTTCAACATCAGTCCTTCCAATGAACAGCCAGGACTGATCTTTAGGATGGACTGCTTGGATCTCCTTGCAGTTCAAGGGACTCTCAAGAGTCTTCTCCAACACCACAGTTCAAAAGCATCAATATTTCAGTGCTCAGCTTTCTTTATATCTTCACGACCCAGATAATCACGATGGTGTGATCACTCACCTAGAGCATATTCTGGAGCATGAAGTCAACTGGTCCTTAGAAAGCATCACTACGAAAAAAGCTAGTGGAGGTGATGGAATTCCAGTTGAGCTATTGCAAATCCCGAAAGATGATGCTGTTAAAGTGCTGCACTCAATATGACAGCAAATATGGAAAACTCAGCAATGGCCACAGGACTGGAAAAGGTCAGTTTTCATTCCAATCCCAAAGCAAGGCAATGCCAAAGAATGCTCAAACTTTTGCACAATTGCACTCATCTCACATACTAGTAAACTAATGCTCAAAATTCTCCAAGCCAGGCTTCAGCAATACGTGAACCATGAACTTCCAGATGTTCAAGCTGGTTTTAGAAAAGGCAGAGGAACCAGAGATCAAATTGCCAATATCTGCTGGATCATCAAAACAGCAAGAGAGTTCCAGAAAAACATCTATTTCTGCCTTATTGACTATGCCAAAGCCTTTGACCGTGTGGATCACAATAAACTGTGAAAAATTCTGAAAGAGGTCAGGTCACCTGACCTGCCTCTTGAGAAACCTGTATGCAGGTCAGGAAGCAACAGTTAGAACTAGACATGGAACAACAGACTGGTTCCAAATAGGAAAAGGAGTACGTCAAGGCTATATATTGTCACCCTGCTTATTTAACTTATATGCAGAGTACATCATGAGAAACGCTGGGCTGGAAGAAGCATAAGCTGGAATCAAGATTTCCGGGGGAAATATCAATAACCTCAGATATGCAGATGACACCACCCTTATGGCAGAAAGTGAAGAAGAACTAAAGAGCTTCTTGATGAAAGTGAAAGAGGAGAGTGAAAAAGTTGGCTTAAAGCTCAACATTCAGAAAACTAAGATCATGGCATCCGGTCCCCTCACTTCATGGCAGATAGATGGAAACAGTGGAAACCGTGTCAGACGGTTTTGGGCTCCAAAATCACTGCAGATGGTGATTGCCGCCATGAAATTAAAAAATGCTTACTCCTTGGAAGGAAAGTTACAACCAACCTAGATAGCATATTAAAAAACAGAGACATTACTTTGCCAACAAAGGTCTGTCTAGTCAAAGGTATGGTTTTTCCAGTGGTCATGTACGGATGAGTTGGACTATAAAGAAAGGACCTTCGTAGAATTTGCATAATGAGATAAGGAGCTTGTACCAGAACATAAATTACCTGCATCATGAAGTATACTCTTAACTTCAGTTGCTGTTTTTTTCCTAGTAAGACTTTTTCAATGAAGGCAGCAGTGTGTTGATTTTCCTTCAGGCACACTCATGGACCTCCTCATAGACAAGAACTTTGAGTAGCACAGGCAAAGAGATTTTCCGTGGAGGGCCTTTCTTCTCGCTACAATGTGAGTATGCTTAATCACTTCAGGCTCTTCATATTATAGCATAAATTAATTACAGTATAGATCAATTTCTCTGTAAACTGCTTAGTGTCTGTAATCTTCACTACTAGATTCCCACTAGCAGGCACAGAGTTGGACTTCAATACATGTCTGTTAAATGAATTAACTGCAAAAAATAAAAGTAGAGAGAGAAATAAACACAATCCTTGAGACTATTTGCTACATCACATCCAAAAGCCATCTTTAATAGGAATTCATATTTGTTTCTATTATGTTATTTTTGTTTGGGGATTTAAGCAAAGAAACACAAGAAACAAAATCATAGTAGAATATATACAAGTATCCGTTGCTCTCTTGTGTCCAACTCTTTGTGACCCTTTGAACTGTACCCCACCAGGCTTCTCTGTCCATGAAATTTCCCAGGCAATAATACTGGAGTGGGGTGTCATTTCCTCCTCTAAGGGATCTTCCCCACCTTGGATCAAACCATCTCCTGCATCTCCCGCACTGGCAGGCAGATTCTTTACCACTGAGCCGTTGGGGAAGCCCTGAATATATACAAAAGAGACAGTCATCTCCATCATTAACTCAAAGAGTAAACGGTAAAGAATGAAAATCTATTATGACTCATTATTATCTATGGCCGTTACTAGGACTTCCAGTACTAAGCTGAATAAACATGGTGAGAGTGGGCGTCACCTTGTTCCTGATCTTAGAGGAAACATTTTCAGATTTTCACCACTAAGTGAAAGCTGTGGGCTTGTTGTATATGGCCTTTAGTATGTTGAGATATGTTGCCTCTATACCAACCTTGTTGAAGGCTTTTATCGATATTGAATTTTATCAGATGTTTCTTCTGCATTATTGAGATGATCATAGGCTTTTTATCCTTCATTTTGTTAATATGTTGCATGACATCAATTGATTTGCAGATGATGAACCATTCTTGTATCCTTGGGGTAAATCCCACTTGACTGTAGTGTGTGTGATATTTTTAATGTTTTAATTCAGTTTGCCAATATTTTGTAGAAGATTTTTGCATCTATGTTCATCAAAGATATTGACCTACAGTTTTCTTGTAGTGTCCTTGTCTGGTTCCCCAAAACTTTGGTCTCAAAACAGCAGTCCACTTTTAATCCCCCATAGCTTGTCCGGGTCATGAACTGAGGAGCAGCTTGGATGGGCAGTCCTGGCTTGATGCTTCTCACAATGCTGTAGTCAGATATTGGTCAAGTATTATCTGATGTCTTAACTCTTCCAGAAGTGCCCACGTCCAAGGTGGCTCAATTACGTGATTGGCAAACTGGTGCTGGCTGTCTTGAGAAGCCTCAGATCTCCACATAAACCTTCCACAGGGCTGCCTGAGTATCTTCATATTGTAGCAGCCGGCTTCTTCTAGAAGTGATACCAAAAAAAAAGTTTTCATTTTTTGAGACCTTGCCTTGCTTTTCATCACATTTTGTTTACCTAAAAGGATTCACAATTCCATTCCAGCCCACATTCAATGGTAGGGAAATTAAGCTTCTCCCTTTGAGGCAAGGAATGTCAGTGAGCTTGCTGAAATATTTTGAAATCACTGAAGATTATCTGGAGGATTAAAATTTCCTTTTTTTTTTTTTTTTGCTTAAAAGACTGATTATTTTACTCTAATAGCTAGTAACTTCACTAAAAGATAATTGGCTATTTCAATAAAATGGAAAATAAATTGGCTTTTCCAATAAATTGAATATCTTTCTTCCTTCCTGTTTTCTCCTCCTCCTGTAGGTTTTCTCTTCCTCCTGTAGTTTTTCCTCTCTTCTCTAAGACTGGCTGTCTTCCTCATCTGGCCACCACAGTTGTCTGTTTGGAAATCTAGTAGTCATAACATAAATGTTTCTTGCAAGGTCACCCAGCAAAATGCAGCACTCACTCTAAGTTTTCCAGTGACAGATTCACTCATATTATTTTTAGTCATTTTGAAATAACCCATCAATGACAGCAGCTTTACCTTTTTCCCAAGGCTCTGTGATTTTTGAATATAAGATTCAAGAAGTGAGTTTCTAATGAAAATGAGACAGATACTGGGGTCAGGGGGGTACTTGAAATGACAAGGTCAGAGAGAGAATTTTGTCACCCACAGAGTTGATGTCTGGATGCATGATGTGGTAAAAAAGAAATTGAATTGATGATTAGATAATGGACTACAGACCTTTCAAGTAGCAGGAGCAAAAGTCATTTTTTTCTTTTATTTCTTATTTATTTTAATTAATAATGCATGATGGTGATCTCAGCAGTTTAGCACAGCAAGTTCCAGTTCTCTCATTTTCTATCTGCAGTAGAGCGATGTGACTTTGCCATCAGTACAGGCTGTGGCATTTGTTATATAATCAAAACCAGAATCATATTTAGTGTGGCTAACTTCTTGAACCTCTTTGTAACAAAAGGATACATTGTTTTCTTAGGCCAAGAGAAAATATCGTCAGTCTTCTTTGAGGTAATGGAGTAAGGTTTATACAGTGATCAGAGGTGGGTATTGAGAGAGCCATTCCCTGAATATCACTTCAGAGTTTCATAGACTGTCATAACTAAGCCATAGCAAAGCGGTATAAAATATAGCCATTCTTTTATAGCTTCGGTAGGTACTACTAACATATATTTCACATTTAATTTCTAGTAAATTGTGTTTTAAAGGCTAAAATGTTTAGCCAAGACCAGCAGAATTGTTCAAAACTATAAATACCTTTGCTTCTCTCAAGCTAGGTTTATGCTGTACTTTGCATCTGAATTCCAGTGCACATGGATCAGACTGGTATCAAAAGAACTTTCTCTAATATTGAAGCTCATAAACATCAAAAGTAGTGCTAATAGAATAAGGACTAATAGAAAGGTGCTATCCAAGACGGTCTGCATGGAGTGTACATTCAGACAGCTGAATGTTTTTCCCATAGTTTAGGTACAAAGTAGACATTCTCACCCCAACTTGCATTGGAAGAATTTTTAAGTGGTTTCTTATGAAAAAGAAATTCAGTCCCAATTATTGAAAAGCAACATGATTGTCAGTGTTTATTCTATGCAATTTACAAGAATAGGAATGACCTGGGAGTGTGAAAGCAGGGCTAACTTGTATCATAGAATGTTGTTTAGTCACAAAGTCGTGTCTGACTCTTTTGCGACCCTATGAACTGTAGACTGCCAGGCTCCTCTGTCCACGCAATTTCTCAGGCAAGGATACTAAAGTGGGTTGCCATTTCCTTCTCCAGGGGCTCTTCCTGACCCAGGGACCTAATCTGAGTCTCCTGCATTGGCAGGCAGATTCTTTACCACTGAGCCACTAGGGTAGCCTGCATTATAGAATAGTGACTTCTAATATAAGTTAGTTTAATATCATAGCCAGTTTTGTGACTTATGAAAAAGAAATTACCAACTGATCCTTGATTTTTAGACTCATCCTGTATTTTAGAGCTCTAAATTTTAAGACAATTGTGGAGAAACTGAAAGTTTCTTTCAAATGTTTCTAAACAATAAAAGAAATAGTAGCATTTTTTAACAGAGGGCTGGACCAAACTACTGTAGGAATACATCACTGAGTTTAAATTTAAACATTTGCCCCAAGACACATTTTAGACTGCAAAATTCTAAACAAACTAAAAAAAGTCTAACAATAAAATAATTTAGTCATTCAGAAAATTATTTTAGCACAAAACCAAAAATTTCAAAGTCAGTTAATTCATGAAATCTGAACAGTAATTACCATTGGTTTTTTCCTTGTCAGTGTTTTTTTCTAACCTTCAAGAAAGGAAAACCTAAGAATAGCGGAGCTAGGAAAGAGAAGCAATATCCTATCTGCATTTTATCAGATTAAGTAAGGGTGGAGTTAGTTGCTAACAGGAGACATTGCCCCCATTTCTTTTGTCATGAAGGGAAGAAAGTCAGCTAATAAAATGTGAGCTTTCTTTAATGAGCATAAGTTTCCAATTAAAACCTTTTCATAATTTGGCTGAATGTGGAAACACTAGAATCTCTTGACATAGCCTACAGGGAGGTGGGCAGGAAAGAGTTAGGCTGTGAATTTTTATACCATTTCAGGTGAAGTGGAGAAAGAAGGTGCTGTTTGATGCTACAATTCAAGATGTATCAAAGAAGGCTCGGGGTCAAAGGCGATCTGAAAGCTTCTTTCTTTCATCTAAAAGACAGGCAGGGTCATACTATTCCTCCCAGTTTTTCTGAGTAGAAGAAGAGTATAGAAGAGAGCAAAGAAAATATTCAAAGTGAAGATACAGTCAGACGAAGAGAAAGGACCTCATACTTTGCAAGGGTCTAAGACAGGATTTTAAGCAGACTAGACAATAAAGGTGTTGGAGTGGCCAGAGCAGCTAGAACCATAGAAATAGAGTTGACAAAGTCTGAGCAGTTGCAGAAATAAATGGTCATGGAACATGGGCACTGAAAGCCATAGAAGCGGGGCCACGAGTGGAAAATAAGGGGACAGTGTAAAAAGGATTCAGGTAAGACTGTCATGTTGACACAGAAATTCATCCTTAAGATGTTGATTTCACCAGAGTAAGAGACTGAAAGAATGAAAGATTACCTCTGTGCATGGTGTGTGTGTTTTACTCTCTTTCCTTAGGACTCAGTAGTTGTGCTTTGGATGCAGAGAGGTGATTTTCAACCTCTAATATAGCATTTTTCATCATCTGGAACTTACATGTATATAATTTATACACATTTGTGTGTGTGTGTGTGTGTGTGCATGTAGGAGGGGAATGGATGTGAACAGATGCTACTGAGCTTAGGTTGTGGACCTGAAAGCAATACTTTTCATCTTCCTTGACTAGGAAGGGACGAGGTTGTTGTACAGTCTGTGTAGTTTTCTCAGTGATGGCTTGTTCTTGGCAAGCTGGAGGGGAGGTGGAGTTAGGATGCTTGTGAAGCCCGGGTCACAAACATGAGCCCTAGAGAGAAGCAGCAAAGTTCTTTATAGTTAAGCCTGCTATGAGTGAGATTCACCCTTGAGCTTCTCAGAGGCATCATTGCTTGACAGAAATAGGAAGAGGAGGTGTTCACTGGTTGTGATTGGAAGGAGAAACGGTAACAACAGGATTTGCTGTGATTTCAGCAAACTCTCCCATGTTCCACACTTCGTGTAAACCTCAGCTTCTGCTGTAGAGGAAGAGCAACAGAGAGATCCAAATTTCTCATATTAGAATCTCAGTCAACCTTAATTTGCTTTTAAATAACCCTAATGATCTTCTTGCCCTTGAATATTAAGTAAATGGCCATTAAATATATAAATTATGCTCAGTACACTGTAAAAGGTTTGCTGTCTGAGTTTTATTTGTACATGAAAACGATGTTCAAACTTTGAGTTCAATGGACAAACTGAGGTTTCCTTTCTGAAGGAAGAGGGGAAGAAAGACCCAAATGGCAATATAAGCAGGAGAGGATACTAGAAGTAAAAAAGTTCTGTGATGTGCAGTAGAATGAAAAATGGAATAAAAAGAAGTAATAATAAATGACTCTATCTCTCAGATGTCCAAAAAGAAAATGGAGACATGAAATACATGGTAGAATACGATATTCCCAAAGAAGTTGGCGAGCCCTCAAAACCCCACAATACACGATTCCTGTCTCCTTCTAACGCTGTTTACTTACTTTTTCCTTCTCTTCTGTTAACTCTCAACTATGTTTCTTCAAAATGTTAAACTTTTATCTTTTGGCTATCAGATATATCTCAACTTCACCACTCAAAAAAATCTCCATAACTTTTATAGTCATCCTTATTTTAAGTATTATTTTAGTCTAACATATATTCTTAGTCTTATACTTTCCCCAGTTTTACTCTTTGGTCTTAATTTTTGGTTGTCTCTTTCACATTTAAGTCAATTCTGTTAGGTTTGAAATTTTGCTTTAATATCAGTTTAAAGTTTTCTGTTCTTTTAAAAATCACATTTTCTTCTTAGGGACTTCCCTGGTGGCTCAGATGGTAAAGAATCTGCCTGCAATGAGGGAGACCTGGGTTTAATCCCTGGCTTGGGAAGATCCCCTGGAGGAGGGCATGGCAACCCACTCCAGTATTCTTGCCTGGAGAATGCCATGGACAGAGGAGCCTGGCAGGCTACAGTCCATGTGGTCACCAAGAGTTGGACATGACTGAGCGACACAGCACACCACAGCATTTCCTTCTTAAAGTTATCTGTTACTTATTTTTATGACTTATTTGCACCACAGCTGAACAGTGGAGAGAACTGCTATTATGTGTAAGAGAATGGCATCTTTCTTTGATCTTCCTGTTCTGATGTGTGCCACCCCTGTTTCTTAAGTCTTGCTGCATTTATGTGTTCTTTTATTTTTTTTAATTTTATTTTATTTTTAAACTTTACAATATTGTATTGGTTTTGCCAAATATTGAAATGAATCCACCACAGGTATACATGTGTTCCCCATCCTGAACCCTCCTCCCTCCTCCCTCCCCATACCATCCCTCTGGGTCATCCCAGTGCACCAGCCCCAAGCATCCAGTATTGTGCATCAAACCTGGACTGGCAACTCATTCCATATATGATATTATACGTATTTCAATGCCATTCTCCCAAATCATCCCACCCTCTCCCTCTCCCACAGAGTCCAAAAGACTGTTTTAACTATGTGTTTATTTTAAATAAACAGGGATTTTGTATGAGCAGAGTGATACAGGAATTCAGTTTAGATTTTTCCATATGCATAATTGTTCCAGTACCATTTATTCCATAGTTTGGTAGCTCAGATTATAAAGATTCTGCTTGCAATGCTTATAGACACAGGTTTGATACCAGGGTCGGGAGGATCCCCTGGAGAAGGGAATGGCAACCCACTTCAGTAGTCTTGCCTGGGAAATCCCATGGACAGAGGATCCTGGTGTGTGTGTGTACACACCACACACACACACACACATACACATGTGTGTGTGTGTGTGTGTGTGTATAAGAGTATATGTATATGGGGCTTCCCAGGTGGCTCAGCAGGAAAGAATCCTCCTGTCAATGCAGGTGACACAAGAGACAGGCATTCAATCCCCGGGTCGGAGGGATCTCCTGGAGTAACTAATGGCAACCTACTCCAGTATTTGTGCCTTGAGAATACCATGGACAGAAGAGTCTGGTAGGTTACAGTTCATGGGGTCAGAGAATTGGACATGCCAAAAGAAATGCAAAAAAGCAAAATGGCTGTCTGGGGAGGCCTTACAAATAGCTGTGAAAAGAAGAGAAGCGAAAAGCAAAGGAGAAAAGGAAAGATATAAACATCTGAATGCAGAGTTCCAAAGAATAGCAAGAAGAGATAAGAAAGCCTTCTTCAGCGATCAATGCAAAAAAATAGAGGAAAACAACAGAATGGGAAAGACTAGAGATCGCTTCAAGAAAATCAGAGATACCAAAGGAACATTTCATGAAAAGATGAGCTCGATAAAGGACAGAAATGGTATGGACCTAACAGAAGCAGAAGATATTAAGAAGAGATGGCAAGAGTACACAGAAGAACTGTACAAAAAAGATCTTCACGACCCAGATAATCACGATAGTGTGATCACTCACCTAGAGCCAGACATCCTGGAATGTGAAGTCAAGTGGGCCTTAGAAAGCATCACTACAAACAAAGCTAGTGGAGGTGATGGAATTCCAGTTGAGCTATTCCACATCCTGAAAGATGATGCTATGAAAGTGCTACACTCAACATGCCAGCAAATTTGGAAAACTCAGCAGTGGCCACACGACTGGAAAAGGTCAGTTTTCATTCCAATCCCAAAGAAATACAATGCCAAAGAATGCTCAAACTACCACACAATTGCACTCATCTCACACGCTAGTAAGGTAATGCTCAAAATTCTCCAAGCCAGGCTTTAGCAATATGTGAACTGTGAACTTCCTGATGTTCAAGCTGGTTTTAGAAAAGGCAGAGGAACCAGAGATCAAATTGCCAACATCCGCTGGATCATAGAAAAAGCAAGAGAGTTCCAGAAAAACATCTATTTCTGCTTTATTGCCTATGCCATAGCCTTTGACTGTGTGGATCACAATAAACTGTGGAAAATTATGAAAGAGATGGGAATACCAGACCATCTGACCTGCCTCTTGAGAAACCTGTAATCAGGTCAAGAAGCAACAGTTAGAACTGGACATGGAACAACAACTGGTTCCAAATAGGAAAAGGAGTATGTCAAGGCTGTATATTGTCACCCTGCTTATTTAACTTATATGCAGAGTACATCATAAGAAATGTTGGGCTGGAAGAAGCAAAAGCTGGAATCAAGATTGCCAGGAGAAATATCAATAACCTCAGATATGCAGATGACACCACCCTTATGGCAGAAAGTGAAGAGGAACTAAAAAGCCTCTTGATGAAAGTGAAAGAGGAGAGTGAAAAATTTGGCTTAAAGCTCAACATTCAGAAAACTAAGAATGTTTTCTGGTCCCATCACTTCATGGCAAATCTCATCCCATCACTTCATGGTAAATAGATGGGGAAACAGTGGAAACAGTGGCTGACTTTATTTTTGGGGGCTCTAAAAGCACTGCAGGTGGTGACTGCAGCCATGAAATTAAAAGATGCTTCTCCTTGGAAGGAAAGTTACAACCAACCTAGACAGCATATTCAAAAGCAGAGACATTACTTTGCCAACAAAGGTCCATCTAGTCAAGGCTATAATTTTTCCAGTAGTCGTGTATGGATGTGAGGGTTGGACTATAAAGAAAGCTGAGTGCTGAAGAATTAATGCTTTTGCATTGTGGTGTTAGAGAAGACTCTTGAGAGTCCCCTGGACTGCAAGGAGATCCAACCAGTCCATCCTAAAGGATATCAGTCCTGAGTGTTCATTGGAAGGACTGATGTTGAAGCTGAAACTCCGAAACTTTGGCCACCTGATGTGAAGAGCTGACTCATTTGAAAAGACCCTGATTCTGGGAAAGATTGAGGGCAGGAGGAGAAGGGGATGACAGAGGATGAGATGGTTGGATGGCATCACTGACTCAATGGACATGAGTTTGAGTAAACTCTAGGAGTTGGTGATGGACAGGGAGGCCTGGTTTGCTGAGGTCCATGGGGTCGCAAAGAGTCGGACATGACTGAGCGACTGAACTGAACTGAGCATGCTTCCATGCCAAATCATATGCATATAAGCATATACGTGTGTGTGCTCAGGTTGCTATAGTTGTGTCCAGCCCTTTATGACGGCAAAGGCTGCAGCCCTCCAGGTTCCTCCATCCATGGGATCCCCCAGGCAAGAAAGTAGAGTAGGTTGCCATTTCCCTCTCCAATAAACATACATATATATAGTTATATTCAGACACCAACATATATGCAGTAAGCATAAGAAATATCATGATTGTGATTACATGGGGGAGTTGGATAGGAGATGCATCTGAGAAGGGCTTCAAAGTTACTAATACTAATCTCTTTAATTAGGGTCACTAGCATGTCCATATGTGTTTATTTTCTTAATAGCCATTTAATAGTCATTAAATTGTACATTATGTACACATGTATCTTTTGCACATCTGCTTTATTTTCAACAGTGAATAGATGAGCAAGAATATGAATTGTCATGTTTAATAAAATATACAATCATGTGGAATGCAAGGTAGAGATCTGAGACAAGAAAAGGTAAAATTCTCTTATGGTCACTTAAGTTACAGATAGCTGTGAAATATATAAGTGCAGAGAGGTATTTGTTTCTCGAGCTCAAAATAGAAGTTCATGCTACAGATATCAATTTGGAACTCTTAGCTCAACTAACAGGTATGTAAGCCAGGGATGAACAGGTGTGGAGGAAATGAAAATGGCTCCAGACTGTAACCTGAAGGTAACTTCTCTTCAGAAGTCAAGGAGAAGAATTGAGCCAAAAGACAGCAAAATCCTTGCCAGTGAATTAGGAGCAGTTTGTTTCAGGAAACCCGAGGGGAAAAATATTTAAATAAAGTCAATAAATAATATTAGAAAATTATGTTGGGAGATCGAGAAAGACGGGTTCAAGGAGTTGTTTTGTTGTTTTTTAACCAACAAGGAGGCTACTGTGCCCCCTGATGGAACAGAGGAGTGGTGGGAGCAGTTTGGAAGGATTAAGGAGTGAATGGAGAATTTTACCCTAAGAAGTTTCTCACAAAATCTGTCTCTTCTTTCCTAAAATAAGACCTGTGATAAAATTTATAAATAGTAAACAAACATAATAACTTAAATTAGGAAACTGGGAAAGGGAAAGTGTGTAGGACTCTCCCCAAGAGTAGGTAGAGCTTGGCCTGGATCCTGTCCCTCCCAGTGATGGTTAATTTTATGTGCCAGCTTGATTGGGCTAAGGGGTACACAGGGAGCCAGTAACAGTATTTCTGGGTGTGTCTGTGAGGGTGTTTCTGGAAGAGATTAGCGTTTGAATCAGCAGATTGCACAGACAAGATGGCCTTCACCAATGTGGGTGGACCTCACCCAATCCCTTGAGGGAACAACTGTCAAAGGAGGGGTGGATTGTCATTCCAGTCTTGAGCTGGGGCGTCCATCTTCCCATGACCTTAGACGTGGGAGCTCCTGGCTCTCAGGCCTCCAGACTCTGGGTACAGCAGTGGCTCACCACTTTTCAGGCCTCTGTACTCAGACTGAATTATTCTTCAGGCTTTCCTTCTTCTCCGCTTACAGACAGTAGATCTTAGGACTTTTTGTTTACCATGATGATGTGAGCCAATTCCCAAAACATATCTCCTCATATGTATATCAATATATGTATTTTACTTGTTCTGTGTCTCTGGAGAACCCTGACTCAAACACGGTGTCATTTGCACAGACAATCCCAAGCAATATGGCAAAATATCGGTGAAGCCACCAAAGGTGGAACGTTCTCTTATTCTTCTTCTGATCGTGAAACAAAGGAAACTGTATCTGGAAACTTCTGTAGAGTCTGTAAAGTGGGGAAAGAAAATGGAGAAGATGACTCTGATAGAAAGAAAGGTATCAGGACTACACATTGCATAATAAAAATAACTTTGAGTGACATGGATAAAGGATTCAGGCAGCACCTAGTTAAGGCAGATTGACTGTAGGCCACTCGGATTTCCCTGGTGGCTCAGTTGGTAATGAAAATGCCTGGAATGCAGGAGACCCAATTTCAATCTCTGGGTCAAGAAGAAGCCCTGGAGAAGGGAATGGCAACCCACTCCAGTATTATTGCCTGGAGAATTCCATGGGCAGAGGAGCCTGGTAGGCTTTGTCCATGGAGTTTCAAAGAGTCAGACACAACTGAGTGACTAGCACTTTCACTAACACAAGAAAGCTTAAGCTTCAGGGTTCCCTCACTTATGTGAGTCCTTTGGACCTAATTTTGTTTTCATAATTTTGCCATATGTTCCTTAACAAGGGCTCTAAAATTTTTGTAAACTCACTCAATCTCAATTTACCCTTGCCTATAACTAATAAGAGTAAACAGTAGTGTACATAAAAAATTCATAAAGAAAAAAGCAGAGATTCAGTTGGAAGTAACACCACCATCTCTATCCTTTTGACTGTTTCTTGTCCCACAGAAATTGGACAGAAACAATTATGCAGCCTTAACACTGCATCTCAGGGAGAAAATAAAGCGGTCCTGGCCTTGATACTGCAGGAAGATAGCCAAGTTACTTTCACAATTAGCCAAGCAAATGGAGTGTCTAGATCGGTGCAACCAAGAATAAAAAAGAAAAAATTAACTGTCATGGCAACCAAGCAAATATACTATGGCAAACAGCTTAAGAGAGAAAGCATGGGAAGAAAGAAAAAGGGCTTATCCAATAGGCAATTATTACTTGAAGCACAAAAGGAAATTCTTCTCAATTGCTTCACATTGTAGAACAAATTGAGAAATGTGGCTTCTATAAAAAGCTCCAAGATGAAATGATAAGATAAAATGTAGTTTGAAAATAATTGCAAATGTAAGAGGAAGTAAGAATTAAAGCCCCGTAATAAAATTAATATATTAATTAGCAAGGAACAAAAATGATACAACTAAAAATAAAATTGCTGACATAGAGGAAGGATTTGAAACAATCACAGATTTAAAAAACTTAAAGAAGCAGAATGAAAAAATTGGACGTGGATGGTAGAAAAAGATAAGCTGAACTTAACTATAATTTTTGCTCTTAAACTAGAAACACTCAACAGAGAAATCCCCTGAGATAAAGAAATCATTAAATCTACAATTTGAAAGAGAACCCTATTCAAGGATAATTTGATACAGAAATTTCAACACCAAAGTATTTTCTAAGTCAGATATTTAAGTAGTATTTTAAAAGAAGTCTTTTTAGGATATCTAGACTTGAAACTCAAATCACCTACAATTGGAGAAAACCAGGCTTGCATCAAAGTTTTACTCACCAACCTTCAAAGCCAGAAGACAAGGAAGTAGTTTCCACAACAGTCTTAGAAAAGTATGACCCAAAAACATTACCCCCAGTCAAAGTATTAGGCAAGTATAAAGGCAACAGGGATATATTCTCAACTGTGAAAAATATCAGGGTGTTTCCTTGCGCTGCTGTTGCTCAGGTGCTCAGTCATGCCTGACTCTTGGTGACCCCATGGACTGCAGCACGTCAGGCTTCCCTGTCCTCCACCATCTCCCAGAGTTTGCTCAAACTCATGCCCATTGAGTTGGTGATGCTATCTAACCATCCCATCCTTGGTCACCCCCTTCTCCTCCTACCCTCAGTCTTTCCCAGTAGCAGGTTCTTTTCCAATGAGTTGTCTCTTCCCACCAGGTGGCCAAAGTATTAGAAACACAGTGGTAAAGAATCTGCCTGCCAATGCAGGAGACATGAGTTTGATCCCTCACCCAGGAAGACCCCACATGCTGCAGAGCAACTAAGCCTGTGCACCACATCCACTGAGGCTGTGCTCTGGAGCCTGGGAACTGCAATCACTGAGCCTGCCTGCTGCAACTCCTGAAGCCCATGTGCCCTAAAGACTGTACTCCTCCATGAGAGAAGCCACTGCAATGAGAAGCCTGAGCACCACAAATAGGGAGCAGCCCCCCTTCACCCCAACTACAGAAAAGCCTGTGTAGCAATAAAGACCCAGCACAGCCAAAAATAAATAAATAAAATTATTTAAAAAAAAAAACCTCAGGGAATCCACAACCTAAACATGCTTCTTGGAGGGAAAAATGTTTGACAAAGAAATTCAAAAAATTAAAAGATGTCAATGAAGAAGAGAAAAGCATAAAATGAATAGTGGTAAACATTAGACCAAAAAATTCAGAAAACTAATTGTAAATAACATTGAGAATAATTATTTTTATAGAAGAAGTAAGTCATAGGTTTATAGAGTATAAAATATTAATAGCAAAATTTAAATGAAGTAAAATTTTTATTTAAAATACATGCAATATAATTCCATTTTTATAAAATATGAATCATTCATTTTTACACGTATAAATGATATATGCACTTGCTTTGTGTCAATGAAGATAATTTCAGGGAAGTGGTATTTGGAGGTTTTTTCTCAAATCTTTTATCTTTATAATTTTTCGGCAAAATGTGTAAGCTTTATAATTTGTATTTATCATTTTGAAAAACAATAAAGTGATTAAAAAAATGAAATACCTTCATAATGCTAATCAGAGTTAATTAAGGGTAGTAGACATGTGAATGATTACTTTCTTCTTTTTTTTTTTTTTCTGCTGTGTTCTGATTCCCTCAGCCCACTTTACTGTCCAAAAATTATAAAACATGAATGTAAGTAAAGTAGTAGAAGGAATAAATGTAGAAGTGTGTTTGAAAAGATTTTGGTTAAGTCAGAGAAAATGCCGTAATTGGAAGAAAATGTGGACTTAAGACAGGGATTTTATTAGAGGAAACTATACAATGTTTCTTGTTGATGTAAGAGACGCTGCTGCTGCTAAGTCACGTCAGTCGTGTCCAACTCTGTGGGACCCCATAGACGGCAGCTCACCAGGCTCCCGTCCCTGGGATTCTCCAGGCAAGAATACTGGAGTGGGTTGCCATTTCCTCCTCCAGTGCATGAAAATGAAAAGTGAAAGTGAAGTCACTCAGTCGTGTCCGACTCTTCCCGACCCCATAGACTGTAGCCTACCAGGCTCCTCTGTCCATGGGATTCCCAGGCAAGAGTACTGGAGTGGGTTGCCATTGCCTTCTCCGGTGAGAGATGCTATATAGATGCAAATTGACGCTGAGGGTGAGGTGGAGATAACTAACAGAAAGACTATGGTTCCTTGAAGAGGTTATAAATAATGGAACCCAGAGCACTAGCAGGGTGATTGTCCTTGGAAACAACGATGGCTAGTGATTCCATTGTGAAAAAGAGAAGAGGAAAAAATGGGTACAATGTAAGCCAATTGTTTAGGGATGGAAAATGGTGAGAATTTGATTCTGATGGTTTCAATTTTCTTAACAAAAATTGTATATTATCTGAAAATACAGTAGGAGGAAGGCATATTGTATTAGAATAAAAATACTAGTAAACATAACAAAACAAATCTCAAATTCTTAGCAACTGAGAGCAAAAGAAAACAAACAAAAAAAAAAATCCCTATTTATTGTGTACACAAAACCCACATGAATATTCATGATGGACCAGTTATCTTCCTCACAGTTACTCATGACATAGATTCTTTCCAACCTGTGACTTCACCATCATCTAGGTCCTCACTGTGCTCTTCCATTCAGCCAATAGAAAGAGAAGAATTGTGTGTAGAAGATTTTTATGGGCCAGGTCCCAAAGTGATGGCTACATCTTCTGCCTACATTCCATTGGCCAGAACTCAGGAACTTGACTGCTTTCAATTACAATGGAGGCAGAGGAATATAGTCAGCTTGTGAGTCCAGGAGAAAAAGAAAATGGCTTAGATAAAAGTTAACTAATTTCTGCCCCAAGATAGTGGTATAAGATAGTTTCAGGTAGTGGGGCAATCAGTCTATTGGAGATAAAATTATTGGGCTACACTGAGTGCAAAAAAGAAAATCTTAAATACACCATGTTAAATTTGTAAATGTAAATGTCAAAAATGTGCAGAAAAGTCTCATTGGGCTCAGGTGGGTGATTTCCTCAATAGCAATATTGCAGTTCAGTTCCCATACAGAAAAGGAAGTTGTTCGGCTCATCCAGACCTACCGTGTTCCTAGCTGAATAAAATAGAGGAAGAGTCACACAACCAATTGAGAATATTTGTAAAAGATAAATGTTGTTTATGGACCACAGAAATTAGGCTGATTCAGGAAGCAGATGGATATTGAAAAACTGGTGGAGTTAACACATTGGGGGTCTCAATGAGGTCAGATATTTGTAGACATAGAAATATTTGATAGGAAAGCTGTAAGAATGAAATTGTTGATCTTACAGTGGATTGCTTTATTTATTTAAATTTTCTAGTGATAATATGGGTTTATTTGTATTATAATAAGAGGGAATAGCAGCAGTAGAATGAATGAAAGGTCATTGGGAAACAGAAGAGCAGAAAACTGAAAAACCTAGGGAGAGGATTTAGACATTTGAAGTTTAAAGAAAAGGACATCAATAGAAAAACTGTTAGCTTCTGGTGTTAAGTGAATGAGCTGGGTGAAAAACAAAAAAGACTGATGACAGTGGGAATGAGAATGATGAAGCAATTTACCAAGAGGAATAAATCTGAAAAAAAAATGAAGTTGAAGTAGTGGATTGTAAGGAATAATAGACACTGAGACATTCTGAGTAGTATGCCTCAGACTGGTGGGGAATGAAAATTGAAACAAATTAAGAATAGAAGGAAGTTACTCCAGTAGACATCTGGAGTTCACAAAAGGCAAGGAGGAGAGAAGAAAATGCCAAGAGGAGGTGAAAGGTCCTGGGGAGCTTTCTGATCATAGTGGGTAATCCAGTAGTTATTGTAGGAGGTTTGTGAAGAAGTTTGCAGGGGTGCTTAGGTAGGATGAGTGGATAGCAAGCATGGAGTAGAAATTAGACTGATAACGTCTTACCTGGAAAGATCCAGCATCTGGTGGTGACCAGGATGAACAGAGATAGGAAGTATGATGCAATTATAAAAGTATTAATATTATAAACAATACTCTTAGTATTATTCTGCATTCTGCTTCTAGCCTGAGAGGAAAACATAGAGAAAATAAAGTAAATGAGAGTGATATGGGACTATTTGAAAGGTAAAATATTATAGCTTTTGATGATTGATTGGAAGAGATAAAATAAATAAAAAAGAATGACTTCCTCATTTCTGGTTTAAGCAATGGAACGGCCATTGGTGTAATTGTTAAATGTAGGAAACATTGGCCCAGGAGCATAGATATTATGACCTGCTTTTATTTTGGAGAGTGGAAAATGATAATCATTCAAATGGAGATGTTGAGTTAAATATATGTAAAAAAAAAAAAAAAAACAGCTTAGGAGAGATATCTGGGCTGTGAATATAGAAGAACATCAACAATTATGGGTTGATTAGAAAGGGATAGCAAAAAAGACTCAGAAGACACAGCCAGAGAAATCAGAGAAAAACCACTAAGAAATTGTACTATAAATCCATTCAACAAGAGGGAGCAATAAATCAATAGGGTGAAAAATAATGCCAAAAGGTAAATAAGCAAGATGTTTCAAATGTATCAGTTGATTTGTATGACATGGGACAAATATAGTTCCTACTTCTGCAGTAGTCCCAAATTTTCTGAAATGAGACTCTACTAGGTTTTCAGATTTTCTGAAAATCATTCTACTATACTCAAATATATCTTAATTTCATCACTGTAAGCATAATCTATATTAAAAGATTGTTTCAGATACAGTAATTTGAATAAATTATTATCAGATAATATGTTTAAGTTTAGTAGTTTAAAAATACATCACCCTCTGTAAAAGCCATTTTCAGGACAGGTGCTAGTCCAATTTTTTTTAAACTCCAAATACTCACCAATAGTGGAGAAATAATGTATAAAGTAAAATAATCCATCTCAGTTGATTATTTTCCAGCACAGTTTCTACATGAAATACAATATCTATGGGAATTTAATGTAAAACTTTCTGGATTAGTAATTCAAATTTCCATTTCCTAATAATTATTATACATATAGCAAATATACCTTAAGTGATTATTTTCTCAAAGATAAACACACACACACACACACACACGCACACACACACAAAGTAGTGTAAATGTAACTCATTCAGGAAAAGGAATTTAATGTAAAACTGATAGAGATCCTGTCAGATCCTCAGATACTTGTTTACAAAAATCAGTTTATCAAAGAGAAGCTGAATTTGAAGCAACAGGAAATCCTTTGACAATTCAGGGAATGCCTCCCTCAAGTCTGACAGATTTATTAACACTGATATTTTTCCCCCTACAAATGCATATTTATTATTCGCTTGGTACTGTAATGATTTATGGACACAGCAAATTCAAAATGTGTTTTACAATACAGGGCCTAATGCCAAGCATGTGTCTACTTTTTAGCTTTTTTTCCCTTTCTTTTCTATTTCTTACGGCAGCCTTACATTCATAATATATTTATTCCCCTGCTGAAATGCAAGGCAGCAATCTGTTTGTGTGGGTTATAGTCTTTAAGACTGCCTAGATTACCTTCAATCTTTGGATCACAGAAATCTACATAATCACAATTTCATTCTCATTTTCACAAGGATCCTCAGATAGCCAGCACAGTACTGGAAGGTCAGTAAAGGCACCATGGAAAACAAAACTCACATGTGGCCAGCCATATGAGAATCTGTAAAGGTTTCTTGAGTTTGCTCATTGGTTTAACAAACAGCTACAGTAGAACTATGGGCGAGAGCTAAGAGAGTCCACTTCCTCAGATTTGCAAGGCAAAGTTGATGGCAAAAGATTTTTTGCAAAGTCAATTCTCTTTCTAAATGGGGCGATCCTTTACATTTATCCTACAGAGTTATTTCTTTAAATAGTAGAAACAAGACTAAAGGGAATATTTTTAACCTGTATATCTGATTAAGAATTCCTCTGAATGATATATTTCATTTCTAATGAACTAAATTAGTTTTATTAATTCAAAAATTATGGTTCCAGCCGACTACGGAATATAGCTCCCAAGAACCATAGCATAAATGTTGAAGAATGTGAGCATTGTAACAAGTCTATGTGACTTTGATTCCCAGCTCTACCAATGCTTGTAAAACTTTGCTGAAGTTACTTTCCCTCTCTTTGCCTCAGTTTCTTCTTCCATAAATGGGAATAATAATGACAACTTTCAGAAGGTTGAGTAAGGACTAAGTTAATATACATAAAGAATTTAGGACATACCTTGGCATGAATTAAGCTCTACCTGAATAATAGCCACCATAGATATTAGCTAGAATAAAATTTTTCTCATTTTCTAAAAAGCAACCTCAATTCATCTTGCTGCTGCTGCTGCTGCTAAGTCGCTTCAGTCATGTCCAACTCTGTGCGACCCCATAGACGGCAGCCCACCAGGCTCCTCCATCCATGGGATTTTCCAGGCAAGAACACTGGAGTGGGTTGCCATTTCCTTCTCCAATGCATGAAAGTGAAAAGTGAAAGTGAAGTCCCTCAGTCGTGTCTGACTCTTAGCGACCCCATAGACTGCAGCCCACCAGAATCCTCCATCCATGGGATTTTCCAGGCAAGAGTACTGGAGTGGGGTGCCATTGCCTTCTCTGCAATTCATCTTAAGTTTGGGCAATTAATTTGTTGGGCAAAGTTCTGCCATGTCTGTTGCAGGACTTCTAGCAAAGAAATTCCAGAGGATGTAACGAACATCTAGGGAACATTACTCACAGGTTAATCCAACAAGCATTTATTAAGTGCCTGCTAGGTGCCAGATGGCTTCTAGTTTCTAAAGTATAAAAAAATGGACACGTCTATGCTCTAGGACCTCTCCATCATGTTTGCAAACAAGTAGATAGATGACATCAAGGACTGATGGGTGGTAAGACCTATGTTTGCCACGTGGACTGGAAGTAGAGAGTGTGGAGTCTGCTCAGTGGAGGCAGGCAAGGTTCAGAGGCTCCCATCTGGACCGACCCTGAAGCCTGACTCCAAGCTGCAGCCTATTTCAGTGTTCATCTATCAAGGAACATTATAAAAATCTCTGCCCTATAAAACTAAATATATAATGGAACTTGACTTGCACATCACTCTTACAATTTTAAGTGAAGGTGAGGGGTTCACACCAATTCTAGATGCCTCATTCCTCTTTAATTCTCTCTCACAAAAGGCACAGATGAAAACAGAACATCAACGACTGGTATGATGAAAACCGTTGTTTCCCCTGCCCCTTACATTTCTTCACAGATATAATGCCACAAATGCTATTCTCAAGGATAAATTGCTGACAGAGAAGAGAGGACACTGCAGAAATATTTGAACATCACAATGGATTTAAATGACAGAATACTATCATTGAAGTCATAGTCGAAGCATAGATGGATGCACAGACAGTTGTCATAGCATTTAACTTTTTTCCTGTTTTAGGCTAATGTTCAAATCCACAGTTTCATCATGTTTGGCTTGGCAGGCGCATCCCACTCACTTTGAGGGTGTGTGGCAGGGAAGAAGAGCCAGGAGTAGACAGATCCCAATCACTTACTCATCTCATGGCAGAAAGGCTTTTTCTTTTTTTTAAGTTGTAGTGCTGCCAGCATGGAAAGTGAGGACCAGCTGAAGTGACTTATAATCATTTGCAGATACTTTGAGACACTGGTATGTCTTTTTTGGCCAAAGAACATCAGAGGAAGCTTGGTAGCTAAGAGTTAGAAGGGGCCCTCTTGAGTTTACTACTCCACCCCTTACCCCTGTAGTTAAAAGAGAAAGGCTCTAACCTGGGAAAGGTCAAATGCCCTGAACAAAATCACACATCTATCTGGTACCAATATCAAGGCTGGAATCCAGATTTCCTGGCTTCCAATCATGTCTTATTTCCACTCCACCATGAATTCTTTCTGATAATTATGAGTGAAATATAGTAAAGCTTTCATATTCTGGTAAAATGCTTTCTAAGACCTTCTCAAATTCAGGAATAGCTCTAAGCATATATTTTGTTCTTTCAAATACAATCGAGTATAACTGGAAAATGCCAGTGATACCTTTGGGTTTTTAATGCATCTGTTATATGGGACGATGGTTTATTTATACAGCTATTAAAATACCTGTCTCCAAAAGCACATTTCCTTCTAAAGTTAGTTAGGAGTTAATTGGTTTTTCAGATTTTACTGAAGTTTCATCTTTCACAATAAGAACAAATTTTGGACTATTTAGAAAATTTGCCAAATCAGATTCACAAATCACTTTTTCATGTCTCCACATAGAACTAACAATGGGCTTGACAATTTCAGATTTCCAAGCCACCATATAATTCAGCAATCTGCTTTGAATTTATCCAAAATGTTAATTTATGGATAAGAACATTAATACTTTTAATGAATCTCCCTGATGGCACAGATGGTAAAGAATCTTCCTGGAATGCAGGAGAACTGGGTTCAGTCCCTGGGTTGGGAAGCTCCCCTGGAGAAGGGAATGGCCACCCACTCCATTCTTGCCTGGAGAATCCCACAGACAGAGGAACCAGGTGGACTACATTTCATAAGGTTGCAAAGACTCAGACATGACTAAGTGACTAACATACTTTCTACCGCTGGCAGCTGGATTTCTTTCAGAGTCATTTTTTCATATAAAATGTAGTTTCATAGCCCTTCAGTAGAATTTTATAAACTATAAATATTAGACAAGAGCTCAAATCCACAATGAATGTGGATCATCTCACATATCAAGCGGTCATCTCACTCACTAGCTGAAGTTCCTTTCTATCCATCAGCCTTGTGCTGTAAGTCACTCACTGTAACAATTAGCAAAATTCAATATTGCTATATATTACTAATAGAGGTGTGCACAAGCTCTTAGTAATCCAGACAAGTCTGTTAAATGTGTTGTATCAAAATATTTCCCACTCTTATTACATCCATCTTCTAGCCCGTACTTCAGAAAGTGCAATGTTGGCCCCATTTCACAGGTGGAAACTGAATTAGCATGAAGTTCAGTTACATAGAGTGTGTCCCTTTGTACCTTTCTTAACCTGTATATGCACAATAGATACTTCAAGACCTGTGAAGTTTTCCAAATCAAGCATAGCACATTACATAACAAAATCCTTTCTTCTCCCTGTTTCCACTAAAGAACTTTTCGCTGTTGAATAGGTTGAGCCTCTGAAGAAACCCTCCATGACGTGTCCAAAGTGTTTTGGGAATGATGCAACAAAATTTCAACAAGTTCATTCCAACAAGAGGGAACTTCTATTTTTTTTTTTTTTCACTTTCTGTAAAACTTTAATTTCTGAGACATTTGGTACTAAAATCTAGAGAGTTATTTCTATGGTCACATCCCAAAATTTTCCTTTTGCAGTTTTTCTCTCTGTTGTTAGTGATTTGATCTTTTTCTGAAATAGGCTTTTTCATCTCCAGGTTACATGTCTTCAATGCAATTGTCCCAGGTTCCTGCTGATCTTTATGATTCTTTATTCTACTTCTTACTGGTTGGTAGTGATCTCTTTGTACTTAAGATATTCTGCTTTCCAATAGGCTAGTCCTTCTCTCCATATTAATATAATTTAACCTATAAGTATGGGTGTTTTGGATAATTCATAGATTTGGTAGTACAAGGAAGAGATTGTACAGAAAAACCTATCTTTAAGGCAATACATTAACACACAATCTTTCAAAAGTTACAACACTTGACCTAAACCCTATAATTTGGGTTTATGAAATAATCAGAGTAAAAAGTAGTAGCTTCTTAAGACTTTGTGTTCTATATTTGCACTAATATTCCATATATGTTCAGAAATGAACTTACAAATTAGAAGATATTAAAAAAAAGTAACATTTTCACAGGGTCTCACCCTTTTCATTTGTGCTCCATCAAGACAGCTGTCCAATCTCTTGGTATTTATTCTAACAAAGTGAGAGTCTTCCTTATGATTTCATAATATATCAGAAAGCAGAATTGTGAAGCCTTTAGTTACATGGCAAAGAGCAATTTTTAAAATGAAGAATTTTCCTTTCAAATGTCATTGAAAAAAGCGATTGACTTCATATGACCCAAGGCTGTGGGAGGAAATATATATATTATAAAAGAGTTTGAACTAAGAGTGAGGGGTCTATTTTTAAAAAGAATATTATGTTTAAGATTGAAATGTGTTATAACTAACATTTTTTTCCTTGGTAATTCTTCAAAAATGGACTTAGAATATATGACCTAAGTCAGACTAAAGAGTATTTTCTAGGGCATTTGCTAAAGTTTTCAAAAGTAAAGCTAGTGTTTTAGAGTTGAAGATAGTATTATTAGCCTGGAGTAGTTGTAGCCATCTCTGTACTGGAAGACTATTGTCTGGAAATAAAAAGAACCTATAAGAAATGGAGATTAGAAATAGAAGAGAGAGATCGTACTCATTCCTAGACATTTCATTTATGAAAGTCAAGATATTCCATTTATTGCTTAAGCAAGAATAAACCGATGATTAAGATTATCTGTCATGGAAGATTGACAACAGAAAAGAAAAAGACCACAGTGAATAAACAGAACAGTTAAGTCCATAGAAAGGGATATAATCAAGAAGTAAAGACTGTAAGATTTATAACACTTTCACAGTGTTTGGAAGTTACTGTAACTAGAAAAATAAAAAGAAAGAAAATAGGATTATATGAAAGAGTCAGTGTATGAGCAAGTAACAGTTAAAATGTCACTGCCAAAATAAAAATTTAATAAGGTGAATCTATAGAATAAATAGTACCATATAAGATAAAATCAAATTTCTGGACTATAAAGCAAAACCAAAACAAACAAAAAAAATAGGAATCAAGTCAAAAGACACTGTTTTCAGAAAATAGAGCATCTCATCCCCAGAGGGTTAGAAGGAAAAGAATGAAAAGGAAGAAATTTATAAAGAAGAAAAGAAAATGAGAGGGAGAAACTAAAGAACATTTTCCCAAGCTGAAGAAAAGATTCAAGTCTTAAGATAGAAAATATCAAAGACAAAATTGAAATGGGGGTAACTTAGTTATAGATACATGCTACTCTAAGGTTCAGAATAAAAAGCATAGAATATCTTGTGGGTGCTCAGTCACTCCCGATTCTACTAGCCTACCAGGCTCCTCTGTCCATGGAATTTTCTAGGCTAGAATATTGGAGTCAGATGCCACTTCCTTCTCTAGGGAATCTCCCTTACCTAGGGATCAGATCAAACTGCATCTCTTTTCTCTCCTGCGTTGGCAGGCGGATTTGTTTACCACTGCACCATCTGGGAAGCCTGTAAGGATTTACTCAAGTGCTTTATCCTTGAGCTGATCTGGATGATGAGATTCTGGATTCTGGAGCTTATATACTTTTAAAAACAGCCTGTAGAGAATATCTTAGAATATCTATAGAGTATCCTAGAGGCTCTATATTACAGTTCACCCTGTCATCCAAAATTCACAACACTTCCACAGCAAAATATTCTCGTTCCCTGCCAAGATTTCTTAAATTCTCACCCCCCAAAAGAATGTAAGCCCCAGAATCCAGAATCTTTAAACATGTTTTTGGAGGTCCTGGCCAATGTAATACTGTAAGAAAAGGGGGAAATTGTGTCTTAGCCTATGTTAAGAAGGAAACCTCAATGCAAAAGTTCTTATGCTGCTATTTTTTTATGGAGTACAATTACTAGGAAGCAGGCATGAGTTAGGAAAGAGAAAAAATGACAATACAAGGTTGCATTTCTGAGCTGGCCTTTGCTTGATGTCAAGATAGTTGGTTGCTCTGTCTCGTAGAACTATCTTTAAAAGGTCTGTTTTGGGAGGAAAATGAAGTTATAAGATTTATCCAGTGACTTCCATGACATTTTGATCTCCCATAGGGAGTTGACACATGCAAATTTTTGTCTTTAAATACATGAGAATCAATAATAGTGTTTTATACCTTCAGTATTAAAAGTGAAGCCCTGAAGTCTAAGGCCAGTGGGAGTATCGGCAAAACTACAGATATGTGAGCAAAAGAGGATCTGAAGCTGAATGTAATATGTGTCTAATAGAAGTGGTATAAACGTTAGAAAGAGAAAAACATGTTTGCAGAATACATGATGGCCTTCCTCGAAATCTAAGGTGCATCAAAGTAGTTACTTGTGAGGAGAAGATGGCAGTTGGTGGGTGTCAAAAGAGGATTTTGATATTTTATTCCAAACATGTTGGTTTCAGTTCTATAATGGATAGTTTCACTCTATAATCATTATTAAGTATGAAAAAATTAATATATTTTTAATGGATACAGTCTTGGGTTGTTCACATTTTTATGAGTTTAACCTTCAGGATCCTCTCCAGATTCTCATGATAAAGATCAGAGAAAAGCCTCCTTGTGCTCTGGAATGGCAGAAAGATGAAAGTGACCATTTCAAAAACACAACTCGAGCATTCAGCTCAGTATTCAGGTCTTCATATTGTAGTTGTATTCTCAGGGTAAGCTACCTTGGCAGAGCCTTATCTAGCCTAAGACAAGGACTGTTAGACAACTCCAGCCAAGCTAGCCTCCCTGCCTACATAAGAGGAGGAAAATAAAAGTCTAAGAGACTCTCCAAAAAGTCACATAACAGAAATTAAAGACTCTCTTAAAAATAAAATAAAACCTGAGATTTAAGCAAAGCATAGACTGCTTCACCTCCCCAATAACTTCCAACACTTCAACATAGCTTAATAAAACACCAGTGGATTATAACTGATAGAGGTGAAAGACCTCAACTCTAAGAAAAATTTCTATGGTAGCCCAAAGGTAACAACAAGAACACTAGAAGATAAACATAAAACCTCATAGTAAAGGCCAATTTATCTCAGTTCCTATTACCTGATACACCTTGTCTGGCTTTAAACAAGAAAATTGCAAGGCATGCTTAAAGTTAGAGAAAACCCATTCTGGAGAGACAAAGCAAGCATTAGAACCTGATGCAGACGTGTCAGAGATTTTGCACTTATCAGGCTGGGAATTTAAAACAGCTAGTATTAATATGTGAAAGGTTCTAGTGGAAAAAATAATTGACAATGTGCAAAACCAAATGGGTAATAGAAGCAGAGAAATAGATACACTAAGGAAGAATCAAAATGGAATGCTAGAAATCAAAATCACTTTAACAGAAATGAAGAATGCTTTTGGCTTGATTAGTAGACTGAACACAGCAGAGGGATGCATCAGTGAGCTTGAAGATATGTCAATAAATATGTTTAACTGAAAAGCAAAGAGGCAAAAAGAACAACAAAACCAACAAAATAGAAGATCCAAAAACCGTGAGAAAACTACAATAGATGTAACACAAGCATAATAAGCATAACAGAAAAAGAGGAAAAAAACAGATAAAATATTTGAAATAATAGGGGCTAAAAATCTTTCAAACTTAATCACAGACACCAAATGACAGATCCAAGAAGCTTAAAGAAGCTTATCTTTTTCCTTTTTTGTCTAAAATAATAGTCTTTATTTTTACGCAAAACAGTACAAAATGAGGCAGTTCCTCAAAGGGTGACTTGGAGCCAGAAAATCTATTGTGAGCTTGAAAATGCTAGTGTTAGACGCTCAATCATGTTCGACTCTTTGCAACCCCATGGACTGTAGCCCACCAGACTCCTCTGTTCATGGGATTCTCCAGACAAGAAGAAACTTATATTTTATCAAACAAGAAAAAAACTAATAATTCACACCTAGACATATCATGTTCAAACTGCAGAAACCAAAGTCAAACAAAAAATTTTGATTTATACAGACATAAGTTAAAAATTAACGTCATACATCTCTCTTCAGAAACCATGCAAGCAAGAAAGGAATGGAGAAATTACCTAGTGCTGAAAGAAAAAGAAAGAGTGTGTCTGGATGAGTTTGAGCTTTAGTCTATCCGTCATGTGGGTTTTGATTGAGAGCCTGGCAGATCTCTTCTTTGGTTCTGAGACACTGGGAGGGATTAATTTCTACCATTATTAGGTTTGCATTGATCGCTGAAGAAGGCTTTCTTATCTCTTCTTGCCATTCTTTGGAACTCTGCATTCAGAGGTTTATATCTTTCCTTTTCTCCTTTACTTTTCGCTTCTCTTCTTTTCACAGCTATTTGTAAGGCCTCCCCAGACAGCCATTTTGCTTTTTTGCATTTCTTTTCTATGGGAATGGTCTTGATCCCTGTCTCCTGTACAATGTCACGAACCTCATTCCATAGTTCATCAGGCACTCTATCCATCAGATCTAGTCCCTTAAATCTATTTCTCACTTCCACTGTATAATCATAAGGGATTTGATTTAGGTCATACCTGAATGGTCTGGTGGTTTTCCCTACTTTCTTCAATTTAAGTCTGAATTTGGCAATAAGGAGTTCATGATCTGAGCCACAGTCAGCTCCTGGTCTTGTTTTTGCTGACTATATAGAGCTTCTCCATCTTTGGCTGCAAAGAATATAATCAATCTGATTTCAGTGTTGACCATCTGGTGATGTCCATGTATAGAGTCTTCTCTTGTGTTGTTGGAAGAGGGTGTTTGTTATGACCAGTGCATTTTCTTGGCAAAACTCTATTAGTCTTTGCCCTGCTTCATTGCATATTCCAAGGCCAAATTTGCCTGTTACTCCAAGTGTTTCTTGACTTCCTACTTTTGCATTCCAGTCCCCTATAATGAAAAGGACATCTTTTTTGGGTGTTAGTTCTAAAAGGTCTTGTAGGTCTTCATAGAACCATTCAACTTCAGCTTCTTCAGCGTTACTGGTTGGGGCATAGACTTGGATTACTGTGATATTGAATGGTTTGCCTTGGACACGAACAGAGATTATTCTGTCGTTTTTGAGATTGCATCCAAGTACTGCATTTCGGACTCTTTTGTTGACCATGATGGCCACTCCATTTCTTCTGAGGGATTCCTGCCCGCAGTAGTAGATATAATGGTCATCTGAGTTAAATTCACCCATTCCAGTCCGTTTCAGTTCGCTGATTCCTAGAATGTCAACATTCACTCTTGCCATCTCCTGTTTGACCACTTCCAATTTGCATCGATTCATGGACCTGACATTCCAGGTTCCTATGCAATATTGCTCTTTACAGCATCGGATCTTGCTTCTATCACCAGTCACATCCACAGCTGGGTATTATTTTTCCTTTGGCTCCATTCCTTCATTCTTTCTGGAGTTATTTCTCCACCGATCTCCAGTAGCATATTGGGCACCTACTGACCTGGGGAGTTCCTCTTTCAGTATCCTATCATTTTGCCTTTTCATACTGTTCATGGGGTTCTCAAGGCAAGAATACTGAAGTGGTTTCCCATTTCCTTCTCCAGTGGACCACATTCTGTGTTGTTGTGCCATTTCCAACAACAACAGAATGGGAAAGACTAGGGATCTTTTCAAGAAAATCAGAGATACCAAAGGAACACTTTATGCAAAGATGAGCTCGATAAAGGACAGAAATGGTATGGACCTAACAGAAGCAGAAGATATTAAGAAGAGATGGCAAGAATACACAGAAGAACTGTACAAAAAAGATCTTCATGACCCAGATAATCACGATGGTGTGATCACTGACCTAGAGCCAGACATCCTGGAATGTAAAGTCAAGTGGGCCTTAGAAAGCATCACTATGAACAAACCTAGTGGAGGTGATGGAATTCCAGTTGAGCTATTCCAAATCCTGGAAGATGATGCTGTGAAAGTGCTGCACTCAATATGCCAGCAAATTTGGAAAACTCAGCAGTGGCCACAGGACTGGAAAAGGTCAGTTTTCATTCCAATCCCAAAGAAAGGCAATGCCAAAGAATGCTTAAACTACCGCATAATTGCACTCATCTCACACGCTAGTAAAATAATGCTCAAAATTCTCCAAGCCAGGCTTCAGCAATATGTGAACCGTGAACTTCCTGATGTTCAAGCTGGTTTTAGAAAAGGCAGAGGAACCAGACACCAAATTGCCAACATCTGTTGGATCATGGAAAAAGCAAGAGAGTTCCAGAAAAACATCTATTTCTGCCTTATTGACTATGCCAAAGCCTTTGACTGTGTGGATCACAATCAACTGTGGAAAATTCTGAAAGAGATGGGAATACCAGAACACCTGATCTGCCTCTTGAGAAATTTGTATACAGGTCAGGAAGCAACAGTTAGAACTGGACATGGAACAACAGACTGGTTCCAAATAGGAAAAGGAGTTCGTCAAGGCTGTATATGGTCACCCTGTTTATTTAACTTATATGCAGAGTACATCATGAGAAACGCTGGACTGGAAGAAACTCAAGCTGGAATCAAGATTGCCGGGAGAAATATCAATAACCTCAGATATGCAGATGACACCACCCTTATGGCAGAAAGTGAAGAGGAACTCAAAAGCCTCTTGATGAAAGTGAAAGTGGAGAGTGAAAAAGTTGGCTTAAAGCTCAACATTCAGAAAACGAAGATCATGGCATCTGGTCCCACCACTTCATGGGAAATAGATGGGGAAACAGTGGAAACAGTGTCAGACTTTATTTTTCTGGGCTCCAAAATCACTACAGATGGTGATTACAGCCATGAAATTAAAAGATGCTTACTCCTTGGAAGGAAAGTTATGACCAACCTAGATAGCATATTCAAAAGCAGAGACATTACTTTGCCAACAAAGGTCCGTCTAGTCAAGGCTCTGGTTTTTCCATTGGTCATGTATGGATGTGAGAGTTGGACTGTGAAGAAGGCTGAGCACCGAAGAATTGATGCCTTTGAACTGTGGTGTCGGAGAAGACTCTTGAGAGTCCCTTGGACTGCAAGGAGATCCAACCAGTCCATTCTGAAGATCAGCCCTGGGATTTCTTTGGAAGAAATGATGCTAAAGCTGAAACTCCAGTACTCTCGCCACCTCATGCGAAGAGTTGACTCATTGGAAAAGACTCTGATGCTGGGAGGGATTGGGGGCAGGAGGAGAAGGGGATGACAGAGGATGAGATGGCTGGATGGCATCACTGACTCGATGGACGTGAGTCTGAGTGAACGCCGGGAGTTGGTTATGGACCAACTGGGAGGCCTGGCGTGCTGCGATTCATGGGGTCGCAAAGAGTCGAATACGACTGAGTGACTGATCTGATCTCTGATTATTTGGTTTTGAGATAAGCTTTATAAACTTCTACTTTATTGAGGTTCAAAATATGATGTATATATATATATAAAGACAATGATGACTATGAATTCGAAGCAGTCCCTCTAGGAAAACTTTCTCTTAAGTACCACAAAACTACAGAATATTTCACTCTGCTTTAGAATCCTTCTAACCCAGCCTTCCACACAGCCATAGAAGTCAGCAAATATCCCAGGATGAAAGGTAGCCACGCATTTGAGAATCCTCAAATAACAATCCGTAATTTAAGGATGTACAGTTGGTTAAAGCTCTGCTGGTTTCCCTTTCCCTCCTCAGGGACCCTCTTCCTAAACTAAACTAATCTCAGCTCATATTTGGTAAATACTCCCAAAAAAGGAAACAACTAGAGATCCGGAGCTCTGCAGGAGGGCTTTCATTTCATTTTGGGAATTTGGTTTCACTTAGGTTTGCTAATGCAGAGTACTCTGATGTTCTGAAAATTAATTTTATTTATGTTATCCTTTTTTTAGTTTTAGTTGTTGTAGTAGAATAACAACTAATCTAATGGCATACCACAATATATAGCACGTAACATAGAAGCCATTTAGTCCTTTAAAATATATATTAAAAATATTTTACATATATTTTATAATGGAGTTTGAATGCTAGAACAAAAGTACAGGTTATTATTTATTACCAAAATTAATACCCATGTACTAGGTGTACATATTTTAACTGTTTTGCAAATGTTGATGTATGATCAACAGTGTTTAGAGTTCAACTGATGAAAATTACCCTGTTACACTGCTCCAGGGAATCCCTGGTAGCTCAGATGGAAAAGAATCTGCCTGCAGTGGAGAAGACCTGGGTTCAATCCCTGGGTTGGGAAGATCCCCTGGAGAAAGGAATGGCAACCCGTTTCAATATTTTTGTCTGGAGAATTCCATGGACAGAGGAGCCTGGTGGGCTGCAGTCATGGGTCCCAGAGAGTCAGACAGGACTGATTGACTAACATTTTCACTTTTCACACTGCTCCAAAAGCCACTCGTTTTAATAAGTTCACAAATTTACTCCAGAAGAAATTAAGCTTTTCAATGGTCTTTGCTGAAGAATATTGATACATATGTAAATCTGATTTTATAGGACATATATATCCACAGAAATTTGCAACTGTCCTTAAATAAAGATATAACAGTGTTCTGCATTGGAGGAATTGTTTCTTCTTGAAAAAATGATGAACTATAGGAGCACTTTTTAAAAAAAGAATCATGTCAATTTTGCTGAGAATCATTTTTCTTATTTAAACAAGAAACCAACATATTGATTTTCGTCCTGTTGAATTCTTGATGTTCACAACTCATGGCCTAGAAAAAGAAGTATATTATATCCCTTACTATTCAAGGTAAATAAATTAGGATGAGCTTTAGCTTTCATAAAGTGAGCTTAAACTGGTTGTTCTGGTTTCTAGTGCATCTTCTATGTATCTTCCAGATGTTCCTCTCACCAAGATGTTTTGAATATCCACTCCTTTATGGTGGGTTCATATATCTCAAACTTCAGTAGTTTTATGTTGTCCTTGTTTTTAATCTCTTATCTTCCTTTACTTTTTGGACCTATTCTGTCAAGCTTTTTGTGCTGTTTGAAAAGCACTCAGCTATCTGAACATCTGGAAATAAAACTTTGCAATTAACAGTCACATTTTCATCACTGGAAGTCTGTTAGTTTGTGAGCATCTTGTTTTTGCCTTTTTCCTGTGCTGTATTTTTCTGTGCTAAGTTGCTTCTGTCGTGTCCGACTCTTTGCAACCCTAAGGACTGTAGTCTGCCAGCTCCTAAATTATACCACCTGGGTCTAATGAAGGAAATGAAAACTTAACATCAGAATACTCATGACATGGTCACCCAATGCATGCCTGTGCCTTATTTTACCTATACATTTGTTTTACTTTTCTTGGGCTAAGTGTTTCTTTTTCACTCCATGTTGCTAAACTGCCAATGACATAAATAAGTACCAACGTCCTTCAAACAATTATTTAAAATTTCTGTGCTTTGATGAAACTTGGGTTCTTAACATGAGTTCTGAATTTAATAAGAATACATACTTCTTTTGAGTATCTAGTCTTGTTTTGACTTGAATTAAACGCAGTTTAGGAATCTCACACTTTCTCCTGGCTGTCTCACAAAAAAATGGAATCTAATTTATGAGGTTCTAGGTGGGCTGCCGTCTATGGGGTCACACAGAGTCAGACATGACTGAAGTGACTTAGCAGCAGCAGCAACAGGACAATGTAACTCAAACTCTGAATCCCTTGCTACAGAAATATAAAATACCACATTGCTGTATTTTCATGTTATTTTGTCCTGGAATCTTGCAGGGACAAATTATAAGTAACATCTTGTTTAATTTCCTTAAATAATTAGAAATTTGCTAAAATTTTAGGCTGATTTTATATTAAACATTTACATGTAAATTAGGTTTTTGTACCTGAGATTTTAAGTCAATAAATGAAATTGAAAATAGTTGAATCCGCAGGTTTTCAAATTGAGCTAAGTGGATTTCTGGTAATTTCAAGGAGTCCCTTTGGGTGGGGATTCAATGGAAACAAGGGTTGGCGAATATGGATAATAGAAGTAAGTAGGGTTCCTCTAGGCCTTCCCATTATGATCAGGGAAGGTTGACTCACCTGTTTTGCGTTTTAAGTTTCCTTGTAAGATTTCATCTGAAAAACCTTTCCTAGGACCTTAAAAAAAAAAAGAAATTAATCAATGGTATTATCAATGCCTCACTTTGGAGACTAAAAAACAAAACCTAAGATGATGCCCTTTCCCAGATGCCAATTGACAGCTAATTCATGAGAATTATGGCTTCCCTGGTGGCTCAGAGGGTAAAGCATCTGCCTGCAATGCAGGATACCTGGGTTCAATCCCTGGGTCAGGAAGATCCCCTGGAGAAGGAAATGGCAACCCACTCCAGTACTCTTGCCTGGAAAATCCCACAGACAGAGAAGCCTGGTAGACTACAGTCCATGGAATTGCAAAGAGTCGGACACGACTGAGCAACTTCACTTTCACTTTCATGAGAATTAGGGTAGTTTCTCCTGACTTTAAGTTTTGCACTTATTCAAATAGACCAACTACAGAACTGAACAAATTACACAAAAATAGAAATACAGGAAAGCCCTAAATTTATAACACCATTTAAATTAATAATTTGCAGAGACATTTATAAAATGTGTCATTTTTGAGAAAAAAAGTTGTGAATGACTAGAGTAACTATCTGTAATTTCAATTCTGGAAATCTATGTGTATGTGTTTCCTTAAAACTAGTTAAATAATTATGTATATGGTAGGATAACTGGTAGAAATATTTACAGCACTTTTTATTTAACAGTTCTTTTCTTCCTCAAAACTATTCTGAAAATCCCCACTGTGCTCAATAAGCATCTCACCAAAAAACATTTAAAAAATGTTATCGTCAATATTCATTATCCAATATAGTACTAGTTATTCTAACTTAGGATTTAGGTCTCAAAACCATTAAGATAAGTGAACAGACAAGTCCTTCTGTGAAACTGTAGAAGAGACAATAATAATCGAATATTGTACTTCTACAGTTGATACCATAAAAATTATATAATAAGTGTAAGAAGTATCAGATTTTAAAATAACTATCATACTAGTCTTAATCATTTTGTATGAATGAAGGAATTGACTTTCCCCCTATATTCCTTAAAATCTAACAAACTTGAAAAACATCTACCAGCATATACTGTTCTTTAAAAGAAGAATAGAAATAAAGCGTAAAAGTCTCTTTAGAATAGGAAGACAGGCCAGAAATGACAATTATTCTCCTGTGTATATGTCATTTCACAAAAATTACTAGCATTAAGAAACAGAAGATACAATTTGGGCTCACATGTACACATATTATGGTGAAATATCAATAATAGATTCAGGAGTGATAGCCATTCCATTAGTCAGTAACTGTTCACTTGTCTGACAACACTGCATATCAAATAGACAATTAAGATGTCCAAAGATTACATTTTGTACTTTTGTAATAGCCAGTATGGGTTTAAACAGATTTGGATTTAATCATTCAAAAACATTAGCACAAATTCCTTGTATTTTTGTACTAATGTTACAATTCTTTGCATCTGATCTTCAACTATCTGTACTTTATGGTACACATCTACTGAGTGATTAAAAACTATAGTAAGTCTAAAATATCTATCAGTAGTCATGACTGAATCTTCTTCAGGCCAATTCTCCTCAATGGGTGCAGTCACCTGGCAAGGTTTTCATTTAATTTACCAGTACATTTGACATCAGTATCAGTGATTTTTAAGAATTTTTAATTGTAGCAAAAAAAAAAAAAGTAAAATTCACCCTCTGTTAAGAGTATACAGTCCAGTAGAATTAACTGTATTTAATTGTTATATAATAGATCTCTAGAACTCTTTCTGGAGAAGGCAATGGCACTCCACTCCAGTACTCTTGCCTGGAAAATCCCATGGATGGAGGAGCCTGGTGGGCTGCAGTCCATGGGGCCACTAAGAGTCAGACACGACTGAGCAACTTCACTTTCACTTTCCACTTTCATGCATTGGAGAAGGAAATGGCAACCCACTCCAGTGTTCTTGCCTGGAGAATCCCAGGGACGGGGGAGCCTGGTGGGCTGCCGTCTATGGGGTCGCACAGAGTCGGACACGACTGAAGAGACTTAGCAGCAGCAGCAGCAGAACTCTTTCATCTCACAAAACTAAAATTTTATACCCATTTCCTCTGCACTGCCCATCCCCATCCCCAGAAACCACCATTCTACTTTGTGTTTTCATGATTTTGACTACTCTAGATATCTCATATAGTGGAATCATGTGGTATTTGGTATTGTCCTTTGGTTATTGGCTTATTTAACTCAGCATAATTTCTTCAAATTTCAGTGATACTGTAGCATGTGACAGTAGTTCCATATTCTTCAAGGCTGAATAATATTGCATGGTATGCATATATACCACATTTTCTTAATTCATTCATCTGTCCATGGATATTTGGGCTTCCTCTAGCTGTTGGCTATTGTGAATAATTCTGCAATGAACATGAGTATGCAGATATCTCTTTGATATTCTTCTTTTAACTCTTTTGTGTGTGTATATATATGTATGTATATATATGAAGTAGAATTGCAGGATCATGTGGTAGTTCTATTTTTAATACCTTCATACAATTTTTCCACAGTAACTGCAACATTTTGCATTCCTGCAAATAGTGTGCCACCATTCCAGTTTATCCACATCTTCATGAACATTTCTTTTTGGTGTTGATTGTTGGTTGTAATGGTCTTCCTACTAGGTGGGAAGTGATATCTCATTGTGGTTTTGATGTGCACTTCTCTAATGATTGAGATTTTAGCATCTTTTCATATACTTAATGGCCATTTGTATATCTTGTTTGGGAAGATATCTATTCTGGTCCTTTATTAATCTTATAATCAGGTTACTTATTTTTGTTTTTCAGTTGCATCAATATCAGTTTTATTGTATGTTTTATCAGCTCTTATAATATTTCCATCCATAAAAATGGTATTAGCTATTTTTATAAGTAATATTATGATAGTTGGGACATGCAGCAGATAAACTTATATGAACAATCCTCAGCACCTTTGTAAGCTTTTGCCATCATAATTAATGGTCACACAGTGTTTATTCAGATTATTATGATTATTAAGAATTTGTTTTCTCCAGATTGCACTTAGTAAATCTTCCCTGTAAGTTGCTTCATGTCATGGGTTCTTGGTAGTAGACACATCCCAGAAAATGAGAATCAAACCACATAACTGTATTAATATTGCTTGACCTCAGTTCGATTCCTGGGTTGGGAAGATCATCTGGAGAAGGGAAAAGCTACACATTCCAGTATTCTGGCCTGGAGAATTCCATGGACTGTATAGTCCACAGGGTCGAAAAGAGTTGGACACGACTGAGCGACTTTCACTTTCATTTCACTATGGTCATAGTCAGAGTTCATATCATTTTATTCATTTTGACAACATAGACAACTCTTGAATATATGTTAGAATCGCTATCATCCATCTCACCACTTAGTTCTTTATACCAGGAAGAGGTTTCAACAGAGTGCTTCCCTCCAAATGCATATGAGTCAAAGCTAAGGGAGCTATTATTCTTTTTCTCCAAGCTTCTCTCAAGGCACCAAAATTATATATATTAACATTTCCCTTTTTTCACATGCATTCACTGACTCCTTCTCCCTCAGTTACGATCTCCCCTTTCTTTCATTTATCATTAATTTTCATCTAAACCTTTCCTGCTGAGATAGGTTCTAACACTGATTATTCATATTGCTAGCAGCAAGATGAATCACCTCTTTTATCCCATTCCTACCTATGGAGGGTCATATGGAACAAATACTCAGAAATAGGACTATCACATTCATTTGGCAATGAAACAATTACAACCATCAACCCAAACTTGGTAAGGTATGGAGAAGATATAATCCATCCCTTCAATCCTTCGAAATTTTTTTAGTTAGTTTCAAATCAGTAGATGTACTTTCTTATTTCTAGCATAGGAACTACTGAGATTGGCATTGAAAAAAATTGAGCTTAAATGCAAGAGAAAACTTGTACATAAGTTCCTGTATCATCAGCCCTCATACCTTCTTCCCCAATTTCACCACAAATGCATAACGACTTAGATAATGAAGACCCATAATTAGATCTCTTGGCATTAAATTGCAAAAATAAGGCTAGAAGTTCACAGACTAGCCTTTAATCTTTTGTCATCATCTATCATTATACTGGATGCTTGCGGCTAGGGCACTGGGACAACCCAGAGGTATGGTATGGGGAGGGAGGAGGGAGGAGGGTTCAGGATGGGGAACACTTGTATACCTGTGGCGGATTCATTTTGATATTTGGCAAAACTAATACAATTTGTAAAGTTTAAAAATAAAATAAAATTTAAAATAAATAAATAAATGTTTTAGTTGACTATGTCAGGTATTATTAACCTACCACGTTGAGGATAGTAAGGAATAAGAAGAATTCATTGAGAGTGATGCACTTCTATACCCACTGTTGCACGAGGTGGATAGAGAATTGAATGCCTTGATCTGATAAAATGTAATTGTGAGAGTCAAACTGGTAAAATATTATTTTTCCTAGTCTTTTTATAGTATTAGCATTGATTCCATTGTTTCCCAGTCTTTTAATAGTATTAAAGCATTGACTTCAGTTTATACATATGGAAATTCCAACCTGGAATATGAATCAAGTCCTGTCAGTGTCCATTTAAGCCCTCTTCCCTACCCAGTGTGTGTGTGTGTGTGTGTGTGTGCTTTCAGGCGTTCAGTCATGTCCAACTCTCTGTGACCCCACAGACTGTATTCTGCCAGGTTCCTCTGTCCATGGGATTTTCCAGGTGGGAATACTGGAGTGAGTTGCCATCTCCTTCTCCAAGGGATCTTCCTGACCCAGGGATCAAACCCATGTCTCTTGCATCTCCTGCATTGGCAGGTGGATTCTTTATCATTGTGGATTCTTTACCATTGTGCCTTCTGGGAAGTTCCTAGACATAGATAAAAAGCAAAAGTAATATACTTGCAAACTATGTGCTGGCAAGGATGAATTATAGACTTTGCCTTTTCTGGTTGTTCAACATTTGACTTTGTGGGGGAGCTACCAGTACTTTTGCCTAGGAAATCCCATGGACGGAGGCGCCTGGTAGGCTGCAGTCCATGGGCCCGCTACAGTCAGACACGACTGAGCGACTTCACTTTCCCTTTTCACTTTCATGCATTGGAGAAGGAAATGGCAACATTTTCTTGCCAGTGTTCTTGCCTGGAGAATTCCAGGGATGGGGAAGCCTGGTGGGCTGCCGTCTATGGGGTTGCACAGAGTCGGACATGACAGAAGCAACTTAGCAGCAGCAGCAGCAACCAGTATATATCACCATTTGGCATATTGTTACATGCTTTGAGCTCCTTTATGTTTTTTCATGTTGTGGACTTCTAAGCTGCCACTTCAAGAGATCAAACTAGTGTGTCAACTTCATGATTCCAATTATCTCCCAACCCGGAACAGGGTTGTTTTGGTTAAACATCAGTATATCGTACTTTGATTTTATCTCAGAATTTCTGTAGAGCTTTTCAAAGTGTAGTATCCTTTATAAAGGTCCTCTTCATGACCCATTTTGTCCATTTTACAGAAAAAATTACAATCCCAAGAGTCAGCATACCCAAATAGTAGAACTTTTATTTGTTTCCAATTCTTTTATCATTGCAAGGAACAGAGCCTATAATTCAGCTCTTCCAATGAGGATCTTGGAAGAGCTGAATACCCTTTCATACTGTTCATACCCATGAACAGTATGAAAAGGCAAAATGAAAAAAAAAAAAGAAAAGGCAAAATGATAGGATACTGAAAGAGGAACTCCCCAGGTCAGTAGGTGCTCAATATGCTACTGGAGATCAGTGGAGAAATAACCCCCAAAATACTGAAGGGATGTGGATGGGACTGGTGATAGAAGCAAGGTTCGATGCTGTAAAGAGCAATATTGCATAGGAACCTGGAATGTTAGGTCCATGAATCAAGGTAAATTGGAAGTGGTCAAACAGGAGGTGGCAAGACTAAACAGAAATTTTAGGAATCAGTGAACTAAAATGGACTGGAATGGGTGAATATAACTCAGATGACCATTATATCTACTATGTGGGCAAAAATCCCTAGAAGAAATGGAGTAGCCATTACAGTCAACAAGAGTCTGAAATGCAGTACTTGGATGCAATCTCAAAAACGACAGAATGATCTCTGTTTGTTTCCAAGGCAAACCATTTAATATCATGTTAATCAAGTCTATGCCTCAACGAGTAATGCTAAAGAAGCTGAAGTTGAAGGGTTCTATGAAGACCTACAAGACCTTGTATAACTAACACCACCAACAGATGTCCTTTTCATCGTATGGGACTGGAATGCAAAAGAAAGAAGTCAAGAAACATCTGGAGTAACAGGCAAATTTGCCCTTGGAGTACAGAATGAACCAGGGCAAAGGCTAATAGAGTTCTGCCAAGAGAATGCATTGGTCATAGCAAACACCTTCTTCCAACAAAACAAGAGAAGACTCTACAAATGAACATCACCAGATGGCCAACACCGAAATCAGATTGATTATATTCTTTGCAGCCAAAGATGAAGAAGCTTTACACAGTCAGCAAAAACAAGACTGGGAGCTAACTGTAGCTCAGATCATGAACTCCTAATTGCCAGATTCAGAGTTAAGTTGAAGAACGTAGGGGAAACTACTTGACCATTCAGGTTTGAACTAAATCAAATCCTTAACGATTATACAGTGAAAATGAGAAATAGATTTAAGGGACTAGATCTGATACACAGAGTGCCTGATGATCTATGGATGGAGGTTCATGACATTGTACAGGAGTCAGGGAACAAGATCATCCCCAAGAAAAAGAAATGCAAAAAGGCAAAATGGCTGTCTGAGGAGGCCTTACAAATAGCTGTGAAAAGAAGAGAAGCCAAAAGCAAAGGAGAAAAGGAAAGATATTCCCATTTGAATGCAGAGTTCCAAAGAATACCAATGAGTAATAAGAAAGCCTTCCTCAGTGATCAGTGCAAAGAAATAGAGGAAACCAATAGAATGGGAAAGACTAGAGATCTCTTCAAGAAAATTAGAGATACCAAGGGAATATTTCTTGCAAAGATGGTTCAATAAAGGACAGAAATGGTATGGACCTAACGGAAGCAGAAGATATTAAGAAGAGGTGGTAAGAATACACAGAAGAACTGTACAAAAAAGATCTCCATGACTCAGATAATCACGATGGTGTAATCACTCATCTAGAGCCAGACATCCTGGAATGTGAAGTCAAGTGGGCCTTAGGAAGCATTACTACGAATAAAGCTAATGGAGGCGATGGAATTCCAGTTGAGCTATTTCAAATCCTAAACGATGATGATTTGGAAATGCTACACTCAATATGCCAGCAAATTTGGAAAACTCAGCAGTGGCCACAGGACTCAAAAAGTTCAGTTTTTATTCCAATCCCAAAGAAAGGCAATGCCAAAGAATGCTCAAACTACTGCACAATTGCACTCATCTCACACACTAGTAAAGTAATGCTCAAAATTCTCCAAGCCAGGCTTCAACAATATGTGAACTGTGAACTTCCAGATCTTTAAGCTGGTTTTAGAAAAGGCAGAGGACCAGAGATCAAATTGCCAACATCCGCTGGATCATCAAAAAAGCAAGAGAGTTCCAGAAAAACATCTATTTCTGTTTTATTGACTATGCCAAAGCCTTTGACTGTGTGGATCACAATAAACTGTGGAAAATTCTGAAAGAGAGGAATACCAGACCACCTGACCTGCCTCTAAAAAAATCTGTATGCAGGTCAGGAAGAAACAGTTAGAACTGGACATGGAACAACAGACTGGTTCCAAATAGGATAAGGAGTACGTCAGGCTGTATATTGTCACCCTGCTTATTTAACTTTTAGGCAAACTACATCATGAGAAATGCCATGCTGGAGGAAGCACAAGCTGGAATCAAGATTGCCGGGAGAAATATCAATAACCTCAGATATGCAGATGCCACCCCCCTTATGGCAGAGAGTGAAGAGGAACTAAAGAGCCTCTTGATGAAAGTGAAAGAGGAGAGTGAAAAATCTAGCTTAAAGCTCAACATTCAGAAAACTAAGATCATGGCATCTGGTCCCATCACTTCATGGCAAATAAATGGAGAAACAATGTAAACAGTGGCAGACTTTATTTTTCTGGGCTCCAAAATCACTGCGGATGGTGATTGTAGCCATGAAACAAAAAGACGCTTACTCCTTGGAAGGAAAGTTATGACCAACCTAGATAGTATATTAAAAAGCAGAGACATTACTTTGCCAACAAAGGTTTGTCTAGTCAAGGCTATGGTTTTTCCAGTGGTCATGTATGGATGTAAGAGTTGGAATATAAAGAAAGCTGAGCATCGAAAAGTTCATGTTTTGAACTGTGGTGTTGGACAAGACACTTGAGAGTCCTTTGGACTGCAAGGAAATCCAACCAGTCCATTCTAAAGGAAATCAGTCCTGAGTGTTCATTGGAAGGACTGATGTTGAAGTTGAAATTCCGATACTTTGGCCACCTGATACGAAGAACTGACTGATTTGAAAAGACCCTGATGCTGGGAAAGATTGAAGGTAAGAGAAGGGGACTGCAGAGGATGAGATGGCTGTATGTCATCACCAACTCAATGGACATGAGTTTGAGTAAACTCTAGGAGATGGTGATGGACAGAGAGGCCTGGCGTGCTGCAGTCCATGGGGTCGCAAAGAGTAGGACATGACTAAGCAACTGAACTGAACTGATCTTTTCATTTGGATCTGGTTAGGAGGAATTTTCATTTAGTTATTACGTCTATACCAATTATCTACTCAAGTAATATAGATGCCATCAAGACATATATATTTTTTATCATACATTCCAAAATTTAAACAAAGATTAATTTTCCCTACTACTATAGCAAATCCATTTCCCTATACATTAAGTTTACACTATTAAGAGGATTATTATCAGCTCTAGGCAGTACTATACACTGTACTTTCTTATCTAATACACCTAAAAATGTTTCTAGTCAACCCTCAATCCACTTCACCAATATTGAAGCACTTTATTGGAGACTGGATCAAGTGACCTTCATCTTCATGTCAATTTTCTTCTTACATGGAACATTTTGACAACCAGTACTGGAGGCCCATCAGACTTTTTCTGTTATTGTTCTATGTTCATATTGAGCATATCAGACTTGAGATTTTTATATCCTAGAAAGTTCAAGGCAAAAGCTGTGTCTAAGTTACCTATAAAATTCTACCAAGCTTTCTGTGAGCACACTGTCAATCTTCTGTTACATAGCATTTATAAATAACCATCTCCATACCTGCATATTATTATGTCCTGAATGGCTGCCTCCTTTCATTATGTTAAGGGGCTTCCCTCATGGCTCAGATGGTAAAGAATCTGCCTGCAATGTGGGAGATTGGGGTTCATTACCTGGGTCAGGAAGATCCCATGGAGAAGGAAATGGAAAACCACTCCAGTATTCTTGCCTGGAGAATCCCATGGACAAAGGAGCTTGGCAGGCTACAGAATATGGCATGGCAAAGAATTTGGACACAACTGAGTGCTTAATGTTAAAATTTCATATGAGGAAGCTGGGATACAAAATCTGGGATGCAAGCTTCTTTTACATTTGTCTAGGGTTCAACAGCAAAATCACTTGCAGTACATTGCTAGTAGCATTTCTTTTATTACAGTATAATTATGCTAGGATAGGGGACAAGTATCCATTAGGAATTTTGTTTCCTTTGGAGTGGAGGGACACAAGAAGGAACCCGTGGGCCTGAGTTCCTCTACTACTGAGTGAGGCCAGGCAGTCTGCTTTGGTTAAATCCCTACCCATACATTACCTCAGCCAATACCAACAAGAAGCAGTGAGAGCCCTAGTGGCATAAGATAAGCCATAAAGACCAAAATAAAACCAAAAGGCTAAAATAAAAACCCCGTAAAATCAAGCTGTCATTGGAACAATAGCCCACCAAACGAGGCTAGAATCTGCATGCTAAATGGAATGGCTGATTGCTAAAAGAGAAGATTTAAATTAGAACTAGAGCCTGTTAACACAATGGGCAAAGGTATAGGGTACAAACAAAAATCCCTTATTATAGTAAGAACTATGATAAAATAATATAGAAAACAAAAACTACAATGAACAAAGAGAATCAACATATGTCAACAGAGATAAATCAGATATTGAATTCGTCAGCATTCAGTCTAAAGTAGTTCATAAAAATATTTCCTCATCCATTATAAATTGTCTTGAAACAAATGAAAACAGAAATCTTAGGAAAGGAATAAAAGTTATAGAAAAAGAACCAATAGAAGAAAATGGAAAATATAGAACTGAAAAGTTCAGTAACAAAATAAGAAGCTTGCTGGTTTGATCCAATACTAGACTGGAGATGTCAGAGGATAAAATCAGTGAACTTAAAGACAATCAAATATACCCAATCTGAATAACAGGCATAAAAATAGACTGAAAAAAATTGATCAGAGAGCTTCAGGGACCTCTTTAACAATAACAAATATCCAACATTAATATAATTGGAATCCAAGAAGAAGAGATAGACTAAGAGTATTCAGAGAAATAATGACTGAAAACTTTCTAAACTTGGCAAAGGACACAACCCTATGGTCTAAGAAGTCAAATGAATCTCACCAGAATAAAACCAAAGAAATCCATACCAAGGTGCATTATAATTTATTCATGAAAACAACAAGAGAGACAGAACATGTTACCTTCGGGGGAACATCAATTCAGATAGTTTCTGATCTGTATCAAAGAAGACCAGAAGCAAGTGGCACAATATTTTTCCAGTGTTGAGAGAAAAGTACTGTCAACTATGAATTATATATCTAATAAAAATATCCTCTGGAATTAAGGAGAAATAAAGATTCTCAGAAGAAAGAAAACTAAAGAAAATTTTCACTAGCATACATACATTAAGGTTGTCTAAGAAAGTCCTTTAAACAGAAAAGAAGTGAAATAAAAGAAAATCTTGAAGTGTTGGGACTGAAGAAAGAACAACAGAAAGAGCAAAAATGCAAGTAGATAAAATGGATTATCTTTTCCTCATGAATTTTATAAATTATATTTGAGTGGTGTTGGAGAAGACTCTTGAGAGTCCCTTGGACTGCAAGGAGATCCAGCCAGTCCATCCTCAAGGAGATCAGTTCTGGGTGTTCATTGGAAGGGCTTATGGTGAAGCTGAAACTCCAATACTTTGGCCACCTGATGTGAAGAGTTGACTCATTGGAAAAGACTCTGATGCTGGGAGGGATTGGGGGCAGGAGGAGAAGGGGATGACAGAGGATGAGATGGCTGGATGGCATCACTGACTCAATGGACATGAGTTTGGGTAAACTCTGGTGATGAACAGGGAGGCCTGGCGTGCTGCAGTCCCTGGGGTCAGAAAGAGTCAGATACGACTGATCAACTGAACTGAACTGAACTGATTGAAGAAAAAATTGTAATGCCATCTAATACTCTAGATAGTGATATTTAGAGTATGGAAAGTAAAGGAACCTAAGAGGAAGTGAAGATCTCTCATGTCACTATAAGTGGTAAAATATTTATACTAGTAGACTGTGATAAATAGCATTTGTATACTATGATACCCAGCCTATAAATAATATGGAACACTAAAAAAACAATGTTCAAGTAATCCATAGGAAGGAAGGAAAGGAGAAATAGATGAATATCAGAGAACAAACAATATAATGATAGACTTAAGTCCTAATATGAATAATTACCCTAAATGTCAATCAAATGATAGTTTGGTATGAAAGATTTTAAAAATAGACTGCATATTATTTATAAAAACTCATCTCAAATTCAGTGACATAGCTAAGTTGAATCTAAAAGCGTGGAGGAAGATATATTGTGCAAACATTTATCAAACAAACAAAAAGTAGTGGATACGTAAATATCTAGTCATATGAACATTAAAACAAAGAAAATTACTGGAGTCAAAGAAGGATGAGATCTAATGATTTTTTTAAAATAATCCATCTACCAGGAAAATGTATGATCCTAAATGTATATACACCAAAAAAGAGAGTCTCAGAATACATGAAGCAAAAAGCTAATTAAGTTAAAAGGAGAAATAGACCCACAATTACAGCTGGAAATTTCAACATTCTCCTCTTAGCAACTGATAGAACTAATAGGCAGAAAATTATCAAGGATCTAGGAGAATTGAATAGGCACAATTAACTGAGAGGATTCAATTCATGTATACAAAACATTCCACCCAACAAGAGCACAATGCACATTGAAATTTCATCAAGATGAGCTGTAAAATTAAAAAATTTTGTTTAAATTGGTATCATATACAGTATGTTCCCTGACTATACATTTACCTAGAAATCAGTAACAGAAAGACAATAGGAAAATTGCTAAATATGTTGAAATTAAACAACAAACTTAGATTCATGAGTGAAGGATGAAGATTCACAGGAAATTTAAAAAAGCATAGAGCTGAAGGAAAACTAAAATATAGCAAAATATGTGAGATGCAACTACAACTATGAGAAGAGAATATATAGCTAAATGCTTACTTTCGAAACAAAGAAAGATCTCAAATCAGTCTTCTAGGTTCCCACATGAAGAATATATTAAAAAAGGAAAGCGCAAAAGGAACTCATAGAAAGTAGAAGGAAGGAAATCAAGAGCAGAAGTCAATAAATTAAAAACAAAGGAACAATAGAGAAAATCAATTAACCAAAAGCTGGTCTTCAAAAGTAATCAATAAAATTGACAAACTTCTAGCAAGACAGACAACAATAAAAACAAAGAATACAAATCCCCAACGTTAGGAATGAAATAGGGACTATCATCACACATCCTATAGCCATTAAAAGAACATTAAGGAAATAGAGCAAATAAGTTTATGCTCATGAATTTGATTACTTAGAAAAAATGAAAACTTTTTGGATACCTGGAAAACTGTGAACAACTGAGAGAGTTAATTCTTAGGTAGGTTGATAAGGAGTCCAGGGCCCTCAAGGAGGAAGGATTCTGGGGCCCTCAAGGAGGAGATAGGGGTCCTGGGCTTTCAAGGAGGAGAAAGGGACAAACTTTTTCTACATTGCTTTGTCTTAGTCACATAAACTCAAGAGTTTTCTTAAACTTTGAGTTGTTATGACAACAATCCTTAAGACTAACTTTCTTTAAGGCCAGAGCTAATATTTACACAACAAAACAACTCATCTTGCTCAAGGGTAGGTTTTTCCTTAAGCTCTGTACTAATGATTACATAACAACAATGTATCTTGCTTGAAGACATGTTTTTTCTTCTTAACAGGAACCTTTTGACTAATCCTGTTCGTTTATAAGGGAGTGGGTCTGGTAAGACCTCTCTATTGTTAGTTTTAGACCCCGTGGACTATACAACCATGGAACTGAGCAGGCCAGAATACTATAGTGGGTAGCCTTTCCCTTGCCCAGGGGATCTTCCCAACCTAGGGATTGAACCCAAGTCTCCCACATTGCAGGTGGATTCTTTATCAGCTGAGCCAGAAGGGAAGCCCTTGTTAGTTCTAATCTTGTTAATTTAAGATGTATGTTGTGGAAGTGGGTCTGGTAAACGTATATAAGGCCTTGATAAGACTAGGAAGTAGGGCATTCTCTATCCACCTTCTAAAGTCTATATCAGAAGTTTTTTCTGTCCCTTTTCACTGTAATAAAATTTCTGCCACATAAAAGCTCTGAGTGATCAAGACTGGTCACACTGATCCTGAAGCTAAATCTTTTTCTTCAGAGATCAGAAATCTGGTTCACCACAAGCTACCACTACCTAAACTGAACTGAAATGAAATCGATCATCCAAATAGTTGGATAACTATTAAAGAAGTTGAGTCCATATTTTAAAAGCTTGCAAAAGTGGAAAGTGGAAATCACCAACTCCAACTCCAGCTGGTTTCACTGGAAAATACTACCAACACTTAAAGAAGAATTAACACCAATTTTACAAATTTTACACTATCTATGTCAGAAGTAGAAGAGGAAGGGACACTTCCCAACTCATTTTATGATGCCAGAATCACTCTGATACCAAAGTCAGACAGTACAAAAAATGACAGATCAATATCTCTCAAGAATGTATACATAAATGCCTTTTATAAAAATAATAGTGAAACTTACACAACAAAATATTAAAAGAACTCTTTATCATGACCAAGTGGTAGTTATTCTATATATACAAATTTGGTTAAATATTTGACTATCAAATCAGTGTAGTCCATCATATCCATAGGTTGAAAAGGAAACTGTGTGGATCATGCCAGTTGGCCCAGAAGAAGAATTTAACAAAATCCAACACAAATTTGGGATTTAAAACATTTTAGCAAATTAGGAATAAAATATAATTACCTCAAGATGCCAACAAGCATCTATAAAATAACTTGTAGCCAACAGCACAGTACTTAATGATGAAAGACTGGGTTGTTTCCTTAATATCAAGAAGAAGAAATAAATATCCACTCTCATCACTCATATTCAACATATTACCAGAAGATTTAGTTACCATAGTAGGACAAGAAAAGGAAATAGATGACACACAATTTGAAAAGGAAGAAGTAAAACTGCCCTATTTGCAGCCAAATGTCTGTAGCAATTTCAGACTTCATATGTGTACAGTGCACTGTTCAGAACAAAAGAGAAATCTTTTCTTCTCTTCTCTTCCCTTTCCAAACATTGGACTCTAAGTTGTACATTTGTGGCCAGGAGGATGTCTTGCACAGAATAGGTTAGGTCTGTGGTACTGACCTTTTCTGAACCATTTATTCTGGCAAGGGGGGAGAAATTATTCTGATGAATTTGTGCCAATCATGTCCCACTCTGATGCTGAGGAGTATCAGTACCAAGCAATGATTTTGTTAACCGCTAACTGGGGGTTTGAGTGGGGAGATAATGCAACTCTCTTCTTGACAAGTAAATCCATCTGTGGAAATGACATTTTAAGATAATATAAATGCTATAAAAGTATTCAACAGGTAATGAGACAGATACTGACTGTACATAGAATGGGTACTGTTTTTAGATGGGATGGTCAAAAAATCTAGATGGCACCAGTGATAAAGAACCTGCCTGCCAATGCAGGATTCCTATAAGTAAGAAATGCAGATTCAATCCCTGGGTCAGGAAGATCCCCAAACCATCTTAGAGAAGGTACTGTTGGAGCTAAGGCCTAAAGGATAAGATGGAGGGGGTCTTGTGAAGAGCTTGGAAAAGGACAATGTAGGCAGACCAATTTGGAGGTGGAAATGGCAACCCACTCCAGTATTTCTTGCTTGAAAAATCCCATGGGCAGAGGAGACTGGCAGACTATAGTCCAAAGGGTTGCAGAGTCAGATAGGACTGAGCGACTAAGTGTAAGCACAGAGGCATAGCAATTATAGTTTGGTTGCTTGTTTCATTGTAGGTCTCCTCTACAAATCTGTACAGTCACTAAGATTGGGGATCATGCTGGCTAACTCCCTGCTGTATCTAGCAGGGCCTTGCAAAGATTAGCTATTCAAGTATTCCTGATTAATGAAGGGAATTCCAAGCAAAAAGAAATGAAATTTCATTTCGAACTGTCTCTGGAAGAATGGGAAAGGGATAGCAATTTAGGCCAGTGAGACAAATCAACAAAGGCATGTCCCTTGTAGGAAAGAATGGGCCATCTCAAGTACAACAAATGGAACATAATGTGGGGTAAAAAGGAAAGGAGCTTAAAGTAGTAAGACTGGCTTCAATTACAGAAGTTTTAGGATCCAAATAAAACTTACCTCTGCTGGCCTAGGCAGTAGGGAAGCATTTTTAGTTCTTTAACAGTGGAATAGAATGATGAAAATTGAATAAGGCTATTTTGGATGGAATGAGTAGGCTGAGAAAAACAATAATTATCATCTTTAATTATTACTGTGTCATGTGTGTATAAAAACCAATGCTGTTGAAAGGGTACTAAATAAACCAGACTATATTCTAATAATATTCAGTGGTTATTATGCATTTTACAGTGTCCTAACCACTTTATATGTACTTATTTTACACTCACATAATCTCATAAGATAGATATTATTTTCCCATTTTACAGGTGTCAACTAAGGTACAGAGAGCTAAGAAAATTGTCCAAGTTCAGCAAGGTAATGAGGCATAGAGTTGAATGGGATTGTACACTTAAGCAGTATTTGATATTACCCTTCCATAGTCCTGTGGAAATAAAAGGCTTTTAGAATTTTCAAGAGAGGTAGAATGGACAACATTTGAACTCATAAGTTGAATATTACAAAAGGTGACTCAGTATCTCTAAGGAATAATTGAGCCCTTTTTTTCCAAATGTTATCTATTAGCTTTTGAACTATATTGTCCATAAATTCCATTATAAAAAAAAGCATAATGGTTTCACTTTTCTACATATATTTTCATTTTATTTCTTCTACAAATTTATTTATTTATTTTATTGTCTAGAACCTTAGGTACACATTTAATGTTTTCCCATAATATCGTTGTTTTTTTTCTTCTTGCATTCAAATATATTTCACTAGCAATCTGTAATTCTTACTGTTCAGGGAGTTTTCCTTCAGTCTTTCTTATTTCAATTTTGTTGAACACTTAAAATTTCTGAATACCTTTGATTTATACCCTAAATTGTGATTCTACATATAAGAAATATATTTAAGTTAAGAAATATCCCCACAAAATACTGTGTGTTCTTTAGAGTAAGTATACTTGCATTAGAAATGCATGATTCCATATGTTCAAAAATATATTGTTAAATAATATCTATGTGCTTAATTTGGACTCCCCTGGTGGCTCATTGGACAAAGAATCTGCCTGCAATGCAGGAGACCTGGGTTCCACCCCCAGGTTAGGAGGATCCCCTGGAGAAGGGAATGGCAACCTACTCCAGTATTCTCCCCTGGAGAATTTCATGGACAGAAAAAACACTCCATGGGGTCGCAAAGAGTTGAATATGACTGAGCAACTAATACACACATACACACAAATGTGCTTAATTTAGGAGAAATAGTTTCTGTGATAACCCAATTGGTACTCCACTTCTCACCCATAATTATCATTCCTTTTTTGTTTTTATTAATATGTCGAGATGTGGAAGGGTTGCTCTCAGTTAAATGCTATTTCAAGAATATTTATAGGGCATTTCCCTTACTTTTATGTTTTACTATGAAAAAGTAAACTCTTCAGAAAGACATTTTTTAGTGAGTTCTTTCAATGTCACTGTCTAATGTAGCATGACCTAGCCATCATTTTCTTGGAGGTAGTTAATATTTCAGTACTAATTTTTGATGTTCTGCAAACATCATATTGATTGTACACTATAATATATAATCAGCTTTCCTAAGCAGAAATACTCATCTTTTCATTTTCCATACAATGTTTTATCTGTAATTAAAGGGTCAGCTATACTGAAAATAAAATCACTGTACTTTGCTCTTTCTAGTATTATTGCATAATTATTGATTGTCAAACTACTTTTAATTTTCCCTTGTTAGTATAGACTACATCACTTTAAAATATTTATTATATTAAAAATTCCTCAAATATTGTTATATCCATTTTTCCTAGATCTATTCAATATTTTTATATCAATGCTAATCAAAAAGAACAAATTGTATAGCAGATTGTTAACCTGTTAGTTGATGTAATTAATGACTATTACAAGCATATCTAAACATAGAATGCCTTGATAGGTTATAGAAGTTTTGTTCCAAATCTCCATCTTTAAAAATTCTCTATGACAAAGTGGACCAACATCTGTGAATCTAATTTTACAGAAATTTGTTTGGTATATACCTTAATGAAATCAATCATTGAATAATTATTGAAGATAATTTGTGATTTTTTTTCTTAAATGAAAGAACTGACCTGCAGCCCAAGAGCATATGGACATATCAGGAAAATTACTTGCTTTCTCAAAGAATAAGTTAGACTGCATGCTTAATAATCCACCTTGGGAAACTCAAGCAAATTCTGTTTGAATATTTACTTTGTTTAGTTATCTTTTCTCTAGCTCATTGATTCATGAACCTGAACAGAGTTACAACAGAAATAGGGAGACATTAAGCTTCTCTGAGCCAGTTATTCCACATATCCTTAACCTTAATTATATTGGTTTGCCCTTCTCCTGAGGCTGTTAAATATTCTAGTATGCAAAACTATCCCTTGGTACTATTGACAAATATGTCAAACTCTGTTCATCAAAACTGATCTAAGTGTTTTGTACTCTGGCATGTTCAGTCATATCTAGGTCTTGAAGTCAACTTAATGAAATTCTGTGGAAATAAAAGTAAAAAGCAGAAACATCTGAATCTCAGAGAGAAGAATTAGTTGATATGTCCTGGCTTTTTGAATCCAGCTCTTGGGCTTTCCAGGTGGCACCAGTGGTAAAGAATCCATCTACCAATGCCAGAGACTGGGGTTCCATCCCTGACTCAGGAAGATCCCCTGGAGGAAGGCATGGCAACCCACTCCAGTATTCTTGCCTGGAGAATTCCCATGGACAGAGGAACCTGGTAGGCTACAGTCCTTGGGATCACAAAGAGTTGGCCACAACTGAAGCAACTTAGCAAACAAATGTGTGTGGCAACTTGTGATCACAAAATATAAAAATTTATTGAAGTTAGCCAAAGAGAGATGGAATTTACTAAAGAGGGTGAATCCATCTGAGGCCAATAAGGAGAAGAGTCACAACAATTTGACTGTATGCAAATTACAGTGTAAAGAATGATTAAATTAAGATAAAAGAGAAACTAGTAAGGACATACAGAGAACTCTGTGGGTTAGTCAAGGGCTAGGAAAAATGTGCAATGAAGGGCAAGTTTGCAAAGGTGTGGCGCGGGGACAGGGTTTCAACAAACTGGATCTTGTTAGAAAAGGTGTGGTTGCAGCCCCCAGGAGAGTTTGCTAGGTTGCTTAGGTCAGAGTTACTTTAGCACAACAGGATGTAAGTTTGCAGATAGTCAAGACCCTAAGTGAGGTATACAGAGATTGGGGGGTCTTTTGCTCGAGAATTACAGCCTGTGGTGTAGACAGGGCCCTAGGAAGCAACTCTTCCAGGTGTGCAACAAGCCAAGGCTTGGGACAGGTGTCAAAGATGTCAAAGATGGGATGTCATGGGATGTCATGGGATGTCTTTGGGATGTCAAAGAACTGCCATGAGTCCTGGAGTGCTTGTGTTCATAGGCAGAGCTGGTGGGGAAGCATACCGAGTGGGGAATTTTAAGTACGTGGTATTCTGGGAGAGAAGACCACCTAGATAGTAACCAGAGAGGCTGCAAAGTCACTGAGGAAGTGCAGGTTCTAGGGGTATAACTGGGACAGTATCAATGGAGAGCCTATACATTCACAGACTAACAGAACACACAGTAGGAGCCAAAAATAAAATACAAAACAAGCACCTCAGAATCAAGTCTTCTTCCTCCCGCCATGTCTCTCCTGTGCCCTCTACGGACAGTTGAACATGTGTTCATGTAAGGGAGAAATGCTTGAAGTCAAATCCATGATTGAAGAACATATACTGAAGGGTGAATGTGGAGCTGAGAGGCAGTCAAGTGGTAACTGGCACAACTGTGAATGGAATGAACCTATGGAATGACACTAGAAAATCATGAGCAATCAGGCCTATGCTTAGGGACCAGTTCCTTTTTTCTGTTTCTTTTCCTCCTAACCATAGGTCTTGTCTCAAGGTATCTCTCTTAAATCTACCCTTCTCTCATTCTTGGGTTGCTTCGTTATCATTTAAACTTAAATGTTCATTGTAGTCACTCTGCTTTCTTTGTGAAACATTTCAGCTTCAACATCCATTTGTAACATGTATTCTATCAGGACCTAATGTCCCAAGTTCTTGAAAAAGGGAATCTGTTTAGGAAAGTTCATTATTTTACTCCAGACATCATTACATGTATAGATTAACTGTCTTTGAGACCACTCCTAGCCTAACTAGTTCTGTACCTGGGAGCTGGGTCGCATGGATAAAACATGGCTCCCAGAAAAAGCTCTTCAGCAGGAGTCACAGAGAAATAGTTCTCCTCCCCTATTGCAAGAGGAAGAGCCACAGACTGAGAGACATGTTGATTGACAATGTCTCTATTAAGTTTGGCATATAATTATATCTGTTCAGTTGAGTTCAGTCGCTCAGTCATGTCCAACTCTTTGTGACCCCATGAATCGCAGCACGCCAGGCCTCCCTGTCCATCACCAACTCCCAGAGTTCACTCAGACTCACGTCCATCAAGTCAGTGATGCCATCCAGCCATCTCATCCTCTGTCATCCCCTTCTCCTCCTGCCCCCAATCCCTCCCAGCATCAGAGTCTTTTCCAATGAGTCAACTCTTCGCATGAGGTGGCCAAAGTACTGGAGTTTCAGCTTTAGCATCATTCCTTCCAAAGAAATCCCAGGGCTGATCTCCTTCAGAATGGACTGGTTGGATCTCCTTGCAGTCCAAGGGACTTTCAAGAGTCTTCTCCAACACCACAGTTCAAAAGCATCAATTCTTCGGCACTCAGCCTTCTTCACAGTCCAACTTTCACATCCATACATGACCACTGGAAAAACTACAGCCTTGACTAGACAGACCTTTGTTGGCAAAGTAATGTCTCTGCTTTTGAATATGCTATCTAGGTTGGACATAATTTTCCTTCCAAGGAGTAAGCGTCTTTTAAGTTCATGGCTGCAGTCACCATCTGCAGTGATTTTGGAGCCCCAAAAAATAAAGTCTGACACTGTTTCCACTGTTTCCCCATCTATTTCCCATGAAGTGATGGGACTGGATGCCATAATCTTCGTTTTCTGAATGTTGAGCTTTAAGCCAACTTTTTTACTCTCCACTTTGACTTTCATCAAGAGGATTTTTAGTTCCTCTTCACTTTCTGCCATAAGGGTGGTGTCATCTGCATATCTGAGGTTATTGATATTTCTCCCAGCAATCTTGATACACAGCAAAATTTTTCATAGAAATCAGTCAACTATACCTAAGCCCTTTTATATTTTATTCCCTCTAGATTAACTGTCTTTGAGACCACTCCTAGTCTACAAACAGTATTCATAAAATTCATTTTTCTATTTCATAAAATATTTTCACTAGACCACTTTCATGGTCTTCATAACATCTCCTTGTGGTATGCAAAAGTCAAAATGAATATAAAAAACTTTATAATGAAAGAATTATATCCTGATTTTTCTTAGACATACTTTTTGCATTGCTCAGGATCTTTATAGTTGTAAAAGAGGGAAACAACTAAAATCAGTCTAAGTCAGAAAGGGAGATTCGTTACCTCATGTATTTGAAAAATACTGACTTCAGTTCCTGCTGGGTTCCAGACTCGAATGATGTTACCCATTTCTCAACTCAGCTTTACTCTGAGGTGGCTTAATCCCCTATGGTTTCTCTCTACTTGAGAACCCTCACTATTCTAGACTGCTGTCACTTTTAGAAGAGTGTCAGAGCAGTTTCAGCCAATGATTACTGCTCCCAGGAATGAAAGTGGTGTCACCGAGGACATATATCACGTTGCCCATGGAGAAATAACAGGAGTGTAAAATCTGGTTGTGCTCATGTTCTTTTCTTTCTGTGGATTTCTTTAGCTTATATGTAAACATGTGAATATATATGATTATCTTTTTAACTGAAACAGCAGCTAACTTACAAATAAATAAATATCCATTATGAATTATCTTTTGAGAAGTTGGATGCACACTTTATGTGATCTAAATTGGGTTAGAAAACATTTGGTTTACTTATTGCTACTTTGCCATCCCTTGCAAATATCTCTGTACTAGTGGTTCTCACCAATGGCAGTTTTGCCTCCCAGGAGATAGATAATTATTTTGGAGACATTTTTAGTTGTCACAGTTGGGTGGGTAGAGGCTCTTTTGCATCTAGTAGTAGACCCAAAGATTCTCCTAAACATCCTACAATGCACAGAATAGCAACCCACAGCCCTCAACAAAAAATTTTCATCTCTAAATGTCAGTTGTGTGTGTTGAGAAGCCCTGTTCTACATGATCATGCCCACTTCTCCGTCTCGCTCTATCTCCGTATTTTTAATCCCTCTATTCCTCTCTCTCTCTCTCTCTCTATATATATATATATATATATATACACACATATAAACATATGAGTGTGTGTGTGTCTGTGTGCACGCGCTCATGTCCAACTCTTTGTAAACCTATGGAATGCAGTCCACTAGGCTCCTCTGTCCATAGAATTTTCCAGACAAGAATACTGGAGTGGCTTTCCATTTCCTACACCAGGGGATATTCCTGCCCCAGGGATCCAACCAGAGTCTATGGCATCTCCTGCATTGGTGAGCAGATTCTTCACCACTAGTGCCACCTGGAAATCCTATATATATCTTAAATTCCATCTCAACCCAATATCACAGGCAGCTAGTTCTGGTAGGGACTATATTTGACATCAAAATAAAAACTTTTGACTATTAGCTAGAGCTTACTGGGGAACTACTAATTATCCTGAGTTGAACTCTTTTGGTTGCATCTGACATAAACAATATTTCATCCCTCATAATCAACCAAAAATATCATTAATATGAGATACTATGCCTGATGAACTCAAGAACAAGAATGTACCTGGATGAGAGGAACCACCAAATAGAGGGATGCAGATGCCACAGAATATTCTTTGCATCTCTCAACTCTGCTCTTCTTCTTCTGCCAGCTTTTCTTCAGATTAGCCTCAAACAACTCACATTTTACATGTTACCACTGCCATTAGAAAGAGACAAGCTTATTTTTCTAAAGATCACAAGATGGCAGAGTAAAAGGGCATGTGCTCATCTTCTCCTGCAAGAACTCCAAAACTGCAACTAACCACTGAACAACCATTGACAAGAGAATGTTGGATCCTACCAGAAAAAGATACACCACATCCAGGGGCAAAGGAGAAGCCCCAACACGACTATAGGATGGGCAAAGTGTTTGGAATCAAAGCCCATACCCTCTAGAGATGCTCAGAGAGCTTAAACAAAACTTTGTGCACCCCAGGATCCAGGCACCCCAAAAGAGACCGAGCCAGATCTGCCTTTGAGTCTTTGAGTGTCTACTGCAGAGGCATGGGTAAGCACTGGTCTGCCACTGGGACAGGAGCTCTGGTCACAGCAGCTGGGAGGCACAAGTGTGGCATAAGCCCTCTTGGAGGAGGTCACCATTGACCCCACCATAGAGCCACCGAGCAGGTGACCTGCAAATCACAGAACAATTATACCAAAGAAGTTATCACACTGTTGCAAAAGCTCTAGGGCCCACAACAGATTTCCTGAACTGGGGGTCTGGCAAAAGGACTGAGAACCCCAGGGAATTTGACTTTGAAGATCAGTGGGATTTGACTACAGATCTTCAACAGGTCTGGGGTAACAGACTCTTGGAGGGCCCAAAGAAAACCTTGTACACACCAGGACACAGGAGAAAGGAGCAGTGAACCCATGAGAGACTGAGCCAGACTTACCTGGGAGTGTCCAGGAGTCTCAGGCAGAGATGTGGGTTGACAGTGGCCTGCCCTGGGGCCAGGAGCACTGAAAACAACAGTCCTGGAAGATGCAGCATACTGGCATAATTCCTTTTGAAGGACTTACCCCAACAAGAGTTTTTTGGCCTCAGGCCAAACTACAGGGAGGGAACACTGTCCCATCCATCAAGAGAAAATTGTATTAAAGATTTACTAAGCATGGTTCTCTTGGCCTTGAGAACTTCATGAACAGAATAAAAAGGCAAAAAGATATGACACTGAAAGATGAACTCCCCAGGTCAGTAGGTACACAATATGCTACTGGAGAAGAGTGGACAAGTAGCTCCAGAAAGATTGAAGATGCTGAGCCAAACCAAAAAACAATACCCAGTTGTGTATGTGACTGAAGATGGAAGTAAAGTTCAATGCTGTAAAGACTGCATAGGAACCTGGAAAGTTAGGTCCATGTCAAGGTAAATTTGAAGTGGTCAAACAGGAGATGGCAAAAATGTGAACATCGACATTTCAGGAATCAGTGAACTAAACTGAACCAGAATGGGTAAATTTAATTCAGATGACCATTATATCTAATACAATGGGCAAGAATCCCTTAGAAGAAATGGAGTAGCCCTCATGGTCAAATAATGAGTCCAAAATACAAAACTTCAGTGCAATCTAAAAAATGACAGAATATTCTCTGTTCATTTCCAAGGTAAAACATTAAATATCATTGTAATCCAAGGCTATGCTCCAACCATTAACGCCAAACAAGCTGAAGTTGAATGGTTCTAGGAAGACCTCAAATACCTTCTAGAATTAACACCAAAAAAAGATGTCCTTTTCATCATAGGGGCCTGGAATGCTAAAGTAGGAAGTCAAGAGATACCTGGAATAAAAGGCACGTTTGGCCTTGGAGTACAAAATGGAGCAGGTGAACGCCTAACAGAGTTTTGACAGAAGAGCGCACTGGCCATAGCAACACCCTCTTTCAACAATATAAGAGACAAATCTCACATGGTCATCAGCAGATGGTCATTACAGAAATCAGATTTATTATATTCTTTTGTAGCCAAAGATGGAGAAGCTCTATACAGTCAGCAAAAACAAGACCAGGAGCTGACTATGGCTCAAAGCATGAACTCCTTATTGCAAAATTAAGATTTAAATTGAAGAAAGTAGGGAAAACCACTAGACCATTCAGGTATGACCTAAATCAAATCCATTACAATTATACAGTGGAAGTGACAAGCACATTCAAGGAATTAGATCTGATAGACAGAGTGCCTGAAGAATTACGGATGGAGGTTTGTAACACTGTATGGGAGGCAGTGATCAAAATCATCTCAAGAAAAAGAAATGTACTGTTAAAGTGCTGCACTCAATATGTCAGCAAATTTGCACAATGGTTGTCTGAAGAGGCCTTACAAGTAGCTGAGAAAAGAAAAGAATCTAAAGGCAAAGGAGAAAAGGAAAGATAAATTCATCTGAATGCAGAGTTCCAAAGAATAGCACAGAGAGATAAGAAAGCCTTCCTCAGTGATCAATGCAAAGAAATAGAAGAAAACAATAGAATGGGAAAGACTGGTGCTCTCTTCAAAAAAAAAAAGAAAGAAAGAAAATTAGAGATACCAAGGGTTATTTCATCCAAAGATGGGCACAATAAAGGACAAAAACAGTATGAACCTAAGAGAAGCAGAAGATATTAAGAAGAGATGGCAAGAATACACAAAAGAACTGTACAAAAAGAAGATTCTCAATGACCCAGATAATGACAATGGTGTGATCACTCACCTAGAGCCAGACATCCTGGAGTCTGAAGTCAAGCAGGCTTTAGGAAGCATCACTACAAACAAAGCTAGTGGAGGTGATGAAATTCCAGCTGAGCTATTTCATCATCCTAAAAGATGATGCTGTGAAAGTGCTGCACTCAATAAGCCAGCAAATTTGGGAAACTCAACAGTGGTCACAGGAATGGAAAAGGTCAGGTTTTATTCCAATCCCAAAGAAAGGCAATGCCAAAGGATGCTCAAACTACCGCACAATTACACTCATCTCAGATGCTAGCAAAGTGATGCTCAAAATTTCCAAGCTAGGATTCAACAGTATGTAAACCAAGAATTTCCAGATGTTCAAGATGGATTTAGAAAAGGAAGAATAGCCAGAGATCAAATTGCCAGCATCTGTTGGATCATAGAAAAAGCTAGAGAATTGCATAAAAAACATCTTCCTCTGCTTCATCACTACGCTAAAGCCTTTGACTGTGTGGATCAAAAAAACCTGCGGAAAATTTGTGAAGAGATGGGAATATCAAACCACCTTACCTGCCTCATGAGAAATGTGTATGTAGTTCAAGAAGCAACAGTTAGAACTGGACATGGAACAGCAGACTAGTTAAAAATTGGGAAAGAAGTACATCAAGGCTATATATTGTCACCCTGCTTATTTAACTTATATGCAGAGTACATCATACGAAATACCAAGCTGGATGAAGTACAAGCTGGAATCAGTATTGCCAGGAGAAATACCAATAGCCTTAGATATGCAGATGACACCACCCTTATGGCAGAACGTGAAGAGGAACTAAAGAGTTTCTCGATGAAAGTGAAAGGAGGAGAGTGAAAAACTTGACTTAAAACTCAACATTCAAAAAAAGGAAGATCATGGCATCTGGTCCCATCACTTCATGGCAAATAGATGGGGAAACAATGAAAACAGATAGACTTTATTTTCTTGGGCTCTAAAATCACTGCAGATGGTGACTGCAGCCATGAAATTAAAAGATGCTTGCTCCTTGGAAGAAAAATTATGACAATCCTAGACAGCATATTCAAAAGCAGAGACATTACTTTGCTGACAAATGTCTATATAGTCAAAGTTATGGTTTTTCCAGTAGTCACGTATGGATGTAAGAGCTGGACCATAAAGAAGGCTGAGTGCCAAAGAATGGATGCTTGAGCCGTGGTGTTGGAGAAGACTCTTGAAAGTCTCTTGGACTGCAAGGAGATTAAACCAGTCAATCCTAGAGGAAATCAGTCCTAAATATTCATTGGAAAGATTGATGCTGAAGCTGGAACTCCAATATTTGGCCACCTGATGCAAAGAACTGACTCATTTAGAAAGACCCTGATGCTGGGAAAGATTGAAGGCAGGAGAAGAAGGGAACAACAGAGGATGAGATGGTTGGATGGCATCACCAACTCAATGGATATGAGTCTTAGCAAGCTCCAGGAGTTGGTGAAGGACAGGGAAGCCTGGCATGCTGCAGTCTATGGGATCACAAAGAGTCAGACATGACTTAGTGACTGAACTGAACTGACACCTACTATTCTAGATGACAATGCTAAAAATCCTGAAACAGGGTGCTAGAGAACCAGATTTAAGTCAGATGCACATTTTGGATTGATAAACTAATACAAGGGTTTCTCTGATGGCTCAGCGGTAAAGAATCTGCTTGCCAATTAGCAGACACAGTTTTGATCCCCGGATTGGGAAGATCCCCTGGAGAAGGAAATGACAAGAAATATTTCTTTCCTGGAAAATCCGATGAATAGAGGAGCCTGGTGGGCTACAGTCGATAGGGTCACAAAAAAGTCAGGCACAATTTAACAACTAAACAACAACAGCATACTATAACAAGAGGCTGAGAGATAGTATGCCAAACAGCTCACCCACTCACCCATACCCCCCATAACCATATGTATGAGGGTAGAAGGTAATTTTCAAAAGTAGGGAGTATTTGGTCATCAGGCTCATTCTCACCCCCTTATGCTATCACTTGATCAAAAAATTCTGATTGTCTTAAATTAAAATATTCTAAAAAAAAAAAAAAAACTCCAGTAATTACTCTTCTAAATGTATCACTTCTTTTCTACAATATCTTCTCACACAAAAAAGAACTAAGTTGTATAAAAAATTCTGTGAGTTCCTTGTAATTGGAGAAAACTTTTTAACTTGTAGTTGAATACCAGACTTTTTAAGGGGGCTTTCGTGATGGTCAACAGTTGGTAAAGAATCTGCCTGCAGTGCAGGAGACACAGAAGCCCTGGGTTTGATCCCTGGGTTGGGAGGATCCCCTGGAGAAGAAAATGGCAACCCACTCCAATATTCTTGCTTGAAAAATCCCATGGACAGAGGAGCCTGGAGGGCTAATTCAAGATAACTGGAGAAAACCTATTCAACTTACAGTTGAATACTTGACTTTTAAAATATATATATATATATATATATATATATATATATAATTTTCTTAACACACAGCAAGCTTAAGCAAAGGATGTAGATATTTTGTTCTAGTAAGTAGAAAATAATGTAAAGTGAGGATCACAAAAAAACCAAGCTACATTGAGCAATACCTGTCGAAGACTAAAATTATGTGCTTTATACTGAAAGTATAATTCAGATTACTGAAAAATTTAGCAAGAGTTTAAACCAGCTAATCTTCTTCAAAGAGAAGTATTTTACTCTGTAACATAATACTCTCTAGTTCTGTCTAGTCATATTTGTCCAACTTACCTCAAATTCTAAAACAGAACTTCATTGCAATTGTAGAAGAACTTTCACCATGACTGTTCCATATAGACTGTAAAGTGATATAACCTTGGCTATTACCTGAAAAATTTTAAAATGTTGTGGCAAAAATTCCTCCAGATGCATCAGTTTGACATAGAAAGAAGAAGAAATATCTCAGGCAAGTATTGTGTTCCATATACATTAATTGAGCGGCATCTATTAAACAAACCAACATTCATGGTCTGATGGAACTACTGAAAGTGAAATATTTCAAAACTCATCATTATCATGATGATTATGTTAATGATAATCATTATCATATCATTTAACTAGGAAGGCAGAAGCCTCCAACCAAAATCTTATAGCTATTTCACAGAATGATAAAGTAAGAGATGAACTCAGTGGAGGGCACATCATAAGGGGTGTTTGGGTAGTTGAATAAGTTTGTGAGGAGGGCAAGCAATCATCTAGTTCAAGTTCAGTTTCCATTGCATGCAACAGCAGTCCTACCGAACACAACAATTATCAGTTAAGATGATCAGAAAATAGACTTCAACGAAGTCCATTCAGTATGATGTATTCAGCAATTTAATGCACTAGAGACATAAAAAGCAACTTAGGGGAAATAGAAATATTGTCTCCTTGGGTCTACTTCCTGTTACACTCATTCTCTCAACATTTATTGGATGACACTATGTTTCTAACACACTGTTTATTGGAGATAGAACATAATTTTCTACCCCTATTGTGTAAACTCATTAAAGTTTTTATGGACTTGTGTGCTGCTCAGATGCCTCTCAGGGTGATCATCCCCTCAAAGGTGAGGGGTTTTAGGTCCTGAAGGCCAGACCTCAGTCCCTCTCCAGAAACTGCCTTTGGTTTTAAGGAGACTGCCTTTTTAAAGTAACAGCCCCTCTAGCAGCTGCATTGGTGGCTGCTTGGGGTGGGAAGAGGGAAAGGGGGAACAGAGGCCTGGTCTTTAACCCACCTGGGACCACTCTGCATGGCCTGGCATCCAGGGCACCTCCTTGGTGTCACTGAGACCTCTGTTGTGATTTCATCACAGTTCACCTCTCCCTTTACCCAGTCCAGTTACTCTCACACCTCATGGTTGTTCTTCCCAAAATTAACCTCTTGTCAAAAATCTCAGAGTCTTTGCCAGGGAGTCTAATCCGCTGTACTTATACTTATTTTGTAAAGTTTTATATAAAATACTTTAAACGAAGATAGTTTTTATTGAGTCCAGAATTAGCCAAACAAAAGTTGGGTAAAATAAATATGTAACTGTGAAAAAAACTGTACAATTTGATAAGGAAACAAAGCAATTTTATAAGCTTGAGGTAAGAAAAAAAGTGAAAGTGTTAGTCACTCAGTTGTGTCTGGCTCTTTGCGAGCCCACGGACTTAGCTTGCCAGGCTCCTCTGTCCACGGAATTCTCTAGGCAAGAATACTAGAATACTGGAATAGGTTGTGATTCCTTTCTCCAGGGGATCTTTCCAACCCAGAGATCAAACCCAGGTCTTCTGCATTGCAGGCAGTTTCTTAACATCTGAGCCACCAGGGAAGAAAATTTTTCTTTATTAAGAAAGATTTGTTATTAAGACTTCAAAATCACTAACATTAAAATGATTCTAAAGTAAGAATATCTGTTCACCAAGCGATACCAGAAAGGAAGTAAAAATAGAAGCCACAGCCTAGAATAAAGTATTTCAAATCATGTTAATAGTAAAGGATTACAGATATCCAGATTAAAATTTTATATCATTAATAATTTAAAAAGCAACCCATAAAAAGGGACAATAATAGGTGATCAGCTACTTCACAGGAAAACTTCATAGTAATAATATTTTAAAAAAAAGAGTTCAACCTCACTACTACTCAAGAAAACACATACTAAAATCAAGATGATATTAGTTTTACTAACTACACAGGCAAAATTTAAGAATTGGAAAATTTCTTGCTTTGGTAAGGATCTGCTGCAATGAGAATTCTAACAAATGGCTAGTGAGAATGTTAATTGGGATAATCACTTTGATTTCAAAAGCTGACTTTTTTTTTGAACAGTTGAATGTGACAGTTACCTGTGATGTAGCGATTCTTTTCCTTGGTTCATGTTGTAGACTCTCGTCTACATGTGCAATGGGAAATACATTGCTCATAATAGAAACACAACTAGACAAAAGCAAAATGTTTATGATTAGGATAAAGGGTGAATAAACTGTGATAGTCAATTTACAAAGGATTACACAGTAATGATAATGAATGAATTGCAGCCACACAAAAGACGACAGATAAAACTGAGAAACATTACATTATATGAAAAGAAAGCAAACTGCAGCATATGACACTTTTTTAAAGCTTCTGCTAAATTGCTTCAGTTGTGTCCGATTCTATGCGACCCCATAGATGGCAGCCCACCAGGCTCCCCTGTCCCCAGGATTCTCCAGGCAAGAACACTGGAGTGGGTTGACATTTCCTTCTCCAATGCATGAAAGTGAAAAGTGAAAGTGAAGTCGGTCAGCCGTGTCCAACACTTAGCGACACCATGGACTGCAGCCTACCAGGCTCCTCCATCCATGGGATTTTCCAGGCAAGAGTACTGGAGTGGGGTGCCATCAGATCAGATCAGATCAGTCGCTCAGTCATGTCCGACTCTTTGCAACCCCATGAATCGCAGCACGCCAGGCCTCCCTGTACATCACCAACTCCCTGAGTTCACTCAGACTCACGTCCATCGAGTCAGTGATGCCATCCAGCCATCTCATCCTCTGTCGTCCCCTTCTCCTCCTGCACCCAATCCCTCCCAGCATCAGAGTCTTTTCCAATGAGTCAACTCTTCGCATGAGGTGGCCGAAGTACTGGAGTTTCAGCTTTAGCATCATTCCTTCCAAAGAAATCCCAGGGCTGATCTCCTTCAGAATGGACTGGTTGGATCTCCTTGCAGTCCAAGGGACTCTCAAGAGTCTTCTCCAACACCACAGTTCAGAAGCATCAATTCTTCGGCGCTCAGCCTTCTTCACAGTCCAACTCTCACATCCATACATGACCCCTGGAAAAACCATAGCCTTGACTAGATGAACCTTTGTTGGCAAAGTAATGTCTCTGCTTTTGAATATGCTACCTAGGTTGGTCATAACTTTCCTTCCAAGGAGTAAGCGTCTATTAATTTCATGGCTGCAGTCACCATCTGCAGTGATTTTGGAGCCCAGAAAAATAAAGTCTGACACCGTTTCCACTATTTTCCCATCTATTTCCCATGAAGTGGTGGGACCGGATGCCATGATCTTCGTTTTCTGAATGTTGAGCTTTAAGCCAACTTTTTCACTCTCCACTTTCACTTTCATCAAGAGGCTTTTGAGTTCCTCTTCACTTTCTGCCATAAGGGTGGTATCATCTGCATATCTGAGGTTATTGATATTTCTCCCGGCAATCTTGATTCCAGCTTGTGTTTCTTCCAGGCCAGCGTTTCTCATGATATACTCTGCATATAAGTTATACAAACAGGGTGACAGTATACAGCCTTGATGAACTCCTTTTCCTATTTGGAACCAGTCTGTTGTTCCATGTCCAGTTCTAACTGTTGCTTCCTGACCTGCATACAAATTTCTCAAGAGGCAGATCAGGTGGTCTGGTATTCCCATCTCTTTCAGAATTTTCCACAGTTTATTGTAATCCACACAGTCAAAGGCTTTGGCATAGGCAATAAAGCAGAAATAGATGTTTTTCTGGAACTCTCTTGCTTTTTCTATGATCCAGCGGATGTTGGCAATTTGATCTCTGGTCCTCTGCCTTTTCTAAAACCAGCTTGAACATCAGGAATTTCACGGTTCACATATTGCTGAAGCCTGGCTTGGAGAACTTTGAGCATTACTTTACTAGCATGTGAGATGAGTGCAATTGTGCAGTAGTTTGAGCATTCTTTGTCATTGCCTTTCTTTGGGATTGGAATGAAAACTGACCTTTTCCAGTCCTGTGGCCACTGCTGAGTTTTCCAAATGTGCTGGCATATTGACTGTAGCACTTTCACAGCATCATCTTTCAGGATTTGCAGTAGCTCAACTGGAATTCCATTGCCTCCACTAGCTTTGTTCATAGTGATGCTTTCTAAGGCCCACTTGACTTCACATTGCCTTCTCCTTTTAAAACTTAGAAACTAGTAAAACTAAGCAGCATATTGCTTCAGAACATATACATGTGTGATAAATTTTTTTTTTTTTTTGCTCGCATTGGAGAATAATACGGTCTACTCATTGTTCACCTTCCAAATCACACACAAAAATCTCTCACTGGCAAAAGTGAAAACAGTACCTGCTGAAAAGTAAGTTGGAGTAATGTCAAATCTGTTTTCAGTCATTACAAAACAGAGGACAATATAAAAGGTAGATGTTACAGTGAAACAATAAATATTATTTCAGTTGAGTTCAGTTCAGTAGCTCAGTCATGTCCAACTCTTGGGCAACCCATGAACCACAGAACACCAGGCCTCAATGTCCATCACCAATTCCCAGAGTCCACCAAACTCATGTCCATTGTGTCAGTGATACCATCCAACCATCTCATCCTCTGTCGTCCCCTGCTCCTCCTGCCCTCAATCTCTCCCAGCAACAGGGTCTTTTCAAATGAGTCAGCTCTCTGCATCAAGTGGCCAAAGTATTGAGTTTCAGCTTCAACATCAGTCCCTCCAATGAACAACCAGAACTGATCTCCTTTAGGATGGACTGGTTGGATCTCCTTGCAGTCCAAGGGACTCTCAAGAATCGTCTCCAACACCACAGTTCAAAAGCATGAATTCTTCTGCACTCAGCTTTCTTTATAGTCCAACTCTCACATCCATACATGACTACTGGAAAAACCATAGCCTTGACTAGACAGACCCTTGTTGGCAAAGTAATGTCTCTGCTTTGCAATATGCTGTCTAGGTTGGTCACAACCTTCCTTCCAAGGAGCAAACATCTTTTAATTTCATGGCTTCAATCACCATCTGCAGTGATTTTGAAGCCCAGAAAAATAAAGTCAGCCAATGTTTCCACTGTTTCCCCATGTATTTGCCATGAAGTGAGGGGACTGGATGCCATGATCTTCGTTTTCTGAATGTTGAGCTTTAAGCCAACTTTTCACTCTCCACTTTCACTTTCATCAAGAGGCTTTTGAGTTCCTCTTCACTTTCTGCCATAAGGGTGGTGTCATCTGCATATCTGAGGTTATTGATATTTCTCCCGGCAATCTTGATTCCAGCTTGTGTTTCTTCCCGTCCAGCGTTTCTCATGATGTACTCTGCATATAAATTAAATAAACAGGGTGACAATATACAGCCTTGATGAACTCCTTTTCCTATTTGGAACCAGTCTGTTGTTCCATGTCCAGTTCTAACTGTTGCTTCCTGACCTGCATACAAATTTCTCAAGAGGCAGATCAGGTGGTCTGGTATTCCCATCTCTTTCAGAATTTTCCACAGTTTATTGTGATCCACACAGTCAAAGGCTTTGGCATAGTCAATAAAGCAGAAATAGATGTTTTTCTGGAACTCTCTTGCTTTTTCCATGATCCAACAGATGTTGGCAATTTGATCTCTGGTCCTCTGCCTTTTCTAAAACCAGCTTGAACATCAGGAATTTCACGGTTCACATATTGCTGAAGCCTGGCTTGGAGAATTTTCAGCATTACTTTACTAGCGTGTGAGATGAGTGCAATTGTGCCGTAGTCTGAGCATTCTTTGGCATTGCCTTTCTTTGGGATTGGAATGAAAACTGACCTTTTCCAGTCCTGTGGCCACTGCTGAGTTTTCCAAATGTGCTGGCATATTGAGTGCAGCACTTTCACAGCATCATCTTTCAGGATTTGGAATAGCTCAACTGGAATTCCATCACCTCCCCTAGCTTTGTTCATAGTGATGCTTTCTAAGCCCACTTGACTTTACATTCCAGGATGTCTGGCTCTAGGTCAGTGATCACACCATTGTGATTATCTGGGTCGTGAAGATCTTTTTTGTACAGTTCTTCTGTGTATTCTTGCCACCTCTTCTTAATATCTTCTGCTTCTGTTAGGTCCATACCATTTCTGTCCTTTATTGAGCTCATCTTTGCATGAAATGTTCCTTTGGTATCTCTGATTTTCTAGGAAACCACTTTGTAAAATAAGACACTTATTGCCATTTACCAGATGGTGATCTAGGAGTGTGTCTGAAACAAAAACAGCCAATTCTGACTGAAGAGTTACCTAAATTGCAAATATACCTGCTAGAGAAGATTGTACCTCTTATGATTTATGATTTATGTATAAGAGAGAAAAGTAAACAGGAAGGAAGCTGAAAGCTGATATATTTAAAAAAAAAAAAAAAAAGCTGATATATAAAGCCAGAAATAGGGTGTGGGTGTGGATGGACTTGGGCTATGCTCAAAGCAAGGACATGAGAGAGTAAAAACTCTGCAGTTAGAAAAAAATAAATTGAAAGCAGGGAGGAAAAATGGTGAGACCTGCCCAGAGCTGCTGAATCAAGTTAAAGGTTCAGTGCTTAAGTGAGGACCCAAAAACTGTTATTGCCTATATCCCCTGAACTGACTTGGTATGACCGGGTAGCAAACTTCAGAATTCCTGACTTCTTCAGTATATATCACTTCTACATAAGTTGGAAAACTTTGGCTGAATTTCCCTTCTTTATATCAATAGAAACCTAACTGGTGTAATTAACGGCTCTAGTTTCCATATTTTGTCTTGTCATTTAATCTTTCATTCAACAAATATTTATTTAGCAACATCTATGCTTTAGACTGCAAGGAGGTCCAACCAGTCCATTCTGAAGGAGATCAGCCCTGGGATTTCTTTGGAAGGAATGATGCTAAAGCTGAAACTCCAGTACTTTGGCCACCTCATGTGAAGAGTTGACTCATTGGGAAAGACTCTGATGCTGGGAGGGATTGGGGGCAAGAGGAGAAGGGGACAACAGAGGATGAGATGGCTGGATGGCATCACTGATTCGATGGACCTGAGTTTAAGTGAACTCCGGGAGTTGGTGTTGGACAGGAAGGCCTGGCGTGCTGCGATTCATGGGGTCGCAAAGAGTCGGACACGACTGAGCAACTGAACTGACTGGCTGATGCTTTAAACACTCTTTTAGGTTTTAGAACAAGACACTAAACAGAGCAAGAAAAATAAATTCCTGATCTCCTGATGGGACCAGATCCATGATCTTAGTTTTCTGAACTACTTAGTGGAGGAGAAAAAAAAAAAATCCCTGATTGATAGAATTTGTGGGTGAAGTAATTAGGAAACGATGTCTTGAGTATTTAGTACCTTTGTTTCAAATATAATTTATGTGAATATAAGTTACATAGGTTAATATCTAATTTTATTGAACTTATTTCTGAAAATTTAGCAATCAGCTCTCAGGAAATGAGATAGGCTGGCTCCAGAACACCACAGCATCTACTTCTGAGTTTTTGCAAGAATTGAATAAAATCATGTGTGAGGGAGAGCTTACATTTGGTAAAAATCTATTCATACGAGGATCATTCATCAAGGATCATTATATTTTGAGATGTTTTAGAGCAAGTAAGAAAGGCAAAAGATAGAGTCCCTGCCTTGTTTGTGTTGGAATTTATGACATATTTTCAGAGAGTAACTAACAAGTAAATGAACAATGAGCTAAGTTTCCACAGATGAGTTAGACAAAAGGTTTCCTGATTATAAAAATAGAGGGAGATTTTAACCATTTTTTTCATTCAAGATTTAAAAAGTTAATTTAGTCATCTTCTTTTTGGTAATTTTAATGTTTTAACATGCTTCTCTCTATAGATTAAAGGACCAACTATAAAATTTCTAAAATATTCCTTTAAATTATGGGTCATTTTTTTCTGGAATACTGTGGTAGACTTCAGTTTCAAGACTCCTTTCTATTCAATAATAAGAGATGATGAAAAAGAGTTAACCACTAACACTTCAAAAAATGACATCATTTATATGGTGCATAGAAGGTACCCCTTGTTGTTGAACTCTCACTTTCTTATTATCACTGTGGGTCATATGTTGTTTACCAAAGTGGAGAAATGAGAGTTGGACTGTGAAGAAGGCTGAGCACCAAAGAACTGATGCTTTTGAACTGTGGTGTTGGAGAAGACTCTTGAGAGTCCCTTGGACTGCAAGGAGATCCAACCAGTCCATTCTGAAGGAGATCAGCCCTGGGATTTCTTTGGAGGGAATGATGCTGAAGCTGAAACTCCAGTACTTTGGCCACCTCATGCGAAGAGTTGACTCATTGGAAAAGACTCTGATGCTGGGAGGGATTGGGAGCAGGAGGAAAAGGGGACGACAGAGGATGAGATGGCTGGATGGCATCACCGACTCGATGGACATGAGTCTGAGTGAACTCTGGGAGTTGGTGATGGACAGGGAGGCCTGGCGTGCTGTGATTCATGGGGTCGCAAAGAGTTGGACACGACTGAGTGACTGAACTGAACTGAGATTTATATTTAATACCTATTAATGACCTGTTAAATAGGTTATTTAATACCTGTGGCTTTAGTTTCATAGTTTCTGAATTAACTTACCTATTTTTTTTTTTTTTTTCTGATTTAACCTTATAAGATACACATTTGAAAAATTCCTATGGAGAGATTAAGGATTATCATAATATCTTAAGGATTATCATAATATCTATTTTCGTGTATAGATTATGGTTAGAAGAGATGGTATCCATTACACCATAAAATTTTCAAGCAAGATTAAAATATCTCATTATCATTCCTTGTCACCTCTCACTCTACTCAAGTTCGAGAAAGATAAACACAGAGAAAAAATTTAGAGGATATTAAGGGTCACATTCAAATATAAATCATAACTAATATGCAAATGACAGTCACACAGTATGGCTTTTCTAAAATAAATAATATTTATTAGCCCTGTTTTCAAGCCCAGTAGTTTTTTAATTTGGTTTGTTATTCCTTGACTAACAATCAATTTGTTACTGATATTGGGGCTTATTTTTGTTTGTCAATATGCTTCATTTTCCTTTTCAAAACCAGTCTGGTAGTTTCTTACCACCTATAGAGTTTTTTCAATTGCAATAGTGACATGAAAGACATTTTTATGTCCACTTAAACAAAATGCAAGGAAAGAAACATCTCAATAATTCCTTAGAAATTAAAGAAAGTGAAAAATTTTTTAGAAGCAGAGATGCCCTAAAAAGTGAAGACTGGTGAGAATCTTATTGGTGGGGCTCCAAATTCAATGCTACATTTAAAGATTTTCTTTTCTTAGACTTACAAAAAGACACCTGTTTTTTTAAATTATGTTTCCATCATGTGGACAATGTTGCCCAGAAAAATTTCTTCACAAAAATGTGCAAACAGTACAGAAGTTGATGTTAAATGTGTCAAAAACTCTGAATTTTCACACGTGTATCTTCAAAGGCATTGTCAAAGTAATGGAAAGACTTACTGTCTTTTCCCTGACAGACACATCCATATTACAGAGAGAGTTTGCAAGAGGTAAGAAAGCTTTCCTTTTCTGACAGAGGGTCAGCATTTAGGATTGTATTAGCATGCTTTATTAGAAGATAGTTACCCTCCCACCATTTGATAATATATACATATAAATTTATAAGTTTAATTTATATTATTTTCAATGATTTTTTAAAATATTTATAACATTATACCATTTTCTAATTTTAGGACAATTTCACCTAATTCTTTTTATTCTGTTCTTAAAATTGGTTTAAAACACAAATCTTCACAGATTATACTTATTTAATACAGGGTATCAGCCTATCAGCGATTCTTAACCTACGGACCTTTTGGTACTAGTCTAGGGATTACAGACTAAGTTCTGAGAATGATGTTTTGAAATGAATAAAACAAAGCAATGGGGTTACAAACAAAAATGGAGTTACAAACAAAACCAATTATATGAAAATGCAACTATTTAATTTTCTTTAATTGTGTGACTCTGTTAACACATTGTGGAGAAGGCAATGGTACCCCACTCCAGTACTCTTGCCTGGAAAATCCCATGGATGGAGGAGCCTGGTAGGCTGCAGTCCATGGGGTCGCTAGGAGTTGGACACAACTGAGCGACTTCACTTTCACTTTTCGCTTTCATGCATTGGAGAAGGAAATGGCAACCCACTCCAGTGTTCTTGCCTGGAGAATCCCAGGGACAGGGGAGCCTGGTGGGCTTCCGTCTACGGGGTTGCACAGAGTCGGACACGACTGAAGCGACTTAGCAGCAGCAGCAGCATTAACACATTGAATAATAAGACTTAGCAACATGTAGAATCACTGTCGAAAAAGTGATGAGCATAAACAGTAGTTGGTGATATTACAACCGTAATGTGGTCTTAAACATATCTGATTTCTATTGATGATTTAATTATAGGTAGTTTTATTATAGTTTTTTTATTATAGGTAGTTGCCTGCATTTATCATTGAAGGAAATATGAATTTCAGTTAGAGGATAATGAAAAGAAAGTTGTGATCTTTCCCCACACAAGTTCATGTAGCCCTTGAAATATGTTTACGGATCCAGGGTTTAGTGAATGTGAGGTTATGAAGCCCAGATATAGAATTTCATCTTAAAGTGTCTTCCTTGTATAGCTGCAATTTAGAGTATTTTCCACCAAGTCATTTAGTCTTTTAGATTCCTTTTATAGTGGATGCAGGTTTGATTCCTTTCTTTTCTTTCTTCTCATCCCTTTAGCACGTGTTTTACTCAAATGCTAAACTCTCTGAATGCTAGTTAAGTTAGCAGTCTGAAGGAAGGCAAAATGTCTCAGTTTTTCAATCTACATGGCATGACTAGGACATAATCTGAAGGGGAGGAAACCATTGCCTGTCTTCCCTACTATGTACTGGTTACACTTATGCTTAACTATTCATTTTAGGACTAGTTAGGCCATGAAATTTTGCTTTTAAATTTTGGAGAAGGAAATGGCAACCCACTCCAGTATTCTTGCCTGGAGAATCCCATGGAGAGAGGAACCTTGTGGGCTGCAGTCCATGAGGTCGCAAGAGTCGGACATGACTGACTGACTTTGACTACTACTTGACTAAGCCGGGAAATTTTGCTTTTAAAGAAAGGACTGTACCCTCACATGCAAGTATGACCTTGCTAAGAGAAGAGAAAAATGAGGCTTTCCATTTATTTACCTTGATGAGATGCTTTGAAGATAATATATGAGAAAGGAAGCTGAAATGCTAAGAACTTAAGTCATTTGGTTCTAAATCACAATTATTATGCAGTTAAACCTCAGTCTGACTTTCAGAAATTCAGTCCAGAGACTTTTATGTTCCCATTATGTAAAAGATTTTCTGAAATATTTTCCAAAATGATAAACATTTCAGTGAAATTATGTATATTCTTTCTTCAACGATAAGTTACTTGTCATCTATATAATATCAAAACCTAGAAAATTATCATTTTCATGTGTCCATAAAGAAAAAAGTTACAATGATCAGCCAAAAGCATTCCTTAAGAGTGCATTCCTTAAGAGTGCATTCCTTAATTATATATAATTTATCTGCTATGACTCTTTCAAAGAGAATTATGGAAATGTTTTGTAATTTTTGTCAGTACAACAGTATTCCCAGATATAAGAACCTGTTGTACTACAAACCTAAATTGTGCTCATTCATTTGGATATTCCATTCATTGATTTTATGGCATGTTGAAACTGAAAATATGATATGAAAAAATAGGAAAAGTGAAATAAAATAATAGCTGAAAAAAAATAAAGACTAACTTCAGAACCAACAATTCAAGAGATACACTCTTCTGATACATAATGGCAGAGTGATCTAAGATTTGAAACAAGACATTCTGCTGGTGGAATTGAACCCTCATATGAAAATAGCTTCAATAAGTAGTTTTTTAAAATCTACTATATTGAAGACCATTGGTGTTATTAAAAATGTGAAATGATACCTACATTTAAAAACCGTTCTCCTGTGTCTCTGCTTCTTCATATGGTGATCTTCTTATAAACATATGTTATATTGGATTAGGGGCCTACCCTACTATAATATAAACTGATCTTAGCTAATTATATCTACAAAACCTCTATTTGCAAATAAAGTCACATTCTGAGGTACTAGAAGTTAGGACTTTGACATATCTTATTTTGGGGACTGAGAAGATATAATTAAACCCATTACACATCAACTCTGTTGATGTAAGGATGCTTTTTCCCTTCAAGGAACTATATGTTCAATTTTAAACAACAAACAAAATAACAGTCAGTATTCTTTTAGCTAAAAGCAACCCAACTTAAAATGAAAAAAAGTTTTGGAGAGAAGCTCACAAAATTAAAGGGGATTGCTGAGTCGAAGGGGAGCTCTGGAGTCGTATATCGCTCTGCCTCTCACCTTTGCTTCTCTCTGGGTATGTACTATATCCTCTCAAGCTTATCCCTGCATTGCTGCAAATGATTACCAGAAGTTCTAGGTCCATGTGCTGTGAGCCCTCTAGGTAAATAATTACAGAACATGCTACCTCCTTCAGTAGAAAAAGCCTACAGAAGGACTTTGAATGATCCTGTGCATAGCCTGGACAGATGACTACTGCTGCTAGAAAGTGCTATGATCACAGCCTAGCCAAAAGCTCAACCCTTCTGTCCACTGCAGTAGGTCTAAAACAGGAGGAGAAATTTGTCAGGGTAAATGTTTTAGTTTTCTAGGGCTGCCATAATAAAATATCACAGGCTTAAGTAACAGACATTGAATTTCTCATAGCTCTGCAAGCCTATGAGACGTCTAAGATCAGGGTACCATCATGGTCGATTTCTTCTGAGATCTCTTTCCTTGGTTTGTGGCTAGCTGATTTCTCTCTTTCCTCTGTGTGCTCATATATCTGTGTAAAAATCTCTGCTTTTGAGGACATCAGTCATACTGGATTAGGGCCCACAAATATAACCTCATTTTTCCTTACTCAGCCCTATCTCCAAAGACAGTCACATTCGGAGTGTTAGGACTTCAATGTAGGAGTTTTGGGTGGACTTAAATGAATCAGTTCATAACAATAAAGTCTGATGAAAGCCAACAAGTGTTTGCCTGAAAACCACTGTCTCCTATAAGGCATCTCTTCTGTTAAACAGACATATCATGGACTCTTTCCAAGAATCTCACAAGATTGACATTGTCATTGCCCAGAATTTTATATATGAATTGAAAATTTTAAAAAGCTAATATTTTGTTCAAGGTAATAGAGAAAAGCTGAGATTCAAACCCAAGTTGCCCTGGTTCCAAACTCTACAAGCCCAACCACTACATTGTAATTACAGAATTGGTTTGGGATTTTTAGTTTTGGATTTTGGCTTGAATTTGTTTTATTTTTTATAAAGATGGGAATGATCCTAAAACAAAGAACACATTTAAATCCTTTAGTATTTTTGCACCACAGACTTTTGGAGGCATTAGATAAACTGTAAAGAATTTTCAAATCATCTCCTAATAATCTTAGTTCGTAGCTGTAAATAAGGTAGATCATTTCAGGGGAAAATTGAAGTTATTTCTGAAGAAAATGTGAAAAGTTTAAACGATGCTCTGGCAAAATATATATATATATATTTAATGGAAGTTTATTTTAGCCTATACATTTTTGGAGAGCTGCATTAATTGGCAAAATTTAAGTGCAATTTTGGGGGAGTAAATAAAGACCATTTCAATTCAGTGGTATGTATAAAATGATCTTACTTTCCAACAGCCAAAACTGAGTATATTGTACAAGTTGGAGCATTGGTTATTGTTTACACTTGCATTTGCCAAACACAGAACTACAGTCAACCTTTCTTTTTTAAGTAGTTTTAGAGTTTCATCACAAAAATAAACTGCACATTAATAATATACAATAATAAAAACATGCTGTTTTTTGTGGGGCACCTATACTAATCTTTTTGGGGGGCAGAGAGAATTCTGTGGCTGGCTACAATATCAGGCTGATTATTACGGAGAATAAAGGGCGGGGAACGAGGGCCACATTCACTTGTTTGCTTGATGATATATGCTCCGGATCAATATCTGAAACCTCACATAACACAAGAAGACTAAGCAATTTTGTTTCATAATAGGTTGTGGAAAGCGACCACACTTTGCATTTCCTGACTTTGTGGTGGTTTGGGGCTTTCAGTGGTTCCATCAACAAAAAGAAAATGAGAGTCTAGTGATCTTCACCTTCATAGTTCTGCAAAAGTACATGGAAAAACTAACAATCAGGAGGAAGCAGACAGATCTATATAGTAGTTCAAGTTTCAGTCCAAACTCCATCTGCATCTTCATGTCATTTCAAAGTGCTTAAAACTTGTAAATGTTATGTAGGCCAAACTATGAGCACTTGAAACTTACCAGTTCTCTGAAAAGAGAGGGGATATTCTCTCGGATTCAGTGTGTTGAATTAACTGCACTGAGTTCATCATTTAATTGATGATCATTACTAGTAAGCTAACTTTACTTATTAAGAAAAATGAAGTTCAGTATTAAGAATTTTATGACTTTCTCAGCACAGTCTTTGGAGAAGGCAATGGCACCCCACTCTAGTACTCTTGCCTGGAAAATCCCATGGGCGGAGGAGCCTGGTGGGCTGCAGTCCGTGGGGTCGCTACGAGTCAGACACGACTGAGCGACTTCACTTTCACTTTTCCCTTTCATGCATTGGAGAAGGAAATGGCAACCCACTCCAGTGTTCTTGCCTGGAGAATCCCAGGGACGGGGGGGCCTGGTGGGCTGCCGTCTATGGGGTCGCAGAGTTGGACACGACTGAAGTGACTTAGCAGCAGCAGCAGCAGCAGCACAATCTTTTGAAAGAACGGGATTAACAAAATCAAAATATGTCTGATCATTCCCTTTTTTTTATTTGCAGCTTTAGGGAGGTTTAATTGACCAGTGAAATGACATTGTACATTGTGATAGGATTCCCACCGAGTTAATTAATATATCCATTAACTCACATATTTGTGTTTTGTGGAGTTTATTTGAGAACTTTTAAGTTCACCTCTTAGCAAATTTTAATTGCACAATACATTGTCAACTATAGTTGCCATATTATACATTAGATCCTCAGACCCAGATTCATCTTATAACTAAAGTTTATTCCTTTTTACCGCCTATCCCTACTTCCCTCAATCCCAGACCCTAGCAACCACCATTCTAATCTCTATGAGTTTGACTTTTATTATTTTCTGATTCCACATATAGTCAAACTATGTTGTAATTGAATTTTTCTGTCTGGCTTATTTCACTTAGGATAGTGACCTCCAGTTTCATTCAAGTTATCACAAATGGCAAGTTAATAATATTTAATACCCATATTAATGTTCATAAATACATCACATTTCTTTACCAATTCATCCATTGACTGAAATTTAGGTTGTTTCTATACCTTTGTGATTAATATTGCAGTGAATGTGGAAACACAGATAACCTCGTTGAGATAGTGATTTCATTATATATATCCAAGATATAAATATACCTTACCTCCAAGATAATCTCCTGAAGATAGTGATTTCAAGGTGTGTATATATATATATATGAAGTGGACTTGTTGGATCATGTGGTAGTTCTATTTTAAATTTCTTGAGGAACCTCCATAGTATTTTCCACAGGGGTATACCAGTTAAATTCCCACCAACCATTTACCAGGATTGCCTTTTCTCGACATCTTCACCAACATTTGTCATCTCTTGTCATTTTGGTAATAATTTTTGAAAGTGTAAGGTGGTAAGAAGCTTTCATTCTGGCTTTGATTTGAGTTTCCCTAATGATTAGTAATGCTATTTTCTCATGGACCTGTTGGCCATTTGTATGTCTTTCTTGAAAAAAAAAAAAGTCTCTTCAGATTCTCTATTTTTAAATTGGATTATTTGGTTTATTTGCTAATGAGTTGTATGCCTTCCTTATGTATTTTGGATATCAAATTCTAACCAGACATGTGGTTTGCAAATGTTTTCTCCCATTCCATAAGTTGCCTTATTGTTGATGGTTTCTTTTGCTGGGCAGAAACTTTTTAGTTTGACGTAGTCCCATTCGTTTTTTGTTTTTTGTTTTTTTTTGCTTCTGTTGGCTTCTGGTTTTGGCATCAAATCCAAAAGAATTATTGCTAAGACCAGTGTCAAAGAGCTTACCCTCTGTGTTTACTTCTAGGACTTTTAAGTTTTTAGACCTTATGTTCAAATCTTTATCAAACATTTGAAATTGATTTTTCTATATGGTGTAAGATAAGGATCAGTTTCCTTCTTTTGCATGTGGATATCCAGTTTTCCTGGTAGCCCAGATGGTAAAGAATCTGCCTGCAATGTGGCAATGGGTTCAATCCACTGGTAATTGGGAAGATCACCTGGAGGAGGGCATGGAAACCCACTCTAGTATTCCTGCCTGGAAAATCCCCATGGACAGAGGAGCCTGGCAGGCTACAGTAAATGGGGTCACAAAGAGTCGGACATGACTGATCAACTAAGCACAGAACATCCAGTTTTCCCAGTACCATTTATCAAAAAGACTATCCTTTCTCCATTGTATATTCCTGGCTCCTTTGTTGACAGTTAATTACATGCATTTGTTTCTGGTCTTTCTCTTCTGTTCAATGATCTTTGTATCTGTTTTTTTATGGCAAAGCTACCTTATTTTGATTACTTTAACTTTGTAGTATACTTTGAAATCAGAAATTATGGTTCCTCCAGCTTTGTTCTTCTTTCTCAAGATTGCTTTGGCTATTGGGGATCATTTGTGGTTTCATTTGCTGTCTGATCATTCTTAATATTCCAATTAAACCAAGAAAGCTGCTGGGATGGCATAATATATTGATAATATTATACAAACACATGTATATCAGGATTTGATGTTAAAAGTTAGTAAGACATTAGCAAAGGCCTAAGATACATGATGTTAATATTAAGATAAACTGTTAACATGTTGACTTTTATTTCAAACCAACGTAAGATAACTAGTATTTGATGTCTGTTTTACTGATGTAATAACTAAGATGGCAAAAAAAAAAATCTAGAATGTCTCTGGCTGTACAGAAATAATAGAAGTGGATGAAATGCCAGAACACTAAACAAACTGCACAAAGCACAATCATTTCAAGACCCTTGAAATAATTACACTTGATAATCCTTATGTCTGGAAGCTTACTAATCACTTAGACTTCTAGGCACAAAAAGAACGAAAACTCTCCTTTGGGGCCTTTTAAATTTGGTCTCTGGCTAACACAGAGAGTTTCTAGCTCTAAACTGCCAAAAAACAAAACAAAAACAAAAAAGTTATAGCTATAATATATTGTTATTCTGACCTAAGAGCAGCATATTAGCACTGCTACTAATGAGAAAAATGGAACCAATTTGAATCATTTATTAATCTTGACGAATAGCAAGAGTTTTGAGGCCTAGGCAAAAGATAGTTCTTTTATTTCCTAGTTCTACATGTTAATATAGTGATACAGCATTTAGATATATATTACCTCATGTAACCCTTAGAATCTACTGAAATTTATTTTGGCCCTAAATGAACTTTATATATGACCTTTGCTTTACACTGGGAATAGGCAATTAAGGGCCTTGTTTCCATCTATTTTAATTTTATTCCACTATTCCACCTCAGAAAGGTTTAAAACATATATAAGTGCCTGACATCCATAACCCTATACTGCTTTGATTAATATCTTGGCAGTTTTACAAAATGTTTGTTTTTAATTACCAAAAGGAACCAATCCATATTAAAAATTAAATGGTTACATTTTTTAAAGCTCTGCTGCTTATTAAGCTAGAGTTAGCCATAAAAACGTTTTTGGCTTCCCTACAACAGAAGATTTATCTAAGCTACACTATTAAAAAATCCATTTAGGCTGTCAACAAGTATGTCAAATATCAACCGAATATGATTTAAAGCTTCAAAGCCATAAAAGAGAAATATTCCTTGGACTATTGTAGAATCGGTATGGTTTCAAAGAATCAGAGAGTGACAGGCTGGCACAAAGACAAGATGATGATTAACAGTTACCTGGGGTAACAGAGCGCTGGTCATACCCGCCTGTGCGCGCCTGTTGTCTGGCCCAGCCAGACTATGACCTCCACTTCCCCTGATTCTGTTTCCTCTGAGTATGCATTCCTGTCGAGTTCCTATGCCAGTTCACCTTTGCAATTATGGCTTTATTAGTCTCATTTTAAGTATATTTTGTATTGTAATCCCATTTCTCTTTTCCCCTAGGATCACTTTTCTTCTGTCAAATACAGAAGCATTGATCATTTGCCACAATTTCTAGGGAAAATAAGTGATAAGAATTTGATTCCAGTCCTTAGAGAGCTCACAAGCTAGTAATCACCTGGTAAAACTATTGAGGAAAAGCTAGGCCATGAATAAACCTTTGCAATGTCACCTTTTCAACTTCCTTTATTCCTAAATTCCTCTAAATATATTATTTAACCTTCACAGTCTCTTATTTCTATAGGCCAAAATTATTAGTCCTTACTTAGAGATAAGCAAAGTAGCATGCCTTGATTTTCAAACTACTGCCATACCCATTAAGTAAGTAGCTATATAATAACAAACATGAATGTATTATCTTAGAAATTATATTCTTTGACTTAGTGAAATCAATACCACGTACTCCATTTTCTATTAGACTTCAACATCTTTTCAAGGAGTGAAACTTAACATTTTGGCAGTAATTTCATATATATACAAGAAGGTAAACTGAAAAGAAAATTCAATAATTTGTATATATGTAGAAATAAAGTACTGCAAATGTAGTATTTACAGTTGAACTGCCCTTGTGAAATAGAAATATTTACTTAATGATGGTTTTCAGTACTTTCTCCCTAATGCACTATAAAAACTAAGATATACCTACTATTAAAGAATTATACTTCAAGTACTTTTCATACTGGCTGAATAAACACCTGTTGATATAGATACCAAGGTCATAACAATCCTGTCCTCTTTTCAGAAGAGCTTGGATTCACAGTGAAGTGCTCTAACAATGAGAATTATTCTATATGTCTTGCTACCACTGGCCCCTTCCTCCAGAGGTGGCTGGAAACTCAAGTCGGGTTGAGTCAGTCCAGATACTTCATCCTAAGAACTTACAATTTTGAACCCAGAGGCAGGGAAAAGGGAAGTTTAGAAGACTGAATCAATCATATCAATGATCAGATCTGATCAGATCAGTCTCTCAGTCGTGTCCGACTCTTTGTGACCCCATGACTCGCAGCACGCCAGGCCTCCCTGTCCATCACCAACTCCCGGAGTTCACTCAGACTCACGTCCATCGAGTCAGTGATGCCATCCAGCCATCTCATCCTCTGTTTTCCCCTTCTCCTCCTGCTCCCAATCCCTCCCAGCATCAGAGTCTTTTCCAATGAGTCAACTCTTCGCATGAGGTGGCCAAAGTACTGGAGTTTCAGCTTTAGCATCATTCCTTCCAAAGAAATTCCAGGGCTGATCTCCTTCAGAATGGACTGGTTGGATCTCCTTGCAGTCCAAGGGACTCTCAAGAGTCTTCTTCAACACCACAGTTCAAAAGCATCAATTCTTCAGCGCTCAGCTTTCTTCACAGTCCAACTCTCACATCCATACATGACCACAGGAAAAACCATAGCCTTGACTAGACGGACCTTTGTTGGCAAAGTAATGTCTCTGCTTTTGAATATGCTATCAAGGTTGGTCATAACTTTCCTTCCAAGGAGTAAGCATCTTTTAATTTCATGGCTGCAGTCACCATCTGCAGTGATTTTGGAGCCCAGAAAAATAAAGTCTGACACCGTTTCCACTGTTTCCCCATCTATTTCCCATGAAGTGATGGGACCGGATGCCATGATCTTTGTTTTCTGAATGTTGAGATTTAAGCCAACTTTTTCACTCTCCTCTTTTACTTTCATCAAGAGGCTTTTGAGTTCCTCTTCACTTTCTGCCATAAGGGTGGTATCATCTGCATATCTGAGGTTATTGATATTTCTCCCGGCAATCTTGATTCCAGCTTGTGTTTCTTCCAGGCCAGCGTTTCTCATGATGTACTCTGCATATAAGTTAAATAAACAGAGTGACAGTATACAGCCTTGACGAACTCCTTTTCCTATTTGGAACCAGTCTGTTGTTCCATGTCCAGTTCTAACTGTTGCTTCCTGACCTGCATACAGATTTCTCAAGAGGCAGATCAGGTGGTCTGGTATTCCCATCTCTTTCAGAATTTTCCACAGTTGATTGTGATCCACACAGTCAAAGGCTTTGGCGTAGTCAATAAAGCAGAAATAGATGTTTTTCTGGAACTCTCTTGCTTTTTCTATGATCCAGCGGATGTTGGCAATTTAATCTCTGGTTCCTCTGCCTTCTCTAAAACCAGCTTGAACATCAGGAAGTTCACGGTTCACGTATTGCTGAAGCCTGGCTTGTAGAATTTTGAACATTACTTTACTAGCATGTGAGATGAGTGCAATTGTGCGGTAGTTTGAGCATTCTTTGGCATTGCCTTTCTTTGGGAATGGAATGAAAACTGACTCTTTCCAGTCCTGTGGCTGCTGCTGAGTTTTACTTAGCAAAACAGCCTGAGGCTGGCAATTGCTGAGACCACTGATACTGCTGTGATCACAGAACTTTTTAAATATCAATCATTCGCCCCTTCCAGGAGGGCAAAGATTTATTGCAGTATCCTTCTAATATTTTGTCTACTGTATTTGAGTTAACAGGAAATAATTTCTTTGAGAATATAATAAAAATAGTATACTTTTAGAGCTGAAAGTGATCTTGAATAGTTCATTCAAATTTGCCATGAAAGGAAACTGGGGCATAGTGAGAATAGTACTTGCCCCAATTTATGAAAAATATGAGTGTATTTATGTATGTGGGCTTCCCTGGTGGTTCAGTGGTAAAGAATTCATTGGCCAATGCAGGGGACACAGGTTTGACCCCTGGGTCTGGAAGATTTTCTGGAGAAGGAAATGACAACCTACTCTGTCCATGGGATTTCTTGCCTGGGAAATCCCATTGACAGAGGAACTTGGTGAGCTACAGTCCATGGGGTTACAAAAGAGTTGGACATGACTTAGTGACTAAACAACAACAACATATACATATATACATGTATATACATATTTATATTTATATTTAAATTAATATTTCCTTCCTCAGTACATTATGATGACAAAACACTAGCATATTTCAACTTTCAAATAATGTTATCCACGGATTGATATAATTTGTTGTTTTAATTGAAAAATGAACCTCATGTGATGATAAAATATTACCTCCCTGGATTTAAATTGCTGGCAATAGCATATGAAAATGGCATTTGTCATACGTTTGAGAGAGCGTATAGACTTGGTTGAAAATTTGTCAAACTGCTTCTGATGTTCATCAGATATAACCTTTTATGTCCAGTGTTGACAAAATTGCCACCATTTTAAGTTTAAGAAGGCAAAATACTGGCTGTTATTTTGTGAGAGCAAAAGGAAAATATTTTTATGTTTGGTTATTGCATAGAACGTCTCTAATAAGAGAAACTGTGTCCAATGAGAGGTTAGAGGGAGAGAAGCTGGCAGAGAGTTGTACAAAGAGGTTTTTCTCTATATTCCTTTTCGTGAATTTTGTAATACATGTACATATTACCAAGTCCTAAAAGAAATGAAGTTCATCAAGAAAAACAAGTGTGTGAAAACAGCTAAGAAAATTGTAATAAAATGACAAAAATATGAGAGGGGGCTTTATTATCAAATGTTACAATTATCTGTAAAGTTACTAAGAGAGCATATTATTAAGCATGTTATAAAGAGAGCATATTACCCGAGATAAATTGATAACTAACTAGGTAGTATAGAATGAAGAATCCAGAGAGAGGAGTTTAATACATGGTTTTCAAAGGAGGATATCAAGCTTTGAAAGCAGTTACTAAAACTTGATGGGACAATTAACTGTCAGTCTGGAAGAAAAATAACACACCCTGTGACAAAAGTAAATCCCAGGTGGATTTAATACATAAGTATCAACAACAAAAGAAGGATAAAAGTACTAGAAAAAATGATATGATATCACTTTTATTACTTTGGACATGTTAAACTATACCATGAATAAATGTATTAAAAAGCAAATAAAAATGAAAGAACATAGAGGAAAAAATATACAAGCAGAACTTAATAAAATACAAACAAAATTACAATAGAGGTTCAACCAAGAACAACAGAAGTTTGTCCTTTGATAAAAAAACTATGACATGTACAATCTTCTAATGAGAATAATGAAGAAAAAAATTAAAAAAAAACCATTTGGAAATGGAGTGTAATTAGGGATATAATAAAGGATAAAAGGTAGAAAACACAAAGAAATACTCATCTATATTAAAAATACATAATACAAAAAATAGAAAATTCCTAGGGAAAAAAAAGCCTTACCAAAAGTGACTCAGAAAGCATGGAAAAAAAATAAAACCTGAAGTTTTCTATATTCATTAGTTAAGCTTATTAACTGAAAATCTTCTTACAAAGATGACACTGCTGCTGCTGCTAAGTCACTTCAGTCGTGTCCGACTCTGTGCGACCCCATAGACAGCAGCCCGCCAGGCTCCCCAGTCCCTGGGATTCTCCAGGCAAGAACGCTGGAGTGGGTTGCCATTTCCTTCTCCAATGCATGAAAGTGAGAAGTGAAAGTGAAGTCACTCAGTCATGTCTGACTCTTAGCAACCCCATGGACTGCAGCCTACCAGGCTCCTCCATCCATGGGATTTTCCAGGCAAGAGTACTGGAGTGGGGTGCCATTGCCTTCTCCGATATAAACTACCACTTATATGCAGATAAAACATCCCAAACAAAACTTCAGCATACAATCTAACATGATGTAAAGATAATATTAATAGATAATCACCAAGTTACGTTACCAAAGAAATAAAGGGTATCAACACTAGAAAATTTCTAAATTTCATTTAAATATTAACAGAGAAAGGAGGAAGGAAGAAGGAAAAGATCATCTCACTAGGTACAGAAAACCTGCTGGAATATTAAAAAAATAATGAAAACTAGCAAACTTGAGACAGAAGAGAACTCTCTAACCTATCAAAGTTATCTATTAAAAAAAGAAAAAGAAAAAAACGTACAGCAATCATCTGACTGAACTATAAAAAGAGGCTAGGGACAAGACTAAAGTGCCTACAATTTGATGGACTCGCTAGACCCTACTCATAGATTCAAAGAGAGTCCTTTAGGAAGCCTTCTCCCTCTTTCCACCTCCAAGATACTGTTGGTAGCTTGAAAATGACCATGGTAAGGGCTTCCCAGACGACTCTGTTCGTAAAGAATCTGCCTGCAATGCAAAAGATTGCCTACATTGCAGGAGACCTGGGTTTAATCCCTGGGTCAGAAGATCTGCTGGAGAAGTAAATGGCAACCCACTCTGGTATTCTTGCCTGAGAAATCCGATGGACATAGGAGCCTGGTGGGCTACAGTCCATGGCGTCCCCAGAGTCACACATGACTTAGCAACTAAACCACCACCAAGAATCATTTGTATCACTGAAAATGGCAAATACAACAAATCAAGGACTTCAGGGTAGAGGGTGAGGGGAAGGTGGGGCTCCATAGGAGGAAGCTTGTTGTCAGAACGTGACCGAGTAGAGGGCTAAGAACAATTAAAGGAGAAAAACAAATAAATGAGACAGCAATTGGAGTGGACAAAATAGAACAATCATTACTTAATGGTGTTATGATTGCCCACATAGAAAACACAACAAAGTACATGGGTAATTATAATTAAAAATAGGATTTAGCAAGTTTTTTGAGCATAAGAAAAATACCTGAAAAGAAATAAACTACAGATATAAGTGTCAGCATGTAATCAATTTTGGAAATACTTCTTTGAGTGAAGAAAGCCAGATACAGAAGAATGCAAATAGTACAGGTCCATGTTTTCAGAGTTCAAAAACAAGCAGAATTCAGCACCATGTCTAGGAGTACATACATAATGTGCTAAAATTATATTTCTGAAAAATAGCAAGAAATGAGAAAAGAAATAAATTTCCAGATGATTATCTCTATGGAGTGGGAGCAGGTAAGAGGGTATATTTAGGAAACAGCACACAGAGACCTTTCATAGGAAAAATTAATGGAAAAACATTTGTAACAAATATAACAGATCTATGTTGAGCCATAAATATAGATATCCAAATCATTAGATACAAATCAATACAAAAAAATAAGATAGTCCAATTCAAAAATGAACAAAGATTATGTAGCAATGGTTATTCCCACTAAAATATTAAGTAAATACCAGTTAAATATTTTTACCCATCATTGTTAAAAAATTTAAAATATTTTGAAATGGATTATTGAAGAAAAGATCCTCTCAAGAACTGTTAATGAGAATACAAATTTGATAGAGTCTTGTTTAGCAGGTAAATTTGTTTTTTGCTCAATAATTCTACTTACAAAATTATGCTCTATAGTAAAAAAACAGTGTTAAGTGTATACCTCTGTGTGTACATTCATTGTACCATTGATTATAATGGAGTGAAAAAAAATCCTACATGAGATCATTAAGTAGAATAGAAGATTATTATGTAAGCTATTAAAATTAATGAGAGAACCATGTATGTTGATCTGAAACAATGTCACTGATATTGGAAATGGGAAATCCTGGTAGGGATGCAGTAGTTAACAGAAATGATCTTTGAGACCTGGGGTATATATTTATGCCTCTAAATAAATTTTATATATAATACATATAAATATGTTCTTATATCTATAATATATATTTAAGTAAAGTTTATGTGAATGTTCAAATTTGAGATTCATTTAGAAAGCTGGGTGAAGTGGCACTACATGGACTGCTGCTGCTGCTGCTCAGTCGCTGCAGTCGTGTCCGACTCTGTGCGACTCCATAGACGGCAGCCCACCAGGCTCCCCGGTCCCTGGGATTCTCCAGGCAAGAGCACTGGAGTGGGTTGCCATTTCCTTCTCCAATGCACAGAAGTGAAAAGTGAAAGTGAAGTCGCTCAGTCGTATCCAACTCTTCACGACCCCATGGACTGCAGCCCACCAGGCTCCTCTGTCCATGGGATTTTCCAGGCAAGAGTACTGGAGTGGGGTGCCATTGCCTTCTCCAACTACATGGATTACCTTGTCATAAAAGAGTGCCCTAGTAGAAGAATTTGGAAAGAAGAATATTAATTTCTTAGACATAGTCCAGTTTAAAGAATGTAGAAAAATATTAATGATGGATGTAGTAGGACACAGCTACGTGGCTAGAAACACCTCGAGAGAATGATTGTCAGTTGTGCCCACAGAGGGCTTCCAGGTAGAAAAACCTAGGCAGGCAGCACACGTGCCCATCGCTTCACCGACTGATCTCCAGAAGGCTGGAGGAAGGTGCTGCATGAACCCATGAATTGTTCTAGCCACGCCATTCCCTCCTTTTGCCTTACCCCCCTCACTAAAGCGACACACCCACATCACACATCATTCAGTGTTAAATCTGAGTGTGGAACGAACCCAATTCTTATCTTGTCTGCACATAATGTCTTCCGCTTATACATTTCTTTTACATTGACTCAATTTACTTTATGATTCTATTTGAAAAGCTTTCTTATAATTAATCTTTTACTAACAGTTTTGTTTTTATTCTTTCTGTGGTCTTTCAAATACTAAATTTATAAAGGTCTTATGACTGTGTGAGTAGGGCAGGATTCATAAGAATGTAGCGTCTCTGTATCAGTAACTCTTCACCACTATCTTATTGAAGTTAGTCCCACATAAGAGGTAAATATATTAAAAAGCAGAGACATTACTTTGCCAACAAAGGTTCGTCTAGTCAAGGCTATGGTTTTTCCTGTGGTCATGTACGGATGTGAGAGTTGGACTGTGAAGAAAACTGAGCACTGAAGAATTGATGCTTTTGAACCGTGGTGTTGGAGAAGACTCTTGAGAGTCTCTTGGACTGCAAGGAGATCCAACCAGTCCATTCTAAAGGAGATCAGTCCTGGGTGTTCATTGGAAGGACTGATGCTAAAGCTGAAACTCCAATACTTTGGCCACCTCATGCGAAGAGTTCACTCATTGGAAAACACCCTGATGCTGGGAGGAATTGGGGGCAGGAGGAAAAGGGGACAACAGAGGATGAGATGGCTGGATGGCATCACCGACTCGATGGACTTGAGTTTGAGTAAACTCTGGGAGTTGGTGATGGACGGGGAGGCCTGGCGTGCTGCAATTCACGGGGTCGCAAAGGGTCGGACACGACTGAGCAACTGAACTGAACTGAACTGAAGAGGTAAATAGAAAACTAGGAAACAGAAGAGTCTCCAGGAAATTGTCTACCTCTCTTATTGGGGCTATAGTTTGTTTTCATCCTGCCACTAATGTATCACTGGATTAGGTAATGCAACCTTCTCCTGGTTGTTTAGTCATATTTCTCTCAGAAGAGCCTGAATATAAACTCAGTTAAAAATTCAGGAGGCTGGAAGGTAACCATAGATTTTTAAACCCACAGCTGTGGTAATTTATCCTCTCAGGAAAGATATACTAGTTAGGATGGTATTATAAATGGAAAACTGAGGGGAGGGGGCCAATTGAGTCTGAATAACTCTGAAACCAAGCAATAACTTCACAAATAGAAATTTCAGATGAAAAAGATTTATGTATCAGAGAGGAATGAAGTGAAATAGATATTCTAAATACAGTACAAAATTTTCCATGTGAAGATAATGCTGAGGTAACATACTGTGTAAAGTCAGTGATGCTGATCTGTTGTTTTTAAATTTTCTCTGCTACTCCTTTCTGTGGGACTACTTCTTTTTCCTCCCCACCTAGAGTTTCAGGGTCTGCCTCTCTTTGACTCTTCTTTCTGTTTATAAACTTAGGCTACTGATTGTGTTGTTGTTCAGTCGCTCAGTCGTGTCCAACTCTTTGCAACCCCATCGACTGCAGCACGCCAAGCTTCCCTGACCTTCACTATGTCCCAGAGTTTGCTCAAACTCATGTCCATTGAGTCAATGATGCCATCTAAATACTGAAGTGAGTTGCTTATTCACAGGCTACTCTCAAATACAATATTTAGTCCTGATCACTCTATTATATTCTCTACAAACTGCAAAGACAGGTCAGAGTCCAGTATTGAAAAACACACAAAAAGCCACATAGCTGTCATCCTATAACAGATACTTCCTGCCACATCTTAAAGAAACAGTGCTCCTAATACACCTGAATCCATCCTCTGACTGAGCGTATCACAATTAAAAAAAAAATTCTTTCTTATATTATTCAAAAATTGACTCTCTGAAACTTCTGTACACCTATTTCATTTGATCTCTAGGGTCCAAAAAAATGAGTGTTATATCCTCTCTACATGACAACACTTCAAATGCCAAAACTAATGACCATAGCTAATACATTGTACTGCTGGCTAATCAGCCTAATTTTTCAAGCATTCTTCATGTGGCATGGTTTGGAGTAAATACAGCAGATTGCAAAGTACTGGTCACAGCTTCTTCCCATGCCTGTATGTGCATGCCTTTGTAACTTGTCACAAGAATAGAGGGATGTAGTTGCTCCACTACTTTGAATCCAGATTGGCCTTGTAGCCTGCTTTGACCAATAAAATATGAAAGAAATAAGATTATGTGAGGTTTAAATATAATTCCAAAGAGGTCTCATTGCCTCTAGTCTCTCTTTCTTGGAATCTGAGACATCCATGTGAAGAAGTCTGGGGTGATCTCCTTGAGGGTGAGAATGGCTCAGCTGTCAGTCACCAGCAATCTGAAGACACATAAAGGAGCTCTCCAGTCTCAGTCTAGAGACCAGATGACTGTAGTTGCATGAATGACCCCAGACAAGACCAGCAGAAGAACTGCCTGGCTGAGCCTAGCTCAAATTGCTAATTTCCAGAATCATGAACAAATGAAACAGCTGTTGTTTGAAACCACAAAGTTTTGGTGTGGTTTGTTACCTACCAAAAAATATTTGTTGTTGCTGTTGTTGTTCAGCCTCTCATTCATGTCGGATCCTTTGTGACCCCATGGATTATAGCCTGCCAGACTCCTCAGTCCGTGGGATTATCCCAGGAATAATACTAGAGTGGATAGCCATTTCCTCCTCCAGGGGATCTTCCCGACCCAGGGTTGAACCCAAGCCTCCTGTGGCTTCTGCATTGCCAGGTAGATTCTGGTGGCTCAGCGGTAAACAATCTGCCTGCCAGTGCAGGAGCCACAAGAGACTTGGGTTCAATCCCTGGGTTAGAAAGATCCTCTGGAGTAGGAAATGGCAACCCACTCCAGTATTCTTTCCTGGGAGATCCCATGAACAGAGGAGCCTGACAGGATATAGTCCATGGAGTGGAAAAAGACTCAAAAATGACTGAGTGACTGGGCACACACCACACACATCAGTGCTTATTCCATTACTTCATCCTTGGAATATCTGTCCCTTGAAAGTATGATACAGAATATAGTATCCCATTTCCAATATGACTAAAGCAGAGTAGATTAAAGTTAGCCTCTTTGTTACGCATAATTCATTTCATTTGTCAACATATTAAAATTGCTCTAAATTTTAATAGTATCACATTTTCTGATCCCTGTTACAGCCATTCTTTATATATAAAAGAACTACAGACTAAAAAATATTAAAATATGCTCAAGACACTTTATGAATTTCTTTAAAAATATTTATAATTTCCTCGAATTTTTCTTTTGCTGCTTCTTTGATAATTTAACTCCCTTCTCTTTTGTGTCTTTCAAAAAAACTCTCTTTCTTGGATGTTGGTCATTTCAGAGCAATCCTCTGATTTTTTTTTTTTTTTCACTTTTTCGCTTCTTTATTCTAATTTATGAGATTTTCTCTTTTATCTTTCTACCTTTGATTTATAGTCACTGTCAGCCTTTTATAATAGCATTCTGTTTCCATTTTGGAGATGTAATAAATATTGTTATCTCTTTGATGCTATTAAATGTAAGTTTCCTTCTGTCTCCTTTGTGAGGTCTGTTTCTTCTAGGTTCCTGTTTCTGTGTTTTCTTGTTTGTTTGTAATGTTTTATTTGGTGTCTTCTTTTTATGTCAGAGATTTTCTTGCAATAATTGGTGACCTTTAGCTGACAAACCACATACAATAATAAAATGCTGGAAAGCCCAGAGGAGCTGTGGGGGCTGGGAGGGGAGTTTGTACAAGAAAGATGGAGAAATATTTTTTTGGTCTCAACTTACTAATTGAGGAATCAAAGGTGGTTTTAATCATTCCACAAGGTTGTCATTGAGAGTAAAATAGTATGTGTATGTTTAAAAAGCTTGTCTTAGCTCTTGATGCATTCTAAATGGTTAATTAATATTGAATAATTCTTCTTTTCCAATAATTCTGATGATCTTTATCCTGAGCTCTAGGACCCAGATTTTTCATTGTTTGATGTTTTATTCTCACTGTGTCATTACAGTATGTCATAATCCACATGCCCTTAACTTCAGGTAGTAGAATTTAAGTGACTGAGACTCTCATATATTAAGATATAGTGGGGTGAGATTCTAACTTCTTTTCCAGGACTATTAGTTCCTCAGGAGAAGTCTCCTTGGGTTTATGGCTGGTGTTCTAAGAGCCAGATAAGCAAGGAAGCCTGGAAGCTTTCAAATTCACTGTGCTTGTAACTTGACTTCCTTGTTTTCTGTCCCATTCCTCTCCAGCTCCCCATCAGAATGGAGAGCCTTGAGCCCTGAGCTCCTCAGGTTCATTACTTCCAAGTAAATGTCCATTTCCTACTGATTACGGAGACACTGAAGGAACGTGAGTCTGTGAGAGAGTTGAGACCACAGCGGTAGGGAGACGGCAACTACACATTTCATATGCAAACTTTAAACCAATGCCTCACATCTTAACTTCCTTGTCTACTTGCCTCGGTGCTGGCCTTCAAAATGCTGAGTCTCGCTAATATTTTGCAGTTTGAGGTTGAGATCAGCCCATTTCTCTTCCAGGCCCTCCTCCACTAGTACTTAGCCTCCTCCACTAATCTAAGTCACCACCACTCCTTCTGCTTCCCAACTTAGAAACATACAATTAGAATTTTGGCCCCTTATTTCACTCCAGTTGTCTGTAACCTTGTGGGTTATACCTTTTTAAATTATTTTCTTTTTTAAATTGAAGTGTAGTTGCTGTTCAATATTATTTGTTTCAAATGGATGGTACAGTGAATCACAGTTTTTAAAGGTTATAATCCATTTATAGTTATTACAAAACATTGGCTATATCACCTGTGTTGTATAATATATCTTTGTGGCTTATTTTGTACCTAATAATTTATACCTCTGCATCCCCTCCTCTGATACTGCCCCTCCTCCCCCTCACTAGTAACCTAACTAGTAACTAGTAACTAACTTGTCCTCTACATCTGTGAGTCTCCTTCTTTTTTATTACATACACTAGTTTGGTTTGATTCTTTTATTGGTGTTTTCCTGGGACTCTGAGACAAAGATGAGTGATGAGACAATTGGGTGTGCATGTCAAAGTTTTGGAAAGCTTTAAATTAAGAAAGTATACCCCAACATAATAAAAGTTATATATGACAAACCCACAGCAAACATTATCCTCAATGGTGAAAAATTGAAAGCATTTCCTCTAAAGTCAGGAACAAGACAAGGGTGCCCACTTTCTCCATTACTATTCAACATAGTTTTGGAAGTTTTGGCCACAGCAATCAGAGCAGAAAAAGAAATAAAAGGAATCCAAATTGGAAAAGAAGAAGTAAAACTCTCACTATTTGCAGATGACATGATCCTCTACATAGAAAACCCTAAAGACTCCGCCAGAAAATTACTAGAACTAATCAAGGATTATAGTAAAGTTGCAGGATATAAAATCAACACACAGAAATCCCTTGCATTCCTATACACTAATAATGAGAAAATAGAAAGAGAAATTAAGGAAACAATTCCATTCACCATTGCAACGGAAAGAATAAAATACTTAGGAATATATCTACCTAAAGAAACTAAAGACCTATATATAGAAAACTATAAAACACTGGTGAAAGAAATCAAAGAGGACACTAATAGATGGAGAAATATACCATGTTCATGGATTGGAAGAATCAATATAGTGAAAATGAGTATACTACCCAAAGCAATTTATAGATTCAATGCAATCCCTATCAAGCTACCAACGGTATTCTTCACAGAGCTAGAACAAATAATTTCACAATTTGTATGGAAATACAAAAAACCTCGAATAGCCAAAGCTATCTTGAGAAAGAAGAATGGAACTGGAGGAATCAACCTACCTGACTTCAGGCTCTACTACAAAGCCACAATTATCAAGACAGTATGGTACTGGCACAAAGACAGAAATATAGATCAATGGAACAAAATAGAAAGCCCAGAGATAAATCCACGCACATATGGACACCTTATCTTTGACAAAGGAGGCAAGAATAAAAAATGGATTAAAGACAATCTCTTTAACAAGTGGTGCTGGAAAATCTGGTCAACCACTTGTAAAAAAATGAAACTAGAACACTTTCTAACACCATACACAAAAATAAACTCAAAATGTATTAAAGATCTAAACATAAGACCAGAAACTATAAAACTCCTAGAGGAGAACATAGGCAAAACACTCTCTGACATACATCACAGCAGGATCCTCTATGACCCACCTCCCAGAATATTGGAAATAAAAGCAAAAATAAACAAATGGGACCTAATTAAACTTAAAAGCTTCTACACATCAAAGGAAACTATTAGCAAGGTGAAAAGGCAGCCTTCAGAATGGGAGAAAATAATAGCAAATGAAGCAACTGACAAACAACTAATCTCAAAAATATACAAGCAACTCCTACAGCTCAACTCCAGAAAAATAAATGACCCAATCAAAAAATGGGCCAAAGAACTAAATAGACATTTCTCCAAAGAAGACATACAGATGGCTAACAAACACATGAAAAGATGCTCAACATCACTCATAATCAGAGAAATGCAAATCAAAACCACTATGAGGTACCATTTCACACCAGTCAGAATGGCTGCGATCCAAAAGTCTACAAGCAATAAATGCTGGAGAGGGTGTGGAGAAAAGGGAACCCTCTTACACTGTTGGTGGGAATGCAAACTAGTACAGCCACTATGGAGAACGGTGTGGAGATTCCTTAAAAAACTGGAAATAGAACTGCCTTATGATCCAGCAATCCCACTGCTGGGCATACACACTGAGGAAACCAGAAGGGAAAGAGACACGTGTACCCCAGTGTTCATCGCAGCACTGTTTATAATAGCCAGGACATGGAAGCAACCTAGATGTCCATCAGCAGATGAATGGATAAGAAAGCTTTGGTACATATACACAATGGAGTATTACTCAGCCATTAAAAAGAATACATTTGAATCAGTTCTAATGAGGTGGATGAAACTGGAGCCTATTATACAGAGTGAAGTAAGCCAGAAAGAAAAACCAATACAGTATACTAACGCATATATATGGAATTTAGAAAGATGGTAACAATAACTCTGTGTACGAGACAGCAAAAGAGACACTGATGTATAGAACAGTCTTATGGACTCTGTGGGAGAGGGAGAGGGTGGGAAGATTTGGGAGAATGGCATTGAAACATGTATAATATCATGTAGGAAACGAGTTGCCAGTCCAGGTTCGATGCACAATACTGGATGCTTGGGGCTGGTGCACTGGGACGACCCAGAGGGATGGTATGGGGAGGGAGGAGGGAGGAGGGTTCAGGATGGGGAACACATGTATACCTGTGGCGGATTCATTTCGATATTCGGCAAAACTAATACAATATTGTAAAGTTTAAAAATAAAATTAAAAAATTAAAAAAAAAAAGAGAGAGGAAGAAAAAAAAAAAAAAGAAAGTAGATAATGTGTTGTTGCTTAAAACCTATAGGGAATTCTCTGTTGATCCAATGCTTAGGACTTCATGCTTTCACTGCCGAGGGTGCAAATTTGATCCCTGGTCATAGAACTAAGATCACACAAACTGCATGGTACAGCTAAAAAAAAAGTTTCAACTCTATATATTGTCTAATTCTTCAGTTTTCTCTCCTAAAAATATGAATAATAATAACACAAAGATAGCTTTTCTCAGATTTCTTTTCTAAAGTTAAGAAGTTTTATGTTTTAAAAAGTTTGTCAACTTAGCAGGTCTCTAGGTATCACTTGGAAAACTAGAACTCTCAGCTTTAACTGAAATACTCCTGAATCGAAATGCCACAGCATATCATTACCTTGGTCTTTCATTCTCAATCACCATGCTTTAGATCAGGGCCAACAAACTACTGCAGCCCATGGGCCAATGACCTGTTTTTTGTGAATAAAGTTTTATTGAACCACAGTGACTTTCATTCATTTGCATAGTGTTTATGGTTGCTTTCAGGCTACAAACCCTGGGAGTTATACCAGAATTGTGTGGTTACAAAAACATTTGCTCCCCATGTCTTTACAGCAAAAGATTGCTGACATCTGCTTTATATGGCTATCCTGCAGAAATATGAAATGTGGTGGCTATTTTGTTACAAAATAAATAAGTGGAGAATCAGATGTGAAGAGTAGCAGATATTTCTCTCTATTTCTGAATTAGGTAAAACTAATTATTAAACTTATGTTCCCTCTTAAGTATAAAAGATAGGTGAAAATAATGCTTCATGTGCAGATTATGTTTGAAACATACCAAAGCCAAAACCAAAACTCTGTTTACCATGAATCTAATTAACTGAAGGATCAAAGTATCTGGCAATGGGGTTAAATTTGTTCATTTTAATCATAGTGGATACAGCACTATATGAGGGATAAGGGATGCCTGAGCTTGATTCTTCTCTGTGCTTCCTATACACACTATGGCCTTGGGCAAGTCACAATGCCTCTAAACTTAAATTTCCTTATCCGTAAAGACAGGGAATTAAATTGCATGGTTTTGCCTCAACTGTGATTCCTTAAGGTAGTGAAAACAGTGCAGTTAACATCTTCCTTGCTTGCACATGATGTTATTGGGCTGTTCTACTGGTTTTAATATTTAAAACAAAAGCGTCAAGCATTAAAAGAAGGAATCCTGTGGCTATATTATGATTCCTCTACCCTATACTTTATTTGGATTCCCTTTAAAAAATCATTTATGCAATTCCATGCTCCAGTTTCCTTTTTACTAAAGCAGCAATAATAGTGTTTGTTTCTTAATATATCAAGATATACTTTTTTTTTTGAAAAGTTATTATATTTGGAAAGTATTAAAAGAAAAGAAGTACATGCATATTAAATTTTGCTTTGAAACTAATTTAGGTTATTATTTCAAAAAATACTTACTCTTGCCCTTTAAAATATTGTGTATAGAATGTAAATTAAATGCTAAATTTTACATAGTCCTTACTAATGTGTGAAAAAATTAGATATTCTGCATCATAGACAACTCTTCTGAAATAATATCACCATGTAATACCACTGTTAGCTTTCCCAGCTGAGAAATGCTGTTTTCATGAATAGTGATAAGAGGTGAATTTGAATGGAATTTTACATTCTCATGCCTTGTTACATAAAATTGTCACTCAGGACTATAAATTTTATCCCTTTTATACCAAATATAAACTATCAATTTTGAACGTGTAATATAGATTTTAGATGCATTTCTTCCTCTTTTTATATGTCAGGTAAACAATCTTAAGTAAAGAGAACTCTGTGTTAGAAACATTTAATCTAAACCACAATCCTTTTCATTAACATATAATATTAAAAACCTTACTATTTATGTGTTATTTAGCAATTGGGAATGTTTGAGTTAGTAATCTAACTTTCAGTAAACATTTTACAGAGTAAGAATTTTTAAATGTCTGGGCCTTTTCATACTATGGTAAAATTGTGTGCTGAGTCCCTTCAGTCATGTCTGACACTTTGCGACCCTATGGATTATAGCCTGCCTGGCTCCTCTGTCCATGGGATTCTCCAGGCAAGAATCCCCAGAGTGGGTTGCCAGGCCCTCCTCCAAATGCTAAAGTTACTTCTTTTAAAATATTCTTTGTTAGTGTTCGATACTTACATTGGTAATTAGGTTACACAAATTGTATCTGGTATTTAAATAGAAAATATGAGTTTATATCCAATGCATGATAAATGTTTTATAGGAGATAGTAACTTAATAAAAAGATATACCCTAATTAAAAATATGATTAAGTTTTCTTTAAAAATTGTTTTATCTGTGGATAATGTAGCAGTCCAGAGAATGTAGTGCTGTTATTGTAGATCCTGTCATTGTTTGCTGAGTTGAAATTAATTATTTAATATTTATTAATCATCAATAAACTTATATGGAAACCCACAAAGCCTGATCGTTATCTGAAAGAGTATCTGCTAAAATAATCAGCCTTTGTAAGAAGTTACTAATGAAAGAGCTGGTGGAAAAAAAGGCAAAATATTGTATAACAATGAAGTTCTTCTTATAATATTTTTGTCCTTTGGATTTTCTCACTTCCTCTTGCTGTTTCATCAAAACAGATAAATGATGTGTGCTATTTTACCTTCACAATATAGGTACACATCCCTGACCTTACTTCTATTATAATAATGGTATATTTTACACCTATCCTATTATACTCACTTTTTAATTAATTTATTCATACCTTGTAAGTTGTCTCTAGTTTTCACTTCAAGTCTTGTGAAATTCAACCTGCTTAACTTCTGTAATAGTTTTATTTTTCTCTTTATTATTTTTGTTGTTGTTGTTGTTTAGCACTATGATTTTTGTTTTCCATCTGAATTTGTTTTGTGACTTTTTACAGAGTATTTCTCTTCTGATCATTCTAAATATTGCAGCCACCATAGCATGCGTTTTTTTTTTATTGGAGTATAGTTGCTTTACAATATCATGTTAATCTCTGGATTTTGATGAAGTGGATCAGCTATAAATACACATATATTCCTTCCATCTTGGACCTTCCTCCCAATCCCCTCCATCCCACCCCTCTAGGTAATCAATGAGCACTGGGCTAAGCTCCCTATGCTTTATAGCAGGTTCCCACTAGCTATCTATCTTAACTAATAAACTAGCTCTGAATAACTGAGATTCATTTCCTACCTACTGATAAAATCAAAACTGCTCAGGAAAATCATACAGGTCACAAGACCAGCTTCATATGATTTCTGAGATACTTTCCATCATGCACAATGCTGTGAATTCATGGTAATAGCTTACATTGCCTACTCTTAGCAGCAAGATTTTAAACACACTCCTGACTTAAGGACAACAGTGATGAGATTGCTACCATCCTTGTTGTTTCCAAAAACTTCTTAGGATTTGGATGCAATGCTTTAAAAATCGAACATTTCTTCAATGTGTCTAGATCAAATGGCCTGAGAGGGCATAGCTCACACAGGATATCCAAGGAGCCAATGTGATTGAAGCAGAGTGACCCAGAGGAAAATGGCAAGAGAAAAAGTCAAGTGTGTAACGGAAGAGGAGCAGTCATTTGTGGTGAGCAGATTTCAGCTGGCTGCCAAGGGTGCTCACCTCCTGGTATTCATGCTCATATTTCAGTCCCAATGATGTAGTGCACGTTGGACCTAGTGGCTTGTTTCTGGTGAAGAAAATAAAACAGAAATCCTGGGATATCACTTCCAAGATTAAGTTTAAAAACACTTGGATTCCGAATTTACTTGACTTCTCTTCCTTTCTTGCTGCTTTGATCTGATGGAAGTCAGGTACCATGTTGTGAACCGACCTGAAGGAAAGGCCCGTGGCAAGAACCAGGGGAGACCTCCAGCCAGTAGTTAGCAAGGAATTGAAACCTGCCCAACAACCACATGAGTGAGACCAAAAGTGGGTCTTCCACGGTGGATCCTTTCAGGAGACAACAGCCCCAGATGTCACCTTGATTGTGGCATCTAAGAGACCCTGAGCCAGTGGAACAAACTAATTTGCACACAATTCCTAACCTACACAAACTGTGATTTACAAATGTTTCTTCTTTTAAGCCTCTAAATTTTTGGGTAAGTTGTTATACACCATAGATGATTAATGTATTGACAGCAAAGATGCTTGTTCCTTAGAAGAAAAGCTATGATAAACCTAGATAGCATATTACAAAGCACATACATAACTTTGCCAACCAAGGTCCATCTAGTCAAAGCTATAGTTTTTCCAGTAGTCACATATGGATGTGACAGTTGGACCATAAAGAAGGCTGAGAGCCAAAGAATTGTTGCTTTGGAACTGTGGTGCTGGAGAAGATTCTTGAGAGTCCCTTGGACTGCAAGGAGATCAAACCAGTCAATCCTAAAGGAAATCAGCACTGAATATTCATTGGAAGGACTGATGCTAAAACTGGAGTTCCAATCCTTTGGCCACCTGATGTGAAGAACCAACTCATTGGGAAAGACCCTGATGCTGGGAAAGATTGAGGGTAGTAGGAAAAGGGCATGAGGATGGGCACAGAGGATGAGACGGTTCGATGGCATCACTGACTCGATGGACATGAGTTTGAGCAGACCTGGAGAGATGGTGAAGGACAGGGAAGCCTGGCATGCTGCAGTCCATGGGGTTGCGAAGTATTGGACATGATTTAGTGACTGAGTAACAACAGTAGAGATCCTATAGGCCATTGTGGTGACTTTTTATCACTCTGGCTGAGATGAAAAGCCCTTGAAAAGTTGTAAGCACAGCAGTGATGACTTACATTTTGAAAGGATTACTCTTGCCTCTCCATTGGGAATAATTGTAGGAGAATAAGGACATAAGCTAGAAGAGTATCTTAGTGCTTTCAGCTGCTATGACAAAATATCATAAATTTGATGGCCTATAAATAGCACCAATATATTGCTCACAATTCCAGAGGCTGTAAGTCTATGATAAGGGTTCCAGCATATTCAGATTCTGGTGAGAACCTCTTCTTCCAAGTTGTAGACTGTTGACTTCTTGCTGTACCTCCCCATGAGAGAAGGGTTTATGGAGTTCTTCAGGGCCTCTTTTATAAGAGTGCTCATACCTTTCATAAGGGCTCCAGTCTCATATCCTAAGCAACTTTCAAAGACCCCACCTCCTAATCCCATTACATTGGGCACTGGGTTTTTCCATATGATTTGAGGAGACAAAAATATGCAGTCCATAGCAAAATGTTAAGAGGCTTTTGTTCTAGTTCAAGTGAGAAGATGGAGGCTTAATCTTGGGAGGCAGCAGTAGAGGTGTTAAGAAGTTGTTAGAATCTGATACATTTGAAGAAAGAGCCAAAAGTCTTTGCTAATGGAATAGATGAAAAGTGTGAAAAAGAAAGGAAAATGTCCAGAATGTCTTGAACATATCTGGCAAAATGGATCTGCCATCTACAAAGATGGGGGAAAATTCTACGAAAGGAGGAGGTTTGGAGGTGTTGGATAAAGGAGCTGAGTTTGAAGCCTGTCCTGTGAATACATGTAATGTACATCCAAGTAAAGCTTCGAGTCATCAAGTGAATGTCTGGGTCAGTTAATCGATAGAAAGGGCCCACTTGCAAACATGAACTTGGGAATTTCAGAATATTTATAGGTGGTATTTAAATTCTTAAGTTTGGATAATACCACCCAGGACTTATTTGTCAACAGGAAAGAGAAACGATCTAAGAACTAAAATGGGAGTCACCCCAAAATTTTGAGATTGCAGTTGAGGAGGGTTCATAAGAAGGTGCCTGAGAGGAAAAAAAGGAAGCCCAGGATGGTGTGGTGTCCTGGGGGGCCAAGGAAAAAACATACTTCCACTCGCAGTGGAAGTATGTTTGCTTGTCAAAGTAAGTATGCTTGTCAAAGGCTGCTGACAGATTAAATACAATAAGCTTTCTTATTGTAAGAAAGGGAAATGGAAAATTAGTTTTAGCAATATGGATGCCATGTTGCTTGGTGACTTTGATAAAAGTGGTCTGGCAGAGAGTTAGGGTGAATTGAAGAAAGAATACATAGAGGAAACTTTTTAAAAATATAGACAAAGCTTTGGAGTATTATTGCTGTAAGGAGAACAAGAAGAAATAAATGGTAGCTTGAAGAATAAGTGAGGTTGACAGAGATTTTTCTAAACTGAAAAAAATAATAGAAGCATTGCTGCTGCTGCTGCTAAGTCGCTTCGGTCATGTCCGACTCTGTGCAACCCCATAGGTGGCAGCCCACCAGGTTCCCCTTTCCCTGGGATTCTCCAAGCAAGAACACTGGAGTGAGTTAATAGAAGCATTGCCTCCTGATAATTCATTTAAGGGCTTCCCTGGTGGCCCAGCAGTAAAGAATCACCTGCCATTACAGGAAACTCAGGTTTGATCTCTGGGTTAGAAAGATCCCCTGGAGGAGGAAATGGCAACCCACTCCAGTATTTTAGCCTGGGAAATCACATGGACAGAGGAGCCTGGTGGGCTACAGTCCATGGGGTTACAAAGAGCTGGACAAGACTTAGTGACGAAACAACAATTCATTTAAAGAATATAAATTGTTGCCAGAAAATGAGGCAAACATTGGAAATAGAAAACCATTTCATGAACAAGGAACTGTACTTGTTTATTTTTGTAGGAAAAATCTAATATTCAGATATTGAGTGGAATTGTGCTAAATCCTAAATTTCTAGGATTCACTTGAAATGGATCAACATCTTTGGAGGAGGTGGTGGTATAGTTGCTAAGTCATGTCCGACTCTTGTGACCTCATGGACTGTAGCCTTCCAGGCTAGACTGTCCATAGGATTTTTCAAGCAAGAATCCCAGTGTGGGCTGCTGTTTCCTTATTAGGGGATCATTCCGACCCAGGAATCAAACCTAGTTTTCCTGCTTTGCAGGCAGATTCTTTACCAACTGAGCTACAAGGGAGGCTTGTATCAACATCTTTTCAATAGTGAATATTCACATCTACTGTCTTTTCATTTCTACAAATGCTATATAAAAAGGTATTAATTTTCTAGTGACTTTTCTGTCTGTTTTTTAGGCTTACTAATTGGTATTTTAGGATTTATGCTTGCTAACTGGTATTTTATTTTTGGTAGAAGTAGGGTATACTTTTTATTCTCAATGTACTTTTTAAGTAAGAATATTTTTTATTTAGATGTATTTATTTTGTAATGCTTTTTGTATTGATACATTTACATTGGCTTTAAATAGTTTCAGTTGATTCTGTTTGGTTTTCTAATAAATAAACATATCCTAATTGCCAACATCCGCTGGATCATGGAAAAAGCAAAAGAGTTCCAGAAAAACATCTATTTCTGTTTTATTGACTATGCCAAAGCCTTTGACTGTGTGGATCACAATAAACTGAGGAAAATTCTGAAAGAGATGGGAATACCAGACCACCTGACCTGCCTCTTGAGAAACCTATATGTAGGTCAGGAAGCAACAGTTAGAACTGGACATGGAACAACAAACTGGTTCCAAATAGGAAAGGGAGTACATCAAGGCTGTATATTATCACCCTGCTTATTTAACATATATGCAGAGTACATCATGAGAAATGCTGGACTGGAAGAAGCACAAGCTGGAATCAAGATTGCCAGAAGAAATATCAATGACCTCAGATATGCAGATGACACCACATTTATGGCAGAAAGTGAAGAGGAACTAAAAAGCCTCTTGATGAAAGTGAAAGAGGAGAGTGAAAAGGTTGGCTTAAAGCTCAGCATTCAGAAAACAAAGATCATGGCATCTGGTCCCATCACTTCATGGGAAATAGATGGGGAAACGGTGGAAACAGTGTCAGACTTTATTTTTTTGGGCTCCAAACTCACTGCAGATGGTGATTGCAGCCATGAAATTAAAAGACGCTTACTTCTTGGAAGGAAATGACCAACCTAGATAGCATATTCAAAAGCAGAGACGTTACTTTGCCAACAAAGGTCTGTCTAGTCAACGCTATGGTTTTTCCTGTGGTCATGTATGGATGTGAGAGTTGGACTGTGAAGAAAGCTGAGCACCAAGAATTGATGCTTTTGAACTGTGGTGTTGGAGAAGACTCTTGAGAGTCCCTTGGACTGCAAGGAGATCCAACCAGTCCATTCTGAAGGAGATCAGCCCTGGGATTTCTTTGGAAGGAATGATGCTAAAGCTGAAACTCCAGTACTTTGGCCACCTCATGTAAAATGTGGACTCATTGGAAAAGACTCTGATGCTGGGAGGGATTGTGGGCAGGAGGAGAAGGGGACAACAGAGGATGAGATGGCTGGATGGGATCACTGACTTGATGGATGTGAGTCCGAGTGGGAGTTGGTGATGGACAGGGAGGCCTGGCGTGCTGCAATTCATGGGGTTGCAAAGAGTTGGACACAACTGAGCAGCTGGACTGAACTGAAGTAAATAATTTGGCATCCTGCTGTCAGTCTTCCATTTCTCAGGCTCTCTCTGCATCATCAAGCAACCCAAAAGTTTATACTGAAGTATATAGACTAGAGGACATATGCAAAATGGGATCTTGAAAGGCTATCTGATACATCTTCTGTCAGGACCAAATGTCTGGCACCTCTAATGAATGGCTGCTTTAAAGATTAAAGAAATTTTGCCACTCTCATTTGATGGATTTTTCAAATATACGTACTTGTTCTTATGTCAAAATTTCTGTCCATAGTACTGAGTAGACTTTTAATTTTTCCCTTATGCTTTAAGGAGTAATGAGTTCATGGAGGATAAAAGAAGATACACAGCAAGCTGGATACAAAGAGAAAAGAAAGCCAAGAAATCAGGACCCCCACGGTGTCCTGTGAATAATTTAGCATAGTGTCTGGAATACAGTTGGTTCTGAATGAACTTTAAATAAAAGTTACCTCTGAAAGGCCTGGAGGAGAGTCTGAGGGAGACTCAATCATGTATATGTATGACTGAGCCCCTTTGCTGTGCCCCTGACTATACCAACATTGTTAATCAGCCATCAGTTCAGTTCAGTTGCTCAGTTGTGTCCGACCCTTTGTGACCCCATGGACTGCAGCACGCCAGGCCTCCCTGTCTATCACCAACTCCCAGAGCCTGCTCAAACTCATGTCCATGGAGTTGGTGATGCCATCCAACCATCTCATCCTCTGTTTTCCCCTTCTCCTCCTGCCTTCAACCTTTCCCAGAATCAGGGTCTTTTCAAATGAGTCCATTCTTTGCATCGGGTGGCCAAAGTATTGGAGTTTCAGCTTCACCATCAATCCTTCCAAAGAATATTCAGGACTGGTCTCCTTTAGGATTGACTGGTTGGATCTCCTTGAAGTCCAAGGGAATCTCAAGAGTCTTCTCCAACACCACAGTTCAAAAGCATCAATTCTTTGGCATTCAGCTTTCTTTATAGTCCAACTTTCACATCCATATATGACTACTAGAAAAACCATAGCTTTGACTAGATGGACCTTTGTTGGAAAAGTTAATGTTTCTGCTTTTGAATATGCTGTCTAGGTTGATCATAGCTTTTCTTCCAAGGAGCAAGCATCTTTTAATTCATGGCTGCAGTCACCTTCTGCAGTGATTCTGGGGCCCAAGAAAGTAAAGTCTGTCACTGCCTCCATTGTTTCCCCATCTATTTGACAAGAAGTGATAGAACCGAATGCCATGATCTTAGTTTTTTGAATCGACTATACTCCTATATTGGAGAAGGCAATGGCACCCCACTCCAGTACTCTTGCCTGGAAAATCCCATGGACAGAGGAGCCTGGTAGACTGCAGTCCATGGGGTCGCTAAGAGTCGGACACGACTGAGCGACTTCACTTTGACTTTTCACTTTCATGAACTGGAGAAGGAAATGGCAACCCACTCCAGTATTCTTGCCTAGAGAATCCCAGGGATGTGGGAGTCTGGTGGGCTGCCATCTATGGGGTCGCACAGAGTCGGACATGACTGAAGCGACTTAGCAGCGGCAGCAGCAGCAGCAGCAGCATACTCCTATATAAAATAATAAGTTTAAAGACAAGACCCAGAAAAAAATGATGAAAACTTTATAAATGGGCCTTGATTATTTAATATGAAATTAAAAGGAACTTTTTTTTAAACACTGTGCTCTACTCTTCCAGAGCAAAGGAATCACCAGAAAGAATATCACTGATAAGAACAGCAAATAAAAATTCTGTTATCAGTTTAAAGTGACAACATATTACCACTACCTTTTCTCAGTCACCATCTTCACAAACAAATAACAATGAGCAGTTTTTGGGTTTAAAACTGGAAAATTACAACTGATGACAGATATCAGTTGCTTCTCTAACTCTGGAAATTTTTTGCATTTGTTTCTCCTTATCTTTCAGTTCAGTTCAGTTCAGTTCAGTCGCTCAGTCGTGTCTGACTCTTTGCGACCCCATGAATCGCAGCATGCCAGGCCTCCCTGTCCACCACCAACTCCCAGAGTTCACTCAGACTCACGTCTATTGAGTCAGTGATACCATCCAGCCATCTCATCCTCTGTCGTCCTCTTCTCCTCCTGCCCCTAATACCTCCCAGCATCAGAGTCTTTTCCAATGAGTCAACTCTTTGCATGAGGTGGCCAAAGTACTGGAGTTTCAACTTTAGTATCATTCCTTCCAAAGAACACCCAGGACCAGTCTCCTTTAGAATTGACTGGTTGGATCTCCTTGCAATCCAAGGGACTCTCAAGAGTCTTCTCCAACACCACAGTTCAAAAGCATTAATTCTTCGGTGCTCAGCTTTCTTCACAGTCCAACTCTCACTTCCATACATGACCACTGGAAAAACCATACCCTTGGCAAAGTTATGTCTCTACTTTTGAATATGCTATCTAGGTTGGTCATAACTTTCCTTCCAAGGAATAAGCATCTTTTAAGTTCATGGCTGCAATCACCATCTGCAGTGATTTTGGAGCCCCCAAAAATAAAGTCTGACACTTTAGGCCTGTTTCTCAGAGTGGGTTTGCAATATCTTTTCTGGGTTGGTTAGATTTTGATTAGTGGCGCATAGCATATTTAACTTATTTCCTTTTCTTCATGCATTGTAAGTTACTACTGCTTTCATAATCATAAGAAATGTGGATAAATGACTGGTGCTTTAGTCTTAATAGAGGTTTGAGCCTACAGTGAAGAAGAATAAAGCTAAATCTGACATTCAGCATGTTTTATAGAGTACCATTCCTTTCAACAGTCAATGCTTCAACTTCTAGATGATGAATTTATTTTGAGCTGTCAGTTTTCAGATAGTGAGAGAAAAATGTTCAAGGCAATGATAACGTCCCACTTTAAAGTTCTCGTGTGTCTGCTTAAATAGTTACAATAACACATGCTGTAGAAATTTCCTATATTTATTTTAGAATTACTGCTATGTGCATATGTATTATTCTTGGTAGGATGGGCATCTTCATATCTAGGGCATCCCACTATGATGACTGATTATGTTCCAGCTGGTCTTTCTCTACTTGGGAGCGAAATTTTTACTGGAGTAAATTTAATCAGACAACCTTGTTAAATGTGGCACTCATCCCAATCAGTTGAACGTGTCGAAAAGAGAAGGTACGAGAAGAAAGACAAAAGCTACAGTCTTTAATAACAGGAACTTACCCAATGTGCGTTCTAAATTTGGACAGTCTTTGACTCACATTCTGAGTTCCCAGATAGCTCAGTTGGTAAAGAATCCACCTGCAATGCAGGAAACCCTGGTTCGATTCCTGGGCAGGGAAGATCTCCTGGAAAAGGGATAGGCTACCCACTCCAGTCTTCTTGGGCTTCCCTTGTGGCTCAGCTGGTAAAGAATCACCTGCAATGTGGGAGATGTGGGTTCAATCCCTGGGTTGGGAAGATTCACTGGAGAAGGGAAAGGCTACCCACTCCAGTATTCTGGTGTGGAGAATTCCATGGAGTGTGTAGTCAATGGGGTTGCAAAGAGTTGGACATGACTGAGCAGCTTTCACTTTGCTTCACTTCTGAACTTATGAGTTAGCTATATGACTTTCAAAATGCTGTAAAATCCCTCTTATTCTCCATTTTCAGTAACTTGGAGAAATATTATTAATAGCTACATTTTAGGCTTACAAAACAGTAAAGTGAGATACTATATGCCTGTAGTTAGCCAAGTCGGCAATAAGTGTTTCCTTTTATTGTTACTATTACATTATGAGGAGTCTCAAAAAATGATTTGCAATCACCTGCATTTTTATCAATTGAGAAACTTATTAAACTGCAAATGTTGGGTTTCTCTCAGTATCAACTGTTTCAAGATCTCTAGGGCTGATGCCCAGAAATCTGTATTTTCCATAAGAACCCCAGGTTATTTTTATGTATATTAAAACTTTTTTCCCATTCTTAATCAGTTTTTTTTTAATTGAAATATAGTTGATTTACAATGTCATGTTAGTTTCAGGTGTAGACCCTAGTGACTCAATTATACATGCATACATACATTTATGGGCTTCCCGAGTGGCTTAGTGGTAAAGAATCTGCCTGGAATTCAAGAGGTGTGAGTTCTATCCCTGAGCTGGGATGATCCCCTGGAGAAGGAAATGGCAACTCACTTCAGTATTCTTGCCTGGGAAATTCCATGGAGAGAGGAGCCTGGCAGGCTACAGTCGAAGGGGTGGCAAAAGAGTCAGACACGACTTAGTGACAAAACAACAACACACACAGACACAGATATACATATATACATATATATATATATATATATTTTATGCATCCCCCTTTTCTCTTTAGGTAATTATAATTATTTTTTCTATGTTGGTTAGTCTATTTCTATTTTGTAAATAAGTTGATTTGTATCTTTTTTTTTTTTTTCCAGTTTCCACATACAAGCGGTATCATATTTGTCTTTGTCTGACTTACTTCACTTAGTATGATAATCTCTAGGTACACTCATGTTGCTTCAAATGGCATTATTTCATTCTTTTTATGGATGATTAATATTCCATTCGGAGAAGGCAATGGCACCCCACTCCAGTACTCGTGCCCAGAAAATCCCATGGACGGAGGAGCCTGGTAGGCTGCAGTCCATGGGGTTGCTAGAGTCGGACACGACTGAGCGACTTCACTTTCACTTTTCACTTTCATGCATTGGAGAAGGAAATGGCAACCCACTCCAGTGTTCTTGCCTGGAGAATCCCAGGGATGGGGGAGCCTAGTGTGCTGCCATCTACGGGGTCACACAGAGTTGGACACGACCCAAGTGACTTGGTAGTAGTAGTAGTACTATTCCATTGTGTCTATGTACCATATCTTTTTTATTCATTTCTCTGTCAGTGAAGATTTAGATGACTCCAGATCACTCCATATCTTTGTTGTTGTTGATCTTCTGTTGCTAAGTTGTATCCACCTCTTTGTGACCCCATGAACTGCAGCACATCAGGCTTCCCTGTCCTTTACTATCTACTGGAGTTTGCTCAAACTCATGTCCATTGAATCAGTGATGTCATCCAACCATCTCATCCTCTGTTTTCCCCTTCTCCTCTTGCCCTCAGACTTTCCCAGATGAAGGTCTTTTCCAATGAGTCAGCTGTTCATATCTGATGACCAAAGTATTGGAGCTTCAGTTTCAGCATCAGTCATTCCAATGAATATTCAGAGCTGATTTCCCTTAGGATCGACTGATTTGATCTCCTTGCTGTCCAAGGGACTCTCAAGAGTCTTCTCCAGTACCACAATTTGAAAATCAGTTCTTCGGCACTCAGCCTTCTTTATGATCCAACTCTCACATTTGTACATGACTACTGGAAAAACCATAGCTTTTACTGTCTAGAACTTTGTCAGCAAAGAGGTGTCTCTATTTTTTAATATGCTTTCTAGGTTTGTCATAGGTTTTCTTCCAAAGAGCAAGTGTCTTTTAGCTTCATGGCTTGAACTCATGTCTCTTACGTCTCCTGAATTGGTAGGCAGGTTCTTTACCACTATTGCCACCTGGGAAGCCCTCTCCATATCTTGGCTTTTGTAAATGGTGCTGTTTTTCTGCTATGAACATTGAAGCACATGTATCTTTTCTTATTTTTTTAGAGTTTTATTGGAGTGTAGTTGATTTACAAAGTTGTGTTAGATTTAGGTACACAGCAAAGTGATTCAGTTATACATATATTCATTCTTTTTCGGATTCTTTTCCTTTATAGGTTATTATAGAGTAGAGTAGAGTTCCCTGTGCTATACAGTAGGTCCTTTTTTTTACATGTTATATATAAGAAAAAGGACATATATATATATATATATATATATACATATATATATATATAGAGAGAGAGAGAGAGTAGTGTGCATATATTAATCTCAAACCCTTTTGGGAATCATACGTTTGTTTTCAAAACCTATGAGTCTGTTTCTGTTTGTAAATCAGTTCAGTTCAGTTCAGCTGCTCAGTTGTGTCCGACTCTTTGCAACCCCATGAACCGCAGCATGCCAGGCCTCCCTGTTCATCCCCAACTCCCAGAGTTTACTCAAACTCATGTTCATTGAGTTGGTGATGCCATCTAACCATCTCATCCTCTGTTGTCCCCTTCTCCTCCTGCCCTCAATCTTTCCCAGCATCAGGGTCTTTTCAAATGAGTCAGCAGCTCTTTGCATCAGGTGGCCAAAGTATTGGAGTTTCAGCTTCAACATCAGTCCTTCCAATGAACACCCAGGACTGATCTCCTTTAGAATGGACTGATTGGATCTCCCTGAAGTCCAAGGGACTCTCAAGAGTCTTCTCCAACACCACAGTTCAAAAGCATCAATTCTTCGGTACTCAGCTTTCTTCACTGTCCAACTCTCACATCCATACATGACTACTGGATAAACCATAGCCTTGACTAGATGGACCATTGTTGACAAAGTAATGTCTCTGCTTTTTAATACAGAGAACAAACAGGTGGTTGCCAGGGGTGAGGGAGGCTGGGGGAGGAGGCACACGTGAGCAAAATTAACAGGTACAAACTTTCAGTTATAAAACAAATGAGTGACAGGATGAAATGTACAGTGTTGGAAATATAGTCATTAATTTTGTAATATCATTGTATAGTAACATATGATTACTACATTTATCATGGAGATCATTTTGCAAGTATAGAAATATCAAATCAATATAGTGTTTACCAGGAACTAACAGTGTTGTAGGTCAATTGCACTTCAAAAACAAGCACATAGAAAAAGTGATCAGATTTGTATTTACCAAAGGCTAGGGTTGTGGGGAAGGGGAAGTGGAGGAAGGATGGTACCAACTCCCAGTTATAAGATAAATAAGTACTGGGGATGTAATGTACAACATAACAAAGATAATTAACACTGCTGTATGTTATATATGAAAGTTTTCAAGAGAGTAAATCTTTAGAGTTCTTATGACAAGGAAATTTTTTTGTACTTATTTAATATGTTATCCACATAAAATGATGGATGTTCACTAAATTTACTGTGGTAACCATTTTATTATAGTTAAAATGGTTTATTTATATAGTATAAATATATATATATACCCCTTATATATATAAGGGGTACACTATGCTGTATCCCTTAAACTTACACAGAGCTGTAGTCAATTATATCTCAATAAAACTGTAGGAATAAAATGAAAATGAAATGTCTGCTCTCTCCCCAACTCACCTTAGTTCAGGGGCATTGAAAACTGCTTCCAGCTCCCCCTGGAGCCTTCCTCAGCTCTTTTCTTCCTACATATAATCAGCTAGAACTTTCTAGCACTCACCATGCATCTTCAAAACTTTTGGTTGTTAGCCATCTTCTATATTATAAAGTCTAAGCTTCTGATCATAGAAATCAAAATCCTCAAAATATGGCCCCTACCTCTTTTCAGCCATGTATCTACCCTATCCCAGACCTAGTGTATTCTCCTAAAGGAAAAAAAAACAAAAACAACATTTCACATACTAGTTTTGCCCCATTTCAATGCCCTTCCATCAATCAACAATTGAATTTAAATTTCTTCCCATTGAAATCATCTCCTTCAAGATCCTGTTTGAATGCCACTTCCTCCCAAGAGCTTTGCCTAATCTCTTTAGCTGCAAGAGATTGCTGTCTTAAAGTCAGTAACACTCTTAAAACACTTAGATTTTTAAATTTTCTATTATGTCCCCTTATTAGATTTTTCATTTCTTACAGACAAAAGAAACACATCATCTTTTCTTTCTATTCATCTCGTGTTGTACTTGGCATAAGTTTTTGGGCTCAGGATGGTTGTTTCAAAGGAACCACTGAATGAATTAATGGTAGCAACCTGTAAATTTAAATAATAGTTTTCTAGAGACACTCAAATTACGAAATATTTATCTTTGGCATTTTTAATTGTTCTTTGAATACAAAGGTGTTCTCGCTTTATTGACCACATATGAACTTTAAAAACTAACCCATCCAACACTAGAACTACAGTGAGGAATGCAAATAACACAATGACTTGCCCAAGTCATACTATTAAGGATGATACTGTGTCCAAAGGTGTGTTGGACTAATCCTCTGTTCAAACGTATTATATATTTTCATTTGAATATATGTACACTTATATTTTTTGCCTTTTCATACTGTTCATGAGGTTCTTAAGGAAAGAATACTGAAGTGGTTTGCCATTCCTTTCTTCAGTGGACCACGTTTTGTCCACTGGAGAAAGAAAGCTTTCCTCAGTGATCAATGCAAAGAAATAGAGGAAAACAATAGAATGAGAAAGACTAGAGATCTCTTAAGATAATTAGAGATACCAAGGGAACATTTCATGCAAAGATGGGCACAATAAAGGACAGAAATGATATGGACCTAACAGAAGCAGAATATAGTAAGAAGAGATGGCAAGCATACACAGAAGAACTGTACAAAAAAGATTTTCACAACCCAGATAACCACGATGGTGTGATCACTGACCTACAGCCAGACATCCTGGAATGTGAAGTCAATTCGGCCTTAGGAAGCATCACTATGAACAAAGCTAGTGGAGGTGATGGAATTCTAGTTGAGCTATTTCAAATCCTAAAATATGATGCTGTGAAAGTATTGCACTCAATATGCCAGCAAATTTGGAAAATTCAGCAGTGGCCATAGAACTGGAAAAGGTCACTTTTCATTCCAATCCCAAAGAAGAGCAATGCCAAAGAATGTTCAAACTACTGCAAAATTACACTCATCTCACACACTAGCAAAGTAATGCTCAAAATTCTCCAAGCCAGGCTTCAACAGTACATGAACCATGAACTTCCAGATGTTCAATCTGGATTTAGAAAAAGCAGAGGAACCAGAGGTCAAATTGCCAACATCCACTGGATCATAGAAAAAGCAAGAGAATTAAAAAAAAAAAAAAGCCCTTCTATTTCTGCTTCATTGATTACACCAAAGCCTTTGACTGTGCAGATCACAACAAACTGTGGAAAATTCTTCAAGAGATGGGAATATCAGGCCATCTTACCTGCCTCCTGAGAAATCTATATGCAGGTCAAGAAGCAACAGTTAGAACTGAACAAAGAACAACAGATTGGTTCCAAATTGGGAAAGGAGTACGTCAAGGCTGTATATTGTCACCTTGCCAATTTAACTTACATGCAGAGTACATCATGCGAAATGCCAGGCTGGATGAAGCACAAGCTGGAATCAAGGTTGCGAGAGAAATATCAAATAACCTCAGATACGCAGATGATTCCACGCTTATGGCAGAAAGTGAAGAGAAACTAAAGAGTCTCTTGATGAAAGTGAAAGAGGAGAGTGAAAAAGCTGGCTTAAAACTCAACATTCAAAAAACAAAGATCATGGCATCTGGCCCCATCATTTCATGGGAAAAAGATTGGACAACAATGGAAACAGTGACAGACTTTATTTTCCTTGGCTACAGAATGACTGCAGTTGATGAGTAGAGGCAGGAAATTAAAAGAAGCTTGTTCCTTGGAAGTAAAGCTATGACTAACCTAGACAACATATTAAAAAACAGAGACATTACTCTGCCAACAAAGTTCCGTCTAGTCAAAGCTATGGTTTTTCCAGTAGTCATGTATGGATGTGAGTTGGACTATAAAGAAGCTGAGAGCCGAAGAATTGATGCTTTTGAAATGTGGTGTTGGAGAAGACTCTTGAGTGTCCCTTGGACTGCAAGGAGATCAAAACAATTAATCCTAAAGGGAATGTATGTCAAAAAGGTTTATTTCTAAAGATACTATTATGGTCCTTGTAACAAGTTCAACTTGTAAGAAAATAAATGAAAATTAACCAATATGAAAGTTTAATTTCTCTGTCTCCATTATTAAACTGGAAATATGTATATATGTATTAGGTTTTGTCTCTATATTTGACAAAATATTTAATGACTAGTCCATACTTATTATTCTTTATTTGGTAATATTTCTACTATATGAAAAATTATAGTGATTTCATTTAAATGTTAGCAATTTAAATGAGTAAAGCTATGTTTTAAAATATCACACCATTATATCTAAAACGGATAACCACCAAGGACCTACTGTACAGCACAGGGAACTCTGCTCAATGTTATGTGGCAGCCTGGATGGGAGAGGAGTTTAGGGCAGAACGGATACATGTATACATATGGTTGTGTCCCTTTGCTGTCCACCTGAAATTATCAAAACATTATTAATCAGCCATACTCCAATACAAAATAAAGAGCTTAATAAGAAAACAAAATTACTCAAAAATATTGAGGGATTTGTGTTTTTTGTTTGCACCAAATAGAAAAATTAAAAGGTACAATTTTTGGTGGACAAAAATGAAATTCATGAGAAAATTGGTTAGATCTGAATTTCCAGGATTTACTCTGGTTGATTCTGATACATGTTACCCAAAATCAGTTTCAGTCAACACTTCCTTAAAAGGGAAACATCATGGATTATGTTGATATAGATACACTGCAGAATCTTCTACACATTGAAATGGACTTCCTTGTGAAAATGATATCATTAAACAAAATATTCAGCATTTACTACTTTTACTAAATCTTTGCTACCTTGAGTGATTACTAGTGATCCCCTATTGTCTAAATAATATATTATATATTATGCAATTTTATTTTAAAAATCCCACTACTTTGCCATGATACTTAGTATTATCTATCACTATGCATTTAATTAAATTTTGTATTAATAATACTGAGATGGTCAGTAATACTGAAATTCCTTTCAATTCCTTTATATGCTGAATGAGACAGTTTTAGACAGCTCAAAGTAATGATAATTTAGGGATTCAGTTCAGCTCAGTTCAGTCGCTCAGTCGTGTCCGACTTTTTGCAACCCCATGAATCGCAGCACGCCAGGCCTCCCTGTCCATCACCAACTCCCGGAGTTCACTCAAAGTCATGTCCATCGAGTCAGTGATGCCATCCAGCCATCTCATCCTCTGTTGTCCCCTTCTCTTCCTGCCCCTAATCCCTCCCAGCATCAGGGTCTTTTCCAATGAGTCAACTCTTCGCATGAGGTGGCCAAAGTACTGGAGTTTCAGCTTTAGCATCAGTCCTTCCAATGAACACCCAGGACTGATCTCCTTTAGAATGGACTGGTTGGATCTCCTTGCAGTCCAAGGGACTCTCAAGAGTCTTCTCCAACACCACAGTTCAAAAGCATCAATTCTTTGGTGCTCAGCTTTCTTCATAGTCCAACACTCACATCCATACATGACCACTGGAAAAACCATAGCCTTGACTAGATGAACCTTTGTTGGCAAAGTAATGTCTCTGCTTTTGAATATGCTATCTAGGTTGGTCATAACTTTCCTTCCAAGGAGTAAGCGTCTTTTAATTTCATGGCTGCAATCACCATCTGAAGTGATTTTGGAGCCCAAAAAAATAAAGTCTGACACTGTTTCCACTGTTTCCCCATCTATTTCCCATGAAGTGATGGGACCGGATGCCATGATTTTCGTTTTCTGAATGTTGAGCTTTAAGCCAACTTTTTCACTCTCCACTTTCACTTTCATCAAGAGACTTTTTAGTTCATCTTCACTTTCTGCCATAAGGGTGGTGTCATATGCATATCTGAGGTTATTAATATTTCTCCTGGCAAGCTTGATTCCAGCTTGTGCTTCTTCCAGCCCAGCGTTTCTCATGATATACTCTGCATATAAGTCAAATAAGCAGGGTGACAATATCCAGCCTTGACGTACTCCTTTTCCTATTTGGAGCCAGTCTGTTGTTCCATGTCCGGTTCTAACTGTTGCTTCCTCACCTGCATATAGGTTTCTCAAGAGGCAGGTCAGGTGATCTGATATTCCCATCTCTTGAAGAATTTTCCACAGTTTATTGTGATCCACACAGTCAAAGGCTTTGGCATAGTCAATAAAGCAGAAATAGATGATTTTCTGGAACTCTTTTGCTTTTTCAATGATCCAATGGATGTTGGCAATTTGATCTCTGGTTCCTCTCCCTTTTCCTTAGTTAACTGTTTTTTCCCCTTGGAAATTAATATGCAACTAGGAACTATTGTACCACACTCATACTGAAGACCTTGGATATGAAAATTGAAGGTAAAAACTTCTGTAAATGATGTTACTGTAGCAAATTTAAAGATGAAATACTGAAATCTCTCTAACTCTGTTATTTTATATTTGTTTGGATTGACTATCTAAGCCAAAACCCACTGGCCCAGTTTTATTAGAATTTCCATGTCAAAATAGGCCTAACAATTCTGAATTTTTCTCCCACAAACTGTTAAATAATTGCTATTCTCGTTCTCATTAGGAATTCTGAAGAGGGCAACCCCTCAGGTATATTATCTGCCTCTCGTTGCCAGTTAGAGATCAGGTAAGACAGATTTCATAAGCAAGTGGGTCCCCAAACTATCATTACATCATTACATCGTAAATAAAAAATCATTTATTCCTGCCTTAACATTTTGATTTTCTGCTGTTTTGTAAGGTGGAGTGGAGAGGCAGGAAGAATGCTTTAATCTGAAACAATTTGTAATGAAAATGAATTTTCCATTTCTATTGCATTTACTGTTTTATTGATTGATTTCAACTAGGGTTTATATCAGCCAAGACATATGTGCAAATTGCTCTGAAACTATAGTCATGTTTGGCAATGTTGGTGTTTTAAGAAATTCTTTGGTTTTCATTGGAATCATTTTTCCTTATTCATAATGTAAAGTGTTTGAATTTCTCTAACACAAAATTCCTGGATTGGGAGTTAATACTAACTTTACCAAAGTACATGATGGTAAGAAAGAGGATGTCTCACTCTGGATCTTAGTTTCATTTCCTATAAAATAAGGAATTGGTACTGTCATGAGCTTCCAGGTCCCTTCTGATGATAGGATACTGGAGTAATAGACAGCTGTACTTAGCCATTATTTTTATTTATCAGTATTTGTAATGATCAAAATACAAAGTACATTGATGACAGACCATGTGATAGGATAACTTATTGAAATATCAATTTGTGTGTTTTGTTTTCATTGCTATGGATAACAAATGTTGGCGAGGATGTGAGAAAAAGAGAACCATTGTGCCTTGTTGGTGGAAATGTAAATTGGCACAGCCACTATGGAAAAGCAGTGTGGAGGCTTCTAAAAAAATTAGAAATAGAACTGCTGTATGATTCAACAGTTCCACTGCTGGCATTAATTAAAGAAAACAAAAACCCTACTTCAGAAAGATATATAGAGGCTCATGTTCATTGAAGTATTATTTACAATAGCTCAGATATGGAAGCAACTTACACGTCTATCAAAGGATGAATGAATAAAGAAGACACACACACACAATGGAATATTACTAATCCATAAAATAAAATGACATCATGCTATTTGCAACAATATAGATGGAACTCAAGAGCCTCATGCTAACTGAAATAAGTCAGAGAAAGACAAATACTGTATAGGTAGGTGTGTGTGTGTGTGTATACATTAAAAATATATCTATAAAACTAAGTTTATAGGTACAAAGAAGAGAAGTGATTACCAGGGATAAATGGAAGAACCATTTTGTTTTAGTTTAAATAAATTGAGTAAAAAATTAAATTAAAATATGATTTTTTTGGAAAAATGTGAGCCTGGATATTAAGCATATCATTAAAATCATGCTTGACTAAGAAACTGAGGCCTTCTCCCATTATCCAATTTTTCTGTAGAACTTGTGGGTTTCTGTGTGGTCCTGGAAAGGCAGATGGGTGTTGCCAAAATAATTGAATTTGGATCACTTATCAACCAAACAAGAAGAGGCTTGGAGTCAGATTCAATTAGATTTAATGACAAGAAAGATAATGTGACATTTCTTGTTTGTGAGTTTTAGAAACTCAAAATTATGACAGCAAGTATTGAGAAATAAAAATTCCTTTGAAAATTAACTATAACGTAACTCCAAATAATTAAATTAGAATTACTTTCCTCTGTTACAAACATTGAAAGGCAAAGTTCAAACTATGTATATCAAAGAGACATATATGTTCCAAGAGACTAAAAGTAGTGTTATGGTTGTTAGAAAGTATCATCATAGGTAAAACTTTCTAAGACCTTTTTTTATGAAATAAAAGTGTATAATTTCAGCAATTCTACAAATGACTTACGGAGAAGGCAGCGCTTTAATATTTGTACTTAAAGCATGTCTTACACAATATAGAGAGGAATGATAAAATTAATGATAATAATTTAAAATATTAATTTTTGTTTACTTAGAGCAGCATTCTATAGTATATATACATATAAATACCATGGCAAATTGAGACAATAGATGAAATTTTAAAACTTTATATTTTAGTACCTTTAGTACTTTTTCCTGCTTTTTTAATTAAGCTTTTTATTTTGTACTGGAATATAGCCTATTAACAATATTGTGATAGTTTCAGGTGGAGAACAAAGGGTCTCAGCCATACATAAACACGTATCCATTCTTCCCCAAACTTACCTCCTAGCCAGGCTACCACACAACATTGAGCAGAGTTCCCTGTGCTATACAGTAGGTCCTTGTTGGCTATCCGTTTTAAATATAGCAGTGTGTACCTATCTACCCCAAACTCCCTAATTATCCCCTACTCACATCCTTCACCCCCGACAACCATAACTTTATTCTGTACTCTGTGAGACTATTTCTGTTTCTAGGACTTTTCAATGCACAGAAAAATTTAAAGCTTTCAAATTTGTTTTTACAAAGCCAAGGGGTGAAGCCTAACATAAAAAAAATACAGCATTCTTTACTCCTTATCTTTGTACATTACTATGCATTCAAGAGATTTGCCTCTACAAAGCTTAGTTATTTTGAGAGACAGCCCAGTGAACTTGTCACCATTCATGAAGCCGTTGTGGGAAAAAAACTCTCTTGTGTGTCAAGTATCCTAATTCTAGTCCTAGTTTCTAATTTGACATCTGCGTACTTGGTTAAATTGCCTAACTTTTTTCTCAGAAGTATTGTCTCTAGGTTAAAAAGATCATAATGAGATACTCCAAAGCTTCAGCCAGCTTGAATTTGCTATTACAATGATTATTTTTTCCAAATAGTTTATTTCCCTAGCCTTTAGCCAAATATGCTAAGAACTGCCATCTTGACTGCCATTCATGTATTAATGTTGGCAGTTAAAGGAGTCACTACAAAGATTCTCTCATCAGCTAATACTTCTAGAATTTTGTTTGCTTATGTGTTCAGAGTCCATCTGAGTTACACAACAAAGTGAATCTCATTACTGGTATGTTAAACTCATAGCAGTGTTAGAAGAAAAGCAACATTATCAACTTTGTTTCAATCACAAGATGCCCTCCAAAAGATATAAGTTGTTTCAAAGAAAATCCACACTCTAAGACTCCCCTATATTAAAATTATTCAACAAGAATATGCTGCAGGCATTGATGCCAGCTACAAAGGATGAGATCTGAAAGTGTTTTAGGTGATGGTGGTTATCTTTGAAATAAACAACATCCTTTAGTCGATATATTTAATTCACTAAATATAAGGCCTGTATGTTTGCCTTATTTGCTATTTGCTTCTAGAAATGCCCTTTTCTAGAGGCATCTGTTATGTCATGTGCCCACCACTAATAGAGAGCCGAAATATCAGGGCTCCAGCATTCTTCTGAATGGAAAGATCTAGAATGTTTGCTGGAACTCAGTTCAATAATAATACGCTCAGAATGGGCATACTTTTTTTATTTTATTTTTTTGCACATTAGCCTTTATCAAAGGACTGTTTGCAATACTTCAATGAGACTAAAATCAAAGGCATTCATTTGAAACTCTGAATAATCAGATAAGTACACAGGATTTGAGGGCAGGAAAGAAAAACTATTGGCTCCATTTTATAGCTAGGTGAAGCAGAGACATAATTTTAAATCCAAAAGTTATGGAGGAGGCAATGTTAAACCTAGAGCATAACGAATTTTTTTAAAGACGTAGAGTCAGCTACAAATTGGCACTTGCCATCTACCTCTGCAAGGATTAAATCATGTGCTGCCGCAGCTGCTGACCTTGAACATTCCCTGAAGGAGTTCAGGGTGGAGAGCAGAAATGAGGCACTCTGTGCTTAGGGATGCGGGGGAGGGGCAAGAAACTAGCAGGACAGGTCTTCAGATAGTTAGATATATTCAGGAGCCGAATTAATGAGCCCAATTTTTAGATCTCCCCATATCTAGAATGGCACTAAAATCTTTCATAGTAATGACTGTTCCTTGTGACTAACAGAAAGCTTCATGAGACTGGTAGAAACCTAGAAAAATATGTGCTTGATTGCATGTGTTCCTCCTCCCGAAAATCACACATATATACTGACCTTCCACTCTGGCTCTTCAGAACAGTTTCTCAGAGCTATCTGAGGTGTTGTCTCCCAGGCTGCAGTCCTCATTTTGCCCCAAATAAAGTTTAACTCGCAATTCTCATGATGTACATTTTTTTAAGTCAACATCAGTTTTATTCAGAAGAACACTGCATGCATTTATCAGTTATACTACCTTAATAGGTAGCCAGCAAGTCATTTCTTTTTGAAAAATTGATAACTATCAAAGACACTTAATAGAATATTGACAATGGCCTTCCTTTTCTTGTCTTTCTATTTGACTGGAAGACTGATGTCCCAAGACACCCTAAATAAAATCTATATAAGAACATTATGCTTGTGAGGCAAAAACACTACATGTTACACTGCCCTTCCTCTCAGTCAGAAGAGATTGTTGGCTGATTGTCATCTGAAGTCCTCCCATTAAGACATTCTGGAGTCCTCTTCATGTGTTAGAACCAAGATAGTAGTCTCGAAGAAAAAAAGAACAATCAATGCAGACTTCAGTTAACATGTGACATCAATAGGATTGGTGAAAATTTCAATGGCAACACCCCTGAAAATGTTGTTTAGCAACTATATTGTTGTATAATAACTATATACTTAAACACTTATCTTCCGTTGGATGAAAAGAAAGTCAGATGGGTTAATTCTGTCAGTAAAATGTTCTGGCTGTCCTTTATGCCTACCAAAGTACAAGAATATTTAGCAAATAAAGTTTTTGTCTACTTCTTAAAGAAAAAGAATAAGAATAACTGACATGAAGTAGGTAATAACAGGCGGTGGGAGGAATGCAGTCTGCCTTGTGAAGCATCTATGAAATTTTTACATCTAAACAGCAAAGAAATCTTATCTTTAGTTTCTTTAACCCACAGAAGATAAGCTAAGCACTCAGATTGTAAAAATTTGTGTGATTAGACAAACATGGCATAAATATTTTTTCCCCATATTTATTTTATTTTTTAATGTTTACTTATTTATTTGCCTATGCCAGGTCTCAGTTGAGAGACATAGAATCTTAAGTTGGCATCATGTGAACTCTCAGTTGCATCATGTGGGATCTAGTTACCTGACCAGGGTTCAAACCAGGCCCCCTGCAGTAAGAGCTCAGAGTCTTAGCCACCAGGGAAGTCCCTCATCCCATATTTAAATATATATAGGAGATCAGCCCTGGGATTTCTTTGGAAGGAATGATGCTAAAGCTGAAACTCCAGTACTTTGGCCACCTCATGCGAAGAGCTGACTCATTGGAAAAGACTCTGATGCTGGGAGGGATTGGGGGCAGGAGGAGAAGGGGACGACAGAGGATGAGATGGCTGGATGGCATCACTGACTCGATGGACGTGAGTCTGGGTGAACTCTGGGAGTTGGTGATGGACAGGGAGGTCTGGCGTGCTGCGATTCATGGGGTCGCAAAGAGTCGGACACGAATGAGCGACTGATCTGATCTGATCTGGTATATATGTGTGTGTGTGTGTGTGTGTGTGTGTGTGTGTACACTCAGGTGTGTCTGACTCTTTGTGACTCCATGGACTGTATCCTGCAAGGCTCCTCTGTTCATGGGATTTTCCAGGCAGAACTAGAATGGGTTGCCATTCTCTTCTCCAGGGGATCTTCCTGACCCAGAAATCAAACCTGTGTCTCTTATGGTTCCGGCATTGGCAGGAGGATTCTTTACCACTGAGCCACCTGGGAAGCTCCTATACACACATACTTATTCAACATTCAGAAAACAAAGATCATGGCATCTGGTCCCATCACTTCATGGGAAATAGATGGAGAAACAGTGGAAACAGTGGCAGACTTTATTTTTGGGGGGCTTCAAAATCACAGCAGATGGTGACTGCAGCCATGAAATTAAAAGACGCTTACTCCTTGGAAGGAAAGTTATGACCAACCTAGACAGCATATTGAAAAGCAGAGGCATTACTTTGCCAACAAAGTTTCATCTAGTGAAGCCTATGGTTTTTCCTGTGGTCATGTATGGATGTGAGAGTTGGACTGTGAAGAAAGCTGAGCACCGAAGAACTGATGCCTTTGAACTGTGGTGTTGGAGAAGACTCTTGAGAGTCCTTTGGACTGCAAGGAGATCCAACCAGTCCATTCTGAAAGAGATCAGCCCTGGGATTTCTTTGGAAGGACTGATGCTAAAGCTGAAACTCCAGTACTTTGGCCACCTCATGTGAAGAGTTGACTCATTGGAAAAGACTCTGATGCTGGGAGGGATTAGGGGCAGGATGAGAAGGGAACGACAGAGGATGAGATGGCTGGATGGCATCACTGACTCGATGGATGTGAGTCTGAGTGAACTCCAGGAGTTGGTGATGGACAGGGAGGCCTGGCATGCTGCGATTCATGGGGTCGCAAAGAGTCAGACACGAATGAGCGACTGAACTGAACTGAACTGAACTCTAAATTACCCATATTTTCAATCCCTGATTTAAAATTCTCAACTTTTTCCTTTCTAGACTTAAGAAATTATACACGTATATATGACATCTTTTTGCCTTTTTATACTGTTCATGGGGTTCTCAAGGCAAGAATACCAAAGTGGTTTGCCATTCCCTTCTCCAGTAGACCACGTTTTATCAGAACTCTCCACCATGACCCATCTGTCTTGGGTGGCCCTACATGGCATGGCTCATAGCTTCAATGAGTTAGACAAGGCTGTGATCCTTGTTATCAGTTTGGTTAGTTTTCTGTGATTCTAGATTTCATTCTGTCTGCCCTCTGATGGGTAAGGATAAGAGGCTTGTGGAAGCTTCCTGATGTGAGAGACTGGCTTGGGGGAATCTGGGTCTTGTTCTGATGGATGGGGGCATACTCAGTAAATATTCCAATTTTCTGTTGATGAGCAGGGCTGTGTTCCCTCCCTGTTGTTTGGCCTGAGGCCAAACTATGGTAGGGATAATGGTGACCTCCTTCACAAGGGCTTATGCCAGCACTGTTATTCAGTACCCCTGACTTTGCAGTAGGCCATTGTCAACTCACACCTCTGCCTGAGATTCCTGGACACTCATGGGCAAGTCTAGCTGAGTCTCTTGTGGGGTCACTGATCCTTTCTCCTGGGTCCTGGTGTACACAAGGTTTTGTTTGTGCCCTCAAAGAGTCTGTTTCCCTAGTCCTGTGGAAGTTCTATAATCAAATCCCACTGGCCTCCAAAGTCAAATTCCTTTGGGGTTCTCAATCCTTTTGCTGGATCCCAAGGTTGGGAAATCTGTTGTGAGTCCTAGAATTTTTGTAACAGTGTAAGAATTTCTTTGGTATAATTGCTCTCTAGTTTGTGGGACATCTGCTGGGTGGGCTCCATGGTGGGGCTCACACACTGTGACTCCCAGCTCTGCTGCAGCCAGAGGCCCTGTCCTTGAGTCAGGCCACTGCTGATCACTCAAACACTCTACAGCAGGCCTGGCTCAGTCTTTGTGGGGTCTCTGTGTCCTGGTGTGCACACAGTTTTGTTTGAGCCCTCCAAGCATCTCTGGTGCATAGGGGGTTTGATTCTAAATATGATTTCGCCCGTCCTACCATCTTGTTGAGACTTCTCTTTTGTTCTTGGACATGGGGTATCTTTCCTTGGTGGGATCCAATATTCTTGTCGATAGTTGTTCAGGAGTGAGTTGTAATTTTGGAGTTTTTGCAGGAGAAGATGAGCGCACGTCCTTCTACTCTGCCATCTTATTCTCTCTCAAATTGGAAAAGGAGTATGTCAAGACTGTCTATTGTCACCCTGCTTATTTAACTTATATGCAGAGTACATCATGCGAAATGCCAAGCTGGATGAAGCACATGCTGGAATCAATAATCTTAGATAGGCAGATGACATCACCCTTATGGCAGAAAGTGAAGATGAACTAAAAAGCTTCTTTATGAAAGTGAAAGAGCTGCCTTAAAATTCCACATTCAAAAAAAGAAGATCATGGCATCCAGTCCCTTCACTTCATGACAAATAGTTGGGGAAACAATGGAAACAGTGACAGACTTTATTTTCTTGGGCTCCATAGTAACTGCCGATGGTGATTGTAGCCAAGAAATTAAAAGACACTTGCTCCTTGGAAGAAAAGCTATGACAAACCTAGATAGCATATTAAAAGTGAAAGTGAAAGTTGCTCAGTCATGTACGACTCTTTGTGACCCTCTGAACTATACAGTCCAGGGAATTCTCCAGGCCAAAATACTGGAGTGGGTAACCTTTCCCTTCTCCAGGGGATCTTCCCAACCCAGGGATCAAACCCAGGCCTCCCGCATTGCAGGCGGATTCTTTACCAGTTGAGCCATAAGGGAAGCCCAGCATATTAAAAAGTAGAGACATTACTTTGCCAACAAAGGTCCATCTAGTCAAAACTATGGTTTTCCCAGTAGTCATGTATGGATGTGAGAGTTGGACCACAATCAAAGCTGAGCACTGAAGAATTGATGCTTTTGAACTGTGGTGTTGGAGAAGATTCTTGAGAGTCCCTTGGACTGCAAGGAGATCAAGCCAGTCAATCCTAAAGGAAATCATTCCTGAATATTCATTTTAAGGACTGATGCTGAAGTTGAATCTCCAATGCTTCATTATACTCCAATATTGATGTGAAGAACTGACTCATTAGAAAAGATCCTGATTCTGGGAAAGACTGAAGGCAGGAGGAGAAGGTGATAACAGGAAATGAGATGGTTGGATGGTATCACTGACTTGATGGACATGAGTTTGAGCAAGCTCTGGGAAAGGAAGCCTGGTGTGCTGCTGTCCATGGAGTCACAAGGAGTCAGACATGACTGAGCAACTGAACTGAACTAAACTGAACTATGATATCAGTTGGAAAAAAAATCTTTCATAATAGTTTATAACTAACTCCTGACAATTATAGCAGTCATTTCCTAAATTCTATATATGTTATTCACTTTAGCAAAAAGGAAATGTCATTCTTCTTCTTTATTATTATTGCATTAAAGATATGCCACTTCATTGAGTTATAGAATTACATTGAACATAAGTCAACCATTAGAATGAAATTATGAATACCAAATATACATATGTATGTTACCCTTTTTATTCTTAAAAGTTTGGGAGAATATAAGAGAAATGTATGCACGCTTAGTTGCTCAGTCATGTCCGACTCTTTGAGACCCCATAGACTGCAGCCAGCCAGGCACCTCCAGGAGAGAATACTGGAGTGGGTTGCCAAGCTCTCCTGCAGGGGATCTTCCTGATCTAGGGATCGAACCCATGACTCCTGCAATGCAGGTGGATTCTTTATCATCTGAACCACCAGGGAAGCACAAATATATATATCTCTCCTACCCTTTTCATTCTTGAAAGTGTGGGAGAATAGAAGGTAATAGGAGAGACTTACAATGCCTCCAAGTAGTCCTGTCCTCAGAGAAGGCAATGGCACCCCACTCCAGTACTCTTGCCTGGAAAATCCCATGGACGGAGGAGCCTGGTAGGCTTCAGTCCATGGGGTCGCTGAGGGTCGGATACGACTGAGCGACTTCACTTTCACTTTTCACTTTCATGTATTGGAGAAGGAAATGGCAACCCACTCCAGTGTTCTTGCCTGGAGAATCCCAGGGACGGGGGAGCCTGGTGGGCTGCCATCTCTGGGGTCGCACAGAGTCGGACACGACTGAAGCGACATAGCAGCAGCAGCAACAGCAGGCCTGTCCTAGACAAGAGGGGACTCAGCATTTAACAAGGATCCACATACTTAAATAGACATTCACTTGTATTTTTGTCCCTAAATTTTATTTTGCCCTGAAAAGATTGATTGATTTGCATTTAAACATCACTTCAGTTGTTCTTAGTAATGATCTTTTATCAGAGATTCTTCTTTATAACAAACAATATATACAGCAAATGTTGTTAGAAGTTACCCTTAATACTTACCTCTCATTGCCTACATCCCACCACTTTAGTATTTTAGTCATGGCTAAGTTGATAATACAAATTAAGAAGGGATTTGTGCTTGTGGAGATTAATGAGAAAATGGAGAGAAAGAATCTTTTCAATGATGAAAATTATATTTATACTGTAGGATTTCCTTAGTTTCATAGTTTCTTATACAGTTTGGATCAGAGGATGAAGCAGAGGACACTATGGTTTCCCCATCTATAGCTACAGCTGTCACATCATTGGAGTTGAGGCCAACATTCTGGATTCCAAGGAAAGGTGGCAGTAATAAGGGAGAAATAAAGTGCAAAACAGCTGGTAGAAAATTAAATAAAAATAATCTTTGATAGTATATAGCTGCTATTATAAGTATTAAAAATTGGTCATTTAGACTATAACCTTAATAACAAAAACCTTATAAACTGGATGTTACATTTCAGCAATGTAATAACAGGTCTTAGAGAGATTAAGCAAACTGCCTGGGATCACACAGCTGTTAAATGGCAGAAGCAAGGTTGGAATCAACAGGTATAGCCCGAGGAATTTATCTTTCTCAGTGTCCACCTCTTCTCCCATCTTCTCTATGTTCAATGCAACCTATTTCCTTTTTTTGTTAATATTTATTTATTTATTTGTCTATATTGAAAAGCAGAGACATTACTTTGCCAACAAAGATCCGTCTAGTCTAGGCTATGGTTTTTCCTGTGGTCATGTATGGACGTGAGAGTTGGACTGTGAAGAAAGTTGAGTGCCAAAGAATTGATGCCTTTAAACTGTGGTGTTGGAAAAGACTCTTGAGAGTCCTTTGGACTGCAAAGAGATTCAATCAGTCCATTCTGAAGGAGATCAGCCCTGGGTGTTCTTTGGAAGGAATGATGCTAAAGCTGAAACTCCAGTACTCTGGCCACCTCATGTGAAGAGTTGACTCATTGGAAAAGACTCTGATGCTGGGAGGGATTAGGGGCAAGAGGAAAAGGGGACGACAGAGGATGAGATGGCTGGATGGTGTCACTGACTCGATGGACGTGAGTCTGAGTGAACTCCGGGAGTTGGTGATGGACAGGGAGGCCTGGCGTGCGGCGATTCATGGGGTCACAAAGAGACACGACTGAGTGACTGAACTGAACTGAACCAGGTCTTAGTTGTGGCATGTGAACTCCTAGTTGAAGCATGTGGGATCTAGTTCTCTGACCAGGGATTGAACCCAGGTCCCCTGCATTGAGAGTGTGAAATCTTAGCCACTGGGCCACCAGGGAAGTCCCAATATATGATTATTTGGCTTCCTAGGTAAGTAGAAGCCTATTTCTATTCAGAAGAACTTCAACTGCAATATCAGTTATTTTTAAGATGATAAAATACATTGGTATAATCTGCTAGAAAATGAATGCGCCATGCACTGATCTAGATAAGAGATAATTCCTTTTATCAACTCTGTGATGGAGGTATCTAATTATTCCAATTTTTCAAAAGAACAGATAAAGGCACAGAAAAGTAAAATAACTTGCCCAAGGTCACACAGCTGCTAATTAGAGAAGCTAGGATTTGCAACAAGTCAATCTGGCTCAAGACCCTATGTTCCTGAGCAAGGCTGATTTCTCTATTAGGCACATAGACACAATGCCAAGGGCCTGCCATATTTTAGAAGACCATAAATGTGCTTTAATCTGAGTTTTTTTAAAAGAAAATAAAAAAATGGAAATAAAAATGAAGTTAATAATATCAAGTATATAGTAAATATAATATCAAAATATAATACATATAATTAATGGTTTCCCAGGTGACTCAGTGTAAAGAATCTGCCTGTCAAGCAGGAGACCCAGGTTTGATCTCTTGGTCAGGAAGATCCCCTGGAAAAGGAAATGGCAACCCACTATAGTATTCTTGCCTGGGAAATCCCGTGGATACGAGCCTGGTGGGCTATAGTCTATTGGGTTGAAAAGAGTCGGACATGACTTAACAACTAAACAAAAACAACCCAACAATAATGCGGTAATTCTGAATATATAATAATTATTTCTTATGCCAACACAATCTTAAAATATAACAATATAATTATATATTTTATTAATAATATTTAAAGGAGGAAGGACCCCATGAAAGCAAAGATGATCAGGATCCACAGAAGTCAAATTTAGCCATGTTCTTAATCACTGTGCTATGATGCTTCTCATTATAAATAAAGTTCACAGTCAAATGCTCTTAAGTTTATTTGTGGAAATAACTTTCCCCAATAGTTATCTGCCTATTATTTAGCATCCTTCATATTTATCAGCAATGATATGTCATTATCTCTTCCTAACTAAAACAAATTAAGAAATGAAAATCATCCTTTTCATGCAAATATCAATTTTTACTTCTAAACTGCATACTGAAATCATTTTTAAAAAGCAGACACAGTAAAAGGTAGCTGAGGTCAATTTCACAAAGCCTAGGAGTAAAGTCAAACAAATTATTTTACTAGGTCTCATTAATTTAATGGAGATCCAGTTTTTTGTTTGAGGGTGGACAGGTGATATAGGTTTGAAAATGTTCTGAAAACTAAAAAGTAGTTTATTATCATTTTTAAAAAACTTTTCTTGAAATAGAGTTGATTTACAAAGTTGTGTTAATTTCTACTGTAAAGCAAAGTGATTCAGTTGTCCATATCTATATTGTGCTTGTATTCTGGCTCTACAGCTTAGAAAGCTAAGAAGAGGACTCAGTATCAGTTCAGTTCAGTCACTCAGTCGTGTCCGACTCTTTGCGACCCCATGGACTGTAGCATGCCAGGCTTCCCTGTCCTTCACCAACTCCCGGAGTTTACTCAAACTCATAGAGGATAAAAATCAGTGATCAGAATGTTGAAAGGTCAGAACTTAAGTGAAAGCATAAATGAAGGAAGTAGAATTTTAGGCCTTGTTATGGATAATGAGAGAATTTATAGAAAAGCGTAATAGATCTCATGTTGCCTTGAGCATGCCTCTAGTTAACTATTTATTCAGTGTGTATTTGGTGAATGCTCAGTGTGGGCCAAGTCCATTTCCAGACAGGCTTGTACATAAAATAATGAACAAGAACACCAGAACCCGCCCTACTCCACGAAACAACTAAGCCCACCGACCACAACTAAGACCTGATGTAGCTGAATAAATAAATATTTAAAAAAAAAATCCATACTACTTTCCTGGAGCTTACGTCTTGGAGTGGAGAAGGAAGAATCAGGAAACAAATAAAAACTCGGGCATATAAGTAAACAAGTGGGAACATTTTAGACAAGCTAAATGCTATGATGAGTAAAGCAGATGAATATGCGGGAGAGATGAGGTAGGGGAGACACAGGGTGAGTCATGGAGGGCCCTTCTAAAAGGCTGTTTTACTGTGCTGTCTCTGCTTCCAGCTTATGCTTTCTGTCTGGCGGGGGTGCTATGTTATTTGTGTCTTCCTCATATAACACAGCGCCTGGCACACTGTGATGATGAGTGCTGAGACCTGCTGGTAGCAGCTGCACTTCTCCATTTGCTAAACAGAGAATTTAACAAGAGGAAATAAGTTTCCACTTCAGCAGAAGGGATTTAGTTTAGTTATTACTAAGCATATCCCAATCCTGAAGTGTTAAATCCCTAAATGGTGTTGTAATTTGCAGTTCTCGATTTCCTCTGGGTCTTAGTTTGCTCAGGCTGCCACAGCAAAATACCACAGACTGGCTTAACAATGGAGACTCATTTTCTCACCATTGCAAAGACTGGAAATACAAGATGTGGGTGCCAACTTGGCTTCTCAATGTGCGCTTGAGTGAAGTACCATAAGTCCCCTACCCACAGACAAGCTTCATTCCAAAAGTGCATTTGTAAGTCCAATTTGTTCTAAAGTCCAACAAAGTTAGCCTACATACCCAGTTAACACAGTCAGCTATATAGAACTGTACTGTCATAGGTTTATAATACTTTTCACACACAAAATAAAACATTTTTAATCTTACAGTACCTTGAGAAGTACAGTAGTACAGTACAACAGTTGACATACGGGGGCTGCCGTTAACAGTCAAGAAGAGTTACTGACGAGCAGGAGAGGAGGTGGGAAATGACAAAGCTGAAGGATTGTCAGCAGTAGGACACAGGGCAAACTAACTGTCACTTTCGCCTGACATTGACGGCACAGGTTCTGGTTCCCTGGCGGAACCAGATGCACATTTCCATCTTTGAAATTTTGCAACTTGAATGTTCGAATGTAGGGCACTTATTGTAAAGAAAGTGGGAAGGGGCAAGAGAGAGACAGAATGAGAGATAATCCCTCTTTCTTGCCCTTCTTACTCTTTATACAAGGCCACTAAACTCACTGTGAGGGCCCTACCCTCAGGAATCATCTAATCCTAATTACAGAAGGCAATGGCAACCCACTCTGGTACTCTTGCCTGGAAAATCCCATGGACTGAGGAGCCTTGTAGGCTGCAGTCCATGGGGTCGCTAAGAGTCGGACACAACTGAGTGACTTCACTTTCACTTTTCACTTTCATGCATTGGAGGAGAAAATGGCAACCCACTCCAGTGTTCTTGCCTGGAGAATCCCAGGGATGGTGGGGCCTGGTGGCCATCGTCTATGGGGTCGCACAGAGTTGGACACGACTGAATCGACTTAGCAGCAGCAGCAATCATCAGATGGGGCTTCCCAGGTGGCGCTAGTGGTAAAGAATCTGCCTGCCAATGCAGGAGACTCAAAAGACGAGGGTTTGATCGCTGGAGGGGAAGATCCCCTGGAGAAGGGCATGGCAACCCACTCCAGCATTCTTGCCTGGAGAATCACCATGGACAAAGGAGCCTGATGGGCTACCATCCATGAGGTCTCAAAGAGTTGGACACGACTGAGCGATTTAGCATGCACACATGCAGCATCAGATTAGGGGTTAGAGTTTCAACATACACAATTTTTTTTTTCTTTTGGAAGGGGTGAACATAGATATTCAGTCCATATGCTTTGTTTTAGCATCTTTAACAATAGGATGTATTTAGTAATTCCCTTAAGAGTCATTCCTCAGCTAGGTGACAGGAATACAACCATGAGTAAGAGGAATTCCTGTCTCCTGGAGCCTTGTGTCTAATTGTAGCATAAATTTGAATGTCAAATAAATGGATTCAGTCTGTGATGGACTGGGCATTTGGAAAGAGAGAAGTTCTTATAGTCACCCTCTAAGGTGGCCCCCAATGATCCCACCCTCCTGTTATTCTTCCGCTTTCTGTACCATCCCTCTCTCATGAGGTATTAGTCTGTATGACCAGTAGCCTGTGGCAGAACTGTTGGTTAGTCATTTTCAAGATTTGATTGTAAAAGACGGATTTCCATCTTGAGCTACCTCTCTTGGATTATTTGCACTGGGAAGCCATGTCATCAGCAGCTCTGTGGAGAGGAACACATGGTGAAAATCCGAGCTATGTGGCCAATAGTTACAAGGAGCTGAGATGGCCAGCCACCACATGAGTGGACTTAGATGCAAATTTCCTAGCTCCAGATGTCTGCAGCTCCAGTCTACAGCTTGAATCTCAAGAGGGACCCTGAGCCAGAAACACTCAGCACGTTTCCTCCCAGATTCCTGACTCACAGAAACTGTGAGATAAATAAATGTGGATTAACTTAAGCCACTAAATTTGGGGTAGTTTGTAACTGTGTGATAGATAACTAATGCAGATCTTTCAGTGCAGATGATTTGAGAGACAATGATCTAGAGTGTTCTTGATCAATGGTCAAATATGGAAAGCTTAAGTGAGAATTGATAAGCTCTCAATAAGCTAGAAAAATAAGAAGAGTAGCAATGGCGTTGATACCAAAATTGATGCACTACTGGCGTCTGTTTGAGCTGTAAGATTGAGTTACCCAGGATCCAAGCATTGATATCTCACATTTATGTCACGAAAGAGTCAAGTAACAAGAGCTATTTATAATGAATGTCATGGCCTTTTCCTCTGTTTTAACTGATAACACTTATTATTTTAAGAATTCTGAGTTATCAGTAGGAGTGGGTGTCAGAATGTGTATATGTAGAAGAAAGAATATCGTTGTCTCAACTCTAAATGCAAAATTATTTTTAGTTCTCATTCATATACATACCTGCTTCCTGAATGCCTTTCTGATAATGCCTTCCTTTATGGACTCAAATGATGTCTAGAGCATCAGATACAAATCTTTCCTAACAAAGGTAAGGCTCTCATCATAAAAAACTTATTTTTCTGGGTAGACTATGTTTCTCCAAAATACATTTGATAAACCTATGAGCATTGATATTATTTGACACCAGAGAAACAGGTAGTAATTTCAATTTAGAACATAAAAATGAACCAAGAATAAAAATCCAAGTTGTATTTAGAGTGTGTCTTACAGATACAAAGAAGATTTGCAGCTTTCTTTGATGTGCTCACATGAAATGCCTGTAGTCAAAGGGCTATTTTTAAACTTGAGAAGAAATTCGGGACAAAAGGAACATTTTAAATATAAAAGAGAACTCTCGGGAAGATCACAGAGAAGTGAAATCACTATTACAAAGTTCAAAGACACATTGTTCTTCAAATACCAAGAAGCTGACTTAAGGATCATTGGTGACCCTCATTCTGGGACGACTTTTCTAGCTTTTAAGGAAGTGATGGACATGAAGCTGTTCTTTTGCCCCTTTTCAGAAATCACTCTGTTTTGGACCACTTTTCTGCTTTACTTTTTTGAGACTAATCCCTCTGTTGTCAGGCAACATTTTCTGTCTCCTTCAACTACTAGGCTAGAGTTTTTGAACTCAGTGAGGAGATCCGAATTGCAGGTAATTAGCATGTGGTGTCAGGCATCAAGTTGGCCGATCATAAGAGACTAGGGAAAGGAATCTGAGGTGTCAGTCCCTGGTTGGAGCAGGAAAAATATCAGAGACCAGGAATTGCTCCCACGTCGATGGGAAGCTGGAAAATTATTTTAAAACATGGGCAGGAAGCCAGGCAGACCAGTCCCATGTATTAAGGACCATTCTAAAAGTTAGCTGGAAGGTCATAGGGATAGATCTGTGACCTCAGGCCAAGGAGGACTGACCCAGAGAGGCGGAATCTATTGTTTGATGTCAGAGAGAAGCTCTAATAAACAGGACATGAAAGGCAACTTCTATGAGTACCAACTCTGAGAGGCAATTTGAATACATTAGCTCATTTCTTCCTCATAGCAATTTTGGAAGATAGGTTTTATATCCATTACATAGATGTGGCAACTGAGACTCAGAGAGATGAAGCAATTTGGCCTTTGTTGGAGCCACCATTCATGTCCATGACTGTCTGATGCCAAATCCTCTTTCACTACACAACTTTTTATTGTCCTATGAGTGATTTTATTTAACACAGTCATTGACTAAAAATAATAAACTTAGGGGACTTCTTTCATAAGGGATCTCAAGAGCATCAAACTCTTTATTTAATGTGCTTAAAAATGAAAGAAAGGTCACAGTGGTACAGGTTATGATTCTGAATTATATAATTCAGATACTTTGCTGTTGGTCACATATCAGATCCTTAGAAATCACAAAGAATGTTTATCTGTGTCAAAAATAAAAGAAACCAATACATAGGAGAAATATATTTAGCTCAGTGCATCTTTTAATTTTCTTTTTGATGATAATTTTAAGAATTTTTATCTAAAAGCCATTTGTACGCAGGTAGTCAGTCCTTTGGAGAAGGCAATGGCAACCCACTCCAGTACTCTTGCCTGGAAAATCCCATGGATGGAGGAGCCTGGCGGGCTACAGTCCATGGGGTCTCTAAGAGTCGGACACGACTGAGCGACTTCCCTTTCACTTTTCACTTTCATACATCGGAGAAAGAAATGGCAACCCACTCCAGTGTTCTTGCCTGGAGAGTCCCAGGGACAGAGGAGCCTAGTGGGCTGCCGTCTATGGGGTTGCACAGAGTCGGACACGACTGAAGCGATTTAGCAACAGCAGCAGCAGTCAGTCCTTTTCAACTATCCAGTAAATTTTGGTTTGTTTTCAGAACAGTCACTGCCTACAACATTGCTTAGGGAATATTTGAAATGCATTTATATTTGTAGAATAAGGCAATTCAGTAGCATGGTGTCCATTCACTGGTTCACTCATCCTACAACACCTTCTATATGCCAGTAGCTGAGAACGCAATTGTAATCACAGTACGAAGAAGTTTATTGAATGAAGGATGGTAATTAACATTTACACAGTATTTAGAGCTATCAAAAAATGCCAGCTCTGAGAGGCCACAGGAAGGAATGCTCCTAATTCTACCTTGGAGTAAAAAAGCAAACTATACTTCCAGAAAGAAAGCTATACTTCCAGAAAGTACTTTGGAAAGCCCATCTTGAAAGCCTCTTCCCAATGTGTAATAACATTGATAATAAAATGATTAACTTGTTAGTCATTAGATTGTTCTAAATCAAGTTGTGTCCCAGGAGAATAAAATTCCATTTCTAAAATGGACCTTGAGAATCCCTTTTTCACTAACTTGTCTTTTATATTTGAGGAAAGCACCTCCACCACACCTGCATCTCCCACGGTGGGCCAGAAAACAACTATGAGGATAGAGACTGGTGACCTCTGCTGACACTTTACTGTTTAAAGTTATCAGTGCCATGCCTTCAAATCTAGAGGAAATGCCAGTGGTCCTCTTTCCAAAGAAAGGTAAAGGATTTATGTTTTGCTCTTTGTTCATTATTTATTTCAAAATTTACAAGTCACTCAAAGTTAAGATTCATGACTATCTAGATATATCGTTATTCTATGTGAAAAGTTCTGTGGTTCTTACAAAACTAACTATAAACTGCTAATGTGTTCATCCCTTATATGGACTAAAAATGACCATGATATGTGCATGTTGTAATAAACCATTCCACTTGCTAAAAGAAAAATGTAAAGATCTTTTATATCACAACTCTAATCAGACTTCCTGTAGGTACATGTAACTAATAGTAAGAGATAGGCTGTGTATTCTTCTTTTAGATGATAAAAATCAATATTTCTGGGTAAATTCAATACTTATAGAAAGAGAAAAATATAGGTATATACACTATACATTATAGATTGGCAGTGGGGCTGATATTGCCCCAAGTGTTGAAAATTGGTTCTTGGAAGGATGGATGCTAGTGTTACACTAATTTGTGATCTTACAAAGGACTACAGGATATAAACAGATAAATAGTGTATCCATAATATCAAAATTTAATAGGAGGGAAGTTAGGAATAAAAAATATCCACAAAGGCTCTTTGGGGGGTAATAATAAAAAAATGTTGAGTAACACTAGTGTATAAGTATATATACACATGTCTCATATATGTATATATAGGCATCTTTATGCTCACTATTTTTCCTTTAGAACAAAACAATATATGATATTCTGTATCTGTCCCTTGCTTTTATTTTTTAATATGCTATGTCACATATGGCAAAGAATTGATGCTTTTGAACTGTGGTGTTGGAGAAGACTCTTGAGAGTCCTTTGGACTGCAAGGAGATCAAAGCAGTCAATCCTAAAGGAAATCAGTCCTGAATATTTATTGGAAGGACTGATGCTGAAGCTGAAGAAGCTCCAATACTTTGGCCACCTGATATGAAGAGCCAACTCCTTAGAAAAGACCCTTACTCTGGGAGAGGTTGAAGGCACGAGGAGAAGCGGACAGCACAGGATGAGATGTTTGGGTGGCATCACCAACTCAATGAACGTTGAGTTTGAGCAAGCTCCAGGAGATGGTGAGGACAGGAAAGCTGGCTTGCTGCAGTCCATGGGGTCACAAAGAGTCGGACACCGCTGGGCGACTGAACAACAGCATGTCACATGTAAAGCAGGATTTACACAGGCCAATACTTGCAGGGATCAGGTAGGTAACATAAATAAGAAAAACAGGAATTAGGGAAGAGGTGTGGACGACAGCAAAACTGATACCCATGCTCCTGTACACAAGGGGGAAGTGGGATTCGGCTCCAGTTGAAGGCTGCTATGTGGGAATTTGGTCTCAGTGTTATCATATCCTCTGATTTGCCAAGCAATAGTGGAAACACAAACTTTACGTGTTGACATTGAATTTTCCAAGTGTGTCAACATCTTGTGGGTCAAGTGAAACATGTCCGAACGAGTAAACATCGCAGGTCTCCCTTTGGACTTCTGGTAGAGGTCCAACCTGGGGTTTCCCCAGATTGATTCAGAAGCCAACTACAACAAAATTCCTTGCACAGAATTTTCATGTGATGTGCTTGCTGGGCTTCAGTTCAGGTCTACTGAATCAGAAACTCTATGGATCCATCGAGGAACATGAATTTTTAACAAGGAGTTTCTTATGTAATCTCAAGTTTGATAACCAAGAACACAGCATACTTTTTAACAGATATATTACCTCCATAATTGGATGCCAAAGTAAGAAATGACCATACTGTATTAAAAACCATGTCCTTATTGGTGGGTATTGAAGTTGCTTCTAAATTCCCCCCTCTATACATAATACTTCAGTAAATGTCCTTTTGCACATTGCTTTTATTTTTATAGATTTAAAAAATCAGGATTACTGGATCTAATTAAGGTCTAATAGATATTGTACATTTTAGGGTCTAGTAGATACTGCAAATTTACTTTAAAAAGGGTGCAGAAAGTTACATTCCAACCAGAAATATATATGAGTGTCCTTATCCCAACAGTAACATCACTGGACATTAGAATTGTTTTTCTTCTTGATAGAATAAAGATTTAAAAATTTTCTTTTTTTAAATGAAAAATGTTCTGACTTCCAATGCAGTTAAGCATATTTTTAGAAAACACATGTTTACATTTTCTTTATTTGAGGAGTTTGGAGATATATCCTTGCTGAGAATAGCAGGTTAGAGTGGAAGCTAACACCTTGTATACAGTGTTAATTTTATTGACACCTTTACCTGCTTCCTAGGGTCTACCCTCTTCTCAGATCGCTGCTTCTCTTCCCACAGGGAGCCCACTATAGCCACTAATTGTCTTTCACCATTCTGGTATATGTTTCTGAGTTTTATGTTCACTTGTTCATCCCTATCTCCACTTGGCTATTTTAATAGTCTATCTTTTCCTTATTTATTTGATGTAGCTCTGTGCAAACTAGGCCATTAGCAATTCACTATAAAAAGTATTTAAAGAATTATACAGGTTACTGTTTTACTTAATAATCAACCCAATTTGGACAAAATTTTACTTAATTTCAATCATATTCACCCATTGAATCAATCAGTACCCTTAGTTTCTCTTTTTGCTTTTAGAAATGTGCTCTATTTACCACCATGCATTTTCAGTATAATGCTATAATAAGTTAACTCCAGAATAATAGTGATTTTTATTTTATTAAATAACAGCAAAGGAACTATAAAGATTTAAATAGCTTTATATGCAAGTTAAAAACTTTCCAACCTCAGAAATGGATTTTTATGGGGGGAGGGGGGAGAGAAATGGGCTTTCTCTCAAGAGTTTTAATTTCAAAACCCAAATGGAATTTCAAAATAGAAGTAAATAAATGTCAAAGCCTCTTGGCCTCTGCTCTGCCATTCTATGCCTGAAATCCTGCCAAAATGAAATTTTCCATTCAAGAAGAACTGGCATTTACTAAGCTGATGTTTAAAGACTCACTTTTAAAAGTAGTGGAAACTTTGTGCAACTTTGGACGTTCCTCTGTGAATAGAACAGCTGCCTCTGTAGACATTTTCCACAATGGTAATGTTTTCTGAAAAACGAATTTTTAGCCCTTTCAATGTCTTCAGCCACTGGGTCTACTGGTTTTTCCCAGCGCCAAGCATAGAAGATAAACAGTAACCAAACTACAAGCTAGTGTCTCACTAAGTATCACGGCACAAAAAGGACAGAGAGAAAAAGGACAGAAGAGAAAGAGAGAAGAGGGAGAATAGTCTGATAGTCCATTTGCTATACAGAAATATTTATCTCAAAACTGTGTACTCTTTCAACAAAACTGAGCTGTAGCCTGGCTTGAATATGTATCATCATATTCCATTGCTGTTAAGATCACACAGTTAAAAGCTGAGTTCGTTTAAAGAATCCAAAGGGGGAAATATGGAGCCCCTGCAATACGTAATCAAATCCGAGGATTAAGTCTCCGCTTCTGTTGGTCAATCCAGCCTAGGTGGGGAGAAGCGGCAGTGCTTTGGGGTGCCTATGAAAGAGTGAAGTTTTGGGAAATGGAAACTAAAACTGTCAGCCAGCGAAAGCCTGCAGTGTTCGTAAAGGAAACTTTAAAAAATTAATAAACTATGGGATGCATCTAAGGTAGAAATGAACATTACAGAATGTTGTGAAAAAACTGAAATCCATTTTACTGCTTGTCAGTCTAAAAGCAGTGACTTGCAGCAACAAGCAAAAGTTCCTAGTTTGTCTTTAACGCTTTCTCACACCTCTCCTTAAATTCTCTTCCTTTCCTCTTTTGCAGCTCTTCTCATATGCAGTGTACCCTGGAATTAACCCCGAGTCTTCCTTTGATTTCTAGCTCCCGCCGCACTCCCCCCACCCCACCCCCAACTCCCACCCTTTATGTTCCAAGACCCAAGCCTACTTTTCCTCATCTTCTAATATTTGTTGGTTGACGGGGCTTGGAGGAGGTAGCGAGGCAGAAAAAAGTTTTGTGGTTTGGAAAACTTGGGCCTTTGTTGTGTCATTTCCCCCACCGCTCCCCGCCCCCACCACGTGACCAAGACAGGCCGGAATTTTGTGAATGGAGCTGAAAGGTGGGTGCAAGGGAGGGAGAAGCTCCGCCTCCTTCCCTAAAGCGGCCAATCTCCTAGCGGAGCGCTGCGGGGTCAGCAATAAACAACAATGGGCTGGGAACAGACGGTACGTTATTGGCTGCGGAGAGAACCTCGCGGGGGCTGAGCCCGAAGCTCCGCCCCTCCTGTTACCCTGGTTACCCGTCCGGCTCCAGGCGCAGAGAAGGTCTTTGGAAACTGTTGCCCAGATTAGAGGGGCTGGGCTATCCCGGGAGTGTTGGGCGGCGGGGCACGCTTGCTGCCTGATTGCACCCTGGGAAAGTACCCGAGAGCCTCACTGTGCCGGCCTTGAAGCCAGGCTGCGCCCAAACCTCTCCCTGGCCGGGGTAAATGTGCGGTTCCCGCTTAAAATACTTGTAGGTGCGCGCCTTAGGACCGGCTAACTCTGATTCACTGCTTTTAAAGAACTCACGGTGTGTGCCCTTGCTGTCCACAGTTATTGGGTGTTTCCCCAGTATTAAGGTTTTTAATATTATTATTATTAATTAAAAAAATTGACCCTTGACTTCCATGGGTCCGGAATTGCGTCTTGTGCACTCATACTGCAGTTTAATATGGCTCCATAATGTTCCATTTAAGGAAAAACTTTGAATTAGAAATTGAGAATTGCAGCACGTTTCCCAACGGGCTGAACAGCTGCCGAAAATTTCCTTTGGTCTTTAGCTCTGGTCGCCACCAGGATCACAAATGAATTTTAACACCGCTGAGTCCCCGGTGCCATTCCGCGGCCTCTCAGCCCCGGTTGGGCCGAGGCTTTCTTAAGTGACTCTTTACAGCTCTAAGCCAGGTTGGAGGGTCAGGCAAGTGGTTTCAGAATTGCAGCCCTCCCTTTTTAACGTCCTAGTCATTGTCCTTGAAACCCGACCCCCCTTCTCCCCTCGCCACCAACTCCCGGCTCTAGCAGTTTAAAAACTGGAGAGGAAGTGAAAGCGTCAAGTACAGTAAGTGACACCCTCCGCCTCCGTGTATACATAACAAAAGCTCAGGAAATGTGCGAGTCCCTAGGATATCCGAGCTACCCCAACCCATCCCTGCCCCTCCCCACCTCCACTGGGGACTCGAAACACCTAGTTGGAGTGCACACGTGGGACACATTTTATACTTTTCCTCACTTAGATAGCTCCGTAGTTCTCTCAGTTCCCCCTCCCAACGCAACCCCTTCTAAAAAGCAATTCCTCTGCTTCTCCTAAGAGCTTTCCCCACAGATCTTACTGTCCCATGAAAGACTGACTTGAGGATGACGTTTTAAAAAAAATGTTTTTGATACATCATAACGGTGATGGTGGGCGTTGAAAAACGGGAAGAGAACTTGGGCCAAAAGCTTAGTAGGAACGAGGCTGTATTGCGAGGTGGGTTCCTTATCAGGTTCAAAGTGGAGGGACTGGAGATCTCGAGGAAGGTGAGGTAGGAGACTACGGACCCACGGTCTTGGAAGATCGCGCTTCAGAGTATGTATCTGACGCGAACGAAAGTGCTTTAGGAAAGTGCTTCAGTCCGATAGTGGACCAAACACACCAGTTAGGAGAACTGGCGACTCGATACACATGGCTTCGGTGTCCCCAGGCGCCTTAACAATAAGCAGCAGGTTAGGACGGCAGCCGATTTGCTCTGTGGAGTTTCCAGGCTGTGGTCACAGCGCCGGCAGGCACAGCACCAGCTTGGGCAGAGGGGCGCGGGAGATTCACGAGAAGGGGCAGCGAGCCTCCTGATTGACAGCCCGAAATCTGATCTTGTGAAAGAGACGCGGAGCCAATGGGAGGCAGCGATCCATCAGTTTGGATTGGAGGCCCCTGGAGGAGAAGTAGAGGAAAAACCACCGAATTGAGCTCTGTCAGAGGCGCTTTCGGCTTCCAAGGGGGAAGTGCTGGGCAATAATTAATGTTTTTATTAAAATTGGAGGGAATTTTTTGCAGCCGTTCGCCTAGCGTGGCTTTCAGGTGGGTCTTTCCGACAACTTTTTATGTCTCTCCAGATAATTGCATGGTTGTGGGTTGCAAAAACTATCCTTACGAAAGAGGTGTCTCCGTCTCTTTAGTCCCGTTAGGTGCAAAGCAAGTCTCGCTGATCGCCATTGCTAGTTTTGCACACGTTTGCGAATCAGAGCTGCCCGGGGTACACCGACCGCGCAGGGAAACATCGAGAGTGAAAATAAATACATCGCCTCTTGTTCGAATTTTTGCTACTGAGGAAAATATGTAAATTGTGAACTCTCTTGGCTCTCTTTGGATCCAGGTGAAGGAGGCTGTGTAGGGAGGGTTATTTTTGTGAATGGGACTGTCGGAGGATAATTAGCTATGCAAATTCAAGAGCTTCATTCATGATTTTTTTTTTTTTTTTTTAAAGCCTAAAAGCCATCTTGTTCCCCTCTAGGTTGATAGAAGTCCAGATTCCGAGGAAATCTCCAGCTAGATGCTTAAAATATAAAACACTGAGCTGAGATTTGCGAAGAGCAGCAGAATGGATGGATTTTATGACCAGCAAGTGCCTTACATGGTCACCAATGTGAGTGATCAGTTCGAAAGTTGCTGTTTATAAACTTGACTCCGACGGAGGGGAGAGGGGGGAGGAGGGCGAGTGAGAAGGTGGGGGGGGAGCAAGGGGGTTGGGACTGCAGATACTTTATCTGCTTTGTTGCCACTGTAGGGCGACTCTGCTTCTAGAAGCCCAGTCTTCAAAATGAGCTTACCTTTCAGTGATTTGGATAAGGCATAGTTTTGTTTTTAAGACCCCCCCCCCCTTTTTTTCTGTTTAAAGTGCTCAAGATGAGTGGAAGAAGAGAAGGAGGGCAGCAGCAGCTGCTGCACTCAAAGTTTTTGGCTGGGTTTGTCTGCCACATTGAAAAGAATGAAGTTGAGACAAATGCTGACACTTTTTTGTTTACATGGGTTTTGTTTCTTTTTTCTTCTTCTTCTTTCTCATTGTCTCTCTTATGTTTTTCATTTCATCACTCTCTTTTTGTTCTTTTTTTAGGGGATTATCTGAGAGAATAAACTTCAACTGTGTTTTAATCTAGCTTCGATCTAGCCTAAAAACGACTTTAAGTGTAATTGCTTAATGTTGTTTTGATGCTGAGATACCATGAATCTATGACTGATACACAGTGTATTCAGATCCGCACAGGGAAGCAACTCTCCCTGGCTGTTGAATTCTCAGCATATGCTTTCACTGTCAAATGAATGCAGAAAATGGATATTGGGATTGATACCATGGACTTTTATTTTTCTGTTTAAGGAGAGGATCCAGTAGACTTCTGTATGCCTGTGTGTGTGCGTGTGTGTGTCTGTGTGACATCTGAGGTTTACATTCTTTTAAAAGAATTTTATCTTTCCCTTTGTAGAATCAGCGTGGGAGAAATTGTAACGAGAAACCAACAAATGTCAGGAAAAGAAAATTCATTAACAGAGATCTGGCTCATGATTCAGAAGGTGAGGTTTGATTTAGAGCTGAATTCCCCCTCTTTACCTGTACTTCCCACCCTCATAAAGAAGAGAAGCATTCAGTCTTACCTTAAGAATAATAAACTTTCAAATGACTGCATTTAAGCAAGACTTGTATTTGGAGCAATTAATGTGATGTGACAGTTTGCTGTTTTATGGCCCTGTCACAAACTAATGAAAGAAGGAAATAATAAGAGTGACATCCTTCTTTTAACCATTTTGTGTTTAAATACCTTTGTCCATATGGCATATAAGCAATCCTATACACTAAGGTAACAATTTGAAAATATCCAACACAGAGGAACAAATTAGACAGCTATGCGCACAGCTTAATTACTCTTTTCTCCTCCATTAGAAGTTGAGCAATATAAGTTACTGTTTGGTTTCCCATCTCCTTACACTAAAACATATACTGTTACCAAACTTTTCAGAGATGGTTTTGATGACCACATGGTATGGTCATAATACCTTGTTTATAGGCCTTTTAAGTGGTCAATGAATCATAATTAAGACCTAATTAATAATTATAATACATATTTAGGAAATTAAGTTGCAGATTCTTTCTATGAACTATTGATAGGAGGTCAATATGTTATCAATTATTCCAGCCGTATGGGGGCATTCATAATAAACTTAATAAACTTAGATTTAATTATCAAAGTTCAGTTTGCCATTTAGATTAGGTATATTGAATTCTCAAACTTCTTCAAATCTTCATATAAGTAGGAATAAGTTACACATACCTCTCCCTCCCCAGTGACAGAATACACAGTTTTGCACTTGATAATAAGCAGGTGCCTGGGAATTATCTATTTACTTTTGTAAACCTATTAGTGTACAAATTTTCTTCTAAAATCTTGTATTTAATAGTTGTCCCTTTGAGTTCTGAAGCACTGAACATCAAAACATATAGTACTTTGAAAATTATACCATGTCCTGTTAAATCTTTGATAGAAGATTTGGAAGACAGAAATAAAATGTTATTTAGTCTTTCTGATTTTTCCCCTAACACTATTTTATCAAGAATTGAATATGTTTAAAAAAAGTTTCTGAGGATAGACACACCTTCATCTCAACCTTTTTGAGTTCTACTGTAAGTGTGTTGTTTGAGGTCTCTAGGCTTATTTATTAAGCTATGTATTAAAAGGGGGTAAAAAAGACACTGAGAAGCATTGCTTAGTAGGCATCAAAATGGGCAGGATTGTTGGTATAATTAAGTTATGAATCCTCATTTCTTTATTGATGCCTCTCCCCAAATTAAATTGATCTATAGGACTAATTTCATGACAAACATTTCTATTTAATGTCGCCTAAAAGGTTTTCAAATCTTTTGTTTATGTCTTTGACTTGTTTTTTAGAACTCTTTCAAGATCTAAGTCAATTACAGGAAACATGGCTTGCAGAAGGTAAGGCAAAAAATTGCTTTCAAAGGAGGGGAAAAGCAACTCTAGAAGGGAAAGATAAAAAAAAAAAAAAAGTCCTGAACTTGCTGTCTTAATGTTCAGCCCAATTAATTGAGCTCTAAAAGAGCCACCTCATGTGTCATGCATACATTAGAGCCTCTGATGAGTTTGTCTTTGGGGAATCTGGGACTGCACTACCCAGTGTCATCACAAATTACCAGGAGAAATTGCTTCCAGCTCACAATCACATCTGCTTTTGGCAAGAACTAATGCACCAAGACTTCAAGTTCTAAGCCTCTGTTCAGATTTTAATTGCAATTGATCAGGTTTATATTATTGTACCTCGAGAGACCTCCTAGAGCCAGAACCCGGCTTGCTGTTTCCTTTAGAGCAGCGCATATCATTATTTGGTGTTCTGGTGGAGGACTTTTCTGATGGCAGAAATTAGTTTCACTGGGTTCATCGGGACGGGATGCTTCAAGATTTAAGTGCAAGTGTCTTCTTTCCACCTTGCTCACAACACAGAACGTTAGGTGTGTATCCAATGCTAAGGATATCTATGGCTTTAAAATAAATCTTAGGGGGATTGGAAGATTTTTAAAATGTTTCTGTGTGTTACTATGATGTGATGTTTGTTGAAATTGACTTTTGCTATTTTGTTGCTTGTATTAGGATTTATTTAATGTAGCAAGGAGACATTTAAAGGCATTGCTTTTAATTTTGATTGCTTTTGGATAACATTTTGTGTTGCCATCTATTGTATCTTTTATTGTGTGAAACTTTATTTTATAGGAACAAGGGGATACTGCTTCAGTACAGCTTTATGCAACTTGAGATATGTCTAATGCTGAGGGACTTTTGTTGGTGTCTATAATTTGAAATTTTTCCTTTGGATTTGTTATGCTAAATGTGAAATAATTTTATTATATTATGTATCTTGTGGGAAACACAAAGAGAAAATTATAGATATTTAAGCATTGAGTACAGTTGTGTTATTTCTATCTTTACATTATATGGGAAACATGCAATTTTTGGAACAGATTTTTTTAAAGATGGTTCAAAGAAGAGAGAGGGTCTTTAAAATGGAATTGAGCATTGCTGTTGCTACTTTGAGGCAGACTGATGTGGTTTTTCGGTGGTCTTGCTTGTAGTTGATCAAATTGCTGTTAGCATATAAAATAAGTTTCTTTGTGTTGCTGATATCCTAGTTTTTCCAAAGAGCTCCTACAATCTTTATGAAGCTTTTAAGTTAAATAATAGCTTTTCCAGGAGCCCTTTGAAAGAGTCACTGTACTTGTATGTTAATGAAAGTTTTAGTTATATTTAAAGGTCATTTTGCTTGTCTCTGTAAATGAAACTGCAATAGATTACTTATTATTGCAACATAAACCATATATTCAAACATAACTTTCTCAGCAAAAATCTGCACAGAGGCTCTTGCATGAACTTTTGTCTGTTAAGTTTTGCAGAGTTGAAGGTTGTAAGAACATTACATTTATGAGGGAATTTATTCGCTTTTCCAAAATACCTTCTAATATCTATTTTAATTGTTCTGGAAGGTTTGTTGGTTCTTAAGATGTTTAAGTCTCACTGATTCCAAGTCAGTGCACTTGCTGGCAGATTTTGAATATGCATAGCAACTCTGTTCCTGGAATTTAAAAATGTGGAACTGTGACAGACTCTTACCATTTTATAATCAGTTTCAGTGCAGTGTTTCACTTTTGACTTGTTTTGTTTCTTTGTTACTCAGATAAGTGATTTGGTAATTTATCTGAGTTTATTTTAAAACTCTGAGCTGAATATTCTTACCTGTGATAATTAACTTAACCTATAAATTGGATCTGAAGATTTAGTTTTCTATAAAATAAACCTAGGAAGTGATTGATGTATTTGAAAGAACATGGACTTTTATTTGGAAAAGAATTTATAAGCTTAAATAAGTTCAGGGATTAATCCTTGGAGTGTTTTATTGAATAACCAGGTGGGCTCCTTTTACAAACCATGAATAAGACTGTATTTTAGAATAATTTAATTCTATGATGATATAAGCATTAACAGTAACTTGATTTTTTAAAAATCTAATAGTAAGAAGAAAGGTGAATTTTTCTTTTTATTGTTAATGGGCTGCACATTTATTTTTATTTTTAGCAATTTTATATGATATTTGCATTAGCATTTTAACTTATTCTACATCTTGATCAACATTAGCTGAGATCTCAAAGTTACATTAGTTTATTCGTTGGTAGCTAGATCTGTTCATTTATGTCCTTCTGGACATCCAGAAATTAAAACATTGCCAAGCTGTCAGACTGTGAACCATTTACTTATTTCTTTTCATAATGTTTTATCTCTAAGAAGGATACCATAGAATTTAAGGCATCTTGACCCTTTAAAAAAAAGATCATTAGCAATTAACCAAGATTCTCCCCTGAGTAAGAATCCCATTGGAAAGTTAAACAGGTCTAAAAATGTATTAGACAGGAAAGTCAAGTTAGTTCTGATATGTCATAGGAATTTTTAAAAAAATAATCAGAGTCCCTAAATACTTGGGAAACAATACATTCTCTCAGGTTTAATTTGTTTTTTTTTTCTATAAGACTTTTTATAAAGTAGACCCAAAGTGCACCATGAATTAGTCATAAGTAGATTATTATAGATTATGAAATGTGTTGTATGTCCAAGGAAAAATTTGGGGTAGATAAAGCAGGATTTGTTTGAGGGTGAGATTGGAACCAGTCTTTTCGGTTCACTAAAGTGTTCTCCAAAAATACATACTTCCATTCCCCCCACCCTCCCACCCCCCACCGCAATTTCTGAACAGGGATCAAAAATATATTTTTGAAGAATATAACTTTATATTAGTATCACTTTTGAAGTACTAACATTGCAATTTCAAGGTTTTTTTTTTTTTTTTTTTAAACATATATGCCACACTTTAATCACATCTCATTCTGAAGAAAATTGAAAAGGTTATGTCTTCAGTGGCCACAGTAGCAGTTAAAAAATGGAGAATGTGCTTATTTAAAATTTTGCCAAAGCCACTTACTTATGTTGTCATTTTCCATGTACAACTCTTTATTGATTCTTTGACTTTTGAATTAGATTGCCATTGACAGAAAGGCAATTCCAATTATTTGATCCATGGAATAATGAGTTCAAATGTCCATTCTAATAACATCTTGGTAACATGCTTTTTTAGTGGTGCTTTAAGGAAATGTATCCTAGTAATTCATCATTAAAATGGAACCTTTTATATGTGGAGGACAGAAATAGAAGGATGTAGAAGTGAGTTAAAAGAGGCTCACATTTTTAAAAGTTACTCATTAAAGCTTACCTGCTAACACAACTTAGAGAGAAATGATACATTTCATATGTAGCTAATATAAATATATAGCAACTTTTGAGTGTTATTTTTGATGTTGGTCTAGATGTCCGTGAGGTTTCCTTTCGTTAGTAGTTTTAAGGATAAATGTCAACAATGATTCGCCCCTATCAGGGCAGAATGTTTTTCAGTTGTGATGTAAGTTAAATTTCATGCTGCCATGACACTTGAGTCAAAGTTGTATCTCTAAAAATAACTTTTCTACTCTAAAGGTTATTATTACCTCATGCCCTTGTGCAGATAAGCTTTTTCCTTTTGTTTTCTGTGACCTTCCATTAATAATCAGGTTTGCTGAAAAGCAGAGATATCATCGTATCTCCTCAACTTTAGTGGTTGATACTAAATTTATATTCAAAATCATTTATCATGAATTTCTTTAAATGATATGTTGTTACTCAATGTGCATAATGTCACCCACAATACAAAGCTATTACAATGCATTCATTTTTATTTTTCAAAAATTACACTTTCTTTTTGAAATCAAACATAAATTGGATATGTACTCATAGATTTTTTTTTTTTTCCTCCATGTGATGCAGTTAGGAGAAAAGGCTTAAAAACTTCATTATTTGTGTGTTGTTTTTTTTTTTAAAAAAGAGGAATTGAGAATTAGACATCAAATTACAGAAGTCCATACTATTTCTAGTGTTGAGCAAGAGTCATTGTGAGGGGGCAAAAGGGAGCTACTGCCCATCTTTTTCTTGTACCACGAAATACTCTAAACTATGAAACAAAGACTTCTTGTTTGGACCTGACTAAGGGATAGCAGTTGGAATAAACATATTATATTTTTCAGCATTTATTGACAATATATAAATGCATTTCATCTAGAATCTATTTGCAAAATAGAAATATTTGTTAAAAAAATAAAATTTGGATCTCGTATAGCCTAGATATAGTTTTTCCAGAAGGTCTTAATATATGTTAATAAAATTACTAAGCTAATTCAGTTACAGAAAATGTGTACTTTGTTAAATTTCATAGGAAAACTTTATTCCCTTTGTTGTGCAACATTGTAATTAAAATAATAATAATAACAATAATAATATAAAGTCAGCTCTCAGTACCTTATAGAGAATGTTTTGCTGACAGCAACAGCTCTGAGCTATGCGTAAGTTTTCAAACCTCTATATAAGTTAAAGTTAGGAAATTGAAGTTGATTTAAGGCTAAAAACAACTGAAAGTTACTGGTTTCTTTCTCTTTGAGCATACACAAAGCATGACTTTATCACTATAAAAGATTTTTCTGCCATGGAAGAATAGCCCCCTTTTTGGGCTGTTTAAATATATTTATACCTCTGCATTAATTAATGCTTATACATTGGTACAATCATTTTAATGTTAAAAGAGGATGTGGTATAAAACCTGGCTTAGAGGTTTCATGATTATTTCGTTCCATGGCCTGACGCTTCATTGTAGAATTAAACAAAATACGACTGTGTGAAGGTTGATTTTCTTATTGTTTTATTTAAAAGAAAAGTTAAATTTCTTCAGAGAAACTTGTTTCTTATCCTGTGAGAGGGAAATGCTATGAAGTTAAGCAATAGGCTATTATAATCTTAAAATAAAAAGAGCATTTGAAGAATAAGCAAGAAAAATAAAAGGTATTTCTTTAATGCTTTGTCATTTTTTCCCCTTCCTCTTTCCTTCCATCCTTCCTTCATCCATCCATCCATCCATCCATCTGTCTTTCCCTCTTAGTTTTATGCATTCAAGTTTCTGTGACAAGTTACCCTATAGAGCAGGATGGATTAAATATATGTAAATGTATATATGGATTTCATTTTGCCATTTATTTAAACGTATACCTTGATGGATCTGAGCTGTATTTGAGATAGAGCAGTAAAATTGGTGTGTTTATATTGCAAGTTCAAGTTGACTTGCCTTAACTCTCTGGAAGGGTGTGACATGAAAAGATTGCGGTTGAGCCACATGGCTCATGCTGGACTGTGTTTTTGTGAATGGAGGCAGAACTCCAGTTCTGCCTGCTTGTCTGGAGGAATTGCCGAGGAGATCAGCTGTCTCATTCACGGGCAGAAAGAATGACTCATACATCTTCCGCCTTGTTTGGCTCCAGGTCATTGTTACAGTGGATAGAACTGGTTTTAATTAAATATTAACCCCTTTTCAACTTAACATTTGTTTCATTTGTAAGTTTTCCACTTTTTCCCTAGCTTTAAAAGAAAACCCGACAGGCGCCTAGTTTGTAAGAATAAGACGGTTTTTCCTTGTCTGTAGCCAAACTTGGAAAATATTTCAACATTCACCTTTTCTTAAGTAATGATTACTGCTTTATTTGAACGTTAAAAGCAAGCACAAAAGAGAGACAAACTGTTTAAAGATTGTCTGCTCTCCACCTCACCCCCTTGCCTAGGCAATGTCAGTTAAGAAAGTATATATTAAAATTCAAAATAAGGATTAATGATTCTGTGACATCAAGGTTGTGGTTAATATTTTCATGATTTTCTCTCTTATAATATATATTGCAATGTAATAAAAAAGAGAAGGAGAGAGGGGGGAAGAAAAAAACAACTTTCAATGATAATCTAGGTAAAGCAAGTAGCTGAGAGTGCACATACTATGCTTTTAAAGCCGAAGTCCTGAGACTTGATGGCAGCTTGTCTATTAATGTGCAAGGAACTGACAGAGCGCTCCAGCTATTACCAATAAAATCCACATGCTTCATCTTCTTGAAAGCCTTTTATTGGTCTTTTGGTATATACTTTCTCTTCCCCTTTCTTACTCTTCCCCTTCCTCTTTAATTACAGAGTGTGGGAAAACATTTTCATTCCCCAAAGGTGATTATTCCAAGCATAGTTTATAATAGATAGTAGTAAAATAACTATATATATATATATATATATTTTAGGTTGGCCTCTATTGTTAAATTTTCCTCTTTGGAGTGGGTATGGCTTGCCACAAATTTTCAGGCAGCTGTAGTTTGCTACTTCATAGAATTTTCGTGAATGGAGGCAGAAAAGGAAATGTATGATATGAGTGTGGCAATACTTTGTCATATTTTCCTTGCCCAGATCCAACTTGTGTTTTTCGTTAACTGCTTTCCTTTGACTCTAACTTGAAATTAGAGATAGACTGAAGCCTTTGTCTATTTAAGTGGCATGCTGCTTCATTTGGTCTATTCGGTTTCTCAAGATTAGCTTCTGTGAAACTGTGAGTCATATGTTTTTTGTTAAAATTCTGTAATATGTTCAGGCGTAAGTGTGAAGTATTTATTCAGTATGTTAAGGAGTTAGACTAGAAATAGCAATTCTTATTCTTTTTACAAAATTGTTAGTATGTAGCTATTTTCTGTCTCTGTGAGGTATAACTTCTGATTTCTTCTCTTCCCAAAGTTTTACCTCTGCCCCCTCCACTCAACAACTTCCCCCACGCCGACCCGCACCCCACACATATGCCAATATATACTACTTATCCACCAGTTATTTTTATACCTTTCTTGCAGTGATATATATCATGGAGTTGCAAATTTGTCTTATGATAGTAAGAAAAAAAAAAGTTTGGCCTTTAGGACATTCATACCAGCATATTCTGTTACAAATATATTTGTTACTCATTTGCTATTTTTAACTATTCCTGTAAAGGGATATTACATTTTTATTAGATTCTTGTAAATGTTGGCTTTTTAAAAGCGTAGTAATTGCTGTGGTTGATAACTTCGCATCTCAATGGTTATCTCTGTTTAGCTGTGAATTTAGAGCAAAAACCAAAACGTGTAGATATGATAGAAAAAATGTATAGGGTTTGATTCTGTCTGCCCACTGTCATTTATTAAATAAATATTTAAGACATTTTTGTACTTTTTTTGGTGAAAACACTTACTCTAAAGGGCATTCCTCTACATAATTTGTGAGTCTTCGAGAAAAGTGAGGCTTACTGCAATGTCAAAAAATGATTATAACTAAGAGAATACTAATGTACAAATTTTAGCTGTGATTTTTTTTTTCATATCCAATCTAATTCATTAGAAGTAAGAATATTAAACTTGCATTATAGTAATTTGAGTAGTATTTCGTGTGTGAAAGGAAAAAAATTGTGGGTGGTGGAGGTTGGGAAAGAAGAAAATATGTAACATTTTTTGAGTATCTGATATTGTGACTGGCATTGTGTTTAAACTATTTCATTTAGTCTTCATGAAAAATATGTATTATCACTGTTAAACTGATGAGTGAAATGGAGTTCAAAGAGATTAAATAATGTTGCATAGTTTACACAGCAGAGCACAGAAAAATGATTTGAAAGTTGCTTGATTTGATTAACCTTGGTATCAGATGTTAGTGGAACCTGAAGAAAATACACCTTTTCCTCCAGTACAGGCTGGTGAAACAGGCATCAGTTCTAATTTGGAAAAAAAGTTCTTAATTTGTCTCATTTCCTTTAGTGGCAGGGGATGTAATTTATCTATAATAAACTTAAGTATTGGTGAACAGAAGAAAGTTGTTAGAAAATAGTTGAATGTCCTGCTGCATATATTTTGGCAATTTGCAAGATTATCATTTATTCTGCTCTTGAAATATAACAAATTTTTTTCAAAAGATATGTTTTTTTTAAAATCCTATTACATAAGCTGACGTACCAGACATTTGAATTGTGTGTATATTGTATTACTTTCTTATATAGAATTTTTTAAATATCGAATTTCTCTTTATATGGATTTTTTTCTTAACTCTATTGCCAACCCAAAACTTTTTCAACAAAGACTGATTGTTTTCACAGAATAGGTACTTAAAAAAAAATTACATCTGTTTTAATATGACTTGATTAGATAAGTTTCAGGATTAGGTAATATTAGTTAAATAATACTAGCTGATCAGATTATACCTAAAGTTAACTAGGATGATAACTCATTATATTTTTGCCAAATTAAAAGTGACCCCACTTTTATGTAGTTTGTATGTGTGTAATTGTGCATATTTTTGTGTGTATATGGAAACTTGTTTTTGTAATGTTATGTCAATTTGGAGTAGGTTATTTTGATGCCTGAATTAACTGTGATAAAAATATTCTAGAAGTAAAATATATACTTCTGTTTTGATTGCTGAATACATTAAGTTCTTGCTATATTCATTGTTTTATTCCTTTACTAAAGACAGGGAAGTCATTTGATACTAAGACTGATGAAATAGTGATATTCTTTTTGTTAGTGTTGAATGGTCACCTGGAAAATATTGTGAATAAAAATATGAGGTTTATTTTTGTTAACTGTTATTTTTATGATTGTGACCATAATCATTGAGATATAATATTTTATTCCATATGACCAAAATCAATGACTGTCTTTCATGTAAAAAACATTATCACGTATTTTGGCCAAATTTAGGGCAAATGTTAATTATGGTAGTCTAGCAGTAGGTCAAACACATCAAAAACAGACATTTCTGAAAGGCAAGAGGGGTTTGTGTAATAACTGCACATCGTTTGAAAGAATTCTCTGATAAATGTAAATGGGCTGTTTAAACATCGGCAGTAGGTGAATTGAAATACTTCTTACTCCATTCTTGCAAAAAAAAAAAAAAAAAAAACACTGCAGCTAATAGAATTCCTGTAGCTGCTTTTATTTTCATGTTTTTTTTTATTTCCATGTGGCAAGTAAAATGCAGAGAAACTACAACTGCCACCATTTTATTTCTGATATATGTGTTTGCTGGTTGACATTGATGATTGCTTCTATTTCCCTTCTTGAATTTTGCTGTCAATACCATTTGAAATAGGAGCTCACTGGCAAATAATGGTAGATTTGGTCTCAACCTAAAAAAAAATCTCCCATGAGAGATGTTACTTGACATTCTTTATGCTTTGGCAGTTTCTCTCTTAATTTTTTTTTTTTTTTTTCATTTTTTCCCTTCAGCTCAGGTACCTGACAATGATGAGCAGTTTGTGCCAGACTACCAGGCTGAAAGTCGTAAGTACAGTATGACTTATCCCTTGGATTTGTCTTTGTTTCCTCCTTTGATTCTTTCCGTGTGCTTGGTCTCCTCTTCCAGTGTCTGTTCTTGGTACTTTTCAGCTTACAGTCATGAGGTAACTGTATTTGTTAGGTTGTACAGCAGAATTCCTCTGTGATCTGAACAGAGCTTGGGGAAACTGGCTGGACTAAAAGAGGACCCTGTTCCCTATTTGGTTAATATCCTTGGAGAAGAAACAGGGTGCCATCCATGAATGCTCAGGTGTTTACTTTCAGCTTTTCAGTGGGTCCACCAGGAAAAGTCTGAATACCGATGGCAGACAGTCAGTAGTTAAAATCCTGAAGACATTTGTTGTATGACGTAAAAATCTTGGAACAAGCATTCTTTGGCTTATTGTATTATTTTACATTAATGAACATTCACTTGCTCGGATTTCATTTTTATCTTCATTATTTGCTTCCTGGATGGACACAGTGACACAAATGAAAGTTGCCATTGGCTTCCCTTAGAGTCCCTTCATGTTTCTTTCCCTGAGCCTCATTCCAGGGCCTTTCAGAGGATGCAAGAGAACTGATTCAGGGGTTCTGCCCTCTAATCGCCCAGTGAGCATTTTGCCTGTATAAGCGTGGTTGCCTCTATTAGCAAACTGCAGCTATTGGCCTGAGTAGGAATAGTAAAGAAAAAGGTATAAATGCCATCCTGATTTTAAAACTGATCTAATACATTTTGTTCTCTTATTTATTTTTTATTTTTAAAATTTTTAAAATGAACATGGCGTACCATGCCTTAGTTTTATTTATTTTACTTTTTATTTTTTTATCATTTTTGGCTGTGCTGTGCCTCATGTGGGATTTTAGTTCTCTGACCAGGGATTGAACCCGTATCCTTTGCATTGGAAACAGGAAGTCTTAACCACTGGACTGCCACAGAAGTGTCATTTTTGTTCTTTTAGCACCATTTAAAACTCTAACTTGTTTCATTTTTCCAGACCATTGACAGTTTCACAGGAGGCAGTAGCAAGAGCAACAACAGATGCTTAATACCTTATAACTTATCAAACTCGTATTTTCACACCTAATATCATAAATCTAATACAAATACCTACGTTTCTTTGAGGAACAGATGTTTGTGTGCAATGTTTTCAACTTTTATGTTTGAAATCTTTTATTTCCCAGGTGTCAAGGGTTGTAAGTGGTTTCTTCCAGGTTCTCTCCCATTTTACATAGTTTAGTTCAGCATCATTAAAGTTCTTTTTCATTTGTGGTAAAATATATGCATTCCAGAAAATTTGTCTTTTGAACCATTTTTAAGTGTGCAGTGTGGGGCTTCCCTAGTAGCTCAGTTGGTAAAGAATCTGCCTGCATTGTGGGAGATGTGGGTTAAGTCCCTGGGTCAGGAAGATCCCCTGGAGAAGGGCATGGCACCCCACTCCAGTACTCTTGCCTGGAGAATCCCATGGACAGAGGAGCCTTGTGGGCTGCAGTCCATGGGATTGCAAAGAAGTGAACACAACTGAGCAAGTAACACTTAGGGGCAGTCACACTGTTGTGCAAACATGAACACTATTTATCTGAACTTTCTCATGATCTCTACTGAAACTCTCTACTGTACTTACTAAAAATTCACTCCCTACTTACCCTGCCTCCAGCCCCTGATAACTGTTGTTCTATCAATTTAACTTTTAATCTGAGAAAATAATGTTCTGTGCTGTTTGTTGTCTGAATATAGTTATTAGACATAGGATTTCCAGAAACCTATTCAGCTAAGATACAGACCTTCATTAGAGACTCTCAGAAATTCCCAGAAAGATGATGGCTAAGGATAACAGCTTGGCAAGGTTTCCCCTTCTTTGATAAAGTGTAGGAAGAGAATAGTCACATTTCTGCATGTCCTTTCCTGTTAGGAACTAGAGTTCTTTCTAAATACTGTACCTGTCATCTGAGTAGGAGAGTTAGCCTCATGGAGTCACTTTACATCTGAAAAAAATTGGTAATTTTAATACTCTGCTCCCTGGTGGCTTAAACTGTAAAGAATCTGCCTGTAATACAGGAGACCCGGGTTCAATCCCTGGGTCAGGAAGATCCCCTGGAGAAGGGAATGGCAACCCACTCCAGTATTCTTGCCTGGAAAATTCCATGGACAGAGGAGTCTGGTGGGCTACAGTCCATGGGGGTCGCAAAGAGTCAGATAGAGCTGAGCGACTAACCCTTTCACCTTTCACAAATGCCTAAAGATAACTGTTTACATCTTATTTGCCCTCTCTTAGTTTTTCATATCGGAGAAGGCAATGGCACCCCACTCCAGTACTCTTGCCTGGAAACTCCATGGACGGAGAAGCCTGGTGGGCTGCAGTCCATGGGATCGCTAAGAGTCGGACTGAGCGACTTCCCTTTCACTTTTCACTTTCATGCATTGGATAAGGAAATGGCAACCCACTCCAGTGTTCTTGCCTGGAGAATCCTAGGGATGGGGGAGCCTGGTGGGCTGCCATCTATGGGGTTGCACAGAGTCCGACACGACTGAAGCAACTTAGCAGCAGCAGCAGTTTTTCATATTCTTGGTTAATTCATCTTCCTGAACTCAGTTCTCTTGGTTCACAGCATATGATTATTTTTCTTTCTCTTTTTACTCCTCTGATTACTCCTCACATCACTTATCTACCTTCTCTCTCTTGCCCAGGGTTTTGTCTGCAAACCTTTCCTCTTCTGTTTCTTATGCCATGCCTGCACAGTTCCATAGACCAACAGTCTATATCTGTTCAGTATAGTAACCACCAACCACATTTGTTACTGAGCACTTGAAATGTGGCTAATGGGTCTGAAGAAATTAATATTTAATTTTGTGATTTTAAATTTATGTGAACATGTGGCTATCGGCTACTGTAGTGGTCAGCACAGTTCTGTTGAAATAGGTTTCCTACACTGCTTATTGTAGTGTTGCTCTCCAGTCTGCTCCTGTCTATTGAATATCTGCCCCTGATCCACCACTGGGGTCCTTGTGCAAATTATAACTACACAGCACCTCTGGACTCATCCCCTCCACCCTCAGCTGAGCATCAGCATAAAACACCATTTATGCAACACCCCCTGTTCTCATTGTGAGGCTTCACTGCGAGTTCACATTCCCTAAGGCCAACAGTGAAGTCTTTCATTTTTTTCTGCCCAGCATCTTTCTTCAACTTCTGTTGCCTAAGTTGATGATATTACCAGTCCAAGCTGAAAACCTTTATCTTCAAGCCCTCCCAGTTCTTTATCATCACTCCCTTAGGTTACCAAGTTGTTAATTCTACGTCTCCTCTCAGGAGTATCTTAATTTCATGGTCTCATTTCCATTTCCCTTTCACTACCTTAATTCACACCCATATCTGCCTCCACTGAACTTGTGAGTCAGCCTTTCTATGGGGGCTCTTGCCTTCAGATTTCCTTCCATTCTGCTCTCTGCAGTGATCCTGACGCACAGCCATCTGACTTTGTTAATTTTCTTTGAACTTCTTTCAACACAAAATTCTAATTTAGCTGTACAGAACATAGTTCCATGTCCTGGGCCTTGGCTACCTTTTCAGTTTTAACTGTTGCTTTCCCAGTACCCTGTCCCTCCCCATTCTCTAAACTTGAAGCTTTCTAATTTTTCAGTTCCCCCAAAGAGTGAGCTCCTTTATGCCTCTCTACCTTTGCACATGTTCATTTTGCTTTAACGTTTTTAAGATCATTCTTTGCAGTCTGGGGCATCTCCAGCTTCAGATTCAGCTGAGACTTCATCATACTGAGATCTTTCTTGACCTTTCTTTTCATCCTTAGCCTGCAGAGTTAAGACTCATGGCATCTTGTATGTTTCATTTATTATTATATCTTAGATACATGTCAGTAAGACTGTGAACTTCTTGAGGACTAGGAGCATGTCATATTTCAGTATGCCTGGCCTATTTTAGAAGCACAATAATTAAAATTGTCATAACCACGATCAGTGTCTTAGTGTTTATTTTCATTCAAGTATTTTCAAAGTCCCAATTCCCTTCTTAAGGTATAAACATATGATCACGCCTTAAAGAATATATATAGCTTTCATCTGGAAAACATGCTGAAACCATGAATGTTTAGCCAGGCATTTTCAGAATGCTGAAATTTTCCTTCAATTAGTGAATATTTACAGTTTAACAAATATGGCTCTGGGACTTCTGAATAAAGAACGTCATTATAAAGGGAAACCTATAAACACAAGTAAAAATAAATCTGAAAGAGTCTACTAAAAAAGAAAGTAGAAGTGCAATTTATTCAAGTTTCATTGAAATAAAGGACTATTGTTCTGATGATGGTGACCAGCTAATTTCAGTCTTTGCTGAGGATGGAACAAGAGGGATATAATTTTAAAAGAGGAATAGGGCATATGGATTAGATTCTAAAGAAGATTTCTGGGTGGAGAAGTTTATCAAATATTGGAACTGAAAGGCTATATTGTCTCCTAAATGCCCTTTATAAATGTTTGATACTTGTCTGTCTGGAGAAGATTAGTGGGGCAGAGGGACCCTATCTCTAGGAGCAGAAAGAAGCTACATCCTCTCTGTGTGGCCCATCTATTAATTCTGTGGGGCTATTTTTTTCCATTGTGAATAATCAGATTTCCTTACATACCTCAATCAAATAAAATGCTTCTGTTTTTGCTTTTATTGCTTTAGCTGTTTGGTAAATGTAGGCTAGATGAATGAATGGCAAATTCCTTCCCAACTTTGTATTCTAGAACATATGTTTGACTGTAACACATATAAACATATATAGAAGAGTAGTGACCAGAGCATTCAAAAAATCTGAAAAATGAAATTAAACTGTAACACTTGGGTGTTTTTCTAAAAATTTTCCTGAGCGTTCCTTATTTTGTTTATAAAGTATTTCACTCAGAAACCTGGAATTTTAATGATGTCATGCTATAGTCTGGTAACCTTTCAAGGATGCTGACTTTCTAAGCATGTATAGACATTAAAAACAAGTGAAAACAAACAAAAAACCGCCTACAAGCCCATCCTAGGAAATGAATGGAGGCTAAGAAAAACAATTACCTGGCTTGAACAAATTGTTTCTTAGAAATGAGTCCAGAATTCAGACATTGCTGACAAAAAACAGAATAACTATAGGATACACTTTCGTCCAGATGAAGTAGAATTATACTCTTAAGAGAATTGAAAGAGTGTTTAGAATATAGATCAACCTTATGTTTCCAAAGTAGATACAAATTTGTGTACACCTTGAATTTTTGAAAATCATGTGTTTTAAATACAATACATTGATAACCTTATATTTTAAATAAAATATTTTTACACAGCTAATCCTTTAAAATCTACCACCCCTCGTTTTCTTCCTTTACAAAGTTGTATTATTATTTTTCTAACTAGCTTGTTTCCATTTGATGACATTAGTTCTTTTTGTGCTTGCTCTACACTGATTCACACAATAGATGATGTTCACATTTACATTTTATGTTCTTCCAGAACATTCCCACGGGTATAGCCAGGATTAGGCACAATTCCCAGTAGCACAATTCCTTGTAACTATACTTCTTTCTTTTATACCTGAGAAAAAACACTGGAATGCAAGTCAATTAGAAGGATGTCATTAAAGGAATAATATTGCCTAGATTCTTCTCTGGTTTATTTATGAAAGTAAATATAAAAAGGTTGCAATTTACTTTAACTGAAATTTGTAACACAATAATACTAGTGACCCATTCAGAAAATAAAGACAAACCAGTGTGTGGGAACTTAACTGTTTGAAGTCATTATTATATGGGTGATACTTTGTGTATGTAAATTAAATTCATAGCTGCACTTCATTTTCTTATTTTTTTTTTTTTTTTAAGAATAGCACTTTGGATCCCTTTTGCAGTGAAGGAGAGATAAAAATACCTTAACAGATTCTTGTATAAATCTGCTTCTGAAAAAAAGCTGAAGTTAGACAGGTCTATGCAGACCCTAACTGAATAATTCCTTTTATATTAACATGTATTTCCTAGATTGGAAAGTCCCATTTGTGTTTCTTAATTTTCTTTTCTACTAAGCTACCTTCCTGCATTCTGTTCCTTTCTACGTGGACAATGAGTACTTTATAAAGTTTACTTTTTTGTGACTACTTTTGAAACCTTTCTTACCCAATTCGTTTTTTGGATGTGACTTGACAGGAAGGTTTTGTCTTTCATTTTTCTTTTACCAGAGGTGCGTACACACTCAGGCTTCCCTGGTGGCTCAGTGGTAAGAACCCGCCTGCCCCTGTAGGAGACAAAGGCTTTATCCCTGGGTTGGGAAGATCCCCTGGAGGAGGAAATGGCAGCCCACTCCAGTATTCTTGCCTGGAGAATCCCATGGACAGAGGAGAGGAGTCTGGCAGGCTACATCCATGGGGTCCCAAAGAGTTGAACACGACTGAGCCACTGAACAACAAGAACACACGTTCACAGAGGAATTCCGTTTCTGGGATTGGAGTGCATGATTTTGCAACTGTGTCCTGTCTTCTTTTTAAACATTTTCTGAGGAAAATTTGAGTATGTTGCTGTCCTCAGACTCAAACTCTCCATTTGAAGGATGAAGTGTCTCCTGCTTTTTCATCTGAGATCATCTGTGTGCCTAAGATCTCAGCCGTCTCCAGCCCTTGAAAGGTGTTTGCTTTGTGCTGCTTTTTGTTGTGGTTTTGGCTGTTCTTGGTCTGTTTGTTGCTTTGTTTTTTGTCTTTTGCTTTTTTTTTTTAAACATTTTAAATATTTTATCAAAGCAATATATTGATAGAGGAGGAGAAAAAGCGCAAGTCAGATCAGTCCCCATTTTCACAGTCCTCTTCTGTGGAGGCATAGAGGCAACCATTTTTTTTTTTTTCCCTTTGTAGTTAGCTCACATACTAAGTGATGTAATTGTACTGCAACTTATTGATTTATCAACTTTATATTTTTTTCTTTTGCCCTGTTCAGATAATTATTTGGGGTAAATTTTAAATTATTTTCCTGAAAGTCATCAGTTATATAATTTTATATGAGTACAGTAATCTTATTCTCATTTGAGTATGAACATGAATTACTTGGGAACCTTGTTCAAATACAGCATCATGGTCCCAATCCTGTGAGAGTTTGACCTTTTAAGTCTGGAACTGAGCCCTGGAATTTCTAACGAGCTGTTAGGTGATTCTGATACAGGCCTTCCATGGAAATAAGGTTAGACATTTTTTTATCCTGTCATTTACTTATTTGTAAAATAAAGGCAGCAACATCATTTCTTTTTTTTTTGCAATTAAATTGTAAGGTGGACTCAATTCATTATGTAATAGATACAGTTTCTGAAAATGTTAACAAGTAATATTTTACCATATTATTACTGAAAATACTAGGAAATTAAGTCTATATAAAAATGATATTATTGAAGTGGTTTCTTCATTTTCATTTTTGCTTGAGTTATTTGTGTTTCCCATTTCCAAAGACTATTTTCTACTTATTTTCTCTAACCTTTAGCTGTAAGTCATTGCTGATTGTTCATCCCTGTCATCCTAGAATCAATTCTACATTAGAAGGCTACCTAGTAAACTTTGAATCTTCCCAATCTGGTTAGAAAAAAACAAACACTGTGCCCTGTCCTGTTCCAAGTACCTCCGTTAAGGTTTCTTGTTATTGGAGAGTTCACTCTGACATTGGTAGTACACATCTGCCCTATGTATGTCATTTTGGAGTCCAGCAGCCACATTTTCAGCAAAATCAATTTTTAGTTTGGTGCTTGGTTGTTTCATGCACTCAGTGTGTTTAGTCACTCAGTTATTTCCAACTCTTTGCAACCCCATGGACTGTAGCCCATCAGACTCCTCTGTCCTTGGAATTCTCCAGGCAAGAATACTGGAGTGGGTTGCCATTTCCTTCTCTATGATTGTTTCATAAGGAATATATTTTTCAAATCAAAATAGAAACCCATTGGAAAATAAGCTGCATCTTGCAATAATTTTCATTTTAGATAACCCACCAGGAATCCACTGAATTCAAGAGAAGTATATCTAAATTATACACCTTGGCCCTGTTTTTTTTTTTTTAAACCTTTATTTACTTAAACATAAAATGCAAAGAAATAATCTCTCAGGCTCATGCCACATTATGATTCTGTGACATTTTTTTCTACACTCAAGGGAGAAAAAGGAAAAGTAACATCTAAATATGGTAAATGCTTGCTTGCATTTAAAAATGAACTTTAGAAAAAGCATAATTAATGGGGAAATGTATAAATAGAAATTATAGTAGATGACTATGGACTTACAAGTAAAAAGTTGCATCAGTTTTATTAAAATATACTCTAGTAGATAGATATTTTTAACAGTTTTTGGTTTTACCAGTTTATTCTTCATAAGATAGATGGTTGAGACTCAATGCCAAAATGAAAACCAAAAGACAAAGCAAAACAACCACCCTCCAAAAAAAATTGGGGTTTTTATAGCTGACAGCTAAAATTAGGTATCACAACACAAGATTTTTGCTTTTTGTTTCCGATTTTATTTATTCTTTAATTTGGCCTTCAGCATAACAAATTATCCTAGAAATTAACTTCAGAAACACATTCAAAGGGAATATGTCAACAAATACTTTCCAGTCACCCTGCCTATAATTAGTATCAAATTATTTTGAGAAAAGTGATCTGTGCCTTCTTTGGTTGAACTTTACTCAATGTTAAATAAGTATACTGTTATGCAGTAACTGGACTTATTAGTCTAAGAGCCAAACCATATCTATTGGAAAATTTAGGTAAGGGATGAAGGTGGAAAATTATTTGCAGAACTAAAATTATGTTCTTTTTTTTAGTATTTTTAATATATGCAAGACACTTATGTATAGTGATGAATAAAAAAGCAAAAACAACATTGATTAGTAGTTACAAATAAAGCCAAAGCAACGATGAAAGTAAGTACATTTTTGAGCCACCAAATTTTGTATGTAAATTTCATGTAATCAGATGTAAAGGAGACACGAAGAGAGAATCTGAGCTAAACTAGTCTATGTGAATCTTTCTGTCATAATTGTATGTTTAGTGTTTTTATGGAGTTGTATTTATATCATTCTTTTTCCGTTTTTTCCCTTTTTTAACGTTAACTGTCTGCTTAATATGCATAGTGCATATTTGCTTCTGTCTGTTATTGAATTTTCTCCTAATGAGAGTTTGTGCTGTGTTTCACTAAGTAAAAGTGGTTGATTTAATGTAGTTGCTTTTTTAAATCTAATGAGTTGTGCCCTAACAAGTATTACTGTGATTTGGCTTTAGCTGAGGCTGTTGTTAACTCAAGAATGTATTTATTGAAAATTTGTCAGGAATGGCTAAATTAAAAATCCTACTTATATAATGTCTGATTAAACTTTAAGAAAAACTACTTGTGGAATGGTTTTGTATGCCATCTTTAAAGCTTATTTAAATCTAAGTTTTAGCCAAAAATTCATTTTACTGTAGATGCTACATTGTTAAACCACTTAGGTTTGTTTCAGTTACTCCTATTTGTTGGATTTACAGTCATGTTAAGAGTAATTATTAGATCCCATGGAATAGGTTTTGAACTGTGATTGTTCCTTGATGTGTATAGGAAAATATTATACTCATATTTCTGTTTGCAAAATTGGAGTGCTTGTATATGCTTACAAATGTGAGCCATATCCATTATATTCATTTTTATGATTTGAAATATGAATAATAGATCTTAGTGGTAAACATTTTAATTTTTCCTATGAGATTTTAACTTAGTTACTGGTACACATGTCTATATGGTTTTATATTAAGGATGCTCGATGGGTTTAGTGCCTGTGCTCAGTTGTGTCCACATTTTTTGTGACCCTGTGGACTGTAGCCCGCCAGGTTCCTCTGTCCATGGGGTTTTTCAGGAAAGAATACTGGAGTGGGTTGCCATTTCCTCCTCCAGGAGGTCTCCCCAACCCAGGAACTGAATATGTGTCTCCTGCCTTGGCAGGTGGAATCTTTACCGCTAAGCCACCTGGGAAGCCCATTAAGTAAGTTTGTACGGCACCAAAGATTTATTCATTCAACAAATGTGTTTTAAGCCTATTATATGCCATGCTTTGATCCAGGCATTGGTGATAACAGTGGTGGGAAAACCAGAAAAAATTACCTCTCATGAAGCTTTTGTTCTTACCGAGTGTAACTAATATAAAGTCTCACTCATCTCATGTTGAGGGATGTGAAGTTGTATCAGGGGTCAGTGTGTATGCATAATCATTGTGTGTTCAGACTCCAATCTGTTATGTTCTGAAGAAAATATACTTGGGTATTTTTTCAAACTTTGTTTATTTCCACAAAAAGCACTCTGCTTAAAGTGGTAGCCACTGGATTTCCCAGGGGATGTCTCTGTGTTCGCACCTCTTTATTCCTAAACCTAAATTCCTGTGATGGTTGACTAAAAGAAGATATTTTTATCACTTTTTAAAGTTTATGTACTCTCATGTTAATAGCATACATTGTATATTACCATATACAATGTATTAACCTTTACTTTTTGAGATCATACTCGAAGATTCAGTTCATTTGTCCTTTATTCCTTAATTATCTTAGAATTGATGACTTCTGTGTGCTCATAGATGCTTTGTATACATCTCAATTTAAACAGGATTTCAATTGACTTGTAGAGAATGGATCATGTCCTACTCATCCTTGTATAATTCACATGTTGTGGGTATTCACTGAATATTGAACTGAATGACTAGCTTCTTGGGTGCTTAGATTCTTTTTAAAAACATTCATTCAGAGGTAGCTTGCATTGTTTAAAATCTTGTACAAATATCTGCTTTTATTTTCCTGTGTTTTATTTTCCTTTGAGGGATAATGGAAAGCTGTTCCCACTTAAGTAACATTAGAACTAAGTCTCGGTTATCAGATAAGGGCTCTCTGATAAATATTACTTAAGACTCATATCTCACAATACATTTCTCAGTAATCTTTATTTAGCACAAATAATCTTAAGTAACTTAGTATTGTTCCCATTTTATTCAGAGAGAATCTGGGATGTGAAATAATCTGGTAACAAGGCACAGGGTTGAGATTCGAGAGGTCAGACACCCTCATTCTGGCTCTCTCTGTGGAGATCTCCCTTCCCTGAGGGCCCAAATTTAGCCCACTGGTAGATTTCAAAACTGTTATTAATCTTGAAAAAAACATACATCGCAAAGAATGTTCTTCATAGGGAACATCAATATTGTTTGCAAATTCTTATTAAGGTGTGATAAGCTGAGGGAGACCAAGAGCACCTTTTTTATAGGGATTTGCAATGGCACCCCACTCCAGTACTCTTGCCTGGAAAATCCCATGGATGGAGGAGCCTGGTAGGCTGCATCCACGGGGTCGCTAAGAGTCAGACACGACTGAGCAACTTCACTTTCACTTTCCACTTTCATGCATTGGAGAAGGAAATGGCAACCCACTCCAGTGTTCTTGCCTGGAGAATCCCATGGACAGAGAAACCTGGTAGGCTGCAGTCCATGGGGTCACACAGAGTCGGACACGACTGAAGCAACTTAGCAGCAGCCCCAAGAAAGATATTCTATGAGCTGATGTGAGGTAATAGCTGGAAAGCATGGTGGGAGGGCTTGGTATTTGGGAACTATACCAATTCTCATCTAGGTTACAGTGAATTTTGTTTTTTCCTCTTCCTCAAATATTTTATCTTACTTATCTAGCATTGGAGAGATTTATGACAATATATTTTCATGTTTATGTGCAGGTTTTGACTTCAGAAATGTTTGAGACCTGGCATATTTTCCTTACTGGGGGAGGGTGGATGGGGAAGAATGGCTTGGGTAGTTAAGACAGTAGTTGTAGTTAGCAGCTGCAGAGTTAGTAGAAGTAGTACTAGTCACAGTAGTAGTATTGATGGAATTGCCAAAATAGTAGTAAATATTCATGAAGATCCCAAAGCGGCAGCTTGTGGATTAATGATATTAGCAGTCTTATTTTAAAGATGAAAAACTGAAAAAAAAATATTATTGGGATGTCTCTGGCTTCAAAAAAAAGTGTATGCTCATACTTGTGCCAAAGTGGGAAAACAGCAAGTAAAAATTATGCGAACCCAGGCACTTTAGCTTATTGGGGAATTTTTCTTTATCGAATTCTCTGTAACATTGGAGTAGAAAAAATTTTTTTCTCAACCATTTTCTTATTAAAGAAGGTACTTTTAAGTTCTGCAGACTTATTAGCACAAATATTTATTTGTTGGATGAAAGAATGAATTTTGAGTACAATATCTTTATACCAGTCTTTTGTGTATCTGCCCTACTCATTTTAGTGTGTCTGTGGTGCTGGTGGTTTAGTCACTCAGTCGTGTGACTCTTTGTGACCCCATGGACTGCAGCCCACCAGGCTGCTCTGTCTATGGGATTCTCCAGGCAAGAATCCTGGAGTGGGGTGCCGTTTTCTTCTCCTCTTAGTTTAGTATTACTTAGGCTTTTCACATTAAATAAGTATAATCAAGAATCTATAAACCACTATAAAATTCTGGATGTATTTTGATCAGAAAGAAATATAGGCCCCCCCTCTTTGTCCAGTTTTTCCTCTGAACTTTTTAACACTGACATTTAATCCTAAAGCATGATATACTCTTCTTAGATTGTCTTCTAGCCACAGAGCTGCCAGCAGTTCTGTCAAATCCTCCAAAGGTCACTGGACTCGGTGAAAAGTGGCTCTTTCCTAACAAGATGTATGAATAACATTGAAGTAAACCCTTCAGTAGTGTGAGCTTTTTCCTTTGAGATAGTGGTCATGCGAAGAAGTTTGAGCTTTTTCTGCTGTTTGAGCTTGCTTTTCTCCGACTTTATGGACACAACAGCCTATTATGTTGATTTGATTTGATTCTCTAGTCCTTGGCACTGGGGCTATAGCATCAGGTAATGACTCAGTTATCTCTACTCACAGGACTGCAGGGAAAGCCAAGTAACTGGATGTTACTGCTCCATCTTTCAGGATGTTTTTGCCTTCTTCAGTAGCCCCACATTCTTGTTTCCTTCTTGGGCAACCAAACCTTGTTTTCCTTTCTGAAAGCTCTACTTTCATTCACAGTTTTATGTCAGATTAAAGGCTGGTGCATTAGGTTATCAGCTAATCAATAAACTTCAGTCATCCCATCTAGTGATAGAGCTGTTTCATTGATCAAAGTGGAAATTTAGGCCCTTAGCTTTTAAATGGCAATTTCGGAAGGTTTGAAGAATGTGCTTGTGGAAAGTATAGCCCTATGTTCTTATGTGTATTGAGAGGCGGTCATTAGAGTTTATGAACTGTGTCTGATGTACACATAAGCAGATCCACATATAAAAATATCTATCTGGATTTTATCTAAAATATTTTTCTGATTTTCCTTACTTTTTTTTCAAATTCTAATCAGTAACTCTTTCTCTCTCTCTCTCTAAATGTATAAAACCTGTATTTGTCAGAACTGATGTTATGATGTCTTCTGAACCTCTAAGGTGAATTTTCAATAAATGCACACATAGAAAAAAAAAAAAGGTTCAAATGCTCTAATTGTGATATCAGGAAGAAAACCTCTTATTTTCCTATTAATTAAGTTATTAAATGGGTAATAGTTTAACAATCTTAAGATTTGGCATCTTTAGCCTTTTCTCTTGGTTGAGTTCCTACCATTGCTTTTTTTTTCTCCATAATAAAAAATAAGTGTAGCCAACAAATATTCATACTGTCAGGCATTATGCTAGATGCTATAGAATGAAATTTAAAAGCAATATTAGTGATAATACTAATCTCTCTTTGTTTAGCAATTTAGAATTTGTAGGTTATTTTCACACCCACATCTCATTTGTGCCTCGCAAAAGCCCTGGGATTTAGGCAGAGCAGACAACTTCATGCAGGTTTAATGAGATTCCCAGTCTCTTAGATAGTGAATGGCAGAACCAAAACTTATCTTGTAGTGTTTTCTCTTATACCCATCAGACAAATTGCAATAACCCATCATTCATTGAAATGATACCGCTGGGCAAGTGAATTAAAAACATATAAGTATTTTGGTAATATTAATATATATATACATAAATTTGTTTATATAATAAGTTAAAGGAAATATTGGAAAACATCCAAAAGTTTCTTATTGTGTATGGATGACTTCTAATTTATAACTTAATATCCAAAATAAATCATATATGGAAAACAAAGGTGGAATAGACAGCCCTTTAAGTTCCCTATTACCCTATGAAAATCACCTTCATACTTTGAATTGTAGAAGTGTGGTTAAGTCCTGTGTCTACATAAGCCTGCAGCTTCCGGAATCCTGGATGTTTGATTAACAAAATAATGAAGCGCTCCAAAAAGAATTTTTAAATTTTGATTTGGAACACTATTTCTCTTTGGACATTGTGTAATTTGGCCAGAAAAATGTTCCAATATTGTCCTGAAATTAATTGAACACTACATTTGGCATTTTGTCTGGTACAGCTTTTTTTTATATTTATTCAGCTATTTTATAGTATTAATGCTGAAGACACTAAATATATATACATATACATGGTATATGTATTACACCATGTAATATAGATATAGAATCCTTTCAACGAACCAAGTGCAGTATACTGCATGAGAGCCAGGTGTTGGACCTAGGATGCTTGGTTTCAGATCTCTGTTTACTTGGCGTGTGGTTTGTAAGCAATGCAAGATAAGACCTGGATAATAATGTTCTCATCCCCTAGGGTAACTTGAGTTTTAGGATAACTTGTGTATTTTTACGTAAAATATGTAAGTAATAATCAGTGAGTGATAAACTACTGTGCCGTTTTATGTAAGGGACTTGAGTATCAGGATTTCGGTATTCACAAGTGGGAGGAGATCCTAGATCTAATACCCTGAGGATACCTACAGAATGATTATAATATGACTGACACAGAGAAAGCCCTAGGTATGGTTTTATTCTATATACACACAAATATATATGAAATATACGAAACATACAATTCATATTATTGTTCATTTGCTAAGTGGTATCCGATTCTTTGTGAATCCCTGTTCTTCACTGTCTTCCCTGTTCTTCCCTGTTCTTCACTGTCTCCCAAAATGTGCTCAAAATCATTGCAGTATTTCACAAATGTACTCATTTTGAATAACTTACCTTTATGTATTGTGTGTTTTGTTTTTGCCATATTTAGAAATTGTATCTACACCTCCTTACTTAAAAGGTTTATTTAAACATACTGTAAATTTGTACAAGGGTGATTTGATCTTTTAGTATGGGTTACACTAGCAGTTCAGTGCATATCCACAGTGATGCTGTCAGGAGACACTTGGAAGTGTTTGTACAAACCTGTTGTCATTTTGACCATAAGGATAAACAGAAGGTTGAACGGGAAACATTTGATACTTGAAAAAAAGGCCTGGTTATAGGATCTGTTACCATCTTATGTTTAAGATTATGGGTTATGCATTCTGGTTGATCAAGGACACCCTAATTTGTGGGCCTAGCAAAATTGCCTGCATTTCAATGTTTTTGTTGGTTTTGAAGTTGATGTATTCATTGAAAGGGAAAAAAGTGTTGATTTTTCAATTAAGATGCAACCTTTACAATGCAAAGCAATAATAATTATAGTGTTCACTCAGCCTGAAGAAAATATTTCACCAGTTAAATAGCAATAATCAAGATGAGAACTATATTAGAAGGGTGCTAATTTTATGATCATCTCTTATTTAAATAATAAAAATTAACCCCCAGGACCTTTGCTGTAACACACTGCTTGCATTGAAAGCCATATCAGCTTTAGATAGGGCCTGGGGAAGCACATTTAAAAGTTAATTGGTTGCTTAAGTTGTGAATAACCTAAGGTCCTCCTTATAAAATAGAATGAATGAATTAGCTAGGGAGTGACTGAACTTCTACCAGTCCAGTTGTGTTTGACCCAGCAATTGGGCTCTGTGTGCTAAATTTAAGAGAAGTAGATTCTAGCTGTATTAAAAAAAAAAAAACCTGAAATTATTAACATTAAATGATTGTCAAGCACTAAGTAAAGTAAACATCTTAAACAGTAGCTGTAATTTCACAGGGTGACACAATGACTTTGAAGCCCAAATGTCTAGGTTCAAATCTTAAGTTGCACAGTTCAGTGCTCAGTCGTGTCCGACTTTTTGCAACCCCATGAATCGCAGCACGCCAGGCCTGCCTGTCCATCACCAACTCCCGGAGTTTACACGAACTCATGTCCATCGAGTTGGTGATGCCATCTCATCCTTTGTCGTCCCCTTCTCCTCCTGCCCCCAATCCCTCCCAGCATCAGAGTCTTTTCCAATGAGTCAACTCTTGCATGAGGTGGCCAAAGTACTGGAGTTTCAGCTTTAGCATCATTCCCTCCAAAGAAATCCTAGGGCTGATCTCCTTCAGAATGGACTGGTTGGATCTCCTTGCAGTCCAAGGGACTCTCAAGAGTCTTCTCCAACACCACAGTTCAAAAGCATCAATTCTTGGGCGCTCAGCCTTCTTCACAGTCCAACTCTCACATCCATACATGACCACAGGAAAAACCATAGCCTTGACTAGATGGATCTTTGTTGGCAAAGTAATGTCTCTGCTTTTGAATATGCTATGTAGATTGGACATAACTTTCCTTCCAAGGAGTAAGTGTCTTTTAATTTCATGGCTGCAGTCACCATCTGCAGTGATTTTGGAGCCCAAAAAAGTAAAGTCTGACACTGTTTCCACTGTTTCCCCATCTACTTCCCATGAAGTGATGGGACCCGATGCCATGATCTTTGTTTTCTGAATGTTGAGCTTTAACCCAACTTTTTCACTCTCCACTTTCACTTTCATCAAGAGGCTTTTGAGTTCCTCTTTATTTTCTGCCATAAGGGTGGTGTCATCTGCATATCTGTGGTTATTGATATTTCTCCCAGCAATCTTGTATCCAGCTTGTGTTTCTTCCATTCCAGCGTTTCTTATGATGTACTCTGCATATAAGTTAAACAAGCAGGGTGATAATATACAGCCTTGACGTACTCTTTTTCCTATTTGGAACCAGTCTGTTGTTCCATGTCCAGTTCTAACTGTTGCTTCCTGACCTGCATACAGATTTCTCAAGAGGCAGGTAAGGTGGTCTGATATTCCCATCTCTTTCAGAATTTTCCACAGTTTATTGTGATCCATACAAGTCAAAGGCTTTGGCATAGTCAATAAAGCAGAAATAGATGTTTTTCTGGAACTCTCTTGCTTCTTCCATGATCCAGCGGATGTTGGCAATTTGATCTCTGGTTCCTCTGCCTTTTCTAAAACCAGCTTGAACATCTGGAAGTTCATGGTTCACATATTGCTGAAGCCTGGCTTGGAGAATTTTGAGCATTACTTTACTAGCGTGTGAGATGAGTGCAATTGTGTGGTAGTTTGAGCATTCTTTGGCATTGCCTTTCTTTGGGATTGGAATGAAAACTGACCTTGTCCAGTCCTGTGGCCACGGCTGAGTTTTCCAAATTTGCTGGCATATTGAGTGCAGCACTTTCACAGCATCATCTTTCAGGATTTGAAATAGTTCAACTGGAATCCCTTAACCTCCACTAGCTTTGTTCGTAGTGATGCTTTCTAAGGCCCACTTGACTTCACATTCCAGGGTGTCTGGCTCTAGGTTAGGGATGACACCATTGTGATTATCTTGGTTGTGAAGATCTTTTTTGTACAGTTCTTATATGTATTCTTGCCACCTCTTCTTAGTATCTTCTGCTTCTGTTAGGTCCATACCATTTCTGTCCTTTATCATGCCCATCTTTGCATGAAATGTTTCCTTGGTATCTTTCATTTTCTTGAAGAGCTCTCTAGTCTTTCCCATTCTATTGTTTTCCTCTATTTATTTGCACTGATCACTAAGGAAATTGTACAGTTTACCATATTTGGGATCTTGGGCCAATTACCTTTTTTAAGCCTTGTATGTAAAGGGGAAAGTAAATGGATTGATGTAATGATTAAATGAGGTGTCTTATGTCAAGATTTTGGTATACAGGTTAGTATTTGATAACTCACACTCTGTGTAGAAGGAAGACATTATCTGTGTCTATATTCTTTTGAGGCCAGAGGATTTCTTAAGCTACCAGTGACAGTTTCAGGATCATAGGGCCAATAATACAGTTAAAAAGAATTGAAAATGACTGCATATGGTTGACATAGAGGTGAAGAATTTGGTTTGTTTCGTCATTCCTGCTGCCTACCACCTGCTGATAATATACTTATCCTAGATAGAGATCATGACTATATTATTCTTTAAAAAGTAAAGATCTCACCATTTTTTCCATTACCAACCCAAAAGGAAGGAGCACTACAGATGTAGCAGTGTTATCTTACAAAATTGTGAAAGATCCCGTGCTTTCTCTTGTTTGTGTGGTAGGTTGTCTATGCCCAGTGCTTGAAGTATTTCCACTAAGAAAGACAGTGTATTTATGACTCATAATTGGAAAAAAAAGGTGGTGTGACAGATGAAACCATTTTTTTCTTAATATGTTATTTTACTGAGGTGTAGTTGACTTATAATGTTTCAGGGACACAGCAAGGTGATTCAGTTATACATATACACATATATTATTTTTGAAATTATTTTCCATCATGGTTATTACAAGATACTGACTATAGTTCCCTGTGCTATACGTAGATGGAACCATTTTTAAACCATGGTTAAGAGTCATCCTATTTTAGAAATTTTGTGAATTATTTGTACAGATATGATGCCAAGATAAAGATAGACAAATATTTAAGTCTTTATTCATATGAAATACAGTTTTTGTGCATAAAGGTATGTTAAAAAAAACAAACCAAACCGTGATCCTTGAATTCAAAATCATACTAGGAAATTTGGAAGAAGAGGGTGAAATATGTCTGGGATGGTTAAGATACAGTAGAGTGAGAAGTTAACGTAGCAACCAAGAGTGTACTGTAGGTTCTGGGATCCTAACTAGTTAGGCTCAGTATCTCAATCTACTACTTCTAGCTGAGTGACCTTGGCAAGTCACTTAATCTCCCAATACTTCCATTCCAGTCCTTCCTGGAGCTTACAAAAAGGCTCTCAGTGGTAAAGATGCTATAGATGTAGAACAAGAATAAAACTAAACAGGGTATTCATAATTAACATCATTATTATCATAAAATTAAGAAAAGTCCTGCATGACTAGCAATGAAAAGAATGCTGCATAAATACTATAGCGTTTTTAAAAGTAAGAGATTATTGTAAATTGGAATAGTTAAGAATGCCTGCATGAAGAAAATGGAACATGACCTGGAACTAGAAATCAGATCCTTAGAATAAAATGACCCATGAAATGCAGTGAGCCTGGAGATTATCCACCCTTCATGTGTAGTAGTAGTGAATACTTGCTCAGTGCTCCTTGTGTGCTGGGTGCTTTTCTAAGCACTTTATATGTATATTCATGTATTATTCTGTGTTTACACCAGCCTTGTGTTCTGTGAGCTATTATCTCCTTTTATTCAGGTGGGAAAATTGAGGCACAGAGTAGTTAAGTGGCTTGTTATCATCATAGAGTGACCAGGTTGCAGATCTGGCTCTCAAGTTTACACCTGTAACCACTCTCCTACACTGTTCCAGATAGAGCTTTGTGCCCAGACTAAGGTTACGGGGCAAGAGAATTTGCCAAGGTGACTAGTAGTTGATGCCCAGGTTGTTAGGCACTTAATCCTCCTTAGTGCCTAATTTTCAATATTTCTGTGCATCTAGCACCCTGGTTGGCTTCTCATGATGTGTATGATTTCCCCAGTCATGATGGGAGGACCCATTAGGTTAGATGAAGGCCAGGTGTTAATTTCTCTGCAGGAAATCTGAACATTCTCTGTCCCTTGGGAAGAAAGGCAGTTGTATTTGGAGATTAGGTGTCATTGGAGATAGCAGGAGAGATGGAGTTTGAAGGTCAATGTAAGTCAACATCTGTGAGGCAACAAAAATCAATCAGGTATATTTGGGGTTTATTCCTAAGGACAAACAGGCCAACTTGGAAATTTCTAAGCATGCAATTAGATGTCACATTCTTGAGGAAGAGAAAGTAGAAAGAAAAAGGCAAAGGGACATACATAATATATATATTTTGTACATAGGTTTCAGCAGATAGGCACACTGTCATTAACCATATTTTAAAAACATACATACTAAGTAATGCACCTCTGTCAGAATTGTTTTAATTGTATCAGTGGAACCTAATGTGGTAAGTCTAAGAAATGTGCAGTGGCTGAGAATTTAAATGCAAGCATTGTAACAGGAGAGGGGAATCAAGCTTTATCTGACTTAATATTTATCCTCTGCACACCCTCAGTTTACAAAGCTCCTGTTAACTTCAAAGGGGTGAGGTGGAGAATGCAAACCAGGCCTGTTGTGTTGGTGGTCATAGTTTTTTTGCAGGTGGTCTCCATGTGTTTCTCCAAAGTTCATCTTTTCTATTTGCACACATGGAAAGAGTACCGAGTCCTCTTTCATCTTCATATTTTTGTAGTTTCTTGGAGCTATCCATTACAAAAAAAGGGCTAAATAAATTCTTTGTGTGTTTCGGTGCTAATGTAAGCTGCCGAATGTGTTAGCTGGTGACAGTATTTGACACACCTTATAGTCACTTTACACCTGCAGTTATAACAGATGCATTGACAGAGCTCTGTGTACTAAAGAATGAGGTTATATTTCAGAATACAACATAAAATGGAAATCTAAAAAAGAAGTCCATTCTGCTTGTGAGTTTCTTACATTATATTATGTTGGTAAATACAGGGGCTTGAAAAGAAATGCTGTTTGTTGTCAATGTTTGTCATCCTCTTTGATCACTAAGTGGTAGAAAAATGATCATTCCTGTATAATTTGTGATCAGCAGCAGCCATTATAATATTCGTTTATATTCACATGGGCTTGCTGTTAACATCTAAGCGTCTCAAAAGGCAAATTTTAAAGAGATGGTTCAGGTTGACATAGCAGCAGACATAGTTTTGACAGTTTTCAAAGAAAGCAGTTAAACATTAGAATATGTTGATTGTTTGGCTATACCACCTCATTTAAGCAGGGAGATCCATTTATATAGACTTTACATCTTTAATTTTTAAAATCCACAAGGATTCAGTCAGATGAGTTCAGTCACTCAGTCGTGTCTGACTCTTTGCAACCCCATGAATTGCAGCATGCCAGGCCTCCCTGTCCATCACCAACTCAGACTCATGTCCATGGAGTCGGTGATGCCATCCAGCCATCTCATCCTCTGTCATCCCCTTCTCCTCCTGCCCCCAGTCCCTCCCAGCATCAGGGTCTTTTCCAATGAGTCAACTCTTTGCATGAGGTGGCCAAAGTACTGGAGTTTCAGCTTTAGCATCATTCCTTCCAAAGAAATTCCAGGGCTGATCTCCTTTAAAATGGACTGGTTGGATCTCCTTGCAGTCCAAGGGACTCTCAAGAGTCTTCTCCAACACCACAGTTCAAAAGCATCAATTCTTCGGCGCTCAGCCTTCTTCACAGTCCACCTCTCACATCCATACATGACCACTGGAAAAACCATAGCCTTGACTAGACGCACCTTTGTTGGCAAAGTAATGTCTCTGCTTTTGAATATGCTATCTAGGTTGGTCATAACTTTCCTTCCAAGGAGTAAGCATCTTTTAATTTCATGGCTGCAGTCACCATCTACAGTGATTTTGGAACCCAAAAAAATAAAGTCTGACACTGTTTCCACTGTTTCCCCATCTATTTCCCATAAAGTGATGGGACCAGATGCCATGATCTTAGTTTTCTGAATGTTGAGCTTAGTAGCTAATATTTAAATGAAATTTATGGGAAAATTCAATCTAGTGGGTAATTTACTAACTGGTTAGTGCATCTATATATTGTAACATAAAGACTTGCATTGTGTGAGGATTAGTATGATTTGATATGTATTTTAATGATGTGCTTCCCTGGTGCCTCTGATGGTAAAGAATCTGCCTGCAGTGCAGAAGACCCAGGTTCAATCCTTGAGTTGGAGAGATCCCTTGGAAAAGGGAATGACTACCCACTCCAATATTACTGCCTGGAGAATTCCATGGACAAAGGAACCTGGTGGGCTACAGTCCATGGGGTTGCAAAGAGTCAGACATGACTGAGCAACTAACACTTTCATTTTTCTTTGATGTTACCACCGAATGCTTTGCCCAAAATAGATGTAAAAAGATTTTTAATTTTGAAATATTATTGCTTCCATGCTATGATTTTCTATTTCCAATAATACCTGTACAATACTGCTATCCAGTTATGCTCAACGTGTTATGCTTAATATAGTAATCGAATTTCCCCTTATTTGCAGTTAGCAAGTCAAAGTAAAAAAATATACATTGGAAAGTTGCCATGACATTATTGGCCCTGGAGCCAAATTTAGTAACTGATGAGAAATCTTGGTTCTGTCAGATGGGGTGGTTTCTTGAAGGACCAGAACAATCTTATTACATGGCTTTTCCCCTGTAATGTGGCCTCCAGAATGCCCTTGTTGGGACCCTGCAGTAGAAAGGCTCTAGAGTAGGAAATGAAGGTACAGACATTCTTCGAGCTAGCAGCTGGGAAGTTATATCAACAACTCTATGAAGTGTAATAAAAATTGGGGGATAATTTTCAACACATTTAAGAAGCCCTTCTGGAATACTGTGAAGAAGATGAAAATTAAGGAAATGTCTTAGGTGTTCAGCGTGTGTAATTAATGAATAGTTGCATAATACTTGATTTCATAATTTTAGTTATTCTAACAATTATATATCCCTGTATGTGTTAGTTGCTCAGTCGTGTCCAACTCTCTGTGACCCCATGGCCTCTGTCCATGGATTTCTCTAGGCAAGAATACTGGATAGGGTTGCTATTTCCTTTTCCAGGGTATCTTCCCAACCCAGGGATCAAACCCAAGTCTCCTGCATTGCAAGCAGACTCTTTACTGTCTGAGCCACCAGGGAAGCTTCTTATGTATCTCTAGATCATATCAACTAACTCATATTTAATTGTAAATTTATATAAATATGTCTTAAAATGAATTGGGTTGTGGGATATAAAAATCAGATTTAAGAAATTGTATATCCATGGATAAAGTCATTCTCAGTAACTGTTCATTGTGAAGACTGTGAAAGTGTACAAGAGTAACCTCTTAAACTCCTTATGTAATATTGTGTACTGACTTGGTTCATTTGTGATTCATAACTACCAACTGTTACACTGATTAAAAATTAAAGATGTGTTCCTGTAGAAAAAAAATTATAATCTATCATGTAATACATTTTTGTAAGAAAAACATATTCAAAGGAAGTTATCTATAAAAAATGAGTATGTTAAAAAAATTACAGAAATCACTTATATAATGCTAATATAATTCTGAAACTCTATTCCAATAACTCTTTTCTTGGGATTATATTCTTTATTTGTAGAAATGAGATATGTGTATATACTGATCCTTTACATTTGCTTCCTGCAACATTTGAAAGTGAAATCAGCTCCTTATATACAGCATTTTATGTGGTATCTCTTGATTATTTATTCCATGACCTTGGTTAAGCCTAGCCAAGGCTTTCTTGGTTGGTCTTTTTTACTAGCTTTTGACTTGTTTGCTTATTATATTGATGAAGGCTGGGCCTGTGTCAGTAGAGACTTTTGTAGTTATTGTTTTGATATCACTCTTATGCTGCACACTTTTAAAATTATTTATTTTTTATTTCTGCTCTGCTGAGTCTTCGTTGCTGAGCGGGCTCTTCCGCGGTTGTGGCAGGTGGGGGCTACTCTTCATTGTGGTGTGCAGGCTTCTCACTGCAGTGACCGCTCCTGTTGTGGAGCACAGGCTCTCGGGCATGTGGGTTCAGTAGTTGTGGCCCATGGGCTCTCGTTGCCCCAAGGCATACGGAATTTTCCCACACCAGGGATCTGACCCGTGTCCCCTGCATTGACAGGTGGCTTCTTATCTGCTGCACCCCCAGGGAAGTCTCTGTGCTATAGATTATTTTAAGTTGATATTTATTGTTAAGAAATGGAAAAAAGGGCTTGATTGGCATCTGGAGATGCTGATGATCTTGTCACAGTTTTGAAAGCAGACACTGATACTTAGCTATGCTTCTTATTTTTAAAGAAAATCTTGATGGATTTCCATAAGGAAATTTGATCAACAATATTATCTGCTGTATGAAAAAAATATGTAGTTTTCTAAAGGTTTCTACATAATAATTAAATAATTTTTTCTTCCTAAAGATTATTTTGAGGTTAAAAAATGTGATTCCCAAATCCTAGTATTTACTTTTATCTCTCATGCATCTCCCTTTCTTGGGGAGCATTCTTAATCTGGTGCAGTTACATAAATCTTTTTCACGGTAGGCAAGATAGTTTGAGTGCAAGCTTTTCTGTAAAAATGGTCATTTCTAATGGAAAATGCTCTAGAATACATTGAATTAAATATTACAGAGCATGTTTAGAGAAAATCTCCAAATTTATTTTGGGGGAGAAGTTATAAAAATTTTGAGCTACATAGTGGTTGGTTTAAGTAAAATGTGTCTGTGGTATTTACCCGCTTTAGTATTAACAGCTGTAACCATTGAGGTCAACTGACAGATGATTTCTTCTTAAGAAGGTGTTTATTGTCAGGAAAATTGCAAAGTTTCCTTTGTAATTACTCTATCTTTGTTATTTTGGCAGCCTGTAAGTTTTATTGGTATTTACTGAAAGGTAATTTTTTTTTTTGGCTCTTGCCAGCTGCCTTTCTGTTTTTGGGCAAACTTTGCTAGCTCTGGTATTCAGACCATATTTTCAACTTTTTCTGCCGATGGGGTCGTTTTGAACAAGGAGCCAAGTGACAAATAATGTCTGAATTGTTCTCAATCATGTTTTCAGGAGAGTGACATCAGAATACTGCAGGTGTACTTCAGTCATTTGAGTCTTGCCTCCTGCTTATCCAGTGTATCATTTTGGTACTACTGCTACTACTAAGTCACTTCAGTCGTGTCCGACTCTGTGCGACCCCATAGACGGCAGCCCACCAGGCTCCCCCGTCCCTGGGATTCTCCAGGCAGGAACACTGGAGTGGGTTGCCATTTCCTTCTCCAATGCATGAAAGTGAAAAGTGAAAGTGAAGTCGCTCAGTCGTGTCGGACTCATAGCGACCCCATGGACTGCAGCCCCCCAAGGTCCTCCATCCATGGGATTTTCCAGGCAAGAGTACTGGAGTGGGGTGCCATTGTCTTCTCCGATTTTGGTACTGAAGTGGTCAATTTAAGACCAGGCAAATTACAGAATCTCACTATTTTCACATGCAGCCTGGAGGAAAAGTATGTTGAAATTATGAATCAAAAGTGAGGATTCTTGTGTATGGTGTTAGAAAGTGGTCCAGTTTCATTCACCTCCCAGAATATTGGAAATAAAAGCAAAAATAAACAAATGGGACCTAATTAACCTTAAAAGCTTCTGCACATCAAAGGAAACTATTAGCAAGGTGAAAAGACAGCCTTCAGAATGGGAGAAAATAATAGCAAATGAAGCAACCGACAAACAACTAATCTCAAAAATATACAAGCAACTCCTACAGCTCAACTCCAGAAAAATAAACGACCCAATCAAAAAATGGGCCAAAGAACTAAATAGACATTTCTCCAAAAAAGACATACAGATGGCTAACAAACACATGAAAAGATGCTCAACATCACTCATTATCAGAGAAATGCAAATCAAAACCACTATGAGGTACCATTTCACACCAGTCAGAATGGCTGCGATCCAAAAGTCTACAAATAATAAATGCTGGAGAGGGTGTGGAGAAAAGGGAACCCTTTACACTGTTGGTGGGAATGCAAACTAGTACAGCCACTATGGAGAACAGTGTGGAGATTCCTTAAAAACTGGAAATAGAACTGCCTTATGATCCAGCAACCCCACTGCTGGGCATACACACTGAGGAAACCAGAAGGGAAAGAGACACGTGCACCCCAATGTTCATCGCAGCACTGTTTATAATAGCCAAGACATGGAAGCAACCTAGATGTCCATCAGCAGATGAATGGATAAGAAAGCTGTGGTACATATACACAATGGAGTATTACTCAGCCATTAAAAAGAATACATTTGAATCAGTTCTAATGAGGTGGATGAAACTGGAGCCTATTATACAGAGTGAAGTAAGCCAGAAGGAAAAACATAAATACAGTATACTAACGCATATATATGGAATTTAGAAAGATGGTAACAATAACCCGTTATGCGAGACAGCAAAAGAGACACTGATGTATAGAACAGTCTTATGGACTCTGTTGCAGAGGGAGAGGGTGGGAAGATTTGGGAGAATGGCAATGAAACATGTAAAATATCATGTAGGAAACGAGTTGCCAGTCCAGGTTCGATGCATGATGCTGGATGCTTGGGGCTGGTGCACTGGGACGGCCCAGAGGGATGGTATGGGGAGGAGGAGGAGGAGGAGGGTTCGGGATGGGAACACATGTATACCTGTGGCGGATTCATTTTGATATTTGGCAAAACTAATACAATTATGTAAAGTTTAAAAATAAAATAAAATTAGAGGAAAAAAAAAAAAAAGTGAGGATTCACTAACTTGAAACAAAATCGAATCTTTCAAGCAGTATGGGGTCATCAAATCCAAATGGAAAGATTCTTTTCAGGAGGTTAGTATTAAAAGAAGTAAGGCCCAAACATTTGAAGAAATAGAGCTATGATATAATTTTTTAGACTTGTGGGTGTGAAATATAGGTTTGGAATTTCAGTTGCCTTCTTGGGGATATTCACTTTGTAGGTTGTGTACCATTTTTCATACCTCTGGGCTTATTTAAAGACTTTTCTAGTTCATACTATTACATGTGAGATGAATTCTAAATTTAGAATTATACTGCTCTAGTTTTGAAGACCATGATAATAAATTCAATTTAAGCAAGTCTTTGCATCACTATTTATTTCATTGCTTAAAAAAGAATACTGGAGAAAAGTGGTTATATCTATACTTAATTGCATAAAAGCTTATTTATTTGACTACATGTTCTTAGTAAAACTTACAAATTACAGAAAACTGCTGGTCTTTTTAGTAATTATTATTCTAAATTGGTGACAGGCATATTAGTAATTGGCAGTCTTCTTTGGCAATGAAGTACTATCTTACTTTCTTTTTTTTTTATGTTATTATGGTCTATAGAGTAATTAATGTAAGTCGCTCAGTTGTGTCTGACTCTTTGCAACCCCATGGACTGTAGCCCACCAGGCTCCTCCATCCATGGGATTTTCCAGGCAAGAATACTGGGGTGGGTTGCCATTTCCTTCATTCTTTTCTATTGTGTATTGTCTGCTTCCTTTTTTTAATCAATAGATTTCAAAGAATATATTAACACCATTTTGAACCATTTGTTAGAGATCTAGTCTGCAGGGGCTGGCACTCTGGGGGTTGTTCTGGAGAGATGGAGGAGGCAGCAGTGCAGGATGGAAAAAGCCCACCTTGTTCTGTCCTTCCTATGAGAAGGACCTGTCTTCATGATCACACTGTAGTGAGGACAGAGCACCCTTGGTGTCTGGATATTCTGGCCATCTGTCATGGCCACCCTCAGGACTTCTTCATGCTAGACTGAGAAACACCAGGTAGTGTGGGTATCTTCCAACTCAGCTAGGAATAATAATAGATCCTGCTCAGCCTTTTCCAAAAAAGTGTTGTCCATTATTTGAAAGAAATCACAGAATTACAAGGTAGGGAAGTAATATTTATTTTTGTGATTTTATAGGGCTTAACAAGTAACTGTATCAAAGCATAGTGGAACAATTTCTGCAGAAGAGGTGTCTTCCATATTTATAAAGGTTTTAATTTGGTAATTGATGAAGGAGGGTGGTTTTTGAGGGGTGCAGGTTTGGGTGGGTATCTTGATTCAGAATGCCATTTCAATTTATTAGATCTGTTTCTCAAATAGCTGCAGCTTGTTCAGGTTTCATTCCTGCCAGCTGGATATGAAGTACTCTCTGTTTGGGCTCACTATATGGAATCTGTTTCCAAAAAAATAGTGTCGTGCTGCTTTCCATCTACTGGACCAGTAGGGGTAGGAAGATCTGATTTGAAGCCAATGCAGAATGCAAAACTGATTAGATTTGGATTGTTCTAACAGGAGGCCTTCTTTTCCCTGTTCTTACCCTTTTCCAGATGGAAGAACCAGTTTCCTTCCAGGGCACTTTCTCCTGGCAATTAGACTGTGAAGATGAGGTTCATTTAGCACTACTAGAAGTACTATTATCGTAGGATTAGGCTTTAAAATTTAGAGGAATGAATCAACGCTGTTTGTCCGAGCGTTGTTTGTCTTTAATTTTCAATTAATGGTGCTTGTAATGCTTTTAAATTAGGAATATAACTTTTTATCTTTTGATCCTGCTTTTTGTTTTATCAATATATTAATAATAGCATTACTTTCCATCATCAAGTGGAAAGTAGGTGGTCCATGAAATGCCTTTTAAAGCATCAGGCATTTTAAAATGTTAACCATATGTTCACCTTTCTAATGTGCATTAGGTACCCTCCCTTGAATATAGTGGATTACACCCAATTGTGCTTTTTCATAGTGATTAAGGCCCATTATGAATTCCAGTGACCACCGTTTGCTAAAATGCAGTAATGCCCTCAGTTATTATTGAGGTACTTAGAGCTGTGTGGCCTCAGAATGTTATGCCCTCTGAATGTCTTATGTCAAATCTTTAGATTTTTCTTAGATATTAGTGAACAGTTACTTACATCCAGAGTTACATTTTAGAACTGCAAGGTTGCTTAGTGTGATGCTTTCATTTGGAAATTAGGAACTGAAGCTCGGAGAGGTTGTACAGTATGCCTGGAGTCACACAGCTAGCTAGCAGTGGGGTGGGAACTAGGTCCAGATTACTTGATTCCTCATCCAGTGCTCATTCTACCAGGCCATGCTGTTTGCTTTTTCATTCTCTCAAGGTACCTTGCTTACAGATTCTTCTCCATGTACACATTTTTTGCTCTTAGTAAGTAGTTGACTTAATAATGTGAAATTGAAAACAAGATGAAATAGAAGAAGTAGTGCAAGTAACACTCTGATGGCTGAAGTCCTGCTCCTGTCATTAGTCACTTTACTTCCTTGAGTTTCAGTTTACCCTCTGTGAAAGGAAGTGGTTGGAGTCATAATGGTAATAACCAACATTTCCTGAGTGCCTACCATTGCCAGGTACTACTTGAAATTCTCCTGTGCATTACCTCATTGAACTCTCACACAAACTCCATGTGGAAGGTCTATGATAAGCCTCATATTATATAGGGAGAATCCAAATCTTGTAGTAGCTACCTGGTTGACCAGAAGTCCTTAAACCAGTAAGTAGCAAAGCCAAGGTTCCTCTCCATGCTCTTAGCCACCGCTGCTATGTCTCTGGATGATCTAAATGCTCTCTTAGCTGTTGTGCCTAAATATTCTGGGTTTGAATAATAACTATACCAATAGCGGATATTACTGAGTACTTACACACTGCACATAGAGTGTCCTATTTATTTAATCCTATCAGCAACTCTATGAGTCAGTTGCTGTTATCATGCCCATTTTTTATAGGAGAGTAAAGTGAAGCACAGAGGCTTGCTCAGTTTTACTACTGGTAAGTCAAAGTGGTGGCAAACTTTGAAACCTGACAGATTGAAGTACCTACTACCTTTGCAGCCATGCCTTATTGCCTGAGAAGGGTACTTGAGTACCTAAGCCTGAACGTGATATGAGTTTTATATTTATTTTTGCTGATTAGAGGTAATGTGTATGTGTCTGAGCACGTGCACATCCACATGTAGAAACACACTCACTAATGATTTCTTAGCTACGTGTTTGGTGAGGTGTAGAAAACACTCATGCCCAGTGTAGAAATGGGGGAAGTGAATTTAGTGCAGGAGATAATGGAGCGTGGAGTGGGAGCTATAGTGAGGACTGTGGCAGAGAGGAAAACACAGGTTCTGGCCGAAGAGGAAGCTGACAGTGAGTTCAGTCAACTTTTGAGGCTGGAAAGTAGAATCAGTGTTGCTGGATATTGTGTATTTTTTTTTTTCCTAGAGAAGCCAGAGTTTTGGATTTTTAAACCAGAAAGAGATTTTGAAGCTTATTTTTAAATGATCTCAACTAACTGAAATTAACTGAAGCTCCTATGTGAATCAAATAGAAACCCTCTGGTTTAGACCATCAGTACTGCTAGGTAGATGAATGATCTTCAGGTGAGAGAGAGTTGACTACATCATGGTATCACCACTAATTTTAGAAGAGAGGATGGGTCCCATATCCAGAATACTTGTCCATCCTCTTTTGTCTGTTAAAATGGCATGATGGTACACTGTGATGTAGAGAGTTGAATTATGAAGTGTACTTCTAAGAAATAACTGTCTTGTGAGGCTGTGGAACCTTGTCAGAAGGCTTTACTCTGCAGACCCCGAGATTTTGGCTTCTGATTTTGGCTCTGTCCTCAGCACTGGTTTTCAAGTCTGTAGATATCACACCTGATTCTGGATGGGGCCTTGAGGTGTGGAATGACTTCCGGGACCATTATACACTCTGTCCTCTCTTTTGTTCAGGTATGTACAGCCCCCTGGCAGGACCATTTAGGAATCCCTGCAGTGGAGTGTGTAGTCCCTATTACTACTTGGAGTTTGGTACTAGTTAAAAAAAATCGGATTGTCCCCTTCTGAGAAATGTGTGGCTTCTCTGAGATTCAGTTCTGGTTTCCAAACTGCCCAGGAAGTTCCTTGCAGGTACTGAGTATTTACTTTCGGTAGCAATGTAGGGATGGGTTAATGACTGTTGATCTTCCTCCAGCGTGCTCCTCTTAGCACAGCAAGGCTTCTAGGTGATTTGCTCACTTCTTGTCTCTGTGTTACATTTTGGTAATTTTCACAATATTTCTAACGGTTTTATTATTACTATATTTGTTATGGTGATCTGTGATCAGTGATCTTTGATGTTACTATTGTAATTGCTTTGGCTTTTCTTTTTTAGCAAAAAAAAATGTATTTTGTAATCAAAAAAGTAGCTCCTCTTTTTTATCTTTTTACCCATTTTTATTATTTAGTCACTAAGCTGTGTCCAACTCTTCGTGACTCCATGGTCTGCAGGCTTCCCTGTCCTGTTACTGTTCCCCAGAGTTTGTTCAGATTCATATCCATTGAGTCGATGATACTGTCTAACCATCTCATCTTCTGCCACCCTCTTCTCCTTTTGCCTTCAATCTTTTCCCAGCATCCAATGAATTGGCTGTTTGGAAAAGAGTCATACCCATAGGGCATTCACTTATGATTCCTTTAGCACAGAGGTTTCTGGTAGAAATATCAGCTCAGTCCCTAAAACTTGATCACATATAATGTTTTCAATTCAAGAATGCTGGGACCCACAACAAGGGGTGAAAGTCTCCCTTAGTTCACCTTTGTGATTGTTACTGCCCAGAGTTCTGTGCGCTGCCAGTACCATCAAAGGACCAACTAGATATGATGTCTAACCCCACTGATAATACTCCTTTTAAAACACAGAAAAAATACACATCAACTTGCTGTGCTATGGTCTAAATTTTTGTCTCGGAAGTATTATAGGTGAATCTATTTCCAGATGCTGCAAATAACGGAAAATAATGGAAAACGGGAATCAGGGTCTCTGTCCTTAAAATGTGTTTCAGTTTGCATTTTGATAGCGGTTTAGAAATGTTATCGCTTGTTTTGTCACAGACATAATTCACATCTTTCTTCGGGTACTGTAAACAAGAGAAATGGTTTAATGGCCCCATAAAGGCACTCTGCTGATAGCTGAGATTAGGCCCTTTAGTAATGGATGTCAGTGTGTGTATGTGTGAGTGGTATGTGTCCGCGGTGGGGGCAGGGCGAGCTTGAAAGAGGTAAATGTACTGGAAAAGAATCTATGAGAGGCTTAGATGCGGCTGAAGTGCCTGCCGATTTTCTGTAAGTCTTGGAAGATGGATTTATTAAGCATGTAACACTATTGTCTTTATTTGTACACAAACGTTCGCCTTTGCTTCTGGAATTTAACCCTGTACTAATTGAGGTCATTGCCACCCATTTATCACTTGGAATTGAAGTGATATTAACTTAAAGTGAATGCTTTTCATCTGGTGAGTGTATTTCCAACTACATATATTTATATAAAAGGCTACATGCATTTTTCATGCCATACTTGTATCTGGCCTTAAATAACCTAATTTATGTATACCATTTACTTTTTCCCCTTTTTACAGAGGCTTTTTGAAAATTCACTGCCATAACCAAGGGAAATTTTTTTTACAAGTGCTTTAGTGTCCACAAAGTGATTTGTTTTGACTTTCTCAGTTATATTTTGTAAACAAGTATAGAAAACTCTCCGCATTATACATAACCATGGTCGAAGTAAATGCTTTGAAATTCCTCAAAGCACATAAATTTCTAGTGTTTTAGAGCCTCAATAATATGTCATTTTTTTCACCATCATGTTTATGTATATCCCTGTAAATAGGCCACACAGGGCTGTTTATCTGATTTGGAGAGTCAGAGTAAACACAGGGTTAATAAAGCAAACTCGAATGTCCCTTGTTAACTAACTTAGCATATCCTAACACTAGGAGGTGTCACTATGCCATCCATCCACTCTTATATTTTCTTTTTTCTTTTTCTTTGCAGACCATAATCTAGAATAGGGATCAGAAAACTTTTATTTTTTTCCCTGTAAAGGATCAGATGGTAAATATTTTAGATTTGGTGGGTCAAAGGGTTTCTGTCACATTGTTACTCAATGTAGTCCTAGACTACATAAATGAATGGGTGGAAAAGTGTCCCAATAAAACTTTATTTACCAGAACAGGTGGGAAACTGGATTGACCCATGGGCTGTGTGATTTGCCAACTCTTGTTCTAGAATACTGTTTTTTTGTTGTTGTTCGGTCGCCAAGTTGTGTCCAACTCTGCCACTTAAGCACACCGGGTCTCCCTGTCCTTCACCATCTCCTGGAGTTTGCCCAAGTTCAAGTCCATTGAATTGGTGATGCCATCCAACCATCTCATCCTTTGTCACCCTCTTCTTCTTCTGCCTTCACTCTTTCCCAGCATCAGTGTCTTCTCCAATGAGTTGGCTCTTCGCATCAGGTGCCCAAAGTATTGGAGCTTCAGCCTCAGCATCAGTCCTTCCAGTGAATACTCAGGGTTGATTTCCTATAAGATTGACTGGTTTGATCTCCTTGCTGTCTGAGGGACTCTCAAGAAATTTGTTCAGTAGATCATTCTAAAATAGATTTTTTTTGCACAGCCCAGAAATCTCACCATCAAAGTCAAGAGATTCTCATCAAGGCTCTAAACTCCCAGCTAATATTGATTCAAAAACTACAGATGTGATTCAAAGATGTAGTTTTATTTAGATAAGTAGTTAAAAATGTGATGTGTTTCTCTTCCCAGGGTAATTGTTTTGCACTCACAGAAATTACTGCTGTATTTCACTTGCATATATGATAAGAGTTGGGAGGAAAGCAAAGTGAAAGGTCACAGCTGAGACAACTTATCATTGTATTTATGCTCACTGTCCACATAGAGAAGGGGACCCATCATTTGTGACATTTTGGTTATCAGAGTCACAGGGAAGCTTTAGTTGTTGGATAGCAATATTTTTCCTTCAGTGGAATATGAGTAGTGTGAATTTTTAAATGCCTTTGGTCCCAGCAATAAATTGAAAGAAGGCAGAATGCCTAAAAGCAAGCATGAATGCTCTGAGAATTGTTTTCATTTAGATGCAAGTGCCAAGAATATATTACTAAGGTTATGTATATAGAAATATGCATTGCATACACATGAATTAATCAAACTTGAAGACTGGATAATATACTTATTAGAACTTTTCTTAAAAAAAAAGCAACGTTATGAAGCTCCAGTTGGAGTTCTGTGAGCTCTTGATGGTAGGACTTACTGTTCAACTTCTTCTGTAACTCCACATGTCCTGTCCCTTAGCAAATGGCATAATGTCTAGGCCAGTAAATGGATGAATTAATGAAGAAATATATGGATAAAGAAACATCTGATATAATGTTACAGTGGTTCTCATGCATGATGGAAATCTTAAGTGTGCCTACACAAAGTAAATTTGAATTGTATGGTCAAGGGTTCAAGAGTTGCTGCCCAAAGCCCAAGACTTTAATTCCTACCTATAATAAATTAGTCCTAGGCTTTTAGTTAGGCATGAAGCTTAGCTTCTTTATGCCTCTTTAAATTTTTTTTTTTCCCAAAATTGGAATGCTAATGTCCTTCTTGTCTTGAATGATGAAAATCCAGAGTTGTTGAAGATTCTTTGGAAACTTTATAATATTGTGTAAATCTGAGTTTTTTGAGGCTTTGTAGGAGAGTTTTCTATCACTATTCCAAACTCAATGAGAGTTCAATATATTAATATTAACACCAAAGTTAAGCATATTATCTTTCTTAAATTTACTTCATGTTCACTATAGAAATATAAACAAAAACTGAATTCATAGATTTCATTGTTTATTGTCTGAACTAACATGAACCAATCAATCATAACATGGTCTGTTTTCAGTTTAGTAGTAACCAAAAAAATACTTCAGGGTCATGATTATTTAGGAAATTATTCTTCTATGAGCAAATTGTTAAATTTATTTTCTACATCAATATTGTAGATGTTCACATATGACTTATCATATGTCTACCCTGAACCAAGGGATTTGCCTGATGGCTTAGTGGTAAAGAATCCGCCTGCCAATTCAGGAGACTCAGGTTCAATCCCTGAGTCAGGAAGATCCCCTGGAGAAGGAAATAGCAACCCACTCCAGTATTCTTGTCTGGGAAATCCTATGGACAGAGAAGTCTGGTGGGCTACACGGTCCACGGGGTCACAGAAGAGTCGGACACAGCTTTGTGATTAAACACCACCCTGAACCAAAACTTGGTTGTATGCCAGCGTTGTTGCATTTGGAGAGCCACGGGCCCTACACTCTGTGCTCCAGGAGAATTATGACAGGAGTGTGCCTCTGGTCTAAAATGTGGGCAGGAAAAAAAATGGAAGCCAAGATGATGCCTCAGAGTTCATTGTTCCAAAATGCAAACAATCGCTAATCTAGCAAATACTTTACGATGAATACCATAACCCCAAGTAAACTTTTTGAATTAAGAAGTGGTTAAGTTTATTTTGGAAGTGCATTTTTTAACGTCTTGGTATTTTGGAGCTCTTAAATTTAACCATTAGAGGAACTCAGTCATTGCAAGTCAGCCTTAAGATGTGGTTTTAAAGGTCAAGCCTCCATCAAAGCAAAAATGCAAGATGCATCTCTGGAGAGTTCTCTTGGCTTCTCCTCCTAAAAATCTGATTGTCCGGAGGAGTTGCGGGTCATAAAAGTTTGCATGGAAATGTGGTTGAGGAAGTCAGCAGATGAATGATATGAATTGTCTGAAGTCAGGGATAGAATGTAATATACATTGGGAGCCATCACTTGTTTGTAAATGAAGGAGTTAACTCTTATGATTTGATACACTTGAAAAAGGAAAGAGTCACTGTAATTAAAACTACGAACAATGCTGATGCCTGTAGCCCTCTGTTGCCAACACAGGCAGGACAGGACAGTAAGCGAGATGAAATGTACCTAGCAGCCTCGGCAGCAGGCTGGAGCCATGTTCAGTGAAAGTAATTTAATTAGTGTTGATCATGACTCCAGATGATGGTGATTTGATAAGGAATAATTTAGTACTTAACAGCCTTTTACATGCACCAACTCCATGTGGGAAGGTAAAGCAAATTGCACGAAATGAATGTGCTGCTTCCACTTGTACCCGTGCCAGCGAGCTGGAAAACTGCCTGTTCGCAGACGCTCCGACTCTCAGCCCTGTGATGAAATACCCAAACCTGGTCTCCCCTCTGGAAGGAGTCTCTGTACTACCCTTACCAAAGAATAAAGAAGTCATTTTTGAGATCCGAGATCTCCAGGAAGCAGAAGACTGAAAATGAGGAAAATAAAGTTGCTTTGGTTCTTGTGCAAAAGATTGAAGATCTCAGGTTGGCTTCTTTTTTCCTCCTCAACGCAGCAATTAAAAAAAAAAAACAACAAAAACCTAGTATTTGGCTTATGATTAGAAAAAAAAGTCATGGTTCCAAGAGCCCACAGCAATTAAGAGGCCCACACACGGAGAGAGTACGGGAGCCCTAAACCTCTTGGAGAACCTGTGAGAATCCTTGAGTGTTGGCATCTAACAAAAAGGGAGACATTGTTCAACTTCATTTTTTTTTTAAAGTCTTTTCAAGTCTTGGACCTGTTTCAGGGTAGCATACACTGGATCCACGTGTTGCTAAGATCATTGTGGATCTGAAATTTGTCTGGTTATGAGAATCACCTAGAAAATTTTCAAAGATAATGCTGATCTATATGCCAGCTGTAGTGAAGCAGAGTTCCTGGGAAGGGTGTATGAGTTTGCTAGAGTCACCATTTATGTTGTTGTTTAATCACTAAGTCATGTCTGATTCTTTTGTGACCCCATGGACTGTAGCCCACCAGGCTCTTCTGTCCATTGGATTTCCCGGGCGAGAATATTGGAGTGGGTTGTCATTTCCTATTCCTGGGGATCTTCCCCACCTAGGGATCCAACCCGCACCTCCTGCCCAGCAGATTCATTACCACTGAGCACCCAATGAAGCCCAGGGCTGCCATTACAAAGTATCATAAACTAGGTGGCTTAAAAAGTGGAAATTTGTTGTCTCACAGCTCTGGAAGCTAGGAGTCTGAGATGAAAGTGTTGGCAGGGTTCTGATGGCTATGAGAGAGAGAGTGTTCTTTGCCTCTTCCCTAGATTATGGCAGTTTGCAGGCAATTTTGGCAATTCTTGGCTTGAAGAAGCATCATTCTAATTTCTGCCTTCATTTCACTTGGTATTCTCACTGTGTTTCTCTGTCCTAATGCCCTGTTTGTACGAGGACACCAGTAATACTAGATTAGATTCCACTCTAATGACCCTGTCTTTTTTTTTTTTTTGTCAAATTAACTACCCTCCCCAAAAGAAAACCAACTCAAAGAAATATATCACAAATTATTTGCTAAAGTGACATCAACTAGTTTTCCAAATAAAGTCACGTCTGAGGTAGGACTTCAAGTTAAAATTTGGAGGGGACACAGTTGAACTAATGACATATGGAATAGTAGAATCCCCGTTTGTTTGTTTGTTTTCAAAATTTCCCTGAGTACTTTGATGATTGGGCAACTTTGGGGATCCTCTGTTTAGGGATCAGCTTCCCTCTGAGTACACGTTGGGTGTCCTTATGTTCTTTCTTCTATGGTTACTCCAAGAAGTTCTTAGGGCCAGTCTGAAAGCTCCAGATGGTGTATCTACAAGGATGAGTTATGCTTTTTTGCTTCTAGGCTGATATTAATGGACATTTTGATAGAAGGCTACTGTCCTGCTAGGAATCTTTCCTGATGGTACCCCAGAGTTGTCCTCCCTCCCCTGCTTCATCTGGAATTATTTATCCTGTGAGGTTAAAGCACATTATCAGATGTCTCTACTGGAACAGGAGGCCAGGCATTTTCAAACATCTCAATTTTTTAGAGCGTTGCTTGACGTTTCTCATATTTTTAAACCTTTTTTTGGAGCAAAACATTTATCTCAATGTAAAAATCTTAAGTGTAAAACTTGGTGAATTTTACATATGTATATACTTGTAATCACTGCATAGAGCAAATATAAAATATTTATAGCTCTGTAGAAAATCCACCTGCCAGTGCAGGAGATGCAGATTTGATCCCAGGTTGGGAGGGTCCCCTGGAAAAGGAAATGGCAACCCACTCTAGTATTCTTTCCTGGAAAACTCCATGGACAAAGGAGCCAGGCAGGCTGCATTCCATGGAGTTACGAAGCAATCGGGCATGACTTAGTGACTAAACATCAGCGTTAGATTACGAGATCCCTGTCTGTCATTAATACTCCCATCCACCACCGGAAGATTCTTTCACTATCAGGGTGGTCTGTTCTTCAAATTCCTTTACTACATACTCTTTTGTGCTTGTCTTCTTTTATCAGCTTACCATCTGAGAGACGTTCTGTGTGTAACCAGTGTGTTCCTTGTTATTCTTGTAGAGTATTTCATTGTATGAATAAGCCACACATTATTTATCCATTTTTCTGCTAGTGAACACTGGAATTTTTCCAGTTTTGGTATTATGAATAAAGCTGCTATGAATATGTCCTTTTGGTGAACATATTCAGTCCTTTCTCTTTGATATCCACCTAAGAGAGTTATTACTAGATCATAGTAATATGATCTTATATAAAATCTTATATAAAGACTTGGTTGATACTGCCAAAAAGTTTTCCAGAGTGTGTGTTTGTGTGTACATGTGAGTTTATACTCTCAGTAGCATATATTTAAAAGTTCTTACTGCTTTAGGTCTTCTTCATGTCAATGTCAATGCCAATCTTTAGCCATCCTAGTCGGTATATAGTATAACCTGATGTGACTTTATTTGCAATTTCTTGATGAGTAAAGATGAATACCTTTTCATATATCTTCATTTTGTTGCTCATTTATTTTGCTATTTGGATATCTTCTTTTATGAACTGCCTGTTTGAATCTTTTGCCCAATTTTAATTGGGTTGTTTCTTTTCTCTCTTTGTAACAATTTTTATTAGGTTGAGTATGATATCTTTGATCTTTCTATAGCAAGTAACTTCTTGGTGTGTGTAGCTTAGTGTCTTGGGGAAGAGAAGTTCTTAATTGCAATGAAGCCTAATTCATAGATTATTTTCTTCTGTGGTTAATGCCTTTGCATCCTGTTCACTAATCCTTTCCTACTTCGTGGTCCCAAAGACTTTTAAAACAGTAATGTTGAATATAGTAGTCTCTGATGATGTCTGATATTTTGATAAATATGATCAACTTTGCATTGTACTACCAATTTATTAGCTTTTGAGATCTTACCCATTTTTATTCATACAAATTAGTTCTGATCTCTCAGGTATAATTTGAGTTCCTTTGATGTTGGTACTGCTTTTTCTTAGGAAAATATAAAACCCAATACTTAATCTAAAGTGCTGAACTTAAGGTATGCACATTTTGTTGTATATGTTCAAGTAAGTCATAAAGAGTTGAAAACTATTTGTTAAGAAAGCAGCAAATACATGATTAACATATTACAAGATTTCATTGTGCAATATCTGTCATTCTAAGAAGTAGCATACACACACACATACACATGCAGAGGGCAAAACATTTTCTTAAAGGATGCTACTTTAAATCCTTTGTGTTTTTGTTTCATAATTTAAAAGCATTTTATCTTGTGAATTTAGAATTTAGATAAAAGTAAAGAGAATAATGTAATGAACTCCCACTGACCCATCAGTCTGCTTTTAACATTTATCAACATTTTTCTATTTGATTCTTCCCCTACACATCTTTTTCTAGATTATTTTAATGAAATTCCAGGACTTATTTTTTTATCCATAAATATTTTATGAAGCTTTAGCTTTAAACCTTTTTTGGGAACAACTGCCATTTCATTATCACATTCAACAAAATTAACAATAATTTCTTACCTAGTCCACATTAAAATGTCTTACTCATTGGTCTCTTTTAGTTGTTATGTTCAAATCAGAATCCAAGCAAGTCCTCAGGTTATGAAGTGAATCCTGAGGTTGTTAAGCCTCTTTCATCTTAGCATTTTATAAATGATAACTTTCTGACTTGGTAAAGTTAATGAACATATGTACCATTTGCATATGAAAACATACATAATTTCCCCTTTGTTTCTGTTCCTCTGACTCTCTCTTCTCTGAGTAGGTATATTAAACACACATTAAATTAGAAAAAATACTTTGAAATAGATCACTCAGTGAAATAATTGTATTATTATTTATTAAGTTTTCCTTAGACAACTAATTTAGGTGACAAATTTGTTTTCCACAGTGCTTCAGATGTTTCTTTAATATCACTAAACATTTTAGTCAAAATTATGTGCTTATATTAACAAATTTATTTTCTTGGAGCTTGATAGTTCTTGATATCAATTTCTTATACTAAAATTATATATGACATTCAAGCAAGTACAAGTTCATAATGCTATAATGTTATGATCAAGATTGAATGGCATCATAAACCACAAAGTTTCTCTTCTTTTATCTTCGTTTATAGTATATGTACTTAATATTTTGTATTTTAATCTTAGGTTTTACAGAGTTGGGATAACTATCCACAGTGTGTCCTTCTTGGGCTTATTCTTGGGATTATTCTTACCTGTGCATATTGTATGAAACTAAAATTCATTCTCATGTCTGTTTTTCCTCTTATCTTTTTATTTATTTTTCCATTTTTACTAAAACTTCAGTTATTCTGAGGATCTCTAGTATATATTTTTTTCAGCTTCACTTAAAATAACAAAAATATATAACCTTATTTTATTTTTTGGTTTAAGAGATATGATTCCACCTAAATACACATAGTTCTTCATATTTTGTGATATTATCTTTGTATTATATTGAACATTAATGACATGACAATGTCATATGAAAAAGGAGAAACTATCATTTCATATAGAACAATTGCTTTATGGTCATAATATACAAAAAATAACTTTAATGTATTTCTCACAATGTATCTTCACACTTCTCTTAAGTAGTTAGATAAGTACTTTTTATCTGTAGTTTAATATATAACCACTGTCCACAAAGATGTTGAGTTTTTATCCTTTTGTCCAAAGTATCATTAGTTACTCTAAGAACGGCAGCTGGGGTTTCTTCATCATAGTTCAATTTTTATTCCATTAAACCATTACTATTGATGCACTTGAAATATTTTCCTTTCAGTTAATTCTTAAAATTATGCTTCTATTTTCAGTTAATTCTTGAATAGTCAGTTGTGTTTTTTTTTCCCCCTGCTTGAGTTATTGGAAAACTTGCTGAAATATTTTCAAGTTTATTTTCTGAAAACTGAATTTCTCATTTTGTTAGTGTCAGCTAAGCCAGTTACAAATAGTTCATTTGACTTTCAGTAATGAGAAAGTTCAAGCGTGCATTTTGTTATACAGTAAAAGCAAACAATGAGTATATGGAAAGTATATAAGATTCTCCAGAATCTTTCTTGCATAAAATTTGTCCAGTGTGATTTTTCTTATGTATGAGAGTTAATATGAAATGTTAGTGACATTTTAACCAAGAGGGATAGAACAGGTTAGTGTACTTAATTCCTAACAGGATTTCATTTTTGCGGGTATTTTTGTTTTCTAGTGGCTTTTCATGGCCTCCCACTGAAAATCAAGAAAGAACCCCACAGTCCATGTTCAGAACTCGGCTCTGCCTGCAGTCAAGAACAGCCCTTTAAATTCAGCTATGGAGAAAAGTGCCTGTACAATGTCAGGTAAAGTAATTGAGTGTATAGCGAGCACCTGATGGTTCTTACAGAAACACAGATTTACCATAATATAAAATCTCAAGTCGTATTTTGTAAGAGTTACATCTTCAACATGTAACAAGCTAATTAGGTCATATGTTGAGCAGAACTCAAAAGGACCGTTTACTGTCTGATCATATACTTCTAGAATCATTTTAAAGGAGTAATTTTTATCCAGATCATGAGCTGCTTTTCCACAACCGTTAGGGGATGCATCCTGAGATTGTAAAAAGGGTCTTAGGTGGCATGAGCAGGTACCGAAAGTTCAGTTCTCATTAGAAAGAATGCATTATGCACTTTAGAGTTTGTAGGGGGAAAACAATGAAGCATTTGGCAGGTCTGAACAGTACATTAGTTATCTGACAGGCTTTGCAGATGATCTATAAGATGCATTCATGGACAGTTGCAGTAAAGTTAGAATTTTATAAGGCTTAGCAGAGGCTATTATCTGTTAAAAACCCAGTTGTTCCTTCTGATGATAATAAAGGGTGGAGCAGTAGAAGTACATTGTTCCTTTGTTGGAAAATTTGATAACATGTATGTTCATTAAAAACCCTTCACAGTAAATTGCATTCTGCTACTTTTCATATTGGCCCCTAATTGCATAAGGAAAAAGTTGGCTCTGTATATTGTATGTTATTACTCTCAATTACAGTAGAGACATAGTCCTTTAAAGGAGTTGGTTTAGAAACTTATAAAAATGATTACAGATATTTGCGGTCTTATAAATTATGTTGATTCAAGTTCAAGTTCATAATGCATTATGATTCAGAGGAGTCTTCTGTTTCCTCAGATTTTTTTTTTTTTTACCTATACTCTGTTTCCTTCTGCAGAATAATGTCATTTTTTTTCCCATTCTTTAAATCGAAGCATAGCTGAAGGTTAGAGGTGTATAATATAGTGATTCACAATATTTAAAGTTATGCTCCATTTATAGTTATTATAAAATACTGGCTACACTGCCAGTGTTGTACAATATGTTCTTATAGATTATTTTACTCCTAGTAATTTGTACCTCTTAATCTCCTACCCCTATATTGCTCTTCCTGCTTCCCTCTACCCACTGGAAAGCATTCACTTGTTCTTTGCATCTGTGAGTCTACTTCCTTTTTGTTACATTCACTAGTTCGTTGTTTAAGATATTTAAGATTCAAAAAACTTTGGTTTGTATAGTTTCATGGTACCGACCGGTGCTTGGATATTTCATTACTATTTGTTCTTGCAAACTTGTCTTCTACATCCTCTTTCCTAGACAGTTCACCAGAGTCTGAAATGATAAAGGTGGTTCAGTTGAACTGCAAAGCTTTTATAAGATATATCTCTTATAGAAGCCTACTATTAAAGCATACTGAGTTCAGATAAAACAGTATTGATCAATCTCAGTTTTATTTTATCACATTTTTAATTTTTGCATTTTCTCCTTATGAATAATACTATGTATTCACAGAGTAATTATTTAACATATTGGAGAATTTTTAATTAATAAACCAAATAGGTATAGAATTGTCATTGCATTTTAGCATTGATCAGAAGTGTGATTATGGAAGAACTACTGGTTTATAGACATATTTTTCAAAAATGACATCTGACTTCCATAAATTAATGGTAGAATTACCTGTGTATTTTGAGATTCTTCTCAAAGACCAATAATTCCCACAGTGATTTATTGGATTAATTCTGTTTTTTCCATTTCTATATGAACAGTGTAACACAGTATAGCATTTTATGAGAAAAAAGTAATATCCTAGGACAGAAGTTGTATCACTGTTTTTCACATGGGAATGAGACAGGTGAACCATTTTATAAAAGAAGTACATTCTCATTCAGAAATACTGGTAAAGGAAACAGGTGGAACCAAATAGTATGAGTTTGTGGACTTTGCTGTAAAGGAAGAAAGACTTATGCAGCCCATACTCCTCTACTTCTGTAGTTTCATGCGTGGATGTAATTCTTTTGTATGGATGGAGCAACAGGATAAATTATTACATAAGTCAATTTTGTTTTAAGTTTCTTTTTTAAAGAAAAAATATACTGGCAAATGCTTTTTATCTTAAAAGGAACAGAGTGTTTTAACCTAGATATTTTTTGTTCAGAAACTTAAATATAATTTGTTTTCAATAAAGTATTTTTAGATTAGAAGAATTAGTTAAATCATATCCCTGAGAACTATGCTAAAGACTGCAACTTAAATTCATAATGTGTATAAAAACAAGCTCACTCATTTTATTCTTTTGTAATTATGTTTAGAAGTTAGACTGTGATAACAGGATTTTATTCTTAAGAACATTATTTTGTGCCTAATCATATGCTCCAAGAAGGTTTAAATATATCAGAGACGTTTTAATTTGCCTCATAAATCTTTATTATCTCATGTGAGGAAGTTAATGCCAGCCATCATTTATTTTACACTAAAAGAATGAAAATAAGGCAAAAGCATTGGCTTAGAATTCTACAACAAATAAAGGTGAGTCAGGTATGATCTGCATCTCGTTAAACTGATACGACTTCTTATTGTAAAGTCTTCTGTAATGTAGAAGGATTATAATATCAGAAATATTTAATGATCTAGAAAAGACCTATGAAACTTGCTTAGGGAGACATATCAAAAACAGATGGTCATGGGGACTTCCCTGGTAGTTCAGTGGTTTAAACTCCACACTTGCAATGCAGGGAGCATGAGTTTGATCCCTCCTAGGATCCTGCAATGTCTCACAGTGTGGCCCAAAAAAAACAACAACGAAGAATAGATGGAAATAATGTCACTGCTTTTGCTGACAGAGATTTTCCTTATGTTATGTTGTTTGTATATGTATTAAAAATAGATGGTTTATATTTGTGCTGTTTCCAAGTGATAGATTATCCTATTTTCTGTTTAAGTGTGTGGCTGTTTTGATGATTACATGTTTTGGAATTGCAAAAACCAAAAGCCATACCATTCTAAGCTTCCTTGGGACTTTAGCCTGAAATATTTTTTTCTTTCCTTGACTGTTTGGGGTGGGGACAGAGTTTTAATTTTTCCCAAGAAACACACATTCTCTTTTCTCTTATCTCTTGGGTAGTGCCTATGATCAGAAGCCACAAGTGGGAATGAGGCCCTCCAACCCCCCAACACCATCCAGCACTCCAGTGTCCCCCCTGCACCATGCATCTCCCAACTCAGCTCACACTTCAAAGCCTGACCGCGCCTTCCCAGCTCACCTCCCTCCATCGCAGCCCATCCAAGACAGTAGCTACCCCATGGATCACAGGTAAAGTGCAAGTACCTTATACAAAAAATTTATTGGAATATAATTGATTTACAATGTGTGTGTTAGTTTCTGCTATACAGCAAAGTGAATCAGTTATACATATATCTACTCTTTTTTTGATTCTTTTCCCATATAGGTCACTACAGAGTATTGAGTAGAGTTTCCAGTGCTATGAAATATATCCTTATTATTTATCTATTTTATCAATGGTAGTGTGCATATGTCAGTCCCAATCTCCCAATTTATTCCTCCCTACCCCTTATCCCTTGGTAACTGCAAGTACCATTAAAAAAACAAAACAAAACAAAGCAAAACTGTTTTTAACATTCTTGGAAGAAATTCCTTTTACCACTTCCTAGGACCTATAGTAAATTCAAGGCGAGTGTATTAATTTTGCACATCTGTGCAAAATATTTTTAGAGTTTGCTCTGTCTTTAGCTATAAATAATTTGTGGAGAAGGTCATTTGTAAACATTCCTTTATAAACATTTAAATTGGTTGCTAAAATGGAAAATTAATCTATATACTGACATTTGAACATTTCCCTTTCTCTTTGCTTGAATTAAATTGCTTCACTTAAACTTTAAATCAGATCATCCCATTTTTATGAGCATATGTGTGTACTTGAAAAATAAAGTTAGGAAACTAATTTTAGTAGATGGCTTATGGAATTAGGTTCTTTACCTTAGACTGACTGGTTTAGCTGTACATAGTTTTGCAGAAGAGAACTTATATGATAGAACTCTCTTTCCTCCTTTGCAAGTGATGGATATTTAATGTCAGTAGATGCATGACCCTGAACACTGAGAATATAACATTAAAGTGATAGAGACTGAATTAGTATTCCTTAGAAAGGAACAAGGCAAGACACAACATAGAGAACATGCTATGTCAGGTAATTCTCAACTCTTAGAGATTTAAAAATTTGTGTTTAAATAAAATATTGAAGGACCCTTAGAGGCCTTAATAATACAACTTAAAAACACAGTTCAGTTGTATACAGCATTTATTTTTTCCCCTTCTACCCTGTACTTATAGAACAAGTGGTGTGTTGGTAAATGGATAACAATAGGATCTATGGAAGAAAACCCAAAAGACTTTGATCTGTAGCATTTGATGAGTCTGTGATGTAAATATTGCCCCCATGGCAGATTCCAAGCTATCAGTATGACAACCCTGAATGTGGAATTGGAAAGAGATGTATAGTAACATGCCATGAAATAGTAGTATTTCTACCAAACAGATACAACAGGCATAATCTCGAGAGCATGGTTAGCATGCTGTTGTTGTTCAGTTGCTCAGTTCTGTCTGACTCTTTGCGACCCCATGGACTGCAGCACACCAGGCTCCTCTGTCCATGGAATTCTCCAGGCAAGAGTACTGGAGTGGGTTGCCATTCCCTTTCCCAGAGGATCTTCCCAACCGAGGGATTGAACCCAGGTCTCCTGCATTGCAGGCAGATTCTTTACCTTCTGAGCCACCAGAGAACCCCAAATTTAACAATAAGCCTGTGCAAAGGGGTTCTGACACAGCATTATAAAAATAGCTCAGCCCAGGAATCCTCCAGATCAGCAAAGGAAACCCAAAGATGGGCCACTGGCAACTTTCTGAAAATAAGGGAATACTCAGCTCTGCTTTTTATAGATTATTTAATGGGACTCAATCTCAATTTCAGTCACTCTTCTGATATGAAAGGATAAGATGAAAGCATTCTTTCCAGCATGAAACCAAATAATAATGTTTCTACCTTGGTTTCCATCCCTGTGTCCTCTTGTGCTTTGGTTATGAAACGCTGTCCATTATCTTTTTCTTCTCACCCTGTGGACCTGAGACTTTCTCAGAGTGTAATGGTATGAGCATCTGTGTAAACAGTTTTGTAAATACAGATGAAAGAAATCTTATTGCCGGGTGGGCCATTAAACAGATGCACATTGTGTAGGACTGATGGGGGCATAGAGAGGACGATGCAGAAAAAAGCAAGTTTTGTTTTGTCTACTTCTGGGGACTTCCCAGAGTTCTTGGTACCAAGCCTCTCTCCCCCTCAGACGAGGGTCAGAATTAGAGGTGGAACGGTTGGCGCTCTCTGAAGTTCTCTTTTATGGAAGGTGACTGCTAAACAAGCAGTGTGGCTGTTTTTAGGTGACCTAACTAGAGCTGCCATAGCCAAATCCATTTGAGCGTCTCTACTTGAAGTCAAATATTTGAGACTGCGAACAGCCGGCCCGGAACTGGGAGAGGGAAGCTCAGGTCTTTTCCCAGTGTCCCCCGCGGAGCGTGGAGGCCAGTACCAGCTGGCCCATCCCAGGAAAATCTCTGAAGCCGTATGTTTCTGAGGAGGATTTCTTGGAGAGCTCTCGCCAACAAATGACAGTCCCTCAGTTATAAATGGCAAATTTGCTCTGGGAACAGATCCTGTCCCCAAATAGCCCCCTCCAGCCCAGCACCCAACCTCTCTCAGGGAACACTTCATGGCCAACTGGGCTGCACCCCACTTCCTCTCCTCTGCCTCTCTCTGCTCCTCGGCCCAGCCCTTTGGCACTTTTCCCTGAACTCACTGTGCAGGAGTCCTGTCTCTTTTTCTCTGTTTCCCACCACTTAGACGCTGTTTTTCTATACCCAAGAGTTCATCAGCGTGCTCTCCTTACCCATGCACTCTCTTCCAGAAGCTTCTGAGTCCGTTTCTCTTTACCATCAGTCATAAGAACATCACCACAAACTTGTAGTTTCTTAGGAAGCATATGTGTGTTGATATATGCATGGTCCTCAGTGAGTAGCAACTGGAAGCACATTGACTCCTGCAAACAAATGGCTTGACTTTTTTTTTTTTTTTTAAACAAAGCTTTTAGCAGAAGTATCATTAACTTCCTTGTGTGGCTTCCCAAGTGAGCAAGAGTTCTTATTTTAACTTCAAGTTACAATTTTCCGATTCACTCCTTGACAGTTCTTAATGATAATTTCTGTTTCTTTTTTTGGCTAATGAAATAAGCAAGAGAAGGGAAATGAATGCAGTGCCAGTCAGCCTAATTGTTTGGCAATATCTGAGTTTCTAAGTTGGTTTTCTGCAGGTGTAGTTGGAATTTCAGTGCTTTTCATGGCAGCTGGCGAGGCTAGAGTTAAATCACAGGGTGGAGTGTTCTGAGAAACGCTAAAGCAATCGCTCCGCCATTCTTTTGCTTTTCCCTTGTTTTCATTTAACGTTACCAAAATTAAATGTTAACTCTCCAAATTAAAGTCACAGGAATGCTTTTAGAAGGGTGCAGGGGAATTAATAGGCATACATTTGCTCATAGAAATGTCGGATAGGTTATTTTTAAGCACTCCTGGGCATTTTAGAGCACTTTTAAATCTTTAATTAATCCACATCTTTGTGGTGGGTCAATGGTATTAGGATGAGACACACAGAACTGAATGATGATGTGATGAGCCAGTCAGTACGGTAGATAACCAAGAAGGAAGGAGTGTAGAAACTCACCGTCAGCCTTCTGCCAAGGCCTCGGAGCTTCCACATGACCTAACATCATGACGTGTTGCAATGCTATGTAATGCATGAATGTTCTTTCCATCTTCAGAGGTCTGCTGTAATATTTTATGCTTATTTTCATCGACCTTATATTTTGTCTGAAGCTCTCAGAAGCCAGTGTGTTCTGTGTTGCTGTTTTGACAGTAAAGAAGTGGTCTTTAAAAACTAGCTTGGATTTCATTCTCTATAATATTGCCCAGTTTAATTTCTCATTAGAATACAGTGTTCTTTAGGACATTGTTGAAGATGTAAGAGTCCCACCCATTTGAAAAGAAAGCCATTCCTTTCTTCTTTCCTCAGTAATCGATGATAAGAAATGGAAAACCATTAAGGAGGTTTTTATTTGGTTGATATTTTGTTTGTTGATTAGCTTGATAACAATTAAAAGATAGAGGATGCAGTTTGAGATCAGATTCTTTCCAGAGTCTCTGTTTTGCTTTTTTTCCCTTGTCTATAATTATTTTAACTCACTTCATAAGGAAATTTGGTGAGCTACCAAGTTGATTTCTCACTGGGCATTTTAACTGTCAGGGTATGTATTTCTTGCAAATGCTACATTGCTCTCCTTAGCCTTACTTGAGGCACACCTTTAACTTCTGGTAATACACTGAAATGGTGCTGAATGGAACTAATTAGAAGAGGAACACAAGGTGTATTATGATTAGAAAGCATATTGCTACTGACCCAGGAAGGAGAAATCTCATCTTCATTGAAGATTTACACTTTGGGTCAGTCAGCTGGTGTCATGTTCACTAACTAAGCGATTAAAAATTGTGCCAGTATTTTTAAAGGCTATTTCTTGTTACCTTTTTATTTGAAATATGCTCTCTTATTTCCCAGATTTCGCCGCCAACTTTCTGAACCCTGTAATTCCTTTCCTCCTTTGCCAACAATGCCAAGGGAAGGACGTCCCATGTACCAACGGCAGATGTCTGAGCCAAACATCCCCTTCCCACCTCAAGGCTTTAAGCAGGAGTACCACGACCCAGTGTATGAACACAACACCATGGTTGGTGGTGCAGCCAGCCAAAGCTTCCCCCCTCCTCTGATGATTAAACAGGAGCCCAGAGATTTTGCATATGATTCAGGTAGGCCTGTGCTTTAAGTTACATTTATGATATCTTTTCACTTGCTTGTCGCTTTCATTAGTGTTGGCTGCAGGTTAGGTGGCTCCTGGCCTTTTTTTGGTTGAAACTTTCTGATTTATTCCTTCTTTGAATCTTTCTCTTTATGTGAAGGGTTGGACTATCAAACTATTTTGGCATGAGTCGATGGTTGAAATAGTGTCTAGGAATGAAACCTGTTTGAGGAAAAGTACAATTTGTAAAATTAAGCTCTCCTATCTCAGGCCAGGAGAGCAACAGGATTGTTCTTTTCTAAATTCTGGGCTTGTTTTTCTATTTGCTCCTGTGGCATTATTTAATGACAATATTTACAGAAAGTAATATTCTGTACTAACTTATTGCTTATTAACTATTTTTTTCTTTATTGGTATGGCAAGATTCCAAGGCACGAATAAGAATTCTTCTATACTGGACAAAGAATAGCAAAAATAGCAATAATAAAGCTTAGCTGTTGTCTCACTGAGCCAGAAAGGCCCTGCTAAGTATGGCAAAGTGGAGAATTGGGTTACCTGGAAATAAAGAACATTTTTGTCTATTGTTAATGTTGCCAAAACCTTTGCCAATATTCAACGTTGAGAACTCAGAAAAATTACATAATCTGTATTCATTTTATTTTACAAAATGAATTGAATACATTCAAAATGAATCACATTCAAAATACACTTACGAAATGAATTGTCTTACATTCAAACAAAATGGATTTGTTTTACAAAATGAATACATTTTTCGAAATCAAGACACCTGCCTTTCAGAAATCTTGGAATTTTGAAAAATAGTATGAAATAAAAGCTAATGCTTCTAAGAAGGGCACCAGGCAAAAAAATTGCTAACATTATTGTAAGCATGATCAATAGATGGTTGTAGACTTAAAAATATTTGAAAGCAAAGTGACTTCCTTTCATGTGGAGAAAAGTTATGGATATTCTTTATGAGGGAACAATTGCTTCTCTAGGCATAACTCTGCTGAGTTTTTCTATCAGTTCCACTTGATGAAGGAAAACTGTCTCCTGGTCTTGCTTCCTTGTCTTAAGTTAACTTCTATAAAGTTACCTATTTTATTATAAACTGATCTTAAAGCTCAGCAAGAAGGAGCCCTACTGAGAGCCTCCTTCCGGCCATCCTTTCTCATTGGACAACAAGTTCAAAGAACTAAGAGGAATTTCTGCTGAGAGATTCAGACTCTACTTCTAGAAGGTACACTAGCTACCCAGGACCCATGCCTTCCCTGCGCAGTCAGCCCTGAGTCTACTTCCAGGACCGGAGCAAGTTCATCCCAGGCCTGGTTTTCCAGGCAGAGCACATTGCTCTTGTGTATACCTCTTAAGTCCAAGGAGGGGGCCAACGGGCAGCTGTTTGTGAGAGGATGAGGATGGAGCTTGGTTGTACCCATAAGTTTGGTGTGTGAAGCTCCTGTGGTATGGAGCAGTGTGGGCTTGAGGGATATAGGAAGTGAGGCAGGAAATGGGGTGGGCTGGGGTCTGAAAACTGAAAACTGGCTCCATACCATTTTCTCTTTCAGTTCTCATTCTAGAAATTTCCCCAAAGTCTAGGTTTGACCTGGCCTTCCTAGTTGCTATGTTATCACATTTTCAAATAGGAGGAAAGAACATATTTATTTATAAGTTTGTTTGATTCATAGTTTTAAAAGTTTTTTTAAAGATGTTTTTGATATGAACCATTTTTAAAATCTCTATTGAGTTTGTTACAAGATTGCTTTTGTTTCATATTTTAGTTTCTTGGCTGCCAGGCATCTGGGGTCTTAGTTCCCCAACCAGGGATCAAACCTGCACCCCTTGCGCTGAAAGGCAAAGTCTTAACCGTTGGACCACCAGGGAAATCCCCTTATAGTTCTAAAAGTTTAAACATATGGTGTGAGGGACTTTCTTTGAATGCTTGTCCCAGACCCTGTAATTTCAAGACCAACCTACAATGTACCATAGTGGTTATAGTTTAAAACCTTTTATATTTGTCCATGATTTATGCACATAATTAAGAACCCTGCGCTACCATCGGCTTTATTATAGATAAAGCTCATTTTTTTCTGTAAATTTCTAATCCTGTTAACTGATGTTATCCTGATTCTCCAAACCTCATTTTAATTTGCTACACAGTTTCTTGAATTCATTGTGATTTCAAGAACCTTGGCATGTAAATCATTTAAACTAGCCCAAATAATTGGTTCAGAAGGAACTGCAGGGCATAGCATTTTTAGAAATTTCTTCATGTTTTCTAGAAATGATTTTGTATCTCAGAAAGATTATAATTGGAATAATTTTCTTGATTCTTTGGTTTTCCATCTATTTATATTATATGTAAATATGCATATATTTATATTAATACAACATTCTCCTTATATTTATATCATATATAAAATCATATATAACATGGTATTGAGAATGTGTAACTTTTCTTAAGAAGATGTGAACCAAATAAAAAGATTTAAGTAATCCAATGAGGGGGAAAAAAAGAAGAACTGATACCGTGAGGTTTCATTGCTTTAGTTTTGGGCCATATGTAATATAGAGTTCTAAGTCAGTTGCTGTTTGGCCCTCAGAGGCACAGATTCAGTTACTTATAACCAAAAAAGGATAGTCCATGCTTTTGCTCAGCCTGCTATCATCAGATACCATCAATTGGAAAGCTTAAACAGCAGACATTTAACTCTCACAGTTCTATAGGCTGGAAAGTCCAAGATCAAAACTGCCAGCGGATTCATTTCCTGATGAGTCTTCTCTTCCTGGCTTGCAGATTGCTACTTACTCACTGTGTCATCATGTAACAGAAAGACAGAGCTCTCCTCTCTCCTTCTCTTCCTTTAAAGATACTAATTCCACCATGAGGGCCCCACCCTCATGGCCTGGTCTTATTCTAATTACCTCTCCAAGCTCTCCTCTCCAAATACCGTCATGTTAAGCATTAAGGCTTCACAATGAATTTTAGGGAACTTGATCATTCAGTCCATAAAGAGTGCAGTATCCTATTTTAAAGGTACATAGGGCATCTTTTTTTGTAAGTTACCATATACCTTGCAAATGACTTCTGGAACATTTGTTTAATATTTAAGAAGTTGTTAATGTAACTTTCTCCCCTCTAAATTACATTTCAAGTTGTTAAAGTTGGACAGTACCTTTGAATTCTAATTTCAATATTGCCAATAAGATACAGTTCAGTTTTGCTTGAATAAATAGTAAAATAAATAGTTCAATAGTAAAGTTACATCTTCTGAATGGATGTGGTCTGAAGAACTGTAGTAACTGTAACCAGGGCTGATGAAAAATTAACCTGTGCCTTTCAAAATGTGTTATACTGACCACCCACTTGCGGCAATTAGGCTGACTCATCTGCATATGTCCTTCATTGCTGTCACAATATGATCTCCAGATATTTTGTTTTATTGTCTTTAGTTCTTTCATCCTCGCTAGCAATTTATTAATCTTTTTTTTAGAAAATATAATGTATTTATCCCTGAATTATTGAGTGCTTAGTTCACTTACTGATGTTGAACAAATAGCACATTAGAAAATACTTTATGTAATCTAAAGACAATGCGAGAAACATTTCATAATCCTTTTATTCAGCATCTATGATCCACAGATTGTCCTTTAAGAAGGCCTCTAGAACTCTTCATTGCTTAATTCAATATAACATAAATGTTGTGAAAATAAAAGAAGCTTTGTAAGTGAAAAGGCAACATGATTATGCTCTAATAAAGCCTGACATTAATTATGACATGGGAAATGGAAGGTCTATTAGTCATAATTATAATTACAGGAATGCAATTTCAACTGCTGAGTATTTAAGCTAAAAATTACAAAATATTATGTTAGTAGAGTAGAAATTTTTATGAAGAGAAAGGGAAAAAAACTTAGATCAGAGGACTCTGAAAAGATAAAAAACAATTGATATTTAGGGCCAATTTGATGAACCAGTACAATATGATCATGATTATAATATTAATTCTCAACAGTCCAGTACAATAATAGATGTAATTATCTATTATTGTTGTTTTCCTTCTCTGTTTCTCTAGCCTAATATCGCTGCACAAAGCAGGGACACAGGCTTTTTGTTGGTTGGTTGGGTTTTACTGAATCCAGTCTGATTTCTTCTTTTTTTGTCCCTGTGGCTGAGTTCAAAAGAATTGAGTAAGCACTGTGCTTCATATGGATACAGTGCTCTATTTAAATAAAATTGTGGCTGTTTTCCCGTGTTCATACTCGCAGAAGAGGTTTTGCAGATTCTGAGTGCCCAATGAGGTAAATATTTTAGATATTCGCAACAACATATTTTGTTAGAATTTATGTGTTCATTGACTGGTCTTTTGTTTCGGTTTTGGATAGCTAAGGGTAGTATTTTTAGGAGGGTGGTGAACACATGACACTAAAATTTAACTCAAGAAAATATCAGCACAAAATGTTCATACACTTTGATCAGCTATTTTCACTGTCAGAAAATTATCTTATGGAAGGGGAGACACATGATGAATATTTAGTGGTGGAGGAATATCACAGAGTAATTGGTAATGTAAGTTATGGCTCTCAATTGCAAATATTATGCAGTCATTAGAAGCCAGACTTTTAATAATATTTAATGAAATGAGACTATTGCGTAAAAAAATTATACACGTCAAGTGTGGCTCAGGCAAAAATAAGACCCAGTATAGAAACACTGTAGCGCTATATAGGCAGTGATAATATAGTCAGTATCTACTTTGTCTATAAAGTGCTTTGTCTTTTAATTATGCTTAGTACAGCTTTTCTAATCAGAGTATTAAATTGTCAAGTATCACCCAATTTAGAGTTGAAAAAGAAAAGTGTTCAAGTTAATCACATCAGTCCTATAAGTAAAAAGAACACTAAATAAAGAAGGACATAGTCTCATTTGTTGCAAACCTGGCTTCTATTCCTTTGTTTCCAGGGCTGCCTTAGAGAGGGAGGAGAATGCATATGATACCTGGTCGGTTTCAGGCTCATCCCTGCGCTGTGCTTGAAGCCCCATTATTTAATGCTGTTATGTTACTTTGCATTTGCGGCTGGTGACTAAAAATCTTAACCCAGTAGTTGATTGAAGAGGTGATACATTAGTAAAGTGTTTTTAACACTCAGGGCCTATTCTGTTACTTTAATTAATTTGAAAAGCTGCCTCCCCACCTTGTGTTGGAGCAGTTTTAGCCAGGAGCTGGGAATGAAGAAGGGAAAGAACTTTCAGAGACAGGAAATAAGAAAATGGGGGAAAGTGCATGCTTGTAGCTTTAGGAGAGAAGGAAGCAGTTCTAAAGGGTAGGGGCGAAAGCTGGGATCATGTTTTCTAAAGAAAAGGTTTCTGTATTTTGTAATTGTTTTTTAGGGTCATTGTGTTTTTTAGTGTCATTCCTTCTGGTACTGATGAGTCCTTCTTTCAGTTTGGAGGCATGACATATGTATGTGTTGGCAAATGCGGCATTATTTTCAATTGGGAAATTGACACAAATAGTTGTTTCATAGAATCATAAGTCTTTAAGCTCATGAAACTCTTGGGGATCACCTCATTGAAATTCCTTCTTTACACTCCACTGTAGAGATAAAATGTCCAAGGCTCATTCACGTTAACTACCATCAGTTGCATAGTTCTCCTGTGAAGCAGCCAAAACTAGAACTTATTCTTAGTGTACAGTTTACAGTCTTTCTATATAATTGTCCAAAGTAAAGTTTTTTAATTCATAATTTGTTAGATGTATTATTTATTCTTTTCTCTAATTTTAGCCTGAATATTTGCATATGATTTTGAAAAGCTCTATATGATGCAGGGCAATGAAAGCATTTGCATTAAAACCTAAGGTATGCTTTTTCTAATTTGAAGGTATTCATTTCATGTTAGATAGTCCTCAAATTTTATTCTGATTGTTAGGTACTCACTGTTGTAAGACAGGAAAATATAAAACTTCAAATGATATTTTGGATTAAAATGTGTTCTGTCTCCTTTTTAAAAATGCACCATAAACATTATCAAAATTTGAGATTGTCAGATAAGTGACTTTTCCTAATAGTTCTTCTGAAAAAGGATGAATGATAATTAGAAGGAAAAGTAACAAATCAGTGTCATCAGTTCAGTTCAGTCGCTCAGTCATGTCCGACTCTGCGACCCCATGAATTGCAGCATGCCAGGCCTCCCTGTCCATCACCAACTCCCGGAGTTCACCCAAACTCATGTCCATCAAGTCAGTGATGCCATCCAGCCATCTTATCTTCTGTCGTCCCCTTCTCCTCCTGCCCCCAACCCCTCCCAGCATCAGTCTTTTCCAAAGAGTCAACTCTTCGCAGGAGGTGGCCAAAGTATTGGAGTTTCAGCTTTAGCATCATTTCTTCCAACAAACACGTCATAGCCAGCTCTAAAATTCTTTGATTATGTAAACTTTGAGTTTGTCTGAGCCTTCTTTCTTATTGCACTTCACTCTGTTAAAAACACTTGATCACTTGATGGCTTAAAATACAAGAGTCATTTTCAAACTGGTGTCAGCTCAATCTATTTTTTAGTAGAAAACTTATGAAGAACTGAAATATGTAAAGAAAGCTTACATTTGGAAAAATTAGATGGGCCTTTTCTCACTTTCAATTTTAAATCCAAGCAACCCTTTCTACGTTCTCCATATACTTCTTTATCATCTAAGGACTTTAATGAAGGCCAGTAGACAAACCTTCAAATTTAGAGAATAATTATCTGTTCTTAGCATGTAGAAAAATTATATGTAGGCAGAGAAATGATCAAATAAATGCAAAATATTTAGCTCATGTTAAATATGTTAAAAACTAGAAATGTGTTTAACTTTCAACTGTTAGAACTGACAAATATATCTGGTAGTCACATAGGCCCAAGCTGGCACTGCAGTCATCAGAGTTAAATAGTCTTGGGTTTCTGAAATGGTGAGAGAAAAATTTTATGTTGTAAATGTTATTCTATGTTTTGCTGTGTTGATGGGTACTCATCTTAAATAGCAAAGAAAATAGTGAAGTAATTCCTAACACTGCTCTTAGTGAGCATTCTTGGAATTTTTCTTGTAAAATTTAGAATATGATTTTAAATTTATGGGATGAAATCAATAGCTAGTAGAGCAAGAAAAAGATAATTATTTTCTGCAGCCATATAGAAATATGAGTAAATAGTGCTTTATTTTGGGTTGAAGATGATTTGTCAGGGCCTCATCAACTGGTTCAACTTGCTCAAAGTTAAAAATAGACAATTCAGAAGGCTAAATTTACTCAGTAGTTTATTTCTAAATTATTACTATTATGATTGTTACTACTACTACACTACTACTACTGTAGTAATATCTCAGGAATTCTGTCATCAGGATATCTTTTTTTTTTTTAATGATTCCTGATTATTTACTTTATAAGAGGAGATATGTATTTTAGGGAAATTGGCCTCATATATGTTTTATGATAAATATTCTTACATGCTTAATGAACAATTGATCCATACGTAAGTAAACAACCAAAAATATTATCCAAGAAATAACAAGGAGTGGAGTGAAGGCAAAAGAAAACTGTTGAAAATGCTAATTAGATTTAGATGGAACAGTAAGAATAGAAGTAAGGGCTCCTGATACTCGGAGAAGGTAATGGCACCCCACTCCAGTAGTCTTGCCTGGAAAATCCCATTGATGGAGGAGCCTGGTAGGCTGCAGTCCATGGGGTCGCTAAGAGTTGGACATGACTGAATGACTTCACTTTCACTTTTCACTTTCATGCATTGGAGAAGGAAATGGCAACCCACTCCAGTGTTCTTGCCTGGAGAATCCCAGGGACGGGGGAGCCTGGTGGGCTGCCATCTATGGGGTCGCACAGAGTTGGACACGACTGAAGCGATTTAGCAGGAGCTCCTGATACTTATTTTACACTTTCAGGTCTGCCATAAAGCTTTGTCATTTCCAAAATGGAAGGCCTCAAGACAGATAATTATAATTCTAATTTTTAAAAATACGAAATACGACGTTTGTAAATATTCAGCTTTACTTCATCATTTTTACTTACCTATCTTTGAACCACCATGGAAACTAGTTCTAGATACTGAAGTTTTTTTTAAACCTTGAAAAAAGAATATTATTTAAGAGTTAGTAATTGAATATATATTGACTCTTCAGCAGTCTTGTTCTGTTCTGTATTTCCTGTGGATGACATGTTGTAGGTTTCCTTATCATCTCTCCTGGCTATGTCAAGTATGCTAATTTTAGTTCAAAGTTAAATATGCTGGTAACTTTATTTATTTACTATCATTTTATTTGGCAGATATTAGAAATTAGAAGATAAATATTAAATTATTATAACATCATATTAGCAAATCTTGCACACATTTAAAACCAAAGACCATGCATTTTTCATGTTTCTTCTCATTCCTTCTTCTATAAGCATAGTGAAGATTCCTTGAGAAATCAGTTAAAGATCTACCCAGGGATTGTTGACTGCAACCACTTCGCAAAATGGCTTCAGGTCACTGGAAGAAAGAAGTATTTTCTTCCCTTCAGGGTCAAGGACCAAGTTACAGATGGCTGATAAAACCCACGATATGTTTTGACAGTATTTGGTAGTGGACTGGGTCTTTACAAATTGTTCCCATAATTGCTCATAAATAGCTTTTTTCCCTCCTAAAAACTCTAGATATTTTTAAGTGTTACCATCTTTAGTAATTTCCAGTGTAGTGATGATTATGGTTCCATGAACTTTGGCTTTTTGTACCTGATATTTAACACTCCCAAAGGCCAAGCGTTGGCCCTACTCCATGACAGAGCATCGTTTGCTTATGGTCACATTTTCTCCTGAAACAAGGCAACTGTTTTTTTTTTCCCTCTTAACATTAAAACTGTCACTTGAAGAATTGGAAAATCACTTGGGAATTTAAAGGAATGAGTTATTGGATTGTTCAGAAAATGGTAACATCTTACCTGTTTCTCTGACATCCAAAGATAATTTTCTTTTATTCAGCCAGTAATTTGTGGATTAGTAGGTCACATAATCTCTGATTTTTAGGTGCTTCAAATGTGAAAAGTGATGGTGATGTCTTCCTAATTGATCTTGTTATTATAAGAGAGGTCATGGATTGGCCTCACAACTTGACATTGCCTTTTTTTGCTTATCAGATCTCACATGAGTTTTCCTATTTCAGTTCTGAGTGAAAATAGCAAATCTCTCCAAGATTTGGTCCACTCTGTCAGTTTTTCTAAGAAATACTTCAATATGCTCTAAATCTACAGTTACAGTAAGTGGCATTGGCTAGTGATTTGATTTGAGAATTGAGACCATGGTCTGGATTTACTCTTTATGCATTAACACAGGTCAAATGGACAGGGACTGCATTTTAAGTCAGTAATGGAAGGCTGAAGGCTGTTTTAAACCAATCATATCAGTTTTACCCATGACTGATTGATCCCTAGAGGCAGAGCCCTGTAAGCATTTCTCCTACATGAATGGACTCTATAGAGCCTGGAGTTTCATTCATAAAATGGAGACTGAAAGGAAAAACATACAGACACACACACACATACACACTCTGACTCTCTGGAATGTCCATTTATACAGAGCTGAAGGGTGTAGTGTTCCATCAGCTGCTGCTTTTGCCAGTTGCCTGGAAGTAATGATTAATGCTCATTGGTCCTGCCTGCATGTAACCTGACCCTATGTAGGGCCGTGCAGTGTTCATAATGTATAGTGAACGGAGAAGACAACATTCTCAAATCAGAAACATAAACAGGAACTGGTGGGTCTGAATTCCATTCAAATATGTCATTTCAGCCACACAGTGTTTGTCTAACTTGGATTTTACAGGCAGGAAAGGGGGAAGGGAGGGATAGTTGGCTTGTGAGCTGTACTAGCGTGAAAAAAGGGAATTAGAATGGGGAGGGGAGTGTACTTTTTTAGGGTGGGATTTTTAGTTTCTTTTTAGAGAAAATGACCACGATGCTTAGGCCCAGAAATGCTTATTCCAAGTGGGTGAAATGAATATACAACTGTTTTCATGTGTGCAACTTTAAGATTTGCAATTAAATGAGACAGTTTAAGGATGTACATTTGAATCTCTCCCTGTGTGTGTGCTTCATGAAAGTGAATAAGAGAGGGAAATAAATATTTTTTTTACGAGTGTATATATCTGAGTATATATTTTTAGGTTTAGAATATTGTTATAGAATTTTTTATACTCTATCCTTTAGGGACTTAACTATTTTATAGTTTAGAGAAAAAGGAGACTTTATATTTCATAAAATATTTTTACCTAACGTGTATAACTTAATGGAAATCTTTTCAAGGAATTTTTGTCAAATAGCTGATTGTTTTTGTTATCTTGTATATGCATTTTCTATTGAATTGCTTCTAATACAGTCTTGGAAATTTTACAAAAACAGCTATTCAAAGGCACATGTGAAAAACAGAGCGAGGCAAGACTAAAAGAACGACATGCATGTGTCATCGTGATGTATTTACTGTTCTCTGAAGTTTAGAAAAGTATCCTTACATGTTCCATTCTGCTAACCCTTCCACTCACTGTGGGCGCTCACAGTTCACTGTTTTCATTCACTTGTTTTTATTATTCTTAGTGTTAAAAAATAAAACCACCCACTTTGTATGACACTGGAAACATTATACTAAAGCCTGGACCTGTTAGCTATTTACTAACTGGTGTCATTTTGAGCGGGCGTCGTTACCTCTTTTGTCCTCAGTTGCATCATTCATAGAAAGGGACAAATGATCCCTATACTTTTGTGTTTTTGTGCAACAGTCCATGGGGCCGCAAAGAGCTGGACACGACTGAGCGACTGAACTGAACTGACCGAAGGATTCAATATGACTATGCTTGTAAATGTTAAAGTATTAAGGGTCCAGGCAATTATAGTAAGGATTTCTGTTGGTATGATTTTTATCTCCTAGAGATTTCCTCAAAGACTGTTGCTAGTTCTTGAATGAAATGCCAGTGTTACATCTAACAGTTACAAATACACTTTGGTGCTAAAGGATAAGACAGAATAGAGAAGTTCTTATGTTAAAGCAATCATGTTGTGTATGCCCAATAAGATACTATAGTATTAGGATGTTTCTAATGTAGTGAAACAATCCTACTCAACTTACTACTAGGACTACCTGTGTTCAAAGCAAGTAGATGAAATCATCTGAATATTGTGGTGATTCAGGGAGAAATGAAAGTGAGAAGACAATTCCTGGTGTATTTGTTTCAAATCACGTGGATTCCAGAAAGGGAACAATTCAGTATTGAAGCTCATCATAAAAAATTCCCCCACCTCAGAAAGTTTGGAGGGGCTTGTTTGGGCAACTAATGGTATCTTTTCTTTTAAACTTCTACTGGTTGTCAGAGTACAGTAATATCTAATATTAATAAATAGTCAAAGTTAAAATTGTACTTATTTTATGTAACTGTATTTCCTATCATTTCAGCTTTATTTTCAACTCTTAACAACAAAACCTCCACAGGCTTATAAAACTTGTAAAACAGTGAGCCAACTAGATCACAATAAACCAATCCTGTTTGAAGGTGGTGGTTATTTGTGTAGGATATTGTCCTCACCCTAAAAAGAGATGCTTCCAAGAGAAGTCTGTGGTAAAAGTCTGTCCTGTTATTTTAGATATGTTGTTGTTGTTCAGTCAGTCAGTCATGTCCTACTCTTTGCCACCCCATGGACTGCAGCACTCCAGGCTTCCCTGGCCTTTAGTTCTTTTAAATTACGTAGCCTTTAAGATTTAAAAGCATCTGACTGCAGATAACTGTTTAAGCTTTTTTTTTTTCTTCTCTTTTTTAAAGCTTTGCAAGCACTATTCTGGGCTTACAAAGACTGACATAGTTCTCTTTCTGTCCTCAAAGTATGTTAGCAGTAGATTCAGTACATCTGAACTGTGACAAAAGAAATATCTCTGCAGATTTTACATTATTCATTTTTACAGTTTACTAAAAATCCTAATGACAAATTTCCCATCTGAGTGTGAATGAAGTAAAACTCCAGCTTTTCTGCCTTCTTCACATGAGTTTCAATGACTAAGTTATTACATTCACATACAGATTTTGTGAGTGACAACAGATACCTCTTATAAAACTCAACATTTTAGCCATCACACTTGATTTTGCCACACTTTAATTCAAACATACTGATACTGGGCCTTATTTTTAGAACTAATTATTTTCAGGTTTGTTCCATAATAGAACGACTGTATGGGTGTAAAAAAAAATTTCTCACATTAGCATCTTTTTCAGGGAACTTCATAAAATATGTTTTCTTGATCACCTATAAAAATCTATTCACGTGGCAAGTGGATATGCAGAGGCAAAGGATGATACACTAGTATGTATGTGAATAGTTTTGCTTTTAAATACATCCTTACGAAGTTTATGCTATTTACATACCCTGGAAAACCTTTGGATTTTAAATGTTAAACTGTGAGTTTGCCAGGAAATGAGTAGAAACAAAAAAATTAAATTTAAGACAGACAAAACTTAGGCAAGATCTGTCATAATACTCATGTTTCTTGAATGAAATTGATGCCATTATTTCTTGGTACAGCTCAATATTTTTTTGGTAAATTTTTTTGCAAAACTTATTTAAACTCCTATGTTTACATTGAAATACACACACACAGAAACATATTTCTCACCAAGTACCTGTTAATTTCTGATGTATGTCAATACACTCATTTTGGCCCTTCGCTTTTTTTTTTTTTAATTTTTAAACTTTACATAATTGTATTAGTTTTGCCAAATATCAAAATGAATCCGCCACAGGTATACATGTGTTCCCCATCCTGAACCCTCCTCCCTCCTCCCTCCCCATACCATCCCTCTGGGTCGTCCCAGTGCACTAGCCCCAAGCATCCAGTATCGTGCATCGAACCTGGACTGGGCCCTCCGCTTTTAATGTGCCAAATTTTCCACTGTCATCCTTATGCATTAAACAAATTTAGGTGGACCTGATTTTCTCACATCACCTCCTCAAGGAGTTAGTTAAGTGTGTAATCAATCCATTCCTGCATTGCACACTGATATGAAAGTAAAAATCACATTAAAATACAACATCCAGTGTATTCCTATTTTACTGGGATTTCTCATTTACTCTTTGAGATTTGTATGCTTGATTAAGTTATCACACTGATTATTTTTTTCGGGAATTTAACTACAAGCATCAAATGAAAGCAAGGTGCTTTCTCCTCTTAAATAGAATTTGCAATCTGGAGTGTTTTCAGGTTTGTACACTATTTGATAACAAACAGTTTCAACACATTGTAGGGATGTCTCATACAAATGTGGCAGATAGTTCCTCTCTGATCTGGCCTGTTCAGCTCCTAGAAATTTTAGGCAAACCATGCCCTGAAGAGGAACCTTCATTCTGTACTACAGGGTAGCACTTAGGCAAACCAGAAAAGTGCCTGGCAAAAGCACAACTGCACTTTGTGAGCAGATCTTTGGTAAAGCTTCCCAAATCAGTATTATATTTCCCAATACAGCTGTAAAATGCAGGTCAAGAAACAGAAACTGAGTTTTTAGTTTCATACCTTCACATCTTTATTTAAAGGAAATTTTAACAGTATTACTAAAGGTGAAGATTTAATCAAATCAGGTAGTTTAGGGTGTTAGTTTACTCTTAACTTCCCCCCACAGTGTTTAGGGCATTAAAATAACAACAGTGTTTTGCTGCTTTGAGTTTTTGCAGCATATTAGATCAGCTTTCATCACCATGAACTCATCTGTGACAAATTATAAGCAGTTTAGTTTCTGCAAGCTGATTTGGCTGTGTCTTTATGACATGCTCTTTGATCCATAAGTTTCAAAATTAAAAAAAATTATTTATCCTAAATTAAATATACATGATTCAATTTACAGACTGAATTTAAAATTTTTTAAATGAAAGTCTAAATATAGCAACAAAATTGGGGGATAATACTGTAAAAAGAAAGCTTAAAAGAAGTACCTCCAAATATTTTGAAAATATAATGGAGCATCTCACTTAAACCTTATACATCATAAATTTATAATGAATTTAAAATCAATATTTTAAATATCACAGGTTAATATATTTATGAAGAATATTATGAGTAAGCATATGAATAAGCAATGTCAGCCATCTCAGTAGAAACCTTATATAAGAATAGAAAATTAAGATACAAAAATAATTTTGATACATAATTACTTTTTGTTGTAAGTACTGTGGTTCACACACTTTAAATACTTATGAGATTCACTTAAAAATAGATTCTGTTAATAATAAGTACCTTGTATTAAATTCTTAGTGTTCTCAGAAACTGGGCATAATGTTACCCATGGCTTGTTCCATATGGTCTTATCTTTGAAGGAAATCACTGTGATTCCCATTTTACAGATGTGGAGGTTGAGAGAGATGTTAAATAAATAACAAAATGTTTTACTCTCACAAAATATCAGAACTGAGATTTCAAAACCAGGTCTTAGATGACAAGGTATATGTTTGTAATCACTGCCATACTAATGGTCCTAAGATTGTAATTATAGATGCATATTAAGACAGTGTAAATATGCAGTCGCCTTAACATTTGTGCATAGGCTAAACTGCAGCTTATGATTGTCATTGAATTATAGAAGTTTTATTTCAGGAATAAACATAAATGAATATGTATGAAATGCCTCTATTCCCTGCTACAAAACATTTGCCTTTGAAGTCGCCACTTGGCTAGTTTGGATCTGAGTTGAACATTTAGCAAAAGTTAAAATGTAATGCCAAACTTCATTGGTTGGATTTTTTATTAGATAAGGTAGAAATGAAAGCAGCAGGCAATTTAATTAGCAGTAATTTTTCTGGGCAAGTCATTACTTTGATGAACTTCAGAGCAATGTTTATGGCTCCTAATTAACCATGTTAGTCATTTGATTGAATAATCACTTTGGAAATGTTTCTACAATTTGATTAGAGTCTGACCCACTCTGATGGTCATAAATTAACTGATATCACTTTAGGATAACATGACTTTAGTTACTTTAGGGAAATAAACTCCTCTTAACCATATTTTTTTCAGGCTTCTCTTTTCTGTATAAAGGATGCTGAATTTAAAGACAGACTGAATTTAGACAATGCAGCCAAGTGTCTCAATTTCAAGAGCTAGATGTTAATTTTATTTACCCTGAGGTGTAATAAATAGTATAAGAGCTGGCATAAACACAAATATATTCTCATATATGCATTTTTTTTTTTCTAAATTGCTGTTTGATGCTTTTTTTTTTGGAACTTAGATCATAAGTTGAGCCTTTGGAAATGTAATGGAAGCCTGGCATCAGGTGTATTTTATGTCATTAATTTATGGCGAATTTTAAATTAGTATACTTTATACATCATAGATTAATAAGGAGAATTTATGAAGAATATTAAAGCACAGCAGAAAACAGTAAATCGTCCAGTTCGGTAAATACCTGAGTGTTCGTGAAATTACCCATCGAATCCTATCTTTGATGTCCAATGTCTAGTTTTCCAGAATATGCTTATTTTGTGTGATGTTGGAGTACTTTTATAAACTGGCCCTTCAACTTTCTCAGAAATGCTTAAACTTCTTTTCTCCCCCTCTGGGGAGGAAGGGCTACATTTAGTTCCTCTTATATATAATAGAGTTTAACCTGTACGTTTTCTAGCTGCCTCCAGAGCCAGCCAGCTGTTTTTACAGCCACACTCCAGCTGTGCAGCAGTCAGTAAAAGTATTTTGTGGCAGGGTGTCAACATCAGTTCAACAAAATGCTTGCCTCTAAGCAGCTGCTGAGCTGATGGCAGAGTCATTAACACAGTCCCTTCCAGGCCCAGCTGCATGAGGGACCTTATGCCTTGGCAATAAATCAAAATAACATTAAACATTAATTTGAAGTACCATTGGTTAAGAAGTTGGGATAAAATGGATTGCTAATTATTTGGTGACCCAGAAGATCAGCTCCATTGCAACCCTATTATAAGCACTGATATCAGAAAACAAGGTTTAACCCTGCCTTTTATAGGGTTAGAACTATAAACTGCATAATACTTTAAAGAAGGCACAGCACAATAAAATGTTTGAAAATGAGTTTGACACTATTTTCAGCTTGTAAACTATTGATTGCTAGATGCTTTTCGACGTTATTGCTATTAGGGATCGCCATTAAGATGTTTTTGACTAAGATCTTATAATGTATGCTTTTTTTTCTGTGAAATGATATCTCATATTTTGGTTGACATTTATCACCAGGCAAATTTTTAGAAAATCAGATAGACTATAAAAATGGAACATTCTGGACCTAAAAAAAATGACATCTGGACTAAATAATGGTCATTATCTGTTATAGCATGAAAGTTTATAGACTGATAAGAGCCTTTAGATTCCAATTCACTTAAATGCTATTACTTGTTCAGAATTACTACAAGGGGTGGAAAGGAGGTTGTATTCTTATATTAAATAGCAACCTGTCATATATATTTTAAACATCTAATTTTGTATGTGCTCAGTTGCTCTGTCATGTCTTGACTCTTTGTGACCCCATGGACTGTAGCCTGCCAGGCTCCTCTGTCCATGGGGATTCTCCAAGTAGGAATCCTGGAGTGGGTTGCCATGCCCTCCTCCAGGGGGTCTTCCCAACCCAGGGATAGAACTCAGGTCTCCTGCATTGCAGGCAGAGCCACCAGGGAAGCCCTTTTTTTTTTTTTTTTTTGTATATGTTTATTTTTGTAGATGTTGCTTTAAAATCTTTAGTAATACATACAGAAGATAGAATCAACGTAATCATGTTTATGCATTTCTGTGGAAACTGTGTATGTTATACTCAGATTTGGACCCAGGTTTTAGTTACCTAAAACTTATAAAATGTGGAACCTGAAAGAAAAAGTAAATGAAATGGCATATACAAAATTAGGCTTAAGGTCTCAGCAGCACTTTTGCACGTGGAGGGTCTTGAGGTTGAAACTTCAGTATTCACCCTGAATTGACCTCTTGTTTATGTGAGTGAACTTCCAAATTCAGAGTCAAAGAAGAGCAGACTCAGATAACATGTGACCCCGTCCTCTATTTTATATAAACTTAGAAAATAACTTATCTAAAGTCATATAGCTTTATTAGTAGTAAATGAAGGACCTGAATTTTTATCTTTTGTCTCTTAAATCTGTATTTCTTTCCCTTTCCCCATATCTAGGCTGCTAAACACATTACATACACAGCCATCACTATGACTCAAGTTTAACCATTAACCAAGTTTTGTTTTCTCAGGAATGAATTAAGTTGGTCATACAAGTAAGGCCTTGCTTTTAGGGTAGCAATGGTGTTTGCTATTGGATTTCTGCTGTTGGATTTGTTGCTGTTGAATTTGTTGCTGTTGGATTTCTCTTTTATAGCCTCACTGGCTTTGAATATGGCCTGTGGGCTTAATAAAATGAAAAGTCAGTCTTGTTTTTGTCTGAAGAAAAAAAAAAAATAGCAGTCATCTTACTAGGCTGAAGTAATTATAAAAGACATAACAATTTTGTCTTTCCATCATGATTTCTAGCCAATGTTCATGAAATAAACTATGAACGAGTCTTGTATTGACCTTTGCTTTGGTTGCCACTGGGTAAACAAATTTATCCCATACGTGTCCTGAAATGTCTTTTAACTCATGATGCTGTTTGTTTTGAGGACTCCATCACATTTATGTGCTGTTGCTTAGCCTACCTTTAGTTTAGTCAGGTTGGTGTGGGTAAAACTTCGAATTCACACACCTGTTCAGGGGAATCACTGCTCACCATGGTATGGTTCTCAACCTTCCGTCTCTAGTGCAGGCCCTACCTGCAATGTTAACCATGTGTTGACAAGTTCCCCTCAGGAGACTCGTGTCTGTTTCTGTTACTTTCCTATCTGCACTCCGTCCACTGATAACAACATGTTTTCAGCTCCAGACATCTCTTTGACCGATGTTGTTTCCTCTTTCAGAAGTGCCTAGCTGCCACTCCATTTATATGAGGCAAGAAGGCTTCCTGACTCATCCCAGCAGAACAGAAGTTAAGTTTTCCATTATTGAAATTCTTGTAAATACTTGTCAACATAATCAGCCATCTTCAGGATGCTGTCACATTATCATGATATACGGGAAAAATCACTTAAGTCCACTAAACCATTGTTTTAAAACTTTTTGAAGTAAAAGTAAGATTTTTCAGGTCATGATCTCTTATATTCTGTTAACATGAGTCATGTGCATATAAACAGCTGATAAGTGGATTTCTCTGTTCTTTTTTGCCAACAACCATATCCTTTTAAAATAGAACATGTGCTTTATAGATCACCCACCTTACTGCTGTCTGCTGAAATGTATCTTCAAGGAATTTTCAGTTTTGCTTGAGAGAGCTAAGTCATTGTGTTGACATAAAATGCAGTTGATTTAAATACATTCACATTTAAATATCCTGGATTTTACATTTTGGGACAAGTAATTGTTAAGCCTCACATAAGAGGCTTAGAAAAGGTGTTTTTCTCATGGGTGTGTTATAGTAACTGAGGTGGGAAAGTTTTGTTCTAATGGGCATGGTATTTGCAAGGTCATGTATGAAAGTTCTTTTATCGGGATAGACTAACCTTTAAAGTATTTCCTGAATTATGTGCACGGTCCTTGATGTCAACAGTCTGTGTCATCAGTGAAACGACTTGGATCCATCCTTCTAGGTTGAGTCTAACATTGGTTGTTTTGCATAAATGATATCAGTAGAAATTAACCCCTGTGTTTAAAGGATAGTAAAATGAGATGGTAAATCCAGAATATACGAGACCAAAATTTTGCACAAATGCAATTTAATTGTTGTTGTTGTTAATATTATGTACCTACCACAGAGACCAATACTTATGAGAAATAAAACTGTGACTAAATTATGTGAAATTTCTTCCTAGTAATTGAAGATAATAGCAATTAAATGAAAGTCCCACAGTCAAGGATATTTGGGGGAGAAAATGATTGTAGAAAGCCATCAATTTATTTTGCATTTTTTCTAAGGATTTAGCAATAAAGGAAAATTCTTTTTTTTTTTTTAAATCTGACTTGTCTATTGAAGATGAAATCATGAAAAGGTTAATGCAGCTAAATATTTCTGTAAAGGAGTGAGGGAATAAACTGTATTTGTTTCAGTTCATCAGGGTCATAATGCAAGATAAATGTCAGTAATTCTCATCTGTTTGAATAATGAAACTTGGAAGAAAACAAAAAAGAAGATAATCTGTTTTACATCGCAGGTTTGCCAGTGTTTACATGAGCATTATTGGGTTAGTAATAATATCTATAGCTAACTTTCATATATTACCATGTGCTAGTCACTGTTCTAAAGTTGCATATATTGAACCATTCAATCCTCACAACAGCCCTATAAGATAGGTGGTTTATTTTCATTCCCATTTTATAGATGAGGAAACTGAGGCAGAGAGGTCAAATAATCTGTCCAAGGTCACAGAGTGGAAAAGCAGAGAAGTCCTTTTCTGCCTCCATTTTTGCATTCATGGTTATATTTTGAATTGTTTGTGAGTTTTATTTCTGTCATGAATAAATGTATCCCATTTCCCCTCCACAGGCTGCATGTTTGAAAAGGGCCCCAGGCAGTTTTATGATGATACCTGTGTCGTCCCAGAGAAATTCGATGGTAGGTTTTTCATTGTGTATCAAGTGTTGATTTCTGTAAGAGGCTGTGGAGAGATACCCTTACCTCTCCTGAAAGCAGTCAACATTGCTACTTAAAGATTTTCATGCTCATCACTTACGGTGCACTCAAGTCTCGCTAAACTTTGCCTCTTATAAATTCCCTTTCCTTTTCCCATTAAGAAGCTTTTCTCTTTTGTCCTATGAGAGATCCCATTTTTAAAGACAGACAGAGTATCATTCTTGCTGAGCTTTATGTAGAATAAGAGAGGGCCCTTTCCATTGCCCGACTGAGTACATGCAGCTTGTTGTTTGAGATGTATTGAAAGCTGATCCCGTAATTAACAAAGCGGAGCAGAAAGCTTGCTCCTGTGGACGCACAGTTGACTAATGTAGCCTCTTGCCTTTTATTGTTCATGAAAAGATGCATTATGGAACACAGGAGCAACATAGCTGCCCATTTAGTTAGTGATTGTGCATCCTCTTTTTTTTTTTCTTTGGAAGATGTTCATTACTAATGCGACATTAGTTTGTAATTGCTCCAAATGGATTTAGGAAAGCATTACCTTTTTAATATCACTTGCTGTGGCAATGAAAATGAAAACATCACCCCCACATGTTAGAAAAGGGTAAGGGGTGTCAAGATCGAGAGACTCTTCTTCTCTTGACAAAGATTGCAAACAGTCGGCATCTAGAAGGAGGCTTGGGTAAAAAGCAAACGGTTGATTGACTTAGTGGTTCTTCAGAGTGGTCTCCCTATTTCCTGCTTTGATTGTTTAACAGGAAATGAGCAGGGGCCTTCTGATTAGCTGATTGCACAAACTTTCAGGATCATGGCTGTAATGACTTGGTAGCTCTTGGGAGTTTTAATTGTCATTATTTAAACAGCAAAGGATATGCACAGATTACTCATCTATCTCTAATTAGTTGCTTGAAGACTACTCTGTTCTCGATGCTTTTGCTACTCTTAGACTTATCAGACAGGATGACCAGTCTTGGGAATATCTGTTTCCTTAGCCTCCCTTTAAAATGCTAAATTCATCTCAAGGTCATGGGTTAAACTCTAACACAGATCACCTTTTCAGTTTTATTCTATAATAAATGTTAGTTTTAACCTTTGAGTTTCAGAGGTGTGATGTGTGTTATTGTATTTAGCACCATTAGCAGAGTATCAAAATGCTTAAAATCTAGTTTTTTTTCTCTTGAAATAAAGCAGAAGGTCTACTTTTTGGAATAACCTTCATCAGTTCCTTTCATAGTCAGTGAGTTAACTTTTTAAGAAATGACGATAATTAGTATGGGCATGCAAGGAAGAAAAACAGTTCAAAATATAGACAAGATCAGGGTGTAATCTAACAGGGCAAAGACAGAGTCACACTTGTGTTTGGGGAAGCTAATTGTCTTGATTATTTTTTCCCTTTGATTTTTAAATACTTCTCAGCTTCATACTAAGGAAATATTTTGGGCAAAATAGTATTGGGCTTACATTTTATAAGGAACAGAGAACAAGAAGAAAGAAAATCAAAGAATTTTTTTTTTCCTTGTGCAAGGCGAATATGATCAGTCAGTTTTATAGGCAGAAGCAATCTAAAGGTTAGAACATTTCATAGTGTTTCATTCCATCTGCAAAATTATTCTTTTGCCCCCATGAAAATTTCTAAATCTCAGAAGGAAAAACTAAGGTAAATAAAACTATCACTGAACAATATGAAGAGACACTTCCATATTCTATAGCTTAGACCAAAACAGCATAATGATTTTTAGCAGCTATTGAGTGAAAAATTTTACTTTGATTTTTTTTAAGTATTTTTTCTATCATTATTTCAAGAGGTGTATTTCTGTCTTCTGACCAAAGGAAAGTTTTAAAAAGCTTGTGATTTGGGCTATTTTATAATTCACTCTTCATGTTAGTATATCACCTTAAGTATATTCTGTCTAAATTGTTTCTAAACAATTTCCCTCTGCATGAAGGAGAGAAATTCATGCATTAATAGTGATATGCTTATAGGGCCTTAGACATTCAATTCCCAATGTGATTGGTTCCACATATTTTTGAGACAGTTTGCTGGACCTGGAAATGTATAATCAGTAGTCATGAAACTGAGTTGTGTGTGTGTGTTTTCTTTTGTTCATTCGTTTGCTTTTGGTAAAACCAAAATATCTGACCAGATTTATACCAAAGAATTGGAAACTGACACCTTTATTGCTGTAATCTATTTAATAGACTTTTACAGTTTGTATGTAGCACAAACAATCCTTTCTTGTTTAAAAATACAGCTTTACAGAAAACTCTGGTGTGTTCATTTTTATGTGTATATGTATTTTTGAATTGGACTCTCAGAAAAAGAATAACAAGCTAAACTCAAATAAGTGCAATATAAACAAGAGATAAGGAAAAATGAGAGACTTTTCATTTGCTGCCAGCTGAGCAAAGCATGGTGGCAATATGAAGGTGTGGTAGAAAGATAGCATGATGGTAATCCAGTATGCCTTGCATTACCCATGATATTTTCCTGATTTTTACTTAGCTCACAGAGTTTAAGCTGCTATTAAATTTGCTTTGAAACATTTGCATTTAAATTTTCAATAGTTTGTCACATGCAAATCAATGAGGTATTTATAAATTGTAGTTTGCAAATTTTAATTTGTATAAATAAAATGCCTGGAGCTTAAAATTGATTACTGCCTCTCCACTGTTGCTTAGAGTAGTGTGTGTGTGTGTGTGTGTGTGTTAGTCACTCAGTCATGTCCGATTCTACGACTCCATGGACTGTAAAGCCTGCCAGGCTTCTCTGTCCATGGACTTCTCCAGGCAAGAATACTGGCGTGGGTAGCCATTCCCTTCTCCAGGGGGATCTTCCTGTCTCAGGAACTTAACCTGGATTTCCCACATTGCAGGCAGGTTCTTTACCATCTGAGCCACCAGGGAAGCCCTGCTTAGAGCAGTAAGAGATGGCATTAACAATGAAGTAAAGAAGTAGGATTAGATACTATAGTTTTTAAAATGTATCTGAAGAAAACAAAAGATACAGCGTTTTTATAAGTCAGTGACATCTGTGCATTTATTTTGCCCTGCGTGCATTTATATTGACCTATGCGTAGTTATCTGTAAGTTTGTAGATTCCTGGTTTATATTCAACCATTTAACTGTGTTAAATCCCTATTTAATGAAAAAGATATATTTCATAGAAACTCTTAAATTAGTTGTGGTTTAACCGTTTTTAGTGATTATTTTAATATAAATTTTATATAAATGTCATAATAATGCTAATCATAGAAACTTAAAATGTTTTTAATTTAGGAGACATAAAACAAGAGCCAGGGATGTATCGGGAAGGACCCACATACCAGCGGCGGGGATCACTTCAGCTCTGGCAGTTTTTGGTAGCTCTTCTAGACGACCCTTCAAATTCCCATTTTATTGCCTGGACTGGGAGAGGCATGGAATTTAAACTGATTGAGCCTGAAGAGGTGAGTTTCATAGCTTCTATTTAGGGAAATCAGCTATGTCATAATAGAAAGACACATACTTGATTAATATGCCAAAAATTCACTTTTTAATTTTAAAACTTTAGGGGAACATTTTGAGTGAAAAGGTAGTCCAAAGGAAAAAAAAGCAAGCATACGTGTAAAATAAGAAATGAACATGTTACAGGCTTGTTCCAGTTGAATACTATCCTATAGAACTGATGTTGAAGAAAATCAACGGGAACATTACTGTGCATGCGCGCTAAGTCACTTCAGTTGTATCTGACTCTGTAGGGCAGGGCCTGGGCCTTCTCTAAAGGTGCTTCTAAGTTGGGCTTGTTGAATGGTCTTTGAGAAAGAGAGGAACGTGCATCAAGTTCAACTCATTTTAGGGAGAGAGGAATTGTTCTTGAGAATTAGAAGCTATTAATTGGACAATCTTGATTTTTGGCAGGAGGGTCGGAGAAAAACATTTAGAGAACTAAGTCATGTGTAAGAGGGCTGTAGGGGAGACACAGCTGTGGGAATACAGGCACTCAAAGGCCATAGTGGGAAATTCTCACTCCTTGGGTGTCTCTTAGGAGACACGGACCCATAGGAATATTGTTTCCCTTTGATTAATGGTAATACCTGTTTTGGATCAGCTGGGCGGTATACACTCCATTGGAAGGTAAGAATAAAGTTTAAAATGTCACATGATACCTAAGAAATTGCCCAAATGAGAGGACTCTGGATAGAGATACAATGGGTAAATGGAGCTCCTTTCATTCTGTTCAGTTGTCTTACCCCCTTCCAGCCTGCCCTTGTGTACATACAAGTGGAGTATTTTCCTATAAAACTTCCCAGTTCAATGTTTATTCTTCTCGGGAGTAGCTTTAGATTTAAGGCTACTGTTATTATTACAGTGTAACCTACCAAATAGCATTTGGACCTCAAGGGAAAGGCGACGTTTTATATTTATTTACACTTTTAGAAGAATTTTGTCCGTGCTGGGTCTTGGTGGCAGTGTGCAGTCTTCTCATGTGGTAGCTTGTCTTGTTGTGGAGCAGGGTCTCTAAAGCACAGGATCAGGGGTTGTGACACGGCAGCTTTAGCTGTCCCTCAGCAGGTAGAATCTTCCCGGACCAGGAATCAAACCCAGGTGCCCCACATTGGCAGGCAGACTCTCAACCACTACACCAGCAGGGAAGTTTGAAGGGCCAACTTTCATTAAAGTTTGTGTCTTTTCATGAAAGATGCTTTCTCTCTTTACATTAGCTGAGAAAGCATTGGGAGACTTTTAGCTAACATAGCTATGACTCAGATTGGCTGTTGTATCTTAAACACCCCAGAAAAGTAAAAAAAAAAAAAATTCAGAGATATCTATTTTTTTTACCTTAAATTAATTCGTTTCATGTAGATTTGACATCTACAACCTAGGCTAATGGGCCTATGTACATCTTATATTATCTGCTCTGTGAGTCCTTGTATTCAGTCATAATCAGATAATATGTCCTAATTTGATATCCAGAAGATAAGATGATAGTACTTGTAAAGATTTAAGGGATTTATCTGATTCGAGTATGGATTGAATAAAGTATGAAATAAGAAGAACTAATGAGCACAATTAAGTCTACTCCAGGTTATATCAGTGAGAGGGTATGTTTCCATCTTCTTTAGCTCCACACCAAGTATACACAGATACATGCATAATACCTACTCACACACAGAGGGCTCAGGATCAAAACTGTAAGTATCCATTATCAAGTATGGGCTAAATGTTTGGGTAGTTGAATTTTGTATTGTGTCTAAAACTTAATTTGGCTGTCAAAGGAAATTCATCTTTATGTAGATGTACTTAAATAATGTAAGTGAAAGAACCACAAAAATGTGAAGCACTAAAGATTGAGGCTAGAATCACTTAACATAAAGTAATTTGAAAGCTTGTTAAGTAATGATGAGAATGTGAGCTCTTCATCTCATGAAAGATGTTAATAATCACTGCAAGAGTTGGTTCATGCTAGACCTTAAGGACATCCAGCAGGGATTTATATCAGTTACTTCTGTCCATCTGTGATTAAAGTGAGCAGAAACAGAATTTTTTATTGTTGCCATGGGCTTCCCTGATAGCTCAGCTGGTAAAGAATCTGCTTTAAATGCAGGAGACCACAGTTTGATTCCTGGGTCAGGAAGATCCCCTGGAGAAGGGAAAGGCTACCCACTCCAATATTCTGGCCTGGAGAATTCCATGGACTTGGAATTCTCCAATACGTGGAGAATTCCGTGTATTGTCCATGGGGTCGCAAAGAGTCGGACGGCCTTCACTTTCACTTTCATTTGTTAAGATGGGGGTATTACTGAATTACATCAGTGATTATTGATCCACTTAGAAGTGTAAAAATTCTTAGGCTAGTGATTAAGTTCTTTATGTATTGATTTTTAAGCTGATTGTGTTGAAACAACTAGAATAGGAGACTTGACCAGGGGACCATTATGTTACATCAGATTGTGAATCTCTGTGACTTTTTTATTTTTTTAGCCTAGAAGGAATACAATTATATCTGTTCTTATGACAGACTAGCATTTAGATACCTTTTCTGTAGCAGACTCTGAAAGTAAAAAAAAGAGCTGAGGAATTCAGAGAGTCGGCGGACCATTTCCAAATAGTAACTAACTCCCTGGTAATAGGGAAGTAAGCACTGAACGTCTCCGAAGGCCTTTTGTTCAAAATGAAACATTCCATTTCTGATTGCTGCATTGCTCACTGCTGCAATTGCTTCCATCAGGCAATGACTCTGCTGTTTATGTTTAAATTTCTTCTTTGAGAAGTGTCTGTGAAATTCCTTTAGTCTCCGTGGCCCCCGGTCACCCTCTTCTTTCAATCACACAGCAGTTCTTTGAGGGTCTGCGACAGCGCAGCTCATGAAAGGTGGCTGTGAAACCATCCTTGTTGGAATTACTTTAAGTTCCACTTGTTTATATTCCATCTTGCAGTTTAAAATGATACTGAGTGAGATTTCAGTCTTGCACTGATCATCTGCTCTGTGTGTTTAGGATAACTTCAGCAAGCGCATAATCTTTACCTTCTCTTCTTTGAGATATTTGAAATTATGGGATCTTATTTTTGAATTAATCATGGGTTCAGGGAACAGTTATTGACATAGCAAAGCATCTACAGGACACAGCATGCTAAGTCATTTCAGTTGTGTCCGACTCTTTGCAACCCCATGCACTATAGCCTACCAGGCTACCTTGTCCATGGGGATTCTGCAGGCAAGAATACTGGAGTGCGTTGCCATTTCCTCCTCTGGGGGACCTTCCTGACCCAGAGATCAAACCCACATCTCTTATATCTCCTTTATTCACAGGTGGGTTTTTACTACTAATGCCACCTAAGTAGAAGTCTTTTGGTAATATTCAAGATTGTTGAGCTGGAAGAGTTATCGAGAAGTCTGATAGCCTGTGGTTTCTAGGTTTACTGTTGCATATTCAAGCATGATTTTTTAAAATAAATTGAATAATATTAATAATTGAACAATTACATTGTCCTATTTAATTCATTTGACAATAAGGGTAACTGCTATAGATCGTTCCACTCTCCTCATTGACAGCCAACGTGTTCATTTGAAAGAATGTTATAAGGAAGTTACTAGAAGTATTGTTACCGTTGTACATGCTCCATGTTGAAAATGGTCCTTTGGCTGGATATAGTGGTGATTGTGATGGGTCATTCGTGAGGGCTGGATGGACTTTATTAGTTGTTGGATGGTCTAACCTGTCCTGGAAGTTTTTATGTTGTCTGTTCATTTTAAGTTTCAGTCTTTTAAAACGATTTTATTATGATAGGAACACAACATGGGATGTATCTTCTTATCCAGTTTTTAAGTGCTTGGTCCAATATTGTAAACTAGAGGCACAGTGTTAAAGCAAATTTCTAGAGCTCATTCCTTTATCTTCTATAACGTGTCTACATCTCCTAGGCATATGGGTATGTCTCATTTTCTTCAACTTTATGATAAATGTGATATTGAAATAGCTCTAAAAATAAATTTGATTGTTTTAATATGTCTACTGATACCCACAGTGCTGTGAATTAGCTGGCATCAGAAAAGTCAAACTCTGCTTACGATATTAAAAAAAAGGCATCTTTTTCTCCCTAAAGACCTCCTTTGGGGAGAGAGAAAGTTGTTGTTAAGTTTGTCGCAGGTTATTTTGCTTTCTAGGTATATCCTGGTGAGCTAGAAAAAAATTATTAAGAAATGCCAAAGTATTCAGAAATTGTTGTTCAGTTTAAGGAGATACTGATAATTTATTTTCACATCCCCTCCAGGTTTGCAGGCTCTTCAGTTGTCCTGTCTGTTAAAGATTCACTGATGTCCATTGTTAGCTGTTTAAAAGATGTTTTATTTAGAAAGTATTGCTTTCACTTATTATTGCCACTTGCCCATCACACTATTGCTCCCAACATTTACATTAAAATTAAGTTTATCTTAATTAATGAAATTAATTAATGGGTTGATTAATATTAATGGAATCCATTAGTTAATCCATTAATTAATGATATTAATGTGTGCCTGTCACTGTGACTTTCTATTTGGAGATACATAGTCACAGGGATGTGACATCTCATATTTCGCTTTTAAAAAGTATACTGATGTATGTGACTAAATTACATTGTATCTTCATTCAGGAAATAGAAATTAGTGAGAGAGAAAATAGGAAAGATCAGTGTTTTTTAAAGAAAAAAAACAAACCACAGAGAAAGGTTATTGCTAATAAAATAGAGTATTTCTGCAAAGCATTGTATAAGATGTTGCTATATGACATACAACAACTTGGAATTCTGAGAACTTGAAGGAGAACGCTAACCCAATTAGAAAATGCTCTCTCCGGGTTGCCTAGGTATACACGGGGGCTGCAATTTCTGGTCAGATGAAGCAAAAGTGGAAATTAATGAGGATGTGACTTTGACTGGAGTCACAAAAGCAGGCTACCCTGTTCTGGATCATCTACAGCTAGCCCAGGGTCGTGGGGAGGGAGGGGATACAGATTCATTGAGGAAGGAGGTTTTGCTAAAGCTCTATTGAAGAACTTCGTCTTTGCCAGAAAAGTTGCACTTCCAAAGTCGTATTATAAAAAGCTCGGAGATTGTTCACAAAACCACAAAATGGATATTCTGCTTTAGAGATTTTTGTTTGTGGACTCGTATACATGGTGACCTTTTTTGCTTCCTTCTTATTTTTAGCATCTAATTACTGTTCTTTAAATGAATGCTTAATTCCACCAGTTTAGTATTGACTGCACTTTTTTTATTTTCTGATGCTGCTTCAGGCAATAAAAATTATGTACAGTTCAGCTTACTAATTTGTGCACACTATGCCACTTGTCTTTTAGCCAGTGTGTTTTAGCCAGTGTCAAGCAGGGTATCTTTTTTCCTTTGACTTATCATAACCTGAAAAACACCTTTACCAAGAGATCTTTATTTATAGATAAAGTTGCTCTTGATCTTTAGTTTTTAATCTGAAAAAGAAATAAGAAGGAAAAAGCAGAAATGAGACCTCAGAATGGGAAATATGCCTCATTTTGGTGAATTGCAGCCTGTTCAGTCCCGTTGTAAACACATTCCCTTATTTCCATTTAATTTTGTATCCAAAACAATAGTGACAATGAATTCTATTGTGATGTTTCAGAATGATCACTTAGTGCCTGGTTGAGAAAGCAAACCAGGACCCAGGAAATGCAGATCTTGATAGCTTTTGCCTCTTATACGTATGCCATCGATTTGGATATGTTTTAGATGGTTTGGAAGTAGTTAATGAATTAACTTAATTTTTATGAAATATGTTGATAAGATAATACTTAACACAACAATGTGGTTCTGTCTCAATGGCAGGTGGCCAGGCGTTGGGGCATTCAGAAAAACAGGCCAGCTATGAACTATGATAAACTTAGCCGTTCACTCCGCTATTATTATGAGAAAGGAATCATGCAAAAGGTGAGCAGCTAACACAGCATTAAAATTTATTGAAATGTTTCACATTCATCCGCATGTCATACTTCAAAGCCACATATCATTGCATTGTTGAAGCAAGGTTTTCGCTCACTTTAACGTATGCTTAGCTGTTGGTTTTCCTATTACAGGGCCTTCTGTTTATAAATTTATGAGCATTATAGGCAAATATGTAATACAAAATAGATTTTCTGAAAGTCCCCACTTTGCTGTGTTTGGTTAAAAAAAATCCTGCTTTAGTACTAATATGGCCATATATGGCAATATATGTCCCTAAAAGTTGTTGACATTTTGCTCATTCTCCACAATTATACAATTTTGAATATTAGCTGAATGTTTCCTTTCCCCCTCTTTTTCTGATTCTTAAAACAGTCAGAGCATTTCTTGTTCTCATTCTGAAAAACATCTTTTCTTGGCTGATTTCATTACTTGACAGCTTAACATCTTAAACAGTTGATTTGAAATGAGTATTTAATCTTATCTTGTTGGCATAAGGACATTAAATATGCTTTATTTCAAATCAGTGTCTTAATATTTCAAGGTAGCTTGTTTAAAAAGTGTGAGATAAAACAAATGAATTACACTTGGGACAAAATCTAAAATTTTTGAAGAAGGTAATGAATAAATAAAGATAAAACATTTGGGCATTTGTTATTATTAATATCTTTCAGCCTTGCATTGTACTCAATCTATTAGTCTTGACTGTGAACGGCGTTTTAGGATTTATCCATTGTGAACGTTACATTATAGTTTCATTATGTGTCCTTTGTTCATTTGTGGAAACATGAACATAGTTACATATTACAGATCATGACATAGTTTTATGTCACCATGCTGCTGCTACTGCTAAGTCGCTTCAGTCGTGTCCAACTCTGTGCGACCCCATAGACAGCAGCCCAACAGGCTCCTCCGCCCCTGGGATTCTCCAGGCAAGAACACTGGAGTGGGTTGCCATTTCCTTCTCCAGTGCATGAAAGTGAAAAGTGAAAGTGAAGTCACTCAGTCATATCTGACTCTTTGCAACCCCATGGACTGCAGCCTACCAGGCTCCTCCATCCGTGAGATTTTCCAGGCAAGAGTACTGGAGTGGGGTGCCATTGCCTTCTCCGTAGCTATTCTCTCCATAGCTACTGTCACCATAGCTATGCCAAGAAAAACTATACCAGTTGGTCCATGACAATGGTAAAAGAAGAGGGGAAATAGCATCATTTGGGCTTTCTGGACCAAAGGCAATCTGCTGTCTGGTTAGCCAGCCAGTAAGTTAGAACTTCAAAGAGCCTTAAAAGATAAGGCTGAATGGGATTCTTAATTGCTTCCTGTTTCCCTGAATCTCACCCTCAAATTGTAAAACCAGTTACTGTCTGCTCCGTCTTCTCCATCTCAGTCCTGGAGTCTTTTTTTTAATTCTTCCTTTCTTTCACCAACCACTCCCGTTCACAGCCAACCTTTTTCAGATACATACCATCCTTTCAGTTTTCATCACCATCTTCATAATCGGGCAAAGGAAGTAAACGGGCACAGTAGGTCTCTGCGGGTCCCCTGCGCAGTGGTACACAGCAGTAACAAATGCAGTCATGACTTTGGTTTGCATGTTAGCGTCGTGTGAGATGACTGGTTTTGAACAGATTCTTCTGCTAGTAAGCAGCAATATTCTTTCCTCATGAAGCTGCTGTGATTGTTAAATGAAATAATATGCTTGAGACGCTTGCCTTGTACCTGGTGCAGTGAAAGGCTTCAGCAGATGGTATCTGTGAATAAACCTTGCACCTTGAAGCCAAGACATATTTAGCTTGTATATCTTGACTAGTAAGCCCTTTAATAAAGGGAGCAGTCACAGAGGCTAAAAAGTATCTCAAAATATCTAATCATACCTCAACTTTTACACAGTGTTTAAAGGGGTATCTGCAGGATGTTATGTCTGGTCTTAGATATTCTCAAAGGTATTCAAACTTATGCTTATTATTGATATCATTACTAACATATTCCCATTTATTTATCCAGTTATCACACATCCCATTTGTTTACCTCTTATTTTAAGAAAATAATAAGGCAAGATGCTTTCAAATGATCAAATGATAGCATAGATGTTGGAATACAGAGAAAAATGTTGTGGCTCCTCATATTTTCCCTATTAGGCTGTAATTGCCAAGGTAAACTATTAGTAACTATTTATCAGCCAACATAGGATAGCAAAATGTGTACTTAACAGGCCTTTTGGGTATCACATATGATACAAGGAAGAATAGACCGTTTAAAGGTGAAAATGCAAAAGTTGAAGTGTACTTATAACTAGCACAACAATCAAGACTTGACAGTTTTTGCAGACATACGTATTTACTCATTACACATGTTGAGCCGGTCTACTTGCTGCTCTCTGATACACCTGTGGCTTTCTCATTGCTTCATTTTCTCCCTGATAACATAATGGATAAGTAAGTCCTAAGATAGTCATTCAGAGGAAAATTGTGCAGTCCTTTAAAAAAATATGAGGTAGAATTACATATTTTAATGTGTAGGGGAAAATGTTTATCTGATGATGCTTGTATATGAACTTAAAATTCTGTGTATATGTAGTGTATGTCAATATTAAGTGAAAAATTAGAAAATACAACCAAAGTGTATCAAAACATGAAAGAAACCCTAATTATTTCAGTAGCTATGAAGGAAGAAATGATGAAGTAATGATTATTTTACATTATAGACGATACATGTATGTTTTTACTTCAAAATTTAGAAGTGCCTAAATAAAAGTATATATAGACATTTAAGTATTGGTTATTTCTGAATGATATAATCAAATTATTATTTCTTTTGGCTTAATCTGTAATTTCAAGTTTTCCTCCAATATTACTGTACTATTTTTGAAATTTTAAGAGTTAACACATAATTTAAATAGCTAGCCTTTCAAAGCACAGTTCAAAAGCTAACCTCCTTGTTTAATTCTGATTCATCTCTCTTGCAAAATTAATGTTTTACCTGAGCATTACTATTTATATATACTCAATGTATAACATTGTCCATATTGTAATTGTATTACTAATAAGAGGATTCATTATGTTCCTTGGTTGTTTATCAGACCTTGTTCTAAACTCTGTGGCATTTAACATAATCCAATAAACAGAGTAGTAGCTCTAAATATGTTTACTGAAAGAAGAAGTAAAACAGTGTATCAAGGCAGGGTCCTTAAGAGATTTTATAATGCTGATTGCATATCATACATTTTAATTCCCCACAATAATTTATTAAATAATTTCTAATTATAACCACTAGCAACAGGTTGTACAAAAACATTCCAGTAGTCTAAAGCAAAGCAAATGCCTCCTTCTCAGTGGCCACAAGCAAAACAAAGCCAGTTATTAAATGCTCTGAGATATGCTGGCCAGTTACTTCATTTTTTCCTCAAAATACTTTGAACAAAGGAATAACGTGAAAACTGGGATTTAGTATTGTTGAGCTTTGTTTCTGATAGGGCCTATTTTTACTTTTATGGCAGTTTCACCATTTCACCTTTATGAACTTAATTTCCTTTTTATAAAGGGCTAAAGTGAATAAACTTATGCCAGACTCCTCTGTTTGCATGCCCTGTGCTAGAAACTTCCATCTCAGTCTTGTAACAGGCTTTCCAAGAAGCCATCGCTGCCTCCATTTCATCAGAAAAAAGGGGAACCGAGGGTGGTTTAAGAAACTTGTAAGTGTTGGCTGTTTTCAAGCCTAAGGATATTCACAGTATTTGAATTCTCTTGAATTCTCGAAATTGGTTTCTCTTATAGGGTAAAAAAAAAAAAAAAAATCCAGGGCAAAAAACAGTCTAAATCTGAGTCTAGAACAACAGTGCTCTTTGGTAATTTTTTTCCTACAAACAAGCACAGACAGTTTATAAACCTTGAATTCACCATTCCCCCACGTTTCAAAGCAACTAGTAGAGGTGTTGACTGATTTTCACCTTTCTAAAATTACTGAACTCAACATACACACAAAGTCAGTATCAAACTTAATACAAAGAACTGTATTCATCCACTCCCACTCCCTACCCCAAACCCTCTGGGCTTTTGAGAAGCTCAGCATTGTCTATTAATGGCAGCGGGGGAGGGCTGTATTTGTTTCACTCAATTGTTTATAATTTCCTAGAGAAGCATTACTCTTCAAAATTTAACTTTGGGACGTGTCATTTCCTACAAATTACGCTACTTCTCCTTTATTTCAGGCAGCTGTCACATTTCTTTTTCTCATTTCCTCCCTATGTATTGTATATTTTAAATTCCTTTCACTTTTTTTACACCTCTTAATTCAATTTGACACTATATACACATCCTTAACGTCTGTCTAAGGCATCTTGCTTTCATTTTTAAAAGTGATGTACCCAGGATAATACTGCCCTGTTGATCCATCTTTCATTTAAATAAGGCTATGCGTCTTTCTTTTTTCAGATGAGACTATACAGCAAAAAAGAAAAAAATTAAAGGAAAGAGAAAGAATAGTTCATCCTGCGAATCAGTGAAGCACTAGTCTAGTCTTATTAGGAACACAGTCCATTTTTTTCTTTTAAGGTTTGAAAGTTTAGCTTTTCTATAATTTCAGAAATATAATGTTAAGAGGGAAACACTACACTTTAAATGTCGTGTTATTTTATAAGTACAAAACCTTTTCAAACAGAGGGGAAAAAAATTTAATGTGAGATGCCTGCATGAAATCATTGATTTTTTTCCCCCAAATAACAATGTAAGTTTACATTTATATTAAAACAACAAACTGCTAAGTTTCCAGTTTTATCTAAAATGAATGTAATTATCACTCAAGGTCAGCATTTTGCATTTCCCTCGCTTGAACTGTAATTTATCCCACAAAGTGAGGAATTTTTTTTTTTTTCCCTATCTGTATCTGTTAATACTTGATTGCCTTTTCTTTTGTTATCCATCCTTTCTGGAGCATTAAACCATGTTTTTTGTTCATTTCTCTCCCTGCATTCCCCATTTGGAAATGGTGAAGATGAGGTTGTGTTTGTGTGTGTGTGTGTTTTAATTGAGGTGTAATTGACGTAACAACCTTGCATTAGCTTCCAATGTAAAATATAATGATTGGATATTTGTATCTCTTGCAAAACGCTCACTATTCTAAGTTTAGGTACCATCCCAACATCCCACATAAGGATGGGCTTTTTCTTCCATGTTTCCCTCAGGTGGCTGGAGAGAGATATGTCTACAAATTTGTGTGTGATCCAGAAGCCCTCTTCTCCATGGCCTTTCCAGATAATCAGCGCCCACTGCTGAAGACAGACATGGAGCGCCACATCAACGAAGAGGACACGGTGCCTCTGTCCCACTTTGACGAGAGCATGGCCTACATGCCGGAAGGGGGCTGCTGCAACCCCCACCCCTATAACGAAGGCTATGTGTATTAACACAGTGACAGTCAAGGGCCTCCTCGCGCTTCTGCTCTTTTGCAAGATGAAGAGAATCTCTGAATTCTCTTCAATATTTGATTTTGGTCATTTGTATTTTATTTTTAAATAATAATACACAAAAAGGGGCTTTCCTGTTGCATTGTTCTATGGTCTGCAATGGACTGCGCACTTTATTTGAGGGTGGGTGGGGGTAACCTAAACATTTATTCTGTGTAACAGGAAGATAATGGGCGAATGGGAGGGGGGATTGGGGTATTACTTTTTACTTAGGCTTGGGATGGGGTCCTACAAGTTTTAAGTATGATGACGCTATATCATGTTGATTTGATTTCATAACAACCTAGAAAATGTTCATTTCCTCTGGGTATCTATGGTACAGTTAATTCACATTGTGTAAATATCCACTTGGAGACTATCTGCCTTGGGCATTTTCCCCTAGCATTTCTGTGTCTCCGCAAGGTGTACAAAAAAAAAAAAAAAAAAAAAAAAACTACTGTAAAAGGCAGTTTAATTGTTAAAAATGACTGTTTTTGCACCTCTTGTAAAAAGTTATTTAGAGACTGCATTTACTGTTTTTTTGTTTTGTTTTGCTTTATGTATGACTCCCAGAGGAAAACCATACAATGGGTATTCTCTCTGAAGCTGAGTAATCACCATGACTGTAAATGAGGGGCACAATTTTGGACTCTGGCTCCAAACTGAGTCACAAGGCCAGTAGCAGTACACGTATCTGGTGCCACCTTGCTATTTAGATACAGATAATACTGTCCTTTAAATATTTTGAAACCCATTTCAGTTACATAATGATATTTTTCATGGTCCTTTGAGATCTTCATTTAAATGTTAAATCTGGGATCGCAATGAAGCAAAAAATATCTGTCTCCATTCACTTCCTTCAGTACATAAAAACATTATTTAATCAATAAGAATTAACTGTACTAAATCACATATTATGCTGTTCTAGATACAGCAAGCACTTCTTAAGAAAAATATCCAATACACTAAATAGGTACTATAGTAATTTTTAGACATGGTACCCATTGATATGCATTTAAACCTTTTACTGCTGTGTTATGTTGATAACATATATAAATATTAGATAATGCTAATGCTTCTGCTGCTGTCTTTTCTGTAATATTCTCTTTCATGCTGAATTTACTATGACCATTTATAAGCAATGCAGTTAACTACAGATAGCATTTCAGGACAAAATAGATGACTCAAACCATTTATTGCTTAAAAAATAGCTTCTGCCATGCTATGCTATAAGCAGCTTTTATGCACATTGACAAAATGAAGAGTAAGCTTCAGCTTGCTAAGGGAAATTGTGGAAACTTTTGGTGAAATGGAAAATTATTTACAAACTGTTCAAGAATATGAGCAAGTTGCTGTATGACATAGTGCTGGCACTGATATTATCCATCATCTTGTTCTGGACACTTGTGTAAATGTGATTGGATTGTTTGAAAGATTTAAAGATTTGAAGTTTCAAAGGTTTTTGTTTTGGTTTTGTTTTGCATTTGGAGGAAATAGTGAAAGCAGGGTATGTTGTTCTGTTTACCTTGACAAACCATAAGTAAATGGTGTTATAGTATGTCTGATTAGCTTGCTAAAATGATTCAAGCAAAAAACATAAATTTTGTTCACTATCTCAGAGGAAAAAAATTTTAGAGAGTCAATAGCAAAATGGATTTTTAAAAAAATCCTTAACACAAAGCCAAAATCAACTTACAAAAGATTTTCATGATGAACACAGGAAAAATTGTTGAAAGATGATCTCCTGGCTACCCATTTTCCAACATGACATTGATCACAGTTCATGTCTCTAAACTCAACAGTTATTGGGAAACCCACATAACATAACCTATACTTACTCACATTTATTCCTACCAAAATAATTCTAATTTCAACATATTTATGTAACCTGTGATTTCAATGGTTGTTCTACATTTACATTATATATCATTAGGCCCATTATGGGTTAACAAATATGCCTTAAAAATCAGAATCCCCCCCTACCCACTATGCTCATGTGGCCATTTACAGTTCTTAGAACAAAAATGGATTTTAAAATATTCAGCTAAAATTTTATTGGAAAGAGAATTGACACATTTGGAGAAATTGAAAGTAGGTCTTTAAAATATGATCCAAGTGAAAATTATATTGAGAATACTTTTTCTTTTTTCTCTCATTTTCTTTTATTCTTTTAAAAATTCTAGTTTGATAGTGAAAAAGAATCGGACTATGAGCTATTTTAAAGAATCAAGGAAGAATTGGTATTGATTATATAGTATTTAAGGACGAATTATATATTTTGCTGTTTATGGTAGTAACTCACTGAATAAAATAAGTAATTGGCCAACATTAAGTATATTTCCAACACAGAAGGGTTCAAAACATTACATTATAAACTCTTTTGGGAAATGTATCTAAAGGGTTTTTTTTTTTTAAGTTCTGTTCTTATTCTACTTTTTGTTTGGTTGTATTTTTATTTTCAGATAGATTAATAAATCTGGCAGCTGATTTCTGCAAGATTCTTGTGTTTTGAATTTCTAATTGAATTGGCTATTCAAACATAGAAATCAATAATGTAACATTTTCCTTCAACTTGGTAAAAGAAACTAAAGAAGTATCTCCCCTCATGTTTGCTGCCTCTCGATGCCAATACCCAAGGGGTTAATTACAATAAAGAGTGGCACCTCTCAAATAAGTAATGAAAAATGACTTTCCTTAAGTTATGCCTATAAAAATGCATAAAAATAAAAATTCACACAGCTGACAGTGCAGAGCAGTTTCCTCAAATTATAGAAAGATCTTGGAGGTCATATACTTGAAGCTCCTTTTTACAGATTTTATCAGTTTCATGTTGATGTCATAACAAATTGCCACAAATTTAGTTACTCAAAGCAAGCAGATTTACCCTCTTATCATTCTAGAGATCAGAAGTCCACAGCGAGTCTAAAGGGGCTACAGAAGGATTCAGGGGACAGCCCCACCCTGTTGTCATTTCTGTCTCCTGGCTTTGCCACTCCAGTTTCTGCTTTTGTGGTGACATGTCTGTCTTTCTCCTCTGCTGTAGTCAAATCTCCCTCAGCCTATCTCTTGTAAGGACACCTGTGATTACATTTAGGGCCCACCCAGATAACCCAGGGTTATCTCCCTATCTCAAAATCTTTAACTTAATCACATTTTTCAAGTCCCTTTTGCCAGGTAAGTTATTCACAGGGATCAGGGGGCGGATAAAGGATATGAGGGGGAAAGGATGGCTGTTATTCACTTTACTACACAGAAGAAGACATGGCGTATTAAAAATACTGATTGACTTAACGTATGGACAAAAATGTTTTATTGATCTAGGATTGGAAATTACTAAAGATCGTTGGGTTTTTTACCATTAAGATAGTCTCACTATACTCTTTATAAAAGATAATGAGAACATCTTAGGTTAAAGTTCACCTACTCTAATAGTGTCTGGTAATCACATAGAGCTTAGATTATTTAATCCCCTCTTGTGTAAACATTATGTAATGAGAGAGAAAAATTAAAAAGTGATAATTACAGAGTCGTAGCAGAATGAATTAGATTGCCCAAGCCAGATCATATTTTGTAACAGAAACTTCTTTTGGTGAGATTATGAGTTATTACTGTACAATCTTAACATATACAAGCTATTACTGTTTAAGAAAGAATAATATATAGAATATATCTATTACTCAAAAGGACAATTCTAAAATATGAGTCAACTCATGTTTATTTGACAAGGAAGAAAATATATTACCTGGTGTATAGCCTTTGGCCAGATCATAGATGTTTCCAAAAGGCATATCCTTATCAGGCAGCATTTTCAGGCCTTATAATGACAAAACATTACAGAAAGGAAGACCACTTGAATGTTTCTTGGTATCTTAGAAAAACTTGAATTTGAAAATAAGAAATAAGTGATATTTTCCAGTTGCAGTTTGATACGAGGAAGGGGAAAAACAGAATTGCAAGAAAAAAGAAAAGGTAAAAAATAATAAAAGGAAGTTAAAAAAGGCGAATGAACATATTAAGCAATTGTGATAAGAATTGCATAAAAACTTAAGTTTTCCTAAGACACCAGTGTTGGACATGATAATTGGTTCAATTTATTCAGAACTTAACTAGTACTTGTAGGACTTAGCTGTTATTTTTTTTTTTCCTTTAATGTGAGATTACTTTAGAAAAATGTATTTATTTTAAAAACCCAGTTTATAGAAAAATATAACTTAAGAAAAGGAGAATTTGATCAGGGTAGTGGATGCCTTTATAGAAAAAAAATACTGATGATTTTTAGAATGTTCTATTAAAAGTATATATAAAATAGCTATGGTTTATAAACCCAAGTAAAATAGGATTATTTTCTGTTTTTGCATATAGACTCCAATATTCTTATTTAGTTCTATTCTAAAATGTTTCTATGGAGAAGAGAATTTTAATTCACTTGGATGTATTAAAATTACACGTACAGTTTGAGAAAACATTCTATGAAATTTATGTGATTATAGCAAATAAATATGCTCAAATTTTAAGTCTAAAATAAAAGCCCAGAAACTGAAAATATTGCAGTATCGTGATCACTCTGGAAGGTGGCATATATAAAACTGATAAATATTATCTAAATGTTTGACTTGCTTTTGAATCATTTTAATCATTTAATTTATGGCCACGACCCTTGAATTCTGTAGCTTCAGTCCTATCCAACTCTTTGCAACCCCAGGGACTGTAGCCGTCAGGCTCCTCGGTCAATGGAGTTTCCCAGGCAAGAATGCTGGAGTGAGTTGTTATTTTCTCCTCCAGGGGATCTTCCCGACTCAGGGATTGAAACAGATTCTCCTGCATCTCTTGCATTGCAGGTGGAGAAGACCAGGGAGGCCCTTAGGTCCTAGGACACCTGATATATCTTTTTCTTGAACTGTGTTCTATCTCTTTAAATGCATTTTTTCTCTTAATCTGTTCAACTATATTAGGAAGAAATTCTGGGAAAGGAGCTGTCTAAATTATTTCAGTGACTCTCATGTGCCAACCAGCATGCATGCATGACACATGTTACAGCTTTCATCACATTGGCTTTGTCTGAGAAGCTGAGGCTAACGACAAAACCAGAGTCTTTGTGTTAAGATATCACAGGCAAGTGATCACAGACAAGTTTATAAACCCTTCTTTTTTCTGTAATCTTAACCTAGCTACTTTCTTGACTTAAACTTTAACAAAAATGTATGTAACAATGATTCACATTTTGCTGAAACAGGTTTAATTAAAATGTATTTCATTAAACATTTTTCATTAGTCTTTATAGAAAATCTGAAAAAGAAGTCAAGTACTACTTAAACAATAGCAATATCAAAACATGATTTTTTTTTTTTTTGAGTCTTTAAGCATTTAGAAATCAAAACGATTGAAGTATCACTTTGGTTTTTCCACTGGAGAAGGATACAGCTTAATGATTCCAAAAGAGACAGGTCAACTTCAGGATGTTGTAAACACGGCCCCCATAACTAATGCTGTTAGACATAATTTCTGAAAGTAATAGATTTCCCAGAAAACTTTTAAAGTGTGGTAAAAGTCATGTGATTTGTAGTCATGTGATTCAGAAGATGCAACAAATGAGTGGAATGAATTCGGAGATTGAGATTGTAATACAACAATACTATGCATAAAATACATAACTAATGAGAACCTACTGTATAGCACAGGGAACCCTACTCATTGCTCTGTGGTGGACTAAATGGAAAGGAAAGCCAAGAAGGAGGGGATATCTGTATAGATATGGCTGACTCACTTTGCTGTACAACAGAAACTAGCACAACACTGTAAAGCAACTATGAGAAATGAAAGTGTTAATCGCTCAGTCGTGTCTGACTCTGTGACCCCATGGGCTGTAGCCTGCCAAGTTCCTCTGTCCATGGAATTCTTTAGGCATGAATACTGGAGTGAGTAGCCATTCCCTTCTCCAGGGGATCTTTCCAACCTAGGGATCAAACTCGGGTCTCCTGCATTGCAGGCTGATTCTTTACCAACTGAGCCACCAGAGAAGCCCTAAACTCCAATAAAGACAAAGTAAATCAATACAACACAATTAAAAAATAAAATAGAAAGTAGAACTGAAATCACAGCAGCTATCTTTTCAAAGCAATCTGAATTTTTAAAAACTATCATATTGTTTCAGAGGGGACTATGATATCTTATGTGTGTTTAAATTTTGTGAACAGCCCATAAAACTATTTGTCCTGTAGAAAACTTTTTGTGAATTTAATTGAAAGAAGAAAAATATGGCATCAAAAAAGTGGAGAAAATAAGGTAGTACATGTGGTATTACAGTTTAAATTGCAAAATGTTATCTAATTCTCAAGAAATATTTTACTTTATACTTGAAAATATTTTAAAATTTAAAAATTCTTTAAACTTTTCCCATTTAAAAAGTTATAGTAAAATATATGTAACATAAAATTGACCATTTTGAGTGTCCACTTGAGTGATATTAATTGCATTCACAGTGTTGTACAATCATCACCGCTAGTATTTCCAATCCATTTAGATTATTTTATTCCTAAAACATTGTTTAAAAATATATGAAATATTTTGTTATATATTAAAAATGTAAAAATGCAATCTTATGCTTTCTAATAATTCACATGGTATAGTTCCTTTATTAATATGTTGGCCTTGATTTCATACTGTGGTTTAATAACATTATGAAAGAAAAAAAAAATCCGTATAAAGACTATTTCTAGTAGCCAGGACATGGAAGTAACCTAAATGTCCATCAAAAGAAGAATAGATAAAGAAGATGGCATGAAGGGGGTATAAATGTATACATCTAGCTGATTCACTTTGCTGTAGAGCAGAGACTAACACAACATTGTAAACAAATATATTCCAATAAAAAATACTATGTCTTCAAATTCTCTCTGATTGCAGGGAAAAAAAGTTCACTTAGATACTGAGTTTATTAAATGTTTGAAAATAACTCAGTAATTTATCTCTATATTAACAAGTAAAACAGCCCAGCACTTTAAAACAAACCACATCAAACAGAATTGACAGGTTGCACTCAAGCTTCTTTAGTTTGAAAGGACAGATCTGATTAACAGATCATAAAGACACAAAGATACAAAAGCTACACTTAAACTCTTTAATACAGTGATAGTTTCAGATAAAAATTTTTAAGGAAAAAAATCCCAAATAGAAACATGATAGATTTAACAAAAATGTATTTTATTAATGTATAATCAGACTAACACAATACATTGGGCACCATGCCACCATCCTTCACAATATTTTTAGTTTAAACACTAAGAACTTGCTAAATTAAAACAGAAATTGAATATTTTTCTGTGACTTTTAAAATCTCATAGATTCCTTTCAAAACCTGTCTTCTGAAATATGGTACTTAATCACAAGATGACTTGTTTAGAATCATTCACTTATGGATTAAATTTTGCTTTATTATTGAAAAGACAGCATCTGAAAACAGAAGATTCTATTATTCATTTTTTCTCAGATATATAATATCAGGCCCAACTGTGATAACATTCCAAATTTGTTTGTTGATTTTTGTTTCATGAGGAGCTTGCCTTGCAGGTATAACAAATAACCCATAATATTTCCATTTAAATTATTTCATGAGCTAACCTCTGAAATTCAGTATCAAGAAAACTGTGAAATAGAATCAACTGAAAAAAGGAATTCTTCCCTAGAATTTACTGTTTAGTTATTTTCATAACAATTTGTGATTGAGTAGAAACTCTGAGGCAGTGTTTCTAAAACCAAAACAAGGAGAAATATGAAAATAAATACTTGAATAATTTCTATCTCAAAGGAGAAATACATCACAAACTGATTTATTCATTGAGTGAATATTAATTCACTCATTAGAAGAGATTTTGAGTTATTCATTTCAATTTGTTCTTTGTTGGGAAATCTATTGATTTAATCCCTCAAAATTACCAATTATGAATCTTCTACAAACTGATATTAAACACTGCTATCAAATCAGTTGGGCTTCCCCAGTGGCTCAGTGGTAAAGAATCCACCTGCCAGCACAGGAGACACAGGTTCAATCCTTGGATGAGGAAATGGCAACCCACTCCAGTATTCTTGCTGGGATAATCCTGTGGACGGAGGAGCCTGGTGAGCTACAGTCCATGTGGTCACAAAGAGTCAGACAACTGAACACACATGCACACATAAAATCAGTTGGTTTTCTACTTTGTTGTTATTGTTATTCAGTGGTTAAGTCTTGTCCGACTCCTTGTGACTGCATGGACTGCAGCACACGAGGCTTCCCTGTCCTTCCCTGTTTCCTGGAGTTTGCTCAAACTCATGTCCATTGTGTCAGTGATGCCATTCAACCATCTCATTTTCTACCACATGCAATTTAGGTATACCTCCCCACAGGAAGACTCTATAGAAGATATAGTAGGTTTATAAAAGTGATCCTTTACTTCAAACTAAATAAGACTAACCCATGTGAATCCAACCCATCCTTAGAGAACTGCATATGGTGTATCAATAATCCCTTATTTAATGCCTACACTCTATGGAAAAGGAGTATGATTTTAAAAAGTGGACTTAAGAATGCTTGTGACAGTAGAAGCAGGTATACTTTTATTCAAATATAATGTGCAAGTGCGTGCATGCTAAGTCGCTTCAGTTGTGTCCGACTCTTTGCGACTCTCTGGACTGTAACCCCACCAAGGTTCTCTGTCCACAGGAATCTCCAGGCGAGAACACTGGAGTGAGTTGCTATGCCCTCCTCCGGAGGCTCTTCCGACCCAGGAATCAAACCCGTGTCTCCTGCAGCTCCTGCACTGCAAGCAGATTCTTTACCACTGAGCCACTGGGGAAGCCCAAAATATAATGAGTGTTTCAGGTCAATAGTGCCTGTTATTATAAAATGAAGCATTCAATTAATCATAGACTTGCATGCAGTCTGTGTGGCCCATCATGGAGAAGAATACTGAACATTTAACTAAAAATCAAGGCAGACCAGACAACTTATTTCATTAACTTCTGGGCTTCCTTGACCCTGAACATCTTGATTAACAGCATTTATCAAATGCCCACTTGCTGTTTTATGTGTACATTCCTAGTAGCAAGAAATAATCATCAATCTATTCAGGTCACCATTGCCAAAATCCATGATTACCAACTGTCTTTCCATTCTTGCATTACTTTACCCAAGACTCAGAGTCCAGGAGAGCACAAGGGTTTGCCCTTGGATTATGTCCTCACTCCTTGCCTGTAAATGGGCATAGATCATACTGTCCCATCAAGCCCCTGAATGCTGGATGAGAAGTAAGTCCCTCAAGTAACTGGCAACTTAAGAAGTGAAATTGCCTGCTGGTGTCGTCTTTCTCAAAGTCCCCCAAAATAACATTATTATCATCATCCATCTTCAGAATGGGAAAACTGCTGAATATAGCTTGTCCTTTTTGTTCTTCCATTTCCTTCAAGAGTATTTTGATTCCTATGGGTTTTTAAAGCCTGCTGACATGGTAATGTGCATAAAAGCAGTGAGTAACAATTACTGGATGTCTTTACCAAGTTCTCTAAGAGTATAAGAGGAATAACGATGAGAGCAAAACAATATGAGTTTAGGATGGGTACTAGTTTACTGAGGCCACCCGAACAATGTATTTAGTACCAACAGGGTGGTTTAAAATGCAGAAACCTATTTTCTCAAGTTCTGAGGCTAGACGTCCCAAATCAAGGGTTTTTGCAGGATTGGTACCTAGGGCTCGATCTGTTCCAGGTCCCTTTCCTTGGCTTGTAGCTGCTCTTCTTTTTCCCATTTTTCTTAATCTTTCCTTTGAATCTGCCTCTGTGTTCACTTTCTCCTTTTTCAGAAGGATACTGATCACACTGAGTTAGGGCTAACCCCAATGACCTTATTACTTACCCAAGACCCTGAAACCGTGGTTAAATCCATTTCACCTTCCTTCACCAATCAAGGTTCATTAAAATTTGCATGTTCTCCAAGCCGCACATGGCCTAAACAATAAGATGTGTTCCCGTGTTGTTATCTAGGAACTTGGAGTCAGCTCTCCCTCGATCAAACTGCTTCTGTTAAAGCCTGATTAGGATCACTGACCGTACATCTAGGCACGCGCTAGCTGCAGACGCCTTAGCTTAGTTACACCTGCGCAGAACCACACACCTTTCCTCCAATCACCTCTCCTTGCTTTCCTATGGGGCCTCAAACCATCCTGCTTTCTTATTTGTTATCGTATCAGTACCCAGGACCCCTTGCGTTGGGGAAGGTGGCTTTGATACTTTTCTCCTGTCTCCTTGCTGGGCTGCCTTGCACATAAGCCCTCTCTTGCCTGCAAACCTGGGCGTCTCCCCTGCTTTGACTTGACAGGAAAGGCAAACCTGGCTCAGTAGCAACGTCATCTCCAAATAAGGTCACTTTCTGAGATGTTGCGGTTAGGACTTCAGGTGTCTTTTTCAGGGAGGACACAGTTAAACCCATAGCAGGTACTTAAGTTAGGCTTGAATGAAAGAATCCATTAAAATGAAATGATTATTATCCATTACGTGTAAGATTTAAGCTTGAGAGAAATTACAACTGTATGTGTCTTATATTACATGACTAATGTAGACAAAGATATTGCATAAATATAACTGAGGCATTGCCCTTTATTCTTAATGAGAATGTTTAAAATAAATTTTATTCTCAGTCCTCTTCCTTTTACCAATGAACACTTTTCCTAAAAAGATGTTAGAGGAAAATAGAAATGAAGGGATTACTCACATAATATAATGAAAATCTAATAAGGGATTGTAGGGATAATATATGGGGAAAAGAAATCATATAAAAACAAAAAGAAAACAAAAAGGGAAAGTGGCAACCCTAATAATATCAGTACACTGCTTCTGGTCTCTGTTTTTTAGGACCTATAAACTTCCTATGTGCTAGGAGAAAAATCCATGAACAAAAACACTATAGGCTTTTCTGAGCTAAAATGAGAAGTTAGATGAGGAAATTTACATTGAGCACTACTTATCATTTAAGCACCATTGAGCAATAAGCAGCCTGGGTTTACAAAGAACAAATCATGCCAAACAAACCTGATTGCTTTTTTTTATTGAATTACAAGATTAGTGGATGAATGCAATGTGGGAGATGTAATACATTTGGGTTTTAGCAAAACATTTGATAGAGTATCTCATGAACTCTAAAATGAATTTAAAGAGTCAGGAATATTAACACCATGATAAGGAATGGAAATTAATGAAGGATTGCAAAGAAAAAGAAATAATACTCAACCATGATGTGGCAGCCTGGGAACACATCATTATAAGGTGCTCCAGTGATCACAGGATTTATTCAGTCCATATTAACATTCACACAGCTTTCTTGGGCTTGATAAAAAGAAATGGAATGAAGAATTCAGAATGCACCTTTTGGTTTCAGGCTGTATATAAAGTCAATGCAGATTTAAGGGAAGGAGAACATAGACTTGAACTCACGTATTTTTGATGGCTTTAAAAATATGTGTCACTGGATCATTGAATTCATGTAGTGCTCTGAGTTTTGTCATGATGCTATTCTTTGATCTTTTTTCTGTGTCTCAAGACTAGCCCATTTTTTATGTCATCCATCTTCTTATATGGGGTAAATCATACTATAATTTACTGTAAGTCTGCCTGGCCTTATACTAAAGATCACTGAAGACAACACAAGCTCTCGGTTCCCCAACTTTTTAGTGTTCAAGTGACTCGAATCCCACCACTCTATCTGGACTTCATGGTAGATACTGCCCTTAAGGTGCAAGTTCAAAGGATACCTATTAAATAAATAGAAAGTAGTAGAAGCATTCCCTCTTCCTGTGGGAAGCTGGCTGGTTGGTCTACAGGGTACGATTCCTGCCTGAGGCAACGAGAGGTCCCAGATTCAGGTCCCGGATGAGCCCTTTTCTTTGGGGCTTCCCTGGTGGCTCAGACAGTGAAGAATCTGCCTGCAATGCAAGAGACCTAGGTTTGGTCCCTGGGTTGGGAAGATCCCCTGGCAGAGGGCATGGCAACCCACTCCAGTATTCTTGCCTGGAGAATTCCAGGCACAGATGACCCTGGAGGCTACTGCCCATGGGGTTGCAAAGAGTCCAGCACATCCAAGTGATTAACATGGGGCCTTCCAGGTGACTCTAGCAGTAAAGAACCAACCTGCCAATGCAGGAGACAAAAGAGATGCATGTTGGATCCCTGGGTCAGGAAGATCCCCTGGAGAAGGAAATGCGACTCACTCCAATATTCTTTCCTGAAAAATCCCATGGACAAAGGAGCCTGACAGGCTGCAATCCACAGCGTTGCAAAGAGTCGGACACGACTAACTTAGCACACACAGAAGCATTCCAATAAAATCCGTAGTTGATACTAAGTCGGGAGGTGCTGCTAAAAAGCAGTAAGACCAGTAAAATTATAACTGGTGCCCTGGCACAACTGAGAAATGTATATGTCAAATGCAAAGTGCAAGAGTCACTTGGAAAGGAGAAAGACTTTCAGCAGTGAGCCGGAGCATGCCAGGAGGCGACAGGAAACAGCAACTTGCGTGTGAGTTTACAATATCCGATACCACCCAAGAGACGTAACAGGATGTTTGATCTACTAGATGAGTTTATAAAAGATCCATCAGTTTCTAACACAATGCTCAAGTGCCTTCTGGAAGACTGAGTTTATTCCCTTTGGAAACATCCTTTCCAGAGTAAGAAAAAGGTACAGAGAGAAGCAGAATACAGCAACAAAAAAATGATTATGAAGTAGAGGATAGCCTCACAATGAAAGAAAAAAAAATATATAGCATTATTGAAAGGGAAAGGAATTTTATATATATATATATATATATATATATATATATATATATGTATAACATCTGTTAGGCTGAGTAGCAAAAGAAAATATTTTCTAAAGAGAAGGAAGAATACTCAACTTAAAAAACTTAGAATTAGTAAGTTTATAGCCACATTAATAAAAAATAAAATCCTGAGAAAGGGAGATACTATATGTCTGAGAAAGTCTTTAGATTTTACCCTTTGATTAAATAATTGACTTGAGAATGTACCAAAATGTACCTTTCTTTTGAAGTATAGTTGATTTACAGTGTTGTTAATTTCTGCTGTATAGCAAACTGATTCAGCAATACCTATATAATAAATGTATATACATTGTTTTTTTCTTATTCTTTTTCATCGTGGTTTATCATAGGATACTGAACATAGTTCTCTGTGCTATATGGTAGGACCTTGTTGTTCAGTCATTCCATGTATAATAGTTTACATCTGCTAACCCCACCTTCCTTCTCCATCCATCCCCTAGCCCCCTTGGGAGACTGATCTAAGAAAACAGTGGTATGATATATGTCAGGGTATGTTTCACCTCTATTGTCTTGGAAGAGTTTTATGGTGTTATATTTAAGTCTTTAAGTCATTTTGGGTTAATTTTTGTGTGTGGTGTGTTCTAAGTTCACTGATTCATATGTGGCTGTCCAGCTTTTCCCAACACCACCTACTAAAGAGACTGTCTTTTCTCTATTGTGTATTCTTGTCTCCTTTGTCTAAGATTAATTGATGGTAGGTGTGTGCTTTGTTTCTGAGTTATGTATTCTGTTCCATTGATCCATGTCTGTTTTTGTGCCAATACCATGCTGTTTTGATTACTGTAGAGAAATGCAATGGCTTTCTGAACAAAGCTTTGCCAAGAACTTAAGAATCTTCTTGACAAACTGATATATTCAATAATTTACTTGAATAAAAATTCAAATCCCAGTACATATTTTTTATATATCCATCATGACCATAACTGTTGGATCTGCATGCCCCTTCCTTCCTTCATTCCTTTTTTTTTTTTGTATGGTTAACCTGTGTGTTTCTCAGTGGTTTGTCTGGTCCAGTGCTTTACTAGCAGAACAGTTGGCATTTGGGCCAGACAATTCTTGAGCAAGATTCTCATGCTTTGTAAGATGTATGGCATCTGCAGGTCCCAGACATTACATGCCAGTATGTCCTCTAGTAATGATAACAGTCAAACCCTTACATATGCATACGCACAATTTCTAACTGCCCTTAACATCACTCTCTTCCCAGAAAGTTAAAAAAATAATTTTTAAACACTCACCATAGAAATCTCAGTAACTAAGTTTTCCATATTTAAGGGTTTTGTCATACTTGCTTGGAGAATTCAAGAGTCTAGTGTCACAGGAATCTTGCTTGTGTTGAGTGACTTACAAAAACAAAGTCTATTTTTCTGTTCAGCTGCAGTCTCATCCCAGAGTTTTTTTGATGGTGCAGTCTTACGGCAGAACAGTGATGGTTCTTATAGGGAAGAAGAACATAGCTCTTGGAGCTTCTGCTATGAAGTTACAGTATCATTTCTGTTCATACTCAGCCAAAGAATGTCACTTCCCTAAGTTTGAGTTCCAAAGAGTAAGAATGTACAGCATTTCTGCTGGGGGAGGGAGGGCATTTAATACGAGTAAATAAACTTTCTTTGGCTCTTAATATTCGTTTTGAATTTCAAGGAAAATACCATTGGAATTCATCATAAAATTTCCCAATGGGAAAATGACATCTTTAAACAATGTGATGGTTGCTACACTGATATTCATAGTAAAAATTTTAGGGAGTCATGGAATAGAACTGCTTTGCATCTGGCCACACAGAGTTTTCTAGAGATGAGAGGGTCAAAATTGCCACACTAGAACTGGTCTCACTGACTTTCTTACTACTGTTACCTGAGATATTTGGTTTGTTGTGTCTGTAAAACAAGAATTCTTAATTACTTCAACATATATTTATTGAATAAGCTCTGAAAATGACAAAAAGAAAGAAGCTTCCTCTCTTGAGGAATTCAGTCTTGCAAGCAAGAAAGACACAGATCACTGACTATAATTCAGTGTGGGAAATTTTGTATATGAATATCTAATAAGTATCTGAGTACAGTTATGAGAGCAGTTAATCTTGCTTGAATGTGAATATGGAGACATCTTTATAGATGAAATGATATATAGCCCAAGCTTATAAATTTGGTGGAAAATTTCAAGTAGATAACAGGGTCTGGCAAGTGAGAAGAAAGAGAAAATCTGGGAATGTCAGAATCTTCTTGGAAACTTTCTTAAGCCATGCATCCCCATCCCCCAACTCCCATTGACACAACAGACAAAAAGCAGGAGACTTGCTTATGCTGATAAAGTTTCAAAGATAATTCTAATGAATACACAACCCATACAAACACCATGACCACTCAATACTTTGCTCTACTCTCTAGTAGGACAACAACCTACACAACTGAGATCTTTAACACTGGAGTCACTTGGGACTTTGATTTAAAATAAAGATTCCCAAGTTTCAGATTCAGTAAGACTGGGATTCTTGTTGTTGTTCAGTTACTAAGTTGTGTCTGACTCTTTGAGATCCCATGGACTGTAGCACACCAGACTTCCCTGTCCTTCACTATCTCCTGGAGTTTGCTCAAATTCATGTCCATTGAGTCAATGATGCTATTGAACCATCTCATTCTTTGCCACACTCTTCTCCTTTTGCCTTCTATCTTTCCCAGCATCAGAGTCTTTTCCAATGAATCTTAATCCCATGTGATTCTACTGTACAAGATCCATCAACCTCACTTATATGGGATGGAAAATATGAGGAAGTATACCTAGAGTTGAGGTTATTGGGAGAAGCTGAAACTAGAGCTTGAAATTCTCCTGTGGAAAGATAAGGGTTCATACAGTCTGTAAGTATGGGGGTCCACTATTCTGCCTACCACAACATGTAGGCATTGAGCTACATAAAATTCATATAATTACAAACCAATAGGAAAATCTTTAATTTTACTGTTTGTTAATTTAATTCATAAAATATCAGTCAAATTAAGAGGCTCAAGTGATTATTTTTTTAATGGGTTTTTAAAAAAACATTTATCTGATGCAGCCATTAAAAAAAAAGTTAAATAACCTGAATATTCCTTTTGAAACTGATAATCTAACTTAAAAATGTAATGGGTGTTTTGTAAGAGTTAAAATTCCTTTTAATTATTAGATTGCAGCATTTTTTTTTTTTTTTTGCAATGTTGCACTGAAAACTGAGACCTATTTTTCCTCTTGTGTATACGTGGTTTAAAAGAGACAGTGGCTAGCTCTTTTACTTACTTAGATTTTTACAAGAGATACCCCTCTACCTGAAACAGATGCATTATCTTCCTCTGAAAAGCAACATTTTTAAGTTCATCATTATATGTGGAATTCTGGCGCCATCCTTTCCTGACCCACCCCCATCACCCTCAAATCCAAGAATAAAATTTCTTCCTTGCATTATACACCAAAATACACTAGCACTGGCAGTTTAAACTTCCAGCAGCTGTGCTAACTGAATGACTCCTTACTGGTCAAGCTAATAAAGACTACCATGATGTCCATCATGGCAGAACAGCGGTCTTGATCTTAAAAGTTTTATCCTTCTCTCAACCTATAAACCTCAGTACTATGCTGAATATAAGCTTCCCATTTCTCTCTCAATTTCTTTTGCCAACTTAAAGAATGTCTTTGACTAACAGAAGATGAACGTATGTTCAAATATCTAAAATCCTTTAATGACCTGACTGCATCAGAAAAAAAAATGTCTATTTTTCTTTAATTAAAATTTTCATCACTTGTTAAGAACATGATGGATCTGAGTTAGGTAAAGTATTATTTTACCTGCTGTTATACTACCACAGACTATTGGCTTTTAGTTTCCTAAAGAGAAAAATTGCCTTTTTACTAGAAAGCCTTTGTGTATTGCCAATTTTTCTGTTTGGGAAAAATATAAGGATTCGCTGTGGTTACTCTTACAGATGAAATGTGGATTTGATAAACTAGTGCCTATGATTTTAACTTATGTTTGATATATAGTAGTAAGGGTTTTATGAATGTTGATTATTTTTTTGTGCCAACAGCCCAGAATTGTCACTTATATGTGAGCAGAAGGCTATGAGCTCTGCTTCCAAAGTTATTTAATTTTTCAGTGTTTGAATGTTATTTTTTTGTAAGTGTGTTAATAAAAGTGTAAAGAATTGGAAAAATATAAATATTCTTAACTCAAAAAAAAAAAAAACATTTATTTATTTGGCTGTGCTAAGTCTTTGTTGTGGCACGCAGGACCTTTTTTTAGTTGTGGCATGTAGGATCCAGTTCCCCTACGAGGGATCAAACCCAGGCCCACTGTATTGGGAGTTCAGGGTCTTAGCCACTGGACCACCAAAGAAGGCCTCATATGATTGTTAATATAAAGCAAATTTTAGAAACTCAGCTTTTGGCCAAAGTGAGCCATAAGAGTCCCTAAACATAAGTAGAAAGAGGTTGCTGCTGCTGCTACTGCTGTCACTTCAGTCGTGTCCGACTCTGTGCGACCCCATAGACGGCAGCCCACCAGGCTCCCCTGTCCCTGGGATTCTCCAGGCAAGAACACTGGAGTGGGTTGCCCTTTCCTTCTCCAATGCATAAAAGTGAAAAGTGAAAGCGAAATCGCTCAGTCGTGCCCAACTCTTGGCGACCCCATGGACTGCAGCCTACCAGGCTCCTCTGTCCATGGGATTTTCCAGGCAAGAGTACTGGAGTGGGTTGCCATTGTTTAAAAAAATGTTCTTTTATAGATATGTGCAGATATATTCGAGGATGCAGCATGGAGACAAGCTCATCAATTAGAATGCAGCTAGCTGAGTCAAGAGATAGGTGAGGATCATAATTAGACCCTAGAAGCTCATTTTCTAGGGACTGTGAGCTCCTCTGGGAAAAACAAGAGAGAAGGGTGCTGGGTTTATCTTCTCCCTTTCCCCTACCCAACAGTTGTGTCTGCTCTCCATGTTAAAAACACAAGAAAATTGTGAAGAATACAAAGTTATCATCTTCACATCTGTTCACAAGAAGCTTAAAATCTGGCATTCCCAAATGATATAAAGAAATAAACCTAGAAAGAAAGGGTGCAGTGGAATAGAGGTGAAGAAAGGGCATGGATAACAGTGATATCCTGCTGTGGAGAGATTGCTTTTAAATATTCAGTACTTTACAGGTAATGCTGGGGAGGTCAGCATCACGCTCACATCTGCACAAGTTGGTTGGAAGGTCTTTTACATTCTGCCCCAAATTGCAGCTCAGTAGCAGCATCCTGCCTCATTTATAAATGTCAGAAGAGACTAAAGGAACAGGTCTAAAAAAAAAATAATAATAAAATAAAGGAACAGGTCTATCTGAACAATTTTTCAGTGTTGCCACTTGCTGCAGAATACTGTGTGAGCTTCAGGATTGGAAATTGAATGGGTGTCTTTAACCCTTCAAAATTCCAGGGTGGGGTTTTGGGGCTTCCAGCTTGAGAAAGTGGACTTTTATGCATTACTGAATAGAGTGTCTTGGAATGTACTTGAATATATATATGTATTTAGGCTAGTGAATCAACCTGGCTTCTATTACCAATGCTCCCACTCACAGGTACTAAAGAGCAAAAGATTGAAAACAGTTAAAAGAGCAAAAATAGCTCTGTCTAGCTCAGGCCTCCATCACTTAGGGCCTGTTAGAATAACTGGCACTGAGAAACAGAGGGTAGTTGAAAACTTTTGATGCCAGTAGAAACCACAGAATAGGTAGACTCTGGTCTGGTAGCATCACAGCGTGAACAGGAGTGGATGGGGACTGGTCAAGGGCTGAAAGAAAGTGGAAGAAGTAGCTGGTCAAGGCCCATCTTCATGGTGCATGCTAAGTCGCTCAGTTGTATCCACCTCTTTGAGACCCTACATACAGTAGCCTGCCAGGCTCCTCTGTCCATGGGATTCTCCAGAAAGATTATTGAAATGTGTTGCCATGCCCTCCTTCAGGGAGTCTTTCCAACCCAGAAATCAAACTGGTGTCTCTTATGGCTCCCACATAGGCAAGCGGGTTCTTTACCACTAGTACCTCCTGGGAAGCCCTGTCTTTAAGGTGACCAGAAACCAATTCTACAGGAAGGATCTTAACAGGACCTAAAAGGTTGAATACAGTCAGAGTCAACACACATATCAATAGGTAGCCTACACCAAGGAAAACTGGAAGGAACCTTCTTACATGCAGTAGATTCTTCTGATCAGAAGAGGTAGTTTCTCCCATGCATGTTATAGTGAAAATAATGCTAGTATTTATAGAAATTTGAGTTCTAGGTTGTCTTGTAGGGGATTTAGAGACAAATAAAGCCTTTTATTGGTAGTAACACTTGGCCACTATCTCTATCTTTAAGGCATTTCCAGGTATCGTTCTGTCTTGCCTTTGTGGTCACACCTGTCAGTCTCTAGTGTATTATTTTTGCTCTGCTAGCATGCTTTGCCATTTTCTAGTGTCATTTTGTGGATTCTCCCTGGATTCTCTCTTTGAAGCCTATCGTTCCTATCACCTCTTATTCTCATGTATTCTAGAAATCTAATATGCAACTCCAGCTCCAGATCTTAATTTCAAATTTACTACTGGACATCTCAACCTGGATATTCCACTACACTCTTGAATGGAATGTGTCCCAAACCAGCCCAGCAACTGTCCTGTCACAGGCCCTTTGTTCTCCTGCTGTGGCCCTTCAGCTCACCCTATAAACATTTACTCTGGAAAATCTAAAACTCACCCTCCACCTGTATTTCCTTGCTTATTCTATGTATGTTTTGTATTAATGTCTCATGGCTAATTGAAGTAGTATGTTGTTTAAATTTGACCTTGTGTGACTTGTTCATTTCAGTTCAGTCACTCAGTCATGTCTGACTCTTTGCGACCCCATGGACTGCAGCACGCCAGGCTTCCCTGTCCATCACCAACTCCCAGAGCTTACTCAAACTCATGTCCATCAAGTCTGTGATGCTATGCAAAACCATCTCATCCTCTGTCATCCCCTTATCCTCCCGCCTTCAATCTTTCCAAACATCAGAATCTTTTCATATGACTCAGTTCTTTGCATCAGATGGCCAAAGTATTGGAGTTTCAGTTTCAGCATCAGTCCTTCCAATGAATATTCAGGACTGATTTCCTTTAGGATGGACTGGTTGGATCTCCTTGCTGTCCAAGGGACTCTCAAGAGTCTTCTCTAACAACACAGTTCAAAATCATCAATTCTTTGGTGCTCAGCCTTCTTTATAGGCCAACTCTTACATTCGTACATGACTACTGGAAAAACCATAGCTTTTCTAGACGGACCTTTGTTAGCAAATGCTGTCTAGGTTGGTCATAACTTTTCTTCCAGGGAGCAAGCTTCTTTTGATTTCATGGCTGTAGTCACCATCTTCAGTGATTTTGGAGCCCAATAATTAAACAAACACTGAATCAATGGGCCTAATTGCTGGTTTGATAAATACTGCAAGGACGATGGGGCAATGGAATTCCAAATATCTTATATCCACAGACATGAAGATAACCATGGACATTCATGAACTGGGCAGTCTAGAGCCAAACTGGACCCCATGTGACCCAGCAGGGCAGTGTCCTCTGTCTCTGTGCTCTAGAAACAGAAGATAGAAGCCATAAAGGTCATGTGCAGAATCATACTGGACTGTGTTGACTGGGTGTATCAGACCCAGAGTAAGAAATCCATATAAACTCAAGTTTTCCTATCAAATCTGGGAATAATCCTAGAATAATAAGTTTATAACCTGATATATTGAACTGGTTGACTTTCTGTTTCTTGGGTATAGCTGTCTATTATAGCTTTTTAAAGTTATGTAATGCTTAATTGTAGGAGCAACCCCACGTCCAAGGAGCAGTGGCTGTGTGGACACAGGAGGGTCGAGAGGACCTACTCCATGTTCAAGGTCAGGAGGGGTGGCCGTGAGGAGATACCCCTTATCCAAGGTAAGGAGCAACAGCTGCACTTTGCTGGAGGAGCCATGAAGAGATACCCAACCTCCAAGGTAAGAGAAACCCAAGTATGGTGGTAGGTGTTGCAAGAGGACATCACAGGGCAGACACATTAAAACCATAATCACAGAAAACTAGCCAATCTGATCACACAGACCACAGCCTTGTTTAACTCAATGAAACTAAGCCATGCCTGTGGGGCCAACAAGACGGACGGGTCATGGTGGACAGGTCTAACAGAATGTGGTCCACTAGAGAAGGGAATGGCAAACCAGGTCAGTATTCTTGCCTTGAGAACCCCATGAACAGTATGAAAAGGAAAAATGATAGGATTCTGAAACAGGAACTCCCCAGGTCAGTATGTGCCCAATATGCTACTGGAGATCAGTGAAGAAATAACTTCAGAAAGAATGAAGGGATGGAGCCAAAGCAAAAACAATATCCACTTGTGGATGTGACTGGTGATAGAAGCAAGATCTGATGCTGTAAAGAGCAATATTGCATAGGAACCTGGAATGTTAGGTCCATGAATCAAGGCAAATTGGAAGTGGTCAAAGAGGAGATAGTAAGAGTGAACGTCGACATTCTAGGGATCAGCAAACTCAAATGGACTGGAATGAGTGAATTTAACTCAGATGACCATTACATCTACTACTGCAGGCAAGAATCCCTTAAAAGAATTAAAGTAGCCATCATGGTCAACAAAAGAGTCTGAAATGCAGTACTTGGATGCAGTCTCAAAAATGAGAGAATGATCTCTGTTCATTTCCAAGGCAAACCATTCAATATCACGGTAATCCAAACCTATGCCTCAACCAATAACGCTGAAGAAGCTGAAGTTGAACGGTTCTATGAAGACCTACAAGACCTTTTAGAACTAACACCCAAAAAAGATATCCTTTTCATTATAGGGGACTGGAATGCAAAAGTAGGAAGTCAAGAAACACCTGGAGTAACAATTAAATTTGGCCTTGGAGTATGGAATGAAGCAGGGAAAGGCTAATAGAGTTTTGCCAAGAGAACACACTGGTCATAGCAAACACCCTCTTCCAACAACACAAGAGAAGACTCTACACATGGACATCACCAGATGGTCAACACCAAAATCAGATTGATTATATTCTTTGCAGCCAAAGATGGAGAAGCTCTATACAGTCAGCAAAAACAAGACCGGGAGCTGACTGTGGCTCAGATCATGAATTCGTTATTGCCAAATTCAGACTTAAGTTGAAGAAAGTAGGGAAAGCCACTAGACCATTCAGGTATGACCTAAATCAAAACCCTTATGATTATACAGTAGAAGTGAGAAATAGATTTAAGGGACTAGATCCGGTAGACAGAGTGCCTGATGAACTATGGATGGAGGTTCGTGACATTGTATAGGAGACAGGGATCAAGACCATCCCCATGGAAAAGAAATGCAAAAAAGCAAAATGGCTGTCTGAGGAGGCCTTACAAATAGCTGTGAATAGAAGAGAAGCAAAAAGCAGAGGAGAAAAAGAAAGATATTCCCATTTGAATACAGAGTACCAAAGAATAGCAGGAGAGATAAGAAAGCCTTCCTCAATGATCAGTGCAAAGAAATAGAGGAAAACAATAGAATGGGAAAGACTAGAGATCTCTTCAAGAAAATTAGAGATACCAAAGGAACATTTTATGTAAAGATGAACTTGATAAAGGACAGAAATTGTATGGACCTAACAGAAGCAAAAGATATTAAGAAGAGGTGGCAAGAATACACAGAAGAACTGTACAAAAAAGAGCTTCATGACCCAGATAATCACGATGGTGTGATCACTCACCTAGAGCCAGACATCCTGGAAGGTGAAGTCAAGTGGGCCTTAGGAAGCATCACTACAAACAAAGCTAGTGGAGGTGATGGAGTTCCAGTTCAGCTATTTGAAATCCTGAAAGATGATGCTGTGAAAGTGCTGCACTCAATATGCCAGCAAATTTGGAAAACTCAGCAGTGGCCACAGGACTGGAAAAGGTCAGTTTTCATTCCAATCCCAAAGAAAGGCAATACCAAAGAATGCTCAAACTACTGCACACTTGCACTCATCTCACATGCTAGTAAAGTAATGCTCAAAATTCTCCAAGCCAGGCTTCAACAATATGTGAACTATGAACTTCCAGATGTTCAATTTGGTTTTAGAAAAGGCAGGGAACGAGAGATTATTCCCAGCATCTGCTGTATCATCAAAAAAGCAAGAGAGTTCCAGAGAAACATCTATTTCTGCTTTATTGACTATGCCTAAGCCTTTGACTATGTGTATCACAATAAACTATGGAAAGTTCTGAAAGAGATGGGAATACCAGACCACCTGACCTGCCTCTTAAGAAACCTATCTGCAGGTCAGGAAGCAACAGTTAGAACTGGACATGGAACAACAGACTGGTTCCAAATAGGAAAAGGAGTACATCAAGGCTGTATACTGTCACCCTGTTTATTTAACTTATATGCAGAGTACATCATAAGAAACTCTGGATGGAGGAAGCACAAGCTAGAATCAAGAGTGCCAGGAGAAATATCAATAACCTCAGATATGTAGATGACACCACCCTTATGACAGAAAGTGAAGAGGAATAAAAAAGCCTCTTGATGAAAGTGAAAGAGGAGAGTGAAAAAGTTGGCTTAAAGCTCAGCATTCAGAAAACCAAGATCATGGCATCTGGTCCCATCACTTCATGGGAAATAGATGGGGAAACAGTGGAAACAGTGTCAGACTTTATTTTGGGGGGCTCCAAAATCACTGCAGATGGTGACTGCAGCCATGAAATTAAAAGACGCTTACTCCTTGGAAGGAGGGTTATGACCAACCTAGATAGCATATTGAAAAGCAGAGATATTACTTTGCCAACAAAGGTCCGTCTTAGTCAAGGCGATGGTTTTTCCAGTAGTCATGTATGGATGTGAGAGTTGGACTGTGAAGAAAGCTGAGTGCCGAAGAATTGATGCTTTTGAACTGTGGTGTTGGAGAAGACTCTTGAGAGTCCTTTGGACTGCAAGGAGATCCAACCAGTCCATTCTAAAGGAGATCAGTCCTGGGTGTTCATTGGAAGGACTGATGCTAAAGCTGAAACTGCAATATTTTGGCCACCTCATGAGAAGAGTTGACTCATTGGAAAAGACTCTGATGCTGGGAGGGATTGGGGGCAGGAGGAGAAGGGGACGACGGAGGATGAGGTGGCTGGATTGCATCACCGACTCAATGGACGTGAGTCTGAGTGAACTCCAGGAGTTGGTGATGGACAGGGAGGCCTGGCATGCTGCGATTCATGGGGTTGCAAAGTGTTGGGCACGACTGAGTGACTGAACTGAACTGAACTGAATGCTTACTTGTATAGGTATTCTATGATGTATTTATCCAGTTTTTAAATATGGATACTTAGTTATTTCTAGGGAGTTTTCTCCCCCTGTATTTTAAAAATTTTAGATAGATTTATCTTTGTATGTTTATCTTATAATTTTGTTGTTTAATTCTTAGGGGTGAAGCCCCGGGTTACAGAGTGTGTTGTTGTAGCATTATTTTAACTTTTGCTGAAGTTTAATCAACCAGTAGGAAATCCATGTCAAGGTCACTTTTGAGAAAATAACAAAGCCATATTCCTGAATAAAAGGTAACCATGCAAAAAGAAATCAATGAAATTTTTTCAGTTAAGGTAAGTGACTAGAAGTTCAGTGTAGTTAATTGAATTTTAGAGTAGTTGACTAGCTACAGGGAGATGTAAATAAACTTCAGGTTAGGAAGAACATTGGAAAAGACCTAGGAACATTATCTCCTTTTTCTTTCTGAAGAAAAAAAAATTTTTATTATAGTGAATAAATCTTATGGCTATTGTATCATAGAATCCTAAAGTATATATATGCAAACCTAAGGCAAAACTGCTGACATCAAAAGGGGATAAACACAGTACTGTAGCTATTTATAGCAGGAGAAAGGAGGAAACACCAAATCTATATTTAGATTTAAAAGATGCAACACAGGGAAGGAATAATAGGAGAAAATAGTAGAAGGCAACAAGACAAAGGAGATACAGAAGATAGATAATCTACCATGGTACACAAAAGTTTAGAAAGTATAGGATTAAAATGAGTGTGGATAGTAAAGAAGATTGTAAATATCCAACATATTTGTTAAATTGGTTAAAAATATTGAGATAATTGATCAAATTTGAATATGGACTATATATTATATAATAGCATTTTATTGACATTAGATTTCTTGATCTTGATTATTAGGTTATAATGTGTGAAAGAATGTCCTTGTACTTAGAAAATGAGTGCTGAGGAGGGAAAGGCAATGATGTTTGCAACATACTTTGTGATGGGTTAGAAACATAAGTGCATATACACATAATGAACAGTATGATAAATTTTTAAATGTGACCAAATGTTGACAATTAGTAAATTCGAGTGAAGGAAATAATGGAATTCCAATAATTTTTATGAAAATTTGAAGTTATTTCTAAATAAAAAGTTGAAAGAGAAAATAAGAATACTCTCTATTCCCTAAAGTTATTAAAGGATGGCTACAATCCATGGGGTCGCAAAGAGTCAGACACAACTGAGCGACTTCTGTGTCTGTGTCTGTGTTAGTTGTTCAAGGATGAATTTATAACCCCAAATGGACCAATCATAACTTTTTAATAGCTCTACTATTCTGATCCAACATCAAAATCTGTCTTTGAGGGTCATGTAACTGGAAGATGGAAGTTTAGAATTTCTTATGTAGTCATATGGCACATTTAATTGGCAACTTCCTCTGCCCATGTGATTTTAGTGGGGCTGTTATCGAGTTAAATATTTTATCCATTTCCAGCCCTCAGTGTTTAATTGAGAGATTAACATGAGACTGAATCCAGGTTAGTCAGAATACTCCCCATATTTTTTATGAAGTACCACTGCACCTGGAGCAACAGGCAAATTTTGGCTGGAGTACAGAATGAAGCCAGGCAAAGGCTAATAGAGTTTTGCCAAGAGAATGCCTTGGTCACAGCAGACACCCTCTTCCAACAATACAAGAGAAAACTCTACACAGGGACATCACCAGATGGTCAACACCAAAATCAGATTGATTATATTCTTTGCAGCCAAAGATGGAGAAGCTCTATACAGTCAGCAAAAACAGGACCCGGAGCTGAGTGTGGCTCAGATATGAACTCCTTATTGCCAAATTCAGACTTAAATTGAAGAAAGTAGGGAAAACCACTAGACCATTCATGTATGACCAATATCAAATCCCTTTTGATTATACAGTGGAAGTGAGAAATAGATTTAAGGGACTAGATCTGGTAGACAGAGTGCCTGATGAACTATGGATGGAGGTTCGTGACATTGTACAGGAGACAGGGATCAAGACCATTCCCAAGAAAAAAAAATGCAAAAAAGCAAAATGGCTGTCTGAGGAGGCCTTACAAATAGCTGTGAATAGAAGAGAAGCAAAAAGCAAAGGAGAAAAGGAAAGATATAAACATCTGAATGCAGAGTTCCAAAGAATAGCAAGGAAAGATAAGAAAATCTTCCAAAAAAAAATAATAAAAAAAAAAAAGAAAATCTTCCTCAGTGATCAATGCAAAGAAATAGAGGAAAACAATAGAATGGGAAAGACTAGTGATCTCTTCAAGAAAATTAGAAATACGAAAGGAATATTTCATGCAAAGATGGGCTCAATAAAGAACAGAAATGGTATGGACCTAACAGAAGCAGAAGATATTAAGAAGAGGTGGCAAGAATACACAGAAGAACTATTAAAAAAGAGCTTCATGACCCAGATAACCACGATGGTGTGATCACCAGCCTAAAGCCAGACATCCGAAATGTGAAGTCAAGTGGGCCTTAGGAAGCATCACTATGAACAAAACTAGTGGAGGTGATGGAATATCAGTTGAGCTCTTTCAAATCCTAAAAGATGATGCTATGAAAGTGCTGCATTCAATATGTCAGCACATTTGGAAAACAGCTGTGGCCACAGGACTGGAAAAGGTCAGTTTTCATTCCAATCTCAAAGAAAAGAAAATGAAGTCGCTCAGTTGTGTCTGACTCTTTGCAACCCCATGGACTGTTGTCTACCAGGCTTCTCTGTCCATGGGATTTTCCAGGCAAGAATACTAGAGTGGGTTGCCATTTCCTTCTCCAGGAGCTGTTCCCAACCGAGGGATTGAACCTGGGTCTCCCACATTGTAGGCATACGCTTTACCGTCTGAGCCACCAGGGAAGTATAAGAAAAGAATTGCAAAGAAAGGCAATGCCAAAGAATGCTCAAACTAATGCACAGTTTCACTCATCTCACATGCTAGTAATGCTCAAAATTCTCCAAGGCACGCTTCAACAATATGTGAACCATGAACTTCCAGATGTTCAAGCTGGTTTTAGAAAAGGCAAGGGAAACAGAGATCAAATTGTCAACATCCACTGGATCATTGAAAAAGCAAGAGAGTTCCAGGAAAACATCTATTTCTGCTTTCTTGACCTTGCCAAAGCCTTTGATTGTGTGGATCACAATAAACTGTGGAAAATCTTCAAGAGATTTGCATACCAGACCACCTGACCTGCCTCTTGAGAAACCTTTATGCAGGTCAGGAAGCAACAGTTAGATCTTGACATGGAACAATGGACTGGTTCCAAATAGGAAAAGCAGTACATCAAGGTTATTTGTTGTCACCCTGCTTATTTAACTTATATGCAGAGTACATCATGAGAAACGCTGGGTTGGATGAATTGCAAGCTGGATTCAAGATTGCTGGGAAAAATATCAATAACCTAGATATGCAGATGACACCATCCCTAAGACAGAAAGCATAGAAGAACTAAAGAGCCTCTTGATGAAAGTGAAAGAGGAGAGTGAAAAGTTGGCTTAAAGCTCAACATTAAGAAAACTAAGATCGTGGCATCTGGTTCCATCACTTCATGGCAAATAGATGTGGAAACAGTGGAAACAGTGTCAGACTTTATTTTTTGGGGCTCCAAAATCACTTCATTAGGTGACTGCAGTGATGAAATTAAAAGATGCTTACTCCTTGGAAGAAAAGTTACGACCAACCTAGATAGCATATTAAAAAGCAGAGACATTACTTTGCCAACAAAGTCTAGTCAAGGCTATGGTTTTTCCAGTAGTCATGTATGGGTGTGAGAGCTGGACTATAAAGAAAGCTGATTGCCGAAGAGTTGATGGTTTTGAACTGTGGTGTTGGAGAAGACTCTTGAGAGTCCCTTGGACTGCAAGGAGATCCAACCAGTCCATCCTAAAGGAGATCAGTCCTGGGTGTTCTTTGGAAGGACTGATGTTGAAGCTGAAACTCCAATACTTTGGCCACCTGATGTGAACAGCTGACTCATTTGAAAAGACCCTGATGCTTGGAAAGATTGCAGGAAAGAGGAGAAGGTTATAATAGAGGATGAGATGGTTGGATGGCATGACTAACTCAAAGGACATGAGTTTGAGTGAACTCCGGGAGTTGGTGATGGACGGGGAGGCCTGGCGTGCTGCAGTCCATGGGATCACAAAGAGTCAGACACAACTGAGCGACTGAACTGAACTGAACTAGCAATGACTATATCTTGCCTTTGAAATTTTCAGTTCAGTTCAGTCACTCAGTCGTGTCTGACTCTTTGCAACTTCATGAATCGCAGCATGCCAGGCCTCCCCGTCCATCACCAACTCCTGGAGTTTACTCAAACTCATGTCCATTGAGTCAGTGATGGACATCTCATCCTCTGTTGTCCCCTTCTCCTCCTGCCCCCAATCCCTCCCAGCATCAGAGTCTTTTCCAATGAGTCAACTCTTCACATGAGGTGGCCCAAGTATTGGAGTTTCAGCTTTGGCATCAGTCCTTCCAATGAACACCCAGGACAGATTTCCTGAATAATATAAATTTAGAATTGCTTGGGTTGCTGTTACTGGGTCTCAAAAAGATTATTTACATCAGGAAATAATGGGATCAAACATGTAAAATTAGGCAGAACTGAGCTAGGAAAAAAATGCAAAACATCCATAGTGTATTTTCAGCCCTTGGTCAATGATGTCTGATTCCTGATGATCCAAGCATAGACTTCCTGCTGCTGAGTCACTTCAGTCGTGTCCGACTCTGTGCAACCCCATAGACGGCAGCCCACCAGAATGCCCAGTCCCTGGATTCTCCAGGCAAGAACACTGGAGTGGGTTGCCATTTCCTTCTCCAATGCATGAAAGTGAAAAGTGAAAGTGAAGTCGCTCAGTCATGTCCGGCCCTCAGTGACCCCATGGACTGCAGCCTACCAGGCTCCTCCATCCATGGGATTTTCCAGGCAAGAGTACTGGAGTGGGGTGCCATTGCCTTCTCCGATAGACTTCCTAGTTATAATAAATTATAGATTCCCTTTATCTTTAGCTTGTGTTGTGCTGTGTAGCTCAGTCATGTCCAACTTTTTGTGACAACATAGACTGTTGCCCACCAGGCTCCTCTGTCCATGGGGATTCTCCAGGCAAAAATACAGGAATAGGTTGCCATGCCCTCCTCCAGGGGATCTTCCTGACCCAGGGATTGGACCCAGGTCTCCTGTATTGCAGGCAGATTCTTTACCAGCTGAACTCCCAGGGAAGATGCCTTTAGCTTAAATTAGTTTATATTATGTGGCCACTGGTTTGGATATTTGTCAATTATGTCAAATTGATTAGTTATGTTGTTCAAGTTTGATCCTTTCTGATTTATCTGCTTGTCCCATCAGTCACTGAGAGAGTTTTTAAAACTTTTTTTAAATATAATTGTGAAATTGACTGTTTTTCTTCTTGTAGAACTGTGAAATATTTCACTATTTATTTTGACGTTATGTTATTATGTATATACATATTTATAATTATTCTAGTTTTACAGTGGTTTCATTCCTTTATCATTGTGAAATGTATCTTTGATCTTTAATAGTGTATCTTTGCTTAGAGTCTGCTTTATGTAATATAAGTATAGTTTCAAAAACTTCCTTTTATACTGCTCATTAATTCTTTATTTTTAACTTTTCTGAAATTAATATTGAAACTATATCTCTTTTTTGAATTTAGTTGTTTTAAAGTATTGAAATTTTCATCCCTTATTTGTAATTTTATTTACATTTAATGATTTTACTTATATATTGGTGTTTAAATCTGCTATCTTGTTAATTTGTTTTCTATTTCTTCTATTGTCCTATGTATATAGTTTTCTCTTTCTAAGTCTTCCTTTGTATATAATTATTCAATTCCTTACAGATTAGTTTGTTAGTTACACATTCTTGTACTATTTTTGCTGTTATAACATTCCTTGACATATCAACATCTGCCCTAGAGATCATAACACACTTTTTGACTTAAAAAAGTCAAATATAACTTAATACCTTTACTATTCCAGTCAATATGATGACCTTAACAAAATGGTGGGGTAGGGCGGAGGCTTAAGAGAGAGGGGATGTATGTGTACTTATGGCTGATTTACATTGTTGAATAGGAGAAGCCAATAGGTTTGTCTATGGCTTTCCAAATGCGTTGCTCTTTCAAATACCTTTTTGTCATTTTTATGCTTCCCTCTTTTATCAATTTCATCTGCTGAAAATCTCCCTTTAGAATTTATTGAGCAAAACCTATGGATAATGAGAGTGTCTGATCAGAGGTGAAATAGCCTTTCCCTGGAGATGCAGATCAGGATAACTTACAACTGTTAAATTTCAGTTGAAAAGTTGGCAGTAGTATGAAGGAGGCTGTTAGAGCAAACAATCTCATAGACCTCTCCTGGTTTTTGACTCTTCTGTCTTAGAATTTTGGCCTCAGTTCCTGACACTGTCAAACTTCAGGATATTTCCTTATTTTGGGTACATAGACTGAGAACTATGTTGCTTTCTGTTGGGCAATCTACCTGACTTCTTTATGGGCAAAACATCCCTACAAGGACAAGATAAATCAGATATTAATCTGGTTAAACTCAAACTCATGAGACTGGAAGTTTTACTTAATGATACTTACTAGTTGATCCAATGTTGAACAAAAGTTACCACCTAAATGATGTGTACTTCCCAATACCTTGTAAATTACAAAATATTTTTATGCTCATTAATATAATTAATTTTCCATGAAAATACTGAACTATGTATGTTGCTAATGTATAAAATCAAGACTGTTTAATATTTTTGACATTGAGTTTCAAATCTGTTAATGTATACATGTTCTAGCTAGGCATGAAAAGTTACTGATGATTGTTCAATGGGTTTTGTATGAGCTCTTCAAATATAACATTCCTTTGAGTAAAACAGCACTTCATGTTCTCAACATAAAGTTCTTTGTTATGGAGAGTGCATCTTTTACTCATCAGAACAGCATGAATTGAGTTTTATTTTGAATTTTGTGCCTGGTTTAAAGATTATTGGCATACAAGTAAAGCTTTATGAAAATACATGGAGGTTGTAAATGCCATGAAAATACCATTTTTTCTAGTTTTGAAATATATGTCTGTAAATGACAGATCTTTATTGATTTATTGGTAGAAAAATGCACAAAAACTACCAAGACCTCACCCAAATCTCCATTCATATGTCTCTTATATTTAACAGAAAAATCACAAATATGATATACTTTTCAAACAGAGCTCTTAACGGTTGATGGTGTCATGGCTTCCATGTGTCTCTCCATTCTGATTCTTCCAACTAATCTCATAAGTAGGTCCCTTATCAACTCTGCCTCTCTCCCCCCAGACTTTGAACTGGAAACAGGTAAAATGATACTTGAGAAAGGGTTATACTCGACAGAAAAAAACAACAACAACAAGACTGTCCTTTAATGAGTTGATCTGCTGAAGGCAAACCAAACGCAACTTGCAGCAAAACACATCTTTATCTCTCTCAGTCCATCAGGGAGAGGAGAAATGGCTATTGTTTATACCTTTACCTAATCAAAAGCTTCAATCCATTCCCAGGCTTTACAGCCCAACCTTGTGCTTTCGTATATTGATTGTGCCTGATGGCACCTCCTTGTGGAGAACAATTGATTTTTCTTTGCTAGCAAAGCGATTTTAATAGTCTTGCTACAGGCTGTCATGTTTCAAGGCCCCAGAAGCAAAATGCACCTGTTACTAGAACTTAGTGATCAATCGGTCAACCCACGAAAAATGTGCCTGTCTGCTGAGCTCAAACACCTACATGGCAATTACTCAGAAGGTGACTTTAACTTGTTTTGATAAATATGCAGACTGGGAGTCTCAGGGAGGGTATCTTAAGCAGTTTTACCCCAAAGCGCTAAGTTAGGTGTTTTGTTAAACTACCATTGAGAGAGGGGAGTTGTAGGATCTGATTTTTGCTGTTTAACGCCACTTTAGCAGCTTCACGCCAAATTTCCTTGCCAAATCAACTAGTCCAAAGTAAAGGTCACTGCTTTGAAGAGTGAGTGATGATAATAGCTCTATTTGTATTTTGCCCTTGATATTTGAAAACAGCTCTTCTGACTAATTGTGCGGGGGCACTGAAAAGTCAAAGGTAGGCTCTGGAGCTTACTTCTGTACAATTGCTGTCTGTTCTCCTTGACCAGTAGTGACCACTGTTTCCTCAAAGTCCTACAAAGTATTCTTTTTTATTTTTTAACCTCTTCCTGAATCTGGCTCACAAGGTTTTTCTATGTGTGAATGGAGGCCCCTCTGTGATCTATAGTCAGGCTAAGTTTTTTTTTTTTTTAATTGGAGGATAATTGCTCCAATAATGTTATGTTGGTTTCTGCATACAGTAACATGACCCAGCCACACATACACATATGCCTCCTCCCTCTTGAACCTCCCTCCTATCCCCCATCTATCCCCCACAACCCCACCCCTCTATACTGTCACAGAGCACTGTGTTGAGCTCCTTGTAGTTATGCCAAATTCTTTAAAAACTTCTTGCAAGTCTTGCAAAATCATTTTAACACTTTAAGCTTGTAGCCTTCCTATATAATAGTATTATTAGCTACCATTGTTTAGAAAGCTGCCTGTAGTATCTGAATCAGTTTTCAGTCAAATTCTTCAAGGGATGGATTACAGGTTATGCTTCATAAAAGAGGACATTTGAGATAAATTTGTGAAAGATTAAGAAATATCATAAGGTTACCTATAATACATACTTAAGTGACAGAAGTGGTATTGAGCCTAGTCCAACCTCTTAACCAGAGTATTATGCTGTCTCTCAGCATAATGGTGGAAATGTGACTGGGAGATGGAGAGCTCTTGCCTGGTTTCCAACCACAGAAAAACCCCTGCCTCCCTTAAGGGAGAGAAACAGACTATTCAATTCAGCAAATATTTGGGGGAGGTCTACTACATGTTACAGAGCATGGTAGACTTAGGAGATAAAATAGCAAACTAAGAAAACTATAATCCCTGATTTCCAGAAACTTGTCATGAAGTGGGAAGAGGGCTCAGAAGAATATAATACTTCCTGAGCCTGGAGTCAAGGGAATGTTTAATGAAAGATAACTGCTTTTGTACAGCCTGGAAGCACAAATGGAGCTTCCCTGATGGCTCAGCAGGTAAAGAATCTGCCTGCAATGCAGGAGGCACAAGAAACTCAGGTTCGATCGCTGGATCGAGAAGAGCCCCTGAAGAAGGGAATGCAACCCACTCCAGTGTTCTTGCCTGGGAAATCCCATGGACAGAGGAACCTGAGCTACATCACAGAGTCTGACACAACTGAGCAGCTAAGCATATACACTTGGAAACGCAAATGGGATTGTTAGGAGTGTGATTTCCCACCCTGCTCCCTTCATATCTTGAAGTCCTAGCTCCCAGTACTTCACAACCTGATGTTATTTGGAAACAAGGTTTTTGCAGATGTAGCCAAGTTAAGATGAAGTCATTAGGGTGGGTCCTAATCTGAAACATGGCCTTTTAAAAAGGGAACATTTGGACACAGAAACACAGGGAGAATGCCATGTGGAGACTGGATTTACGTTGCCAAGGAAGGCTGAAGATTGTCAGCAAACAATCAGAACCTACGAGAGTCTCAAAGATTCTCCCTTCCAGCCCTCAAAAATGAACCAGCTCTTTCAGATAGACTCCTAGAAATTTGCTGAGCTTGATTTTGGACTCAGCCTCCAGAACTGTGGGCCAATACCTGTCCATGACTTAGGCCCCCCAATCTTATGGCACTTTGTTATAGGCACCCTGGCAAACTGACACAGGGATATGTATGGACCAGAATAATGGTAGAGGGAAACAGAGAGCTGTTATGTAGTTTTGGTAGTAGACAAAGGTAGAAAATAGCAAAATTTGAAAGTGTCCAGAGACACAAATTCTATAAGTAAATGTGTTGCAATCACAGCTGTTTAAGGGAAATAAATACAGCAAATGCAAAAATGTCAGCGATTTAAAGGAAAAAAAATGAGAAGTTTAGGAACCAAGTGAAATTACAGAAACATCAGTAAAAGGTAGCTTAGAAATAAAAGGGAAAAAGGAGATGGCCTGGTACAGGTGTAGAACAAGAAGAGTGTGAATGCAAACATGCAGCGTCTAGGCAATGAACAGGTGCAGCAAAAGAGGTGCGAAGATTAATGATTTATTATGGAAAATTCACATCAAGAGGCTGTTTCTAGCTCTGTTACCAAAGGGGACTATTCTCACCAAGTGAAATTAATCAGTGCTGATTTCTCCCATCTAGTAGTTTTACGGGGTTTTGGGGTAGAGGAAGAGAAAGAGGTGACATTGTCTTAAATGCTATTTTAATACAAATGCTGTTGTTATATGTGTGTTTTCATGACTGAACAAATCACTTGCCACAGCAGTTAAAAGGTGGCAGGGGTCAGCAAACTATGTCCCATAGGCCAAATCTGGCTGATTTCTGTTTTTTGGATATAAGCATTTATTCAGATATAGCCGTGGTCATTGTATATGTATTGTCTTTGGCTGCTTTATCACTACAGTGGGAAAACTAAGTAGTTTCAACAGAGACCATTAAGCTCCCAAAGCTGAACATATTTACTATCTAACCTTTTACAAAAAAAAATCTCTGACCTCTGCACTAAAAGGGTTTTTAACATGCATTTTGGCCTACATATTTTTTATTTGAAATATAGTTGATTTACAATGAGACATTACTTTGCCAACAAAGGTCTGTCTAGTCAAGGCTATGGTTTTTCCAGTGGTCGTGTATGGATGTGAGAGTTGGACTGTGAAGAAGGCTGAGCACCAAAGTATTGATGCTTTTGAACTGTGGTGTTGGAGAAGACTCTTGAGAGTCCCTTGGACTGCAAGGAGATCCAACCAGTCCATTCTGAAGGAGATCAGCCCTGGGATTTCTTTGGAAGGAATGATGCTAAAGCTGAAAGTCCAGTACTTTGGCCACCTCGTGCGAAGAGATAACTCATTGGAAAAGACTCTGATGCTGGGAGGGATTGGGGGCAGGAGGAGAAGGGGACGACAGAGGATGAGATGGCTGGATGGCATCACTGACTCGATGGACGTGAGTCTGAGTGAACTCCAGGAGATGGTGATGGATAGGGAGGCCTGGCGTGCTGCGATTCATGGGGTCACAAAGAGTCAGACACAACTGAGTGACTGAACTGAACTGAACTGAACAATATTGTGTTAATTTTGCTGTAACAACCAAGTGATTCATATATATGTGTGTGTGTTCTTTTCTTCATATTCTTTTCCATTATGGTTTATCACAGAATATTGAATGTTTCCCTGTGCTATACAGTAGGACTTCTTGTTTATACATTCTGTATATAACAGTTTGCAAATCCTAAACCCAATCTAGCTCTCTCACTTCCCTCTAGCCTTGTCTGTTCTTTGTCTATGAGTCTGTTTCATTAAACTTCATTTGTGTCATACTTCAGATTCCACATTTAAGTGATATTGTATGGCATTTGTCTTTTTCTGACTGACTTCACTTAGTGTGATAATCTCTAGTTCCATTTATGTTGCTGAAAATGGCCTTATTTCATTCTTTTTATGACTAATAGTATATTGTATATATGTAGCACATCTTCTTTACCAGTTCATCTGTCGATGGACATTTAAGTTGTTATCATGTCTTGGCTATTGTGAATTGTGCTGCTCTGGGGAACATAAGGGTGGGGAACATAAGGTATCTTTTTGAACTAGATTTTTTCCAGATTATATGCCCAGGAGTGGCATTACTGGATCATATTGCAACTCTATTTTTAGTTTTTTGAGAAATCTCCACATTCAACATGCATTTTAGAGAATTCTCAGTCCTGGAAATTTGATTACTTGGGTTGAAATTCATTTTCTTCTGCCTACTAATTCTGTAGTCTTGGATTGGACATTGCCACTGCTCAACTCTCAGTTTTCCTTCTGTGTAAAATGGGTATAATAAAAACCCTTCTCTACTAGGGTGATTGCTAGGACCAATTTAAGTATATTCAGCATTGCAAGCACCACTGCTCCTGACTTTGGCTCCATCTATGCTCTTGTATTCCTTCCCTATTAATGTCCTTCAGGTACAATTTCAGTTTCTGTCACTCATGCTGACCCTTTCCTACATACATTTGTGACTACTAGTTGTTACAAAGGTCTTCAAAGTTTCACAGCTATTTGTAGCAGTTTAGAATAGAATGCCACCATTTTGCTTTAGAATTTTTTAGAGGCATGCCAAAAAATACATGCTGTGCTCCAAAGTTATAAAGTTTCCAATAAAATTGTCCTTTAGTTTTGATCTCGGAGTCCTGTCTTTCTTTTAACACCCAGAGAGAAATCCATGCTGATAGGCCAATAACAGCCTGGCATGAGAATCACTTTTCTGTTCTGAAAAGAAACATCTTGTAGGGAATCTAATTGGTCCTTGAAAACTCTTCCCTTGGAATGAGTTCCTGCCCTGAAGGCTTCCCTGTTCCCCATGCAAATAGTCCTCTTCCTAGTTCCTCTTCATTCATTTATAGACATTACCAGAATATCTGAACTTCAACAGATGACACAGTTTAGGCTAAAGTTGGTGATTACTTTGTCCTTCCTTACTATTTTACCCTCTATAGTATTCAACGTAGAGATAGTTGAATATATTGAGGAATAGTTGATACACTTTAATATCAATTGCTGATATTTACTATCATTCAGGTACTGATATAATCACCTCATGATTTTTTATTTAATCCTCAAAAACTTCCAAGATATTGTCATTATTTCTACTTTATCCGTGAAAACCAAGTCTTTTAGGAAGATTAAATACATTGACTCAGGTCACAGTTAGTGGTGGTGATTTAGTTACTAAGTCATGTCTGACTCTTATGACCCCATGGACTATAGCCCGCCAGGCTCCTCTGTCCATGGCAAGAGTACTGGAATGGGTTTCCATTTCCTTCCACAGGGGATCTTCCCAACCCAGTGATCAAACCTGGGTCTCCTGCATTGCAGACACATTCTTTACCAACTGAGCCACCAGGGAAAACCCAGTTAATAGTAGGATGAGGTTTTGAACCCAGAACTCTTTCATTCCAAAGCCCATAATCTTGGGTGTCACCCTGTGTCTCAATATTAGTAATTGTTATGTGTTTGAATGTGTCTCAGGAAAACAGATGTGTTAAACTCTTAACTACAGAGTGTGACTTTATTTGGATTTAGGGTTGTAGCAGATGTAATTTATTAAGTCGAGTTCATATGGACTTAGGTGGACCCCTGATCCGAGGTGCCTGGTGTCCTTGTAAGAAGTTGGCTGTGGAAAGAGAAAGATACTCCATAGAACCCTATGTGACAAAGAGGGCAGATACTGGCATCCCCTGGCTTGCATTCTATAAATCCAAACATTACTAGCAAACCAAGAGAAGCTAGAAAATGTAAGGAAGTACTCTACTATAGGTTTCAGGAAATATCTGAAACGCCATCCTGCCAACACCTGGATCTTGGACTTCTGGCCTTCAGAAGTATGAGACAATAGATTTACGTTGTTTTAAACCGCCCAGTTTGTGGTACTTTGTTATGACAGCCCTAACAGACTAATAGTGTGATACAGATAGAGAAACTCTCAGGAAAAAGATGTTAGGATGCCATGAATACAGAATCCAAAATATGATTAAAAAAAAAAAGAGAGAGATAACAGAGTCCAAATACAACAACTTTGTAAGGAGGAAGAGACTAAAATAAAAGGTGTAAAGTGCAATCTCTGATAATATCTAATTTTAACAGGGCATCCATAAAGAATGACAGCAGAGATGTAAAACCAGAGTCATCAATACAGATAACTGGTGATTACTAGGTGGCTTAAACTTGGTGGCTTGATGATGGTGACCTGGGAGGAGGTAGTTACATATAACTAAAGACCAAAGCTAAATGCAGATTGAATTTAATGTTAACTTCTCAAAGTTAAAATGACATCCAAATGTAGCATTCTGTAAATGGCATACAAAGAATAAAACGTATTAGAGCCATAGTTTAGATCTCCAACTATAAACTGCATGATAAAAAAATAGCTAAAATTGCTCTCTATTGAAATAGTCTATTATTGTTGCCTTTTTTTTTTTTTAATCTCAGTTGAACTCTCACTTTTCCCAGTATTGGAATACAGCATCAGGGCGCCTCTCTTTTGCAAGAGACTCAAACAAATTACTGTGTTTCCTTGGGGTTGAAAATAAGAGACACATCCTAATATGTAGATAGTTTCAACAATTCATAAAAATATAAATCCACTGAAAAACAGGCAGTATTTTTAACTGTACCTAGGTAACTTGAAAATGGTCAATCTGCTTACAGAAATTTGAGTGATGTATGTAAGAAGCATGTGAAATATCAGATGTGCAGATAGTTTACATCCAAAGTCGTGGTCCCTTTTTACTCTTTACCTTGTAGCTGCTTGGATTTCCTTCCCCTGATCTTGTCTATCTGGCCAATCCTGCTCTTCTTTAAGGTAAAGTTAAAGTAAAATTTCCTTTTTTAAGCCTTTGCAAACTGCCTTGCCATAAGCGCATGTCACTAATCTCTCCTTTGTGCTAATGATACACTTTAAAAATATTATTTATTATATTATCTGGCATACTTGTGTGCACGGCTATAGAACGGGGACCCCTTGCAATCATGGCCACCCTTTATTAATATTTATATACCAAACATCTAGTACAGAGTCTGGCAAATAGTAGCCACTCTCTAAGGAATGAGTAGATGAAAAAATGTAATTTGAGAAAAAATATTAGGGAAGATGCAAAAGAATTTATCAATCATATTCAGGTCTAGAGAGGATCAAGAATAGCCTCAGGACTTAGGCAGAGATAACATGAGCGAGAAGGCAAGAAAGCTAAATGCCTACTCTTTTTCTAACTTGCATTTAAAGATGAATCCTCTTAAAGATGAAGTCAAGATCATAGTTAAAAGGATTTTTTAAAATTGATTTTTACTGGAATATAGTTGCTTTACAATGCTGTGTTAGTGTCTACTCTATAGAATGAGAATGTGAATAAAGTGAAGGTGTGTGTGTGTGCGTATCTCCCCTCTTTTGGATTTCCTTTCCATTTAGGTCACCACAGAGCACTGAGGAGAGTTCCTTGTGCTATATAGCAGGTTCTCATTAGTTATCTCTTTTATATGCAGTGGTGTGTATATGTCCATCCCAACTCCCAATTCATCCCACACCCCTAAACCCCCTCAGTATCCATACCTTTGTTCTGTACATTTGTGTGTCTATTTCTACTTTTCAAATAAGAGGATTTAAAATTGAAGATCAAGAAGGTGGCTATAAAAGGCACTGGACTGCCTTCAGTGAATATAAATCTCTAACATTAGATGAAAGACATTCTCAAGTTTTTTGAAAAAGATTCTTTCCAAGTCACTAAGTTACTCTGTTTCTTCACAATGTTGACCATAAATCCTCTTTTGCCCCTTTCAGGGCACTTGGAATGTCGATTATCATCACTTTAAATAATACAATGGCCTAGTTTTTACCTTATTTCTGCCTCAGGTTTGCTCCGCCTTCAACTCATCTTGCAAACTGCCTTGTTCATGTCATTCCTCTGTTCAGAAGTCTTCACTTGTTCCCTTCATGCCTACAGACCAAAGTTCATCTTGCTTAGCCTCCAATGGTCTCTCTAAATACATCCAAACCATTGTTCCAATGTCATTCCCCATCATCCACAGGAAAATCTATACTCCATTTCATTTTATTCTTTGGAAAATACAGTTCATTAAGTGTGTCCTTAAATATAACTTGATTGTTTTATTTTTGAATGACTATTTTGATGCTTGTTACCACCTGATAATGAAGGTTGTCCCACCTTTGTGCTTCCAACGGTCTCTATTTTTTTCTCAATAAGCTGTCCATCTTCTGAAAAGTACCCAGTGAGTGGGGTCAATCATAGTTTGAACTGTGTCTGCTACTCTAGGGCATCACAGCTTACCCCAGCTCTGAACTGAATCAGGAGTATGTTTATCTTCTATATCACTGTTCTTCTCTCTACTTAGTCATGTCCAACTTTTTGCAATCCCCATGGACTGCATGTAACCCACCAGGCTCCTCTGTCCGTGGAATTTTCCAGGCAAGACTACTGGAGTGTGTTGCCATTTCCTTCTCCAGGGGATCTTCCTGACCCAGACATAGAACCTGAGTCTCCTGCATCTCCTGCACCGCAGGTGGATTTCGTTGAGCCACCAGGGATGCCCATCAAACTCATATTACTTACTTCATAATATCCATATAGAACTTACATAATTATCTTGTTAGTTTAATAATCTAATTTGGATAGAATATTTCATATACACTTAGCATCATAACTACTCCCTTTACCACAGAAAAGAGGTTGGAACTATATTTACCATAATTTATTTCATTGCATGTCTCTGGGTTCAGTTCAGTTCAGTCGCTGAGTCATGTCTGACTGTTTGTGACCCCATGAACCACGGCAGGCCAAGCCTCCCTGTCCATCACCAACTCCCGGAATTTATTCAAACTCATGTCTGTTGAGTCGGTGATGCCATCCAACCATCTCATCCTCTGTCGTCCCCTTCTCCTCCTGCCCTCAATCTTTCCCAGGATCAGGGTCTTTTCAAATGAGTCAGCTCTTCACATCAGGTGGCCAAAGTATTGGAGTTTCAGCTTCAACATCAGTCCTTCCAATGAACACCCAGGACTGATCTCCTTTAGGATGGACTGGTTGGATCTCCTTGCAGTCCAAGGCACTCTCAAGAGTCTTCTCCAACACCACAGTTCAAAGGCATCAATTCTTCTGCACTCAGTTTTATTTGTAGTCTAACTCTCACATCCATACATGACTCCTGGAAAAACCATAACCTTGACTACACAGGCCTTTGTTGACAAAGTAATGTCTCTGCTTTTTAATGTGCTGTCTAGGTTGGTCATAACTTTTCTTTCAAGGAGTAAGCATCTTTTAATTTCATGCCTGCAATCACCATCTGCAGTGATTTTGGAGTCCAGAAAAATAAAGTCTGACACTGTTTCCCCATCTATTTGCCATGAAGTGATGGGACCAGATGCCATGATCTTAGTTTTCTGAATGTTGAGCTTTAAGCCAACTTTTTCACTTTCCTCTTTCACTTTCATCAAGAGGCTCTTTAGTTCCTCTTCACTTTCTGCCATAAGGGTGGTGTCATCTGCATATTTGAGGTTATTGATATTTCTCCTGGCAATCTTGATTCCAGCTTGCAATTCATACAGCCCAGCATTTCTCATGATGTACTCTGCATATAAGTTAAATAAGCAGGGTGACAATATGCAGCCTTGACATACTCCTTTTCCTATTTGGAAACAGTCTGTTGTTCCATGTCCAGTTCTAACTGTTGCTTCCTGACCTGCATACAGGTTTCTCAACAGGCAGGTCAGGTGGTCTGGTATTCCCATCTCTAGAAGAATTTTCCACAGTTTATTGTGATCCACATAGTCAAAAGCTTTGGCATAGTCAATAAAGCAAAAATAGATGTTTTTCTGGAATTCTCTCACTTTTTTGATGATCCAGCAGATGGCAATTTGATCTCTGGTTCCTCTGCCTTTTCTAAAACCAACTTGAACATCTGGAAGTTCATGGTTCATGTATTGCTGAAGCCTGACTTGGAGAATTTTGAGCATTACTTTACTAGCATGTGAGATGAGTGCAATAGTTCCCATAATTTACTTCATTGCATGTCTCTGGGTTAGAGTTTCTCAATATGAAACCCTTGCATGAGATTTGACACGTGAATGGGGTTAGCTATTCTTCCTAGGCAGAAACAGCCAGACCTATTATTGACAGACAAGACTCCCCTTTCATCTTGCAGCTCTAAATTGATGTATTAGACTGCCAAAAAAAAAAAAAAAAATAGCATAGGTGGCATGACTTAAACAGTAGAAATTTATTTCTCACAGTTTTCAGAACTGGGAAGTCCAAGATCAGAGTTGCCAGCATGATGAGGTTTTGGTGAAAGATTTCTTCTATCTTGCAGACAGCAGCCTTTTTACCATGTCCTCACATAGCTGTAGTTGTGGGATAGGAGTGGGTACTGGGGAGTGGGGATGAGAGGGAGAGTATGGTTGAGATTAGTAAGTGCTAATCTTTCTTCCTCTTATAGGGGCACTAATTCCATCATGAGGGACCCAGCCTTGTGTCTTCATCTAGTCCTCATTGCCTCCCAAATGCCCCACCTCCAAATACCATCCCATTGGATTGGTTAAGTATTAAAATATGAATTTGGGGGGCACACAATTTAGTCCATAGCCATTGAGATATTGACTGGAAACATTCAGGAGATTCTTGAGACCTGCATCACCTTCCTGTAGAGTTACCGAGAGCCATCCACTTTGGAACTTTAGGTTGAGATTGAGAATAGTAATTTCCCTCATCTTAACTCCCAGTCTTCCCAGTGATTTCCTATGCTGAAATCCTTCACATTTGGAATGCAGAAAGTAGCTTGTGTTGAAGGGAGAGAGATTAGACTTTTCAACCAACACACAGCATTAACAGTATTGAACTCTGAATCCTCTCTGGTGTTGTGGGAAAGGCTGTGCACTCCTGCATGTCTTGCTGGTAGACCAAGAATGCAAGACCCTGATTGCTCTCTCTCAGGATTGTGTTCACAGAGAGCAGCTTCAACAGATTAGGTAGAGTCTCCTTCCATGTTGAGCAGCAGGTTTGCTTACTGCTTACTAAGAAAGTAATAGATTTCCTAGTTCAGTGTTCCTTTGCTATAAAACAGTCTACTGAGGATACAGATATGTATCTGCAGCCCTCTCCATCACCCCCTGGACTTGGGTGTGGGGCAGAAGGAATTGACATAACCATGCTGATGCTCATGGTGCTTACTATGTTGTGCATGATTAACAAAGTCCTTAGTCTCTGAACCAGGAGTCTCTTGTCTTCTGCTAGTGTCTGTGAAGCAGAAATAGGCTAATGTACTAGTTTTAAATGAAATAGCATTAAATTACAAACTTGACATCTGGGATACAGTTGCATCCCAAATACTAACTAGAGGCACACAGCCCATGCCTTTCTTCTTCTGCTAGGTGATGATGACCTTTTGAAGACAGAAATTTCACTTTTATTCACATTTGTAGCCCCATAGCTCTGTATATTTTGCAATTATATTAGCATTCATAAATAGTTACTGAATTAATTAAAAGATATAACATATTGCTTTTAACTCTTCTCAGCACTTATTAGAATATCTTGGGATCATTGTAGAAGCACAGAATAACATGGCGTCATCTCTGGAATTCTGATTAGAAGAAACTGATTTTTTTTTAAAGTGTGAAAATTAAATATTTATATATTGCAGATTCTCAAAATTAGTTATGTATTTCTCTACCTCATTTTTCTAAATCATTCATTTTTTACCAGTTTTATTGAGATATAACTGACATACGTGCATGCTCACTTCAGTCATATCTGACTCTCTGAGACCCTATGAACTCTATCTAGTCCATGAGGTTCTTCTGCCCATGGGGATTCTCAAGGCAAGAATACTGGAATGGATTGCCATGACTTCCTTATGTAAATTTAAAGTATACAGCATAATTATTTAACTTACATATATTGTGAAATGATTTCCCCAATAAGTTAACATTTTTCATCTCATATATATATATATGTATATATATAATGGTTTTTTTTCTTGTAATAAGAACTCTAAAATTTACTTTCTTAACAATTTTCAAGCTTATTACACATTAGTGTTAACTACAATCATCTTGTTGTGCATTATAAGCTTAGTACTTATTTATCTTTTAACTAGAAACTTGTACCTTTTAACCACCTTCATGCAACTTTTCTTCCTTCCCCCACTTCAACCTAGTGCTGGTAACCACAAACTGATTTCTTTTATGATAAGGCTTTAAAATCACTGCAGATGGTGACTGCAGCCATGAAATTAAAAGACGCTTACTCCTTGGAAGAAAAGTTATGACCAACCTCGACAGCATATTAAAAAGCAGAGACATTACTTTGCCAAAAAGGTCCGTCTAGTCAAGGCTATGGTTTTTCCAGTAGTTATGTATGGATGTGAGAGTTGGACTATAAAGACAGCTGAATGCCTAAGAACTGATGTTTTTGAACTTTGGTGTTGGAGAAGCCTCTTGAGAGTCCCTTTGACTGCAAGGAGATCCAACCAGTCCATCTTAAAGGAAATCAGTCCTGAATATTCATTGGAAGGACTGATGTTGAAGCTGAAGCTCCAATACTTTGGCCACTTGATACGAAGAGTTGATTCATTTGAAAAGACCCTGATGCTGGGAAAGATTGAAGGTGGGAGGAGAAGGGGACAACAGAGGATGAGAGGATGGATGGCATCACTGACTCAATGGACCTGAGTTTGAGTAAACTATGGGAGTTGGTGATGGACAGGGAGGCCTAGCATGCTGCAGTCCATGGGGTTGCAAAGAGTCAGACACGACCAAGTGACTGAGCTGACTGACTGACTGTCATTGTTTTGTTTTGGTTTTTTAAATACCACATATGGGTGAGATCATAAAATATTTATCTTCCTTCATCTGACATTTTATTTGGCATAGTGGTCTCAAGATCCTTGGATGTTATTGCAAAAGGCAGAATTGTCTTCTTTCTATGTCTGAGTAATATTCCTGTGTGTGTGTGTATCACATCTATATCCATTTGTACTTCAGTGGACACAGAGGTTGGTTCCATATCTTGGCTGTTATAAATAACAGTGCTATGAACATTGGGGTGCCTGTTGCTCTTCCATATATGGATTATAATTCTTTGAATATATGTATATCCAAGAATGGGATTGCTGGGATCATATCTGAGTTCTACTTTTAATTTTTGGGGTAGCCACCAAACTGTTTACCATAGTGGCTGTAACAATTTGTAATCCCACCAACAGTGCACAGACATTCCCTTTTCTCCACATCCTCACCAGCATTTGTTGTTTGTTTGATAATAGCCATCCTAATAGGTATAACGGCATCACTGACTAATAGGTATAATGACTAATAATAGGTATAATGACTAATAGGTATGGAGTTGGTGACAGGGAGGCCTGGCGTGCTGTGATTCATGGGGTCGCAAAGAGTCGGACACGACTGAGTGACTGAACTGAACTGAATAGGTATAAAGTGGTATCACATAGTGATTTTGATTTAGAGTTCTCTACATTTAGTGAGATAAAATACCTTTTCACGTACCTCTTGACCATCTGTATAAATTTTTCTTTGGAAAAATGTTTATTCATGTCCTTTACCGATTTTTTAAATTGGATTGTCTGCTTCTTTGCTAAAACAAAAAAGTTATATAAGTTCTTTGTATATGACTTCCCTGGTGGCTCAGATGGTAAAGTGTCTGCCTACAATGCGGGAGACCTGGGTTCAATCCCTAGGTCAGGAAGATCTCCTGGAGAAGGAAATGGCAACCCACTGCAGAATTCTTGCCTGGAAAATCCCATGGACGGAAGATCCTGGTAGGCTGCAGTCCATGGGATCGCAAAGAGTCGGACACAACTTTGTATATAACCCCTTATATTCTTTTGTATATTACCCCTTACAAATATTTTTTCCATTCCATAGATTGTCTTTTCATTGTGTGATCACTTCTTTTGTGGTGAAGGAGCTTTCTTGTTCGTTTGATGTAGTTGCACTCGTGCATTTTTTATTCTGTTGCTTGTATTTTAGATGTCGTATCCAAAAAAATCTGCCAAGATCTATGTCAAAGTGTTTCTTTCCTATCTTTTCTTCTAGAAGTTTTATGGCTTCAGATCTTACATCTGGGTCTTTAATTCATTTCAAGTTAGCTTTGCAGAGTGGTATAAAGTAGAGGTCTAGTTTCATTCTTTTAAAAATGAATATCCAATTTTCCCAGCATCATTTATTGAAGAGACTGTCTTTTCTCCAGTGAGTTTTCTTGGCTCCTTTATCAAACATAAGTTGACTCTACATGCTTATGTTTATTTCTGTGCTCTCACAAATGGTTCATTTTTTAAATGAGTCATAAACAACCTTTGTTCTCTGGGTTTTTTTTTTTTTTTTCAAATAAAAATTTCAGCTTAACAATGCTCAGAAATTGTTGCATTTTTTTTTTTTTAATTCCTGTCTGTCCTGGTAAAATCTGTGTGGAGGTGAAGTGAATTTAGGTATTTATAAGATAAATTCAAATAACTCTTACTTTTTGCTCTCTTAAAGTAAATGTATCATCACTATCAACTGTTTGCTGAGAACCTTGTATATTGAGTGATACAGATAGCACTTCTTCTATACCTTTTTTGGCATTACCATCTCTACTGAAATAAAACTACCTTTCACTTTATAATTACTGCTTTTTATACCAACTATGAAGGTTGTGAGTTTTCAGATTAATATATTTTCTCAGACAGCCCAAAGATATGCTGTGGTTATCCCCAGAAATTCAGCAACTAAATATCCCTGGAAGTTTCTGGTATCTTCTTAAGGCTAATTACAGCCCAGTTTCTGGTTCCATAGCTGAGAGTCATAATTTCAGAGCTTTGCCTTAGAGAGCTGGCAGGAGGCCATCAGAATAAGCCAGTGGGTAAGAATCAAGTGAAATGGGCCAAGGTGGTGGATTTACCAGCCTTTAAAGTAAGAGCTTAGCTCTTTGGTTTTGGAATGGCAGAATGCATTTTGGTTTTAATTTTCTAATTTGTGGTTCCAAATGCCTCAAGATTTAGTCAAGGCTTAAGCCTGTGGTTTAACTTCCTTTTTCCTGGGGGTATGAACTGTTTGAGTCAAGCCACCAACCCATATCCCTGCAAATGAAACATATTTGCATTTCTTGTGTGTGTAAGCCTAGTATAAATGTTGATTGCTTCCAGCTCACTGACACAGCACCCTGTGCTTTCCATTTTGTTACCAAATAATAAAACCTCAAACAGAGGCACCATCTCTGGGCTTAACAGGAAGCATGACTCACACCTCTTAACCACCATAGAAGAGAAACAGCAGTGATGCACTCAGTTGGTTTAAAATGCACATTAGCACTAACTTTGTAACGTACATTAGAAACAGTGGTCTTCCCAGCACAATCTTTCCTCCTAAGCATAGATAATGGCTGAAAGACAATCTTACTTCTATGAGGGAATGTGTGAAATAATATATATGTTCTACTTACCCCAGCAGAAGGACCCCAGCAAGGGGATTTACTAATTATACATTTGCTTTTCGGCATCTCTGCTTATGTATCAGTATTTTTTGTTGTTGTTGAATGCAAGCAACTCATATTGGCTGAAACTATAAAGGCAATATTTTGAATATTTTGGTTCACATCCACGTTAGTGGACTTAGGCAATATTTGATGATCAGTATTTCGTGGAACCAAGTTTTGGCCTGAGATTGATGTTGAAGACTTAACTTTAGCCAATTATCTTGGTAATTTGTGCCAAGTCTTCTGGTCTGACTCCTCAATTGTATATTAATCCCTTTTATTCCTTTTACAGAGGATTTTTTTTTTTTTTAAACAAAATCACTCTTGGGCTTTCGGTTGCGTTTTTGACTTTTTTTCTTTTCTTTTCTTTTTTTTAGAAAATTCAAATCTAGTTCATGCAACCTCATTTCAAAACCAAAAATAATTCAGTCACTTTACATGCCATATGGAATAAATAAATGTTTCAAAACAAATCAAACTTAATTCCCTGTAAAAATCATCAGCATTGGTAAGTCTGATTAAATATGTGAGGCCAGCAAAGGCCAAGGTTTTTGGCAGGCCTTTAAAGGAGAAATGAAAGGAATTAGAGAGCAGGAGACTAAAGTCACTTTGTGAATTAGAAAGTGATGGCAGAATTGTTATTTTTATAACTTCCCAGAATAAAAAAAAAAAAAAAATGTGGGCTTGCAGCTGAAAATTGGCTGGTGATCACAGCCTGGCAGACTGAGCAAGGGCACACGAACCGTGTATCTGGATCATCCATTACATTAGCACACTGAAAATAACCCAAACTGGAGGGAAATCGTACCACCAGTTCAATTCAAGGAACAAATATTGATTCAGCAAGCTTTCTGTCCCAGGCTTAGCCCTGAAGTGATAATAAAGAGGAGAAAGACACGGAGTCTGTCATCAAGGAATTTACTATATGAAAGAAATAAGGCAATCAGCCAACATTAACAAATAATTTTAAAGTGCAAACCCCATTTTAGAAGGAGAGAGTGGTTGTGTTTCATGGGTGTCAGTAGTGATACTGTGTATAAAGAAACCCACCTATGCCAGGCAGTGTCTAGGATTTTGCATTCTATGTTAAAAAAAAAAACAAGCCATAAGTTAAGCTTTATAATTTTAATTTACTGATAAAATAATGGATAAACACAACAGCTTACATACCTTGATCAAAGTCATCCTGCTCCCAAGTGGCAGAGCCAAAACATGAACTGAGATTTTCTATGCCTCTAAAGTGAATCCCTTCCCCCACATCATGTGGGCTTCCTAGGAACCTTCCCCAGCTTAGAAATCTGAGCATATTGGTCAAACATCAATGTCAGACAGAAGTGAAGGGAAATTAAATTTGTTGCCACCAAGGAGATGTATATTGTACAATCAATCTCTGACCAGATTTTAGCAATCTGAGAAAAAGAGATCTGTGAGATATGCACATACAGTTTTTTTGGACTCTGTGGGAGAGGGTGAGGGTGGGAAGATCTGAGAGAATAGCATTGAAACATGTATATTATCATATGTGAAACAGATCGCCAGTCCAGGTTCGATGCCTGAGACAGGGTGCTCAGGGCTGGTGCACTGGGATGACCCAGAGGGATGGGATGGGGAGGGAGGTGGGAGGCGGGTTCAGGATGGGGAACATATGTTCACCCATGGCTGATTCATGTCAATGTATGGCAAAAACCACTACAATATTATAAAGTAATTAGCCTCCAACTAAAATAAATAAATTAAAAAAAAAAAGAATCACACACACACAAATGTAAAAAGTAATATACATACATACATATTTTACATATAATACATAAAATATAATATAAATACATGTTAAATGTATGTAAATATTTACCCTTCTTAGATTTTTCTTTTATGTTTTGTTTCTCCTATACCACTCAAGAGGAAAAGAAATCGACCCATCCCTACATCAAGATAGAGAAGGAGACCGTTTAATATTTATTCCACAGGTAATTCTTGACTGCCAGGTTTGGGTTAGCCACCAGGGAGATGAAATTCACTGACTTTTTTTTTTTACTCTCAAGGAATTCATAATCAAGTAGGAAAAACAAATTCATAATCAATTACAATACAAGATAGTGCCAAAAAACAGACCTATGTATATAGTGAGACGGAAATTGCCAGTAGAAGAGAGAGAAGTGGGAAGTAAGGGATAAGAGGAATGGGAAGGTTCACAGTGGTTAAGTTGAGGATTGAAGAACTTAAAAACTTACTAAGCTGGTAAGAGGAGCTAGAAGAGAATTTTAGGCAGGAAAAGTTCCTTTTGCTCTATACAGACAGCAAAAACAAGACTGTGCTGACTGTGGCTCAGATCATGAACTCCTTATTGCCAAATTCAGACTTAAACTGAAGAAAGTAGGGAAAACCACTAGACCATTCAGGTATGACCTAAATCAAATCCCTTATGATTATACAGTGGAAGTGAGAAACAGATTTAAGGGAATAGATCTTATACACTGAGTGCCTGAAGAACTATGGATGGAGGTTCATGACATTGTACAGGAGGCAGGGATCAAGACCATCCCCAAGAAAAAGAAATGCAGAAAGGAAAATGGCTGTCTGAGGAAGACTGCAAATAGCTTTGAATAGAAGAGAAGCAAAAGGCAAGAAGAAAAGGAAAGATATACCCATTTGAATGCAGAGTTCCAGAGAATAGCAAGGAGAGATAAGAAAGCTTTCCTCAGTGATCAGTGCAAAGAAATAGAGGGAAAACAATAGAATGGGAAAGTCTAGAGATCTCTTCAAGAAAATTAGAGATAACAAGGGATCATTTCATGCAAAGATGGGCACAATAAAGGACAGAAACGGTATGGGCCTAACAGAAACAAAAGATATTAGGAAGAGGTGGCAAGAACACAAAGAAGAACTGTATAAAAAAGATATTCATGACACACATAATCATGATGGTGTGATCACCAACTTAGAGCCAGTCAAATCTAGTGGAGGTGATGGAATTCCAGTTGAGCTATTTCAAATCCTAAAAGATGATGCTGTGAAAGTGCTGCATTCAGTATGCCAGCACATTTGAAAACTCAGCAGTGGCCACAGGACTGGAAAAGGTCAGTTTTCATTCCAATCCCAAAGAGAGGCCATGCCAAAGAATGCTCAAACCACCACACCATTGCACTCATCTCACATACTAGTAAAGTAATGCTCAAAATTCTCCAAGCCAGACTTCAACAATACATGAACCATGAACTTGCAGATGTTCCAGCTGGTTTTAGAAAAGGCAGAGGAACCAGAGATCAAATTGCCAACATCTGCTGGATCATCAAAAAAGCAAGAGAGTTCCAGAAAAATATCTACTTCTGCTTTATTGACTATGCCAAAGCCTTTGATTATGTGGACCACAACAAACTCTGGAAAATTCTTCAAAAGATGGGAATACCAGACCACCTGACCTGCCTCTTGAGAAATCTGTATGCAGGTCAGGAAGCAACAGTTAGAACTGGACATGAAACAACAGACCGGTGGTTCCAAATAGGAAAAGGAGTACATCAAGGCTGTATGTTGTCAACCTGCTTATTTAACTTCTACGCAGAGTACATCATGAGAAATGCTGGGCTGGAAGAAACACAAGCTGGAATCAAGATTGCCAGGAAAAATATCAATAACCTCAGATATGCAGATGATATCATCTTTATGGCATGAAGCAAAGAAGAAATAAAGAGCCTTTTGATGAAAGTGAAAGAGGAGACTGAAAATGTTGACTTAAAACTCAACATTCAGAAAACTAAGATCATGGCATCTGGTCCCATCACTTCATGGCAAATAGATGGGGAAACATGACAAACTTTATTTTGGGGGGCTCCAAAATCACTGCAAATGGTGATTGCAGCCATGAAATTAAGAGAAGCATGCTCTTTGGAAGAAAAGTTATGACCAACCTAGACAGCACATTAAAAAGCAGAGACATTACTTTGTCAACAAAGGCCTGTGTAGTCAAGGTTATGGTTTTTCCAGGAGTCATGTATGGATGTGAGAGTTGGACTATAAAGAAAGCTGAGTGCTGAAGAATTGATGCTTTTGAACTGTGGTGTTGGACAAGACTCTTGAGAGTTCCTTGTACTGCAAGGAGATCCAACCAGTCCATCCTAAAGGAAATCAGTCCTGAATATTCATTGGTAGGACTGCTGCTGAAGCTGAAACTCCAACATTTTGGTCACCTGATGCAAAGAACTGACTCATCTGAAAAGACCCTGATGCTGGTAAAGATTGAAGGTGAGAGGAGAAGGGGATGACAGAGGATGAGATGGTTGGATGGCATCAGCAACTCAATGGACATGAGTTTGAATAAACTCAGGGAGTTTGCGATGGTAGGGAGGCCTGGCATGTTACAGTCCATGGGGTCGCAAAGAGTCAGACACCACTGAGTCACTGAATTGAACTGAACTGAACTGAACACAGTTATAGAAAGAGCATGTCACCTTGCTGAACTTAGGCAATCTCTAGGTAGAAGTGAAATTTAGTCTGGTCTTTTCTTCTGTGTGTCAGTAATCTCCCATGTGTTGGTTGCAAAACTCATCATTATATATATTTTTGAATATGGAAATATTAGTCCCTCAGTTGTGTTTCACAGTTTGCCACCCCATGAACTGTAGCCCACCAGGCTCCTCTGTCCATTGGAATTCTCCAGGCAAGAATACTGGAGTGGGTTGCCATTTCCTTCTCCAGGGGATCTTCCTGATCCAGGGATGGAAACTGCGTCTCCTGTGTCTCCTGCATTGCAGGTGGATTCTTAACCCACTGAGCCATCAGGGAATTAGAAAATCATTGACAGCAACAGTAATAGTTATAGCAGTTATGTGCTACCATTTATTGGTCAAGGAACTTTTCAAACTATTTTAAGTCATTTTAATGAATTAATTTGTATACCCTTTGCAGCAACCCTAGGTACTAGTAAGCCTTTCTCTTTATTAATGATGAAATCCAGGTATGAATAGGTTTTAACTTTTTCTACTGTCTGCTTCATGGATTATTTTGCAGTAAATATTAAGAGAGCAGATGTGGTTGTGATATATAAGCCTTGATTGGATATCCCAAAGAATATTAGAAGTGCTTGAAAATGTGTGTGTCTGTGTGTGGTGTGTGTGCAAGATTGGTAGGAGTCAATGTTAAAGGTCATTGAATGTTCCTCCCTGCTTTTGATTTCCCACAAAATAGTTTTTGCCATCCTGTGATTAAACAATAACTTTTCTGAACCTTTATTTTCTCTTTTCTAAACTTCACTTTTATCTACTCTGATAGGGCAACTCTGTATTGTTTTTTTCAGGTATTTTTCAAAATAACATTTTTTTTCAAATTATAAATTTGTCATCTTTCCAATGTAGAAACTTTGGGAAAAAAAGAAAACTTGTGGATAAAATCATGGATGCATATTCCACTAACAAAAGAAAACACTGTTCACATGTTGGTTTGTATCCCTTACCAGTTTCAAGATATCCATCACGGGTTCTTGACGAGCTTAATCCTTCAATGAAGGGCTCCTTCCACCTCTGCACTCCTTCTATGTCAGCGCATTTTTCCTTTATACACGGTAATTTAGTTTACTCTTTGTCAGCTTTAAATACGGTAATTAAGCCAGATTTCATTTAAGACCACTTACTTACTGATCTCTAGATAAGAAGAAATTTCCAGCCCTTTGCAAGGAAATTTCTCATCATTTCCTTTGAAAGCCAACATGTTTATGAGAGGGCTTTGCAATAAATCCCCTTCTTTTATAGCTTCCAAATTAAACCTACATTGTGTTTTGAAGTCTTTGAAAGTTATAAAAACAATGATTATTTCACCCATTCCACTGTACAGAGATGCCTGCCCACAAGAAAGGGAAACCAGTTATGTAAAGACTTAACTGGAGTAAAATGCACTAATATTCTTATGAAAGTGTGTAAGGGCCTCAGCACTGGGATTAGCATTAGAGATGGAAAGACCACCAAGAGAGTATTCAAAGGTCAATAGATGTGAAGTGCATCTTCTGATATGTTTGAAATGTCAGGACTGCAGGCAGTACAGGGCTGGGGCCCTGGGTTGGGGCTGTCTGGGAGTAGAGCCAGAGGAAGGCAAGGAGGGACACTGGAGACCAAATCTGATTACGGGAGTCCTGAATGGCACACCAGGAGCGTAGGATTTTAAATGTAGGCACCAGCCGGCAGCCCTGGATTGAAATGCTAGTCTATCAACTTCCTTAACTGCAGTTTCTTTATCTGGAATCATAATTATAGGTAACATTTGTAGTTTAGAATAACACAACTGATACTACAAATCTTAGCATTCTAACTCCAGAGACCATGTACTTGGAAAGTCCACCGTAATAAATCTCTAATCAGGGTGGAGAATGAGTGTAAAATTAGGGCATGAGTTGTGGAGACAGGGCTTCCCTGGTAGCTCAGTTGGTAAAGAATCCGCCTGCAATGCGAGAGACGTGGGCTCGATCCCTGGGTTGGGAAGATCCTCTGGAGAAGGGAAAGGCTACCCACTCCAGTATTCTGGCCTGGAGAATTCCATGGACTTTATAGTCCATGGAGTTGCAAAGAGTCGAAGGCAACTGAACGACTTTCACTTTCACTTTCATTTGTGGAGACAGAATGCCTCGCATAGCTGTTCTCAAACCACTGTCTGTGGAGTCCTTAGGGTGATTGGAATGATCCCCAACATCCCTTTAAGGAGTCTGCAAAGTCAGAATCTTGTTTATTACTTATTTTCACTATTGACCTTCGTGTTCATGGTACAGAAGCAATGGTAGGCAACATTTCTGGTGTTTAGTACAGCTAGAGGCCTTGGCATTAAATGGAATTAGCAGTCATGATGTTCCTTCCCACTATTTACTTACCTAAGAGCGAAAGCCGTAGAAATATTGATCTTACTAAATCTCAATCTACGAGTTCCTGTCTGTCTGTTATTATTTTGTGTGAAGAAATGAGAAGGACTCCAGGAATATCTGCTAAATATTAAGGTGTGACAGTTATTTCAAAAGCACTTGACTGACTGTTTCAGGTGCAAGCTGAATTGGCCATCTTTTTCAGGAGCACAGGTTTTACTTGAAAGAAAGGCATAGGCACAAAACTGTGGCCCTCCCACTTCGGTGGTAGACACATTTTATTGAAAATGAACAAGTGTGAGCTTATCACTTGAAGAGAAACAGCTGACAGACTTTGATGTCAGTGAAAAAATTTAAGTGTTCAAGAGATAATTAAAAATTTGAGAAACATATCCACTACTTTGTAGTACAAAGAGGTTTTTCTGATGAGATTAATGGTGATATTAATTAACTTGATTTTTAAAATATTATATGATAAACTGGGTCATTATTTGGAAGATCAACATAATTTAATAAATTATAATTTTTGAACCAGTCTGTGTATGATTATGTGATAACAGATACATTCAAAGTGCATAATAAACCAATGATTTTAATGTAACATATTATAGAAAGTTTACTGATATGATTTCAGATACCACATTACAACTATTTTTTGAGAAACTGCTACTTGCTGAGTTTACTATGATATCACGTAGGAATATTCACAATTATATGTAAAAGTTATTAAAATACTTCTCTCCATCTTTGCAATAATGTAATAGTATGAAGCAGGGTATCTCTTCATGGCTGCTCCAGCAAAGCGCAGCCCCTGCTCCTTACCTGGTACAAGGGCTGCACTTTGCTGGAGCAGCCACGAAGAGATACCCCACATCCAAGGTAAGAGAAACCCAAGTAAAACGGTAGGTGTTACAAGAGGGCATCAGAGGGCAGACACACTGAAACCATAATCACAGAAAACTAGCCAATCTGATCACATGGACCACAGCCTTGTCGAACTCAATGAAACTAAGACATGCTGTGTGGGGCCACCTAAGACGGGAGGGTCATGGTGGAGAGGTCTGACAGAATGTGGTCCACTGTAGAATGGAATGGCAAACCACTTCAGTATTCTTGCCTTGAGAACCCAATGAACAGTATGAAAAGGCAAAATGATAGGATACTGAAAGGGGAACTCCCCGGGTCGGTAGGTGACCAAAAGGCTGCTGGAGATCAGTGGAGAAATAACTCCAGAAAGAATGAAGGGATGAAGCCAAAGCAAAAACAATACCCGGTTGAGGATGTGACTGGTGATAGAAGCAAGGTCCGATGCTGTAAAAAGCAATATTGCATAGGAACCTGGAATGTCAGGTCCATGAATCAAGGCAAATTGGAAGTGGTCAAACAGGAAATGGCAAGAGTGAATGTTGACATTCTAGGAATCAGTGAACTAAAATGGACTGGAATGGATGAATTTAAATCAGATGACCATTATATCTACTACTGTGGGCAGGAATCCCTTAGAAGCAAGAGTAGCCATCATGGTCAACAAAAGAGTCCAAAATGCAGTACTTGGATGCAATCTCAAAAATGACAGAATGATCTCTGTTCATTTCCAAGGCAAACCATTCAATATCACAGTAATCTAGTCTATGCCCCGACCAGTAATGCTGAAGAAGCTGAAGTTGAACGGTTCTATGAAGACCTACAAGACCTTTTAGAACTAATACCCAAAAAAGACATCCTTTTCATTATAGGGGACTGGCATGCAAAAGTAGGAAGTCAAGAAACACCTGGATTAAGAGGCAAATTTGGCCTTGGAATATGGAATGAAGCAGGGCAAAGACTAATAGAGTTTTGCCAAGAGAACGCACTGGTCATAGCAAACACCCTCTTCCAACAACACAAGAGAAGACTCTACACATGGACATCACCAGATGGTCAACACCGAAATCAGATTGATTATATTCTTTGCAGCCAAAGATGGAGAAGCTCTATACAGTCAGCAAAAACAAGACCGGGAGATGACTGTGGCTCAGATCATGAACTCCTTATTGCCAAATTCAGACTTAAATTGAAGAAAGTAGGGAAAACCACTAGACCATTCAGGTATGACCAATATCAAATCCCTTGTGATTATACAGTGGAAGTGAGAAATAGATTTAAGGGACTAGATCTGATAGATAGAGCGCCTGATGAACTATGGATGGAGGTTCATGACATTGTACAGGAGACAGGGATCAGGACCATCTCCATGGAAAAGAAATGCAAAAAAGCAAAATGGCTGTCTGAGGAGGCCTTACAAATAGCTGTGAATAGAAGAGAAACGAAAAGCAAAGGAGAAAAAGAAAGATATTTGCATTTGAATGCAGAGTTCCAAAGAATAGCAAGGAGAGATAAGAAAGCCATCCTCAGCCATCAGTGCAAAGAAATGGATGAAAACAACAGAATGGGAAAGACTGGAGATCTCTTCAAGAAAATTAAAGATACCAAGGGAACATTTCATGCAAAGATGGGGTTGGTAAAGGACAGAAATGGTATGGACCTAACAGAAGCAGAAGATATTAAGAAGAGGTGGCAAGAATACACAGAAGAACTATACAAAAAAGATCTTCACAACCAAGATAATCACGATGGTGTGATCACTCACCTAGAGCCGACATCCTGGAATGTAAAGTCGAGTGGGCCTTAGAAAGCATCACTACGAACAAAGCTAGTGGAGGTGATGGAATTCCAGTTGAGCTATTTCAAATCCTGAAAGATGATGCTGTGAAAGTGCTGCACTCAATATGCCAGCAAATTTGGAAAACTTAGCAGTGGCCACAGGACTGGAAAAGGTCAGTTTTCATTCCAATCCCAAAGAGAGGCAATGCCAAAGAATGCTCAAACTACCGCACCTTTTCAATCATCTCACGCTAGTAAAGTAATGCTAAAAATTCTCCAAGCCAGGCTTCAGCAATACGTGAACCGTGAACTTCCAGATGTTCAAGCTGGTTTTAGGAAAGGCAGAGGAACCAGAGATCAAATTGCCAACATCTGCCGGATCATGGAAAAAGGAAGAGAGTTCCAGAAAAACATCTATTTCTGCTTTATTGACTATGCCAAAGCCTTTGACCGTGTGGATCACAATAAACTGTGGAAAATTCTGAAAGAGACGGGAATACCAGACCACCTGACCTGCCTCTTGAGAAATCTGTATGCAGGTCAGGAAGCAACAGTTAGAACTGGACATGGAACAACAGACTGGTTCCAAATAGGAAAAGGAGTACATCAAGGCTGTATATTGTCACCCTGTTTATTTAACTTCTATGCAGAGTACATCATGAGAAACGCTGGACTGAAAGAAACACAAGCTGGAATCAAGATTGCCAGAGGAAGTATCAATAACCTCAGATATGCAGATGACACCACCCTTATGGCAGAAAGTGAAGAGGAACTACAAAGCCTCTTGATGAAAGTGAAAGAGGAGAGTGAAAAAGTTGGCTTAAAGCTCAACATTTGGAAAAGTAAGATCATGGCATCTGGTCCCATCACTTCATGGGAAATAGATGGGGAAACAGTGGAAGCAGTGCCAAACTTTATTTTTTTGGGTTCCAAAATCACTGCAGATGGTGATTGCAGGCATGAAATTAAAAGATGCTTACTCCTTGGAAGGAAAGTTATGATCCACCTAGATTACATATTGAAAAGCAGAGATATTACTTTGCCAACAAAGGTCCGTCTAGTCAAGGCTATGGTTTTTCCAGTGGTCATGTATAGATGTGAGAGTTGGACTGTGAAGAAGGCTGAGCGCCGAAGAATTGATGCTTTTGAACTATGGTGTTGGAGAAGCCTCTTGAGAGTCCCTTGGACTGCAAGGAGATCCATCCAGTCCATCCTAAAGGAGATCAGTCCTGGCTGTTCATTGGAAGGACTGATGCTGAAGCTGAAACTCCAGTACTTTGGCCACCTCATGCGAAGAGTTGACTCATTGGAAAAGACTCTGATGCTGGGAGGGATTGGGGGCAGGAGGAGAAGGGGACGACAGAGGATGAGATGGCTGGATGGCATCACCGACTCGATGGACATGAGTTTGAGTGAACTCTGGGTTTTGGTAATGGACAAGGAGGCCTGGCATGCTGCAATTCATGGGGTCGCAAAGAGTCGGACACGACTGAGCAATTGAACTACACTGAATGAAGCAGGGTTTTCTTCATTCCCTTCAATCAACACAACACATCAGGTTGATTGCAGGAGCAGATATGAATTCAGTTATGTTTTATTAAGCCAGTCATTAATGAGATTCACATACATTTAAAACAATGGCACTTTTCTCAGTAGTTTTTTCTGTTTGGCTTTGAAAATAATAGTTATGTTTCATAGAAATGTTACTTTTAAAATAATGAAAAAAAGTTTTAAGAGTAAAATAAGAAAACCTCCAGCTCCAGGAATGGCTTAAAGATCCAGAGTGGGATTCTCATGAAAGAGAAAGAGACATAATCTGAAGAAAGTCTTGATTGACTCTATGAAGTATGGAAGGATTGTGTTCAGTAGGTTGAATGCCAATTTTCTAAATGTAGTGACTCTAAAAATGATGTTGCATTTTATTATGATAAAGAATATAGGAGGAATAGATTTGGAAATGGTGGGAGGGGAAATGCTAGTTTTAGTTTTGGACATATTGATTTGAAACTTATGGTGGAGATACATTTAATGATCCTGATTAGAATCTTGGAAATATAAGTCTGTACCTGAGAGGTTTGACTGTGCAAGGGAGATGAGTTTGATATGTGTTAGCAGCTCCATGTATAAATTAATGGGATAGAGAGAATTAACGAGGGAATACATAATAATAAAAGAAGAAAACCAAGAACCAGCCCATTCTTCCAGGGACAGGTGGGGCAAGACAAGAGCAAAAAGAGCACTAAGAATGAGTTATGCGAGGAAGAAAGAGAAACGTTTAGGAGAAGAGAATTTTTTGGCAGAAGAGAAGACAATGTGTCAAGAAGAGAATGAATGGATATTTGTGATGAAATTTACAAGGAGTCTGTTTTATTTTTAAAATTTTTATTGGAGTATAGTTAATTTAGAATGCTGTGTTAGTTTCTGCTGTACAGCAAAGTGAATCACTTACACATATACTTATATCCGCTCTTTTTTAGGTTCTGTTCCCACTTAGGCCACTGCAGAGTATTGAACAGAGTTCTCTGTGCTGTACAGTAGGTCCTTGTTATTCATCTATCTTATATATAGTAGTGTGTATATGTTTGTGCCAGTCTCCAATTTATCCCTCACTCCTTCGCCCCTTGGTAGCCATAGTTTTCTACATTGTGACTACTTCTGTTTCATCAGTAAGTTCATTTGTACCCTTTCTTTAGATTCCATTTATAAGTGGTATCATATGATGTTTGTCATTGACTTACTTCATTCAGTACGACAATCTCTAGGCCCATGCCTGTCACTTAAAATATTTCATTATTTTTTATGGCTGAGTAATATTCATTGTATACATGTATCACATCTTCTTTAAAGGAAGAAGAATGTCTCAGAAAGAAAGTTAGATAAAGACCGAAAAGAGTCCATTAGCTTAGGCCAGTGGTTTTTAATCATGGTGTAAGCCAGTGGTTCTCCAACATTAGCAGGCATCAGAATGGCCTAATGGGCTTGTTAAAACAAAGATTATTGGACCTCAGCCCCAGAGTTTCAGTAGGTCTATGGAAGGTCCCGAAATGTGCATTTCTAACAAGATCACAGTTGGCACTGATGGTGATGATCAAAGTAACATATTTTGAGAATCATTGGCTTAGTCACTTGGAGCATCTCTGTCAGTCTTTAGAAGAGGAGCATGGTGGGCAACGGGAACTAGAGTGCAATGCAATCAGAAAGTACATTCAACAGTTCCTCCTATGGTTTAAGAAACTTGACTCTGAAGAGATATGGCAGTTATTGCTAAAGATGAAAGATTTGGGAAGGCAAATTTGGAAAACTCAGCAGTGGTCACAGGACTGCAAATTGTCAGTTTTCATTCCAATCCCAAAGAAAGGCAATCCCAAAGAATGCTCAAACTATCACATAATTGCACTCATCTCACACACTAGTAAAGTAATGCTGAGAATTCTCCAAGCCAGGCTTCAGCAATACATGAACCGTGAACTTCCAGATGTTCAAGCTAGTTTTAGAAAAGGCAGAGATCAAATTGCCAACATCCGCTGGATCATCGAAAAAACAAGAGAGTTCCAGAAGAACATCTATTTCTGCTTTATTGACTATGCCAAAGCCTTTGACTGTGTGGATCACAATAAACTGTGGAAAATTCTTCAAGAGATGGGAATACCAGACCACCTGACCTGCCTCTTGAGAAACCTGTATGCAGGTCAGGAAGCAACAGTTAGAACTGGACACGGAACAACAGACTGGTTCCAAATAGGAAAAGGAGTACGTCAAGGCTGTATATTGTCACCCTGCTTATTTTAACTTGTATGCAGAGTACATCATGAGAAACGCTGGGCTGGAGGAAGCACAAGCTGGAATCAAGATTGCCAGGAGAAATATCAATAACCTCAGATGTGCAGATGACACCACCCTTATGGCAGAAAGTGAAGAGGAACTAAAGAGCCTCTTAATGAAAATGAAAGAGGAGAGTGAAAAAGTTGGCTTAAAGCTCAGCATTCAGAAAACTAAGATCATGGGAACCAGTCCCATCACTTCATGGGAAATAGATGGGGAAACAGTGGAAACAGTGGCTGAGTTTATTTTTCTGGGCTCCAAAATCACTTCAGATGGTGATTGCAGCCATGAAATTTTTAAAAGACGCTTACTCCTTGGAAGGAAAGTTATGACCAATCTAGATAGCATATTAAAAAGCAAAGACATTACTTTGCCAACAAAGGTCTGTCTAGTCAAGGCTATGGTTTTTCTAGTGGTCATGTATGGATATGAAAATTGGACTATAAAGAAATCTGAGCACTGAAGAATTGATGCTTTGAACTGTGGTGTCGGAGAAGACTCTTGAGAGTTCCTTGGACTACAAGGAGATCCATCCAGTCCATCCTAAAGGAGATTAGTCGTGGGTCTTCATTGGAAGGACTGATGTTGAAGCTGAAATTCCAATACTTTGGCCACTTGACACGAAGAGCTGACTCATTGGAAAAGACCCTGATGCTGGGAAAGATTGAGGGCAGGAGGAGAAGGGGACAACAGAGGATGAGATGGTTGAATGGCATCACTGACTCGATGGACATGGGTTTGGGTGAATTCTGGGAGTTGGTGACGGACAGGGAGGGCTTGCGTGCTATGGTTCATGGGGTCACAAAGAGTCGGACATGACTGATCGACTGAACTGAACTGATTTGAAATATAAATGAGTGAATAAAGTGGTAGTGACTTGAAATTGTCTATTACTGCTATTGAAGTAGGCAGCAGAGGGGTTATTGAAGCAAGAACTTGTAGAAATGGAATCCAGAGTAGAGGTTTAGGAATTAACATTGAGCAACAATGTTGGTAATAAAAGATGGGCCAATAGGACTACTGTATATCATAGGTACTTTAGAAGGTGTTAGGTATTCATTATCATAGTTAACATTTTCAATAACCCTATGAGGTAGGTAGGAAAATGGATTTTTTTCCTAAGATCTATGGGAAGAAGGAAAGTATGGCTTACCTGTGGATCAATTAATTGGTATCAGATCTGAATGTAGAATAGATTATTGAAATCAGAGTAGAGCAATGTCTTGTAATAAACCAATGAAGAAGGGACTGATGTGGTTTAAGGAATAGTAGGCAGTGATCTCCATTTCCTGATACTTACTCCCTTGTGTAATTTCTTTCCTTTGTGTGTGTGGACAGGAACCTAGTGACTTGCTTCTGATGAATATCTCAGAAGTGATGGGGTGTTATTTTCAAGGTTATATGGTATAAAGACAGTGGCCCTCTGTCTTGTTCTCTCTCAGATTGCTTGCCTAGCCAGAGGAAGAGACCAGTACTTACTGGCAGCCTGTGACCAACTGTTTGTTTCACTCATTTAAACTACCTCTAGAATGTAATGCTATTTTTCTCAAAATATAAAAGAAAAAAAAATCAGTTATCAGATTGTGAAATTTCATTTTGAATACACAAATCTAAGCTTTAAAATATATATGCAATTATATTCACTGCCTTAAGTATATCTGCCACTTGGCTACTTATATTTACAATTATGAGAAGTGCTTGTAAAATCTACCTGCTTACCCCTTTTTATATCCTATTGATAAAGACAACTCTGAATGCAGTTATAATGAAGATATATTTAGCGTATTTCTCACCCCTCAGATTCAGAACTCTGAATCAGCTAATTTGATGGCTTAAAACTATATACTTGTTTTTTTCTTAGTTGCAAACCCAGATAAGAAAAGATGTTTTTCTAAGTTTAAAGAGGACTGCTTTTCAGTACAGAGACAGAATTTTACCCTGTTAGCTTTTAATTTAGCTTTAGATAGAATACAGTTAAATATATCTTTCTATCCATCCATCTACTCATCTTTCCATATATGTTCAACATATACCTGCTTCTTGAAATTCAGTTGCATTCAATGCACTTAAAAATGGACAAGTCCTCCTTTACAGTCATCTCTGTACCACTACTATCCTAAGAGAAGAAAAATATTTTTTATGACAAAGCATACATCTTTATGTATCAAATACTATTTAAGCTCTGTGTTTATTGGAAGTTTTCCCTGAAATATACATATTAGTGAACTTTTCCCCTTTTCCTCCTTTTTTTATGGCTGTCAAATACAAGTAAATACTAAAAGTTACATTACAAATGTGTTCCTGAAACCAAGATTGATAGGAAAGTAAAGATAGACATTTTTAAGAAACAAGTGAAACAAATTGCTATTCAAATGTTGGTAGCATTGAAAATAACATTCACATAAATTGTTTGAACAGGGAAATATATTGAACAAACATGCATTTTTATCCACTGACTAAACCAAAGGAACTAATTTGTTAAACTGTTTTTTTTTTTCTTTCATCAGTTCTTACTTGAGACATTAAAACATACTGGGAAAAAGTTATAATGATCAATTTTACAGGAGGGAAAAAATGGACATTTCCCTTGTTTACATCTCTGAAAAACTGCACAGTTACCTATGCAAAGTGGTTTCTCAGTAAATGGATTTACAAGGAGCCTCAGTGAGTAACTGGTAACTGGTAACTTTTGAGATAGCATGTGAAATATAAGGTAAATGATGCTAAAAATACGCTGCAATAGTACCGAGTCTCTTTTCCTATAATAAAGTGATCATAGCAGTTCTTCCTTACCATCAAAGCAGATGGCTCTAATGATTTTTCAAGCCATTGTTAATTCATTTGCAAACAGCAGAGATCGGTTGGCAAATGTGTACTGAGAATAAGACGTTACTGTTCATAAATGCTCCTAAAGTTTGTTTTGTTCTGTCATTTCTGGAAAATGGTGTTTACCTAAGTGAAATTATTTGTGTGAACCACCGCTGTGACAGCGCTGCTGTAATAATAAATCACCTGTGATGTGAAATGAACATCGCCTGGCCAAAGTGGTGGTGGTAGTGAAACTGACCTCATGGAATAAGTGAGCACATCTGTGTCCTTTAAAATAAAATTTCATGAAAGAAACATTAGGTCTTTTCCTATTTTGAGAAGATGTTTACTGGGATATATTTAAGGTATCCTGCATATAACATAGAAAATACTATATACAATGTTAATAAATTCTGAATTATACATTTTATAGTATTATCATACAAGTTATTTGAATAGTTTAAATATCAAATAAGAGATTATTGAAAACTTCCAGCACATGTTATACAGAGTAAAGCCAATAAGCAAATGTACTGAGGCTTTTGTGACATACCAAAACATTTGTATATGTTGATTACCCATTTTTTTCCAAGTCATTTATTAGCTCTGGTTTTAACCAGAGCATAAGTCATAAATAAAAACATGTTGTTGCTTGTTTGCTAATAAATGTAATCTTCTGCACCTTAAATAGAATTTTGAAACTTTTTACAAACTTTGGGTTGTTTTTATCAATATCTGTATGGCCTCAGGTTAGAAGGTGATTGGAGATTTTAATCTTGGCCATATTATACATTACAGACAGATCTGAGGGAAAAATCTTTCCTAGAACAAGCATTTATCACTTATTGATGTGAGTAATGTTTCCAATTAGGGTACACAAGCTTTATTTTCTTTCTTAACTGATCTTACTTGGGTTAAAATCTGTTTCATGATTTGTGATTGATGGTTTGCCAGATAAATCATTTAAAAGGTGGCAAGGATGGACAAAGGTGTGGGGATGCCTCTGACTATAATAAATAACATGAGATACGTGTTAAGAAAACTGTGAAATTAGATATTGAAGAGCATTCATGCTTGGGGTAGAAGATGCTTTGATTCAAGCTGGAATTATAAGTGAAATAAAGTTGTATTCCGAATTGCTTAGACCAAAGAAAGTTATAGGTGGTATTGGTGATGGTTTCTCATCTGTGTTTTCCTGTTGCTCTAACCTATTATTCACCAAACTTTCACCACCCAGAAAACGATTGACTGCTTTTAATAATTATTTTCAACTGAAGCTTGTCTATGATCCAAAATTCTAAATGAGCTGAACAAGTCACAGCTAATAGTATGGGCCTTGATTTTAATTTAATTTTACTCAACACATGTAAAGTGTACTTTCCTGGCATATTGCTACAGCTAAGGAAATCAAAATAACCACACAAACAACCCTTGTAACACCTCACTGTCCACATCTGGAGAAATATGTTTTACTTTCAATGCTGATCCTTCTTAAGAAGAGTCTCTTTAGGACATAAAATATCATTTTAGTAGCTGTATTTACAAAAAACCTGTTCCTAAAAATGTGCCCCATTTAAAGAAAAGTATCTGATTTTACTTAAAACAAAGCATAGAAACAAGTGTTTCTACCTGTGACCTTTGAAAAATTATATTGATCATAAATAGAATTTGGAAGTAATAGTTGTTGAAATGGAGGAATCAGTTGTTATTTCACTGTTTGGCTAGTATCTGTATTTTCACCTTGGGTGAGATTCTCTGTAAGAAATATCCTGGTAGTCTAAATAACTTAGAGAATAGATTTTCTTGGAGATTGCTTTCTAACTTTTGTGATTAATTAGTTCATTCAAAATTGTATATCAGACCCTTTATATGTGCCAGGCGTTGTTCTAGGTGTAGGAAGAAAATGGCCAAAAGGACAATGTCCTGAGGAAATACAGCTCCATCCTTTCTGGTCCACAGAATTTCTATACCATCACATAATTTGAAAAGGTGTGTGGTTTTTTTCAATTTATTAAGCCCCTTTATGTAGCCTCGCATATGAGAGATGACCTACCAGGTTCAAATGCTGTCTGTACCCAACACTGATTGTTCAATACCAAGAATGTCAGAAAGAATATAATGTATGCAAATTCTGTGCTGTAAAATTGTGTTATTATATTTGAATTGAAGAGAAAACATAACCCTACAGAGAGAACTAGGAAAATGTTTAAAAGAGGGAAAAGAATTCAATATCAATTTAATGTCATGTTGTGACTCTGACCAATATTTTTAAATCTTGACTTTAACACCCATAGTGAAAATTGTGGTTAGTACCTAGGAGGTAGTGCTAGGTAACTTGAGCTCTTAGAATTAAGATTTCCCTCTGAGAATGAAATTAGACAGTTATCACAAAACAACTGAGCTCAGTCAGCCATATAAATAACTGAACTAAAGTAATAATCTGTGACTAAGGAGTCTAGAAACAACTAACAACAAATTTCATAACTAGGTTGTTGGGTGGCTACTTTACCATGGCTAAAGCTGTCACGTACTCAATTTTGTTTGCCACTGTCTGTAAAAAAAAAAAAAAAAAAAAAAGTATATTGTCATAAGAAAACTATAAAAGCAAGCAAAATCTCTGGTAGTTTTGAGTGTCCTCATCTTCACCTACATGTGCCATCCTATTTATTTTTTTCTTGCTCACCAAGGAGTTGCTTGGTTATTAATTTAACTTTTATGCCTATGGTAAGACAGGATGTGACCACATCTTGATCGCATCTCTGATAGGTGTATTCTAATAGCTTTAGAGGCTGGATTGGAAGTTATAAATTGGACCTGGTTTAAGACAGGAATTTGTACAAGTAAAGTATCAATCTATATACACAGATATATATATTTAGGCACACACATGTGTTTTATATTCATATCTACATATACATCATACTGCATATTTGTGTGGGTAAGAGTTGTTGTTGTTCAGTCATTAAGTTGTGTCTGAGTCTTTGCAACCCCATGGACTGCAGCACTCCAGGCTTCCCTGTCCTCCACTATCTCCCAGAGTTTGCTCAAAGTAATGTCCATTGAGTTGATGATGCTATCCAACCATCTCATCCTCTTGTCCCCTTGTTGCCGCCTTTTCCTCTTGCCTTCAATCTTTCCCAACATCAGGGTCTCTTCCAATGAGTCAGCTCTTCACATCAGGTGGCCAAAGTATATATATGTATATATGAATATATGTATGTGTGAGTACATGTATATATATGAATGTGTATCTATATTTATCCTTATATATTCCTTTGGTAACAACTTTGAAAAAAGCAGAATCATAGTTTACTCTTTTATCCCAGAGATAATATCAATACTATCTTTTATTTTCTGTCTGACTTTTCACCAAACCAGTTGTTCAAGATAGTTCTGTAAACAGGTTGTGTTGTCCTTGTCAACTTGTTTGGGAGATCTTGTACTTTAAAGACTATAAAGTATTTTAGGGCACTTTGTGATTTCATTTCAGAAGTACTCTGAATGTGGAACAGGAGCTTAGCTTTGTCAGTTCTGAGAAAGCTTATTGATAAAGGTTTGCGTAGTGGGCAAAACTTTTTCAGAGCAAGGTAAAGCCTTTAGTAATTGCTAAGAATATGGATCTTGAGATTATCTTGCATTTCTCTCAAAATCCCCCTGTATAGGAGCAAAGAGTAAGGGGTTGTTGTGGTACCCCACCTATGAATATGCCCAGAATGGCCCCCTCATGAAGATCTCCCCCCTCCAGGTATGTTGATTGTTTCAGAGAGCTCTAACACCCCATGCTATCAGAGAAGTCTAGCTTTTCGTGCTATTCCCATGTCAATTGAGTTGGTTTAAGGCTTCCCTGGTGGCTCAAAGGCTAAAGAATCTGCAAGCAATGCAGGAGACCTGGGTTCAATCCCTGGGTCAGAAAGATACCCTAGAGAAGGGAATGGCTACCAATGCCAGTATTCTTGCCTGGAGAATTCCATGGACAGAGAGCCTGGTGGGCTACAGTCCATGAGGTCACAGAGTTGGATATCCACCTAGGAAACATGGGTGGATGGTGTGCTATTGGGGAAAGAGAGCTCCTCACCTTTCTACGAGAGCTGGCTAGGGTCTGCAGCTGCTGTGTTTCTGCATGGTATGGCTTGTGGATATGGTCTTAGAACTGTGGCAACAACTGAGATCATCTCAGAACAAAGCTGATGCTAGGAAGTCAATGCAGAATGGGGGAAGAGGAAGTGTCTTAATGATACCCTTGAGCTTCTGAGTCAATCCCAAATATGAAGCCCTATCTACCCCTGCTTGCCCCACGTATATATACCAATAAATCCTCTTTTTGTTGAAGTCGGTTTGATTTTTATTTTCTGTTTCTTAAACTGTAGAGTTCCTAGTGGGGTGAGGACTGGTTTCTGGACACAGTATAAGCTCCTCCCCCACCCCATTTTTTAGACTCAGATAAGTGCAGATTAGGGCTCCCCAGATAGTGCTAGTGGTTAAGAGCCCATCTGTCAATGCAGGAGACATGAGAGACGCAGGTTTGATCCCAGGGTTGGGAAGATCCTCTGGAAGAGGGCATGGCAAGCCACTCCAGTATTCTTGCCTGGAGAATTCAGTGGACAGAAGAGCCTGACGGTCAGTGGGGTCACAAAGAGTCGGACATGACTGAAGCGTCTTAGCGTGCAAGTGCAGACTGCTTTGCGGTCATTGATCCTGTGCCCAGATACTCTTTCCTGTAGCTCAGCTTTGGCAAAGGACAGTGATCCTTGGTCTGTGGCATCAGCTTCACATTGTAGAGCAGTGAAGGGGTTGTATATTTTTAAATAAAAAGAAGTGAACATTATTTGTCAATTATATGTCAATAAAACTGAAATATGAAAGAAAGAAGTGGACACTGTGAAATACTTTTACTTCTGGAAAAATGGTTATAAAATACACAAGGCTAGTAACCCCCATACACCCGTAATTTACACCAAGACTGCTTGAAAATCGTTCACAGAGCTCTGCTGTGGTAAAGAGACAGATTTCCAACAATACAGTGCCTTTGGTGTCACCTTGAAGATAAACTATTAATTCTCATTTCTTTGTGATTCGTTGAAGTACATCATTCTCATTATAGGGAATGTCATGAAGAAAAAGGCAACATGCCTTGGCATGAAGAGCTGTGAAATTCATTCGTGAATAATAGCAATCAGCTCTTTTATCTGACACAGCGCCCACAAGAATGGCGCAGAGGTACAAGATCCAGGGAAAACAAGAAAAAAATCTAAAATGGGCCCAGAGGAGATGAGCCTTCCAACATAGACTGGTAAAAGAGGTCCGAGTGGTGTGTCTGGCACGATGATACCAGCGGTGGTTGGAGCGAGGATAATTCGGCCTTAGTCTTCATGTCTGCTGCCAGAAAAGCAGCTGGCATCATGGAGTGTATCTTCTCCAATGAAGGAGAAAAGGAAATACGGCGGCATTTAGCACAGAAAGGTCTTGGTTAGCAGTTTTGCTATGGAATGAATGCAATGTGGCACTAGCTTGCTGTCTGGCACCCAAATGTTGGCTTCCTATTTAAAACAGCTCTTTGTGTCCCTGTAAACAGGGAATTTCAATGAGAAAAGCCAGAGCAGAATAGAAGCTTAAGAGAGGCAATCCGATCATACAGCTGATGTTTCATTGACTAATATGTGAAAAACCTTACATGAGATAAACATGTTGCATTGAAAATATATTATAAATTATGTTTTGCTGTTGGGAAAACCAGAGCAGGGTGGGTTTTTTTTTTTTTTTCCCAGATAGGGAAAACTACTAACTGTCACCATAGTAGCTCTTTGGGAACCTTGGTCTCTGGCCAGCTTTCAGGTGATTGTTCTGTCTTTTTCTAAGCTGGGCTCTCCCTCCCTCGCCACACTGTTTCATAATGGCAACAATTTCAGTTATAGAGAACTCTCTATATATTTGCCAAAATGGAGTTTTAAAAGCTCATTGCAGAATGTTTGTAAATCTAGAATACACACTGAAACAATGAAAAAAACAAAGGCCAGGAAAAAAAAATAGGGCTTAGAAGTATAAGCTAAACCCTTCATGGATGTAGTCTACCTTTAAATAGAAAAGACATGTCAATTATCCATTTAAAGATGAGACTTCTTTATATAATATGTTTATACATTAATAAGTAAATGTGTGTTCAGTTCAGTTCAGTCACTTAGTTGTGTCTGACTCTTTGTGACCCCATGGACTGCAGCACGCCAGGCATCTCTGTCTAACACCAATTCCCAGAGACTGAGCAAACTCATGTCCATTGAGTCGGTGATGCCATCCAACCATCTCATCCTCTGTCATTCCCTTCTCCTACTGCCTTCAATCTTCCCCATCATCAGGGTCTTTTCAAATGAGTCAGATCTTCGCATCAGGTGGCCAAAGTGTTGGAGCTTCAGCATCAGTCCTTCCAGTGAATATTCAGGACTGATGTCCTTTAGGATGAACTGGTTGGATCTCCTTGCAGTCCAAGGAACTCTCAAGAGTCTTCTCCAACACTACAGTTCAATAGCATCAATTCTTTGGTGCTCAGCTTTCTTTATAGTCCAACTCTCACACCCATACATGAACACTGGAATAACCATAGCCTTGACTAGATGGACCTTTGTTGACAAAGACATGTCTCTGCTTTTTAATATGCTGTCTAGGTTTGTCATAGCTTTTCTTCCAAGAAGCAAGCGTCTTTTAATTTCATGTCTTCAGTTACAATCTGCAGTGATTTTGGAGCCCAAGAAAATGAAGTCTGTCACTGTCTCCATTGTTTCCCCATCTATTTGCCATGAAGTGATGGGACCAGATGCCATGATCTTCATTTTCTGAATGTTGAGCTTTAAGCCAGGTTTTCACTCTCCTCTTTCACTTTCATCAAAAGGCTCTTTAGTTCTTCTTCACTTTCTGCCATAAGGGTGGTGTCATCTGCATATCTGAGTATATATGTGTGTGTGTATATATACGTGCATGTGCACATCTGTATGTGTGTGTGTGTTTGTGTTCAACACTCAGTCGTGTCTAACTCTTTGGGACCCCATGGACTGTAGCCCTATCAGGTTCCTCTGTCCATGGAGTTTTCTAGACAAGAGTACTGGAGTGGGTTGCCATTTCCTTCTCCAATACACACACACACACACACACACACACATACACGTCTGTATTATACTTTCTATATTATTATTATTTTTTAAATTTATTCTCTCTGGATGAATTCTTGTTCTTAGATATATATATCCTTTTCTTACTGTTGTCTTCAACAGCCTTATTTTGGAATTTGATTTTGATGATGAATATGTCTCAGATCATGAGATCCTTACTGTAAAATTCAAATTTATGTTGAAGAAAGTAGGGAGAACCATTAAGCCATTCAGGCAGGACCTAAATCAAATCCCTTATGATTATACAGTGAAGGTGACAAATAAATTCAAAGGATTAACTCTAAGAGATTGCCTGAAGAACTATGGACTGAGACTCATATCATACAGGAGGCAGTGACCAAAACCATACCAAAGAAAAAGAAATTCAAAAAGGCAAAATGGCTTCCTGAGGAGGCCTTACAAATAGCTGAGAAAAGGAGATGTGAACGGCAAAGATGAAGGAAAAGATATACCCAACTGAATGCAGAGTTTCAGAGAAAAGCAAGGAGAAGAAAGACTTCCAAATGAACAATGCAAAGAAATAGAGGAAAACAAGAGAATGGGCAAGAATAGAGACCTCTTCAAAAAAACTGGAGTTACCAAGGAACACTTCATACAAATTAGGCACAATAAAGGACAGAAATGTTATGAACCTAACAGAAGCAGAAGACATTAAGAAGAGGTGGCAAGAATACACAGAAGAACTATATAAAAAATGTCTTAATGACCCCGATAATCATGATAGTGTCATCACTCTCCTAACTAGACTTCCAGGAGTGTGAAGTCAAGTGGGCCTTAAGAATCATTACTACAAAGCTAGTGGAGGTGATGGAATTCCAGCTGAGCTATTTCAAATCCTAAAAGATGATGCTGTTGAAGTATGGCACTCAATATGCCAGCAAATTTGGAAAACTCAGCAGTGGCCACAGGACTGGAAAAGGTCAGTCTTCATTCCAGTCCCAAAGAAAGGCAATGCCAAAGAATGTTTAAACTTCTGTACAATTGAGCTCTTTTCATGTGCTAGCAAGTTAATGCTCAAAATCCTTCAAACTAGGCATCAACAGTGCATGAACTGAGAACTTCCAAATGTTCAAGCTGGATTTAGAAAAGGCATAGGAACCAGGAATCAAATTGCCAGTATCCACTGGATCATAGGAAAAGCAAGAGAATTTCAGAAAAACATTTATTTCTGCTTCATTGACTACACTAAAGCCTTTAACTATGTGGATTACAACAAACTGTAGAAAGTTCTTAAAGTGACAGGAATACCAAATCACCTTACCTGCCTTCTGAGAAACCCGTATGCAAGCCAAAAAACAACAGAACTGGACATTTTAACAATGGTTAAAAATTGGGAAAGGAATACATCAAGATTGTATATTGTCACCCTGATTATGTAACTTTTATGTAGAGTATATCATGTGAAATGATAGGCTGGATGACTCACAAGCAGGAATCAAGATTGCCAGGAGAAATATCAGCAACCTCAGATAGGTAGATAATGTCACTCTAATGGCAGAAGGTGAAAAGGAACTAAAGATCCTCTTGATGAAGGTGAAAGAGGAGAGTGAAAAAACTGACTTAAAACTCAACATTCAAAAGACTGAAATCAAATAGATGATGAAAAAGTGGAAATGGAGATAGACTTTATTTTGGGGGGCTCCAAAGTCACTGCAGATGGTGACTGTAGCCACAGAATTCAAAGACACTTGCTCCTTGGAAGTAAGGCCATGACAGACCTGGACAGCATGTATTAAAAACATCACTTTGTTGACAAAAGTCTGTCTAGTCAAAGCTATGGCTTTTCCAATAGTCATGAATGGATGTGAGTTGGACTATAAAGAAGGATGAGTGCGAAATAATTTATGCTTTTGAATTGTGGTGCTGGAAAGGACTCTTGAAAATCCCTTGGACAGAAAGAAGATCAAACTAATCAATCTTAAAGGAAATCAACCCTGAATATCCACTGGAAGGTTTGATGCTGAAGCTGAAGCTCCAATACTTTATATCCACCTATTTCAAATCCTGAAAGATGATGCTATGAAAGTGCTGCACTCAATATGCCAACAAATTTGGAAAACTCAGCAGTGGCCACAGGACTGGAAAAGGTCACTTTTCATTCCAATCCCAAAGAAAGGCAATGCCAAAGAATGCTCAAACTACCACACAATTGCACTCATCTCACACGCTAGTAAAGTAATGCTCAAAATTCTCCAAGCCAGGGTTCAGCAATACGTGAACTGTGAACTTCCAGATGTTCAAGCTGGTTTTAGAAAAGGCAGAAGAACCAGAGATCAAATTGTCAAATTCTGCTGGATCATCGAAAAAGCAAGAGTTCCAGAAAAATATCTACTTCTGCTTTATTGACTATGCCAAAGGCTTTGACTGTGTGGATCACCATAAACTGTGGAAAATTCTGAAAGAGATGGGCATACTAGACCACCTGACCTGCCTCTTGAGAAACCTGTATGCAGGTCAGGAAGCAACAGTTAGAACTGGACATGGAACAACAGACTGGTTCCAAATAGGAAAAGGAGTACGTCAAGGTTGTATATTGTCACCCTGTTTATTTAACTTCTATGCAGAGTACATCATGAGAAACGCTGGACTGGAAGAAGCACAAGCTGGAATCAAGATTGCCAGGAGAAATATCAGTAACCTCAGATATGCAGATGACAACCCACTCCAGTGTTCTTGCCTGGAGAATCCCAGGGACAGGGGAGCCTGGTGGGCTGCCATCTATGGGGTTGCATAGAGTCGGACACGACTGAAGTGACTTAGCAGCAGCAGCAGCATGCAGATGACACCACTGTTGTGGCAGAGAGTGAAGAAGAACTAAAAAGCCTCTTGATGAAAGTGAGAGAGGAGAGTGAAAAAGTTGGCTTAAAACTCAACATTCAGAAAAGTAAGATCATGGCATCTGGTCCCATCACTTCATGGGAAATAGATGGGGAAACAGTGGAAACACTGGCAGGCTTTATTTTTCTGGGCTCCAAAATCACAGCAGATGGTGATTGCAGCCAGAAATTAAGAGATGCTTACTCCTTGGAAGGAGGATTATGACCAACCTGGATAGCATATTGAAAAGCAGAGACATTACTTTGCCAACAAAGGTTTGTCTAGTCAAGGCTATGGTTTTTCCAGTGGTCATGTATGGATGTGAGAGTTGGACTGTGAAGAAAGCTGAGTGCTGAAGAATTGATGCTTTTGAACTGTGGTGTTGGAGAAGACTCTTGAGAGTCCCTTGGACTGCAAGGAGATCCAACCAGTCCATTCTGAAGGAGATCATCCCTGGGATTTCTTTGGAAGGAATGATGCTAAAGCTGAAACTCCAATACTTTGGCCACCTCATGCAAAGAGTTGATTCATTGGAAAAGACTCTGATGCTGGAAGGGATTGGGGGCAGGAGGAGAAGGGGATGACAGAGGAGGAGATGGCTGGATGGTATCATCAACTCGATGGACATGAGTTTGGGTGAACTCTGGGAGTTGGTGATGGACAGGGAGGCCTAGCATGCTGCAATTCATGGGATCGCAAAGAGTAGAACACAGCTGAGCAACTGAACTGACTCATGCAAAGAGTCAACTCATTGGAAAAGACCCTGATGCTGCGAAACATTGAGGGCAAGAGGAGAAGCAGATGGCAGAGGATGAGATGGTTAGATAGCAGCACTGACTCAATGAGTGTGAGTTTGAGTCAACTCTGGCAGATTGTGAAGGACAGGGAACTCTACATGCTGCAGTCCATGGGGTCACAAAGAGTCAGACATGACTTAACAACTGAACAACAACAATGCCATCTTTCAAGGATCTTGGAGCTATCTGGTTACTGAGAAGATGCCAATTCAAATTTAGTGATTTACTTCTTTAAAAATAATCAATAAGTTTTAATAACTCAAAGAAGACACTTTTTTCTAAAACTAACTGAAGAGAACATTTTATCAGTGACAGTATTATAGGGAAATAAATATGAAAATAAAAACAACTGAACTGATGAAAGTAATCAGCTAATTGAGCTTCATAGTAGATATTTGAATCAAATTATTAATGAATTAAAATTATTTCAACTTTATACATGGGGAAAACTGAGCAGTATTTGAATAAGATTAAATATTTGTGACCAGAATAAAGGAGACAGATATTTATGTGCTTTTATTGTGGGTTGTACACTATGAAAACTAAACATGTCGTGTTGTTTGATCCTTGTAGCAAACAAGTTCTGGAACACAGTGGCGTAACTGCATAGAAGGTACACCTAATTTGCATTGCAAATTTTACATGGGCCAATAGGGTTGCTTTACACCTATTCAGGGGCCCTTACTGATGAAGGAGCTTTACAGGAGCTTTGACAATTATGGAAACAGGGAAAGAGAACAGAAAGAATTGTCTCCTGGCTCTTTTTATTCCCCTAGGTTTATTGATATATAACTGGCATATAACTCCTTTACGTTTAACGTGTAGAGTGTGATGATTTGATACATGTATACATTAAAGAATGTTTACCAAAATAAGGTTAGCTGACATCTTCATTTCACATAATTTCATTTTTTGTTATTCTTTTGTCACGGTGAGAACATTTAAGGTGTTGTTTCATAGCACTGTCAAGGATACAATATGGCATTGTTACCTATAGTCACCATGCTATGCATTAGATAACTGGAACTTACACATCATTTAACTGATAGTTTATGCTGTTTGACCAGCCTCTCCCTATTTACCCAGTACTCCAGTTCTTGATAACCATTAATCCATTTTGTTTCTTTGAGCTCAACTTTGTTAATTTCCACATATAAGTGAAATCATGTAGTATTTGTCTTTGTCTGACTTACTTCGCTTAGAATGTTGAAGGCTTTTTTATTATAAAAGGTTGTTGATTTCTGTCATATGATTTTTCTGCATCTCTTGAGATGATAATGACTTCTGTCTTTTATTTTCTTAGTGTGATGTATCGTATTTATTTGCATACATTGAACCATCCTTGCATCTCAGTGATTAATCTTGCTTGACAATTGTGTATAGTCCTTTAATACTTTTAATGTGCTTTTGAATTTCATTTTTTAGTGTTTTGTTGAGAAATTTTGCATATACTTTCATGAGGAATATTATCCTGTAGTTTTCTTATAGTGCCCTTATGTGGCTTTGGTGTCAAGGTAATGCTGTTATTGTAAAATGAGTTTGGGAATGTTTCCTCCTCTTCAGATATTTGGAAAAGTCTGAGAAGAATTGGTATTAATTCTTTTTAAAATTTTGGTAGAATTACCTCTGAGGTCATCTGATCCGGAATTTTCCTTGTTGGAAGGTTTTTGATAACTGCTTCAGTCTCCTTTCTGGTAACTGGTCTGTTCAGATACTGTTTCCTCATGCTTCAGTGTTCATAGCTTGTGTGTTTTTAAGAATTTATCCATTTCTTCTAGGTTATCCAATTTGTTGGCGTATAATTATTTACAGAAGTCTCTTATGATTCTTTGCATTTCTGTTTTTTCTCCTCTTTCATTTATAATTTTATTTATTTGAATCTTCTCTCTTTTTTTGTTTAGTAGTCTAGTTAATGCTTTGTCAATTTTGTTCATCTTTTCAAAAACTCAACTCTGAGTGTCTTTGATTTTTTCCCTATCACTTTTCTATTATTTATTTCATTTATTTCTTGTCAGATCTTTCTTATGTACTGCCTTTGCTAACTTTGGGCTTTTGGCTGTTGAAGCTCTCTATTGAAATTGTATTGTATTTTGGTTCAGTCATTATACTTTTCAGTTTAATGTTTCCATTTGGTTCTTTTTTACATTTTCTCTCTCTTTGAACTTCTTATTTTGTTTTTATATTGTTTTCCTGATTTCGTTGATTGTTTATCCAGGTTCCCTTGTAGCTCTCTGAGCATCTTTAGGACAGTTACTTTGAATTCTTTGTCAGGAAATTCACATGTTCCCCTTTCTTTAGGGTCAGTTACTGGAAGTTTTTTGTGTTCCTATGATGGTGTCCTGTTTCCTTGATTCTGCACAATCCCAGTAGCCTGGCATAGGTGTCTGCACATCTGAAGAAGCAGAAGCAGTCATCTCTTCTCGGCTTTATGAACTCACTAGCCAGGAAAGCCCTTCACCTACTGGTGGGGGCATGGTGGAGTATGCTGTGGCCACAGTGATGCAGGATGCCAAGTTCAAGAGTATATGGCATCTCCATAGCTCAGGTCATGGGAGTCAACAACTGTGTGGTCCTTGGTGAGTTCTCTGAGTTTCCACTTGCATTCCTGCAAGGGCTGTGGATGTCCTCAGCAGTGTCCCTCAAGACCAGAAGTTGGGGACCAGGGCAAGTAGCAGGAGTATCTGGGCCAGTGGTGTGATACTCTTGGCTGTGGATGCCAGCTATAGGTGTCTATGTAGTGACAGGGGCTGAATGCAGATGCTCACATAATGGTGAGGGGCCAGGGTCAGCAGCAAGGGCTGGGCTGGACTGCCTGTGCACTGGCAGCTCTGGGGTGCCTTGGCTGTCAGTGCACACTCCTGTTGCACAGTCACACCTGTTGCTGTAGTCTTGCCACAGGGACAAGCATAACAGTGGATGCCAGCATTTCGTAACATGAAAACAAGACCCCTATGGCCAATGTTATGAAATGCTGGTGCCCAACTGCAAGGGCTGACCTCAAGCAGCGTATGGTGGTTGAGTTCGGCCATAGGGGTCTCATTGTTCAGTCGCTAAGTTGTATCTGACTCTTTGTGACCCCTGAACTTCAGCACACCTGGCTTCCCTGTCCTTCACTATCTCCCTGAGTTTACTCAAACTCAAGTCCATGTAGTCACTGATGCCATCCAACCATCTCTTCCTCTGTCGTCATCTTCTCCTCCTGCCTTCAGTCTTTAGGCATCATTAGGGTCTACTGGCATACAACAATGGTGCAGCCAAAGAGCTACTGGGGATCCTAGAACATGATGGTGGGGGGAAGAAGTGTGGAGGTAACTCAGGCAGCTGACATTTGCAAATGCAATAGCCCATAGGCTGAAATATTGTGATATCTGTAGTGGGTCCATGGCAGCCATGCTGGCTATTGCTTTCTTCAGTGAGAGTAGTGGCTGAGATCTTCTGCAGAGCAGATCATTGGGAACTGTGCTCCCTCCTGTAGCTGTTAGGGGTATCCCCTGCCTTTCATCCTGACTCCTAGCATTCTCTGTGTCTCAGCTTTGCAAATCTCCAGATATAGTTAAACTAAAGTGGGTTTCTGTTTTGAAAGGATAGGGTAACAAGTTGCTCACCTTACTCTTTTCCAATCCAAGGGAACTCCTTCCAGCTGGGAATTCCCTCTTAGTGCTTAGCAGTGCCAGCAGGGAGAAGGAGATGAAGCAGACAAAATGAAGCTAGGCTTCCTTCCCTTTTTATGTGATTATTCCCAGGATTTTTTTTGTACTATGTTGCTAAAGTTTTTTAAGTGGACTCTTGAGCTCTCCCAGAGCTATTTTAGTTCATGGATAACTGTTTGATTATTGATCCTTTTTCAGGGGTGAAGGCTGGGGTCTCTCATACCACCATCTTGGTGATGTCACTCTCCACTGACTCTTTAATCATCCATTTGTGACACATTTCATTGGCTACATGTAGCCGCACTCAGGGAATTACAATCTTACTGTGTGTTTAAAAGAAAGTCAGACTATATTTGTAGAGTCCTAAAGATCAACACAATCTTTCTAATCCTAAAAACCGTGAGAGTCAGAGGGATTAGTACATACATGTTTCATCATGTCTGACTCTTTGCCACCCCAAGGACTCTAGCCTGCCAGGCTCCTCTGTCCATGGGATTTTCCCAGCCAGAATACTGGAGTGGGTTACTATTTCCTCTTCCAGGGATCCTGGAATCCTCTTTCAGGAATCCTCTTCCAGGGATTCCTGACCCAGGGAATGAACTCAAGTCTCCTGCATTGGCAGGCAAGTTTTTCTCAATGAGCCACTGGGAAAGACCCTCAGAGAGGTTAGATAATTTACCAAAGACTATTTACATATTCCCTGATGTTTCTCTGCTGTTCTTATCACTACTCAGACCCTCATCCCCTAATGATAGATCTGAAGTATGGCTTGAGGTTTATGTCACCCATAGTTGAAAAGAATAAAATAAGCAAGTTAAAGACAGTCACTGACAAGCCCAAATAAATAGCAACTATAAGAAATTGGAAAAACAAGTAATTAAAGGATACAAAAGTAATGGCAATATATTGAGGGAGAAATCCAAAGGCTGACAATCAAATCTCATTGTTGCTCTTCATTTAAAATGAAATTCATGATCCATTATAATAGGACCTGGGCTGCTGAAGGGCTCTCACCCCTCCTTCCATTGCACAACTCATATTTCTTCAGGTAAAACAAAGGTCAAGGGAGATTTTATCAGAGCAAAAAATTTTGAGAAACAATTAATAGTTCAGTTCAGTTCAGCCACTCAGTCATGTCCAACTCTTTGGGACCCCATGGACAGCAACATGCCAGGCCTCCCTGTCCATCACCAACTCCTGGAGTTTAATCAAACTCATGACCATTGAGTTGGTGATGCCATCCAACCATCTTATCTTCTGTCCTCCACTTCTCCTCCTGCCCTCAATCTTTCCCAGCATCAGGGTCTTTTCCAATGAGTCAGCTCTTCGCATCAGGTGGCCAAAGTACTGGAGTTTCAACTTCAGCATCAGCCTTCCAGTGAATATTCAGGACTGATTTCCTTTTGGATGGACTGTTGGGGTCTCCTTGCAGTTGAAGGGACTCTCAAGAGTCTTCTCCAACACCACAGTTCAAAAGCATCAATTCTTCGGCGCTCAGCTTTCTTTATAGTCCAATTCTCACATCTATACATGACTACTGGAAAAACAATAGCCTTAACTAGATGGACTTTTATTGGCAAAGTAATGTCTCTACTTTTTAATATACTATCTAGGTTGGTCATAATGTTTCTTCCAAGGAATAAGCATCTTTTAATTTCCTGGCTGCAATCACCATCTACAGTGATTTTGGAGTCCCCCAAAAATAAAGTCAGCCACTGTTTCCCCATCTATTTGCCATGAAGTGATGGGACCAGATGCCATGATCTTAGTTATCTGAATGTTGAGCATTAAGCCAACTTTTTCACTCTATTCTTTCACTTTCATCAAGAGGCTATTTAGTTCTTCTTTATTTTATACCATAAGGATGATGTCATCTGCATATTTGAGGTTATTGATATTTTTCCCAGCAATCTTGATTCCAGCTTGTGCTTCTTCCAGCCCAGTGTTTCTCATGATGTACTCTGCGTATAAGTTAAATAAGCAGGGTGACAATATACAGCCTTGACGTACTCCTTTTCCTATTTGGAACCAGTCTGTTGTTCCTTGTCCAGTTCTAACTGTTACTTCCTGACCTGCATACAGGTTTCTCAAGAGGCAGGTCAGGTGGTCTGCTATTCCCATCTCTTTCAGAATTTTCCACAGTTTATTGTGATCCACACAGCCAAAGGCTTTGGCATAGTCAATAAAGCAGAAATAGATATTTTTCTGGAAGTCTCTTGCTTTTTTGATAATCCAGTGGATGTTGGCAGTTTGACCTCTGGTTCCTCTGCCTTTCTAAAACCAGCTTGAACATCTGAAGGTCACGGTTCATGTACTGTTGAAGCCTGGCTTGGAGAATTTTGAACTTTACTTTCCTAGCATGTGAGATGAGTACAATTGTGCAGTTGTCTGAGAAATCTTTGGCATTGCCTTTCTTTGAGATTGGAATGAAAACTGACCTTTTCCAGTCCTGTGGCCACTGCTGAGTTTTCCCAATTTGCTGGCATATTGAGTGCAGCATTTTCACAGCATCATCTTTGAGGATTTGAAAGAGCTCAACTGGAATTCCATCACCTCCACTAGCTTTGTTTGTAATGATACTTCCTAAGGCCCAAATCCAGAATGTCTGGTTCTAGCTGAGTGACCACACTATCGTGATTACCTGGGTCATAAAGATCTTTTTTGTATAGTTCTTCTGTGTATTCTTGCCACCTCTTCTTAATATCATCCTCTTCTGTTACATCCTAAATGTTTCTGTCCTTTATTGAGCCCATCTTTGCATGAAATGTTCCCTTGGTATCTATAATTTTCTTAAACAGATCTCTAGTCTTTCCTATTCTATTGTTTTCCTCTATTTCTTTGCATTGATCACTGAGGAAGGCTTTCTTATCTCTTCTTGCTATTCTTTAGAACTCTGCATTCAAATGGGTATATCTTTCCTTTTCTCCTTGCGTTTTGCTTCTCTTCTTTTCATAACTGTTTGTAAGGCCTCCTCAGACAGCCGTTTTGCTTTTTTGCATTTCTTTTTCTTGGGCATGGCCTTGATCCCTGTCTCCTGTACAAAATGTCATGAACCTCTGTCCATAGTTCATCAGGCACTCTTTCAGATCTAATCCCTTGAACCTATTTCTCACTTCCACTGTATAAACATAAGGGATTTGTTTTAGGTCATACCTGAATGGTCTAGTGATTTTCCCTGCTTTCTTCAATTTAAGTCTGATTTTGGTAATAAGGAGTTCATGATCTGAGCCACAGTCAGCTCCTGGTCTTGTTTTTTCTGACTGTATAGTGCTTTTCCATCTTTGGCTGCAAAGAATCTAATCAATCTGATTTCAATAATTGACTGTCTGGTGATGTCCATGTGTAGAGTCTTCTCTTGTGTTGTTTTAAGAGGGTGTTTTCTGTGACCAGTGCGTTCTCTTGGTGAAACTATTAGCCTTTGCCCTGCTTCATTCTGTACTCCAAGGTCAAGTTTGCCTGTTACTCTAGGTGTTTCTTGACTTCCTACTTTTGCATTCTAGTTCCCTATAATGAGAAGCGGCCTAGAGGAGCAACTCCACGTCCAAGGAGCGTTGGCTGCGCAAGCACAGGAGGGCCCAGAGGAGCTACTGCACATTCAAGGTAAGAGAAACCTAAGTAAGATGGTAGATGTTGTGAGAGGGCATCAGAAGGCAGACACACTGAAACCATAATCAAAGAAAACTAATCATTCTGATCACATGGACCACAGCCTTCTCTAACTCAATGAAACTAAGCCATGCCATGTCGGGTGACCCAAGACGGACAGGTCATGGTGGAGAGGTATGACAGAATGTGATCCACTGGAGAAGGGAATGGCAAACCACTTCAGTATTCTTGCCTTGAGAACCCACGAACAGTATGAAAAGGCAAAATTATAGGATATTCAAAGAGAAACTCCCCAGGTCGGTAGGTGCCCAATATGATATGTTACTGAAGATCAGTGGAGAAGTAACTCTAGAAAGAATGAAGGGATGGAGCCAAAGCAAAAACAATACCCAGCTGTGGATGTGACTGGTGATAGAAGCAAGGTCTGATGCTGTAAAGAGCAATCTTGCATAGGAACCTGGAATGTTAGGTCCATGAATCAAGGCAAATTGGAAGTGGTCAAACAGGAGATGGCAAGAGTGAACATCAACATTTTCGGAATCAGCGAACTAAAATGGACAGGAATGGGTGAATTTAACTCAGATGACTATTTTATCTACTGCTGTGGGCAAGAATCCCTTAGAAGAAATGGAGTAGCCATCATGGTCAACAAAAGAGTCCGAAATGCAGTACTTGGATGCAATCTCAAAAACGACAGAATGATCTCTGTTCATTTCCAAGGCAAACCGTTCAATGTCACAGTAATCCAAGCCTATGGCCAACCAGTAACACTGAAGAAGCTGAAGTTGAATGGTTCTATGAAGACCTACAAGACCTTTTAGAACTAACACCCCAAAAGATGTCCTTTTCATTATAGGGGACTGGAATGCAAAAGTAGGAAGTCAAGAAACACCTGGAGTAACAGGCAAATTTGGCCTTGGAGTAAGTAATGAAGCAGGGAAAAGGCTAATAGCGTTTTGCCATAAGAACGCACTGGTCATAGCAAACACCCTCTTCCAACAACACAAGAGAAGACTCTACACATGGACATCACCAGATGCTCAACACCAAAATCAGGTTGATTATATTCTTTGCAGCCAAAGATGGAGAAACTCTATACAGTCAGCAGAAACAAGACTGGTAACTGACTGTGGCTTGGTTCATGAACTCCTTGTTGCCAAATTCAGACTAAATTGAAAAAAGTAAGGAAAGCCACTAGACCATTCAGGTATGACCTAAATCAAATCCCTTATGATTACACAGTGGAAATAGAAATAGATTTAAAGAACTAGATCTGATAGACAGAGTGCCGGATGAACTATGGAAGGAGGTTCATGACATGGCACAGAAGACAGGAATCAAGACCATCCCCATGGAAAAGAAATGCGAAAAAGCAAAATAGCTGTCTAAGGAGGCCTTACAAATAACTGTGAAAAGAGGAGAGGTGAAAAGCAAAGGAAAAAAGGAAAGATATAAGCATCTGAATCAGATCAGATCAGATCAGATCAGTTGCTCAGTCGTGTCCGACTCTTTGCGACCCCATGAATCGCAGCACGCCAGGCCTCCCTGTCCAACGCCAACTCCCGGAGTTAACTGACACTCACGTCCATCGAGTCAGTGTTGCCATCCAGCCATCTCATCCTCTGTCGTCCCCTTCTCCTCCTGTCCCCAATCCCTCCCAGCATCAGAGTCTTTTCCAATAAGTCAGCTCTTTGCATGAGGTGGCTAAAGTACTGGAGTTTCAGCTTTATCATCATCAAGAAGAGATAAGAAAGTCTTCCTCAGCGATCAGTGCAAAGAAATAGAGGAAAACAACAGAATGGGAAAGACTAGAGATCTCTTCAAGAAAATTAGAGATATCAAAGGAACATTTCATGCAAAGATTGGCTCGATAAAGGACAGAAATGGTATGGACTTAACAGAAGCAGAAGATATTAAGAAGAGGTGGCAAGAATACACAGAAGAACTATACAAAAAAGATCTTCATGACCCAGATAATCATGATGGTGTGATCGCGCTCCTAGAGCCAGACATCCTGGAATGTGAAGTCAAGTGGGCCTTAGAAAGCATCACTATGAACAAAGCTAGTGGAGGTGATGGAATTCCAGTTGAGCTCTTTCAAATCCTGAAAGATGATGCTATGAAAGTGCTGCACTCAATATGCCAGCACATTTGGAAAACTCAGCAGTGGCCACAGGACTGGAAAAGGTCACTTTTCATTCCAATCCCAAAGAAAGGCAATGCCAAAGAATGCTCAAACTACCACACAATTGCACTCATCTCACATGCTAGTAAAGTAATGCTCAAAATTCTCCAAACCAGACTTCAGCAATATGTGAACCATGAACTTCCAGATGTTCAAGCTGGTTTTAGAAAAGGGAGAGGAACCAGAGATCAAATTGCCAAATTCCGCTGGATCATCTAAAAAGCAAGAGAGTTCCAGAAAAACATCTACTTCTGCTTTATTAACTATGCCAAAGCCTTTGATTGTGTGGATCATCATAAACTGTGGAAAATTCTGAAAGAGAAGGGAATACCAGACCACCTGACCTGCCTCTTGAGAAACATGTATGCAGGTTAAGAAGCAACAGTTAGAACTGGACATGGAACAACAGACTGGTTCCAAACAGGAAGACGAGTATGTCAAGGCTGTATATTGTCACCCTGCTTATTTAACATATATGCAGAGTACATCATGAGAAATGCTGGGCTGGAAGAAGCACAAGCTAGAATCAAGATTGCCAGGAGAAATACCAATACCTCAGACATGTCGATGACACCACCCTTATGGCAGAAAGTGAAGAGGAATTAAAGAGCCTCTTGATGAAAGTGAAAGAGGAGAGTGAAAAGGTTGGCTTAAAGCTCAACATTCAGAAAATTAAGATCATGGCATATGGTCCCATCACTTCATGGGAAGTAGATGGGGAACCAGTGGAAGCAGTGTCAGACTTTATTTTTTGGGACTTAAAAATCACTGCAGATGGTGATTGCAGCCAGAAATTAAAAGACACTTACTCCTTGGAAGGAAAGTTATGACCAAACTAGATAGGATATTAAAAAGCAGAGACATTACTTTGCCAACAAAAGTCTGTCTCGTTAAGGCTATGTTTTTTCCAGTGGTCATGTATGGATTTGAGAGTTGGACTGTGAAGAAAGCTGAGCACCAAAGAATTGATGCTTTTGAACTGTGGTGTTGGAGAAGACTTTTGAGAGTCCCTTGGACTGCAAGGAGATCCAACCAGTCCATTCTAAAGGAGATCAGCCGTGGATGTTCATTGGAAGGATTGATGCTAAAGCTGAAACTCCAATACTTTGGCCACCTCATGCGAAGTGTTGACCCATTGGAAAAGACTCTGATGCTGGGAGGGATTGGGGGCAGGAGGAGAAGGGGATGACAGAGGATGAGATTGCTGGATGGCATCACTGACTGGATGGACATGAATGTGAGTAAACTCTGGGAGTTGGTGATGGACAGGGAGGCCTGGCATGCTGTGATTCATGGGGTCACAAAGAGTCAGACATGACTGAGTGACTAAACTGAAATGAACTCCCTATAATGAAAAGGACATCTTTTTTGGGTGTTAGTTCTAGAAGGTCTTTTAGGTCTTCATAGAACCATTCAACTTCATCTTCTTCAGCGTTACTGGTTGGGGCATAGACCTGGATTACCGTGATATTGAATGGTTTGTCTTGGAAATGAACAGAGATCATTCTGTTGTTTTTTATATCACATCCAAGGCCTGCATTTCAGATTCTTTTGTTGACCAGTCCGGCTACTCCATTTCTTCTAAGGCATTCTTGCCCACAGTAGTGGATATAATAGTCATCTGAGTTAAATTTACCCATTCCAGTCCATTTTAGATGGCTGATTCCTAAAATGTTGATGTTCGCTCTTGCCATTTCCTGTTTGACCACTTCTAATTTGTCTTGATTCATGGACCTAACATTCCAGGTTCCTATGCAATGTTGTTCTTTACAGCTTTGGACTTTACTTCTATCACCAGTCACATCCACAACTGGGTGTTGTTTTTGCTTTGGCTCCATCTCTTCATTCTTTCCAGAGTTATTTCTCCACTGATATCCAATAGCATATTGGGCACCTACTGACCTGGGAGTTCATCTTTCAGTGTCCTATCTTTTTGCCTTTTCATGCTGTTCATGGGTTTCTCAAGGCAGGAATACTGAAATGGTTTGCCATTCCCTTCTCCAGTGGACCACATTTTGTCAGAACTCTCCACCATGACCCATCTGTCTTGGATGGCCCTACATGGCATGGCTCATGTTTCATTGACTTACACAAGGCTGTGGTCCATGTGATCAGATTGGTTAGTTTTCTGTAATTGGGGTTTACTATGTCTGCCCTCTGATAGAGGAGGATAGGAGGCTTATGGAAGCTTCCTGATGGGAGAGAATGACTTAGGGGGAAACTGGGTCTTTTTCTTATGGGTGGAGCCATGCTCAGTAAATCTTTTATCCAATTTTCTGTTGATCGGGGAGCTATGTTCCCTCCCTGCTATTTATCTGGGGCCAAACTATGGTGAAGGTAATGAAGATATTGACTACCTCCTTTAAAAGATCCCATGCACCCACAATTAATAGACTGAGCAACAATTCATGGTCAGGGGACAGAGCCAAAGATCTTCTCATTCCTAGGATAAAGACTGTACTTGAATTTTAATTATGAATTTCCTGTGTCCCCCTTCTGAAAGTGAAAGTGTTAGTTATAAATAAAAGCATTTTAATTTTGGTCTTCAGTTCAAAATTTCTGTGGGAGAAACTCCTTTCCTCTCCTTCACATTCATGCTCAGTTGCTCAGTCGTGTCTGACACGTTTGCAACCCCATGGACTGTAGCCCCCCAGGCTTCTCTGTCCGTGGGATTTCCCTGGCAAGAATACTTCAGTGGATTACCATTTTCTCCTACAGGGAATCTTCCTGACCCAGGGATTCAACCTATGTCTCCTGCATCTCCTGCATTGGCAGGCAGATTCTTTACCACTGTGTCACTTGGGAAGCCTTCCTTGCCTTGGTCTATGTGATTTATGTACACTGGTGATCCCCACTCATACCCTCCAGTCTAAGCATAAGCAAAGGACTGAGGCTTGGCCAAAGAGACTGCGCCATGCTCTGACAGAGCAGGTGATTCAAGGAGGGATATTAATACCAAACAAAGTGATTAGTGTCATCTCTGAAAAACGAGAGGGAGTGTTGGCTGAATAAAACTTGCTCATTTCTATGAAATTCCCTGCCATAAAGACAATATAGAGTTAGAAATTTGAGTGGCTTTTTAAAATTCTAAATATTAAAATTTCTGAAAATAAGGTTGTGGTTTCCACCCTGTAAGAGCGTTATGAATATTAAGTGATGTTTATATAAACATCAATCCATGACTTTGCCTAGTTTACAATAGATATACATTAAGGAGTTGGTGATGGACAGGGAGGCCCTGGGGGTGTGCTGTGGTTCATGGGGTCGCAAAGAGTCAGACACGACTGAGCGACTGAACTGAACTGAACTGAAATGTTAGATAAAGCTAAAGTATAAAGGTGCAAAGAATGTAAGAATTTATTATCCAAATAATTATATCTCTATAAAAACATTGCCTATATTGTAAGATTTGACTCTCTATTATTTCCAAGTATAGCTATATTTGGCTTACTCAGTATTGAACTAATAAAAAAGTCACTACAAAAATATTCTCTTTGTAACAAAGGGTATGACAAATGCAATTAACTTTGTACATCTCTAGAGTGGTATTACATATGCTCATGATGACTTTGGACTTGCAAGTTTTAAAAGTTGTTCAATACACACTGAGGAAACCAGAATTGAAAGAGACACGTGTACCCCAATGTTCATTGCAGCACTGTTTATAATAGCCAGGACATGGAAGCAACCTAGATGTCCATCAGCAGATGAATGGATAAGAAAGCTGTGGGACATACACACAGTGGAGTATTACTCAGCCATTAAAAAGACTACATTTAAATCAGTTCTAATGAGGTGGATGAAACTGGAGCCTATTATACAGAGTGAAGTAAGCCAGAAAGAAAAACACCAATCAGATCAGATCAGATCAGTTGCTCAGTCGTGTCCAGCTCTTTGCGACCCCATGAATCGCAGCACGCCAGGCCTCCCTGGCCATCACCAACTCCTGGAGATTAGATGCTAGTAATAATTACCAAATGCAAAATGCCTGCTATTAAGCCTATGAGCAATTTTTCTGATACTGATTTGCTTTTCTTCTCTCTTCCCCAAGAAGGGCAAGTGTTCACTTAACCCCAAGAGTGACAATTTTACACGACAGTCATGATTTAAACTGTGATCTCACGACATAAGGGCTGTCAACACTGGTGGCAAAATTTTGTGTATTTTCTTTTGAGTTTTTTCAGGGAGAGTAGGTGAATGGTGTTGGAAGCCAGAAATTTTATCAAGTAAATATTCACAGGTATTCTATAATTTAAACAGAGTGACTGGAATCCAAAGAATGTATATACTACCCATGAGAATGCTCTGGTTTTAACTCTTCATGCACCGCCACCACCATGGATTCTATGCATGCATGCATGCTAAGTCACTTCAGTTGTGTCTGACTCTTTGCGACCCTATGGACTGTAACCCTCCAGGCTCCTCTGTCCATGGGATTTCCCAGGCAAGAATACTAAAGTGGCTTGCTATGCCCTTCTCCAGGCATGGATTCTATATAAACATTCAAATCAAGAACACTTTGTATCTATATACAGATCATCTTCTATCTAGTTCAGGCCCCATTATGACTAAGCATTTGGACTCAGTTTCTTTTGGTTTCTGTGTTTTGAAAAGTTAGAAATGAAAGCAGGAGAGATCAAGTGGACACCCTAAATACTAGGCACCAGATTCTCAAATGTCTCAAACAGAAATCCTTAACTTCAAAATGTGATAAAATAAGTTTTTAAAAAATAATTGCAGATGACATTAATGTTTTCATAATGGCTGATCTTGTGTCAGGCTGGGTCCTACAGCCGAGAAGGAGGACAGGAGGAGAGAGGAGAAGAAAGTAAAAGATAGAGATTTTTTAAAATTTTATTTATTTTCCATTATGGTTTACTATGGCTTCCCTGGTGGCTCAGACACTAAATAATTGGCCTGCAATGCAGGAAATCCTGGTTCAATCCCTGGGTCAGGAAGATCTCCTGGAGAAGGGAATGGCTCACCTCTCCAGTATTCTTACCTGGAGAATTCAATGACAGAGGAGCCTCGCTGGCTACAGTCTATAGGGTTGCAAAGAGTCGGACCTGACTGAGCAACTAACGCTTTCATTTTTTCACTTTATGGCTTACTAGTGGAGAAGGCAATGGCACCCCACTCCAGTACTCTTGCCTGGAAAATCCCATGGACGGAGGAGCCTGGTAGGCTGCAGTCCATGGGGTCGCGAAGAGTCGGACACGACTGAGTGACTTCACTTTCACTTTTCTCTTTCATGCATTGGAGAAGCAAATGGCAACCCACTCCAGTATTCTTGCCTGGAGAATCCCAGGGACAGGAGCCTGGTGAGCTGCCGTCTATGGGGTCGCACAGAGTCAGACACGACTGAAGCGACTTAGCATAGCATAGAGGATATTGAATATAGTTTCTGGTGCTATACAATAGTGCCTTGCTGTTTATCCATTCTTTATCTAATAGTTGGCATCTGAAAGAGGTTTTTTAATGGATCATTCTTCTACAGCTTTTCTTTCCTTTCAGTTTTACCTTTAAGCTTGGCATTTATAGACCTAAATAACAATATTAGGATTCTCTTGAGAATAATCCACTTTGGATCATCAAAACCACTGGATTCATGAAGACTTAACTAGAAAGATCTGAATTTAGCCAAAGTAAGCATTTTTCAAAGTACTTTTGACTTGGAAAAAGCTCTTCAGTGGAATGTGTAATTCCATCTTGTCTGTAGGGCTTTCCTTTTTAAAATAATTTTTGAATGGCATATAATAAATACATTTAAGTAAATATATATAGATATAGGTAGATAGCTTTGGATTAACACATTATCCAAAAATATAAAATATTTTAATGCTATCTTCAGAAGAGAAATAATACAAAAAATATAAACTGCAATCTTTTCCATTAAAAGTAAAAGCTTTTTATTTTACTTTCATTTAAAGGTCATAATTTATTGAAAAGTAAATTTAACAACCTACGGGCACATCATATTTGGTTTTGTGAGTAAATAAATATCTATAAAATATTTTTAATGCATGTTATGAGAAAAAAGTGTGATTGTGACCAGATGTGTAGAGTTCTTGCCCTTTATAAAAATAAATGAGCTAATTTTTAATTTTTACATTTATGCATAACTAAATAGATAAGAAATGAGATTTACAATGTTATTTGAAAAGTCTGTAAATAACATACTCTATGAGGTGTAATTATTTCCCATAATGCTAAGCCATCTTTAATACTCATTAGCTTATGCTTTTCAAATTGATTTTTAAAGTACTAAACATACACAAGAATTTTGGTCTGATGAAGGGAAAATTGAACAAAATTTGCAGAATTATATCATTATGCTTCTAGTTTCCTTATTGCATTTCAACATCTCTGTGCCTTGTGCTTCCTGCCTTTAACGAATAGTTAATTATGGATATAAATTAAACAATATTTGACTGAGAATTAAAAAAAAAAAAAAGCAATGTGCTGTTTAAAACTAATGTACTAGACAAGATAATCTACTGAATCAGAAATTAAGAGGCTGAGTCATGAGCCAGCTCATCTGACCTCCTCCAAACATCGAAAACCCTCACTTGAGGACATATGAAGAGTCTATTTCTTTTTAAAGGGAACATTTCTTAAATAATGACTCTATTTTTTGTTCAAGGAATAGAAATTTCAGTAGAGATCAATAGTGTCTTGAATTTTAGGAACATTATACCTGTGAACCAATGACTAGGAAAACCTATTCTAATCCAAACCCATTAGTTTCTCCAGGAAAAAACCGAAGCCCTAAGAATTTGTGTCTTTGCCAAATGTTTAAATGCAGTTAGATAAATACCTGAAAACAACTCAGAGATGTTTGTTTTATATCCTTACTATTGTCATTAATATTTTTAAATCATTTAACATGATTGATATTAATATTGAATTTTATGTCATATTATCTCTAGTATTGTTATTAAGTAGGAAAACAGAGAATATTCAGTTCCTCTCACTAGGATCATTAGATTATTATTAATATCAAAGTTATAAATAAATTTGAAATTGAAAGGAAAATTACTGGCGTTTTCCATTTATGAAGATTAGAATATTGATTTTCTGCTGTGGAACTGTGCTAGGTTTTACACATAGCCTTTGAATCTTAATTATTTGACTAACTTGTGCCATTCCATGTAAAAAAAAAAAATCTCAGAATTTCCAGCATTGATTTTTCAATAATACACTACTAGTAATTTGGACTCCAGAACTGATCTTAAAGTATAAAAAAGTGAAATAATAGAGAGAAATACTAGTAAAGTATCTAACTACTTAATTCTTTGCACATAGAACATCCTAGTTTTGGAGAGAGTTCACATTTTCCATTCTTCCTTTGTTTTGTTTAGTATTATGTGTATCAAAGTCCAAAACAAAATCGGAAATCACAAAGGATTTAAAACAGGGAATTCAATATGCAGAAGGGGTTACACAGTTGATGGAAGAGCTAGGAAGCCAAACAGGATGGTAGGTAACACAGAGATCAGATAACACAGACGGCTACTGCCCTCCCTGAAATGGAGGATAAAGGACTCTGAAATTCACGAAACGTGGCGGGACTGACTGGCCTGTGTGGAGCTGTGCAGAGCACATAGCTACTCTTCAAGACGCTGCCCAAGGCAGTGAGGGAAGGACAGAGATAACTGGGCTCCTGTGGCTCCTTCTGCCCTCCAGTTTCCCACTGGAAGTTCACCTTGACCCAGCTCAGACAGAAGCACACGGATTTCCTCTTCCCATCCCCCTCCAACCTTTCCCCTGCCCCACCTGCTGCCGCAGCTTTGGGAAATGTTGCCAGTGATACAGTGAAGAAATGAAGCCTCATGGAATTCTAATTTATTTTTCTTTTTTTATGGACAATTGAGACAATGTTAGAGATATCTTCTTCTAAGATGCCAGTGTACTTTCCACAAAACTTTTTGACACACATTTTGTCATAATTACTTACTTGAACAAGTGCCTTGCTCAATAGGTTGTGACCTTCTTGAGTAGAGAAGCCAGCTTTTCATTTCCATTGCCAGCAATAGCATCTCATATATACCAGGCCACCATATGTACCCAAAGGCATGGAACATTAATCTGCCAGCTCCCATAGTTAATTGCTGCCCAAATGACAAAAGCTAGAAATAGAAGAATAAATGTCTGAGGTAGCAATGCCTGTGCCTCATAGCTACACACCTTCATGCATCGAACATCTCCTTGCAGAGTTTTTGCTAGTGTCACCACAGCTATCATATGTAAGGAAACCCTGAATAAGTGTAAATCTCTCCATCTGAAAATTGACACTAAACAGAACAATCTCTTGGCTGTGATCATGCTGTGTAGGGTAGCTACTTCACACACACACACAAACAAATAAAACCTTTTTCTATATTGTTCATTTTAGATTTAGTTTGACTTTATTGTCTAAGCCAAGAGTTTAACTGCCTGCTCAATTAACATGGCTTAAGAAAGAAAGGGCAAATGTTGGCCCACATTTATATATGATTTATTAGAATCATGGCCTTCACTAGGCAGGCATCATGAGATTATAAGCCAGGGTATATTGAGGTTTCTTTCTTGCCTCAGTCTCAGGAAATATTTGAAAAGTACTAGAAACAAAGGGAGCTTCTCAGCTTCTCTGTCCTGGCTGGCCTGCCTGGGTTTGACAGGAGGAATGGTGACATTGAGGTTATTATTGAAGCGTGTATTCTGTTGACTGGCTCCTGATTTGGAAGAGCTACAAACACTTTCAAGCATATATCCTGCAAAAAGTGTCCCAAGTAAGCTCTGTAAATGTACACTGGTCCATATAGGTTTTCTCCCATGTATTTGTTTACTCCGCAAATGTTTTTTTCAGTGCCTGCCCATGCCCCATATTATGTGCTGAGAATGCAAAGATGAAAAAATGCTTTTGCATCTGGTCTTCAAGAAGCAGAGGGAGTTCATAGTTTTGTGGAAAGGGAGCCACAAAAACAAGTGTTTAAATGGTTTAAATAGACTCTATATAAGCTATTCTAATGTATGTGCACAGAAAAGATGGACTAGAGGGTGGGGGAAGACTTCACACAAGAGAATGTGTTTGAGGCAAAAGTGAGAAATATAAAGAAAAGGCAAGGTGAAGATTTACCAAGATGTGTAGGCATGGGAGAGCATGAGAATTTTCAAGGAATTCCATTTACTGCTTTTACTAGATAAGAAGTAGGAGAAGATGTTGAGGGGATGAGATTGAAGGGGGTGAACTGAAATAAGGATGAAGTTCTTTATGTGCCAGCTAAGGACTTAAGAGTTTTATCCTGTAAGTGATGATAAGCCATTGAAAATTTTTGAGCATGGTAAAAATATTTCAAAGATTTTTCTGTTGTAGCGAAAGATCTGTGTTGAAGTGGAGATTAGGTTTAAAAACAGGAAGTCTAATTAGAAATAAATTTTAATAATCAATGAGGAGGCTTTCACTTGAAACTCATTAAACAGATATTATATTAAGAGCAAGCCAGCATGAGATGAGTCACTAGGCATATACTGTGGAACGAAGTGGTCATGGGCCCTGCTTTTGTAGAATCACAGCTCAACAATGATGAAGTATAATGCTCCAAGGGCAATAGGGGAGCTGGAGAGAAAGGAGTAAACACAAGAGAGGATTGAAGATGGATGAAACTGGACTTCGACATAGCGGTGTGGAAAGATAGAGACATCTGAGGTGTTGAGCTGAATTGTGTCCCCTGCCCACCATCATATTAGTATGCTGAAATCCTAACTGGTAGTACCTCAGAATGTGATCTTATTTACAAATAGGGTCATGGCTGAAGGAAAGTTACATGGCTCAAAATAGTGTGGAGTTAAAACTCTCCTCCGGGTCCTCCCCACCATTCTATGCAAAACAAAGAACTCTCTCACCCGAAGGAAAAAAAATAGATATTAAGGTTGATTACGCCCAGCTCCCAGCTGGTCCAGCCTCTGGCCTATCTCCAGAATTCTTTGCCCCAGCTGTTTAAGAGATGACTACTCTGAACAACCTTGGAGAAGAACAGGCCCCCTTAAGACAGTAGTTTTCCACATATATGCCTATATATACTTACTCTTTTCTTGGGTTAGTGCAGCAGCTCACTAATCTCACTGCTGCCCCTTCTCGCCTCATTAAAGGTGATCTGTTCCTGTAGAGTGCCGGTCTCGTTCTTTTTCGAACCTCACCTTCTCTAACTCCCTTACCCTACAATGGGAGGTAATTAGTTAGAATGAGGTCATACTGGAGTGTGGTGACTATCTAATCTGATATGATTGGTGTCCAGGTCATTAAGATTTTTTTTGTATAGTTCTTCTGTGTATTCTTGCCACATCTTCTTAATATCTTCTGCTTTAAGGTCCATTATTGTGCCCATATTTGCATGAAATATTCCCTTGGTATCTCTAATTTTCTTGAAGAGATCTCTCATCTTTCCCATTCTATTGTTTTCCTCTATTTCTTTACATTGATCACTTAGGAAGGCTTTCTTATCTCCTTGCTATTCTTTGGAACTCTGCATTAAGATGGGTATATCTTTCCTTTTCTCTTTGCCTTTAGCTTCTCTTCTTTGTAAAATTCACACTTAAATTGAAGAAAGTAGAGAAAACCACTAGACCATTCAGGTATGACCTAAATCAAATCCCTTATGATTGTACAGTGGAAGTGAGAAATAGATTCAAGGGACTAGATTTGATAGACAGAATGCCTGAGGAACTATGGATGGGGGTTCATGACATTGTAAGGAGGCACTGATCAAGATCATCCCCAAGAAAAAGAAATGCAAAAAACCAAAATGGTTGTCTAAGGAGGTCTTAGAAATAGCTGAGAAAAGAAGAGACACTAAAGGCAAAGAATAAAGCAAATATACCCATCTGAATGCAGAATTCCAAAGAAGAGCAAGGAGAAATAAGAAAGCCTTCCTAAGTAATCAATGCAAAGAAACAGAGGTAAAAAATAGAATGGGAAAGACTAAACAACCCAGTTTATCGTATTCTGTTCCAGAGTCCTCAGGAATCTAATATAGATGCTTCTTAGGTTCCCAGCTTGACCGATTTTATTTCATAGTGAGGAACATGATATGAACTTGATTTTTTTTCCATTATGTGTCAGCACAAAGGAAGCTTCTTTCTTATCTGTGTCCCTCATAAGTTCTGAGAATGCTGCTTTTATTATCGAATTTGTACTATTCTTATGAATTGTGTTTGGAGTTGGAAATGGATAGAACCATGGTTTCTCATGCCAATGTTGATTCCTCTTTCAGTTACTATAGGTTTAGTAGAGTCTAGCACTGAATCACTTGCAAAGCTAGCCTAAAAATTTGAAAAAGTTAAAAAAAAATAATTCATTTAGATTGTCCTTTTGGCTAGGACTCGTAGTTAGGGAATTAATGGAAATATAGTATATTCCCTGCTAATACAGTTACACGAACAAAGCTACTTGTATAACCTGTTTAGCAACTCGATGATTTATTGTTTTATGATACTTTAAACTCCACCTTTAAAAAACACCACCACCAGAGTCTGTTAGCACTTTTGCTTGATCTTTGTGGAATACTATGACAATAATAATAAACCTCTAGGTAGAATAAGCAATCTGTTTGTGACAATTGCCCAAGTGCCTTCTGGCAAGTCTAGTCCTTTCTGCTCTCTTTAAAGTTGCAAAGTGCAAATTGCTTTGCAGCGGTAATACATTCTGGCCAAAATAGAGGGAAAGTATGTACAAGTTTCACTTTAAAGCTGAGACTGGTGATTCAATCACCTGAACTTCGTCAGTGGCTTTGAGAAATTGGCTCTTTTCTAAGGAAGCAGTTTTTGCCTACAAATCAGATTTTAAACTATTATTGTCTTGTATTACTGTTCAGTAAAAAATAGAATTGGGGAGAAAAATATGGTGGTATATAACTTATGGTCACATTTTAAAGGACACATTTGCTTAGAATGTAATGTGACTTAATCACTATTACCATTTCCATTCAAAATATTACCTGTCCGCAAAGCTGGCCTCCATTTAGTGTATAAGCACGAAGCACTTCCTGCTAAAGTGACGGGTGGATAGAAATTGGTCGTATGTGAGAATATAATGTGGACATTAGCCACCCTCCAAGCTCCAATTTTACCTTGTTTATTTTTCCTTTTCACTGCCATTATTCCTAGGTGTCATTTCTGTTAAGTAGCCATATGATCTGACTCCTAAAGTTGATATCTATTTGTTTTTCAAGATTCATTTTCTTATAATCAAATGTGCAATAAGCACAGAGTCAGAGGTTCGGAAAAATTATACCATATTGCCTGGTCTATAAAAAAAAAATAACTAGAAATGATGGTTTTTGTTTTCTTTTTACTGGTATTTGAGAATCTGCCCAGTAATTTTGTCTGATCATTATAATACACCACAGTGTGTCATTGTTAGTCAGTCATGTCCAACTCTTTGTGACCCCATGGACTGTAACCCACCAGGCTCCTCTGTCCATGGAATTCTCCAGGCAAGAATACTGGAGTGGATAGCCATTCCCTGCTCCAGAGGATCTTCCCAATCCAGGGATGGAACTGGGATCTCTTGCTTTTCAGGCAGATTCTTTACTGTCTGAAGGGAAGCCCTTCTCTCCTATTTAGTCTTTGATCCACTCAAATATCACTTCTAATTATTCCTAATTGCTAAGAGAGGCCTTTCCTATTATTTAGTTGTTTACTTTATCTGCTGTATTTGCCACTGTTGATCCTTGGGTTTTTGTGATCAGGCACTATCCTGGGTCTTCTATATTGATACTGGTTCTTCATTGTCTTCTTATTCATCTCCTCCTCCACAGCAGTTTCTCATGCTCATTGGAGTGTCTCATTTACTCATAGTTTCACATAACAAACAGTAATGTATCATTCGAACCTCTTCCTGGATTTATATATCTCAGAATCTACTCGGTATGATCAAATGATCCATAGGAAACTTACCTGTAATATGTCAAAAAGCAAATTTGTCTCCTCCATACCAAGTTTCTCTCCTTATCCCATATTTTGTAGCTCTATGAATGGAATCATGGCCAGGAAACTTGCATAGTAATTTGTAATTAATTTATTCTTCCCCTTTATCCACTATCCATATATAATTAATTTTAGATTATTGCTGTGTGTGTGTGTGTTTGATGGCTTTTGGGATATTAGTTCTCAGACAAGGTATTGGACTGGGGCCCTTGGCAGTGAAAGTGTAGAGTCCTGACCCCTGAATTGCCAGGGAATTCCCTGGTTACTGCTGATTTTTAAATCCCAACTCATCCCCATGGTCATTACTTTAGCTCAAGTCCTTATTTTCTCTCTTCTGACTGCTTTCTCTTGATTAGTTTCTTAATTGGTCTCCTTTATCCATCCTTGTACCAGCCAAATCTATCTTTAGTCCATTTGCCAGAATGACCCTTCAGAAAATCAGATTTAAACATTTAAGACTCTTTGATAAAAGCCTTTAAATTTCTTGCGATTTAGGAGATACATTCTTATGCATCATAATTCAGGGCAAAAGCTCTCTCATCTGGTCTTGGTCTAATTTCCAGCATACCTCTGGTTACCCAATGTCTTACACTTTTTGCATCAGCAAAACCAAACTACTTGTGTTTTCGTCTGACACCATTCAGTTGCTCTGCCCTGTGTCTTTGCTCTCACTTTTAAGAAGTTGCTCTCCTTTTTCATCCTTGACCTAGCTAATTCCTAAGAAATCACTTAGGTGTCATTTTCTTCATAATGCTTTCACTGCAAACTATCTCCTGTTCCCTATAGGGTAGAGGAGGTATTCAGTAAATGTTTGTTGAATGAATTACTCTCCTTCATTTTGTTGATCTAAGTGGAGAATCATCTGAAAACATGTCAACATTATATTAGAACTACCAATACTAATTTTCAGGTCAATGTAAAATTAGTATTCTTGCATTGATTTATTCCATGTGGGGCTGTGAAAGTGGGACTGAGCTCTTTTCTCCTCTTGGAATAATTGTTTTCCCAAATTTTGTGTAATTAGTTCCTCTTTATAGCATCAGAAGTTGGTTTCATATGCTACTATTTGAGTAAATAGAAAATATTTGTATAAAATTCCTATAAAACTACAAATTATGTATATGAAAGTGAAAATGTTAGTCATTCAGTCTTGTCCAGCTCTTTGCAATTCAATGGCCTGTAGGCTGCCAGGCTCCTCTGTGCATGGGATTTCTCAGGAGTGAGTGGCCATTCCCTTCTCCAGGGAATCTTCCCGACCCAGGGACTGAACCCAGGTCTCCTACATTATAGGCGGATTCTTTACCATCACAATAGACCACTACAAATGTAAACAGGTAGGCAAATATTGTCAAAGTAAAAGCTAGTTAACTCAGTCCAACTCCTTGCGACTCCATGGACTGTAGCCCACCATGCTCTTCTGTCCATGGAATTCTCCAGGCAAGAATACTTTGGTGGGTAGCTTCCCTTCTCTAGGGGAATCTTTCTGACCCAGGGATCGAACCCAGGTGTTCTTCATTGTAGGAAGATTCTTTACCATCTGAGTTATTACATTTGTTTAAATTTGGAGAATCAAAGATTAAATTCTTGCTGCAAGCTATAATTTACATTGTTTTTACTTAGTTCTGCAAGGCAAGTTAGTTAGTTACATTTGTTTAAATTTGGAGAATCAAGGATTAAATTCTTGCTGCAAGCTATAATTTACATTGTTTTTACTTAGTTCTGCAAGGCAATAGCATTTTAGTATGCTCAATCTTGAGATGAAATTATAACCTGTAAACTGAGACAGTGACAGAAGTCACAAGGACACTGATAACTCTGGATTTATCCTCAATTACATTGATAGGTTCAGCAGTTTATTTTCTTACCATAGAAGAAAATGTTGATGGGTATTTGTGTTGTAATTTGCCTTACTACAAAGTTTATTCTTTGGATTATACTCTTGAAAGTCTTGGGTCATATAGACTGAAATGTTTATAGACTATCATTCTTCCAAGAAGAAAAACAAAAATCTTTATAGTTACTATGCCCACTTCAGCAAGAACCATGATCCTGACAAAATTCTTTCAGATTTGTTAAGTGAGTTAAAAGATCCAAATCATCGCCTTTCAAAGTATATATTTTTTTAAATTTGCCTTTTCCCTGTTCTTACTGTGAAATATTTGGAACACAAAAGAATACATGTAATGTATGTATGTGAGTCATGGTGCATATTATTAAAGCCACCATCCATGGCAAGGTGATTCTAATTGGCAACCAAATCCCTTTAGTACTAGTCCTAATTCCATGGGCTCGTACAGTAACATACTTAGGTTTTTGTGTGTGTGTGTCTGCTGAAAAGGTTCAAAGAAAGTAACAAGGAGTTTTCCATTTCCTCAGTGAGTTATGATGTTCTTGTTACTTAACATGAGTGAAAGTGAATGCTGAACTGGAAGAGGAATATACATGTACTACTAATAAGTCCATTAATTTTTTTCACTTTTTCCTTTTCCTATTGTGTAAACTTTTTTTTTCCTGTAGAATGAAATTATCCTCAATATTTCCAACTAGTTGCCATCTGTCTATTATGGTCTCATTCTTTAGGGAGAAAAGTATCTTTGGGTTGAAGTAGAGGAAGACTGGTTGCACAAAAGGAGGAATTCTCATTATCAATGTAATATTGGAAAAAGATGGGAAAAAGTGGTGTTCCTGTGTCTACTGGTTGTCCCCCTGGCTGATACTGACTTAAAACATAAAACAGGTGAAGCGCTGACTTGCTTCAGAATGATGCATGAAGTGGCAGATGGTGAGATTGTATTGGAACCAGATTTTTCATGCCCAATCTCATGCCCTTGTGCATTTCAGCTGCTATTTTTCATTTGTTATAAAAATGCCATTATCTTGACCAGTAATGCAGTTGCTCAGAGATTTTGAAATCCTTAAAGTCTTATTTTTTCAGAGAGCCTGTGCTGGAACACCACCGACTGCGTGTCGCGTGCGTTGTATTAGGCTAATGTAGGGTGGAAATAGCAAATTGACTTCGATAACGGATTTTCAAGTGTGCTCTTTGTGGATGAAATGCTGTTTCACTTATTATGATTTTTTCAGGCAGTAATTTATTTGTAAATGTCTTGACTGCACTTTAATGCCACTCTGTCTCTGGGGGGTGAGTCTGTGTTACAAACAGTCACAGAGATAACGAAGTTAGGAATACATCCTCAACATGACATTTGTCTAGGGCCTGAAACTTTTTGTGTCCTAACAGCCTGACAGGAACAAATGATTCAACAAGATTTAGCAGCCTAAGGGTAGGAAGGCTACAGATTAGCATACAGTTGCCCAAAGGCATTATACATAAAAGTCCTTTTTGTGAGGAAGTAAGAAGCTGACAGTCAGGCATGAAGAGGCCATCTTAATATATTTTCTCCTAATGCTTATTTGAAATACTGGTGGTGGTGGGTGGTACTGGGTGGTGGAGCCAGAGAAACAACATTGCTTCTGAGTGACCAGGGATTTATATTGAAAAGAACTGTTTTTTTTTTTTCTAAAAGAGAAAGAAAGTCAAATATATGACTGTGATGCATAGTCAGTCATGTCTGACTCTTTGTGACCCCATGCACTGCAGCCCACAAGGCTCCCCTGTCCTTGGAATTATCCAGGAAAGAATACTAGAGTGGGTTGCCATTTCTTTCTTCAGGGGATCTTTCCACCCAGGGATCAAACCTTTGTCTCTTGTGTGTCCTGCACTGGCAAGTGGGTTCTTTACCAGCTGAGACACTGAGGAAGCCCATGCTGTGCTTGGTCGCTCAGTCGTGTCCAACTCTTTGTGACCCCATGGACTATAGCTTGCCAAGCTCCTCTGTCCATGTGGATTCTCCATGGACAAGACTACTGTCCCAGGACAGTATTCTCCATGGATAAGAATACTGGAGTGGGTTGCCATGCCTTCCTTTAGTGTATCTTCCCAACCCAGGGGTCGAACCCAGGTCTCCCACATTGCAGGCAGATTTTTTACCATCTGAGCCATCAGGGAAGACCAAGAATACTGGAGTGGGTAGCCTATCTCTTCTCCAGGGGAACCTCCCAACCTAGGAATCGAGGGTCTTCTGCATTGCAGGTGGATTCTTTACCAGCTGAGCTACCCGGGAAGCCCATAGGCTACTCTTATAGCTAGGTTTTCATGGACTTCTTGGATTGGGTGAACATTCGTGTTTGTGTGTAGATTATTAGAGGCAAATAGGTTTTAGACCAGAGTTTCTGATCCTTCTCTGTACAGGGTCAGAACAGTAAATGTATTTCAAATTTTGTGGGCTGTATGTTCTCTGCCATAGCTATTAATACTGCTGCTGCTGCTGCTAAGTCGCTTCAGTCATGTCCGACTCTGTGCGAACCCATAGACGGCAGCCCACCAGGCTCCCCCTGTCCCAGGGATTCTCCAGGCAGGAACACTGGAGTGGGTTGCCGTTTCCTTCTCCAATGCATGAAAGTGAAAAGTGAAAGGGAAGTCACTCAGTCGTGTCCGACTCTCAGCGACCCCATCGACTGCAGCCTACCAGGCTCCTCCCTCCATGGGATTTTCCAGGCAAGAGTACTGGAGTGGGGTGCCGTTGCCTTCTCTGAGCTATTAATATTACCTTCTGCTAATGTTGTGTGCAAGCAGCCATAGGCAGAAAACAAGCGAATCAGTGCAGCGGTATTCCAACAAAACTTTATTTAAAAACACAGGCAGCAGCCAAATTTGCTGCACAAGCCATCATTTGTTAACTTCATTTCTAGGTTAAGTGGTGGAGGACTCTGCAGATGCTTACACCACTGTATTGCTATCCTCTTAAAATAGCTGTGAGAACACCTTAGGTCACACAATCCAAGTTATTCTGCCCTAGGCCTCTTATCCATTGTTTCAAAAAGTTGCAAATTTCTACTTGTCACTGTCATCCTCCACAGTTGTGCCTTAAAAGTGATTTGAATTTAAGACATATCTTGAAGGACATGGTATTAGAATAATCTTTTAGTGTTAACAATGATCAGATAACTACAGTGCTTCGGAGCAAGAGTTATTACTGTTTTGGGCTAAACATTTGGGATGGAGTTTGATAGTGTTTTCAAATATATTTTGCTTGGTGGCTCAGATGGTAAAGAATCTGTCTGCAATGCAAGAGACCCAGGTTCAATCCCTGGGTTGGGAAGATCCCCTGGAGAAGGGGATGGCAACCCACTCCAGTATTCTCGCCTGGAGAATTCCATGGACAGAGGAGCCTGATGGACTATAATCCATGGGGTTCCCAAAGAGTCCAACATGACTGAAGTGACTAACACGTTCACTTTGATAGTATTTTCGAATATTAGACTTCAAGAACTGAAGGTTTTATTTTGCAAGAAGGTTGACTGATTTTACACGCACTCTCTCTCTCTTTGTCTTTTCCAGTTTTTGCTCGGAATTTCTAGCTGTCCTCCCCTCTCCCTTCACCACTCCACTGCATCATACTGGGTTCCTGGTTGCCGAGGTGCTGCGTCACCTTCTGTAATGTTGCTTGATCTTTGATTTCCCGTGAAGCACAATGAATCTTACATTAGACTATTCTGAGTCAGGTGGTGCACCATCTGTTCCCAGGCCTGTAAAACAGGAGTAGCAGAGAACAACAGCTACCCTAGCTTTCAGCAGAATATTCGTATTCCCACAGTGAGAGAGAGGCAGACGATTCTGATTTTAGGCAGGGTGAACTTTTATTTTCCTCACAATCCCCTAATAGATTTGATATGAAACCTTTCTTAAAATCATTTGACACATTAGTACACTCATGGAATGGAATAGATTTGGACCTATTTGCCTTTGCTGTTCTAGGGTAATGTTAGATTTAAGTGGTTGGGAATGGTTGTGTAATTGTATATAATAGCTTCGTTGCGTGATGCTACCCAGAATACATGAGCGCAGCTGGCAAACCTGGATATTGAAGCTGATAGCAGGTAGCATCTAACAAATTGAAAGAATAGAGGCCAACCAGAGATCTCCTGGCTGCCAACTTGTGATAGCTTTTAAAAGCCTGATCTAACCTTCTGTTAAGAAAATGAGAAACCCATTTACCACACAGCTTTAAATCTCTGAGCTAAATAATTAACTACAGATAGAACTTTTTTAACTATACATTGCTCTGGTAGTAATGTATTCAGATTAAAAGTCAATCACTTTTATAGTACACCCATCAGTTTAAAGGCATGGCATACGCTGAAGTTGCTAAGACATATGTCTGTAGTGCATTAAAAGTCCACCCTCGTTAAGGTCACAGATGCTGTCAAAATCCTCTAATGACTTCCCTAAACATCACATGGATTATAAAAGGGGGAAGGAAAAACAGGACATTTTTAGATCCTATTTAAAAGAGTTCATTGATCTTTCTGCTCTTTTTTAATAGTTTTTCCCAGGTATTTTTGAGAACTAGCATTTATTAGGAATCTAAAACACTGCTCCCCTCCAAAAAAACTCCTGCTAAATGAGAGACCAAAAGCTACCCAGGTAAATTTTAGGAACTGCTGGCCCCCTCCCTCAAATCTTGGGGAACCACTTGTGGAGTAGAAAGTTCTGTTGTATTCAGTTGTTGGAGGTTTGCCCTTTCAGTATTGACCAGGGCATATCTGATATCACAGTTTAGTACAAAACTCAACAGTTTTTGAAAGGGTACTGGACAGTAGGGGCTTATACTATGATAGGAGATAATGATCCGGTGGATTTTGTTTCAGGTGTAGATAAATAGGTGTCTGGTTATCAGGAACACTTTTGCAGGTCTTCTTGGCTCAGGAAGATATATATTGAGGCAAATGCTGGACTGAGGCAGTAAGGGAAGGAGATGTGATTCCATATTATGCAAAAAGTGTGGTTTAGTCACTACATCGTGTGGACTCTTACAGCTCCATGGACTGCAGCCTGCCAGACTCCTCTGTCCATGGAATTTCCCAGGCAAGAATACTGGAGTGGGTTGCCATTCCCTTCTCCAGGGGATCTTCCTCCCCAGAAATTGAACCCGCATCTCCTGCATTGCAGGTGGATTCTTTATCACTGAGCTTCCAGGGAAACCCTAGGGAAAAGGGACATGTAACGGTTAATTCAGTCCTGCTAAAACTTAAAAAACATATTTAATAGCACAGATTAGAGCCTTACCATATTTTTCTAGTAGAACTAAGAGAGTGGCAGTCCCAGTGCAGCCAGAGAAGTTTCTGATAATGAGATAAGCCTGCTTCTGGAACCCCAAATATCATCTTGACACATTTATAATCACCTTCAAGAAACTCAGAACAACAGCTCACTGTTGCTATAAACAGCATGTTGTTTATTTTCAGAGGTAGAAGTTTAGTATGGAAGTTTATAAAACTCCATTCTGCTTGCAATAAGGGTATTTTTAGACTTCCAAAATTCATGCTGCAATTTTATGTGATTAATTTTTAATCTGAGCCTTTTCATTTCCACGTATTCACTAATATATGATCCTTCCAAGGAACTTCTGAACTGAAGGCCTTTGACTTCTCTCTATGCAGCCTTTATGTCAAAATCTATGTGGTTCTTGGACTAGGGAATTTTTCACAACATTAAAATAAAAATAGGCATTCTAACCTTTGATCTACACCCTGGTCTACACAGCTGTGTTTTTCATGAATCTAACATCCACACTGCCAGTTGGGGCAGTCTGTCAGGCAGTTCCAAACCATTCCAGAGAATACACTGCTGATTTCTCTTTCTGATTTCACTCCTGTTTCCACTTACTTTACAGTAATGAAATTCAAGGACTCCAAACTCTACCGAAAACTCACAAAATTGTGTATATAGATTCAAAAATGAAGAACTGAAGAAATTATCCAAGCAGATCAAACAGGAAGATCACTGTGACCTCAGAATTTATTCCCTGGCTCATTTTAAGATTATTTTTGCTTTGCGTTTTGTATGGTTCCACTGGTTTTCCAAATTTCTCTTAATCTGCTTTATTGTTGCAATGAAGAATTCACTGTACAGTCTTTATAAATAATGTGATGAATATATTGTCTAATAGTTACCAAACTTTTAATAGTCTACACTACTTTGAAGTCCATCTAATCAGTGATGGATTTGCTTTGAGTACCATTGAATTGCATTGTTGTAGCATCTCTACATTGGTAATGTATAAACAGAGTTTTTTCTCTTGGTAAAATTTTTTTAACTTCCTTTATGCATTCTTCCAGGGGCTTATTGCTATTTAATATATTTAACTTGGGTCAGTTTGCAATTAGAACAATTGGAGTAACTCTACATAGTAGGCAGGACAAATCTCTATGCTACTCAGTGCATAGCTTCAGCTTGTCCATGCCTCATCTCTTCATGCTTGTAAACCCATTGCTTTTTCAATATCTCTTGGTCCGATTTGAATTCTATGATCCATTGTTTCTGTAACTCTCTCATCAATGACTTAGCCTCTCTTACCCCTTTGCCTTTTCATTATATTCAGGCAAATAATCAAATCTGGTTAAACTTTATTGACCTCTTTATCTGTGGTAGTCGCTGGGTAATACAGCAAAGCTAAAGAAAATAATACAAGCTAGCGAACTGGTATCCGAGAAGGCACTGGCAACCCACTCCTGTACTCTTGCCTGGAAAATCCGATGGACGGAGGAGCCTGGTGGGCTGCAGTCCACGACTGAGTGACTTCACTTTCACTTTCCACTTTCATGCATTGGAGAAGGAAATGGCAACCCACTCCAGTGTTCTTGCCTGGAGAATCCCAGGGATGGGGGAGCCTGGTGGGCTGCCATCTGTGGGGTCGCATAGAGTCTGACACGACTGAAGTGACTTAGCAGCAGCAGAGAACTGGTATGGTATTGTTTTACCTCACTGTATTCTTGGTAGTACCCATTCATAAACATGTCCTGTCAGTTTAACATGGTAATTAACTCTTTAATCCAATTATGCATATTCATATGCACTATCATTATAGTTTAAACCATCATTACTTTCTCCTAGACTCCTACAGTTACCATCTGACTTATATTCCAGGATCTACACTTGATTGTCTCTGATATTTTTTCTTCCAAAAATCTTTCAAAAACACGTATCTGATGAAGTGCCCCACCTTGGAAGTTGTTCATTGGTATTAGAATAAAAACCAACATTTTTAACACGTTCTATATGATTCTTCATAGTGTATTTCCTGTCTGCCTCCCTGCACTGTACTGTATCATCTTCTTGTGATACCTGGTTACTACTGACCTCTTTCACTGCATATTCTAGGTCCTTTTATTTTCTAAGGTAAACATTATTCAAGCTTCTGATCTCAACTCAGGTATCTTTACAAAAGAAATGTGCTTCTCCAACCACCCCTACTCTATCCTCACCCAATGACTGATCAGAATTGAAAAAAGCATGCCTCCTTACCTCAATGTGAGATCAACTCGGTGTTGCAGTTCATGACCCAGAGATCCCTCTGGGGTCAAGCTCAAACTAATCTCCAGCCGAGTACCCATTCTTGCTTAAATTTCTTCCCTGTTGATCCTGCTTCTCTTCTGTCTTCCTGAGAATACTCTGTGAATAAGTCACTTAAACAAGAATCCTGATCTCAGGCTCTGTTTCTAGGAAACCAACATAAGACAGAACTCTGTATGTTTCCTCTACTACACTATTCAAGCCTTCATTTGTATACTTGTGTCTTGATTATTAGTGCTTGTTTTGCCACTAGATCATAAGCTCTTTAGGGCAGGGATCATGTATGTTTTGCCCTTCATTGTATACACAGCATACCTACAGAGTACCAGAAATATAGTCAACAGACATTCAATAAATAATTGTTGAATGAATGTTAAGTGAATCTAAGTGTATTATCCAGCCTCATGATGCACAGTGTTGAACTGTAGGCTTCTGACCAATTCCTTTTGGGCACAAGAATGCCCACAGTGAAGGGGAAATAGAGGTCAGAGGTTTAACTCTTTGATCTTTTGACCTCTGTAACCCTTGCTTAACTATATCTTTGTGCTGTGCTTAGTCATTCAGTCATGAACAGCTCTTGGTGACCCCATGGACTGTAGCCTGTGAGGCTCCTCTGTCCATGGGGATTCTCCAGGCAAGCATACTGGAGGGCATTGCCATGCCCTGTGCCCAATTCCTGTGTCTTAGCTAAATGTAATGCATTTGCTCATTCTCATTGTCAATCCATAACCCAACATCTTCTCCAGATTTGAAAGCACATGGTATGTTTTATATGCCTATAATTTATATCACCCAAAACATGTTTATTGCTATAAAAGGTTTATCTTGCCTTGGTTTTTCTAGATTTTTTTGTTTGTTTCTAACTTTTGCATTTCATTTGTTACTCAAATTTTTTTAAATGTGAGCATATCTTTTTATTAAACTTTTCATGAAAATAGTAAATAATTGCTACTCAAGATTACTTTCTATAATACTGATTATTATAGTTTCTCAGATTTGACACTCAGCATTTGAAAATAAAATTCTGTGTTTCCCTTAAATCTTATTCTTTGAATATCATTGTATTTGATTTTCTATATGTTCATCTATATGTAAAGGTGAGAACACTAAATTAGCCCTTGGTTAATATAAACAAATTCATTCAGTAAGTACTTTTTCTGTGAAAATAAGTGAAATAAGTGAAATCTGTGAGAGGAGTGTTACGTATTTTATTTTTTGGAGATGGTGGTAAATTAGAGTTCCTGTGTCATAATTTATACTTTCTCCAAAAAATGTATCTTTTAACAGTATAATTACTGACTAGATGGGTGATTGAACTTTGATCAGGGAATAGATATCAGGGTCACAATCTGGTACATAGAAAATTTTATATGACAAAATGCATGTAAAGATTATGTGAGAAATATCATCTCTTAAGTCTGTCTTCAAGTTTGATTGTGAGTTTGATTATATGATAGAAAAGAGAAATAGAATTTCCAAAGGACTAGTGAACTTAGCAATAAAATGAAGCAGATTGTAGGTTCTGAAACAAATTTATTAAACTTAAGCAATGCCTCAACTCACTTAAACCACTTTTTAAGACTAGACATGGTTTGAGAAGGAAGATTTTATTCTCAGTTATTGAAAAGAGAGAAGAAACACACTGACTAAATCTGTTTTCTTTTTTTTTTAAAGGTTCATAATTGCAGTTATCTTTATATTTGGGTACCACTGTGTGATAATTGATCTTCACTCGGCCCTCACTCATGTTGTGATCAATTACCAGCCAAAGGTAGAAGTTGTTGCTTAATTTCACACAAAAAATGTCTAACAAATCCTTGGATTTTAATTATTAAAGGGTGGTTAGGACTGGCTTAAATTTCCAACTTCCTGGTATCCTTTAGAACTGTTTTTTCAAAATTATATATTGGTAAAAGAAAAAAGTAAAAAAATTAATTAAGGAAAATTAGAGACATTTATTCAGAGAAGGCAATGGCACCCCACTCCAGTACTCTTGCCCAGAAAATCCCATGGACGGTGGAGCCTGGTAGGCTGCAGTCCATGGGGTCGCTGAGGGTCGGACACGACTGAGTGACTTCCCTTTCACTTTTCACTTCCATGCATTGGAGAAGGAAATGGCAACCCACTGCAGTATTCTTGTCTGGAGAATCCCAGGGACGGGGGAGCCTGGTGGGCTGCCATCTCTGGGGTCGCACAGAGTCGGACACGACTGAAGCGACATAGCAGCTGCAGCAGCAGTGACATTTATTATAAAAAAATCTAAAAATCCATTTGATTCAGCTTCATCTTTGGATAATTCTTAACTAAAGTGTGATTGAATGGTCATTAAAAAAATAAAATGGTAAAAATACGTCTTAAGTAGTTGATGGCTATAATAGTTAATTGTCTCATGTAAAGTGAGGAATAATCAACAAGACTGATTTCACTTATTGGAAGGAAAATATAATAAATACATAGTCATAGCTGCTGCTGCTGCTAAGTCGCTTCAGTCGTGTCCGACTCTGTGCGACCCCATAGACGGCAGCCCACCAGGCTCCCCCGTCCCTGGGATTTTCCAGGCAAGAACACTGGAGTGGCTTGCCATTTCCTTCTCCAATGCATGAAAGTGAAAAGTGAAAGTGAAGTCACTCAGTCATGTCCGACTCTTCACGACCCCATGGACTGCAGCCTTCCACGGTCCTCCATTCATGAGATTTTCCTGGCAAGAGTACTGGAGTGGGGTGCCATTGCCTTCTCCGATAGTCATAGGATTTATATGTAAAACAAAAGCTCCAGAAGTTTTAAATTTAAGCTTTAATTAATAAAGTGCTAGGGAAGGAAGGAGGCAGTCTGCTGTATTAAAAAAAAAAACTTGTTTAATACAGGTGGTGTTGCTTGTGTTGTTATGTCTATTTATTAGGAAAATCTTTAATAAAATGCTGACTTGTGTTGGTAAATACGTAAACTCTTTCCTGTGAGTCAGTGAAATTATTGACCTGTTCTACCCATATTTTCTAACTCATTGTGGGCTTTTTTGAGTTGTACTAAAGTTTCATTTGCATTACTTTTCTACGTTCGTTTCCTACTTTTTTGTATTGGTGTCATAAAATATTTTGATTTCACTGTTTTTATAAACTAGTAGATTCAACATTCACCAGTTTTGAACCATTAAGGCTGAATCAGGAAACATGATTCTAAAAATAACTCATTCATAGCTAGATTAGATGAGTTGTGGGAAATTGATGAAAACAAATTTTTAAATAAAGACCTAATTAATTTTTAATTAGTGCTACTTTAACAGATATTTTTAATAATTGACTTTTTTTCCTCTAAGAATTCAAAACAAAACAGATTGTCTTCAAGAAAAACATATTATTTAACTGATTTCCTAATCATACTGACTGTCCCATTTTATATTCCAAATGGAGATTTTTTTCATTGCTATAAAGATAAACATTATTTTTTACTCCAAACAGAATGTTATAGAAAATGACTTCACAGTATGGGAAATCTATAAATTGATCCCAAACTTCAAATTCAGCTTCTCAATGTTGAAAGAAAAAAGAAATCTAGAAGAAGATACATCTGTTCTCAAAAACATGAATAGATCTGGAAGGATTTTCAGAACTGTTATGTAACATGCATGTCAGCATGCTCTGATGTCAGTTCCCCAGGTAGTCATGTTCACAAATGTCACTGGATAGCTAATTCCTCTTTTCTAGCATCCTAAGTCCTGGGTGTTCTTTGGAAGAAATGATGCTAAAGCTGAAACTCCAGTACTTTGGCCACCTCATGCGAAGAGTTGACTCATTGGAAAGGACTCTGCTGGGAGGGATTGGGGGCAGGAGGAAAAGGGGACGACAGAGGATGAGATGGCTGGATGGCATCACCGACTTGATGGACATGAGTTTGAGTGAAATCCGGGAGTTGGTGATGAACAGGGAGGCCTGGCATGCTACCTCCCTGGGGAAAGAGGCAAATGGGGTTGCAAAGAGTCGGACACGACTGAGCGACTGAACTGAACTGTACTGAACTGAAGAATATCTAAAATATAAGAAATACTTCCAATAGAGTATCTAAATGGAAACTTTTCCTTGTTTCCTCTCCTTTAGGGCATTTTTCAGACTCTTGCATTTCCTCATGGTCTATTATTTTATTTTAATTGGAACACAGTGACTGTTGGATGTCGTCAGGTACAAAGAAGAGTTGTCTTTTTGGAAAAAAAAATAGGATTTTAGACAGCTTGAATTAATATCTCTGGGCATAAAATGTTCCAATATATAGTATTCCACTTTACATTGATATTGTCAAATATATTGAGTAAATAACGAACAGTCTGTGTGTCTTGACTTATACATTGGTTGGTGAAGGCTTTTGTGCCATTGCAACATATTACTGAGGATATAAATGGTAATTAAGTTTAGTTTTGGTCATAAATTTATTTCTACAGTGATTTGTCAAATAAGATGTTATGGCTTATGGTTTTTAATTGATTAACAAATACACATTGATGACTGAGTATGTGCTGTGTGATTCAATTCAGTTCAGTGGTTCAGACGTGTTTGACTCTTTGCAACCCCATGGACTGCAGCACACCAGGCTTCCCTGTCCATTACCAGCTCCTGGAGCTTGCTCAAATTCATGTCCATTGAATCAGTGATCCCATCCAACCATCTCATCCTCTGTCGTCCCTTTCTCCTCCTCTCCTGGCTTCAATCTTTCCCAGCATCAGGGTCTTTTCCAACGAGTCAGTTTTTCACCTCAGGTGGCCAAAGTATTGGAGTTTCAGTCTCAGCATCAGTCCTGGATTCAATGAATATTCAGGACTGGTTTCCTTTAGGATTGACTGCTTTGATCTCCTTGCAGTCCAAGACTCTCAAGAGTCTTCTCCAACATCACAGTTCAAAAGCATCAATTCTTTGGTGCTCAGCTTTTGTTATAGTCCAGTTCTCACGTCCGTACATGATTACTGGAAAAACCATAGCTTTAATAGACAGACCTTTGTTGACAAAGTAATGTCTCTGTTTTTTAATATGCTGTCTAGATTGGTCATAGTTTTTCTTCCAAGGAGCAAGCGTCGTTTAATTTCATGGCTGCAGTCACCATCTGCAGTGACTTTGGAACCCAAGAAAATAAAGTCTGTCACTGATGTTTTTTTTGGAATTCTCTTGCTTTTTCTATGATCCAATTCATGTTGGCAATTTGATCTCTGGTTCCTCTGCTTTTTCTAAATCCATCTCAAACATCTGGAAGTTCATGGTTCACATACTGTTGAAGCCTGGCTTGGAAAATTTTGAGCATTACTTTGCTAGCATGTGAGGTGACTGCAATTGTGCAGTATTCTGAACATTCTTTGGCATTGCCCTTCTTTGGGATTGGAATGAAAACTGACCTTTCCCAGTCCTGTGGCCACTGTTGAGTTTTCCAAATCTGCTGGCATATTGAGTACAGCACTTTAACAGCATCACTTTTTAGGCTTTGAAATAGGTCCACTGGAATTCCATCACCTCCACTAGCATTTTTCATAGTGATGATTCCTAAGGCCTACTTGACTTCGCATTCCAGGATGTCTGGCTCTAGGTGAGTGATCACACCATAGTGATTATTAGCTGTGCAATTAGAGACAGTAGCTCTGTGATTAGAGAGACACAAAAGAAAGAAAAGGTAGGATGCTTACTCACTCATAACTTGCAATTACCTTCAGGAGACAAGACTAACATAGTTGAGACAGTAACAGGACAACATTTGCCATAAGGAGGATAAATATATTCTGACTAACCAGAAAAGGCTTTAAGAGTGAAATTCTGGTTAGTCCTGTGAGTACATTGCATTTTTGCAGGTGGACAGAAATGAAGGAAGCATTTCATGTATGAAAGAGCAGAAGTATGGAGTCAAAAAGAATTGTGCATGAAGGTAGATTAACTTGTAGACAGTCAGTCATTCTGGTACCTAACTACAAATGGAACTGAAAAAAACAATGAAGATGAAAAACATCATTGAAATATAACATGAAAGAGAAAATTATGTTTCCTAGAATTTCTTTCAGAGAGAATGAATACTCTGCATTCTTGGAAGAATAGTTGGAAAAAGGCTAGAGTTAATATGGACATTTGTTATATTTAATTCTGCAGTGGACAGATTTGGCAAGCATCAAGGCTTGTTTGTGAGAGGTGATACTATAAATTTGATACAGCTAAGTTGCTTGCAACAATAGAGGACAGTCTTTTTCCTGCCTTTCTTCAAACTGTACATGGCTCTGTTCTAAATGGAAGTCAAAATTTATTATTTTAAAAGATTACTAAATTGCTAGCATGATTGGGGCAACCATAATATTCCTGCTCAGATTTTGCTCTTGATATTTTTCTGGATGGAAGTGTAAGGCTGCTATTGCAAAAGACCAAAACTAATATTAGTATTAAGGGCTTCCTAGGTAGCTCAGTGGTAAAGAATCTGCTTACCAATGCAAAGACACAGGAGACTCGGTTCATACCAGGAAGATCCCTTGGAGAGGGAAATGGCAACCTGATCCAGTTTTCTTGCCTGAAAAATCCCATGGACAGAGAAGCCTGGTGGGCTACATACAGTCTAAAGAGTCACAAAGAGTTGGGCATGGCTGAGCGACTAAGCAAGCATGCATGCAAGCCTAATAAGAGACAGTAAGTATGTACAGTAGAACTCAAGCCAGACAGAATGAGCTGTTGGGATTTATTCTATTAAGTGGTGAGGGTAGGCACTTGAAAAGGACAGTAGATGTGTGGTTTGAAAAAGCACTTGAGGAGAGGAGATGACAAGACAGAGAATAGCTATCATGAGATTTGAATATAAAGTAAGTAATTTAGGTGTAAAGTGATCAAAATGTTGATAAGAGTAATGACTATCAGTGTGAAATGTAAGACAGAAATTTTTCAAATGAAAAAGCAATGAAGTTTAGATGTTATACAGAGTGAAGTAAATCAGAGAAAAAACAAATATCATATATTAACGCATATATATGGAATCTAGAAAGATGATACTGATGAACCTATTTGTAGAGGAGCAATAGAGATGCAGATATAGAAAACAAGACTTGTAGATACAGCAGGGAAAGGAGAGGGTGGGACTAATTGAGAGAGTACTATTGAAACATATATATTACCATATGTAAAATAGATAGCCAGTGGGAATTTCCTGTGTAACACAGGGAGCTCAACCCAGTGCTCTGTGATAATCTAGAGGGGTAGGATCGGGTGGGAAGTGGGAGGGAAGTTCAAAAGGGAGGGGATGTATGTATACCTATGGCTGATTCATGCTGATGTATGAGAGAAACCAACACAGCATTGTAAAGCAATTATTTTCCAATTAAAAATAAATATTTTTTTCAAAAAAGAAAAATATATAATGTGGCTTAGAGACAGCTTGCATATAAATAAAGAACAAGAGATGGTTTTCTGGTTTTTTTAATTAAAAAGGTTCATAGAAAGGGAGTCATTAGAGTGAAGACATTTTAGTGAGCAGGTAATGCTAGACTTCGACTATATGGAATTTAAGATTTAAAAAGGAGTTATGTACATGTTATTTTCTGTCAAACATCAGCTAATTTATCCTAAGACTTTCATAGTTTAGAAATTATGTCATTGAGGGAAGAATGACATTTGACTAGGTGAAAAAACTGCTAGAGATAATTGCCAGATAAGTTAATAATGAATAGCTTTATAAATGTGTACTACTTTTAATTTCTATTTTGGTGAAACTGATAAGCTTTATTACAGGAAGTGTTAAAATCATGACATGTATTGGCTTTTTTTTTTTTTTTTACTGTCTTATTTCTGGCAAGTTTTTTCCTCTGGTAGGCTTAGTGTTTAGTTTGTTTGGCCTTGCGGGTTTCTTGAGCACTCGTTCTCTTTATGATGCAGTTGTTCTGTTAAGAGTCTTATCTTTCCACCTACTCCTTCACATTTGCGATCCATAGCCCAAACCGATCAGCTTGTCAATTCTTCACAATTTTATTGTTTCTTTGTTTAAAATGCAGAGAAGCTTCCTGACTCTGGGTCTTCCATTCTCTTGTGAAGGCTCCCATATACATATAAAATTTAATTAGGTTTGTATGCTTTTTGTCCTATTAACCTGTCTTAAATTAGTTTAATAGTCAGCCCAGTCAGGAACTCAAAGAATGTAGAGAAGAATTTCCCCTCTCCTATGTATGATACAGCTTTCTGCTATTCTATAGAATGACTGTACCAGAATGTGGTCAACCATTCATTATTTGATGACCATCCTCTTTGTGTGTGTTATTTTAAACTAAGGAAAATGGAATAAGTACTTTATTATAAATGTATGATATTCAGTTTAGTTCAGTCTCTCAGTCGTGTCCAACTCTTTGTGACCCCCATGGACTGCAGCATGTCAGGCCTCCTTGTCCATCACCAACTCCCAGAGTTTACCCAAACTCATGTCCATCGAGTCGGTGATGCCATCCCATCTTCTGTCATCCCCTTCTCCTCCCACCTTCAATCTTTCCAAGCATCAGAGTCTTTTCAAATGAGTCAGTTCTTTGCATCAGGTGGCCAAAGTATTGGAGTTTCAGCTTCAGCATCAGTCCTTCCAATGAAAATTCAGGACTGATTGCATTTAGGATGGACTGGTTTGATCTCCTTGCAGTCGAAGGTACTGTCAAGAGTCTTCTCCGACACCACAGTTCAAAAGCATCAGTACTTCAGCGCTCAGCTTTCTTTATAGTCCAACTCTCACATCCATACATGACTACTGAAAAAACCATAGCTTTGACTGCTGCTGCTGCTGCTAAATCGCTTCAGTCGTGTCCGACTCTGTGCGACCCCATAGATGGCAGCCCACCAGGCTCCTCTGTCCCTGGGATTCTCCAAGCAAGAACACTGGAATGGGTTGCCATTTCCTTCTCCAATGCATGAAAGTGAAAAGTGAAAGTGAAGTTGCTCAGTTGTGTCTGACTCTTTGCGACCCCATGGATTGCAGCCTTTCAGACTCCTCCATCCATGAGATTTTCCCGGCAAGAGTACTGGAGTGGGGTGCCATTGCCTTCTCCAATAGCTTTGACTAGATGGACCTTTGTTGGCAAAGTAATGTTTCTGCTTCTTAATATGCTGGTTGGTCATAACTTTCCTTCCAATGAGTAAGTGTCTTTTAATTTCATGGCTGCAATCACCATCTGCAATGATTTTGGAGCTCCAAAAAATAAAGTCTGTCACTGTTTCCCCCTCTATTTGCCATGAAGTGATGGGACCCCATGTCATGATCTTATTTTTCTGAATGTTGAGCTTTAAGCCAACTTTTTAACTCTCCTCTTTCACTTTCATCAAGAGGCTCTTTAGTTCTTCTTCACTCTCTGACATAAGGGTGGTGTCATCTGCATATCTAAGGTTATTGATATTTTTCCCAGCAATCTTGATTCCAACTTGTGCTTCCTCCAGTCCAGCATTTCTCATGATGTACTCTTCATAAAGGCAGAGGAACCAGATATCAAATCACCAACATCTGCTGGATCATCACAAAAGCAAGAGAGTTCCAGAAAAACATCTATTTCTGCTTATTAACTATGCCAAAGCCTTTGACTATGTGGATCACAATAAACTATGGAAAATTCTGAAAGAGATGGGAATACAAGACCCCCTGACATGCCTCTTGAGAAACCTATATGCAGGTCAGGAAGCAACAGTTAGAACTGGACATGGAACAACAGACTGATTCCAAATAGGAAAAGGAGTACGTCAAGGCTGTATATTGTCACCCTGCTTATTTAACTTACATGCAGAGTTAAAAAGAGTACGTATATGCTACGTACTCCTTTCCCAATTTGGAACCAGTCCATTGTTCCATGTCCATTTCTAACTGTTGCCTCTTAACCTGAATATAGATTTCTCAGGAGGCAGGTCAGGTGGTCTGGTGTTCCCACCGCTTGAAGAATTTTCCACAGCTTACTGTGATCCACACAGTCAAAGGCTTTGGCATAGTCAATAAAGCAGAAGTAGATGTTTTTCTGGAACTCTTGCTCTTTCAATGATCCAACTGATGTTGGCAATTTGATCTCTGGTTCCTCTTCCTTTTATAAATCCAGCTTGAATATGTGGAAGTTCACGGTTCATCTACTGTTGAAGCCTGGCTTGCAGAATTTTGAGCATTACTTTGCTAGAGTGTGAAATAACTGCAATTGTGCAGAAGTTTGAGCATTCTTTGGCATTGCCTTTTTTTGGAATTGGAATGAAAACTGACCTTTTCCAGTCCTGTAGCCACTGCTGAGTTTTCCAAATTTGCTGGCATATTGAGTGCAGCACTTTCACAGCATCACTTTTTTTGGTTTGTTTGTATGATATGATATTACTGAAACTCAAATAAAAATCACTTATGAACTGGTAAATACTAACTGTGTGATAAATACCCAAAAGGAGATTTACTTGTTCAAAGTGCAGCTTTTTAACTTAGTAAACTTTCAAAAAGTTGTGAAGATTTTTAATCTTATACATAGAATATGAGAGCCTATATCCACATGTAGCCTATTGAATGTTTTCTTTCTGTCTCTGTGAATTTAATGTGTTCAAAATGGTATCTCACTTTTCCTGACCACTAGTTACGTTAAGCATCCTTTCTTGTTTATTGGTCATTTGCCACTCTTGTTTGTGAATTGCCTGCTCAGGTCCTGTGTTTATTTTCTGTTGAGTGCTTTAATCTTTTCCTCATCTTATTATAAATATTAATCTTTTTTTTATATGTTACAGAAAAATTTTCGTCCAGTCTCTCTCATGTCTTTTAATGTTAATAATTGTGTCTGTTAAATAAATATATATATAAATAGTCAAATGTATATTTTTTTCTTTTATGGGTTTTTCTTTTCTCATGAAAGTTTATCACCTAAAAGTTACAGGAATATTTTCCAAATTTTTCTTCACTTTTAAATTAACATTTTTCTTGAACAGTTAAAACTTTGTTCCATCTACATTGTTAATGTATACTGTGAGAAAGTGATCTATATGGTTTACTTTGGGTGAATAGTGGAGAAGAGCATGGCAACCTACTCTCGTATTCTTGCCTGGAGAATTACATGGACAGAGAAGCCTGGTGATCTACAGTTCATGAGGTTGCAAAGAGTTGTACACAACTGAGTAACTGACATGCACACATAGCTACTGTGCAAGAACTAGATTACACGTATACCAGATTAAAGATCTTTTTCTTATTCAATTAAAATGCCAGTTTTATAATATATTATCCTCTCTAATACACTTAAATCATATCTAGATTCTCTCGTTTGTTTACAATTTAGCTACTTATTTTTGGGTCAATTTCGAACAGTTTTGAATAGAGTTATAGTAAACTTTACCATATGCTTCATGTTTCTCCCCAAACTTTTAAAGCAGCTTTTACAAGATACTTGTTTATAAGAAACTTAAAATTAATTTTGTGATCCTTTCTGCCCACCACATTTTCTAAAAATTTGATTGGAAATGCATTATATTTATGTAATAATTAGAAAAGAACACAGTTTAACTATTTTAAGCATTCTCACCCAAGTCTTTATTATACCTTATTTTACAAATTTCTGTTTGTATTGTACCTATCTTGTTGAATTTAGTCCATGGCATTTTACAATTTTGGCCATGAGATATAAAACCATTAATAGTAATAAATTAATAGGATTAAGTATAAAACTTTACATCAAGGTGATTTTACTATTTGATTATCTTCATTAACAGAATATTATTTCCCAGGGAATTTTTGTTCAGGATAATAACACTGAACTTTTGTTCAGGATATAATTATATTGTTTCAAGAATTTTCAGACTCTTCATTTATTCAAAGAAAACATTTTTAACTTGCTCTCATCAGGATAAACAGATTTCTCATAAAAATTAGTTTGGTCATTTCGGCTTTACTCTTTAAGATTTGCTTCAAAATTCTTATTTCCTTATGTCCATCAATCACAAACTCTTATAACATTCAGTTCAGTTCAGTTCAGTCACTCAGTCGTGTCTGACTCTTTGCGACCCCATGAATTGCAGCACATCAGGCCTCCCTGTCCATCTCCAACTCCCGGATTTCACTCAACCACATGTCCATCGAGTCAGTGATGCCATCCAGCCATCTCATCCTCTGTCGTCCCCTTCTCCCCCTGCCCCCAGTCCCTTCCAGCATCAGAGTCTTTTCCAATGAGTCAATTCTTTGCATGAGGTAGCCAAAGTATTGGAGTCTCAGCTTTTGCATCAGTCCTTCCGATGAACACCCAGGACTGATCTCCTTTAGGATGGACTGGTTGGATCTCCTTGCAGTCCAAGGAACTCTCAAGAGTCTTTTCCAACACCACAGTTCAAAAGCATCAATTCTTTGGCACTCAGATTTCTTTATAGTCCAACTCTCACATCCGTACGTGACCACTGGAAAAGCCATAGGTTTGACTAGATGGACCTTTGTTGCCAAAATAATGTCTCTGCTTTTTAATATGCTCTCTACATTGCTCATAATGTTTCTTCCAATGAATAAGCATCTTTTAATTTCATGGCTGCAATCACCATCTGCAGTGATTTTGGAGCCCCCAAAAATAAAGTCTGACACTGTTTCCACTGTTTCCCCATCTATTTCCCATGAAGTGATGGGACCAGATGCCATGATCTTAGTTTTCTGAATGTTGAACTTTAAGCCAACTTTTTCAGTCTCCACTTTCACTTTCATCAAGAGGCTTTTTAGTTCCTCTTCACTTTCTGCCATAAGGGTGGTGTCATCTGCATATCTGAGGTTATTGATATATCTCCCAGCAATCTTGATTCCAGCTTGTGCTCCTTCCAGCCCAGGGTTTCTCATGATGTACTCTGCATATAAGTTAAATAAGCTTTGTTCTATCCCAATCAAGACCTCCACTCTGTGTGGGAAAATCAGCCTTAGATCAACCCTCCCAAACTTTAAATATATGCCTCCTTTGTCTTTCTCCTGCCAAGTTTCTACAGAGAATGTATGGAGGTGGTCTTCTCCCTTAATACAGAACAATTAATTTGGCTTCGCTGGATAAAAAGATTACTTTGATGGTCTCTTCAGTGAGTTGATAGTCAACAGTTATTATGACTTTTCTCTTTCTTTCTATTTTGACTGCATTTTCAAATTATAAAGTAATACTACTGTGTTTGCAAATTTATCCAGTTACAGTGCAAATTCATGTGTGTATGTTCAGTTGGTTCTGACTTTTTGTAACAGCATGGACTGTAGCCTGCTAGGCTCTGTCCATGGGATATTTCAGGTAAGAATGCTGGAGTGGGTTACCATTTTTGACTCCAAAGGATCTTCCCAGCCCAGGAACTGAACCTGCTTCTCCTGTGTCTCTTGCATTCACAGACAGATTCTTTACCACTGAACCATTTGGGAAGCTGACAGTGCAAATATCTCTTATTAAATACACGATTTATCAGAAGAATTTTTTGGAGTTTCTAAAACCAATCATATAATCAGAAAAAAAAAACACTGGTTTTTCTTAATTCCTAAACTACTTTAAAAAAGCTGTTTTCCCTTTATTATTAAAAGCAAGTTGAATAAATGTAGTGATAGTGGTCATCTTCATGTATTTCTGATTTTATTTGAGCTGTATCATTTCATTGTTTAATAAAAATTTTATATTAATTTTAAATTTTTTGTACCTTAGTGTCTTTTTTCCTAGTCCAGTTTTTCTTAGAAACTTTGTTAGAAAAGGTTAATGAACTTTTGTAAATGTTTTAGCAAATATGTTGGCATTATTGATATAATCTATGAGTTTTCTTTTTTAAAGAATGTTAAACTTTTCTCAGTGGTGAATGATCTTTGCTTTATTAGACTTACAATAAAGTAAAGTTTTGACTTATTTTAAAAATACTTTTAACAGGTATATGCTGACAATTTGGAAATTGCCAATATTTGACTACTTGTGACCTAAAAATGACAGGGTTTTTTTTTTTTTTTTTTGTGGTTTACTGTAAATAGCAAGTATGCAGTAATCATCAGATCCAATTAGTCTTTTTTCCTGCCTATGACCTTGAATTGCCCTCTGTCTGATATTAATAAGAGCCATGCTACTTTCCTTTTGTTTGTAGTTCTATGATTTGCTCATTCCTTTGTTCTCAATCTGTCTTTGATATTTTGTTTTATATGTATCATTTGTAAACGGTATGCCACTAGAGTTTCTTATTTCATTCTATCTGATATTATTTGCCATTGAATAAATAAATTCAGTCCTTCATATTTATTGTGATTAATGACATTTTAAAATATTTTCACCATACTTCATGTTAATTATTGAGTACATTTGTTTCCTTTCCCCCTATTTCTAACTTATTTGCCCTATGCTGGCTTGATTAAATGTCTTTCTGTTCTGCTTTTACTGTCTACTTTAAATTGGAAATACAATACCACTGCATTTCTTATTCTAGTACTGCTTACATTCTTGCTGTAACCATCTATGTAAAGATATATCTACATCAGAGTTAATTAAATAATTTCTGAACCTGCACAGGAAATTTCCCATGACTGGTTTTCCAAAATCTTTACTGAGGAAAATGTTTGGAATGCATTTACTTCCCCAACTCCTGGATTTAAGTAGTTTGGAATTTTAGTATATGAATATAATAATATCTATATTTAAAAAATCATTGATTAATATTTTAATTATAATACCTAGTCACATAACATTGAGTATTTGTATACATATATATATTTAAAAATCATTGCTTGCTACTCATCGAATTTTGTTTTCCTTTGTTTCGCTGATGGTGTGCTTCAGTTCAGCTCAGTTCAGTCACTCAGTCATGTCTGACTCTGTGATCCCATGGACTGCAGCATGCCAGGCTTCCTGTCCATCACTAGCTTCCAGAGCTTACTAAAACTCATGTCCATGGAGTCAGTAATGCCATCCAACCATCTCATCCTCTGTCATCCACTTCTCCTCCTGCCTTCAATCTTTCCCAGCATCAGGGTCTTTTCAAATGAGTCAGTTCTTCACATCACGTGGCCAAAGTATTGGAGTTTCAGCTTCAACATCAGTCCTTCCAATGAATATTCAGGACTGATTTCCTTTAAGATGGACTGGTTGGATTTCCTTGCAGTCGAAAGGACTCTCAAGAGTCTTCTCCAACACCACAGTTCAAAAGCATCAATTCTTCAGTGCTCAGCTTTCTTTATAGTCCAACTCTCACTCTATACATGACTATTGGAAAAACCATAGCTTTGACTAGATGGACCTTTGTTGGGAAAGTAATGGCTCTGATTTTTAACATGCTGTCTAGGTTTGTCATAGCTTTTCTTCCAAGGAGCAAGCGTCTTTTAATTTCATGGCTTTAATCACTATCTGCAGTGAATTTGGAGTCCAAGAAAATAAAGTCTCTCCTGTTTCCATTGTTTCCCCATCTATCTGCCATGAAATGATGGGACCAGATGCCATGATCTTCGTTTTCTGAATATTGAGCTTTACACCAAGTTTTTCACTCTCCTCTTTCACTTTCATCAAGAGGCTCCTTAGTTCTTCTTCACTTTCTGCCATAAGGGTGGTGTCATTTGTATATCTGAGGTTATTTATATTTCTCCCGGCAATCTTGATTCCAGCTTGTGCTTCATCCGGGATGGTGTCCTTATAAGTTGTCATTTGGTAGAAGCATGTGTCATATTTTCCTCAAAATTACATGGATGATTATAGAAAAGGTATATATTACTTGCTGCACACTTGCTGTCAGAAAACCTTTGCTGCATGTCTTTCTTTTGCTTTCTGGATTGATGTACCTGATGTTTTGGATAAAAGGAACTGCTCCAATAATCATGTATGGATGTGAGAGTTGGACTGTGAAGAAAGCTGAGTCCCCAAAAATTGATGCTTTTGAACTGTGGTGTTGGAGAAGACTCTTGAGAGTCCCTTAGACTGCAAGGAGATCCAACCAATCCATTCTGAAGGAGATCAGCCCTGGGATTTCTTTGGAAGGAATGATGCTAAAGCTGAAACTCCAGTACTTTGGCTACCTCATGTGAAGAGTTGACTCATTGGAAAAGACTCTGGTTCTGGGAGGGATTGGGGGCAGGAGGAGAAGGGGACGACAGAGGATGAGATGGCTGGATGGCATCACTGACTCGATGGACATGAGTCTGAGTGAACTCCGGGAGTTGGTGATGGACAAGGAGGCCTGGCGTGCTGTGATTCATGGGGTCGCAGAGAGTTGGACATGACTGAGCAACTGATCTGATATGATCTTTTGTGAACACATAACTTAAATCATAATTTTTGCCTTATTTTCTATTTTTTTGTTTATTTTACAAATGAAATATTAGATATTTGAAAGCAATATCTGGATTCACTAAGTTCTCTGGTCATATTTTCTTTTCTTCCTTTCCAAAATAATCATAATCCCCATTTTGTTGATTTTCATTCCTGGGCAGATTTTTAAGTCTCTTTCTCCCTCTTCCATATATATATATGTATATATATATATATATATATACACATATCAATATATTTTAGTCCATGTGCTTTTTTCTCATTATTAAGTTTTTGAGATTTACCCATATTGATTCATGTGTTTCTATTCAATTCACCTTAATTTAGTATTCAAATACATGATTAAACAATAATTTAAGATATGGGTTGTTCCCACTTTCCTATAATTTTGAAATCTGTATATCTGTACATGATTTCTTGTATATATGTGCAAGAGTTTTTCCAGGGTGAGTGTTTCTGTATTGTTTTTTCATATTCTTTGGCCATATTTTCTTTAGGGTCATTTAACTTTTTCTGTAGCATTTTTTATAATTTGTATTTATTTTAGATACTCAGTTCAGTTCAGTTCAGTCGCTCAGTTGTGTCTGACTCTTTGCAACCCCATGAATCACAGCACGCCAGGCCTCCCTGTCCATCACCAACTCACGAGTTCACTAAGACTCATGTCCATCGAGTCAGTGATGTCATCCAGCCATCTCATCCTGTCATCCCATTCTCCTCCTTCCTCCAATCCCTCCCAGCATCAGAGTCTTTTCCAATGAGTCAACTCTTCCCATGAGGTGGCCAAAGTACTGGAGTTTCAGTTTTAGCATCATTCCTTCCAAAGAAATCCCAGGGCTGATCTCCTTCAGAATGGACATGTTGGATCTCCTTGCAGTCCAAGGGACTCTCAAGAGTCTTCTCACAGTTCAAAAGTATCAATTCTTCGGCGCTCAGCTTTCTTCACAGTCCAACTCTCACATCCATACATGACCACAGGAAAAACCATAGCCTTGACTAAACAGACCTTTGTTGGCAAAGTAATGTCTCTGCTTTTGAATATGCTATCTAGGTTGGTCATAACTTTCCTTCCAAGGAGTAAGCGTCTTTTAATTTCATGGCTGCAGTCACCTTCTGCAGTGATTTTGGAGCCCAGAAAAATAAAGTCTGACACTGTTTCCACATCTATTTTCCATGAAGTCATGGTCCAGATGCCATGATCTTCGTTTTCTGAATGTTGAGCTTTAAGCCAACTTTTTCACTCTGCTCTTTCACTTTCATCAAGAGGCTTTTTAGTTCCTCTTCACCTTCTGCCATAAGGGTGGTGTCATCTGTATATCTGAGGTTATTGATATTTCTCCTGGCAATCTTTATTCCAGCTTGTGTTTCTTCCAGTCGAGCGTTTCTCATGATGTACTCTGCATATAAGTTAAGTAAGCAGGGTGACAATATACAGCCTTGATGTACTCCTTTCCCTATTTGGAACCAGTCTGTTGTTCCATGTCCAGTTCTAACTGTTGCTTCCTGATCTACCTACAGATTTCTCAAGAGGAAGATCAGGTGGTCTGGTATTCCCATCTCTTTCAGAATTTTCCACAGTTTATTGTGATCCACACAGTCAAAGGCTTTGGCATAGTCAATAAAGCAGAAGTAGATGTTTTTCTGGAACTCTCTTGCTTTTGCCATGATCCAGCGGATGTTGGCAATTTGATCTCTGGTTCCTCTGCCTTTTCTAAAACCAGCTTGAACATCAGAAAGTTCACGGTTCACATATTGCTGAAGCCTGGCTTGGAGAATTTTGAGCATTACTTTACTAGCGTGTGAGATGAGTGCAATTGTGCAGAAGTTTGAGCATTCTTTGGCATTGCCTTTTTTTGGAATTGGAATGAAAACTGACCTTTTCCAGTCCTGTGGCCACTGCTGAGTTTTCCAAATGTGCTGGCATACTGAGTGCAGCACTTTCACAGCATCATCTTTCAGCATTTGAAATAGTTCAACTGGAATTCCATCACCTCCACTAGCTTTGTTTGTAGTGATGCTTTCTAAGGCCCACTTGACTTCACATTCCAGGATGTCTGTCTCTAGGTGAGTGATCACATCATCGTGGTTATCTGGGTCGTGAAGATCTTTTTTGTACAGTTCTGTGTATTCTTGCCACCTCTTCTTAATATCTTCTGCTTCTGTTAGCTCCATACCATTTCTGTCCTTTATTGAGCCCATCCTTGCATTAAATGTTCTCTTGGTATCTCTAATTTGCTTGAAGAGATCTCTAGTCTTTCCCATTCTGTTGTTTTCCTCTATTTCTTTGCATTGATCGCTGAAGAAGGCTTTCGTATCTCTTCTTGCTATTCTTTGGAACTCTGCTTTCAGATGCTTATATCTTTCCTTTTCTCCTTTGCTTTTCGCTTCTCTTCTTTTCACAGCTATTTGTAAGGCCTCCCCAGACAGCCATTTTGCTTTTTTGCATTTCTTTTCCTTGGGGATGGTCTTGATCCCTGTCTCCAATACAATGTCATGAACCTCATTCCATAGTTCATCAGGCACTCTTTCTATCAGAATAGGCCTTTAAATCTATTTCTCACTTCTACTGTATAATCATAAGGGATTTGATTTAGGTCATACCTGAATGGTCTAGTGGTTTTCCCTACTTTCTTCAATTTCAGTCTGAATTTGGCAATAAGAAGTTCATGATCTGAGCCACAGTCAGCTCCTGGTCTTGTTTTTGTTGACTATATAGAGCTTTTCCATCTTTGGCTGCAAAGAATATAATCAATCTGATTTCAGTGTTGACCATCTGGTGATGTCCATGTGTAGAGTCTTCTCTTGTGTTGTTGGAATAGGGCGTTTGCTATGACCAGTGCATTTTCTTGGAAAAACTCTCTTAGTCTTTGCCCTGCTTCATTCCGTATTCCAAGGCCAAATTTGCCTGTTAATCCATGTTTTTCTTGACTTCCTACTTTTGCATTCCAGTCCCCTATAATGAAAAGGACATCTTTTTGGGTGTTCTAAAAGGTCTTGTAGGTCTTCATAGAACCGTTCAACTTCCGCTTCTTCAGTGTTACTAGTTGGGGCATAGACTTGGATACTGTGATGTTGAATGATTTGCCTTGGAAACAAACAGATATCATTCTGTCATTTTGAGATTGCATCCAAGTAGTGGATTTCAGACTCTTTTGTTGACCATGATGGCTACTCCATTTTATTTATGGAATAAATGTATGATTTTATTTATTCATATAAATATTTATAGAATATTTGTTATCCATGGAATATAAATATTTTGTCCCAGTTGATCTCTTTGTGGTGTCTACATTAAAGATGTGTTAATTTTTCTTTGCCTGCTCATAGGTATAAGTAACTCCAGTACAGCATAGACAGATTTTTGGGAACTCAGTTGACAACAATCCTGGGGCATCTCTGAGAGAATCAGGCAGGAAAAACTGTGAGTAGTCTACTGGGGAATAAGGAGAAGGGCTTCTCAGTTTTAGAATCTTAAGGACGAAGCAAAAGAGAAATGGCATCTCTTAACCAATGGACCACATATGATTCAGTTTATGAGTATAGTTTCTTCTAGATTGCTTTTAATAGCTACACAGGCCATCTTCATAAGAAAGGAAATAGCAGAAACACCATTTCTTACCCAAATCCAGTGTCTACCAGTATCTGACACCAAAAGCCTAGGTCAGTAGCCTTAACCTTAAGCTCTCTTGGTATATTGATTATGTCACAGGCCCACCAACAAGGGCTGTGCTTTTCTCTGGAATTTTTATCATCATTGGTAATTTATGACTAAATCTTTGGACAGGAAGCTGAGGGGAAGACAAAGGGGCCAGGAATGTAAGTCAGGCAGCCATTTTCCCAGAATCTTCTTTCTCTTCCAGATACTTATTTTAACTTAAGAAATAAATATTTATTATAGATACTTAGAAATGTATTATCTCATTGTCTTTAAGCTTATTATTTGCCTTCCTCTGACTTCTTAGCTTTTCCAATATTCAGTGAGATGGAAATTAATCCCAAATAGCCATATTTATTTTTTCTTGTTTTTTCTCCATTAAAGGTTTGGATTTTAATAAGGTTGCCACACTTGCCACAACAGTCCTTCTTATTCATGTGTGCATTCCTGTTCCCTATAGTGACCCTTGACCCCACTGCCCTAGAGAGTAAAAATAATGCACTGTTTCTAAAAATTAGGGTATGTGAGCATAAAGAGGTTGAACTCTATTTTAGTGGTTTTTCCAGGCAAGAATACCAGAGTGGGTTGCCATTTCCTTCTCCAGGAGAGCTTCTCAACCCAGGGATTGAACCCAGGTCTCCCACACTGTAGGCAGAAGCTTTGCCATCTGAGCCACCATAGACGACAGAAAAGAAATTAGCAGCACTTTACTCTCCAACATGGACTTGTCCTGTGTTTGCTTGAGTACTTTTGTGCATGGAGGTTTTGTTCCTTTGTGAATGTCTTTTTCAACTAGAGAGAATAATCTTCATGTTATTGTATAATACAGTGAAAATTTCATTCAAAAATAGCTTCTATGATTGTTTATCATTAGGACTGTTTACCACTGTTAACCACTGACAACCTGGTTGGTGCCAAAGACCCCAGAACTCTTGCAAGTATAAAAGAGCAGGATAATTCTGAAGTATAGATTTGATGTGAGAGCATGACATCAGCCCTGGTCAAGCTCTCAAATAGACTAATAAACAGTCATTTCATGAATAGCTTAGAAAAGAATGCAGTGATCATAGAATACGTTTTTAGAAACTAATGCCAGATCAGAGTCATTTCCTTTTGAGGCAGTGTTTATTACAGGAGAAAATCTGGAGGAATGCCCTTATAGACATATTATAGCTTGATTTTTAGAAAGGAATTTGACAGTTTCTCAGGTTTATGTTTAAAGAAAATATGAAAGTAGAATTATGGGAAGAGTGGGACTTATTGGTAGTTTTGTGGAGATAAATCAGAAAGAACCTAAAATACAAAATTTCTAATATCTTTTCCATTCTAATGACCTCATGGTTACTATTTCTACAGTCAAACCTTAAACTAGCTCCTCCATCTCTGCCTCTTCCTTTTCCACCTCATTCTTCATCCCCTCATTTTGTTCTTTCTGATTTTTCTAATTACCCTCCCATGTATATTTGGAGTTACTTCTCTTCAGATCTTCTCAATTTGCTCACATCTGTTAAATGTGGAATAGAAAGATAAGATTCTCTCTTTGATACATTGGAAGTTAGAGCCTTTCAAAGGTATTATAAGACAAGGTCTGTACTTTAGAAAACAAGTTTAATCAAACAGCCTATTCAATTCCTGTTCAATTACCCAAAAAAGTGAAATGTTTCTGAGGGTTATTCATGACTGTTAATCATGTAATAATTTGACCTAGAGTAAATACATTAAAATATATCATCATATCAATTTTCAAAAATATGTTTATACAGAGAATTCTATTCCCTTGCCCTCTATGAGCAGAGTTAATTACACATATGTGAATTCTAGCTGAAGAAAGCCTAATTTCCCATAAAGTTGGAGGTTGCTGATATGGGAGTTCTATTCTTATACTAACACTTCTGAAATTCTATTTTTAATCTTTCATGGTTTGGGCATGTAAACTTTAAGAAAATTTAATTTTTTGCCCTTTTTAGGAAATAAATCAGAGAAGGCAATGGCAACCCACTCCAGTACTATTGCCTGGAAAATCCCATGGATGGAGGAGCCTGGTAGGCTGCAGTCCTTGGGGTCGCTAAGAGTCAGACACGACTGAGCGACTTCACTTTCACTTTTCACTTTCATGCATTGGAGAAGGAAATGGCAACCCACTCCAGTGTTCTTGCCCAGAGAATCCCAGGGATGGGGGAGCCTGGTGAGCTGCTGTCTATGGGGTCCCACAGAGTCATACACAACTGAAGCGACCTAGCAGCAGCAGTAGCAGGAAATAAATTTGATATCATCCTTTAAAAAAAGATAGCTAACAATCACTGTAACTAAATTAAAAATGTACACGGAATTCATTCTTGCCTTCTTCAGTCATGCTTCAGGGGTCATTTGACCTTGCCTTCTGACACCCTGGACTGAATGAGGTAGCTTCTGTTACAGTTGTGTTGCCTTAAGAGTATTTCTTCCTACCATACTCAGCTAACCCATTTTTGGTTCTTAATCGTTCTTAGGTTCCTGAGGCAGCATAGCACACTGGTAAGAACTCGTCCTAAAGTTAGCAGAGCTGGAGTTTATGCCTCATCTATCTTGCTGTTGTTGTTGTCATTTAGTTGTTAAGTCATATCCAGCTTTTTTAGAACCCTGTGGACTCTAGCCCACCAGGCTCCTCTGTCTGTGGGATTGCCCAGGCAAGAATTTGGGAGTGGGTTGCTATGTTTTTCTCTAGCGGATCTTCCTAACCCAGGGACCAAGTCTGTGTCTCCTGCATTGGCAGGTGGATTCTTCACCACTGAGCCACCAGGGAAGCTAAGTCCAGCAGAGCTGGGATCATGCCTCATCTCTTGCTTTCTATTTATTTGACTTGGGACATGCAGTTTATTCTCTACTCCTCAGTGTTTTCACCTGTGAATATCTGGCACCCTGCTTAGCACTCCACCTATATTCCACGAATGAAGTGCTGATTTTCCAGCTGCTGAGAGTGTTGGAGCTGACTCACAGCTGAGTTCCCTCTGGAGCTTACCCTCTGCCCTCACCCAAGAACTCAACATTTCCTGGGCAGCCCATATCCAGCAACTGGTCATGGAGCAGGTAAATACCTGACGCCTTATCCCAATTTGTACATCTCTGCAGGGCCCTGTCAGCTCCAGAGCTCCCCAGGGAATGGCTGAGAACTTTTTGGGCTTCATCACAGTCCAGCCTCTCTTCTGTACAGTCTCCTTCCCCTCCCTTCCCCTTCAGGTGTCAGTGTTGAGGCACGCTTGCCCATAAACCTCCTGCACTCTCATCTCTTGAGTCTACTGCCTGGGGAACCTGCTCAGTTACAGTGAAAGTACCTCCATCATGGGCACGGTCATGAAGTTGAAATGAGGTTCAGTTCAGTTCAGTCACTCAGTTGTGTCCGACTCTTTGTGACCCCATGAACCACAGCACACCAGGCCTCCCTGTCCATCACCAACCTCCGGAGTCTACCCAAACTCATGTCCATTGAGTCGGTGATGCCAACCAACCATCTCATCCTCCATTGTCCCCTTCTCCTGCCTTCAATCTTTCCCAGCATCAGGATCTTTTCAAATAAGTCAGCTGTTCACATCAGATGGCCAAAGTATTGGAGTTTCAGCTTCAACATCAGTCCTTCCAATGAACATCCAGGACTGATCTTTAGGATGGACTGGTTGGATCTCCTTGCAGTCCAAGGCACTCTCGAGTCTTCTCCAACACCACAGTTCAAAAGCATCAATTCTTAGGTGCTCAGCTTTCTTCACAGTCCAACTCTCACATCCATACATGACCACTGGAAAAACCATAGCCTTGACTAGACGGCCCTTTGTTGGCAAAGTAATGTCTCTGCTTTTTAATATGCTATCTAGGTTGGTCATAGCTTTCCTTCCAAGGAGTAAGTGTCTTTTAATTTCGTGGCTGCAGTCACCCTTATTAAGTGTTAGCTCTTAATATCATCATTTATATAGAGGATGTACTACAGTGTTATACTTAAAATGGATAGCCAGCAAGACCTAGTGTATAGCACATGGAACTCTGCTCAGTGTTGCGTGGCCGCCTGAATGGGAGGGGAGTTTCAGGGAGGAAGGATGTGTGTGTGTGTATGGCTGAGTCCCTCCGCTGTTCACCTGAAACAGACACAGTATTGTCTGTTAATCAGCTATACCCCAATACGGAGTTTAAAAAAAATTAAGATCAGTGGAATTAATAATGATCCCAAAAGATCTAAAAAGAAAATGAAACTTCCATGTAAAATGGAGCTTTGAATTAATATCTCATCCCTCTAAAAAAAATGAAATAAAATAACATAAGGATATACTGAACCATACTCTTAGCCCCAAATTTGTGCTGTTTGTTATAGTCAGATACTGAATTCTGGAATCAGACTGGTGAGGTTTGAAATCTGCCTCTACATGTAACAAGTCACTTAACTAGTCTTTGTCTCAGTTTCTTCACTTGGAAATGAGTAATGATAGTTCCACATCATAAGGTTTTGTGGATTGAATGAGATAAACCCATTTAAAGGACTGATAACAGTGGCTGGATCATAGTAAGCTCAGTGAATGCTGAATATTCTTATGGTTGTAACTCATATGATCATCAGTCCCCACTTAATCTCAATGATGTGATAAGATGTCTTCATCACAGCACTTGCTTCAGGACACCCGGAGTTTGAAGCAACATCAATAACAGAACTACCCTAGATAGATTATTCCTTATTGAAAGTAAAATCCCACAAAAAGAGTTGTAACTACGCAGGAAAGAAGCGGGCAACTGAGAAAAAGTTAGTTGTAGGGATGTTCCTTCAGAGAAGGCAATGGCACCCCACTCTAGTACTCTTGCCTGGAAAATCCCATGGACGGGATTTCCCCTCCCATGGAGGGGCCTGGTGGGCTGCAGTCCATGGGGTTGCTGAGGGTCGGACACGACTGAGCGACTTCACTTTCATTTTTCACTTTCATGCATTGGAGGAGGAAATGGCAACCCACTCCAGTGTTCTTGCCTGGAGAATCCCAAGGACGGGGGAGCCTGGTGGGCTGCCATCTATGGGGTCGCACAGAGTCGGACACGACTGAAGCGACTTAGCAGCAGCGGCAGCAGCAGGGATGTTCCTTATCCACAAACTTCTAAGTTTTTTTTTTAACCTTTTACTTCTTATTTTTAAGCAAGTAATTGAAACTTGTTCTTTATTCTAGATAGTTCTGACTTTAATTGAGTTAATGGTATAGATGGGTCAGGCAAGTTCACTCTGAGTGGATGATGAGACTGAAGAGAAAATAGGGTAGTGGGGAGGAAATGAGGAACTAGAACTTAGAAGACATGGATTCTGAAGTGGATTCTGTAAGGCCTGTGGCTTTGGTGTGTTTGAATTAACATACACATTGCTTGTAATATATGCTTTGCTCAGTTGCTCAGTGGTGTCTGACCCTTTGTGACCCTATGCACTGTACCCTACTACACTCCTGTGTTCATGGAATTCTCCAGGCAAGAATATTGGAGTGGATTGCCATTTTCTACTCCAAATATATGGTTTACATATAAATAATCATATATAAAGAATGTATAAATACTTAAAATACATGCATGCATAAAATATAATTATATATATATATTTTTTTTTTTTAAATTATCTTTAGTTGGGAATAATTTTTGGTTTACAAAATTTTGCAAGGTAGAGTTACTTACCATCTCCCTTTCCCCTGTTCTCCTAATGATAACCTAACCATGGTAAGTTGTCAAAACTAAGAAATTAACAACACTATTAATTAGAGGCTTTATTCACATTTCACTAAGTTTTCCACAAATGTCCTTTCTCAGCTCCAAGATCCAGCCAAAGATGCAACGTTGCATTTAGTCATCTTGTCCTCTGAGGCTCCGCAAGTCTGTGGTAGCTTTTCAGTCTCTCTTGTTTTTCATGACCTTGAATGTTTTGAAGAGTATACTTGAAGTACTTTCTGAAAAGTTCCCATTTGGGTTTGATGTCTTTTCATCATTTGACTAGGGTGATGAGTTTAAGGAAAGGATTTCACAGTGATGAGACATCCTGCTCGTCACTTTGTGCTCAGAGCACATGGCATTGCTGGTGACGTGAAACGTGTGGCTTGGTTATGCTGGTGTATTAGTCGCCTGTATCGGCAGTAACAAATTAGCACAAACTTAGTGTCTTGAAACTTCACTGTTGGCTATGTGATAAAGAACCTGCCTGCCAATGCAGGAGACCCAAGAGATGAAGGTTTGATCCTTGGGTTGGGAAGATCTCCTGGAGGAGGACATGGCAACCCACTCCAGTATTGTTGCTTAGGAAATCCCATGGACCGAGGAGCCTGGCAGGCTACAGTCCATGGGGTAACAGAAAAGTAAAAAATGACTTAGCAACTAAACTAGTGTCCTAAAACAACACAAACTTATTTTTTGACAGTTCTGTAGGTTAGAAGTACAACATGAGTGTCAGCTAAAATTAAGCTCTTTGCAGGCTGCATTTCTTTCTGGAGGCTTTAGAAAAGAGCTTCTTTCTGTTCTTTTTCTACTTTCTAGAGGCTGCTGCACTTCTTGGTTTGTCTTCCTCCATCGTCAAAGCTATCATCTCAGCATCTTTACCTTGGGCCAACATCTTCGACCTTCCTTTCCTCTTTTAAGGGGACTATGACAAAGCCTTTGACTGTGTGGATCACAATAAACTGTGGAAAATTCTTCAAGAGATGGGAATACCAGACCACCTGACCTGCCTCTTGAGAAACCTATATGCAGGTCAGGAAGCAACAGTTAGAACTGGACATGGAACAAAAAACTGGTTCCAAATAGGAAAAGGAGTACGTCAAGGCTGTGTATTGCCATCCCGCTTATTTAACTTATATGCAGAGTACATCATGAGAAACGCTGGGCTGGAAGAAACACAAGCTGGAATCAAGATTGTTAGGAGAAATATCAATAACCTCAGATATGCAGATGACACCACCCTTATGGCAGAAAGTGAAGACGAACTAAAAAGCCTCTTGATGAAAGTGAAAGTGGAGAGTGAAAAAGTTGGCTTAAAGCTCAACATTCAGAAAAGTAAGATCATGGCATCTGGTCCCATCACTTCATGGCAAATAGATGGGGAAACAGTGGAAACAGTGTCAGACTTTATTTTTTTGGGCTCCAAAATCACTGCAGATGGTGACTGCAGCCATGGAATTAAAAGACGCTTACTCCTTAGAATAAAAGTTATGACCAACCTGGATAGAATATTGAAAAGCAGAGACATTACTTTGCCAACAAAGCTCCATCTAGTCAAGGCTATGGTTTTTCTAGTGGTCATATATGGATGTGAGAGTTGGACTGTGAAGAAAGCTGAGTACCAAAGAATTGATGCTTTTGAACTGTGGTATTGGAGAAGACTCTTGAGAGTTCCTTGGACTGCAAGGAGATCTAACCAGTCCATTCTAAAGGAGATCAGCCCTGGGTGTTCTTTGGAAGGAATGATGCTAAAGCTGAAACTCCAGTACTTTGGCCACCTCATGTGAAGAGTTGATTCATTGGAAAAGACTCTGATGCTGGGAGGGATAGGGGGCTGGAGGAAAAGGGGACGACAGAGGATGAGATGGCTGGATGGCATCACTGACTCAATGGACCTGAGTTTGAATGAACTCCGGGATATGGTGATTGACAGAGAGGCCTGGCGTGCTGCGATTCATGGGGTTGCAAAGAGTTGGACATGACTGAGCAACTGAACTGAACTGTACTGATGATTATATCGGGTCTACGGGGGAAATCTAAGATAATCTACTTATTTTAAAGTCAGTTGATTAACAACCTTAATTTGCCTTTGCTAGATAAGGCAATGGCACCCCACTCCAGTACTCTTGCCTGGCAAATCCCATGGACGGAGGAGCCTGGTAGGCTGCAGTCCACGGGGTCGCTAGGAGTTGGACACGACTGAGCGACTTCACTTTCCCTTTTCCCTTTCCTGCATTGGAGAAGGAAATGGCAACTCACTCCAGTGTTCTTGCCTGGAGAATCCCAGGGTTGGGGGAGCCTGGTGGGCTGCCGTCTATGGGGTCGCACAGAGTCAGACACTACTGAAGTGACTTAGCATAGCATTGCATATTAACAGGTTCTAATGATGAAGATGTAGATACCTTTTTGGTGAGTAGTGAGGATCTCTAGTCTGCTAACCATAGATTGTCTGCAAATATCTTTGCTACTAAAAAGTTACTATTTTTTCATACATACTTTCGACTTTGTTTCTTCTTCTGTGAAAAGGAAGTATGTTTGCACTGTCAGACTACTCAGAGAATTAAATGATCAAAGGTAGTGAAAGTGTCCAGCACTTAGTTCTCATGATGTTAGTTGAAACTGAAGTAAAAGAATAACACCTTCTTTTTATAATTTCTTCCTCTAAGGCAGGGATGTGATTATTCTTCTTTGTGGTAAGATAAACTTAGCTAATTTTACATCAATCATACTAAGTATGAAATGTGAGAAGTCCCCATTAGTACTAGAGAAGAGTGTACTGTCCAAAATGTATCTGAAAAATAGCAAATTCTTCATTAATAAGTCTGTGTAGCTTAGAGACTTACTGTATGACACTTAAAAGTTGGCTCACTTCTGTGCACAATGGTTTCTGGTAACTTTTTATTATGCTTCTGTTGACCTGATAAATGTGTCCGACTCTGTGTGACCCCATAGACGGCCTCCCACCAGGCTCCTCTGTCCCTGGGACTCTCCAGGCAAGAACACTGGAGTGGGTTGCCATTTCCTTCTCCAATGCATGAAAGTGAAAAGTGAAAGTGAATTCACTCAGTCGTGTCTGACTCCCAGCGACCCCATGGACTGCAGCCTACCAGGCTCTTCTGTCCATGGGATTTTCCAGGCAAGAGTACTGGAGTGGGGTGCCATTGCCTTCTCCGATAAATGTGATAACTTGTTTGTAAATATTTGCTATTCGTAAGCATCTTTATTTATTCTGCTTTGGGAAATGGGTATGGGAAGCCCTAGTAAAGAATGCTTGATAAAGATGTACCTGGGGTAAACCAGATGTGGGATTTACGATAAGACTAAGGTATCCTTATGCAAGAATAAGGTTTTTTTTTTTTAATCTGTGTATATGGTTTTACTTTATGCAAAAGTTATTTCCTTGTACATATTCCATCAGAGAGCTCATTACTTGGTGCAGAGGGGAAGAAAGAGGGAATGCAGTGTACTCTTTAGTCTTGACCTCGTAAGCAAACACTATTGACTTGTTCTTGATTTGCAAAATGAATGGAGCTTGTTTATAATATTTAAACTCAACCTTAATGGTTGGCAATCCAATATAATGATGGCTTATATTAAGTTAAAGATTAAAGCTAAATTTCCTTATCTTTCTATTGGATTACATAAAAGCAAACACACAATAGTAAAGCTGTGTATATATAGACTGTAAGACCAAAGGATTGCATATTTTGGGATGAAAAAGGGGGAAGGAGAATCAAGTTTTACTTACCTTAATAAACTTTCCCAGTAGCTAATGAGACTTAGAGCTTGGTAGAAATGCTATCCTAGTCCTCCTGCTATTTTATAACTCTAGGTTGACTTCCTTCTTCAAAGGGAAACATGTCTAAGGTAGGACCTATATGTAGGTGACAGTGACTGTCGTTTAGTAAATATTTGACTGAATTAAAAAAAAATAAAGCCACAGATTCCAAGTCATCTCTTGGCCTGTAGGCACCTGCGGTTGCCAAGACCTCATTCTCCAAATTGACAATATCAGGAAGTTGCGGGAGATGAAAACCCCAGTTAGGTGAATAGAGAAGAGTTTGGATTCTATCATGCTCATGTTCAGGTTCATGAACTTAAACCACCTTACTTCTCTGGGTCTTGGCTAAAAAATTCTAGTGCAATTGGATGATTTTAGGGACTTTCATATCTTTATTAAAGTTTATTTTCAGGTGGGCCTTTTCATGAAATGAAAACTTTTTCTAAAATGAAAGCCCTATATTTAACACCTGTGGTTCATTAGAATCAGAGTGACATACTGGCCTTTCTTTCAAGACAGCCTTTGAAGCTTGTCCTGAAAACCAGGACATCCACAAAACAATTTTTAAACCATTGAAATTAAAATATACTGACAGTGTTTTCAGTTATAGGCTTTAACTGACCGTCACCTAGGCCGTTTATTCTCTATGATGGAATGTGACATTCTACTGTGTGACCAGTTGTGTTACTGGTCATATTTGTCAGCAAGAGAAAACCTAGTTGTTGAATCAACTCACAGTCTCAGTAGATTAAGACACTGTGTCAGTTCTCACCAGTTGTTTATCCAGCTACCCCAAACTCAATGGCTTATAATAGAGATTTGTTATTTCTCATGATTTTGTGGGTCTGCTAGACAGTTAGTCTAGTTGGAACAGTGTGGCTGATTTCTGTCATGAGGTGGGTGCCAAACTCAAAGACGAGGTCATCTACATGGAGAAAAAAGAGTCTAACGAGTAATAGCAGCATTGTTTCCAAGTCATTGGTAGACAACTGCTGATCCATTCTCTGTTGTAATGCAGGTGTTCAGGGCTTCCCTAGTGGCCCATCTCCTTTCTGTACCTTTCGGCTTCTGCTCTCATCCATACCCACTTTCCTTTTCCTTTCATCATAATTTAAGGAGTTTTGGCAAGAAATGACCTAGCACTCCACTGCTGCGGCTGCTGCTGCTGCTAAGTCGCTTCAGTCGTGTCCGACTCTGTGCGACCCCATAGACAGCAGCCCACCAGGCTCCTCCATCCCTGGGGTTCTCCAGGCAAGAACACTGGAGTGGGTTGCCATCTCCTTCTCCAATGCATGAAAGTGAAAAGTGAAAGTGAAGTCGCTCAGTCGTGTCCAACTCCTAGCGACCCCATGGACTGCAGCCCACCAGGCTCCTGTGTCCATGGGATTTTCCAGGCAAGAGTACTGGAGTGGGGTGCCATCATCTTCTCTGCTACTAGGTGTCAATTATTAATACATGATTTTGAATAATCACTGGGCTTTAGTTTAAGATATATGGAATTAATGTAAGAAAAGCTGAAATAATTTTTAAATTAGAGAAACAAAGTACAAATCCAATTTGACCATGAGATCTAATCCTAGAGGTAAATGTGATTATCATTTTCTAATGAAATTTGGAAAACTTCTATATAGCAATATAATTATTTTTGAGACGTAATTGACATACAGTATTGTACAAATGTAAGGAGTGCATTGTATACAATGTGTATTGTATACAATGATTTGGTACATTTGGTACATTGTATAAAATGATTTGGTACATTTATCTGTTGTAATATGATTACCACCTTAGTGTTAGGTAACACCTCTATCATGTCATGTAATTATCATTTTTTTGTGATAAGAATAGTTTAGATCTAATTTCTTAGCAACTTAGAAGTTTATAATACAGTACTGTTGACTGTACTCACTGTTGTTCAGTTGCTCAGTTGGGTCTGACTCTTTGCAGCCCAAGGACTGCAGCATGCCAGGCTCACCATACTGTGCAATCAGATCTCCAGAACTTATGGATCTTGAAGCTGCAAGTTATAACTTTAAACAACATCTCCCAATTCTTCCATGGCCCAGCCTTTAGTAACCATTATTCTACCCTGCTTCTGTGCATCTGATGTTTTAAAGTTCCACATGTAAGTGATAGCACTGCAGTATTTGTTTTTTCTGACTCATCTCCCTTAGAACAAAGGCCTCAGGATCCATCCATGTTGCTCCAAATGATAGGCTGTTCTTTCTCATGGTTTGTCCATTCATCAGTTTATGCACATTTAGATTCTTCCCATATTTTGACTATTGTGAATAATGCTGCAATAAACAAGGATATGCAGATATGTGTTTTTTAAAATTTACTTTTAATTGAAGGGTAATTACAATATTGTATTGGTTTCTGCCGTACATCAACATGGATTAACCATTGGTATGCATAGTTTTCTCCTTTTCAGTCTCTTTTCTTCCTCCCACTCTATCACACCCCTCTAGGTTGTTTCAGAGCCCCCGGTTGAATTCCCTGAGTCACATAGCAAATTCCCATTGGCTATCTATTTTACATATGTTCAGTTCAGTTCAGTTGCTCAGTCCTGTCTGACTTTTTGCAGCCCCGTGAATTGCAGCACGCCAGGCCTCCCTGTCCATCACCAACTCCCAGAGTTCACTCAGACTCACGTCCATCGAGTCAGTGATGCCATCCAGCCATCTCATCCTCTGTCGGCCCCTTCTCCTCCTGCCCCCAATACCTCCCAGCATCAGAATCTTTTCCAATGAGTCAACTCTTCGCATGAGGTGGCCAAAGTACTGGAGTTTCAGCTTTAGCATCATTCCTTCCAAAGAAATCCCAGGGCTGATCTCCTTTAGAATGGACTGGTTGGATCTCCTTGCAGTCCAAGGGACTCTCAAGAGTCTTCTCCAACACCACAGTTCAAAAGCATCATTTCTTCAGCGCTCAGCCTTCTTCACAGTCCAACTCTCACATCCATACATGACCACAGGAAAAACCATAGCCTTGACTAGACGGAACTTTGTTGGCAAAGTAATGTCTCTGCTTTTGAATATGCTATCTAGGTTGGTCATAACTTTCCTTCCAAGGAGTAAGCGTCTTTTAACCTATGTTAGCATATATGTTTTCATGCTATTGATGAACCTATTTGCTGGGTAGCAATGGAGATGCAGGCATAGAGAACAGACTTATGGACACAGTGAGGGGATAAGAAGGAGAGGGTGGGACGTGGAGCGAGTAGCAGATATCTTTTTAGTATCCTGTCTTCATTACCTTTGGATATAGACCAGGAGTAGGGCTGCTGGATCATACGGTGGTTCTATTTTTAATTTTTTGAGAAACCTCCATACTGGTTTCCATAGTGGTTGAACTAATTTGGATTTCCATCAAGAATTTACAAAGGTTCCCTTTTCTCCATTCTTACCAACACTTGTTATTTCTTGTTTTGTTGATGCAAGCCATTATGTCAGATGTGAGGTGATAACTCAGTGTGCTTTTGACTTGAATTTCTCTGATAATTAGTGATGTTGAGCATCTTTTTTTTGTACCTGTTGACCATTTGTGTGTCTTTGGAAAATGTCAGTTCATATCCTTTGTCCATTTATTAACTGCATTGTTTTTTGGGGGGAATTGGTAATTGAGTTGAATGAGTTCTTTCTAAGTTTTGTATATTAACTATTTATATAGGGTTTGCAAATATTTTCTTACATTTCATATGTTGCCTTTTTTTTTCTTTTTGTTTTGCTCTGCAGAAGCTTTAACTTTTATGTAGTCTCACTTGTTGATTTTGCTTTTGTTGCTTGTGCTTTTGGAATTATATCTTAAAAATCAGTTCTGTATGAAAGAGCTTTCCCCCTGTGTTTTCTTCCTGGAGTGTCATGGTAGCAGGTCTTATGTGTAGGTCCATTTTGAATTAATTTTTGTGAGTGGTATAAGATAATGGTTAAATTTTACTTTTATGCATGTGGTTATCCAGTTTTCCTAACACTGTATATTGAAGAGACTCTCCTTACTGGATACTCTATATTCCCTGTCAAAAACTAGTTGAACATATATTCAGGTGTTTATCTCTGGGCTTTGTTTCATTGGTATATGTATCTTTTTTTATGCTAATACTAAACTGCTTTAACTACTGTAGCTTGGGAATATAGTTTGAAATTGGGAAATGTGGTGCCTCTGGCTTTATTCTTAGGATTGTTTTGGCTCTTTAGGGTCTTTTGTGGTTCCATACAAGTGTTACAATTTTGTTTTCTATTTCTGTGAAAAACACCATTGAAATCTCGATAGGAATTACATTGACTCTATAGATGGCTTTGGGTAGTATGTCCATTTTAATAATATTCATCCTTCTAATCCATGAATATGAGACATTTTTCCATTTGTACCTTCCTTAATTTATTTCATCAAAGAGTTATAGTTCTCCTTTCTCTCACTTTTTTGATTAAATTTAGTCTTAAGTATCTCACTGATTTTGTTACTATCATAGATGGAATATACCTTGTTTTTTCTTTTTCAGATATTTCACTGTCAGTGTATAGAGGCACAACTGAGTTTTATGTGTTGAATTTAACTTCTGTGACTTAACTGAATTTGTTGATGAGTTCCAACAATTTTTTGGTTAAGTGTTTCTGGTTTTCTCTAAGTAATATCACATCACTTACAAATAATGACAGTTTTACATCTGCATGTTATTTCCCTTGCTTGCCTGATTGCTCTAGTTAGAACTTATAGTACCATGTTGAATAAGAATGCTGAGAATGAGTACCCTTGTTTTCTCCCTGATGTTAGAGGATAATTTTTTTCAATATTTAATCATTGATATGAGTATGATATTAGTTGTGGGTTTGTTGTAATGTATCACCTTTATTATATATTCCTCCTGTACCCTATTTGTTGAGGGTTTTTTATTGTGAAAGCATGTTGTATTTCTGTCAAATTATTTTCCTCCATCTATTGAGATGATCATATGATCTTTCATTCTATTAATGCATATATCATGTTTGTTTATTTGCATATGATAACAGTTTTGCATTCCTGGAGTAAACTTCATTTGATTATGGTATATGATCCTTTTAATGTGCTGCTGAATTTGGTTTGTTAGCATTTTGTTGATATTTTGCATATATGTTCATCAGAGATACTAGTCTGTCATTTTCCTGTAGTATTCATTATCTTGATTTTGTATCAGTGTATTATTGGCCTTGTAAAATGAGTTTGGGAGTATATCTTCCTCTTCAATTTTTGGGAAGAGTTTGAGAAGGATTGGCATTAATTATTCTTTAAAGTTTGGTGGAATTCACTACTGAAAAACCCATTTGGAACTGGGCTTTTTAATGTTAGTAGGTTTGTATTGCTGATTAAATCTCTTTATTCATTCAGTTCAGTTCAGTCACTCAGTCGTGTCCGACTCTTTGCAACCCCATGAATCACAGCACGCCAGGCCTCCTTGTCCATTACCAACTCCCGGAGTTCACTCAGACTCACATCCATCGAGTCAGTGATGCCATCCAGCCATCTCATCCTCTGTTGGCCCCTTCTCCTCCTGCCCCTAATCCCTTCCAGCATCAGAGTCTTTTCCAATGAGTCAACTCTTTGCATGAGGTGGCCAAAGTATTGGAGTTTCAGCTTTTGCATCATTCCTTCCAAAGAAATCCCAGGGCTGATCTCCTTTAGAATGGACTGGTTGGATCTCCTTGCAGTCCAAGGGACTCTCAAGAGTCTTCTCCAACACCACAGTTCAAAAGCATCAATTCTTCGGCACTCAGCTTTCTTCACAGTCCAACTCTCACATCCACACATGACCACTGGTAAAACCATAGCCTTGACTAGACGGACCTTTGTTGGCAAAGTAATGTTCTCTGCTTTTGAATATGCTATCTAGGTTGGTCATAACTTTCCTTCCAAGGAGTAAGCATCTTTTAATTTCATGGCTGCAATCACCATCTGCAGTGATTTTGGAGCCCAAAAAATAAAGTCTGACACTGTTTCCACATCTATTTCCCATGAAGTGATGGGACCAGATGCCATGATCTTCGTTTTCTGAATGTTGAGCTTTAAGCCAACTTTTTCACTCTGCTCTTTCACTTTCATCAAGAGGCTTTTTAGTTCCTCTTCACCTTCTGCCATAAGGGTGGTATCATCTGTATATCTGGAGTTATTGATATTTCTCCCAGCAATCTTGATTCCAGCTTGTGCTTCTTCCAGCCCAGCGTTTCTCATGATGTACTCTGCATATAAGTTAAATAAGCAGGGTGACAATATACAGCCTTGATGTACTCCTTTCCCTATTTGGAACCAGTCTGTTTTTCCATGTCCCGTTCTAACTGTTGCTTCCTGACCTGCATATATGTTTCTCAAGAGGCAGGTCAGGTGGTCTGGTATTCCCATCTCTTGAAGAATTTTCCAGTTTATTGTGATCCACACAGTCAAAGGCTTTGGTGTAGTCAATAAAGCAGAAATAGATGTTTTTCTGGAACTCTCTTGCTTTTTTGATGATCCATTGGATGTTGGCAATTTGATCTCTGGTTCCTCTGCCTTTTCTAAAACCAGCTTGAACATCTGGGAGTTCGTGGTTCATGTATTGCTGAAGCCTGGTTTGGAGAATTTTGAGTGCTCTAATTTTCTTTTTATTGATTCAGTCTTGGTAGTTTATATGTTTTTTTACATTTTTCCATATCTTATAAAGTTGTTTAATTTGTTGGCATATGATTATTTTTAGTAGTTTCTATGGCCCTTTGTATTTCTGTGCTATTAGTTATAATGTTTCCTCTTTCATTTCTGATTTGTTTGACTCAGTTTCTTTTTTCTTAGTCTAGCTAAAGGTTTGTCAATTTTGTTTATTTTTTCAAAAAACTAACTCAGGTTTTTGGTCTTACTGTTTGTTTGGTCTCAGCATCATATATTTCCATTCTGATGTTTATCTCCTTCTTTCTGTCTACATTAGGGTTGCCTTGTCATTTTTTCCCTAGTTCTTTGAGATGTAAAGTTAGATCATTTATTTGAGATTTTTCTTGTTTCTTTATGTATTTATTGCTGTGAACTTCGCTTTCAGAACTGCTTGTCAACCTCCCATAGATTTTTTGTGTTTGTTTCCATTTTCATTCATTTTGAGATTTTTAAATTTCCTTTTTGATTTCTTCTTTGACTCATGTGTTGCTCAGGAGTGTTGTTTAGTTTCTACGTGGTTTTATACATTTCCAACTTCCTCTTGTTTGAAATCTAGTTTCATACTATTTTGTTCATAAATGATATTTGCCATGATTTAAATTTGAAAGCACCAAGACTTGTTTTGTGGCCTATCCTATGAACTTTCCTGGAGAATGTTTTATGTATACCTACGAAGAATGTGTATTCTGCTGCTCTTGGGTAGAATTTTATGTAAATGTCTGTAAAGTATATCTGGCCTAATGTGCAACTTAAGCCCAAAGTTTTCTTACTAATTTTGGTCTGGATCATCTGTCCATTGCTGAAAGTTATAATGAGGTCCCCTAGTATTGTTGAACTGTAATCTATTTCTCCTTTGAGACTGGTTAGTATTTGCTTAAGATATTCAGGGCTCTGATGTATATTTGTGATTGTTTTATCTTCTTGATGAAATGACCCCTTAATCATTATATAATAATTTCCTTTGTCTCTTTAATATTTGGGACTTAAACTTTATTTTGTCTTTGTACAGCTGGCCCTGCTTTTATGATTTACACATGCATGGACTATCTTTTCCATCCCTTCACTTTAAGTCTCTGTGTGTGTTTCCTTAAAGCTGAAGTGAGCCTCCTCATATAGGCAGCTATGATTGGTGTTTTTTTGTCTATGTAGGTGTTCTGTGTCTTTTGATTGGTGAGTTCAATCCATTTATTTGGGGATAATTATTGTTACATAAAAAATTACTTTCTGTTTTGCATTTTCATTGTTCTTTTTTCCTCTCTTCCTATCTTTGTAAGTGGGAGATTTTTCATAGTGATATGCTCTAGTGTTCCTGTTTTATATTTTGGGTATCCACTATAAAGTTTTGTTTTGTAGTCACCATAAAGTGAAAGAAAGTGAAAGTTTTAGTTCCTCAGTTATGTCTGACTCTTTGCAACCCCATGGACTGTAATCCACCATGTTCCTCTGTCCATGGAATTCTCCAGGCAAGAATACTGAAGTAGGGAGCCATTCCTTTCTCCAGGGGATCTTCCCAACCCAGAGTTTGAACCCAGTTCTCTTGCATTACGGGCAGATTCTTTACCATCTGAGCCACCAGGGAAGTCTAAAGGCTTACATGAAACATCTAATGGATAAACCATCCATTTTATGCTGATAGCACCTTAAATTTGATTGTATATGAAAGTTCTACCCTTTTACTTTATCCTTTTAATGTATTTGTTATCACAGTTTACCTCTTTGTGTTGTGTATTCATTAAGAAATTATTATGGCTATAGTTATTTTCCAATTTGGATTCCTTTTATTTCTTTTTCTGCTCTGATTGCTGTGGCCCAAACTTCCAAAACTATGTTGAATAGTAATGGTGAAAGTGGGCAGCCTTGTCTTGTTCCTGACTTTAGAGGAAATGCTTTCAATTTTTCACCATTGAGGATACTGTTTGCTGTGGGTTTGTCATATATAGCTTTTATTATGTTGAGGTATGTTCCTTCTATTCCTGCTTTCTGGAGAGTTCTTATCATAAATGGATGTTGAATTTTGTCAAAGGCTTTCTCTGCATCTATTGAGATAATCATATGGTTTTGGTTTTTCAATTTGTTAATGTGGTGTATTACATTGATTGATTTGCAGATATTGAAGAACCCTTGCATCCCTGGGATAAAGCCCACTTGGTCATGGTGTATGATCTTTTTAATGTGTTGTTGGATTCTGATTGCTAGAATTTTGTTAAGGATTTTTGCATCTATGTTCATTAGTGATATTGGCCTGTAGTTTTCTTTTTTTGTGGGATCTTTGTCAGGTTTTGGTATTAGGGTGATGGTGGCCTCATAGAATGAGTTTGGAAGTTTACCTTCCTCTGCAATTTTTTGGAAGAGTTTATTATACAGAGTGAAGTAAGCCAGAAAGAAAAACACCAATACAGTATACTAACGCATATATATGGAATTTAGAAAAATGGTAACAATAACCCTGTGTACGAGACTGCAAAAGAGACACCGATGTATAGATCAGTCTTATGGACTCTGTGGGAGAGAGAGAGGGTGGGGAGATTTGGGAGAATAGCATTGAAACATGTATAATATCATGTATGAAACGAGTCACCAGTCCAGGTTCGATGCACGGTACTGGATGCTTGGGGCTGGTGCACTGGGACGACCCAGAGGGAGGGTAGGGGAGGGAGGAGGGAGGAGGGTTCAGGATGGGGAACGTGGGTATACCTGTGGTGGATTCATTTCGATATTTGGCAAAACTAATACAATATTGTAAAGTTTAAAAATAAAATAAAATTAAAAAAAAGAAATTATTATGGCTATAGTTATTTTTAATACTGTTTTCCACCAACCTTTATACAATAATTATTTGGCTAATCCATCTTTATGTTACAGAATTAGAGTTTTCTAAATATGACTGTATATTTACTTTTACAGTTTTTGTATTTTTTTTTCTTTTTATATATTTTCATGATGCTGCTTAGCATCCTTTCATTTCTGCATGAGGGATACCTTTCAGGTTTTCTTGTAAAGCAGCTTTACTGGTGATAAACTGACTCAGTTTTTGTTTGTTTGGAAAGCCTTTCTTTCTTCTATATAAGTGAAGAATAACTTTGTAGAGTATTCTTGTTGAGCAGTTTTTTTTTTTTTCCCCAACACTTTAAATATGTCATTCTACTTTTTCCTGGCCCGTAGTGTTTCTGCTGAGAAATTTGCTCATAAACTAATGAGGATTCCTTTGTAGGTTACCACATTTTTTTCTTTTGCTGCTTTTAGAATTACATATTTGTCTTTGATTTTTAATACATTCATTCTAAGTGTCTTGGAGAAGGTCTTTCCTTTGAGATAATGTGTCGATTTGCATTGTAAGCTTGGATGTCCTAGAGTCTCCTCAGATTTGGTGCATTCTCAGCTATTAATTCTTTAAACTTTCTTCCTTCTCCAGCAACCCTTCTCCTTTCAGAATCACAATTAATCTGATATTTGCACATTTGATGATGTCCCCTGGATCATATAGAATGCACTCTTTTTCATTCTTTTTTTTATTCATCACTGACTGAGTTATTTCAAAGTATCTATTTATTCTCTGACCATTGATTCCATCTTCTATTTGGTCTAATCTGCCATAGTTGCACTGTACTGCATTTTTCATTTTGTTTACTGAATTCTTCAGATTCAGAATTCTTGTTGGTTCTTTTTAAAGATTTGTATCTCTTTATTAAGTTTTTCATTTTGTTCAGTTGTCCTTATTTCACTGAACTGTGTTTACTTCGTGCTCATTGAGTTTCTTCAGAAGAGCTATTTTGAATTCTTTATTAGCTATACTGCACTGTGTGCTTTTGAATTCAGTTATAGAGGATTATTATATTTTTGTGGGTGTGTTTACTTGACACTTTAGGTTCCCTGAAGCTTTGCATTGCTGTTTCCACATATGAACCAGCACCTGCTCAAATCTTTGTCATTTTCTGATGGGACATAATCTTCTTTGGTTCTACTTAAATCTAGGGCTTTCTCCAACCTTGTATGGATGCACTTGCTTTATCTTTTTACTTCTTTTTGTATCAGAATTCTTAATCTTTTATATCTTCTCTGGTTGTTACAAGTCACCAGTCTACTACTGGAAACCTCTTCCTCCCTCCCCAGAAGACGGTGCTGCAGCTAATGGTTATAGTTTATCTCTTGCCCATAATTCCCAGCCATTTTGGTTTTTTTTTTTTTTTGAGGGAACTTTCTGTTTACTGGACCTTGCTGTTGCAGCTGTGCTCTGAATTAAACATCAGGAGCCAGGTGCAAAGTGTGGGGAAGTTTGAGTTTGGCCCTTGGAGCATTGGGGATACCTATGCGGGAGGTGAGGTTCTCCCAGTGGCTCATGGGTGAGATTTCTACTGGAGTCATAAAAACAGTCAGCAGGAACTTCATGCATCAAATACCCTTTGATATATACATCTGCCTCCATTCTGATCTTTCTCCAGTCCTAGAGGTCCTGCCTAAGGTGCTGACATCACTCCCTAAATAAATTAAATAGGTGCTCTGTGTGAGTGTGTATGCATCTTCATATTGTAAGTTGTGCTAACTGTTATGATAGTGTTAATTGCTCAGTCGCTTCTGACTGAGTCCACCAGTCTTCAGGCAAGAATACTGCCATTTCCTTCTCCAGGAGATCTTCCCAATGCAGGGATCGAACCCAGGTCTCCTACACTGCAGGCAGATTCTTTACCATCTGAGCCACCAGGGAAGCCCTAGCATATTATTCAACAAGGTAATATTAGGCAAATTTTATATTCCTTTGGTTAAACCTGGAACAGGCAGACACACACATGTAAAAACTAAATATATACAAAACATTATGCATGTATCTGCATTTATTTTTACTATATGTATTAAATAATACATTGTTGTTGTTTTTCAGTCTCTCAGTTGTATTTGATGCTTTGCAGCCCCATGGACTGAAGCACGCCAAGCTTTCCTGTCCATCACAATCTCCCAGAGTTTGCTCAAATTCATGGCCATTGAATTGGTGATGCTATCCAACCATCTCATCCTCTGCCATCCCTTCTCCTCCTGCCTTCAGTCTTTCCCAGCATCAAGGTCTTTTCCAATGAGTCGGATCTTCGTATCAACTGGCCAAAGTGTTGGAGCTTCAGCATCAGTCCTTCCAGCAAATATTCAGGGTTTATTTTCTTTAGGATTGACTGGTTTGATCTCCTTGCAGTCCAAGGGACTCTCAAGAGTCTTCTCCAACACCACAATTTAAAAGCATCAGTGCCTTGGCACTTAGCATTCTTTACGGTCCAACTCTCACATCCATTCATGACTGCTTGGAAGAACCATAGCTTTGACTAAGACAGACCTTTGTTGGCAAAGTAATGTCTCTGCTTTTCAATATGCTATCTAGGTTGGTCATAACTTTTCTTCCAAGGAGTAAGCGTCTTTTAATTTCATGGCTGCAGTCACCATCCATAGTGACTTTGGAGCCCAATAAAATAAAGTCTGTCACTGTTTCCATTGTTTCTCCATCTATTTGCCATGACGTGATGGGTCCAGAAGTGATGATCTTAGTTTTTTGAAAGTTGAATTTTAAGCCAGCTTTTTCACTTTCTTCTTCACCTCAATCAAGAGGCTCTTTAGTTCCTCTGCAGTTTCTGCCATTAGAGTGGTCATCTGCATATCTGAGGTTATTGATATTTCTCCCTGAAATCTTGAGTCCAGCTTGTACTTCATCCAACCTGGCAATTCACATGAGGTACCCTGCTTATAAGTTAAATAAGCAGGGTGACAGTATACACCCTTGACATACTCCTTTCCCAATTTTGAACCAATTCATTGTTCCCATGTCCAGTTCTAGATGTTACTTCTTGACCTGCATACAGGTTTCTCAGGAGGTACATAATGTGGCCTGTTATTTCCATCTCTTTAAAAATTTTCCACAATTTTTTGTGATCCACATAGTTAAAGTCTTTAGCATCATCAAAGAAGCAGAAGTAGATGTTTTTCTGGAATTCTATTGTTTTTTCTATGATCTAATGGATGTTGGCAATTTGATCTCTGATTCTTCTTCCATTTCTAAATCCGGCTTGTACTTCTGGAAGTTCTCGGTTCATGTAATGTTGATGCCTAGATTGAAGGGTTTTGAGCATTGCCTTGTAATCATGTGAAATTAGTGCAATTCTGCAGGAGTTTGAGCATTCTTTGGCATTGTCCTTCTTTGGAATTGGAATGAAATCTGACCTTTTCCAGTCCCGTGGCCACTGGTGACTTTTCCAAATTTGCTGACATATTGAGTGAAGCATTTTAGCAGCAGCATCTTTTAGGATATGAAATAGCTCAGCTGAAATTCCATCACCTCCACTAGCTTTGTTTGTAGTAATGCTTCCTAAGGCCCACTGACTTCATACTCCAGGATATGTGGCTCTAGGTGAGTGATCATACCATTGTGGTTATCCAGGTCACTAAGATCTTTTTTGTATAGTTCTGTGTATTCTCGCCACCTCTTCTTAGTATCTTCTGCTTCTGTTAGTTCCATACATTTTCTGTCCTTTATTGTGCCCACTGTTGCATGAAATATTCCCTTGGTATTTCTGATTTTCTTGAAGCGGTCTCTAGTCTTCCCAATTCCATTGTTTTCCTCTGTTTCTTTGCATTGTTCACATAAGAAGGGTTTCATATCTCTCCTTGCTTTTCTTTGGAACTCTGCATTCTGATGGGTATATCTTTCCTTTTCTCCTTTGTTTCTCACTTCTCTTTTTTTCTCCACTGTTTTTAAGGCCTCCTCAGACAACCATTTTGCCTTTTTGCATTTCTTTTTCATGGGGCTGGTTCTATAATATATAATAAAATAATGTATGATAAAATGAATTCAATATCATATATGTCTATATATACACACACTTCTAGGAATTTCATTGAAAGTATCAAAACATTCATTGATTATCTTGTAAAAGGAAAGCTGGATCTACTTCACATATGGAGAAATTTGAGTCAACGTGCTCATCTTATTTCTGAATAAAATGATATTAGCTATGCTTTTTTTTAAATTTGGCTGTGCTAGGTCTCATTGTGCCCAGGTTTTCTCTAGTTTCAGTGAGTGTGGACTACTCTCGAGTTGCTCTTCATGAGCTTCTCATTGTAGTGGCTGGTTTTCTGGAGCACAGGCTCTAGTTGTAGCACGCGGGCCTAGTTGTTCCAGGGTATGTGGGGTTTTCCAGATCAGGGATCAAACCCATGTCTCCTGCACTGGCAGGCAAAGATTCTTTACCACTGAGCCACCAGGAAAGCCCCTCAATTATAGTTATAACTGGCTAAATTCCTTTCCAAAAAAGAAAATAGTGAATCATATATTTTTAAGGCTCTCTTCATGACACATTCTTCACTTTCCCATGAAATGAAACTTTTTGAGATTTCTCTGTCATTGCTCAGTCTTAAGAGGAGAACCCCAGACCTGACTATTATTACCTGTTGTTGTTGAGTGCTGAGATTAAAAAAAAAAAATATTGTTGCCATTTTATTACATGTTATTATAGAACTGGGCACAGCAAAATCACCATATTTTATGACATATCAAGTGACAAATCCTACTCTCTGAAAGTCAGAAAAAACCACTCTGAGATGGTTTTTTTCCCCATTTACTGAAAGAAAATTCAAAGGATGAGATAAAATATCCTAGTGACGGGCACAAATACGTGGGTTTGTTTGATAGCCTTAATTAGTGATCTTGTAATTGAGTATCATGTCAGTTGTCGTGTAGCTGGCAGCGCTCACTGAGAACACGTCTAAATCCCTATTTTTTTCACTGCTTCCCAAACATTGTCATTCATTTGGGTGACAATTCATGCATAATATAATAGCCCTAGGGTGCAATTAATTTTAGCAGTTGCACAACTTAGTAAGGAAAAAAAAAATTCCTGGTATCACGTGTTCTTTGAAGGTCAGATGACGCCACAATTTGCACCTTTGTTGTGAGACATGAAAATTAGCAATTAACATAAATATATTGATTAACATATGTATAGTTTAGTCTGACATATTAATGAAACTAATCATATTTTATTTACCAGATGTAAGCATTTTCTTTCTTCTACAATGAAACATCATTTTTTTTTTAAAGTTGAGATTAATTTGGGGTTAATCATAGTTGTTTTCTGAGGAATATGCTAGAGAAAATTAAGACAGATCCATGCTCTAGTAAGTTTAAACAAAAGACCTTGACAGAGTTTAATTTATTTTGTACCATATATGTTATATTAGCTATCTATTTATATCAGTTTCCATCTTCTTCACATGTCATATGTCTCTCCCATCCTTTATATAATAGCTATGCCTATATTTGGAGAAGGCAATGGCAACCCACTCCAGTGTTCTTGCCTGGAGAATCCCAGGGACGGGGGAGCCTGGTGGGCTGCCGTCTATGGGGTCGCACAGAGTCGGACACGACTGAAGTGACTTAGCAGCAGCAGCAGCAGCCTATATTTAGATCTTGAACACCTTTCCTTTTGACTCTTGGCATAATCCTGTGTTTGGATTGATTTCAGTTTTGTGTTCAAATATTGCCAGAGGGATCTTTCTGAGCCATACATTTGATTCTTAACTCTTGGTCACACCTTTAGGATACAGACACAAAGCCTGGCTCTTGGTTAGGTGATACATACATACATGCCGTCACTCAGTCGTGTCAACTCTTTGCGACCCTACTGACTGTAGCCCGCCAGGCCCCTCTGTCCATAGGGATTCTCAAGTCAATACTGGAGTGGGTTGCCATGCCCTCCTCCAGGGGATCTTCCCAACCCAGGGATTGAACCTATGTCTCCTGTATTTCAGGCATATTCTTTACTGTCTGAGCTACGAGGGAAGCCCAGATACTATTTAAATTATTGATATACACCAGTGGTTTGATAAGTTACTCTTATCATCCAGGGATATTTCTGTGATGAGTAGAGTGCATGAAGTTTGTACAGTGCTATTATTAAAAGTATTAAAACATTTCTAGAGTATTTATTGTATCCCAGCTATTCTTTAAAGAATGCTACATGAATTATCTTATTTAATCCTCTCAAAAATTATCTGTAATTGCCTTTTCCATTTTATGGATGAAGAATTTCAGGTTCAGAGAAATTAACTATCCGAAGAGTAAGCGAGTGTTAAGTAATAGAGCTGGGATTTGTGTTTATATGAATTGAATCAAAGCTTATACTTTTTCCACTCAGTATGAGGGAAGGGCGTGCAAGCAATAGAAGAATTTACACATTGCCGTTTGACATCTTGTTCTCTATAGACTTATGAAGTGTTGGACATTTGTGGACTAACTCTTGCTTCGGTGTTTGGCTAATTTGGAAAATTTAGGTTTCCCTTATTTATGAGAATGCGCTTATTTTTTGGGTATTAGTTGAAACTGAAGGGTGTTATTTGATATAAACTAACGTGAATTAGTATAGGTTACTTTGCAGTCAAAGTGAAAGGCAGCTGTAATTTAAAGGCTGATGTCAGTCACTGTTGGGTACTGTGCAAAGAAATGTTGTGCTCGTGCCCAGTTGTGTCCAGCTTTTTGCAACTGCATGGACTGTAGCCCACCAGGTTCCTCTGTCCATGGGATTCTCCAAGCAAGAACACTGGAGTGGGTTACCCTTTTCTCCTCCAGGGGATCTTCCTGACCCAGGGATTGAACCTGCATCTCCTGTATGTCCTACATTGGCAGGCAGACTCTTTAGCACTGAGCCACTGGGGAAGCCCAAAGAGATGTAATGTGCATCATTTCACTTCTCTGAGCAAAGAGTTACCACAGCTAGTTTTTATGTTTTTCAGGGTTCTCAGTAAGAATAGTATCTCTGACAATAAAGCGTGAGCTAAAATGGGTAGATTTGGAAAGCATTTGTTTTAAAAAATGGATTGTGAAATAAGATTCAGTAGTTAGCCATTTCTTTATAAGTTAGCACTACTTTCCTAATTGAAAGTCACATGATGTTCCCTAGGCCATGAATTTGGACCAAATTTATTGTTTTCAGTTGATCTGTCCAGTGGTGATGCAAGATAAAACATCTGGCTATTTAGAGGAGAGCTCATTGGAAGAGATTAAAATTGCATAACTTCTGTTGACGAGGCACAACTGCCAGGGTTGATCTGTTTCAAGGGAAATAAGACAATGTCCCAGGTATTAGCCTGTATACTTTTGTTACTTTTCTGGAAAGGAAGACCAGGGGAAGAATTGGGGACATGACAGGGAAAAGAGAATAGTAAAAGTGGAATAAAATTGTTGATTATGAGTAGAAAGTGGAGAAGTCATGATGTTGTTGTCAACTGAGCATTGTAAGTTCTATATAGTCCTCAGATCACACAGTTAGTTAAGACTGAAGCAAGAATTTAGTCTCAACAGTGAAAGCCAAGGCTTAAGGTTTTCACTGCAATGCCCCATCCAACAATTTCTAGGGTATGTTCTGGGTGTTTAACATGTTTGATTTCATTTAAGACTTATACTTGCCCTTCAGTTTTACTACCATTGTGTATATGAGAAAACTAAACATTTTTAAAAATACTGAGGATTTAAAAAATTAGATAAGTTGTCCGATTTGTTAGAACTGTGTATTTTCAAAGTTTAAAAAAAAAAACAAATACAATTTCAAAGGTTTATCAAAGTCATGTTGTTAAAACTACCATCAGCAATAATGCTCTTAGAGATGTTTATTTTAGAGAATCTTTTCTGTAGAAATCCTATCTTCAGTATGGGAATCCCTATTTCCAGGATGGGAATCACATCAACTCCTATATTCTAGGTAGTTCAACTCTGGCAATTGTTTTTGGTTAGTTGCTCAGTCATGTCTGACTCTTTGCGACCCCATGGACTGTAGCATGCCAGGCCTCCCTGTCACTCACCATCTCTCAGAGTTTGCCCAACTGGCAATTATCTTTCATAATAAATCTTTTAATGTCACCTATGTATTGCTTTGTCTCTCGATTACTAGGAAGTTTAGAAACAAAACACTGCAAAGAAAAAGGCCAACAACCAACACCTCTTATATAGCTTGGAACTATTCAGAAATTTTAGTTTGGTCATGGAGTAAGTAGCCAACCCAAATATTGGTGACAAAAACATATTATCTTTGTACTTTATTTCAGAAATAGTGGTGAATTTTATCACCTGATTGCAAACAGAAATATTTGCTCTCTTTGCTTTATTGAAAAAAACATTTCTAATGGCTTGATTGCTTCTGTCAGGAAACACAATCAGTCATATTCATTTAACCGTGTTGTAAATAGTAAGCATGTTTTATTTTAGCCTTATAGTATATATCAACAGCCAAAAGCCCCATATAGGACTTTGGTTACCTGCACTCAATGAACTGTCACTGAACCCCAGTGTCTCTGGTCTTTTTCCCACCAGCATACATGGGCCTTTGATGCTTCGGAAACAATATGCACATTGGAAGGCATTTTAAGTTACATGGAATATATATTTTTTCTAACTATCACTAGAAGTACTCAAGCAATAAATGTGCCCCAATAAAGAACACTAAAGGTGAAATATTAACAGGGGAGATTATAATTATGGAATCAAATACTTAAGTAAACACTGAGGACATTATGTGCCCACTAAAGCATTTGAATCGCATCTTTCACAGTGGTGCCTGTGGCCGTTGCTTTACAGTGATGCTGGATAAGCACAAACAGTGGGGGAATTAAAAAAATATAATATTGGTTCTGAATCAAAACTAGTTTCACCATCTCTATTTTTAGAATGTGTTCTCTCTCACTTTGAATGGGGGGCTTCCCTGATTGCTCAGTTGGTAAAGAATCCACCTGCAGTGCAGGAGACCCTGGTTCGATTCCTGGGTTGGGAAGATCCCCTGGAGGAGGGCATGGCAACCTACCCCAGTATTCTTGCCTGAAGAATCCCCATGGACAGAGGAGCCTGGCAGGCTGCAGTCCATGGGGTCGCAAAGAATCGGACATGACTGAGTGACTAAGCATAGCTCACACACTTTGAATGTGGGTGTAACTTTTGTTGTATATTTCTGTAAATGTCTTTAATAATATATTAGGGAACATGGAGTAAAATGATAATTAATGTGTTTAACTCTGGAGTCACAATGTCAGTGATGAATCTTGGTACCAGAGTAAATTCATAATAGATACGTACTCTTGGGCAGTTTATTTTGCTTTAGCGCCTCAGTTTGTGGCCCAGTCTGTAGATTAGAATAATAGTAGTTACCTAACAGGGTTGTTGTAAGGATTGCTTTAGTGTTTATAAAACATATATTGCCTTCTCTATGAACTTTAGTAATGACGATGATGACTACATAGCATAAAAAATGATGTGTTCTACTTTTCTGAGCAGTGTGGAGCCAAGAGAATAAAAACGGGGTCAAATCTGAACATTAAATATTATAAAAATATCTTGTATTCAACTTCTTAATCATACTTAATAGGAAATGCATTGTAGTTTTTGTTGTTTAGTTGCTAAGTTGTTTCTGGCTCTTTGCAACCCCACGGACTGCATCCGGCCAGCCTCCTCTGTCCACGGAATTCTCCAGGCAAGAATACTGGGGTGGGGTGCCATTGCTTTATCCAGAGGATCTTTCCTGACCCAGGGATTGAACCTGGGTCTCCTACATTTTTACCATCTGGGCCACCAGGGAAAGCACCTCAAAAGCCCAGAAAATACATTAAATATAATTTAAAATCATAAGAGCTTTCCCCATGGCACTAGTGGTAAAGAACCTGCTGGCAATGCAAGAGACCTAAGAGATGCAGGTTTGATCCCTAGGATCCCCTGGAGGAGCGCATGGCAACCTACTCCAGTATTCTTGCCTGGAGGATCCCATGGACAGAGGAGCCTAGTGGGCTATGGTGCATGGGTTGCAAAGAGTTGGACATGACTGAAGTGACTTAGCATGCAGGCAAATCATAGGAAGTTAGCATAAAGAGGGCAAAGATGGAGAGAAGGAGGAGGAAGAACAGGAACTGAGTGCCTCTATAAGTCTTGTATTAATGTTTCTCTTGTTTCTAGATCATGAAAGTATTTGCTAACCTACAAATTGCTCTGGGTGGGGGAAAATTATGTTGATCCTGGGCCAGTGATAAAATCATGCTTTTAACTACCTGCTTGGGGATCTATAGCGTAATGTCTTACACTGTATTAGGCACAGAAAAATGAAATGGTGAAACATGTCTCACAATGTATGTGTGTTTTGGGTATGGCAGGGGACGACTAAATTGATTATGACCAAATGGACACAGTTTGAAATATATGTATATCTTGAGCACTTGTAGGGTTACCTAGAAAACACATTGAAAGAAAAAGGAAATATTAACACTTGAAATTAGAAGACATAGGGTTAGTTAAATTAACATCTGTAGTTGCTATTATATTGTTTGGGTACTAGTGAAAACAATATATATCTTTTGTATGTTAATAAAAACACGCTAGATCCACAAAGATTTATGTGGATTGAGAGAATCTATGTAACTTTAAACCTAATGCTCTGTGTTATCAGGTAGCATTCTGTTTTTCTATTTGCTATGATATTAGTGTGAAAATGAAATAGTAATTTGGCATATTGCTGTTTTTCAAATCTAAATTTTTCTCTTTACTAATAAGCTTATTACTAAGGCATCACTTCATTTCAGCCAGTTAACTTAGTCCTTCCTTTCTCTGTATGGCTTCCACACTAGAATCCCCTGCCCCCCAGTTTCTCCTCTCCTGAGGGCAGAGTGCAGTCATGGGCTCCAGGCTTCATTTTTAGGCAGCCTGGATTTGAATACACTCTTCTCTACTTGCTATTTTAATAATCTTTCATGGGTTGTGTTGCTTCCCTGGTCTCAGTCAGTAAAGAATCTGCCAGCAATGCAAGAGACCCAGATTCAATCCCTGGGTCAAGAAGTTCCCCTGGAGAAGGAAATGGCAACCCATTCCAGTAGTCTTGCCTGGAAAATCCCATGGACAGAGGAGCCTGGAGGGCTATAGTCCATGGGGTCGCAAGTTGGACATAACTTAGCAACTAAATCACTCCCACCACCTCAGGTTGTGTTACTTTCTGGGATTCAGTTTCTTCAACTTCATATGGAGCTAACACTTGATCTTGCTTCACAGGTTGTCAAGGTTATGTGAGTAAATCCATGTACAGTATATAAAAGTATGCCTAGAACAGCCCAGTTAAGTGCTTAGTATGATATTTAATATATTGTTTTGTCAAACACATGTTTCTGATGCCCAGCAAAAACAATGATCCAGAGGTTTATATTGCAACCTACAGTTCCTGAACTTAGAGAATCTGAATTGTCTGCTTTTGTAGAGCTATATGCTTCTATTTGTTTGGAGAATGAATGACTTGCCCAAAAGTTTTTGGCACATAATAAAGCCTCAATAGCACTGGTGATCCCTAGTAACTGTTGTTGTAACTCCGAAGAAAGTGCCAGAAACTCTGTAAAAATCTATTCCCACCCCCCCCACCGCCCGCCCCCCGCAAGACACTTTGCCTACATCTTTGTTAGTCTTTATTTTTCTTTTCAATGTCTCTTAGATTTATGTGTCGGGAAAACTTCGGTGGTCATTTCTGTGCTTTCCATTGCCATGATCCTTCCATATGAAGCATGAATTTACAGTTGTTTACTTGACTTTGGGATTTTTAAGCTTCTGAAGGGAGAGGCAACTGTTTTAGGGATATATTACTTTTCTTCTGTAGCACTTGGGAGAGGGCTGAGTGCATACTTGGAGTTCAAGAAAGATTGGCTATCTGCACAAACACAAATCAAAATGTATATACACATCACTAAAATGTGTTCTCCCTAATAGCACTTTAGATATTCTAATTTGAACAGGAACATATCTGTTTGTACTTTTAACGTTTAATTAACATTGTCTGTTTTCTCTTACTATTCGATTTTAAAGCAAAAATCAGCTGACTTTAAAAATTAATGGTGATAACTGATTTCATGTTGAACAACATAAAAATTAATAGATGCACCTGATAGACCATTTTTGGCCTTCTCACAGCTTTATGTAAATATTGTCTACTTGTTTATTCTTCAATATGAGCATGCAACAGCAATAAAATCTTTGGAGAAAAGCCTAGGGTTTATTTATTTTTTTTTTTAGTCTTATCTAAAATTTTATTTTATTTCAGTCTGAGTATTGCCACTTGTTCAAATAGCTCACATAAACCCATTCCATCCAAAAAGGAAATATAAAATGCTTCTAACAGCATAAGCACAGTTGGCATGGCCTATCCAAAGGTCTTCCAATAGTGTCCGCACGCAAAAAAAAAAATCTAAATGGAGTTAAGCCATAAACTGGATGTTCTTATTATCTGTGCCGTAAGAAATATTCAACATCAGTTTGTTTTTAAAAACCCATCAAATATCAGTCATGGCAAGGAAGACCACTGAGCTGACTTCTGATAACTAAGTTATGTTATCACTGAACGTAACGTATCCTACATGATTGCTGCCATACGGAAGACCTTGGGGTAGGGGCTTTTCATAAGTAACACAAGCACCACTTGCACAGGAATGGCCGGGCATTCCCAGAGCAGCCGTGTGCTCCTGACTTCCTCCACTGCTTCTTCCTCACCATGGTACTCAAGCCTCCAAAGCTGAGAGGGCAATGCTTAAACTCACTGAAGGCTTTTACAAAGAAGACTAATGAAGGAGATGTTGTGAGGTACAGCTAAATACTAAAAGTGATGATGATGATGAGATCTTGAGTACTTGAGCCTATTTATATTGCCTTGGATTCACTGATTTTGCATGTTAGTCTGCTTTCTATCTCACAGGACACTGTGGAGGATTAAGTGAGATAAAGTATGTGACAGTCTAGTTTGTGTCTGCATAACCAGTATATAATATTCCCATCCTCCTCCCCATCCCCAAAGAGGCTAGTCCTTGAACTTTCAGAGTACTCTGTAAAGAAAAAATTAGTATTTCTATCTGCATCCGTGTCAGCATGATTCTAAATTTCTCCCGAGAGTCACTTCTCTTTTGTAAAATAAACTTTATACTATTTGAAATATACGTGAAGCTTCATTTTTGTTCAGGGTTTTTAACTTCTCATTGTGAAAAGTTACTTCTGAGGAACTGAAACCCCAGAAGGTAACCATAACAAAAACATGTTCAGTGTTTTTTTATATTTTAAATGATGGTTCAAAGGCAGACTTGTAGACTTGTATCTCTTCAGGAGATGGAAGGCAAATGCAGCCTCTGAAGGGAACTGTTCTAATTATTGCCTAAAAAAGTAAAATTATACAACTATATTCAAGGACATAAAACAAGGCACTACATTAAAACTAGGATGACTGAACAACAGTTAGGGGGAAACAGCTGAAAGAGTAAAGGGAGAGAGATTTAAGAATAATCTGAGTTGGGACAAGGATCCATCAGTCCTGGATGCTTCTGTTATCTGAATATCTTGAATCACATGATTTCCTGTTTTACCTTCTACAATGTCTCCACTGATATTTCAAATCAGCATTTTCACAGAACTAAATAATAGTTATCATTGTGTTGGGATTCAAAATTTCAATCCAGTAACCATCAGGATCTTGAATAAATGCCAGGCCTTTCATTTTACCATCATCAGGTTTCTTCACAAATTTGACTCCCAGTTCTTCAAATCTTTTACAAGCACCATGAACATCGGGAACAGCAATTCCAATGTGACCAAATCCTCGAGGGTCTGAATTGCCACTGTGGTAACTCTGGGTCTCATCATCTTCTGTGCCCCAATTGTGTGTCAGTTCAAGTGTAGCTTTTCTGAAGAATACCCACGCTACTTTTTCATCTTTATCTTTTGGGATGTCATTTTTATCCTCATAAGCCAAGAAATAGAGTGAAAATTTCATAGTGGGGAAATCAAGTTTCTGGGGTAGTGTCATTCCAAGAATTCTCGTATAAAAATCCAGTGACTTCTTAGGATCCTTAATTTGCAACATGGTCTGCTGCAAGAGAAAATCCTTGGTGCTGGGGTCCGGGTCGGAGCAACAGCTGAGGGCAGCCTCGTCGGTGAGGCCGGACGCGACGCTGGCTGTGGTTCTGCCATGGCCGCACTGCTGTATCACGGACGACTGTCCCGGGAATTCAAGACGTACCCCAAAGCCTAGGGTTTAGTTGATAGTTCAGTTCAGTTCAGTTCAGTGTCTCAGTCGTGTCCGACTCTTTGCGACTCCATGAATCACAGCACGCCAGGCCTCCCTGTCCATCACCAACTCCCGGAGTTCACTCAAACTCACGTCCATTGAGTCGGTGATGCCATCCAGCCATCTCATCCTCTGTCGTCCCCTTCTCCTCCTGCCCCCAATCCCTCCCAGCATCAGAGTCTTTTCCAATGAGTCAACTCTTCGCATGAGCTGGCCAGAGTACTGGATAGTGGTGTCCTAATAATGCCAATGCAGGAGACCTGGGTTTGATCCCTGTGTCAGGAAGATCCCTGGAGAAGGAAATGGCAACACACTCTCATATTCTTGCCTGGGAATTCCCATGGAACGAGGAACCTGACAAGCTTTAGTCAATGGGATCTCAAAGAGTGGAACACAACAGAATACTGCATTCTTAGTTTTGATGAATAAACCATGATGATGTAGAGTGATAACATTAAAAGAAATGGAAAGATGTGATGAGTATATGGGAGCTTTCTGTACTATCCTTGTAACTTTTCTAAAAATCTAAAATTATTCCCAAATAAATTTATAAATTATTCCTAAACATATTTACAAAGTATTAAAAATAATTTATAAATAATTTAAAAGTGAATAATTGGAAACAAGCTAAATGTTAAAAATGAGAAAAAATGATTATTATATTTCCAATGACATATTCACTTAATGGCATGTAATACACTCATTAAAAAGTTTCATTGTAAAAAATGAACTAAATACAAAATGCTTCTGGTATTAAGTAGAAAAAATGTCAAGAATACTATTTGTTCAGTCTAAGTACAACAATAAAAATAAATTAATAAAAGTAAACATATAAAAATTATCATCCTAGGACCAGGAGATTCTGACTCTTTCTTTTTGTTACAGTTTTCTAAATTTCTATAGCTTTGCAAATTTCTATAGCTTTACTCCGAATAATCATTGATGGTAAAAGATCAGCTCTAAAGAACTAAATTTACTTATCAGGGATGTGAATTAAAGCATGTTAAAAAAGGAAAAAAAAACAACAACAGTATATTTGACCATGACTTCCCCAATTTTAATTAAAAAGTTTTTATCAAACCATTTTGAAAAATTTGATTTTGGGAACTGGTCAAAATAGATGAAGACAGTCAGACAGTAGAAAATTCCAATTATAAAATAAGTCCTGAAGATGTAATGCACAGCATGGTGACTATAATTAACAATACCATATTGCATATTTGAAACTTGCTAAGAGAGTATATCCTTAAAGTTCTCATTTCAAGAAAAACAATATATTACTGTGTAGTAATGAGTGTTAACTAGTCTTATTATGGTGGTTACTTTGCTATATATACACACACACATACACAAGCATACATACATATTATCATTATCTGAAACTAGTATGATATACATTCCTTTGTATCTTAATAAAAAATCTAGTTTTAGCAAGCATTTTATCTTAAGGCTATAACTTAAGATTTATTTTGGATACTTTTCAATTGCAAACACTTTCAGCTTTCAAAGGTCAGCTCTTACAGAACTGACCTGTCATTTTACCATTTTACCTGTACACAGCTGAATACTTTAAAATCCCTCTTCAAAATTTGTTACTTGGATATGTTCACGTAGGAAGAGGTGGAGCCAGGAGTAACTGGTAGGAATTCAAAGTGCCACTGTAGTTCAAGAACCCAAAGTACATATTGCTACCAATAAAGCACAATCAAATCAAAAAGCACGCTGTGGTTCTGCAAGTGACCTTGAGAGAATATCCATAGCTTTGCTCTCTTCTTTAGCCTTCACATTCTGGCATTATTAACAGTCACACTTTGGGGTCCATCTGGAGTCTGACTTCTGTCTCCACACTTGTAAATTTCCACTTCGCTCATCCAGAGATTCCATTCCACGTTCAACTTATTACTTTGGGAGCTCAGGTATCCCCTACTTTTTGAAGTTTGCCTTATGCCACTTAACATTTACAAAATAGCTACATTAGTACCTGTTTGCATTAACTGAAAGAAATCCAAAGAGGACTCTCACTTTTACAAAAATAGGCAAAGAAAGAAAATAGTGGTCAGCATTTGCTTTGAAACACAGTATGTTTCTTGAGCAGGTAGAGTGGCGCCGCCAAGCTCCCTCCATGGGAACTACACTCAGCTTCTCAGCATCAAGCCCCCATAGCTTTTACTGGATCTGTGAGCTCCTGTGCGTTATTGTGCATCCATTAACAAGATGTGTCCTCAGATAAATGCTGTTTTACTTTACATCATTTTGGCTTAGGAAAGGTTTCATAGAAATGCTCTGTTTTTGGATATTGGGGAACCCTGTATATTATTTGATTAATTGGTGATGGACAGGGAGGCCTGGCATGCTGCAATTCATGGGGTGGCAAAGAGTCGGACACGACTGAGCGACTGAACTGAACTGAATTTCATTTAGAATAGGAAGAAATATGTAAAAACTGTTAGAAGCAAACATAAAATATATTTCATGGATTGTTGTGAATGTTCTGCTATATATAGTGAAATGCTATATTTTACCCTGTATTTTAAAATGCTTGAGAGTATTAGAAACATAAATGGTATTTCAAAAGGAAAACTATATGATTGGAATTACTTTGCAGTTAAAACTTTTTCACAACTTTAAGGCTCTTAATTGAAAATATTTCAGTAGCAAAAAGGAGATATGTCTGTAATATATGTGTATGGGAAGATTCTTGATTGAAAGAGACCTTGGAATACTTTCATTCCTTGGGGCTGAAGGAAGATATATATTTAGAAGCAAAGACAGAACCAACTGGAAAATTTCCACCACCAAATGATAGGCAGGATGTGTCCTTGGAAATCATGGTGATAGGCTCCTTCTCCCTTGGAGGTACTCCATCCTTAAAAATCAAATAGGGTATATTGAATCCTTTATCACTGCTTGGATAGAACTTGGACAAGGTTCAGAAAATGGAAATCATTCCAAAATCCTCTCTCAACTCTTTGAATGGAGGAAATCTTTGATAGGAACTCACTACTTAAAAAGGGTGTGTGTGAAGGGATCCTTGGAAGATGTTCAACTTTTGATGAGATGGCTCCTTGGATGGTTTTCAAGACCTGGAGGGGTCCATAGTGAAGAATCACGCTGCTTCATTACTGTATTTTTCCTCTTCGTGTTTGCAGACAAGGCTGAGAATCTGTCCAATTTCTTCCTTGGCTAAGGTAGTCTTTATTTTAATAGAAAGGCTAGTCAACTTGGCACATTTGCAGATGAGAAGAGCAAATGAAAGCAAGTAACATTTAGATAATTCTCTTGGCCGATGGAAGATAACTTTGTGTTTGATTGAGCTGCCCTTTTTTTTTCTCTCCACAGTAGTTTACCAATTTGGGAAATGAAAAAATCATCTCCTGTTTTATACCTGTTAACCCCCAGGTGATTTTTATTGTTTGCGTTGTGAAAAAATTTAGTTGGGGTGTTTGCATTTAAATGTAGAGTTATGCCTTTATCTAGTTCATATAACTTAATATGACACTTTTCATAGTTATGTAATTACTTTGAATTTGATAATTACTTTGAATTACTTTATAATTTGGTATATGAGTGGGTATTATTAATAGTTTTGGGAGTTTCACCAGTAATCATTGTTTTGCTTTTAATTTAAAAACCAGAGACTCTTTGTGTATCTTAATATCTATTTCATTTTCTCTTGAACTTATATAATACTTAGTAATACAACATGCACCAAGTATGTTTGCTAATAACTATTTCATTAGTTAGGGCGCTATAATACTTAACTGCAATTTGATGAGTGTTTTACCTAAACTCTGTTGTTTTATTTTGAATGAGGAACATTTTTACTCATTAACAACAATAACAATTTAAAAAATCTGTAGAAGTTGAATTAAAAAAAATCACAAATGCAAAATGTCACATTTAAGATTATGTGACTTATGATGACTGATATAGATTATAATATTTCTTGATATTCTGTGATCCCATGTGTGAAAAAGGCTTTAATTTAATTTTATTCTAAATGCTTAAATAAAAATATGTATCTTAATGACAGTGATAAGGAAATATTAGGTTGGTGAAAAAGTTCATTTGGGTTTTTCCATGTTACAAAAAACCTGAACAAACCTATGGCCAACCCACTATGTTAATTAATGACCTCTTAAAACAATTTATTGAAAATAGTTGCTTTTCATACCTAGTCAAATTTAGTACATTAGTATAGATAAATGGCATAACTTGGCTAGTAGGGAAAGCAGATACAGATATGAGAAGTGCAAATTTTAAGATAAAATTGTTTTTAAGCCTAATTTTTAAAAAGTCTGTCTGCAATGGATATTGACGCCAATCTTCCATTATCACTTTAGCTTTAGCAGCATGAGGAGAATTAAAACTCATTACACATGAATGATTTACTGATATCTATCAATGTACAAATTCTAGGGTTAGAGTTTGTTAAATAGAAGCCCATCTATCTTTGATAGGTATTACAAAGTCATAAACTCAAGAGAGATTTGTTGGTATTGTTGTTTAGTTGCTCTGACTCTTTGTGACCCCATGGATTATAGCCCTCCAGGCTCCTCTGTCCATGGAATTCTCCAGGCAAGAAAAATGGAGTAATCTGCCATTTCCTTCTCCAGGGGATCTTCCTGACCCATGGATTGAACCTGCCTCTCCTGCAATGGGAGGTGGGTTCTTTACCACTAGGAAAGCCCCAAGAGAGATAAAGTACATAGAATACAAAGGCTCAAAATTTCCATTCTTTCAGGGAACATCTCTCTTATACTCTAGTTAAAGCCAGACAATCTGTGAAGAGCCTCGTTAATACTACAGTTGGTGAACATCCTTGAACTAGGGATGAGTCTGTGCAGTGTGTTCAGTTATGGCTGTGGCTAAGACTCTGCTCAGCAGGGCAGTTCTAGAGAAACTTTTCATTCTTGATTTAAGATGGGTCTTTATAGGTTCCAAGGAGGGGAAAAAAGTACTTCTGAATAATTAAGTCAGAAAGATCTGTGGGGTTCTATTTAACAAAAAAAACGAAATACATGCTGGCTTCTACAAAATGATTTTTGTGTTTAAGTGAGCCATTCAGTTGAAAAGTGAAATGGGCCACTAACAGCATTTTTGTTGTTTGAAATTTTCATTACAATGGCTCCTGTCCTACTTTTCCCAGTGGAATGTGAATTCTTACACTGTAAAGCCAAAAACAGAAAAGAAAACAAAATACACACACACAAACTGTTTTGTGGCTTTAGAAGTTATTATTTTAAGTGATCTGGCTCTGAGGTGGGGCTGAAATGGAATATTCCTTTAGCCAGTGGCACAGACGGGCATTTCTGGATGAGATTCTGCCCCCTTGTAGTGGAACGTGATGTACATTTTGATTCCCTGGCATGCCTACACTATCACCCATCTGTTAAGATGGCATTGATCCTAACAAAAAAAAAAAAAACTGTGGTTTGCCAGGTTCCAGAAGTCCTAGGTGTCTGGCATATGTATACATTTCTAAAGGTATTTTCCAGAATTAAAAAAAAAAAAAAAAAAAAAAAAGAAGAGTTTAGCTTAGGGTGTTTTCTTCTAGAGAATAGTTCATTGGTAGGTCACTACAGGCAATTCTGACAGTAGTATATATTCATATAATTTTGTACTTATGTTTCATATACTTATATTTCATATACTTATACTTATGTTTCATATTGGGGAATTTGCATGTGGAAAAAATGTCATTGAGACTTAGAGCAATTAATCCATCTTCTACATAAACAGCCCTTATTCATTGCAGCTGATCTCTTTAATGGATACCTGTATCCGTGATTCATGTTATTTCTATCAGTTCTACCAAGTATTCCATAAGACGGTGTGTTAAAGAGTGAACCTCTGAGAGGACAGTTGTGACCAATTTTGAGGTGGAAATCCATACCCCATAAGCTTAACAAGATAGTATTGATTGCCTGAAGTTGAAAAAGTCCAGAAACGGCTTAACTTAAAGACAGGTGGTGGAAATCCTAGAGAGCGCTGCAGCTCTCAGGGGGCCATGGGATAATTTGGTTACCAAAGAGAAGACATCCTGTTGTTGCTTAGCTACAGGACTCTGGGTGGCAGCTCTTTTCCCTATCACATTTCCTGGTGTTTTGTTTTTGTAAATGTAGCTCCTTGCAAATGAGGGACGTTCATGCAGATGTCCACATTGCAGTTGTTTTGTTTTGTAAAATGAAACAGTATTAGAGGGAAAAAAAACCCTGGGAGATATAAAGTTTTGAGAGGAAGTTTCTCTTTGTGTTTCACTGTTTTAGAAGATTAAATCAAGTAATATAAAATAACATAGACACAGTTTTGATATACATTTTACAAGATTTAGCATTAAGTTTTAGCACTAGAAAAAAATCTTTTCTGTTTTTAAGAATAATGGCTATGTATTGAAAACATAAGTACCTGTTGCATATACATGTATTGAAAATCATTGATATTCAGTGTACTAAATGGATGGTTTTAAAAAAATCAATTCCAGATACTTTATTTTTGTTCATGTACATATTTGTGAATTTCCATTTTTGATGATATTTGAGTTAAAGTCTTTATTATTTTTTAGCTTTGTGTACTGTTGTTGTTGTCTTTTAGTTGCTAAGCCACGTCCAACTCTTTGACCCATGGACTGTAGCCCAGAACTCTTCTCTGTCCATGGGATTTCCCTGGTAAGAATACTGGAGTGGGTTGCCGTTTCCTTCTCCAGGGGATCTTCCCAACCCAGGGATTGAACCTGAGTTTCCTGCATTGGCAGGCAGATTCTTTTCCATTGAGCCACCGGAGAAGCCAGTGTGTACGCTAATTCCTATATTAAATTCTGAAGTACTAAAGTATAATACAACTTCCAAATAATATATTTTATAATTATCAGATCCTATTCCATAAACATCATGGCCATCTTACCTACATTTGATAATGTATTTGTTTTGCAGTGTTGAAAGGTTATTGAATTATTGGGATAAGCTAACAAGGGATTTTTAGTGTAGTTCCATGGAAAAGATAGTTATACTTAGAGACTCATTGAGAAGAAAAAGTCATTTTATCACAGATTTATAAGAGTTAAGAATAAAAGCAAAAAAAAAAAAAAAAGAATAAAAGCAAACACAATAAGGGTAGGCATGGGTCTATTTTCACCCTGCTCTTTCACAAAACAAATTAAGAGGTTTTAATCAATATGGAAAAGTTCTTTCCAAATCCAAACAGCTTGTCTGAATAATTTATTCCCATTTTAATTTAAATAATATTTCATTTTTTCCTCATGTATTGTTTCTATTCTAAAAACTAAACGCCATCTCTAGATTGAGAAACATGAACCTGATTTCCCTGGAGCATCAGGTGAAATAAGTACATATTTGTATGTTGTAAATGAGAAGATATTAAATATTATTAAACTGAAGAGTAAAATTAAGTGTCTATAGAGAATCCCAACTTCCCAGGTGGCTCAATGGTAAAGAATCTGCCTTCAATACAGGAGACAAGAGTTCCATCCCTGGGTTGGGAAGATCTCCTGCAGAAGGAAATGGCAACCCACTGTGGTATTCTTGCCTGGAAAAGTCCCATGGACAGAGGAACTTGGCGGGCTACTGTCCATGGGGTTGCAAAAGAGTTGGATACGACTTAGTGACTAACTAACAAGAGAATCCCAACAGGACTGGACTATTCAGAACACACACAGTCAAAGGACTGACTGCTGGTTTTGTGCATGTTTCAGCTCCAGGCTTTACATTTTTACTTTTCAATTTTTTTCAATAGGTCATGGTCAATGAGCAAAAAGTAGAAGACTCAGTGACACAAAGATACATGCTTTATGCTGTTTGCTCAGAAAAAAAAAAAAGTATGTAGCTATTTCCATGACAATTTAGGAAAGACTGGGATAACATGTTGAATGTAGCTGTCTGAGCATCTGTTGGTTTTCAGTCTCTGTTTGAGTAGAGTAAGAGTCTATGTTATGATAGACAAGCTACTCAAGTGAATCATTCTGCCTCCCTCATGATTACTTCAAGTGGATCATTCATTCTTTACTTTCCATTTGAAAACATTGATGTGGAGATAGACAGGCAAAGAATAGAACCAAGACTGCTTTTTAAAGAACTCAGGACTCTTTCTGTATATACAACATGGGCAGAATGGAGTAAGATCCTTTTTTTGTTGTTTGTTTGTTTTTTTTTTAATTTTTAAGGTGGATACACCAGTATAGAGTCATTTGCACTTCCAGAGCATTAGCATCCTTGCAGGAATAAGTGTAGACCTTCCTGGAGCTGATTTTGAAGGCTGTCACTCATGAAATGCTGATGAAAATATTCTCATATCTGATTTTTCTACCCTCCCCCACTACTGCCCCAAGTTTTGTTAATGTTAAAGCTAGAATGTAGCAGGGTGTACAGTCTAGCCAAGAGATAACAGAGGATCATGGTGGTATCGAACATAGACTTTAAATTAAAAGATCTTGATTTGAATCTAGGATCTAACACTTATCAGCTATGGGCTCTTGGTTGTGTTAGTTACCTTCTCTAGACCTCAGTTTCCTCTTCAATGAAATGGGATAACATCAGTACCTACTATCAGATCAGATCAGATCAGTCGCTCAGTCGTGTCCGACTCTTTGCGACCCCATGAATCGCAGCACGCCAGGCCTCCCTGTCCATCACCAACTCCGTCAAACAAAATAACAAATACGAATTGCTTAACCTTTTACCTGGCATAGAATAAACACTTAAGACATCTTATTTTACCAAGATATTTTCTGGAGGAATGCAACTTCAACTCCCACAAGGACTTTTGATATACACCTTCATAAGTAGCTTTCCCCCCAGTTTAAGATGCAAACTTATGCTGTGCTGCTCTAGACTATAAAAAATGTAATATCTTTCTTTTTTAGTCTTTCTCTCTCTGTATGTTTAGATACAAAGGCCATACACACTTGTACATATATTTAAGTATAGGCTGTGTGTATATTATGGATTTTTTGATTGCTAGAGGAAATTCTATGACTTCACACAGCTCGAATTTATGAGACTGTTAAAGGAAACATAGGAACAATCCTGGGATGATGAGAGAAAAAAAAGAATTGGTCAAAAATCAACTCCTCAATGGAGTACACTAATGAAATTTGTATATGAAACTTGTTATTCTGTCTTCTTCCTGGAAAGCCTTACTTTTTCACCAAGGAAAATATTCTTCCTGCGTCTCCCTTATTAATGTAGTCCCTTGTTGCACACATAGAGGTACAATAGTTTAATAAAACAAAGAGTGACTTGATGTTGGCCGCACGCGGTTGTTTGTGTTCACCTGTGACATTTACAAGTGAAGACGTACAGAGCCTTCTTTTGTTTCCTGGATAATCACTCAGGTGTTAAATAAGAAGTTGATTCAGTTTTAAATGGCATGATTTTCTCAAGCCTTGGAAAAGTAATTGATGGATTTTCTTCTTCTTTTTTCCATAGCTCAAATATACACACTGCAAAGTCATGTCTAACTGTTTAATTTTACAAGACTGAAAATATTGGATTTAAAGCTTAGGTTTTAGTTGAGGTTTATTCTTGGTGTCCAGCCCTGTCTAAACTTTCACAGGCAAATCGGAAATGAAACACAATTGAAACTAAACCAACCTTTTCTGCCTGCAAAGGGGCCTTAATATTTCATTTTGTGTTTTTCAGACAGAATCTAATGAAAACGTGATTTTTATGTATTTTCCTTGTGTCAATTATTCCCTGTACCCCTTCTAAACTCATCTGTGCATTCAACGTGAAGCTTCATTAAGGATCAAGCCAAGTAGTCTTTAAAAAGTACAGGGTTTTGGTGATAGACAGATGGTGGCTTTCATGATGTCAGGAAGTGTCAGATATTATGGTTGGCTGCGGAATGGTGGCTACTATCCAAACAGATTGGGAAACAGACAGAAAGAGCAAGAACACCATTTGTTTTATTTAGATACATTGTGAACAGAAGGAAGCAAGACAGAGCATACTTTTACACATCTTTTTTCCACTCCCTGTGAAAACAGTTTAAGATTTGTTATGTTATATTAGCCCTTTCATTATGCAAAAACATGTGAAAGCCAGAGATGCTGGTTAGAGAATTTGTCTCATTGTTATTTTCTATGAAGTTTGTTTATTTTTATTTTTATGGAATGTGATTCTTTGACAAAAATTCCCTCTCTTTGGGAATATCAAGTGCTTGAAATAGAGAATTGAGATGAAGTCCTTTAAAAGTGCTCTACTGTCAGGATAGTATGAAGAGAGAATTGACTTCCTGACTCTGATAAGGAACTCTCAGAAAATACTGTCAAAAATTTTTAGTTCCTAAACTGAAGCTGCTTCTCCATGAAGAACTCTAGATCTAGTTCTATAAGGATTTAATTCAAATTGGCAGCCAGAGGGCAGTATTGACTCCAAATATGTTGGGTCTAGTTACAAGGATTAATAAATTCAGGACAAGACACCATTAATGTATCTATCAGTGGGGGTCATCTTGATCTTAATATAAAAGAATATGCAAATTTTCTAGCTTATTCTAGCTTATTTGCTTATAAAGAGCAAATCCTTTAAACTTCCTTTCTTGCTATTTACCTATATCCGTTTATTAGTGTTAGGTGGTTAGAATAGGAAAAAGGAGTCCAAAATGGCAGTGGCTAAAAGAAAAAGAAAGGAAAACATCCGCAAAAATGGAAAAACAAGAAAATCTGAGAACCAGAGTGAGAATCTCAGGTTGAAAAAAAAAAAAAAACAGCCCTCTTGGCTAGCCCAATTTACATAGGGCAGGCAAGAGGGGTAGGAGACAAATGTATAAAAGGAGGAAGCCAAGATGGATTGAGGCCTCTCCTTTGGGGTCAGCCAGCCCTCACACCTCAGTTCAGTTCAGTCACTCAGTCCTGTCTGACTCTTTGTGACCGCATGGACTGGAGCATGTCAGGCTTCCCTGTCCATCACCAACTTCTGGACCTGGCTCAAACTCATGTCCAGTGAGTCGGTGATGCCATCCAACCATCTCATCCTCTGTTGTCCCCTTCTCCTCCTGCCTTCAATCGTTCCTAGCAGCAAAGTCTTTTCCAGTGAGTCAGTTCATCCCATCAGGTGGCCAAAGTATTGGAGTTTCAGCTTCAGCATCAGTCCTTCCAATGAATATTCAGGACTGATTTTCTTTAGGATGGACTGGTTGGATCTCCTTGCAGTCCAAGGGACTATCAAGAGTCTTTTCCAACACCACAGTTCAAAAGCATCAATTCATTGGTGCTCAGCATTCTTTATAGTCCAACTCTCACATCCATACATGACTACTGGAAAAACCATAGCTTTGACTAGATGGACGTTTGTTGGCAAAGTAATGTCTCTGCTTTTTAATATGCTGTCTAGATTGGTCATAGCTTTTCTTCCAAGGAGCAAGCATCTTTCTATTTCATGGCTCCAGTCACCATCTGCAGTGATTTTGGAGCCCAAGAAAATAAAGTCTGTCACTGTTTCCATTGTTTCCACATCTATTTGCCATGAAGTGATGGGACTGGATGCCATGATCTTAGTTTTTTGAATGTTGAGGTTTTTAAGCCAGCTTTTTCACTCTCCTCCTTCACTTTCATCAAGAGGCTCTTTAGTTCCTCTTCACTTCCTGCCTTAAGGGTGGTGCCATATGCATATCTGGCATATGAAATTAATATTTCTCCTGGCAATCTTGATTCCAGCTTATGCTTCATCCAGCCTGGCATTTTTGCATGATGTACTCTGCATGTAAGTTAAATAAGCAGGATGACAATATACAGCCTTGATGTACTCCTTTCCCAAATTTGAGCCAGTCCATTGTTCCATGTCCAGTTCTGTTGCTTCTTGACCTGCAAGAAGGTCATCTGGTATTCCCATCTCTTGGGAATCTGGTATTCTCATTTGGTATTCCTATCTCTTGAAGAATTTTCCACAGTTTGTTGTGATCCACACAGTCAAAAGCTTTGGCATAATCAATAAAAGCAGAAATAGATGCTATCCTTCTACTTCTAGAAGTAGAAGCAAGTACTATCCTTTGCTTGCTGAATAAAACTGAACCATAACAGAGCTGTAACACTGGTCTGCTGTTTCAAATTTTTGCTATGATGAGATAGAACCGAGGGAATTACACACTCCCCCAACATCTCTGGTGCCATTTCTCAGATTTAATCTGGCTGAAACAACCTCAGCTCAGCCCCTGCGAGGCAGAGGCCAAGCAAAGCAGAAGCCCAACTCAGCAAAAGCTCCTGCGGTGGAAGCTGAACGTGAAGAAAACCCAGTGCAGTGGAAATGATAAGAAGCTGCATGCTAGAAACTGGGACAGAAAAAATAAACTTAGCAGAAAGCTCACGTGGCCAAGTCTCAGATTCCAGAAGACCTCCAGTTGGGACTTCCTATCCAGAAGTCCCAACTGGAAGTCTATGGGAAGGACCTATGGCTGGAAGGACATATGGCTAACACAATCTTAATTCCTTTACAATCTCTTGTTTCTTGTTTCCTCAAACCCCCTGCAAACAGGTGAGCAGCAGTGGGTAAAATTGAGGGACTCTGGCAGGGGCTTCTCCTCAGTGTGTCCTGCAGTCTCCACTATGTACTGTGCCCTAGTAGCTGTTGCCCAAGCGGGTGAGGGTTTTTCTGTCCTCAATTTCCTTTGTGCCAAGGATCAGGCCAATGAAAACTATGAGTACAGGTCAGGTATTTAGCAGATTTTCCGGCAGGTTATGAAGGGGATTCCTTGGCACATTTTTCCCACTGCTTTTTCCTCCTGTCCTTCAGCTCCTCTCTCCATCTATGCCACCACTTACAAAGTATTGGGCAGGCCATAATCTTTCCATTTCTAAAAGCTGTATTTATAACTGTTCACCTAAAATTGGGTTTCAGGACCTAATGAAGCTCGGGTTCGTGATGCCCTTTTGCAAAAAATTCAGTGAGAGACACGGCAATAGTTAAGAGGGTTAAGATTTGTTTGGGTGAAGAAAGAAGCACACTTCAAGAGTGTGGGCCATCACAGAGGGTGAGTGCAGAGGCCATGGAAAGTGGTGTGGTTAGTTTTTGCGAGCTGGGTGATTTCATATGCTAATGAGTGGGAGGATCATTCCAACAATTGGGGAACCACCCCCTCCTTGGTCTTTTGATAGTGTCTTGGAACTGTCATGGCACCTCTGATTGTGTCTTTAGCTTGCAGATTGAGGATCAAGGTTTAGTTGAATTTGACTTGTCTGCCATCTTGGACCCATTTGATTTTAATTTTTTTGTGTTATGCTGCTGCTGCTAAGTCTCGTCAGTTGTGTCCGACTCTGTGTGACCCCATAGACAGCAGCTCACCTGGCTTCCCTGTCCCTGGGATTCTCCAGGCAAGAACACTGGAGTGGGTTGCCATTTCCTTCTCCAATGCATGAAAGTGAAAAGTTAAAGTGAAGTTGCTCAGTCGTGTCCTACTCCTAGCGACCCCATGGACTGCGGCCTACCAGGCTCCTCCACCATGGGATTTTCCGGGCAAGAGTGGTTTATGTTATGCCCTTGGGCTATGTCATTCTTTCAAAAGCTATGCCCTGCCACCTCAGCTCCTGTTTCATGCTCTTTTCTTGAGCCTTGTCCGGGCCTGCAATGTTGCCTTTACAATCTTCTGATGGGACAACCAGAAAATAGCTGGCCCTTGGGAGGGAAATACTGTATAATATCCAATCCCTCTAGATATTCAGGCCTTCATCTTCCATGTTTTCCACAACATGTGTGACAACAGCATCTCTCAGTGAACCAACTAGCGTGTGTGACAGGCACACAATGCCGGCTAGAAGTCCACCTGCTGGTGGCATCCCTTCAAGGGCATTTGGGCTTCCAGGGATAATGTTTGCCACTTTGGGAGTTAGTCCTGCAGGCCGTTTGGGCCCAAACCCTTACCACCCTTCTCTTAAAGTTACAAACATACACCTGAATCAAATCTCCACTCCACTTTTATGAAACATCTGATCTGTTGCCTCTTATCAATTTGTTCTTAAGCTACTTACTAACTCCTACAACCAGGACCCTGCCCTCTTGTAGGCAACATCACTCCACCCCACTTATTATTAAAATACTCTTAATGCCCCTAACAGGACCAGATAACCCACTCCTTTGTCATTACTTCTGTTATTACCTAGAGTGGGTCTGTGACAATGAAATGTTTACCGTTGGAAGCACCCTAAACTGCTCTTGTGGAGGACTAGGGGAGGAATCGGTGATTTACATTCCCTCAGAGCAATAAGAGGATAAGGCTTATGACTGTTTCATGAGCCTTATGATAGGTTCCCAGTCTCAGGGCACAGACTTGGATTGCTTTACATCATGGTATCTATTCTATTTGTCCATCTATCTGTCCATCTGCAGTGGACAAACTGGCAATGAGTTAAGATTACAACCCCTTAATCCTTCCCAGCACTAGTCACTGGGAAGCACTAGTCACGCTGGAGACCTTGGGATGCCCAACTCCAGCTTGGGGATTTTAGGAGGTCACCCAGCCTTGACCTGCCTAGGGATCTGGTCCCAAGGCAGTTGTCAGGCCTCAGCCTTCTCAGGGATCCACCAGCCTGGGGTCCAAGGAAGTCAACCTGCCTCGACCTGCATAGGGATCTGGTCCTCGGAAGGTTGTCATGCCTCAACCTGCTCGGGGATCTGCCAGTCCAGGGGTCCCAGGAGATCGACATGCCTCGACCTTCCCAGGGACCCAATTCTTGGGAGGCTAACATGTCTCAACCTGCCTGGGAATTAAATCTCCAGGAGGTTGTCATGCCTCAGCCTGCCAGGGGATCTGCACTCTGATCCAGGGACACCTGGCTCTCAGGTTGCAACAGGATAAGCTTCAGAAGGACTCACCTCTAAGGAAGTCCACCCATGGAAATAGAAGGAAGCCTATTAATTGTGGGACTGTGCCCAGTCTCAGCAGTAACTCAAGAGCCCAATGAGAACCCCATTGCCTTTCTGGAAAGGCTAAAAGAGGCCCTCCAAAAGTTTACTAATCTGGACTTTAGACTCTTTCAAGGGATAGGTGATTTTAAAGGGCGAATTCCTGTCCCAATATGCATCAGACATCAGGATAAAGTTACAACAGCTGCAGCAGAAGGACCCTGCTGCCTTGTTAGATGAGATTGTCCAGACAGCCACCGATACACTTTATAACAGAGAACAGGAGAGGAAAGTCAAGGCTCAGCAAAGGGAGAAAAGGAAAGAGATAGGACATGCCCAGATGCTGGCCACCCTGTAGGGAACCCTTATGGCAAACCCCGAATCCTTAAAGGACAAGGCACAAGGCAAATGCCTAATCTATAGAAAGGCAGGACATTGGGCTACAGAGTGTCTAAACTGTGACAAGTCCCTACAATGGCTTGCTACAAATGCCATCAGCTGGGACATCGGGCCACACTCTGCCCTCAGGATCCAAGAGCCTCAAGGTCAAGTGCCAAGCCTTCCCTTACGATGGCTCAGCAGGATGGAAGCAACCTGCTTCAGCCAGCCCGGCTATCAACCATCATGGGGCTGGAGCCAAGGGTGCAACTAGATATGGCAGGTAGGTCCAAGAATTTATTGGATGACACAGGGGCTACATACTCTGTCCTGACCTCCTATTCTGGAGCCTTCTCCTCCCAGACCTGTACCATTTTGGGTGCTACAGGAAAAACAGTTACAAAAAGATTCATCTGACCACTTTGTTGCTGGGATGGACAGATATTCTCCCACCAGTTTCTGGTGGTCCCTAAGTGTCTTACTTCCTTATTGGGAAGATGTCTCTCCCTGCCTTCAAAACCTTGTAGCTATTGTAGTCCTGATAGAAGATGCTTTAAAACTCTCTTTTGGGGGCAAACTAGCTATTTTTACCACCCACAAAGTGGAACAACTCCTGAATGGGAGAGGCCATTTATGGATGTCTGACCAAAGGATCCTCAGATATCAAGTAGTGCTGATGGAAAATCCAGGCCTGACTATGTTCCCTTGTGAGGTTCCTAGCCCAGCTACCCTCCTGCCTACCCCTGAGGGCTCTCTCCCCTTTCACTCTTGCCTAGAAACAATCCCCGAGAGGGATTGTCAGAAGATCCTCTGAGGCAATCTGGTACACTGATGGAAGCAGCTTTGTCTTGGATGGAAAAAGAAGAGCTGGGTATGCAGTAGTCTCCAATTTCAAGACCATAGAGGCTAAATCTTTGCCACCAGGTACTTCAGCCTATTTGGCTGAGCTCATAGTCCTGACTCAAGCTTTAAAATTGGGAAAAGGAAAGAGTAGCCATTTGCACTGACTCCAAGTATGCCTTTCTGGCGCTACATGCACAAGCTGCTATTTGAAAAGAAAGAGGCCACTTGATCACCTGAGGGTCCCCAATCAAATATGGTGATCAAATCCTTAGGCTCTTAGAGGCAGTCCATCTGCCCACTGAGGTTTCAGTCTCCCACTGTAAAGGCCACCAAAAAGGGAGCACGAAAGTGGCACGAGGGAACCAAGTAGCTGATCAGGCAGCTAAGAGAGCAGCATTACAGAACGATGACCTAATAGGGGTTGCCACCTTAGTTCCACAGACTAATTTGCCAGAAATGCCTTCATATACTGAAGGTGAGACTCTTAAAGCTGAGAGTGAGGGCTTTCAAGAAGATCATATGGGTTGATACCAAAAGAAGGGACTCCTTTTTCTGCCTGGGAACCGCCAATGGAAGTTGGTTAACTCATTACATGCCGCCACTCATTTAGGGGAGAAGGCCCTCCAAAGATTACTAGAAAGGTCCTTCAGAGGAACAGGCTTTCAAATGACTACAAGGCAAGGGGTCTCCTCTCATTCCACTTGCCAATTAAACAACCCCCAAGGAACTCAAAGACCTCAGCTGACACAGCCCATCCAATGACATGGGACCTACCCAGGAGAGGACTGGCAGATGGACTTCACCCAGATGCCAGTTTCTCAAGGGTATCAATACTTATTAATCATGATAGATACATTCACAGGGTGGTTTGGAGGCTTTCCCACCCAGACTGAGAAGGCTGAGGAGGTGGTTAAAAAAAACTGCTCCATGAAATCATTCTGAGATTTGGTCTGCTCTGGTCATTACAAAGTGACAATGGGGCATCATTTACTTCTATGGTCACCCAAGGGGTCTCGAAAGCATTGGGCATTACTTATTATCTCCATTGTGCCTGGAGGCCTCAGTCTTCAGGAAAAGTAGAAAGAGCCAACCAATTCTTGAAATCAGTGATAAAAATGATAACCCAGGAGACCTTCCTGGGAAGGAAGGAGGCTTTACCAATAGCTCTCCTCCACACTCATATTGCCTCTAAGGAACAGGTTGGTCTTAGTCCTTATGAGATGCTGTATGGGAAACCTTTTGTTTATCTCAATGACCTCTTCCTAGATCCATAGGCTTAGACCCTCCAGTCTTACACCATGGCCACTGAACAATTCCAACAGGATATACGCTTGTGGGGTATCAACCAGGACCCAAAAGATTCTAAAGAGCCACCACTATATGTGCAAGGGACTCAAGTCCTAATTAAAGTGTGGAAAGATGGGTCCCCAAAGGCTCAACTCCAGCCCACGTGGAAGGGCCCCTATCCTGTAATACTTTCTACCCCCACAGCAGTCTAGGTACCAGGACATGACTCCTGAATTCACTCCTCACAAGTCAAGCTATGGAAGAAAACAGAAGAGGACATTCAATATACTTGTGAGCCCCTGGAGATCTCAGATACCTATTCAGGACTACAATGAGTGCCATTCTAACAAACACCCCCAAAGTCAAGTTTCTGGGGATAAGATTTCTCAGGATAGCTCTAAAGAGCTGACACAGCTTGGCAGGAGTTGTATACCAAAATAGGCAGGAGACAGATCTCCTGATCCCTGAGCAAGGAGGAACTTGAGCCATCTTGAATGAGACATGTTGTTTCTGGGTAAATACCTCCTGCTAAGTTAAATAAAAAAGTTGCACAGTCCTCAAGAACAACATTCAGATCCTACTGGATTTCAAAGAATGAACTGGAGAGTTCTCAGGGTGGCTATAGTCTCTCTTTGGGGTTCCTTCTCTTGGCGAGGGGGGATTTAGAGTTGGCTTATGCCCCTACTAATCCCTGTTATCATCATATTAATGCTGCTTATGATTGCTCCATGTATTATCAACTGCCTAACACATTTTGTCTCTGCCCAGGTCAACAAGCTACAACATGCAGTGACAGTTCAACAAAGATATATAAAACTACACTGGACCATGAAAAATATCACTCACCCTTAGATAGACACCACTATAAGGACTCTGAGGCTTGAGACTAGCAAGAGGGGGAGGCCCAATACCCCTCACCATCCCAGTTCAGCAGGATGTAACCAGAGAGACCTGGGCCACCCCTATTCCCAAAGAATTGGGCCTCCGATCTCTTGAAGGGGAAATGTTAGGTAGTTAGAATAGGAAAAAGGAGCCCAAAATGGTGGTGGCTAAAAGACAAAGAAAGGAAAAAGCCCACAAAAATGGAACAAGAGAAAATCTGAGGACCAGAGTGAGAACCTCAGGAGAAACAAACAGCCCTCCTGGCTAGCCCAATTTACATAGGGCAGGCTGGGGCGGGGGTGGGTGGGGGTGGGGGTGGGGGAAGGAGACTAACATATAAAAGGAGGAAGCCAAGATGGATTTAGGCCTCTTTTGGGGTCGGCCCACCCTCCTGCCTTGAGGGTAATACTATCCTTTTGCTTGCCAAATAAAACTGAGCTATAACACCAAGATACAATACTGGCCCATCCGTCACTTCAAATAATTGCTATGGCCAGAGAGAACCGAGGAAATTACAAACTCCCCCAACGTTAGCATAGTAGTTTTATCTCCCATCCCTTGGGAGATAACCCAAATCTCAGCATTCTTGACCGATGAGAGAACCAATGTCACTGCTCCACAGCTGTGTCCCCAAATCATGGTAGGTGTATTGGACACTTGGTCCCTAATGTAACCACTCACAGTTGAATATGAGGAGCCACATTGAAATCCTAAATAAGGAAGGACATATGTTACCTAAAGAAACTGACTATCTCAGGTTATGTTGAATTCAAGGATTTGGGACCTGGAAGGACTCTGAAAGACCATCCTACGCAAGTGATTTTTCACTCTGTGCTTCATGTAGCCCCAAAATTTCACAGAGGTGCTTTGGGGGCTCCTGTAGAAGCTAAATGAGAGGTCAGGCCTCCAGCCTCCTATCTCTGCTTAATCTAAACAGCTGGGTAAATGAGGAGCCTTTCCAGCCTAGGGGCAAACAGGCTGGAATCTTGGCTTAAGAGACAAACATTCCTTTAATAGAAAAGTGTAAAGCATTTAACTCAGGCTGAGAGTTGGGCCTTTTAGTTGCTCCCTAAGTTAGAACAGGAGTCAAATTCTGGAAAGAGTTATGGGATAGCTATCATAAGGTTAAAGGAACTCATGGGCATCCCCCTTCCCTTTCACTCCCCTCACCCCCACCATGATTTGAGTCCTGATGTGACTTTTTAAAGTCCTCTTAAAGTCCTCTTTAAGAGGTAGGAGGTCCTAAAAATAAGAAATCTTAGCCATTTTCCCCAGGATCCCTCATTCCTATCTCCTCCCCACCCCCACCCCCCAAAAAAACACATTGCACATATACTTCAGCCAACAATGTCTAAAGCAGTGGAGGCATATCTTTTGAAAATGAACTAATCCACAGCAGTATAAGACATACTGTGATTTTTTAATTGGGAAGTTTTGAAATCACAATATACATGCTGAATAATATTAATAGTTAATGGTTGTAGGTCATCTTTTCATAAAAAAGCAAAGCAAAACTCTCAAATGCTTTATCTGTTGAAGCTAACACACATATCACATTAAAGAGAGGAAATATTAAAATACCTCGTGAGTGGAAAGACCATCCATAGGTTGTAGGGAAGGACTGGAGCAGACAGAGAAGGAAGTTTATATAGACCCTTATGATAAGGGCATCTCTGACTCTAGAGTAAGAGAGTGAATCTCATATAATTTCTATGAAGTTTTGGTTGATGCTGTAAATTTTATTGCCTTAAATGAAATTAATCCTTGTTCTACCTTGGTAAGTATCTGAGCCACTTGACAGGTTTAAATTATGTTTCTCCAGAGCATGATTTTAATATCAGCCATGGTTAGGACTCATCGACTGTTGAAAGAACTCTTGTAAGGAGAAATGTAACATTAGAATATTTGCTGAAGCCATTAATTTATATCATGGAATTAAAATATCTGGGAGTCATCTTAAATCTCACTTGGACTTTCAGAGGTAGCACACATTGAATCTATATTAAAGTGTGACCTATCAGAAGTGAAAGCATTTGATATATTATTTATTGCTCAAATGTTATTTTGTTATTAAGTTCCAGAGAACTACATGAGAGTTGTGTGTAAATTAAGATGCCACTTCTTAGCGTACAACTTCTTACTTGTAAAGAAATGGGTTTTCTAAATGTAATTTTTAAATGAATTTTAAAATTATTTTTATAGAAGGTTATTTGCTAACTACACCCCCACCCCCACTGCCAGGATATATTGAGTGCTTGAAACACACTGAGCTCATTTTAAGTTGATTTTGACAAGAGGGAAAATTCATTACTTTACAAAAGTGGACAAAATCACTTGCCCATATTGGTTGGTGTTAGATTGCTGGTTAAACCCAGAGCTGCAAACTCCTGCCCCAGGATGATTTTGTCAAGATTGTATGGTTAATTTTGTATGTTAACATTCAAACTTTAATAAATATAATCATACTTACTAGTTTAAAACAACATTTTAAAACATGTGCTCTGGAATTATATATAACCTTTGTCAGTTCAGTTCAGTTATTCAGTCTGTCTGACCCTTTGCAACCTCAGGGATTGCAACATGCCAGGGCTCCCTGTCAATCACCAACTCCCGGAATTTACTCAAACTCATGTGTATAGAGTCAGTGATGCCATCCAACCATCTCATCCTCTGTCATCCATTTCTCCTTCCTCCTTCAAACTTTCTGAGCATCAAGGTCTTTTCAAATGAGTAAGTTCTTTGCATCGTTGGCCAAAGTATTGGAGTTTCAGCTTCAGCATCAGTCCTTCCAATAAATATTCAGGCCTGATTTCCTTTAGGATGGACTGGTTGGATCTCCTTGCTGTCCAGGGAACTCTCAAGAGTCTTCTCCAACACCATAGTTCAAAAGCATCAATTCTTCAGCACTCAGCTTTCTTTATAGTCCAACTCTCACATCCATACATGACTACTGGAAAAACCATAGCTTTGACTAGATGGACGTTTGTTGGCAAAGTAATGTCTCTGCTTTTTAATAAGCAATCTAGGTTGGTCATAACTTTTCTTCCAAGGAGCAAGTGTCTTTTAACTTCCTGACTGCAGTCACCATCTGCAGTGATTTTGGAGCCCCCCCAAAATAAAGTCTTTCACTGTTTCCACTCTTTCCCTATCTATTTGCCATGAAATGATGGGACTGGATGCCATGAACTTAGTTTTCTGAATGTTGACTTTTAAGCCAGTTTTTTCACTTTCCTCTTTCACTTTCATCAAGAGGCTCTTTAGTTCTTCTTCACTTTCTGCCATAAGGGTGTTGTCATCTTCATATCTGAGGTTATTGATATTTCTCCCAGCAATCTTGATTTCAGCTTGTGCTTCATCCAGTCCAGCATTTCTCATAATGTACTCTGCATATAAGTTAAATAAGCAGGGTGACAATATACAGCCTTGACATACTCCTTTTCCTATTTGGAACCAGTCTGTTGTTCCATGTCCAGTTCTAACTGTTGCTTCTTGACCTGCATTTAGGTTTTTCAAGAGGCAGGTCAGGTGGTCTGGTATTCCCATCTCTTTTAGAATTTTCCACAGTTTATGGTGATCCACAAAGTCAAAGGTTTTAGCATAGTCAATAAAGAAGAAATAGATATTTTTCTGAAACTCTCTTGCTTTTTTGATGATCCAGTGGATGTTGGCAATTTGATCTCTGGTTCCTCTGCCTTTTCTAAATCCAGTGTGAATATCTGGAAGTTCATGGTTCACGTACTGTTGAAGCCTGGCTTGGAGAATTTTGAGCATTACTTTACTAGCGTGTGAGATGAGTGCAGTTGTGCGGTAGTTTGAGCATTCTTTGGCATTGCCTTTCTTTGGGCTTGGAATGAAAACTGACCTTTTCCAGTCCTGTGGCCACTGCTGAGTTTTCCAAATTTGCTGGCATATTGAGTACAGCACTTTCACAGCATCATCTTTTAGGATTTGAAATAGCTCAACTGGAATTCCATCACCTCCACTAATTTTGTTTGTAGCGATGCTTCCTAAGGCTCACTTGACTTCACATTACAGGATGTCTGGCTCTAGGTGAATGATCACACCATCGTGATTATCTGGCTCATGAAGATCTTTTTTTGTACAGTTCTTCTGTGTATTCTTGCCACCTCTTCTTAATATCTTCTGCTTCTGTTAGATCCATACTATTTTTCTCTTTTTTTGTGCCCATCTTTGCATGAAAGTTTCCCTTAGTATCTCTAATTTCTTGAAGAGATCTCTAGACTTTCCCCTTCTATTATTTTCCTCTATTTCTTCGCACTGATCACTGAAGAAAGCTTTCTTATCTCTCCTTGCTATTCTTTGAAACTCTGCATTCAAATGGGTGTATCTTTCCTTTCTCCTTTGATTTCGCTTCTCTTCTTTTCATAGCTCTTTTTTAAGGCCTCTTCAGACAGCCATTTTGCTTTTTCGCATTTCTTTTTCTTAGGGGTGGTCTTGCTCACTGTCTCTTGTACAATGTCACAAACCTCTGTCCATAGTTCATCAGGCACTCTATCAGTCTAGTCCCTTAAATCTATTTCTCACTTCCACTGTATAATCATAAGGGATTTGATATTGGTCATACCTGAATGGTTTAGTGGTTTTCCCCACTTTCTTCAATTTAAGTCTGAATTTGGCAATAAGGAGTTCATGATCTGAGCCACAGTCAGCTCCCAGTCTTGTTTTTGCTGACTGTATAGAGCTTCTTCCTCTTTGGCTGCGAAGAGTATAATCAATCTGATTTCAGTGTTGACTGTCTGGTGATGTCCATGTGTAGAGTCTCCTTTTGTGTTGTTGGACGAGGGTGTTTGCTATGACCGGTCCATTCTCTTGGCAAAACTATTAGCCTTTGCCCTACTTCATTCTGTACTCCAAGGCCAAATTTGCCTGTTACTCCAGTTGTTTCTTGACTTCCTACTTTTGCATTCCAGTCCCCTATAATGAAAAGGACATCTTTTCTGGGTGTTAGTTCTAAAAGGTTTTGTACGTATTCATAGAACTGTTCAACTTCAGCTTCTTCAGCATTACTGGTTGGGGCATAGACTTGGATTACTGTGATACTGAATGAATTGCCTTAGAAGCAAACAGAGATCATACTGCCGTTTTTGAGATTGCATCCAAGTCCTGCATTTTGACTCTTTTGTTGACTATGATGGCTACTCCATTTCTTCTAAGGGATTCCTACCCACAGTAGTCAATGTAATGGTCATCTGAGTTATATATAGTGTTCTTGTTTTATTTTTATGACACCCACCTCTTCTTGAAGGGCTTGTAATCAATCACAGAATTTTTATCTATTCAGGGAGAAAGGGAGAATTATAAATGCTGACTGTCTCAATTCTGGATCCCCCAGTTCATGGTGGGGAGAGCTGAACCACTGTCAGTTGGGAAGAAGGGGGAAAAAATCTGTGAATGTCCTTTACATAAAGATAGTGTACAGAGATGCCATATTAATTCTCACAGGGAGAAGAAGAAATTCTTCATTCTTGCATATTCAAAATATCCTGAATTGATATTTTAACACATTCCCTTACAGTCTTTTTTCTTTTTTTGACAGTTTTTCTTTAATTATATCATATACAATCTCTATGTTGAAATTTAAACAGTTGGTATCCTTGAGTAGTATGATTAGTGCTAATTTTTATGATCTTCATTGTAATTTCTCCATTTCTCCATATGCACTTTTCTCATGACTTTAAATTTCTTTTATAATCAGAAGAAACTGCTTTAAAAAAACAAAAATAAGAAAGTTAACATGGCAGAAGTTTCTAGGTAATTTTGAGTACAAGAAAGGAGAAAACATGGGACTATTTGGGATATAGAGACTCTTGGTAGGAAGATGGGGAAGATGAACTTCAAACTGTAACCTGCTTCTGATTGAGAGCTCCTGTGATGTTAGTAGAATCCATCTTCCTTGCCTATCTTTGGGTTGGCTCCCTTCTCAGACTCTATGGAGAAAAGTTATAGATTCAACTTCATAGAATCACAATACCTATTCAACAGAAGAATCTTTTTCCTAAGTAACTCAGCATGCAATCACGATATCTATTGACACTGACTGACTTGATTAGAGGTGTGTGCCCTGCCCTTTCCATGAAACAATCATTGTAGACAGGAAGGGACTAAGTAGGCTAACTGGTTTTGTTTATTTTATGTATTCACCTCCTGGAACCTAGGGGTGAAGTCTTGCATCTGAAGAAATGGTTGAGACGGAATGAAGAGTCGACCCTTCGATCTTAATCAAAGTTAAGATAGCCTTCCCATAAGAAGAGGGAATGGATACTGGAAATAAAATTACACAATTGCTATTAGAGCCTTTGTGACAACACACTCATATAATGTTTTCCCATCTCATCTGCATACTTTGTTGTGCCTTCACGTACCTTCTGTCACTTCTCATCACTCATAAGGTTTCAAACACTTAGCTGACTTCTTGGTTCATTTCTCTTATCTCTTCTCTTCTCACTATACCCCTTAGGGAATTTGATCCCCTTTGAGTGCTTTAATCAGCATATGTGTTCAGATATTTACTAAGACTTTATTTCTATCCCAGCCTTTTCTCCTCAGCATGAAGCCTCTGCATCCACATATCTAACAGACATTTCTACTTGGATGTCCCCTAAAACTTCACTCTCTCCACAGGGAAAGAGAGAGTTTTTGAAGTTTTCCTTTTCACCTTCTCTTAGGGAATGTCACCTCCTACTTCCTCATTATTTTGTAATAATCTCAATGCTTCCCCTTTCCCCCTGCCACTGTCATCTCTTGACTGCATTGGAAGACTGGTTTTCCAGACAACAGTGCTGAGGCTGAGCTCCACCATGATCCACCATTCCCTCTGCTCACATTTAGTTTTCTAAAATCTGACCATGTCAGCTCTTCACTTTAAACTCAGATAACCCTGCCATTTAGTTTAGGGTAAGCCCTGCTAATGTTTACATCAGATGACTAAGCTCTTGTTTTTATTCACTCTTTGCAACCTCATGGACTGCAGCATGCCAGGCTTTCCTGTGCTTCACTTCATTATGTCCTGGAGTTGATTTAAACTGATGTCCATTAGGTTGATAATGCCATCCAACAATCTCATCCTCTGTTTTCCCCTTCTCCTCTTGCCCTCAATCTTTCCCAGCATCAGGGTCTTTTCCAATGAGTCAGCTCTTCACATCAGGTGCCCAAAGTATTGGAGCTTCAGTATAAGTCCTTCCAATGAATATTCAAGGTTGATTTCCTTTAGGATTGACTGGTTCCTTCTTGCTATCCAAGGGATGTTCAGAGTCTTCTCCAGCACCAGAGTTCAAAAGCATCAATTTTTGGTGCTCAGCCTTCTTTATGGTCCAAATCTCACATCCATACATAACTACCGGAAAAGCCATAGATTTGACTATACAGACCTTTGTTGGCAAAGTAATGTCTCTGTTTTTAACATGCTGTCTAGGTTTGTCATAGTTTTTCTTCCAAGGAACAAACATCTTTTAATTCAGTGGCTGCCATCACCATCTGCAGTGATTTTGGAGCCCAAGAAAATGAAATCTGTCACTGTTTCCACTTTTCCCCATCTACTTGCCATGAAACGATGGGACCAGATGCCATGATCTTTGTTTTTTGAATGCTGAGTTTTAAGGCAGGTTTTTCAGTCTCCTCTTTCACCTTCATCAACAGGCTCTTTAGTTCCATTTCACTTTCTGCCATCAAAGTCGTATCATTTGCCTATCTGAGGTTGCTGGTATTTCTCCTGGCAATCTTGATTCCAGCTTGTGCTTCTTCTAGTCCTAGTCAGGCATTTCGTATGATGTACTCTGCATATGTTAAATAAGCAGGTGACAATATACAGCCTTGATGTACTTCTTTCCTGATTTTGAATCAGTTTGTTGTTCCATGTTCAGTTCTAACTGTTGCTTCTTGTCCAGCATACAGGTTTCTCAAGAGGCCAGTAAGGTGGTCTGGTATTCCCATCTCTTTAAGAATATTCCATAGTTTGTTGTGATCCACACAGTCAAAGGCTTCATTGTAGTCAATGAAGCAGAAGTAGATGTTTTTTTTTTTAGGAATTCCCTTGCTTTTTCTATGATCCAGTATATGTTGGCAGTTTGATCTCTTATTTCTCTGCCTTTTCTAAATTCAGCTGTACATCTGGAAGTTCTCAATTCACATACTGCTGAAGCCTAGCTTGAAGGATTTTGAGCATAATCTTGCTAGCATGTGAAATGAGTGCAATTGTACAGTAATTTGAGCATTCTTTGGCATTGTATTTCTTTGGGATTGAAACAAAAACTGACCTTTTCTAGTCCTGTGGCCACTGCTGAATTTTCAAACTTTGCTGACATATTGAGTGCAACACTTAACAGCATCATCTGTTATGATTTGAAACGGCTCAGCTGGAATTCCATCACTTCCACTAGCTTTGTTCATAGTGATGCTTCCTAAGGCCCACTTGACTTCACATTCCAGGATGTCTGGCTCTAGGTGAGTGATGACACCATCATGGTTATCACTTCCTCCTGTGCAATGTTATGAACTTCCATCCACAGTTCTTCAGGCACTCTTTCTATCAGATCTAATCCCTTGAATCTATTTGTTATTTCCACTGTATAATTATAAGGGATTTGATTTAGGTCATACCTGAATGGTCTAGTGGTTTTCCCTACTTTCTTCAATTTGAGTCTGAATTTGGCAATAAGGAGCTGATGGTCTGAGCCACAGTCAGCTGCAGGTCTATGTTTTCACTGACTGTATAGAGCTTCTCCATCTTCCCTTGCAAAGAATAGAATCAATCTGATTTGGGTATTGGCCATCTTGTGATGTCCATGTATAGAGTTGTCGCTTGTGTTTTTCGAAGAGGGTGTTTGCTATGACCAGTGTGTTCTCTTGGCAAAACACTGTTAGCCTTTGCCCTGCTTCATGTTGTACTCCAAGGCCAAATTTGCCTGTTACTCCAGGTATCTCTTGACTTCCTACTTTTGCATTCCAGTCCCCTATGATGAAAAGGGCATCTTGTTTTGGTGTTAGTTCTAGGAGGTCTTGTAGCTCTTCACAGAATCATTCAACTTCATCTTCTCCATCATTAGCGACTGGAGCATAGTCTTGGATTATTTTGATATGGTTTGCCTTGGGTACAAACAAAGATCATTCTGTCATTTTTGAGACTGCAACCAAGTACTGCATTTTTGACCCTTTTGTTGGCTATGAGGGCTACTCCATTCCTTCTAAGTGATTCTTATCCACAATAGATATAATGGTCATCTGAATTAAATTCACCCATTCCTGAACACTTTAGTTCACTGATTTCTAAAATGTTGATGTTCACTCTTGCCATCTCCTGTTTGACCACTTCCAATTTACCTTGATTCATGGACCTAACATTCCAGGTTCCTATGCAATATTGTTCATTATAGCATCGGATTTTACTTTTCACCACCAGATACAACCACACCTGGACGTTGTTTCCACTTCAGCTCAGCCTCCTCATTCTTTCTGTAACTATTTCTCAACTTTTCCCCAGTAGTATATTGGACACCTACCAACATGGGGGCTCATCTTTCAGTGTCATATCTTTTTTTGCTCTTTCATACTGTTCATGGGTTTCTTAAGACAAGAATGCTGAAGTGGTTTGCCATTCCCTTCTCCAGTGGACCACATTTTGTCAGGCCTTAACTAGCAGGGACATGCCCTTCAGCTGCTCCATGTGGCTGGATGACATGCTTGGAGCCCTAATGGTCCCACTGCTGGTCCTTGTTGAGTGTGTTATCCATCACAGGCCATAGGGTGTCAGTCAACATGTGGCCTGGGGTTGAGGCAAAGGCCCTGCTGGAGTGGCTGGGATGGGGGTCTGAGGAAGGCTGGAACCAATGTTGTAGGATGCCCAGGAGTGAAAGGCACCCGACTCCCTGCTGGTTCTGGTCGCCTTGGGGCCATTCCACTGCCATTGCCAAGCTTTGGCCCCAGCCTTTCCTCTCCTCTGACTCTGCACTGGGAATTGGGGGTGCTGGTCACTACACTGCTCCCGCCTCCATCTTCATTGTGATCTCTGCAAGGCTGCTTCCCAGGCCACCAATGCCTCTTCAGGTTGCTGCTGCCATATTACTTTCTTGGAGCCCAAGAAAATAAGCTGTTAGCTACTCTTAATTCTCTAGCCACATCTCTCATCACCCAGGCCCTGAATTATTCGGTCAAACTGTGACAGCTTACAGTGGCTTGAATGTGTTGCTTTTTTCTTTAATTGTCTCTAGGCATTTGCATATTTTATAACCACTCCGTGCAGATCCACTTTTTAGCCCAATTATTTGCTGTTTGAAGGTCATTTTATGTGGATAAACTTTTCTAATGCCCTCCTATTGTTGTTGTTGTTCAGTTGCTCAGTTGTGACCAACTCTTTGTGACCCCATGGGCTGCAGCACACCAGGCTTCCCTGTCCTTCACCATCTCCCAGAACTTGCTCAAGCTCATGTCCATTGAGTCATTAATGCTATACAAACATCTCATCCTCTGTTGTCTCCTTCTCCTCCTGCCTACAATCTTTCCCAGCATCGGGGTCTTTCCATGAGTTGGCTCTTCACACCAGGTGGCCAAAGTATTGCAGCTTCAGCCTCAGCATCAGTTCCTCCAATGAATATTCAGTGTTAATTTCCTTTAGAATTGACTAGTTTGATCTCCTTGCTGTCCAAGGGACTCTCAAGTGTCTTCTCCAACACCACAATTCAAAAGCATCAATTCTTCAGCGCTCAGACTTCTTTATGGTCCAACTCTCACCTCTATACATACCTACTGGAAAAACCGTAACTTTGACTAAATGGACTTTTGTTGACAAAGTAATGTCTCTGGTTTTTAATATGCTGTGTACGTTGGTCATAGCTTTTCTTCCAAGGAGCAAGGATCTTTTAATTTAATGGCTGCAGTCACCATCTGCAGTGATTTTGGAGCCCCCAAAATAAAGCCTGTCACTGTTTCAATTGTTTCCCCATCTATTTGCCATGAAGTGATGGGACTGAATGCCATGGTCTTCATTTTTTGCTTTTTGATCCTCTTTCACCTTCATCAAGAGGCTCCTCCTGTCAAACCCCCTCCTATGGAGAACTGCATTACATATTTCTACCACTGGATACCAGCCATAGTAGAGTTTTGCAGTTTATTTTGAAATTCCTTTATCACTTAACTATTTTCCCCAGCAGACTAAAAATCTCTTAAAGGCAGGAGCTATATATGCCTTATTAGTCATATATTTATATATCTAGCCCCTGTGACAGTGACTGCTACTTATTGTCTCCCCAAATAAAGTTTATTTAGTGAGTGAAAGGTCTTCTTACACATGTTACAAATGACTCTCATAGCTACAGAGAAGTTGTGGCTTCAAGTTCAATCAGTGACTTACTATGAATGTGGCTATAGGCAAGTGTTATATTATATTATATATTTTATTTATTTTTGGTTTAACACCCTTTGTGTGGTAAGTCACTTTAGTCAAGTCTTACTTTCTGTGACTCTATGAACCATGGCCCACCAGGGTCCTCTGTCTGTGGGATTCTCCAGGCAAGAATACTGGAGTGGGTTGCTATGGCCTCCTCCGGGGGATTTTCCCAACCCAGGGATTGAACCGCAGTCTCCTACATCTCCTGCATTCGCAGGTGGGTTCTTTACCACTAGCACCACCTGAGAAGCTCTACTCAGTTCTTTCTTTTTAAGAGAAGCACTTGTTAACATTTAATGAATTTTCTACCATATGGCTTCAGTCTACCAGGACTCAAGCCCTTCCCACACCCTTAATCTTCTCCTCAGCTCTTCTGCTGAAGAAGTTGGCCTTCGGGATGACAGGCTGCTTTGGAATCTTGAATACTGGAGTGGGTTGTCATTTCCTACTCCACCTTTCCCCAGAAATTTGTAGTAACCCAATCCACTACCTCTTGGAGCCAGGGAAGGCATGTTTCTGACCTGGGCACTTCTGGGGGCTGATTGCCCTCGCCAGTGCATCAAGACCAGCAGATTCTTTGTGGGGACTCTAGCACACCCGGACAAGAGCTGTCAGGATGTGACTCTACTGTCGGGTGTGTGCATGCGTGCTCAGTCGCTTCCGTCATGTCCAACTTTTTGCAACCCCATGAACTGAAGCCCAGCATGCTTCTCTGTCCATGGGATTCTCCAGGCAGGAATACTAGAGTGGGTTGCCATGCCCTCCTCCAGGGGAATCTTCCTGACCCAGGGATCAAATCCATGTCTCTTGTGTCTCCTGCATTGGCAGGCAGGTTCTTGATCACTAGCTTGGGAAGTCCTAGTCTTGGGTAGGCAAGTATTTTAGTTTTCTAGTTAGACTATTAAATTTCTCTGCATATTTTTGGAACAAAATCAATCAGAATGGTCCTGCTAAAGAAGGCTATGTTCCTTTATCTTCAGGAGTTTATTGGCATCAAATGAGATAGTTTTTTTTTTTTTTTTAAGTACCTATATAACATCAGCTCAATAATGACAGATTGATTAGGTTTCATCTCTGAAGGGAGTTGATGGCCTAACATGAGGGCAGGAATTATTACCTTCAGGTGGTCATTAATCCCCATGAAATATCCATCCCTACAGTAATTGCTCTTATAAATTGAAAAGTGGAAATATATTTATGCAAGGCTGAAGATTTCTGTTTTCTGCCATTTCAGTTGTATGTGTAAGACATTTCTAGAGACTTAATGTTCTGTACTTAGGCTTCTCAGATTGCTTAATATAGGTTTCTGCACTCAGCTTATGTGGTGGATAAGATTTCCTACTTCATCATTTCTAATCCTATGATCAAAGCAACAATCAAAATCCATTTCATGTGAATGTTATTCTGAAGGACATTTGTACATTTTCTGGGAGCCAATCTTTCTTATTACAGTATGGTTCGGTTTAAATTTCTGGTTGCCTGTTTGTAAATCATAGTTTGTTTGTTTGCTTGTTTTTTAAGATTCTTTTTTCTTCAGAAGACAAAGCTATATACTGAGATCAAAAAACACTCATATTCCAAACTGAGCATCTACTTGCAAGTTTGAAGAGCAGTTTGTTTTAAAATTACTACTTTTATTTGCTATGAAGGCAAATGTGATTTATTTATATGTGTGTATATATATATATATATATATATGGAAATGAACAGGTACATGTTTGATAACTTAAATTATCAGAGTTTCTACAGAGTTGTTATCAGGTTTGCTTTCTCATGTAATGGGAGATAACCGAAGATTGCATGTTTTAACTTATTTTTTAGCCAATTAGATTCTTATATCTGATCCCACTCGTGATCAGTAGCAAACTTTGGTGACATAGGTGGCCATGTGATGTGGTGCATAAGAGAAAACTCACTCTATGGCTGAATGATTGGGTAATTAGCTTGGTCACATTTGAGGTAAGTTCTAACCAACTCAGCCAACATTCTTTGATCATGGAATGTGAGGAATGTGATGACCTGTGGAAAAGACAGTCTGTCTTTGGAAGTGACCTCCATTTGACAGGAAAGCACATTTCCTACAGGTATCTTTCTTAGCCTTTATACTTGAGTAGAAGTGTGAATAGAGTTAGTGAATCTGGTATGCAGTTGATTATCGTCTCTTAGGAAATGAACATAAACCAAGTTGATCCACCTTTATTTCATATCTGATAGGCTTTTTAAAATTGGAGTATAGTTTTACAATGTTGGGTTATATATTATATATATTCCCTCCCTCTTGGACCTCCTTCCTACCCCACCCCCCACCATCCCACCCATCTAGGTCACCACAGAGTACCAAACAGCTCCCTATGTTATATAGCAGTTTCTCATTAGTTATCTTTTTTACAGATGGTAGTATATATATCGGAGAAGGCAATGGCACCCCACTCCAGTACTCTTGCCTGGAAAATCCCATGGATGGAGGAGCCTGGTGGGCTGCAGTCCATGGGGTCTCGAAGAGTCGGACATGACTGAGTGACTTGACTTTCACTTTTCACTTTCATGCACTGGAGAAGGAAATGGCAGCCCACTCCAGTGTTCTTGCCTGGAGAATCCCAGGGATGGGGGAGCCTGGTGGGCTGCTGTCTATGGGGTCGCACAGAGTCGGACACGACTGAAGCGACTTAGCAGCAGCAGCAGCAGCAGTATATATATGCCAATCTGAATCTCCCAATTCATTCCACCCTCCCCTTCCCCTATTACGTCCATACATCCACTCTATGTCTGCGTCTCTATTTTTGCTTTGCAAATAAGTTCACCTATAGCTTTTTCTAGATTCCACCTATATGCGTTGATACATGATATTTCTTTTTCTTTTTCTGACTTCACTCTGTATATTCGTCTCTAGGTCCATCCAAATCTCTGTAAATGACACAATTTCATTGCCTTTTATGGCTGAATAATATTCTGCTGCATATATGTACCACATCTTCTTTATCCATTCATCTGTCAATGGACATTTAGGTTGCTTCCATATCCTGGCTGTTGTAAACTGTGCTGCGATGAACATTGGAGTACATGTGTCTTTCTGAAGTATGGTTTTCTCAGAATATGTGCCTGGTAGTGGACTCCTGGGTCATATGATAGTTCTATTTTTAGTTTTGTAAGGCACCTCCATACTGTTCTCCATAGTGATTATATCCATTTACATTCCAACCAACAGTGCAAGAAGGTTCCCTTGTTGCCACACCCTCTCCAGCTCTCCAGTAATTATTGTTTGTAGATTTTTTTGATGGCCATTTTGACTGGTGTGAAGTGATACATAATTGTTGTCTTGATTTTCCTTTCTCTAATAATTAGCCACACCTTTTAGGAACACCTTTTCATGTTCCTCTTGGCCATCTAAATGTCTTCTTTGGAGAAATGTCTATTTAGGTCTTGGGAGGAATATGAAGGTTTCTAGATTTTCCTGATTTAAAAATTATTAAAATGTGTATTTTAATTATACAGCCTTGCCTTTGCCCATGCTATTACCACCGAGGCAACTCAACTGACTTATGAACAGGATGAATTATTGCCCCTTTGCCATCAAGCCAGCCACGATGACATGGGATTATCATTCATTATTTCTTACTGTGCACCAAAATCACTTATGTGAAAACCATTCTCCTTTATATTTTGCTTTTATATAGGTTTCAATTTGTTTAGTGAATGTACTGAAAGTGTTTTACGTTTCAGCTTTTGAAGTCTATTATATAGATTTTTATATTCTTAAAAGCTACTAGAGAAACTATATACATATTTTAAAATATCAGTGATGACGGTAGGAAGAAAATTTGGAATAGTTCTGGGTATGGAGTCAGTCAGCTTGTGTTTGAATTTTGACTCTGCCAGAGTTCAGCTACTTGATCTACTTGATTTCATATAGATCACACATTTTTCTAGGATTCAGGTTCTCAGAAATAACAGTAGTCTCAGAGATGTCAATGAGTATGAACTCTTTGTAAAAATCCTTAGTGTAGTGTCTGGCTCCTGGTAGGTGGGCAAGAAACAAATCTTTTAAAATTAATAAAATAAAAATAGTAATTGACTCACAAATTAAATAGATGTTATTTGAAAAGAACAAAGCAAGAAAACACATATATTGAAGACTGATCTACAGATGAAGTTAATGTTAGTTAATCACAAATAATGGAGTTCTAAAGAGTCTAATTTCAAATTAAGATCAGCTACAACCTAGATAGCATATTCAAAAGCAGAGACATTACTTTGCCAACAAAGGTCCGTCTAGTCAAGGCTATAGTTTTTCCAGTGGTCATGTATGGATGTGAGAGTTGGACTGTGAAGAAAGCTGAGAACGGAAGAATTGATGCTTTTGAACTGTGGTGTTGGAGAAGACTCTTGAGAGTCCCTTGGACTGCAAGGAGATCCAACCAGTCCATTCTAAAGGAGATCAGTCCTGGGTGTTCTTTGGAAGGACTGATGCTAAAGCTGAAACTCCAATACTTTGGCCACCTCATGCGAAGAGTTGACTCATTGGAAAAGACTCTGATGCTGGGAGGGATTGGGGGCAGGAGGAGAAGGGGACGACAGAGGATGAGATGCCTGGATGGCATCACTGGCTTGATGGACGTGAGTCTGAGTGAACTCTGGGAGTTGGTGATGGACAGGGAGGCCTGGCGTGCAGCAATTCATGGGGTCGCAAAGAGTCAGACACGACTGAGTGACTGAACTGAACTGAACTGAACACTGAATTCCAGAGATTTTTATCCCATCCTTCTTCCTAAGTTAGTGATTGCCTTTAAATACATTTTTGTATCACAGTAAGGAAAGGATTAAAACTTTAAATACCCTCGATGAGTTGGAAAAATAAACTGCCTGATGATAAGCTGAATTTTTTGACAACAGACTTCTTTGTACAGCAAATACTCTATAGGGAAGATGCATATAATGGTAAGATTTATAAATAACAAAGAGTATAGTATTCTTCCTATTAGTTAACATAATGGTTTTGAAATGTTATGAAGGGCATTGCAGAATGATACAAAGTAAACAAACAACTGATGAGAATTTGTAATTCTAAATCATCAGTTCTTGTATCACTTCTATGCATTAATTCATTTAATAAATATTGAGAACATACAGAATGTCAGACACTTAGCTAGGTTCAGTTCAGTTCAGCCACTCAGTCATGTCTGACTCTGCAACCCCATGGACTGCAGCACACCAGGCCTCCTTGTCCACCAACTCCCAGAGTTTACCCAAACTCATGTCCATTGAGTCAGTGATGCCATCCAACCATTTCATCGTCGGTCATCCCCTTCTCCTCCTGCTTTCAATCTTTCAAAACATCAAGGTATTTTCAAATGAGTCAGCTTTTCACATCAGGTGGCCAAAGTGTTGGAGTTTCAGCTTCAACATCAGTCCTTCCAATGAACACTCAGGACTGATCTTTAGAATGGACTGGTTGGATCTCCTTGCAGTTCAAGGGACTCTCAAGAGTCTTCTCCAACACCACAGTTCAATAGGAATGCAAAAGCCTAGACAGAAATCAGTTTCCTGCCTTTACAGAGCCATGATCCAATGAAAAACATAGCTATTAAATACATTTTACATATGTAGTCGGTTTTATGGAAGGAAAATCGAAAGAACTAACAGAAAGAAGCCAAGGACTCAGGAGTATAGTGTGACATCTAAAGAAAGAGGAATTAACAATGCTAGTGATGTGCATAGGTGTACACAAATGTGCATGTGTATTGGTGTGTGAGGGGAAGGGATTTAGAGAGAGAGAGGGAGAGAGGGTGAGAGAAGGGTGACATAGAGAGGGTAAACATAACTGGAGGTCTGGCAATGAGAGCATGTGTCTGTGATCTGCTTGGAGGGGAAGAGAATGGGGACTAGAGAGGAGATTAGCCTGTGATTACTAAAAAGTAATCACAGGCCAATCTTGGAGCATATTTTAAGCCTTCGAAAGCATTAAAGATATGTGTTTCATATCTTCAGAGAAGTCATTGAAGCATTTGAAGCAGGAAAGTAATGTGATCAGATTGCTTGTTGTTAAACTCAGTTTTGACAACTCTGTGGCTTCTTAAAGTAGTATCTGCTTTGCATCCACATAAATAACAACTGGAATGTGCACCCAGAGAGGATTAAACAACGAAGTAGTACAAGTTATTTAATAAGTTAAAATACTTGCTTTTGTTCTTTTTGCTTTCTAAGAAACTGCAAGGAGGAAAGATCATAATATTCTAGGAGAGTGCTTCTCAAGCTATCCGTGGTTTGAGAAGTTTCTAGTTCTCAAACTAACTAGTTTCTTTTCCCAATTTGATGAAATGCAATAAAGATGCATTACTTATAAAATAAACTTAATATGTACACAATGCAAGCCTAAATTTTATTTATTTTTATTTGAAGGGTAATTTTCTTTACAGAATTTTGTTGTTTTCTGCCAAGTATAATCAGAACAGACATAAGAGAGAGAGACAACAAAGAGTCACAGAACTGGTATACATATGAGGGCAATTAAAATTTCTGTACTTATCTCACACAGATTAATTAAAAAGCAGGACAGAAACCCTGAGAGAGTTCTGCTTCAGAAATACTTTATATACTGATCCTGAGGTCAAAAATTTGTTCTCCAAATTTTTTAGGGGTAAGAAAAATGGAACAAAATTGAGTTCAGCAAGAAGGATATGGATACCATATAGAGAGGTATGGAACTAAAAAAAAAAAAAAAAACTAAACTCTTTGCCTTTGTTGTTTTGTGTGTGTGTGTGTGTTTAAATTTATTTATTTTAATTGGAGGCCAATTACTTTACAATATTGTATTGGTTTTTCCATACATCAACATGAATCCACCACGGGTGTACACGTGTTCCCCATCCTGAACCCCCCTCCCACCTCCCTCCCCGTACCATCCCTCTGGGTCATCCCAGTGCACCAGCCCCAAGCATCCTGTATCCTGCATCGAACCTGGACTGGTGATTTGTTTCTTATATGATATTGTACCTGTTTCAATGCCATTCTCCCAAATCATCCCCCCCTCCCTCTCCCACAGAGTCCAAAAGACTGTTCTATACATCTGTGTCTCTTTTGCTGTCTCGCATACAGGGTTATCATTACCATCTTTCTAAATTCCGTATATATGCATTAGTATACTGTATTGGTGTTTTTCTTTCTGGCTTACTTCACTCTGTATAATCGGCTCCAGTTTCATCCACCTCATTAGTAAGTTTCTTATTATCAAGGAATATTAAATTCCTTTCTATGGATACAAAATGACTTTGGTGTCATTTTGCCTGTCACACAACCCACACAACCCACTCAATCCAGGAGCATTACATTGATATTTTTGCAGACAATAAGAACCAGTAAGTTTGACTTTTCTAATTTTCAGAACATTATGTTATAGTGATCATGTTGAAAAGTCTAGTATTACTCAATTTATGCCTGTGTTCTGCATCCTGAGAAACACAGCGTGAAAAATGTGTGATTGACTTGTTCAATTTATTAATATATTTTCTTTTAATGTTATATAATAGACAAAGTAGGGAGGAGCTTTTCAAACACGCAGCTAAATAGATATATGTATGAGTTTATAAAGTTAATTAAATGGACATATGGATACCAATGGATACTGGGCTGTGCTGTCACTCAGTTGTATCTGACTCTTTGCGACCCCATGGATTGTAGCCCCCTAGGCTTTGGGAGGAATGATGCTGAAGCTGAAACTCCAGTACTTTGGCCACCTCATGCGAAGACTTGACTCGTTGGAAAAGACTCTGATGCTGGGAGGGATTGGGGGCAGGAGGAGAAGGGGACGACAGAGGATGAGATGCCTGGATGGCATCACTGGCTTGATGAACGTGAGTCTGAGTGAACTCCGGGAGTTTGTGATGGACGGGGAGGCCTGGCGTGCTGAGATTCATGGGGTCGCAAAGAGTTGGACACGACTGAGTGACTGAACCGACTGGCCGACCAAGGCTCTTCTGTCCATGAGGTTTCCCAGGCAAGATTACTGGAGTGGGTTGCCATGCCCTCCTCCAGGGGAGCTTCCCAACCCAGGGATCGAATCCAGATCTCTTGCGTTGCAGGCAGATTCCTTTGTCTGAGCCACCAGATGGTAGCCCAAGAATACTGGAGTGGGTAACCTATCCCTTCTCCAGGGGATCTTCCCGACCCAGGAATCAAACTGGGGTCTCCTGAAGTGCAGGTAGATTCTTTGCCAGCTGAGCTATCAGGGAAGCCCATAATAATGGATGTACAATAGCTCAATATAGACCAGCAATGTTTCATTAATTGGAAAATTTTCTGTTTTTCTTTAGGCATATGTTAAATTTCTTATTAGTTTAACCCATCTTTACTGAGCAGCTATTAAAAACTTATAATTATGTTGGGAGCCAAGATCATAGAAAATATGACCCACTGTTTGAGAACTGCTTGTAATTTATGGAAAAGTGGACAAAAGCATAAGTAATTGTATTGAGATGGGCTACCCAGTGAAGAAGCAATATTTATAATGAAAGTTCAATTTCAGGAAAGACTCAGACTCTTCTATTTATTTTCCCAGGACCAGGCAGATGGCATTGTATAATATAAAATGATCAGCATATATATTTTAGAAATTAATACAATTTCCCAAGTTCATATCAGTTCCATCAAGGCAGTATTCTTAAACTGGCCTTCCCAGGTTTGCTTTATTTCTTCTTTTGTTGAAACTGTTTGCTATCATTAGAATCTAATGATAATCAACTGGTTGTAATCAACTAGTGTTAATTATAGTAATAACATTAATGAAAATAACTGATTTATTATCTATTATGGGCTGTTCACTTTATAATTTTTATTTAATTAATTTAGCAACTGAGAGGTATGCCCATTTTTCAGATGATAAAATGAGGGTAACTTGCCTAAACTTACATAGCATTTATGTGTCAATGTAAGAACTCAAGCCCAGACACTTCTGCTGCAGTATTCTCTAGTATTAGACCATCACTGTGAGTTTTCTTAGACTTCTGCCTTGATGTCCAAATCTTATATTGGTGCCTACCTGTAAAGAACAGAAAAATACATAACTTCTCCTCCATAACCTTCTCCGCTTTATTTCTCTGTGTTGTCTGCTTTCCACAAAGAATCAGTCTATTACATTATGTTATAGAACTGATGAACTAGGCTTCTTTAAATCTGAGAGTGTATTTTTAAGGTTGTAGCCCAATTCAGATCTATTTTTGAAAGAAGGTGAGATAAATCTTAAGTATATCAATTTTATTTTATCATTGAAAGAACACAGTATAAATAAAATTGATGTGTTCTGGTTGGTCTATAGCAAAGTATTAGAGACAAGTACTTTAAAAAATTGTTGGTTAAATCCTATTTTTCTTAATATCATAAATTTGCATGAATACTTGCATTCTCTACCTTGTGTTTGGTGAGCTTTGGGCGTTTTAAATTAATGAATTTCTCAACCACTTAGAGGGGAGATTTAAAACCAAGTTTACTCTCAAGATGTAACTTGAGACTGAGTTATACCACTGTTTTATTATTCTTAATGGCACTGAGTCAATCCACAGATATTTCATCCTGCAATTTTCTAGTGTTATGAAAATGCATAATGTTAATCATTGTAGTACTTTATAATCTGACCATAAACCAATGTTTATAGTCAGTTAATCATTGTATTACTTTGCTTTAGGTAATTTAGTACATTACCATAATGTAGCAGTCTACTTAATATAAATTTTAAAGTGAAGACAATAAAGTTGTATAGGATTAATATATTATGCATCCTAACCTGAAATTTTAAAATGCAGCTGAACTTTGGACAGAGTTCAGATGTTCTGTGACTTTGGTTTCTTCCACCTTGGCTGGGGAAAGGGTGAAAACTTAATGAAGAGCACAGAAGTAAATGATTTTCTACCTCTAATTATTTATGCATCCCTTTCACAGCCTTCTTCATTTGGCAAGAATAGGTTTGGATATACTCAGGCCAGGAATCAACAACTACTCATTTTGAAAAAGTGAACTCCGATTAAGGGAAACATATCCCAAGCTTAAAAAGAAAATCAGAAAGTTTGGTAGTAGTTGGTATTAATTTCATTGAAGTGAGACCATGCTTGTCTTATAAAAGATCTTAAGGAATATTTTATGAACACTTTAAATTAACTCAATCATTTTTGGAATTGGATACTATCTTTGTTTTGAAAACAAACATTTATTGAGTGGCTCCTATAGCCCAGGTACAATGTTAAGTGCTTTCTTTTACATCATCATTGGCCTGATGGAGAGACTGCATTCTTGGGACACAAAACTTGCAAATTTTATATTAATGCCAATTTGTTGTGTTAGATGGGATTTTGTTGTTGTTGTTATTGGAGTATAGTTGCTTTACAATGTTGTGTGAATTTCTGCTAAACAGCAAATTGATCAGCAATATTTATACATAAATGCCTCCCTTTTTCGGAGAAGGCAACGGCACCCCACTCCAGTACTCTTGCCTGGAAAATCCCACGGATGGAGGAGCCTGGTAGGCTGCAGTCCATGGGGTCGCTAAGAGTCGGACACGACTGAGCGACTTCACTTTAACTTTTCACTTTCATGCATTGGAGAAGGAAATGGCAACGCACTGTAGTGTTCTTGCCTGGAGAATCCCAGGGACGGGGGAGCCTGATGGGCTGCCGTCTATGGGGTCGCACAGAGTCGGACACAACTGAAGCGACTTAGCAGCAGCAGCAGCAGCCTCCCTTTTTGGATTTCCTTCTAACTTAGGTCACCACCGAGCACTGAACAGAGTTTCCTGTGCTATACAGTAGGTTCTCACTAGTTCAGTTCAGTTCAGTTGCTCAGTCGTGTCCAACTTGTTGTGACCCCATCGACTGCAGCACACCAGGCCTCCCTGTCCATCACCAACTCCCGGAGCTTGCTCAAACTCATGCCTATCGAGTCGGTGATGTGATTCAACCATCTCATCCTCTGTCATCACCTTCTCTTCCTACCTTCAATCTTTCCCAGAATCAGGGTCTTTTCCAGTGAGTCAGTTCTTTGCATCAGGTGGCCAAAATGTTGGAGTTTCTTCTTCAGCATCAGTCCTTCCAATGAATATCTGGGACTGGTTTCCTTTAGGATTGACTGGTTTCATCTCCTTGCTGTCCAAGGGACTCTCAAGTGTCTTCTCCAACAGTAGGTTCTCATTAGTTATCTATTTTATGCATAGTTGTGTATATATGTCAGTGCCGATCGCCCAGTCCCTACTCCCCCCATGCCCCATTGGTATCCATTTGTTCTCTGTATCTGTGTCTCTATTTCTGCTTCACAAATAAGTTCATCTATAGCATCTTCCTAGATTCCATATATGTATTTTAATATACAAATCTGTTTTTCTCTTTCTGACTTCACTCTGTATGATAGTCTCTAGGTCCAGTCACATCTCTTGAAATGTCAGAATTTCATTTCTTTTTATGGCTGAGTAATATTCCACGGTGTAATGTACCATATCTTCTTTATTCATTCCTCTACTGATATACATTTAGGTTGCTTCTATGTCCTGAAGCAGTGAGCATAGTGCTGCAGTGAACATTTTGAATTATGGTTTTCTCCAGTCAAATGCCCAGGAGTGAGATTACTAGATCATATGGTAGTTCTATTTTTAGTTTTTAAGGCACCTTTATACTATTCTACTTTTTTGATGAGTTCCAGAAAATACCTATTTCTGTTTTATTGACTATGCCAAAGCCTTTGATTGTGTGGATCACAATAAACTGTGGAAAATTCTGAAAGAGATGGGAATACCAGACCTCCTGTCCTGTCTTTTGAGAAACCTGTATGCAGGCCAGTAAGTAACGGTTAGAAATGGACATGGAACAACAGACAGGTTCCAAATAGGAAAAGGAGTACGTCAAGGCTGTATATTGTCACCCTGCTTATTTAACTTATATGCAGAGTCCATCATGAGAAACGCTGGGCTGGATGAAGCACAAGCTGGAATCAAGATTGCTGGGAGAAATATCAGTAATCTCAGATATGCAGATGACAACACTCTTATGGCAGAAAGTGAATAAGAACTAAAGAGCCTGTTGATGAAAGTGAAAGAGGAGAGTGAAAAAGTTGGCTTAAAGCTCAACATTCAGAAAACTAAGATCATGGCATCCATGATGGAATCAAGATCATTCCATCTTGGCAAATAGATGGGGAAACAGTGGAAACGGTGACATACTTTATTTTTTTGGGCTCCAAAATCACTGCAGATGGTGACTACAGCAATGAAAGTAAAAGATGCTTACTCCTTGGAAGGAAAGTTATGACCAACCTAGATAGCGTATTCAAAAGCAGAGACATTACTTTGCCAACAAAGGTCCATCTAGTCAAAGGTATGGTTTTTCCAGTGGTCATGTATGGATGTGAGAGTTGGACTATAAAGAAAGCTGAGTGCTGAAGAACTGTTGCTTTTGAGCTGTGGTGTTGGAGAAGACTCTTGAGAGTCCCTTGGACTGCAAGGAGATCCAACCAGTCCATCCTAAAGGAGATTAGTCCCTGGTGTTCATTGGAAGGACTGATGCTGAAGCTGAAACTCCAATACTTTGGCCACCTGATGTGAAGAGCTGACTCATTTGAAAAGACCCTGATGCTGGGAAAGATTGAGGGCAGGAGGAGAAGGGGACGACGGAGGATGAGATGGTTGGATGGCATCACCAACTCAATGGACATGAGTTTGGGTAAACTCTGGGAGTTGGTGGTGGACAGAGAGGCCTAGTGTACTGCAGTCCATGGGGTCGCAAAGAGTCAGACATGACTGAGCAAATGAACTGAACTGAACTGATACTATTCTACTTACAGTAACTACTTAGTAGTTATATTAATTTACATCCCACCAGCAGTGTAAGAGGGTTCCCTTTTCTCCACACCTGCTCCAGTGTTTATTGTTTGTAGATTTTTTGATGATGGCCATTCTGATCAGTGTGAGATGATGACTAAGTGTAGTTTTGATTTCTCTAATAATTAGTGATGCTGAGTATCTTTTCATGTGTTTGTTGACCATCTGTATGTCTTCTTTGGAGAAATGTCTATTTAGGGCTATTGCCCATTTTTATTTTTTTTTCATATTGAGCTGTATGAGCTGTTTGTATATTTTGGAGATTAATCCTTTGTCAGTTGCTTTATTAGCAAATATTTTCTCCTCTTCTGAGGGTTGTTTTTTCATTTTGTCTGTGGTTTCCTTTGTTGTGCAAAAGCGTTTTAAGTTTAGTTAATTCCCATTCTCACTAATCTAGGAGGTGGGTCAAAAATGATCTTGTGATTTATGTCAAAGATTATGCTGCCTGTGTTTTCCTCTAAGAGTTTTATAGTGCCTGGCCTTACTTTTTGGTCTTTAATCCACTTTAAATTTATTTTTGAGTATGGTGTTAGTGAGTGTTCTAATTTCATTCTTTTATATGTAGCTGTCTAGTTTTCCCAGCACCATTCACTGAAGAGACTGTCATTTCTCCTCTTTTGTCGTAGATTGGATGCCCATATGTGTATGGGTTTATCTCTGGGTTTTTAAAATCCGGTTCCATTGATACGTATTTCTATATTTGTGCCAGTACAATACTGTCTTGATTACTGTAGCCCTGTAGTACAGTCTGAAGTCAAGGAGCCCAATTTCTCCAGTTCTGATTTTTTTTTTTTTTCCTCAAAATTGCTTTGCTGTTTCAGGTCATTTGTGTTTCCATACAAATGGTAAAAGTTTTTGTTCTAGTTCTGTGAAAAATGCTATTGGTAATTTAATAGGAATTGCAATGAATCTGTAGATTGCTTTGGGTAGTATAGTCATTTTCATAATATTGACTTTTCAAATCCAAGTACATGGTATATCTCTCCATCTGTTTATGTTGTCTTACATTTCTTTCATCAGTATCTTATAGTGTTCCAATTACGGGTGTTTTGCCTCCATCAGTTCAGCTCAGTTCAGCCGCTCAGTCGTGTCCGACTCTTCAAAACCCCATGAATTGCAGCACGCCAGGCCTCCCTGTCCATCATCATCTCCTGGAGTTCACTCAAACTCATGTCCATCGAGTCAGTGATGCCATCAAGCCATCTCATCCTCTGTCGTCCAGTCTTCCTCCTGCCCCCAATCCCTCCCAGAACCAGAGTCTTTTCCAATGAGTCAACTCTTCGCATGAGGTGGCCAAAGTACTGGAGTTTCAGCTTTAGCATCATTCCTTCCAAAGAACACCCAGGGCTGATCTCCTTCAGAATGGACTGGTTGGAACTCCTTGCAGTCAAAGGGACTCTCAAGAGTCTTCTCCAACACCACAGTTCAAAAGCATCAATTCTTCAGCGCTCAGCTTTCTTCACAGTCCAACTCTCACATCCATACATGACCACTGGAAAAACCATACCTTTGACTAGATGGACCTTTGTTGGCAAAGTAATGTCTCTGCTTTTTAATATGCTATCTAGGTTGGTCATAACTTTCCTTCCAAGGAGTAAGCATCTTTTAATTTCATGGCTGCAATCACCATCTGCAGTGATTTTGGAGCCCCAAAAAATAAAGTCTGATACTGTTTCCACTGTTTCCCCATCTATTTCCCATGAAGTGATGGGACCAGATGCCATGATCTTAGTTTTCTGAATGTTGAGCTTTAAGCCAACTTTTTCACTCTCCTCTTTCACCTTCATCAAGAGGCTTTTTAGTTCTTCTTCACTTTCTGCCATAAGGGTGGTGTCATCTGCATATCTGAGGTTATTGATATTTCTCCCGGCAATCTTGACTCCAGCTTGTGCTTCTTCCAGCCCAGTGTTTCTCTCGATGTACTCTGCATATAAGTTAAATAAGCAGGGTGACCGTATACAGCCTTGATGTACTCCTTTTCCTATTTGGAACCAGTATGTTGCCTCCTGAGGTAGGTTTATTCCTAAGTATTTTATTCTTTTTGTTACAGTGGTAAATGGGATAGTTTCCTTAATTTCTCTTTTGATATTTCATTGTTAGTATATAGAAATGCAAGAGATTTCTGTGTGTTAATTTTGTATCCTATTACTAAATTCATTGATTAGCTTTCTGGTGGTATTTTTAGGATTTTCTATGTTTAGTATCATGTCATCTATAAACAGTGACAAAGTTTTATTTCTTCTTTGCCAGTTTGGATTCCTTTTTTTTTTTTCCTTCCCTGATTGCTTTGGCTAGGACTTTCAAAACTATTTTGAGTAATAGTAGTGAGAGTGGGCACCTGTGTCTTATTCCTGATTTTAGAGTAAATGCTTTCAAATTTTCACCTTTGAGAATAATGTGTTGTAGGTTTTTAATATATGGCCTTTATTATGTTGATGCAGGTTCCCTCTTTGCCCACTTTATAGACAGCTTTTATCATAAATGGGTGTTGAATTTTGTCAGAAGCTTTTTCTATATCTATTGAGATGATCATATGGTTTTTATTCTTCACTTTCTTAATAGAGTATATCACATCAATTGATTTCCATATATTGGAGAATCCTTGCATCCCTAGGATCAATCCCACTTGGTCAGGGTATATGATCCCTTTACTGTGTTGTTGGATTCAGTTTACTAGTATTATGTTGAGGATTTTTGCATCTCTGTTCATCAGTGATATTGGCCTGTAATTTTTGTATTGTGTGTATTATATTTCAGATGGTTTTGGTATAAGGGCAGTGGTAGCCTCATAGTATGAACTTGTGAGTGATCCCTCTGTGATTTTTCTAAGAGTTTGAAAAAGGTAGGTGTTAGCTCTTCTGTTGGAGAAGGCAATGGCACCCCACTCCAGTACTCTTGCCTGGAAAATCCCATGGATGGAGGAGCCTGTTGGGCTAGAGTCCATGGGGTCGCTAAGAGTCAGACACGTCTGAGTGACTTCACTTTCACTTTTTACTTTCATGCATTGGAGAAGGAAATGGCCACCCACTCCAGTGTTCTTGCCTGGAGAATCCCAGGGATGGGGGAGCCTGGTGGGCTGCCATCTCTGGGGTTGCACAGAGTCGGACACGACTGAAGCAACTTAGCAGCAGCAGCAACTCTTCTTTAAATGTTTGATAGAATTTACCTGTGAAGTCATTTGGTCCTGGACTTTTGTTTGTTGGAAGATTTTGAATCACAGTTTCAATTTCATTACTTGTTATTTGTCTGTTCATATTGTCTATTTCTTTCTGATTCAGTCTTGGAAGGTTGTACCTTTCTAAGTAGTTGTCCATTTCTTCCAGGTTGTTCATTTTATTGGCATGTAGTTGCTTGCAGTAGTCTACTTCCCTGGTGGCTCAGATGGTAAAGAATCTGCCTGCAGTGCCAGAGACCCAGGTACAATCTCTGGGTTGGGAAGATCCCCTGGAGAAAGAAATGGCAGCTTACTCCAGTATTCTTTCCTGGAGAATCGCATGGACAGAGGAGCCGGATGGGCTACAGTCCATGGGGTCACAAAGAGTTAGGCATGACTGACTGACCACTTTCATGATTCTTTGTATTTCTGTGGTGTCAGTTATAAATCCTTTTTCATTTCTACTTTTATTGATTTGAATCCTTTTCTTTTTTTTTCTTGAGTCTGGCTAAAGATTTATCAATTTTGTTTATCTTCTCACATAACCAAGAAGCTTCTAGATATCAGACTTAATTTTAACAAAAAAGGTGTATAAGGAAAATTAGGGCTTCCCTGGTGACTCAGTGGTAAAGAATCTGCTTGCCAATGCAGAGGTCACAGATTCCATCTCTGGGTTGGGAAGATCTGCTGGAAAAGGAGATGGCAACCCACTTCAGTATTCTTGCCTGGGGAATCCCATGGACAGAGAAGCCTGGTGGGCTGCAGTCCATAGGGTCACATAGACAACAACATGAGGAAGATTATCTGGGAATTCCTCTATGATGGCTGGCATTAAGTACTTCACTTAGATTTTTTAAAAATGTTTTCACTGTCTTTAAGTGATTAATTCCTTTCAGGATTATTATTCTTGAAGAGACATTTAGAATCTTAATATTTTATGTGTATTTGTTTTATTATGTGAACTATATTGTAAACATTTTATGAAAGAATCTGTATCTTGTATCTTTTTCCTTACTCTTTAGTCCCTACCAGAGTATATTGACTATTGGAGATTGAAACATTAATTCAAAAATCTAGTTTTTAAGAGTTTTTTTCCTGTGAAAGTTCTTATAATGAATGGTTGGACTTAGAGGAAAATAAATGAAACAAAAACTTTTTAAGCAATGATGAGAATAGCATGGAAGCTAATCCAGTGTTTCCTAAATTTGCTGCATATTAGAATCACTATGGAGAAGGCAATGGCACCCCATTCCAGTACTCTTGCCTGGAGAATCCCAGGGATGGCGGAGCCTGGTGGGCTGCAGTCTATGGGGTCGCATGGAGTCGGACACGACTGAAGCGACTTGGCAGCAGCAGCAGCAGAATCACTATGTGATCTTTTACATATTGCAAAGCTAAGATCACACCCCAGACAATTAAATGATATATCTAGCAGGTGGATGGGAAGTGAAACTCAGTACTTTTTCAAATTTCCCAGGGATTGCAAAGAGCAAAAAGGTTTGGGAACCAACTGAGCTCTTTTATCATATATAATGGACATCACTTTAAAGCTTGGCTTTACTCTGCTTAAAATAAATCCTTCTCAGTTTAAATATTTTCATATAATAATTCTGTCCAAGTATATACCTAACAACTATTGAGTAGAGGTTATATAAGTACTGTGTGTCTTATGAGTGAGTGTAATGGGGCTGGTTTATAAGACACAAATAGCTCTCACAGTAGTTTAGAAAACAAAAGGCAAATAAAAATAGTATTAGGAAAAAGATGAAAAGAATCTCTGAAAAAAATCACAATATTTAATGTTTGCAGTAATGGCATACTTCACCATTACATTTTCAACTATTAGTTTTGACTGCTAGTGCCTTTAGAAGAAGCTTATTGTGAATATTCAGAAAAATAAAATTAGTAAATAAGTTTAGCTTTTTTCTTTGTCGTATGTTTTTTCTAGTGTTTTAGTTAACAGAAGTATATGCAGACTTAATAACAGTTTTATTAATTAAAAGCTATAATGACAGCAACACCTGCCATATAACTGATCAATTGTTTTAGTTTATTTTCATAGATTATCCCCATTCTTGGAATTGACTATGGTATTCCTATTTTGTATTGAAAAGGAAATGAGGATTCAGGGAGACTAAGCAATTTCTATAAGTGATAAGTGCAAAGCTGGGACAACTTGAAAGCATATGTTATTGGACTTATTTCATTCTGTTTCTTATCACAATAACTAAGTTTGTTATGACTTCCTCCAAATTTATACTATTTTTTCCAATATGTCTACCACTTATCAGCAGAGTAAGATGATGGAATTCAAAGAGGAATTACTTCTTGGCCTGAATGTGGTCCTGTTAAAAGCAGGTAAGTGTGTGTGTATTTGTGTGCTTCCTTAAGTGTGCAAATTTTGTCCAGTTTTACACATATAAGGGTGAGATAAAAACAAAAATTGCTTGCTGGTGGGGATTAAAGCTGCTGAGCTTTTGTAAATTGGCTCATTCCTGTGTTTGCTGCAACCAGTCTGGTGCTTTGTGTCACACTTCCCTGCCATATGCAGGCACATTGGCTCTTTTCCTAGGGAAATTGTTTATTTTAAAACACACTCAGAAGACACTATTGGCTAAACAGTGGTTGTCCCTGTTTTTTTGCCATAAGGAACTTAATATTTTGTAATCGTTGTACAGGTCTAATGGCTTCTTGTGTTCAAGTGACAAAAATCCAACTCACACTAGCTCAAGCCAAAATAGCAACAGTAAAAACAAAACTCAACAACCAGTACGGGTTTCTTAGAAGGTTGCTGAAATAGATCAGACAGTGAAGGAAAGCCTGTAGGAATGGCACTGGGTTGGGGATTTTAGGAATAGATAAGCAGGCTGCATCTACTCTTGGATTTCTGCTTTTTGTGTCTGTTTCTTTGTGTGTTCACCTCATTCTTTTCTATTCCTTCAAGTACAGAAGTGTGTGTATTCCATTTTTTTTCCCAGTCCAAATGGAAAAATATTCCAGGGAATGTCTCTGCTTGTCATAGGGAATCCAAGTTCCCTACTCTCTCCAGAATGTGTCACTGTGGCCAACCCTCAGTTACTTGTCTAATTTCCAGAGTTCTGGCATTGCTACCCTCCCCTCAACTCCACAGATGGAGCAGAAAGACAGCTGAGCCTGAGTGGAAAGGAAGGAGTTTATTCTAGACCAGGGAGAAGAAAAAGTGCCTGATGGACTAAAGCAACAGGTGACAATCACACAGGTATTCCTTGATTCCTTGGTTTTAACTTACTTTCTGCATTACTTGGTAGATAAGTAGCAGATTTAGTTAAAGGTAGGTGACTTACCTACTACTTAAAAGCTGATTGAATTCATAGTTATATTATTAAAAACGTAGTAAAACTGCAAGTAATTAGGGTGTCTACCTGTCATTTTGGTTTGGAGTGATAGATAAAAGTATATTTTGAATTAGAATTGAGGTTAAGACAAAGCCACTCACTCTTATTGAAACTAATTCTCTGAGTGTCATATGTCTCATTAGTTAAATGGGAGAATATAGTATCTATGAGGTAGCGTTTTGCGTGGATTCAATAAAATAGTTTATAAAAGCTTTTAGTCAAGAATTGCCACACAGTAAATACTCCATGAATGTTAATAGTGGAGCCAGCTAATCAAGTATAATGAGAACAACAAAAAGAACTCTGTAGTTAGTCATAAGTTGGCAGAGTGAAATCATGTATTAACATACTCACACGAGGCCTCATTTTATAATGTATACGTGTGCATATATATTTATGTAATATATGTGTATATGTTTGTATATATATTCAGTATACCAGTTTCAAAGATGAACAGATTATTTTAATTCTGTATGAACAAGGCATGGAGAATTTCATTATTATTAATGTCAGCTCTGTTTTGATGTTTTCCATGTCACTGGCAAGAACTTGAACCTTTATAGTTTTTATGTTTTAATCTTGCCTTTTAAAATTCTATTCCACATCTGTACATATTCATGGAAATCCTGAACCTATGTTTCTAAACTAGCCCTTCATAAAGCATATTCTGTAAAAAAAATGTATGGCAAAAACCCCTACAATATTGTAAAGTAATTAGCCTCCAATTAAAATAAATAAAATAATTTTAAAAATAAAACAAGTTTTATTTTTTAAAAACTACTTAAAACCTAAATATTATAAAACTTTTTAACAATATATTTATATTTTCTCAGATTCTTGCATAATTTAAAGCACTTTTGTAAATGCATGAAATACATGGAAAATAGTATGGAAATATATGGAAAAGTAAAAAATGGCATGTCCAGTGAAAAAGGAGTATTTGAAAAATTAGTTTCACTGTTCAGAATCCATTTAACTAGGTGTATGGGAGTGAACATTTAGTGCCTTTGTTAAAATGTTTCTACTTAAGAGAACAAAAGCTTACATATTTTAAAATAGAATGACACTTTATTTTACAATACACAAAATTGTTTTTATTTTTAAGAAAAATAATATAATTGTTGACCACCAGATGGCTCCCATATTTTTAAAAATTCAGCAGAAAGAGTGGAAATTCTATTCAAAATATAGAAACATAGATTTAAAAGGAATGAAGTTAAAGACAGTGAGATAACCTGTGAACATCATAAGCATACAAAAATAATTGACGTTCCATAACTTGGAAATTTCTTTCTCCCTTAAAAAAAAAAGTATGATGTCTACGTGAACAGCATGACACCATGTATTCATACCTTTCAGGTGTTTACTCCACTTGTGGAAAATAACCATGCTCTTAGCAGCAGCAGTAGTTTATGTAGGATAAAAATTCGGAGAAGGCGATGGCACCCCACTCCAGTACTCTTGCCTGGAAAATCCCATGGACAGAGGAGCCTGGTAGGCTGCAGTCCATGGGGTCGAGAAGAGTGGGACACGACTGAGCGACTTCACTTTCACTTTCCTGCATTGGAGAAGGAAATGGCAACCACTCCAGTGTTCTTGCCTGGAGAATCCCAGGGACAGGGGAGCCTGATGGGCTGCCGTCTATGGGGTCGCACAGAGTCCGACACGACTGAAGCGACTTAGCAGCAGCAGCAGCAGGATAAAAATTTCTCAAAATGTCAATGCTAGAATGGCTTTAGTATTTTCCTACTATGTTTTAAGTAACACAAATGGTATGTCTTGCAGTTAATATAAGGACAAATCCTAACGCTTTTGTGCTCACAGATTTTTGTCCTGAGACTATATATTATTGACAGGGCATCTTTAATGATACCTCCTCTTTATATAAGTATCATTCTACAAGATATTTAACACTAATGTCACATTACAAATCACAGTCTCCATAAAAGCGAAATTATTTTGACCCATGTCAAAAATGGAGCCAATAGGTGATGAGAGATGTATTACGCATCACAGCTCAACTGAGGACATTGCTGTTCCCACAGTGTTTTATACTAGTCTTAATATGTAAGCTATTAAGATAAAAGACTGTGTACTTGTCACTCTGACAGCTTTTATAAAGGCTAAGCTGTCTAATCTGTCTTTCATTAAAAGCTTTGGGTAGTTTTGTGATTTGCAGTCACTGAGCTGTTGTGCTTTCAGAGCATACAATTCTATTTTGAGAATTTTTTTTTTTTGTCAATAAAAAAGGCATATGCTTCAGTGAGTCATCCTCACAGAGCAGACTCATAAGAAGGAGTTGACCTGCGCTTCTGCCCCACTCCTGAATTTTCCCTACCTTGTCTTGCTAACACAAAGCTTGCCCCTGTGCCGCTCATCATGGAAAAACCAGAAATGTAGCTACAAGGTCTCCTTAGCCCATATGGTTTTATTTGTGTTCTGCTGGCACAGTTATAGTCATACAGTAACCAACATAAATTTTTAGTTTTATTATCACCTCTAAAAAGAGACAGAAATGTGAAAATTGAAGCCAGAAGGTTTGTATCACAGGATTAATTAGGCAGGGCCAACTGGAGTCTCACTCCTCCTGGCAGTGAGTGCCTCAAGAAGGTGCCTGCCTTCAATTACAGAGCGCACAAAGCAATTAAAAACCCTGTTTCTTTTTCCTGAGGTGTTACTTGTTACTTGATAAATCTCTTTTTTAAAATTCTCTGGGGAGCTGAACTGGCTTGAGGTGCAATCTACCAGGGTAGATATTCATGAAAAATTGATTTAGCTCTAGCCTAACTGCAATAGGTTTAAAATAAACCTGAAAGGAATGAACAGTGTGTTTCTTGGCTGACATTTTATTGGCCATTTTTTTAAAATGCACAAAAGACTAGATAATTAAGAATTGAGACATTATGGATCTCCACCAGCAGATATGAATCGAATTGGTCAGCCATCCCAGGCATTTTCTCCTAAGTCACGCTATACATTGGATGAACCTTTTTTCACGGGGTGATTTGTACAGGTCTGTGGGCCAAAATGTGGTGTGCATAAGTCAGAATTAAGTGCCTGCCTCCCAGAACCCACATCCCCTTTCTAATAGAGAATCAGCTCTGTATGAAATTATATCTTTCTACCTGATTTATGTCCCAGTCCACTGGGACTGGAAACTTGAGTCTGCTGTTCTCTTTTTCCAAAAGGAACTTCTCTTGCATTTTCAATGTTAGGTGCAGAATTAGGATAATAATGTAATTCTCAAAAATAGCTATAAATATTCAGAAGTAAGCTTCAGTTGTCTTCTGTACAGCTCATTTTGTGGACTGGGATTTTACCACTGGTACATAAATCACCTAGCTAACCCTTTCGTCTGAAATATAAATAATTTAAAATATGCAATAAGTACAGGGTATAACTGGTTGAGAGAACATTGCTCTATCAAGACATATGGGCTTAAGCTTTATCAGTGATCTCATACTTCCTGTTGAAAGAGAAGCAAAATATTTTTTAAATCAATAGGCTAAAAATCATGATTGTAAATACAGGCATAAGACTCTACTTTCACTTAAAAAGCATGTTATGTATAGTTTAATAAAACAACAAAGACAGACTTCAGTTTATGCCTTTTTTATACTTTGTGTTTCTAAATTAAAAATGTGATTTATTTGAGAAAGATGATAAAAATATTTTATCTTCTCACTTTTTCTGGTGTTTTCTTTCTTCCTCTTATGTTTGAATATAATGTAAAGTTTAGGTAAATCTTTAAAAAGGCTTATTTAATGTCAAGATAGTAAAAATATGTTATAAGTGATTATAATCAGAAAGAAATTTTCATTCTTTTAGTGAAGATAAACTGACAAAATATGACTTTTGAAATCTAGATTCCAGTCACTAGAAATTAATTCTGACAAATTCTATTGAGCTTGTATCATAGCTTATCTATCCATTGATCTGTCTTTCCATTTCTTATGAAAACCTTGGTAATTTTTTTCACTACTTGCCAGATTTGACACAGTATGTTTTTCCTACTTTGTCTTCTGACTTAGTGGGTCTAAATATTTATTAGGGTTTCCCAGCTGATACATCTATAAAGAATCTGCCTGCCAATGCAGAAGACACAGGAGATGTGGGTTCGATCCCTGGGTTGGGAAGATTCCCTGGAGTAGGAAATGGCAGCCCACTCCAGTATTGTTGCCTGGGAAATTCCCAGGACAGAGGAGTGAGTGAGCTATAGTCCATGGGATCACAAACAGTCAGACATAATAGAGTGACTCAATATGCACACAGGTAAATGTTTATTCAAAGAAAACACCAGAACATTTTAGAAAATTCAAAAACATTTGGAAAAAAATCTAAAATTTCAAATTTTAAAAAGTTTGAAAAGGTGCTAGAAAACATTTGCTATTTCCTTGTATTTTTATTTTAGGACTGGCTTAAAACTTTCCACAATAGATACCTGAATAGAAACATGATCTGTTTTGCTATTTGTCTTAGGAAAACTACTTTGTCTTTTAAGTGAGGCAGTCTGAAGAATGCAGTCTGTGACATGGTAATAATGTTTCTGTTGGAACATTGGCCACGTGTATGCCTTTGGTAAATTGGCTAATCGTGGGTCTAAGATTCTTTTACAACCTTTTGTCTTCTCCTTTGGCTATCTACTATGTTTATAGCTTTTCTTAAAGTTTCCCAGTGTAGTAGGCTGGATTCTCAAAAGGATCCATGATTCCTGTCTTCTGGAATCCAAGTGCTTGTATAACCCATGCTTGAATGTAGGTGGGACCTCTTAATATGAGGAATCGCTCCCATGATTAGACTATGTATTAAGGCAAAAATAAAGGGATTTTGTAGATGCAATTAAGGTTCACAAACAATTGATTTAAATTCATCAAAAGGGAGATGATCCTGGATGGGCCTGATCTAATCAGGTGAATACTTTAAAGGGGGGACTAGAGGCCAGAGACTTGAAGCACCACAGACTCTCCCCTCTTGCCACCCTGAAGATGCAAGGCACTATGAATCCATTAGCTACAAGGAAATGAATTATGTCAACTACATTTAAACTTGAAAGAGGCTCTTGAGCTTCAGATATGATTCAGGCCCTAGTCTACTCTTGTTTTCAGTCTTATGAAACCCTGAACAATAAACCCAGTTAAATTGTTCCTTGACCCGTTCCCCCCTTGACCCCTAGTGGAAACCAGGATAAAATAAATTTTGTTACATAGAATTGATAGTTAATACACCCAACATCCAACATTTACAATTCATGTCTTAGATACCTATTTCCTAAATTTTACTCAGAAAATTAACTCCTTAACACCTTAATTGGTGTTAACACCACACTGAGTAACCGAGCAAAACAACTGATAATTTGTAACTGGCTAGAAACAGTTAACTAGGTTTCTCAAAGGCTCTTCTAATACATACTTCTCAAGGCTTCTTTAATCTCAAAGAAGAATTAATATAAGTATGTTCCAAACCTCCAAGGTATCATAATTTTCCATGTGGCAACTTAAGAAAATAATGTTCTAAGGATTCTCCTTGAGAAAAGAAATTTTTGGGTTAATTCATCATCCTAGTTTAAAAATCATTACCCTTTGCTTTTCTAAGTTAGGAATCTGTTACTAGCACTTACTGAATAATTCAAGTTATGGTTTTAATAGCTATTGGAAGTATACAGCATTGAAAACAATAATGTTTTGACCAGAAGAAATGCATTTCTCTCAATGGAGATTTTAATGTATTTCAAAACATTGAGTCCATCTACTCGAGTTGTTAAAATTAAAAAATATAAAGATAATTGAAATTTTGTATTCTGGTTACACTCTTGCTAAAGCTAAATACAGATGAACCCTTGGCCTGTCATTTGGATTCCTAAAGTAGGTGTCTACATATGGTGAAACATATAGGTTATAGACTTTGTTCCCCAAATTTTAATCATGGCATTTCTTTTAAATAAAATGTTTAGAAAGGAAAAGCAAATGTTGCTAGGGAAGATTTTTCTTCTTTTCAGCACAGGGCTATTTTTTAAGCCTGTCTGCCTCTTACCTAATAAAGTTCCCAGAGAGTCATTTTGCTTCCCTCACCTCCTTAAATTTGCTGTTCCCACTGGGCCATTTGACATCACTGCCCCAGAATCTATGTGAAAACTTTCTATATCCTTTTCTTCATTTTTACTGCTTCTGAAAACTAGCGTATAAGCCTGACTGGTTGGAAAAATAAAATAAGTGAAAGTGGGTACTGATTAATAATGTTTAACTGAATTAATTTAAATAGTATGCTTTTAATTAAACCTTGTTAGTTTTCTTCATAACTTTAAGTAACCATTGTAATGTTAGAGTCACTTATAGAAATCTAAGGCCGCTTTGCTTCTCAGTACCTTCATTGTTGTATGGCATTTGTATGAGAAAAATAAATGCTTAAAACCTTCTAGAAAGTTTCTTGTAAACTCAAAATACTTGAGAGTTTATTCATATTTTAAAGCATTGCTGAACTTTATCTGAAAGATAAATTTGTACAACAATTCCAGTCTGCTGGATACTCTTTTTCTTAAATACTTAATGATCTGGTATTGTGTTCAGATATAGCAACAGTCATTTCCCTCTGCATTCCCTGAAAGCCATAATGAACTGAAACCTATATTTCTTCTTACATGCCTGTGTTATGATTTTATTGTCATAAAGCAGATGGGACTTCTTAAATAAAGAAGGTGAAATTGAACTTTATGATAACCCTAATTCAGGATTTCTCAAATCTGGCACCAACCTGCCAGTTGAGAATTATTGCTCTAATTATATACCTTCTACAATTTGGAAGTTGGACGGCTTCAGTTGTAAAATTTTTTTGTTCTATAGTTGACCTACAATACTGCATTAGTTTCAGATATACAGCAAAGCGAATCAGTTATACATACACATACACACTTTTTTAGATTCTTTTTCCATATAGGCCATTACAGAGTATTGACCTATAAAGCAGATCCTTATTAGTTATTTATTTTATATATAGTAGTGATACAGATCAATCCCAATCTCCCAAGTATCCCCCCACTTCCCATACTGTAAACCATAGTTGTGTTTTCTACATACGTGACTCTATTTCTGTTTTGTAAATAAGTTCATTTGTACCGTTTTTCTTAGATTCCGCTTAGCGTAAGTGGTATCTTGTGATACTTGGTTTCTCTGTCTGACTCACGTCACTCAGTGTAACAATCTATAGGTCCATCCATACTGCTACAAATGGTCTTATTTCATTCCTTTTTATGGCTGAGTAATGTTCCGTTGTATATATGTATGACTTCTTCTTTATCTGATCTAATGGACATTTAATGGTTGCATCCATGTCTTGGCTATTGTAAATAATGCCACAGTGAACATTGGCTTGCGTGTATTTTTCCAAATTATGGTTTTCTCCAGATACATGCCCAACAGTGGAATTGCTGGATCACACGGTAGTGCTATATTTGGGAACCTTTAAGGAGATTCCTTTAAGGAACCTTCATATTGTTCTCCATAATGGTTGTACCAATTTACATTCCCACCGGCAGTGTAGGAGGGTTTCCTTTATAACACGCCCTCTCTAGCATTTACTGTTTGTAGCTTTTTGCTGATGGCCATTCTAATCTGTATAAGGTGATAACTCATTGTAGTTTTGATTTGCATTTCTCTAATAATTAGTGATGTTTGAGCCTCTTTTCATGTTGTTGGTACCATTTTAGTTTGAAAGTGGACAATATTTTAAAATTTCTACTCATTATTGGTGATTTGGTGCTAAGTAAACCAAATGGTGTTTTTAGTATTCCAATTGTGTTTATTTGCTTTTAATTTGTTGTCTTCGATCCATGTTAACAATTAGGACACAAAACTAGAATCTTATAGCACTTAGTGAAAGGTGTTCAACTATTGTGATTCAGTTCAATTCAGTTCAGTCACTCAGTCGTGTTTGACTCTTTGTGACCCCATGGACTATAGCACACCAGGCCTTCCTGTCCATCACCAACTCCCAGAGTTTACTCAAACTCATGCCCATTGAGTCAGTGATGCCATCCAACCATCTCATCCTCTGGCAAGAATACACAGAAGAACTGTACAAAAAAGATCTTCATGACTCAGATCATCACAATGGTGTGATCACTCACCTAGAACCAGACATCCTGGAATGTGAAGTCAAGTGGGCCTTAGGAAGCATCACTACAAACAAAGCTAGTGGAGGTGATGGAATTCCAGTTGAGCTATTTTAAATCCTAAAAGATTATGCTGTGAAAGTGATGCACTCAATATGCCAGCAAATTTGGAAAACTCAACTGTGGCCACAGGACTGGAAAAAGTCAGTTTTTCTTATAGCATTATGGCACATAATTTTTGATGCATGTAGTTTTATAACTTTGAAAACATCTACAATTATTATCAAAATATGAGAATGCTTAGAAAGATTGATAGTTGGCTGGAGTTGAGCCAGCACAGAGGCATATTCTGGAAACACATTGAGCTTATAGAAACTTCCTAATTAGGGGAACTAGAAATCAATGAAAGTATACTTGATTGTTGGAAGAATTCCATTGCCCCATGTTCCTGTTGCTTACTTTTCTTCACTGAAGCAGGTGGCATTGAGTAGTTGATGCTTTGTTGTTGTTCAGTCACTAAGTCATGTACAACTCTTTGCTACCCCATGGACTCTAGCATGCCAGGCTTCCCTGTCCATCACCATCTCCCAAAGATTGCTCAAACACATACCCACTGAGTAAGTGATGCCATCCAACTGTCTCATTCCCTGTCATCCTCTTCTCCTGCCTTCAATCTTTCTCGGCATCAGGGCCTTTTTCAGTGAGTTAGTTCTTCACGTCAGGAGGTCAAAGTATTGGAGTTTCAGCTTCAGCATCAGTCCTTTCAGTAAATATACAAGGTTGATTTCCTTCAGGATTGACTGATTTGATCTCCGTGCAGTCCAAGGGAATCCCAAGAGTCTTCTCCAATACCACAGTTCAAAAGCATCAATTTTTTGGCACTCAGCCTTCATTATGGTCCAACTTTCACATTTATATATGACTACTGGAAAAACCATAGCTTTGACTAGAGGGAAATTTGTTGGCAAAGTAACATCTTTACTTTTTAATATGCTATCCGGGTTTGTCATAGCTTTTCTTCCAAGGAGCGAGCGTCTTTTAATTTCATGACTGCAGTCACCATCTGCAGTGATTTTAGAGCCCAAGAAAATAAAAGTCTGTCACTGTTTCCATTGTTTCCCCATCTATTTGCCATGAAGTGATGGGACTGAATGTGATGATCATTTTTTGAATGTTGAGTTTTAAGCCAGCTTTTTTCATTATTCTCTTTCACCTTCACAAGAAACTCCTTGCTTTCTGCCATAAGAGTGGTATTATCTGTGTATCTAAAGTTATTGATATGTCTCGTGGCAACCTTGATTCCATCTTGTGCTTCATCCTGCCCTGCATTTCGCATGTGGTACTCTATATATATGTAAAATTAGCAGGGTGACAATATACAGCCTTGATGTACTCCTTTCTCAATTTGGAACCAGTCCACTCTTCCATGTCCAGTTCTAACTGTTGCTTCTTACCTCCTATGGCCTGCATACAGGTTTCTCAGGAGGCAGGTAAGGTGGTCTAGTACTCCCATCTCTTTAAGAATTTTCCACAGTTTGCTGTGATATACACAGTCAAAGGCATTAGAGTAGTCAATGAAACAGAAGTAGATATTTTTCTGGAATTCTCTTGATTTTTCTATGATTCAGTGGATTTTGGCAATTTGATCTCTGTTTCCTCTGCCTTTTCTAAATCTAACTTGATCTGGGAGTTCTCGGTTCATGTATTGTTAAAGCCTAGCTTGGAGGATTTTGAGCATAACCTTGCTAGCATGTGAAACGAATGCAATTGTATAGTAGTTTGAATATGAAAACTGATCTTTTCCAGTCCTGTGGCCACTGCTGAGTTTTCCAAATTTGCTGGCAAATTGAGTGCATCACTTTAACAGCATCATCTTTTAGGATTTGAAATAGCTCAACTGGAATTCCAACACCTCCACTAGCTTTGTTTGTAGTGATGCTTCCTAAGGCCCACTTGACTTCACACTCCAGAATGTCTGTCTCTAAGTAATTGATCACACCATTGTGGTTATCCGGGTCACTGAGATCTTTTTTGTATAGTTCTTCTGTGTATTCCTGCCACCTCTTAATATCTTCTGCTTCTGTTAGGTCCATACAATTTCTGTCTATATTTGTGCCCATCTATGCATGAAATGTTCCCTTGGTATCTCTAATTTTCTTGAAGAGATCTCTATTCTTTCCCATTCTATTATTTTCCTCTATTTCTTTGCATTGTTCACTTAGGAAGGCTTTCTTATTTCTCCTTGCTATTCTTTGGAACTCTGCATTCAGATGGGTATATCTTTCCTTTTCTCCTTTTCCTTTCATTGTCTTTTTTTCTCAGCTATTTGTAAGGCTTCCTCAGACAATTATGTTACCTTTTTGCATTTTTTTTTCTTTGGTATGTTTTTGATCACTGTCACCTGTACAATGTTACGAACATCTGTCCACAGTTCTTCAGGCACTCTGAATACGTAATGTGTAAGTTGTTGCTTACGAATTATGAAATATTATGCTCTGGTTTGTGCTTTTGTCTCATAAGTTTATCTTAGAAACAAATAACCCTATATGGTCTTGTTAACAGATCTTAGAGTTTTACTTATGCTATGCTTCATGGTGTCCTGAAAATGGCAAGTTCCAAGTTCTGGAAAAGGGAAGAGAACAGGAGGAAAATTCCCTGTTTGGCTAATTTCCTGTATGGCTAATTTCAGGAGAAAATGAGTCGGCAAAGAAAATTCATATTAAGGGAAGAAGTGTAAATTAGGCAGTCAGAACAAGGGCATGTGTGCATGCTCAGCTGCTCATTTGTGTCTGGCTCTTTTGCAACCCCACGGACAATAGCCTTCCTGTCCATGGGAAGTGGGCTGCCATTTCCTCCTTGAGGGGATCTTCCTGACCCAGGGATCAAACCTACATCTCCTGCATTGCAGGCCTATTCTTTACCACTGAGCCACCGGGGAAACCCATAGAATAGAGGTGGAATGTAGAAGAAAAAAAGTTGGATCAGTGGCCTGACTCACCCAACTTTCCAAGTTCAAGCATTCAGATTTCCTCAGACTATAAGGACTGGGGGAGAATGGATGTTTAGCTCCAGGAAAATTTCTCCAGGAAAACTGCCTTCACCCTGAAGAATGACTTTCTGATTTTTAGTATAATATTATCTTTTACCTCACATCCTCAAAGTACTTTATCCAAGATCCCTGCCCCTGGTAGGGAACCAGGATCAAGATAGCTTCTGGAATCAAGCCACATGCTCTTCTCAGGAAATTCTATTCCAGTGTTGATCCCGAGTCACTGGTCTAGAATCTTCCGTTTCTTGTATTCTTTTTCAGTGTCATTGTTCTTTGCTAGTCTTTAATATTACTTGAGTATAGCAACTCATTCCATCAGACAGGTTTTCACATCTTTGAAACATGTAGAGAAAGAACAAAAGTACAAGCCATTCTACTCTCACGAGTCTCTTCTTCTTCTATGTAAGTTTATAGATGAACAGACATACTTTGGGGAAAGGCATTATCTAACTCTAAGCACAATCTTATGTACCCACACTCTTACTCTGAAGGCTGTTAAGCAACAAATTTTATATATTCTTTTTCATACCAGTAAGTAGACATTTTTCATATTTTGAATATCACTCCAGTAATTATTCCCCTCCAAAACTCAAAAGGTAAATTTCACTGCTCATCTTAGAGGAATGAACTTGCCTAAAATTTAAAAAGATAGTCTTTTGAGTTATACAATCTTAAGGTTAAATCTCCACTCTGGATTTCATTACATGATTTTTCACAAGGTCGTTTGGATATGTCAGTGAACAATTTTGTTTGGATCCATGATACAACTAAGTTATTACAAAGTCTGCTTTGTAGCAAATGTTCTTTTTAGGTTACTGTATGTTTGGACAGTGGACATAGATAGTGCCTAAATGGATGTTCTGTGATTTGAGGATCCTTTCTGGAAAGAGTAACATATTACTCACCTATATTTTTCTCCTACCCTGATATGTATTCTCTTTTGTTTTCTCATCAGCATTTTAAAGGTAATTTAAATCTTTATATATGTTTTCTGTCTATGCATTTGCTGTTCATTCCACACCTAACTCTACCTCTAATAATCTGGCTTCTTCCCTGTCAGCTTGCAAAGATAGATTTTTAAAAATTTAATTTCTTCATATTTTAATTGAAGGATAATTGCTTTACAGAATTTTGTTGTTTTCTGTCAAACCTCAACATGAATCAGCCATGCTGCTGCTGCTGCTAAGTCGCTTCAGTCGTGTCCGACTCTGTGCGACCCCACAGATGGCAGCCTACCAGGCACCCCCGTCCCTGGGATTCTCCAGGCAAGAACACTGGAGTGGGTTGCCATTTCCTTCTCCAATGCATGAAAGTGAAAAGTGAAAGTGAAGTCACTCAGTCGTGTCTGACTCTGAGCGACCCCGTGGACTGCAGCCCACCAGGCTCCTCCATCCATGGGATTTTCCAGGCAAGAGTACTGGAGGAATCAGCCATAGATATACATATATCCCCTCCCTTTTGAACCTCCCTCCTATTCTGTCCCCATCCCACCCCCTCTAGGTTGATACAGAGCCCCTGTTTGAGTTTCCTGAGCCATACGGCAAATTCCCGTTGACTATCTATCTTACATACGGAATGTAAGTTTCCATGTCACTCTTTCCATACATTCATCCTCTCCTCCCCTCTACCCATGTCCATAAGTGTATTCTCTATGTCTGTTTCTCCATTGCTGCCCTGTGAATAAATTCGTCAGTACCATTTTTCTAGATTCTGTATATATGTGTTAGAATACAGTGTTTATCTTTCTCTTTCTGATTTACTTCACTCGGTATAATCGGCTCTAGTTTCATCCACCTCATTAGAACTGACTCAAATGTGTTCCTTTTATGGCTGAATAATGGCACCCCACTCCAGTACTCTTGCCTGGAAAATCCCATGGATGGAGGAGCCTGGAAGGCTGCAGTCCATGGGGTCGCTAAGAGTTGGGCATGGCAGAGTGACTTCACTTTCACTTTTCACTTTCCTACATTGGAGAAGGAAATGGCAACCCACTCCAGTGTTCTTGCCTGGAGAATCCCAGGGACGGGGGAGCCTGGTGGGCTGCCGTCTATGGGGTCGCACAGAGTCAGACATAACTGAAGTGACTTAGCAGTATTCCATTGTATATGTGTACCATAACTTATCTACTCATTCATCTGTTGATGGACATCTGGGTTGCTTTATGTTCTAGCTGTTGTAAATAGTGCTGCAGTGAACAATGGGATACATGTGTCTTTTTCAATTTTGGTTTCCTTGGGGTGTATTGCAAAGCTATTTTTGCTAAGGTCACCTTTGACTTCCATGTCATTAAATGTAACAAGCAATTCTCAGTTGTGTCTTATTTGATCTCTCATTAGCACTGGCCTCTTCCACTGGCTTACAGGTCATGGAAAGTCTCCTCTGTTCCCTTCTACCTTTATGAACATATTTCACAGACTTTGTTACTATCTTCTATTCTATTTTGAAGTTTCCAGGATTCCATTCTAAACCTCCTTTCTTTCATGTGACTAACTTGCCTATTAGGTCATATCCACTGGCTATGCATTCCAGTATTTTAGCCTGGAGAATTCCATGGACTGTATAGACCATGGGGTCGCAAAGAGTGGGACAGGATTGAGCGACTTTCACTTTCACTCTAACAGCTTCATTACTTCTCACACAGCAAAGACTCCTATTTCAGTTACCTATTGTTGTATAATAAACCACTCCAAAATTTAATGGCCTACATCAACAATTTTGTTTTTTCTCACTAGTCTCGGTATTGCCTGAGCTAATCTGCATGACATTTTCACTTAATAGCATTGGCTTTGGCCATGTCATGTGTGGGGTCAATTGTGATCGAGAGCCAAGATGGCTGGATTACATGGTTGGCATTTGATGCTGACTGGAGTTCATCTGAGACTTTCAATTAAACATTAATAGACTTCCCATACAGGTAGCTTGGGCTTTTGCACAGCATAGTGGCTGAATTCCAATTCTAAGAGTCAAAAATCCTAGAGGGAGAAAATAGATGCTGTAAATTCTCTTTATAAAGTATATCTGTGATTGGCACACTGTCATTTCCACTACAGTCTGTTTGTTAAGTTGTCACAGGACCAACTCAGATTCAAGTATGAAGGGATTAAACTCCACATATTCATGGGAAGAATAATAAGAAGTGTTTGGCTCTCTTTATTCCAGACTCATATTACATAAATTCATTCTATGTGCAGAATACCCTCACCAATCCTAAGATCATCAAAGTCTCATCTCATCATGGCATCAGGCTCATAGTTCAGCATCTTATTATCTAAATCAGATCCTGGTATAGATGAGGCTCTTCAGGCTCCTCTGGATATAGGACTTCCCTGGTGGCTCAGAGGGTAAAGCGTCTGTCTACAATGTGAGAGACCTGGGTTCAATCCCTGGGTTGGGAAGATTCCCTGGAGAAGGAAATGGCAACCCACTCCAGTACTTCTGGCCTTGAAAATCCCATGGAGGGAGGATCCTGGTGTAGATGAGGCTCCTCAGGCTCCCCTGGATGTGAAGATCTGTAAACATCTGAGAGATGTTACCTGATTCCCATAAACTCAATGTGTAATACTGAGACAAGGACTGTAGAATGGACATTTGGTTCAAAAAGCAGGGAAGCAAATAGCAGTCACTGGTCCATAGAAATCTTGAAATTTAGCTGAGCATATGCTAGTTCCTTAAAGGGTTCCTTCTGGTTTTCTTGAATTGATTCTCCATGCCTCTTGACTTTACCCCTGGGCTCCCATATCCTAAATGGGTCATCCTTGTCTGTAACAGTGGTCCTGTGCGTAACTGGCTTTTTCAGTCTGTGTCCTAGTTGCAAAAGGTTGGGAGTCTCAAAGGCCTGTTTTAATTTTGAATGATCATTTTTCCATTTAGTACAAGCTGGTATAATCCCTTAGAAACTTTGTGGACTTCCTGAGTATAAAAATAGAGTCCATTCTACTAGCCAGAAGAGATGGAAATTTCTTTGAAAAAGGCCCGTCTTTACCTTGGACTGATAATTAGAATGCTTGTTGTCTAAAAGGAAGTTTCAATGAGGCACACTCTTAAATCTTTCTCAGTTCTTAACAAAGGATTTTATATCCACACCCTGAGATCTTAATTCTGATTGCATTTTTATTGGGTGTGTCTTGTGGACCAGACTAATTTTGAAGATAATTTTAATAATAATTACTGCCCAATTATTTATAATTTTTATTTTCTTGGCAAACATGAAAAGGGTTTGACACAAACAACCAGTCCTAGTCAACAGTGACCTAGTGGCAACTGTTCTCTTGCTTAGAAAAAAGCAAAATGAATTATAGGATTAGAATAGTCTATTTCTATAGGTGGATTTCTCTAAGAATATAGTTAAGTATTTTATTTATTTAGAGGATATTATTTAGAGATACACTCCCCTAGTCCTTCAGTCTTTAGTAACAAATCAATGGGTGAAGTGTAAAGTATCTTAAAATTGCCTAAAGTATGAAGCAGCGTTTTTGAAATTTCTTCACATCTGCTGGTTTGGAAGGATATAATCAAATGAAATGACCTGCTATTTCTCCAACTGCTCATCAATTATTAATTTAAGCTAGAGCTATATTTTTATGACAATTACCATAGACTAACATTTGTAAACAAGATAATATTATCTATAACTTGATCAAAATTCAGTGTGCAAAGTGTTGACAAAATAACCTTAAGAAATATGACATTACTAATTATATTTGGTAGCATTAGATTCTAAATGCTTTTAATCAACTTAGTAACATCAAAGTAAAAGTAAGCAGGTTAGATGGAAATTAGAATATATTTAGTGTAAAGAACTTTTGAAGCTATAAATAAGATGAGCCTATGAGAAGGGGAAAATAAGTATATTGAGAGCTACTGAGATACTTAGTTTCAGAGATTGCCTTCTAGAGTAATCTATTTTTATTTCTGTTTAAGACAAGCTCTATAAGAAGTATTATATAATTGATTCAATGTCTAATATGCTTTCTAATGCAATAGTTGATCTCAAGCTTTTATTCCTTAAAAACTTTGTTTTTCTTCTTTGGGTTTAGAAAGTACTTTGCATTTTTTAATTTATTTCAAATTAATTAAAAAAGATTATTGTGTATTGGGAGTGTAGTTGATTTATAATGTTGTGTTAGTTTCGGGTATATAGTGCTGCTGCTGCTGCTAAGTCAGTACAGTGATTTAATTACACATATATCTATTCCTTTTTAGATTTTTTCCATATTATTTTTAATAATTAAAAAATATTTTTAATTGGAAGATAATTGCTTTACAGTGTTGTGTTGGCTTCCATTGTTTCCCCATCTATTTGCCATGAAGTGATGGGACCACATGCCATGATCTCAGTTTTCTGAATGTTGAGTTTTAAGCTAGCTTTTCACTCTCCTCTTTCACCTTTATCAAGAGGCTCTTTAGTTCTTTTTTGCTTTCTGCCATAAGGATGCTGTCATCTGCATATCTAAAGTTATTGATATTTCTCCTGGCAATCTTGATTCCAGCTTGTGCTTCATCCAGCCTGCCGTTTTGCATGATATACTCTGCATATAGGTTAAATAAGCGGGGTGACAATAACCTTGATGTACTCCTTTCCTGATTTGGAACCAGTCCTTGACCCATGTCATTTCTAACTGTTGCTTCTTGACCTGCATACAGGTTTCTCAGGAGGCAGATAAGGTGGTCTGGTGTTTCCATCTCTTGAAGAATTTTCCACAGTTTGTTATGATCCACACAGTTGAAGACTTTAGTGTAGTCAGTGAAGCACAAGTAGATATTTTTCTGAATTCTTTTGCTTTTACTATGATCCAGTGGATGTTGGCAATTTGGTCTCTGATTCCTCTGCCTTTTCTAAATCCAGCTTGTACATCTGGAAGTTCACAGTTCACATATTGCTGAAGCCTGGCTTGGGGAATTTTGAGCATTACTTTGCTAGCATGTGAGATGAGTGCAATTGTGTGGTAGTTTGAGAATTCTTTGGCATTGCCTTTCTTTGGGATTGGAATGAAAACTGACCTTTTCCAGTCCTGTGGCCACTGCTGAGTTTTCCAAATTTGCTGGCACATTGAGTGCATCACTTTAATAGCGTCATCTTTTCGGATTTAAGATAGCTCAGCTGGAATTGCATCACCTCTGCTAGCTTTGCTCATAGTGATGCTGCCTAAGGCCCACTTGACTTCACATTCCAGGATGTCTGGCTCTAGGTTAGTGATCACACCATCGTGGTTATCTGCGTCATTAAGGTCTTTTTCTATTGTTCTTCTGTGTATTCTTACCACCTCTTCTTAATAGCTTCTGCTTCTGTTCAGTTCAGTTCAGTTCAGTTCAGTCGCTCAGTTGTGTCTGACTCTTTGCGACCCCATGAATCGCAGCACGCCAGGCCTCCCTGTCCATCACCAACTCCCAGAGTTCACTCAGACTCATGTCCATCAGGTCGGTGATGCCATCCAGCCATCTCATCCTCTGTCATGCCCTTCTCCTCCTGCCCCCAATCCCTCCCAGCATCAGAGTCTTTTCCAGTGAGTCAACTCTTCGCATGAGGTGGCCAAAGTACTGGAGTTTCAGCTTTAGCATCATTACTTCCAAAGAAATCCCAGGGCTGATCTCCTTCAGAATGGACTGGCTGGATCTCCTTGCAGTCCAAGGGACTCTCAAGAGTCTTCTCCAACACCACAGTTCAAAAGCATCAATTCTTCAGTGCTCAGCTTTCTTCACAGTCCAAATCTCACATCCATACATGACCACAGGAAAAATCATAGCCTTGAATAGATGGACCTTTGTTGGCAAAATAATGTCTCTGCTTTTCAATATGCTGTCTAGGTTGGTCATAATTTTCCTTCCAAGGAGTAAGCATCTTTTAATTTCATGGCTGCAATCACCATCTGCAGTGATTTTGGAGCCCCAAAAAATAAAGTCTGACATTGTTTCCCCATCTATTTCCCATGAAGTGATGGGACCAGATGCCATGATCTTTGTTTTCTGAATGTTGAACTTTAAGCCAACTTTTTCACTCTGCTCTTTCACTCTCATCAAGAGGCTTTTTAGTTCCTCTTCACTTTCTGCCATAAGGGTGGTGTCATCTGCATATCTGACATTATTGATATTTCTCCTGGTAATCTTGATTCCAGCTTGTGCTTCTTCCAGCCCAACGTTTCCATGATGTACTCTGCATATAAGTTAAATAAGCAGGGTGACAATATACAGCCTTGACGTACTCCTTTTCCTATTTGGAACCAGTCTGTTGTTCCATGTCCAGTTCTAACTGTTGCTTCCTGACCTGCATATAGGTTTCTCAAGAGGCAGGCCAAGTGGTCTGGTATTCTGTTAGGTCCATACAATTTGTCTTTTTTTGTGCCCATCTTTGCGTGAAATATTTCCTTTGTATCTCTAATTTTCTTCAAGAGATCTCTAGTTTCCTCTATTTTTTTGCATTGATCATTTAGGAAGGCTTTCTTATCTCTCCTTGTAGGAGAGATAAGGTTGTGTGGTTCTAGTAATTTATCTATTTCTTCTAGGTTATCCAATATGTGCATGTGTGCTGAGTCACTTCACTCGTGTCCGACTCTTTGTGACCCTATGGACTGAAGCCGGTCAGGCTCCTCTGTCCGTGAGATTCTCCAGGCAAGAATACTGGAGTGACTTGCCATGCCCTCCTCCAGGACATCTTCCTGACCCAAGGGTCCAACCGGCATCTCTTATGTCCCCTGCATTGGCAGATGGGTTCTTTACCACTAGCACCACCTGGGAAGCCCAGGTTATCCAGTATATTGGCATATAATTGTTTAAAGTAACCCCATATGATCTTTTTTATTTTTACAGTATCAGTTGTAATGTCTCCTCTTTTCATTTTTGATGTTATATATTGAGTCATTTTTTTTTCCTGGTTCGTTTTGCTAGAGTATTGTGAATTTTGTTTTACAGATAGTTTTTCAAATACTTAGTTTTTTTCCTATTTTTTTTCTCATTTATTTTATTTTTTTCACTCTAATTTTTGTTATTTCCTTCTCTCTGCTCACTTTGGACTGAGTTTGATCTTTATCTGGCTCCTTGAAGTATAATTTTAGGTTGCTTCTTTGAGTTCTGTTTTCTTAATATTTGCATTTATTACTGCAAACTTCTCTCTAAGAATCGAATTTTCAGCAGTGCAAAAATTTTGGTATGTTATGCTTTCATATCATTAATTTTGAGATTTTTTTTATATCTTTTGATTTCTCCTTTGACTCATTGGTTATTTAAGAGTGTATTATTTAATTTCTATATATTTGTACATTTTCCCAACATTTTGCTTATACCATACCATTGCGGTTAGAAAATATCCTTGGTATGCCTTGTGTTCTTAAATTTATGGAGACCTGGTTTTTGTCCTATAATATGGTCTGTCCTGGTGAATGCCCTGTGTGTACTTCAGAAGATTGTGTACTCTCCTTCTTTTGGATGGAATTGTCTATAAATGTGTGTTGTCCATGGGTACATGGACAACATTTCCTTGTTGATTTTCTGCCTGGTTGATTTATTCATTGCTAAAAGTGGGGTATCAAAGTCCTCTTCTATTATTGCTGTCTATTTCTCCTTTCAAATCTGTTTGCATTCCCTTAATATATTTATGTACTCCAATGTTGATCCATGTATTTTTAGGATTATTATATCTTCTTGATGAATTGAGTTCCTTTATCATTTTCTATTGACCTATTTGTAGGTTAAAGTCTATTTTGTCTGATAAGTGTAGCTGTTCCCCATTTGGTTTGCACTTTCATGAAATATCTTTTTCCATCACTCTTAAGTGTCCTGGAAGTTGAAGTGAGCCTCTTGTAGACATGAGATAAGTGGGTCTTGGTTTTTTATCCATTTAAACATTCTGTGCCTTTTGACATGAATTCATCTATTAATATTTACATTTATTGTTGTTATTACTATGTATGGACTTACTGTTTTCTGTTTATTTTGTATTTAAATTGTTTTCCTTGGTTTATACCTACCTTTGTAAATTGGTGAATTTGTAAATTTCCCTGCAGCTGTGCTTTCTTTCCCTTTCTATCTTTTCCTTTTTTTTTTTTTTTTTTTTGTGCATCTAACTCTAGATCTTTGCTTTGCCGTTAACTTGAGGCTTACATAAGATACTGCATAGGTAAAATGGTTCATTTTAGGCTGATAACAACTGTAACCATCTACAAAATTTCACCATTTTATTTCCCATCTTTTATATTTTTATTATTATTTACCTTTTTCCATATTTGTATACTTGTTAAAAAATAGTATCTATTGTTGTTCATTTGCTAAGTTGTGACTTTTTCTGACCCCATGAACTATGGCATGCCAGGCTTCCCTATCCTTCATTATCTACCAGAGTTTGTTTAAATTCATGTCCATTGAGTCAGTGATGCCATACAACCATCTTATCCTTTACTGCCCCCTTCTCCTCTAGCCCTCAATTTTGCCCAGCATCAGGGTCTTTCCCAGTGATTCAGCTCTTTATATCAGGTGGCCAAAGTACTGGAGCTTCAGCTTCAGCATCAGTCCTTTCAATAAATATTCAGGGTTGACTTCCTTTAGGATTGACTGCTTTGATCTCTTTGCTGCCCAAAGGATTCTCAAGAGTTTTCCCCAGCATCACAGCTCAAAAGCATCAATTTTCAGTGCTCAGCCTTCATTATGGTCCAACTCTCACAACCATACATGACTACTGGAAAAACTATAGCTTTGATTGTATGAACCTTTGTCAGCAAAGTGATGTCCCTACTTTTTAATATACCGTCTAGGTTTGTTATAGCTTTTCTTCTAAGGAGCAGGAGTCTTTTAATTTCGTGGCTGCAGTCACCATCTGCAGTGCTTTTGGAGCCTAAGAAAATAAAATCTGTCACCATTTCCACTTTTTCCCTATCTATTTGCCATAAAGTGATGGGACCAGATGCCATGGTCCTCATTATCATACTATAAATAATTATAGTATCTATAATTGTTTTTAATACTCTTTTTCGTTGACTTTTATTCTACTGTTAGTGGTTAACTTACCATCATCTAACAGAATTAGCTTTCTAAGTCTTGTGCTAAGTCTCTTGGCTGCTAAGTCACTTCAGTCGTGTCTGACTCTGTGCGACCCCAGAGATGGCAGCCCACCGGGCTCCCCCATCCCTGGGATTCTCCAGGCAAGAGTACTGGAGTGGGGTGCCATCGCCTTCCAGCTAAGTCGCTTTAGTCATGTCCAATTCTTTGCAACCCTATGGACTGTGGCCCACCAGGCTCCTCTGTTTATGGGCTTCTCCAAGGAAGAATACTTGAGTGGGTTGCCATCTCCTTCTCCGGGGATCTTCCTGAGTCTTAAGCTAAGATTAAACACCACTAATCGGCGACATGGAAACATGGAAAAATATCCAACACTGTGGTAAATTAAATATATAGTAGTAAGACTCAGAAGGGCTTTCCAGGTGGCGATGCTGAAGAACCTTATTGCCAATGCAGGAGAAGTAAGTCACAGGTTTGTTTTGATCCTTGGGTCAATTTTATGTTTGATGACAGTGTCATTACAATGTGTCTTAGAGAAGGTCTTTTTACTTTAAGATAATGGGTGACCTTTTGTTGTTCAGTTGCTAAGTTGTGTCCAACTCTTGCAGTCCCATGGACTGCAGCATGGCAGACTTTTCTGGTTGATCTATTAGCTTTGTAAACTTAGATGTCCAGCTTTAAGCCACACTGGGGATGTTCTCAGCTATTATTTATTTAGATAAACTTTCTGCTCCTTTCTCCCTCTCTTCTCTTTCTGGAACTTCAGTTATCCAACTATTTGCGCATTTGATGATATCTTACAGATCATGTAGGCTGTCTTAACTCCTTTTCACTCTTTTTTTTTCTTTATTCTCCTCTGACTGGCTCATTTCAAAGTTTGTATCCTCTGATCAGTGATTCTGTCTTCTGTTTATTCTGTTCTATCATAAAAGAAAGAAAGTGAAATCGCTCAGTCGTGTCTGACTCTTTGTGACACTATGGACTGTAGCCTACCAGGTTCCTCTGTCCATGGGATTTTTCCCATACTGGAGTGGATTGCCATTTCCTTCTCCAGGAGACCTTCCTGACCCAGGGATTGAATGCGGGTCTCTTCTATCATAGATGTTCTCTACTGCGTTTTTCATTTTTTAAATGAATTCTTTGCCTACAGAATTTTTTTGCTTCTTTTTTTGTAATTTCTGTCTCTGTTAAATTTCTCATTTTGTTCATGAATTTTTTCCTGGATTTTGTTTACTTTCTATGTTTTCCTGCAGCATGTTTTTCTTAAAAAAAAAAAAAAAAGCTATTTTGAATTATTTATCAGCTAAGTTGCCAAATTGCATGATTTTGAGTTTGGTTACTGGAGGGTTGTTATCATTTCGTGATAACAGATTTCCATGATTTTTCATGTCCTTGGAGCTTTGCATTGCTGTTCTCACATTTGAAGCTGTGGACTCCTCAAATCTTTAATTCTTGTGTTCTTGTGGGAGACAGTCTTCATTTGTCCTGTTTATGCATGGTACTTGTATGGATACACCTTCTCCATACATTTTGTGGCAGAATTTTTAACCTTGTATGTCCCCTCTGGTTCTCCCCAGTCTGGCTACCGTAAACCTTTCTTTTTTGTTTCCTGGAAGGTGGTAATACAACTCAAGTTTATAGTTTCTCCTTTGCCCAAAGACCCTGGCCTGTTTTCTGAGCTAACTCCCTGTCTACCAGAATTTGTCTTCACAGTGTTACTTCAAAGTACACCCCAGGAGTGGCCACAGAGTGGTGAGAGGTGTGGGCTTAGCGCTTGTGGCACTGAGGTGTTTGCCATCCCAGTAGGGAGATCTCTAGGTATGGATCTGCCAGAATCTCATGGGTGTAGTGCCTGCTTAACGCAGTAAACAGGAACCATGTCCCTTTAAGGCCCTTTGAAACTCTTACCTGCTTCTTTCTAGCTTTAACCCCTCCATCCAATACTGAGTGTCCCACCTCAGTACTTCGTGCTTCTGAAGAGAAATGGATTTCTCCAGATGCATCTGGTACCACTGCATAGCCAGGCACTCATTCATGGCTGTTCTTTTCCCTTAGGAGAGAGGTTATCGCCCCACATAGACACTCCATGCAGTGTTGCTTTGGTGATGGCTGAGGAGGGGGGGTTGCTGGTAAAATTTTTATGATCTTCACTATGTCAAAATTTGTGGGGTTTTATCCTCCAATGGGGAGAAGGCAATGGCACCCCACTCCAGTACTCTTGCCTGGAAAATCCCATGGACGGAGGAGCCTGGTGGGCTGCAGTCCATGGGGTCGCTACGAGTTGGACACGACTGAGCGACTTCACTTTCACTTTTCACTTTCATGCATTGGAGAAGGAAATGGCAACCCACTCCAGTGTTCTTGCCTGGAGAATCCCAGGGACGGCGGGGCCTGGTGGGCTGCCATCTATGGGGTCGCACAGAGTTGGACACAACTGAAGGACTTAGCAGCAGGAGCAGCAGCATCCTCCAGTGGTGTGCTTGAATTTCCCTTTGGGAAGCTGAACTTTTGTTTCTTTCTTGTTAGTTTTCTGTGCAGGTCATGTGGGATTGAGTGGTTGTATTGCGTTTGCAACAGCAGATACCAAGATCCATCTCCTATTGCCATTTGCACACGAGGGCAAGACTTTCTGAGTCCCTTGGCATGTGTTTCACACAGACATTTTAGTTTGTGAATGGATGTCTAATTCTTTATTGAATAGGGGGACAAATGTACAACTGTCTTATGCCACCTGATGCTGATACTGTGTTCCAAATATTACTGATCTTAATTACCAACAGTCACAAGTTTTCAGGCAAGGGATATGCATCATTCAGAATTCTAAATATAGAACCATTGATGGAAATGCAGATGACTGGATAATTATATATAAAACTCAAAATATATACATAATATTAAAGCTCTTTGTCTAGAACTATCAGACATTCATGTAATTTATGAGAATAATTATTAAAACATTTTGGGAAAACTAAAGAAATGTAGGCCATCTAGGTCCTTGTTGATTTTTTTCTATATAGTAAGTGTATATCTGTTAATCAACCATGTTTGTTTTCTGTTTCAACGTACCACATTTTTATTTTTTAGAGGAGAAATGAGGATTTTTTTCCGTTTATATGTTTGATGGCACTGTATCCTAGCTGTGGAATGCTGGATCTTTAATTGCCACATGCAGAATCTTCACTTGCAGCATGTTAGATCCAGTTCCCTGAGGAGGGATTGAACCTGGGCCCCCTGCATTGGGAGCGCAGAGTCTTAGCCACTGGACCACTTTTTCTTAATCTAACAACAAGAACACTAGAGGAGAGTTTCAAAATACCATTCAGCAAGCCATGCTTTATCCCTTCCTAACCAGAAATATCAGCCTGGGTCCTTTCACCCTCCTCACTCTTGTGCAGAAATTGACAAAAATGCACCCTACTTATGGGGCTAAGAATGGCCACTCATGGAGTAGAAAAGGGTCAGATACACATTATACTCCTAACTCTATCAAGAATTATTTTAAAGCATTGTTTCCTATAGAATGTTTCCTATCATCCGTGATATGGGATATCAATCCCAGGCAAACCCATACTGTGTACACACCCATAAGTCTGTTGGAGTCAACAAATACAAGAATGCATGTGTATAAATTCCAAAGGCTATACATACCCTTGGCAATCAATCAATGTCCTTGCCAGTGATATATAAATTATTCTGCATAAGAAAATGTTTTTTTTTCAACATGTAACTTTAGCATTAGATATTTTTATAAATTTTCTACACTGTACTCTCAACCGCATTCTTTATGCAATCTAACATTTTAAAGAAATTGGATAAAAGCTGCTGCTGCTGCTGCTGCTAAGTCGCTTCAGTTGTGTCTGACTCTGTGCGACCCCATAGAGGGCAGCCCACCAGGATCCCTCGTCCCTGGGATTCTCCAGGCAAGAACACTGGAGTGGGGTGCCATTTCCTTCTCCAATGCATGAAAGTGAAAAGGGAAAGTGAAGCCGCTCAGTCGCATCTGCCTCCTGGCGACCCTGTGGACTGCAGCCCACCAGGCTCCTGCGTCCATGGGGCTTTCCAGGCAAGAGTACTGGATGGAGTGAGTTGCCATTGCCTTCTCTGTGGATGAAGCGAGAATTCCCCAAATAAGATATATTAACATCAATAACATCAGTGGAAAGTAAAACATATCCAAAGATTTGAGGAAACTAAGTCTATATTCAGCAATTTAAGACTGTGAGTCAGACTTAAATCACAATTTTAGCCCATGAAAGCTTCAAAAACACTCATCAGTGCACCAGAACAAAGAAAAGAGAAGTATGGAGATATTTTAAATCCAATCAATTTGGCCTCTGAACACTGTATACTGTTGTATGAGTGAGGTAAAGGACTGTGTCTTACTGCTATTGTCTTCCCAGCACCCAACACAATGCCTGGAAGACAGATGCACTCAGAACATTTGCTGAGTGGATGTACTAGGAGGCATAGGTCTTTCTTGCCCGAGCTTCCTTTTTGGAGGTTATTTAAAGAGAAAGAAACTAGTTTTTTTCTAGACCTCAAAGTTTATTATGAGCAAATTAGTTAATGGCTTTCCAAAGCTACTTTAGAAATATAGGATAATATTTCATGGAAGATTAATGTTTAAACTCTTTGGGAATAAGAATTATAGACATGGATAGTAAAAAGAAAAAGAAAAAAATATCTGACCTGCAATAACTGAATACTTTGAGGTTTGGCTGACACAGTAACATTATTCTATTGCTTCTCGACTGGTTCAACCCTCTCTGCTCCTCTAGGTTGCTGGAGCAAATGCATCCTTGACCCAAAATGAAATGTTTCATCTACTAGTTTAAAGGCTGTTTAAAAAATAACGACTTTGCTTTTAGCAGTCAATGCTCTCCTCTGAAATACTCTGCTGATTCACAAAGCTGTCTGAGAAATTCATGATGTCGCTGCAATATCAGCCTGAATGAGGATAAAGTACCCATTTGGAGATCAGAAAATTTACTTTATTGGCTAAAGGGCTACTCCCCTTTGGTATAAAGAGAGGCATTAGAAAATCTATTAAGGCTGAGTTATATTCTGCAGCCGCCATCTTTTCTTGTTGCAATTAGTATTTCATCTTAATTGTGCTGCAATATAATTTCTTATGAAAAGATACTCAGTGTGAACTCAGAACAAGTTTTTTTTTTTTTTTTCCTCACTCTAGTAGACTATTAGTCCATGGAACATTTTCCTACAATTCTCTGGGTTAAACAGAGAGGTACGGGGACTTTTACTTTACATGGCCAAGGAACTTAGGGCATATCTAAGTGTTTTCCTCTTATACCCTCTTCTCTTGTTACTCTTGCTGCTCGAACACGAAAATGGATACGTGTATCTTTGGGAATCGAGCTGTATTTTGGAATGCCTACTGAATCGCAATGTGGTTGTCTCATTGTTGAGACCACTCTGTATAGATGATCACTGGAAGCATGTTTGTAGCTTATTTTATAAAATAAAGATATTTTCTTCTCTTAGAGAAAAAGCTCCAACTTTTAAAGGATATTTTCTATTTTTTACCTTTCTTTACCTATCAGACACTTCTAAGGACTATTCTAGATAGCCTCTTCAATTTCTTCAATCACTGAGAAATTATTCAGTGCTTACTATATGACAAGTTTTTGTTTGTTTGCTTTTGTTTTTAAAACTATGCTGGCTAAGCTACAAGTAAAACATTCTTTGCCCTAAGAAACTCAGTAATTTGGGAAAGACAGACATGTAAGTAATTAACTTATTTGTTAGATTTATTTTTTAATTGAAGTATAGTTGATTTACAATCTTGTGGCAATCTCTGCCATACAGCAGAGTGACTCAATTATACACATTTATACATTCTTTTTTTATATTCTTTTCCATTATGATTTATCCCAGGAAATTGGATATAGTTCCCTATGCTATACAGTAGGACCTTGTTGATTCATCCTAAATGTAGTTGTTTGCATCTACTAACTCCAACTTCCCCAGCCCATCCCTCTCCTTCCACTCACCTACTCCCCCCTCAACCAACCTTGGCAACCACAAGTCTGATCTCTATATCTGGGAGTCTAAGGTCAAGGAAGGCTTCACTGAAGCCCTGGAACTTAGAAGTGGGCCTTGAGCCTTGAGGGAGAAGACATTCCAGGCTGAAGGAGCAGTGTTAGCATAGGTGTAATGTCATCAAAATCCAAGTAACAATGTCTAGTCCTCTGTGGCTGAAGTGTAGAGTGACTGATGACACAAAATACATGTTGGAGCCAGGTTATTGAGGAATGAAAGTGTTAGTTACTCAATAGACTCTTTGTGACTCTGAACTGTAGCCCTCCAGGTTCCTCTGAAATGGAATTTTCCAGGCAAGAATACTGGTGGGTTGCCATTCCCTTCTCAAGGGCATCTTTCAGCACAGGAATCATACCCAGGTCTCCCGGATTTCAAGTGCATTCTTTACTATCTGAGCCACCAGGGAAGCCCCATTGAGAAATGAATGAATAATTAAAATGTTAGATGTTATTCATTAAGCAGTGAGGAATCATTGAAGATTTTTGGAGAGGAATAAAAATCTGATTGAAAAGTTTAGGAATGTAACCATATCTATGCAGAGGATAGTTTGGAAAGTCCAAGACAGAAAACATGGGAGAAATGCTAGTTAGACATTTTAGTGGGAGAAAAGTATTTATCTTATTTCGAATTGCTTCCTTCAGAGAGAAATAGTTTTGTGAATTCAATATTTTATAACCAACATCCTAAATATTGGATCAGAGCAAGTTTCATTAATCAGTGGTCACGTATACCTTTGATATACCCCTGGGTTTGATCCCTGGGTCAGAATTCGCTTCCTCCAGGGCATCTTCCTGACCCAGGGATTGAACCCAGGTCTCCTGCATTTCAGGCAGCTTCTTCACCATCTGAGCCACCAGGGAAACCCTATGACATATTCAAGTCTTGTTATTGACTGAGTTACACCCCCCTCAAAATTCATATGTTGAATCCCAAAACCCCATTTGTCCTTAAGAGAGGTAATTAGGGTTAAAACAAGATTTAAGAGTGGGGCCCTAATCCAATAGGATTGGTGTCCTTGTAAGAAGAGATGGAGAAACCAGAGATCTTTCTCTTTCTGAGGAAATGACAGGAAGGTGACTGTCTACAAGGTAGGAAGATAGGTCTTACCAGAAACCAACACCGATGGCACCTTGATCTTGGATTCTGCCCTCCAGAACTGTGAGGACACACATTTCTGTTAAGATACCCAAGCTGTGGTATTTTTCACGGCAGCCAGAGCAGGTTAATAACAGACCTAGAAGTAAAGTCATCTTGTCCTCAAGTTCCACATTGCCTCTTTCTCTTTCAAGTTGATTGAATTTGGAGACACAGGAGAGTGACTTTTTAAAAACAACACATTTTATTCCATCTTAAGTTCTTAAACTTTCTTCATGATTATTCTGCTGAAAAACCACCTCTTGAATATAAAGGAGCACTTACAGATCTGTCAAGGAGGTGTGTGGTTTTCCATCATGACCTGTTAGGTCTGACGACTCTGGCTTCTACTACTGCACTGTTCTGCTTTTCTTTTACATCTTGGGTGCTCCTCACTTGTCACTGGATTTTTGTCTTTCTTCTACCATATAATTTTTGTTCATGTATTCTAAGATTCTGTATTTAGCTTCTGCCTTATTTCCCCTACTTTTTGGCTAGGATAGGTCAAGTGCTCCTAAGATGTCTATTAAAATTATTTTTTTTTTTACAACTGAAATTTTTTAAGTCTACAGACCTGCGTATCTTCATGTTCCATGTCCATTCTCTGGCTATTTCTAGTTAAGTGTCTTAATAGCAATGTGTTTCATTTATGTAACTCTGTGTAGTTGACAAAGCACCTTCACATGTATTATGTGTATACTTGTTTTCAATCATATCAATACTCTTAAGACATATGATATCAATTCTGTTTTATGTTTAGGATGCTTATGCTCAAAGTGGTGAATTTTACAAGCCATCCGATGAATCAAATAAGCAAAAATCACTCAGGTATCAAGCATCAAGATATTTAAATATGTCTAAAACTTGTCCAAGCAAATCTAAAACTGCTCAAAAACACTGTTTACATTGAACTTCAAGTGTTAACCAACATTAGTTGCAAACGGTCTCCCCTTCTCAAATTTCTTAGTTATCAGTACTATCCTTTTCTTAATCAGCCTGTCATCAAGCCTAAAACCTGAAACTCAGTATTTGTTGAAAGTATAGTGAAATGACTAAGCAAATGGTTCTTAAAGTTGATTCTCAATTTAATGCCTCTGTGAAATCATTTACAAAGTCATTCATCATTCTACATCCTTCATTCCTACTGTGATCACCCAGGATATTGGAAAGAACCCACAGGAGGATGAGCATAAAGAAACATGGATTTTTGTATCCATATTCAACTGGGAATTTCTTATTTTTGTTAAAGCTAGTGTGAAATTATCAGGAATATTTAAAGATAAATGCATCTTCAAAATTATATAATAAAAATGAGTCCTTGATATTTGTTTTTATACTGTTTTCTACTTACAAACCACATATTATCATCCAGAATAGCAATAATACTGGAAATGTGGTCTCTCAATATTATTACTGGTCTTTCTACCAATTAAAGTTAGGTTTAAAACACAATGGCATAAAATATTATAAGTTAATACATTGCGTGATGTAGTTTTAGAAATTTAGGAAGTAATATTGGTGACTAGTGACAATATAAGGAAGATTAAACATTTCTTAATCAAAATAAATGTTTATTCTGGTCAGGAGACCATTTCTTATTTGATCATCCTTGGAAAATATAAAATGTCAGAGTCATTATTTTTTATTAACTGGATCTGGCATGAGCATAAATAGTAAATTGAACTATCTTTTTTTGGTGGTGGGCATTAAGAGAAAATTGGGCTGAAAAAAATTCAGACTTAAAATATATCCCATGTAGGTACTTGTAGATGGGTAAAATAAATTTTCAATAGAACTTCTATTTTATAAATGAATATATCATGTAATTTTGGTAAAATACAAATAACCTGTCTTGTCATACAAGGGGTAGTTTGTATGTCTGGCTCATCACAATTTTAATTGTAAATCTCAGGAAATGTAGAATATGACAATTAAGTTAGGAAGTGCTCAATGGATTGCAGAGTAGTAAATTTTATTAAATTTCTTCATAAAATAACATTGACAAATAATCTAATACAGAGCTGTTTGTGCATTACTAGATATTGCTGAAGGAACAAACAAGCAGCTCCAAATTCACCCAGAATATAAGTTCTACTAGGTTGTTCTCAGTAATTTACAAATTGTTCTAAGATAGAATTTTAAAAGTTATTTGGTTCTCTCTCCAAGCATGCACACTTTAAAATAAACAACATACCTAATAGTAAAAAACTACTATTTTAGTACATTGTAGGAAATCAAATGTAAATCTATCTTTAGAGACCATTAGCTTAGTAGTTTAATATGAGTTAGAAAAGATATTTAAATGAAAGAAACTGAGAATGACTTGATGTAAGACACAAGCTGGAAGGCTTGGGGGGAAAGAAATAAATTTCTTGGGATTTATCTTATTTTTCTTTAGCTGGCATGATTTTTGATGCTGTCAAAAATCCCCAAACTATCTGTTTTACATGACTTGCTAGACGATATTGATGGGACATGTAGTTTTATTCTTGCAACAGCCAACAAAGTTCCAGGTGAGCAGTGTCCAACTGCATCCTCACTAATATGAAGCATAGTATGCTCCATTCAATAATTCAGGGTCAATAATGCGTGTTCCATGCCATGCATTTCTACACTTACATCATTTACCACTGTACAAAAAGTGAACTAGACCAAAGTGGTTTTGAGCACTCTGCTCAAACTCATCTCATATTAAATATCCATAAAGTAGAAAAAAAATCATTTTAGATGATACTCTCATACTATTGATACAGTCATAATAATGCATTGATGTTTTACAGGACTCACCTATGTAAAACGCTGGGGTATGGATCACAGCTTTTAGAATGCTGTTGTGCTTACTTATTACACAAGCCTAGAAGCTGGAAAGAGTAAGTGCAAGTCCAGAATGCAACTGTGCATCCACCATTCACATCAGACTCATTTTTTTCCTTATCATTTAAATGAGCACAGACATGATAATATGCCTTCTCACAGGAAGTATATAAGCTATGACTCAAAAATGTGGATCACCACCCCAATAGCCCCGGCTAAACATACACTGAAATCTTTTCATTTTTCTTGAATTCACCTTAAAAGGATAAATTTTTAAAAGTCAGGAGAATTAAAAGTAACGTTACCTCTTCAGGATTTCTGCAGTAGTTCCTGACTCCAGTAGTCACTTGGGGCACTTAATTACTAGGATCACTGTAGTTTATATTTCAGTGTGCTATTTATCATCTCAAATAGATGATAAGAGTTACCATGGACTAAATATTTGATTCTTTCCAAAATTCGTGTTTTGAAGCTAACCCCCAGTGTGATGATATTTAGAGCTCAAGGGCAGCAGAACATTATACCCCAAATATGCCACATTGGTATATTGATGATTTCCATCTGTAGGCACTTGGAAACCAGCAAGCACAAGGAGAGGCTGTTCCTGAATCCCCATAACTGCCTAAAGACAGATCATCCAAAAGGAATTGTGCTGTGTGCTTGTGCTCAGTTGCTTCAGTCTTTTTGACTCTTTGTGACCCTATAAACTATAGCCCACCAGGTTCCTTTGTCCAGGGGGATTCTGCAGGCAAGAATAGACTTATGGGTTGCCATTTCCTCCTGCAGGGGATCTTCTCAACCCAAGGATCGAACCCAGATCTTCTGTGTCTCATGCACGGGCAGGCAGATTCTTTACCTCTGTTCCACCTGGGAAGTCCCATCTCTCCCCAGGCCATCAACCAGAAGGCTGAATGTCAACACCACATGCCGACAAATTTTGCAACAAACTATCACACCTCCATCCATTCTTGAAAGAGCCTAGTCATCTTTCCTAATAACCATTTACACTTGCCTAGGAGGGCTACGCCTCCACTTCCCTGTTGCTGTTCAGTCACTATGTTGTGTCTGACTCTATGTGACCCCATGGACTGCAGCATGCCAGGCTTCCCTGTCCTTCACCACCTCCTGGAGTTTGCTCAAACTCTGTCCAATTAATTCTGAATCCAGCTGAGCGCCGAAGAATTGATGCTTTTGAACATTTTCATTCATTTCTGTGCATATTTTGATTTCTTCTGTGATTTCTTGGTTATTCAGCAGCAGGTTGTTCAGCCTCCATATGTTGGAGAGGACTATTGAGAGTCCCTTGGACTGCAAGGAGATCCAACCAGTCCATTCTAAAGAAGATCAGCCCTGGGATTTCTTTGGAAGGAATGATGCTAAAGCTGAAACTCCAGTACTTTGGCCACCTCATGCGAAGAGTTGACTCATTGGAAAAGACTCTGATGCTGGGAGGGATTGGGGGCAGGAGGAAAAGGGGACGACAGAGGATGAGATGGCTGGATGGCATCACTGACTCAGTGGACGTGAGTTTGAGTGAACTCTGGGAGATGGTGATGGACAGAGAGGCCTGGCGTGCTGCGATTCATGGGTTTGCAAAAAGTCGAACACGACTAAGTGACTGAGCTGAACTGAACTGAACTGAGGCCACCTTGGGGAGTAACTCATTTTTCTCCCCTGTATACATGGGGTATACATGTTAATAAACTTCCGTTTTTCTCTTGTTAACCTGTGTTTTCTCACAAAGCCCTCATCTAACAACTCAGAAGGATAGGGGAAAGATGATTTCCCTCCCTTTGGTAGATGGGAGCTGGGCCTTTGGTAGGTGATGAGGTTTAGAGGAGGTAACAAGGGTGGGGCTCATGTGCCCTGAGGGGATCATTGCCCTAATGGAAGAGATGTCAGAAGACTTCATTCCTCTCTCTCCACCGTCTGAGGGCACTGTGAGAAGCTGGCTGCCTACAGGCAGGAAGAGGGCCTTCATCTGGGAACAGAATCGGCCAGTGCCTGACCTGGGACTTCTTGGCTTCCAGAAAGAACTGTGAGAAGTTTCTGTGCTCCTTATTTTGTTTTGGCAGCCCCAGGCTGACTTAGACAAACATGATGTTTACTAATAAGCTTAATTACGGGTTTTGTGCTTTCCTTTCACCTGGGTCAGTGGTCCACCCTGTGAAGCATACTTGTCACCACACTGACTCCCCATGACAGACCCTCCTACTAGCAGCAGGGCCTTTCCCCAGAGTGCATCATGTTGTTTAAAACTTCCAATGGGGATACAAGGAGTAATCATTTTAGAAGAAATCTCAGTCACCCAGACAAAATCGACTTAAACTAATCCTTCCGAATATATGAAATAATATTTCCTGTTATTGTGTCATGCATTACAATCATGGAATGAGGACTTGAAGAAGAGATGGAGGAGAATGAGTAGGGAAGGATGGTAGTGACATCAGAATTGGTCCTGTATGTTTTCAGTTACTTATAAGGTTGGTTTAAATTTTTCATTTAAGTTCACTGTTTAAAATTTGGATACCGTTACCCCTGAAAATTGGGGCTTCCCTGGTCGTGATATTGGTAATGAACCTGCTTGCAATGCAGGAGACACAGGTTAGATCCCTGCGTCAGGAAGAACCCTTGGAGGGGAGGGCATGGCAACCCACTCCAGTATTCTTGCCTGGAGAATCCCATGGACAGAGGAGCCTGGCGAGCCACAGTCCATGGGGTCACAAAGAGTCAGACACAACTGAAGCGACTTAACACACATGCACCCATGAAAGTACTGATAAGAGTCTGAGACAGAAGGGAAAAACCTATTCAGGCTAGAGTGCGGCCCCCCGTGGCAATGATGAAATCAGATTTTGTGGGAGCAAGGGCTCTGAAATGAATTCTTTCAGGATTCCAGGGAAGGGATGCAGAGGGGTGGGAGGGTTGTGCTCTGACTGGGTTGCAGGTAGGATGTCTCTTACAAGGCAGAAATGGTGAATCTAAAGAAACCACATCTAAGAGCAGATCATTGTTGTCAAGTACAGGATTTATTAACTGGAGATTAGTCTTTGTTTACTGGCGAACTAGCATTTTTGCAGTTTAAAAATCAAAGGACTTTGGAGGCAGATGGATTTGGGTTTGAAATCTAAAAATTGTCTTTTACTAACTTTCTGGTCACTAGCAAGCAAGTCCTTGAAACTCTTTAATAAAGTTTCAGCTGCCTTGTCACCCAATGTGGGTAAATACCACATTTGCCAAATCATTGCTATAGGTGGATTGTGTTTGTAAAGCACCTGATATCTGTCTGGTATCTATTAGTAAATCTTTACTGTATTATATTGTGTATTATGTATTTATGTGGATGTTTCCCACGTGGTGCTAGTGGTAAAGAACCCGTCTGCCAATGCAGGAGACATATGAGATATGGATTCAATCCCAGAGTCAGGAAGATCCCCTGGAGGAGGAGAGCATGGCAACTCACTCCAGTATTCTTGCCTGGAGAATCCCATGGACAGAGGAGCCTGGCAGGCTAGAGGGTCTCAAAGAGTCAGACACAACTGAAGTGACTTAGCATGCACGTGTATTTATATTACTATATTTATATTACTGATCTCAACAATTTTTTGAAAAAATTACACATATCTTATGTGCATTGAATAAAATTTAGGTTAATAGTTTCTCTATATAGATAGTAGTTGTTGTTTTTAGATAGTAGTTTTAACACTAAAAAAAAAATTAATTAATTAAAAAAACTCACTAGCCTCCCACTCATGTTCACATGATGACCTGATGGCCCAGCAATGGCCTCAGATCCTACTACTCGGGAGAAGATGCAGGATGAGCCGTGGATGCTCCAGGCATCCCAGGGAAGCCCAGTCCATCCTGATAACTTGAGGAAAACAGGAGGCGCACTAATAAGTGACTATAGGAATGGCTTGTGCACAGAATTTCGGTGAATACCTCTGAGGGAAGCCAGAATTGAATTCCATTTTAAGTGGTCGAGGCTGCCATATCATTGAAGTGATTCTCTGGAATTTCTTGGCCCAGAGTGCTGTGCTGACAGCCAGAGAACTTCCACAACCCAGAAGGAGAAAACCTGCAGGAGATTCACAAACATTATACTTTCTTAATGAGGCTGCGTGACTCAGAAGAAAACGTGGCGTATCCTTGCATATCTGCTTGACGACCAGTGGTGATCATGGACATGCCTACACCAGGCTGGGTGACTGTAAATTGCTACTGAAGCAACTTGGAGGAATCTTTCCCCAGACTAATCTCAGGGCAGAGTGAGGACAGAGATGAGTCTAACCATTCCCCACAGGAGCATTCCCTCTGGTGGATATTTCCATTGATGAATTGCTTTTGATCAGCTAGCTAGAACAGGACAATCATCAGAAGCCATGTGGTCAACACCATTATGATCATATTACTGTCACATGGTTACAGGCTGTAACCCAGCCACAGCCAACTATTTTAAAAATGAGAGTTCTATGGGCATAGACTGAATGTGTAGAAGCCTCTATCAAAACAGAAAAAAAAAAAAAACAACCCACCAACTTTATAGTCAGTCACAAGTGTGTGATTTGAGCTCAGCTCTGTGCTCTGTGATGATCTGTAGAAGTTGGATGGGAGTGAGGTAGGATGCGGGTGAGGTGGGAGGAGGCTCGAGAGGGAGGGGATATATGTATAGTTATGGCTGATTCACTTTGTTGTGTGGCAGAAATCGATACAACATTGTAAATCAATTATCCTCTGATTAAAAATAAGTTTTTAAAAAGAGCCCTGTTTATAAAAGGAAAGTGTTATACATTGTTTTTCCCAATAGTTGAAGATAGTCTCTTTCTTTCTTTCCTTCAATTCCAGACTGGCAGGATTCTTACTTAAACCTTATTCTAGTGGTAGATTTTTTTTTTTTTGCTGAGGCATGTGGTATCTTAGTTTCCTGACCAGGAGTCGAACCTGCACCCCCTGCAGTGGGAGTGCAGAGTCTTAGCCACTGGACCTCCCTCTAGTGGTAGATTTAAAAATAATATTGTTCCAGTGATTCCGTTGGCTGGAAGGCAACAGAGACCATCTAGGACAGAGACCATCAAGAAAGGAACTAAGCAGAGATGGCAGGATGAGAGAGAAAAGACACAGCAGGGAGATACTTAGCATACGACCTGCCAGACACTGGCATCCAGGAGCTTCAGTGGCATCACCTGTTGCATGGACATGAGCTTGGACTGACTATACCATAATCGTGGATGTCAACACAGACTCCCTGATAACCAAAAGTCCTCATTTGTGTTGCTTGCTAATTTCAAAGGGCTTAACAGTCAGCTGACAAAATTCCTGATGTTTTTAATGTTGCTCGTGTGGCCTAGAACAAGAGAGCTCTGGAACATCACTGACCTGAATTCAGGGTCAAGCAATCCAGTTTTCAGTTCACTTAAATTTTGTTCCTTTTACCCTCCCTTCTTTGAACCTATTGACAATCTCGTTTTTGCCACTTCTTGTCAGAATGACTCTAAAAGCCATTCATAGGATTTTATGGACATGGACAAGAGTCACAGAGACACTGGATGTACATTGGATGTGCACTGCACTGTATGCTGGACATACACTGGACTGTGTACTGGACACAAACTGGAGTATATATTTCACTGTGCATTGGACGTACGCTGGACATACACTGCACTGTGCACTATACACTGGACTGTGTACTAACCGTACAGTGGAATGTACCTGGCACTACTCACTGGCGTGTACAGTGCACTGTACACTAGGCTGCACACGAGGTGTACACTGGTGTGTCCTGGACTGTACAGTGTTCTGTACACTGTACATCGACCTGTGTACTGGACAAACACTGGGATGTACACTGGACTGTGCTCTTGGACTGTACACTAGGTGTGAACTTGACTGTACACCAGATGTGTGCACACGTGTCCAAGATGTGCACTAGACCTGCATACCAGATTGTCCAGTTTGCACTTGACCTGGACAGCAGATGTGCACTGGAGTGTATACTGGACTGTACACTATACACTGGACTGTACACTAGGATGTACACTAAACTTCACAATGTACACTGGATGTACACTACTGTACACTGGACTGCATATAATATGCATATACATTGGACGTGCATTGGACTGTACACTGGGCTATACACAATGTAAATTGGACTGTACACTGGGCTGTACACTAGATCTACAATAGACTGTACACAATGTACATTGGATGTACACTACTGTACACTGGACTGTATATAATATACATATACATTGGACGTGCATTGGACTGTACACTGTGCTATACACAATGTAAATTGGACTGTACACTGCACTGTACACTGGATCTACAATAGACTGTACACAATGTACATTGGATGTACACTACGGTATACTGAACTGTATACAATGCACATGTGTTTCATATGTGCTCCAGATGTGTACTGGAGTACATACGGTACTGTGAAAAAACTGAAACAAGCACCAGCATTTCTTCTGTTTTTTTTCTTGAGGTCTAGGTAGACACAGTTAATTTTCAATGTCAAGATGCCAAAAAATTTAAAGATCAACTTGCTTACATTTTATAACAAGCAAAGTGTCACTGATTTTAAATTATATAATGTATAGCTCAAAGAGATGTGAATACAAGAACATCTACCTGTCTCCTGAGAAATCTGTATGTGGATCAAGAAGCAACATGTAGAACCTTATATGGAACAACTGGTTCAAAATTAAAAAAGGAGTACAACAAGACTTTTTATTATCACCCTGTTTATTTAACTTATACGTAAGCACATCATGGAAAATGCCAGGCTGGATGATTTACAAGCTGGACTCAAGACTGGTGGGAGAAATATCAACAACCTCAGATACGCAGATGATATCAACCTAATGGCAGAAAGCAAAGAAGAATCAAAGAGCCCCTTGATGAAGGTGAAAGAGGAGTGTAAAAAATGGCTTAAAACTCAATATTAAAAAAAAATGAAGATCATGTATTCTAGCCCCAGCACTTCATGGCAAATAGAAGGGGAAAATGTGGTAGCAGTGACAGATTGCCTCTTCATGGGCTCTAAAATCACTGCACACAGTGACTACAGCCATGAAATTAAAAGATGCTTGCTCCTTGGAAGAAAAGCCTAAACAGCATAAACTTAGCATATTGAAAATGAAAGAAATCACTGTGCCAACAAAGGTCCATATAGTCAAGGCCATGGTCTTTCCAGTAGTCATGTACAGATGTTGAAATTTGGACCATAAGGAAGGCAGAGCACTAAAGAATTGATGCCTTGGACAGCAAGGAGTTCAAACCAGTCAATCCTAAAGGAAATCAACTCTGAATATTCATTGGAAGGACTGATGCTGAAGCTGAAGCTACAATATTTTGGCCACCTGATGTGAAGAGCTGACTCACTGGAAAAGACATGCATGCTGGGAAAGATTGAAGGCAGAAAGAGAAGAGGGTGACTGAGAAGGAGATGGTTGGGTGGCATCACTGATTCAATGGAATGAACTTGGGCAAACTCCAGGAGATAGTAAAGGACAGGGAGGCCTGGCATGTTGCAGTCTATGGGATCACAAAGAGTTGGACATGACTTGGCAACAGAACAACAACTATAGCTCAAAACTAAGCTCATCAACTGGACTTTGTATAAATGTATGTTTTTCTAATCATAACTAATATTTTTCAAGGGGAAAATTTGGGTATAAACATTTGTAAGAAGTTCTCATAATAGAGTTCAGTTCAATTCAGTCAGTTCAGTCCCTCAGTCACGTCCGACTCTTTGTGACCCCATGAATCGCAGCACGCCAGGCCTCCCTGTCCATCACCAACTCCTGGAGTTTACTCAAACTCATGTCCATCGAGTCAGTGATGCCATCCAGCCATCTCATATTCTGTAGTCCCCTTCTCCTCCTGCCCCCAATCCCTCCCAGAACCAGTCTTTTCCAATGAGTCAACTCCGCATGAGGCGGCCAAAGTATTGGAGTTTCAGCTTTAGCATCAGTCATTCCAATGAATGCCCAGGACTGATCTCATTTAGAATGGACTGGTTGGATCTCCTTGCAGTCCAAGGGACTCTCAAGAGTCTTCTCCAACACCACCGTTCAAAAGCATCAATTCTTCAGTGCTCAGCTTTCTTCACAGTCCAAATCTCACATCCATACATGACCAGTGGAAAAACCATAGCCTTGACTAGATGGACCTTTGTTGGAAAAGTAATGTCCCTGCTTTTCAATATGCTATCTAGGTTGGTCATAACTTTCCTTCCAAGGAGCAAGCATCTTTTAATTTCATGGCTGCAGTCACCATCTGCAGTGATTTTGGAGCCCCAAAAAATAAAGTCTGATACTGTTTCCACTGTTTCCCCATCTATTTCCCATGAAGTGATGGGACCAGATGCCATGATGTTTGTTTTCTGAATGTTGAGCTTTAAGCCAACTTTTTCACTCTCCTCTTTCACTTTCATCAAGAGGCTTTTTAGTTCCTCTTCACTTTCTGCCATAAGGGTGGTGTCATCTGCATATCTGAGGTTATTGATATTTCTCCTGGCAATCTTGATTTCCGCTTGTTCTTCTTCCAGCCCAGCATTTCTCATGATGTACTCTACATATAAGTTAAATAAGCAGGGTGACAATATACAGCCTTGACGTACTCCTTTTCCTATTTGGAACCAGTCTGTTGTTCCATGTCCAGTTCTAACTGTTGCTTCCTGACCTGAAGGTTTCTCAAGAGGCATGTAGGTGGTCTTATATGCCCATCTCTTACAGAATTTTCCTCAGTTTATTGTGATCCACTCAGTCAAAGACTTTGGCATAGTCAATAAAGCAGAAAAAGAAGTTTTTCTGGAACTCTCTTGCTTTTTCCATGATCCAGTGGATGTCGGCAATTTCATCTCTGGTTCCTCTGCCTTTTTAAAACCAGCTTGAACATTTGGAAGTTCACAGTTGACGTATTGCTTAAATCTGGTTTGGAGAATTTTGAGCATTACTTTACTAGTGTGTGAGATGAGTGCAATTGTGCAGTAGTTTGATCATTCTTTGGGATTGGAATGAAAACTGACCTTTTCCAGTCCTGTGGCCACTGCTGAGTTTTCCAAATTTGCTGGTATATTGAGTGCAGCATTTTCACAACATCATCTTTCAGGATTTGAAATAGCTCTACTGGAATTCCATCACCTCCACTAGCTTTGTTCATAGTGATGCTTTCTAAGGCCCACTTGACTTCACATTCCAGGATGTCTGGCTCTAGGTGAGTGATCACACCATCGTGATTATCTTGGTCATGAAGCTCTTTTCTGTACAGTTCTTCTGTGTATTCTTGCCACCTCTTCTTAATATCTTCTGCTTCTGTTAAAGTGAAGTTGCTCAGTTGTGTCCGACTCTTAGCGACCCCATGGACTGCAGCCTACCAGGCTCCTCTGTCCATGGGATTTTCCAGGCAAGAGTACTGGAGTGGGGTGCCACTGCGTCTGTTAGGTCCATACCATTTCTGTCCTTTATCAAGCCCATCTTTGCATGAAATGTTCTCTTGGTATCTCTAATTTTCTTGAAGAGATCTCTAGTCTTTCCCATTCTGTTGTTTTCCTCTATTTCTTTGCATTGATCGCTTAGGAAGGCTTTCTTATCTCTCTTTGCTATTCTTTGGAAGTCTGCATTCAGATGCTTTTATCTTTCCTTTTCTCCTCTGCATTTCTCTTCTCTTCTTTTCACAGCTATTTGTAAGGCCTCCCCAGACAGCCATTTTACTTATTTGCATACCCCACATCCAAGGTAAGAGAAACCCAAGTAAGATGGTAGGTGTTGCGAGGGGGCATCAGAGGGCAGACATGCTGAAACCATAATCACAGAAAAGTAGTCTATCTGATCACACAGACCACAGCCTTGTCTAACTCAGTGAAACTAAGCCATGCCATGTGGAGCCACCCAAGATGGACGGGTCATGGTGGAGAGGTCTGGCAGAATGTGGTCCACTGGAGAAGGGAATGGCAAACCACTTCAGTATTCTTGCCTTGAGAACCCCATGAACAGTATGAAAAGGCAAAATGATAGGATACTGAAAGAGGAACTCCCCAGATCGGTAGGTCCCTAAAATGCTACTGGAGATAAGAGGAGAAATAACTCCAGAAAGAATGAAGCCAAAGCAAAAACAATACCCAGTTGTGGATGTGATTGGTGATAGAAGCAAGGTCCGATGCTGTAAAGAGCAATATTGCATAGGAACCTGGAATGTTAGGTCCATGAATCAAGGCAAATTGGAAGTGGTCAAACGAGATGGCAAGAGTGAGCGTTGACATTCTAGGAATCAGCAAACTAAGATGGACTGGAATGGGTGAATTTAACTCCCATGACCATTATATCTACTACTGTGGGCAGGAATCCCTTAGAAGAAATGGAGTAGCCATCATAGTCAACAAAAGAGTCCGAAATGCAGTACTTGGATGCAATCTCAAAAACGACAGAATGATCTCTGTTCATTTCCAAGGCAAACCATTCAATATCACAGTAATCCAAGCCTATGCCCCAACCAGTAATGCTGAAGAAGCTGAAGTTGAACGGTTCTATGAAGACCTACAAGACCTTTTAGAACTAACACCCAAAAAAGATGTCCTTTTCATTACAGGGGCCTGCAATGCAAAAGTAGGAAGTCAAGAAACACCTGGGGTAACAGGCAAATTTGGCCTTGGAATACGGAATGAAGCAGGACAAAGGCTAATAGAGTTTTGCCAAGAAAATGCACTGGTCATAGAAAACACCCTCTTCCAACAACACAAGAGAAGACTCTACACATGGACATCACCAGATGGTCAACACCAAAATCAGATTGATTATATTCTTTGCAGCCAAAGATGGAGAAGCTCTATATAGTCAACAAAAACAAGACCAGGAGCTGACTGTGGCTCAGACCATGAACACCTTATTGACAAATTCAGACTGAAATTGAAGAAAGTAGAGAAAACCACTAGACCATTCAGGTATGACCTAAATCAAATCCCTTATGATTATGCAGTGGAAGTGAGAAATAGATCTAATGGACTAGATCTGATAGACAGAGTACCTGATGAATTATGGATTTAGGTTCATGGCATTGTACAGGAGACAGGGATCAAGAACATCCCCATAATAGAGTTCAGGGGAGATTTAAAAAAAATACCAAACTTTTTTCTATTCTCTTTACTCATTTATGATGTATTTTAAAACGTTTTTCTTAGGCCCAATCAAAAGAGTAAATTCCATTAAAAAAAGTCATTCCACTTACCTTTTTCTGGGGTGAGGAATAGTCATCTAGATATCAAAGTATGATCTTCAGAGCCAAAGTTTCATTACTTTTACCCCCTAGGGATAAAAGAGCCCTAAACCCAGACTGTGGGATTTATCACGTAACTTTCCTGATGGCCAATTCTTAACCACTCTGAACTCAGTTTCCCTAACTCTGAAAGGGTATTTACCATCCTTTTAGGCAGGACACAAAGATTAATTAGTTAAGATTGTGAAGTGCTTTAAGCATGAAATGTTGTATGAGATAATAGGATAAATATTAATAATATCCTGTTAGAAGTACACAGGCAGTCGTGGTAAGGTAACCAGGAAAAATAAATTGCAGTGCTTGGTATTAGATTGGAAATCACTAATGGAATGAAAGTTGTTCATACTGGGAGCAGTGTTGCATCATGTATAATGTAATATCAGGTCATTTTCAATTGTTTTAATTGCCATGAACAACTGATCTTTAGAGCTTTTTCCTGACAAGCTCTTGCATGAGCTTAATGATCATAAAATGGTGCCAAAGACCAGCATTATCCCCAATGAACATTAAATGGTATCGACCCCCTTTACTGTGTCCGTCACTCAGCAGACTACTTAAAGTAATTCACAGCACAATTAACATTAATTAACTTACAGAAACCCCTCCAAACTCTGCTATTTTCAGATTCCAGACACTGAAGAAAGTAAAGAGGCAACTAACAAAAGTTATGAATCTTCTTGTGAAAGTCATCAATTAGTGTAAGTAAAAGATTCCTAAATTTTTATAACTCTCATTTATCACTTGCTACTCCTGGTAAGTTTATCCTGTGTAAAGGTATCTTTAAAATCGTTCAGGGCTAAAAGAACCATTCATCTCTCTAGTCACATTCACTTTATATCTGAGGGTGGCAGCTTCCAAATTTATGTCAGAGTAAATCAGAATCACAAGTGACTACTACTGCATGTGAGAGAAATGCGAAACAAGTACCTCTCAGGTGTGCAAGGAAAGAACTTGCCCTGTCCTTCTCATCTCCATTTCTAAGAGAACTTTCCTGAAGGAATTGTGTTTCTGCTTTAAGTTTCATGGGACTAATACAGGGTTTCTCTAGAATGTCTGCAATAACAAGAAGCTATTGTTAATTAGATACATGACTTTTTACACATATAATATTCTGATAATCTTTAACTTGGTACCAATATATTTGCTTTTCCCCACCATGTGAAAGTAACTGTGCAATAGTGTTAGAGCTGGTGCTCCAGTCCATCCAGTTCAAATACTTTTAAACCTAAAACTAATATACCCCTTTCTTTATGAAGGTAGCAAAGCTGAACATTCACTGTACCCAAAGCATGAGATTAACTACATCTGGAAGGAGGATGCAAAATAGATCACAGGGCACTAACCTTTAAAGGGAAAGCAAGTTTTGTTTTTTATTTTTACTTTTTGCTAGGTAAGAACCTGAGGGGGGGGAAACTGAAAAGAACAGGTATATCTAAGTTTACTGCCAACCTCATTAGCTGGCTAAAAGTGTCCACTCAAAGGTCTTGTTCCTCTAAGATTTGAAAGTTTGAAAGAAAGTAGCTCCTTATTCTGTAGGAGAAGGGGAAACAGAATGAGATGGTTCAGTTCAGTTCAGTTCAGTCACTCAGTCGTGTCCGACTCTCTGTGACCCCATGAATTGCAGCACGCCAGGCCTCCTTGTCCATCACCATCTCCCGGAGTTCACTCACACTCACACCCATCGAGTCAGTGATGCCATCCAGCCACCTCATCCTGTCGTCCCCTTCTCCTCCTGCCCCCAATCCCTCCCAGCATCAGAGTCTTTTCCAATGAGTCAACTCTTCACATGAGGTGGCCAAAGTACTGGAGTTTCAGCTTTAGCAGCATTCCTTCCAAAGAAATCCCAGGGCTGATCTCCTTCAGAATGGACTGGTTGGATATCCTTGCAGTCCAAGGGACTCTTGAGAGTCTTCTCTAACACCACAGTTCAAAATCATCAATTCTTCGGTGCTCAGCTTTCTTCACAGTCCAACTCTCACATCCATACATGACCACTGGAAAAACCATAGCCTTGACTAGACGGACCTTTGTTGGCAAAGTAATGTCTCTGCTTTTCAATATGCTATCTAGGTTAGTCATAACTTTTCTTCCAAGGAATAAGTGTCTTTTAATTTCATGGCTGCAGTCACCATCTGCAGTGATCCATTCCCCATAAAGTGATGGGACCAGATGCCATGATCTTCATTTTCTGAATGTTGAGCTTTAAGCCAACTTTTTCACTCTCCTCTTTCACCTTCATCAAGAGGCTTTTTAGTTCCTCTTCATTTTCTGCCATAAGCGTGGTGTCATCTGCATATCTGAGGTTATTGATATTTCTCCTGGCAATTCCAGCTTGTGTTTCTTCCAGCCCAGCGTTTCTCTTGATGGACTCTGCATATAAGTTAAATAAGCAGGTGACAATATACAGCCTTGACGTACTCCTTTTCCTATTTGGAACCAGTCTGTTGTTCCATGTCCAGTTCTAACTGTTGCTTATAGCATCAAATCAGGGCTTCTCAGATGGCACTAGTAGTAAAGAACCTGCCTGCCAATGCAGGAGATGTGAGACTTGGACTTGATCCCTGGGTTGGAGAGATCCCCTTGAGGAGGGCATGGCAATCCAGTATTCTTGCCTGGAGAATCCCATAGACAGAGAAGCCTGGTGGGCTACATTTCTTAGGGTTACAAAGAGTCAGGCATGAGTGATGACTGAAAAACAACATTCTGTATATTACAGTCATAAGCTACCAGGAAATTTAGAATGATGCAATTTTCTTTTCATAGCACTCACAAAGCATTTCCATGGTATTTCTCTCACACCCCTTAAATCTGTGGTTTCTAAATACCTTTTAATAGGATCATACAAGAACAAACTTCCTTTATTATTTTATGGGATCTGCCTGAAAGCAACAGTGTCAAATCCATGTTCATTTTCTTCTTTCAAGGATACTTGAGATTTAAATATAGATATTTCTAGTCTATCTCACTCACAGAAACTGTTTTTTTTAATTTTACTTTAGGATACTTGTTCACCCCCAAATAATTTTAGACACCCCTCTTCTTTTTTAATTTCATGGACACAGAAATGTCTTTAAAAAAAAATTTCCTTGAAAGACTATGGATGCAGACTGGCAGGCCAGCATGAAGTCTGCTGCATTGGAAATTTTGTAATAGTAAAATCTACATTGTAAATTTCTAACAAGCATTAGGACTTCTGGTTTCTAGTTCCACATGTAAGGAGTGGGGAGGTCGATGCTTTGTCCTAACAGTAAGAAAAAAGAAGACCAGACTGAAAAAAGTCAACTCTTTTTCGATCCATAAGAGAGAAGAGGACACAGGGCAAACTGCTGCCATCAAGACTGAGGAGTCAGGTGAATACTGTATTTGAGGCTCACAGAACAGATACTAAGTGGAAAACTCCCGGGGAACCGTGCCAGTGAAGGAAAACCTGAACTGCCACTGATAACTTGCTGGAGGGACACCTCGTCATAGACGGCTCCTCAAAGGATTATGAGATTTACCTCCAGGAGATTAACCTGATTCTCACAATACATATCAGAGATAAAACATTCATACTTCCAGCAGGTGAAAGGAAACAAGAACTATTTGAAATTTTCCAGAACAAGGCCTACCCTCCGGAGAAGTTAGTTAACCAGAGCGTGACTTCCTTGGTTATTTTCAGACTAATGGACCAGGGAGAAAGAGAATACCCCACTCTATCCTTCCACCTAAGAGAAGACAGGTACCTAATTCCAGCCTACACTATCACATTGAAATGGGGAGGAAAAAAAACTGAGAAATTCTAGTGAGGTTTACAGTTCAGAACACAAGGTCACTACAGGAGTTCTCAGAAATCATAGGGCTATAGACTGCTTCCCTCTCCTCACACTTTACCATTACTTTACTAAAGCTGTATTTGTACCAGCAGTTCCTTTAACCCAGTACATCATGTGCAAACCAAACCACAAGAAGATAACACCTCCTATCATTTAGAAAGTATACAATTCTTTTTAAAGGAATTCTTATAGCCCTTAAAGAAAACAGCTGGAAGTTTCTTTAAAAAAAAATCAACAATAGAATTACCATATAATCGAGCAATTCCACTTCAGGTTATTTATCCCAAGAAAACAAAAATTCTACTTCGCTAAGATCTATCTATCTATCTATCTATCTATCTATCTATATATCTCCCATATTCATCACAGTGTTATTTACAGTAGTCAAGACATGGGAACAACCTAAATGTGTATTGATAGATGAATGGATAAAGAAGCTGTGGTGTATATATGTTATAGTATTATTCGGCTTTAAAAATAGAATGGAATCTTGCCACTTCAGACAACATAGATGGACCTTGAGAGCATTAGCTAAGTGAAATAAGTTAGAAAATGAAATACCCTATGATCGCACTTATATGTGAAATGTAGCAAAGAAACAAACAAAATCCCAAACTTAGAGCTCATAGATATAAAGAGCAGAAGTGGTGGGTGAGAGAAATGGGTGAAATGAAGTCAAAAGGTACACATTTCTAGTTATAAAATAAGTTATAGGGGTTTATGTATAGCATGGTGACTATGATTAATAATACTGTATTGCATAATTGAAAGTACCTGCTGCTGCTGCTGCTGCTAAGTCGCTTCAGTCGTGTCTGACTCTGTATGACCCCACAGACGGCAGCCCACAAGGCTCCTCTGTCCCTGGGATTCTCCCGGCAAGAATACTGGAGTGGGTTGCCATTTCCTTCTCCAATGCATAAAAGTGAAAAGTGAAAGTGAAGTCACTCAGTCATGCCTGACTCTTAGCGACCCTATGGACTACAGCCTACCAGGCTCCTCTGTCCATGGGATTTTCCAGGCAAGAGTACTGGAGTGGGGTGCCATTGCCTTCTCCGTTGAAAGTACCTAGGAGAGTCAATTTTGGAAGTTCTCATTTTAAGGAGAAAAATCATTATGTATGACGATTTATATTAACTTGACTAATTGTGGTGATAATTTTGCAATATATACAAATATTAAATCATTGTGTTGTACACCTGAAACGAAGATACTGTTATGTCAATTATCCCTCAAATAAGAAAAAAGAGAAACTAAAGAACTACGTTTTCAGTGATCCTGAAAATTTTATTGAAATAGAGTGTGTACTTTAGTTTTCCCATTTTCTATCACCTAATGATCTTTGACCACTGCTGTAAGCAATTATCAAAGTCATATTTCTCTTCTTAGAGAAGAATCCTGTGTTGGTTCATCAGTGTATATCTAAGCAGAATAAATTATTGATTCCACTGATTTACAAATGTACCCAATCTCAAATTTTCAAATGTGAAAGAAAGGAAAAGTTGCTGTTCTTGCTGTTATTGAAATGTGCTCCATTATAAATAATTTCTTGTCCTAAATTCTAGCTATCATAAGATACTGACAGCATTTGTCTGGAAAATGCAGAGGACTAAATACTTAAGGCAGATGAGTTGAAATGAAAAAGAACAACTAACAAAAAATGTGCATAAGCATTTTTCTGAATTCAGATAGAAAATGTTAATAAGGTAAAAAATTATATAATGTGTAAATACTTTCTATGAGTAATATGTCTTTCATAGAGTTTAGTTTTATTAGTATCACTAATTCATATGAATTTCCTTTATGCAAGTTCTTACATTCTCATCTTGGAATCTAGTCCAGTTTCCATATGAAGTTCAAATATTGCAACAGTCTCAATTCTCCTCTCTGATGTTTTGTGTATATCATTTACAAAATGTCATTGGGCATGGGGGTCTATTAGTCTACATTCTTCCTAAATTTTCCTATCCTGACTGCAGGGTTTCTTTAAAAGCAAATACTGTATTTCTTTAATACAAATACTGAAATCATTGCTTTCTCTTGCTATGCCCTTTGATTTCTCATATATAAGTTTGCCTGTCTGTCCTCAAAATAGCTCAGCCTCATGAAAACAACAGTTATGGCAGTCATATTCATTATTCTGTCTCCGAGGCCACCAAAAAAGGAATCATTCAAAAATATTTTGAATCAAAAAAATAAATTAAAATATACTATGTGGACATTTATGAAAAGAAAACCAAAGTAGCTATATTATTATAATTACAGACAGAGCAGACTTGAAAGCAAAGAAATTTATTATGAATAAACAAGAGCATCACATAATGATAAAGGGTCAGTTCTTCAAGACATAATAATCCTTTATGTATATGTTCCTAACAAGAGAGCATCAAAATACATGAGGCAAAAAAATGAGAAACAGATGTTTCCACTACCTAGTTTGAGGTTTCGATACCTCTGTATCAGAAAGGACTGATCCAGCAGGCAGAGAACCAGTATGGACATACTTGAACTCAACAACAGTAATAATCACTTGGATATTAGCTACATCTATAGGCTATCTCACAACAGAATATACACTCTCCTCAAGCACAAATAAAACACTCACCAAGACAGACCAAAAAACATTTTAATAAATTTAAAATAGTAGAAATTATATGATTTTTTTTTGAGACCAGAATGGAATCAAACTAGAAGTCAGTAACAGAGATAACTGGAAAATTCCCAAATATGTGACGTTCTCCATAACACAGGATTCAAACAGAAAATCTCAGGGAAACCAAAAAATGTTCTAAAGGAAAATACAACCTATAAAAATTCATAGAGTGATGTGAAAGCAGAGATTAGAGGGGAATTTATAGCATTAATTGCTTATACCATAGAAGAAGAAAGATCTGCAATCAAACGTGTCTAACTTTGGGAACTAGAAAAGAGCAAATTAAATACAAAATAAGTAGAAGAAAAGAAATAAGATTTAGAGCAGAAATCAACAAAATTGAAACCAGGAAATCAACAGAGAAAGTGAACAAAGCCAAAAGCTTGTTCTTTGAAAAGGATGATAAAATTTATAAGCTTCTACCCAGGCTAAGTGGAGAAGGCAATGGCACCCCACTCCAGTACTCTTGCCTGGAAAACCCCATGGATGGAGGAGCCTGGTAGGCTGCAATCCATGGGGTCGCAAAGAGTCGGACATGACTGAGCGACTTCACTTTCACTTTTCACTTTCATGCACTGGAGAAGGAAACGGCAACCCACTGCAGTGTTCTTGCCTGGAGAATCCCAGGGACGGGGGAGCCTGGTGGGCTGCTGTCTGTGAGGTCGCACAGAGTCGGACACGACTGAGGCGACTTAGCAGCAGCAGCACCCAGGCTAAGTGTGAAAAAAGAAGAGAGGACACAAATTACTCATACAGAATTGAGAGAAGACATCACTACAGACCCCAAAGACATTAAGTGGATAATTCAGGAGTACAGTGCACAACTCTTTGACCACAAAGTTGACAGAAATGGACCAGTTCCTTGAAAAGCATGATCTGTCAAAATGTCTACAAGATGAAACAGGCAACCTGAATAGGCCTACATCTATTAAAGAGACTGTATCAGTAATTAATAATTAATAACCTTCCACAGCATAGAGCACCAGATGCATTCACTGGTGAACTCTGCTAAATATTTAAGTAAGAAATTATACCAATTCTCTTTCAGAGGACAGAAGCAGAAGGAATCCCTCAAAACTCATTCTATGAAGCCAGAATTACACTAATGCCAAAACCAGGATAAGACAATACAAGAAAAAATCACAGGTCAGTATCTCTCATTAACATAGATGTGAAGTGAAGTGAAGTGAAGTCGCTCAGTCGTGTCCGACTCTTTGTGATCCCTTCCAGGCTCCTCCCGCCATGGGATTCTCCAAGCAAGAGTGTTGAAGTGGGTTGCCATTTCCTTCTCCAGGGGATCTTCCTGACCCAGGGATCGAACCCGGGTCTCCTGCATTTCATGCAGACGCTTTAACCTCTAAGCCACCAGGGAAGCCCCAACATTGATGGAGGCATCCTCAAAAAATATTAGCTAATGAAATCCAATAATATACAAAAAGAATGATATACTATGACCAAATATGGTTTGTTCCAGGCCTGCAAGGCTGGGTTCAGCATTCAAAAATCAGTTAATGTAATCCATCAACATTAACAGACCAAACAGAAAAACCATATGATCGTCTGAATAGATTCAGGAAAAGAATTTGACAAAATCCATCAGCTATTATGATAACAAAACAAAACAACCTCTCAACAAGATAGGGATAAAAGGGAACTGCCTCAACTTGGTAAGAAATCTACCAAAAAAAAAAAATCATAGCTAACTTTATGTTTAATAGTGAGAAACTCAATGCTTTCCCACTAAGATCAGGTACAGAAAATGATGTCCCTCTTGTTCCTTTTCAGTATCATACTGGAAGTCCTAGCTAATGTAATAAAATAAGAAAGGAAGTAAAAGGTATGCTGCTACTGCTAAGTCACTTCAGTCGTGTATGACTCTGTGCGACCCCATAGACGGCAGCCCACCAGGCTCCGCCATCCCTGGGATTCTCTAGGCAAGAAGACTGGCGTGGGTTGCCATTTCCTTCTCCAACGCATGAAAGGGAAAAGTGAAAGTGAAGTCGCTCAGTTGTGTCCGACTCTTTGCGGCCCCATGGACTGCAGCCCGCCAAGCTCCTCTGTCCACGGGATTTTCCAGGCAAGAGTACTGGAGTGGGTGGCCATTGCCTTCTCCAAGTAAAAGGTATACAGATTGGTAATAAAAAGTAAAACTTTGTTCACAGATGACATGATCATTCATGTAGAAAATCTAAAAGAATCAACAGCACTGACAAAATCTTAGAACTAATAAGCAATTATAACAAAGTTGCAGGATAGATTAATGTGGAAAAGTCAATCCCTTTCTATGTACCAGCAATGGATAAGTGAAATTTGAAATTAAAAACAATACCAGTTTCACTAGCATCCCAATAAAATTTTTAGTTATAAATCTAACAAAATATAATCAAAATCAGTATGAAGAAAACTATAAAACTCTGATGAAAGAAAAATCACACAAATAGATATTCCATATTCAAGAGTAGGAAGATGCAATACTGTCAACATGTCAGCACTTCCCAACTTGATCTATAGATTTGAGGAAATCTCAATCAAAATCCTAATAACAATGTGGTATTGGTGAAAGAATAGACAAATAGATCAATGGAACAACAGAGATCTATGAAATAGGCTCATATAAATATAAGCACCAACTCTTTGATACAGGGGAAGATAGTCTTTTAATAAACGATGTTGGAACAACTGGACACCCGCATGTAAAAAAAGGAATCTACACGTGAACCTTACACCCTTCACAAAAATGAACTCAAAAGGTATCATAGGCCCAAATGTAAAATGAAAATTTACACAACTCCTAGAAGAAACAACGGAGAAAATCTAAATAACTGTGTTTAGCAATGACTTTTTAGATACAGCACCAAGGATACAGTACGTGAAAGAAATAATTGATACACTGGGCTTCATCAAAATTTAAAAACTCCTGTTTTAAAACAGACACTCTCAAATGAATAAAAAAAGTGAAAGACAGAGACAGTATTTGTAAAATGTACATCTGTTAAAGGACTGTTATTGAAAATACACATATAACTCAGCAATAAAAAATAAAAAATCAGCCAAAGACCTTAATGGACACCTTACTAAAGAAGATATATGAATGATGTGCATGTGAAAAGATGTTCTGTATCATATGCCATCTAGAAAATGCAAATAAAATCAGCAGTGAGATATCTCTCCACTTCTATGAGAATGACCAAAACCCAGGATACTGATAACACTGAATGGTGGCAAGAATGTAGAACAACTGAAACTCTCATTAATTGCTAGCCAGAATGCAAAATGGTATAGCACTTTAGAAGATAGTTTGATAGTTTTTAATAGAACAAAACATATCAATACTTTTACCATATGATCTGGCAATCATGCTCCATGGTGTTGACACAAAGGAATAAGTGTATGTTTGCACAAAACAGATAGATGTTTTAAGTGGCTTATCCATCATTGCCAAAACCTGGAAGCAACCAAAATATCTTTCAGTAGGTGAATGGATACATAAATTGTGGAACAGGCTGACAATGAAATACTATTCAATGTTAAATAAAAATAAGCTATCAAATAAGTCATGAAACAGCATGAAGGAAATGTAGATACATATTACTAAGTGAAAGAAACCAGTGTGAAAAGGCTACATACTATATGATTCCAAGTATGTGATATTCTTGAAGGAGCTTACCTATGGAGAGAATAAAAGGATCAAGGGTTGACAGGAATTGAATAGGTAAAACACAAAGGAATTTTAGGGCAGTGAAAATCCTCTGTATGATACCAGAATAGTGGGAGCATGTCATTATACATTTGCATAAAGCCATAGAATGTATAAAACCAAGAATGAATCCAACTTAAACTATGGACGTCATGTGATTATGATGCATCAGTGTACAAGCTGAAGATATATCTTTATTTAGCAAAGAACAATTAATGTAACTGGGAAAATGCACCAAGCAAAATAGTATTATGCGGTCAGGAAGCAACAGTTAGAACTGGACATGGAACAACAGACTGGTTCCAAATAGGAAAAGGAGTACGTCAAGGCTATATATTGTCACCCTGCTTATTTAACTTATATGCAGAGTACATCATGAGAAATTCTGGACTGGAAGAAACACAAGCTGGAATCAAGCTTTTGATTCCAGGAGAAATATCAATAACCTCAGACATGCAGATGACACCACCCTTATGGCAGAAAGTGAAGAGGAACTCAAAAGCCTCTTGATGAAAGTGAAAATGGAGAGTGAAAAAGTTAGCTTAAAGCTCAACATTCAGAAAACTAAGATCATGGCATCTGGTCCCATCACTTCATGGGAAATAGATGGGGAAATAGTGGAAACAGTGTCAGACTTTATTTTTTGGGGCTCCAAAAATCACTCTAGATGGTGACTGCAGCCATGTAATTAAAAGACACTTACTCCTTGGAAGGAAAGTTATGACCAACCTAGATAGCATATTCAAAAGCAGAGACCTTACTCTGTCAACAAAGGTCCGTCTACTCAAGGCTATGGTTTTTCCTGTAGTCATGTATGGATGTGTGAGTTGGACTCTGAAGAAAGCTGAGCACCAAAGAACTGATGCTTTTGAACTGTGGTGTTGGAGAAGACTCTTAAGAGTCCCTTGGACTGCAAGAAGATCCAACCAGTCCATTCTAAAGGAGATCAGTCCTGGGTGTTCTTTGGAAGGCCTGATGCTAAAGCTGAAACTCCAATACTTTGGCCACCTCATGGGAAGAGTTGACTCATTGGAAAAGACTCTGATGCTGGAAGGGATTGGGGGCAGGAGGAGAAGGGGACGACAGAGGATGAGATGGCTGGATGGCATCACCGACTAGACGGACATGAGTTTGAGTGAACTCTGGGAGTTGGTGATGGACAGGGAGGCCTGGCGTGCTGCGATCCATGGGGTCGCAAAGAGTTGGACACGACTGAGTGACTGAACTGAACTAAACTGAACTGAAAATAGTAATAATGCTAGAAAATAAGGGGAAGTTAATGGAAATTTCACACTGTTCATTGCGTTCTCAAGGCAAGAATACTGAAGTGGTTTGCCATTCCCTTCTCCAGTGGACCACATTCTGTCAGACCTGTCTACCATGACCCACCCGTATTGGGTGGCCCCACGGGCATGGCTTAGTTTCATTGAGTTAGACAAGGCTGTGGTCCTAGTGTGATTAGATTGACTAGTTTTCTGTGAGTATGGTTTCAGTGTGTCTGCCCTCTGATGCCCTCTTGCAACACCTACCATCTTACTTGGGTTTCTCTTACCTTGGGTGTGGGGTATCTCTTCACGGCTGCTCCAGCAAAGCTCAGCCGCTGCTCCTTACCTTGGACGAGGGGTATCTCCTCACCGCCGCCCTTCTGACCTTCAACATGGGATAGCTCCTCTAGGCCCTTCTGCGCCTGCGCAGCCAGGGCTCCTTGGACGTGGGGTAGCTGCTCCTGGCTGCCGCCCCTGGCCTCGGGCTTGTGGGTGTGGGGTAGCTCCTTCTGGCCGCCGCCACTGACCTTGAACGCGGGGTAACTCCTCTCGTCGCCACCCCTGACTTCGGACCCGGGGTAGCTCCTCTCTGTTGCACCCCCTGACCTCGGACACAGGATAGCTCCTCTCGGCCGTTCCTGCGTCTTTGCAGCCTGGCACTCTCGGCCACTGCCCCTGACCTCGGACGTGGGGTAACTCCTTTTGGCCACCGCCATTCTGGCATGGGGTCCTCCCGGCTTCTGCCCCTGACCTCAGACGTGGGGTAGCTCCTCACGGCCATGCTTAGTGCACCAGTCGCAGCTGCCTGCGCTTAGTGCGCCAGTCACAGATGGAGAAGCTCTATACAGTCAGGAAAAACAAGACCAGGAGCTGACTGTGGCTCAGATCATGAACACCTTATTGCCAAATTCAGACTTAAATTGAAGAAAGTAGGGAAAACCATTAGACCATTCAGGTATGACCTAAATCAAATCCCTTATGATTATACAGTGGAAGTGAGAAACAGATTTAAGGGCCTAGATCTGGTAGATAGAGTGCCTGATGAACTACGGTGGGAGGTTCGTGACATGGTACAGGAGACAGGGATCAAGACCATCCCCATGGAAAAGAAATGTAAAAAAGCAAATAGCTGTCTGGGGAGGCCTTACAAACAGCTGTGAAAAGAAGAGAAGTGAAAAGCAAAGGAGAAAAGGAAAGATATAAACATCTGAATGCAGACTTCCAAAGAATAGCAAGAAGAGATAAGAAAGCCTTCTTCAGCGATCAATGCAAAGAAATAGAGGAAAACAACAGAATGGGAGAGACTAGAGATCTCGTCAAGAAAATTAGAGATACCAAGGGAACATTTCATGCAAAGATGGGCTCGATAAAGGACAGAAATGGTATGGACCTAACAGAAGCAGAAGATACTAAGAAGAGATGGCAAGAATACACAGAAGAACTATACAAAAAAGGTCTTCACGACCCAGATAATCATGATGGTGTGATCACTGACCTAGAGCCAGACATCCTGGAATGTGAAGTCAAGTGGGCCTTAGAAAGCATCACTATGAACAAAGCTAGTGGAGGTGATGGAATCCCAGTAGAGCTATTTCAATCTTGAAAGATGATGCTGTGAAAGTGTCGCACTCAATATGCCAGCAAATTTGGAAAACTCAGCAGTGGCCACAGGACTGGAAAAGGTCAGTTTTCATTCCAATCCCAAAGAAAGGCAATGCCAAAGAATGCTCAGACTACCGCACAATTGCATTCATCTCACATGCTATTAAAGTAATGCTCAAAATTCTCCAAGCCAGGCTTCAGCAATACGTGAACCATGAACTTCCTGATGTTCAAGCTGGTTTTAGAAAAGGCAGAGGAACCAGAGATCAAATTGCCAACATCTGCTGGATCACGGAGAAAGCAAGAGAGTTCCAGAAAAACATCTATTTCTGCTTTATTGACTATGCCAAAGCCTTTGACTGTGTGGATCACAATCAACTGTGGAAAATTCTGAAAGAGATGGGAATACCAGACCACCTGATCTGCCTCTTGAGAAATCTGTATGCAGGTCAGGAAGCAACAGTTAGAACTGGACATGGAACAACAGACTGGTTCCAAATAGGAAAAGAAATACGTCAAGGCTGTATATTGTCACCCTGCTTATTTAACTTATATGCAGAGTACATCATGAGAAATTCTGGACTGGAAGAAACACAAGCTGAATCAAGATTTCCAGGAGAAATATCAATAGCCTCAGATATGCAGATGGCATCACCCTTATGGCAGAAGGTGAAGAGGAACTCAAAAGCCTCTTGATGAAAGTGAAAGTGGAGAGTGAAATAGTTAGCTTAAAGCTCAACATTCAGAAAACTAAGATCATACCATCTGGTCCCATCACTTCATGGGAAATAGATGGGGAAACAGTGGAAACAGTGTCATACTTTATTTTTTTGGGCTCCAAAATCACTGCAGATGGTGACTGCAGCCATGAAATTAAAAGACGCTTACTCCTTGGAAGGAACATTATGACCAACCTAGATAGCATATTCAAAAGCAGAGACATTACTTTGCCAAGAAAGGTTCCTCTAGTCAAGGCTATGGTGTTTCCAGTGGTCATGTATGGATGTGAGAGCTGGACTGTGAAGAAGGCTAAACGCTGAAGAATTGATGCTTTTGAACTGTGGTGCTGGAGAAGACTCTTGAGAGTCGCTTGGACTGCAAGGAGATCCAACCAGTCCATTCTGAAGGAGATCAGCCCTGGGATTTCTTTGGAAGGAATGATGCAAAAGCTGAAACTCCAGTACTTTGGCCACCTCATGTGAAAAGTTGACTCATTGGAAAAGACTCTGGTGCTGGGAGGGATTGGGGGCAGTAGGAGAAGGGGACGACAGAGGATGAGCTGGCTGGATGGCATCACTGACTCTATGGACGTGAGTCTGTGTAAACTCCGGGAGTTGGTGATAGACAGGGGGGCCTGGCGTGTTGCGATTCATGGGGTCGCAAAGAGTTGGACACGACTGAGCAACTAAACTGAACTGAATGGAAATTTACAGATTCATGAGGAACAAACAAGTTACAAGGTAAAGTTAATAGAATACATTCCTGGATAGGGATACTCAGAATGGTAAGAATTTTACTTAAGTATATTTTATTTTATAAATACAGTATAGAAACAATACAGTATAAGTGGGTATTTTTGACACCACCTTACAGTCTGGGTAAATTCATTTAAAAGTTAAAATATATACTGAACACCAACATATTTTTGAAAAGATTAATGTATAAATTAATTTTTTAGCCTTATTAAACTTCAGTAGATATAAAAACATTCTAAACATGTAGTAATTAAAGCAGTATGTTTTGGAAAATAAAGAAGCAAAAGATCAATAACCGAAAAATTCATGATCCGGAAATATTCTCTTATAGGTAGGATTTCATTTATGCTGATGGTGCTATTTTAAGTCAGGGTAGATAGGATGGGGTATTCAGTTAATGCCTTGAGGATGACTAGAAATTTTATTACCGAGCACAGGATAAAGTAGGCAACACTGTGGTAGAAAATTAACCCAAATATCTTATAGATTGTAATAAACTCTGTTGAGACTGAGCATAGATCTGCTTTACTAATGATGCCCTCGTTCCCCAGCTGTTGTTAGTATTGGTTTCTAACAGCTCTCTACTGAAGATGAAGTGCACCTTGAGTGGTAAAACCCTTTAGTGTCATTATGGATCAGCTAACTGCACTTTGCTCTGTTTTACCTTTTTCTCTTGCACTTCTCTTTCTTCATGCCCTTTCAGGGTTTATACCAGAGCATTCACTTAATAATCACTTGTAAAAGAATCCCCAGTATAGGCTCTGATTCTCAAGAACCTGACCTACCTAAGATGACCTAATAAAGCAAAAGATTATTTCTCATTTACATAAAGTACCATGTTATTTGTTAGAGGTTCGGTTCCAGTTGTTGCCTCTGGGATTCAGGCTTCCACCAACTTGGATGATACTATTAAATATCTCAGCATATGACGTAAAAGTTCCTGTATAGAGGAAAATAAAATACACAAGGGAATTATACCTGGTCTTCAGTAATGGGGCCAGAAATGACACATGTCACTTCTGATCATAGTCTCTTAGTGAAAACTAAATTTGTGGAGAATGGAAAGTATAGGAGAGCACAGGAAATAGTTAATGACTATAGATTAGAAAATTGGATTTCATGAAACTGTTTATATAAAATATAATCAGAAATGAAAAGTTATCCTATGTTCATGGATTGGAATAATTAAGATTGTTACAATATCCATACTGTTTAAAGCTATAATATTTACAGACTCAAAGCAATCCCTATCAAGATTCAAATGGCACTTTTTACAGAAACATGAAAAACATTGCTCAAATTTATATGTAATCACCAAAGAAACTGAATAGGCAAATCAATATTGAGAAAGAACTATAAAGCTGAAGAAATCACACTTCATGATTTCAAGCTGTAGTATAAAGCTATAGCAATCAGATAGTATGGTGTTTGTTCCTAATATTCCCACACTGCTTTTTTTTTTAATTTAATTTTATTTTTTAACTTTACAATATTGTATTGGTTTTGCCATATATCAACATGAATCCGCCACAGGTATACACATGTTCCCCATCCTGAACCCTCCTCCCTCCTCCCTCCCTGCACTGCTTTTAACTTCTCACTGTTGAGAATGATATTAGCTATGGGGTTTGTCATATATGACCTACATTATGTTAAGGTAAGTTCCCACGATTCCCACCTTCTGAAGAGTTCATAAAGTGAACTCTTTATCATAAATTGGAGTTGAATTTTGTCAAAAGCTTTTTTCTGTATCTTTTTTGAGATGATCATGTGATTTTTATTCTTCAATTTATTACTGTGGTGTATCACACTGATTCACTTGTAGATACTGAACTATTCTTCAATCACTGGGATAAATCTACATTGTCATAGTGTATGATCTTTTTAATATATTATTGAATTTGGTTTGCTAATATTTTGTTGAAGGTTTTTGCATCTATGTTTATCATTGATGTTGGCTTATAATTTCCCCCCTTTTTGGTAATATTTTTGTCTGGTTTTGGTATCAGAGTGCCCAATCTCACCAATTTTATTCAAAATGGTATTACAAGCCTAGTCACAGCAGTCAGATAAGAAAAGGAATAAAAGGAATCAGAATGGGAAAAGAAGTAAAAGTGTCACTGTTTGCAGATGCTGTGATACTATACACCAAAAATCCTAAAGATAGCACCAGAAGCCTACTAGAGTACTTAATGAATTCAGTGATATTGCAGAATACAAAAATAACATTCAGAAGTATGTTACATTTCTATACACTAAAAATGAACTATCAGAAAGAGAAATCAATATGGAAAGATATCTCACATTTTCAGATTAAAAAGGCAATATTGTTAAAATGGCCATATTACCTGAGACGATCTACATTTTAATGTTATCCCTATCAAATTATACATATTTTTCATAGAACTAGTAGAAATAATCCTAAAATTTATATCAAATGACAAAAGACTCAGAATTGCCAAAGCAATTTGAGGGGAAAAGAACAAAGCATAACCCTGTCAGACTTAAGACGACACTATAAAACTAAAGACTTCAAAACAGTATGGTACTGGCACAAAAACAGACTTATAAATCAATGAACAGGATAGAGTGCTCAGAAATAAATCCACATATCTGTAGTCAATTAATTTTCAGCAAAAGAGGGAAGAATATACAATGGAGTCAGTCTCTTCAGCAAATGGTGGTGAGAAAGCGGAACAGTAACATGTAAATCAAAAGAGTTAGAACACTCCCTCATACCATAGACAAAACTAAACTCAAAATAGCTTAAAGACTTAAATATAAGACATGACACCATAAAATTCCTAGATGGGAACATAGGCAAAACACTTTCTGACATAAATCATAGCAATATTTAGTCTCCCAAGGCAAAATAAAAGCAAAAATGAACAAATAGGACCTACTCACACTTATCAGGGATATGCAAATCAAAACCACAAGGAAATATTGCACTTGACAGAACAACTAGTATCCAAAAGATCACCAGTAACAAGTGTTGACAAGAATGTGGAGAGATGGGAACCCTGTGCATTGCTGGTGGGAATGGAAATTGGTGAAACCAATACGGAAAATAGTATTGAGATTCCTAAAAAATAAAAATAGAGCTACCATATGATACATCAATGCTACTCCTAGGTATTTTTCTGGGGAGTGTGGCGGGAAACTGATTGGAAAGATATATGCACTCCCGGATGCTACAAGTGGTAAAAGAAACATGCTTGCCAATACAAGAGCTGTAAGAGACATGGGTTCTATCCCTGGGTCGGGAAGATTCCCTGGAGGAGGACATGCAACCCACTCCTGAATTCTTGCCTGGAAAATCCACATGGGCAGAGGAGCCTGGGGGGCTACAGTTCATAGGGTCACACAAAGTCAGACATGACTGAAGTGACTTAGCATTCACGTATGCACATGTTCATTTTGGGCATGGGTGACTTAGTGGTAAAGAATCAGCCTGCCAATGCAGAAGAAGTGGGCCCAGTCCCTGGGTCAGGAAGATCCACTGGAGAAGGAAGTGGCAACCCTTTCCAGTTTTCTTGCTTGGAAAATCCCATGGACAGGGGAGCCTTTCGGGCTACAGTCCATGGGGTCAAAAGAGTCAGATATAATTTAGTGACCAAGCAACAACAAAGTGTTGATTTTAGCATTATTTGTAATAACCAAAATATAGAAACATTCTAAGTGCTCACTGATGAATAAGTGGATAAAGAAGATGCTATATATATATATATATATTCAATATAATATTACTCAGCCATAAAAAAATGAAGTCATGCCATTTGCCACAAAATGGGTAGACCAGATGGTATTATGCTAAGTGAAATGTCAGACAAAAAAATAAATAAATAAACTAACACAGTATGATTTCACTTATATATGTAATCTAAGAAAACAAAACACATGGACAAACATAACAAAATATAAACAGGGTTATAGACAGAACAAATAAGCATTTGCCAAAGAGAAAAGGGATAAAAGGAGGAAAGAAATAGGTGAGGGAGATTAAGATGTTCACATTTCTGGTGGAAAAAAAAAATGTCACTAATGTTAACGAACTAAATGTCATTAATGCTTAGTACATCTTTAATTGGGTTAAAGATTTAATAAGCATGGCCCCACCCAGCAGGGCAAGATCGGTTTCCCCACAGTTAGACCCTTTCATTAGGAAGCTTCCATAAGCCTCCTATCCTCATTCATCAGAGGGCAGGGAGAATGAACACCACAATCACAGAAAAATAACCAAACATGGATCACAGCCTTGCCTGACTCAATGACACTATGAGCCATGCTTTGTAGGGCCAACAAAGATGGACAGGTCGTGGTGCAGAGTTTGACAAGACATAGTCCACTGGAGAAGGGAATGGCAAACCAGTTCAGCATTCTTGCCTTGAGAACCCCATGAGCAGAATGAAAAGATAAAAAGATAGGACACTGAGAGATGAACTTCCCAGGTCAGTAGGTGCCCAATATGCTACTGGAGATCAGTGGAGAAATAACTCCAGAAGGAATGAAGAGCCAAAGTGGAAACAATGCCCAATTGTGGATGAGTCTCATGGTGAAAGTAAAATCCGATGCTGTAAAGAACAATATTGCATAGGAACTTGGATAATTAGATCCATGAACCAAGGTAAATTGGATGTGGTAAAACAGGAGATGGCAAGAGTGAACATTGACATTTTAGGAATCAGTGAACTAAAATGGACCAGATGGGCTAATTTAATTCAGATGACCATTATATCTACTACTGTGAGCAAGAATCCCTTAGAAGAAATGGAGTAGTCGTCACAGTCAACAACAGAGTCTGAAATGCAATACTTGAGGGCAGTCTCATAAATGACAGAATGATGTCTGTTCATTTCCAAGGCAAACTATTCAATACCACAGTAATCCAAGTCTATGCCCTGACCACTAATGCCAAAGAAACTGAAGTTGTATGAAGACCTACAAGACCTTCTAGAACTAACACCAAAAAAGATGTCCTCATCATAGGAGACCGGAATGCAAAAATAGGAATTCAAGAGATACCTGGAATAACAGGCAAGTTTGTCCTTGGAGTACAAAATGAAGCAGTGCAGAGGCTAACAGAGTTTTGCCATGAGAACACACTGGTCATAGGAAACACCCTATTCCAACAACACAAGAGATGACTCTACACATGGACATCACCAGATGGTCAGTACCAAAATCAGATTGATTATATGCAGGCGGCTGCAACATGGCGTGCCATAGCGCAGGCGGCTGCGACATGGCGCAACATAGCGCGGCCGAGAGGAGCCACCCCACGTCCGAGGTCAGGGGCAGAAGCCAGGAGGACCCATGCCCGAAGGGCGGCGGCCAAGAGGAGCTACCCCGCGTCCAAGGTCAGAGGTGGCGGCCTGGAGGAGCTACACCACGCCCCGAAGCCGGAGGCCAGGGGCGGCAGCCAGAAGGAGCAACCTACGCCCGAGGCCAGGGGCGGCGACGAGAGGAGTTACCCGGAGCTGTGGCTGTGCGGGCGCAGGAGGGCCTAGAGGAGCTATCCCACACTGAAGGTCAGGAAGGGCGGCAGTGAGGAGACACCCCTCGTCCAAGATAAGGAGCAATGGCTGCGCTTTGCTGGAGCAGCCGTGAAGAGATACCCCATGCCCAAGTAAGACGGTAGGTGTTGCAAGAGGGCATCAGAGGGCAAACACACTGAAACCATACTCACAGAAAACTAGTCAATCTAATCACACTAGGACCACAGCCTTGTCTAACTCAATGAAATTAAGCCATGCCCATGGGGCAACCCAAGACGGGCGGGTAATGGTGGAGAGATTTGACAGAATGTGGTCCACTGGAGAAGGGAATGGCAAACCACTTCAGTATTTTTGCCTTGAGAACCCCATGAACAGTATGAAAAGGCAAAATGATAGGATAACGAAAGAGAAACTCCCCAGGTCAGTAGGTACCCAATATGCTACTGGAGATCAGTGGAGAAATAACTCCAGAAAGAATGAAAGGGTGGAGCCAAAGCAAAAACAATACCCAGCTGTGGATGTGACTGGTGATAGATGCAAGGTCCGATGCTGTAAAGAACAATATTGCATAGGAACCTGGAATGTCAGGTCCATGAATCAAGGCAAATTGGAAGTGGTCAAACAAGAGTTGGCAAGAGTGAATGTTGACATTCTAGGAATCAGCGAACTCAAATGGACTGGAATGGGTGAATTTAACTCAGATGACCATTGTATCTACTACTGCAGGCAGGAATCCCTCAGAAGAAATGGAGTGGCCATGATGGTCAACAAAAGAGTCCTATATGCAGTAGTTGGATGCAATCTCAAAAACGACAGAATGATCTCTGTTCGTTTCCAAGGCAAACCATGCAATATCACAGTAATCCAAGTCTATGCCCCAACCAGTAACACTGAAGAAGCTGAAGTTGAACAGTTCTATGAAGACCTACAAGACCTTTTAGAACTAACACCCAAAAAAGATGTCCTTTTCATTATAGGGGACTGGAATGCAAAAGTAGGAAATCAAGAAACACCTGGAGTAACAGGCAAATTTGGACTTGGAATACGGAATGAAGCAGGGCAAAGACTAATAGAGTTTTGCAAAGAAAATGCACTGGTCATAACAAATACCATCTTCCAACAACACAAGAGAAGAGTCTATACATGGACATCACCAGATGGTCAACACCAAAATCAGATTGATTATATTCTTTGCAGCCAAAGATGGAGAAGCTCTATACAATCAGCAAAAACAAGACCAGGAGGTGACTGTGGCTCAGACCATGAACCCCTTATTGCCAAATTCAGACTGAAATTGAAGAAAGTGGGGAAAACCACTAGACCATTCAGGTATGACCTACATCAAATCCCTTATGATTATACAGTGGAAGTGAGAAATAGATTTAAGGGCCTAGATCTGATAGCTAGAGTGCCTGATGAACTATGAAATGAGGTTCGTGATATTGTACAGGAGACAGGGATCAAGACCATTCCCATAGAAAAGAAATGCAAAAAAGCAAATAGCTGTCTGGGGAGGCCTTACAAATATCTGTGAAAAGAAGAGAAGCGAAAAGCAGAGGAGAAAAGGAAAGATATAAACATCTGAATGCAGACTTCCAAAGAATAGCAAGAAGAGATAAGAAAGCCTTCTTCAGCGATCAATGCAAAGAAATAGAGGAAAACAACAGAATGGGAAACTAGGGATCTCTTCAAGAAAATCAGAGATACCAAAGGAACATTTCATGCAAAGATGGGCTCAATAAAGGACAGAAATGGTATGGACCTAACAGAAGCAGAAGATATTAAGAAGAGATAGCAAGAATACACAGTAGAACTGTACAAAAAAGATCTTCACGACCCAGATAATCACGATGGTATGATCACTGACCTAGAGCCAGACATCCTGGAATGTGAAGTCAAGTGGGCCTTAGAAAGCATCACTACGAACAAAGCTAGTGGAGGTGATGGAATTCCAGTTGAGCTATTCCAAATCCTGAAAGATGATGCTGTGAAAGTGCTGCACTCAATATGCCAGCAAATTTGGAAAACTCAGCAGTGGCCACAGGACTGGAAAAGGTCAGTTTTCATTCCAATCCCAAAGAAAGGCAATGCCAAAGAATGCTCAAACTACCGCACAATTGCACTCATCTCACACGCTAGTAAAGTAATGCTCAAAATTCTCCAAGCCAGGCTTCAGCAATATGTGAGCCGTGAACTTCCTGATGTTCAAGCTGGTTTTTGAAAAGGCAGAGGAACCAGAGATCAAGTTGCCAACATCCGCTGGATCGTGGAAAAGCATCTATTTCTGCTTTATTGACTATACCAAAGACTTTGACTGTGTGGATCACAATAAACTGTGGAAAATTCTTCAAGAGATGGGAATACCAGACCACCTGATCTGCCTCTTGAGAAATTTGTATGCAGGTCAGGAAGCAACAGTTAGAACTGGACATGGAACAACAGACTGGTTCCAAATAGGAAAAGGAGTATGTCAAGGCTGTATATTGTCACCCTGTTTATTTAACTTATATGCAGAGTACATCATGAGAAACGCTGGACTGCAAGAAACACAAGCTGGAATCAAGTTTGCTGGGAGATATATCAATAACCTCAGATATGCAGATGACGCCACCCTTATGGCAGAAAGTGAAGAGGAACTAAAAAGCCTCTTGATGAAAGTGAAAGTGGAGAGTGAAAAAGTTAGCTTAAAGTTCAACATTCAAAAAACGAAGATCATGGCATCTGGTCCCACCACTTCATGGGAAATAGATGGGGAAACAGTGGAAACAGTGTCAGACTTTATTTTTCTGGGCTCCCAAATCACTGCAGATGGTGACTGCAGCCATGAAATTAAAAGACGCTTACTCCTTGGAAGGAAAGTTATGACCAACCTAGATAGCATATTCAAAGCAGAGACATTACTTTGCCAACAAAGGTTCGTCTAGTCAAGGCTATGGTTTTGCCTGTGGTCATGTATGGATGTGAGAGCTGGACTGTGAAGAAGGCTGAGTGCCGAAGAATTGATGCTTTTGAACTATGGTGTTGGAGAAGACTCTTGAGAGTCCCTTGGACTGCAAGGAGATCCAACCAGTCCATTCTGAAGGAGATCAGCCCTGGGATTTCTTTGAAAGGAATGATGCTAAAGCTGAAACCTCAGAACTTTGGCCACCTCATGCGAAGAGTTGACTCATTGGAAAAGACTCAGATGCTGGGAGGGATTGGGGGCAGGAGGAGAAGGGGCTGACAGATGGCTGGATGGCATCACTGACTCGATGGAGGTGAGTCTGAGTGAACTCTGGGAGTTGGTGAGGGACAGGGAGGCCTGGCGTGCTGAGATTCATGGGGTCGCAAAGAGTCGGACACGACTGAGCGACTGATCTGATCTGATGTGATCTGGTACTCTTTGTAGCTGAAGATGGAAAAGCTTATACAGTCAGCAAAAACAAGAGCAGAAGCTTACTGTGGCTCAGATCATGAACTCCTTATTGCAAAATTCAGACTTAAAGTGAAGAAAGTCAGGAAAACCACTAGGCCATTCAAGTAGGTTGTAAATCAAATCCCTTAAAATTGTACAGTGGAAGTGGCAAGTACATTCAAGGAATTAGATCTGATAGACAGAGTGCCCAAAGAACTAAGGATGGAGATTTGTAACATTGTATGGGAGGCAGTGATCAAAACCGTCCCCAAAAAAAAAGAAAAGCAAAAAGACAAAATGGTTGCCTGCGGAGGGCTTATAAACAGCTGAGATAAGAAGAGAAGTGGAACACAAAGGAGAAAAGAAAAGATAAATTCATCTGAATGCAGAGTTCCAAAGAATAGCAAGGAGAGATAAGAAAGCCTTCTAAGTGATCAATGCAAAGAAATAGAAGAAAACACTAAAATGGGAAATACTAGTGATCTCTTCAAGAAATCTCGAGATACCAAAGGAACATTTCATGCAAAGATAGGCACAATAAAGGAAAGAAATGGTAGGGACCTAACAGAAGCAGAAGATATTAAGAAGAGGTGGCAAGAACATAGAACTATATCAAGAGATCTTAATGACCCAGATAACCACGATGGTGTGATCACTCACCTAGAGCCAGAAATCCCGGAATGTGAAGTCAAGTGGGACTTAGGAAGCATCACTACGAACCAGCAAAGTATTGCAGGTGATGCAATTCCAGCTAAGCTATTTCAAATCCTGAAAGATGATGTTGTGAAAGTGCTGCACTCAATATGCCAGCAAACTGAGAAAACTCAGCAGTGGCCACAGGACTGAAAAAAGTCAGTTTTCATCCCAATCCCAAAGAAAGGCAATGCCAAAGAATGTTCAAACTACTGCAGAATTGCACTCATCTCACATGCTAGCAAAGTAATGCTCAAAATTCTCCAAGCCAGGCTTCAACAGTACGTGAACCATGAACTTCCTGATGTTCAAGCTTAGGATTAGGATGTTCAAGATTAGGAAAAGGCAGAGGAACCAGCGATCATATTGCCAACAACCCGTGGATCCATTGGATCACAGAAAAAGCAAGAAAATTCCAGAAAAACAACTACTTCTGCTTCATTGACTATGCTAAAGCCTTTGACTGTGTGGATCACAACAAACTGTAAAATTCTTTAAGAGATGGGGATACCAGACCACCTTACCTGCCTCCTGAGAAACCTGTACGCAGGTCAAGAAGCAATAGTTAGAACTGGACATGGAACAATGGACACTGATTCTAAATTGGGAAAGTAGTGCAACAGCACTGTGTATGGTCACCCTGCTTATTTAATTTATGTACAGAGCGCATCACACAATGCCAGGCTGCATGAAGCACAAGCTGGAATCAAGATTGCTGGGAGAAGTATCAATAACCTCAGATATGCAGATGACACCACCCTAATGGCAGAAAGCAAAGAGGAACTAAAGAGCCTGTTGATGAAGGTGAAAGAGGAGAGTGAAAAAAACTGGCTTAAAACTCAACATTCAAAAAACTAAGATCATGGCATCTGGTCCCATCACTTCATGGCAAATAGATGGAGAAACAATGGAAACAGTGACAGCCTTTATTTTCTTGGACTTCAAAATCACTGCAGATGGTGACTGCAGTCATTATATTAAAAGACGTTTGCTTCTTGGAAGGAAAGCTATGACAAACCTAGACAACATATAAAAAAGCAGAGACATTACTTTGCCAACAAATGTCTGATTAGTCAAAGCTATGGTTTTTCCAGTCATCATGTATGGATGTGAGAGTAGGAATATAGAGAAGGCTGAGCACCAAAGAACTGATGCTTTTGAACTGTGGTGTTGGAGAAGAATCTTGCGAGTCTTGGACTGCAAAGAGATAAAACTAGTAAATCCTAAAGGAAATCAATCCTGAATATTCATTGGAAGGGCTGATGCTAAAGCCAAAACTCCAATACTTTAGCCACCTGATGCGAAGAGCCAATCATTAGAAAAGACCCTGATGCTGGAAAAGATTGAAGGCAAGAGGATAAGGGGATGACAGAAGAGGAGTTCGTTGGATGGCATCATCAACATAATGAATGTGAATTTGAACAAGCTCCAGGAGATGTTGAAGGATGCGGAATCCTATTGTGTTGCAGTCCATGGGGTCGCACAGAGGTGGACATGACTGAGGGGCTGAACAAGAACAATGAATTGTGCAGTATGGGGAATATAATCAGTAACTATATAGTATTTTTGTATGATGACATATCTTAACTAGACTTATGGTGATCTGTCAGAAATATATAGAAATATTGATTCCCTACAATGTGTAATGGAAACTAATGGTGTTGTAGGTAATTTATAATTAAAAAGCAAACAGACTCACAGACAAAGAGATCATATTTGTTCTTACTAGAGGTGAGAAGGCTGTGAATAGGGAGGGGAAAACTGAATAAAAGTTGTCAACAGGTATAAATTTTTAGTTATATTTAAGTACTAGGGATATAATGTACAATATCATATGTATAATTATCACTGCTATATGGTATATTCAAAAATTGCTTAGAGGGAAAATCCTAGAAGTTCCCATCATAAGCAAAATAGTTATATTTTGTAAGTATTAATATATAAGATGGTGTATGTTAACTAGACTTAGTTTGGTAATCACTTTGTGATGCATGTAAATCAAATCATTATGTTTAAACTTATGAAGTACTGTCTGTCAATTATATCTCAATAAAACAGGAAGAAAAAACCCAGTCGGATGGTCGCATGAAAACAAACACATAAACCAATGGAATAGAAGAATCAAGAGCTCTGAAATAATTGCATGCAATATATTGTTGTTCAGTTGTGTCTGACTTTTTGTGACCCCCATGGGCTGCAGCACACCAGGCTTCCCTGTTCTGCTCCATCTCCCAGAGCTTGCTCAAACTAATGTACACTGAGTCAGCGATGCCATCCAAACACCTCCTCTTCTGTCATCCTCTTTTCCTACTGCCTTCAATCTTTCCCAGCATCAGGGTCTTTTCTAATGAGTCGGCTCTTTGTATCAGGTGGCCAGAGTATTGGAGCTCCAGCTTCAGCATCAGTCCTTCCAGTGAATATTCAGGACTGATTTCCTTTAGAACTGACTAGTTTGATCTCCTTAAAGTCTAAGGGACTCTCAAGAGTCTCCAGCACCACAGTTCAAAAGCATCAATTCTCTGGCACTCAGACTTTTTTACTGCCCAGCTCTCACATTCATACATGACTACCGGAAAAACCATAGCTTTGACTAGACAGACCTTTGTCAGCAAAGTAATGTCTCTGCTTTTTAATACACTGTCTAGGTTTGTCATAGCTTTTCTTCCAAGGAGAAAGTGTCTTTTAATTTCATGGCTTCAGTCACCATCCACAGAGATTATGGAGCACAAGAAAACAAGAAAATAAAGTCTGTCACTGTTTCCATTGTTTCCCCATCTATTTGCCATGAAGTGATGGGACTGGATGCCATGATCTTAGTTTTTTGAATGTTGAGTTTTAAGCCAGTTTTTTCATTCTCCTCTTTCATCTTCATCAAGAGGCTGTTTAATTCCTCTTTGCTTTCTGCCATTAGCATGGTGTAATTTGGTCAACTAATATTTGATCAGGGAGCCAAAATAAGTCAATGGTAATAAGACAATCTCTTTAATAAATGATGGTGGGAAAAACTGGATATTCACATGAAAAATAATGCAGCTAGAACTCTATATTATACTACTAATAAAAGCTAACTCAAAATAGATTAAAGATATAAATATAAGATATGAACCCATGACAGTTCTTGAAGAAAACCTCAGGGAATATTTCTTTGATGTGCACACTGGCAATGATTTTTTTGGATATGGCATCTAAACCACATTCAACAACAACAAAAAATTAACAAACGCGACCACATCAAACTAAACATTCTTCTGCACAACAAAAGACATGATCAAAGTGAAAAGATGACCTATGCAATAGTAAAAATATTTGCAAATCACATCTAATAAAGGATTAATATCTGAAATGTATAAATACCTAACAAACTCAATAGTAAAAACCAAACAATGCAATAAAAATTTTGGCAAAGGACTTGAATAGACATTTTACAAATATGACATACAGATGGCCAATAGTTAGATTCAAAGGTACTCAACCTCACTAATTATTAGTGAGTTGCAAATCAAAATAACAGGATACCACCATATGCCTGTTAGAATGGCTACCATTATAAAGACAGTTCATAAAATCTGGAGAGGATGTGGAAAAATAGAGATCTCTTGTGCATTGTTGATGGGACTGTGAAACAGTAAAGCCACTGTGGAAAACAGTATGGTGGTTTCTCCAAAAATTAAAAATATAACTACTATATGATCCAGAAATTCCTCTTCTGAATACATATCCAAAAGAAATAAAACCAGTATGGAGAAGGATCTATGTATCTGTGTCTGGAGGTTGCTAGCAATCCTTGGCATTCTTTGGTCTGTAGCTGCATCATTCTAATTCGTCTGTAATTTCTGTCACATGGCCGTCTTCCCTCCGTGTGTGTCTGAAAAGTATCTCTTTTTTCAGGAGAGATTATAACCAGTCATTCCATTTAGGGTTCACTCTAATATGGTATGACCTCATTTTAAATTGAGTACATCTACAAAGACCATATTTCCAAAGACGGTCATAGTCACAGGTGCCAAAACCTATTTTGGCAGGGGGACATCATTCTGCTATGTAAAGGTGAATTTGGGTAGTCCTTGAGCCTTCAGTTTGAAGTCCTGGGTCTCCTGAGCACAGATCTGCCTTAGTGTCCCTATTGTGTCTAGCCTTTGGCACTGAGGTGCGCATGGTAAACCTGACCTCTGTGCCAACCTGATGATGAGTTTCAGGTGATAGCAATTGGGCTTTTGGTCATTTATATACCCAGCAAATGTAACGTTTTCATGACCACCACATATACCTTTCTGTAGAATTGTTTGCTTTCAAATATCTACAAATTATTGTAAAAAATGTCAGAAACTTTATTTTCAACAGGTTTTTTTAAAGGTATCTGCAAACTTAATTGGTGCATCAATTGGCAGGTGTAAGTTAATTATATGGGTACTTAATTCCTAATTTCCTATGCAAATCAATATTTGAACTTTTAATTCTCAATTGAGCATGCATCAAAATGGGATTTTAACTGCTCAAAGTAACTGCAAAATTTGTAAGTGTATTTTTGTGCCTCCTTATAAGCTTGCTCTGATATTGCCAACATGGTCTCTGATTTGGAAGCATAACACTTGGAACGCCATTTGATAGGTAAATATATTAACAAAACATTCATTTATTTCTAGAAATATAAATGTCTAGACAGGATGCAAAAATATGTTTACTTCTTAAAAAATTATAGTACCGACCATTATGTTAAAATTCCCAAGTTAATAGCTAGAAGGTGAACATTAAAACCACATTTAAAAATACATTATGTGTATGTATATACATGTATATGAAAATATATAAATTATATACAATATAAAATATTGATATTCTAGCTAATATATTTTTGCAAAAAGTATGCATATATGTGAAAATTTATATGTATTCTGTCATTTACAGAGAAGTAAGAGTCATGAAAGTGAAAGAAAGTGAAAGTTAAGTCGCTCAGTCGTGTCTGACTCTTTGCGACCCTGTGGACTGTAGCCCACCAGGCTTCTCCATCTATGGGATTCTCCAGGCAAGAATACTGGAGTGGATTGCCATTTCCTTCTCCAAAGTAAGAGTCATAATGCATTCTATTTTGGATCTGTGGTAGTTATCTAGGATAGCCCTCAAGATTTCTGCCAGTGGTAGACATACATCTCAGGTGTTAAACACTAGTGTATCCATGGCTATGAAGGGATTTTGCAGATGTAATTAATGTCCCAAATCAGTTGAACTTAAGATAGGGAGTTTATCTTAATCCTTTGGGATTTAAATCTGAATCTAGAGATCAGAGGTGGGAGAAGTCAGAAATTCAAAGCATGAGAATGATTTGACACAATATTGTTGTCTAGAAGTCTCAGGAGCTGATTTCTGGAAGCCAAGAGTGTCCCCTACTCCTCCGCTGACAGACAAGGAAGCAAGAACTCAGTACTATTGTCATAGGAATTGTAATCAACAAAAATGAGCCTTGGAAGTTATTTCCCCAACGCCTCCAACAAAGGCTAAGATAGCTGACTTACGAAAACCTTAAGCAGAAAATCTAGTCCTGCTATGACAGACTTTTGACCTACGGAACCCATGAGCTAATAAATGGACATTGCTTTAAGCTGCTTACTTTGTGCCATTTGTGACATAGCAATAGAAAACTTAAATAGCATCTTATTTTCTAACACAATAATAAAGCATTTGTGTTTTTTACTTCAGGTCATATACTTTATGCATATATTATGTTAGTAGTTTTATAACATCTTTTACAAGTTTCAATGAGGTTTTTTCTTATCAGATTTTTTAAGTGAAATTGCTGAATAGAGGTATATGTAAAAAACTTTAAGTTTTTCTATGGAATTTCCAAAATTGATCCAAGAAATTTTTTGACACTTTATCAGAAGAATTGAACATGTTCATTTCTGTTTTCTACTTGTCAACAGTTTGACACATAATGTTTTCAGTCTGATAGCTGAAAATGGTGTTTCTTTTCCTTGGTTTATATTTCTTTGATTAAAATATATTTTATGCATATGTAAACTATGTAATTTCTTATTTCGTTTCTTACTAAGTTATTTCAGCTGTTCATTTTCTACTCATGTGATTAATTTTTAAAATGTGTTTGTAAAGCTGTTTATCCCTTAGGAGTGATATTTTCTTTTTCTCTGTCACACATGCTGGAAATATTTGAGTTTGTAATTTTTCTTTGACATTTATTCTGGTATTTTTTGTTTTTATCATGAGAACATTTAAACCAATTTCTAGTGAAAGAACTATATCAGTCTGTCCTATAAGACTTTAGCCTTTGGAACTCTTCCTTTTCATAATTTAGCTTAAAAATGTTTTATACCAGATTTCTTGTAAAAAAAAAAAAAATCTTACAAGCATTCTACCTTATATTATGTCTCAATATACTTAGTTTCACCAACTGCAGAGGAAAATACATGTATGTCCAAGAGTTAAAATAACTGTTATGATCTTAGTGAGAAGAGAATTTTTTTTAAACTGATAAGAATTTTCATCTTTATAATCTGTTATGCTTGCAAGAGTAAATTTGGGGTTGGTAAAAGTCATTTTTTTTTTCTTTTAAGACAGTTTTTTTTGTTTGTTTTTAAATCACAGAAGCAAACCAGTTGATGGATAGGGCTCTCTTACAGACAGAATACAGAAAAAAAAAATTTAAATATGCATTTTGTGTTAAATCAGCTCAGTATAAAAAAATCAGAGCTTGCCAGTTACTCTCATGATGCCCTCCTCCAAAATAACATTTGAATCCAGTAATACATAAAATGAGTAATACATCACAACAAGTCTAGTCTATTTCAGAAAAGTAAGGTTGGTTTAATATTTGAAAATAAATCAATGTGATTCACTACACTTAAAGAATAAAGGAGAAAAATCATACAGCAATATCAACAGAAAATCACTTGATAAATTTCAACTGTCATTTAAGATAAAAATTCTTAAGCAAACTAGAAAAAGAAAGAAATACCTTTAATCCAAAAATGTAGCTACAAAATTCTATAGAAAACACCATATATAACAGTAAATTTTGAAAAAGTTTCCCCTGATTCTGGGAACAATAAAATGATGCCCTTTCTCCACTTCTATTTAGCATTGTACTGGTATCATTGCTAGTACTAGGAAAGAAAAATGTTGAAAAATTTTAAGAGCTGAAAAGGAACAAAACGATCATTATTCAGAGATAAATGTGATTGTATAGTAGAAAGTACAAAAGAACCTATACACAAAATCTTAAAACTGATCAATATAAATCATTTTATATTTATATCCCAGCTACAAACAGGTAGAAAATTTAAAAAGTAAAGTAACAGCAGAAATATTAAACCTTCAAAAAATTTAGTAGGAGATTCACAAGAACTCTATAAAACATGTTGAGAAAAATTAAAGATTATACAAATCAATGTCAGAATATACAGTTTTCATGGATTGTCAGCTCAGTATTGAAAAGATGTCAACATATAAACCAACCCTTAGCTTCAATATGATCCTGGTAAAAAATTTAGAAGGCTTTATTTTGGGGATTAGCAAGGTGTTTTAAATTTTATATAGAGATGAAAAGCATAAATAAAATCACGAAGAAGAAAAAGAAAGGTGGAGAAGATATAATGTCAGCTATCAAAGCTCACTATGAAGCCATAATGATAAAGGAAATGCAGGACAGCACAAAATTAGACAAATAGATCAATGAAAAAGATGTAGAGTCACACTTAAATAATCTGTTATTTGAGAAAAAAGTGAGAGAAAAACTGGTCTTTTTAGTAATTGCTTCTCTATCAGTTGTGTAGGCATAAACAAAAAAGAATTGCTAATTACTACCTCAAGCCATAAACGAAAGTCAATTTTAGATGGAAATGTAAAGTTGGAAGATAAAACATTGAAGTGTTTAGAGGAAAACATAAGATATTGAACATTGGATTTGGAAGCATCCTTTCAAAACAGAAACCAATAGCTAAACCATAAAGAAAAAAACTGACAAGTTGGACTTCATTAAAATATAAACTTTTGTTTATCAAGGCTTTACTAAAAGAGTAAAAAAACATGCTTCAGAGTTGAGGGGCAGTATTGCTAAACATGTAGTTGACAACTCACACATGGAAAATGTACAGAAATTTTATAAAACAATAAAGAAAGAAAATTCATTAGAGTTTGCCTGTTCAAATCCAAAATACTTGAACTGGCATTCCATAAAAGGCAGTACTCAAAACATCAATAAACAAGAAAAGGTGTTCAACTTTGCCATCAAGATAATGCATACTAAAATCACAATTGGAGTACACTTATCAGAAAAATAAGTTTTTCCTTGTTTTTAAATAGTTCTATTGCTGTTGATTCAATAGGCAGAACTTCTGCTTCTAGAATTAACTGCAGTGCTTTCTAAGGAAATTTTGTAAATCTTCAAGGTTGGTTTATATAAGTTTCTAAATTCATAGTAATAACTGTTTTGTTTTGTAAGGTGTTTTAAGAAAAGATCTAATTTGGGGGTATAAGTAATAAATATCTAGGATAATCTTGGCTTCTTGCCTATTTTCCCTGTTTGAATAACTTACATAGGTACTCTATTTAGAACACTTTTTTCAGCATTAGCGTGGAATTTCATGTTCTTGTTTTTTGTAGGACATACAAACGTTTGCTTCATTGTGTTGTATTCCATTGTTTGGAATGAATAAAATGTAGTGCTCCATGAAAACAACGAAAATAAACCCACTTCTTCTATTCCAACTTAGATTACTTTTCTTTCTTTTCCTAGTCTGGTTAGTGTGACTAGAACTTCCAGTACTGTGTTGAATAAAAGTGGCAAGAGTGGGCATCCTTGTCTTGTTTCTGGTCTTAGAAGAAATGTTTTCAGCTTTTCACTATTTAGTATAATGTTAGCTGTGTGTTTGTCATGTATCATCTTTATTATATTGAGGCATAGTCTCTCTATGTCCACCTTATGGACTGTTGTTGTTTTTTTTAAATCATAAATAGATGTTGAATTCATCAAAAGATTATCTAACAAGATAATCATGTGGTTTCTGTTCTTCAATTGTTGATGTGGTGTATCAGACTAACTGATTTGCAGATAAGATGTTCATATTACCTGAGGCCATCTACTGAATCAAGGAAATCTCTATCAAAATAACAATGGATTTTTCACAGAAGTAGAATAAATAATTTTAAAATGTGTCTGAAAGCACAAAAGACCCTAAATAGCTAAAACAATCTTGAGAAAGAAGACCAGAATTGGAAGAATCTCACTCCTTGACTTCATACTGTACTACAAAGCTATAGTCATCTAAACAGTATGATACCAGGACAAATACAGACACACAGAACAATGTAACATAATAGAGAGCCCAGAAACAAATCCAGGTACTTGTAGTCAATTAATCTATGACAAAGGAGGCAAAGATATACAAGGGAGAAAATTAATCTCATTGATAAGTCGTGCTGGATTAATTGGACAGCTACATGTGTCAATGGAAGAATAAAAGTAGAACGTTCTGTAGTCCCATATACAAAAATAAACCCAAAGTGAGTTAAAGAGCTTAATATAAGACCAGAAACCACAAAACTCTTAGCAGAAAACATAGGCAGAACATTCTTAGCAATATTTATTTGGATCTGTCTCCTAAAGCAAAGAAAAGCAAAATAAACTAATGGGACTTAATTAAACTGAAAAACATTTGCAAAACAAAGGAAACCACTGACAAAATGGAAAGAAAACCAACTGAATGGGAGAAAATGTGAATGACATGTCTGACAGGTGATTCGTATCCAAAATATAGAAATAGCTCATACAACACAAAATCCAGCAAACAAACAATGTGATCTAAAAATGGGCAGAGGACCTGGATAGACATTTTTTCCAAAGAGGACATACAAATGGCCACTAGGCAAATGAAAAGATGTTCAACATTGCTAATCATTAGGGAAATGTACATCAAAACCACAATGAGGTATCACCTCAGATCTGTCAGAATGGCTGTCATCAAAAAGAACACAAATAACAGATGTTGGCAAAGATGTGGAAAAAAGGGAATCTGTATATTGTTAGCGGGAATGTAAGTTGGTGCAGCCACTGTGGAAAACAATATGGTTTTCTCAAAAAATTAAAAATAGAACTACCATCAGTTCAGTTCAGTTCAGTTCAGTCTCTCAGTCGTGTCTGACTCTGTGACCCCATGAATCGCAGCACGCCAGGCCTCCCTGTCCATCACCAACTCCCAGAGTTCACTCAGACTCACGTCCATCGAGTCAGTGATGCCATCCAGCCATCTCATCCTCTGTCGTTCCTCCTGCCCCCAATCCCTCCCAGCATCAGAGTCTTTTCCAATGAGTCAACTCTGACCCAGCAATTCCACTTTGGGGTATATATCTTAAAAAAAAAAAGCCCACTAGTTAAAAAAATGTCTTACTCTCGAATGTTCATAGCAACAATTAATTATAAAACCAAGATACAGAAGCAATTTCAGGGTCCAGTTGATGAGTGGATAAAGAAGATGAGTGAATACACCCACACCCACACACACACACACACACACACACTGAGGAATACTATTTAGCCATAAAAAAGAATGAAAATTTTGCCATTTGTAACAACATAGATGGATTTGGAGGGTATTATGCTAAGTGAAACAAGTCAGACAGAGAACGACCAACGCTGTATGATATTACTTATTATGTAGAATCTAAAAAGTACAATGAACTAGTGAATATAACAAGCAGACTCGTAGATATAGAGATCAAACTAATGTATAAAATAGATAACTAATGAGAGTCTACTGTATAGAACAGGGAACTCAGTGCTCTGTGGTGACCTAAATGGGAAGGAAATCCATAAAAGAAGGGATATATGCATATGTATAGCTGACTCACTTTGCTGTACAGAGAAAACTAACACAAAGTGTGAAACAACTATATTCCAATAAAATTAAAAAGATTAAAAATTTTTTTAAAGTAAAATCAAACCAAATGTAAACATTAAGAAATAGATCAGACTACTGAGTACTACTGTGGAGAGGGAAGGCGGAGGGGCAGGGGAAGGGGACTAAGAGGTACAAATTATTATGTATAAGTCATATATTGTGTGACTCAGGGAATATAGCCAATATTTTATAATAACTACAAGTAGAATATAACCTTTAACACTGTTAGTCACTATTTGTACACCTGTAACTGGGAGAAGACTCTTGAGAGTCCCTTGGACTTCAAGGAGATCCAACCAGTCCATCCTAAAGGAGATCAGTCCTGGGTGTTCACTGGAAGGAACGATGCTAAAGCTGAAACTCCAGTACTTTGGCCACATCATGCGAAGAGTTGACTCATTGAAAAAGACCCTGATGCTGGGAAGGATTGGGGGCAGGAGGAGAAGGGGACGACAGAGGATGAGATGGCTGGATGGCATCACCAACTCGATGCACATGAGTCTGAGTGAACTCCGGGAGTTGGTGATGGACAGGGAGGCCTGGCGTGCTGCGATTCATGGGGTCGCAAAGAGTCAGACACGACTGAGCCACCGAACTGAACTGAACTTATACATTCACTATACGTCAAGAAAAAAAAAATTAGATTTAGCTATAAATGTACCAGAATGTATAATTAAGAAACCAGCTATATGAGAAAAGAATCCAAAAAAAGTGGATATATGTATAACTGATTCTCTTTGCTGCTGTACACCTGAAACTAACAGCATTATGCATCAACTATATTCCAATAAAATTTGAAAAAGAAAAGCTAGGAAGATACCAATTACAGACTCTTATGCATTGCTAAGTTTAAATTGGTGCAGCCACTTAAAAACTGACAGTGTTTGCAAAACCAAGCACACACAAACCCTCTGACCTTGGTTTTTTTCCTAGATATATAACCGACAGAATAGTATTACTTGTTATAACGTAAGCTGAAACAATTAACATATCAACAGTAGAAATGTATAAATTGTGGCATATGTATCTGATGGAATATATAGTATATTTACACCAAATAGGACTCAAAGAGGTAATGTTTAGTGAAAAAAGCCAGAGACAAAAGAGTGCCTTTTATATAAACCTATTTATGTGAAGTTAAAAAAAAAAATAGACTAGTGATGTTAAAAGTCAAGATACTATAATACTATCATTTCTGAGGCGGTGATACATGGGAGAGGACATGAGGAGTCTTTTTAGGTACTGGTAATTTTACATTTCTTGATACAGCTTCTGTGTTTTCAGATGTGTTTGCCTGGTGAAAATTCACTGAGAGAAGTACTTATACTATGTGTGATTTTCTGAATGTCTGTAATCAATAGAAAATACTTTAAATTTTTTGTCTTTAGGTAAATTCATCCAAGAAAGGTATCATTCAGTTCAGTTCAGTTCAGTTCAGTCGCTCATTCGTGTCCGACTCTTTGCGACCCCATGAATTGCAGCACGCCAGGCCTCCCTGTCCATCACCAACTCCCAGAGTTTACTCAAACTCATGTCCATTGAGTCGGTGATGCCATCCAGCCATCTCATCCTCTGTCATCCCCTTCTCCTCCTGCCCCCAATCCCTCCCAGCATCAGAGTCTTTTCCAATGAGTCAGCTCTTCGCATGAGGTGGCCAAAGTACTGGAGTTTCAGCTTTAGCATCATTCCTTCCAAAGAACACCCAGAATAGAAAATACTTTAAGTTTTTTGTCCTTAGGTAAATTTATCCAAGAAAGGTATCATTATAGTATGCTATATGCTTCAGGTATGAGTATTAATGTAAACATAAGAAAAGGAACTTTCAACATTTATTCAAGCAGAAGTTCTAAGTCTACCAAGAGTAACGCAAGGTAAGGGAGTACTTATTGTATGTTTGTGTGTGTATTAGGGAGGTGTCCATACAGCACAGTGGTCTTTATGCTGTGAAGGGGCTATATGTGACATCTAAGGGAACCCTAATAATATTTGAGATTTTAGAGCAAGTGAAATTCTTCTGTTGTACACGTTGAAGCATGATCTATTTAGGATGCCTGGTCTACAGGGGCCTAAAATATCTGAGTTATATTTGATTATATGTCAATCAAGTAGATACTTTTGTTTTTAAATAACTAACCTAACTGAAAGAGTGAAACAGTGCCATTTACAAAGTGGATGGATTTATAATTTATCATATTAAGTGAAGTAAGTCAGAGAATGACAAATATCATATGATACTGCTTATATGGGGAATCTAAGAAAAAAACAACACCAATGAACTTATTTACAACACAGAAATAAACTCACAGATGTAGAAAACAAATGTATGGTTACCAAAGGGGATAGTGGGGAGAGAAGAGGAGAGATAAATTAGGAGTTTGGGATTAACATATCTCAAACTCTACTACTATAGACATTACTATATACACTCTACTACTATATACACTACATATACACACTGCTGCTGCTGCTGCTGCTGCTAAGTCACTTCAGTCGTGTCCGACTCTGTGTGACCCCATAGACGGCAGCCCACCAGGCTCCCCCGTCCCTGGGATTCTCCAGGCAAGAACACTGGAGTGGGTTGCCATTTCCTTCTCCAATGCATGAAAGTGAAAAGTGAAAGTGAAGTCACTCAGTCGTGTATATGTAAAACAGATAAACAACAAGGACCTAATGCATAGCACAGATAACTAACTCAATATCTTGTAATAATCTGTAATGGAAAGTAATCTTTTTCATTACATATATAACTGAGTCACTGCTGTACAACTGAAACTAACACTACATTGTAAGTTAACTACATTCAATAAAAAGGATAGAGATGAACATACTCTATATGTTTTACACATTTATATTTGGATAGAATGTAAAAATAGAAAGAATTATGGTTTATTGGGGGATTTCCCATGTGACGCTAGTGGTAAAGAATCCGCCTGCCAATGCAGGAGAGGTAAGAGATGTGAGTTCAGTCCCTGGGTTGGGAAGATCCCCTGGAGTAGGAAATGACAACCTAGTCCAGTATTCTTTCCTAGAAAATCCCAGGGACAGAGGAGCCTGGTGGGCTATATAGTCCACAGTGTTGCAAAGAGTCGGGCACAATTGAAGCAACTTAGCATGCATAGTTCATTGGAACAGCATTGGATTATAAGAATTGGCTTCTAGCTCTAGTTCTGTTAGAGGTGAGTGCAGCTTGTCTGTATGTCACAAGACTAATTTTCAATAAGATAATCTGTGGGTCCATTCCAGGGCTCCTATGCTGACTGAGATATACAGAGACCCATCCTTTAACAAGGGTAATAAGTTTAAACACAGGTTTACATTTAAGCATTCACTGTAGGAGATAATACTAAAATAATTAATACTCATTTGACTGATTATAATGTGAAAATTACATAGGAAAAACTCTTTAGCTGACATATAATATTATTTTCAGGTAAATTAATTCTTTCATAATTCTAATATGATTGTTTTAAAGCTAAGCTAAAGATAATATAATAGAACTGTTCTCTATATTTAGATGCAATCTATTCCTAGTTATATTGCCTTAAAATAGAATACCATTGGGTGAAATTCTAACTTTGCAGGCACACTTACAAATGTTCAGAAGGGGCAAAACCTTAGAAGGAGTAAGGAATCATATCAGAAAGTTAAGCATTATCTAGGCTGTTTGTTTAATCTTGCTTTGTTCAGAAATATTTTAAGGTTTTTATTAGGAAAAGGTAAATATAGTAAATAGATGAAATATGAATTGGGAAAAGTTTATCTTATGTATCATTTATATATTTTTATTAAAAATTTATACTTTTAAAATTAAATTAGGAGTTCTTTTTTTTTAAATAAATACTTGATTAAGAAATTATCAGAAGGCCTTAGAGCATGATGTCAATAAACATTAGTCAGCATATTTGAGGGCAAATATTTATACTCAGGCAGAACACTGGGTTGAATAGAATTTTTTCCTTTTTGATTTATAATTGCTTATGTTCTTCAACTTCTTTTGCATTTTGATAGTGCAAACATAATACTTCTGTAGAAAAATGAATGTGATGACACTGCAAATTAAATGTGAGGCTTCCAGGGTAGGGGAGGTTGGGCTGGCTGAGGCCTTCTTGTTTGTGCACTGCTCTCATGGTATTTCCACTCAGTCTCTGAAATAAATTGTAGTTTGTTTTAACTAGGAGAGCATCTCCTGAACTGCTATGTTCTTAATCATTACTTTATGTAAAACACTTGAAATATACGATGTACCAGTCTTAACCCATTCATTTCTGATGAGAATGCCTCTCCCTGGCATGTGGCCAAGGCCTCTGCCAGGGGACCTGACAACACTGTCCCAGCCCCAAGAGATCAAGGCTAGAGGCAAGGTCAAGGCTAGAGGCAAAGTCAAGGCTAGATTAAGCCTGGATCATAGCTAATACTAGGACTTTTGAGTATTACCAAAGAAGCATTTTCTTTCACGGTGGAGTTGGATCTAGGAATTTGTGAGGGCATATTGCAGGCATTTTAGACCATGAAAAAGTAAGAAAAGGGAGAATAACTTCTAAAAATATTTTCCCCCATATTTTATTTCTACTTTCCCCAAACAATTTCTAGATTTCTTACAGCCATGTTTTTCTGATAATTCTGCTTATGGCCTTCTAGGAAGGTCACCTGGCATAAGCCAGCTTCAGCTTTGTTAGAGAAGTTCATGGAGAGACGTCTCTGTCTTCATGGAGATCATATATTGCAGTTTTCTACCTGGTCTATTGGACCTGCTGAAGCAGGCACCTAAATCATGACCTCATAGCACTTTGCCTCCAGCCTTAATGCTTTTCTGTTGCATCAAACTTCAGGCTTCATGTAGGCTAGTAATGTTACTGACTCATGACCACATGCTGGTTTACACAGCATCTTTATGACTCATGGTAAAGAAAATAACACCTCACCTCACACTGGCCAGAATGCCATCAGTAAAAAGTATACAAACACAAATGCTGGAGAGAGTGTGGAGAAAAGGGAACCCTCCTATACAGTTGCTAGAAATGTAAGTTGGTACAGCCACTATGGAAAACAGTGTGGAGGTTCCTCAGAAAACTAAAAATAAAATTACTATATGATCCAGCAATCCCACTCCTGGGCATATATGCAGACAAAACTGTAATTCAAAAAGATACATTCACCCCTAGGTTCATACCAGCACTGTTCATAATAGCCAAGGCATGGAAAGAACCTAAATGTCCTTCAACAGATGAATGGATAAAGAAGATATGGTACATATATACAATGTAATAATACTTGGCTGTCAAAAGGAATGAAATAATGCCATTTGAAGCAGCATGGATGCAACTAGAGATTATCATACTAAGTGAAGTAAGTCAGACAGAGAAAGACAAATATCATATGATATCACTTGTATGTGGAATGTAAAATATGGCACAAATAAACCTATCTACGAAACAGAAACAACCTCACAGACATAGAGATCAGACTCGTGGTTGCCAAGGGGGAGAGGGGGAGAAAGAAGGATGAACTGGGAATTTGGGCTTGGTAGATGCAAACTATTACATGTAGATGGATAAACACCAAGGTCCTACTGTATAGCACAGGGAACTGACTACATCCAATCTCCTAGGATAAACCACAATGGAAAAGACTATTAAAGAAAAGAACGTATAAAACTCAGCCACTTTGAGGTACAGCAAAGATTGCCACAATAGTGTAAGTCAACTATACTTTAATTAAAAATGGAAAATAAAAAGAAAATGGCATCTCTGCTTTCAGGGGATGTTGTCTCCATAGCCCAAAGAGGCCAGGCAACACACTGGAGAATTTGGGGGAGTTAACAGCCCTGTGATGACTTTGATCAATGAAAGACCAGTGTGGAAATGTTCCCGGAATAAGTACTCCCATTCCTAACAGGACATTGTAAGAAATAGCCTTTCCATACCACCTCACCCATAGACATGAGAAGATTGTGATGGAGCAACGCACTCATGAAGTGGACCACAGTTTCCAAAGACTTCACTTTGTTTTTGCTTTATCTCATTGCTCTTTTTATCTTTGTGTCACAGAGATTACTACTTCCCAATAAAATATCAGCATGTGAATTTTGTCTCAGGCTCAATTTTTTTGAGGAGAACCTGAGCTAAGACACTAGCTGTATGTATCATGAAGACAAGAACAATCACATCCAAAATGTATTTTTAGTTTCTTTAAGTCACATTTTGCACCTCCACATCTATTAACAATAATTGTGAGAGTTATAGTTTCCTTAAGTAAAAATACTTTTCTCAAGTGTCACTCTTCACAAAAAAACATAAAGAAACATAAATCTAATAGCATTATTCTTTCTCTTGACTTTGGGCATTCACTTCTATACTTCAAATTAGAAGCTGAAGGTAGGTACTGGGAATGAGGTTGAGTCTGGAGATACCGATACTAATATAGAAAAGTCATGGAATTTTAGAAATCAAATTCATTCTTGCACATGCAATGCGATTACCAAGGTATTTCTGTCTGCAGTGTGGGTTTCCTGAAGTGCAGATATGTAGAGAAACTAAGAAACTTTCATAGATTCGAGAGGTCCAGGTAGCTAAAGTGAGTAAATGGTAGAAGAGTTGTAAAAACAATAAGAGACTAAAAGTAAGCGGAAAATAGAAGAGAAAAAAAAATCTACCGCAATGCCACGGGAATTAAGATCCTTGAAGATGTATGTGAAAATGTCAGCTGGCTGAGAAAGTGGGAGTGTGGCACAAGCAAATGTAGGAAACGAGGTTTGCTGTTTTTATGAGCTAGATTAGATCTTTCTGAGATGACAGTTGTATCTATAACCAAGAAACACCATTCCTTACTATTTATAAGTAAGCTGTTATCAATTCTCAAAACATCCACACTGTGTAATATATCTACAACTCGCAGTTAGCTCTAGATTATTTTTATACCTACAGTTCAAGTGTTTTTTAAATCTCAAAATTATTTTCAACACTCTCCCTTCTCTCCCCTAATTTCCCCCTGTCTACTATGCCTTCATTTCCTGTCCCTTAAAAATTACCATTCTTCATGAAGTGTATAAAGAAGGTGGTGATGGGGTTTCAAAGAAGCCAAAAGTTGCTTATGGGATTCAGTCTAATGTTATGAGTGAATGTTGGTGTCATGTAAGAATTTTCTGACTGCAGGTTTTGGGAGGCCTTTGCTAATGCATTGTTAGGGGCTCTCACAGAAAGAGTTATTAGAACTCAATGAGATCTTGAGAAAAACATTTTTGTCCTATGAGGGTGCCTAATGAAGTGAACGTAATCAGTAGGTTATCTGTTGTTGTTTATCGCTCAGTCATGTTTGACTCTTTGCGACGTCCTCTGTCGTCCCCTGCTCCTTTAGCCTTCAATCTTTCCCAGCATCCAGGTCTTTTCTAATGAGTTGGCTCTTTGCATCAGGTGGCCAAAGTATTGGCACTTCAGTTTCAGCATCAGTCCTTCCAATGAATATTCAGGATTGATTTCTTTTAGGATTGACTGATTTGATCTCCTTTCAGTCCAAGACCCTCAAGAGTCTTCTCCAGCACCACAGTTCGAAAGCATCAATTCTTCAGTGCTCAGCCTTCTCTATGGTCCAACTCACATCCATGCATGACTCCTGAAAAATCATAGCTTTGACTATATACGGACCTTTGCTGGCAAAGTAATGTCTCAGCTTTTTAAAAGCGGTATAGGTTTGTCATAGATTTCCTCCCAAGGAACAAGTGTCTTTTAATTTCATGGCTGTAGTCACCATCTGCAGTGATTTTGGAGCCCAAGAAAATGAAGTCTGTCACTGATTCTATTGTTTCCCCATCTATTTGCCAGGAAGTAATGGGACTGGATAACATAATCTTAGTTTTTTTAATGTTGAGTTTAAATCCAGCTTTTTCACTCTCCTCCTTCAACTTCATCAAGAAGTTATTTAGTTCCTCTTTGCTTTCTGCTATAAGGGTGGTGTCAGCAGCATATCTGAGGTTATTGTTATTTCTCCCTGCAATCTTGATTGTCACTTGTGTTTCATCCCACTCTGCATTTCTCATGATGTACTCTGCATAGAAGTTAAATAAACAGGGTGACAATATACAGCCTTGAATACTCCTTTCTCAATTTAGAACCAGCCCATTATTCCATGTCCAGTTCTAACTGTTGCTTCTTGATCTGTATACAGATTTCACAGGAGGAAGGTAAGGTGGTCTGGTATTCTCATCTCTTTAACAATTTTCCACAGTTATGATCCACACAGTCAAAGACTTTAGTGTAATCAATGAAGCAAAAGTAGATGTTTTTCTGGAATTCTCTTGCTTTTTCTATGATCCAACGGATGTCATTTTGATCTCTGGTTCCTCTGCCTTTTGTAAATCCAGCTTGACCATCTGGAAGTTCTCAGTTTATGTACTGTTGAAGCCTAGCTTGGAGGATTTTGAGAATTACTTTGCTAGCACGTGAAATGAGTGCAATTGTGTGGTTATTTGAACATTATTTGGGATTGGAATGAAAACTGACATTTTCCAGTCCTGTGGCCACAGCTGAGTTTTCCAAATTTGTTGACATATTGAGTGCAGTACTTTAACAGCATCATCTTTTAGGATTTCAAATAGCTCAGCTATAATTGCATCACCTCCTTGAGCTTTATTCATAGTGATGCTTTCTAAGGCCCACTTGGCTTCACACTGCAGGATGTCTGGCTCTACATGAATGATCATACCATCATGGTTATACAGGTCTTTAAGATATTTTTTGTATAGTTCTTCTATGTATTCTTGCCACCTTTTCTTAATATCTTCTGCTTCTGTTAGTCCATACTGTTTCTGACTATTACTGTACCCATCTTTGCATTAAATGTTCCCTTGGTATCCCTTATTTTCTTGAAGAGATCTCTAGTCTTTTCCATGCTTTTGTTTTCCTCTATTTCTTTGCAATGATAACTTAGGAAGACTTTCTTATCTCTCCTTGCTATTCTTTGGAACTCTGCATTCAAATGGGTATATCTTTCCTTTTTTCCTTTGCTTTTCACTTGTTTTCTTATCTCAGCTGTTTATAAGGCTTCCTCAGACAATCATTTTGCCTTTTTTCATTTCTTCTTCTTTGGGATGGTTTTGATCACTAATTCCTGTACAATGTTAGGAACCTTTATCCATAGTTCTTTAGGCACTCTGTCTATCATATCTAATCCTTTGAATCTATTCAAGGGTCATGGCGGAGAGTTCTGACAAAACATGGTCTGCTGGAGAAGGGAATGGCAAGCCAATTCAGCATTGCCTTGAGAAGCCCATAAGCAGTATGAAAGGCAAAATGATATGACACTGAAAGATGAAATCCCCAGGTCAATAGGTGTCCAATATTCTACTGGAGAAGAGCAGAGAAATAGCCCCATAAGGAATGAAGAGATTGAGTCAAAGAGGAAAAAATGCCCAGTTATAGATGTGTCTGGTGGTGAAAGTAAAGTACAATTCTGTAAAGAACAATATTGCATAGGAACTTGGAATGTTAGGTCCATGAATCAAGGTAAATTGGAAGTGGTCAAACAGGAGATGGCAAGAGTGAACATTGACATTTTAGGAATTAGTGAACTAAAATGGACCAGAATGGGCTAATTTGATTCAGATACCATTATACCTACTGCAGTGGGCAAGAATCCCTTAGAAGAAATGGAATAGCCCTCATAGTCAACAAAAGTGTCCAAAATGCAGTGAAGTGAAAGTGAAGTCTCTCAGTCGTGTCTGACTCTTTGCGACCCGTGGACTGTAGCCCACCAAGCTCCTCTGTCCATGGGATTCTCCAGGCAAGAATACTGCAGTGGGTTGCCATTTCCTTCTCCAGGGGATCTTCCCGACCCAGGGATCGAACCCAGGTCTCCCACATTGCAGGCAGACGCTTTAACCTCTGCGCCACCAGGGAAGCCCTTAGATAAAAGAATACAGTCTCTCAGAAAATCTCCTATAGAGACATAGAACTTCAGATCCAAGTACTAACATCAAAGATTTCAAGGGAGGAAAGGAAGTCAGGTTGAAAGAAGAAGGGGGAGGAGGCGGGAGAGGGGGAAGAAAGGGGTGGCCTTACAGACGTCTCCTGTCACCTACAGATACCCAGGTGTCATGGGACTTTACCCTGGGCTTCCAGAGAAGGGAGGACTGGAACTCGGCCCTACCAGAAATCAGACCAGACCAGAACCAGAACTCGAGTTCTCTGCCAAGAGGAGGTGATCAGTCTCCAATCCTCAGCTAAGGCTGAGGGCCCTTCAACTAGATTCCTGTGTCCAGGACCGGGGGACTAGAAAAACAGGGAAGGATAGGAAGGGTTAAGGAGAGGAAAGAGAGAGGTAAGGGGAGAGAGGTCAATAAAGTCTCTTGTTCCTTACCAGTCATGGCACTCTGGCCAGTTGTCTGCGTCAGGAAGAGACCAGGGACAAAGGGTCCCAGTTGCGGCCACTGGGTTTGGTCCATTGGCAGGCAAGCTGGCCCCTGAGTACCCCGAGTACCCCGAGTGGTCAGGATGTCAGTCTCAGCGAAGAAGAATACCACCAGAGTTGCCATTTGTTGCAGGAAGGCGGACCCCTTCCAGGGCCCGAAACTGGGCTCTTGTCTAACACTTGGAAATGAATTGTCCGAGGAGACACATGTGCTGACAAAGCAAGAGATTTTGTTGGGAAAGGGCACCCGGGTAGAGAGCAGTAGGGTAAGGAATGCAGTACTTGGGTGCAATCTCAAAAATGACAGAATAATCACCTTTCCAATGACCATTAGGTATCACAGTAATCCAAATCTAGGCCCCAACCTCTAATGCCAAAGAAGCTGTAGTTGAATAGTTCTATTAAGACCTACAAGACCTTCTAGAACTAACACCAAATAAAGATGTCCTTTTCATTATAGGGGACTGGAATGCAAAATTAGGAAGTCAAGTGATACCTGGAGTAAAAGGCAAGTTTGGCCTTGGAGTACAGAATGAAGCAGGGCAGAGGCTATCAAAGTTTTGCCAAGAGAACACACTGGTCATGGCAAACACCTTCTTCCAACAACACAGGAGAAGACTCTACAAATGGAAATCACTAGATGGTCAATACCAAAATCAGATTGATTATATTCTTTGCAGCTGATGATGAAGAAGCTCTATACAGTCAGCAAAAACAAGAGTGGGAGCTGACTGTGGCACAGATCATGAACTCCTTATTGCCAAATTCAGACTTAAATTGAAGAAAGTAGGGAAAACTACATTCAGGTATGACCTAAATCAAATCCCTTACAATTATACAGTGGAAGTGACAAGTAGATTCAAGGGATTAGATCTGATAGGCAGAGTGCCTGAAGAATATGGACAGAGGTTTGTAATATTGTACAGGAGACAGTGATCAAAATCATCCCCTAGAAAATGTAGGTTATTATCCAGGGATTAAAAGTCAGCTTATAGTCACCATGAAACACTAATCTTGTCATATAAAAGTTGGCAGTTTTCATGGCCAACATATGTTTAGGGATGTTTCAAAGAGTCAGACTATTAGAGTGAAAAATCAAATTGGTTTTATTAAATGTAGGTCAGGAAGCAACAGTTAGAACTGGATATTGAACAACAGACTGGTTCCAAATAGGAAAAGGAGTACGTCAAGGCTGTATGTTGTCACCCTGCTTATTTAACTTATATGCAGAGTACATCATGAGAAATGCTGGGCTGGAAGAAGCACAAGCTGGAATCAAGATTGCTGGGAGAAATATCATTAATCTCAGATACGCAAACGACACCACCCTTATGGCAGAAAGTGAAGAGGAACTAAAAAGCCTCTTGATGAAAGTGAAAGTGGAGAGTGAAAAAGTTGGCTTAAAGCTCAATATTCAGAAAACGAAGATCATGGCAACTGGTCCAATCACTTAATGGGAAATAGATGGGGAAACAGTGGAAACAGTGTCAGACTTTATTTTGAGGGGCTCCAAAATCACTGCAGATGGTGACTACAGCCACTAAATTAAAAGATACTTACTCCCTGGAAGGAAAGTTATGACCAACCTAGACAGCATATTCAAAAGCAGAGACATTACTTTGCCAACAAAGGTCCGTCTAGTCAAGGCTATGGTTTTTCCAGTGGTCATGTATGGATGTGAGAATTGGACTGTGAAGAAGGCTGAGCACCAAAGAATTGATGCTTTTGAACTGTGTTGGAGAAGACTCTTGAGAGTCCCTTGGACTGCAAGGAGATCCAACCAGTCCATCCTAAAGGAAATCAGTCCTGGGTGTTCACTGGAAGGACTGATGCTGCTAAAGCTGAAACTCCAATACTTTGGCCACCTCACACAAAGAGTTGACTCATTGGAAAAAACCCGGATGCTGGGAGGGATTGGGGGCAGGAGGACAAGGGGACGACAGAGGATGAGATAGCTGGATGGCATCACCAACTCGATGGACATGAGTTTGAGTAAACTCCGGGAGTTGGTGATGGATAGGGAGGCCTGGCGTGCTGCGATTCATGGAGTCGCAAAAAGTCGGACACGACTGAGTGACTGAACTGAACTGAACTGAGGATTTATTAAATATTTTGGGTTTAATATTTAAGTTGAACTTGAGCCTTTGTTACACTGGGCTCAGAATAATGACTTTCTCTTTTTCAAGCGTAATATTTTAATAGCTTATTAAAGAACAATTTGCAAAGTCAATTTCAAAAGATATTGAATTAGAGTCTCAAGTAGGTCTTTTAAAATATAGTTTGATGAATGAAATATGCGTGACAATTAGTCACATGTGAACTGCATTTCTGTCATAATACATATAGCATAAAAATTTCAGATTTAAAAAAATGACAGAAAACTATGTCAATTCCATTCTCTTTGGAATTCATGTTAACATTCAGGCTATATCCAAACATTCTTGGTTTATATCATTAAAACCTGTATAGTGAAGACATTGCTTTGTGGAATGGGTCATTGAAATGAGCAGTTTGCAAGTATTTGAGACTTAGTAGGGTTTTAAGTATTTAACCAAGTTCAATGGCATTTTTTTTTTTCAATTGACACATCAGATACCCAACTGAGCTTAGTTTTCTAAGAAGTCGTCTTTTGATCTTTAAAAAAAATTCCTAAAAACCCTTGGAGACGTCCACATTTAGAAGGTATGCAGAAAATTGTGAAGGAATGATGATATGGAAGTTGTAATGATTAGAAAATAGAGAAAAATGCAATTAATTCAGTTTCTCCCCTCTGTATCCTTTTATACCACACTGCTATTTTGGGTGACATTACAATCAAGGATGTAATATTTATAGAATGATGTTACTCTAATGATAACATATTACAAAAAACCTTGGCAACAATCTAAGACACAGCAGGGGAGCTAGAAGAGAGCTATTTTTGTAATGTTTAAAATTATACTAAATTAAAAAAAAAAAAAATCCCTGCTGGGCTTCAAGCTTTAAATAGCCTGGTGTGGTGTAACTGATCAGAGCATTAAATTCTGGTACTTTATCAGATAGAAAGGAGCACATGTTGACAAATATTTATGTATGAACAGCATATTAGGCTATTTCTATGAAATTCAATATCTAAAGTCATTTTTCAATGGATTCTAGCCTAAAAATAGAAGACTATCACATGGAAACTCAATATTAAACTAATTCAAAATATTAGACTTCTAGAAAGCATAAACAATAATATACACACATATAATATCTCTAGGGCTACATTTATTGTCTTGGGATATTCTTATAAAACATCTTAGATTAGACTGTTGTTTGGTACTTTCTGTTTTTCTAATCTCTTTTTATTTGTAAAAGCTTTGTTGGGATATAGTTTACATACTGTGCAATTAACCTGTTTAAGTGTACAATTCAATGATTTTTTGGAAGGAAAAAGATGCATGTAATTGTTACCATAGCCAATGCAGAGTATTTTCATTATCTTTAAAAGAAACCCTACATCCTTTAGCTATTGCCCATTATCTTCTAGCTCATCCACTAGTCCTAAGCAACTGCTAATTTACTTTATGTTTCTATAGATTTCCCAATTTGAAATTTCATATAAATGGAATAATATGATATGTAGTCTTTTGTGACTGGTTTCTTCCACACAGCATGTTTTCAAGGTTCATCTATGTTGTAGCATATATCAGTATTTCCTTTCTTTTTAGGGCTGAATAGTATTCCATTTATGGATGTGCCATATTTCATTTATCCAGTCATCATTTCGTAAACATTATCCCATAGCTATTGACTATTGATATGAATAGTGTGAATATAAGCATTAATGTATGGTTTTGTGTGTGTGTGAACACAAGGTTTCACTTCTATTCAGCCTCACTCTCTGCTTGAAGTCCAAGCTTTGTGAAAAGAGAATATCTCATTCTGTTTGAAAGTTTTGTGTCTGAAAACTAAAACTTTGTCATCTTATATAAACATCCTACTATAAGATCATTATCAACAAGTAGATATTTAAACCTTATTTGCTAGAGCTTCATAATATTTGTTTTTATTTTTGTTCCCTCCTGATTGATGCTTTTGAACTGTGGTGTTGGAGAAGACTCTTGAGAGTCCCTTGGACTGCAAGGAGATCCAACCAGTCCATTCTAAAGGAGATCAGTCCTGGGTGTTCATTGGAAGGACTGATGCTAAAGCTGAAACTCCAGTACTTTGGCCACCTCATGTGAAGAGTTGATTCATTGGAAAAGACTGATGCTGGGAGGGATTGGGGGCAGGAGGAGAAGGGGACAACAGAGGTTGAGATGGCAGGATGGCATCACTGACTTGATGGACATGAGTTTGGGTGAACTCCAGGAGTTGGTGATGGACAGGGAGGCGTGGCAGGCTGCGATTCATGGGGTCACAAAGAGTCGGACATGACTGAGCACCTGAACTGAACTGAAATGAATCCCCAAATGGCTTGCGGCATTCTCAATGACAAGGCCAACTTCTCTCAGTAAAATTTTCTATCCTTTTTTGTATATATTAGTTCTGTCTATAGAATTAGTCTCTCACCCTTTCTAAAGGAATCTCAGGACATGAAGCAAAGGGGAAAATATTCCAAAACAAAAGTTTTGACATTTGATATTTGGGTCTGTATAAGTCAGTTCCATTAACCTTTGAATTTTAGTATTGAGAGGCTCAATGTAAAATAGAAAAATAGTCATGAATTACTGTTTTAGTGATACCTAATGCCCAGTTTAAATCATATTTAGCAAAATGTTTCATTCTTATAAATAGTTTTATCATTACATGTGTATATGAATCTCAACATTGAAGACTCTATAATAAATGCGTCAAATGTTCAGGTTTAATTAAAGAAAATATAAATTCTTTGTTTAAATTCAAGGCCAGAATTTGGTCCTTAATATGTAATTGGCATTTACTTAACATACTTGGAAGGAATGATGCTAAAGCTGAAACTCCAGTACTTTGGCCACCTCATGCGAAGAGTTGACTCATTGGAAAAGACTCTGATGCTGAGAAGGATTGGGGGCAAGAGGTGAAGGGGACGACAGAGGATGAGATGGCTGGATGGCATCACTGACTTGATGGACGTGAGTCTCAGTGAACTCCGGGAGTTGGTGATGGACAGAGAGGCCTGGCATGCTGCGATTCATGGGGTCGCAAAGAGTCAGACACGACTGAGCGACCGATCTGATCTGATCTGATCTAACATACTCGAAGTTATAATTACAATCCCTCCCTGAGCAAGATAATCTTAAATATAACTAGTGACTTTGATCATAGCAGCAAAGGAAACTTAAAACAGAGCAAAGAAAAATGCAAAGAAAACTTAAACAGGAAGTAAAATCAAACTCTAATGGGGTAGATATGATAGAGGTGGGGGTGGTGGGTGAGATTATTTATTTTACTATTATAGTTTATATTTTTTAGAACATATTTTGTGTTACTTATTGGAAAAAAGGCACAGAATATTCTCTTTTCAATATTCTTATTTCAATAAAGCAATAATAATAGTATAAAAAATAACCAGTCTCATAAAATAGTGAGAATTATTAACCTTAGAAAACTAAGTAAATGGCAGTATTTTTTAGTTTTTATTATAAATTTGGGGTTCTGAATAGATACTTTTCCAGCCTCATTTGTTTCATTTTCTAAATAATTATTATATATATTTTGTATAAAACAGTGTATAGAATAATATTAATAAAATATATAAGAAATGACTACATATATCCTAAGTATGTATGTTAAACTTAATACCTAAATTTCCTCTGTTTTTTCCATGCCCACTTTGCAAAATTATTTATGTAATAATAAGTGAAGAGTGGGGAACAGGATGCAGTAACACACATATTCAGAATCCTCTGCCATGGAGACAACCTAAACCCCGGCTTCTCCTTGTGAAATACATTAATTCATTTTGGAAAGAAATGCTGGCTGTTGTTGCCACACACACACACACACACACACACACACACACACATACATGCAGAGTTTTGAATAAATCTTACTGAAAACCATGTTTATAATTTCACAGAACAGAGAAGTTCTTAAATCACTGAATAAACTATTAATTATTTCACAAAGTCAGTTTAGATACCACAAAGACTAAACTTTGCATAATTCTTCTAAGTTCTAGGTAATATTTTTGAATATTTTATAGTGAGCTAACTGTATACATACACACACACTCACACACATATATATATATTCTTTACTAAACTTCATTTAGTATTGGCAACCACCCTGTTTTTTCATTTTATAGATTTTTGATGTGAATCATAAGTCTTCAGATAAGAGTATTAAAAATGAATAGATTATGATGCTGGTGGAACCCACTCAGTAAACTTACTAAAATCAATGAATCATACACTTGAAATGGTTCAATGTTATTTGAGTCAAATGTACTTCAATAGAGTTGCTTTAAAAAATCAAATTTGAAGAAATTATAATAATATTTCACATTTGCATACTGTTTACCACTTGCCAGGCTCTGTGGTAAATGATTTCATGGATTGTCTTATTAATTACTCACAATGATCTATAAAGTATGTACCATTAGTATTTTTCAATGAAGAAATTAATAGGCATAAAGTTTATCATATTACCCAATATGATACAAATACTCAATGCTACTACTGAAAATACATATCCTTCCTAAACATATGGTCACAGTGCATAGAAACTATTCAAACTACATTAGAACATTTCAGTGCAGGTCAAAGCAATTTCCTGGCTGTTTTTAACAACATTTTAAGTAACTGATTATACAATACTTATGATTCCATCACCAGACTAACCTCTGGACCTTGCAGTATATGATAGAGAATTTCCTTTCATTTAAAAAGGCAATCAGTGCAATATGTTTCTTTTGTAATTCTGGGGTATGGATAAGCTGATTAAGATAGCCATTTTGGTGGCTCTATGTATATTACTTGTTTTTAAATAAAGTATACAAATATTTTAAAAAAGAAATTTAAGTTGATGAGTCTGTAACTGATGCTAAAATTATCCTAACTGGTGCTTCACAGTTTGTATAAATGGTGGAAACGCTTACTTGGATTGAATGAGAAAAAATATTCTGTAATTTTTGTTAATTTCTATATGAAGTGTTTAGGGGATCTAATAAAAATTAGGTATTGGCATTTACAATAGGCATTAATTAAATAATTTATTTATCTAATGAGTAATTACCTTAAAAAATGCCTTTAGAAGAGTGGACTTTGTCACTCCTCTCTTTGGGAAAAGAAGAGGAAAAAGTCAAATATATAGCAAATAACAAAGCTTTGATCTTCGTCAACTAGAGCTGGTATACACTAGTACTCTGATTTTCCTTTATTGCCTTAAATTATTATTTATCTCACTAGTTTTCATGTAATAGGATGAAAGTAAGAGTTCCAACGAAGAGGGCAATGGCACCCCACTGCAGTACTCTTGCTTGGAAAATCCCATGGATGGAGGAGCCTGTTAGGTTGCAATCTATGGGGTCGCTAAGAGTCGGACACGACTGAGTGACTTCACTTTCACTTTTCACTTTTCACTTTCTTGCATTGGAGAAGGAAATGGCAACCCACTCAAGTGTTCTTGCCTGGAGAATCTCAGGGATGGGGGAGCTTGGTGGGCTGCCGTCTATGGGGTCACACAGAGTTGGACACAACTGAAGTGACTTAGCATAGCATAGCATAGCAAGAGTTCCAAGGATAGTATGATGAATTTTAGAAAATATTGAACTTTGCCAACATTTATTAGCCCTTGAAACACATGGTCCTCACCTCTAAAATATAACTGCAAATAACTGACAGATTTGTAGCAAAGTTAAGTAAAGAATTTGCTGAGTCACTCAGTCGTATTGGACTGTTTGTGACCCCATGGACTGTAGCACATCCATCTCCTCTAATCATGGGACTGGAGTGGGCTACCATTTCCTCTTCCAGGGGATCTTCTCGACCCAGGGACTGAACCTGAATCTCCTGCGTTTACTGCATCGGCAAGCAGATTCTTTATCCACTGAGCCACCTGGGAAGCCCAAGTAAACAAGAAGAATTACCAAAAACAGTGCTAAGATCATGGCAGGTGCTCATTTATACTTAATAATGATGACAATAGATTTGAATATATTTGCATCCATAGTAATGTGTGTGTCTCGTGTTCGGGTGAGACTATTTGCTCTTGAAACTTTAGCTAATCCTTAAAAGATAGGATTTTAGTTCCTAAAATCTTTTTGCAGTTGTACCAATGGTGTTTTTGGTTCTGGCTTCTTTTTTAAACAGTGATACATCTCTAAGGAAAGACTAATAAGAATTTGGTTTTCACATTTGAAATTCCTCACACTGTAGAGTTAGAAATCAAAATTGAAATGTGAGATGGGTGAATATTAAGGATAACGAGAATGAAGAAATAAAGATACACTCTTCCCAAGAGGAAGACACAGACTGACTCCAGTACATTGGAAATTAGGCAGACAACATGTGCTCACTGTCTTTTTCTTCACAGTAGGGTGGGTTCATCTGCCAGTTCCTATTTGCTCACTTATTAAATAATACACAGTGTCTGTAAAAGGTTATAAACAGAAAGAGAGAACAAGGTGAAAGTCACTGACATTCTTCTTGAGCTGTCTGATATAATATGACCTGATGTTACATGAAATGGTGAAGTGATGCAAGAAGAGAAGATTCTAAAACAATGTCAACCTTCAGAAGGACATGCACTTCTTAGTATAAAGAATGAGAATGCAGGATAACATGTTGCTGGCATGAAGCTGGGTTCTGCTCTTGACCAGATGTGCATGACCTTTGGCAAGTTATTTAACTTGTGCAAGCCTCACTCAGTTCTTCATCATTAAAGCGGCAACACATCAATCTTATAGGGCAGTTGTAGGATCTCATTCACTCATTTACTAGATATTTATTCTTCATCTCTCAAGTACCAGGCTCTGTGTTAATTATTCTGGGTATAATTTAGTATACAGGAAATAAACAGAGTTTGTGTACTTATGAGTTTTTATCATGGATGGAATTTAGTATTTCATACATATATAGAGAAATTTATACTACTTCCCTCGTGGCTCAGATGATAAAGAATTTTCCTGTAATATAGGAGACCTGGGTTCAATCCCTGGGGAAATCCCCTGGAGAAGGAAATGGCAACCCACTCCAGTTTTGTTGCCTGGAGAATTCCATGGACAGAGGAGCTTGATAGGCTACAGTCCATGGGGTTGCAAAGAGTTGGACATGACTGAGCAGCTAACAGCAAATATATACTATAATTTATATAGCATTTGAGAAAGTGCATCAATATTGAGGATAATTACAGAATGTTATAAATTCCAGGAAGGAAATATGAGAGGGAGAGATAAGCTGTATTAGGGTTGTTAGCATCAACCTCTGAGAGGTGACTTTTGAACCAAGATTGGGAAGATAGTAGCCAAGATTGGGAAGATGGTAGCCATGAAGATCTTGGTGAAGAAATCTGCACGCACAAGAATCTGCACATGGAGGGTCCTAGTGGCTGGAAAAGGCTTTCTGGGTCAGAGGAAAGAAAATTTGGCCTTTAAGTATGGAAACCTGAAAGCATGTGCCTTTCTGTATATCAGAATTGCTATAGACCTCTGGTTACTATGTGTTCCTTTAAAAAAAATTTTTATATTTTTATTGGAAGCTAATTACTTCATAATATTGTAGTGTTTTTTGCCATATATTAACATGAATCAGCCATGGGTGTACATGTGTTCTGCATCCTGAACCCCCCTCCCACCTCCCTCCCCATCCCATCCTCAAGGTCATCCCAGGGCACCAACCCTGAGCACCCTGTCTCACGCATCAAACATGGACTGGCCATCTGTTTCACATATGATAATATACTATGTGTTCCTTATTCCTTCCTCTTTCGAACAGAGTGTTACTGAAGTTGTACTATCTCTTTATTACATGCTGGGTGCTTGAGAGTTAGCTCACTTGTCTTTTAACCCCACAGGTCTCTAGATCAAGAGGACCCACCATGAGCAACTGTACCTGTGGATTCTCATCCACATTCAGACTTGATTCAATCCTGGTGTCATAATTGGGTACAAAGTGATTAGAAGCAGTGTGTTAGAAGGAGAGAGTGTATTTTGTAAGTAGGAAAGATGCAAACATGCAAACATCTGTGCTCCAAAGGCAGATAGATTTTTTAAAAAATAGCCATAATAATTCCTACTATGCCCCTTTTTGACTTTACCATTCTTATAAAACATTAGAGCCTATTTCCTCTGCTCTTGAATTATGTCTGACCCTGTGACTTGTTTTAATGGAGAGAAGGTTGCAGAAGTGACTGAGACTGCCTTGGATATTGGTCTCTTTGAAGATGAGACTCCACATGGAAATGAAGTGGAGGATGCAAGTAAAACAGAAGAGGTGGAGAGACAAAGGGAAGGAGAAGAGAAAACCTCCAGCTACTGACCATCTGAGAAATCCCACTTATAGTATCAAATATGTGAGTGAGGTCATCTGGTATCCACTCACCATAGTTGAGCTGTCAGATGACTACAGTTTCACAAGTGATTTCAGAAAAGACTAGCAGAAAAACTGCCCAGATCTGAACGTGAGAAGTATGACAATGTCATTTCAGCCATTATGTTCTGAGGCTTCTTACTCAGTAACAGATAAATTTTCAAATTCAGTTGATGACAGAATTTACTGAAAGTCCAAGAAATTATACTACAGTAAGGCTTATCAGAACCCTTAATTATGTCAAAAACATTTTTTTCAAACTTCAGAAGTGTCTAAAAACATGAAATGCTCATTATGTAAACTTCAAGTTGTAAGACTAAAAATTGATTTAATGGTCATCTGACCAATGACTTTTATAGCCATTTTATAGAAATTATAAGAAGAAGAAATATTAACACTTTAGGGAAGAAATAACATCTTAATTATATTACTGAACATTTACTTACATAACACTATATGACTTGTACTATTTTATATGCCTTAGGTAACTAGATTAATTTATTAAACCTATTGAAACTCTATTAAGTACCTAATATAATCCCTCTAAAGAAGTTGACTGAGAACCTAGGAAATGTGTCCAAATTTACATGGCTAATAAATGAAGGAGTCATGTGTCTCAGCCAGAGGGTCTAATGTTAGAGTCTGGGTCTTTCCCCCAAGCTCTGCTAAGTCATATTAGATTTTATCACCAACACTATCAGGGGCAGTAAAAGTGCAGCTTAAAATGAAGTCAGTTGGTATCACTACTCTCACTAAATTCCATGGATCTGAACTTTGCCTTAAAATAGAGGCAGGTATCTAGTGTGATATATACTCTCATCATACATTATTTGAGGCTTTTGACAGTGACACAAAAATTGCTTTGACAGATTGACAGCAAAGATTCATTTTACTGATAGTCTATTTAAATATTTAAACTGAAAGACTATCATGGCCTGGATTAAAATATGAACAAAGAATTTTGAGTAAGGGATTTGGAAGCATTTATAAATGGAAACAGAGGATTTGATAACAGATACAGTTACAAGAAAAGACTGTTTTCTTTTTTGTTCGTTGTTTCCAGTGGCGAATTGCACCTGAGAAGTCTACTTACCATCCTTGACATATTTCATAACCGGAATCTCATTAGATTATCACTACGTCATTATTAGAATCTCAGGCCCTTAAAAATACATTTGCCTATTTTTTCAACTCTACTAATCTTAAATGTTTGCTCCCTCTTTAAGGAACAGAATGATTTGTATGATTTAATGAAGTAGTTCATTTCTTGATGCTTTAGTAAAGTAACAATATAGTGTCCTTTAAATGTCAGCAGAATATGTACCAGCTATGCTTCAAAAAACCATTGGTTTATTACAATTAAGAGCTTCCCTGATAGCATAGTTGGTAAAGAATCCACCTGCGATGCAGGAGACCCAGGTTCAATTCCTGGGTTGGGAAGATCCCCTGGAGAAGGGATAGCCTACCCACTCCAATAATCTTGGGCTTCCCTTGTGGATCAGCTGGTAAAGAATCTGCCTGCAATATGGAAGACCTGGGTTCGATCCCTGGGTTGGGAAGATCCCCTGGAGAAGGGAAAGGCTACTCACTCCAGGGTTCTGGCCTGGAGAATTCCATGGACTGTATAGTCCATGGGGTTGCAAAGAGTTAAGACGACTGAGTGACTTTCACTTTATTACAGTTATGATCACAGTCAAATTTTCATATTTAATTGGCACAAGTAAACAATCCATTGGTTGACCTAATATCAAGCCACTGATATTGGGGAAAAGCTGGAACAAACTGAATGTGATTCAATTTTAAATTGAACAATTCAACATTAGCAACCTGAAGTTATGATTCTTATTTACTATGCCTAGGAAACCTTGGTTTTAAAAAGAGTTTCAACTTTGTGGAAGAAAATCTTGGAATATACAGAGTATCATTATGGTACCATAGGTGACCAATGAAACAGCCTACTCACTTGTACTTATCTCAGCAATTTTGAATATATCAACATAAATTAATTTAGTATATATGAATGTTATATATATTATTATAATATATATAATATATTATATATGAATATATTAGAGCTTCTGAGGATTATTATAAAGTAAAATATATATTTTGAATCCAATTCTCCCAGCCATGTTCTTAGCATGTATCTATACAACTTTGAACACCAGTAATCCATGCATTCTTTGGTCCTCTTTAATTTTAATTTCTAATCTGCAGAGCTATAATTTTACTATGAAACAGCTGTAAGCAAATGATAGCATTCTCTTTTGTCTAGTATGTGATATCACTTCCTTGATGTTTTTAACCTAAAGAAGGGGATAAGCCAATATGGAATCAATGTGTAACAAAAGGTGGTATTTCAAAAAATCATCAGTAGAAATTATGTACATTCATTGAGTGTACACTCATCTTTATTTCTTGAACCCATATTGAGCAGTTGTTGTGCTACACATGAAGTTAACAAGGGAAAAGAAAGACCCAACTGGCAAGATATTCCCAGTCTACTATGAGAGAAAGGTGATACCTTTCTTTGTGAATTGATACTGATGCACAGCTCATGTGGTAAGATACAACCAGTTCTATATATGGAAATCCTAGATCAGTCTAGTCCTAAACTAAGCAGACACTTCCATCATGTAAGATGATGGCTGAGCTTTAGGACAGAAATTTTAGTAGTCGTTTTCACACACTTTTCTTCCTTTGATAGGACAGATATCACAAGCTGTATTAGAGTTTAAATTATTTGCAAAGTAACACTATACATGGGTTTTTATTACATGTGTAGTCAAGGCTAATGGTTACCAAATAAAAACCAGGGAAATCATTAAAGGATGTAAATTGTTCAATTTTTATTTCACTGGCTAAGAAATTGATTAATAAGTGGTCATACTTCTTCAACCTTTAGCATATTTTATATGAAGGCCATAAACTAAATCTCTACTTACATGTCTACAACTTTATAGCTTCAAATATCGAGCCATTTCATTTCATTAGATAGCTAATTACTTCTTTATGCAATTCCCATTAAAATCAGAAAGTAACACTTAGAAAATCTTTCACATTTCCTGAATACTATTGATAAGAGAAATGGTAAGATTTGCTATTTCAATATTATAATGGGGCCTAGAAAGCATCACTATGAACAAAACTAGTGGAGGTGATGGAATTCCAGTTGAACTATTTCAAATCCTAAAAGATGATGCTGTGAAAGTGCAGCACTCAATATGCCAGCAAATTTGGAAAACTCAGCAGTGGCCACAGGACTGGAAAAGGTCAGTTTTCATTCCAATCCCAAAGAAAGGCAATGCCAAAGAATGCTCAAACTATGGCACAATTGAACTCATCTCACACACTAGTAAAGTAATGCTCAAAATTCTCCAAGCCAGGCTTCAGCAATATGTGAACCGTGAACTTCCTGATGTTCAAGCTGGTTTTAGAAAAGGCAGAGGAACCAGAGATCAAATTGCCAACATCTACTGGATCATCAAAAAAGCAGGAGAGTTTCAGAAATACATCTATTTCTGTTTTATCAACTATGCCAAAGCCTTTGACTGTGTGGATCACCACAAACTGTGGAAAATTCTGAAAGAGATGGAAATACCAGACCACCTGACATGCCTCTTGAAAAACCTAAATGCAAGTCAGGAAGCAACAGTTAGAACTAGACATGGAACAACAGACTGGTTCCAAATAGGAAAAGGAGTATGTCAAGGCTGTATATTGTCACCCTGCTTATTTAACTTATATGCAGAGTACATCATGAGAAATGCTGGGCTGGAAGAAGCACAGGCTGGAATCAAGATCACCAGGAGAATTATCAATAACCTCAGATATGCAGATGACACCACTCTTATGGCAGAAAGTGAAGAGGAACTAAAAAGCCTCTTGATGAAAGTGAAAGAGGAGAGTGAAAAAGTTGGCTTAAAAGTCAACATTCAGAAAACTAAGATCATGGCATCTGGTCTCATTATTTCATGGGAAATAGTTAGGGAAACAGTGGAAACAGTGTCAGACTTCATTTTGGGGGGCTCCAAAATCACTGTAGATGGTGATTGCAGCCATGAAATTAAAAGATGCTTACTCCTTGGAAGGAAAGTTATGACCAACCTAGATAGCATATTAAAAAGCAGAGACATTACTTTGCCAACAAATGTCCATCTAGTCAAGGCTATGGTTTTTCCAGTGGTCATTTATGGATGTGAAAGTTGGACTGTGAAGAAAGCTGAGCACTGAAAAATTGATGCTTTTGAACTGGGGTATTGCAGAAGACTCTTGACAGTCCCTTGGACTGCAAAGAGATCCAATCAGTCCATCCTAAAGGAGACCAGTCCTGGGTGTCTATTGGAAGGACTGATGCTGAGGGTGAAACTCCAATACTTTGGCTACCTCATGTGAAGAGTTGACTCACTGGAAAAGACCCTGATTCTGGGAGGGATTGAGGGCAGAAGGAGAAGGGGATGACAGAGGATGAGATGGCTGGATGCACATGAGTTTGGGTAAACTCCGGGAGTTGGTGATGGACAGGGAGGCCTGGCATGCTGCGATTCATGGGGTCACAAAGAGTCAGACATGACTGAGTGACTGAACTGAACTGGTACTCTGAAAACATTCTGCCTGTCTTGAAAGTATTCAATTCTTAGCTGTCTTGTTTCTTTCATGGTAAAATTTCCCCTTGCTATAACTGATGAATCCAGCTGCTAAGTCACTTCAGTCGTGTCTGACTCCGTGTGACCCCACAGACGGCAGCCAACCAGGCTGTCCCATCCCTGGGATTCTCCAGGCAAGAACACCGGAGTTGCCATTTCCTTCTCCAATGCATGAAAGTGAAAAGTGAAAGTGAAGTTGCTCAGTCATGTCTGACTCTCAGCGACCCCATAGACTGCAGCCCACCAGGTTCCTCCGTCCATGGGATTTTCCAGGCAAGAGTACTGGAGTGGGGTGCCATGAATCCAGAGGAGGACATATAACCCAAACTGGGCTTACCAGCGTCGTTCTCTAGGACATTATCTGAGATAGATAACAGATCAGGCACTCTCCAGACAGCATAAATAGTTACAAGTAACTCAGGCACTCAAAATAGCCTCTCATAGTAGCCCAGTGACTGTGTATTGGGTAATTGATTTATATCTTTAGAATAATGAAAAAGATATACCATGTTTTTGGGTTGGAAGACTCAATATTGTGAAAATGACTACATTACCAAAGGCAATCTACAGATTCAATGCAATCCCTAACAAATTACCAATGACATTTTCCACAAAATTTTACAATTTACATAGAAATGCAAAAGACCATAAATAACTAAAGCAATCTCAAGAAAGAAAAATGGAGCTGGAGGAATCAGGCTCCCTGATGTCAGACTGTACTACAAAGCTACAGAAATCCAAGCAGTATGGTACTGGTGTGATCAGTGTGCTCAATCTCTAGGTCATGTGTGGTCTTTGACACCCCACATACTATATCCCATAAGGCTTCTCTGTCCATGAGATTTTTCTAGGCAAGAATACCAGCCTGGGTTGCCATTTCCTTCTCCGGGATATCTTCTCGAACCCAGGATAGAACTTGTGTGTCCTGCATCTCCTGTTTTGCCAGGTAGATTCTTTACCACTGAGCCACCAGGGAAGCTCATGATACTGGCACAAAATAAGAAATATAGTTCAATGCAATAGGATAGAAAGTCCAGAGATAAACCCACATACCTATAGTCACCTAATCTATGACAGAGGAAAGAATATACAATGGAGAGAAGGCAGTCTCTTTTATAAGTGATGCTGTGAAAACTGGACAACTACATGTAAAATAATATAATTAAAACATTAACACCATAAACAAAAGTAAACTCAAAATGGATTACATACCTAAATATGTCTGAATACTATACAACTCTTAGTGGAAAACATAGGAAGAATACTCTTTGACATAAATCACAGAAAGATCTTTGTTGATCAACCTCTGGAGCAAAGAAAAACAAAAATAAACAAATGGAGCCAAATTAAAGTTAAAAGTTTTTGCCTAATGGAGGAAACCATAAATAAAATGAAATGACAACTCTCAGAATGGGAGGAAATATTTGAAAACACAGCAATCAACAAGAGATTAATTTCCAAAGTATACAAACAACTCATGAAGCTCAACATAAAAAAATCAAACAACCCAATCAAAAAATGGCTGGAAGAGCTAAATAGGCATTTCTCAAGAGAAGACATACCATACAGATGGCTAAAAATTACATGAAAATATGCTCAGCATCACTAATTATTAGAGAAATGCAAATCAACATTACAATGAAATATCACTTCATAGTGATCAGAATGGCCATCATCAAAACCTCTACAAGCAATACACGCTAGAGAGTGTGTGGGGAAAAGGAAAACTTCCTACACCCTTGGTAGGAATGTATATTGGTACAGTCACTATGGAGAATAGAAAAAAAAAGTAAAAATAGAACTACATTTGATCCAGAAATCCAATTCTGGGGCATATATCCAGAGAAAACCATGGTTCAAAAGGATTCATGCACCCCAAAATTCACTGCTGTTTATAGTATGCAGGACATGGAAGCAACCTAAATGTCCATCAACAGATGAATGGATGAAGAAGATGTGGTACACATATGTAGCAGAACTATTAATCAGGCATTAAAAAGAATGAAATATTGCCACTTGCAACAACATGGATGGATGTACAGATTATCCTACTGAGTGAAATAAGTCAGAAAAAGACAAGTATCATATGATATCATTTATACATGGAATCCCAAAACATGATAAAAATGAACTGATATATAAAAAGCAGAAACAGACTCACAAGACAGAGAATGAACTTATGGTTATGGTGGGGGAGGGGGGAAAAGGGGGAGAAAAGATAGATTGGGAGTTTGAGAATGACATGTACACTCTGCTACATTTAAAATAGACAACCAACAAGCACCTACTGTATAGAACAGGGAACTTGGCTCAATGTTCTGTAATAACCTAAATGGGAAAAGAATTTTTAAAAGAATAGATACATGTATATGTAAAAAAAAAATGAATTAGAAAAAATACAGAAATTTTATAAATAAAGATATCAAGTGTTCAAAACCTGGAATTTTCTTTTTCCTCTCAGGAACTACTAATTTTAAAAATTAAATTAAAAATCAGAGTAGGTTTGTTCTTCCAATTATAGACATCCTAGAAAAACATATTTTCTAACAATATGCTATTTTAAAAATTCAGTTAACACAGAAGTACATGTTGAAAAATCTGAAAACAACCTATAACCATACTATGTAGAAATACAGTATATTTTTTCCCTAGACATACACCACCATATTTTTAAGGAAAATGGGATTATGTACTACATGTTTTTGGTATAGGCTTCCCTGCTAGCTCAGCCAGCAAAGAATCTGCTTGCAAAGCAGGAGACCCCGGTTCCATCTCTGGGTCAGGAAGATTCCCTGGAGAAGGGATAGGCTACCTACTCCAGTATTCTTGGGCTTTTCTGGTGGTTCAGATGATAAATAACCCACCTGCAATTAGGGAGACCTGGGTTCAATCCCTGGGTTGGTAAGATCCCCTGGAAAATGGAACAGCTACCCATTCCAGTATTCTGGCCTGGAGAATACCATGGACAGAGGAGTCAGGCAGGCCCCAGTCCATGGGGTCACAAGGAGTTAAATACAACTGAACAACTTTCACTTACAGTTGAATTTTTCCTTTATACTATTAAGAGAACATATTTTTAGGCCAGCAAATGTACATCTTCATAATCATTTTAATACCTAAATTTACATTACATTAAGTGGTTGATGGTATAATTAACTTATCAAACCCATATTTTGACTATTTAAGTAGTTTTCAATATTCTAAGAGATTTCTAAAGGAAGCTGAGGATTACAACAAAACAGAGAGGGAGGTACAGAGATTTCCAATATACTTCATGCTCCCACATATGCATAGCCTCTCCATTACCAAACCAATCACCAAAATGGGTACATTTTCATTAAGACTTAGCCAACATCAACACATCATACTTAATCAAAGCCCACACTTTAGGCGTTATACATTCTTTGGGTTTGGGTGATGTATAATGACATATATCCACCATTACAACATCATAAAAAGTATTTTCACTGCCCTCAAAATCCTCTGTGCTCTGCCTATGCACCTCTTCCCCTCATTCTGATAACCAGCTATCTTTCTGTATTTCCATCATTTTGTCTTTTCCAGATTATGTAGTTGGAATCACAATTTGAGCCCTTTTAGATTGGCTTATTTCACTTAGTACTATGTATTTTTTTCCATGTCTTTCTATGGCTCGATAACTCATTTTTTTTTTTAGTGCTGAATAGCATTCCAATATTTGTATATATCCCATTTTATGGGCTTCCTAAAGCCCATATGGGTGGCTCAATGGTAAAGAATTTGCCTGCAATGTAGGAGACCTGGGTTGGGATCATCCATGGGTTGGGAAGATCCCCTGGAGAAGGAAATGGCAACCCACTCCAGTATTCTCGTTTGCAGAATTCCACGGACAGGGGAGCCTGGTGAGCTACAGTCCATGGGGTCACAAAGAATCAGATGTGACTGAGTGATTAACATTTCCACATCTATTCACCTACTGAAGGCTATCTTGGTTGCTTCCAAGTTTTGGCAATTATGAACAAACATCAGTGTGCAGGTTTTTGTGTGGACGTAAGTTTTCAACTTTTTCAGGTGGAGTTTTCTTTTAAAATAAGGAATTGTCAAATTAACGTTGATAAATTCAACTATTTTACATCAATTTATACACTTGATTCTAAGAATAAAAGCTGTAACAATCATTGAGAAAATACCATTGGCCCTCATACATCTCTTTTATTTGTCAGAGTCAGAGCAAGGATACATGAGATGTTCTAAAATTTGCCTTGTGTGGATTTAGTTTTATAAAAACTTACTTTTGCCACAGCAAATTACTTTAAGCATTTGAACCTGTTGATCTTCAAGCTATTTAAATTCCTCTTTCCCTCTTTTGAACTTGTTTTCTAAGCATCTGTGTCATGTTTCTTTGAACTCCGAGAGCAAATTCTAATTTAGAAAGTTGAATTCCCTTTGGTTTATTGAGAGACCACAGAGAGGTTATTGAGAGGTTGTCAAAGCCTGTGGACTTTAAATATACGGAACCTATCAAAGTATTATTTCTATTTACTAAACTCTGCTAGGCATTTTGGGAACAGGATGCTCTGGTGATATTTGTCTGGAGTGATTTCCTGTTTATTCTGGCACAGCGATAGCTGAGCGAGTCAGACTGCAGTGGGGAAACATCACAGGCTGTGTGATCTAACAGCTCTTCCATGTTCTCAAACTCTTGCCAATAACAGGATTGATGCCATGTTTACCACTCAGCTTTTGAGTTGTGACACAGTATGCAGACTGTGGCATCAGATTGGCCATCTGAGCTTCTTCATATGAGTTGCAATGATCTTTTTTTATTGCTATTTAATCACATTGACTATTCCAAGGAGTCTGTTTTTTGTCCACCTGAGGGACTTGCTTTTCTTTTTGAAGCACTTTTATTGTATTTTTTCAAAATTAATGTTATGGTAGACAGTTGGGCATATATCACAAAAGGACTAACTTTACCTCGTGAAAACTGTAACCATTCAGAACAAAAGTACCATGTTGGCTGAGAAAAGATGGCTTGGGGGACTTAAGATGTATTTTACAGCTTTTTGAGTTTATAAATTGTAATTATAAACATTAAACTATACGTATATATACACATTGAGGAAAGTTATATAAATATATATTATTTTTAAGATACTTAATAGAGTTTTACAAGAAGGAAGATAGATGACTATTTGTTAGCTATGGTTTTAGATAAATTCCTACTCTTATCACCAACTTTTTAAAAGCTTCTATTCCCAGTATTAAAGATAACAAATTCTATGATCAGATTTTAGAACACTGAGTACAACCTGGTCTCTATGCCAAAGTCCAATACCACAAAGATGTATAAGACCCTATGTCTTACTAGTAATTTACTCTCTGGAGTAAATCAGATTAATATATCCTCTTATGACTTTGATAGAACCCATGAGGACTCTGAGTGCCTATTAAGAAGGGAAGGTCTGCCAATTAGAAATGGGATTAGAAGAGAAAGAGAAAAATCAAAGAAAGGGATTTTTTGAAAAGAATACTTACTTAATTTGAACTTTCCCCAGAAAGACTCCGAGTCAGAGATTCATGTGCAAGTAGTTGATTTGGGAGGAAATAATTTGGGAGGCTCCAGAAAGAAAATAGGGAGTGAAAAATGAAAGAGAAAGTATGTAAGACAGGAGGGCCAGAAACTAAAGCTTCCTTGAATATACTTTGAGAAGTAATCACTAATAGCAGGCGTGAAGAACTGTGGGAGTGAAACAGGAAGGAGAAAAGAATAACAGAATTTATTATTAAGGTGGATGGAAAACTGGGCTCAGCATCTCAGGACCTTCTAAGGAGTCTTATTAGATGCACCTCACATCTGTCCCTCTGTCTTTGTGAGAAAACAAAAGAGGAAGCATTGATCTATATACATAACACAAAGCAATGTGGTGGGAAAATAAATGCTTTGGAGTAAAATAGGCCTGGGTTTATAGCTTGGTACTGCTTGCTTACTAGCTATGTGGAATAGTTTTAAAACCTTCCTGAGAGTTTTATCTTATATGTTTAAAACAAGGGATAATACTATCTTTTTTTTCCCCCTGGTAAAATCCGTAGAGCTACTTCAGAGTTTTCCAACAATGAAAAATTCTTCTAAATGTAGATCTCAAATTATGTTTGCCTAAGAATAGCAATGGCACCCCACTCCAGTACTCTTGCCTGGAAAATCCCATGGATGGAGGAGCCTGGTAGGCTGCAGTCCATGGGGTCGCTAAGAGTCGGACGCGACTGAGCGACTTCACTTTCACTTTTTACTTTCATGCATTGGAGAAGGAAATGGCAGCCCACTCCAGTGTTCTTGCCTGGAGAATCCCAGGGACAGCAGAGCCTGGTGGGCTGCCATCTGTGGGGTTGCAAAGAGTCGGAAACGACTGAAGTGACTTAGCAAGAATAGCAAAGAGGAAAATATTTTACTTTGAGATTCAAACTTTTCTCTTGTGACATAAAACCTGAATTCAATTATTGAACACAGTTATTAACTTTATTATTGCTTTAGCCTTGTATCTTTTTGATGGAAGTAGGAATGTAGAAGAAAGCATGAAAAAAATGATACTAATTACATTTCATTAGCTTCAGTGGTAGCAACTGGATTTATGAAGCTTTTTAAGATCTTCTCCATATACATCGACTGGTAAATGTAAAACTAAATAGTGTTTTATTAATTATATAAAACTAGTTGAATGATAATTTTAGAAAAAGCCAAATATAGTATTAAATATAGATATATTAATATATCTATAAATTCTATAAAGGAAATATGGTTAAGAGACCATGGCATTTGAGATTGGCTCTACAATAAGCTCTCTATTTCTGACATCTGCATTCAAGATAAATAAAACCATTAAATTTTCAGCAGGCTCTACAGAGCCTGTTAATCATTGTGAGTTGTTTTCTATGAGTTTGTGAAATGCTTTCCTCACTTTTGACACTTTCCGGTAGAGTGAACATAGTCTGCATGTGCATGATCAGTCGCATTTGACTTCATTTTGACCCTATGGCCTCTATCCCACCAGCCTCCTCTGTCCATGAGATTTTCCTGGCAATGATAGTGGAGTGGTTGCCATTTCCTCCTCCAGGGGATCTTCCCAACCCAGGGATCAAACCTGTGTCTTCTGAGTCTCCTGCATCGGCAGGTGAATTCTTTACCACTGAGCCCCTGGATTAGCTCTGCAAACTGTAACATACATACAGCCTTATAATATATATACCTAAGAAGTCAGACATCAACTTTGATAGGTAAACAACACAAATATTTAATTACTAAATCATAATAAAACAAACTCTCCACAACAGAGTGTTTTAAATTTCTCATTCTTTTAGTCTGCTTCTTTTAAATGCAAAGAATTTCATTTATGTGCAAATAGATATTCAACCATTTTACAAAACTTAGTGGCTAAGGAGAGAGAGTGAAAACAAAACTCTGTGAGTGTTAAGTCTTAGATGTAATTACTGCCTTTTCCACATCTTACACTAGGGAGGAAAAGTCCACTCCCAAGGGGCACATCATCTTCGCTGCACTGTCTCACTCATTGCAGAGATTTTGTAATATAACAAAAACCTTTGCTCCAGGGTAAAGCAGCTGTTCTGGGTGCTTGCCAACTGAAGTGATGGTCTAACAAAATCTGTCATCAGAGAAAACACACCACATCTCCTTCCTTGTGTGGCTGCTTTCTCTTTCCTCTTTCAGCATACCCCTTGGGACACTAACTTATACAGAAGGCCAAAATGGGTGACATATGTGTGAACATGTGGCACTGCCTTCCTGGGGTAATGTACATGGAAGCATATGGTGCTGCCCTTGTACTCGGCAGCAAACACAGGAAAAACTTTGCCACAGTTACCTTGTTGATTTTCCATATGGCTCTGAATTGTCCTTTCAAGTGGATAATTTGTGTTCATTTTCTCCCAAAATCCTTTCTAGCTATAAAGGAATGTTTCAGCTATATAAAATTCAGTGAGTATTCATCTAAATATATATATTTCTAAAGCCATAGATAACTATAGTCATATATATTCATATATATGAGCATGTATATGTATGTGGAGATATATACATACGCACACATATATGATATATACTGCATGCACACACACAACCCTAGAAGAAAAAAATGACATTAATTTTATTTTTGTATTTCATTTTTTAAGGTTTTTATTTTGACATATACTATAAAATAATTTTTAGTTCATTGTTCTTTCTCACACAATATTCTACATTCAGGTATTTTCATTCTCTCTAATTTACTGTGGCCTTCTGATTTTCATTTAGAACCAATTCTTCTAAGAATCCTGATAACCTAATAGATGACTCTTGTAGGGACTGTGATAAGACTGTTCTTCATCCTTGTACTCATTTCCTAAGCATTTAACATTATTAACCACAACATATGATCATCATGGGGAAGAGATGGTGTCTATCAATTTTCATCATAGTGCTCCTTTCATGACTACTGTGGGTCCAAACAAGAGTTAGGTGATCAAAAAATATTAGTGGATGAATGAAGGAATGTATTCATATAGGTTAGAGATTACAAAGACCTGAACAAATAGTAATTAAGATAGAGAGGACATTTTGTATAATGTTTAGTGTCTAGGAACTGTTTGGATATGGAGATTAATTTTTAAAAAAGCAGAATCAGAAAGAAATCTGTTTTCTAGCGTATTATAATGAAGAAATACAGAGATCTGTATTTTTCTTGTATGGTGGGAGAGAAGTGAGGCTGATACTTCCCCTTTCTTCTGCCTCCACAGGCTAAATATGTTCACTTTCTTTCTTTACAGCATTTGGTATAAATGACCTCATATTATAAGAAAACGATTTTGTGTCCTGTCTCCCCATTTCCCGCTGGTATGATGATCTGTGGTCCCTTGTTGACCTGATTCAATCTCAAGGCTATGCCAATCCAAAATCTGATGTTGACAAACCAAACACCCTAAAGATTACACAAAGTTGAGACTCTCCACTGATGTGTACTTTCTGTCTGTAGTAGATAATGTTGTTCTTTCAACTTCATGGAGCTGTCCTAGAACATTACTCAGTGCAACATCATTCTTGTTGCCAAGTGAAACTGGAAGTGCTCAGTCATGCCCTATTCTTTGCGACTCCATGGACGGTAGCCTGCCAGGCTCCTCTGTCCATGGAATTCTCCTGGCAATAATACTGGAGTGGGTTGCCATTCCCTTCTCCAGGGATCTTCCCAACCCAAGGATTGAACTCAGGTCTCCTGCATTGCAGGCGGATCCTTTACCATGGAGGAGCTGTATTATTTGTTGCTGCTTTGACAGTATTTTTGACTGTACTTAAAAAAAAAAAAAGTAAACAGGTCATTTGTTATTCGTTGATTTCCCAAAAGAAACTTTAGTTCAGGAGACAATATGATGATATATTTAAAATATTGAAAGAGAAAAAAACTGTCAATCAAGAATACTATACATGACACAACTGTCCTTGAGAAATGAAGACGAGATAAAGACTTTCTCAAACAAAAGCTTAGGGGGTTTATAACCACTAGACCTGCCTTACCAGAAATGCTAAAAGAGATCTCTTCAAGTGGAAATAAAAAGATGGTGATTAATATTGTAAGAGCAGATGAAGGTTGATATAAATAGTAATGGTAAATATGTAGTCAAAGATGGATTTTCTAATATTGTAATGGTGCTGTATAACTTATACCCTTGGTTTAACATAAGAAACACATGGATTAAAAATAACAAAAATTTATTATTAGATACATGATATAAAATATGTAATTTGTGACATCAATAACCTAAAATATGAAGGGAGACAAATAAAAGTGTAAAGTTTTAAAATGCTATAGAACTTAATGTTTTTGAAGTAAAATAGGGTGCTATAAATATAATATATTTTATAAAAGCCTTTGGTAACCGCAAAGGGAAAACCTGTAGTAGTGTTGCAGGGAAGACCCAATTTTGACTCCTTACTGGATCTGTGTCTTTGACTTTAACGTTTGCTTTTTGTTGGTTTTAAACAATTAAACATAGTGGTCTGCCTCAGATGTTCATGTCTGACTCTTGCAACCCCGTGGACTGTAGCCTCCCAGGCTCCTCTATCCATGGGGTTCTTCAGGCAAGAATACTGGAGCGGGTTGCCATTTCCTTCTCCAGAGCATCTTCGTGACCCAGGAATTGAACCTGGGTCTCCTGCATTGCAGGCAGATTATTTACCTACTGAGCTATGAGGGAACTATTAAAATAAAAGTGCCTTTGTTCAGCTCATATCAGATAATCTGACCCTGCCCACCTGAGTATGGCTGCAAATATGAAGAGATTAACACATTCCCTCCCTGAGACTGAGATATTTGTAAGATAGTGGCCTTTTTACTTTACTTCCTCAACTCCCCCCCACCCCACCCACTCTCTGTTCTATAAAACAACCTGACATCCAGACCCCAACAAGATGGTTATTTTGAGACATTGGTCTCAGTCAGCTGGCTTTCCGAAAAAAAAGTCATATTCCTTTCCTCAACACCTCATATTGGTTACTTGGCTTGCTGTGTGGTGAGCAGAGTGAGCTTGTACAGTAGTTAAACAAAACATTATAATAAAGAAGTCAAAGCCTACACTACAAATGTCATCAAATCACAGAGGAAGGCATGATCAACCAGGCAGACCCTATATCTATGGAATACATAAAAGGACATTGACAGCTCCCACAAATGCAAATGCACTAGTTCTGATAGCTGTGCACATTGGAGGCAAGAACACACGGGAGTAAGACAAGATTAGAATCTGAGATGGCCACACAGCAGGTCCAGAGATAGGCAGAGTTTTGGAGGGCATCCCAGGAAAGTGAGGCAGACTGGGACTCCCAGGGAGGGAAAGGCCTCTGACAGCAATGACTCAAGAAAAGCATTTGTTATTCTTAATTTTGACCTGTTCTGTAGATTCTTTTGGATATTTTTTCTCCCCGCCCCCACCCCTTTGTTGTAGTTGTCAATTTTATTAGCAGTATGAAATCTAATTAAGCTTTTGAGCTTTTTTTTCCTAAGTCACATTTTTTTACTGTTGCTGTAAACCTCTGCCTCTTTTGGGGCTTTTGCAGTTCTGTGAGTTTCCTTATTATTTTTTGATTTTTTTACTTTAATTTTTTAGTTTTTTAAACCTATTGTTATTTTTTTCTATAGTTATTCATTTGTTTGCTTTTCCTACTGTTCTTGCAGTTCAGTTCAGTCACTCAGTAATGTCCGACTCTTTGCAACCCCATGAATCACAGCACACCAGGCCTCCCTGTCCATCACCAACTCCCGGAGTTCACCGAGACTAACGTCTATCGAGTCAGTGATGCCATCCAGCCATCTCACCCTCTGTCGTCCCCTTCTCCTCCTGCCCCCAATCCCTCCCAGCATCAGAGGCTTTTCCAATGAGTCAACTCTTTGCATGAGGTGGCCAGAGTACTGGAGTTTCAGCTTCAGCAGCATTCCTTCCAACGAACACCCAGGACTGATCTCCTTTAGAATGGACTGGTTGGATGTCTTTGCAGTACAAGGGACTCTCAAGAGTCTTCTCCAACACCACAGTTCAAAAGCATAAATTCTTCAGCGCTCAGCTTTCTTCACAGTCCAACTCTCACATTCGTATATGACCACTGAAAAACCATAGCCTTAACTAGACAGACCTTTGTTGGTAAAGTAATGTCTCTGCTTTTGAATATGCTATCTAGGTTGGTCATAACTTTCCTTCCAAGGAGTAAGCGTCTTTTAATTTCAGGGCTGCATTCACCATCTGCATTGATTTTGGAGCCCCAAAAAATAAAATCTGACACTGTTTCCACTGTTTCCCCATCTATTTCCCATGAAGTGATGACACCGGATGCCATGATCTTTGTTTTCTGAATGTTGAGCTTTAAGCCAACTTTTTCACTCTCCTCTTTCACTTTCATCAAGAGGCTTTTTAGTTCCTCTTCACTTTCTGCCATAAGGGTGGTGTCATATGCATATCTGAGGTTATTGATATTTCTCCTGGCAATCTTGATTCCAGCTTGTGTTTCTTCCAGTCCAGCATTTCTCATGATGTACTCTGCATATAAGTTAAATAAACAGGGTGACAGTATACAGCCTTGACATACTCCTTTTCCTATTTGGAACCAGTCTGTTGTTCCATGTCCAGTTCTAATTGTTGCTTCCTGACCTGCATACAGATTTCTCAAGAGGCAGATCAGATGGCCTGGTATTCCCATCTCTTTCAGAATTTTCCACAGTTGATTGTGATCCACACGGTCAAAGGCTTTCGCATAGTCAATAAAGCAGAAATAGATGTTTTTCTGGAACTCTCTTGCTTTTTCTTTAATGTATATAAATCTTCTTTATCTATCTATATTTAACTTTGCATATTTATTCTTTCTTTCCTTTCCTCTCAAAATATTTGTTAGTTTTATTTTCATTACTTTATTCCCTTCTTGGCACCTTGCTTTAGTTTTGTTTTCCTTTTGGTGCTTTAGTTGGCTTTGTTCTTAACTGGTAGATATAATTTTTGGTTTTGTTTGTTTGCTGGGTCAATCTATTGTACTTTATTTTCTTTTGGACCGTTTTTTTTTGCTTATGTGTGTATATGTATATGTGTATATTCAGTCACACTTTTTATTGTTATTATAAAACTCTGCCTCTACATTGGGCTTTTGCAGTTTTGTGAAGTTTTCTTTCTTTCTTTGTTCGTTTCTTTTTTCTTTTCCTTTTCTTTTTTAAAAATTTTAATTTTTTAAAACCTATCATTATTTTTCTACACTTATTTCTTTGTTTGCCTTTTACTGTTTTTCCCTTGCAGTTAATCTTTAATGTATATAAATCTTCTTCATCTACCTCTATTGAATATTGCATATCTATTTTTTCTTTCTTTTCTTTCTTACCTTTCCTTTCAACATATTTGTTAGTTTTGTTTTAACTGCTTTATTTCCCACTTGACACTCTGCTTTAGTTTTGTTTTCCAGTTTGTGCTTTAATTATTTTGTTCTTAACTGGTAAATATAATTTTTGATTCTTTTTGTTCCCTGGTTCAATCTACTGTGCTTAATTTTTTTTGGACTGTTTTGAGTTTGCTTATGACTGTATGTGTATATGTGTATATTCCATTATTTTAATTATTATTTGACTACTTTTGTAACTACCATTTGTCTGGTGTTCATCTTTGGGTTCTCACTTTTGGGTTTTTGTTTTAATCTCATGTAATGCCATAACAAACCACATTTGAAATCTTAGTTCCTGACCAGAGTTCAAGCCCTGAGTCTTTGGAGTGAGAGCACTGACTCCAAGACCCTAGGCTACCAGAAAACTAACCCTGCTAAGCTGCTGCTAAGTCGCTTCAGTTGTGTCCGACTCTGTGTGACCCCATAGATGGCAGCCCACTAGGCTCCCCCGTCCCTGGGATTCTCCAGGTAAGAACACTGGAGTGGGTTGCCATTTACTTCTCCAATGCATGAAAGTGAAAAGTGAAAATGAAGTCGCTCAGTCCTGCCCGACTCTTAGCGACCCCATGGACTGCAGCCTACCAGGCTCCTCCATCCTTGGGATATTCCAGGCAAGAGTACTGGAGTGGGGTGCTATTGCCTTCTCCGAAACTAACCCTAGGGAGTATCAAATAGTGAGAACTCACACAAAGGAAACCACTTGAATACAAGACCTGCCATCACCCAGCCACCATTAGCACCCTGTGTATTGGCATCTAAACAACAAATAAAACAATACAAACCCAATCATCATCAGACAGGATTACCATCTCACTCAGCGTTGCCAATCAGATGAAAAACAAACAAACAAATAAACAAAAAACTCAACACAAATCTCACCCTATATGAAGCTTACACAAACCACTGGGCCAGCCTTAGGAAGGTAGAAACCAAAAGGAAGAAAGAATCAACCCTGAAGCCTGGGAAAGGGAGACCTCAAACACAATAAGTTAAAAAAATAATAATAATGAAAAGGCAGAGAAATACTGCACAAATGAAGGAACAAACGAGAAGCACAGAAGTCCAAATAAATGAAGAGGAAATAGGAAAGCAACCTGAAAACGATTTCAGAATAATGATAGTAAAGTTGATCAAAAACCTTGAAAGCAAAATGAAGAAAATGCAAGAATCAATTAACAAAGAACTAGACGAATTAAGGAATAAACATACAGAGACAAACAACACAATTCTGAAATTAAAAATACTCTAGAAGGAATCAATAGCAGAATATCTGAAGCAGAAAAATAAACGAATGAGCTGGAAGATAAAATGGTGAAAATAACTTCTGAAAAGCAGAATAAAGTTAAAAGAATTAAAAGAACTGAGGATAGTCTCAGAGACCTCTGGGACAATATCCAGTGCACCAATGTTCAAATTATAGGGGTCCCAGAAGAAGAAGAGAAAAAAAAACGGTATGAGAAATTTTTTGAAGAGATTATAGTAGAAAATTTCCCTGACATGGAAAAGGAAATATTCAGTCAAGTCCAAGAGGCACAAAGAGTCACAAAGAGGATAAACCCAAGGAGAAACATGACAAGGTACATACTAATCAAACTAACAAAGACTAAACACAAAGACAGAATATTAAGAGCAGCAAGGGAAAAGCAACAAGTTACAGAGAAGGGAAACCCCATATGCTTAACAGCTGATCTTTCAGCAGAAATTCTGAAGACCAGAAGGGAATGGCAGAATATATTTAAAGTATTGAAAGGGAAAAATACACAACCAAGGTTATTGTACCTAGCAAGGATATCATTCAAAATTGATGGAGAAATGAAAAGGTTTTCAGATAAGCAAAAGTTAAGAGAATTCGGTACCACCAAAGCAGTTTTACAACAAATGTTAGACAGACTTATATAGTCAAAAAATATAAAAGAAGAAAAAAGATATACAAAATCAATCCCAAACAATTAAGATAACAGTAACAGGAACATATATATCAATAATGACTTTAAATGTAAATGGATTAAATGCTCCAATCAAAAGACACAGACTGACTGAATGGATATAAAAACAAGATTCATATATATGCTGTCTACAAGAAACCCACTTGAGACCTCCAAATAGACTGAAAGTGAGAGGATGGAAAAATATATTCCATTCAAATGGGAAGCAAAAGAAAGCTGGAGTAGCAACCCTCATATCAGACAAAATAGACCTTAAAATAAAGAAGATTACATGAGATAAGGACGGACATTACATAATGTTCAAGGGATCAATCTGAAAGAAAGACATAACAATTGTAAATATCTATGCATCCAACATAGGTGCACCTCAATACACAAGACAAACACTAACAGGCATAAAAGGAGAAATTGACAGTAACACAATAGTAATAGGAGACTTAACACCCCACTCATAACAATGGACATATCATCAAAACAGAAAATTAATAAGGAAACACAAGTCTTAAATGATACGTTAGATGAGAAGGATTTCATTAATATCTTCGGGACAGTCCATCCAATACAGAAGAATACACCTTCTCCTCAAGTTCACATGGAACATTGTCCAGGATAGACCACATTCTGGGTCACAAATTAAACCTCAGTAAATTAAAAAAAATTGAAATTATATCAAGCATCTTCTCAGACCACAAAGCTATGAGACTAGATATCAATTACAAGGAAAAAAAATTGTAAGAAACACAAACACATGGAGATTAAACAATACATTTCTAAATAACCAACAGGTACTGAAGAAATTAAAAGGGAGATCAAAAAATTTCTAGAAACAAATGACAATGAAAACATGACTGCTCAAAACCTATGGGATATAACAAAAGCAGTTCAAAGAGGGTGGTTTATAGCAATACAATCCTACTTCAAGAAACAAGAGAAACATCAAATAGACAACCTAACTTTACACCTAAAACAACTGGAAAAAGAAGTAAAAAAAAAAACTGCCAAAATTAGTAGAAGGAAAGAAATCATAAAGATCTGAGCAGAAATAAATGAAAAAGAAATGAAAGGAGCAATAGTAAAGATTAATGAAACTAAAAGCTGATTCTTTGAGAAGATAGACAAAATTGACAAACCTTTAGTTTGACTCATCAAGGAAAAAAGAGAGAAGAATCAAATCAACAAAATTAGAAATGAAAAAGGAGAGACAATTCAGAGATAAAAAGGATGATAAGAGACTATTATGAACAACTATATGGCAATAAAATGGATAACCTGGAAGAAATGGACAGACTCTTAGGAAAGTTCAATCCTCCAAGACTGCCAGTCCAGGTTCGATGCATGATACTGGATGCTTGGGGCTAGTGCACTGGGACGACCCAGAGGGATGATATGGGGAGGGAGGAGGGGGGAGGGTTCAGGATGGGGAACACATGTATACCTGTGGCGGATTCATTTTGATATTTGGCAAAACTAATACAATTATGTAAAGTTTAAAAATAAAATAAAATTTTTAAAAATGATAAAAAAAAAGACTGAACCAGGAAGAGATAGAAATTATGAACAACCCAACTACAAGCACTTAAATTGAAGCTGTGATAAAAAAAAAATCTCTCTCAAAAAAAACAAAAGCCCAGGACCAGATGACTTCAAGGAGAATCCTATCAAACATTTAGAGAAGAGCTAATGCCTATCCTTCTAAAACTCTTTCAAAAAATTGCAGGGGAAGGAACACTTCAAATTCATTCTACAAGGCCACCATCACCGTGATACCAAAACCAGAGAAAGACAACACAAAAAAAGAAAACTACAGGCCAATATGACTGATGAACATAGATGCAAACATCTTCAACAAAATTTTAGCAAACAGAATTCAGCAACACATCAAAAAGCTCATACACTATGATCAAGTTGGGTTTATTCCAGGAAAGCAAGGATTCTTCAATATATGCAAATCAATCAATGTGATATACCATATTAACAAATTGAAAGATAAAAACCATATGGTAATCTCAGTAGATGCAGAAAAAGCCTTTGACAAAATTCAGCACCTATTTGATTAAAGCTCTTCAAAAAATGGGCATAGAAGGAATCTACCTCAACAGAGTTAAGGCCATATATGATAAGCCTACAGCAAACATTATTCTCAATGGTGAAAAACTGAAAGCATTCCCTCAAAGATCAGGAACAAGACGAGGGTGTCCATTTATACCACTATTATTCAAATAATTCTGGAAGTCCTAGCTACAGCAGTCAGAGAAGAAAAATGAATAAAAGGAATCCAGATTGGAAAAGAAGAAATAAAGGTCTCACTGTTTGCAGATGACATGATACTGTACATAGAAAACCCTATGGATAGTATCAGAAAACTACTAGAGCTAATCAGTGAATTTAGCAAAGTTGCAGGATACAAAACCAATACACAGAAATCACTTGCATTTCTTGTATACTAACAATGAAAAATCAGAAAGAGAAATTAAGGAATCAACCCCATTTACCACTGCAACAAAATGATTTAACTATCTAGGAATAAACTTACCTAAGGAGACAAAAGAACTGTACACAGAAAATTATGACACTAATGAAAGATATCAAAGATGGCATAAACAGATGGAGAGATATTCCATGTTCCTAGGTTGGAAAAACTCAATATTTTGAAAATGACTATACTACCAAGTGCAATCTACAGATACAATGTGATCTCTATCAAATGGCCAATGACACTTTTCACAGAACTAGAATAAAAATTTCACAATTTATATGGAAACACAAAAGACCCCAAATAGCCAAAGCAGTCCTGAGAAAGAAGAATGGAGCTGGAGGAATCAACCTTCCTGACTTTCGACTACACTACAAAGCTACAGTCTTCAGGACAGAATGGTACTGGCACAAAAACAGAAATATAGACCAATAAAATAAGATAGAAAGCCCAGAAATAAACCCATGCATTTATGGGTACCTTATTTTTGACAAAGGAGTCAAGAATATATAATGGGGCAAAGACAGCCTCTTCAATAAATGGTGCTGGGAAATCTGGACAGCTACATGTAAAAGAATGAAATTAGAACATTTTCTAACACCATACACAAAGATAAACTCAAAATGCATTAAAGACCTAAATATAAGACCAGAAACTATAAAACTCTTAGAGGAAAGCATAGGCAGAACATTCAATGACATAAATCAAAGCAAGATCCTCTATGACCCACCTCCTAGAGTAATGGAAATAAAAACAAAAGTAAACAAGTGGGACCTGATTAAACTTAAAATTTTTGCACAGCAAAGGAAACTATAAGCAAGGTGAAAAGACAACCCTCAGAATGGGAGAAAATAATAGCAAATGGAACAACTGACAAAGGATTAATTTCCAAAACATACAAGCAGCTCATACAACTCAATACCAGAAAAACAAACCACCCAATCAAACAGTGGGAAAAAGATCTAAACAGACATTTCTCCAAAGAAGACTTACAATGGCTAACAAATGCAAAAATGCTCAACATTACTCATTATTAGAGAAATGCAAATCAAAACTACAGTAAGATATCACCACACACCGATCAGAATGACCATTATCAAAAAGTCCACAAACAATAAATGCTGGAGAGGGTATGGAGAAAAGGGAACACTCTTGCAGTGTTGGTGGGAATGTAAATTGATACAGCCACTATGGAAGATGGTTGGATATTCCTTAAAAAACTAGGAATAAAACCGCCATATAACCCAGCAATCCCATTCCTAGGCATATACCCTGAGAAAACCAAAATTGAAAGACACATGCATCTCATTGTTCATTGCAGCACTATTTACAATAGCTAGAACATGGAAGCCACCTAGATATCCACTGACAGACAAATTGATAAAGAAGTTATGGTATATATACACAATGGAATATTACTTAACCATAAAAAGGAACACATTTGAGTCGGTTCTAATGAGGTGGATGGACCTAGAACCTATTATACAGAGTGAAGTAGGTCAGAAAGAGAAAGATAAATATCATATTCTAATGCATATATACAGAGTCTAGAAAAATGGTACTGAAGAATTTATTTACAGGGCAGCAATGGATAAACAGACATAGAGAATAGCCTTATGAACCTGGAGAGAGTGGAGGATAAGGTAAGATGTATGGAAAGAGTAACATGGAAACTTACATAGCCATTTGTAAAATTAATAGCCAACAGGAATTTGCTGTATGGCTCAGGAAACTCAAACAGGGGCTCTATATCAAGCTAGAGGGGTGGGATGGGGAGGGAGATGGGAAGGAGGTTAAAGAGGGAGGGGATATATGCATACCCGTGGCTGATTCATGTTGAGGTTTGACAGAAAACAAAATTCTGTAAAGCAATTATCCTTAAATAAATAAATAATAAAAAAAGAATACTGGAGTGGTTTGTTGTGCCTCCTCCAGGAATTGAACCCTACCCAAGGATCTAACCCATGTCTCTTATGTCTCCTGCACTGGCAGGCGGGTTCTTTACCACTAGTGCCACCTGGGAAACCCTAAAAAAGCATTAGAGAAACTAAACGGATGTTTTTCCAAAGGAGACATTCAAATGGGGAACAGATACATGTAAAGATGTCTAATATTACTAATCATCAGTGAAGAGCTAATCAAAGCTATAATATGATACCACCCAATTTTTAGAATGGCTCTTCACTAAAAAGATAAGAAACAGGCAATCTGTTGCGCCGCCGCCCGCGGGAGCCGGCAGATCCGGGTCTCGTGGCTTAGAGTGATGTGGTCAGTCGAATCAAAACAGAGGAGGGGAGGAAGCCGGTGGCCAGGAGTGGCGGCAGCGGCTTCCGAAATTAAAAAAAAAAAAAAAGATAAGAAACAACAAATGCTGGTGAGGATGCATAGAAAAGGGAACACTTGTACATTGTTAAGGAGAAGGCAATGGCAACCCACTCCAATACTCTTGCCTGGAGAATCCCAGGGATGGCGGGGCCTGGTGGGCTGCCATCTATGGGGTCGCACAGAATTGGACACGACTGAAGTGACTTAGCAGCAGCAGCAGCAGTACATTGTTAGTCAGTATGTAAATTGGTATAGCCTATATAGAAATACATACATATATATATATATATATATATAGAACTTGCTTATAAAATTAAAAATGGAGCTACCATATCATCCAGAAATTCCACTTGTGTGTGTGTGTATATATATCAGATCAGATCAGATCAGATCAGTCGCTCAGTCGTGTCCGACTCTTTGCGACCCCATGAATCACAGCAGGCCAGGCCTCCCTGTCCATCACCAACTCCAGGAGTTCACTCAGACTCACGTCCAGCGAGTCAGTGATGCCATCCAGCCATCGCATCCTCTGTCGTCCCCTTCTCCTCCTGCCCCCAATCCCTCCCAGCATCAGACTCTTTTCCAATGAGTCAACTCTTCACATGAGGTGGCCAAAGTACTGGAGTTTCAGCTTTAGCATCATTCCTTCCAAAGAAATCCCAGGGCTGATCTCCTTCAGAATGGACTGGTTGGATCTCCTTGCAGTCCAATGGACTCTCAAGAGTCTTCTCCAACACCACAGTTCAAAAGCATCCATTCTTAGGCACTCAGCCTTCTTCACAGTCCAACTCTCACATCCATACGTGACCACAGCCTTGACTAGACCACACAGTCCATACGTGACCACAGCAAAACCATAGCCTTGACTAGACGGACCTTTCTTGGCAAAATAATGTCTCTGCTTTTGAATATGCTATCTAAATTGGTCATAACTTTCCTTCCAAGGAGTAAGCGTCTTTTAATTTCATGGCTGCAGTCACCATCTGCAGTGATTTTGGAGCCCCAAAAATAAAGTCTGACACTGTTTCCACTGTTTCCCCATCTATTTCCCATGAAGTGATGGGACCACATGCCATGATCTTCGTTTTCTGAGTGTTGAGCTTCAAGCCAACTTTTTCATTCTCCACTTTCACTTTCATCAAGAGGCTTTTGAGTTCCTCTTCACTTTTTGCCATAAGGGTGGTATCATCTGCATATCTGAGGTTATTGATATTTCTCCCAGCAATCTTGATTCCAGTTTGTGTTTCTTCCAGTCCAGCATTTCTCATGATGTACTCTGCATATAAGTTAAATAAACAGGGTGACAATATACAGCCTTGACGAACTCCTTTTCCTATTTGGAACCAGTCTGTTGTTCCATGTCCAGTTCTAACTGTTGCTTCCTGACCTGCATATATATATATATATATATATATATATATATATATATATATATATATATATATAAAAGGAAACAAAATCATTATCCTGACAGGTATCTGCACTTTGATTTTCATTCTGGCATTCTTTGCAATACCCAAGACATGGAAACAACCTAAACGTCCATCACTGGACAACTAAATAAAGGAAATGTCACACACACATACATACACACGCAAAAATATTAGCCATTAAAAAATAAGGAGATCCTAACATTTGAGAGGACAAGGATGGACCTGAAGGGCATTCGGCTATAAGTCAGACAGAGAAAGACAAATATGACATGATTTTATTTATATGTGAAATATAAACAAACCAAACTTATAGGAACAGAGATCAGATTTGTGGCCACCAGAAGTAGTGGGGCTGATGTCAAGGGGTTGGGTGAAGGAGGTCAAAGGTATATAATATGATAATAAATTTTAAGATTGCAATGTACACCATGATAACTATAGCTGCTGCTGCTGCTGCTGCCAAGTCCCTTCAGTCATGTCCCACTCTGTGCGACCCCACAGATGGCAGCCCACCAGCCTTCTCTGTCCCTGGGATTCTCTAGGCACGAATACTGGAGTAGGTTGCTATTTCCTTCTCCAGACTACAGCTAACAATACGTTTTAAAATACATATTTAAAGGTTGCTATGAAAGTCATTCTCACCATAAGATAAAAATTTTTTGTAACTGTGTGAGGTGATATATGTTAACCAAACTTACTGTGGCAATCAATTCACTGTAAACGTATATATATCAAATCACATAATGTTATGTCAATTATATCTCAGTAAATTGGATGAAAATTTCAAAAAGAAAATCTTCATATTTTATTACATTTTTTATGTACTTTTAACATTATCATTGATATGTCTGGGTTAAATCTATTATCTTGCTATTATTATTTAATTTTGGAAACATATGGTCTTTTTTACTTTTCATGCTTGCCTTTGTCTGTTGTGTTAGTTATCTTTTAAATGATATATACTTTACTTTTATTGTAGGGACATTACAATAGCATACTTCCTTTTCCTTCTTCCTTTACTTAATGCTGTTGTCATACATGCTATTTCTTCATATTTATAAACCCAACAAGACACTGTCATACTTTTAAATAAACTTTAATTTTAGAACAGTTTTAGATTTAAAAAAGTATTGTGATGATAGAACAGAGTTCCCATATAACACAAATCCAGTTACCCTGTTATTAACATATTAGTATGATTCATTTGTCAGAATGTGCTTTAAATCAGATGTTTCTAATATTTTAAATCATAATTAGAAAGAGGTAATGTGTTATTGGGAGAATGTTCCCAGAGACAAAGTGTCAACCTTATTACATCATATAAAGAGTTCATAACATCAATATAACTTACTTCTGTTGATGTTAATCTTGATCACCACACTTCAGATATGTTTTTAGGTGTCTCTACTGTAAACCTATTTTTTTCCTCCCTCTCCATACTGTGCTGTTTAGAAGGAAAACACTATAGGCAGCCCAAACTAAGCAGTGAGGAATTCTGCTTTACCTCCTTGAAGGTGATTAGGTGAAATTCTTCTGCTAGGAGGTTTGCTTCACCCATATATTAATTCAGTATCTATTATTTATCCAATAATTTATATCATATAGACACAGATATTTCACATTTGGGGCTCTAATTTAATATTACTTTATATAGCTTGGAGCTTCCTGGTGGTTCAGATGATAAAGAATCTGCCTGCAATGCAGGAGACCCGGGTTCAATCCCTGGGTTGGGGAGATCCCCTGGAGAAGGAAATGGCAGCTCACTCCAGTATTCCTGCCTGGAAAATCCTATGGATGGAGGAGCCTGGCAGGCTATAGTCCATGGGGTGGCAAAGAGTATATCTTGAGTATACTTTATATATCTTGAGATATATAAAGAGGATACTTTATATATTTTGTTGATAGATGTCCACATTTGACCACTCATAGCCTTTTTCAGTTGGCTCCTGTATCCCTTTGATATCTCCCAATAATTGTGGTTCTGATTTTTTTTTTTTTGCAATTTCTTATTTTCTTGCTTATTTTATTTCCTACCATAATCCTGGAATCAGGACTACTATATCTCTACTAAGTCCTATCTTTTAAAAAATTGGAACATGATAATAGAGATTAAGATCTGAGCACTAGGTGTGCTTCCTGCTACTGGGGTGTCATTCCTTCCAGGTCCTTTCAGCTGACAGATGAGAGATAGAGATGTGTTCACATGTATGTGCATGTGTGCTAAGTAGTTTCAGTCGTATCTGAATCAGAGACCCTATGAACTGTGGCCCACCAGGCTCCTCTGTCCATGGAATTCTCCAGGCAAGGATACTCAAGTGGGTTGTCATGCCCTCCTCTGGGCAATCCACCTGACACAAGGATGGAAACCTCATCTTCCTTGGGCCTGCATTACAGAGGATTCATTACTGCTGAGACACTGGGAATGTTCATATATATATTAACCCACATATATATCCCTCATAATTGTCCCTCATTTTCAACTAAGGTTCTTGATTCTGGATGATGAAAACTTAAATTATACATAAGTAATTATGGGAATTATTATAGTTGTCTTAAACTTGTAATTGCTCTTCCCACAGAAGTTAATTGTCTGATCAGTTAGTATCGTGGAATTTTACCCTATGCATATTCATTTTGGCAAGTGATTAAAATTAAATGAAACTCCATAAAGCTTTCTAGAATATTTCTGTGTTTAACTGTGTTCTCTCTGGTATACCGCTCTTAAAATTCTAGTCCCACAATCTAGCCCACCCTGCCCAAATTACAGTATGTCTCCTGAAATACTCAAGAATGTTCTTTTTTGACTGGTGTCTAATTTTTGAGCAGGAGTTTAGAAACTGCCACCATGCATAAAGCTAGGGTGAGCATATGGCTTTCATTATTTGTGTGCCTTTTCTTCAGTTCAGTTCAGTCACTCAGTCATGTCCAACTCTTTGCGAGCCCATGGACTGCAGCACACCAGGCTGCCCTATCGATCACCAACTCCTGGAACTTGCTCAAACTCATGTCCATCGAGTCAGTGATGACATCCAACCATCTCATCTTCTGTCATCCCCTTCTCCTCCTGCCTTCAATCTTTCCCATCACCAGGGTCTTTTCCAATGAGTCAGTTCTTAGCATCCGGTGGCCAAAGTGTTGGAGTTTCAGCTTAAACATCAGTCCTTCCAATGACTACTCAGGACTGATTTCCTTTAGGATTGACTGATTTGATCTCCTTGAAGTCCACGGGACTCTCAAGAATCTTCTCCAACACCATAATTCAACAGCATCGTTCTTCAGTGCTCAGCTTTCTTTGTAGTACAACTCTCACATCCATACATGACTACTGGAAAAACCATAGCTTTGACTAGATGGACCTTTGTAAGCAAAGTAATGTCTCTGCTTTTTAATATGTTGTCTAGGTTGGTCATAGCTTTTCTTCCAAAGAGCAAGCATCTTTTAATCTCATGGCTGCAGTCACTATTGGCAGTAAATTTGGAGCCCCAAAGAATAAAGTCTCTCACCATTTTCATTGTTTCCCCATCTATTTGTCATGAAGATATGGGACTGGATGCCATGATCTTAGGTTTTTGAATGTTGAGCTCTAACCAGCTTTTTCACTTTCCTTTTTCACTTTCATCCAGAGGCTCTTCAGTTTCTCTTCACTTTTTGCCATAAGGGTGGTATCATCTGCATATCTGAGGTTGCTGATATTTCTCCCAGTAGTCTTGATTACAGCTTGTGCTTCATTCAGTCTGGCATTTCACATGATGTACTCTATGTATAAGTTATATAATATACAGCTTTGATGTACTCTGCATGTAAGCTATACAATATATATCCTTGATGTACTCCTTTCCCAATTTGGAACCACTCTTTTGTTCCATGTCTGGTTCTATCTTGACCTGCATACAAATTTCTCAGGAGGCAGGTAAGATGGGCTGGTATTCTCATCTCTTGAAGAATTTTCCATAGTTTGTTGTGATCTACACAGTCAAAGGCTTTGGCATAATCAATGAAGGAGAAGTAGATGTTTTTCTGAAACTCTCTTGCTTTTTCTATTATCCAGTGGATATTGGGGACTTGATCTCTGGTTCCTCTGCCTTTTCTAAATCCAGCTTGAATATCTGGGAGTTCTCAGTTGATATACTGTTGAAGCTCGGCTTGGAGAATTTTGACCATTATTTTGCTAGCATGTGGGATGAGTGCAACTGTGCAGTAATTTGAACATTCTTTGGCATTGCCCTTCTTTGGGATTGGAATGAAAACTGACCGTTTCCAGTCATATAGCCACAGCTGAGTTTTCCAAATTTGCTGGCATTTTGAGTGCAGTACTTTAACAGCATCATCTTTAAGGATTTGAAATAGCTCAACTAGAATTCCATCGCCTGCACTAGCTTTGTTCGTAGTGATGCTTTCTAAGGTCCACTTGACTTCACATTCCAGGACGTCTGGCTCTAGGTGAATGATCACACCACTGTGGTTATCTGAGTCGTGATCTTTTTCTGTATAGTTCTTTGCATTGTTATCACCTCTTCTTAATATCTTCTGCTTCTCTAAGGTCTGTACAATTTCTGTCCTTTATTGTGCCTATCTTTGTATGAAACGTTCCCTTGGTATCTCTAATTATCTTGCAGAGATCTAATCTTTCCCATTCTGTTGTTTTTCTCTATTTCTTTGCACTAATCACTGAGGAAGGCTTTCTTATCTCTCTGAAAGGTTGTTGCTGAACCATGAAAAGACACCAGGATTCTTGGCCTCTGGAGGAGAAGAATTCAATCCAGGGCCAGAGACGAGGCTTGATGGCTCAGAGTTTTTGTGTAATAAAGTTTTATTAAAGTATAAGGAGATAAAGCTTCTGACATAGACATCAGAAGGGGGCATAAAGAATACCCCCTGCTAGTCTTTATCTGGATGTTATATAGCTATTAGCCGTCTGCTAATTAAAGGAAGGTCATGTCTCAAAACTCAGAGAGTGGCACCAGGCCCCTCACCCACAATATGTATTTTGAGATAATCTTGGCACCAGGTGAGTCATCCCAGGCCATAAAATGATTGACATGAATCTTGAAGAAAGGCAGATTCCCATACAAATATATAGTTTCATTAACAGAGATTAAGAGAGCACTGTATAACATACTGGTCTGTCAAGTCAGTTCTGAGTCTTTAGGTGAACCGACTTGAAGACAGAGTCTGGGGTAAATGCATAGCACATTAACATAGCTTAAGACAAACATTTCCATAAGAAAAATGCAATGGTTATCTCAAGGTTTGAGGAAAGTTAAGTTCAGGTGGAACCAGGTGTCATTATGGCAACACAGTACTTTAAGAGTACTTTTTATATTTGTATAGAGAATGGAAAAAAATAATATATATGTGTGTGTATATATGTGTATATATATATATATATATATTTCACTAGTTTGTTTCCTTCTGCTGCTTAAGAGAGAGATTAAAAAATGTCTGACACTTGCAGCCTATTTCCTCCGTTTGGAGACCACTGGCCTTCCTGCCTGTTTCCCTCTCATCTCCTTGCTATTCTTTGGAACTCTGCATTCAAATGGGTATATCTTTCTTTTTCTCCTTTGCCTTTAGCTTCTCTTCTTTTCTCAGCTATTTGTAAGGCCTTCTCAGACAACCATTTTGCCTTTTTGCATTTGTTTTTCCTGGGGACGGTCTTGATCACTGCCTCCTGTACAATATCGTGAACCTCCACCCATAGTTCTTCAGGCACTTTGTCTATTACATCTAATCACTTGAATCTATTTGTCACTTCACTGTATAATCGTAAGGGATTTGATTTAGGTAATACCTTAATGTGGTTTTCCCTACTTTCTTCAATTTAAATTCTGAATTTGGCAATAAGTAGTTCATGATCCAAGCCACAGTCTGTTCCCTGTCATGTTTTTGCTGACTGTATAGAGCTTCTCCATCTGTGGCTGCAAAGAATATAATGAATCTGATTTCAGTATTGACCATATGGTGATGTCCATGTGTAGAGTCTTCTCTTGTGTTGTTGGAAGAGGGTGTTTGCTATGACAAGAGGTATGACCAACAAAACCAGAGTTTTGTTGGCAAACTCTGTTAGCCTCTGCCCTGCTTCATGCTGTACCCCAAGGCCAAATTTGCCTATTACTCCAGGTATCTCTTGACTTCCTATTTTTGCATTCCAGTCCCCTATGATGAAAAGGACTTTTTTTTTTTTTGCCTTTTCTTAGTAATCATGTATTATGTTGCTCTATGTGCAGTCTGAAATGTTGAAATTTTTTATTGTTTTCTAGATGTTTATGGTAGGAAATCTGTTATTCCTCATTACCTGCTTGTAACATTTTGACTTTTAAAAATTGTTCCTTCAAAAGAATAGATCAATTAAAAATTTTTATAAACTTTCCTAACCTAGCATTACTAAAACATCCTAGTGTTTCTTGAAATTCAGCAAATTTTCAAAATGGGAACTTTGTCCAAATACTTTTGGGAAACTGTAGATTAAACCAGATTTTTAAATTCCTTTATAATTAATTCTTTTTAGATTAAATCTCCAAAGTGAATATGCAGAATTCATTGTTTTCCTACCTACTTACTCAGGGAACCTTATCTATATAATGGGAAATCTCATGACATCAGTATTTAGTACATATAAGATGGATAACACTTGTCACCATTCCCCACTGCATGGTGAATCAAAGGCAAAGGTTTCACATATTATAAAGATGTGACTTTAGAATTGAAAATTAATCTTAAGGAAATATTTACTAAAATTTCTAAAATTTTATTATTCCTCCTGCAAGGACATTTTTAATAATCAATTGTGTTCTATTTCCTTCTTTTTTCCCACTGTATATGTCACTTTCATATACCAAAATCATGGATTTCTTTTCTCTCTCTCTTTCACCTCTTTGCTTCTCTAATATATTTTTCTAACTTAAATGGGCAAACCCATTCATTTTTCTGAACTCTGTCTTCATCTCTCTACAACATTGAAGATTATTTTGATTAAGTTTGCTGCTTTGACTGTTTCCTTTCTCTAGTCATTCTCCTTTGTGTTGAGCAATTAGACTCCAATGCTTTTCTTTGACCCTAAGATGCTGTCTTTCACTTGATGTATTCAAGTATCAAGCAACTTAAATACTACTTAGATACACATTTATCACAGGAATTTGACAGCTCACTCTCTCCTCAGTGGCCTTTCCGTACTCTCAGATGCAAGACTCTGTGAAAATATTATATCTACCAGAATACTGTTTCACATTTATATTCATTTATTCTTGCCCCTAGAGCTAACTTTGTTGACTCCAAATGGCTTAGTGTCTCTTTAACATACAACTATATCCTTTTAGATAGTCACTTCATTTCCAAATAATACTTAAAGGCTCTTCATTCTTGGCCTACTGATTGGTATAACTGCAAAAACCAGCCAGAGAATATCACAGTTTTCTCTAGCAAACTCTTTTGAAATAAACTACAAGTCACTATATATCTAAAAGCTCACAGAGTATTCTTTTGTTGCTCATGTCTGAATAACTATTCAATACATCTGTTGCCAAGGTCTTTATAACCATGGTTCCAAAAAACATACATGTAGTTCTTACTGACTTTGCCTTTGAATTTGATTCTTATAATGGGATTGTTCTTCACTGGATTGTCCCTGAGCTCAATTGCAAACCACATAGAGTTTATCTTGGGCACACCTGTTCTCCCCTATTCTCATTCTAGTTCTCCTACTGTGAAATACAGCCTTCTCTCTCTGTGTGTTCACTTTTTGTTCCTCATTATCCATTATAATCTCCTCTCTGGAAAGTAGCCCTCCTGCCATTCATAAAAAAGGATAGATAATTCAATGTGTTAGACATATAGGAGGCTCTTAAATTTAAAGCAGTGATTCTAGTCATACAATAAATGGTTTTGTTCCATGGGAGTTATAGTTCAAGTGGAATGAGTGGTAGAAAACAGTGGTGATGGTGGGGCTTCTGACTATCCTGATAAACACGTCATCTCTTGAGCAAACACATCTCTGATTCCAAGCTAGTTTGGTGCTCTGCTTTTCTACAAAGGCTGAGACGATATCCTTTATCTCATCCCATGGCTCTCTTTCTAGTCACTGTGACAGTGCCAAAATTCTAGTGAGAACACTTTCTTAGGAAAGAAATATTGTTAAGAGCACAGATTCTAGAATCAGCTGACCTGAATTTCTGCTTTTTATTTACTCTTTCCCAGAAGCATATTCTTTGGCAAGATATTTAACTTTTGAAAGTTGCAGTTTCCCTATCCCAAAATGGATAAATTACTTGAAATACCCCATAGAGTTCTCTCAAAATTTAATGAGACAATTCATGAAAAGCAGTTAGCAGAAAAATCTCACAATATTTGCTTAACACATCATAGCTATTATTTTCATTCTTTCTTATTCATATATTGATGGTAATAATTTCTTCTACTTTCTTTTGAAAAATGAATTCCAAGTCTTCAACTAACACTGGGTAGACTTTGACTAATTACCATCAATGGGAAATATCAGAGCTATATTTTTGTCCTCTATGTTTTCTTCTTCACACTATGATGTTATGGGTTCTATGTGTGTAACTTAAATATAAACCTAGATTTATGCTCAACATTGCTGGAAAATGGACCAGTCACAATTCAGATGCGATTTCAGGGGCACCATGGAGTCTCATACTAAAATTATTACTGTCCTCCAACCACAAAATTGATGTCTGAAAAATGATGCTAGTAAATGCACAGATTTATAAAAGTTTCAGGTTGTAAGAAATGTCCAAATCCTAAAGAGATTTCGACCCTACAGGGAAGAAGAGACATGGTTAAGTAATATATCTATTAGTGTCTGTGCTTGACAAGAAAGCAGATGTCATGAATCCAGTTTGGTATTATTTCTATCATGTTATTCTTTTGTTCAAGGCTTATCAATGTATGTCTCTTGGGTGGATGTTGGGAAAGAGGGTGTTTCATTGTCAGTGAGGGACGCCGAAATCTAGCACTTCAACAATTTAGAATACTAATAACAAAGAGAATTAATTTTACAATTTGCCTAAATCCTCTACTTGTGGTCTTTTTTCTTACTTCTTATTTCTTAGCACTCTTTGGCTCCCTCCGTGGTACCTACAACCTCGCTCCCTAAACACATATCTCTTTTCATGACTTAACTTATTGCTATGTGACCTTTTGTTTAGTCTTGATATATTTTTCCTTAATCATTTCTCCACTTTCCACTCCTTTCACAAAAGTAGCTACATCTTTTGTTTCTTTGACTGAAGTTGTTAGAGTGGTATAGGGCTTGGTGTGTTGTTTGTGATTGTTTGTGGGTGTATAGAAATGGGAGGGAATTGTTTCACCAAGATCTTCAGGAAAATTTGCCTACAGGGAGCTACCCTTAATATTATTTTTTTTTCAAATAATAAGTTCAGTAAAGGAACTATTCAAAGGAAAAAGGATTGAAAAAGTGAATGACTCCCTCATACTATTTTATCTTGATTGTTCATGTTGAGTAATTTCTATTGTCCTTTCTGCAAGTTCCCCAATCCTTTCCTGTGTTCTCTCTATTCTGCTATTTAAGTCATCCACTGAGTTTCTCATTTTGTGTGTGCTTCAATTCTATAATTTCTGGATAGTTCTTTATGTCTCCTATTTCTGTGCTGAAATTTTCCATTGTTTTGTGGATATTTGCTCATTTATTTTATGAAGGCTGTGTTAAAATATCTGTCAGATAATTAAAAATCTGTGTCATCATAGTGTTGATATATTTTATTGTCTTTTCTTACTCAAGTTACGATTTTGCCAGTTCTTGGTGTGATAACTGATTTTTTTATTGTATCATGGGGGCATTTTGGTTGTTTTGTTAAGAGAATTTAATGATCCATTATCTTTGTTTTTCCCCTTGCCACACCAGAAATATACCTCTACACTTTCTCATTTCTTTTCTGCCCCTCACACTCCAATATGAATATTGCCTATGTGAGAAAATCACCACACAAAGCTTCCTTCCACTCAACCTCTACTGTAACACTCCTAGTCCTTGATTTTAGCCTATAGTTTCTCACCAGGCATTCCATTCCAATATTCATGTAGAAACCAATCATCTTTTCCTGACAGCCTCCCCACCAAAAAATCTTCCAAAATACTAAATATTTGACTAAATATTTGTAATAATGGTTTCCACATGATTAGACTTCAAGCAATAAAGGACAGTGATTCCTGTACGATGTGCAAGAAGTATAGTGATTCCTACAACTACTCAAACTACTGCTTGAGAAAGTTTTCAGGTCACAAAAAATGCAGGAAGAACCAAGGAGGATCCTAGGAGTTTCCCTGAGCGGTGGAGACAGACCTCAGACTCCAATGGTCTGATATGACTACAGTTTATAGGACAGAATACTGGAGAGAAGAGAGGTGTACAGAGGTAATGCTCAGGACACATGCAGAGAGTCTTCTTGAGTTCTCAGCTGAAAGCTGATCCATACATGCCTCAGAGGAAACTAAACTAACCTACACTAAACTAGAAGGTAAAACAATCAAAAAGGATTAGAAGGGGCAATCTGCATTGCTCATTACACCAGCCAAACCAACCAAAATGTTTTTTTAAATTTAGGGGGACATTGCATAGAGTACTCAACAAGATAATCTATCAAAAATAGGGGAAAATTGACTGTAGGTTTAAAGCTGTTTTTGTCCATCCATAAAAAAAAAAAGATAAGACAAAACAAAGTATTCTTGCATAATAACCCGACCACACAAAAAGTTTAAGGGTATTTAGAGGAAAACAAAATTAAGAAGCACTCAACAAGATAAAATTCAATACATCTGATACCTAATTTTTAAAAAAAGGAATATGTAGCTTATTGTGAAGAAAAACTATCAATTAAAAAAAACAAATCAATAAAGACAAATCAATTATTGATACATGAAATAAAAATAAGAAAAGAGCCAGACAAAATAGGTATGCATTGTTTGATTTCATTAGTATATATTTTTAGAAAATATAAGATAACATAACTGAAAAACAAATCAGTCGTTTCCTGTGTACTGGGGTTTAGGGAAGGGGATATTGCTGACGAGTGGAGGAGACGTCTTTGGAGAGTGATGTTTGTTGAGTTGACTGTATTGATGTTTACATGTGTGTGTATATATATATATATATACATCAAAACATATCAAATTGTATACTTTAAATATGTGCAGTTCACTCTTTGTCTGTTATAACTCAATAAAGTTTTTTTTTCTTCAAATCAAGAAGGGCAATAATTAGAAATCGCAGCCAAACTCAGAACATAACAGAGGGCAAAAAAGTAACAATGCATTTTCCTGAAAATTGCAAGGATTCCCTCCACACGCACTGAGGAACATTGTAGAGTCATTAGGGTTGCCTTACCAGATGACAGGAGCATTTTTTATTCACTAAGTCTGGCCATTACAGTTGTATGCCTACCTCACTCAGGTAGAAACGGACTACTCAGATTAACTGAGAAGTGTCCACTTATGAATTATATATAATATTAGTGAGCCACAGTATTAGTTTATTTTAGTGTGCAAATAGTAGTAGACCTTCTGAGTAAGCAGAGTAGAGGGTTATGGAATTACATGAATTATAAGAATTAAATAAAGTCTGGTAAACAGAGGGCTTCTCAGGCAGTTCAGCAGTAAAGAATTCACCTGCCAATGCATGAGACACCAGAGATGCAGATTCAATCCCTGGGTCATGAAGATCCCCTGGAGAAGGAAATGGCAACCAACTCCAGTATTCTTGCCTGGGAAATTCCATGGACAGGAGTCTAGTTGGCTCAAGTCCATGGGGTTGCAAAGAGTCAGACATGACTGAGGGCGCACACACAGACACACACACACACACACACTCAGAGTAATCACATAGCAGAATCTTTGACAAGCATTTTTCTTACTTACTATTTTCTTACTTGTCATTTTCATTACAAATTAATAAATTATATTTTTATTAATTATAAATTATATTTTGTATTGCAGTACATATAAGTTTTCTTGAACACTAGAGTACAAAAAATGACTACTACAAATAAATATAAATTTGTTCCAAAATGTGACAGCTAATTTCATTTTGTATGTTTTACTAATTAATTGGTCAAATCTATTTACTAAAGCTTTTAACATAACCTATATTTAGAATTTTAAAGAGAAAACACTATACAGAAATATATGTATTTGGCACTGGTAATTTTTTTTCTCTTTAGCTCATTAGATTATTTTTTGTAGGTATTTGTAGTGATTACAGTGGTAACCTCAATGGAAGTTGAAAAAAATAATTCCGAAATTGGGTTCACTTTTTATTCTATTTCACTATTTATTCTATTTAAAACAACAAGCAAAAATGTCTAACTAATTGTAAATTTATTAAGTGAATCAAGTATATAAGTGCTTTCTGCAGAATTAATCTATTTGATGATTCAATTGAAATTTCAGTATTTTTGAATTTCCACTAAGGTGTAACAAATATCATCATGCAATAACTTATGCCACTGGGATCAATATTTTAAAGTTTAGGTTCAGGTGTATCCAAGTAAGCAAACACAAATAGGCTTGAATTTCATGATGGAATTATTAAGAGTCATCTTCAGCTCATTGTGACCTTACCAGATTTTCATTTTTTATTTGCTGTAACAATGTCTATAATGCATACAGCTATTTATAATATGAAAAGGCATGGTCACCATGAAGTTGATGGTCTTTAGTTGTTATTAAGGATTTGACATATGCTCCAATCAGTTAGCAGTGATAATTGTCAGTAAATCCAAATGTTATTGGATTGTAATATGACTATTCCTAAGAGATCTTCAAATCTTATATACATTAGAGTGATTGATATTCAAAACATGAAACAAAATGACAGCTCACTAGATGATGTAGTAAAGCACTGCTGTCATAAGTCATCCTGTTATATAAAACATATTTTTCCCTTTAGTTAAGAAAATAAATAGGGGGTGATAATTTTTTTTTGCAGTCAAGAAATGAAATGGCGCTAGTTGTAAATAAAGAACCTGTCTGCCAATGCAGGAGATGTAAAAACCGCAGGTTTGATCCCTAGGTCACGAAGATCCCTTGGAGAAGGGCATGACAACCCACTCCAGTACTCTTGCCTGGAGAATCCCATGGACAGAGGAGCCTGGAGGGCTGCAGTTCGTAAGGTCGCAAAAAGTTGGATATGCTGAAGCAACTCAGCACACAATATCTTCATTACTGATTATGGATAAATGTGCTGACATTGCGCAGGTCAACATTTTGAAAATCTAGTTATAATTTCTAAAATTATAAAATGCTTAAAATTATACATTTAAAAATGTATAGCATAATTATATATAAGAATAAGCAAGCTAACTTCAAAAACACAAATATTTTTCATTCACTGATTTTGCTGCATATAAATCTCTCAAATTTATAGCGGGATATAATGTACTATATCATTGCATAGCTTTATGCATACATACATATATATCTTTCGAAACTAAGTTTCCTTACTAAGGAATAGTTTTATTTGAAACATAACTTAATGGTTTGTGTTTTCAATTACTCTTATTAAGATTTTAAGTATATGTATGTGAAAATGTTAGTTGCTTATTATGTTTGACTCTTTGCGGCCCTATGGACTTGAGCCTGCCAGGCTCCTCTGTTCATGGGATTCTCTAGGCAAGAATACTGGAGTGGGTTGCTGTGCCCTCCTCCAGGGGATCTTCTCAAACCAGGGACTGAACCCACATCTTTTAACATCTCTGGCATTCGCAGGTGGATTCATTACCACTAGTGCAACCACTAGAAGCTCATAAACATATGTAAATACATGCTTATATATGAATGTTATATTATAATGTATTATAATACATGATACCTATTAAAAGGTACTAAAATTATATACAGCTAGCAAATAAAAGTATCGGTTGGTGCTGCTTCAGAGCCAACAAATGAATTTTGAAATGGCCATATATGTAGCTGAAGGGATCAGTGAAAAAGACTAAATAATGAGATAAAAGGTACTGATAACAATGTAATCAATTAAATTCTGACTGAAGAAACCTTATGTGCATAATAAATATGTGTGTTCCCATACCCTTGACAGTACACAAGGTAAATTATCTATTGAAGTCTTCAAGGGAAGAAGCAGACTGAATTAATAAGCAATTATGCACATTAACAGAAGAGTTTGCTGCTAAGTCGCTTCAGTCGTGTCCGACTCTGTGCGACCCCATAGACGGAAGCCTACCAGGCTCCCCCGTCCCTGGGATTCTCCAGGCAAGAACACTGGAGTGGGTTGCCATTTCCTTCTCCAATGCAGGAAAGTGAAAAGTGAAAGTGAAGTCACTCAATCATGTCCGACTCTTGGCGACCCCATGGACTGCAGCCCACCAGGCTCCTCCATCCATGGGATTTTCCAGGCGAGAGTACTGGAGTGTGGTGCCATTGCCTTCTCCGTCAGAAGAGTTTGGTATTATATTAGATTGAAGTCGAAATTTAACTTGAATAAGAATTTAGCATTTGTGATAAAATCTTTCTTTAAGGGCTTCCCACGTGGCTCAATGGGTAGAAAATTTGCCTGCAATGCTGGAGACATAGGAGATGAGGGTTTGATCCCTGGGTCAGGAAGATACCCTGGAGAAGGGCATGGCAACCCATGCCAGTATTCCTGCCTGGAAAAATCCATGGACAGAGGAGCCTGGTGGGCTACAGTCCATAGGGTTGCAAAGAGTCGGAACTGACTGAAGCTACTGAGCATAGCACAGCAACAATTAAATCATATAACTAACATGTTTTGTTAAATGAGCAAAAGTGGAAGTGAGCTGAACCAATATATGAAAAATGCAATTGATTTGTAATCTGGTAAGAAATTATTTTCTAATGTACAATGATTACAAAAGGACAGGTCCCAGTGGCCTTATCACATGCAATGTCAGATACTATGTTACCTGGACAAAATAACGTCTTTCTTAGGGATATTATGATGGAGGAATAATATTTTGTGCTTTGTTATCATTAGTGATACTATATTTTTAGCAGGAAATTTTAAACGTGAAAAAAATCACTAAGAGTATAGGGAAGCAAACCTCTTTTCACATAGATAGCATTTTGTAACAGGAAACAATGATAGGATATTGTAAACATCTTCTTTTGCCTACCTTTGTATTTTAGTAGTTCAATATAACCACATTTCTCCAAAGACTCATTCTGTTATTGAAAGGTAATGGTGGGAACCAACTTAAGAACATGTAAAATGCAAGATTTTTTAATCAATGAGGAGCTATTAATTTAACCAACCCTTCCTGTAATAATATTGAGACAGACTGTCTGCCTGTTTTTACATTATAGCAAGCTTTGCAATCTACATAGAATTTAATGAGGTGTGTAATTTTGTGAACTTATTGATTCAGAGAGATTCAAAGATTTTAATGCTACTGAACTTTAGTATTTTTACCTTTCATTTATCTTGTATAAAGATGATAATATTTTAGCACCAGCTGTTGATCTCTTTGCATTGCTCTTATTACACATTAATTACTTTTCTCTAAACATACATGAAATATGTATTTGGAAGAATATATAATTTAGTTTGTCCTTCTTCCTATTAAAAGTCTTCCATCTTCTATATTCAAATATTTCATAGTTCAGTTAATTTCATTTGAGATACATTATCTAGAACTACTGGATTTGCGTATAGACCTATTATATATTACTTATTCATTTATATAAGAACCACATAGCTTGTCTCTTAATAGTAGTTTTATATTCTGGAAAATTAAGACAGTGTCTGGGTCACTTAAGGTGGCATGCAATTCACAAGTATATGAAGGACTCTTTTTACTGGTTCCAGGAGCCCAAGCAGATATCAAAGTTCATGAATTTTCAAGTTCTTTATATAAAATAGGGTCCAACAGTCAGCCCTCTATACAGAAGGGAACTGCATTGCAGATTAAACCAAAATTCAATTTCTGATTGGCTGAATCCATGGATGTATTAACCAAGGATACAGAGGGCTGACTATTCTCTATTATCTGGTAGTATAAGAAGTTTGATATGGTGCAACACTTCAATAAATTACATGAAAAAAAATATGTAAGTTGAAAATCAGCTTTACACAGTGTATTTAATCACAACACAGTATTAATGGTAATTTATCCAGCAAAACTAGAGAATATTGTGGTGGTTTGCTTTATTTTACAAAGTATTATTTGAAGTATGATATCTGTGATATTTGCAAAATGATAATGTTCAACTTTTAATATACTCATAAAAGTATTCAAAGAAAGGTTGCTCAAATTCTACTCATAGGCTTCCAGAATTAAAGTTAGTGGCTGCATGGCACTTTTTATTGTCATGCTAACCCTGAAATTCCCCAAAGAGAAGAGATCTTGATGGTAATTATAGGCAGAGACCAGAGCTATTCTGCTTTAATTTTTATTTAGAGCAATTCTTGGTAAATTTTCATTTTAAGGAAAATAACATGGCAGAGAAAAGGTAGGTTCCCTGCTTAAGAGATTTAAAAATCTTTGGTTTAGTGACTGTTGATACCTACACTTTAATTCCTTGGGGATCCATCAATTAAAAGTTGAATAAGTAGTCCAGAATTTCTAGTTTGATATACAAGTCCAACAAACAAGAAAACCCACATATATCTAATGGAGGGTTGATGAGTTTAATGTCTGTTTCTTACCGATAACCAAACATCCCCTCTGTCCCTTATTGACTCGATCTGATCAATAGCCTTTAGTGTAGAACCTTGTCTAAGGCATTTTAAACATCGGAGTAAGTTACATCTGCTCTTCACTGTTTATGTGTCCAATTGTATAATTTTCCAATGTTACTTAGGCATATTTTCCCTTATAGAAATTAGATTGCCTTTTCTTATAAAACATACTTCTGTGATCTTACCTATTGTATTCTTTGCCAGGTGTTCATTATGAAGAATGTCTTTGGTTGCCCAAATTCCTTTTGGGAACTGATAGGTTAGGATTCACAATGACTAGTCAATCATATCATGAATATTTTATCAAATTATTCCACCAAAGTTGCCCTTGTTTTAAGTATGCAAAGAGAAGATGTATATGTAAAGGCTCTGGGAATTCAGAGGCAAGAAATATTACTTTTATTTTGGGAGATCAGGAATGCTTCATGGAAGAGGTGGCTTGTCACTGTTTAATTTAGTTACTATTTTACCCAAATGAATAGGTGGTGCTTGTTTATAGGTTCTCCATCTTTAATATGAAGCTCAATCCCTTCCTGGGCTCAACCTGTAGAATTTGCTATTTGGCATTTTTGGGGGGTGGGGAGGGCGGTTCTGGAAATTCCCTTTTGTGTTCAGTTCTCATGTGGTGTTGATGCTGCTCATCTGGCTAACATTTTGAGAACGTTCAGTATAGAGCTAGATGGTCCATCAAATGGACTAAGCTATTGGTCTTTAATTCTTGAAGAAATCTTAGACTTAATATTCCCATATGATCCCCAATTCATTTCCATCTTTTCCCTTTATTATATTAAAAAACTGAATACTTACTATGAATTTCTTTGAAATCAGACGTTAGTTCTCTTTTGGCTATAGAGATGCTTTTTCTTGGTTTTGATTTACTCTAATATTTGCTAATTATTATGTTTTTCTAAATGCAGTTTATATTGTTTGTTTCATGGCAACCTATTTATTAATTTGTGTCTTTAAAGAGCAAACGTCTCGGCATGTCTTTACATGATTTGCTTTTTACTTACTTATTCAGTTTAAACATTCACTACTCCTAGAAAGCTGCCCTGAGTACCACAGCAGGTCAAACTAAGTCATTTTCAGTTCCTTGGATCTACTATACTCTGACTTACCTTCAGGTCTTTTTGATTCCTTTTACATGGATCAACATTAAATTCACTGTGACTCATGTTTAAAGATTTTTTTCAATATTCAGCTTTTGTAGGAGGTCCTATCTTAACAGTCCTACCACCAACCTGGAATAGTCATGCTTCTTGTATGTTTAATGTTTTTGAACTGGTTGTTCTGTGCCTACTGTCATCAAAGAAGATACAAAGGCAATCTGTATTCTACTCTGCTGTTTACTTGCACAGTCCCTTATTTAAGTTTTGAATTTCTTGAGGGCTAGCATTGCCTTGAATAGATCATGACCTATATTAAAAAGCCAAAACATGCTTTAATAAGTTAATAAATAATATTATTTTAATGACAAAGTAATTTGCTGCATATGTTCTGTACATTATCTCATATTATTCCTTTTTTTTTTTTTTTGGCTAAAGAAATTGAGTTAATAAGTACATTGCCCAAAGTCAAACCACCAGTAAGTGACAAAGCCTGATTCACCTTCAGGCATATCTGATTCCAGAACATTTGTCTTTACCACAGAGCTACCCTGAAGGTGCAAGGATTCAAGTTCTAACTCTGCTTCTTACCAGAGTAAGAGTTTCCTTGACCCTTTACAAAGCTATGTTTCAATTTCCCATCAATGGAAAGTGACACATGTGACAATTCTTTAGATAAATTAGCAAACATTCCATACTGTCATAGAGTTAATAATAAACATTTTCTATTAGTCTTATTATTTAACTTTTTTACTTAAATTTTAAAAGAGCAAGTATGGGGAGTATAGATCACTTAGTAAGTACAGATCACTTTGTAATCACGAATGGACTTAAAAATTCATAGTTCATTTAAATTTAATAAAATAGGAAACTTCTACTTTCTTAAAAATGTGGGAATGAAAAGCAATTATATCATGAAATACTACACATATCAGTGAAATCTTTGAAACTTATAGGAAATTACTGTAGAGAAATAATATTAAGATGAAGAATCCTCAAAGGCAATGCATCAAGTTATTGTAACTTTACACCTTCAGATGAACTAACAAAAGCAAAATTGTATTACATTTCCCTGGGTTGAACACCAAGGGGGACCAGTAGAATAACATTTAACATTGAAGACCTAAGGAAAGCCACCTGAGGCTGGCTTGCTGTTGATCTTTATTTTTGATATATTTTTCTTAGGAGAGCTAAAGAATAATATTTTTACTGATGCTGATTTTTAATGGTCTCTTTTGAAAGATTAAGATGTATATATATATAAATGTACAATTATATATATTTGTATATATACATATACATACATACCATCCAACAGTATATAAGTGAAACATTTAACAATCCCAATTTTCCTTCTAATTTAATAGAGTTCAAGAAATGGAAAACTGAGTGGTCAGAATAATGAAAAGAGGACATAATTTATCTTATTTTGTTGTGTCCTTTCTATGTTCTTTTGTCCTTTGATTGCACTGGTAGATAATATTATTTTGTTCCCAAGGAAATATGTCCCTTTGATTAGGTTGTAGATATTCCCTCATTTGTCACTGTTCTATCAAGCTATGCCATGTAACAGCAGGAACTCTTGATTATTTAATTGCTTGTAAGAACTCATTAAATCTGACTATCAATCATGGGACATATGGTAAACATCACCCAATGGCGTGAGAGGTTGTAGCAATGATCTGTCACCAGGGCAAACCCTCTTTTCAGCAGTACAGACTTGGTTTACTTATCTGATCATGATTATTGTTAATAGATATTGATTTATAAGTCAGGGTTCATCTAGTTGTCTTAATCCACACTTTGAAGTTAATAACATAAGCATTTGTAATTTTATTAGAAACATACTCAAATGAATCTTTTCTGCTCTGTACCTTATTTTCTCCTGAGTAATTGAATTTATCCTTTTTCAAACAGTGCATAATAACTTTTGAAATCTATTATTTTTCTCTTGATACAATTCAAATAGTATTCCTTAATAAATAGAGTTTACAGAGTCAATATCAATACTTGGTTATAATCCACTGTGGGGAAGCAGCATCTGTGATTATTTCTGAAATTGTCCTTTTCAAATCAGAGAACATCAAAACAGCTATTTTTCTAGGACTAAAATTGTATAGCTTAAAATTAGTGTATGTTTCATTAAGTGAGCTTAATTTTTAAAAATGTGTGTTTACAGTGAGGTTTTAGAAGCATCCAGCCCTCCATTTTTCAAGACCAGTGTATTCAGATCTCTTAGGAATTCAGTGTAAAGCTAAATTTAAAGTAAAATTCCAGGTCATTAGCCCATTTTCTAGAACACTATTCATCTATTGGATAGCTAAATCATGTGCACTTAGAGCTAAGAAAAAATAAAGTCCCCATCTCTCTCTTCACTGGATTAATATGTACTAAAGCCATTAGGAAATCCTAATGTAGCAGCCTTTAGAATTATATACCAAAAAGAGGAGCACATACATGTGAAAGAATTAGATTCTAGTTGTGAACTTCCTCAGTACCTCCTGTAACAAATCTCTGATAGTTGCTTCAACTGCAGCAATGGTTCCCTAGGTTCCCCTGGAGAGATTAAAAGTCTCACTCTTCCTCTGAGCAAAGAAACAACTGATTACCATGCAGGTGAATTTCAGAAAATTGAAGACACTTATTCGTATTTTGAAAGTATCTGTGGTGAAGCAGGATTGATCAGAAACAACCTCAGGGTAATACATGCAGCAGTTACTTACTCTTCTCTGCATTGGAATGGCATTGGATTATATGCAGATTGGTTTAAATGGTGGTACTACTGTTCCAAATTGGGAGAGGAGTAGGTCAAGGCTGTATACTGTCACCCTGCTTATTTAACTTATATGCAGAGTACATCATACGAAACGCGGGGCTGGATGAAGCACAAGCTAGAATCAAGATTGCCGGGATATATATCAATAACCTCAGATACGCAGATGATACCACTGTATGGCAGAAAGCAAAGAGGAACTAAAGAGCCTCTGGATGAAAGTGAAAGAGGAGAGTGATGCTAACGCATATATATGGAATTTAGAAAGATGGTAATGATGACCCTACATGTGAGACAGCAAAAGAGACACAGATGTATAGAACAGTCTTTTGGACTCTGTGGGAGAAAGTGAGGGTGGGATGATTTGAGAGAATAGCATTGAAATATGTATATTATCATATGTGAAACAGATCACCAGTCCAGGTTCGATGCATGAGACAGAATGCTCAGGGCTGGTGCACTGGGATGACCCTGAGGGATGGGATGGGGAGGGAGGTGGGAGGGGGGTTCATGATGGGGAACACATGTACACCCATGGCTGATTCATGTCAATGTATGGCAAAAACCACTACAATATTGTAAAGTAATTAGCCTCCAATTAAAATAAATTAATTAATTAAAAAAAAAAAAAGAAAGAGGAGAGTGAAAAGGTGGCTGAAAACTCAACATTCAAAAACCTAAGATCATGGCATCCAGTCCCATCACTTCATGGCAAAGAGATGGAGAAACAGTGGAAACAGTGACAGACTTTATTTTCTTGGGTTCCAATATCACTGCAGATGGTGACTGCAGCCATGAAATTAAAAGATGCTTACTCCTTGGAAGAAAATTTATGACCAACCTAGACAGCATACTAAAAAGCAGAGACATTACTTTGCTGACCAAGGTCCATCTAGTCAAAGCTATGGTTTTTCCAGTAGTCATGTATGGATGTGACAGTTGGACTATAAAGAAAGCTGAGCACTGAAGAATTGATGCTTTTGAACTGTGGTGTTGGAGAATACTCTTGAGAGTCCCTTGGACTGCAAGGAGATCAAACCAGTCAATCCTAAAGGAAATCAGTCCTGAATATTAATTGGAAGGACTGATGCTGAGGCTGAAACTTCAATACTTTGGCCACCTGATGCAAAGAACTAACTCACTGGAAAAAAACCCAGATGCTGGGAAAGATTGAAGGTAGGATGGCATGGTTGGATGGCATGCATCACAGACTCAATGGACATAGTTTGAGCGAGGTCTGGGAGTTGGTGATGGACAGGGCAGCCTGGTGTGCTGCAGTCCATGGGGTTGCAAAGGGTCAGACATGTCTGAGCGATTGAACTGAATTGAACTGAACTGAACTATTGTGTCTACAAGAATAGAAGAAAAAGAAGAATAGAAGCACCACAAGGGCGAAAGTTGGTCACATGATTTTGGCCATAAAGAGTTGAATAAACATGTACTAAGCATGCAAGTATTTTCAGTAGAATGAGTGAATGAATGAGTGAATTTTATGTCAAAGTGTTTCTTTGGAAAAAGAATGTGCTTTTTTTTTTGAAGTTTCTGCTGAATATTAGGTTAATACTAAGGCCATTAACAATTTTGTTCTATAATATGCTAACATTTTACAAATAGTACTTCATTTAATCACATAGGAAGTTAATATCAGCAGATATGGTTATATGTGGTAGGCACTGTGGAGAAGGAAATGGCACCTCACTCCAGTACTCTTGCCTGGAAAATCCCATGGATGGAGGAGCCTGGAAGGCTGCAGTCCATGGGTTCGCTGAGGGCTGAACATGACTGAGCGACTTCACTTTCACTTTTCACTTTCATGCATTGGAGAAGGAAATGGCAACCTACTCCAGTGTTCTTGCCTGGAGAATCCCAGGGATGGGGAAGCCTGGTGGGCTGCCGTCTATGGGGTCACACAGAGTCAGACACAACTGAAGTGACTTAGCAATTAGCAACTGTGGTTAATGCTTTACCTACATTAGTGGTTTAGTTGCTGAGTCATGTTCAACTCTTGAGATCCTATGGACTGTAGCCTCCCAGGCTCCTTTGTCCATGGGATTCTCTAGGCAAGAATACTGGAGTGGGTTGCTATTTCCTTCTCCAGGGCATCTTCCCAACTCAGGAATTGAAACTGGGTGTTCTGCCTTGCAGGCAGATTCCTTATTGCCTGAGCTATGAGGGAACAGTTTACCTACATTATGTCATATAATTATTCAGTTCAGTTCAGTCACTCATTTGTGTCTGACTCTTTGCGACCCCATGAATCACAACACGCCAGGCCTCCCTGTCCATCACCAATTCCCAGAGTTTACTCAGACTCATGTCCATTGAGTCGGTGGTGCCATCCAACCATCTCATTCTCCATCATCCCTTTCTCTCGCCTTCAATCTTTCCCAACATCAGGGTCTTTTCAAATGACCTTTTCAAATGAATTATAAATAATATAATTATTAGCATAAGCATATATGAAGTAGGTACTGTAGCTTCATTTACAGTAAAGCAAACTGTGGTTTAGTGAGCTTAAGCAGAGATACAACTAGCAAGTGAGAGAGTCCATACTGGAATCCAAGGTTGTTTCACTCTGGGGTCTACACTCAGTTCTAATCTAGGGCCACCAATTATGGGGCCCTGTGTTGCTATTCTATTTCTTGGTTATAAGCATGTCCTCAGAATCCTCAACATGGGGCTCCCTGCAGGCACTGTCCTGTGGTGTGGGAGTTAAACCATTTCACTATTCATGTGTTCTAAACTATTAGTAACCACTAACAATACAAGTACAATTACATTTATAAGTCAGATACATAGAAACAAAGCAATTATGAGCTGCAAATGAGAAGCAAAGATAGTAAGCTATGATACTGTGTGCAAAACGAAGAATGGTTGAATTTCTTCCACTTTCTCTGTAACATTAAAATCCTGAATTGCATATGACAAATAATGATCATTTCTCATTTCACATCAGGCAAGGATTGAGCCTAGAAAAGAGTTTTTAACCCTGAAGCTTACTCAATCTTCATTTTTGTTGGTGAGATGTGACTAAACACACCTGAAGAGCTTATTTTGCTGAGAAAACCAGTATGATTTTTCTTTTCAGGAGTTAATTCTTGAGTTACATTTTTTCTTCAATATTAATCCATATAAGAACTGTACATGGAACAACAGACTGGTTTCAAATAGGAAAAAGAGTACGTCAAGGCTGTGTATTGTCACCCTGCTAATTTAACTTATATGCAGAGTACATCACGAGAAGCGCTGGACTGGAGGAAGCACAAGCTGGAATCATGATTGCCAGGAGAAATATCAGTAACCTCAGATATGCAGATGACACCACTCTTATGGCAGAAAGTGAAGAGGAACTAAAGAGCCTCTTGATGAAAGTGAAAGTGGAGAGTGAAAAAGTTGGCTTAAAGCTCAACATTCAGAAAACGAAGATCATGGCATCTGGTCCCATCACTTCATGGCAAATAGATGGGGAAGCAGTGGCTGACTTTATTTTTCTGGGCTCCAAAATCACTGCAGATGGTGACTGCAGCCATGAAATTAAAAGACGCTTACTCCTTGGAAGGAAAGTTATGACCGACCTAGATAGCATATTCAAAAGCAGAGACATTACTTTGTCAACAAAGGTCCATCTAGTCAAGGCTATGGTTTTTCCAGTGGTCATGTATGGATGTGAGAGTTGCACTATAAAGAAAGCTGAGTGCCAAAGAATTGATGCTTTTGAGCTGTGGTGTTGGAGAAGACTCTTGAGAGTCCCTTGGTCTGCAAGGAGATCCAACCAGTATATCCTAAAGGAGATCAGTCCTGGGTGTTCATTGGAAGGACTGATGTTGAGGCTGAAACTCCAGTACTCTGGCCACCTGATGCGAAGAGCTGACTCATTTGAAAAGACCCTGATGCTGGGGAAGATTGAGGGCAGGATGAGAAGGGGACAACAGAGGATGAGATGGTTGGATGGCATCACCAACTCAATGGACATGAGTTTGGGTGGACTCCGGGAGTTGGTGATGGATAGGGAGGCTTGGCATGCTGAGGTTCATGGGGTCACAAAGAGTCTGACACGACTGAGCAGCTGAACTGAACTGAACTGAAGATCTTATCATTTGGACTACAGGATTTAATGTCCCTTGTTTATGAAGAATGGCTCAGCATTAATAAAGTTCCTCACTTGGAGATCCTATAATACTTTGATCTTCCAACAATTATATTACTTATACCTGTATATACAATTTATACCTTATATTTCTGTCACCGCTCATAGGCGCTGAACTCCTTAAAATTAATTTTTTTAAAAGCCATGTCCTATCTATATTTACACAAGTTTTGCAGTGTTAATTTCACCTTATCAATTCTAATGTTCCCTGATTGAATGGATGGATCAGTGACAATCTTAGTACACTTCTGTTCTAGAATAGTCTGTATTATACTTTTTATTTCATTATCTAATTATCAGTTTCCATGCTTGATTTTCTTCCCTCATCTTCAGATTGTGTACAGGCACATATATTAAAGAGGCAACAATCAAGTGTTGATTACATTGAATAACACCCATTTTCTCATCATTGACCCACATATTCAATTATCAAACTTAGGATATGTTACCTAAGCCGGTCATGCATACTGCCCATAGTTCCTAGATATGCAATTTCTTGTTGACTAGAAATATTACGAAGATAAAATTAGAAGTACTTGAATTGTTGGGGTAAATAATAAGTAGTAGATCCTAATAAATCTATATGGGTTTCTCTACTCAAAACATGTTTATGCTTTACTGTATTAAGAAACCAATGCTGCTATAGGGAATCAGTGAAAATTACAGAAATAATACAAGGTGGTCCTGTCTTTATAGCACAGGCACTCTGAGATGCACTTGTGTTTTTATGATTAATTTAGATATTTTCACTAATAGATTCAAAGATAATTGCAGATAAACAGCTGTGTTATCCATATAACAGGAGAGGAAATGAGTAAGGGATATTAAATAAGGAAAAATGTTGCTCAGGTGCATTAATCTGGAATACGGAGCTCATTGTAAGATGTTCTGTCTTCCTCGGTATTTGGATTTAAAAATTGGAGTATTAAGGCATAAGGACATGACAGGGCATCAAGAGAACAAATAATCTCCTTATGAAACCAAGTGACTATAATAGTATAATTGTTTATGGGCGAAAGAGTCTTGCCTTTTCATTATTCAGTCTTTTGCTAAATCTTACAATGTACATAAAAGGAAATGTTTAAAATATTTTTTCCCAAAGTGTATAAATCCTGAGTCAAGCATGTTTCAGAGAATACTAAAAATATAAGAATATTTACAGTAGGTGTTCTCTTGTTTAACTCATTTTTATTTGCAGATAGGAATATTTGTGATTGTCCAAGTTATAAAGTCCTAAAATCATCAAGGACTTCAAAATTGTCTATTTGTATTTTACAATCAAACTCCTAGAAAGTACATATCCTATTTGTAAATCTGGAAGAGACAATCAGTCAGTATCATCAAATTTACTAAATTTGATTTGATGCCAAATGTAAATAGAAAATTGAATTCAGTAGTTGCCTTAATAAGTTAAGTAATATCATAGATGCTTTGGTAACATTTGTATGAAATTGTTTTCCTGTTCTATTTGCTTGCTGGACTTTTCATGAGTTAGTGCACCACTGTACTTTAAAAAAAATCTTTGCACATGTAAACTATTAACTCAGGCCTTTATAGACTTAGTATATTGATGGGAACTGCATTATACTAATTTTATGACTTTCAGATAGGTTAGTGCCAGTGAGGTCAGCCCAAGAGTAATGAATGCCATTTTAAAAATACCAAGAAGCGTGATCATTTTCATGCTGATATTGCAGTGGAAAAATACCAAAGAGGCTGTGAGATTATGCCACAAAGTATAGAAACTGTTCCAGGAAGTAAGTGCATAAACTCGGCTGTGTAAGTGTACAGAAAAACACATTAAAACCCATTACAAGGACCCAAACTATAGACAGGATATAAAAAAAGGATTGATCAGTTGCATCCATGAAAGCAATAGATTGTCCATTTGTTAATTAAAAGTACATTTTTATATATTGTGATGTGATAAATAGTTTGGCTGTATAGGTTAATTCCCTCAGATCTGTACCAAGGGCTGTTAGCATTGATTAATTATGCACTATGACATTTAACATATCTGATAGATGGTATAAAAGAGTTCGGTACCTGCAGCTTTGCTTCTGGTATTTACACAGCAGTTTTGTCTGGCTACAGTTAATTATGACGTGTTCTTAACACAAGTGGGACTATACCTCAAATAAGCATGTGTTTTTTGGTTGTGTCATTCTATTCTAGAGCCAGAATTAAGTCTTTTGGAGCATAACTGTCCTGATTACCACAAAACTCAAAATTCCTTTCCCAGGTATAAACATTATTGGGTATCATTGGCATAATGATGCTAAATATCCCAACACATAGGATGTAATACATAATATGGAAATATTATATATCTATAATTTATATACTTTATTTTTCTGGGCTCCAAAATCACTGCAGATGGTGATTGTAGCCATGAAATTAAAAGACACTTATTCTTTGGAAGGAAAGTTATGACCAACCTAGACAACATATTAAACAGTAAAACAGAGACATTACTTTGTCAACAAAGGTCCATCTAGTCAAGGCAATGGTTTTTCCAGTGGTCATGTATGGATATGAGTTGGACTATAAAGAAAGCTGAGAGCCAAAGAATTGATGCTTTTGAACTGTGGTGTTGGAGAAGACTCTTGAGAGTCCCTTGGACTGCAAGGAGATCCAACCAGCCCATCCTAAAGGAGGTCAGTCCTGGGTGTTCACTGGAAGGACTGATGCTGAAGTTGAAACTCCAATACTTTGGCCATCTTTTGCAAAGAGCTGACTCATTGGAAAAGTGATGCTAGGAAAGATTGAGGGCAGGAGGAGAAGGGGACAACGGAGGATGAGATGGTTGGATGGCATCACCGACTCAATGGACATGGGTTTGGGTAGACTCTGGGAGTTGGTGATGGACAAGGAGGCCTGGCGTGCTGCAGTTCATGGGGTCACAAAGAATCAGACACGACTGAGTGACTGAACTGAACTGATATACTAGTAGATGGGCAGAGGACACTGGCGGGCTACAGTCCATAGGGATGCAAAAAGATAGACACATCTAGAGCATCTTAGCAAAAATGATGGCACCAGCTTATTTTTTATAAATGCCATATGAATGTTATCAAAAATTTCTTTTTTTTTTTCTTTTTTGTCTAATGGTGTTTTTTTTTTTTTAAGGTCAGAATCTCTATTAACTTTTCTTAATTAAAAATACAAGTTTAATAGTCCTGTAACACAAGTTTTTTAAAAATCAAAACAATCTACATGTTACAAGCATCTTTCATTGGTATTATACATCACTTTAGTATTTCTGTTAACTTTTAAAAAAGATGTTTGCAAAAATTTTGATCTAGGTAAAGTTTGAAAAAAATCTATCCAAATATTGTTTTGAAGGGCCTTGCTTCAAAAAGACTTTGTAGATACAAATGATTCATTTGAAAAAGTGGAACACATAGTAAAGAAGAAAGAAAAATAAAAGCATCTGCTAGGAAAAGGTTGAAAATAATATATTTAAGACATGTTTCAATTTATAAAAGAGACTTCACCTTTAATATCTTAATCTTATCAATTATCCCCCAAGACATAAAAGTTTGTTTCTTTGAATATATAGAGAATAAGACTTCAAGAGTTTAAATGGTTTGTGAATACTAGTAGGTAGGAAGCAAATAGCCACAATCCAGGTAATTGCAATACTGTTCATGGCCTTTTCTATTGCAATACACTGTCTTTTTAATGTCAAGGGTGAACAGAAAAAGATGAAAGGGAAATGATAGGTATTGAGTGTTAAGCATATGTTAGGAAAAACTTGGAGAAGGCAATGGCAACCTACTCCAGTACTCTTGCATGGAAAATCCCATAGATGGAGGAGTCTGGTAGGTTGCAGTCCATGGGGTCATGAAGAGTCAGACACGACTGAGCAATTTCACTTTCACTTTTCACTTTCATGCATTGGAGAAGGAAATGGCAACCCACGCCAGTATTCTTGCCTGGAGAATCCCAGGGACGGGGGAGCCTGGTGGGCTGCCGTCTATGGGGTTACACAGAGTGGGACATGACTGAAGCAACTTAGCTTAGCAGGAATAGCTTTATATATCCTCTTTTATTTAATCCCAATAAAACCCCAATATCATTAGCTCTATGAATTATTCCATCTAAATTTAAACATAACTGTGGACATATAAAATGATGGCTGTCAACTTGGCAACACAGTACGTGCCCACAACTGCAGTGATGTGGGGATATCAGTTCAGTTCAGTTCAGTTCAGTCGCTCAGTCATGTCTGACTCTTTGCGACCCCATGAATCGCAGCACGCCAGGCTTCCCTGCCAATCACCAACTCCCAGAGTTCACCCAAACTCATGTCCATCAAGTCTGTGATGCCATCCAGCCATCTCATCCTCTGTCATCCCCTTCTCCTCCTGCCCCCAATCCCTCCCAGCATCAGAGTCTTTTCCAATGAGTCAACTTTTCGCATGAGGTGGCCAAAGTACTGGAGTTTCAGCCTCAGCATCAGTCCTTCCAATGAACACCCAGGACTGGTCTCCTTTAGGATGGACTGGTTGGATCTCTTTGCAGTCCAAGGGACTCACAAGAGTCTTCTCCAGCACCATAGTTTAACAGCATCAATTCTTCGGCACTCAGGTTTCTTCACAGTCCAACTCTCACATCCATACATGACCACAGGAAAAACCATAGCTTTGACTAGACGGACCTTTGTTGGCAAAGTAATGTCTCTGTTTTTCAATATGCTATCTAGTTTGGTCATAACTTTCCTTCCAAGAAGTAAGCGTCTTTTAATTTCATGGCTGCAGTCACCATCTGCAGTGATTTTGGAGCCCCCAAAAATAAAGTCTGTCACTGTTTCCACTGTTTCCCCATCTATTTCCCATGAAGTGATGGGACCAGATGCCACGATCTTAGTTTTCTGAACGGTGAGCTTTAACTCAACCTTTCACTCTCCTCTTTCACTTTCATCAAGAGGCTTTTTAGTTCCTCTTCACTTTCTGCCATAAGGGTGGTGTCATCTGCATATCTGAGGTTATTGATATTTCTCCCGGCAATCTTGATCCCAACCTGTGCTTCTTCCAGCCCAGCATTTCTCATGATGTACTCTGCATAGAAGTTAAATAAGCAGGGTGACAATATACAGCCTTGACGTACTCCTTTTCCTATTTGGAACCGGTCTGTTCTTCCATGTCCAGTTCTAACTGTTGCTTCTTGACCTGCATACAGGTTTCTCAAGAGGCAGGTCAGGTGGTCTGGTATTCCCATCTCTTTCAAAAATTTCCACAGTTTATTGTGATCCACACAGTCAAAGGCTTTGGCATAGTCAATAAAGCAGAAATAGATATTTTTCTGGAACTTTCTTGCTTTTTCCATGATCCAGCAGATGTGGCAATTTGATCTCTGGTTCCTCTGCCATTTCTAAAACCAGCTTGAGGGGCTGCTTCTTTTCATCCTAGTGGATAAGGTAAGGGAGCAGGTCCTGGAATGGGCCTCTCCTTTTAAAAAAATAAATAAATAAAATAAAAAATAAAAAATAAAACCAGCTTGAACATCAGGAAGTTCACAGTTCACGTATTGCTGAAGCCTGGCTTGGAGAATTTTGAGCATAAATTTACTAGCATGTGAGATGAATGCAATTTGCGGTAGTTTAAGCATTCTTTGGCATTGCCTTTTTTTGGGATTGGAATGAAAACTGACCTTTTCCAGTCCTGTGGCCACTGCTGAGTTTTCTCAATTTGCTGGCATATTGAGTGCAGCACTTTCACAGCATCATCTTTCAGGATTTGAAATAGTTCAACTGGAATTCCATCACCTCCACTAGCTTTGTTCGCAGTGATGCTTCCTAAGGCCCACTTGACTTCACATTCCAGGATGTCTGGCTCTAGGTCAGTGATCACACCATCATGATTATCTGTATCGTGAAAATCTTTTTTGTATAGTTCTTCTGTGTATTCTTGCCACATCTTCTTAATATCTTCTGCTTCTGTTAGGTCCATACCATATCTGTCCTTTATCGAGCCCATCTTTGCATGAAATGTTCCCTTGGTATCTCTAATTTTCTTGAAGAGATCTCTAGTCTTTCCCATTCTGTTGTTTTCCTCTATTTCTTTGCACTGATCACTGAGGAACGCTTTCTTATCTCTCCTTGCTTTTCTTTGGAACTCTGCATTCAGATGCTTATATCTTTCCTTTTCTCCTTTGCTTTTCACTTCTCTTCTTTTCACAGCTATTTGTAAGGTCTCCTCAGACAGCCATTTTGCTTTTTTCTGTTTCTTTTCCAAGGGGATGGTCTTGATCCCTGTGTCCTATACAATGTCATGAACCTCGGTCAATAGTTCATCAGGCATTCTGTCTATCAGATCTAGTCCCTTAACTCTATTTCTCTTCCACTGTGTAATCATAAGTGATTTGATTTAGCTCATACCTGAATGATCTATTGGTTTTCCCTACTTTCTTCAATTTAAGTCTGAATTTGGCAATAAGGAGTTTATGATCTGAGCCACAGTCAGCTCCCGGTCTTGTTTTTGCTGACTGTATAGAGCTTCTCCATCTTTGGCTGCAAAGAATTAATCAACCTGATTTCGGTGTTGACCATCTGGTGATGTCCATGTGTAGAGTCTTCTCTTGTGCTGTTGGAAGAGGGTGTTTGCTATGACCAGTGGTTTCTATTGGCAAAACTATCTCAGCCTTTGCCTTGCTTCATTCCATACTCCAAGGCCAAGTTTGCCTGTTACTCCAGGTGTTTCTTGACTTCCTACTTTTGCATTCCAGTCCCCTATAATGAAAAGGACATCTTTTTTGGGTGTTAGTTCTAAAAGGATATATATGCTTATATATAACGCCAACCACAAGAAACATGAAAAGAAGTACTTCTAAGCAAATTATAAGCAAATTTCATGAAAGAAACCTTAAAGAGAAAAATCATAAAACCATCAAGATAAACAAGAAACATTACACAGAAAATACCTCCTTAACTTCTCATTGAAACCAAGAACACTTGTTAAAGACCTGAAAACAAACTCATCAAAACCTTATAAATGTACAATTTGTCATCTAGAAATAGTCTCTTTAAAAATAATGATCAAAGAAAGATTGTTTTCAGACATACAGAAGCTGAAAGAATTCTTAACCATTAGAAATGTATCCAAATAAGTATCAAAAAAAGTCTTTCAAGCACAAAGAAAATGAATATATGGATCAATAAAAGGACCAAACAGCATCAAAAATGGTGACTGCATTGGAAAATGTATAATATCTAAAATATTTAAATCTCATTAGTAGATAGCTTATTTTTAAAACAAAAATAATGACAATTTGGTTTATAACTTATGTAAATGTAAAATGTATCACAAATTGGTGCAAAGGCTGGGAAGGGAGAAGAGGAAGGATACAGTTTTGAGGTGCTTTATATCAGAAATTAAATGGTTTGGACATACTTGGAAGTAGACTGTGATAAGTTAAAGACATGCCCTATAATCTTAAAAGAACTACCAAAATGACAAAGATCTATAGTTAATAAGCAAAGGCAAGACAGAAAAGGAATCATAAAAAATAAAACAGGAAAAAGGAAAAAAGTCAACAAATGAAACATATTGCAAAATTACAGATTTAACAGTAACCATATCAATAATCATATTAAATTTCAATGTTCTAAATTCCCCAAATAAAAGCTGGAAATTGTCAAACTGGATGGAAAAACAATATCCAACCACTTTTAGAATATATTTACAAGTAGAGCACACTCACAAAGAGGCCAAAAGTAAAAGGATGGAAATATAAATTTCAAGTTAACACTAACATAAAGAAAGCCAGAATGATTATAATATTAGACAAAGGCAAATTTCAGAGCAAAGAAAAAAAGAAAACCTAAGCATTTATGCATCTAGTAAAAGTGCTGCAAAATACATCAAGTACTGACAGAACTTCAAGGAAATTAGACATATTCATAATTATAGTGAGGGAATTAGTATCCTCTCTCATAAAAGATAGAAATAAGCAAAAAAAAAAAAAAATCAGTAAGTATATGTTAGTTTTCAGCAGTACTATCAGCCAACTTGACCTAAAGGATATTTATAGAACAGTCTTCCCAACAGCAGTAGAACACCCACTTCTGTCAAGCACGTGGATAATTTACCAAGATAAACTCTATTCTAAGCCATAAAACAAGTCTTGTATTTCAAATAATCAAGTCATTTGAAGTATATTCTCTAGTCACAATAGAATTAGAAATTGAAACAATATGATATCTGGAAAGTCACAAATGTTGGAAACTGAAACTATTTTTAAATAGCCTGTAAGTTAAAGGGGGGAGAAAGAAGTAAAATGAGCATTTGTAAATAAATGAAGCCACAATGCATCAAAATTTGTGAAATGTAGCTAGACCAGTACGTATAGGAAAACAATACATTTAATGCCAACACTAGAAAAGAAGGAAGGTCTCAAATCAATGAAAAACTAGAAAAAGACAAATCAAAACTTAAGTGAAGAAATCAGAGAAATCAATAAATATAAAAACAAACCTTCATGAAATAGAAAGAAACAGTCAAACCAAAGGTTGAAAATTTGGGGAGATGAATAAAATCCATACACTTCTACTCAACTACTAAGAAAAAAAATGAAGAAGATGATGAAATTTAAACAATATAATAATGAGACAGGTTATATCACTGTAGGTTCTATAGTTATGAAAAAGATAAGAAAATATTATGAACAACTTTATGCTAATAAATTCTATTTAGATGACAAATTGCTTGAAATTCAGACACAAGGGAATGCAGCTTATTCAAGACAAAATAGATAGCTTGAGTTGCCTTAAAGTTATTAGAGATTAAATTTATGGTTAAAAATCTTCCCACAAAGATAACTCTATACCTCAATGACTTAATTCATAAATTCTACCAAACATTTAATGAATAGTACTAAATCTGCATAAAAATCTTCTAAAAAGCTCTAGAAGGAAATGTTTTCTGATTCATCCCATTAAGCTAGCTTACTCTGATACCAAAAAAAAAGAAAAGAAAACTGTAAGAAAAGAAAACCACAGAAAAATAACCTTCTGAAAATACACACAGTAATTGTACACAAAATTCTAACAAATCAAATCCAACATTATGTAAGAAGGATAACATATCATGGTCAAGTAAATTTTATGGAATGCACATTTGGCTTAATATTAAAAATTTAAAAGATTCACAACCATAAACAACAAAAAAAGATAATCTCAGCAAATTTAAATACTCAACAGATGAATGAATAAAGTCTGTGTTATAGCCATACAATGAAATACTACTCAGAGATGAAAAGCTATGTGAACTTTTGATTCGTAAGCACATATTAAAATAAACGTGCTACAAGAAAGCCTGCCAAAAGAGAATGCTGTGTGATTTTACATACATAAATTCCTGGGAAATTCAGATCTCTTTAGTGACAGAATGCAAATTAGTGGAACCCCAGGGAAAAGTTAGGTGAGGGAGCAAGAGGAGGGGTTAACGGAAGAGCTAGAAAAGATGGGTTACGCATGAGCACAAGGACGCTTTTGTGGGTGATGGATATACTCTTTATCTTGACTGTAGTGATACTTTCATGGGTATGCACCTGTCGAATGTTAAATTGTACACTAAATACATGCGATGTATTGCGTATTGGTTATATCTCAATAAAGCTGTTTACAAAAGAAAATATAGAATTTCTCATCCATCTGACACCCCGAATCAGAATCTCCAGACTCAATGTTGTTAGTCCCACCTGGCTGATGGAAGGCAGTCTTTAGTACTAGCCTCTGCCACCCCCTTTCCCCCACGTTTTCAAAACCCTTGCTTGATTCTGGGGAGAGGGACAATTTTAATATTTTCTTTAAAGTTCTTTTAAAGTGCTATGTGAGTCAAACTTCAAGACAATCCTTTGTGCTACCACTGACCTGCCACTTGTAAGACTCTCTTGTGAAAAATTCAGGAATCACCAATTTACCAACAAATGTATACTTAAAAGCACATGACAGGAAATTCTGCCTTGTCAACAAGACTGATTCGGTGTCAAAGAAATCTCAGCCCACATAAATATGGAGCATGACAATTAAAAAATTAATGAGAATATTCATAGAAACATTATTATAGTAGACCCAATGTTCAATGACCAGTGTCCAATTGAGAGCATAGGTAAGTAAATAGTGACATATTTATTTAACAGAATACTGTACAATAATGAAATGCTATACAGCTACACTCAAAAATGAATGAATTCTATAAATATAATATCGAGGGAAATGAACTAAATACAAATATTATATAATTCCATTTTTTATATACTCCAAAAATTGGAAAATTAATAATGTTAAAAATTGAGTATTCACTTTTGGATAGGAAAAAGGAAAGTGACTGGGAGTGGGCTTAAAGTAGCCTTCTGGTGTGATCATCAATGCCCTATATTTTTGGTAAATAATGATTATGTGGATTGCTCATTTTATTATTCATTTAACCCTGTGCTTAATGACATTTGTTAGTTCACAAAAATATAAACATAAAATTGTATGAAAAAGAGTTACTAGGGATATAACTAAATCAAGGCTTCATATTTTTTAAATCAAATTTTAACTCAGGTTGTGTGTGTGTTCAGTCACTTCAGTCATGCCAGACTTTTTGTGCCCCTATGGACTGTAGCCTGCCAGGCTCCTCTATCCATGGGATTCTCCAGGCAAGAATACTGGAAAGAGTAGCCATGCCCGTCTCCAGGGTATCTTCCCAACCCAGGGATCGAACCTGCTTCTCCTGTATCTCATGCATTGCAGGCAGATTCTCTACCACTGACCCACTGGGGAAGCCCCCTAAGTCAAGTTAAAATATGGGAATTTATAATCAGTTCAAGTGTTAAGTTATGATTCAGATTATTTACAGGTGTTACCTAGAATCATGGAATTCTACTTGTGAAAAACATTACGGGTTAACAGAAACGTGTATCAGTTGCTTTGATTCGGTTAGCTATGCCTGTCAGGCGATTGCTATATAACTGGGAATAATTTACTGGATTTCCAGGCTAAGACTTTTATAAAATGAAAATCAACATAAACTATAGATTATGGGCCTTTGTTTTTGCATGATATCTAAGTTATATCTAAGTAAGTCTTATCATTGATACATATTATATTTATATAAACAACTGTGCACCATCATTCCCTGGCTCCCTTTAGTTTCAGTCCTACCAACCTTTAGGTAATCTAAAAGATCAAAAAAGTTCTATTCGAAAAATCTGACATATTTATCAGTACTAAACAGAACACATTATTTTGGAATTCCTTAGATGGTGTACTGTGACTGTACTTTGTAATTAACAGACATTCATTGCAAAATGGGGAATTATGCCTCCCTGTCCTTTCTATTGATTTTTAAAGTCATAGAGTAGATATACCTCTCTAGGATGTTGGTACAATACACTGAGTATCTTTCCTCACCTGCCTCTCACCTGAGCCAAAACCACATTCAACAGGAACACACACACACACACACATGAATGGGGAGGCACACAAGAGAAGTGTGTTCCCTGTGACACTGATGATATCATTTTGAAAACTTTTATTTCCTTTGTACATCTCTATTTTTTACTTCTTCAATGTGGTAAAGAGACTTCTGTTGCTGCTTCTGTTTAGTTGCTAACTCATGTCCAACTCTTTGTGATCCTATGGACTATGCCCACCAAGCTTCTCTGTCCATGAGATATTCCAGGCAAGAATACTGGAGTGGGTTGTCATTTCCTTCTCCAGGGAATCTTCCTGACCCAGGAATTGAACTTGTATTTCCTGCATTGGCAGGGAGATTCTTTTCTACTAGGCCACCAGGGAAGCCTGAAGAGACATCTAGCTTGATGCATATTAACGGCTCAATCTCAGAGACTCACTTCTCAGCTTAAAAATAAAGATTATAAAATCAACTTCATAATATGATTTTAAGGAATGTACGTGGTATCATGTATAAGTTATCTAGTTAAATAATTGGCAGTTAATAAGTACATAATCAATGTTTAGAACTTCTAAAGGTAGGGGAGGCACAGGAAAGGAGGAAAGAGAAGGGGATAATAACAGAAAATATTATATAAATATAAATAATATAGCTTACTAATAACCTCAATAACCTCATATATGCATATGACACCACCCTTATGGCAGAAACTGAAGAACTAAAGAGTCTTTTGATGAAAGTGAAAGAGGAAAGTGAAAAAGTTGGCTTAAAGCTCAACATTCAGAAAACTAAGATCATGGCATCCGGTCCTGTCACTTCATGGCAAATAGATAGGGAAACAGTGCAGACAGTGGCAGAATTTATTGCGGCGGGGGTGGGGGGGGCGGGGGGGCGCGGGGGCCCTCCAAAATCACTGCAAATGGTGACTGCAGCCATGAAATTAAAAGACACTTATCCCTCGGAAGGAAAGTTATGACCAACCTAGACACTATATTAAAAAGCAGAGACATTACTTTGTCAACAAAGGTCTGTTTAGTCAAGGCTATGGTTTTTCCAATACTTATGTATGGATGTGAGAGTTGGACTATAAAGAAAGCTGAGTGCCAAAGAATTGATGGTTTTGAACTGTGGTATTGGAGAAGACTCTTGAGAGTCCCTTGGACTTCAAGGAGATCCAACCAGTCCATCCTAAAGGAGATCAGTCCTGAGTTTTCATTGGAAGGACTGACATTGAAACTGAACCTCCAATACTTTGGCCACCTGATGCAAAGAGCTGACTCATTTGAAAAGACCCTGATGCTGGGAAAGATTGAGGGAAGGAGGAGAAGGGGACGACAGAGGATGAGATGGTTGGATGGCATCACCGACTCAATGGACATGAGTTTGGGTGAACTCCGGGAGTTGGTGATGGACAGGGAGGCCTGGGGTACTGCGGTTCATGGGGTCGCAAAGAATCAGACATGAATGAGCAACTGAACTGAACTGAACTGAACTGAATATGGAGAAAATGATTAATACAAAACAAGGAATATAAAGCCTTATTTCAAGAATTAAATAGCTTGTCTTTTTACCCAGGTTGATTATAAGAGGGGAGTTTTTTGTACTACTATGTGACAATACGTAGAACATGGGCTTCCCAGGTGGCTCAGTGGTAAAGAATCCACCTGCCAATGCAGGAGACACAAGAGATGCAGATGTGATATCTGAATCAGGAAGATCCCTTGGAAAAGGAAATGGCAATCCACTCCAGTATTCTTGCTTGAAAAATCCCATGGGCAGAGGACCCTGGCGGGCTACAGTCCATGGGGTCACAAAGGGTCGGAACTGACTGAGTGACTAACCATGCATGTGTCCAGAACATACTTTTGTAATAGATACATAACTTCTTTTCACATGTCATAGAACTAATCCCTAAGACAGTTATAAAATATTTCATAAATATTTTTAGCATCTTAGGGTAATAGAAAAATGATACCTTGGAATTATTATGTATTGGAGAAGGAAATGGCAACCCACTCCAGTGTTCTTGCCTAGAGAATTCCAGGGACGGAGGAGCCTAGTGGGCTGCCATCTATGGGGTTGCACAGAGTTGGACACGACTGAAGTGACTTAGCAGCAGCAGCAGAGACAGAATATGGGAAAGTGATGAGCAGAACAAAGCTAAATTATGTTTATTATTTTAAAACTAAATTATATTTACAAAAGGCCATGGCACCCCACTCCAGCACTCTTGCCTGGAAAACCCCATGGATGGAGGAGCCTGGTGGGCCACAGTCCATGGAGTCGCTAAGAGTCGGACAAGACTCAGCGACTTCACTTTCACTTTTTACTTTCATGCATTGGAGGAGGAAATGGCAACCCACTCCAGTGTTCTTGCCTGGAGAATCCCAGGGATGGGGGAGCCTGATGGGCTGCCATCTATGGGGTCGCACAGAGTCGGACACAACTGAAGCGACTTAGCAGCAGCAGCAGCAGAGTTATATAAGAGGAGAAGAAAGAGGAAATAGTGGAGGAGGAGGAAGGGAGAGAGGAGGGAGAGCATTCACAATAAAAAACAACAGGATGAAGGGGGCATACTAGCTTGTAGTTTGCATCAGAAAAGGAAGTTGTGAAAATCTTGTTTGTGCTCATTGTTCTTTCACAAACTCCATCTTTTCTGTTGATAAGCAGGTAATTAATTCTGTTTGATTTTCCTACAAAGCTTGGTGAAAAATGACTCTATTGTTGACAGGAAAATTTGTCTGAATATTTCCTGGTTCTCATAAGATCTTTTCTGTGTGTTATTACTTGACATATCTTGATGTCTGTAAAAGTTACCCTTCTGTTTTGGTGTTGTGAGAAAGTTACCTTGAAAATTTGTCACATCTATTAACCTCAACCCCAGTTTCAGTCTTTTATTTCTTTATAAGTGCAAACAAATCCTTATGGATTTTATTTTTAGATCTAAAGATTGGTGAGAAACCATGAAGTGAGAAACCACTTACTGCAAACCCATGTTCAGTAAGTTGCCTGGATATTCCAGTTTCTTACTATTGGACTTTACATTATTGGTTTAGAAAAGGCAAAATAAATTTGCTATCTAAGCATAAACCTCAAATAAGTGCTTATAAAAAGTGTACCTTCTATTTGTTGAAACTACATGTGGAAGGTAGCTTTTACTTTTGAAAATGAAGACTATTTTAAAAATAAAGAACTGAAAGAGAACAGAGCTGTGTAGCTGCTAAAATAAGCTTGGAGTCACATCTTTCATCCATTTTTCCAGAACGCAACGTAAAGCTATATATACAAATCAGACCCTTAAATGGAAGGACTTTAATGAACATACAAGATTTCTCTTTGTTCCATTATAAATTATACATTAAATTTAGAGCATACATCTGGAATTTTAGTTAAGAATACACACATAAAACAACAGCTTTAAGGTGAAGCAGAAATGGGAAAATGTTATACACAATATAAAAAGGAAAGTAAAAATATAAAATGTAGGTGATTTCACTTAATGATGAATTTCTCTCAGATTGTATCTTGCCTTAAATGTTGTTCTCCAATGTGGTATGATTCACCATGTCTAAACATAAAATTTAATAAACCATTTAAAAAATCTTGTTAAAATATAATTTGAAAGACATGGAAAAAGTATGAAGATTAGTAAAGTCTCACTCTGTCACTTTTGAACTGTGTAAGCATGAGCCTATGATTTCCAATGGGATTAACAATATCAGACTTGCCAGATTGTTCTGCAAAGTAAAAGAGGTAGCATGAGAAAGCCTAAGAAGATATCAAAATGATGCTAGATAGATTTCTGAATGACTTCTTTCTTTGAATAATTTCCTCAGATTAATTTCTGGCATATGTTATGTTGTTTTAGTCACTAAGTAATGTCTGACTCTTTTGTGACCCCATGGATTGTAACTCACCAGGCTTCTCTGTTCTTGTGATTTCCCAGGGAAGAATTCCTGAGTGGGTTGCCATTTCCTTTGCCAGGGTATCTTCTTAACCCAGAGACTGAACCTGCACCTCCTTCATTGGCAGATAGATTCTTTAACCACTGAACCACCTGGAAATCTGATATGTGTACATGCGTGCTAAGTCGCTTCAGTCATGTCCAACTCTTTGCGACCTCATGTACTATAGCCTGCCAGGCTCCTCTGCCATGGGATTCTCCAGGCAAGAATACTGGAGTGGGTTGTCATGCCCTCCTCCAGGGTGATAGTCTGGAGGAAGACTATAGTCTGGAGGAGTTGATTCCTAAAATCCTGGTACAAGAAAACCCCTTCAGCTTAGCTCCCATCTTGTGTATGGATTCTGATGGCACTTGATATCATCAGACCATTAAGACATGTGGGAGTGAAATTCAGATAGAGCTGGACAGAGTTAAAAAAGAGAGAAAAGAGAGAGGCAGAGAGAGTGAACTAGCCTCAGAGTGAATATTAGGATAAAGACCCTGATAAAAAGGACACTAAGAGCTAGTGTTTTTCATGTGCATTATGAACAACTGAAATAAATATTCAAGTTTTATTTGGCACATTTTTGGCATCATTTCTCTGTACACTATCTCTAATGGGTACAGGGCATGGCCTTATTAGAATCCCACAAGATGTTTTCATAGCACTGGGCTGAAACTCAAGTAGGTTTTGAGTGTGGGTGAGAAGGATATTGTCAGCCAAGAAATAAAATGAAGAATTTACTTTCCATGAACTCATCAAGGACTTTAAAATATATCAACATTTATCTTTAATTCACATTCCATTATTTTTATTCACTTTATGTTTCTTATTTGGTGGAATGTCACTTAAAATGATATGACTACTTTTGATCATGATGATAGACAATATAAAGGAAACTAGACAAAATGCTAGTATTCTATAACTAGTGCATTTAAACTGTATTATTTTAAGAAAATTAGTTATATTTACAGCTGGTAATATGAGATAAATGAAGGCTTTTCACAATATCACTAACTAATATTACTTGATTAACAATAATTTTTGTGAATCTGAATTGAGTAGTAGTTAAGACTTAATATGTGCACTTTTTATTGTTTATTAACTATTTGGCACTATTTTATCATGATCTTGATATTCAATACTCTATTAAAGGAAAGCTAGCTTATTTTAATATCTTTAGGAACACTCTCAGAATTGTAATATATATGGAAAATATAACAAAGATTTATTTATTTACTCTAGGGTATGTAGTGATTAAAAAGACAAAAAATAACCAAGTCTCAAACCTTGAATCTGATCTATAGTAATTCATTGAGGAAGAAAATCTGAAAGAAAGAACAGGCAGGAAAGAAAGGGGGAAATGGTGTGCTCTGGTGCCCCATGTCTGATAAAGCGTGGGAGTGGAGTGCAGTGGAAGTAAGGTCACTTTTCTGGCACTGATTTAATCTAATCCTCCTTTCTATTGCAATTGAATATATGTTTTAGTCAAGGAAGTTTGACTCAGAATTTATTATAACTGGACTATATCTATAATAACTGAATATTGCCAGCAAATCATTAGTGTTGTAAATATTGCTCTGGAAATTATAGGTAGGAGGCCTCAACCCAGTGGAAATATATCCACACATATTAACAGAGTAAGTATTTAAACTTTTTGATTGCAAAGCTTTCTATTTTGGCCTAAAACTATGACATCCAATTGAATATTCTCTGCATTAGTGTTGCAAGATATTAAATTTTTATTAAAACATATCATGGCTTCATAAGACAGGTAAAATACAGGTTAAAAAAAAAAGTGGAATTCAGTACATATATGGCCAATAAATGTTTCAAAGTAGAAAAAAAACCTGTTTAGGAGAATTTTAAATTTCTCAATGATTTTTTTGTACTCATAAAATTATTTCATACTAATAGTTCTCATCAATGAAACAAATTTCCGTTTAATACTAAGTCATAAAAACTTTCACATGTATATATTTCCATCAGTTTCATCATATAGGCTATCCATTGGGTATAAAATTTGATTTTACCTTACTTATCTAGTTAGTAAGCTGATTTGAACAGTTTAATGTATGCTGGCAAAAGACATGAGACTTCTAGCTAGCTAAGAGACAAAGATTTCATACTCATGGTGCAGAAATCAGCATGAACATCAGCATCTTTAGATTGATCTCTCTGTTCCTCCAGTCCCTAATGTGTGACATGATTTGGCCCAAATAAATGCGATATTCACAGTCACTATCTGTCACAGGCTCATGGACCCTGAACTTGGAGAATCTGTCTTGCTATTATGCAGTAAGCAAGCCTGCTCCTGGTTGGGGGATGGGAAGTAGAGGGTGAGATCAACATATTTCTTAAGGGTAGCAGCAGCGTGGACAACATTGAGAAGAGCTGTAGGTGAAAGAAAAGGCACCTAACTCTACCAGTTCACAAGAGCCAGTCATGCACATCTTGTCCCAAACCCACACTCAGTAAGGTCACCTCAATAGATAGAAATCAATCATGGTAAGAGTTTTATACTAGGGAAACCAGGAAATGTTAAATACCAGGGCTTTGTTTTTCTAACAGAGGGAGTTAAACATTCATGAGCATATCAGTCTACCTCCATCTCAGTTGTTGATATTTTTTGGACAATAGTTTAAAGGAGTATATACTGTACATTCACTTCATTTCAGTCACTCAGTTGTGTCTGACTCTTTGTGACCCCATGGACTGCTGCACGCCATGCCTCCTTGTCCATCACCAACTTCCGGAATTTACCCAAACTCATGTCCATTGAGTCAGTGATGCCATCCGATCATCTCATCCTCTGTCGTCCCCTTCCCTCATGCCTTCAATCCTTTCCAGCATCAGGGTCTTTTCCAATGAGTCAGCTCTTCACATCAGGTAGACAAAGTATTGGAGTTTCAGCTTTAATAGCAGTCCTTCCAATGAAAACTCAGGACTGATCTCCCTTAGGATGGACTGGTTGGATCTCCTTGCAGTCTGAGCAACTCTCAAAAGTCTTCTCCAACATCACAGTTCAAAAGCATCAATTCTTCAGCACTCAACTTTCTTTATAGTCTAACTCTCACACCCATACATGACTACTGAAAAACCATAGCCTTGACTAGATGGACCTTGGTAGGCAAAGTAATGTCTCTGCTTTTCAATATGTAGTCTCAGTTGGTCATAACCTTCCTTCAAAGGAGAAAGTGTATTTTAATTTCATGGCTGAGGTCACCATCTGCAGTGATTTTGGAGGCCCCCAAAATAAAGTCTGCCACAGTTTCCACTGTTTCCCCATCTATTTCCCATGAAATGATGGGACCAGATGCCATGATCTTCATTTTCTGAATGTTGAGCTTTAAGCCAACTTTTTCACTCTCCTCTTTCACTTTCATTAAGAGGCTTTTTAGTTCCTCTTCACTTTCTGCCATAAGGGTGGTGTCTTCTGCATATCTGAGGTTATTGATATTCCTCCCGGCAATCTTGATTCCAGCTTGTGCTTCTTCCAGCCCAGTGTTTCTCATGATGTACTCTGCATATAAATTAAATAACCAGGGTGACAATATACAGCCTTGACATACTCCTTTTCCTATTTGGAACCAGTCTGTTGTTCCATGTCCAGTTCTAACTGTTGCTTCCTGACCTGCATATAGATTTCTCAAGAGGCAGGTCAGATTATCTGGTATTGCCATCTCTTTCAGAATTTTCCACAGTTTATTGTGATCCACACAGTCAAAGGCTTTGGCATAGTCAATAAAGCAGAAATAGATGTTTTTCTTTAACTCTCTTGCTTTTTCCATGATCCAGCGGATGTCGGCAATTTGATCTCTGGTTCCTCTACCTTTTCTAAAGCCAGCTTGAACATCTGTAAGTTCACGGTTCACATATTGCTGAAGCCTGGCTTGGAGAATTTTGAGCATTACTTTACTAGTGTGTGAGATGAGTGCAATTGTGCAGTAGTTTGAGCATTCTTTGGCATTGCCTTTCTTTGGGATTGGAATGAAAACTGAACTTTTCCAGTCCTGTGGCCACTGCTGAGTTTTCCAAATGTGCTGGTATATTGAGTGCAGCACTTTCACAGCATCATCTTTCAGGATTTGAAAGAGCTCAACTGGAATTCCATCATCTCCACTAGCTTTGTTCGTAGTGATGCTTCCTAAGGCCCACTCGACTTCGCATTCCAGGATGTCTGACTCTAGGTGAGTGATCACACCATTGTGATCATCTGGGTCATGAAGATCTTTTTGTACAGTTTTTCTGTGTATTCTTGCAACCTCTTCTTGATATCTTCTGCTTCTGTTAGGTCCATACCATTTCTGTCCTTTTGAGCCCATCTTTGCATGAAATGTTCCCTTGATATCTCTAATTTTCTTGGAGAGATCTCTAGGCTTTACAATTATATTGTGTTCCTCTTATTTCTTTGCACTGATCACTGGGGAAGGCTTTCTTATCTCTCCTTGCTATTCTTTGGAACTCTGCATTCAAATGCTTATATCTTTCCTTTTCTCCCTTGCTTTTCTCGTCTCTTCTTTTCATAGCTATTTATAAGGCCTCCTCAGACAGCCATTTCGCTTTTTGTATTTCTTTTTCTTGGGGATGGTCTTGCTCCCTGTCTCCTATACAATGTCATGAACCTCTGTCCATAGTTCTTCAGGCACTCTGTCTATCATATCTAGCCCCTTAAATCTATTTCCCACTTCCACCGTATAATCATAAGGGATTTTATTTAGATCATACCTGCATGATCTAGTGGTTTTCCTACTTTCTTCAATTTAAGTCAGAATTTGGCAATAAGGAGTTCATGATCTGAGCCATAGTCAACTCCTGATCTTGTTTTTGCTGATTGTATAGAGCTTCTCCATCTTTGGCTGCAAAGAATATAATCTATCTGATTTTGGTGTTGACCATCTGGTGATGTCAATGTGCAGAGTCTTCTCTTGTGTTGTTGGAAAAGGCAGGTACCAATTCTAATTAATTATCAAAAGATGTGTGTGTGTCTGTATGTGTGAGAGAGAGAGAGAAAGAGAGAGAGAGAGAGAGAGAGAGAAAGAGGACACAAGCATAGAAGAAAGGAAGAAAGTTTCAGTTGAAAAATAACCTGATGGTTGACACAAAACCTCACATCTTAGAGGGACTCCAGGGATATTCTATATACTGAAACCAAAGAACAAAGATTCTGAAATTTCTTGGGATATTTACCAAAAAGCAACAAACTATTATGGAAATTAAGGAAAAGAAAAATGTGTCTTCAAGACATGTGTTATAGAAATGAAACTTAGACCAAATGAATTAAGAGGAAACATAACTCTGCAGATTTTATGATTTAATACAGTCATTAAAACTTAGGGAGGGACTCCTAATCTTCATTAACTTTTGAGGACATTTGGAAGAGTCCCTAACAGTGGAAATTGGTTTTTAAAATTGAATTATTCTTTCTGATAAAGGATACTGTTGTTGTTGTTGTTGTTGAGTTACTAAGTTACGTCTGACTCTTTTGAAACCCGATGGACTGTAGCCTGCCAGGCTCCTCTGTCCATGGGATTTCCCAGGCAAGAATATTGGAATGAGTTGCCACTTCCTCCTCCAGGGAATCTTGCCAACCCAGGAATCTAAGCTGAGTCTCCAGCATTGGCAGGCAGTCTTTACCACTGAGCCACAAGGGAAGTTCAATAAAGGATATAGGTGCAATAAAAATGTTAAGCAAAAAGTTAGCATTATCTCCCAAATTATGTTAACGAGTAATCAACAAAATATTCTGAAGAGCTAAGAAAAGTCATTTAGAAAGGTCATTTAGGCCTTTTCTTTTCAATAGTCTCAAAAATCTTTCTCTTGGGTAACCCTACATCATCTCCTTACCAAGATTTTAGCATCTATACCTCATTGACTACACCCCCTCATCACCATCTACTTGTCTTTAATAGATTCTCATTGGATTAATTTATGAAAATCATTTAGGTTTCTTCAGAAAATGCATCAGGATGCAATGAATCTAAGCGAGTTTTATTTCTCAGTTGATAAGACTGCTGGCACTTTAGGAATTCAAGAAAGACTCAGAAAAACCTTGAAAACCTAAAAACCTGGAATTTTACAAAGAAAAATGTGATTTAGTAGTGCATGCTATTAGGAACAGAATTGTACTAAGAACTCAAGTCTCTCAGCAGAAAAGCCAGCCCTTCTTCCTTTCAATACACTTCTTTGAAGACCAGCTTGCATTTCTGAGGTCCTGGGGCTGTGAGCACGTGGACAGCAGCCTGCTGGTGTCTATTTCTAAAATCAATATTATCTCAATTTATGAACAGTTTAAGAAAATAAATTTCCAAGTGTGACCTGATTCACTTTCTCGGAAGAATTTGCATTCTTGTAAATTCTGCAGTGAGTCACTCAGGGCAAGAAAACTGACTGACATCTATTGGCCTTAGTTTTGAAATAAGGGGGGCTCTGAGGCAAATTCCAATTCTTTAGACTGCATTAATAAATGTAAACAGGATGTTTTAGCACAGAAAGCATAAAACTGCCTGATACATGCAAGGCATATCTTTAATAATGTTTAAAAAGGAGCTAAACATGTCCCTGGGAATTCTTAAAACATTTATCTTTTAGGCAGTTATTTAGTTTCACAGGTCTTTGTTGTTTAACAAGCTGGAGAAAATAGGTCAGCTAATGTTATATTAATCAGTAAATTAATATTTTAATTTGATTTTCTTTCTAGTTAAAATGCTTGCAGCTCTTCCCCCACCTTTTTTTTTTTCCTTACTTCAGCACTGATGCTAAGTGGTATCATTATCATATCATACCTTGGGGTTGTGAGATAACAGGGTCCAGTGATAACTCTATTCTTAGAAGAGTGGGAGGTTTATCATGCCACTTACACATTTAAAATGACACTCCATGTCTCCCGTGCAACCAAGTGTCTTAGAGCTGAGTCATAGAATTCTCCAAGTTGTGCTTTTCAATTCACAGTCTAAGATTGTACCTTTCAAATCTAACTAGAAAATAAATTTGTGCTTAGTAGAAATTCTACCTTTAGTCAAGGGAAAAAAATATTGCTCAGAATATCTGAAGAATATATGCGTGAGTTTCAGATTCTAGTTTCTTGTATTAACTGACAATTCAACAGATACTTAGATTCAAAGGATTTGGTGGTGTATTCTTTGCAAATGAGTAAAGACCTATTCAAGTTTTACATTAGAAATTTAACATAGGCTAGGTATTTTTATTTTCAATTTCTCAGAAACAAACAAACTCTGTCTTTGTTTTTGTTTAGTATATATTGAGGAGCTAAAACATGCTAGGAGCTGTGTAATTTTGTATGACATTTTCTGTGGTGATATTAATTTTCTTTTCATAGCCACCACCATAAAATTTTATGTATTTCTAAGAACCCAAATCTAGTATGATTAAGGGAGATTAGCCATGCTGCCTCAGCAGAGATTAGCTGAGGTTAGTAATAGAGAATGTTCTTGAAGCATTTATGTTAGTTCACTGTAAGCTTTACTATTTCTAATGAAAAGTATCATGCTGCTGCTGCTAAGTCGCTTCAGTCGTGTCCGACTCTGTGTGACCCCATAGACGGCAGCCCACCAGGCTCCCCCGTCCCTGGGATTCTCCAGGCAAGAACACTGGAGTGGGTTGCCATTTCCTTCTCCAATGCATGAAAGTGAAAAGTGAAAGTGAAGTCGCTCAGTCGTGCCTGACTCTCAGTGAACCCATGGACTGCAGCGCACCAGGCTCCTCCGTCCATGGGATTTTCCAGGCAAGAGTACTGGAGTGGGGTGCCATTGCCTTCTCCAGAAAAGTATCATACTGACCCAATATTTTGCACCCTTGCTGAAATTCAGCTGGAGTTTTGCAGAAAGAATGCTAATTTACTGGTATTGAAAACTACATATATATTGATCCCAAAAAACCATATTAAAGCAGTACAATAAAATATCACAATTTTATTTTATCTAAGAGGTACAGCTAAATCTATCGATAGGAAGCTTGCCTATAATTGATCTGTTTTCACCTTATGGTCCTTTTCCATTGACATAAAACTTTGAGTCCTAGATGTATAGATCCACAAAATTGTTTACATAAATTTTAACATAATCTAATTGTAGAAAACTCAAATCCAGTTAGCAAACTCTATTTAATTTTCTTAAATTAGTGCCAAACACATTACTTCCATTTTGTCCATTTTTGTTCCATGATTCTCTTTACCAGGGAGAAAAATGCCAATCATTTTCCTAATATGGATAAAGCCATATGTAATTCTCAGAGAAATATTCAAGTTTATATTCTAAAATGAAGTATGTTCACTTATCTTACATAAATCTGTTATACAGACTTATAATATTTTTAACATTATTACTATTGTTATTTATACTATTGATTTAAACAAATGTTAGAAATTACAAGAATGTTAACTATGCAGAACTCATGAGAAATAGATTTGATCAGTTACTTTGTTCAGTCTGGTTAAGTGAAAACTTTGTTTTACAGGAAAGTTTTCAATGAAAAGAGAAAGTAAATTTATGTATAGAAAACCAAAGATTGTTGTTTTTAAAAAGCATAGAAATGTAGATTCATATACATTGACCAAAAATGATAAGTAGCTTAGAGAAAAGATAGAGAAGATAATCTGTATTTAAGCTTTCCCTAGTAGCTCAGCTGGTAAAGAATCCACTGGCAATGCAGGAGACCCTGGTTTGATCCCTGGGTCAGGAAGATCCCCTGAAGAAGGGGTAGGCTACCTACTCCAGAATTCTTGGGCTTCTCTCATGGCTCAGATGGTAAAGAATCTACCCACAATGTGAGAAACCTGGGTTTGATCCTGGGTTGGGAAGATCCCCTGGAGAAAGGGAGTGGCTACCCATTCCAGTATCCTGGCCTGGAGAATTCCATGGACAGAGGAGCCTGACTTGCTATAGCCCATGGGGTCACAAAGAGTTGTACACAACTGAGTGACTTTCACTTTCAATCTGTATTTATGAACCATGAACTGGAGACCACGTCCTCTACTAGACACAATGTTTGAAAACAAGAATATATCTTACATTTACTGAATGCTTAGATTCCCTGGATCTAAGATAATGGCAACCCACTCCAGTATTCTTGTCTGGGGAAATTCCATGAACAAAGGTGCTTGGCAGGCTATAGTCCATGGGGTCAAAAAAGAGTTGGACACAATTTAGCAACAAACAACAACAACATATGCTTCTATCCAAGTGTTTTATGTATTAGTTTATTTAATCCTCACAATCCCATGGATGAAGTTACTATTCATTATCTTTGTCATACAAATTAATAAATCAAAGTCAGGAGGTTAAACAACCTGTCTAAACAAGTGTAAGATGTAGTTGAGACTAGATCAAAGTTCTTATACTTGGTTAGTACTCTTAATCACCAGGATTTCACTCAACTGTTTATTTTTCTTCATTTTAAAATAATATAACTAGTCAGGTAAATGGAGAAGAAAGAAAAGTTAACGACATGATTGCTCATTTCTAAACCTTTACAGTTTTCTTGCTTACAATTTCAAGACTACCTCTGCATCCAAATGTCAACTACAAGTTTCAACTCAGTTTATTCAGGGCTAGAATTTTCTCTACCCATGAGCCCCCCAAAATATCTAGTGAAAACCTTAATTTACAGTAGTCCTGGATTGAGAGTAGCCTATTCTGAAAGAACTCAGTGTAAATTCTCCATAGAAAAATGCACCTCAACTTCAAGAGGCAAATTTTACCTATAGTTAAAACCCCAAGAAACATGAGTTCACAAAAATTATGAACAAATCATATGGTCTCAAGCCATGTAAGTGAGAATTAGTGAACTCTTCAAACTGCATGTTCAAACCCACAAAGCATACAAACAATTGCACTATCAAATACAAAATGTAAAATATATTTTTACATATGGGGAAAGAAAAGAAAACCCTGAAAATATTAGGGAAGATAAGTCATTATCAAAAGTGAAACAGAGTTTTAAAAGATCCATTTATAACAATCACAGATGAAATACACAATAATTGAAATTAGAAACACAGTGGATGGGTTAAGTAGATTAAACATGGTTGAAGGAAAAGTTACTGGATTTAAGTAAATGTTCAGAATAGAACTTTAAACCAAAAAGTATCATGGTTTTGGAAAAAACATACTTTTAATTGGGTATGAACTGCTGGGATTGAAAGAAGTAAGAGAAATTTCCAAGGATAACTCAACTAAACAAAATCCTGAATTAAAGCTATAACATAGAGTTTGGAGATGTGAAAAACATGGCAGCTGATTAAAAGAGCCCATATTACCCCTGCAATAGAGACAGTCAGCCTTGATGCAATTGCAAGAAGGAAGAGATAAAGTGAGATGCCCACAAACCAGTGCCCTTGAAGAGAACCAGCCTGCTCCTATGATGGCAGCCTCCTTTTGCTTCCTGACAGAGGTACGTATAAATGCAAACCTGCAAATATCTTCTTCCATTCTATACATTGCCTTTTTGTTTTGTTGATAGTTTCCTTCGCCGAGTAAAGCTTTTTTTTTTTAATGTAATCCCACTTGTTTATTTTTGCTTTTCTTGCTGTTCCTTTTTGTTTCAAAAATCATTGCCTAGAGTGATGTCAAGGACCTCATGTCTATTTATGATGATATTCACTCTTTTTTATATATCACACAATATATAAGCTGAGGCATTGAAGTATAAATAAAAATTGGTTATATGAAAATTAGAGAGACAGACTTGAAGACACATATTTGCAGGAAATAAACCCAACAATAATTAAATATTATAGACAGAAATGTTCTAAAATAACTCATATATTACATTATTTAATCCTATAAACAGCCCAAAGACCTAAGTAACAGTTTACCCTACTTCTCAGATGAAGTAATGGCAGAATTAAAAAGATCAACTAATTTTCCTAAGGATATACAGCATTTAGATGGTACAACAAGAATGAGAAGTCAGGTGGTCTGGTACCAAAATCTGTTTTCTTTATCTGAAAGATATGTTACCTATCAAAGGAGAGGTCAGTCTCTATGGCATCTGAGTATTTGATAGTGAAATTAGAAAACACAGAAAGTGAAAATGAGCCATGCTAGCTGCTTAATTCTCCTCAGGATCTGCATAGAATATTGTCTCTGCAGAACATATTTCTGGTTCTCACCTAACACGTTATGGTACATAGGGGTTTCCCTGGTAGCTCAGCTAGTAAAGAATCTGCCTGCAATGCAGGAGACCCCGGTTCAATTTGGGAAGATCCTCTGGAGAAGGGATAGCCTACCCAATCCAGTATTCTTGGGCTTCGCTTGTGGCTCAGGTGGTAAAGAATCCACCCACAATGCGGGAGACCTGGGTTCGATCCCTGGGTTGGAAAGATCCCCTGGAGAAGGGAAAGGCTATGCACTCCAGTATTCTGGCCTGGAGAATTCCACAGACTATATAGTCCATGGGGTCACAAGGAGTTGGACATGACTGAGCAAATTTCACTTTCACTCTATAATACACAAGTCAGCATGTTAATTTATTAACTATATATTATTCTACTAATATTTGTGTTGTGGTCTAAAGTATCTGCTTTCTAATTTATGGTATCTTGGGGGATAATTATGTGGTTGTTTAGTAACATAAAGTAAATGCAGTTAGATATTTTTGAGAGATATTTTATTCAAAATGTGGATGAATATATGAAAATCTATTGATAGAGAACATTGACCCATCTGTTGAATACTTTTCAATGTGTCTATGTGTTAGCTTAGAATTTTAACACTTAAGGTTAAATTCCCTGACTATTTATTCTGTATCTACAGGACATAACTTAGGGCCTAGTATAAAGTAGGCTCTCCAAAATTAATTGTTGAATTTACTTTTGTGTTCTCTCTCTTTTTCTTCTGATTTTTAGATTTCTAGATTCCATTCAACCTTGTCTTTCCTTATACTACTTTTTAATTGAGTAACATCTTTTCCCCTAGTGGGAACCAAGCGCAGATGGCCGGTTGTAACCTTTTATATATACATCAATTAAAATAGGACTTCACCTTCTAGACATCCTACCACTGTCACTTGTTTAGATGTTGGTATCTATCCCCAGCCTTTCAAAGCACATATCTGTCATTTCTGTTTTAAGATAAGTCCTTCTTATCCACCAAGTATTCACACTTTTGAAGTTATGCCTTAAAATGCAGCCTATCCATTTGGTAGCCAGTCTTACGGCTCTTTAGTGAACCAAAGAGGAAATGAAAATAAGATTCATGAGCCAAGGAAGAAGTTTGAGAAGGTGGTCATGGCAGCTGGGAATAAGAGGAGAGAAGGTCAGTGTAAGAACTGGATGGAAGCAGTGAAACAGAATTTTGTATTCAAAGTAGAAATGGGATTGAACCAGAGAAGCAAACATTTCTTGAGGTTGTGGGACTTGTTCTGGGCCTGGAAAGGGAAACATTGTTACTATAATGCCTACTATCTAGTTAGCAGTCATAAATAATTGTCTAATACTATGCTAAGTCATTTCAGTCGTGTCCGACTCTGTGCGACCCCATAGACGGCAGCCCACCAGGCTCCCCCATCCCTGGGACTCTCCAGACAAGAACACTGGAGTGGGTTGCCATTTCCCTCTCCAATGCATGAAAGTGAAAAGAGAAAGTGAAATTGCTCAGTCGTGTCCGACTCTTGGCCACCCCATGGACTGCAGCCTACCAGGCTCCTCCGTCCATGGGATTTTCCAGGCAAGAGTAATAAATTAACAATTCAATATAAATTGGAGAATTGAACACAGAAAAAGTGCATTGTAGTCAGGCATAAACATTTAGAGGCATAGAGAAGCAGAGAAAAATGACACAGCATTTGATTCAGAGAGAAATCCCAAATCAGCAAGAGTTGAAAAGTGTACTGCACATTATCTAGGATGAAGGACCGTTCATTGACCAAATTCCCTTATGGGTGGTAATATAAGGTTACTTAACATTACAGGTAACCTGATTGAAACATAAATGTGAACTGACTTTCCAAGATCAGTCAGAGGTCAAGAGTTTAGTTCCATCTCTTAGGCTCTCAAATTTGTTAAGTCAAAGGGACAGGTGTTTCCAAATTCTACATTGACTCTTTGATCTGAATCAGGATAAGCTCAGCAGGTCCTTATACCCACGTGGTGAGAAAATATATCCTTTACTGTGTTTGAATTCAAAGCAGAGTAAAAGTTGAGTGGGGCAAAATGAAAAGATCTTCCAGCTTCACAGTGATGTGGGAGATCCATATTCGAGAGATATATACCAAAGCTCAGTCAATAGGCAACTAGAAACATAGAAAGATAAAGGATCTATTTAAGTTCATGATCTCCATGTAATCTAAAAACCTCTATTTGGAAGCTATGTTTTGATATGATAAATTTGTTCTCAAACAAAAGAACTACTGTTGTGATTGCCATTTAAACAAATAATATTTATTAAAGTTGCTGCTAAAATCCCCAATTTCCTGACTTCTGGATCACCCTTGGAATAATATTTTTAAAAATATATCCTTGTAGTTTCATTTGTGGTCTAAAAAGTGTTTGACTCACGAAGGTTGAATGTCAGGTAATTTTATTTAATGTTCACGTTTAAAAGAGAAAAGGCGGAGAAAGATTTAGATGAAAAGTAGAGTGTGTGACCTTAGAAATGTATTTATAAGGTCTGACTGCAGCAGCCAAAAATAATAACCATTGAACCTAGTGAATAATTTAAGGCCAATGAGCTAACAGTGATCTTTGCAATGGGATATTAATACGTAAATATTTTAGTCAGCTTTTTCACACCCAGCATAAAAATGCCTTGTATTTTATCTACAATCTCACTCTAGGTGAAATTTCGGAGAGATTCTTGAGTTCTCACTTAAGTCTTTATATACATATTCACAGACTATAATTAAATGATTTTACTACCCAAATACATTCAAGAAAAAAAAATTTCGTTTTCTAAAATACGCAGTGATGATTCCCAAGGCCATGTATCATTTTACACTTTGGGACAGTGCTATACAAGAATTTGGTTCTTTTATCTGTATATTCTTGCTATAATAGTGTGATCTATTGAAGATTAGGATCATTTGGTTTTCTAACCAATACTTAACCTTGAAAAATAATGCTAAAATTGATAAAAATAATAAATACTTGTGAGTTTGTCAAAATGCATTTGCTCTTCACGTATCTATTGTTGAGTCACTCAGTCATGTCCAACTCTTTTGCAACCCATGGTCTGTAGCCTCTCCAGGCTCCTCTCTTCATGGGATTGTCCAGGCAAGAATACTGGAGTGGGTTGCCATTTTCTTCTCCATCACATACATATAATATATAGATAAATGTTCATATAATTATGTGCTTAGTTGCTAACTCATGTCTGACTCTTTGTGACTCCATGGACTTTAGCCCACTAGGTTCCCCTGTTCGTGGGTTTCTCAGGCAAGAATACTGGAATTGATTGTCACTTCCTTCTCCATCATATAATTATATTCATATATAAACTAGACTGTGTTGTTAACCTCTTTGTGTTTCTTTGATGTTAGTAAGCTTGGATTGCAAGGAGATCCAGCCAGTCCATTCTGAAGGAGATCAGTCCTGGGTGTTCATTGGAAGGACTGATGCTAAAGCTGAAACTCCAATACTTTGGCCACCTCATGTGAAGAGTTGATTCATTGGAAAAGTCTCTGATGCTGGGAGGGATTGGGGCAGGAGGAGAAGGGGATGACAGAGGATGAGATGACTGGATGGCATCACCGACTCGATGGACATGGGTTTGAGTAAACTCTGGGAGTTGGTGATGGTCAGGGAGGCCTGGCGTGCTGCAGTTCACGGGGTCACAGAGTCGGACAAGACTGAGCAACTGAACTGAACTGAACTGAAGCCAAAGAAATGGCTCTGGTTTTCAGACAAATGATTTATTTTTGCCAATTTTTTAACTCAGTAGTTGTATTAAGGTAGGGTTATTTGCTAGAAATTTAAGATGAATTTTGACACTTAACATTGGAAAGTGAAAGAAAACTAGAAAGAGCATTAGGTCTTAATGTAGAGGCTTAGGTTCTGCTTACCCACCAATTGAGCAAGTCACTTCACCTGCTCAATTCATTTTTCTCACCTTGCATGTGAAGTTATATTTGGCTAATTAGAACTTGAAAAATAAAATCATGTTTTAATGGCTAATTAAAAACAATGTGGTGAATTTGAGTAGTACTCTATAGGTCACTCTTCTGCCATGTTTTACATATCCTTTTGTAGAGTATGGATTTTCATAGGCCACAAACTTGGATTTAAAAGATAACTATTTTCATTTAAATCTATTAGTAAAATTTAAGACTATCTGAAGCCTAAATAGAGGAATTTGTCATAGATTTAGAATTTCACAGTCAAATGGATTTCTCTATACCCATCTAAATTCTTCTTGACAAAAATGGGGTTCAGGCACTAGAGGAGGGAACCATCTGTGGAGTTGTTTTTATACTTGAGCTCTAAACCAACTAGAATTGCTCAAGCTATCTGCATTATCTATTTGGTGTTTAGTCTTTAAATCCTTAGAGGTTACAATCTCTTTTTCAGCCTTTCACACCTCCTCATGTCCAGTAGCTCTCTCTCTTTCTGTTCCCTTTTGATGCCTCCCTCAGAGTCTCAGAAAATATTTGAAATATCCTGTAAAAATGTTGGTAGTTGCGGGAAGTCAGGGGGTCTATTTCAACCCACTTGTGAAGAGGTGCTTCGTCACCATGTCAATCCTATAGCTGCTGTATTGCATCTGGATGTTCTCATAATTCTGCAAGGCTTGTCATATCCCTATGCTTGCTTGGGAAGTCAAGATAAAAGTTTTCATTCTTTTTCAGTTCAGTCACTCAGCTGTGTCTCTTTGAGACCCCATGGACTGCAGCATGCCAGGCTCTTTTTGTCCATGGGATTTTCCAGGCAAGAATACTGGAGTGGGTTGCCATTTCCTCCTCCAGGGGATCTTCCTGACCCAGGGATCAAACCTGCATCTCCTGTGGCTCTTACAGGCAGATTCTTTACCGCTGATCCACCTAGGAAGCCCATCCCATTATCTACATTTGGTCAAAGCAAGGTCAACTTGCTACTGTAATCCAAGCAGTAGCATAATGTGATTTGAAATATGTTTAAGAAAAGTAAACCATGTAATACACAAAAAAATAATAATAATAAGGCTACAGTTCATTTAAATGAATGGTTCCAGAAAGAGGGGAATTGATGTAAATCATACACTGTCAATTGCTTAAATCCATTAACTACATACAGTCAAATTTCAATGGAGAAAGAAAATTATTTTCCTGTCCTCTTTTGTCCTCTTCCATCATTTAAGAACTCTTCAGATCTGATTTGGCCACACTTGCAAAACCCATGCACCAATGTTCATTAGATAAAAAACAAAACAAAAAAAGACAGCAAAAAATTATTTTCATTATTTTTTAGGGTATGTGGTGTTAATATCTGGGACATGTGTATCACTAAGAAAGCATCTAATATGATTAAGCAAGGAATTCTGAAGCCAGGCATAAGCCATATTTACAACTCAGTATAAAGTTATGCATCTCATAAATATATCACAAACTCTGTCTTACTTTCCTAATGCACAGTTTTATAAAATGAAACATGGGTTTCAGATATGCTCTTTGAGAGTGTGCTATTAGGACAAATACTTAAACCAATATATAGATCAAAATAATTCATATAGGATTTTCTTTTATTGATTATCAATCCATTTTATTTGAACAGTCCTGACTAAGATCAAAATCACTCTGCAAAAATGCCTGTGAACCTGATAAAGTAGTAACACCAGAGCACGGCCCTACTTTGAAAGTATATTTGAAAAGTGAAAGCAAATCAATTGTAATTATACAAACGAAAATGTATTATCTTTTCCTATTAATACCATAATTGTGAGAAATATCGTGCATATAGGAAGAATTTCTGAAAGGACACAATAGTCTATTAACTAAATTTGTTTAAAGTAGGCTATTCCACAAATTTTCAGAAGCCAACTTCAACCTTTGGTAAGTGAGGGAAGGGTTGTGGAAATAAAGCAGAAGACATAAAAATGAAAAATTTGAAAAAGTACTAACTTTTCTCCTAGCATTTCATTTATTTTTTATTTATTAATGTATTACTAGAAGTAATAAAGTATATATTTTGAATAGGGCATTAATTATAGGATATAAATAAAGGTCCATCAGTAGGAGAATCTATTGAGGACATATTAAACTTCTCAAGAGAGTGGATTAGTGTCATTTAATTTTCTTGAAAATTTCTAAACTGTCTATTTCTACATCCTTACTAGCATTGATTGCCATCAGTTGAATCAGTAGTTTATGTTTCATTTCCTTTCATTTGCTGTTATTTTACACAGGGGAATATTTGCATTTGTATTGTATTCCTGACATAAGTAAAACCCATTTCAAAATTCATACCTGCTCTAATGTACTAGTAAATTTCAGCCCTTCCTCCAATAAGTCATCCTTTTCATAGGAAAGTTGACTGTAAGAATTTTGCTTTAACAGTAATCCAAGGATAATTCTTTTAAAAATTAATAGCTAACTAAGGGAATTAAAAATAAAACCTGGCAGTTAAAAGAATTGCATTGTTTCTTGCTTAAATATTAATCGGTAGGTGAGAGAAAACAAGAAACAGAGAAACTATAGATTAAGAAGTGCATTTAGGTATTCATTAAAAAGCATTTAGTGAAACAACCAGAATTTCAAACTTGAAACCACTAAATAATTCTAGTCTTACTGCCTGGTCTAATGCAATGCTGTGGACAGGACTGAGGTGATAAAAAGGAAGTGTCTACACCGCATGCTGAGCCAGAGGAAAGCACCCAGCCTTCACTTGCATTCACTTAGGATCTTCCAGAACATAGTAGATGTTTGTTGTTCTAATCAACTGTTTTATTATTTTCTTCTAATTTTTGTTGTTATATTTAATGGAGATATCGTTTTCTCCTGCATGAAATATGAGAGTAAAATGTTTTGTGGCTAATAAAAATATATTTATTGTTCCAGGTTTCTGGAGCCAGGGGAGCTTTTCTTTTAATGTCAAAATTCTTATAACAAAGAGATCTAAAAGTTACTATGTTCTATGGAGGGAGAGTTATTTTTCTTTGTGTGCATTTGTTAATGAAAATAAACAAAATTCTGGCCATCCAATTAACTTATAACATGGCAATGTTCAATTCCTATTTTTGAACTGAACTGGTTTACACAAAAATTTTATTCCAGAATCATCTTGTATCCTCAGTTTGTCTTGTGTCTATACATTAATACACAAAATGAACGTTGCAAGTCTTTAGATTTATGCTTCAATAGTCTTGCTTATTTTGAACATGTTTTTCTGTTGCATGTTACTGAGGAATTACTTATAAGATAAATTGACAAGTCTGGATTATCTTAAAGTGCATCTAGGTCAGCCACCCTGCTCAGGTTTTCCTCTCTAGTAAACTTAGCTTTAAAGCCACTTCTCAGGCTCTGCTGGGACATCTTCAGGGAGAAGCAGCTCACCATACTAGGTTCTGAAGCATCAGGTTCCTACTTTGAATATCTGGGGTTATGAGTAAATGTGTTGTCTTATACTGAACAATAATCTTGACATTTGAAACTTTTATGCAACATCGCTTATTCCTTCACTTAGATTCCTAAAGGGCAAGTTTAAGCTCTTTTTCAGATGGTATACTTTTAGGTGTTTAAAAGATGTTGTTTGCCTTCTCTAAATCTTTTCTTGATCTATTTCAATATTCCTTGATCTTTCAAAGTTTCTTCATATAACTTAAAAGATTTCCCTCATCATCCACTCCATCTGTCACATTGTTCTTCCCTATAGCTGCTTTACTTTATTTTGGTTTCTCAATGTGCTGATAAAAATATACACAGGATGCTACAGATGAGCATTAAGATATTAACTACAACACCAGCTTCAGTTTTCTTGTTACTCCGTAATAGTTAATAGCACTATTAAACCACAGTATGAGCTTCTGAATTCCTATCATACAGTTGGATTTCTATGATCTTTCTAAACTACCACCCGGTTTAATGGTTGCTAGCACTAAACCACTTTTCCCATATCTGATTTAAAGTGTTTTGCACTTAGGAAGCTCATGGTTTTTCTGGGGGCAGTTATTGCTCACTAAGAGAGTTTTTACTTTTATTCCTACTGAATAGCATGAAAAGAGGCTCAGGCAGTATGGTGGATTCAAATGAAGTGACGCCTAGTGACAATTCTACTAAAGAAGTGTTGAGTAGCTAGGAAGCACTTGTTAAACTTTTCTCATTTCTCAAAATCTGTCAATTCAGTTTGAGGAAGTCCACATGGAGAAAAATAACTCTTGCAACACAAAACTAGACAGTTTGTTATCCTGTTAAACATAGATAGAAGAATTTTAATTCAGTTTCTTTACAAAAGTACATTTTTACTTTGTGAATGTCAGTTAGCTAAAATCCATTAGAAAGCTAGAGATAACAAGGAATCATCCATTAAAATGGGTACAGAACAAAATCAAATGTCCTCTTCCTTCCCACGCCTTCTTCCTTAAAGGAACAAAAAGGTTGTTCTACTCCTTCAATGAGGGAGGGAAGTGTGTCTGATGAAAGATATAGGATCCTGGGTAAAGCCCTGGGAAGAAAAGGGTGAACAAGCATTTAACCTGGAGAGTGGAAGCATGTTTACTTAATATGTCTCAGATATTTAGGTAACATACTTTTTATAGCTTTAGTGCTTTCCCAGAAGTTTAAGGTGGGTTGAACAGAGCCTGTGGGTGCTCCCACTCTGGGCCAGTAACAAGATATAGCTAAATTAGCTGTATCTTCCCCAGTAATTAGATCTCATTTTTCAGTTCAGTTTAGTCACTCAGTTGTGTCCTACTCTTTGTGACCCCATGGACTGCTACACACCAGGCCTCCCTGTCTATCACCAACTCCTGGAATTTACACAAACTCATGTCCATTGACTTGGTGATGCTATCCAACCATCTCATCCTCTGTCATCCCCTTCTCCTCCTGCCCTCAATCTTTCCTAGCACCAGGGTCTTTTCAAATAAGTTAGCTCTTCCCATCAGGTGGCCAAAGTATTGGAGTTTCAGCTTCAGCGTCAGTCTTTCCAATGAACACCCAACACTGATCTCCCTTAGGATGGACTGGTTGGATCTCCTTGCAGCCCAAGGGACTCTCAAAAGTCTTCTCCAATACCACAGTTCAAAAGCATCAATTCTTTGGTGCTCAGCTTTCTTTACAGTCCAACTCTCATATCCATACATGACTACTGGAAAAACCATAGCCTTGACTAGAGGGACCTTTGTTGGCAAAGTAATGTCCCTGCTTTTTAATATGCTATCTAGGTTGGTCACGGAGAAAGCAATGGCACCCCACTCCAGTGCTCTTGCCTGGAAAATCCCATGGATGGAGGACCCTGGTAGGCTGTAGTCCATGGGGTCGCTAAGAGTCAGACACAACTGAGTGACTTCCCTTTCACTTTTCACTTTCATTCATTGGAGAAGGAAATGGCAACTCACTCCAGTGTTCTTGCCTGGAGAATCCCAAGGACGGGGGAGCCTGGTAGGGTTCTGTCTCTGGGGTCGCACAGAGTTGGACACGACTGAAGCGACTTAGCAATAGCAGCAGCAGATTGGTCATAACTTTCCTTCCAAGTAGTAAGCGTCTTTTAATTTCATGGCTGCAGTCACCATCTGCAGTGAACTCATTTTTAGGCTTAATTAAAGCTGTGCCTGTGTATGTATGTTTTAGTGAAGTGAAAGTTAAGTTGCTCATTTGTGTCCGACTCTGCAACCCCATGTACTGTAGCCTACCAGGGTCCTCTGTCCATTGGATTCTCCAGGCAAGAATAGTGGAGTGGGTTGCCATTTCCTTCTCCAGGGGATCTTCCCAACCCAGGGATCGAACCCGGGTCTGCCTCATTGCAGGCAGACACTTTAACATCTGAGCCACCAGGGACATACATAGATTTTTAAACAGACTAAAATGAATTCTCCATTTAGCTACTTTGATAATCCAATTACACTTTTACTAACTTCTAGAACTAAACTTTGGGGAGAAAGCCTCCATTTCTTTCCCTTTCTTGGAAAGATTGGGGTCTAGTGAAATAATTTCTCACAGATCTTGCTCCTGCTTCAAACAATGTGTAAAGACACTAGTGTGTGTGTGTGTGTGTGTGTGTGTATGTCTGTGTGTGCATGTGCTAAGTTGCTTCAGTCGTGTCTGACTCTTTGTGATCCCATGGACTGTAGACTGCCAGACTCCTCTGTCTATGGAATTCTCTAGGCAAGAATACTGAAGCAGGTAGCCATTCCCTTCTGCAAGGGATCTTCTCGACCCAGGGTCCAATCTGGGTCTCCTGCATTGTAGGCAGATTCTTTACTGTCTGAGGCACCAAAGAAACTAGTAGGTTTACTACTAGATTTACTCTAAAGAGGATCGATGACTGACTCAGGATTAGAGGCCTGAAGCTGTATTATGTTCTCTGTGTCTTCAGGAGAAAGCAAGTTATGTAAATTTTTCCTTTAAGAACTAGTTAAAGGAGACTTCCTATAGGTCTATTTTGAGTAATAGACAGACATGGATGCTTATTACTTCAGTGTGATCTCTAGATAGCAAGTCCTCATCCAAGTATATACCACCTAAGATATGCTTTCTTTGAAGATGTTCAACTTAAATTATTGATGACTTTTTTAGACCACCATATTTTTTATAGATGCAAAAATGTGTTTTATACCTAGCATTATAGAAGATTAAATATTACATAAAAGAATGAAATATATATATATCTAAATTTGAATAACTGGAAGGAAACTGCATAATATTTCAAATATTTCCAAATTTATATTTCATTATAATCTTTAGTGTTGAAAGATACTTACAAGTTTACTCTTAAGAACTGTGCTGAGCAAGATTCGTTATTTTTAACTTTCCTTTTGATATATTTTCTAACTTGTCTTAAATGGTATGAATAAATTAGCTATTTGGGAGTGCATAGCTCAGTTTGTAAAGAATCTGCCTGCAATGCAGGAGACCTGACTTTGATCCCTAGGTTGGGAAGATCCCCTGGAGAAGCGAAAGGCTACCCACTTCAGTATTCTGGCAGGAGTATTCCATGGACTGCATAGTCCACGGGGTCAAAAAGAGTTGGACATGACTGAGTGACTTTCACTTCTTTCACACAAGGAGAATGTTAACTTTTTGATATTGTGAACGTAGTCCTTTAATAATTGAGTCTTATTAGGTTTAAGAAGATAATACTATTTGCAATATAATAATTAGAAATCAAAGATGAATTTCAAGCATTAGCAAACATTTTCAGTAAAGAGCTAGAGTGACTATTTTATCTCTGTTGCAACTACTCATTTCTGCCTTTGTTTCTGCTCAAAATCCTTCAGGCTAGGCTTCAACAGGGCTTCCCTGGTAGTTCAGGTGGTAAAGAATCTGCCTGCAATGTGGGAGATCTGGGTTCAATCCCTGAGTTGGGAAGATCGCCTGGAAGAGGAAATGGCAACCCACTCCAGTATTCTTTCCTGGAGAATCCCAGGGACAGAGGAACCTGGCAGGCTACAGTCCGTTGGGTCACAAAGAGTTGGACATGACTGAGTGACTAAGAATAGCACAGCACAGGCTTCACCAGTACATGAACTGACAACTTCCAGATGTACAAGCTGGATTTAGAAAAGGCAGAGGAACCAGACATCAAACTGCCAACAACCACTGGAACATAGGAAAAGCAAGAGAATTCAAGAAAAATATATACTTCTGCTTCATTGACTATGCTAAAGTCTTTGACTGTGTGGATTACAACAAACTGTGGAAAATTCTTAAAGAGATAGGAATACCAGACCACCTTACCTACCTCATGAGGAACCTATATGCAGGTCAAGAAGCAACTGTTAGAACCTGACATGGAAAAATGAACTGGTTCCAAATTGGGAAAGGAGTATGTCAAGGCTATATTGTCACCCTGCTTTTTTAACTTGTATGCAGAGTACATCATGTAAAATGCTGGGCTGGATTAATTCCAAACTGGAATCAAGATTACTGGGACAAATAAGAACAATCTCAGATACACAGATGATACCACCCTAATGGCAGAAAGCAAAGAGCAACTAAAGAGCCTCTTGAAAGTGAAAGAGGAGAGTAAAAAAGCTGGCTTCATACTCAAGATTCAAAAAACTAAGAACATGGCATCTGTTCCCATCACTTCATAGCAAATAGGTGGGGAAACAATGGAAACGGTGAGAGACTTTATTTTCTTGGTCTCCAAAGTCACTGTGGATGGTGACTGCCACCATGAAATTAACAGATGCTTGCTCCTTGGAAGAGAAGCCATGACAAAACTAGACAGCATATTAAAAAGCAGAGATATTAATTGGCTGACAAAAGTCTGTATTTTCAAAGCTATAATTTTTCCAGTAGTCATTTAGGGATGTGAGAGTTGAACCATAAAGTATGCTGAGTGCCGAAGAATTGATGCTTTCAAATTGTGGTGCTTGAGAAGACTCTCGAGAGTCCCTTGGACAGCAAGGAAATCAAACTAGTCAATCCCAAAGGAAATCAGTCCTGAATCTTCACTGGAAGGACTAATGCTAAAGCTGAAGTTCCAATACTCTGATGACCTGATGCGAAGAGCCAACTCATTGGAAAAGACCCTGATGCTGGGAAAGATTGAAGACAGGAGGAGAAGGGGATGACGGAGGATGAGATGGTTGGATTGCATCATGACTCAAAGGACATGTGTTTGAGTAAACTCCAGGAAATGGTGAAGGACAAGGAAGCCTGGTATGCTGTAGTCCATGGAGTTGCTAAGAGTCAGACATGACTTACCAACTGAACAACAACTTCAAGAAAGCAGCCATACACAGTACCTAAAGGAATGGGTGTGGCTGTATTTCAATAAAGTTTTATTTACAACAGGCATGAGTTAGATATGGTCTCTGGGTTATTGTTTGTTGATTGATGTAGCTGTTTTTGTTAACAGAAAAAGTTTCAACACTTTCAAGCATAGCCTCAATGGTATAGAACTTCATTGTATCTGAATACAATTTTAATTCCATAAAAGGCAAGAGAACCTTTGGCTCATCAATGATGCCAGCTGATAAGAAATAACCATGTGTCTTACATGTGATTTTTGTTCCTCAAATGAAGCTTGAACTGAATACTCTTTTGAAAAATAGAACTCAAAGTATGCTCTTTTCTTTCCTTAATGAAAGCTCTTTTAGTTTCATTTTTATTATATTTCCTCTTTTCTATTCTCAGTGGAATCATTAATTTTCTTCTTTATAAGAGGACCAGATGAATAATAATCCTTAAATTATTCTTAAACAGGTTTCTGAAAAACAACTGATAAAATTGTTTTATTCTAGGGGAGGCAAGATAGCAGTTGATAGGAATACAGCTGACCCTTGAACAACACAAAGGTTAGGGGGGCTGACAATCTGTACAGTAGAAAATTTGCATAAAACTTCACAGTCAGCTCTCTGCATTTGTGGTTCTACATCTGCAGATTTAACCAACCTTAGAGACTGGAGTGCTGTAACATGTACTTACTGAAAACATTTGCCCGTAAGTAGGACCATGCAGCTCAAAAAATAGCATGTGCTATTGAAGGGTCACGTGCATGTTAACACCTTTAATAGGAACAGTATTTTTTAAGTTAAATTCCATATTTAGTTTCTGGGAAACATGTATAAGGTGTAAAGAATATATTGATCAAATTGATTTCCCTTTTCTACACATAAATACTGTAGTATTTGAATAATCAGAACAATAAATGCCTATAACATTGCTGCAAATCCCAAGAAAAGGGAACATAGTTCAGGTCACTCTTTCTCCCCACTAGATCATCATCAAATATCCCAAAATGTGACTTTAGTGACAGCACAAACAAAATCTGAAATGTCTGAAAACAAATGCCTATAGGATATGACCAGTGGTGGAATTAAATTTAATTGGGCACTTTTCTGTAGAAGGGCATTGGAAGCCCTTTTCTTATTGATTTTCCTTACTGACTTAGATTCAAGGAAATTAAATTCTGTTTGTTTTTGAGGATCACATTTCTAAAATTTGGTTAATTACCCATCTTTTGCATTTATGCTTATCTTTCATGCAAACAAGCTTACGAAAACTATTTTTATTTTTTGGGAATTTCTTGAGAAATAATACTCAAAGTTCTGTAGAAAATCTACAATTCCTTAACTGTTAGGAAATTTTACATTAAGAAATTTATAGAAGAAAATATTTGCAAATCTGATAAAAGGTTAATATCCAATACATCAAAAACTTACACAATTCAAGAAAAACCAAACAATCCAATTAAAAAGCTGATAATGAATCTGAATTGACATTGTTTCAAAGAATCCATGTAGATAGACAACAGGCACATGAAAAGATGTTACAGATCACTAATTACTAGGGAAATGCAAATCAAAAACCACAGTAGATCTCACCCCACACCTGTTAGAAAGGCTACTACTAAATAAAACAACAACAATAAATAGCAAAAGTTGGAAAGAATGTAGAAAAAAAAGAACCTTCATATACTGTGGGTGGGGCTGGAAACTGGTGTAGCCACTTTGGAAAGTATTATGGAGAGTCCTCAAAAATTTAAGAATAAGACCACCATGTGCCTCACCTATTCCACTTCTAGACATTTATCCAAAGAACACAAACACAACTCAAAAGACCCATGCACCCCTGTGTTCACTGCAACATTATTTGTAACCAAGATAAAGACAGTCGAAGTATTTGTCAGTGGGTAAATGGATAAAGATGTGATATATAAAAATGTGTACACACACACACACACAAACACACACATACACACAGTGAAATGCTACCCATCCATAAAAAAATGAAATCCTGCCATTTGTGATAACATGAATGGAATTTGATGGTATTATGAAAAGAAAAATACCATATTATTTCACTTATATGCAAAGTCTAAAAAAGACTTCAAACAAATGAGCAAACAAAATAATGAAAACAAATCCATAGATCCAGAGAACAGATGAGTGGTTGCCAGAGAGGGAAAGGGGTTGGGGGGTGAGCAGAATTAGTGAAGGGGTCAGCTATATGGTGATGCATGGTAACGAGACTTGCGGTGGAGATCACTTAGTAGTGTATACAGATGTCAAATTAGAATGATATACATCTAAACCTTTTATGGGCTTCCCTTGTAGCTCACCTGGTAAAGAATCTGCCTGCAATGTGGGAGACCTGGGTTTGATCCCTGGGTTGGGAAGATCCCCTAGAGAAGGGAAAGGCTACCCACTCCAGTATTCTGGCCTGGAGAATTCCTCTTATAATAAAGAAAAGAATAAAGTATTCTGGCCTGGAGAAAGCCTTTTATAAATTAAATAAAAAAGAACAAATAAAAAAGGAAAGTACCTTTTTTAAAGTATTTAATCCACATTTCCCCAAAGTACTAACTTACAGTCTTGAGCATAAACACCGTAGTATTTTCTTTCACTTCTTTGCAGCACCCCAGGTCTGTCCTCACAGAGAATTCCTATAAGTCTGTGCTATTTGATTGGCTTGGAGAAGGGCTATTGATTTGGAATCTCTTTTTTTTTTTCTTTTATTCAAATGAGAACATATGTTCTGACTTTAAATACAAAGGCGGTGATAGACCAAAGTGGAATTAGGTGTTATTACAGGATAACAGATGTGTTTTGACTCCCTTTTATTATGCTTGCAAATATATCCTTTACACTGAGTGTTAAATCTCATGCATGGTGTAGTTCTTGAAAAGATATCCTGTATTATAGTATATGGAAATAATCTCACTTTTTGAGAAAGGTGAATGACTCAATCAAAAGTTGTAGCTGATCCTTCTTGAAATTTCTGTAGCCATAGTACAGTAATAAGGACCGTTTTTAAACTGGTGTCAGACTCAGATGACATATGATCACCACCAGCTGCATCAAGATGTAGTCTGGGTAAAAATAAGTTATTTGACCAGAACAGCAGAACAAAGCTGAAAATCTTCTGACACCTGATCCCTTCAGCAGCTGTGGAAATCTATTGAAAGGGTTCTCCTTCTAATGCATTTGTCAGAATGCTAATTGGAAAAATGACTTCATGTCATGAGTCATACAGTCACCTCTGTGGACCTCATTAGACTTAAATGAGTGCACTCAAGTCCAGCACCATCATTCAGATATAGCCATATGTTGGTAAAGAAGATAGCTCAGTAACCGGGCTCCTGGCCAATTGTGAACATTGTCAAGTAAAGAAATGGGGTAAAAATTGAATAGAAATGTTTAAGGGCAGATGTAGACATAAGGCATTATACCTTTCTGAGAAAAAGCTATACAAGCTTGGGACTTTTAAGAAGTTCAACCAAGTTAAGCAAAAAAAGTTTAGGCAAATTTTATCCTTAAATGCACCTTAGAAGTACTCTGGAGCAGAGGGAAATAGAAAGAGAACTAACATAAGTCTTAAGTGTTCACAATTTAGAAATGCAGGCAGCCATTTGTATAAGTGGGCTTCCCGGTGGCTCAGCAGTAAAGAATCTGCCTGCAATACAGGAGACTTGAGTTTGAGGGAAGATCCCCTGGAGAAGAAGATGGCAACCCACTCCAGTGTTCTTGCTGGGAAAAGCCCATGGACAGAGGAGCCTTGTCGGTTATGGTCCATAGGATTGCCAAGAGTCATACAACTTAAGTGACTGAGGACACATATATGTAACTTCAGTAAAAGAGAAGCTATGAAAACAAAAATTATAAAATACCAGTTAAGTTCCTAGAGGAAAGTGTGGAAGGAATCTATCAATTATGATTGTATTAAGTAAGGTTGAAGAGAAGATGGAGAAAAGAGAGAGCCTCCTGGGGCAGGCAGAATTTAACCTAGAAGTGCAAGGATGGGGACGTATTGTAGAGACACATGTGGAAACAGGCAGGGAAAGCAAGTGGAAAGACCTTTGATGTAGCAGATATGACCTGGGAAACGGAATCCTGGCTAACACATTATATACAGGATTTCCCAGGTGGTGCTAGTGATAAAGAACCTGCTCGCCAATGAAGGAGACATAAGAGATATAGATTCCATCCCTGGGTCAGTAAGATCTCCTGGAGCAGGGCATGGCAACTGACTGCAGTATTCTTGCCTGGAGAATCCCATGGACAGAGGAGTCTGGCAGGCTACAGTCCATAATGTTGCAAAGAGTTGGACATGATTGAAACAACTTAGTAGGCTCTCACACATACGCAGTATAGACAACTCCAACTACTGTGGGAATCATGGGTTTGAAACTGGGTATTTGGTGCTGGTAAGGCTAGAAATGCAGGATAATCTTTGAATATCAGCCAAGAGATCACTAGAATGAAACTACATAACTTCATAAAAATTAACACATGATTTTAAATAACAAGTGATTATCTTTAAGGATATGGAAATAACATTATCTTTTTTAACAGGTAAAATAATACGCATAATGTCTTCAGATGTGTGCACCTTTACAATACAAAAGTACCAAGTCATCCAAGCAATTAAATATTTTGTTTTCCACTTAGAAAGAAAAAGTATCTGTTCATCTAAACTTTCTATACTTCATCTGGTTGTCTGAAAAGACAACCGTGATAGACCTGAAAATTCTAGTTAGAACTGACATTTCTTTTAAATACAAAACTCAAATGAACAAACATTTGCTGAAAGTCGAGTACAGTCAAGAAACTTAGATGCCATGAAAGTAAAGATGATGTGATGGGGAATCACAGGCTTAACCTAAGGTGTAGTTCAACCTGGTCACTGATAACAGGATAGGTGAGAATTATTGCCTGAATGGAGCTACTGTCTGTTTCTGAAACTTATGGTTCTCATCATTAGCCTCAAAGTCAAAATGTCTCAGACTTTATTCTATCTCTGGATTAACCCTGGAATAACCCTCTGGAATAACCCTGACCTCCTGGCTTTTCTGGAACACTGGTCATTTAGGCAGTGAAAATACCAATGTTGTTTGGCAACTGTTGATGGCCTATGTACTATAGGTTAAGGACTGGATGAAGGGAGATGAATTTCTTACATGATAAATTTGAAAGGCTAATTTTATATCAAGCTGTATACATCCATGGTAGGTCTCTTTCTCTCTATATATAGACCTATATATGGATGTATACAGCTTGATATAAAATGGTATATATATATATATATATATATGTATATATGCCATTCTTTTCTCTCCAACTTTACTTTCTTTAAAAAAAAATTAAACAAATATAGGTGTGAAAAAACTATCACATAGATGAAATTTCATACAGTAAACAAGGCCATGTGAGTGAGTGAGTGAGTGAATTTGCTCAGTCGCGTCCAACTCTTCATGACCCCATGGACTGTAGCTTACCAGGCTCCTCCATCCATGGGATTTTCCAGGCAAGAATACTGGAGTGGGTTGCCATCATGTATCAATCTGTCTGAACAATCTTCTCTATCTCACATATCACCAACTCAGTGGACGTGAATATGAGCAAATTTCAAGGGATAGCAAAGGACAGGGAAGCCTGGTGTGCAGTCCATGGGGTTGCAAAGAGTTGAACACAACTCTTTGAACACAACTTAGTGGCTGAACAACAACAATAACAACAAAATCTCACCCGTATGGTAGTCCTTAGCTTGACTTTTATCACTTCAGTCAAAATTTTACTATTTTTGAGATTTTCACAAATGGAATCATATTGTATGTACTCTTTGGTGTCTGTTATATTTTGTTCAGCCTTAAGTTTGTATGATTCACTTATGCTGTAACTATAGCTCTAGTTTGTTCAGATTTATTGTATATGTATATTATATGAACATATGAATATGTCATTATTTTGGGTTGCTTAAATTTTGTGGCCATTATGAGCTGTGCTGCAAAATGCAGTCTCGTGTGTCTTTTGGTGCATTTACACAGTTTTATATACACAGGAATAGAATTGTTGGGTGAAAACTAACTGTCTATATTTTTCATTAGTGGATGCGTACATTCTCACTCAGTCTTTTTTTTTTTTTTTTTAAACTTTACAATATTGTATTAGTTTTGCCAAATATCGAAATGAATCCACCACAGGTATACATGTGTTCCCCACCCTGAACCCTCCTCCCTCCTCCTTCCCCATACCATCCCTCTGGGTCATCCCAGTGCACCAGCCCCAAGCATCCAGTATCGTGCATCGAACCTGGACTGGCAACTCATTTCATACATGATATTATACATGTTTCAATGCCATTCTCCCAAATCTTCCCACCCTCTCCCTCTCCCAAAGAGTCCATAAGACTGCTCTATACATCAGTGTCTCTTTTGCTGTCTTGTACACAGGGTTATTGTTACCATCTTTCTAAATTCCATATGTATGCGTTAGTATACTGTATTGGTGTTTTTCTTTCTGGCTTACTTCACTCTGTATAATAGGCTCCAGTTTCATCCACCTCATTAGAACTGACTCAAATGTATTCTTTTTAATGGCTGAGTAATACTCCATTGTGTATATGTACCTCAGCTTTCTTATCCATTCATGTGCTGATGGACATCTAGGTTGCTTCCGTGTCCTGGCTATTATAAATAGTGCTGTGATGAACATCAGGGTACACGTGTCTCTTTCCCTTCTGGTTTCCTCAGTGTGTATGCCCAGCAGTGGGATTGCTGGATCATAAGGCAGTTCTATTTCCAGTTTTTTAAGGAATCTCCACACTGTTCTCCATAGTGGCTGTACTAGTTTGCATTCCCACCAACAGTGTAAGAGGGTTCCCTTTTCTCCACACCCTCTCCAGCATTTATTGCTTGTAGACTTTTGGATCGCAGCCATTCTGACTGGAGTGAAATGGTACCTCATAGTGGTTTTGATTTGCATTTCTCTGATAATGAGTGATGTTGAGCATCTTTTCATGTGTTTGTTAGCCATCTGTATGTCTTCTTTGGAGAAATGTCTATTTAGTTCTTTGGCCCCTTTTTTGATTGGGTCATTTATTTTTCTGGAGTTGAGCTGTAGGAGTTGCTTGTATATTTTTGAGATTAGTTGTTTGTCGGTTGCTTCATTTGCTATTATTTTCTCCCATTCTGAAGGCTGCCTTTTTCGAGGTTTTTTGGAAATACAAAAAACCTCGAATAGCCAAAGCTATCTTGAGAAAGAAGAATGGAACTGGAGGAATCAACCTACCTGACTTCAGGCTCTACTACAAAGCCACAGTTATCAAGACAGTATGGTACTGGCACAAAGACAGAAATACAGATCAATGGAACATTCTCACTCAGTCTTGTCCAACTCGATGCATTAGTGGATACTGCCAAACGATTGAGGTGTTGATCACAGTTGTACTCATTTACACCCACACCATTCTGCATGATAATTTCACTTGCTGTAAAGCACATTCTCATCAAATATTGTCAGTCTTTAATCTTAGAAGTTTTAATGTGGTCTGGTGGTGTGTTGTTGGAAATACAATTTGCTTTTTCTCAATGATTAACGATATTGAGTATTCTTTTAGAATTAAATTACTTAACAGTGTATTATTTAATTGTGATTTTATTTTATTTTATTTTATTTTTAAACTTTACATAATTGTATTAGTTTTGCCAAATATCGAAATGAATCCACCACAGGTATACCTGTGTTCCCCATCCTGAACCCTCCTCCCTCCTCCCTCCCCATACCATCCCTCTGGGTCGTCCCAGTGCACTAGCCCCAAGCATCCAGTATCGTGCATCGAACCTGGACTGGCAACTCGTTTCTTACATGATATTTTACATGTTTCAATGTCATTCTCCCAAATCTTCTAATGCTCTTTTTGTTACTTTGTTCTGGGTTAATTTATCTGGGGTCAAAGAGCATATTCTAATATATAAATTAAATCATATGAAATGTTTCCTTTAATAAACTAGTATAGGATCAATTTTGGTAAATGTTCCATGCCTACTAGGAAAAATATGCTTTCTTTAGATGTTAACTGTAGTTTTCTATGTATCTCCATTTGGTCCAGATTTTCAATGATTCTCAAATTTCTAATTGCCATTGTGACTTTGTATATACTTAAAATTAACTGAGAGAAATGTTGGAAATTTCATAGTGTGATTTACAGATTTAGTTCTTTGATGTTAAGCTTTACTCGGTATATTTTAAGAGTAATTCATTTTATCATCCTGGTTTTATTGAAACCTTTATCACGGTGGAATACCTTTTACATATCATGACTAATTAGAAAAGACTCATCTCTATAGTATTTAAATATTCTTGATTTCATCTGGACACTTCAAGTTGCAAAATACACACACACGCACACACACACACACACACACACACAAACACATCCTTATGCTGTCTGGTCTCATTTTCATGCATGACAGCAATCTTAAGCTGTCCCAAAATGTCCGTAACAATTCTACTATCATTACTTCTCAAATTCTTGAGTTGACTATTTTCTACTTTCTTCCTCTAACCTTCTACACCCATTCTTCCCATTGTCAAATCTTCACTCTTCATTTCAAAGATAAAACAGTAACAACCAGAAGAGACATACCTTATTCTTTCTACCTTCAGGTCAAGTTTCCATTTCTCTTGTTACAATAAATGTATGTGTTCTGCTTCTATATCTGGCCACTGTGTGTTAAATTTCCTCTTGACTACTTAAACATTTTCTTTGTTTTTTTCTTGTCCTACTATAATCATTTCCATCAAAATATGCTTCAATATATCATTTTACTAAAACCCAAACAATAACAATAAAAACTTTTCTGAACCCATATGTTGGAACCCTCTTTAGCTCCCATCTGTTTATCTACCTCCCTCTATAGCCAAGCCCCTTAGAAGAGTTTCATATCCTGCTCTATCCACTTACTTTTTTCACTTTCTCTTTAGTTCAATCCCAATTAGGTTTCCTTCTCTACAGCTCTAGTGAAATTGCTCCAGTCAAATTATAAAGCTCAATCTGTGTTTCTTCCTTTACACGATTTAACTGATTCAGTTGATTATTCTCTCTTTGAAATGTTTTTTATGCTCGTATTTTAGAGAAATCATACTCAGTTTTTTCCAGCCTCATTGGCTTCAGTTTCTTCATCTCTTGCTAGATCTTCCTGGTAAGTTGGGTCACTGAAGGGTGGAGTGGTCCTTTGCTCAGTTCTTAGCATTGTCCTCTTCTCTAGTTACATTCCCCCACTAATGATCTCATCTAGCTTCAAGGATGCAAATATCATCCACATCTCAGTGAGTCTGTCCAATATATCTTTAGTTCTGAGTTCCTCCTTGAGCTTCAGATTCATATGATAAATACCTATGTGACATAACCCGTGCCATCTCTAGTCTTCCCAGTTCTGGAAACAGCACTATAATTTTTTGAGTTGTTCAGACTGAACTTAGAACCTTTTTTACTTCTCTTTTCTTCATAATCTTATAATCATCCATTAGTGAGTCCCTGGAAACTCTGTTTTTGCAATATTTCTGACAACACCTTTATCCTCTCTCATCTGCAAGAGCTTCCTAAGTAATATATCAGGTTTTACATGTTTCCTTACAATCTATTATTTCCATTATAGACAGAAACATCTTGAAATATTCTAGTTCAGATCTCACCACTTCTCTTTTCATGAATCTCCTATGTTTTCCCAACACAGATATAGTAAATTAAAGTAAAATTGAAGCTCCTCCACATGGCCCATGGGAGCTGAGATGAAATCACCAGGCCTACTCTTTGGTATCAGTTTTCATTATCCTTTCCCTTACATTACTCCAGCAACACTGGGTTTATCCTGCTTCTTGGGCTATCCAAACTGATAGTTGCAGCTTCAATTGCCTTCTCATTCCTTCATGTTCTTGGGTTTTCATCTGGAATAGCACTGTTTAGAAAAAATTCCCTGACCATTCAATTAAAATATGGGATTATCTCTGTAATCCATTTACTTTTCTAAGAGCTCATATCACTGTTGTGTTAATTTCTTCTTTACATTATCTAGCATTAAAATGGAGAAGGCAATGGCAACCCACTCCAGTACTCTTGCCTAGAAAATCCCATGGGCAGAGGAGCCTGGTAGGCTGCAGTCCATGGGGTTGGGAAGAGTTGGACACAAATGAGTGACTTCACTTTCACTTTTCACTTTCATGCACTGGAGAAGGAAATGGCAACCCACTCCAGTGTTCTTGCCTGGAGAATCCCAGGGACGGGGGAGCCTGGTGGGCTGCCGTCTATGGGGTCGCACAGAGTCAGACATGACTGAAGCAACTTAGCAGCAGCAGCAGGATTAAAATATATTTACTCTAAGATTGTTATGCTGTATTTTTCACTATGCAACCAACAGATTAAAAAGTTATTAACACACGTGTGTGTGTGTGTTAGTTGCTCACTTGTGTCTGACTCTTTGTGACCCCATGGACTATAGCCCACCAGGCTCCTTTGTCCATGGAGTTTTCCAGGCAAGAATACTGGAGTGGGTTGCCATTTCCTTCTCCAAAAAGGCTGATCAGATCAGATCAGATCAGATCAGTCGCTCAGTCATGTCCGACTCTTTGTGACCCCATGAATCGCAGCACACCAGGCCTCCCTGTCCATCACAAACTCCCGGAGTTTACTGAGACTCACATCCATCGAGTCAGTGATACCATCCAGCCATCTCATCCTCTGTCGTCCCCTTCTCCTCCTGCCCCCAATCCCTCCCAGCATCAGAGTCTTTTCCAATGAGTCAACTCTTCGCATGAGGTGGCCAAAGTTCTGGAGTTTCAGCTTTAGCATCATTCCTTCCAAAGAAATCCCAGGGCTGATCTCCTTTAGAATGGACTGGTTGGATCTCCTTGCAGTCCAAGGGACTCTCAAGAGTCTTCTCCAACACCACAGTTCAAAAGCATCAATTCTTCGGCACTCAGCCTTCTTCACAGTTCAACTCTCACATCCATACATGACCACAGGAAAAACCATAGCCTTGACTAGACAAACCTTTGTTGGCAAAGCAATGTCTCTGCTTTTGAATATGCTGTCTAGGTTGGTCATAACTTTCCTTCCAAGGAGTAAGTGTCTTTTAATTTCATGGCTGAAGTCACCATCTGCAGTGATTTTGGAGCCCAGAAAAATAAAGTCTGACACTGTTTCTACTGTTTCCCCATCTATTTCCCATGAAGTGATGGGACCGGATGCCATGATCTTCGTTTTCTGAATGTTGAGCTTCAAGCCAACTTTTTCACTCTCCTCTTTCACTTTCATCAAGAGCTTTTTGAGTTCCTCTTCACTTTGTGCCATAAGGGTGGTGTCATCTGCATATCTGAGGTTATTGATATTTCTCCTGGCAATCTTGATTCCAGCTTGTTTTTCTTCCAGTCCAGTGTTTCTCATGATGTACTCTGCATATAAGTTAAATAAACAGGGTGACAATATACAGCCTTGACATACTCCTTTTCCTATTTGGAACCAGTCTGTTGTTCCATATCCAGTTCTAACTGTTGCTTCCTGACCTGCATGCAGGTTTCTCAGGAGGCAGGTCAGGTGGTCTGGTATTCCCATCTCTTGAAGAATTTTCCACAGTTTATTGTGATCCACACAGTCAAAGGCTTTGGCATAGTCAATAAAGCAGAAATAGATGTTTTTCTGGAACTCTTTGCTTTTTTCCATGATCCAGCGGATGTTGGCAATTTGATCTCTGGTTCCTCTGCCTTTTCTAAAACCAGCTTGAACATCTGGAAGTTCACGGTTCACATATTGCTGAAGCCTGGCTTGGAAATTCAAGATGATAACTGTACTTAGCAGCACACATGGTGAATGCTAAATAATTATTTCAAATGGATTATAAAAAAGGAATAAATAGTTGGTTATCAGAATTGAAATATGAGGTTTAAAAATAAACCAAGTTAATTTTATGTTGAAGTGGCAATAAAAACGATTTTCAATCTTTATTTTCCCTTTATATTCCTATGTTTCAAGGTCACATTGTCAAGCTTGATTTCTGTAGGAGTTTAATTATTATTAAAATAAAATTTAATAATATGCTTACAAATTGGTATATATGGCTTATAAAAGAAGATTTTTCTTTTATTCAATATAAAATTATTCATTACAAGGGAATATGTACATAAAGAGAGGGAATCAAAAATTAGTAACAATTTATATATCCACCTGGAGCTATGTTACCAAGACTTTTAAAATAAAGTAAAATTCCTACTTGCCTTATAAACTGAACATTAATTTAACTTGGAATGATATATAACATCCTAACTTTAGGAGGTTGACATTTATTTAACAATGTTAATATAAGGCCCATTTTGTGCTAGGTATTTTGGGTAATTTCTGAGGACAATTATTTAACAATGTTAAAGGTTGAAACTTATTTAACAATGTTAATATAAGGCTCATTTTGTGCTAGGTACTTTTGTAGCTTCTGGGGACACAATTGTCTACCAAACAGATCTGATCCTTAATTTCTTAGAGTTCGTTAGTTTATTGTTGCTGGAAGACCATCATTAATAAGCAAAATAAACTTCAGTTATTTAAAAAAGTGCTATGAAAATAAAAAAAAAACATGAGTTATCACGATACTTTGATTATAAAATTGGGAAATCTTTAACTTACAGAAATTCTTAGGTTCTTAAGTTCAATCTTTTGTGTGTTGACATTTTCTTAATAGTTAAAGAACAATCATTTAGATCCAGTGATGTGCTGGAGACGAGCAAGTACTAGCTCCCAAGGGCAGACTGTGTACATCTCTTGTTAATTATGCACAATAGTAGCTATAACTTGAAATTAACTGAAGTACAAGTATTTATACCACAGAACCTGTAAAAATGCTAAAAAAAATCTGGACTTCCCTTTCTTACAGAGTTGGTTCTTACACTCACACACACCAGACAGCACTGACTATGTCACTCTCCCAACAGAAGAAAGTATATTTACCAACACTGAAATGCAACAATTTAAAATAAAGAGAAAGTTATAGATTTTCACAAAGTATTAATCCCAAGAACTTTCCTCATGAAGGATATTATCGGAACTAGTAGCTGAGTCAGATCCACAAATAGATTATTTAGGTAATAAAGCCATAGTTCTAAATCTGAGATAACTAAACACTTTAACTTGACATGATTAAGAATCTCTCATCATCTGATTTTTTCTTTATACAGTTTATCAGGTTCAATTTAATGTTTTTGGCTTGAATTAAAATTAGTATAACATTTGAAGAAATTATACCAGATGGTCAAATAATTCTTTTAAGGACTTATGATTAGATGGCCAAGTAATTCTTTAGAAAACTTTTAATTTTCTTAATCTGTTCTGCTTGGCTCTTATGCAATAGAAGCCATTAGCTTCTACAGATAGGGTCACATTGTAAATTATTCTTTGTAGTTATATTTCTGATTGTTTGCCTTGTCTCTTGTTCACCTTTAAATGTTTTCAAGGAGATTTAAAGTTTTAGAAGCTAGATTGCTATTATCTTATAGAAAACATTGAAATCGTATTCATGGAACAAGGAAACCATAATCATTGTTCAATAAATTGATGCCTAATTTTAATATTTAACTTTTTTTTGTTTGTTTTTACAAGTGGGAATTGTCTTTATTCTTTTCTTCAGATTCAACTTGTACAAAAATCTTGAAAAAAAACTGCACTTTCAAAAGTTCTGTTAGGACTGTACTTCTAGAAAGCAAAATCTTCAGACTTTTCAAAAATGGTGATATAAAGTACAAAAAATAGTCTATGAATTAGAGGGAAAATTTTTGAGTTGACTAGTCACAAAACATGTGATAGCAACCATGGCAAGCAAGAGAAATTCTGCTTCAAAATGGAAAGATTTTGGCAGAGGTGTCAGCCTCACTTAGGAAAATTACTTCAGCTCTAACTATTGTCATCCAACAACCAGCCCACGGATTTCACCCACTTCCTTCTACTAAGAGTAGCAATTGCTGAACATTTCAAGCTCACAAAGAGGTGTAATTCTGAATCACAAAAACTAAAAAATGTAGTTAGGCCAGTGGCAACATTGATGGCCGCAAAACAGACACCTGAATCTGATTAAATTAAGAAAACAACCTTACTTGAATCTGTGCAGAAGCAGACAACCTATGAGTCACCAGAACATTCAAAGATCACAGTGAAAAAGAAAGCTAACAATTTGAGATTTTTCATTAATACGTTATACTAGGCTAATTTTTCTAGATAAAAATATATGCAATTAATATGAATCATTATGTTAATTGGTATTTTTTCAAAGAGCAAGTGTGCTTAACAGTTCCATTCTATATGCTTTACTTTTGAAACTGTACCATAATTCAGAACACTTACACTAAGCAGTGCTTCTCCTTCCTTAATGTGGCACAAATCTAGAATAATAAGCAACTGATTCTAGGAGATTTAATGCTCACACATTCATGTATACCTATAAATACATCTCTCACTCTTCCCATTTGTGTTTAATAGTAGCAGTAGCTAGAAATTATCTGTGGTGCAAATACTTACAACATGGAAACTGGAAAAATGCTGTAAAATGGATCTCCTTTTCATAGTGTTGGTAATCTCACACACATAGACATAGACACACACACATCTACAGACCATTGATTATATTCCTCTTCCTGTAGAAGAAAATATATCTCTCTATATATACATATGTGTGCATGTATTCACACATGTATATAGATACATACATAAATGCATACACATGTGTATATGTCTATATTTATGCATAATGTTACTTCTTGACCTGCACACAGATTTCTCAGGAGGCAGGTAAGGTGGTCTGGTACTCCCATCTCTTGTAGAATTTTCCACAGTTTGTTGTGATCCACACTGCCAAAGGCTTTGGCATAGTCAATAGTGGATGTTTTTCTGGAACTCTCTTGCTTATCCTGTGATCCAAAAGATGTTGGCAATTTGTGAAACTGGTTGCAAATTGGGAAATGAAGTACATCAAACTGTATAGTGTCACCCTGCTTATTTAACTTACATGCAGAGTACATCATGCAAAATGCTGGGCTGGATGAAGCACAAGCTAGAATCAAGATTTCCAGGAGAAATATCAATAGCCTTAGGTATGCAGATGACACCACCCTTATGGCAGAAAACAAAGAGGAACTAACAGCCTCTTGATGAAGTTAAAGAGCATAGTGAAAAAGTTGGCTTAAAACTCAACATTCAAAAAACTAAGATCATGGCATCTGGTCCCATCACTTCATGGCAAATATTTGGGGAAACAATGGAAACAGTAACAGACTATTTTCTTGGGCTCCAAATTCACTGCAGATGGTGACTGCAGCCATGAAATTAAAAGACACTTGCTCCTTGGAAGGAAAGCTATGACAAACCTAGATGGCATATTAAAAAGCAGAGACATTACTTTGCTGACAAAGGTTCTTTATAATCAAAGCTATCATTTTTCCAGTAGTCATGTATGGATGTGAGAGCTGGACCATAGAGAAAGCTTAGCACTGAAGAATTGATACTTTTGAACTGTGGTGTTGGAGAAGCCTTTTGAGAGTCCCTTGGGGTGTAAGATCAAACCAATCAATCTAAAGGAAATCAGTCCTGAATATTCATTGGAAGAACTGATGCTGAAGCTGAAACTCCAATATTTTGGCCACCTGATACGAAGAACTGACTCATTGGAAAAGACCCTGATGCTGGGAAAGTTTGAAGGCAGGAGAAGGGGATGACAGAGGATGAGATGGTTGGATGGCATCACCAACTCAAAGGATACGAGTTTGAGCAAGTTCCAAGAGTTGGTGATGCACAGGGAAGCCTGGTGTGCTGCAGTCCATGGAGTCACAGTGGCAAAGAGCAGAACATGAGTGAGTGAGTGAACTGAACTGATGCATAATGTATATTTACATCTATAATTAACATTTCTGAAATCTAGATACATCAATAATATGCTCATTATAATTTTTTCTCTAAACAGCTGTTACTAAATTGTTACATCTCATAATTAATGCTGCTGCAAAAATGAAGGAAATGTGTTAAATTCTCTTATCTGCATCTTAACTTTTCAACCCATGTTTTAGTGACACAAAACCAAAATTATGAACTGATTCTTTGTATTTGAATATAATCATATCAAAATCATTTTCAGTTCAGTTCAATTCAGTTCAGTTGCTCACTACTGAAAAAATAGTAAAAAAAATTCATTTTACATTTTCCCGATATTCCAGGGTATTAAAGAGCATTTTTTAAAAGTTATTTCTTTTGTTTGGCAATTTAAATGTATCTGGAAGAATACTCTGATTTTTTGAAAATTTAAAAACTGTTCACTTTGTGATGAATAAGGTTAAACTATCAAGAACTTGTCTAAAATTAGAAACACTTATTGAATCATTTTTGTTAGTACTCCTTTTTAAGAAATTATTTCTCTATGATGAAAAGTTAACTAGCTTGATCTTTAACAATCATATGTGACATATTATGAGTAAATCTTCAAAGCTACATTTTTGTATCTTTACCTATTAAATCACTCAATACACAGATTTCCTTCTGGGACCCTAGTTTTAATGATGAAGAGAATAGCTACCTAACTGACAAGTACAAAAACAGAACCAGGAGATTAAGAGAGCATACATTTCTGCATTATTACCCTGGTCTTTGAGCCAGCAGAAGAGATATCATACTATAATATTGTCCCTTCAAAAGTCCCTTAGATCATAAGTTTTCACACATACAACCCAAAATATCATGACAAAGTTGAAACTAGTCTCAAAAGAATTGGTCTAATTAGAGTATGTTTTAAAATAAGTATGTTTAATATACACTCTGAAAAGGTAGATTTAATCAAACTGCTGTTACTGCTGCTGCTAAGTCGCTTCAGTCGTGTCCGACTCTGTGCAACCCCAGAGATGGCAGACCAGGCTCCCCCATCCCTGGGATTCTCCAGGCAAGCACACTGGAATGGGTCGCCATTTCCTTCTCCAATGCATGAAAGTGAAAAGTGAAAGTGAAGTCGCTCAGTGGTGTCCGACTAGCGACTCCACAGACTGCAGCCCACCAGGCCCCTCCGTCCATGGGATTTTCCAGGCAAGAGTACTGGAGTGGGCTGCCATTGCCTTCTCCGTTAATCAAACTGGACACAGGTTTTCTAACCCCTGTTAAAATGGAAGAGAAAAGATGTTCAACTTTTTTAAAAACATGGGTAGTAATGTTCACAGTCCATAATATCAAATCCCAAAACAGAAAAGTCCCATAAAAAATATGAAATAATCTGTAAAGTTTGAATTACCAGGATTGTTTTTATCCAGTATTATGGCCATATGCAGTTCAAGGCGGAGAAGGCAATGGCACCATACTCCAGTACTCTTGCCTGGAAAATCCCATGGACGGAGGAGCCTGGTAGGCTGCAGTCCGTGGGGTCTCACCGAGTCAGACACGACTGAAGCGACTTAGCAACAGCAGCAGCAGCAGTTCAAGGAACAGAGAGATGAAAGGAATTCTCTGTATCTAAAATACTTAGATAAGAAAGTTACACTTTGTCTATGCTCAAATGACTGCTCTTTGTGGCATTTTTTGACAATGGATCTTCCTCACATAATTCTAAAATCAAAAAATTTCTTTACTACCTTAAGAATGAGGTTATTTCTCTTGATTCATTTCTGTTTTTATTTCATTTGTAGATATTTACAAAGTGTAATAAAGCTGACCTAATATATCATCTTTCATTAATACATTTCTATCAGAAAATGCACACCAGGTAATGACTGCACTTATATTTTATCAATTTTACAAGTTCAGAACTTTAAGAAATCGCCACAGCCTACATTAATCTGGGAAATCCTCTTGAGTGCACTTAGCTATTAAACCAAAATTTTAGCTGTGTGCATTGAATTAAATGATAAGAATGATAAATCAATTACCACAGAAGAGCTTTTAGTAGATCACATGGTTATGCCACTTGGAATGAGAAGACAAATCACTGACTTTATAAAGCACTAATCAAATCTGAGACAGTTACAGGGGGGGAAAGGTGAGAAGGACAAATGTAGGTAGAAATGGTAGGCAAATGTGATCTCCTGGCAGATTAAGATCTCAAAGTATGAGATAAAACACTAAGGTTGGTGACACCTACAGTTTTACAAATTCAGGTTTCAATGTGATAATTATGTAAACACATCAGGCAGTGCTTGAAATTCAGTAGGCATGACAGTGACTGTGAATGCTTGTGGTTGGAATGAGAGAACATCATGTAAAAATCTAATCTGAAGTGATTGGAAAAGTCTAATTTTGCCTCCAATGGGCCCACTTCAACTACTAAAGTCCCAACAACTAGATTAATTTTCTGTCTTCAGAGGAAAAGAGTCAGAATTTCAATGAATTTAAATGTGCTACTGGGGTTGGGGGGCAGCTACATTCCAAACATTATTCAAGATGGCACCAGTTAGGCTATCTACAGAGTTGAACTTGAGGAAATGATAGAGAGAGGAGCTTATACAGAAATTTTCTGTAAGAAAATCCTAGAGGCATTCTGTGAACATCCTGCCTTAATAACATGCAATAATCCTATGTGCTCTGTCACACACAATCTTTTCCTTTTGGTATGATGCTTTCCCTCCAACTACATTTCTTCTCTAACCCCAAAGTCATTCTCAAATGACAGTGGGACTTTAAATTACAAGTGAATTGTGTAAAATGTAAATAGGAGGAAAGCACCAAACCAGAGGAAAGATTAGTAGAGAAAAGATGGAAACTGGAAGAGCCTAAAGATTTTGGGTGTGCGTGCTCAGTCACTCAAGAAGTTCTGACAGAATTGAGAAAATTTACATATAGGACCAACCTTAGCCCAAAGGAACACGGGAATACATAACAAAAGGTGAAAGTTAACACAGGTATTTTCAGAAGATTTTTTTTCCTCTCCTCCCTCGTTTCTAAAGGAGATCAGTCCTACGTGTTCTTTGGAAGGAATGATGCTAAAGCTGAAACTCCAGTACTTTGGCCACCTCATGCAAAGAGTTGACTCATTGGAAAAGACTCTGATGCTGGGAGGGATTGGGGGCAGGAAGAGAAGGGGACGACAGAGGATGAGATGGCTGGATGGCATCACTGACTCGTTGGACGTGAGTCTGAGTGAACTCTGGGAGTTGGTGATGGACAGGGAGGCCTGGCGTGCTGCAATTCGTGGGGTCGCAAAGACATGACTGAGAGACTGAACTGACTGAACTGAACTGACTCCTTTTTGTTTGTTAGTTTTAACAAATTTGCTTTGCGTTACACAAAACAATTTTCTGACCTTTTGTTCAAGAGACTTCAGTAAGTCCTTATATTTATGATCAAGGGAATTGGAACTTGACTTGTGATTCTTTCTGAATGTGTGCCTGTAGAAGATGAGCCTTGTGGAAATGACAGAGGCAGGAGCTTGATTAAATGTACTTATGTAACTCCTTGACCAAACTAACACCAGCTATAGAATGGCAGGAAGAAGAGAAAGGAGATAAGAACCTGAATTAAGTGCCGAATTAAAGTGGTTGTTGTTGTTTGGTCACTAAGTCATGTCTGAGTCTTGTGAACTCCTTGGACTGTAACCCACCAGGCTTCTCTGTCCATGAGATTTCCCAGGCAAAAATTCTGGAGTGGCTTGCAACTTCCTTCTCCAGGGGGTCTTTCTGACCCAGGGATCAAACCCACATCTCCTGCATTGGCAGGTACATTTTGTTACTGCTGAGCCACCAGGGAAGCCCAGTTTCTTTCTTTAGGGAACTACCTTCAAGAAGGAATAGTAGAGAAAACAAACAGTATATTCTTTCACAAAATGACCTGAATGTTAGGAAATTAGAAACAGAGTCTTAGGATTAAAATAAATCTCTACAGGTAATAGAGTATGCTAGAATAAGATTAAAGTTGCTGTGGCAAATGCTAAACCTCAGTCCTCCAAAGTCTAGATTTTAAGAGTGCAAGCTCTGCTACTGGTATGAAATCCACAGTGAAATACATTCAGAAACTACTTAAATCCAACCACTTCAAAATTTAACTATCCATCAAAACTTATTTGGAACATCAACATTACTTTTAATTTATTGCCAACAGTACTTATAACTCTTCATACAGCACATTATAGATGCGACTCTCATAGTGCATCATCTACCGCATGAAACAGATCGATAAAAGTGGTTTCACTGCTTTAAATATCAATAAAAGTTGACTTTGGTTTAGACATTCTAGAACTGTGAACTTTGATGCAATTTTATTTTTTTGGTTCAATTAAACCATTTGCCTATATTCCCTCATGTGATATTAACTACTGTTATGCATCATTCCAAGTGCATTTTCATATGGCTATCATTCTAGTTAATTTATCTTATCCCCTAGACAAGAATTAAATATTTATCTACTTAATATTTCTGTTAACTTGCATTCTCAGAAAGGATATGTAAGGTTATTACAATGCCTACCTGTTTCTCAGAAATCTCTCATAAACTCTTTCCAGTATTACACAACAAGTCATAATAGATAACATGCTCTTTTGCCCATCTAATATTGATAAAATCCTGTCATTTGAACAATTCCTCACAGTGTTTCAGAATATTATAATCTATTACACTAATAGAAATATGACATATTAAATTTCATTAATGTTTATATGTTTTCAGTTCAGTTTAGTCGCTCAGTCATGTCTGACTCTTTGCGACCTCAGGGACTGCAGCATGCCAGGCTTCCCTGTCCATCATCAACTCTTGGATCCTAATCAAACTCATGTCCATCACATCAGTGATGCTATTCCAATCATCTCATCCTCTGTCATCCCCTTCTCCTCCCACCTTCAATCTTTCTCAGCATCAGGGTCTTTTCCAATGAGTCAGTTCTTTGCAATAGGTGGCCAAAATATTGGAGTTTCAGCTTCAGCATCAGTCCTTCCAATGAACATGCAGGACTGATCTCCTTTAGGATGGCCTGGCTGGATCTCCTTGCAGTCCAAGGGACTCTCAAGAGTCTTCTTCAACACCACAGTTCAAAAGCATCGATTCTTTGGCACTCAGCTTTCTTTATAGTCCAACTCTCACATCTATGCATGACTACTGGAAAAACCATAGCTTTAACTAGATGGACCTTTGTCAGCAAAGCAATGTCTCTGGTTTTTAATATGCTATCTAGGTTGGTCATAGCTTTTCTTCCAAGGAGCAAGCATCTTTTAATTTCATGGCTGCACATAACATCTGTGGTGATTTTGGAGCCCCAAAATATAAAGTCTCTCACTGTTTCCATTGTTTCCCCATCTATTTGCCATGAAGTGATGGGACCAGAAGCCATGATCATAGTTTTCTGAATGTTGAGTTTTAAGCAACATTTTCACTTTCCTCTTTCATTTTCATCAAGAGGCTCTTTAGTTCTTCTTCGCTTTCTGCCATGAGGTTGGTGTCATCTGCATATCCATACATGTTTTATGGTTTATTAAAGTGCATTTGTATGATAGCATCTTCCCCTTACTCAAGTATGAAAAGATGTTATGTAATCAATGTCAATTTTAAGGACTGGCAACTATTATATGATTTTTTAAAAATCTAAGATTAACCAAACAAGAATGTTGTGATGATTATCACTTTATCATCAGATAACAGACTTAATTCAAGAAGTGCAATGACTAACAAGAGATGGGAACACCAGACCACCTGACCTGCCTCTTGAGAAATTTGTATGCAGGTCAGGAAGCAACAGTTAGAACTGGACATGGAACAACAGACTGGTTCCAAATAGGAAAAGGAGTACGCCAAGGCTGTATATTGTCACCCTGCTTATTTAACTTATATGCAGAGTACATCATGAGAAACGCTGGGCTGGAAGAAACACAAGCTGGAATCAAGATTGCCGGGAGAAATATCAATAACCTCAGATATGCAGATGACACCACCCTTATGGCAGAAAGTGAAGAGGAACTAAAAAGCCTCTTGATGAAAGTCGAAGTGGAGAGTGAAAAAGTTGGCTTAAAGCTCAACATTAAGAAAATGAAGATCATGGCATCTGGTCCCATCACTTCATGGGAAATAGATGGGGAAACAGTGGAAACAGTGTCAGACTTTATTTTTTCGGGCTCCAAAATCGCTACAGATGGTGACTGCAGCCATAAAATTAAAAGACACTTACTCCTTGGAAGGAAAGTTATGACCAACCTAGATAGCATATTGAAAAGCAGAGACATTACTTTGCCAACAAAGGTTTGTCTAGTCAAGGCTATGGTTTTTCCAGTGGTCATGTATGGATGTGAGAGTTGGACTGTGAAGAAAGCTGAGCGCTGAAGAATTGATGCTTTTGAACTGTGGTGTTGGAGAAGACTCTTGAGAGTCCCTTGGACTGCAAGGAGATCCAACCAGTCCATTCTGAAGGAGATCAGCCCTGGGATTACTTTGGAAGGACTGATGCTAAAGCTGAAACTCCAGTACTTTGGCCACCTCATGAGAAGAGTTGATTCATTGGAAAAGACCCTGATGCTGGGAGGGATTGGGGGCAGGAGGAGAAGAGGACAACAGAGGATGAGATGGCTGGATGGCATCACTGACTCGATGGATGTGAGATTGAGTGAACTCCGGAAGATGGTGATGGACAGGGAGGCCTGGCGTGCTGGTATTCAGGGGTCGCAAAGAGTCGGACACGACTGAGTGACTGAACTGAACTGAATGACTAATCAAACTCATGGAGTGCTACACTCAGAATCAAAGTCTAAACGCATCTTTGATGGAAACACTGTAGCTTCCAAATGCTGTCTTGGTATTTTTAGGAATTCCTGTTGAAGAGTCTAATTTAACTTGGAAATTCAAACAAATGTGAGTATATATTGAGGGTCTATATTATGCCTGTCTGAAGGTCCCTCCCAAGAGAACTGATCTCTTAAGGGTGATTTCTATTTCCAAGGATAAACATTCATCATTGGTAGGGAGGAATAATTTTAAATAATATTAATACAAATGTGTTTATTACTCAGATTGTCTCACACTCAAGCTTCCATTGATGTATACCTATTTTCTAATATAGTAGTTCCCCAAAAATTTAACAAACACTTCCAGCAAAATTCAAGTCAGGCTACATTCCTCTAACTGGCCATGAGTACTCACAAGACTATTGAAGTGTGTGCCTGGTGGCATCCTGGAGGAGTAGGTTATGACCACACACAAACAACACTTAGAAATCAATGGCTGGAGATTGAGGGGTTGGCATTTAGGAACCAAATGACTATAATTGTTATTTCATCATGGTCCTGACTTCCTATAAAGCTTATGTGGCTCAGAGATACAGTGATTTCACTGATAATTGCAATGAAGTTTTCTGAACTGTGGATGTAGTCAGAAGGATTGAGAAAACTTTGTTGTAGATGAGTTGTAACAATAGGTGCAGATCATATTTTTTATTTCATTATTATCCCTGAAGTGTTATCTTCCTATTAGAGTTAATGCTGTAAAACTGAATATCTATTACTGAGTTTTCATTCACTTATTTTATTTGATACCGGCATTGGGCTCATATCATGTACCAGGTACTGTGGTAAATTCTCAAAACAGAAAATACACATCCAAACCCCAACACAGAACAGAAAGGCAAACTCTTGAATTCTGCAAGTTTACAGAAGGGATGTAGACCAGCCATCAGCCAAATTACACCTATATAGAAGACAATGCTAATAACTGAGAAAAACTACAAGTGTATCTAAATTTCACATTCTCCTGGTTGAATTCAATGACAGAAACTTCTCGATAGGCCTCGCTAGTTCTTAAGTAGAGCTCATGAACCACACACAAGCAAAAGGAAGATGCATAGCTGCTGGTTAAGCATATTTTGCTTCCCACTGTTGGGAAATACTTATGAGGCTATGCCATCGCAAAAGCGGTTGAGTTGCTCAAATATCTTTCATGACTTATTTGACAACAATCCTATTACTGATACAGGAAATTAGTTGAAAACCATAACCCGGAATTGAATGTGTTGTGCTGTTCTTAGTCACTCAGTCATATCTCACTCTTCGAAACCCCATGGACTGTAGCCCGTCAGGCTCCTCTGTCCATGGGGATTCTCCAGGCAAGAATACTGAGTGGGTAGCCATTCCCTTCTCCAGGGGATCTTCCCAACCCAGGGACTGAACCCAGGTCTCCATTGCAGGTGGATCCTTTTCCATCTGAGCCACCAGGAAAGCCCACAATTTAATAGGATTAAAAATTAATATAGAAGTTAGAAGATTTGGATTTGATCCCAAGTTCATTGTCAAATTGCCTTTTGATATTTGGTAAATACTTTTAATCTTTTGGCTCCTAGTTTTCCAATTTTCTGCTTGCATGAGATGATGTTTAGAAACTCCTAAGGCTGGACTTTCATAGCTAATTTAAGAAAGTTTCTGTAAAGATTGATTGCGCTGTGCTTAGATGCTCAGTCATGTCCAACTCTGCGACCCCATGAACTGTAGCCTGCCAGGCTCCTGTGTCCATGGGGATCACATGCTTAAATTTTTCAAAGTTCAGTCAATAACAGTCAACAATCAATCTACCTGATAAAAGCATATTAAATATGTGTGTGTGCTAAGTTGCTTTAGTCATGTCTGACTCTTTGTGACCCTATGGACTGTAGCCTGTTTGGCTCCTCTGTCCACTGGATTCTCCAGGCAAGAATACTGGAGTGGGTTGTCATGCCTCCTGCAGGGGATTTTCCCAACCCAGAAATCCAACCTGCATTTCTTATCTCTCCTGCAAAGGTGAGTTCTTTACTACTAGTGCCATCTGGGAAGCCCCCATGTTAACCATACCTAAGCCAAATGTATTTTAGTGCAGAATTTGTTTGAAAGCAAATCTAGAGACAGAAGATTTTCTGGGTTTCTTACTGTTCAATTATAATAATCATGAAAAAAAAAAAAACCATATTTACCAAAGGAAGTGGTTCTCAAATTTTAACACGCATCAGAATCACCTAGAACTCTTGTTTAATCACTGAAGCCCAATCCCAGAATTTGTGTTTCAGGAGGTCTGAGATGGGGCCAGACAGGAAACTAAAAAGTTCTTGCTGCTACTGCTGCTGCTGCTAAGTCACTCCAGTCGTGTCCAACTCCGTGTGACCCCATAGACGGCAGCCCACCAGGCTCCCCCGTCCCTGGGATTCTCCAAGCAAGAACACTGGAGTGGGTTGCCATTTCCTTCTCGGATGCATGAAAGTGAAAAGTGAAAGTGAAGTCGCTCAGTTGTGTCTGACCCTCAGCGACCCCATGGACTGCAGCCTTCCAGGCTCCTCAGTCCATGGGATTTTCCAGGCAAGAGTACTGGAGTGGGGTGCCATTGCCTTCTCCAAAAAGTGCTTAGGGGATACTAACTCTCATGGTCCAGGTATTACACTTTGGGAGATGCCTACTACAAGTCTTATTGCTAGATATTCAAATTATTCTGCACAATAAAAAACACAAACTTAAATATTATTATTTCCTCTCTTTCAATGATTCATAAATATACACACAAATATATATCATATATACATATACTATACACATGTATATATCTCCATATTTCTGTTTTAATAATACAGTTTTTAAAGTTTTAACCACACAGGGTCCTATTCTGTAAATAATCCATCCTTAGCTAGTGTCTGCTGTTAATTAAAATAATTTCTAAATGTAAGATTCATATGGGATACTCACCTATCAAGCTATAATACTGTCAGGAAGTATTTCTTGAGTCAAGAAAGCACCAATTCTTATTTTCTATACTCACATGGCAGTCTAAATGTAACAGATCTCCTGAAAATATCTCATCAAGAGGAGAAAGAGAAAATTATAATTTTACTTATGTTTCTGGCTTTGTAACTTTTATATTTTATAAATCCAATCATCACGATGTCCCCCTAGATGATTTTTAAGATAAAACTGAAATAAGTCATACATCAAAGTGAATTATGGATAATCGTTCTCTTTAATGACCTATTTAGTATCTTTTAAACTTTGTATAGTGTTTTTAAGAGGCACTCATATATTGGATTGTTAGCATATCTAGACATTTAATATACCCTCAAATGTATAGCATCAAATGCCCATTGTTAGTTGTTTCAAAATTTTTTCTGGAGAATTGGTTATAAAAAGTCTTGTAGACCTCAAGGTCTGTGTTTGTGTGTATGCATCTCATATTTAGAGTAGATGTATGCATGCATTTACATAATTACACAAATAAAAGAGAAAAATGAAAAAAAAATTGAAATCTTTCCAAGAAGTCTGTTTACACTGTAAAATAAAACAATACATCTGAAGTACCTCCTACCTTTATAATTTTCTTGGATTTGTACATTTGTCTTGTTTTTCATACCGGCAGCTCTGATTTATCCATTTAAAATTTTTATGTTATTTCGTTTTTTGTTGCTTGTTTATTACCAGCATGTATTTTTGGAAAATTTTCTTTGGATTTTTTTTTTTAACTGACAAGATTTCATCCTGGTTTGTTAAAGAGAACCAGCTGTTTTCTTGAAAGATAATTTTCTAAAGCTGTGTGTGCCATAATTACACTGCAATTACACAGCAATATCCATAAAAGCAGATGAGGATTCTATGTGTCCTTTTACCTCATTAGAAGTTGCAAAAATGATAGATGCAGTCTATCTTAGTTTGGCTATTGCCCTCTATTGGCAAATTCAAGCTCTGGCGTAATCCAAAAGATTGCAATAAAAGCAGATAGGTTTTGTCTTTTTTTAAACAATAATAACATCTAGGGTCACAAGGCAACCCCATCAAAAGTTTTAAAAATTCTTTGACAATTAGAATTTAAAACAAATACCTTCAAAACATAGTTATTGAGAAAAAAAGATCACTGAAGCTAGTGATGTGTGAATTGGGGCTTCTTTCCAGCATCAAATTGCAGTGCATGGGATCTTTGTTCCCTTATTTAAAATCTGTCTGAATCACATCCCTCTTTCAGCACAAAGTCAGTTGGATCTTTTCCTGTTCCCACCATGCATCCTCTTCTTTGAGGCAATCCTCTCTAAAACAATGGAGATGTTTAAGTTTCTCATCACTTCTGAAATCTAACAACAGAATTAATATCTGTTTAAATCAGAGTGATTTAAAAAAAACTTGAATATTTAGCCATGGGCATAATCATTTCTAATAAATTGTTGAGGATTTTCATTTTCAATCAATAAAATTTTACATATGTGAGTGAGAAGGAAGATACGAGAAAGCCAGCTTTAAAAAACTGCTAAAACTGTCTCTAGCATTGCAACATTTAATTTGAGTTCTGTGGTGGGAAAGGTGTACATGTACAAATAAACACCATCTTTTTATGTACCTTTGGTTCTGACTGGCAGCTGGGGAATATAATATTTTAATAATATTTATTTTGGCAGAAGTGGCAGGAAGTAATCTAGTTTTGTGGCCAGCTAGGCAACCAGAGAATACAAATCTTCTATGAGTCCTTTTATGACTTTCTAGGAATCAGAACTTTTAACAGACGTGAACATTTTTAAAAGTCAAAATAAAGTTTTTTTTTCTAAATTCTACTTTTGCTATTTATACCAGGATAGGCTGCTATCTTTTTCTTTAGTATTTTTAATGTAATTGTTGGCTGGGCAGCAAACTTAGATGAGTTTAACTGCAAAGTTTCTGGACTAATGTGAGATTTAGGAATTGAGAATTAAAATTAGTTCATTTCTTTGCCAACACTAACACAAATTTTGGAGCAAATTTTCTCAGATGCACTAAAACGGTGACAGCTTAGATAAGCACTGGGGAAGTTTTCTGTATGAGAGCTCAGATTCATTTAACAACTTTGGCTTAGCAGGATCCCACCTCTTGTGTCTTCCTTTGTTTAATTAATGATACTATTGCTTCTTTGAGAAGATGTATCTCACAAAACAAATTTCAGGCAGAACCCATAGTTTTACAGAAAAGAAAAGAAAAATTATACGCCCGTAATGGCTTGTGCTCGGAGAAGGCAATGGCACCCCACTCCAGTACTCTTGCCTGGAAAATCCCTTGGACGGAGGAGCCTGGTAGGCTGCAGTCCACAGGGTCGAGAAGAGTCAGACATGACTGAGTGACTTCACTTTCACTTTTCACTTTCATGCATTGGAGAAGGCAATGCCAACCCACTCCATCGTTCTTGCCTGGAGAATCCCAAGGACATAGGAGCCAGGTAGGCTGCCATCTATGGGGTCGCACAGAGTCGGACATGACTGAAGCGACTTAGCAGCAGCAGCAGCAGCAATGGCTTGTGCTATTTCTTGTTCAACTTTTTGCCAAATGTCTGTTTGCACCTATAGAGCACTTCTAAAGTGAAACAAAACTGCATGATTGACAGACTCTTTTCCTTTCTAGCAATTTTATTCACTATGAACCAGTGTTGATTAGTCTTTAGCAGTTGACAAAACTATGTAGGTCGCACATTCAGAAAATAGTCTGTCCAGTTGTTATGAGAAGCCCCGGGTAATGGACAGATTTGGACTCTTCACTATTTAACCTGTGAGTAGAGAAAAAAAAAATCTTTTTCCTCTTTCACTTTTGGATTGGTTTATTTTCATAATGTTAATACTTCTAAACCGTATTTCATGCATTTTACTTATCCCTAAACATTATTACTCTTGACATACTAATACTCTGATTAACCAAAAAACATTTCTTGAAAAATACACAATTATCATTTATCCATTCATTTATTTATTAAATAGGTATGAATTACCACTATGGACCAGGCAGTTATATATGTTATAAATTTTGGCACAAATACAGCAAACTCTCTGCCCCTGCCCCTATGGGGCTTATCTTCTATTGTGCTTGGAGAAGGCATTGGAGATATATATATATATATATTGGATATAGTCAGAAAATAAATAATTAAGCATTTATCATGTCAAGTGGTACCCACTTTTATAAGAAAAAATAAAGCAGAGTATATTCTTTAGGATTCAAGCAAGGAAGGAAGATTGCTATACAGGATGTACAATCAAGGGGCTTATTATAGGGACTTAACTTGAAATTCCTGACCTTACAAAACTGTGATGCTGATAAGGAATCTATTCAAGGACATTGAATTTGCATCTGGCGGTGCGTCTAAAGCCTCCATTGGTCTTCAGTGCTGGCAGTCAGGAAGAAAATCTAGATATGAGGCAGAGGGAGCTAGGAAAAAACTAAAATTCCTCAGACACACAGGAACCCATGAGAACATACTGAAACCCGAGTTTGTCTCTCAGTACTTTCAGTCTGGGTCACCTGCAAAAAGAGGTGGCATTCTTTCCCAGAGCAGTGCCCAGCTGTCTGGGCACAGGACTTAGAGATTCTAAAGGTGGTGGTGACTGGTGAAGGCAGGGGAACCCTGTAACTCTGGCATCTGCTTCAGGCAAACCAGGCTATACACACAAAGTACAGCGGGATTAGCAACATACACTGATTTTTCATATGCAAAGGCTACTGATGCAGTTCCACTTTTCAAATCGCACAGTTTCTCTTGGGGCCAATCCTAACCCAGAATCATACAGGTAAGGGAATTCCGAGACACATAAGACTAGCTTAGGTGACTGACAGCACAAAACTGCATGCAGGAAGTGATGCAAATAAGTACTTTGATTTATGAGTATGGACTTCAGCACAGCTCTCTGGTTAGACATAAATGTGAAAGCCCTTAGCAGAGACATAGCATGTAAAGTAAAAAATCTGGGTGTGATCACCTAGAGTTGGACTGAGAAAGAAAAATAACAACCTGGGTGATATTCCAATGTTGAGAATCAGGGAACTGCACAGAATTAGTAAAGATTCAAAATGATAACTGAATGGGTTACAGCAGAACCACAGAGTTTTCAGAAAGAAGAATGTGCTTTAAGAAACAAAGAGAAAGAGTACCCTCTCTGCTTCTGATGGGTTGAATCACATGAGGCTGGGACAACAGCATGGCTGGGTGATGTGCAGGTCACCCCACCCTGGCAGGGGCTCTTTCTGCCTAAGCTAAATCTTCCTGAATTGGGTTCAAGAGGAAATATAACAGAATCAGGGTGCCTTATCAACTAGTTTGAATAATTGTGTTGTAAAACAGAACAGAGAAATGGAACAGCAGAGAGAGAGAGATGGAACCAGATTTTTGCCTGCATGTCGTTTTAAGATTGGATAAATTGCATTAGTTGACAGCATTGTTTGTAGGCTGATGAGAATATACCAATAGATAGAAAAACATAGATGAAGTGGCTGAGATTGAGGCAGTATTAATGGCCTATTCTAAAGGGATATTTTTCTAGAAAACAACACTTATATAAAACAAAGTGAATTTAGCCTATGTCAGTGTTATTTCCAATTCTGGGCCTAGCAGAGAAAGAGTAGAAGAGACAAACAGTGCAAGAGAATGCAAAGAAGAGAAATAGAATATAGACACACTGAAAGAGACAGAGAGAAAAAGAGACACAGAGAAACACACACACATGCTGGAAAATCTTGTTCCAAAAGTAACATTTGGAGGAATAAGGCTGTCTTATGGAGGAAGAGCTAACTGAAAAGTGTCCCAGAGGCAGTGGTGGTTTACTCACTAAGTCGTGTCCAACGCTTGTGACCCCATGGACTCTAGCCTGCCATGCTCTTCTGTCCTTTGGATTCTCTATTCATCCAGGCAAGAATACTGGAATGGGTTGCCGTTTCCTTCTCCAGGGGATCTTGCTGACCCAGGGATTGGACCCGAATCTCCTGCATTGCAGGTAAATACTTTACCGACTGTGCTAGGCCTGAAGCATGGCAAGGATCATGTGACCATGCATGCCCAGAACAGAAAGCAACCAAGAAAAGGAAGCTGAAAGGTGATGGTGAAGGAACAGCTGGTGATCAGCAAGGCATCTCCCATGAGCACCTCCCCCAACAGGTGCACTACCACTCAGGAGAAACCATGTCCAGCATTGGACCAGCTACATCCCAGCCCCGATTCTATCAAGTTTTTTCCTTTTTATATTTTCTTTTCCATACCAGGGTTGGATCTTCCATCACCTTTCCCCTAGACTCTTGCTGCTGCTGCTGCTGCTGCTAAGTCGCTTCAGTCGTGTCCGACTCTGTGCGACCCCATAGACGGCAGCCCACCAGGCTCCCCCGTCTCTGGGATTCTCCAGGCAAGAACACTGGAGTGGGTTGCCATTTCCTTCTCCAATGCATGAAAGTGAAAAGTGAAAGTGAAGTCGCTCAGTCATCTCCGACTCATAGCGACCCCATGGACTGCAGCCCACCAGGCTCCTCCGTCCATGGGATTTTCCAGGCAAGAGTACTGGAGTGGGGACTCTTGCACTAAAATATTAAATTCTGTTCCCTGTCTCCCTCCACTGCTCTCATGATTCCCCAAGTCTACTCTTCGAAACATAGTTCGTATTTTGCCATCACTCAGCTAAAATCTTGATGGAGATCCTCCTTTATCCACAGCAAGGTTGACAAATTTTCCTGACGGGCCCAAGAGTAAACGTCTGAGGCTTGTGAGACACAGGGACTCTCAGTAGTGCTTTGCCACTAGTGTTCAATTCCATGCTGTCACACAATAGCAGTTTAGACAATACGTACATGAATACGTGTCTGTTCCAATAAAATTCTAATTCCAAAACAGTAGGCCAACTCACAGACCATAGTTTGTAGACCCTACCCTGCAAAAAACATAATTTATGATGACGCTATCTTAGGTATCTATTCAAGCTCACCATTTTACTCCATAATCAAAGAATTCAAAACACTGGTGAAAATGCAACGATGCAATCTATGCCAAACTCCCAACTGGGTCCAAAAACATGTTCCCTGCTACATGAAATACTAAGATCAGCTTTTTTTTCCACAACCATATGAGTACATAGTGATAAAATAATAGCAATAGTCAGCATGAACATTTACAAACATTCATATATTCTCAGGGTATAATATACCCCAAAGTTGTTTCAATATATAAACTTAATATACTTGATGAGAAATAGTGATCCTTGACACAGAGAATTCATAATCAAGAGTAGTAATTAATGAATTACTTCAATTGTATATTGAATTGTGTGTGTATTGTGTGTGTATGCATCTTGTGGCTAGAAACAGAATAGCTCATTAAGGAAAATGAGGATTTTGTAACTATAGAAATTCAAGTTATTATCATAGGTCTGCTGCTGCTGCTGCTAAGTCGCTTCACTTGCTTCACTCGTGTCCGACTCTGTGCGACCCCATAGACGGCAGCCCACCAGGCTCCCCCATTCCTGGGATTCTCCAGGCAAGAACACTGGAGTGGGTTGCCATTTCCTTCAATGCATGAAAGTGAAAGTGAAGTCACTCAGTCATGTCCGACTCTTAAAGACCCCCATGGACTGCAGCCTACCAGGCTCCTCGGTCCATGGGATTTCCCAGGCAAGAGTACTGGAGTGGGGTGCCATTGCCTTCTCCGATCGTAGGTCTAGCCCTCCAATTATCTGTGATTTTGGCTAAGTTATTAATGATTTGATTTTCTATTCTCTACAAACTGCTGTGGTTTTAAATATTATATGAATTAATTCATATAATTTACTTACATAGATTTTTGTTAGTAGCCTAATGTAAATTGTATAAAAATGCAAAAATGACAATATAGATACTCTATGGGTATATCTGTAGGCATGCAATAAGTGCTTATTTCGTTAATAAAGCTGAATTTAAAAACTTCTATCAGTGCCCTTAGTGATGCCATAGTTATACTGATTAATAATGCTGCCATCCTTTAAATGTCTTTTTGAATATCCAATGACTAATCTCTTCTCTCTGAAACCTGTAAACCTTCTCTCTGAACCTGCTTTTCCATTCACCAGACTAACTGACACAAGCTGCCAAAACATGCAAGCGCCACCACAGTGACTTTAAACAACCAGTGAGATGCCTGCACAGCCCTCCTCCAATCAGAGTCCAGGAACACAGGGTGCCCCATTTGCAACCCTGTCATCACCAGATCCTTCGCTTTCAATCACATGCACAGAAAAGAGTGTGTGGAAGGAGCGCACAGCTACTAACTGCGTTCAACTGGATGTAACGCATCATTTCCCCTTACATACCCCAAACTCAGTTACACACCAACACAATTACTGCTACAGAGAATGGGAAATGAAGTCTTCCTGTGTGCCCAGAAAGAGAGTAAAGAAGGTTTAGAATTTTTTCCCAATATGACACTTGAGAATAGAATTTCTAAAAGCAGGGAAAATCCATTACAACTAATAGCTGCAAACACAGTAAAATATGTGAAATAAATACATGAAATTTTGGAAAGTCTTGTAATCCTGAAGATAATTTAACTTCTATGGGCAAAAGTTTTATTATAAATACTTTCTCTAGGGGAAAAAAAAAAAAAAACAAGAAAAAATGGGTAAAAAACTTTTCCTTAAAACTTATAATGTGGAACTAATACAAATAAAAAATGATTCTCCTTTATTAGGTAAATTGGGATAGATTTCAATGAAAGGTCCAATGACTCGCTTATAGGTCTTTCTGTGTATTCTTTTATTTAAATATGCTTTAATAGGTTCCTCATCTCACACATCCTTGCTATATTTCTGATATTGATGGACTTCCACTGCCAGTGCTCATGGAGTTTGAGGTTTTTAGCCCTCAGCCAATGAGACAGTACCTGTAGGAAGCTGGTTCTGTGGTCTTTCTTGCATCCTGAGAACATGATCTTTGATGTAACCTTCCTTGAAACATTAATTCAAGGAATCTTTACCAGTATACAGGGTTCAAGTTAAATGCCATATGCACGCATGCGTGCATGCTATGTTGCTTCGGTCGTATCTGATTCTACGTAACCCTATGGACTGTAGCCTGCCATGGCATTCTCCAGGCAAGAATGCTGGAGAGGGTTGCTATACCTTCCTCTAGGGGATCTTCCCAACCCAGGGATCAAACCTGTGTTTCTTACATCTCCTGCATTGGCAGTCAGGTTTTTTACCACTAGCACCACTTTGGGAAAGATATACTGACATCCAATTTGGACCCTACTGTAAAGATCAGGTTTATGTAATCATTTCTAATTGATGCATACAGTTTCCCCAAAGATTGGGAACTAACCTGTTCCTGAGAGGACATAGTTAGCAAGGAACAAAAGGGCTTTGAGCCAGTGGCTTCCTGAGCTGAGGTTGCTCATACCCATTCAGTATCATCTTTCATGGCCCTTTAGTAGAGAATGATAGTGGGCTTCCCTGGAAACTCAGAAGGTAAAGAGTCTGCCTATAATGCAGGAGACCAGGGTTCGATCCCTGGGTCAGGAAGATCTCCTGGAGAAGGGAGTGGCAATCCACTCCAGTATTCTTGCCTGGAAAATTCCAAGGACAGAGGAGCCTGGCAGGGTACAGTCTATGGGGTGGCAAAAATTTGGACTGAGTGACAAACACACACAGAAAATAAAATGACAGAGCATTTGCAAACAACCTGAGAGTCAAAAGGACTTTTCTGTGTTTTGCTGAACATAGTGATTTGCCTAGCATGTATGTTTTTGGGTTTTTTTTCCCCCTAAAGTCTAAATAAGCATGGAGCTGGATAAAGTCTGCTGTGTCATGCCACTTTGAATTCCATATTACTGCCCCTAGTGAGCAGAGCAAATAATGAACATGTTATGTGAGCATACACACACACACACACACACACATACAATAAACAAGAGACAAATGGTATGTTAACACAGTTTGTGCATGCTCAGTAGCTTCAGTTGTGCCCTACGCTTTGCAATCCCATGGACTGTAGCCCACCAAACTCCTATCTCCATGTGATTCTCCAAGCAAGAGCGCTGGAGTGGGTTGCCAAACCCTCCTCCAGGAGATCTTCCCAACCCAGGGACTGAACCCCGTTCCCCTGCATTTCAGGCAGATTCTTTAACACTGAGCCAGGGAGGAAGCCCATGTAACATAGTACTAAGTGCTGAAAAGAACAACTAAAGCTGGGAATGGGAATATGGAAACGCCAGTGTGCTGAACTTTTAGAGAGGTAAAAAGGAAAAGCCTCACTCCAGAAGAAAGACCTGGAAATAATGGGAGTAAAAACCATGGCGGGGTGGGAGTGGGGGGACTTCATTGTGGAAAAAGCAACCGGAAGTACAAAAGCCTTCGGGGGCCTGCGTGTGTCTGCTCTCTTGCTTTTGCTCTTATGCTGTTTTTTTTTTTTTTTTTTTTTTGCCCCCTGCTCCAACTGAGTCAGCAGTTAAGTCCTCAAGCCATTGAAAGTAAAGGATTTTTTCCTGTTCTTTTTCACTTTGTTAGTTTAGGAAACTTCATGGAGAGTCAGAAATACCCTTCACTTCTTTGAGCTTTCTAATTTCACACTATACATATGTCCTAGTTATTCAGTTCAGAAGATACAATACATGGTCATGCCTAACAATGAAAGCTTTCATGTTACTTTCAAAGCACTCTTGCAGATAATGTTCACCAATCATCCTTCTCTAAAACAATTACTTCACTTCAAAAGTAGCATCAAACTCATCCACACAGATCAGTAACATTTTAAGCCTCTTTTAGCTCATCTGTTATCCATCAGCTAATAAAATTTAAAATATGCTGGTACATCTGAGGGAAAGTATTGACTCTAGAGATATTGTATCCAAGAGACAAAGGACAATTGAGTTAGAGTTAGATTCTTAGTTATCTGTATGATCAAGATATTGGCATCACATAAGCAAGTCCTTAGAGCACCTTTTCCCTTGCTCCCTACCCTCCTTAGTCATCTAATCAAACCCAAGAAAAAGACAAAGGTGATTCACTGACTAATAGAACACTTCATTAAGAATAATTTAATTTCATTTATCCTTGACTGGCCTACTCTGCATTTGTTCTGATACTTTGCTATTGGACATTATATCAGCTTCCTACTGCTGCTCTAACAAATTGCCACAAACAGCACTTTAGAACAACATGAAATTATCATCTTATCATTCTGAAGATCAGAAGTCTAAGGTGAATTTCAGCATGCTTATATCTACGTGTTTTCAGAGCTGCCTTCCTTTCTGGAGGTTCTCGGGTAGAATCTGTTTTCTTGCTTTTTCCTCTTTGCAGAGGATGTCTGCATTCCCTGGCTCATGACCCCATTTCTCTGTCTTCAAAGCTAGTGAGACTTTTAGGATGAGTCTTTTCTGCAGCCGTTTCTGTGGTTCTCTCTCTTCTGCCTTTCCAGTGCCTTTAGACAGACCCTGTGACTACAGAGAACCTACCTGAGTAACCCAGCACATGCACTCTCTCTCTCAGTTGATTAACAACCTTAATTTCACCTCTAATCTTAATTCCCCTTTGTCCTGTAAGGTAGCACAATCAGCCACAGGTGCTAAGGTTCAGAATGTAGATATTTCTTAGGGTCCCTTCTTCTGCCTACCACTGACATCTTGATTCAAATAGTACTTACTAAAACAAAATAAAAATCTCATAGGTCTATGCATTTGCTGTAAAAGGCTGAGGTCTGTCTTATTTCTTATAGATTTCTCATAGTCAACCTACTTAACGTTACTCATCTAATGTTTTCCTCCTTCCTAAGGCAGGGCCTTATGACCCTCATACAGGCATTCCACAAAAGCACATATAATTGTATCAGCAGACTTTCCTTCAAAGAGACTGTCTACTTTTCAGTAGCAAAAGAGCTGGCACTAACTAGATTGCTTGACCAAGATACCTGGGTGCTGAGCCCACGGCTTGGCTCCCACTTAATCAACATATTAAATCTTAGCATGCATAATATAGCATGATCACATTAAAACTTATTAAAAAGAAACCCTGGGAATTCATTTCTTTTACTCCTCACAATCTGTATGTTTTTTTCCTGGAATGCTAGGACATAATGACTATTTTATTGGCCCTCTGAATAGTCCCTTCAACAATGACACTTAAGAACAAGCGAAAATTTTAGTGGAACTAAAGAAAGCAAAACGTATTAAATTATGTAGACTTCGTAGAAATGTAAAAACAAGTAAGCCTTACATGAGTTTGGATTTTGCAGTTTCATTATCTGTATCACAAAAGATATGTTAAGGAAACTGAGGGTGCTTTGAAGATGCTCTCATTTTGGTTTCTTAAACACAAGTCACTTTGGTTTACTTGTCTCATCCTTCTGCTGACCTAATGCCTATGATATTTGACTGAAAATAGAGTAGTCGTTATAGGGTAAAGGCAGAGGATAGAAATCAATATCTGTCTGAAATGTAAATCATCAAAGAGATTCTGTACAAATGATAAGGAAGGAGAAAGTGAAGGACTTAGTTATTTTTAATCATCTGTTTTAAATAAACAATTATTTGTGTTGCAACTTGAAAACCTGATTTTCAAAATTTTGAGAAGAGATCAGATGACAGCATGACATCTGGGTAAATGCTACCGAGTTTTCAACTACTGAATAATTTTAAATTACTTAAAATCATTTTGCTTAACATAATCATAAAGCATATCTCCAGATTTATTTCAAATTACTCAGCAGATATTACTCCACCTGAATTTCTCAAAAAATTCAAGTGGTTTTTGTGAGCCAGATAAAACAAAATGTATTACTTTGTAGTGTTCCTCTTTGTCAAAAATAGCATTTATATTAATTACTTTTCTTTACTAATTTCAACTCAGAGGCCTCATGCATATAAAGTATAAATACGTTATAGATAAAACTAAAACAACTTAAAAGCACTTAAAGGTACAGAATGGGGTAGATCAGTTGACATTAGGAACATTTTCTCTGGATTCTTAAATAATATCTAGAGCTCTGCCTTTAAAGCTATGGTTGCACCTTGAACTGTTGTCAGTGATCTATTCAGCATTCATTTATGCCCTCCCTAAGGAGGTACTGCGGAGAAGGCAATGGCACCCCACTCCAGTACTCTTGCCTGGAAAATCCCATGGACAAAGGAGCCTGGTAGGCTGCAGTCCATGGGGTCGCTAAGGGTCGGACACGACTGAGCGACTTCCCTTTCCCTTTTCACTTTCATGCATTGGAGAAGGAAATGGCAACCCACTCCAGTGTTCTTGCCTGGAGAATCCCAGGGATGGGGGGGCCTGGTGGCTGCCGTCTATGGGGTCACACAGAGTCGGACACGACTGAAGTGACTTAGCAGACTTAGCAGAAGGAGATACTGAGAAAAATAAGAGTACCTAGTTTTAAAAGTTCAGAATTCTGTGAGAAAAGAAAGAAATGGAAACAAAACATTAGATAAGAATATTGCATATAATAGACTGAAAGTGGACACACAGATATGAGGCAAATCAGAAGAGCAGCAAATGGTAACATTTTAGGTCTACACAACTCAAAACTTACCAAAGTACTACGGGAATTTCTTTTTCCTAGCCCTCAAAAGGGCTTTTCAGGTGGGGCTAGTGGTAAAGAATCTGCCTGCCAATGCAGGAGACATTAGAGACTCAGGTTTGATCCCTGGGTCGGGAAGATCCCCTGGAGGAGGCCATGACAGCACGCTCCAGTATTCTTGCCTGGAGAATCCCATAGACAGAGGAGCCTGGTGGTTACAGTCCATAGGGTCTCATATAGAGTCAGACATGATTGAGCGACTGAGCATGCCTCCACCCCTCAAAAAAAGCCTAAGCAGCACAAGGCCTAAAGGTATTGATAGTGAACATGTCTTTAATTTATGTTAATTGATTAGATAAATTCCAGCTGATCACACTGAGTGCTGCAATACAGTCATTCCAAAATTATTTTTATCACATGATACAATAAAAAATCTTGACAAGCAAACTGAGTACCTTTCAAAAAAACTTTCATAAAGTATAGTTTTGCATAAGTAAATTGACAATGAGAATGTAAATTAGCATGAACCTAGAAAGCAGATCAACAAGAAATGCAATAAACAACATTTTAGCCTCCTTTTACTCGACTTTACAGAATGGGCATTTGTGAAGAAAATCACAGAGCATCAAATAACAGGTAAAAAGACTTGTGTTTTTAATGCAACAGTAATATCAGGCTCAAAGAAGGAAAAGACTGGTTGTTAATGATAATTATAAAAGCTAAAAATGACAAATTTGAAAAATCTGTAGTTTTTTCTTTGAGCCTTAGACTTCTATATCTGAGGAGACTACAAGTTTAAGCATGGTCTCTGGGGGAATATTGTGCACCCTTTAAAATGCTTTTATTTATTTATTTTAATTGGAAGATAATTGCTTTACAATGTCGTGTTAGTTTCTGTTGTACAACAAAGTGAATCAGCTTATGTGTGCTCAGTTGCGTCTGACTTTTTGTGACCCCAAGGACTGTAGCCTGCCAGGTTCCTCTCTCTATGAAATTTTCCAGGCAGGAATACTGGAGAGGGTAGCCATTCCCTTCTCCAGGGGATCCTCCTGACCCAGGGACTGAACCTGGCTCTCCGGCATGGCAGACAGATCCTTTGCCACCCGAGCCGCCAGGGGAGCCCAAATCAGCTATACATATATCCCCTCCCAGTTGAGCCTCCCTCCCCACTCATCCACATTCCATCCCTCTAGGTGACCACAGAGCACTGAGTTGAAGCTCCCTGTGCTATACAGCAGCTTCCCACTAGCTATCCATTTTAGAGGTGATAGTGTGTACACGTCAATGGGACTTTCCACATTTTGCCGCAGAGCCATTATGCGGAGCTGTGCAGGCTGTGCACCGCAGTACCCTAGAGGCTTCATTCACATTGTATCATTCATCATAGAATAGTTTTCTAGAAGACAGCAGTGAAGTTTCATATTCTAACACACCACCATATTTCAACAGATGGAAGTAGTGTCTTGAGAAAGGCTCTTTCTATTTTGTGCATAGGCCCTTGAATTATTCTTCAAAGGAATCTCATAGTATTCAATAAATGCTAGGGGAAACTTTTTCTTTTATTATTTTTGCTTTGATGTCAAAGAGATAAAAACCTGAAAAACAGATTAGAAAGTGGACAGTTCAGCCTTGACTAGCAGATATATTGGAAAGTGTGCCTTAGCACCAAGGAAAAAGTAGACATTGAAATTCCTCCAGCTTTTAATGTGGCATTCAAAGAAGAAGAATCAGGGGACATGTTTTTTTTTTTTTTTTGATAAAGGATTAAAATATATGTATTGGACAAAAATAGAACAATACATGGTTTTAAGATCCATAAAATTGTATTGTTGAAAATTCTCAAAAAATATAGAAAGATTGTATTTAAACAAATAACCTATGGTTATACGCATAGCTCTCTCTATCTATATCTATATATATATATGTTTATGTTATATATATATATATATATGTGATGTACTGTATAATATAACCATTTGAATGATTCGAAATTATACAGATTATATGGTATATTTTATACATGGTATAGTTTAACAACAAAGAAATCTTTAATAAACCACTATGGCTGTTATGTTGCCTTACAACTTTTTTTCCTTCCAAAATTCACCTGTCCACATCCTATGGAAGGGATAATGTGTGGAGTTTATTTTGGAAAGCACTGTTTTCATGATATTCTACACATAAGTAGATTAAGAGGTATCTTAATTCTTTTTCCCCATTATATTGGCCACATTTATATTTTTTAAAAGTTATGACTAAAAATGTAAGGAATATAATTAGTAAAAAGAAATTTGACTGGAGAGATGGAAAGAAGCTTGTGTTTTTAGCGTCCTGGACCCTTAGCCATCTTTTTCTTTAGATGCTATGTTAAAGAAGTTCCACTTAATTAACTGACATTGCTGACCTGAATTAATGACAAGATCCCTAGCACCTGTCTCCAGCTTTCTCCAGGGAGCCAGTTGAATGGATAAGACAGATTGAGACAGTCTCACTGGGACAGTTGAATCCAGAAGATAGCATAGAGGCTAATTTCTGCTATAATACCTCATTAGTCATCTGTTGAATATCAGTTACTGAGTTGGGAATATTGCTCTAGTAAGGGGTAAAAATACCCTTCCTTTGAATAAATCTGTTCTAATGTGTATGATTTAAGATCTTCTTTGATAAGAACATAAGATTTCAGATACTTCAGTCATGTCTAGAAATTGCACTGTGCAAAAAATTTACTAAAAAAAATCAGTATCCTTAACTCTTATTTCCAGACTATTAACATGACAAAACCAAGACTCTGATGCTGCTTTTCTTTTTATCCTGTAAAATTAATTAATTCTATGGATAGTGTGGACATCTTCCTTTCACAGTCACCTAATCCTTACATAGCCCAAAGAACTAATTCTTTACTCTCTTGGCAGTACTGAAAATAACCAAATATCCAAACAAAAATACCTTTATTGTATTCTGTAAGCGAAATTAATTCTTAACTGCATCTCAAATTTAAGGATGGAACAATGAGACATACTGATCTTTTATTTTCTTTGGAGCTTCCATAGGAAGACCTCATGGCATGTATTTCCACAATTAGTGGCATTTAATTTTTCTGAAAAGTAAAGCTTATGAGCATAGCTTGAGCTGCAAGTGAAAAATGAGTAATTAGGAGTGAAATTTTAAGAGCCTATGTAGATTTTGGTGTTTGAAGATTACTTGCCTTTACTAAGCATGGATTTTCAAACTTTCACAACTGTTAAACTGTCCAAAAATAACTCTTTCATTTGATAATTCCATAGGAGACAAAAGAGTATTAAAAAGTTAATAAAATATCAGGGAACACATAAACTTTAATAGGGTAATATTTGTTGTTGTCATTGTTCAGTCAGTAAGTCATGTCCTATTCTTTGCCACCCATGGACTGCAGCATGACAGGCTCCCCCGTCCTTCACTATATCCTGGAATTTGTTCAAATTCATGTCCATTGAGTCAGTGATGTTATTTAACCATCTCATCCTCTGCTGCCCCCTTCTCCTTTTGCCTTCAATCTTTCCCAGCATCAGGGTCTTTTCCTATGAGCTGACTCTTCATATGAGGTGGCCAAAGTACTGGAGCTTCAGTTTCAGCATCAGTCCTTCCAGTGAATATTCAGAGTTGCTTTCCTTTTGGATTGACTGGTTTGATTTCCTTGTAGTCCAAGGGACTCTCAAGAGTCTTCTCCAGCACCACAATTTGAAAATATCAATTCTTTGGCACTTAGCCTTCTTTATGGTCCAACTCTCATATCTGTACATGACTACTAGAGAAACCATAGCTTTGACTGTACTTCGCTGGCAAAGTGATAGCTCTGCTTTTTAATATGCTGCCTAGGTTTGTCATAGCTTTTCTTTCAAGAAGCAAGAGTCTTTCATTTTCATGGCTGCAGTCTCCACCCACAGTAATTTTGGATACCAAGAAAATAAAGTCCATCTTTGTTTCTAACTTTTCCCCTTCTATTATCCATGAAGTGGTGGGACCAGATGCCATGATCTTAGTTTTTTGAATGTTGAGTGTCAAGCCAACTTTTTCACTCTCCTCTTTCACCCTCATCAAGAGTCTCTTTACTTCTTCTTCACTTTCTTCTATTAGAGAGATATCATCTGCATATATAAGGTTGTTGATATTTCTCCTGGCAATCTTGATTCTAGCTTGTGATTCATCCAGCCTGGCATTTCACATGATATATTCTGCATAGACGTTAAATAAGCAGGGTGACAATATACAGCTTTGTCATATTCCTCTCACAATTTTGAACCAGTCAGTTATTCCATGTCTGGTTCTAACTGTTGCTTCTTGATCCATATACAGATTTCTCAGGAGACAGTTAAGGTGGTCTGGTATTCACATCTCTTTACTTTCCACAGTTTGTTTTTATCCAGATAGTCAAAGACTTTGCCGTTGTGAATGAATTAGAATTAGATATTTTTCTGGAATTCTCTTGATTTCTCTATTGTCTATTAAATTTTGGCAATTTGATCTCTGGTTCCTCTGCTTTTTAAACCCAGCTTATACATCTGGAAATTCTCAGCATACTGCTGAAGCCTAGCTTGAAGGATTTTGAGCATAACATTACTAGCTTATGAAATGAGATCCACTGTATGGTAGTTTGAACATTCTTTGACATTGCTCTTCTTTGGGATTGTAATGAAAACTGACCTTTTGAAGTATAATTTACAGCATTTTATATATTAGGGTAAATAAATAATGTATAACAAAATTCCTTATTTTGAGATGGCAATATTCAATTATTTTTTAACCAAAATGTTAATTTAGGGGTCTCCCTCGTAGCTCAGTGGATAAAGAACCTGCCTGTGATGCAACAAACCCAGGTTTGATTCCTAGGTCTGGAAGATCCCCTGGAGAAGGAAATGGCAACCCACTCCAGTATTCTTGTCTGGATGAATGGAGAATTCCATGGACAGAGAAGCCTGGCAGGCTATAGTCCATGGGGTCACAAGAGTCAGACATGACAGCGACTAAACCACCACACCACTACTAGCAATATGGTAGCTAGATATTATAACAAATTGTTCCTTACTAAAATAACTAGGGTCTACATATAATTTAGTTTACATTGTATTGCTGGGTTGCTTATAGATGGAAAAATCATTTTAAGACCCTCTTCTCACTCCTCACATAAAATAAGACACAGAGAAAGTTATGCACTGAAAATAAAGCAATAAGAACAGAAGTTTCTGTTGATGTCAGTTTCTCTTGAAGACCTGTCCAGTACCAATCTGTTACCTGATTATTGTAGATGAAGTGGAGAAAGGCTAAACCTGAAATTTCAAGATTAATTTGTGAACCTGAGAGGGGCCATATACTTATGGTTCCCTGCAGAAGAAAAGGTAAATACATTCCATTAGAAAGCTTCTCTAAGGTGAACACTCAAGACTCCCACTGATGAAAATAATTACCAAACAACCAAGGAAAAATTCAACATTCGTGAGACTAAGCAAAAGCAAACAATAGGAAACCCTTACCCTCATGAATGGATAAGGAAATGGCAACCCACTCCAGTATTCTTGCCTGGAAAATTGCATGGGCAGAGGAGTGTGGCAGGCTTACAGTCCATGGGGTCACGAAGAGTCAGACATGACTGAGCGACTTCACAACCCTTATGAAATGCAGATTTGAAATGTAAGCTATAGAATATAAAACAATTATATATGAAATGCTTAAAGAATTACAAATAGAAGTACATGATATGATTAAGCATATAATACAAATTTGAAAAAAAAATCTGAATGGAAATGGTGAAAATTGAATATTACCTTGAGTAAAGAGGTGTCAGTGAATAAACTGAACAGCAGATTAGACATAGCTGAAGAGAGAATAAATTATCAGGAAGGTAGAGCAGAAGTGGCCCAGAAAGTAGTACAGAGAAACATGTAGATGGAAAATAGAAGACTTTATAGAGATACGAAGTTCTAATGTATTTCAAATCCTGAAAGATGATGCTGGGAAAGTGCTGCACTCAATATGCCAGCAAAATTGGAAAACTCAGCAGTGGCCACAGGACTGGAAAAGGTCAGTTTTCATTCTAATCCCAAAGAAAGGCAATGCCAAAGAGTGCTCAAATTACCACACAATTGCACTCATCTCATACGCTAGTAAAGTAATGCTCAAAATTCTCCAAGCCAGTCTTCAGCAATACATGAACCATGAACTTCCTGATGTTCAAGCTGGTTTTAGAAAAGGCAGAGGAACCAGAGATCAAATTGCCAACATCTGCTGGATCATCGTAAAAGCAAGAGAGTTCAGGAAAATCATCTATTTCTGCTTTATTGACTATGCCAAAGCCTTTGACTGTGTGGATCACAATAAACTGTGGGAAATTCTGAAAGAGATGGGAATACCAGACCACCTGACCTGCCTCCTGAGAAACCTATATGCAGGTCAGGAAGCAACAGTTAGAACTGGACATGGAGCAGCACTGGTTCCAAATAGGAAAAAGAGTACATCAAGGCTGTATATTGTCACCCTGTTTATTTAACTTATATGCAGAGTACATCATGAGAAACGCTGGGCTGGAAGAAGCACAAGCTGGAATCAAGATTGCTGGGAGAAATATCAATAACCTCAGATACGCAGATGACACCACCCATATGGCAGAAAGTGAAGAGGAAATAAAAAGCCTATTGATGAAAGTGAAAGTGGAGAGTGAAAAAGTTGGCTTAAAGCTCAACATTCAGAAAATGAAGATCATGGCATCTGGTCCCATCACTTCATGGGAAATAGATGGGAAAACAGTGGAAACAGTGTCAGACTTTATTTTTTGGGGGCTCCAAAATCACTGTAGATGGTGATTGCAGCCATGAAATTAAAAGACACTTACTCCTTGGAAGGAAAGTTATGACCAACCTAGACAGCACATTAAAAAGCAGAGACATTACTTTGCCAACAAAGGTCTGTGTAGTCAAGGCTATGGTTTTTCCAGTGGTCATGTATGGATGTGAGAGTTGGACTGTAAAGAGAGCTGAGCACCAAAGAATTGATGCTTTTGAACTGTGGTGTTGGAGAAGACTCTTGAGAGTCCCTTGGACTGCAAGGAGATCCAACCAGTCCATCCTAAAGGAGATCAGTCCTGGGTGTTCATTGGAAGGACTGATGCTGAAGCTGAAACTCCAGTACTTTGGCCACCTCATGCGAAGTGTTGACTCATTGGAAAAGACCCTGATGCTGGGAGGGATTAGGAGCAGGAGGAGAAGGGGATGACAGACGGTGGGATGGCTGGATGGTACCACTGACTCAATGGACATGAGTTTGTGTAAACCCCAGGAGTTGGTGATGGACAGGGAGGCCTGGCATGCTGCGATTCATGGGGTAGCAAAGAGTTGGACATGTCTGAGCAACTGAACTGAACTGAATGTATATCTAATTGGGACACCAAAAGCAGATAATAGAGAAAATAAAGCAGAGGCAAATTTGAAGAGATAATATCAGAAAATTTCATAGAATTTGTGAAATATAAGAAGCCATAGATATTACAGACAAGGTAGAACAAACAAAATTCACACTAGACAAAATGTAGTAAAAGTATACAAGGTCAATGTAAAGAGATTTTAGCCAGTTTAGAGATAGAAGATAAGCTTTTATCTATGTTTAAATAAAGAAGACTTTTTTTTCTTTTGAATTTATTTATTTTAATTGGAGGCTACTTACTTTACAATATTGTATTGGTTTTGCCATACATCAAGATGAATCTGCCACGGGTGTACACCTATTCCCCATCCTGACCCCCACTCCCACCTCCCTTCCTGTACCATCCCTCTGGGTCATCCCAGTGGACCAGCCCCAAGCATCCTGTATCCTGCATCAAACCTGGACTGGCGATTCATTTCTTATATGATATTATACATGTTTCAATGCCATTCTCCCAAATCATCCCTCCCTCTCCCACAGAATCCAAAAGACTGTTCTATACATCTGTGTCTCTTTTGCTGTCTCGCATACAGGGTTATCGTTACCATCTTTCTGAATTCCATATATATGCGTTAGTATACTGTATTGGTGTTTTTCTTTCTGGCTTACTTGACTCTGTATAATAGGCTCCAGTTTCATCCACCTCATTAGAACTGATTCAAATGTATTCTTTTTAATGGCTGAATAAAGAAAGGCAATGCCAAAGAATGCTCAAACTACCGCACAATTGCACTCATCTCACACACTTGTAAAGTAATGCTCAAAATTCTCCAAGCCAGGCTTCAGCAATATGTGAACTGTGAACTTCCTGATGTTCAAGCTGGTTTTAGAAAAGGCAGAGGAACCAGAGATCAAATTGCCAACATCCGCTGGATCATGGAAAAAGCAAGAGAGTTCCAGAAAAATATCTATTTCTGCTTTATTGACTATGCCAAAGCCTTTGACTGTGTGGATCACAAGAAACTGTGGGAAATTCTGAAAGAGATGGGAATACCAGACCACCTGACCTGCCTCTTGAGAAATCTGTATGCAGGTCAGGAAGCAACAGTTAGAACTGGACATGGAACAACAGACTGGTTCCAAATAGGAAAAGGAGTACGTCAAGGCTGTATACTGTCACCCTGTTTATTTAACTTATATGCAGAGTACATCAAGAGAAACACTGGACTGGAAGAAACATAAGCTGGAATCAAGATTGTCCGGGAGAAATATCAATAACCTCAGATATGCAGATGACACCACCCTTATGGCAGAAAGTGAAGAGGAACTCAAAAGCCTATTGACGAAAGTGAAAGAGGAGAGTGAAAAAGTTGGCTTAAAACTCCACATTCAGAAAATGAAGATCATGGTATCCGGTCCCATCACTTCATGGGAAATAGATGGGGAAACAGTGGAAACAGTGTCAGACTTTACTTTTCTGGGTTCCAAAATCACTGCAGATGGTGACTGCAGCCATGAAATTAAAAGACACTTACTCCTTGGAAGGAAAGTTATGACCAACCTAGATAGCATATTCAAAAGCAGAGACATTACTTTGCCAACAAAGGTTCATCTAGTCAAGGCTATGGTTTTTCCTGTGGTCATGTATGGATGTGAGAGTTGGACTGTGAAGAAGGCTGAGTGCCGAAGAATTGATGCTTTTGAACTGTGGTGTTGGAGAAGACTCTTGAGAGTGCCTTGGACTGCAAGGAGATCCAACCAGTCCATTCTGAAGGAGATCAGCCCTGGGATTTCTTTGGAAGGAATGATGCTAAAGCTGAAACTTCAGTACTTTGGCCACCTCACGTGAAGAGTTGACTCATTGGAAAAGACTCTGATGCTGGAGGGTTTGGGCGCAGGAGGAGAAGAGGACGACAGAGGATGAGATGGCTGGATGGCATCACTGACTCGATGGACGTGAGTCTGGGTGATCTCCGGGAGTTGATGATGGACAGGGAGGCCTGGCATGCTGCGATTCATGGGGCCGCAAAAAGTCGGACCTGACTGAGCTACTGATCTGATCTGATCTGATGATGTTGACAATTTTCTTTGAAACAGTTCTGAAAAATGAGTGAAGTTAAGTAGACTGAGTATTCATATTAGATTCACAAAGCTATGAAAAAGGATTGATAAATACATGGATGAGATAAGCAATTATTGGGCTCCAAAATCACTGCAAATGACAGCCATGAAATTAAAAGACACCTTGATCCTTAGAAGAAAAGCTATGACAAACCTAGACAGCATACTTAAAAGTAGAAACATTCCTTCGCTGACAAAGGTCCATCTAGACAAAGCCATGGTTTTTCTGGTAGTCATGTATGGATGTGAGAGTTGGACCATACAGAAAGTTGAGTGCTGCAGAATTGATGCTTTTGAACTATGGTGTTGGAGAAGACTCTTGAGAGCCCTTTGGACTGCAAGGAGATCCAACCCGTCAATTTTAAAAGAAATTATCCTTGAATATTCATGGGAAGGACTGATGCTGATGCTGAAGCTCCAATACTTTGCCCACCTGATGTGAAGGGCCAAGTCATTAGAAAATACCCTGATTCTGGGAAAGATTGAAGCCAGGAGGAGAAGGAGATGACAGAAGAAGAGAGAGTTGGATGGTATCACTGACTCAATGGACATGAGTTTGAGCAAAAGTGAAGATAGTGAAAGATATTGAAGGACAGGGAAGCCTGGTGTGTTGCAGTCCATCAGGTGGCAAAGAGTCGGACATGGCTGAGCAACTGAGCAACAACAGGTATGCTTGATTTATTAGGATTTTCATTCTTCTGTTCAATTTAAAGTTTCTATGAGAAGATGCCTACATTTGGTATTTGAGGATAGCTTGGGGCATACTACTTCATTTCAGTTCAGTTCAGTTCAGTCGCTCAGTCGTGTCTGATTCTTTGCAACACCATTAATTGCAGCACGCCAGGCCTCCCTGTCCATCATCAACTCCTGGAGTTCATTCAAACTCATGTCCATCGAGTTGGTGATGCCAGCCATCTCATCCTCTGTCGTCCCCTTCTCCTCCTGCCCCCAGTCCCTCCCAGCATCAGAGTCTCGAGTCTTTTCCAAGGAGTCAACTCTTCGCATGAGGTGGTCAAAGTACTGGAGTTTCACCTTTAGCATCATTCCTTGCAAAGAACACCCAGGACCGATCTTCTTTAGAATGGATTGGTTGAATCTCCTTGCAGTCCAAGGGACTCTCAAGAGTCTTCTCCAACACCACAGTTCAAAAGCATCAATTCTTCAGCACTCAGCTTTCTTCACAGTCCAACTCTCACATCCATACACGACTACTGGAAAAACCATAGCCTTGACTAGATGGATTTTGGTTGCAAAGTAATGTCTCTGCTTTTTAATATGCTGTCTAGATTGGTCATAACTTTCCTTCCAAGGAGTAAGCGTCTTTTAATTTCATGGCTGCGGTCACCATCTGCAGTGATTTTGGAGCCCAAAAAAATAAAGTCTGACACTAATTCCACTGTTTCCCCATCTATTTCCCATGAAGGGATGGGACCAGATGCCATGATCTTCGTTTTCTGAATGTTGAGCTTTAAGCCAATTTTTCACTCTCCTCTTTCACTTTCATCAAGAGGCTCCTTAGTTCCTCTTCACTTTCTGCCATAAGGGTGGTGTCATCGGATACACTATTATTAGAAATGTAGCTGGGATATATACCTATCTTAGAATAAATAATTATGTCATTTTAACATTGCAATTTCTGGTTATCTCCTAAGAGGTAAACTTCAACATGAAGCTCCATATATGAAATAGTCTCATATGCCTTATTAGAACTTTGGAAGAACATTTTTAGAATTAAATTTTTTTCTTCTGATGCTACATTTTAAGAACTTTCTATTTTAAAATTCTTTATTTCTTCTCTCTTCTGTGAAAATATATATCAGATTTCAATATTACCTTAAGTGCTCATTTGAACTTTAGTTTGAATCTCCAAATTATATTAAAATTTATTTGAGGTATAAAATGCCACCTGGAAAGAATCTTTGCAAAACATATTTGGGTGTCCAACATCTTTGGGGAAATCAATAAGACTCAAGACTCTACTAATCCCAAGGAAATAGAAAATTGTGATTTATTTGGGGTTTTATAAGATTTCTAAGTAAATGGTGGATATTGTATTTTTAATAATATTTAACTCATTCATCTAGAAAGGATCAAACTGAGTATTGGAATACTGAGATTAAAAAGTTTATTCTAAGTCTTTAAATGAAACAAAACATCCTCGAGTACCTGGTGTATTTTTCCACAAGATGAACATTACTAGGGACTTCCTTTTTAATCATCCTGATCCTGAGAGTCACTGTACCTTTTAGAACTGCAATGGCCAAATGAAAGTAGCTCAGTTGTGTCCAACTCTTTGTGACCCCATGGACTGTCCATGGAACTCTCCAGGCCAGAATACTGGACTGGGTAGCCTTTCCCTTCTCCAGGGGATCTTCCCAACCCAGGGATTGAATCCAGATTCTCCCGCATTGCAGGTAGATTCTTTACCAGCTGAGCTACAAGGGAAGCAATGGCCAAAAAAGAGAATTAAATTTGAATAGAGAAGTTATGTGAATTTGTGTTTGTGTGTATGTGAGTATATGTGTATATGTTTGAGTATTTTATCTGTGAAGAAAAGGCCACTTTGGTATGTGTTCTTTAGTTTATTAAAATGTAAATTTCCTACATGATGATATTGGTAAAGGTGTAGTATCCTCTCTATAGTAACATAGATTCCTGGGAGAGCATATGGATTTTCAAAGCATGTTGATTATTTGCAATGTATTATTTTTTTGAAGAGCTTTATGTTTTCTCTTGTTTTGAAATGCATATATTCCAAGGAGGTAAAAGCCAGATATTATTCACTGATTTTTATTTCAACTCTGGATATTGCACAAGAACCTAGAAAATGGCTTGATGTGTTTTTGCAGTTCCTCAAAGAATATGAGGTTACATTATGAAACCACATTAGATTGTGTTTTAATTCAATTAAGAGCTTTTACTGAGTTCATACAACTGGAAGATGCTACAAAAGAGGGAAAGGTGAACAAAGTATAGTCATTATTGTCAAGGACGTCTAGAGGGGAAGACAGATGTACATAAATCTACAGAGAATGCAATAACAAAGTAATAAATAAGTTACTCAACGAGTCCTTAAAATGCAGATGTAATTTGATATAGAGAATCAGAAAATATTATGGAGAATGGGTTTTTTATAAATGCCTTCATTTTTACACATACATTTCATAAATAGGAAATCAACATTCAGGACTTTTCTAGTGAATAGAACCATAGGTTATTTAAGTTGAATGAGTTTATTTCCATTCTTTAAATAGCATCTGGGTTTCCCAGGAGGCATTAGTGTAAAGCACCCACCTGCCAATGCAGGAAATGTAAGAGACAGGGGTTTGATTCCTGGGTTGGAAAGATCCCTTGGAGGAGGGCACAGCAACCCATTCCAGTATTCTTTCTTGCCTGGAGAATCCCCCTAGACAGAGGAGCCTAGTGGACTACAGTCCATGAGGTTGCTAACTTTTCTCAGTTTCACTCATAAATTGTTCTAATCAAAGTAAAGGCTTTATGGACTCCAATCTCAAGCAGAGGAGTTGTTTCTCTTACAGACATTCTGCTCTTGCCCTCAGACTCAGTTAATCATAGGATGCTACGGCCAAAGATGTATCCTAAAATTTGTTAGTACAATTGTGAATGGTAAGCTTTCGATATTCCACAGTTGCAGAACACATTAGGTTTCAAAACTCTGAAATTGGGCTAACGGCATTTTCTGTTTCTGAATAAGACAGCTATAGTCAAGCTTGTTATAGTTCATTTGGTTTTTATATTTTTCAAATCTTGTGGAAATACAATATAATTTTTTTCTATTTGTAATACTTATCTTTAATTTTTAAAAATTGAATCTTAAAAAAAGAATAAAAGTGAACCCAAAGGTGTCATAGAACTAGAAAATTTATGTCCATGTTTCTCAGATTAAATGGAAGGGAGGTTTGCAGTGATTTTTGATTCAATGTGTTACTTAATAATTAACACATAAAAATCAAGTACACAATAAAATACAGAGTAATAACTCTCATGAATAAAGTTAGATTTTTTGAAAACTAGTTAAAAATCCTTAAATTTCTGAGTTTATCTTACAATAATCCAGGTTTATTATGGCACATTTCTGAGGATTACTGGATGCTCTTTGTAAGAAATATCTGGCAATAAAGAAGACTAGCTAACTCTCATGAACGTCTCTTGAATGCTCCCCCCCATAGGAAAATGATAGAATATATAGTAATTTAGAAATGGCTCTGTGAGTTTACAAAAATAAGCAATTTTCATATGAAAGAATTGAGGACAATAATGAAAGCAAAAGTAGCAAGCTTGAACTGATACACTGGAAGCCTCTGGGAATTTTAGACCTGAAGGGGAATGTCATGGACCAAAAAACTCCAGAACTGCATTTTCTATGATGCAGATTAGAACTGTTCTCAGTAACCAAGAAAACTGGCATGTATCTGCCACCCTGCATGAGGAGAAATGTTGTTTTCAAGCTAGACAACTGTGATGCGTGGGAGTGCGGTAAAAATGAACTTTACCAAAGAGGGAAGGCAGTCCAGGCTAGGATATTAAACTAAACACCAATTTGAGACTATTGAAGGACAGATGCTTCTTTCAACACCAAAGCGTACTTCCTTTCTATACAGATATTCATAATCTCTACTGAAGATGAGTTTACAACAATAAATTACTGTGTCATAAATTCTATCACCATGAGAAAAATTCTGAAAATCCAACAAAAGTTAGTATATATCCTGGAGAAACAGTGTTGAAAAAGATTATTAATTTTTTTTCCTGAAAAACCTTAAAGGTATGTTAAAGAGAATAAAAATCAAGGTGAAAACAGCATGAAAAAAAGAACAGGTGAGTTTGGAAAAAAGCAAAACGGAATGTTAGAAATTAGAAGTATGGTCATTGTTATTTTAAAACACTGATTAGATAGACTCCTCTTAGAGTTGAGAAAACAGCATGTGAACTAGAATAAAAATCTGAGGAAATGCATAAAATACAGAACAGAAATATGTGACATGAAATACATGAAAAACTGTTTTAGTCATGAGTGATAAAATGTTCTGATGAATTTGTTAAAGTGTCTTTCAACTCTATTTGTCAATTACAACTCAATAAAGCTGACAAAAGGTTTTAGAGGGGCTCATGAAGTATATGACTACCCAATCAGCTCAACTCAGTCGCTCAGTCGTGTCCGACTCTTTGCGACCCCGTGAACTGCAGCACACCAGGCCTCCCTGTCCATCACCAACTCCCGGATTTCACCCAAACTCATGTCCATCAAGTCGGTGATGCCATCCAACCATCTCATCCTCTGTCGTCCCCTTCTTCTCCTGCCTTCAATCTTTCCCAGCATCAGGGTCTTTTCAAATGAGTCAGCTCTTCGCATCAGGCGGCCAAAGTACTGGAGTTTCAGCTTCAATATCAGTCCCTCCAATGAACACCCAGGACTGATTTCCTTTAGAATGGACTGGTTGCATCTCTTTGCAGTCCAAGGGACTCTCAAGAGTCTTCTCCAACACCACAGTTCAAAAGCATCAATTCTGTGTTGATTCTTCTCAGCTTTCTTCACAGTCCAACTCTCACATCCATACATGACCACTGGAAAAACCATAGCCTTGACTAGACGGACCTTTGTTGGCAAAGTGATGTCTCTGCTTTTCAATATGCTCTCTAGGTTGGTCATAACTTTCCTTCCAAGGAGTAAGCATCTTTTAGTTTCATGGCTGCAGTCACCATCTGCAGTGAATTTGGAGCCCAGATAACTTAATTAGGGGTCTAGTTAAGAGAAGAGAGGGGTATAAAATGACTCTTTTTTTACTCTGCTGTAATTTCTTTTTTTAAATTTATTTTTAATTGGAGAATAATTGTTTTACAATTTTAATAGCAGTGTCAGAAGAGTAGGCTAAATAAAGATGCAATTTTCAATAGAAAAGTGGCAGAGAATTTTCAAGAATTAAGGAAAGACATGATTATTCTGACTAAAGTATCACATATTATACTTTTAAAAAGAGTAGCTCTTCAATTAAACATACTGTGAAAATTGAAGAAAATATATCATGTGTATTTTATTTATTTTGGTAAAAGTAGTTCAATAAGAATATGTAAGGATAAGAATCTTCAATGTATCTAATAACACTTTGAACTATATGAGTAAAAATCTGATAAAAGTTAATTTTAAAAAGACAAAAACTCAATGACATTCTTTTGTCACATTTCTGTCAGCAATGGACAGATTAAAAAGGCCAGATTGGAAGTTTGGGATTGATATGTACACACTGCTGTATTTAAAAGAGGTAACCAACAATGAACCACTTAAAAAAAAAAAATGCCATTCCCCAGCAAAAGATAAAATAAAGATAAATAAACAAAAAATTAAAAGGCTAAAATAAAAAAAAAAACTGATAATTTGGACATCACAACTGATAAACTTGTGATGGTTTATATGTCAGGGGCTAGTGTGTATAAGTGTGTATGTTTACTAAGGGAGAGACGTAGAGTAGGAGAGAGAGAGCGGAGAGAGAAAGAGAGAGAATGAAAAATGAGAACTTTATGTCTAATATTCTGCAATCAAATATAAATCAAAGAGTCACTAAAGCTGACTGTGCATTATGAAAAAAGAATTTCAATAGATTTAAAATTTTGGAAAATAATGTATCACATTATTTGATCAGATTCAATTTATTTATTTATTTTTTTAATTTTATTTTATTTTTAAACTTTACATAATTGTATTAGTTTTGCCAAATATCAAAATGAATCCATCACAGGTATACATGTGCTCCCCATCCTGAACCCTCCTCCCTCCTCCCTCCCCATACCATCCCTCTGGGTCGTCCCAGTGCACTAGATTCAATTTAAAAATTATTTTTAAGGATTAGAAAGCAAAAATCTACAACTGTCCACTTGAAAAAATTGAAACACATTTATAAAACTCAGATTTAGTATAATATTAAAATCAAAATCCTAAGTAATATAGAAAAGTATGAGTATGTTATAAATGAAAATTGTGAGATGCAAACAGATGTGTATTCAGTAAAATTTGTATTCAAAATATAGATTGTACAAGGAATAGGTACAAAATAAATAAATGAGCATATAATAAAACAAATTCAGGGAAAGTTAAAAAATAAAACATGTTTTTAAGATGACAAAATTAACGTATTTCTTGCAATGTGAACAAGAAAGAGAGCAGAGATAAAAGGTAAGAAGACATAACTATAGAGATGTCTACATTATCAGAATATTCAACATATAATTTTATGTGCATATATTTAAGTATCTAAATGATATGGGTTATGTTGCAAAATATTATTATCTAAACTGTTAGAACAAAATATAAATGCTACCATATAATAAATATGTTAATGGTTAGTTGAATAAATTTTTAAAAATTCTAAAGAAAAAGAAAATGTTACAGATTCTTTATAGAAATTGTTTATAGAAACATGTCAAGAAATTTAAAATTTCTATGTGTAAATATCTAGAACACAGAAAAATAAAACATACTTTCATGTTTATATACTTAGTAGAATACTCACAAAAGAATACATATACATTAGTTTCTTTCTAATCCTGCATCTAAATGTAAAGGCAAAATTCTAAATAAAGTATTACCAAATGAAAACAAGTGGTTTACAGAAAGAGTAAGTATAGCTTGCATTATTAGAATAATAATTCCAATTTTCACAAGTGTCGTTCATATAATTGAATCATAGCACAAGTAAGGGAACATAAAATAAAAATACATAAAATAAAATTAAATTAAATATATTAAATTAAATACATTAAATTAAAATATTTAAAGAGGAAAACATGTTAATTTTAATATTTAAAAATTATTAATTCATCAATGAAATGAAATATAAGGCTTTAGGAAGTTAGAAAGTTTTAGAAAATTACTTCTGGAATTAAGAATATCTAGTAGCACATAGATTAGATATCAAAATAATTCCTATTAAATATAATATACAATTAAGACTGCTGTTACTGTTTCACATCACATAGCAGATGCTTGCCAAAATTAATAAAACATGAAAAATAGTGTAGAGGGCAGCACTGTTATCACTTTGGAGACAGTACGATTATCTTCTGGGGCAATCAACTGTAAAAAATTTTAAACTATTAAGATGATTCAATAACTTGTTTATATACAAAAATTTTCAAAGAAATAGCTTTTTAATATAACAGTGATAAACAGCGAAAAAATATCATTTAATTAAAACTATAGGATTCCTGGGCTTCCCAGGTGTCTCAGAGGTAAATAATTCACCTGCGATTTAGAAGATGGAGGAGATGGCATGGGATTGACCCCTGGGTTGGAAAGATCCCCTGGAGGCGAGCACAGAAACTCACTCCAGTATTCTTGCCTGGAGAATCCCACGGACAGAGGAAACTGGCAGGCTATACAGTCCATAGGGTCACACAGAGTCAGACAGGACAAACACAACTGAAGCTGCTGAGCCTGCCTGCATGCATAGGATTCTTAATAAAAACCATGTAATGTCTAGCCGTAAATCTGATAAGAAATATATAACATCTGCATTAATACAAGTATGGAGGATTTTATAAGAAATTTAAAAGCTAATTCTAAACTTGATAGAAGGAGAAAGTCCCCAGTAATTTAAAAGTATAGATTCGTAGGAGAAGCATATATTATCCCACCAGATAGCAAACATGTCAAATATATTTCTCAGAAATAGCAATTAAAATGTGTACTGTAGATACAGCTAAAATTTTAGGTCAAAGATAAATAAGGTGTACGGAAACTCATTTCTATTTGTATAGGGTAAATTTAGATTTTGATAAATTTGACTTTATAATTGAGAGTGTTGCTGGTGCTGCTGCTTCAGTCATGTCCAACTTTTTGTGACTCCATGATCTGTAGCCCACCAGGTTCCTCTGTCCATGGATTCTCCAGGCAAGAATACTGGAGTGGGTTGACATGTCCTTCTCCAGGGGATCTTCCCCACCTAGGGATCAAAACCAGGTCTCCTGCTTTGCAGGCAGATTCTTTACCATCTGAGCCACCAGAGAAGCTGAATGAATGGATTATTCAACAAGTAGCCTAAAGTAATTTGACAGCTATACGAATAGACAACCTCATGTCATGAACAAAGATTTCCTACACATTTCTTCAGTTCAGTTCAGTTCAGTCACTCAGTAGTGTCGGACTCTTGGCAACCCCGTGGAGTGCAGCACACAGGCCTCCCTGTCCATCACCAACTCCTGGAGCTTACACAAACTATGTCCATTGAATTGGTGATGGCATCCAACCATCCCATCCTCTGTCATCCCCTTCTCCTCCCACCTTCAATCTTTCCCAGCATCAGGGTCTTTTCAGATGAGTCAGTTCTTCACATCAGGTGGCTAAACTATTGGAGTTTCAGCTTCAGCATCAGTCCTTCAAACGAATATTCAGGATTGATTTCCTTTAGGATGGACTGGTTGGATCTCCTCGCAGACACATTTCTTAAATAGTTTTAAATTATTTTAAAATAGCCTTGAAAATATTCAAAGAAAATATAAGAATTTTCTCTTTCTTTTTCAGTGAGGAAAATATTTTGATTTAGAAGGAAATTGACAAATGTACGCTTATGAGACAAAACAAACAAACCTTCATAAAAACAGAAATGATCAAAAAAATTTTTTAAATCCTATCATTAAAATGTAAAAGGTAATGAAATATTGGGATAAAACAACAAAAAATAAACAAAATAAAGAGCAATTAAGAGCAATTTAGAAAAAGACAACTATATAGGCAAAAGGCAAAGGACATAAAAAAAGACAAAGAAAAATTCTGAGAAACATTTAAATTATGCTCAATCTCACTAGCAATGAAAGAAATGCAAATTAAAAGCAATTAGTTATTTTTCACATGAGACAAAATATTAAGAAAATTATAATCTCAGTATTATCAAGAATTCAGGGAAATAAGAATTCTTCATATAGCAGGAAATCAAAAAATGGTGAAATGTTTTTAGAAAAGTTTTTGGTTGAATATTCTAATGTTTAAGTTTTAATTACTTTGATCAATTAATTCTGCTTTTAAAGATGTCTCTTAAACTAATATACAAAAGTAACCCCAAATACTTAGGATGGTTAGCGCAAAATTATTTAATGAAAAAAATGTATCAATTTAAATGACCATATATATGATAGTAGTAAAATTCATTTTTATATGGATTTGTCATAGAAGTCTATGTATCAATAAAAAGGATAGAGTGATCTGTATATATAATGCCATGAATCTTATGCCTGTTAAAAGAAAAAAGATCACAAAGTATCCTATTATTGAAAAAATATAGTTTATGAAAGGATGCACTCTTGAGTATGGTTGCCTCTTGAGTGAGGAGAGGAATTTATTCAAAGGAAAAATCATTTTTTTATTATATTTTACATTTTTAGGAAAAATAACGGTATTTATGCTATAAAAATGAAACAACAAAAAAGGTATATAACTTTGACATTCATTTAAATCATTGCTTTAAAGACAACATGAACTATTCCTATTTTTATTTCCTGTCAGTATACAATCTTGAAAATACCTCTAAAAAGCAGAACAAGATTTTGCATTTTACCAAAGCAATGTAGAAACAAAATTAACAACAGAAAATGAAACAACTTTTGATCAATAAATTCAGTCTCTTTAATAATCTGTTTGGACAAAAAGTAGATACTTTAAGAGATTATGAGAGAGTAGAGGCTCTGAGTCAGAGAAAAAAATACCCGTAAGTAAAATCTTACATAAGAATCAGTTGTGGTTTTATGTGTTATCTGCTTTGAAGCCAATAATATGTATAAGTAGTTGGTGGTTTAGTTGCTAAGTCGTGTCTGACTCTTGCAACCCCGTGGACTGTAGCCTGTAAGGCTCCCTTGTCCATGGGATTTTCCAGGCAAGAATACTGGAGTGGATTGCCATTTCCTTCTCCAGGGGATCTTCCCAACCCAGGAATCGAACCCAGGTCTCCTGCATTGCGGGCGGATTCTTTACCAACTGAGCTATGAGGGAAGCCCATAAGTAGTTAGAAAATATGAATATTAAATTTATAAAATTTTAACTTGTTAACTTTGTAAACAAATCTGAATGTATTAATTCAGTAGTATCTTGGGGCCTTGTATTTAAGGAGACTGTTTATAACTACATTTAAGTAGATTCTTTAGAAGTACTGTGTAAACTTTGGTCATATGAAAATTCTGCTCTGACAAAACAGTCAAGTGAAATGTCAAACTATCTTAAGAAATCTAGAAATAAGAAAGTAAAAAAAAAAAATATATATATATATATATATATATACACACACACAAACCAGATTTTAAAGCTAGAAAGAGAGACTCAATTGAAAACTCTAGGCCAGTGGTTTTAAACTAGGATTTACAAACCTCTCATGGGGGTCCTTGAACAAAACTGAGCATACTAACTTAAAATTAATGAGCTCATCAAAATTTCTAGTTGGAAATTTATACAACTAGACCTCTTAAGATATGTGCAGTTGTATATTTCATTTTGCAGGTATTCAGTTTCTAAGATCGGAGAAGGCAATGGCAGCCCACTCTAGTACTCTTGCCTGGAAAATCCCATGGGCAGAGGAGCCTGGTAGGCTGCAGTCCATGGGGACGCTAAGAATCAGACACGACTGAGCGACTTCACTTTCACTTCTCACTTTCATGCATTGGAGAAGGAAACGGCAACCCACTCCAGTGTTCTTGCCTGGAGAATCCCAGGGACGGGGGAGCCTGGTGGGCTGCTGTCTATGGGGTTGCACAGAGTCGGACACTACTGAAGTGACTTAGCAGCAGCAGCAGTTTCTAAGATACACCAAACTCATCAGGTAATTAAATCATGGAATTTGAACATTTGAAGATAGTAACAATCAACTGAACATTTACTGTGCCCTTTGAGGGGAGAATAGTACCTTTCTCATTTGTGGTAGATCAAATAATTAGATACAGTAATACATTAAAAACAATTCCTTTGCTGAAATATCTTAATTAAATTGTTTGAATGATTACCAGTGGCATTTCAATGATCTAATAAGAAAGTGATAGTGAGAGTCATGATTAGAGAATTCCATTAAGAACTAGCTGCCATCCACCAGTCTAGGTGAAAAGTATGAAATGAATCATACTTATGGGAAAAGAAAAGAGTAAGGCTGCTTTTTATACCAAGTTTCTGTTTGAACGAAAGAAATCCAAAACTTAGCATGCTTATACTTGATTAATAATTCATATTTTTAAAGTGCTTTCACACACTTAATCTTGTTTGATCTGAGCAAGGTTTTGAGGAAGGCAGGGCTTATTGGCCCAAAGTACCAGCAAGGAAACTGGATCAGAAATGTCAAACAACCTGTCCAAATTCACGGTCCTCCTAGGAAATGGTGAAACCAGAATAGCACTCATACGTCCTGACACTTAATCTCTTGTTTCCCAGCTGTTTGTGTTGTGAGGCTTGATGAAGAAAGGCACTGGGAAAAGTGTAAGAACAGTTACAATGAGAGAAAAGTCACATTTACTTCTCTCTTCTGTTTGTTCAAATATCAAATTTGAGGGCCTACTAGGCAGGCATGCTTAGGTGCTCAGTCATGCCCGACTCCCTGCAACCCCATGGACTGTAGCCTGCCAGTCTCCTCTGACAACGGGATTCTCCAGGCAGTACTGGAGTGTGTAGTCATTTCCTTCTCTGGGGGATTTTCCTGACTTAGGGATCGAACCCACATCTCCTGTCTCTCCTGCATTGCAGGCAGGTTCTTGATATTCAGAGCGATTAGTGAAGCCATAACAGGATGTCAAAATAAGTCTCTTTCAGTCTTGGTTTTGTTGAACTCCCAAGAAAATATGCACCAGTTACTCCTTCATTGCAAAGCAAGGTGCTAAATAACCATGTGATAACGACAAAACAAATATCCCAAAAGCTGTTTTAAGTCTCCTAATAACTTGTTCTCATAAATGATTTCCGTGAAGTGATGTCAACGGGGTCAGGAGGTTTGCTGGATGTTGGCGGCCCTTGAGAAAATTATGTTTAAGAGCTGATGGAGGCTATACCAGCTTCTCTGTGATCTTGACTATGTCAGAAAACACAACTGTTTCAGGGTGGAGAGGAGTGAATGAGGGAGAGAGAGAATGCAGCCACACATTCATCCTTTCATTGCTGGGTTGATATGGTGGAACAAGAAGCTGGAAGTTTGAAAGAAGTTTAGTGTTTTGAATATTGTCTTGTAGTGTGCTTGTGTGTGTGTTTGAAGTACTCAGAGGATTTGCTTTTAAGTCTGAGAGTGACTAGCAAAGTTTTAAAAACCTCTGACAAATAGTGGGTGAAAAAAAAACTGGGAGTGTGTTTGAACAGGTAGATATTTGCTGCAGGTTATTGTGGGAAAATAAATGTTTCTTTCTGATGATGTTTTATGAACCTTTGAACTCAAGGCAATAGTTATGATTACTTTACAGTCTCAAAGGCAAAATAGCAGACCTGCCTTCCATCATCCCTAAATCTTTTTTTCCCTTTAATCTCTCCCATCATTAATATTGATCAAATTTCTCAGTTCTAAAAGCATAAGTGTATACCTTTACTCCTTATTTTCAATACCGCATGCTATCAGAAAGCCACATGGTTACCTAAAATTTGAATCCTAACTTCTCACCACCTAAGTCACTGATGCCCTATTCTGAGGCCTCCCATCACTGTCCAACGACTGGAATAGCCTCCTCCCTGGGATCTTTCTTTCAGCTAAAGCCCTTTTCTGTATGTACATTCACCAAAATTACCACTTGAAACACAAACCACATCACAGCACCACTTCACTTAAAGATCTCCAACTGTTTTTTTAATTTTACTTCAATAAGTCCCTACGTTTTTCCCCATTGCTTACAACCTCCTTATGAGATCTTTGTCCTGCTCTCTAACCTTGTTTCTAACCCTCCCCTTCATACCCACCCTTTAGCCACACTGGCCTCCTTCCTGTTCCTTTGACAGACCAGACCCATTATATCCTCAGGGACTTCCCATTTGCTATTTTTCTCTGCCTGAGTTTGTTTTACTAAAATATTCTAAATATTACTAAAATATTTACTAAAATATTACTAAAATATGTTGGGTACTATTCACATCTCGGGCTTCCCTGGTGGCTCAGTGGTAAAGAATCTGCCTGCAATGCAGGAGACATGGGTTTGATCCCTAGGTCTGGAAGATCACCTGGAAAAGGGAATGACAACCCACTCCAGTAAGCTTGCCTGGGAAATCTCAGGGACAGAGCAGCCTGGAGGGCTATAGTCCGTGGGGTTGCAAAAGAGTAGGACACGACTGAGCAACACATAAACAACACATTCACATCTATGTTCAAACCTCATCTGCTTAAACGGAGCTGCTTTGACCACCCTCTTTCATAGTCATTCTTTATCCACTTGAACAGTGTTCTTCTCATACCACTTGCCATAGTATTAAGCATAATTTTTTTTAAAGTATATGGTTGCATATAATCTTACTTCCATGCTAGAATGTAAGTTCCGTGGAGGCAGAAAATTATTCACTGATCAGAGTAAACCTGGATTACAGTTTAATAATCAAAAATAATTTTTTGTTTTTAAAGGAATGACCAATGATAAGTAGTGATTTTTGAAGTCACATTGGATCACACTGGAATTTTAACATATCAATGGAAATCTTAACAGGACATTGGACTATAACTACACAAAGTAATATAAGTTAATTTTCATAGAGTTGGTGCTTCATAATCTACAAAAATTCCAGATAACTTGTTTTGGCTAATTAATGACAGAAGAAATATTTGTTAACCTTCCAGTTGGCTATGAAATTTACAAATGCTTCAATAAATTTATTCTTTGCCTAAAACAGAGGAACTCCTTGGTAATCCTGTATTTCTAATATGTCATTTAGATTTGTCAAACATCTGAAATTATACCTCGATATTCCATGGTGCAAAACAAAGGAGTATATTGAGATAAACAGAGGTCTACTGTTTCTCTTAAACTTGTGTCCTTGAAAAACCAGAAAAATGTTGGCAATCCTGCCATAAAAGTGCCATGGAACACTCTGACAATTAAGTTACTCAGGGCTGAGAGTACAGTGAAAGCTGACCGATTCAATAAATATACCACTCTTCCTGGGAAAAGCAGGTGTGAGCACAGTAAGAATTGCTGCAAATCTGCTGAAGAAGACATCTTTTTGGTATTGTCTCAGAGTGAGGAGATGGATAAGAAATTCAATAGTCTAGATAAAGGATGATGGTTTATTTACATTTAGAAAATCTTATAGTCCTGCCAGGAAGTGAGTTCCTACTTTAAGATTACACAAAGTTAACACATTACCTGAGTAATTTCAAATTCTGACATAACAAATTTACTTTGTGAAGTATTAACTCTCCATGTGATACAGAAATACACAATATATGTATTAGAGAAACCCACTCCATTATTATGTGCCCAAAACTTAGTGAAGTTGGCTCTAGTTTCAGTTCAGTTCAGTTCAGTCGCTCAGTCGTGTCTGACTCCTTGTGACCCCATGAATCGCAGCACACCAGGCCTCCCTGTCCATCACCAACTCCCGGAGTTCACTCAGACTCATGTCCATCGAGTCAGTGATGCCATCCAGCCATCTCATCCTCTGTCATCCCCTTCTCCCCCTGCCCCCAATCCCTCCCAGCATCAGAGTATTTTCCAATGAGTCAGCTCTTTGCATGAGGTGGCCAAAGTACTGGAGTTTCAGCTTCAGCATCATTCCCTCCAAAGAAATCCCAGGGCTTATCTCCTTCAGAATGGACTGGTTGGATCTCCTTGCAGTCCAAGGGACTCTCAAGAGTCTTCTCCAACACCACAGTTCAAAAGCATCAATTCTTTGGCACTCAGCCTTCTTCATAGTCCAACTCTCACATCCATACATGACCACTGGAAAAACCATAGCCTTGACTAGACAGACCTTTGTTGGCAAAGTAATGTCTCTGCTTTTGAATATGCTATCTAGGTTGGTCATAACTTTCCTTCCAAGGACTAAGCGTCTTTTAATTTCATGGCTGCAGTCACCATCTGCAGTGATTTTGGAGCCCCAAAAAATAAAGTCTGACACTGTTTCCACTGTTTCCCCATCTATTTCCCATGAAGTGATGGGACCAGATGCCATGATCTTTGTTTTCTGAATGTTGAGCTTTAAGCCAACTTTTTCACTCTTCACTTTCACTTTCATAAATAGGCTTTTGAGTTCCTCTTCACTTTCTGCCATAAGGGTGGCTCTAGTTAGGTAAGGCAATTTCAGTTCACCATATATCTCTCAAGTGTCTGCTGTTCTAGGCCTTGAGGATACAGGGGTAAATAATGCCATGTCCTTGCCCTGGGGTAGTCTTTCAAAAGGGGCCATTTAACTATAGTACAATGAATATTAAAATAAAATTTGACTCCTCCAAGGAAAAATAGGCCTGCAATGGAGGGCTCACAAAAGACATCCTGAAAGAGTGGCTATGGAAAATACGCAACACTGGAGTTGAACTTAACATCCCTGAATACAACGTTAGTCTTGATGCATAAATCAACAAAGAAGGAAAAGGATATTATAGGATGTGCAGATGATATGATTAGATGCCTTGTTGTGTCAAATGTGTGATGCCAGGAAATTAAAAGCCTCCAAGGTATTGAAGTATACAGTTCTAAGGAGAGTTCTGTGGAAGATGAGTCCTTGACTGGTAATCTCAGGTCAGTTCCAAAAGGCTGCTTCACAGTAGTTGTGATCTGTGGGAGAATCAGAAAACCCTCCACTTTGGAGCTTCTGTATGCATCCACTTGTAATGCTATATTCTAACAACTGTTGCCAAAGACAAAGCTGCATAGAAGAAGAGGGTCTTAATTTAGAGCAAAAGGAGCAGAAAGAACATGCAGTCATAGTTGGAAAAGTAGGAGACAACAGGGAGGGACAAAGATTCAAAGGCATAACTCCCCCCTACTATTCTGTTGGTTACTAGCAAGTTGAGTTCCCCACCAAAGAATTATACAGTCAGCACAGACTTTATAAGATAGTATTTCCAGAAGACTCAATATTGGCAAATATAGAAAATGCTATATTCTTTAAGAGGAATGAAAAAAAGTCATTGAGAGCAGAGACTGTGAATACTTTGATCACTATTATATGACCCCAAACTACAATATCTAGCATATTTTAGTTGCTTAAGGATTGTTGAATGAATGAGTGAATTGAAGTGAACTGAATGAGTGAATTGAATGAATGAGTGAACTGAAGACTTTCTAGTTTAAACTAATTTAAAGTTATAGGCTATATAAAGAGACAGAGGACTCTATGGTAAGAAACAAACCATGAGTAAATTTCTGGAGGTGAGAGACAAAATCTTATTGATGGAACTGTGAGAGCAGTTTGGTTTTAGCGGCCTTGAGCACTGTGGGTGAAGCTGAACTTAGTCACTCAGTCACGTCTGGCTCTTTGCGATCTGATGGACTGCAGCCTACCAGGCTCCTCTGTCTGTGGAATTCTCCAGGCAAGAACACTGGAGTGGGTAAACATTCCCTTCTCCAGGGGATCTTCCCAACCCAGGGATTGAATCTGGGTCTCCCTCATTGCAGGAAGATTCTTTAGCATCTGAGCCACCAGGGAAACCCTGGTGGGAGAAGTTAGTATGTTTGAAATAGCCCATGTGGAAGGAAGAAGAAAGCTTCACTAGGGAACAGAGAGGGAGGGGCTGGGACTGCTGTGTTATAGTGGAGGGCTCCAGGAGATAGCAAGTATGGATATGAACTAATCCTCATAGATATATTACTTTTTCCATAATGCTCATAAGCCTAGATATGGAGCAGAGAGATGTTATCACTAACGGTTTGAACTTGTTCTAATAGTGCTTGCATTTTACAATTCTAAAATGTGATTATCAGAAACATTTAAATGGAAATAAAATTTTACAATCATGTGTTTTAGGTTGATCAAATTATAAAATAACTCAGAAAAAATTAATTACTTCTTTACAGGTGATTTACTATTAAAAATAGTTTTTAGGGGTAAGAAGTTGATCATTAAAGATCTTAAATATTCCCTTGTACTTTTATTTTGCTTATTTGTTTTTAATCTATGGCTTTATTCTTTGGAATAAAAAAATAATATTTCCTTGAGAAATTTGAAATATTTTTAAATATGATAGATATACAAAATATAACCTTGTTTATAATTATTTGGGTGCAACATTTTTTATCTGAATGATATATTTATTTTATATACTGTAAAAATAGACATAATGATAGGAAGATGTATATGAGGGTTTTATGTATTTTTTATGCAATTGTATTTGTACTTTGATAGTTTTTAAAAAGTTGTCCTGTGGCTTACTCATCTCATAAGATTTAATAGTGAATTAATCATTTGTATACCAGGGGAAGATGGTTTGATCAATATCAGAAATATAGTCTCTACAAGGAGAATGTTTTGATAAGTACACTTTGAATAAACCTCTTTTATGAACTGAGTCATATTTCTTAAACCGTTAAACCAATAAGCATTAGATTTGGTTTGGAATAAGAGTGATCTCAGAAGTACATTTGACCAGCCTAACCCAAAGCATGTCCATCTATACATCCGTATCTATGCAGTAAGCCCATCTAATACATTATTAACACAAACTGCAAATAATAATGGACCAAGGATTAATTTTTTATGTGCAATATGAATCTTTGATCTTGTAAGGCCAAGAAGTAAATGAATTTATCCAAGCCGGAGAACAGTTTGGAGGCAAAACTAATGGTAAAAAAACAATCTAATTTCAAATAATTTACTGATTTAAGTCAAATTATCAAAATGGTTCAGAACAATAACTTTTAAAAATTTATGACAAATAGGACAATAAGCACAGAAATATCATTGCATGAACACTGGTTTGCTTCTTGAGTAATTCACTACACTGTGCTTTATTGAATCTTTTATCTTTCTAATACAATGTCTATTTCTCAAAGTTCTTCACGGAAGTAATATAGACATTGGAAGGAAGCTCAGAAATTTCAACTAGGTAGTTGTCTGCTATTTTAAAAAGAGTATTTTGAAAACACATCTCTCTATATATTTATTTTTTAGCAAAGTAATAAGTAGCACATGTGGCATAACCCAAATTACCACTGTGGAACAGTTCTTGAAACACAGAAGATGTTGCTTTGCATTGTGAACTGAGAACTATCTCCATTGTCTAAACAAGAAAAATACATATATACACAGAAAATGAAACCCCTAAACATATATACAGAGCTTCCCCCATAGCTCAGCAGGAGAGAATCCGCCTACATTGTAGGAGACACAGGAGATGCGGGTTCAATTCCTGGGTTGAAAAGATCCCAGGAGAAGGAAATGGCAACCCACTCCAGTGTTCTTGCTTGGGAAATCCCAAGGACAGATAAGCCTGGTGGGCTACAGTCCATGGATCCAAGAGCTGGACACGACTGAGCAACTGAGCGGAGAAGGAAATGGCAACCCACTCCAGTATTCTTGCCTGGAGAGTCCCGTGGACAGAGGAGCCTGGTGGGCTGCTGTCCATGGAGTTGACAGAGTCGACACGACTGAAGCGACTTAGCATGCATGCATGCATTGGAGAAGGAAATGGCAACCCACTCCAGTGTTCTTGCCTGGAGAATCCCAGGGATGGGGGAGCCTGGTGGGCTGCTGTGTATGGGGTCAGACAGAGTCAGACATTGAAGCGACTTAGCAGCAGCAGCAGCACAGCAACTGAGTACACATCATCGTCATAAACATATATGCAGGCTACTTAGGCAAGTTACCATTTAACCTTTTAGAGTCTTGGTTTTCTATTTTTAAAATAAGAAAATATGGAGACTTGTTGTTGTTCAGTCACTCAGTCAGATCTGACTTTTTGCGACCCCATGAACTGCAGCACACCAGACTTCCTTGTCCTTCACCATCTTCCAAAGATTGTTCAAACTCATGTCCATTGAATTAGTGATGCCATCCAACCATCTCATCCTCTGTCTTCCCCTTCTCCTTTTGCCTTCAATTTTTCCCAGCATCAGGGTCTTTTCCAGTGAGTTGGTTCTTCCCGTCAGGTGGCCAAAGTATTGGAGCTTCATCTTCAGAATCAGTCCTTCCATTAATATTCAGGGTTGATTTCCATTAGGACTGATTGGTTTGATCTCCTTGCAGTTCAAGGGATTCTCAAGAGTCTTCTCCAGCACCTCAGTTCAAAGACATCAATTCTTTGGTGCTCAGTCTTTTTTATTGTCCACTCCTCACATCTGTACATGACCACTGGAAAAACCGTAGCTTTGACAATATGGACCTTGTAGGCAAAGTAATGTCTCTGTTTTTTAATATGCTGTCTAGGTTTGTTATAGCTTTTCTTTCAAGGATCAAGCATCTTTTAATTTCATGGGTGCAGTCACCATCTACAGTGATTTTGGAGCCCCCTCCGAAAAAGTCTGTCACTGTTTTCATTGTTTCTCCATCTATTTCCCATGAAGTGATGGGACTGATCCAATGATCTTAGTTTTTTGAATGTTGAGTTTTAAGCCAGCTTTTTTACTCTCTTCTTTAAACTTCAACAGACTCTTTAATTCCTCTTTGCTTTCTGCCATAAGGGTGGTGTCATCTGCATATCTGAGGTTATTGATACTTCTCCCACCATCTTGATTCCAGCCTGTGCTTCCTCCAGCTCAGCATTTCGCATGATGTACTCTGCATATAAGTTAAATAAGCACGGTGGCAATATACAGCCTTGATGTACTCCTTTCCCAATTTTGAACCAGTCTGTTGTTCCATGTCCAGTTCTAACTGTTGCTTCCTGACCTACATACAAGTTTCGCAGGAGGCAGGTAAGGTGGTCTGGTATTCCCATCTCTTTCAGAATTTTCCACAATTTATTGTGATCCACACAGTCAAAAGCTTTAGCAATAGTCAGTGAAGCAGAAGTAGATGATTTTCTGGAATTCTCTAGCTTTTTCTATGATCCAACGGATGTTGGCAATTGGATCTCTTGTTCCTCTGCCTTTTCTAAATCCAGCTTGTACATTTGGAAGTTCTTGGTTCACAGACTAATTATTAGCTCATTTTTTTTTTAAATACATGCCATGTACTTTGTACCATTTTCAATAAAAATTAGCTATCCTTTTTCAGTTTTACCACAAATTTTCCTCCTATTTATGTTCTGTGTTGCTAAACCTTCTCTGATGATTCAGAAGATGAATTATGATAAAACCTGATGATGAGCATCATATTAACTAAAATGTGATATGTATTCTTTGTTCTAATGGATGTTTCTATGATTATTAATGAGAATATTTTACATACTTATTTTTGTGTGTTTATATATGTTTTTATTTTAAATTAATTTTTTCTTTCTGTGAGCTTTTTTTTCAATACTAAATTTATATGATTTACAGTGTATATCTCTGTGTTAATAATATTGAAAAGTTGCCTGCTTTTTAATTAGCTTCCCATTCTCTTTGCTTTTATACATAGTCAAAAATTTTTGAGTGAAAACATGAGCATATTTTATGCCACCAAATCCACTTCTGTCTGTCTTTACTGTCACTTGGAAAGGCACTCTCTAACCTAAAGGTCCCCAACCTCCAGGATATAATGCAGTTGAATAATCCCAAAACCATCCCCCGACTAGTCTGTAGAAAAATTGTCTTCCACAAAACCGGCCCCTGATGTCACAAAGGTTGTAGACCACTGCTGTAATCTATCCCAAGACACTTAAAGTCTTCTATACTTCCTTCTAGTGAGTTTATTATCTTTTTAAATATTTAATATTTAAACCTTTATCTTCCTAAAAGTTTTTTAGTATATGTACCATATAAGTATAATAAATCATATTTGGTATAAATATGATTTAACTTTGTTTTTAAAATTGTCAGTCATTGTTTTAATACCATATGAAAATCATATTTTCCCATGAATTTGAACAAAACACATTTTCTTATAATAAAATCTTTAAATTGTAACTGCTTTTGTACCTTAGAGATTTTTTCTTTGGCTGTATCTCTGCCTATGCTGGGTATGTTTTATTTTCATTCTGATAACTGTTAGAATATGCCATTTTCTAATTTCTCTTTTCAAAATGTATTTGATGCTCTTTTTATATTTAAATTAAATCTTAAAGTTATTCTACTATATTTCAGTAAAACTATGATTATTTTAACTAGTTTTGCAAATATTCATAGCTTTACCTGAGATAAATTAATATTTTTATAAGGTTGTGCCTTCTCAAAGGAAAGAATTGATCATACTTCTCTATACATGTATTTTATAAAAAGGATATTGGTTCTTAATTATTAACTAAACTTTGGACTAGTTTTCTTTAAAAAATGATACATATTTGGCTCATGTATACTAATATGTTCATTATATGTTTAATATTGATTTAGTATATTTTGTTCCCAAACAGAAACTTGCTATAAAGCTAAAGGTTATATTATTTTTTTGAGGAATATAATTGTTTTCATACCTTTAATAAAACTAAAATTTTAATAAACTAAATCATATAATTTTTAAAAGTTATTAAGAAAAGAGTGAATCAATTCACAAACACTGTTTAAAATGTCGCTCATGAATTTTTTTCCAATATTAAAAATTTAAACCCTTATTCTAGGAAACAGTAGGCTAAGAGACATAAATATGTGTTATTTAAGATGTTACTCTCCAGACTACTTTCTGATCATTGATTCAAGAAGTATTCTGGGTCTTGCTTTTTTAGTCTTATTAATGTCAGTGATCTCATTATCAAATATACTTGTATTAACAAAAACTTCCTACTATTTGCTATATGAGATTGTCTAAATAAAAAGTCATAATACAATAATTCACCAATAACTTTACCATAGAACATTTAAACACAATCTTTTATTCACTGATTCCCATCCTTATTATACAGAAACATAAAATGGGTGTGGCTTGTCCTATTTGTAAGATTTGTAACTTCTGAACTACCCATGCTTTTTCTGATTATAAAGATGATTGATGAATTTGTATTTCGAAAAGCAATGTTATTACACCCATGAAACTATCTGCTCTTCAGGGATTGCTTTGAAATGCTTGGTTATTTCATGTTCCAGCCATAGTTTTATTTTTTCAATGAAGTTCATCCTTAGAATTAAGGGAAAAAAAAAGATGTTTAATACTAAAATTTGGGGATCCATATAATCTTGTATATATCTGCTATCTTGTATATATATTGTATAGAATCTGCTATAGTCTTGTCCTTGGAGATGAATTCACAAATAGATATAACCAACTTAATCTGAAGTGTTTTAACCAATTCCATGTTTCCTGCCTTAAATATCTTTTTCCAAGTTTATATGAAGCCATTTGGTGGCTACAGATTTTAAATTCACAAACCACAAAGTTCACTCTGGTGTACACATATTATCACTTCATAAAACTCATTCCGCTCCATCCTTCCAGTAAAGATATGACAAGGCTATTTATCAGTAGGTAATAAGACAGATAATTTAACTGTACAAGCTCTAATTGGTCTAATTCACTAACTGACCTCTCACCACTTGATTCACTAGTACAATTGAGCTCTGATAAAGCCTTTAATTGTAAATTGCACACAGCTGTGAGCTGCTTCTCACGCTGGCACAAAAACACTATCATCGACTGTTTCATCTCCGCGACCTGCTAATTTGGAGCATATGTAACTGTTTTTAATGCTGAAGGCTTGACATACCACAAACAGCAGATGTTGCAGCTGCCCCTGAGACGCTTTATTTAATTCAATTACGTCTTTTGGAGATATGTAAAAAAGCCAGGCGAGATGAGAGAGGGCAGGAGAATGTTAAAAATGGAGCCCCTGGTTGAGGCCCAGGTGGCTCGATAGGCAAATGATTGGGTGAATGTCTAAATGATCTTTTTAATTGAGTAGACTGACGGCTAATCAGGGTCATGAAGTGTTATCACACTGATGAGCTGAGTGGAGCCCTGGGCTGCTCTGCAATTAATGCCGCTTTTGTGAAAGGAGGAAAAAGAAAGATAATATATACCATCTGGCAATTGTTTATGATCAAAGCAGCAGTTTGCTGCAAATTCAAGTTAAATGCTATTCATAACATTATTTTTGCTGCTGCTGAGGGCAAGGACATGAAGCCCAGGCCTTTGTCTGACTTCTCATTCTCCTTCTCAACCAAAACATTCATTTTCTTCCACGTGTGTTATTATTAATTACTTGGCTGCTTGCTAACGTATGGCCTGAATGGTTCCCTGTTTGATATGCCAATAAAAAGCCCAGCATATACTCCTTGGAATCTACTTCAACTTTCATGCCAGTGTATCTGATTACAATAAAACAAAGCGAGGGCTAAAGTCACAGCCAAAACCCAGAGAAAACAAACCAGTTTTGCTTGTCTCTTTGGCATCTCTGGGATTAAAAAGAAGGTGGGTGGAGTTCTTGACAGCAGTGGCAAAATGTCTGAGTGATTTTTTTTCCCCCTGCCTCAAGGAGACCAGCATTTGCAAACTTTAAAGCAGATAGAGATTATTCCAGAAATCCCTAATATTTTCATTGTTTGTCACCTAAGGTCATCAAAATTAATATAAAGGTATAAACTAAAAATGAAGATAATTGTTAACATGAGGGCCGTTTCCAGGTTTCTCAGACACAATCACACAAAATATAGTCTTGCTTTTCATCCTGAGTCACTGGCAAGACTATAAAAGGTAAATAAGCAAAAATGGAGACTTCCAGTGAAAGCTTTGAAAAGCTCGACTATGATTTAGGAAAGGAAGAAAAATATAATTTCTTTTAAGTGCATAAAAATAAAGTGTCACTCTCACTTTAAATTATTGAAGCATGCAGGGACATACATATTCAGGAGTATGTAGTGAAAATAAAACACAGCCAAAAATCAAGGAATTAGCTTTAGAGTAGTAAAGTGAACTTAGAATGCAAAGCCATAAATATGGTTTATGCAGCCAGATTCCATCACTTTGAACTTTTTGATCACTTTAGATGCAGTTGAGATGAATGCTGACCTTAACTCTTATCTACTAGTAGTACCTGATCCAGAATCTACTTTTGGAACTACAAAGGTATCACCTAATATAATGTGTCAGGCATTTTTGGAAACTTACTACATTCTGGGCCCTGTGCTAGGTGCTGGGAATACAGTGATCATAAAGACATAGAAACTCCCCTTAATGACGTTAAAGTCTACTGAAAGAGACAGATACATAAGTGGAATTTACCATGGAGGGTTGAAGGCAAATGCTGTAACTTACAGGTGGGAAACCCAACCCAGACACTGGGGAGGCACAGGTGGCTGTTATAAGGTCCTTCTGGGACAAGTCCTTTGTTATTGTTTAGTCACTAAGTTCTGTCTGACTCTTTTGCAGCCCCAAGGACTGGAGCCTACCAGGCTCCTCTGTCCATGGGATTTCCCAGGCAAGAATACTGGAGAGGGTTTCCATGCCTTTCTCCAGGGGATCTTCTTGCCCTAAGGATCAAACCTGCATCTCCAGCCTTGGCAAGCATTTTCTTTACCTCTGAGCTACCTGGGAAGGCTTAATAAATATTTTTGCTGAATAAACACGGATACATTATATAAGTGTAACAGTCATGTGACTTAGTCATGTGAGGAGTATTTCTACCCACAGTCCTCATCTAGGTATGTAGAAACACATACCCCAGAAAGATGACAAACAGATTAGTGAACATAATTACTCTACAAGCAGAATTATTATAGATATGCAGTGAGTTAGTTGTCTTATCTGTGTCAGTGTTGTTACCTTAAGTGCAGATCATGGCCTTATTGAAAGCAAGGATGATACTTCCATTTCTTCAGTTGCTTCTGAAAGGATTTCCAAAATATCAAGGTTGCAGACCAACGTCAGGGAACCTAGTTGATGAAGGAGCAGAACACTGTTTAGCCACGTAAAGGTTTTTCTCAAGGAAGTGTTTTTATTTGATAATAAAATGGAAAGTGAAAGGAAAAGGTACAAATAAAAAACTTGTATAATGATTGCAAAGTTAACTAAGACAAATCAGATCTACCATTGTAAGAGCATTGTAATAGAGCATTTTTAGAAGACTCTCTGTCTAGCTAAAATTTAACAATCACAACAAAACACACACAAACATATGCGTACTCACACTAAAAAGTCACTTTAGTTTGAAGGAAGCATTTAAGCTACCATTTTGTATGTAGAGATGAAGAAAAACTAAATTTGACTTTCCTAGAAAAGCATGCTGAACAGGCCCTGATTATTAGTAGCAGAGTCAGCTTATAGACCTCAAACACTCTTTATACAACAGGATGGCAAAGGAAAAAGTTCTAGAATAAAAGGTGTTGAGGTTAGAAGTCAACTTTCAGTGTCTGAACTTTAAAAAGACTAGTTTATTTTAAACATTCTGAGAAAATGTAATTCTAATAAAAAATAATAGGTCCTTATCATTTGCCAAGGATTGTGCTAAGTGCATTTTACGTATATTATCTAATTTGATCTTTACAATAATCTGTCAGATGAATGTTATTATTTCTATATTTCTAATGCAGAAACAGGGACACAGGAAGGGTCCTATAACTCAGTCAAATTTATAGTTAGCCAGGGAAGAATACAGGATTTAAGCCAACTGCTGACTCTAAAAATCTCATGCTCTTCAGTGATAATCTTTACCTCTCATCCTGGAAAAGTTTAGGGACAAGAGAATTATTCTTGAGATAAAAGTTATTTTTGTTCACTTTATACTGGTTTAAATGAATAGTCTGTAAATTCTTTTAATAGTTTACTTTATAATGGGGCTTTCCAGGTGGTGCTAGTGGTTAAAGAACCTGTTTACCAATGCAGGAGACATAAAAGATGAGGGTTTATTATATTCTTTTATTATAACTTTTGGTGATAATTATAGGCTAACCATAAAATGCTAATTTATTAATAGTATTTAATAGAATACTATTTAATAGAAATAGTATTTAATATAATAATACTATTTAATATAAATAGTATTTCTCAGGCAATAAAACTTCCAATACAAGGTAACTCAAAGACTATCAAAGAATCCACTCTCCCCCACCTTACCACATTTAGAAAAGGCTTTTTAAAAAGTCTTCTGATGAGGAGTTGGAATAGTTATTCTTTCACTGATAAAACCCAATAAATTTTATTCTACATTTCTTCATACCATCACATATTTATTAAATATTTGTTACGTAGTAGATGTGGAGAGTCCAGGTAAATAAATGAAGAATTTTTTTTCCTATTTTCAAGGAGCATCTAGTATAGTTTAGGAGACAGATGCCTGAAGTAATCACAGTGATTACAAAGTTTATCAGTTTTTCTTGCCTAAATTAATTTGATCCCTGGGTAGGGAAGATCCCGTGATGGAGCATCTCCTTCACACACTCCAGTATTCCAGCCTGGACGATCCTTTGGACAGAGGAGCTTGGTGGGCCACAGACCAGAGAGTCGTAGAGAGTGGAACATGACTGAAGTGACTGAGCACGCATACAAATTCATTTGAAAATCTAATGGGAGACAGGATTCCCCTATGAGCTGATTTTGCTCTTCAAGCAAAGTTCCTGAGCCCTGCTGGAGGAAATGTAAGAGCTGTGCTCAAAGCAAGCAACTAGCAATGAAGCACACCTGCAGAAAGAGTAGAGCTGGAGAAGGCTCCAGAACAGCATCCAAAAACAAACAAGCGGCCAGTCCAAGGCAACCTGTATGGGAAAAGTGCATGAAAATAGATTTCATGAATCGCAGGGTCAGTCAACCAGGTGATAGAAAGAAGGAGGAAAGGAAAGAGAATTTACACAACATTTTAATGTTATAGTTCACTGCAGAGCATTGACAGGGGAGCACAATATTGAATGTCTCAATGAAACATCACAATAACAATGGAGACTCTATGAGAAAATCATCTCAATTGAGACCTAATGACAGAAGACTCTTCTCACCTTTATATTACCCTTCTGGCATTACTAATCCTAACGAACAGTACTGACTGTCAATAGGCACATTATGTTCAAACACAACAGGGTTTCTTTCTCTCTCTTCTCTTGTTAACCTTTACGCAAATTTGAGGTGACTCTGAAAGACTTACATTTTGTTCACAAAAAATACTGTGGGAATTAACCAAGACTCAACTCTGGTAGAATGGTATTAACATCTCAGGAAGCAGGTCATCATTTTTAGGCTATGCAATATACAGAGCCCTTTGACACTGGGAAAGAAGATGCAAAAAGGTCTTACTCATGTGGAGTAAAGTTCAAAGGGGAGGTAGATTTGGGGTTTGCTTTGGAAGACTGGTAGCACAGTGGGGAAGACCAAAGGGTTTCAAAGTATCGAGTTGGCCAAAAAGTTCATTCAGGTTTTTCCATACTATCTTATGGCAAATCTGAATGAACATTTTGGCCAACCCAATATTCTTGCCTACCTTCACATTGGTTCTGCTACACCCATGCTGAGTAACTTTGAACTAGACATCAAATCACCTTTGTCTCAATTGCCTGGTCAATAAAGTAGAAAAGATAAAATACCAACCTCACAAAGTTGTCTCAAGGATTAAAGATACGGAGGCATTAAGACTTAGCACATAGGCTGGCAAGTGTTAAAATTCAAAAATTAGTGCTTATTTTTTTCTTTCTATGGAACAACATGAAAAAAAGAGGCTGCTGGAGGTGGCACAAATCATACATGCAAAATTGTTAGTGCAGAATGAGATTATGATCTATAAAATTCAGAAAGACCAGAAAAAATAGTAGAGGGACTTTATTGAGACAGATTAAAAGAGGAAGCATATTGAGATTTTATCCTAGAGAAATCTTAAAGACATAAAGTTATCATAAAAGTAAGTACTAGGGACTCCTTGTCTCATAGCAACACGGGGAGAAATGGAGCTCAGTGTACTCATACTACATGTACTGAGTGAAGATTATGTATAAAGTATTTGGAGTTCAGTAGAAACTAGTTGAGCAGATAGGAAAATTAAGAGTTTGGAGATCTTATGGCTACAGGAACATTTGGCTATATGAGAGTGATTTAAAGTCTTTCAAAAATCTAAGTGTGTCTTTTCCAAAGAACCAGAACCAAGAAAGAACCTTAGATGTTCACAAATCCCAAGTGCTAATAGCTTTCTACAAATGAGATTACAGTAACTGTGATTATATGTTGTAGGATATCAATAATTACCAATAACAAGCCAGAGGGTATCAAGGCGGTAAGATTAACAATAAAGGAGAAAAGAATAGGATTAAACTTGGGTACAATGGGTTGGTAGATGCCAAGAGCAAGAGAAGCCAAAAGAGTATTATTCAGAAAGGAATTAAAAAATAGAGGTACACACTTTCAAAGCAACAAGGGAATAAAGCATTATTTTAAAGATGGAAGGGAAAATTAACAGTCTTATGTCTACATTTTAAAGGGAAGATTAAATGCAACCAACAAATAAAAGAGGATGGGAATTGAAAGATCCCTTGCATTAGGAAAAAATGAAGGAAATGTTAAGTTCCCAGGGAACAGTTTCCATAAACACAGGAATCCATGAAATCTGCTACCATAGAGCAATAATGTTGATTTGTGATACTGTTTGAAGACTATTTCTCTCCAAAACTCCCTCTTCCTCACACAGCTCGAGACCTCGGTGTCCTCCTTTCTTATTTTACCCATCCTCTCAACTCACTTCCCCACTTACAGCCACGAAGCTAGAATATAAGGTCTTGAAAATCAAGGCTGCTTTTTTTCTTTTCATTATGCTTGCTGCATCTAGTAGACATTTAACCTAGAAATGAATTGAAAAAAGGAAGTCTTAACTTGAAAAAAAAACTTTCATGATCTCTTTATACAGACTATTCATCTTAATCATGGGAAACCAGCCAAATTACGACAATGGTAATTTTATCTTCAATGTAGAGTCAATGTATCTACTGTAATTATATGAAAAATAAATGTAAATATCAGGCTTTTCAGATGTTGTAGAGACAGAGTCCCTGGCCAAGGGTTCTAGACACTGAAACTCCTCTTCCTTCTATCCCTTTATCCCCAACCCTAACCTTGAAGATACAGTTTCACTAGTGGTATATTTTTTCATGAACTAGGAGAGCCTAACATATTTAATGATTCCCCTAAATGAAACCCATAGTTTATAAAGTGTGAAATTTTCTGGAATGGTTACATAACTTTGAGAATAAAAAAGCCGTGGTTAGCAAGAACTTAGCTCCTAGACACAGGAAGACCTTCTCTTGCAATGGCAGGTGTATTTCAGGCTATTAATAGAAGACCTGAGGCCAAGAGAAGCTACAGTGAGACAGGCTGCATTTTCTCCTGCCATAGTCACACTTCCTGATATCCATATCCTTTGGGCACTGTGCTTAGTCAGTCATGTGACTTGTTTGACCAAGGAGATATGAACAAGTGTGCCATAAGCTGAGGCCTACATGTTGAGGCTGGCTTCACTAAACCCCTGCCAGTTGTCACATGAAAAAATCTGGTTAACTTCCTAGAGGATGAAAACTTTATTTGTATTCATAGGTAATGAGCATTCTGAGTTCATGTATTAGAGCCCCGTGTACCCATAAACTTGTGAGAAATAATGTTTAAAATCACTGAATTTGGGAAAGACTTGCCAGCTAGCAGTAGACAGCTAACAGAAAAGTGGCCATTTCTCTTTAAATATTTTATATGCCAAGCTATTTAAAGTAGACACGTTCAGTGGGCAACCTCACAACCCACCCTAAATTCTCTAACAGCTGTCCAAATGGACTTTTCCTTTATGAAGGACTGTGAGGAAATTTTACAATATTTTAAGAATGTCTCAATCCTCCATTTATTTGAGACAATCAATTTTACACCACATATATTTTAGATACTGTAACTACAAAAATGAATGAGACTTTACATTTAACAATGGCCAGATACATAAATAAAATAACTTCAGAGAGTGGCAACCGCTGTGAAGGAAATAGAGGTTATTGAAAATAGGGTAACTGGCAAATGAGGGGAAGCTATGTAAAGTAGTATGGTCAGGGGAGATGCTTTTGAAGAACCCATTCTCAACTTACATCTGAATAATGAGAAAGATCCAGCCATAGAATTATCTGGAGGGTGAACAATGCAGGAAGATGGGTCAATAAGAGCAAATGCCTGGAAGGGAGAAAAAACTTAATATGTGAATAAATAGATCAATGTGGTGTCTGAAGAAAATGAATCACCCAGAGCGTTGAATGAGATGAGGTAAAAAGAGGTAGGCAGGGATCATTTTATATGAGATTTTTATGTATATAGGAGGCATTGGGAGCAGAAGGAAAAAGGGACGACAGAGGATGAGATGGCTGGATGGCATCATTGACTCGATGGACGTGAGTCTGAGTGAACTCCGGGAGTTGGTGTTGGACAGGGAGGCCTTGCGTGCTGCAAATTCACGGGTTTGCAAAGAGTCGGACACGACTGAGCGACTGAACTGAACTGATATGTAAAATATATATCTATAGATTATAAATACATACGCATGTAAAGACAGACAGATAGAGAAAGAGAGCCAGAAAACAGAGAGCAAAAGACAGACATATACATATACACATACATACAGTGGGGGAGACCTTAAACATTTGAAAAACTAGGATGAGAAAAAAATATATAAATTTCATTTACTGAGCTGTCACCATCTGACAGTCAATCTACAAATGTCTCATGGAAGCTTTTTTGTATATATATCATATCAACACCATGAGGTAGTATTATTTTCCTTCTTTTACAGTTGAGAAAACTCACCATGTAAGCAAATTTTGTAAGCAGATTTTCTAAAGTTACATGTTTACTTCCAAATCCATTTCTCCAAACCAGGTTCATTTGACTCAACCTATAGGCAAAGAGTAGCACATCCTTTGTGATTAGTTGCAAACAGTTTAATCTGCTCCCTTCTGGAAGAGTTCCCAACTAGCATAAGTCACCAAATGTTGATGTGGTTGTGATATGACTTTAGGGAACAAAGTGATATCACAAGCATGTTTTATGTCAATTACAACAAAGGTGTAAGGCACAACATAATCTCAGAGGTGCAGTCACGGAGCATGTGGGCCTATTGATATGCTAAACCTTGCCAGCTACCTAATAGATCTTGCTGACCTGATGGAGCCATGATCCCAAATATTTTTGACACTTTTTCATTAACCAGGGACTGAAAGAAGTTTGAATTAATCCCACCTATGTTAATCTTGTTTGGGCCATAAAACAGAAATTTGGTAATAAATATTTTCAGTTCCCTGAATAACAAGGAGCACAAGTAGGTTTTAAAAGTCCTTGAGAAACCAACACGAGGTCTCTCATCTTACACTTGTAAAGTGTTAGTCGCTCAGTCATATTCAACTCTTTGCAACCCTATGGACTGTAGCCTACCAGGTTCCTCTGTTCAGGAGATTCTCCAGGAAAGAATACTGAAGTGGGTTGCCATGTCCTCCTCCATGGGAATCTTCCCAACCCAGAGATCAAACCCACTCTCCTGCAGGTCCTGCATCATAGGTGGATTCCTTACTGCTGAGCCACCAGGGAAGTCCCTGACCCCCAGCCCAGCACCCCCCCACCCCCCAAGAACTAAGTTTCCTCAAGTCAAAATCACATAAGCTTTTCATTTTATCATTTTACTGAATAAGCTTTATCAGGACTTCTTTTAAAACTGGAAATCTTTCTCACTGTTTTTTGTTGTTCTTGTTTTTTGGTTTTGTCCTGTAAGAACAGAAAGCCACCACTTAATTCTGCTATTAAGGCAACAAAATGTGGTTATAACTTAAATTGACATCAGGAAGATTGTACTAATTATCAATTTATTGCCCCTGAGCTCCAATTCACCCCTTTGCCTGCTCTGTAAAAATGGATTTGGGCCTTTCTGCTGCTTCTTCATACTAGATGCTCAATGCCGGGCATTGACAGTAGAGGGCGATGGAGAGACACTGAAGAAGAGAAGGATTTTCTCTGTGGTTCTGGTATGTTCACTTCTTCAGCCTCAGACTCTTACTGAGTAAGGGGGTTGACAGTCTCAGGCTCCTGCAGCTTCCCCAGGGCCCTGCTCCTGCAGTGCATAGCAGCCAGCAATACCCAGATTCCAGAAGTTCTCTCAGTCACCTCATTAAGGTTTTGTGAGATGCGACAGCGCCACGTGGACACTTTTCTCAGTACCCTCGGGAGCTGAATTCCCACATGGTCTGGTGGGCAGGTTTCCAGCAAGTCCTGTCACTCACCCCATAGTGGTTTCTCTGTGGCTAGTACATCATGACTGTGTCCTCAATGTCAAGGCCTTAATCTCAGTTATGGGCCAGGGTGGGGAGGGGCTTTTTCCCAGGGGTAATATCTGCTCCTTATAATAATCAGCTCTTCCTATAATCTATAAGGAAATAGATTTTTCCCTATTTCTTACTAGCCAATCTCTCATTACTCTAGTTGTGTGCTATAGTCATTAATTCTTTATAGTGCAGTTTCCTTTTTGTTTACTCTTTTCAAATTTCACCCAGCCTGATTTGACTCAGACTAATACAGATACATATGTGTATCTGGGGTGTGTGTATGTGCTCAGTCACTCAGTCCTGTTTGACTCTGTGACCCCATGGACTGCAGCCCACCAGGCTCCTCTGTCCATGGAATTTTCCAGGTAAGAATACTGGAGTGGCTTGCCATTTCCTACTCCAGAGGAACCTCCCTACCCTACCTGGGAAGCCCACACACACACACACACACACACACACACACACACAGTTTTAAAATTGAACTGTCAATGTAATTTTAAATTCTCTTGCTAACTAGAGTAAGTAGAGTGTTCCTAAGCATTGCTCCATGCATCACAGTCATCCTCTCATTTACTCATCACAATATACAATTGTTACTTTGGAGTGGATCTATGTCCCTAATTGCTATATTTCTAAACTCAAAGAGGGACATAGATTTACCCCAGAGTAACAATTGTGTATTGTTATAAGTACTATAGGAAAATCATATAAATTTTTATGCTACTTAAGTGACTTAAGTTTTATTATTGGTTTGCTTAAGCATATCACCTATAGGATATGAGAGGTGGTCTGGACTAATGGAGAAGCCCTGAACTTGGTGACTGAATACCTGAGTTCTAGCTCCAGACTGTGTCAACTTAGGCAAGTTTTATTATTCTCTGGCTTCCCTTATGGCTCAGCTGGTAAAGCCTGCAATGCAGGAGACCTGAGTTTGATGTCTGGGTTGGGAAGATACCCTGGAGAAGAGAAAAGCTACCCATTCCAGTATTCTGGCCTGGAGAATTCCATGGACTGTACAGTTCATGGGGTCACAAAGAGCTGGACATGGCTGACCGACTTTCACACTGGCTCTTCACTAGGTAAGGGACAGGGTGAACAATACATCAAGAAAATAAAATCAACATGATATCATACAAAATAGAAATTACCTACCACAGTGTCTGCCTGCATCTTCAGTAAATGTTTACAGACCTATCATTCCTTATTCACATTCACTTTTGTGAGGCTCAAACTAAAAATAATGATAATATATATCAAAGTACTTTGAATAGTATGAAACACTCTATGAAGGACAAGTGTAGTTATTTCATTTTCGCTGATTTTTTTTTTGTTGTTGTTGTTGTTTTCTCCCCCTGTATTTTGAAAGGCCATTTTTAATGTTAAATAAAATCCAGTGAGCACATGGCTGTGGCAGGACAAGCGTAGGGGACAGATGAGAGCAAGATTAACTGGTAACTGCCGCATGATGAGTTGAAGTGTCGTGACAGAAAAGAGGTTAGAGAATTTGTTCAAAGGCACACTGAAGTGCAGCTTCAAAGACAGAACAGGGATGTGAGTGGCCAGGAAAAACAGCAGCGACAGACAGCTCACCCTGGCATTTGGCAATCAGTGATGGGTGACTGAGAACAAGGGCTCTGAAGAGAACAGGAGGCAGAGGCATAAATAGTGCCATGCTCTGCAAATAGCAGCTGCAGCTGCAAACCCACGTGCACCTTGTCGAAAAGATGATGTGTCGCATGTCAGTCCCTCAAGTCCGCGTGCGCTGGCTGTTACCATCGTAGTTCCACACAGCAACATAACTGTGCTGCCACTTATGCACTAACAGTATTTTCAATGATTTTTAAAAAAATGATATCCTTTAATATTGAACACTTTACATGAAACTTGAGGACTGATTAAACTTCTCTTAGTATTTATGTAAAGTTTAAAAATAAAATAAAATTTAAAAAGCAAAAAAAAAAATAAATAAATGAACTTCTCTTAGTATTTTGGGAGAAGTCAAGAAATGTGTTGCCTGTGTAAATAAATTTGTGGTTTGACCCTATGCTTCTATTTTTGATGTGAACATGAAAGTGAATTTGTAGAGGAGTTGGTTTCTCACATATATACATCATGTATGTTTGTGTACATAATATAAATACGTTGGTTGAGTATAGTAAAAAATGCTCTGTGTGCGTGTGTGTGTTTAAATGACATAAAAGTTACTTTGGAGATAAAACATTGATACAAATACAATCAATGATTTTCAAATTTGGTAAATCTCATTTTCATGAAGAAATATAATTTTCTACTATTTAAGAAAAAACAATAGAATATAGATGAATTACATGAATAATATAAGTTAAGTTTTTTTAAAAAAAATAGGAAACTCAAACAGGGGCTCTGTAACAACCTAGAGAGGTGGGATGGGGAGGGAGATGGAAGGGAAGTTCAAGAGGGAGGGGATATGGTTGAATCAATCATATCGATCAACCATACGTATGGTTGATTCATGTTGATAGTTAGCAGGCAACAGCAAAATTCCATAAAGCAATTATCCTTCAATTAAAAAATAAATAAATTTAAAAAGAAAATAACAATACAAAATCTACTTTTTGTAATTTAATAAAAAATGGAATCACGCACTCATACACAAAATAAGCTTTATTATTGAATCGCTTCTTTGGACATCCTTTGCACTAAAATGGCCATCTCAAAAGTCACTAAAGAACCACCGTGTGTGTGTGTGCATGCACATGCTCAGTCATGTCTGACTCTTCGCGACTGCATGGACTCTAGCCCCCAGGCTCCTCCGTCCATGGGATTCTCCAGTCAAGAATACTGGAGTGGGTTGCCACTTTATTCTCCAGGGGATTGCCTTGATCCAGGGATGGAACCCATGTCTCTTGAGTCTGTATCCTGCATTGGCAGGCAGATTCTTTACCAGATGCATCACTTGGGAAGCCCCAAAGAATTCCTAATCCACATATTAAGTGTGATGTTGCCACCTATCCCTGTAAGACTTTCTGCTACATGTTAAATTCTTGAAAATCACCATCCACTCTACACCCCTCTCCTCCAACCCGTTTTGATTTATGCTCTATGACCTTTGATGTTAACATTAACATTTCCTAGTTTCCCGAGACAAACTGTCTGAAACAAAGCTTTCATCTAAAGTATTGGTGGATATAATTCTAGAGCAAAAAGGTTAAGAGGAAAAACTTGTCAGGTTTAAATGAGGGAAAGTAAAACCAGAGAGTGTTTTACTAAGGTAACTACAGCTTCAAATGTGAACACAGCTGGTCATGCAGCCATATTAGATGTCTGTGAAAACTATTATACTTCTGAGTCTTGGAGCAGACCATCAGAGAACAGGGAGAGAAGGATAAGAGTGCTATCCTGTTTCCTATGCCTTACTGGTAATATTTTGACCATGGGAACATTAAATTGTCCACATTTCCTGCTGTGCTGCTGTACTCTCCCTAGAAGATAAACCAGATCCCACACCTCAATAGTGCTGTGATTCACATGGGTCCATACGGATGGAGGAAACTTCCACAAGCCTGGTCAAGAGGAGCCTGTACACTAGGCCTGTCCCATTTTCTTCTGTGATAGTTGAGGTGGTGCTGTGCCACAGGCCAGCCCTCACACAGGGCAGGCTAAGACTTCAGTGACGTCAGAAAATGACGCAGTGAGGGTGCTGTCTAATAACCCTCCCTTTAGCAAGTGGCCACCTGCAATGCAGGCGACCTGGGTTTGATCCCTGGGTTGGGAAGATCCCCTGGAGGAGGGCAAGGCAACCCACTCCAGTACTCTTGCTTGGAGAATCCCCATGGACGGAAGAGCTTGTCAGACTATGCCCATGGTGTCACAAAGAGTCGGACATGACTGAACAGCTAAGCACAGCACAGCACAGCAAGTGGTTGAGGACCTGGAGATAAGTGGATTTGGTAACTGAGACAAAGGAGGAGGAAGTTACTTAAACGTGGTCCAGTTCAGATGTCTATTCTTCACGCACTCTTTCTCTAAAAGAATCTCATCAATGTTTAATGTTACAACTATCATATCTATATAAAAACGAAGCAAATAGATAAATAACAGCACAAATCACTACCATCAAAGCAGCTTGTAATCTTAAAATTTCTAACTGCTTGAAATCTCTGCCAGTATATCAAACTGACCTCTTAAATTCCAAAAATGACTCAATATACCAATCTGTGAAATGGATATAGCATCCTCGGAAATCTGTACAGTATTAAATGACTGTTGAAAATAAATAAAAATTGTATTAAGTGAAATAATATATATAGTATAATAGCACAATGTAAGGACACGTTATGCATTCAATGAATGCTAATATCCTATGTTCTCATGTTTCATTCTCCTTCAGAATATGTCTTAAAATTATGATTATCTTCCCAGTTCACAAAGAGGAATGAGCACTTTTGTTTTCTATTTCAACCATACTCATATCTGAATAACACTAAAATAAGATCTGGCATTCTTAGAATCTTAATCTTAACTTGACAAAAGACCCTGTTACTGTAGTCCTCTAGGTGGGAGAAACAGTGCACTTTGGCTTGAAGTAACCCAATTTTGGAAAATGTTTTCCTTTATAGCTTTATCAGCAATCTCTATACAGCTGTTTAAATGGTCATTATGGAAGAATCAAGGAAGGTTTTGAAGACAGAAAATAAAAAGTCTCCTGTTACATGTGCTCTGTTTTCTATGCAACCCTCAGAGGTAGAGCTTGTAAAAATAGTTTCTTTACAAAGATACATAGAACAACTGATTTGAACCAGATGTTGCTGTAACTGTTAGTTTCATTACAAAGAAATAAATATTATTAAGAATTGGGAAATATATATGTGAAACATTTAATTAAACTTAATTAATTCCAGTTAAAGCATTTTACTTATTATTTTCTTGATTATTTTAATGCTTTGGCAGTCTTTATAGCCTAGAAAAATACTGAGTAAAGAAATTATATCACTTTTAATACATTTTGAACAAAGAATCCTGCAAATATCAATTTAATATTGAATTGGATAGGCAGATTTGAAAAATAATGAATAAAGCATACCAGTAATGAGAACTGCAATAAATGAATTTTTTTTAAATTGTCAGCCATGCAGCATATTAGACATAACTGAAGACTTAGTGATCTGAAAGATAAAGAGAAATACTCAGAATGTTACAAGAGAGATAAAAAAATAGTTAATATGAAGGGGAAGATTATATACATATATAAACAGATCACAGGTTTAAAAAGTCTAACAGATGTCTAATCAGAATGAGATTATAGAGAGGATGGAGGTAAGCAAAAGGACTGTGGCTAAAAATATTCCAAAATTGGTGGATACTCTAAAATCATGAATTGAAGAAAACCTGTAAAACACAAATATTGTTCAAAAAAGAAACTCACACTTAAACACAATATAATGACACTCCTAGAGTTCTAAAAGAAAGAGAATATCTTAAAAACAACCTGAAGATAAAAGATGTCCAACAGAGGATTGGATGTTAGATTAAAGTTTTTTTTGTCAACAGCTATGCATATTAGAAGTTTAGATAATAGGAGAAAACATAACTGTCACTGGAAAATTTTACAACCTGTGAAATAATTTTTCATGAATGATGTCAGAACCAGGATTCTTTAGAACAACAAATTGAAAGGATATATTACTCAGAGATCAACTGAAGAGTCTGCTAAAGGTTGCACTTCAGGAAACTGGAAAATGAACCTAAAAAATGTTCTGAAAAGGCATAAAGGAATATTAGAAAAAATAATCATAAACAAATTAATCTATCAGATCAGATCAGTCACTCAGTCGTGTCCAACTCTTTGCAACCCCATGAATCCCAGCACGCCAGGCCTCCCTGTCCATCACCAACTCCCGGAGTTCACTCAGACTCACGTCCATTGAGAATCTATAAATATCAATATATAGTGCCTGCTTTAACCAAGAACAGTAATATTTAATGATCTTTATTCTCAATGATGAAAAATAATTATCAAACTAAAATCCTGTACATGAAAACATATTTAAGAGAGAGATAAGTTGAATCAAAGAATTCTTCAGTTCAGTTCAGTCGCTCAGTTGTGTCCGACTCTTTGTGACCCCATGAATCGCAGCACTCCAGGCCTCCCTGTCCATCACCAACTCCCGGAGTTCACTCAGACTCAAGTCCATCGAGTGGGTGATGCCATCCAGCCATCTAATCCCCTGTCGTCCCCTTCTCCTCCTGCCCCCAATCCCTCCCAGCATCAGAGTCTTTTCCAATGAGTCAACTCTTCGCATGAGGTGGCCAAAGTACTGGAGTTTCAGCTTCAGCATCATTCCTTCCAAAGAAATCCCAGGGCTGATCTCCTTCACAATGGACTGGTTGGATCTCCTTGCAGTCCAAGGCACTCTCAAGAGTCTTCTCCAAACCACAGTTCAAAAGCATCCATTCTTAGGCACTCAGCCTTCTTCACAGTCCAACTCTCACATCCATACATGACCACAGGAAAAACCATAGCCTTGACTAGACGGACCTTTGTTGGCAAAGTAATATCTCTGCTTTTGAATATGCTATCTAGGTTGGTCATAATTTTCCCTCCAAGGAGTAAGAGTCTTTTAATTTCATGGCTGCAGTCACCATCTGCAGTGATTTTGGAGCCCAGAAAAATAAAATCTGACACAGTTTCCACTGTTTCCCCATCTATTTCCCATGAAATGATGGGACCAGATGCCATGATCTTCGTTTTCTGAATGTTGAGCTTAAAGCTAACTTTTTCACTCTCCACTTTCACTTTCATCAAGAGGCTTTTGAGTTCCTCTTCACTTTCTGCTGCATATCTGAGGTTATTGATATTTCTCCCGGCAATCTTGATTCCAGCTTATGTTTCTTCCAGTCCAGCGTTTCTCATGATGTACTCTGCATAGAAGTTAAATAAACAGGGTGACAATATACAGCCTTGACGTACTCCTTTTCCTATTTGGAACCAGTCTGTTGTTCCACGTCCAGTTCTAACTGTTGCTTCCTGACCTGCATACAAATTTCTCAAGAGGCAGATCAGGTGGTCTGGTGTTCCCATCTCTTGAAGAATTTTCCACAGTTTATTGTGATCCACACAGTCAAAGGCTTTGGCATAGTCAATAAAGCAGAAATAGATGTTTTTCTGGAACTCTCTTGCTTTTTCCATGATCCAGCGGATGTTGGCAATTTGATCTCTGGTTCCTCTGCCTTTTCTAAAACCAGCTTGAACATCGGGAAGTTCACGGTTCACATATTGCTGAAGCCTGGCTTGGAGAATTTTCAGCATTACTTTACTAGCATGTGAGATGAGTGTAATTGTGTGGTAGTTTCAGCATTCTTTGGCATTGCCTTTCTTTGGGATTGGAATAAAAACTGACCTTTTCCAGTCCTGTGGCCACTGCTGAGTTTTCCAAATTTGCTGGCATAATGAGTGCAGCACTTTCACAGCATCATCTTTCAGAATTTGGAATAGCTCAACTGGAATTCCATCACCTCCACTAGCTTTGTTCATAGTGATGCTTTCTAAGGCCCACTTGACTTCACCTTCCAGGATGTCTGGCTCTAGGTCAGTGATCACACCATCATGATTATCTGAGTCATGAAGATCTTTTTTGTACAGTTCTTCTGTGTATTTTTGCCACCTCTTCTTAATATCTTCTGCTTCTGTTAGGTCCATACCATTTCTGTCCTTTATCAAGCCCATCTTTGCATGAAATGTCCTCTTTGTATCTCTAATTTTCTTGAAGAGATCTCTAGTCTCTCCCATTCTGTTGTTTTCCTCTATTTCTTTGCATTGATCGCTGAGGAAGGCTTTCTTATCTCTTCTTGCTATTCTTTGGAACTCTGCATTCAGATGCTTATATCTTTCCTTTCCTCCTTTGCTTTTCGCTTCTCTTCTTTTCACAGCTATTTGTAAGGCTTTCCCAGACAGCCATTTTGCTTTTTTGCATTTCTTTTACATGGGGATGGTCTTGATCCCTGTCTCCTGTACAATGTCACGAACCTCCATCCATAGTTCATCAGGCACTCTATCTATCAGATCTAGGCCCTTAAATCTACTTCTCACTTCCACTGTATAATCATAAGGGATTTGATTTAGGTCATACCTGAATGATCTAGTGGTTTTGCCTACTTTCTTCAATTTAAGTCTGAATTTGGCAATAAGGAGTTCATGATCTGAGCCACAGTCAGCTCCTGGTCTTGTTTTTGTTGACTGTATAGAGCTTCTCCATCTTTGGCTGCAAAGAATATAATCAATCTGATTTCAGTGTTGACCATCTGGTGATGTCCATGTGTATAGTCTTCTCTTGTGTTGTTGGAAGAGGGTGTTTGCTATGACCAGTGCATTTTCTTGGCAAAACTCTATTAGTCTTTGCCCTGCTTCATTCCGTATTCCAAGGCCAAATTTGCCTGTTACTCCAAACTTGTCACCTCGAAGTCAAGGTGTTTCTTGACTTCCTACTTTTGCATTCCAGTCCCCTATAGACCAAAGGACATCTGTTTTGGGTGTTAGTTCTAAAAGGTCTTGTAGGTCTCCATAGAACCATTCAACTTCAGCATCTTCAGCATTACTGGTTGGGGCATAGACTTGGATTTCTGTGATATTGAATGGTTTGACTTGGAAACGAATAGAGATCATTCTGTCGTTTTTGAGATTGCATCCAAGTACTGCATTTTGGACTCTTTTGTTGACCGTGAGGGCTACTCCATTTCTTCTGAGGGATTCCTGCCCGCAGTAGTAGATACAATGGTCATCTGAGTTAAATTCACCCATTCCAGTCCATTTGAGTTGCTGATTCCTAGAATGTCTACATTCACTCTTGCCATCTCCTGTTTGACCACTTCCAATTTGCCTTGATTCTGGACCTGACATTCCAGGTTCCTATGCAATATTGCTCTTTACAGCATCGGACCTTGCTTCTATCACCAGTCACATCGACAGCTGGGTATTGTTTTTGCTTTGTCTGCATCCCTTCATTCTTTCTGGAATTATTTCTCCACTGATCTCCAGTAGCATATTGGGCCCCTACTGACATGGGGAGTTCTTCTTTCAGTATCCTATCATTTTGCCTTTTCATACTGTTCATGGGGTTCTCAAAGCAAGAATACTGAAGTTGTTTGCCATTCCCTTCTTAAGGTCCCTGTATATTCCACAAAGTATATAATATTGGCTCATATTAAATTTAGATTAAATGCTCATTTGTGTTTCAGCAAAGCTACTGAAAGAATAAAAATACACTATTAGAAAAATTGTAAGGAAAGAAAAGGAAATGTGAAAATATTCAACTTAAAAGAATTTACAAAAAAGAAAAGCTATATTAAAATATATTAGAAAAACAGCAGGCACTCTAATGCTAAAAATTAATCCAAATATACAAACATCATAATCAATTAAATGAACTGAACATGCTTAAAATACATAGGATATCAGTCAATCTAAGGACACACAAAGGTTGTGTGTGTATTTTCAGCCACCTGACATTGCACTAAGTTAACTTATCGTGCTTGGCCCAACTGAATGTAATTAGAGGTGACAGGATGTGGTATCTGAGCCCAGGCTTAAAGAGTAGTCATGTTATACTACTATTGCTGCTTTCCCATTGGCATAATAATTAGTGTTTTAGGCTGGATCCCAATAAGGCACTGATACGTAGAGCAGAGCCTTGTACCACAGTTGCCTGGTAGTCAGTAGGCAACATGAATGAGAAACATGTCTATTCTCCACTGTATATTCTTGCCTCTTGTGTTGTTGATTAATTGACCATGATGTCAAGAGGAGCCTGCTAGGCTCCTCTGTCCATACACTTCCATTCCCTTTTCCAGGAATCTTCCCGACCCAGGGTCTTCTCCATTGCAGGTGGATTCTTTACCAGATGAGCTACCAGGGAAGCCCATCACATATATATAGAATCTAAAACATACAAGCTAGTGAATATAATAAAAAAGAGACAGATTCACAGAGAACAGATTAATGGTTATCGGTGGGGAGAAGAAAGGGAGGAGGGACAAAACAGGGGTAGAGGTACAAATTATTATATATAAAATAAGCTACACAGATAAATTGTACAACACAGAGAATATAACCAATGTTTTATAATAACTATATATGGAGTATAACTTTTACAAATTGTGAATCACTATTTTGTACATAGAATATATACTATGTGCAATATATTCATACAATATATACTATACAATACTATGTATTGTGTAATACAATACTATATAGTCTATACAATAGTATGTAAGTTATATAGTGTAACTTACATAGTATTATACACCAACCATATTTCAAGAAAAAAGATTAAGAAATCACAACAGACATCAGAAGACTTAGGTTTAAATCTATGACATTACTTATAACTTGGGGGTGTAGGCAAATTTATAGCTTTAAATGGTGTATGCTTAATTCAAGGTGCCTTAACTGACTCACACCAGAACCTACCAAATAAAAAATAAAAAGCCCTTCCCATGGCTCTTCCCTATATTTAAAGGAGGTTATTTGTTATGCCTATGTATATGAAAACTCATTATGCATGCAGCCCTTTAATAATGTCTTCCTCTTTCCTTACAGATCTTTGATTCTTCCCCATCTCATAAGAACTGGAGGCTAAATAAATTACATATACTCCCCTGGGATCCATTAACCATAGGCTATCCTAAGGGCCAGACACCTGCACATTTGGTATAGGACCCATTTGAGCCTGAACTTTTGCCACCCAAAAGACTTCCTCAACATTTAAGTTAAAAGGGGTGGACAGTTAATCCACATTTCTCTTTGATCCAATCTCTCTTTGATCTCTTCTACAAAATTGAAATTAGTAGTTGGGCCATTTTTCCCAGAAAACGTGGTCTGCTAAGAAGAGAAATAGAAAACCCCACTTACTAAATAAAAATCATATTTGGAGATAGTAATAAAAGCAATACCATAATCCATAATGATGAAACCAGGCACTCCCCACTTTGATAATCATTCAAGGAGAATCAGCATCAGGCAACAAAGATCTGTCAGGCGCAGCCACAGACCATTATGTTGACTGTTGGTCTTCTTACTATCTGTCTGGGTTCTTTCACTGGTTAGTAAACCAGAGGCTCAAACACTTCAGGTCAGATCAGATCAGATTAGATCAGTCACTCAGTCGTGTCCCACTCTTTGTGACCCCATGAATCGCAGCACGCTGGGCCTCCCTGTCCATTACCAACTCCCGGAGTTCACTGGGACTCAAGTCCATCGAGTCAGTGCTGCCATCCAGCCATCTCATCCCCTGTCGTCCCATTCTCCTCCTGCCCCCAATCCCTCCCAGCATCAGAGTCTTTTCCAATGAGTCAACTCTTCGCATGAGGTGGCCAAAGTACTGGAGTTTCAGCTTTAGCATCATTCCTTCCAAAGAAATCCCAGAGCTAATCTCCTTCAGAATGGACTGGTTGGATCTCCTTGCAGTCCAAGGGACTCTCAAGAGTCTTCTCCAACACCACAGTTCAAAAGCATCAATTCTGCGCTCAGCCTTCTTCACGGTCCAACTCTCACATCCATACATGACCACAGGAAAAACCATAGCCTTGACTAGATGGACCTTTGTTGGCAAAGTAATGTCTCTGCTTTTTAATATGCTACCTAGGTTGGTCATAACTTTTCCTCCAAGGAGTGAGAGTCTTAATTTCATGGCTGCAATCACCATCTGCAGTGATTTTGGAGCCCAGAAAAATAAAGTCTGACATTGTTTCCACTGTTTCCCCATCTATTTCCCATGAAGTGATGGGACTGGATGCCATGATCTTCATTTTCTGAATGTTGAGCTTTAAGCCAACTTTTTCACTCTCCACTTTCACTTTCATCAAGAGGCTTCTGAGTTCCTCTTCACTTTCTGCCGTAAGGGTGGTGTCATCTGCATATCTGAGGTTATTGATATTTCTCCCGGCAATCTTGATTCCAGCTTGTGTTTCTTCCAGTCCAGCGTTTCTCATGATGTACTCTGCATAGAAGTTAAATAAACAGGGTGACAATATACAGCCTTGATGTACTCCTTTTCCTATTTGGAACCAGTCTGTTGTTCCATGTCCAGTTCTAACTGTTGCTTCCTGACCTGCATACAGATTTCTCAAGAGGCAGGTCAGGTGGTCTGGTATTCCCATCTCTTGAAGAATTTTCCACAGTTTATTGTGATCTACACAGTCAAAGGCTTTGGCATAGTCAATAAAGCAGAAATAGATGTTTTTCTGGAACTCTCTTCCTTTTTCCATGATCCAGGGGATGTTGGCAATTTGATCTCTGGTTCCTCTGCCTTTTCTAAAACCAGCTTGAACATCAGGAAGTTCACGGTTCACATATTGCTGAAGCTTGGCTTGGAGAATTTTGAGCATTACTTTACTACCGTGTGAGATGAGTGCAATTGTGCGGTAGTTTGAGCATTCCAGGGAAGTCATTGTTTAAATCAAGCATGGCAAATTCTGAGGCCTGGATGCCAAGGACTTTGGTTAATTCAAGCCCCGGAGCCCAAAGAACTTGATTGCTGGCCAGTCATCAACTGAATTAAAAACTGAGGCAAATAACCCATTATAATCATCTAAATTGGAGGACTTGCCTACAAAGACTGGAGCTCCAGGCTCAGATACAGACATTTTAATTGGCAAACAAGTACCCTGTTAATATTTATATCATACACCCAAATTAGACCATGTCATTTAAAACCTTTTCCAGCATAATTCTCTCTTCCCTCACTGAGGTAAAACCTTGAACTATTGGAAGCCTTTAGACTTGATCACCAGAGAAGGCAATGGCACCCCACTCCAGTACTCTTGCTTGGAAAATCCCATGGACGGAGGAGCCTGTTAGGCTGCAATCCATGGGGTCGCTAAGAGTCGGACACGACTGAGCGACTTCACTTTCACTTTTCACTTTCATGCATTGGAGAGGGAAATGGCAACCCACTCCAGTGTTCTTGCCTGGAGAATCCCAGGGGCGGGGGAGCCTGGTGGGCTGCCGTCTATGGGGTCGCACGGAGTCGGACACGACTGAAGCGACTTAGCATAGACTTGATCACCCTTACTTAGGTCTGTTGGGTTCTGGCACTTTTGTTCAATTCCTGCAGTACCCCTGATACAGGCATCACCTTTGTCGGGTGTATATTCATAAATCCCCTCGACTTAAAGATATTTTTAAGTCAAGCTCCAAGGTCCAAAAATGTTATCTTCAAATTCTACGAGTAGCTGTATAATAACACAGAGCCCCCCAAAACATACTTATATCAACTCAAGTTGATATTTACTTGGAAACATACCTCAGTCCCACATCCCAAATAACATAGCCCCAGCCCAAGATCTTGCCTTGGAGATGACTTCAGCTCAGCATCAAGACCACTGCCCTAGCAATGTCCATTGACCCTTTCCCCTAAGGTGCTGACAAATTGGACACAGAGTGTTTATTATTTTTCTTCCTGCCAAGTTAGGGATTATGTTACATTTCCTGAGCTTGCTGTTTGCTTGGTCTATAATCCTGGTATGCTCCTTGTTCTCTGCTGAAACATATATCCCTACACTCCATGCCTAGAAGGATATCTTTAAAGATTATTACTACTATTTGTGCTGTCCTAAAAAGTAATGTCGATGTTTGCTTTCCCCAGGAGACAACTGCCTCCTGTTGGTCCAGCTCTTGATCCCTGGAGATAAGACCACCTGTCCCTTAGTGCTTTCTACTCCCCTCATCCCACTTGCCACCATGACCATTTGCCTTGTGTCTGTGACCATAACCTCCACAATAACCCCTTCCTCTTTGTTTTAAATAAATACCACTAATCTTTACATATACTTTACTGGGCTATAAGTTTACAACGTCCAATAATTTAATGGCAGGATCTTCCACTTAATCCAAGGAATATACCAAGATACTGTCATAAAGAAGTACCTCATACTTTTAACATACTTTACAACTTCACTGTGATATTGTTAGGGACCCTGAACATTTTCAGTGTTGTTTTTTTTTTTTTTTATGTAAATAGCATGTTAGTGGGGAATCTGGTTATGGGACCAGCCTCCAAAGTTTTCTAATACTTGTTTTACTCCTTTTTACTCTCATAATAGAATGTTGTCTATGCTATTAAGGGCAATGTATACCCTACTCACTAAAATTCTCCTCTACTTTTTATGCTACACAAATACTTTACATATTTAAAACTGAAAACTCACATCAAGACATCAAGGGATCAATTGTAATATAGCTTTTTCTTAATGCTGCCTGGACCCAATTTTTATGTCCTGGCTAGAGACCAGTCAGTTTCTCATCTTTAGCAGCTAATTAAGTCCACAGTCCAACCATTTCCGTTATTTGAGTCTCACTCTCCAGGTCACTATGCAATGTCCTAACTGTCCCAGGACCAGATACCAGACAGCTAGGAACACTAACCCTAGAGAGTGAACACTTATTCAAATTAGCCAATCTAGGGAAGTCCCTGGTGGTCCAGTGGTTAGAACTCAGTACTTTCACTACAATGGCCTGGGTTCAGTCCCTGGTTAGGAAAATAAGATCCCACAAGCCATGCAGTGAAAACAAAGAAAAACAACAATAACAAATTAGCCAATCTACTGGGAGCCTGTGAAACATAGCTAACCTTCCTTTTTGCCCCCTCCCCTTCCCACCACCATACACAAGTTCTTCCCAGTGACTCTGGTTTGCTGTTGTCCTGTCCCATATTTAGGTCCCTGGATGGCCCTGCTAGCCACCTTCTTTTATTTGGAGTAGTAAACAGAGTTCTGCCTTCCACTGAGCCAAGCATCAGTGTTTTGTGTCCTGTCACCAAAAGAAACCTGCACACACACAAAAAATACCCCTGGGTTACCTCCTCAACCAGACTTGGCTTCATCTAGATGTGGTTCATGCACACCAGAACTAAGGGAATCTAAGTCAAACCACACGAAAAAGCCTGCCACTCTCAGATTTTCACAAATGATGCTTTATCTCAGGTTGGTATCCTAAAAGATGATCCTCCTCCAGAGTCTCAAATGGCTTGGATATATCTGGATGGTTCTAAATCCTACTATCTGACTGGAGCTCCCATTATCTGACTGGAGTTCAGCTCAAGCTTCCGGAGTGGTAGGGGACAGGATGGGAAGGAGAGGTGGGCACCTACCTACCGCTTCCTTCCTTGATGTCTACTTCTGTCTCTTGTCTAATTGCCATTCCCATTATTGGTCCAGAAGTGGGAAGTTCCCTTTTGTTTTCAATTAACTTTGGGAATGCACTCAAAAATATACATTTACGAGTCACCTGAACGTGATATTGTAGTTCCTTGAAGAGATCTCTTTGAAGCTTGAACTAGTCAAGAGAGGGCTAATATGAAGTGTTGTATTCTGTGTTGTGTGTTAGTTGCTCAGTCTTGTTCAACTAATTATGGAAAAATTGAGCAATCTCACGATCTTCTTATACTGAAGAATCATCCTGAACTAAATTCATACCAATTTTCTTCTATCAGAGAAAGGCAGCTAATTTTAAAGCCATGATCAAAAACTCGTCTTTTTCTACCTTAAAGGTCATATCCTTTGGCTGAGCAGGTATATTTTAAAGGAACTCAAAAAGAATATTGAGCAAGGCAGCCAAAACAAACAGGGTGATCTCTGGACAAGAAATATCTCAGACAGATCACTTCCAAACAATTTTGATTGACTTGAGGCCTATCTCCTTTCTTTTCTTTAGATGAGCTGTTAATAAGCAGTCAAAAAAAACACACACACACAACAACAAAAACAAATTCAAAGTATAGTAAATCCTCAATACAGATAAAATAAATGTTTAAGTAGCTGGAACCTGATTGTTCTTTCTATTGAAAAATAAAAAGCAGGTTTATTAAAGTATTAGCAAATCATAACAAGTGTTAGCACAGAGATCTTAAAAACATCCATTCAAGACTTTGGAGTTTGGTGCTATAATTAATCTCCTGTATCCTCTATTCCAAATATTAAATACACATTGTGAACTTAGTTTAAAAACTTTGAAACATATCACAAGATAATTCTTAATAGATTCCTGGAAACAAGTTGAATTTATCCACTTATGTATATAAAATATGTCACAATGAAAATAACCACCTAAGAGATCATGTTTATCTCTGAAATCTGTGGTCGCACCACAGGTTTATGTGACCATCTAAATCTCTTGCAAGTCATGTAGGATTATGTTGAAATACATTTCCAGAAAAGATATTTACATAACCACATGTTCATTGTAAATCTGCAAAGAAAAAAATTCATTTGGCAGTCAATAAAGTTTAATTTTAAAAGTTTAACTTTTAAATATTTTTTAATTCTTTGTAAAAATGAAAGCATAAGAATAGGAAATAGACCAAATTTATCTGCAACATCTCAGTGAAAGACTCCGTTTGCTTGTAACTTGATACATTGGTCTTCTATCATATAAACTGGATAGTGATTATATTATAAGCTTCTCCATGAACAGAGAATTATTTCTAATCAAAGCATTCACAAATATTTATAACCAGTAGCTCTGATTGGAAACTAAAGTTGTGGATTTTAGAGTGCAATCTGTAGAATTCTGATTAAATTGAGAAAAAAAGAATCTCATAATGCATAATAGTCTTATTTGTGGAGTCTCCAGACTTATTTTGGCTTGACTCTTTTTTAGCCTAACTGAATGTGGCTATAATTAAAAAGATGGAACACTTAACTACAATACTATAAAATGTTTACTGTGAGTATTATTCTTTAGAAACTTCCTTCTTAACTATTTCTTGTAGGATTTATTAATATTTATGCCCTTGAATAAAGAAGGACTTATGGACAACTATGCTGATCTGAGCTATATTGCACTCCAACTATTAAAAACAACAGCACCAATTTACTGTCTTTGATTTACAAAGTACATTAATAAATGTTGCCTCAGTTACTTTCACGGAGAAGGCAATGGCACCCCACTCCAGTACTCTTGCCTGGAAAATCCCATGGATGGAGGAGCCTGGTAGGCTCCAGTCCATGGGGTCGAGAAGAGTCGGACATGACTGAGCGACTTCACTTTCAATTTTCACTTTCATGCATTGGAGAAGGAAATGGCAACCCACTCCAGTGTTCTTGCTTGGAGAATCCCAGGGACGGTGGAGCCTGATGGGCTGCTGTCTATGGGGTCGCACAGAGTCGGACACAACTGAAGTGACTTAGCAGCACCAGCAGCAGCAGTTACTTTCAAGGCAGACAAGATAGTCTGAAAAGTCCTCATTACTGTCATTTTTATACAGAGTAAACTGAAATTAAGGTGAGATTAATATGAACCAAAGGTCACAAACCTCATCTGTGATGGAACCAAGAATATAAGCTTTGTAAAGTCTGTAATTTTACCCCTTTTGTCTGTCCTACCTTTGTGCCTTAGGACACCCTCTGTGGCATGAGTATAGAATATATCTGTGTTTGTATATCTATTTCCTTCTTTCACTTTCCCTCTCTCTCTCTCTCTTATATATGCCACTAAGTCGCTTCAGTCATGTCTGACTCTGTTCGACCCCATAGATGGCAGCCCACCAGGCTCCCCCATCCCTGGGATTCTCCAGGCAAGAACACTGGAGTGGTTGCTCAGTTGTACATACATATGTATGTGTATACACATATATGGGGATTCCCTGGTAGCTTAGATGGTAAAGAATCTGCCTGCAATGCAGGAGACCTAGGTTTGATCCCTGGGTCCAGAAGATCCCCTGGAGAAATGAATGACAACCCACTCCAGTATTCTTGCCTGGAGAATTCCATGGACAGAGGAGTCTGGTGGTCCATGGGGTCACAAAGACTGGACACGACTGAGCAACTAACACATACACACACACACATTTATATAGCTATGCTTAATATATTTAGAAAGTATGAGCAAATATTGCACCAGATATTATGTACATATATACATATATATGGAGAAGGTACTCACTCTTGCCTGGAAAATCCCATGGACAGAGAAGCTTAGTAGGCTGCAGTCCATGGGGTCGATAAGGGTCGGACACGACTGAGCAAATTCACTTTCATTTTTCACTTTCATGCATTGGAGAAGGAAATGGCAACCCACTCCAGTGTTCTTGCCTGGAGAATCCCAGGGACAGGGGAGTCTGGTGGGCTGCCGTCTATGGGGTCGCACAGAGTCAGACACGACTGAAGTGACTTAGCAGCAGCAGCAGCAGGTATATATATATATATATGTATTTACATTTTTTGTTCACTATCGTTTGACAAACCATGAGAAAATGTTTAATAACCTTTTTAATTCTATAGGATTAAAATTTTAAATGTGATAGAACTCAGAGATCTAGAGAGGCTAGGTGAGTCATTCAAGGTTCCATTGCCATAGAAACATCAGCTCCAGAAACACTTCTTCATCTCCACCTGATGTTCCCTATTCATACATTTCTTGTTTTCAAATGCTACTAAAAACTGTGATTAGGTTCATTTCTTTCTTTAAATCTTAAATTGTTTTTGGTTTTCAAACTGTATGGCATGAATTAGTGTATTATTTTATATAATCATGTTGAGAAAGGTAGACCACATGAAATGTCTCCTTTTCAGTGTAAAATATGGAGGTTCCAGCACATTAATGTCAGCTGTAAACAGCAGTCCTCTTGGGAAAGAAATGAAGGTTCTTTTAGTTATTATAACAATGATCTCTGATGTAAGTTTTGTGAACAAATCATTGCTTTAATTATTTTGTGTACATAATGGTCAGCCTCCAAATCTGTTGTTGTTCAGTTGCTCAGTCCTGTCTGACTCTTTGCAACCTCATGGACTGTAGCACACCGGCCTTCCCTGTCCATTACAAACTCCCAGAGCTTGCTCAAACTGATGCCCATTGAGTTAGTGATTCCATTCAACCATCTCACCCTCTATCACCCCCTTCTCCCCCTGTCTTCAATCTTTCTCCGCATCAGGGTCTTTTCCAATAAGACAGTTCTTCGCATTAGGTGGCTGAAGTATTAGAACTTTAGTTTCAGAATCAGTCCCTCCAGTGAATATTCAGGATTTATTTCCTTTATAATTGACTGGTTTGTTCTTCTTGCAGTCCACTTCATCTCAGTTCAGTCACTCAGCCTGTCCGACTCTGTAACCCCATGGACTGTAGCACGCCAGGCTTCCCTGTCCGTCACCAACTCTTGGAGCTTGCTCAAACTCAAGTCCATCAAGTCCGTGATGTCATCCAAACATCTCATCCTCTGTCATCTCCTTCTCCTCCTGCCTTCAGTCTTTCCCAGAATTAGGGTCTTTTCCAATGATTTGGGTCTTCCCATCAGGTGGCCAAAGTATTGGAGTCCGAGTATTGGAGCCAAAGAATTGCAGTCCAAGGGACTCTCAAGAATCTTCTCCGGCACCACAGTTCAAAAGCATCAATTCTTCAGTGCTCAACTATCTTTATGATCCAACTCTCACACCCACACATAACTACTGGAAAAGCCATAGCTTTGACTAGATGGACCTTTGTCAGCAAAGTAATGTCTCTGCTTTTTAATACACTGTCTAGGTTTGTTATAACTGTTTTTCTTCTTATAATTTTTTTGTTATAACTTTCTTCTCCAAGGAGCAAGTGTCTTTTAATTTCATGGCTGCAGTCACAATCTCCAGTGATTTTGGAGCCCGAGAAAATAAATTCTGTTACTGTTTCCACTGTTTCCCCATCTATTTGCCATGAAGTGATTGGACCCAAATTTGTGGTTTATTATTCTCATTGTTACTTGTGTTGGCTGGGGCTTCACTGATCTAAACTGATCTCAACTGAGCAACTGTTGTTTTTTTTGTTTTGTTTTGTTTTGTTTTCACTGATGATTAATAATAAATGAGTGGCTCTATTCCAGGTTCTTCCCATTGTCTTCGTCCCAGCTGGTTACAGGAGGGGTGTTCCTTCTATGATGGTGGCAGAGGCGAGAGAGAACAAGCCTGATTGCACAAGTATTGTTCAGGCCTCCATTCGCTTCACATTCATTAAATTCATTGAATAAAGATGTTGCATGGCCAGGCCCGGAGTCAAGAGGCTGAGATGAATACCCTACTGACAGTGGTAGATTCCTTCACAGTTAATGTGGCAAAAGAAACGGATGCCTAATAGTATTACTGAGGAGGGAGTAAAGAGTTGGAACACTAACACATTCTACCAATTATTTGAAGAACTGTGTTCAGGTGTGATAAATCACTCAGTGTATATCCCTGAATTTCTCATCCATATTCTGAGAGCTATTTTTCTCCTAAGAAAAGGAAAAGTTTCCTATGAGATCTTTCAATTCTTACTTGAAATGAGCACAGCTTACCAAATAACTTCTAGATTCATGATTTCAACAAAACTCCTGGACTTGCTTAATCTGGTCAGAGAGTGCACTACTCCCATACTGCTGCTGCTGCTGCTAAGTCGCTTCAGTCATGTCTGACTCTGTGCGACCCCATAGACGGCAGCCCACCAGGCTCCCCTGTCCCTGGGATTCTCCAGGCAAGAACACTGGAGTGGGTTGCCATTTCTTTCTCCAATGCATGAAAGTGAAAAGTGAAAGTGAAGTCGCTTAGTTGTGTCCGACCCTCAGCAACCCCATGGACTGCAGCCCACCAGGCTCCTCTGTCCATGGGACTCTCCAGGCAAGAGTACTGGAGTGGGGTGCCACTGCCCTCTCCCATACTATAACTACGGTTATCTCACAACATCATCTTGTTGGAAAACTTTGTTTTTTTTTACCATGATAATTTTGTAGGTTACTTCTGCAGACCTTTGGGAACTGCAGAAGTTCCCAAAGTAGTAGCCACTACGGTGCTCCATATCAGCCTCTTTGGAAGGCAGAATACTCATCGAGGCACTTGTAAAACAAAAATTTGCACAGGACCAGTTAAATAGGCAAGGAAGACTATACTTAAGATTGTTGCAATTGGAGAGAGAGAATAAACTCAAGTCAGCTGAAACAAAAGGCTGGAGAGATTTTAAAACCTTGAGTGAGTTAGTGGAAAAGTACTGGAGGATGTTAAGTGGGGAGGTTGGTTAAAATGATTAGACTCTGTGTTTGCTAATTGTCACTTAGGGAAGCCAGGCTCCCATTTCCTGAAGAGACTGGGAGAAAAGGGTTCTATCACCTTTGCTGATTATGTTCAAATAAATGAATTCCAGGTCCTAGAGAAAGGTATTTTTGAGTTGTAAAACTGGTAGGAGGCTGTGAGAAGATTCTCATCTCAAATGGGCAGAGAAGAATGTGAAATTACAAGTTTTCTGAGATAAATGCTCTAATAAAAGGGAGATCAAAAGCCTAGAGATACGAAGAAAGATGTCTAAAATTCTGTCAAGCTGATTGAGACTTTTAGATCTTTTGTTCACACTCAAGTTTGGCAAAGAGGAGAAAGAAGACTAAGAATTTGAAGCAGAATCTGACGATTTAACAGCTCAAGACCTCAGGATTTTCTTTGACTGTATCTGTTACATTTGTAGAGAATACATATATATATGTGTGTGTGTGTGTGTGTGTATTAATATATATGTGTACATATATATATAGAAGGTAATGGCAACCCACTCCAGTACTCTCGCCTGGAAAATCCCATGGATGGAGGAGCCTGGTGGGCTGCAGTCCATGGGGTCGCTAAGAGTCGGACACGACTGAGCGACTTCACTTTCACTTTTCACTTTCATGCATTGGAGAAGGAAATGGCGACCCACTCCAGTGTTCTTGGCTGGAGAATCCCAGGGACGGGGGAGCCTGGTGGGCTGCCGTCTGTGGGGTCGCACAGAGTCGGACACGACTGAAGCGACTTAGTAGCAGCAGCAGCAGTGCATATATATTATGCACACATTATGAGCTTCTCTGATAGCTCAGTTGGTAAAGAATCTGCCTGCAATGCAGGAGACCTTTATTTGATACCTGGGTCAGGAAGATCCTCTGGAGAAGGGAATGGCTACTTACTCCAGTATTCTTGCACTTTCCTTGTGGCTCAGCGGGTAAAGAATATGTCTGCAATGCGGGAGACCTAGGTTCGATCCTTAGGTTGGGAAGATCTTCTGGAGAAGGGAAAAGCTACCCACTCCAGTATTATGGGTGTGTGTGTATGTATATATATATATATATATATATATATATATATATATATATATATAAATTCTGCTCTGCTCTTTAGAGTAGTTATCAGGTAAATATAAGGGTATTTTGATGAAATCAGACTTTTGGTTCAGTAATTTTAAAATTTATGTCTTAAATGCAAACAAGTTGCCTGAAAAATCAACAAGACCACATATTTCAATTCTTGGCGAATTAAAAAATTATCATTCTTTATCTCCATGTCTCAGTCCTGAACTATCTGTTAAAACGGAGATAAATTATTTCTCAAGGCAAGTTAGACCTTGGAAAATCTTGGGTCATATCTGCAGGGACCTGGGCTTCCTAATACTAAACCCAGACCCAGAAAGACTTATCCTTTGTGTCCTGTATGGACTCTTGACACAGGGCAGAGATGACCCAGTAAGACTGATGATGACATGGAAGAGCGGAGGAGAATGTGTGCTCCCTCCCCACCAAAGAGTGAAGAAAAAAGACAAGGCTGGTCCTGTTCACGCCTCTTTCTAAACCAGCCAATCAGATTAAGTGACTCGGCCTCCCCTTGGAGAGATGCAAGTGAGGAGATTGAGAGGACCTGGAAAATGAAACAGGGAGAATTCATTCTAACTACCATAGGAGGAAAAAAAATTGCTCAGTGACCTTAGCTGACCCACAACCACACACTAATAGATGCTTACTTGTGAACTTTTTGTAACTGGAGTGGTTATATGCCCGATGGGGCTTCCCAGGTGTCACTAGTGGTGAAGAACCCACCAGCCAATGCAGGAGACGTAGAGGTGGGTTCGATCCCTGGGTTGGGAAGATCCCCTGGAGAAGGGCATGGCAACCCACTCCAGTATTCTTTCCTGGAGAATCCCGTGGACAGGGGAGCCTGGCGGGCTACAGTCCATGGGTTTGCAAAGAGTTGAACAAGACTGAAGCAGCTTAGCACAGCATGGCACATATGATTAGTGGCTCATAGTCCTGGTATATTACCTTATATGTACATATACATTCTGGGAGAAGGAAGTTCTTTAAAAGTGTAAATGTACACCTGAAACTATTATGTTGTAAATCAACCATAATTCAATAAAAATAATATTTTTTAAAAAGAAATTATATTTGGAGTATTTCATTAGTTGTCCTCTATTATGTAATTTTCCTCTCCAAGGGAGGAATTAGACTTGATTTTAACCTATGAAATTCCTAACTGGGAAGACAAATCTGATGAAAAAATACACTAAGTTCAAAGCTAAAGATATAATTCCATTCATTCACTGTTTTTTATTTGGAGTTTCATAACTATCTGCTCTTATTTTCTTGGATAATTTAGGATAGACAGGGATGTTGGATAAAGTATATGATTATTAAATGAGAGTAAGTATTGATATGTTCTCCTCTGGTAAACAATCTGGGGTTTTCTCAGATCATCAACAGAAATACTGGTACTTGATGAAAGATACCTTAAAGTGACTTAAGGTTATAATTTCGATATTGTAACACTTTAGTAAAATAGAAATAACAAAGCTGATTTTTCTCTCAGATATGATATTTCTTAAGTAGTGATTCAGACAGCCATACAGTAATTTTTTAGGACCAAAGTCTGGACCCTTAGAAAATCTTCCCCATGTATAAAAGTTTTCAAGGAGAAGGAAATAAAAGTTGAGAAAACTTTCAGACAGAGTCAAAAGTAATAACACTATTCTTGGTACATAACCCATCATTAGTTTAACAATAATAGAGAAAAAGAATTCCCAAAAGCACTAGAAGAGTGTTGTCATTATGGGAGTCATGAATTGATGTGAAAACACAGGTCTCAGGATAAATAAGGATGCACTGTTGGAAAATCACATGGTAGAGTGTTACAAGAGAGTGTTACAACAGATGAAGCTTGGAGTTGAACAGTATTTCTAAAGGTACATATTGATTTAGTAATGGATATCTGGATGTATGCTGTGTCCATGTTTATTTAAGTAACTATATTTAAGTCTGCACTCAGAGTTATTATCTATATATCTATACTTGTGCACATATTTATTTCCTAAATTGAAAGTTATTTACTAAAGATTTTTGTACTGTTATTTTAAATAGCATTATTAAAATAGTTTTGCTCATAGATCTAAAGTGAGCACATTCATGAAGCATTTTTAAATAGCTCTTTTAAATTTTACTTTTATTTTATTTTTTGGTCTCACTGGGTCTTCTTTGCTGCACGCGGGCTTTTCTCTTTTAATAGTTGCGGCAAGAGGGGCTACTCTCTAATTGTGGTACACAGACTTCTCCTTGTGGTAGCTTCTTATTGTGGCTCATGGGCTCTAGGACACAGGCTCAGCAGTTGTAGCACAAAGGCTTAGTCCCGTGGCATGTGGTTCAGAATTGGATTGGATGGCATCACTGACTCAGTGCACAGGAGTCTGAGCAAACTCAGGGAGATAATGAAGGGAAGTCTTGTGCTGAAGTTCATGTGGGTTGCAAAGAGTCGGACATGACTTAGCAACTGAACAACAATAGCAAATGTGGAATCTTCCTGCACCAGGTATTGAACCTGGGTTCCCTGCATTGCAAGGCAGATTCTTTACCACTGGATCACCAGGGAAGTCCCGTGAAGCATAATATTCTGCATCTGGGTGAGGAAAATCATTGCTCCAAGTGGCATATATTTTATATTTAATGAGGAAACATGGATTTATGCAACTCCTTGGCTGTTTCTATTATATAAGTAGTTGATAATACCTTGAAAATGATGCTCAGAAAAAATCATGTGTTGAAATTACCTGGTTTATTTCATGATATCTACATCATTCACTTTTAAATTTTACTTTGCTATGAAATATTGGGAACCTCACACTGGCAGAATTCAAGTGGTGGTATTTTAAATGTAGACACATTGCATCATTAGTCTACACAGTGAGTCTTACACCCAAAGATGCAGATTTCCTCTGGCTGGACCCCCTGGGCGATTGGCATTCTATTTGTGAGAAGGGTTCTTGTGGAGCTGTGTACCTCCCACTAATCAGTGTAAGACAGTTGAACAAACCATCTTCAAGTTTTCTATGCTTTAGCATTTTATAAAAATAAGGATATCACTTTCTTATACAGAATTTATTTTTTTGGAGTCAAACAGGTAAAATGGATTTAAAATGAACAAACTAAAAAGGTACTGGCATATGGCTCATTAGTGAAATAAAATCAGCTGTTTCAAAACCTCAATTTCATGTTGTGCAGAAGATATTTTCTTAGTAAAGAACAAACAATGTTAACTAACCCAGCTGGAAAGTACATTCTAGAAGACATTTGGATATTTGGTTACTTTTCAGTTACCACTGGTTCATTTGTTATCTGGAACTTTGAATCTGACTTTCCCATCTAAATGTTTAAAAACCACTTTTGATGATTAAACAAAAAAATCTGTAACTGATAGAAGAAAAGTAGGAAATTTTTACTATTTTATTGTGGTGGCTGACCAGATATAATAATAAGCTCTTAAAATTATAGGAATCTGAGATTTCAAAGTAGCCTTCCAGGCTCCCCTGTCCATAGAATTCTCCAGGCAAAAATACTGGAGTGGGTTGCCATTCCCATCTCTAGGGAATCTTCCCAACCTAGGGATCAAACCTGGGTCTCCTGCACTGCAGGCAGATTCTTCCATCTGAGCCACCAGGAAGCCATATATATATATATATATATATATATATATATATATATATATATATAAATATAAAACATCTACTTATGTAATTTAATTTGAATTATCATACAGCATAATCATAAAACCAATCCAATAAGATAGGCACTGTTTGCATTATTAGTGATACTTGACTAAAGTTGAAGTGATTTAACCAAGAATACAAAACAATCATTAATAAAACTAATACCATAATCTCAATCTTATGGCTCCCAGTCCTTTTTCATTAATATGCTTTTGCCTTATTAACAGTTTAATTTTCCTTCATTTACCAGGTATTTATATAATCCCATTGCTTATGTAGTTATGAAACCAAAATATGAGTCTTATATTTAAAAATCATTATTTATTTGGGGACACTGAGAATGAAAGAACATTAGTGCCTGGAATGATTGGTGGGGAACACATGTATACCTGTGGTGGATTCATTTTGATATTTGGCAAAACTAACACAATTATGTAAAGTTTAAAAATAAAATAAAATTAAAAAAAGAAAATAGAGAAAGATGTCAGTAAATGTGATGGTTGAAGGGAGGAAGTAATGAACTCTGAAGGACTGGACTAAGGAGAATTTTCAGGGGGAAAGCAATTGGACAAGGTATCGAAGGATGAGCACACGTTTCCTATGGAAAGGAAAGCAGAAAGGACTTTCCACTTACACAAGAATCATCATGGGCTCATGAAGCAACTCAGGGTCTACAGAATTATCAGTAATTCTCTGGCTGGCTGGACAAACAGGAAGGGGCTGGTAATGAAGGGCTCTCTCTTTTGAGGAATTATTTAGAAAGCAATATACTTGGAGCATTATAGAACTGCAGGAGATTACTCAGATCACAGAATCCAATTTCTTTATTTTACCCATGAGAAAATCTAAGCTCCTAGGAAAAAAAAAAAAAATAACCAACTGTCTAAGACTAAACTAGTTAAAAGAGAGGCAAAACTGACTCCCTGAACAGAGATTGGCTTATTCTAGTTGGAGAATCATATCCAACTAGAGTCATACCTGGGTCTTTTTGAATCATATTTGAAGGCATGTTTCTAAGGAGATGTGAAAAAATTAGATGATGAAAATAATCTGTGTGAAATAGAAACTTAAGAAAAAAAACAACTTATTAATTTTGAATTCCTGACTCTTAGGGAAATAGCCAGATATTCTACCTCTGGCTAAGTGAATTCTACTACACAGAGGACCAGTATATTAATATTTTTTTGTATTTACACTAAAGAGATTGGGTAGCAACTACTTAAAATAATAGACTTCACCCCACATGGAAAAATTCAAAAATTAATTCATGACTTAAAAACATTAAATTTCTAATCATCTTCTAATACCTTCAAGGGCAGTTCAGTTGCTGAGAATTCTCAAGATGTCGTTATTATCATTATGCTGAATTATTTACAAACTTGTATCAAAGCACCAGATTAAATTGCTTTGGTCTTATGTAAAATTCCTCTGATCTTTGGCAATCATTACTTATTTACAGCTTCCATAATATTCCCTCTTTGCAGAAAAAAGAAAGTTTCTTAACTATAGCTAAAAGGCCCTATTTTACTTTTATAGTAATAACTGTCTCTAATATGAAAAAAGTTAAAATGAAAAGCTATAGTCACTACGATTTAGAAGCATGATTTTCTATGTGAAAAGCAGATTGTCTAAACAGTTTCTTTCCCTGAGAGAGATATTCATAATATTTATTATAAAATATAAATATTAGGTTTCTTGCTTTGTGTAAACTATTTGTAGGTATAGTAAATATAATACTTTTAAAATAAAACTAGGATAATAGCAACAGTTAATGTTTACATTTATTGGAACACATGTGAAGAGTACTTCAAGAAAATGTTAGAAAATTAAATAAAAATTTCCCATATGACTGGAAAAATATTCAGCATGTGATCTTGACCTGAAATTGGCTGTCATTTCATACTGTGGCTTTAAACAGAAAGGGTCTATGTTTAATATGGATGTTTTCCTAAAACCTGGAGTTGAGTAAGTTTGTACAAGAAAAATTGATGCTGAATGTTCTAGTTTACATATTGATCTCTAGCAACCAATTTGTCTTTAACTTAGACCTGTCTACTATTACCTTGACAGCCTTAAGCAACTTAAGGAACAACTTAGATAAATAAAATGATTTTTTTTTGTATTTTTGATTCATCATTGTTGCTAAAGCCTCACAAAAAGTCTCTATAAGACTAAGCATTTTTTCTAAAGAATTAAATGAAAATGTCTATGACAATTACAATTCAGAACCTTTTACTTAAACAGAAAACCAGATTTCTTAGGATAAAATTAGTTCCAGAAATTAAAATACTGTTAATATCTGATTACTTTGTAATATATATGATTTTAGACCAGCAGAACACCATCTACAAATGTAACTTATTAATAACTAAAGTTGACCTTTAAATATTTGGAGAAATTTGTGGTTGTTCAGTAGGGATAATTAACAGAAATAAGCTATGAATCAAATGTCTAAAATATTCAGAGTAGTATGAAATGAGAGTTTGCTACAGTATTTTCTATTTTGTCCTTCCTCCCTGCCTGGATATGAGAATAACGTGGTAGGAACAGCATTCAGGTGAAAACAACAAAATTTAAGTCCAACTTTGTCCATAATTAGTAATTTGATTTTGAATAACTGAATGAACTCTCTGAGTACACTTCTTCATCAGTAATTTGGAGAACAATACTAATAATAGCTAGTAGCTGGTGGAATGAGCACTATTATTAGCTTCCTTAGAAAGATGAATAAACTGAGGCTCAGAAGAAATGCTGGCATTGGTTTCAAATCAAGCAGAGCATGTGTCCTTAGACCCTGTGAAGTACTGACACCCTGGCTGATTTGTTCATTTGCACTTGGTTGTCAATTATTTATTATCAGGGCTTGATGAACTAGAAAGATTTTGGTGAATTGAAAATCATATTCCACATGTTTCCTAGATCATTTTCTTATTTTTCCAAATGGAGGATGAGCTCATTTTGTTCATAATATATCCATTTGGGACAGGGTAGATGGAGGGAGTGGTCTTTAGTCAACTGTAGATTGTCAATGTCATTTCCTGGTTTAGCTCTGTAAGATGTTATTAGTAAGAGAAACTGGATGAAGGGTAGACAGGAACTTCTCTTTACTATTTTATGCAATTTCTTGTGAGCTTATAATTCTTTCAAAATAGAGTTTAAAAAAGAATTGGTTTTCCAGGTTGTTTTTATAGAAAAGTGCACAAAATATTTCAGCAACATAAAGCAAAAAATATATTAGAACCTCTTCTATCTTTTCTGTCTTTATTCCTTCAAATTTTCTGTTTTTATGTTTATTTTGTAATGTACATAACGTATTGCAGAAATACATTTAACTTTAGAAGTTAAAATACAACTGGGCATCCTAAATCAAAACTATTATTTTCTTTTTACTATTATGTATGTGATATGCTATGAAAAATTTAAAGATCTCTTTAAAGTAGAAAATCAGATACTTTGGAGCCAATTTGGGGTTATAAATCAGGCTCTTTCAGTTATTAACTAAATAATTCAAGACAGGGTTCTCGAGTCTCAATGTCCTCATCTAGTTAAAAAAGATAAGAATAGTACTCCTTATATTGCAATATTCACATGAGATTTTTATTTTTTGCTTAGCATATAAAGACCCCAATAAATACTAGCTTGTTTCCCCCTCTCTTTGAGAAAACAAAGACTTCTACAATACATATTTGTGCTATGTCTCCATTCATTACAATGAGTGGTTGGAGAATCTAGAGGTAATTAGAGAGTACTATATCCATACAGTATCTTTAAAATTAACTAAAATTCCCAAATATCATGGAATTCCTGCTTTGGGCAAATCACTGTTCTCAGTCTGCATTGCAATATCATTGAATGGTCCTCAGTTAATACTTTCCTCCCAAATGAAAGACAATTCTATTGAGGAGAAAAAAAAAAGAGAGAGAGAGAGAGACTGCCAAGTTTTCTACTGTTGTTTTATTTTTTAGTTTCCAAATCTTATTTTATTTTAAAGTGGTTGGAACTGACAGAGTAGCATGTTAAATTCAAAAAGAATTGAACTTAGCAATGTAAACTGTGTTTATACAATGATGAATGTGTTGACTTAAGAAGTGACAGGTTACTCTTCCATGCAGATGACAACAAAATCAGTGAATGCAATCTTTCAAAATATTGAATTCAATACTTCCGTCTCTCTTATTAGGCCCAATAACTTACAATGTTTAATTGCATTTGTGGAGTTAGGTACCACATTCTTTTTTGATGAAAACTTGTCAATGAAGGTAGAGCTGTGGTGGAGAAAAAGAAGGACTTTCAATGTTGATGTTCTCACAATCAGTTACATGCATTCATCCGTGTTCCCCAGCTAACCTTAGAGTTAATTTGGGGCCATAAAAGTACTTCTGACCAATGAAAAGTAGAGAAGGGGCATGTGTCACTTCTGGGCTGAGTCAATTAGAAGCCATTGTGCCTCTAGCACCAGGCTCAGGATACCATGAGTTTCAGAAGACATGGCAAGCAGAAGGAGGACCAGCTGCCTGAATCAGACTTCATCTCAGGAGAGTCACTGAGGTTTCAGAGTTTAGTTATTACAGCAGCGAGCTACCCTGATTTGAACTGTGGTTTGGCTGTTGTAAAATTTACATTTTGAGAAGTTAGCAGGTTTGTTGAACCATTTAAAGAACTGATTTTTAGTTCTTTTTAGAGAATGTAGTTAGTTTTTGTTAGGACAAAAATATTTTTTGAGTAAAATGTGAAGCAAGGTGGAACTCAAAAATATATTCCAAATTATCAGTAAAGATGGCATGATTCAAAACATCTCTATATACAGCCCACACCTCTCAGAGATTTGCTGAATTTCTCCAGAATGCTCAAATTGAGAACAGATCATCACAGGAATGAAAGAGGAATTCTGCATATATTTGCTATTTTTCACTTAAGATGAATTATCTTCTCCAAATAAATACAGATTTACTTGGCTTCCTTGGTGGCTCAGCTGGTAAAGAATCCATCTGTGTCTATGGCCATATCACCCTGAACGTGTCCAATCTTGCCTGATCTCAGAACCTAATCAGGGTCGGGCCTGGTTAGCATTGGATAGGAGAATCTGCCTGCAATGTGGGTAGACTTGGGTTGGATCCCTGGGTTGAGAAGATCCACTGGAGGAGGGCATGGCTACCCACTCCAGTATTCTTGCCTAGAGAAGCCCTGTGAACAGAGGAGCCTGGCAGGCTAAAGTCCATGGGGTTGCAAAGAGTCGGACATGACTAAAGGACTAACCAAAGATTCTCTATGACAAATTTTATTTTTTAGTAATGAATAAATGAAAAAGTCATTTTCACTTGCAGATGTGATGTTATTAGCAGTTTTTGATATCTCCATCAAAGTACTATAAAATAATTCTATTTAAAATATATTTTCTGACAGGCATAGTATATATTGTACTTTGAGATAGAAATATAATCACTTTGTTATGAAAAATGCTTCTCTTGGTTACAAACAGCAAAATTCATCCTTATGCCCTAAAAACCAATCCCAGGAAGTAAGTTTTAAGCTCAAAGACCTGGGTAAAAATTGTGTCTCTAGGCAACTAGACTAAAACATTTTTTCTATAGAAATATATAGCATATCTTTGGAGTTTATAAATCTGAGACTCATCAGGAAATTAAATGAATAATGTGTCTCTACAAAAAAAAAATACTCAATATGTAGAGCCAATTGCTATGAATGATAGCAAATGAAATACCATTTAATTTTTTTCTAGTTCAATTTGGCTTCAAAAACAGGTGAAAAAGTTATTTACCAAAGGACAAGTTCAGAAAAGCCTCTAGAAAATCATTTGGTTTTAGATGCATTCTCTTTACCAAATCTGCCTAGCTCCCCAAGGTAAATATTCTGAGAGTTTTGTAAATAGCCAAGGAACCTCTGATGCTCGAAAGCAATCAGAACCTCAGCTATGCAACTGATCCCAAATAAAACAGATTTTCATGGAAAACAGCAAAATAACAATTCTTATAAGGATACACATTCTGAAAGCATAACTTCTGTACAACTGAATATTAAAAGCTGACCCATTTACTTTATTACCTAAAACTTTCTGAGATGATTCAATTCAGTTCAGTCACTCAGTCATGTTTGACTATTTGCAACCCCATGGACTGCAGCATGCCAGGCTTCCCTGTCCATCACCAACTCCTGGAGTTTGTTCACACTTGTGCGCATCGTCAGTGATGTTGTCACCTTCTCCTCCTGCCTTTAATATTTCCCAGCACTGGGGTCTTTTCCAGTGAGTCAGTTCTTCACATCAGGTGGCCAAAGTATTGGAGTTTCAGCTTCAGCATCAAGTCCTTCCAATGAATGTTCAGGACTGATTTCCTTTAAGATTGTTTGGTTTGATTTCCTTGCTGTTCAAGGGACTTTCAGGAGTCTTCTCCAACACCACAGTTCAAAAGCATCAATTCTTCAGTGCTCTGCTTTCTTTATAGTCCAACTCTCTCATTCGTACATGACTACCGGAAAAACCATAGCTTTGACTAAATGGACTTTGTTGGTAAAGTAATGTCTCTGCTTATTAATATGCTGTCTGGGTTTGTTATAGCTTTTCTTTCAAAGAGCAAGTGTCTTTTCATTTCATGGCTGCAGTCACCATCTGAGATGGTAAAAATAAATGAATGATACATATTGAGACTTAATAAAGGAAGGTATTCCCTCATTTTTCACCCTGAAACAAACTGAACAGAAAGGAATATTGTGGAATGTGATTTTTCAGAAAGTACCTCTTCTTACATTTTCTTTTTAATACTAGATTATGCATTATTTTAAATTTACAATAGAGCTTCAAATAGTTTGAATGTTTTACCATGCACTATTTCAGAGATAAGTCTCAACCTCCAGGAAGAGAAAGCAACACTAACTTAAGCAAAAGGTACCCATTAGGAGTATATTGTTGCCTCAAAATTCAATTGAACTTCAAGCTAAGAAATGGTTAAAGTATTAATATATCAGACATCTGGAAGCCTAGTGAGCATGAGCCACAACAGTGAGTTTATAGAACAAACAAGCTGGTGAGAACGCAGTATTTGTAAAGACTGACCTCAGCCTTATTTTGCCTTTGCCTCACTGTCCTCATTTTGGTAAAAGCTGTTCAGCAGGCTTAACTTGTGGCATAATCCACCCTCTGGATGAACTCATATTCTGATTAGTTTGGAGTGTGTGAGTTTGCACATATACATGTGTCTATGGGGTGAGCAGAGGGGAGGGAATTGTCCAACACATTCCACCCCTTTGACTACCCAACATTTTTATAAACCCTTCTACACATTTATATTCTCAAAAGTGCCCCTGTTCAATATAATGGGGCTTCCCTGGTGGCTCAGATGGTAAAGTGTCTGCCTGCAATGCAGGAGACCTGGGTTCAATCCCTGGGTTAGGAAGATTCCCTGGAGGAGAAAATGGCAATTTTCCAGTACTCTTGCCTGGAAAATTCCATGGACAGAGGAGCCTGGTATGCTACAGTCCAAGGGGTTGCAAAGAGTCAGACACGACTGAGCAACTTCATTTTCACTTTACTTCAATATAATGAAAAAGTCATATTGAGCTAAAGTTATACTTGTATCATCCATTTCCACATTATTCTTCAAGTTCAGATAGTCATTCCTACAGTAGTGATATCTTCTGCATTTAGTATTATTTTCGAGTAAACTGGGTATGCATCTTCCTACCTGAGCCAACAAGAACATACACATACTAATTTTATATATATGGAATAAGATCATCAACACCAAAGAGAAGTCTTGGTGGCGCTAATGCTAAAGAACTGGCCTGCCAGTACAGGAGATGCAAGAGACACAGATTCAATCCCTGGGTTGGGATGATCCCTGAAGGAGAAAATGGCAAAGTACTCCAGTATTCTTGCCTGGGAAATCTATGGACAGGGGAGCCTGCCAGGCTACAGTCCATGGGGTTGCAAAGAGTTGAACACATCTAAGCAACTGAGCATACACACCTTAGCCAACAAGAACATACACATCTAATTTTGGACATGTGGAATAAGTTTATCAACACCAAGAGAAGTGTGGAAAAATAGATGACTCATACAGAGATACATTTACCAAAATTAATATTGCTGCCCTGGGCAGCATTCAGTTCAGTTAAGTTCAGTTCAGTCACTCAGTCGTGTCCGACTCCTTGCGACCCCATGAATCACAACACATCATCCCTGTCCATCACCAACTCCCAGAGTTTACCCAAACTCATGTCCATCAAGTCGGTGATGCCATCCAGCCATCTCATCCTCTGTCGTCCCCTTCTCCTCCTGCCCCCAATCCCTCCCAGCATCAGAGTCTTTTCCAATGAGTCAACTCTTTGCATGAAGTGGCCAAAATATTGGAGTTTCAGCTTCAGCATCAGTCCTTCCAATATACATCCAGGACTGATCTCCTTTAGGGTAGCTGGTTGGATCTCCTTGCAGTCCAAGGGACTCTCAAAAGTCTTCTCCAATACCACAGTTCAAAAGCATCAATTCTTCGGCACTCAGCCTTCTTCACAGTCCAACTCTCACATCCATACATGACCACTGGAAAAACCATAGCCTTGACTAGACGGACCTTTGTTGGCAAACCAATGTCTCTGCTTTTCAATATGCTATCTAGGTTGGTCATAACTTTCTTTCAGAGGAGTAAGCGTCTTTTAATTTCATGGCTGCAATCACCATCTGCTGTGATTTTGGAACCCAAAAAAGTTTGACACTGTTTCACAGCATTACCAAATTTTTAAACATCATTTTAATAAGACTTCTTTATTCATGTATTAGATAGTTCATTATTACTTTACAAATGTATTAATTTACAAATTAATTTCATACTACACCAGTATACTACACCTAAATTTTATACTACACCAGTATTATTTTGTTAGCTAAACTCTTGATTATTAAGACTTTTCCTTTGACTACCATAGAATATTCGGTTATTGATCAAGTAACTTTTCTAGTACCTCACAAAAACTGACACTTTTTTTTTTTTTTAGAATAATGTTGGGTTAATCAATAAGGAGCACATGATTGACATGAGATAGCCTGTCTTAGCAAGGATTTAACAATGCGGTCCATCCTTGATGTTATTCTATTCTCACTCTGTGGTTACTGGGTGAGTTCCTAAAAGCTTGACTTCAACTACCATTTCTTTTTTGATGTCTTCTAATTCCAAAATAAAATCATATCTTTTTTTCCCCTCAAACTTGAAATAGTTTATATTCACAACAGTGTCCTGTTCATTTTCCAGGCTCTTTTGAAGTCAATTAATCTAAAGAAGAATTCATCTACTTTCTAAATCTGCCATTTTTCCTGATGTATTTTTATATTGGTGAGTGGAATTATTATTAAACAAGACACACTTATCAGAAATTTGTAAATTAATACTTCTCATGTTTTCTTATTCAATCTATATCTAATATATCAAATATAATTGATTTTAACTCAACTATTTTTCAACTCATTTCTGTCTTTTTCAAGTATGTTGTCATTAACTTAATTCAAGCTAAATATTTTCACCTTATTTTAATAAATCATATTTAATATTTAAATTTATCATATTTATCATATTTAATAAATCACATTTATTTAATAAATCATATTTCAGATTCCATTACTTCATACTTAAATTCCATTTTTAATTTTTTGGCACAGTAATTTTTTAAATAAATTATTGAATGAGGTTATGATTTTCTCTGGCTTAAACCATTCAGTGGTCCTCCCTTACATTAAGGACAAATTTAGAATGTTTGGGGAAAACCATATAAAAATCTTTATAAAATAGTCCATGCCTAACATTCTAGGTTCCTTTGCTATCATCACTATATATCCTTTCCTTTAATTATAACAATTTTAGGTCTTATGATATATTCTGTCTTTGCTCATTATCTACCCTCTTTCTATTTTTTTAATTTTATTTTATTTATCTTTACAATATTGTATTGGTTTTGCCATATATCAAAATGAATCTGCCACAGGTATACATGTGTTCCCCATCCTGAACCCTCCTCCCTCCCCATACCATCCCTCTGGGTCGTCTCAGTGCACCAGCCCCAAGCATCCAGTACTAAAATCAAGTGAATAATTTCCCCTTCAAGGGAAGGAGTACCTGCATCCTTTGGAAATGACCGGCTGCGAAAGGCACACCCTCTCTATTTTTTCTGTCTCTTATATTGAATGTGGATGTGGATTTCCACAAATCTTATTCAACTGAATGTCATCAGGATCAATCACATTATATGAATTAACCCTGACAACAGAATAACACCAGCCTTTGCTGACAAAGGTCTGTCTAGTCAAGGCTATGGTTTTTCCAGTAGTCATGTACTGATATGAGAGTTGGACTATAAAGAAAGCTGAGCACTGAAGAACTGATGCTTTTGAACTGTGGTGTTGGAGAAGACTCTTGAGGGTCCCTTGGATGGCAAGGAAATCAAACCAGTCAACCCTAAAAGAAATCAGTCCTGAATATTCATTGGAAGGACTGATGCTGAAGCTGAAACTCCAATACTTTGGCCACCTGAAACGACAAATTGACTCACTGCAAAAGAGTGAAGGCAGGAGGAGAAGGGGACAACAGAGGATGAGATGGTTGGATGGCATCACCAACTTGACAGACATGAGTTTGAGCAGGCTCCAGGAGTTGGTGATGGACAGGGAAGCCTGGCATGCTGCAGTCCATGGGATAGCAAAGAGTTGGACATGACTGAGCAAATGAATTGAACTGAACAAAATAATAATACTAAACATTTATTATATTCCCATGAACTAAATATTAGGCTTATTGGTTTACTTGTCATGTCATGTATCCTCACAAGAATATTTATAAACTGGTCATTGTTATTATTATTGATGGCTCTGTCTTTCTTTGCATTTTCTGGCAGCATTTAGTAAAGGTGACCACAACCTCCTTTTTGAAGTGCTTTTTCACTTGAATTCCAGACACCACTACCTGTTCATTCCATTTCCTCCTTACTAGAGCTAGAAAGAAAGAACCTTCCTTTCTGTCTCTCTTTCGACTCCCTTTCTTCTTATACTGTTATATTTTGGAATATATGAGGGCTCACTTATCATATATTTCTCTAATTTTCAATCACTTCCCAAGGTACCTTATTCAGTTTCAGGGATTTAGATTTATTAGAAATGCAGGTGATTCCATATATTTATCTTTGCATAGACCTTGTATTTTAACTTCAGACTTAAAAATCCAGCAACTTACTCTAACTCTTCACTTAGATAGCTGTTCAACCTTTCAAACGGCACTTGTCCAAAATGCAACCATTCATTTCCAACCTTTCACCCTACTTCTCCAACTCAATAAAGAAACAACTTCATTCTTTCAATTTATCTTATCACAAAACTTGGAGCCACTTTTCATTACTCTCTTACTTGGACATCCTGATACATTTGGACATTTTGTGGTCTGTAGCTTCTAAATACATTCAGAAGTAGTCCACTGCCTACCACTTATCTCTACCATTCATCCTAGAGTAATTTTCAATTGCTTCTTGCCTGATTTCTTACAACAGCTTCTTATCCCACCTTCTGTTCTCACTGCCAAAATCTATACTCCACACGGCAGGGTAATACTTTTAAAATTTTAGTCAGCATTTCCCTGGTGGTACAGTGGTAAATCATGTGTTTGTCAATGCAGGAGACGTGGATTCGATCCCTGGTCTGGGAAGTCTCCACATGCCACAGGGCAACTAACTTGGCACACCGTAACTAATGGAAGCCAAGGTCTAAAACCCACACACCACAGCTAAAGGGTAGCCTCCACTCACCACAACTAGAGGACGCCTGCACATAGCAATGAAGACCAAGTACAGCCACGAAAAGTCAGTCAAATCATACCATCTTTCTGCCCAAATTCTTGACTTTACTCAAAGCTAGAGCTATGCACTTGCCAAGACCTTTGAGGCCTTACAAGCACTCACCTCTCTCTGCCACTCTGCACTCTTTGTATTTATGTTCCTGCTGACTCATTTCTAGCCACTATGCCTACTTATTTGCTTCTTGATATTCTAAGCCAGTCTTACGTTCCACATAAGCCATTAAGCTGCACAAAAATAAAATCCTAAGCACCTACTGCCAGCTGCATCTTTCATTTTCTATCCAAGTTATCCTAATTTCTTTTCCCCCATAACGCTTAGCACCTTGTGATTTATTGTACATATGTTAATCTTCTGTTTGCCTTGCCCTCACCACTATGACTACAAGATTCATGGTCTTAAATTTATACTTTTCTGTTCATAGTTCTATCTGTTGAGTTAAGAATGGCATCTGACACCTTAAAGGTGATTGTGGTGAGCACTTTTACAGCCTAATGAGAACCAGTCCATTCTTTTGTCAGATGGAAGAACAACTATTTCCTAACACTCTGAAGTTAAAGGAAGACATATCACATAATTATTAGTCTCTCAGTCATGTCCAACTCTTTATGACCCCATAGGCTATACAGCCCACCAGGCTCCTCTGCCCATGGAATTCTCCAGGTAAGAATACTAGATCTTCCCAACCCAGGGATCAAACCCAGGTTTCCTGCATGGCAGGCAGATTCTTTACTGTCTGAGCCACAGACAGTAAAGGGAAGCCCAGACATATCATGTGCTCACATTTTTTGAGCAAGACATATCACATGCTTTCCCCAAAAACCATGAATGAAGACGCTGAATGTCTCTTCTAGGTGGTTGCTTGTAATCATTGACTCTTGACTCTTCAGTCCTTTTTATGTCCTCCTTGCATGAAGATCTTGGAAGCTCATGTTCATAATGGAGATGCCAAAAAACTGAAGCAGCTTGGAATGCTGAGTGGATTCATGGTGGACAGTTGTTCTGGAGAACTGCCCAAACCCTAAGTGGATTTTCGGGGCAGTGAAGTAAACTAGTGGTATGTAGCCACTGAGAATTGGGGAGTTTATTACCACAGCATAACCCATCCTATGTTGACAGGTGTAATAATCAATAAATATGTGTGGAATGAAGGCATAAATGATCCCTATTTAGCAGAGGGGGAAGCAGAGTCACTGTAAAAGTATGTTATTAGCTCAGTATTGTCAAGGGCAACCTGGAGTCAAAGTCAGGCCACATATAACATGTAAAACAAGCAGTGATCATTTTTAACCAAGAAAGATAATCTGTGTATTTTACAGTTACTTCTAATACAAATCAGTGACAAATAAATCATGATCCAATAACTTACGTAAGGCGATGTTGACAGAGACATACTATAGGACAATTATCTGGCATTTTCAAGCTTTTTCTTTGTATGCTTAAGTCATTGGAAAGTACATGTGTAAGCCTTTAGCCTAGCACCCTGGTGGCTCAGAGGTTAAAGTGTCTGCCTGGAATGTAGGAGACCTGGGTTTGATCCCTGGGTCAGGAAGGTTCCCTGGAGAAGGAAAAGACAACCCACTCCAGTACTCTTGCCTGGAGAATCCCATGGAGGGAGAAGCCTGGTAGGCTATAGTCCATGGGGTCCCAAAGAGTCGGACATGACTGAATGACTTCAAAGAGTAGCGAAGGGCTATAAGGTCTAGATAAGTATACATCACTCTGTCTTTACAGGTCAGTGCAATACTCATAAGATGGTAGTTACTTGTTTCATATATCTACTTTATCTATTTTTGAGTGGAATGTGTTGTACATTATTGTTTCTCTTATAAGGATTTAATAATTCTTACCTGGGGCTAATTCTAGGAAAAGTTTGTATATACTAACAAAAATGTTTGCTTTCTTTTAGGAAAAGAAAAAATTAGATAAGACAATATATCTCTAACAACTTTAGCTTTTAGCTCTTGAAGCCAATTTATTATTTAATTATAGAAAAGAAAGCTCTTGGTGGTATTTATGTTTCTCTTAATTTTATATTCCAGCAGCCTTTTTCTTTATTTCTCTCTCTTTTTCTTTCTCCTTTGTTCCTTTAAAAATCCCTATTTGACTTCCTTTGGACTAAATTCTACATTTTAAGCACTTGATTTCAAAATGAACAGAATCTTCATTCCAAATGAATTGAAAATTCATTAGCGCTTATCAATGAATTCAGTAAAGTTGCAGGATATAAAATTAATACACAGAAATCTGTTGCATTTATACATAGAGCAAAAGATCAGAAAGCAAAATTAAAGAAACAATTTCACTTACCATCACATCAAAAAGAATAAAATACCTAGGAATAAACCTGCCTAAGGAGACAAAAGACCTGTACTCTGAAACCTGTAAGACATTGAAGAAAGAAAACAAAGATGACACAGAGAGATGGAAAGATGTACCATATTATTGAATTGGAAGAATCAATATTGTCAAAGTGACCATACTACCGAAAGCAATCTATAGATTCAATGCAATCCCTACAAATTACCAATGGCATTTTCACAGAACTAGAACAAAATGATTTTTTAAATTTCTAATGAAACACAAAAGACCCCAAACAGCCAAAGCAATCTTGAGAAAGAAAAAAAGAGCTGGATGAATCACTCTCCCTACTTCAGACTATCCTACAAACCTATAGTTATTAAAACCATATGGTGGTGGCACAAAAACAAAAATATCAATGAATGAACAGGATAGAAACCCTAGAAATAAACCCACATACCAATGGCCAATTAATCTATGACAAAGAAGGTAAGACCATACAAAGAAGAAAAGATTCTTCAGTATATAGTTCTAGAAAACTGAACATGTGCATGCTCAACCAGTTAGTCATGGCTGACTCTTTGTGACTCCCATGGCTCCTCTATTAGAATTTTCCAGGCAAGAATACTGGAGCGGGTTGCCAAACTGAACTGCTACAAGCAAAAAATGAAACTAGAACATTCTTTAACACCAAATACAAAAATAAACTAAAATTGAATTAGAGATCTAAATGTAAGATCAGATAATATAAAACTCAGTGGAAAATGTAGGTAGAACACTTTTTGAAATTGTAGCAATATATTTTATCAAGCTATCTCCTAGTGTAATAGAAATAAAAATAAAATTAATAAATTGGACTTAATTAAATTCAAAATCTTTTGCACAGAAAATAAAACCATGAATAAAATAAAAAGACAATCTACAGAATGGGAGAAAATATTTGCAAACAATGCAACTGATGAGGGATTAATCTCTGACATTTACAAACATTTCATATAGTTCAATATAAAAAAAAAATCAACAAAAAAATGACTGGAAAACCCAAATAGATGTTTCTCCAAAGAATATATACAGTTGGCTAAGAGTAACATGAAAAGACACTCAACATCATTAATTGTAAATGCAAATCAAAACTATCATTAGTTATCACCTCACACCAGTCAGAATGGCCATTATCAAAAAGTCAATCAACAATAAATACTGAAGAGGGTGTAAAGAAAAGAGAACACTTCTACTCTGTTGGTGGGAAAGTAAATTGGTATATCCACTATGGAGAACAGTATGGAGGTTATTTAAAAACTAAAAACAGAACTACCATACTATCTAGCAATCCCACACCTGGGCATATATCCAGACTAACAGATTATTCAAAATGATACAAGCACCTTAGTGTTCATTGCAGAGCTGTTTACAATAGCTAAGACACGGAAGCAATCTAAATGTCCACTGACAGATAGATGCATGGCTAAAAACATAATACATATATACAAGGGAATATTACTCAGCCAGTAAAGAGAATGAAATAATGCCATTTGCAGCAACCTGGATGGACCTGGAGAACACCATACCAAGTGAAGTAAGTCAGGCAGAGAAAGAAACGCTGTGTATCACTCATATGGAGAATTTAATTTTTAAAATGATACAAATGAACTTACCTACAAAACAGAATGGACTCACAGACTTAGAGAATGAAACTTATGTTTACCAGGGAGGAAGGATGGGAGAAAGGAATAGATTGGAAGTTTGGGACGGACATAAACACACTACTATGTTAAAATAGGTAATCAACAAAGACCTAATGTAAAACACAAGGAACTCTGCTTATACTCTATAATAAACTTAATGGGAAAAGAATTTTTAAAAGAACAGGTACATGCATATGTATAACTGAATCACTACTGTACACTTGGAACTAACACAACATTATTAATCTACTATATTCAATATAAAATTAAATAAAGAAAAATTTTCATTTAAGTAATTTTTTATTAGTGAATGCTGGAAAATTCAAGTAATCAACATTGGATTTTTTTCTTTATACACTGAAACCTGGTCATTCTGTAAATTTAGAGAAGTGAATAGAAGGAAATAAAAAATGAACAATATCTTATAATCCAAAGATAAAGGGTGTTATAATTTAGCATTTTATTTTTACCTGTTATACATTTTAATGTTTTGATTTATAATATATTTTATTTGCCTCATGTGAATATAGAATAATTAGAAAACACAAAAAAGGGAGAAAGAGAAATATTTTATATTATTAAGCTCTTCCATATTGCTCTACTCTATGGCATTTAAAGACTTTTAAACTATCTCTTCCTATTATCACTCTCATTTTAACAGAATTAGCTTCTTTGAAGAAGTATGGGGATGAGGATTTCTTTTTAGGCTTTTACAAAGTAACTGCTATCAATCTCTCATTGTGTTGATTTTTATCAACTTGTGAATATTTTTGATGTTAAAAAATGTTTAAGTTGAAGTGTAGTTGATTTATGATGTTTTGTTACTTTCTGTTGTATAGCAAAGTGATTAATCAACTTATGAGTTTATCAGCCTGCTAAAGCCCAACATCATAAAATTTCTATTAGCTAAGATTTTATTAAATCATTGACCATTTTATAATTAATTGTAAAACATTCTGCCTAAACATACACTTTTGTAATAACACTGCTACTGCTGCTGCTAAGTCACTTCAGTCGTGTCCAACTCTGTGCGACCCCATAGACAGCAGCCCACCAGGCTCTGCCGTCCCTGGAATTCTCCAGGCAAGAACACTGAAGGGGGTTTACATTTCCTTCTCCAATGCACAAAAGTGAAAAGTGAAAGTGAAGTCGCTCGGTCGTGTCCGACTCTTCGAGACCCGTGGACTGCAGCCTACCAGGCTTCTCCGTCCATGGTATTTTCCAGGCAAGAGTACTGGAATGGGGTGCCAGTGCCTTCTCCTATTAAGTATCCTAACTGCTAATAAAAACTTACACATCTCTAGTGGACTAAGCTGGCAAAATATTTTAAATACAGTATGACATTTTAAGTCCCTGAAGGCTGTCAAGTCTCCTGAAGTTATTAGAAAGGTAATATTACATAATCCCATTTTACAGGTAGAAAGGCAGATGCAAAGGGGCTGTGCCCATCTGTGAGATGAAAGAGATGTAGCTGAGTTTTTCACTCCCAAAATTCTATGAGCCTATGAGCACTACACAGATGAGAACTCAGGGTTTGTGATTTCAAGATCTCAGTTCCCTCATAATATCACAACACCAACTAATATATTTGGCTCCTGTGGAGTAGGTAATGGCAATCCACTCCAGTGTTCTTGCCTGGCTGGTATCACAGAGAGTTGCTTGTTGTGGGGAAAGACCCCACATATCTGGCATCAGAAGTGGGGCAATAGTGTGATGGTAAAAGAGGAAAACTGAGTTTTTCTTTGATATACCTACAAGTGTTACTGATCCTTATAATGATGTTTCTGAGTAACTTTGATATATTAACTGTGACATATATAGTAACTGTGATATATTATACTTTCCTGTCATCAATAAGAGGTAATAACACTAATCTCATGATATAATAAACCACCTATGTTGTATGAACATAGTCTATTTATTCATGAAGTGAAAGTGAAAGTGTTAGTCTCTCAGCCATGTCCAGCTCTTTGCAACCCCATGGACTGTAGCCTGCCAGGCTCCTCTGTCCACAAAATTCACCAGGCAAGAATACTAGAATGGGTTGCCATTTCCCATGTATGTCTACAAAAAACCTTTATTTTCATACATGCAGAAGATGTACAGACATTGTTTTAGAGATGTGACTCAATATTTTCCATCTTCATCCTACTTTTTTGATTTACTAATATATCTACTTTTAAACTTATCTAATAATTACAATCATCTTATTATTGAATGAACCATTTGGTAGATCCCTTGAAAATAATCATACATATAATATTCCTTGAAATTTACTGGTTCATCAGTTGTGTGTGTGTGGAGTTGATTACTGGGGGACAGTTTGGCTGGATATAAACTCCTGACATGACAGCTGACTCTCTGGTAAATACTACTTCACTCTATTTTTTGCAATCAGTGTTGCAGAAGTATTTGACATCATATTGATTTTCTTTCCTTTGTAAGTGACTTAGTCTTTCTGCCTAGAGGAACTGGAGATTTTTTTTCTTTGAAACCTAATATTACTGAAGTATTTCTCAAGTTGTCTAACAATTTTCTCAATCGAAAGGTATATTGTCCCTATATGTACATTGTCTATTCAGGAACATAAATTTTCTTATTCAGGAAACAACACATTTTACATTTTGGGAAGCATTTTACTTATCTTTTTTCTTTTTCTCAGCTCTCTTCAGTTTGATCTTTTAAATCTCTTATGATCACTTAATCTACTTTGGCTCATCATATTCTATATTTTAAAATTTATTCAGCCTTTAATTTCTTTCCAAAGTTTTACACTTTCACATTTTTCTGATTACTTGTATATCTTCTTTGTTTTTCATTTATAATTTTATTTATTATTATATAATGATATAGTTATAATATATAATATATAACATTTATGCTATATTATTTTATGTTCTATTTATACTGTATTATAATTATGTATTGTACAAATAATATATTATTATATGTATAATTTTAATACCTTAATCATTTCTTTCATATGCTTTTCACACATAATTATTACTCAATTCATTTTATTTCATGACGATTTCACAGTCTGCAACCTCAAATATAAAACAGTATACCTATCTCTCTCTCAGCCTCCCTCTTGTTCTCTCCTTCTCTCTTTCTCTCTTCCTTTCCCTCTCTCCTGTTGTCTTGCTTTCACTGTCTTGGAATGCTTCCACGATCATCTAAAGAAGCTTGCTATACCCCTGGAAGATGGGAAATCATACAGAAGAGAACCAGCTTAGCCACATTAAGAGCCCAGAGATCAACCAGATATGTCCATGTGGCTATCCAGGACAATCCAGCTCAAGCAGATACTACAACTGACCCAAACTGCAGGACCGAGATCAGCCAGAATGATGTGATACACAGAGGAAGCATCCTAGATCAGTCCTGTTTAAGCTGCTAATCTACAGAATTATGAACATGTGCAATGTTATTGACTTAAACCACCAAGTTTTAGTCTAGTCTGTTATGCAACAAAATTAACTTCTACAATGAACATTTATATTTACCTAAAGAAAAATGAGGGAAAATGCACATGAAGTTTTATAGTGGGTAATTAAAGGAAGAAGAAATTATCCCATGTCTATGTAAAGCAGAAAATATTAAACTGTTTTTTAAAGTAGTATGTCAGAAGAGAATGCTTATTGGCCATTTTCACTCTTTCCTCTGTGTAGACGTGCTCAAATAGTGGGACCCTCCTTTTTCCACCAATATACTCATCCTGCCCAGGGGAGAAGTTATTTGAAGAATAAATGAGTCTGCTCAGCAGATAATTTCCATTTTCAACTTTGAAGTTAGCTGACTTGTAGCAGCAGTCCCCGTGTCAAACTGCATACCAGGGGCAGATTCTGCCCCGGAGGAGTAAGAAAGCAGAAGCAGGAAGACCTGCTCTGGTCAAGATCCTAGAACAGTGGTGGTAGTTTTGCCTAAGGCAGTAGCTTTGTATAGAAAAGCCATGTCTAAGTACAGCAAAAATTGTAATGATTTGGCCCCTCAATTGCAACTTGCTTTGTTTTTCAATTAGTTCAGAAATATGTGTTACTTTCTTACAGACATTGTACAATAATATATTTAAAGTGAAAATTGTATAGTTTGAAAATATATTTTATAAGTTAATGCTTTTATTATGAAAATTAGTGGTGCCCTCCAGGGCAAAATGATATGCTGTTTTGTTAAATTAATTTTTAAAATATATCTCTGTAGATCTTCATTAATTTTTCCTCTGAAATTTTCAGTGGCCAGGACAAATATCTAAGCAGATGATCCATTTACTCACATTCTTTAAATATCTGAAGAAGTTAATATTTAGACAAAACAGTAGATGAAATAAGTGTTTATTCAATTCAGTTGTATTTTAGACTCCCCTGGAAAGCACACAGAGCGGTGATCCAGAGTGGCTTAAGTGTAATTGATCTTTTAGATTGGTCACATAACCCTTTGACTTTGGTTACTATATAAAGCTGCAGACTTTCCCAAAATATTTTTGTATCATCACGTTTCATTTATTTTAGAAAAGGATGCTGTTTCCAGCCAAACTAAATGGATATACTTGAGTTTACAAAAGCATTCTATACTGTGACCTTTAAGTCACCTGGAATAAAGCTCAAAGCACCTTTGACTACCTAATCAAATTATGAAACACTAAATTTCACTTCTTTCCCAGAAGCAAAAATACACAATAACCATATTCTGAAATGGCTAATCTCTCCATAGACTTAGATGTTATATAGAACAAATTCTGTCCCCCTCCCAACCATCACCACATGTATATCTGTATTCTATAAAAGCTGAATTAGCAGTTCACTCAATGTCTTCCCTGTTGACACCAAATGACTCAGTAACCACAATAGCAGCAGACGATTTTGGAAAAATGTCTTATGTCTTTGAATAGGGTTACTCAATTTACAAAATAATGTAATCATCTATTGTAATCAAGACAGGTAACCATTTAGCCCATCTTTAAATAAGCACTTCTAGAAAAATAAATGCTTCAGCATCAAATCAGCATTAGCGAACACCAATTGTGTGACCCTGCAATGACCAACTCCAAAGTCTCAGACTTGAAAAGACTGAGTAACTTAAAATAGAACAAGATAACAGCCAGCTGGAAACCAGTACATCTCAGTGTATAGAATGAATCTACCAAGGCGGCAGGAGATATACCTGCAGACTGAAAGATCACAACAGTAGTTTAGGGCAACACCTTGCAAAGTCTAGCATGAGCCCCTCATGCACTGCACATGTTCAAAATGAAATCCGGTTTAGCAAAGCAATGGGGCAAGTGCATTGCTAGTATATTGTTCACTTAGAAGCAAATATTCACTTAGGGTAATTAGCTTGAATAGTGAGATTTTAATCATTTCATTCTCAACATAAATATTTGGCTAATCGATATGAAAGGTATTTATTTTCTCTATAGTTGGCTCTGCTTCCCAGCATTAGTACTGTGTGACAGATGGCTGATGTCATCCCTGCTTGGAAGAACTCAGTTGGCAATATTAGCTCGGCATATTTCTGGGGACTCATGATATGAGATGAGATGATGAAAAATAAAAGGGTCCAAAAGGGAATTCCCCAAAGCAAATATATTTATATGATTTGATACTGTAACTTCCTGGTTCATCATAAAGAGATGTATAGGCCAGTTAATTAATATTTTACTTAAACATATTCTGGCGAGTATTAGAAATACTTTAGAACATATTTTTTTGAACACTGGTAGTTAGCAATATCATCAGTCCATTGGTTGTTTCTATTTTCTTTGTCTTCATCTTTGTTCTATACACAGATAGAACAATCTCAGTGCTAGCAGCCTGGGCTCACATTGAATACCAACAGTTATGGCAAGGAAACAGATGGGTAGAGTTTGCTGTGCCAGAAGTAGTCTTTTATGAAATTCTCATCTGATAAGACAAAAATGAAAGTATTTTATGAAATGCTCATCTGATAAGTCAAAATTGACCTTCCTACTTGGCCCAATGTCCTGCAAGTTGCTGTTGTTGACAGAGGGTCGATAATGATACACTTCACTCTGCACTGCCTTTCCCTCACTGCCTGCTGCCACTGAGTGACCTCTGTTAAAACCTTTGGTTCTGGAAAGGAAGAAGATGGGGGTCAAAATTCTGGTGTATAGTGGGGAGGCTAGAGGAGGGAAAGATCTACAGACATTTTCTTTTAGTGGAAGAATGAATAACCTTTAAATAATAATAAAGCACTGACTATGTTCTCAACATTTCACATAAGTTAACTTATGTGTTGAACAACCTAGTGAGGTAGTAGTCAATAATATTTCTGTAAGGAAACTAAGGCTCAGAATTCTTTAGTCACTTGTTCAGGTCTCAGACCTGGTTTGTGATAGAGTTGACTTCAAACTGAGGCACTTTGGCTTCAGAGTCTGTGCTCTAGAAGACAAGAGACAAGAAAGGCTAGAGACAAGAAAGCTGACTCCATCTTTGAATGGAAGGGCAGAGTAGTAATTGTTATCATCAGACTTGAATATTTGATTTTATGCCTTATAGGAGAGTAGAGGGCTGCACTGGTGGCTCAGATGGTAAAGAATCCTTCTGCAATGCAGGAGACCTGGGTTTGAGCTCTGAATCCAGAAGATCCCTGGGAGAAGGGAATGGCTAGCCTTCTCTGAATACTGGAGAATGAATACTCCAGTATTCTTGCCTGGAAAATCCCATGGACAGAGGAGCCTGGTGGGCTATAGTCCATAGGGTCACAAACAGTCGGACATGACTGAGAGACTGACACACGCGGAAAATTATAACCTTGAATAAAGGGGTTATGCTTTATTATTTTTCTCTCTCTTTTGTTCTGTCTATAGTACAGTACACTACCTTAAAAAAACACATACAATAACTATAATAGAAAAGCAGAAATTTTATAGATCTGAAGAAAATTTAAAAAATTTTTTATAATATACATCTATGTTTAGGTGAAAGTAAAGGATGAAAATAACAAGATAATATTTCCTTTTAAAATAAGACCATTTCTTGTAAGGAATTATTATTCCATTGATGCCTACACATACCTTGCATACGGTTGGAATCTGTTTGTGCTGTTAGCAGTATTTTTGAGAGGACTGTTAACTTAAATAATTTTGACAAGTTTCCTGAATTTAAGACTAGACTGTTACTAGTAATTCCTTTCCTGAAGATCCATGTAATCAAGTAGAGGATCCATGTTTCTTTTCTTTCTTTCTTCATTATTTTATAGCTCCAATCATTTAGGTACCTCTGAGTTATTCCATTTTTTGCTATTATTTCAATTCCCCACCAAGAATCTCCCAAGTAAAATATTCATTATCATTCATTAAAGAAGAAGGTAATTTTCTAAGATTTCATGTTTCCAACTATTTAGTTGCTTAATGGCAACTGCATAATGTAAAAATATGATCCCAAATATTTGTATTTAAAGTATCTTTTTCAGATACCATAGGAGTTTATTATTAAAATTTTAATCTCAAGTTAAAAGCTAAAAATCATTATGCACACACACACACACACACACATTCTCTAATCAAAAATACTATACTGTTGTTCAGTTGCTAAGTTGTGTCTGACTCTTTGCGATCCCATGGACTGCAGCACACCATGCTTCTCTGTCCTTTACTATCTCCCAGAGTTTGCTCAAACTCATGTCCATTGAGTCAATGATAGTGTCAAAGTGAGGTATTTAGCAGATGCAACATAAAGATGACTAATACCTTGGGACAGATGACTGTCTCTCATATTTAGCTCTCTCTGTGTACCAGAGTAAATGTACAAATAAAATGTGACCCTGACACTTATCAGAAAGTGTTTTACTAATTCTCTAGTTTTGTATAGGGAGTAAAGTGAAATTATTCAAATGACATCATTAAGGAATAAGGAAAGTTTATCTATTATCTGAAAAACATTATATCCAACAAATTATTATTAGCCCATGACACTTACAAGGATCTATGTCAGCTTTGACCATGAATTACACTGGCAAATTTGAAACACTTCAGCCTTATAATGGCTGCAAAAATGTGCTGCCTTTTACCTTGCTGGTGTTCACTGCGCATGGCTGACAGCCCCAACCCCTGCAATGGAGAGATGGAGACTGACAGGAAAACGAGGAAACCGGCTTAATGGTGCTGTGTGTTTCTTCTCTAAGGATGATTAAATAATCATAAGAACTTCTCTACGGGCTAATCTGCTATATTTTCCAGATTTTCACCTTGGGGACATATTGTCCCTTGTCACTGAAACCTCGGGGACAGAAGGGAACGCCACAGGGTGGCACAACAGGAAGCTGAGGCTCTGATGAAACAGTGTTCAGTTAATGAAGGCATGGCCCATGGCCTCCGCTGCTCTGCCATATGTTTCAAGATATGCTAATGACTACAATTCAAATACCTTTTTCATCTTAACTATATGTAAATGTGTTTATAAATGCTCTCTTATAAATATACGATCACATTTTTAAAAGCCAAGTGCTAATGTTGCTTTCAACATCTATAATACACAATAATTAAAACTTAAGCAATTCTGCTTAATTATACCTTATGGGAAACTGTACAGTAATTTATAGAAATTAAGCAGAAAAACAAAGATCAACAGAAATAAAGCAGCAGTTGAACAACTGAATAATAAATCACTTTAATCATTAATTTACAGCAGCAAAATCATTGTAAGTAAAGAGACTTCTATCCTAATTCTTAAACAGCTGACTTGTGAAAAAGAAGGTGTTAGAAATTTGGGTATTCCTTGCAAGAGCACAGCTTGAACCAATGCTGTCATTGTCTGTGTCTACACTATTTGTTTTAATGCTGCCCCTCCGAAATCAAGCAGCAATTTGGGGTTGAAATTTTTCATTACCATAGCTCTGATATGAATTCCTCTCCTGCCCATTTTCCTGTATTTACCCTTCACATTATAGATGATTATTTACTAGAATGTTGCCCCTTTAGGACTAACCCATTCTTCAGTTACCCATCCTTCATAATGGCTGTTTATTTAAAAGAACCAGTTGGCAATTAGCTTGGAATGTTTTGTACATTATACCTTTTTTTAAAAGCTATTCTGAGGGCTCACCTGATTAAATCTATGACAGTTCAGCTAACTGCATTCTAATTATCAAAAATGGCACATTTTCCCAGAAATCCTCCTTCTCAACACTAAATACAATGGCACCCCACTCCAGTACTCTTGCCTGGAAAATCGCATGGACGGAGGAGCCTGGTAGGCTGCAGTCCATGGGGCCTCTAAGAGTCGGACACAACTGAGTGACTTCACTTTCACTTTTCGCTTTCATGCACTGGAGAAGGAAATGGCAACCCACTCCAGTGGTCTTGCCTGGAGAGTCCCAGGGACGGGGCAGCCTGGTGGGCTGCCTTCTATGGGGTCACAGAGTCGGACACGACTGAGGTGACTTAGCAGCAGCAGCAGCAACACTAAAAATGCTCAGCTTTATGGATGATATTTCCATTTAATTAACGAAAGCAATACACATATGTATATATTAACAGAAATAAAAATCCCAAGTTTGAATAGCCATCATTTTTAAATGTTTCAAAAGAAATATTTTTTGTCATTTGTTTTAAGATCTAAAAGATATTTAAACTCTTCTTCACTGCATTTCTCTTTTCTTTTATTAATAGAAGTTCTTTTTAAATGTTTATATGATTAATTCTTTTATCTTTAACAGCTGCTGAATTTCTACCATTCTTAGAACTTCCCCCACATGGAAGTCTTGAAAGTATCACTTAATTTCATTCTAGTGCTTTATAGTTTCTATTTTAATAGTGATAGACTTAATACATTTGGAATTTTTCAAAAAATATGATGAAAGTTAGGGATCTAATTTTATATTCATTTAAGTAAATAGTGTTTCAGTACCATTTATTCCATGAATAAATCACTAGATTTATCTGCAAGCCTCACTATATACTAATTCCCATATATACATGTATCTGTTTCAGAATAATCTGTCCTGCTTCACTTGTCTGTTATTTGTCTTCTAATATTACACTTTAAATTTCAGAAGCTATATAATTTAATACACAGTAGAACCGTCCCTTATTCTTTCCTCTTTTTTTATCCCAAGTTTCGCAATATTTCCCTTATATAACTTATAGAATTTTTGATCTTGATCCACACCTGCCTTCCCTACAATATCATGCTTCGTTAAAAATTTAGGTACAATATTATGAATGAGAAAAAAATATATCACCCTGAGTTGAAGATCTGTCCCAAGAGCTAGATAATTAGAGATGAAAATGAACCTATGCTATGTTTCCCAAACCCCAACACTCTGACTTCAGCTAGGAGGTAACTACTATTTTGAAGTTTGTATTTATCATTCCCTTTATTTAGTCTACAGTATACATAAATAATACATATTTGGGAGAATATTTAAAACGATATCATAATGTGTTCGTCCCTTATACTTGTTCTTATCAACATTATGTATCTAAGGTTAATCTTTGTGATTTCATGTACATAGAGTTTATTAATTTCTACTGCTACCTACATATCATTTCATTATGGGAATGTGCCTCAGCTTAGTTTTCCCATTTATTTTGGCAAACATTTCCGATATCTTTTATGATTTTTTTACTATGACCAGGATTGCTGTTAACATTTTATACATATTCCGGTACATAAATGCAAGAATTTCTCTAAGCCAAATATCCGTTGGTGGATTTGTGCAGTCATAGTATGTCATTATTCAACTTTACAAAACAATACTGTATTGCTTCTTAAGGTTTTTGCACTAAATATCCATGCATTTCTATTGTATCTATATGTGTGCCTGTGTTTATGTAATGCTTGTTGTTTTGCTATAGTATTTTAATTTGACTATGCCTTAAATTATTTCACTTTTATTCCACAAGATACACTGATTAGAAATTTTGTCCCATCCCATTTAAAAGAAATTTCAATCACTACTATCATTGAAAAAATTATTTAATATCTGTAAACATTTCTTCAAAAAATGCATAAGGAATGGAACCTATTGCTAAAATGAAATAAAAGGGATAGTTCAGGGATACATTGAGCACATAGTCTGAAACAGAAAATGCTCAGTGAACGCCAGGTACTTATTTCACTTGTTTTTATTACATAGTGAATACAATTTCTGGGCCTGTTTTGTTCAATGATTTGAGGGAAGCAAATCATTTGTATCAGTTTGACTATATGAACATTGGAGAAGGGAAAAGATTTACCTAAACAATTTTTAATCTAGACAACTCTACAGCTCATTCTCCAGTGAAAATTTAAAAAATCAATTATCCAGATATTTTAGCTATGCATACTCAGCCACAAAATATTGCTATAGTATTTATCTGAATGTTTAAGAATTGTGTTAACAAATTTGGTAAAGTTTTCTAATTCCTCCTGAAGTCTATTTTCTTAACACACCAAAAATATTTACTTTATTAGGAAGACAAAAAAAATCGAGGTAGAAGATGACTAATGCAAGCTAAAAAACAAAAAATAGTTAAGCAATTTTCTCAATGCAGGAAAAAGAATGAGTGACGAAAAGCCATTAGGCTGATCTAGAAAATAAAGGTCAATGATGCTTCTCTAAATGGGTTTGACCACAAATTTATCAGGATGTATTTGAAAACAAGCTGATACATTTTTGTCCCTCCCTAGGAATATCATACATGGATATATCCCTCTTATCAGTTCTCCTTTGCTTTAGGTATGTACTAAGGAATTCTGATTATCCAGGGCCACCCTGTACTTTTTCTAGCAAAGTCCTCTTAGTAAAGATATGCCACATGGGCAAGACAAAAGTTGACAAAGGGCAAATTCTTCTTCTTTCTTCATTGAAGATAATTAGAGGGTGGAATACATTCAGAGACATAATGTTTGCAATTCATTTCCCAGACAAGACTCACAGGAAAGAAATATGAAAGGATCAGTGATAGAAGTGGACATTGTTTACTGGTAAATCATTTGCATAATGTTTACATATGAATATATTACTTATGAGTATGTACTTTTCTCATTTTATTTTTCTTAATGAATTTGATTTTTTTTTTAAACTACAAGGGTCAGTGTCTCTCTTTCTCCTTCTGTCTGGTATTGTTCCGGGTTGTAATAGATTCTATCAATTTATTTTTCTCCTTATGGCCACTTAGAGAAGGGAAAATGATACATTTGTCCTGAGGTTTGTTAAAATGGCTTAATGATGCAAAGCATATGGAAATGCTTCCAAACAATGTGTAATAGCAGGTTAAGGAAGTGAAGGCTATCTTGAAGTTTGATGACTTACTAGGGAAAAATTGATGATTGGGAAAGTTGGAGGTTTAAGGGGAGAGAATTAAATAATTTACATATGTGACCTGGAAACTTAATACCTGTTCCTTGGGCCTCAGGGAAGATCTATAATTCTCTTTTTTGAGAAAAGTAATCTTCCTTATGGTTCATATTCTGCCTGGTGAACCACCCAAGTGCTTCCTTCACTGTGAAATGAAACACGAAAATATTTCAGCACAGAGGGAACAAAGCAGAGATCTTGGGAATGGGATTCTCTCTTTGCATGGAAATAGAATTTATGTAAGAACTTGAAGTGCCAATGAACAATTACTCAAAATTCCCAATAATTAAATACAGATTGCACAGAGTGAATGAGAGAAAACTAGGATGTCATATAGGGGAATATTACTTGCTGGTCCTGAAACTGACCTGACAAGAAATGAGTCTTCCTCAGTCAAACTTACACCTGGAAAGAATGTTGCCATCTTCCCATTAATTTCCCCTCCCCACAGGCCTTCTCCTTTTAACTCTTAGCCTTCCTTTCCACATATAATCCGTACTTTAGCAGTTGGCAAAACTCCAGCCTCTTTCATTGGAGACTTCGGTTTTCAGAACATGTCATAATTGAAAGCTCTCTCTGTTTTGGAGGAGGGAAAATTTGAAGTCCAGGGTAGAATAAACATGGAAGCAATCTGTTTTGTTTTTTTTTTTTTGCATAATATATTTTAGTTATGCCTCATTTATTAAAAAGTAAACAAAAAACTCCCCAAACACAAAACAGACGTTTTTTGCTAAGAGTTAATCTCTGCCAAAAGTCTTCCTTAAGTCTACATAAGAAATGATAAACTATCCCAGCTGCACTGACTCACTATTAACTCTTGGAGTACATTAGACCGAAGGACTGAAATCCATATTCATTTTGCTAAGTCCTCTGTTTTACTCAACTATATAAAAATTGGGCCTTCTCTGAATAAGTGATTGACTTCAGTTATTTTAATTAATTGTGAATTCAAGTTTCTTTGATGAAATGAGGATGAAATTAAAACAAGAGCATTTTTAAAATAAATGGTCTGTTTTGCTAAGTCTTTTAGCTAAGTCTATGCATTTTTCATTGTTTTCTAATCATTTTATCTATATTTGAAGTCCACTTGCATTTTATATGCAGTTTTTCATGTAATTCAAAAGAATAAATAAAGTACAAGTAAATATTGGCCATGAATATCCTTCTAAATAATGTTTTAAAAAGTTAAGAGACTAAAGCCATTGTGTTTAAAGTAAGTATGAGTTGGAGAAAAAAAATTAATACCCAAGTATCTGAACATCTATACCTGGCTTTAAAAAAAGCTTGGTTAGCCATAACAAGAAGGAAATAACAAATATGCATTTTTCAATAAAACCATATGTCAAATGCATGAATTATACTGCCAAAAAACTTAAGCTTCATAAGAATATGTATATTGATATATAGAATATTTTATGTACATAAAATCATTTATGAGGTACAATGTACCAAGTATTCTAAACCACATAAGCCAAACATTTTAATAAGACTATATACCAATCTTGAATTTAAAAACTTGGAATACTAGGGAAGAGCCCAAATATTATTAACCCAAATTTTATCCCTGTGTTACAGTTTCTAATGTGTTGGTCAACATATTCATTCAGATTTTTCCATAAGATATTATACAAAAATCTGAATGAATTTTTTGACCAAGTCACTATTTTTAGAGCATTCCACAGTCTTCCCAGGTGGACTCAGTGGTAAAGAATCTGCCTATCAATGCAGGAGATGCAGGTTCTATTCCCTGGATTGAGAAGGAAATCCCAATTGAGGTTGCCGTTGAGGAGGAAATGGCAACCCACTCCAGTGTTCTTGCCTAGAAAATCCCATGGAGAGAGGAGCCTGGTGGGTTACAGTCCCTTGGGTCGCAAAGGGTTGGACACAAGTGAGTATACACACATGCACAGAACATATATATTTCAACACAGTGATATCTTAACATAGAATGGTGGTACATAGGCCAGACACATCAAACAACGGACCACGTTTGAGGGAAGGTAGTGAATGATCAATCAGCAGAACTAGTCAATAGAAAGTGTTGGTTATCAAGTACGTTTTAAGAAAATATTATAAGGTTCTATAGTAGATACATTGAATGTCCATGTATATAGAACACTTAGGGAATTCTACTATTCTTTTCAAAATGAAAGTAATAAGATATATACCAACTATTTTTGAGCTTCATCATTTTAACAAGCGAGTTAAGAGTCAGAGACACATACACAGAGAGTAAAGGGTAAAAACAGGATTAAACACAAGTCTTCTACCAACTATATGAGTATAATTAGTGGTATTTCTTACTCATTAATGAGTCACAAGAGACTGCCTTTTCATTTCAAACAATGGATATATATGTTGCTGAATTTGGCCCAGTTAGAGCTTGATATTGTTAGAAACTATAAGAAACAACCTAGATAGCTGGTTATCTAGAAAAACAAACTATGAAGGTCAATTTTAATGTCATTATTTCCTTATTTCTGAGTTTTGCTTTCCTCCTATGTAAATGTGGGAATTTGAATGCTGATTTTTAGTCTTTTTTCTAATTAAAATTTGAAAGTTGCAAAATAAAAAGACCAAAATTTAACATCTTTAGTTGATAGCTGGTATTGCGCATGTGTATGCTTAGTCGTTCAGTCGTGTCCAACTCTTTGTGACCCCAAGGACTGCCAGCCAGACTTCTCTGCCCATGGGGATTCTTCAGGCAAGAATACTGGAATGGGTTGCCATGCCCTCCTTCAGGGGATCTTCCCAAGCCAGGGATCGAGCGCAAGTTTCCCTCGATGCAGGCAGATTCTTTATCATCTGAGCCACCAGGGAAGCCCAAGAATAGTGGAATGGGTAGCCTGTCCCTTCTCCAGGGGATCTTGCCATCCCAGGAATCAAACCACGGTCTCCTGCATTACAGGTGGATTTTTACCAGCTTAGCTACCAGGGAAGTCCAGCTGTTATTACAGATCCCCGTATTTGATGCATTATAGGTTTTCTGTACTGATAGGTTATTTTTCTTCCATCCAATTTGATTGCAAAATTCTGACAATTAGTTGGGCAGCATGCCACCATCAATCTCTGTATACATGTATATGCGTGTTTTATTTTACATTTGTTAGGTGGTAGAAATGAACCATATACCATAATGAACCATATACCAAAACTATAAGAATTTTTTCTGTAACTGACACTAATTTCTTAAAAATCCTAACTATGCCATAGGGCTGAAATTCAGTTTCAACACACTTATAGCCGCCCCCCCCCCCCCCCCGCCCCATATTTCCTCTAAGGGTTACTTTGAGGTGAATGAAAAGTCATTTAGTGCCAAGCCACTGGGATGGACTCCTTGGCCTAGGTCGGTCACCTGTAACTGCTGGCCCTGATGTAAGTCCTTGTTCCAGTGGGGGCTTCACACACAGGCACCGATTATATTAGCACTTATAAGTTTCTCTCAGCTTGCACCTACATTTTATCATCTGAGTCAAATAAGTTCCTGTTTGATGTTGCATCAATAGCTTCTTGATCATGAGGGCCCATGTGATACTCTCCAAGACGTAAACATTATTTCTCTGTTCTCATGCCACGTTTGGAACAGGGCAAACTACCTGTGGCTGTGTCAGGCCCATCTGCCTATACACAGCAGGTGATCTTTGTTGCTCTGATGTCTTGATAATTTGAAGGACTATCCTTAGAAAATCAAAGAGCAAATCATCTCGGCACTAAGACCTATTGCTATTTGTTTTTCTTTTTTTTTAATTGGGGTAGAATTGATTTACAGGGCTTCCCTGGTGGCTCAGAGTGTAAAGAATCTGCTTGCAATGCAAGAGAACTGGGTTCCTTCCCCAGGTTTGGAATGTCTCCTGGAGAAGGAAATGGCAACCCACTCCTGTATTCTTGCCTGGACAATTCCATGGACAGAGGAGCCTGGTGGGCTATAGTCCATGGGGTCACAAAGAGTCAGACATGATTGAGTGGCTAACATACACTGATTTACAATATTGTGTTAGTTTCTGCTGTACAATGAAGTGAATCAGCTATATGCATACTTATATCCTGGAGTAGGAAACGACATCCCTCCCCAGTATTCTTGCCTGGAAAATCCCACGGACAGAGGAGTGGGCTATACAGTCCATGGGGTCACAAAGAGTTGGACACAACTGAAGCGACTTAGCACTCACACATACATATATCCCCTCCATCTTGAAACTTCCCCCCAACCCAGGCCACACCCAAGTACCAAACTGAACTCCCTGTGCTATATAGCAGGGTCCTATTAGCTATCTATTTCACACATGGTTCGGTTTTGTTAGCCGCTCAGTCGTGTTCAATTCTTTGAGACCCCATGGACTGTAGCCCACCAGGCTCCTCTGTCCATGGGCTTCTCCAGGCAAGAATACCAGAGTGGGTTGCCGTTCCCTTCTCCATCACACATGGTAGTAGAGATATGAATTATAAAAACCCAGGCAGGTGGTTTTTATATTATAACTCATATCCCTACTACATCATGCATTGGATCCAAGCCCACTTTAGTCATGGATTTAATACTCATTCTGTATGACTGTATTTCCTCCACCCATTTTTGACTACTTTTTATCTAAGCTAGTGTCTGAGTTACCACATTTTCTCAGTGTTTTGAGTACCCCCTGGGGGGGGGGTTGTCTAGGCTGGCTATTAACAACCAGGAGCACTTTTAGTATTTTAATCTCTAACAATGTATTTCACTGTCAGTGCATGTCTCATAATCTAGCTTCCTAAATTAGAAAAACAAAAAGGAATCATAAAAGGCAATAAAGTTAATATTTTGAAATTCTACCCTACCATGTCTATATTTATCTATTTCAAAATGAGGAAAGAAAATTTGGTCAAATTGGACCTCCCCAGTTTACTGATCATTTGCAGCTTCACACCAAAGAAAAAAAGTTATCAATTTTCTCAACTTATGGGCTATTATACGTTATTCAGTTTACCTTCTGACACTTACAGTTCAGGTGTCATAAATGTGAGGATTTGAAATGATTTTGTTAAAACACCATATAAGATTTTCTTTGGAGAAAGGTTTATTAAGGAAATACACCTAGAATAATCATCCTGAAAAGGAACATATTCATAGACAATTATTCATTTTAGTTTATTAAAGTTAATGTATTAATAATACTTTTTCTAAATAATTATTAATGTATAATTTATTATTTTGTAATTAGTCATTCAGTGCTTGTGCTTAACTCCATCTCCTTAAGCTGAAACAATATAAGCAGGCTGTCCCAACTTTTTGATTTGCTGGGAAAATCCTGTTTTGCCTATTGTCCTAGGAAATTATTTATCATGTCTCCTTTTATTCTGAAAAATGTTTGCTTTGAACTAGTTTATTTAGTGCCCTAGTTATAAGGTATTATATTTGTCTTACATTTTCTTGTGTAGAGCATGAGTAGATTAAGGAATTTAAAAGTTTCTCTTGGACAGATTATACTTTGTTACTGATGATGATTCTGGAGTATTTAAAATTCTCCATTGTCCAAAATTCTGGGAAACATTTTTTTTTCTGCTGTTCAAAAATAGGGCAAATCATTAAGGAAAAAGAGGATATTTTGATAACAGTGATTATGGGTGATTTTACAGGCTTCTCTGGTGGCTCAGATGGTAAAGAATCTGCCTGAAGTGAAGGAGATGCGGGCTCAATCGCTGGATTGGGAAGATCCCCTGAAGGAAAAAATGGTGACCGACTCCAGTATTCCTGCCTGGAGAATACTATGGACAGAAAACCTAGCAGGCTACAGTCCATGGGGTCACAAAGAATTGGACACAACTGAGCGACTAACTTTCACTCTCACTTTCACGTGGGTAACCTCAGCATTCACCAACCTTAAACACAGTATCCTCAAAATTGCCTTGAACTGACCTGTTCCTTAGAAGTCCACAACATGGAAACCAAAGATTGGGACCCTCGGCCAAAAGAGCAGCCTTTACTACCTTTAAGTTACAGAAAAAGTCTTTCATATGACTTTTCAAAACTCACCACCAACTTCGTCTAAATTAAGTTTTATAAAATTTCAATCAAGTATCCTACAGGAGACATACAATTTTTGTTTCAATCATCATTCTCTTTTTTGTTGTATCACATAATAAAAAAGGTATTCAAGAATTTGTTGATATGCCATATTTGCTGTATTGATTTTACCTCTGAACTAGGAACTATATGTAAGATCAGTTGTAGAACCTCAATATTAATCAAAACCTTTGAATATTTATCTAGAATTGTTATGACATTGCCCTAAGAATCATGATGGTCAAGAATCAACTTCAGATAGAATAAGTATCCTAGTCCTTTCTCTGTACTGTTTAAATAATGCTTGTCCATTTAATGCAGTTATTCATACACACATCTGTAGCAGCTAGGAAGCAAATATATTTCCATATGATTCTAATCACATTCCAGAATTAATCTTAAGAAGTAATTGAACATATTGGGAAACCATTTTAAATGAGAGTTAAACACTACTTTTATTAAACCTATAAAATCAGTTTTAGAAAAATAAATCCTAATTTACAGTTAAAATATACTAAACAAACATTCAAATTGTCATATTTAGCGATATAAGACTAATTTACCTCTAAGACATGGAGAGTCTGTTATTATTTATTTAGTTATGCCCAAAAATGAATTTTATTGCAACCATGTTAATGATAACTTTTAGTCATTCTTTATAATTACTTATAATCATCAAGACAAAGATTGTTTTTATAGCTAATGAAAATGAATTCTGGAATATTCAGTTCAGTTCAGTCGCTCGGTTGTGTCCAACTCTTTGCGACCCCATGAATCACAGCACTCCAGGCCTCCCTGTCCATCACCAACTCCCAGAGTTCACCCAAACTCATGTCCATCGAGTAGGTGATACCATCCAGCCATCTCATCCTCTGTTGTCCCCTTCTCCTCCTGCCCCCAATCCCTCCCAGCATCAGAGTCTTTTCCAATGAGTCAACTCTTCGCATGAGGTGGCCAAAGTATTGGAGTTTCAGCTTTAACATCAGTCCTTCCAATGACCACCCAGGATTGATCTCCTTTAGAATGGACTGGTTGGATCTCTTTGCAGTCCAAGGGACTCTCAAGAGTCTTCTCCAACACCACAGTTCTGTGGCGGATTCATTTCGATATTTGGCAAAACTAATACAATATTGTAAAGTTTAAAAATAAAATAAAATTTAAAAAACAAAACAAAACAAAAGCATCAATTCTTCGGCACTCAGCTTTCTTCACAGTCCAACTTTCACATCCATACATGACCACTGGAAAAACCATAGCCTTGACTAGACAGACTTTGTTGGCAACGTAATGTCTCTGTTTTTGAATATGCTATCTAGGTTGGTCATAACTTTCCTTCCAAGTAGAGAACTAATTACAACACTTCAACAAAACAAAAGTGATCCTGAGGAAAAATCAGGTCACAGAAGACTCTACTTTTGTAAAAGTGGTGGGCTATGAGTTTAAAAAGTACAAATCAATCTACTCATTAAAAAAAAAAATTTTTTTACTGCCTAAAATTCTCAGCTGTGCAGAGTATACACATTATCTTTCAATAAATAACAAAATACCTGTTCTTTGAGTAATTACTGTTTACCACAAGCCTGGTTGATAAGTTTTTTTTTTTCCTTTATTTTTTTTTTACTGAAGGATAATTGCTTTACAGAATTTTGTTGTTTTCTTTCAAACCTCAACATGAATCAGCCATAGGTATACATTTATCCCCTCCCTTTTGAACCTCCCTCCCATTTCCCTCCCCATTCCACGTCTCTAGCTTGATACAGAACTCCTGTTTGAGTTTCCTGAGCCATACAGCAAATTCTCGTTTGCTATCTATTTTACATATGGTAATGTAAGTTTCCATGTTACTTTTTCCATACATCTCACCCTCTCCTCCCCTCTCCTCATGTCCATAAGTCTATTCTCTATGTCTGTTTCTCCGTTGTTGCCCTGTGAATAAATTCTGCAGAACTGTTTTCCTAGATTCCGTATATGTGCATTAGAATATGATATTTATCTTTCTATTTCTGACTCACTTCACTCTGTATAATAGGTTCTAGGTTCATTCGCCTCATCAGAACTGACTCAAATGCATTTCTTTTTATGGATGAGTAATATTCCATTGTGTGTATGTACCACAACTTCTTTATCCATTCATCTGTTGATGGGCATCTAGGTTGCTTCCATGTTCTAGCTATTGCAAATACTGCTGCAGTGAACAATGGGATACATGTGTCTTTTTCAACCCTGGTTTCCTTCAGCACCCATTTATGATTAAAACTCTTAAAAAATGGGCATAGAAGGAACCCACCTCAACAAAGTAAAGGCCATATACGATAAGACTACAGCAAACATTATTCTCAAAGGTGAAAAACTGAAAGCATTCCCTCTAAGATCAGGAACAAGACGAGGGTGTCCATTTTCACCACTATTGTTCAACATAGTTCTAGAAGTCTGAGCTACAACAATCAGAGAACAAAAAAATAAATAAAAGGAATTCAGATTGGAAAGGAAATAAAGCTCTCACTGTTGGTAATGACATGATACTGTACATAGAAAACCCTAAAGATAGTATCAGAAAATTACTAGAGCTAATCAGTGAATTTAGCAAAGTTGCAGGATACAAAATCGATACACCAGAATCACTTGCATTTCTATATACTAACAATGAAAAATCAGAAAGAGAAATTAAGGAATCAATCCCATTCACCATTACCACAAACAGAATTAAATATCTAGGAATAAGCTTACCTAAGGAGACAAAAGAACTGTACACAGAAAATTATAAGATACTGATGAAAGAAATCAAAGATGACATAAACAGATGGAGAGATATTCCATGTTCCTGGGTAAGAAGACTCAACATTGGGAAAATGACTATACTAACAAATGTAATCTACAGATTCAATGCAATCCCTATCAAATTACCAATGGCATTTTTCACAGAACTTGAACAAAAATTCTACAATTCATATGGAAACACAAAGACTCCGAATAGCCAAAGCAGTCTGGTTGATAAGTTTTGATTCATGAGAAACACACTAAAGTTTTCATAGAATATAAGATTTCTGTATTGATAAAATTTCAAAGATTATTGGGGCTTAGGAGGTATCAACATGAGATTATATAAGTGTTCTTTAAAATTTTTCCAAGAAAACACATTTAAAAACAAACATGAAACAAAGTTATGATATACTATCACCATAATTCAATAACAAAGACACCTTAATGTGAATAATTAAATAATAATATTGCTAATATATCAGTAAATTAAATGAACTAGACCTAAGAGAAAATACTAAAAACAACAGTTTTTTTCTTGTATGATGTATATCATTGAAAATATCACAAAGACACAAAATTCTTTCACCAATTTTGAAGAACCGTGGGACCAAGGGATATAGTAGTTATTGCTGAAAATGCTCAAATACTTCCCTTTCTATTAAACCTCAAGACCAGAAAGCTATGCATATGAACATATGACTCTGGTCAGCTACAGCACCATATTAATAAACTTACATTTAATTATTTTTCTCAATAATCTACTGATTATTAAAGGACCTTGTACACTATTAAAAACTTATCAAGCACACTTTCTATCATGGTATTCAAAATTCTTAAAATTCTGTCATAAATATCTCTCAGGTTTTGGAAACAATGAAATGGAATGCATTTTCTCTTAGATGACAAGTGTCAGTTTTTGCTCTTATTTTTAAAGAGCTTAAATTTATTTTTTACTACAGGTTGACAACTTTTCTTGGTCTGATTTTGGGAACCTCACTCTATTTTCTTCCTCAAATACATCCCACTAATAGCTGTTTCCTTTTCTTAAAGATTGGATACATATTTAGTTACAAGGTAGTCCCAAATCCTTTGGAAGAATGGTGAGAGACATTTCATTTCAGAGACGTATCATAAATAAATAGCATGGTTTTGATTAGAAATGAAGTGTCTTGAGAACACTGTTCTCTAAGTGAGAGTTGTGCAACTAGCCTGTATGGGAGCTTGAATTCTGATGTAACTTGAATCCTCAGGCTAGGCTTGTCTACTCACTTGTTTGTTGTGGATAAATGTCACACTATTAAGTGTGTTATGCCATTAAGTGTAAATTGTATTCACCCCTCTAATGCTAAAAGACACCATGAGGATTTCTTGTTACTTAAAAATAAGAAGCCAAAGTAGGAAGCGTGATAGTTAGAATTTAATCCACACATTTTATGCCTAACTTTTTTTTCAGAGGGTTAAGAAAAGTTACAGATTCTTCATGAGTCATGAGATTCTAGCATGTATACATGAATATCTCCTCATAGCCTCCCAAACGTTTCATATGTACCTGCACGATATGTGACATAAAGATCTCCCACTTTGCTTTTGTTTTTGTTTGTTATTGTTGCTGCTGCATCTGTCTTCTGGGTCTGGAGATGCTGGGGTCCCAGGCTAAGCATGTAAGATGTTGGCAAGAAGAATGGCGAGTGAATGATCCACTGTCTTCACTCCTTCAAGTATTGTGTCGTGTATGATGAAAGCACTATTTCTGCCTTGTTTTCAAGATGTAGCAATGAGTGAATGTGAAGCATGTTTTCTCTGGAAATCCTACTTCATTCTGATTGGAATCAGATCCTTCTGTAACTTAAAGTACCATTCAGCTCTAAGGTCTCTGTCCCATGAAAAAATCTAAAACTTGTTGAGTTCCACCGAAAGAAGAAAAATTTAAACTCATATATTTCTTAGCATTCTCATCCTGAAATAAAAGAAACTGTAGAGGAGTTAAGTGTATATAGGTGACAGTGAGTGGCAAGCTTCCTATTATTCAGCTTTATTCTGAAGATAGCTTTTTTGCTACCTTAGAGCTCAGTTATATCAAGAAAAGAAAATATTCTGGGACAATAAATATTTCTTCCATTTTTATCTGCTGCGATTCTTGAATTTATCTGATTTAAAGGCATTTTCCTGTTACTATTCCTGAGAGTCATTGCTAAAACATAGTTCATTTTATTATAGAAACAGAGTAAGCTAATTATCTCCTGAGAACTTGTGATAATTTTAAGGGTTATGCATAAGATGTTAACTAATCACACAGCTCCCAGATATTTGTAACATGCAGTGTGACTCTGAGGTCGTATTTAAATGAGTGCTAGGCATGACTTGTGATGTGTTGTTTCTGGTGCTGCATAGAAAAAAAAAAATGGTGTATTATGCAAAATTAAATTTGTAATACTTGATATGTCTTGTTTCAGATTTAATAGAAGCATACCATATTTCATCACTGTCTAATAACCTGCAGGATTTTCTTTTAAATATAATAATTTTAGTTTAAAATATTCATAAAATAATATAGGAGAAATTAATTGCCAATTGCAAATATGATGCAAATTAATGCAAACTAGCATGAGTTAATATACATGTGTTAAGATAAAGTTTCTCTTTAAATCATATCTTAAAATGATTCAGTAATGTGAATGGGGAAACTTGGGTCCTTTTTTTTTTTATTTAAACTTAACTTATATTGAAGTCAGTGCCATTGCTGCCTGTAATATGGAATTCATTAGGACCTGTTCAGCACTGTCTGATTTAAATGAAAATGTGTAGAACTGACATATTTGGTTTGCAAATCTATTAACTGGATATCATTCTGTCAGGACTAATTTTTAATTTACAAATTTCTTTAAAAATATGTCAACATTCTGTATGCTTATTTAGTCACTATTTGTCTCTTCATTATAGCTATGCATTCGATATACCCTAACCAACTATTGAACTTACTCTCCTTAAAGTCCTAATACTCTTTTAATTCTCAAACATAACAGCAAACGAATATACAGTGATTATCCTCCCAAATCTATCTGAAGCTTGACATGGCTGCTGCTGCTAAGTCGATTCAGTCGTGTCCAACTCTGTGCGACCCCATAGATGGCAGCCCACCAGGCTCCTCTGTCCCTGAGATTCTCCAGGCAAGAACACTGGAGTGGGTTGCCATTTCCTTCTTCAATGTATGCATGCTAAGTTGCTTCAGTCGTGTCCAACTCTGTGCGACCCTATGGACAGCAGCCCTCCAGGCTCCTCTGTCCACAGAATTCTTCAGGCAAGAACACTGGAGTGAGTTGCCACTTCCTTTTCCCATTGACATGGCTACCTTTCTATTTTCATTGAAAACTACTTCTCTCAAAATATCTGTCTTATTTCTTTACTTATGACTCAGACTATTTCTCTCTTTCACACACTCTATTTTCCCCAGCTTATATTAAATGTTCTCAAATGTTCTGTTCTTACAACTTTCTCTTCATCAACATTTTCCTTTGCTCATCTTATTCTCTTTCAATCTCCTCTCGTATTTTTTAACTCTAGGAGCATTTTCCATGTAGTAGCTTGTATTGTGTTTATGTACATTTCCTCTATGAGATTTATACACACAACAGATTAGTAGACTTACCCTAAATAAGCACAACTCATATATGTATTGTCATTGTTGTTCAATTGTCCAGTCATGTCTGACTCTTTGCAACCCCATGAAATGCAGCACACCAGACCTCCCGGTACCTCACCATCTCCTGAAGTTTGCCCAAGTTCATGTCCATTGCACTGGTGATGCTATCCAACCATCTCATCCTCTGACACCTTTTTCTCCTTCTGCCTTCAATCTTTCCCAGCATCAGAGACATTTCCAATCAGTCAACTGTTCGAATCAGATGACCAAAATACTGGAGTTTCAGCATCAGCTTCAGTCCTACCAACAAGGATTCAGGGTTGATTTCCCTCAAGATTGACCAGTTTGAGTTCTTTGTTTGTCCAAGGGACTGTCAGGAGTCTTCTCCAGGACCACAGCTTGAAAATATCAATTCTTCGATGCACCACCTTCTTTGTGGTCCAGCTCTCACAACCACATGTGACCACTTGGAAGACCATAGCCTTGACTATACGAACCATTGTCGACAGAGTCAAGTCTCTGTTTTGCAACACACTGCCTAGGTTTGTCCTAACTTTCCTGCCAAGAAGCAAACATCTGATTTCATGGCTGCAGTCACCACCAGCAATGATTTTACAGCCCAAGAAGAGGAAATCTGTCCCTACCTCCACGTGTTCTCTTTCTATTTTCCATGAAGTAATGGGGCCAGATGTCATGATATTATGTTTTATTTTTAATATTTAGCTTTAAGCTGGCTCTTTTACTCTCCTCCTTCACCCTCATTAACAGGCTCTTTAGTTCCTCTTTGCTTTCAGCCATTGATTGGTATCATTCACATATCTGATGATTCCAGCTTGAATTCATCCAGTCCATCATTTCTTATGTTGTGCTAAGTGTATAGATTAAAGAAGCAGAATGATAGCAGACATGTATGTATAGAAACATTCAAGTTTTCAAAATGTTTTTACATTCAGTTTATCTTTAGAAGTTAAATACCCCATCTTTTTTATCTTTTATTTTTAATTTGTATCCAAAACACTGGCTTACATCTCAGACTTAAAAACTAGTCATGGATAGAATAAAAAAGATAAAGGTCTTTTTGCTTTGAATTTGGTCCTAAAATTTGATGAGGTTTCAGTCACTTGAGATAGCTTAGGTTATTATTTGTGTTCTCAAAGAAATAAAGACTTTTTCTGTATCTGTCAAATATATTTTTTGAGAATTACAGAATCCAAGAGAATGAAAACTTTTAAATTTAAACAGCTTGTTTTTATTTTATCTGAAATATATTATGGCTTATTTTTAATTCATGTAATTACTCATCAGATCAGATCAGTTGCTCAGTCATGTCCGACTCTTTGCGACCCCATGAACCGCAGCCCGCCAGGCCTCCCTGTCCATCACCAACTCCTGGAGTTCACTCAGACTCATGTCCATCAAGTCAGTGATGCCATCCAGCCATCTCATCCTCTGTCGTCCCCTTCTCCTCTTGCCCCCAATCCCTCCCAGCATCAGAGTCTTTTCCAATGAGTCAACTCCTCACATGAGGTGGCCAAAGTACTGGAGTTTCAGCTTTAGCATCATTCCTTCCAAAGAAATCCCAAGGCTGATCTCCTTCAGAATGAACTGGTTGGATCTCCTTGCAGTCCAAGGGACTCTCGAGAGTCTTCTCCAACACCACAGTTCAAAAGCATCAATTCTTCAGCGCTCAGCCTTCTTCATAGTCCAACTCTCACATCCATACATTACCACAGGAAAAACCTACTCATAGTTTTAAAATAAATTAGAAATTATTTTTATTTTCTAGTAAAGCAGTTAATAAACTGTCAACCACACAAGAGCAAAACTCTGCCTTAATTCAGTAGCAAATGGTTTTTTCCTATTTGTAGACAGTATTTTTTTTTTTTTTTTTGTAGACAGCATTTTTGTGAAACATGTATACTGGAGTCTACTAGGAAATATAATACAGAAATTTTAAAGCATTATTTACAAATATAGTATCTAATGACTCATGTAAACATCTTGAGGAAATAATCAGATATACATATATTAAGGTTAAATATATGCTGAATTTCCTTTACCCTTCATTCAGAATACTCAGAATCTAATATGTCTATTTCATCTTCTTTTCAGTGCCTCTGTATTTAGCTTATCTTATCCCCAGAATATATACCTACTTTGTAGATTTTATGATTTCAATATATGCTTTTTAGTTAAGATTTTCTTGTCAAGCTCACTTTAAAAAAAAATAGAGAAAATGGCATAAAAGTCTTTCTTTTTGTTAATGTGTATGACATGGAGAATATATGAAGTCATTCTAGGCACAACCAGCACTAAGAACCCCATTCTGATAACAAGCAAGGACTCTGCTGAGAATATCAGGTACAGAGAATAATACAATCTACATAAAACAGAAAGACATTCAACTACATGTTCCCACAATGTCTTTCCTTCCCACCATACCCAACTAAGACTTTTCCAGGTTGTAGAGTTTAGAATCAGAGAAATTATTTCAGAAAGGTGATGGACATACTGTTTAAGGGTTCACACACTACTTCATTTTTTCTGTGCTAATTCTGTCTACATTTACTTGCAGAAGCAGCTCCTCCTCCTGTTCTTCCTGATTCTCACCCAACTGGGCTGTATTATGTCAAGAAAACACACAAAAATTGGCTCTCTTTTTATATTTTTTCTAGTTTTCAGAAAATTAGCTGACACCCAATCTCCCACAAACTGTCTATTGACTTTGGCTAATTCCTTGAACAATGCCTAGAGGTTCTCCCACCTCTGTCTAATCAGATACAAGGAAAGTTAAACTGAAGTTGAAAAGAAAAGAAATGGCAAAGTGCTATGAGGCCCTCAATTTTTACAGGCAGATTATGAATCAAGGTCAAACCATATGGGAAATATCCTTGAGTCTGTCAGTGAAAATGGAACAGATCTTTTACAAACTGGATCAACTGTTTAAAAAAGCATAAGGTGACCATATGTACATCTGTTTACCTTCACTTCCTAGCCATTCTCATATCCTGGGGAGAGAAACAAGTTTCATATTAGTCTTGGCTTCCATCAAAGTGGCAGCACTGCTTCTGGAGAGAAGTTTTTGTTTCTCCCACAAGAAAACTGTTTAAGATGCATTTTTAATGAGAAAACAGAAACAAAAAACCCTGAACAACAACAACAAAACCCACCGCTGACCTGAGAACCAGGATTAAAACAGCACAATGGTCATGTATATTAATGTTTGAATATTTTAAAAATAAGCATTGTAAACCTGGGGACTCTCAGAAAGAGTTGGACATGACTGAGTGACTGAACAACAACAACAACAAATCTGGGATATATGTATCCCCAGGAGTATACAATACGGTACTAAAACATGTACAGGTCCACAGTGGATACTTGGAAGGTATCCTTGAGCACCAGAAAATGAAATTTATCAGTAAGTTAATTGGTAACTGATTTAAAATTCTATTTCAAATTTAAATTATCGCAGATATGATGCCTACAGGGGAAGTACCATCGTGTGGACGCATGCTCAGTCGCTCAGTCATGTCAGATTCTTTGCTAGCCCATGGACTGTAGCCACCAGACTCCTCTGTGCATGGGATTTCCTAGGCAAGAATACTGGGGCAGATTGCCATTTCTTACTCCAGACGATCTTCCTGACCCAGGGATCAAACTCATTTTCTGCATTGGCAGCTGTATTCTCTACCACTGAGCCACTTGGGAAACTGAAGTATCACCATCAAATGCTAAATTCTTATCCATGTAATTGGATACCAGGTAAATAAATCCACAGCATTTTCGATTTACACATAATGTAAGTAATAAAGTCAAAGCTTTCTCCATGGCTGAGACAGCCCTGTGTCAATTCATAACAAATTATTCTTTGGGTTCTAGGCAATATTACCCTATTTTTCATCTGTCTTTTATAAAATTTGGTGAACATGATCTCGAACTATAGTTGTCCCTAAAAAAGGAGAAATTAGATGTGGCCTGGCCTATTCTACTGATGACATCAGGAAAAATTTCCATTGACATTTCTGCCTATTTTTTTGAGTGATCATTCAGACCCTGGTGTTCAGATGGTCATGGTAACACCGAAGCGGGAATTTTCCAGTCACCACAGTTCCTTAACTTGACTCCTTCCTCGGTGGGCTCTAAGCAGGGAGGCTATCCACCCTGAAGCAGATTTTAGAATGGAAGGGGTGTTAATAACTGTGTTGGGACAACACGGATGTCCTGAGGCGGTGGGGTAGGGGACTGAGATCAATTTTCAACAGCTAAAGAGAGGGTATGAGGAGGAGGAATTAAAATCTGAGTTAATTTGACACAATGATTTTGAGAGTGGTTTTCAAGACAAAATGTGTTAAAATAGAAGAGGCTGATGCTTCTCACACAGTATGTATGTTGTAGAAAATGCCACAATCACATCAGATTTAACACAGAGCACACAGGGGCTCACAGAATGTACTTGTTATCTCCAGGACACATTAGTTTACTTCCCCAAGACCTTAGGGTTGCTCTTGTATTCCCCTTGATCAGAAGAATTGCTCAATGAAAACCTTAGAACACATTTAAGAACCTGTAGGAGACAAATAGTAACCATTTACCGTACTCTGCAACCCCAGACTTAACAGCTTACTAAGGTTATTCTTGCATAACTGTAAAGAGGGAAGGGGCAACTGGTCATTTAAGTTAACGTCCATGTTATTTGGTTAAAATACAATAAATAAATTAAATAATGGAAGTTCCTTTCAGTACCATAAGACAAAAAGGAAATTTCTACAAAAGTCAAGTGGTACATCTTGGTGTCAAATACATGACACTGACATATTGGAGAAGCAAAAGTTAGAATTTATTTTTTCTCTTGGAGTAGAATTAACTTTTGAAAGTCATAATCTTCTCTCTCTATATATATATACACACACACACATATAGGTAATACACTAATATAGATCTATGCCTTTAAAAATGCTTATATAATTTCAATATGTGGATATAAGTGTAAATACAGTAATTTCCCTATATATGTGTATACATTCATATCTATATATATAAATTATATATACATATATGCATAAAAGTAAAATTAAAGTGAAGTCACTCAGTCATGTCCAACTCTTTGCGATATGTACATATAAATAATAAAATATCTAAAGTGAATAAGTATTAGTCCTACTGTGTTAGTCTTAGGAAAATTGCTTTAAGATGATAAGGTATTTTTTTTTTGTGCAGCAGCACCAAATATATCATGCTGAAAATTTCCCAAAGTATGTGTTGATTAAACATATTTCAAAACTCTTTTACTTCATTTTATCAATGTATACCATCCTTGGTTAAAACCTTTAATAATTTTTGAAGTACAGTTTACTTTTTCCTGTGATTCTAAAAGTATCAAATTGAGTATAATTTGCATGTAATTTTAAGAAATTTTCAAGAAAATTAAAGTTGGAAATTAAATATCAGAAAAATATTTATATTAGTATCAATGATTACGACCCAACAATCCCACTACTGCGCATACACACTGAGGAAACCAGAATTGAAAGAGACATGTGTACCCCAATGTTCATCGCAGCACTGTTTATAATAGCCAGGACATGGAAGCAACCTAGATGTCCATCAGCAGATGAATGGATAAGAAAGCTGTGGGACATATACACAATGGAGTATTACTCAGCCATTAAAAAGAATACATTTGAATCAGTTCTAATGAGGTGGATAAAACTGGAGCCTATTATACAGAGTGAAGTAAGCCAGAAAGAAAAACACCAATACAGTATACTAATGCATATATATGGAATTTAGAAAGATGGTAATGATAACCCTGTATGTGAGACAGCAAAAGAGACACAGATGTACAGAACACTCTTTTGGACTCTGTGGGAGAGGGAGAGGGTGGGATGATTTGGGAGAATGGCATTGAAACATGTATAATATCATATAAGAAATGAATCGCCAGTCCAGGTTCGATGCAGGATACAGGATGCTTGGGGCTGGTGCACTGGGATGACCCAGAGGGATGGTATAGGGAGGGAGGTGGGAAGAGGGTTCAGGATGGGGAACACGTGTACACCCGTGGCGGATTCATCTTGATGTATGGCAAAACCAATACAATATTGTAAAGTAATTAGCCTCCAATTAAAATAAGTAAATTTATATTAAAAAAAAAAGTATTTTCCTACAATCTCAGGACAGTTCCAATAAGGGACTTTAATAAAATAAGTTTTCTGTGACATATCTTTTCAAATTTCAATTTTATCATCTGAAATTGGGTTAAAATTTTTGACCTTATAGGATTTGGTTGAGGGACTGGTTAGTGATATAGGTCATTATTTTTATGTCTAACTTAATGATCATCTTGTAGCAGAGTCAGTGGCCCTGAAAAAGTGGAATTTGGTACACATATGATTTGGTTGGGGCTTCCCTGGTGGTTCAGCGTTAAAGAATCTACCAGCAATGCAGGAGTAGCAGGAAACACAGGCTTGATCCCTGGGTCAGGAAGATCCCCTGGAGGAGGGCATGGCAACTCACTCCAGTATTGTTGCCTGGAGAATCCCATGGACAGAGGAGCCTGGTGGGCTACAGTCCACAGGGTTGCAGAGTCAGACACAACTGAAGCAACTTAACACACACGCACATGATTTGGTTACTATAAAAGTATAAAAAGTTTGGAGTTACGGGCATTAAAGCAGGGTTCCTTTGTAAATGTCATTCCTTTTGTGTGGACCTTCTTTTTCTTTTTTCTTCCCAGGCTAACGCTGGTGTGTCCTTTAGGTTTGATTGGCATTGCCTCATCTAGGAAGCATGCTCCAGTGATATAGATGGTGTTAATTTTAGTGCATTTTTGTAGTATTACACATATAATCCAACACAGCACAGTTGCCACATCTTTTCATAGTATTTAGCATAAAGTGGTGTGTTTACTTGGCTTCTCAGCTAGAATTTGAGCTCTATTTTCACATTGTTTGTTTCTCAATTCTATCACTAAAGTGGTGGTCCTAACTTCTGAACTCTAAACATTCACCGAGCTCCTACTGTGTTAGGCATTATACAGGCTCACTGAAAAAGCTAAATGCAAAGTACATGCTATGTCTTTCCTCCTGGTGAAAAAAGTGTGGCTATTCTAAACAATAACGATATAACCATCATATCACTAATGTAGTAGTAAGTACCAGCTCAGTGTTGTAGTATTTCTTCTAAAGGATTATGAAGATTCCCCATTAATTAGAACATATATATTCTCCAAACAAGCTGTATGTGTTTGGTTTGGGTTTTCGATGTGTTTGTCTGTTTTGTAGCTGTTCACATTCTCTTTCTCTCTGTGTAGTAAAAGAAGTCATTTTTTTTTTTAATCCTAAAATAGAGTTATGCCTTCCAAAGAAGCCCTAAACATGATATGAATTAAATGTAGACTGATTACAAGTTGTTAAATGAAACTACTTCAAAAATACCATGATACGAGATTTCTGTTAAAGTAAACATTTGGGGGAAAAAAAACAGGGATGATTGTAAATGGCTATAAAGTTGAAATTTGAAATATTATTTTCAAAGCATAATAAAGGCATTTAAAACACTATATGAGGATTAAGATTTCTAAAGTGACTCTTTCATAGTTTTATTATTTGTCAAGTTTTCTAGACATTTGCAAATTGCAGGGAATAACAGTATATTTGGCTATAACAAAGTATTTGGGAAATAGTTTCTCAAGTCAAAAAAACATATTAATATTATATACTTGCTCTAGAAAATTTATAAAAATACAATAAACAGAAAAGCCCATAATTTGACATCTCTAAAATAATTAACTATTAAAATGTTGTATGTTAAATTCATTAATTATTTTCTATGCAAAGCATTTTCCTTGTAATATTTTTACACAGAAACATTCTAATCACCCAAAGACATATTTTATTATTGAGTTACAGTCTTTTAATCATACAGAGCTCGTATACTAACTGTTTAGAGCAGAGATCTCAGAGGGTATAGTCAAATTTAAAATTTTCTTGTGGCATCTGGTCCTATCACTTCATGGGAAATAGATGGGGAAACAGTGGAAACAGTGTCAGACTTTTTTTTTTTTTGGCTCCAAAATCACTGAGGATGGTGGCTACAGCCATGAAATTAAAAGACGCTTACTCCTATGAAGGAAAGTTATGACCAACCTAGATAGCATATTGAAAAGCAGAGACATTACTTTGCCAACAAAGGTTCGTCTAGTCAAGACTATGGTTTTTCCTGTGGTCATGTGCCGGGGTCCAGCCCCAGCTGATCCAGGGTATTCGAAGGGGAGACGGCTTCGGCGACTATTTAAATATTCATCAAAGATATAAAGAGTAATAGAATGAGGATAGCTCAGTAGGAAAATTCAGTGGAGAAAAGAGGCTGAGTAGCTTGGTTTACGCGGGAGACCAATAAAACTTCAAGACAAGAAGTTTGCACCACTTACGTAGGCCGCAGGCGTCCTTCCGTTCTCCCGAAGGAGAGGAGACACTGAGGCCTCCCCGGTCGGATCTTAGAAGCCCAGGCATAATTAGTAAGCATGGCAGGTTCCACGCTCCAGATGGAGACTCAGCTCGAGTGAGAGAGCGAGCGATATGGGGAGACCAGTATTTCGAGAAACTGATCCCAATTTTTTATTTTCCAGAGTCTGTTTTTATACACTGAGATGTTATACAAAAGTCACGTGGGGACAGCAGTCCTGTAAAGTCAGGTGCTTCATACAAATGTATACAGAGGTCTTAGGGGTGTTACATCATCTTCTGGCCAGGGGGGCCTGCTGACAATTTATGACCCTCTCCTTGTGACAGCGGTCAGTCAACCAGAACACTTTTTTTCTCCAGGGGTGATTATTCTTAAAACAGACGCCACCCAAATAAAGTTACATTCCTATAGGGTGAGGGTGTAGTGGGTTTTAGTTAAGGAAAGAATTTACTTAGCCTAAGGTCTAACGTGATTTATATCAAAGGTTAATACTTATTTCTTCTATATATTCATTAATGTGTGTAAGGGCAGGGGATGTTGAGTCTTAGCAACAAACATTGGCTCAACAAATGAAAAACCCTTCACGGTTGGGAGGCTGTGAGCAATCACATGTGGCCGGACAAGCCTGTCAGGCAGGCCAGAGAACCTTCAGAGGAGTTTGTAGGTTGAAACACTCCTATCATGCCCAGGAATTATTATTAACTGGAACTCTAAGTTAACTCCTTCTCTGAAAGAGGTGGTGGGGGACAGCCCCCCGTAAAGTCAGAGGTGTAGGGAAGAGTACAAAGTAGTAAAGTAGGCAGGCTCTGGTTATGGGGGTAGACACTTGAGGATTTCAGGGGACTCCTGAGGCTCGATCCTGCCTTTGCGTATGTCGAGCCTCCTTCCTCATGACCTTTGCCATGGGCGGACTACATCACACTGGCCCCCAACAGTCATGTATGGATGTGAGAGTTGGACTGTGAAGAAAGCTGAGCGCCAAAGAATTGATGCTTTTGAACTGTGGTGTTGGAGAAGACTCTTGAGAGTCCCTTGGACTGCAAGGAGATCCAACCAGTCCATTCTGAAAGAGATCAGCCCTGGGATTTCTTTGGAAGGAATGATGCTAATGCTGAAACTCCAATACTTTGGCCACCTCATGCAAAGAGTTGACTCATTGGAAAAGACTCTGATGCTGGGGGGGATTGGGGGCAGGAGGAGAAGGGGACGACAGAGGATGAGATGGCTGGATGGCATCACCGACTCAATAGACATGAGTCTGAGTGAACTCCGGGAGTTGGTGATGGACAGGGAGGCCTGGCGTGCTGCGATTCATGGGGTTGCAAAGAGTCGGACATGACTGAGCAAATGAACTGAACTGAACTAAACTGCCTTGTCCATTTACTACTAGAATATTTTTGGATAATAGCTTATTTTTCTACTTGAATAAAACCATTTCAGACTGACAGCCTTTCAGAAGTAAACTGCAATCAACCCCCATGTAAATAAGTAAGCCCTAATTGTTTTTTGTTGTTTTCAGTCCCTAAGTTGCCTGTGACTATTTCTGAGCCCATAGACCACAGCCCACCAGGCTTCCCGGTCCTTCACTATGTCCCAGAGATTGCCCAAGTTCATGTCCATTGAGTTGGTGATCCCATCCAACCATCTCATCTTCTCTTACCGCCTTCTCCTCCTGCCCTCAAACTTTCCCAGCATCGGGGTCTTTTCCAGTGAATGGGCTCTTCACATCAGGTGGCCAAAGTATTGGAGCTTCAGCTTCAGCATTAGCCCTTGCAATGAATATTCAGGGTTGAGTTCCTTTAGAATTGACTGGTTTGGCCTTCTTACTGTCCAAGGGACTCTCAAGAGTCTTTTCCCACACCACAGTTCAAAAGCATCAATTCTTAGGCGCTCAGCCTTCTTTATGGTCCAACTCTTACATGACTACTGGAAAAACCACAGCTTTGACTATAGGGATCTTTGTCAGCAAAGTGATCTCTCTGCTTTTTAATATGCTGTCTAGGTTTGTCATAGCATTTCTTCCAAGGAGCAAGTGTCTTTAATTTCATGGCTGCAGTCCCTATCTGCAGTGAGTTTGGAGCACAAGAAAATATAATCTACCATTTCCATTTTTTCCTGTCTTATTATTGGTGAGAAAGTAAAAAAAAAAAAAAAAAACAGATTTAAAAAATCTTGAATTGAGTTGTTCAATTCTTGAGGTTTTGAGATTACAGGTCACCCTTTGAAAATCATAAAACACCAAGAACTCACAGGATTAGATAGGAGAAGGCGATGGCACCCCACTCCAGTACTCTCGCCTGGAAAATCCCATGGATGGAGGAGCCGGGTAGGCTGCAGTCCATGGGGTCGCTAGGGTCGGACACAACTGAGCGACTTCACTTTCACTTTTCACTTTCATGCATTGGAGAAGGAAATGGCAACCACTCCAGTGTTCTTGCCTGGAGAATCCCAGGGACAGGGGAGCCTGGTGGGCTTCCGTCTATGGGGTTGCACAGAGTTGGACACGACTGAAGCGACTTAGCAGCAGCAGCAGCAGCCAGTATTCTTGCCTGGAGAATCCCAGGGATGGCGGAGCCCGGTGGGCTGCCGTCCATGGGGTCCCACAGAGTTGGACACGACTGAAGTGACTTAGCAGCAGCAGCAGAGATCTCCTAAGATGAAAGAGGATGGTTGATCTCTCTCCTGACAATGTTTCTTCACTCATACACTCCTTTCTCTTTGTCATGTGACTGAAAGCGACTGACATCTAATAAGGTGGAAGAGCTGGGAAGGCACTTGGGGTGGTACTACAACATGGAATTTGCATAATCTTTGCGAAACCTTCTATCCCTGAAACATTATCAAAACCCCCAAGGTATAGTACTTAAACTGTCCTGCCATTCTGTCGAACAGAGATCTTGGGTTTTACTTGTATTACCTCAGCAACTAAGGGCCATCAGAACAACAGCAAGGGAGACACGGACAGCCCTAAGAAATATTGTATGTCCAACACTGTACCTTGTTTTCTTACTTAACCTGATGACATTTACACAGATAAATTTGCATGAATGGACACAAACCAGGCACTCTTGCTCAGCTCCCGTGGGAGAAGAGAAAGGAGGAGGGATAAGCACAAGTGTTTGTATTCCACTGCATCTCAACTCCTGCTTTATTTTGCCACCTCAATGTTTACTCTTGATATCCCTCCCATGGCCTTATTGGGGGATGGAGATCTGGTCCTCCTAGACACTGTTGTAATACGGTAAAAATTTGGCCACAGATCTTTTCTTTCACCTCATCTTTCTTAGTCACAGGAATATTTGAAGCCTGGTGTCCAAGCCTTGTAATTTACATGGTATGACATACCTATGGATCGATCTGTCACCTCAGCATTCTCCCAGAATCAACTGCCTTAAACATGATGCTGAAGCTGGTAATTATAGAGTTCTTCAGGAGGCCAGCTTCTTGTCTGGGAGGCCTGATTACTAGGGTTCAGCCAAATTAAGTGTTACTTGTTAGTTGATTTGCTTAATCTCAAGAGATGGCCTCTAAATCGAATACACCTTTAAGTTAGAAAACAAACTTACATCACAAGGGTTGTGAGGCTAGTCCCAGGAGGTGCTGAAAAGTAGTGAAAAGTGTCCAGTGACTAACTCCACGGTGTGCTCGTATTCATCTGAGCTGGACAGGGGCAGTGGTAGGGAAAACAATCTGGGAGGGATGTTTTATCTGATGGTTGGGTTCCCTAGTGATGAACACAAGTATTGTATGGAGTTGCACATGTCTGGCAACGCAACTCTAAGGCAGAGATCAATTAAAGGAAAATCAGGACCTGCAGCATTCGTCCCAAACCTCTTCCAAAGACTAGAGATCCTGGAGGTTCAGGGTGCCTGGGGAAAGAGAAAGAGAAGTCCTGTGTGACTTATTCAGCCGCAGGTCATAGAGCATGGTTGCCCATCAGGGTGCATATGAAGGTCCAGAAACACCACAAGCAGGGTGGCATCACAGGCCACACTGGGATGGTTAACAACTTCCTTTGAGTGACAGCCAGTACTGAATGGCAGCTCCTGTCACAGGAAAGATTACCTTACCCAGGGAGTTCACTATCTGTGGGGTCTTCCCAGGTAGCACTGTGGTAAAGAAGCCACCTGCTAATACTGGATATATAAGAGATGCAGGTTCAATCCCTGGGTCAGGAAGATCCCCTGGAGGAGGGCATGGGAATCCACTCCAGTATTCTTGCCTGGAGAAACCCATAGACAGAGGAGCCTGGCGGGCTCCAGAGGGTGGTCCAGGGGGCCACAGTTAGATATGACTAAAGCAACTTAGCATACACGCACGCCACTATCTGTGAAAGATTCACCAAATAACTCAGAGAAGCCTGAGCGATAATCCTTCTTGGGGTCTAATAGCAATACAGTGAGACATGTTCATTTTACACCTCCAATAGTTTCAGATATTCCATTCTTACAAGGAAGAGGCTCCCCTCGCCTTTTTTCCAGAAATAGCCATATCATTTGGCCCATTCCTTAATCTGTCTCCTTGGCAGAGATCCTGAAGTTATCCCATCCCTTCTATACTCTGTCACCCTCCATGGTCCTGTGAAGTTGGAGTACACGCACTGGCACCCCTCCCAGACCTGCGATAAATAGCACTGTTGTAACTGTCGTGCCATCTGGATATAGAAGTATAGTGTCGCTGTGGTTGAATCAAGTAACTGTAGTGGTTGGGTTCACCAGTAAAAGTCCACCAGGTCAGCAGTGACTCCTGGTTTATACTGATACTCTTAACACAGAGTGTTCTGGACTTGCAGACTTCCAAAGGTGTTAAGATAGAAGAAGGAAAAGAAGAGGTATGAAAGCAGATGACTATGTCCAACAACTGCAACTGTACCATGTACAAGTGTTTAGAACTAGATGTGAGCAAAGGAGAACTTCCATGATTCGATTGTATTGGGGCTTGTGTTAGACAAGAAGCTCAACTCATTTTCTAACTGCTTTCAAAGTTTTTTCTCTGTCTCTTCTTACAACAGTTTGACTGTGATGTATTTATATGTGGATGCTTCTGTGTTTATCCTAGTTATTAAGTTTCCTATTATATGTATTGAGTTTCTTGAATGTATTTCTTTATAAAATGTAGCAAATTTTCAACAATTAGATCTTCAAATATTGTTATGGGCCTTTTTCCTCTCTATTCTAAGACTGTTTTTTGAATATGTTGGTGTTCTGGTAGTACCTCACAGGCTTCTGTGGGTCTGTTCATTAAAAAAAAAAAAAAAAAAAATTAAGTGTCTCTTTTTTAGGTTAGATTCTTTCTGCTGAAATATATTCAAGATTTTTGACTTCTTCTACCATGGGAAATATATTTAAGCCTACCCGGTAAAATTTATGTTTTACTTTGCAACCCAAGATTTTACATTTCACTTTATTTTAAAATTTCTATTTTTTTGAGGTTTCCTAAATAATGATTCATTGTTGACATATTTTCAGTTAATTCTTTACAAATGACTTCCTTTAGTTCTTGAACAATTTATAAAAATTATGTTACAGTCTTTGTCTGCTAAGTCAACATCTGGACCTGTTCAGAGATAGTTCCTATATCTGCTTTTTTTACCCCTTAGTATGGATAACAAGACTTTAACATTTTGTCAAAAACTCGGCATGTATATAATACATTCCAGCAGTTTTGAGTTCTGATTACTCATAGGGATGTTGTATTTGTTGGCTTTTGATTTCTGTTTGGTTTCTAGTACATTGTGAGGACTAATGTTGTAGAGTCAATATCTCTTGTTTCATATGCAGCATCTAAATTCCTTGTATGGTATATCTTTTATCCTCATTTTAATTTTAAGCCTAGATTCCCAGGGATCTTTTTTTTGCTCTGTCAGCATAGATTAGTGTTTAATATTTGGATTATTATTGGCCAGACACTGTGTTCAAATACCTGGAGCCATTACGTCATCCACTGTTTCTCCATGGATCTGAGTGAGTTGAGGAACACAATAATTCAAGCAATTTTCAAGTCTTCTCTATCTTTCCTTTTTCACTGAGCCTTTTTCATGTTTCATATGCCCATACATAAGGTTTCACATTTATTCAGGGATGTATGAACAGCTAGGGCACTCTAGTTTCTCTACTGAGGGAGCCGTATAGCCTTCCAGACAGCTAAAGATATTTGGGGGGTTGCCAAGGCCAAATTTGTTGGTCTCATTTACCAGGTAACTGTGTTAAATTTCTGACTGATTTGATGTTTGCTCTCCCCAGGTTTTCAGTGTTAGACTTCAGTGTTTGTTTGCCACTGAAATCACTGCTGCTTCTGATATAGGGTTTCTTCATGTCCCTAAAATTCATACCAGCTCCTCTAGCAGTGATACTCTAGTTTACATGGCTTGCTCTGATTTTGATATGGAGGTGCCTTGATGTACCTGAGAGAGCAAGGGTGAATGGGGAGCGAGAATAGGAATGGTCCCATGCTAACACAGCAGAATTCCTGGTTATTATGTAAAGTTCACTGAATATAAACGTGCTTCTCAATTTCTTCAATGCTTTTGATTAATATCCAGAATCTTGAAATGGTTCTCTGACACTTTACTGTTGTCTTTTGGAGAGAGGATTTGCTGAGTTCCTTCTATCATTCTAGAAATGTTCTTTTGCCCACTTTAGAGGACCTTGCCTGGCGATAGACTAGGTGCCTCGCTTGCTCCATCAACCATCAGGATTCAAATAATTTGAGAACACATTCACCAGGTCTTCTAAAATACACTTACTAGAGGAAACAGAAAAAGTAGCAGGTATAGATTCTGGTGGCTTAGTGGTAAAGAATCCACCTGCAAATGCAGGAGTCACTGGTTTGATCCCTGGGTTGAGAAGAACCCCTAGAGAAGGAAATGGCAACCCACTCCAGGACTCTTGCCTAGGAAGTCCCATGGACAGGGGAGCCTGGCAGGCTACAGTCCATAGGGTCTCAAAGAGTTGGACATGACTTGGCGACGAAACAACAACAACATAGTTTCCTTTTTATTTGTTGCATTGTTGGACAACACACATGGATGCAGTTGGCCGAATATCAGACTCCAGGAGAGGATCACAAATATTTTTCAGAATGTATGGTTTAGGTTTTTTTGTTTGTTTAAGATAGTTCCTTTAGAGTAAGTACTGGAAAGCATTATTGGACTAGTGGCAATGAGTATTTTGCAGTCTCTTGATAAATGGCATCAAACAAAATTTAAAATTTTTTATTGCTTTATACTTCTAACCAGCAAATCATGAAAGTGTTTATCCCAGTATATAAAGCCAGTTGAGACTGGAACAAATAAGGTTAAAGACCTTTCTGCATGTTTTTCACAATTTGCATTTTTTTTTAATATCATCACTCTACTTTTTACCATCTTTTGTCAAATTAATAATAAACATATTTTAATTTATTTGACATCATACCATATAAATCCTCAGTATATTTGTTTCTTTTTAATTTTACATACTTATAAATCAGAGTGAATTAAATTAATATGATCAAACTATACAGTAATTATTTTATTATTAAAATATATTTTATCATGTAGGAAAAGAGATAAGATATAAGAACATTTAAATGGTTAAGTTTAAGTATTGTTATTTAACTCTTACTAGAATTAATTTAAGTATGAATTGGTTCATATTAATCAGATATTCTCTATTTCCAACAATGGCAGGAGAAACTGACAGAAGTGTATATTTCCATGTATGTTAACTAGATTTTAGAAGAGATAAATTTAAGAAAGGGATTGTGATATTTCCTTCATATATATATATAACCATATATATATATATATATATATATATATATATATATATATATAGCTTCTCCAACCACTAAACTATGATATTTTTATTTTACTGGAAACTTGTGACATAGAATAATACATGTTTAGAAAAAAATCATTTTAGAAATAAATCAGTGTAACTTTCCCCTGTAGCTAAATACTTAACTATACAAAAATACTTTTTGTTAGTATTATAATGTCAACAGATTTCAATTTCTTGGCTTCCAATAAGGCTTCCATACATTTGCCCCTCACCTATGACTCAGATTATTTTCTATTAATATTTATCTCATTGTCTGGAAATAGGTAGAATATGCTTCTACATAGATTATACATAATTTATATGTTTACATGATTTTTCCAATATATTTAATCATATAATATCAGCAATTTTTGCAATATTTTCAACAAACATAATCATTTTTCTTAAAGGCTGACATGGACATCTGTTTATCCCTAGAGTCAGAAGGACAGATAAGTCTTTGGCTGGACATTTATCACCCCTACTGACTTTAGAGGGAATATCTAAAACTGATCCAAGAACAGAATTTAGCTCATTAAAAAAAAAAAAAAAATCAAAGATTTGGATTTTATACTCATGGTCCTATTTTTGTTATTTTTAGTTATTAAGAAGTTTGAACACTGGAAAGGAAGACGCTATAAATACATGCACATAATTATTTTAATTTATAATTAATTTTTTCTTGTTCTAGTGATATTTCTACTCACTGATCTCCCTATCCTAAAATCATATAGTGTATCTGTTTCATTACAATATCTAATGTGTTTTTAAGTAGAAAGATAAATATAATAGTTTTTTTTAATGTTTTGCTTTCTTGACTATGCATTTTTTGGAAACACAAGTCTTTTTCTTAGTTTTATCACCCTTCTTTCTATACGTTTATCTATTTTCAGAAATTACATAAAAGCATGCCTTGCATTTACAGAAAGAGTTTGACAAGTCTATTTGTATAGCTATTTTCTTTTTAGTTATTTTATTCCTTCCTCTCTTCCTTTGTTCTCTCCCTCTTTCCTTGCTCTGTTTTGAAGCACACTCCTCCATATCCAAGTATTTAACTAGATATCAACCTCCATAGGAATTATGACATTTCATACGGCATATTTTAGAGCTGAAGTAGCTTCACAGGCAGGAAATGTAAATAAAATATTTTGTGTGCTTTTGTGTTCATGTTATTCATCCACCCGTATGTAAAACCTGGCAGCTTTGAGCATACTAGTAGGATTTTAGTCATCTGTTTGTAAGGAGTTTACATAAAACTCAAAAGGGTATTTTCCCTAGATCTAAATTCTAAGTACAAGTTATGTAATCAATTAAGCTAAATACACCTGGAGAAGAGAACTGATTTTTTTAATTAATTCATAATTATTTTATTGCATTGTTCCTATCTCTATTTATTACATCATGTTTCCATATTGCTATATTTTCTTTAGGGAAGAAAGGGCAGTTGGTTCTTCACTGGACTTTGCTGTACTTACCTCCACGAATGGTTTCTCATTGGATGTGTTCCTAACAGATATCTCTGTGCTTTGTATTTCTTTCTTTGAAGGGCCTATCATGTAACATATTTTAACTTTATAAAAGCTTATACTCATGGAAATGGTCACACCTGGTGTGTATATGGGATGCAGAGAGCAATAATAATAAAATATCCCTTGAGAAAGAAGCAAGAGAAAGTTTTCAGAGAATGGGTTCTATGCTTAGAGGAGACCATGTCTCACTCTACCTTAGAGTGTTGGCCAGTTGGTAAGACCTCAAATGATGCAATGAACCAGGAAGGATGACCCTAAGTTAAGGGTTCATGAACGAGGCGGGGCTCACTGCTGCAGAAACACTGAACTGTGACAAGACATTTCAGCGGGCTGCTAGCAAACAGTAGCAGCTGACCGCTAGAGGGCCTCTCAGCTTTTTGGCACTGCAGAATATCCTGAGAATTTATTTAGAATGATTCTAGGGAAGCCACGGTGAAAATTAATTTTTTCCCAACATATGAGGATGCTTGAAGTTCAATTTCAATGGATTTAAAGAAAGTTCTTGCTATGCAAGAATCATATTTTTTTTTTCACCTGGGCACTCAGTTCACATGCACTTCTCACGCACATGAGAAGTGGACCCAGGAGTGGTCCTTATGGTCACTTTTTCCTTATGGAAGGATGGTGCTCCACCTCAGCTTCCACTGAAACCAAAGACTTTCATTTACTGGAAGAGGGACTATAGAACCCCATACGTTCCAAGGTTTCCAAATCCCTCTAACTGCAAAGAAACGAACTTTTCCAGATAACCCTAGTAAACAGCTGGCACCAACAACCTACCTAACTGTTCTTGCAAAAGAAGGTTATTCTCAAGCTTGCATTATTTAAAAAAAAAAAAGAGCAAAAAGCGGAGGTTTCTATGCAACAGAATAGTGTCCAAAAATAAACCCAAGCACTTCTAGTCAATCAATGTACAACACAGGAGGCAAGAATATACAATGGAGAAAAGACAGTCTCTTCAGTAAGTGGTGCTGGGAAAAATGGAAAGCTACATGTAAAACAATGAGATTTAGAACATTCTCTAATATCACATACAAAAATAAATTCAAATAGATGAAATACGCAAGTATAAGACCCGAAATCTTCAAATTTCTACAAGACAACATAAGCAAAACATATGACATTGAAATAAATCACAACAATAGTTTTTGGATCTGTCTCTTAAGGCAAAAGAAGTAAAAGCAAAAGAAAACAAATGGGGTCTGATTAAATTTAAAACTTAAAATCTTTTACATAGCAAAGGAAATCACTGACAAAAGTAAAAAAAAAAAAAACCTACAGAAATGGAGGAAACATTTACAAATTAATATGACAAATAAGGGGTTGATATAAAAAATATATAACCAGCTCATAAAAACTCAACATCAAAAATGAATAAATAAATAAACAACCTGATTGAAAAATGGGCAGAAGACATAAATAGAGACTTTTCTAGAGAAGACACACAGATAGCCAACAGGCACATGAAGAGATGCTCACCACTACTAATCAGAGAAAGCTAAATCAAAATGCAATGAGTTGTCACCTCACATTTGTCAGAGTGGGTGTCATCAAAAAGACGACAAGTAACAAGTGCTGGTAAGGAGGATGTGGAGAAAAGGGAACTCTTCTACATTCCCATTGGAAATGTGAATTGGTGCAGCCACTATGGAAAACAGAATGGAGGGTTCTCAGAAAATGAGAAATAGGGCTAGTCTATAATCCAACAATATTGCTCCTGGGGATATATGCAAAAAAAAAAAAAAGGAAACCACTAATTTGAAAAGATACATGCACCCCAGCGGTCATAGCAGCATTATTTACAATAGCCAGGTAGACAGGATATGGAAGCAACCTAAGTGTCCAGCAACAGATTAATGGATACAGATGTGCTAAGTGTGTGTGTGTGTGTGTGTGTGTGTGTGTGTGTATGGGCTTCCCAGGTGGCACTAGTGGTAAAGAGCAAGGCTACCAATGCAGGAGACATAAGAGATTCTGGTTCAATCCCTGGGTCAAGAAGATCTTCTGGAGAAGGGCATGGCAACCCACTCCAGTACTCTTGCCAACAGAATTTCATGGACAGAGGAGCCTGACAGCCTATGGTCCATGGGTTCTCAAAGAGTCCAACATGACTGAAGTGACTTGGCATGCACACGTGTGTATGTATCTGTGTGTGTGTGTGTATGTATATATATATATACACACAAACAGAAAATTAGCCATAAAAAGAATGAAATACTGCTATTCACAGCAACGTGTATGGACCTAGAGAATATTTTACTGAGTGAAATGTCAAAGACAAATACATATAGTATCACTTATATATGGAATCTATAAAATAAAGCAAACAAATGTATATAACAAAACAGAAGTAGACTCACAGATACAGAGAACAAACTAGTTCTAAGAGTTACTATATCAAAGAGATATGTATTACTATGCATAAAATAGATGTGCAACAATGATATATGATATAGCACAGGGAAATACAGCCACTATTTTGTAAGAACTTAAAATCCAGTATAAGCTATAATCTCTCTGTTATAACCCTGAAACTTATATAATATTGTAATTTAACTAGTTATTGTTGTTGTTGAGTCACTAAGTCATGTCTGACTCTTTGTGATCTCATAGACTATAGCCTGCCAGGCTCTTCTGTCCATGGAATTTCCCAGGCAAGAATACTGGAATGGGTTGCCATTTCCTTCTGCAGAGGATCTTCCTGACCCAGGGATCAAACCCACATCTCTTGCATTGACAGGCAGATTGTTTACTGTTGAGACACCAGGAACGCAATTCAACTATACTTCACCTAAAAGCTGTGTAATGGAAGCTTATGTAAGTACCTGATAAAACCTGATTAAAAACAGCATTAAGCCAAAAGCAAAAAAAGGTGGAGGGTTCCACTTGGACAAAATTCATTATCTGTTCAGGTCTCACCGGCTCCCTATGAAATAATGGCAGACTGGAGACAGAACTTGACCTTACGAGTTTTCCTTTTCTCTAATGGAGCCAAAGCCCTTACTCATCCTCTGTGACACTGTAAAAATTTTTTTTAAATTATTTTGATATCCCAGAAGATGGGACTCACTATGAACAAACTTACCAAAGCATTTTTTTTTCAGGTAGAGCTGAATTATTGGACTGATATGCATCTTTGCTATATATATATTATATATGACTTAGTTACAAGTGAAATGCCCATAACGAGAGCGGCTTTGTGAAGGAGTACACTGTACCACTGGATACAGGACCTATTATAATTCTATGTTGTTGTTCAGTCACCCAGTTGTGTCCAACTCTTTGCAACCCCATGGAATGCAGCATGTCAGGCCTCCCTGTCCCTCACCATTTCCTGAAGTTTGCCCAAGTTCACGTCCATTACATCGGTGATTGCTATCCCACCATCTCATTTGCTGACACCCTCTTCTCCTTCTGCCTTCAAGGGACTTTTCCAGTGAGTCAGCTGTTTGTATCAGATGACCAAACTACGGGAGTTTCAGCTTCAGCATCAGTCCTTCCAAGGAGTGTTCAGAGTTGATTTCCCTCCAGATTAACTGGTTTGATCTCCCTGCTGTCCAAGGAACTCTCAGGAGTCTTCTCCAGCACCACAGTTTGAAGGCATCAATTCTTCAGCGTTCAGACTTCTTTATTCATGGTCCAGATCTCACAACCATGAGTGCCCACTGGGAAGACAATAGCCTTGGCTGTATGGACCTTTATCAACAGAGTAATCTCTCTGTTTTTCAACATACTCTCTAGGTTTGTCACAGCTTTTCTGCTAAGAAGCAAATGTCTTCTGATTTCATGGCTGCAGTTACCATCTGCAGTGATTGTAGAGCCCAAGGAGAGGAAATCTGTCACTACTTCCACCTTTTCTATTTGCCATGCAGTAATGGGGCCAGACACCATGATATATATATTTTTTTAATATTTAGTTTTAATCCAGCTCTTTCACTCTCCTCTTTCACCCTCATCAAGAGGCTCTTTAATTCCTCTTAACTTTCTACTATTAGTGGTATCATTCACATATCTGAGGTTGTTGATGTTTATCCCACTTATCATGATTCCAGCTTGTAACTCATCCAGCCCATCATTTCTCATGATATGCTTAGTGTATAGATTAAACAGAGTGACAGCAGACAGCCCTGTCACGATTCTTTCTCAATCGTGAGCAAATCAGTTGTTCCATACTGGCTTCTAACTGTTGCTTCTTGACCCGCAAACAGGTTTCTCAGGAGATAGGTAAGATGGTCTGGTATTCCCATTTCTTTAAGAGTTTTCCACAGTTTATTATGATCCACACTGTCAAAGGTTTGGCATAGCCAATTAAACAGAGGTAGATGCTTTTCTGAAATTCCTTTACTTTCTCTATGATCCAGCAAATGTTGGCAATCTGATCTCTGGTTCCTCTTCCTTTTCTAACTCCAGCTTGGACATCTGAAAGTTATTGGTTCACGTAATGCTGAAGCCTAGAGTGCAAGATTTTAAGCATAACCTTACTAGCATGGGAGATGAGTGCAGTTGTTCAATAGTTTGCACATTCTTTAGTACTATCCTTCTTGGGAATTGGGATGAGGGTTGATCTTTTCCAATCCTGTGGCCAGTCTTCCAGATTTATTGATATATTGAATGCAACACCTTGATGGAATCATCCTTTAGGGTTTTGAATGAAAAGTGAAAGTTGCTCAGTTGTGTCCAACTCTTTGCAATTCCTTGGACTATACAGTCCATGGAATTCTTCAGGCCAGAATACTGGAGTGGGTAGCCTTTCCTTTCTCCAGGGGATCTTCCCAACCCAAGGATCGAACCCAGTCTCCCACATTGTAGGCGGATGGTTCTACTGGAATTCCATTGTACCCACTAGCTTTATTAACAGCAGCTCTTCCTAAGGCCCACTTGACTTCACTTTCCAGAAGGTCTGGCTCTTGGTGGCTAACTACCCCACTGTAGTAATCAAGTTTATTAAGTTTTTTTTTTTAATAGTTCTTTGTATTCTTTCCATCTCTTCTTGATCTCTTCAGCATCTACTAGGTCTCTACCATTTCTGTCCTTTATTGTGCCCATCTTTGGGCAAAATGTTCCCTTGATAACTCCAATTTTCCTGACGAGATCTCTAATCTTTCCCTTTCTGTTGTTTTCTTCTAGTTTTATACACTATTCATTGAAGAAGGCCTTCTCGTCTCTCTGTGCTGTTCTATGGAAATCTGCACTTGGTTGGATATGCCTTTCCCTTTAACCCTTGCTTTTCACTTCTACATAATTCTATGTAGTAGAGCATTAAAAATAATGGTAGACAGAAGATAATTAGACTTAAGTCTGAGAAACCTTTACAGAGGCATTAGAACAGAGGTTGGCAGATAATTTTTTTTTTACATTTTTAAAGTAAAAAAGAGTAAGAATAAGGAGGAAGGGGAGGTAGAAAAAAAGGAGGAGGAGGAAATAGATTGGAGAAGTAACAGAGATCAAATGTGGCCACAGACCTAAATATTTACCATCTATCCTTTTACAAACAAAGCCCTGCTTTAGAGTAAAAAGAATTTTTTTTTTTTATTTTAGAGAACAATTTAGTATTTTCATATGATTGTGTATGTGCATTTTATAGGGAAGAGAGAAGTGTGGATATATTGCTGTTAAAAAAAATTGTATCCCCATCTAGTCAGCATGATAAACTGTAGAGCAAAGTGGATCAGGACACACAGAGGAGGCAGCCAACCATCAGTCTGAAAGCTAATTTGCATTTTAACAACCATAAGCCTTGAACCCCTTGTCTTTACAACACTTCCTCATGTGCATCAAAGCTCAAGAAAGCTCTCTCTTACCAACACTGTGTTAATATTTTCAAATGCTGTCTAAAATGACTCTGTTTCCCTCTCCTAATCCTTCACACCATTTCAAGGCCTCTTTGGAAATGATGGCACGTTCAGCCCCGTGTTCCCTGATAGCTCAGTTGAGTAAAGAATCCGCCTGCAATGTAGGAGACCCCAGTTCGATTCCTGGGTGGGAAAGACCTGCTGGAGAAGGGATAGGCTACCCACTCCAATATTCTTGGGCTTCCCTTGTGGCTCAGCTATAAAGAATCCACCTGCAATGCAGGAGACCTGGGTTTGATCCCTGGGTTGTGAACATATCCTGGAGGAGGGAAAGGCTACCCACTCCAGTATTCTGGCCTGAGAATTTCATGGATTATATAGACCAAGGCACCACAAAGAGTTGGACACAACTGAGACTTTCACTTCATATCACTTCAGCCTTATTTAGGTTAGTACTTCCAACAGTTAAATCTAGCTTTAAAAGGCTTCAAATGGTAATAATTGTTCTTTAGGCTTCCAAAATATATATTTCCCTAGTCTTTTGTTTGATAGTATCTTCAGTTAGGATATAGCAACATATTTCTTATCTGTTCCCTGCCCTGTTTCCAATCTTCTAGAAGCATGACTTTGAATCTTCTTGAAGGATGTGTTTGCTAAGTTGCTTCGGTTGTGTCTGACTCTGTGCGACTCTATGGACTCTAGCTTGTCAGGCTCTTTTGTCCATTGGAATCCTCCAGGCAAGAATACTGGAGTGAGTTGCTGCTAGAAGGATAGGTAGGTTCTTTGCCCTCATTTTTGTTAGCAATAGTCCCTAGAATCTTTGTTTCCTAATCTGAGACCTTAACTTTTCTTTCTGTCTCCTTTGGATGGTCAGATCTTAGAGCCTATAATTTGTTAGGTGAACAAATAGTTTAGGATACAGCCTTTTCTAAAGCTAAAACTATATGAGCATTTTTTTCTTAATTAGGTACACTGTTGGACCATAATTTTATGTAAGAACTAACACAATTGAATTTTAGTTATTTGAAATTCATATAGCACTATTTTTTAAAATCTGAAGTGTAAATTTTATTCAGGAAATTATAATAAATTTAGTTGTTTATTAAGTCAAATTCAATAATTATTTTAGGCCAAAACCATGTCATTAATTTTAGTCTATTTTAGTGCAGGGTGCATAGGTCATTGATAGCTTTTAAAGTTCTTCCCCATTTGGAGGTATAGATTGAGTGAGCATTTTTATCTGTTTTTGGAAAACAGAAAATGAGATAAAGTGTGGGAGGATGACTCATCAATTGCCACTTGGAAGGTCAAGATATTAAACCCAAGAACGTAATATTTGGTTCATATTCGTTCCCAGAAAGAAGAGGTAGCAGGTATTTTAACCTTACTAATGTATGTACTGTTACTAGTAAGGGAATAGAATTCTTGCATTTTTCTCTCAGTTAATCAGTTAAAACAATTAAGTACACCTAATGATGTTGACCTTGTATATGCAGTTTCTAGATTGAGACTATAAAATCCAGTATACTTGGTACAAAAGAAAATGCAGGTTTAGGATGTTAGTGGCATGTCAGATTTCTTAGCTGACTTGCAAGTTTGATGCTCATCAAGTAACATTCAATTGCTGTTCCTAAATTTGAGTGAAAATCACATATTTTAAACTTTTAGAACTTGATACTATGTTTAACCTGACATAGGGAGAGTGCTGAATTCACAAAAATATTCCTAGCATTTTCCGTTTTCAATGTTTTATATCTGTACAGTCTTCACAATTATTTTATCTGAATTATTTCATTTGATTCTCTTAAAGTCTTAGATGGTAGTAAGGGTATATATATAATTTCCACCTTGCAGACAATTTAAGGTTACACAATAAGTGTGAATATATTGACTCCTTTTCTGAAATGGCTCCATTGTACTCTTTCCCAAATAATTTGAAAGAAATTATGAAGAACAACCCTTAACATTTTTGTTAATTGAGAAAAATAAATTAGGGACATGTGTTTAGATAATTTAACTGTATTTTTCTATTAAAAAAAATGAAAAAACAATGAAGTTGTTTTTGAATGTCAGAATATTTAGCTAGACTGCAATGTTGTTAACTGATAGGTGTTATATAGCTCAAGAATTTTTGGAACTGAAACATAATGAACAAGGAGGAGATTATGGGCACCGAAAATCCACTTATAAATCTTTATATTTGGCTCTCCCTCTATGAGACTTCTCTATATAACTGGTTCCTCATGTGTGTTTGACGGTCTAGATTATGAATGATGGTTGTTCTAATTAGAACTGTGAGACTCTAGAAGATCTTGTATACACTTTAGATATACTGGCTCAATAAGAACTGTTTTAATACAAGCTGTTCCTTATGGATGCTGTTCAACAGTATCTTTCTGTGCCTTTTTCCTTCAATAACTGCTGAAGTCTTTATTTACACTGAACAAATTATCCTGAGCAACAGTAGGAAGCAATCAGCAAGGTATAGTTGGGAAAAGGTCTATTTTCTTTTCATTACAGGTTGGAAAGGGCCAGGGGATGTGCCATTTGTCCAGCCTGGTAAGGAGGTACTCTATTAACAGGAAAAAAACAGAAACAAAAAAATAGTAAAAAACATAAACATGGTTAAGCTGCTGTCTTGCTGAGAACACAGATAAAGGAAAGTTTGACAGAGTATGTAGTTTATTCTGCAAACATTTTCTGCATATGCTGGCATATGATGGCAAATGAAGACAAGTCTTTTAGGGCAGATTTTCTCTTTTTTTTTAATAGTAATTTCAATTTTACTTTCTCTTAGGGATGCAACAAATTACATTTTTACGTGTAAATAGAGGAAAAAACAGTGGGCAAAGAAACAAATATTCAAAAGAAATTTAGAAAAAGTATTTTTCAAAAGATGGATAGAGGTTTAGTTCTATTTCTGAAAAAAGTAAAAATATAAAAATTAGATTATAAGGTTGATTTGATACCGAAGGCTGCTGACTTCTTTCTGAGCTTTTCTGAGTAAGAAGATTGCTTATTCTTCATCTGCTACAGTAAGGAATAACCAGTCAAATCCTGGAGACATACTTCATTTCACCATAATAAAAATCCCACAAAATCTTTTACCCCAGAGTATGAATAAAAAGGTTGATTCATCATTTTTAGAAATACTTACTACAACTTTTTAAAGTTCATTTTATCAACTTTTTCCATGTTAGTTATAGAATCATTATTCTAATTAAAGTAAGAAGAAACCACCAATACTTATTTGGGGTGAATATATATATATTTTGCTCATCCAAGACAATGCAAGTTTACTTAAAATGTCCATGATAATTGACTATGCTTCATATAATTCCAGTATCACGTCTTACTATTTATATGGTGGATTTAGAGAAAATTTGTAGGTATTAAATTACACTTAGTGGTAGATTAATTTTCTGCTTTAAGATTTAAACAAAGGAAATTCACATTAAGAGCAGAGATAATTCTACCTTTCTGAAAGCTATTCCAGTTATTGGATGGTATTGAACACCAAGTAACAGTTTGTGAATGACACTCTACTAAAATCTCTATTATTTAAAAAGGATTATCTGGAATAACTAGTCTACAAAAATTGCTAAGACTAGTAAGTGAATCAGAATTTATATAGCTGATTCCTTGTGGTAGTGGCAGGAATTAGAGATAACACTGGATTATTTAGATACAGAGAAAGTCAAAATTGTATTTGTCCTACTTTGGTAACTTTTAACAAAATTATCTATACTTCTAATTGATATAATTTTACTTTCTGAATCTGATTAGTGACATGAGAAATGTACTCATGCTTATCACTATATTTTCAAAATTTCTTACTATTTCAATCAACATTTCACATCATTTATATTAGGTTGGGAAGAACATAGCCAATATCATTTTTATAAAAACTAATTAGTTTTATTCTTTTCATATTTTATATGTGAGGTTATTATTTGAATGTTATTTTTGTTCTTTTCTTTTTTCTTTCAATATACATAAAAATTTTTATGTGATTCTATTTAATGCCTTGAGGAAGGAAATGGCAACCCAGTCCAGTATTCTTGCCCAGAAAATTCCATGGACAGAGGAGCCTGGCGGCCTACAGTTCATAGGGTCTCAGAGTTGGACATGACTGAGTGACTTTCACTTCACTTCATGACAGGTTCTAGGTTCATGAACAGGTTCCACCTCAGTTCAACTGATGCAAATTCATTCCTTTTTATCAATCTCAGTTTATTATCAGTTGTCACAAAGAGTGGGACAAAATTTAATGTCTGTAGCTGACAACTGTAAGTAATTCTAAATTTTGTTTCACTGTTTCTTTAACAAATGTTTTCAACTTAATTTTTTTCTTCGTAGCCTTTGTGTCTTATTATTTTAGAAATAAGTATAATTCTATTTCTATAAAACATTTTTATTGTGAAATCTTTTACTTCTATATCGAAGGGCACAAAATGAAATATATGCTCACTTCAGTTCAGTTCAGTCGCTCAGTCATGTCCAACTCTTTGCAAACCCATGGACATCAGCATGCCAGGCTTCCCTGTCCATCACCAGCTCCTGAAGTGTACAAAAACTCATGTCCATCATGTCGGTGATACCATCCAACATGCTCAATAAATTGTTACAAAAAGAACACATTTCAATCACCACCAAGATCAAGACATAATACATAATTCACTGTAGATTATATGTGACTAACACACACAGAGATTATAGGTTTACCAGCATAAATATACACTCCATAAATACTATGGTTTACACTTATTTTTACATTTTATATACATGATGCTTTAGAATATATATTATTTTGTATTTGGCCTCTTTCACTCAAAATTTTTTTAAATAGCTGTGATATTTAACGTAGCTTAGCTATAGTTTGTTTACTTGAATTGCTCCATTGTATTTCTTATATGAATATCTTTCACCACAAATTCTTTATCCATTATGCCATTAATGGACATTAAAATTGTTCCCAGTATTTGATTATTATGAATAATGACTCATTAAACCTTCTTTTCTTTGGGCACAATGGATATGCATTTCCTTTGTTTATACCTAGGAAGTTTGCTTGGCTATAGAGAACATAGGACATCAGTTCAGTTCAGTTCAGTCACTCAGTCGTGTCCGACTTTGTGACCCCATGAATCACAGCACGCCAGGCCTCCCTGTCCCTCACCAACTCCCGGAGTTCACTCAGACTCACGTCCATCGAGTCAGTGATGCCATCCAGCCATCTCATCCTCTGTCGTCCCCTTCTCCTCCCGCCCCCAATTCCTCCCAGCATCAGAGTCTTTTCCAATGAGTCAACTCTTCACATGAGGTGGCCAAAGTACTGGAGTTTCAGCTTTAGCATCATTCCTTCCAAAGAAATCCCAGGGCTGATCTCTTTCAGAATGGACTGGTTGGATCTCCTTGTAGTCCAAGGGACTCTTAAGAGTCTTCTACAACACCACAGTTCAAAAGCATCAGTTCTTCAGTGCTCAGCCTTTTTCACAGTCCAACTCTCACATCCATACGTGACCACAGGAAAAACCATAGCCTTGATTAGATGGACCTTTGTTGGCAAAGTAATGTCTCTGCTTTTGAATATGCTATCTAGGTTGGACATAACTTTCCCTCCAAGGATTAAGCATCTTTTAATCTCATGGCTGCAGTCACCATCTGCAGTGATTTTGGAGCCCAAAAAAATAAAGTCTGACACTGTTTCCACTGTTTCCCCATCTATTTCCCATGAATATATATGAATTTAGGACATAGGACAATGCAATAGAGAAGACCAAATGAATTTTACAGAGTGACTGTGCCAATTTGTACTCCCACCAATGAGACAGAATAGTTGCCTGTGCTAGATCATTTGTCCATATATGATATTGATGGGCTATCAATCATTTGGATGGGTATGTTGTTGCATTTTATGGCTGCCTTTTGGGTTTCCCTGATAACTAATGATGTCAAAGACGTTTCCATATGTTTATTGCCCATATTGATATCATCTTTTCTGAAGTACGTGATCAAGTCCTTGGCCATTTTCCTAATTTTGACTAATTTCTTTTTCTTATTAGTCTGTAGGTAATCTTTAAATCTTCTCAGTAGAAACCCTTTGTTGGCTATAGATTTTGGAAATGTCTGCTTGCCATTTGCCTTTTAATTATTTTAATTATGTCTTCTGTGAATAGAAATTTTTGATTTTAAAGAAAAAAGATGTATAATTTTGACCTTTAGATTAGTGTTATGTTTCAGAAAATTTTTTCCAAGGTCATAGACACTTGCTCTTGTATAATTTTCTAGAAGGTATATCGTTCTTTCTTTTACACTATTGGGCTGCCGTCTATGGGGTCGCACAGAGTCAGACACGACTGAAGTGACTTAGCAGTAGCAGCAGTAACAAGCTCACTAGAACTATATTTTCTACATTACAAAGAAGAGATCATAGTTCATATTTTCCATGTAAATATCCAAATTCCTGAGTAATATATATTGAAGATACCAAACTCTTCTCACTAATCTGCAATATTTCCTTTGTCAAAAATCAAAGATACTTGTATCTGGGATCTGTTTCTAGATTCTTTTGTATGTCTATGACTCATTTCTTTTTATAATTTCATACTGTCAATGATACAAATCAAGTCTTTGTATCAGATAGAAGAAAGACCTCTCAGTTTGTTTTGTTCAAAAGCATCTTGATGGTGATGGTGATTTTAATTTTCACATATATTGTTAAGTTCACTGAAGTTCAAAAAATATTTTAAGAAAACATTGAATCTTCAAATCTATATAGTATATCCTGTTTTATATCACTCTTCTTTAATTTCAATATTTTACATTTTTATACATATGAGCTTACATATCATTTATTTTTCATATATATTTGTAAATTATTTCAAATGTGATCTTTTTTAAATGCAATTTTCTGTTCCTTGTAAGTAGAAATGCCGTTGACCTTTTTATAGCTGAACTTGCAACCAGCAAGTAAGGTAAACACACTCAACTACACCTGTTGGTATTTTCTGGATTTGATATGAGCATAATAATATCATATCAAATGAAGAAAGCCTCATTTATTCCTTTTTGATTATTTTACCATTAGTCTCTTTTCTTTTTTTTTTTTCCATTGGTCTCTTTTCACTTGCCTTATTGCACTGGGTAGATTTTACACGTAAGTAACAAGAGCAGATGTTGTTGTCTGTTGCTTAATCTCAAATATTTTAATTATTCTCTGTTAATTATGTTAATGATATAGTTTTTAAAAATCATTTCTTAGATCAAAATTCTCATTATTTCTAATTTAATATGAGGCTTTTCATAAAGGATACTGGCTTTAATAAAATGCTTTTATTCTGTACCTACTAAGATGTTATGGAATAATTTCTCCTTTATTTAGTTAATGTGGATAATAACATTTATTAATTTTGAATGTTAAGCCAATCCTACGTTTCTAAAACATACATAATTAGGCTGTGAAATATTACTAGTCTCATTTCACATATATAATAATTTAAAATTAAAGATACAAAATGATTTGCTGAGGGATGGAACAAAAGCATAAATTTGTTTCTTAATCCTTGTTCACTTTACTATTAATTTGCACAGTGAAATAAGCAGAATCTTTATAATTTCATTCAAATATATTTGTATATTATAATTTCATAATTTGTGTACATTTCATCACTCACAGCTTAATTTTTTTTCTTTAAAATGAGGTTTGTGTTTGGTATTAAAAATAGAAAAGATATACATAAGAACAGTAGATATTTTAAAATATATTTATTATAAATTATGACGGTTTTAACTTCAAATGTAAATATTTTATTTTTAATAACCTAGAAATTTTGAGATTAGTTGTTTGTCGGTTGCTTCATTTGCTATTATTTTCTCCCATTCTGAAGGCTGTCTTTTCACCTTGCTAATAGTTTCCTTTGATGTGCAGAAGCTTTTAAGTTTAATTAGGTCCCATTTGTTTATTTTTGCTTTTATTTCCAATATTCTGGGAGGTGGGTCATAGAGGATCCTGCTGTGATGTATGTCAGAGAGTGTTTTGCCTATGTTCTCCTCTAGGAGTTTTATAGTTTCTGGTCTTATGTTGAGATCTTTAATCCATTTTGAGTTTATTTTTGTATATGGTGTTAGAAAGTGTTCTAGTTTCATTCTTTTTACAAGTGGTTGACCAGATTTCCCAGCACCACTTGTTAAAGAGATTGTCTTTAATCCACTGTATATTCTTGCCTCCTTTGTCAAAGATAAGGTGTCCATATGTGCGTGGATTTATCTCTGGGCTTTCTATTTTGTTCCATTGATCTATATTTCTGTCTTTGTGCCAGTACCATACTGTCTTGATAACTGTGGCTTTGTAGTAGAGCCTGAAGTCAGGTAGGTTGATTCCTCCAGTTCCATTTTTCTTTCTCAAGATCGCTTTGGCTATTCGAGGTTTTTTGTATTTCCATACAAATTGTGAAATTATTTGTTCTAGCTCTGTGAAGAATACTGTTGGTAGCTTGATAGGGATTGCATTGAATCTATAAATTGCTTTGGGTAGTATACTCATTTTCACTATATTGATTCTTCCAATCCATGAACATGGTATATTTCTCCATCTATTAGTGTCCTCTTTGATTTCTTTCACCAGTGTTTTATAGTTTTCTATATATAGGTCTTTAGTTTCTTTAGGTAGATATATTCCTAAATATTTTATTCTCTTCGTTGCAATGGTGAATGGAATTGTTTCCTTAATTTCTCTTTCTGTTTTCTCATTATTAGTGTATAGGAATGCAAGGGATTTCTGTGTGTTGATTTTATATCCTGCAACTTTACTATAATCATTGATTAGTTCTAGTAATTTTCTGGTGGAGTCTTTAGGGTTTTCTATGTAGAGGATCATGTCATCTGCAAATAGTGAGAGTTTTACTTCTTCTTTTCCAATTTGGATTCCTTTTATTTCTTTTTCTGCTCTGATTGCTGTAGCCAAAACTTCCAAAACTATGTTGAATAGTAATGGTGAAAGTGGGCACCCTTGTTTTGTTCCTGACTTTAGAGGAAATGCTTTCAATTTTCACCATTGAGGATAATGTTTGCTGTGGGTTTGTCATATATAGCTTTTATTATGTTGAGGTATGTTCCTTCTATTCCTGCTTTCTGGAGAGTTTTTATCATAAATGGGTGTTGAATTTTGTCAAAGGCTTTCTCTGCATCTATTGAGATAATCATATGGTTTTTGTTTTTCAATTTGTTAATGTGGTGTATTACATTGATTGATTTGCGGATATTGAAGAATCCTTGCATCCCTGGGATAAAGCCCACTTGGTCATGGTGTATGATCTTTTTAATGTGTTGTTGGATTCTGATTGCTAGAATTTTGTTTAGGATTTTTGCATCTATGTTCATCAGTGATATTGGCCTATAGTTTTCTTTTTTGTGTGGCATCTTTGTCAGGTTTTGGTATTAGGGTGATGGTGGCCTCATAGAATGAGTTTGGAAGTTTACCTTCCTCTGCAATTTTCTGGAAGAGTTTGAGCAGGATAGGTGTTAGCTCTTCTCTAAATTTTTGGTAGAATTCAGCTGTGAAGCCGTCTGGACCTGGGCTTTTGTTTGCTGGAAGATTTTTGATTACAGTTTCAATTTCCATGCTTGTGATGGGTCTGTTAAGGTTTTCTATTTCTTCCTGGTCGAGTTTTGGAAAGTTGTACTTTTCTAAGAATTTGTCCATTTCTTCCTCGTTGTCCATTTTATTGGCATATAATTGTTGATAATAGTCTCTTATGATCCTTTGTATTTCTATATTGTCTGTTGTGATCTCTCCACTGTCATTTCTAATTTTATTGATTTGATTTTTCTCCCTTTGTTTCTTGATGAGTCTGGCTAATGGTTTGTCAATTTTATTTATCCTTTCAAAGAACCAGCTTTTGGCTTTGTTGATTTTTGCTATGGTCTCTTTTGTTTCTTTTGCATTTATTTCTGCTCTAATTTTTAAGATTTCTTTCCTTCTACTAACCCTGGGTTCTTCATTTCTTCCTTTTCTAGTTGTTTGAGGTGTAGAGTTAGGTTATTTATTTGACTTTTTTCTTGTTTCTTGAGGTGTGCCTGTATTGCTATGAACTTTCCCCTTAGGACTGCTTTTACTGTGTCCCACAGGTTTTGGGTTGTTGTGTTTTCATTTTCATTCGTTTCTATGCAAATTTTGATTTCTTTTTTGATTTCTTCTGTGATTTGTTGGTTATTCAGCAGCGTGTTGTTCAGCCTCCATATGTTGGAATTTTTAATAGTTTTTCTCCTGTAATTGAGATCTAATCTTACTGCATTGTGGTCAGAAAAGATGCTTGGAATGATTTCTATTTTTTTGAATTTACCAAGGCTAGCTTTATGGCCCAGGATGTGATCTATCCTGGAGAAGGTTCCATGTGCGCTTGAGAAAAAGGTGAAATTCATTGTTTTGGGATGAAATGTCCTATAGATATCAATTAGGTCTAACTGGTCTATTGTATCGTTTAAAGTTTGTGTTTCCTTATTAATTTTCTGTTTAGTTGATCTATCCATAGGTGTGAGTGGGGTGTTAAAGTCGACAAACAACTAATCTCAAAAATATACAAGCAACTCCTACAGCTCAACTCCAGAAAAATAAATGACCCAATCAAAAAATGGGCCAAAGATCTAAATAGACATTTCTCCAAAGAAGACATACAGATGGCTAACAAACACTTGAAAAAGATGTTCAACATCACTCTTTATCAGAGAAATGCAAATCAAAACCACTATGAGGTACCATTTCACACCAGTCAGAATGGCTGCGATCCAAAAGTCTACAAATAATAAATGCTGGAGAGGGTGTGGAGAAAAGGGAACCCTCTTACACTGTTGGTGGGAATGCAAATTAGTACAGCCACTATGGAGAACAGTGTGAGATTCCTTAAAAAACTGGAAATAGAACTGCCTTATGATCCAGCAATCCCACTGCTGGGCATACACACTGAGGAAACCAGAAGGGAAAGAGACACGTGTACCCCAATGTTCATCGCAGCACTGTTTATAATAGCCAGGACATGGAAGCAACCTAGATGTCCATCAGCAGATGAATGGATAAGAAAGCTGTGGTACATATACACAATGGAGTATTACTCAGCCATTAAAAAGAATACATTTGAATCAGTTCTAATGAGGTGGATGAAACTGGAGACTATTATACAGAGTGAAGTAAGCCAGAAGGAAAAAACATAAATACAGTATACTAACGCATGTATATGGAATTTAGAAAGATGGTAATGATAACCCTGTGTACGAGACTGCAAAAGAGACACTGATGTATAGAACAGTCTTATGGACTCTGTGGGAGAGGGTGGGAAGATTTGGGAGAATGTCATTGAAACATGTGAAATGTCATGTATGAAACGAGATGCCAGTCCAGGTTCAGTGCACGATGCTGGATGCTTGGGGCTGGTGCGCTGGGAAGGCCCAGGGGATGGTATGGGAGGTTGGGAGGGAGGAGGGTTCAGGATGGGGGAGCATGTGATTTTTTTTTAAATAAAATTTTGAAGAAAAAAAAAAAAAAAAACCTAGAAATTATAGAAAACAAGGTATATTTCTCACAAGTGTAAATGCTCCTCCTGTAAATTTAAAATTATATCATCCTTTTTTTTCTCCTGTTTTATGCACAGATTTTTTTCCTGTGTTGTGTTAGCTATACCTTATATAGACTATTATTGTACTATAAGGCACTTTGTCAAAAAGTGTTTTACACCTTTTGCAAAGACCCTGTAATACATTATAAATTGGATATCACACAATTGAAAACCAAATATTCTTGGGTGAAATAAAAGATAGAAACACTGTGTAAAAGTCAAGAGAGGAAAAACAAAGTGAAGTGAGTGGTGGGCAACAATCAAGTTCACTGATGGATGACTGAATATTGCTGCAGAGGCTGCTAAGTCACTTCGGTCGTGTCCGACTCTGTGCGACCCCATAGACATCAGCCCACCAGGCTCCCCCGTCTCTGGGATTCTCCAGGCAAGAACACTGGAGTGGGTTGCCATTTTCTTCTCCAATGCATGAAAGTGAAAAGTGAAAGTAAAAGTGATAGTCGCTGCTGCTAAGTCACTCAGTGGTGTCCCACTCTTCGCGACCCCATGGACTGCAGTCTACCAGGCTTCTCCACCCATGGGATTTTCCAGGCAAGAGGACTGGAGTGGGGTGCCATTGCCTTCTCCGTGCTACAGAGGCAATACTACCCAAATTAATCTACAGATTCAACACAATCTCCATTAAGATTCAATGTATGTATTTTCTAGAAATTAACAAGATGATTATACATTCATACAGTGCAAGGCAACTGAGATAGCCAAATAGTACTGAATAAGAAGAACCAAGTTAGAAAACTCATAATTCCCATTTTTAAAACTAACTATAAAGCTACAGTAACCAAGATAGAATGGTACCACCACAAAAATATACATATAAATCAACAGAATACAGTTGAAAGTTCAAAACTAAACTTACATTTATGGTCAAATTATTTTTGACAAAGATGCCAAGATAATTTAATGGGGGAAGTTATAGTCTTTTGAATAAATAGTTCTGAAACAACTGGACATTCACAGACACGTGAATGAAGTTGGACTCTGCCTCACACCATGAAGAGAAATTAACTTAAAATTGCTCTGGATTTAACATGAGTTAAAGCTACAAAACTCTTAGAAGAAAATATTGAAGTAAATCATTATGAATGACCTTAACTTAGACAATGGTTCTTAGAAAGGAAAACAAAAGCTTATGATAAAAAAAGAGAGCTGATCTTTATAAAAAAAAAAAAAGAGAGAGAGAGAACAACTTGTCCTCTGAAGGATATTATCAATAAAATGAAAAGACTATAGAATGGGAGAAAATATTATTTGCAATTCATACATCTTGTATGGGACTTGGAAAGAATATATAAAGAATACTTAAAACAATAATAAAATATAAATAACCAAATTTTAAAATGGGCAAAGAATTTAAATAGATATTTCTCCAAAGCAGATATACAGATAGGCAATACGCATAAGGTATCATTATTCACTAAGAAATCTCAAATCTAAAAAATTTGCTATGAAGTTAAGTCTCATGTAAAGCGTTCTAACCACACATACACACACACACACACTTTCACACAAAAGCACCCAAGGAAACTTTTGGTAGTGATCGATATGTTTGTTTCCTTGGTTATGGTGATAATATCACAAGTATATACATATGTCTAAACTCATCAAACTGCATTAAACATGTAGTTTTTTATTCTGCATCTCAAATATACCTCAGTAAAACTATTTAACAAGTTGCAAATCAAAACCACAATGGAATACCATTGGCACCCATGAAGAGAGAAAAAGAAAAAATACCAAGAGTTGACAGATATGAGAAGTTAGAACCCTCATTTATTGCTGGTAGGATTGTAAGATGATGCAGACACTTTAGAAAATTTTGGGGACTTCTTCACATATACAGCTATATTATTCAGCATTTCTAGCTCTACAGAATTGAAGAGAATTGAAAATATCTCCCTCTACAAAAACTTCTACACAAATATTCATGGCAATATTATTCATGATAGCCAAAAGTGGAAATAACCCCAAATCCCATCACTGAGTAATGATTCAGCAGAATGTGATATATCCATAAAATGGCAAATTATTTCATCATAACTATGCTCCAATGTAAAATAATTTTTTTAAAAAAGCAATGAAATACTGACATGTGCTACAGCCTTGAAAACATTATGATAATTTTAAGGAGCCAAAAACAAAAGACCACATTGTGTGATTTCACTTATGTAAAGTATTTATAATAGGCAAATCCATAAAGCAGAATAGTAATTGCTAGGGAGGAAGAAGAAATGGGGAATAATTGTTCAAGGGCATAGGTTTCTTTTCAGGGTTTTGATAAAGTTCCAAAATGTGATGATGACAGTTGCACAATTCTGTGAATATAATAAAACCAGTTCAAAGTGTAAACTTTATTGTATGTAAATTATATATCAATAGAGCTGGGATTTTCAGGGGGAAGGGTGGATTTTTTTTTAAGTGCAGTGAGAGTAGGAAATGTGGGCTTTTGAATTACACAGATTTATTTCATATCCTAGATCTCACCTTATCAATTAGTATTAGCCAAGTTTATTGATATACTTGAGTTTTACTTTATAAAATGATACAATATCTATATGAGAAATAGAAATTTAAATGAAATCTTTTCAATTTTTCCTCCAACTTCCTGATTCAAAACTCACTGCCATAAATGGACAAATTACAGATTTCTAGGTACCCACTCCTGGAGTCGATTCAGTAAGTCTAAGGTAAGGATTACACATTTGTGTTTAAACATATGCCTTTTTTAAACATAAATCAGCTTTATCTGATTTAGCTTATGATCAGACAAAGCTTAGGTAAATAATGATAGCCTTCAGCCTTGCTAAATGTGTGCTCAATAAACACTAGTTTTTCTCTATCTTCTCCTATGCCAGTACCCCTTTAAGAAAATGTGTTCATTGGAAGGACTGATGCTGAGGCTGAAACTCCAATACTTTGGCCACCTCATGTGAAGATTTGACTCATTGGAAAAGACCCTGATGCTGGGAGGGGTTGGGGGCAGGAGGAGAAGGGGATGACAGAGGATGAGATGGCTGGATGGCATCACTGACTCGATGGACATGAGTTCGAGTGAACTCCGGGTGTTGGTGATGGACAGGGAGGCCTGGCGTGCTGTGATTCATGGGGTCGCAAAGAGTGGGACATGACTGAGCGACTGAACTGAACATAATATTATTGGGCTTCCCTGGTGGCTCAGTGTTAAAGACTTGCCTGTAAAGCAGGAGACCAGGATTCAATGCCTGGGCCAGGAAGATCCCCTGAGGAATGAAATGGTAACCCACTCCAGTATTCTCCAGGTTTTCCTGGAAAAGGAAATGGCAACCCACTACAGTATTCTTAATTGGGAAATCCCATGGATAGAGGAGTCCCGTGAGCCACAGTTATCAGACTGTACAGCTACAGGTCACAAAGACACAACTTAGCAATAGACTTTCACTTTTCATTTTAACATAATATTGCACGTCAACTATATTTCAATTAAAAAATGTGTTTGATGTGTATGTGTTTATTATGTATATTACATATGTGATTATACATACATTCGTATACATCAGAGTTTCGATTTCAAAATTTCTATAAAACTATGCATTAGCTGCTTCAGAAATTCCAAGGTTGAAAATGCACATATACAACTTTAGCTAATATTTTTTAGAGCCTAGAATATGCAGATGTGATGTAGATCAACCTTAGAATGTAACCATGCCTTGCCAATGGCACATTTTTTTTTCTCTTTAAAAAAGGCAAACAACTTTGTAATAGGTTTTAAGCACTGTAGTCTCAAGCATACCTTGATTAGATACTTGCTTTCTATATATACTAAATAATTTAGTAACATTAGCAGTCTTTGCAAAATAGATGTCAAGTAATTGAATAGCAGGGGTGTTATAGATTTGCTACAAAGGTCGGTGTGAGTAGAGATTTGTGAACAAACCTGGAACAGAGCCATATGCAGTTTCCCAAACTGTACTTAGGATTGTCAGCATCACACACTCTCATGAGCACCAAAGTTTATGAAATTTATTTGTACATTATAAAAAATGTAGAGTCAAATATAAATAGACCAGAATAAACATCTGTGATTACTGAAATCAACACATTTCCTCTATTAAATAGGTTTTCCCTAAGGAACATCTTCCTACAGCGCAAGAAAATTATTCCAAATTCCCTTTGGGTTTGCATATGAAGAAATAACCTCTGTCTTTTCTCAAAGATGCTTAAATGTCTATCAGAAACAGTATTTGTTTTAAAAAACACAAATAAAAAATAATGTTTCCAAGTTAGTAGTTTCTGGGCAATGTTACAGAGAGAAATATACACAGTGTTCTTTTTTGAAGTTCATTATCATATTATATCTACTTTTAATTAGCTTTATCAATTAATATAAACAGAAGTGTCTGGATGCATATATCAGGCCTTCATTAACATTAAGCATTCATCTGCTCTGTGGCTTGCTTAGTTTCTGCCTTTTAGTTAAGCACTACACTTTGCTTTGCTTTCACCACACCTTCCAAAAAATGTGCTGGATTTTGTGATGCTTGCTTAAAAACACTGGACACAGAATATCAAGGAAACCTGTGCTTCAAAAACAGTGTAGAATGAAGACAAGTGAATCACATGAAAAATTGTATAACTTTATTTTTTCAACTGAAAGTCTTCTAATAATCCCAATATGTTTTTTTTTTTTAACCAGATTTAAATTATTCTCAACACCATTTTTCTCCCTGAACTCACAGAAAAACAATCTTCATAATATGGAAAATCAGAATACAGGAGGTCTCCTACAATATGACTAAAAATATTAAATCAAATTTCATATTATTTGTGCTTTTCTATGTAGATAGAGCCAGAAGAAGCCACACTGAGTATATAACCACACTTAAAAAAATTATTTTGACAAGATACTGCTTTAAAGCTAATCAGACTTATTTTAAACAGAAATTTGCCTACTCACTCTTTTTAAAATAGGCATCATGTTTAGGAAGGAAGAATATTAGATTATTTAGGATGGAAAGGGAAATTTTAGGTCAAATTATAGAAAATTCACAGTTTCATTAATATTGAGCTTTCCAATATGTATTATTGCTCATTATTAGAAATTCTTTATATCCTTTAAAAGGGTTTTATCATTTGTTATGATCCCTGGGTTGGGAAAATCCCCTGCAGAAGGAAATGGCAAGCCACTCCAGTATTCTTGCCTGGAAAATCCCATGGACGGAGGAACCTGGTGGGCTACAGTCCATGGGGTCACAAAGAGTTGGACACGACTGAGTGACTTCACACACACATTAATTATATACAGTTTTAATCTATCATTAGAACATATAGTGGGAACAAGGATACAGATCTCTCTATATATATGTATTGTGTGTGTCTTCGTGCTAAGTTGCTTCAGTTGTGTCAGACTCTGTACGACCCTAGGGACTGTAGCCCACCAGGCGCCTCTGTCCATGGGACTCTCCAGGCAAGAATACTGGAGTGGGTTGTCATGCCCTCCTCCAGGGGATCTTCCCAACCCAGGGACTGAACCTAGGTCTCATGTCTCCTGCATTTGCAGATGGGCTCTTTACCACTAGTGCCACCTGGGAAGCCCCATATATATGTATTACTGCTACATATTACATATAATTATATACATTATATTTCATATGTTATTACCATTATGTATCATATCATTTTTATATATCATATATATATATATATTACTGTTATGATTAGGCTTATAGTCATTTATTAAATAATCTGAATGTCCCATATCCTAGTTGGGCATTTGTATCGTGGAATGCTATTCATTTCTGTGCATTGTGATTACGTCATTGTAATTACTTTAGTTGAAAATGTATTTTTGTTACTACTTTTGGACTTTGTATGTATACAGCTGTAGATCTGGCAAATAATCAAGTTATTAGAGTATTATATGCCAGCTTTCAATCCACCCACTATATTTTCTGTGTGATAATATTTGTGGAACTCTGAAAACAGTGTTTCTGCTTTGGCGTCTGACTTCCAATTTGGCTCTGTCGATAGACAGTGCTAGATAGAGCCTGGGTAACTGGTGTAGGAAAAAGGAATATGCTCTTTTGTGTCTCTTCACTATTCTTATTTTATTTTTATTTCTCTATTAATATTTCATTACGACAGTAGTAGTTACCCTTATCTGTGGAAGCAGCTTATTTTAGTTTTGCAATTTTCTACTTTTCAGATACATGTTCAGAGCTCTTGGTCCACCTATAGGATCTCTCCTCTAAGTTTAGAAAAAAATAGTAGCAGTCAAGTTGTACCATTTCACAGAGATTTAAAGCCCACTTAAAATTAAAACAAAACAACTTCATTCCTTCATTCTTCAATCCTAATTCTGGTAATTAGGATTTTTGCTCTAATTAGTGAACACAGTAGCTCATTGCATTCCACAAGTGACTTTTATCTCCTAACTAAATCCAAGACTCCATAGTATGGATACATGAAGACTATCTGTAAGCTACTTTTCAATTCTTCCAAGTCTTGGTTCTAAATGGTGAAAAATCATGATTATCTTAATGTAGACACTGGAGCTAAAGTGTAAAAATTCTTATCAGTGTTTTGTTCATTATTATTTTGATTATTTGATGAAGATAATTCCTTTTATTGCCAGCTATTATAGTTTTTATTCTTTCCCTTTCTTCTTTTTCTTTCTTACTTTTTTAGTTTAATAAATAACCATTGACTTACATTGAATGGATGATTAATTTTTGGCATTTATTTGAATGATTTTTATCTCATTTATCCCCTAAGTTGAATAATAACTCTAATTCTCATTTGTCTACCCATATGTCAATATCACAATGTCTTAACCACTATCCCTTAAAATATATCTTGATATTTGGTTAAATAAGATTCTCCATCTTATTTTTCTTCTTTGCAATTGTCAAAGTTATTCTTTATCTTGTAAGTTTCCTTCAATTCCCTTAATCTTAAACATGAGTCAAAAATATCTAATTTTGTCTGCTTTTGTGCATCTAATCTTATTCATTCAACTCTTTTCTTTTATAAGACTTGATATGTGGTATTTGTATTTTACTTCAAAAATCTGTAATGATCTTTGTGGCTAACTTTTTCAAAATGAAAAATAAGACTTCATTTTATAAATTTTGAGAAATTTTATCTTTTTTATTGTATTTTACTTGTATTTACTTGTTTTATTTGTATTTTACTAGCTTTTATATATTGATTTTAAATGTGTTGACTGAATTTGTTCTTGTTGCTCAGTAATTATTTTATTCAGATGTATCTTTTAGATCACTAATTCTCTTTTATGATTGTCTATTATTTTACTTGTGTTTTTTAAAAAGTTCTATTTGAACTCCTTTTCATATATTCCAATTCTTTGGTGAAACTTTAATAAAGTTAACTATATTGTAAAATATTTTGTCATAGTTTCACCTATTTTTGAACATTGTCATTATATTTCATTTGAAGTCAGTGACTGATAACTCCAACATATAAAATATATGTGGGTCAATTTCAGTTGACTTTCTCCTTTTAATTTCCTGATATTTTGGCCTAACCTCTGGCATGCCTAATAATTTCTTATTTACTGCTGGCCATTGCCTATAAAAATAAATGTAGAGGCACTGGAACCATTATATTGCATACTGGATTTAATTTTCTTTCATCAGGGAGATAATAGCAGGTAAGTCTTCTGAAGGAGAGAACAGAGGATGAGATGGTTGGATGGCATCACCAACTCAACAGTTTGAGCAAACTCAGAGAGATGGTGAAAGATAGGGAAGCCTGGAGTGCTGCAGTCTATGGGGTCACAAAGAGTCGGACGTGATTGAGCAACTGAACAACAGCAAGTCTCCTGATACAGGCAAACTCATCTATTTTAATATTTTTCTTACTTCTAGGAATACAATCTCCTGGTTACAAAGGTCAGAGTATGTTTTCTTATTTTCCGGGCCATATCTGTAAGTGACCATTAGTCTTTTCTTCTTTAACCTTATCTTCAAAATAAGTCACCAACCCCTCCTCCTACTCTGGCTCAGAGCGTAAGGTTGGTTCTGACTCCTCTTCTCCAGGGTAGTCCTTCAAGTCACCTTTTCCATATATGGAAAGTAATATCTGTTCACAAACCCCAAACCCTGCTGTTTAATGACCTTTGTATCACCATGTTTGTTCTGATTCTGGGACATGAGTGAAATTATCTTCTTTTCCTAGAAATATTTTCCTAATTTTTCTCTGTGTATTTTACCTGCCCTTACTTTGTGTTTTGAGTAAATCCATGGTCAACAATGTTTTGCATGCTCATTTTTCTATTCCATCTTCTTCAAATGTTCTAAACTTTGAGGATGGATTCAGATATACTTTACATGAAGTTTATTTATGATTATTCATTATATCTATTACATTATTAAATGATGCATTTAACAATATAGTTATACAAGTAAAATTCTAGCAAACCAAATTCAACAGTATATTAAAAAAGATAATATACCATGACGAGTAAAATATGTTCCTGTGATTCACAGTTACTAAAATATATGCAAATCAATCAATGGGCTACCTGCATTTAAAAATGAAATATAAAAATTGCATAATCATCTCAAAAGGTTCAGAGAAAATATTTAACAAACTTCAACACTCTTTCATCAGCAAATTAGATAAATAATGAAAGTAACTCAACACAACAAAGGCTGTATATGACAAGCCCACAGCTAACATTGCACTTGATGGTGAAAAACTGAAAGTTTTTCCCCTAAGATGTGAAATAAGGCAAGGATATCCACTATCAATATCCAACACAGTATTGGAAGTCCTAGCCAGAGTGATTAGGCAATAAAAATAAATAAAAGACACCTAAATTAGAAAAAGAGTGAAATTCTCTCTGTAGGTAACATGTTTTATATGCAGAAAACCCTAGACTATGTACATAAAAACACACACACAAACCTATTAGAACTAACACACAAATTCAGTAAAAATTCATGATACAAGACCTATCTATCTATCTATGTACATATAAATCAGCTGAGATTCTATATACCAACAAAAAACAATGCAAAAGGAAATTTAGAAAACAACCTAATATACTGTACCATCAAAAATAATAAATTATATAGAAATAAACTTAACCAAGAATGTAAAATTCTTTTACACTGAAACTGTAAATCAGTAATGACAAAAACTAAAGCAGACTTACATAAATGGGAAGATGCTCATGCTTATATATTAGATTGGTAGAATATAGTTAACTGTGCATAATATCTAAATTGATCTATAGAGTCAATGATATCTCCTTTGAACTTCCACTGTCATTTTTCAGAAGTAGAAAAAAACTATTCTAAAATCCAAGTGGAACTACAAATGACACAAATCTTTTAAGAGAGAAGAACAAAGTCCAAGCATCACTCTTTCTGATTTCAAACTATATCACAAGCTATACTAATCAAAACAGTATGGAATTGCATAAAACAGATGCATAATATCATACACAGATCAATGGAGCAGAATGGAGAGCCGTCAAGTAAATCCATACATATGAGACCAACTAACCTTCAACAGGGGCACTAAAAATACACAAATGGGAAAACAATAGCCTCATTAATAACTAGTGTTTAGAAAACTGACTATCCACATACAAAAGAATGAAAGTGGACCCTTATTTTACGCATTACACAAAGATTTAACTCAACATAATTAATTTTGAGTTAAATGTAGGAACTGAAATCGTAAGTTTAAGAACTAAAACCATAAAACTCATAGAAAAAAAACACATTCCTTGATAAAAATAAATCTTGGCAATGATTTCTTAGCTATGATAGTATGGCACAGGCAACAAAAGCAAAAATAGACAAATTTGACTAAACAAATTAAAAAGCTTTCACACAGCAAAGTAAACAATCAGAACAGTGAAAGGATAACCTATGGGAGGGAAAAAATATATTTCAAGCTATATATATGATTAGGGGTTAACCAAAATATATATTAAACTCCTAAAACTCAATAACAAAATGCCAAACAACCTGATTTAACAAATGAGAAGGGGGTCAATAGACATTTTCCCAAAGACAAACAACTGGCCAACTGGTATATGAAAACATGTCCAGCATTCTTAATCATCAAGGAAATGCAAATCAAAATTGCAATGTGGGAAAAAAACATTTAAAAAAAATTCACAATATGCAAGACAGCAAAAGAGACACAGATGTATAGAACAGTATTTGGACTCTGTGGGAGAGGGCGAGGTGGGATGATTTGGGAGAGTGGCATTGAAACATGTATATTATCATATGTGAAACAAATCACCAGTCCAGGTTCGATGCATGATACAGGATGCTTGGGGCTGGTGCAATGGGATGACCCAGAGGGATGGGATGGGAGGAAGGTGGGAGGGGGGTTCAGGATGGGGAACACATGTACACCCATGGCAGATTCATGTCAATGTATGGCAAAACCAATACAATATTGTAAAGTAATTAGCCTCTAATTAAAACAAATAAATTTATAGTAAAATATATATATAAATAAATAAATTCCAAATGGAAAAAAAAATCACAATGTGATATCATCTCATATGCATTAGGATGGGCATTATAAACAAACAAAAAACAAAACAAATGATACCAACTTTTTGTAAGAATGTAGAGAAAATAGAACACTTTATCCTTGCTGGGAGAAATGTAAACTATTACAGCCATTATGGAAAACAATATAGAGATTCCTCAAAAGATTAAAAATAGAACTACTATATAATCTGGCAATCCCACTTCTGGGTGTTTATGCAAAGAAATTAATATATGGATCCCTAAGGGATATCTGCACCCCACGTTCATTGCAGCATTATTCCCAAAAGCAAAATGGAGTCAAATATCCATTAAAAAGCAAATATAAAATGTGGGATATAGCAAAAAACTGGAATATTATTCAGAAGAAAACTTGCCAATTGGTTAACAACATGGATGAACCTAGAGAACATTACATTATAGGAAGCAAGCTAGACACAGTAGAAGCCAAACACTTCATGGCAAATAGATGGGGAAACAATGGAAACAGTGACAGACTTTATTTTCTTGGGCTCCAAAATCACTGCAGATGGTGACTGCAGGCATGAAATTAAAATTTCATTAAAATGAAATTGCTCTTTGGAAGAAAAGCTATGATCAGTCTAGATAGCATATTAAAAAGCAGAGACATTATTTTACCAACAAAGGTCCATCTAGTCAAAGATATGGTTTTTCCAGTAGTCACGTATGGATGTGAGAGGTGGTCCGTAAAGAAGGCTGAGTTGCCATAGAATTGATGCTTTTGAACTGTGGTGTTGTAGAAGACTCTTGAGAGTCCCTTGGACAGCAAGGAGTTCAAATCAGTCAATCCTAAAGGAAAGCAGTCCTGAAGATTTATTGGAAGGACTGATGCTGAAGCTCCAATACTTTGGTCATCAGATGTGAAGAACTGACTCACTGGAAAATACCCTGATGCTGGGAAAGACTGAAGGCAGGAGGAGAAAGCGATGACAGAAGTTGAGATGGTTGGTTGGCATCACCGACTCCATGGACATAAAAGTTTGAGCAAGCTTCAGGAGTTGGTGAAGGACAGGGCAGCCTAGCGTGCTGCAGTCCATGGGGTTGTAAAGAGTCAGACATGACTGAGCGACTGAGCTGAACTGAACTGAAACACTGTAAAACAATAAATCAGTTATTTATTTAACCAAGTAAGGTTTGTTGAAAGGCGGAGACTTTGACTCATTTGAATGAGACTTTATCAATATGGTTGGTTTTAAACATAATGGGCATGATATGCCATTTCACACCAGTCAGAATGGCTGCGATCCAAAAGTCTACAAATAATAAATGCTGGAGAGGGTGTGGAGAAAAGGGAACCCTCTTACACTGTTGGTGGGAATGCAAACTAGTACAGCCACTATGGAGAACAGTGTGGAGATTCCTTAAAAAAACTGGAAATAGAACTGCCTTATGATCCAGCAATCCCACTGCTGGGAATACACACTGAGGAAACCAGAAGGGAAAGAGACACGTGTACCCCAATGTTCATCGCAGCACTGTTTATAATAGCCAGGACATGGAAGCAACCTAGATGTCCATCAGCAGATGAATGGATAAGAAAGCAGTGGTACATATACACAATGGAGTATTACTCAGCCATTAAAAAGAATACATTTGAATCAGTTCTAATGAGGTGGATGAAACTGGAACTTATTATACAGAGTGAAGTAAGCCAGAAGGAAAAACACCAATACAGTATACTAACGCATATATATGGAATTTAGAAAGATGATAACAATAATCACCTGTGTACGAGACAGCAAAAGAGACACTGATGTATGGAACAGTCTTATGGACTCTGTGGGAGAGGGAGAGGGTGGGAAGATTTGGGAGAATGGCATTGAAACATGTAAAATATCATGTATGAAATGAGATGCCAGTCCAGGTTCGATGCACGATACTGGATGCTTGGGGCTGGTGCACTGGGACGACCCAGAGGGATGGTATGGGGAGGGAGGAGGGAGGAGGGTTCAGGATGGGAGCACATGTATACCTGTGGCGGATTCATTTTGATATTTGGCAAAACTAATACAATTATGTAAAGTTTAAAAATAAAATAAAATTAAAAAAAAAACATAATGGGCATGATAGAGGGAAGAGATTGAAATGAAAATAGATAAATTTAATCCCCTTATAAATCATAGAAGGCCTTTTTAAAATCTAATTTCTGCTATCGTTTCAGACCCACGTCTAACCATAAACTTCCTTAAACAGTTTTGCAATGTTTCACACACTTAATGAAGACAAATAGAATAATTTAAACTAAACCTAATGATTTTAAAAACAACTACTTGCAATTCCAGAACATATCACACTCACTTATCTTTCTGTACATTTTCTGCTTGAAGGTTTCTGTTAATCTTTAAACATACTGTCAAGTGTCAACAAAAATGCAACCTCCTTGAATCTGTTCTTAACTTCTAAACTCATTCAGTCAGACATGGGAGCTTTTTTATTTTTATATTTTCTTCATAAAGTGATGCCATATTTATCACTATTGAGGCAAATTTGCTCTGTAACTGAGAAAAGTATTATTATTTTAGAGGAATTTCTGTGAGTATTATAAGGAAAGGATAAATTTTGAAAATCTGCAAATATAAGCATTTGGTTACTGACAAAGAATAAATATTTAAACTATAAGCAAATTTAAAGTACTCATGTTGAGATCAAAATATATAAAGTGATGATACAATATGACATATGTTGAAAAATCAACCAAGAAGCACATGTTCTTGTTGGGATTCTAGTTTTTACTTTGATCTAAATAGTTTCATTCATTTCTCTTTCTAGTTCTACTTCTTGTTGTGTAGCTATCTCATATCTGACTCTTTGAGAGTCCATGGACTGCAACACCCCAGACTCCTCTGTCCTCCACTCTCTCCTGGACTTTGCTCAGATTCATGGCCATTGAGTCAGTGATGCTATCAAACCATCTCATCTTCTGCTTCCTCCTTCTCCTTTTGCCTTCACTCTTTCCCACCATCAGGGTCTTTCTAATGAGTTGGCTCTTTGCATCAGGTAGCCAAAATATCAGAGCTTCAGCTTCAGCATTAGTCCTTCCAATGAATATTCAGGGTTGATTTCCTTTAGGATTAACTGGTTTGATCTCCTTGCTGTCCAAAAGACTCTCGAGTCATTTTCAGCACCATAGTTTGAATGCATCAATTCTTCATTACATAAGTGTTCACATATATGAATGTATAATATATGCATATTTGCATAAAATTTGTCACTTAGATAAAACTTCCAAGTTTCTTTGCTTTGAATGTTTAAAAACTTTGAAACTGTTATAAAAATATCATTTTCCTATATTGAAACTGTGTTCTCAGGAACAGATACTCATTAGTCAATTAATATCTGAAAATTCTTTTATTACAATTTTTATAACTCAGTTCAACTCTATATTATAATTCCTTTCTATACTATAATTCTTATCAATATTATGAAAATCCCAGAGTAACCATTTAAGCTGCAATTTGGGGGATTATTTATAATTAAGTTTAATATACAAGCTAATTGGAATAGGAAATGGCAACCCATGTCAGTATTGTTGCCTGGAAAATTCTATGGACAGAGGACCTTGGTGTGCCACAGTCCATGGAGTTGCAAAGAGTCAGACATGACTGAAAGATTGAGCATGCAAGTTAATATTCAATACTGTTGTTTCATTTATACCTTCTAAGTTTACCTCATTTTAGTTTTCTTTTAATTTTATTATTTTGTGTTTCACTCTTTTGTTATCAATATAAAGCAATAAATATGTAAATAAAATTGTGAAAATAAAAAAAGTAGAGAACGATTCACGTACAATTTGCAATAACATCAGTCAATAATACTTTTATGTGTCTAATGCATCCTATTATTCCTAGTCCTTTTTTCTATATACCCAGTGTACAAGATATAGACTCTCAAACTAGCTTCATGCTGGGAGTCCATGGAAACTTCAAGCAGAGTGTTCATTATAGAAAGATGTAAGTACAACGGTCAAAATCATAGAAAGTTGTCCTCTCCCTCTCCTTACAACTTTTTAAGTTAAGAAGGTAAAAGAAAATGCAATTAGAATAATCCACTAAGAGCTTTATTTGCCACCTGCCATTCTCCGAATGCCTGCTGATAAAAGTGAGTTTTTAACTTGCAGATTTTCCTTGATAGACTGGAATTAGGAAAGTTTTCCTCTAAAGTGAGTGCTCCAGCTGCCACATGGGGATAAATATAGAATCAATCAAATCAAAGTTTGGCAATATGGAAGCAAAAACTGCATTTGATCTGTCCCAAAGACTTGTTATTTGCATAGAAATAAAATCATTAACTCATTTGCTTTTTAAATTTTCCAAAGCTTAATTATAGCTTATTTGTTATTTGACCTGATTGTCTCTCACCTTTGGCTAGGAGGGCAGATATAACTGTTATTTTCATTGCTTGTGAGTGGAATTACTTTCCAGGCCCTAAACCCAACTGCTAAGTGACAGTGATGTATCACATTTTTTCCTGGTCTATATAGCAACACAGAGTATGCAAGTCACATGATTTTAGCAGCTCTGGTCAGGGTCCTGAGAACTCATGTTAGAGTGAACAAAACTGTCTCATTGGTTCAGCAGCCACAGTGTGCAACCTAAAGTTTTGTGGTTTTTTAAAAAATCTAAACAGTAACTCTTTTAGTTTTACCACTGGGGCAAAATTATCTCTACAAAGGCGCAGATCCCATTCTACAGTTCTTTTTTTATTTATTTTTAACTGAAGGATATTTGCTTTACAGAATTTTGTTGTTTTCTGTCAAACCTCAGCATGAATCAGCCACAGGTATTGATATATCCCCTTCCTTTTGAACCTCTCTCCTATCTCTCTCCCCATCCAACTCCTCTAGGTTGATACAGAGCCCTTTTTAGTTCCATTCTACAGTTCCTAAAAAGCAAGTGAGTGGCATACAGAAACAGATTCTGTCTGCATCAAAAAGCACCATACTTTGAAGCTTTTTAAAATTAAGAAGCCATCTCTAAGAGGCAACTTGCATGAAGGTATATATGTGTCAATTATTTGTCATTACTCTTGACATTTCTGGATATCATGACTAATATCAAGGCTTCTATGGGGGAAGATGCTCTGGGTTGATTAGAGCCAAGAAAATTAAGTTCAGATGTTAAATTGGATACAGATTAGGTTAGTTTCCAATGAGACTGGACCTAGTGACTCAGAGTTCTTTGGGCACTTGGCTACATTCCCTGCTATTTCTCAGAAGCTGCTGCTTCCTTACCAAGCTGAGCACTATTTCAGGAAGTAAACTTTCCTCTGTGTGTGTGTGTGTATGTGTGTGTGTGTATACACTATCCTCCCCTTTCCTCATCCCTAGATAAAAACAAATGAAAAAAAAAAAAACAGAAAATTTTACATTAATTTGGCCTTTTTCAAAACTTTTCAGTAAAAACTGTCAAAATGAACAAATGTTGTTACTTATCAATTAATTTTAAAACTAGTTACCTAAGTGCTGGTAAAGAATTCACCTGCATGGGTTTGATCCTTGGGTTGGGAAAATGCCCTGGAGGAGGAAATGGCAACCCACTCCAGTATTCTTGCCTGGGAAATCCCATGGACAGATGAGCCTGGCGAGTTACACTCCATGGGAACACAAAGATTCAGACATGACCAAGCAGGCACACAACCACCACCACATCTAAGTACCCAGAAACAGAAAGTATTATCTTGTTATCATTGTTGTTGCTACAATTTTCCTCCTGGAAAAAAGATTGTTTGCTTTTTCTACTCAAGTGAGTAAGCACTCCAAGTTCATGTTCTCAGAAAGCAGAGACAAGGAAGCAAAGAAATAGAATTAGGAAATGGGAGAGGAAAAAAGTAGATGGAAAATAAAGAGGAAAATCATAGGAATATCCTTAGATCATCAGTAATTTCCTTAGGAGTCAAGTCTACCAAGAATATAATGTGCCCTATCACCTGGAGAATAATATATTTTCTGTTTCCATGAGAAATTATATGGGGCCTCCAAAAGCACTAATTTCTAGTAGCATCTGTCCTAAGATGTGAAACTTGCTTCATAAAGCTCAAGACCTAAAATTTTGTGTAGTTGATCAATAATTCATTTCAGTTCACAAAACCACTCTGCAATAATGACCCGGGAATTGTCTTCTCTTCATGCAGAGACTTTTAATACATGGATTACATTTTATGACCAATAACTCATTAATCTTTGCAATAACCATAGTCAGTTAAACATTATTATCCCACATTGTAGGTAAAGTGATTGAGGGGAGTTTTTGACTTGCTGAAGGTCAAACTGAAATCAGAAGAAGTCAGATGAGGTATGTGAATGTGATTCCATGACTCTAAATCCTAACTCATGATATTACTTAGAAAAGGACAACATTTTTATTTTTAAATTCTTTTTTTGCCCCCTCAAAACTTGCCCTTATTAGATAGTTATAGCTAAAATGTCATCATGTCATATTATTAAACTTTTAATTGGGAAATTGGAACTAGAGGCTTCAATACTAAACATCATTGCAAAGTAAAATTCTATTTTTTTCCATGAGCTTTACGTTTTAAAGTAGCATGGGGAACACATATATACCTGTGGCGGATTCATTTTGATATTTGGCAAAACTAATACAATGTGTAAAGTTTAAAAATAAAATAAAATTAAAAAAAAATAAAGTAGCAACCACAATAAATGAGGGTTTATATTAAAACATACAGAAATCAGTTTCATTTCATTCTCTTCTTAAAATTACTGACTAGGTACTAGAGAATATCTATGTGGGGAGATCCCAGGATAAATGGGAAGTATGACAGAGAAATGCCTTTGAATTGTGGTGCCGGAGAAGACTCTTCAAAGTCCCTTGGACAGCAAGGAAATCAAATGAGTCAATCTTAAGGGAAACCAACCCTGAATACTCATCAAAAGGACTGTTGTTTAAGCTGAAGCTCCAGGATTTTGGTCATCTGACGTGTACAGCTGACTCATTGGAAAAGACCCTGATGCTGGGAAAGATTGAGGGCAGAAGAAGAGGGTGTCAGAGGATGAGAAGGCTGTATGGCATCACTGATGCCATGAACATGAACTTGGGCAAACTTTGATGGTGAGGGACAGGGAGGCCTGGCGAGCTGCAGTCCATAGGGTCACAAAGAACTGGACACAACTGGGCAGCTGAACGACAACATGACAAGAAATAGTAGAAGAGAGGTGGAGAAAGGGAAAAAAGAAAAGAAAAAAATATCATGAGTTTCTTTCAAACCTTAAAAAAAACTGTGGAAAAGTTTCTCTCACTGATGAAATGAGCTCTTTACATATAAATGATATTGTAATAACAGAACTCCTGGGTGGAAAAGAGTTCCTTCTCCTGCTGGCAAAAATTAAAATAATCACAGATGGCTAATGATCAAAAATACTGACTGACAGCTCTGAAGTATAAGACACAGAGTGTATTCTCAGAGGAGTGAGAATACTCTCAGAGTTTCTTGAGCCAATACTCAAAGTTCATTTTAAAAAAGCTATACAACTTTTTCCCACTGGATATTCACATATAGGGAGCTCCTCTATTTTGGAAAGTGCCATACAGATCCCCGAGTTGGGAAAATCACCTGGAGAAGGGGATGGCAATCCACTCCAGTATTCTTACCTGGAGAATCCCATGGGCAGAGAAGCCGGGTGGGCTCAAGTTCATAGGGTCGTCATGAGTCAGATACCAATGAAGTGATTTAGCACGCACGCACACACATATAGTCCCAGACACCTCTTTCAAGGAAATTAATGGATGTCTTTGTGATTACATTAGCATTTGGGGATAAAAATGTAAAGAACTTAAGGGGAGCACATAGTGCTTTCCAAAATGGTATGAAAAAACTTTTATAATTCAGGCATCAGGAAATATAGGTAGAAAAAAAGGAGTCTATGCACAGCTGAATCATCTAAGTCTTTATAAAAAATGCCAAACAATATTAATAATAGCAATAACTAATTGTTATTAAAGACTCATTATGTACCTAAAACTCTTTGAGGCATTTACTTATTCATATCATTTAGTTTTAACAAATAGCCATGTGAAACATTATTATTCATATATTTCAGACAAGGAAACAAACTATAGAAATGTTTAAAAACATGACCAAGTTCACACTATCGCTTGTGCATAGTCAAAGAGGGGCTCAGACTAGCTTTCTAGGTATTGCTTAATTCTAATACAGCTATTACATTGCACTATTAGGATATAAATTTAAGAGCATCCATGATGAGACAATGAAATGTCATGTTCTATTCAACTTTAAAAATATTTAAAGACCATTTGATCTCACAACTACTCAATAAAGCAAATATGATATTACTGCTACTGCTACTGCTAAGTCGCTTCAGTCGTGTCCGACTCTGTGTGACCCCATAGACAGCAGCCCACCAGGCTCCCCTGTCCCTGGGATTCTCCAGGCAAGCACACTGGAGTGGCTTGCCATTTCCTTCTCCAATGCATGAAAGTGAAAAGTGAAAGTGTCATCCCTCAGTTGTGTCCGACTCTTAGCGACCCCATGGAACGCAGCCTATCAGGCTCCTCCATCCATGGATTTTCCAGGCAAGAATACTGGAGTGGGGTGCCATTGCCTTCTCTGAGTATGATATTACTAATGGTTAATTATATAATTATTAATTATAGGATTAATCATGTTTATTCACTTACTTAAAAATCAAAAGATAAGTAATATATTAAATACCAAGAAGTTCTAGTTTTTGGAAATCCAAATATGTATGACAGAATCCCTGCTTTTTAATGTTTATATTCTATATGGAGACATACATGGTATGTATGTAGCATGCATTTATGTAAATGGGTGATTCATTTAAGATGTGTGTGCCGAAGGCTACAAGTGCCAAATGGAGAGAGTAATCTTTTCTACCTATGGCACAGTTATCAAAGAAAGCAGTGTCACATACAGGTAGGGACAAAGTAAGGACATCCGATGTAGAAAAACATTTTGAGAAATGTGTGGGACTTTGCTACAGAGAAGGTTGAAAGGGCGTTATCTTGGTGCCCGAAATAGTTCTACACACGCTAAACATGCTTATGGAATTAATAATCCTATTATATTTCTATATCTGACTTGGCAATTATAAATATTCAAATCCCTTTGTAAGTACAGTCACATTGCTAACAAAACAAACGCTGTGGAATTTCATAAGCAGAAATCCTTTTTGAAGTAGTTTGTTTAAAGGGCCGTTTCAAATCTTTGGGTGGCAAAGAATATTTGGAGGGGGAGGAATTCTTCTTAGCACTGGCTAAAAGACATGCAAGTAAATAGCCATTTACATGGTTTCTTTTTGATATTCCTGCCGGAATTGCTTATAATGTGTGATTTCTTCATTTGGATGTTTCTTATTCCGACTAAAACATTTCCAAGTCAATTCACTGTACTTCACAATACACTGAAATGAGTAAAAGTATTAAAAGCATGCCTGAGGCAACAGAAACTTTGAGGTTCATTTCCATTTTGTCAAGTATATTTGATGAATGATGTGACAAAGGAATCCTAATTAAGGTTGAAATCCTGAATACTAAATAAATGAGAAGTGCCACTACATGCATCTTCCACAGTGATAATACTGCCACTTCTGCTTCTCTTTAGCCTAGCCCTTGACTTTTGGGGAAACCTTTTTCTATATATTTTCTTCCTCTATCATTTCTTGAGAGTAGATTACGAGTATCCTACCTAGTTTCAGTCAAGCCCAAAATCTGAACATCTGTCTTTGTTTTTTCTTCTCACATATTCATCTATAGAAAAAGCAAAAATTTTATTTTACATTTATTCTCAAAAAGGCCTTCATTTCTAATATGGCAATCACTGTTTCTTCTTACAATATCTGAAGGGAAAATTATAAAATGAACACTTTAACTTCTAAGAAATAAAATATAAAACAGCTGGAGTAGTAGCACAAGTTAGCTATTTCATGATATCATACTCACTGTTACCAGTATTATTATTACTACTACTATTATTATGAGTCAACAAATAATGGTTAAAATTTATTTATTTGTCACTCACTGGAGAACCATAGGCAATTACTTGATATTTATGTAACTCTAGTAGGCTGATTTTAAACCACTCCTGACAATAATGACAGAAAACCCATTAGCCTTGATGTTTTTGTTGGATTCACTTTTCAACATTACACAGGATGAAATTTTGTAAAAATTTGATTCATTTCAAACTAGTACAAATTCAACTATAAACCCTGATATTTGATTCAGTTATTGTAATATTTACATTTTGACAATGTGTCTATATTATTCTTCCCTTACAAATGTAAATTTTTAGACATCTCCTATATATATGATCTAATTGCACTTGTTGCATTGAAATGACCTGTAACTGTGAAATACACTGTATTTCTAGATGCTCAACATCACTTATCATCAGAGAAATGCAAATCAAAACCACAATGAGGTACCATTTCACGCCAGTCAGAATGGCTGTGATCCAAAAGTCTACAAGCAATAAATGCTGGGTAGGATGTGGAGAAAAGGGAACCCTCTTACACTGTTGGTGGGAATGCCATAGTGGCATAGTACAGCCACTATGGAGAACAGTGTGGAGATTCCTTAAAAAACTGGAAATAGAACTGCCTTATGACCCAGCAATCCCACTGCTGGGCATACACACTGAGGAAACCAGAAGGGAAAGAGACACGTGTACCCCAATGTTCATCGCAGCACTGTTTATAATAGCCAGGACATGGAAGAAACCTAGATGTCCATCAGCAGATGAATGGATAAGAAAGCTGTAGTACATATACACAATGGAGTATTACTCAGCCATTAAAAAGAACACATTTGAATCAGTTCTAATGAGGTGGATGAAACTGGAGCTGATTATACAGAGTGAAGTAAGCCAGAAAGAAAAACACCAATACAGTATACTAATGCATATATATGGAATTTAGAAAGATGATAATGATAACCCTGTATGTGAGACAGCAAAAGAGAACAGTCTTTTGGACTCTGTGGGAAAGGGAGGGAGGGGATGATTTGGGAGAATGGCATTGAAACATGTATAATATCATATAAGAAACGAATCGCCAGTCCAGGTTCGATGCAGGATACAGGAAGCTTGGGGCTGGTGCACTGGGATGACCCAGACAGATGGTACAGGGAGGGAGGTGGGAGGGGGGTTCAGGGTTGGGAACACATGTACACCCGTGGCGGATTCATGTTGATGTATGGCAAAACCAATACAATAAAAAAAAAAGAAATACACTGTATTTCAAAGCTAACCTCCCCCCCAAAAAAGAAGAAAATGTATCTATTCATCATTCTAATGTGGATTACATTTTGAAATGATAATATTTGAAATTCAACAAAAATGTTACACAACTCTCCAAAAAGATATGGTCTCTGTTTTCTGTTCTGTTTATTTTAGTCAGGCTCTGATTTTGAAATTATATTACTTTTATAAAACAAATCTGAAGGCTTTCCAGCTTTGTCACTGTTGTTTAGTCGCTATCTCATGTCCGACTCTTTGTAACGCCCCTGGAGTATAGCCCACCACGCTCCTCTGCCCTGAAGTAATTGTCCTTCAAAATTAAAATGGTGTGTGAAATTCATCTGACCCTAGTGCCCTGCACCAATTTGTATTGTGGCAATAGATTCATTCAGATTTTTAGAATGAATGAAGAAGAATCATTGTTCTAACAGAATTGTGGTAATAGAATCATTTCAGATTCTTGTTAGGTCAATATTGAACATTTGCATTTAAATGGAAAACCAGATATTTCTCATGAGTTTCAATATTCAAAGATAATTCTTGAAAGTTCTTCTGTATTAGAAATGTTTGCTTTTACATTCCAAATTTCTTGTTTTTCATCTCTCTCTCCTTGTTTAAAACCATTTCAAGAAGTGTTTATTTTATTCACCTTTTCAAATACCAGTCTTTGAATTTAGTCATTATTTCTGTTTTATTTATTGACTTAGCAAACACATAGCATTTATTCTGCATTAAGAACTGCTTTAAGCACCTTACCAATATTGTTCAGTCACTAAGTCCTGTCCAGCTCTTTGCGACCCCATGGACTACAGCATGACAGACTTCCCAGTCTTTGAATATTTCCCAGAGTTTGCTCCAACTCATATCCATCGAGTCAGTGTTGCCATCCAACCATCTCATCCTCTGTCGCCCCCTTCTCCTCCTGCCCTCAATCTTTCCCAGCATCAGATTCTTTTCCAATGAGTTGGCTCTTTGCATCAGATGGCCAAATTATTGGAGCTTCTGCTTCAGCATCAATCCTTCCAATGAATATTCAGGGTTGGTTTCTTTTAGGATTGAATGGTTTAATCTCCTTGCAGTCCAAGGGACTCTCAAGAGTCTCCTGTAGCACACAGTTTGAAAACATCAATTCTTTAGGGTTCAGCCTTATTTAGGGTCCAACTCTCATCATCTGTACATGACTCCTGGTAAAGCCAAAGCTTTGACTATGTGGATCTTTGTCGGCAAAGTGAGGTCGCTACTTTTTAATATGCTGTCTAGGTTTCTCATAGCTTTTTTCCCAAGGAACAAGTGTATTTTAATTTCATGGCTGTAGTCACCATCTGCAGTGATTACAAATATTAAGTCCTTTAAATCTTTATAATAATTCCATGAGATACTATTATTATCCTCATTTTATTTGTAAGGAAACAAGGGCACTGGGTCCTTTTATATTCCTCTGTTAGTGTCATGCTTTTCTATTATTGATTTCCACCAAAAGCAATGTCTAAACGCTCTACAGGCTCTGAGATATTTTTTTCTACCCACACCTCTATGCACCACTAATTTCACTTCACTGTCTTCAGTTGCTGTCGTTTACTTATTTGTTTACTAACTTTTAAAAATTCTACAAGTACAGTATAAGATCCAAAATGATGATTTCATGTTTTCTTTGGCCCTTAAGTTCATTGATTGTCTATCCAAGTTTTCCTGTGTCTCTTCCAGTGGGCTCTCTGCGAAAGCTGAATTTCCTCTCAAGCTACCAAGTTCCCTATTTGTGTTGTTATTTTTTGTTGCTTTTGATGTTGTTACTGCTCATGGCTTCTGAGACTGAGTAATACTAAGTGGGAACAGCCTGTATGGGATATCTCTCAAAAGATGGAAGGATATGGGTTCCGTGTCCCTTTAGCAGTTGCCTGCAGTCCTTGATCCCTAGCCTACCCTAGCTGGAGACCTACCTGCCCGGTCCCTATGTTCCTTCCACTATCCAGTCTTGACAATGGGGAACCTAGACTTTTTCATGCAGAGCCGATACACATGCAAGCTGTGTGTTGTCTGTGTGAGACAGAGGGTTTTTTGGATTTGGTGCCCTCAAACTTTTCAGCATCTACTTCCTCTATTAATATATTTAGATCCTAATACTGGAGCTTCTCAGACTTCCCGGGTCATGCTAGTGGTAAAGAACCTGCCTGCCAATTCAGGATACATAAGAGACATGGGTTCAATCCCTGGATTGGGAAGATCTCCTGGAGGAGGGCATGGCAACCCATCTAGTATTCTTGCCTCAGAGAATCCCATGGACAGAGGAGCCTGGCAGGATACAGTTCGTAGTGTCGCACAGAGTTGGACATGATTGAAGTGACTTAACAGACACACACACACTGGGACTTCTCATAGACTGTGGTCTCTAGACTTTTCTCCATAAAGTAAAAAAAAAAAAAAAAACAAATCCTCCATATCCAACACCATTGATTTCTAGGATGATCATGCATTTCAGGTTGACTAGGTCCACCTAGTTCAGTAGTGGTAGACAATCAGATAAGGGAGAACAGAAAACACATTCAAAATAGGCTGCCATATTTCCAGAATCCTTCTTCTCTTTTTAATACATCTTAGAAGACGCATCATAAATATGTATTTGTAATATTATGAATCCAGAAGACCACAATACCAACAAAAACTAGAAAGTGGTAAGAGAGAGGGAAGTAAAAGAATACTAATTTCCTTCTTTTGCATGAGAATCAAATATAAAATCACTCATGATATTGATAATTAAAGAAATATAACATAGAATACATTTTTTTATTTTATTTTTAAACTTTACATAATTGTATTAGTTTTGCCAAATATCAAAATGAATCCGCCACAGGTATACATGTGTTCCCCATCCTGAACCCTCCTCCCTCCTCCCTCCCCATATCATCCCTCTGAATACATTTTTTTAAGTGTAAAGGAAAACACTACCAGAATTAAAAACAAAATGTGGATATTCAAATGTCTGGATAAAAATTTAAAAACAAATTTTTCAGGAAATATTTATCAATCATTAGTCCCTGGTATGGTACTAGTACTGAAGGGAAGTAGGAATTATAATGGCCAAGTGGTTAAGGCATTGGACTTAATATCCAATGGATTTATATCCTCATGGGTTCGAACCCCATTTCTGGTACAACAGGTCCTGCATTATGACTTCCCTGGTGGCTCAGACGATATAGTGTCTGCCTACAATGCCTACAATGTGGGAGACCCAGGTTCAATCCCTGGGTCAAGAAGATCTCCTGGAGAAGGAAATGGCAACCCACTCCACTACTCTTTTTTGGAAAATTCCATGGACGGTGGAACCTGGTAGGCTACAGTCCATGGAGTCACAAAGAGTCGGACACGACTGAGCGACTTCACCAGTCATAAGCAATTATTATGGATTTGACTTCTTCTTCTTCTTTTTCTTTTTTTTTTCTATCATGCCCCTGCCAACACTGTCATTCTTAGACTTAACTGAATATCATATTCCCAACACAGTATTTTCATTTTTTGGCTATGATGAAGGAACGGACTTTACAATAAAAGCAAGGGAAAATGGAGTGGTAAGATAAAGGGAGAGACACATTAGCAAAGTAGGCTTAAATAAGGATATAAGGTCTCATGTTTTAAAGCCGCTAATAGCTTGAATTGCAGCCGCTGAAACTATAACCTAAGCAAATCAGAGTAGTTGTATACACTTTGTGATATTTCATTTAATGGATTATTTCATATGGCAATTGTACGTACGAATACAAGAATATAAGGATGTATAAGAATACAAGGAGCACTATACTAGATATGTCAGTCAGTCATAAGAAAGTTCACTTCAAGAGAAACAGGACAAACAGCCCTTTCCACAATACTCTCTCAGAGATCAACTTACTCATTGACCCTGACCTTCCCATGCAGTTTGGATGAGGAGTGAGTACTTGGCACAAAAGAAGTCAACCCACAGGCAAGCTCACTAACCATGATGAGGTCTGAAGCAAATAAACAACTAAAAAATTGAGAATAGTGACTGCCTAAATCAATCAGAATGCTTATCTCAGGAAAGTGTTAGCCCTATAACACTAGTAGAAATAGAAGTAGAAGTAGGAAAACTTGTATCTTAAAGAGATTATTATGAAGCTATGATAGGTTAAGGCTGAAAATCCCTTTTTATTTAATTATATAGGTTTTGGAACCCTAAAGTGAAGAGTCACACTTCTGAATTCTGAGAATTGCCTTAAATGCTGAATGACTATCTGTAAGCTCCTTCCATATCATAGGTCTTGTGTTTCGGTAACTAGATTTCTTTATCTAGTGTTAATAAAGTTTCTCCATTATTTGAAGAAAATAAATCTCTGTTTCATTCAATCTAAATTAAAATAAAATGTAAAAACTATAACAAGGAAGTAGAAAAATGAACTTCCCTGGTGGTCCAGTGGTTAGGAAGCTGCCTGCCAATGCAGGGGACATGGGTTTGGTCCCTGGTCCAGGAAGATCCCACATGCCATGGAGCAACTAACCTCCTATACCACAACTGCTGAGCCTGTGCTCTGCAACAACAGAAGCCACTGCAGTGAGAAGCTTGTGCACTGCCACAGAGTATCGCCTGCTTGCCGCAACTAGAGAAAGCCTGCACACAGCAATGAAGCCCAGTGCAATCAAAAATAAATAAATACATAAACATTAAAAACAGAAAAGGAATTATAAAAGTGGAAATAAATATTCAGAGTAAAGAGAAGACTGACACATTATATTAATAAATGTAAGTGGGTTAACCACTTGAATCAGAGGTACTAGTTCACAGAAATTAAACTGAGTTGAGTCCTTATGCACTGTTAGTAATGAATTAACTGTGTTAGGTGAACTGTGGACCCACACGATGTCTTAAAATTCAGCCTCCAATAATGTAGTAGAGCCAAAATCAGCGTTGAGAGGCAATAAGAGGAAGAGAGTATGGCATAAAGATATAAGGAATTGGCAATAACTATTTTGAGCAAAATCAGTGGACTCTTAAATGCTTAAGAAGCAGAAGCACACATGAGAAGGTGCTGCAAAATAGTAGCCACTGACTTAAATCAAAGACCAGATTTCTCTTCCCTGTTGTTTTCATGCATGCTCAGGCATGTCTGACTTTTTGCGACCCCATGGACTGTAGCCAGCCAGGCTCCTCTGTCCATGGGATTTCCCAGGCAAGAATATTGGAGTGGGTTGCCATTTCCTCTTCCAGGGGGTCTTCCTGGCCCAGGAATTAAACCCACTTCTCTTGCAACTCCTGCATTAGCAAGGGGGTTCTTTACCAGTTAAGCCATGAAGCAAGCCCCAAAAGAAGCTAGTCCTAGCAGAGAATGGTTGTTGGGTATATGTGAAACCAAGCAGGATCCTGCAGGGCCCTCCAGGGTACAAAAACTCCTCTTTGTCTCCTGTGTTTCATTTGTAAGGGGAAAAAAGGGGGGTTTAGGCTCCTAGGCCTCCTCAAAGTCTTCCAAAGAATAGACTCACACAGTTAGTGATTAGGGAAACAGAGTACAGGACTCTTAGTTCCTCCTGTATGAATATAGATAATAATCTGATGAATATCTTTGAGTTGTTCTACAGAAACCAAGACCCCTGTTCAGGTGGAGGATGAAGCATATGGACCCCAGACTGGTTGGAATCAGAAGGTTGAGATTCCAGAAATATCACCCTATTACCTCACCACCAACCAATCAGAAGGGCCATGAGATGATCATATATCCTGAGACTTTCTCCCCTAACATTGTCCTTAAAAACTCTTGCCTGAAAGCCATCCAAGGAGTTCAGACCATTTGAGCATGAGCTGCCTGCTCTCCTTGCCTAGTACTTGCAATAAATCTTTCTCGGCTCCAAACACCAGTGCTTCAGTTTGACCTCACTGTGTACCAGGGACATGTGAACTTGGGTTCAATAACACACTAAGCAGTCATTGGGTTTTTTTTTTAGCATACAAGTTGTCTCTTGTGATGCTTTTGAATTGTGGTACTGGAGAAGACTCTTGAGAATCCCTTGGAGAGCAAGGAGATCAAATCAGTTAATCCTAAAAGAAATCAACTCTGAATATCCACTGGAAGGACTGATGCTGAAGCTGAAGCTTCAATAATTTGGCTACCTGATGCAAAGAGCCAACTAATTATAAAAGACCCTGATGCTGGGAAAGATTGAGGGCAGGAGGAGAAGTGGGTGACAGAGGATGAGATGGTTGGATGGCAACAGTGACTCAACGGACATGAGTTTGAACAAACTTCAGGAGAAAATGAAGGAAAAGGAGACCTGCTGTTCTGCAGTTCATGGGTTCTCAGAAACTTAGACAAGGCTTAGTGATTGAACAACAAAACACATATACACACAAAATAGTTATCAATATGAGCAAAATATTTCTAAACATATCAAAAAGAAGTAATGAGAAATTTTAACTCAAAGAGAAATTAAACAGTTTACAATTACTGCTAACCCCGGGATCAATCCCTTGGTGGGAACATCCCCTGGAGAAGGAAATGGCAACACACTCCAGTATTCTTGCCTGGAGAATTCCATGGACAGAGGAGCCCGGTGGGCTGTAGTTCATGTGGTTGCACGGAGTCAGACACAACTGAGCGACTAACACTTTCACTTCATGTTTCAAAATGCATTTCACATTTGTTTCTCCTCTCTTTTCCCTCTCTTTGAATGTATGTATAGATGAAAGTAATGATGGTTTAAAAAAAAACAGATTAGCATAAGAAAACATTTCCCAATTAATCCATTGTCTAGTTTTGACTATTGCTGGGGAGACAGGAAAAGAAAGAGAGGGAGAGGAGAAGACAGAAAGAAGAGGGCAAGGAGAACATCTCAATACTTTCCTAGGTGGATAAAATAGTCACAGGATTAGGGGGCTTTTTAGCTTTGACATCAGCAAAGTAATGTCTCTGCTTTCTAATACGCTGTCTAGGTTTGTCATAGCTTTTCTTCCAAAAAGCAGCGTCTTTTAATTTCATGCCTGCAGTCACAATCTGCAGTGATTCTGGAGTCCAAGAAAATAAAATCTGTCACTATTTCAATTGTTTCAGTGAAATCATATGACAAAGGTCTGAATAGTCAAAGCTGTGATTTTTTCCGTAGTCAAGTATGGATGTGAGAGTTGGACTGTAAAAAAGGGTGAGCATCAAAGAATTAATGCTTTTGAACTGTGGTGTTAGAGAAGACTCTTGAGAGTTCCTTGGACTACAAGGAGATCAAACCAATCAATCTTAAAGGAAATCAATCTTGAATATTCATTGGAAGGACTGATGGTAAATCTGAAGCTCCAGAACTTTGGCCCTCTGATGTGAACAGCCAACTCACTGGAAAAGACCCTGATGGTGGAAAAGATTGAAAGCAGGAGGAGAAGGGGACGACAGAGGATGAGATGGTTGGATGGCTTTATGGATTCAATGGACATGAGTGTGAACAATCTCTGGGGGATGGTAAAGGACAGCGAAGCCTGGCATGCTGCAGTCCAAGGGGTCACAGAGTCGGACACGACGGAGCAATTGAACAACAGAAGGCTTTTGCCTCCTGAAAGAACTATAGTTTGTAGGTTTGAAGACCATCTTACCTTTGCTCAGTTTCAAAACTAGTATTTGTATGAAATGCTGCTTTCACATTTGATTTGGAAAAAAAATATTGAACTATGTGTAAATGGGAAACCTTTGAGACTGCACCATCTGGAGCTAATATTTGAAGTGATTTACACATGAAATAGAAAAAGAAAGACTCCACATGAAATTATGCTCTTAATATTTTTAAACTAGATTAACAATATATCTAATGCCTCCATGTTATACATAGATTGTGAATAAAACTTATTCCCTTATATTCCTGTCTGTTGGGATGACCATTAAACAAAAGTGTCTCACATTTTGAGGTATGGGGCTATTACTTGACTCCTGCCTTTTGGCATTATTTGTCATCTGACTATCTCCTAACTCTATTATAAGCTTTCCCCACCCCAGTTCATCCAGTACATATGTGTATTGAGCCTACTAAATGCCATGCATTGTGCTAGGATTTAGAAAGTCAATAGTGTTTCTAGACAATCATGTCTGCCTTTTGGGAATAAGAAAATAGTTAATAAAATAGGCATTAACCAATTATTCTCACAATTATACAAAACATAGGCTAGGAAATAGTTGTACAGGATGCTATAATAACAAATGTTAGAAGAAAATGACTTATTGAGAAGTCACTGGAGGCTTTCCAAAACTGGTCATTATTATGCTAAAATTACTGTCTAAATTTTATTATTCTTATATCTTTATACAGACAGAGGGTGTCAAAGCCAGGTCAAGCCTCAAACCAGATGTTGCCACTGTTATTAAAAAAACAGTAAAACCTTATGAATGAAGACATGTCAGCTGTCTTAGGAGCCACAGGTCAACTTGAAAGTGTGGGCCACAAAGCCATCATTTATTTTTATAAGAATTTCAATGAAGACTATATATACTGATGTCATATAGTAATATATTCATCAAAATTACATGATCATTGAATGAATAGCATCCCTTTAGTGAATTGAAAAATTCTGTCTAATTTTCCAGTGGTCATTCTTCCTCTTCAAGTGGAAAATTCCAAGAGAAGCATAATACATGATTACCAATCCAGTAAATATTTGAGTTTTCAATGAATCGCTATCATCGTTCCATACTGATTCCCGCTAAACCATAGATAGGTACCCAGACATATCAGGCAACTTATATTTTGAAATTTAAACTTCTAGCTGGAATTCCAGAACTCTAGTGTACTTCAAAGTGGGCTTTCCCAGAGGCTCAGGAAAGCTGAGGGGACTCAATTTCAGTTCAAATATCTTGTCCACACTCCCGCATATTTGTTTATTACTAAGGTTTGCTATCTGCATTACTTTATGCTCTCTTTCAGGAGTGATTGAGCTTTACATTCTTTCTTTTGGCTGCTGATAGGCAGTTTTCTGGCTTGTGATAATAGGCAAGAGTCCTTAGAATCATCTTATTGGGATCAGGTCCCATGCCAATGACTGTCCTGGGGAATGAGATGGGTTGATTGGTTGAAGGAATCAAGCCCACCTCCAGAAATGTAGAGGTTGCCTGAGGAAGATGAAAGCCTGGAGGGAAACCTAGATGCTGTTAGGAAAGGGGGAAGGGTAGAATGCATCCTGTATAGGGATTCAACAACATCCAAAGAAACGATCTGCTCTCAAAAGCAAAGAAAGGGAGGAACTCAAGTAGTCGCAGTTCCATCATCTCCCACAAAAGGGGGAGCCCAAATTAACAGTTACATCTACCTTTAACTCACTGGATACTTTTTTTAAAATCCTGTCTGGCCAAGCCTGGTGGTAATCAATGCCATATTCAAAGTAGCCAATTATTGAGGGTCACTGGCAATTTTGAATGGGGAAATGTCCAGCCAGATTTTCAGTAGCTATAAAATGGGATTTACAAGATACATAAAGTCATTATTTGGTGGGGAGGGGATTTGAAGAATTCATTCTTTACCTGATAGAGACTGGCAATCTATCCACTACAGTATTGCATTCCCAAGGAATACATCAGTGAGTGGCCTTGGATTCCAAGGATGTCCAGGATAGCTGGATTAGTAATGCCTTGACTACATCTAAGAGAAAGTATTCTGCAGCAACAGCATAATTTTGGTTAAGACTAATAAATCCTATTTTGTAGTAATAAAAGAGTTAAATTTATCTCTTTGACACAAGACAAATTGACACAAGAGAAAGTGGGAAAATTAACACATATGATCCCAGATGGAGAACAAGTTTGTTTGTTTGTTTTCCAAACTTCAAACTTTTTATTTTGTATTGGCGTATAGCTGATTATATTATAAACTAACTGTATCTATAACAAAGATGTACATTTGGCTGTCAGGAAATTCTCCCCACCCTTGGAACCAGCATAGGAATACTAGCTCAAAAAGGAGTAATTGAAGTAGTTCTGGGTTTTTTAGGGTTTGTTTTTTTCTTTTTTCTCAGCTTGCTTCTGGGTTTAATTACCTTTGGTTACCTTTCAGACAATGGAGAAGGAAATGGTAATCCACTCCAGTGTTCTTGCCTGGAGAATCCCAGGGATAGAGGAGCCTGGTGGGCTGCCGTCTGTGGGGTTGCACAGAGTCGGACACGACTAATGTGACTTAGCAGCATAGCGGATTAACAATGTTGTGGTAGTTTCAGATGAACAGCAAAAGGACTTAGCCATACATACACATGCATCCGTTCTCCTGCAAACACCCCTCCCATTTAGGCTGGCACATAACACCGAATAGAGATCCATGTGCTACAATAGGTCCCTGTTGGTTATCCATTTTGAATACAGCAGTATGTATAGGACTTTCCCAAACTACTTAACTATCCCTGCCCTTCCCCTCCCCTGGCAACCACAAGTTCATTTTCTAAGTCTGTGAATCTCTTTCTGTTTTGTAAGTTCTTTTGTATCATTTCTTTTTAAATTCCACATACAAGGGATGTCACATGATATTTCTCCTTCTCTATCTGACTTCACACAGTAAGACACTCTGTAGGTCTATCCACGTTGCTGCAAGGGCATCATTTCATTCTTTTTAATGGCTGAATAATATTCCATTGTATGTATTTACCACATTGACAGAAAACTTCTTATCTGGTCTTCTGTTGTTGGACATTTAGTTTGTTTCCAAATTTTGGCTATTGCAAACAGTGCTGCAATGAACACTGGGGTGCATGTATCCTTTGGGATCACATTTTTCTCAGGATATATGCCCAGGAGTGGGATTGCAGGGTCATATGGTAACTCTATTTTTAGTTTTTAAAGGAACCTCCATACTGTTCTCCATAATGACTATAACAATTTACATTCCTTCCAGAATGTAGGAGGATTCCCTTCTCGCCACACCTTCTCCAGCATTTGTTGTTTGTGGATTGTTTGATGATAGCTATTCTGACAAAAGTGAGGTGATATCTCTTGTAGTTTTGATGTGCTTTTCTCTAATAACTAAGGATGTTGAACGTTTTCATGTGCCTGTTGGTTATCTGTATGTCCTCTTTGGAGAAATATCTATTCAGGGCTTCTGCCCATGTTTTTAGTGTTATAAATAACGATCTCTCCTGGGAGCAATGGATGGGTGGACGTTATGAAACTGGGCAACTAATTTGACCATGGCTCAAAGAGATAAAGTGACTTGCTGGACATCTCATGGATTATAAATGACAGATAGTTCACAATAACCCAGAGACCAGACCTCAGAATGATGCTGACATAGGGGAGGAAGTAGAAAGAAGGGAGAAAAACAAATTGAACTGTCTCTACCAGGCTCAAAACTCCATGCTCATGTTAATACACATGTTTGCTCATTTACTAGTTAGCTCAACAAAATAGGCCTTTTAAATAATGTGTCTGCAATTGTATCCTCTAGAGGTAATCAGCAGCTTATTAACCTTAACCATAATAACACATTATCACTATTTTGTTTCAGTTGGTTAATTTGCAAAACAATAGTGAAGATCCTACCCAACATGTAAGAATTTATTCCTCAGTGATCAGCACTGAATAAATACAGTGACCCTCACTGGAAATGCCAGGGACTTGGGAGGGAGCTTCAGGATGCTGAGGAGGAGGGAGTCAGGGGGTTCAAGAGCTCATGAGGAAGTCAGAGTTAAAAACAAACATGGGTCAACCCTTAGGCATAAACTGATGACAATCAGAGCCAGACTCAGAGTCTGGGGTGAAGGTCAGTTTGATTTCCTCCAGTGTGATATTTTGCTTTGCTAAATATAGGATGGGATGAGTTATGCATTAATACTTAAAATTTTGGTCCATGAGCATATTGCTAGAAGGTCTCCTTCAGGTAGCTACAGAGAAATTGATGCTGTATTAAGTAGGATATATACCCTCCAGTGATTACTGTCAAAAATAATCAGTTGAAAAATTTCTTTCAAGTCCAACCCAAAAAATAAGTTACTAAAGTTTCCAGACCATATCTTTTATACATTTTTTATTATTGCTGGCTCAAACTGAAAGCCAGGCTCTAAAGCCATTGGCTTCATAAAGCACATATTTATCTTGTCTTGTAACTAATTGAAAGCCACTGGTCTTTGTGGCAAGCGTTTCTCCAGAACATAGTACTTTTACAAAAGTGCAACAAAAATAGCAGGTTCAGCCTGAGGCCCAGCACCTATTTTGCCCTTAGCGGGCTAATAAAAATGAATCAGGAGGATTTAATTTCCTTCCTACTAATTATCTCTGATTTAGCCAGAAGATATGCAATATTAAAAGGGTGACTTTATGTACTCATATTCCATGATACACCAAAGTTTGGAAATTCATTCAAGCAAGTTATTTTTAAAGAGTGGTGTTGTGTACAGTATACTGAAGATAAAGGAAAGAATGGAAGACACTCATAGCATAAGACATAGAATCTTTGCAGACCACATCCATAAAACATGGATATCAAGGCATCTTGGAAAATTCTAGAGGGGAAGCAGATACACATCTGTCTGTAACATTTTACCTTGCTGGCAGGCTCTTTTTCTACTGTTCTCTTGTTTGTTCTCCTCTAGGCAAACTGATTACTTTGCTGAGCTCTAACATGCCACATATTTCTGCATTAGGGCCTCTGCACTGGCTGTTTCCTCTGCCCAGAATGTTCTTCTCTCAGAAAACTACTTCCCCACTCTCTTAAGTCTTTTAAGTATTTGCTCAAATATCTCGCTAGTGAGGCTGACCCCAGTCACCTCTCTTCCTTTCCAATTCCCAAGTATGCTCAGGTCTTCAAAAACATATTCTACCTTTTCTTTATTTCACAGCATTTATCACCATCTATTTTATTATAATTTATATATTTATTGTGTTCATTATTTATTTACCACCTCCTGCTAGATTGTAAGCTCCGTGAGAGAAAATATCTTGAGATGTCCTTTACTGATGTAGTCAACATGCCTACAATAGCCTCATACATAGAAGGCACTCAATAAACATTTGCTGAAACAATGGATGTGACAGATAAGAATGTAAGCTGCCTGAAAACGGGAGCATTATTTTACTCCTCACTATACACTGAGTGCCTATTTCAGTGCCTGACAAATAGTAGATGTCTAAGCAGTTTGTTGAATTAACAAGCCAGATAATAGATAAATATGTTTTTTTTTCTTTTTATCAAAGACACAAATTATATGAAATCAAAGAGAAAATAAGAAATAATTGTATATACACATATATACACATAAAATGTCTTATAAAACTATTTGAATTGAGTTTTAAAGTATTCATATAAGGTAAAGTCTAGTAAATAAATAACTAAAACAAAACACCAAATTTCTTATGTAAGAAAAAAAATCCTAAGAAAGCATCATATCCAGCTTATGTTTCACTTGCAGTATTTCCAGAGTCACAACAGGTATGAAACCTACTCAGAATAGGTCATGAATAGGTCAAGAATAGGTCATGAATCCTCAGTTTCATAAATTTTGAAAATATATTGGAAAACACAATATTTAAGTAAAAGAAAAGAAAAACTGAAACATCACATCTGGAAGACAGCTTCAAAATATGAAATATAATGGAAGTTCTCTCTGAAAAAATCTTCCAAAACACAAAATTAGGTAGCTTCAAGACTGCACTTGAAAACATATACTGCTGAAATATTAAGAACACTACCATAAAAATTTCTTGTATAGCAAAGCAATAATATTTTACTTTTACTCAGAGGCAATATTTCCAATGATTACAATTTTCCCCCAAAACTTATGAAGTGTCCACCAAGGCTTTGAGTTTATTATATTAAATCAAAATGTGAAACTGAAATATCAGATATAAAAATCTTAAGCTAAAGTGTTCACCTTTCAGAGTCTGGATTGCTTCTATACAGAATCCTTGGCCTTTGATTTTGGTGTGCAAACTTTCATTGACAATGAAATTAAAAAAAAAAAAAAAAGACAAGATCAATGGAAGTTTCTAGAAACTGTCTATACAGTAACAACACTTGGTCACCTCCAATCCCCCAAAACCATAATAATAGTACCTGCATCCTCTTTTTCAAATGAAGTATTTGAGAGATACACAAGTTATAACAGTCATTAAATCTTTCTTCTTTTCTGCCCACCCTGCCTGGTCTCCTAGTTGCAAACCACTGCTATCTATGCCTAGAGAGCTGCCTGGACTCATATATTCACTGTAAGTTTGAGGTTGTGATTCAGTCAATTCCCTTTCAACAAGCTGACAGCCAAAATCTTTCTAAACACACACCAAATCACCTTCACAATCAACAGTTTGCTAAAGACCTCTGAAGAAATCCACAGGAGCCACCATGGCATGGTTCAGTTCAGTTCATTTGCTCAGTCATGTCTGACTCTTCACAACCCCATGGACACAGCATGCCAGGCCTCCCTGTCCATCACCAACTCCCGGAGTTTACTCAAACTCATGTTCACTGAGTCAGTGATGCCATCCAACCATATCATCCTCTGTCGTCCCCTTCTCCTCCTGCCTTCATTTTTCCCAGCATCAGGGTCTTTTCAAATGAGTCAGCTCTTCGCATCAGGTGGCCAAAGTATTGGAGGTTCAGCTTCAACATCAGTCCTTCCAATGAACACTCAGGACTGGTCTCCTTTAGGATGGACTGGTTGGATCTCCTTGCAGTCCAAGGGACTCTCAAGAGTCTTCTCCAACACCACAGTTCAAAAGCATCAATTCTTCAGTGCTCAGCTTTCTTTATAGTCCAACTCTTACATCCATACATGACTACTGGAAAAACCATAGCCTTGACAAGACAGACCTTTGTTGACAAACTAATGGATGGTAGGTGACCCTAAAATGTCTAGCATTGTCTTTAAACCCTTCACTCACCATATCATCTTTTATTTGATATAATCACATCACTTGCTCTGTTATTATTTTCTGTTTTCTTGTTTGCCTCACTAACTATGCAACCCTGTTGAAGAGAATATGGCTGTCTTACTCCAGAGTATGATTAAACACTTAGTGCCTAGGGCTCCCCTGGTGGCTCAAATGGTAAAGCATCTGCCTGCAATGCAGGAGACCTGGGTTCAGTGCCTGGGTCCTGAAGATCCCCTGGAGAAGGAAATGACAACTCACTTCAGTATTCTTGCCTGGAGAATTCCATGGACAGAGGAGCCTGGAGGGCTACAGTCCACAGGGTTGCAAAGAGTTGGACATGACTGAGTGACTAACATACACTGTATAAAGAGATGAAGGAATGAGCTGATTTGAAAGAAAAAATTGGTATTTTGTTTTCCTCGGTGATTTTACATAATGAAGGGGAGCAGAATATGCCATTCCCACCTCCTGCAAAATGTGCCACTTTGGCATATACATTATTTTCATTTGAAGGCAATCAAGATCCAGTAAACTCAGAAAAGCTCTTTGCCTCCCTCTTAGCTGCCTGAAAGAACTTCAGAAGGGGACCTGCACAAGGAAGAGAGTTATAAACAGAGGCAACTTCATCTGAGAGATTTACCTGCAGAGCAGGGCAAATATTTGTTTACCAAACACACCTTCATCTTTACCAAATACATCTGTTCTCTTCATCTTCCTGTCAACTGCCTTCTCTCCTTTGAAGTCTAAAACCTATACCTCTTTCCTTAGCTCTGATTTGTACATAAGCGTTACTAGCCTAACTGCCTTTGAATCTCCTATTTTTATGGGCCTCCTGTATGTAAGAAGTTAAATTCATTCATTTTATTCTGTTAACCTGTCTTGTGTCCATTTAATTATTAGACCTGTTAAAGGACCTAGAAGTATAGAAGGCAAATTCTTTCCTTCCCTATAATAATCTCTACAGAACGAGAAGACCCACACACAAAAATGAAAGTAGGGGAAAGGTAACAATTTTCTACTGTCTATAGGAATTATAACAATCATACAATTCTGATTAGATTGAAATTACTCTCTCAGGTGGCGGATTCATGTTGATGTATGGCAAAACCAATACAATATTGTAAAGTAATTAACCTCCAATTAAAATAAATAAATTTATATTAAAAAAAGAATGCTATTTGCCATTATACTGGAACATCATTAAATGAGATACAGAAATCATTTTGAAGATGTACATTGACTATTGTAAAATCTAATCAACACACAGTGAAAACAGTTACCCAAAGTTATACCCTGGGTCAACCTTTTTTCATATAGCATTCTTTCATTATTTTTCTTTCTTTTTTTGTATATTGTGGCTAATTTACATACAATAAAATATGGAGATTTTAAGCACAAATAATTCTACTCTTATAATTAAAATATAGACATCTACATCATCCCAAGAAATTTCCTTGTTCCCTTTTCTAGTCTGTGGCACAACTCTCATCCCCAGCCCTAGGCAACCATGGCATTGGTTTCCATCATACAGTTTTATTAGTCTGCTTACAAAGTTCATAAAAGTTAAATCATACAGTGTGGATTCTTGTCCACTACTCTTTGCATGCACTACTCTTTAATGCAACACAGTCAATTTGAGGTTCCTCTCTGCTGTCGTATATGTCCATTTCTTTGTATTGCTGATAAGGATCCCATTGTTTATCCATTTACTCATTTATGGGCATATAGGGAGAAGGCAATGGCACCCCACTCCAGTACTCTTGCCTGGAAAATCCCATGGATGGAGGAGCCTGGTAGGCTGCAGTCCATGGGGTTGCTCAGAGTCGGACACGACTGAGCAACTTCTTTCACTTTTCACTTTCCTGCATTGGAGAAGGAAATGGCAACCCACTCCAGTGTTCTTGCCTGGAGAATCCCAGGGACGGCGGAGCCTGGTGGGCTGCCGTCTATGGGGTCACACAGAGTTGGACATGACTGAAGTGAGTTAGCATAGCATAGGTTGCTTTCAGTTGTAACTGTTATGAATACAACTGTTGTGAACATCTGTGTATAAGTATACACAGTATATACAATGTGTTTACTCTTCTCTTGGTTAAAACCAAGGAGTGGAATTGCTGAGTCATCTGGTGGGTGTATGTTTCAGTGTATAAAAAGATCAACCCTTTCTTTTGAAGTGGTTGTGCCATGTTACTTTCTCAGCAGAAACATATGAGTTTCAGTTTCTCTGCATTCTCACCAACACTTCATAATGTTGTTCTTTTTGTTTGCTCCTTAGCTCTTCCGGTGAATAGAGTGTTATCATAGCAGTTTTAATTGACATTTTCCTGGTTATTGTTGATTGATACTGTTGAGCATTTGTATATGTTTTTGGCCATTCTTCCATCTTTCTTTCAAGTCCTCTGCTCAGCTTTTATTGAGTTATTTATTATTATTTCTGTTGCTGTTATTACTAACAGAGTTGTTCTTTTTATATTCTAGATAAGTCTTTTGTCAGATATGTGCAAGACAAATATTCTGCCAGTTCCTGGCTTACCTTTTAATTTTTGTGAACATGAATATTAATGAGTAGATTTAAAATATTTTTCTGATAAAGTGCCTGGCTTTATCTTACATGTAGAATTCTTAGAACCTCGATGGGAATAGTGGAATTGTTCATAAAATACAATTTTGCATTTTGTTTCTTGAACCAAAATTTAATACATATCGTCAATTTTTCTTTGCTGGGCATTATTAACATTATACTCTAAATTTTATTTAAATTTATTAAATAACATATCTGCTTGTGTTTTCTGAGGAAAAATAACTGAACAGCACCAATAATTAAAATCAACTTTAAGAAATCCATAAAGACTGGGGATTTTCAAAGTTAGATGATCTTTAAAAATCAAGGGACATTATAAAAATTACAGCATATCTAATTGCTTGGCTTTATATATTTTCTTGATACATATTATAAACATATCATTCTCAAACAAGTTCTTGTATTTTTTATAATATCACTAATGACTACTAAAAAATAATTTCACATGAAAATGACAAATAACCTGAATAATATACCAAATAAATTATCAAGTGGGTAGTTTTAGATGGACTTCTTTCTTTTTCATAAGTTGGTAACTATAGACAGAATACAGGTAAGCCACGGTTTATTCCTGCTACTTGGTTAATCAACTACGTAGTCATGGGAATTCTATAGCCTTCCTTAGTTCTTACTGTTGTCAGCTATAAAATGAATGCAGAAAAAATATGTATATAATTGAAAAAAATGAAGGCAGATATCCTCCCAAGCACACATGTTGGGATAGCCTTGATAGTTATATTGTAGAAAAATAGGTATTTTCTATGTCCTACCATATTTAAATGCATTGTTAAATTCTGATATACGATTGGCATGTTTAGATAAGTCTTAACACTTAATATGTTTCACAGAGAATTATTAAAAATTCAAATGTATTTTCCAAATGTACCATTCCTTGAATAATAAGCATTGGAAAATGAATGTTTTAAATGAAACTAACTCCTGTAATATGATTACAAGCTCAAAGATGAATATGCTTATGAAATTAAAATATAGTTTTTGATGAAAATAAAGTTTGAAATGTACCCGTAAATCAATGCCTTAGAAAAACAGACATATGCATAACTCATTTTAATCATGCACGTGCACCCTTGCCAAAAACATCTGTCTAAGATACACTTCAATATACAATACACCACATATTCATGCAAGAATATGGTAACTGGGGAAAGAGCATCTTTACGCCAATCCTCGAGTTTACAGTCATTTATTAATAATTACAGGAAATATATTAGAGTTACTGTATTATCTTTTTCATACTTAAGTAGATATCCTCTATGATTATGCTGAAGGACTCTTTTCTTTGAAATTTGTTCACTTAGGCAGCTCAAGAAAAGGAAGAACTCCAAAGTAGAGTGTGCATACTTGAAATCAAAGGTAAGAGGAGTCAGGAGAAATGTCTGTGGGGAGGACTCATTAGGTAAAATCGATTTTATTTAACAAGAAGACAATAAAAATTCTATAATATAGTGAAATATTAATTTTGCTTCATATTTCTTATCATTTTCATGCCAAACCACTCTCTAACATGCTTTTCTTAGAGTATTTTCTTAATATTACTCCCTTTTTCCTCTGACAATCAAAACAGAACTTAACGAATTATTTCTATACAAAACAAGTCAAAATTAGGGTGAGGGAAGTCTTCCTTTGGTAAAGTTTAGAGTAATCTGGAAGATATTTTAGTATTAGAAGCTAGAAGTTTCTGAAAATGTGAACGTTTCACATGAAAAGGACAATTATAAAAGATACAAAAATTATTATTATTTATGGGAGAAGGACATCAACTTTGAAAATTATTAAATATACCATCTTTTCTATGAGATCTTCGAACATTGTTGACCAGCAACAGTAACTAATTCTCAGTTAAAATTAGTAGCAATTAATGTTATGGTTATTTATGCAATCCATCTGAAAATAGATCAGTTCATTTAAGTATAGCTTCTGAAACACTTTTAAAATTTAATCACTTTCAGTTTCCAAGTTGAAAATCCAAAAGACAACCAGTATATAGTAACAAGTGCAGACTCTCCATAAAATAAGGATGTCAAGTGATTGTTAATACTTATCTCCAGTTTGGTAAGGAAGAGATGGTGATGATTCAAAATCTCTTCTTTCTGGTATCTCAGTTCTAGCTCTTCCTTGACTCAATTGTTGACTTCATGGAGCAAAGTCTTTACCTATATTTTCAAGGATTTTTCAGGGTTCTCTTAAGACTCAATGACATGTCTCAAAATGTTGGTTATAGTTCTCCAACTCACCAGTTTTCTTTGTTTATAAATCTGACTGCCCTCTACCTACATTCTTCCTGCCAATATAAACATTGATCTATATAATGGCAGTAGAAGAATAGTTACATGTCTTTTGGTAAAAGGAGGCCAATTACCACTGTCTTCAGTTCAGTTCAGTTCAGTCACTCAGTCATGTCCGACTCTTTGAAACCCCATGAATCGCAGCACACCAGGCCTCCCTGTCCATCACCAACTCCTGGAGTTCACTCAGACTCATGTCCATCGAGTCAGTGATGCCATCCAGTCATCTCATCCTCTGTCGTCCCCTTCTCCTCTTGCCCGCAATCGCTCCGAGCATCTGAGTCTTTTCCACTGAGTCAACTCTTCTCATGAGGTGGCCAAAGTACTGGAAGTTCAGCTTTAGCATCATTCCTTCCAAAGAACAGCCAGGACTGATCTCCTTCAGAATGGACTGGTTGGATGTCCTTGCAGCCCAAGGGACTCTCAAGAGTCTTCAACAACACCACATTTCAAAAGCATCAATACTTTGGTGCTCAGCTTTCTTCACAGTCCAACTCTCACATCCATACATGACCACTGGAAAAACCATAGGCTTGACTAGATGGACTTTTGTTGGCAAAGTAATGTCTCTGCTTTTGAATATGCTATCTAGGTTGGTCATAACTTTCTTTCCAAGGAGTGAGCGTCTTTTAATTTCACGGCTGCAGTCACCATGTGCAGTGATTTTGGAGCCCAAAAAAATAAAGTCTGACACTGTTTCCATTGTTTCCCCATCTATTTCCCATGAAGGAATGGGACCAGATGCCATGATCTTAGTTTTCTGAATGTTGAGCTTTAAGCCAACTTTTTCAACACTGTCTTACAGCTCTTTTATTCACATTGCATACCATATTACTTAATTTCAAAGTCTTATAATCTATTGGTTAGTGGTTTAGTTGCTAAGTCGTGTCCAACTCTTACAACCCCATGGCTACTCTGTCCATGGGATTTTCCAGGGAAGAATAATGGAGTGGGTTGCCATTTCCTTCTCCAGGGGATCTTCCCAACCCAGGAATCGAACCTGGATCTCCTGCACTGCACGCAGATTCTTTACCAACTGAGCTACCAGGGAAGCTCAATCTATTGGTTATGATCATATTATCCTTTTTCAACAGAATGTGAAAATCTCAGGGCAAAGACTGTGTCCTGTTAATATTAGTATAATTGGGGTCTATTATATTGCTTGGAATTCAGGAGCAACTGAATAATTATATGCTGAGTGAATATATGAATAAATACATAGTTCTCTAGCCAAAGCAAAACAGAATTAATATATAGAGCTTCCTAATCTTACTGACCTATAAAATGAGCAGACAATTCTCTTGATGCCATTGCTTGTATCTATAATGAGTAATAGCAGAGGGTAAAATGTTTATTTTATGTTCCTCAATCCCTTCTATTTTATACTTACATACCCTATGGAAAATCATAATGCCCTGGTGAGTCATAATGATTAGTTGTTGAAAACACAAAGGTTACAAATAAAATACATCTTCTCTTCTAGAGACTATATAGAGATGTTTAGTCTCTTAGACATTTGTTACTAGAAGAAGGTAGACCAGTGTCACTTCTAGAAGAAGAAGAAAACAAGGTCAAAAAAGAATAAGATTAAGTTGGGCAAGGGTACTCATTGAACAAGCACCTGTGGTCTGTGTTAGGAAGGGGTGGACACAGGTGTGGCCATCTGCAATGCTAACTTGTTTTTCTTTTCTCCATGAGTCACAATTTGATGGGTACTTTGGGAAGAAAAGGTGTAGTTTCATCTTCCAAATATGTTTCACTCTCCAGATAGTGGAGAAAGGTCAAGAAGAAATAATATACAATTCTAAATGAATTTCATATTCATTTAGAATTTTTTTCTTTCTCTCCTTCTCTCCCTTCCTTTCCTCCTTGGTTCCTCCCTTCCTTTCTGTCCACTTGTCACTATATTTTTCTCTTCTGTCATGAAGAATATGATAAATTCACATCAATTATAAAGAAGGGTGGGGTTTGAAATCAGCTGATAAGTCTGTCCATTTAATTTAAACTTTAGACCATCAACTCTTATGATTAGGTTAGGTACTGCTTTATGAAACAAAAAGAAGGTACTCACCAGGTTAACTGATTATGTGAGACATTTTCCTAAATGACAAATAGTGGGAACCTGGCATGGAACCAAATTTCTAAGGATAGTTTCCAGCTAATAATTTGAAAAATCTAAGTTGACGGTCAACTCAGAACAACTGACCCCTTGACACTGGCTTGTCCTCCCTTTATTCAGTAAACGCTGGGGCTAGGTTAGAATAATAGACCTATATTGATTTACAATAAAATAGTAACACGTTACAACATCATAAAAGATTTATGTTTTTATTCAGCGTTGATGTTGATATCTTAAGTAGCAAGCATATCGCACGTCGCAGTGTAGCGACAAGACCAAATGCGCTTTGGCAGAGCTTCAGTATAAAAATTAGAAGGTGTTGATTTCATTACCACTCTGGCAATACATTTGAAAGAGTGTTAATGACTATTAATGGCCTAGTCCTCAGCCAGAAGAATGCCTGAAGTCAGTGAAAGTGGCGTTTTATCTGCTCTTAAACATTAAAAACAGAGAGGCTCCTACAGTTGCATTTTTAAGTGCCTTTCCTGCTCTACAAGTAATCACATCCCCCACTTAACTGAGCTTTTAAAAATGTTTAAATTCAAGGCAAGCCCCATTTCTTGACTCTGGAGATTTTACCCCCTTCTTCTTATGTGTAACAACTAATGCATTTGACTTTTGTCAAAAAAGTAGTCGGAGGTGAATGAGAAGAAAAGTATTTTTTAAAGGACTTTTGTCTCTTTTCAGCTTTGCAATATAGAAGCTTCATTGTTGTAGGTTTACCAAAGGAGAGTTACTTATTTCCTGTTCTTATTTATTTTTGGAGACAGATGAGTCCACTCTTATGATGGAATGCCCTATGAATCAATCTATGTTTCTGAAGCCCACATGTTTCCACAATTCTTTTTTTTCCCCTCAAATAAGTTTTTTTAGTCCCTGGAGGATCCTAAATCAACACGTTATTAGATGAAGGATGGAAGCTTCTGTTTCAGAAAACACAACTGCAGCTAGACAACGGAAAACAGATGCCAATTATTTGCCAATGGCTGCTGGAAAACAAAACATTTTATGACATTTACTTTGCCTTAGCAGAGCTGCTGCTGATGCCAAAGAAATATAAACTAGTCAAATTACCAGCAGCCGGTTTTCAAATGTGGGCTTTAATGATTTGGAATCTTGCTCTACCTTTGGTCACTTAGTGTCCTACAAATTTCTTTGCACACTGATTCTGCATTCTTGATGTTTTCACAGATGAATAGGAACAGTACATATGATCAATATGTCTAATGAAATAGTTGATGTATTTTAAGGTTGTACCCTATTGTCTTATAATTCCACTGGTTTTTTTAAGGGGAAAGATAATTTTTGACGCTTGTACTTAAGAGTGACTTCCTTGACACATATTTTTATTTCATGTGGCAAAATCTTCAAATTAAACATCTTTTTTTACATTGGATTCAGCTGAATTATTCATTGTTAATATGATGTCACAAGTAATGTTTAAGTATTTTTTCTCCAGTAGTTAACAGAGACTTAATTTAGTCACAATCGATATCTATCTAGCCCCACAAGAATATAAATTTCCCATAAATATTTTTAGATCAAATGGCTCACCTTTGAAACACATTTCTGAAAAATATCTTGGGCTGACTTCACTGAAACCAGCAGTTATGTCAAATAAATTTCTACTTTTATCAGCCATAAAACCATGCTGTGTTAAAAAAAAACCTAGATTTGCAAATAAAGTTTCTGAAAGTCTTATGAAATATGTGCTTATTTCTCTTCTCTTCTCAGTGATATTTGAAGAGAGGATGAAGAAAAGCAATTAATACACTTTTCTTGATAGCATAAAGTGACCATAAGTAATGGTGTTGTAGAAGTTGCCCTAAGTGTCTACTTTACCTCTAAGTATCCTGAGCAACTGAGAAGTAAACTGAATTAGTATTTTTATCAATGAGTATTTGTTGAAAGTTTAAGCTGAAAAAAGTGATGACCAGAGTGACAAGAAGAGCCATGCTACTCACGTTGTAATGTGTGCATGAATCAGCAGGGGCCTTGGCGAATTCAGGTAATGATTCAGTGGTTCAGTGATGGGGCCTGAAATTCTGCAACCAATATGATGATCTCAAAGAACTTGTGAAGGCAAGAGTGTAGATGACTTGAGGTGTGCTATTCTTCACTGAGCAACAGCAATTTTCAGAAGCTGTCATAGCTAACCAAAGCATTCAGTGTAATTGACTAACTCCTAAACAAACATAGGGAACCCTGGTCTTAATGATTGCTACCAATAGCCTGGTTCCATTGTGATGAGTGGATGCTGAATTGATGGACACATAGAACATGCACTTTATCTTTCTGGATTGTACTGTACTAAAACTTGTATGGTGTGTGTGTGTGTGTGTGTGTGTGTGTGTGTGTAGAGAGAGAGTTCAGTTCAGTTCAGTCGCTCAGTCGTGTCCAACTCTTTGCGACCCTGTGAACTGCAGCACGCCAGGCCTCCCTGTCCACCAACTCCTGGACTTAACTCAAAGTCATGTCCATTGAGTCAGTGATGCCATCCAACCATCTCATCCTCTGTCTTTTCCTCCTGCTTCATCTTTCCCAGGATCAGGGTCTTTTCAAATGAGTCAGCCCTTCACATCAGGTGGCCAGAGTATTGGAGTTTCAGCTTCAACATCAGTCCTTCCAATGAACACTCAGGACAGATCTCCTTTAGGATGGACGGGTTGGATCTCCTTGCAGTCCAAGGGACTCTCAAGAGTCTTCTCTAACACCACAGTTCAAAAGCATCAATTCTTCGGCACTCAGCTTTCTTTATAGGCCAACTCTCACATCCATACATGATTACTGGAAAAACCATAGCCTTGATTAGATGGACCTTTGTTGGCAAAGTAATGTCTCTGCTTTTGAATATGTTATCTAGGTTGGTCATAACTTTCCTTCCAAGGAGTAAGCGTCTTTTAATTTCATGGAGGCAGTCACCATCTGCAGTGATTTTGGAGCCCCCAAAATAAAGTCTGACACTGTTTCCACTGTTTCTCCATCCATTTGTCATGAAGTGATGGGACCAGATGCCATGATGTTAGTTTTCTGAATGTTGAGCTTTAAGCCAACTTTTTCACTCTCCTCTTTCACTTTCATCAAGAGGCTCTTTAGTTCTTCTTCACTTTCTGCCATAAGCGTGGTGTCATCTGCAAATCTGAGGTTATTTCTCCTGGCAATCTTGATTCCAGCTTGTGCTTCATCTAGCCCAGGGTTTCTCATGATGTACTCCACATATAAGTTAAATAAGCAGGGTGACAGTATACACCCTTTTCCTATATATACTACTTTTCCTATTATTTGGAAGCAGTCTGTTGTTCCATGTCCAGTTCTAACTGTTGCTTCCTAACCTGCATATAGGTTTCTCAAGAGGCAGTCAGGTGGTCTGGTATTCCCATCTCTTTCAGAATTTTCCACAGTTTATTGTGATCCATACAGTCAAAGGCTTTGGCATAGTCAATAAAGCAGAAATAGATGTTTTTCTGGAACTCTCTTGCTTTTTCCATGATCCATTGGATGTTGGCAATTTGATCTCTGGTTCCTCTGCCTTTTCTAAAACCAGCTTGAACATCAGGAAGTTCACGGTTCACGTATTGCTGAAGCCTGGCTTAGAGAATTTTCAGCATTACTTTACTAGCGTGTGAGATGAGTGCAATTGTCTGGTAGTTTGAGCACTTTTTGGCATTGCCTTTCTTTGGGAATGTAATGAAAACTGACTTTTTCCAGTCCTGTGGCCACTACTGAGTTTTCCAAATTTGCTGGCATATTGAGTGCAGCACTTTCACAGCATCATCTTTCAGGATTTGAAATAGCACAATAGGAATTTCATCACCTCCACTAGCTTTGTTCGTAGTGATGCTTCCTAAGGCCCACTTGACTTCACATTCCAGGATGTTTGGCTCTAGGTGAGTGATCACACCATCATGATTATCTGGGTCGTGAAGATCTTTTTTGTATAGCTCTTCTGTGTATTCTTGCCACCTCTTCTTAGTATCTTCTGCTTCTGTTAGGTCCATACCATTTCTGTCCTTTTTTTAGCCCATCTTTGCATGAAATGTTCCCTTGGTATCTCTAATTTTCTTGAAGAGAAATTATTCTCTTCTCTCCCTGCTATTTACCTGAAGCCAAACTATGGTGGAGGTAATGAAGATAATGGTGACCTGTACCTCCCTCAAAAGATTCCAGGCCTGTACTGCTACAGTTCATGCCCCCGGAAAAAAGCCTGCAGAAAGCCACCACCAACCCACACCTTCGCCAGAGACTCCCAGACACCCACAGGCAAGTCTCCTGTGGGATCACTGTTCCTTTCTCCTAGGTCCTGGTGCACAAAGTTCTGTCTTGCCCTCCAAGAGTCTATTTCCCAGTCCTATGTAAGTTCTGGCAGCTCTGTAGTGGGGTTAATGGCCACCACCTCCAAGAGGTTTATGCCATTCCCACACCCAGAGCCCCTGTCTCTGCAGCAGACCACTGCCAACCTGTACATACCTCCACAGGAGGTACACAGTTCTGTCTCAGTTTCTGTGAGGTCCCTGGGTCCTGGTGCGCACAAGATTTGTTTGAACTCTCTGGGGGTCTCTGGCTGAATGGGTTTGATTCTAAACACCAATTTGCCCCTCCTACCATCTTGCTTTCTTCACATTCATACATGACCACTGGAAAAACCATAGCCTTGACTAGACGGACCTTTGTTGGCAAAGTAACTTCTCTGCTTTTTAATATGCTATGTAGGTTGATCATAACTTTCCCTCCAAGGAGTAAGCGTCTTTTAATTTCATGGCTGCAGTCACCATCTGCAGTGATGTGAGAGTAGGACTGTGAAGAAAGCTGAGTGCCAAAGAATTGATGCTTTTGAATTGTGGTGTTGGAGAAGACTCTTGTGAGTCCCTTGGACTGCAAGAGATCCAACCAGTCCATCCTAAAGGAGATCAGTCCTGGGTATTCATTGGAAGGACTGATGCTAAAGCTGAAACTCCAATATTTTGGCCACCTCATGCGGAGAGTTGACTCATTGGAAAGACTCTGATGCTGGGAGGGATTGGGGGCAGGAGGAGAAGGGGACGACAGAGGATGAGATGGCTGGATGGCATCACCCACTCGATGTACATGAGTTTGGGTGAAATCCGGAAGTTGGTTATGGACAGGGAAGCCTGGCGTGCTGCAATTCATGGGGTTGCAAAGAGTCAGATACGACTGAGCAACTCAACTGAACTGAACCATCTTGCTGGGGCTTCTCCTTTGCCCTTGGACATGGGGAATCTCCTAGCAGCTGCTCCAGTGCCTACCATCTTACTAGGGTTTTTCTGATCTTGGATGTGGGGTATCTCCACACAGCCAGTCCAGTGAAGTGCAGCCAACAGCTCCTGACCTTGGACATGGGGTATCTCCTCTCTGCTGCCCACCTCTCTTGCTCTCTTCCTCTCTTGCCACTCCAGTGCCATGCAGCCTAGCTTGCCACTCCAGTGCTACGCAGACACTCCATAGTTTGGTCCCAAGTAAATAGCAGGGACTTCCCTGATGGTTCAGATGGTAAAGCGTCTGCCTACAATGAGGGAGACCTGGGTTCAATCCCTGGGTCAGGAAGATCTCCTGGAGAAGGAAAAAGCAACCCACTCCAGTATTCTTACCTGGAAAATCCCATGGATGGCGGAGCCTGATAAGCTACAGTCCGTGGGGTCACAAAGAGTTGATATGACTGATCGACTGAACTCAACTAAACTGAACTCTCTCTACATACACACACACACACACACACACACACACGCCCCATACAAGTCTTAGTACAGTTGAATCCAGAAAGATAAGGTGCATGTTCTATATAGTCCGTCAATTCAGCATCCACCCATCACACTGGTACCAGGATATTGATAGCAGTCATTAAGACCAGGGTTCCCTATGTTTGATTAGGAGTTCGTCAATTACCTTGACTGCTGAGATTGGCTACGACAGCTTCTGAAAATTGCTGTTGCTCAATGAAGAATGGCACTGAGTGACTGAACTAAACTGAACGGAAACTATGGTGGAGGTAATGAAGGTAATGGTGACCTCCCTCAAAAGATCTCACGCATGTGCTGCTACAGTCCAAGCCCCCACCCTGCAGGAGGCCACGACTGACCCACGCCTTCGCCGGAGACTCCCGGACACCCACAGGCAAATCCGGACAGTCTCCTGTGGGGTCACTCTTCCTTTCTCCTGGGTCCTGGTGCACAAGGTTCTGTTGTGCCTTCCAAGAGCCTATTTCCCAGTCTTGTGTAAATTCTGGCAGCTCTATGGTGGGGTTAATGGCGACCTACTCCAAGAGGGCTTATGCCATACCCACACCCAGAGAGAAATGCAGTTCAAAACTAGAGAAAAAATCTGAGACTATTATATCATGATTGGAGAAAAGGGAAATTATAATTGCATCCTGAGGTCTGACTCTAACAAGCAGTGTGTATAGTTCCCAATAGCAAATCTTCCCAACGCAGCCATCAATCACACTGCATATCTGGACAATGTCATACAAAAGGAAACACAATTTACTCACAGTTGGTTTTATTCCTATTCATCTGAGCAATAGAATCTATAAGTAGATGTGATTATAGATATTAATACTATTTTAACAATCTTGACATACATTCATTTGGCCTGTATTTATCTAATGTCACAACAAGCCCATCTCCCCTTATTTCGCTCCATCTTCAGTCAAAGCAACCATCCTCTCGCAGCAAAACCACAGGAGACCTTTGCACTAAAAGTCTGAGTATCCTAGATTACATTCTCTGAAGCCCTACTCCAACTCTATCACACTTCCCAAACACCTGGGACAAATTCATAGCTGCTTCTTCAGAAGAATTTTGGCAGATTTCCTGTCTAGCAAGGGAGCAGCTGGCAGAATGTCATAGCCAATTAGAGGGGGAAAGCTTAGAATATCCTTTTGAAAGATTCAGGACTCACAGACACAGTGAATGAATGCATTCTGAACTAATCACACTCCTCCCACCTCACCTCCAGTCCCCAGGTAACACTGATCCTTCTATAGACATATTTCTTCCCCTTTCATCAATCTGTATTCAGCCTGACCACACAACTGCATGCCTAGAGTGTTGTGATTGTCTTCTAACTGGTCTGCCTGGCTTGTGTTTTCTCAACTTGATTAACAGTGTCCAATTAATACTCCAAAACTATATAAGTTGTCTGTTTAACAATCTTCTCTTGTTCCATTTAGCTATTAGAATAAATCCATTATGCAAAACTGTTCAAAAATATATAAACATCTTTTGAACTTAAAAAAGTTGTCTAGAAAACAACAATCCATGCTTATTTGATTTTACTGACTTTCTATCCATTTATATATAATTTATTGACATTTCTCCATTCTTTCTTTCTTGAAGACTCATCTGATCATTCTAGTCCTTACAGATTTTTCCAACTGCAATTATTACTCCTCATTTTGTTCCTTGTTCTTTGTTACCTTATAGGATTTTTTTTTCTGTTGTTGCTATTCTTTTCTTCTTAAATATCATGTTTGTAATATATAGAACTCTTTTGACCAGTGTATGAGGTTTGGGTGGATAAGCGTTGAAGTCAATCTGGATCTGAGTTTTAATGAGTGAATGCTATTTGTCCATCAGTAAATGAAGGATGAAAACATCTAGATTTTTAGGATTATCACGTGGTTTCAGAAATAATAAATATATAGGCCCTAGAACAGTTCCTGAAATACAGCTTCATTCACAGAAAATGGTAGCTTTTATTAAATGCTGACATTAACAGATACTAAGGACTTTGCAAGATACAAGCTAAATCTATCATAGTTCATAGAAAAATGCTCTGTACAGAGTGGATATACAACTTTTTTATCTCAATTGATAGAATTTTTCTATATTAAATGTTAACCTGTAGCTAAGAAGATTATTTGATTGAAACCCTAGCCAATTTATTATTCACCTTTTGTTCCTGAAAATCACTTCCTCAATGGCCATGTATAACCTATACATGGCTTCTGTGCCTTTGAGATACTGTCGTTTATTTGACATGATTATTTGTTTCAAAGTTACTCATCATTAGTGCACAATATAGGATGACTTTAGCTAAATTATTAACTGGAATCAGAAGGAAATTTAAAAATTGATCTTACAAATCACATTGTCCTCAGGAAATACATAATTTAGGTTTGATCTAAACTGTGTTCATGAATAGGCTAACCAAACAACTCTAGGGGAGAAATGTAATTTATTTTCACACATATTACAAAATATTTGGCACTTGGTAGATTTAAATTTTTGTTGAATGAATGAATGACATAATTCTAGCTGAATTCCTATAAATCTCCAGTAACAGCTTTGTGCTGTTATTTTTGAAGAATTTAACTTATGATTGACTGAAAGAATAAAATTGAATATCTACCATTAAAAATCATTGAGTACTGGTAGTAAAGTGCTCTCATCACTAAATCTAGTATATTTTTTAAAAGAAAGCTCTGTAAAAACTATTTGATTTTAATTAATATTAGAGTTCAAGATTTATGTATTGTTTATAATAAATAATTTGACTTCACTAAAATTATGCATGTTGACCATTAATTATGTAGCAGAATTTTGATGATGAGTATCAATTTTATTAAATATATGATTTTACTATATACAGTTTTCAATACCACTGGTTGTGGAACACTTCCAAAGTACTGGAATTTTTATGGCAAACTAAAGATCTAGAAATATCTCCTTAATACCTTCTCTAAACTTCTCAAGATGTATTGTGAAAGACTGGGTGGTTATCAACATCCATAAACCTCTAAACAAATTAACCTGCCCAGTGGAACTGATGGGTCTTCCTATTCAGAGGATCCACTTGCCTCAGAACCAAGTATTATCCTGTTGATTTTCAATAAAAAATTAAACAGTGTTTCTCTAGAAAGCTCCACCTTTCATTTCTGTTTAGTCAACTAGAATGTCATTTAAGTCAAATCGTTCACCTGAAACTGCCTCCCTTTCTGTGTTTATTTTGTTAAGATTTAACTTTATTTATTGTCAGCACTGTTGTCTTGAAATTGAGATTAATCACAATATGTTTGTTGGATTTATTCATCAAGGGTGAGTCCAATCATTCTGAACTACACAGTGGACTATATAACAACCATCAACTTCAATAAGAATTTTCATTTATTTTTTAAAATCAACATGTTTATATATTAAAGAAAAATGTCATATAGGTCATAGAATTCTTATTTCATTTTTTAAAATAAGTGAAGATTTTAAGTGGAAATAGTGATTTTATAAAACTTAAAGTTGAAGTCTATGTTTGATAATAGCACCATTCAAAAAGTGAATTTGTAGTTTTTAGGCAATATCTCCCTTTTGAAAGATTTTCTATTCTTGGAAAAAAATTATACAGGGCAGTGTGGTAAGTAAATTGGGAGAGAATGGAAAGGCTTACTATCTCTGCTCTATGTCAGAGAAAAAAACTAATTTCTCAAATAACCAATTTTCAAATCATATTTCAAGCTAACGAAAAAATGAGAAGAGTGTTCTGATAAATTAAATTTAAATTTAGAATCTGGTTATAATAAGTAATTATCCAAAAACACTGCTAATGTATGCAAAAATATTTTCTCCCCCATTTTTCTTAGGCCCTAGGAATATTTTAATCCTCCTCTTAGGACCTAAAAAATCTGTATACTAGGAAACATGGCAGCTCTTTTTATATAAAATTCTTAAATAGAATTTTATATAAAAATAAAAAATGAGTTTGTGACTGAATATTTAGGTTATGATATATTCTAATCTAAAATGGGAAAGGGTAATATGGAAGTTCTTCAAGCAGTGTTTGGATTATACATCTATCATCAAAGATAACATTCAAAAAAAACCACTGTGTATCAGTTAAGCATTTTATGATCATAAATATATATTTGCTAGCACTTAATAAGTTTGAAATTCATATTATGCTGTAGATTTAATAGGCATTTTATCATATTTTATTGGCATCCCTACTAAACATCTGCTCATTAAATATTTCTTCTATTTATCTTGTGTATGTTTATTCGGGGTGTTCTTTCTCTTGGATTTTATTTGTAAAATACATATCATTTACTTGTTTTTCTGAATAAATTATTAACTTTCTAAAATTAGTTTCACCACTCTTTCTTAATAAGTATTTCTAAGTATCTAATATACTATAGTTTGCCTTAATACACTTTGTAGTCACCATCTAACTGAAATCTTTTTTGATTGCCTGTGGCAGAGTTAGTTGCTTAATGCTCTATGCTCTTACAAAGAAGCAGAAGAGAGAAAGACAAAAACAATTTTTTCTTCAAAAACAATTCTTTAAAGAAATAATGACTAAAAAAACGTCAAATTTGATGAAAAATAGTCATATACATGGGCTTCCCTAGTGGCTCAGATGGTGAAGAATCTGCTTGCTTGCAGGAAACCCAGGTTCCGTTGCTAGGTCAGGAAAATCCCCTGGAGAAAGGAATGGCCACCCACTCTGGTATTCTTGGCTGGAGAATTCCATGGAAAGAGGAGCCTGGTGGGCTACAGTCCATGGGGTCAACAAAGAGTTGGACAATATTGAGTGACTAACACACACACACACACACACACACATTCAAATTTATACCTATTAAGTTTATCTAAGATTACATAGAATACAAAGAGACTTACATGTAGACACTTCATAGTTAAACTGGTGAGAGCCAAAGGCAAAAAGAGAGTCCTCAAAGCAATGAGATTAAAAACTACTCAACACATAAAGGAAAATCATAGTAAAATTTACAGCTGACTTCTCATTAGAGTTTATGGGGGCCAAAATTCAGTGAGATGACATATTCAATTATCTGAAGACAATCAGTCAACAATTCTACAACCAGCAAAACTATGCTTCAAAAACAAAAAAATATAAACAGTTCCCATATAGCCAAAGAAAAATCTGTATGTAACTGAGATTTATGAAATCATACATTCAATAGCAATAGAATATATATTCCCTTAAAGAACATATGGGGGCTTCCCCAGTGGCTCAGTGGTAAAGAAACCGCCTACAGTGCAGGAGATGCAGGTATGATCCCTGGAGAAGGAAATAGCAACCCACTGCGGGAAATCCCATGGACAGAGGAGCCTGGTATACTACAGTCCATGGGGTCACAAAAAGAGTCTAACACAATTTAATGACTAATCAATAACAAAGAGCATATGAAAAATTTTCCATGATAAATTATATGCTAGGCTATGACACAGAAATCAGTAATTTTAAAGGAAATAAAATATGTTTTCAAACACAAAGAAATTAAATTAGAAATTTACAACAGAGAAAGTCAGGGAAATTCCAAGCTTTGGAAAATAAATTACATACTTCCAATATAACTTATGGCTCAAAGATGGCTGATAGGAAAATTAGGAAATACTTTGAACTGACTGAAAAATGGAATTACAACAAATAAAATTTTTTTTGTACTGTAGTAAAAGTGTATTTAGAGGGAATTTTTTATCTTTAAATCTCTGTATTAGGAAAGATAGTCTCAAATCAATACATTTCTACCTGAAGAAGATAGTACAAGAAGAAAAAAATACAAAGAAATAATGAAACAAGTAAATAAGTATCAGAAAAGAATTTAGTAAAATAGAGAAACAAAAAAAAATCAATGGAGAAAATCAATGAGATGAAAAGCCAGTTCTTTAGAAAAATTTAAAAACATGACAAGCTTTATCTAGACTGGTCAAGAGAAAAAGAGAGACACAAATTATTAAAACCAGAAATGAAAGAGGGAATATCATTATGAATCTTACATAAATTAAAAGGACTATAAAGAAATAAGAAAAACTTTATCCTGAAAAAGTGGACAACCTGAATTAAACAGACTAAGTACTAAAAGGAAACAAAGAAATTAAAAAATAGAAATAGACCCATAGCAAGTAAAAGAATTAAGTTGATACTTAAAATGTTCCTATGAAAAATCCAGGCACAGATTATTTTACAGATAAATTCTAGCAAATACCTAAAAAGAGATGTAAGTCATTCACAGACTCTTACAAAATTCAAAGTCTAGACCATTTCTTAATTCATTCTATGCTGCTACTGTTGACCCAGTGCTAAAGCCAGATAAGGATGTCACAATAAAAGGACACGAATATCAATGTTTCTTGTGAATACTGATCAAAAATTAAAAAATAGCAACCACAAATTAGCAAAACATATAAAAATATACATCATAACCAAATGAAAATTATTTCAAGAATACAGGTAAGTTTAATGTTTAAAACGTAGTTAATGGAATACAATATTCCTTTGTTAAAGGACAAACTTCAGGCTCATCTCAGTAAACAGAGAAAAATAATTTTAACAAATCTATCACCCATTATTGATTAAAAAAAAAAAAGGTCTGTCAATAAAGTAGGAATAAAAGGAAATTTTGACCATGGGCATCTATGAAAAACCTGCAACTAACATTCTGTTTAATGCTGAAAGAGTGAAGTCACTCTCATTAAGATTAGGAATAAGACAGCAGTGTCTACTCTTGTCTTTATTCAACAGCATGCTGGAAGTTCTAATTACTACAGTCAGGTAAGAAAAAGAAATAATAGGCACCTAGTAGAAGTGGAAGAAATAAAAATGTCTCAATTTGTAAACAATATAGTCCTATATTCTGAAAATTTTAAGGAATTTAAAAAACCTAATGGAATTGATAAATGTATTCAGAAAGGTCACAGAATACAAGCTCAATATAAAAATCAACCATACTTCTAAATATTAACAATAAACAATCTGTATCATAAGGTTGTTGCAGAAATTAAATGCTTAGATTCAGTTCAGTTTAGTTCAATCGCTCAGTCGTGTCCAACTCTTTGCGACCCCATGAATCGCAGCCAGGCCTCCCTGTCCATCACCAACTCCCGGATTTCACTCAAACTCACGTCCGTCAAGTCGGTGATGCCATCCAGCCATCTCATCCTCTGTCATCCCCTTCTCCTCCTGCCCCCAATCCCTCCCAGCATCAGGGTCTTTTCCAGTGAGTCAACTCTTCGCATGAGGTGGCCAAAGTATTGGAGTTTCAGCTTTAGCATCATTCCTTCCAAAGAACACCCAGGGCTGATCTCCTTTAGAATGGACTGGTTGGATCTCCTTGCAGTACAAGGGACTCTCAGTTGTTAGCATATAGAAAATCCTCAACAAATACTGTCTTTTACTCTTATTGTTTTGTTGTTACTTGGCATCATGTGTCTACAAATATTTATTAATTAACTCTTGTATTTAAGATAGTAATACTGCTTATTAAGGACAAATATTTCCTTAATAAACAGTGTGGACAGGTTAATAAACTGCTTACGGTCACCCAGGTGATAAGTAGAAAAAGAAGCATGTGATCGTAGGGTTAATAAACTGCTTAAGGTCACCCAGTGATAAGTAGAAGAACAAGCATGTGATCGTAAGCCCATCGGACTACAGACTTGGCCCTTTCAGTCATTCAGGCTTGCTGCCTGAGCTTGTTGTGCTGTTGTTGCTGTTGTTTAGTCGCTAAATTCTATCCAATTTTTTTGCAACACCTTGAACCTGCCAGGCACCTCCATCCATTGAATTCTCCAGGCAAGAATATTAAAATCGGTTACCATGTCCTCCTCCAGGGCATCTTTCTGACCCAGGGATTGGATTGAACCTGAGTCTCCCACATTGGCAGGCAGATTCTTTACCACTGAGGCACCTCCAGGCTGTCCTAGACATGGACAAATATTTAAATCAGAGTATGCTGTCAAATTATGTGCCATCTGTATTTTCTGCACCATTCCTATGCTAAGGAAGAATTTCAGAATCCAGAACACTCAAAAAGGGACCCTATTAATGATACAAGGCACATTTTTAATCAAACCCATAACCAGAATTCCTGAGGAATTAAAAAATTGGCCAATAAGCTTGCATCTCCAAGGCTGCCCTTGAATATAAGCAGTCACTGCAAATTACATTTTTGTTTAAAATATAATTCATTCATAGTGATCATGAGTGACTGTCACATGTATCATGCCACATTTTTGCAACTTACATAGGAAATAACCAAATCAGGCATTTTTACATACTTTCACCATCCCAGATAAAACTCATTCTTGATCATGTCTTCATATCATCATACCTATGTGGTTTCTTAGATATATACCATATTTTATTTTTTAATTTTTAAAAATTTATTTATCTTTAATTGAAGGATAATTGCTTTACAGAATTTTGTTGTTTTCTATCATACCTCAACATGAATCAGCCATAAGTATATATATATCCCCTCCTTTTAGAACCTCCCTCCCATCTGCCTTCCCATCCAACCCCTCTAGGTTGATACAGGGCCCTGTTTGAGTTTCCTGAGACATACAGCAAATTCCCATTGGCCATCTATTTTACATATGGTAATGTAAGTTTCCATGTTACTCTTTCCATACATCTTATCTTCTCCTCCCCTCTCACTATGTCCATAAGTCTATACTCTATATCTGTTTCTCCATTGCTGCCCTGTAAATAAATTCTTTAGTACCATTTTTTCTAGATTCCATATATATATGTTAGAATGTGATATTTATCTTTCTCTTTCTGACTTACTTCACTCTGCATAATATGTTCTAGGTTCATCCACCTTATTAGAACTGACTCAAATGTGTTCCTTTTATGGCTGAATAATATTCCATTGTGTATACACACAACTTCTTTATCCGTTCATCTGTTGATTGGACGTCTAGGTTGCTTTCATGTTTTAGCTACAATAAATAGTGCAATGGAATATATGTGTCTTTTTCAATTTTGATTTCCTCAGGGTACATGCCTAGGCATGGGATGCTGGTTCATATGGTGGTTTTATTTCTAGTTTTTTAAGGAATCTCCATACCAGCTTCCTTAGTGTCTGTATCAATTTACATTCCCACCAACAGCGGCAATTCTCTAATAATGAGCAATGTTGAGCATCTTTTCATGTGTTTGTTGGCCATCTGTATGTCTTCTTTGGAGAAACATCTGTTTAAGTCTTTTTCCTATTTTTTTATTGGGCTGTATGCCTTTCTGGTATTGAGTTGTATGAGCTGCTTGTATATTTTGGAAACTAATCCTTTGTCAGTTGTTTAATTTGCTATTATTTTCTCCCATTCTGAGGGTTGTGTTTTCACCTTGCTTATAGTTTCCTTTGCTGTGAAAAAACTTTTAAGTTTAATCAGGTCCCACTTGTGTATTTTTGTTTTTATTTCCGTTACTCCAGGAGGTGGGTCATAGAGGATCTTTTTTGATTTATGTCATTGAGTTTTCCACCTATGTTTTCCTCTAGGAGTTTTATAGTTTCTGGTCTTACATTTAGGTCTTTAATGCATTTTTGAGTTTACCTTTGTGTATGGTGTTAGGAAGTGTTCTCCTTTCATTCTTTAACATGTAGCTGTCCAGTTTTCCCAGCACCATTTATTGAAGAGGCTGTCTTTGCCTCATTGTATATTCTTGCCTCCTTTGTCAAAAATAAGGTACCCATAGGTGCACGGGTTTGTTTATGAGCTTTCTGTCTTGTTCCATGGGTCTGTATGTCTGTTTTTAGATATATACTATATTTCTTATTCCAAAAGTCTGCTCTGTATTTCTCTATATCCTACTTTGTTTTTTTGTTTGTTTGTTTAAAAAAAAAAAGTTTGTGCTTCAAAGAGCACTCTCTTTTTTTTTTTTTTTAACTTTACAAATTGTATTAGTTTTGCCAAATATCAAAATGAATCCGCCACAGGTGTTTTTACCATACTGGCTATAAATTAGCTTCATTTTCAAGAAACAAGACAAATTCATGTGAGTCTTTGATATGCAAAATCAAAACTATACTGTTTTAATTTCTTCAAGGCTCTTTGTAATTTAGTTAGCTGAAACATACAATGGTATTCATTCTGTACTTCTAGTTCCCAAGTTATTATACAATCATAATGACATTCAACTTATTGCAATTTAATTTTACTTTTATCAGTATTAATCCCAACATACTGATAATATTTTATTAATTATTTTAAGACATAAATCTTATATATTCTTGATAAAGTACTCAGCTCCTCCTAGTGGATACTCAAGTTTAGCTAATAGTATCAATATTTCTATATTTTAATGATTTATTGTTAGTTTTAAGTACATTCTTATAATTCATAATGCATGAAGCAAATAGTGTCTATAAAGTTGAAACCAGGTTTTGAAAAACATAAACAATTATATTTTAAACAAAAATCAGTTAACACTAATGGCACTTAATTTTCCCTATGTTATTAAATATATTAAAGAGCCAACACTGAGATTTTGACCAATGAGATATTTCATCTATTTCTTACTCACTTTTACAATTCCCCATCAATGGACAATAAGAGGGAATAATTGGGCTGGATGGGGGGTAGTAAATGATACTGAATCCTAGATTTTTAAAGGGTGGGGTAGAGAGGATAAATGTTCTAATTATCATATTAATGAACAGAAATGACATGCAGAGCATAAATGGAAAGAAATACACAGGATAAATGCAATATTCAGCTCTTTCCTGCGGGGGAGGGGTGGGGGGTAGGAGTCCCACTTGTGAAGGGAAGCACAGAGCCTGACAACCACACCCAGTGTGCTGGAGGGTGCATCTGCTCAACACAGGCTCAGCCAAAATCTGCAGGTGTCAAGATGCCAGTGGGACCCACAAAACGATGGAAATGCAGACAAATTATCTTTTGAAGAGTATCAATATTCCCAAATTTTGTTAATTCTGCATGCATACAGATATCACTTGCCTTTCTCTCTTTTATCATGTTGTCCATGGAGTTTCATAAAAGTCTAAAAATAAACGATGAGAACTGCTATCTGTGATCAACAGAGCACCCAGAAGACCAGGCTGTCAGCTCATCCATTCTCCTAGAAAATGCCTGTATAACACCACCACCACCTTCATTTTTCCTAAGAAACAGATTGGAAAGGCAAACTCTCATTACTGATACAGAACTTTGGAGAGATTTTTCTGCGATGTGTGCAGAGACTTGCAAATGTTGTGGCCTGTGAAGCCAATCAGCTACAAATTACAGGCCAGATGTCACTCATCCCCTTGCTCTCAGGTCTGCAAAATGGTTCCAGATGACTTTGTGAAAATGACACCCTGAATTATTAAAATAAATTTTGCTTCCAATAAACTCCTCTCTAAGTCATTAAGATGGGCACTGGGTTGAACAGAGATTTGCTATCATACCAGAAAATATCATTTGCAAATGTGGTATCTACACATAGTACTTGAGACTTTTCTTAAACAATTTTTCTAATAAATGCAATATAATTCATATTATTATAATAAAGTTGCTTAAAGGTGCTCATTTATTCTTTAATTTCTTATTTGAAAGAAAGCCTGACATTTGTATTATCTGGTTACAAATGTGGAAAAAATGTAGTAGTTTGTCTAGAGCCACACAGATATAAATGGTAGTTGCAACAATGGAACCCCAGTCTTTCCACTCTTTCTCTAATACTCCTCTTATGCTATCCTGTTTTACTGTAAAGATACTAAATCTTTGTTTTCATAATGTTCATTTGTACCATTCATAGACTCATTATCCAATAATACATAAAAAGCCACCTACCTATTAGGTATACTAATCACATTTATACATTGTCTTTCAAAAATGCATAGACAAATCACAACTATAGTAGTAGTTTATTTACTATATGAATCAGAAAATGGACAGAATCATCATGAAAACTTAGCAAAGAAGTTAGACAACCAGAAAAGATTATTTTTTAAAAAAGGAATTAGCCATTATTTACTTAATTAGAAGTACCCAAATTACTTATCCAGAAATACCACTTGTATTATTTTCCTAGGGTGTCCATGACAAAGTTTGACAAACTGGGTGTTTTAAAACAAGAGATATCTTTTGCAGTGCTGAAAGCTAGAAGTCTGAACTCAAGATGTCAGCAGGACAATGCTCCCTCCAAAGACTCTAGGGAAAAAATCCTTCCTTGCCTCTTCCAGACTGTGGGTGACTTCAGGAGTTCCTTGGCTTATGACAGCATACCTCCAAGCCTAGCCTCCACCATTTTATGGCCTTTTCCCCTGTATGTCTCTGTCTGGTCAATTTTCTCCTCTTCTCATAAAGAGACTAATCATACTGGATGTAGGGCCCACTCTAATCTAGTATGACCTCATCCTAACTTAACTAATTATATATGCAAAGATGTATTCCCAATTAAGGTCATATTCTGAGGTTCTGGGAAGACATGATTTTGGGGTGAGGGTACAATCCATCCCAGTGCATTCACAGCCTTTGCCAGTTACCTACAGAAATTCCTTCTACAACACTGATATAGAATATCCTTCTTTCCCTTCTGTCAGGGAGTACTGGAACCCTCTCACATTTCAGAGTTCTTTTTAATCTTATTTGATCTAGAGTGTTCTGTCATGCTACTAAGCAATCGCAACATAGGTAACAGGAAAACAGAGAAGGAAAGCAAGAAACAAACTCTTTCTAACAGTACAATTTTTCTATTATTCCAACACATTCCATTTTAAATCCTCACTTTTCACCTTCCACAAAGTTATCTTTCCCTAAATCCCAACAACTCTTGAGACCTCCTCCTGCTCCTTCACATAGCCTACTTTGAAGAACAGCTCAGGATACACAAGAGTAAATCAATACACATGTTTAAGATCCAACCAAATCATTCTTCAGTAACTATGTACTCAAAGACTCATACATTGTAGTGATTATAGATAGAGAGAAACCCTGATTGGAATACCAGACAGTGGGAGATGAAAGAAGAGAAACTATATCCTGGATGAAAATAACATTTATTTTCTTAAACCAAGCAAGCCAACACACAAACATACAAACCAATCCACATGCATAACTACCACTTGTAAAGCAATTATAGTGGTTTATGATGTGATCTTAGGCTGTTCTCTGAAAATATCACTTGGGTTTGTGCTGTCTACAGTATTATTATAGAGGTTAATTCACAAATTTAACTATTCACTGGAAACATCATTCTTGACTTTCTCTCTCCCACATGCACCCTTTGAATGTTTCTCATGATAGCCATGGAGCTGGAGAAAGCTCTATTCTGTCCCCTCCAAAATCTAGAGCGTGGGGAGACGTGCTCTTGGCACTATAAGCCAGAACAATGAGTAACATTGTCCATGAAAACCTCAGCGCAGTTTAATATGATGAGATCATTTTACTTTCAGCAGGATTTCTGAACTGGCCTAGGTATAAGCAGTCTAATATACTAAATGTTTTCAGTTTTTAAAAGTGAGACATAGTTTGATAATTTTATGTATCTTCTTATTCAACTGAAGGATATGAAGACAGTGTCAAGGACAATGTAGATGTCAATCAACTGTTTTTTGTTGAAGAACGACAAAAGGTTTGATGTTTCAATTGTGTCTTTTCCTAGATAGTAACTGGTTTGTCCCACTCACTTTAATCCTTAAGGACTCTGGTAGTCACTAATATTCTTCAATAACTATTCATTATTTTCCCCATGTATGGCACGGTCCCTGTGAAAGGAACATGCAATAATGAAGGAGAAGAGATGGGAGCCACTTCTGGGCAGGAGTATTTGCTGCCGTCTATGGAGAATCCACTGAAACGACTTAGCAGCAGCAGCAGCAGCATGATACCTTTTGGAACTCGCTTTCATTCTTACATAGCCTGGGTTCTGGACTAACTATGAAGAGCAGTGCTTTCCACCAACCGTCATTAGCTGTGAGCATGTGTGTGCATGCTCGGTTGCTTCAGTCGTGTCCAACTGTTCTGTATGGACTGTATGTAGCTCACCAGGCCCCTCTGTCCATGGGATAAAGACAGGCTTCTCTGTCCACATCCATGGGGATACTGGAGTGGGTTGCCATGCCTTTCTTCGGGGGATCTTCCTGACCCAGGGATCAAATCCGCATCCCCTGCATTATTGGTAGATTCTTTACCACTGAGCCATCAGATGTGTAGCATAGGTGAGCAATAAATCTTTATTGTTTAACATCATAGTTTGAGGTGATGTTCGTTACAATAGAATAATCTGCATTTTCTGACTGATGCAAATACTAATTAACATTCTTACATGACTAGTATCACACAAAAGCTAGTAGATAGTGTATTTGTGGAAGATGACAAACATCTCATATGTTGCTTTTATTCTCCCAACTGTGACAACTCAATGTTGACTAAAATTTGAGATCATTGCTCAAAATTTTTAATAAAATGAGAATATTTTTATTTTATAATAATTTTAATTTGATTTTGGCAGTTCTATCTCTCTTTGAAATATCTTCTCAATGTTTTATTTAAAATTCTTATTTTTGAATCACCATATCCAATCTGCCTAGACAAGAGTCAGTTTGCTTAAGTCTTCAATAGTACAATATATAACTCTATTCCATAATTTGAAGACAGTCAAAGGTGCTTGACTTGTACTTTGTTTCCACTATAATACCACTCAATCATAATTAATTTTGATGATCTTTGGCTAAATTAGAATCTGTGGGTAGCTCTGCAGGAAAGGAAAAGGATAAGGGCACCTTACAAAGTGCCCTGTAGGTAACCTCAACCTAATTTAAGCCCCTCTTGATATGTAGCAATAGACCTTGGTAACATGGCAGGTGATTCCCTACACAGAATAAAAGTAGCAGTTGTACCCCTGCCCAGACACAGTAAATTTGTATGAACATGGTGCTTTTCATTAGGCAATCAATAATATATTTTATTGGTTCCAGAACACTGCACAAAGCCCACTAGAAGTCATCTCACTCGACTGTTTTGTGTGAACACTACAATTAACCCAAGAAAAAAATAAATTAGTTTTTTTCTTAAATCTGGAGGTTTTCTAGTTGTAAAAGCCCAATTACAAATTAGCAAGCTGTGAATAATCAGATTACAAAATAATCAGCCTCAAAGCAGCAAGTGCTTCACTTGTAAAAGTCTGCAAAGATTCACAAAGTTAAAGTTATATGGTAATAATTGATGGCAAATGGAAATAGCAGCAATATTAAGTAGCATCACTTTTATCTTAAATGTTAGTAGATTTACTCTATAGATTTTCATATTTATCATTTTGGTTAAAGAAGTGCAGATTTTGAAGGAAGGCATATGCCAAGTTGAAATAGTTTTTACATATTTGGATTTCAGGTTATTTGGTAAAAAAAATTACTCTATTTTATGCTGATATTCCCTCAACATCTATCATGTGGTATTATTTGTACAGTATTATTCAACTTCATTTCACATCAGAAAAAATCAATTAACAATTCATAATATTGAGGCATATTTGTTCATTTTCCTGTTCATATTATAACATTGAGAAAATTACTCGATTTGCCCACAATTTTGAATTTTATTACCTTGAGGAAAGAATATGTAGGTAAAGGACTTCCCTGGTGACTCAGACAGTAAAGAATCTGCCTGCAGTGTGAGAGACCTGTGTAGGATCCCTGGATTGGGAAGATCCCCTGGAGAAGAGAATGGCAACCCATTCCAGAATTCTTGCCAGGGAAATCCTTTGGACAGAGGAGCCTGGCAGGCTACAGTCCATGGGGGCACAAGGACACAACTGAATCTCTCACACACACACACACACGAAAGTAAACCAAAATTCTTTCAAAAGAAATGTCAAATATTGATACAACTATTTTACTTCCAGTGTTCTTGCAAAGGCCTTTGCCCCTGAAACTGGGCTTCCACTAGAAAGAAAGCTTCATTACTTTTTCCGGCCATTTTCCATATTACTGCTTCTGGTGCTTTTCCCCTCTGAAATATCCTTTCAGATAACGTCTGGCTACCTCAGCCCCACTTTTCCTCTGAAATACTACACAATTTTAGGGTGGATGGGTAGACATGAACAATTACAACTAAATAAATGGAAATATTTTGAAATGAAGAAGTAGGATCCATAAACACATCTTTAGAGATAGAATTTTCGATCCCATCTCTAACCTGGAATACAGATTAAGAATATATTCTACCAGGTTTTGTAATCCATGTTCTAGTGACATAAAGTGGCAATTCTTTACCAGCAACCAGAAAATGACAAGAGTGAACATCAACATTTTAGGAATCAGTGAACTAAAAAGGGTGGGAACAGGCAAATTTAATTCAGATGACCATTATATCTACTAACGTGGGCAAGAATCCCTTAGAAGAAAAGGAGTAGCCCTCATAGTCAACAGAAGTCCAAAATGCAGTTTTTGGGTGCAATCTCAAAAACGACAGAATGATCTCTGTTTGTTTCTAAGGCAAACCATTCAACATCACCATAATCCAAGTCTATTCCTCAACCACTAATGCTGAAGAAGCTGAAGTTGAATGGTTCTGTGAAGACCTACGACACCTTCTAGAACTAAACCACCCCCCAAAAAACAATGTCCTTTTCATCATAGGGGATTGGAATGCAAAAGTAGGAAGTCAAGAGATACCTGGAGTAACAGACAAATTTGGCTTTGGAGTACAAAATTAAGCAGGGCAAAGGCTAACAGAGTTTTTCCCAGAGAACATATTGGTCATAGCCAACAGCCTACTGAAATCAGATTTATAATATTCTTTGTAGCCAAAGATGGAGAAGCTCTATACAGTCAGCAAAAACAAGACTGGGAGCTGACTGTGGCTCAGATCATCAGATCCTTATTGCAAAATTCATACTTAAATTGAAGAAAGTAGGGAAAACCACTAGCCCATTCAGGTATGACCTAAATTAAGCCCCTTATGATTCTACAGTGCAAGTGACTAGCAGATTCAAGGGATTAGATCTTATAGACAGAATGCCTGCAGAACTATGAAAGGAGGTTAGTAAAATTGTACAGGAGGTGGTAACCAAAACAATAAGGAAGAAAAAGAAATGCAAAAGGGCATAATGGTTGTCTGAGGAGGCCTTAAAATAGCTGAGAAAAGAAGAGACACAAAAGGCAAAGAAGAAAGGGAAAGATAACAGCCAAGTGAATGTAGAGTTCCAAAGAACAAGGAGAGACAAGAAAGCCTTAAGTGAAACATGCAAAGAAACAGAGAAAAACAGAATGGGAAAGCCTAGAGATATCATCAAGAAAACTGGAGATACCAAGGGAACATTTCACACAACGATGGGCACAAAATAGGACAGAAACAGTAAAGATCTAACAGAAATGGAAGCAATTAAGAAGAGATGGCAAGAATACACAGAAAAACTGTACAAAAACGTCTTAACGACCTGGAAAACCATGATGGCATTGTCACTCACCTAGAGCCTGACATCCTGGAGTGTGAAGTCAGGTGGGCTTTGGAAAGCATTACTAGGAACAAAGCTAGGCCAGGCAATGACCAGACTCCAAACTTCTCTAAGTGATATTGCCTTGATTAGTAAATCTCTCTCTCTCTCTCATTCAGTCACTAAGTCATGTCTCTTTTGTAACCCCATGGTCTGTAACCTACCAGGGCTCCTCTGTCCATGGATTTCCCAGGCAAGAATACTGGAGTGGGTTGCCATTCCCTTCTCCAGGTAATTTTCCTGACCCAGGGATCAAACCAGCATCTTCTGCTTGGCAGATGGATTCTTTACCACTGAGCCACCAGGGAAGCCCTATCATCTATCTATCTATGTATCCACCTGTCTTTTTCTATCTATCTATCATCAAATTTATCCAACAATCCATCCATTATACCATACTCCTATTTACCCAGACACATATATTAATGGCTTGTATAAGAATAAATAAATTTGAAAGTAAAAGTGAAAATGGCTCAGTCGTGTCCGACTCTTTGTGACCCCATGGACTATACAGTCCATGGAATTCTCCAGGCCAGAATAGTAGAGTGGGCAGCCTTTCCCCTCTCCAGGGGAATCTTCCCAACCCAGGGATCGAATCCAGGTCCCCCACATTGCTGGCGGATTCTTTACCAGCTGAGCCACAAGGGAAGCCCAAGAATACTGGAGTGGGTAGCCTATCCCTCCTCCAGTGGATCTTCTCAACCCAGGAATCGAACTAGGGTCTCCTGCATTGCAGGCAGATTCTTTACCAACTGAGCTTTGAGGGACAAAAATCTCTATGTATGGCTTCCAGTTTTCCTTTGTTAAGCATGCAGTGCTTCCTTGAGTGAGAAATTGGAGCCATTGTTTGAAAAGCCTTTGGGCTAAATCATCAATGTATAATGACAGGATTTCCATATATGAAGGTCACATACTAAGGATTTTTTTTGGCTGGGCTAATAAACCAGCCAAATATTTGGTAATAGTTAATGACATTGTAAACAAAGACCTATAAAACTCTGCAGAAAAAAATCTAGGTTAATCATTTTAAAAAAGGTCAAAGGGCAGCAATATATTGAAAGATTTTCTTTAAATTAAATGATTCATAAGCCAGACAAATGCTGACTGTATCATTTTCTGAACTCCTAAATCTTGAGTTATTAAGTTTAGTTTTGAAAATATGCTTTAATACCTAATTTGATACACCTACATATAGTCAAGTACTCAATAACTGCTTTATGTATGTACTGTTTCTACAAATTGACTGTAAGCCTTTTTCTGAACTGCTTCATTCTTTACTTCACAGCAAACCAACAGATATGGTAAGGTCCCAAAAAACTTGAGGGAAAAATATGGATGAATAATAAAATGAGGTTATTGACTATCATTTATAATATTCCTAAATATGAGAAAAAACAAGCACTGGATACTTCAATGGTAAAACCACAATTAAAGTCACTGATCTGCACAATGATCTTTATTTCAGAGTCTTTGAAAAATTTTCACAATTAAATATTTTTTTCAAAACCAGATTAATATGTGAAACTGAAAATAAAAATATCCCTTTGGAAAGAATGCCTTTTATTAATAAACATAGAACTACAGTCCCCTCTAAACATGCCTTAGAAGTATAATTTTTATTGTGGTAGATCCCAAACATAAGCGCTACTTGGAATAGATGAAATGCATCAGTGATAAATAGGGTGTTTGTCAATTTCAAGTCATAGTTACATAGTTTCTAATAGCATCATAGTGGGAGGGTACCAGAATATTGAATTCGGTATCCAGGCTACTGGTAAGCTAATTTTGCCAGACTGTGATTTTTAAGCACAAGGATCATAACAGCTCATACAGGCAAAAAAGGCTAACAACTTCTACATTCTATTTTCTGTGGTGGAATCTTGCCTGAATATCCCCAGGCCACTGTTCTTGTTTATTTCTGCAAAATGAGATTACTTTAGGTTGTGAGAGAAGAAAAGCTTCACTTAATGAACAGCATTTGAAGAATACTGTTGCAAGGTGTTTGATTCCGATTGATTGTAAATGTTTCAGTTAGTCACCAGAGGCTACAGACTCACACACAGCCCCACACATGCACATCTGAACTCCTTGATGAGCATACAAGAAGCCTATTGTGTTAACCACTTTTTGTGAAGGAAGCCAATTACAGCTAATTCTACATTGCTCACTGTACAGTTTGAGTAATATTGAGGCAATTGTTTAAACCCTCATAAACTTGAGACTCAAATACCTTGGATTTTAATCCAGGGTCCATCATTTGCTAACTGAGAGACTTTAGGAACATATAATTGGTGAAAAAAGAATATCAAGCACTGGCATCCTCAGGTTGGTATGAAGATTGATTATGGTGTAGTATACACAGTCATTTAAATGTTGAAACTGATAGCAAACTTTGGTTATTGTTATTAAAATTCTTAATGCTGTCTTGTTGCAAAGCACATTGAGATATCAACAATAAGGACCTAGAGAGAGAGCGCCAATGTCCCCAGTTAGCAGGGTAGCCCTACAAGGTACCAAAGACTTGGTAGCTTAAAGGACCAAACGCATTTCCTTGTAGTTCTAGATTCTGAAAGTCCAAGATCAAGGTGATGATAGGGTTGGTTTCTTCTAAAGCCTCTCTCCTTGGTGTGTAGATGTCCATTTTCTCCCAATGTGGGTATACACATTGTCTTTTCCTGTGTCTTTATTTGTCTGCCCTAATCTCTTTGTATAAGGACATTAGTTATTAGATTAGGGGGCATCCTCATTTTAACTAAATTACCCTCTATAAAGACCTGAAGTCCAAATACAGTCACATTCTGAAGTATTGGAGGTTAGAACTTCAAAATATGAATTTCAGGGGGACTCATTCAATTCTCCCCAATAATAAAAAATATCACAATTATCAGGGACAAAGGAAAGCGATAAGTGAACTGACAAAGATTCCCTGCAAGGTCAGTCAGACAATCTACAGCACAATTTAGGACTGAGGGCCTTGAGGACAGAAAACTTATCACAGACACTTTGGATATTTCAAATATTTCAAATGTGTCTGACACAGAGGCACTCAGTCATTGTTTGCTGGGTATACAGAGCCCAAGTGAACTCAACATTGATTCGGGTGAGCATCCAGATATAAATATATTTATAAATAGTAATTTATTTTTCCATGAGTTCAGTTCAGTTTAGTCACTCAGTCGTGTCTGACTCTTTGCAACCCCATGAACCGCAGCACACAAGGCCTCCCTGTCCATCACCAACTCCTGGAGTCCACCCAAACCCATGTCCATTGAGTCGTGATGCTATCCAACCATCCCATCCTCTGTCATCCCCTTCTCCTCCTGCCCTCAATACAGTAAATATATATATATATATATATATGTGTGTGTGTGTATATATATAATATATTATATTATGTATGGTATATAATATTAAAATTATATATACACTATAGATAATATTTTAGTATTATTTTAGTATATATAATAATGAAACGAGGAGGGCATGGCAACCCACTGAAATATTCTTGACAGGAGAATACCACGGACAGAGGAGCCTGGTGGACTACAGTCCATAGGGTTACACAGAGTCATAAATGACTGAAGCAACTTAGCATATACACACACACAATAGATAAAATATATGTTACTATATTAAAATTATAATAATATAAAATTACATTGCCATTGTATAATACATATCATATCACATATGATAATGGTATCCTGGAGAAGGAAATGGCAATCCATTCCAGTATTCTTGCCTGGAGAATCCCATGGAAAGAGGAGCCAGGCAGGCCACAGACCATGGGATGGCAAGAGTCAGACATGACTTAGTGACTAAATGATGATGATAATGGTATATACATAATATAATATGTATTAATATATATACTAATGTGTGGAAGTGGAAAGAAGAACTTGCCAGTTGAATAAAAGATGATAGGTGAAAAAATACATTAGCATTTCAAGAAAAGGAAAGCTGCATTTAATTCATATGTAGGAAATAAAGTGTGCAAGACTTAAAGATGTGTTGGATATTACAGTTCATAAATGCAGGAACCACGCCTACATTTCAGGCTTGTGTAATTGGATGCACGGTGGTGCTATTCCTTAAAAGGGAGGAATTACTGATCATGAGTACATTTTAGGGAAAATATACCAAGTTCAGTTTTGACACATGTCTTGAGGTACACTTGACATTGTCAAGTGGATGTTTTAATTGGTGTATTCAGTTCAGTTCAGTCTTTCAGTCGTGTCCGACTCTTTGCGACCCCATGAATCGCAGCACGCCAGGCCTCCCTGTCCATCACCAACTCCTGGAGTTCACTCAGACTCACATCCATCGAGTCAGTGATGCCATCCAGCCATCTCATCCTCTGTCATCCCCTTCTCCTCCTGCCTCCAATCCCTCCCAGCATCAGAATCTTTTCCAATGAGTCAACTCTTCAAATGGGGTGGCCAAAGTACTGGAGTTTCAGCTTTAGCATCATTCCTTCCAAAGAAATCCCAGGGCTGATCTCCTTCACAATGGACTGGTTGAGAGTCCAAGGGACTCTCAAGAGTCTTCTCAACACCACAGTTCAAAAGCATCAATTCTTCGGTGCTCAGCCTTCTTCACAGTCCAACTCTCACATCCATATATAACCACTGGAAAAACAATAGCTTTGACTAGACGGACTTTGTTGGCAAAGTAATGTCTCTGCTTTTGAATATGCTATCTAGATTGGTCATAACTTTTCTTCCAAGGAGTAAGCGTCTTTTAATTTCATGGCTGCAGTCACCATCTGCAGTGATTTTGGAGCCCAAAAAAATAAAGTCTGACACTGTTTCCCCATCTATTTCCCATGAAGTGATGGGACCGGATGCCATGATCTTCGTTTTCTGAATGTTGAGCTTTAAGTCAACTTTTTCACTCTCCACTTTCACTTTCATCAACAGGCTTTTTAGTTCCTCTTCACTTTCTATATATATGTGTGTGTGTGTGTTTGTGTATGTCATTAAAGTAAAAAATTCCTCTGAGCTAGAGAACATTTTTGCCTGATAATATATAGTTGCGAATTTTAGGCTTAGACAATTGGCTATCTACCATGTTCAAGAGTACTGTTATGATAAAATTAAAGATAATCTCTGGTGTCAGTCTAGTGACAAGATAGACATCAATCAAATAATCACATGTAGAAGTATAAAATGATACCTATGCTAAGAGTGTGAGGAAGTCCATTGGATTTATTGGTTATCAATGTTATTGGTAATCACCCTTTAAAGTCCCTCCTCTCACTATCATTGAACTTACTCCCATAAGAATTAGTGTAAATTAAAGTAAAACTGGTGGATGACAAAGTAGGTCCTGTGAGCCTATACATATTTACACATATTTGGGAGGTTTGGCTTTGTTCTTCTTTCTCTAGTTACTTTAGGTGTAACATTGTTGATGCTGCTGCTGCTGCTGCTAAGTTGCTTCAGTCGTGTCCGACCCTGTGTGACCCCCATAGATGGCAGCCCACCAGGCTCTTCTGTCCCTGGGATTCTCCAGGCAAGAACACTGGAGTGGGTTGCCATTTCCTTCGCCAATGCATGAAAGTGAAAAGTGAAAGTGAAGTCACTCAGTCATGTCCGACTCTTAGCAACCCCATGAACTGCAGCCCACCAGGCTCCTCCATCCATGGGATTTTCCAGGCAAGAGTACTGGAGTGGGTTGCCTTTACCTTCTCCAGGTGTAACATTAGAGACAAGCAACTCAAAATAATTGTGTGTGTGTGTATGTATGTATGTGTGTATAATATAGATGGCCAAGTTGAAACCTCATGAGAACTGCAAACCAAAAATCTACAGTAGATACACACACAAAAAGGAAAAGGCAATCCAAACACAACACTAAAGATAGTCATCAAATCACAAAAGAATTAAACAAAAGTGGAAGGGAAGAGAAAAGACCTACAAAAACAAATCCAAAACAACAAAAATGATGATAATAGCATAGATATTGATAACTGCCTTGAATATCAATAGATGAAATGCAAAAGACCCAATGTGGCCAAATGGATACAAAAACAAGACCTATGTATATGTTACCTACAAGAGACCTACTTCAGACCTAGGGACACATACAAGTTGAAAGTGTGGGTCTGGAAAAATATATTTCATGCAAATAGAAATCAAAAGAAAGCAAGAGTAGCAATATTCATATCAGACAAAACAGACTTTAAAACAAGACTGTTACAAGAGATTAAGAGGGACACTACAGAATAATCAAGGGATCAATCCAAGAAGGATATATAGCAATTGTAAGTATATATGCACCCAACATTGGAGCATCTTAATATTTAAAGCAAATGCTAACAGCCATAAAAGGAGAAATTGACAGTGACACAATAATAGTGGGGGACTTTAACACCTCCCTCTCATCAGTGGACCAATCATTTAGATGGAAAATCAGTAGGAAACACAGGCCTTAAAAAACACAGTAGACTAGATAGACTTAATTGATATCTATAGGACATTCTACTCAAAAGCAGAAGAATACACTTTCTTCTCAAGTTCACATGGAACATTCTCCAGTATAGATCACATGTTGGGCCACAAATCAAGCCTCAGTAAATTTAAGAAAACAGAAATCATATCAAGCATCTTTTCCAACCACAACATTATAAGTTTAGAAATCAGTTACAGGAAAAAGGGAAAAAACTGTAAAAAACACAAACACGTGGAGGCTAAATAATATGTTACTAAACAACCAATGTATCACTGAAGAAATCAATGAGGAAATAAAATATATAGAAAGAGACAAATGACAACAACAACATGACAATCCAAAACCTCATGACTTCAAAAATGGGGAGAAAACTGAAAGTATGTAGGTGGAAAGAGATATAAGGTCAAATGAAAAAAATACTTTTTAAAATTATTATTTTAAGGGTAGACGTTCTGTGCAACTTCAACAAATTCACTGAAAGGATCCAGCAGAAAACAAAATGAATATATAATAATAGGGTAATGTTGCTGATAACTTGTACAGAAATGGAATGCAAAGCCCATTTGAAGAGTTGTCTCTTAGATGGAAAGAAGAGTACTATCTATTCTAATAAGACAGAAGGAAAATAGCTCATTTGCAGGTGTCAGAAGATTTGTATTATGCCTGTAGTAAGACACAGAAAGAGTGCTATGTGAACTTTTCTAATTAAAACTTTTTTTAATAATTGTAGATTTACATGGCAGTTGCAGAAAAATGTAGTAAAGAATTCCTGTGTATCATTCACCCAGATTTTCCCAATTGATAACATCATACATAATCAAAGTATGATTATTAAAACCAGGAAATTGGCATTGGCTCATTGCTATTAACTACAGGCTTGTTTCGGTTTCAACAGCTGGATAGATCATTCAAATTTTACACACGTATAGATTAATACACACAAATCAGAAAACAAAACCCAGGCATCACCCCCCAAAGAAATCCCCACAGGTGATTCTTTCATAGTCACAAATTCCACTCCTCATCCTAACCCCTGGCAAGCCATGATCTCATCTCCATGACTATAATGGTGTCTTATGAAGAGGAAGTAGAGAGCCTCTTGATGAAAGTGAAAGTGGAGAGTGAAAAAGTTGGCTTAAAGCTCAACATTCAGAAAACTAAGATCATGGCATCTGGTCCCATCACTTCATGGGAAATAGATGGGGAAACAGTGGAAACAGCGTCAGACTTTATTTTGGGGGGCTCCAAAATCACTGCAGATGGTGACTGCAGCTATGAAATTAAAAGACGCTTACTCCTTGGAAGGAAAGTTATGACCAACCTAGATAGCATATTCAAAAGCAGAGACATTACTTTGCCAACAAAGGTCCGTCTAGTCAAGGCTATGGTTTTTCCAGTGGTCATGTATGGATGTGAGAGTTGGACTGTGAAGAAGGCTGAGCGCCAAAGATTTGATGCTTTTGAACTGTGGTGTTGGAGAAGACTCTTGAGAGTCCCTTGGACTGCAAGGACATCCAACCAGTCCATTGTGAAAGAGATCAGCCCTGGGTGTTCTTTGGAAGGACTGATGCTAAAGCTGAAACTCCAGTACTTTGGCCACCTCATGCGAAGAGTTGACTCATTGGAAAAGACTCTGATGCTGGGAGGGATTGGAGGCAGGAGGAAAAGGGGACGACAGAGGATGAGATGGCTGGATGGCATCACCGACTCGATGGACTTGAGTTTGAGTGAACTCTGGGAGTTGGTGATGGACAGGGAGGCCTGGCGTGCTGCAGTGCATGGGGTTGCAAAGAGTCAGACACGACTGAGCGACTGAACTGAAATAACTGAAACAAATACATAAACAGAAGCATGAGATTCTTTATGTTTTTCATTCAACACAATATCCTTGTGATAAATCCAAGTTACTTATCAGTAATTTGTTCCCTTTTTTCCCTAGTAATAGTTCACTGTATGAAGGAACCAAAATTTGCTCATTTATTCACCCACTGAAGAACATATAGGCTGTTTCCAGGTATTGGTTATTACAAATAAAGCTTCAAGGAACACTCATGCACAGTTTATTGTGTGAACATAAGTTTACCATAAATGCAATTTTACACCCCTGGCAAAATTCCAGGATTGGGATTGCTGGGTTAGAAATGTAAGTATATGTTTGTCTTTATTATATAATAAACTGCTGAACTATTTTCTAGAAAAGATTATCTGCTGAGAATGAAAGGGGAAATGAGGGTATGGTGGTAGATATAAGTACCCAAGTTAAGTAAACAAGTTTTGAAACATATGCTAGCTCTCATACAAAACTCTCATACAAAACTAATATTTATTGTTTACCACTGAGATTATTCAAACATATCCTCACCAAAAATATATACATGCACTGGATATATTCAAATAGTAAATAATTTTGGTGTATATTTTGAGCCTACCTAGAGTTTATCGTGTATCCTTCTATATACACATTCATCACAGAATAAATACAGAAATCAGTAGAAGAGACTCTGTTTTAAGAGATATGTGACTGCAAAATGCTTTTAAAAATATATGCAAATTTGTTTGGATAGGATCTTCACTAAATTTCAGTGTCATCTAAATATTTTAAATTCTGAAACAAAAAAGTGACTGGTGTTTATTGGAATATACATTTATTTATTTGATAGTATTTAACTCTTTAACATTATGAAATAAATATTCTATCTACTTATTAATCACAGTCACAAAATATAAAATTGACAACTGCATTTAAATGATAGTGGGAAGAAACTGAGCTTATTCCAGCCTAAACTCAACTATCCAGGTACAGCTAAATGTATACATTTAGTAAAAGTCAAAGTGATAAAATGCTTTTTGCTAAGAGAATACTCTAAAGAAAACCAAAGTTTGGAACATGTCTCTTCACACAGTGCTCTTTGATTCTCAAAAATGCTACTTTACTTTTCAACATAAGTTTCTCAAATAAATATAAAAACAGTTCTTCACTTTGAAAGTAGGATATAGGTCAGTAACACAACCATTTACTGTTTATATTAAAGGCACTGAAGTTTAGAGATGATGATTCATTGTTCTCTTTTATTGGCTTGCTTGTTTGTGTGTTTTAAAATGGTACTGAACAGGGCCCGGATTTTAAGATACTAACATTTCTTTTCAGTTTCAATAGTAATTACATCAGGAAAACCAAGTTATCTACCTGATTACATTAAATAACCTATCAAGGTGTGATTATTAGTTTTAAGTCTGCTTTCTAATGTGTGTGTGTTTTTTTAAGCATACTAACACTGTCCTTATGTAACACATATAAATTATAAAGTGTTCTGGATCATGCAATTTCCAGACCACAGAAATTTTCCTTTTCCAGTTCCAAAACCGTTTTTAATTAAATTTTGGTATCTTTCAATAACATATCAAATATTTGCCTATCTCAACATATTTATGATAATGAAAATCATCTTAATCATCTATTAAAAGGAATTAGTAATACAGTCTGTCTCTATTTTCAGTTGCTGTATTTTCAATCATCATTTCAGGATTCTATATGACAATTTGTTTGCACTGGGCCAATCAAATAGATTTCAGTTTTCTTGAATTCTTTCTATTTTGAAGCAAGAGAACAGGAACTAAGTTATTATAAATACCTTCAAACTGGTCCCTGATTGAAAACTCACAAAGTAAGTAATTACCTTTTGGGTCATGGATTCTAAATTGGCATTATACACAAGAGAATTGAAACACTGAAATCTGACTTTAATTTGTATATCTTTGGAGGTAAAAATGAGCAATCTTAAATATAATGGCTAAACCATATAGTTCTTAAGAAGTCACTGAGGTCAGAGTGCAATGAAAACTCTTCTGGAACTCCATTGCTGCCCTGTAAATAGGTTCATTAGTTCCTTCTTCCTAGATTCCATATGTATGTGTCAGTACAGAATATTTGTCTTTTTCTAACTTACTTCACTCTATATAATAGGCTCTTTGGTCACTGTTGGGGAAGGAGAGGGTGGGACAAATTGATAGAACAGCATGGAAATAAATATACTTTTTAAATTAATTAACTTATTTTAATTGGAGAATAATTAATTTACAGTATAGTTATGGTCTTTGTCATACATCAACATGAATCAGCCACAGGTATATGTGTGTCCCCCCCCCCAAAAAAAAACACCCCTCCCTCTTCCTTCCCCACCTATCCCTCTGGGTTGTCCCAGACTACCCAATTTTGGGTGCCCTGCTTCATGAATCGAACTTGCCCTGGTCATCTATTTTGCATATGGTAATGTATGTTTCAACTCTATTCTCTCAAATTATTCCACCCTCACCTTCTCCCACTAAGTCCAAAAGTCTGTTCTTTACATCTGTGTCTCCTTTGCTGCCCTGCATGTTGATCATTGGTACCATCTTTCTAAATTTCATGTCTATGCATTGATATACAGTCTTTGCCCTTCTCTTTCTGACTTACTTCATTCTGTATAAGAGGCTCCAGGTTCATCCACCTCATTAGAACTGACTCAAATGTGTTGCTTTCTATAGTTGAATAACATTCCACTGTGTATATGTACCACAACTTCCTTATCCATTCATCTGCCGATGGACATCTAGGTTGCTTCCATGTCCTAGCTATTGCAGAGTGCTGCAATAAACATTGGGGTATGCATGTCTCTTTCAACTCTGGTTTCCACAGAATATATGTACAGCAGTATGACAGTTCTAGTCCCAGTTTTTTAAGGAATTTCCACACTGCTCTCCACAGTGGTTGTACCAGTTTGCATTCCCACCAACAGCATAAGGGGGTTCCCTTTTCTCCAAACCCTCTCCAGCATTTATTGTTTGTAGACTTATTGATGATGGCCATTCTGACCAGTGTGAAATGATACCTCATTGTGATTTTGATTTGCCTTTCTCTAATAATGTATGATGTTGAGCATCTTTTCATGTGTTTTTTAGTCATCTGTATGTCTTCTTTTAGATAGCATATTGAAAAGCAGAGACATTACTTTGCCAACAAAGGTCCGTCTAGTCAAGGCTATGGTTTTTCCAGTGGTCATGTACGGATGCAAGAGTTGGACTGTGAAGAAAGCTGAGTGCTGAAGAATTGATGCTTTTGAACTGTGGTGTTGGAGAAGACTCCTGAGAGTCCCTTGGACTGCAAGGACATCCAACCAGTCCATTCTAAAGGAGATCAGCCCTGGGTGTTCTTTGGAAGGAATGATGCTAAAGCTGAAACTCCAGTACTTTGGCCACCTCATGCGAAGAGTTGACTCATTGGAAAAGACTCTGATGTTGGGAGGGATTGGAGCAGGAGGAAAAGGGGATGACAGAGGATGAGATGACTGGATGGCATCACCGACTCGATGGACGTGAATTTGAGTGAACTCCGGGAGTTGGTGATGGACAGGGAGGCCTGGCGTGCTGTGATTCATGGGGTCGCAAAGAGTCGGACACGACTGAGCAACTGAACTGAGCTGAACTGAACTGATGTCTTCTTTGGAGAAACATCAATTTAGGTCTTTGCTCACTTTCTGATTGAGTTGTTGATTTTTCTGTTATGTAAAATAGATACCAAGTGTGAATTTGCTGTGTGACACAGGGACCTCAGGCCAGTGCTTTGTGACAACCTAGAGGGGTGTGATGGGGTGGGAGATGGGAGGAAGGTTTGGGAAGGAGGGGATACATGTATACCTGTGGTTGATTCATGTTGTTGTATGGCAGAAACCAATACAATATTGTAAAGCAATTACCTTCAATAACTTTTTTTTAATTCTTCTAGAGGAGTTCTTGCTTACATTTTGGGGCACATTTGCTACAATTATTTAAGGCATATTTCTGCATTTAATTTCAGAAATTTTATCATGCTTTCTATTAAAATTATTCACTTCCATCCACTCTCTCCCCTCAACATCATTAGCACCTTGAGGACAAAGGCTTTCTTACTTCTTTATCTTTATACCTCCTGGGTACCTTCCATGGTACTTCACTGATGTTTCCTCAAATGAATGTGTGTTGAATTCCAAAAACTGCACAACAATTTTAAAATGTATTAAGACTAGGAATGAGTGACCACCTCCACGGGGACACAATCTTGTTCTCTCTGGAAGCCTCCCATTTCACCATGCAGCCAGGAGTGAGGTTCATCAGCCTTCCTGTGGCTCACAGAAATTCTGTTCCCCCAAATTTCTACTCATCCAAGTTATGTACAAAACAAAGATCTCCTCTTATATCTAGAAAGATTGTTTCATCTAAAATCTCTCTTCCTGGGACTTCTCTGGTGGTCCAGTGGCTAAAACTCTGTGGTCCCAAAGCAGGGGGCCCAGGTTCAATCCCTGGTCAGGGAACTAGATCCCACATGCCACAATTAAGACCCAGTACCGCTAAATAAATCAATCAAAATACATAAATATTTTTAGAAAATTAAAATCCCTTTTCCTGAGTTCTCCCATGGGACAGGGAGAAGTCAATGTAAATTATGTTAAGAACATTCCTCTGGAATTCCCATAGTTTCTTCAAGGAGATATCAAACAAAATCTAGTACTGGGAAGCATACACATATGTACCAGCATATGTATACCAGGGTATGTACAGACATAACTAGACATGTTCCCAAAATTTGATAAATGCATCTATCAGACTCCAAACACTTTTCCAGATATTTTGCCTTTGCCAACTTCATTTTTTTTTTGATTGGTAATTGTATTATATATCATACATTTTTATTCACATGTAAAATCTGTGTTTTAAATAATATTAAATTTTAGTGAAAAGGCTTATAAAACATCAAAGTCATACAATCCTGCATAACAGATAAACATCAAACCTAATATCTCCATTATGTTGTAAAATAGAATATTTTCACTTACTGTTATTTATTTATTTATTTTTTAATGATAAAATTTTAGATGTAGGAGTTTATTAGGACTCTATGAATATTCAAAACAAAAATAGATTGAAAATAAGTACAGATCAGTGCAGATACAGGTTTTATTAACAATGTCTCTTGAAATCATTTTTATCTTTGGGCTACTATTTCAAGTAATGATGAAGGGGTCATACTTGTCATGAACCAAGTTATAAGAAAAGTTCAAGGCCTGCAGGTTGAACAATGCTTTTACATGTCAGAACCATACAACAACAAAATTGATTATAAAATTAAATATTATTTAAAATGTAAGGGATTTGTCTAACAACTGCTTTCAGATCATCAAATTCCTAGCTGTGGAATATTATAATTATGAAAGTCATACTTACAGAAGCATGCAATTCTTTTCTGTGAAATATCAAGAGATCATTCCAGGGCCTTTCTTACTATTCTTCCCATTGACATTGTGGATATATTAAATTCTTGCAAAATGCTTATGAACTGTGCCTATATTCACAGCTATCTACATCCACAGAAGTTCAGAAATCGGATGAAGTTGGGTTGAATGCATGCACAGAAAAGAAACGCACATGTCCCTTGGAACACCCAAAGTGTCAGTCATAACACACACATTAAAAGTATTAAAAACTGATATTATTCAGCTGCTAAAAAGAATGAAGTGATGTAATTTGCAGCAACATGGATGGACTTAGAGACTGTCATACTGAGTGAGTCCAACTTCATTTTTGAAGGAATTTTTAGTTTGTATTTTCTTCCTACAATATCCAGAGTGTGGATAAGATGAAGCAAAAGTATCCTCAACTAAGAAAAACTTAAAATGTTTCTTAATGAGAGAAAGATTTAATAACTATGATATCATCTCTTTATATCATAGATGCCTACAAACTGAACAGAAATACAATAAAACTCAGGCAGCACTGAAAAGCCATTTGTTAGCTATTTTCAGCTTCAGAGAATGGAGCCAAACCTATGAGGTTGGAATGCATTAAGTAAAATCCTGAAAGCTTTATCAAGAGTTTACTTTGACATGAATATTTTGCTTCCCTGATATTCAAATGAAAGATGAGAGATGGCAATCCAATTGGAGAATCAGAATATAGCTTCCTATATCCCCCATATTTATAATTTATTTTTTAAAATATCTTGCCGCTAAAGGAAGAACAGCAACTAAAATCAACTCTAGAGTCACTAATGTCTATCAACCAATTTCTTACTGTGGCTAGCTTACTTCCTCTCCCTAAAAGGAAAATGGACAGATAATGCAAACAGAAAAATTCTGTCTCTATGAATTTTGCATTTATTATCACTCCTAATAACTACATTTTTGGCAACCGAGTAGAAACCTTAAATTCTTGGTTCCTGAATCTCTACATAACCCACAGATAAGAAGCAGAGAGGTGAGATTCTGTTGGAAATCTTTGAAAATGTCAATGTATTTGTATATATGCACTTATCTGAAGAGAAATTTCAGATTTTCAAAAAGTCCATGATGCAGAATGTTGAGAATCAGTTTCAGATCATAATTATTAATTTTTTAGCATTTTAATAATTTGATTCATAAGCCTTTCAATACAAGTTAAGATGAATTTAGAAATTAAAATGACTTCCACAGTCATCACATCCAACCCTCTGGAGGGTTGCTGAAAACTAAATCTCAACCACATGTAAACTAATTATAGACTGCTGCTGCTGCTAAATCACTTCAGTCGTGTCCGACTCTGCAACCCCATAGACGGGAGCCCACCAGGCTCCCCCGTCCCTGGGATTCTCCAGGCAAGAACACTGGGGTGGGCTGCCATTTCTTTCTCCAATGCATGTAAGTGAAAAGTGACAGTGAAGTCACTCAGTCATGTCCAACTCTTAGCGACCCCATTGACTGTAGCCCATCAGGCTCCTCCATCCATGGGATTTTCCAGGCAAGAGTATTGGAGTGGGGTGCCATCGCCTTCTCCGAATTATAGACTACTGTAGGACAATGTCAGCAAACTTTCTTAAAAGACCACCTAGCAAACCTCTTAGGCTTTGGGAGCCTAGAGACCACATGAAGGACATTACATAGATAATTTAAAACATAGAAAGAGTTAGTCACTCAGTCGTGTCCGACTCTTTGCAACCCCATGAACTGTAGACTGCTGGGCTCCTCTGTCCATGGAATTCTCTAGGCAAAAAAACTGGATTGGGTAGCCATTTCCTTTTCCATGGGATCTTCCCAACCCAGGGGTAAAACTCGGCACTGTAGATTCTTTACCATCTGAGCCACTAGGGAACCCCTTTAAAATATCACCATTTAATAAATGTAAAACTAAAAGTAGGCAGTAGCCTCAGTTTGGCTTACACGTCTGTCTACAGTTTGTAGACCCTGCTGTACAAGAACAGTGACAACATTATAATATGAAATGGGTACTAGCTTCATGGTTGAATTAACAGAATTATTTCAATTTTAAAGGAAAGGAGAAAGGGAACAGTTATGTAACTTGTAGTTATGTGAAACACTGCCTTAAAGGTTTTATGAGTGTTTTCTATTTAAAAATACAAACAACCTTGTTAGTAATGTGTTGTTATAGTGAAGTTATAGAACAAGAAACTCTGGAATGTTTAGTAACTTCTCCAAGATTATTTATCCAGATTTTTTGAGTCCAGATCTTTTGTGCTGAGTGTGAGAGATGCAGAGATGGGCTTGAAACTAGGCTTGACCTTAATGTTTATGAAAGGATGAAAAGCAGGAGAGTAGGAGCTAATCCATTAAGAAAGGGTCACGGAGGCTTCTGGGAGGAGGTGATGTCAAAACAGGCACACAGAGGAAGTGTAGGAGTTTGCAGGAATGAGAAAAAGTTGTCTCTGGCAAATATAAATGTGTTTGTGAATATGTGCATATAAGAGGCATGTTTGGGGAACAGCAAATAGCTCATTACAAATGAAAGAGGAGAGGAAGGGATACTAGTGTCAATAAGACGTGGGCTGGACAGGTGAGCTGGCACTAGATCATAAAGAATTTGGCAGGTCTTTGAGGTGGATATCTGGCAACTTCACTGCCGAATGTCCATACCCCTGTATTAGAAGCAGTACTTTATTTTCAATGGACCATCTTTTCTTAATTTCAGTTCGTGGATTCAAGTGAGTTCATCCTCATTACCAGGATTTTGTAGTGGGTCCTTATCCTAGCTTAATAAAGTGTGCATGAATTAAGCTAGACTAAACTGGTTGACTAAAACCATCAGATTTTCATGTAAATCTTATCTTCTTTTGAAAAAGACCTTCTTGACAACAAAGCCAGCACAGAGTAAACAGATATTAGAAAAACCCAATTTAATTGACTGAACATGGAAATTCAATAATGGCTGAAATTCATCCTGGAATTTATGTGTTATGATAGCCAACAAATTCTCCTCCCCGCTGAAACTAATTTGAGCTGGCTTCTATAACCTGTAACTGAAATATTGCTCATTACTATAGCCATGTTAATTTTTTAAAAGAAGACCAGAGAAAGCCTCTGCAGGGTTGTAGGCAAACTGTAACATTAAAAGACTTGTGCTTTTAAAAGAATATTCTGGAGTTGAGCTGTAGGAGTTCCTTGTATATTTTTGAGATTAGATCAAAAAATGGGCCAAAGAACTAAATAGACATTTCTCCAAAGAAGACATACAGATGGCTAACAAACACATGAAAAGATGCTCAACATCACTCATTATCAGAGAAATGCAAATCAAAACCACTATGAGGTACCATTTCACACCAGTCAGAATGGCTGCAATCCAAAAGTCTACAAGCAATAAATGCTGGAGAGGGTGTGGAGAAAAGGGAACCCTCTTACACTGTTGGTGGGAATGCAAACTAGTACAGCCACTATGGAGAACAGTGTGGAGATTCCTTAAAAAACTGGAAATAGAACTGCCTTATGATCCAGCAACCCCACTGCTGGGCATACACACTGAGGAAACCAGAAGGGAAAGAGACACGTGTACCCCAATGTTCATCGCAGCACTGTTTATAATAGCCAGGACATGGAAGCAACCTAGATGTCCATCAGCAGATGAATGGATAAGAAAGCTGTGGTACATATACACAATGGAGTATTACTCAGCCATTAAAAGGAATACATTTGAATCAGTTCTAATGAGGTGGATGAAACTGGAGCCTATTATACAGAGTGAAGTAAGCCAGAAAGAAAAACACCAATACAATATACTAACGCATATATATGGAATTTAGAAAGATGGTAACAATAACCCTGTGTACGAGACAGCAAAAGAGACACTGATGTATAGAACAGTCTTATGGACTCTGTGGGAGAGGGAGAGGGTGGGAAGATTTGGGAGAATGGCATTGAAACATGTAAAATATCATGTATGAAACGAGATGCCAGTCCAGGATCAATGCACGATACTGGATGCTTGGGGCTAGAGCACTGGGACGACCCAGAGGGATGGTATGGGGAGGGAGGACGGAGGAGGGTTCGGGATGGGGAACACATGTATACCTGTGGCGGATTCATTTTGATATTTGGCAAAACTAATACAATTATGTAAAGTTTAAAAATAAAATAAAATTTAAGTAAAAGATAAAAAAAAAAAAGAAAAGAATATTCTGCAGCATTCTTTGGAAATGATCAGGTGAGAAAGACTAAACGAAAGAGAACCATTTGATGTTGTGTTGGGGTCTAGACACAAGACGATAGGTAATGGTAGGTAGGAATAAAAGTTACAATATTTATGTAAATACAAAGTACTAATGCTTAGTACTTGGTGACTAATTAGAAATGGGTGAGGGAGAAATAGAGGTCAAGGGTGATGCTCAGATGTCTGATTTAAGTTACAGAGTTGCGTTAAGATACGGAACATGTCCTAGATGTGGGTATCATCACGGTAGCAATATTAACTGAAGATACAGGAATAGATGGACTTGCCTAGAGAAAACAGAATCAGAGGAGAAAGGAGCCCAAGCCACAATTCTGAGGAATATCAATATTTAAAATATGGTGATAAAGAAAAGTATTTACAAAGGAAACTGAGAAGATGACTAGAGAGTAGGGTGGAAAGGTGGCAAGGGTGGAAATGGTCAAGGACGATAAATGCTGAAGTCAGGGAAACTACAGGATGACACGACCATTGATTAAGCAGCATTGTGGTTTGCAGGGACTCTCTTCTTCATTTTGATTGTGTAACTACCAATATTCCTGGCTAACTCCAACTTGTCCTTTGAACAACAACTTAAATGCAACCTCGGTAGAGAGGCCTTTCCTGCAGAGCTTTACACTGAATTTGCAAAAGTAGTACACTCTCTCAAAGATCTTTGCTAAATTTGTACTTCTATCTGCCTTCTGCAGGAGATTCTGTGAAAGTTGAATTATATTTATTTCAGCAGTGTTTCTCTAGTACTTGTTAGATCGCCTGACACCCAATAACTATTTTTTAAATCAGTAAGAGTCCGACATGACTTAGCGACTAAACAACATGTGCTTAGGCACTCATTATTTGTGATCCCGTGGACTGTAGCCCACCTGGCTGCTCTGTCCATGGGATTTCCCAGGCAAGAATACTGGAGTGGGTTGTCATTTCCTCCTCCAGGGGATCTTCCCAACTCAGGGATCAAACCCATTCTCCTGCATCTGTTGCATTGGCAGGTGGATTCTTCACAACTGTGCCACCTTAAATAGATTAAAATTAACCTATAATTTCTGGCTTTTCTAATAGAGTGCTGAATATAAAAGATGGTATGGGATAGTCAGAAAGTTATCATGCAAGAATAGTCACTTTCCTTGTGGATGAATGAGGAGAAGGGAATGGCTACCCTTTCCAGTATTGCTGTCTGGGAAATCAAATGGAAAGAGGATCCCAGTGGACTATAGTCCATAGGGTTGCAAAGAGTCGGACTTGACTAAATGACTAATACTTTCACTTTTTTCACTTGAGTCTCCACATGAATATAAGAATAGAATTAGCTCAACGGTTAACAACAAAAGATAATCTATATTTGGAGGAAAAGGCACAACTTCTGGACCTGCATTTCCTGGATTTAAATCCCATCTTTACATAGTTAGCTGTATTACTTAAGCTAATTACTTACATTCTCTGAACCTCAGTTTGCTTCTGTAAAATACAGGGACAAAGATAGTACCTATTCCATACAGTGTTCTGAAAATTAATTATGTAAAATATAACAACACATATTAGAGAGCCAGAAACATAGGGATATGTATTCAAATATTTTATGTTATTAATATTACTGATTTGATCATGACCAATTATGTTTCTGAAGGTCTGTCATCAAGATAATTCTTTTCCCACTTACTTTTACATTTTTGGACTACATCTGAATTGTCCTGAAAGAACTGCAGAACTGGCTGATTAGATAAAACAAATGTAGGATTCAAATTTTGCCTTAAGCTTTCCAAAAAATATTTATTTTGTACATTCACTTGAGAATAAGCCTTTTTCTAAACATTGTTTTTTTTTCTATATCTGTATAAAATAAGCGTAACCATATGATTTACAGAATCTAAAATTCCTTTCCCATTGTCACTACCCAGGTTGATCTTAAATCCTGCCTTTTTCTTCCCCCAATAATAAATGGAAAAATGCAGGCAACCTGGCTTCTCAAGATACATGTGAATGTTAAAATGCAGCTAAAAGTTTAGATAGTACAGATGGCTATTTCCAAAGACTGCTTCTTCACGCTTGGGCAGGAAGCTTTTTAGTGTTGTGTTTATCTTAAATGTCTATAGGCTTTTTCCCATGAGAGTATGATTTCATTTTGGTCCTCCTGTAACCATGTGCTTACTCTTTTTGTTGTTCCACTATGAAGAAATTTGGTGAGTGTGAAAACCCTACAAGTCCCGCTATGGCCTGCGGTCCAGAAGGAAAGCCTTGCTCAATCACTGTAATTCAGGGAACATCCAACTGAGAGTGCACCATTCTGAGGATGCTGCTAAGTGACCTCTGCCTGTTGAAAGGTACACCAGCTTAAGTCTTGATAGATTATCACCAATCTCCTCGGGGAGGACCAAACTTTCAGTGCACACCTGACAGCCATTAAGCAGGTCTGGCCGCCTAGAAATACTTACAGTTCCTAAGGTTGATGAAATGTCTCTTCTTAGTAGAGTTGATGACATTTTGTGTCTAGCCCATTTTTCATCACTAGTAGAATGACACATGATTTCATAATTGGTTCAGTATCTTTCACTTTCCCTTATGTGGCCATTAACAAGAAAACAATAAAACAGCTGGAAACTGATTTGAAACATACATATCGTGTTCTAAGAAACACTTTAACGTCTGTACATGTTGCCCCAGGCATCTCTAGTGAACCAGGAAATGTGTTCTATTTGTGACTGCTATATAATAAATGCAGGCATACATAGCTTAGAGTACATTTCAATAAACCAGATTAAAGACTTGGTCAAATATTAGGGACTAATATTCTTAAGAGGAGTAAAAATATTATTCAGCACAAAATAAAAACATTCACCAGAATTTGCTATAATATGGAGATTAAAATTAAATTCTGCCATCTAGATAGCACTAGGCTAAGGATGTACTAACAGAGACGTAGAAAGTTGACCCAATTAGTAGCTGACACACATTTCAGTGGATATCAGCGTAAACATTTTAAGCCCCCTTTTAAAATGACATTGTATCTACTCAATTCAACTCAACAGATATACATCAAAAATTTTTCATGTGTTAGGTATCATAAAAAGAGAGTCTCAGAAATTATGAACGAGACAAAATTCCTGCCCGTAGTTCCCAATAATTTGGCAGCAGTCAAAGAAAATACAAATACACCTATAATTCTGAAATGAAGTTGCTGAAAATCCAGGGCAATGCAAATAGAATTTTTCATTTTATGTTTTTAATATCTCTAGTGTCCAACACTAGAAGGTCAAAACAGCTACTCAGTTAGCATTTGTACTATGAAAGGAGAAGTAGCTCATATTTGAAAAGAGATGGTTTTGAGGAGGATTATTGAAGCTTTATGATTCATGGGGAAAAATGAGAATATCACTGATTTGACAGAAAATTATTTTTTCAGTGATTATGCACAGGTCTATCCTGTTTTCACCAAAACTGAACTGATTATTAAACAGACAGGAGTCTTACTTTTGCAGTGTTTACTAATAATTTTGTATCTTTTTCACTGCTATCAGAAAATCCACTCTCAGAGGACTACTGAGAAAAGAAACCTTGTGAACTTCAGTAACAGAGTATTCACACTGCTTTTAGCTACTTCTGCATTCAGGGAAGCCAGAGTTTGCATGCCAGGGCAGTAGGGCATGGATCCAACAGCCAGGCAGAACCCTCAACTCTTGTAAGTTCTGAAATCCAGAGGGGTAAGGCCAGGTACATGACTCCTTTGAACACCTATGCCTTCAGCTGATTCTGGAAAGTAAGAGAAGTGGTAATAATAAATGAGCATATTTTAAAAACAGCAGAGTAGACAATCTCAAGGTATTTATCTTCAGCCCATGATGCTCAATGATGTTGTGAACTAGGAATTTAGTTTCCAAATTTAACAGTGGAACATACTTGTTTAATAGATGGAGTTGAACACACACACACACACACACACACACACACACACACACACAACATGTTGTTCTAGACTTAATGTCATCCATACAAGAAACTCCTAAATATATCCACAAATTATAAAAGCTAGGGTTTTGGGGTATAAGAAAACTTCATTTTCTTCATTGTTCAAACATTTAGTTATTACTCTATAATAAGATCTTCCACATATGGAGAAGGAAATGGCAACCCACTCCAGTATTCTTGCCTGGGGAATCCCATGACAGAGGGACCTGGCATTCTATAGTCCATGAGGTTGCAAAAGAGTGGGACATGACTTAATGACAAAACAATGATAAGAATGCATGCTCAGTCATGCCTGACTATTTGCAACCCCATAACTGTAGCCCACTACCCTCCTCTATTCATGGGATTTACCAGGCAAGAATACTGGAGTAGGTTGCCATTTCCTACTCCAGGGGATCTTCCCAACCCAGGGATCAAATCTGTGTCTCCTGAGTCTTCTGTTTTGGCAGGCAGATTCTTTACCACTGTGCCGCCTTACATAGACTAATATTAACCTATCATTTCTGGCTTTTCTAACAAGAGTACTGAAAATGAAGAATGGTCTGGGATGGTCAGGAAGTTATCATGCAAGAAGAGTCATTTTACTTGTGGATGGATAACAAGGTAAAATTGCAAAAGACCAGAAAGAATAGGAGTAAGAGTCTGGCACAGAGAACTCTATGAACTCTGGCACAGGCTAAGCAAGAAAGCAAAGTGCAATGCTCTGAAAGTACTGAATGCTTTATCTTTACTTTACCAGAAAGTTTGCATTGGAAAATTACAGGAGGAAGACAGTCATAGAGGTTAATATAAAGCTAAGAAAAATCTAGAATGTTGAGGTATGGAATATGGATTTATTGGAAAGTTTAAGTGAGGAGATATTAAGGGTAGCCGAACAAAGTGAAGATGGCATCATTTAGGTAAATGAGTCAGAGAGTAGAAATCAGATATGTTGAAATATTTTAATTTATGGAGAGACAAACATTTAAATGCTAAATCACTAGTGAGGATGAGTTTGATTTGAAATTATTATTGTTTACTTGCCTGATATGGTCCATATTCAACCCTTAAAATAGTTTACACACTCACAAAGATTATTGACACACACATATACCCTAGTTGAGCATAATTCAACATGTTGCAACATATTAAATATATTCCAAATCTACTTAGTTTACTATAATATCAAAGGAGTCTACTTATGAAACTTAGGTATAATTATTTTGCTTAGAACTTTCCTCTTTGAGAAACTTCAAATGGCGGATAAAGGAAAGTGTATTCTGTCCTTTTTAACATTTTCATGGTGTATTATAGCATTCTCTTGATATGCTTTTATATCTAATTCTTCTCTATTCATCAAGTAGCTGTCAGAAGTATTTTCTTTAAATACAGTTCAAAAACCTCTAGTTGTATAAAGAATAAAACTGAAAGTAGTATCATCTTAGCCTAGGCATTTAGACATGATAATCAAGATAATACCACTTTGAACTTGAGTTTTTAAAAGCACATTCCTATCCCTGGGTGTCAAGCTTATCCTCGAGGTGTCCCCCTTTCCTGTTAACGCCCAAAGTGTCAATGCAGCAATCAGATCACAAGAATGCACAGTGCACATTACTGACAACTGCAATTCTGATCTTTCCTGAAGGGAATCACCTTTGTATCAGTGATCATTACTTCTCTCCACCTGGAAAAATGTTGCTACAGTCTTCCAGTTTCAAAGGAAATTTAACCCCACCATTCTCCTTCAACAAAAATATCCTCTATCTTATAGCTTGCTGCCTCCCTCCTTCCTTTTTTCTTTCTTGTGTCTTTTTCTTTCCTTCCTTCCTTCTCCCCTTCTTCCTTTCTTTCTATTTTCCTAGCTTGATTTGTGGATTTCTGACTTCAATTCTTTCTGAATTCAATTCTTTCAATTTTTTGTTCTCTTCCTCTTATCAGATTCAACATTCACAACTGCTACAAATCGGCCTTTTTTTCAAGTAAATTTCATATCCATCTCTGACAGTAAGTTGTGAGATCCTTGAATGTACATTAACCACAGTAGCTTGAAGGTTATTAGTGCTTATTAAAAGCCTATTCTGTTATGTGGGGGGTCAGCTATGAAAAACACTACTGATAAAGTTAATGAGGGCTTAAAAAAAACCAGCTTAGAAATAGTTAAAGTGCTACATAAATATCATTGTTACGCTGTGCATAGTCCTTACTCAGTATAATCAAATTGCATCTTCATCTATTGACATCATTCCTTCCAAACCACTCGCATACCTACAAATGAGAGGGTGATTATTTATCTGCTTGATTCATCCGTGCAAATGTTCCTTAGCCCACGCAGAGGCTAGATTCAGCTGTGTGGTTTCAGAGACTGGGTGGAAAATATAATGCAGTCCACACATTAGAAAAAAGGAAATCAGAACATTAAACCACTTGTTTTACCATCTCTGATCCCCCTGAGGCTCAGTGACATTTGGTGCATTTATCTTTCTTGTTAAAACCAGATTCTCTAATTCCTCATAGCAGGTGGAGGAAAGTTGTAGCAGAATGTTTACAGCAAGGCATATAAATCTGTTACATGTGTGTATGTCTGAAGGAAGGGAAGGTCACTGCTTAAATTTCAGTTGACTTCAATTTTCAGTGAAATCTTTGCTCCAGTGCTCTGCAAAGTAAATGTCTCAGAGGACTGCTTTTTTAAAGAAAAACAAAGAAGGACCGGGAGTGGTGGGGGAGGACAGAATCGGAATATAGGAGAAACAGCAAATGTAATGCTGGAACGGAGAATAAAATTCTTTATGAAGTAGAGAAGTTGTACATATATTGCTTCTTAGGCATTTCATCCCCTAAGTTTTCAGTTCACACTTGTTGACCTTTCAGTTTTATAAGTATCATTATCAATTTTTTACACTTCATTGGATTTGCTTGTACTGGGAAGAGTCAATGGTGGAAAAGCTCCTTCCCCTAAGACAGGGGTCCCCAACCTCCGGGATCTAATGCCTGATGATCTGAGGTGGAGCTGATATAATAATAAAAGAAATAAAGTCCACAATAAATGCAATGTGCTCGAATCATCTGAAACCATCCTTTGTCCATGGAAAAATTGTCATCAACAAAACTGGTCCGTGTAAAAAAGGTTGGGGACTGCGGCAAGAGACACTGCTTTGCTTTGGGTTAGTGGTGTGACTGGTAACTTGATCTTTCAAATTTCAAAAAGCTTTAACTGGGCCATGTTTCAGCTTCCTTTACGAGTTCACATGCTTCTGAGTCCAGATTTTCCTCTTCCTCTCGTCTACTAAAATAACTACATTCTTCCAGGAAGCTTTCAATTTCTACTGCTTTCTCTCACACAATTTCTCACACAATTTCTATTGCTTTCTGCATAGAAATACACAGACCATGTTATAATTCAAGGAAAAATCTATCTTTACCAAACAGTCCTCACCTACTAATTTTCTCTTTTTCTCATTCAGTCTCTCAAAAAAATCTTATGACTTTCTTGAATTAGGCTCTTTCTAGGCTTTCCTCAGTGAATACAGTTTATGTAATCAACTCTTTTTGAACATGTAAAAACTTATTTGACAGTAATTCTGTGCTGGACCCTGAGAAAAAAAATTAATAGCATAATCTGTGACCATAGGGAAAGTCCAGACACACAAACAGAAGGTTTCAAAGTAATGATATAAATCATGGCAAGGTGGTTTTCAACTTTGACTATTCATTAGCAATACCCAGAATTCTTTCAAATGATTCCAATGGATGACCAATGTTGAGAACCACTGTTGAATAAATATGCTTAGGAAGCTAATGGAACACAGGGGTGAGCTTTGTAACTCAATCAGGGGTGAGTTAGGGAAACACAAAAGGTATTAACATGCACAGAGCTTTAAAGGATGGGTTGGCCTGTGTCAGCATCTCCATTGGTGGCGGAGAGAGAAGATGGGGTGATTTGAGAGAGTGGCATTAAAACACATCCATTATCACGTGTAAAACAGATAGCCAGTGGGAATTTGCTATATGACACAGGGAACCCAAAGCTGGTTCTCTGTGACAACCTAGAGGGGCGGGATGGGGAGGGAGGTGGGAGGGAGGTTTAACGGAGAGGAGACATATGTGTACCTGTGACTGATTCATGCTGATTTGTGGCAGAAACCAACACTATATTGTAAAGTAATTATCCTACAATTTAAAATAAAATAAAATTTAGGAAAAAAAAAAGAATAGGTAGGTCAATTAAAGGTTTGGGTGAAGGATCATTGGGATGAAATGTAAGGTTTAAGCAAAGTACACAGTGGTGTGTGCATCAATGTGCTTTTAGAGAATTAGAAGGAGGTCAGTCATACTAGAAAACAAGTTATGAGGCAGGACATTGAAGAATATAAGCCTTAAGGTAAAGACAGAGACCTTTATGAAAAGGAGCAGAGGGACTGAATACTGTGAATGAAACTCCCATCTTCCTGAAGCTTTAGAATGATTATCCAACAAAACCTTCACTTATATCCACTAAAAATCAAGGAGGAAGGGTCCCAGATTTTTTCCAATATTTTCTTATGGACTTTTCAATATTATGCCTCATGATTCCCAGTTTCTCCGCCTTTGAAATTTGGCTCCAAAATATATGTCACCTCCAGCAGCAGATCCCTTCCAGATATAACTGTTCCACACTAGTTATCCATTTCCTGAGAAGTTATTTTACAAGTAGGAATGGGACAGTATTTATTTTTAAGTTTCTTAGATCTCAAAGAAGCTTTCATAACCAGTCTTTAAAAACTTAGTGTATACTTTCAGAGCAGGACTTCAAAACTTAATTGCTTTCAAAGGAAACAAAACTACATTTGGACAATGTAATTATACTATGTAATGGCTCTCTGTATTATGTGTTATTATGTACTTATATCGTGTAATTATATAACATAAAACAAACTTTCATACACATTGTCGGTGGATGCCACTTCAAACAGGACAAAGATTCATTTGTTGGTTAGGCAGGTAAGTTTGTTTACTCCTGAGTTTAATTCTGAATAACAAAATACAAAATGATATCATATATCAAAAAAAGATATTTGGAGCCATGAAGTGTTTGGCCCACAGTCATGAAACCATCCATATTTGAATCCCAGCTTCTCTATATTGCTGACATCAACCATTCTAATCAAGTAACAGCCAAGAATGTAGGAGTGAAAAAAATCTAACACATCTCATTTTTCTGCCTCAAACAAACATAATAAGGTATTATACTGTTTATTTTAGCACATCATATGTAACATGAAGTAAAAGTAAGACAATTAAAAATTAAAAGACTGCAATCCAGTTTTATGATGGTGCTTATCTAATCAGTATTTGGGTATGGAGCTTCCCTGGTGGCTCAGATGGTAAAGAATCCATCTTCATAGTGGGATACCTGGTCTGATCCCTGGGTTGGGAAGATCCCCTGGAGAAGGGAAAGGCTATCCATTTTAGTATTCCAGCCTGGAGAATTCTTTGGCCTGTATAGTCCATGGGGTCGCAAAGAGTCGGACACACCTACGTGGCTTTCACTCACTGACTACTGTATCCCAAAGTCTGTCCAGTTCCTGCAGCTGAAAACAGGATGCTCTTACGGGAAATCTGGGTGAGGATAAGTCTATTAGGAGGAAGAGAGCTCACGTTGCTAAAAAATATCCCTATGAGTGGGAACACCTGACATTTTGAATAAATAAAGCTTGATTACAGATTTTACAGGGTCTAAGTTTCTATTCTAAGACGAACATTGGCCTTTTGAGGCATTTTAAGTTGCTGCATAACAGGGGAGCCCAGGCTGGTGCTCTGTGATGACCTAGAGGGGTGGGTTGGGGGGAGGGGAGGAAGACTCGAGAGGGAGGGGGGTATGTATATAATTATGACTGATTTGCGTTGTTGTATAGCAGAAACCAACATGACATTGTAAATTTAATTGTCATTTAATTTCCTCCAATTAAAAAAAAAAAGAAAGAAATGTTTATTTTTTCATTAAACAAATCATCATTAACCTCTTCTGTATGGTCAGCCATGTACCAGATACTGGGGATCCCATAGTGAGAAAGTGAAGAATAAGGACCCTAAGTATTCACACAATTAATTCAACATCACTTGCTGTTAGAGAGCAATCTCTATTCATCCACTCATTCAACACCTATTTACAAAGTTTCCACTTTGGGCCATGCCCTGAATTAGGCACAGGGGCTCAGTGGCAGACCAATGCCAGTCCTTGATCTGAAGAAGCCTATGGTCTATTATAGAGTTTCCAAGCCTGAACATCCTGAGAAACTCCCTGGACACAGTAAGTCACCCTCTCTAAGGTTCTATAAGAAAAACAAAGAAGAAAAAATTGTTTCAGATGGCTGATAATTTACTTATCACAAAATCTTTCTCCAGTCCAACAACAGAAAAAAAAATTAATGTTATCCTTTTCCTGAAATTTGGCATTTGGAAAATATTTTGCCTAATTTACTCAGATTTTTGTCTCCTATATTTATGACACCTGGCAAATGTTGCAGAGTGGTCGTTTAGCTGCAATGGAAGTTAAAGTTCCCATAACCTTTACATGTTAATGAGAGGAACAGTTCTTTATGTGCCTGGTAAAATAAGAAAGAATGAAAATGTTGTATATAAAGGGGGTTCTGAAAAGTATAAAGCAGCATAACATGTAAGTGTAACATATAATTGTTAGTAAATGTTTATTTTTTATTATGGAATTGGATCAGGTAACAGGATATTTTCCCTGGATTATAAAAGATACCTCTTGGAATCTGAGTTCTTGGTTATAGTTCTGATCAACTATTAAATTGTTCATTGAATATGACACTTTCTACCTGGATCCACATTACAACCAACAGCACCTAATTCTTTTCTCTGCATCTGTGCTAATAAAATGTTTCTTTCCATTTCGTTTCATTCATAACATAAAATTCATATAAATTAAAATAATTATCTTAAGTAATCAAAATTTTAAGCCTATACTTTTTAACATACCAATTATTTTTTGATGTAGAGGTTTTCAGTGGCATTTACGAAATAATCCTAGGAATCAACACAGGACTATGTGATACATTGGAGACTCTTAAGCTACTTTGACTCTGACATATACATATGGTGTTATGTTTGCAAAATGTTAAATTATCTTGGCAAGAGTTATTCTCCATTCTTGGACAATAACACTGGAAAAACTGCCCAAAACTTGCAACATCGCCCCTGGCATCAAAACTCAATCACTTTGCCCATCTATTCATAGAGATTCTTTATTTTTAACCATTTTTTTCTTTTAAAATGAGTTGCCAATATGGACTCTCAAGATAAACACTTGAGCAAGAGGGCCAAAATCAGATCTTGAAAGTGTTCTATTTTGATGTATCCATTGATTGTCATTTGTTGACATAATTTCATGTAATTTCTAATACATCTGTCATTGTAATACTACCTGTTTTTGACTAGCTTAAAGGTGAGCAAACATATGTAACACAGGGAGGCTAATATCCATAGAGATCATTAATTTCAAGGTATAGGTGAATTTGTTCAATCACTGGGAATTAAGAAATTTAAAATCAGTCTTTCAAGTTTGCAAGGTCACAAAGAATCCATGATAGTGTTAACCCAGCTAAGAAACAGGTTGAATTATACTCTTAAGAGTTACAATTAAAACAAAGTGACCTCACTGGAGTTCAATCCTATCCTTCGATTGCTGCATGCTATATTAATTTTTTTTCCACCAGTTCAGCTATTCCAATATAACAAATTGGCTTTCTCTACATTGGTCAGCTTCTTCCTCTAAGGCAGACAACTTAATGGATTTTAGTTCTAAATAGAGTATGGTTTGTTTCTAAGTATTAATTTCAACTTTAGCTATTGTGCAAATTATGCCCTAGCTTAAAATTGAACCACGTTGACCACTAAAACAGAGAAGTCTAATATATGACTCAAATTAGCAAATTTCACCCAGACAGCAAAGTTAAGTTGGCTTGATTGCTGCATACTTAACATTTAACAAAGCAAGTTCTCCATCTAGTGGTTGCAAAGTTCACAATATGAGCCTATCTCATTATTACTGATTCACTGCATGTTTATCTTTTAAAAGTTAATGAATCACATGTACATGATGGTTGAGATTTTTCCCTGCCTTCTACACTATTTCGGTAGAAAGGATCAGGACCTGTCTCATTAATTTTGTATAAAGTTGGGAACTTTAACATGTTAGTGAGAGAAACAGGTCTTTAACTGCCTGGCAAAATAAGAAAGAATGAATGTAGTGTATATAAAGGGGGTTCTGAAAAGTATAAAGCAGCATAACGTGTAAGTGTAACGTATAATTGTTAGTAAATGTTTATTTTTATTGTGAAAACGTATCAGGTAACAGGATATTTTTCCCGGATTATAAAAGATACCTCTTGGAATCTGAGTTCTTGCTTATAGTTTAGATCAACTATTGAACTGTTTATTAGATATGATACTTTCTACCTGGATCCACATTACAACCAACAGCACCTAATTCTTTTCTCTGCATCAATGCTAATAAAACGTTTCTTTTCATTTCATTTTTCTGGTTGAGTTCTCCTTGTGCCTGCGTGCCCAGTTGTTCATTCGTGTATGACTCTTTGGACTGTAGCCTGCCATGCTCCTTTGTCCATGGAATTTTCCAGGCAAAAACACTAGAGTAGGTTGCCATGCCCTCCTCCAGGGTATCTTCCCCATCCAGGGATCAAATTCACGTCTGTCTCCTGCCAGGTGGATTCTTTACCACTAGGGTCACCTGGGAAGCCCAAGTGGCTCTCCTTATGATCTACTAATCGACACATTCTAGGGTAGTTTTCATCCCAGAAGATGAAGAAAAAAAAGCTTCACCTTTATCCGTAGGAATACTTAACAGCACTACAGATTTGAAGAGGGTATTGCTCTTTTATACACTTCCCTGGTGGCTCAGAGGTTAAAGTGTCTGCCTGCAATGAGGGAGACCTGGGTTTGATCCCTGGGTCAGGAAGATCCCCTGGAGAAGGAAATGGCAACCCACTCCAGTATTCTTGCCTGGAGAATCCCATGGACGAAGGAGCCTGGTGGGCAACAGTCCATGGGGTCACAAAGAGTCGGACACGACTGAGCAACTTCATTTATTGCTATTTTCACACAAATATAAATGCCTATTATTTTTATCTGGAAATGCCTGAAGGATTTCCCCTGCTTACTTGGTAAGTGTTGCTGTGAGAAAGTAAATATTCTTCACTGAACTCCGGCAGACTCAGCAAGAACTGAAAATATTCCCTTCTAACACAACAGGGGAAAGTCTCAGAATCAGAGGAGGTCAGAATTCATATTGTCTACTCTGCCCATTGACAAAAAGATGGAGCTGGTACAGAGCAACTAAAGGATGAATCTGAGAAAAAGTGGGCTCAGACTGCTGCTGCTGCTGCTAAGTCGCTTCAGTCGTGTCCGACTCTGTGCGACCCCATAGACGGCAGCCCACCATGCTCCCCCGACCCTGGGATTCTCCAGGCAAGAACACTGGAGTGGGCTGCCATTTCCTTCTCCAAAGCATGAAAGTGAAAAATGAAAGTGAAGTCGCTCAGTCGTGTTCAACTCTTCGCGACCCCATGGACTGCAGCCTACCAGGCTCCTCCGTCTATGGGATTTTCCAGGCAAGAGTACTGGAGTGGGGTGCCATCGCCTTCTAAGAAGTTTCAAATACATACAACTGCCACTTACAAACTGTTATCCCAGGCAGGTGACTTAAACCTACTGAATTACAGTTGCTTGTTTTATAAAATAGGAGTAATGTTACCATCATGCTAAATCGCTTCAGTTGTATCCGACTCTTTGCTACCCTATAGACTGTAGCCTGCCAGGGTTCTGTCCATGGGGTTCTCCAGGCAAGAATACTGGAGTGGGTTGCCATGCCCTCCTCCAGGGGATCTTCCCAACCCAGGGATCAAACCCACGTCTCTAATGTCTCCTGCATTGGCAGGCAGGTTCTTTACCCCTTACACCACTTGGGAAGACCCAATATTACCTGCAGAGTATAGTTACTTGGGCTCCCCTGGTAGCTCAGCTGTTAAAGAATCTGCCTGCAATGAACGAGACCTTGGTTCAATTCCTGGGTCAGGAAGATCTGCTGGAGAAGGAATAGGCTACACACTACAGTATTCTTTGGCTTCCCTGGTGGCTCAGCTGGTAAAGAATCTGCCTGCAATGCAGGAGACCTGGGTTGGATCCCTGGGTTGGGAAGATCCCCTGGAGAAAGAAAAGGCTACCCACTCCAATATGGCCTAGAGAATTCCATGGACTGTACAGTCCATGGGGTCGCAAAGAGTCAGACATGACTGAGCAACTTTCACCTCACTTCACTTATTAGTTATTATGTACACAAGGCAAGATATACATTTGAAAGTGCCTATAATAGGACCTGCGTCATACAAGAGTGTCAAAACAAACACATTCATTGCAGAGTAAGTTAAGTAGACCCAGGTATTGAATCTGTTTTCTACCCAGAGTTTCCACTGTGTCACATGACTAGACTCTGATATTCTAAAGGCTTCATGGTAAAACTAAGCTGAGCAGAGAAAGTGCTTATGGCTATTGCTGACTCAATAACTTGAAGTCTTTAAAAGGTAAACAATGAGGAGGAAAATGAAATAACTGTTTAACAATTGAATAAATATTTATTCTTTTTAAGCTGAACAAAACTCTAAATTTAAAAGTTATAATGTTTCAGTTATATCTCAATAAAAATTATAACAACTGTATTAGTTTTATACATGTATATACACATGTATTGGAGAAGGCAATGGCACCCCACTCCAGTACTCTTGCCTGGAAAATCCCATGGATGGAGGAGCCTGGTAGGCTGCAGACTATGGGGTCGAGAAGAGTTGGACACGACTGAGCGACTTCACTTTCATTTTTCATAAGGAAATGGCAACCCCCTCCAGTGTTCTTGCCTGGAGAATCCCAGGGACCGGGGAGCCTGGTGGGCTGCTGTCTATGGGGTCACACAGAGTCGGACACGACTGAAGCGACTTAGCAGCAGCAGCAGCATACACATGTATAGGTAATCATGTAATACATCACACATTTCTCTAGGGTATTTCAAAATGTGTCAGAAAATTGTTTCTCTCTCTTAATACCACTCTAGGTAAGTTCCCATGTTAAATAAATATTTTCATCATTATGAAAAGTAAAAATGGTAGTCAATAATTAACAGATATATGAGACAGTGTGATAAGCTATTAAAAATATGTATGGAATTTTTTCAAGTTAAGCAGATTTTTCTGTCCATGCTACTCAAAGTCCTCAGGTAATTATCAGCCTTAACACTTCTTTTTTGGAGAATAACAAACTGAAAGAATATGATAATCCATGTCTTCAGTTTAGTGATATAATTGTTGCTAATAACAATTTGACAGTAATGAAGAGAATGAAAATATTTTATTTAACAACTGTAGACATTTAACAGAACTATTTCAAAATGCAAATATTTCTGGATAGATTTCTTTTGCACTTCTTTTACTGGGACAAAACTTGCCCATTCATCTCTTTGTAATTATTTAAAGCCAAAAACATTCTTCTGTAATTTAAAGGGATATTCTCTGGAAACCAGAACTGTAATATATGTAAATATGAATATGCAATTGTAAGAAATGATTTATGGTTTATTCTATAAAAATATCCATGAGTTTTTCTTTTTAATTAGTGGATTTAAAAGAATGCAGTTCTTGAAATTTGACTTATCAAGACTCTCATGTTAATGTTTTTGTATCATTTTCTTGGTTCATCATTTAATCTAAATGGGATTTCTAACTTTCCAAAATATACTAATGTGATTTTTTTCATAGTCAAATATTTAAAGCTCTTTTGTCCATTTCTTTTTTACAAATATAATAAATTAGAGACACTGGGTATAAAATAATTTCAATTGCAAGGACCTGGTGCTAGTAACATAATTATGAAATCCAATGTTGCCACCTAGTGGCTACATGTGAGAAATGGAATTCAGAAGATTAAAACTACAGTTATTCCTAAACTGTTGTTCAGTCACTAAGTCTTGTCTGGCTGTTTGCAATCCCCATGGACTGCAGCATGCCAGGCTTCCGTATCACCAACTCCCAGAGCTTGCTCAAACTCATGTCCTTCCAGTAGGTGATGCCATCCAACCATCTCATCCTCTGTGGCCCCTTTCTCTTTCTGCCCTTAATCTTTCCCAGCATAGGGGCCTTTTCCAATGAGTTAGTTGGCTCTTCCCATCAGATAGCCAAAGTATTGGAGCTTCAGCATCAGTCTCCCGAGTGAATATTCAGGGTTGATTTTCTTTAAGATTGACAAGTTTGATTTCCTTGCTGTCCAAGGGACTCAAAGAACCTCCAGCACCACAGTTCTTCGGCTCATCAATTCTTCGGCGCTCACCTTTCTTTATGGTACAACTCTCACATCCATACATGACTATTGGAAAAACCATAGCTTTGACTATATGGATGTTTGTTGGCAAAGTGATGTCTCTGCCTTTTATTACACTGTCTAGGCTTGTCATAACTTTTCCTCCAAGGAGTAACTGTCTTTTAGTTTCATGGCCACAGTCTCCATCTGCAGTGATTTCAGAGCCCAAGAAAAACAGAGTCTGTCACTCTTTCTGCTTTTTCTCCGAATTAAGACAATTCAAAAAATCTAAACATATTTGGTTGCGTGCATTTTTAAAAGGTGCTGAAGAATTCAGTGGCAGAAAGACAATCTTAAGTAATGAGGTTGGAGCAACTAGACATTCACAGGCAGGAAAAAAAAAGGGGGACTTGCCTTAAACCTCACACACAAAAACAAAAAACACCTCAAAAAAGATCACAGACTTAGATATAAAACATAAACTGAACAATTTTTAGGGGGAAGACAGAGGAGATAATCATTGGGGTTTAGGACAAAGAGTTATTAGACCTGACTCCAAAAGCATGATCCTACCAATTAGACCTCATCATAATTTAAATATAACACAATTTTTTAAAATCTTTGCTTTTTTGGAAGACAGAGAAGGTGTTAGCCTATTAAGAGAGTGAAAAATCTAAGTTACATAAAGGCTGGGAGACAATAGTTTCAAACCATAAATCTGACAAAGGACTGCTATAGAATATACCAAGGAATCTAAAACTCAGTGGTATAAAAACCAAAATATGCAAAGAAAATGAGCAAAAGACATGAATAGACATTACACTGATTGAGACAAAGAGATGACAAAGAAGCACATGAGAAAGTGTTCAGCATTATTAGTCACTAAGGGAAATGTAAATTAAAACCTCAGTGAGATCCCAGACATATTTACCAGAGTGGTTAAAATAAAAAAGGATTGACAACACAAATGTTGGTGTGGACCGGGGAGACTAGAGCATCCATCCATTGCCAGGCGAGATGTAAAATTGCAGAGCCATTATAGAAAACAGTTCGGTGATTTCTTAACAACCTAAACTTCCGACTGCCATACAACCATGCAATTGCAATCTTGAACATTTAGCTCAAATAACATAAACATATGCTCACATAAATATCTGTCCACATATGTTCATAGCTCCTGGAGGAGGAAATGGCAATGCAGTCCAGTATTCTTGCCCGGAGAATCTCATGGACTGAGGAGCCTGGCGGGCGGCAGTCCATGGAGTTGCAAAGAGATGGACATGACTGCAGGGACTTAGCACTCACTATATGGATGTTCTTGGCAGCTTTATTCATAATAGCTGAACTGGAAGCGTCCCAGCAGGAGACTGGTTACACAGACTGACACATCCTTACCATAGAACACAATTTAGCAATAACAAGCAGTGAACTACTTATATGCACGACCAATTGGATGAATCTCTTGGAAATTACTCTGAAGAAAACTGATCCAAAATGTCATGTACTGTATGCTTCTATTTGTATAAGATTTTGAAATAAGAAAGTTACAGAACGGGACAACCAGCACATTAGTGGTGGTCCCCTGGAGTAGGAAAAAGCCAACCCACTTCATTATCCTTGCTGGAAAATCTCATGGACAGAGAAGCCTGGAGGGCTACAACCCATGGGGCTACAAAACACTGAATACAACTAAGCGACTGAACCCCCACACACAGAGGATTAGAGAAGGTGGGAGTGTTGGGGAAGACAGCTGGGAGTGGAATGAAAGAGCAATGAGGGATCCTGGTCAGGATGAAACTGCTCTGTAATCTTGACTATACTGGTTGATGTGAGAACCTGCACGTGTGATAAAATCATATGAAACATGATATATACACACAAATACAAGTAAAAAATGGAGCAAATCTGCAAAAGACTAGGGGATCATGTCAAAATTAACATCCTGGTTGTGATTTTCTACCATAGTTTAGTAAGACGTTACTACTGGAGAAGCTGCATAAAGAGTACTTGGATTTTTCCTGTACCATTTCTCATGTGAATCTATGAGTCTGTGATTCTCATGTGAATCTGTGATTCTCTCAAAATATTTAATTGAGAGAAATTTCTGCCTCTAAAAAAAAAACAACAAATTAGTGAATATAACAAAAAAGAGGCAGACTCAAAGATATAGAGAACAGACTATGATTACCAGTGGGGAGAGAGGAGCGGAGGGGCAATAAAGGGGTAAGGGAGTCAGAGGGACAAACTATTAGGTACAAAATAAGCTACAAGTTTATACTGCACAACACAAAGAATAGATGGAAAAGAAATGCAAAAAAGCAAAATGGCTGTCTGGGGAGGCCTTACAAATAGCTGTGAAAAGAAGAGAAGCAAAGGAGCAAAGGAAAGATATAAGCATATGAATGCAGAGTTCCAAAGAATAGCAAGAAGAGATAAGAAAGCCTTCTTCAGCTATCAATGCAAAGAAATAGGGGAAAACAACAGAATGGGAAAGACTAGAGATCTCTTCAAGAAAATTAGAGATACCAAGGGAACATTTCATGCAAAGATGGGCTCGATAAAGGACAGAAATGGTATGGACCTAACAGAAGCAGAAGATATTAAGAAGAGATGGCAAGAATACACAAAACTGTACAAAAAAGATCTTCATGACCCAGATAATCATGATGGTGTGATCACTCACCTAGAGCCAGACATCCTGGAATGTGAAGTCAAGTGGGCCTTAGAAAGCATCACTACGAACAAAGCTAGTGGCGGTGATGGAATTCCAGTTGAGCTATTTCAAATCCCGAAAGATGATGCTGTGAAAGTGCTGAACTCAATATGCCAGCAAATTTGGAAAACTCAGCAGTGGCCACAGGACTGGAAAAGGTCAGTTTTCATTCCAATCCCAAAGAAAGGCAATGCCAAAGAATGCTCAAACTATCGCACAATTGCACTCATCTCACATGCTAGTAAAGTAATGCTCAAAATTCTCCAAGCCAGGCTTCAGCAATATGTGAATCATGAACTTCCAGATGTTCAAGCTGGTTTTAGAAAAGGCAGAGGAACCAGAGATCAAATTACCAACATCCGCTGGATCATGGAAAAAGCAAGAGAGTTCCAGAAAAAACATCTATTTCTGCTTTATTGACTATGCCAAAGCCTTTGACTGTGTGGATCACAATAAACTGTGGAAAATTCTGAAAGAGATGGGAATACCAGACCACCTGATCTGCCTCTTGAGAAATCTATATGCAGGTCAGGAAGCAACAGTTAGAACTGGACATGGAACAACAGACTGGTTCCAAAGAGGAAAAGGAGTACGTCAAGGCTGTATATTGTCACCCTGCTTATTTAACTTATATGCAGAGTACATCATGAGAAATGCTGGACTGGAAGAAACACAAGCTGGAATCAAGATTGCCGGAAGAAATATCAATAACCTCAGATATGCAGATGACACCACCTTTATGGCAGACAGTGAAGAGGAACTCAAAAGCCTCTTGATGAAAGTGAAAGTGGAGAGTGACAAAGTTGGCTTAAAGCTCAACATTCAGAAAACGAAGATCATGGCATCTGGTCCCACCACTTCATGGCAAATAGATGGGGAAACAGTGGAAACAGTGTCAGACTTTATTTTTCTAGGCTCCAAAATCACTGCAGATGGTGATTGCAGCCATGAAATTAAAAGACGCTTACTCCTTGGAAGGAAAGTTATGACCAACCTAGATAGCATATTCAAAAGCAGAGACATTACTTTGCCAACAAAGGTTCGTCTAGTCAAGGCTATGGTTTTTCCTGTGGTCATGTATGGATGTGAGAGTTGGACTGTGAAGAAGGCTGAGCGCTGAAGAATTGATGCTTTTGAACTGTGGTGTTGGAGAAGACTCCTGAGAGTCCCTTGGACTGCAAGGAGATCCAACCAGTCCATTCTGAAAGAGATCAGTCCTGGGTGTTCTTTGGAAGGAATGATGCTAAAGCTGAAACTCCAGTACTTTGGCCACCTCACGCGAAGAGTTGACTCAATGGAAAAGACACTGATGCTGGGAGGGATTAGGGCAGGAGGAGAAGGGGACGACAGGGGATGAGATGGCTGGATGGCATCACCCACTCGATGGACGTGAGTCTGAGTGAACGCCGGGAGTTGGTGATGGACAGGGAGGCCTGGTGTGCTGCGATTCATGGGGTCACAAAGAATTGAACATGACTGAGTGACTGAACTGAACTGAACTGATAAATGGAGTATAACCTTTAAAAATTGTGGATCACTATATTGTACACCTGTAACTTACACAATATTGTATAGCAATTACACATCAATAAAAATATTGTAATATTAAAGAAAAAAGATCCTGCCACTTAACTGTTACAGACTAGAAACATGACTTAAAAGGTTAAAAATGCATAGCTAATTTCTATTTTAAATTTCAAATAGTTAATCTCTATTTTAGAACATTTCAAAAATCTAAAGATATAAACTTGTGCATACACTGATAAATTAATTGCACCAAGTCCAAAGGTGAAAGTGTTCTTCATGAATAAAAATATTTTATGGGTAAGAAATTGAACATATATTTTTCATATTCCATAGTTATTTTCCTCTGAACATGTGAGAATTGAGTTGAAACAGAGAAGAGTAATATATTTGATAAATTAGTAAGCAGATAAAGAAGTGTCAATATCCAGACTGCATAAAGAGTAGATAACAAGAAATTTTCTAGATGGTTTATGTACATGATTTCTCAAATAATTTATAGTGATGAAATTTCCCTGGGATAAAAATTACTCTGTCTCTAAAATGTAGAAATTGGCTTGATTTTATATCTATAAAAATGTCATTCACTCTTCTTAACAGGAAGAATATAGTATATTTTTCTTAACTTCTTATTTTCTTCCCACAGTAAGAAAAAAAACTATATTTATATTTTCATGTTTGAAGTGATATGCTACCAGAATCAGAGCACTTTTGGAAGAATGTATAGGATAAGCACTTTTATTTATGAAATAATATATTAAAATGTATAATAATATCTATTTAATAAAATTCTAATTAAATAATTAACATCTTCAGGGAAGTGATGTGATTTTAGAACTAGGGAGCCTGGCTTCTTCATTAATTTATGTGTAAAATAAGTAATAAATATGAAACTAACTCTTGACTTCAGTCTAGAAAGCTTAGATTGAAGGTCTAATTAGTATGCAAATAAATGTATGATAGTGAGCAAGTTGCTCAAGCACTCCAGGCATCACTTTCCATGTCCCTTAAGGAGGGGAAAGACTTCAAAACTCCTAATGCACTTTCCAGCTTGACTATTAGATGAAACTGAGCCAGAAACTATTCAATTGGAGAGCTTCATGTTTTGAACATCTAAGTGTTTTGTTCTCTTGTTACTACTTTTTCTCCAATGAACATAAGTGCATTTGCAAGAGAGTGAGAAGGAATTTTGATTTAGAGGATTAACGTTTTTTTTTTTTTTTTTTCCCCAAGTTTCATCCAAAGATTCCTTATTGTTGCTGTTGTTTAGTCACTCAGTCACTCACTTTGCGGCCCCATGGACTGTAGCCGGCCAGGCTCCTCTGTCCACGGGATCCTCCAGGCAAGAGTACTGCAGTAGGTTGCATTTCCATCTCCAAGAGATCTTCTCGACCCAGGGATCAAACCCCCATCTCCTGTGTCTTCTGTATTGGCAGACAGATTCTTTACCGCTAAGCCACCAGGGAAGCCCAAAGTTTCCTTATGCTGCTGCTGCTGCTAAGTCGCTTCAGTCATGTCCGACACTGTGCGACCCCATAGATGGCAGCCCACCAGGCTCCCCCATCCCTGGGATTCTCCAGGCAAGAACACTGGACGGGGTTGCCATTTCCTTCTCCAACGCATGAAAGTGAAAAGTGAAAGTGAAGTCGCTCAGTTGTGTCCGACTCTTAGCGACCCCATGGACTGCAGCCTACCAGGCTCCCCGTCCATGGGATTTTCCAGGCAAGAGTATTGGAGTGGGGTGCCATTGCCTTCTCCTAAGTTTCCTTATAAATACATTTTAAATAAAACTAGCCATTATTAGTTGGCATGTTAGTAATTAAACCATCATAAAACATTGGACTATTAAAAATAATTTACATATTAGCACACCAGTTACTGATGAAAATAAAAAGATCCTTTCATTTAAAGAAGGGAGGTCTTTTGAAGAGTGGCAGGCGGCCCAGATATCCATGTGAGGGGATGAGCAGACTATTTACTCATTTGGAGAAGCCACTGAAATGAGTGGTAGACACGTGAGATGAGATCTCTGGCCCATGGAAACTGTCTCCAATACTAGTAAACCAGGGCCACAGGACAGAACCACCAAGAAGCGTGGTCAGTAGGAAGCTAACCGGGAGGTCAGGACTAATAATAATTCAGAAAAAAGTAACCCTCAGAGGCAACAAGACAACAATCAGAACAATGATGGAAATATTATGAAAATGTTCAAGCACACCTTGAGAATTCCTAGATATCACCAGGGGACATTTGTGAGGGGATTTTTAGGTAGAGACTATGAAGCCTTCTGATTCCTCTGGGATAGCTAATTTTTTGGTATTCAGACTCTCTACCACTGATGTGAATACTTTTGGCTGACTATAAATTTATGGATCCTTTGAATTACATAATGGAATGGATTTATTGTTTAAAATACTTGCTATTTTGCTTAGAGTCATAAGTGGCATGCCTCCAGTAAGTATACATACTACAAGACCACTTTTTATAGAAGCCTGTTTCTTGGTTCTGTTGTATGCCTTAGCATTTTTAGTTCTTGCCTTTGTTCTTCTTTCTTCAACTATTTACAAGTTATGCTCTTTTCATGCATTTACGTTTTGCAAGCCATCCTAGATTCTTCCTAAACAAAGGGTGACATAAACAACTCCCCCAATATTCACACTTCAGGGAGGCTTAATGCCCTGCCTAACCACTGTAGAACATGCATATGGCCCAGCCACATTTACTAGATAAAAGAACCCCTGTACCCCCAAAAAGCCTGGTAGGGTAACATTTGGTGACAATCTCAGTTCATTGGCCTCAAACTTGGGCACTGCTGTGATGGAGGCAAGTCGGATAGTCAAAATGCTGCCATTGTCCAAAGACAGACCCCTAGTATGGGTGTATTTATCTGATGGGTGCCCTTCCCAAAGGATATAATTCTATGTATCAAGAAATCAAGAGATTAAAAAGCAAATACAATCTCAAAGGCTATGCCAAGTATACTCTAACATTGTTATAAAAACATAACTAGGCAAAGTGAAAGACTACTCTTATCATAAACCAATCAGGATGTAAAATGAAAGTGTTAGTCGCTCAGTAATGTCCGACTCTTTGCGACCCATGGACAGTAGCCTGCCAGGCTCCTCTGTCCATGGAATTCTCCAGGCAAGAATACTGGGGTGGGTAGCCATTTCCTTCTCCAGGCGATCTTCCTGACCCAGGGATCAAACCCGGGTCTTCTGCATTGTGGGCAGATTCTTTATTATCTGACCCACCAGGGAAGCCCCAGTTCAGGATACCTGAATGCAATCCCCATTCAGGATTGAGGATACCTAAATGCAATTAAATTTCACAAACATTTTTGAAATCTTAAGGCAGATATTATTTGATAACATTTTGATGGTTTATATTCATACATTATATGATGACAACAACCATATATTATTATACGGTATACTGTTTCAAACTCAGGCATTATATTAGCAAAAGGTATGCAGTATTTACACTTATAAACTAGATAAATTCATTGATATGATGGAGTTTTGATTGTTTTAGAAATAAGATAGTGAATAATTATAATTCAAAGTAAGATACAGGATCAAGAGAGCAGTCCAGGAGTTACTTTCCACTTGCCATGTGCTACTTTTCATTGTTCCACAATTCCATGAAATAACAGAGATGGCTTTATGGAACAGTAGAAAAAGTGCCATCAGAAGACAAACCAAAAATTCTGAGGAATTCCTAAAACCAGAAGCAAATGAGAGAGCAAGACAGAAGAACCACGGTAAAATATGCAGGGAAGAAGATGGCTACAGAGATGAGTATGACCTTGCAAAATTTCCAAGCACAGAATCAGTAGTTGTAAGGAATAGGAGAAGATCTTTAAATAACCATCAGGATGTTAAGTAGAGAAGTGCAACTGTATCAGTTGAACTCTGGAGCCCTTTCTCTTGATTCCATTGGTCCTGAGGAAAGGCTAATATGGTGTTTGCCCACAGGTTAAAGCACTGAGAATTTGTTAACTGACAAAAGTAAACAGGTTAAATACAGTAGCATGCTAAAAGTATGAGTCAAGGAATTTTCCTAAAAGAGGAAAAGTAACACAAAATCATGAGGCTGCTTAGAGGATCAATTCAGTTCAGTTGCTCAGTCATGTCCGACTCTTTCTGACCCCAAGGACTGCAGCACACCAAGCTTCCCTGTCCATCACCAACTCCTGGAGCTTGCTCAGACTCATGTCTGTCAAGTCAGTGATGCCACCCAACCATCGCATCCTCTGTCATCCCCTTCTTCTCCCACCTTCAATTTTTCCCAGCATCAGATCTTTTCCAGTGAGTCAGTTCTTTGCATCAGGTGGCCAAAGTATTGGACTTTCAGCTTCAGCATCAGTCCTTCCAATGAATGTTTAGGACTGATTTCCTTTAGGATGGATTGGTTGGATCTCCTTGCAGTCCAAGGGACTCTCAAGAGTCTTCTCCAACACCACAGTTGAAAAGTATCAGTTCTTCAGTGCTCAGCTTTCTTTATATTCCAAATCTCACATCCATATATGACTCCTGGAAAAAGCACAGCCTTGACTAGACAGACCTTTGTTGACAAAGTAATGTCTCTGCTTTTTAATATGATGTCTAGGTTGGTCATAGCTTTTCTTACAAGGAGCAAGCATCTTTTAATTTCATGGCTGCAGTCAAAATTTGCAGTGATTTTGGAGCTCCAGAAAATAAAGTCTGACACTGTTTACATTGTTTACCCATATTTTTGCCATGAAGTGATGGGACCAGATGCCATGATCTTCGTTTTCTGAATGTTGAGATTTTAGTCAACTTTTTCACTCTCTTCTTTCACCTTCATCAAGAGGCTCTTTAGTTCTTCTTTGATTTTTGCCATAAGGATGGTGTCATCTGCATATCTGAGGTTATTGATATTTCTCCCTGCAATCTTGATTCCAGCTTTTGTTTCATCCAGCCCGGCGATTCACATGATGTACTCTGCATATAAGTTAAATAAGCAGAGTGACAATATACAGCCTTGATGTACTCCTTTCCGGATTTGGAACTAATCCGTTGTTTGATATCCAGTTCTGTTACTTGACCTGCATACAGACTTCTCAGAAGGCAGCTCAGGTGGTCTGATATTTCCATGTCTTTAAAAATCTTCCATAGTTTGTTGTGATCCACACAAAGGCTTTGGCATAGTCAATAAAGCAGAAGTAAAATGTTTTTCTGTTCATGGGGTTCTCAACAGTTTTTTTTTTTTTTTTTTTTTGCCAGAGGGTGGTGGGGGGCTCCAACATCACTGCAGATGGTGACTGCAACCATGAAATTAAAAGACACTTGCTCCTTGGGAGAAAAGCTATGATCAAACCATATTAGAAAGCAGAGACATTATTTTGCCAACAAGGGTCCATCTAGTCAAAGCTATGGTTTTTCTAGGAGTCATGTATGGATGTGAGAGTTGAACTATAAAGAAAGCTGAGCACTGAAGAATTGATGCTTTTGAACTGTGGTGTTGGAGAAGACTCTTGAGAGTCCCTTGGACTGCAAGGAGATCCAACCAGTCAATCCTAAAGGAAATCAGTCCTAAATATTCATTGGAAGGACTGATGCTGAAGCTGAAACTCCAATACTTTGGCCACCTAATGCAAAGAACTGACTCATTGGGAAAGACCCTGATGCTGGGAAAGATTGAAGGTGGGAGGAGAAGGGGATGACAAAGGATGAGATGGTTGGATGGCATCACTGACTAGAAGGACATGAGTTTGAACAAGCTCCAGGAGTTGGTGATGGACAGGGAAGCCTGGTGTGCTGCAGTCCATGGGGTCGCAAAGAGTCAGACACGACTGAGTGACTGAACTGAACTGAATTGAAGATGTTTTTCTGGAACTCTCTTGCTTTTTCTATGCTCCAATGGATGTTGGCAATTTGATCACTGGTTCCTCTTCCTTTTCTAAATCCAGCTTGAACATCTAGAAGTTTCGCAATTCACGTACTGTCGAAACCTGACTTGGAGAATTTTGAGCAGTATTTGCTAGTGTGTGAGATGAGTGCAATTGTACAGCTGTTTAAACATTTTTTGGCATTGCCCTTCTTTGGGGTTGGAATGAAAACTGACCTTTTCCAGTCCTGTGGCCACTGCTGAGTTTTCCAAATTTGCTGGCATACTAAGTGCAGCATTTTAACAGCATCATCTTTTAGGATTTGAAATAGCTCAGCTGGAATTCCATCACCTCCACTAGCTTTGTTTGTAGTGAAGCTTCCTACAGCCCACTTGACTTCACATTCCAAGGTGTCTGGCTCTAAGTGAGTAATCACACCATCATCATTATCTGGGTCATGAAGATGCCTTTTATATAGTTCTATATATTCTGGCCATCTCTTCTTAATGTCTTCTACTTCTGTTAGGTCCATACCATTTCTGTCCTTTATTGTGGCCATCTTTGCATGAAATGTTCCTTTGGTATCTCTAATTTTCTTGAAGAGATCTCTAGTTTTTCCCATTCTATTTTTTCCTTCTATTTCTTTGCACTGATCACTGAGGAAGGCTTTCTTATCTCTTCTTGCTATTCTTTGGAATTCTGCATTCAAATGGGTATATCTTTCCTTTTCTCCTTTAGCTTCTCTTCTTTTCTCAGCTATTTGTAAGGCACCCTCAGACAACAATTTGGAGGATAGACTGGAGTCTAGGTTCATCATTTTTTAACATCCTTCTAGTAAAGGGTCCAGAAGGAGCTAAGAAAGAAAATAGAAAGTTAGAAATATATATATTTTTAATTCCCTAGGGCTGAAAACACATGTCTTCAGTCCAACTGGATGCCTACAAAGATGAATATTAGTAATGAATTCACAGCTAGAGAGATCGTTGTGGAAGCATGGAGAAACTGTTAAAAGCTGCAGAGGAGTGAAGTTAAGAAGTGGAGACAAGTTACAAAAGAACAAAGATCCAATTTACATAAGGTTTCTCATTAGAAAGCTAGAGAGAAAGAGCAATTGTTGTAAAAATCTTTTAAAGCAATATGAAAAAATAGTTTTGACTTCATTCTGCACTCAGCTAAGCTGAAACTGAAGCTGAAACAAGGGGGAAAAGAGCATTGTTACAATGGCAGTTGCTACATGGTCCCCAAACACCGCCCAGAGAAGTTGCCTGGAGTTTTCTATTCCTCACCTCACAAAAATGGCAGTTTTACATCGTTCTTTTCTTTTCAAATGTTGCACTCGCCCTTCTACCCATTCTACCTTCACCTGTTTTATGCCGACGGCTTGCTTTGTGGACTTCATTGAGAAAACCGAAGTAGTCCAAAGCAGTTTTCACATTCTCCTGTCCCCAATCTACCATCTTTCCCATAGCTATAGCCTTCCTCTTAAAAAAACAATATTCCTATTCTCTCAAAATCTGCAAGCGTTTTATGTTTAAAACAGATAACCATCAAATTCCTACTGTCTAGCACAGGGTGTGGCGGCCGTGATGGGAGGGGAGTCTGGGGGAGAATGGATACACGTGTGTATGTGGCTGAGTCCCTATGCTGTCCACCTGAAATTGTCACAACGTGGTTAATTGGCTCCAGTATAACATAAAAAAGTTAAATAAGAAAACCGCAAGCATTTTTCTCATGCCGCATATCTCTATTCCTCACGTCATCCCGAGTCAGTTCTCCTTATGATTCCTTCTCTCTTCCTACTGGACTTTCCACGCGCCTACGCTCTCGTCTCTCTCAGTCCCCAGTGGCTCACGCTCCTGTCTCCTGCTCCTGTCCGTGCATGCTATCTGCAGTCACCGTGTCCTCTTCTCCCCTCCCTCTCTCTCTGCCTTCCATAGCCATGAAGCCTCCGTTCCAGCCCACTACAAAAATGGCCTTCTTTTCCCTTCTCAAAAATAAAAGGTCTCTTTATTTCCTCCCCGTGATTCCTGTGACATTTTCCTTTTTTCCCTGGATACCTATGATTCCTGTGGCATTTTCCTTTTTTCCCTGGATACCCATGATTCCTGTGACATTCTCCTTTTTTCCCTGGATATAACTTTCCAATGTCTCTCCTGGGTTCCTTCCTGTGCTCAACTTCTAAATGTCTGGCTATCCAGAGCTCAGTCCTGAACTCTCTACACCTCTCCCTCTCCTGTGAAGTTTTTTTTCCAGATGTTACCCAACGGTACCTTCCTTATTCGGATTTAATTTCCAGTTAAATTGTCTCTTCTTCACAAAAGCCTTCCCTAGTATCTTTAAGTCTGTACTGTTTTGGTTTTCTCGTGGAAGTTCTTGCTATAAAACTAGTATCACATTGTTGTCTTTACTCTAAAATGTAACCTTGGCAAGCATCAATAAAAAAAGGGGGGGGGCCTTGTTGCGCCATTCACTACTGAATTTAAAGGACCTCTGCGATTGAACACTGTAAAGTACAAAGACAGAAAATAATTGGGGAAAAAAGTGAACCTAATCTGTACTGCCAGGTTTGTGTTTATCTGGTCTGTCTTTTATTTAAGACAACACTGTGTTTTGGTTCAAAGCATGAAATACATGAAACAAACTTTCAATTTTTAGACCTGCTTACTCAAAAATTATTTTTAAGTTTCTTTTCCTTTGACCACCAGGAGGCAGTATAGCTCTATAAGAGAGATGCTTCTTGACACCAATTGTTCTAAATGTGCTATGGTAACTGTTACTAGAAACCAGAAATAACTGACTGAATAAAGAAGACACAATCTATCTTCCTTCATAGCACTTCTCTCAACAGCTGCTCATCTGTACAGGAATCTTCATTAATAAGGGTGTGCTAAGTGACCAAGGAATCTTTGTCTTTTATAAACTGTGGGAGCTGCTTTCAGTTCAGTTGCTCAGTCGTATCCGACTCTTTGCGACCCCATGAACCGCAGCACGCCAGGCCTCCCTGTCCATCACCAACTCCCGGAGTTTACCTAAACCCATGTCCATTGAGTTGGTGATGCCATCTCATCCTCTGTGGTCCCTTTCTCCTCCTGCCCTCAATCTTTCCCAGCATCAGGGTCTTTTCAAATGAGTCAGCTCTTCACATCAGGTGGCCAAGTATTGGAGTTTCAGCTTCAACATCAGTCCTTCCAATGAACACCCAGGACTGATCTCCTTTAGAATGGACTGGTTGGATCTCCTTGCAGTCCAAGGGACTCTGAAGAGTCTTCAACAACACCACAGTTCAAAAGCATCAATTCTTCTGCTCTCAGCTTTCTTTATAGCCCAACTCTCACATCCATACATGACCACTGGAGAAGCCATAGCCTTGACTAGACAAACCTTTGTTGGCAAAATAATGTCTCTGCTTTTTAATATGCTATTTAGGTCAGTCATAACTTTCCTTCCAAGGAGTAAGTGTCTTTTAATTTCATGGCTGCAATCACCATCTGCAGTAATTTTGGAACCCAGAAAAATAAAGTCAGCCACTGTTTCCATTGTTTCCCCATCTATTTGCCATGAAGTGATGGGACCAGATGCCATGATCTTAGTTTCTGAATGTTGAGCTTTAAGCCAACTTTTTCACTCTCCTCTTTCACTTTCATCAAGACACTCTTTAGTTCTTCTTCACTTTCTGCCATAAGGGGGGTGTCATCTGTATATTTGAAGTTATTGATATTTCTCCAGCAATCTTGATTCCAGCTTGTGCTTCCTCCAACCCAGCATTTCTCATGATGTACTCTGCATATAAGTTAAATAAGCAGGGTGACAATATACAGCCTTGACGTACTCCTTTTCCTCTTTGGAACCAGTCTGTTGTTCCATGTCCAGTTCTAACTGTTGTTTCCTGACCTGCATACAGGTTTCTCAAAAGGCAGGTCAGGTGGTCTGGCATTCCCATCTTTTTCATAATTTTCCACAGTTTATTGTGATCCACACAGTCAAAGGTTTTGGCATAGTCAATAAAGCAGAAATAGGTGTTTTTTCTGGAACTCTCTTGCTTTTTTGATGATCCAGCGGATTCATCAAAATTTGATCAAATTCATCAAAATTTGATTCAGCAATTTGATCTCTGGTTCCTCTGCCTTTTCTAAAACCAGCTTGAACATCAGGAAGTTCATGATTCACATATTGCTGAAGCCTGGATAATTTTAAGCATTACTTTACTAGCGTGTGAGATGAGTGCAATTGTGCGGTAGTTTGAGCTTTCTTTGGCATTGCCTTTCTTTGGGATTGGAATGAAAACTGACCTTTTCCAGTCCTGTGGCCACTGCTGAGTTTTCCAAATTTGCTGGCATATTGAGTGCAGCACTTTCACAGCACCATCTTTCAGGATTTGAAATAGCTCAACTGGAATTCCATCACCTCCTCTAGCTTTGTTCGTAGTGATGCTTCCTAAGGCCCACTTGACGTCACGTTCCAGGATGTCTGGCTGTAGGTGAGTGATCACACCATTGTGATTATCTGGGTCATGAAACTCTTTTTTGTACAGTTCTTCTGTGTATTCTTGCCACCTTTTCTTAATATCTTCTGTTTCTGTTAGGTCCATACCATTTCTCTTCTTTATTGAGCCCATCTTTGCATGAAATGTTCCCTTGGTATCTCTAATTTTCTTGAAGCGATCTCTAGTCTTTCCCATTCTTTTGTTTTCCTCTATTTCTTTGAATTGATTACTGAGGAAGACTTTCTTATCTCTCCTTGCTTTGGAAGTCTGCATTCAAATGGGTATATCGTCCCTTTTCTCCTTTGCTTTCCACAGCTATTTTTAAGGCCTCCTCAGACAGCCATTTTGCTTTTTTGTGTTTCTTTTTCTTGAGGATGGTCTTGATTCTGGTCTCCTATACAATGTCATGAACCTCCATCCATAGTTCATCAGGCACTCTGTCTATCCAATCTAGTCCCTTAAATCTATTTCTCACTTCCACTGTATAGTCATAAGGGATTTGATTTAGGTCATACCTGAATGGTCTAGTGGTTTTCTCCACTTTCTTAAATTTCAGTCTGAATTTGGCAATAAGGAGCTCATGATCCAAGCCACAGTCAGCTTCCGGTCTTGTTTTTGCTGACTATATAGAGCTTCTCCATCTTTGGCTGCAAAGAATATCATCAATCTGATTTTGGTGTTGACCATCTGGTGATGTCCATGTGTAGAGTCTTCTCTTGTGTTGTTGGAAGAGGGTGTTTGCTATGACCAGTGTGTTCTCTTGGCAAAACTCTATTAGCCTTTGCCCTGCTTCATTCTGTACTCCAAGGCCAAATTTGCCTGTTACTCCAGGTTTTTCTTGACTTCCTACTTTTGTATTCCAGTCCCCTATGATGAATAGGACATCTTTTTTCAGGTGTTAGTTGTAGAAGGTCTTGTAGGTCTTCATAGAACTATTCAACTTCAGCTTCTTCAGCCTTACTGGTCTGGGCATAGACTTGGATTACCCTGATATTGAATGGTTTGCCTTGGAAACGAACAGAGATAACTCTGTTGTTTTTGAGATTGCATCCAAGTACTGCACTTTGGACTCTTTTGTTGACTCTGATGGCTACTCCATTTCTTCGAAGGGATTCCTGCCCACGGTAGTAGATATAATGGTCATCTGAGTTAAATTCACCCAATCCAGTCTATCTTAGTTCACTGATTCCTAGAATGTCGATGTTCACTCTTGTAATCTCCTGTTTGACCACTTCTAATTTGCCTTGATTCATGGCAAATTGATCGATTGATTGATTCATTAATCTTCATTAATAAGGGTGTGCTAACTGACCAAGGAATCTTTGTCTTTTATAAACTGTGGGAGCTGCTTTACTCCAGTCGTTTCCAAGGGGAAATGTCTGGATGAGAGGTGTGAATGTAACTGAGAAATGACTAATAGCATTTCCATGCTGGTCATTCCGTGAAGTGAAAATGTAGTAGAATATAGGAATTGTAATTCAGGAATATGTTATGTTATGTTGTGTAAAGCTGTGTTTTTCTGTGTTATGTTACTTTATGCTATGCTATGTTATGTTAGTTGCATAGTCATGTCCAACTCTTTGTGACCCCATGAACATATGGCTGGTAGCCCACCAGGCTCCTCTGTCCATAGGATTCTCCAGGCAAGAATACTGGATTAGGTTGCCATTCCCTTCTCCAGGGGATCTTCTCAACCCAGGGACTGAAATCAGGTCTCCTGCATTGCAGGCAGATTCTTTACCGTCTGAGCCACCAGGGAAGCCCCAATTCAGGAACAGGCTACTTGAAGTACCTCACAGTCTTGATGTGTTGTAAAGCCCATGGAATATATAATCCCTTCTCTACCAGTTACATCTCATTATACCTAAGAAAGGGAGGCAGAACGTACTGTTACCTATAATTACTATCTTTTTGCAATGAAACAACTATTGCAAAGGACTGGGATTCTGTAGAAATGGACTCTTTCGCCATTCACTGACTCCAGTGTCCAAAGCCATCATTTAATTTCCCTGAACCTCATCTCTATAAGAATATGCTCTGTCCTCTCTCTTTCAGGGCTATTTTTGAATGTCTTTGCAATGAAGGGAACTAATTCAGTGAATGTCATTTCTCAGCCTTTCAAAATGCTGCAGGGGCCAGAATATCTCCACGCATAATTCAATCTAAATCATATTCTCTTTCCTTCAGGGCCTGAAGCTTAAAGATGAATTTTGCCTGAGGGAAGCTGCAGGGCAGGTGTTTTGAGGAGGGGATGAGTGACTCAGCAGTGTGACTTCAATCAGAGTCCCTTCCCTGTGAGCAGGGGTCCCAGTCAGCCTCTGCTCCTGCTAAAGCACTCTGCGGAGAGAAGTCACACAGAGAAGGTTGTGTTATATTTTACCTACACTTCCTGCTACACTTGGAAAGAGAGCAAGAGTGTAGCGGGTCATTCCTGGAAGTCAGGCAAGAAGCATAAAGAAACAGAGATGGTAGTGGTAGGGAGGGGTCTTCTCCCTAGAAGCTGGAAGATATGGACCCCTCCCGAATGAGGTGAAGACCTTTTCCAAGGAGACAACTCACACACTGGCCAGCTATCTATTATTTCCATTCTAAAGAAATAGGTAATATTGCCCAAATTTGGGGTGAAAAAAGGGTGGAGATTAAGTCTTGAAAAGCTCCCAAACAATACACTGCCAGTCTACATCTACATTTTTTTTTTGCTTCAAATGCTGAATTCCTCCAAAGAACTTTGATTTTTTAAATTATATCCATTTACCTGAACACACACCTTAAAGTACACCCAAATAAATACAACTAAGTTCTATGTCTTCACAAACATAGATTCAGAATAATTTTTTCCACATTTCACCCAGTCTAAACTCTTGGCACCCTTGTATTACATTGGGGAACGTTTCCTCAAGATACTTGCTTGTGTCTTTCCTGGCTTCTCTCACCAGCGCGCGCGTGTGTGTGTGTGTGTGTGTGTATGTGTGTAGTTGTTTAGTTGTTTAGTATTGTTTGGTATCAGGTGGCAGTTTTATCTAGGAACAAATAACCTCAGCTTATTTATAAACCTATTTATAAAAAAGTAAATGTTAGTTAAATACTATTTAATAACACATTAAACTCTCCACAGTGCAGGTACAATTTTCACCTGATAAATCACTCTTCCTCCCCCATGCTAAATAACATCTGTTGCTGTGATAATTATATTATCACAAAAATAAATAAAATAAATGTAACTAAAAAGAATAATTAAAAAACCTTAAATAATAATAATAAAAACCTTAAAAGAAGAGGGCAGGAATATTTCAGGATTACAAGAACATAATACAAACTACTGAACAATTCTTAGACAATTTTCTCAAACTTCTCTTAATAGTTTTATGTAGAAAAAAAAGAACAGGATTATGATAGAAGGCAAAAAAAGAGGGTGGCAGAGGAGGAGGTGGTAAGATAGCATCACCAACTCAAAGGGCATGAATTTGAACTAACTCCAGGAGATCATGGAAGACAGAGGAGCCTGGTGTGCTACAGTCTGTGGGGTCACTAAGAGTCAGACACAACCTACCTTCTTGAGCATCAACAAATAACAAACCTTATCCGTTCTTGCCATAGGCAGTGACACAGGCATACCCACTCTGTGGGCACCTTTTCCTGAGGGAAATTCAGGAGACACAGGAAATACCACAGGGGCACTGTCGCCCTGGTTCCACTGCTCTCTTTGGGATGTCATGAGACACAGGCATTCACTGGGGCCTGTTTTACATTGAGTGACATTTTGTCCTAGCTGCCTTTATATACACTTGCCCTTGTGAAAAGGACTAATGCTGATTTCCCTACTCTTAGTCAAGTCTAAGTCTGCTCTATAATGTTCTAAACAGATTTTAGTTGAACTTCAATTTGGGGGTAGGTGATGGGAACTGTGACCAGAAAATTCAAGTGAAAGGAAATGCATTGAGAACATTTCCTTTTAAGGTTTTTTCTTTTTTTTTCCATCTGTTTTTGGTTTCATTTTGTTTTTATCCTCCCCAGACTTTAACATGATCCTGCAATGCGTGAAACTATGCAGGTCCCTATATACATGACATGCTACTCGAGTTCAAGAACACTTGGACTGGTCCGTACACTGTTCAGTGGATGAAGACACTGATTATGCACAAGAATGCCGAGACGACACCAAATGGCTATAGATGCTTTTCACAGCCTACTTGAAATCTCTGCACTTGCTGAATGCTGTAGACTGAATATTTGTGTCATCCCTTAGACCAAAATTCATATGCTGAAATCAAATTCGAAGTGTGATGGTGTTTGGAGATATGGTTAGGTCATGGGGGTAAGCCCTTATGATGAGATTGCTGCTGCTGCTGTTGCTAGGTTGCTTCAGTCGTGTCCGACTCTGTGTGACCCCATACACGGCAGCCCACCAGGCTTCTCCATCACTGGGATTCTCCAGGCAAGAACACTGGAGTGGGTTGCCATTGCCTTCTCCAATGCATGCAAGTGAAAAGTGAAAGTGAAGTCACTCAGTGGTATACAACTCTTAGCGACCCCATGGACTGTAGCCTACCAGGCTCCTCTATCCATGGGGTTCTCCAGGCAAGAGCACTGGAGTGGGTTGCCATTGCCTTCTCTTCATGCTGAGATTAGTGTCCTTATAAACTGAAGCCCCAGAGAGCTCCCTCTCTCTTCCTGCCCCATGAGGAAAGAGAGAACACAGCCATCTACAAGCTAGGAAGCAGGTTCTCACTGGACACTGAATCTGCCAGCACCCCAATCTTGGACTTCCAGCCTCAAGAACTAGGCAAAATGCACATTAGTTGTCTTAACCACTTAATCTATGATGTTCTGTCACAGCAGTCTGAGCAAGCTAAGACACCATGTCGCAGAGCAGTAGCATGTTGGCTTCAGACCACATATTGGATAGGACCATTATAAGACAAGATAAGACTGTGTTACTATTAGACCAAGGTCCAGCGAAGAATCTGCATGGATAGTGTAACACTTGAGTCATAAGAATCTTCTCTAGAATTGCACTGACAGTTACTGGACTCCAGCTCTACTACTTATATAAGCTATGTGACTTCAAACTGCCTAGTTTTTTAACTTTGGATTTCATGTATTATTTTATTACTCCAATTTACAAAGCTGTGGTAATCATTCTATCAACTTAAAGTTGCTTTGAGTGTTCAATGACTACCTACCAAGAATCCAGAACAATGCCTAAAATAGAATAGGCAATCAAGGATTTTTATGCAAGGAATTGTTGATGAAGGGAGTGCTCTCAGGGCAAACCTGTAAGGAAGTGAGCAAAGCTGAATGGAGTCGGGGAAACAACTCAGCGAGTCTGATTTCATCCTGTTCCCACGGGGAACTGTGGATGGAAAGCGCACCACAAATGTTTTCCCAGCCCCACCATTTCGTATCACCGGCTGCGGGCTCCCCCTAGCGGATGTACATAAGTGAAGTCGGTCAGTCGCGTCCGACCCTTTGAGACCCCATGGACTGTAGTCTACCAGGCTCCTCCATCCATGGGATTTTCCAGGCAAGAGTAGTGGAGTGGGTTGCCATTTCCTTCTCCAGGGGATCTTCCTGACCCAGGGACTGAACCCGGGTCTCCCGCATTGCAGGCAGACGCTTTACCGTCTGAGCCACCAGGGAAGTTCCAACGGATGTACACAAGGCACAGGAATTCCCCAGATAGGTGACCTAGTCAGTTGAGGGAATTCATGGAGGAGGAATCACAAAACACTGCCAGCCTAGAAAATGTGATTTAGGCTGAGCGCCAAGGCTGAGACACAGCACAGACAGCCCCAGTGGGACAGTGGTGACACTAGGCGTTAGTGAGGAAGAGCTCATCAGGACCTCTCTCCTTATCTGCCTTCCAGCACTGTGCGTATGAGATGTGGGCTTTTATCTGTATGACATTAACTGTAAGGTTACCTTCTGATAATTTACTGGCTGCTAAAAAAATCTACCCAGTCATGGCACCCAGTGCCAAACAACTTGTAAGAGTGATCATGCCCTCTGCTTCCAAGCTCCTCCACCTTCTGTCTCTCACGCTTTTCCTTTCTACCATCTAAACAGGCAGAGCTTTCATTCTGTGAAGATAGTACAAGACACAGTGGTATAGATGAATGCTTCTCCATGGGGCTGAGATACCTTAACCTTGCCTCTTCTTATTTGTTTTCCTTGTGGGAAAATGACTTTGATATATCCATTTTTAGGGAATGTGCTTTGTCAAGAATGTGTTTCAAGGCAATGGCACCCCACTCCAGTACTCTTGCCTGGAAAATCCCATGGATGGAGGAACCTGGTAGGCTGCAGTCCATGGGGTTGATAGAGTCGGACACGACTGAGCGACTTCATTTTCACTTTTCACTTTCATGCATTTGAGAAGGAAATGGCAACCCACTCCAGTGTTCTTGCCTGGAGAATCCCATGGACAGGGAAGCCCGGCAGGCTACAGTCCATGGGGTTGCAAAGAGTCAGACACAGCTGAAGTAACTTGCCACACACACACAGTATGTACACAGATGACCATTTAAGGTAGAAATCAATACAAATGGTTCAAGAGATATCGGTACCACATTATAGAGGAAAGTAAAGATTCTTGATGGACAGTTTCAGAGGATTATTTGAGGACATTAAGTATTCTCAATATGTACATTAAGTCATATTTCCTTATTCCTGTATATCAAATTTTTAGAATAGAGCCACTTCAGTGATAAGCAAATATTTGTTTGAATAGAGTACTAAAATTTAAATAATAAATACTGAAGATTTTTACATTAAAGTGGCAAGGTCTACTTACCATTTTGCTTACTGCTTTTTTTCCTTTCCCCTGCTGACAAATTATTGCACAATTTCTTATGCTTATTGAAGCTGTAGAAGTTGATAGGTCTTTGACAATTTGACAGGCTAACACGGAGAAAATAGGTTAAATGACAAGGTTTCAGCCATGAGTTTATGATGAGATGTCTTCTTCCATCTTCAAATATTTTATAAAAATTATACATTTTCTACTATCATGGTTCTCTGTAAAGATTTGATACTCCTTATTTATAAATAAGCTGTATATTTTCTTAAACTAATGAACATATTCATTTGTAATTTGAATTTAGGGTTGATTACTGCCCTTCTTGCAAAAAAGGAAAATGTTGAATAAATGCAGATGAGAAAGACATAGTCTCCTTAAAGGATATTGCATTAACACATCAAGGCTAACTGTTGTTGTTGTTTAGTCACTAAGTCATGTCCAACTCCTCTGTGATTTTGTGAGCCCACCAGGCTCCTCTGTCCATGGGATTTTTCAGGCAAGAATACTGGAGTGGGTTGCTAGTTCCTACTCCAGGGGATTTTCCTGACCCAGAGATTGAACCAGTGTCTCCTGCATTGCAGGCAGATTCTTTACCGCTGAGCCACCTGGAAACGCCCAAAGCTAACTAGTCCTACAGAAAATGTAATGAAGGCTCATGCATCCAACTTCTACTTAACTACTCACTAGTTACCCTCATTACCTCAAGCAAATCAAATGATCTCTCTACCATTCAATTTAATCATATAAACAATGAAAATAAAATTACCATTCTCTCAGATTGGCCTTAATAAGACATACATGAGACAACACATTATAAGATTAAAGTATTACATTGTCGGGGGCCAGCGTGAGGTGCTCCGCCCGTGGCAAAGGTCATGAGGAAGGAGGCTCGACATACACAAAGGCGGGATCGAGCCTCAGGAGTCCTCCTGGAAATTCTTGAGCATCTACCCCCATAACCAGAGCCTGCCTACTTTACTACTTTGTGCTCTCACCTACACCTCTGACTTTATGGGGGGCTGTCCCCCACCACCTCTTTTGGAGAAGGAGTTAACTTAGAGCTCCAGTTAATAATAATTCCTGGGTGTGACAGGAGTGTTCCAAACTTACAAACTGCTCTGAAGGTTCTCTAGCCTGCCTGACAGGCTTGTCCGGCCACATGTGATCACTCACAGCCTCCCAACCGTGAGAGGCACGAGATGCTTTAAACCTTCTAAGAACAGGTTCCTTAGAGAAGTTAGAAAACTATTAGTATACGTATAGTGGGCTGATTAGAAATTGTACTGGTGAAGGGTTTTTCATTTGTTGAGCCAATGTTTGCTATTAAGTCTCCACATCCCCTGCCCTTACACACATTAATGAATACATAGAAGAAATAAGTATTAACCTTTGATATTAATCACGTTAGACCTTAGGCTAAGTAAATTCTTTCCTTAATTAAAACCCACTACACCCTCACCCTATAGGAATGTAACTTTATTTGGGTGGCGTCTGTTTTAAGAATAATCACCCCTGGAGAAATAAGTGTTGACTGACTGCTGTCACAAGGAGAGGGTCATAAATTGTCAGCAGGCCCCCTGGCCAGAAGATGATGCAACACCCTTAAGACCTCTGTATACATCTGTATGAAGCACCTGACTTTAATAAAAGTCAGGACTGCTGACCCCGCATGACTTTTGTATAACATCTCAGTGTATAAAAACAGACCCTGGAAAATAAAGAATTGGGATCAGTTCCTCGAAATACTAGTCTCCTCATGTCATTCTTTATCTCAAACTCTGGCTGAGTTTCCATCTGGAGCGCGGAGCCTGCCAAGCATACTAATTATGCCTGGGCTTCTAAGATCCGACTGGGAGGCCTCAGTGTCTCCTCTCCTTCGGGACAATGGAAGGACGCCTGCGGCCTACGTAAGTGGTGCAAGCTTCTTGTCTTGAAGTTTTATTGGTTTCCCACGTAAACCAAGCTACTCAGCCTCTTTTCTCCACTGTATTTTCCTGCTGAGCTATCCTCATTCTATTACTCTTTATATCTCTAATTAATATCTAATTAAAGCCAGTGTATTTGCCAACGCCATCTCCCCTTTGAACTCCCTGGATCAGCCGGAGCTGGACCTCTGCACTACATGAATGAACGATATTACTGTTATTTCATAAAGCAGGGAAATACAAATTTGGAAGGGGTTAACCAGGAGAATGCCACATGAGAACACAAGTGTTTCTTCTAGGACTCCACTCACTTCTTCAGAATTCAGGCAAAGGGACTCACATTCTCTTCAGATAAGGGTACCTTACTAACCTCCCTCAAAAGCACAATATAACTAAAACAAAATTAACTACAGAAGAGACGCTGCAACATACTTGAAGGGATATGGATGTAGCTTTGTATTCAAGACAGAACTCAGTAATGAACTTCTAAGCCTCCAATGAAAACTCAGGGATTGTAGTCTAGTCTCTTAACTGTTTCCTCGAGAAACAAAATTAAAATTAATTTTTCTAAGACATGAGTTGGCTTTTAAGTATAGAGAAGCTTAGGAGAACTGTAGAAAATAATAGTAAATGTGGTTAACTAGGAGGAAAGTATTTAGATGTCTCTATTTAACATATAGCAGAAAATGTTAATCTCATTTTGATTGATTTTGGTCTTCGATTATCATTCCTAAAAATATCCCAAGGGCAGGGATGGCTGTAAGAATATTTGGGAAAGTGTAACCATAAAGGAATGCAACTGGAAAAATATTTAGAAGAATACACATATCTATTAAATATACATTCATTCAGTGCACACACATAATATGAGCCCTGAGCTCATGTTTGTGAAAATGTAGCCCTAAGTGAAGTTAATATTTCAAAGAAAAAGTGTTTATAATGTAGCAATATATGAATTGATATGTTAATAGTATGTAGTGTAAATTGTCTTCACATGTATTAATATACTTAATATGGATCCAAAACTCATTTTTTGTATCAAATTATATGCCCAGGATCCTTAAGGATATGCAGTTATGAAGTGCTGGGGTAAAAAGCTTTATAGCTTGCACCATGCTGTGGGTAATTAAAAAGCAAAACAATATGCAAACTTGGAGAGTAAAAATAAATATAATACTGTAAAATTATTATGCCTATAATCTAATATATAATTCTTCCATAGATAAATATATAAACATTCTACAGTAGTTATTTAAACTCATATAAACTAGTGAACCACATATCAATGTTGTGCATATACAAATGCATGTGTATAAAGAAGTTACAACAAAAGCTGTTGACCTCTAAAATGGAGCAACATTAAAAATTATTTTCTTATGAAACATTTAATTCATTTAATTTGCTTTTCTTAACCTGATCTATAAGGAAAACTGGAAAAAACTTTTTCACTCTCCTCTTTCACTTTCATCAAGAGGCTTTTTAGTTCCTCTTTACTTTCTGCCATAAGGGTGGTGTCATCAGCATATCTGTGGTTATTGATACTTCTCCCAGCAATCTTGATTCCAGCTTGTGCTTCATCCAGTCCAGCGTTTCTTATGACATACTCTGCATTTAAGTTAAATAAGCAGGGTGACTATATATAGCCTTGACGTACTCCTTTCCCTATTTGGAACCAGTCTGTTGTTCCATGTACAGTTCTGCTGCTTCTTGACCTGTATACATATTTCTCAGGAGGCAGGTCAGGTGGTCTGGTATTCCCATCCCTTCAAGAATTTTCCACAGTTTATTGTGATCCACAGAGTCAAAGTCTTTGGCATAGTCAATGAAGCAGATTTAGATATTTTTCTTGAACTCTCTTGCATTTTCAATGATCCAACAGATGCTGGCAATTTGATCTCTGGTTCCTCTGACTTTTCTAAATCCAGCTTGAGCATCTGGAAGTTCATGGTTCACTTACTGTTGAAGCCTGGCTTGGAGAATTTTGACCATCACTGTGCTAGATGTGCTGCTGCTGCTAAGTCACTTCAGTTGTGTCCGACTCTATGTGACCCCATAGGGCAGCCAACCAGGCTCTGCCATCCCTGGGATTCTCTAGGCAAGAACACTGGAGTGGGTTGCCATTTCCTTCTCCAATGCATGAAAGTGAAAAGTGAAAGTCAAGTTGCTCAGTCGTGTCTGATTGTTAGCAACCCCATGGACTGCAGCCCACCAGGATCCTCCGTCCATGGGATTTTCCAGGCAAGAGTACTGGAGTGGGATGCCATTGCCTTCTCTGTGTTAGCATGTGAGATGACTGCAAATGTGCGGTAGTGCCTAATGTTATTTTGCATTAAGCTGTTAGTAGATTGCCAGCCATAATACCTGAACAAAGGTACAATCTAAAAAAAAAAAAAAAAATTCTTTTGCTCAATGTAGAAAAAAGAATATATATTTTGATAGCATTTACACAATCCTAGTAGCATTTACCGTGCTTTCAATATTTGATAGGCACCTATAAACTCAAAACTTCTTTTAATATGTTTGGATTTTGGATTTTGGACCACCATGTGTACTGGAACAAACAGAAATCCACAGCAAAGGATGAATCTAAACACAGACCTTATACCTTCCCAAAAAATTAACTCAAAATGAATCAAAGTGGCTCACAAGTCTAAATGAAAAACATAAAATTCCTAGAAGATAATGTAGGACAAAATCTAGATAATCTTGCTATGGCATAGACTTTCAGGTACAATACCAAAGACATGATTCAATGAAAGAATTGGTAAGCCAAATTTCACTAAAATTAAAAAATTTCTGCTCTGTAAATGACAGTCAAGAGAATAAGTAGACAAGCCATAGGCTACAAGAAAATACTTGCAAAAGGCACATTAGATAAAGGAGTACCATTTAAAATATACAATGGATTCTTAAAACTGAACAATTAAAAAAATGAACAATTTGATTTAAAAATGGGCAAAATGCCTGAATAGATAGCTCAAAGAAAATATACAGATGGCAAATAAGCATACAGTTCATATCATATATTATGGGAGAGCTGAAAATTAAAACAAAAGTAAGATACCTATACACAATTATCAGAATGGTTAAAATCCAAAACACTAACACCACTGAATGCTTGGGAGGACATAGAACAATAGAAACACTCATTCATTGCTGGTGAGGATGCAAAATGATACAGTTATTTTGGAAGCCGATTTGGTAGCTTCTTATAAAACTAAACGTACTCGTCATATGATCCAGCTAATAAGAAAAAAAAATTAAGCCAAAAGACCATGAACACTAAAGAGAATGGCAGCAGTCAGAGAAAGCTCTCTTATCCTGTGTAGCCCCATCTCTTGCTGAATGCTGAGTTACTCATGCACAGACTCTGAGGGTACCCTTGCTTGGGACCAAAGTTCTGAACAATATATAGAGCACAAAAACCAGATGTTTTAGTTCAATCCTCTAAAGAAAACTACCTGATAAAACAAAGAAAGCAATACTCATCACAGGAAAATAATAAATTCAGAATTTCTACAATTTAACATGCTATACAAAAAGTTATTTGACAAGCTACCAAGAAAATGGAAAATATTTTTTGAGAGTAAAGATATCAACCAAGTCTGACCTTGAAAGGAAACAGATGTTGAAACTAACAGAAAAAATATTTTTAAGTTGGTTTTAAATAATCATCAATGAAGTAAAACAACATTTTTTGAATGCATGAAAAATCTCAGCAGATACATGGAAAGCCTCAGGAGAAAGAAATTCTAGAACTAAAAATAATTTCTCAGGGAAGTGAAAAATTAACTGGATGATTTAGCCAAATGGACAAGAAAGAAGAGTAAATAAACTTGAAAACAGATAAATAGAAATCCAAAGTGGGAAACGCTGAAAAAAATGTTTTTTAATGAATACAGCCTCAAGCACATATTAGATGATATTGAGCAGTCAAATAAACATGCAGTTAGAAGGACAAAACCTCCAGAAACCATGGGAACGAGAAAACAGTAGCAAAACATCTTAAATTGCTGAAAGATGGAACTTTGTAGACCTAAAATTCTTTATTCAAAAAACATATCATCTCAAAATGAAGACAAAAATCACATTTTCAGATAGAAGAAGACAAAGAGATCTTATTGCCAGAGACCTGTACTGTAAGAACACTTAAGGAAGTTCTTCAGGCTCAGGGGAAATGACGGTTGATGGAAATTTAGATCCTCAGAAAAGAATGAAGAACACTGGAAATGGCAAATATCTGGACAGATTTAAGAAACTATTTTTGTCTTTTCAAATTTAAATTTCTTTATAAATTTTATAAAACTTTAAAAGAAAATCATCCTATTGTGAGAATTACAGTGTTTTGGGATATATTATGTATGTGTGTGTACTTAGTCACTCAGTCATGTCTGACTCTTTGTGCCCCCATGGACTGCAGCCCACCAGGCTTATCTGTCCGTGGGATTCTCCAGGTAAGAATACTGGAGTGGGTTGCCATTTCCTTCTCCAGGGGATCTTCCCAACCTAGGGATCAAAACAGCATCTCTGGCTTTGGCAGGCAGATTTTTTATGACTGAGCCACCTGGGGAGCCCCATTATGTATAACAAGTACAACATAAAGACAGAGATGGGAGATCAATTTATATTAAAGTGCAAGGTTTCTATATTTTGCTTGAAGTTGGAACATTATTATCTCTAATAGGAGGACTATACTTATGTCAGTGATGCATTTTACAAGCTGTAGGAAAACCATTGTAAATATGCAAAAAAAAAAACCCACCAAAGCTAAATAGTGAATGAGAAAACTAAAGTTGTTTTTTAAAAAATTTTATTGACATAGAATTTATTTCCATTATTGTCCTAATCTCTGCTGTATAGCAGTGACTCAGTTATACATATACATTATATATATATATATATCCTTTTTCATATTCTTTTCCATTATAGTTTATCACAGGATCTTGACTATAATTCCCTGTGCTATACAACAGAATTTTATTGTCTATCCATCGATCATTTTAATAATAAAAAAACAGCAGGGAAAGAGGAATGAGAAAAAAGGCAGAAAAAAAAGCAAAAAATAAACTGGTAAATCCATTTTTCCCTCAAAATGTGTCACATTTGTCATGGATTTTTTTATAACTTACCTTAATGACAGTTCTTAAATTAGGTAGAAAATGACCACCATTTGTCCTGCTTTACAGATAGGTAGCTGAAACAAAAAGAAGGTAAATGATTTCTCCTGGGTTAAACTCTCTGAGTGTTAGATAAATACTTGCTGTCAACAGAAGATGAATTGGTTTCACCTCTGTAAATCAATTCCAGCTGTTGACAGTGAATGTGATATTTACCAATGAATTAAACATAGAGAAGAATGAATAAAATATGTGTCCAAAAGAATGATTCTAGCTATTTAGTTATCTTTGGTTACTTCAGTGCTAACAACTGCATCATTTTATTTTTTGGTTTTCATTTTTTGTTGTTGTTGTTGCTGTTGTTGTTTTTAAGGAAGCTCTTTCCTCAAAGTCAAGATGACCAGCATTTTAACAAGAACAGTCTCATCAGTATCAATGAAAATATGTCCAAGTTAAAATTAATTATTTGCTTTCACTTTCTAACTTGAGATTGATTTTAAGACTTCCATTCTAACAATTTTTGTTGCAGTTTTTGTTCAGTCTTCCAGTCATGTCCAACTCTGCAACCCATTGGACTGCAGCACACCAGGCCTCCCTGTCTCTTACAATCTCCCGGAGTTTGCCCAAGTTCATGTTCATTGCATTGGTGATGCTGTCCAGCCATCTCTGATGCCCTCTGCTCCTTCTGCACTCGATCTCTCCCAGCATCATGGACTTTTCCAATGAGTCATCTGTTCACATCAGATGACCAAAATACTGGAGCTTCACCATGAGTCCTTCCAGAGAATATTCAGGGTTGATCTCCCTTAAGATTGACTGTTTTGATCTCCTTGCTTACCAAAGGACTTTCAGGAGTCTTCTCCAGCACTGCAGTTTGAAGACATCAATTCTTTGGTGATCTACCTTATTTATGTGGCCCAGCTCTCACAACTGTACATGACCACTGGGAAGACCATAGCCTTGACTATATGGACCTTTGTCAGCAAAGTAATGTCTCTGCTTTTCAACACATAGTCTAGGCTTGGCATCGCTTTCCTACCAAGAAGCAATCGTCTTCTGATTTCATGGCTTCAGTCACCATCCACAGTGATTTTGGAGCTCAAGAAGAGGAAATCTGTCACTATTTCCACCTTTTCCTCTTTTATTTGTCATGAAGTAATGGGGCTGGAAGTTCATGGTTCACGTATTGCTGAAGCTTGGCTTGGAGAATTTTGAGCATTACTTTACTAGTGTGTGAGATGAGTGCAAATGTGCGGTAGTTTGAGCATTCTTTGGCATTACCTTTCTTTGGGACTGGAATGAAAACTGACCTTTTCCAGTCCTGTGGCCACTGCTGAGTTTTCCAAATTTGCTGGCATATTGAGTTCAGCACTTTCACAGCATCATCTTTTAGGATCTGGAACAGCTCGACTGGAATTCTATCACTCCACTAGCTTCGTTCGTCTAGTCAAGGCTAGTGTTTTTCCTGTGGTCATGTATGGATGTGAGAGTTGGACTGTGAAGAAGGCTGAGTGCCGAAGAATTGATGCTTTTGAATTGTGGTGTTGGAGAAGACTCTTGAGAGTCCCTTGGACTGCAAGGAGATCCAACCAGTCCATTCTGAAGGAGATCAGCCCTGGGATTTCTTTGGAAGGAATGATGCTAAAGCTGAAACTCCAGTACTTTGGCCACCTCATGTGAAGAGTTGACTCATTGGAAAAGACTCTGATGCTGGGAGGGATTGGGGGCAGAAGGAGAAGGGGACAACAGAGGATGAGATGGCCAGATGGCATCACTGACTCGATGGACGTGAGTCTGAGTGAACTCTGGGAGTTGGTGATGGACAGGGAGGCCTGGCGTTCTGCGATTCATGGGGTCGCAAAGAGTCGGACATGACTGAGCGACTGATCTGATCTGATCTGAATGGGGCTGGATGCCATGATCTTAGTTGTTTTTTTTTTTTTAACTGGTTGCCAAATATATTTTATAGATATATTGTAGTATCTTACCCATTTTCTTCTAATAATAGTATTTTTACTTAGTACTTAGATGCAGAAACAAAGTTACAAGTATGTTAAGTAACATAGCAAAGGTCATAGGGCTCATAGTTGGGTTTTTAGTTTGAAACATGCAGTTATAAAATATGAAGCTGTATTTCATCCTCATATAATTGCTGCAGGGGGAGTCCAAGAACACTGAAAAATTGATTTTACATAAGCTAATTTACAGAATTTATCCATGTAAATAAATAAATATATATAAATAAAATAGCTAGTAGGAAGCTGCTGTACAGAACAGAAAGTTCAGCTTGGTGCTCTGTGATGACCTAGAGGGGTGGGATGGGGAGGTGGGGGTGACAGGGAGGTCCAAGTTGCAACTTTAAACATGTCTGCATTGATCTTATATTCAAAACTTGAGAATTGGTTTCAAAGAACATAAAAGCCATTAGTGGAGCTGTTATAATTCCATAGTGTTAACATATTTTATTATTTTTATTTCTCTGTAATCACCAATGATATGTGTCCTTTTGTTCATTAAGTATTTTTTCTTCCTTGTTTAAAGGGGTAATTAAATGTTCTGTGAGTTTCTTGATATTTACCAGGCAGAACTACATTTAATAATATAAGAAAGCTTTTAAGGTGCTCTTAAATCTCCTAAAGGAGATTCTGATTTGATACTGCCCATTTCCTTCTCTCTTCATCCTTTGATAAGGTTTATGCTGTTTCCAGATAGTTCCTTTGGGTTTTACAGGACAGAATCAGGAAGACGGGGAGGGGAAAGAAAGTCATGGATGAGCTAAGGACAGAAGAGTTTTCTGTCCTCCAAGGATAGAAAGACTATGTAGGTCAGGAAATGCAATGAAACAAAAAAGAAAGTTTGGGGGATTTTGGGGGGTTAAATTTTTGTTGACCTCATTTTCCTCTTCTGATATATAAAGACATGTAAAAATCATGAAAATTGACATTTGATGTAATTACTATTGCATAATGATACTGTTTTGTTTTGCTTTTTTTTCCCCAAAAAGAATGCTAGAGAAGTAATTCTTGTTGTCTTGGCCTCAGTGGAGTTGCATTCCTTTGTTTAGTACTAACTATGCAAGTACATCATGAGAAACGCAGGACTGGAAGAACCACAAGCTGGAGTCAAGATTGCCAGGAGAAATATCAATAACCTCAGATATGCAGATGACACCACCCTTATGGCAGAAAGTAAAGAAGAACTAAAAAGCCTCTTGATGAAAGTGAAAGAGGAGAGTGAAAAAGCTGGCTTATAGCTCAACATTCAGAAAACGAAGATCATGGCATCCGTCCCATCACTTCATGGGAAATAGATGGGGAAACAGTGGAAACAGTGTCAGACTTTATTTTTTTGGGCTACAAAATCACTGCAGATGGTGATTGCAGCCATGAAATTAAAAGACGCTTACTCCTTGGAAGGAAAGTTATGAGCAACCTAGATAGCATATTAAAAAGCAGAGACATTACTTTGCTAACAAAGGTCCATCTAGTCAAGGCTATGGTTTTTCCTGTGGTCATGTATAGATGTGAGAGTTGGACTGTGAAGAAGGCTGAGTGCCGAAGAATTGATGCTTTTGAACTGCGGTGTTGGAGAAGACTCTTGAGAGTCCCTTGGACTACAAGGAGATCCAACCAGTCCATTCTGAAGGAGATCAGCCCTGGGATTTCTTTGGAAGGAATGATGCTAAAGCTGAAACTCCAGTACTTTGGCCACCTCATGCGAAGAGTTGACTCATTGGAAAAGACTCTGATGTTGCAAGGGATTGGGGGCAGGAGGAGAAGGGGACGACAGGGGATGAGATGGCTGGATGGCATCACTGACTCGATGGACGTGAGTCTGAGTGAACTCCAGGAGTTGGTGATGGACAGGGAGGCCTGCCGTGCTGCGATTCATGGGGTCGCAAGGAGTCGGACACGACTGAGCGACTGAACTGAAATGAACTGAACTTTCAATAATGGTCAACTGGTCATCAGTTTGAAGATAGCCTCATAAAATATTCACATTATAACCCAGAGAAAATGAAAGACATAAAATAATAAACTTAGTATAAAATTTACTAAGAGAGAGAAGAAAATGCAGAAATAGCTAAGCTTAGTATTAACGATAATGATGGCCAAAAGAATATAACAAAATTTTGAGGAGGAAGCAGTCAGTTCCACCTGGGAAGATATTAAAGATTTCATTGTAAATTTTAGGTATACTTTGTGTTGTTGTTAAAGGAGGATTGAAATTTCACCCAATACAAGTTACAGATACCATTTTGAGAAAGAATAAGTAATCTATTTTGGAATATAGGATTTGTGTGTCTGTGGTGGGGGGTGGTTCTCAGTTCTCAGTCAGTTATGTCTGACTCTCTACAGCCCACAGGCTCCTCTGTGTATGGAATTTACCAGGCAAGAACACTGGAGTGGGAATGCATTTCCTTCCGGGGGCTCTTCCGCATCCAGGGATGGAAATTACATCTCTTGTGTCTCCTACTAGCAGGCAGATTTTTTACCACCAGTACCACTGGGGGGCCTGGAATATAGGATATATATTGGAATAAAAAGTGCTTAAAAAAGAAATAGGAATCAAACTTGAATAGCTTTAGATATACGGCTTAGGTGACTAAACTTCATTCAACAGATAATGAACCTTTTGAACGTGGGAAGAAAATGACTAAAGCGACACGTAAGATGTATTTGATAGTGGTATGTAGGGTAGCTGACAAATCACAGCCATAATGCTGGCTGTCCTATTCACAATGTGTCTTATGTTAAATATCCACAGCAATGTTTGATTTTACCAACATACAATCTTGACTTTCCCCGTAAACTAAAATTGTCCGATGAACTTCACTGATGACTTTAAAGAAAACAATATAATATAATGCTTAAGGCAAAATTTTAAACCTTGGTCAGTTTCTTTAATTTCAACTTTCTTATCTTCAAATGATCATGATATTGTATACTGCATGGATTTTCTTAAGAATTAAATGTTATATATATGAAGTTTAGAATAGCACCTGATAGAAAATAAGCAAGTTAAAAATATTAACTTTTATTAAGACATTATAGAAAGGGAACCAAAAAATAAATTTAGTAGGACCTAATCTGATGAAAACTTCCTATTTGAAAAATCGTAAAGCAGTGTTAATCATTCAGTCGTGTCCAACTCTGCAACCCCGTGGACTGTAGCCCGCCAGGCTCCTCTGTCCATGGACTTCTCCAGGCAAGAATACTAGAGTTGGTAGCCATTAAAATATCATTTTTAACAGATATCATAAGATCTGTTCTAATGAGAACTTTCTATCTATCAGTAGGAATTGCTCTCCTGCAGTTGCAAATGGATGCTTTGACCAATTGAAGATGGTATCAGACAAAAAAGTCAAGGAAACTTCTCTCTTTCTTATCTTCTGAAAGACTGCTATAAATAACACTTTTGTGGAAATGCAGGCTTTCTCACAGGATGCAAAGGAATCTCTATGAAAATCTTTCCCTTTGCAGAGCTCTGGCTTGGAAATCCCAATGTAGGAATCTACATAGGTAAGTCCATGCTAATTTATTCTCTAGAGAGGAGAAATATTTGAAGATCAATGTCATCTCAACAAAAAGAATGATATTGAAATAATTTCCCTGAAGCAGAGAAAGAGAAGGGAGAGATAAAATTTTGATTAGGAAGACTGCAACAAAATATACCTATATAAAATAGGCAAAATAGAATACACTACTAAAGATCATATTTTAGACAAAATAAGAAATATAAACACTATAGAAATTTTTAATATGCCAAATAGAAATATATTGTCAATATACAAATGTTGTTGTATCATACCAATGTATTATTGGTATGAGAAAGTGACTGTGTTAATACAGAGTGTTATTAGTTAAGACTGTAAACTGTTGGTGAAAAAGTAAAAACATGTTTTGTAGAAAAAAGTGATGTGAAAATTTCCACCTCCAGTGGAAAATGAGAGTAAAATGCCTGTCAAGGTTTCAAAATTACTTCTATTATTCAAACTACAAATCCTTAGTCATTTTCTTATGACCGCCAACCATCATTTTAATTAATCTTTTTAGTATGATACCCTATTTTCACCACCCTACTTATCAGAGCTCTCTTTAGGCAATTAACCTTGTATCAGATGAAAACGCTCATCAGAGACACACATCTCAATCATCTTATTATATTTGCAGTGATATTTTAATTTTAGGTTAAAAATTCTGTTTCCATCAAGGGTTATTAGCAGCTGCAATAGAAACTGACTCAGGGTAATTAAATTCGTAAGGGAAATTATTGGAAGACTATGAGGTAGCTTCTAGAACAACTTAGAAATATCTGGGGAAAGGACTTGGCTTTCTGGCCTGTGACCTGAAGAGCTAGGCAGTCAGAACTAAACTGTAAACTACATCTCAGTAATGGAATGGTTAAGTTGTCATGTCACCACTGAGAATGAGGTAGTCTTGCTAACACTAGCACTATAGCCAAGAGGAACCCTTTACTATGTCATTACCCACCATAGATTCTTCTGTGTGGAAGCTATTGTGTATTGAATCCCCTCCTTTTCTCCCAATTCATATGTTGAAGGCTTAACACTCATTGTGACTGTATTTGACAGAGGTTTAAGGCAGGCTTGTGTGTGTTCAGTCACTAAGTCATGTCCAACTCTTAGTGACCCCATGGACTGCAGCATGCCAGGCTTCCCTGTTCTTCACTATCTCCTGGAGTTTGCTCAAACTCATGTCCACTGAGTCAGTGATGCCATACAACCATCTCCTCTTCTGTTGCCTTCTTTTCCTACTGCCCTCAGTCTTTCCCAGCATCAGGGTCTTTTCCAATGAGTCAGTTCTTTGCATCAGGTGGACAAAGTATTGGAGCTTCAGCTTCAGCATCAGTCCTTTCAATGAATACTAGGGTTGATTTCCTTTAAAACTGACTGCTTTGATTTCCTTGCTGTCCAAGGGAAGCAAGTCTCTCAAGTCCTCTCCAGAACCACAGTTTGAAAGCATCAGTTCTTCCATGCTCAGCTTTATTGTCCAACTCTCACATCCATACAGGAGTAATGGAAAAAACATAGCTTTGACTCTATGGATATTTGGTAGCAAAGTGATGTCTCTGCTTTTTACTATGCTATCTAGGTTGGTCATAGCTTTTCTTCCAAGGAGTAAATGTCTTTTGACTTCATGGCTGCAGGACCATCTGCAATGATTTTGGAGCCCAAGAAAACAAAGCCTGTCCCTGTTTCCATTGTTTCCTCTTCTGTTTGTCATGAAGTGATGAGAACAGATGCTATGATTTCAGCCTTTGAATGTTGAATTTTAAGCCAGCTTTTTCACACTCCTCTCTCTCCCTCATCAGGAGGTTCTTTAGTTACGCTTCACTTTCTGCCATTAGAGGGGTATCATTTCTATATCTGAGGTTATTGATATTTCTCCCAGAAATCTTGATTCCAACTTGTGTTTTAACCAGCCTGGCATTCCTCATGATGTACATTTCATAGCAGTTAAATAAGCAGGGTAACAATATACAGCCTTGACGTACTCCTTTCCCAATTTGGAACCAGTTAGTTGCTCCATGTCTAGGTCTAACTGTAGCTTCTTGACCTGCATACAGGTTTCTCAGGAGGCAGGTAAGGTGGTCTGGTATTTCCACCTCTTTAAGTATTTTCCACACTTTGTTGTGATACACACAGTCAAAGGCTTTGGGATAGTCAATAAAACAGAAGAAGTAGATGTTTTTCTGGAATTCTCTTGCTTTTTCAATGATCCAATAGATGTTGCCAATTTGATCTCTGGTTCCTCTGCCTTTTCTAAATCCAGCTTGAACATCTGGTAGTTCTCGATTCACATACTGTTGAAGCCTAGCTTGAAGTATTTTGAACACTACTTTGCTAGCATGTGAAATGAATACAATTGTGCAGTAGTTTGAACATTCTTTGGCATTGCCTTTCTTTGTGATTGGAGTGAAAACTCACCTTTTCCAACCCTGTGGCAACTACTGAGTTTTCCAATTTTTCTGGCATATTGACTGTAGCACTTTTACAGCATCATCTTTTAGGACTTGAAATAGCTTAACTGGAATTCCATCATCTCCACTAGCTTTGTTAATACTAATACTTCCTAAGGCCCATTTGACTTCACACTCCAGGATGTCTGGCTTTAGATGAGTGCCCACATCATCATGGTTATCTGGGTCATTAAGACCATTTTTGGATAGCTCTTCTGTGTATTCTTGCTACCTCTTCTTAATTTCCTCTGCATCTCTCAGGTCCTTGCCATGTCTGTCCTTTATTGTACCCATCTTTGCATGAAATGTTCCCTTGGTATCTCTAATTTTTTGAAGAGATCTCTATTCTTTCCCACTCTATTGTTTTCCTGTATTTCTTTGCATTGTTCACTTAAGAAGGCTTTGTTATCTATCCTTGCTATTCTTTGGAACTCTGCATTCAGTTGGCATATTTTTCCCTTTTGCCTTTGCCTTTCACTTCGCTTCTTTTCTCAGATATTTGTAAGGCCTCCTCAGAAAACCATTTTTGCCTTCTTGCATTTCTTTTTCTTTGGGATGCCTTAATGGAGGGAATTAAGGTTAAATGAGGTCATGAGGGTGTGGCCCTAATTTAATAGGCCTGGTATTCCTTTAAGAAGAGGTAAAAGACACCAGAGACCCTTCCCTCTCTTTTGCAGAAGCATAGAGAAGAGGCCATGGGAGGACACAGTGAGATTATTTTGAGAACCTTTAATAAAATGATTTTCTGCAAAAGTCAGGAAGAATGTCTCCCCAGAAATCAATCTTAGAGCACCTTTATCTTTGACTTCTAACATGCAAAACTGTGAGAAAATAAATTTCCGTTGTTTCAGCCACCCAGTCTTTTCTATTGTTATGGCCGTACAAGTTGACTAATACAGAAGGTCAAAATTAGACTTGGAAAACATGTCTACACTCTGATATCACTGAAGTTGTGGGGAAAGTGAGTATCTGGGCTTCTGGGCTTCTGTAATGAGTGCTGAGCCCAGCTGCTTGCCAAGGCACACAGAAGGAGAAATTACTCCAACATGGGGAAGCAACAGCCAAAAAGGGAAACACATATATAACACAAGGTCTTTGACCAAATGGTATTGCTTGTCTCCGTTAGTGGCTCAGTCGTGTCTGACTCTTTGTGACTCCATGGGCTATCATCCACCAAGCTCCTCTGTGCGTGGAATTCTCCAGGTAAGCATATTGGAATGGGTTGCCATTCCCTTCTTCAGGGTATCTTCCCAACCCAGGTATCGAATCTGGCTCTCCTGCATTGCAGGCATACTCTTTCACATCTGAGCCACCAGAGAAGCCTATTGCTCACAAAAATGCAAAGTATCATATGATCTTGTTTTCCAAACATGGGAGTCATACTGGATAAAATATTTTTCACAATATTTAATTATAAAACAATCATTATGGGCCAAAATATCTTGGTACTCAAGGCATTACTTTTTATCAATTTATTTATTGTTTTTTCTTTTTTCCATTTTTTATTACATTTGGACCTTTAAGAAACATACCATCAGTTATACCACTATTCAGTAAAAATCTATTCTAGTTTTTTAGAGCACATATGTGTCACAAACTATCTTGCTTCTAGTCTCTAAGACTTTACTAAGAGTTTATCAAAAAGGTTGGCTCTGACCTATGGGATCCTGAGCCTTGAGGTTTTAAATGTTTTGATTATTGTAAAACAATTTCCAGTGGATGAACCTTAATTCCCAGCTGTTTTCTTTCTAGAATGGGCTAATCATTTTGAAGTTACATCATCCATTACAAGAATATTTACTTCCTTCAGTTTTGTGATCATATCTATTTATTTTTTAATTAGAGGAAAATTGCTTTACAATGTGTTGGTTTCTGCCATAAAACAACATGAATCAGTCATAATTATACATATACCACCCCCCCCTGGAGCCTCCTACCCCTCCTCCCATCCCATCCCTCTAGGTCATCACAGAGTGCCAGGCTGGGCTCCCTGTGGTATCTAGCAACTTCTCACTAGCTACGTTTTACACATGATAATGTATATATGTCACTGTCACTTCTTCCATTTCAAGGCATTACTTTTAAGTGCTCTTTTTTTAAAGGAAAATGTACAACATTTGTGGGCATAAAAAGTATTTTTGTGTCAACTTTGTCATCTAAAATAGTATATCTAAAAGGCTTCTTTTTGGAAAGAGAAAACAGTCATACTAATGGAAATGTTAATACTCATTTGTGTCATTAAATGTAACTCCTGAATGACAAGACATTCTTCAGTAGCTGTAGTTACTGTTTGGTTCTGTTTTTCTGGTGCTGGTGGCTTTGTGTTCAGTACAGTCAAGCCTGTTAAAAGCAGCACAAATAAAAATGGGGAATCTCTAGACTTTCCAAGTGGCTGAGTAGTATAAGAATCTACCTGCCAATGCAGAAGACACAGGTTCAGTCCTAGTGTTGGCAAGATTCCCCTGGAGGAGGAGGCAACAGCAACCCACTCCAGTATTTCTTGCCTGGAAAGCTCCATGGATGGAAGAGCCTGGTGGGCTGCAGTCCTTGGGGTTACAAAGAGTTAGACTGAGCATGTATGCACCTCACAACTACATGAGGTAATAGAGCTCACAGATCTTCTATACTCTCTGCAGCAGTCTCCAATGGCATGGATATTAATGTTAAGGTACATGTTGAAACATCAATAAAATGTATTTTTATTTATGAAATTATAAGACATTAAAAAAAATCCAAATGCAAAGTATTAGTGAGGATGTTTGAAAATAAAAAGTTTTATATTCCTGAGGGCATTTAAACTAGTAAAACATTTCTGACTGCAATAGACAATATATTAAAAATGTCTATATGCTTTAAAGTAGCAATGTCACTTCTTTATTTTAAGAAAGTTATAAGAGAGAAACATGTAATTGAATGATGTCTTAGTCCAGGCTGCTCCAAAAAAATATCACAGACTGGGTAACTTACAAACAAATCTATTTCTCACAGTTTTAGAGACTGGATTTCTAAGATCAGGGTGTCAGCACTGTGGGGTGAAAGCGGTCTCCTGGGTTCAAGAATTTTCCCATATTGTATTATCATGTGGCACGAAAATGGGAGGGGAATTCCCAGGCCTCCTATGAGGACATTAGTCTCATTCATGATGGCTCCACCCACGTGACCAAAGCATCTCCCAAGACCCCACTTCCTAATACCATCACTTTGGGCACTGGGACGTCAACATATGAATTTGGGGGATACATCCAAACCATAGTCAGTGAGAATGTTCATTGCCATAGAATTTATATTAGGGGAGAACTCAAACTAAATGTCCAAAAATGAGGGAGTATATTAAAAAGTTATGAGATATGTGTATGTATATATATATATATATATATTCTGTACTCAGATATTAAAATTATATTTTCTAAGGACACTAAGATGTTGGAAAGATCTAAAGATACAGCACTAAGTTAAAAAAATTAAAAGTTAGGAACTTTTAAAATGAACAGATATTTACCAAGAATGTAGGATGTACCATAAATATTGTTCTAAGAGCTGAAGCTGTAACAGTTATCCATACAAAGCACCCCTGCCCTGTGGAACTTACATTCTATTCAGTGGAGACTAGTCTGTCAAGTGATCGTGTTACAGATAAAAATAAAGCTGAGGCAACAACAAATGAAGGAGAGGGTGGCACCCTAATTTTCAATGCGTAAGGTCAGAGAAAGCCTTACTGAAACGTTGACCTTTACATAATCTTGGGAGAGAACACATGGAGTGACAGATGAGACTGTAAGAGCAAAGAACTTTCCAGCAGGGAGGAAAGCAATTGCAAAGGATTCCAATGGAGAGAAAAAGAAATGCAAATGTGAGGATTCGTATATTCAGAAATACTATTGAAGGAACATGCATATTCACATATGATTCTTTTTTATACTTTCAATAATAAATTCAACTAAAACAAAAAAAATATTCTTTAAAGACAGATGTGTTTGAGTGGTTGAGGTAATTAACAGCTTTCCTGTATTCTATTTCAATACCTGCAATAAAATGAGTGTGTGCAAAAAACAAAAATAAAAGATTATTTGTTCCATAGAGTTATACTAATCATGGATATTCTGCAACAGTAAACCTGAAAAACTGTCTATATAATAAAATTGTAAAACTTTTAATTAAAATGTTGTTTATAATAGCCAGGACATGGAAGCAACCTAGATGTCCATCAGCAGATAAATGGATAAGAAAGCTATGGTACATATACACAATGCAGTATTACTCAGCCATTACAAAGAATACATTTGAATCAGTTCTAATGAGGTGGATGAAACTGGAGCCTATTATACAGAGTGAAGTAAGCCAGAAAGAAAAACACCAATACAGTATACTAACACATATATATGGAATTTAGAAAGATGGTAACAATAACCCTGTATACGAGACAGCAAAAGAGACACAGATGTATAGAACAGTCTTTTGGACTCTGTGGGAGAGGGAGAGGGTGGGAAGATTTGGGAGAATGGCATTGAAACATGTATAATATCATATATGAAACAAGTCTCCAGTCCAGGTTCAATGCACGATACTGGATGCTTGGGGCTGGTACACTGGGATGACCCAGAGGGATGGTATAGGGAGGGAGGAGGGAGGAGGGTTCAGGATGGGGAACACATGTATACCTGTGGCGGATTCATTTTTATATATGGCAAAATCAATACAATATTATAAAGTTAAAAAAGAAAAGAAAAGAAAAAAAAATGTTGAACTAAAAAAGTCCTTATAGACAAAATTTTAAAGACCTTTTAAAATATAAAATTGAGCTTATCTCTGATTTCACTGGCTTGACAAAATTAATCTAGAAATAAAAATATAATCCTTTTCCACAGTTTCATGTAGGTACAAAGTAGAAAGCAATACAGGTTCATTAAGAAGTATGACTTTTTAATGTTTCATTAAAACTAAGATTTATCTTACTAATTATAGACCATCAGCTCAAATTACATCAAGGCATATGTTTTGAAAATAGATTTACTATGTACATGGATTTTTTTCAAGTCTTCCATGAGGTCAGTTTTGCAAAGCAGTAACAGGACCAACCTGCTTTGCTCTGGGAGGGGCTGAGCACATCACTCAGCACATTCGTGTTGGCTAATAACATGACCTGTCTAGCTAGGACCAAACCAGCACCTGGGCCTGCACCTGGCCGTGAAAGCCCAAAAGTCATTATCCAGAAGGTACAGTTCTGTATGCATTTTCTATTTTAAGATGGTTAGAGAGAATCATTTAAAAAGATGATTCTATTTTAGTTCAGTCATTTATAGCTGTATGACATTTCATGCTTTGAAGGCATAATCACTGAAAGATTACCCACTATCCCATAGGTCACAAAAATTCTCTTGTTCCCCTAACATTTAACCTGGATGCAGCTAGAAAAGGACATATTGAGACGATTGCTTTCTATTTTTATAGAGTTAGTGTTGAGGACTTTTTAAAAAACTGCCTTTTGGTATAATTCAAGTGACATACTTGTATAGTTACAAATACAAAGATATGTCTTAATTTTCTCCTGGAAAAATATAGGCCAGCCTTTTCCACTTGAGAGGCAATATAGCAGAGCGGTTAAAAGCACTCAAGACTTTCAAGTACGGATATGCAGTTTGTCAGCTTCTGAGAATGATGCCACTGTGGGATCCTGAGACCTGACTCTAAAGGTGAGCCAGTGGGTCCCAAAGTCCTCCTATGGTGCTTCCTCTAGTTTTGAAACTTTGACAAGTAAATTAATGCCTTAGTGTTTTATTTCCTTTTAATGTGAATAATATTGACTCTTCATAGGAGGGTTGGAAGGGTTGACTGAATTAATAAAAGTATAGTACCTTCCCTGGTGGCTCAGTCCGTAAAGAGTCTGCCTGCAATGCAGGAGACCCAGGTTCGATCTCTGGGTCAGGAAGATCCCTTGAAGAAGGAAATGGCAAACCCACTGCAGTATTCTTGCCTGGGCAATGCCATGGATAGAGGAGTGTAGTGGGCTACAGTCCGTGAGGGCTCAAAGAGGAGGACATGACTAAGTGACTAACTATCTATAGTACTTAGAAGCATTCTAGGGATATGGTCAGCAAGCAAAAGCCCAAACAAGTCTTATTCTGCAACTAATCTTCTAAAGATTATGAAAGAGGTTGCTGATGTGATAATAACAATTCTCAGTTGAATACTTCCCTTAGACCTTACTCCTCACTGCAACTGATATACTATAAAAGTTGGGTTCATAATTTACCTCCTGGATATCAAACCTTATATATGAAGAACATAATAGATCCAGAGAGGTTTAGTGAATAGAATAATATGTCTAATTGATATGTAAATGCCAATGAATATTTCAAATCTTACGTGATGGTGAACTTAAAGCATATTGTTTGGAGAGCATTTTATTTATGGGGAGTAAACAATCAAATATATATTGGAATAAAAGAACATTCTTTCACCAGTGCTAAAATAAAACCTGGCAGCCCCACCAACAATATGGATAATCTTCTAGTATACTCTGAAATTGTGAGAGAAATGTGTTCTTGGCCAGAGGTACAAAAATAACATATGGATTAAGGAATAAATGCTATGTGAGCTTTAAAATAATTTATAAAGATCAATACTGGGAAAAAATGTGTAAGTAACTGAGAGTCAAAATAGAATATATGTTAAAGAGTTGATTACTATATTACTAATGAATTGATAACATATAAACCATTACTGTATGTTTTTTGTAAGACTATCTCAAGTAGTTGTTCTGATTCCTAAGGACTCTCGAACAAACAGGAAGATACAAGAAGTTGTAAGTGAATTATACAAATCAAGCTGTTTTCTAATTATGTATTATATTTACAATTTTGTGCTTAGATGCTCAGTCATGTCCTACTCTTTGTGACCCCATGGAATGTAGCTCACCAGGCTGCTCTGTCCATGGGGATTCTCCAGGCAAGAATACTGGAGTGGGTAGCCATTTCTTCCTCCAGGGGATCTTTCCACCCCAGGGATCGAACCCAGGTCTTCCGCATTGCAGGCAGATTCTTTACCCTCTCAGCCACCAGGGAAGCCCAAGAATACGACTTTCAAAAATCTTACTGTCATGTTAGATTCATAAGCTAAAATTATGTTTGTGACAGTAATGTCAGAATATACATGATTTTGAGCTAGTTTAATTTTTACAGATACTAATTCAGTCATAGTCAAAGGTTCTTTAACTCCAAACTCTACAGATTCTCTGAGTAATGAGCACATGCTTTTATGAAATTTAAATGGATTTAATTTGCAATTAGATATTAAGGTAAGATTCATACTTTTAAATAAACCTAGAGGAATCAGAGAGACCTGGAGACTTTATTTTAGCATCCACTTAAAATAAACTGGAGGAGGAAATGGCAACCCACTCCAATGCTCTTGCCTGGAGAATCCCATGGGCAGAGGAGCCTGGCGGGCTACAGTCCAGGGGTCACAAAGAGTTGGACACAACTGAGTGACCAACACACACACAAAATAAACTTATGTGTATGTCTGATTCATACATAGAACAAGAGACTCATAGGCATAGCAGCAGCTTCTACAAACTCTTTGAAGTTCAAGATGATTACTTTATCTACAAAGAAAGATCGACGGCTTTTTCCACTACCCTGCACTGGGCACTAAGTATAATTCTCCAAAAGGTTGTGCATGTGGTCATCAGTTCTGTTTGATTTGCATAAAGCTTGTCTCAAGACTGTGTTACACAGAGTATAAGCCTATTAGAGGTGAGAGTTTCCAGACTGATGGAGTACTATGTACTTCCCTGCATGCTAAGGACTCCTGGGTGGGACCAGTATCCAAGGAGAGAACTAAGCACCTGTTTTTAGCACTGTCTGCCAAACAACACAAATATTATGTTCTTCTGTACACATTATTTTTTAATATTCTTGGACAAAATGTGAAAGATGTAAGCAGTGATTTTTTTTCTGATAGTAGAAGAATACTTTGAACTTGTGTTACATAAAATGAATTACCTCTAATGAATTACTGTATACACTAGCAAATAAAAGAAGAATTAGGAGGCAAGGATTCAATTCATGGTTCTATTTAGCATTTGGTGACTGAATAAAAGGAAATATTTTGAAATGAATTTCAAAGTAGAAAAATGGTTTATATTCTTGAGAGACACCTGCTGGGATGCTAGTAAATTACAGAACAAATAAATGACAGCAAAAACATCAAATCTTCCCTCTTTCATATAATATTCGTATACTATATGCAATAATAGTAATTTTCTCACTGTCTATAATGTGGCTGGGCATTCTGAACCAGCTCATAGTGTTTCCTCTCCACATGTACAAGCATTCACATATTGACCTAAATCCTCTCATGCTGTTCAGAAAGTGGAAAAGCAAAATCTTTTTTTCTTTATCTCCCTGATCTCATTTTCCCAGATGGTTTTAAAATTGAGTTCAAGCCGGTGTAGCACCTGTGTGGAGAGTGGGGATGTTTTCTACAATTTATTCTTGAGTTTTCTCATAAAAGTTTTCTAATTACAGAAACAGCATTTGGACACAAAGAAAAACATTAAAAAATGATGAAATAACTTTAAAATTATTAAAGTGATGAAATAACTTTAAAAAATATCCACACTTTGGTTTTTCTGCCTGAACATTTTTTGGAAGAGTTTTGGAAATATCATAGCTCAGTTGGTAAAGAATCTGCCTGCAATGCAGGAGACCCCAGTTCTATTCCTAGGTCAGGAAGATCCATTGGAGAAGGGATAGGCTACCCACACCAGTATTCTTGGGCTTCCCTTGTGGCTCAGCTGATAAATAATCCTCCTGCAATGCAGGAGAACTGGGTTCGATCCCTGGGTTGGGAAGATCCCCTGCAGAAGGGAAAGACTGCCCACTCCAGTATTCTTGCCTGGAGAAATCCATGGACTATACAGTCCACGGGGCACAGAGTTGGACACAACTGAGTGACCTTCACTTTCACTTTCATATTGAATGCATTATTATGTAATTAGAAAACAAATCAGACAGTAAGAACAAGTTTCAGAATCTAAAATAATAGCAGTGATGTTGAGTTTTTGCTTGATTTAAGACTAAAATACTGCATGTACTTGTCAGCAATGAGAATTTTCTATCTATCTGGTAATTAGTTAACACTCAGGAAGAATATTTTGAATGAATTCAGAAGAATGAATAAGTTTATTCAGCATTACATAAACTGTGAGGATTATCATTCCCTTACACCAGATGTTGAAGTTGGTAGTCAAAGGATCTCATGGAGGATGAGGATGAAGTAGCAACCTTTCTACCACATTTTGGTGAAAATTAATAGCAGAAAATTGTTGACCTTCATTCTATAACCAAAGATTTGTTAGAAAAGGTGACCTTTAGTTGTATGGGAGGAAATCTAAGATATTAAGAAAAAGAAAGGGATGAAGAAAGGGAGGGGGGCAGGGAAGAGCTATAAGAAACTTCCATGAATGAAGAATTCTATAATGAAAGGTTTTTGAAAACAGTTAAAAACAAAACCAATCCCCAAAGCTGATATAAACATGGTAACTTGAATAAAGGCTCATATTTAGACTACTCTCAAAAAAATTAATAAGGAAATAATACACTGATAACAACAACATTGATGTTGGTAATGTATACAGGAAATGAATGGGAGGTACAGAAAAAAAGTGGTTATCATATTTTAAATGAAAAATCTAAATAAACCAATCAGACTTTCATTTTGTAGTGTTGGAATTACTGTGTCTTAGAATGTTGAAGAGGTTTTTCACCTGATACCTTAAAAATTTATCAGGATAGGGACCATGTGTACACCCATGGCAGATGCATGTTGATGTATGGCAAAACCAATACAATATTGTAAAGTAAAAAAAAAAAATAATAATAATAAATTAAAAAAAAATTATCAGTGAAGCAAAGCCATGCCAATTAGATGACAGGAACACAATGTTCCAAATTGAACTGCCAATAATTGGAGGTAGATCAGTCAAAGCCGGTCCAACTGTTGCTACCTGCCACTTAGCCTCTTCTCTGTTCCCAAAAGGGGCTGGCAAGGAAAGGATGGAGGGGAACAAAGGTAGAAGTCAAAGGTCCCCAACTGATAGAAAGTATAATAGAATCATACTGAGAAACTTATTCCACAAGTGCCCAAGTTAAAGAGGTGTGATAGAACCCCAAGAAAACCACCCATGTAATTGGGAGATATATATATAAAATGGATAGTAATTGGTTGGTCAGCTGATTGGACATCAGGTTAGCTGAAACTATCTTTTACCTCTCAATATGGGAAATGGGCACTGGAGTCAGATGACAAGAGTCAAGCAAGGAGCAGAATTCACTAGAAAATTAACAGTGTGTTTCCTCAGTAGCTGTATATTAGAATATTTTTTAAAACATAAAGTAATTTTAGATCCCATGCCGGGCATAGAGGAAACCTACCTAAATACAACAAAGGCCATATAATGACAAATTCATACTAATATCATGTGCAATGATGAAAAGCTTAAAGCTTTCCTCCAAGATCAGGAACAAGACAAGGATGTCCACTTTTGCTACTTTTATTCAACATAGTTTTAGAAGTCCTAGCCACAGCAATCATAAAAGAAAAAGGAAAATAAGGAATCCAAACCAGAAAATAAGAAGTAAAACTGTCATTGTTTGCAGATCACATGATACTACATATAGAAAATCCTAGAGACATTACTGGAAATCTACTGGGGCTCATCAATAATTCCATGAAGTTGCAAGATACAAAATTAATACATAGAAATAAGTTGCATTTATATACACTAACAATAAAAGATCAGAAAAGGAAATTAAGGAAACAATCCCATTTACCATCTCATCAAAAAAGAATAAAACACCTAGGAATAAACCTACCTAAGGAGGCGATAGAATGGGAGAAAATATTTGCAAATGATCATGCTGACAAGGGATAAGTTTCCAAAATATACAAACAGCTCAAACAGTTCAATATCAAAAAAAAAAAAAAATCCAGTCAAAAATAGGCAGGAGCTCTAAATGGACATTACTCCAAAAAAAGAAAAAAATGTATACATATACATCTAGATGGCCAACAGACATATGAAAAGATGTTCAATATTGCTAATTACTGTGGAAATGCAGATCAAAACTACAATGAGGTATCACTTTACACCAGTCAGAGTGGCCATCATGAAAAACTACAAATAATAAATGCTGGAGAATGTGTGGAGAAAAAGGAACACTCTTACACTCTTGGTGGGAATTGTGCCACTATGGAAATATAGAGGTTCCTTATGATCTTCCAATCTCTCTCCTGGGCTTATATCTGGAGGAAATTCTAATTTGAAAAGATACATGCACCTTAATATTCACTGCAGCACTATTTACAGAAGAGGGTATGGCTAAAATCTATTTACAATAGTCTAGACATGGAAAAACCCTAAATATCCATTGACAGATGAATAAGGAAGATATGGGGGGTGTGTGTGTGTGTGTGTGTGTGTGTGTGATATACACATGATGGAATATTACTCATCTCATAAAAATAATGCCATTTGTAACAACATGGATAGACCCAGAAATAACCAGACAAATATCATATGATACTGCTTATATGTGGAATCTAAAAAAACTTTATTCACAAAACAGAAATAGACCCAGAGAAAACAAAGAAAACAAAGTTATGGTTACCAAAGGGGAAAGGGGGTGGGAGAGGTACATTAGTAGTTTGCAATTAACATATACACACTACTATATATAAAATAGATAACCAACAAGAACCTACTATATAGCACAGGAAACTACACATAATATTTTGTAATAACTTATAAGGGAAAAGAAACTAAAAACAGAATTGTCTCTCTCTCTCTCCCTTCCGTATATATATATGTATGTGTGTATATATATATATATATATATATACACACACATATACATATATACATGTATTCATACATGTATGAATTTATATGAGTATAAATGAATTGGGGGCCTCTCTGGTATCCCAGATGGTAAAGAATCTGCATGCTAATGCAGGGGACCCAGATTCGATCCCTGGATTGAGAAGATCCACTGGAGAAGGGAATAGCAACCCAGTACAGTATTCTTGCCTGGAGAATTCCAAGGACAGAGGAGCCTGGCCGGTTAGGGTCCATGGAGCTGAAAAGCACTGGACACAACGGAACAACTAATAGTTTTACTTTTCATATACAGGAATCACTTTCTAGTACACCTGAAACAAATGCAACATTGCAGATCAACTATACTTCAATTAAAAAAAATTTTAGCAGTAAACCAATGGGTTTACTCAAAGTGAGTTAAATATTAATACAGAAAGTGAAAAATACAACATTGATCTGAAAGTTCTTAAATACAAAAAGGAAAGAGCATATTTTTATAATTTTTGCTTTCTCTTTTATTTTTAAAAATCAAAAAATTCCTTCCTTTTAAATATCCTTTTAAAAATAACAATTCTAAAATTGAACCTAAGGCCATAGAAAAATTGAGCAAAAAGTACACAGTCCCCATATACCTCCGTCCCCTCTGCCCAGTACACACAATCTCCACCATTGTCAAACTTCTTCACTAGAGTGGTGATATTTGTTGTCATCCGTGAGTCCACACTGACACAGCAATGTCATCCAAAACTCGCATTAGGGTTCAGTCTTGGTGTTGTGCATTTTATGGATTTTTAACAAATATACAAGAACATCATCCATCATTATACTGTCATAGAGAATAATTTCACCTGATCTAAAAATTCTCTGTGATCTTACATCTATTAAATTTTCTTTGTGAAATATCACTTGACTCTATTTGAACAGAAGTGGAATGAAAGTCGCTCAGTCATGACCAACTCTGTGATCCCATGGACTATACAGGCCATGGAATTCTCTAGGCCAGAATACTGGAGTGGGTAGATCCCCAACCCAGGGACTGAACCCAGATCTCCCACATTGCAGGCAGATTCCTTATCAGCTGAACCACAAGGGAAGCCCTGACTACATTTATGTGAGTCTATTTCTGAGCTCTTTTCTGTTCCATTGATCTATGTACCTATTCTTTCATCATTATCATCTTTTCTTGATTATTTTTTAACCTGTGTTCTGCAGTATGCGAGATATTTAGTTCCCTGACCAGGGATCAAACCTGTGCCCCCTGTGTGGAAGCACAAAGCCCTAACCACTGGACCACCAGGTATTTTCCCACACTGTCTTGATAACTGTATCCTTTACCAAGTCTTAAAATTGGGTAGTGTTAGTCCTCTGACAGAGACGGCAATGGCACCCCACTCCAGTACTCTTGCCTGGAGAATCCCAGGAATGGGGGAGCCTGGTGGCTGCCGTCTATGGGGTCACACAGAGTCGGACACGACTGAAGTGACTTAGCAGCAGCAGCAGCAGCAGTCCTCTGATATTGTTCTCTTTCAATAGTGAATTAGCTATTCTGGGTCTTTTGCTTTTCTATACAGACTTTAGAATCAGTCTTTCAATACCCAGAAAACAACTTCTTGGGATTTTTATTGATATTCATTAGCAATATATTAATTTTTAATAAAATATTTGCATCTGAAAATTGGAAAATGGCTGATTTAAGTACTATTCAAAGTAAGAGCAAATGTCCATTTTTTAAAAATGAAACTGTTTGGGTGATACTTAATTTAGTAGTATGAAAATATTGTGCATTCACTAATATTATATAGTAACCTAAAATCAAGGACTGAGGGAAAGGCAATTTAACCTTTTGTATGTTCTGTAACTAGCATATTAATCAAAATACAACAGACAGTCTAGTGAATACCTAAACTTACATTGCTACTGCTAAGTCGCTTCAGTCGTGTCCGACTCTGTGCGACCCTATAGATGGCAGCCCACCAGGCTGCCCCGTCCCTGGGATTCTCCAGGCAAGAACACCGGAGTGGGTTGCCATTTCCTTCTCCAATGCAGGAAAGTGAAAAGTGAAAGTGAAGTCGTTCAGTCGTGTCTGACTCTTAGCGACCCCCTGGACTGCAGCCTGCCAGGATCCTCCGTCTAAGGGATTTTCCAGGCAAGAGTACTGGAGTGGGATGCCACTGCCTTCTCCACACTTACATTCAGTTCAGTTCAGTTCAGTGACTCAGTTGTGTCTGACTCTTTGGACCCCATGAATCACAGCACACCAGGCCTCCCTGTCCATCATCAACTCCCGGAGTTCATTCAGACTCATGTCCATCGAGTCAGTGATGCCATCTAACCATCTCTTCCTCTGTCGTCCTCTTCTCCTCCTGCCCCCAATCCCTCCCAGCATCAGAGTCTTTTCCAATGAGTCAATTCTTCGCATGAGGTGGCCAAAGTTTTGGACTTTCAGCTTCAGCATCATTCCCTCCAAAGAAATCCCAGGGCTGATCTCCTTCAGAATGGACTGGTTGTATTTCCTTGCAGTCCAAGGGACTCTCAAGAGTCTTCTCCAACACCACAGTGCAAAGGCATCAATTCTTCAGCGCTCAGCCTTCTTCACAGTCCAACTCTCACATCCATACATGACCACAGGAAAAACCATAGCCTTGACTAGACGGACCTTTGTTGGCAAAGTAATGTCTCTGTTTTTCAATATGCTATCTAGGTTGGACATAACGTTCCTTCTAAGGAGTAAGCATCTTTTAATTTCATGGCTGCAATCACCATCTGCAGTGATTTTGGAGCCCAAAAAAGTAAAGTCTGACACTGTTTCCACTGTTTCCCCATCTATTTCCCATGAAGTGATGGGACCGGATGCCATGATCTTCGTTTTCTGAATGTTGAGCTTTAAGCCAACGTTTTCACTCTCCTCTTTCACTTTCATCAAGAGGCTTTTTAGTTCCTCTTTACTTTCTGCCATAAGGGTGGTGTCATCTGCATATCTGAGGTTATTGATATTTCTCCCAGCAATATTGATTCCAGCTTGTGTTTCTTCCAGTCCAGCGTTTCTCATGATGTACTCTGCATATAAGTTAAACAAGCAAGGTGATAATATACAGCCTTGACGTACTCCTTTTCCTATTTGGAACCAGTCTGTTGTTCCATGTCCAGTTCTAACTGTTGCTTCCTGACCTGCATACAGATTTCTCAAGAGGCAGGTCAGGTAGTCTGGTATTCCCATCTCTTTCAGAATTTTCCACAGTTTATTGTGATCCACACAGTCAAAGGCTTTGGCATAGTCAATAAAGCAGAAATAGATGTTTTTCTGGAACTCTCTTGCTTTTTCCATGATCCAGCAGATGTTGGCAATTTTATCTCTGCCTTTTCTAAAACCAGTTGAACATCAGGAAGTTCACGGTTCACGTATGGCTGAAGCCTGGCTTGGAGAATTTTGAGCATTACTTTACTAGCATGTGAGATGAGTGCAATTGTGCGGTAGTTTGAGCATTCTTTGGCATTGCCTTTCTTTGGGATTGGAATGAAAACTGACCTTTTCCAGTCCTGTGGCCACTGCTGAGTTTTCCAAATTTGCTGGCATATTGAATGGAGCACTTTCACAGCATCATCTTTCAGGAATTGAAATAGCTCAACTGGAATTCCATCACCTCCACTAGCTTTGTTCGTAGTGATGCTTTCTAAGGCCCACTTGACTTCACATTCCAGGATGTCTGGCTCTAGATGAGTGATCATATCATCGTGATTATCTGGGTCATCAAGATCTTTTTTGTACAGTTCTTCTGTGTATTCTTGCCACCTCTTCTTAATATCTTCTGCTTCTGTTAGGTCCATATCATTTCTGTCCTTTATCGAGCCCATCTTTGCATGAAATGTTCCCTTGGTATCTCTCAATTTCTTGAAGAGATCTCTAGTCTTTCCCATTCTGTTGTTTTCCTCTATTTCTTTGCATTGATCGCTGAGGAAGGCTTTCTTATCTCTTCTTGCTATTCTTTGGAACTCTGCATTCAGATGCTTTTATCTTTCCTTTTCTCCTTTGCTTTTTGCTTCTCTTCTCTTCACAGCTATTTGTAAGGCCTCCCCAGACAGCCATTTTGCTTTTTTGCATTTCTTTTCCATGGGGATGGTCTTGATCCCTGTCTCCTGTACAATGTCATGAACCTCATACACCTGAAATGCTGAATTCCTTCCTACTAAGTAATTGGACAACATTAAAAGTTGTTTTTAATACAACTTATAACTTAAAAATACAAAGTTAAAAAAACTGTATTGGTTGGATTTTTAATTTTTTTTTTTTTTTTTTTTAGTATAAAAGATCTCTTCACCTATCCTGCTCAAACTCTTCCAGAAAATTGCAGAGGAAGGTAAGCTTCCAAACTCATTCTATGAGGCCACCATCACCCTAATACCAAAACCGGACAAAGATCCCACAAAAAAAGAAAACTATAGGCCAATATCACTGATGAACATAGATGCAAAAATCCTTAACAAAATTCTAGCAATCAGAATCCAACAACACATTAAAAAGATCATACACCATGACCAAGTGGGCTTTATCCCAGGGATATCCCAGGGATATCCACAAATCAATCAATGTAATACATCACATTAACAAATTCAAAAATAAAAACCATATGATTATCTCAATAGATGCAGAGAAAGCCTTTGACAAAATTCAACATCCATTTATGATAAAAACTCTCTAGAAAGCAGGAATAGAAGGAGCATTCCTCAACATAATAAAAGCTATATATGACAAACCCACAGCAAACATTATCCTCAATGGTGAAAAATTGAAAGCATTTCCTCTAAAGTCAGGAACAAGACAAGGGTGCCCACTTTCACCATTACTATTCAACATAGTTTTGGAAATTTTGACCACAGCAATCAGAGCAGAAAAAGAAATAAAAGGAATCCAAATTGGAAAGAAGAAGTAAAACTCTCACTATTTGCAGATGACATGATCCTTTACATAGAAAACCCTAAAGACTCCACCAGAAAATTACTAGAACTAATCAATGACTATAGTAAAGTTGCAGGATATAAAATCAACACACAGAAATCCCCTGCATTCCTATACACTAATAATGAGAAAACAGAAAGAGAAATTAAGGAAACAATTCCATTCACCATTGCAATGGAAAGAATAAAATACTTAGGAATATATCTACCTAAAGAAACTAAAGACCTGTATATAGAAAACTATAAAACACTAGTGAAAGAAATCAAAGAGGACACTAATAGATGGAGAAATATACCATGTTCATGGATTGGAAGAATCAATATAGTGAAAATGAGTATACTACCCAAAGCAATTTATAGATTCAATGCAATCCCTATCAAGCTACCAACAGTATTCTTCACAGAGCTAGAACAAATAATTTCACAATTTGTATGGAAATACAAAAAACCTCAAATAGCCAAAGCGATCCTGAGAAAGAAGAATGGAACTGGAGGAATCAACCTACCTGACTTCAGGCTCTACTACAAAGCAACAGTTATCAAGACAGTATGGTACTGGCACAAAGACAGAAATATAGATCAATGGAACAAAATAGAAAGCCCAAATAAATTCACGCACATATGGACACCTTATCTTTGACAAAGGAGGCAAGAATATACAATGCATTAAAGACAATCTCTTTAACAAGTGGTGCTGGGAAATCTGGTCAACCACTTGTAAAAGAATGAAACTAGACCACTTTCTAACGCCATACACAAAAATAAACTCAAAATGGATTAAAGATATAAACGTAAGACCAGAAACTATAAAACTCCTAGAGGAGAACATAGGCAAAACACTTTCTGACATACATCACAGCAGGATCCTCTATGACCCACCTCCCAGAATATTGGAAATAAAAGCAAAAATAAACAAATGGGACCTAATTAACCTTAAAAGCTTCTGCACATCAAAGGAAACTATTAGCAAGGTGAAAAGACAGCCTTCAGAATGGGAGAAAATAATAGCAAATGAAGCGACTGACAAACAACTAATCTCAAAAATATACAAGCAACGCCTACAGCTCAACTCCAGAAAAATAAATGACCCAATCAAAAAATGGGCCAAAGAACTAAATGAACATTTCTCCAAAGAAGACATACAGATGGCTAACAAACACATGAAAAGATGCTCAACATCATTCATTATCAGAGAAATGCACATCAAAACCACTATGAGGTACCATTTCACACCAGTCAGAATGGCTGCGATCCAAAAGTCTACAAGCAATAAATGCTGGAGAGGGTGTGGAGAAAAGGGAACCTTCTTATACTGTTGGTGGGAATGCAAACTAGTACAGCCACTATGGAGAACAGTGTGGAGATTCCTTAAAAAACTGGAAATAGAACTGCCTTATGATCCAGCAACCCCACTGCTGGGCATACACACTGAGGAAACCAGAAGGGAAAGAGACACGTGTACCCCAATGTTCATCGCAGCACTGTTTATAATAGCCAGGACATGGAAGCAACCTAGATGTCCATCAGCAGATGAATGGATAAGAAAGCTGTGGTACATATACACAATGGAGTATTACTCAGCCTTTAAAAAGAATACATTTGAATCAGTTCTAACGAGGTGGATGAAACTGGAGCCTATTATACAGAGTGAAGTAAGCCAGAAGGAAAAATACAAATAGAGTATACTAACGCATATATATGGAATTTAGAAAGAGGGTAACAATAACCCTGTGTACGAGACAGCAAAAGAGACACTGACGTATAGAACAGTCTTATGGACTCTGTGGGAGAGGGAGAGGGTGGGAAGATTTTGGAGAATGGCATTGAAACGTGTAAAATATCTTGTATGAAACGAGATGCCAGTCCAGGTTCGATGCACGATACTGGATGCCTGGGGCTAGTGCACTGGGACGACCCAGAGGGATGGTATGGGGAGGGAGGAGGGAGGAGGGTTCAGGATGGGGAACACATGTATACCTGTGGTGGATTCATTTTGATATTTGGCAAAACTAATACAATTATGTAAAGTTTAAAAATAAAATAAAATTTAATAAAATAAAATAAACAGTGAATGAACAGATTAAAAAAAAATAAAAATAAAAGATCTCTTCAAGAAACTCAGAGATACCAAGGAAACATTTCAGGCAAAGACGAGCTCAATAAAGGATAGAAATGGTATGGACCTAAAAAAAGCAGAAGATATTAAGAAGGGGAGGCAAGAATACAGAGAAGAACTGTACAAAGAAGAACTTCACGACCCAGATAAACATGATGATACGATCACTCATCTAGAGCCAGACATCCTGGAATGTGAAGTCAAGTGGGCTTAGAAAGCATCACCAAGAACAAAGCTAGTGGAGGTGATGGAATTCCAGTTGAGCTATTTCAAATCCTAAAAGATGATGCTGTGAAAGTGCTGAACTCAATATGCCAGCAAATTTGGAAAACTCAGCAGTGGCCACAGGACTGGAAAAGGTCAGTTTCCATTCCAATCCCAAAGAAAGGCAATGCCAAAGAATGCTCAAACTACCACACAATTACACTCATCTCACACGCCAGTAAAGTAATGCTCAAAATTCTCCAAGCCAGGCTTCAGCAATACGTGAACTGTGAACTTCCAAGTGTTCAAGCTGGTTTTAGAAAAGGCAGAGGAACCAGAGATCAAATTGCCAACATACACTGAATCATTGAAAAATCAAGAGAGTTCCAGAAAAACATCTATTTCTGCTTTATTGACTATGCCAAAGCCTTTGACTGTGTGGATCACAATAAACTGTGGAAAATTCTGAAAGGGATGGGAATACCAGACCACTTGACCTGGCTCTTGAGAAACCTGTATGCAGGTCAGGAAGCAACAGTTAGAACTGGACATGGAACAACAGACTGGTTCCAAATAGGAAAAGGAGTACATCAAGGCTGTATATTGTCACCCTGCTTATTCAACTTATATGCAGAGTGCATCATGAGAAACGCTGGACTGGAAGAAACACAAGCTGGAATCAATATTGCTGGGAGAAATATCAATAACCTCAGATATGCAGATGACACCACCCTTATGGCAGAAAGTAAAGAGGAACTAAAAAGCCTCTTGATGAAAGTGAAAGAGGAGAGTGAAAACGTTGGCTTAAAGCTCAACATTCAGAAAACGAAGATCATGGCATCTGGTCCTATCACTTCATGGGAAATAGATGGAGAAACAGTGGAAACAGTGTCAGACTTTATTTTTGGGGGCTCCAAAATCACTGCAGATGGTGATTGCAGCCATGAAATTAAAAGACACTTACTCTTTAGAAGGAAAGTTATGACCAACCTAGATAGCATATTCAAAAGCAGAGACATTACTTTGCCAACAAAGGTTTGTCTAGTCAAGGCTATGGTTTTTCCTGTGGTCATGTATGGATGTGAGAGTTGGACTGTGAAGAAGGCTGAGTGCTGAAGAATTGATGCTTTTGACCTGTGGTGTTGGAGAAGACTCTTGAGAGTCCCTTGGACTGCAAGGAGATCCAACCAGTCCATTCTAAAGAAGATCAGCCCTGGGTGTTCTTTGGAAGGAATGACGCTAAAACTGAAAGTCCAATACTTTGGCCACCTCATGTGAAGAGTTGACTCATTGGAAAAGACTCTGATGCTGGGAGGGATTGGGGGCAGGAGGAGAAGAGGACGACAGAGGATGAGATGGCTGGATGGCATCACCAACTCGATGGACGTGAGTTTGAGTGAACTCTGGGAGTTGGTGATGGACAGGGACGCCTGGCATGCTGCGATTCATGGGGTCACAAAGAGTCGGACATGACCGAGGGACTGAACTGAACTGAAATACATAAGAATGAATAATTTCTGTTTAAGTACTAACAAAAACTTACTTGTATCTGCTCTACATATATTATATGTTTATTTTCCTGAATGGATAAAGACTAATAATTAATTCAGGTTAAGAAATACTAATGTAGCATCCTGTACTGTTACAGAGTAATGATCCTTTCTACCCTTTGGGTACATCCACATCTATAGTGACACTGTACATTATATACAACAAGATGCTTATTTCAGATTATGAGGTATTATTGGAATTATATCAACCCCTTAAAGACTAGTAAAAGATAGGCAAAAATATAATTAGTTGGTTTGGAAATGTTTGTAAACTGTGATAGAGACTTTGTATGTGGCGTCTCAGTTAACTTCAGCAACCCTATAAATTTAGCATCATTATGATGACAGTGAAAGTGAAAAAGTTGGATTAAAACTCAACATTCAGAAAACTAAGATCATGGCATCTGGTCCTATCACTTCATGGGAAATAGATTGGGAAACAATGGAAACGGTGACAGACTTTATTTTGAGGGGGCTCCAAAATAACTGAAGATGGTGACTGCAGCCATGAAATTAAAAGACACTTGCTCCTAGGAAGAAAAGCTATGACCAACCTAGATAGCATATTAAAAAGCAGAGACATTACTTTACCAACAAAAGTCCATCTAGTCAAGGCTATGGTTTTTCCAGTAGTCATGTATGGATGTGAGAGTTGGACTATAAAGAAAGCTGAATGCTGAAGAACTGATGCTTTTGAACTGTGGTGTTGGAGAAGACTTGAGAGTCCCGTGAATAGCAGGGAGATCCAACCAGTCCATTATAAAGGAAATCAGCCCTGAATATTCATTGGAAGGATGCTGAAACTGAAACTCCAATACTTTCGCCACCTGATGTGAAGAACTGACTCATTTGAAAAAACCCTGATGCTGGGAAAGATTGAAGGTGGGAGGAGAAGGCAATGGCAGAGGTTGAGATGGTTGGATGGCATCACCAACTCAATGGACGAGTTTGAGTAAACTCTGGGAGTTGGTGATGGACAGGGAAGCCTGGCGTGCTGCAGTCCTTGGGGTCACAAAGAGTCGGACACGACTGAGTGACTGAACTGAACTGAACTAATGTTCAGTGGATGCCAGAGAAATTTATTCAAGTGGGTTAAATAATTTCCCATAAATTACATATTTCATTAGGATTCAACAGTCTCTTTTTCTAGGCCGCCTCCTACTCTGCCTCACCAGCTTTTATAGGAAAACAAGGTCATTAAGATAAACCAGGTGACTTTTTCTTTCTCCTCTCACCATTGCTAATCTTTAGTGTGCTTGATTTCTCAGAACACATGAAAGCCTCTCACAGGAGAAATAATGGTAGATAAATTTTATGTATAATCATAAAAAAAACCTCTCATGAGGAAAACTAGGAAGTGATAGCAATGAGAACTGCAAATAGGGAAAGCATAAAAAAAAGCAACAAGCATCATGAAATAATGTTTGCACCAGTGTGATAAAAGCCCAAAGAAGGGTGAGTGAAAACATGACAGTAGGAAAAAGTAATCAGGAACCGATACAGGAGAAAAATGATGATTTAGGCATGACTTCCTTCTAAAGCCAACCAGGCATATTTAACATGACCACAAGCCTGATAGTTTCTTGTGAATACATAGTAAAGCAAAACCCCGTTTTTACACATTCTGATGGCAGTAAATGACACAGGCATACATCTGGCTCACTCTTCATTGACATTAGGATTCCTCAGTGAATGGATATTCTTTAAGCATCAATCTAAAAGATTACTGCATCATGACTAGACCTTTTTCCCCTCCTTTCAGTTCAACAATGACCACATATGCTAATGGGTAGTTGATAACAGCCACTGGGACAATACACTCAACTGTGACCTTTAATTGTGACCTTTAATTGGCTTCTCATAGAAGCCAAAAAGAGAAAGCCGGCTAATTTTTTTTTTTTAATCAGCCAATTACTTTCATTACTCATTTCATGCAATTCATTATTCACAAATTTATAAAAATATAGAAGCTTCAAAATGGGTTGAACCTTGAAGTTAGTTTACTCAAGCTTCCTTTTCTTAAGTGTACAGAACATTTTAAATCATGAATTGATGTCCAGTGTAGACGAGGGAAAATCAGGTCAGTATTGTTGGTAGACTACTCTAATTAAATGCTGAGAGCTTTGATGAGGCACCATCTGCAGGCTGTGTCTTCACTTCTGCTGCTCTCCAAGGGAAGGTGACCTGTTTGACTCTGAAAATGCTTCCATCTGTAGGGAGAATGGCACTGTTTACTAGCAGACCTGGCAGCTAACTGTACCTCAGAGAAAAATTTAAAGGGGATTCTCTTTGTTCAGAAATCTAACTCAGATTCTAGGTATCAAAGAGGAAAGCCTGGGAAGTGCTGCTAATGAGCTAACAGACAAATACATATATATTTGTCTTGTGAACATATATTTATTCACTTGTGGGTGTCTGTGTGAGAGAGAGAACATATGTACAGGTTAATAAAATGGATCCCTTCATTAATTCTAAAGTAAAAAAGAATCAAATCTCGCTAGAGGAAGCCCTAAATTTTACCTTTTAACTGCACAAGGTGAAAAGACTATGTTGAAAGACTTTGAGTTGGAATGATGCAGTAAAATTCTCACCCAGACTTGATGGTTCATATAGCATGTCAGCACTCTGCGGTAAATAATTATTCAGTATGTCCAGACAGTGGGCTAGGGCAATGGGAGCTACAGGAAACAGCCTTTCTTTTTGGACAGATTCTGATAATGATTATGAGAATGATGATGATAGTATACATGAGCCAAATTTTCTTAATATCTTTTTCTGGAACAAAAAGTAAAATATATAAATGCAGAATAAAATACATTGAGAATCTAAATAATACTTTGTATGATCATATGGATATATTTGTACAAACCTATCCACACTAGATGATAAATCGCATTATTAAATGACAATAATTGTTTTGTGTGATTTTTACTCTGTATTTCCATTATGTTTTGAAGAAAGTAAATGCACCATTCCTGGTGGCTCATTCAGTAAAAAATCTGCCTGCAATGTAGGAGACCCAGGTTTCATCTCTGGGTCAGGAAGATCCCCTGGAGAAGGGAATGGCTACCCACTCCAGTATTCTTGCCTGAAGAATTCCATGGACAGAGGAGCCTGGCGGGCTACAGTTCATGGGATCACAAGAGTCAGACACTACTTAGCAACTAAACTATCACCGCCACCACAAGCAGAATTAAATTTACATAAGTGATAAATATGGTTCTGTATATATTTAAGGACATGCAGATAAGTTTTTAAATAAAACATATTCTTTGAAATATGCTTTTATATACAGGTTCATTTAAGATTTTCTTTAATCTTTTAATTAATTTTTACTCATGTATTGAGTTACTTCTATCTTTTAAAAACATACTGTACAAAAAATAAATTTTAGTGTTTAGAAAGAAAGAAAAGGTCAGGAAGAAGAGAGTGATTAGGAAGAGGTGGAGAATGCATGGAGAAAAAATTGAAGAGGAAATAGAACAGATTAAAAAATTACTGATTGACAAAGGAGAGGGGAGGGAGAGACAGAGAGGAAGAGGGGCAGAGAAAAGAAGAGGAAGGGAGAAAGAGGCTTAATGGGGTTAATGAAAGAGAAGAAGAAAAAACCAGGAGCAAAAAGAGGAGCAAGAAGAAAAGGGGAATAAACTATAAAATGATGCCATACAAGGACATAACTGGAATAAATGGAAGGCCTAAAAAGTCCTACCATCTGTATGTGCAGGTACCTTTATGTATTACTTTAGGAAATATAACTAATTTCCAATATAACTATATAACAGTATCTGAGAAATTTAGATTTGAAGTTAAAAGTGAATCAGCAGTAAGTTACCTAACACCATTCTTATGGCCATGAAACAACAGACTGGTTCCAAACTGGGAAAGGAGTACATCAAGGTTGCATATTGTCACCCTGCTTATTTAAATTAAATGCAGAGTATGTAATGCCAAATGCCAGGCTGGATGAAGCACAAGCTAGAATCAAGATTGCCAGGAGAAATATCAATAACCTCAGATACTCAGGTGACACCACCCTTAAGGCAGAAAGTGAAGAAGAATTAAAGAGCCTCTTGATGAAAGTGAAAGAGGAGAGTGGAAAAGTTGGCTTAAAACTCAGTATTCAGGAAACTAAGATCATGGAATCCGGCCCCATCACTTCATGGCAAATAGGTGGGGAAATGATGGGAACAGTGAGAGAATATTTTTTTTTTTTTGCTCCAAAATCACTGCGGATGGTGACTGTAGCCATTAAATTAAAAGATGCTTGCTCCTTGGAAGAAAAGCTATGACCAACAGAAAGCATATTAAAAAGCAAAGACATTACTTTACCAACAAATGTCCATCTAGTCCAAGCTATGGGTTTTCCAGTAGTCATGTATGGATGTAAGATTTGGACTGTGAAGAAAGCTGAGCCCCGAAGAACTGATGCTTTTGAACTGTGGTGTTGGAGAAGACTCTTGAGAGTCCCTTGGACTGCAAGGAGATCAACCAGTCCATCCTGAAGAAAATCAGTCCTGAATATTCATTGGAAGGACTGATGCTGAAGCTGAAATTCCAATACTTTGGCCTACCTGATGCAAAGAACCAACTCATTGGAAAAGATCCTGATGCCGGGCAAGATTGGAGGTGGGAGGAAAAGGGAACGAAAGAGGATGAGACGGTTGGATGGCATCACTGATATGATAGATATGAGTCTGAGAAGGCTCCAGGAGTTGGTTACAGACAGGGAAGCCTGGCGTGCTGGAGTTCATGGGGTCTCAAAGAGTAGTACACGATGAGCAACTAAACTGAACTGAACTGATTCTTGTGGCACATACAACTTTTGAAAAGGATGGTGAATACTTTTTACTTTGATTTTTATGCTAAAATAGTTTCCTTATCATCCTATAATACTGGGTCACTAAGGAAAACTATGTGTGAAATTTCAAAACCAGATAAACTACTATTATAAATGGTTATAAGCACATTTTTTTTCTTTTATGATAGGAATAGAATTTAAGGTGAATTATAGCTTGTTCTAGGGCTTACCAGGTGGTGCTAGTGGTAAAGAACCCTCCTGCCAATGCAGGAGAAACAAGCAATGCAGGTTCAATTCCTAAATCAGAAAGATGCCCTGGAAGAGGGCACAACAACCCACTCCAGTATTCTTGCCTGGAAAATCCCATGGACAGTATGGGATTTTCAGTATTGGAAATAATACTGATAATATAACTGATAATAATATAACTGATTCACTTTGCTATACACCTGAAACCAATACAACATGTAAATCAACTATATTCCAATAATAATCTGGCAGGCTATGGTCTGGCCCGTAGGGTTGCAAAGAGTCAGACATGACTGAAGTGACTTAGCAAGCAAGTGTAGTTTGTTCTAGACAAAACAAATTGAATGGATCAATTTAATTCTCCAAATATAAAGGAGGAATACACTCCTACCTCATCTTTGGTAGACTATAGAAGAACCTATCTCAATTGACAATCATCTGACATAACAGTGGAGTGTCTTGCTTGGAGGGGAGAGGCTGAGACATGGACCTTCAAGGTTCAAAGCTATGAACATATTTTCAATGAACAGAGGTGACTGCAATCAAAAACAGTGAAAAACACTTGGAACTGGGAAAGTTCCTTGAAATATAAGGGAGGATAATGTTCGTCTGTATTACTCAGGAACCCAGTTCAGCATCTAGCCCTTCAGAGAGCAGCGATAAGCATTCTGACCTTTTGGGAAGAGGCCACCGTAAGGTGAATTGAAGTAGCTGGCCCCTAAAAATTAGTAGTGGTCTTAGTTTAACTGTGGGGTGATTCTTGCGAATCACCAGTGCCAGTCTTCCAAATGCAACACCCATCAGAGACTCATCAGAGGCCAACACAATGCAGAGAACTGAGATGTATTTTGAGGACCTTTCCAGCATCCATTCGTCCAATAAAGGACCATGTGGCCTACTCACTAAAAGCTGCCAATCAAAGCCACACCCACATAGCCATAAGTTTGTTTTCTGCATCTGTGGCTCTACTCCTGTATTTTGTATCCTTTTTATTTTATATTCGACATATAAACAGGGGATAAGGGTGGAGGGATAAATTGGGAGATTAGAACCAGCATATACATATAAGAGCTGACTCATTGGAAAAGACCCTGATGCTGGGAGGGACTGGGGGCAGGAGGAGAAGGGGACGACAGAGGATGAGATGGCTGGATGGCATCACCAACTAGATGGACATGAGTTTGGGTAAACTCCAGGAGTTGGTGATGAACAGGGAGGCCGAGCGTGCTGCGATTCATGGGGTCGCAAAGAGTCGGACACGACTGAGCGACTGAACTGAACTGAACTGATGGTAAAATAGATAACTAATAAGAACATGCTGTGTAGCACAGGGAACTCTACTCAGTACTCTGTAATCGCCTAAATGGGAAAAGAATCTTTGGAAAAAAGTGAATATATGTATAACTGATTCACTTTGCTGTACACCTGAAAACAACACAACATGTAAATCAACTATATTCCAATAACAACTGAAAAATTAAATAAAATTGTGAAGAAAAGCCACAGCCACAGATGCTCCCCAAACCACATGACCTTCGGTTTATGTAGCATCAGGCCCAGTAATGTATGCTGAGAGAGATGGTAAAGAGGCAAATGAGAAGATAAAGAAATATTTTAGAAAGAAAACTAGCCTGGGGGCCACAAAGCAGATTACAGAGAGCTTGAGAAATGGGTATGGGAGGGGAATAGAGGAATACAAGGTTGTGTAGAGAACCACAGAACAATATAGAGGTGAGAATTTAGAAGATGGTAGATGAATGGAGTGGAGAAGGCACTGGCGACCCACTCCAGTACTCTTGCCTGGAAACTTCCATGGAGGGAGGAGCCTAGTAGGCTGCGGTCCATGGGATTGCTAAGAGTCGGACATGACTGAACGACTTCACTTTCACTTTTCACTTTCATGCATTGGAGAAGGAAATGGCAACCCACTCCAGTGTTCTTGCCTGGAGAATCCTAGGGACAGTGGAGCCTTGTGGGCTGCCGTTTATGGGGTCACACAGAGTTGGACACGACTGAAGCAACTTAGCAGCAGCAGCAGCAGATGAATGGAGAGGTCTATATTCGGCCTTTGCAATTGTCCCTGAATTAATTACCAGGCAAGTAGAATGCTTAGAAAATCTATCATGGATCAAGTTTGGACTTTCTGAAAATTTGGCAGTTTATACATGTCATTGAACACAAATTTAGAAATTATTATTTTACTCATATATCAATTAAACCTTGAGAATATATTTACAGCTTTATGAAATGTATGAATAAGATGTCATCATTAGTGTTAAATAATTAAGGGTTTTTTTTAATGCCTTAAAATCTTGTTTGGATTTATCTAATTTTAGAATTTCTTAAGTCTTAGTGTTTAATTTCAAGCTCTTTGCAGCTGATCTAGCTCTGTCATTTCTATACCCACACAACTACTTATAAGATTAATTCAGGTTTGATGCAGGATACAGGATGCTTGGGGCTGGTGCCCTGGGATGACCCAGAGGGATGGTATGGGGAGGGAGGCGGGAGGGGGGTTCAAGGATGGGGAATGCGTGTACACCTGTGGTGGATTCATGTTGATGTATGGCAAAACCAATACAATATTGTAAAGTAATTAGCCTCCAATTAAAATAAATAAATTTATATAAAAAAGATTAATTCAAAGAAAATACTCTTTACCATGGCAACTAAAAGAATAAAATAATCTCAAACAGATTTTACCAACATGCAATATCTATATAAAGAAACACTAAGGTGGTGCTAGGGGTAAAGAATTTGCCTGCCAAAGCAGGAGACACAAGAGATGTGGGTTCGATTCCTGGGTTGGGAAGATCCCCTGGAGAAGGAAGTGGCAACCCACTCCAGTGTTCTTGCCTGGAGTATTCCGTGGACAGAGGAGCCTGGCGGGCTACAGTCCATGGGGCCCCAAAGAGTTGGACATGACTGAGCTCCTAAGCACACATTATTGGGGCTTCCCTAGAAGCTCAGTCAGTAAAGAATCTGCCTGCAATGCAGGAGACCAGCGTTCCATCCCTGGGTCAGACAGATCCCCTGGAGAAGGAAATGGCAACCTGCTTCAGTATTCTTACCTGAGAAATCCCATGGACAGAAAAGCCTGGTGGGCTACAGTCCATGGGGTACAGGGTCAGACATAACTTAGAGACTAAACTACAAAAATCCTATTAGAAGACATAAAAAAAGAACCAAACATCAACCAGGTTTCTGGATATAAAACATGATTGTCTCAGAACTATCCTCCAAATCTACACAAAAATATAAAAGACTATATTTTGTGAGAAATCAAGCTAAGTGATTTTAAATTCCTTAAGGAAAAAATATCAAAATGCAAGAGAACATAAAACTTTTGTAAAAGGTATTGCCATCATGAAACTATATGGTACAGACTTAGCATAGTGGTGGTGGTGGTGGTGATGGTGATCGTGTTCTCAGTCGTGTCCAACTCTGTGACCCCATGGATGTAGCCCTCCAGGATCCTCTGTCCATGGGACTTCCCAGGCAAGAATACTGGATCGGGTTGCCATTTCCTTCTACAGTACAGGAGATCTTCCTGATCCAGGGATGGAACCTGAGTCTCCTGCATTGGCAGGCATATTCTTTACCACTGAACCACCTCAGTAGCCCTGCTCACTTTGGTGCTGGTACATAAAACACTGAAGAGGCCAGAAGCAGATCTTAAGAGTTCTAGGAATCTGTAATTGATAAATTTTGTATATCACATCAGTAGAGAGAAAATATTATTTAATAATTGATAAGGCATGCTGCAGTCCAAAGGGTCACAAAGAAATACAACTTAGTGACTGAATGACAACAACAATAAATGGAACATTAAGTAGCCATGTTGAAGAAAAATTAAAATTTAGATCCTTTTCTAATACCTTTTTACACTGAGTTTTTCCATACTGCAACATTGAACCTCTCCCTGTGTCAAAAAACAGACACTTGAAGCATCAGAGATGATATCTCAGTAGAGATCCAGGGAATTTACCAGCAAAAGCATCACCTCCTATCCTCACCCACCTACCATTTCCAAAGATGGCTGCTTGTCAATCGGTGTGTCATAAAGGATGTATTTTCCTTGTGGACTTTTGACACCTTGTGCTATATATCTGCCCCTTGCTTAAGGAAAATTCCTTATAGGTCAAAGCCCTTGTGCATGTTTCATGTTCAAGTATACTGTCTCCCTAAACATCTGGCAAAATTGTAGATTCCATCACTTCATTAATGCCCCTTTTATGTGACAATTATTGAAATGAAACACACTAAAATTAGAAGCAGTATGTGACTGCAACATAAATTGATCTTTTTAAAGACATGATTAATGCGAAACAGGAAAAATGAAGGTAATTTTCAGATACAGTAAATTTCAGATATCTACTCTTATTCTTTGTCCCCTCAGGTGAATGTCTTTTGTAATTAACCAAACTATAGTTTAACATTTTACCCTTTGATACATAATGAATTAGAGATGGACTCAGAGTGTATATATTTTAACTTCTGTCAGAGATATAAAGGAAAAGAAATATATATTTCAGTTCAGTTCAGTCGCTCAGTCGTGTCTGACTCTTTGTGACCCCATGGACTGCAGCACGCCAGCCCCCTCATCCATCAGCAACTCCCGGAGTTTACTCAAGTTCGTGTCCATTGAGTTGGTGATGCCATCCAACCATCTCATCCTTAGTTGTCCCCTTCTCTTCCCATCTACAATCTTCCCCAGCATCAGGGTCTTTTCAAATGAGTCAGTTGTTTGCATCAGGTGGCCAAAGTACTGGAGTTTCAGCTTCAACATCAGTCCTTCCAATGAATATTCAGGACTGATTTCCGTTAGGATGGATTGGTTGGATCTCCTTGCAGTCCAAGGGACTCTCAAGAGTCTTCTCCAACACCACAGTTCAAAAGCATCAATTCTTTGGTGCTCAGCTTTCTTTGTAGTTCAACTCTCAAATCCATACATGACTCCTGGAAAAAACATAGCTTGAGTAGATGGACCTTTGTTGGCAAAGCAATGTCTCTGCTTAATATGCTGTCTAGGTTGGTCATAGCTTTTCTTCCTAGGAGCAAGCATCTTTTAATTTCATGGCTGCATTCACTATCTGCAGTTATTTTGGAACCCCCAAAAATAAAGTCTGTCAATGTTTCCACTGTTTTCCCATCTATTTGCCATGAAGTGATGGGACCAGATGCCATGATCTTAGTTTTCTGAATATTGAGTTTTAAGCCAACTTTTTCACTCTCCTCAAGAGGCTCTTTAGTTCTTCTTCACTTTCTGCCATAAGGGTGGTGTCATCTGCATATCTGAGGTTATTGATATTTCTCCTGGCAAACTTGATTCCAGCTTGTGCTTCATCCAGTCCAGTGTTTCACTCGATCTACTCTGCATATAAGTTAAATAAGCAGGGTGACAATATACAGCCTTGATGTACTCTTTTCCCAATTTGGAACCAGTCTTTTGTTCCATGTCCAGTTCTAACTGTTGCTTCTTGACCTGCATACAGATTTCTCAGGAGGCAGGTAAGGTGGCCTGGTATTCCCATCTCTTTCAGAATTTTCCACAGTTTATTGTGATCCACACAGTCAAAGGCTTTGGCATAGTCAATAAAGCAAAAGTAGATGTTTTTATGAAACTCCCTTGCTTTTTTGATGATCCAGTGAATATTGGCAATTTTATCTCTGGTTCCTCTGCCTTTTCTAAATCCAGCTTGAACATCTGGAAGTTCACAGTTTATGTACTGTTGAAGCCTGGCTTGCAGAATTTTGAGCATTACTTTACTAGTGTGTGAGATGAGTGCAACTGTGTGGTAGTTTGGGCATTTTTTGGCATTGCCTTTCTTAGGTATTCAAATGAAAACTGACCTTTTCCAGTCCTGTGGCCACTGCTGAGTTTTCCAAATTTGCTGACATATTGTGTGTAGCACTTTCACAGCATCATCTTTTAGGATTTGAAATAGCTCAACTGGATTTCCATCACCTCCAACTAGCTTTGTAGTGATACTTCCTAATGCCAACTAGACTTCACATTCCAGGATGTCTGGCTCTAGATGAGTGATCACGCAATTGTGATTATCTGGGTTGAGAAGATCTTTTTTTGGATAGCTCTTCTGTGTATTTTTGCCACCTCTTCTTAATATCTTCTGTTTCTGCTAGGTCCATACCATTTCTGTCACGGGCACAATAAAGTGCCCATCTTTGCATGAAAAGTTCCCTTGGTATCTCTAATTTTCTTGAAGAGATCTTTAGTCTTTCCCATTCTATTGCTTTCCTCTATTTCTTTGCACTGATCACTGAGGAAGGCTTTCTTATCTCTCCTGCTATTCTTTGGAACTCTGCATTCAAATAGGTATATCTTTCCTTTTGTCCTTTGCCTTTCACTTCTCTTCTTATCGTAGCTATTTGTAAGGCCTCCTCAGACAATCATTTTGCCTTTTTGCATTTCTTTTTCTTGGGGATAGTATTGATCACTGCCTCCTGTACAATGTCATGAACCTCTGTCCATAGTTTTCAGGCACTCTGTCTATCAGATATAATCCCTTGAATCTATTTCTTACTTCCATTATATAGCATTACGGTATAATCGTAAGGGATTTGATTTAGATCATACCTGAATGGTATAGTGGTCTTCCCTAGTTTCTTCAATTTAAGTCTGAATTTGGCAATAAGGAGTTCATGATCTGAGTCACAGTCAGCTTCCAGTCTTGTTTTTTCTGACTATATAGAACTTTTCTATCTTTGGCTGCAAAGAATATAATCAATCTGATTTCAGTATTGACCATCTAGTGATGTCCATGTGTAGTCTTCTCTTGTGTTGTTGGAAGAAGGTGTTTGCTACCAGTACATTCTCTTAGCAAAACTCTATTAGCCTTTGCTGTGCTTCATTCTGTACTCCAAGACCAAATTTGCCTGTTACTCCAGGTTTTTCTTGACTTCCTATTTTTGCATGCCAGTCCCTATAATGAAAAGGACATCTTTTGGGGGTGTTAGTTCTAGAAGGTCTTGTAGGTCTTCAAAGAACCGTTCAACTTCAGCTTCTTCAGCATGACTGGTAGGGGCATAGACTTGGATTACTGTGATATTGAATGGCTTGCCTTCAAAATGAACAGAGACCATTCTGTCATTTATGAGATCGCACCCAAGTACTGCATTTCAGACTCTTTTGTTGACTATAATGGCTACTCCATTTCTTCTAAGGCATTCTTGCCCACAGCAGTAGATATATTGGTCATGTGAGTTAAATTCACCCTTTTCAGTCCATTTTAGTTTGCTGATTCCTAAAATGTTGATGTTCACTCTTGCCATCTCCTGTTGACCACTTCCAATTTGCCTTGATTCATGGACCTAACCTTTCAGATTCCTATGCAATATTGCTCTTTACAGCATCAGACTTTACTTCCATCACCAGTCACATCCACAGTTGTGTGTTGTTTTTGCTTTGGCTCTGTCTCTTCATTCTTTCTGGAGTTATTTCTCCACTGATCTCCAGTAGCATATTGGGCACCTACCGACCTGGGGAGATCATCTTTCAGTGTCATATCTTTTTGCCTTTTCCTAATGTTTATGGGGTTCTCGAGGCAAGAATACTGAAATGGCTTGCCAGTTCCTTCTCCAGTGGACCGCGTTTTGTCAGAACTCTCCACCATAACCCATCTGTCTTGAGTGGCCCTACGCGAGCATGGCTCATAGTTGCATTGAGTTATACAAGGCTGTGATCAGATTGGTTAGTTTTCTGTGATGGTGGTTTTCATTCTGTCTGCCCTCTGATGGAGAAGGATAAGAGGCTATGGAAACTTCCTGATTGGAGAGATTGACTGAGGGGGAAACTGGGTCTTGTTCTGATGGGTATGGCCTTGCTCATTAAATTTTTCTGTTGAAGGACAGGGCTGTGTTCCTTCCCTATTATTGGGCCTAAGACCAAACTATGGTGGAGGTAATGAAGATAATGTCAATGTCTTTCAAACGGTCCCATGCATGCACTGCTACACTCAGTGCCCCCAACCCTGCAGCGGGCCACCACTGACCTACAGCTGCACTGAAGACTCCTGGACACTCATGGGCAAGTCTGGGTCAATGTTGTGGGGTCACTGCTCTTTCTTCTGGGTGCTGGTGCACACAAGGTTCTGTTTGTGCCCTTCAAGAGTCTGTTTTCCCAGTCCTGTGAAAGTTCTGGCAGCTCTATGTTGGGGTTAATGGTGACCTCCTCCAAGAGGGTTTATGCCATACCCAGGTCTACTGCACCCTTGCCTGCGAGTGTCCAGGAGTCTCCTGCATAGGTGCGGGTCTGCAGTGGCCTGCTGCAGGGTTGGGACACTGAGAGTAGCAGTGCATGCATGGGACCTTTTGAACAAGGTCAACATTATCTTCATTACCTCCACCATAGTTTGGCCTCTGGTCAAAGAACATGGAGGGAACTAAACATATATTTAGTTCAACTTATATAACTGTATAAAGTTTTGCTAAACAACAGAACTTCAGTTAATCTCTGCCTCAGTGCCCCTTTCAATGTAATCTGGAAAGAGAATTCTATTAGTATGCTAGTAAATGAGGGGAGTGAGATCAAAAGTAATCCACCCACTGCAATTATTGGCAAATTTACTTAATAGTATAGGGAAGCCTGTCATGCCAGAGTCCATGGGGTCACAAAGACTGGGACATGACTGAGTGACTGAGCAGCAACTTAATGGTTGAGAGATGAGTAACAGAAAAATCACAGCAGTTTCCATTAAATATATCTAACATAGAACAAAAATATTGACTGAGCTGAGAAAATGTCTATTTTAGAAAGCAATTTTTAAAAATTCTTCATATAATATGCATAAAACCACCACATAAAACCAAACTAAACACAGTGGCTGTGATAAATAAAAGAACAGATATTCATAAGGCCAAATAATTATGAAATCAAAGTTCTAATGTATAGATGGCTTAAAGTGGTTGAAATTATATTTTTTTGATAAGTTTGGATAAAGGACAAATGCTTGTTATATGTGATTTGAAAAAGAGTATTTAACATTTCATATTTATTATGATCTCAACTATGTAAAATATATATATTTTTTGTGAGAGATATCACCAAAATATTGAATGTAGTTATACATGAATAATTAGAAGAGTTATTCACAAGTTTTCCTAAGGATCTTCCTATCTTTTAAAAATGACAACAGGTTTTACTTTTTTACTGGGGGTTGAGGTGGTATTTATCTAGTTTTTTGTTTGTTTGTTTGTTTAAATAGGCTTCATTCAGATTTCAACAGCCTTGCCAATAATGTCTTTTTTCTGTTCCAGGATCCAAAGATACAATGTCGCATTTGGTCACCGTGTCTCAGTCTCTCCATGCTGAGACAGTTTCTTTTTTCATTTGTTTCTAATGGCTTTAATGTTTTCAAAGAAAAGTTGTCAAGTATTGTGTAGGTTATCTATCAACTTGCATTTGTCAGATGTTTTTTTCCTGGTTAGGCTGGGCTTATGTGTATTTCAGGAAAGAGAACCCCAGAAGTGAACTGCTCTCGTTCTATCAGATCAAGGGAGTATGTGACGTTAACATGATTTATATTATTGGTGATGTTCATCTTGATCACTTGGATAAGTGTTAGATAACGGTTTTTCCACAGTAAAGTTATTCTTTTCCCCTTTATAGGACAGAATTACTAAGTGAAGCCTGCACTCAAGATGAGTTAAACTCCACCTCCTTAGGGAGGAATATCAAAAATTTGTGGACATTTGTTAAAACCACTGCACTGATAAATAAATATTCCAAAGGAAATAATTTGAAACTAAGCAAGCATACTATTTTTTTCTTAAAATTAGGAGTTTTTTTAATAGTTAGAAAGAAAGAAAAAAATGTCCCTTAAACATAAATCAGGGCTTCCCAGGAGGTGCTAGTGGTAAGGAACACATCTGCCAACATAGAAGACTAAAGAAATGCAGGTTTGATCCCTGGGTCTGGAAGATTCCCTGGAGGAGGGCATGGCAACACACTCCAATATTCTTGGCTGAAGAATCCCAGACAGAGGAGGCTGGCAGGCTACAGTCCATAGGGTCACAAAGAGTCAGATATGACTAAAGTGACATAGCACGCATGCATGCAAACATAAATCACCATATACTGTTCAACATACAGTTGCAGAGGTTGCCCACACCTTCCCTCTCTGTGTTTTCCCAAAAGGACCCCTAGAAAAGCTAGGTTTTCTGCCTTTATTAAATGTTTAATGCTTCTTTTTGTATTTTACTATATGCCTGCAGTGTCCTCATAGGAAAAAATATAGAAACCATATTCTATTCTCATTCTTGATCTTCTCCTGCAAACAAAATATCCTGTTAATATTTTTAGTCAGATTTCCACATGGAGAGTACAAAAGAAGTAATTTAGATTCCTATTTTCCCAAATCATCTGGAGAGCTATGCAGCATATATGCAAGCTTGTGAGCAGCACACACATACACACCCCATATTATCTGCAGTCCTGTTCTAAGCAACTTGTTCCATATCCTACACATCTATTGTCTAGTCAATTCTGGATTTTATAGCAAATATACTATAAACTGAGTGGTTTAAACAGTAAACATTTATTTCTCACAGTTATGGAGGCTGGAAAATCTACAGTCAAGTCACCAGCACATTCAGTATCTGGTAAGAGCAGCTGTCTCCTCCATGCCCTCCTATTGCAGTTGGGGAAATAGAGCTATCTGTGGTACCTTTTTGTAAGAATTCTTCTTTCATGACCTAATCATCTCCCAAAAGCCCCACTTCTAACTACTACTATGTACTTCCCTGGTGGTCTGACTCTTTGCGACCCCATGGAATGGTCCATGGATTCTCCAGGCCAGAATACTGGAGCGAGTACAATGCCCTCCTCCAGGATTTCCCAACTGAGGGATCGAACCCAGATCTCCGGCATTGCAGGTGGATTCTTTACCATCTGAGCCACCAGGGAAGTCCTCTTGATGGTCCAGTGGTTAAGATTTTGTGCTTCCACTGCAGGAGAAGTGGGTTCAGTCCCTGGGTGGGGAAGATCCCCTGGAGGGAAATGGCAACCCACTCAAGTATCCTTACCTGGAGAATCCCATGGACAGAAGAGCCTGGCAGGCTACAGTCCATGCAGTCACAAATAGTTGCACACAACTGAGCATACCCACCCTTTAAATACTATCATTTTGGGAATTAGGTTTCACAAATTAGTCCCCCCCCACCCCACCCCCCCGCCACAGGGGAGTCACATTCAGTCTATAGCAATCATTGAATCAAAACATTTTTAGATTAATTTGTTAATCTTCATTTTTTTTAAGTCCCCAATATATCTTTGATTATTTGCAAGAATTGGGGATTTGTTGACCTATATTGTGTTTCAATTTACCACACACGTGGATGAAAGAAAATTAAGAGATAATGCCAAAAGATTTATAAAAATTATATGGCAACCAGATTCTGTCTTCAAAATTTCACCTGGAATTAGTGAAAGATCCAGGAGAATAAATTCTTCCAAGCACATGTAATATTTTTTCTGGCATAGACTTAAAATACTAGAGTTGTATTATTATTCTTGACTTTCAAATGTATGGTCTGTAAGTAACACAGATTTCCTTAGAAGATACAGTTTTATATTATATTACTTTCAGATTTCCAGTAGACTAGAGAGAAGTCCTAAAAGAATTGATAGCATTATTTAAATACCAATCTAAGGGATATTTAAATGGGATACCCAGGACTTGGCAGATTTTCAGAAATTTTTTACGTTGGCAGTTGCAAATGCCCCACAGTCACACCACTTCCGCTTTACCACCTCAAAGGGCTCAGCGTGACAGAGACGATATTTTAGCAGTCCACAGGGGATGGAGCAGAATCCCATTCCACAAATTACTCTTGCTTTTGGCAAGATGTCACTTCACCAACCAGAAATGAAAAATGTGGTCCTAGACAAGAGCACAGTAGTTCCTCAAAAGAATATTTGCATAATTTTATTTTTTAATTTGCATAAAAAATGAAATGCAGGCCAGCATGCAATTCTCAAAAGATCCCTCATCATTTCCTTCCTCAGTAACTCTTTTGCCAAGGATATCCTGTGTCCATAACAAACTTAATCGTTTGCTGCAACAGTATTATTTATGAATTACATTCCATGAGTAAATTATGCAGACATGTTGATATTTATCATATGGTGACTGGATGTAAACCAATGTGTCCAATGGAGTAATCCAGTATTAATAGTTGGCTGAACTGTTTACAATGTTAGAAGCACAAAGGAAAACTAAGTTATTCTGCTTTTGACATGAGTTATTAAAGATGTGCCTAGCAATCACCTAGTTTATACTACTCAATATTAATAGAATGATTACTGAAACTAGCCCAATGTCCATGAAACAATTCAGTTTGTAATTTGTAAAAGTAAATCAAAGTAAAAGTAATATAACAATAAACACATTGGAAATGCCTCCTTGCCAGGATAACTGCTAAGATTTTATTAAGCATGACAAGGAAGAAAATAATAAATATTTTCAACAATAGGTTCACCCAAACAATGTCACCATCCTCGTTAGTACAGTGGTGAGTATCCCCGCCTGTCACGCGGAAGACCGGGGTTCGATTCCCAAATGGGGAGGCAACACACCCTTTGGATTTCCCCTGTGGCTCAGCTGGTAAAGAATCCGCCGGCAATGTGGGAGACCTGGGTTCGATCCCTGGGTTGGGAAGATCGCCTGGAGAAGGAAAGGCTACCCACTCCAGTATTCTGTCCTGGAGAACTCCAGGGACTGTATAGTCCATGGGGTCGCAAAGAGTCAGACACGACTGAGGGAGTTTTACTCACTCACTCACTCAAACAATGTCCCCTAAATGGAACAGCAAGTAGACCTCTTTAGTCAGAAAAGAGTAGAACAATTTTCTCTAATAAAGTCTTATCCCAGCACCACATTATTAGGCAGACATCATACTTAAGTATTACTCTGGAGGAAATAAAGGAAAAGAAGAAACTGGTCTGTAGCATTGGCTGATTTGTAAGCACTGTCACTGGTGTTTAAGCTACCAACCTGACGTCATTAAACACAGGGTTGCAGAAAAAGATGCACAGAATCAGCTCTTCCGAGCTCCAAGTGCTTTTCCAAGAGTGACATTTGAACCTGCTTCTATCCCTCTTAAGTTAAATCTGAGGACTTTCCTGATAACTTAGTTGGTAAAGAATCTGCCTGCAATGCAGGAGACCCCAGTTCGATTCCTGGGTCAGGAAGATCCACTGGAGAAGGGAGAGGCTACTCACTCCAGTACTGTTGGGCTTCCCTTGCGGCTCAGCTGGTAAAGAATCCACCTGCAATGTGGGCGACCTAGAGGGAATTCATGTCCTAGAAAGGCTCTTAATGCAGCTTATGATATATCTATTTTGTTCAATATTCTAACATAAATGTCATCAATGTGCTTTCATCATTAACATAATTTTACTCTAAATATTTTGTGGGGTATAAACAAAATCGATAATCCTTTAGCCAGACTCATCAAGAAAAAGAGAGAACACAAATCAATATAAGTAGCAATGAAAAAGGAGAAGTTACAACTGATACCACAGAAATACAAAGTATAATAAGAGATTATTACAAACAAATATATTACAATAAAATGGATATTCTAGAAGGAATGGACAAATTCTCAGAAAGATACATTGCAAGACTGAAACAGGAAGAAACAAATTATAAATGGACAAACCACAAGTAATTAAATTGAAGTTGTGATTGAAAATCTTCCAACAAACAAAAGTCCAGGAGCAGATGGCTTCACAGGTGAATTTTATCAAACATTTAGAGAAGAGTTAACACCTATACTTCTGAAACGATTCCAAAAAATTGCAGAGGAAGGAACACTCCTAAGCTCATTCTATGAAGTCACCATTACACTGATACCAAAGCCAGACAAAGATATCACAAAAAAGAGAAAATTATAGGCTAATATCACTGATGAACAGAGACACAAAAATATTCAACAAAACACTAGCAACAAAAATTCAATAATACATTTAAAATATCATATACCATGATAGAGTGGGATTAATACCAGAGATCAAGGATTCTTCAATAGAGGCAAAGCAGTGTGATACAACACATTAACAAACTGAAGAATAAAAATCATCTCAACAGATGCAGAAAAAGTTTTTGACAAATTTCAACTCCTATTTATGATTTAAAAAAAAAAAAAAAAAAAAACCTCTCCAGGAAGTGGGAATGGAGGGAACTTACTTCAACATAAGAAAGGATGTGTATGACAAACTCACACCTAACAGACTCAATAGTGAAAAGATGAAAGCATTCTAAGATTAGGAAGAAGACAAGGATGCCCATTGTTGCCACTTTTATTCAGCATAGTTTTGGAAGTCCTAGTCATAGCCATCAGAGTAGTAAAAGAAATAAAAGGAATCCAAGTTGGAAAAGAAGATAAAAAACTGTCATTGTTGGCAGATGACATGACACCATACAAGGATAGGAGTAAATTATAATTTTTTTCTTTTTTAGGTTTTTCTGGTCTATCCATATGAACTTAAATAAATTACTACCCAAAGTAATATTCATGAAAACATAGTATAAAGAAGACTGTGTTGAGACACTATAGTCACAAATAAAAAACATGTTAGGCTTTTAATAAAAAACATTAAGGCTTTAAAAGGCAAAGCGTGTAAGGTCAACTACTGGCTTGCAGATGTGGCAGAAATGAGGTGCTATGATGTATACAGTCAGATCTTTGAACTTAACCTTGCTCTCAAAATTCCCAAAGACATTTAGTTTGAATAGCAAATTACATCACAATGAAGGGAGTCCAAAAATAAATTCAGCTTGATTAATATTAAATGTTAGGAATTAGAATAATTGATGCTTATTTTACTATAATAGATCTTATATTTTACTTTTAACAGAAGAAACTTATCTATCTTACTCAATTGAAAAGGAGATATTTATTAAGTGTGTATTATATGCAAAGCATTATATTATAAACTAAATTTTTAAAACTACTACTAATCATTTAGATTTAGTCACTGCTCACAAAAACTCTTAGTTAAATGAGAACTCAAAAACTAATATGATATGTCAGGGAATGTTTAACAAAAGGATTCCTACATGCTGTTTCTCATAAATTCTCTGTTCCTTATCAGTTCCTATTCCAAGAACGAGTGGAGCTGCACGCAGCTCTGAGATCATGAGAAATGGTATCTGGGTATCTGTTTGGATTCCTTTCAGTAACTCCCTTTAGTGACTCTTTTCAGCGTCAGTGACCTTGTATATATTAGCATATCCATATTGTGGCTACTGATAAAATTTCATCCTGTGTAATAGCTGAGTAATCATCTTACTAGAGATACATAAGCCTACATTTCTGCTAATAAAGCACCTTTGCTCCATCAGAGCTTGGGTCTCCGTGTCTTTCTTTCTTTCTCTCTCCCTCTCTCCCTCCCTCCAGCTCTCTCTTTCACTTTCTTATCGTTGACTCTGGACCACCAGGTTCCGGTCCATTAGAGGACCCCAACAAGGATGTGGTAGATTTCATAAAAGTGTGAGATATTTAATATATAAGCCCCAAATAGGAAATTACTAAACTATCAAGAGCTGACAGGACCAGGTTAAAATAAACAGTATTTGTTACTGAGAATACTTGAATGACATGCAAACATCCACCAGATACACAAACTTGGGCAGAAGGGACATCCCAAGAGGAAATGCATAAGCAGCAATTCAGAAAAGCTGAACACAACAAAAACATTGAATAAATGCCTGTGTTCTTTTTAAAGATGATCCACCTTCAGAGCTGTTTTGTTACTCAGGTAATATTATCAGATCAGATCAGATCAGATCAGTCGCTCAGTTGTGTCTGACTCCTTGCGACCTCATGAATCGCAGCACGCCAGGCCTCCCTGTCCATCACCAACTCCCAGAGTTCACTCAGACTCACGTCCATCGAGTCAGTGATGCCATCCAGCCATCTCATCCTCTGTCGTCCCCTTCTCCTCCTGCCCCCAATCCCTCCCAGCATCAGAGTCTTTTCCAATGAGTCAACTCTTCACACGAGGTGGCCAAAGTACTGGAGTTTCAGCTTTAGCATCATTCCTTCCAAAGAAATCCCAGGGCTGATCTCCTTCAGAATGGACTGGTTGGATGTCCTTGCAGTCCAAGGGACTCTCAAGAGTCTTCTCCAACACCACAGTTCAAAAGCATCAATGCTTTGGCGCTCAGCCTTCTTCACAGTCCAACTCTCACATTGACACATGACCACAGGAAAAACCATAGCCTTGACTAGACAAACCTTTGTTGGCAAAGTAATGTCTCTGCTTTTGAATATGCTATCTAGGTTGGTCATAACTTTCCTTCCAAGGAGTAAGTGTCTTTTAATTTCATGACTGCAGTCACCATCTGCAGTGATTTTTGAGCCTGGGTATCCTATAAATTTTTCCATTCATTTGTTTTTACAGTCTCAAAGCAATAAAACCACAGTAAATCCAAAATTAAAATAGTTGTCTTTTGAAATTATGCTATGGGATTTGTTATTACTCTACATTTGCTGACATACCAGGAAATATAAAAAGAGAGGAAAATATTCCACATCTGATCCCTCAGAAAGTACAGATGATTTCCTTTGAAAATAAATAATTTCAAGGCAAATATTTGAACTTAATTTGCCCTTCATGCCTTGGCTATGGTTTGTGCCTGATGGGAAAAATAAAAAAGGAAATTCTTGTTTCTAGACATCCGTATAGTCTCTGACTCCTATTTCTTAGCTCAAATATTCATCATAGAATCTTTGAGACTCAGTGTAGTGTCCAGCTTATAGTAGGCTTTCAGTGATATTTATTAAATGGATACATGAATGAACAAAAACATTAACAAAAATCCACACATTTTCATTTTTTCAATGATACTTTTCATTTGTGAATACACAGACATGTTCATGTTTATGATCAAATAACTTGAAAAATAAAAGAAAATAAATTTCCCATCATAAAATCTATATATTTAAAATATCCCTATACTAGTACATGGCAAGTCACTTTAGTCGTGTCTGACTCTTTGAAACCCTATGGACTGTGGCCCACCAGGATTCTCAGTCCATGGGAATCTCCAGACAGGAAAACTGGAGTGGGTTGCCATTTCCTTCTCCAGGGGATCTTCCCAACCTAGGGATCAAACTTGCATCTCTTACATCTCTTGCATTGGAAGGTGGGTTCTTTACAACTGGTGCCACCTGGGAAGCATTATACTGGAATGTTTACTAAGTCATAAAGTCATATCATATGCTAGCATTGATGATGAGATCTCTAGAATTTATTCATCTTTTAACTGTTTTTTGTTATTGTTGTTGTTGTTGTTTTAAAGACTAATAGAGTTTTGCCAAGAAAATACACTGGTCATAGCAAACACCCTCTTCCAACAACACAAGAGAAGACTCTACACATGGACATCACCAGATGGTCAACACCGAAATCAGATTGATTGTATTCTTTGCAGCCAAAGATGAAGAAGCTCTATACAGTCAGCAAAAACAAGACCGGGAGCTGACTGTGGCTCAGATCATGAACCCCTTATTACCAAATTCAGACTTAAATTGAAGAAAGTAGGGGAAACCACCAGACCATTCAGGTATGACCTAAATCAAATCCCTTATGATTATACAGTGGAAGTGAGAAATAGATTTAAGGGACTACATCTGATAGATAGAGTGCCTGATGAACTATGGAATGAGGTTCATGACATTGTACAGGAGACAGGTATCAAGACCATCCCCATGGAAAAGAAATGCAAAAAAAGCAAAATGGCTGTCTGGGGAGGCCTTACAAATAGCTGTGAAAAGAAGACAAGTGAAAAGCAAAGGAGAAAAGGAAAGATATAAGCATCTAAATGCAGAGTTCCAAAGAATAGCAAGAAGAGATAAGAAAGTCTTCATCAGCGATCAGAAATAGAGGAAAACAACAGAATGGGAAAGACTAGAGATCTCTTCAAGAAAATTAGAGATACCAAGGGAACATTTCATGCAAAGATGGGCTGAATAAAGGACAGAAATGGTATGGACCTAACAGAAGCAGAAGATATTAAGAAGAGATAGCAAGAATACACAGAAGAATAGTACAAAAAAGATCTTCATGACCCAGATAATCATGATCATGTGATCACTGACCTAGAGGCAGGCATCTTGGAATGTAAGTCAAGTGGGCCTTAAAAAGCATCACTACGAACAAAGCTAGTGGAGGTGATGGAATTTCAGTTGAGCTATTTCAAATCCTGAAAGATGATACTGTGAAAATTCTATACTCAATATGCCAGCAAATTTGGAAAACTCAGCAGTGGTCACAGGACTGGAAAAGGTCAGTTTTCATTCCAATCCCAAAGAAAGGCAATGCCAAAGAATGCTCAAACTACCGCACAATTACACTCATCTCACATGCTAGTAAAGTAATGCTCAAAATTCTCCAAGCCAGGCTTCAGCAATACATGAACTGTGAAATTCCTGATGTTCAAGCTGGTTTTATAAAAGGCAGAGGAACCAGAGATCAAATTGCCAACATCCACTGGATCATGAAAAAAAGCAAGAGAGTTCCAGAAAAACATCTATTTCTGCTTTATTAACTATGCCAAAGCCTTTGACTGTGTGGATCACAATTAACTGTGGAAAATTCTGAAAGAGATGGGAATACCAGACCACCGGACCTGCCTTTTGAGAAATCTGTATGCAGGTCAGGAAGCAACAGTTAGAACTGGACATGGAACAACAGACTGCTTCCAAAGAGGAAAAGGAGTACATCAAGGCTGTATATTGTCACCCTGCTTATTTAACTTATATGCAGAGTACATCATGAGAAACGCTGGACTGGAAGAAACACAAGCTGGAATCAAGATTGCCAGGAGAAATATCAATAACCTCAGATATGCAGATGACACCACCTTTATGGTAGAAAGTGAAGAGGAACTAAAAAGCCTCTTGATTAAAGTGAAAGAAGAGAGTGAAAAAGTTGGTTTATAGCTCAACATTCAGAAAACGAAGATCATGGCATCTGGTCCCATATCTTCATGGGAAATAGAAGGGGAAACAGTGGAAACAGTGTCAGATTTTTTTGGGGGCTCCAAAATCACTACAGATGTTGACTGCAGCCATGAAATTAAAAGATGCTTACTCCTTGGAAGGAAAGTTATGACCAACCTAGATAGCATATTGAAAAGCAGAGACATTACTTTGCCAACAAAGGTTCATCTAGTCAAGGCTATGGTTTTTCCTGTGGTCATGTATGGATGTGAGAGTTGGACTGTGAAGAAGGCTGAGTGCCAAAGAATTGATGTTTTTGAACTGTGATGTTGGAGAAGACTCTTGAGAGTCCCTTGGACTGAAGGGAGATCCAACCAGTCCATTCTGAAGGAGATCAGCCCTGGGATTTCTTTGGAAGGAATGATGCTAAAGCTGAAACTCCAGTACTTTGGCCTCCTCATGTGAAGACTTGACTCATTGGAAAAGACTCTGATGCTGGGAGGGATTGGGGGCAGGAGGAGAAGGGAATGAGTGAGGATGAGATGGCTGGATGGCATCACTGACTCGATGGACATGAGTCTCAGTGAACTCTGGGAGTTGGTGAGGGACAGGGAGGCCTGGCGTGCTGCGATTCATGGGGTCGCAAAGAGTCGGACACGACTGAGCAACTGAACTGAACTGAACCAGACTCTCTTCATCTTCCCTACCCTCCAGTCTCTGGGAATCACTATTCTATTTCTACAAGTTTGCTTCTTTTAGATTTCATATACAAGTGAGAACAGACAATATTTGCCTTTTTCTGTCTTATTTCATTTGGCATAATTCTCTCAAGGTTCATCTATGTTGCTACAAATGGCAGAATTTCCTTCTTTTTATTACTGAATAATAATGCATTATATGCATCCCTTTTTTTTATCCATTCATACTTTATTGGACACAGGTAATTTCCATGTCTTGCCTTAGGAGTAATGTTGCAATAAACATGGGGGGACAGTTATCTCTTTGAGATAGTAATTCCATTTCATTTGGATCTATATGCAGAAGTGGAGTTACTGGATCATATGGTAGTTCCATTTTCAATTTCTTGAGTAGCCTCCATAGAATTTTTCACAGTGATTTTTATAGCCCCACCAACAGTGCATGAAGTTTCTCTTCTGTACATCTTCAACCCATTATCTCTTGTCTTTTTGGCTAAAGCCATTATAATTGTTGAGTGGTGATATTTCATTATGGTTTTGACTTGAATTTTCTTTTTTTTTTTTAACTTTACAATATTTCATTGGTTTTGCCATATATCAACATGAATCCACCACAGGTATACACATGTTCCCCATCCTAAACCCTCCTCCCTCCTCCCTCCCCATACCATCCCTCTGGGTCGTCCAGTGCACCAGCCCCAAGCATCCAGTATCATGCATCAAACCTGGACTGGCGACTTGTTTCATATATGATATTATACATGTTTCAATGCCATACTCCCAAATCATCCCACCCTCTCCCTCTCCCAAAGAGTCCAAAAGACTGTTCTATACATCAGTGTCTCTTTTGCTGTCTCGTATACAGGGTTATTGTTACCATCTTTCTAAATTCCATAGATATGCATTAGTATGCAATGGCACCCCAGTCCAGTACTCTTGTTTAGAAAAATCCCATGGATGGAGGAGCCTGTTAGGCTGCAATCCATGGGGTCGCTAAGAGTCGGACACGACTGAGTGACTTCACTTTCACTTTTCACTTTCATGCATTGGAGAAGGAAATGGCAGCCCACTCCAGTGTTCTTGCCTGGAGAATCCCAGGGACGGGGGAGCCTGGTGGGCTGCCGTCTATGGGGTCGCACAGAGTCGGACACGACTGAAGTGACTTAGCATAGCATATACTGTATTGGTGTTTTTCTTTCTGGCTTACTTCACTCTGTATAATAGGCTCCAGTTTCATCCACTTCATTAGAACTGATTCAAATGTATTCTTTTAATTGGCTAAGTAATACTCCATTGTGTATATGTACCACAGCTTTCTTATCCATTCATCTGTTGATGGACATCTAGGTTGCTTCCATGTCCTGGCTATTATAAACAGTGCTGCGATGAACACTGGGGTACACGTGTCTCTTTCAATTCTGGTTTCCTCAGTGTGTATGCCCAGCAGTGGGATTGCTGGATCATAAGGCAGTTCTATTTCCAGTTTTTTAAGGAATCTCCACACTGTTCTCCATAGTGGCTGTACTAGCTTGCATTCCTACTAACAGTGTAAGAGGGTTCCCTTTTCTCCACACCCTCTCCAGCATTTATTGCTTATAGAGTCTTGGATCACAGCCATTCTAACTGGCATGAAATGGTGCCTCATGTTGTCTACAAGAGACCCACCTCAAAACAGAGGACACATACAGACTGAAAGTGAAGGGCTGGAAAAAGATGTTCCATGCAAATAGGGACCAAAAGAAACCAGGAGTAGCAATACTTATATCAGATAAAATAGACTTTAAAACAAAGGCTGTGAAAAGAGACAAAGAAGGTCACTACATAATGATCAAAGGATCAATCCAAGAAGAAGATATAACAATTATAAATATATATGCACCCAACACAGGAGCACCGCAATATGTAAGACAAACACTAACAAGTATGAAAGGGGAAATTAACAATAACACAATAATAGTGGGAGACTTTAATACCCCACTCACACCTATGGATAGATCAACTAAACAGAAAATTAAAAAGGAAACACAAACTTTAAACGATACAATAGAACAGTTAGACCTAATTGATATCTATAGGATATTTCACCCCAAAACAATAAATTTCACCTTTTTCTCAAGCGCACACGGAACCTTCTCCAGGATAGATCACATTCCGGGCCATAAATCTAGCCTTGGTAAATTTAAAAAATTGAAATCATTCCAAGCATCTTTTCTGACCACAATGCAGTAAGATTAGATCTCAATTACAGGAGAAAAACTATTAAAAATTCCAACATATGGAGGCTGAACAACACGCTGCTGAATAACCAACAAATCACAGAAGAAATCAAAAAAGAAATCAAAATTTGCATAGAAATGAATGAAAATGAAAACACAACAACCCAAAACCTGTGGGACAGTGTAAAAGCAGTCCTCAGGGGAAAGTTCATAGCAATACAGGCATTTTCTTGATGATTAGTGATGTTGAACATCTTTTAATGAACCTTTTGGTTACATGGCTTCTTTGAAGAAATGTATATTTAAGTCCACTGTCATTTTTTAAAAAAAATCAAACTATTTGAAGTATTTTTCTGATTGTACAAGCAACTTATATAGTTTGGATGTTTTATATATTTTGGATGTTACCCTCTTACTAGAAAGATAGTTTGCAAATATTTTCTCCAATTCTGTAGGTTTCCTTTTCAGTTTATTAAAGATTGCCTTAGGTATTTGGGGGTATTTTGTGGTTCTATTTGAAATTTAGGATTGTTTCTCTATTTCTGTGGAAAATGCCAATGGAATTTGGAGAGAAAATACATTGAATTGTTTATTATGTATCTTTTAACAATGCTAATTTTTCTGATCCATGAAGTCAAAAAATCTTTTAATTTATTTTATCTTCTTAAATTTCTTTCAACAATGTCTTACAGTTTTCAGTATACAGATCTTTCATATTTTTGGTTAAATTTATTTCTAAGTATTTTATAAATATTGATAGTACTGTAAATGATATAATGTTCTTAATCTTTTGTAAGCTATTTTTAGCATACAGAAATACACCTGATTTTTTATAGGGATTTTGTATTCTGAAACTTTACTGAATTTGTTAAATAATGCTTTTTTGGTAGAGTCTTCATATTCTCTATACATAAGATAGTGTTATCTACAGACAGTTTTATATCTTTCTTTCTTATTTTAAATACTTCTTCTATCTTTTGCTTCCTAATTGCCCTGGTGGGGACTTTCAGTGATGTGCAAATATGAGTGGTGGGAATGGACACCCATGTCTTGTTCCTGATTTTAGTGAGAAGGACTTCAGCCTTTCACTGGGGCATATAATGTTGGCTGTGGATTTGTCATATATGGCCTTTATTCTATCTCTGTATATTACATCAAGGTTCATCTCTCCTTGATCTGATTTACTGAGAGATTTTTATCATGAATTGATGTTGAGTGTCGTCAAATGCTTTTTATGTATCTCCTGAGATAATTTTATAATTTTTACCTTGTATTCTGTTAATGTGACCCATAATATTATTTCATTTGTGCATGTTGAACCACATTTGCATCCTAAGAATAAATCCCACTTGATTATGTGCAGTTGAATTTAGTTTGCTAGAATTTTGTTGAGAATTTTTGTTCATAGAGAATATTGGCTTGTATTTTTCTTGTCATTTCCTTATCTGGTGATTGTATCAAGGTAATATTGGCCTTGTAAAATGAGTTAAGATTATTCTCTTCTCTGCAATTTTTGGGAAGATTTTGAGACAGACTGGTGAAAGTTCTTTATAAAATAATTGTTAGATTGACCAGTGATACCATCTGGACCTGCTGCTGCTGCTAAGTCGCTTCGGTCGTGTCCGACTCTGTGTGACCCCATAGACAGCAGCTCACCTGGCTCCCCCGTCCCTGGGATTCTCCAGGCAAGAACACTGGAGTGGGTTGCCATTTCCTTCTCCAGTGCATGAAAAGTGAAAAGTGAAAGTGAAGTCGCTCAGTCGTGTCCGACTCTTAGCAACCCCATGGACTGCAGCCTACTAGGCTCCTCCACCCATGGGATTTTCTAAGCAAGAATACTGGAGTGGGGTTCCATTGTCTTCTCCGATCTGGACCTGAACTTTTCTTTATTTGGAGAATTTTGATTACTGATTAAATATTCTTACTGGTAATATGTCTGTTTAGATTTTTTTTTTTTTTTTTCTGATTCAGTCTGTTTCTAGGAATTTATTCAAACCTAGGTCATCCAGTTTGTTGGTATATAATTGTAGTATTATCATGATCTTTTTTATTTCTGTGGTATCAACTATAATGTCTCCTCTTTTATTTCTGATTATTTGAATCTTTTCTCTTTTTTCCTTAGTCTAGCTAAAGGTTTGTCAATTTTGTTTACCTTTTTAAAAACAGCTCTTATTTTTGTTGATCTTTCCTATTGTTTTTCTGGTCTCTCTTTTGTTCATTTCTGCTTTGATTTCCTTCTTTCTGTTAATTCTAGGCTTAGTTTTATTCTAATTTTTATTCTTTTATTCTAGTTCTAGCTCTTTGAGTTATAAAGTGAGGCTGTTTATTAAAATCTTTTTCTAGTTCCTTGAGATATAAAGAGAGTTTGTTTAAGCTCTTTTCTCTTAATGTGGGTCTTTTTTCACTATAAACTCCCTTCTTAGAACTGCACTTGCAGCAATGTATAAGTTGGCAGTGTTGTTTTTCCATTTTTGTTTTAAACATATTTTAAAATTTTCCTTTGATTTCTTCTTTGATCCACTGATTGCACAGGAGTGATTTATTGATTTTTCCCATATTTTAGAATTTTCCAGCTTTCATGTTAGTGATTTCTAGTTTTGTAGTACTGTATTTGGAAAAGGTATAGGGTATGATTTCAGACTTGCTACATTTGCTTAGGCTTATTTTGTGACCTTATTTGTGATCTATCCAGGAGAGTGCTTCATACTATTTGAGAGAAAGTGTATCCCGCTACCATTGAGAGAAATGTTCTTTATATGTCTATTTATTCAGTCTATTTGATATAAAGGTATAGTTAACGTGGTTTTCATTCTGAGGGATAAGGATAAGAGGCTTATAGAAGTTTCTTGATGGGAGAGACTGACTGTGGGGGAAACTGGGTCATGCTCTGATGGGCAGGGCCATGCTCAGTAAATCTTTCATCCAATTTTCTGTTGATGGGCGTGACTGTGTTCCCTCTCTGTAGTTGACCTGAGACTAAACTATGGTGGAGGTAAAGAAGATAATGGGGACCTCCTTCAAAAGGTCCCATGCGTGCACTGCCACACTCAGTGCCCCCAGCCCTGCAGCAGGCCACCACTGACCCATGCATCCACCAGAGACCCCTAAACACTAATGGGCAAGTCTGGGTCAGTCTCTTGTGGGGTCACTGCTTCTTTCTCCTGGGTCTTGGAGAGCACAAGGTTTTGTCTGTGCCTTCCAAGAGTCTGTTTCCCCAGTCCCGTGTAAGTTCTGGTGGCTCTATGGTGGGTTAATGGCTACCACCTTCAAGAGGGCATATGCCACACCCAGGTCTGCTGCACCCAGAGCCCCCACCCCTGTGGCAGGCCACTGCTGATCCATAATCCACAGGAACACTCACTGAAAGGCAGGTCTGGCTCAGTCGCTCTGGGGTCTCCTGGTGTGCACAAGGTTTTGCTTGAGCCCTCCAAGTGTCTCTGGCAGGTATGGAGTTTGATTCTGTCAGGGGAGTGTGTAATTTCCTCAGTTCTGTCTTGCCGCAGCAAAAATTTGAAGCAACAGACGGACTAGTGTTACAGCTCGGTATTACACTCACTTTTATTTGTCAAGCAAAGGAAAATACATCCTCGAGGCATGAGGGTGGGCTGACCCAAAAGAAGTGAAGAGAAGAGAAGTGGTGGGGTGCGGGGGGCTCAATTTTTGGCTCTTCTTTTTTGTTTTTTCTTCTCCCCCTGAGCCTGCACTATATAAATTGGGCTAGCAAAGAGGCTGTTTGCTTCACCTGATGTTCTCACTCCAGTCCTCAGACCTTCCTTTGTTCTATTTTCATGGGCTTTTTCCTTTCTTTGTCTTTTAGCCCCTGCTGTTTTGGACTCCTTTTTCCTATTCTAGCTACTTAACAATTCTAAATGTGATTTCACCCCTCCTACCATCTTGTTGGGGATTCTGCTTTGCCCTTGGACATGGGGTATCTTTTTTTGGTGGGATCCAACATTCTCCTAGCAATGACTATTCAACAGTGAGTTATAATTTTGGATTTCTCACAGGAGAAGATGAGCTCACATCTTTCTACTTTCCATCTTGAGTGGTTTTAAAACGATAAACAAAATTGACAAATCTTTAGCTAGACTAAGGATAAAGAGAAAAGACTCAAATTGCCAACACTGGTGGATCATCAAGAAAGCAAGAGAGTTCCAGAAATCATCTACTTCTGCTTTACTGACTAAGCCAAAGGCTTTGACTGTGTGGATCACAACAAACTGTGAAAATTCTAAAAGGGATGGGAATACCTACCACCTTACCTGCCTCCTGAGAAATATGTATGCAGGTCAAGAAGCAACAGTTAGAACTGGACATGGAAAAACAGACTGGTTTCAAATTGGGAGAGGAGTACATCAAGGCTGTATATTGTCACCCTGCATATTTAAATTATATGCAGAGTATATCATGTGAAACACCAGGCTGGATGAAGCACAAGCTGGAATCAAGATTGCCCAGAGAAATATCAGTAACCTCAGAAACGCAGATGACACCACCCTTACCGCAGAATGACGAACTAAAGAACCTATTGTTGAAAGTGAAAGAAGAGAGTGAAAAAGTTGGCTTAAAACTCAACATTCAGAAAACTAAGATCATGGCATCTAATCCCATCACTTCATGGCAAATAGATGGGGAAACAATGGAAACTGTGACACACTTTACTTTGGGGGGCTCCAAAATCACTGCAGATGATGACTGCAGCCATGAAATTGAAAGATACTTGCTCGTTTGAAGAAACGTTGTGACCAACCTAGACAGCATATTTAAGAGCAGAGACATTACTTTGCCAACAAAGGTCTGTCTAGTCAAAGCTATGGTTTTTCCAGGAGTCATGTATGGATTTGAGAGTTAGACCATAAAGAAACTTGAGCACCAAAGAATTGATTCTTTTGAACTGTGGTGTTGGAGAAGACTTTTGAGAGTCCCTTGGACTGCAAGGCGATCTAACCAGTCCATCCTAAAGGAAATCAGTCCTGAATATTCATTGGGAGGACAGATGCTGAAGCTGAAACTCCAATACTTTGGCCACCTCATGCGAAGAACTGACTCATTTGAAAAGACCCTGGTGCTGGGAAAGACTGAAGACAGAAGGAGAAGGGGACAACAGAAGAGGAGATGGTTGGATGGCATCACCGACTCAATGGACATGAGTTTGGGCAGGCTCCAAGTGTTGGTGATGGACAGGGAAGCCTAGCGTGCTGCAGTCCATGGTGTCACAAAGAGTTGTACACAACTGAGTGACTGAACTGAACTGAATAGTTAAAGTACAAGGTTTCTTAACTGATAATCTGTCTGGATGATCTATGGATTGTTGAAAATGAAGTTAAAAATCCCCACTATCATAGTGTTGTCTATTTCTCCTTTCAGATGTGTATTTGCTTAGTATAATTAAATGCTCTGATGCTGGGTAAACAGGTATTAATACTTGCAGTATCCTCTTGATGAATTGACAACTTTATCATTATATAATGACCTTTGTCTCTTCTTAATGTTTCTGACTTAAAGTCCATTTTGTTTATATAAATACACCTACCCCTATATTGAACACATATTTTCAAGTATCTGTATTATGCCAGGGAACTAGCTATGACCTAGAGATTATTAAGTGAACCAAATAAACTGGATCATTGAATTTGTCTCCTATAAAATTTTAAATGGTCAAATACTACTTACATAGTTGCAATTATTAATGTATAAATTTATGCACAAGCACACAAACATACATACACAATTAGAATACTCAATGTTGAAAATTTTGGTAGGAATACAGTGAAAAATTGCTAATGAAATGAGAATTGACACTTCAACCTTAGAAAAGTATGAGAATATATTTTGAGTCATAAAAATTACTTGTACTATTTGATTCATTAGCAACTTCAAAGAAATTTCATGAGCAACAATTTAACCAAAGGAAAAGTATAAAATATGTTTATCACGTTTCATAGTGAAAAAGCATTTTTTCATACATAGGAATTCATATGTACTGAAGAAAATAGAAAAAAATAGTTAAAAGTAGAAAGCAGTGGAGAATGGGCATTATTCTTAGTAACATCTCCCTAAGACAGCCTTTGAAATGTTAATTCAGGTTAAATGGAAGAATATTACAAAATATAACATTGTTTGTAATTTGAGGGTTTAAATATTCCATCTTATTTAACTTGCAATCAAATGTTTGGTATCCATAAATAAAAACTTTGTCATATGTTTCCCTAAGTAGAATATATTTTATCTTAATTTCTCAACGTGCTGTCAAGACCAGATTAAACATACTTACTCTCCAATACCATTACCATAAACCAATCTCCCACCTACAACTCACTCTAAAAAGCACTCATCCCTGTGTACAAGACAGCAAAAGAGACACTGATGTATAGATCAGTCTTATGGACTCTGTGGGAGAGGGAGAGGGTCGGGAGATTTGGGAGAATAGCATTGAAACATGTATAGTATCATGTATGAAACAAGTCGCCAGTCCAGGTTCGATGCACGATACTGGATGCTTGGGGCTGGTGCACTGGGACGACCCAGAGGGAGGGTATGGGGAGGGAGAAGGGAGGAGGGTTCAGGATGGGGAACACAGGTATACCTGTGGCGGATTCATTTCGATATTTGGCAAAACTAATACAATATTATAAAGTTTTAAAAATAAAATTAAAAAATTAAAAAATAAAAAGCACTCATCTAACGCTTCTTACTCTCCTATACTGCCCAACCTGCCTTCTCATGGGAATGTCTCCCTGACTCATGGCATTTCTTCATTTTGCCTTATATGTCATCTCTGCATTTGAGAAGGAAATAGCAACCACTCCAGTACTCTTGCCTTGACATTCCAGGGACAGAGGAGCCAGGCAGGGTACAATCCATGGGATCACAAAGAGTTGGACACTAGCTATACATACTGAAATCATATTCCTTCTTAAAGAACTATCTAAAATGCCAGCTCATTGGTAAAACGTTTCCAAATTCTGGCAGTAAGTCCCAATTTGGTTTTTTGGTGCTCTTTACTTATATTTGCCACATTTCTTTTTTTTTTTTTTTTTTTTTTTTTTGGATAGTCCCCTATATATTTTTCTGTCCAGTTAGGATATAAGTCTTTCAAAGTAGGATTTGTGCTTGTAAGGTTATATTCCTCAAAATAAAAACTAAAAACAATGTATTTTTCTCCTGGGAACAGAATTGATTCAGTATTGGTGTATGTCTCTGTGAATATGCTTCCCATTGGAACATAACAACTGAAGAGTCAATGCAGGAATATATCATTTCACACAATTTGATTTGTGCTCGAAAGTATCCAAATTAAAAAAAAAAATTGCAGACCAAAAATCAGTATCCTATTGTTTTAACAAACTGTTATACTCTTATGACAGCAAATCCTATAAATCTGTGTAGGTGCTTCGTTAATATAACGTTTGTGATCTACAAATTAAATTTCATATTTAATAAACATCAGTCTAAATGTAGTGTTTCTGGACTCTGTCTTTTCTTGTTTACCTCCGTGTTCACATTGGGTGAACTCTTTTAGTCAAATTTATTATATATCATCTATATCAATAAACATTTCTAGCTTTGATTCGACTAGAATTAATTTATTTACTCTATGATATAGCCAAATAATGTCAAGTGGGCATTTTAAAGTGTTGCCTAACACATCATTTTTAATCAGGATCTTTCCAAGTCCTCCATAGGAACCAAGAGGTGTCTCGTTTGTTCATGATAAAATGTTCTGAACAACTGAGTGGCTTCTGATATTTCCTTTCTCTCTTGGTCTGACTCTTTCACTACTGCCACTGTGATGCACCCACTGATAAACTGTAAAGGTAACGATATAATTAACTACTCCCTAAATGACACACGAGTGTCTCACTGCTTCCGTATCAATAGCAGCCCTATAGTTACCCAGGGCCCTGTGATCCTTCTATACCTTCCATAAAATGCACTCTCATTGCCTCCTGCCAGTTACCGATGACACTAGTGTGGCATCATACATCACTGCCCTTACAAGAAATAAATTAACAGCTCAGAATTGAATTGTAACCCAAGATGGTTGTTAGATTATCATTCCAAAAATCACTAAACTATGTTTTTACACACAATCTGTGTGGTACTTTTTTAAAAATATTAAGACAATGTTTTTAGGGAAGTTAAATGTTCATAGCAAAATTGACAGCAAAGAACAGAAATTTCTGACACTTCCTGCCCCACACATACATGGCCTCTTTTATTTATCACCAATCCCCACCAAGCTAGTACACTCCTTTCAGCTGATGAACATACAATGATATGCCACGATCACCCAAAGTCCACAGTTGACATTAAGGTTCATTTTTTGTTGGGGCACATTCTATGGCCTTGGACAAATGCATAACAACAATTATCATCATTATGTATTATAAAGAATACTTTTACTGGCCTAAAAATCTGTGTTCCTTCTTTTCATCCCCATCCTCCAAGTCCTGGCAACCACTGACTTTTATACTGTCCATAGTTCTGACTTCTGCAAAATGTCAAATAGTTGGAATGATACAGTGTACAGCCTGTTCAAGCCTGCTTTTGTTTACTTATGTGCTCCTCTTTATCTTTTCATGGTTTGATAGCTCATTTCTTTTTTATGATGAATAATATTTCATTGTCTTTATGTGCCACAGTTTATTTATCCACTTACCAAATGAAGGACATCTTGATTATTTCCAAGTTTTGGCAATTATGAACAAAGCTGCTAAAAAACATTTGTCTTAAGGTTTTTGTGTGGACATAGTCTTCAGTGAATGATACTTTAATAATAATTTTCTTTAATAATGTCATTAGCTTGCGTGATTTTGAGCATTATCATTAGCAATTTAAGCTGCTTTTATCTTGAGTAGGATTCATCTAATTGAAAGCATGTTAAGGATTGAATCTTTCCCTCCAAAGCTGATCGTGACCGAATTAAAATTTTGATCCCATTAATTGCATATTTCAATATAGTAATATAAAAGTGCATTTTTAATGTGTGAAAAAGAGATTATTCTTGCTATCTAATCTAAGTCTTCCATATTAAATAGTTCCTCTTTGAAGTCTTATCCCATTAGGACTTAACCTCTCCTTTCAGGCTTTAGCTTCTCAGGTAGCACAGTAATAAAGAACCATCTGCCAATGTAGGAGCCACAGGAAACATGGCTTTGATTCCTAGGTAGGCAGGATTCCCTGGAGGAGGAAATGGCAATGCACTCCAACATTCTTGCCTGAAAAATCACAGGGACAGAGGAGCCTGATGGGCTATAAAGAGTCAAAAACAGCTGAGCACAACACAAGGAGGCACATAGATATTTTTAAAAATCCATTATTTATGACTAGTCAAAATAACTGACTACCTAAAGCTTTACCTTACTTCCCTCACTAAAAGCCATTGGAATGACAGAAGAAACCTCCTAGAAAAAAGGAAGTGTATCTTCAGAGGGCAAAGATTATTGAAGAATTTCTTAAAGATATAAAGCAGATGGGATTTCATTGGAAAAGAAACCCCATAGAGGTGAACAACTGACAACTCCATAGAGACTTCTGAAAAAAGAAAAAGTTTCCAAATGTAACACCAGAAAACTCCCTAGGATCAGAGCAAGTCTGGCTTGGGAATCAGAGCAGTCCCCGGGGCAAATGGCAAAGTAATTAATTAAAATACTCATGGAAATTCTGTACCAGGACATAGCTCTCAGGTACAAGCTATGCTGTGCTATGCTCAGTGGTGTCCAACTCTTTGTGATCCTATGGACTATAGCCTATCAGGCTACTGGAATGGGTTGTCATTTCCTTCTCCAGGGGATCTTCTTGACCCAGGCATCAAACCAGTGTCTCTTGAATCTCCAGCATTGGCAGGAGGATTATTTACCGTTATGCCACTTGGGAAGCCCTAGTGAGCTCTAAATTTAATGGAGGATGCACTTTAGGGCACTACCAGGGTGGGCTTGGTGCCAGGAAGGCAGGGAGAGCAATGGTCAGCCTCCAGTTATACAGTAGATACTGAGTCCTTGCAAGTGGATCAATGAAATAAAACTAAAAACATACACAAAATTTTAAAATCTCAATAAAAATATGGTAAATATTCATGGAATTTGGGATGATAAAAAAATATTATAAGCCTAATACAAATTCCAGAAGTCATAAAAGAAGGACTTGTATATTTGACCACATAATTAGTTTCACCTTCATTTTGACCAACCATATCACGAGGAAAGGTAAAAGACAAATTAAAGCACGGGAAGCATATTAACATTAAATGTAACAGACAAAAATTAAACTTCCTAATAGGCAAAACTGATGTAAATCAGTAACAGAAAGACAACCTAGTAGAAAAATGTCATATGAACATATATATATATATATATATATATATCCCTCAATGTTTTAGACTATTAATTAGACTATATGTTTTTAAAATTACACATGATCAGGCAATGAAAGTAAAGATAATAATGCACTAATTGGCAAACATAAAAATAATATACAATGCTGGAAAAGTGGTGAGAAAAACAGCACTCTCATCTTACTTATTCTTGAACATAAATAAATTGATATAAATGTTTTAGAGCACAATTTGGCAGGTTTTACCAAAATTTAGTGCTATTAAATTGAAGAAAGTAGGGGAAATCACTAGGCCATTCAGGTGTGACCGAAATCAAAGCCCTTATGATTATACACTGAAAGTGACAAACAGATTAAAGGGATTAAACCTGATCACAGAGTGCCTGAAGAACTATGGATGGAGGCTTGTAACACTGAACAGGAGGCAGTGACCAACACCATCCCTAAAAAAAGAAAAGCAAGAAGGCAAAATGGTTGCCTGAGGAGGCCTTACAAATAACTGAAAAAATAAAAGAAGCTAAAGGCAAAGGAGAAAGGGAAAAATATACCCAACTAAATGCAGAGCTCCAAAGAATAGCAAGGAGAGATAAGAAAGCCTTCTTAAGTGAACAATGAGAAGAAATGAAGGAGAACAATAGAATGGGAAAGACTAGAGATCTCTTCAAGAAAATTAGAGATACTAAGAGAATGTTTCAAGCAAAGATGGCCTCAATAAAGGACAGAAACAACAAAGAACTAATAGAAGCAGAAGATACTAAGAAGAGGTGGCAAGAATACACAGAAGAACTGTAAAAAAAAAAAAAAAGATCTTGATGACCTCCTGGTCATTTATGATGGTGTGGTCACTCACCTAGAGCCAGACATCCTGAAGTCAAGTGGGCCTTGGGAAGTATTACTATGAACAAAGCTAGTGGAGGTGATGTAATTACAACCAAGCTACTTCAAATCCTAAAAGATGATATGTTATCCTGTTAAAGTGATGCACTCAGTATGCCAGCAAATTTGGAAAACTCAGCAGTGGCCACAGGACTGGAAAAGGTTCATTTTCATTCCAATCCCATGGAAGGGCAATGCCAAAGACTGTTCAAACTACAGCACAATTGTACTCATTTCACATATTAGTAAGGTAATGCTCAAATTTCTTTAAGCTAGGCTTCAACAACACATGAACTGAGAACTTTCAGATTATAAAGCTGGATTTAGAAAAGGCAGAGGAACCAGAGATCAAATTGCCATTATCCACTGGATCACAGAGAAACCAAGGGAATTCCAGGAAAACATATACTTCTGCTTCATTGACTATGCTAAATTCTTCAATTGTGTGGATGAAAACAAACTGTGGAAAATTCTTAAAGATATGGGAAAACCAGAGCATCTTACCTACCTCCTGAGAAACCTGTTTGTAGGTCAAGAAGCAACAGTTAGAGCTAGACATGAAATAATGAAATGGTTCAAAATCCTGAAAGGAGTTTATGAAGGCTATATATTGTCACCCTGCTTATTTAACTTGTATGCAGAGTAATCATGTGAAATGCTGGGCTGGATGAAACACAAGCTGGAATCAAGATTGCCAGGGAGATCTCAACAACCTCAGATATTTAGATGATACCATGCTAATGGCAGAAAGTGAAGAGGAAATAAAGATCCTCTTGATAAAGGTGAACGAGAAGAATGAAATATCTGGCTTAAAACTCAACATTCAAAAAAATGAAGATCATGGCCTCTGGTCCCATCACTTCATGGCAAATATGTGGGGAAAAGATGGAAACAGTGACAGACTTTATATCCTCGAGTTCCAAAATCACTGCAGATGGTGACTGCTGCTATAAAAGCAAAAGACACTTGCTCCTTGGAAGAAAAGCTATGACAAACCTAGACAGTATATTAAAAAGCAGGGACATTACTTTGCTGACAAAGGTCTGTATAGTCAAAGCTATGCTTTTTACAGTAGTCATGTACAGATGTGCGAGAGGAACCATAAAGAAGACCGAGGGTGAAAGAACTGCTGCTTTCAAACTGTGGTGCTGGAGAAGACTCTTGAGATTCCCTTGGACACTGAGGAGGTCACACCAGTCAGTCTTAAAGGAGATGAACCTTGAATATTCATTGGAAGGACTGATGCTGAACCTGAAGCTCCAATCCTTTGGCCACCTGATGCAAAGAGTTGACTCATTGGAAAAGACCCTGATGCTTGGAAAGATTGAGGGCAAGAGGAGAAGGGGACAACAGAGGATGAGATAGGGGGTGGTATCAGTTGCTCAATGGATGGAAATTTGAGCAAACTCCAGGAGATAGTAAAGGACAGGGAAGCCTGGCTCAGTTGATAAGGCTGCAAAGAGTCAGACACAACTTAGTGACTGAAAAATAACAATAGACAAAATATTTGTGCCCTCCAAAAATTCATATGTTGAATTTCACCATGATGATGCTATTAGGAGGGTCTTTGGGAAGCAATTGGGCTTTCCTTCTGGCTCAAAAAGAAAGAATCTGTCCTCAAGTCAGGAGACCCGGGTTCAATCCCTGGTTTCAGAAAATCCCCTGGAGAAGGGAATGGCTACCCACTCCAGTATGCTTGCCTGGAGAATTCCATGGACAGGGAAACCTGGAGAGCTACAGTCCATGGGTTCACAAATAGTCAGACACAACTAAACGACTGAAGACAGCACAGCACACAAAATTCTATGAACGAATGATCACAGTAGCTTTACTTTTAATAGCTCCAAACTGAAAAAAACACCCAGATGTCCTTCAATGGGTAAATGATTAAACATAATGTCATACCATGATCCATATGTAAGAAAATGTTGTACCATGGAATACTACTTAGCTATCAAAAGGAACAAGTTATTGATAGACATGACAACCTGGATGAATCTCCAGATATTTATGTTTAAGAAAAATTCTAATCCTAAAAGATTTTATACTCTATGACACCACATATATAACATTTTTGAAATAATATTATAGAGCAGAGGAATAGATTAGTAGTTGCCAGGGCTTGCTAGGGAAGGAAAGGAGATAGCTCTGATGGTAAAAGGGAACATGAGCAATCTTCATGATAGAACCATTCAGTCTCTTGACTGTGGTTCAGTTCAGTTCAGTTCAGTCGCTCAGTCGTGTCCGACTCTTTGCAACCCTGTGAATTGCAGCACGCCAGGCCTCTCTGTCCATCACCAACTCCCGGAGTTCACTCAGATTCACATCTTTTGAGTCAGTGATGCCATCCAGCCATCACACCCTCTGTCGTCCCCTTCTCCTCCTGACCCCAATCCCTCCCAGCATCAGAGTCTTTTCCAATGAGTCAATTCTTCGCATGAGGTGGCCAAAGTACTGGAGTTTCAGCTTTAGCATCATTCCTTCCAAAGAACACCCAGGACCGATCTCCTTTAGAATGGACTGGTTGGATCTCCTTGCAGTCCAAGGGACTCTCAAGAGTCTTCTCCAACACCACAGTTCAAAAGCATCAATTCTTCGGCACTCAGCTTTCCTCACAGTCCAACTCTCACATCCATACATGACCACTGGAAAAACCATAGCCTTAACTAGATGGACCTTTGTTGGCGAAGTAATGTCTCTGCTTTTGAATATGCTGTCTAGGTTGGTCATAACTTTCCTTCCAAGGAGTGAGTGGTAAACGCTACAAAAAGCTACATACACAAAAATTTGCGTAGCAATAATACGTAGAGATGAACACACACCTACAAAGGCACGCATGCAAAATCAGTGAAATCTGAATAAGGTAAATGAATTGTATTAAAGTCAATTTCCCGATTAATGTACCGTGCTATAGCTATACAAGTGGTTACCTTTGGTAGAAACTGAGTGAAGGGTGCAGAATATTAGGTCAGTGTTGTGTCTGACTTCTGCATATTCATCTGCCTTTGTTGTCATTTAGTCACTAAGTCACATCCAACTCTCTCATGACTCCGTGGACTTTAGCCCACTGGACTTCTCTGTCCATGGGATTTCCCAGCAAGAATACTGGAGAGGGTTGCCATTCCCTTCTCCAGTGAATCTTCCCAACCCATTGATCGAACCTGTATCTCTTGCATTGTAGGCAGAGACTCTTTACCACTGAGTCACCTGGGACTGCCATTATTTCAAATAATCTGCCATTATTTCAAAATAAAAAGTTAAAAAAAAAGAAAAAAAAAAACCTAGGTCTATTTCACAGACTTATTTTGTTAAATAAGGCCAAAGGAATGTGGTAGGTTTTTGTTTTTGTTTTTTAAGTTCTTTAGGTAAATCTATGTGAATGACGTTAATAACTATAGCTAGATGTTATTACCCAGTTTAGACTGAACCTATCGCCATAGCATTTGCCTGAGGTTTGTCTGAATCTGCTGTTGTGTGAACTGTCTTAGACTGCATGGCTGTTCTTTTGGATTCCACCATTGCAGTGCAAAGGGCTTTCCCGATGATGCTAGTGGTAAAGAACCCGTCTGCCAATGCAGGATATAAGAGACTTGGATTCAATCCCTGGGTTGGGAAGATCCCCTGGAGGAGGGCATGGCAACCCACTCTAGTATTCTAGCCCTGGAGAATCCCATGGAAAGAGGAGCCTGGTGGGCTACAGTGCATAGGGTCTCAGAGAGTTGGACACAGCTGAGTGACTAAGCACACAGACTGCAGTGCAAATCACCCACGTCTTCCTCCCTCCTTCTCTCCCGCTCCTCTAGACTGAGTCTGGACTACAGTCCCAGCCTACACTACTCAAAGCCAGATAATATCATGACATGCATGGCTATGTTTTTCTCAGTATTACTGTCAGTAACGTAACGTAACATTTTTAGACTTCTAATATATTATGTAAAGCATGCCAACAAACATGATTTTTCAAAGGATGAGTATAAAATATTTCAATAACAATTCCAGAGATATTAACTGTTTTTGATTGTCTTGTTTTCACTGCTTTCATGTACTAGAGGTGATACTAGTTTGGTCTCATTTAAGGAAGCATTTTTATATAGTTTTCATGTGTTTTTCAATTCTTTGTTCTAAAACACAAGAGCTATGTCTAAAACACATGGTACTATAGACACTGGTAAACACTGTTGGCAAATAAAAATGATAAAAGACAGGTCAAGTCTTATTTGGGTAGTACAGTTGTAGTGAATATCTATACACACACACATACATACAAACACACAGAGCTCATATTTTAGCTCACTTGTTTGAAACAAGTTGATTTTTCGATGACAGCTAACAATGTTGAACAGTCCTTTAGAGACTACTGTCATCAAATCAGGCTTGAGTCAGAAGTGAAAATGAATCTATGTTTTACTTCCTCCTAAATGTTTTTCTAGGCAACAGACACTCTGAAATAAAGACTGTCAGAAGGAGCTGGCAAAAAATTACAGATTATAGTTCTAAAGCCACACAGCTTCTTTGTCACAGTTATTTTCAACCGTATTGTTTGTCTGGTTGGAGGCCTAAAAGGGATGTTAGAGAGGATCCCCAGAGTCGTTTTTTGATGACATGGCACTGAAATTGCTTTTCGAACTGTGATAATCACTGCTACTGCCTCTGAGTGCCAGTGTATTTCTTAGAGAACCTTTTTCCCAAACAGGCTTGCAGTGCATTTCCTGTGAGCCTAGCATAGCTGATGGCCTCAGTAGTAATGGATGTCTTGGGTCACTGTTTTTTAATACACTGTGATTACCCTTTCCTCTGACTGCTATGTAGGCTAAATGGCACTCCAGTAATTATGATTGTGGCAACCCAGAATTGGAATCAAATCACAGAACTAAAAGCCTGCCCTGACAACCACACAGCAAGTGCTCCTTTTCTCATGATCATACAATTTATTGTTCTGTATTTAAAGCTTGGTCTTGTGCTTCTGTTGCTTAATGCGCAATGAGTGAATGAATCAATGGAGTTATTAAAAGAGTATTTAAAAGACTGAATGTTATAAGAATCAAAAGAAACTGAAAAAAAAATGTGGACAATACTGAGTTTTGCTAGAAACACAATCATTCCTTTTTAAAAGGGAGACACTGATGTATAGAACAGTCTTATGGACTCTGTGGGAGAGGGAGAGGGTGGGAAGATTTGGGAGAATGACATTGAAACATGTAAAATATCATGTAAGAAACGAGTTGCCAGTCCAGGTTCGATGCACGATACTGGATGCTTGGGGCTAGTGCACTGGGACGACCCAGAGGGATGGTATGGGGAGGGAGGAGGGAGGAGGGTTCAGGATGGGGAACACATGTATACCTGTGGTGGATTCATTTTGATATTTGGCAAAACTAATACAATTATGTAAAGTGTAAAAATAAAATAAAATTTAAAAAAAATAAAAAAATAAAAGGGAATATTTTTCTGGTGATAGTTTGGGGAAACCATGTAAATTCCTGGACTCCATCCCCAAAAGTTCTAAGTCAGCCTCGGGTAGTACATAGCAATTTTAACCTAGGCTTAAGCAAAGGGTTCTTAAACTTGAGAGTGAATAAAGGATCCATAAAGGAGTAAATGTGATAAACAGGTACATGTGATGAACTTGGTCTTTGAATGATACTTCTGAAAATAGAGATTTAAAGTTTAAAAGCAGGCTGATAAAAAATAATCACAAAACATTCTATTTAATCCATGTTCACCAGATAGATGACCAGGTAGAAGTTCATGATAGAAACACTGCTCAGAATTAAGGAATATAAATTTAAAACTATGCATTCATTATACCTCCTGGAGACTGAAGAAACTGGGTGGATTCAGGTACAGTGGCTGACAAGAAGATAAGACTTTGGCTTACTATTGTGTGGTCGTGGCATTCAAACGTATGCCCAAACCCTAGGCTTTTTGCCTTACACCTCATTCCATTTCCCACCCCTGCCACGTGTGCTGGAGCTCTAAATCACAATAGTGCTCCTGCCTTAGTGTTCATGCCTGAGTTCTTTTTCGAATTTTTTACATTTAGACCAACATTTTCGCAGTTTTGGTGGCCTCCCTAATTTTTGTCATTCTCTCTCCATTCTCTCTGGGGTCACTTGGATATGATCCTGGGTATCACATTTCTTCCAGAGTAAAGAAATTATTCTCCCCTGTCTCTCTTTTTTTTTTTCCAGAGTAAAGGAACTGTTCTCCTTAGTCCAGTCTATATTCTGCTAAGTCTACCTGGAATGATGTGCTGTTGGTACTCTTTTTTTTTTTTTCTATTCCTTACTGGATCCCCAGAACACCTCCCCTTAGGACTAGGGTCTGTCTCTCTACCAGCTTAGTTCCAAAGCCCTGCTTCAAATGCTACTTATCTGGTTCTTTCATCACAGCCAATCTGAGATTCACAATGTCTTAATACACTTTGTCAAAGAAGGCCACTAAATTTGCTAACAATTGTGGATGGATTATCCTCCCTAATTCATTCATCCAGCCAAATCATGGTAAGCTGTCAATACCAAGCATTTAAAAGAGAAAAGGAACCTTTTAATCAGGCATGATGGATAAAATAAATTGGAGGTAATGACAAGCATTTATCAGCTGTATTTTTCTAATAATGGATCCAGAAAAGGCTATCAAAATAAAGGCATTTTATCCTTTACAGTAACAGGGCTAGAAAAAGCATCAGCAACTCGTCTGGGTCCCTGTCTTTAAGGACACAGTAAAAATGAATATGTTCATTTTAGACTACATTATAAATTATAGGGCTTTCCTTGGTGGTTGAGAGGGTAAAGAATCTGCCTGCAATGCAGGAGACCTGGGTTTGATCCCTGGGTTGGACAGATCCCCCGAAGGAGGGCATGGCTACCCACTCCTGTATTCTTGCCTGGAGAATCCCCATGGACAGAGGAACCTGGCGGGTTACAATCCATTGGGTCACAAAGAGTCAGATATGACTGAGTTGACTAAGTACACAGCATGATAACTTATAAATATCCCTGAGCGTAGCTCAAGGTCTTATAGCATCATGTCTTCTCTTGACAAATAAAACAAGATCTGCTTTTCTCCGGCCCATCTATGCCAAGGCTGTAACTCCTGAAATTATTTTCTCTTTAGACACATTCAGAGAAAGTAAGAAGTTCATTTTTATTGGATCATCTACTTTAACTTCCTTGCAAACATACCATTTTTCTAACACTAGAGTTATATGGTAAAAAGTAGGGTTGAAATTCATTTTATTCCTTGTGGATATTCCAGCACAATTTGTTAAAAAAATTTTTCCTTTCCCCATTGAAATGATTCATTCTCCTTTGTTGAAAATGAATGGACTGTACAAGTTAAACCATTTCTGAGTTCTGTTCCACTGGTCTATCATTCCTTATGCAATTACTCTGCTATATTGATTATTCTAACTTATTAGGTGATTTCTGAATTCAGCTTATATAAGCCTTCCAAGTATATTTTTTCTTTTCTAATTTTCAGGGTTATAGATTCTTTGTGTTTCCATATAAATTTCAGAATTAGCTCATCAAATTCAAAAAGAGGGAGCAAAGGAAGAAGGGATGGAAGGAGGGAGAGAGAGATTGAGGGAAGGAAGAAGAAAGAAAAAAAGGAGAAGAAAGGAAGGAAGACTGCTAGACTAATAACTGAGAATGTGTTCAATTTATATATTATTTTGGTGAAAACTGACATCTTTATAACAGTGTCCTCCAACAAATACATTTGTTTTGTATTGTTTAATTTCCATTGTTTAAGTGGTATTTAATTTCTCTAAGTAATGTTTTCAGTGTTGAGGATTTATATGACTTTCATCAAATTTATTTCTAAATATTTTATGTTTATTGCCTCTTCAATATTTAGACTTATTGTAAAATTTCATACCAATTATTTGTCACTGTATAAAAAATGTAATTTTTTTAATTAAGCTTCTACCCTGATAATTTGTTAAATTTATTCTTAGTTATAATTTTCGGAAGATTACTTAGGATATTCTGCATACAATCATCATACAATCATATAACATACAAATAGAGAAACTTCCCTTCTTTTCAATCTTTGTATTTTAATTTTCCATTTCTAGATTCACTTCTGTAGCTAGACTTAGCAGTAGAAAATTTATTGAGAGTTAAGAGTGATCATCTCATGAAGCAGGGCACTCAAAGCTGGTGCTCTCAGACAACCCAGAGGGATAGGGTGGGGGGCGACGTGGGAGGGGGATTCAGGATGAGGGGACACATGTACACCCATGGCTGATTCATGTCAATGTATGGCAAAAGCCATCACAATATTGTAAAGTAATTGTCCTCCAATGAAAATAAATAAATTAATTTTTTAAAAAGAACACTTAGAAGAAATAACATCTCAAAAAAAAAAAAAAAGAGTGAGCATCTTTGCTTTCTTCTAATTTTAGGAGGAAAATAATTAGCATTTCACAATTTGGTATGATGTTACCCACACTTTAGTAACAAATGCCCTTGAATAGATTGAAAAATCATTTTATTCCAAGGTTTTTGCAAATTTTTGAATAAGTATTAAAGGTTGTCGAATGTTTTTACTATATCTGTTTAAATGGTCATTGATTATTTTTCCTTAAAATCAAGCATTAAATTCATTGATTTTGAATATTAAATTATATGGGCTTCCCTGATAACTCAGTTGGTAAAGAATCTGCCTGCAATGCAGGAGACGCTGGTTTGATTCCAGGATCAGGAAGATCCGCTGGAGAAGGGACAGGCTACCCACTCCAGTATTCTTGGGCTTCCCTTGTGGCTCAGCTGGTAAAGAATCCGCCTGCAATGCAGGAGACCTGGTTTCAATCCCTGGGTTGGGAAGATCCCCTGCAGAAGGGGAAGGCTATCCATTCTAGTATTCTGGCCTGGAGAATTCCAAGGGCTGCATAGTCCATGGGGTCACAAAGATGGACACGACTGAGTACATGACTTTTTACATGACTTTTTGTAAATCTTTGAATAAATATTAAAGGTTGTTAAATGTGTTTACTATGTCTATTGAAATGGTTATTGAATATTTTTCCTTACAATCAAGCATTACAGTGAATGATTTTGAATATTAAATTAATCTTGCATTTCTGAGATAATTTAAATATATTTTGTTATTGACTTTGTAATTTTAGGGGGGAGTGGCTTTTAAGTTTATGCTGACTTCATAAAGCAAGTTGAAATGTATCCATTCCTTCCTTATTTTCTGATGTGTGCACTCAGTCATTTCAGTCATTGTGACTGTATGGACTGTAGCCCACCAGTGTCCCCTATCTATGGGGTTCTCCAGGCAAGAATATTGGAGTGGGTTGCAAAGCCCTCCTCCAGGGAATCTTTCCAAATCAGGGACTGAACCCACATCTTTTAGGTTTCCTGCATTGGCAGGCAGATTCTTTACCACTAGCACAACCTGGAAAGCCTATTTTCTGATTGACTACAGGAAATCATTACTTCCTTTAATATTTTATAGAATTCCACAGTAAATCATCTAGGACTGGATTCTTCTTTCCGAAAAAGTTTTTGATAATGAGTACAATGTCCTTGATACATATAGTTTCAGTTCAGTTCAGTCGCTCAGTCGTGTCTGACTCTTTGCGACCCCATGAATTGCAGCACGCCAGGCCTCCCTGTCCATCACCAACTCCCGGAGTTCACTCAGACTCGCGTCCATTGAGTCAGTGATGCCATCCAGCCATCTCATCCTCTGTAGTCCCTTTCTCCTCCTGCCCCCAATCCCTCCCAGCATCAGGGTCTTTTCCAATGAGTCAACTCTTCGCATGAGGCAGCCAAAGTACTGGAGTTTCAGCTTCAGCATCATTTCTTCCAAAGAAATCCCAGGGCTGATCTCCTTCAGAATGGACTGGTTGGATGTCCTTGCAGTCCAAGGGACTCTCAAGAGTCTTCTCAACACCACAGTTCAAAAGCATCAATTGTTCAGTGCTCAGCCTTCTTCACAGTCCAACTCTCACATCCATACACGACCACTGGAAAAACCATAGCCTTGACTAGAAGGACCTTTGTTGGCAAAGTAATGTCTCTGCTTTTGAATATGCTATCTAGGTTGGTCATAACTTTCCTTCCAAGGAGTAAGTATCTTTTAATTTCATGGCTGCAATCACCATCTGCAGTGATTTTGGAGCACAAAAATAAAGTCTGACACTGTTTCTACTGTTTCCCCATCTATTTCCCATGAAGTGATGGGACCGGATGCCATGATCTTCGTTTTCTGAATGTTGAGCTTTAAGCCAACGTTTTCACTGTCCTCTTTACTTTCATTAAGAGGCTTTTGAGTTCCTCTTCACTTTCTGCCATAAGGGTGGTGTCATCTGCATATCTGAGGTTATTGATATTTCTCCCGGCAATCTTGATCCCAACTTGTGCTTCTTCGAGTCCAACGTTTCTCATGATGTACTCTGCATATAAGTTAAATAAACAGGGTGACAATATACAGCCTTGATGAACTCCTTTTCCTATTTGGAACCAGTCTGTTGTTCCATGTCCAGTTCTAACTGTTGCTTCCTGACCTGCAAACACATTTCTCAAGAGGCGGATCAGGTGGTCTGGTATTCCCATCTCTTTCAGAATTTTCCACAGTTTATTGTGATCCACACAGTCAAAGGCTTTGGCATCATCAATAAAGCAGAAATAGATGTTTTTCTGGAACTCTCTTGCTTTTTCCATGATCCAATGGATGTTGGCAATTTGATTTCTGGTTCCTCTGCCTTTTCTAAAACCAGCTTGAACATCAGGAATTTCACAGTTCACGTATTGCTGAAGCCTGGCTTGGAGAATTTTGAGCATTACTTTACTAGCATGTGAGATGAGTGCAATGCAAAGAAATAGAGGAAAACAACAGAATGGGAAAGACTAGAGATCTCTTCAAGAAAATTAGAGATACCAAGGGAACATTTCATGCAAAGATGGGCTTGTTAAAGGACAGAAATGGTATGGACCTAACAGAAGCAGAAGATATTAAGAAGAGGTGGCAAGAATACACAGAAGAACTGTACAAAAAAGATCTTCACGACCCAGATAATCACAATGATGTGATCACTGAGCCAGACATCCTGGAATGTGAAGTCAAGTAGGCCTTAGAAAGCATCACTATGAACAAAGCTAGTGGAGGTGATAGAATTCCAGTTGAGCTATTTCAAATCCTGAAAGATGATGCTGTGAAAGTGCTGCACTCAGTATGCCAGCAAATTTGGAAAACTCAGCGGTGGCCACAGGACTGGAAAAGGTCAGTTTTCATTCAAATCCCAAAGAAAGGCAATGCCAAAGAATGCTCAAACTACCGCACATATAGTTTCCTCAACTATCAAATATGGATAATAATGCTATACCCTTTGAGGGATTTTAATAAAAATTAGTTAATTTGTTACTTGTAAAACCCCTAGAGTACATCAGGCACATAGGAAAGGATTAACAGATGTCTGTTAAATAAAGTTTCTGTTAAGATGTTAATGATTTATATTAAAATGTTTTGTGCATATATATTTCATATATGCTTTTAAATAATACTTAAAATTTAGGTTATAAAATATATGAATTGATATATTCTTAAAATTCATTTTCTCATACCATTAATTCTTTGTAATTATATAATGGATAAGTTATACATATATCCCCATAACATACTGAAATATTTCTATTACTTAGAGAATTATATCCTATCCAATGCTCATTTTTAAAATAAGGTATTAATATGAAATTTCCGAGTTAGATGCCTTGAACATATTTACATTCTTTGTATTAGTTATCAAATATCTTTTCCAAAAGATTGTCCCTTACCAAAAGTTTTTAACTGTACATTCATTCTGACACTGGATTCTATTATAATTCCCCCTGTTGCCTACTTCATTTGCAAACTTGAACAATTTTTGCTTTAATTTTAAAATTTCTAAGTGAGTTATGTTGAACATTTTTTATTACTTCTATTGAAAATTATTTTATCATTTAGTTAGCCCTTCTTTTATATTTACTAGTGAGTTTTATTCATGTCTTTTGTCCATTTTCTACTACAACGTTAGAATTTTTATATGTTCATTTTTTAAATCTTACCATTTACCTTTGGTTTTGTTACCTGACACACCAAATGTTTCCTTTCCCAAGTTTATGAGTCAAAGCACTCAGTAATTAGTGATTTCCTTCATTTCTATTTATACAATTGTTGAAAATGATTTTAAAATCCAATATTCAATTTTCTAGTTTTTACTACATATTAATTTTTTATCTTATAATTTTTCAGTACCCTCATACTTATTTTTATTTATGATTTAAAAAGGGGCTTCCCAGGTGGCTCAGTGGTAAAGAATCCACCTGTCAATGCAGGAGACACAGGTTTGATCCCTGGGTTGGGAAGATCCCCTGGAGGAGGAAATGGCAATCCACTCCAATATACTTGCCTGGAAAACTCCATGGACAGAGGAGCCTGGTGGGCTACAGTTCATTGGGGTCACAAAGAGTTGGACATGACTGAGTGAGGACACACACACGTAATTAAAAGAAAAAAAAAATCATGAAACATTTTATCATCTTCACTTAGCAGTGATTCCCAAAAGGACTACTTGACTTAGCCAGAAAGCATACTTAGTAAGTAGAGCTGGGATTGTACCGTCTAATTCTCCTGTTCCAGTGTCCACGCCTAAACTGAGGACAAGCATGCTGCCCAATCACCCATGTATTTTTTTTAGTTTGCTTTCTCAATGTAAAATTTTAAGTGAACATATAAAGACATGTTCATGCTCTAAAATACATTTACTTTACATGTATTTATTCACAGATTGTTCAACTGTGAAACAGACTACCATAGGGTCCACTCAGAAGGGCATTGTGGGGGGGGGGGGTTATAAGGTGAGATGCCTTCAGGACCAGTTAGAAAATGTTATTCATACATATGAAGTGCAGTGCCATAAAACTGGTTAAACTTATGGTAAAATATAGAGAGCCTATTTTTCCCCTAAGTGTGTAAAAATTGTTTTTTTGAACACTTGGTGTTCATATCAAGAAAGTCTGCAGAGCTGGACCCCAGGGTACCTTTAGATCCTTACCTTAATGTGTCTACCGATCTTAAACTATTATGTCACAATCTTTGCCCAATGCCAAGCAGTTCCCTACTTTCAAAGACTCAAACCTCTTGAGCACAAACCCCCAAATCCTATAGATGATCTCTGTCTCACCCCTCTTGAGAGATTACTGGGACTTTCATTATGGCATTCTCCCTCATGGGAGTGAATTCTAATCAGCTAGACTTTGATTTACGAACAGGCTGTTCAGGATGTTTGAGGATTTTAATTCTTTCAAGAAAATGATATTAAGATTAAAGGTATGAATTTTGGTACATTGTGAGGAAAAACTGTTTTACTCAATTCCAAGTCCCCCCCCCCCCGCCCCATCGCCCCCCGCCCTGGCCCAATCCATGCTTGGTTTATATCTAACTGAGAGTGGTAAGAAAGCAACAATACTGTGAAAATGCACACTGACAATCTGAAGAGGGAATAGGAAGAACTTTTTATACATGGTCATCTTGAAATCTGTGAGGGGCTTGGAGTTTTCTCATCAGGTCGATTACTTTTGCCCTTGAATAATTCCATAAAATGTTTAACCTCATTATTATTTAAAGACATTTACACTAAAAGCTATACTATTTTGTACTTGGTTTGTACTTTTGTACTTTTTTGTACTTGTAAAGATAATGCATGAAAATAAAGAAAGGGGGGGGGGAACGAGATGGTGGAGGAGTAGGTGGACGTGGAGTATATATCTCTTCATGGATACATCAGATATACACCTTCAGACACAAATGTGCATGCAGAACACCAGCTGAGAGTGGACAGGAGTACCTGACCAGTGGTGGGGGCGAATAGAACCACGCAAAACTCAGTAGAAGGAAGGAACTAGGGGAAAATACAGGAGTGTTAGTAGGACTGGACCTGCCCTCAGTGGGTGGGGGAACTGAGGCAGGGGTCCGATCCCAACATTGGGGCAACTGTCTGAGTCAGAGGAGAAACATTTAAGCCTGAGAGTGAAACAGCTGATCTGTAGCAGCCTAAATGGAATGAGAATCAGACAGTCCTTGCCGCAGCCATACATACCCTGAACATGGACTCAGGTACCCTGGAAGGCGCAGCAGTTGGGAGCTGGAGTTTAGGGATTGTGGAGCACCAGGGCGAGGACTGCTGTTGACTTCAGAGAGACAGATTGAGGGCATGTGAGGGAGAAGATTGTAGTGGGAAATGCCTGTAGAGGAAAGCCTGGCAGCCATGGAAACAAGGCGATACTGCTGAGTCACGCATAGTGGGTGGAGCCATCACCATAGCCTCTCTCCCCCCACACACCAGCTTTGGCAGCTGAACAACAGAGTGGCTGTCCCATCAAATGCCTGACGCACTAAACTACAGAGTAGGACCCACCCAAGTGCCTGATGCACTGATGTACAGAGTAGGACCCCAGCCAGGGGGGCCCCTCTATCCCCAGGCAAGGGACCCTCTAAGTGCCTGAAGGGGTGGAGCTATGGAGAAAGGCCAAAGAAGCCTTCTGATCGCCGGCTACAGCAGGCTCAAAAAAAGACTCTGAAAGGACCATAACTTCTGCAGCAGACGCAGTCCATGTCCCTGCACACTTGGTGCCACCAGGGACCCCGCAAGCCAAGCTGCTGTGCCACCTTCATACTCAACTCTCACTAGGACAGAGCTGCCACAGGCAAAATTCTTGCGTCTATGCATTCGGGGTCGCTTTGGTCATGTCCAACTCTTTGCAACCCTGTAGATTGTGGCCTGCCAGGCTTCTCTGTCAGGGAGGTTCTCCAGGCAAGAACACTGGTGCATATTGGCCATACTGGTTGCTATACCCTTCTAGAGCACTATATTTCCTGCTGCCCTATCTGCCAACTCCCCTGAGTACCTGGTGCTGCCAGAACCCCTGAGACCCAAACAGCTGCACCATCTTCACACCTGGCCCTCACAGGGGCAAACCAAAGTCCACCAAGGCAGCCTCAGGAGCAAACCCCAGTGGATGAACCACATGCAGAATTGGAAATAAAACCACAATTGAAACCCAGGGCAGTGTGGCTAAGGAAGAAGACCCAAAACCTTCCCACCAGCTATACAAGCTACAGATTAAATCCACATGATCAAGTAGGCTGACTCTGTGTGTATGGAATATATAAAAGGACATTGAAAGCTCTCACCAAAGAAAACTCACTAGTTCTGATAGCTGTGGACATTGGAGGCAAGAACACACAGGAGTAGGACCAGATTAGAATCTGAGATGTCCCCACAGCAGGTCCAGAGATCAGCACAGTTTTGGAGGTCATCCTAGGGAGGTGAGGTGGACTGTGACTCCCAGTGAAGGAAAGGACTCTGACAACAGTGATTCAAGAAAAACATTTATTATTTGTATGTTTTCACTTGCTCTGTAGATTCTTTTGGATTTTTTTTCTGTGTTTTTTTTTTTTTTTCCTTTTTTATCCCCTTCTGTTGTAGTTGTCAATTTTATTGGCACTATGAAATCTAATTAAGTTTTTGAACTTTTTTCTTTTTCCTCAGTCACATTTTTTATTGTCATTATAAACCTCTGCCTCTACATTGGATTTTTGCAGTTCTGTGAAGTTTTCCTTTTTTTTTTTTTCTCTTTTTTTAATTTTAATTTTTATTTTTTTCTAATTTTATTTTATTTTTAAACTTTACATAATTGTATTAGTTTTGCCAAATAATTTTTAAACCTACTATTTTTCTGCAATTATTCTTGTGTTTGCTTTTCCTACTGTTCTTTTCCCCTTGCAGTTAACCTTTAATGTATATAAATCTTCTTTATCTACCTCTATTTAACTTTGCATATCTATTCTTTGTTTCTTTTCTTTTGTTCCTTTCCTCTCAACATATTTGTTAGTTTTATTTTCAGTGCTTTATTCCCCAATTGATACCTCGATTTAGTTTTCCAGTTTGTGCTTTAGTTAGTTTTGTTCTTAACTGGCAGATATAATTTTTGGTTTCCATTGTTCTCTGAGTCAATCTATGGTACTTTATTTTTGGTGGACTGTTTTGATTTTGCTTATGGGTGTATATGTATACGTGTATATTCATCACACTTTTTATTTTTGTTATAAAATCTCTGCCTCTACATTGCACTTTTGCAGTTCTGTGGAGTTTTGTTTCATTTGTTTTTTCTTTCTTCTTCCTTTTTAAAAAATTATTCACGTTTTATAATTTTAACTTTAAATTTTTAAACCTTTTATATGCTTTCTACATTTATTCCTTTGTTTATCTTTCCTACTGTTATTTTCCCCTTACACTTAATCTTTAATGTATATAAATCTTCAACTACCTCTGTTTAACTTTGCATAACTATTCTTTCTTTCTTTCCTTTCCTATCAACATACTTGTAAGTTTTGTTTTCATTGCTTTATACCCCCTTGGCACCTTACTTTAGTTTTGTTTTCCAGTTTATGCTTTAGTTAGTTTTGTTCTTAACTGGTAAATATAATTTTTGATTTCCTTTGTTTGCCAGGTCAATCTACTGTACTTTATTTTTGGTGGACTGTTTTGACTATGCTCATGTGTGTGTGTGTGTGTATATTCCATTATATTAATAATCATTTGCCTGATTTTTTAACTGCCATTTGACTGGGGTTCATCTCAGTTTCTCATTTTGGGGTATTTGTTTTAATCTCACTTAACGCCATAACAAACCACTTGTGGAATCTTCGCTCCTGACCAGGGATCAAGCCCTGAGCCTTTCGAGTGGGAGCACTGACTCCAAGACCCTAGATTACCAGAGAACTAACCCCAGGGAGTATAAAAGTGAGAACTCACACAAAGGAAACCACTTGAATACAAGACCTGGCACCACCCAACCACCAGTAGCACCCTGCAGGATACCTCATCTAAACAACAAACAAAACAAAAATACAAATCAATCATAAGCAGACAGGATGACCACCTCACTCAGCCTTGCCCGTCAGAGGAAAAACAAACAAACGAATAAACAAAAAAGCTCAGCACAAATCTCACCCTATACAAAGCTTACACAAACTACTGGACCAACCTTGCTGCTGCTGCTGCTAAGTCGCTTCAGTCGTGCCCGACTCTGTGCGACTCCATAGACAGAAGCCCACCAGCCTCCCCTGTCCCTGGGATTCTCCAGGCAAGAACACTGGAGTGGGTTGCCATTTCCTTCTCCAATACATGAAAGTGAAAAGTGAAAGGGAAGTTGCTCAGTCGTGTCCGACTCTTAGCGACCCCATGGACTACAGCCTACAAGACTCCTCCATCCATGGGATTTTCCAGGCAAGAGTACTGAAGTGGGGTGCCACTGCAACCTTAGGAGGGCAGAAACCAAAAGGAAGAAAGAAATCAGCCTTGAAGCCTGGGAAAAGGAGACCTCAAACACAATAATTTAAAAAACAAATAGTGAAAAGGCAGAGAAATACTACACAAATAAAGGAACAAACTAGAAACACAGAAGTCCAAACAAATGAAGATGAAATAGGCAAACTACCTGAAAAAGAATTCAGAATAATGATAGAAAAATGATCAAAAACCTTGAAAAGAAAATGGAGAAAATGCAAGAATCAATTAACAAAGACCTAGGAGAATTAAAGAATAAACATACAGAGAAAAGCAACACAATTACTGAAGTTAAAAATACTCTAGAAGAAATCAATAGCAGAATATCTGAAGCAGAAGAATGAATCAGTGAGCTGGAAGATAAAATGGTAGAAATAACTTCTGAAGAGCAGAATAAAGAAAAAAGAATGAAAAGAAATGAGGATAGTCTCAGAGACCTCTAAAACAATATCAAACACACCAATATTTGAATTATAGGGGTCCAAGAAGAAGAAGAGAAAAACAAAGGGCATGAGAAAACTTTTGAAGAGAGTATAGTTGAAAATTTCCCCAACATGGAAAAGGAAATACTCGATCAAGTCCAAGAGGCACAGAGTCCCATACAGGATAAACCCAAAGAGAAACACTCCAAGACACATACTAATCAAACTAACAAAGACTAAACTCCCTTGTTGCAAGGGAGGAGCAACAAGTAACATACAATGGAAACCCCATATGCTTAATAGCTGATCTTTCAGAAACTCTGAAGGCCAGAAGGGAATGGCAGAATATCTTTAAAGTATTGAAAGGGAAAAATCTACAACCAAGATTACCATACCCAGCAAGGATCTCATTCAAAACTGATGGAGAAATAAAAAGCTTTTCAGACAAGCAAAAGTTAAGAGAATTCAATACCACCAAACCAGCTCCACAGCAAATGTTAAAGGGACTTATATAGTCAAGAAATATAAGAGAAGAAAAAAGATCTATGAAATCAACCCCAAACAATTAAGAAAATGGCAACTGGAACATATATATCAATAATTACTTTAAATGTAAATGGATTAAATACTCCAACCAAAAGACACAGACTGGTTGAATGCATACAAAAACAAAATCCATATATATGCTGTCTGCAAGAAACCCACTTCAGACCTCAAGATACATAGACTGAAAGTGAGAGGACAGAAATATATATTCCATGCAAATGGGAAGCAAAAGAAAGCCAGAGTATCAATCCTCATATCAGACAAAATAGACCCTAAAATAAAGATTAGAAGAGATAAGGAAGGACACTACATAATGATTAAGAGATCAATCCAAGAGGAAGGTATAACAATTGTAAATATCTATGCACCCAACTTAGAAGCACCTCAATACATAAGACAAATACTAACAGACATAAGAGGAGAAGTTGACGGCAACACAATAATATAGGAGGCTTTAACAAAACACTCACATCAATGGACAGATCATCAAAACATAGAATTAATAAGGGAACACAAGTCCTAAATGATACATTGAATGAGGTGGATCTCATTGATATCTTCAGGACATTACATCCAAATACAGAAGAATACAGCTTCTTCTCAAGGGCACATGGAACATTCTCCAGGATAGACCACATCTTGGGTCACAAATCAAACCTCGGGAAATTTAAGAAAATTGAAATCATATCAAGCATCTTCTCTGACCACAATGCTATGAGACAATATATCAACTACAAGAAAAAAACTGTAAGAAACACAAACATGGAAATTAAACAGCACGTTTCTTAATAACCAACAGGCTACTGAAGAAATCAAAAGGGAAATCAAAAATTTCTAGAAACAAATGACAATGAAAACACTACAACTCAAAACCTACAGGATGCAGCAAAAGCAGTTCTCAAGAGGGACGTTTATAGCAATACAATCCTACCTCAAGAAATAAGAAAAATATCCAATAGACAGCCTAACTTTACACCTAAAACAACTGGGAAAAGAACAACAACAGAAAAAAATCCCAAAATTAGTAGAAGGAAAGAAATCATATAGAGCCAAGCAGAAATAAACAAAAAAGAAATGAAAGAAACAATAGTAAAGATTAATAAAGCTAAAATCTGATTAACTGAGAAGATAAACAAAATTGACAAATCTTTAGACAGATTATAAAGAGAAAATAATCAACAAAATTAGAAATGAAAAAGGAGAGGTTACAACAGACAACTAAGACATACAAAGGATTATAAGAGACTATTGTGAACAACTATATGGCAATAAAATGGATAACACACAAGAAATGGACAGATTCTTAGAAAAGTTCAATCTTCCCAGAATGAACCAGGAAGAAACAGAAATTATGAACAACCCAATTACAAGCACTGAAATTGAAGCTGTGATAAAAAATTTCTCAAAAAACAAAAGTCCAGGTCAGAGGCTTCACAGGAGAATTCTATCAAACATTTAGAGAAGAGCTAATGCCTATCCTTCTAAAACTCTTTGAAAAAGCTGCAAAGGAACACTTTCAAACTAATTCTATGAGGTCACCATCACCCTGATACCAAAACCAGACAAAGACAACACAAAAAAAGAAAACTACAGGCCAATATCACTGATGATCATAGATGCAAAAATCCTCAACAAAATTTTAATGAACAGAATTCAGAAACACATCAAAAAGCTCATACGTCAGGATGAAGTTGGTTTATTCCAGGGATGCAAGGATGTATATTCTTAAACAGGCAAATCAATCAATGTGATACACCATATTAACAAATTGAAAGATAAAAAATCATATGATAATTTCAATAGATGCAGAAAAAGCCTTTGACAAAATTCAGCACCCACTTATGATTAAAACTCTTCAAAAATTGAGCATAGAAAGAACCTACCTCAACACAGTAAAGGCCATATATGATAAGTCTACAGCAAACATTCTCAATGGTGAAAAACTGAAAGCATTCCCCCTAAGATCAGGAACAAGACAAGGGTGTCTACTTTCACCACTGTTATTCAACATAGTTCTGGAGGTCCTAGCTACAGCAATCAGAGAAGAAAAAGAAGTAAAAGGCATCCAAATAGGAAAAGAAGAAGTAAAACTATCACTACAGATGACATGATACTGTACATAGAAAACCCTAAAGATAGTATCAGAAAACTGCTAGAGCTAATCAGTGAATTTAGCAAAGTTGCAGGATACAAAATCAATACACAGAAATAACTTGTATTTCTATATATAACAATGATAAATCAGAAAGAGAAATTAAGGAATCATCCCATTCACCACTGAAACAAGAAGAATTAAATATCTAGGAATAAACTTACCTAAGGAGACAAAATAACTGTACACAGAAAATTATATGACACTAATGAAAGAAATCAAAGATGACATAAACTTATCAAGAGATATTCCATGTTCCTGGGTAAGAAGAATCAATACTGTGAAAATGACTATACTACCAAACACAATCTACAGATTCAATATGTGATCCCTATCAAATTATCAATACATTTTTCACAGAACTAGAACAAAAAATTTCACAATTCATATGGAAACACGAAAGACCCTGAATAGCCAAAGCAGTCTTGAGAAAGAAGAATGAAGCTGGAAGAATCAGCCTTCCTGACCTTGGATTATACTACAAAGCTAGAGTCATCAAGAGAGTATGGTACTGGCACAAAAACAGAAATTTAGACCAATGGAACAAGACAGAAAGCCCAGAAATAAACCCCAGCACCTATGGGTACCTTATTTTTGACAAAGGAGTCAAGAATATATAATGGGGCAAAGACAGCCTCTTCAATAAATGGTGCTGGGAAAACTGGACAGCTACATGTAAAATAATGAAATTAGAACACTTCCTAACACCATACACAAAGATAAACTCAAAATGCGTTAAAGACCTAAATGGAAGACAAGAAACTATAAAAGTTTTAGAGGAAAACATAGGCAGAACACTCGAGACATAAATCAAAGCAAGATCTTCTATGACCCACCTCCTAGAGTAACAGAAATAAAAGCAAAAGTAAACAAGTGGGACCTAATTAAATGCAAAAGCTTTTCAACAGCAAAGGAAACTATAAGCAAGGTGAAAAGACAACCCTCAGAATGGGAGAAAATAATAGCAAATGAAACAACTGACAAAGGATTAATTTGCAAAATATACAAGGACTTCATACAATTCAATATAAGAAAAACAAACAACCCAATCAAAAAGTGAGAAAAAGATCTAAACAGACATTTCTCCAAATAAGATATACAGATGGCTAACTGGATCATCGAAAGAGCAAGAGTGTTCCAGAAAAACATCTATTTCTGCTTTATTGATGATGTCAAAGCCTTTGACTGTGTGGATCACAAGAAACTGTAGAAAATTCTGAAAGAGATGGGAATACCAGACCACCTGACCTGCCTCTTGAGAAACCTATATGCAGGTCAAGAAGCAACAGTTAGAACTGGACATGGAACAACAGACTGGTTCCAAAGAGGAAAAGGAGTATGTCAAGGCTGTATATTGTCACCCTGCTTATTTAACTTATATGTAGAATACATCATGAAAACGCTGGGCTGGAAGAAGCACAAGCTGGAATCAAGACTGCCAGGAGAAATATCAATAAGCTCAGATATGCAGATGACACCACTTATGGCAGAAAGTGAAGAGGAACTCAAAAGCCTCTTGATGAAAGTAAAAGAGGAGAGTGAAAAAGTTGGCTTAAAGCTCAACTTTCAGAAAACGAAGATCATGGCATCCGGTCCCATCACTTCATGGCAAATAGATGGGGAAACAGTGGAAACAGTGTCAGACTTTATTTTTTGGGGCTCCAAAATCACTGCATATGGTGACAGCAGCCATGAAATTAAAAGACGCTTACTCCTTGGAAGGAAAGTTATGACCAACCTAGACAGCATAGTAAAAAGCAGAGACATTACTTTGTCGACAAAGGTCTATCTAGTCAAGGATATGGTTTTTCCAGTGGTCATGCATGGATGTGAGAGTTGGACTGTGAAGAAAGCTGAGTGCTGAAGAATTGATGCTTTTGAACTGTGGTGTTGGAGAATGAGAGTCCCCTGGACTGCAAGGAGATCCAACCAGTCCATTCTAAAGGAGATCAGTCCTAGGTGTTCATTGGAAGGACTGATGCTAAAGCTGAAACTCCAACACTTTGGCCACCTCATGAGAAGAGTTGACTTACTGGAAAAGACCCTGATGCTGGGAGGGATTGGGGACAGGAGGAGAAGGGGATGACAGAGGATGAGCTGGCTGGATGGCATCACTGACTCGATGGACATGAGTTTGAGTAAACTCTGGGAGTTGGTGATGGACAGGGTTGCCTGGCGTGCTGTGATTCATGGGGTCGCAAAGTGTTGGACACGACTGAGCGACTGATCTGAACTGATCTGATCTGATCTGATGGCTGATTCATGTTGTGGTTTGACAGAAAACAATAACATTCTGTAAAGCAATTATTCTTCAACAAAAAATTAATTAAAAAAAAAAAAGAAAGGAGGGGTGTTCCTTAGTATGATTAAATGTTAACCCAAATTAAAGAAGATGAAAATAGAATGAGGATGGATGGGCTGACCTTTAAGGATGGATTCACTTAACATAAATACTTTCAATAATAAAATATTACCAAATATATATTTGACAGTGGTATACCAAGTCTACAGTAATGATGTAAAGAAAATAATTTGTCCCAAAGAGGAGGAATATTTTATGACTGACATTTTTTTAGAATTGCCAGCACATCGTGAAAAAAGAAAGAACAAATTTTAGTTGGTTTTGAGTTTTAATATCATTTAAAATTTTCCATGGAAAATAATTCTTTTGGTGTCTCCACTATGACCAATCGCTCACAACACCCTCCCCAATTGCTTAATATGCTATCATTTATTGGCACTTTATAGATCTCAATTTTTATAAGCAATGCTGAGATCACTTCATGACAAAATTTAATTTTGGCTAGTACACTGAAGGAATGGTCTTCTGTATCAGAAGTTATTATAATTTCTAAATAAGATGAAGTGCCATGTGTGTCATAAAATCATATTTTCAGATAGGGATTAAACATCATACATGAGAAAACTGATAGTAATTGTTTGGAAAAGTTACAACTGTCTATTGTGTAACAAAACATAAATGCTTAGAGATTTTTCAACTTGTTTCTCTTTAACTTTTAAGAATGGACTACATATAACAGAATCCATAGAAGTAGTACATATAGTTTGGCCCTCCCAGAATAGCTTTTAATAAATAATATTAATCATTGAATTTTTAAATAGTAAATAAAAAAATAATTCACAGGAATTTACAAGAGAAACAGATTCACAGGATGGGTTATTGAATTTGAGAACTGCAGTCTTATTCAATAGAGCCCAAGGGGTGATTATGGTTCTCATTAGGAAAAAATGCCTTTGTTAGTTCTCCCAGAAAAAAATTTCCTAGTATTTTTCAGTTGCTGAGCATAGTTATTAACCTAAGTTTTAATACAGGATTCTCAATAAAATAGACTGTATTAAATCAAAAGACTTATCTTTCATTATAGAATAACTCAATTCTCAAGAATCTTAATTTAAAAAAAATAAACCAACTACCAAATAAATGAAAATAGTCAATGCCTCATGGATTCTAATGATTTTATTATTAATCCTGGTTAATATTTAAAATTCTTCTTAAAATTTAGGCCATTTTTTATCTTGTGTGGTATAATATGCTAAAACATATCCAAAGACTTGACAATTTAAGATTATGATATAAACATTGATTCATAAAAGTATTACCAAATTATAAATACATCAGTTCAGTTCAGTTGCTCAGTTGTGTCTAATTCTTTGCCACCCCATGGACTGCAGCACACCAGGCCTCCCTGTCCATCACCAACTCCCAGAGTTTACCCAAACTCATGTCCATTGAGTTGGTGGTGCCATCCAACCATCTCATCCTCTGTCCTTCCCTTCTCCTCCCACCTTCAGTCAATCCCAGCATCAGGGTCTTTTCTAATGAGTCAGCTCTTTGCATCAAGTGGCCAAAGTACTGGAGTTTCAGCTTCAACATCAGTTCTTCCAATGAACACCCAGGACTGATTTCCTTTAGGATGGACTGGTTGGATCTCCTTGCAGTCCAAGAGACTCTCAAGAGTCTTCTCCAACATCACAGTTCAAAAGCATTAATTCTTTGGCACTCAGCTTTCTTTATAGTCCAACTCTCACATCCATACATGACTACTGGAAAAACCATAGCCTTGACTAGATGGACCTTTGTTGGCAAAGTAATGTCTCTGCTTTTTAATATGTTGTCTAGGTTGGTCATGACTTTCCTTCCTAGGAGTAAGCATCTTAATTTCATGGCTACGGTCAACATCTGCAGTGATTTTGGAGCCCCCAAAATGTATAACTATATAGCGGTCCAAATTTCATTTTTAATTCTTCAAGTGTCTATTCAAGACCTGGTTCTCTTTACCAGGATTTGGGTAGACAGCCTAAGACATAAAAATAATGACTCTCTCCTTTTTTAATAATAATGAAAGCACATTTATAGAGCCTTTCTCTTTTCTTCTTTTGGCTGCATGGCATGAGGTGGGAGAATCTTAGTTTCCAACCAGAAATTGAACCCATGCCCTCTGCAGTGGATGGGGCAGATTATTAACCACTGGACTGCTAGGGAACTCAGCCAAGAGCCTTTTTTAATTATAAAGAAAATATTCAAATTCATCTTTATGAATCCAGATCTCTGCAAAAGGGATCCTAGATTTGATTGGCTCAGTGAGTGGAATTAAATCATGATGAAGCATTTCAGCTAGCAACATTCTCCAGGAAACTCACCAGCAGAGAAAACCTACCTCCACCATTCTGATTACAAATAGAAATATTCCTCTACACCTTTTTCTTCAGGTGCTGGCATAAGTTCACTTTTGTTAAATATCTAGGCCCACATATATGTTTAACATGTTGCTCTTCATGTTAAAAAAAAAAAAGGCATTCATAGATGAAGTTTAAAGAGCTGTTAAATATCTCTTCCAGAGAGAGTAGATAGTATTCATCATAAGGTCTTCAAAGTTTTGATTTCCCACTAAAGATACACATACATGTAAAATTTGTTAACTGAGAGTCAACCGAACTTTGCCAGAAAAACATGTTATGAAAATGAAAGAACTCTATGACAACCTAGAGGGGTAGAATGTGGGGTTGGGAGGGATATAGTTACAAATGATGCACATTACTATATAATGATGCAGAAACCAACACAAAACATTGTAAAGCAATTATCCTCAATTAAAAAATAAAATTAATAAAAAATCAAAGAGAAAATATACATCATGCCATGTTTCTGATGAGGGAGAAGACAGGCTTTGCTATGCGTATATAACCACATTCCCAAGTACAAATCTCTGAAACAAGAAGCCATGAAAAGTGTTGGATAAGGAACATTCTGTACACTAAAGAAAATTTGTGAAAATTACACAAAGGAGTTCAATATAAGTGATGAGAATTCTCTCTCTTTTGTAAACAAAGACTGTTACCCAGATGTTCAGGCTGAATAAAACATAACCATGAAGATGTCCAAAGAATTCTTTTTTGGCCTTATCCAATAGACTGATTAATCACTGGGATGAAACTGGTCACAGATTAAATGACAAATTTATCTCCATTGGTTAAGGTGGTGTCAGCTCTGAGATAATGTAATACATGGACATTAACGTTAGGGATATATTTGTTAGAACACTGGTGATTTAATTTACTAGCCATGTGACTTCAGGCACTAAACTTTAAATTTCTGAACGTCATTTTGTCCTTCCATACAATGGGAATAATAATACACTGACCTACATTAGTCTGAAGATAAGGTGTGACTGCGCTTATCATATGTACTATTTCTTAGATCCCCTCCCACAGGCTTAGGCTGAACACATGTGATTCAGAAGGGCAGGGTATAGTGTATTTTGAAATCTTAAGAGCTGATAACATTTTAAAAATTCATTTTCTATCTGGAAATCAATTTACATTTTAAATACATTTCTATTTGAATTACATTGTAACATCTTTCTTTTTCAATTACCTAGCCAGTAAAATTAAATGCAAACAAAAAAAAAATTTTTACTGCAACTGTAATTGTAACAGGTGGCCTGGATTTTACCTCCTACCTAGTTCTAAATTTAATCAATATGTCTCCATCACCAGCACTAAAATCATATTATTTTCCTTATGTAAGCCTTGTAAGATTTCAAAACCGCAACAAACTATTCTGGCTATTCAAAGGAAAATGAAATCTAAATGTATTCCTTTTACTGAATTTCCCTGGAAACTACTAAATATAAAGGCACTGATTTTCTCATATTTATCTTTATATCAAAGTGGACCCACTTACAACTTTGCAAATATGTCATTGAACATACTGTGGAAAATTGCTGAGATGATAAGATAGACATTTGGAATCTATTTTCCCTTTTCCCTAAGAAGCAGGAGTATTAGCTAGTGATTAGTTGTTTCCATGACTAAATCCTTTCTTAACGTCAGTTATAAATTTAGTAAGCTAAATGGCAACCCACTCCAGTACTCTTGCCTGGAAAATCCCATGGATGGAGGAGCGTAGTAGGCTACAGTCCATGGGGTCACAAAGAGTCGGACATGACTGAGCGACTTCACTTCACTTCAAGCTAAAACTAATCCTACCAATATAGATAAGGGAAGACTAAGGAAAACAGAGCTTCAGTTAAATGCTGAAAACTTTTTTTAACCTTAAAACATAAAGAAGTTAGTTATTCATTTAGGCTCAGTGGTGAATGAGAAAGGAAGAATAAAAAAAAAGTTACTATCATAATGAAAAAAATCTATTCTGAATCCTTCCTGTTACAGCTGCAGTTTTGGTACCTGCTCCCCACTCCCCCATATACATAACATCCCTTAAAGAAATATGTATGCAAGGAACCAGTTCAGACAAATGCATACAAACTTTTATCATTAACAAGATTTTGGACCCAGTACTCTATGTTATCTGTAGGCAAGCTAGACTCAAATAAAGTGTGACCAACTGGGCTCCTATTCAAACAGAAAGGAAATCTAGGTCAATTTGTCATATTAGTTGTATGGAATTTCAACAGAAATAATAAGGACAGTGAAGTTGAAGAAATTTTCATTTTAAAAATTGGAATACAAGTAGACCTCTGTCAAAGAAGGACAAATTTTAACTCTCTTACTTATCACTTTAAATCGCCCATTGCCTCAAATGTTGGACCAATGCATTTCCTGTACTGAACCCATCTCTAGCAATACTTTTCTGTCTTGAGGGTAAAAACCTTTGAACATCTAACAATGAAAACATAGCAATAAAAATTGAAGTTCTTTAAGAAGTCTTTGAGAAGGATTGACTAGGTCTAAATAGTCAATCAGGGAGAACAATCTTATTTTCTCTTAAATACAAATATAAAATTTTGTATTTCTATTCTGAAAATTTGCAAACACTCCTGTGCATCTCTGTGTGAATAAATGAGATGAGGATGCTTATTTCATAATTTAAAAAACTTTTTTTCTTTATTTTTTTGTTTGCACCGGGTCTTCGTTGCTGCACCTGCCTCTAGTTGCAGTGAATGGGGGCTACTCTTAAACATTGCAGTGCATGGGCTTATTGCAGTGGCTTCTCTTGTTGCAGAGCACAGGCTCTAGGCACATGGGCTCAGTAGTTGTGGCACACAGCCTTAGTTGCTTCGGGTCATGTGGAATCTTCCCGGACCAAAGATCCAACCCATATACCCTGCATTTGCAGACGGAGTCTTATCCATTGTGCCACCAGGGAAGTCCTCATACACGTTTTAATGAATGTTTCTTTGATGTCTCCTCCAAAACTTACTGAAATAGGTCAGGAAAAGACTTTTCTTAAATCTGCTTCAGTTCAATAGAAGACCACTCTCCATGCTAAACTAAGAAATCATCCCTATTCCATCTTGCATGTCAGGTTTTATTCATATAAAAGAGGCGATTACAACAAGCAGAATTCCCTGGCATCTCCCTGATGGATGGACAGTATGGCCAAGAAACAAATATGTATTGTTTTAATCCACTGAGATTTTAGAATTGCTTGTTGTTCTGAATAATCTGGAATCTCTCTTCTGAAGAATACACAGAGTACAAAGAGAGTGAAGTTCAATTACCCACAAGATAATGTATTCTTCATTTTTCAATTCACACAAGAATAATCATATTAGCCCCTTGTAATAAAACCCCTGATGCTAGAAAGAAATTAAGTTCTCACTCAATATAGAAAACATCACTTTAAAGCATTTCTTTCTATTCTATTCAGATATAACCAGAGGGATCTCATTAATATACCCAGTTGGAATGTAAGTTTCTTTGTTAGTATCTGAAGCCAGAGCTTTCTTCATCTGGAACTCATGTAGATTTTTAAGCATATCCAAAGTTAGGCTACTCAAACTGCAAATCTCTAATATGATCCAATTTTCCAAAGTTCCATATAGACAAAAGGAAATGAAAGAAAATCATCGCACTAGTTCAACATCACCAATTCTAGAAAACACAAACACATCCCAGAATCAATTCTAATTACTGCATTTGCTTACTCTCTGCAGAATTATTTGACCATTACTGAATATTTTCCAAACTAAAATAGTGTGGCCCCAAACCACTTATAATTACCACAATTCTGGGCAGCCCCTTGGCCTCTCTTAAGCCACCATTGCCTTTTAAAGGAAAGCAAATTCAGCATCTTTTTGCTAAAATGATCTGAAATGAGGAAGGAGGAAGATTGTGTACTTTCATCCACAAATATTTTTCTGATCCCTGGTTTCATAATTTTATATAGCACTTAGACTCTAGTCTCAAACAACACTGTTATTCTCTGCCACTGATATTAAGGAAGATAGTGTTTTATTTTTGTGAGCCAGAAGAAAAAGGAAGGAGAAGTTTTCCTGATTTCGACCCTTACTGTATATAAATCAAGTCAGGCTATCTATCCAAAGTTCATCCCTGTTCATAGAGACAGAAATTCTAATTATGATCCTACAATTTTAATATCTAAGGAGACAAACAAAAGACATCACTATTAAAGATTCTTCCTTATAGAACAGCACCAAAATATATCTTGATCATTTTGTTTCTTTCTCTTTATACACACATGCATGATTATGAGCACACATACTCACACACATGTGTGTGTGCCCTGCGCCTAAGACTCTAGAATCCTTTGCTTATGTAAAGAACAACCTCAATGAAACAACCATGTGGTTGGAGTATCTCATCAAGACTGCACACAGGCTAAACAGATCTCCCATTTTAGTCCCACCAGGTGTCTCTACTCAGTGCTGAATGAAATTACAAAAAGAATCCAGAAAAAGGTACAAAGAACACAGTCATGTCATCTGGGGCAGTCAGTTCTTTGCCACCCACAGCATGTAGTTCGGTTTAGTCACTCAGTCGTGTCCAACTCTTTGTGACCCCATGAACTGCAGCACGCCAGGCCTCCCTGTCCAACACCAACTCCCGGAGTCCACCCAAACCCATGTCCATTGAGTTGGTGATGCCATCCAACCATCTCATCCTCTGTCGTCCCTTTCTCCTCCTGCCCTCAATCTTTCCCAGCATCAGGGTCTTTTCAAATGAGTCAGTTCTTCGCATCAGGTGGCCAAAGTATTGAAGTTTCAGCTTCAACATGAGTCCCTCCAATGAACACCCAGGACTGATCTCCTTTAAGATGGACTGGTTGGATCTCCTTACAGTCCAAGGGACTCTCAAGAGTTTTCTCCAACACCACAGTTCAAAAGCATCAATTCTTCAGTGCTCAGCTTTCTGTATAGTGCAACTCTCATATCCATACATGACCACTGGAAAAACTATAGCCTTGACTAGATGGACCTTTGTTGACAAAGTAATGTCTCTATTTTTTAATATGCTGTCTAGGTTGGTCATGAGGTTCTGGTAATTTAAGAGGTTTTCAGGCATTTTCTGACCATAAAGGAGTTGAGTCTGACAAACCATCTTTAGCATCACTCCCTGCCAAGGTGACAAAACTGTCCTGCTGTAACCTTTTATCATTAGTTGGTCCAGTGATCCATACAGCTAGGAAACTCTGGGGAAGTTGGTTTAGAGTTCCTAACTTTTATTTCCATTTGGTCCCTTGCAGGGCACAAGAACATGAAGCAATGACTGAGACTTTCAAGTATACATACCAGGAAAGGCTAGTAGGCAGGGCCCTAAGAAGAGACCCAACTGCAAGCTACCAACTTTACATTTAGATATGTGGGAAAGGCGAGACCTAAAATTGCTTACTACAAGAAGGCAGAAAATGACTGAAAGAGAAAATCCATTTCCCTTTTTATTTTTTTTAATTTATTTATTTTAATTGGAGGCTAATTACTTTACAACATTGTAGTGGGTTTTGCCATACATTGACATGAATCAGCCATAGGTGTACATGTGTTCCCCATCCTGAACCCTCCTCTCACCTCCCTCCCCATCCCATCCCTCTGGGTCATCCCAGTGCACCAGCCCTGAGCACCCAGTCTCATGCATCAAACCTGGACTGGCGATCTGTTTCACATATGATAATACACATGTTTCAATGCTATTCTCTCAAATCATGCCACCCTCACCTTCTCCCACCGAGAAGGATTCTTGCCAACAGGAAAGAACAATTTCTTTCCCTAAGAGATAAGAGCTAGAAGACAATGGAAGAAACAAACATGATTCCATGCAGACCAAGTCAAGCCTTCACTCTGCCATAAGCCTATGTCATCAACATCAGTCTATGGCCTCCCTTACCACTGGCCGCACTGTGTCAGTATCACTGTTATCACATCTTTCCATCGTCTGGTTTTGGCAGTGCTCTTGTATGTCTTTCCCCTACTAGCTTGAAAGCCCTAGAATGAGGAAGCTACTCTTTACAAATTCCAACTAGGGCTTACAATCCTAGTGGTCTTGTCCTGAGTATACACTCAGATACTGGAGAAATGGAAAGCCAAGGGTTTATTCTAAACATATTTATCAGAGATGAGAAAACATTTCTCATTAGTACATAAATATTTTGAATGCCTTACATTTCCTTTCATTTCTCAGAATCTGATGGGCTGATGGAAATGAGAGAGAAACTTTACAAAAATGTCAGAATAATACACTGGGAATACACTGGGAATGGTAGATACACTAATGTTTTGCTTATTTTCACTTGGTTCAAGTAGCTACTAACTACAGAGATGCTTGAAATGAATCTGTTTTATTCTAAGCTTGATTACCTACACATCCCTAAATTATTCTATCACAAATGACAGCTTATACTTAATGAAAGGGGCCACTTATTTAACTGCTGATTATTTCTGAGAAACCATTTTAACCTACTTCCCTATTTAAACGAAAATGGGGGAAAATATACTTTCACAAATCTTCAAAGGAATGCATTTCTGCTTTTTATAGAAAGGAGAGTGGGATGAATACAGCAAGGCTTTCCTCCTACACACCCATATTAGGCCTAGAGATTAATATACATAAGTACTAATAAAAAGCACCTTCTCCTGGGTATATATGATCCTCCAGAGACCACCAAGAGGGCTAAGAGAGTGGTGACCAGACATAGAAAGTCACGTGACCTCAGTCCCTGTGTTGGTTTCCCTGCATCACTGCAAATGGCCTTGACACTCCTGGGGAGGTTGTGCTATTGATGTTTAGAGTAAGCTCAGATATAATTCTCTGAGGAGTAAGACAGTTTTCTTTTTTTAGGGCAAGATAATAGGTTTTATCCCTTCCCGTAATTCTGAGCATTCTTTGCTTATGCTATTTCTAAGTGTGGTGAAAAGCTATTTAAATATGACTTTGATAGTGATAAACTTTCTACTGACAAATCTAATCATGAATCCCTCATGCATTGTATAATAAGTAGAATGAAAATATCAACAAAATCTAAGAATTTTCTTGTTATAGGTGGATAGTATGGATTTGGTGTTAGTCATTATTTTCTAAAAAAAAAATGATGTACTTGTTCCTATATTAGTAATTTGCAATTGATTATGGAGATAATCTGTAAAATTATGGAGCTAGTTTCCCTTTTTTCCCCAGTGTGTGTTTTATACTTAGAGTGCATCTTAACTCACACTAGTCAGATTTCAAGTACTCAGTTGCCACATGTGGCTTAAGGCTACCATATTGGACAGTACAGCTAGTTCTATGGAGTCACAGAAGTTTGTCAAAAGAATTTGGGATTACATTGGAGTTACAATTTCTCATACATTTTGCTTGATCTTGAGGAAAGAAAATTTATCACTTAGGCTATAAGACTGGAAGCTTTAAAAAAAAAAAAAGTCTGCATTCTTAAGTTACTTAATATCACCTAAGTCAGTTAAATTTAGGGCAGATTCAAAGATATGTGATAATCAGTGCAAGTAAATTGTGTGTGTGTGCACTCAGGTAGTTAGTCATGTCCAACTCTTTGCAATTCACCTAAGAATTACTTCCCACTGCCAGCCTGAGTCTAGACACTTGTATAGCAGTCTCTATTATTTTGCACTAAGGTGCCTCCTAATTAGATCACCTGGATAAATTAACAGTCCATTCTTGATCTTTCCACCTACAGTTGTTCCGTTCAGTTCAGTTCAGTCGCTCAGTCGTGTCCTACTGTTTGCGACCCCTTGGATCACAGCACACCAGGCCTCCCTGTCCATCGAGTCAGTGATGCCATCCAGCCATCTCATCCTCTGTCGTCCCCTTCTCCTCCTGCCCCCAATCCCTCCCAGCATCAGAGTCTTTTCCAATGAGTCAACTCTTCGCATGAGGTGGCCAAAGTATTGGAGTTTCAGCTTCAGCATCAGTCCTTCCAATGAACACCCAGGACCGATCTCCTTTAGGATGGACTGACTGGATCTCCATGAAATTAAAAGACACTTAGTCCTTGGAAGAAAAGTTATGACCAACCTGGATAACATATTAAAAACCAGAGACATTACTTTGCCAACAAAGGTCCGTCTAGTCAAGGCTATGGTTTTTCCAGTGGTCATGTATGGATGTGAGAGTTGGACTGTGAAGAAAGCTGAGCACTGAAGAATTGATGCTTTTGAACTGTGGTGTTGGAGAAGACTCTTGAGAGTCCTTTGGACTGCAAGGGGATCCAACCAGTCCATTCTGAAGGAGATCAGTCCTGGGTGTTCTTTGGAAGGAATGATGCTAAAGCTGAAACTCCAGTACTTTGGCCACCTCATGCGAAGAGTTGACTCATTGGAAAAGACCCTGATGCTGGGAGGGATTGGGGGCAGGAGGAGAAGAGGAGGACAGAGGATGAGCTGGCTGGATGGCATCACTGACTCAATGGACATGAGTCTGAGTAAACTCCGGGAGTTGGTGATGGACAGGGAGGCCTGGCGTGCTGCGATTCATGGGGTCGCAAAGAGTTGGACACGACTAAGCGACTGAACTGAACTGAACTGAAGAGTTGTTCAGCTGACCCCAAAACAAGATTTGTTCTCCGTCTGCCCCTAAATTCCTTTTTCTTAGCAATCCTAAAGGGTAACTGCCTTCCACTCCCCAGAGGAATGTCTTGGTGGAATTGATTACAAGTCAAGTTTCCTTTTAACACACAACTCATGAACCCCCATCCAATCATCCTGAGCCACCATTTTTCTCCAGTAGCATGTTCAGGCTGGTCCATGGCACAGAAGACACCAGCAGCTACTCACTGTGTGATCTGGAGAAACCCTCAAAGCCCTCGCTGGTTTCTAACTAGGCTTCCCAGGTTGGCAGTAGTGGTAGAGAACCCACCTGCCAATGCAGGGGACATAAAACACACAGGTTCAATCCTTGAATTGGAAAGATTCCCCTGGAGGAGGGCATAACAACCCATTCCAGTATTCTTGACTGCAGAATCCCATGGACAGAGGAGCCTAGCAGACCACAGTCTATAATGAGTCCTCTCATTTAAAGAAAAAAAAAAGAAAACAAACAAACAGAAAACAATTCTAATACCCACCATTCTGATATTTTCTTCTAGACTTTACTGAAAAGGCAAATGTGGGGTAGTCGATTCAACTGATAGGTATTCAGCATCATCCAGATACTGATGGATAGAGAACAATTAATTTTAGATTGAGACAGGACATTAAAGAGAAGGTAGCCTCTCTAAATGGTAAATTGCTCTTCTTGACTGGAAGACTCAAGACAGCAATAATCACCTGGGATACATGTGTGCTAAGTCATTCAGTCGAGTCCAATTCTTTTGGACCCATGGACTGTAGCCTGCCAGGCTCCTCTGTTCATGGGATTCTCCAGGCGAGAATACTGGAGGGGGTTGCCATTTCCTTCTCCAGAGGATCTTCCCCACCCAGGGATCAAATTCACATCCCTTATAGCTACCTGCATTGGCAGGCAGGTTCTTTACCACCAGCACCACCTGGGAATAACTGGGATACATGTAGGGACACAAAACAGAGTGACCAAAAAAATACATAAAGGAATATTATTATCATATAATTTTTTATTAAGCTGCATTTTCCCAATAAATCCAATATTGGGGATGTTTTCAAAGTATCTAGTGTGTTTACTCATGAGGAGTATCTGTTCTACCTTACAAACTAGATTCTAATAAACTATATTCTAATATTCCTAAAAGGAAACTTATTTAAGGAATTGAATAAATAAGCTGTGGTTTAATACAGAAAAAAGTGAAATAGTTTAGTCTACTTTAACCTAGTGTTACTTTGGAAACGAAGTAGTCAAATAATTTGCTATACAGAAAATTGGGCATTTCTTTCTTCTACATTTTCAGAGAAAATGCTCTACCCTCTATTCTATTATTTTTGCATTGAAAGATTGAATGCTCACTTTGGGAAAATGTTCAGAGAATCCTCTCTTAAGATATAATTTTAATGTGTCAGAAACTATAATTTGTGTCAGAGAACAAAGTGATAAGGTTCATTGCAGGATTTTAAATACATTCCTGATGGTTTCTCAGTCCTTTTGTGAACTATTTTAGTGCAAAATGTTATTTATTTAATCAAATAGAGCCATTACTGACAATGGGAAATGCATAAGCCTGTCTCTGCTAACAGGAAAGAGCTTCTAGGATAAAGAACAGAACAGTGCTGGTATTTATGAGTGCAGATTTGAAAAGCAATGAACTAAACCAAATGAGTCTGGCTCCCTCTTCTATGATTAAGCTCACAAAATGGAATCCGTAGCAGAATTCATTATCCAAATGCCTTTCTAGGGAACTCTGCTCTTCAGAAGCTCTACAGCTGCTCAAGTAAATGTATATCTGCAATAAGTTTTTTTGTTGAAATCACAAAACTACACCCTAGGCTGATGTAGATTCTTTGCCTGTTCACCTACACAGGAGACATCAACCTGTTGGATGACGTGGGCTGGGGGAGCCTGCTTATATTGGGAAATGCGCTCAGAGCATCTTTATGGGGTGAAGGCATGGTAGTAATTAATGTTGCTTCAAGAAGGGAGTTATATGTATGGAGTGGTGCAACAACAGAAGGTAAGAGCTATACCAAATAAAATGATACAGTAGCTAAAACCCAGGCTCTGAAATCTGCTAGTTCAATTTCAATTTGGCCACTTGCTAACAGGGTGAGAGCAGTCACAGTTCCAGGGCTGTTTTATATATTAATGGATACAATTGTCCCAGGTGGCTTTTCAAACAGTTATTATTCTTCATTTGAACGGATGGTGAGGAAACATGTTGAGAATGGAGCTCTTCCACAGGTAGGAAGGAGGAGCCTGGTTTTAATGTGAGTTGGCCACTGCAGAATCTGGGCTCTGAGCCAACATGTGGTATGGGCAATGGGGACTGCTTACTCTTATTTCTGTCAGTTAGCACTTGTTTTCTGTTTTATCACCTGTAAAACAAAAATAAACACAAGATCATCTAATGGGGTTAAATGAGATCATGAATATAACTGTAAAAAATAATAATAAAAAGAAATTTCAATTAGAGTTGAGAGACCAGAAGGGGGAGCTCTCACACTTATGACAATAGATGGCAGAGCCCAACTCAAAGAATATGTGTGTGTGCTCATTCACATCTCCCATGGACCACAGCCCGCCAGGCTCCTCTGATCATGTAACTCCTAGCAAGAATACGCGAATGGGTGGCATTTCCTACTCCAGAGGATCTTCCCGACCCAAGGATCAAACCTGCATCTCCTGCACTGGCAGGCGGATTCTTTACCACTGAGTCAATTGAAGAATAAAGATTCCTTTCTTTCCTGCCAAGGACTCTGCCAATGAAAAGCCATGTATTCTTTGTTTGCTATTATTGTTGTTCAGTCACCAAGTCACATCTGACTCTCCGTCACCCCATGGTTTGCAGCACTCCAGGCTTCCCTGTCCTTTACTATCTCCTGGAGTTTGCTCAAACTCATGTCCATTGAGTCAACGATGCCATCCAACCATCTCATCATCTGTTGTCCCCTTTTCCTCCTGCCCTCAATCTTTCCCAATGGGCTGGCTCTTCACAGCAGGTGGCCAACTTATTTGCTATAGCCCTCCTAAATTCCTTTCTCCTCTGTAAGATTGCTCTGTTTCCCTTACCATAATAGGACTTGTATGTGGCTCCTCATGATTACAGAGCCTCAGTTGCAATTCTCTGGTGATCCTCAATAGATTCATCTTTGCTGGTGAAATTTCTGGCAGTCTATTTCAGGTCAAGATGGTGAACTGAGCACAGTGCCTGAAACCCAATACCCAGGAAATGTAGTTTTACCAAAGGTGTGACTCCCTCCAGTCAGTTTCTGGAGAACAATTATTTTCTAAATGTTAATTAATCAAGACAGCTAAATCTGTTTATTGGCTCAGACTTTCACTCCATCTCACCTTCACATAGTTGATCAGTATCTCAAGCAGGTGTCATTTGAGATTGCAATTGTCAGTCATTATCATTCCAACTGTGATGGTGAAAATATCATCATGATACATGGTTATGATACATGGGGTGATTTATAATACAGCAAAGACTAAATTGCTCAGAAGCATGAGCCAAAGCCCTTATCAGGTACAATGACTGCCAGGACTGATCTGCCACATTTAAACCTCATTAAAGGGCAGGATCTGCCAGGTGGCAATCTTGAAGCATGCTGATATAAGTCAGCACTCCGACTACATAAATTCCAGCAAGGGAGCTGAAGGGACTGTGTACGTTATATGCATCTGCTCCTTCACCTTTAGTAGAAAAACGATATAAAGCAGCAAAAACAACTTGTCCAAGTGAGACATTGTGAGAAGCCATTAACACATATACCAGGAAGTGTTTAGTAAAAGATACTGCTGCTGCTGCTGCTAAGTCGCTTCAGTCGTGTTCCACTCTGTGCGACCCCATAGACGGCAGCCCACCAGGCTCCCCTGTCCCTGGGATTCTCCAGGCAAGAACACTGGAGTGGGTTGCCATTTCCTTCTCCAATGCATGAAAGTGAAAAGTGAAAGTGAAGTTGCTCAGCCGTGTCCGACTCTTAGCGACCCCATGGACTGTAGCCCACCAGGCTCCTCCATCCATGGGATTTTCCAGGCAAGAGTACTGGAGTGGAGTGCCATTGCCTTCTCCTAGTAAAAGATACTAGGTTTTCCTCTTACACATGACTTGGAAAATAAAGAAGTTAAGACCTGTAAATAAACAACATACACACACAGCATTCAACAAACAAGTGCAAATGATGAGAAATGACTTTATAAAATAATCCATTCCCAAATTTAGATTATCCTCTATTTAAATGATGATACAATTTTATAGGCTATTTTCAGTCTTTAGGGAGGAAGGTGATAGGTGGCTAAGAGCACTGATTCTGGATCCTGAAGGCCTAGGCTCAAATATTGGCTCTGTCACTTACTACTACCTTATTTTAATCAAATTACTTAAATTCTCTTTGCCTCAATGTCAACGGAGAAGGTAATGGCACCCCACTCTAGTACTCTTGCCTGGCAAAGCTCATGGATGGAGGAGCCTGGTAGGCTGCAGTCCATGGGGTTGTTAGGAGTCAGACACGACTGAGCGACTTCACTTTCACTTTTCACTTTCATGCATTGGGGAAGGAAATGGCAACCTACTCCATTGTTCTTGCCTGGAGAATCCCAGGGATGGGGTAGCCTGGTGGACTGCCGTCTATGGGGTCACACAGAGTTGGACACGACTGAAGCGACTTAGCAGCAGCAGCGGCAGCAATGTCAACTGTAAGTGATAACAATAATAGTACTGACTTTTAGGTTGTTATTAAGATTTAACAACTAATATACGAAACATAGTATCTAAGAAACAGAACAAGACCTGGCTTTCTACAAGTTATTTTTTAAATAAATTTATTCAACAGCTTTTAGTTTACATCTTAAAAGAAAATGTTACTAATAGGTGGTAAACTTTGTATTAGTAACATTTCCTTAAGATGTGAAGTAAAAGCTGTTGAATAAATTTATTTTATTAAAAAATAATGGTTTGTGAACTTCCTGGGCTTCCCAAGTGACACTAGTGATAAAGAGCTCACCTGCCAATGCAGGAGATACAGGTTCAGTCCCTGCGTTGGGAAGAGTCCCTGGAGGAGGACTCGGCACCCCACTCCAACATTCTTGCCTAGGAAATCCCATGGACAGAGAAGCCTGGCAGGCTGCAGTGTATGGGGTCGCAAAGTGTTGGACACAACTGAAGCAACTTAGCACCATGAACTTACTGCTACTGCGAAGTCGCTTCAGTCGTGTCCGACTCTGTGCGACCCCATGACAGCAGCCCACCAGGCTCCCCCATCCCTGGGATTCTCCAGGCAAGAACGCTGGAGTGGGTTGCCATTTCCTTCTCCAATGCATGAAAGTGAAAAGTGAAAGTGAAGTCACTCAGTCGTGTCCGACTCTTAGCGACCCCATGGACTGCAGCCCACCAGGCTCCTCCGTCCATGGGATTTTCCAGGCAAGAGTACCGGAGTGGGGTGCCGTTGCCTTCCTACCAGTACATTAATACATTGATAAAAATATGTCAACCTTTCAAGGTCACCAGGGTGCTATTTACTCCTCAAATGTTATTTTGCAATATTATAAATAGCTTCCTCATAGCAACACATACACCACTGGGGAAAAATAAGTTGCCAAGTGAAACTTGAAGAACAGAGTAAAATAGTAATCAAACTTATAGAGACATAAAAACCATTGAAGTTTTAATCTATTATTCTTTACTGATAAATCAAAGAGCAATGTAAATTACTCATATTAACAGAATCAATAAAAATAAATGTTAAGTGGTTCTTGTAGGATGTGACTATCATTAATTAAGTATTCCATTACAAATTAAGGAATTACTATCTAGTCAGCAGTCTTGAGAAAACAATATCATTACACTTCGAAGGGAACGATAAATACAATTTAGGTTAACACCACAATGGCAGTACTAAAGAAAAGTCAAATTAGCAAGCAAAGAAAGCAACATTATTTTTCTCTTCTGTTACGTAGCTGATTTTGTTCTGAAGCAATGCATTTAGCAAAATGGAGTAATTTGGAGAGAAAGAATCTCATACGAGATGTGAATTCTGATGACAAATATAATAACTTTTTAATTAATTGTTCTGCTTGAAATTGACCCATAAAAATAGCAAAGTTGCTTATTTTCATTCTAAAGACCACAGACCAAAACGATAGCTAGGATAGAAACCAATTATGTTCACATATCAACCAGACCAAAACAGGAAGTAATGATATTAAAATGAATTAGTCACAATATATCACAAATCCAACTTTGCAAAGAATGATTGCTCAATAACTGGCTTGCAAATTTCCAGAAGCTACAATTTTGTAACCACATTAGCATGTAACATTAGTACCGTTTTTTTGTAATGTACATTTTATGACCTACCTGGCCTTAAAAAATCATGAGATGTGTTAATTAGTGATTCCACAAAGAAAATAATAAGATCCATTATTACAAATCCAAATTCTTGGTTTTAACAAATTTCAACAGAGAAATTTTCACTATGCTTCCTCAGTATCATAGACCGACACTTGCCATGAAGGTGTACTTTTTTCACACATTAAATTCATTTAAACCATCTTTAGCAAGACAGAATGCCAGCAACTTTTAAAAGTTTCATCAATGAATGAATCAATTAATATATCTTAAGCAGATATATTAATACCATAAAGAATCACTCTAACACTCTCATGAACTTCCCCGATGGCTCAGCGGGTAAAGAAACTACCTACACTGTAGGAGACAAAGGACACACGGGTTCAATTCCTGGGTTGGGAAGACTGCCAGAAGGAGAGCATGGCAAAACACTCCAGTTGTCCTGCCTGGAAAATCCCATGGACAGAGGAGCCTGGTGGGCTACAGTCCAAAGGGTCACAAAGAGTCAGACACAAATGAGTGACTAAGCATGTGGGATAGCAGCATCCATGGTCCTGGGAGAAGTGTGTACAAAGATATATATATATATTTTTTTTTTTTTTGGCCAGGATTTAATGAGAGCCCCTTATTCCTTGCTTCAATGGCCTAAGCAGGTATAGATCGATTTGATAAGGCACTCTGACTGTACAGCATGAAAGCATTACATACATTTCTCTTTTGCAAGTAGAAGGGGCCAATGCAACAACAGATGAAGCAAGTCTAATGAAATGATGAGGGGCAGGGATGGGACCAGACAGCTTACCAGTAAGACATAAAAACAGAAAAAAGTATCTCTTGGCCCCACTTGTTGCAGGAACTTGAGCTGCTCAGGGAGTCTCCTGTGGCTACCTTATCACTGGGAAAGTGACTGTACACCTGAATTGAAACACCTATAGGACGGGGCAGAGTGAGGGGGTCAAAGAAGGATTAACCAGAAGACATTGTGATACATAGAGGAGAATCTTCACTGAGAGAAAACTGGACACTGGACTTTCACATTTACCAGGGCAAGATGATATCCTGACTATGGTGGGACCTGGGTTTTCTTTCCGTCACCACCATTAAAACAGAATCTGCAAATTCTAGATTACAGGCTGCACCAACAGCTTCTTCACCATTTGGAGCAAGATGTAGGACTAAACGGGCGTCTCTGGTGGCTCAGTGGTAAAGAATCCACCTGCTAACGCAGGAGATGTGGGTTCAAACCCTGGGAAGATCCCGTGGAGAACGGAATGGCAACCCACTCCAGTAATCTTGCCTGGGAAATCCAATGGACAGAGGAGCCTGGCGGGCTACAGTCCATAGGGTCATGAAGAGTTAGGAATGACTTAGTGACTAAACACCAACATAGGGCTGAATACATCGTACACTCTGTCCATTGTGGTTCACTTTCTGGGCCCCCTTAGCACTTAGGGAGAAAATTTGATCATGGAGGAGAAAAGATTGAATTTCATGTTATGACCAATCAGTGTGGCCTCTAGCAATGCATTCTGGGGACTGAATGAGAAATCTCATTTCACCCCACTTTTAGAGGTGATCTTTTCCAGAAACGAACATACTATCATGACCCAGGGGCCAAGTCTGGCTTACTACCTGTTCTGTGTGGTCTGTGTGCTAAGAATGGTTTTTAGTATTTTTAAACAATTATATCTCAAATGGTTGTATAAGTACCTACCTAATATCTTCAGATTTGTCTCTTTCCTTCAAAGCCTAGAGTATTTAATATCTTGCCCTCTACAGAAAAATTCTACCAACTCATGCCCCAGTTCCACAAAGTAATAGTTGTTATCTACTAGCAGAGTTCTTTAGTCAGTTGCTTAGATCTAGATAATTGTGGCTTTTTATTGATTAAATGTATTTTTTCTTTTTTTTCTTTTTGCTTTTGCAATTATGTTTTTGTGTGTGGCTACTTTTTAAAATTAATTTGTTTATTTTAATTGGAGGCTAATTATTTTTCAATATTGTAGTGGTTTATGCCATACACTGACATGAATCAGCCTTGGGTGTACATGTGTTCCCCATCCTGAACCCCCCTCCCACCTCCCTTCCCCTCCCATCCCTCAGGGTCACCCCAGTGTACCAGCCCTGAGCACCCTGTCTCATGCATCGAACCTGGACTGGCGATCTATTTCACGTATGGTAATATCCATGTTTCAATGCTATTCTCTCAAATCATCTCACCCCCTCCTTCTCCAAAACGGAGTCCGAAAGTCTGTTCTTTGTATCTGTGTCTCTTTTGCTGTCTCGCATATAGGGTCATCGCTACCATCTTTCTAGATTCCATATATATGCGTTAATACACTGTATTGGTGTTTTTCTTTCTGGCTTACTTCACTCTGTATAATAGGCTCCGGTTTCATCCACCTCATTAGAATTGATTCAAATGCATTCTTTTTAATAGCTGAGTAATAATCCATGTGTATATGTACCATAGCTTTCTTATCCATTTGTCTGCTGATGGACATCTAGGTTGCTTCCATGTCCTAGCTATTGTAAACAGTGCTGTGATTAACACTGGGGTACACGTGTCTCTTTCAATTCATTAAATGTTTTTATCTGAAACACTATAAAACAGATCCATACATAGACAGTATTGGCACATACAGCTCCTTGACTTTAAAGAAAGGAAATAATTCCTATACTGAGTAGCTTAACAGTAGCCATATTATTAATAACTCTAGGAGACCCCAGTTTGAATTCTTCATGTAGTAAATATAAGAATTCAAATGACTGTCTGGGTAAAGTAGCTAATATTCCAATACTAAGGAGGAACATTTTCATTTTCATTGTAAGGTTAGCATTTTCTAACAATAACTTACAGGTCATTATTGTCCAATGAGTTTTTAAGTTATCATATTGAGTAAAATTTGTGAAATTTTAGTGTAAAAACTCAAATAGGTTTTCCTACAGGACTACTCAAGATAACTTCTGGTGAACTATATTGTGTTTTAGTTTTCTTTCCACAAATATATCACTTCAGTTGAGGAGGCCATTCTACAATCTTTGTTCTTGAAGCTTAAGCTAACCCCCTGAATGACAGAAAGAGACACGGGATCTGGGAATCAGGCTATCAGTGGATGACAGTACTGATTGATAACCCAAATAAGCTTGACCTGAAATGTTTTACTGAATGGTTGGGACAAGGAAGTTTTTAAAGTTCTCTGTCTTCAGTGTTCCTACCATCATTTCTATAGAGAGCCTGGCATTCATATTTTAACAAACAAATTCTACTTGGGGAGATTTTCCATCAGTTTTGTATTTACAACTTTGTCTTTGCATATTGTTTTACTGATATAAAGAAGCATTTTGGGCTAATATTGCATCTGTGTGTATTAGAGTGAATAACAAATTACTCATGGTTCAACATTCTTCATGAAACACTCAACTGACCTACCATGAACAAAACATAAATACCGTTGATGGATTACCAAGTAGAAAAGGGGAAAAAAATGAACAGCACACAAACTTGTATCATGCCATAGACTTCAAAAATATCATTCCCATTACACATAAATCATAGTTTACAGAGTAATAAAACTCTCTCAAACTGCTGCAGTGTAGCAACTGCCCACAGGGTAGTATGTGGAAGTCAAAAAAGATAAGCAGAAGTTAGTCTGGGTTCTGCATTTACCAAAATAATAAACTGTGCAATTACTTGCTGAAGAATAAATTATTTATAAAATTGAGATGTATTCAGAAAGATTTCCTTTACAGGAAATATAAAAGAGAAATTGAAAGACTTTGAGGTAATTATGATCTCAAGAATCGTTGTCAAAATTTAACAAAAAGATGAACCTAATTCTGTTGCAGTCGATGCTTGCCTTCACAACCTGAGAGCAGCCAGCCTTGTGTCATTGATCTTTGGTACTGTGTTGCTTTATCTGCTGCTGCTAAGTCGCTTCAGTTGTGTCTGACTCTGTGTGACCCCATAGACAGCAGCCCACCAGGCTCCCCCATCCCTGGGATTCTCCAGGCAAGAACACTGGAGCGGGTTGCCATTTCCTTCTCCAATGCATGAAAGTGAAAAGTGAAAGTGAAGTCACTCAGTCGTGTCTGACTCCTAGCGACCCCATGGACTGCAGCCTACCAGGCTCCTCTGTCCATGGGATTTGCCAGGCAAGAGTACTAGAGTGGGGTGCCATTGCCTTCTCCGAGGGTCCTGTTTAACCATCTATTAAGTGGAATTAACAAGAATGTTGTCCTCTACCTATTTCATCTGGTGGTTGTAAGGATTAAATGGGTTAATGTATTTAAAACATTACCATCTAGGCAGTGGCAGTTGTCATTAAATGTTTAAACACTGCACCCTGGGAAGGGAGGGTGACCTGATTTGCAGTGTTTGCTGATTTCTACGATATAATTTCAAGCTACCCATGAGACATCCTGGAACCAGGAGTTGAGAAGAGGAGAAGAACAATGGTCTCTTACAAAACAGTAAAGCAGATTCTAGCACATTTTGCATCTAGCCCTTTGTTTGTTTCATTTACACAAAGATGTGTGCTTGTCAGTCAAGATGAATACACTTCACAACTTGTGAATCAGTTCATGTAGGAGTCTGTAATTAGAAATAGAAACTCAAGCACGGGAAAAAAAAAAACAACACCCTCTTCTTTCTGTAGACATTTTTATTTTTTAAACCAATATAGAGCTGCATCTCAGGGACTATAAATCTGTGCTTGAAACCTAAACACTCATATTCTGTTTATGACTTTGGCCCCTGTGTGGACTCCTAAGCAGTTGGTTAAGCATCCCTAAGGGTGGTCATGATGATTCAACAATAAAATATACACATGATGAAAAGAAGTACGGCATCTGTTTTGACAGCTATGAAATATATTTACAGATTATTCATATTCACTAGGACATTATTTATAAGAGCAAAAGATTTATACAACTTAAATGTTCACATACAGGAAAGTTGTTAAAATTACAGAAAAGAAAAGGAACAATGAAACATGTTTGTGAAGCTATATATATGAAATAGTACTCTGTATTGATGTGGGAAACGCTTCAAAATATATTATTAAGTGAAAGCGAGCATGTGTAAAATAATGGACATATGTGCTATCATTTTTTGAAAAGAGAGAAAATAATAATTATTGCTTTGACTACGCATAAAAATTCATCTTTGGAAGGATAAAAAAATACTAGTAACATTTGCTACTTGTTGGGGTAAGGAATAGAAACAGGGAGAATGTGGAAGATAGTTGAGGAGAAATATTTCATTTTGTATTGTCTTTATATTTTGTAAATGTGAGTTCACATTTTGTGAGGAAATCACCTCCCTTATGTAGATATCCTTCTCACTCCCACTAGGACTCTGGCTCCTGTTCCAGCCTGCAGGTTTCTCCCCAACCTCACACACACACACACACACACACATAGGGGAATGCCTTTCTCAGCCCCACATAATAATCAAGAACCCTGGCAATTACCAGGAAACTCTGATACAAAGAGTACTAGCCCTCTGCAGGCAGTGTCACCATCCCACTGGGGTCAAGCAACAATCCTATGACCACCCATTACCATCTCCTTGAGGGCTGGAAACTGGTATCTGGTATCTACCACAGTATCTAAGAAATATTGTTGACTGGACTAATAAATGAGTAGACACTGTTTTTCCTGATTTAGGAAGGAAGAAAATTCACAGAATTATTTACACCCTCTCTTATATTGGAGGAAAAAATCTAAAATAATACTAGAGGAAATCATAATAGAAGAAAAATCAAGAAGTTTAAAAAATTTCTCAAAATTAGAGAAGTAAAAAAATGTGTTTATTTTTCACACAGTAGATTTGCAGGATAGAGAAGAAAAATAATAGTACTAGTTAATGATAGTAATGATTATCAACATATGCCAATCACTATGCTAAAAAGATTTATGCAAATTATGTCATTTGATCCTTAGATCTATGCATTGAATAGAACCACTTAACTAACTCTCTTCTCCTGTTATACAACTTTCAGCAATAGTGTACAAAACTTAAAAAAAAAAAAAAGCAAAATTAGAAATTCTTTTTCCATTAATAGATGGGCGTATACAACTTAATTACCCTAGGTCAGAGTTTGTAGCAAACTGTAATGGGAGTCATTTAGGTCTGGATATAGAAAAGGACATTCTATTTTTCATGCCCTGATTAACTCCCTAGGTATGGGGATCACACCATTTCATCATACTGCCCAATCACTTAATAAAACTGGGGTCTCATTCTGTACGGGCAAAGCCAAGCAAACTAAAAATGCTCCCTGTGCACAAACAACTGTCATCCACTAACTCACTGAAGTCTGAGTCATGTACACACTTGCACATTTATGAGCCAAAGAAAGGGAGCTAGATTGACTCCCTTTGGTAAAAATGATTGGCTTAAACCACCTGGAGAATATGCCATTGATGGTCTTGATTATCCAGATGGAAGCTAGGCTCCTATCCTCCACCCTGACCCCGTTACTACATCCCCAACGAAAACTGAAAGCTAGGGGCTCTGGCTCTTTTTCTTTAATTAATTTATTTTAATTGGAGGCTAGTTACTTTACAATATTGTAGTGGTTTTGCCATGCATTGACATGAATCAGCCACAGGCGTGCATGTGTCCCCCCTTCCTGAACCCCCTACCACCTCCCTCCCCACCCCATGCCTAGGGGTAGTCCCAGTGCACCGGCTTTGAGTGTGCTGTTTCATGCATCAAATTTGGATCTATTTCACATATGATAATATACATGTTTTAATGCTATTCTCTCAAAACATCCCACCCTCGCCTTCTCCCACAGAGTCCAAAAGACTGTTCTTTACATCTGTGTCTCTTTTGCTATCTCGCATATAGAGTCATCATTACCATCTTTCTAAATTCCGTATATATGAGTTAATATACTGTATTGGTGTTTTTATTTCTGACTTATTTCTTGATAATTATGTTTCGAAGTAGTGACTCACAGGTGCCTGAGAAATTTGTCCCTGGGTTGTAAAGCTAGTAAGAAGGTAGAAGAAAATCTGTACCTAAAAGGGGCAGAGAAAATTTATGATTTTAAGTTTTCTAGAGAAAATGCTCTAAAAAAAGAGAAGTCAAGAAACTAAAGACAGAAAGCCAGTTTTTGTTTTTTTTTTAATCAAGCTGAGGGAAACCTTAAGGCCATCTTTGTCACTAAGAAGAGGAAACAAAAAAATAAGAAAAACAAAAAGCAAACAAAAAAGCACCTAATATTATGATCCCTGTATGAACTGGAATTTTTACAAAAAAAAAAAAAAAATTAGCCAGAGCTAAATCACATGATCCTTTTCACATTTTCTGTGGCTCAGAGAAGTCACCCCTTTGGCTTCTCCTATATATAACTGACTTCCATATCATATGGCTAATTTCCACCATCCTCTAGAGAGATAAACCCTTAAATACAACTTCCTTCTAGACCTATCCCAACACATTTCTCCCTGATTCTTCGCATTAAACCTGCTTCAAACTGAACTTGCTGTCCTCACATTTTTTCCTTCATTGCATCATCATCTTAATAGATAAAATATAACTGATGTACAACTAAGATTATAGATTCAAAATATTTTATAACAGTCTACAACCTAGAGAACTAGGTCCAATCCTTAACAGTGTGATTCTAATCTCCTTTTCTAATTGTATTGTACTTGATAGCATCTGCTGATCGTGGGCTTCATTCTTTAGTCTACCAAAATACACTCAGAGCACACTGGTGCTGTTTTAACAGCTTTGTACCCTGGAAGGCTTTTTCTATTGGTGCAGAAAACTTAAATCTAACCCTCTCCTTCCTCCAAACCTCATACATCCACTCTTAAATCATGTTTCATTCCTTATCTCTTTAATACAATATTTGTCCCAGTCCATGTGTTTTTAAATTAAATTTCATTGGAAAATAGTTGCTGTACACTGTTGTGTTCGTTTCTACTGTACAGCAAAGTGAATCATCTACACATACACATGTATTCCCTCTTTTTTGGATTTCCTTCCCATTTAGGTCACCACAGAGCTGAGTAGTTTCCTGAGATACAGTAGGTTCTCACTATATATCTACTTTATATTCAGTATCCATAGTGTACATATATATCAGTCCCAATCTTCCAATTCATCTCACCCACCCCCCAGTGTCCATGTTTGTTCTCATCCGTGTCTTTATTTCTGCTTTGCAAATAAGATCATCTATACCATTTTTCTAGATTCCACATATATTCATTAATATATGATATTTGTTTTTCTCTGATTTACTTCACTCTGTATGACATGATATAGCCACTATGAAGAACAATATGGAGAGCCTTGAAAAAACTAAAAATACGACAACCATAGTTCCAAAAGACAATGCTTATCGCAGCTCTATTCACAATAGCCAGGACACGAAAGCAACCTAAATGTCCATCAACAGAGGACTGGATAAAGAAAACGTGCCACATATATACAATGGAATACTACGCAGCCATAAAAGGAATGAATTTGGGTAACTTGCTTAGATTTGAATGGCCATCTTATGTTTTTAATACAAATAAATAAATAGTTCAGTCTTCTAGTATGTTTGATTTTTTTTCCCACAACTTATATCATTATTTGCCCTATGTACCTAAATTTAACATCTTCTAAACTGTAAATTGTTTAAAATGTCTTATTTTTATAATCCCGTGTAACCTATCACAATGTCTGGCACATTTTAATTCCAAATAAATAGTTGTGAAATACATTACAAATAACTCTTTACATTCTATTCATGAAAGTGAAGGTGTTAGTCGCTTAGTCATGTCTGACTCTTTGCAACCCCATGGACTGTAACCCACCATGTTCCTCTGTCCATGGAATTCTCCAGGCAAGATTACTGAAGTGAATTGTCATTTTCTTCTCCAGGGGATGTCCCCAAACCGGGCATGGAATGCTAGTCACCTTTTATTAACAGGTGGGTTCTTTACCATTTAGCCACAGGGAAGCTATCACCTCAAAAGTTTTGAGGTCAAAGCAATAGAAAAATAATAGCTTGAATTACAGAAATTCCTCAGACTCCAAGTCACTAGGGTATGGAACTGTATTCAATTGTACATCATGTGTAGTTTGGGAGGTGAAAATGATTTCTCAATAATTTTCCAAGAATAAATATAAGCCACAAGTAAAATATATTTGAAACAAGATGTGAATCTCATTCCAGATTATTTTTAAGGAATGTTTAACTGACTTGTTATTATTTCAATTTCTCCCCAATGACTGCCCAAAGGGTAATATTTTAAATCCAAGCACATGACAAAGAGCTTGACCTTTATCCTGCTGGTATAGGGCCATTTTCCATAAGATCCATAGGCTGCCTCAGGTTGGTGTAAAGAGCTACATCCTTGCACAAATCATAAAGCGTATCTGCTCAGGTTAAAACAAATTCAACTTAGTTGGTTTCAACAATTTTAACTAAAGGTGTTAATGGAACTTCTATTCATCTATTTAAACAAGTATGTGGTGAATAAATCTGATTTCTTAAAAGTGTATTTTGTGTCTGACTTACTTTTAAATTTAAAAGAATCAATACTGCGGCAAATGCAATGGAAGTATATTTGTAATTCTAATGGCAGCATTTATATTTATTAAAATCAGAACTTATCATCTATAGTAATTCTTCCTTGAAGTAAGATTCTCTTGCATTACCTGCTCCAGAAGCTGTGGGTCATCTCCTTGATAACTGACAAAACAATTGCCACCTCACAGACCATAAAGAAGGCTGAGCACCAAAGAATTGATGCTTTCAAAGTGTGGTGGTGGAGAAGACTCTCGAGAGTCCCTTGGACAGCAAGGAGATCAAACCAGTCAATCCTAAAGGAAATCAAACCTGAATATTCATTGGAAGGACTAATACTGAAGCTCAAGCTCCAACCCTTTGACCACCTGATGCAAAGAGCCAACTCATCAGAAAGACCATGGTGCTGGGAAAACTTGCGGGCAAGAGGAGGAGTGGGAAACAGAGGACGAGATGGTTGGAGGTCATTACAGACTCCATAGACATAAGTTTGAGCAAACTCCAGGAGATAGTGAAGGACAGGGAAGCCTGGTGTGCTGCAGTCCATGAGGTTGCAAAGAGTTAGACACAACTTAGCGACTGAACAATGGACAACATCCTGTTTGTACTTCCAAAATCGTAAAATATTTCTCTACAAAAACAGGCAGAACACTCTCTAACATAAACCATAGCAAGATCCTCCATGACTGTATAATGTATATATAGAATAGTATAATGGAAATAAAAACAAAAATAAACAAATGGGACCCAATTAACTTAAAAGCTTTTGCACAACAAAGGAAACTATAAGCAAGGTAAAAATACAACCCCCACAATGGGAGTTGATAGTAAATCAAACAACTGACAAAGAATTAATCTCCAAAATATACAAGCTGCTCATGCAACTCAGTACCAGAAAAACAAACAACCTAATCAAAAAATGACAGAACTGATATATAGAACAGTCTTTTGGACTCTGTGGGAGAGGGAGAGGGTGGGATGATTTGGGAGAATAGCACTGAAATATGTATAATATATGAAACGAGTCACCAGTCCAGGTTCGATGCACGATACTGGATGCTTGGGGCTGGTGCACTGGGACAACCCAGAGGGATGGTATGGGGAGGGAGGAGGGAGGAGGGTTCAGGATGGGGAACACATGTATACCTGTGGCAGATTCATTTTGATATATGGCAAAACCAATACAACATTGTAAAGTTAAATAAAATAAAATTTTTTTTAAAAAGTGACAAAAGATCTAAACAGGCATTTCTCCAAAGATATGTATGAAACGAGATGCCAGTCCAGGTTCAATGCACAATACTGGATGCTTGGGGCTAGTGCACAGATAACTAATGAACACATGACTAGATGCCCAACAGCAGTAGTAGAGAAATGCAAATCAAATCTCCAATGAAGTTATCATCTCACACTGGTCAGAATGGCCATCATCAAAAAGTCTACAAACAGTAAATGTTGGAGAGGCTGTGGAAAAAAGGTAACCTTCTTACACTGTTGGTGGGAATGCAAATGGATATAGCCACGATGGAGAATAGTATGGAGATTTCTTTAAAAAGCTAGGAATAAAGCTACCATACGACCCAGCAATCCCACTACTGGGCAAACACCCTACGGAAACCAGAACTGAAAAAGACACAGGTACCTCTGTGTTCATTGCAACATTATTTACAATTGCTGGGACATGAAAACAACCTAGATGTCCATCAACACATGAATGTATAATGAAATTGTGGTACATATACACAATGGAATATTCCTCAGCTATAAAAAGGAGCGTATTTGAGTCAGTTCTAATGAGGAGGATGAACGTAAAGCCTATTATACAGAGTGAAGTAAATCAGAAAGAGAAAGACAAATAGTGTATATTAATGCATACATATGGAATCTAGAAAGGCAGAAGTGATGATCCTACTTGCAGGGTAGCAAAGGAGACATAGACATTTTGGACACGTTGGGGAAAGGAGAGGGTGAGATGATATGAGAGAATAGCACTGAAACATATACATTATCATATGTAAAATAGATAGCCAGAGGGAATTCAATGTATGATGCAGGGAACCCAAAGCCAGGGCTTTATGACAACCTAAGGGGGTGAGATGGGGAGGGAGATGGAAGGGGTGTTCAAGAGGGAGGGGACATATGTATACCTAATGCTGATTCATGTTGATGTATGGCAATAACCATCACAATATTAGGAAGTAATTATCCTGTAGTTTAAAAAATCTTCCTCAACAAAATTACAATTAAAAATGATATGCTAGCCAATCATAAATTGAATGAAATAAATCAGAAAAAATAAGAGAATCAAACTGATGGCTGATTACAGAACTAATACATCAAGATGTGAAGTCTTTGTTTGAAACAGTGAGCTAAAGGATTCCACTTATAACAACAATACTAAATATTAAAATCTTGGGAAAAATCTTAACAAAGATGTGCAGAATATATCTGGAGAATAATTTAAGACTCTCCAGGAAAACACAAAACACAAAAACGAAACTAGGCCACTATGAACATGAACAATGTACAGCCACTATGGAGAACAGTATGGAGATTTCTCAAAGACTAGGAGTAAAGTTTTTGAAAACCAGATAATGGTTTTCTCCAGTGAGTTATAATGTTCAATCTGATTTCAATAGAATCCCAACCAGAACACTTTTTTTTTTTTTTTCAGAACACTTTTAAATCTCCAAAATAATAGTAAAGTTTATGTGGAAATTAATCTGTGCAAACGGCAGAGTTCTGAAGAAGAATCTTACGTTACTTTGCTTAAAATTATTATGAAATATTTCATACATATGAAATACTCATGATATGTAAAATATAAAGCCAAATAAAACTCTACCCAGCTTAATAAATTAAGCATTATCCATAGACTTTCTCCAATATTATTCTCTCCCTTATATCCAAGAGATTTCAAAAAGTCACATGATTTGTACTTCCCAACAAACCACTCAGTCCTAAAGGAAATCAACCCTGAAATTCATTGCAAGGACTGATGCTGAGGGTGAAGCTCCAATATTTTGGTCACCTGATGCAAACAGCAGACCTATTGGAAAAGACCCTGATGCTGGGAAAGATTGAAGGCAGGAGGAGAAGGGGACAACAGAGGATCAGATGGTTGGATGGCATCACCAACTCGATGGACATGAGTTTGAGCAAGCTCCAGGAGTTGGTGATGGACAGGGAGGCCTGGCGGGCTGCAGTCCGTGGGGTCGCAGAGAGTCAGACATCACTGAGCGACTGAACAGAACATTCCTTCAGACCCGTCTCCATCTCCATGCAAATCCTGTCAGGCTCGCCTCTTACTATAGCCACAGAGGAGGCAGACAGGACAGTGGAGGCTTTGTCAAGCTGTGTGCAGGTGTGACATTACTGATTGGAGTGTAAAGGGAGGCCCCTGATGATGCCACCCACAGATGCAGATGTGATAATGCCTCCAAAGAGGAGAGTTTTGAAAGACGTTTTATGAGACGTCTCACAAGGCCCCATGGGATGGAGAACAGGCAAGTGCAGTAGTAATCCTACTTGGCAGTTTCACTCACTTGCCCACCCACACAAAGGCAATTAGGTCTTTGTCTTCATCTCAGGTCTCTGGACAATATATACTAGGCACATAGCTTTCTTTTCCCTTTTTAAAAAATATGGCTATTTATTTATGTTTAGTTTGACCCCTGCCCGAATTTTCCAAATGATATAAATTCTTTCAAGTGTTTTGGGACTTAATTTATCCTGCAGTGCAAGTTCAGTATTTGTAAATGTGCTATATCCTTCAAAAGAATAAATATTCTCCAATTTTTATGGAGAATATTTTATGTGGTTCTAAATCTGGTTATAAGGTGTTTTTGACACTCACTTCTCTCACTTTTCTTAGACTTTTCTAGTGTCTGATAATTTCCCTTTCTCTTTTGATCAGCCTTTATTTTTTTTCTTAAAGAAATGTATCTATATAAACATATATAGATAAGGATATACACAGATATATATATTCACCTGGTCTTCCCAGCTGGCACACTGGTAAAAATCTGACTGTCAATGTAGGAGACACAAGAGACACAGGTTCAATCCCTGGGTCTGGAAAATCCCGTGGAAATGCAACACACTCCAATATTCTTGCCTAGAAATTTCCATGCACGAAGGAACCTGGTAGGCTACAGTCCATGGGATTGCAAAGAGCTGGACACGACAGAACGACTGAGCACTTACACATATATTCACCTCACCCCACAATTTTAAGAACCATATTTTAAAAATGAAGCACTTTTTTCCCTCTCACTTTCTCAGGAAATACACAGGAGAAATGAAAGTGAGCTACACATGTTTTCAACTATTCATTTTAATTATCAAAGATGTACATCAAATTGCAAAGTGAAGGCGAAAGTCACTCAGTCATGTCCACCTCTTTGCAACCCCATGGACTACACAGTCCATGAAATTCTCCAGGCCAGGATACTGGAGTGGGTAGCCTTTTCCTTCACCAGGGGACCTTCCCAAACCAGGGATCGAACCCAGGTTTCTGGCATTGCAGGCAGATTCTTTACCAGCTGAGCCACAAAGGAAGCCCTCTCACTGTGAATACAAGAGCAAATTGATAAAAATATACAGAATAATGAAGACTTACACTTCATCATAGTCCCCCTTTGCTTTCCAAGATATAAATACTTCCTTCACAATGAAGCACAATCACTAATTATAAACTTGATATATCAATATTCCTTAGATATGAAGGCTAACTTTATTTTTTTTTATTTTATTTATTTATTTTTTTTATATTTTTCTAATTATTTTTAAACTTTACATAATTGTATTAGTTTTGCCAAATATCCAAATAAATCAGCCACAGGTATACATGTGTTCCCCATCCCGAACCCTCCTCCCTCCTCCCTCCCCATACCATCCCTCTGGGCCGTCCCAGTGCACCAGCTACTTTAAAATAAAAATAAAACAATACATATACTAAAATGAGGACGACTGCCAGAAAAAATAATTATCTGTTCCAAATCAATTACATTGGAGGTACGATCACAGTGACTCAAATTCTCAAGTCAGAATCAACTCTTAGACCTGGATTGTTTTCAAAATGCTCAGTTGTACCCCTCACCCTTACTCTCACCCCCAAGTACATTGCAGTTAATTACTATCATGTTAGCAGGAGTCAAGTCCCAGAGGATTACAGCGCAGATTTAAAGGCAAGTAATGAAAGAAAGAGGTTTCCCAGGCAGCTCAGTGGTAAAGAATCAGCCTGCCAATCAGGAGACAGAAGTCTGATCCCTGGCTCCGGAAGACACTCCAGCATTCTTGCCTGGAAAATCCCATGGACAGAGCTGGTGGGCTACTGACCATGGGGTCGCAAAAGTGTCAGACACAACTTAGCAAATAAACAACAACAATGAAAGAAACACAAAATAGAAAAGAAAGGGAAAAGCCACATTTCTCAACCATTAGTCTGCTCCAGAGTCACCAGGAGGACTTGCTCAACACGGGTAGCTGGGAGGGGAGCCAGGCCCAGATTTTCTGACTCAGTAGGTCTTAGAGCCAAATTCAGACTTAAATTGAAGAAAATAGGGAAAACAACTAGACCATTCAGGTATGACCTAAATCAAATCCCTTATGATTATACAGTGCAAGTGAGAAATAGACTTAAGAGACTAGATCTGATAGACAGACTGCCTGATGAACTATGGACAGAGGTTTGTGACATTGTACAGCAGACAGGGATCAAGACCATCCCCATGGAAAAGAAATGCAAAAAAGCAAAATGGCTGTCTGAGGAGGCCTTACAAACAGCTGTGAAAAGAAGAGAAGTGAAAAGCAAAGGAGAAAAGGAAAGATAAAAGCATCTGAATGCAGAGTTCCAAAGAATAGCAAGGAGAGATAAGAAAGCCTTCCTCAGTGATCAGTGCAAAGAAATAGAGGAAAACAACAGAATGGGAAAGATTAGAGATCCCTTATAATCGAAAACTCTATGATGTAAGTATATTCATCCTAACTTTAAAGACTGGGAAACTGAGCTCCAGATCATTCATAGTATTTCTTAAAGCTCATAAAGAACAGACTCAATTCTAATTCAAAATCTCTTTCCAGTAAACATTATAAATCCACAGTTTATATGGAATTGAACAAGTAATGGTAGGATACATTAGTTTGCTGTCCTCAAAATGTTTTATGAAATTATACTGTTAGTTTATTTCCCAGTAATTTTTGCCAGTAGCAAGATTAGTTTTCACAAATGAATCCATAATATTGTTCAGCAAAAATCAATTCCTGTAATTGTAACAAACTGCTTAGCACATTTTCTAAAGTGCAATCAGTGTATAGAAAGTATGCTATTACTTTCCAATAAACAATAGCATGCTCTTAAACAATTTTGCACACCTTAGTATCCTGAGCTATTTAAAATTCATCATTTACCTTTTCTCCAGATGCCTTTCCATTCTAAAATATAGTTTATTTCTTTAAAAATTCTCCATAAGCAAGAATAAATGACTTAGAATACATTAATATTCTATGTATGTCATTTACACATATTTTTACTTTTCTTCCCTAGAATCATCTAGACAGCAATCTTTAGTGCAATGATCCAACTAATATGCTACTGTAGTGCAGACAGTATAAAATTTCCTACAATTCTGAGGCTGCAAATGTTTTGTGTAATGATTTTCTATGATAGTGAAGTAGATTGAACAGGAATAAACAAGCATTGATCTTTCAGAATTAACAGTTTAAAACTGTGTAAAAAACAGGGGGATCTTCACTGACCTTCATCCAGCCTTCTTTTGTGCCTCTTAGCAATCAGAATTTAATACTTCCTGTCTTAATTACCTAGTTCAAAAGGTCCCTAAGCATCAAACCACACAATGACATCATAAGATCCATCCTTACTTCTTAAAATATTAGTAAGTTCATAACAAGAATTGGCAGATAAGGAGACAAAAATGTAAATCAAATAAGGAAAATGAGATGCTTTGATGTTTACTCCATATTTTCCAACTATTTTAAAGGGTCATTTTTTCTTTTTTCCCTCTTAAAATTATATTAACATGAAACTCCAAATATATATAATAATATATATAACATAGAGTTTTAATCATCAGAAACCAAAGATGTTAAATAAAAACATATTTTTCTGATGTGGATATGGGGAAATAGAGACAGAATTGATCTGGTGCCCATGTCAAACCACTTGGTAATTATTGTCAGTATCACCTGTATACGTCTAAATGATATAGAAAGGGCAGTTAAAAAGAAACAAATAGTCTACTACTGAAACTTTGTAAACCCTTTCAAGAGGATAATTTGATATTTACTAAATTTTTTTAGAATGCAATCTGGAAAATAAACAGAAAAGCCATAAATTCCCAACTTTTTCCAAGGAAGTATTACTTAATCTTTAAGAAGATATGGCTTTAAATAATTAATTATTTAAATTACAGCTCATTTCTACAATATTTTTAATGAATTAAATGGTTTTAAAACTAACAGGAGATACTAACACAAATAAGATTTCAAATAAGCATCACATAAATATATACATATGTGATATAAAAGAGAAACACCAAAATCAACAGCAATTCTATTAAAATAATAAGAATTTTCTCCTCACCTTTATATTCCTTGTTACTTTCCTGCATAACTATTTCAGTACAAGATGCATTTTTATTATTCAAATGGATTTAATGCAAATATTCTATGTTATGATTACTTAAATCTTAAAAAATTAGCTTTTCCACATTCATAAAACAAAGTGAAAATCTAATAATACAACAGATTACACATTCTAAACATGGGACAAATTATATAATTAGAAAGAATCATATCACTGGCATTGTCTTCAAGTATTATCTGTTTCTGAACTAAGTATTCATGTCTTTTAGCAGATCTGTAAAATTCCATCAAGTTCATACATTCATTCACTGGTGTATACCCTACAAATACCCTCTCCAGCATGGTTAATGTCTTCTGTTCACTGACTTATTACTTGGAAGGATTGTATTGAGGGGGATGGGATGGATGGAGCAGGGGAGTTCAATGGAAGAGATTTTGAAAATGGCAACAGAAAGAAGAGGTAGGGGAGGCTGGAGTAAATGTTGAATTCTTGAAAACATCACAGCTGGAAAATGTTAAATCAACCTTTAATTTGCATCCATGACAATAAAGTGATAAACAAGTCCAAGTGTTCCCATTGTAATTTTATAATAATTTAAAGATTTTGGATGTAAAAACTCAGGGAATACCAACTATTTATTGGGGTAATTGAAACAAAGTTAAAATGAGCTTTCTTAAATATTTGAAATAGTATGAATTAGTCATTTTGGGAGAGGTTACTTTAGAAAATAAGCCACTAGGAAGAGATGGTCTCAAGATGGTGAAGTAGGAGGACCCTAAGGTCAACTCCTTCCATGAACACACCAAAATAAAGCTAGCTATATAATAACTCTCCCTTTGAGAATGACCTGAAGATTAGTGGAATGGCTCTTTTACAACTAAGGATACTAAAAAAGAAAAGCAAAATGGAGGTGAAGATAAATGAACTGGTCATGACCCACAGCACCAGCAGATAAGCCAAAAGAGGATACTGCAAGCTAGGGGATATCACAAACTATCCCTAAGGAGCCAGAGGTTCAATCCCCACATTGGGAACCCCAGACCTGGGGTCTAGTACTGAGGAAAAAGTGGAGCTTACAACTAGGAGAACCAAAGAGCTGTAGGGAGCTTTTAAAGAATGCACATACATCCTTACTCCCCAAGGTTCAGTGCAGTGGTAGTAAAGTGAAAAAGTGCCTGGTGCTCTAGCTGGACTGTCAAGACCACGCCAAAACGTCCCACAGCCTGTACCAATTTCTGACTCTAACATCCCACCCTACCTCCACCAAGACACCTGCCAGCAAACCCAAAGAGAAGTCACAGCTCACACTGGGCTCCAGCACTAGCCCCTCCGGTTCCAGGTCTGCCCCCACTAAGGCAGCAACCACCAGTGCACCCTGGAAGAAGCCCTGTCCTACCAACTCCAGCTCATCGTTGCTAAGGTGATGGCCCAATATATCCAGGGAAAAGTCCCAACCCACGCTGGCTTCAGACCCAGCCTCCTACCAAAGCCACTGGGCATATGCAGCCTACACACAAGGATGCTTCCACAAAAGGATACATCTCCCAGACCAGGTAAACAATTGTTTCATCTAATTTCATACAGACAAAAAAAGTCAACAAAATGAGAAGCCAGAGGAATATATTTCAAAAAAAAAAAAAACAGGAGGAAAACCGGGGGGAGGGGGAAAACATAATGACATAATGAAACAGATAGCAAGTTACCTGATGAAGAATTCAAAACAATTGTCATAAAAAATGAATTTAGGGAAAAACAAGGGAAAGACAGTCACAACCCCAACAAAGAATTAGAAAATGTAAAAAATAACCAGAGGTGAAGAGTACAATAAATGAAATGAAAAATTCAGTAGAAGGAATCAACAGCAGATTAGGTGATTAGGTGATATAGAAGAACACATAAGTGACCTGAAAGAAAGAAGAGTGGAAATCACCTAAATTAAGAAGAGCAAAAAGAAAAAAACATTAATCAAGATATTTTAAGGGAATTCTGAGATATAAGATGTACCAACATTCACATTTACGGGGTCCCAGAATGAGAAGAAAGAGAAGGGCAGAAAACGTGTCTGATGAAATAATGGCTGAAATTTCCCTAATCTGAAGAAGGAAACATATATCCCAGGTCCAAGAAGCACAAAAAGTCCTAAACAGGAGAACCGATTACTAGGAATTATATTGAACCAGTAATCAATAAGCTCCCAACAAAATCCAGAACCAGATATCTTCATACAGGAATCCTATCAAACATTCAAAGAAGAATTAAAATATAAGCTTCTCAAATTATTTCAAAAGGTTAGAAGAGAACACACTTCCAAACTCATTCCATGAGGTCTCATTATTCAGATACTAAAACCAAATAAAAATCCTACCAAAGGAAAAAAAAAATACAAGCCAATATCCTTGATGAACATAGATGCAAATATCCTCAACAAAATATTAGGTAACTGAATTCAACAATACATTAAAAGGACCATATATCATGACCAAGTGGGGTTTATTCCATGAATGCAAGGATGGCTCAGTATCTTCAAACCAACATGACACACCACATCAACAAGGCAAATGATAGATATCATACAGTCACCTCAGTAGATACAGAAAATCAGTATGTTGACAAAACCCAACATCTTTTTTTAAATTAATTAATTTATTTTAATTGGAGGCTAATTACTTTACAATATTGTGGTGGTTTCTGCCTTACACTGACATGAATCAGCCATGGGTGTACATGGTATACATGTGTCCCCCATCCTGAACCCCCCTCCCACCTCCCTCCCCACCCCATCCCTCAGTGTTGTCCCAGGGCACCGGCACTGAGTGCCCTGTTCCATGCATTGAACTTGGACTGGTCATCTGTTGCACATATGGTAATACACATGTTTCAATGTTATTCTCTCAAATCATCCCACCCTCGCCTTCTCCCACAGAGTACAAAAGTCTGTTCTTTGTATCTGTGTCTCTCTTGCTGTCTCACATATAGGGTCACCATTACCATCTTTCTAAATTTTATATTTATATATATATATACACACACACACACACACACACACACACACATATGTGTGTGTGTGTTAATATACTGTATTGGTGGTGTTTTTCTTTCTGACTTACTTCACTCTGTATAATAGGCTCCAGTTTCATCAACCTCATTAGAACTGATTCATCAGTTCAGTTCAGTTCAGTCGCTCAGTTGTGTCCGACTCTTTGCAACCCCATGAATCGCAGCACGCCAGGCCTCCCTGTCCATCACCAACTCCCAGAGTTCACTCAGACTCACGTCCATCCAGTCAGTGATGCCATCAGGCCACCTCATCCTCTGTCATCCCCTTCTCTTCCTGCCCCCAATCCCTCCCAGCATCAGAGTCTTTTCCAATGAGTCAACACTTTGCATGAGGTGGCCAAAGTACTGGAGTTTCAGCTTTAGCATCAGTCCTTCCAAAGAAATCCCAGGGCTGATCTCCTTCAGAATGGACTGGTTGGATCTCCTTGCAGTCCAAGGGACTCTCAAGAGTCTTCTCCAACACCACAGTTCAAAAGCATCAACTCTTCGGCGCTCAGCCTTCTTCACAGTCCAACTCTCACATCCATACACGACCACAGGAAAAACCATAGCCTTGACTAGATGGACCTTTGCTGGCAAAGTAATGTTTTTGCTTTTTTTTTGTTTGTTTTACAAAGTAAAATTTATTTAGAAAACATGATTTCTAAAAGATATCTTTGAGAAAACATCAGATAAATACATGGAAATATTCTTTTTTTTTAAACAAACAAAATTATTTTTATTTTATTTTTTTTATTATTTTATTTTATTTAAACTTTAGGTAAGACCAGAAACTATAAAACTCCTAGAGGAGAAGATAGGCAAAACACTCTCCGACATATATCACAGCAGGATCCTCTATGACCCACCTACCAGAATATTGGAAATAAAAGCAAAAATAAACAAATGGGACCTAATTAAACTTAAAAGCTTCTGCACAACAAAACATTTCTCCAAAGAAGATATACAGATGGCTAACAAACACATGAAAAGATGCTCAACATCACTCATTATCAGAGAAATGCAAATCAAAACCACTATGAGGTACCATTTCACACCAGTCAGAATGACTGCAATCCAAAAGTCTACAACCAATAAATGTCTTTGCTTTTGAATATGCTATCTAGGTTGGTCATAACCTTCCTTCCAAGGAGTAAGCGTCTTTTAATTTCATGGCTGCCGTCACCATCTGCAGTGATTTTGGAGCCCAAAAATAAAGTCTGACACTGTTTCCACTGTTTCCCCATCTTTTTCCCATGAAGTGATGGGACCAGATGCCATGATCTTTGTTTTCTGAATGTTGAGCCAACTTTTTCACTCTCCTCTTTTACTTTCATCAAGAGGCTTTTTAGTTCCTCTTCACTTTCTGCCATAAGGGTGGTGTCATCTGCATATCTGAGGTTATTGATATTTCTCCCTGCAGTCTTGATTCCAACTTGTGCTTCTTCGAGTCCAACGTTTCTCATGATGTACTCTGTATATAAGTTAAATAAGCAGGGTGACAATATACAGCCTTGACGTACTCCTTTTCCTATTTGGAACCAGTCTGTTGTTCCATGTCCAGTTCTAACTGTTGCTTTCTGACCTGCATACAGATTTCTCAAGAGGCAGATAAGGTGGTCTGGTATTCCCATCTCTTTCAGAATTTTCCACAGTTTATTGTGATCCACACAGTCAAAGGCTTTGGAATAGTCAATAAAGCAGAAATAGATGTTTTTCTGGAACTCTCTTGCTTTTTCTATGATCCAGCAGATGTTGGCAATTTGATCTCTGGTTCCTCTGCCTTTTCTAAAACCAGCTTGAACATCAGGAATTTCACAGTTCATGTATTGCTAAAGCCTGGCTTGGAGAATTTTGAGCATTACTTTACTAGCATGTGAGATGAGTGCAATTGTGCGGTAGTTTGAGCATTCTTTGGCATTGCCTTTCTTTGGGATTGGAATGAAAACTGACCTTTTCCAGTCCTGTGGCCACTGCTGAGTTTTCCAAATTTGCTGGCATATTGAGTGCAGCACTTTCACAGCATCATCTTTCAGGATTTGGAATAGCTCAACTGGAATTCCATCACCTCCACTAGCTTTGTTCGTAGTGATGCTTTCTAAGGCCCACTTGACTTCACATTCCAGGATGTCTGGCTCTAGTTCAGTGATCACATCATCATGATTATCTGGGTCGTGAAGATCTTTTTTGTACAGTTCTTCTGTGTATTCTTGCCACCTCTTCTTAATATCTTCTGCTTCTGTTAGGTCCATACCATTTCTGTCCTTTATTGAGCCCATCTGATTATATGTGTTCTTTTTAATAGCTGAGCAATATTCCACTGTGTATATGTACCACAGCTTTCTTATCCATTCCTCTGCCAATGGACATCTAGGTTGCTTCCATGTCCTTGCTATTGTAAACAGTGCTGTGATGAACAGTGGGGTACACGTGTCTCTTTCAATTCTGGTTTCCTTGGTGCATATGCCCAGCAGTGGGATTGCTGAGTCATATGGCAGTTCTCTTTCCAGTTTTTAAAGGAATCTCCACACTGTTCTCCATAGTGGCTGTACTAGTTTGCATTCCCACCAACAGTGTAAGAGGGTTCCCTTTTCTCTGCACCCTCTCCAGCATTTATTGTTTATTGTTTGACAGCAGTTATTCTGACCAGCATGAGATGGTACCTCACTGTGATTTTGATTTGCATTTCTCTGATAATGAATGATGTTGAGCATCTTTTCATGTGTTTGTTAGCCATCTGTATGTCTTCTTTGGAGAAAAGTCTGTTTAGTAGTTTGGCCCATTTTTTGATTGGGTCATTCATTTTTCTGGTGTTGAGTTGTATGACCTACTTGTATATTTTTGAGATTAATTCATTGTCTTTGCTTCATTTGCCATTATTTTCTCCCATTCTGAAGGCTGTCTTTTCACCTTGCTTGTAGTTTCCTTCATTGTGCAAAAGCTTTTAAGTTTAATTAGTTTCCATTTGTTTATTTTTGCTTTTATTTCCATTTCTCTGGGAGGTGGGTCACAGAAAATCCTGCTGTGGTTTATGTCAGAGTAAAACTCAACACCTATTCATGAAAAATTCCCAAATAAATTGGTATAGAAACAACATATCTCAACATAATGTAAGTCACTTATGACAAACCTACAGCTAGCATCATACTCGATGGCAAAAGCTGAAAGCATTTCCTCTAGTATGAGGAACAAAACAAGGATACCCCCTCTTGCCATTTCTATTCAACACAGTATTCAACACAGTAAGTTCTAGTCACAGACTTCCAATCAGATAAGAAAAAGAAATAAATGACATCCAAATTGAAAGGGAAGAAGTAGAACTGTCACTATTTGCAATTGATGTGATAATATTTACAGTGAATCCTAAATAACGCCACAAAAAATCTGTTAGAAAAAATGAATTTAGTAAAGTTGCAGGACAGAAGATTAATATACAGAAGTCTGTTGCATTTATTTACTTTAATAGTGAATGATCACAAAGAGAATTCAAGAAAATAAAGTCATTTACTATTAAGTCACAAAGAACAAAATAGCAAGGAATAAATTTAACTAAGGAGATGAAAGACCTGTTGTACTCTGAAAAACTTAAGACATTGATAAAAAATTTTGAAGACAATGTAAATAAATGGAAAGCTATTTCATGTTGTCGGATTGAAAGAATTAGTACTTTTTAAATGTCTATACTGCCCAAAGCAATCTACAGATTCAACAAAATACCACGGAATTCAAGAAAAATACCCATGGCATATTTCACAGAACTAAAACATATGATCCTAAAATGTGTATAGAAACACAAAAGGCCCTGGGTAGCCAAAGCAATCTTGAATAAAGGACAAATCTGACAGCATCATGCTCTCTGACTTCAAACCATCCTACAAACTACATAATTCAAAACAGTATGATACTGGTACAAAAACATACACATAAATCATGGAACAAAACGGAGTACAGAAGTAAACCCATGCACATATAATCATTTCAACAGAGACAAGAATATACAATAGGTAAAAGAGTGTCTCTCTAATAAGTGGTATCAGGGAAACTGGACAACTACACATAAAAAAATAAAACGTAAACATTTTCTCATACCATATATAAAAATAAACCAAAATTGATTACAGACTGAAACAGAAGACAGAAAAACTAAAACCGTAACAGTCCTAGGGGGAAAAAAAAAAAAAACATACACAGTATACTCTTTTATCCTGGAGTAAGAAAAATTTTTATGTGTCTGTCTCTTCAGGCAAGAGAAATAAAAGCAAAAATAAACAAATGGAACCTAATCGAACTTAAGAGCTTTGGCATAGTGAAGGAAACCATTAACTAAACAAAAGGCCACTTTCTGATTGGGAAAAATCTACCTACAATATGTCCAAAAAAAGGGGTTACTAACCAAAATATATAAAGCAGGGAGTCCCAGATTCTGGGATCTAACGCCTGATGATGTGAGGTGGGGCTGATGTAATAACAGAAAGAAGGTGCACAATAAATGTAATACATTTGAATTATTCTGAAACCACTCCCATCCCCTGGTCCATGGAAAAACTGTCTTCCATGACACCAGTCTCTGGTGCCAAAAATGTCTGGTAAAGGCTGATATAAAGAATCCAGACAACTCACTATGAAAAAAAAAAAAGTACAATAGTCCATTTAAACAATGAGTAGAGCAACTTCCCCGGTGGTGCAGTGGCTAAGAATCCGCCTGCCAATGAAGGAAACAAGGGTTCAATCCCTGGTCCAGGAAGATCCCACGTGCTGTGAGTAACTAAGCCCATGTGTTACAACTGCTGAACTCACACTCCAGGGCCCGCAAGCCCCGGGTACTTAGCTCTCCTTTCTCTTAGACCTGCGTCCGCAACAAGAGAAGCCCTGCAATGAGGAGCTCGTGCACCACAAGGAAGAGTAGCCCCCATTCACTGCAAGTAGAACAAACCGCCTCAGAGCAATGAGGACCCAGCCCAGCCAAAAATTAATTAATGAATTAATTTTAAAAATGAGCAGAAGACATTAATAGGCAATTATTTTTCCCAAAACAATACATACAGAGAGCCAACAGGCACATGAAAAGATGCTCAATATCACTAAAACTACAATGAAATATTACTTCACACCTGTCAGAATGGCTATTATCAAAAGCACAAAAAATAACAAGAGTTGGCGAGGATGTAGAGAAAAACAAAACCCTCCTACACTGTTGGTAGGAATGTAAATTGGCACAGTTACTGTGGAAAACAATATGGAGTTTCCTCAAAACACTGAAAACATGACTACCATACAATCTACTCCTGTGTATTTATCTGAAGAAAACAAAAACTCTAATTTGAAAATATATCTGTACCCCAGTGTTCACAGCACCATTATTTACTATACCTAAGATATGGAGACAATGACCTGTTTGTCCATCAATGGATGAATGGATAAAGAAGAAGTGATATACAATGAAATATTTTTCAGTCAGAAATAAGACATCTTGCCATTCACAACAACATGGATGGACCTGGAGGGTAATAAGGTTAGTGAAATAAGTCAGATAGAGAAAGACAATTACTGAATGTTTTCAGAAAGTATAGCATCTAAAAAAGCAAAACAAATAAACAAATGTAACAAAACAGAAATAGTCACAGATACAGAGACCTGTGGTTATCAGAGGGGTTATCAGTGGGGTGGGGGAGCGTCAAAATATGTAAAGGGGATTTGGAAGTACAAAATACCAACTAGAAAATGAGTCATAGGATGTAAAGTACAACTCAGAAAATATACCCAATATTTTATAATAACTTTGGATGGCATATAATCTACCAAGTGTTTAATCACTATGTTGTACACCTGAAACTAATACAGTACTGTAAGTCATCTGTCCTTCAAAAAGTACAGCCATTCACTTAGCACCGCATGACCAAGAATTTCAAAAGCACTGTACACAGAAAACAAGGGTAAAATACCCAGGCATCTTCTGTAATAGGGATAGGCCTGAATTTTGCAATTAATGAAAGGTAAGAAGACCCTCTTTGAAAGTTTTGTTTGAGGGTCAATAATTAAATGTATGCTCTGAAAGAAAGTCAAGAATGACCAAACTAATCATTTTTGAATATTAATTTTAGAACCAGTAAAGAGAAACCAGTTCTTAATGAAGTACAAAGAAAAAATACCAATGATGTTTATCCTACTCACCCATCCACTACTGGCCAACAATTCCCCAAGAAACACTTCTTTCAATGTGTTCATTTTATTTCAAAGAAGGGATACAGGAAAGAAGAGGCTTTATTTTGCCTGTAGCACTAACTAACAAAATAAACAATCCTCTCTGCTTTGTCAATGGGTTGCAAACAGCCAGACATGACTGAAGAGATTCAACACGCACGCATGACAAAGAACATCCTTGAGTGCACGGGATTGGTGACCACAAAGTGTGTCTCAGCGTATACATCCATGATGACCATGGAGCTGAGCTCCTGTCATTCCCCAGAAGGAAGGTGTTATGTGCTAAGTCGCTTCAGCCATGTCTGACTATTGCGGACCCTATGGACTACAGCCCGTCAGGCTCCTCTGTCCCTGCCCTTCTCCAGAAGATCTTCCCAATCAAGGGATGGAACCCACCTCTCTTGCGTCTCCTGCATCAGCAGGTGGGTTCTTTACCTCTAGTGCCACCTGGGAAGCCCAGAAGGAAGGTGGAGGTGACAAATGGAAATCTGGTAATAGATATAATGAAGATAAAATATTATAGTTGCATCTGAGGCTCCAAATGAGGGTGCTTCATTAAAATGAAGATTTTAATGTTGTCAACCATTTTAAGTGTTAAGTTGCTCAGTTGTGTTCGACTCTTTGCGACCCCATGGACTGCAGCCCACCAGGTTCCTCTGTCCATGAGATTTTTCCAGGGAAGGATATTGGATTTGGTTGCCATTTCCTTCTCCAGGGGATCTTCCCAACCCAGGGATCAAACCCAGGTCTCCTGCACTGCAGGCAGATCCTTTACCGACTGAGCTACAAGGGAAGCCCCAAATGGCTATCAACCATAGCTACCCATATTTCAAATCGTAGCAGTCTGGTAATCCAGTAAGTCACATTTTGGTGGCATCCACCAAAATATACACAAAATTACTGACTTACATGGATGACATAGCATTTCAAAAAACAGGACAGTAATAGAGACTCAGATGTAGAGAATGGACTTGCAGACACAGGGCAGGAAGGAAGAGGAGTATGGGATGACTTGAGAGAGTGGCATTGACATATATACACTATCACATGTAAAACAGACAGCTAGTGAGGACCAGCTGTATACCACAGGGAGCTCAGCTTAGTGCTCTGTGAGGACCTAGAGGGCAGGGATAAGGGGAAGTGAGAGGGAAGCTCAAGAGGGAATGGATATATGTATACTATAGATGATTCTCAATAATGACTTTTCAAAATTACATCAGCACTAGGACTTTCAGGTCAGAGAAGGCAATGGCACCCCACTCCAGTACTCTTGCCTGGAAAATTCCATGGACGGAGGAGCCTGGTGGGCTGCAGTCCATGGGGTTGCTAAGAGTTGGACACGACTGAGCGACTTCACTTTTACTTTTCACTTTCATGCATTGGAGAAGGAAGTGGCAACCCACTCCAGTGTTCTTGCCTGGAGAATCCCAGGGACGGGAGAGCCTGGTGGGCTGCCGTCTATGGGGTCACAGAGTTGGACACGACTGAAGTGACTTAGCAGCAGCAGCAGCAGGACTTTCAAGTAATGTTCTGCTCATGAGATATTCAAGATGAAGCACTGTTTGCATACCATTTAATTATGGAGGATTAAAAACCTAAATTTGTACTTTCTCAGAACCCAAGCTTATAAACCTCACAGAACTTAAAGGTTTTTTATTTTTTTATTTATTTTTTTCTTAATTTTATTTTATTTAATTTTACAATATTGTATTGGTTTTGCCATATATCAAAATGAATCCACCACAGGTATACATGTGTTCCCCATCCTGAACCCTCCTCCCTCCTCCCTCCCCATACCATCCCTCTGGGTCATCCCAGTGTACCAGCTCCAAGCATCCAGTATCGTGCATCGAACCTGGACTGGCGACTCGTTTCGTAATTGCTCTTACACTCTTGAATGGAGGAGGGAATGGCAACCCACTCCAGTAATCTTGCCTGGAGAATCCCATGGACAGAGGAGCCTGGAGGGCTACATACAGTCCATGGAGTCCAAAGAGTCAGACACAACTGAGTGACTCACACTGCAGCCGATTCACTTTGTTGTATGGCAGAAACTAACACAACATTGTAAAGCAATTATATTCCATTTAAAAACAGTTTCACCAGTACAGGGCCTTGTTATGAATCTATTTTATCAATTAGTATATAGTTTTATATAAGTAGGTTGCATAGTATAATTTTTTTCAAAAACTCCCTGCACATTAATATATTAATCTGCATTGCAGGCAGATTCTTCACCATGTGAGCCACCAGGGTAAGCCCATATACCATAAGTGTACAACTAAAAGTGAACTTCTGTAATCTGCCCAAGCATAAACCTTATGCTGAAATGTGGGTGTGAATATTTTACAGTGATATTATTAATCAGCTCCCCTCATTTTCCCTATCACCTAGATTTTAAAATTACTTTCATCCTTTGCTTTTATTACCCAATTTCCCTCAGAAGAGAATGATCTTGTTTCTTTACGCCTATATTTTATGGTGACCTTGAAGACGTATAAAGGGAATGCCCTACTCACAGGTGAAGAAAGGTTATGAAAAACTTTATTCCTTTGTTTTCTCCTCCTTGCCTCTGACTGATTTTGTGGAAGAAATATAAATTGGTTTTCTACTCCTGAGAGAAGACTCTCATGAGCACGCTATAAAGCAAACACACACATTTTTCCAATAAGCACTACCCAAGCACTGTGTTAATAATTTATTAATTCATGTATTCAGTCTGTCAGCCAATAAGCATTAGGTGTTTACTGTATTACAGGTTTTGTGCTGGACTCTAAAAATAAAGGATAAATCTAACATAGTTTAATAAAGAAATAAATGAATGAATTATTAAGAAAAATAGTCAATGAATGATTGATTTGAGATGGGATTGCCTATTTATTGAATAGCATTAAATAGTTAACTCTGAGGGCTGAACAAACGTTTTTGACTAGGTGGATCAAATGAAGAAAGAAAACACTGCCTCCAAGCGCAATTTCCATTCTTCCAGAGAGATATTTGACCACAGACATCTGCTTTCATTTGGGGTCCATATTAGAAAGGTAAAGAGGTAGGTGGCTCTTGTTACCTTGTTAAACTAACAAGGTGCTAATTAGTGTTTTTCCAATTAAAATGTGCTGTTTGTGTGTTATCTTTTGCTGCTAAGATGCCTTTTACTTCCAAAGATTCCCTGAACACCTGAAGATTCACCTGAAGTTTTTCTGTTGATGTTGTTGTTCAATCACTCAGTCGTGTCTGACTCTTTGCAATCCCATGGACTGTAGCATGCCAGGCTTCCCTGACCTTCACCATCTCCCAGAGCTTGCTCAAACTCATGTTCATTGAGTCAGTGATGCCATCCAAGTATCTCATCCTCTGTCATTCCCTTCTCCTCTTGCCTTCAATCTTTCTCAGCTTCAGGGTCTTCTCCAATGAGCCAGCTCTTCGCATCAGGAAGCCAAAGTATTGGAGCTTCAGCAACAGTCCTTCCAATGAATGAATATTCAGAATTGATTTCCTGTTTTTCTGAGCAATGAAAGAACCTCAAGACAGGGTAGAAGTTAAAAACATACTCATTATTAAGTTGATGGAATAGTAGAAATTGCACAAGAATTTCCAAGCTCAGCGTCATTTTATGTGTGTGTGTGTGTTTATGCATGTATATGAATATCTATGCATGTGCATGTATATATACGGCTTCCCTGGTAGTTCCATGGTAAAGAAACTGTCTGCAATGCAATGCAGAGACACAGGTTTGATCCCTGGGATGGAAAGATACCCTGGAGAAGGAAATGGCAAGCCACTCCAGTATTCTTGCCTGGGAATTCACATGGACAGAGGAGACTGGAGGGCTACAGTTCATGGAGTTGCAAAGAGTCAAGCATGACTGAAGTGACTGTGCATGCATGTATATACATGTATACATCAGTTCAGTTGCTCAGTAGTGTCCAACTCTTTGTGACCCCATGGACTGCAGCATGCCAGGCTTCCCTGTCCATCACCAACTCACGGAGCCTGCTCAAACTCATGTCCATATATATATATATATATATATATGTAAGAATATTTATTGGATTTCCAATTTGTCAGTGGCTCTTTAATCAACTGATTTCCAATGAAACTGATAATTCTTATGTATCAGATTGGCAAAAATTACAAAGTTTTCCAATATACTTTGATGGAAAGTTTGTGGGAAATGTCTCATAAATGGACAGCAACTTAGAAATATCTCTTAACTTTAAAAATCCACTTGCCCTTGTCTATAATAATTCTCCTTGAGGGTATTTAGCCCTCAAGTATACCCCACACATAAAAGAAATGAAGTTTGTAAGATTACTGTCATAAACAAAGAGTGGAAACAGCTAAGGGTCTTCTACAGGATGTTCACTGTAGCATACCATGCAACTCTGAAAGGGTAGGAAGATGTAATCTGGAAAACTCTCCAGGATATGTTATGAAACAAAAAGAGCAAAGTTAAGGAGAATAAATGTAGCACATTAAATGGTGTAAGAAAGGAAGAGATGCAAAAATATAAAATATGTAAAAATATGTGCTTGTGTTTGTAGATATACTGAAAAGATATGGAAAAGTCTAGTAATAATGGTTACTATGGGGGCAGAGATAGGAATAAAGGTGAAACTAAAAATGAAACTGACCAATGCATGCCTTTTTAATCTCTTTTTTAAAATATTTTTAACATACGAATATATCACTAGTCAACAATAAATTGAAAATGCATAAATAAATTATTATTTGATTTTCATTTTTACCTTTACCATCTTGACTGAAGTAAAGTGATATTCTTTCTGGTCAATCAATGTTCAGAAATCTCAGTAGCACAATTACCTTGTCATATCTATGAATTCTTCTTAGGTTTTATGACGGTAAAGATGAATATAATCATTTAATATTCTTAAAGATCCACTCTGATATTTGTGCCAGTCATTAGGGGTATCCATCAATATTATGATTCTCCTTCCTCCACATCTATTAAAGGACCATATTTTTGCTGCTTTTATTGAAATTAGGTGATATTATGTGTCTTTATTTAAGGAAATATGCATGGAAGCAATATGTCACTTCTAGACAAAGGTATTTAATTGCCAGAGCCACAGGGCCTTTATCCTGCTGAAGTTATTTTGGAAGACTATTTTAAGAAGGTGGAGAAGGAAATGGCAACCCACTTCAGTATTCTTGCCTGGAGAATAAGAATCTTCCATCAGGTCTTTAAAGTGTCTTGGAAAACAAATTTCCCTACTGATCCATAGTCACTGTGAAAAATGAGAAGAAAAAGGAAAAGACAAGAGACTGAAGAGCATTTATTTGCAAGGGGCCTTTAGCCCTGACCAAAGAATAATCTCTCATCTGAAGACTCAGGATTTACCCTATACTGGATATACATAAAGCTTTCTCAGCATGATTTGACAATTCTAGCCTTTTAATTTTAACTTCAAACAAAAATTTTCTGGTAAGATATGCAGACTTGGAAGAGATAAGGGACTGACAAGGGAACTTGAGTGTCTAATTCCTCATCAGTCATTTTCCTCAGTGTACATCAATTACTAACCAATCACCTAGAAGACAACATCAGTCAGACCCTCCCTGGAAGCCAGATACAAAGCAAAAGGCGAAGAGAGAGGCAGGGGATGAGATGGTTGGTTAGCATAACCCACTCAGTGGATATGAACTCCGGGAGATGGTGAGGAACAGGGAGGCCTAGCATGCTGCAGTCCATGGGGTTGCAAACAGTCAGACATGCTTAATGACTGAACAACAACACAAGGGAAACATCCAGGTTCCGGGTCTACGGATCTCAAAGTTAGACTCAGAATCATATGATCTTGTCTGAACAGCGTTAGCATCTTGCAATGAACCCTTGTGCTCACCACTCTTGAACCACAGCCCTCGGGATGACACCTACAATCCAGTTTTGAGGGAATACAGATTGTTTTCCTCAAATCATTATTTTTCATATTAATAAAAAATGTCAAAATCCAGCCTATCAAAATCTATATGCCTATCAAATAACTATAAATTTTTGTAGTACTATTTTACATGTTGTTATTGTTGTTTATTCAACCAAGCCGTGCCTGACTCTTTTGCAACTCTATGGACCAGACTTCTGTCCATGGTATTTCCCAGGCAGAATTCTGGAAAGGGTTGCCATTTCCTTCTCCAGGGGATCTTCCTGACCCAGGGATCAAACCTGTGTCTCCTGCAATGGTAGGTGATCCTTTACCACTGAGCTACCAGGGAAGCCCACTATTTTATATATCTTATAGGAAAAGAGTAGAAAGGCAAACTGTCAGGGTGTATGATCAATGAGCATATCAGAACAAATCATTAAACAACTCAGTTCTATTAAGGGCGAACATTGACTAAGTCTCAGTGGAATTTACACTGGCCAATGTGGCTTTTAAAGGTTTACAGGTGAAAAAAGGTTCAGATGTGAAAAGGTTTACAAGTGAAAACAAGTTCTATAAAATCTCCAATCTAATAAAAGCACACAAAAGTGCTGCTCGTTTTGTTCTCACATTCATACAGTTCAATTAGGTTGTCAAAATTAAAATGAGGTTTAACACAAGTCAAATTTCCTCCTTTCAAGGTAACACTCAACATTTTTCTTTGAATTTTATAAGTTGTTGCTGACAAAGAGAGTACAGATAAAGAGCTGAATTGGAATAGTCAAGGAATCACATATTCATAAAGTTAAAACCTTTTCCTGAAGTCTTCTTTCAAAAAAAAAAAAAACAGTATTAGATAAGTGAACTGCACTCAAAATGTAATACAAGCTTGGAATTTACACTGTGTGAGTGTAAGTCACTCAGTCATGTCTGATTCTTTGTGACCCCATAGACTGCTAGGCTCCTCTGTCCATGGAATTATCCAAGCCAGAATACTGGATTGGGTAGCCATTCCCTTCTCCAGGGGATCTTCCCAACCCAGGGATTGAACCCAGGTCTCCCACATTGCAGGTAGATTCTTAACCATCTGAGCCACCAGGGAAGCCATTAGCTAGCTGTAGGTTAATTTCTTAAATCACTGTGTCCACTCTGAAAGATGTGATATACTTCTAGTCTTATGATATATCCATTTAGTCTTTTTTTCAGCTTATAATTTTAACATTTAAAAATACTTTTATCAGAAAGAAAAGGAGAGATTTTAATCAGTCTTTCAACAAAACCAACAAAGCCAATTCTCTAAATGTGTCATTTCTGTGTTTGACAAATATACAAAACACTTTCATGATTCTTAGGCTCTTCTTCACTTATCTCCTGCTCCAGTTTTTCTCCCTCATCTTTCTTCTTCCACCCCCTCCTCCCCTCTCCATTCTCTCTTCTTCCCCATCCTTCTCCTCCTCCTCACCCTTCACTTCCTCCTTATCTGTAATTTCAGCCTTCTTTTCACCATTAAGCTATATGTGCAATGCCTGCTTTGGTGACAGTATTAAGTTATGTAATGGAAAAAGAAAATGTTCGACTTGAGCTCTGATGAGAGATCTGCAGATGAACCAACATGGTTTATATAGACTCTCATTTATAATTTGTAATAACCAATATCAAGAATGTACATGTGGGGGAGTGTATTTACAAGTACAATGGCACCCCACTCCAGTACTCTTGCCTGGAAAATCCCATGGATGGAGGAGCCTGGTGGGCCACAGTCCATGGGGTCACTAAGAGTCAGACATGACTGAGTGACATCACTTTCACTTTTCACTTTCATGCATTGGAGAAGGAAATGGCAACCCACTCCAGTGTTCTTGCCTGGAGAATCCCAGGGACAGCAGAGCCTGGTGGGCTGCTGTCTATGGGGTCGCAGAGTCGGACACAACTGAAGCGACTTAGCAGCAGTCGCAGCAACAACCCAAACTGTGAGCTTGCCTGGTGGTTCAGTGGTTAAGAATCCACCTGCCAGTGCATCTAGCAAAGTAACGCTCAAAATTCTCTAAACCAGGCTTCAACAGTACATGAACCATGAACTTCCACATGTTCAAGCTGGATTTAGAAAAGGCAGAGGAACCAGAGAATAAATTGCCCACATCTCTTGGATCATCGAAAAAGCAAGAGAGTTCCAGAAAAACATCTATTTCTGCTTTACTGACTATGCCAAAGCTTTTGACTGTATGGATCACAACAAACTGTGGAAAAATCTTAAAGAGGTAGGAATACCAGACAAACTTATCAGCCTCCTGATAAACCTGTATGCAGGTCAAGAAGCAACAGTTAGATCTGGACATGGAACAACAGACTGGTTCCAAATACGGAAAGGAGTATGTCAAGGCTGGTTATTGTCACCCTGCTTATTTAACTTATATGCAGAGTATATCATGCAAAATGCCAGGCTGGATGAAGCACTAGCTGGAATCAAGATTGCCGGGAGAAATATCAATAACCTCAGATATGCAGATGACACCATCCTTATGGTAGAAGGTGAAGAAGAACTAAAAAGCCTCTTGATGAAAATAAAAGAGGAGAGTGAAAAAGTTGGCTTAAGACTCAACATTCAGAAAACTAAGATCATGGCATCTGGTCCCTTCACTTCATGACAAAAAGAGGGGCAAATAGTGGAAACAGTGACAGATGTTACTTTTATGGGCTCCAAAATTACTGCAGATGGTGACTGCAGCCATGAAATTAAAAGATGCTTCCTCCTTGGAAGAAAAGTTATGACCAACCTAGACAGCATATTAAAAAGCAGAGACATTACTTTGCCAACAAAGGTCCATCTAGTCAAAGCTATTGTTTTTCCAGGAGTCATGTGTGGATGTGAAAGTTGGACTATAAAGAAAGCTGAGCATCAAAGAAGATGCTTTTGAACTGTGGTGTTGGAGAAAACTCTTGAGAGTCCCTTGGACTGCAAGGAGATCAAACTAGTCAATCCTAAGGGAAATCAGTCCTGAATATTCATTGGAAGGACTGATGCTGAAGCTGAAACTTCAATGCTTTGGCCACCTGATGTGAAGAAGTGACTCACTGGAAAAGACCCTGATGCTGGGAAGGATTGAAGGCAGGAGGAGAAGGGGACGACAGAGGATGAGATGGTTGGATGCCATCACTGAATCGATGGACATGAGTTTGAGCAGAGCTTTGGGAGTTGGTGATGGACAGAGAATCCTGGCATGCTGCAGTCCAAGGGGTTGCAAACAGTCGGACATGACTGAGAGCCTGAACTGAACTGCCAGAGCAGCAGATGCGGGTTTGATTCCTGGGTCAGGAAATCTCCTGGAAGAGAAAATGACACCCCATTCCAGTATCCTTGCCTTGAAAATCCCATGGACAGAATGGCCTGGAGGGCTACAGTCTATGGGGTCACCAAAAGTCAGACCCAACTTCCTGACTAAGCATACAACACTAACTATAAGATGTTAGCTATTAAGTCCAGTGATTTTGAATCACTGTTGATTTCTTTTCACACATTTTAAAAGAAATTTTGTTTTAAAAATTTGCCAAAGGCATTTGATGAAAAAATTAAACTAAAAAACAAAAATAAATAAAACACCAAAATATGAAAGAAAGACATGATGGCTATAGTAGCTCACCTCTAAGTCATCATTAATATCTGTGACTGCTTCTGTGTAGGTGGGGTAGAACACAGTCCCCTTGACTCCAGTGTATTACACATAACTAGCAACTGCTGACAGCAGCAGAGAGTCCCTATACCATGAGGAAGAAAAAACCACAAAAGAGGAGCAAAGAAATGCAATTTCTGTCATGTAGAGCTTGTGAGAAACCTTATCTTTTCTCAGCTTTTGAAACTTTGGACAGTAAGACTTTACCTCAGCTTCCAAAATATTAATTCTTGTCAATTATAAAATTAAAATGATATGAACAAACAAGTCACTTTAGAAAGCTGTTTCTCTGAGGAATTGATGAAATCATTTATTCACTCATGCCATGTATCATTACATAGTAAAGGACATTGAGGTAAGTGCTAAAAGGAGATGTGAAGAAGCCTTAGATAGCACTGGTTAAAATACAGTACGGGAGGAAGATTCTCTGGAGTAGGAAATGGCTACCCATTCCAGTATTCTTGCCTAGAGAACCCCATGGACAGAACAGCCTGGCAGGGTGTAGTCCAGGGGGTCATGAGTCTGACACGACTGAGTGACTAAATGATGATAACAGGAAGAAGATTAATACAAAGATAAAGATTATTGAGAATTACTTGGTTAAGAATCAGCAATTGACCTCTCATCTGGCACGGTACAGTGGCAAGAAGACAGACTTGAAGTTAGATCAACTAGGCTCTGAATATCAATTTCGATACTCGTGTGAGTAGAGGAGTTATTTAAACTTAGGTATTAAAGAGGGTAACACTCAATTTGCAATACACAGTACAGATGTTGACTTAATAACACACTGTGTGTAAAGAGACTTCTATCCTGCTTGCCCTGTAGTGGGTATTCTCTATGTGGCAGGAATCATTTGTGATAAAGTGGTGTTGTGCTATTAGTAACATTTAATGAAAAAAATTAAATAAATAAAAATATTTTATTTAACATCTATAGATGTCATTGTTACTTTGACAGTCTAAAAATATTTTAATATTTATTTTTAACATATTTAAGTTCAGATAACTTTTTCTTTACAAATTAGATCTTGAGAAACTGGTATTTAAATTTCAGAATTGTGTTCTTAGAGTACACCTGCTGACAGCCACCCGACTTCTACAATAGTTCTGCACATACTTTCATTATTACATTGAGGCATTCGCAGGAACATTCTTTTATGGCAGTTACTCGCATATACCAGTATTACTAACACAATATTACCAATATTAATATGATAAGCACTAAAGGAAAAGCTTTTGCTTTTCTTAAACACAATAGTTTATATTTTTAGAAGTTCGTGTGAATTAACTCATTACTTTAAATATGTTACTTACACTAAATGTCACTGTTCACAAAGGTAATACATTATGAGTGGAATAGATAATAAATAGCATACATGAGTTCAGATGAAGAAGACAGTTATGAGAAGGCAGAGAATGATACTGATTGGAAATGCTACTCCAGGTCTAATTTTAACCAGCAAGAGTGATGGATGGATGATATTTCTTAGCCTCCCATCTGCTCTTCTGTATTACACTCTATAATTTTTTTAATCCTGCAAATTACATATCTCTGACTCCTTTCCTAGTTGTCTTTCTCTTGCTTTCTCCCAGTAGGAGTCAATGGTGGGAGACAGAAAAACAGGAGGAAGGGCGAAGCATTGGGTCAGCCTTCTCTAGGGTCTGCTTACGCAGGTACAACTCAGAACAACAGGCTGGTAGCCTCCAGACCAAAGGCACTATCAACTTGTTAATTTTAAGGTAGCACAGAATCTTCCTGTTGGTTCCTTCAATACCCTTATAACAAATACCTTATATTTATTCCTCTTTGTTTGAAGCATCAGAATGGTTCCTGATATTTTTTTTTATTGACATCAACGAAATACAGTTGATGAACCTGTATATTCTAATCTTTGCCAACTTAGAGAATATTTGAAGCACAAGGATAACCAGGAAAAAGGAGTCTGGGAAAGTCAGATCCGGTTGTCATACCTAGCTTGTCGCAGACAAATTCCACAGAGCTCAGAAAAATAAAAGCTGACCTCAAACTCTTAAAATGAATACAGTACCAGACCACTGGGCTTTTCTCAAGAAGGAAATGCTATGATGATGTTGTGATTGTGAACGTACAACTTCCGTAAAGGTAAACCCACGTGAAGCACACAATGGTAGATCTCAAGCTGGCTGCAGCAGTGATGGAGATGGTGATGGTGGTATTCACCATTACCACCATGCTGCTGGCTGCAATCCCAAAGTGAGTGTTCTTAGTAAGGATAACCAAACTTTTTAAACTAGGAGAGTAAAAACCTTGGGGATGGGTATCCCTGTTTCTTCTACAGGAGTAATATTTGAGAGACCTGTCTTTGAGTAAACAAAGTTAGTTCACCCTCTCTCATGGATACTAACTTTGTGAAGCCTTTTTAATTTTTTCAGTTCCAACCAACATTTCCTCTTCCACAAATACACATACTACAGAACATTTAGGGAACTGCTCTTTAATCACAACTTTATATCCATCAAAATTCTATATTCTGTCAGCCTAATGGAAAGCTGAGAAAATGCCACTCGAAGAAAGGTTCTATAAGTCCCAAAGCTGAAGGGAAGCAAGTTCATACTCTAAGCATCACTCTCCATCTCCCACTTATGTGTATAACTAAAAGTGTGCTCTCTTTGTGGGGTTTTCTTAGAAGTTGCTAAGTTTGGCATCAAGTCTAGAATTTACACTCTATCTTTTCTCTAAGGAAGAAAAAAGGTAGTCAGGGTGAAAGAAATTCCCAATGAGCAAGCCTCCTCATATGCCCTCTCTCTGGATCAATATATGAAAATGACTGGAGAATCTGATGCACAGAGGGGCCTGGTGGGCTACAGTCCACAGAGTTACAGAGAGTCAGACACGACTGAAGCAACTGATCATGCAAGCACTCACTGTTCACTAAAAGACCATTGATGACAAATTCATACAACAGCACTAATGTGAAAGATTTGTAGGAAACAAAAATATATTTGAGCTGGAAATGATCTGAAACAGTAACATAACAAAAATATAAAGCCAAATACACAACTTATATGAATTTTTAAAATAAGAAAGTTGAACTCCCATTGCATCTTTATTGCTTATTTTTCTTTCTTTATTTTACTTTAGCAAACTGTTTCAGGCTGTGTCACTAGTCTGGTAGAAATTATTTCTACACAATTACTCCAATGGAATACTTTGATGAAAAAGTCTGCCCAGTTCTGTTACTGTCATTGATTTTAAATGACTGAAAACTGCAGATGATCATAAAATTAGCTTATTGTGTCTAGTTCTGATATAAGAATTCTTAATTTATTTGTTCAGCTCTGATTCAACTCGGTTGAATTCTTGACAAACAGGAAGGAAAATTGTATGATGGAAGCGAGAGAGATAGGCAGTCACTAGTGGACATCTATACCTGTTGCAAACTGCATAATTGCTCTGAATATTATAATTTGATTTGAACTATTTTGGTCAAGCACAATGCTAATGTTCTTTCTGTTCATAATGAAAGTGAAAGTGAAAGTGTTAGTCACTTAGTCCTGCTTCACTCTTTGGGACCTCATGGACTGCAGTCCACCAGGCTCCTCTGTCCATGGAATTCTCCAAGCAAGAATACTGGAGTGGGTTGCCATTTCCTTCTCCAGGGGATCTTCTCGACCCTGGGATTGAATCCGGGTCTCCCACATTGTAGGCAGATTCTTTACTGTCTGGGCCACTGCTTCTATTCATACTAATAGCTGCCAAATAGATTGTGGGGTGGGATTAGATAACCATGTACAATTTTGTTCCCAGTATATAATGAAAGCAAGACTCACAACATTTGTATACAAAGCATTTATCAGGCAAGCCCTAAACAATTTATATAGTCTGATCTGTAAACTCCATGAATTCTACTATCTTGAGACTGATCAAGATAGTCCAACAATCTTAATAGTTAATCCAAAACAGTCCAACAATCTTCCTGAGACAGGATTCTAAGACCCTTGGAATCTGTTAGTCAGTAAGAAACCCTCCAGAAACCAAGTTCTTGTTTCAAGATCCTTTTGAACTGTGGTGTTGGAGAAGACTCTTGAGAGTCCCTTGGACTGCAAGGAGATCCAACCAGTCCATTCTGAAGGAGATCAGCCCTGGGTGTTCTTTGGAAGGAATGATGCTAAAGCTGAAACTCCAATACTTTGGCCACCTCATGCGAAGACTTGACTCATTGGAAAAGACTCTGATGCTGGGAGGGATTGGGGGCAGGAGGAGAAGGGGATGACAGAGGATGAGATAGCTGGATGGCATCACTGACTCGATGGACGTGAATTTGAGTGAACTCTGGAGTTGGTGATGGACAGGGAGGCCTGGTGTGCTGCAACTCATGGGTTCGCAAAGAGTCGGACACAACTGAGCGACTTAACTGAACTGAACTGAACTGAAGGGATACCATCCTAAAAATGCCAGCTACTGACCTTGCTAGATTTTCATATTTTAGTCCATCATATATTGAATGTCTTTAATTTCACCAGTGAGAGCCATCATGCTAATAACTCAGTATACTCAATGTATTAACTCACTGCCAGTTAGCAAAAGCTTCAAATATTGTCTAAAGCACAGAGAGCAAAAGGGCTTCTATTACATATTTCAGGAGGGCAGCCATTCTGAAATATTACTAAGAGAGTAAGAAGTGGATTTGCTGATGAAACAACCCATAGAAGTGAAGTCTGAACTAACCCATACTTAAATTCCCATTGCTCATACTGAAACAGTTTAAATTACAGTTTCTATAACAATATACTTTTGATTGTCTTTTGGCTACTTTCTACTCTAAATATCATTATATTGTACAGTTTTCAGTATCTGTGTCCCAAAGTATCAGCTGTTACAGGGGAAAAAGTTTAAATATGTGGATGGGTTAATGTAAACTTCATTTTTATGGAATACTTGTTATCATACAAAGAGAATTTACTTAGTAGTTTGAAGGAACATTTACCTAGACTGGTTTGGGATCCCACATAAAAATGCGTTTTGTTGTTGATGTTGTTTTAGAATAGTATTTCTGGATGGGGTATGGCTGTTAAAGAGAAGGAAACTTAAAATATTCAGGAAAAACCTTATTTCAAATACAAATTAAGGGTTTCCTTAACTCATTGAAAATTCTTAACATTTCCAAAGTGTGCGTGAGGAAGAAACAGAGTGAATATATGGGTTTGATGATATCTATACAAATTTGATAGTCAGTACTTCTCTTGGACATTTTACTTCCTTTTATGATATCTTTAATTTCACACATGACAAAATGCAAATTAACTATCACTCAAAAATTGCTACTGAAAATGTAGTCTGGCCGTCTGGGTTCTTGTTAGAAAGATAAATTCTGGGGTTTCCCCTCAGTCTCAGGGAATCAGAACATCTTGAGGGACAGCCAGCAATGTGAGCTTCATTCTGACCCTCAAGATGACTCATAGTCAATGAAGTGTGAAAAATACTGATCTAAAAGTTATCAAGTATCTCCAGAGTCACTTCTTTGTATTCATATCAAATCTATTAAAGTAAAAGCTAGCCATTTAAGATATTGTTTGATAAATCCTCTCACTCTTACTGTGTGATTGAAAGCATAAAACTTGCAATGGTTGTTGTTGTCACTAAGTCATCCGACTTTTGCGACTCCTTTAACTGCAGGACGCCAGGCTTCCCTGTCCTTCACTATCTCCCAGAGTTTGCTCAAATTCATGGCCACTGAGTCCGTGATGCCATCCAATCATCTCATCCTCTGTTGCCCCCTTCTCATCCTGCCCTCAATCTTTCCCAGCATCAGGGTCTTTTCCAATGAGTCACCTCTTTGCATCAGGTGGCCAAAGGATTGGAGCTTTAGCTTCAACATCCGTCTTTCCAATGAACATTCAGGGTCAATTTCCTTTGGGTTATAGCCTTTCAAATAAGGCAATATTCTGGCCCTTGCCCACTTGGGAATGGGGATTTATTGTGGGCTGTTATTAAACTATGCCAGCCCCAGTGTGACTCCTTTCTGAAGCTTAGGAGAAGTGACCTGGCCAAAGTTAACTCCATACTCACTCTATTCAGAGTTTCTTGGATCATATGGTATACCTAGTCTTAAAGGTAGTGCACTTAATTTTTATATCAATCAGCTTGAAATAATATAATTAGAAAAGAAACTGGGAAAAATTCTTAGCAAATGATTAAATCCATAATTTAATAATATCTTTGTTAATTTCATTTTACTCTGAGGCATTCAATTAAAGTGTCTGCAATAAAAGCTGCTGCTACACTGGAATCCTAAATCTTAAAAAAATAAATAAATAAAATAAGAAAGGAGGAGGAAGATAAAAAGTATCCATATAAAAAGTACTGGGGGAGCACATTGGAAAGAGAAATGGGCATTTCTCCTCATATGAGATGTTACCCTAGAAGACCTAATGTAAGTGAGAAAAGTAGAAGTGTTAGTCACTCAGACACGTCTGGCTCTTTGCGACCCCATAGACTGCAGCCCACCAGGCTCTTCTGTCCATGGAATTCTCCAGACAAGAATACTGGAGTGGGTAGCCATTCCCTTCTCCAAGGGATCTTCCTAACCCAGGGGTCAGACCCAGGTCTCCCACGTTGCAGGCAGATTCTTTACTGTCTGAGCCACCAGGGAAGCCCTGCTGCTGCTGCTGCTGCTGTTGCTGCTAAGTCGCTTCAGTCGTGTCCGACTCTGTGCGACCCCATAGACGGCAGCCCACCAGGCTCCCCCTTCCCTGGGATTCTCCAGGCAAGAACACTGGAGTGGGTTCAGGGAGGCACTAGAAGGGCTTATACTCAATTTTACCGCAGATGCTCACAGGTGTGTCCACATTTTCCCCGTCCTTGAGCACCTCATCCTGAGCTTTGGAAGAACTTATCATAGGAACAGAAGTTTCAATAATAACTTTAAAAAGTAAAACCAAGCCAGTTCAATCAATTTTTAGAGACTCAGAAAGATCCATGATTTATTATATGGATTATAATTATATATAAATTATATATATAAATATATATAAATTATATATATATATTTATAATATATCACATATATTATATGATCCTGTAATTATCTGAGACATTTACACTGGTAACAATGGGATCCAGTATAAACAAACTAATCCATATGTGAATACACTTTCTGGCATTTAAGTGGATTCATAAAATTAGATTACATTGTTAAGTGTAAGTGTACATTATGGCCTAAGAATGGCCTTTTAAGTAGTTTGAATATTAATCAAGACAGCAGAGGAAGCACTACATTTCTAGAAGAAAACAGGGTTTGGAATAAAATCAAATTATGTTTTACTTCTATTGATTCCAAGGTTACTCTACTGAAGAACTTATAATTACTAGCCTTTCAGTTTAATGTGAAATACTCAAAGCTTGCAGTAATTATTTAAAATTATAATAAAGTATTTATTAATATAGAATTTTATAGTAAAAATGATAAAATTTTATGAAGTCAAAAGACTGAATTTAAATAATAATGAAATCAGTTAAACAAAAATCATGCGACTTTCCCAGTAATTAAGGTTATAAAATACTATCAATAGTAACTTAGCTATATATGTTGAGTGTCTGCATTTACATTATGTTATAGCTATCTTATATACTAGAAGGTTATCTTAATCTTGAATTTTTACGGCAATGGAGGTTTGTTTCAAAGACCACCAATAATCAATTTCTAAGTATAAAGCTGAATGGAAAATTTTTATAAAAACAAATTACATTTTTAATTGGTTATTAGTTATGAATTAGTTATGAATGGGTGATAAGAATACATACAGATTTTTGAGGCACTTTCAGATAATTTCTCTAAAATAAATTAATCAAATATACAATATTTTAAAATTCAAAAATAGTCTTGGTTCCTTGTGACAGGAAAGGCTCCCTTGACTATTTAATCTGCTATTTAAATTATCCAGTATCAATCCTTGTGAATTTTGAACAGGTTATCAGAGAGGGTTAACGATGCCAAAAGCATGAGATAACTCCTAGTTACTCCTGCTATAACTGCCTTAATTTACAGTTCACTATTCATAGAAATTGATGTATTTAGAGGAATATCACCATTCTCACTGTCATTATTTGTTTTCACTCCTCTGGGTACTAATGTCATATTGGTGCCAAAGATTCCATTACCTTCTCAAAGGGCACATATTCTTCTGTAAGTACTATTTTGATTCTTCTGACTTGGGAACAATACATTATACAGGTATATGAGCCTGAGGGCAGTTTCTGGATGTAAGCGTGTTAAGTTGCTTCAGTCATGTATGACTCTGTGCCACCCCATGGACTGTAGCCTATCAGGCTCCTCTCTCCATGGGATTCTCCAGGCAAGAACATTGGAGTGGGTTGCCATTCCCTTCTCAAGAGGATCTTTCTGACTCAGGGATTGAACCTGTGTCTCTTACATCCCCTTCGTTGGCAGATGGGTTCTTTACCACTAGCACCACCTCTGGATGTATATGGAGATGTAATTGATTAGCTCTATGTCACACTTCCTTGGAGAAGAGCATGGCAACCCACTCCAGTATTTGTGCCTGGAGAATCCCATGGACAGTGGAGCCTGATGGGCTGCAGTCCATGGGGTCGCAAAGAGTCAGACAGGACTGAAGCGACTTAGCAAGCAAGCAAGCAATGTTGCACTTCCTGTCTGCACTTTGGTACACAGCCTGGCTTCGTTAAGTTGGGCTTTGGGGTTTTATGTGCCACTTAAAGTAACATGTGGTATTCTACATGATTTCCTACAAGTAGTTGCATACATAGAAATGCGAGAAACTGTGAAATCAAATAAAACTTGGTTCAAATACTTGATTCAGATCTTTGCTAGTTATAACCCTTAGGTAAGTTATTAAGCTTTCTGGGATTTTAAACCCATGGTATTTATAATTTGTACAGACTCAGTTGTGTGAGTCATTTGGTAAAATGCCTAACATGTGATATGTGTTCACTGCATGCTAAATCACTCAGTTATGTCCGACTCTGCGACCCTGTGGACTGTAGCCCTCCAGGTTCCTCTGCCCATGGGATTCTCCAGGCAAGAATACTGGAGTGGGTTGCCATGCCCTTCTCCAGGGGATCTTCCCAACCCAGGGATTGAACCCACATCTCTTACATCTCCCAAACTGGCAAATGGGTTCTTTACCACTGCTAAGTCTCTTCAGTCGTGTCCGACTCTGTGAGACCCCATAGACGGCAGCCCACCAGGCTCTCCCATCCCTGGGATTTTCCAGGCAAGAACACTGGAGTGGGTTGCCATTTCCTTCTCCATTAGTGCCATTTAAATAGCATTTAGTACATTATTATTCTTGACTATAGTATAATGTCACATTACTTAGTGGATATAATTTTGATACCTTTTTAAAACTTCCTTGGCTACATTAGTAAATACTGGAATAATAGTGTAACACTGTCTTTCAAATCCTTTAGGAGTTCCCAACTAGGCCTACATGAAGCAAGAACATCCAGACTCATGGCTTCATTACTTCCAAATGTTTCAACAATTCATTTGCCTATTTGATAACATGAATCCATAAGTACAATGCATCAGTCGCCTCTGGGAGGAAGGTTCAAGAGAGAGGGAGGGAGGTTCAAGAGGTATACCTATGGTTGATTCATGTTGATGTTTGGCAGAAACCAACACAATACTGTAGAGCAATTATCCTTCAACTAAAGATAAATAAATATTAAAAATGTATAAAACAAACAAAAAAAGCCTCTGGAGATACCAAGACTGAGGATGCCTCCAATGAAGTCCTCATCACTTGCTTAGGCCCGCAATGAAGACATTTTACTCTTAATAGTCTCATACCATCTCTCTAAAAAAAAAAATCAGAATTATGCTCATAAAACAGTAGGTACATAACTCCAAATCTCATTGAAAGTATAGTCTTATAAACATTAATTTTATCTTGTAATGTTTATTATCTGAGTTGATCAAATCATGGAGCCATATGAAGACCAATTAGAAAATTCATATTATTCACGCATGTGCCTTATTATGTTTTCATGAGTTATCTGTCAATGGATACACATATTTAAAGCAAAATATCAGTCATAAAGCATAAGAAGGAATCTATAAGCAATTATAGTTTGGTGTAGAACAACTCACAACTCTCAAAATAGTGTCTATCATGCACATTTCAAGAAGAGTTCTTGAGACAAACAAGAATGTCTCTGAAAGAAAAATATAAGAACCAAAATGTTCATGTTCAATTGCTTTAATGATGATTTTGAAAAAACTACATTCTCAAATTGGGCCTTCCCAGGTGGTACTAGCGGTAAAGAACCTGCCTGCCAGTGAAGGAGACTAAAGAGACACGGGTTCGATTCCTGAGTCAGGAAGACACCCTGGAGAAGGAAATGGAAACCCACTCCAGTATTCTTGCCTGGAGAATCCCCATGGACAGAGAAGCCTGGCAGGCTACAATCCATGGGGTCACATAGAGTCGGACACGACTGAAGCAACTCAGCGTGCACATTGTCAAATAGAAACTGGCATAATGTTCCCTATTTCAAGAAAGGGAAGCTTTATTCAAAACAAAAGCTCAGTGATTTTTGAGTGATTATACTGCACAGAAGTACAAAATGTCTCTGAAACCATGGCTGTTTACCAGGCTAGACTTTTTGGCACATATTTTGTTGAAACCTGCCAAATAGGTGCTTTCTAAACATGTTCCATTCTGAATGCAGCCAGGAACCATATTTGGTTTATGGCTTATATTTGAAAGCAAATGTTATACTAAGTAAGAGCAGTGTTTATATATTTTCCATGTCGTAACTCTTCAGTAAGCAACACTGTCCAGAACTTTCCCTTTTCTGACCAAAGCAACTGAGGGTAATTTGTGAAGCCCAATGGTCAGAACACCATGTCAGTTACATAGAAGACGGGTCCTTAGGACTAGAGCATCCTTTGGCAAAGAGGGCTGAGAAGTCATTACAAATGATTTCTAGTCACATTACGCCCCTGGAGACAGAGGAGAGGGAAAAAAGGGGTGTTTGAAAACACAGACTGGAGTGGATATAAAATAGAATAACTAACACTCACCAACTCTTAGAATAGTCACTCTTTTCTGTTAAATACTAATGTAATTTACTTGTATTTGATCTACTCATTTGCTTATTTTTTCTTCATGCTATTTCTACTAGAATGGTTATTAAAAGTTTATACAGCAAAACTCAGAGACAGAAAAGGCCACCTCACACTGTGTAATGGACTGCACTATATTTTAATATATATTAAAACTCTTTATGACATTATTTGTACATGGCATGTAATGTTTGATTATGAAAACTGCTAAGAAACTTGGTCAAAATCAGACAAACTTTATCTTCTCTCACATATTTCCTAACCCTGTTCAAAGTTAAATTCTTGCAATTAAAATTCTGTTGAATGTAAAACTTAAAGGAAAAAATTCAAATTATTTATATTGTAATATATTAATATTTTATAGGGTTTTGTGAAAAATATTTAATTTCCCATAAATATGAATGACAATGTATGTCTTTTTCATTGATGAGAATACTTTTTAACCATTACTAGAGACCTTTCGGAGAAGGCAATGGCACCCTACCCCAGTACTCTTGCCTGGAAAATCCCATGGACGGAGGAGCCTGGTAGGCTGCAGTCCATGGGGTCGCTAAGAGTCAGACACGACTGAGCGACTTCACTTTCACTTTTCACTTTCATGCACTGGAGAAGGAAATGGCAACCCACTCCAGTGTTCTTGCCTGGAGAATCCCAGGGATGGTGGAGCCTGGTGGGCTGCCGTCTATGGGGTCGCACAGAGTTGGACACTACTGAAGTGACTTAGCAGCAGCAGCAGCAGCAGAGACCTTTAACTCCAACATAGTTAAGGATTGTTTTTCCAACTCTTACTGAGAACTACAAACCTTTTTCAAAGCAAATCTAACTGAAAATAATTCACTGTTAACTTCAAAAACTGTATATGTTTATAAGAAGGTATTACTGGCACTTTGAAGGAAGCTGGTCTTCCAATTCTCTGGGAGAAATTAGCAAATTAACTTTCTTCAGAAGGTAACATAATTTTATTATTCAATCAAAGAATCTCTTACTTATAAAACATGTTAGTGACTTTGCTCCTGCTACCCAGAGTTCTCATTCCTCTTTCGTGTTGCCTTTTCACAGTTCCTGTGTAAACACACACTTTGCCTCTACACACTTACTATGTGCACAAACTCATCCATGTCAGCTGTTTCCACCATCAGCTGAATACTGAAGACCCTATAATCAACGCCTGTAGAGTCCCCCTCTCTTCCGCACTTGTCTGCCTACTGATAACAGTGGCCCTGTGTCTAGTTCCCGCTCCAGGTCACCACCCGTGCAATCCCTCAAAACCACACATCCATCCAGTTCACTCGTCTTCTTTAAATCCTTTAATGATGTTGGTGCTGGAAGAACAACAGTAATACTGAAAAGGCCTGCTGGCTACCACATATCAAATTTTAAATAAGACAGATGTTCAAATGTAGGCAGGACCTTGCAAGTGAGGGCAAATATGATTTGATTTCTTTGCCCAGCTTCTACTCCATATCCAACGAAAGGTCATAATCTTCTGTCTGAGGTTCTGTATCCATAAATGCTTTCTTTGATTCACCCTCTATCTACTCTAATAAAAATTCAGTCCCTTCATTGTTTTATACACCCACACATTAATACACACATATGCATACACACACACATACAAGACTGAAGAGGCACCTGCCCTGTGACTGGCTTTCTCCCATCCATCTTCTCTCTCCTCCTCCAGCTACACCTCTTCAGAACAAATTCCACTCCTCGTCACTCTGGGATTATTGTACAGTGCATTTTCACTCTTGAGCATGATTGTTCACTCTTATTCCCCATTCCAAGCACATTTAACAATGTATTTTGTAAACAAAGAATAATTCTAGTGAATCATATTTTTAACTTTATTACCTTATTCTAAATGTTGAGGAAGAATGTAAGAAGCAGAAAATAATACAATATAAAGAAGAGAAAATACGAGGACAGTTTCAATTTAGGAGGAAAAAAAAAAAGACCTGAAAATTCTAAGAGAACAATAATATTTTTCCACAAAGGTTTTCCACACTAGATAACTTTAAATTGCGGTCCTTTGCTGGAAATAAACATTTCTAAATTATCTCCCTGATCTAAGATTAAGTCATCCCACCGTCAAGAAGAATATTGAAAAACCATTGCATTAACAAATAGCCAGTGAGAGTTCGATGAATACTTATTGCAGTACACTGAATTAAGGCTATAGAGAAGATTCTGGCCTCAACTTACTTTTTCTTAGAAAGAGTTTTGCCTTAAATCACAATACACTCTCCTTTTCTCTGTGTGTGTTGGGGTGCGGGGAGTGGTAATGGTTACCTTGAATCCCTCCCACTCATCCTTTTCCTCTGCTTCTCACAAGAGAGAAAGCCCTAAGTAGCCTGTACATTATTTTCTTATCCCATGACCCCACCCCAACCCTGATCAAGGTATGATAGTGAATGTTGTTGTTTAGTCACTAAGTCGTGTCCAACTCTTTTGAGACCCCATGACTACAGCCAACCAGGCTCCTCTAACCATGGGATTTCCCAGCCATCGATGAGTTGCCATTTCCTTCCTTCCTTGATCTCTGGTCAGGACCTTCCCGACCCAGGGATCAAATCCACATCTTCTGTATTGCCAGGTGGGTTCTTTACCACTGAGCTGTCAAGGAAGCCTATAATAGTGAACAGCACATTCCAAAGAGAAAAACCCTTAAGTTCCACCCTTTAGGGCTTCCCTTGTGGCTCAGCTGATAAAGAATCTGCCTCCAGTGCCGGAGACCTGGGTTCGATCCCTGGGTTGGGAAGACCCTCTGCAGAAGGGAAAGGCTACCCACTCCAGTATTCTGGCCTGGAGAATTCTATGGCCTATATAGTCCATGGGGTCTCAAAGAGTCAGACACAACTGACCGACTTTGACTTCACTTAGGTCTCAAGGGACCTGAGAGAAAAATAAACAGAAAGAGAAATAGCAATGTGGCTTTCTGTCCACACCAAAAGTTTCACTGTCCACACAGTTCTAGGGGCTTCTCACAGTTCGTAAGTATGGTTAGAGAAAAAAAAAAAAATGGATAGACATAAAATTATTTATCTTCATTTATAGCTCATCAAGAAAAGGGGAAAAAAAAACCTATAAAATGCCGAGAAATTTCACTATTTGACATTTTCAACTTAAAAAAAACTATTTAGGTAAATAGCTTGCTTTCACTAAAATATAGTTATTCTAAGTAGCTGTAAATTAACGATTTTTTACACAGGAGACTCTTGAGAACCACAAAGAACCCACTCCCCCTCAGATGTGAGTATTTCACAAGCACCTGATGGTTCACCGACCTGTAATAAATAACAAGCAACTTGGCTGAGGCGTTAATCAGATTCATGGGGAGAAGCACTCCTTCAGTGAGTGGCTGACAGCATAGTATCTCTAACACAATAAGGCTTTGTATAAGACTTTGCATATCAACAGGCAGTGGGAGTGTATGTGTGACAATAGCTTGTGAAAGACTTTCACAGTGTTTACATCACAGGGAGAACATTCTGGTGAGCACCTAGGTGCAATCTGGAACTCAGCTGCCTGGGTGAACATCTTACCACCACCACTAAGTAACCATCGAGGGTGAGTTACTCAGCCTCTCTGCAGTTCAGTTTTCTCAACTTCAGAATAAGAAGAATAATAATATCATCCACTTCACTGGGTTGCTGCGAGGATTTGGAAAGGCTTGACATGGTGCATGGTGTGCTATGGTGATCTATAAACTATACATATATATAGCATATAGACTATACACATATGATCTATACACTCTACATATATGTAGCATATAGTATATATAGCAAATATGTATAGATCTATATACATATATCATATGTAATATAATTTTATAAGTAAAAATAATGATGAGCCCTCAAAGATTATATATAGACAATTATTTTATGCTGTATTTTATTGGGAAAATATTACGCATCATTCTATTTGGAAATATTGGACTCCAGAAGTTCTTGGGAACACTGGGTCCCAAGTGTCCACTCTATTGTTCCATATTGCCTGTGGTTCCTGGGATTCTAGGAAGAGACTAATTCCTGTTGTTTTGGTGTATAGACTAAATATAGTAATAAAATAATTATATTTTTATGTTTCAGATATAAGGAAAATGGAAATCTAAGAGTCAGAAAGAGGGCGGTCATTGGTAGTATGGCTTCATTTGTTATTTTTCACTTTTTAGGCATTATTTTCTTTCTTTGTTCATACAATTGATAATTTGAAAGAACAATATTGAGTACAGATATATATTAGGATTTTTTTTTTCCACTGATACAATTTTTTCAAGGTAATGCTAAGGACCTAAAAGCTGACTATTGTGTAAAAATAGGTAATAAATTCTCATTGTGAGAATCTAATGTCAAATCCCTTTAGAATCATCACAACTTTTCATAGTTACTCGAGATTTCACATGGTGATTCAAATATGAATGAATTTGTAATAGCTTAGTTTCATATGGGCCATCTCCATTGATAGTACATGCTGTAATACCTTCTAGAATGGTCAGCTTTGTGGATGCTAATGTAGTATTCATGATGATAACTAATAATGAATGAGAGCCTTCCCCAGTGGCTCAGTGGTAAAGAATCTGCCTGCGATGCAGGAGACACAGGAGATGCAGGTTCATTTCCTGGGTTGAGAAGATCCTCTGGAGGAGGAAATGGCAACCAACTCCAGTATTCTTGCCGGGAAAACTCCATGTACAGAGGAACCTGTAGGGCTACGGTCCATGGGGTCACAAGGAGTTGGACACAGCTGAAGCGACTGAGCACTCATGCAAAGCAACACCAGGGCTTCCCTGGTGGCTCAATGGTAAAGAATCTGCCTGCTAGTGCAGGAGATGTGGGTCTGATCCCTGAGTCAAGAAGATCCCCTGAAGCAGATAATGGTAACCCACTCCAGTACTTTTGCCTGGGAAATCCCATAGACACAGGAACCTGGCGGTAACAGCCCATAGGGTCACAGAGAGTCAGACACAACTTAGCAAATAAATAACACCAATAAACCAAAACCAACAGAGGATGAGAGCAAATGGTCACATGACACGTGACAGAGTTGAGCTTTGACCTCCACCTGTAATTCTCTCAACAGAGTCAAGCCTAACACCACCTATGTTTAAATGCCTTCAAGGATTGTACAGTAATTTATAGTTTTGAGAAATGCTTTCCTTCAATTAATTTATTCCTTTTTCTCAAAAATTGCCTGAGAAGAAATTAGGATGCTGGATTTCAGAGATGTTGAGAGTTTGTCCAAGATCATAGGGATTTTAATGTAGAAACATTCACACTTGTAGCCAGATTTTTTCTCACTATCCCCCAGCTTTTTAGTATGCATTCCTTCTCCTAGATAACAATAATCAAATGCTCATGTTTTATGACTAGTCCTAGCATTTTTCTTTGATTTAGCTGTTGAAATCTGAGAACACAAAGTACAGCTGCTGCTTCCCAGAGACCTGAGCCACTTTTTGACCTTGGCAATGTAGTTCAAGCAGAGGGAAATTCAACCATGAATGTTCATCCATCTGCCCAATTCCTTATTCATTTCCCCTGGGCTCTGATTCCCTGGACACCCACAGTTTCCCTATGGGCCTCACATGCATCTTTCCAGTACAAGCTGAATATTTAGAATTTAAATCAGAATCTGATCTTTTCTGTGTATCCATTACATCATAAAAATCAAACAAGTTCTTGTCATTAAACATAATGTTATGTGCTGTCTCCCTCTATTTTGGTTACCATTTATCTTCATTTGTAAACTTCCATGTTCTTCTCAATTTTATCCATGCTATTAGCACTTTGATGTTATACGATACGTTTTTACACTAAAATCACCCAACAAAACCATTCTGAAAAAAAGCACTAGTCACAGTAGCAAGGACATGGAAGCAACCTAAATTTCGATCAACAAAGGGATGGACAAAGATGTGGTACACATACACAAAGGAATATTACTCAGGCATTAAAAAGAATGAAACAATGCCATTTGCAGCATGAGGTCACAAAGAGTCAGACACAGCTGAAGTGACTTAGCACGCACACATGCACGAAGGGACCAAGAGATGGTCAGACTTAGGGAAGTAAGCCAGACACAGAAGGAGAAATTTTGTATGGCACCCTTTATATGTGGAATCAAAAAAGAAATGATACAAATGACTTAGTTATGAAACAGAAACAGACTCACAGACTTGGAGAATGAACCTATGGTTGCAAGTGAGGGGGGATGGGGAGAAGACACAGCTAGGGAGTTTGAGATCAACATGCAACTCTGCTATATTTAAAATGGATAACAACTGTATAGCACAGGCTGCTCAAAGTTGTGTGGCAACCTGGACGGGAGGGGAGACTGGGGAGAATGGACACGTGTATATGCACAGCTGAGCCCCTTTGTGTTCACCTGAAACTACCACAACATTGCTAATTGGCTATACTATAATATAAAATTTAAAGTTTCATAAAAACATTTTATTTTTCCCCATTATTAATTATGACTGACACGGTCCTCTACTACTTTAAAATCCCTCCAAATTAACTTAAACTCAGCTTTCCCATTCCTAGTCCTATTCATGCTAACACAGCGAGTGTCACAGCGAAGTATTCAGCTTCCTGAAAAAGATCAAGCATAAACAGGTACAAACACGCTTTCAGTATCAGGTTTATATTCAGCAACTGATGATGTCACAACATCCCAATTTTTCAACGGTATGAACATGGGCAAGCATCTAACATATTTTAAAAAATATTTTATATCTCTATTTATCAAGATTCTGTGTGTATATAAGTTTCAGGACCATGAGCATTGGCCTGTATATTCCACACTACTTTCTGTTCAATGTAGCCAACTAAGTGCTTCCGAAACAATAAATGACACTACTTTTCACATTTTTGTAATGAACTCTCAGGCTAACAGAGTAGTTTCTTCAAACAGTAAAAGTGCCAAACAAAGCACTGCAGTTACAGTGACTGAATTATGTATTGTTGTTGTTCAGACACTAAGTTGTGTACAGGTGTCTGTGACCCCATGGACTGCAGCACCGCATGCTCCTCTATCCTTCACTATCTCCCAGAGTTTGCTCAAATTCATGTCTATTGAGTCAGTGATACTAACTAACCATCTCATCCTCTGCTGCCCCTTCTCCTCCTGCCTTCAAGCTTTCCCTGCCTCAGGGTGTTTTTCAGTAAGTTGGCTCTTTGCATCAGGTGGTCAAAATATTGGAGCTTCAGCTTCACCAAAAGCCCTTCCAGTGAATATTCAGGGTTGATTTCCTTTAGGATTGACTGGTTTGATCTGCATACAGTCCAGGGACTCTCTAAGAGTCTCTTTTCCAGCACCATAATTCCAAAGCATCAATTCTTCAGTGCTCAGCCTTCTTTATTATATGTAAATTTTGATAAATGATCATTTATAAATATTTAGGAATCAAGGAGGGGATCTCTAAGGTTCCTTTTTACAGCATTGCCAAAATACTTAAAAAGATGAGAACCATGAGAATGGATGGGGTTATCTGCCTTCTAAATCTAAATCTGAAAGGGAGCTATGCATTGTTATTGTTAACTACAGAGCCAAACTGAGAGGATTGGTATCTACATCTGTGACTAAAGAGCTGCACAGGGATGGTTAGGACCTGATCAGAGTCCACACATGGGACATACTCTGTCTATGCCCAGTCTGCCTAAGGATTCCTGAGCCACAGGAACTCCTCTGCCTCCCAAGCCCTTGGCAAAATAGATTTACAGTGCAGAAAGAATAAAAAAAGAAAATTGAAATTATCTCTAATCTATTCATACATGACCCCAGGATCAATACTGAATATTTTTTAAAATTTGGTCTATCAACTGATGTGTCAAATGACAAAATTTTCTACAGGATAATTTTGCAATAAATACCAATATGTTTTAAAACTTACCTATAATATGATGCAAAAACTGTAACTCTACAATTTTATTTTAGGCAATAATTAGAAATTCACAGAAAGACTCGTGTGTATTTAGTGAAGCATATATATATATATATATATATATCTGTTTGTGAGTATTTACATATTTTTTCATATATATGTTTGTGTCTATACACAAATACATAATCATTTTATTTAAAATATCACAAGAGCATTTTCCTAAATTTATAATAATTCTACATCATTTAAATGGTTACACAGTGTACATTTTATTAGGCAGACATGTTAATTTTTTTAATTAATTGGTCTTCCACAATCATACTTTAGTTTCTATTCTTTTCTTCATAAACAAAGCTGTAAAACATTATTTTTGTGTAAATATCTGTGTATCTGTCTCTAAATCTTCTTTTAAGACAATGTTTTTGTGTGTGAAGAATTGCTGGTGGTTACATCTTGATGGTTTGAAGCACAACCTGGAATAAAGATTGCCGGGAGAAATATCAATAACCTCAGATATGCAGATGAAACCACCCTTATGGCAGAAAGCGAAGAAGAACTAAAGAGCCTCTTGATGAAAGTGAAAGAGGAGACTGAAAAAGTTGGCTTAAAGCCCAACACTCAGAAAACTAAGATCATGGCATCCGGTCCCATCACTTCAATGCAGATAGATGGGATAACAGTGGAAACAGTGGCTGACTTTATTTTTCTGGGCTCCAAAATCACTGCAGATGGTGATTGCAGCAATGAAATTAAAAGATGCTTACTCCATGGAAGGCAAGTTATGACCAACCTAGACAGTATATTAAAAAGCAGAGACATTACTTTGCCAACAAAGGTCCGTCTAGTCAAGGCTATGGTTTTTCCAGCAGTCATGTATGGATGTGAGAGTTGGACTATAAAGAAAGCTGAAGAATTGATGTTTTTGAACTGTGGTGTTGGAGAAGACTCTTGAGAGTCCCTGGGACTACAAGGAGATCCAGCCAGTCCATCCTAAAGGAGATCAGTCCTGGGTGTTCATTGGAAGGACCGATGTTGAAGCTGAAACTCCAATACTTTGGCCACCTGATGCGAAGAGCTGACTCCTCTGAAAAGACCCTGATGCTGGGAAAGACTGAGGGCAGGAGGAGACGGGGACAGCAAAGGATGAGATGGGTGGATGGCATCACCAACTCGATGCACATGAGTTTGGGTAAACTTGAGGAGTTGGTGATGGACAGGGAGGCCTGGTGTGCTGCAGTTCATGGAGTTGCAAAGAGTCAGACAGGACTGAGCGACTGAACTGAGCTGAAGACAAAATAATCTCTCCACTAGTTCAGTTCAGTTCTCCAGGGGTTGGGAAGATCCCCTGGAGAAGGAAAAGGCTACCCACTCCAGTATTCTGGCCTGGAGAATTCCAGGGACTGTATAGTCCATGGGGTCACAAAGAGTCGGACACGACGGAGCGACTTTCACAGTCACGTTTTTACTCCTCAGTTAATTACCATCATGTTTCTTACCCAGTTTTCAAAATTATTCTTGCTTTCATTTAGATTTGAAAATTCATTATGTATTAAGGATTAATACATTGTTTTAGTTTAGTTGCTAAGTCATGTCCAACTCTTTGTGACCCTATGGACTGCTGCCTGCCAGGCTTCTCTGTCCATGGGATTTTTCAGGCAAGAATACTGAAGTGAGCTGCCATGCCCTCCTCCGGGAGATCTTCCTGACCCAGGGATCTAACCCCCATCTCTTTCATCTCCTGTATTGGTAGGCAGAATCTTTACCACTAGCTCAACCTGGAAAGTCTGATTATTACATTACTTAGTGATTAATTAATGACTAATATCACTAGTAAATGATATATATTTTTTGCTATATTTTCAGAATAAACTCTTAGGATAAAAGAACAGTTACTTTAAACAGTCAAAACACTATGTTTTCAGCAGTTTGACATTTATATTTGTAATTTTTACACCCATTTCTTTTGACAGTCTGGTATTATTGAGGCCACATTCTAGGAAACAGAAGTTTCAATGTTTTTCAACAAACTTGCTCTGCATGTGCATGCATGCTGTTACTTCAGGCATGTCTGACTCTTTGAGACCCCATGACTCTTTGAGACCCCAAGGACTGTAGCCCACCAGGCTCCGCTATCCATGGGATTCTCCAGACAAGAGTACTGGAGTGGGTTGCCATGCCCTCTTCCAGGAGATCTTCCCTACCCAGGGATCGACCCCGCATCTCCTGCATTGCAGGCAGATTCTTTACAGCTGAGCCACCAGAGAAGCCCATTCATTTTGCATAATAAAGTTTAAACATTATTTATTTGGGGAAGTATTGTCTAGTGGTAAAAACTATTTATTAAGGATGCTTTGACACTGATTTCTTTCTTTCTTTTTTTTTTTTTTTTTTCTTTTTTTTTTTTTTTTTATGCCTCATCTGTCCATGTCACTCACAGTCAACATTTCACCTGGACACATATTATTAGAAAATCATTATATAATATATAAATAGGTGACCTAAAGATAGAAGATCATTTATCCCAATTCTGACTTTCTTAAACCAAGGTTACTTATATTGGTACAAATGTAATTGTGGTTTTAGAATTGTTAAACTTTGCCATTTGACACTGGAATACATTCTTAAATACATGTGGTTATGTTATACATCATTTTAATGTGTATTTCTCACTTTATGATTTTAGTTAATGACTTACTATTTGCTGTTTATTTTATATTTATTTTAGACTATGGAAATGATGTTAGACAAAAAGCAAATTTGAGTGATTTTCTTATTTCAGTTCAATATGGGTCATAAAGCAGCTGAGACAACTCAAAACATCAACAGTGCATGGGGCCCTGGAACTACTAACAAATGTACAGTGTAGTGCTGGTTCAAAAAGTTTTGCCAAGGAGACAAGAGCCTTGAAGATGAGGAGCATAGTGGTTGGCCATTAGAAGTTGGCCATCAGAAGTTGACAACCACCAACTGAGAGGATTATCAAAGCTGATTCTCTTACAACTACACCAGAAGCCAAAGTTGACCATTGTATAATCGTTCAGCATTTGAAGCAAATTGGAAAGATAAAAAAGCTATAAGTGGATGCCTCTGACCACAAATCAAAAAAAAAAAAAATCACTGTTTTGAAGTGTTGTCTTTTCTTATTCTATGCAACAACAAACCATCTCCCGATTATGACATGCAACGAGCAGTGGACTGCATTCGACAACTGGCAGTCTAGTTCAATGGCTGGACCGAGAAGTTCCAAAGCACTTCCCAAAGCCAAACTTGCAACAAAAAATGTCATGGGTCACTGTTTGGTGGTCTGCTGCTGGTATGATCCACGACAGCTTTCTGAATCCCAGCAAAGTGATTTCATCTGAGAAGTATGCTCACAAATCAGTGAGATGCACTGAAAACTGCAGGCCTGCAGCTGATCAACAGAGAGGGCCCAATTCTCCATGACAATGCCCAACCACACATCACACAACCAAGACTTCAAAAGTTGAAAGAATTGGGCCACAAGGTTTTGCCTCATCTGCCATATTCATCTGACCTCTTGCCAACCAACTACTACTTCAAGCATCTCGACAACTTTTTGCAGAGGAAATGCTTCCACAACCAGCCTGAGGTAGAAAATGCTTTTCAAAAGTTTGTCAAATCCTGATCATGGATTTTTATGCTATAGGAATAAACAAACTTATTCCTCATTGTCAAAAATGTATTGATTGTAATTGTTTCTATCTTGATTCACAAAGATGTGTTTGAGCCTAGTTATAATGATTTAAAATTCATGGTCCAAAACCTCAGTTACATTTGCACCAACCCAATAACAAGTACAGTATCAATTAGTATGTATAATAATATTTTGCTTTTATGCATTTTTTTATTAAAGTTGTTGGATTTACATTTCAAAGAAGGTATTTTAAGTCTTCATATTTCCATCAGAACATCAAAAGGTCAAAAGTATTCTTTTCCTGCCATTCTCATCACTAAAATATCAAAATATAAAGAGATATATGTCTTAGTAAATTGTATTTTATTTTTGGAAAATTATATTTTGAACCTATATTAACCTTTACAAATTTATCCTGCTTAAAATTGTTTGCTATATAACTTCTCCTATTTAAAATATCCTTCTAATGTATCTTTAGAGCATCATACAAAATTGCAATGAAGTCTTGATTTTTTATTTCACTTTCAATTGCTTAATGATAGGCTGCTAATGTAGCAAGAGATAAATAATTCAACTCTAATGGATTAGAAATTCAGAGAGAAAAGTAAGATTTAGAGAATCATATTCATAGAAATAAAAGCAAAAATTGTTATAATATAGCTGCCAATTCACCCTAAATTTATTTATATATATATATATATATATATTTATTTATATATATATATATATTTATTTATTTATATATATATATATTTCTAATGCAATACAATTAAAGTCCAAAGGATAAAACTGGAGGGCAAGCATGAAAGATATGAAGAATAACTATAAAGGTATATAAATAAAGCAGTGAGGCACTAAATCAAGAATCAACAAGTTCACCAATGGAAGAAGACAGGAAGTCCAGAATCAGATCACACATATTCATTCATTCACCTGATATAACAATGACTATACTCCATTAGGGAAATCCAATATTTAAAATAAAGATGCTGATTAAAAAACCAATTCACATAGAAAAAATATGAACCTAAGTCCTACCTCCCATTAAACACAAAAATCAACTCCAAAATGGACTGCAAATTTAAATACAAAATAAAAAATGGCAAAACTTTGAGATGAAAATATAGAGAAATATTCTTGTTGCCTTGAAGCACACAAAAATCTAACTAGATAAAAAACTGTTAATGATAGACATATTTTGCTGGTCAGATTATAGTAAACTTACATTTTTTATTAAACAATATCATTAAAAGAGACAGAATATCCTATTTGGGGAGGAATTTGTAATATGTATAACTGCTTTAAAAAATCCATAATGTTTTAATGCTCTAAAAGTCACAACCAAAAGAAAAATAAATTAATAGAAGATATGGCAAAAGGGAACTGAAATACAAAGGAGGAAGTCAAGAAATACCTAGAGTAACAGGCAAATTTGGCCTTGGAGTACAGAATGAAGCAGGTCAAAGGCTAATAGAGTTTTGTCAAGAGAACACACTGATCACAGAAAACACCCTCTTCCAACAACACAAGAGGAGACTCTACATATGACCATCACCAGATCGTCAATACTGAAATCAGATTGATTATACTCCTGCAGCCAAAGATGGAAAAGTTCTATGCAGTTAGCAAAAACAAGACTGGGAGCTGACTGTGGCTCAGATCATGAACTCCTTATTGCCAAATTCAGATTTGCGTTGAAGAAAGTAGGGAAAACCACTAGATCATTCAGGTATGACCTAAATCAAATCCCTTACGACTATACAGTTGAAGTGAGAAATAGATTCAAGGATTATATCTGATAGAGTGCCTGAAGAACTATGGATGGAGGTTGTACAGGAGGCAGGGATCAAGACCATCCCCCAGAAAAAGAAAGGCAAAAAGTCAAAATGGTTGACTGACGAGGGCTTACAAATAGCTGTGAAAAGAAGAGAAGTGAAAGGCAAAGGAGAAAAGGAAAAATATATACCTATTTGAATGCAGAGTTCCAAAGAATAGCAAGGCAGTGATCAGTGCAAAGAAATAGAGGAAAACAATAGAATGGGAAAGATTAGAGATCTCTTCAAGAAAATTAGAGATACCAAGGGAACATTTCAAGCAAAGATGGGCACAATAAAGAACAGAAATATCATGGACCTAACAGAAGCAGACGATATTAAGAAGAGGTGGCAAGAATACACAGATCAGATCAGTCGCTCAGTCGTGTCCGACTCTTTGCAACCCCATGAATCACAGCATGCCAGGCCTCCCTGTCCATCACCAACTCCCAGAGTTCACTCAGACTCACGTCCATCGAGTCAGTGATGCCATCCAGCCATCTCATCCTCTGTTGTCCCCTTCTCCTCTTGCCCCCAATCCCTCCCAGCATCAGAGTCTTTTCCAATGAGTCAGCTCTTCACATGAGGTGGCCAAAGTACTGGAGTTTCAGCTTTAGCATCATTCCTTCCAAAGACATCCCAGGGCTGATCTCCTTCAGAATGGACTGGTTGGATCTCCTTGCAGTCCAAGGGACTCTCAAAAGTCTTCTCCAACACCACGGCTCAAAAGCATCAACTCTTCGGCGCTCAGCCTTCTTCACAGTCCAACTCTCAAATCCATACATGACCACAGGAAAAGCCATAGCCTTGACTAGACGGACCTTTGTTGGCAAAGTAATGTCTCTGCTTTTGAATATGCTATCTAGGTTGGTCATAACTTTCCTTCCAAGGATAAGCATCTTTTAATTTCATGGCTGCAGTCACCATCTGTAGTGATTTTGGAGCCCAATAAAATAAAGTCTGACACTGTTTCCACTGTTTCCCCATCTATTTCCCATGAAGTGATGGGACCGGATGCCATGATCTTAGTTTTCTGAATGTTGAGCTTTAAGCCAACTTTTTCACTCTCCACTTTCACTTTCATCAAGAGGCTTTTTAGTTCCTCTTCACTTTCTGCCATAAGGGTGGTGTCATCTGCATATCTGAGGTTATTGATATTTCTCCCTGCAATCTTGATTCCAACTGTACAAAAAAGATCTTCACGACCCAGATAATCATGATGGTGTGATCACTGACCTAGAGCCAGACATCCTGGAATGTGAAGTCAAGTGGGCCTTAGAAAGCATCACTACGAACAAAGCTAGTGGAGGTGATGGAATTCCAGTTGAGCTACTCCAAATCCTGAAAGATGATGCTGTGAAAGTGCTGCACTCAATATGCCAGCAAATTTGGAAAACTCAGCATTGGCCAAAGGACTGGAAATGGTCAGTTTTCGTTCCAATCCCAAAGAAAGGCTCAAACTACAACACAATTGCACTCATCTCACACCCTAGTAAAGCTCAAAATTCTCCAAGCCAGGCTTTAACAGTATGTGAACCATGAACTTCCAGATGTTCAAGCTGATTTTATAAAAGGCAGAGGAACCAGAAATCAAATTGCCAACATCCAGTGGATTATCAGAAAAGCAAGAGAGTTACAGAAAAACATCTACTTCTGCTTTATTGACTATGCCAAAACCTTTGACTGTGTGGATCACAACAAACTGGAAAATTTTTAAGGATACAGGAATACAAGACCACTTGACCTACCTTTTGAGAAATCTGTATGCAGGTCAGGAAGCAACAGTTAGAACTGGACATGGAACAGACTGGTTCCAAATTGATAAAGGAGTACATCAGGGCTGTATATTGTCACCCTGCTTATTTAATTTATATGCAGAGTACATCATGAGAAACACTGGGCTGGATGAAGCACAAGCTGGAATCAAGATTGCAGAGAGAAAAATCAATAACCTCATATAAGCAGATGACACCACCCTCATGACAGTAAGCAAAGAAGAACGAAAAAGGCTCTTGAAGCAGTGAAAGAAGAGAGTGAAAACGGTGGCTTAAAGCTCAACATTCACAAAACGAAGATCATGGCATCTGGTCCCATCACTTCATGGGAAATAGACAGGGAAACAGTGGAAACAGTGAGGGACTTTATTTTTGGGGGCTCCAAAATCCCTGCAGATGGTGACTGCAGCCATGAAATTAAAAGACGCTTGCTCCTTTGAAGAAACGTTATGACCAACCTAGACAGCATATTAAAAAGCAGAGACATTACTTTGCCAACAAAGGTCCATCTACTCAAAGCTATGGTTTCTCCAGTGGTCATGTATGGATGTGAGAGTTGGACTATAAAGAAAGCTGAATGCCGAAGAATTGATGCTTTTGAACTGTTGTGTTGGAGAAGACTCTTGAGAATCCCTTGGACTGCAATGAGATCCAACCAGTCCATCCTAAAGGAAATCAGTCCTGAATACTCATTGGAAGGACTGATGTTGAAGCTGAAACTCCAATACTTTTGGCCACCTGATACAAAGAGCTGACTCATTTGAAAAGACCCTGATGCGAGGAAAGATTTAAGGTAGGAGGAGAAGGGGAAGACAGAGACTGAAATGGTTGGATGGCATCACCAACTCAAAGGATATGAGTTTGAGTAAACCCCATGAGTTGGTAATGGATGGGGAGGCCTGGCATCCTGCAGACCATGGGGTTGCAAAGAGTCAGACATGACTGAGTGACTAAGCTGAACTGGACTGAACTGAGGGCAAAAGGCTGAACAGACATTTCATGAAAGATAATACCCAAATCGACAATAAGCTATGAAAAAATGGCTAACTTCATTATAAAATGCAGACTGAAACCACAATAAGATACTATTATACACTCACCAGAATTGCTAAAGTGAAAGATTAATTAACATGAAATGAACAAGGATATGGAAAACCCAAGGCTCATCTAATTTTTATGCAAATGTAAAACAATACAGCCACTTTGGAAAATGTGTTTGAAACATTTATGTAGGCTTAATACATGCAAATAGAGAAAGAAATGGCAACCCACTCCAGTATTCTTGCCTGGAGAATTCCATGGACAGAGGAGTGGGACACAACTGAGCAACTTTCACTTCACTAATACATGTAAGAAGAGATAAGAAAGCCTTCTTAAGTAAACAAAGGAAAGAGAGGAAAACAACAGAATGGGAAAGACGAGAGATCTCTTCAAGAAAAATGGAGATAACAAGGGAATATTTCATGCAAGGATGGGCACAGTAAAGGACAGAAATGGTAAGGACCTAACAGAAGCAGAAGCAATTAATAAAAAGTGGCAAGGATACACAGAACTATACAAAAGGTCTTAATGACCTGGATAACCAAGATGATGTAGCCACTCACCTAGAGCCAGATGTCCTACAAGGTGAAATCAAATAGGCCTTAGGAGGCATTACCACAAACAAAGCTAGTGGAGGTGATGGAATTCCAAGTGAGCTATTTCAAATCATAAAATATAATGCTGTCAAAGTTCTGCACTCAGTATGTCAGCAAATTTGGAAAACTCAGCAGTGGCTACAAGACTGGAAAGGGTCAGTCTTCATTCCAGTCTCAAAGAAGGGCAATGCCAAAGAATATGCAAACTACCATACAATTGCACTCATCTCACATGCTAGCAAGGTAATGCTCAAAAATCCTTCACTAGGGTTCAGCAGTATGTTAACCAAGAACTTTCAGTTGTACAAGCTCGGTTTAGGAAAGGCAGAAGAATTAGAGATCAAATTGCCAACATTCATTGGATCTTGATGAAAGCAAGGGAATTTCAGAAAAAAAAAAAAATCTACTTCTGCTTCATTGACTACAGGAAAGCCTTTGACTGTGTGGATCACAACAAATAGTGGAAATTTCTTAGAGAGACAGTGATACCAGATCACTTTATCTGTCTCCTGAAAAACCTGTATGCAGGTCAAGAAGCAACAGTTAGAACCAGATGTAGAACAACTGACTGGTTCCAAATTGGGAAAGGAGTATGTCAAAGCTGTATATTGTCACCCAGAACATTTAATTTGTATGCAGAGTACATCATGTGAAATGCCAGGCTGGATGAAGCACAAGCTGGAATCAAGATAGCCAGAAGTATCAATAACTGCAGATATGCAGATGATACCACTCTAAAGGCAGAAAGTAAACAGGAACTAAAGAGCCTCTTTATGAGGGTAAAAGAGGAGTGTGAAAAACCTGGCTTAAAATTCAACATTCAAAAAAGTAAGATCATGGCATCCAGTCCCATCATTTCATGGCAAATGGGGGGGGGGGAAGTGGAAATAGCAACAGATTTTATTTTCTTGGGTTCCAAAATCACCACAGACAGTGGCTACAGCCATGAAATTAAAAGATGCTTACTCCTTGGAAGAAAAGTTACGACAAACCTAGAGAGTGTATTAAAAGCAGAGACCTCACTTTGCCAACAAAGGTCTGTATAGTCAAAGCTATAGTTTTTTCCAGTAGTCACATACAGACATGTGAATGAGACCATAAAGAAAGCTGAGCACAAAATAATCAATGCTTTTGAACTGTTGCTGGAGACGACTCTTGAGATTCCCTTGGACTGCAAGGAGATCGAACCAGTCAATCCTAAAGAAAATAAACCCTGAATATTCATTGGAAGGACTGATACTACAGCTTCAAAACTGGGTCACCTGATGCGAAGAGCCAACTCATTGGAAAAGACCCTGATGCTGGGAAAGATAGAAGGCAGGAGGAGAAGGGGACGACAGAGGATGAGATGGTTGAATGGCATCATCACTTAACGGACATGAGTTTGAGCAAGTTCTGGGAGATGATGAAGGACAGGGAAGCCTGGAGTGCTGCAGTCCATGGGGTGGCAAAGAGTCAGACATGACTTATCCAGCAATTTCATTCTTAGGTATACTTCTCACTGATATATATATATTTATATGAATGATCACCAAAACATTAAAAACAACTCTGCTAGAAAGTTTGCAGCAGTATTGCTGCTGTTGTTCAATCACTAAGTTATCCCTGACACTTTGTAGCAGTATGCTTAATAATAAAATTTAGAAACTAGCCAAAATACTCATTAGGATGATAATTTGTTTTTGATGTTCAGTTACTCATTTGTGTCTCTTTGCGACCCCATGGATCCCATGAAGTGATGAGACAGTCCCATCTTATTTTAGTTTTTTGACTGTTGAGTTTTAAGCCAGCTTTTTCACTCCTCTTTCACTTTCATCAAGAGGCTCTTTAGTTCTTCTTCACTTTCTGCCATAAGGGTGGTGTCATCTGCATATCTGAGGTTATTGATATTTCTCCTGGCAATCTTGATTCCAGCTTGGGATTCATCCAGCCCAGTGTTTCACATGATGTACTCTGCCTATAAGTAAAGTAAGCAGGGTGACAATATACAGCCTTGACGTACTCCATCTCAATTTGGAACCAGTCTGTTGTTCCATGTTCAGTTCTAACTATTGCTTCTTGACCTGCATACGGGTTTCTCAGGAGTCAGGTAAGGTGGTCTGGTATTATCATCTCTTTAAGAATTTTTCACAGTTTTTTTGTGATCCACACAGTCATTTTCTGGAATTCTCTTGCTTTTGCTATGTTCCAGCAGATGTTGGCAACTTGATCTCTGTTTTTCCTGCCTTTTCTAAACCCAGCTTGTATATCTGGAAGTTCTCAGTTCACATACTGCTGAAGCCTAGCTTGAAGGATTTTTGAGCATTACTTTGCTAGCATGTGAAATTAACACAATTGTGTGGTAGTTTGAACATTCTTTGGCATCACCGTTCTTTGGGATTGGAATGAAAACTGACCTCTTTCCAGTCCTGTAGCCACTACTGAGTTTCCCAAGTTTGCTGACATATTGAATCAGCACTTTAATAGCATTATCTTTTAGGATTTGAAATAGCTTAGCTGGAATTCTATCACTTCCACTAGCTTTGTTCCTAGTAACACAAGAGACGACTCTACCGTTGGACACCACCAGATGGTCAATACTGAAATCAGATTGATTATATTCTTTGCAACCAAAGATGGAGAAGTTCTATACAGTCAGCAAAAACAAGACAGGGAGCTGACTGTGGCTCAAATCATAAATTTCTTATTGCAAAATTAAGACTTAAATTGAAGAAAGTAGGGAAAACCACTAGGCCATTCTGGTATGACCTAAATCAAATTCCTTATGATTATACAGTGGAAGTGACAGATTCAAAGGATTAGATCTGATAGACAGAGTGACTGAAGTAATATGGCAGAGGTTTACATTTTACAGGAGGCATAACCAAAACCATCCCCAAGAAAATAAAATTCAACAAGGCAAAATGGTTGTCTGAGGAAGCCTTACAAACAGCTGCTAAAAGAAGAGAAGCAAAAGGCAAAAAAAAGAAAAGGAAAGATTTAATCATGCAAGTGCAGATTTCCAAAGAGTATTAAGGAGAGATAAGAAAGCCTTCTTAGGTGAACAATGCAAAGAAATAGAGGGAAACAATAGAATGGGAAAGACTAGAGACCTCATCAAGAAAATTAGAGATACTCAGGGAATATTTCATGCAAAGATGGGCACATAAAGGACAGAAATGGAATAGACCTAACAAGAAGAGATTAAGAAAAGGTGGCAAGAATACACAGAACAGTACTATAAAAAGGTCTTAATGACCCAAAGAACCACGATAGCATGATCACTCACCTAGAGCCAGACATCCTGGAGTGTGAAGTCAAGTGGGCCTTAGGAAGCCTCACTAGGATGAGAATAGATCAATGAATTGTGATATACTCATTCAGTGGCAGGTGGGAACAGTGAGCACACAGGAAATACTTGTAGTGAATACTTTGCAACAACAGGAAAGACTTGCAGTGAATCTCATAACCATATTGTTGAAGTGAAAGAAATGAGACACACAAATGTCTGGGACTCTGTGCAGGAAACAGGTCTTGGTAGACCTAGGCTGCTCAAACTCCATTCATTCATGCCTGGCCCTTGGCTAGCTCCTTGGAAAATAAGCTCTGAGCTCTTGAAATATTCTGCCTGATAAGAATACTTTGTAGATGTGAAGAACAGAAATTAACTTGAACGTCTCAATACCTTAATTAAGAGGCTTGAAATAAAGACTCTTGTGTGAGTGCCACTGAAGACAGGTTCCTCATCTTTCCAAAGGAAAGAAGCCATATCAATAGAGACAAAGTGTGAGTAGTTTTCAATTTCTAAAGCATCAAAACAACTGTGTATGAATTAAAGAGTGTTTTGAAAAGTAAAATTAAATTAGTAATTCCCCACACACTAGAAATTTAACAAGATGGAAATAAAAGACCATAAACAACATCTTCTGTACGTCCAGGGCTAATACCCCTCAAACTAGAGCTCAATGGAAAGAAAATTGCTTCTTGTCATTTCCAGAACTGTTTTTGTTGGACGAATTATTTTGAACAAATCTGAGGAACTTATTCAAATGCTATTATTTTTGATCCAGGTCACAGCATGCTGATGCTTTCCCATGCTGTGAGTTGAATGCTTTCTGATGGGTTCAGCTCTTTAAAGATGAACAAGCCTACAGATTATCCTTCAGCTACTGAAAAGTACTTTCAAAAAAAGATTCTTTTTTCATAAAGGAAAATATATAGGAAATATTATTTTTAAAATGAAAGCATATACTCTGGCATTCTGTCTTTAATCTCGTAATAGTTTAACAATGTACTAAAGATTTAAAATCACTTAAGACATGTAAGGAGATACTTGTTTTCATAAGAAAATGATTATTCAACTTTGATATTGAATACAAAACAATGCTGAACACTGATTTTTCCATAAGAATGGATTCTATAAAATATAAATGTTTTAGCACTAAATCAAGGAAAAAAATGTTTATTGTGATCTTTATTTCATTTAAGCTCTAAGTTCATTATTGATAGGTGCCTGTGGCATCTACTTTAGTCTTGATCCTTATGGTAAAACTAAAATAAGCAGGTATGTACACAAATACGTTCATACACACACACACCGAGTCTAGGCTCATTTTAGGATTTAAGAACACAACAACTTATAAGTTGGATATCTGCACTTGAGCATTCATGGTCTTTTCAAGCAGTTTCACCCCTCTAATATTATAGGTGAGATGTGAGAGACTAGCATTGAAACATGTATAGTACCATATGCGAAACAGATGGCCAGTGCAAGTTCAGTGCCTGAAGCAGGGCACCCAAAGTCAGTGCTCTGGGACAACTCAGAGGGGTAGGGTGGGGAGGGAGATGGGAGGGGCGTTCAGAATGGGGGGGACACCTGTATACCTGTGGCCAATTCATGTTGACATAGGGCAAAAACCATCACAAAATTGTAAAGTAATTGGTTGGTTTTAGTCGCTAAGTTGTGTACGACTCTTGCAACCCCATGGACTGTAGCCCGCCAGGCTCCTCTGTCCATGGGATTCTCCAGGCAAGAATACTGGAATGAGGTGGCATTTTCTTCTCCAGAGGATCTTCCCAACCCAGGAATCAAACCTGGGTCTCCTGAATTGCAGGCAGGTGATTTACTGACTGAGCTATGAGAGAAGGCCAATTATCCTCCAATGAAAATAAATATATAATTAAAAAAAAAAAAAAGACAGTCAGACACTTGTATTAAGTAACTTCTCAAAATTACAGTTTCATTGGCAGGCCCCTAATTCAGGACTTCTCCATTATACCACACCCTTTTCCCTCATTCTCAAAAGTAAATGGTTTTTGTAAACTGAGGAATATGACATATAAAGTAAAGGAGAATAAGATGATTTCTAAAAAGGATAGTACATACCTAGGAAGGTTCCATTTTGATTATTAAGATTCTGATTATTAGCTCCCTGACCAGGGATTGAACCCGGGCCATGGCAGTGAAAGAGCTAAGTCCTAACCACTGGACTCCCAGGGAACTCCCAAGTGAATATGTAATTGTTTTTATTTATTTTTATTTATTTATTTTTTTGCTTTCTTTTTTTTTTTTTTTTTTTTTATTTTTATTTTTATACTTTACAATATTGTATTAGTTTTGCCAAATATCGAAATGAATCCGCCACAGGTATATCCACGTTCCCCATCCTAAACCCTCCTCCCTCCTCCCTCCCTACCCTCCCTCTGGGTCATCCCAGTGCACCAGCCCCAAGCATCCAGTACCGTGCATCGAACCTGGACTGGCGACTCGTTTCATACATGATATTATACATGTTTCAATGCTATTCTCCCAAATCTCCCCACCCTCTCCCTCTCCCACAGAGTCCATAAGACTGATCTATACATCGGTGTCTCTTTTGCAGTCTCGTACACAGGGTTATTGTTACCATCTTTCTAAATTCCATATATATGCGTTAGTATACTGTATTGGTGTTTTTCTTTCTGGCTTACTTTACTCTGTATAATAGGTTCCAGTTTCATCCATCTCATTAGAACTGATTCAAATGTATTCTTTTTAATGGCTGAGTAATACTCCATTGTGTATATGTACCACAGCTTTCTTGTCCATTCATCTGCTGATGGGCATCTAGGTTGCTTCCATGTCCTGGCTATTATAAACAGTGCTGCAATGAACATTGGGGTACACGTGTCTCTTTCCCTTCTGGTTTCCTCAGTGTGTATGCCCAGCAGTGGGATTGCTGGATCATAAGGCAGTTCTATTTCCAGTTTTTTAAGGAATCTCCACACTGTTCTCCATAGTGGCTGTACTAGTTTGCATTCCCACCAACAGTGTAAGAGAGTTCCCTTTTCTCCACACCCTCTCCAGCATTTATTGCTTGTAGACTTTGGGATCGCAGCCATTCTGACTGGCGTGAAATGGTACCTCATAGTGGTTTTGATTTGCATTTCTCTGATTATGAGTGATGTTGAGCATCTTTTCATGTGTTTGTTAGCCATCTGTATGTCTTCTTTGGAGAAATGTCTATTTAGTTCTTTGGCCCATATTTTGATTGGGTCGTTTATTTTTCTGGAGTTGAGCTGTAGGAGTTGCTTGTATATTTTTGAGATTAGTTGTTTGTCCGTTGCTTCATTTGCTATTATTTTCTCCCATTCTGAAGGCTGTCTTTTCACCTTGCTAATAGTTTCCTTTGTTGTGCAGAAGCTTTTAAGTTTAATTAGGTCCCATTTGTTTATTTTTGCTTTTATTTCCAATATTCTGGGAGGTGGGTCATAGAGGATCCTGCTGTGATGTATGTCGGAGAGTGTTTTGCCTATGTTCTCCTCTAGGAGTTTTATAGTTTCTGGTCTTACGTTTAGATCTTTAATCCATTTTGAGTTTATTTTTGTGTAAGGTGTTAGAAAGTGTGTAATTGTTTTTAAATCAAGGAACTGGGTGTCCCAATATCTCAGCAATTTGAATATATATCCTTTAGCGCCAAATGTAATGTTTTAATGCTACTTTGAATTAGAACATATGTTTTATTATTCTCAGCAAAGATTATAATACTTTTCAGAGATGTTCATGTAAATCTCTAATAGCAAAATATATTCTAGACAAACTCATGAAACTGATGTACAGATATCAATTTTGGGCATTGTGGTTTGGAACAAGATGGAAATTAGAATAATTATTTCAGCATTTGTCTCATAAATTATTCAAATTATCCATAGAAATCAAGAAATCAGAGAATTTCTCTAATATGCTTTTTCATTTGGTAATTTGTATTGGCTCTAAAAACATATAATTGACAATAAAAATAACTATATCACATGATACATTAAAACTATACAATTGCTAATTTTTAACATGTTGTAGTATAAGCCCTTACGGTTGACATTTTTCATGTGTTAGTTTTTCATTTCACTCCATCTACCATACTTCCTATTTTCTCTTTTGCTTTTCTCTTTGATCTATGAGTTATTTAGAAGTGTGTTATTAGCTTATAAATATTTGAAGACTTTCCAGATATCATGCTATCAATTTTTATTTAATTCTATTATAGTCAGAGAAGATACTTTATATGACTGATATTCTCTTAAATGTATTATGACTTGTCTAGTATCCAAAAATATCTTAGTACACCCTCAGTGAGATTTTGAAGAAATATGTATTCTGTTGGTGATGTGCTCTAGAAACACATTAATTAGATAAAGTTGGTTGATAATGGTGTCCCAAGGTTCTATATCCTTGTCTTATATCCTTGTCTACTTCTCTCAAATACTGAGAAGTTACTGATTTTAGAGACTCTAAGACTGAAGCTTAGAGAACTTAGATTAGTGACTCAAGGTCATTGAAAAATAGCAATGCCAGAATTTGAACACAAGTAGTCAAATCCAGAGGGTCGAGGCACATGTTTACATTACTGTGTATATGCATGTAGGACTTTTATCATGGTTTGTGATAAGCAAATGTATCAGGGCCACTAAATGCTAAGAAAATATTAGTTATTTCAGCTTTTTTGTAATTATAATGTAACAAAGAAAAGATAATTATTTTTTTAATTTTATTTTTAAACTTTACAATATTGTATTAGTTTTGCCAAATATCGAAATGAATCTGCCACAGGTATACATGTGTTCCCCATCCTGAACTCCTCCCTCCCCAGAAAAGATAATTAAATTCAGAAATCATTTTGAACATACCTTTATAATAAAAAAAGATTGGTAAAGAATCCAAAATATGTATAATGATTATAATAGGATGGTGGCATTATTATTTTCTATCCTGGCTGTTCAAAACTTGCTATTATAATTAAGTACTTTATAGTATTAGGTAAAGTAAATAAAATAAAGTAGCATTTAAAAATATGTATTTAGTTAAAGAGTAGTTAATTTAAGAAATATCAGTCTGCATGAGAAAATGCTTGAGGCATCTCACTGATCTAGGAATGCTGATTTCAGCTGAGAGTGAAAGAGATGTGGTAATATCATTACCTAGCTATCACAAGCAAAAATTATTAATGAAAATAAATATGTTTGAAGTGATTATTTGTATATGAAGTTGTGAACACCAGAGTTTTTCTCATGATAAAATATCCTCATGGATAATTTTTGGTCACTGTAATAAAAGCAATCTATCTCCATAATATTTTGAACAATACTGATAATCTATTCCAATGAATAACTTAGGAAGGGAATCTCCCATACTTACTAGTCCTGCTTGCTCCCTAACAAGCAGCTAAAAGTGTCTGCTTGCTCACTGCTCTCTCTTAGGCTGACCCACACAAATTAATGCACATAGCTGGTTTTGTCCCATCTGTTCTGTCTGTCACCACCCTGATGCACAATTCCTCTCCAAGGACTTGAAGCCAATCCAAAGGGAACCAGACAACCCATAAATATGACTAAAAGTCTGAAGTATTTGAGGTACCTGGAGCACAGATGCAGCAAAGTGCACAGGATAATACAAAGCAAGCTCTAAATTTATCATCACACCTGCTCTATCATTCTAGAAGGACCCTTTCGGATAACTTGTGAAGAGTGATTAGAAATGGCTACACGTTGCAAGTCACAGATAACTGATGGCTTCTAAAAGCCATAAATTGGAAGCTTGAATATTATTAAGTTTATAAGATTAAAAAATGTTGTTTGCACAAAGTATTGTTCAGTGGAACTAGAGTGGGCATAGAATTATGCCAACTTCATTGATGAGATAAACTAACACAAATTATAGAGGATCCTGAACAACCTGTTCTTTACAGAGCAACAAAAATGGGCAGACATAATGCAGTAGTGATGGGAGTGGTAGTGCTTTAATAAAATTTATACTCTCAGAGATGTAGTACTTAAATCTACTATTTATTTGGTATTCCACAGGGCTAACTTTAGAATCTCCTTTCTTTTTTTTTTTTTCAGTAACAGATGAATGAAAATAGTGTGAACACATCCCTCTCTGATGGCTTATAGTGATTCATATGAAAATTCACTGAAGCATATTTTATATACACTGCAATAAGGTTTTACAATAAATTAAGTATAAATCAAATCAACTTCAATTGAAAAGGAGCTTTGAGTGCATTCAAATCTGATGACTTAAATTCTTAGTAGCTTATTAACTCCTCAATTACAGGCCCTTAAAGTACAAATGCTTCTTTTAGAATCACAACTGAATTGACGGAGTACCAAATGTGTTCAAGATTGGCCTACATATATATTACATATACACACACATATGCACACATACAGCAAGAATGCTTATGTATGTTGAGATTTACACAGACTTCTCCAGGTCTCATAACTGTTTAACCTCCTCTACTATCACTTTCACCACCACATTTACAAAACTCACTTTTCTTAACACACACAGATTTCTAATTCCATATATAATGAAACACATAACAACAATAGACATTGTCACTCCTTTCTTCTTTCAGGATCTCAAAATTTCTTCCTTTCTTGACTTGAGGATACTAATCCATTTAGATTTTTTATTGCCTCTTGGCTGCTGTTTAGTCTCTTGCAGAATTTCCTTTAAAAAAAAATGTCCTCATGTATTCGTATCCCACGGACTCTGTTTTTGACAGAGTTCTTGATCCACATAATCTGCTAGTAAACTTAATTAATTTCAATGACCATATGTATGCTGTTCATTTCATATTTTATTTCTCCATTTTGCCTTAAAATTTTATATTCAACAGACCACCAGACATTTCTACTTGGATATCCCACTAATATAGACTCAGAAAATTGTGTGCATCCAATACCACAATCTAAATGAGCCTCTCTAAACCATATTTCTTCCTTATTCCTTTTCTTACTTTATTCTTATCACATTTATACACACAAGAAACCTGAGAATCATCACTAACAGTTTAACTTCAAATGTTTTTGTAAAATCTTTCTAATCCTACCTCCTGCATAGGTCCTCAGTCTACTACGGCTTTACATTTCCATCATTACTGCTATACTCAGAAACTTATAACCACTAATATTACTAATTTAATGTTCTGCAAACTGGTTTCTCTGTCTCTAGTTGTCCCCTTGCAATCTAATTTCATCCTAAACCAGGGTTATATATTCATATATCACACTAGATACATAAGTATTGCATTATTTACATGTAATACTACTACTATAACCAAGTACAATACAGAATTATATACATATACATTCTCTGTCTAAATCTTTTCAGTATTTCCTTATCAGTATTCTATCTATGCGAAAGAAAAGGGAAAGAATTTTATCTGAATCCTTCTAAAATTCTAATGTGTAGCCTCCCTTTTCAAGAATTATATCCAGAGAGCTGCTATTTCTAGTGGTAAAGCCTCACTTCTTTTAACTTTGTTGAAGCGCGCGCTCTCTCTCTCTCTCTCTCTCTCTCTCTCTCTCACACACACACACACACACACACACACACACGCACAGAAAAAGACCACCAAGATACTGGATGAAATATATACCCTTCAGAGTAGCAAATGAAACCCTCCACAGAAAATCTGACTACTTACTCTTCATCTCTTTAATCTCACCTTTTCCAATTAAATTTAAGCATCCTTTGCCTCAAGAAATTTCCTGAATATTCCATCCCCATCCAAATCAGGCCAAACTAAGAAACTCTTCTTTTATCTACTCACAGCCAATATACTGGGTTGAAGTGTCTCCTTCAAATTTATGTCCACACAATCTCAGAATGTGACCTTATTGGGAAATACGGTCTTTGTAGATGTAATTAAAGATATTAAGATGAAATCATACTGAATTTAGGGCGGAGACAAAGCCACTCGTTTCGCAGTAATTCATTACAGCAGCCCTAGAAATGAGTACAACATTTTATATTTACCTTTAATATATGACTTAATTACCTGATTGCATCAGTTATTTTATCTGCTTAGCCTAACCCTACAAGTCCAATTATATTTCAAACTCTTTAAAGGCAGAAATCTATTTATTCACATCAGCATCTATCAGTCAGTTCAATAGCTCAGGCGTGTCCGACTCTTTGCGACATCATGGACTGCAGCAAGCCAGGCTTCCCTGTCCATCACCAACTCCCAGAAAATGCTTACTATATTAATATATAAATATATCTAAAATGCATATTAAAAAGATAATTTTAAAATACATATTTTACATGAAAAAGCATATAATTTGGTCATAAGTTGCTAGGATTTTGAAAATACCAAGATTTTTAAACTTAAGAAATTCTTTTTCTTTTTGTATAACACATTATTAGTTCTCAGCACACAATGTTTTTTTCTCTTACCAAGGGAATAATTTGGTAGAAAATGTCTTGGGAAGGGTAATGGATTCAATAGTGAAAGTTCAACAGTGAAAGTTCAACCGCAGTATGTAAGACAAATCCTAACAAGTATGAAAGGAGAAATTAACAATAACACAATAATAGTGGGAGACTTTAATACCCCACTCACACTTATGGATAGATCAACTAAACAGAAAATTAACAAGGAAAAAAAAAAAAAAAAACATGTATCTATAAAGCCCACTAAAGCAAAGCACAGTAAAATGAGGTATGGCAATAAAAGGTGTTAAATTTATCAAATAAAAAAAATAAATAAATAAAGTGCTGAAAAATTTAAAAAAAAAATAAATAAATTCAGTAATTAGACTCTTACACAATGATAGTCTAGAGAAAATTTCTTTTGGTAATGTAGATAGGTAATCAGTGAGATAAGCACTGCCATATGCTATCTTTGATGAATGTTTCAGTCAAAATGTTTAAGCATAGTACAAGGAAGAAATGCATTCTTCATATGAGAACAAGTTCTTGAGAAGAAAGGATTTTTCTTTTAGAGTGTAGTGCTTATTAATATCTTCTTTATAACTAAATTTAACTAAGAAGCAAGTTTATAATATACTGGAGACTTTGTAACAGAGGGATTAAAAAAAAAAAAAAAGAAAGTTCAACAGTGGAATATAAGATACAAAAAACCAGATACCTAGAACTGACTCTTACTGAATCATTATTATTAAGGAAAGGGCCTAGATATATAAACCAGGAAAGCAAATCTTTATAAGGTCTATGAACTCATAATACTCACTGAAGGAAAAATTTGATTATATTTGTGATTTTTCTGTGTCAGCCTACAACAAATGTTAAGTATGAATATACATTACTACAATATTACATCCTAAGGAGATACAATATTGTAATAAAGGGCCAGCATGCCACAACAGAAAACCTACATGAACACTCAATATGTTCACTACTGCTGATCTGTAATGATAAATGTGACCCATACCATTCAGAAGGTGACTCTTTTCTAATATTCTGTTTAAAAAAAAAAAAAAAGATTAGCCCTTATATAATATCAACAGCAATGTAAAAATGAACAGCTGATTTCTCCTGATTTCCCATCAATTGTCTTCCCTGTTTCAAGGACCACAGTATGCAGCAAAAGGATTAAATAGCTCATTTTTCTTTCTTCTTTGTCTTCAAAGAATCAGTTGGTTTCCACTTTGTGCTCAAGTTTATGCAAAGAAGATTTAATTCTCTATCACATTAGGAAATATTTCAAATATGTGCTGCTATTTAAAACAAGGTTCACAATTTTCACATTTCCATATTTGATTAAGTCTAAATGCACAGAAAAGAATAAAATCTTCACTTCAGAAAACTTGATGTCTATCCAAGATTTAGGAAAATAAAGTTCCAATAAACCAAGTTTTCTTTGCCTTGTTTTGTTTTTAATGATTATTCCCTTTATTGGCTAAAATAATCCCTTGCTGGAATTCCAACCAAGCTATTTAAAATTCTAACAGATGATGCTATTGAAGTGCTGCACTCAATACGTCAGCAAATTTGGAAAATTCAGCAGTGGCACAGGACTGGAAAAGGTCAGATTTCATTCCAATCACAAAGAAGGGCAATGCCAACTACTGAACAATTGCATTCATTTCACATCCTAGTAAGGTTATTATGCTCAAAATCCTTCAAGGTAGGCTTCAGCAGTATGTGAACTAAAAAATTCCAAATGTACAAAGTGGGTTTAGAAAAGGCAGAGGAACCAGAAATCAAATTGCCAGCATTCACTGGATCATAGAAAAAGCAAGAGAATTTCAGAAAAACATCTACTTCTGCTACACTGACTATGCTAAAGCCTTTGACTGTGTGTATTATAACAAACTGTGGAATATTCTTAAAGAGATGGGAATACCAGACCACTTTATCTGTCTCTTGAAAAAGCTGTATGCAAATCAAGAAGCAACAGTTAGAACTTGGAACAACAGACTGGTTCAAAATTGGGAAATAAGGCTGTATATAGTCACCCTGCTTACTGAAGTTAGATGCAGAGTACCTCATGCAAAATGCTGGACTGGATGAATCACAAGCAGGAATCAAGATTGTTGGGAGAAATACCAACAATCTCAGACACACAGATGATACCACTAAAATGGCAGAAAATGAATAACTAAAGAGCCTCTTCAGTTGAAGGTGAAAGAGAGGAGTGAAAAGCTGGCTTAAAACTCATTCAAAAAAGTAAGATCGTGGCATCCAGTCCCAACACTGGATGTTGGGACATCCAGTCCCAACAAAATAGAAGGGGGAAAAGTGGAAATAGCAACATACTTAATTTTCTTGGGCTCCAAAATCAGTGGAGAGTGACTGCAGCCATGAAACTAAAAGACACTTCTTCTTAGAAGAAAAGCTATGGCAAATCTAACGAGTGTATTAAAACGCAGAGACATCACTTTGCAAACAAAGGTCTGTAGAGTCAAAACTATATTTCTTTTTTTTTTTTCCTAGTAGTCATGTACAGATGTGAGAGTTGGGCCATAAAGAAAGCTGACTGCTAAAGAACTGATGCTTTCAAACTGTGGTGCTGGAGAGTCCCTTGAGAGTCCCTTGGACAGCAAGGAGATCAAACCAGTCAATCCTAAAGGAAATCAACCCTAAATATTCATTAGAAGGACTGATGCTGAAGCTGAATCTCCTATACTTTGGCTACCTGATGGGAAGAGCCAACTCACTGGAAAAGATCCTGGTGCTGGGAAAGACTGAAGGCAACAGGAGAAGGGGCAGTAGAGGATGAGATGGTTAGATAACATCACCCACTCAATGGACATGAATTTGAGCAAACTCTGGGAGATAGGGGAGGACAGGAGAGCCTGGCGTGCTGCAGTCCATGGGGTCTGAAAGAGTTGGGCACAATTTAGAGACTAAATACTATCCCAAATAATGCTGAGGAAACATATAGCAGACTAAAGATAAATACATACAATAAAAATTCCTGAGAAATACACAGATATATTTTTTCTTATTGAATGTTCATGCTAAGTCAGTTTAGTTGTGTCTGAATCTGACCCCACAGAGTACAGCCTCTGTCCATGGGATTCCTCAGGCAAGGATACTGGAATGGGTTGCTATGCCCTCCTCCAGGGGATCTTCCTCACTTAGGAATCAAACTCTCATCTCTTAAATATCCCTCTCCTGCATTGGCAGGTGGGTTCTTAACCACTAGCGCCAGCTGGGAAGCTCCTGTATGCTCTAAAGCTCAGCGATGAACGTGATTTGGAAATTTCTGACATTCTTAGGCTTCACCAGCAACCTGCTATTTATTTCCTAAATGAGAGGTGCAAAGATGCCACCACCCAGTTCTAGACCAGACATCAGGAGATTTCAGATTTTTGTCTTAATTTTGTTTTCAAATATTTCACCCACAAAATTACCAAAATTCATGCGCTATACCTTGGGGCCTACCTCAGTGTGCCACTAGAGGGTGCTGTAAAGCAGGGTTGTTTACACTTGGAGGGTATCACACATACCCCATCTCCTGTGGTCACACTTCCTAGAGACTCAGCAGACAAACATTCTAGTGGACATTACAGCTGATTGCATAGATGCGTGTGCGCAAAGTTGCTTCAGTCCCACCCAACTCTTTGCAATGCTATGGAGTGTAGACTCTTGGTTCCTGTCTATTGGATTCTCCAGGCAAGATGACTGAAGTGGATTGCCTTGCCCTCCTCCAGGGGATCTTCCCAAGATACAAGACAGCAATTTATAACTGTTTCCACTAACAACTCCTAAAAGAATTGGCAGTTCATCTGGAGTGGATGATATCTATAATAAGAAATGATAAATTAAAAACTGGTGGAGGAAAGACTACACATTATCTGACCACTTACATGATTAAAGTGCCTGGGAGAAGAAGAGGGAGGGAAAGCACAAAATAACTGAGAGTCTTACAGGGTTGATGGACCTAAATCCAGTGACTCGTGGTTCTACTGCAATCTTGAACCAGTAGACAGAGAATACGAGTGACACAGATTACATGAAAAGAAAAATATTGTGGCTTTACACATATTAATGTACACACACATACATACACACACAAGAATGTAGTGTGTGCATCTGTGCAAGAGGGAAAACCTTCTTCATTCTCAGTCACTAATCTGATACATCTTTTTTAGTCCTAGGAATTTGTCTTTGAAAATTATCACAGGAAAATTCCTTGAGATTGCCGCTGAAGAGCAAGACGGAAAATGGAAGCTTGACATTTTCCTCCTTTCTAAGACAACTCTGATCTTCCTCCTTACTGAGCAGTGCTGTGTCAGGGAAGAGTGTGTCATCTGTCACTTTCTATCTGAAAGACCTGATTCTCACACCCTCTTTTTTCTCCACTATGAAATGTGCATTCTAAGATTTAACTTATACAATTGTATGAATATTAAATTATGATGATAGAAAGAGTCTGATACAGAGAATGGCACAGAAGACAGATACCATAAATAGTTTTCTCGCATTATCCCTTCGGAAATCCCTTTAAGATGTTAATATCTTCAAAGGGTCACAGTCTCAGACACAGCTGCAAAAAAAAAGGAATCAGAGCAAGATATATGTTTTCCTGCTTACTGCTACTGCCAAGTTTTAAAATGACTATATATATTTATATGACTTGCATAAAAGGAAAAAAAATCTGACAAGTAGAAAGTATACTAATGGATGTCAAGTATTTCAAGTATTTTATTTGATCCACATAACATCTGCAGCCACATCCCTTGTACTTTATACCAACTGTGGCCTACATTTTCCCCACCCACCCCTCCCATTATGTTATCTCATCTGGTATATAAAACTTGGGCAGAAACAGATACCTTCCCAGACACCTTTCCACTTCTCTCAGGATAATGAGGCAAAGGGGAGTGATGGAGTTATTAAAAAATTTTAAATTTCATATGGAGAAATATTTGTCACAGAAATATAGCCATAGCTATATTAAACCTTTAATTCCTAAAGTATCTTATGTCTATAGAGTTTCCACATTGGAATATTCATTTTTTTTTTTTTTTTAAGAAAACTTCCTTTAAAAGAATGTATTGGCAACCAGGAAGTAAAATAACATGCAAAGATGCCTATTTTTCTACTTTCTTTTCTAATGGTTAGACACTTTCACAGCTGTTACAGACATCTTTAGTGTTAAGTTTTATGTGCTTGGTCAGAGAGGAGGTGATGGAAAGGAGGGGGTTTTAATGCCCCTAATCCCATGCAGCTTAATTCCTCAAATGCTTCAGCTGCCTGGAATCCCCTCTCACTTGTGGATGCATAGCGAGCTGAGGATTTCCTCCATCCCTAACATAGTCTTTGTTTTCCTAAGTCTTGTTCCCCCAACAAGTCTACTTCACATGAACTCTTGGGTATATGAGGTCCTGAGCAACCCACTGTGCATTCTGATTTCAGATACCACTTATATACAGATACCACTTATATACAGCATCACTTATATGTATCATGGATTAAACTCAGTGGTTTTCTTTCTAAAAATAGGCTTCTTATCTTGTTAAAAGGCAACTCCTTTGAAATCTCTAAGAAATCTTTGTTTAAAGGCATAAAAATCTGTTATGCATTTAAAATATGTTTCAGACTTTCCCTGTGCCTTCTATCTTCCCAGCAGAGTCCCATGTATTGAGTCCAAATGATTTTTCCACTTAACCTTTTCTTGTTGCTTAAAATGAGCCCTGGATGAAAGTCAGGAGATAAGGGATTCAAATACAAATTCTGTCTTGTTTCAATAACCCTCTGGGAGAGATGATGAGGGTGACTTGGTGATGGAGGCAACTGAAGAGAAGTCACAAGAATCTGGATATATTTCAGCATCAGAGCTGATAGGAATTGTTGACTAGAAGTAAGTTATGAGATAAAGAGAAGAATCAGGAGCTATTTTAATTTCTTCCCCAAGGGCAAGTGTTAGAATATTGATTTACTGAAACAGGGATGGGAGGACTGTGGCAGGATCTAGTGCTGGGGTTAAAATCAGGAATTTTGGGTATGATCCTGTTAAGCTGAAGATGTCTCTTGGACATTTACATGGAAATTTTGAGCTAGATATCGAAGTCTGAAGTTCAGGAGAAAAGTCAGGACTTGGGGTTTCGAACGTATCAATGACTTTTAAAGATTTCAGAAAAGAGTCATAAGTCAGGAAATTTGTGTTGTGAGGATAGAAAAACAGTCTGTGGATTGCGGAGACACCAATGTTTAAAGACACTGACAAAGAGAACAGACTTGTGTACTCAGGCAAGTAGGGAGACGGTGGGACTAATTGAGAGAGGAGCATTGAAACATACACAATACCATACGTAAAATTAGACAGCCAGTGGAAAATTTGCTGTATGATGCAGGAAGCTTTAACCCAGGGCTCTCTGACAGCCTCTAGAGGTGGGATGGAGTGGGAGGTGGGAGGGGACATAAGTATACCAATGGCTGATTCATGTTGATACATGGGAGAAACCAGCACAATATTATAAAGCAATTATCCTCCAATTAAAAACAATTTTTAAAATAAAAACAAAAAAAAGATTAGAGACTTGAGGAATGAACAGAGAAATAGATGAGTGAACTGAGGTAAAATGGGGTCTAGGACATCAGTTAGTTGAAGTTTCGAGCAGGGTCAAGCAACTACTGAGTGACTTGCTTCTGACAGAGGAAGCGAGGTGTTTATTTTGTTGACTCTTCCACTCCCTGTTGAAAATAAAGCTTGCCCCAAATGGAAACAAAACAAAAAATGCAAGCTTTGCCTTTGATTGTGTGACCTTAGAAAGAGTCATTTAAACTTGATATTATTTCCCTCCTTTGAGACTAGTAGAACAATACATTTTATTTACTGTGCACTGAGTGTATAAAAATTGGCCATGAAAAAGATAAAGTTGCGTTTCAAAATCAAGAGCAAAGGGAAGGTTTTTAAAGATTTCTTGCCAAGTTGAAAAGTGTTCAAATAGTTAAGATTAACCTCCCTGATTTCCTACTTTCACTGAGCTCCACTCCACCAGGTGCTTCCTGGTCAGTCTTCAGTCACTGCCAGCCCTAGTCGCTATCACCACATGGAGCAAATCCAGAGGTCAACAGTGAGAAAAGTTTCATACCTCCCAAAAATCTTTTTTTTTTTTTTTTTAAATTCACTTGTTGAACAGCATAATGCTTTTAAAGCAGAAGAGAGTCTTGACATAATAAAAGTACAAAAAAGATCTTCATGACCAAGATAATCACAATGGTGTGATTACTCACCTAGAGCCAGACATCCTGAAATGTGAAGTCAAGTGGGCCTTAGAAAGCATCACTAGGAACAAAGCTAGTGGAGGTGATGGAATTCCAGTTGAGCTATTTCAAATCCTGAAAGATGATGCTGTGAAAGTGCTGCACTCAATTTGCCAGCAAATTTGGAAAACTCAGCAGTGGCCACAGGACTAGAAAAGGTCAGTTTTCATTCCAATCTCAAAGAAAGGCAATAACAAAGAATGCTCAAACTACTGCACAGCTGCACCCATCTCACATTCTAGTAAAGTAATGCTCAAAATTCTCCAAGCCAGGCTTCAGTAATACGTGAACTGTGAGCTTCCAGATGTTCAAGCTGGTTTTAGAAAAGGCAGAGGAACCAGAGATCAAATTCCAAACATCTGCTGGATCATGGAAAAAGCAAGAGAGTTCCAGAAAAACATCTACTTCTGCTTTATTGACTATGCCAAAGCCTTTGACTGTGTGGATCACAATTAACTGTGGAAAATTCTGAAAGAGATGGGAATACCAGACCACCTTACCTGCCTCTTAAGAAACCTGAATGCAGGTCAGGAAACAACAGTTTGAACTGGACATGGAACAACAGACTGGTTTCAAATAGGAAAAGGAGTATGTCAAGGTTGTATATTGTCACCCTGCTTATTTAACTTATATGCAGAGTACATCATGAGAAACGCTGGGCTGGAAGAAGCACAAGCTGGAATCAAGATTGCTGGGAGAAATATCAATAACCTCAGATATACAGATGACACCATCCTTATGGCAGAAAGTGAAGAGAAACTAAAAAGCCTCTTGATGAAAGTGAAAGAGGAGAGTGGAAAAGTTGGCTTAAAGCTCAACATTCAGAAAACGAAGATCATGGCATCTGGTCCCATCACTTCATGGGAAATAGATGGGGAAACAGTGTCAGACTTTATTTTTGGGGGCTCCAAAATCACTGTAGATGGTGATTGCAGCCATGAAATTAAAAGATGCTTACTCCTTGGAAGTAAAGTTATGACCAACCTAGATAGCATATTAAAAAGCAGAGACATTACTCTGCCAACAAAGGTCTGTCTAGTCAAGGCTATGGTTTTTCCAGTGGTCGTGTATGGATGCAAGAGTTGGACTGTGAAGAAATTTGAGTGCCAAAGAATTGATGCTTTTGAACTGTGGTGTTGTTGAAGACTCTTGAGAGTCCCTTGGACTGCAAGGAGATCCAACCAGTCCATTCTGAAGGAGATCAACCGTGGGTGTTCTTTGGAAGGAATGATGCTAAAGCTGAGACTCCAGTACTTTGGCCACCTCATGCGAAGAGTTGACTCATTGGAAAAGACTCTGATGCTGCGAGGGATTGGGGGTAGGAGGAAAAGGGGACGACAGAGGATGAAATGGCTGGATGGCATCACCGACTCGATGGACATGAGTTTGAGTGAACTCCGGGAGTTGGTGATGGACAGGGAGGCCTGGCGTGCTGCAATTCATGGGGTTGCAAAGAGTCGGACACGACTGAGCAACTGATTTGAACTGACTGAATGGTTCTAGGAGGTGTAATATTCATCTCTGCATTATGACTGACTCTGACTGAACTCGTACCATAGAACCAAGTGTGTTGCTGTTTAGTTGCTCAGTTGTGATCTACTCTTTTAAGACTCCATGAACTGTAGCCCACCATGCTCTTCTGTCCATGGGATTTCTCAGGCGAGGATACTGGACTGGGTAGTCATTCCCTCCTCCAGGGGATCTTTCCCACCCAGGGATTGAACTCAGGTCTCCTGTTGCAGGTAGATTCTTTACCATCTGAGCCACCGGAGAAGTCCCATAACCTGAGAGTTATAAAATAAATAAGTCATGAGGATGTAATGTACAGCACGGTGACTATCATTATTAACACTGTGTTGGCTATTTGGAAGTTGCTAAGAAATTAAATCTTAAAAGTTCTCATCACAAGAAAAAAAAAATGTAACTATGTGTCGTGATAAATGTTAACTAGACTTAGTGTGGTAATCATTTCTCAATACATGAAAATATCAAATCACCACATGGTACACCTGAAACTAACATGCCAAATATGTCTCAATAACATAAGAGATGTGGGTTCAATTCCTGCATTGGGAAGATTCCCTGGAGGAGGGCATGGCAACCCACTCCAATATTCTTACCTGGAGAATCCCAAGGACAGAAGAGCCTGCTGGGCTACAGTCTTTAGGGTCACAAAGAATCAGACATGCCTGAAGCAACTTAGCATGCATGCCTCAATAAAAAGGATATTTCTACAAACAAAAGGTGAAATGCTTTTCATTCTATGCTCTTCATTCTAAAATCACATGCTCCCAGAGTTTTTCTTTTTTTAAAATAGATCATAAGAACCAACTAATCCAGCCTCCTAAAATGAACTATTTTCATAGCACACATGGCTACAGGTGGAACTGGTACCAGTAACCACAGCTGCTGATCTCAATCACCACTTATTACTGATTTTTTGGTTTTCGGCTTTTTTGCCATCATTAAAATATTTCAGCATTGGTTTTAAAGCATAATCTTCAGTTCTGGTTCAGTTCAGTTCAGTCACTGGGTCATGTCCGACTCTTTGCAACCCCATGAATCACAGCACGCCAGGCCTCCCTGTCCATCACCAACTCCCGGAGTTCACTCAGACACGTCCATGGAGTCAGTGATGCCATCCAGCCATCTCATCCTCTGTCGTCCCCTTCTCCTCCTGCCCCCAATCCCTCCCAGCATCAGAGTCTTTTCCAATGAGTCAACTCTTCGCATGAGGTGGCCAAAGTACTGGAGTTTCAGCTTTAGCATCATTCCTTCTAAAGAAATCCCAGGGCTGATCTCCTTCAGAATGGACTGGTTGGATCTCCTTGCAGTCCAATCTTTAGTTAAAATAGTTAAACCCTTATTCATTTCATTCTAATTTTAGTTCTTTCTAAATATTCTCTTTAGGCAGGTCTAAATCTAAAAGAGACTATTAATTATAAGCTGCCCAAATCCACCATGAAATGTGATAGACGAGACATTTCTAAAATATTAAAATCCAAATGTCCAGCTCAGGGAGGACAGGATGTAGTCTAGGTAGTTTACCATATTTCTCACATTTGCTCTGAAATGAATAAAGTTGTTTTCATTAATTTTCTTTAGTTATTTTGTGTCTTACACTCACATTTCCTTTAAACGTTGATTGAAATTTTTATGGAGACCTTCTCAATCTATCCTACATTAGAGGTAAATACTCACTATTTAAATTTTTTCCTCTGATTTATTTTTCTTGGTGTTCATGTAATCTTATATATTTTACCAAATTTTCTTGTTTATTTTCTGCTCTTAATATGAACTTCCAAAGAATAGATATTTGGGTCTCTCTATCTCTCTTTTTTTTAAAAAAACAGATCAGTCTTTAGAAGGAGAACAATACTTGGTGTCTGAAAGTGCTCAGTAAATCTCTGTCTCATTGCATGTATGAGTGAATGGAATGACAAATACTTCCTTCTTATTAAAGAAGATGTTTTACATCCTTCAACTCTCTGAAAGGTAGAACATACATGAGGGCACAGAAAAATGTTTTGATTGAAAGTCAAAGAGAGAAAAACAGAAATGTTTCTTAGCATGAAGAGCAAACTGGAATACCAGTCAGCCTCTCTTCTTATAACATCAGAAAGCTGTCTCTGAGTTGGGCTCTTTTTTTTTTTTTTTTTTTGCTGAGAATTAGGTAGAACATAAAAGGAAAATGAATGGCTAGGGTGAGGCACACTGGGAATGATAAAGAGATGGGGAAGTATGAAAGAGTTTATTGTTCTTAAATTATGTGCTTGTTAAAATTGTCTTGCATGACATTGAAGCAAAGATATATTTTCTTGTTATCCAGTTCTCAAAAAAAAATATTACAATGCAAGTGTTAAATATATACATATACATATTATATATATGTACATTTTTTAAATTTATATCTGGAGTGAAAGTTTTAACAGTTTCAAAAATCAGTGCCTAATAAGAGAATGTTTCTTCTCACCATTACAGTGGGTGTATTACCGAAGAATTTAAATTACTTTGAGAAACTTCACAATTTCTCACTTGCAGAAATAAACACTCAGAGAAATGTGCTTCACTTTGGAATCTGCAATCTCTGTTCTAAGAGGTGTCTCAGTTGACATTCATCATGCTGATGATGTCACCACAGCCTGGACCTAACTCTCCAAGTTGCAAAAATACCACAGTTTCGACAGAGGCATCTGTTAGATGGTCAGTGATTCCAGAGCTATTTTTTCAAAGGAAATCTTTTTAGAAATAGCAAATGCTCTAAACTCCTAACGCGTGTTTTTTTAAAAAGCACACATAATAACCTGGAACCCACTTAAGAAGCGCTCATCAACATAATGACAACAGCCATATCTGCTTGCACTTTAGGCATTTTACAACCTATGACATTACTATTAACATGCCATGATATTGGAGAAGGAAATGACAACTCATTCAAGTACTGTGGCCTGGGAAATCCAATGGACAAGAGGAGCCTGGCAGGCTACAGTCCAAGGGGTCACCAAAAAGGCAGACATGACTTAGCAACTAAACAACAACTATGCCATGATACAGTCATAAGCAAGAATGAAAACGTCTGTAAGTTGCTGAAGACCTGATAGCATAGGTAGAAGAACAGTTTCTGCCTTTATTTGCTTCCAATCTAGAAGCTGAAGAGATAAAACTATCAAAAATTAAAAACTATAAATTTTCATAGCAGTTCAAAACAACATTGAAAGTAGAAGGCTGTTTTTCTTTTGCCTGGTAAGTCATTCAAAGGGAAATTATTAACTCAATGTCTTTGCTGTTGACATAATCATATATAAAGATGCCCCAGAAAATGAGGATGCCCCTGTGTTCTATACTAAATACTGTCAAGAGGGCAGCTGAGACAGCACAATGGATGTGCATTAGAAGGACATTTGAAGGCCCACCTCTGACACTGGTTTCATAACTGGTCAAATCATTTAATAACCCTTTGCTTATTTATACATCAAGGACTATTACATTTTCCTAGAGCACATATTGTGAAGAATAAATAAATAAAATGATCACTGGGAATCCCCTGGTGGTCCACTGCAGGAAGCATGGGTTCGATCCTTGATGGGGGAACCAAGATCCCTTATGCTGTATGCTATGCTATGCTAAGTCACTTCAGTCGTGTCCGACTCTGTGCGACCCCATAGACGGCAGCCCACCAGGCTCCCCGTCCTGGGATTCTCCAGGCAAGAACACTGGAGTGGGTTGCCATTTCCTTCTCCAATGCATGAAAGTGAAAAGTGAAAGTGAAGTCGCTCAGTCGTGTCTGGCTCTCAGGGACCCCATGGACTGCAGCCTACCAGGCTCCTCCATCCATGGGATTTTCCAGGGAAGAGGACCGGAGTGGGGTGCCATTGCCTTCTCCAATGCTGTATAGTGCAGTCAATGAATAAACAAATAAATTAATCACTATGAGCCCCTTTTAAACTGTTAATCACTGTATAAATATATATATTTATACATACATATATACAAATATATATATTTATATATATATTTTATACAGTATTAAGAACTACTATGAAAATTTATAGTTTTTAATTTTTTGATAGTTTTATCAAAAACTATCACACTTTATAGGTGCAACAATTATTTTGTTAGAGAATACGAGTTAGTCACAATATTTTATAATTGAAGAAAAGTTATAAAAAATTTAAACATGTCTCCATCTTGTGTTAAGCAGAATGTAAAAATAGAAAATTAATGTATTTGCAAAGAAAGCAGTAGAAGAATATAGACAAAAATGATGACAGTCATTGTATATTAGTAGTAAGATTTTAGTTGATCCTTATTTTCTTTATGATGTACATTGATTTCCTAAGATTTCTTTAATGAAAATGTGTGAAAATTTTAAAGAAGGGAAACATGCTTGTATTACTGCAGTTACATTTTTATTGCTTTCAGTCATTAGGAAAGTAACTATGAACAGTCTCTACTGTTCAAACTAAATAGCAAGATAAAATATTGTGACTAACTCATGTAAATATTCTGTAACTTAATACTTGTAGCATCTATACAATTATGTAAGTAACTATAGTTAGAAAATTTCTACAATTTTCAATTATTTATCTTACAAATAATATTGCAGTAAACAGCTGTTAAGTATGTGTGCATTCTAAAACTAATGTGTTGATGTTTTAGAAGGAGAATTGCTGGGTCAAAATTAAAAGACATATTTAAGGTTCTTATTAATTATTGCCAATTTTTTCCTGAAATACTAAAACACATGCTTGCTTTAGCAATATCTTAAGATGTCTGCTTCTCTTTTATTACTACCAACCACTGTTAACCTTAAAAAGATTTTCCAATTTGATCGGGTAAACTTATTTACTAGTCTTTATGCACTCATCTCACACGCTAGTAAAGTAACGCTCAAAATTCTCCAAGCCAGGCTTCAGCAATATGTGAACTGTGAATTTCCTGATGTTCAAGCTGGTTTTAGAAAGGCAGAGGAACCAGAGATCAAATTGTCAACATCCACTGGATCATAGAAAAAGCAAGAGACTTCCAGAAAAACATTTATTTCTGCTTTATTGACTATGCCAAAGCCTTTGACTGTGTGGATCACAATTAACTGTGGAAAATTCTGAAAGAGATGGGAATACCAGACCACCTGATCTGCCTCTTAAGAAACCTGAATGCAGGTCAGGAAGCAACAGTTAGAACTGGACATGGAACAACAGACTGGTTCCAAATAGGAAAAGGAGTTCATCAAGGCTGTATATTGTCACCCTGTTCATTTAACTTCTATGCAGAGTACATCATGAGAAATGCTGGACTGGGAGAAGCACAAGCTGGAATCAAGATTCCCGGGAGAAATATCAATAACCTCAGATATGCAGATGACACTACCCTTATGGCAGAAAGTGAAGAGGAACTAAAAAGCCTCTTGATGAAAGTGAAAGTGGAGAGTGAAAAAGTTGGCTTAAAGCTCAGATTCAGATGTTGATTCAGAAAACGAAGATCATGGCATCCGGTCCCATCACTTCATGGGAAATAGATGGGGAAACAGTAGAAACAGTGTTAGACTTTATTTTTCTGGGCTCCAAAATCACTACAGATGGTGACTGCAGCCATGAAATTAAAAGACGCTTACTCCTTGGAAGAAAAGTTATGACCAACCTGCTGCTAAGTCACTTCAGTCGTGTCCGACTCTGTGCGACCCCATAGACGGCAGCCCACCAGGCTCCCCCGTCCCTGGGATTCTCCAGGCAAGAACACTGGAGTGGGTTGCCATTTCCTTCTCCAATACATGAAAGTGAAAAGTGAAAGTGAAGTCGCTCAGTCATATCTGACTCTTAGCGACCCCATGGACTGCAGCCTACCAGGCTCCTCCACCCATGGGATTTTCCAGGCAAGAGTACTGGAGTGAGGTGCCATTGCCTTCTCCAGAAATGCATATAAATATAGTGTAATACAAGTAGTATGTACTAGCCAGTGTTTTTCTTTGACATTAGACTGACATAATGTCTTTCTTCCACAAAGTCTGTAATTTTTTTTAAATAATCGCTGCCAAAATATTTTATTGACATACAATAGAGATCTCCTTTCCTACATGTACTTCAGGTTCATCTCCATATCAGGTGATATGTTATATACTATATTGATAAGGGCATATATTTTGTTTCTGTAAGAAAGATGCAAAGGACTATAAAATAAGTTACTTTAAAAGACTAGAAACTTAAATGCAGAATAGGCATGAATGACATTATACAGATGTATAGATGGAGGAGCCTGGTAGGCTGCAGTCCATGGGGTCGCTGGAGTCAGACATGACTGAGCGACTTCACTTTCCCTTTTCACTTTCATGCATTGGAGAAGGAAATGGCAACCCACTCCAGTGTTCTTACCTGGAGAATCCCAGGGACGGGGGAGCCTGGTGGGCTGCCGTCTATAGGGTCGTGCAGAGTTGGACAGGACTGAAGTGACTTAGCAGCAGCAGCAGCATAGATGTAGATGTTTTTGCGTGTGTGGATGTAATTATGGATATAAAAATTGGTACTCCTCCAATGTATTCATTCTCATAATTTCAGGACTTTCCGCAACAATTTCTGTTACTGCTTGCTGCTTACTAAGTCAGTAAAATTTTCTTAGTGCCTGGCCTACCTTGCCAGGCAAGACTAACCATCCCTTACTGCTGTTTCAGTTCCTTAATGGTACTAAAAGGGACTGTTTACTTAATATCTCTGTGTCCTAGAGAAATTGATAAAATTTGGCCTAGAATAATTTAATTTCAAACTTTAGCCAAATCACTACAATAAAATCCAGTTGTGAACAGATCAAAAGAACTGCCTCACATGACTATTCAGAGGCCAATTTTAGAAAAGCCCACACTTACCCTCCATATTCCACTTGGAAAGTTATTAAAATCATAAATCTGAGTCCTAGAATTACAGCATTTTAAGATTATCTTAAGATCTTTCTCCCTTTCCAGAGAAAAACCGCAAAGGTCAAAGAGCTAAAGAGTCTAGTTCACAAGGCAATTGAGTAATAAACCAAGATTAGTAGACCAATTTCCAGGCTATTCATCTTTCCATGAGTTTCCCTGATTTTCCACTATTCCCAAGAATGTCTTTCCTCTTCTTGTGTCATTAACCAAATTCCCTAGGAACATCTAACTGCTTGTAAAGGGGATATGTTTTCCTCAGAAAGGATCATCTTTTGCAGTGCTCAAGATATGTCTTCTGGCTGAAGTTCCTTAAACAGGTCTTTCCTCAAATCATACTAAGTTTGTTTTAGTGTTAAAGTTGGTAACAGGGAGTTGAATGGAATGTTTCCTGTTATCCTGGAATTGTGGCTAAGGCTCAAGGCTTAGGATAAAAAAGCACACTTCCTAAAGCAAATATTCTCATTCTAAAGAAAGCCATAACAAAGGGGCCAGAGATTTTCCAAGGTCTCTTTGAGAGGTAGCTGAACTGGTAGTACTGAAGTCAACCACCCTCTTCCTATTAGTACAGAAGAAAAGAGCAAAGCAGTTGCATGGTTTTGGGGGTGAGACAAAGGAACTACCACCTCAGTCAGGTGCCACATGCAAAATACCATGTTTAAGGTCCTGTTTCCTTTTCCAAAGGCAAATTGAGAGCGAGTTCTGAGGATGCACTTGAAAAAATTAGTGAGACTGCAGAGAAGAACCTGTTACTTCTCCCCAGCTGGTTGTTCCAAGAGAAGCAAATTTTGTATGCCCATCATTCTACTGTCATTGGGAGTAAAGAACAGAGGAGAATTGTTGGGGGCCCTTGCCATATGTTCTTTATAGCTTGGGTTTTAATGTGAGCATAAGGCTGGTCTTGACATGTATTTGTAAATTCCTGGAGACAGAAGGTGCTTTCAGTAGTCAATACCAATAGGCAAAGAAATCATGGTATAACAACCTGGGAATAAAATAGGGGCAATCCACAGCTTCTGTTTGAGAGGATACAGAAGAGGAATAAGCATTCACTTGGTTCTGTGTGAATGATCATGGAAGTTAGAAAAAGGGGATGAAGTTTTTGGATAACAATATATTATCCAAAATATTGGATGAAAATATATTCCCATAGAATATATGAAGCCTAAAAGAAGTCACGCCTGTTCCATAGAGGGCTCGAAGGTAAAGCTAAGCCCCACTGGAGAGAACCATGCACTACATTCTAGGGTCACCCTGACACATTCTAACAGATGCAGATGGAGATAAAGCCAAGCAGACCAAGATCAAAGCAGAGTGAAGCCAAGAGCAAGAATAGAAATGCAGTGATATAGGATAACCTCTGACTCTCTAGTCCTTACTTCTTAACCCAAATACCAGGAAGCCAGATCCAGAAGAAGGAGAAAAGAGAAACATTAAATCCTACGCTCTCCACTTTCCAAGTTTCTTACAACACAATCAGCCAGTAATGGGGCTACTAGAACTTTTGAGATTAGCGAGATTGACTTTTTTATAAACATAGGCAGAAAATTGGAAGGGAAAGAAAGTTTTAATATAATTGAAGGCAATAATTTAAAATATATTAGTGTCTTGTAAAGGTACAAATTGTTTATATTTTGTTTTTATACCATTCCTTTCAGTATTCAACAGGGTATCAGTTCAGTTCAGTTCAGTTGCTCAGTCGTGTCCCACTCTTTGCGACCCCATGAATTGCAGCACGCCAGGTCTCCCTGTCCATCACCAACTCCCAGAGTTCACCCAGACTCATGTCCATCGAGTCAGTGATGCCATCCAGCCAGCTCATCCTCTGTCGTCCCATTCTCCTCCTGCCCCCAATCCCTCCCAGCATCAGAGTCTTTTCCAATGAGTCAACTCTTCGCATGAGGTGGCCAAGGTATAAGTACCTCATAAATATATGTTGAGTTTAACTAAATTTGTTATTTTAAATATTCAGATGAAATTTAGGGGTTTTTCACCTAAGAAAATAAAAATGAGAAATCTGTAAACAAAATCAAGAGTAACTGAGAAATGATGCTTGGCAGAAACCAACACAATACTGTAAAGCAATTATCCTTCAATTAAAAATAAATGTTCAGTAGGAGGAAAGAACAATAAGAGAATTATTAGATAAAATGAATAGTTATGGTAAGTATATCTATTAGCTAAACAGTAAACATATAAAACTATCAGGATTAGCACAGAGGTCTACCACGAACACAATTATCAACAAATGCTAGTCCTCTTCACGATAAGACTTGATACTTTTAGCTGCTGTAAGCTGTAAATACTATGAAGTGACTAAGCAGCAGCATAGATTCAAGTATGATTTCTTCTTCACGACTAGGAAACTGACAATGGTACATGCAGTTCTTCCTTTCCGTTGGTTTAAGTCATCTACTCTCATTTGCACACCCTTATATCCTCCTGGATGTCTCACAAGCAAAGGTGGCAAAGTCAACAAGTCATCAACGTTCCCCACCCTCATCCTCATCTCCTCCTTATTCTGCTCCAGTGTTCCCAGCCACAGTAAATAGCAGCACCATCTGTTAATCAAGCCAGAAATCTGAATTCATCTGAAACCTTTTGTTCCTCATCCCACCTTCCAGCCAGTCACCTCGTCCACTTGCTTTAGCTCTTAAATGTTTTTCACACCTACTACCTTGTCTTGACTTCCCACACAAGAGAAGACTCTACACATGGACATCACCAGATGGTCAACACTGAAATCAGATTGATTATATTCTTTGCAGCCAAAGATGGAGAAGCTCTATACAGTCAGCAAAAACAAGACTGGGAGCTGACTGTAGCTCAGATCATAAACTCCTTATGGCCAAATTCAGACTTAATTGAAGAACGTAGGGAAAACCACTAGACCATTCAGGTATGACCTAAATCAAATCCCTTATGATTATACGGTGGAAGTGAGAAATAGATTTAAGGGACTAGATCTGATAAAGTGCCTGATGAACTATGGACTGAAGTTCGTGACACTGTACAGGAGACAGGGATCAAGACCATCCCCATGGAAAAGAAATGCAAAGAAGCAATATGGCTGTCTGAGGAGGCCTTACAAATAGCTGTGAAAAGAAGAGAAGCAAAAGCAAATGAGAAAAGGAAAGATATAAGCATCTGAATGCAGAGTTCCAAAGAATAGCAAGGAGAGGTAAGAAAGCCTTCCTCAGTGATCAGTGCAAAGAAATAGAGGAAAACAAAAGAATGGGAAAGACTAGAGATCTCAAGAAAATTAGAGATACCAAGGGAACATTTCATGCAAAGATGGGCTCAATAAAGGACAGAAATGGTATGGACCTAACAGAAGCAGAAGATATTAAGAAGAGGTGGCAAGAATACACAGAAGAACTGTACAAAAAAGATCTCATGACCCAGATAACCACAATGGTGTGATCACTCACCTAGAGCCAGACATCCTGGAATGTGAAGTCAAGTGGGCCTTAGACAGTATCACTAGGAACAAAGCTAGTGGAGGTGACAGAACTCCAGTTGAGCTATTTCAAATCCTGAAAGATGATGCTGTGAAAGTGCTGCACTCAATATGCCAGCAAATATGGAAAACTCAGCAGTGGCCACAGGACTGAAAAAGGTCAGTTTTCATTCCAATCCCAAAGAAAGGCAATGCCAAAAAATGCTCAAACTACCGCACAATTGCACCCATCTCACACACTAGTAAAGTAATGCTCAAAATTCTCCAAGCCAGGCTTCAGCAACGTGAACCGTGAACTTCCAGATGTTTAAGCTGGTTTTAGAAAAGGCAGAGGAACCAGAGATCAAATTGCCAACATCTGCTGTATCATGGAAAAAGCAAGAGAGTTCCAGAAAAAAACATCTAGTTCTGCTTATTGACTATGCTAAAGCCTTTGACTGTGTGGATCACAATAAACTGTGGAAGATTCTAAAAGAGATGGGAATACCAGACCACCTGACCTGCCTCTTGAGAAACCTATATGCAGGTCAGGAAGCAACAGTTAGAACTGGACATGGGAAAACAGACTGGTTCCAAATAGGAAAAGGAGTACGTCAAGGCTGTATATTGTCACTCTGCTTATTTAACTTATATGCAAAGTACATCATGAGAATGCTGGGCTGGAAGAAGCACAAGCTGGAATCAAGACGGCAGGGAGAAATATCAATAACCTCAGATATGCAGATGACACTACCCTTATGGCAGAAAGTGAAAAGGAACTAAAAAGCCTCTTGATGAAAGTGAAAGAGGAGAGTGAAAAAGTTGGCTTAAAGCTCACCATTCAGAAAACGAAGATCATGGCATCTTGTCCCATCACTTCATGGGTAATAGTTGGGAAAACAGTGGAAACAGTGTCAGACTTTTTTTTTTTTGGTGGGGGGGCGTGCTCCAAAATCACTGCAGATAGTGATTGCAGCCATGAAATTAAAATACGCTTACTCCATGGAAGGAAAGTTATGACCAACCTGGACAGCATATTGAAAAGCAGAGATATTACTTTGCCAACAAAGGTCCATCTAGTCAAGGCTATGGTTTTTCCAGTGGTCACGTATGGATGTGAGAGTTGGACTGTGAAGAAAGCTGGGTGCTGAAGAATTGATGCTTTTGAACTGTGGTGTTGGAGAAGACTCTTGAGAGTCCCTTGGCCCACAAGGAGATCCAGCCAGTCCATCCTAAAGGAGATCAGTCCTGGGTGTTCATTGGAAGGACTGATGCTAAAACTGAAACTCCAATACTTTGGCCACCTGATGCAAAGAGTTGACTCATTGGAAAAGACCCTGATGCTGGGAAGGACTGGGGGCAGGAGGAGAAGGGGACGACAGAGGATGAGATGGCTGGATGGCATCACTGACTCGATGGATGTGAGTCTGGGTGAACTCTGGGAGTTGGTGATGGACAGGGAGGCCTGGCATGCTGTGATTCATGGGGTCACAGAGTTGGACACGACCAAGCGACTGAACTGAACTGAACTAAACCTTCTTCTTATGTCTGTTGTTGTTGCCTCAATGCAAATGGTCAATATCCCTGGTGACTCAGACGGTAAAGCGTCTGCCTGCAATATAAGAGACCTGGGTTTGATCCCTGGGTTGGGAAGATCCCTGAAGAAGGAAATGGCAACTCACTCCAATATTCTTCCCAGGAAAATCCCATGGATGGAGGAGCCTGGCAGGCTACAGTTCACGGGGTCACAAAGAATCAGATACAACTGAGCGACTTTACTTTCACTTTTTCTTTTACCCTGGCTTTGGCTTCCTTTAAACCATCCTCTCCACATCACCCAGAGAGGAGGACCATGGCACAATCCTGCTAGAATACTTCACTGAGTCTCTACCATTCAAAGCGTAAAAGCCAAACTCCCAAGAAGAGCGTCACCATGAGGGTGCTCTTCCCAGTTCACTTCCTATTCTCTCCATCCGGTTTCTTACTCTCTGGAATGCAGCAGTTTTTGTTACATGCATACTGCATGGTGGTACACGGCTCTTTGTCTCTGCTCAAGCTATTTCCTTCTAACCTCTAACAGTTAGCTTTCAGGATTACCCAGGAGATCTTTCCTGATTCCCCACAATGCACAGTATACCCACTGCATGGCTTTATCATGCTCCTGCTGCTAAGTCACTTCAGTCGTGTCCGACTCTGTGTGACCTCATAGACAGAAGCCCATCAGGCTCCCCCGTCCCTGGGATTCTCCAGGCAAGAACACTGGAGTGGGTTGCCATTTCCTTCTCCAATGCATGAAAGTGAAAAGTGAAAGTGAAGTCACTCAGTCTGTCCGACTCTTAGCGACCCCATGGACTGCAGCCTACCAGGCTCCTCCGTCCATGGGATTTTGCAGGCAAGAGTACTGGAGTGGGGTGCCATTGCCTTCTCCGGCTTTATCACAGTATGGCTTTATCATAGTATGGTGAAATAAGATGTTTTCTCCTTAACCAGATTCTAAGAACCTTTATTGAAGGGCAAGTAATTGACATCTTTCTAATCTAAGTTCCTCACAGAAAAAGAGAAATAAATATCAATTTAAAAAATAAATAACAAATAAAAAGAGAAATAAATAAAAGACTAAACTGAACTAAATATTAGAAAGTAAAAATTAATAACAGGTAGCATGTCTACGGGGTCCCACAGAGTCAGACACGACTGAAGTGACTTAGCAGCAGCATGTTACACAAGCCCCTTAAACCTGCAGATATTATGCTAAGAGTTTTCTACCCATTATTTAATCTTTATAACATCTCTGTGAAGAAGGCTGATCGCTGAAGAATTGATGCTTTTGAACTGTGATGTTGGAGAAGACTCTTGAGAGTCCCTTGGACTTCAAGGAGATCCAACCAGTCCATTCTGAAGGAGATCAGCCTTGGGATTTATTTGGAAGGAATGATGATAAAGCTGAAACTCCAGTCCTTTGGCCACCTCATGCGAAGAGTTGACTCACTGGAAAAGATTCTGATGCTGGGAGGGATTGGGGGCAGGAGGAGAAGGGGACAACAAAGGATGAGATGGCTGGATGGCATCACTGACTCAATGGACGTGAGTCTGGGTGAACTCCGGGAGTTGGTGATGGACAGGGAGGCCTGGCGTGCTGCGATTCACGGGGTCGCAAAGAGTCGGACACAACTGAGCGACTGTACTGAACTGAACTGAACATCTCTGTAAGGTAAGTAGTTTTGTGGCCCTTATTACACAAATGAGGGGCATGGGGTCCATGGGCTTAAGTAATTGATCTAAGGTCACAGAGGCATTTATGGCTAAAGTCAGAATTCCAAAGTTTGACTCTCAGGCTTCAGTGCTCAACTAACATGCTGCTGGCTGACTTGCAAAATTACTTTCTGTATGTGACTAAACTACAAATTCATGAGATGAACTGCCCCGCCCCAAAACAGAGACTCTTTTAGGAGCTAAGTCAGTCATTGCTGTGTTTGTGTAATGTTAGGCCTTTTCACTACCAGAAAACTATGATGAGTGATGTGAAAGTCACCCAGTCGTGTCTGACTCTTTGTGACCCCATGGACTGTAGCCCACCAGGCTCCTCTGTCCATGAAATTTTCCAGGCAAGAATACTGGAGTGGGTTGGCATTTCCTTCTCCAAGAAAAGGGTGGACTTTACTCTAAACCATTTAATTATGCTCAGTTTCATCAGCAGTCAGGCTGTTATCTTCCATTATCTCTGACTGAAAAAGCATGCTTGATTGGTAAATTCCTACTTACAGAAGAAAGAGTATAAAGGTAAATTGCTAGGATCAAACCTATGAGTTAAGTTGACCCCTGACTCAAGAGAAGTCCAATTACACAGCGTAAGCAAACCCCAAAATGATACCCCTTCCTGGCTTCTGTGAGCAGTTAAACATAGAAGAGAAGAAGCCAACATACACTGAAAAATTCCTAGAGAAGATTGACAGGTATAATGAACGACAAGTCTACAAACGGAGAAGGTGAACAATATCAGACAGGCCTGGGAAATGAATTCAATCAGGAGCATCTCTGAAACAAGTAACAGATATACAATATTCCTCACAAAACATGTCTATGGACTTTCAGACTTCTCCATGGCTGTATTTTAAGATTTGGAAAATGTTTTAGTAAGCATAAAAATCTAACATGGAGTTAAAACTGTAAACAAATTATTGTCATCATGTAAAATGTTTTCTTAGAAAATCAGACTTCATGGTAGCAAATCAATGCTTTCAGACACATCGCTAATATTTCCTAAAATAAAATCACCACCTGGAACTTAACATGGGTATCAGCCACAGTAGTGATCATGGAAAATACTACAGGCTTCATCAATCTGGGAATTTACACTGATGTGATGGGAGGCCTTTGGGTAGACGGCCAGGCAAACTCATCCAGAACAGACAAGCTTGCAGACCAAATGAAAACACTTGATTCACACAGCTTATTGAATCAATCTTCAAGCATAGCAACAAGCAAGGGGAAAGAGAGAGGGGAAGTTAACGCACATAGGGTAGGGTACAGGAAATTCCTGAATCTTTCTCCATGTTCTCTTGTTTTGAATGGTTCATGACTGTTTTTTGTCTAAGCCCTTCTGTATTCATGTTAGGAAAGCAGAAACAAGGTATCAAAACTGGGCAGCTTACACAACAGAAATTTCATGTCTCAGTTCGGAGGCTAAAAGATCAAGGTTCCCTGTTTATGTTCCAGTTCTAGTGGTTTTGTGGCAATTTTTGGCATTCCTTTCCTTCTGCATCACCCTGATCTCTGCCTTTGACCTGGTGTTCTCCATATGTGCATGTCTGTGTCTCAACATTCCCTTTAATAAGGACTCCGGTCATATCAGATGATGGGCCTACTCTACTCCAGTATGAACTCATCTGAATTAATACAACTGCAGCAATCCTATTTCCAAGAAAGGTCCCATTCTAGGCAACAGGGGTTAGGACTCCCACATATTAATTTGAGAGGATGTGATGATTAATTTTATGTGTCAACTAGATTAACCCATAGGATGCATGGATATTTGGGAAAGCAATATTTCTAAGTGTGTTTGTGAGGGAGGGTGTTCCCAGAAGAGATCAGCATTTGCTTTGGTGAACTGAATGCAGCAGATGACCCTCCCCAGTGTGAGTGGGCATCATACAATCCCTTGAGTTCAGTTCAGTCGCTCAGTCGTGTTCGACTATTTGTGACCCCATGAACTGCAGCATGCCCAGCCTCCCTGTCCATCACCAACTCCCAGAGTCCATGCAAACTCATGTTCATTGAGTCGGTGTTGCCATGCAACCATCTCATCCTCTGTGGCCTCCTTCTCCTCCTGCCCCCAATCTTTATCAGCATCAGGGTCTTTTCAAATGAGTCAGCTCTTTGCATCAGGTGGCCAGAGTACTGGAGTTTCACCTTCAACATCAGTCCTTCCAATGAACATCCAGGGCTGATCTCCTTTAGGATGGACTGGTTGGATCTCCTCGCAATCCAAGGGACTCTCAAGAGTCTTCTCCAACACCGCAATTCAAAAGCATCAATTCTTCAGCACTTAGCTTTCTTTATAGTCCAACTCTCACATCCATATGTGACTACTGGAAAAACCACAGCTTTGACTAGACGGACCTTTGTTGGCAAAGTAATGTCTGCTTTTTAATATGCTGTCTAGGTTGGTCATAACTTTCCTTCCAAGGAGTAAGCGTCTTTTAATTTCATGGCTGTAGTCACCATCTGCAGTGATTTTGGAGCTCCACAAAAAAAAAAAAAAAAAAAAAGTCAGCCACTGTTGCCACTGTTTCCCCTTCTATTTGCCATGAAGTGATGGGACCAGAGGCCATGATCTTCGTTTTGTGAATGTTGAGCTTTAAGCCAACTTTTTCACTCTCCTCTTTCACTTTCATCAAGAGGCTATTTAGTTCTTCACTTTCTGCCATAAGGGTGGTGTCATCTGCAAGCATATCTGAGGTTATTGATATTTCTCCCGGCAATCTTGATTTCAGCTTGTGTTTCCTCCAGCCCAGCATTTCTCATGATGTACTCTGCATGTAAGTTAAATAAGCAGAGTGACAATATACAGCCTTGACATACTCCTTTTCCTATTTGGAACCAGTCTGTTGTTCCATGCCCAGTTCTAACTGTTGCTTCCTGACCTGCATATAGGTTTCTCAAGAGGCAGGTCAGGTGCTCTGGTATTCCTATCTCCTTCAGAATTTCCCACAGTTTATTGTGATCCACACAGTCAAAGGGTTTGGCATAGACAATAAGGCAGAAATAGATGTTTTTCTGGAACTCTCTTGCTTTTTCCATGATCCAGCAGATGTTTGGAATTTGATCTCTGGTTCCTCTGCCTGTTCTAAAACCAGCTTGAACATCTGGAAGTTCATGGTTCACATATTGCTGAAGCCTGGCTTGGAGAATTTTAAGCATTACTTTGGTAGTGTGTGAGATGAGTGCAATTGTGTGGTAGTTTGAGCATTCTTTGGCATTGCCCTTCTTTGGGATTGGAATGAAAACTGACCTTTTCCAGTCCTGTGGCCAGTGCTGAGTTTTCCAAATTTGCTGGCATATTGCATGCAGCACTTTCACAGCATCATCTTTTAGGATTTGAAATAGCTCGACTGGAATTGATCACCTCCACTAGCTTTGTTTGTAGTGATGCTTCCTAAGGCCCACTTGACTTCACATTCCAGGATGTCTGGCTCTAGGTGAGTGTGAGTGATCCCACCATCATGGTTATCTGGGTCATGCAGATCTTTTTTGAGTCCCTCGATTGCCCTACTAGAAAAGTTGAACAGATCCTTCCTCCTCCCTCTTCTCTCTATCTCTCTCACCCTCTCCCTCTGTCTTACTGTTTGAGCTGAGACAATCTGTTTTCCTGCCCTTGGGCTATACCATCAGCATTTCCGATTCTCAGATCTTTGGACTTAGACTGGAACTCAAACTACCAGCTTTCCTGTATCTCCAGCTGACAGACAGCAGACCACGGGACTTTTCAGCCTCCAACACTATGAGAGCTAATTCCTTATACTAACTCGATCAATCTCCCTGTCACTCTCTTTCTCTGATAGTCTTCTAATACTGTTCCTCTGCAAAACTCCAACAAATTAAGAGGCTAGTGGCGCAACTCAACCCATATCATCTTCCATCACTTCTTGTCTTACACCTGTTCTGTTCATCACCGTCAATACATCTCACAAGTTATGAATACTTGCTTCTAGAGCATATGGCACCCATCTCCCTTATCTTACTTCTCTTATTTCAATAGATAAAATATCCTTAAACACTGCAGCAAATATGTATCATAAGACCAAATGTTTTCATCTGTAAAATACCACAAATATACAGGACACCACTGACCTACAGTTTTTAGTGATTCTGCCAGGTATATGAAAATTCTGTCATTGAATTGCCATCACCCAGACTGTCTCTTTATCCATTATTATCAAATGATCTGGTTCTTGTATCAAAGGTGACACTTTTCACCTCTACCCAGGGACAGGAGTCTACATGACAGCAGGTTTCATATCCATAAAATTACATAAGTCTTGTGAAGCTCATAAGGAGATACAGTGTCTATTTTATAAATGAGATGAAGGAAAAGAGATGAAAGGAAGAGAGAGCTCTTTTCAAGAGATGTTTTTGATCAGTTCTTTGCAAATACTGAAGGATAGTCTGTTTCCTCGCAGTCTCCAAGCTTAACAGTCTATTTTTCCTTTCATTAAACATTGATTTTTATGCCAGAGGAACTGTGACACACCATAAAATCCGGGCACTACCTAGGAAATGGTTCTTCTCAGTAAAGATAAAACACTACAAAGAGTAATGAGATAGAAACTGTAAGTCACAGCCCTTTTGAGTTATCCAATATTTGGAAATCCACAGCACAGGTGCAAAGGTAACACACTATTTTACATCACAGAGGTTAAAGTTATATATAAAGACAAACTACCAAGGTCATGGTTTGTCCAAGAAAAACCCTGCAAGAAATTTAAGATTCTCTTTCTGCTTTTCTACCTGCATTTCCTTCCTCTTCCCTGGAAATTCTCTCATATATCCTGGCCTGTAATTGCTGAACTTGTAAAGACATTAATTAATAGCTACTTTATTAACTGCTAAGAGTTTAAGTTAGATCTCAGCAGGTTTGCATGTCAGAATCATCCATGGAGGCTGCATTCCAATCCCCCAAATTCTAATTCAGTAAATCTAGGACTGTGTTTAGCACGATTTTAAAGAAACTTCTGCAAGAGGTCTTGATCAGCCAGTCTGAGAACCTCTAGTTCAGTCGCTTAGCAGCTAATACCATCATCTGTAGTCATTCTAAGGAAAAATTTCCCTCCCTCAAACCACACTGTTCTCCAGAGAACTGTTTACCAGAATACAGGTTTCCAAAAGTTTCTGTTCCAAGCTCTATTAAAATAGTTTTGAGCATACACTGCCAATATGTGACTTGTCTCATTTATAAACTATATATCTGTGATAGTGTATTAATACATTTATTTATCACAGAACATACACAAAGGCCAAGTTCAATAGGAAGAGATAAAATGAGTGCACTCAGCAGTAAGTAGATCATTCTGAGACACCAAGAACTGGATACACTCTGTGTGGGGTTCCCTTCACTAGTGCTTTTGAAGACTAACACAATTCAGCTTTTCTGCCCCTCTCTATGGCTTTTAGATGATGCCTTCCTACATTTCAACAGCACTCTACAGCATGCAGAGCATGTTCGTGTCCACAATCATATTTTTCACTCAAGCATTCTAAAAGAATTTTTATTGGTGGTGTTGTCCAGTTGCTAAGTCATGTATGACTCTGTGATCCCATGGACTGCAGACCTATAAGAATAGATTTAGTTAATACTAATAATCTGTCCTAGAGGGGGACACTAACCCTCAGCCAGGACATTCTCAAGGTCTAGCAGTTAAAAATGGCGGGACTAAGACCCAAATCCCAGTCTTTTATCTCAGAAGAGTGCTTCATAATGCAGGGCTCAGCTAGGTTGTCCAGAATGATTGTGTTTGCCTTCTACTCTAAGGCAGAAGACAAGAAAAAGTTGCTTTTTAACTACACTTATTTTAGAGATTAACAGAGCTGCCTGCTGGAATTATATGTATCACCTGATGAAGAATTTAATCAAATTTTATAGGCTAATTAAAAACAAACAAACCAAAAATCCCTCCACGTACAACCTATAATGCAGTGTGTTGCTATTGTTGTTCAGTCACTAAGTCGTGTCTGACTCTTTGAGACCCCATGGACTGCAACATCCCAGGCTCCTCTGTCCTCCACTATCTCCTGGACTTTGCTCAGATTCATGGCCACTGAGTCAGTGATGCTATCTAATCATCTCATCCTCTGCCATCCACTTCTCCTGTTGCCTTCAATCTTTCCCAGCATCATGGTCCTTTTCACTGAGTTAGCTCTTTGCATCAGGTGGCCAAAGTATTGGAGTTTCAGCATCAGTCCTTCCAATGTATATTCGGGGTTGATTTCCTTTAGGATTGACTGGTTTGATCTCCTTGCAGCAGTGGTTCTCAACCTGGGATGACTCTGTCTCTGGGGGAACATTTGGGCATGTCTGAAGATATTTTTGATTGCCAACATGCAAAGGAAAGTTGCTACTGACATAAAAAATTTTATAGGCTCAAAATATCGATAGTACTAGATTGTGAAACCCTGCTGTAATAGATCTGAAAGTTTTAGTTACAAATCCCTGTAAGTGGCTGATGAAATCTATTCAGTCTCCAAAAGCAAACGTGTATGCAGTCCAAATATTACACATTTCCAATGTATTTACTGGTTTTCACAGACCATAATGTAAGAACCCCAGATCTACACAGTAAAAATAACAATAGGTCCAAGACTTCATTGAATCGACTTTGTTTTTTTAACTCCTCAGAGACATGAATCACTATCAGACGTGTTCCGGGACTCATGTTATTAAACCATAAAGTCAGAAGCTCATAAGCAGCCTATGGATCTGATGTATGCTTTGGGGGATATTAAAGTCATTCATTGCCTAATCAAGTAATATGGGAACATTTTAATTGAGAAGGAGGTTCATATAATCTCATTCCACAAGACATTTTTAATTAAAAAGTAAAAGACCACTAATCTGAAAGTGGACTTGGTGAGTTATTTTATTGCTTCTAGTCCTTTTGAGAGAGATTAGAGGATTTGCTTCATAAAGTCTATCAGGTAGTGATTAAGGGAGCCCTTGGTGGATTATAATATTTTATCTCATAAGGATGAGAATGAATATTCTATTAAAGACTTGTCACCTGACTTCCTGAATTTAGGAGTCAGAAGGGGAAATTATGAAGCAGGCTGTTGTTCTTCAGTTAACTTTACTGTCTTCCTCTACCATTTCTTCCCTTTTGGGTCCAAATTCTGTCTGTCCAGTTCCTTCATGCTTCCCCCATAGAAATCTGTCAGTCATATACTAAGAACATTAATTCAAGCAGCATGTACTTTTCCTATAAACATTGCTGAAGCTTAAAAAAAATCACAAAATGAAAGCTATTCTTGTTATCCCACTATTAAGTATTATAAGCCTAAATACAGGGGTTAAGAAATATCTCGGAACTGGAGGTACCTAATCTAACAGCATGAAATATTGGTCCTGCCCAAGACATACAGTGATTTAAAAGCCAAAAACTAAAAAAAGGGTAGCTTTTAGGCTTCCCTGGTGGCTTGGTGATTAAAAAATCCACCTGCCAATGCAAGAGACACGAGTTGTCGAGAAAGATCCCACATGCTTCAGAGCAGCTAAAGCTCTTGCACCACAACTATTGAGCCTGTGTTCCAGAGCATGGGAATCGCAACTACTGGGCCCATGCACCCTAGAGCCCACACCCCTCAAAAAGAGGCAACGGCAATGAGAAGCCTGCTCCCCACAAACAGAGAAAAGCCCATGTACTGCAAGGAACACCCAGCAGAGCCAAAAATAAATCAATAAAATTATTTTTTAAATGTATATTTCAATGTCTCTTAAACATTATAATACCATACATGAAATATACATTATATATATATTAATATGGAGAAGGCAATGGCACCCCACTCCAGTAATCTTGCCTGGAAAATACCATGGATGGAGGAGCCTGGTAGGCTGCAATCCATGGGGCTGTGAAGAGTCGGACACGACTGAGTGACTTCACTTTCACTTTTCACTTTCATGCACTGGAGAAGGAAATGGCAATCCACTCCAGTGTTCTTGCCTGGAGAATCCCAGGGACGGGGGAGCCTGGTGGGCTGCCGTATATGTGGTCACACAGAGTCGAACCTGACTGAAGTGACTTAGCAGTAGCATATATTAATATATGTATGATATATATTTGGGCTTCCCTTGTGGCTCACCTGGTAAAGAATCTATCTGCAATGCCGGAGACCTGGGTTTGATCCCTGGGTTGGAAAGATCCCCTGGAGAAGGGAAAGGCTATCCACTCCAGTATTCTGGTCTGGAGAATTCCATAGAATGTATAGTCCACGAGGTCACAAAGAGTCAGACATGACTGAGAGACTTTCACTTTCATGATATATATAGTGATCCCATTTTATCTTAGCTAAAAGAAGTCAAACACATTTCTTTCTTAGCATATTAAATGACTTAAGTAAAAAATTTACACTTTAAAAAATTGTCCTCCTTATCAGTAACTGAAATCTTATTTGATATCTCTCATGTTACTTGGGGTTAACAACATGGAATTTTTGCATAACTATTTAAATTCAACTATTTTTGAAGTTTTATTATCTGTAGGATCTTTGAATCCAAAAAATATCCCAAATCTAATTAGGTACAGAAATACTGGTCATTCAAAAATAAAGCATTAAAAGGGAGAATTTGATTCAAAATATAAGCAAAAGCATTAAATAAAAATATCCTTATTTAAGTCTCTCATGTGACAGAGAAATGGAGAAAGATAAACTCAGCATGTAAGCAGGCCAGGGAGAGAGCCAAGAAGCTCAGGGTCTCCTCTTCTAAAATAACAACACTCTCAAATGCTTGGGACACATAAAGTTTTTACGAAGTTTCAAAATCAATTTCTTTGCATTTGTGTTGTCAGTTCAGTTCAATCACTCAGTTGTGTTCCACTCTTTGGAACCCCAGACTGCAGCACACCAGGCTTCCCTGTCCATCACCAACTCCAGGAGCTCACTCAAATTCATGTCCATTGAGTCAGTGATGCCATCCAACCATCTCATCCTCTGTTGTCCCCTTCTCCTCCCACCTTCAATCTTTCCCAGCATCAGTCTTTTCAAATGAATCAGTTCTTCTTCGCATCAGGTGGCCAACGTATTGGAGTTTCAGTTTCAACATCAGTCCTTCCAATGAATATTCAGAACTGATTTCCTTTAGGATGGACTGGTTGGATCTTCTTGCAGTCCAAGGGTCTCTTAAGAGTCTTCTCCAACACCACAGTTCAAAAGCATCAATTCTTTGGTGCTCAGCTTTCTTTATAATCCAACTCTCACATCCATACATGACTACTGGAAAAACCATAGCCTTGACTAGATGGGCCTTTGTTGGCAAAATAATGTCTATACTTTTCAATATGCTGTCTAGGTTGGACATAGCTTTTCTTACGGGGAGCAAACATCCTTTAATTTCATGGCTGCAGTCACCATCTTCAGTGATTTTGGAGCCCCCCAAAATAGTCTGTCACCATTTCCATTGTTTCCCCATCTATTTGCCATCAAGAGATGGGACCAGATGCCATGAACTTAGTTTTTTGAATATTGAGTTTTAAGCCAGCTTTTCACTCTCTTCTTTCACTTTCATCAAGAGGCTGTTTAGTTCTTCTTCACTTTCTGCCATAAGAGTGGTGTCATCTGCATATCTGAGGTTATTGGTATTTCTCCCAGCAATCTTGATTCCAGCTTGTGCTTCTTCCAGCCCAGCGTTTCTCATGATGTACTCTGCATAGAAGTTAAATAAGCAGGGTGACAATATACAGCCTTAACATACTCCTTTTCCTATTTGGAACCAGTCTGTTGTTCCCTGTCCAGTTCTAACTGTTGCTTCCTGACCTGCATACAGGTTTCTCAAGAGGCAGGTCAGGTGGTCTGGTATTCCCATCTCTTACAGAATTTTCCACAGTTTATTGTGATCCACACAGTCAAAGGCTTTGGTGTAGTCAGTAAAGCAGAAGTAGATGTTTTTTCCAGAACTTTCTTGCTTTTTTCCATGATCCATTGGATGTTGGCAATTTGATCTCTGGTTCCTCTGCCTTTTCTAAAACCAGCTTGACCATCTGGAAGGTCTCGGTTTACATACTGTTGAAGCCTGGCTTGGGGAATTTTGAGCATTACTTTGCTAGCATGTGAGATGAGTGTAATAGTGTGGGAGTTTGAACATTCTTTGGCATTTTCTTTCTTTGGGATTGGAATGAAATTTGTGTTGGGCAACACTATAACGAACCTATCATAATTTCTTCCCTTTCAAGATACCTATTCCAATCACTGCTACACACACAAACAACACACACACACACACACACAAGGTTTAAGGAAAGATATTTTATAATGTTATAGTCTACCAGCCTCACCAGTGTAACCCAACCTTCAGATGGTGTCTCACGTCTATGTTTACCCCACTGGATATGAAGGTACACCCCCAAATGATGACCTAAAAAAACTCAAAAGTTAACAGTCAAAAGGAAAGACTATTTGTTTTTCCATCCCAGACTTTTCACTAATGTTATTATATACTCTTCTCTAAATACTCCTGCTGCTGTTGCTGCTAAGTCGCTTCAGTCGTGTCCAACTCTGTGCAACCCCATTGACGGCAGCCCACCAGGCTCCCCTGTCCCCGGGATTCTCCAGGCAAGAACACTGGAGTGGGTTGCCATTTCCTTCTCCAAGGCATGAAATTGAAAAGTGAAAGTGAAGTTGCTCATCCGTGCTCAACTCTTAGCGACCCCATGGACTGCAGCCTACTGGGCTCCTCCATCCATGGAATTTTCCAGGCAAGAGTACTGGAGTGGGGTGCCATTGCCAAATACTCCTCATATTTATACAAATTACTCTTGATACCAGTTACCTCCCTCATACAACTCTCATGCTCTTTTTCCTGTGGTGGACAATTTCCCAAGGAATATATTAATATATGGAAAGTAGGGTAATATGTCCTCAGACAATCAAAAAATGTCCAAAATATTCCATTGTGGATCTGACTGCAGATTTGGTCACTGGTTCTTAGGGCTTTCCTGATAGCTCAGTTGGTAAAGAATCCTCCTGCACTGCGGGAGACCTGGGTTTTATCCCTGGCTTGGGAAGACCCCCTGGAGAAGGGAAAGGCTACCCACTCCAGTATTCTGGCCTGGAGAATTCCATGGACTGTATAGCCCATGGGGTCGCAAAGAGTCAGACACGACTGAGTGACTTTTACTTCACTTCACTTCTTCACCCTCACATATCCATATGGTGGGCCAGCTACTGCCATCCCTTACTTTGTGTCATGCCAGTGTTTATCTCTTCTTTCTCCATCTTGATTACATCTTCCTCCTCTATGCCCTTTAGTTCTTGTTTCTACTCTGGACTCAATCAGGAGGATACAAAAGTGTTAAAGATTTTTGTAAATCTGGTCAGTTACTATGATTACCTAATATATAACAAAAGATACTAAATGTATAACCATGCCTGAAACCTGACAACCATGCCCATGATTGTGGTTCCCAGTGCCACATGAACATGCAGGGTTTCTTGTTCATAGCGTAAGAAAAACTGCCAAAGGCACTGAAATATAAACTGATTTCCTTTTTTTTTTTTTTTTTTGCAGCTTCTCTCAAATATTCGTGGTGTTTTCCATTTGTTTGCTGAGAGAGTGAGGACCTTTCCAACACACTGGGAACTTTGTACTGCAACTCAGTACATGTGTATTCCTGGCCCATCAGCTGTAGGGCTCCGTTTTTAACCAGGCATTAAATGAGACATCCACACCCATTTCCTCATAAGTGTTCAATGCCAAGTCTACCAAATACAGGACTCAGGAGAGTATTGGAACTTCTTCACCAACACAGGGCTGATAAATGAGTAAAAGAGTAAATGAGATGAAAAAGAATGGCCTTCTAATTGCAAAACTTCCTACTTGAGCCTAGTTTTGCTGTGGTTTTTCTCAGCAGTCTAGCTGACCTACACACCACTAAGATCCGTTCTGTTTGAGATGCAGAACACCCTACAGAAAAGGGGAAAGAAGGAATGGGGAGAGGGACCACAGTTCACTGCAGAAGTACCACAGAGATCACACTGAAATGTTTCGTCACCATAAAACACCTATGGGTAATCCACCAACCCTTAAATTTAATGCTGTATTGACATAAACATTTTAACTAAAAGCTGAAAATATTTTTCCAGTATTCATGCTTTTGGGGAACGTTGAGTAAAATAATCCACAAGCTCACTTGGTATGCTTCTGGTAAGATCTCCCAGAACTGAGCGTGCTTCACCCTCTGAGTTACACTGCACATTGATTACTTAAAGGCTTTGTAATGGAAATTTCTAGACCAGAGGAGAGAAAGAGTATGCGTGTGTATATGAGAAAGAGAGAGACAGACAGACAGAGAGATAAAGGGTTTCACCAGACTATTGCTTATATAAACAAAGGTTCAAATTACATTTAGCTATTATGCTCTCTGCTGTAATTCAATCTTCCAAATACTCTAGTCCCCAGACCTAGAAGAGTGCCTTTCCAGGCTTGAGGAAGACAATAACAGTGTGTTTTCCAGGTTTATCATTGACAACATCATGCAGGACTAACTCGGACTCCCCATACATCAAGCAGACATGTTGTCCCTTTTATAATGAACTTCTCATGCCTTGGATTGATTTAAACTAATACAAGAGGCAAAGCTCCTAGACCTCACTCTCATGAAGACTTTCTTTTACCTTATTAGGGAAACAAAAAAGAAAGTTACTTCCCAAAATAGACCACAGAGACAGGCATATAAAAAGTGTTTCAGGCAGAGGATTTGCATATGGTCTTAATTTAATCCCCCTCAGTCAATGCATGGAGCTGTCCCCTAGGCAAGAGCACATTGATGGAAGTTGGCACCTTTAAAGGACCATGGCCTTGGTCTTTTATTAGACTCTTGATTGTTTTTTTAAAAAACATATTTCATTAGAGATGTAAGACTATTTTGAGCCCATGTTGGAATTTTCTTAAGGATCATTCAAAATACCCTCTATGGAAAGAAAACAAGCAATTTGACACACTATAAACAGTTTATAAATAATTACATATAACGGACTTTAACAGTGAATATTCCCATTTTTTTTAAACTCTAAAGTAGTTAATTAGCTTATCTGTGTCACAGAGTTCTAAATATCTAAAGATATTTTGTGCTACAGAGCTCTAAAGAGATGATTAATACTCACATGAACAGTAACCAGATATAGGATTTCAAGTACACCTTTAATGGAAAATATTTTTCCCTTTTTATCCCAGGTTACAAGAGATAATTCTTCATGTATTAACCAGCCAGTAGGCAAATGAGAATTGGGAGAAATATGATTAGTGTAATCTTTCCCTAGATATTAAAAAAATGTTTACTCTGACTTCTATGTATTAAACAAATAAAAGGAAACTATTCTTACTATTACACCTCCAAAATGACTTACTAGTTAACAAAAATTTTAATTTTACAGTAATAATGCTGCTTTTAGTGACAGTATATACACAAATTCAAGTAGTACAGATTACGGAGAAGGCAATGGCAACCCACTCCAGTATTTTTGCCTGGAAAATCCCAGGGATGGGGGAGCCTGGAAGGCTGCAGTCCATGGGGTCACGAAGAGTCGGACACAACTGAGCGACTTCACTTTCACTTTTGATTTTCATGCATTGGAGAAGGAAATGGCAACCCACTCCAGTGTTCTTGCCTGGAGAATCCCAGGGACGGGGGAGCCTGGTGGGCTGCCGTGTCTGGGGTCACACAGAGTCAGACACAACTGAAGTGACTTAGCAGCAGCAGTACAGATTATACTTACATATTTAAATCTGATTTTATTAATAACTTTAATTAATTTTTAACTGTGTTAGCAAGATTTCTGAATAAATTATTTCACAACAAAGGTTTTCAGGAGAATGCTACTGCTGCTGCTAAGTCGCTTCAGTTGTGTCTGACTCTGTGCGACCCCAGACACGGCAGCCCATCAGGCTCCCCCGTCCCTGGGATTCTCCAGGCAAGAACACTGGAGTGGGTTGCCATTTCCTTCTCCAATGCATGAAAGTGAAAAGTGAAAGGGAAGTCGCTCAGTTATGTCCAACCCTCAGCGACCCCATGGGCTGGAGCCCACCAGGCTCCCCCATCCCTGGGATTTTCCAGGCAAGAGTACTGGAGTGGGGTGCCATTGACTTGCTACATATATAAGATGTTATCAGAGTTCAGGGATAACAGTTTTAAAATGTCATCTATTAACACAAATTTTGTATATAATAAAAATTACATTATAGCCTATAAATTAATTTCTAAGAACTCTTATCAGACATATATTTATTATGAATATTTTAAAAGTGTGACAGAAAATACAGCATGCCTGTGATGCTAACACTTTTATTTTGAGGTACAATTTCTCAGCTTACATTTTGGTAAATACAGAATCAATGGCTTAATTTTCTTCACATCTGGTATTCTCTCTCCCACCTTCCCACTTTCTCTCCCTCTTTCCCTCCCTCCCTCCCTCCCCCTCTCTCTCTCTGTCTCTCCTTTCCAAAATAAAGACAATATCTTCTACACAGGTAACTCTTCCTATTAACATCTAATATAGTATATATATGGGTTTTCCTGGTGGCTCAGTGGTAAAGAAACTGCCTGCAATGCAGAAGATTCACATTTGATCCCTGGGTGGAGAAGATCCCCTGGAGAAGGAAATGGCAACCCACTCCAGTATTCTTACCTGGAAAATTTCATGGACAGAGGAGCTTGGTGGGCTGTAGCATGCCCAGAGCCATGGGGTTGCAAAAGAGTCAGACATGACTTAGTGACTAAACAACTCAACAGTATTGTATATACACTTCTTTTAAATAATATTTGACACGTGAGCATGTACCTATTTGTTTAACTCATAATAGCTGCTTCCTTCTCAGGCCCCATTCTCATTATTTACTTCCTACAAACATCCTTTCCAACTGCTGGTGAAATTATTGCATCTCTGCGTATAAGAATTCCCAACCAATAATTCAGCTTAACAATATAACAGGAAGAGAGATCATTTAGTTTAGAAATTAGTATTGTTTCTGCACAATTATTAAATCCCACTAAGTATTCCCTGAAGTCAAACTCAAATCTTATCAATCAAAATCCAGTCATAGATTTGGAAAAAGAGGATGGGTTATTAATGACTGAAAGCTGCTGTATTTATTGAGCCACTGTGACTTTTAAAGCTCTGTTTCAATAAACATGAAGGAATAACAAAGAGATAAAATATTCTTTTAATTCTTAAAGGCATTAAATTTGAACTCTTAGGCTGCATAAAGAGAGATGTTGTATAAATACAACAGATACTAGTGGAAAAGGAGAGAGAGAAGCAGGAATACGAGATAATTAATTTTTAGTATTAGCAAGTGGATTGTAATATGAAATAAAAGGAAACAAAAAGTGGGAGAAAATTATGATTTTAGGACTAACATATTAAAGTAGGCAGCAAAGGAACCAACAAATGAGGTTGAATTGGAGGTGACTGAAGGAAAAAACTTGAAAAGAAGATGATATCTTATAACTATGGTTGTCATTTTAGGCATACTGTAAGCATGGGAAGATGGTTAAAACCACCGAAGTCACTTCTTCCTAGAAACTCGTATTAGAGGCACAAATTAGAGTTCAAAAGCTAAGAGGGAATCTCCAACCTCAACAGTGGAAGGAATGCAGAGCAGCCCAGAGAATTAAATAAAAGAGGGCAAGAATTAGACAGCACTGAAAAGGGTTTGGTCACTAAGCTAAACACACTTAGAATAGAACTGACAGAGAACTAAGAAGAGATAAGCAACAGATTTAAAGCTAAGCCTGCATCTCGCATTTCATTCAAACTCCTATTCTAGGAACTACAATCTGGCTCAACTGAGCTAAACATGTGAAAGAAAATGACAAAACAAAAAGTCACTGATCAAATATAGAACCCTACTGTCTATGAATTTCCTAGTCATGAATAGTCTACTGATGATTACTCTTTGGAGCTATATGAAGCATCTATTTCAAATGGAATAAAAGAGGAAAATATAGGTAATATTTGGTAGATTTTAAATTTAATGATATTTGCAAATCTGAGTTAACATAGAAAAAAGGTCTTTGATTTTAGGAAGTTTGTTTCATTTCTTATTATGATAAACTCAAATTATCATTTTTTTTGTTACTTCTTACATTTAACACAAGCAACATGTCGAGGAAGATATAGATCATTCCAGCCTAAGGAAATACCCTGCTTTTTACTGATATATAGATTTTTAGTTTTCAAATATAATTAATCATTCACCAGATTGATGCTTTACTACTCCTCTATAAATTGCTCTGAGAGAACCTAACCTGCTATTTAAAGTGCATTGATTCCTTTAAATTAATTTCCTTTTTAGATCCCTCATTTGTTCATGCTTCTCTCAGTTCTTGGCATTCACACCTACAATTATATTCTGCCTGCTGCTTGGAATTATCTAGCCCCTATTAGAATCTGCATGATTTTCCACACTTCAGATTTACATGAACATACTTGAAATTATAATTATAGTCTTGTATTTTTGTTCAGTAATTTTAAAGTATCTGAAAGCAATGAATCTTTTGCCAACAGAGATTCTGGAACATACTGTACGTAAATGGCTGTTTATCTTTTGGGGGTTTTGGACCTCTTTTAAAATTGGATAAATGTCTGTTTTTCTCTAGTAAAATGCATGAATGCACACAAACACACATTTCCATATATATTTAAATTATTTCCTTAAACAAATTTATTTACTTCCTTATTTAATTTAGGCTATTACAAAACTACTACACTAAATGTTATAGGTTCTAAAAAAACAAATCTCTTTCCACACCCCACTTTACGAAAGTTCCATAATAATGCAAAGTGTCTTCTTAGACAAAGCTGGTGTCCATGGGTAGCATCCTTCGTTCTACCTTATTTCTATATTTTAATAACACCAAACTGCAAGAAGTTTCAAACATTCTATGCTTTTTCTTTCTTTTGTGCCATTTCTTAATGCCTATTATGTCTTCTTTTGTGACTCTACGGACAGAGTGCTGAAGAACTGGTGCTTTCTAATTGTAATGCAGATGTTGATTGCAGCCATGAAATTAAAAGACGCTTACTCCTTGGAAGGAAAGTTATGACCAACCTAGATAGCATATTAAAAAGCAGAGACATCACTTTGTCAACAAAGGTCTGTCTAGTCAAGGCTATGGTTTTTCCAGTGGTCATGTATGGATGTAAGAGTTGGACTACAAAGAAAGCTGAGCACTGAAGAATTGATGCTTTTGAACTGTGGTGTTGGAGAAGACTCTTGAGAGTGCCTTGGACTGCAAGGACATCCAACCAGTCCATCCTAAAGGAGATCAGCCCTGGGTGTTCATTGGAGGATCTGATGTTGAAGCTGAAACTCCAATACTTTGGCCACCTGATATGAAGAGCTGACTCTTTTGAAAAGACCCTGATGCTGGGAAAGATTGAAGGAAGAAGGAGAAGGGGACAACAGAGGATAAGATTGTTGGATGGCATCACCGACTCAATGGACATGGGTCTGGGTGAACTCCAGGAGTTGGTGAAGGACAGGGAGGCCTGGCATGCTGCGGTTCATGGAGTTGCAAAGAATTGGACACAACTGAGCAACTGAACTGAACTGAACTGAACTGAATTGTAGTGCAGGGGAAGAATCCTAAGAGCCCCTTGGACTGCAAGGAGATCAAATCAGTCAATCCTAAAGGAAATCAACCCTGAATATTCATTAGGAAGACTGTTGTGGAAGCTCCAATACCTTGGCCATCCGATGCAAAGAACCGACTCTTTGGAAAAGACCCTGATGCTGGGAAAGATTGAAGGCAGGAGAAGAGGGCAAAGAGAATCAGATGGTTCAATAGTATCACCAACTCAGTGGACACGAATTTGAGCAAACATAGGGTATACTGGAGAGCAAAGGAGTCTGGCATGCTACAGTCCATGGGGTTGGAAAGAGTCTGACATAGTTTAGCGACTGAACAACAACAATACATCTTCTTCCTTCTGTACCCTTTACCTCAAGAAAATAGCTTCTACCCCACTGCTCCTCCAGTATCATCAAAAATCTTCATGATTCTACATCTCATAGATGGTTTTTGGTCTTTATTGTACTTAACTCTGCAGTAGCATTCAGTGTTGTTGCCAATCACCTCAAATTTTAACTACTTTCCCTTTCTGACTGCCATAATCCCTCACTTTGTCTTTTCTTCCTCATCAGCTGCTTCTCTTCTTTCACACAATTTGTTCATTTCAAGTACTACATGTACTGTTTCCTAAGGTTGCTCATAGATCTGTTTATCTTATTATACATTCTCTTCCTAGACAATTCATTCTAACCATAGCTTCTAACCGATGACGCCTATCTTATTTTCTAGCCAATTCTGTCCTTTTCTGAGCTTTATGTACATGTATCCAAATTCCTCTTTAGTATTTTTTACATCTAAATTAATTGAGTCCTACCAAATGAATGACCATTTGGTCCTGTACCTAAACTTTGTACAATTATTTCAAATCAGTGAACTACACTTCACAAAGTAGAAGCCCAGGGATTATTCTTGGGACCCTGCTCTCATAGTCTGGGTTCCACAGAATGCAGAGCCTAAAGCAAGGAGGTAGGTGTTACCTCTTCATTAGGGAAGAAAGTCAAATGAATCTACATAGGAAAACATGGGATGTGAGACAGAAGCGATTAAAAACCAACATGAACATGTATACTTCATGCCACTAACTGCTCCATCTCCCAGACAACTCTCTCCAGCAGGCATAAACCGCATGTCAAGACTATTCATCCAGAAGGAAAAGGGAGAAAGATTTTGCTCACTAAGTTCACTTTTCTAAGAGTCAAAGAAACCAAGCCTTTCACCTGGATAAGATTGAGTTTGCAAAGATGGGAAACACAAACTGCTTTTGGGTTACTGGCAAGATAGTGAGAAGAACCAACCCTAATTCCACTCATTGGTTACCACACCTGTATATTTTAGGTGTTGTAGACAGAGTACTGCATATCACCTGTTGGATTATTACACAAATCCACTAATGGTGGAAGGGTAAGACAGTGAATTCTGGAGACACAGACATCACATTTCCATGGTTATAAAATGTGTCCCTTGTTCTCATACACATTCCCTGGGCTAAAATTTTCAACAGACCAGTCATTCTGTAAGTCTTTAAATATAACCAAGACTAAATTTACAAATGAACATTACAGGACCCTATAGAAAAATAGAGCTCTAGCTCACAATCTGAAGCAACCAGTCTTGTTTAGCTAAACCACAACCTCTGTAGCAATTAGCTCAAAGTGGTTAGGACTTTATCAATAACTGTAAACTTCCCAAATTTTTGCTTCACTTTTTCCTTAGCATGAACTGCTGCTGCTGCTGCTGCTAAGTCATTTCAGTCCTGCCCAACTCTGTGCGACCCCATAGACAGCAGCCCACCAGGCTCCCCCGTCCCTGGGATTCTCCAGGCAAGAACACTGGAGTGGGTTGCCATTTCCTTCTCCAATGCATGAAAGTGAAAAGTGAAAGTGAAATCGCTCAGCCATGTTCAACTCTTTGCAACCCCATGGACTGCAGCCTACCAGGATCCTCCGTCCATGGGATTTTCCACGCAAGAGTACTGGAGTGGATTGCCATTGCCTTACTACAGAAAGCCAGATATGCTACCCTAATAACAAAGGATGACCACTTCTAGTTAACCTGGTTCCAAGTTTCCAATGTCAAAAACCTCTAATTAAGGTGTGTGTTTAGTTGCTCAGTTGTGCCCAACTCTGCAACCCCAAGGACTGTAGCCCACCAGGCTTCTCTGTCCATGGAATTTTCCAGGCAGGAATACTGGAGTGGGTTGTACCTCAAGCCTGTATTTACAGTTCTGCCCTCCCTTCTCAGCCTTTGAGTGTTGACCAAATGAAGTAAACTTCACTGAGTTCCTTGCTATAGCAATCTCTGAATAACTGATCATTGCTAAGCACTGATCAGAACCAAAAAACAGTTTGCTTATATGCATGTCTTCTAGCTTGATCATGACATTTTCAAGGATAGAAGTCTTATTTGAATTTATTTGAAATCCTTAGTGATATGTTTGGTAAGCAAATTCACAGGTAATCAGCATTTTGTTAGCTATATGAAGAAAAACAAAAAATATACAAAAAGAATAGCTGTTCACATATAATAGCAAAGCATGAGAGAGACCAAGAAATAGAAGTTGGGGAAATAAGTTATATAATTATAAAAATGTTTATATATAAAAACAAGAAAATTATGTAAATTAAAATCAAAGTTATAATGCTGGATTAAACAAGTTCAAAAGTGGAGAAGATGATAAAAGTGAATTTTGAGAAAACTGATGACTGAAGTAAACACAGAGTTCATTAACCATGAAGAATTGTTATGACTCAGTTCACCATAGAGAGAACGGTTTTCTCAAAAGAATATGGATTTTAGCATCAAAAAAAAATCTGGCTTGAATCCTGACTCTGATATCAACATTTAGTAAACCACTAACATCTCCAGTAATTTAAAGAAGAAACAGAAGATATTAAAAAGAAGTGGTGAGAATATACAGAACTATAGAAAAAAGACCTTAATGATCCAGATAAACAAGATGGTGTGATCACTCACCTAGAGCCAGACATCCTGGAATGCAAAGTCAAGTGGGCCTCAGGAAGCATCACTAGGAACAAAGCAAAGTGATAGAATCCCAGTTGAGCTATTTTGAAATCCTAAAAGATGACGCTGTGAAAGTGCTGCACTCAATATGCCAGCAAATTTGGAAAACTCCACAGTGGCCAAAGGACTAGAAAAGGTCAGTTTTCATTCCAATCCCAAAGAAAGATCAAACTACTGCACAAGTGAACTCATCTCATGTGCTAGGAAAGTAATGCTCAAAATTCTCCAAGCTAGGCTTCAACAGTATGTAAATCGAGAACTTCCAGATGTTCAAGTTGGATTTAGAAAAGGCAGAGGAACCAGAGATCAAATTGCCAACATCTGCTGGATCACAGAAAAAGCAAGAGGATTTCAGAAAAACATCTACTTCTGTTTCATTAATGGCGATAAAGCCTTTGACTGTGTGGATCACAACAAACTTGGAAAATTCTTCAAGAGATGGGAATACCAGACCACCTGACTTGCCTCCTGAGAAATCTGTATGTAGATCAAGCAGCAACAGTTAGAACTGGACATAGAATAATGGACTGATTCCAAATTGGGAAAGGAGTAGGTAAGGCTGTATATTGTCACTCAGCTTATTTAACTTATATGCAGAGTACCTCATGCAAAATGCCAGGCTGGATGAAACACAAGCTGGAATCAAGATTGTCAGGAGAAATATCAATAACCTCAGATATGCAGATGACACCACACTTATGGCAGAAAGTGAAGAGGAACTAAAGAGCCTCTTGATGAAAGTGAAAAAGATGACTTAAAACTCCACATTCAAAAAACTAAGATCATGGCATTTTGTCCCATCACTTCATGGCAAATAGATGGGAAAACAATGGCAACAGTGACAGAATTTATTTTCTTGGGCTCCAAAATCACTGCAGATGGTGACTGCAGCCATGAAATTAAAAGACACTTGCTCCTTGGAAGAAAGTTGTGACCAACGTAGACAGCGTATTAAAAAGCAGAGACATTACTTTGCCAACAAAGGTCCATCTTGTCAAAGCTATGGTTTTTCTAGTAGTCATGTATGGTTGTGAGAGTTGGACTATAAAGAAAGCTGAGTACCGAAGAACTGATGCTTTTGAACTGTGGTGTTGGAGAAGACTCTTGAGAGTCCCTTGGACTGCAAAGAGATCCAGCCAGTCCATTCTGAAGAAAATCAGTCCTGAATATTCATTGGAAGGACTGATGTTAAAGCTGAAACTCCAATACTTTGGCCACCTGATGTAAAGAACTGACTCATTTGAAAAGACCCCGATGCTGGGATTGACTGAAGGTGGGAGGAGAAGGGGATGGCAGAGGATGAGATGGTTGGATGGCATCACCGACTCAATGGACGTGATTTTGAGCAAGCTCTGGGAGTTGGTGATGGACAGGGAAACCTGGCATGCTGTAGTTCATGGGGTTGCAAAGAGCTGGATATGGCAGAGCAACTGAACTAAACTGAATTTAAAGAAATACTTGGTTGGTTTTTAAACACGGATCTATAATACCAAGAATATAACCAATTAATACACAGAGAATGTAACCTGACACATTGCTTATCTTCTTTTTAAAATACTGATAAGAAAAAAATCCTCTGATCTTCAATATTCTTGTCCAAAAGGTAGACATTTACCTCTTGATACTATTTATGAGGATAAGTATTTTATAATGAAAGAAAGTGAAAGTGAAATGTTAGTTGTTCGGTTGTGTCTGATTCTTTGGGACCCCATGGCCTCCTGTATTAATGAAAATAAAACACGTGCAGTGTACTTTAATCTGTGAGGCACTTAATAATATTAGTTTCTGTCTCCCCAAAGACACCAACTAAAGGTAGATTTTAGTTATGAATCCTATCTATTTATGATTGTTTTTGATAAAATTTATATGAACTCCGAGTGACTCTCAATTAATACTTTTGCAAACATTCTATCACAATAAATTATCCTTTCCCTTCATAAAGCTTTTTTTTAGAATAAGATAAAGGAGTAGCTAATTTTAACTTGAGAAATTGGCCAAGGTTTCCCAAAGCATTTTAACTGGATATTGAAAAATTTGAAAAATTAGAGTCATGTTGATAGATTAAACTTTTAGGAAAGAGCATTTTTGGCTGAGGAAATAGAAATTGCTAAGAAATGAAGACAGAGATGTGAAAGAGCAGTCTAAAAGCACAGTCTAAGAATTACTCATTTAGTATGAGTAGTTTATAGGATGTGTCTGTTGTCTAAGAGAGAAGCAGGTATAAATGATGTGGGAAGAAACCATTTAATTAGGGATCAGATGATGAAGAGAAATGAAGCTGCCAGGGGTTTTTCTAAAGGCAGAAAAGAGACTCCATAGGTTTCTAACCAGCAGAAAGTGAAGAGGAACTAAAAAGCCTCTTGATGAAGGTGAAAGTGGAGAGTGAAAAAGTTGGCTTAAAGCTCAACATTCAGAAAACGAAGATCATGGCATCTGGTCCCATCACTTCATGGGAAATAGATGGGGAAACAGTGTCAGACTTTATTTTTTTGGGCTCCAAAATCACTGCAGATGGTGACTGCAGCCATGAAATTAAAAGACACTTACTCCTTGGAAGGAAAGTTATGACCAACCTAGATAGCATATTGAAAAGCAGAGACATTACTTTGCCAACAAAGGTCCGTCTAGTCAAGGCTATGGTTTTTCCAGTGGTCACGTATGGATGTGAGAGTTGGACTGTGAAGAAGGCTGAGTGCCGAAGAATTGATGCTTTTGAACTGTGGTGTTGGAGAAGACTCTTGAGAGACCCTTAGACTGCAAGGAGAGCCAACCAGTCCATTCTGAAGGAGATCAGCCCTGGGATTTCTTTGGAGGGAATGATGCTGAAGCTGAAACTCCAGTACTTTGGCCACCTCATGTGAAGAGTTGACTCATTTGAAAAGCCTCTGACGCTAGGAGGGATTGGAGGCAGGAGGAGAAGGGGATGACAGAGGATGAGATGGCTGGATGGCATCACTGACTTGACGGACATGAGTCTGAGTGAACTCCGGGAGTTGGTGATGGACAGGGAGGCCTGGCATGCTGCAATTCATGGGGTCGCAAAGAGTCGGACACGACTGAGCAACTGAACTGAACTGAGCCTTTACCTGTTACTCTGCTCTCCTGTTTTGGCAATTGCCACAAACTACAACCAGAACATCATCTCAACTAAATTCTACTTCTTCAAAATAAAGAGGCTCACAAGTTTCTATACAAATTTAAGGAAATGTACTACAGCCAAGAGTGTCACAGCTGTTTAACGATATTATGAATCAGACATCAAATGAAACTAAATGGGGAAGACTTTAAGAGTTTTGGATTTGATTCAGGGCTCAGTTTATGATACTTACAAGATTAGGATTTAATGCAGATATGTATACTATAGCATATTAACTATAGTTTTTATGGTTTCCTTCTTCCGAGGCTATTACTTCATGCCAATATTGTGATGAATGTAAAGAATACCATATGTGTGTGCAAAAAGTAACATAACCATTGTAATGGAATGAATTATTATTACAATAAACTATCAGTCTGAGGATGGGAAAGACTATTCACTGAAGGGATTGTGTGGGAAAAATAGTACCAGATGGACCATTGTGTTGATCTGCGTGAATTCAATAGGATTTAACCCTGAAATGACCGATGTCCCTGTTTTGTTTTGTATTTTAACACCTCAAGGGTATCTTCCTTTACTGCCTTTCTAGTCTAAAATATCAGAAAGAGCCCCAGAGGCACTGGCACCACCAATATACTGGACTGTGATTATCAAAATGCATTTAAAGAACTCAGTGATATTTCTATAGCTCTCTGGAGTCACATACAAATATAAACTGTCAAATCCAACACAGTGATTTAATGGATAAAATATATGTGGAATTAAGAATCAAATTCTGTTCCTGACTTTCCTAGGAACGCAATGGGTGTCTGGAGAGGAATTTTTTAAATTATATAGTGACGCAATTTTCTTCACCACTCCAATAGGAATATAGATGATTAGGTTCACATGACTACAGATGTAAACTATGTGAAGTCCTAGTCAGGGGGCTGTACGTAAATACATTTAGGATAAATTATTCCAAAGCAGTAAAAATATAATACTTTGTCATGCTAACGAGAATGATCTGCTTAAGAAAATGTCCCTGTTGGTTAGAACTAGGTTTTAATTGTCTTTTGCCTCTCCCCCCACCCCCCATAATCGGTAGGGACATTCTTATCTAGGGGGTAATATAATGAAATCTAATTCCATCAGAACTTTACCAAGTTGAATCAGTATGTCCTTTTTATTCTCCCTTAACAGAGACATTAAGAGCATTCCTATATTCTTTTTTAAACTGTTTAAATAAATATTAGAGTTTTTCCAGTAAAGTCTGTTTGGTACAGTGCTCTACTTAATAGCTCAGAATGCTTCTATCAGGAGAAAGACAAAATTGAGACCTCCTTGGAAAAGAATAATGTGTATCTTAGCTTACTTTCACAATAATTATAAACACATTTTACTTCAGACTCTTCTCCCCTGGAGAGGAGTCATAAGAAACCTCATAAAAACCAACTTTCCTAGTTTAAAAATAAAGGAAAAAGAAAAGAGAATGCTACATGTTCTATTCACCCTCTCTAAGTTTTCAGAAATCATAGACAAAATTTTAAAATATCCAAAATTTTGTTTCTGGCTGATCTAATCACAAAATCTTTTTTTAAGAAACAGCTATAAGCCTTCTTCATGACAATTCCATGAAAGCCATTTTGAGATTTATTAATATGAAATTTGGGGGCTTCCCTAATGGTTCAGTGGTAAAGAATCTGCCTGCCAATGCAGGAGACACAGGAGACCCAAATTCAGTCTCTGGGTTGGGAAGATCCCCTGGAGAAGGAAATGGCAACCTACTCCAGTATTCTTGCCCGGAAAATCCCATGGACAGAGGAGCCTGGCCGTCTACAGTCCATGGAGTCACAAAGAGTTGGACACAACTTAGCGACTAAGCAACAACAACAAAATACGACATTCTAGCACTTTCAAAACATATTTACATTCAACTTCACATTTGAGCCTCAAAAAATTCACTGTATTAATACAGCAACCAACAAAGGAGATAATTTTTTCTGGTTTTTAATAGTGAGACTAGAGCAACTTGGCTTGCAAGCTGAGACATTAGGTTTATAGACTCAATGTGAAATAAAGTCAGTTATCACTGACTGAGAATCTTTAGATATTACATACTCTCATAGAGAGTTAAATTTATTAATTCAAAATCCAAAATATATTTCAAAATATATTTTCACATGATGGAACTGAACTTCTGAAAATGTAAGCACTTTGTAGACATTGAGTACATACAGAGATATTAATAGCATGTCAACTTTAGTCTATTTGCCTCCAAAATGCAAATTTTTCTTCACTTACATGACCACCCAGTGTCTCTGCATCTGGCATGATGGAGGGAACACTCAGTTACAGGTAAGTTAGGAATAAGAAGGTGAGGAGTTTTTTTCAACTGAGTTTACCTAATAAGATAGTCCAAGAAAGGGCTTCTCAACTGCTGGGTTTATAATGAGAAGGGTAGGCTTCCTTATTGAATAAACTAATTTGCCCCCTTTTATTCCCAAAGAAATGACAGAAGAGGAGTTGGCTTTCTCTCCCGTCTTGAGGTCTGCTCTCCAGAGTTCTCCCTGCCAACCCAGTGCCACCCACCCTGCAAAGTAGTCTCCATCATTTTGTCCCATGAAATAACCGCTCCCTCAGTGGATCTCAGTGAAGGCTAAACAGACTCGATTGTTTTTCTTCCCTTTTTTAAACATACTTGATATCTTCTTCGATGGTCCTATGAGGACTGATAAGAATGAGATACACTGAAAGTGAAAAGGAATAAGTTCTTCTATTCCAAATATAAAAATCTGTCTTTGATCCTCTATTATAAATTCTTTCCTTTTGTTCACATTTTTCTTTTAAAAGCCTTTTCTCAGTGAGAAACTGCTTCCATGATTCTAATAGTCAAAATATGAGAATCATTAAAAATCATAAGTGAGAGTAAATATAGATATTTCTGATACTGAACTCTATTTTGAAATAACTACTTATCACATATTTATTTATATAAATATGTATTCTGTTGATTGCATATTTTAACATGTTGCTAAACTATGGGAAAACTGTCAATTTTTAAAAAAATCTTATTTTATTTTAATTTTCCAATAAAAAAAGATGCTCCCTTGAGGAAGGAGAAAGAGGAACTTATCTTCATTCTTCTGACAAACCTTTCATGATGTTTTCTCTTCACATTTCTATAGCTTCCTAATTTTAATAAAGTTATTTGACATGTTATTAAGAGACCTTCCAAGTACCTCATTAATTCCTAAGAAATATGTTACTTACTGAAATATCTGAATGAACAAAATGATATTTGTTTTCTTTTAAGGAGGCATTAGTTGGCTCTCCCCCAAAATTAGCTTACTAACCATAGCCAATAGTGTCTGTTTAAGCAAGTCCCAGAACAAGGTCACAGTATTAAGATTAAGCATTAAAGAGTTGAGCTGCTATTACATGTAGAAACTTGCACGCACTAACAAGGCAAGAGCATGTGGAAGTTTTTGGTTCAAAAAAGTTCCTCACAAATAATGTTTTATATGCTTCAAAACTGCTATGAGACTAGATCTGAATGTTCTCACCACAAAAAAGAAATAAGTATGTGATGTGATAAAGATGTTAGTTAAAACTACTGGTGTTAACCATATGGCAATATATAAATGTATAAAATCAACACACTGTATACCTCAAATTTACACAATGTTTAATGTCAATTATACCCCCCAAAATAAAGAAAAACTAATTTAAGCAACTATATCATAAAAAATCTCAAAAATTGTCATGGAATTTTTCAAACTTAATAGTGCTCACTTTATTTATAAGCTAATACTACATCAAATATACTCTCAGGATAACTTTCCATGTTCAAGGAAACAAGGTTAGGATTTTTTTAAGTTTGGGAAACACTGAACTAAAGAGATGTATATTTAATATCATATAAAAAGAAAAACAATATGAATGAATTTATTCTTTAAGCTTCAGTATTCAGTTTTATTTTCTACATTTGGGGTACACTGCTTACTCCAATTACAATTACCCAACTAAGTTTTTAAATGCTGATTAGAATCAGTTTTTCAACACAAAAACATAGCTTGGTTATCAGTCTTTCCACAAAGGATGTGCATTATTCAGGGTTCATGGAGGGAGTGGGCAACGTCTAGACAATCCAGGTTATCTCATAAAAAGAAGTTAACAAGGAAAAATAAATCTTCTAAAGACCTGAAAAGAAAACCTCAGGAGAATTGAGGCTGCCTAGAAAGTTGCTAATACCCTTAGGGACAAGGGTGGGAGTGGGTATAAGTGGAGCCAAGGGGCTGGGGCCATCAGCTGTCCTGTTGGATGGGTGCTGGGACAGTGAGAGAGAGACTGCCCCAATGGAGCTGAAACCCTGGAAGTTCCTCCTCAAATAATTGTTGGGAATTCTTGAAAAATGAATTACATTAGTCCACCAGGAAGTTTTTTTTTTTTTTCCCACCTTCAAGAAATCTTGTTCAAAATGGTCACTTGTCTAGCATATGATTTTCCCTGTATGCTCGACAAGTGGACACTAAAGTGAAGTGAAAGTCATTCAGTCATGTTCGACTCTTTGAGACCCCATGGGCTATACACTTCATGGAACTCTCCAGGCCAGAATACTGGAGTGGGTAGCCTTTCCCTTCTCCAGGGGATCTTCCCAACCCAGGGATCAAACCCAGGTCTCCTGCATTGCAGGCAGATTCTTTACCAGCCGAGTTATTAGGGAATCCCTACAAGTGGATAGTAATGATAGCAAAATAGAATCATTTATCATCTGATAACTGGCTTCACTGAACTATTTGCTGGCCTTTCACATTCCTTCTCCTACACTGATTCTCAAAAGGCCAGCTAAATCCAGGTGATGCTTTAGCAAAGATTTACAGAAAGCTCAGGGACACTAATGGAAAAACAAAAGAGGACAATTTCAAAGTGGATATTTACCAGCAGTCTGAGTCAGCTGAGCACACATTACTACAAAGAGCATTCTGCCCAGGCTACCCCTCAACTTAGGACCTACTAGCCATTATGTTCAAGAGCTGGTATACATTCTGTCATGTCACCTTGTACCTGAGTACAAGCCCCAGACCAAACAACACAATTCAGAGGCGCTACTCAAATCCACAATGAAGACAGATCATATAGATGTGCAAAGTAATGTGATTCTTTAGTGCTCTGAATGAAGTGATTTCAAAATGACATTGAAACTTTCTAACGAAAAACTCCATTAGATCATTTTTTTTCCCAATACCCACCAGAAAAGATCAGTCTTCTTCTTCTAAACAAGAGTAGTAACAGGAGTGGTAATAAATACATTGCTAACATCTTCAAATTAATTCCACATTTCTCACCCATAGGGTTCCAGCAGTATTAACCAGACTCAGAGTATCTCTTCATGCAGTCAGGTACATTGTTAAGCTTTTTATATACATTCTCATTGGTCTTGCCCTCAAGTTGACAAGGAGAATTACAGGGATTAACAATTAAAAAAAAAAAAAAAGCATAGTTCCTTACTATAGAATTTATTTCCACACAGATATGATGCCAGTATATAACCAAAAAGAGAGACAATCCAAGATGTGGCTAAATTTTATTTGGATTTTTTGAGAGGTTTTCTTAGGAGGTGACCCTTGAGATGGACCTGATGAGAAAAAGGAGCCAACTAGTTGAAAATATGAGGGAAAATATAATTGTTAAGAAAGGCAAAGGCTTTTGGATCACAAGTAAACTTGTTATAAATGAAAAGCAGAAAAGGGAAGTAAAGGAAGAAAAAATGTAGTACAATAGATAGGGAATAAGAAACTATCTTAGGGAATAAGAAACTTCTGTAACCAGAAGAGGAATAATACAAGTCCTTGTGGAAATGTTAAGGGTCTGATTTTTTTCCCTAAAATGTAGGTGAAAGTCACTGGAGGATTTTAAGCAGGAGAGTGATGTGGTTTGATTCTCATTTTTAAATTATTACTCTGACTGCTGAGAATGGATTGTGGGGGGGGTGGGGCGGGGAGACTAACTATTTAAAAATCTATTACATAAAATAAAGTGACTGATGACAATTTCTTGGGCTAGGAGGGAACAGTGAAGCTCAAGAGAAACACAATTGTTTTGGAGGCAGAGCTGACAATCCTTAATGGAATTCTCACATGTGGAATGTGAGAAGAATCAAGATTTTTTTGCTTATTTTTTTCTATTTTTGCTTGTTTGGGGGTTGGGTATCTGAGTAGAACAGAATCAAGTAGGAACAGGTTTGGGGGGTAATATCAAGATTGCAGTTTTGATCTATTTACTTTGAGACCTATTGAAATCTGAGTGAATATGTCAAGCAGGCATTTGATATCGAGGGAAGATTTACAACTAGAGGTATACACCTGTGAGTCACTAAAGTATAGACGGTGTTTAAAGTCAGACATTTATAAATGACTTTTTAGAGAGTGTGCATTTGAGAAAAGTATAGTGTTCAAGACTAAGCCCAAGGCCTCAGAATTACAGGTTATGTAGGGGAGGAATACTAAGTAAAGTAAATTGAGCTAAAGGAGTTAGTTGGTAGCAAGAAACTCAGGAGAATACGATAGGATAAAAAATAGGACAAAAAAAAAATTCAGTAAGAATGAAATGGCCTACTAATTGTCTGTTGTTGAAAGACCAAATAATATGAGGAGTGATGAAAAGTGATCTCTTTCTTTGGCAAAATGGAGATTGTTGATAACCTTGACAAGAGTAGCTTCAACAAAGTGTATAAGAAGAAAGCCAAAGAGTTGAGCAGACACCAGAATCATCATAAGACCCTACCTACCTGGAGCTCTTTCTAACAGAAACTTCACATCATGTCTTTGCAAATAAGGAACCTTAAGGCAACTCATGTATAACTTACAAACCTACTCTTATCCTCCAAGACCACAGATGATTGGGAAAAGACTTACAGGTGGTTTGATCTATTTTATGTCAAGCCCAATGATAAGAGGCCAGATCAATCAAATTCTCTCCCTGTGGTCTGACTTTGAAGTGTGAAATATAATCAGTGCAAACCGAACTTACCAGATTGGCAGAGCAAGGCCTAAAGACTGGAGCTTTGATGGATCGTTGTTAACAGACATTAGCTATGAGTTACACAAAAACCATTCAGGACGGAGGATAAGATATCCACTTCTTAGCTCATAAGACCCACAGAGACTGGAAGAACAGAGATGAAGACACTAACCACAGCTAAATGTCTACAAACCTCTTGATACTAACATCTCTAAGAGGCCTCAGAATCACGAGTAATTGCATTCCCAGTTGGTACTTTGGTTCCAGCTCTCTCCTAAGTCTTGTTCCATGGATCTCATAAGACATGAGGTCCTGTTTCGTGGATCTCATAAGACCTTGATTATCTTACTGCTGTAGCTCTTGCAGCCTTACAACAAACCATTTACCCTTGAGGTTTCTGACTGTGGTTTTCTCCTAAGCAGTCAACAGATTCTCACTGTACACAAGGAAACGTTTATCAGACACTTAGGATAAACAAGTTAAATAAATAAGCACTGACAGGGCATTCGAAAACACCAATACAGTATACTAATGCATATATATGGAATTTAGAAAGATGGTAACAATAACCCTGTGTACGAGACAGCAAAAGGGACACTGATGTATAGATCAGTCTTATGGACTCTGTTGCAGAGGGAGAGGGTGGGAAGATTTGGGAGAATGGCATTGAAACATGTATAATATCATGTATGAAACGAGTTGCCAGTCCAGGTTCGATGCATGATACTGGATGCTTGGGGCTAGTGCACTGGGACGACCCAGAGGGATGGTATGGGGAGGGAGGAGGGAGGAGGGTTCAGGATGGGGAACACATGTATACCTGTGGTGGATTCATTTTGATATTTGGCAAAACTAATACAATTTGTAAAGTTTAAAAATAAAATAAAATTAAAAACAACAACAACAGATTCAAAAAGTGACTTTAAAAAAGAAAGTGTTAATGTACTCTTTGGAGTTGATGAGTATGTGTTGACTCATTGAATTACTTGCACTGTAGTCATTCACTTTACACTAGAAAATAATGAAGTGTTGAAAACTAGAAGACAGGGCAGTTGATTCTGTATAGCGGGAGTGGCCAGAGCTATGTTTAATTTTTGCTCTTTTGCTAAGTGTTGCTGTTACTGATCACAGGGAGACGCTGAAAAGTATAAGTATCATCAAATTACATGTATGTGTCTGGAGTGGGAAAAAGATAATACAAGGGAAATGCCATAATACAAAAGTTTTTTTTTGTTTTTTGTTTCTTTTTAAATGATGTGCAATTAGCTACCTCATTCTTCCTTTTTTCTTTTTCCAAAACACTGGTGGCATTTTTGCTGACAGAATTTTTTTTTTATCTAAGTGTACTTGATACACTTAAAAACACAGATAAACTTAAAAACACAGAAAGGAACACAGAAAAAGTGTCCTTTCCTCTACCAAAATAAAAAAGAAAGAAAGAAACTGTATATACTATGATTAAAGATGAGAAAGGTTATTAGTTAAACTTCTCTTTTCTCTTGGCACTTTAAAAGTAATGAAGCTTGAGAAACTTACCTTCTAAACCCTGGTAACATGGTTGGTCAAAAAAAAAGAAAAGAAATAAGAATACAAAATATATGTAAGTGTTGAGAGATTATCCAAATAAGCCTCCCAAGGCTGTATTATGATAAAGCTGATGACTAGGACCATAAAACAAGGCTTCTCAACCTTAAACACAGCACGCATCTCTTTAGGATGCTAAATATACTCTGGTAGAATGCGAGCAGGCTTTTTCCACTGCCCAGATAATGTGATCTTGAGCCCCTCCAGCTGAGCTCACCATTAAAGGGCCCAAACAGCTGCAAGGCAAAAATCAGAGATGCCTCTACTTTGTTTTTAATCACAATCTACTCAATAAAAAATCAAAGGATCCCACATAGAGTCTAAGTTTGCTAAGGGAAGATGAGAAATACCAGTATTTGATATTTCCTTCCTGTTCTATAAGCAAATCTCAGAGAATTATTAAATTGCTTCTCATTTCAATCAACAGCATAACCGAGAAAGAATAGGATTGCCCCACATTCAGAAAGAGGTAGTGGGTAAATGGGGCTTCCCTGGTAGCTTAGCTGGTAAAGAATCCACCTGCAATGCAGGAGACCCTAGTTTGATTGCTGGATCAGGAAGATCCCCTGGAGAAGGGAACGGCTACCCACTCCAGTACTCTTGCTGGAGAATTCCCATGGACAGAGGAGCCTGGCAGGCTACAGTCCCTGGGGTCGCAAAGAGACATGACTGAACAACTAAGTACAGCACAGCACAGTGGGTAAATACTCAATTTCACACAATAAGCATTTACACAAAATTCATTTTTTCCAATATTTATGCCCTTTGTCCTCTGCTACTCTCCTCCTCCTCTTCTTTCTGGATTAACCCATATATAGATATGAAACTGAAACTGAAAGTCGCTCAGTCGTGTCTGACTCTTTGTGACCCCATGGACAGTCCATGGAATTCACTAGGCCAGAATACTGGAGTGGGTTGCCATTTCCATCTCCAGACGATCCTCCCAACCCAGGGATCAAACCCAGCTCTCCTGCACTGAAGGCGGATTTATATTTATGCATATAAATATATATGCATATATATGGATATATATATATATACACACAATAGCACAGATTCATATGCATAATAAAGAAAATATAGTATGTATTTTTCTGTCAACAGGCAACTAGGCTGTTTCCATGTCTTGGCTATTGTAAACAAAGCTACAATAAATATGGGAATAGAAATTTCTCTTCAAGATTCCAATTTCATTCCCTTTGGTTACATACCTAGTAGTCAGATGACTGAGGGCTTCACAGCTGGTGCCTGTGGTAAAGAACCCACCTGCCAGTGTAGGAGGTGTCAGAAAAAATTCATTTCCTGGGTTGGGAAGATGCCCTGGAGGTGGGCCTAGCAACCCATTCCAGTATACTTGCTTGGAAAATCCCATGGACAGAGGAGTCTGGTGGGCTACGGTACATAGGGTCGCAAAGACTCGGACACAACTTAAGTGATTTAGCATGCGTGCATGCACAAAATGGCTGGATCACACGGTAGTTCTATTTTTAATTTTTTGAGGGGCTTCAATATTGTTTTCCATTGTAACTATATCAGTTTTTATTCCCACCAAGAGGGTACAGGGTTTCCTCTTCTCCACAGCCTGGCCATCACCTGTTATTTTTTATCTTTTTGATAATAGCTATTCTAACAAAGTGTGAGATACTGTCATTAAAAATACTGTGTCGTATACTTGAAATTTTCTAAGCAGATATATCTTAAGAGTTTTGATCATGAAATAAAGAAAGACAAAAAAGAAAGAAAAAGATATGTATGGGGATAAATATGTAAATTATCTTGACAGTGGTGATCCTTTGACAATGTATATACATATCAAAACATGAAATTGTATATCTTAAATATATACAATTTTTATTTATCAATTATACTTAAAACTGAAAAAAAAAAAAAAGAAGCCTAAAGGATATAAGCAATAGTAAGATTAAACCTAGAAAGAAAACTTTGCCTTAAGACACAGGCTGTGTTCATTCCCTTTCAGTTAGAAACCAAAATGAAGCAAACATAACATGAATTTTTGCTACATGCTTGCAGACTTTTGTCTGCAACAGTCCTTATGGGATATAAACCCAGGACTTATACATAAAAGTCATATTTACCCTATAATTGTTTAAAATGCATGAGTACAAGACCATTTATTTGAAGTTCTTTTACTTTGGCTTTTCATTTTTAGAAACTCATTGATTTGCTTCCTGATATGCCACTAATAGTGAAAGTGTTAGTCATTCAGTTATGTCTGACTCTCTGCAACCCCTGGACTGTAGCTTGCCAGGCTCCTCTGTCCATGGGATTCTCCAGGCAAGAATACTAGAGTGGGTCGCCATGACCTCCTCCAAGGGGTCTTCCCAACCCTGGGATCAAACCCGAGTTTCACGCATTGCAGGCAGATTCTTTACCGTTTGAGCCACCAGGGATATACCACTAAGTCGCTGAAAAATATAGACTTACATTTTATAAATAAATGCAAAGCCCAAAGACTTGAATGAATGTCATGTGTTTCCTCTTTACAGCATAAGAAAAATACACATTAATTATAAAACTATTATCTTCAAATGTCTTTTTAAAACTATAACATAGTTATACATAGGTGTGTGTATATATATATATATATATAAATACATATATATATAAATATATATGTATAAATATATATACATACATAGGTGTGTGTATATATATAAATATATATATACACAAAAATACTTATTCTCACACTTGTGCATATAACTACATGTTAAACATATGTATATCTATATGGTATATATCAGTTCAGTTCAGTTGAGTCACTCAGTCGTGTCCGACTCTTTGCAACCCCATGAATCACAGCACGCCAGGCCTCCCTGTCCATCACCAACACCCGGAGTTCACTCAAACTCATGTGCGTTGACTTGATGATGCCATCAGGCTATCTCATTCTCTGTCATCCCCTTCCCCTCCTGCCCTCTAATACCTCACAGCATCAGGGTCTTTTCCAATGAGTCAACTCTCTGCATGAGGTGGCCAAAGTATTGGAGTTTCAGCCTCAGCATTAGTTCTTCCAATGAACACCCAGGACTGGTCTCCTTTAGGATGGACTGGTTGGATCTCCTTGCAGTCCAAGGGACTCTCAAGAGTCTTCTCCAACACCACAGTTCAAAAGCATCAATTCTTAGGCACTGGGCTTTCTTCACAGTCCAACTCTCACATCCATACATGACCACAGGAAAAACCATAGCCTTGACTAGATGGACCTTTGTTGGCAAAGTAATGTCTCTGCTTTTGAATATGTTATCTAGGCTGGTCATAACTTTCCTTCCAAGGAGTAAGTGTCTTTTAATTTCATGGCTGCAATCACCATCTGCAGTGATTTTAGAGCCCCCAAAATAAAGTCTGACACTGTTTCCACTGTTTCCCCATCTATTTCCCATGAAGTGATGGGACCACATGCCATGATCTTCGTTTTCTGAATGTTGAGCTTTAAGCCAACTTTTTTTCACTCTCCACTTTCACTTTCATCAAGAGGCTTTTGAGTTCCTCTTCACTTTCTGCCATAAGGGTGGTGTCATCTGTATATCTGAGGTTATTGATATTTCTCCTGGCAATCTTGATTCCAGCTTGTGCTTCTCCCAGCCCAGCGTTTCTCATGATGTACTCTGCATATAAGTTAAATAAGCAGGGTGACAATATACAGCCTTGACATACTCCTTTTCCTATTTGGAACCAGTCTGTTGTTCCATGTCCAGTTCTAACTGTTGCTTCCTGACCTGCATATAGGTTTCTCAAGAGGCAGGTCAGGTGCTCTGGTATTCCCATCTCTTTGAGAATTTTCCACCGTTTATTGTGATCCACACAGTCAAAGGGTTTGGCATAGACAATAAGGCAGAAATAGATGTTTTTCTGGAACTCTCTTGCTTTTTCCATGATCCAGCGGATGTTGGCAATTTGATCTCTGGTTCCTCTGCCTTTTCTAAAACCAGCTTGAACATCTGGAAGTATATATTGCTTCAATAACAAATGAGAAAACCTTTATTCAAATAAATGTAAAAAATATAATAACTACCAATGATGGCAATTTGCATAACAGTGAGTAGAATATCAATATCATCTGATTTAATTTATATAAAAACATAAAATTATAAACCTGCCATCACATTAAATGTGTAGTAAATGATAACTCAGAGAGTTTCATTATTTTTAACTTTAGAGTTATTCACATCCACACTCTTTTCTTCCTTTTCCATCTCAGGATCCCCTTTTGCTATTCAAGTGCCCCAACCACAGCTCCCACTTACTTCACAGACCTTCCGAGATCTTCACAACTAATTTTAAATCTCTGGCTTCTGATTTTCCAACTAGACATTGTCTCTACTTCAATTATGAAATAGGCTGCACTCCAAAGATTGTCATTCATGCATCTGAAAATCACTATAGATATTGCCATAGGATCAATAATCATGTACAATACTGTGTAAAATTTTTAGTTCCCAGATGAGCTACAATTATCAATTTGCCCATGAGCAAATTCAAAGCATTATATATGCATGTATTATATATGCATATGAAAAGCATGTCACGGGTCCCATATATCACAGGTTAAAAACAATTCTGCTACAGAAAACTACTCAAAGAGTAGCTTTCTCATCTTTATAATGAGATGAAAACATCTATTTTCCTATTTCCTAATTCTCTGATTTTTATTTTTTTAAACTTTACAAAATTGTATTAGTTTTGCCAAATATCAAAATGAATCCGCCACAGGTATACATGTGTTCCCCATCCTGAACCCTCCTCCCTCCTCCCTCCCCATACCATCCCTCTGGGTCGTCCCAGTGCACTAGCCCCAAGCATCCAGTATCATGCATTGAACCTGGACTGGCAACTCATTTCATACATGATATTTTACATGTTTCAATGCTATTCTCCCAAATGTCCCCACCCTCTCCCTCTCCCACAGAGTCCATAAGACTGTTCTATACATCAGTGTCTCTTTTGCTGTCTCGTACACAGGGTTATTGTTACCATCTTTCTAAATTCCATATATATGCGTTAGTATACTGTATTGGTGTTTTTCTTTCTGGCTTACTTCACTCTGTATAATAGGCTCCAGTTTCATCCACCTCATTAGAACTGATTCAAATGTATTCTTTTTAATGGCTGCGTAATACTCCATTGTGTATATGTACCACAGCTTTCTTATCCATTCATCTGCTGATGGACATCTAGGTTGCTTCCATGTCCTGGCTATTATAAACAGTGCTGCGATGAACACTGGGGTACACGTGTCTCTTTCCCTTCTGGTTTCCTCAGTGTGTATGCCCAGCAGTGGGATTGCTGGATCATAAGGCAGTTCTATTTCCAGATTTTTAAGGAATCTCCACACTGTTCTCCATAGTGGCTGTACTAGTTTGCACTCCCACCAGCAGTGTAAGAGGGTTCCCTTTTCTCCACACCCTCTCCAGCATTTATTGCTTGTAGACTTTTGGATCGCAGCCATTCTGACTGGTGTGAAGTGATACCTCATAGTGGTTTTGATTTGCATTTCTCTGATAATGAGTGATGTTGAGCATCTTTTCATGTGTTTGTTAGCCATCTGTATGTCTTCTTTGGAGAAATGTCTATTTAGTTCTTTGGCCCATTTTTTGATTGGGTCATTTATTTTTCTGGAGTTGAGCTGTAGGAGTTGCTTGTATATTTTTGAGATTAGTTGTTTGTCAGTTGTTTCATTTGCTATTATTTTCTCCCATTCTGAAGGCTGTCTTTTCACCTTGCTAATAGTTTCCTTTGTTGTGCAGAAGCTTTTAATTTTAATTAGGTCCTATTTGTTTATTTTTGTTTTTATTTCCAACATTATGGGAGGTGGGTCATAGAGGATCCTGCTGTGATGTATGTCAGAGAGTGTTTTGCCTATGTTCTCCTCTAGGAGTTTTATAGTTTCTGGTCTTACATTTAGATCTTTAATCCATTTTGAGTTTATTTTTGTGTATGGTGTTAGAAAGTGTGTTTCCTGCTCCCCACATACATTTACTATTGAAGATATAGTGGAGAATAAAACTATGTCTCTCCTCCCTGCATATTGAATTTCTGTTAGAGAGATAAAATTATACAAGTAAATTAGATAGCTACATAAGATTGCAATCACAACGTCAAAATAAAAATTTATTTTTCATGTAAATGTCAAATTTCACATTAACTTAAGCCAGGAGTGTCCTTAAATTTTACATAGTATTGGAATAATATGAGATACTCTATTTTGTAAGTTGGAAGAGTTGGACTTTGATGAGGACCAATGTTATTAGGAATGCCTGTAAACCCCAAAATGTTGCTGAATATCCTCAATGTCCAGGATATAGCTTTTCAGTGAAGAAGCATTCAGGAGGAAGTGGGACTCATGGGACTGAGATTTCTATGGGGCCATGATGAACAAACTTCATTATAATGTAAATTTCCACCATGTGCAATGCCAATCAACTTCCTAAGTTTCCCAGTGTTGGATTTCTCTGTTTTGTTTTTCATGTCTTCAAAACTGGCCTAATGTTTCATTTTTATCAGTTGCTCAGTCATATCTACCTCTTTGCAACCCCATAGACCATAGCCCATGTGCCTCTTCTGTCCATGGGATTTCCCAGGCAAGAGTACTGGAGGAAGTTGCCACTTCCTCCTCCAAGGGATCTTCCCCATCCAAGGATCGAACCCACACCTCTTGCATCTCTGCATCGACAGGCGGAGTCTTCACCACTGTACCACCTGGAAGCCCCAGTGCTTCCTTTCCCTCACCCTATACGTTACTTTTAACAGAAGGTTTTCTTCTTTAACCCCAATCTGTCTTCACAGCACCAAAAATGATCCCACACTTCCATTCAGGTTTTGTGTGAATTTTTATAGCTAATAAGCTGGAAGATAAGTGACATGCACCAAGATTGAGCATTTCTATGCTTCGTTTTTTTCCACCACTAAGAAAAACCAATACAGATAATAGAAGTAAAAAATAATACATTTAACTTACACTTCAGGGTAAATTATTGCTGAGACAGTAACAAATCTGAGAAAGCTACTGAAACAACAGTCAGCAGTTCACTTAGCAAAACAGAGCAGCTTAGAGCTGCTGCCAGCCTTTCCTGCACAGTGGGAAAAAATAGAAAATTGTACCTCATCAGCGAGGAAAACATGGAAAAAGAAAATTTCCTGGAAAAAGATATTTCCTCTTTGTGGACAGAACTGAAAAACACATAGAGCCCTTTCCAGTACACGGTCCCCCTTCAGGGCCAACTGCACAGAGAACCCAGACACAGACATGATTAAGGGCGGTGAGGTGAACTTTTGTGCTTAGTCCTGTCGCTCTTTGGGGCCCCATGGACTATAGCCAACCAGGCTCCTCTGTCCATGGAATTTTCCAGGCAAGAATGCTGTAGTGGTTTGCCATTGCTTACTCCAGGGAATCTTCCCAACCCAGGGATTGAACCCACATCTCTTGCATCTCCTGCATTGGCTGGTGGATTCTTTATCACTGAGCCACCTGGGAAGCCCGAGGTGAACTCAGCCAGGCCTTGGAAACCAGCCAGCCCTGGTCCACTACACTTTAGCAGACTGTCTGGAAAAGGCAAGGAGGAAGAAATATGGCCCTGACCTGAAACTAGACCTACTACTGTAACTGTAACTGTAAGTCGCTTCAGTCGTGTCCAACTCTGTGTGACCCCATAGATGGCAGCCCACTAGGCTCCCCCATCCCTGGGATTCTCAAGGCAAGAACACTGGAGTGGGTTGCCATTTCCTTCTCCAATGCATGAAAGTGAAAAGTGAAAGTGAAGTCGCTCAGTCACATCCGACTCTTAGCGACCCCATGGACTGCAGCCTACCAGGCTCCTCTGTGCATGGGATTTTCCAGGCAAGAGTACTGGAGTGGGGTGCCATTGCCTTCTCTGCTAGACCTACTAACCAGTGACAAATATAAAACAGAATTTCATGCAAACATTTACATGTAGAAATGGGTATATCATGACAGTAGGTACTCCAGTAACAAGAAACAGATTCTCAGAGGACATGGTGCCAAGGGAAGTAAGACCTTCAAATGCCAGTCAGAACTCTACTGAAAAGCAAAGACTAGAAGGGGAGCTGGATAAGCAAGGTAAAAACCTGACCCAGAAGGAATGTGGAGTTTGAAAGTTTATCAAGACAGACATTCAACCACAGAGGAACAAGCCAGAGAGCTTTGATCAGACAACTGTGTGGGAAGTAGGTCAGTGAGTCCCAGTGGATGGGTTTTAAGCTTCTCAATTGTCTCCTACCTAAAATTAGGTATTATCCTAGGGATCAGAAGAGAGCTGAGTGGTGATTTAATTGCTCCTATCCCTTGGACATGACTGAGTGAATAACACACATATCCCTTGGACAGAGGAGCCTGGCAGAGTTGCAAAGAGTCAGACACAACTGAAGTGACTTAGCACGCATACAGCATAAGGTAGAGAAAACCAGATAAGGTTTAACATTTACAGCTATTTATAATATTTTTAACCATAGACTGACAATTTAGTTCTTCTATGGCTGAGTTGGGATAGAGGTACAGTGGAAAATGGTACCTGAGATCATGAATACAGATCATGAAGTGGGGAAAGAGACACCCTCAGTAAGGAACAGGCATAAGTAAAATGAATAGGGGAACCTATTTTGAAGTCACAGCCAAGAGGAAGAACAGCTAATGGGAGTTAAGCAAAGTAAGTTGGAGATTACCCCATAGCATTATTTTTCCTATATGTCAAACCTTTGTTCACAATCCCAGAAAATATCAAATCCATTGTGCTTTTTATAATACTGACATGTCCTTCAGTTATAGTCCGAAAAAACAAACAAGGAAAGCAGCCAGAAGTAATCGAGATTGACTGGCAGTCCTATTTTCCAAAGTATTGATATTAAAAGGAGAGAAGACAGTTAAACACAGGAGGGTACTATCTCCTGGAGAAGGAGCTCAGCATATGATAATAAGCTCGGTTTTGCCGTACACCAAAACAAGAGACTCACTACTTTCTAATCCCGCCTTTTTGTTCTGAAATTGAGTCATATAAAAGAGCTGTAAAACAGCAATTTGAAAAAATATGGTTCTACTACAATATCAGCACCTTTTCACATCATGGAGATAGCCTGTAGCAAAAAGAAGTAAGACACTGTCAAGGTTAAGAGTAAAAAGCTAATTCCATTTCATATAAGTAGGTGGGTAAACCTTTCTTTTAATCAAAGTCAGGTTTTTATAGCTTCTATTACCTCTCCGCCACAGGTGCAAGAGAAAGAAGACAGAGACCATAGATAACTTCACGATATCAGTCCCAAATACTAGCACGGCGACGTTTAACTTTTTCTCATTAGGAAGAAATGGCGAAAAACAAATAAATAGTAAGAGGCAAACAAAAACATTGACTTGAAATTCTGTTACAAATCCTAAGGCATCTAACATGGCAGTGTTAGTCACTCAGTCCTTTCCAACTCTTTGCAACTCTATGGATTGTAGCCCGCCAGGCTCCTCTGTCCATGGAAGTCTTTAGGCAAGAATACTGGAGTGAGTAGCCATTCCCTTCTCCAGGGGATCTTCCCAACGCTGCCATCAAACCCAGGTCTCCCACATTGCAGGCAGATTCTTTACTGTATGAAGCACCAGGGAAGCCCAAGAATACTAGGGTGGGTAGCCAATCCCTTCTCCATGGGATCTTCCTGACTCAGGAATTGAACCCAGGTCTCCTGCATTGTAGGTGGACTCTTAACCGTCTGTAAGATCAGACAGTAAAGAATCTAACTTATACCTGCCTATTTGAGACATAAGCCACCATAAGGAAACAAAATGAAAAGATCTCTAAGACAAAATTTTTTCACATGCAATTTGTTAAATTCAAATAAGTATTTTTTCCTAAACCTAGATGTTCATGTTAAATGGTGATCTGACTTCAAGTATGTTTAGTGTTCTGAACAGACACATTTAAGAAGACCTGCTGTACAAAAATTCCAATGGCGACTTCAGAGAAATCTGAGGAGGATTATTTAATAAGTTATGCCTATCCATATATTTTGATTAATAATATCATTTTTATAGGAAAGAAAAATCATTTTATATGATATTATTCTATTGTGATACAGGTTTTGATTATTTAAAGTACTTTTATTAGTAATGAAGAATGACTTTTAGAACCCAGCAAATGTATATTGGCCTTATTTACTTCAAAATGATAAGTGTTCTCATGACTCAATTTGATTATCTAAGGACTTAAACTATTTTTCAAACTCCATTAAGTTTTCCTGGGGTTGGTTGTTTTCTCTAATTATCTTTACATCTAATGCAAACCAAAAAAATTTCACCTTATTAGCTTGCTGATGCCTTTACTTATATATTAATGGTTTATTTTACAACTATCCTTGGATTTGGGAAAAAGTTCTCACCTAAGCAAGCAAACAAACCAGAGAGTCAATAATAGTTTAACTATTTAAACATATTTTCTCTTTTTCCATTGTATACTAATGTTTCACATATACAGGTAAAATACCATTTAAAGCAACTTCTCAGTGAAAAATATTCAACTACATAATATTATTATATAAAAATTATTTCATAGTTTGAGGGATTCTGCATTATTTTATTCACATTATTTTGTGTCTTCTTTATTAGCATTTACAAAATTTTACTTTCTATGGTAAAAATGGCACCTTTAGCTCAGTTCAGTTCAGTCACTCAGTTGTGTCCGACTCTGTGCAACCCCATGAATCGCAGCACGCCAGGCCTCCCTGTCCATCACCAACTCCCGGAGTTCACTCAAACTCACGTCCATCAAGTCGGTGATGCCATCCAGCCAGCTCATCCTCTGTCATCCCCTTTTCCTCCTGCCCCCAATCCCTTCCAGCATCAGAGTCTTTTCCAATGAGTCAACTCTTCGCATGAGGTGGCCAAAGTACTGGAGTTTCAGCTTTAGCATCATTCCTTCCAAAGAACACCCAGGGCTGATCTCCTTCAGAATGGACTGGTTGGCTCTCCTTGCAGTCCAAGGGACTCTCAAGAGTCTTCTCCAACACCACAGTTCAAAAGCATCAGTTCTTCGGTACTCAGCTTTCTTACAGTCCAACTCTCATATCCATACATGACCTCTGGAAAAATCATAGCCTTGACTAGACGGACCTTTGTTGGCAAAGTAATGTCTCTGCTTTTCAATATGCTATCTAGGTTGGTCATAACTTTCCTTCCAAGGAGTAATCATCTTTTAATTTCATGGCTGCAGTCACCATCTGCAGTGATTTTAGAGCCCCCAAAAATAAAGTCTGACACTGTTTCCCCATCTATTTGCCATGAAGTGATGGGACCAGATGCCATGATCTTCGTTTTCTGAATGTTGAGTTTTAAGCCAACTTTTTCACTCTCCACTTTCACTTTCATCAAGAGGCTTTTGAGTTCCTCTTCACTTTCTGCCATAAGGGTGGTATCATCTGCATATCTGAGGTTATTGATATTTCTCCCGGGAATCTTGATTCCAGCTTGTGCTTCTCCCAGCTCAGCATTTCTCATGATGTAATCTTCATGTAAGTTAAATAAGCAGGGTGACAGTATACAGCCTTGACATACTCCTTTTCCTATTTGAAACCAGTCTGTTGTTCCATGTCCAGTTCTAACTGTTGCTTCCTGACCTGCATACACATTTCTCAAGAGGCTGATCAGGTGGTCTGGTATTCCCATCTCTTTCAGAATTTTCCACAGTTTATTGTGATCCACACAGTCAAAGGCTTTGGCATAGTCAATAAAGCAGAAATAGATGTTTTTCTGGAACTCTCTTGCTTTTTCCATGATCCAGCGGATGTTGGCAATTTGATCTCTGGTTCCTCTGCCTTTTCTAAAATCAGCTTGAACATCTGGAATTTCACGGTTCACGTATTGCTGAAGCCGGGCTTGAAGAATTTTGAGCACTAGCATGTGAGATGAGTGCAATTGTGCAGTAGTTTGAGCATTCTTTGGCATTAATGAATTTAATTACTTATTGGATAAAATGGAAAGTGAGAGTCATTGTTTTTCTTGTTTGTTTTTGCCCAGAATAAGAATCCAAAGTTACCATGTTGAATGTGCTGCAAGGGGGAACAGTCACTGAGAAGGTGATTGTAGCATTTCTGCCCTAATGTTAATAGAGCCTGACAAAGTTTCCAGTCTCTATTTTCTATTTAAAAAATAGACAATGCATTGGAATAATCATTACTTTTAAAAGTTCCATTCCCATCTGGGCTATCGTTGACCTCTTGTCCCTAAAGAAGAGTTTAGTCAAACAATTTCATCTTAGGATTGATTAAATTCATATTTTATATTTACTTTTTAGTATTCCTCTCTTTGCAGAAGTTTTGAGGAGGTTGTTAAAAAAAATCACACACACCTTATTCTTCACACCAAGATAGGACACAATTGAGCGACATTAGGCAAAAGACAATTACCAAAATACATAACAAATACTTTGGTAACATAAATGTGTTAGTAAATAACACACACACACAAAAATGCCTCTGAATTAACATTTTAACTAGATTGCAGGGAAAAAAGTTGAGATGTCAGTGAGCTTATTTTTATTTTTCTAATAAGTCTTCCTGTGGGAGAATAACTTCTTTTAATAAGATAAAGTCATGTTTATTTCCAGAATATTACTCTTCTTAATGACCTGTATAATTTCAAGTTAAATAATATTTTTATGTGCTTATATACCCTGATTACAAAGAAGCTAAGAAAAAAATTGGTTTAATTCCATACACTTGTGCAATATTAATATATATTTTCTTCCCTTGCTGTAATACTTATTTTTAATTTCTACATTTTTCTTTAATTAACTGAATTCTCTAAACATATTTTACCTTATTTCAAGGTTGCTGCCTGTAGTTTTGGAAAGAGAAAGATAAAAAAAATAAGTAAATAACCAATGAGTCAAAGTCCAAAACATTCAGCAACAAAATACTGGCATTCAAGATATAATGCTATTATACTTACCAAGCATTTCAAAAAATTTCCCCCAAATTCTTTTTAGGACTATTTTAATGTGCTATTTTGGTCTTCCATCACCATGGTTACCAAAATAAAACCACAAGAGTAAATTTCAATTTGATGTTAATTTCCTTCCAATTATTATAACTCTTTGCGTGGCACAGAATTCCCATTGATTGCATAAGAAGCTTTACGTGTGAGACAACAGTGTGGTATTAAAAGCACAACAAATACTCATTCTACTTAACTTTTGTTTACACAGTTGCTTTACTAGATATTAGTTTCCTGAAAGCAACAGAAGATCCTAAATAGGGCAAAAAATAGCAAAAGAAAAGAGAACATTATCTGTAGAGATTGCACTGTCCTCTTTATTAGCCTTCAGAATATTGTAAGATTTTCAAATAATCTTGCCATCCATTCAACTTTCTTTCATAAATCTTCAGACTTAGTTAGCAACTGTATTTGAGAGCTACAGAATCAAGTCAGTTGAAAAAGAGGACATATTATCTGCATGTATTTATGTTTATACATTTTACATATTTAAATAAATCATAGAAGTACATGTGTATATACATATATAAATGAATAAGATACATTATATATATAAATCTAGATGAAACATGTGAATCTATGTCAAGCTTTATATCATCACCCATCCAAAGATCCACGCATTAAATAAGTTGTCCTCAGCCTAAGACCTATGTCAAAGTGGTAATTATTTTTAATATTTTATATATATTTATATACATATAATATTTTATATAATATTTGAATATCTTTTTAATACTTCATCAGGGGACTCTTAAGCAGAAACTATGAGACAGATGATGCCTAGATATGAAATTAGGAAAACTAAAATAGCTTTTTAAAAAGCTGAGGAACACTGTTCTGTGCTTTCTCTTAATATCAGGTACAACTCTCTATGACAATGGTTGTCAACTCAAGATGATGTTGACTGGAGACTTACTAATGGTCACGACTTGGGGGTAGGGATAGGAGAAGTAGTTGCTACTGGCTCCTAATGGCTAGAAGCTGAGCATGCTATTAAGCATCCTACAATGTACGGGGCAGACATCCACAATAAACCTGGTTCATAGTGTAAACAGTGTGAATGTTGAAAAGCCCTGCTGCTGCTGCTAATTCGCTTCAGTCGTGTCCGACTCTGTGTGACCCCATAGACGGCAGCCCACCAGGCTCCCCCATCCCTGGAATTCTCCAGGCAAGAACACTGGAGTGGGTTGCCATTTCCTTCTCCAATGCATGAAAGTGAAAAGTGAAAGTGAAGTCGCTCAGTCGTGTCCAACTCTTAGCGACCCCATGGACTATAGCCTACCAGGCTCCTCAGTCCATGGGATTTGCCAGGCAAGAGTACTAGAGTGGGGTGCCATTGCCTTCTCCTTGAAAAGCCCTACACTAAGTAAAAAATAACAAGATATTTTAATTCTAAGTGTCCCTTAAAATCAACAGTGGCTAATGGAAGTGTTTCTCCTCTCTCCATTTTTTTAAGAAAGATTTTGAGGCTATTTTCAATTATGAGGGAAACAAATCAGTAGTTTAGTGATGTCTGCCATACATGAAGGCTGAGGATCAGATGGGGGTATATTTTCTATTTGTATCCTAAACTCTATGTATTTTAGAGTTCTAATTGTTTGCCTGTGATGCACCAAATGGCTAAGAAGCTAAGTTCAGTTCAGTTCAGTCGCTCAGTCATGTCTGAATCTTTGCAACCCCATGGACCACAGCACACCAGTCCTCCCTGTCCACCATCAACTCCTGGAGTTTACTCAAACTCATGTCCATTGAGTTGGTGATACCATCCAACCATCTCATCCTCTGTTGTCCCCTTCTCCTCCCGCCTTCCATCTTTCCCAACATCAGGGTCTTTTCAAATGAGTCAGTTCTTCACATCAGGTGGCCAAAGTATTGGAGTTTCAACTTCAGCATCAGTCCTTCCAGTGAATATTCAGGACTGACTTCATGTAGGATGGATTGGTTGGATCTCTTTGCTGTCCAAGGGACTCGCAATAGTCTTCTCCAACACCACAGTTCAAAAGCATCAATTCTTTACAATACTGTATTGTAAAGTAAAAATAATAATAATAATAAAAGAAAAAAAAAGACTAGAAGAACAAATACATCAATTCTTTGGCACTAAGTTTTCTTTATGGTCCAACTCTCACATCCATACATGACTACTGGAAGAAACATAGCTTTGACTAGATGGACCTTTGTTCTTGCTATTTGGTAATTCCGTATCTTCTGGTTCGAGTTTCCCAGATGGTGCCAGTGGTAAAGAATCTGTATCCCCAATGCAGGGGACATAGAGATGTGGGTTCAATCCCTGAGTCAGAAAGATCCCCTGGAGGAGGGCATGGCAACCCATTCCAGTATTCTTGCCTAGAGAATCCCATGAGCAGATGAGCCTGGCAGGCTACAGTCCATGGGGTCCCAAAGAATTGGACATGACTGAGATGCTACCACACAATTGCACTCATCTCACACGCTAGTAAAGGAATGCTCAAAATTCTCCAAGCCAGGCTTCAGCAATACGTGAACCGTGAAATTCCTGATGTTCAAGCTGGTTTTAGAAAAGGCAGAGGAACCAGAGATCAAATTGCCAACGTCCTCTGGATCATGGAAAAAGCAAGAGAGTTCCAGAAAAACATTGACTATGCCAAAGCCTTTGACTGTGTGGATCACGATAAACTGTGGAAAATTCTGAAAGAGATGGGAATACCAGACCACCTGACCTGCCTCTTGAGAAATGTGTACGCAGGTCAGGAGGCAACAGTTAGAACTGGACATGGAACAACAGACTGGTTCCAAATAGGAAAAGGAGTATGTCAAGGCTGTATATTATCACCCTGCTTATTTAACTTATATGCAGAGTACATCATGAGAAACGCTGGACTGGAAGAATCACAAGCTGGAATCAAGATTCCCGGGAGGAGTACCAATAACATCAGACATGCAGATGATACCACCCTTATGGCAGAAAGTGAAGAGGAACTCAAAAGCCTCTTGATGAAAGTGAAAGTGGAGAGTGAAAAAGTTGGCTTAAAGCTCAACATTCAGAAAACGAAGATCATGGCATCTGGTCCCATCACTTCATGGGAAATAGATGGGGAAACAGTGTCAGACTTTATTTTTTGGGGCTCCAAAATCACTGCAGATGGTGACTGCAGCCATGAAATTAAAAGACGCTTACTCCTTGGAAGGAAAGTTATGACCAACCTAGATAGCATATTCAAAAGCAGAGACATTACTTTGCCAACAAAGGTCCGTCTAGCCAAGGCTATGGTTTTTCCTGTGGTCGTGTATGGATGTGAGAGTTGGACTGTGAAGAAGGCTGAGCGCTGAAGAACTGATGCTTTTGAACTGTGGTGTTGGAGAAGACTCTTGAGAGTCCCTTGGACTGCAAGGAGATCCAACCAGTCCATTCTGAAGGAGATAAGCCCTGGGATTTCTTTGGAAGGAATGATGCTAAAGCTGAAACTCCAGTACTTTGGCCACCTCATGCGAAGAGTTGACTCATTGGAGAAGACTCTGATGCTCAGAGGGATTGGGGGCAGGAGGAGAAGGGGACGACAGAGGATGAGATGGCTGGATGGCATCACTGACTCGATGGACGTGAGTCTGAGAGAACTCCGGGAGTTGGTGATGGACAGGGAGGCCTGGCGTGCTGCGATTCATGGGGTCACAAAGAGTCGGACACGACTGAGCAAGTGAACTGAACTGAACTGAGATGACCTAGCACACACGCACATCTTCTGGTTACCTTTGCTTTCCTATGTGTTTGGGCAAAGAAAAGCTAACTTGAGGTGTGGCAAAAAAGTGTGGAATCCTTATGAGTTTGGAGATGCTTTACCTCATAGTCTGTAGGAGTAACCTCATTCCATTCTGAGTTCCATTAGTCACCTTTCACATGCATTTATACACACCTGAAAGTCAACTGTTCTTTTTGAGTGTATAAGATGATATAACAGTTAAAGCTACATATTTGGAAAATTTAACAGAAGATCATTAGGCTTAATATCTTGTTTTATATTTAGATCACTACTGGCTGCTTGGACTGTTAGTTTTTTCCTCACTACTGGTTGTTTATGATAGAAAAACAAGATGGAAATCAACACAATAATAACACAGTAAAGTGTAGCAGGGTTTCTGGAAAGTATTTTCTAGGTTATATTTATTGATATACAGAAATTAAGTCATGGTTCCTTTACCAATCACAGAGAATATAACATTTAAAACTATCCAAAAATAACATCTTGATTATTATGTCCAAAATTCAATACATTCTGTTTCCGAAATCACCAAGCAACAAAAACATGTTTTGCAGAAAATGATACAGTATCTGCCAAGAGGGGGTGGTAATTACCATCAGCTTTTATGTTTAACTGTGATAGGATGTTATTACAGCCATCATATCTAGTAGCTGTCTTATAATCAAGTTTAAACATAGTCTTGGGGACGCTGAGCCCAGCTCTGTGATTTAGTGGCAAAAAAAAAAAAAAAAATTCCTGAAAGGTTCTAAACATACTGAAGAAAGAAAACAAAGTCACTCACACAGAGGTATAGCTAACCCTCAGTTCTCCCCATCAGGTTTCACTCTCTGAACTTAATGCCTAGAGAAAGAAAACTAGTCTCTTTCTAGCAGTACATCTATCATTGTTTCTATGATTAGCACATCATTTTCTTCTTTCTGAGATTTATCTACCTATCTATTTATTTAGGCTGCTCTGGGTCTTCCTTGAGGCCCACAGTCTTTCTCTAGTTGTGGTAAGTGGGGCTGCTCTCTAATTGCTTCTCATCATGGTGGCTACTCTTGCTGCGGAGCACAAGCTCTAGGGCACGTGGGCTTGGCTGCGGCACGGGAGATCTTCCCAGACCAGGGATCAAACCCGTGTCCCCTGTACTGGCAGGTGGTTTCTTATCCACTGAGCCACCAGGGGAGTCCTAAAGCCATGAACCACTAGACCACCATGGAAGCCCTAGCACATCATTTTCATCCTTAAAATTTCCAGTGGTTTTCTGTCCCTGAGTAAAACAGAAGTCCTTACGCTGGTCACAGGGTCCTGCACAAGCACCCGTGCACTAGCTCCCCGACTTCTTCACTGCACTGTCCTCTTGGGAATGCCTCTAAAGCACTAAACGGGCTCCTATCTCAGGGACTTTCATTTACTACTTGCCTTGGAAGAGGCATTCTTCCTCTAGATTTCTGCATTATTCCATCTCTCAATTCTTCACTGTCTCCTCTATTCTCTTGGCTGTTTAAGAGTGTAACTCTCACTCCATGCCCCACCCAGCCTCATCAAACCCTGGTCATCCTTTCCCCTCCTTCCTGCCTCATATTTCTCCAGAAGGGTGTACTCCCTTTCCTGTTATATTTTCCTAGATAGTCTGAATAAGTTATGCATTAATTCTTATCTCTTTCCATACCATTACTCATAAGGTATTTTAATACTATGAGTATCTGAAATGCTCCAATGATAATGTTCCAATCTGAAATAGATCTAAAACTATTATTTAATTAAAGCCTTTGTGGGATTTTTGTTGTTGCTGTTGTTTCCCTTACGCAGCATACGATAACTCTGGTGAGTTTCCCTGAAATATGTAGGTTTTTAAAAAATTTTTATTAGCCAAAATAAATGGTGAAAGTCAACCATTTGCAAAAATCATGTGATGGCAAACATTAGTGACTTTGCTGTTATTCTTATTTTGTTCCCCTCATTTTTAAAATTCTTTTTAATTACTAAATGAAGAATACGAGAGCATTTAATTGATATTTGTATTTCCAGCTTCTTCTACTGTGCCTAGCACATACTGGATAATCAACAAATGCTGGTTACATTAAAGAATAGATTTAGTAACAGAAATACTTAGTAATTAGTAACTAGATCTAGTAATATAAAACATTTAAATCCATCTTTTAAAGCAAGCACTCTGATTTGATTTGTGTGTTTCTCTAGTTTCAAATACATGTAAATTATGAAACAAGTACCTCCTATGAATGATCTTTGTTTCCAAAACTAAACTGATTGCTTTCTAGTTAATTTCTTACTTAACAGTGATGTCAGCAGGAAGTGCCTTTCATCTCAACTTTGATTTAAAAAACTCTCTTTGCCAGAAGTCTAGAGTCCTTACATCTCTTAGAATGGCATGCGTTCTCACTAGCTGATCACACGATTACATTATAGATCTTCTGTATTTAGTAACTGATTCTGAAAATAAAACTGTACACCAAAAAATAAAAATGAAGCCTTCCTCTAAGTTTCCAAAGATAAAAGAATCTACGAAAAATTTAACTTATTATGTCACATTTTGGTCTCAATTCTCCTGCAAGCTGTATCAGATTTTGAGGACTACTGGAACAAGCTACCACAAATGAATGGCTTAAAACAGCAGAGATGTACTGTCTCATGGGTTCTCATGGAAGCTGAAGCTCCAATACTTGGGCCACCTGATGTGAAGAGCTGACACATTGGAAAAGGCCCTGATTCTGGGAAAGATTGAAGGCAAAAGGCCGGGGGTGGGAGAGGATGTGGTGGTTAGAGAGCATTATCTATCGACTCAATGGACTTGAATCTGAGCAAGCTCTGGGAGATAGTGAAGAGCAGGGAAGCCTGGCGTGTTGCAGTCCTCGGGGCTGCAAAGAGTTGGACACGACTTAGTGACTAAACAACAACAACAATGAATTGCCTCACAGTTCTGGATAGTAGATGTCCAAAATGAAGCTGTCAGCAGAGCCATATGACCCCTGAAACCTGTAAGGATTTTCCTATAAGAAAATTCTTCCTCACCTCTTTGTAGCTTCTGACAGTTTACTGGCAACCCTTAGCACTCTCTGGCCTGCAGTTACATTGCTTCAACCTCTTCCTCAGATGTCACACAGCATCTCCCCTTCAGCATCTCTGTGGCCTCTTTTTATAAAAACATGAGCCCTATTGAATACAGCCCCCGCCCCCGCAACTCTTGTGTAACCTCCTCTTAACTAATTACATATGCAGTGGCCCAATTTCCCAAAAAAGGTCACTTTCTGAAGTTCTAGAAGTTAGGACTTAAACATATCTTTTGGGGAAGCACAGTTCAACCCATGTGAAAGAAGTTAAAGTGTTAGTCGCTCAGTTGTGTCCGACTCTGTGTGACTCCATGGACTGTAGCCTGTCAGGCTCCTCTGTCCATAGGATTTCCCAGGCAGGAATACTGGAGTGAGTTGCCATTCCCTTCTCCAGGGGATCTTCCTGACCCAGGGGTCAAACCCGTGCCTCCTGCATTGCCAGTAGATTCTTTACTGTCTAAGTCACAAGGGAAGCCCATTTAACCCATAGCATCGGCATTTTTCTAAGAGGGATAAAACTGTAACACCCTGGTATTAGGGATACATCAAATGAGGTTGTGCATCAGGATGTTATATAATGCAGTGGTTAAAAGCACAGAACCCAGTAGAGATGTTTGACTGATTCCTATAGGAGCAAGAGCTAACACGAGTGGAAAAAAAACAGTTCTAACAGCAAGAATCAAACCGCAGAGTTGTAAGGGGCACCAGGGAAATGGTGTTTTGAAGTCAATAAGGCAGAAAAAGTGGTGTCAAAAATAATGAAAATTCTTCCTCAAAGAAGAATACCAAGTAATAAATATAGAAGGAAGGAATGAGAAAAGTTTTAAAATATTACCATTAAACACCACAGTGATAACCACTGCAGGGAAAACCCACTAATGAATGCTAAAATTGGTGAGCAAAACTTAAAGGAAAATAGGATATTTGCAAAGCCCCAAAGTACCTCCCTCAAATTATTAATTACTGCATAGCTTTAACATATCTCCAAATGCTAGTATTTCTCCCTCCAGGAGACATAGCTTAATTCTCTTATCCTTAAGCATTAACTGAACTCAGTGACTCATTTCTAATGAATCTAATGAAGGGAGGGAAAGCACAGGAAGTTTATGAAAGATAATCCCGGCAGATATTGCCTTATAACCAAGTGATCAAGATGAACATCATCTTTAATAAGTCCTATGGATATCATGTGCCTCAAAATGATGTGAGGAGAAGGGTACTTCACACTTCTGTGGTATCCCCTCCCAGATTTCACAACCCCAGTCCAATCATGAGAAAGCCTCTGATCAACAGGTTAAGAAAATAAAAGGACTTCTTATATGCAAGAGCAGGGGTGAAGTGAAGCCATTTTCATCTAAACCATGATCCTTTGAGAGGAGAGTGTGGTATTTCAGATTAATTTCTTCTCCTCTGAGTGTGGAACCATTCTAGAAAATAATATCATCCAAGAACTAAAACCAAGAGATGAGATACGTCAGTCTTACATCATTACTTCAAATTGCAATCCCCATGTAGTGGATGTGGTGCCTCCTCCAAGTCTCAGGTGTGCAAGAGGGAAGACTTAACTTTATAAATGATCAGTCCCTACTTTAATCCTCTAACCCACAAATGGAGTAGTACCAATCCAATGTCAGTCAATCAAGGGCTCCTCATTTTCCCAGATCAGGTCTAACATCCAGGGTCCTTACCAAGTTTGGGGGACTGATAATGGTTCATCAATTAACCACTGTCCAACACACCTAGGCACTGCAACAGATAACTTCTGTTCTTTATGTAATTTAATTATAAAATCCATATGAGAGGTAAATTCTAATTTACTGAGAAGGAAACAGAGGACATTGTTATTGTGGTAAACTATGCGTAAAGTTTACCATTCAACAATTTTAAATGTATGATTCAGTGGTATTACATTTACAATATTCTTCAACCACCGCCACTATGCATTTTTAAAACTGTTTCAAAATCACAGAAAGAAAGTCTGCACTCAAGCAATGACTTCCCTTTTCTCCATTTTCCTAGCGCCTGTCAACCTCTGTTCTACTTTCCCTATCTGTGAGTTTGCCTTTTCTAGGTGGCTAACATAAACGGAACCATCCAGTGCTTGTCCTTTGATGTCTGAGGACACTTAGCATTATTTTCAAGGCTGTGGTGTGTATCACAATTTCATTGTTTTTAAGGCTGAATATCATACCAATGTATGTGCATTTCACATTTTGTTTATTCATACACCAGTAGATGGACACTTAAGTTGTTTCTACTTATTGGCTACTGTCAATAATGGTATGAACACTGTTGCAGTATATCTGTTTAAGCCCCTGTCTTAATTCTTCTATGTATATACACAGAAGAAGAACTTGCGGGTCACACGGTAACTCTATGTTTAACTTCTTGAGCCAAACTGTTTTTTGTGCTACCTGTACCACTTTACGTTCCCACCAGCAATGCAGAAGGGGTAATCCTTACCACACTTGTTATTTCCCTTTTTCTATCCCTTTAATAGCAATGGGTGTGAATGGTACCTCACTGTGGGTTTGATCTGCTTGTCTCTAATGACCAGGGGTGTTGAACATCTTTTCATTTTCTTAATGGGCATTTGTATATCTTCTTTGGAGAAGTGTCTATTTAAATCCTTTGTCCGCTTTTGAATTGGGTTGTTTGTTTTCTAAGGAAACTGAGTTTTAAAGCATTTGTAATTTGCCCAAGATTGTTCAATATACAAGTGGCAGAAACAGCATTCAAAATCCATGCGGTAGGCTGCCAAGCCCTTGCTGTCTTTATAATTCCAAAAGGCTTGCCTTCAAGCCAAGGCAGTTTAGCCAAGATTCATTCTCCCTGACATGATGGACTCCATCCAAGAGGGAAAACAAACATTCATAAATTATAACAGCTGCGGCCCCCACTGTGACCACCTCTCAAATAACAAACCGCGGCATCACTGCTATAAAAGTGATAAGCACCCCTCCAGGTACTGGCTCACTTTTCTGGTTTTTATTCAGAAATAAAGCTTTTCAAAGGTTATTACCTAATTTAGGTAACATTTTCATTTTACATAAAATTCCTACTAGCACAAATATCTTTTCAAATGCCTCTCCAAAGCACAAATGTGTACCCACCTTCTAAGTACAGTGTATAAAAAGTACCCTACTGACAGCAAGTGATGGAGAAAACGCTCCAGTGAAGGCAGTAATAATAAGCATGGGGTCAGTTTTTTCTTTGCTTCCATTCAGTTTCCTATATAGAGGAAGAACTATGTATGGAGTCAAGCATTTTATCTAAAAAAGCTGAAGTCCAGATTCTTTATTTCTTATCAAGGCAAACATGTCATACATACATACACACACACACACATATATATATATAAAAATGATTGACAGATTGGTTTTAAATCATCTGTAGGGAACCAAGATCTTTTTTATATGGAAATAAATGTATTTTCTGGGGAGAGAAAGCCAACTTAATTTTGGCTGTAGAGACACTGGTTTTGAAGGAGACTTTGATGGCAGTGGCTAGGGAAAAAGAATTATGGCACAGCATATAAAGACTTGATCAAGCTTTAAAGAAGGAGGCCACAGAGGAGTCTCATTTAAAATTGCTGCCTGAGCCTGGGGACAACAGCGGCACTCCAGGCAACAGAGGGGGCTGGTCTCTCAAATGCTTCTTAGCAGGTGGCCCACAGACGTCACTTCATCCGTCTGCAAATTAATAGGGTTGCGGCAATGCTCCACTTACAGCACAGTCTGACTTCTTTTACCCAATTCCCATGAAAACGGTGACTATTATCAGAATGACAATGAAGAAGGTCACCAGAAGGGTAATTACAAACAGAGTCAAGAAAGGCAGAGCCATACAACAAAAATAAGGCCATCAAATAAAATACCGCTTGATATTTCCAAGTGTGTTTCTTTACAATTGGAGCTATTTTTAGCCTGCCTTCTATTTTTTAAATGTAGCTATATATTTTAATAATTAAACTGAAGCTCATTCATTTGGGAACGCAGCGTAAATCAGCATGCATGCCTTCATTGTCTCGAGATTGAAAGAGTTCAAGTCAAGCATGAAGGCAGCCAGGAGACAATGTGTCCTTAAGAAGAGTGTCACTTGGCTAAGGAAAGATACATCTAAAAAACCTTCCAGCAATGTGTGCCTCAAAGCCCCCTTACAATTGTTCAGTCCATGCACCAGGGAACTGGTTTTTATCATGCAAAAATTTTCCCAGCCTCTCTGGAATGATGCTCGCCTTTCTTTTCATAGTATCCCCCACCCCCCACCCCAGTGCTGTCCCTTTAGCAAGGCAGCTCTAAACCTGTGAATAAATGAAAGGACTCTGAGCCTGTTCTCAGCAGACATCTGTATTTGCAGAATCACTTAGCTCCTGCTTGTTTCTGATTGATATATGTTTAAAATCCAGTTGTCAAAGAGTAACATATGGTTATACATAATAGATATTGATTTTCCACTGCTAATTCAAAGTTGTTGCATGCATGCTCAGTCACTCAGTAATGTCTGACTCTACACAGCCACCAGGCTCCTCTGTCCATGGGATTTCCCAGACAAGAATACTGGAGTGGGTTGCCGTTTCCTTCTCCAGGGGATCTTCCCAATCCATGGATCAAACCCAGGTCTCCTGCATTGGCAGGCAGATTCTTTACAACTGAGTCACCTGGGAAGCCCTTAATTCAAAGTTATCAATGAAAAAAAAGTGAGTTTTGACCCTAAAATCATCCTGGGCATATGTGAGGAGTCAGTATACAAAATCTCTGGTACATTCCTTGTGTGTTAGTCACTCAGTTGTGTCCGACTCTTCGCAGCCCTATAGACTATAGCCCGCCAGGCTCCTTTGTCCCTGGAATTCTCCAAGCAAGAATTCTGGAGTGGGTAGCCATTCCCTTGTCCAGGGGATCTTCCTGACCCAGGGACTGAACCCAGCTCTCCTATATGGCAGGCAGATTCTTTACCATCTTAGCCACCTTGCGGCCACAACTCCACATACTGGAATTGTTCTCAGACCTATTTATGAAGAAAGAAAGTGAAGTCGCTCAGTCGTGTCTGACTCTTTGCAACCCTTTGGACTGTAGCCCTCCAGGCTCCTCCGTCCATGGGATTTTCCAGGCAAGAATATTGGAGTGGGTTGCCATTTCCTTCTCCAGGAGATCTTTCCAACCCAGGGATTGAACCCAGGTCGCCCGCATTATAGGCAGACGCTTTACCATCTGAGCCATGACTCACTCACAAAAATCAATCTCATCAGCATAATTAAACATAGGCTTGATCAACCACCTTATCCACCAAGCTTGGCTCCAAATATCTGTTTTTTCAAATTGAATTCTTGTTTAAAGTATGAAGATTTTCATTTACTGCCTCATTGTAGACACATTTGTAAATGCCACTGGGAAATTCCCAAGGAAGAGTTCAAAAATAATTGACAACAAAGGCAACATCTTTTGGTCAGTAAATACCAATGTCCCCAAAAGACATCAATTTGAAGTTAGCTCACTCATCAGGATGTATATTTTGCCATGATACTTTGAATGTACTACTGAGGCAGGAGTAGATGGAACTCAGGCTGAAGAGTTTCTCCCCTGTGGACCAAAACTCCGTTAAAGCAGGAGGATGGAGGAGGCTGGACCCTGCCCAGATAAGAGATAAACATCCCATATTTCTTATTCTTGGAGTTAAGGGGAACTCCCCAATTACACATTTGCAGAAAAGTTCCTTGGAGGTCAAAAAGGGAGGCGTGCTGTGATTCATGGGGTCGCAGAGTCGGACACGACTGAGCGACTGAACTGAACTACACCAAAATAAGTGATGTCAACTACCCATATAGGCTTTTTGGCTAGATTCCACCTTGGCTAAGAGGTGCGCACACACAGAGGGAAGGGTCCTGATACACCAAACACAGACTCAGACAAAACAAGAAAACTGGCCAAAGGAAACCCAGAAGAAATGGCCCATAGAAGTGATTCAAACTACCACGAGGGTGCAACTCTGTCTCTGAGCCCACCCCTGTGTCAAGCCACATATACTGTACTATTTTTCCTCCTAGTAAACATTTACTTACATCACTACTTTCTGGCCGTATGTGGAAATTCATTTCTATACAGCTGATGGGCCAGGGTCTTGTCACTGGCCACTGGTCCTCGGTGGTCTAGTGGCCAGGATTCAGCGTTCTCACTGCAACTGCCTAACCTCAATCTCTGGCTGGGAATGGAAATCCTGCTTCAAGTTACTGTAGGTCAAGGCCACTCAAGATAAGCATCCTGACTTTGCTAAGCATATTTTTGTTTTAGCAGAAAGGAGTTCATTTGCTGTTGAACATTAAGATGATATTATAGGTTAGTAATAACACACATGGTAGAAGTTTCGTAAAAGATAACACATATGCAGTTTACCAAATCTAATATGGAATATAGCAACTCCTGTTGCCAAATGCAAGTTCGTGTGCTTTTAGTTTCAATCTCACAAATTTTGCAATATACATGCATTCATGTGTGCTTCAGTCATGTCCGGCTTTTTGCAACTCCATGGACTGTAGCCCACCAGGTTCCTCTGTCCATGGAATTCTCCAGGTAAGAATACTGCAGTGGGTTGCCATTTCTTCCTCCAGGGGATCTTCCTGGCCCAGGGATCAATCACATGTCTCTTATGTCTCCTGCACTGGTGGGCAGGTTCTATACCACTAGCACCAACTGGGAATATACACCTACAGCTAATAATAATCTTCAATGTCATATCCCAGCTGATTTATTCTGGGTTCAGTTCAGTTCAGTGGCTCAGTCGTGTCTGACTCTTTGAGACCCCATGAATTGCAGGACGCCAGGCCTCCCTGTCCATCACCAACTCCCGGAGTCTACCCAAACCCATGTTCATCGAGTCGGTGATGCCATCCAGCCAGCTCATCTTCTGTCCTCCCCTTCTCCTCCTGCCCCCAGTGCTTCCCAGCATTAGGGTCTTTTCAAATGAGTCAACTCTTCGCATGAGGTGGCCAAAGTACTGGAGTTTCAGCTTTAGCATCAGTTCTTTCAATGAACACCCAGGACTGACCTCCTTTAGGATGGACTGGTTGGATCTTCTTGCAGTCCAAGGGACTCTCAAGAGTCTTCTCCAACACCACAGTTCAAAAGCATCAATTCTTTGGTGCTCAGCTTTCTTCACAGTCCAACTCTCACATCCATACATGACTATTGGTAAAACCATACCCTTGACTAGACGGACCTTTGTGGACAAAGTAATGTCTCTGCTTTAAAATATGCTATCTAGGTTAGTCATAACTTTCCTTCCAAGGAGTAATCATCTTTTAATTTCATGGCTGCAGTCACCATCTGCAGTGATTTTTGCTACTGGTTCAAAATTACTTACATGCAGAAACGTATATCATTCATTTATACCATACCACATTGGTTATTTTTGATAATTACACTCAAGTTAAAGAAAAAGCTACATAAGTTAGAGAAACAATATAACTTATAGAAAGTTGGCAAGCTGTTTAAACACAAGCAGTCTGACCCATCAGAGATGGCTAAAGTGGCTGATGGCTGCTGGATGGCTACAACATCCTTTGTTTACTGATATGGCAGATGACATTTTTTTGTCCACACACCAGTATTCAGAAAACGTAATAGTCCGAATGAGCTCTGATTATGATTTTATAAAGCAGAAAGATGTAGTTTCCAAATACTTTTGGTGTCTTCCACCAGTGAAGCCTAACTAGATTCACTTACTATAAATTCTATGTTCTGGGGAAGGAATACACTTCAGGTAAGCAGAACATGCATGAGTTTGGTATCCTGAGCTCAAGTTTAGATTCTACTACTAAATGTATTTAGACAAATTGCTTGCCTCCACTTTCCCGTCTTAATATGACTCTAATACCACCTCCTCGTAATGTTATTGTGCAGAGTAAATTAAGTTAGTATAAACAGCCAGGATCACGTGCTTCCAGTGAAATTAATAGTTCCCTATGCTCTAGTGGCTGGGAGTGGAGGAGTGTTGTGGAGGGAGTCCCTGTGTTTCTCTTTTCAAGTAAAAAACTCAGGCTGGGAATTATAGTCCAAGAAAAATATACTTTCCTTCCTGTTATCCTGTTTGTACTGTGTCTTTCCTATGCCTTTGTAGTCCACACTGCCTCCCATGAGATTAATTTAATGCACTTTTAAACAGCTCTTCCACATCAATAACAAAAACATTAAACACAACCAGATGTAATAGCGTCTCCCCAAGACGTCCTGGCAGCCCTGGTAAATAGCTCCCTTGCTCCATCTCCCGTTTCCAAGCCCAGGATAACTTCTGATAATATCCATCACACGTAGGGATCAAAAATCAAAGTCATTTGGTGGATCTAGACATTGAAAACAAAGGAAAATGTTGTTCCATGACATCCTCAGGCTGGCCTCAGCAGATTCTGTGTTAGAACACGTCCCAGTTCATCACTGTTTCAAAATGCCTTAGGGAAGCCATGTTTAAAATGAAATATTTTGGAACCACCAGTGGTCTCGTTATACAACAGTCTGAACAGACAATGATATTAGAAGCCAAGAACTTAAACTTTCTCTGATTACATGATATACTTCAGTTTCGTAATGAACTCCCATTACGATTAAAAATTAATAAACAAAAACATTTATTCTTTACACAGTTAAGTTAGGCATTAACTATTGAACTATATTGTTGGTTCAGAACATAAAGAAAAAGAAACTGAATTTATTCTCTCTCATTCTTTGAAAAAAAAACAAACTTCAAATATGAAACTGTTTTAGAAATGTCTTAAAAATTTCCAGGAAGCATAAGCAAATGAAAAGCTGAAAATATCCAAATCATAACTTACATTGGCTTACAAGAAATGGTATTATTTTACATCACTTTTATTTCCAAACTGGTTTTTCAATATACCTGAGGTTAAACTCAGAGCAATATTCAATTTTAAAAGCAAACCAAAGGATTTTTAGTATTAACACAGAGGTAGATTTTCTTCTCGAATGCTATAATCATACCTTGACTAAATTTAAAATATTGATTAATTTTATTTTATAAATTCTGACTTAGAATGATATCTTTTTTACAAATGCTTCTCAAAATGTATCCACAAATTTCAGTCCATTAATACTCCGGTTTACTAGATCACAGTGGGAATATTCATTCAGGACCAATTCATTAAGTCGATAAAGAATCCAGTCATTAAGAAAACAAGAGACAATGGTTTTGTTTTTCTGGTACAAATGTGAGGTTATATAATGTTGGATGCTCATGAGGAGATAAATTCTTGATAATAATTTAGGAAGGATATAGGAGATAAACATTACAAGTAGCACAAAGAAATACATTTTAATAACTGTGGTATTTGAGCAATAATTGAAATGAATGCTGATCTTATACTGCGCAAAACTAGTTTTAGAGATGGATGCAGTTAACCTTACAGTTTCATTTTGGAAGATAGTAAGTAAATCCAATATCATTTTCAAATACTATGATATGAAGCATTACAGGGCTCCTACCAAAATATACTTGAATGTCTCAGATGAAAGTAAGATAAAACAATGATTCTTTGGTAGTGTTTTAAAGAGGCTAACAAAGAAAGGATGAATTTTTTCCTGCCAACATTTTATTATCAGGGTATATGTAGTCCATACACCTATACAAAAGTTCAATGTTTATCCTGTACTCTTGTTTTCCTTATGTCAGTATTGTATCAAGTTTATGTTACAGTTCAGTTCAGTTCAGTCGCTCAGTCATTCCAACTCTTTGCGACCCCATGGACTGCAGCACACCAGGCTTCCCTGTCCATCACCAACTCCCAGAGCTTACTCAAACTCGTGTCCATCACGACGGAGTCAGTGATGCCATCCAACCATCTCATCATCTGTCGTCCCCTTCTCCTCCCACCTTCAATCTTGCCCAGCATCAGGATCTTTTCCAGTGAGTCAGTTCTTCACATCAGGTGGCCAAAGTATTAGAGTTTCAGCTCCAGCATCAGTCCTTACAGTGAATATTCAGGACTGATTTCCTTTAGAATGGACTGGGTGGATCTCCTTGCTGTCCAAGGGACTCTCAAGAGTCTTCTACAACACCACAGTTCAAAAGCATCAATTCTCAGGCGCTCAGCTTTCTTTATAATCCAACGTTCATATGCATACATGACTACTGGAAAAACCATAGTTTTGACTAGACAGGACTTTGTTGGCAAAGTAATGTCTCTGCTTTTTAATATGCTGTCTAGGTTGATCACAGCTTTTCTTCCAAGGAGCAGGTGTCTTTTAATTTTATAGCTGCGGTCACCATCTGCAGTGATTTGGGAGCCCCACAAATTAAGTCTCTCACTGTTTCCATTGTTTCCCCATCTATTTGTCATGAAGTGATGGGACCAGATGCCATGATCTTAGTTTTCTGAACATTGAGTTTTAAGCCAACTTTTTCACTCTCCTCTTTCACTTTCATCAAGAGGCTCTTTAGTTTCTCTTCTCTTTCTGCCATAAGGGTGGTATCATCTGCATATCTGATGTTATTGCTATTTCTCCCGGCAGATTTGATTCTAGTTTATGCTTCATCCAGCCTGGCATTTCACATGATGTATTCTGCATATAAGTTAAATATGCAGGGTGATAATATACAGCCTTGACATACTCCTTTCCCGATTTGGAACCAGTCTATTGTGCCATGTCCAGCTCTAACTGTCGCTTCTTGACCTGCATACAAGTTTCTCAGGAGGCAGGTCAGGTGGTCTGGTATTCCCATCTCTTTCAGAATTTTTCAGTTTGTTGTGTTCTACACAGTCAAAGGCTTTGGCATAGTCAATAAAGCAAAAGTACATGTTTTTTCTGGAACTCTCTTGCTTTTTTGATGATCCAACAGGTGTCGGCAATTTGATCAAGCTAATTGCTAAGAGGAGACCATGTTATTTAACCTGATGCAAAAAAAAAAAGTAGCATGCTGTGTATTAAACAATGTCAACACAAAATAGATGCTTTCCTATTACTTTGGTTCCATTTAAAGGCAGAACCAACAGAAATTAAAATAAGGACTGTTTCAAAGCATTTCCAAACAAAGCTCTCACTGAGTTAACAATATTAGGTAAATGGCTATGCATGTTGCATGAGGACTGTTTTGGAGTGGGTAAACAAAGATCTATATACTTGGTGTACATTCTGCTAATTCGATGCATGCCTTCCCCAACAAATGGGAAATGTGAAAAAATATATTTGGATACATGTTCATGTCTGTATATATTTAAATTATACCTATGCCCATAAAACTATGTGTACCTAATCTTATGTATATGAAATGTATATATATACATTTATGAACAGAGAAGTATATAAAACTATATAGCACTTACAAAATGCACATTTTTTTCTGGAAATTTTTATTTACTCAGTGATTTACATTCCTATTTAAATCTTTCAACAACTTTTTAAGGTACAGCTTCATATTATCTGTTTTCATCATACAAAGAAATTTAGACTCAGAGAAGTTATTTTACTTTGACATCGTAACACATATAAGTAGTAGAGTCATTATATATATATATATAGGAATGAGTATCATCTTGAATCTATCGCATGTTCCCTTATGTGGTTAATAAGAATAGTATATGACTTAACTCTACTCACACTGAACTACACAAAGATGAATGTATAGTTTGGCTATGGTTTCAAAGTCCATTACAAAAAACTTGACTCTCAATACCATGGCCAACTCATATTTTTCTCACATACAGCCATATTTAAATGCTAAACTGATGAGCATTTAGAGGCTATATACTAATGATAATATTGTTAGGCATCATTTGATATCCAAGGCCTAATACTGCTTATCCACTGGTGTGAGATTTTGTGGTTGAACAAGAATATGACGTACCCTTCCATCTATATTGGCCATTGTAACAATTTTCAGTTGTAGTGAAAGTTCATATAACCTTAAACATCATGATAAAATACTAATAATTAAGGACTAACAGACATGATCTTCTTCAGAGACATGAATAATTATTTATACTTTATGTACATTTTAAACTATTTTTATAGACATGACCCCAGCCAGATAGGTTTTCTTTCCTTAGTCTGCTGTGTAAAGAATCACTTTTGGAGGTTTATTGAATATTGTTTGTCATCTTGTGATCATTTGACATGGAGAATTTCAACCAAATTCATAAACAAGGAAGTGCGCATAGAAGAGGAAATACAATGATTTCTTTGGTTCTTTTCCCAAAACCATCTGGGCAAAGAGACTTTCACACCCCAAAGCTCCACATCTGCAATTGCAAAATAATTAATTCGTTGCCAAGCCATTGTGCGTATTCCAGGACACCAGCCAAGATCTAATACTGGCATCATTAAGTGAAAAATATTGTAATGTTAAATACTGTATTTCCCTGCTTCATGTTGCCAATCAATGATGTCAGTAGTATCCTGTTCTTTAGGAAACTTAATTAAATTCTTTCATTCAGATAATCAACATTTGTGCTTCCAACCACTCTTTAAATAGAGTCATTCTTTGTCTGGCAGCTGTGAGAACTTTTTACCCCATCCCCTAACAGAAACAAATGGAGAGGGAAAAAAAACTTCATTTAACACTTAGATAATGAAATCCTGTTTAAGATACCATTCACTGGTATGTTGCAGTTATAACAGTAAAGCTGAATCTTGGGGTTTATTCAAGCTAAGTGGATATATGTGTCAATGAAGTCTGGTAAAAATGAATTAAATGCCTTAACTCACCATATCAAAATGTTATTTCTCTATTTCATGCCTTATCAGAAAACGCACATACTGTGAATGTCACAGCTTCACTAAAATTTGAAGATGTATCAAACCAAAATCCTACATTTCTGATGACGGTTAATGTAAAAGGAAGAATTTTAACTACGAAGAGACCTTTATACTAATCAGAAATAAACATTCATTAATTGTACAGCATCTTCATAAAGAGAAAATCTTGAAAGAGTGTATGTATGCATTCAAGGCAGGATCTTTTTATTTTATTTTAAAATAAATAAATTTTATTTTAAAATTTTTGGTCATCATATCCTTACTGTTCCTTACTAAATTTATCAATAAATAGTTGCTTCTCTTTCTTTCTTTCATATATACACACTTGTGCTTATGCATTATACAGATTTATTTAGGCCATGAAAAAACAAACATATATTACCTGGGTTGTTACATGCATATTTTTCATCTATTTCTGTATCTCTAATACAAATTATATATTTGGAGACTGAGGATTAAATTGTTACTTAGACTTTCAAAAAAAGACATTTGCAAATATTTAAAATGTTTATGAAAATCCTGGTCTTCAAACTCAGAACACCTTTGAGAATTAGTTTATATTTTAAAGCCACAAATTTTTGGCTGTTATTCTCTTCCCTCATATATAAGCCTTAAAATACAAGAGCTGAGTGCTAGAAAAATAATTCATTCTCACCATCTTCTTAGCCTGCCACCAAACTCCAGTAGCAAAGTTTATAACCATTTATCCTATATGTATTTCACACTTATAATAGTATAACCATATAATAAAAATATTGCTGAATTGACAAATTTAATTAGATAATATCTAAAAATGATGTTAGAACATGCCTTCGAATAGTTTTTATTTGAATTATTTTAGTTTATATTAACACAACCTAAGCTAACTGAAACTCTCCATTTTTTTTGTTTCATATGCACAAAAGACTTTTCACTTTAACTTGGTTTGAGAAAGGCTCTTCGAGAAAGAACTAAACCTCTTTTGACTCCGGCTGTGTTTGATGTCCCCCTGCTAACCTCCCCAAAACAAATAATGGCCCAACACCTGCTTAGTTACCTTTAACAACAAACTTTTAGCACTAAGCATATTTGGCATTAACTAGGAAAAAGGGAATCTATACCTCAGATTATAAGAAGACAGTAGAATAGTCTTCATAATACATAAGCAATATGTATATATTGATCAAGTTTGCTTGATACCCAAACAGGACACATGAAGCAATGAAATAATAAATGTATCGGTTATTAAAAGTAAAATTCCAAATACTATGATTTAAGTAATTAGCAATCAGCACACATACCTCTTTGGATAAATTCAAGGTAATGCAAAAGCCTTATTCTGAGAGAACAAACCTACTGCGAATGAATAGAGCAGTATTTTTCTCAAGCAATGGAATCAAAGTGCTTTTATTTCTTAATGGGTTTTCTATTTTTACACTAAAAGTATGCTGTATTATGTTCTCCATCACGTGCAGGAGAAAAACATAGTTTTCCAGCACACCTGCTGAAAATGAAAGATTTCTCTTCGGTTTGGAGTTTACCTCCCTCTCTGGCCATGTGCTCATTTCTCAGATCACTGCTGAACTCACGTTTTGTTTGCATGTGAGCAATGTTTGAGGTCCTATATTAGAATTCCTTTTCTAGGATAATTATCCCAGTCACTAAAAGTATCTATTTTTACCATACCTCAGAAATCTTATGGATGTTTCCAACTTACCGAGAATATATGCAGCCCACACATAATGAATTTCGAAATGCTTGAACAGATTGTGTGCCTTGTAAATAGGGCATAATGCCCTTTGCTGAGAATGAACAGGCATATGTGAGTCTTTAGCCACAGCCAGCCACCAGTGTCCCTTTTTCACAATGAGTTTTAAAAAAGAATGCCCCTCATCTGAAGAGGAACATGATATGCTTTGCTGTGATACCTTTACAATTTATCACATTGTAAACACTGCATGTGAGTCAAAAATTCAATAGGCCTTTTCTTAGAATCATAATTTATGTATGATAATGTATATATAATTATTTATACATATGATAAATAAATAATTGCTTCCTTTGGTTTTCACCAGCAAGTGATCTCTTCTGACTTAATAGTGATTGAAGAAAGATGAACTGTAGGTGTTAAGATTAGCCATACCAGCCACACTTGTTTGGAATTCATTTTCATCTTCTTTTAGTAATTATAGATGGTTAAATACATAAAAGAGAACAAAATCTTCTGGGAAACTTCTCCCTGGTTACTAGACCAACGCATAATGAGCCATTAAAAGAAGATCCTTCTGGAAAATTCAAAATCACTCCAAGCATGTTTATGTTTTCAGCTTGGCTTAGAAGTACAATTATTTTAGTTAAAACAAGAAAGTGTTATTTTTCATCCTTCACACTGGCAAATCAGTTTTAAAACAATAATACAAAGTTAGCCAGAGCAAAGGAAACAGAAATGCTCATATATGGCTGGTGAGAGAGTAAACTGGTCCCATCACTGCGGGTCTCAGGCTTGTGGCTTTAAATATGATGGATCTGCCAATGACAGAATGAGTTCTTGTCATCAAGCGAACTTATCTCTATATCCACAGCCTCTGTCATGTGACTTTGTCTTTCTCCCATAGGAAATAGAATGAAACTCCCCACTTCCTGACTTTGGGGTTGGCCTTGTGATTTAGTTTAGCCAATGAGATGATATTAGACATGGGCTTGAGCAGTGGGGGCTATCCTTGTATGCCTCTGTTATCAATATAAGAACCGCTGCCCCTTAAGCCTGAGCCTCAGAATGAATACACATAGCAAAGATCAAAACCCAACCTGAAGTGAGGAACAAAGTCCAGCATGACCCTTAGCTTAAGTAGAAACCCAGACAAACTCACATCTGATGAACCAATACTGAGTCAACTTGCAGACATGTGAGAAATAAAAATTTTATTGCTCTTTCTCTACTCAGATTCTCTGGTTATTTCTTACATGGCAGTAACTGACCAATAGATGCTAATGATTTCCAAAATGCATTTCTCTTTGCCTAACTGTTCTCTTAAGTCCCACGGCCACTGGCTACTTAACATTTCTCATATTTCAAACTTGGCATGTCCAACACTGAGATCCTGACATTCCTCCTCAACCCTACTCCTATCTTCCTTGTCTAATTATTGGCACATCGTATTTCCTGTTGCTCAATACAAAAACCCTTTGAGTCATCTTTGATGATTTTCTTTCCCTCACTCCTACTTTTAATCTTTTAATAAATCCTGAAGACTCTATACTCAGGACGTGAACACTTGCTTTCGTTTTCATTACTTAAATGTTAGTAGCAACCTTTGTATTACTTAAAAAACTAAAAGCAATAAATAGCTTTTAAATCCTTTAAAAGGGGGAAAATAAACCCATTCCTTCTTTAAGAAGGATGGCTCACTTTCTGAGGGCAAGAGAAATGAACCCCTGCTGAAGTTGCTGCCTGGTATGCTCCTTACACTGTAAGCAGGCAAGGTTTTCCTTTCAATTCACAGGGTCTCTATTTCTCCAGGGTCTTTACAGCTACCAGTGACATGAACTACACAAAGTGGGGGTGGTAGGGAATCATGGAGATGAGAAGGTAGCAACTGCTCTACAAATCACTCAGGATGCCCTGCTGCTGCTGCTAAGTTGCTTCAGTCGTGTCCGACTCTGTGCGACCCCATGGACTGCAGCCTGCCAGGCTCCTCTGTCCATGGGATTTGCCAGGCAAGAGTACTGGAGTGGGTTGCCACTGCCTTCTCTGCAGGATGCCCTAGAGCATGTTATTTCACCTTGGGTAGAAAAAAGAAAAAAAGAGAAAGAGAGGTGGGTGGGGGGAGAGAGAGGTCATGCAGATTTAGTAAATTAACTGCTTTCCCATTGGTGGGGGACAGAGGACATGAGAAGACACTGATTTTATTTGGGATAATAAACACTGTCTTGCACAACTAGATGTATAGGTGTGTCTCTTTGTCTGCCAACTGATTTAAGGCGTGTGGGTGTCTGAGCATTCGGCTTAGAGCTGAAAATGCCACACTGAGGTTTGTCTTTGCTCTGCAGGAATCTCTCAAATTAGCAGAAGCAAACAAACACCATATTAAATGGAGTTCCTGCTCCTCTGTAAAACTTAAAACAAATAGGCTGGAACTCTACAGCTGTGGGTGACTCAGACTCACAAAACTTCAAAAACAGCCTTTCTGTTCTCCTTTTCACTATCAGTAGCAAATTGATTAGACTGCTTTCCCATTATCCCAAGCATTCCATACTTTAATTGTCTTTGTGTGCTGGAAAAGGCTGGGGCCCTCACACAGAGAGAGGTCACCCTGGACTGATGATTCTAGATATTGAAAACAATCATTAAAATCACAGAGGAAAAAAAAATTCATGTACATTAAACTAGGTAATCTATGCAATTTTTACTAATTGTCCATTGTCATCAGTCTAGTCCTTTAAAACCTGACATACATATATATATATATTCATACATATATATACTGCATAAATGTCATTTATATATACACACACAAACACATACATTATCTATTTCTGCAAAAAGTGCTCATACATTATATATACATATTTTTCATACCTACAAACACCTAATCCATAATGATGAAAAAGAAGCTAGAATATTAAAATTTATGACAGTGAAGGACAAAAGTGTCCCCCAAACAGGTAATTAGAAAGAAACCCAATTATCAAAGTAGGTGTTAAAATATTTGAATCACGTGAAGTTACAAAGTTTAGTGAGAAACAGTCTGAGAATAAAATGGCAAAGATCAATGATTCAACTTGCAATGCTTTGTTAACCAGGACTTTCAAATTAAACAATGATTAAGGTATAATTGTATCACTCCTTTAATTTTATTTTGAACCAAGTTGCTTCAGTCCTATCTGTCTCTTTGTGACCCCATGGACTGTAGCCTGCCAGGCTCCTCTGTCCATGGAATTCTCCAGACAAGAATACTGGAGTGGGTTGCCATGCCCTCCTCCAGGGGATCTTCCCAACCCAGGGATTGAACCCATGTCTCTTTTATCTCCTGCACTGGCAGGTGGATTCTTTACCACTAGTGCCACCTGGGAAGGCCTAGCATTATGGAGAGGTCAGAATTTAGCAGAATTAAGACTATTTTTCAAATTCTATAGATTAATGTCAGTATGGTGACCTCTGTCAGATTCTTAAACATTAGTATGTAAGACTTGCTGTGCCTACAGATATGTATATTGTAAATTATGAAACTTTTATTTTCTTTAGGGTGCAAAGATTTCATCATTATAACAATCCATGTGCAATTGGGAATACTCTTTGTTCTGTGGCTGTGATTTTTGAATTGTCATCTACATTCTAGAGGATTAATGATGTTCTGGTTTCTCGAAGCTGAGCTACGAAATCTCAACAAAAACTGACATTCTCAGTACTGCCTATTTTGAGCAGCATGGTGAGTCTACATAGAAAGCAGATTTATTAAATGTTCCATGAATTACACCTTAAAGAAAAGAGGAAAAGAGATATCTTTCTATGTGGCTAAGCTAGCCATTTATCACAATTCAAAAAAAAAAAAATTCAGATACGGAATAAAAAGGATATCCAACCTATGCATTGACGAAGCCATAGATGAAACACCAGATGTGCCTGAGATCTAAACTCTGTGCTTGAAGAGGCTGCCTTTGTAGTTGACATGAAATGCAGATTATATTACAGTTCTACAACTGTCTTCTCCCCTCCTATTCATAAGTTTTCTATTACCTGCTGGACTGTTGTGTTACTGGCTGTAACATACAGGACTTTATACAGAAAGACCATCCACAAAATAAGCAGCTCTTTATCCAGCTGCTTGCAAAACCAGCTTTCAGAAACTAAATGCACTGCTTCCCAGGATGGAACAATTTTATCCGGTTACTAATGGGAAAAGTGAAATATAGGTAGGAAAAAACTTCCTATTCTTTTGAGCCTTCACATTACTTGAATATCAACAGGTTTTTGGTTTTTCCAATGCTGTCGAGGCATATTTTCCTTTAATCACTTTAAATTCTAAAAACTGTGGGCAACATGTATACCTGTGGCGGATTCATTTTGATATTTGGCAAAACTAATACAATTATGTAAAGTTTAAAAATAAAATAAAATTAAATTAAAAAAATAAAAAAATAAATAAAAAATAAAAACTGTGGGCAACAAACTTGGAAGAAACTGGGAAATCAAAGATACGCAATCTATCTCTTTATTAATAGATTTTAGGGAAAAATATAAAGTGACCCATTAGACTCCTAAGCACTCTGACTCTTCTGTAATCTATGAAGTTAATCATAATTAAAATTACAATATTAGATCTTTGGTTGGTATGAGAGAAATAAATTCAATCTTTATAGGGATAACACTATTAAAGCATAAGGGACATTTTCTGTTGTGAAGCAAAATATGCTTCTTAATGTTTTTTATTCTTTGGGCTCATAACTTGAGACCACTTGGTTGACATTTCAGCAGTAATTCTTACAGTAACATAAGTCATCGTGTCTGCTAGGTTCATTCTCTTCCAAGGTGTTGTTTGAATCAGTAAGTCAGTGGTTCTGATGGCTGCTGCTGCTGCTAAGTCGCTTCAGTCGTGCCCGACCCTGTGCGATCCCATAGACTGCAGCCCATCAGGCTCCACCGTCCCTGGGATTCTCCAAGCAAGAACACTGGAGTGGGTTGCCATTTCCTTCTCCAATGCATGAAAGTGAAAAGTGAAAGTGAAGTCGCTTAGTCATGTCGGACTCTTAGCGACCCCATGGACTGGAGCCTACCAGGCTCCTCTGTCCATGGGATTTTCCAGGCAAGAGTACTGGAGTGGGGTGCCATTACCTTCTCCGTCTGATGGCTAGTGTTACCCAATTGAAAAGATAACTTTTTCAGATAACCTATGTTAAAAAGAAATATATACAATAAAATGGTGAAATAAAAGAGTAGTTTGAAGAGAATGGTTAGTTTATTCACCCGCATTGCCACTTTCTAAATTTGAAACTGTACTGTGCAGGAAAACATAAAAATTAGAATGAGAAAGAGTGTCTTTTGCTGCCAGACTCTGAAAACATAATTAAATAAACAATGAATCTTCCTATATGTAGCAACATGAAGTTCACTTAAACCAGAATAATGCCTCAAACTGTATTCATTTTGCTAAAACTGGGTCATACTTTAATATAGATTTTTAAAGAGCAGCTCTCAATTACAAGGACAGATTTTTAAAATACATGTCATCCCACCCAAAATGAAGGCATTTTTCAATTTTATAGTAATGGAGAATATTGAGTTACCACTTCCAATCTTAGAAAAGGGGTTCTCAAAATGCAGTCCAGAGACTTCTGTGAGTGAGTGTTAGATGCTCAGTCGTGTCCGACTTTGCGATCCATAGACTGTAGCCCACCAGGCTTCTCTGTCCATGGAATTCTCCAGGCAAAAATACTGGAGTGGGTTGCCAGTTCCCTTCTCCAGGGAATATTCCCAACCCAAGAATCAAACCCAGGTCTCCTGCACTGAAGGCAGATTCTTTAGCATTTGAGCCACTAGGGAAGCCCCTGGGAGTCCCTGAAAGCCTTTCAGGGGGTCTATTAGCTCAAAATTATTTCATAATAATACTGATATTATTTTGTTATCCATTCATTTTCTCATGGATGTAGAGTGAAATATTCCAGAGGTTCAGGATTTGCTATTACAATAGAAATTGATACGAGATTCCAGCTGTCTTTTCTAAATCAGACATTATTGAGATTTGTGAACATGCCAAACAAGGAAACTCTTCCCATTAGTTATTTTTGTTTTAGGAAACATTTCTAACAAAAATATGCTGTTTATGTTAATATTCAATTGGTTTATTATTGCTATTTTAAGTTCCAAAAATTTAGTGCCTCAATTTTAATTTCTAATACAGTAAATATTGATAGGTCTAGACCACATTTTAAAATATTATGGGGGTCCTCAGTCATTTTTACGTATGTTTAAGAAACTCCGCCTTAAAACATTCTTGACCTTTAAGACATTTTCTTCCAGAAATCTTATAAATTAATAAGAATACTAAATGCAGGTATCAGTCCAGAAATTTCCTTTATATCTGCTTTTCTTACCTAAAACAATGTGGTCCCTGAACAGGAGTTCAGGAAATAAAAATTGATAAGACAACGTTTTAATTGTGGAAAAGAGTAAAACCAATACAGGTTTCTAGGAGTTTGACAACTGCAAAAACCTCCCTGGAGGTAATTTTATCAAAATTGTATCATTTCCTCCAATCATATTTTTCCTCACAGTGTGGTAAACTGTTTATAAAAATAATATTCTATGCACTGCTCAAGATAATGAGTCTGCCATGCCTAAAAGTAGTGATAGATGATGTCTGGGTGAGAACTTGCATTTTTATTTATTCAGTGAGTTCTCTGCCCTTTCCCCAGCAATGCCATAATGTAGCTAGTATAAAGCTGCCTTGGTTATGTTTAATATCATCCTACTCAATATATGAAGACCAAGGCTCTTCCCAAAATAGAAGCCAGAAATTAAAAGTCAGTTTAAACCTCTTCTTTTTTTTTTTATTTTATTTTATTTTATTTTTTTAAATTTTATTTTATTTTTAAACTTTACATAACTGTCATACGTGTTCTAATCTAACATATTCTCATTTGAATTAAAACCAAGGACTTATAAACTGAGATTGTTCAGTATATCTAACATTTTCTCAGGCAGATTCTCACAAGATGATAAATATTCAACACTGAATTTAGCTCCCAGACTTGGATGTAGGTTTGCTTCTTTTCATTACTAATATTTAGATAGGTGTTAGCCTGTTACTACCAAGTTAGTTTCAGATATCATCTTGATATTCTAAATCTAATCTATATATATTCTGAAGAGTAACTTCAAGAAAAGCAGCATTTCCCTTTTTTTGGACTGGTCAATAATTGTGCCATTCTGTTCACTACTGCTCTAGAAGGAAAGAAATTTCTAACTAGTTGGGAATAACCAACTTTAGTTTGCCAGACTACAGTCACCTTAGATAAATTCAGTCATTAAGTGATCCAGGTGTAGGATAACATTCTCTCTTAACAACATGACTTCAACTGGAATCTTCAGGATGATCTTTTAACAACTACAGGATGGTATGATGAGTAGAAACCACATAGTTCAGTTCAGTTTAGTTCAGTCGCTCACTAGTGTCTGACACTTTGCAACCCCATGGACTGCAGCACACCAGGATTCCCTGTCCATCAGCAAATCCCAGAGTTTACTTAAACTCATGTCCATCAACTCAGTGATGGCATCCAACCATCTCATACTCTCTTGTCCCCTTCTCCTCCTGCCTTCAAATTTTCCCAGCATCAGGGTCTTTTCCAGTGAGTTCTTTGAATCAGAAGGCCAAAGTATTGGAGATTCAACTTTATCATCAGTCCTACCAATAAATATTCAGGACTGATTTCCCTTAAGATTTGACTGGTTGGATCTCCTTGCAGTCCAAGGGACTCTCAAGAGTCTTCTCCAATACCACAGTCCAAAAGCATCAATTGTTCAGCGATGAATTTTCTTTATAGTCCAGCTCTCAAGTCCATACATGACCACTGGAAAAACCATAGCTTTGAGTAGAAGGACTTTTGTTGGCAAAGTAATGTCTCTGCTTACTAGTATGCTGTCTAGGTTGGTCATAGCCTTTCTTTCAAGGAGCGCCTTTTAATTTCATGGCTGCAGTCACCATCTGCAGTGATTTGGGAGCCCAAGAAAATAAAGTCTGTCACTGTTTCCATTGTTTCCCCATCTATTTGCCACAAAGTGATGGGACCAGATGCCATGATCTTAGTTTTCTGAATGTCGAGTTTTAAGTCAGCTTTTTCACTCTCCTCTTTCACTTTCATCAAGAGGCTGTTTAGTTCTTGACTTTCTGCCATAAAGGTGGTGTCATCTGCATATCTGAGGTTATTGATATTTCTCCTGGAAATCTTGATTCCAGCTTGTACTTCAACCAGCCCAGCATTTCACATGCTGTACTCTGTATGTAAGTTAAATAAGCAGGGTGACAATATACAGCCTTGACATACCCCTTTCCCAACTTGGAACCAGTCTATTGTTCCATGTCCAGTTGTAACTGTTGCTTCTTGACCTGCATATAGATTTTTCAGAAGGCAGGTCAGGTGGTCTGGTGTTCCCATCTCTTTCAGAATTTTCCACAGTTTGTTGTGACCCACACTTCAACAGCTTTGGCATAGTCAATAAAGCAGAAGTAGATGTTTTTCTGGAACTCTCTTTCTTTCTTGATGATCCAACAGATGTTGGCAATTTGATATCTGGTTCCTCTGCCTTTTCTAATCCAGCTTGAACATTTGGAAGTTTACAGTTCACATATTGTTGAAGCCTAGTTTGGCGACTTTTGAGCATTACTTTGCTAGCATGTGAGATGAGTGAAATTGTTCAATAGTTTGAACATTCTTTGGCATTGCCTTTCTTTGGGATTGGAATGAAAACTCACTGTTTGCAGTCCTGTGGCCACTGCTGAGTTTTACTGATTTGCTGGCATATTGAGTGCAGCCCTTTCACAGCATCATCTTTTAGTATTTGAAATAGCTCAACTGGAATACCATCACCTCCACTAGCTTTGTTTGTAGTGATGCTTTCTAAGGCCCACTTGACTTCACATTCCAGGATGTCTGGCTTTTGATGAGTGATCACACCATCGTGGTTATCTGGGTCATGAAGATCTTTTTTGTACAGTTCTTCTGTGTATTATTCCCACCTCTTCTTAATATCTTCTGCTTCTGTTAGGTCCATGACATTTGTGCCCTTTATTTTGCCCATCAATGCATGAAAATTTCACTTGGTATCTCTAATTTTCTTGAAGAGATCTCTAGTCTTTCCCATTCTATTGTTTTCCTCTATTTCTTTGCATTGATTGCTGAGGAAGGCTTTCTTATCTCTCCTTGTTATTCTTTGGAACTCTGCATTCAAATGGGTATATCTTTCCTTTTCTCCTTTGCATTTTGCTTCTCTTCTTTTCTCAGCTATTTGAAAGGCCTCCTCAGACAACCATTTTGCCTTTTTGCATTTCTCTTTCTTGGGGATGGTATTGATCACTGCCTCCTGTACAATGTTACAATCCTCCATCCATAATTCTCGCACTATTTGAAACTTCCACTGTATAATCATAAGGGATTTGATTTAGGTCATACCTGAATGGTCTAGTGGTTTTCCCCACTTTCTTCAATTTAAGTCTGAATTTGGCAATAAGGAGTTCATGATCTAAGCCACAGTCAGCTCCCAGTCTTGTTTTTGCTGACTGTACAGAGCTTCTCCATCTTTGGCTGCAAAGAATATAATCAATCTTATTTCAGTATTGACCATCTAGTGATGTCCATGTGTAGGGCCTTCTCTTGTGTTGTTGCAAGAGGATGTTTGCTATGACCAGTGCATTCTCTTGGCAAAACTCTATTAGCCTTTGCCTTGTTTCATTTTGTACTCCAAGGCCAAATTTGCCTGTTACTCCAGGTATTTTTTGACTTAATACTTTTGCATTCCAGTCCCCTATAATGAAAAGGACATCTTTTTGGGGTGTTAGTTCTAGAAGGTCTTATAGGTCTTCTTAGAACCACTCAACTTCAGCTTCTTCAGCATTACTGGTTGGGGCATAGACTTGGTTTACTGTGATATTGAATATTTTGCCTTGGAAATGAACAGAGATCATTCTGTAATTTTTGAGATTGCATCCAAGTACTGCATTTCAGATTCATTTGTTGACTATGAGGGCTACTCCAATTCCTCTAAGGGATTCTTGCCCACAGTAGTAGATATAATGGTCACCTGAGTTAAATTCATCCTTTCCAGTCCATTTTAGTTCACTGATTCCTAAAATGTCGATGTTCACTCTTGCCATCTCCTGTTTGACCACTTCCAATTTACCTTGATTCATGGATCTAACATTCCAGGTCCCTACACAATATTGCTCTTCACAGCCATGGACTTTACTTCCATCACCAGTCACATCCACAACTGAGTGTTGTCTTTGCTTTGGCTCTGTCTCTTCATTCTTTCTGGAGTTATTTCTCCACTGATCTCCAGTAGCATATTGGGCACCTATAGACTTGGGGAGATCATCTTTCAGTGTCCTATCTTTTTGCCTTTTCATACTGTTCATGGGGTTTTCAAGGCAAGAATACTGAAGTGGTTTGCCATTTCCTTCTCCAGTGGACCACGTTTTGTCAGAATTCCCTGCCATGACCCGTCCTTCTTGGGTGGCCCTATATGGCAAGATTCATAGTTTCACTGAGTTAGACAAGACTGTGGTCTATGTGATCAATTTGATTAGTTTTCTGTGATTATGGTTTTCATTCTGTCTGCCCTCTGAGCCATAAGGATAAGAGGCTTATGGAAGCTTCCTGATGAGACAGACTGACAGAGGGGGAAACTGGGTCTTGTTCTGATGGGTGGGGCTATGCTCAGTACCTCTTTAATCCAAATTTCTGTTGATGGGGCTTGTTGTGTACCCTCCCTGTTGTTTGACCTGAGGCCAAACTATGGTGGAGGTAATAAAGATAATGGTGACCTCCTTCAAAAGGTCCCATGCATGCACTGCCACACTCAGTACCCCTGACCCTGAGGCAGGCCACTGTCAATCCATGCCTCCACCAGAGATTCCTGGACTCTCACAGGCAAGTCTGGGTCAGTCTCTTGTGGGGTCATTGCTCCTTTCTCTTGGGTCCTGGTGCACACAAGGTTTTGTTTATGGCTTCCAAGTTCTCTCCCCCCAGTCCTGTGTAAGTTCTGGTGGCTCTATGGTGGGGTTAATGGTGACCTCCTCCACGAGGGCTTATGCCATACCCAGTTCTGCTGCACCCAGAGCCCCTGCCTCTGCAGCAGGCCACTGCTGACTCGTACCTCCACAGGAGACACTCAAACACTCAAAGGCAGGTCAGATTCAGTCTCTGTGGGGTCTCCTGGTGTGCACAATGTTTTGTTTGAGCCCTCTGAGCATTCTGGCAGGTATGGGGTTTGATTCTAAACGTGATTTCGTCCCTCCTACCATCTTGCTGGGGCTTCTCCTTTGCCCTTGGACATGGGGTATCTTTTTTTGATGGGAGCCAACATTCTCCTGTTGATGGCTGTCCAGCAGCCGATTGTAATTTTGGAGTTCTCACAGGAGATGAGAGCACAATCTTCTATTCTGCCAACACTCAAGCTAGATAGCTAGAAAAACCTCTATTTCCTTCAAGCTTTGATATTTACTGGCTTATATGTCATTACCAAGTTAATTTTAACCATAATGAGTCCCAGTTTTCTTTATGTAATATGGACATAACAATGTCTATCTGGATGGACAGTTAGGAGGCTATATAGAAAATCCCAGCACATTGATGGGCACATGGTAGACAGTTAAAAATTGCAATTATTGCATAGCTAATAAGGTATTTTTTCTTTAATTTACTTAAAAGTGTCTGTTAATCTATAGAGTTTAAAGAAAGCTGGAAGGGATGAAGCAAATTTGCCTAACCAGTCTGAAAACCTAATGGAATGAATGGGATCAAGAACTCCATCTGCTTTTTCAAGGTAAAAGGTTCTGAATTTGTTCATATAGACTAGGATGACAAGACCATGCATGTTAAATAATGCTATATATTTGGACTATTTAGATTTGGATGATTATAACAGTAATCATAATCATGATATAAAAATATCTTGGGGAAAACAATATCCAGTAGCAGTCAAGGAATCATTCAGAATTAGGGAGAAATGTCTGAGTTTGTCTCGTACTACTAAGTAAAAGCAAACACAAAAGCAGTTAACTACTGTCTTGAGTGAGACATTACTTGGCTGAAAGGCCAGGATGGGACAGGCAGGGAAAACACTGGGTTTGATGTTTATTTAAATAGATGACTTTTGAGTACTGTAATTTGGTACCCTACTGGGTACCTCAGTTAGAAAAAAATACCTAATCAACAAGCAGAGAAGCACACACAGGACACTCTGACTTATGTTCTGTAATCCAGCCAGCTTTACCAAGGGCCACTTTAGTAATCTTAGATTAGAATCAATGCTATCTGACCACTTGTTTTTTGCACAATTTGAGGTGATTGTGTAGGGATGCAGCCAGAAAACAGAAATATACTTGATGCTAGGAAAGCTTCTTACTAATAGTGTGACCATAAAGAGAATATAGACACCCTAATTATTAGAGCAGTCCTTATGTGACTCTATGATGTTTACATAGACAGTCAAATGAGGTTTCATTGCAAGTTATTCAAAACACTAAAATTATTTTTTGCCAGCCTATCTCTAAAACTGTGGTATTTTAAAAAATCTAATTTCTTAAGAGGTATATCAAGGTCAGTTTATTAAATAGCTTTCTCAAGCTAGACCTTTAACTAGAGCAATTTCCATAGACTGACTCTCAAAACTAGAACTCATTCATCCCCTTACTTGTGACCATTACTATCAAAAGTTCAAATAGTTCTCAGAATGTGCTACTCATCAACAGACCATTAAAAGCCTAGTTAGCACATTATGTGAGCCCAGATGCCCAGCTCCAGGTGGTCTTGCTAAAATATTAAATCCCCCTGGAGAAGAGAATGGCAACCCACTCCAGTATTCTTGCCTGGAAAATCCCACAGAAAGAGGAACCTGGAAGGCTACAGTCCATGGGGTTGAAAAAGAGTTGGACATGACTTAGCAAATGAAAAACAAAGAACAAATCAATCATGCTGATGTTTGGGAGAAATCAACATAATACTGTAAAGCAATTATCCTTCAGTTAAAAATAAATAAATTTAAAAAATTAAATCCTACATGCCCTTATAACAACAGATCCTTCCTGGTGGAGTCTTATATTCACGCCTTCCTCAGGCTAACACAATCAAAATACATTTCTACATTGTCCCCCCCCCCCCCGATCCTGTCAGTGCATATTAAATGGTTACTGCAATTCCTTTGAAGTCTAGGCTATTTAGCAAAAAGTTTATAACTTCTCTGTTCAGGCTGTTCTAAGATTTGCTTTATGTTCTACGCCTAGGAGCAATGAAGAGTTGTGGTAATGTATCTTGTGGAAAACAGGCACCATCTTAGGAAGTACAAACTTACCAAAAAAGGTTTTTTTCTGGCAGTGAAGAGAGAACATTTTTGGTCAGACAGAAATTTCTGGGAGATTCAATTAGGATTCAAGACAGTCAAATGAGGTTGACTGGCCCGGCAAAGTGTCACTCTACATGTTTCATAATTTTACCCCTTCTCCAGTAGAACCTTGTCTTTGACAGAAGATCTACTGGGGCTAGGAATTTAGTCCCTGTTTCTGTATATCATCAAATCCTAGGCCTGAAGTTTAGCAAGTCTGCCCTGTGGCTGCAGGAAATAAAAATCCCTTTTACAGCTGCCATAGAGGCCCTTTGGCTTTAGAACATGACTTCTACATTCACAATTAACTACACTATACCTATTATTTTCCTTTCGAAGTCTCCTGCATCATTAAAATAGTTAACCTACTTTATTAGCCTTAAAAGTATCACTGTCCCATAATAATCTAGTACCACAGGTACTTGATGTCTAAAGTCTTTCCTTCTAACTACTCTTCTTCCCAATTAATCACAAGTTAAAGTTTGATGTAATGATGATGCCATTGCATGCCAGAAGTTGATGTCCCACAACTCTCACCAGGAAAGGGGTCCTAATGTGTTTTACACAGATACCCAGGCCTCCTCCTAGCTTATCCTAAGAGTTTTCTTCCTAGAACCTCTCTGGTTTCCTAGAAAACAGATCCTGAGGCAAGGATTAACTACCAATAATTTATCTGGAGGTGGAATTCTAAGAAAACAAAGCAGAGAATAAGGAAATGAAACAATGTGCTGTGTGAATGCACAGAGTTCTACTTCAGGAGAATTCTATCAACTGCACATGCCTATCTATGTGAGAAATCTATGAAAAAGGGTGAATGGAGATATCATGCCTTGAAAAATTCCATTGAAGAGAGAAGACTAATTTATCCACCCAGTTTCCTTTTATCTCCTGTCTTCAAATGGTCAAAATTTCCCCCAGTTGGATTTAATTCCCTCATAGTTTTGGACCACATCATCCAGCCCCTTTGGCATTCAGGTGGAAGACAAGTCCATGCTCTTCCACAACAGATTGTTACCCAAGTCCCGAAGTGATAAGAGAAACTAAATACTCAAGATGACATTGGTCTCAGAGGGCAAGAACACTGGTTAGTAAGTTGTTGGTCATCTGTGGTCATTGCTGGAGTGGAGTATTACAGCTCAGATTCCAGGGCATAGTTGAGCCAAGAAACTCTGAAAAATTACAAAACATATATATATAGGTTGCTGAAACTTGCTCAAGATGCATTTAAAAAGCACAAAACAAGACGTAAGAGGGAAATCTCTCACACCTAGTATTTGAGACTGTTTATAATCTCAAGGTGAATGACGATCATGAAATGCTCCAGCAGGCAACAAGGAAAGGTGAGAAGCAGAGGGCTGTGTAGGTAAACCTCCTGACCACTTTGCAGATGACTGGGAAAGAGAAGTTGGCGCATATTCAAGACTAAAGACCATATTATAGAGGAGTGAAGAAAACAGGTCTTAGTTTAAATGAAGCCATTCAAGATCTGGATGTTCAATCATGGACACTCCCTACTAGCATCTTCCAGTTACTAAAAGGTAGGGAAAAGAAGGAAGAACTTGCTCAGAGCAAAGGGAGAGGAGAAAACAGTAGAAAGGGTGATAAACACCACTAGCAAAAGGCATACCACAGCTGCTACTGCTGCTACTAAGTCGCTTCAGTCGTGTCTGACTCTGTGCGACCCCAGAGACGGCAGCCCACCAGGCTCCCCCGTCCCTGGGATTCTCCAGGCAAGAACACTGGAGTGGGTTGCCATTTCCTTCTCCACAGCAGTCCTTCTCAAACTTCTTTGTGCATACACATGATCCAAGAATCTTATTAAAATACAGATTCTGATTCAGTGGTCCTGGATTGGGATCTGAGATTTCACCTATAAAAATTTCAGAGTTAATGCCGATACTAATGATCTGAAGATCACATTTGTAATATTACAAGATACTACGTAGTACTAATAGTTTTTAAAAATGATGCCTAATACTACCAGAGAAATCCTGAGAGAGCTTCAATTGTTTCCAGAAAATATGATTAAGAGTTTTTCTTTTTCTTTTTTAATAATCTGGTGAACAGCTGGTTTTTGAGATCACATCACAAAATGTACAAAACCAATCTATTACCAGTGTGTGCATGAGAAGCATAGGCAGATGTTTTGAAAATTTGCAAATGAAAATAAAAACTGTACTATTACAAAAAGTGAAAGAAATCTAGGGAAAGTTGGGTGATAGTAAAGGAGCTTGAGGAATGATCTGCTCTTGGCACCAACAGAGCAGTCTTATGCCAAATGGGATTGCAGCCTCTATGTCCAATGATGTATGAAGTGGAGGGAAGAATTGGTGATGTAGATGGAAGGAACTGTGGTCTCAGTATCTGTGGGTATTGGTTGCAAGTGGTTTCTAAATCATTTAAATGGAGAAATCTAATCCTGACCTCCACAAAAATCAAAGAGATTAGAACACTGTAGATTGAGTACAGGTATATCTCATTTTATTGTGCTTTACTTTATTGCACTTTGCAGATACTGCTTTTTTAGCTATTAATAATTGAAGTTTTGTGGCAACCCTGAGTGGAGCAAGACTGTGTGTGCCATGTTTCCAATAGCACTTGCTCACTCCATGTCTCTGTGTCATATTCTAGAAATTCTCACAATATTTCAGATTTTTTTCATTATTATTAATTGTAGAGATCTGTGATGTTTGATGTAACAGTTATAATTGTCTGGATGTGCCACAAGCCACACTCATATAAAATGGCAAGCTTCACCAATAAATACCATACTATATGGTATTTATGACTTCTTCATCAACCAAGTATTCCTCCACTCATATCCCTCTCCTCTGGTCTCCCTATTCCCTGAACTATGCTGAAATTAGGTCAATTAATAACCCTACAATTACCTCGAAGTATTCAAGTGAAAGGAAGAGTCATGTGTCTCTCACTTTAAGTCAAAAGCTTGAAATTATTAAATTTAGGGGGTAAGGCATGTTAAAAGCCAAAATAGACCAAAAGCTGGCCTCTGGCACCAGTCAGCCAAGTTGTGAATGCAAAGAAAGTTCTTGAAGGAAATTAAAAGTGCTGGTCCAGTGAGCACATGAATGATAAGCAAGTGAAACAGCCTTATTTCTGATATGGAGAAAAATTTAATAGTCTGGATTAGATAATCAAGCCAGTTACAAAATTCTCTTAAGCCAAAGCCAAATCCAGAGCAGGATCCTACTTCTCCTTCAATTCTAAGAAGCCTGAGAGAACTAAGGAAACTAGAAAAAAAGGTGACACCAGCAGAGGTTTGTTCCTGAGTTTTAAGGAAGGAAGCCATCTCCATAACACTGAAATACAAAATGACACAGCAAATTCTGTTGTAGAAACTGCAGCAAGTTATCTAGAAGAGCTAGTTAAGATAGCTCAATGAAAGTAGCTACACTGAGTAAGAGATTTCCCATATAGATGGAACAATCTTATATTGGAAGATGTCATTTAGGACTATCATGCTAGAGAGGAGAAGTCAATGCTTGGCTTTATAACTTCAAAGAACAGGCTGACTCTCTTGTTAGAGGCTAATGCAGTTGAATTTCATGCTTCTGAAAACCCCAGGGCCCTTAAAAATTATGCTATATCTACTCTGCCTATGATCTATGAATGGAAGGCTTGGATGAAAACAAAATCCGGATGACAGCACATTTATAACACAATTTACCTGAATATTTTAAGCCCACTGTTGAGATCCACTACCCAGAAAAACAATAATTCTTTCAAAGTATTACTGTTCATTGACAGTGCAGCTTGTCACCCAAGAGCTCTCATGCAGATGTGCATAAGATTCATGTTGTTTTCACACCTGCTAACACAACATCCATTTTGCAACCCAGAGATCAAAGAATAATTTTGACTTTCAAGACCCACTCTTTCAGAAATACATTTCAGAAGACTATAGATGCCGTAAATAGTGATTCCTCTGGTGGATTTGGGCAAAGTCAATTGAAAACCTTCTGAAAGTCCCCATTCTAGATGCCATTAAGAACATGAATGAGTCAAGAGAAGAGGTCAAAGTAGCAACATCGATAGGAATTTACAAAACATTGATTCTAGCCCTAATGGATTGAACTTGAGATGTTCAAGACTTCAGTGCAGGAAGTAGTTGTAGCTTTGTGGTACAAAGAGCAAATGAACTAGAACTAGAAGATGTGACTGGATTGCTAAAATCTCATGATAAACTAAAACAGATGAGGAATGGCTTCTTATGGATGAGCAAAGAAAGTGTTTTCTTAATATGGAATGTATTCCTGGTGAAGATACTAAGATTGTTGAAATGACGACAAAGAATTTAGAATGTTACACGAACTTAATAAAGTGGTGAGACAGTTTGAGGAAATTGACTCATTCTGTGGCAAACTTCCTTGTTGTCTTATTTTAAGAATTTGTCTCAGCCACAACAGCCTTTAGCAACCACCACCTTGACCCATCAGCAGCCATCAACATCAAAGCAAGACCTTCCACCAGCAAAAAGATTACCACTCTGAAGGCTCAGATGATCATTAGCTTTCTTTTAAGCAATAAAGTATTTTCAATTAAGGTATATACATTTGTTTTTTTAGACACAATGCTATTGCACACTTAACAGACTACATTATACTGTAAACTTAACTTCGATATGCATTGACAAATGAAAAATTCATGTGACTCACTTTATTGTGATATTCACTGATTGCCATGGCCTGAAACCAAACCCTCAATGTCTCTGAGGTACACTTGTACAATAATCGTTATGTCTCTCAATTGTTTCTTGTGTCACTAGAATTTCCTGACAGACAGAAGATTTTCAAAGAAGAGGAAAAAACTGTTCAAAATTTTGAACCCAGATCCAAAAAACTCTGTGTGTGGAGCGGTGGGGTAGAGGCTGGAGCTTTCTTTGTCAAGATTGACTTTAAGGACTTTAAGCCCTGGTGGTCCAGTGGCTAAGATTCTGCACTCCCAATGCAGGAAGCCTGGTTCAATCCCTCATCAGGGAACTAGATCCCACAGGCAGCAACTAAGACCCAGCACAGCCAAACAAATAAAAAGATAAATAAATAAATACTTTTATTAAAAAAAGATCAACTCTGACCCCCTTTAAACATTTGCCTAGTGTTTTGCATAAAAGACTTGAGCAGAAGCTTACATGAAAATAGGAGTAGAAAAGATACAATTCCTTTATTATCCATTTGCTCTTCAGAGAGAAATATAACTGGGTCCTGTAACTTCAATTCAGAAAAGTCTGTTCCTAGGGATTTCTCAATACTTAAAAGGTGAAAGGGAAAAAACCAAAAAGAAAAAACTGAGAAGCTATCAATTGAGAAAAAGGATTTTCTCCTCTACATAGATATGGTGTGGTCTAAGTGGATCTTCATGGCTGACAATATCCAGACACTTGGAACTGATCTGTGTGTGAAAGTTGCTCAGTTGTGTCTGACTCTTTGTGAGTCCATGGACTACATAGTCCACGGAATTCTCTAGGCCAGAATACTGGAGTGGGTAGCCATTCTAGAAAGAGTAAAAACTTTAATGCATGCTTTGTTAAGATCCTGCTAATACTTTCTTGATGAAATCATCATGCTGAGTGCCTAACTTCATTTGTTTCTCCCACTGTGCAGAAATAGGACAAGAATTCCTCAGAATTTCTAGAACAATTATACAAAGAACCCCATGAATGGAATTGATGAAACTCAAATACTGAATAACAGCTTTTCTGGATTTAATAACTTATGAAATAAAAATATCAAAATATGTATTTCAAAACCAGATGCTATCTTTCAATCTTCAAACTGCACTTAATAATGTATCTTTTCCTTGATGTCCTATGGGTACCTCAAACTCAACACATGTAAAATTATACTCATTATTCCCTACCACCAAAACTTGTGGGTTTTTTTTTCCTTTTTTCTTTCTTACTACATTTGTTCCAATGTCAACATCATATACTGAAAAAATCATAATCAGAAGTCAAAGACTTGCCTTAGCTCCCTCCTTTTCATCTCGTACATCCAAATCTTAAGTGACTCTAAAAACAGAAAAAACTCTCTACTGCATATAAAATTTCCATTATTTAAGATCTCATTTATCTTCCAATGAGACTATTGCAGCAACCTTCTAACTAATTTCTCTATCTCTAGCCTCACTGTCCCCCTCTCCCAGATATCTCAATACTGCTACCAATCTATAGCATAAGTCCGGTCATGTCTTCCACCTGGAGCTAAGATTTGTACTGATTCCTTATTTTGCATTGTTGAGGAGGAAGAACTTTTCTTCTACCTTTCTAGGTTCTTCCAGCTGGTCTAGAATTAAACTGACATGAAAGAGACTAATAGGAGAAAATCAAACAAATGTTTAATAACATGTATACATGGGAGAGACCCAGCAAAACTGAGTAACTCACCGAAATGACAGAAACTCTCACTTTGAAAACTGTCTTCAGCTAAAGACAAAGGCAGATGTTAGGGGTAGTGGTTTGGGATGCCAAAGAGGAGGAAGGCAATTCACATGAGGATGGGAATTTTGGTAAACAAATGTTTGCTGGGTCAGCAGAGACAATAGGACAGAGAGGAATTTTAACAGACTTGCTAGTTTCCTCCCTGTCTACACACCTAGTTCCTACTGTAGTTTCCTATGGTGAGGGAGACACTGCTCCAGGTCTACATCTACATTTTTTAAGCAGTTAAAGGGAAAGAGCAAAGTTTCTCCTGAATCTCTTAGCCCTGGATTTTTTTCAGCTTGAATTATTAATAATCCACATGCCAAAGAGATATTTTGAGGGTGATAAATTTTTCTCCCCTGCAGCAAATCCCTTTAAGATTTCAAACTCTTTAGATGAAATGTTCAGCTTTATGTAATTTTTTTACCTAACTAGACATGTCCCACCACTCCAACAACTTTTGGCTCTGCCCTAACAAACCGACTATAGATCAGCAAACACATCCTGCTCTATTCCTTTCCATTTGCTATAGTCTCTTCCTGGAATGACCTTTCTACCCAGCTTCCCACAATACCTGGAAATTCATGTTCATTTTCAAAACTCAGAATAACCATTATTGCCTAAGAGAAACCCCATACTCTATACCCTACCTCTGAAAACACGGTTAACCACTTCTCTTCTGAGCTACTTGTACATTTTATACACAGTTTTTGCATTATACTTGGTATATTCTATGGCAGTTTATCCACATATCTATGCTTATTACTTGAACATGACACTAAAGGTAAGTATAGGACTATTCTTATCCACTTGTGTAAGCACTGTAAACTGACACACTTAATACATCTGTAATGTGTAAGTTCATACATATGTGAATACTTGCATGTAAAAATGAATGAATTAACTAATGCTTATGAAGTCCTTTACAGTTTCAAGCTATCCAACTTTTTCTGGGTTTCTCTCTGTATCTAGCAATCATGTTAATCCTCTGATGACATGCTCTTATTCTTAATACAGTAACCAATCCTTACATGTAATAACAATAGCAACACAATTTAGAAACCTCAAAAAGATTTGCCAAATTGAATGTATTTTCTGAGTTTTTTTTTTCCTCAACTACAAATGAAATATAAATTCAACTAAGTCAATTATGGCTTCCCTGGTGACTCAGTGGTAAAGAATCTACCTGCCAAAGCAGATGTAGAGTCAATCCCTGAGTCAGGAAGGGCACAAAACGCAGGCCCATCTGAGTCTGAGCCTTTGTGGAGTACCTGAGAACCTGAACCTGAGCGGCTTAGACCTGGGATGGGCACGCAACCCAGGGCCTGCTTTAAACAGTTCCCCTGCAGAGCAACCTGAAGCCTCAGCAGTGTAGACCGGGAAAGCACACACTCCATGAGCAGGGGCAAACCCAGTGTGGCCCAGACACTGCGAGCACTCCCCACACAAGCCAGTGATATTAGTTTGCAGTGTTCCTCCCTCCCTGCAGCACAATTGAACAAGTGAGCCTAAATTAATGACCACTTTCACCCTCTTATGTCAGAGCGGAAATTAAGCACTGAAGAGACTTGCAAACAGAGGAAGCCAAAATAAACAAAGAAGAGGGAACCGGTTTGGAAGTGACAAGTGCAACAAATTAAAACCCTGTAGTTAGCATTGACTACATTGCAAGGGGTCTACAGACCTTGAGAAGAAGTATAAGCTGGAACAAGGAAATATCTGAAACTGAACTGACCCCACACTGCCCTCAACAGCTCCAGAGAAATTCCTAGATATATTTTACTATTATCATTTTTAATTTTTTTATTTTTAAGTTCTTTATTACTCCTTTAATTTTCATTTCTAAAATCTGCTATTACCTTCCCCCAAAAAAGATTCTACTTTTAAAGCAAATTTAAAATATATATTTTTTACAATTTTTGCGATTTTTTTTTAATATTGTATTTTTGAGAGTCTAACCTCTACTCTAGATTTTTAATCTTTGCTTTTTGGTATTGGTTATCAATTTTGTACCATTAAGAATCCAATCTTCAGTGCCCATTTTTACCGAGGAGTGTGATTACTGGTTCGATTGCTCTCTCCCCTTTTGACTCTCCTTTTTCTCCACCAGGTCTCTTCCCTCTATCTCCTCCCTCCCGCTTCTCTTCTCTACTTAACTCTATGAATCTCTTTGGGTGTTCTGGGCTGTGGAGAACACTTAGGGAACTGATTACCGTATAGAATGGTCTCTCTCCTTTTGACTCCCCCCTCTTCTCCTCCTGGTCATCTCTATGTCCTTCCTCCCTCTTCTCTTCTCCATGTAACTTTGTGAACCTCTCTGGGTGTCCCTCACTGTGGAGAATCTTTTCACCATTAACCTGGATGTTTTATCATCAGTGCTGCACGGTTGGAGAAGTCTTGAGGCTACTGTAAGAATAAGACTGAAAGCCAGAGGTAGGAGGTTTAAATACAAAACTTGAGAACACCAGAAAACTCCTGACTCGAGGGAACATTAATCAACAAGAGCTCATTCAAAGGCCTCCATACCTACACTGAAACCAAGCTCCACCCAAGAGCCAACAAGTTTCAGAGCAAGACATACCAAGCTAATCCTCCAACAATTCAGGAACATAACCCTAAGCATTAAAATACAGGTGGCCAAAAGTCACACCAAACCCGTAGACACCTCAAAACTCACTAGTGGACACGTCATTCCACTCCAGAAAGAAGAGATCCAGCTCCACCCACCAGAACACCAACACAAGCTTCCCTAACCAGGAAACCTTGACAAGCTACTTGTCCAACCCCACCCACAGGGAAGAACCTCCACAATAAAGAGGAACCACAAACGTTCAGCATACAGAAAGGCCACCCCAAACACAGCAACCTAAACAAGATGAAAAGGCAGAGAAAGAATCATCAGGTAAAGGAACATGATAAAGCCCACCAAACCAAACCAAAGAGGAGGAGATAGGGAGTCTACCTGAAAAAGAATTCAGAATAATGATAGTAAAAATGATCGAAAATCTTGAAAACAAAATGGAGTTACAGGTAAATAGTCTGGAGACAAGGACTGAAAAGATGCAAGAAAAGTTTAACAAAGACCTAGAAAAAATTAAAAAGAGTCAATCAATAATGAATAATTCAATAACTGAGATCAAAAGCACTCTGGACGGAACCAACAGTAGAACAATAGAGGCAGAAGATAGGATAAGTGAGGTAGAAGATAGAATGGTGGAAATAAATGAAGCGGAGAGGAAAAAATAATTAAAAGAAATGAGGACACCCTCAGAGACCTCTGGAACAATGTTAAATGCCCCAACATTCAAATCATAGGAGTCCCAGAAGAAGAAGACCAAAAGAAAGGCCATGAGAAAATATTTGAGGAGATAATAATTGAAAACTTCCCTAAAATGGGGAAGGAAATAGTCACCCAAGTCCAAGAAACCCAGAGAGTCCCCAACATGATTAACCCAAGGTGAAACACCCCAAGACATATCTTAATTAAATTAATGAAGATCAAACACAAAGAACAAATATTAAAAGCAGCAAGGGAAAAACAACAAATAACATACAAGGGGATTCCCATAAGGATAACAGCTGATCTTTCAATAGAGACTCTTCAGGCCAGAAGGGAATGGCAGGACATACTTAAAGTGATGAAGGAGAAAAACCTACAACCCAGATTACTGTACCCAGCAAGGATCTCATTCAAATATGAAGGAGAAATCAAAAGCTTTACAGACAAGCAAAAGCTGAGAATTCAGCACCACAAAACCAGGTCTTCAACAAATGCTACAGGATCTTCTAGACAGGAAACACAGAAAAGGTTTATAAACTTGAACCCAAAAGAACAAAGTAAAAGACAGTGGGATCATATTTATCAATAATTACCTTAAATGTAAATGGGTTGAATGCCCCAACCAAAAGACAAAAGACTGGCTTAATGGATACAAAAACAAGACCCCAATATATGCTGTCTACAAGAAACCCACCTCAAAACAAGGGACACATACAGACTGAAAGTGAAGGGCTGGAAAAAGATATTTCACACAAATGGAGACCAAAAGAAAGCAGGAGTACCAATACTCATATTGGATAAAATAGACTTTGAAATAAAGGCCATGAAAGGAGACAAAGAAGGACACTACATAATGTTCAAAGGATCAATCCAAGAAGAAGAATTAACAATTATAAATATATATGCACCCAACTTAGGAACATTGCAGTATGTAAAGCAAATGCTAATGAGTATGAAAGGGGAAATTAACAGTAACACAATAATAGTGGGAGACTTTAATACCCCACTCACACATATGGATAGATCAACTAAACAGAAAATTAGCAAGGAAACACAAACTTTAAATGATACAATGGATCAGTTAGACCTAATATCTATAGGACATTTTATCCCAAAACAATTAATTTCACCTTTTTCTCAAGTGCACACAGAAACTTCTCCAGGATAGATCACATCCTGGGCCATAAATCTAGCCTTGGTAAATTCAAAAAAAATGAAATCATCTCAAGCATCTTTTCTGAATACAATGTGGTAAGATTAGATGTCAACCACAGGAAAAAAACTATTAAAAATAAAAACATATGGAGGCTAAACAACATACTTCTGAATAACCAACATATCACAGAAGAAATAAAAATATGCATAGAAATGAATGAAAATGAAAACATAGCAACCCCAAACCTATGGGATTCAGTAAAAGCAGTGCTAAGAGGAAGGTTCATATGAATACAAGCCTATCTCAAGAAACAGGAGAAAATCAAATAAATCACCTAACTCTACACCTAAAGCAACTAGAAAAAGAAGAAACGAAGAACCACAGGGTTAGTAGAAGGAAAGAAATCATAATAATTAGGGCAGAAATAAATGAAAAAGAAACAAAGGAGACCATAGTAAAAATCAACAAAGCTAAAAGCTGGTTCTTTGAAAAGATAAATAAAATAGACAAACCATTGGCCAGACTCATCAAGAAAAAAATGGAGAAGAATCAAATCAACAAAATTAGAAATGAAAATGGAGAAATCACAACAGACAACACAGAAATACAAAGGAACATAGAAGACTACTATCAGCAACTATATGCCAATAAAATGGACAATGTGGAAGAAATGGACAAATTCTTAGAAAAGTACAACTTTCCAAAACTGAACCAGGAAGAAATAGAAAATCTTAACAGACCCATCACAAGCACAGAAATTGGTACTGTAATCAGAAATATTCCAACAAACAAAAGCCCAGGACTAGATGGCTTCACAGATGAATTCTACCAAAAATTTAGAGAAGAGCTAACACTTATCCTACTCAAACTCTTCAGAAAATTGCAGAGGAAGGTAAACTTCCAAACTCATTCTGTGAGGCCACCATCATTTTAATACCAAAACCTGACAAAGATGCCACAAAAAAAGAAAACTACAGGCCAGTATCACTGATAAACATAGATGCAAAAATCCTTAACAAAATTCTAGCAATCAGAATCCAACAACATCATGACCAAGTAGGGCTTTACCCCACGGATGCAAGGATTCTTCAATATTCGCAAATCAACGTGATACACCACATTAACAAATTGAAAGATAACCGTATGATTATCTCTAGATGCAGAGAAAGCCTTTGACAAAATTCAACATCCATTTATGATAAAAACCCTCCAGAAAGCAGGAATAGAAGGAACATACCTCAACATAATAAAAGCTATATATGACAAACCCACAGCAAACATTATCCTCATGGTGAAAAATTGAAAGCATTTCCCCTAAAGTCAGGAACAAGACAAAGGTGCCCACTTTCACCACTACTATTCAACATAGTTTTGGAAGTTTTGGCCACAGCAATCAGAGCAGAAAAAGAAATAAAAGGAATCCAGATTGGAAAAGAAGAAGTAAAACTCTCACTGTTTGCAGATGACATGATCCTCTGCATAGAAAATCCTAAAGACTCCACCAGAAAATCATGAGAGCTAATCAATGAATATAGTAAAGTTGCAGGATATAAAATTAACACACAGAAACCCCTTGCATTCCTATACAGTAACAAAGAGAAAACAGAAAGAGAAATTAAGCAAACAATTCCATTCACCATTGCAACGAAAAGAAGACAATACTTAGGAATAAAGCTACCTAAGAAACAAAAGATCTATATATATAAAACTATAAAACACTGATGAAAGAAATCAAAGATGAGACAAACAGATGAAAAAATATATCATGTCCATGGATCGGAAGAATCAATATAGTGAAAATGAGTATACAACCCAAAGCAATCTGTAGATTCAATGCAATCCCTATCAAGCTACCAATGGTATTTTTCAGAGAACTAGAACAAATAATTTCACAATTTGTATGGAAATACAAAAAGCCTCAAATAGCAAAAGCAATCTTGAGAAAGAAGAATGGAACTGGAGGAATCAACCTGCCTGACCTCAGATTATACTACAAAGCTACAGTCATCAAGACAGTATGGTACTGGCACAAAAACAGAAATAGAGATCAATGGAACAAAATAGAAAGCCCAGAGATAAATCCACACACCTATGTATACCTTATCTTTGACAGTGGAGGCAAGAATATACAATGGAGAAAAGACAATCTCTAACAAGTGGTGCTGGGATAACAGGTCAACCACTTGTAAAAGAATGAAACTAGAACACTTTCTAACAACTATACACAAAAATAAACTCAAAATGGATTAAAGATTTAAATGTAAGACTAGAAACTATAAACCTCCTAGAGGAAAACATAGGCAAAACACTCTCTGACGTAAATCATAGCAGGATCCTCTATGACCCACCTCCCAGAGTAACGGAAATAAAAGCAAAAATAAACAAATGGGACCTAATTAAACTTAAAAGCTTTTGCACAACAAATGAAACTATAAGCAAGGTAAAAAGACAGCCTTCAGAATGGGAGAAAATAATAGCAAATGAAGCATCTGACAAAGAATTAATCTCAAAAATATACAAACAACTCCTGCAGCTCAATTCCAGAAAAATAAGTGACCCAATCAAAAAATGGGCCAAAGAACTAAACAGACTTTTCTCCAAAGAAGACACACAGATGGCTAACAAACACATGAAAAGATGCTCAAAATCTTACTCATTACTAGAGAAATGCAAATCAAACCCACGATGAGGTACCATCTCATGCCAGTCAGAATGGCTGCTATCAAGTCTACAAACAATAAATGCTGGAGACGGTGCAGAGAAAAGGGAACCCTCTTACACTGTTGATAGGAATGCAAACTAGTACAGCCACTATGGAGAACAGTGTGGAGATTCCTTTAAAAACTGGAAATAGAATTGCCATATGACCCAGCAATCCAACTGCTTGGCATACACACTAAGGAAACTAGAATTGAAAGAGACACATGTTCCCCAATGTTTATCACAGCACTGTTACAATAGCCAGGACATGCTGCTGCTGCTAAGTTGCTTCAGTCATGTCAGACTCTGTGCGACCCCATAGATGGCAGCCTACCAGGCTCCCCCATCCCTGGATTCTCCAGGCAAGACCACTGGAGTGGGTTGTCATTTCCTTCTCCAATGCATGAAAGTGGAAAGTGAAAGTAGGAAGTTACTGGGTCGTGTCCAACTCTCAGCGACCCCTTGGACTGCAGCCCACCAGGCTCCTCCGTCCATGGGATTTTCCAGGCAAGAGTACTGGAGTGGGTTGCCATTGGACATGGAAGCAACCAAATTTCCATTGGCAGATGAATGGTAAGAAAGCTGTGGTACATATACACAATGGAATATTACTCAGCTATTAAAATGAATGCATTTGAGTCAGTTCTAATGAGGTGGATGAAACTGGAGCCCTTTATACAGAGTGAAGTTAAGTCAGAAAGAAAAAACACCAGTACAGTAATATTAACGCATATATATGGAATTTAGAAAGATGGTAATGATGACCCTATATGTGAGACAGTAAAAGAGACACAGATGTAAAGAACAGACTTTTGGACTCTATGGGAGAAGGTGAGGGTGGGATGATTTGAGAGAATAGCATTGAAACATGTATATTATCATACGTGAAATAGTTCGCCAGTCCAAGTTTGATACATGAGGCAGGGTGCTCAGGGCTGGTGCACTGGGATGACCTTGAGGGATGGGATTGGGAGAGAGGTGGGATGGAATGTCAGGATGGGAAACACATGTACATCCATGGCTGATTCATGTGAATGTATGGCAAAATCCATCACAATATAAAGTAATCAGCCTCCAATTAATATATATAAATTAAAAGGAAAAAAAAAGTGCAATGCCTTTTCACAGATGTTTCTGTCTTCTATCCTCTATCTCTGTGAGTTTCTCACTATTTATTCCTTTTATAATGATCAACTGGGTAAGCCAGCCAGGTGGAGAAATATAAACCCTATCTTTTCTGGCATGTTTTCTCCTGACAGTTGGTAGATGGTAACTTAGTTCTAAATTGAAAAAACAGAAGTTGTAAATCACCCATTCATGTGCAGTACTTCCCAGATGCTACCCAAATAGAATTATCTTGGAATGGACAAGAAATATAATTAATCTAAATTATCTATTATCTAGGAGTATAAGAATTCTTGAGCACGCACACACACACACATATATATCATTCTCAAACTCTTCCAAATTTTTTCCACCTTCATCTATAGGGGAAGTTATTAAAAAACCACAGACTAACTTGTCTGTAATTCTATCTCCTTTCTCTACTCTTATGTGCAACAGGAAAACAAAGCTAGAAAAATAAGAGAGACTAGTATAATGTACAGTCTTAAAAAAGATCCTTACCTCTGAAATGATGGATACATATCATTAAACATTTGTCCAAACCTATAGAATGTATAACAGCAAGAGTAAGCCCTAATGGTAACTATGGACTTTGGATAATCACAATGCATTAATTTATGTTCATCACTTATAACAAATGTACCATGAAGGTGGGATGGTGATGATAGGGAAGGCTATGCATGTGTTGGGGCAAGAAGTCTATGGGATATCCCTGTACATTCCTTTCAATTGTTCCGTTAACCTAAAATTACTCTTAAAAATAGTCAATAAAATAAATTCCCCTCTCAAAAGCTAATGCAACCATGATAGAGAGATGAGGTCCTGAGGGTGAGAGAAAAGGTATAAGGGACAATGGAGATGGATGAACCATGAAAACCAAATGTCAGAGAAAAGCTCATTTAGAAATTCATGTAAAGTTCTTTTAGTTAAGAAATTCAACCCATTTTAAATAAAATAAATAAATCTCATAGGAAGAACTTTTACAAATGGAAGATGATAAAAGTTCAAAAAATACACACTCTTGATACTTTTATGCTTCAGTATCAGTGATTCATAACCAACCTTAAATTTTTGCAAAGATAGAGAAAGAGAAGGAGGGACAGGGAGAGGTATCCACAAAGTCTTAAATCTGAGAAGAATTTACAGATTTAGTGATAATTTATAAGTTATGAGCAATTAAGTTTACACATATTTTGAAAGGAAGAAAAAGAGGAAAAGAATTTTCTGGGGTAAATTATTTTTTTAAACTGTTTTGTATTAAAATATTTTGATAGATGAACAAGTCTACGTAAATTATATCTCCAAATGACTATGATTATTTAGCCTATTTCAATCTTTTATTCAACACATATTTTTAAGCAGGTACAGTATGACTGATATTATTCCAGGTGTTGGAGATGCAGTGGCGAACAAGGCAGATAAAGTTCCTTTCCTCACAAGGTTTGCATTCTAATACAGAGCAGGGAATAAAAGTCAACAAGTAAATAATAGTAAACAGCAAATTTCAAATACTAAATAGTGACATGTTATGGAAACATTTTGAATAAATAATACTTGATACTTTTATTGGTGGTAGAGAATAAGTTTGGTATTTCCAGGATAAAAAGTTATAGATATATGGAGACATTGTACTAGTTTCTAGCCAGAAACATACTGAGTGCTGAATCCATTATGGTTTATGATATATTTTCTGTTTCTTGTAAGCACTTAATTCCTAGTTCCTGGTATGCACTTATTTTTGCTCCAAGCAAATATATACTCAAACACATATAAAGAATACTATAGATTCCCTTGTAGGGACAGCACAGTTTTACAGCATAATTCATTATATAGAAACTACATATGTACATGCACACACACAGATATCTCTGGGGAAAGGTTGATTTGTATGGCTCATGGTCTTCACAGAAATTTCTCCTAAGAGGTAAGGTTTTAAAGTTACTCATTGGTCATAGGAAATTAAGATTGTTGGTACAGTAAATACGGTTTTCCTAATCTGAATTATGAATAGGACAGGTTCCCAGTGCTAGGGAAACAGTGACTGAAACTGCCCACCCTGGCCAGGCAGCATAGTAACCATTTGCATCAGTTATTTTATGACAGGAAGTCCTGGTAAGGAGCAAAGAACTAAAAGCCACCACCAACTGGAAGAATTCTGGACAAGGTTGAAAGGAGACACCGCATGTCCTCGCACCTCCCAGACTCCTCCTTGTTGGCACCCATCTTGGCTGAGCGATGCGTGAACCATCAGGAAGGACCCTGAGTCAGAATAATAGGCCAGAGATAATCCTGAAACCAATCCCATTACCATAAAACCTGAGACTGCAACCCACATGACAGAGCAGCTCTCCTGGGTTCCCTTACCCTCCTACTCTCCACCCCCTCAGGTGCCCCTTCCCAATAAAGTCTCTTCATTGGTCAACAGTATGTCTCCTAAGACAATCCATTTCTGAGTGTTAGACAAGGACCCACTCTTGGGCCCCGGAAGGTCCCCTTTCCTGCAACACCACTTGTCATTTTCAAAATATAATGTCCATGTGATTGTTAATGAAAACTCAAATTTTAAAAAATTTACCTAGAGGTTGTGTTTTTTTTTTTTTTTTTAACTTAAGCAGCGTTGCATCTTATGTGAAGCTTTGTGTGCTATGTAATGTTGGGAGGAGAGACGAGGAGGACATGTTAGTGGCATAAAGAAGGCCCCATAAAGATATGATTATTTCCTCAGGGTGAGCTTTGGAAATGCTTGTGCATTTTCAGAAGGATTTAGGAAACAATTTAGTTATTATGAAGGATTTAATTTCAATCTCTTTTCTTTCAAACATCGTAAAAATAAAGATGAAAGAAACATCTTCAGAACTCACAAATTTCCACAACTGCCCCTAGTCTCTTTAAAAAAAAAAAAAAGACTAGTTTTGAAAAATCCATGGTTTATAGAAATGGGAAACATCCCAACAACAGCTGGTTCAGAAATGGTTTATCGTTAAATTACTTTGTACAGCTTAAGGTTTGCACAGTAAAACATAAGCTTTGATATTTAACAGTCAAAAAAGAAAAAAGAAGTGTTGTATGTTTTGCTTCAGTTTTGAGAAGTAAAGCTCACCACATAGCAAAGGAAGGATACATGGAAAAGATCAGTAGAATAACATGGAAGAAAATGATTGCTAAAGGGAACCAGTACTCCAGATGACAGAGTTAATTGAAATGTAAGCCTAGAGGGATGGCATGATTTTAACCACAGAGCTGTGCCCCATAGAATCTGCTGGAACATGAAAATCTCAGCAAACATATTAGAAACATGAGATGTGGTGAAATACTTTCTGTTTATCCTTTTCCATAGGGAACCTGTGCAGGTAAGTGGGGCATGGAACAGTTAAAAAGAGAAAATTTTGAGTACTAATCCCAGGATGGCCACAAGACTGTTCCGCAACCTTGGCCTGCTGATCAAACATCTGTAAAGCTGTGTTGCTTCTTCCTCTCAACAGAATCAATCCTTGAGCCCACAAGCAAGAGGAATACTAGTGGGCATTTCATAAACAGTGGTGCTGATAATGGTTGTCATGGGAGATAACTAACGATTATAAGATGGACAATTTAAATGCAAATTGATACATAAATGCTGAGCACTATAATAGAGTCTACTCTGAAAAGAGAGTAAACAGCATATTTTAAGGAAGTAATACACTAAGGGAATAAAGGTATTACAGCTAGCATGTAGCCAACCAAAGAAACCAGAAAGATTGGGATGTTTCTAATTATCTATTTCCTGACCACCATGAATATAGAGCTAGACTAATTTTTTTTAATACAAAAGAGTTAATTGAGTAGACTGTATATTGAAAATATCTGTTAGTAAAATAAAATTCAATTTACCTATGCTGTTTATTATAGTATTGATAATAGAAATAATTACTTTCATCTACTGAATAACTTGAGACACGAGTTTCAAGGTACAAAAAGGACAAGATGCATATAAGAAAATAGGAAAGAGAAGTACACTTAAAACAGATGTATGCCTTCACGGGTCATTGCTTTTTAAAAAACAGATCTATAATTCTCCTGTTTATTGTATAAAATTAAACGATGCTTCCCTGGTGTCTCAGTGGTAAAGAATCCAACTGCCATGCAGGAGATGCAGATTCAATCCACAGGTTGAGAAGATTCCCTGGAGGGGGAAATGGCAATCCACTCCAGTATTCTTGCCAGGAAAATCCCAAGGACAGAGGAGCCTGGCAGGCTGCAGTCCATGAGGTCGCAGAGTCTGACACAACTGAGTGACCAAAAACAAACATACATCACAATGTACTCATAGTGATGCCAACTGGGTCCCTGTGGGATTCATGGGCACAGAGGTTTCCTTGTCCACCATTTATTATAGGCATGACTCAGCCTTCATGACCTTCTCTCAGTTCCAAATGGCAGAACAGTCGCTAATCAAAGGAATGTTGGTGGTTTCATCGCTAAGTTGTGTTCCACTCTTGTGGGAAACAGCAGCAAAACCACCTGAGACAAGATTAAAAGACCAGGGAGTCTCATTCAGTTTGGGAGACTGGATCACCTAAGACCCTGAAAGTAAAAGTGTCAGTCACTCAGTCCTGTCTGACTCTCTGTGATTCCATGGACTGTACCTCACCAGGTTCCCCTGTTGATAGGATTCTCCAGGTAAGAATACCGGAGTGGGTTGCCATTTCCTTCCCCAGGGGATCTTCCCAACCTGGTGATTGAACCGGGTCTCCTGCATTGCAGCCAGATTCTTTACCATCTGAGCCATCAGAGAAGCCCCACATAAGACCCTGTATATGGTCTAATTTTGTCAGGAACCACACCATTTTGAACTTTGCAGAAGGAAGAATACAAGACTGTTATTGCCTTGATCCCTATCACATACTCCTGCCTGACTATATAACTTTTCCCTACTCACCAGGGAGGGGGGAACATTTCTTGAGGCCACTAGCCTACTGTGTTCCCCTTTTGCCTGGCAAAGTAATAAAGCTGTTCTTTCCTTCTTGTCCATAATTTTGTCTCTGTATTTCCGTTTGGCACCAGTGCACAGACAGCCAAGATTTTGGCAACAGTAGGACTGTACCATCACCACCACAATCTGATTTTAGATCTCTTCCCCTCTAAGAAAACCCCTTCTCCTTAATAATCACTCTGCATTTGTCATGCCTAGCACTAAGCAATAACTAATCTATATTCTGTCCTTATGAAGTTGTGGTTCTAGACATATATCGTATCTATGAAATTAAATAATACACATTTTCATTTCAATCCCAAAGAAAGGCAATGCCAAAGAATGCTCAAACTACAGCACAACTGCACTCATCTCATACGCTAGTAAAGTAATGCCCAAAATTCTCCAAGCCAGGCTTCAACAGTATGTGAACTGTGAACTTCCAAATGTTCAAGATGGATTTAGAAAAGACAGAGGTCAAATTGCCAACATCTATTGGCTCATCGAAAAGCGAAAGAGTTCCACAAAAATGTATACTTCTCCTCTATTGACTATGCCAAAGCTTTTGACTGTGTAGATCAAAACAAACTGTGGAAAATTCTTCAAGAGATGGGAATACCAGACTACCTGACCTGCCTCCTGAGAAATCTATATGCAGGTCAAGAAGCAACAGTTAGAACTGGCCATGCGTCAAGGCAATATATTGTCACCCTGCTTATTTAACATATATGCAGAGTACATCATGTAAAATGCAGGGCTGGATGAAGCACAAGCTGAAATCAAGATTGTCAGGAGAAATATCAATAACCTCTGATATGCAGATGACACCACCCTTATGGCAGAAAGCAAAGAAGAACTAAAGAGCCTCTTGATGAAAGTGAAAGAGGAGAGTAAAAATGTTGGCTTAAAACTTCAACATTCAGAAAACTAAGATCATGGCATCTGGTCCCATCACTTCATGGCTAATAGATGGGGAAACAATAGAAACAGTGAGAAAATTTATTTTCTTGGGCTCCAAAATCACTGCAGATGGTGACTGCAGCCATGAAATTAAAAGATGCTTGCTCCTTGAAAGAAACATTATGACCAATCTCGACAGCATATTCAAAAGCAGAGACATTACTTTGCCAACAAAGGTCCATCTAGTCCAAGCTATGGTTTTTCCAGTAGTCATGTATGCATGTGAGAGTCGGACTATAAAGAAAGCTGAGCAACGAAGAATTGATGCTTTTAAACTGTGGTGTTAGAGACTCTTGAGAGTCCCTTGGACTGCAAGGAGATCCAACCTGTCAACCCTGAAGGAAATCAGTCCTGAATATTCATTGGAAGGACTGATGTTGAAGCTGAAACTCCAATATTTTGGCCACCTGATGCAAAGAACTGACTCATTTGAAAAGACCTTGATGCTGGGATTGACTGAAGGTGGGAGGGGAAGGGGACGACAGAGGAAGAGATAGTTGAATGGCATCACCGACTCAATGGACATGAGTTTGAGTAGGCTCCGGGAGTTGCTGATGGGCAGGGAAGTCCATGGAAGTGCTGCCGTCCACGGAATTGCAAAGAATCACACACAACTTAGCCATTGAACACAAATTTTTTAGGCAGCTTGGGGGAAGGTCAAATTTCTTTCAGAGTGTTTTAGGCCTTGATTGTTTTCAGCTCAAAATAATCTGCATGCCAGAGACACTTTTGGGTGGCAAATTTTGTTCCCCTATACCATGATAGTAAGAGTTTATTTCTAGTCTCTCATATATCCTTAAGCCAGTTACTATAATGTCTTATTTACTGAAATTCTGCAATATCTTAAGTTAGGCAATCTGAGTCCTCAAAATTCATTTTTCTACAAACAATTATTTTGACCATTTTAGGCATCTTGCACTTTCATATGAATTTTGGAAAAGGTATGTCAATTTCTAAAAGAAAAGTCATCTGGAAATTTAATAAAGATTGTATAATTCAATTTGGGACTATCAACCTCTTAACAATATTAAGCACTCCAAATAGCAAACTTGGTAACTATAAATTTCTCTCTAAGCATGGTTGTATCTGATTTCATGAATTTTAGTATGTTGTGTTTTTTTTTTTTCCCCAAACTTTTCTAACTCTAATTTCTTCTTTTATTGTTTATTAGGAATGTGTTTTTAAATTTCCAAATATTTGAATTTTCCAATTTTTCTTGCTATTAATTTCTAATTACATTTCATTGCTGTTAGAAAACAAATGTGTATATTTCAATCCCTTTAGATTTATTGAGATTGTTTAATAGCATACCATGTGGTCTACCTTGAAGGATGTTCCACATGCAATTAAGAATGTGCTTTTGTTGGGTGAAGAGTTTGTAGACGTCTTTTACATTTAGTTGGGTGAATCATTTTCAGGTCTCCTTTTTACTAGTTGATCTTCTGCCTAGTGGTTCTTTCCATTATGCAAGTTGTTCTATTTATTATTATTTATCTTCCTTTTTTATTTTTGAATTGTCTGTTTCTCTCTTCCATCCTATTATGTTTTGCTTCGTGGTTTAGGGTTTCTGTTAGATACAAATATGTTTATAATTGTGTGTTCCTAATTGATCCCATTTATCAACATAAAATTTCCTTTGTCTCTAGTATGAACTTTTCTCTTAAAGTCTATTTTAACATTATTATAGTTATTCCAGCTCTCCTTTTGATATTATTTTTCTACCCTTTTACTTACACTCTATTTGCATTTTTTTAATCTATAATGTATTTTCTATAAATATCAAGAATTCAATTAGGTTTCTTTTACCCATATAGCAATCTCTGTCTTCTGATCAGATTTTTAATCCATTCATATTTATTACTGATATTGCCGGATGAACATTTGCCCTTTCATTTTTTGTTTTCTATGCATCTCATTTCTTGTCTGTTCTTCTATTCCTCCTTTATCAGCTTACTTTAATGATTTTTTAAATTATAGTTTTGTCAGACTCTACTTCAGATTTATAATAACTTAGTTCCAAAGGAATATGGAAAATTTATTCATCTATAAGCCAGTTTCCTCTTTGCCATCGCGTTTGTGCTATTAGTGGCATACAGACCTGTATAAGCTACAACTCCACCAATACATTGTTAAATTACTACTTTTTATATGTCTTTTTAGAGAAGCTGAGAGAAGAAAGGACAGCCAGTATATAACCTTTCTTTCTTTCTTTTTTTTTTTTTTTTACCATTTCTGCTTCCTTTTCAAAAACTTCTTTTATTTTTTGTAAGTCCAGTGTTCCAGCATCCTAACCACTCAGTTTTCCTTTATCTGGCAGTATTATTTCACCTTATTATTGAAAGATAGTTTTGCTAAATTTAAGATTTTTGACAGCTTTTTTTTTAATATACTTTAAGCACCTTGCCTATGTCTTCCCACTGCCTTCTGACTCTATTCATTTCTAAGAAGTTAATTGTTTCTGTTACTGAAGTTCCCGTGTACAGGTTGAGATGTTTTTTCACTTTCTGCTTTCAAGATTTACCTTCGTCTTTGAACACTTGTACTATAATGTATTTCATAATGGGTTGCTTTCCATTTGTCCTGTTTGAAGTTTTTCAACTTCTTGGATGTGTAGACTTGCACTTTTCTTCATATCTGCAAAGTTTCCAGACATCATTTATTTGATTCATCTCCTGTCTTTTCCCCTCTTCCTATTTCCTCTAGTATATCCATCACATAATTTTGTCTGTTTAATTGTGTCCCAAATTTTTCTGAGATTTTATTCTTTATTTTTTCATTGTTTCTCTTTTCTTCAGATTGCCTAATCTCTACTCATCTGTCTTCAGTTTGCTGATTCTTTCTTCTGACAGATGAAGTCTACTATTGAGCCCATCTACTGATTTTTTGTTTGGGCTATCGTACTTTTCGTCTTCAAATTTTCCTTTTTTTTTTTTTTAGTACTTTCATCCCTTTATTTTTATTCATGAGGCATTATCATCATATCTGCAATTCTTTAAGCATCATTTCTTTCAGTTTTTAAACATATTTATAACATTAAAGCTGTTTCGATTTCTGTCTGTCAAGTCTGCCAGCTTCCCATATGGGCCTCCTTCAAAGTAATTTTTATTGCTTGCTAGATTATTATGCATACAGATTATACTTTACTCTTTCCCTGCATATCTCAATTTTATTGAAAACTATACATTTCAGGTATATTTAAGCAAATCTAGATACTGATAACACTCTGAGTATTTCTCTTGTTTACCAAGTCATTTGCTTACAGTTGACCCTTGAACAACATGGATTTGACAGGTGGACAACAGGTCCACTTATACACAGATTTCTTTCAATAAATATGTCCTACAATACTACATGGTCCATGGTTGGTTGAATCTGAAGATGAGAGGCCACAGATATAGACGGCCAACTAAAATATCTACAGACTTTCCACTATACAAAAGTGGCATTCCTAATCCTCACGCTATTCAAGGGTCAAATGTTTTTGTTCAATGAACTAATTCTGAAAAGTCTAATTCCTTCCCCATGTGCAGGTCTAATTTTGCTACTCAGATTTCATCCCATTGTTTTCATCTCTTGGTCTGACTCCCTAGGAGCTATGCTTGGTTGGCACGAGCCACTTACTGGTTAAAACCTATGTGGCTTGGAGGATGCTATCACACTTGAGTTTGTTTTGTTGCCCTGTGTTCAATCAGGGACAAGTAGCTAAGAGAATACCATTCTGATCTCTCCCAAGACAAAGTAGCCTTGGATCTGCACAGTTTCCTAGTCTATTGGTGATTTCTGTGATTTTATTTTTACACCTAGCTTCCTAGGAGCAGCCCCAGGTAAGAGGAGCTTATTGTTCAATATATATTTGATCAGAGTTTATGTTTAAGGCCCTTATTGTAGTAAGGGTTCTGCCCTGTACTGATGAATCTTGTGTAGCTTAGGGAAATACCTGCTCCGATTGCTACTGAATGGGTATAGCCCAGTGCATGTGACAACCTTCCTGACTTCCAGAACTGACTAAGGTCCCAGTAGGGCTCTTCTTGGTTATCTTTTTCTCTCATTCCATTAAACTTCTGGTTGCTCTTTTTTTATGTATAAAATAATTATTTACTTGCTTTTCCTTCTTGCCAAGGTTTGATATGTTCTCCTACCATCACTGAAGTCTAGCCTATAGGAGACATCATATCCCAGCATGCCAAGCCTGCCTGAAAATTCAAAGCAAGCAAACAAACCAAAAACCCAAACCACAGCAAACACCAAAGATGCTATTAATCACTTGGTATTATCTGTAATTACAAAGATTTTTCCAATCACATCACATAGAGATCATTTTATCCACTGCTCTGTTTGGCTGCCAATCTCTTATCTCAGCAATGGTAAGGTGAATACCCTTTCCACAGGGAAGAGAGATCCATGGTTTGTTGCCTTTGCCAATAATTAAAATGTTTGAGAGCCGTGTGGCAAAGCTGTTGCTGTTACATGAACCACATCAAAAGAACCTGGATGTCTCTCCTGGTTTGTAATCACATCAATTCTTCCCAGATTAGCACCTCCAGTCACCATGCACAGGTTATCAGTGTCAAATTTGATGAAATCAGTAATCTTGCCAGTCTCCAAGTCAATCTGAATGGTATTATTCACCTTGATGAGGGGATCAGGGTAACAAATGGTACGAGCATCATGGGTTACCAGATGAGGGATTCCTTTTGTCCCCACAAATATCTTTCACTTTGCACAGTTTATACTTGGCCTCCTCAGGTGCAATACAATGAACAGCAAAGCGACCCTTGGTGTCATAGGTCAAACAAAAATTCTCTCCAGTCCTATCAATGCTGATGACATCCATAAAACCAGCAGGGTAGGTTATATCTGTGCGGACTTTGCCATCGATCTTAATGAAATGCTGCATGCAAATCTTCTTTACTTCATCTCCAGTTAGGGCATATTTAAGTCTATCCCTTAGGAAAATGATTAGGGGGAGACATTCCCTTAGCTTGTGGGGGCCGGTAGATGGATGAGGGGCAAACACACCAGTCAGTTTATTTGGCATCCAATGTTTTGGAGCTGCTACACATTTCAGATGCTTCTTGGGACCCCGAGCCATGGCTGCGCTAGGCACGAAAAGAGCTGGTTGCTCTTTCTTAGTTGCCCTCAACAAGAGGTCCACATTTTAAAATCACCCTTAGGTACAGACTTCTCCATGATGTGTTCTAAATAAAGCCAGTTTCCTTAGGCAGAACTGCAAAGCTCATTGTCTTTATGGGCTGCGTTTCTTCCTGGGCTGAACCTTTGTACCATTTCAGCAGAGCTTTGGGTAAGGACCTGCTTTTCCAAGACTGACAACTTGGTGTATGCGTGGCCACAAGGGGGAACGCAGGGTGGCTTTCCTTTGTTTTCTTGGGTTGTTCGTCCTGACATGGACCCCTGCCTTATAAAATTGGGTCCTAACCTACAGCATTTGAGGTTGAATTCCTGCTTTATGACCAAGGATTGGATAGGGAAAGAAAGACCTATTTCTCTCAGCCACATCTGCAGTGGGTAGGCATTCTGCAACACTGGGCTGGGACCAGGGTAAGAAATGAAACTGTAGCCTCAGACCGGAAGCTCAGGCAAGAGGGAACCCATCTCTTCTGACTGCAGTACACAGGGAAGAGCACCTGGAATAGAGCTTCTGTAACACGGAGCTAGGGTAGGGTTAAGGGAGCAGGTTATGACTCAACTGCCACAAATTCAAACTATTCCTCCTGAGATTTAGTACATTTTTTTTCTTTTTTTTTTTTTTTTTTTTTTTTTGAATGGACATTTCTTCATTCACTCTCTGCCCTTAGGACAATATCCAGAGACTTAAAATTACTTTTACTTACAATCAGTAAGTGATTTTTATCAGTGAAAATGGTGTTTTGCTGGGAAGAGGGTTTATTAAGTACCTTACTCTGCCGTCTGTAAGTCCCACCTGCCTCACATTCTATCAGTTCAGTTCACTCAGTCGTGTCCCAATCTTTGTGACCTCATGAATTGCAGCACGCCAGGCCTCCCTGTCCATCACCAACTCACGGAGTTCACTCAAACTCATGTCCATCGAGTCAGTGATGCCATCCAGCCATCTCGTCCTCTGTTGTCCCCTTCTCCTCCTGCCCCCAATTCCTCCCTGCATCAGAGTCTTTTCTAATGCGTCAACTCTTTGCATGAGGTGACCAAAGTACTGGAGTTTCAGCTTCAGCACTAGTCCTTCCAATGAACACCCAGGACTGGTCTCCTTTAGGATGGACTGGTTGGATCTCCTTGCAGTCCAAGGGACTCTCAAGAGTCTTCTCCAACACCACAGTTTAAAAGGAGTAAAAAAATAAATAAATAAATAAAAGGATCAATTCTTCAGTGCTCAGCTTTCTTCACAGTCCAACTCTCACATCCACACATGACCACTGGAAAAACCATAGCCTTGACTAGACGGAGCTTTGTTGGCAAAGTAATATCTCTCCTTTTCAATATGCTATCTAGGTTGGTCATAACTTTCCTTCCAAGGAGTAAGCATCTTTTAATTTCACAGCTGCAATCCCCATCTGCACTGATTTTAGAGCCCCCAAAAATAAAGTCTGACACTGTTTGCACTGTTTCCCCATCTATTTGCCATGAAGTGATGGGACCAGATGCCATGATCTTCGTTTTCTGAATGTTGAGCTTTAAGCCAACTTTTTCACTCTCCTCTTTCACTTTATCAAGAGGTCTTTTAGTCACTGAATGTTATATCAAATATTACCCTAAATATATAAAAATAATTACACTTAAGCAATATGGTTATCAAGAACTACTTCTAACCAACAAAGGCAGGTTGGTATTTCTCATTATTTATTCTACCAAATATTTACTCCTAGATTCCTATGAAAATTGATATTCACTGGCAACACTTATATTTCCACTTTATCTAATTACATCATGTCTCATCAGCTGTGGTTGATAAGGCTTTACTTCCAATAGTGACTTTTTCATATATTCCTCTATGATTTTAATTACTTTGAAATGAATTTTGTGCTTTAAAAAATGCTATTAATATGCTAGTAATGACTGTATATGGTAGTAAAGTATGTTTTTTCCATTTTGTAAGTTTATGTAGAAATATTCTATAATGTATGAATATTTACTGGCACATATAAACACAAGTAACCAGTAATACTAACAGCAAAATATCAAATATTTATGAACTACATACTAAAAAATAAAATATGCTTTGCAAACATCCCTTAGAAATGAGAAGAACTGTAATGAAGTTTATCTGGTTTGCTTACATGAGACTTTAATTCAAGTCTTGGTATACTTTTTAAATCAGCACTGTTCAGTGGAAATTTAACAAGCTATATGAATAAATTCTAATTGTCTGGTAGCCACATCAAAGAAGGCTTTTAAAAAAGTAAAATTAGTCATTGTCTTTTGCATTATTTTGAATCATCAAGAATTTTTATACAAAAATTCATTATTTACGAGATCAGATCCTGTTACAAGTCATTTAAAAGTTTGTTATGCACTGGATTTTTCATTTCAGCTGATGTGTTTTGTTTATTCTTTCTTAAATTTTGACTTCACACTGCTAATGTGATTGATTTTTTTGTTGAGTAAATATCAAATTTACCATCAATTTGTTCAAATCATCCATTTTATTTTTTTTAATTTTACACAACAATGAAATAGCTTTTTGGTTCTGCTCTGTCCTAGTGACTTGCAATTGCTGTTCACCATGCAATTTATGACCTCTTTTTTTTTTTGCTTTACTAGTTTTAACATCTCCACTCAATGCTACATCCACAGTAAGCCTTCATTTCAAATCTGAAAATGAGTCCATACTTATTTTTAGGTAAAATAACAATTACAATTAAAATAATAATTAGTATTTCCTTTTAATTACCAATTATTAATTACCTAGGTATAAGGAAATGGCAACCCACTCCAGTGTTCTTGCCTGGAGAATCCCAGGGACGGGGAAGCCTGGTGGGCTGCCATCTATAGGGTCACACAGAGTCAGACATGACTGAAGCGACTTAGCAGCAGCAGCAGCAATGCATAAAATCTCAGGTAAACATGTCATAATTTTACATGGGTGTATAGAAAAAAGTCACATCAAATTGAGTCAATCCATGGACAGTAAGTACATGCACACACCTGATCTGCACATGATAAATAACAACTGATACAATGCAACAGTTAAAGCGAAATGTCATTCTACCAAGACAATGAAGTTGTGCTTCATAGAAAAGTATTCTACACTACTTCCGTTCTGAAATTTAAACTTCAGTAACTTAAAATTATAAATTTAAAATTTAGTTCCTCATCACAGTGGTTAATAGTTGCTACAGTTCTATCTAAATGTTCACCAGATCTTACTCGTTAAAAATAGTTAACTATTAGACTGAGATATTCCTAGGATTCCTTAGGTTATCACTCTGTGCTAGTTCTCAGGGATTTTGTCTATCCACAGAGAGCTTGCTATTAGATCTAGCAACAGCTAAAATCCTGGGGCAAGCAGACAGATTTGGGAGCTTGCAGGAGAATTTGGGAAGCCAGGCATATTAAGCTACTGATGTACCACGTAATGTGGTCAGGGACAGTAGTCAGGAAGGTGAACAAGCAACATTGAGGAAAAGCTGGAACATGCCACCACGTCTATGTTTCTGACCACACCTCACACCAGCCATCATAGAACAGCAGCCACTACTGGATTTTCATCTTCCATACACCTTTCTCTCTGGTCGATTCTAAACCAAAGCCACAGAAGGAAGGGGGTTTGGAGAAAATTAATTCCAGCTTAACCAAGTGTACCCAGTATAAACTACCATAGACTCTGAGTTCAAGAGTCTCCCCTAAAATATAGAAAACACTATGGTATTTATTCTGCTTCATTGTTGGAAAAGACAAAATTGCAGTGTCAACCATGGTGTCAACAGAAGTATAGCTAAGGGTTTAATTCATGGTCTCTTACTTGAAAAAGATTAAAACTTAATGTTTCTTCCCAGTTAAAAAATAATTTTAGTCATAATTTGCCCATCTTCAAGAATATTCTGCCTAAAAGACAGATAAATCAGGGAAGAAATCTAAAATCGTCCCTAGGTCGGGTTACTACTGTTGAAAGAAGAACAAGGTTGCCTGTCATGGACGATAACTCCTAACCATTGCAACACAAATATTACCTTCTCAGGACAAATACAAGTCATGTATCTAGTAGTACAAAAATGCTAACGTAGGTCTAAAAAATCTATGTAAACATGATCTCTAAAATGAGATTATCTGTAACAAGCAGTACATACTTCTCCAGAGAGGCACCTGATCTATAATTGACACACTTCTCAGAACAAGATAAGTACATTATCTAAGACCAGACTTATTAGCAATTATCAAAGAGATCAAACCAGTCAATCCTAAAGGAAATCAATCCTGAATATCCACTGGAAGGACTGATGATGAAGCTGAAGCTCCAATACTTTGGCCACTTGATGCAAAGACACACTGGAAAAAGAGTTGGTGGGAAAGATTAAGGGCAAAAGGAGGAGGCGACAGAGGATGAGATGGTTAGACAGAATCACCAACTCAACGGACATGAATTTGAGCAAACTTTGGAAGATAGTGAAGGACAATGAAGCCTGACATGCTGCAGTTCATGGGTCACAAAGAGTTGGACACAACTTAGCAACTGAAGAACAATTAGCATGTGTTTTTGCAGGAATGCTATTTCAGGGAAATAAAGCTGAAAGCTACCTTCACCCTCAGAAAGAATGATACCCCAGGCTATTTTAGTTTTCTACCTTCAGAAATTTCTATTTAACCCCAAGGTTAAAATTTTAAAAGCTGCTGTGGATCTTTTAAACATAAATGGTCAGGAATTAGAAAAACTAATACATGGTTTCAGAGGAGTAAAATCTTTGTTTCTATTTTCTTCTTTGTTTGGGGGAACAGTAAATACATAAAAGATTGTTTGGACTACACATGCCAGGTGGGTAAAAAATCGTCTTTGGGTGAAAATTCTTCTGCCCAAAATATACTCCTATTCATGAACTAACATAATATGTCTAAATGGGAAAGAAGGACTTTTGCTACTTTGCAGTTTTTGGTTTTTTGGTTTTTTTTTTTGCTTTAATATTATAAATTCAGTGGTTTTGTCAGAGGAAAATAATGACTCCCACCAGAAAAACTTCTCCAATGGGCCAGTGTCAAGGAAGGGGGAAGGGAAATGTGGACAGATTGAGAGGTGCATGATCATCTCACACCACCTAGATTACTTTACCTGTATCTACTATTCATCTCTCCATGCCCTCTGCCAAAATGGTCATCACAATGGACGTCCTGGTATTCCAAGAGCAACTCTGCTGCTGCTGCTGCTGCTAAGTTGCTTCAGTCGTGTCCGACTCTGTGTGACTCTGGGAACACCAAAAGAAGATTCCACTTGGGAGCAAAAGCTACTAGGACTTTTCACTGGTGAAACACTGAGAAATGTCATTCTTTGACATAGAAAGTCTCAGTGGAAAGATAAATCATATTCTCAACCTTCTTGGGAAGCAAGTAGGAATGAGAAACCAATCAGCAGCAAGCATGAGCCATTAATTATGGAGAAGGAAAGATGACTCCGAGAATGAAGCCAAGAGTGCAGAGGAAAAGCCTCAGAAATCCATTTCCAAGGAAGCAGAATTGAATGCTAGCTGAAAGTGTTAGCATTCATGCCTAACTAGATTTCAATTAGATTTCAGGATTTCTTGGCACAAGTGGCTTCCATGTGCCTCTCACCACCTTCCCCACACCATTTTGAAAATGAATGTCTATTGTGGTTATTCTATCCCACCACTGGATGTGGGGTATTTTGAAGGACAACTAATTTGTCTCTTTAGTTCACAGGACTTCAGATTGAAAGGAACCACACTTGCCTCATCCTGATTTAAATATCAAGATTCTGACCTCAAGCCTGAGTCTAAACTAATAATGAGGTGAAACTTTGGGGATTTGGGGGAAGGAGGAAGTTTATTCCCTAGTTGATGTTAATTCGACAAGGAGACCATTAGACTGAGGTGACTCTAATGCCTTTGGCAGCCTACATAAGCAAACCAAAACCTCAGCCTATAAATCCCACTAGGTTAAGTCATGGAAATCAAGGACAATCAATCACCAACAGACAACTAGTCTTTTCCAAATAAGAGAAACACTTAAACTACAGTCCCTCAAATAATGTCCTTGGTTTGTTTTTTCACGTGTTACATAGAAGCCTTTCTCCTAACTTCTGCCAGTGAGCACTTCAACTACTTTCTGTTTGGCACTGCCCAATTCAAATAGATTTTTGCTCAGATAAACCCTTAAGGTTTTTAATATGTTTCAGTTTATATTTTAATATTGGTGAGATTATAATTATTATGGGTTTACTATGGCTATATTGGATGAAGAGAGGGCAACTAGAAGATCGTTGCACCTCTAAGTATTTTTAAAATATATATTATTCTCTATATTAGGAAATGTCAGTTGAATTAGATAGAAGTAGATAGAGTCAAATGATACATAAGAGAAAAAAAAAACTTTAAGTTTTGAAGACTGCTTGGAGGTAAGTGTTGAAAGAAAACTAGTATTTTAGGATGACTCTATTTTAAAGTCTATACCTTGCAAAAACTAAGTGGATAGTGATGCCATTCACTGAGATAAGGAAGGAAGAAGAAAATCGTGGTGAAACATGCAAGATCAATTTTAGATATTGAGTTTAAGGTGCTTATGAAACATCCAAGCAAAGATATTCAGGACACAATTACATACTGTTGGAATACAAGGCACAGACTAAGATAGAGTTACTTATGCTAAGCCTTCATCACCAAACCAAGACTGATTTACAGTTTTGGCTTTCCTAGAAATGGAATCTCAAATAAACCAATCAATTAGGAGTCTCCCCATCAGAAATAGTGAGGTAGTCTACATAATAATCCCCTGCTGCTGCTGCTGCTGCTGCTAAGTCGCTTCAGTCATGTCCGACTCTGTGCAACCCCATAGACAGCAGCCCACCAGGCTCCCCTGTCCCTGGGATTCTCCAGGCAATAACACTGGAGTGGGTTGCCATTTCCTTCTCCAATGAATGAAAGTGAAAAGTGAAATTGAAGTCGCTTAGTCATGTCCGACTCTTTGCAACCCCATGGACTGCAGCCTACCAGGCTCCTCCATCCAATGGGATTTTCCAGGCAAGAGTACTGGAGTGGGGATAATCCCCTACCATCCCCTAAGGAAAGTAACTGCACAAGAACCAATTCATTTTTGTCTAGAATCAGCTTTATTGTTCCCTCTCCACTTTGCCTATAAAAGTCTTTCATTTTGTACAGTTTCTCAGAATTCCTTTGCTAGGTAGGATGCTGCCTGATTCTAATCAATTTTCACTCAGACTTTTAAAAGTTTTAATATATTTCACCTTATCTTTTAATACTGGATAAAATAATTGGATAAAGCTCAGGAGAGATGTGGGCTACACATCAGTTCAGTTCAGTCGCTCAGTCGTGTCTGACTCTTTGTGACCCCATGGACTGCAGCACGCCAGGCTTCCCTGTCCATCACCAACTCCCAGAGCTTACTCAAACTCATGTCCATCAAGTCGGTGATGCCATCCAACCATCTCATCCTCTGTATCCCCTTCTCATCCTGCCTTCAATCTTTCTCAGCATCAGGGTCTTTTCCAATGAGTCAGTTCTTCATATCAGGTGGCCAAAGTATTGGAGTTTCAGCTTCAGTCCTTCCAATGACTATTTAGGACTGATTTCCTTAAGGATGGACTGGTTGGATCTCCTTGCAGTCCAAGGGACTCTCAAGAGTCTTTTCCAACACCACAGTTCAAAAGCATCAATTCTTCAGTGGTTAGCTTTCTTTATAGTTCAACTTTCACTTCCATACACGACTACTGCAAAAACAATAGCTTTGACTAGATGGACCTTCGTTAGCAAAGTAATGTCTCTGCTTTTTAATATGTTGTCTAGGTTGGTAACAGCTTTTCTTCCAAGGAATAAGCATATTTTAATTTCATGGCTGCAGTCACCATCTGCAGTGACTTTGGAGCCCAAGAAAATAAATTTTCTCAGTTTCCATTACTTCCCCATCTATTAGCCATGAAGTGATGGGACCAGATGCCATGATCTTAGTTTTCTGAATGTTGAGTTTTAAGCCAACTTTTTCACTCTCTTCTTTCACTTTCATCAAGAGGCTCTATAGTTCTTCTTCACCTTCTGCCATAAGGGTGGTGTCATCTGCATATCTGAGGTTATTGATATTCTCCCGGCAATCTTGATTCCAGCTTGTGCTTCATCCAGCCCTGCATTTCACATATGTACTCTGCATATAAGTTAAATAAGCAGGGTGACAATATACAGCCTTGATGTACTCTTTCCCAATTTGGAACCAGTCTGTTGTTCCATGTCCAGTTCTAACTGTTGCTTCTTGACCTGCATACAGATTTCTCAGGAGGCAGGTCAGGTGGTCTGGTATTCCCATCTCTTTCAGAATTTTCCACAGTTTGTTGTGATCCACATAGTCAAAGGCTTTGATATAGTCAATAAAGCAGTAGTAGATATTTTTCTGGAACTCTTTTGCTTTTTCAATGATCTAGTGGATGTTGGCAATTTGATCTCTGGTTCCTCTGCCTTTTCTAGATCCAGCTTGAATATGTGGAAGTTCACGGTTCACATGCTGCTGAAGCCTGATTTGGAGAATTTGAGCATTACTTTCCTAGCATGTGAGATGAGTGCAATTGTGTGGTAGTTTGAACATCCTTTGGCATTGCCTTTTTTGGGGATTGGAATGAAAATTACCTTTTCCATTCCTGTGGCCACTGCTGAGTTTTCTAAATTTGCTGGCATATTGAATCCATATTGGGCTACAGATACAGATTTTTAATTTTAATTGAAATCCTATGTATAATTTCTGTATCATGGTAATTATTCATAAAGCCTAGAGGGAGCATGCAGCATAAGCAAATCAAGCCTAAGCCTAGAGGGAGCATGCAGCATAAGTGAATCAAGCCTAAAGTGAACACTATTTCATACTAGAACTTAAGAGTAAGGAAGAAAAAGAAAAGAAAACAGAAACAAGGAGTCAAAGAACAGGAAATTCATAGTACTCTGACATCATGGAAGACAAAAATGTTTTATGAAAGTGAAAGGCCCAGGTAAAAGGGAAGACATAGAATCAAAGCGATGGTAGAGGGAACAACATTAAATAGGAGAATAAGTTATCCATGGAAATAAGAGAACAGAATGGGAGAGGTACAGAAAATTTACCTACTACTTTCTACTTTGTCTATGACACAAAAGTCAGTGTTGTGTTTTGACAATGAAAAGAATGGGCAAGGGCAGGGATGAGGAAAGAAGAGATAATTTGACAGAGAGAACTAGAAATAGGGAACCAATCAGAAAACAGAAAAGGCTAGTCTGAGAGCATTTGAGAATCATGTTTGGAGGCCATAAATATACAGTTCCACCCTTCCACTGTGGAGCGTAAGAAGTGCTGATTACAATTAGTAATAGGCAGGTCACTGTAAATTTGCAAGGGCCAGTTCTGCAGATTAGTGAGAGCAGATCCCACGCTTACGAGAATGTGCTCTGGAAACTACATTTTAGGCTTCATAATCCAGTTCTAAACTGTCCACTTTTGTGACCTCAAGCAAGAATTTTTAACCTAATGTTCCTTTAGTTTCTTCATACATATGATGAAGATAAAACAATATCCACTTTGGAGCTGTCAGTAGTAAAGTAACAAGTACATGTAAAGAAATTCAATAGGGTTGGGCATCCATTAAGAATTCAAAAATGTTGACTATTTATAGTAATATTGTTATTCCATTTAATATTAGTTTCAGTTTGGAATTGGTATTATTAATATAGTCTGTGTGAAAAGAGAGTGTTTAATAAGCTATGAAATCCAACCTCAGAAAGATGGGAGGTTACCAGGACAAGCAGCTGATGCTCTGAGGCAAAGGAGAGGTTTGGTGCAAAGGGGGATCAATCCTGAATCTCAAAATTACATTAGGTTTGAATAACTGGCTAAATAAGCTTGATGAAAGACAGAAGTTACAGACAGAGAGCTACTTATTCAAATTAATTATTTAAAAAATAAAGAATTTCCAAGTGTTGGTTATGTCCAAGGCATGGTCTTGGGAGTGAGTAGCTGAAGGGAAGAATATTGGAAGTAAAGATGTAAGTATTGGATGCGATATCTACATGAATCTGTGCTCACCAAGGAGTATATTGGGACCTGTATATATAAACAATTGAAGGAGAGAATGCAAACTCTGAGTCTTGAAACACAAATTGTTTTTTTTAACTTAAAATATCAATACCAAAATTTATTATGAATTTAATAATTAACACAATAGCACACTTGGGTTAATGTGCTTTGCCACAAGAGGTGTTTCATAAATATTTGATGGCTTCTAAATTTTTAATTAATCTACTCCTCTACTCAGCCTACTGTGAGTGCTTTTAAATCTTTGAGAGTTGAATGTCTAGCCTTACCTAATAATTTACTGCACTATTTTGCTTTCATAGCAAGGAATTTCTTCTGTGTACTTTTATTTTTTCAACACATATTTATTGCATGCTTATCATGTGCCAACATTATTCCAGATGCTAGGTATATACATCAGAGAACAAACCAGATTTTCTCTTGGTTCTTACATTTCAGCAGGAGAGATAGAATCATAAATACAGTAAGTGTATGACCCTTTAGAAAGTGATAAATACCATGAAAAAAGAACATGAAACAAAGTAAGACTCCAGATGATGGTGGATAGGTGAGTCTAAGTTTAGAATGGGATGGTCCAGGGGAGCCTCACTGAGAAGACACCATTTAAGGAGATACTTCCAGCAGCATTCTAAAAATGTCCCAACAGATTAGATTGTTCTGTACTTTATTAATGTATTTCTTATTCCTTTCTTTCTTCATTTTCCTTTCAATAACTGTGATACAATTTATAGATGAAAATAAAGAATGCTGATGAAATGTCTATCAGTTAGAAATAGCTTAGAAAGACAAATTCACTTGTGGGATAACTCAAACCTCATTTATTCCCCCATTTGCTCTTCTACTGAAATCCTGAAGAAAATGATTCTTGACCTTATAAACAGCATTCTCAATCTTTTGCTATAAACTTTAATTAAAATAATATTGCCTTAAAGATTAATTTTATAAAATCAAAATCTAGATTCCTTGCTGGTTTTGCTGATGAGAGAATTGCTAATTTCATAACAGCTTCATTTGTTTTAAAATATCCAACCTGGAATATGCCATGGAAACCAAACACTTCTGCTCCTTGTTTGTTTAGGGTTTACTATTTGATTTGGTTCTCAGTTACATATGTTTACCAGATACTATTTAGAAACTGAAAACCACCATGATGCACACTGAAAGGACTGTAGAGTTTCTAACAAGAAGGAAAGAAAGTATATAATAAAAACACTTAAAATTTTGATAAACACACATTCTTATTAGCTTAAATAATGTTGCTGGTTTTGAATCTAATTTTAGCTAATTTAGAAAGATCAGTAGAAACAAATCTAGATATCTTTGAAGTCTACCCAATAGCATTATTTATTTCTGTTTTCTTTTTATTTATAGCTCTTCTTCCTTTTGGTTCAGTCCCCTTGTGAGTTCAAACTATACATGCATGAGCAGCCTTTTTTCTGTAAAAGTAAGATCATGGCATCCACAATGCTCTGCAGCTTGCTCTCGTCACTTTCATTTCAGACAAACTTCCTTTAACTATCATAGAAATTATTTGGTTAATAACATGCAAAGGCTGAAAAAAGTTCATACTGTGCAGTTTCATGTACCTTAAGAGATATCTCACCACTTTGCAAACCCAATATCTAGCCAAAAAACACACTGCAATAATGTATTCTGTCCAACTCTTTGCAACCCTTTAGACTGTAGCCCACAAGGCTTCTCTGTCCATGGTATTTTCCAGGCAAGAATACTGGTGTGGGTTGCCATTTCCTTCTCCGGGGGATCTTCCTGACCCAGGAATCGAACCCGTGTCTCCTGTGTCTCCTGCATTGCCAGGCGGATTCTTTACCCACTGAGCCATCAGGGAAGCTCATTAATTAATACATTAGACATTAAAAACTCCAAAAGATCCATCTGAGTATGTGCTGTGCAGTAGTCACTCAATTATGTCTGGCTCTTTTCGACCCCATGGACTGTAGCCCACCAGGCTCCTCTGTCCATGGGACTTCCCAAGTAAGAATACTGGAATGGGTTGCCATTTCCTCCTCCAGGGAATCTTTCCAACCCAGGGTTGGAACTGGGGTCTCCCACATTGCAAGAGGATTCTTACCATCTGAGCTACCAGGGAAGCCCACATATGAGCAGATCACTTTTTAAAGTGTAAGCATGTCACCTTTTTGTATTTTAATCAAAAGATTTCATTTATTCATTTATGAAAGAGTGTTCACTTTAGCATTGCTTGTAATATGGAGACAACTTAATGCCTAGCCACCAGGTCCATTTAAATAATGATTCAGTTACACAATAGAACAATATAAAGTTATTAAACTAAAGCAGATATGTGTGTGCTAGATTTCAAAGCTTTGTTATGTATCGTTAAGTAAAATCTATTCACCAATGTTCATTATTACTAGGTTTATTATGGCTTCAACAGGTAGAAATATAACAGTTCTTCCCCCAAAGAACCAGCATTTGGTCCAATGCCACATAATGATAATTATTTGAAGTCTCACTTTATTATTGTGAAATTCTCATTGACATTGATCCTATTTCTTACTATATTCTGTTTCATTTAACCCAGAAAAATCTTACAAAGCTTTCAGTACTGTAACTTTTCCAAATGAATTTCAAAATCAGTTTGTCAAATTTTAATAAGAATGCCATTTTTAAAATTTTGAACATCTTTAAATTTATAAATTTGGAGAGATTTGACACATTTATATCCCCTGGAGGAGGAAATGGCAACCCATTCCAGTATTCTTACTTGGGAAGTCTCATGGACAAAAGGTCCGTCTAGTCAAGGCTATGGTTTTTCCTGTGGTCATGTATGGGTGTGAGAGTTGGACTGTGAAGAAGGCTGAGCGCCAAAGAATTGATGCTTTTGAACTGTGGTGTTGGAGAAGACACTTGAGAGTCCCTTGGACTGCAAGGAGATCCAACTAGTCCATTTGAGGAGATCAGCCCTGGGATTTCTTTGGAAGGAATGATGCTAAAGCTGAAACTCCAGTACTTTGGCCACCTCATGCGAAGAGTTGACTCATTGGAAAAGACTCTGATGCTGGAAGGGATTGGGGGCAGGAGGAGAAGGGGACAACAGAGGATGAGATGGCTGGATGGCATCACTGACTCGATGGACGTGAGTCTGAGTGAACTCCGGGAGTTGGTGATGGACAGGGAGGCCTGGCTTGCTGCAATTCATGGGGTCGCAAAGAGTCGGACATGACTGAGCGACTGAACTGAACTGAATTGATAGGGAGCCTTTCAATCCAAAAGCAAGCAATGTATTTCTATTTAGCCAAGCCTTCTTTCATAGTTGTTTTTTATTTTAATTTATATTCATTATAGTTTGTCTTAAATTTATTTCTTTATACTTTCACTTTATTATTTGCAATGAGGTATCTTCTCATATTCTTTAATGCACTGTTTTGTTTATATGAATGCTAGTGATTTTTATATCAGCTTTGGAATGATAAGTTGTAGTGAAACATGTCTTTTCTATATCATTTCTCATTTAAAAATCAATTATTTGTATCTTCTTATTAACTTTATTGACTAATTTACATTATTAAAATAAAGACATATTAAGTGCATACTTTGATAAATTTTGATAGATGTGTATACCTTTCATTACAAAAAAAAATCAATTATTTGGATTTTTCAGGTAAATATTACATCAACTGCAAATAATAAATTTGCAACTTCCTTTCCAATACTTTGAGTTTCTCTAATCTTACTAATTAGAATTTATAGAGTGATAATATATAGAGATGAGAGCGAATGGCATTTTTTTTCCCTAGACTTTAATAGAAGTGAATTCATCATTTTGTCATTGAGGATGACACTAGTTTTGGGTTTAAAATAAGTTTTTATTGTGTATGTATGTGTTTTTTAAAAAGGAGTGAGTATAAATTTTATCAGTTGTTGTTTTAGGATCTTTGGAGATGATTATGGTTTTCTTCTTAACTTGAATGGTAAATTATACATTTATTAAAAATGGATTGCCTTTACTATCTTTCTATGAATTTTACTTGGACATAATACCTTTTTGCTTTAATGTGACCATTTTATTATTTAGGATTCTGCAATGACTTTTTAAAGGAGTCTGTTTTCTAATTTTCCTTTATTGTCTTTGTCATATTTTTATACAAATGTTATGCTCCCTATAAAAAAGAACACACATTTTTCTTTATTGTCTGTGGTTTGAAACACCCTAAAAACATCTGAGATAATTCAAAAAATGTTTGATAAAGCTGAACAAGTCATCTGGGTCTGGAAACAAAATAACTGACAATTTTATGTCTATGTTAATCATTCTGCTAAGCTTTTATATCTCTTCTTGTGTAAGCTTCAGTAACTTACAGAGTTCTATGGATTTATTTATTATAAGTTTTTAAAAACTTAATTTGCCTAGAGTTAAGCTAACCCACCTCTTTGATTTGGCAAAAATATTTTCTAACTATGGACATCCATGCTTTGCACAGTACTGTGTTAATAGAAATTCCTATTTATAGGAGCTATGCAAAATAAGACATGGTTCCTATGTCTTACATATATATATATACACACACACACACACACACATATATATATACACACATATGTATACATATATACAAAATATCTAACAGCAGGGAAAAGTGACAAAGGACTATACAGAGAAATTTTCCGTTCTCATTTTGTACTTTGTACAATTGGGCTTTTTTTCCTTTTCTTGATTACATTGCTTGTTACCCAAAGAATGAGACTCTATATTACATATTAATTAAGCCATTTTCATCTTTATTATTTCAGTTCAGTTCAGTAGCTCAGTCGTGTCCGACTCTTTGCGACCCCATGAATCGCAGCATGCCAGGCCTCCCGGTCCATCATCAATTCCCAGAGTTTACCCAAACCCATGTCCATTGAGTTGGTGATGCCATCCAACCATCTCATCCTCTGTTGCCTCCTTTTCCTCCTGCCCTCAGTCCCTCCCAGCATCAGGGTCTTTTCAAATGAGTCAGCTCTTCACATCAGGTGGCCAAAGGATTGGAGTTTCAGCTTCAGCATCAGTCCTTCCAATGAACACCCAGGACTGATCTGCTTTAGAATGGACTGGTTGGATCTCCTTGCAGTCCAAGGGACTCTCAAGAGTCTTCTCCAACACCACAGTTCAAAAGCATCAATTCTTCAGTGCTCAGCCTTCTTTATAGTCCAACTCTCACATCCATACATGACCACTGGAAAAACCATAGCCTTATATCCTTTTATTTTTATCTTTTCTATTTCTTCCATTTACTTTTTTACCTTAATGTTTAATTAATTTTGCTTCATTCTTTCTTCTTTAAGAATTATTTAAGACTAGAAGTTTTCATGTGTTACACTATTACACTGATTTTTAACATGTATGTTTTTTATTATTACTATGTACCTGTTCTTCTGCAGATTCAGATTAAATCCACTTTGATCCAAAACTGTTGACTTCTCTTGTATGTGGATACTCCTCCTGTCTGATTCTTCAAATTCTTACACATCTACCGGTGCTCTGCAAGCACATCTACAAGGCTTACCATTATTATTATTACTACTTCTATTATTATTAATTATTTCAACCTAACACATAGCAAAGAAGTGTGGAATGTCATTATCTGAAAATCTCAGTTCAAAGTAAGGCACTGTTTGATACTACCCACGTGTGTAAAATACTCTCAGAGTACCTACATTACATTGTAACCTCTGGTGGCTTATGTCGTCCATCTGTGCCTTCTCTTGACTGGGTTCAAATCAAGAGAAGTATGACAAGTATTTTGATAAAGGTTGTGTATGTCTTTTACATACATGGATAATGCTCTTTTTTTCCTTTTGTTTACGTTCAGTTCAGTTCACTTGCTCAGTCATGTCCAGTTCTTTGAGTCTCCATGGACTGCAGCATGACAGTCCATCATCATCTCCCAGAGCTTGTTCAAACTCACGTCCATCAAGTTGGTGATGCCATCCAACCATCTCATCCTCTGCCGTCCCCTTTTCCTCCTGCCTTCAATCTTTCCCAGCATCAGGGTCTTTTCCAATGAGTCAGTTCTTCGCATCAGGTGGCCAAAGTATTAAAGCTTCAGATTCAGCATCAGTCCTTCCAATGAATATTCAGGACTGATGTCCTTTAGGATGGACTGGTTTGATCAGACTTAGCAGTTTTCCATTGTCCTGATATAGAACAATGAGGTATGGGTGCTATTACTTTATAATCTTCAAGCTGTTAATTCTGATAGTTTAATATTACTGGGTACAAATAAACTTAAAAAGACTATCTTATATGTTTATAGATGAAGAATTCATCCAAAATGTCTGAATAAAATACTTTTCACTCTTTTCTTACCAACTTTAAAGAGAAAATGTATCACCATACTCATTCAAAAGCAAAGTTACATTTTTTAAACATGTTTTGTTTAAAAAGTGTAAATCTTTTTAAAGAGTGGAAATCTTAAAAGACAGCAATAATGTTAGAAGCATAAAACAAACATAACATCAGAGGGATGGTACGGGAAGGGAGGGGGGCGGTGTTCAGGATGGGGAACACGTGTACACCCGTGGCATGTTGATGTATGGCAAAATCAATACAATGTTGTAAAGTAATTAGCCTGCAATTAAAATAAATAAATTTAAATTTAAAAAAAAACATAACAAATAGATATCAATAGCCCTGGAAAAGTTATCTCTACAAACAAAATTTAGTAGATGAAGGAAATTCCACTCCCCCATTTTAGAGTACCTGATACCAGAATTTCCCTCCCACTGCAAACAACTTAAAAACTGGATCATCTCCTGTAATTTCCAGACTTTTTACTCATCTTAAATTCAGCAAAGATCTAGCATTTTCCACATTGTATGCTTCTCCATTTCCAGATAGTCTTCTATTCTACAAGCTAGGCATCCCAATCACTCCAATTTATCCTTGCATGGCCTGATTTCCAGACTCTTACATGATCTCATATTTCTGTGAATGTACAAAATCCTTCTCAAACTATGATTGTTCAAATTGTGGATCGTATCTTAGCATTTCTGTGACCACTGTGCAATGTGATGTAGGAAGTAACCAAAGACATTAGTACCTTGTTATATAACAAGAACTAATCAATATTATCTCCATTTTAAAACAGGAGGGAAAAAGTCCAAGTTGACAAAACCAGTAAGTGGCAAAACCAAATCTCTATTAATCATGATTTGCATATTCCATATCTCCTATTTGGTGGTTTTTTCTCCTGTAATTTTAGATCATGACAAGCTTAGAGATAATTAAATTCCAGAAAATTTTGCATAGAAACTTTTGCAAAACTTGGATTCTCCTCTTCTTGACATATGATTGATTTCTCTTGTATAAATATAACCAGCTCCAATTACTCAAGCTAGCTCATCATATTGTCTATGCAAGTTTTCCGCATCGAGATACAGTCAAGCACGTATCAATGACGTTGTCAATGGGAACTCTGCTTTTGTCCTTTTTGAAATTTTACAGAGTTCTGAATGTAAACTTAAGGATACATTTAGAACTCAAGTCTTAGCAGAGCTGGACAGAGCAGCAAATGAAATATATTATTTTTCTAATTAATTATAATGATTGTTATATTATAGTAAATGTATTGTCTCCTTTCAATAAATAGCTAGCTTTTCAATTTACATATTTTTCTAACGACTGAAGTGTTGGATCTGTTACATCAACTTTTAATTAAAATTCAGCAGAGGAGGAGGAGCAGCGGATGGTGGGAGATCAAAGCAAACATACTAACCTATTGAAGGGTATCCCATTCATTGGATAATTACTCTGTGTTAGACATTACAGGTAACAAGATTAATAAATAATGGTCCTTAAAGAGTTCATAGCACAACAAGCGGGAGAACTGAATATATGAATAGTAATTTGTTTATATAGAGTATTATTCAATATTCAAAATTCAGTTATAGCACAGAGTGTGTGTGTTAGCCTCTGAGTTGTGTCTGACTCTTTGCGACCCCATGGATCACAGCCCACCAGGCTCCTTCATCCATGGAATTCTCCAGGCAAGAACACTGAAGTGGGTTGCCATTTCCTTCTCCAACAGCACAGAAAGGGGGTAGCTCTATTAGCCTGGGGGCTCATGGTCATATCAACTATTAGATAGCAGTGGGAGTACAAGTTTCCCTTAAGGCTATTTTGTAATAAAAGTGAAATTTGGCTACCACCATATAGAATAATAGAAACGATCAAGGGAAAATTGAACTTGAATCCTGAGTCTAGCACTTTCTAGTCTTGGGATTTGGTTCATAGGCTTCCATTTCCTCATCAGCATAACAGATAATAATGCCTAAAATGGGGGATTGTGGCAAATTAAGACTTAAATCTAGCATGGTATTTAACACATGAAAAGATTCATGTCCAACTCTGCAATCCCAAGGACTTTAGCCCACCAGGTTCCTTTGTCCATGGAATTATACAAGCAAGAATCCAGGAGTGGGTTGCCATTTCCTTCTCCAGGGGATCTTCCTATCCCAGGGCTCGAACCCTGGCTTCCTGAATCGCAAGTGGATTCTTTACCATTTGAGTTACCAGGGAAGCCCAAGGCATGTACCTAAAACAATCCTAAAACAATGGGAGATACTGATAATAATGAACAGATTCATAGGCAATAAAGAAATGAGGAAATTTAACACACTCAAGTAATGATTTTAAAATTAAGGACTTCGTAAAAAAAAAAATCTTAAGAGACACCTTTGTTTTCAGGGATGACAAATCTTAACAGTTATAATTTTAATGTCCCAGTTTGTAATGGAGAGAACACTTGTTACTAACAATCATTCAGACTCATTAGAGAACTCCAGAAAAGTGAAAAGAGGTTAGGACATAGCTAGGCTGAGCTGAGGCGTCTCTCAGATGGACAACAGACCCTTAGGGAGGTCACAGGAGATGATTTGTTTGAATTGAAGCCCATCTGTGAGCACAAATTGCTTCACTCCAAGAAAGCACTTTGCTCTGGGCCACCACACAATGGAAATTAGATTATTAAGAATGTAGGTTACACAAATAAGGATAGGCAGCATTCTAAATCAGCTTAATATTCAGCTCAATTAAAGAAAAGCCAAGCATGTGTATCACCATAGGTTTGCTCTAGAAATACTGCTGCAATTTTCTGTGTTGCTGGTCCAATGTGCACATTACAACGTGTTAATAAACTTGCAGCTTGACATGTGGATAGTTGCTCCTATAAATGTGATTTAAAATGTTTATTAAAAAGGGTTGTAGAGAAGTCTTAATCAGGCTGTTTTTGCTTAGCTGAAGTACAAATGAAAGTAATGGCAATTCAAGCTTAAAAAGATCAAAAACTAAATGCCCAGCAGTTGTCAGCATCAGGAGAATGCTGAAATTATTGCAAAATTAAGTTATGTTTATTTCAAATTACTCAAATAAGCAAAACAAAAGAAAAATTCTCCCTAACCCTTATTAAGTCCCACAGTCATTAATTTATACATGCAATTCTTTCGCTATTTGCTTAGATTTTGTGTACCACTTCTCTTTCCAAAAAGAGCAGACTATGTGAAAGAGATCAGAAATGTGAAAGAGAAATTGAATTCACAGCACATGGCATAAAAATTAGCTGCATAATTAGTTCAGTTTTCAGAAATAGAATAAATATCAAGAGATTCATTGGGTTAAAGTGAGTTTAAATTTAATCTGAAAGAAGAGAAGAAATTTAAAATTTTCCATGATTGACAGGCCAAAATATAAATCACTGTTAGTTTTCACTAAAAAAGTGCTTTCAAAGTTAAAAAACATGAGTAAAATTTCACTGCTGCTGCCTAACAATTAGTTTTTTCTTTAAAAAAATTACCTAGGAAATTTTCAAAATAGTCAAGGGATAATGTAATACTTATGCTATCATTTTTTATTTTAATTATGAATTTCAGAAACTATAGCTGTTCAAAAACTGACAAGCAAACAAAAGTACTTAACTTTGGTCTTCCACCACACAATTAACCACAGTCAAGGACAATTTGGGATTCATACTTCCGATCTTTACATGTTATCATTTATCACTGTCAACACAATTACACATGCATTTTATTTTTTAAAAATGAACCATATAAAAGAACATGTTTTTTTAAAAATGGGGAATGTACGTTTCAGTACCTAGACTGTAGGAATAGTGATTCCTGAATTCCTGAAAACCAATTTAGCATGGTCACACAGATCTACAGAGTTTCTTAAAAATGCAGGCTTCTAGACCCCAATTTTAGACATTCTGATTTAACAGGTCTGGCTTAGGACATGGAAATCTATTTAACAATTTCTCTAGTTACGACTGATGCATAACTGAACTTCAGAGCTGATAACATGCTTAGAAAGGCATTAATCAAGCTATTTACTAAATCATATCATGATGATATTTTAAGGAAATGTTAGAATACATGCCTACACTCTACTTTTTCATTATCAGAGCAAGATTCAGATTATAAACACAGTGAGATCAAGGATGCTGTCCATCTAGTTTCCTATTGTTCCCCTGGGACCTAACACTGGCATGTAGTAGGCAATGTGTCTTTGGTTTTTTTCTAACTTTTTGTTTTGCATTGGAACATGGGTAGCACAGTGGTAGTCTGCCTGCCAATGCAGACACAAGAGATGCAGGTTGGATCCCTGGGTCATGAAGATCCCCTGGAGAAGTAAATGACAACCCTGCTCCAGTATTCCTGCCTGGAAAATTCCATGGACAGAGGAGCCTCACGGGCTATAGTCCATGCAGTTTCAGTGCTGGATATGACCAAGTACACACAGCAGATGAACAATGTTGCCACAGTTTCAGGTGAACAGTAAAGGGACTCAGCTACACATACACACGTATCCATTCTCCCCCAAGCTCCCCTCCCATCCAAGCCATAATAGGCAATATGCTTCTGATGAATGAACAAATCACTGAACTGTTAAACCATATTTAATTTCCCAATAACTTTCTCATGCTCCCAGAAAGGACAGATCAAGAAATGGCATCTTAAAAATCAAAAAAAGGAAGGAGGAAATGGCATTCTTTCATTAACCCACAAAACAAGTTATTTATCATTTATTTATACTAACAATGAAGCAGTAAATGAAAGTGTCCATATTCCTTATCATCATACTCCTAAATGGTGCTTATTTCTCATGAAAAATAAAGCCCTCTTTTTTTTAATCTCCAAAATGAATGGTATTCCTTGAATACCCAAGTGTCTGCAAAGGTGACTGTGATGCCGGAGGGAGTCACGGCAGTAAAATCCCATGCAACATTTCACGCTTTCTGTGACTTTTTTTTTTAATTTTATTTTATTTTTAAACTTTACAATATTGTATTAGTTTTGCCAAATATCAAAATGAATCCGCCACAGGTATACATGTGTTCCCCATCCTGAACCCTCCTCCCTCCTCCCTCCCCACACCATCCCTCTGGGTCATCCCAGTGCATTAGCCCCAAGCATCCAGTATCGTGCATCGAACCTGGACTGGCATCTCGTTTCATACATGATATTTTACATGTTTCAATACCATTCTCCCAAATCTTCCCACCCTCTCCCTCTCCCACAGAGTCCATAAGCCTGTTCTATACATCAGTGTCTCTTTTGCTGTCTCGTACACAGGGTTATTGTTACCATCTTTCTAAATTCCATATATATGCGTTAGTATACTGTACTGGTGTTTTTCCTTCTGGCTTACTTCACTCTGTATAATAGGCTCCAGTTTCATCCACCTCATTAGGACTGATTCAAATGCATTCTTTTTAATGGCTGAGTAATACTCCATTGTGTATATGTACTACAGCTTTCTTATCCATTCCTCTGCTGATGGACATCTAGGTTGCTTCCATGTCCTGGCTATTATAAACAGTGCTGTGATGAACATTGGGGTACACGTGTCTTTTCCCTTCTGGTTTCCTCAGTGTGTATGCCCAGCAGTGGGATTGCTGGATCATAAGGCAGTTCTATTTCCAGTTTTTTAAGGAATCTCCACACTGTTCTCCATAGTGGCTGTACTAGTTTGCATTCCCACCAACAGTCTAAGAGGGTTCCCTTTTCTCCACACCCTCTCCAGCATTTATTACTTGTAGACTTTTGGATCGCAGCCATTCTGACTGGCGTGAAATGGTACCTCATAGTGGTTTTGATTTGCATTTCTCTGATAATGAGTGATGTTGAGCATCTTTTCATGTGTTTGTTAGCCATCTGTATGTCTTCTTTGGAGAAATGTCTATTTAGTTCTTTGGCCCAGTTTTTGATTGGGTCATTTATTTTTCTGGAGTTGAGCTGTAGGAGTTGCTTGTATATTTTTGAGATTAGTTGTTTGTCAGTTGCTTCATTTGCTATGATTTTCTAGTCAAGATCTGGGATCTGGTTCATTTTCTCTGTGATCTGTGTGGGACTAAATGCTCATTTTCTCAAAACAGAAAATGTGATTCTCTCAGAAGCAAAACTTTTAAATCCATGACCTCTTCACCAAAATACATTCTCTACCAGCTTTTTTATTTTATTAAACAAAAAGTTTAAGAGGAAAAAAAAAAACCCTAACACACATATGCATCAGTATTTTCCTAACCATGCATATGAAAGGCATCACATGAAGACTGAAAAGGATACCCAGGGAAGGCTGTTTAGATAAACAGAGTAACTATGGAACTGTAAATGACAGAAAAACAGTCAAGTCAGATGAGAATCTGATTTGTCTATTTCCTACCTCTGAATTAATTTCATGGAAAACTGTTAAAAACAGATCTGGCATCTTATTTCCTTAAGAGGAAGATGAACCATTTCCTCATTGCTTTCTTAGAAGATCTCCAAAGAAAAACATCTGCCACTAAAATTTTAGTTTTCTCCAGATCTTTAAGTCATTTTCATACCAAGTCTTAGGCTTTTAAATGGTCCTATTCATTTTAGAAATTTTCTTGAGTCCCACACCCCTACCCAGAGCAACAGGATCTTAAGTGGATTTGAATTTTTAAATATTTGAAGGAGTCCTAAACAATAGACATGAGTGGATGATGACATTGTGAATAAGCAAAGCCAAATCAGTATACCTATTATGTGAGTTCTCTGGTGAAAGTCTGAACACTGTCATATTCCTCTAGTTAAATATGGAAACAGTGAAAAAATGTATGTCAGCTAATTTACAGTCTTGGTTATAAAGTGTATTTTGTGTTAATGGGGAAGACGGTGACCTAGAGAAGTGTTTAATAAAAAAGAGTATGACTATAGTTTTAGAAAAAGAAACTTTCATATTAAGGGAACTTAGTACACCAGGTTTGGAGAAGGCAATGGCACCCCACTCCAGTACTCTTGCCTGGAAAATCCCATGGACGGAGGAGCCTGGTAGGCTGCAGTCCATGGGGTCGTGAAGAGTCGGACATGACTGAGCGACTTCACTTTCACTTTTCACTTTCATGCATTGGAGAAGGAAATGGCAGCCCACTCCAGTGTTCTTGCCTGGAGAATCCCAGAGATGGAGGAGCCTGGTAGGCTGCAGTCTATGGGGTCGCACAGAGTTGGACACAACTGAAGTGACTTAACAGCAGTAGTACACCAGGTTAAATGCTCAAAGGATCGTAGAGTTTGCAATAGGCAATAATAGTGTAAATTTGGAACTTCCCTGGTGGCTCAGACAGTAAAGAGTCTGCCTACAATGTGGGAGACCCGGGTTTGATCCCTGGGTTGGGAAGATCCTCTGAAGAAGGAAATGGCAACCCACTCCAGTACTCTTGCCTGGAAAATCCCGTGAACAGAGAAGCCTGGTGGGCTACAGTCTGTGGGTTCACAAAGAGTCGGACACGACTGAGGGACTTCACTCAAATTAAACACTTAATTTTCTCTAGGGTGATCACAACTCAGAAACTTTCACTAACAATTTCAGGAATATACAGTGTTTGACTTACTTCAATTTGAATAAATAAATAATCATGCATTATGTGACAATTTTGCATAACCTGAGCAAAGGAACTGACATAACAGATGCAAATTTTATTTTACTTAGTTTATTTATTATGTTATTTGAATGAGAACATTCAGATTTCTGAAGTAAGTGTTTATCAAAGGGCAAAGAAAATAATGACTCATTTCAGGTATCCTGGACTCAATTTTTATCTTCAGAGGGGGTATTAAGTAGGTGTGTTTTTTCCTTTGTTTTGTTTCACAGTGATCTGTGAATGCCGAATCAGTACCCAGCCTCTTCTAAATCCCACAGCAGTGCACTGTGAAAAGCACCAGACTTAGTAAAATGTGATAAATAGATATGTTGGCTTGTAAATGTCATGCCCATTTCATTTCCTCATGCTTAAATAGATTTTAAGCAGGAAACATACAACCTGAATTCTAAAGTAGCTATCTTCACAATTACTGGCAATATTCGAGCTAAATTCAGGTCAGAACTTTAGACATTTTATAACTAGTGTAAATGTGAAAAGACAGACTTCTCAAAAAGTTTCAGACCCACCAGAGAAAGTTAAAGTCCTGTTTGGAATTGTCTAGAGTTGGTCATTTTAATGACACAGCAGCTAAACGTGATTTTGAATAATACAGAGCATATCTTGTTATGCTCTATATAATGGGTGGTTAGACCTCAAGAGACAGAGAAGTCCAACTGCCACTGGAACCAAGGGAAGGTGGAGGAAAGCCATGACACACTTCTCTCCAAACTCATTTCCCTTAGCCTTCAATAGAAAGAACACATAGAGAACGAGTTAAAGTCCACAGAGATCAGTGGTGTCCGCACTTGAGGACTGAGTGAATGCAGGAGATGATGGAGGCTCTTCCACCTGACCCAGGAAGCTTCCTGAGGTTAGCACTCTGTGGCAGCAGGGAGAATGTGAGAAAGGCCAAAGAGGACATTGGAGATATGTTCAAATGAAGGGAGGAATTTTCTTTGAAACCTAAAACAATGGTTCTGGGGAATGCAAAAGTAAAACAGTAAATTATTTTGTCTGAACAAAAATGTCCTTGGCTAGAGGCAATAAGCCACCTTCACTTCAGATGATTCACAGCTCTATAATCAGCAGAACAACAGTAAGGATCTGTTTGAAATACAAGTCACATCATGTAGTTTGTCTGCTCCCAACCATTCACTAGCTTCCCTTTTGAAGAGTACATCCCAACTTACTTTTGGCCCACCAGGCCTTTCCCTCATACTGACTAGTTGGTAAAAAAATATATATATATATTTATATATATATATATATCCAAAAGAAGATTAACTTTAGGCTGTCCTGAGGCACAAATATATTCAAGAGACAGAATCTCTTTCCTTGAGATACTGTAAGACTCAAGAAAAAGGAACATAACCAAGCACCTTCTATGAATCTCTGTAGTGATTCTTGCTTGCCTTAACAATTTGGCTGCTGTGCAATTAAAGGTATCCTTAACCAGTTCATTTTTTTCATTCATTTAATGGATGTGAGTCTGAGTGAACTCCGGGAGTTGGTGATGGACAGGGAGGCCTGGCGTGCTGCGATTCATGGGGTCGCAAAGAGTCAGACACGACTGAGCGACTGAACTGAACTGAATGAAAATTTACAGAGTTTCTACTTCATACCTGGCACTGTTCTAAGTGCCTAAGATACAGGCATGAACAAAAAAGTTCCTCTTCTCAAAGAACTCACAGTCTAGTGGGTGGAAACAATCCACTAATAAACAATCAATAAACGTATCATTTTATAAACTGTACAAGCATGTGGACATTGGTAATAAGTACCAGAGGGGAAAATAAAATAGGGAAAGGGGATCAAGGTAGATATGGAGTTGTTGGATTAGGGAGTCAAAAGAGGCCCTGTGAATTACCTAATTTTTCCATAGAAACCTGACAGAAATGAGTGAGCAAGCCATGGTGCCATCTTGAGAGTGTTAACTCAGACAGTGGGAGAGAAAAGGCCAAAAAAAAAAGAAGTGATTGAAGAGTATATTTGGTGTTTTTAAGATGCCAGTGTGCAGGGCAAGGTGAAGGAAATGGAGACAGCTGGGTGCAGAATTATTAATGTTTTCATCCAGTCTCCCCAACTCCCAGGTAAGGTTCTTTGAGTACAGGACTGTTAGATACACACTTTAAATCTTCCATGGACCATGCTGTGCAGTCTTGCACAGAGCAGACAATTAAAAACCTAACTGTGACAGGCATTGCTATTTATACGCAAAGAAGGTTGCAACAAGTATCTTGCTATTCCTCAAATGAAAATAGTTTACCCTTTGAAATATGAATTTTAGGCCAATTGCATGGCCCTATGTATTATAAATTCATACAACTTAGGCCAAAGCAGAACTTTTCTAAACGTTATGCTCTATCTTTGACATATTTCACCGCAAACTACTGCATCATTCTAAATCTTTTTAACTGTACCTTTAAAAAAAAACTTCTTAGTCCTATTTCTTTTTTTCTTTTTAATCAATCAAGGATTATACCCTTTGGCTCTCTATTTTTTCTTTCTTTATTCTTCAGACACACAGTTTGCAACTTTAGGCTGTCCTGTGGCACAAATATTAGTATGCAGTCAGCAATCTGTTATACAGACATGAATTGAATGTGAACTATACACAAATACATATCTAGGCATTGGGATGCAAAGACAGACATGAGGTTTGAGCACAGATGTTGGAATTAGGAAAACCTGTCTGATTTGTAATCCCTTCACTAGCTGTGAGATTACAATTATGAAAGAATGATAGGAATAATACACTTACAGACCTCTTGCAAGGCTTAAGAAAATTCATATAGAATTCTTACCATAAACCTGCAACAGAGTAAAGATTCAATAAATATTTATTTTAAAATAATCTTTAAATATTACATATTTAATATGCTATGATTTTACTAATATATAAAAAGAATAACCGAGCAACTGAAAATTTACTCTTTCTACATTCCTACCTTGTCTCCTGACCTTTGTTCCCAGGTATATTTTTACATGAACCTTGATGCCATGCCTACAATCAATGAATCCAAAACAGACCTTTCCTCTGCTTTGATACAGACTCTGCCTTATGATACATAGCTGTTGTTTAGTTGCTCAGTCATGTCTGACTTTTGACAAATGCATGGACTGTAACCCACCAGGCTCTTCTGTCCATGGAATTCTCCAGGCAAGAACACTAGGGTGGTTTGCCAATTCCTTCTCCAGGGGATCTTCCTGATTTAGGGATCGAATCAACATCTCCTGCACTGGTCAGCAAATTCTTTACTGCTGAGCCACCGGGGCTTCCCACGATACACAGTACTATCATCATTATATACATGTGTATGTAAAACGCTCACAATGGACACAATGTACAGAATTAGCTTTCTAAATGACCTTTCTGCCTCTGGCCTTCCTCCTTTCCAGTGTATCACTGGATACAATGTACCTCCTCTCCAGTACATCATTCAATATTTGCTATCTTCATTATTTATTGCCTGAACAAAGAAAGCAAAGTAAGTGATATGCTAGAAACATCAAAGTGGCATAAAAAAGAAAATCTGTGAAAATATGGATGGACCTGAAGGACATCATGCTAAGCGAAATAAGCCAGAAACAGACAGAAAAATACTGGTTGCTCTCACTTATATAAAAAGATTGAACTGATAAACCAGGGAATAGAACAATAGTCCTATTCTATTGGGTCGGGGGTGTGGAGAAAGTTGGGCAAACTTTAAATTATAAATAAGTAAGTTCTGGGAAATTAATGTACAGCATGATGACTATAGTTATTAATACAGTATTACATGCTTGAAATTTGTTAGGATCTTAGGTGTTTTCCCCACAGAAGAGAAAGAGTGAGATGGAGGTGATGGATGTGTTAATAAAGTTGATTGTAGCAATCATTTTATATTACAATATACATGTTATATCATCATATATGCCATATGCAAATATGTGTATATGCCATATAACGTGGTGGCTTAGCAGTAAAGAATCTACCTGTAAGTGCAGGAGATGCAGGTTGCATCCCTGGGTTGGAAGATCCCCTGGAGAAGGAATGGCAACCCACTCCAGAATTCTTGCCTAGGAAATCCCATAGACAGAGGAGTTTGGTGGGCTACAGTCCAAGGGGTCGCAAAGAGTTGGATACAATTCAGTGACTACACAACAGTATATACACACACACACACATATACTCAAACAAATATTTTTTTTTTGGTCAAAGAAAAAGAAAAAAATGTCAAACTAGCAAGCTCACTGGGTTCTTTTTTTTTTTATAATAAAATATTTTATTTAAAATATATACTATATAATTCATTCAGGAATAGACCAACAGAAGAAAACACAAATAAGAAATAACATTCTTGGAAAATAATATATATATAAACTGTGATGGAAATAACTAAACATTTCCTTTTCACTTTCATCATACTGTAAATCAAGAAAAATATTTAATTAGAAACCAATGGCTTTATTAGAATATTCCTCTCCCCTTATTTTTTTCAAAGCTTTCTGCTAACTTCTACCACCATTTCTGTTAACAAGATAAATCAGTCAGTTCAGTTCAGTCACACAGTTGTGTCTGACTCTTTCTGACACCAAGGAATGCAGCACCCCAGGCTTTCCTGTCCATCACTAACTCTTGGAGCATGCTCAAACTCATGTCCATCGAGCAGGTAATGCCATCCAACCACCTCATCTTCTGTTGTCCCCCTCTCCTCCTACCTTCAATCTTTCCCAGCATCAGGGTCTTTTCCAATGAATTAGTTCTTCCCATCAGATGGCCAAAGTATTGGAGTTTCAGCTTCAGGACCAGTCCTTTTGATGAATATTCAGGACTGGTTTCCTTTAGGATTGACTGGTTGGATCTCTTTGCAGTGCAAGGGACTCTCAAGAGTCTACTCCAACACCACAATTCAAAAGCATCAATTCTTTTGTGCTCTTTTGTTTATGGTTCAATTCTCACATCCTTACATGACTGCTGGAAAAACCATAGCTCTGACTACACCAATCTTTGTCAGTAAAGTAATATCTCTGCTTTTTAATATACTGCCTAGGTTAGTCGTAGCTTTTTTTTTTTTCTTTAGACAAAAGCACTTTAATTGACAGTATACAACTTTCCAAAATATATTTTTGTAGGAAAATGGCAATAAGTAATCATCTTTACAAACAAGTTTTCAGTAAATTCCAGTGTACTTTAGATCCCTGTCCACTAAGACACAGCTCCCCCAGTCTCCTGAGCAAACTCTTTAACAACTGTTAAACAACTCAGTTAAAGAGTCACAGCTTTTGTTCCAAGGAGCAAGTATCTTTTAATTTCATGGCTGCAGTCACCAACTGCAGTGATTTTGTAGCCCAAGAAAATAAAGTATGTCACTGTTTCCACTGTTTCTCCATCTATTTGCCATGAAGTGATGGGACCAGATGCCATCATCTTAGTTTTTTGAATGTTGAGTTTTTGTTTTTTTTGTTTTGTTTTGTTTTTTAGTTTTATTTTATTTTTAAACTTTACATAATTGTATTCGTTTTGCCAAATATCATAATGAATGGGTTCTTAATTATTAAATGATATGCTTTTCTTTAGCCTGGTTTCTCTGAGTGGAACTCTTGGAACAAGCTCCTCTTCAACCAGCACGCATAGAGTGAGATAGCTGAGAAGATGCTAAGCAGATCTCCCTTCCCCAGGCTGTGTTGGGAAGGTTTTACTTTAGATTCTCTTTATCTTCTTAAGGCACTTTTCATTCCCCTTATTACTTGTACCAAAAACCACAGTTAGATTTTTTTGCTCTGGCTTTGTCACTTACTTAGAAATGTTATAAATAATATGCTTTACAAGTCTCATTTGGAAAGGTAAAATGCCCATGCTTAGTACTCAGTTGTTTCCAAAATCTCATGTATGAATCATAATTGAATGTAACTGCAAAATATTTTGAAGTCAAAAGCTCCTAAAATGCCTTTTCTTATCTATAAAGTTAAAATTTGCCATTGTTGGCTTAAATGTTCTGGTCCTTGTTTGTTTGTTTTACTTAACAGTGAATTAATATAAAACAAATTGGAACATGTGACATCACTGTGACATTAATGAATATTAATTTTTCACGTATTATGTTTGACTTAGGTTTTCTGTTTAGCCAAAAAAAGAGTCTAATATAAAAAGAAATAACTGGAGAAGGTCTTGAGAACTATGCTGTTTTGAATTACTTTTAACCATTCAAATACAGTTTATAGTTATCTAATTACAGTTTAATTAGTTATCCTATTGTGGTTTTGTGGGTTTTAGTCAAATACACAATATGGAGATGACACATCTATTATTTCTTCATTCTATATGTGATGAAAACAAGTTTTCATTTTAAGAATGAATAGCTAAAACTACGTATTATTTATTTTAGCTGTTAACTGATATTATCTATGTGTCAAAACTTTATTAATTAATTTCACCTTTTCCTTAAGTGAAAAAATAAAATGCTTACTCCTGGAATCAGTTCTACTTTATTGTGCCAACCCACAGCCCATTTTAGGCCACTCTCTGCATTGAGCTTGGGATAGGAAGTAAACCAGAAGCTACATTACCCTCTCCCATGATATCCTACTGCACTGTGTTATCCTTCATTCACAAAATACATATGCTGTCCAGATGCATGAGGAGCATGTGATCAGCATTTCAAAGTGACATATAAATTAAAGTGAATCTTATTATTTTGTTTCTGGAAAAACAAAATAATAAGTACATTGAGGAGGTCTGGACCTCTGTATATGTGAGAAGACATCCTTGGTGTAGTTAGCCACTCTTAATCAGGAACACCTTTCTGCAGCAAGAGGGATTTTTAAGTCATTGGAGTAATGGAAAAGAAGGATTGCACATTTGGAGACTTGAGAGGGCCTGAATGTGTCCTGCGGAGAAGGCGATGGCACCCCACTCCAGTACTCTTGCCTGGAAAATCCCATGGATGGAGGAGCCTGGCAGGCTGCAGTCCATGGGGCCGCTAAGAGTCGGACATGACTGAGCGACTTCACTTTCACTTTTCACTTTCCTGCACTGGAGAAGGAAATGGCAACCCACTCTAGTGTTCTTGCCTGGGGAATCCCAGGGACAGGGAGCCTGGTAGGCTGCCGTCTATGGGGTCGCACAGAGTCGGACACGACTGAAGCAATTTAGCAGCAGCAGCAGCAGCAGTAGCATGGGTCCTGTTGGTATAGCTCAGAGAGAGTGGTCTAAGGTGTCACATGATGGGAGTACAGAGTCCCTGTTACTTCTAGAAAAAGTTCCCATAAATCACTCCAGAGGAAAGCGTGTATAACCTTTACGGAAGCCTGGAGCATGCTTTCCTCGTGAACTTTCTGGCATCTGGCAGAATGAATGGCTGATCCCCACCCAGCCGTGCTTACAATGTTTTTGCTACCGGGAAATACCCCAGATATTAAGGGCTCAGCAGAGAATGGTCTCTGCATTATTTAGTCATTCCAAACAGGCCATTGACATCTGAAATTAGAAATAAAAGAGCTGAAGCACTTCAAAGAAGACAAATTCCACTGATACTCTTATTTCGCCCTGAAAAGACAAATAGTATTTCAGCATGGCAGCTGCTCCAGATTCCAAAACAGGCCACATGTTTTGTGACAGCTGCTGACACAAGCAATTTCCTCAGATTAAATCTTTCAGCATATTTCATACAGAAGGAGGCAAGTCTTCTCCAGCAGACTGAATTTTAAGTAAAAAGACGACCCTGTTATGTTTTCTCAATGTGTGTGTAAAGCAATAAAAGCAACAAACCTTATTAATGTATTTAAACAATTGAGATGGTGAATGAAGCATGCGATAAAAAGAATTGTTGAGAAGTTATCTAAAATGTTTCCTTCAGTGGTCCTAACAATAGAACCGTGTGCACTTTTAAGAACTATATAAAACTCCACCTCTGAGAATCCAGGCCGGGCACCTATGAAACTGTCGTTCGTCATTCAGTCACTAAGTCATGTCTGATTCTTTGCAACCCCATGGACTGCAGCATGTCCAGCTTCCCTGTCCTTCACCATTTGCTGGAGTTTGCTCAAACTCACATCCATTGAGTAGATGATGCCATCTAACCATCTCATCCTCTGGCACCCCCTTCTCCTCCTGCCCTCAATCTTTCCCAGCATCAGGGTCTTTCCCATTATGGCACTATGAAGCTTATTAATTCACTTCCCCATATCCATCCCTTCCCACTCTTAACTCATACTGGTCAAAAACAAACAAACAAAAAAAAACCATAATATTCAATTTGATTCAATTTTTAAAAGATGTTTAAAATCTTTTTAAAGGCACTGAACAGATTTCTATAATACATGCAGACACTGGATGTGATTTTTAGGAGATTCCTTCTGCTCTAGAAGACTAAGAACAAACACATAATCAATGGGGGAAAAGAATGGTACTCTCTGGAGAAGAAAACCACAGATGTCCAAAGGGAATGGAGGCATGTTTGCCAAAAATATGAAGCTCTAAATCACATCTTCCAGGAAGAAGACAACAGAAGTTCTTTGTAGCACAGGTATCCTGCTCTGGAGATGCTCCAGACAAGCCCAGGTGGTGACCTTCTTGGAATCAGCCTTTTCCTTTTCTCTGCCAGGGATGATCGAAACTTCTATTGGATGGCAACAGACTGAGAAAGAACCATTGTCCTCCCTACCTTCGTTCTATCTCCAAAGCCTTGCTGAATTCTTTTTTTAGAAGGAAAGTAGTCAGTTTTGCTTAGGGACACGGCAGTGGTATGACTTCAATCATACTGGAGAGGTCATCTTAGCTCTTTATTCTGTTGGGTTCCCACAGGCATCCAGACTTTCCATGTTTTATATCCATTTCAATGTAGAATACTATTCCAACACAGTTGGACTATAGTAAGCTTCGACTTAACATTTCATCCAAGAGAAGCATGTCTCTGATTAACATTTAATGACATTTAGCACTTACTGAAATCTACAATGATACACCTAGCCTTTTGCCGTTTTTTGTTTTTTTTTAATAGACAGGAACAACACATCAAAGGTAAAGATTTGACTAGATCCTATGTTGCCTAAATCTTACATTAAATCTCTTTCACACCTTGCTCCTTTATTTTGAATAATAACCTCTTTAAAAGAAATCATACAATCATTCCCTGCAATAAGTATCCTAATAAGAATTAATTATAAATCTCTCCCAGTTTGAGTTGATTGAGGGCTATCTTGGAAAAAGGGGAACAGTGAAATGATCATTTAGCAATAAACTGAATTCTGTGCATGTGTGTTAGTCTCTCAGTCGTGTCTGACTCTTTGAGACGCCAAGGTCTGTAACCTGCCAGAATCCTTTGTCCATGGGATTATTCAGGCAAGAAATACTAGCCATTTCCTTCTGCAGAAACTGAGCTGAGAAATATACAATTGTAGTTACTAAAATATACAATGTATATGGCACACATACAGCTTGAAGGGAATCTGGTTAACATGTCTAGACTCAGGTGGAAGTAATGGAGTACACAAACCTAGGTTCATTCTATATTAGAATTCCAAGCTTGAAAGTTTTCTTAAAGACCATCCAGCTCAACTACCAGTCTACAGTCTGAATCCCTTTTCCAATCTCTTCATGATATTACCCATTATGTATTTGAACACATCCATTAGAACACTTTTTAGTTGCAAGTAATACAAACCCAACTAAGTAGCTTAAATAATAAAAATACTGTATTGCTTTATAAACATAAATTTGAGAAGAAGATTGAACTTCCAGGAAGTCTTAATCTACCAGCAAAACAAGATCACCATGCTCCCACCATCTATCCATGTCTCTATTTGGTACTTCATGGAGTCAAGTCCTCCTAAAGGCAATTCCTCTCATTACTATCGAAGAGTTCAACAGCCTCCACAGCAACCAGTTACCTTTTTCTCATCCAGAAGGAAGTTTGTCCTGTCAATCAAAGCAAAGCCCCAGGCTTGCTATGATAGGCTACCTTATGTCACATGCTCATTCAATAGCCAATTACCACGGCCCAAGGGTTGAATCAGCTATTTGTCTTAGACTTGAGCATATGCTCCACTCTTATCTCCAAGAATGAAGTTCCCTTTTTAAGGACTATGTGGATTCTCACTGATAAATCATGCAACTGTAAGGGAGAGAGAATACTGGGTCACAACCTTGAATGTGTCCAATGATAGGGATTTCACTACTTTCCTTCTGTCTTTAGGTATATCTGAGAGTCAGAAGGTATAAACAACATCTATTCAAATATGATGAGTAAAGTTCAAAATTATTTTTCCCACTTCAGTTTTCAAGAGCAAAGCATTAAAATTGTCATTCCAATATTGAATTTTCATCACCCCAGAAAAGGAGTTCTTTTAAGTAAGAATGTGGAAAGGCTACATACTACAGTTTTATCAAAGAGGCATCACTATAAAGATGAGGACAATGATGGGTAAATTGTGGGTTGAGTTATTTTATATAGTTTACCTCTATTTGAGCTGATGATAAAGCTGCAGCTGACACTTGTTAATTTGGATGCTAACAGTCAAATTTTAGTAATAGGGTAACAGATATGTCTTTTAAAATGTACTTGCTCCCATAATATCCAGAGAATGCCACATTTGTGCATGTGTATAATTATTCCCACATACCAACTAGGGGTAACTCAGACCATCTAACTTGATATTTACACATTCTTACATTACTTATGACTCTCATGTTACCAACAAAATTGTGCTTTTATTTGTTGCCTTGCCAACCAAAGATTTATTTTCATGACCTGTTAAGCTAGGCCATATCCCAAGTAATCTGAAAACCAAGAAAACTGAATCCTGTCCTTCCCCTTTAGCCTTCAGATATTCTCAGACAAAATTATCTGACTGATTTATACTTCTGCGAACTTAAACTGAGGCTTCATTCACATGACTCACTTTCTCATTCAGGTCATCTTTCTCAGATACACTGCATGACTAAGTGCCAGGAAAAATACAACTATTTGGGAAAAGAAAAAAAAGAAGCTAAAAAGCTGTTCTTTAAAAATAACTGTTAAACCCTCTAGATGAGATATTCTTTAAAGTAAATTTTAATTGACAAAGCCACAGAAGCTTTAAGTTTCTTTGAGCAGAAAGCATCTCTTTAATGTATGTTAGATGAATTAATAAATCTGACAACTTATTGACATATTGTCAGTTTATTTTAATAGATTTCATGCACTAAACTTGCTTGGTGAAAATAATCATTTGGTGATTTTCAATTATTTTTATAAGTACAAATGCCAAGTGGTTGAAATGCAAGGATATCTGGTCCATTATTTTCAATTATTTCCTGCTACCAAGCATCTCTTAAAACAAGCACTGGATAGCAAAGCCAGAGAGGATGACGAATCTTTTGCTGCTTTGGGGCTTGGTGTGGCCAATCTAAGGACATCTTTAAATGGTTTCTTTAGAAATAACATCTAAGTTCTGCCAGACATTATCCCTACAACTTGGCAGCATTGCTTTTGCAAACAGCATCTGACTTCCCCTATCATTTATTTACGATTCCTCCATATTCTACAACATGGAAAACAAATGGACTGTATCTGGAGGCAGGGAGATTGACTGCCATGTCAAGAAACAACAATTGGAATAAAATCTCTCTCAATCCAAAGAACACTTGATTTTAACAAGTCTATAGATAACAATGAGTAGTCCAAGGCTTATTAAACTAAATGCTTTCAAAACCACCTCTCATTCTAAAATTATATAATGTGATGTATGACCAGTGGGCATCCCTGGTGGCTCAGCAGTAAAGAAACTTCCTGCAATGCAGGAGCTACAGGAGATGCAGGTTCGATGCTTGGGTCAGGAAGATTCCATAGAGAAGGGCATCGTAATCCACTCCAAAATATTCTTGCCTGGAGAATTCCATGGACAGAGGAGCCTGGAGGTCTACAATCTATAGGGTCTCAAAGAGTTGGACACAACTGAAGCGACTTAGAACGCATGCACACATGGCTTGACATATAAAATAATTTGAAGCCATCTTCAGTGAATGCATTAATTCATTGCTCAGCCATGAAACTGTGAAATTAAAATTACAGTGCAAAATTTTTCTTCTTCAATATCTTATACCACTAAATAGATCATTTCATAAATTATAGTATACTAATAACTGATTACAAAGGTGAACACCTGGTTTTATTTTTTAAATGAAATAAAAATTGACTTTTGTTGTCATTTCCATCTCTTCCTTGAATACATGTGTATTAATATCTTCATTTGATGATATAGAGTTAGGAGTTGCACTAAAAACCTGCCTGTGTGTGTATCATTCCGTCTTCCATTCTCCTTTGTAAATCACAGAATGTATCATTAGCAAAGTGTAAAGCTTTATTGTGTGAACAAATAATACCTTCAGACAGTGCCAACTCAATAGTCATCCCGTGCATTTAATTCACAGCAGTGATAGGAGGTGGAAGATTCTGAATTAGAAAATGAACTAAAGCAAGTTCATGCAGGTTCACTAAAGAGAATGTTTCTCACAGATGGTATTCCTCAGAAAGCCTTATCTTGGGTGGAGAAATAACAAGTCTGGAGTTTGGGGGCCTGAGAAGTAACAGTGCATAATATCATCAGCCATTTAACTGCTGGGTTCCAAATGTCACTAGCAAACTCATTCTCATGGCTTTGCACCTTTCTTTGCAAACTTATAACTTGTTTGGGCCAACAAACTGGGCTTGTACTTGCAGTCCTATCATTAATCTTGTTATATAAAAACAAGTTTGTCTGGCCTCTGAACAATTTAGAGACAAGACAGACTCTCTCTTTAGTCAGTACACAATTATGAAGCTGTGCTGCTCAGAACACTTGAACCTCAACATCTCCTGTTGAGTTTCTCTTTTTTTTCCCCCCAGAGTATTTTATGTTCACTCAACTTGTTACTGCCACATTCCTGATGAGACATGTAGATGAATACATACAGAATAGGAGTTGATTGAGATAGATAACTTTGGGAGGAGATAAAACTGACTTAATGTGCACTAAATGAAGCTCTTGGGAGATTTTCACAGGCTAATCCTAAATGATATAAGCAACCCACAGAAAGTGATTTAAGGCATTGTACTTTTTTCCTTAGATGCAAAGGGTACAGTATATTAAGTCAGTAGGCTGCCCTGCATAAACCCTTATCAATGCTTATTCATAGTCACCAACCATTCCAACACACTATGTCCCCTTTTTTACACAGGTCAATTCATAATATACTTATATACAAGTTTCTTACATGATTTTTTTTTTCATGTCTGAGTGAGTATTTTTATGTTTTCTCCTCTTCATAATTGTTACTATATGATGACAAAATATGCATCCACTTAAATGGATTTAACTGGCTTTTCCAGCTGTTTCTGATACTCTGCTACAGATAACACCTCCTGGCATGCAAATTTTTCTAATGTTTCAATTCTTTCCCTTAAAATGAGTGTTTAGAATTGTTATTTAGAAAAAGACTACTAAATTTTATGGCTCTTAAAAGTTACCGCCATGGTTCTTCCTAAAGGAGATCAAGTTCCCTGATAGAGTGATACAGAAGTGTTGTTCTCACTATACTTCACCAGCGGAAGACACTTGGCCTAGAATTGCTCTTACTAAGAGCTAATGTGCATTTAGTACTCATACACATCAGACACTATAGAACATTTTGGTGTATTATCTCACTTAATCTCAGATAAACTGTATGAATAAGTGCTATTTTTATCCCTATTTGATAGCTGAAGCAACTGAATCCAGAGGCAGAGTAATTTACCCAATTTCACAAAGCCTTTAAATGGAATGAAGGTACTTGTCAGGTGTGACTGGCCAAAATCCATGCTCTTAACCTATCAACTGTGCTGTGTATATTTCTTCATAGAAATTTTTCAAAAAAATTTTTTTATTTACTGATCATGCTCCACTATTAATCTATACTTTTTCTATTTGGCATACAACAAATATATCAACCTGCTTTTTCCTTCATGTTCCAAATCACTGGTCTACTATTTTAAAATTTAAATTCTAAAATCTAGAATACAGACATTATGGGGGATAGTTGAAGAGGAAGTGGAGCTCACCTCTCACCACAAACATATCAAAAATAAACACACACACACACACACACCCAAAAAAACGTTAAAAATGCATCTACCTGTGAATAATTCTCACTGAAAACTAACAGGCAACTGGCAGAAGGACGAAACCATCACCAACACCACCACCAAGCCCTCCATACAATCAAAGCTCTAAGAAAGATGTACATGTAATCAGGCAGAGAGAAAAGGAAAGCAATCATCTGGAAACATTGCTCCTGGGAGGGGACTAACAGCAAAAGGGAGAATACATGAATAAACAACCATCCTGGCAAGTGAGTGGTGCTTTTAATGGAAAGAGCAAGAGAAAACCTCTGAAAAAGAATGAAACAGATATAAATTACAAATCAAATAATAAAAAGCATTGGTAGTAAAAAATGTTAACTGAAATGGGAAAAACAATAGATGAGTACAGTGAAAATTTTGACAAGGAACTAGATAATATAAAAAAGATCCAACCAAAAATGAAGAATTCAATCACTGAAATGAACACAGGAGAAGGAATAAATAGAAGACTAAGTAATATAGAAGAATACAAGTGATCTGGAAGACAGAAAATGGAAATCACCCTATCAAAACAACAGAAAGAAAACAGATTTTTAAAATGTAATACAGCCTAAGAGATCTCTGGCATAAATATTAAGCACACCAACATTGTCATTATAGAGGTCCCAAAAGGAGAAGAGAAAGAAAAGGGATCAAAAATATATTTAATTAAATTATGGCTGACAACCTCCCAAACCTAAAGAAGGAAGCAGATATCCAGGTACAGGAAGCACAGAGGGTTCCAAACAAGATGAATTCAAACAAACCCACACCAAGATGTATTGTAATTAAAATGGTAAAATTTAAAGTTAGAGAAAATACTAAACGCAACAAGAGAAAAAGAGTCATATACAAGGGAATCCCCATAAGGTTACCAGTTAATTTTTCTGCAGAAACTTTGTAGGTCAGTGGGGAATGGCATGATATATTCAAGAGCTGAAAGGGAAAAACCTGTAACTTAGGATATCTTATCCAGCATGGTTATCATTTAGACTTGAAAGAGAAATGCTGAACTTCTCAAGCAAAACTAAAGAACTAAAGGAGTGTTTCAACTGAAAATACCCTAAATATAAAGGATTTTCTAGAAGTGGAAAAAACTAATCATCTATAGGCAAGGAAAAATCCCACTAGGAAAGGCATTATACAGTGAGGACTGAGGATCAACACTTAAATAAGTCAGTACAAAGGTAAAAGAAAAAAATTAAAAGCAACTATAACTATATTATTCATATATTTATTATACTGTACTATATTATATATAACACATAATATTCTTTGCAGCCAAAGTTGGAGAAGCTTTATACAGCCAGCAAAAACGAGACTTGGAGCTGACTGTGGCTCAGATCATCAGCTCCTTACTGCAAAATTTAGGCTTAAGTTGAAGAAAGTAGGGAAAACCACTAGGCCATTCAGGTATGATCTAAATCAAATCCCTTATGATTGTACAGTGGAGGTGATGAATAGATTCAAGGGATTAGATCTTATAGACAGAGTGGCTGAAGAACTATAGACAGAGGCTTGTAAAATTGTAGAGGAGGAAGTGACCAAAATAATCCTCAAGAAAAGGAAATGCAAGAAGGCAAAGTGGTTGTCTGAGGAGGCTTTATAAATAGCTGAGGAAAGAAGAGAAGTGAAAATCTGGGGAGAAAAGGAAAGATAAACCCAACTGAATGTAGAGTTTCAAAGAATAGCAAGGAACACATGAAGGCCTTCTTAAATGAATAATGCATAAGAAATGGAGGACAAACAATAGAATGGGAAAAAACAGATCTTTTCAAGAAAACTGGAGATATAAAGGGAACATTTCATGCAAGGATGGACACAATAAAGAACAGAAATGGTAAGGATCTAACAGAAGCTGAAGATATTAAGAACAGGTGAAGGAATACACAGAAGAATTGTACAAAAAATGTCTTAATGACCCAGATAACCATGATGGTGTGATCAGTCACCTAGAGCCAGATCTCTTGGAGTGTGAGGTCAAGTGGACCGTAGAAAGTACTACTATGAACAAAGCTAGTGGAGGTGATAGAAACCCAGCTGAGCTATTGGAAATTCTAAAAGATGATGCTATTAAAGTGCTGCATTCAATATGTCAGCAAATTTGGAAAACTCACCAGTGGCCATAGGGCTGGAAAAGTTAGATTTCATTCCAGCCCCAAAGAAGGGCAGTGCCAAAGAATATTCAAATTATAGGACAACTGTGCTCATTTCCCATGCTAGTAAAGTTATGCTCAAAATCCTTCAAGCAAGGCTTCAGCAGTACATGCATCAAGAACTTCCAGATGTTCAAGCAGGGTTTAGAAAAAGTAGAGGAACCAGAGATCAAATTGCCAACATTTGTTGGATCAGAGAAAGCAAGAGAATTTCAGAAAAACATCTACTTCTGCTTCATTGACTATGAGAAAGGCTTTGACTGTGTGGATTACAACAAACTCTGGAAAGTTCTTAAAGAGATGGGAATACCAGAGCACCTTACTTGCCTCCTGAGAAACCTCTGTGTAGGTCAAGAAGCAACAGTTAGGACCTTACACGGAACAACTTACTGATTCAAATTTGGGAAAGGAGTATGACAAGGCTGTATATTGTCACCCTGTTTATTAAACTTATATGCAGAGTGCATCACAAAATGCCAGGTTGGATGTGTCACAGCTGGAATCAAGATTGCCAGGATAAATACCAATAACTTCAATATACAGATGCAGATGATACTATGCTAAAACAAAGAGGAGCTAAAGAGTATGTTAAACAAGGATGAAAGAGGAGAGTGAAAAAGCTGGCTTAAAAAACAACATTCAAAAAACGAAGATCATAGCATCAGGTCCCATCACTTCATGGCAAATAGGAGGGGAAAAATTAGAAGCAGTGACAGATTTTCTTTTCTTGGGGTCCAAAACACTGCAGACAATGACTGCAGCCATGAAGTTAGATGATGTTTGCTTCTGGAAGGAAAGTTATGACAAACCTAGACAGCATATTAAAAAACAAAGATATCACTTTGCTGACAAAGGTCAGTATAGTCAAAGCTGTATTTTTCCAGTAGTCATGTATGGATGTGAGTGTTGGACAATAAAGAAGGCTGAGCACTGAAGAACTCATGCTTTCAAATTGTGGTGCTAAAGCATTCTCTTGAGTGTCCCTAGAACAGCAAGGAGATCAAACCAGTCAATCCTAAAGGAAATCAACCCTGAATATTCACTGGAAGGACTGATGCTGAAGCTCCAATACTTTGGCCACCTAATGCGAAGAACTGACTCACTGAAAAATACCTTGATGATGCAAAGATGAAGGCAAAAGGAGAAAAAGGCAACAGAGAATAAGATGATTAGATAGCATCACTGACTCAGTGGAGATGAACTTAAGCAAACTCTGGGAGGAAGTGGATGAAAGCAAAGCCTATCACGTTGCAGTCCATGTGGTCGCTAAGAGTTGGACACAACTTAGTGACTGAACAACCACAACAAAACTACAATAAATAGCTAAGGGTTAAACATGAAAATGTAAAATATGACACTGGAAACAAAATGTAGAGGAGGAGAGTAAAAAATATAGATCTTTTAGAATGTGTTTTAAAATAAATGACTACCAGTTTAAAACAAGTAAATATACTTTTAGGTCAATATATACAAGCCCCATAGTAACCACAAATCAAAAACCGACAACAGATGCACAAAAAAGAAAGGAACACAAACATACAACCACTGAAAAAAAATCTAAACAAAAGGAAAGAAACAAAAAGAAATTAACAGAGAATTTTAAAAACAACCAGAAAACAATAAAATCATGATAAGTACCTACTTATCAATGTACTTCATGTATTAATTATCAGTAGACTAAATACTCTGACTGAAAGATACAGAGTGGCTGATTGTATGAAAAAACAAGAGCTTTCAATTTGCTGCCTCCAAGAGATTTGTATCAGAGCTAAAGACACACAGACTGAAAGTGAGAGGAGGGAAAAAAGATATTTCATGCCAACAGCAATAAAAAGATAGCAGAGCAATACTCAGACAAAATACTCAAGACAAAATAAACTTTAAAGCAAAGACTATAATAGAACAAAAAGAAATACATTATATAATGATAAAGGTATCGATAAAGAAGAGGACATTATAATCATAACAAATATATACTCAATATCAGTTCAGTCAGTTCAGTCGCTCAATCATGTCCGACTCTTTGCGACCCCATGAATTGCAGCACGCAAGGCCTCCCTGTCCATCACCAACTCCCGGAGTTCACCCAAGCTCATGTCCATTGAGTCGATGATGCCATCCAGCCATCTCATCCTCTGTCGTCCCCTTCTCCTCCTGACCCCAATCCCTCCCAGCTCTTTTTCCATTGAGTCAACTCTTCGCATGAGGTGGCCAAAGTACTGGAGTTTCAGCTTTAGCATCATTCTTTCCAAAGAAATCCCAGGGCTGATCTCCTTCAGAATGGACTGGTTGGATCTCCTTGCAGTCCAAAGGACTCTCAAGAGTCTTCTCTAACACCACAGTTTAAAAGCATCAATTCTGCAGCGCTCAACTTTCTTTATAATCCAACTCTCACATCCATAGATGACCCTGGAAAAACCATAGCCTTGACTAGACAGACCTTTGTTGGCAAAGTAGTGTCTCTGCTTTTTAATATGCTGTCTAGGTTGGTCATAACTTTCCTTCCAAGGAGTAAGCGTCTTTTAATTTCATGACTGCAAAATTTGGTTTTTAGGATTTTGCAATTATATAACACTGCAATACTCATCATCTCCCCATTAAAAATTTTTACTTACATAGAGCTTTTCTTGGAATTTGGGTTTGTTCAAATACCCATATTTCTTTTTTTATTTGTTGCAGGTTTTTAAAAAATTAATTAATTTTAATTGGAGGCTAATTAATTACTTTACAATATTGTGGTGGTTTCTGCCATACATTGACATGAATCAGCCACGGGTGTGCATGTGTTCCCCCATCCTGAACCCCCTTCCCAGCTCCCTCCCCATCCCATCCCTCAGGGTAGTCCCAGTGCACTGGCTTTGAATGCCCTGTTTCATGCATTGAACTTGGACTGGTGATCTATTTCACATATGTTAATATACATGTTTCAATGCTATTCTCTCAAATCATCCTGCCCTCGCCTTCTCCCACAGAGTCCAAAAGTCTGTTCTGTATATCTGTGTCTCTTTTGTTGTCTCATATATAGGGTCGTCATTACCATCTTTCTAAATTCTCCATATATGCATTAATATACTGTATTTGTGTTTTTCTTTCTGACTACTTCACTCTATATAATGGGCTCCAGTTTCATTCACCTCATTAGAAATGACTCAAATGCATTCTTTTTAATAACTAAGTAATATTCCATTGTGCATATGTACCACAACTCTTTTATCCATTCATCTGCCGATGGACATCTAGGTTGCTTCTCTGTACCAGCTATTGTAAACAGTGCTGCAATGAACATTAGGGTACACGTATCTCTTTCAATTCTGGTTCTTCGGTGTGTATGTCCAGCAGTTGGATTGCTGGGTCGTATAGCAGTTCTAGTTCCAATTTTTAAAGGAATCTCCACACTGTTCTCCATAGTGGCTGTACTGTTTGCATTCCCACCAACAGCATCAGAGGGTTCCCTTTTCTCCACACCCTTTGCAGCATTTATTGTTTGTAGATTTTTTGATAGCTGCCATTCTGACTGGCCCGAGATGGTACCTCATTGTGGTTTTATTTGCATTTCTCTGATAATGAGTGATTTGGAGCATCTTTTCATGTGTTTGTTAGCCATCTGTATGTTTTCTTTGGAGACATGTCTGTTTAGTTCTTTGGCCCATTTTTTGATTGGTAAATACCCATGTTTCTATTGAGTTTATGTGGAATATCAATAGGCATTTTGGAAACAGCTAGAAAAGTTTAATACAACTTATTATAAGCTATATGGCTATTATTTATTTTTAATTTATTTTTAATTGGAGGATAATTGGAGTAGTAAGTGTTGGTTACTATGTACAACAACGTGAATTAGCTATATCTATATCTCCTCCCTCTTGAACCTCCCTTCCACCCCGACCCATACTCAATCCCACCACTCTCAGTCATCACAGAACACCAAACTGAGCTCCCTGTGCTATACACTGGGGTCCCACTAGCTATCTTCTTACATATGGTAGTGTAAATATGTCAGTACTACTCTCTCAAGTTTGTCTTACCCTCTCCTTCCCCGGCTGTGCCATAAGTCAGTTCTGCACATCTGTCACTCTATTCTCGCCCTGCAAATATGTTCATTAGTACCATTTTTCTAGCTTCCATATATATGCATTAATATACAATATTTTTTTCTCGCTTTGATTTATTTCACTCTGTGTAACAGGCTCTAGTCTCATCCATCTCACTGCAACTGAGTCAAGTTCATTCCTTTTTATGTATGGCTATTAGTTTAAATTCTGTCCAAAATGTTAGTATAAGAAGCATTGTATCTGACTTACAAATCTAAGGAAACTTTAACCACTGAGAGAACGTAAATTGTGATAAAATTGAAAATTCCATGAAATAGTTAATAGAAAATTTGAGATAATTCTGTTTGAGTAATTTTTTTGATTTTTTTTTTTCTGAATTTATTGCTGGGCTTCAAAACTAAGTTTAGAATGCTAATTAAATCAAGGTCTGATTACTATTCCTTTCTTTATGAAGACTCTATAAATTGCTTCTAAGATCTATATTCAGTGCCCCCAGATTAAGTCATTAGGAATAAAATGTAACTATTTAAAGATAATTTTTCTCTTTGGAATTTCATGATACTTTAATGATACCTTTTATTAGGAATATAGGTAGGTCAACCCACGCTTATAGTAAGACTGAAGGAAAGTGATATTTTTTTCCCATGGTTGAATAATAAATCTGACATATTTGGGAGTGGGGTTCCCAGGCGGCTCAGTGGTAAAGAATCCACCTGCAATCAAGAGACACAGGTTAGATCCCTGGGTCAGGAAGAACACCAGGAGAAGGAAATGGCAAGCCACTCCAGTATCCTTGTGTGGGACATCCCATGGACAGAGGATCCTGGTGGGCTACAGTTCACAGAGTCACAAAGAGTCAAACATGACTTAGCAACTAAACAACAGCAATATTTTGGAATAATCTACACTGTTTTTTTTTTAATTAAATTTTATTTTTTAAATTAAATATAGTTGATTTGCAATATTAGTTTTAGATGTACAACCTAGTGATTCACTACTTTTACAACCTATACTTCCATTACATTATTACAAAATAATGGCTATAATTTCCTGTGCTATATAATATGTACTTGTTGGCAATCTATTTTATACATTGTAGTTTGTATCTCTTAATTCTATACTCCTATCTTGACTTTCCACCGTATTCTCTCCCCATTGGTTACTACTAGTTTGTGTTTGATATCTGTGGGTCTATTTTGATTGCTATATACATTTGTTTTATTTTTTAGATTCCACACATAATGAAATGTAAGTATTCGTCTTTTGGTCTAATTTCAGTATGCATAATATCCTCTAGGTTCATCCATATTGCTACAAATGGCAGAATTTCCATTTTTATTACCAAGTAATATTCTTCTGCGCATGAACTTGTGTATGTGTGTATACCACAGCTTCTTTAACCATCTGTCTGTTGAGGGACACTTTAATGTTGCTACAAATATTGGAGTGAACATATCTTTTTCAAATTAGTGTTTTCATGTTCTTTCTGAATATATACCCAGGAATGAAATTGCTAATAGTTCTATTTTTCAGTTTTTATGAGGAGCTTCATACTCTTTTCCATAGTGCCTGAACCAATTTACATTCCCCAGCTCTTAGCGACCCCATGGACTCCAGCCTACCAGGCTCCTCCGTCCATGGGCTTTTCCAGGCAAGAGTACTGGAGAGGGGTGCCATTGCCTTTTCCGAATTTCAAATGGGATTTAAAAAAAACTTTCTCTTCATTATTGTTCATTTTTTCATGTATAGAAACACAACAGATTTCTGTACGTTAATCTTCTATTTTGCAACATCACTGTAATTCATGTATTAGTTCTAATAGATTTTTGGTGATTTTAGGGTTTTCAATATAAAGTATCATATCATCTCCAAATACTTATAGTTTTACTTCTTCCTTCCCAATTGGGATGCCCTTTAGTTCTTTTTCTTGTCCAAGTGCTGTGTCTAGGATTTCAAATACTTTTTTAAATAGAAGTGGTGAGTGGGTATCCTTGTCTTGTTCTTGAATTTACAGGAAAGCCTTTTAGCCTTTGTGTGATATTAGCTGTGAGTTTTTCATAAATGGCTTTTCTTATGTTGAGGTATATTCCCTCTATACCCATTTTGAGAGTTTTTTTTATCATGAATGATTATTAAATTTTGTCAAGTGCTTTTTCTGCATCTATGGAGCTGATCATGTATTTTTTCTTTTTATTAATGCAGTGTATCACATTGATTTGTGATATTGAATCATCCTTGTGGCCTTAGAGTAAATCCAACTTATGGTGTATGGTCCTTTTTATATATTACTAAATCAGTCCACTATTATTTTGTTGAGGATTTTTGTATCTATATCAATCAAAGATATTGGCTTGTAATTTTCTTTTTTCAGTAGTGTCCTTGTCTGGGTTTGGTATCACGGTAATGATGGCTTTAGCCTGAATCTGGGAGTGTTTTGTCCTCTTCAACTTTTGGGAATATTTCAAAAAGCATAGGTATTAGTTCTTTTCATGCATTTTGTTGAATTCTTCTGTGAAGCTGTCCAGTACCAAATTTTTGTTTACTGGGTGATTTAAATTACAAATTCAATTTAATTACTGGTGATAATTTGTTCAAACTTGTCTGTTTCTTCTTAGTCTTGAAAAATTGCATGTTTCTAGAAAATTTGTCAGTTTCTTTGGATTATTCAATTTGTTGGCATGTAACTGTTCACAGTATTCTTATGATTTTTTTGTATCTCTGTGGTATCATTTTGTATGTTTCTTTTTTGTTTGTTTTTTATTGTGTTTATTTGGGTCCTTTCTCTTTTCTTCTTGGCAAGCCTGGCTAAAGGTTTATCTATTTTTCTTTTTTAACTTTTCAAAAACCAGCTCTTTTAATTGATCTTCTCTATTCTTTTTTGGTCTCTATTTTATTTATTTCCTCTCTGATCTTCATTTCCTTCCTTCTGTTGACTTTTGACTTTGCTGTTCTTTTTCTAATTCCTTTAGGTAGTAGGTTAGGTTGTTAATTTGAGGTTTTTCTTGTTTCTTGAGAAAGGCCTGTATCACAGTAAACATCCCTCTTAGAACTGCTTTTGCTTGCTGTATCCTATTGATTTTGGAGTGCTTTCATTTTCATCAGTCTTGAGGTATTTGGTGAATTCTCTTTGATTTCTTCATTGACCTATTGGTTTTTTAATAGTTTGTTATTTAGTGTTTATATGTTTGTTCTTTTCCTATTTTTCTTTCTGTAATTTTATGTAAATGATTTCTAGTTTCGTACCATTGTGGCTTGAAAAAATGCTTGAAATAATTTCTGTCCTCTTAAATTTGTTGAGACTTGTTTTGTGGCTTAGTATGTGATCTATCTTTGATAATATTTGCATGCACTTAAAAAGAATGTGTATTCTTCTGCTTTTGGATAAAATGTCCTGTAGATATCTATTGAGTCCAGTGGTCTGATTTGTCATTTAAGACCACCATTGCCTTAATGATTTTCTGTCTGGATGATCTGACCCTTGTATTAGTGGGATATTAGAGTCCCTTACTATTATTGTATGACTGTCAGTTTCTCCTTTTATGTTTGCTAGTATTTGATTTTGATATTTGTTATTGTTGCTTAGTCACAAAGTAGTGTCCAACACTTTGGACTAAGCCTGTCAGGCTACTTTGTCCATGGAATTTTCCAGGTAAGAGTACTGGAATGCAGTGCCATTTATATATTTAGGTGGTCCTATATAATACCAGACCACCTGACCTGCCTCTTGAGAAATCTGTATGCAGGTCAAGAAGCAACAGTTAGAACTGGACATAGAACAACAGACTGGTTCCAAGTAGGAAAAGGAGTATGTCAAGGCTGTATATTATCACCCTGCTTATTTAACTTATATCCAGAGTACATAATGAGAAATGCTGCGCTGAATGAAGCCCAAGCTGGAATCAAGATTGCTGGTAGAAATATCAATAACCTCAGATATGCAGATGACACCACCCTTATGGCAGAAAGTGAAGAACTAAAGAGCCTCTTGATGAAAGTGAAAGAGAAGAGTGAAAAAGTTGGCTTAAAGCTCAACACTCAGAAAACTAAGATCATGGCATCCAATCCTGTCACTTCATGGTAAATAGTGAAAATGAATGAACTACAGTTTTTCATCTCACATAAAAGAATCTTTATAATGTTTTAAAAAAGCAAGTGCCAAAGAACACATATTACTACTCTATGTAAATTTCAAAAATTGCATATCTGGAAAACACTGACATGAAATTATCAAGAAAATAAGAGGATGATTAATTTCTGGAGCATGATGGTAAGGTGGAAAGATAGAAGACAGGCACATTGGAGACTTCAAAATTCCCTTAAACAGGTTTCTGGGTTAGTACTACCCTACATTCTTCATGTGTATTTTTTATTTTATATGCATGCAATATTTAATTTCAAAAAATATAAGTTCTAATAAGATCCCATATGTGTGCAAAACAAGGCTGTTTAAATGGATTATTTCTAAAATAACTAAATATACAATTTAGTTATTAGGGCATCACTGACTCAATGGACATGAGTCTCAGAGAACTCTGGGAGTTGGTGATGGACAGGGAGGCCTGGCGTGCTGCGATTCATGGGGTCGCAAAGAGTCGGACACGACTGAGTGACTGATCTGATCTGATAATTAAATAAACATTTGGAAAGAAAATTTAGAAACTTATCTTAAATAACAAACCAAATATAGTATACTTCAGCTAGAGTGAAAATTTGAAAACCACTTTAGAGGGGGACTTTACAGAAATTTATAGAATGTTTATAGTATCTAGAAACAAATGATTAATTTGTCAGGAGAAGAAATTGCTTAAAGACATCACTGACAGATTAAAATGTTAAATTTCTATACTGTTATAAAAATAAAGATATTAAGAAAATATTTTAACAAATAAGATAAGCTTAATGGCAAGTTCAGGGTTCCTTAATTTAAAATAGTTTTTAAACATTCTATTAAACGAGTGGAGAATCTTACAGGAACATATATAATTATTTAGGAGAGGCTTACAAGTTTGTTTCTTTTTTGAATTTACTACTTCTGGGTTTTAACTTTCCAAGTCTGTTTGTCTTCCAATAGAATTAAACCTAAACTAAAGAACAAATAGACATAATTTCTTTATTATCTCATTTACACAGCTTCAGATTTCATCCACCCACTAAGAAGGAAAGTCAGTAAATACCACTGGTTCTTGCCACTAATCCAAAGAAAAAGCAGAACTATCATTTTGCATAATATTATACTTACTTCTATTCCATTTATCTTGGCAAGAGAAAATATCCTTGTAAAGGGAATTAACCACAAAGATCACTTAAAGTCCATGACACATGCTGAAAGCTCTTTCCATAGTTGTCATTAAATTGGATTAACAACAACAACAAAAAGAAATCACATTGGTGTTTTTCTTCATCATATCATAGATTGTTGTTGTTTAGTCACGGAGTCCAGACAGACTCTTTTGCAACAACATGGACTGTAGTGGGCCAGGCATCTCTGTTAATGGGACTTCCCAGGCAAGAATACTAGAGTGGGTTGCTTGTTTCCTTCTCTAGGGGACCTTTCCGACTCGGTGTTTGAACTCATGTCTCCTGCTTGGCAGGCAGACTCTTTATGACTGAGCCACTTTATCCTAGTGTAAAAACATCACTCTGTCCTTGAGAGGCAAAGTTAAATTATGATGATTATGCAGAATGAACCTCCAATTTATATCTCAGAATTCTGAACTCCCCAGGAAAAAAAAATTAGCCTTAGGTAAAAAGGAAAAAAAAAAGTTACAAAACACTTTTTAATGAAATCTTAGAATTGAAATGCAAATTGAAGTTAATTACAAATAAACATATTGTTTCTCTAAGATTACTAATAGGGGTATTGACAATATATAAAAATGTATCTTTGCAATTTGTATTAATTCATGTTTCATCAATCTATGTATAGAACACACTGGAATACTAAATATTTTATTGATTAATTTTATTTTAATGCCAAACCAACATTTCTTTGAATGTAGTATACCAAGCTATTAAACTATTCCTGATAACACTGTCACCTACATTTATCCTACTTGAGTAGTTGGGAGAGAAGAATTAATATGCAACTTATCTAAATCATCCAGGGAAGTATTATTAGCATCAATTTTGATGTTCAATGAGATTTCACATTTACCTATAAATGAAGGAGATTCTAAGGGGAAAAGCTTTCCCCTTCATTTTTACATTGTATCTCTCTAGATGCCAAACACAGGTTATTGTTTTATTCTCCATGCTTTATAAATGAACTACTGCTGTACAAGAATTTATTATGGTTGGTGTGGATGGAAGGTAGAAGAAACAGGCTGAAGGACTGGGGTGGGATAATGAAGTTCATGATGACAAAGGATATAGTTAAGGGTTGGGAAGTGAGCTGTAGAATATTCATGTGGAAATAAAGTTTGAATTTTGACTTTTCAGGTCATTTATTTTTGATCATAATATACTGATAATATTTATATGTAATATATGTTAATGACATTTATTGATAACAAATTAAAATCAATTTATTAATTATTTTCACCCATTGACCAAAAACAGGCAAGAAGTTAGCATGAGGAATGGAGCATGAGATATGCTAGAAATTCAATACACATTAGCAAGTATATGTTAATGGGCAAGGAAAAACTGGTGACAGAAAATCCATGTACAGATTAGTTTTAGATTAGATTACTCTGTGCGACCCCATAGACAGCAGCCCACCAGGCTCCCCTGTCCCTGGGATTCTCCAGGCAAGAACACTGGAGTGGGTTGCCATTTCCTTCTCCAATGTGTGAAAGTGAAAAGTGAAAGCGAAGTCACTCAGTCATGTCAGACTCTTCGTGACCCCATGGACCACAGCCTACCAGGCTCCTCCATCCATGGGATTCTCCAGGCAAGAGTACTGGAGTGGGTGCCACTGCCTTCTCCGGATAGTAAGGCTAGATCTCCTTGAACTCCTTAAAAACATCTCCAGCCCATGTTACAGTTAATACTAGAAACAACAGTGAGTATGTAGACATTCAGGATTAAGTATACTCAGGGACTGTGAAGAAGATGCAGAAAAGCCCACCAGGTACAGCTTAACAGAAACTAAAGTAGGTCTTAAAAATAAATTGGATCTACATCATCTCTCCTAACATGAAAAGTTCATCCATTTGTCTGCTATGCACCTTGTTCTGTGAATAATCAAGAATTTCTCCTGTGATAAATCATAGTGGAAAAGAATCCAAAAAAGAATATGTATATATGAATAACTGAATCACTTTGCTGTGTGGCAGAAATTAACACAACACTGTAAATCAACTGTAGTTCAACTAAAAAAAAAAAAAAATAGAGTTTAACATACCAGTGGGTGAGGCAGAAGAAAACCAACAGAGATTGGAATGTGATCAACAATTTCTTAAAAGAGTAAGTGCGTGTAGGAGGGGTAGAGAGAATGTTTCTCTGAGGAGGTAACTTTAATACTGCTGATAAACAGTCATCAGATATGGAAACAAGTTAGATAAGGCAAATTTAGCTACAGCAAAAATACCTGAAAGTATAGCAAAATTATGGAGGTAAAATGGAGTGTTGAATAAGAAGCTTCTTTTTTTAATATTATTTATGGGTTTGAATTCTAATCCTCCTTCCTCCAACATCATGCACAGCAACAAACAACTAATTTTATGATCTTGGTGGGATCGTTTTGTTCATTTTTGTCCAGGTTTTCTTATTGGTTAATGGACAAAACATCTGCCGTACACATCTAAAAGATTTTCTTAAGGCTCAAGGTCAAAAATATGTAAAACACCATAAACATCCAAGCTATTTTTATAAGGCTGCCTGTTATTGAGATATAGATCTACACAGAATTCTAGAATAGTTCAACATGCCTTTCATTTCAACCTCCCCACACAAATAGTGGGAGAAGGGGGAATCTAAGGCAACCTCTTTCTGGGGTTGTCCAAAACAAGGGCGTACATGTCTTAGAACTATCCAAATGACAGCTATTTCCAAGTTTAAAGATGGAGAATACCTCTGCACTCATATGCTTTATGATTCATATCCCAAGTTCAAGTCTCTTTTCAAAGTTTAGGTTCACTATTGCTTGGACCAGAGTAACATGGCAAAGCCAACAGATCCAGATGAAGAAATCAAAACAAGCTGTTGTTTACATAACTAACATCAAGTCCTCCTTGAAACTTATATAGGGCTTAATTACTTGCCAAGCATTTTTTCCTACATTAACTCACTTAGCCCTTCAGCCAGTGTTTAAAGTATGGAAGACAAGTGTCTTTATTCCCACTTAAAGGGTGACTAATACAGAATCTTCTCAAGTGACTTAACACAGGTCAGACTGTGGTGAAGACTATATATACTATATATATATATAGGCTGCTCAGGGTCTTCATTGCTGCATGGGCTTTTCTCTAGTTGTGGTGAGCAGGGGCTACACTAGCTGCGGCGCATGGGCTTCTCACGGTGGTAGCCTCTCGATGCAGAGCACGGGCTTTAGGGCATACACACTCAGTAGTTCCAGCACGTGGGCTCAGCAGGTGCCACTGCTGGCCTCTAGGGCACAAGCTCAATAACTGTGGTGCACAGACTCAGTTGTTCTGTAGCATATGGCATCTTCCCAGATCAGGGATCGAAACTGTCTCCTTCATTGGCAGGCAGATTCTTTACCCATGAGACACCAGGGAAGCCCTACAACTATTTTTTGCAATTAAAAGTTCAGGGGTTGTTTTTTCCTACTGTGCCCAACATTCCGTCTAAATATTACTTAAATTATGAAAGAAGCAATGTACAGATTTAAAATTCCATTTTTCTTTCAAAGTTCACTTAAGTTTCTGCTTTCGTTTATTGGACAAGTAATTCATTTCAAAAGAGTTAAAGTGGATTAAAAAATGCTTTATTTTTTCAAAAGCACTTCGTATTTGTAAATAAACAGTGATCACTGTGTCATTCTTAGAGCTAACTTTTAAGAGAAGAATATTTGTCTTATGTTTAACCAATTCCTATGTAGTCCATGCTGCTGCTGCTGCTAAGTCACTTCAGTCGTGTCCAGCTCTGTGTGACCCCATAGACGTCAGCCCACCAAGCTCTACCGTCCCTAGGATTCTCCAGGCAAGAATACTGGCGTGGGTTGCCATTTCCTTCTCCAATGCATGAAAGTGAAAAGTGAAAGTGAAGTCGCTCAGTCGTGTCCGACCCTCAGCGACCCCATGGACTGCAGCCTTCCAGGCTCCTCCATCCATGGGATTTTCCAGGCAAGAGTACTGGAGTGGGGTGCCATTGCCTTATCCATATGTCCATAGGAGTAGATAAAGAGATGGATTGGGATCTCGGCCAATAATTTATACTGTATTATAAAAGCCCAAGAGACCAAAGGACCAAACATTGTATTTAAATGTCATAGATCCCAAGTGGATAAGAATTTGCATCCCAGTTGACACTTTTATAACCATATTTTCTGAAATACTTAAGTACCTTGGGAAGCAGAAATACTCTAACAGCTTGGAAAACTTTTATCTGCATCTTTATGTCTCATAGAATACCCCTGCAGGGGGAAACAAAAAAAAAGGACAACCAAGTATCTCTTGAGATGTCAAAATTTTGGTTTTTATGTAAGTAATGACGCTTATTTTAGATTGCTCTTAAAGGAATCCACAAGCAAATAACTCCCAGAGTTAGACAAAGATATTTTAAGCCCAGTTCAGGTAGGAGGAACTGTACAGACTTGTTGAGGTCCTGGCTGAGTTTGCACGTGTCCTTCATTAAGTTTATGGATCAGCCTGAAGGGGAGTCAGTTCTGCTTGTGCAATTTAGTATGTGTCTACCTTTCTGTTTGACAAAAGGTTGTTTGTTGTTTAACTTTACCTGTTCATGCAAGTCAAGGATAGATATAATTTCAAACTCATAAAGAAAAAATGAAATTGTGGTATCCAAATGTAGAACTTGGTTTGTCATCTTATGTTTCCATCTAACTTTGAGATGCCCTCTTATTCATCAAGGACTGTGAAGTTGAATAAAAATAAACATATGTGTATTTCTAGAAAGCATCAATGTATTCAGAATTAAACATAGAATTACCATATTATCCAGCAACTCCACTTTTACCTGTATACTCAAATAAGTGAAAGCAGAGATTCTAACTGGTGTTTTGTATACCAGTTTCATAGCAGTATTATTCATGATAGCTGGAAGATGGAAAACAACACAAATGTCAATTGACTGAATGAATAAAGAAAACGTGGCATAGAAATAGTGAAATATCATCCAGTCTTAAAAAGGAAGGTTATTCTGAAACATGCTACAACACAGATGAACCTTGAAGTCATTCTGTTAAGTGAAATAACCCAGTGGAAAAGGACAAATATTGTACACAGATATTGGTACATTCCCCAGTCATATTTATGTTGTGTTTTTTCTCAACTTTTCAAAATACTATGAATTAATATTGTCTATTAAACAAACCTTAGCAATACAGGTAGAAAAAGAAATCACCTAACTCCTACCACTCATACCCAGGCATGCTGACACTTTGAACTTTTCTTTCCAAACTTCTTCTAAACAGGTATTTCTTTGTTTATCATAATATAAGTACCTTTTTCATCATGTAATTTTCATGTCTTAAGCACTCTCTTCCTATTTTCCATACATATGAGTTCATTTCCTCATTCATTTATTGCAATCAGAAATATGGATTAGGTGTTAAATACAGGCTGGTACTCTACCAGATGCTGGAAAACACAGTTTTTATGCACACAGGGAACAAGCCTGTGAGTGGTAGAGATGTGTGCACTGGAAGTTACCATCCAGTTTGATAAGCATCAGAGGAAGAAAATTACAGGACATTATGGGGACACACAGGCAGAGTTAGAGACTTCCTGGTAAGACAACAGCAACTGTAAAGCACCAAGAGAGCACATGATTTTAGAAAATTGGAAATAAATTCAGCATGACTAGGTCATAGAGGTTAACTGGGGAGACTTCAACAACAGAAGGATCTTCCCATAGCTAAAATGTAAAGAATCTGCCTGCAATGCAAGAAATCCAGGTTTGATTCCTGGGTCGGGAAGATCCTCTGGAGAAGAGAATAGCGATCCATTCCAGTATTCTTGCCTGGAGAATCCCAAGGATAGAGGAGCCTGGTGTGCCACAGTCCACGGGGTGGCAAAGAGTTAGACATGACTGAGATACTAATACCAATACTACACTACTACAGCAACAGAAATGACTGGCAAATTAACCTTACTAGCTCATTCTTACCACTAGTTAGCAAATATTTATTGAGCATATACCTTATGCACCCGAGATACGTTAATGAACAAAGTACCAGCATGGTTCCTGCCCTTACAGATCCCCAGAGGTCATAAATGTGTTGATTCTTTTTTTTTTCTAATTTTATTTTATTTTTAAACTTTACATAATTGTATCAGTTTTGCCAAATATCAAAATGAATCCGCCACAGGTATACATGTGTTCCCCATCCCGAACCCTCCTCCCTCCTCCCTCCCCATACCATCCCTCTGGGCCGTCCCATTTGATTCTTATCACAAGAGAGTGAACACCATTGCTAAACACGTAGCCAATCCAAATCTAGTGTAAGGGATGAACAAGTGTCTCAATACACATCCCTGATGACTCAGACAGTAAAGAATCTGCCTGCAACGCAGAAGACCCAGGATCAATCCCTGGGTTGGGAAGATCCCCTGAAGATCCCATGGACAGAGGAGCCTGGTGGGCTACAGTCCACAGGATCACAAAGAGTCAGACATGACTGAAAAACCAATGTATTATTGGGACTTCCCTGGTGGCTCAGATGGTAAAGGATCTGCCTGCAAAGCAGGAGACCCAGCTTCAATCCCTGGGCTGGGTTGGGAAGATGCCCTGGAGTAGGAAATGGCAATCTACCCCTGTATTCTTGCCTGGGAAATCCCATAGACAGAGGAAACTGGCAGGCTACAGTCCATGGGGTCGCAAAGAGTCAGACACAATTGAGTCCTAAGACACACATGATTATCTCAAAGAAAAACTTGAGCCTTAAAATGGGGAGCCAGATCTGGCCAGGTAACTGGGAATTAAGGAAAGAGAAGCCAGAAGAAAGAACTATCTAGAGGCTTCTAAATCATGTCAAAAAGCTCAGGTTTCATCATATGAGTTTGAGCATTTTAAGGAAACACATTACATCTTCCAGCTTTCATTTGGACAAAAATTGTGATGCAGAGATTGGATTAGAGGTGCAAGAACAGAGACAGAGCAATGGACCATGAGGTGATTGCACTGGTTCCAATGAAAAATGCCAGTAGCCTGCGCTACGGCTGTGCAGTGGGTTGTTCAGATCAAAAACTATCCAGAAGACAGAATCAACAGAAACTGTAACTAACAATATATGGAGAGAGAAAGACGAGAAGTTTAGGGTAAAGTTCACCCTCCTTAAAGGTACTGACTTGGGCCAAAGGCTGGACCACTCCAAAAGAGAAAAATAAGTGATACAGTGGTGTGGAGAAGAAGAGGGGTAGCTCAACTTGGTGTGTGTTATTTCTGAGATTTTTTGAGACATTTGAGTGAAGTTGTGCAGTGTTACGCTCTAATTATTAAAAATAAGCACAACATGGGTAATGCCAATACTGAATTCCCTTGCATCTCGAAGAAAGAAAAAGAAAAGTTGTCTTGCTTTCTCCTTTAACAGAGAAGGCGAATATGGCTAAGCAAGATTACGATCTTTGCATACATTTGATTACTAAGAGCGGGGACGCCAAACTGTCTGTCTAGAGGTGTAGTAGAACCCTACATAGGGCCCACGTGGACTGGAAACAAAAGAACTGCTGCTCTGCCATCCGTCCTGGACTGGAGAGCAATCAAGGATGTTTGCACAGCACTGGTCACCTTTCCTCACAGTTCCTACTCCAGTCCACCGGAACCTCAGGAAAGGAACACGCTGTGAGTTATCTTTTCCTTGCTCTTCCTGGGTCCCCACGTCTATACCTGTCTGCGTTGTCCATGGGCCTCCAAGGATTGCACTGACCTTTTAGTTTTGTGACTGCTCATTCGGCAGCAGTGACTTATGTGTATATATGGTTCTGAAGCTTAAGAGCGATCTTTTTTTAATGTATTTATTTAATTGGAGGATAATTACCATATTGTGATGGTTTTTGCCATACACCAATATGAATCGGCTATAGTATACATATGTCCCCTCCATCCTGAAACCCCTCCCACCGCCCTCCCCACCCTATCCCTCTAGGTTGTCACAGAGCATCAAGAGAGCTCTTATAGTGTAACATCCACCTATTTTTGACATATGACTCATAATGTTTATTTCTAAAAGTGTGAATAGGAAAAATATTTCAAAATCCCGTCAGTTTACTTCTTGCAAAGTTTCTGTTATACTCAAAACATGATTATTTAACAATCAGACCTGGAAAAAATTTTTAATGTACTTTTTAATAACAACTATTTTCACTTAAATTATAACTATGGTAAGCGATTCCTTAAATTCACCTCAAGTTTTAACAACAATAAATAACACACACTACTTTATTCACTTGCTTGATTCTACTTACATGATTTGGACAACATTGTGGCTAGTTCAAAAATTAAATGTAACAAATGAATATGAAGAATACCAATAATCATTTCCATTTTTTAGCAGCACTTCATGAATCAAATCTAATCAACTGAAAAAGTAATGAAATGCTTCCTTTACAATTACAGAAGATATGTCAAAGGCTATAAATTCTCTGAAATGTAGTGAAGGCTTAGAGTTAGTCCATTATTTTAAAATGTTTTATTCGTCACACCAAAATATGAAGCTTTTACAAATAATTATATACAGAATCTCACATTTCCTGAAGCTAAGAAGCATTAATTTTCAGAATAATTTTTAATGTGACTTTTTATTCAGAAGGTAAGACATGGCTGAGAAAAAAACAAGTGTATTTTACATATGCTAAGAATATTGTGTATCTTTTTCCTCTTCTTTTTATTTATGTAATACATGAACATATCATGCTAAAGAATCATATAATTCACAGTTATACAGAACAAAACATGAAAGTCACTTTACACTATTATAAACTCCTGACTCTTTCCTGAAAGACCAACTATCAACAATTTAGGATGTCCTATTCAGTCTCACTTGGAGAAGGCAATGGCACCCCACTCCAGTACTCTTGCCTGGAAAATCCCACGCACGGAGGAGCCTGGTAGGCTGTAGTCCATGGGGTCGCTAAGAGTTGGACACGACTGAGCAACTTCCCTTTCACTTTTCACTTTCATGCATTGGAGAAGGAAATGGCAACCCACTCCAGTGTTCTTGCCTGGAAAATCCCAGAGATGGCAGAGCCTGGTGGGCTGCTGTCTATGGTGTCGCACAGAGTCCGACACGACTGAAGTGACTTAGAGAGAGAGAAAGAGAGATTCAGTCTCACTTGGAGAAGGCAATGGCACCCCACTCCAGTACTCTTGCCTGGAAAATTCCATGGACGGAGGACCCTGGTGGGCCACAGTCCATGGGGTCGCTAAGAGTCGGACACAACTGAGCAACTTCACTTTCTTTCACTTTCATGCATTGGAGAAGGAAATGGCAACCCACTCCAGTGTTCTCGCCTGGAGAATCCCAGGGACGGGGGAGCCTGGTGGGCTGCTGTCTACGGGGTCGCACAGAGTCGGACACGACTGAAGCGACTTAGCAGCAGCAGCATTCAGTCTCACTAGCTTCCCTGGTAGCTCAGTTGGTAAAGAATCTGCCTGGAATGCAGGCGAGGCCAGTTCAATTCCTGGGTCAGGAAGATTCCCCTGGAGAAGGGACAGGCTACCCAATCCAGTATTCTTGGGCTTTGCTGGTAGCTCAGATGGTAAAGAATCTGCCTGCAATACGGGAGACCTATTGCAATACGGGAGACCCAGGTTCCATCCCTGAGCTGGGAAGAGCCCCTGGAGAAGGGCATGGCCATCCACTCCAGTATTCTTGCCTGGAAAATTCCCATGGACAGAGGAGCCTGGCTGGTTACAGTCCATGGGTTGCAAAGAGTCAGACATGACTGAACAACTAAGCATTCATTCAGTCTCACTACTCTTTTCCCTACCCTGATTTTCTTTAGCATTAAAGATTCATTTAACACAGCCACGAATCTTCAAAGAAAAGCAATTTTACACACTGATTGCAAATATTTGCACCATCATTTTCATTTCAATTTCTTACAAAATTAGCATCTAGAATATGCAAATATAAACTGAAAAAGGAAACATTTGTGTACTCACCCCTTGCTTAAGCAATAGTTATCAAAATATTTCAAAGCTTGTGGATATATTTCCCATTTGCTAATTCTTTCAACCTCCTCATCCCGAAGGTAGTAGCTCTTTTGAAATGATTTCTCACATATGGAACAGACTTCCCAGGAGGTGCTAGTGGTAAAGAAACACCTGCCAATGCAGGAGACACGAGACATGGGTTCAGTCCCTGGATCAGGAAGATCCCTTGGAGATCATGGTTATTTGCATCATTAGATCCTTTTTATATAGCTCTTCTGTGTATTCTTGCCACCCCTTCTTAATATCTTCTGCTTCTGTTGCTGGTGCTGCTATGTCACGTCAGTCGTGTCTGACTCTGTGCGACCCCATAGACAGCAGCCCATGAGGCTTCCCTGTCCCTGGGATTCTCCAGGCAAGAACACTGGAGTGGGTTGCCATTTCCTTCTCCAATGCATGAAAGTGAAAAGTGAAAGTGAAGTTGCTCAGTCATGTCCGACTCTTAGCGACCCCATGGACTGCAGCCTACCAGACTCCTCTGCCCATGGGATTTTCCAGGCATGAGTACTAGAGTGGGTTGCCAGTGCCTTCTGCTTCTGTTAGGTCCATACCATTTCAGTACTTTACTGTGCCCATCTTTTCATGAAATGCTCCCTTGGCATCTCTAATTTTCTCAACAAAAGAGACCAAAATGCAGCACTTGGGTGCAATCTCAAAAATGACAGAATGATCTCTTTTCGTTTCCAAAGCAAACCATTCAATATCACAGTAATCCAAGTCTATGCCCCAACCACTAATGCTGAAGAAGCTGAAGTTGAATGGGTCTATGAAGACCTACAAGACCTTCTAGAACTAACATCAAAAAAAGATGTCCTTTTCATCATAGGAGACTGGAATGAAAAAGTAGGAAGTTAAGAGACACTGAGAGTAACAGGCAAGTTTGGCCTTGGAGTACAAAACGAAGCAGGGAAAAGGCTACAAGTTTTACCAAGAGAATGCACTGGTCATAGCAAATACCCTCTTCCAACAACACAAGAGAAGAGTCTACACATGGACATCACCAGATGGCCAACACCAAAATCAGATTGATTATACTCTTTGCAACCGAAGATGGAGAAGTTCTATACAGTCAGCAAAAACAAGACTGGGAGCTGCCTGGTTCAGATCATGAACTCCTTATTGCCAAATTCAGACTTAAAGAAAGTGGGGAAAGCCACTAGGCCACTCAGGTATGACCTAAATCAAATCCCTTATGATTATACAGTGGAAGTGGTAAATAGATTCAAGGGATTAGATCAGACAGAGTGCCTGAAGAACTATAGACAGAGGTTCATAACATTGTACAGGAGGCAGTGATCAAAATCATCGCCAAGAAAAAGAAATGCAAAAAGGCAAAATGGCTGTATGAGGAGGCCTTACAAATAGCTGTGAAAAGAACAGAAGTTAAAGGCAAAGGAGAAAAGGAAAGACATACCCATCTGAATGCAGAGTTCCAAAGAATAGCAAGGAGAGGTAAGAAAGCCTTCCTCAGTGATCAGTGCAAAGAAATCAAGGAAAACAATAGAATGGGAAAGACTAGAGATCTCTTCAAGAAAATTAGAGATACCATAGGAATTCCAAAGGTTCCTAATTTATTTTTAACCTGAAATTTGAGAGTTCGTTTTGCTCCATACAGTCAAAAATTGTTATTCTCAGAATTTATTTCTCATCAATTTGGTATGTAAGAAATGATTTTAATATATATTTTCTCATTATCTTTGTTAAACAGTATCTTTCAAAGTTAAAATTTAATGTAAAAACCTACAACGGTCCAATATTTACTAATCTTTTTTGCATAAAAGAAGAAATGAGTACATTAAATACAATTCTATGTTGCTCAACAGAGAATATTTAGATACTTGTATACCTGACTGCGAAAGACCAAGAACTATACTTTTCATATGACCAATATCTGTCTTGGATATTGTTGCTTCCATTTCACAGATTACTTTTTTTGTGGCCAAAATTCAACAAGAATATTTTAGAAATGTAAAACAACATTCTTTATATGTACACCTCTTTTCTGTGGATTAAAATCTGAAGAGAATTATCGAAAGCAAGAGCAATCTACATGACATGACAACTGGGAATCAGTTTTCATAGAATTACTTTAAAAAAATACATCTAATAAGTAGAAGTTTTATCCATTTGTTTTATTTCATGAAGTATTTGGATTATTCTTACAAGTCATATTCTGTTTCTGCCTGGATATGGCTTTGATGGAAAAAAGAAATGTGATGATCTATTTATTACTGAAGCTCTCTTTTTCTCTTTTTTCACAGGCCATTATTCATTTTGAAAAATAGCCACATTTTCCAGTTTGTGTACATACACCATGCCACTGTTAACCTAAGTGCTCTAGGCGAATGAGGCAGCTGTTGACAGGCCTAATCACAGGATGCCTCTCATGACCAGTGAACGGCAGCCTTATCTTTCACTTTGAGTTTACATTTCCTTGTTAAGAAATCCCCCAAGAGAACCATATTTTGAATGGTAGCCCACCAGGGTCCATCCATGGGATTTCCCAGGCAAGAATACTGGAGTGGGTAGCCGTTGCCTTCTCTAGGGGACCTTCCCGACCCAAGGATTGAATCCGAATCTCCTGCGTTGCAAGCACATTCTTTATTATCTGAGCCACCAGGAAAGCCATTCACATGCTAATGGTTAGCTACTCTATAGGAATATTCTCTACATTTTTATATTTATATAAATATATATATAGTACACTATATGAAAGTGAAAGTCGCTCAATTGTGTCTGACTCTTTACGACCCCATGGACTATAGAGTCTATGGAATTCTCCAGGCCACAATCTTGGAGTGGATAACCATTCCCTTCTCCAGGGGATCTTCCCAACCCAGGGATTGAACCAGGTCGCCTGCATTGCAGGTAGACTTTTACCAGGTGAGCCACCAGGGAAGCCCAAGAATACTGGAGTGGGTAGGTTATCCCTTCTGCAACAGATCTTCCTGACCCAGGAATCGAACCAGGTTCTCTGGCATTGCAGGCGGATTCTTCACCAGCTGAGCTACCAGGGAAGCCCCAGTATTCTATATACCTATAGTATATTTATATTAGAGATAGTGTAGTCAAATATATACACTCTTATTTTTGTTTTTCTATATGCTACATATTTTTCAGTATTCTTACACTGTATATAAACTATAGCCTATGGCACTGAGTAGTCCTTCTCATAAATATTTTACCAGCAAGATGAGGTTCCTATGTAACTTTGTTACAAAGTTCATGTCTACAGTCAATACAAAAATAAGTATTCCCAAAGTGTATTAAAGAAAAAAAAAAAAAAAACTCTTTGGATGTTTAAAATTAAAAGCTTTACAATGTTGAAAAGTGATGCAAACAAATTTTCCTATGTGAAAATTGGAGTAATACAAAAAATAACAAGGGCTTTGCTCAGAAATCACATAAAAATTGATTTGGAGAACAAAGTGAGAGTAGTTGCTGCCACTTAACCTCTCAACTAACCATTAAACCAAGGGCTAGAGCCTTGACAATGCCTCTGCCTCACTTCAGAAAGGCAATGCCAAAGAATGCTCAAACTACCGCACAATTGCACTCATCTCCCATGCTAGTAAAGTGATGCTCAACATTCTTCAAGCCAGGCTTCAGCAATACATGAACTGTGAACTTCCAGATGTTCAAACTGGTTTTAGAAAAGGCAGAGAAACCAGAGATCAAAGAGCCAACATCTGCTGGATTATCAAAAAAGCAAGAGAGTTCCAGAAAAACATCTATTTCTGCTTTATTGACTATGCCAAAGCCTTTGACTGTATGGATCACAATAAACTGGAAAATTCTGAAAGAGATGGGAATATCAGACCACCTGACCTGCCTCTTGAGAAACCTATATGCAGATTAGGAAGTAACAGTTAGAACTGGACATGGAACAACAGACTGGTTCCAAATAGGAAAAGGAGTACGTCAAGGCTGTATATTTTCACCTTGCTTATTCAACTTATATGCAGAGTACATCATGAGAAATGCAGGGCTGGAAGAAGTACAAGCTGGAATCAAGATTGCCAGGAGAAATATCAATAACCTCAGACATGCAGATGACACCACCCTTATGGCAGAAAGCAAAGAGGAACTAAAAAGCCTCTTGATGAAAGTGAAAGAGGAGAGTGAAAAAGTTGGCTTAAAGCTCAATATTCAGAAAACTAAGATCATGGCATCTGGTCCCATCACTTCATGGGAAATAGATGGGGAAACAGTGTAAGACTTTGTTTTTTGGGCTCCAAGATCACTGCAGATCACATGGTGATTGCAGCCATGAAATTAAAAGACGCTTACTCCTTGGAAGAAAAGTTACGACCAACCTAGACAGCATATTGAAAAGCAGAGACATTACTTTGCCAACAAAGGTCCATCTAGTCAAGGCTATGGTTTTTCCAGTGGTCATGTATGGACGTGAGAGTTGGACTGTGAAGAAAGCTGAGCGCCGAAGAATTGATGCTTTTGAACTGTGGTGTTGGACAAAACTCTTGAGAGTCCCTTGGACTTCAAGGAGGTCCAGCCAGTCTATCCTAAAGGAGATCAGTCCTGGGTATTCATTGGAAGGACTGATGCTAAAACTGAAACTCCAATACTTTGGCCACCTCATGTGAAGAGTTGACTCATTGGAAAAGACCCTGATGCTGGGAGGGATTGGGGGCAGGAGGAGAAAAGGACAACAGAGGATGAAATGGCTGGATGGCATCACTGACTCAATGGACATGAGTTTGAGTAAACTCTGGGAGTTGATGATGGACAGGGAGGCCTGGCGTGATGCGATTCTTGGGGTCACAAAGAGTCGGACACGACTGAGCGACTGAACTGAACTTCTTATTGAAATCCAATGGTTTTATTTATATTATGCTTCCAAGTAATGCATGTGAACACACACACACACACACACCACTTTTTCCCACCAATTTCTTCAGGACTGTTTGTTCAAATAATTTGAAACAAAACCTCTACAAACTGGCTCTCTGGAGAAATACTTTGATGAGCCAAGTTAGTTCTACCATTGCTGGTAGATTGACCCCCAAACTAACATATAAGTGTGTGTGTGTGTGTGTGTGTGTGTGTGTATAAACATACACACACATATATAGCTTATAATATTTTACATTTTTTTGTGATAAATGTACATTGGTTTAAAATTACACACAGCAAGATTTTCAGGTTCCTTTATACCATGTTCTGATCATGTAATTCCTGACATACTCAGGAGATATGTTTATATTTTTCAACAGTAGACCATTCATGTCCGGAAATAGCCTCCTGGTTATACTGCATAACTGTTTTCAAATTTAGGCTTTAAAGATGGAGATAAACATGGCCCCATAGTCTACATATGCAATAGATAATACCTGTCAGTTTCAGAAAATGAGCCTCAAGAATGAATTACATTTGCATGTCAGAAAACTGGCTAGAGTTTATTTTGCAAGAAGAGCATGAAGACAATTAATATTTCATATTTTCAACAATGTAAAATGTTTAAGAAAACATTCGTTTGTTGTCACATATTTTAAAATTGTATTGCTACAGAGAGCAGCATGACATGTAAATTTCATAAACCTTCATATTTTGTGCTCCTATTGGTTAAGCATCAGAGAATTTTTTTCAAAATTAAATCCTAAAACAACTAGGAAAACAGGTTTAACCATCTAGTATATTTTGACCCATTTGCTTAATGCAATAATATACACCATTATGAAAATGAACCAAATACAGTGAGGGGGGTCTTATATATCTAGTTTTACATATATATATATATGTAAGCTGCTTATTATTTCTTAATGACAATACTACCCTGGACAAAGAAACTGTATTGGAGTTAATATAATGCTGATGTAGTTAAATCCACATTTATTTTGTTTCTTTTTTCAGATACAACGCAGAATCTAGAAGCAAGTTTTTGCTCAGAGTACCTTACACATACACCTCCTGAGATCTCTTTCTGCAAAGATCTTTTTTGCTTCACCAGTACCACCCCCTATTCTCTTTTTAATTCAGTCCAGGATTATTGAAGCCTTTCCTCTTCTTCTTATTTAAGATTGGCCTTCTCCATACTTGTGGTTTAGCAGGAATAAAAGGAAGAATTATTTTTCAATTAACTGTTTCTTATTCTTTAAAAAATTAGAGTTAAAAATTCCCTTATTTTATACACAAGGAAAAAATACAGAACATTTCATCAAAATGACCCAACCAGAGCTCACTTTTCTTCTCTGCATCCAATCCCTGTCTCATAACACCTTGCTTGTGTGTGTGTTTGCTCAATCATTCAGTCATGTTCAACTCTTTGACACCCCATGAACTGTAGCCCACCAGGCTCCTCTCTCCATGGGATTTCCCAGGCAAGAAAACTGGAGGTTTTCTTCAATTTAGCTTTCCATTTCCTTCTCCAGGGAATCTTCCCAATCCAGGGACTGAACCAGCATCTCCTGCAGCTCCTGCATTTGCAGATGGTTTCTTTACCACAATGCCTTGCTGTTTGTCTTTAAATATGGCATGTCTTCCCAAGCTCTGCTTCATTCTAAAGCCCATGAAATCAATATACCTAGAAATTCACTTTCCTTCTTTGATCTCAGATCATACATAATTGTAAGCAAATCATCAACTGATGTTCTAATCAGTAAAACTGGAGTATTGATACTTGCTTTAGTCCCTCATTGTATAAAAGAGATGACGTACAAAATGAATCACCACAGGGCTTCCCTCATGATCCCGTGGTTAAGAATTCACCAGCCAAATCAGGAGACACAGGTTCAAACCCTGATCTGGGAAGATGCCCCCTGCCATGAAGCAACTAAGCCTGGGAGTCACAACTACTGAGCTTGCACGCTGCAACCACTGAAGCCCACATGCCGAAAGCTTGTGTTCCACAAGGGAATGCCACACACTGCAACTAGAGAGGAGACCCTGCTCACCGCAACTAGAGAAAGCCATCGAACAGCAACAAAGACCCAGCACAGACATAAATAAATAAATCTTTTTTAAAAAGTCATCACCACAATTGTAACCATTTCATGAACAGTATAAGAAAAAGCCGTATGTTACATTCCCGGCCCCCTCTATGATATTAAGCCTATGTAAATTTGAGAGTTCCATCTTGGCTTGGAATACATGAACTAGGATACACTATCCATAAACATGCTTCTATTTGGGAAATTGAGTACATGGGATGTACATAATTTATTGAAGATCTCCTGGAAGGCTCTACACATTATATGCATCACATCAACCTCTGATAAGTTCATTTGTCACCAGTGAGCAGCTGTGTCACATCATGTTCAGGTGTGAGTTATTCACATCTTTGATGCTGGACTACAGCAGAGTCTTGTGAGATAAACCCGCTGTCCTCACATCTCGATGAATTTCTGTCAAAGAAACTACAAAGCACTTTTATACCATTCAGTCTATGTTCTACTGCCTTTTTTTCCTTCCCTTCCTAACAAAGAAAGAAAAAAAAAATGAGTAAAAGACATCAGATAGGAATGCAGATCCAGCAAGAATAGGTTATCAGAATGATGTCAAACTATTGAGTTCGATGTAACTATCAAGGATTATAAACTTGATGATCATAATCATGTGAAAGAAAAATGATTTTTTTTTCAGCACTAACATCCTTACCATGTCCATCACTACAAAGTCACAAATGAATTCATTTATTTTTTTTTCCTAAGGATCATGTTTCCCGAGAAAATAAATGGTATTTCTAGGCTACATTTCTAAATAGGTATTGTATGGTATCTACTTAGGCAGAGTTAGACATTAACACAAGTCACATAAAACAACCACGAGAGTTCAACTCAAAAATGAGGGACAGCTGTACCAAACTTTATAGCCAAAGGACCTGGTCAAAGACTCAGACACGAAAAAAATTCACAGCAATTGGGCTTGACTGCCTTAGTCCTCTCAGACCTCAAATTTCCCATGTAAGGGCTAATCCTCTGTAGACCTAACACAGTGGTGGTTTCCCTGAAAAGGGCATTTGATAGATACTCATCTTCAAGCCAGAGATAGCCAACCATCTCACTGCTTTCAACCACCTCACTATTTCAGTCCAAAGCCAAACCTGAGAGTCTAGAGGCCCTTCAACAATCTAACCTTCAACTGAAAGGAACAGAAGTTTAGAATAGCTTTTGACCTACAAGCAAGTTTGCTATTGATACTTTGTGGGATATACTTACACAGTGTTGTCAGAAGCATCTAGTAGTCTAGGAGATCGTGCATTTGAATGACTATTTCACTTCAGCTGACCTTCCCAGGTTTAGCACTTATTTCCTTGCTGATAATCAGTGACTCAGCTTACTGAAAGTGAAATTATCCAAAAAGGAAGTTTGAGAAACAAAGACACGCCCTAACAATATTCACAGGCCAAAATTCCAGCTAGTACAAAAATCTCACATTCATCTGTTTAATTATCAATACACATGAAAAAAAGGAGAAGGGGTCTCTTCTAGATTTCTCAGCTGTGACAAAATTCCTAGACTTCACCATCGGTTCATAGCTGTTAATATTTCTTAAGTGAAGTCTTCTCTCTCACTCTATATGCTCTCTCTTCCTAGTGTTCTCTAGGTTTATGCATGCAGTATTTCTGTCTTCCCCTCTCAAAATTATCATTTCCTTGCAAATGAACCCAGAGCCGGAGCTGGGGTCTTTGTAGTCCGTAAGTGTAATATTGTCTGCAATAGAGTATGTAACCATCTATGCGGAAAGGCATGACTTACTTTTGTTTGCCTTTCCCCCAGTATGAGGCTTGGAATTTCACTTCTATTATCATTATCCACAAGTAGTTTGAACTTAATGTAAGTTTTCATTTCTGTATGACATGTTTCAAATGCCATTTCAGGGCTCCTGAAAAATATTAATATATTTCCTATGACAGTATGACTTGTTTTTCAGCATATGAGTTAAGCTGCTAAGATCCCTGGAGGGTGTAGCAGGAGTACTGGGTGAAGGAAAGGCAAAATGTGGAGTGCTGTGTTGCGGGGAAACACAACACAAAAATCAGTGTTGTGGAGAAGAGGCAGTGAGCCCTGTGGGCAAAAGACGTGGACAGTCTCCACACTCACTGCTAAGCTTTCAAATTCAGACACACGCCCTTAGCTAAAGAGTTGTTAAGATGTGAAGCCTCTTTTTTGAAAAGAACACAACCTTATTGAAGGCTAGTGGGATTCATTCTATTTGGATGAAAGTGGTTTTATCAAAACTAGATGGTGGGAGAAGTAATTTTGAAGTTTGAGTCATTCAAAGGAAGGCAGGCCCGTGTGAGTGATCCTTGGCAGAGAGAGAACAAAGAAACTGGAGAAGAGAATATATTGACTTGGCAATTTTGCCCGCTGTTGGCAGTACTTTCCCTTGGATCAGAAGTCTATAGTAAAAAGAACACAATCTAGTTTAGAAAGGAGACAGAAGACAATTCTATCACTTAAACAATAAAAACAACAACAAAGCCACAAAAGAAACACACTGCACCTTGGTAGCTCCCCCAACCAGACACTAGCTTTTGCCTACTGTTCCAGATGCTACTGTTTGATTTCTTTCTAAATTAAGGTTGACCCCTCTCCACTTCCCTTTGAAAAATGCTTTTCTAATTATGTTGGTGGTGATGGATGTGTCAGTCTTGGGATGGTGAGAGTCTACAGAAAGGCATGACCACTGAGCTAATGCTGGCCAAGCTTGGTAATGGACCTTATCACATATGAAAAGAAAACGATTCAGAAATTGGCTAAAGGCCCAAGCAATTGGAACACTCGGCAGTATTTTCCAATCTGGACACAGAACAAAGGAAGCTTTCTTCTCTCTACCAGGAAAACTGTAAAAATGCGAGCCCTAGGGATGCGATGATTGTAACCTTCACCTCTCAGAGCCACATACACAAAGAAAAAAGCAGGGAGCAAGAGAGGAAGGGAGGGGGTCTGGTGGGGTTTGGGCATATACTTCATAACCTTAGTGCTTTCCTAAGACCCAGCTCAATACTCCCTTTTCTACCCTTGGTTATGTGTGTCAGTCATTTCATCTTTTTACTCACTTTGAATCTAAGTCCTTTCTTCATTTACAAAGGTACAAGGACCATCTCATTTACTCCTCACAACATTAAGCCCCAATTTTACCAATTAAAAAAAATGACTCCTGAAGAAGGGAAAATAGTTCAATAACTTTCCTCAAGGTCATGCAGCTAGTAAGTCGTGGCCCACGTTCAACTTTCAGGCCCCTAGCTCTTAACTGCTAGGGTTGTCAACCAGATCCTTAACTATCGTAGGCTTTGTTCTTTAACGTCAATTTTACTGGTCTTTTTTTCTTTTTTAATCTCAAGAGTATCAACTACCAAAGAAAATAGCTTTGACTACTGCAAAATGCCATAAGCAAAAGCACTTTTTTCCCCTGGTCCAACTGCCTGATACTGTTGGGGGCTATCTGGCTTAAAACTGAATCTATTCTACTTTAAATTCAGCTTGTGAAATTATTTACTGATTCTACCATGTATATCTTGCTTGTCTGTTCAATATGAGGCTTTATTTATTCATGCATGACAATAAAAACATCACAGATGATAAATGATGGCAACATTCATTTAGATTTCAAATCAGAGACAGTGCAGACTTAAGTCAGGGCACACGCAACTTTACATCTCTGTACTCAACATAAAAAGCATAAAAAGATGCAAGCAACAGGAGAGGATTAGAATTAATACCCTAGAACAGTGGTCCCCAGCCTTTTAGGTACCAGGGACTAGTTTCGTGGAAGAATATTTTTCTATGGTTGAAGGAGGGATGACTTCAGGATGATTCAAGCACATTACACATTTATTGTATACTTTATTTCTATTATTATTACATCAGCTTCACCTCAGGTCATCAGGGATTAGATCTCAGAGGTTGGAGATCCCTGCTGTAGAAAATAAATGACAGCTTTCCTAATTCCCAGGGGGAGAAAAAGGAATACTGCCTTGTTCCAAGAAGAATATAAAAATTCCTTACATACTATTGTTACTGACATGTAAAAGATAAGACAAATATCTGACAAATGTGTAAACTATGAAAGAAAAATACTGTCTCATATTTGTTCAGCCTGATACTACTCATGCAGAAAGGGTTAATTTGTCACTAGAGCATTAGCAATCAATTTAGAATACCGAAATTACTTTTTCATTACACCTAGGGAAATAGAATGCAGTTATTAATATCTTATGTGCATGTCTTTGATGGAAACAGAAATTACATATGAATTGCCTGAATCATGTACTTATTTAAATCATGGTGGGTAAACAGTTAATCATATTCTCTTGCAAAGAAACAGAAAAGTAACTTTGTATCTGTAATGACTAAACAGACAAATAGGAGCTAAACTTTATCAAAAATTTTAGGGTATTTCTGTTCAAACAATAAATACTGATTATGAGCAATATCTGGATATAAGAGAAATCAGCTTGACCCAAATAAATGAAATAAGCAAGGCTAAGCATCATCCCCAATTGTAACAGAAAATAATAGTCCTTTTGTGTCTACACATCTCCTGTCTGTAAACCTCAAGATTGTGTAATGAAACCCTCTTGTACTTTCTCAGCCAGGAACAAGTTAAAACTGTCCTCAGATAGCATGACATGATTTCCAGAGAGGGAATCCAGTGCCCTGGGCTCTTCTGGAAAGCTGATAACTTTTCAACGCAGACAGTAGGGAAGCTCGCCCAGACTGCTTTCTCTGTGGATTTCATGCAAAGATGCTGCCAGGTTGGATAGTGCTACCCAGGGTAGCAAAGTAGGAGAGTATTCTTTCGAGAGACTACAATTAGATGGAAACCCTTCTGCATGCATATTTTATTGGCTCCTTTATTTATCTACACATTTTTAAATAAAGAATGGGTAATATGAGCATTAGTTTGTCTATGCTATCAACTGCTACTACCTGGAAAAAATAGATTTTCTTCCATCTTTAATTAATTCAAATCTGGGAACATGTGAGGTAAGGCAAATCTCATTTATTTCTATGTCACCCCTAGCTGAGAAGTCTATGATGTGACTCATGGTAGGAAAGCCCCAGAAGCCACCAGTTAGTTGCAGAAAGATGGTGTCCATCTGGGCAAGCATACTCTTCATAACACACAGCCAGCTTTCCTATCCAAAAATTATAGATCTGCTCTTGGTCAAAAATAGAGTATCTGAGTTTTAGAAACTTATTAGCTTTTGATGAAGCTACTGATTTGTGTTTCCTGACAAAATCCCAACTGTGAAAATACACATTCAAGAGATAATAAGAGACAGCTATTCAATTGTTTTTCAAGATCAGTTCAGTTCAGTTCAGTCGCTTAGTTGGGTCCAACTCTTTGTAACCCCATGGACTGCAGCACTCCAGGCCTCCCTGTCCATCACCAACTCCTGGAGTTTACCCAGACTCATGTCCATTGAGTTGGTGATGCCATTCAACCATCTCATCCTCTGTCGTCCCCTTCTTCTCCCACTTTCAATCTTTCCCAGCATCAGGGTCTTTTCAAATGAGTCAGCTCTTCACATCGGGTGGACAAAGTTTTGGAGTTTCAGCTTCAGCATCAGTCCTTCCAATGAAAACCCAGGACTCATCTCCTTTAGGATGGACTGGTTGGATCTCCTTGCAGTCCAAGGGACTCTCAAGAGTCTTCTCCAACACCGCAGTTCAAAAGCATCAATTCTTTAACACTCAGCTTTCTTCATAGTCCAACTCTCACATCAAAAATGACTACTGGAAAAACCATAGCTTTGACTAAAAGGACTTTGTTGACTAAGTAATGTCTGCTTTTTAATATGCTGTCTAGGTTGGTAATAACTTTTCTTCCAAGGAGCAAGCATCTTTTAATTTCATGGCTGCTGTCACCATCTGCAGTGATTTTGGAGCCCCCAAAAATAAAGTCTGCAGTGGTTCTCAAATTCAGTATTTTTGGTGAAAATACAGATATACACACTCACTGGGAGTCATATTAAAAATCTATATTTCTGGTTCAACAGACATCACAAAAGATGGTGAAGATGACATTTTGAGAAGCACTGCTAGGATCCTTAAGTTTCATTCATTTACTAAATCATATCAGAGAATCTACATCTGAACTAATTACCGTAATTTACCACAGAAGTGGCTTCACAGAACTGTAATTCATTTTTCTTTTCTGATTTTTCTTAGAGGTTATTATGTGAAGTGACTGCATAAAGAACCATTTTACCTTCTGTGAAGCTCAGATTGACAACATTATTCATGTTTTATTCAATGTTCTTTTTATAATGAGCAGTATATTTCTCACAGCGCTTAGTGTAAAGAAAATGAATTTTTCTCCAAGCAATCTGCTACTGAGGGTTGTACTTTATCATAACAATATTTACTTGGCTTCCTGAAAACGTTAGGAGAAACCCTGTTCTGAACCATCATAATTGTCATTGACCCTTTACCCTGTCTTTAATACTGTTTGTTTGCCAGACTTCCCTGGTGGTCTGGTGGTTAAGATTTTGCACTTTCAATGCAAGGAGTGTGGATTCAACCCCGTCAGGGAACTAAGATCCCACATACTGTGCAGAGCAACCCAAAACAATAAATCTAAAAAAAATACTGTTTGTTTCTCTTTAATCATAATCCTTTTTGGATGTAATCATGTGAGTAATAATAACTAAAATGGCAAAGGCAGATGTCATATTGTAATGAATGTCCATTCACCAGGGCTAGAGGTTTCAAGCAAGTTTGTTGACCTACTTTATTATCTAAATACTCAAAACCACAAATTGAAGTGGTACAAACACAAAGTCAAGACAGCTTACCAAGGTACAACAATATGTTTAATATGTTTATACACTCAGTTCCATTAGCTCTGGTAATGGCCTTTGTTATGTTTTTCTGCTAGGATCCCGGTAATATGATTACTAGCCCTAGTAACGAGTAGATGAGTTATGTTTAAAAATGCTTCTCATATCCTTCTGTGTGGATGGGATTTTATATCCCAATTTGTATTTTATTCAATCCAAGGGGCATGACAAATTTGCACCATTCACCCAGATTCTGTCAGTCCTGTAACGTGTCTTCCCATGCCAAAACCCTTCAAACACTATGGCCACATTACACTTCCTGGGGACTAATTCCAGTAACACTCATATTATTTAGCCTGGCTTTGAAGGCCTTCTGTACTCTTAATACAACTTGCATTTCAATTTTTCACTATTCCTCCTATAAGCATTCTTATCTAGCCAAATTCATTTTCTACTCTATTCCCCCTTGCTTTTCCAGGCCAAGGTAGAAGGCCATTTAGTTGGTCTTTCAACACTTCAGTTATACTTAGTCTTAAAGCCATCAAAAATTCTTGCAGGAGAAGTCATTTCTTTCCCCTCTATAACTCTCAGAGCACCTTTTATATTTTTCATTACCACGGGTATGTTTCACTAGCATCGTTAGGGTACAGATCTTATTCCCCTGGCCAGACAGAAACCAGGATGTTATAACCATAAGACAATCCAATATATTCTGTATTACACAGTGGGCAGACACTCCACCATTTGTAGCATGAATTGAACAAATTGTCTCATTTTCAGGAAGCTGCTCACTGTGTGTATTTGTCTCAGCAACACTGCATACACCAAAGATACAAAGCAACCTGAGGAGCACTGTGCAAACGGGCATTATGCAAACAGGGCACGCGTGTGATCGTGTTCCCTGGGGGAAGGCTCGTGGATTCAGGGTCAGAAGCAGGTATACTAGTCTCCCTCACCCCATCACTCTCTCAGGGAGCCCACAGCCACCTCACAGGGCCAGCCAGCTGACTCTGAAACTCAGACAGGCACCTCCCAGGTGTGTCCTGCTGAGGACCTTAAGAGCACTGTATGCTATGGCAGAATTTTGTCTCCAGCCATAGCTTGCCAGCTCAGCCTAGGGGAGAGATAAGTACTAGGCTTCATCACAAGCCTTAATATTGCAGATCTAAGACATAGGAAGCTGGCAGCAGGATTCATCATGTCAGGAATGTGCTGAGGAGAGCACTAGCCCTGCCCCAGCATGATGGGGGACCTGTGGTCTAAGCCTAGTGGCTGACCAACACTATTAGCAAGAAACTGTGCCTGGTTTCCATGGTGTTGGCAGGAGGCAGTTCTTTTAACAAAGAAGCGTGTAGGAGGATTGGTTTTACACAAATTCACTCTTATTTTTCATATATAGTCATAGTTCTGAGACAATCTGAATTTTATTTGTCATATAAATTGTATATATTAGGGCTTCTCTAGTGGCTCACTGGTGAAGAATCCACCTGCCAATGCAGGAGATACGGGTTCAATCCCTGGTCTGGGAAGACCCCACATGACACAGAGCAACTAAACCTACGTGCCACAATTATTGAGCCCATGCTCTAGAGCCCAGAAGCTGCAATTACTGAGCAATTATTGAAACCTGCAAGCCCTTGAGTCTTTGCTCCACAGCAAGAAGCCTGCACACCACAATTAGAGAAGAGCTCCTGCTCTCTGCAACGAGAAAAACCTGCACAGCAATGAAGACCCAGCACCACCAAAATATAAAATAAATCAATTTTAAAATGTGTATATTAGACTTCAGATGCCCCTAACCTTTTTGGCACCGGGGACTGGTTTTGTGGAAGACAATTTTTCCATGGACTGGGGATGGGGGGATGGTTTGGGGATGATTCAAGCGCATTTCATTTATTGTGCCCTTTATTTTTGGAGAAGGCGATGGCACCCCACTCCAGTACTCTTGCCTGGAAAATCCCATGGACGGAGGAGCCTGGAAGGCTATAGTCCATGGGGTCGCTAAGAGTTGGACACGACTGAGCGACTTCACTTTCACTTTTCACTTTTACACATTGGAGAAGGAAATGGCAACCCACTCCAGTGTTCTTGCCTGGAGAATCCCAAGGATAGGGGAGCCTGGTGGGCTTCTGTTTATGGGGTCGCACAGAGTCAGACAAGACTGAAGCAACTTAGCAGCAGCAGCAGAAGCAGCCCTTTATTTTTAATCTAATACCACCACAGATCTGACAGGAGGTACCAGTCTGCAGCCTAGAGGTTGGTTCTCTGTATGAAAGGACAGACCCAAGACTTGTACCATGTGAGCCACTCCCAGAACTTGATGTGTGTGTGAGAAACCCCAGCTGGTGGGGGGTGAATCTCTTCACTGGAGTAAAACTGATCAACAAGCTAAATCAGCAGAAATTCCAGCTTGGGTTGGTGCCTCAAGTGTCCTGGTGACCCCACTTCCAAAGACACACAGTGGACCTTTTTCAGGATCTTCCTCAGGAATCAAATGAAGGGGTGGTCTCCTAGGTATTTTCACAATACAGAGAAATAATAGGATTCATCTCCTATGAGATATCAACACTTCTAATTACAAAGCATTCCGTTTTATCATTGCTCTGAAGTCTGGAGAAGCATGCTTCTGGTTGTCATCAATTTTAAAGGGCTACAGATGCAAAAAACCACCACCTGAGTCAACCACCTATCTACCTACTGGCCCCATAAAGACATAGAGCATGAGGACTACTAACACAGTCACTCAAGGAGAAAGCCTGTGGTCCACAGAAATTATGGCCAAATTCATACCTTATCAAATTTCCTTCTCAAAAAGCAAGAAGGAAAGCAAGAAAGACAGGAAAGACTTTTTTTTCTGTTAGTAGCCAGGAAGTGTGGTCAGAGCAGCTACCATCGCCTAGTCACCAAGGGGCAAGATAGACCTATTTGCAGGACATAAGAGACACAGATGACAGGTGAAACTTGTGGCCATGGTAGGTGGGGAGAGGGAAGCTGAGATGAACCGAGAGAGCAGCCCTGATATATACACATTACTACATGTAAAATAGATAGCTAGTGGGAAGCTGGTGTATAGCACAGGGAGCTAAGCATGGTGCTCTGTGATGACCTAGAGGGGTGCGAATGGGGATATATATATACACACACATTTATATATACATATATATATATATATACACACACATGCAAACATATATTATACATATATACACATATCACTTCAGTTCAGTCGCTCAGTTGTATCTGACTCTTTGCCACCCCATGGACTGCAGCACGCCAGGCTTCCCTGTCCATCACCAAATTCCAGAACTGATTCAAACTCACATCCATCAAGTCAGTGATGCCATCCAACCATCTCATTATCTGTCATCCCCTTCTCTTCCTGCCTTCAATCTTTCCCAGCATCAGGGTCTTCTCCATTGAGTCAGCTCTTCACATCAGGTACACAAAGCACTGGAGCTTCATTTTCAGCATCAGTCTTTCCAATGAATATTCAGAATTGATTTCCTTTAGGATTGACTGGTTTTGATCTCTTTGCAGTCCAAGGACTCGCAGAGTCCTCTCCAACACCACAGTTCAAAAGCATCAATTCTTCGGCGCTCAGCTTTCTTCACAACACAACTCTCACATACATACATGACTACCTGAAAAACCATAGCCTTGACTAGATGGACCTTTGTTGGCAAAGTAATATCTCTGCTTTTTAATATGCTATTTAGGTTGGTCATAACTTCCCTTCCAAGGAGTAAGAGTCTTTTAATTTCATGGCTGCAATCACCATCTGCAGTGATTTTGGAGCCCAGAAAAATAAAGTCTGACACTGTTTCCACTGTTTCCCCATTTGTTTCCCATGAAGTGGTGGGACCAGATGCCATGATCTTCGTTTTCTGAATGTTGAGCCTTAAGTCAACTTTTTCACTCTCTTTCCCTTTCATCAAGAGGCTTTTTAGTTCCCCTTCACTTTCTGCCATAAGGGTGGTATCATCTGCATATCTGAGGTTATTGATATTTCTCCAAACAATCTTGATTCCAGCTTGTGTTTCTTCCAGTCCAGCGTTTCTCATGATGTACTCTGCATAGAAGTTAAATAAGCAGAGTGACAATATACAGCCTTGACATTCTCTTTTTCCTATTTGGAACCAGTCTGTTGTTCCATGTACTGTTCTAACTGTTGCTTCCTGACCTGCATATAGGTTTCTCAAGAGGCAGACCAGGTGGTCTGGTATTCCCATCTCTTTCAGAATTTTCCACAGCTTATTGTGATCCACACAGTCAAAGGCTTTGGCATAGTCAATAAAGCAGATCTGGAACTCTCTTGCTTTTATCATGATCCAGCAGATGTTGGCAATTTGATCTCTGGTTCCTCTGCCTTTTCTAAAACCAGTTTGAACATATGGAAGTTCACGGTTCACGTATTACTGAAGCCTGGCTTGGAGAATTTTGAGCATTCCTTTACTAGCATGTGAGATGAGTGCAATTGTGTAGTAGTTTGAGCATTCTTTGGCATTGCCTTTCTTTGGGATTGGAATGAAAACTAACCTTTTCCAGTCCTGTGGCCACTGATGAGTTTTCCAAATTTGCTGGCATATTGAGTGCAGCACTTTCACAGCATCATCTTTCAGGATTTGGAATAGCTCAACTGGAATTCTATCACCTCCACTAGCTGTGTTCATAATGATGCTTTCTAAGGCCCACTTGACTTCACATTCCAGGATGTCTGGCTCTAGGTGAGTGATCACACCATCGTGATTATCTGGGTCATGAAGATCTTTTTTGTACAGTTCTTCTGTGTATTCTTGCCACCTCTTCTTCATATCTTCTGCTTCTGTTAGGTTCATACCATTTCTGTCCTTTATCAAGCCCATCTTTGCATGAAATGTTCCCTTGGTATCTCTAATTTTCTTGAAGAGATCTCCAGTCTTTCCCATTCTGTTGTTTTTCTCTATTTCTTTGCACTGATCACTGAGGAAGGCTTTCTTATCTCTCCTTGCTGTTCTTTGGAACTCTGCATTCAAATGGGAATATCTTTCCTTTTCTCCTTTGCTTTTCACTTCTCTTATTTTCACAGCTATTTGTAAGGCCTCCTCAGACAGCCATTTTGCTTTTTTGCATTTCTTTTCCATGGGGATGGTCTTGATCCCTGTCTCCTGTACAATGTCAGGAACCTCCGGCCATAGTTTATCAGGTACTCTATCTATCAGACCAAGGCGCAGCGGCTACACGGGTGCAGGAGGGCTGAGAGGAGCTACTCCACGTTCAAGGTCAGGAGGGGCGACCTCGTTCAAGGTAAGGAGCAGTGGCTGCGCTTTGCTGGATCAGCCGTGAAGAGATTATACATAGTTAAGAGGTGTCAAATATTGCTAAATAGTGTCCTCAGAAATTTCTAACTTCGTGCACTTAACGAATGGAATTTCTAGTACTACACTGAATACTGTACCATTTTCCCAATATGTACTCCCTGCAAAATTGTACAGCTTGACTACAGGAGGATACAAATTCATAATTAAAGTAACCCATGTCCCTGGGTTGATCATAATATATTTTCTGCTTTTGAGCAAAAGATAAAAGTTCTAATTTTCTTGGCTTACTAAGCTTTTTTAGTAAAATTTCTCTTTAAAAATTTAAGTACTCAGTACTTTGAAACACACTCAATATTACCTTTCCCTGTAAACTGGCAGTATTCTAATTAAAGCAGGAAGGGAGTTAGATTTTCCTTTAATTGATTTGCCAGATTATTCAGTTCAGTTCAGTTCAGTCGCTCAGTCATGTCTGACTCTTTGCAACCCCATGAATCCAGCACGCCAGGCCTCGCTGTCCATCACCAACTCCCGGAGTTCACTCAAACTAATGTCCATTGAGTCCGTGATGCCATCCAGCCATCTCATCCTCTGTCGTCCCCTTTTCCTCCTGCCCCCAATCCCTCCCAGCATCAGAGTCTTTTCCAATGAGTCAACTCTTCTCATGAGGTGGCCAAAGTATTGGAGTTTCAGCCTCAACATCAGTCCTTCCAATGAACACCCAGGACTGATCTCCTCCAGATTATTAGGCCTTAAAAAAAAAAAAAAATCTATGTCCTAAAAACTCTGTCACTGATTCAAACTATTCTGGCATTTCACTTACACATTTTTTAAATATGGAAATTTTTACTGAAGTACTTTTTAGTGAGTATAAGGCAGAAACTCATCTAGTACTCTCTATTATGTCCGAACTGAGAGGCTAAATCTTTCTCTGGTCTTTAATAAATGGAGCATTTGCAATTATATAAATTCAAATTCTCCATGCAGTTTTCTCAGGAACTGGAACATCCACTATGAATAATTTATCTCCCTTCACCAAGATAATACTTTATGAAAAATCAGCTTTTAACCTCAAAAAATAATCAGATTTTGATATTTCCTTTTAAAAATTTAAATCTATCCATAGGTATCTCAAAATTTTAAAACACTTGAATATTGTGCCCTCTTGTGCCACACTGGACTTCCCAGATAGCACCAGTGATAAAGAATCTGCCTGCCAATGCAGAAGATGCAAGAGACACAGGTTTGATCCCTGGGTAGGGAAGATTCCCTGGAAAAGGAAGTGGCAACCCACTCCAGTATTCTTGTCTGGCAAATTCCATGAAAAGAGGAGCTAGGTGGGCTGCAGTCCATGGGGTCACAAAGAGTCAGACATAACTGAACACACATGTACTCATGCCACACGACCATTCCCCGTGTGTGTGCATCGTAAGTTGCTTCAGTCACGTCTGACTCTTCTGTGATCCCGTGGACTATAACCTGCCGGCATCTTCTGTCCATGGGATTTTCCAAGCAAGAATACTGGAGTGGGTTGCCATTTCCTTCTCCAGGGGATCTTCCCAACCCAGGAATCGAACCCATGTCTTTTATGTCTCCTGAACTGGAGGCAGGTCCTTTACCACTCACTAGTCACTTCATGGGAAATAGATGGGGAAACAGTGGAAACAGTGTCCAAGTTTATTTTATTGGGCTCCACAATCACTGCAGATGGTGATTGCAGCCATGAAATTAAAAGACGCTTACTCCTTGGAAGGAAAGTTATGACCAACCTAGATAACATATTCAAAAGCAGAGACATGACTTTGCCAACAAAGGTCCATCTAGTCAAGGCTATGGTTTTTCCAGAGGTCATGTATGGATGTGAAAGTTCGACTGTGAAGAAAGCTGAGCGCCAAAGAATTGATGCTTTTGAACTGTGGTGTTGGAGAAGACTCTTGAGAGTCCCTTGGACTGCAAGGAGATCCAACCACTCCATTCTAAAGGAGATCGGTCCTGGGTGTTCTTTGGAAGGAATGATGCTAAAGCTGAAACTCCTGTACTTTGGCCACCTTATGTGAAGAATTGACTCATTGGAAAAGACTCTGATGTTGGGAGGGATTGGGGGCAGGAGGAGAAGGGGATGACAAAGGATGAGATGGCTGGATGGCATCACTGACTTGATGGACATTGAGTTTGAGTGAACTCTGGGAGTTGGTGATGGACAGGGAGACCTGGCATGCTGCGATTCATGGGGTCGCAAAGAGTCGGACATGAATAAGCGACTGAACTGAACTGAGTGCCACCTGGGAAGCCCACCATTCACCGTAGTGCAGCAATTTCATATGGTCTCACAATGACACCAACTCATCTGACTAAGCACAGGACAGAAAAAGGAAAGAATGAAAGAAGTGGGACAGAAAGACAGATGCTTGTGGTATGCATGCTTACTGTCATGGCTGTCCTTCAAGCTGGACCAACTTTTCAACCTTTTGATTTTTACCCACGTCGTGAGTCCCAACCTTCACAGAGTAGAAACAAGAGAACTTCTGGTGTTCACATTCAAACCTGAGAGGAAACACACAGTGGGCTGCAGCCCCAGAGGTATTTTCACGCCTAGCTCCTGGCCTCTCTTCTCCAAGCTCAGCAGCGTCCCATCCTGGTTCCTTTAGCGAAAAAGGAGGATCCTATCACACACGATTTGTTTGTGGTTTTCCACTGTGTTTCCTTTTATTTCTCTTTGACATTTTGTTGAGGGTAAAAGAGGTCTTCACACATACAATAATCTGAACTCTTATTGCAGCAGAGAACTGCTTGAGAAATATCACCCACACTGTGAATGCATGGTTTCCAAGCTACCACAAATTTTAATACAGTTTGTCAGTCTTTTTCGTAGCATTTCATGCTAGAATGAGCATACAATGAATGTATGTAATAAGTCAAATGGGCTTTAGATCAATAGCTATAAATAATTAACATCTACTTTTTGCAGAACATTTGATGGGATATTTACAGTTTTAAATCATTGTCCCTACCCAGTATTCCATCTTCTTCTTCTCTACCTGTGCCCAAATAAACAAAAGTGAAATAAAAGTATGCAATAAACAGGTCTCACTGGACTATGACATACTGAATATCATGTATAACAATGCCAGCATTATTCTCAACAACTATTCGAGCAGTTTGATAGATTTCAAGGGGAAATTCCGCCATCAAAGTGAAGAGAAATCTTTTTTGCTTTCATGATCCTTAATTAGGTGGATCAATGGAGTAGCTGTCACATTATGGAAGGCCATTAAAATTCACTAATTAATCAAAAGTGAAGTTCAAAGTCTGGAGTGTATTTATTGAACTTCATTTTCCACTGTTGGTGCTTAAGACACTGAAGAGATTTCATTTCTAATTATCTTCTTGTCTAATAAATTCAATGATGCCACAGTCTTGTTTTTATCATAAAGCAGTTACATATCATATCCACAGTCACTAACACTGAGAAGGCACCAGAGACAGGCTCTACAGACCAAACTGGGACTTATACCAGTGGAACTGGGCCCAGTATGCAACCTGGACCTCAGGGTTTTTGTACTCTAGAGGGTGGAGGTCATTAGTTTATGAACCACTTTGAAAAAACAGAACCCTGCTAAGTGGTATCATGAGATCATGGATTTTAAGTATCCAGAATCAATCAGCTGGAAACATTTAGAAGGGCAAAAGTATTATAGAAATAATGCACTGAAGCATATAACTAATCCTTATATTTTGCTTTTATTAAGTTTAAAGTTACAGTTCTTTTCATTTGTATCATTTTTATCACCCCCTGCCCAGAAAAAGAAAGCTCATTTTCAAGACCTCTCAATTTTCCAATGTATGAAAGAAAAAATCTATACATATACAGGAGACATGCATGTAGATCACTTTACATCAAAGAACACTATGAATGTTAATTCAGAAATAGATTTTGAGTATAGACTGTCCTTATTACTCCCTCCACCAGAGTACACACCTTGCCATCCATTTAGTCCACAGGACTTTTTAAACACAAATTAGGTTTGAGGTACAGAGACACAGTGATTTAAGGGCATTGTCCCTTTCTTTCAGTAAGACAGAGGAGACAGTCAAGAAAATAATAATATTGGAAGAGCAGTAAAGTATATAAAATGTTGAAGGACAGAATGGATCAGATGTGTCTGGAAGGAGTCAGTTCAGTTCAGTCGCTCAGTCGTGTACAACTCTTTGCGACCCCATGAATCGCAGCACGCCAGGCCTCCCTGTCCATCACAAACTCCCAGAGTTCACTCAGACTCACATCCATCCTCTGTCGTCCCCTTCTCCTCCTGACCCCAATCCCTCCCAGCATCAGGGTCTTTTCCAATGAGTCAACTCTTCCCATGAGGTGGCCAAAATACTGGAGTTTCAGCTTCAGCATCATTCCCTCCAAAGAAATCCCAGGGCTGATCTCCTTCAGAATGGACAGGTTGGATCTCCTTGCAGTCCAAGGGACTCTCAAGAGTCTTCTTCAATACCACAGTTCAAAAGCATCAATTCTTCGGCGCTCAGCTTTCTTCACAGTCCAACTTTCACATCCATACATGACCACTGGAAAAACCATAGCCTTGACTAGATGGACCTTTGTTGGCAGAGTAATGTCTGTGCTTTTCAATATGCTATCTGGAAGGGCTACCTAACTCAAACTGAGGGAGAGGTGTCAGGGAAGGACTCTTTCAGGAGGTAACTTTGATGAAGCTCTTAAAGACTAAGACAGAATTAAAATGTAAAGCTGGGGTGGGGGGCAGATGGTGGAGGAGGGCAGTGACCACAAAGGTGAAGGGACAGGCATTCCAGGAAGAAGGAACATCATTTATACAAGTTCAGAGGGAATGGGAAGCCTGTTTTGTTCTGAAACAATTTTTTAATTAAGGGATCAATTTTGTCTTTTGGTTTTTTTTTTTTTCCTGAATGTGAAAATAAGACTTGGGAGTTCAAACATTAAGAGCACACCAAGCAAAGGAACTCAAACTATATTCTATAGGTGGTGAAAAGCCACTGAAAAAAATTTAGAGTACTGTGTCATGACTGAGTTTGGGGTTTTTATGATTTGGACAACAACATGGCCAAAACACCCCATAGCCAGCACCCCTAATTTCAGGATAGATTCACATGTTCAGTGATGTCAGTGACAGTTTCTGACATCAGAGTGCAGAAGAGGAGGACAAATAAACAGAATTAACATTTTGTTGGTGTTTATTGTGTTCTTGGCACAGCATAGGGTGTACTTTTCTTAAAATGAAGATCTTTACCTATCTCAGTGTTATCTACTGTGTGTGGTCCTTGGAGGCTGACCTTGTGAAAAATCCATCCTTATCACCATTCTTTGCACAGAAGACTTTGCAGGAAAATTTTTTTTTTTTTCCTAATAGAATACAAGAGTCTAAGCAATATGACCTTCTGTAGTGAAGGTGTAATATTTTTAAATTTGGAGGTGGTTAGGGACTCATACATATTCTGTCCATATTCTTAAAGTTAATGTGTTTTTAAGTGCTCTGAACTCCATCATGACTCTTTTGGAAAAAGGCAATTAATGAAGGAGGGAGGTAATAAGGTTGAACAGAGGATACTTGCAGAGAGTGGTAATTTTAGCACAATGCCCTATTTATCATCCCAGATTACTGAAATGACAAAAATAGAACAACAAAGCACTCATCATGGAAAATAAAATGGGCTATATGTGTCCTCACTATCATCATGTGGTAGACATTTTCAGTGTAGGTTTCAGTCCAAATCCCACATCTAAATACCATTAACTCCACAAAGAGTATGATCTCACCCTGAGAATAAGGCAAGAAGAGGCAGAAGTAAGGAAAAGGAGATTGCCAGAAAGTCAGGCCAAGGACAAAAATATGAAAAAAAAGAAGAAGAAGAAGGAAGTGATGGACAGAAGAAATAATAAACCTTGGGGAGAAAATGCCAAAAGGGGTTTTTGGTTTTTTTTGGTTTTTGAAATCAGTAGGTTGAATCCATAATCAAAATATGCGGCTGCTATTTAGTACTCTAAAGGGCCAGAAGAAAATTTAGCTAAAAATGAATTATTTCTGGACACTTACTATTAATACAGAGTATCAAATTTTCCAGGGGATAGAGCCAAATTAGATGTTCTCTAAGATTTTTTTTTAATTTTTGAGGACTTTTTATACTAAATGTAACACTTTGGGTTTATCATTTTAAAGTACAACATATATTGTAAAAGATTTTCCTTTTGCTTTAAGCCACATTTTTTTCTGACAAAAAAATTGTGCTAACTTTGTCCTTTACCTTATCAATTTAATATTTTTTTATTCAGATAAAGTTTTCATAAACATTACAACTTTAGTGTTACAACTTTCATAAACATTATCAGCCAATGCTTGCAATTTCCCCAGGTATGTCAATGTAGTCAAAATAAACATTTTTAAGGATCCAAAACTAAGGTTAGTTTAATAAATACATATCTAGTGCTATTTCAGAAGAATTGTCCTATTTCCAATTATCAGTGTTATTAATATATACTTAGTTGTGTTCAACTAACAGACAAGCTTTTTGTAAAATAACTTCCACTTCTATGTGATTCTACTAGATAAATTTTAAAACTGACTCTTCAGTTCAGTTCAGTCGCTCAGTCATGTCCGACTCTCTGTGACCCCATGAATCGCAGCACGCCAGGCCTCCCTGTCCATCACCAACTCCCAGAGTCCACCCAAACCCATGTCCATTGAGTCGGTGATGTCATCCAACATCTCATTCTCTGTCGTCCCCTTCTCCTCCTGCCCTCAATCTTTCCCAGCCTCAGGATCTTTTCCAATGAGTCAGCTCTTCACATCCGGTGGCCAAAGTATTGGAGTTTCAGCTTCAACATCAGTCCTTCCAATGAACACCCAGGACTGATCTCCTTTAGAATGGACTGGTTGGATCTCCTTGCAGTCCCAGGGTCTCTCAAGAGTCTTCTCCAACACCACACGTCAAAAGCATCAATTCTTCAGCGCTCAGCTTTCTTTATAGTCCAACTCTCACATCCATACATGACTACTGGAAAAACCATAGCCTTGACTAGACAGATCTTTGTTGACAAAGTAATGTCTCTGCTTTTTAATATGATGTCTAGGTTGGTCATAACTTTCCTTCCAACGAGTAAGCTTCTTTTAATTTCATGGCTGCAGTCACCATCTGCAGTGATTTTGGAGCCCAGAAAAATAAAGTCAGCCACTGTTTCCACTGTTTCCCCATCTATTTGCCATGAAGTGATGGAACCAGATGCCATGATCTTAGTTTTCTGAATGTTGAGATTTAAGTCAACTTTTTCACTCTCCTCTTTCACTTTCACAATCACTCTAAAATCCAACAAGCTGTGACTTATAAAAGTTTACCAGTTCTCCTAATAAGTCTAGTAGGCAGCATAATTTTTAATGCCAATTTTGTTTCTCTAATACAATAGGTAAAATAATCAAAGAATATGAAATAGCAAATATAAAAGACAACAAATACAAGGGGAACACATTTCACCCTGAAATGACCTATGCTCTGAAACGCAGAAGACTTATTTTTAAAAAATTGAAAATGATATGAAGAAATGGAAATATATCCTAAACTCTTAGATTGGAAGAATATTGTTACAGTGTCCATACTCCCCAAAGCAATCCAAAGATTTAATGCAATCCCTATCAAAATTTCCAGGATGTTTTTCACAGAAATAGAATGAATAAATCACAAAAGATGCTGAATTCCCAAACCAATCTTGAGAAAAAAATAACAAGGCTGCACATATCATACTTTCTAGGTTCAGACTACACTACAAAGCTACAGAAATCAAAACAGCATGATGCTGGCACAAAACCACATAGACGAATGGAACAGATAGAGATGCAGAAATAAACCCATGCATCTATGGTCAATTAATCTATGACAAAGGAGGCAAGAATACACAGTGGGAAAAAAAGACAGTCTCTTCATTAAGTGGTGCTGAAAAAACTGGACAGCTACTCACAAGGCTTCAGATTAGAACATTTTGTCACACTATATACAAAAACAAACTGAAAATGAATTAAAGACCTACATGTAAGATTGGGAACCATAAAACTCCTAGAAGAAAACATAAGGAGAATGCTCTGACATAAATTGTACCAGAATGTCTTTAGATTTGTCCCCTAAGGCAAAATAAACAAAAGCAAAACTAAACAAATGAGAACTAACTACACTTAAAAGCTTTTACACAGCTAAGGAAATCATCAACAAAATGCACACGCCATCTATGGAATGCCAGAAAATATTCACAAATGATATGACCAACAAGGGATTAATATCTAAACTATATGAACAGCTCATAAAACAAAATGCCAAAACAAACAACACGACCCCATCAGAAAATGGGCAGAAGACCTAAATGGACATTTTTTTTCCCAAAGAAGACATATAGGTGGCCAACAGGCACATGAAAGATGCTGAACATCACTAAATAGAGAAATACAAATCAAAACCACAAAGAGGTATCACCTCACATCTGTCAGAATTCTAACAGAGAATACCAAATCCGAGTCCATAGTAGATCCATTCCTTTAGTGCTAGCCTTGCGCTCTATTGTCATGCTTGTGCATGTTGTCTAACCTTGTGCTCACTTAGTCATGCTGCCTCTGAACCTCTGTAACGAGTGTTGCCTGGAGCCTGCAACATACATTACAGCCTATTCTCCAGGCTCTGACCTTTAAAGGTAAAACACTTCTAGAAATAAAGTAACAACTGCCTTGTTGGAAATTTACAGGAACATTATGATCAGACCCACATGGACAGCTGCAAGAACAGAGGATTCCTGCACCAAGAAGTTTGCAACAACCCGTCACACTCTCTCCCCTTTTAGTATAAAACAAGCCTGAACTACAACTTTGGTAAGATGGTTGTTTGGGACACTAGCCAACCATCTTCTCAGTCTGCTGACTTTGTGAATAAAGTTGCTATTCCTTGCCCTAACGACTTGTCTCTTGATTCACTGGCCTGTCATGCAGCAAACAGTATGAGCTTGGACTCAGTAACACAATGGCTACCATCAAGATATCAAAATTTGGTGAAGATGTAGAAATAAGGGAACCCTAGTACACTGTTGCTGCTGCTAAGTCGCTTCAGTCATGTCCGACTCTGTGCGACCCCATAGACAGCAGCCCATTAGGCTCCTTTGTCCCTGGGATTCTCCAGGCAAGAACACTGGAGTGGGTTGCCTTTTCCTTCTCCAGTGCATGAAAGTAAATAGTGAAAGTGAAGTCGCTGTTGGTAGAAATGTAAATTGATGCGATCACTATGGAAAACAGTATGGAGGTTCCTTAAAAACTACAAATGGACTACCATAAGATCTAGAAATTCCATTCCTGGGTATATATCCAAAGAAAATGAAAACACATTTTCTTTGGATATAATCTGAAAAGATACATGAACCTCAATGTTCATTGTCTACAATTGCCAAGATATGGAAGCAAGCTAAGTGTTCACCAACAGATGAATGCATAAAGATGTGGTGTATAAATATATATACAATGAAATATTACTCAGCCCTTAAAAAATGAAATTCTGCCATTTGCAACAAGAAAAAATCTACAGGGTATTATGCTTGGTAAATAAGTCAGAAAAAGACAAACACTGCATGCTTTCACTTATACATGGAATCTAAAACATAAAATGAACGAAAATAAAATAAAAAAATAAAATTAATTAATACAACAAAACAGAAACAGACTCACAGATATAGAGAACAAACTAAAGGTTACCAGGGGAAAGAAGGATGGGGGCAGGTTCCAAACAGGTGTACAGGATGAAGAGATACAAAATACTACAGATAAAACAATAAGCAACAAAGGTACATTGTATAGTACAAGGCAATATATCTATTTTATGACTTTAACTGGAGTCTAATATATAAAAACACTGAATCACTACATTGTAACCTTCAACTAATATTGTAAATGAACTATACTTAAATTTAAAAAACAAGAAGTATAATGTGGCTATCAAGTCTCTATTTATAGATTGTCTGGATTGGAAATCTGTTTTAATTAACATTTTCTTGATGTGAAAATTAAGATTTAGGCTATTTAATAATTTTACAAAAAACAAACACAGTTCAACCAAATGACCAGACGTCATTTTCTAAGCATTAAATTACTTGACATAAATGTGTGTCTATGTTTTATAAGTGACAGTATTATTATTGGTAAGGATATAATTTAAGAAAGATGGGAATATAAACTGTCACAAGTTTACCAGAGGAAACAGACAATACTAGTAAATATCAGAAATGTGCACATATATTTTGAATTAACAACTCTACTACTAAGAAAGTTTAATTAATAATGATATTAAAGTGCAAGTCGCTCAGTCGTGTCTGACTCTTTGCGAACCCATGGACTATAGTATAATCCATGGAATTCTCCAGGCCAGAATACTGAAATGGGTAGTCTTTCTCTTCTTTACCAACTGAGCTATCAGGGAAGCCAATGATATTAAACACATCATTTAAAAATTACAATGTATTGTCAGTATTCTCTTATGAGTCTTAACAACTGGATCATCAGGGAAATCCCAGTTAGTTACTCTTGAATACTGCCATCTTACCTTGTCCAATGCCAAAATATAGATCCTGATTAACTTCATTTTTATTAGTGATATCCAAACTTTTACATATTGATTCTTGTTACAAAAACTGAATCTGAGTAATTAGTCTTACTGCTTCCTGGGTAGCTCAGTGACTAAGCACACACACACAATTAGTCTTAATAAGTACAGAAGAGGAGATAATAAGAGAAATATGCATTTATTACTTCAAAAACTATTTTGAGAATAATCAAAACCAAATGATTTTCCTCAGTGGGGGGAAAAACATATAGTTTGGTTATACTACCTATGAAAAGCAGTTTTCCTATAATATGAAGAATCTTGAAACTTCTCAAAGATATTGAACAAATTCAAGGGTCTAGATCTGTATATCTAACTAAATGAATGTCATCGAGTAGTTTCTCTGTTGCTGAAGTGCATGACATGGTTTAAGATCCTAAAATCTCACTTTTTTCCCAGAAAGTTAAAAGTGCTCGAGCATGTACAATTTCAGCTGTGTGCTTAGTCATGTCAACTCTTTGCGACCCCATGGACTATAGCCCCTCAGGTCCTCTGTTCATGGGGATTTCCAGGCAAGAATACTGGAGTGGGTTGCCATGCTCTCCTTCAGAGGATCTTCCCAATTCAGGGACTGAACCCAGGTCTTCCACATTGCGGTCAGATTCTTTACCATCTGAGCCAACAGGGAAGCCTAGAATACTGGAGTGGGTAACCTATCCCTTCTCCAGGGGAACTTCCCAACCCAGGAATTGAACTGGGGTCTCTTGCATTGCAGGTGGATTCTTTACCAGCTGAGCTACCCAGGAAGCAGCGTCACACAAAAGCATGTGTGCACACGTGCATGCACACACACACACACACAATCTTTTACAGATTTTGATGAAAGATTTTTCTTTCTTCATCACAAACACAAGAGCCCAAGGTCATTAAAACATTTATCTTCTAGATCACATACTGTTAGAGCAAGAAAAATATTGATAACACAGAAATAGTACACAATATTTATTTGAAGTTTTGAGCATTTGTTTTTGAATAAAAATGTATAAACTGTCCAATGGTTTACTGAGGTACTGAGTAATAAAGAAGACAATGAACAAATTGGGGTACTAAGAGGAACAATGAATGCCTCTCTGAAGTTTAATCTGGAATGAAACTTAAATTAAATAGATTTAACTATCTACCCATTGCTTTTCCTCACACAAAGGTGAAAATCTTGGCCAATGAAACTGAACTGAAAGACTTTTTCTATCAACTGATGAAAATGGAATTTGAGTTTCAACTCCTTGTCCCCAACAATACCCTGCTACTCATTTTGATACCAAGAAAACTATGTATGTCTTCTAACAATTAAGTATTACAGAATATTCCTTCTGATTATCACACCCATTCACCAAAACAGAATCTTATACAGAGAATGTGAGGTCTGTATTTTACTGACTTCAGAGGAGCAGTTGACAATGCTGATCACAATCATCTTTTTTAAAAAGGTTATCAGCACATCCACACACTATGCAATTTTACAAACTGGCATCTTACCAGGGTCCTACCCTCATTACCATCCTTCTTAGGGTCCTATATAAATCCTGGAGCAAGGTCACCTTTTGAGATATTTTCCCATGATATCTTCTTTCTCCTAGTCCATCTCCATTCCCATAGGCTGCTTGAGTTGTTTCCTTTACTCACCTTTTATTCCTTTTCCATGACTTCTGATACCCACAACCCCAAATTGGGCCAAACTTCACACGATGAGGGCACATCCTTTACAATATTGCCTTTACTTCAGACACCAGACCCAAGTTTCAGGTCCCTAGGCCACATATACTTCTGACCAACTAGCTACAAATTTGGAGGTATCCACTACTCTCTTTGAAGAAGGCAATGGCACCCCATTCCAGGACTCTTGCCTTGAATATCCCATGGACAGAGGACTACCCCCTGGTAGTCCATGGGGTTGCTAAGAGTCGGACAGGATTGAGCGACATCACTTTCACTTTTCACTTTTCACTTTCATGCATTGGAGAAGGAAATGGCAACCCACTCCAGTTTTCTTGCCTGGAGAATCCCAGGGATGGGGGAGCCTTGTGGGCTGCCATCTATGGGGTCACACAGAGTCAGACATGACTGAAGCGACTTAGCAGCAGCAACTACTTTCTTAACAATGAAAATTCACTATAGCAACTCAGAGAATTCTGGAAAGTCTATATTTACAATTGCCATTAAAATGTACAGCAAACAGATTGCCGTTAAAACGTACAGCAAAAGGATACAAATTAGCATCAGCCAAGAGATACATAGGAGGAGGAGAGGGAATATCTTGAAGACAAATTTTCCACTGTCCTTCTCTTGTGGAGTCAGGATGTGCGTGTCACCCTCCTGGCACATCAATGTGTGACAATATAGAATATTGCCAACTAGTGAAGGTCATCTAAACTTCAGTGTCCAGAATTTTGGGGGGAGTTTTATTACCCGGGTATAATTAATTGAATCATTGGCGCAAGGTTCGATTTCCAGAGGTTGGGTTAATATCTTGAAGCTCAAAGCTCTAACCGTCTAATCATGTGGGTGGTCTTTCTGGTCTGGCTGGGCTCCATCCCGAGTCACCTCGTTTGCATAAACCACCTAAGGGCCCACAACAAGTCACTAAATTAGCATAAACTCTCAAGGCCCAGCAGGAATAACAAAAATACTACCATCACTCAGGAATCTAAAGGATTTACAGTTGCTACCTCTAGGAGCCAGGGACCTAAGGGAGCCAAATAATTATTACACAGGATCCTCTGGTGGCCCTTGAAATGCTTGTTTCCCAGGACTGAATGAATGGAAAAGACACTAGTCTGCATAACCTTCGTGTGAGAATCATTCTGCCTTTCTCATCATCATCAGGAGACTGAGAGCTCATCCTGTAAAATGAATTTTGCCGTCCTCTTTAGACAGATGTCTCCCACCTCTCTGTATCAAGATGGACCCTCTTCTGTCTTCCAAATCAATTCTCAAAAACAGTGGTGCCTGAATCAGCAGTAACAATATCACCTCAGAGTGGGTTAGAAATATAAGTTCTCAAGCCCCAGTCAATACATACTAAATCAGAAACTCTGGGGTTGTGCCAAGTAATCTTCGTTTTAACAAATCATACAGGTAATTCTGGTTAAGTATAAACATTTGAGAAACGCCACTCTAGATCTGTACTCTAGGGCCGTTTTCGATGTCCAGACACCTCAAACCCAACCAGTAGCAAATTATAACTATCTTTCCTCTCAGAGCATTTTTCCACTCCTATTTTCCCTGTTTCATGAAATAGCACCACTAATTCATTTACTGAGCAAGTATTTGTTTTTATTCAGTGCTTATTACATATTAGCAAGGACAGTCTCTATCCTCATGGAGCTCACCACCTAGTAGAGGTAAGACAAGGTTGTGAAAGTGAAAGTCATTCAGTTGTGTCTGACTCTTTGTGACCCCATGGACTATACAGTCCATGGAATTCTCCAGGCCAGAATACTGGAGTGGGTAGCCTTTCCCTTCTCCAGGGGATCTTCCAAAGCCAGGGATTGAATCCAGGTCCCCTGCATTGCAGGTGGATTCTATACCAGTGGAGCCACAAGGGCAGCCCAAGAATACTGGAGTGGGTAGCCTTTCCTCTCTACAGGGGATGTTCCTGACCCAGGAATCAAACCAGCATCTCCTGCATTGCAGGCGGATTCTTTATCAACTGAGCTATCAGGGAAGCCCTGGGTAGTGTAAGTGTTCTCGCCTTGGGAGAGATATGAAGTACTACTATTGGAGGACTCAGAGGATTTTCCAGAGGAAGAGAGATTTAAACCAACACAGATGGCAAAGAATTATCTAGAGGATTAAAGAAAGAAGAGCACCAGACAGAGGAAACCACATGTATAAACACTTAAGATTAGACCAACTGTGACATATTTCAGGAGCTGAAGAGAGGCCCTTCTGGCTAAAGCATTTTGAGTGGGAGAAAGAGAAACAGATGAGCATTGATATTTCATCTAGAGAGAGACTGTGCCTAACCTTGCAGGCCTGTAAAGGATTTTGGTCTTTAAGAGCAAAAGTGAAGAGTTATGAATAGAGACAGGTATGACTGGATTTTTTAAAAGGTCACTCTGGAAAAAGTGAGCTGATTGAAGAGAGGGAAATATGGGAGCTACTCCTCCAGTCACTCACATACACAAGGGAGAAGCTTAGAATAGGAGAAGGCAAGGACTAGAGAGACAGACCTACTTAGAAAACACTTGGTTCTTCTCATTAAACCACTCTTACTAGGCCTGCCGTAGGGGTTCAGTGGTTAAGACTGCTGTGCTTCCCCTGCAGGGGGTATAGGATCAGTGCCTGGTTGGGGAACTAATATCCTGTATGCCACGGGGCCAAACAACTGTTATCCTTGATCCTTCTCCTATTCTTTTTGTATCAAATCAATCTTACAGTTATGGCATTTTGATAACTTAATATTCTTTTATGTCTAATTTTCTAATTCAAACAGCTATATCCTAGGCTAGCTTAGATCTTACAGTCACCATCTAACATAGCAACTTTCAAGGCCATACAGCAAGAGATCTCAGTAATATGTTTCTATCCTATCACCCCCAGGTTCGAATGTTTTTATTTTTGCTAGGAGGAGAATCAAGTCCCAGTTGTGTAACATGGCTTAAAGGCCTTCATACAACTCAATGAAGCTCATTAAGCCACATCTTTTAATATATCATACCTCTAACTCTATATCCTAGCCATATTGAATAGTCCTAAACTCCTCCTCTCAAAATAGGTTTTCTTCCCACCCTCCGCCTGGACACTGCCCTACAACCACCCATAGATACGTCACACCTCACCCCCAACGTGCAAACTAGATAACTCCTGCTCAAGCTTTAGTTCTTGATATAGATGTGACCTTCTGCCCCTGGAATCTTTCCATGGCCTCTGGATAGGGTATAGTTGCTCATCCTTTGTTCTCTAAACACTAGATAGCTCTGCCGCTGCTGCTAAGTCGCTTCAGTCGTGTCCGACTCTGTGCGACCCCATAGACAGCAGCCCACCAGGCTCCCCCGTCCCTGGGACTCTCCAGGCAAGAACACTGGAGTGGGTTGCATTTCTTTCTCCACTAGATAGGTCTACTGTGTGATTTATCACACTAAGGGATGATACCTATCTACTAGTATATTTCTCCCACTAGCTTCTTGAATTTAGGGAATATATTTTATTCCTTATTATGGGTGATATGCCTTGATACATAGCAAACTCACAATTTGTTGTTGCTGTTTAGTTGCTCAGTTGTGTCCAGCTCTTCTGCAACCCTATGGACTGTAGCCCGCCAGGCTCCTCTATCCATGAGATTCTCCAGACAAGAATAGTGGAGTGGGTTGCCATTTCCTTCTCCAGAGGATCTTCCCAACCCAGGGATCAAACCTGAGTCTCCTGTATTGGCAGGCAGATTTTTTACCACTGAGCCACCAGGGAAGCCCCAAACTCACAATAAATACGGGTAAATGATTAGCCATGTCATTAAGCCCTAAATTTAGTTACAACTTTGCATTTCAACAACTTTGTAATTTTAGTTAATTTGCTATCCTTGAGAATTCTGACCTCTCCATCTTCAAAATCTAGATAAGACCCTGACTTAAAACTAAGAGTTATTACAAATAATGGACATGGTTTTTAAACTGCAAATGTATCAATTAAGATGATCTGCTTATATTTAACTTCGTGGTACATTAATTTCCTCTTCAATAAAATAAGGAGAGTTTGACTAGAACTGGTTTTTAATAGGCGCTCAATAGACATTGAATAACTGACTAAATGAATGGATAAATACCAAATATTCCATAATTATATGGTTCTTTGTCAAAAACTTTGTACCTAGTTATTTCTTGAACCCTTTAGGAAACTCTACTCTTGAAGCCTTGCCCCTCTCAAAATCCTTGATTGTTGTGAGTATTATTCATTTTCACTATAATTTATACAACCTCAAAAAAGAAAATTAATATCCTTACATTTCTGCTAAGAGTGAGTCTCTGGTTAGGAAAGCAAAGCAAAATAACTATGCAGAAATAGTCATTCTCGGTTTTTTTTTGCTTTCTCCATTAAAAAAGTTCACTTCCTACACATCCATACCTCACCTTTGTCATACCTTTCAGTATTCCTTTAGAAATAACTTACCCTACGTAAAATAATGTAATCTCTCTCTACAACTAGTGTCACACAGGAGACAGTAAGCAAAAATTGCATTTCAAAAGACTTTTCAAAACATAGGATCTAAAACAAGAATTTAAGAACAGTTTAGCTGACCCCACTGTGTTTCTTCTATAAAGTTAGTTTAAATATTAATTTAGCATGTAAGCATTAAGTATCAAGTCAGAAGGAGAGCCGCTGATACTTTCATCAATGCTTCCCTCCTCCCATTGTGACCTCTGTTCAACCCAGAGTCACTGATTTCCTAGAGCAGTAATGGAAGGTGACATCATATATGCCTCACGAGCTTCTTTAATCTCTGCTCATCTGTGCAAGTAAATCTACTTCTCAGAAACTTTGTTCACAATTAAAACCTAGTTGCCAGTTTTCCTCTTCCCAGAGAAAAGCCTTTAAGCACTTGGTGATGGCCACATGTTCATCATTATGTTAATTTACATGTTACATGGTATATTTTAAGCTTTTAAACCAGCTCTATATCTATTTCATGTAAGATACATTTGATGTTTATTTTGTGTAAACTATAAATGTGAGTTCTCATCAACTTCAAGAGGCTCTGAAAAATAGAAAGAAGGGGAGAGAGAGTGAGAGAGGATGGTCTTCAGAGACAGAAGATTCCAAACATCAGTAATTTCTTAAAATAAGATTATGTATCAGGAACATATTTTCTCTTTAATTATGAATATTTTAAATCAGAGGTTTATTAAGATTCTCAAAATCCTACAGGAGAATCTGAACATGTCTCTTCTCTTTGAGTCTAGATTAGAAGTCTAACTCATGTGTATGAAAAGATGACCCCACTAAAATTTCCCCCAACTTTCTCCTGGGTGGCTCAGATTCATAACCTAGTGAAGCCCCAAGTATAAGAAAAAGAATTCTGAATAATGTGCAACAGAAAAAAGCAAACTGTAGATAGTTATTATTTACGTTCAGGGTATCCTGTGAATGAAATCCTTAATCTGCGTGCAAGCTGTTTTAGCGTATCTCTTTGTGACTTGATGGACTGTAGCCTGCCAGGCTCCTCTGTCCATGGGATTCTCCAGGCAAGAATACTGAAGTGGATTGTTATGCCCTCCTTCAGGGGATCTTCCTGACCCAGAGATCAAAACTGCAGCTCCTGCATTGCAGGAGAGTCTTTACTGCTGAGCCACTAGAGAAGCCCATCCATAATCTAGTAAATACTTATTCATCTGCATTCTGAGAACTCACGTTTTCATGGCAGATCTCGATTTAATTTAAAGTTACTATGATGCCTATCAATATTAACTCCATTTAAGATTTACCATTCTAAGAAGGTGCCCGTATGTGCTTAGTCACTCAGTCGTGTCCCACTCTTTGCAACCCCGTGGACTGTAGCCCGCCAGGCTCCTCTGTCCACGGGATTCTGCAGGCAAGAGTACTGGAGTGGGTTGCCATGTCCTTCCCAACCTAGGGATCAAACCCACGTCTTCCTCATTGCAGATGGATTCTTTACTGTCTGGGCCACCAGGGAAGCCCAATAATGGCAAAGGTGGGGCTAAGAGGAGCTCAGGGCAATCTGGGGACTCTCGAGAGCACTGGACCTCCCACTGCATCCCTCTGCACTTACAGAACCGAGTCTTGCTTGGCCCTGCAAACCCATCAGTCTTAAACCAGAACACAGGGCTGGCAGGATTTCCTATGGATCAGACTTTGTGTACTTCTGCTACCACGCAAACTCACCTGCTTACTCCAGTCTGCTTGTCTGAATGTCATGCCCTAACCTTTCCTTTACGCTACGTTTGAGTGCCAATCCCTGCCTCAGCACCTTGTTCTTGGAATTGGTTACTGCCTCTGCTGGCTTTCCAGCTTACCACTGCCAAGCCAAGTGAGTCCCTGCTTGTACAATCTGATTACACCTTTGTTTGGGTGGCATACCTGGGCTGAACATATGGAAAATGATGATAATGGGCATGATAGTAATTAATACTTGTAATTGCTTCCAATTTTTTGCTTAAATTCTTTTTTAAGAATTAAGGAGGAGTCTGTTTACAAGATAAGAAAAACAGCAGAATCAGATACCATTCTGATGTAGGAGCTCTTACATAAGAAGGAGACCCTATAAAATCTTAAATCCCTACAATGAAAAGAATTTGGAGCACCTTGAAGTATGTACCTTAAGACTGCATTGGACATTATTTGCACTTGAGGTATTTTAATGCTCCAAGTGAGAGCTGAAATGTCAACATATTTATCAAGCCAGTTTGAATTATTTATTTTCTTAGGAGAAATAGCTGTAAGTGGAGGCTTTTCAGAATACTGTCATTTATAAGGTACCCACTTACAACCTAGGACTCCAGATCTCTCTTCCTTATATGTTTTGCCCATCCTCTCCCATAACTATTGATGTTGGTTTGTCAGGGGTTTTATACTCTATTGTGCATTGGTTTGAATCACCTGGGCCTCAACCCCAGAGATACTGACTTAATCCTAGGCATTAAGAACTTTTTCAAACTGCCTGGTGATCCAAGGTCATTAATCTCTACTGCAGTGCTTCTCCAACTGTGGTCAATAATACCACAATACCAATACCAGCATATTGGCAATACCTGGGAGTTCCCTACATGTGTGAATGCTCTGACCACTGTTCACACATACTGACTCAGTCCACATAGCTGCAGTTCAGCAATGTACGTGTTTATAAATAGCTTTGAGATTTAATGTCATACAACTCACCCATTAAAGTATACAATTCAATGGCTTTCAGTGTGTACAAAGTTGCACAATTTTTAATCACAATTTTAGAACATTTGCATCATCTGAAAAAAACACCCTGTTGGCCCTAAATCACAACCCCTCAAAATCCCTTCATCGTCCTACCTCTTACCAGCCACAAATGTATTTCTTGACTAACAGATTTATATTTTCTGGACATTTATTATAAATAGAATCTGACAATATGTCACCCCCCGTGACTTCTTTCATTAAGCATGTTTCCAAGGTTCATTCTTGTTGCAGCATGCATCTGAGCTTCATTTCCTTTTATTGTTTAATATTCCATTTATGGATATACCACATTTAATTTATCCATTCATCAGCCGATGGACAACTGGACTGTTTCCATTTTGGGGCTATTATGAGTAATGCTGCTTTGAACATTCATGTGCAAATTTTTGTATGGATACATATTTTCTTCTTCCTTTGGTATACATATCTTGGAGTAGACTTGCTGGATCATATGGTAAATGTTTAATCTTCTGAGGAAATGTCAGACTCTTTCCCAAAGAAGCTATAGCATTTTACATTTCCACCAGAAGTGTAGGAGGGCTCTCACTTCTCCACATCACTGCTGATACTTCTTATCTGACTTTGATTCTGGACATCCTAGTGGGTGTGAAATGGTATCTCACTGTGTTTTGATTAGCATTACCGTGATGGATAATGATGCTGAATATTTTTTCATGTGATCTTTGGTTATTTGTGTTTCTTCTCTGGAGAAATGTTTATTCAAGCTCTTTGTCCATTTTTTAATTGGGTTGCATTTTAGTGAGTTCTGTTTATTCTAGCCACAAGCCTCTTATTAGGTATAAATTTATTAGATATAATTAGACTTGCAAAATGCTTCCCATTCTATGGATTCTCAACTTTATTTATAGTGTTCTCTGAAGCATAAATGTTTTTAATTTTTATATTATTCAGCTTCTCTTTTTTCTTTTATTGTTTATGCTTTTGGGATCCTAAGGAACTACTGCTTAACACACTGTCAAAAAGATTTATGCCTAAGGTTTATTCTAAGTGTTTTTATAATTTCAGCTCATTTCATTTATTTTGATTTATTTTATATATATAATGTGAAATAGGGCTCCATCTTCACTCTTTTGCATGTGAATATCTAGTTGTCTCAGCAAGAGTTGTTGAACAATTTGTGTTTCATTAAGCCTTACAGGGAATTTTGATACCTGCTTAACTTTGAGGACTACTGTACAAAGTATCAGAGAAGGAAATGGCAACCCACTCCAGTGTTATTGCCTGGAGCCTCCCAGGGACGGGGGAGCCTGGTGGGCTGGCGTTCATGGGGTGGCACAGAGTCAGACATGACTGAAGCGACTTAGCAGCAGCAGCAGCACAATGTATGCTAATTCTTCTCTTTAATTACTGTGAGACTCCTCTAAGCATGGCATATAGGATGTTCTATTAGAGAAAATTATCAATTCTCTCATCAGAATCATATAGATCAGTTAAGTGTAACACTGTAACCATACATCCATAGGTAGGAAAAGAATCAAATCTGATGTATTAGTTCAGAATCTGTTTTCAAAGCTAGACAAAAAAAAAAATTTATACTTTGCCATATTTTGAGTATCATGTGTTTTCCAGATTTGACTAGCAATTTGCATAGCAATTCGCTATCCAACTGACTCTGTTAAGAAACATTCAATATCGGTTGCATACTCTGCATGAGCCAAACTATTCTGTGAGCCCACTGCAAGACTGCTCATGCAGGAAGGTTGGACACGTGCACAAATCCAATTAGTTGTCCTCCACCTTACTTCTTTTGCAAAGGGAAATGGAAAGGGTCTATTTGGTAACAAAAGAGATTGTTTTTGACATGATGAGGATCAAGTATTTTCCCAAGCCAGCTCTGGAAAAGTTTTAGTTGTGCCCAACTGAAAGTGAATTGTTTAAACTTAAACATGGCCGTTGTGAAAGCCATCTGTCAGGCAAGTGAGCTTTTCTTGAAAACACTGTTTCATGTTTGCTACCATCTTTAGCAGGGTGGGGAGCTTCATTTGGCTTATACAGCTTTGGAGAAGGTACCTTGTCCCATGTCTTTCAATATTGGTACCACCAAAGTAAAGTCATTACACTGAAGGCTCAGAATTATTTTAATCTAATTAAATTTTAGGCAAAGTCCTTAATCACAACTAGTAGATAGGCATATCAACTATAAAAAATAGTTAATATAGAGGGCTATATATTTCTGGCATTGAACTCATCTTTTTGACGCAATAGGTATTTTTCCACCATTTCACAAGTGAAGCACTGCAATTTACCCATGGTCACCCAACTAGAGTGTGATGAAGATTTGAACAAAGGTTCTTCAGACTCCAAAGGCCAAGTTCTTCACACTAACCTGCCTAACTTCACATATGTGCATATATGTGCAATTAAACTATACAAAGGTTAAAGTCAAATATGTCTATTTTAGATTATATACAGGATCTTCTTACAAATTCATTATTTGATGTGATATGCTCTATAAATATGGCTTCCATTCCAGCGTTAGTCACTCAGCTGTGTCCAACTCCTTGTGACTCTATAGACTATAGCCCACCATACTTCTCTGTCCATGGGGGGTTGCCATTTCCTTCTACAGGGGATCTTCCCAACACAGGGACAGAACCCAGGTCTCCTGCATTGCAGCCGAATTCTTTATCATCTGATCCACCAGAGTTCTAGGGATACAATTAATAAGCAAATATAGGGGGACAGTTTTAATCCTTGAGCTCAAAATTATAATGATAGAAAAGGAGTTTATAATGATAGAATGAAAGAAATGCCTGGCTTCCATCTGGACAGAAGGTCAACACATACCCCATTTATTTATCTAGAACAGTTGGTTTACGTCTTTTGTCCAGCATAATTATTAATAGCATCTCTTTTACTCTCAAGAATTTCCCATTTTATACAATAAATTATGTGGTCACTTCATGGCTGGCACAAGCTACTCATCAAGGCACAGCCCTTCTCCAGGAAACTACTTAGAACTACAACTCAGGGTATCAGAAATGTGTGCCTGTTTAATTCCTTTCCTCCTACCAGCTTACCATAGAATGAAAAACATACCATTAGAGCCATCTCTTCAAGACACTGTATCTTCAGATGACCTGTATTGGACAATAACATGGAACAGAATCTGTTGCCAGGCCCTATTCCATCAATGGGGATTATTTATCTGACTATCAAACTATGAAAACTGAGGAATAGGATTAGTGGCTGAAATGGCATGAAGCATGGGTATTTACTTGAGGGGAGCAAAAGGCTTTTCCATGAGCCTCCCTGTTAGTTCTCCACTAGCTAAAAAGAAACCTTAGTTTGTGAAGAAAAAATGATGACGGGAGAAAAACAACATGAATCTAGCTTACCGAATGTCAAGACTACGGTGTTTCTTAAATGTAACTCTGGAAGCCAGCACTGCCTCTGCAGTATTGCAGGTTGGTGGATAAATTTAACAAGTGACAGTGTCTTTCTTCAAAAAGTGTCAAATGAATTAAAATAGAAATATGGATGGCTGAGTCCCTTTGCTGTCCACCTGAAACTATCACATTGTTAATCAGCTACACTCTAATATAAAATACATAGTTTAAAAAAATAGAAATAATACTGATACAAGACTCCCAAGGGATGTAGGGTAGATGTGGATCTCAGGAGGTTCAATTCTAAAGTTAGCTGAGATGTTGGGGAATCCTGTCCCATGGGAAATACTAGGGAGCAAGCTAGCAGGATGTAGGCAGTCCCAGGCTGCTGTTGCTCCAGGGCTTGATTCATAAACAGGACAACGCAAAGTGAGATGTTAGGAGAGAACACAGTGGGGAAGCCTCTACACAAAGGCCTCGGGCTCAGCCCTGAATTCCAGGTCTGGTTGGCGCGAAGGAGGCACAGAATGATCAGGCCCCCACACAGAGAATCTGGGAATATGTTTTGTCTCCACCTTGCTCTCGGAGAAGGCAATGGCAACTCACTCCAGTACTCTTGCCTGGAAAATCCATGGGCGGATGAGCCTGGTAGGCTGCAGTCCATGGGGTCGCGAAGAGTTGGACACGACTGAAGCAACTTAGCAGCAGCAGCAGCAGCACCTTGCTCTGGCCAGGGTGTGCTACCTGGGTCTGTGGGTGGTTTTAGAGCTAATGACTGAGGAGACCCAAAAGAGAGAAAAGCAGGGAGACTGACATATGAGCCACACGAAGGTTTGGGTTCTCCCTTGATCTCAGAGATGGTTACAGTACAGCACAAAGGTTCAGTCTTGTTCCAGTGATCATAATTTCTGCAAAATCCACTATGTTATATTGAAGTTATCAACAGAAAATGATATGTTTTTCTATGGCATTTAAGATGGGATACCAGATAGGACATTTTAAGAGACCAGCAGAAAAAAATAACATTAATTTAAAATTTATCTTTTAAAAATTCAACTCAACTGGAAGCCTCAGAATAGTAAAGTGGAGAGGTACAGACAAAGATCCAGAAATCCACCCTCCATGACATTCCCAACTATAGTCATTTGAACTACATATAAACCCCACTAAATGCCACCATACAACACAGCACTTTTCATTTCTGACAATTTCCATTATTAACATATTTTCCTTTATTGAAGGGAAATCTACCTCCTTGTAAGTCAGGATAGTTTACAAGGCATTCCTTTCCTTCCTTGGATCAAATAGTGCAAATATATCAAGTTATAGGCTTATCTGATTGACTTACACTGTATTTAAGGTTTACCACAGTACTGTTTTAACTGAGTATTTTCTGTATGCTTTAAAAGTGCTCTTAAAAAACTATTATCTTCAAATTCTACATGTAAATTAATGACGACAAAAGAGTATTTTATTTTATAAATTTATCAAGCCAACTCTTGCTCCAAAGCCAGAATGGTTTTAATAGAGCACAATATTGGAATCAATCAGTGGTTATAGCTATATTTCTAAACTCAATCTAGCTATTTGAACATTTAAACCTACATCCCTTTGGAGTTTAGTATCAGCATCGTACCTCCTGATACTGAGAATTACCTCAACTACATCTCAATGTATTGGCTTTTTTGGGCACTATTTTCAAACCCAACTGCCTGTATCAGCAACCAAACCCTAGTCCTGTGCCCTATTAAGTGAGTATGTTGCTCCCCATAATCAAGGACCCCTTCTTCTTCTTGTTCTGCTCTATGGCAAGATAACTGATACGAGATTTGTAAAATACAACATGTCTTACTTGAAAGTCTAATATGTTCAGGCCAAAAATTACGAGGACATAACTCAGTGATATGCAGAATTTACTGTACAAACATTGTTATCTGATGATTATTCACAAAGGGTACTATTTTAGATGGTAAATCAGATAGAATATGCTAATGTATGTCAATGTAGTCCACTTCATGCAAACTCATGTGAAATTAATGCAATAAAAGGAATAATAATGAATACTTCTATAGTATAAAATAATATAAAACATGACAAAAGAAGGAATCGTATAATAAATTAATAGACCTGCCTTATGATCCAGCAATCCCACTGCTGGGCATACACACTGAGGAAACCAGAAGGGAAAGAGACACGTGTACCCCAATGTTCATCGCAGCACTGTTTATAATAGCCAGGACATGGAAGCAACCTAGATGTCCATCAGCAGATGAATGGATAAGAAAGCAGTGGTACATATACACAATGGAGTATTACTCAGCCATTAAAAAGAACACATTTGAATCAGTTCTAATGAGGTGGATGAAACTGGAGCCTATTATACAGAGTGAAGTAAGCCAGAAAGAAAAACACCAATACAGTATACTAACGCATATATATGGAATTTAGAAAGATGGTAACGATAACCCTGTGTACGAGACAGCAAAAGAGACACTGATGTATAGAACAGTCTTATGGACTCTGTGGGAGAGGGAGAGGGTGGGAAGATTTGGGAGAATGGCATTGAAACATGTAAAATATCATGTAAGAAATGAGTCGCCAGTCCAGGTTCGATGCACGATACTGGATGCTTGGGGCTAGTGCACTGGGACGACCCAGAGGGATGGTATGGGGAGGGAGGAGGGAGGAGGGTTCAGGATGGGGAACACATGTATACCTGTGGCGGATTCATTTTGATATTTGGCAAAACTAATACAATTATGTAAAGTTTAAAAATAAAATAAAATTTAAAAAAAAGAAAAAAAAAAACAATAAACAAAACAATAAACCAACATATTTAAAATACATAAATTCAGTATCAGGTTGTTTATTGGACTTTTATTAAAGAAACTATTAAGTGCTTTAGATTTTTTTTTTTTTTTAAGGAGAAACTTTAGAATGAAGAGAATGAAAAAAAAATATTTAAAATAAATAAATTCAGTATCAGGTTGTTTATTGGACATTCAAAATGTCAGTTTTTATTCCTTTCCTATAATATATTTTGATAAACAAGGCCAAAGTGGAAGCCAAATAATCCACCAAATCTTAATTTCCAGGATCAAATGTATCCTATAATGTTTTGGTGATACTTGTGGGGAAGCGTACTGGTGTTTTTTCTCAAGCAGTGTGGTGACAGTACTGCCTACTCAAATCTATCTACACATTTGTGTTTTCATTACCTCCAGGAAAGATGCCTTACTCTCGCCTCCTGTCTGGGCATTATCTGTATGAAGTCAGCCATCCTACTCCTTCAAATAAATCCATAGATCTATGATAAAAAATAGAAATTAATTTCCTTTTAGAGGACTGGTGACTTTATTTGGATGTACTAATTAAGCTATTTTTCCATCTCTGAATCGAATTTTAACAACCAATAGCTGACTTCAAGAGCAGTTTCTCTATTTAGAAAACCAGTTTCCTAATATATTCCTAGAGAAATATTACATATTGTTCTCCACCTTAGTTAAAGGCTGTCAGAGCTCAGCCTGTGTTGGAGAAGAATTGTATACACACGGTACCAGAAAGTTAGTGTCATAAATCTGTTCGTGCTTCCTGAGAGCCAAGAGACATAAAGATGATCTATCTTAACAGAGCTTCAACACAACAGCATGACTAGTTTATTAATCATTTGCCTTGAAAATTAGGTCAAGTTATCTGATTTCCCGCTTTGAAAATGTCAAACTTTTCTTCTCAAATGCAGCCAACCCGAAATTACCCAGAAGGGGTTATAGCACTGGGCTTGGCTCTTTTCGAGACAAGTTAGGGCAGACTCGTGAGATTCCAGGAAACCCTCCTTTGACACTCCACCTTGCCCTCCTTGTTGATAATTTGGAAGAGATCATAAGCCTTTATTCTTCCCATATTATTCAGCCATTAAAGAGAATGAAATGATGTCATTTGCAGTAACATGGATGGACCTAGAGATTGTCATATTGAGTGAAGCCAATTACAGAGAAGGAGAAATAGTGTATGACATCCCTTATATGTGACATCCCTTATTGTATGACATCCCTTACGTGATACAAATGAATTTACTTAGAGAACAGAAGGAGACTCACAGACTTATAGAATGAAATTATGGTTGCCAGGGGCAAGTGATAGATTGGGAGAGACATGTACACACTGCTATATTTAAAACATAACCAACAAGGACCAACTGTGTAGCACATGGAACTCTGCTCAATGTTATGTAGCAGCCTGGATGCGAGCTGGGCTTGGGGAGAATGGATACATGCATATGTATGGCTGGGTCCCTTTACTGTTCATCTGAAACTATCACAACATTGTTAATCAGCTATACCCTAATAAAATAAAAGTTTCTTTAAAAAGCCTTTATTCCTCCCAAAGCCATGGGGCCCTTCACTATGCACTCCAGCCATTTCAGAAGTGAGCCTTTGACTTACAATCAGAAAAAAAGGTACATACTTTCATCTTCATAGATCCTCCCCATGACAAAGTCCTTTTCATCAAATAGGAAAAATTTTATACTCATCTCTGATTAAGATTTTTCCTATTCTTTCACTTTCCATCATTCCCTTAAATTCACCTACTGAAGTCTTTAACTTCCTTCCAAGAGTCACATGAATTTTCTCCTCCACACTTTCCTTGCTTTATTTCGTTTTTCTTTCTCTTGTCACATCTCTACCTTTTCCTGTTTAAAAAGGAGACCTCTTGTTATGTGCCAGTATTTGACTTACACTAATAACATATTCCTTTATAACACTCTTTAGAAACTGTGGAATCCTCTTTCAGTATTAACACGAGTTATTGTGTTGTATTTTCCCATCCAACCTTGTCTAATGTTACCAGGCTGATTTTTGCACAACTGAGGTCTGTCCTAAGACGTATTCATAGGAACAGTTAACAATGTAGCACTTATTATGAGCAATACAGGATTCTGACTGTTGTGCATATATTACCATATGCAATCACGTAGAAGCCTATGAATTGAGAACTACTAATGCCATCTGCATGTCACAGACAAATTTGAGACTCAGAAAGACCAAGTGCATTGTCCAGGGTGTAAGAGGCAATAAGAGACCGCACCGGGCACCCACCCAAGGCAGGGTCATTTGATATTGTGCCTTCAACTGCTGCCTGCCCCACGCTGCGTCACTAAGAGTGTGACTTACGTGAAATTGTAGTTTGCCAAGTTAAAAGTCATACCACTCTGACATCATTTTAACCTATGCATATTTTCAAATACGTGTGTCTCACAATTAGAACTTCATATCCATCTGATACATGACAATAAAAAGGAAAAAAAGTTAATTTCACAGGAATCTTCCTATGAATCATGGTAGAAACTATAGAAGACATGTAATCTGTCTAGGCTCCAAGAGTAAATCACTTCAACATTTGAGTTATAAATTAATAAGTTAATTAATGATTAATTGATACATTAATTAATGATTAGTGAACTATTTTCATTAAAGGCAAATATTCTATGTGGTAACCCAAGAAAGATATTGTTCAGAAACAAGGAAAATCTTTAGGAATTTAAGTTTGACACTACATCTTGCTTCTGGTCAGCTGTCTGCCACATTCCTTTTCTGTTTAACATTCTCTGTGCTCCCTTCCTACCATTGGACAGTCTGTCCATGGCTCATCCAAAGGGAATGGTATCACTGAGAAAGCAAACAGACATGCTTGACACAGAGAAAAATATATAAATTCCTTTACATCATTTTAACAAGTTTAATACAGAGTTGTTGCTCTCTCAATTTCAAGAATCTGTCTCGACACTGTAATAATCAATATATGGAAAGTTATTAACACTGTTTCAAATATAAAGATAATTTAGCCTTGAATTTCTCCCATTTAATCAAACGGTCGAAGTAAAATATGCAAATCATGGAAATAATTTTATAAAGACAATGAAAAGTATTTTAGTAAAAATTGCTTCTATTATTCAGTGCTTGATTTCCCACTAAGTTGTTGCATCCTCTAGTTCCATATTGTTTTTTCAAGAAACTTTATTATTAAACTTTATTACATTATCATATTTACTGATAAGTAGAAATGATCACATAAAACCTTAAAATTAATGTGTTTACCTATATGTCACATGTGATGAGTGTGACAAATTTTTATGACAATTTTTTCATTAAAAAAATCAGTAGGGTAAAAGTATTTATTCTCAATTTTCCATTCATGTAGTCACCTAAATGTATATAAATGTATAGTCACCTAGATATTTCCTAAATTATTTAAATAACATAGGTATGGCTTTTTGTTTCTCAAATTTTCTTATAGTTTCTGATGGCATTGTTTACCATTTTCCAAACCAGATTATCCGAGAAGTAGAGTCAATGTGAACTTTAATGAGTGTGCTATACTATTATATAATTTAAACATTTGTATTTAATTTAAATAATGGTACAGCTCAAGTTCATGATTGCTCCAGCTTCTCTAAAGGATAACAAGTACAGAAATAATATTCCAGTACTGTGAATTCATCTCAAAAAACACCCTGCTTTTTTCCAGAAGCAAAACTGTATTTTGTCCAGAGTCAGTGAGCTTTCAGACTTTCATTCCTGAACAAGTAAAGAATGCAAAGCTGTATTTTAAAAGCACTGGGTCAAGATCAAAGATATTATGAATTTTGTCAGGCTCAGAGATCTGTTTACTAATGTCACGGACATCAGTGATGTTGACAATAGCCATTCTTCAGGAATAAGGATGAGGATCCTTTCTTCAGGGAGCGCCTCTGCATATTTTCATTTCCAGACTACACTTACCACTGGAGACTCAACGAAATACTTCAGACAGTTTAAGAATTCCCCTGGCCTTGCCTGTTCACTCATTAGCTCTCTGTTCTGCCATGAAGGAGGTTAGAATTTTCCATTTTTTTATCAAAAAATGTCTATATCAAATCTTTTTATCAAAAAGTTTATCTATCAAACTTACATGAATAACATTCTTATTCAATCAACAACCCCCATTCCTTCAACAGGTTCCATTTTTTGAGCATGTCTTATGCAACCGACTCTCATACCACTGCCAGAATTCAAAGATCATCAAGATTAGCTCCATGCTGAAAAAAACACTGAGCATATACTATGCGAGATGTTGGGGAGGTACAGCCTATACCAAGGGAGGATGAAGAGTCTGGCCCTGAGGGTTTATATTCCAGCTGAGGATGTCAATAAAGCAGGGGTCCCAGCAGTGCTATGATGTAAGCAGATACAAAGTAGTGGGAGTTCGCCCAGGAGCAAAGGAGCTCAAGTCACCTCCTGAGCACTGTGTATCTTTGAAGGAATAAACAAGAGGAGAGATCTACAATGGATGTTAGGGAGATAAGGAATTTCCAGGCAGGAGAAATGCACATATAAATGCAAGGAATGGCTCGCATCTCTCTAGGTAATACCAAGGGCTTCCCTGTAGCTGGAGCCACAACTTCAAGCAGGTGGGGAGGGGAGGAGAAGGGACAGGCACTCCTGGAGAAGAGGGCAGAGCCATTAAGGGCTTCTTTTAACAGGAAGCCCCAGGGAAACCAGGAAAGGATGTTAAACAGGTCATTGAAATCGTCCCATTTGAATCTGAGATGCTTGCAGTTGTGTGGGAAATGGATTGGAGCAGGTGAGTGAACCTAAGGAGGCCAGTCAAGGTCCTCACGGTGATCCCTAAGGAGGCAGGGGGATGCTGGGGCTGGGAGCTGGGGAGGTAAGACTGCTCTTCACAACACACACAGCACAAGGTCTCACCTCAGGGCATGGCCTTGCCTTGCTGCTTCTCATAAGCCAACTGAGAGAAATTACATTTACAGAAAATTGTCTACTAGAAAACCCAGAGAAGCACACAGCTATATGTCCTAAGCCCTGCCCTTGAAATAAAGTACACTAGAAAGTCATTAGCTGAACCTCATGCAGAAAAGTCTGAGTTTGATTATAGCAACAACAGCAACAAAATGCCCATTTGCTATTGAATTTTTTTTGGAGACCTAGTTAATATGCCACATGATTCTTGTATAAGATCCCTTGTTACATATAAATTTTTAAGGGATTGAAATGAGGAAAAAATTTCCAAAGCATTGCATTTCTTTTTATTTGAACAATTCTTTACAAAATCTAATTTTTTGTGGTTGTTGTACAGCTCAGACCTACTTTTTCCCTCTAATAATTACAAGTGCTAATTTCATCTTCAGAAGACAGGTGCAGCTTTTTTGTATATATTTTAGTGAAAGTGCTAGTCACTCAGTTGTGTCAGACTCTGCAATCCCATGGACTGTAGCCTGCCAGTATCCTCTGTCCATGGATTCTTCAGGAAAGAATACTGGAGTGGGTTGCCATTTCCTTCTTCAGGGGATCTTCCCAACCCAGGGATTGAACTTCAGTCTCCTGCTTTGCAGGCAGATTCTTTACCATCTGAGCCACCAGGGAACTACTTTTTAAATATATGTGACTTCCTATAAATTAACACATGCCCATTTTGGAAATAGTGAGTGTATAAATATGAAATTAATTATATCAACTTCACATTGATAATTCCTACAGAATTCTTTTAAGATCCTAATTTCTTGGGCTCCAAAAATTACTGTGGACGGTGACTGCTGCCATAACATGAAAGACACATGCTCCTTGGAAGAAAGTGAAAGTGAAGTCACTCAGTCGCGTCCGACTCTTTGGGAACCCGTGGACTGTAGCCCACCAAGCTCTTCTGTCCATGGGATTCTCCAGGCAAGAATACTGGAGTGGGTTGCCATTTCCTTCTCCAGGGGATCTTCCCGACCTAGGGATCGAACCCAGGTCTCCCACATTGCAGGCAGACGCTTTAACCTCTGAGCCACCAGCTATGACAAACCTAGACAGCATCACTTCGCTGACAAAGGTCCATATAGACAAAGCAATGGTTTTTCTAGAAGTCATGTACAGATGTGAGAGTTGGACCATAAGAAAGGCTGAGCACCTCCCATACCACATCTAGTGTCTCTGTCAGAAAGCTACTGTTGCCACTTAAAGTTATTTTATTCCAACCACTTAAAGTTTTTATAGACGTGATTCTTAATGATTCCAAATTCTCAAGGTCAATTCTAGAAAATACTCTTTCTAGAGTATTGAAATGCATAAACATTTCAATAAATTTCATGTCATTTATTTAATTTTGGTTGAGAGAATTCAGTATAACAGTTTAGGAGTAGGTTTGCCATGTGTTTGCCTTTTAATATATATAGTTCAGAAGATCACAAGTCATGCTGTACAACCAGTCAGCATCAGGGGCTCCTCCCTTGTCACACTGTGTAGACTACCTTTTGCACAGGTGGACATCTAACCTGAATTTAGGCAGTGAATATAGTTGAGTACCCTCATGCAACCTCGTTTGAGTAAGAACAAGTCAAGAGTCTTACTCATCCTATTTATAGTTTTATCCTCAACTAAAGGATACTTCTGGCACACTAAAGATGGTTCAGTTCTTCTCAAACACTTTAACTCATAATATATCAGTCCCTACCTCCTGATGGTTGTTTCTTTCCAGAAATGAGTCTGTTGCCCAGGTCTTGGAGTTAGGTGTGCCTTAGAGCATGCTAACCCATTTAGTTACTGAGCTGCCTGTGCTTTTACCAATCTGATCCAATCCCTGCTTCCCCTGATTTTCTCTTTGCCCTTGTCTTTCCTAAACAAGTTAATAAAAGAAGTTTTAGGAAGCTATGGAAGATTGAGGGCTTCCCTGGTGGCTCAGACAGTAAAGAATCTGCCTGCAATGCAGGATACCTGGATTCTATCCTTGGATCACGAAGATCCCCTGGAGAAGGAAATGGCAACCCACTCCAATATTCTTGCCTGGAGAATCCCATAGACAGAGAAGCCTGGTAGGCTACAGTCCATGGGATCGCTAAAGAGTTGGACACGATGAAGGACTAGCACTTTCACTTTTCATTTTTCCATGGAAGGTTGAAAGAAAAAAAAAGAGAGAGAGAGAGAAAGAGAGAATTAAAAAAAAAAAAAGCAATAACATTTTTAACTTTTTTCTTTTACCCAGTATTAAGTTTCCTGATTAAGTCAGCTCTTCAGCCTCCTTCTCCCAGTGTGAGAAGTCACTCCTGCTTTTATGTCACTCAGACACACACACACACACACTCTCTCTCTCTCTCTCTCTCTCTCTCTCCTTTCTGGCCAGTTGCCCATACAGGATCAACAGGGAGCTGCTATCTGGGGCTCCACCTACATGCATTAGGAACATCCATTTCTGAGCCCTTGCACCCCACTTTTCTTTAGTCTTTGAAGGTTTTCTGGCTCATCTTTCTCCCTAGAGTAGATTAGAGTAGGCTCTGCTCCCTGGGCCTTGTGTTGAGTAGCACTAGCCCTTCCTATTACCCCAACTACATCCTTTTGCTCCTCTGGCCAGGTTCTTCAGCCAAGACTCAATTCCACTTAACAACACATATCGAAAAGTATATTGCCACACATATACAAATGTAACTGCACTATCATCAATGTAAAATTAAAATATCCAATGCAGTGTATGTAGCCTTGTCTAACTATCAGTCCCTCCTATGCTAGGATAATGACTTGGCTAAGTCATGCCTAGTCCCTGGCCTGAATAGCTCCTCTCCCTCTTTTGTTAGCCAGTTCTATTTCCTGCTGAGCCTCTTGTGCATTACATTTTGATCTACATTTCATACGACTCCAGTGACAATTTATTTTTGTCATAGAAAAAAAAAAAAGCCTGTTTGAATTGCTCAATAATCTGATTAATTGTTCACAGATTGAAAATTGCTCCTATAGAACTAACATTTCAGCTCTTCTACTACTGAACACACCATTTATATTTTGAAAATATTTTATTATGGTTTTCCAAATACACAAAATAGTCCTTCAGTTCCCTCTGAGAGAAGTCAAAGGAGTTATATAATGCTTTGTTAGAGCAAAGGAGGAATGATGTTTTTCTGATGCTGCCTGTGTTAAGTTTTATCAAACACACAGAAATCGTTTAAACTAGGAAAAATATTTTCAACAAGAGCATTAGTGGTAGAAATAAAAGTTAAAAATTTATTACCCCTGCTCCCCTGACATCTTGCCTCTTTAAGCTATGGAGATGTTGCTTAAGCATTTAAAATGTAATTAACTGTACCATTCCAAAAAAATGGAGAAAATGTCATATATGGCAAAGAAGGAAATGCTAGTCCTAATGAGAATAAAGAAAATAAAGTGATTACCACTATTAGAGAGAATTACTGATAAATGTAAGAAAACCATTTAAAATGCATCAAGAGGTGAGCCTTTCAGTGGGAAAGAGACTGAAGATCAGGCAGTTAGAAATTGTTGCTATGGTAAAAAAATACTTCAGTACTTAGAAAATGGTCAGGAAACATAAAAACACAAGGGCCTCTGTGAAACCGTGCTAAAACACATGAGATTCACAAGGATTAAATTCATCGAAGGATTAAGAAATAGACAAGTGAAACATGTACCAGCACTTACTCTAATTCGGTATTCTTTCAAGAAGGTTATTACAGATTATATTAAACTGAACATATATAACCTAAGGCATAAGTTAAATTAAGCCACAGAAAAATGGTAAATGATTGGAAAGTGCAACCATTTATAAAGTATTAAAAGGACACAGCTGGTATTTGAATTTAGCTGGCATATGAATCTAGCTTTTTAATTTTTAAAATTATTTTAAGGAACACACTTGATTCTCCTTGAGTGTGATAGTCAGTTATGAAACAAACTCTTACAGTAAAATGCATGATTTCTTCCGATTGTCAATTTCAGTATCCACAAAACACTGGTTCGACATGAAGTCTTTCTTGCACATGATCCCCAGAGAATGCTTGCTGGGCTGTGCTCGGTCACGTCTGACCCTGCAACCTCTTGAACTGCAGCCGGCCAGGCTCTTCTGTCCATGAAATTTTCCAGGCAAGAATACTGGTGTGGGTTGCCAATTCCTCCTCCAGGGGATCTTCCTGACACCGAGATCAAACCTGTGTCTTTTTCATCTCCTGCACTGGCAGGCAAATTCTTCACCACTGCGTCATCTGGGAAGCCTAATGGTTAACTAGAAGAATTTCAGATTTTTGAACAATTTTCTCCTTGAGAAGTAAAAGCATACCAGATAATAATCACATTGTAATAAAATTCAGCAGAGTCATGAAACTCCTCAGGTAAAACACTCAAGACCATTGGATTCCAGCCCTTCCCCAGACACGGGTCCAAAAGGATGACTTCTTCCTACAGGAAGCTGAAGATCAGCCAGCCTGAAGTCTGCCTCATAAAATCCAAGCAGGTGAAGGATTCTGAAGGCTTCCCATGTGTCCCATTATATAATGTACATAACACCCCTCTGAGGAGAGCTTTACAATTTGTCCCACATTTATAGCTCAGAAAACTGAGCCTTGGTTAAGTTTAATTCACTCAGAATGAAAACTAAACAAACATACAAGTCACCAACTGAAAATCCTGTGTACTTTCCAACAGGCTATCTAGAATTTCTCTCAGTGCCCTACATCCCTAATCTAAGCTTGCAGAACTTGGAGAAGATGTCTATACGATTACTCATTAAGAAGAATCTGAAACAATTCATCACATACAGGTAAATAACAGGAAAAGTTACATGTTGAGTCATTTTATGTTACAGGTCCAGACATGCTTCAAGTGTGTGGACTGCAATGTTTCATCTGCAATTTCTTCTTAGTTTTCCTCACATTCTTATTAAACTGGTTGATCATAGGTATACATAAGCAACATAAAGCTGTTACTTTAAGTTTAGTACCTATAAACAGTAACAGAGTGTCATTCATTGGAAGTTTGGGGATTTCTTGTTCTCTTCCGTGTTTTGAAAGATGGCCAATGTGATTTGCCTCACCCAGCTTCTCCTAAACTAAGGACATGTTCTTAGCACAAAGCCTCCATCGTGTACAAGCAGAGACTCGAAATAGAAACCAGAGTAGAAGAAAATATGTTAAGAAGTAGCTTTCACTTCATATGTTCCACAAGGACTCTTAAGATTCATTCATGTGGCAAAAGAATTTTCCATTAGTCCATGAAAATAAGCAAGCCATTAGTAACAGAATGAAGAAATTGTTTCAAAATTTCAAGTCACTTGTCTGAAGTCTCAAGTCATTTGTGTCTCAAGTCACAAGTCACATATATCCTACGTCTGGGATATAGTCTTCTGAAAAAAAAAAAAAAAGGGAAATTGGCTATATACATGTGGAATGGAAGTCATTCATACCATCCAGCATGCTAGACACAGGGCATATAAAAGAGAAATAAGATCCAGCTCATGTCCTGGGGAAATTCTTTATGGAAAAAAGGAAGAAACTTGAACTATTATCATAATTGTAGTACAAATTGATAAGTGTCATTGTGAGCTGTTAAAAGCATTGGGGAGAGTACAATAGTAAAATGAAAATATGCCTGTAGATATGGGTAAAAGCTTCACAACTGAAACATGTTACACAGAGTGCAATGGAGTAAGTCACACTAAAAAGAGATAAATGAGGAAACGGAACAGCAAAATGGAAAGGTATCAAATTGAAAGACCAGGATGTCATCAGGCAATGATTGCTTAAATGAGCAATGAGGAGGGAACTGGGGATGAAGGTGAGGAAAAGGTGAGACACTTCACCCCCATGAAGTCATTATCCAGATCCCAGGAAGGGTCAACAGGTCTGGGCAGCCCTGGAGACACGCAAAAACAGATTCTCACCTTATCATCTGACATCCGGACCCAACGGTCACAAACCTACTTTCAGTCAGTCCACAGGGTGAATTTGATGCTGGATAAATGAGAAAAGTTATGACCAACCTAGATAGCATATTGAAAACCAGAGGCATTACTTTGCCAACAAAGGTCCGTCTAGTCAAGGCTATGGTTTTTCCAGTGGTCATGTATGGATGTGAGAGTTGGACTGTGAAGAAAGCTGAACGCTGAAGAATTGATGTTTTTGAACTGTGGTGTTGGAGAAGACTCTTGAGAGTCCCTTGGACTGCAAGGAGATCCAACCAGTCCATTCTGAAGGAGATCAGTCCTGGGTGTTCTTTGGAAGGACTGATGCTAAAGCTGAAACTCCAGTACTTTGGCCACCTCATGAGAAGAGTTGACTCATTGGAAAAGACTCTGATGCTGGGAGGGACTGGGGGCAGGAGAAGGGGACGACAGAGGATGAGATGGCTGGATGGCATCACCGACTTGACGGACGTGAGTTTGAGTGAACTCTGGGAGACGGTGATGGACAGGGAGGACTGGTGTGCTGCAATTCATGGGGTCACAAAGAGTCGGACACGACTGAGCGACTGAACTGAACTGAAATGCAGGACACAGGCTTTCCTGATGGTTCAACAGTAAAGAACCCGCCTGCCGATGCAGGAGATGCTTGTTCGATCTCTGGGTCAGGAAGATCGCCTGGAGAAAGGAATGGCAACCCACTCTAGTATTCTTGCCTGGGAAATCACATGGACAGAGGAGCCTGGTGGGCTACAGTCCATGGGGGTCACAAGAGTCAGACATGACTTAGCAACTAAACAACAACAACAAATAATGCAGGACATGCTGTGAAGAGTACCATCCTACAGCTTCAAAGTGAAGAGACTTGGAGCTCCCACGGATTGATGGATTGGTTGAGGGCATCTACAGAAAGGGATAATTCCCAACACTGATGGAAAACTGATTTCCACTTCATTACTATCTACAAGAAACAAGCTCAAGGGCTTTGGAGATTTTTATCTTACTGTAAGTTGGAGTGGCAAACATGCATCAACTAGGTTTAGAATAATAATTCTTAAGTTTCAGTGTATCCAAGAATTGTCCAGAAGATGTGTTTAAAGGTGCAGGTGGCTGATTACTCACTCCTAGGGTTCCTGATTCAATAGTGTCAGGTAAGGCCAAACACTCTGCACTTCTAATAAAAAGTTACATGTTAGTGATTCTGATGCAAGTAATCCTCTGAAGGAGGTGACTGACCATCTGAAGACTCTGTGAAACACGGCTCCAGAGCTTCCTTAGAAGCATTTTACAGCATCAGTGTTTGATCAACTGGTTAGACATCTAGTCTGATTTATAGCAGGCCGACTCTATTTTAGGCCTTAAATGTGCTTAGCTGCTCAGTCATGTCTCTCTGCGACCCTGTGGACTAAGCCCACCAGGCTCCTCTGTCCATGGGGATTCTCCAGGCAAGAATACTAGAGTGGGTTGCCATGCCCTCTTCCAGGGGATTTTCCCAACCCAGGGATCAAACCCAGGTCTCCTGCATTGCAGGTGGATTCTTTACCATCTGAGCCACCAGGCCTTGAATAGCTATTAACATTTAGAATTTACAGATAAATAGATAAATTAATCTGTTATCTGGTTATCTTTTAGCTTCATATAATGATCACTTTATACACAAATGCTTTGCTTCTTCAGCATTATAATTGTCTGTCAAAAGATTCATTTGTCTTGATCACTGTCCTATAAGATTTTCAGGTAATTAGTAGGGGGAATCTATTTTCTTTTCATCAAAGTGCTTCTTAGTGAGTCATGATCTCTAGCCCCTTAGAGATTTGTTTCATTTAGGTGAATGGGTATCTATCAGGCAACGCAAGCCAGTGTTTAGGATAATGCCCCATTAGAAACTATAAGAAATTTAAAGTACACTTCAATAACTCAATTACATATACAAATTCACACAAATTAAGTTACTGTCTGCTCTACCATAGAAAGATTTTTAGGTGTGATTTCTCATTAGTGAAAGTCTGAGTTTACCATTACTCTGCTAGATCAGAACCCAGTTTTCAAATATTCTTCATTGAAAATGTATAATTTATTAGTTCAACAAGCTGTGTAATTTATAAGCTCAACAAATTTTGTAATAAGAGACCACAGTAAGAACCAAGGCTGTGTACCCACTACAAACATGAGTGGTTATGACCAGGCATGATGGCCTCAGGAAAGGGGGATGAGAGTTCCTACCCCTGCAGAAGGTCCCAGTTATCTCATGGAGGAGTTTAGCTGTGACTGCGACCCCAGTAAGTACCATGAAGGCAGTCATCGTATCTGTCTGTTCACTGCTCTATCCACAGCAACTAACATTGAGCCCAACACATATTAAGGATTTAACAAGGTATTTTCTGGGTCAAATCCGAGTTTCAACAACTGATAAATGATAAACAGCATTTGGCTTCCCATACAGTATACCTGAAGAAGGAGCTCCTTTTCTATGAGGGAGTCCAAATACACCAATTATCAAAAGACATGGCTCTGAGAATAGACTAGGGCAAGACATGCATGATCATGGGGATTTATTTCCTCATGTAAAGCCTGAGGAAACCAATTTTACTTATACTAGATTTCACTAGAAACCATGTGTATCAATCACGATTCTAAAAGATTTTCTTAAAACTTTGCTTCTAAATGTGAATTTTCACTAATGCTCTTTTTTCTGCACTCACCTTCAAAATATTACATTGTAGACACACTGAAAAGTGGTTCTTATGATGAAACCAGAAGGTGGTAGTAGTAACTTCTGTAGTTAATCTTTCTCAGAGTGCTCCAAGTATCTTTCCATACCACCAAAGTATATTCAGAGTCCACACCAAACTGCTGTAATCATTTGTAAGGCAAAATGACCTAGGTCATTATTTACACTGGTGCTTTAGAAACTTAAATTTTACATTTATCAAGTTGAAAGAAAACTCAAACATCTAGGTAGTTAAAAAAAAAAACTGGAAAAATTACATGCTTATGAAAGTTGAAAGCAATGAAATTGTTAGTCACTCAGTGGTGTCTGACTTTTTGTGACTCCATGGACTACAGCCTGCCAGGCTCCTCTGTCCATGGGATTCTCCAGGCAAGAATACTGGAGTGGGTTACCATTTCCTTCTCCAGGGGATCTTCCCCAGCCAGGGATCAAACCTAGATCTCCTGTGTTACAGCTCAGTATAAGACAGAATATCAGGTATTTTTATAAAGTGTTTCCCAGGGTCAAGGAAATCAAAGTTATGTATCATCCCTTCTTCACTGGTCCATTACTCTAAACTTAGTCTCTTCTTTAAAATTGGAAGAATTTTGAAGCTTTTTCTGGTTTGATTCAGAGCATGAGACTACACTGAGTTTGCCTGGACCAACTGCCCAAGGCCCAGTACCTTAAACATTAGAAACACGAAAGCATACTATTCTCTCTTCACTATCAAGTGACTTTCTCACGGTCAGCCCTGCTCCTTAGAATATAGTAGGTAAAGGAATTAATTCAGAATTGTCCCATAGTAGATGAGAGAGGTGGAGAAGGAAATGGCAATCCACTCCAGTGTTCTTGCCTGGAGAATCCCAGGGACGGGGGAGCTTGGTGGGCTTCCGTCTGTGGGGTCACACAGAGTCGGACACGACTGAAGCAACTTAGCAGCAGCAGCTACAGCAGCAGATGAGAGAGGACAATAAAAATGAAATAATGGAGTAGAAAGGTAACAGGCATATTTTTTTTTCCCCTCTGTTGCTTTTGCCTCCTCTCCTCTCTTCCTCATGTACAGGAATCAAAAATGAGTGGCTTTAGGTAATAAAAATATCAGTTTGGATCTGCTTCAAGGAAAGAAAGAGCTATACAACCCAAATTGCATCATGAGGAGTTCTAGAACTCTGTTTTATCTTGCATGGCTGTAATAATTTAGGCCAACATGTGATTTAGTTTACAAATACTACTTTTTTAAATTAAAATAAAAAAGGAGTTTAATGAGTCACTGTATTGTTATAAGTTGACACTTTGAGCATTTCAAACTGGAAAATGAGAAGTGGCTATTCAAACTTCAATCTCTTGAAAGAGAAAATGGTATAATGTGAATAAAGCTTCTGCACTTTCAATCCTATCTACCATCTAAAAACATGAAAATAACACCTGAATTCCATTTTTCCAATACAACTAGCTTATATTCCTAAGAGTTTTTAAATATTATTTCAGCCTGGGTTCAAAAAACTTAGTGAGCCAGAACAGTATATTATGATGCCTATTGAGATGTGTAGCAAGTAAAGATAAGCAACAAACAGTTTGTTAGAAGGAAGTCACAGATGACTATCACTACATCATTAAAAAAATGTATTAACAACTTGCTATAGTTATAACATTGGATTAGACCTGTTGTTAGAATGAATCAAAGAGATAAACCATCTTGACCTTCAGTAAACTTCCACTTAAGTAAACTTTTAGTAACTTCCAGTTCACTGTTTTTCCTCTCAACAATGCCCCTCACCCTACAGAAGTGAAGTACTGAGCTTTGTTTGTTTCTTTATATTTTTTGGTCACACAGGGTGGCATGTGGGATCTTAATTTCCTGACCAGGGATTGAACCTGTACCCCTGGTAATGGAAGCTCAGAGTCTTAACCAGTGGACCATGAGGGAAGTCCCCAGAAGTGAAGTATTGATAGCTACACATTTGAAGGACCAAAATAACTCTGCAAAATTTGTTCTCAAGTCAATCATTTTAATAAAGTAGCAATATTTCTAATTTCATTTGCACGTAACTATTTGTTGTCAAAAGCATCTAAACACGATGAAAAATAAAATAGAATTCTTACACACTTTTTACATGCAAAATACACTGAGGAAAGTATTCATTGAGATGATTATGGAAACTGAACCATAAAAGATGTGAACCATGTAATTAAGTGCCCTATCAACAAGATTAGCAGCCAGTAATCTGTCACAGGACAGTCACATTCAATTCAAAGACTAAAGTTAGTAAATCGCTAAAGGAGCATCATTTGGAAAATTGAAATCATCCTTTGGTTCAATTTAATGTACTAGGAAATGACCCTGTATGACATCTCACTCTTGTAAACAATTTCATTTAGAAATCCTTGTAATTTCCTTCACAAGTTCTAAATGGAACTATAGTCTGCTAAAAAGCCATTTGAGTAACCATGTAAAATTTGAGCCGTTGATAAATTATAGCCTGTTTCCTAAGAGATCTGCTGGGTTTCCTAATTTAATCATGATCAAAAGATTCCCAGTGGGTACACTTAATTTTAAGAGTAAGTCTCAAAGTAAATTAACTATTTCTTCTGTAATGTTCATTAAGTAAATTGTACTTCGCTGCCAATTACCATGTTATTAAAACAAGGGAAACGCCCTTCTCCATTCACAGATAGCACAGAATTCTCTTCCATATTGCAAGAGATATAAGAATATACTGGGGTGCTCACTCCTTCCCAACCCCAACTAGTGGTAACCATTTGTTTGTTCTCTGCATCTGTAAGTCTGCTTCTGTTTTGTTATATTTATTTATTCATTTTATTTTTTAGATTACACATATGAGCAATAACATACAAAATTTGTCTTCATCTATTTCATTAAACATATTTTTAAAAGGAAACTATCAGTACTTAAATCACTACCAGCTTCATTTACCATATGTAAAAGAAAGTTATAAAAATAAAAAGGAGTCCCAACAATACACTTGCAACACACATACACACAAACACTCAATCAAAAATACAATGTCAACAATAGTGGCTTGAGGAATTTCGAGGGCGACTTCCATGGTGAAACAACCATAATAGCTTGAAATTATTTAGAAAAACATGATTTAAAGTCCCTGGAAATCGTAATAAAGTCATGCAGCCAATAAAGAAATTAAAAAAAAAATAAAAATAAAGACTATACTGGGATGGAAACAAAATACCATAGCCAGGAAGAGGAACAGAAGCCAACTTGTGTTTTGAAAAAACACAAGTTTGAAACACAACTTCCAAAACTTTTTAATACGTGGCATTCAAATTGGGAAGGAAGATCCATTACTATACATTCGTTTATGGACAAGAAGTATCTAGCCACCCAGGAATCTGAAGCAATATCCTTGTCATTAGGGAAAGCTAAAGAGAATTCCTCTCTTGTGTGATTGGCTATTTGGCTCCCAAGAACAGAGACTTTATCAATTACATTCCATTTATAGTAAATGTCCTGATATTTAGGTACCTGCAGGAGAGCTCTAGATTTCCCAGGTGGCGCAGTGGTAAAGAATCTGCCTGCCAATGCAGGAGACATGGGTTTGATCCCTGGGTCAGAAGATCCCCTGGAGAAGGAAATGGCAAACCACTCCAGTATTCTTGCCATCCCATGGACAGATGAGCCTGGAGGGCTACACTCCATGGGGTCGCAAAGAGGCAGAATCAATTGAGTGACTGAGCAAGCATATGCATATACAGAGGAGCTCTAAGTTCCAGGGAAACAATGACTTCGTTCTCTTCATCTGAAACTTGTAGTTCAAATGTATATATTTGAAGATTATTTCCCCCTTGAAAATGAGGGCAATAATGCCCTATTCACAAATTCATAGAAGTCATTTCAATGTTGGTGGATTCTTTAACTCTATTAGTGATAAAGTAGTAGTTACCTAGTTCCTGTTGGCTGTGCAGTAACTCATCTTTTAATTCATTTGGGAAAGAAAAAAATATTAACTCCAAGATATTCACATCTGATAATCTAGGATGGCATATGGGCTTCCCGTCACTTGCCTGCTCTACCTGATAGGTAGTGGTTGCCCAGAGACGCAGGCTGAGAAGATTGGGGACTGCATCCAGGCTCCATCATAATGAGTGCCCTAAATGGGTAGCAATTTTGTCTAGCATGGTGAAAAGCAGAGGGTCCTATATCAGATACATGAAGAACCTGTCTTAAATGATGTAGATTTACTGCTTACAAATTCACTGAAGAACACAACATCTTTATTTCATAATTTTTGTGTATATTGGAAGTTTGTACCACTCAATGAAATACTTTTCCATAAGCCTTCAACTTGCTGCTTGAATACGGTAAAGAATGAGAGAGAATGCTAAGGTAGATAACATAGAAAGTATAGAAGTGGAAAATAGAAACAAACCAAATATTTAAGCATTGGAAAAGTGAATGATACAGTATTGTAACAAAAATTACTTGTTTCCCCTAATAGGAAAAGTGAATGATATAGTATTGTAACAAAGATTACTTGTTTCCCCTAATATTTAATAATGTTTCAACTGTCAACAAAAACTAAAGTATCTGTTCTGAAATTTAGTTTTATTAACTGGCAGTTAGGTGAATATGCTTTATTTAAAAGTCTTTAGAAGCATAAAATACATGAAATGATGTAAATCTCTACAGTTTAAAAAATTTAAGTAATTATACACAAATATGCCTGAGCTCATTATCAGTTTTATTTGCCTTTAAGTTCTTCCAGATAAAACAGGAGCAGGACAACAGTATTATGATGTTATAATGGCAACATAAATAGACTATAACAAAAGTATCTACATAAACATCATTTAAAGTAGTAATAGCAATTGAATGATTAGAAATCTGCACATACAATTTTGATTTTTCTTACTAAAAGCTACAGAGAAGGCAATGGCAACCCACTCCAGTACTCTTGCCTGGAAAATCCCATGGACACAGGAGCCTGGTAGGCTGTGGTCCATGGGGTCGCTAAGAGTTGGACACAACTGAGCGACTTTACTTTCACGCACAATGAAAAATATAAATACACACAAATAAAATGTAAACCCAGAAAATTTCACTTCGTTTAAAGCAGAGACATGATAGAAAAGTAAGTCCTAAAGATCTAGGGATTATGACAACAATGATGTATTAGGAAGTTCAAAGTTGCTTAGAGACAAGATCTTAGTTGTTCTCACCACAGAAGAGACACAATTATGTAATCGGATACAAGTGTTAACTAAAACTACAGTCTTAATCATGCTGCAATATATAAATGTATCAAATCTACACCTTGTACATTTTAAACTTACCAATATTATACAACTATATTTCAATTAAAATTGTGATTTGATAACAATTACCTACATTAACACGAATGTTGGACATGAATATAAATAAATGAAGAGGCACATGAGTTATGTGTTCCAAGACATTTGAAAATTCTACTCATTATCCCACATTTTTTACATTGCTGTAAATTTCAACTTTAATCCAGCATACATTCTAGCATCATCTAATATCTTAGCCCACTCATATATATTTATAACCACACTCCTCTGTTGAATTCCACACACACAATGCAAGGTATTAGCCGTACATGACTAAATATGGGTAAACATCTAATGCCCAAGCACTTGTACTAAGATCTTTTATTCAGTAACATTTTCTCACACATACAAACCTGTGATACTAGAAGGTAACAGGCAAAGTCAAATTTTTCTAATGATTTCCCTTCATGCTATTTCTTTCTTGGCAGATTTAAAGAGAACTTGCTTTTCACCATCAGGGCTGTTCTTCCTCCATCATGCTGAAATCATGTTCCTCTTTCAAGAACCATCATCTTTGACTCGCTCCTAACCCTCTTTCAAGACATATGCTAGCCAGAGAAGAGTGAGAATGGGAAAGAATGGAACTAATATTGTGGTGCTAGTGATAAAGAACCTGCCTGCCAATGCAGGAAACATAAGAGATGCAGGTTCCATCCCTGGGTGGGCAAGATCCCCTGGAGGAGGGCATGGCAACCCACTCTAGTATTCTTGCCTGGAGAATCCCATGGACAGAGGAGTCTAGCAGGCTACAGTCCATGGGGTCGCAAAGAGTCAGACAGGACTGAAGCAATTCACCTAGCTAGCAAGCTAAGAAATATTTGGAACCAGGATGCTGAGCTTAGTAGTATACATATATTAATTCAGATAATAAAATTTTATCTTTTATTTCAACAGTTTTTTTTATTTCTACCTTCAGTTCTGGTATGTTTTTATCAGCCTCCTGCATTGCTCCTTACAAGCAGAATTCTGGATCTAACATGGCAGAGTCAGCTTAGTTATCCCTATGATGTGTGCTCAGTCATGCCCAACTCTTTGCGACTCCATGGACTGTAGCCCGCCAGGCTCCTCTGTGCATGGAAGTTTCCAGGCAAGAATACTGCAGTGGGTTGCCACTCCCTTCTCCTGGGTGGGGAAGATCCCCCACCCAGGGATAGAACCTGTGTCTCTTGTGTCTCCTGCATTGGCAGGGAGATCCTTTACCACCAGCACCACTTGGGAAGCCCTATTATCCCTACTGTTTGCAAAGGTTCCCAAATTTCCAAGCAGGCTTTCACTCTCCCATATCTTTGCATTTCACTTTAGAGTTTTTAATCAAAATGTAGCATAATAGCTTCTACATAGTAAATGCTCTGAGTAGCTTTAAGTGCTAAATTTGCTTAAGGTGTAGAAGTTACCCTTACTTTCATTCTGTACCTGAATTAACTTAAAACCAGACAGCTAAGTAACTTAGCTAAGGTCATTCAGTGAGCTAGGTAATCTGGTTGTCTGGATCCGAATACTGTGCGCTGAATAAATGCATTTGAAATAGAGGCCCAGGTTTGCCAGAGGCAGGACGATCGCTGTGGCTGTCCAGCAAGCTGGCACAAAAGTCCAATCTCACAATAATGGCTCACTAGCCCCCTGACGGGCCTGCCAGGCACTACCCCGTAGATGCTGGTGATGGAATGAACCAACCAGTCCTCCAGTGTACAAGCTGTACCTTTTAGTTTGTCAAGATATTGAATTAACCAGTATATTTTCTTCATCTTTTATCATTTTTTAATTTAATCTCAGAAACAAATCGCACTGGCGAAGGAAACAGCAACCCACTCCAGTATTCTTGCCTGGGAAATCCCATGGACAGAGGAGCCTGGAGGGGTACAGTCCATGGGGTCGCAAAGAGTCAGACATGACTTAGTAACTGAAACAACAACAAAACCAAATGGTAAGTCCAGGGAAAACTGTCTGAGAAGAAATTCTACCTTACTTAATGTTCATCTATTCTTTAAAAAAAAAAAAAAAAAAGCAGAGACATTACTTTGCCAACAAAGGTCCATCTAGTCAAAGCTATGATTTTTCCAGTAGTCATGTATGGATATGAGAGTTGGACTATAAAGAAAACTGAGTGCTGAAGAATTGATGCTTTTGAACTGTGGTGTTGGAGAAGACTCTTGAGAGTCCCTTGGACTGCAAGGAGATCCAACCTGTCAATCCTAAAGAAATCAGTCCTGAATACTCATTGGAAGGACTGATGCTGAAGCTGAAACTCCAATACTTCAGCCACCTGATGTGAAGAACCGATTCACTGGAAAAGACCATGATGCTGGGAAAGACTGAAGGCAGGAGAAGGGGACAACAGAGGATGAGATGGTTGGATGGCATCACTGACTTGATGGACATGAGTTTGAATAGCCCCAGGAGTTGGTGATGGACAGGGAGGCCTGGCGTGTTGCAGTCCAAGGGGTTGCCAAGAGTTGGACATGACCGAGCGACTGAACTGATAGATGCTTTTTTAAAATGTTAATGAGATTATAAAAATTAATGAAGCTGTGTTTTATAAAGAATTTAACTATTTCTACATAAAAACTTCAAGTTTTCCTAATACTGTTTTCATTTTCTAACATTTACAGGAAGAAGCCTCTTGAGTGAAGAAAATGACAATGTATCAAAGATACCAGCTTTCCTCTTAGTCCTGATTTTGCCAGAATCTTTCACATATACCACAGTCAGTTATAGGAGCAGTTGACTGCTTAGTTCAAATTATTCAAAAGTACTGGGAAGCTGAGGTCAGGTCTTAGGGATAGTCTCCAAACAGGGCATTCATTTACTCCCAAGAGAAAAGATGTAAACTACAGGCTCACAAAGACTGAGTGTTTGAAATCAGAAGTATTAAATCCGTTGAGTTTGGTTGTAAACCTACCTTATATATCTTGACCATAATAATGCCCATGTGTTGTTTCTCACTCTGTTTGGCCTCAAGTGTACATTAGTGAATTTATCATTTTCTTTAGTAAATCTCTCCCAGGAATAACCTGTTTGTCGCACCTGAGAAAAGACAGTTAATTTTTGTTACCCAGAGTGCCACTGGGATCAGGTTAGCCACCAAGGAAGTCGAGCGGTTGCAGATATGGACGCCTCATACCTCAGTGTGATTCATCTTTCAAAGGGGAACTGAGCATTTGGGTTGGAAACCCCAGAGAAACCAGACTACAAATGAGTTTCATCATAGGTAGAAGGTCATCAATGGAATCTTAGTATATAAAGTTTTATTACTGTAAATAATTTGTCTTCATGTATCTCATTATTTTTAGTCCTTGCAAATTCATAGAAACAAATGGATATGAGTATTATGATTTTAGTTTTCATTTCATAAATGACTATATATCTCCATAATTCTTGAACTTACATGGAGGATCCCCAGGGAGAGGGCAAGAGTTTAAAGTTAAAAGGGGACTCATCATTTACGAAAAGAGCAAAATTGTTAGGAAAGATGGGTTATATTCATAGATATGGCTGTTTAGCAAATTAATACTTGTAATGTTTCCATCTTATAAAGCCACAACTGACTTTATTCTCCATGTTTATTTGACTAAGTTACTATTTTTAGAAAACTAATATAATTCTATTTTAGGCATAAAAACTTCCAAAGCTTGTTTTCTGAATCAATTACATTAGAACAGAGCTCCACTGAACAGTAAGCAGTTTATGTGTGAATAGTATGTTACTTTTTATTTCTTCATTTATCACAGCACCTAACATGTAACACCTGAATGGTCTAGAGGTTTTCCCTACTTTCTTCAATTTAAGTCTGAATTTGGCAATAAGGAGTTCATGGTCTGAGCCACAGTCAGCTCCTGGTCTTGTTTTTGCTGACTGTATAGAGCTTCTCCATCTTTGGCTGCAAAGAATATAATCAATCTGATTTCGGTGTTGACCATCTGGTGATGTCCATGTGTAGAGTCTTCTCTTGTGTTATTGGAAGAGGGTGTTTGTTATGACCAATGCATTCTCTTGGCAAAACTCTATTAGCCTTTGCCCTGCTTCATTCTGTACTCCAAGGCCAAATTTGCCTGTTACTCCAGGTGTTTCTTGACTTCCTACTTTTGCATTCCAGTCCCCTATAATGAAAAGGACATCTTTTTTGGGTGTTAGTTCTAAAAGGTCTTGTAGGTCTTCATAGAACCATTCAACTTCAGCTTCTTCAGCATTACTGGTTGGGGCATAGGCTTGGATTATTGTGATATTGAATGGTTTGCCTTGGAAAGGAACACAGATCATTCTGTCGTTTTTGAGATTGCATCCAAGTACTGCATTTCGGACTCTTTCGTTGACCATGATGGCTACTCATTTCTTCTAAGGGATTCCTGCCCACAGTAGTGGATATATGGTCATCTGAGTTAAATTCACCCATTCCAGTCCATCTTAGTTCGCTGATTCCTAGAATGTCAACGTTCACTCTTGCCATCTCCTGTTTGACCACTTCCAATTTGCCTTAATTCATGAACCTAACATTTCAGGTTCCTATGCAATATTGCTCTTTACAGCATCAGACCTTGCTTCTATCACCAGTCACATCCACAACTGGGTATTGTTTTTGCTTTGGCTCCATCCCTTCATTCTTTCTGGAGTTATTTCTCCACTCATCTCCAGTAGCATATTCGGCACCTACTGACCTGGGGAGTCCCTCTTTCAGTATCCTATCATTTTGCCTTTTCATACTGTTCATGAAAAGTTCTCAAGACTTAAATTGAAGAAAGTAGGGAAAAACAATAGACCATTCAGGTAGGACCTAAATCGAATCCCTTATGATTATAAAGTTGAATTGAGAAATAGATTTAAGGGACTAGATTTTGACAGACAGACTGTCTGATGAACTATGGATGGAGGTTCGTGACATTGTACAGGAGACAGGAATCAAGACCATCACCATGGAAAAGAAATCCAAAAAAGCAAAATGGCTGTCTGAGGAGGCCTTACAAAGAGCTGTGAAAAGAAGAGAAGCAAAAAGCAAAGGAGAAAAGGAAAGATATTCCCATCTGAATGCAGAGTTCCAAAGAATAGCAAGGAGAGACAAGAAAGCCTTCCTCAGTGACCAGTGCAAAGAAATAGAGGAAAACAACAGAATGGGAAAGACTAGAGATCTCTTCAAGAAAATTAGAGATACCAAGGGAACATTTCATGCAAAGACAGGCTCGGTAAAGGACAGAAATGGTATGGATCTAACAGAAGCAGAAGATATGAAGAAGAGGTGGCAAGAATACACAGAAGAACTGTACAAGAAAGAGCTTCACGATCCAGATAATTACGATGGTGTGATCACTCACCTAGAGCCAGACATTCTAGAATGTGAAGTCAAGTGGGCCTTAGAAAGCATTACTACGCACAAAGCTAGTGGAGGTAATGGAACTCCAGTTGAGCTATTTCAAATCCTGAAAGATGATGCTGTAAACGTGCTGCACTCAATATGCCAGCAAATTTGGAAAACTCAGCAGTGGCCACAGGACTGGAAAAGGTCAGTTTTCATTCCAATCACAAAGAAAGACAATGCCAGAAAATGCTCAAACTACCACACAATTGCACTCATCTCACAATGTAGTAAAGGAAGGCTCAAAATTCTCCAAGCCAGGCTTCAGCAATACATGAACCGTGAATTTTCAGATGTTCAAGTTGGTTTTAGAAAAGGCAGAGATCAAATTGCCAACATCCACTGGATTTAAAAAGCAAGAGAGTTCCAGAAAAACATCTATTTCTGCTTTATTGACTATGCCAAAGCCTTTGACTGTGTGGATCACAATAAACTGTGGAAAATTCTGAAAGAGATGGGAATACCAGACCACCTGACCTGCCTCTTGAGAAACCTATATGCAGGTCAGGAAGCAACAGTTAGAACTAGACATGGAACAACAGACTGGTTCCAAATAGGAAAAGGCGTATGTCAAGGCTGTATATTGTCACCCTGCTTATTTAACTTCTATGCAGAGTACATCATGAGAAATGCTTGCCTGGAGGAAGCACAAGCTGGAATCAAGTTTGCATGGAGAAATATCAATAACCTCAGATATGCAGATGACAGCATCCTTATGGCAGAAAGTGAAGAAGAACTAAAAAGCCTCTTGATGAAAGTTAAAGAGGAGAGTGAAAAAGTTGGCCTAAAGCTCAACATTCAGAAAACTAAGATCATGGCATCCGGTCCCATCACTTCAGGCAAATAGATGGGGAAATAGTAGAAACAGTGTAAGACTTTATTTTTGCAGGCTCCAAAATCACTGTGGATGGTGATTGCAGCCATGGAATTAAAAGATGCTTACTCCTTGGAAGGAAAGTTATGACCACCCTAGACAGCATATTAAAAAGCAGAGATATTACTTTGCCAACAAAGGTCCGTCTAGTCAAGGCTATGGTTGTTCCAGTGGTCATGTATGGATGTGAGAGTTGGACTATAAAGAAAGCTGAGCACCAAAGAATTGATACTTTTGAACTGTGGTGTTGGAGAAGACTCTTGAGAGTCCCATGGACTGCAAGGAGATCCAACCAGTCCATCCTAAAGGAGATCAGTCCTGGATGTTCATTGGAAGGACTGATTTGAGGCTGAAACTCCAATACTTTGGCCATCTCATGTGAAGAGTTGACTCATTGGAAAAGACCCTGATGCTGGGAGGGATTGAGGGCAGGAGGAGAAGGGGACAACAGAGGATGAGATGGCTGGATGGCATCACCGACTCAATGCACATGAATTTGGGTGTACTCTGGGAGTTGGTGATGGACAGGGAGGCCTGGAGTGCTGTGATTCATGGGGTCGCAAAGAGTCAGACACGACTGATTGAACTGAACTGAACTGAACATGTAATACACTTGAATGTTGCTGGAAAACAAGTAAAGTAAACATAAGGATAACAGATAGAAGGGTGATTGGTATATGCCTTGAAAAATGTCCTACATGAAGGGGAATGGTTGATGGAACGATGAGTGGAGTGATCTGAAAATGACCAGGAAGCCCAGTCTGGCTTGCCTGTATAAGGAACCTTAGTCGTTCATTGTGTCTGACTCTGCGACCTCACAGACTATAGCCTCTATCCGTGGAATTCTCCAGGCAAGAATATTGGAGTAGGTTGTCATTCCCTTCTCCAGGGGATCTTCCCAACCCAAGGGTCAAAAGCAGGTCTCCCATATTGCAGGCAGATTCTTTACTGTCTGAGCCATCAGAGAAGCCTCAGTTTCCAAAGGGACTGCACCTAAACTCAGTTTCCAAAGGGACCAGTGTTTCCCTTCCCCCAGTATGAAGGGCCACAATACCCCACTGGTTCAAAGAATCCTGGTCTTGAGCAGCTAGCATTCCCAGGTAACTTATTAAAGAGCTGTACCCTAAATTCAGACTGCCGGGTATGTTTTATTCCACAGATGAGGTGGTTCTCAGAACTACAGTGGGGGTGAGGTCTGTCCATCAGAATCCACACCCACACAGCTGTTCCCCATCCTTTGCATGGTTCTCAACCACATGATGTGGGGATCACGGAAACTCATGCTTTCCTTTCTCTATATGAAATTTTCCTTTTCCCAGTAAAGCCTATTCCTTAACCTATACTGTTGCATAAGATGCAATTAGTTCCTCTCATGCGACATGACAGATGGAGACCTAAATAGACGGATTTTACTAAACAGATACCACATCTCTTTATGTTATTTCTACTCAATCCAATTAACACTTTACTGAACACATCAGCCATACAAAGTCCTGGGAGAGACAGTGTTGTGAATACAACCTTCAATACTTTATTTGATAAGTTATAATCCAGTTGTACCCTGATGCTGGGAAGGATTGGAGGCAGGAGGAGAAGGGGATGACAGAGGATGAGATGGCTGGATGGCATCACCGACTTGATGGACATGGGTTTGGGTAAACTCCAGGAGTTGGTGATGGACAGGGAGGCCTGGCGTGCTGCAATTCATGGGGTCGCAAAGAGTTGGACACGACTGAGCGACTGAACTGAACTGAACTGAATCCAGTTATAGAAAACTTTGAAAGTCAGTCTTTAATCAGATGAACGAAAGGTATGACCAGAAGAAAAATAGAGCAAAAAGTAACTGATTCTAACAATATAACTGAAAGAGGATCTCTTGGTAAGCTTTGCCAAGGAAATGAATTTGAATTAAGCATGAATATTAAGGGAAGGACTTCAACCGAGTAAGAGCATTTCAGGAGCTATATAAAACCTGAGCACAGAATGTAACTGTTTCCTGAACAGTCAGAAGCTCTGAAAGTCTCTGAAATAATCTCAGAAGGCTAAGAGTGTAGATAGGGATGACATGTGTTTGTGTGTATATGTGAGTTATTTATGTTTCATTTAAACAGTACTTCTGTTTTTAAGGAAACAGAGACAAAAACTAACATCTCTCCTCGTATAACGCATAGGCCCTCCCCCAAACAAAATGCTAGGTATAGGTTAATGAAACACAATAGTAATCAGTAGCATATGAATTATGAATTATTCCACAAAATCCTAGTAAAAGATTCTCTTCCTCTGGCAGGCAGAATGCTGACCTGAAGAGACATTTAACTTCAATACTTAAAGTAATTATATCCTGGAGAAGTTTAAACCTGTACAAAATTTCTGGAGAGCAACTTAATATATACCATATATATATATACATATATATACATATACACACACACGTATATATATGTATCAAAGATCATAAAGACACTCTTGATGCTAACCTACTAGTTCCAAATCCTGAAAGTTATCCCAAAAAACTAATTAGAAAAATGCACAAATAAGAGTGTATTTACAGATCTATTTATAATAATTGGAAATATTCTGAATATCAAGTATTCAGTTAAGTTTGGTCGCTCAGTTGTGTCCAGCTCTTTGTGACCCCATGGACTGCAGCACGCCAGGCCTCCCTATCCATCACCAACTCCTGGAGTTTACTCAGATTCATGTCCATTGAGTCAGTGATGCCATTCAACCATCTCATCCTCTGTCATCCCCTCCTGCCCTCAATCTTTCCCAGGATCAGGGTCTTTTCCAATGAGTCAGCGCTTCGCATCAGGTGGCCAAAGAATTGGAATTTCAGCTCCAGCATCAGTCCTTCCAATGAATATTCAGGGCTAATTTCCTTTAGGATGGACTGGTTGGATCTCCCTGCAGTCTAAGGGACTCTCAAGAGTCTTCTCCAACACCACAGTTCACCACACACGAATATCACATATTAGAAAGTGGTTTAAAAATAACATGATACATCCATATTACTGAGTTACCATACCTCCATTTAAAAAAAAAAAAAATCACACTTTTTTTTACTGATATGGGTTCATAGCATGGATACAATCCTGAATTTAAAGTCCATTTATATATAGAAGGAAAAGGGAAATAAAGGAAAAAAGAAGCAAAGACATATGAATAAAGGAATATAATACCGAAAGCTTAGAAGATCTCTGAGTTATGTGATTGTATACAGTGTTTAATTTTTGCCTGTGCTGTATGAAGAATCACCTGCTCACATTTCTTCTTACAGGAGATGCGGTTTAGGTCTATCAAGAGAAGACTGTCGTAATAATGTTGGATCTTTAGGTTATCAATGGGTTTTCTAGTGAAGAGGAGACCACAATGTGCATTCTACAGAGGAACTGGGATTCTACTCAGTATATTTTAAAAGTAATAATGAGACTATATAAAGATAGTTGAAAGCCCCAGACATCGTTGTCTTCTTCCTCTCATAATGTATAAAAGAGAAAACTAGCGAGAACCTACTGTACAGCACAGAGAGGAAAAAATGAACAATCTCTTTGTAGGACATATATTAAGTTAACCTTTAAAAATGCATTCCAATACACAGTAGATGCAAAAACACTCTGAGTTCACTTACATGAGGTACCTAGAATAGTCAGTTTCACAGAGTCAGAAAGTACACTGGTAGATGCCACGGGCTGGGGTTGGGGAATGGAGATTTAGTATTAAAAGGAACAGCTTCAGTTTAGCAAAGTGAAAAATTCAGATGGATGATGGTGAGAGATGCACAACAATGTGAATGTACTTAGTGCCACTGAACCATACAGCTAAATATGTTAAAACAGTGTCTTATTTGCTGTGACTTTACTATAATTAAAAAAAAAACAAAACATTTTTTTAAAAAGCTGGATGACTGTTATACAAATATCTTAAGTTCAAAGAAAACAGGTTAACTCTTCTAATCCAGCTGTTTATACTGTTCCAGACAATCTAATCACAGTGGAAAACTAAAACCCTTGAAAAACTAAATGGTGAGCATACATACAAAAAGATAAGAGGGAAAATGCCTTTCTAAAAGAAAATGAAAGCGTGAAGATTTTTCTTCTTCACTGGCTTTGTCAAACAGTGAATCAGATAGCCTCAAATAATGTACCTTGCTTCTTACATAACAAATGCCACTTTGCACAAGAACACCAACCTTGACTTTGTAAACTCTTAGCAAAATTTGATGACCTATGCGTACCTCAAAGCTGTCAGGAGCCACGTTACGCATTACTGACAAAATGGAGGCATGGCCTCAACCCCCTCTCCTTACCCTGCAGGCACGGTCCGGGGATGAAGGAGTTAGGTTTTGTGATTCTGACTTGTTCTTTCCTTTCTTTGGATGAGTTGGCAGGAAAGAATGTTAGGGTGCTTATTGTTCTTGAGAGAAGCATGAGAAAGCACAAAGCCTTCTGCAGTTGTTCCCAGAAAATAATCTATAAAGTAACCATTGACATTTGTTCAAGGATTTTTACAAAGAATGTCCCAGGATGAGCACGTAGGCTGCAGCTTGAGGCCATGGGAAGGAGTGTTATCTGAGACCTGTTTGTGAGGGAATGTTTATGGCAAAAGAAGTTTGCTGAGCTTAGGGTTTCACCATAATTAAGAATAGCTAGAAGCCTTTTTAGGCGACAGACCATATTAAGATGCTAGCGGCAAACAGGATTTAGAAAGATAAGAAATAAACTGAGGAATGTAGCATGAGTTACAATGTAATCACAAGTTAAGTATAGGACACATAAGAGGAAGTAGATAATAGATTACGGTGAAGATCGCTCAGTCGTGTCTGACTCTTTGCGACCCCATGGACTGTAGCCTACCGGGCTTCTCTGTCCATGGGATTTTCCAAGCAATAGTACTGGAGTGGATTGCCATTTCCTTCTCCAGGGAACTTCCCAACCCAGGAATCGAACCCAGGTCTCCCACATTGTAGACAGACACTTAACCGTCTGAGCCACCAGGGAAGTCCAATTCTGAGAGAAACGCTGAAGCAGGAACTCTGTTCGTGGGGCAGTAATGATTTCTGGAGACAAAACCTCTGACCTAATGCTTTTGTCAAAAGCATTTTATACTTTGTCAAAGTATAAAAGAAAACCTGAAGCTTGAAATAAAAATGTAGTCCCGTACTTTGAGTCAGAGGCTACATCATCCCCTGCCGACACCGCTCATCCCTTCAGGCTGATTCCCTGGCTGCTGGAGCTGGACTCTGGCACAAAGCCTCTCAGATTTTTCTCTCTGAAGATTTGCCATCAAATTCTATTAGTGCGGGGTTTGATTTTTTATCATGTTCACAAGATTTGGAGTAGATTGATTTTGGTGCAGTTTACCATATCAGTACTTCCGTTTTCCTATTTGACCGGCTCAAGGCAAGACCTGATACACTTACGCCCAGGATAACAATTTTGCCTGGGCCTTGCATTCAGGAAAGGATTTGAATGTAGACTTTGGGTTTTACCCTAAATGACTTTATTCCTATTACTTTAGGACTCTATAGCTATTACAAATTTTGTTCTTATGAAAAAAGGCTTAGCTGTAAATGGAAATATGGTGAGAATATTTTCACATTGCTCAAGTATCTTCTATACTTCAGTAATCCCCTTTTGAATCATGATTGTACATCCATTTGAGGAAACAGCCAGGGTAACCTTGACCTCTCACCTCAGACAGGTGAGCTCACAGCTTACCCATGCTGCTGCTGCTAAGTCACTTCAGTCATGTCTGACTCTGTGCGACCCCATAGACGGCAGCCCACCAGGCTCCCCCATCCCTGGGATTCTCCAGGCAGGAACACTGGAGTGAGTTGCCATTTCCTTCTCCAATGCATGAAAGTGAAAAGTGAAAGTGAAGTCACTCAGTCGTGTCTGACTCTTAGCGACCCCATGGACTACAGCCCACCAGGCCCTCCGTCCATGGGATTTTCCAGGCAAGAGTACTGGAGTGGGGTGCCATTGCCTTCTCCGAGCTTACCCATAACAGGGTGTAAAAAGTCAGACCTTGACCTTTCCACTTTAAAATAAAAGTTAAAGTTCTGGCAGAGACAGTAAGATGAAACAAGTATCTGCACAGGTAATACATTTGAGAAGAATAAATGATAACATTAAGTGTTAGATTTTTGCTACCATAAACTGAAGAATCCACAAGTTGGGGACAGAAAAGGAAGCAGCAGCCAGAGTAAGCTCTTGCTTGCCATGTCTCTCTCAAGTCATCTGGCGTATATCACCACTTCCTCCCCCCAGGATTATGCCCAAAGGGGAAGGAGACAGATAATGCAGCATGATCAGGTACATAATATATTCCTTAAAAATTCAGATACTCAGAGGCGAGAATGTGCCTGGTATCTTTCTAGAAACATGATGCCTTGGAAATTGTTTAATATGACCTAATGGAATAAAAGCAATAATGCAGAGATTGCTGAAAAGGTTGTTCATGGTCACCAATGGCCCAAAGCAACTCATAATCTTCTATCAGCCTCAAAAAGGAGAGGAATCATCTGAACCTCCCAGGTGTTTCAATGGAGAGGACAAGGTCATTGGATTCCAAGACAGACAACCAGGTTCCAACTCAGAAAAGTAGGCTGAGGAAATGAGCATGGACTGCAGTTTGAAGCCCAGGTTAAAATATGTACTTCTCAGCATATGCCAACTTGAAGCGGGCAGACATCAGAGAACACAATGGAAAACTGAACATCTCACTTTATGCCAATTGAACAGAAGCTGAGACATGAAACAGATGTTGTCCCCCTAAAGAGAGGCTTTAGATACCACCATAACACATGAGAATTGAATACCTTTTATGCCTAAAGGTAAAGAAACTTGAAATTGGAATTAAATTGAGCTATACAAAAGTTTCTTTATGCATATTTAAGGTCAGATAATAAATTGACCAAGACCATGTTTTCTGCCATTATAAATAAATAGGGGCTTGGAGATTTTGATAACTTCAGGAGAAATATTTTCTACATTCACATTCATAGTTTGACATATATGTTTATTATTTTATGAAATTATCCACAATTTTTATAACCCTGTTTTGATATTGCCAATAGTCTCAAAATGTGAAAGAGGCCCTGATTTCCCATTATATCCTTTCATTGAACATGGGTTTGCTCAGTGGTTAACTGTTAGGATCTCATGAAACCTATTGATACCAGTGCAGTATCACCTCATAAGTAGAATGGAATCTAGCAACATACCATTATGTAATTTTTTTTAGTACCAGATATGGTAAGAAACAAACTATAGACTTAATTCCAGCACTGGTATGGCTGGAATGTACTAAATCTGTTCTAAACTGGATAAATATTAAAGTCATATAATAGAAGATCATCATTTTTATAGAATGAATTCTACATAGAAGAAGACATGACCGCTTATGTATTTTGTTTCTTACATTTGAGGGGAACTTTAAAAAGCAGAGACATTACTTTGCCAACAAAGGTCTGCCTAGTCAAGGCTATGGTTTTTCCAGTGGTCATGTATGGATGTGAGAGCTGGACTATAAAGAAAGCTGAGTGCCAAAGAATTGATGCTTTTGAACTGTGGTGTTGGAGAAGACTCTTGAGAGTCCCTTGGACTGCAAGGAGATCCAACCAGTCCATCCTAAAGGAGATCAGTCCTAGGTGTTCATTGGAAGGACTGATGCTGAAGCTGAAACTCCAATACTTTGGCCACCTCATGTGAAGAGCTGACTCATTGGAAAAGACCCTGATGCTGGGAAAGGTTGAGGGCAGGAGGAAAAGGGGACGACAGGATGAGATGGTTGGATGGCATCACCGATTCAGTGGACATGGGTTTGGGTGGACTCTGGGAGTTGGTGATGGACAGGGAGGCCTGGCGTGCTGCAGTTCCCGGAGTAGCAAAGAATCGGACACGACTGAGCAACTGAACTGAACTGAACTAAATATATCATTGAGTTGTTTACTGCCACAATATCTTGAGAGATTAGAATTTTGCATTGCATCTTATAGGTAATCAGTTTCAAACAAAAGTTTAGAACCCTGAATCTAGACACAGAGAGTCCCTACAAAGTTGCCTCTTAGGAGGGAACTCCTAACTCTTTATCAAATTACTGAAAGTTACATAGCACTAAAACTATTTTTTCACTAGATAGATTTTAAAAAACAGAATCACAGTCTAGTCAGAGCTTCCTATTTGTTCTACCCTTGGCTTAAATGAATACATGTGAGGATATTTTAAGTAGCTTTTCTTACATATCTTTCCTCAAATTCTCTAGGTAAATGACTTTACTTCATGAAACCTTAATAATGTTGGTGTAGGTTCTCCAAGCTTTCCTGCTTGCAGTCTTAAAAATATCAAAATGTAACCATATGAATTAACTGCAAACCTGCTCAATATCATTAATAATACACAGTCCTGACATTTTAAATTTTCCTTATTTGAGCTGAATTTTTTTCATTGTTTGAAAAAGCAGAATCTCATTCCCTTCTCATTTCCGCACTGAATAGTATGTAACCACCCCAATCTTTCATCTTCCATGCTACAAGAAGCTGTAGTATCAGCTAGTTTTTCCAGACTCCCCTCCACTCCCACTTGAAGAATTTTAATATCACTGTTTCCACAGCTGCCTGCTTGATTTCTTCAACCTTGAACCGCTGCCCATACACATGCTAGATTTTACTGAGCCATTACAGCGGAAATATTATCTGAACCTACTCTTGAAGTATTTTCACTGATAATACTGTAAGTAAAGATGCAGAATTTATGTGGCTGAGAGTCCAAATATATTTATAGATTGAACAGAACAGACATATTTGACCAAAAAGATACTACTTATGTGCCCACAAATAAACAATGTTTATAGAACACTTTTTTCAAGACTAGTCTCACTGTCATCTTGGCCATTTTTAATCAGTTTATTAGATAATTCCTTACAAAAAAATACTATAAAATACTATATAATGACTCATTATGTTATAGCTATTAATATTACGATGGAGTGTAGTATTCATTAGACAAAAGGATTATAGTCAAAAATCCATAGGATTTTGTACAACACAAAGAAACGCGATCTCAAGATGACATCCATGAGCTTTGTTTCATATGACCTCTACTGTGTTCAAAACAGTTATCTGAACATCCATCTCTCCTAACATTTATCTTTCAGATAACAGTTGATATCCACCTTCACTGGACAAAATATATAGACAGCTTATTCATCCATGATGTCACTATCAAATGTCAAGGAAATGAGCAGGCAGAGAAGACAGTCAACACTAGGATTCCTCGAACCAGAGTTGAAGCCAACAAGCCAGCAAGACCTTATACCACTTTTACTTTAACAAGCTAGATTATCTTATTATACCACTTTTTAGATGAGATTGCCTGATGCCTCAACCACCTCTTTGAAGATTTTGATAAAGCATGAACAAAAGCATGTTTTAATTATTCTTATTTCACTTAAGAGCCTTCACTCATTTTTACCAGGGTATGTTTCTACAATCGAGCTAAACTAAGATAACTATGAAAAAGTGTTAGTTGCTCAGTCATGTCCCACTCTTTGCCACTGCACAGATTGTAGCCCACCAGGCTCCTCTGTTCATGAAATTCTCTAGGCAAGATTACTGGAATGGGTTGCCATTTCCTTCTCCAGGGGATCTGTCTGACCAAGGGATCGAACTCAGGTCTCTTGCTTTGCAGGATGATTCTTTACCATCTGAGCCACCATACAGTTTTTTTCAGGGGCTACCCAGGTGGCACAGTGGTAAAGAACCCACCTTACAATGCACCAGGCGCAGTAGACACAGGTTTGATCCTTAGGTCTGGAAGGTCCCCTATAGAAGCAAGTGGCAACCCACTCCAGCATTCTCACTGGAGAATCCCATGGACAGAGGAGCCTGGCAGGCTACAGTCCAAGGGGTTGCAAAAGAGTCCCATGCAACTTAACAACTGAGCATGGTAAAGGGCAAAAGAAAAATAAGATACAAGATAGCTATGGCCATTGTAATTTCAATAAGACCTGTGCCAATTAAGATCCAGAAGATCAATTGATTCTCATCGTAAAACTAAGCTTCAGTTCAGTTCAGTCGCTCAGTCGTGTCCGACTCTTTGCGACCCCATGAATCCCAGCACGCCAGGCCTCCCTGTCCATCACCAACTCCGGAAGATCACTCAGACTCACGTCCATCGAGTCAGTGATGCCATCCAGCCATCTCATCCTCTGTCGTCCCCTTCTCCTCCTGCCCCCAATCCCTCCCAGCATCAGAGTCTTTTCCAATGAGTCAACTCTTCACATGAGGTGGCCAAAGTACTAAGCTTATTCATTTGTAAAAGAAATTTATGAAATGATTTGAGTAAATCCTGGAAGAGTAAATCCTAGAAGATCTTTCTAGATTGAGAGGTAAATATTACTTCTAAAAGAAATTATAATGCCACAATGCTATTAGGACTGTCGAATTTTCACCAGGTATCTATATACTTTAATGCAATAAAAACAGCCCTCACAAGGTTAAAAGGGTAAATTTTCTCCAAGTTATCTATATAGTAGGATATAATTCTATAAAATGTTTATAAAGTATATTTTCATTCCCTATCAAAGTGTTGATATTGCAAATTTATAAAGAATAAAACTAAACCACAGAATGTCATGAATAAAAAGCATTTTTTCCTATGAATGTGTATGTCATCACACTGAACACCATTGTTAATTAGAAGTGTATATTGCATACAAACGCACTCCTTTCACACTGGCTATAGAAATATCCCTTTACCTTCAGGACATTCTACATCATTATTATTTATTCACTTAAAGTAAAAAATTTTAATATTGTTTTAAAGTTTTGGAAATTTTATTCATATGCAGTACAAATCTCCTATTACAGAGTAGATTTATTTCCTACTGACAATATTATCAATTGGGAGCGAGATAAAAAGAAGAAAATTAGTATATGTCCTTCTTATTCCCCTTTGGGGAGTAAATGAAATTGAATCTATTTTGATGCATATGAGCAATACTGAAATGTATATTACTTTGAATAGAGTATTTTATTAAAAAGGACTCTGTCATTGTCTCACTCTTAAAATCCAAGCATGACATTTCATAATATATTACTCCCTGACATTAAAGGTTTTATGTAAGGCCTTAGCCTTTGAAATGCTCCAGTTATCATGTTTCAACACATTGTACTGTTGGATATTTAAAGTCGCTACAAGCTCATGTGCCATTTTAGGCCTGACTGTCATTACTCTGCTGCCTGACAACAGATTTTCCTCAGGAATGAAACTCAGGACCCAACTGAAACCACCAAGGGGGTATGAACTCATTAAGTCCAAGCAGATCTAATTAACCAAATCAGTAATCCCTTAAAGTATTTTGCTTCCCAGAAATCTTTTGTTCCTAATGATTTAGCGTTAATGGGAGATAATCCAGAATCACTTTCAGTAGAGCCCTTCCAAAGAGATCTTTCTAAATTAAAGCTGTCTGAAACAGTCTCTGATCCTTGCCTTCTCAGAAGCACTTTTTACGGATTTTTAAGTGACTTTCTTCTGATGAATAAAGAAACACTAAGGATGATCTTATTATTCAGCATCACCTTCTAAGTTTTCCTTTCTTCATCCTACGCTATTTTTACTTAACCACTTCCATGCTTTTCTGAAGTTTTTGTACTTGCTTTGTTCCCCATCTCCATCCCAAATTATCTCAACTGTGTCCCAGTTACTGCATTTAGTTCCGCCTTTTCCTCTTTTCTTCCTCCCCTTTGCACTTTAAAAAAAGTTTGGTATATACCTAAAACATGTTGTAAAATCTTACTCCCTTTCAAATTTTCGTATATATTCCTGTCTGCAATTATTAGACTTCAGTTGTTCAGGTATGACCTAAATCAAATCCCTTATGATTATACAGTGGGAGAGAGAAATAGATTTAAGTGACCAGATCTGATAGACAGAGCGCCTGATGAACTATGGACGGAGGTTCGTGACGTTGTACAAGGGACAGGGATCAGGACCATCCCCATGGAAAAGAAATGCAAAAAAGCAAAACGGCCGTCTGGGGAGGCCTTACAGAGAGCTGTGAAAAGAAGAGAAGCAAAAAGCAAAGGATAGGAAAGATATAAGCATCTGAATGCAGAGTTCCAAAGAATAGCAAGGAGAGATAAGAAAGCCTTTCTCAGCGATCAATGCAAAGAAATAGAGGAAAACAACAGAATGGGAAAGACTAGAGATCTCTTCAAGAAAATTAGATATACCAAGGGAACATTTCATGCAAAGACGGGCTTGATAAAGGACAGAAATGGTATGGACCTAACAGAAGCAGAAGATATTAAGAAGAGGTGGCAAGAATACACAGAAGAACTGTACAAAAAAGATCTTCATGACCCAGATAACCACAATGGTGTGATCACTCACCTAGAGCCAGACATCCTGAATGTGAAGTCAAGTGGGCCTTAGAAAGCATCATTACGAACAAAGCTAGTGGATGTGATGGAACTCCAGTGGAGCTATTTCAAATCCTGAAAGATGATGCTGTCAAAGTGCTGTACTCAATATGCCAGCAAATTTGGAAAACTCAGCAGTGCCCACAGGACTGGAAAAGGTCAGTTTTCATTCCAGTCCCAAAGAAAGGCAATGCCAGAGAATGCTCAAACTACCACACAATTGCACTCATCTCACACGCTAGTAAAGTAATGCTGAAAATTCTCCAAGCCAGGCTTCAGCAATACATGAACCGTGAACTTCCAGATGTTCAAGCTGGTTTTAGAAAAGGCAGAGGAACCAGAGACCAAATTGCCAACATCCGCTGGATCATCAGAAAAGCAAGAGAGTTCCAGAAAAACATCTATTTCTGCTTTATTGACTATGCCAAAGCCTTTGACTGTGTGGATCACATTAAACTGTGGAAAATTCTGAAAGAGACGGGAATACCAGACCACCTAACCTGCCTCTTGAGAAACCTATATGCAGGTCAGGAAGCAACAGTTAGAACTGGACATGGAACAACAGACTGGTTCCTAAGAGGAAAAGGAGTACGTCAAGGCTGTTTATTGTCACCCTGCTTATTTAACTTATATGCAGAGTACATCATGAGAAACGCTGGGCTGGAAGAAGCACAAGCTGGAATCAAGATTGCAGGGGGAAATAGCAATAACCTCAGATATGCAGATGACACCACCCTTATAGCACAAAGTGAAGAGGAACTAAAAAGCCTCGATGAAAGTGAAAGAGCAGAGTGAAAAAGTTGGCCTAAAGCTCAACATTCAGAAAACTAAGATCATGGCATCTGGTCCCATCACTTCATGGCAAATATATGGGGAAACAGTTCCAACAGTGTCAGACTTTATTTTTTGGGCTCTAAAAATCACTGCAGATGATGATTGTAGCCATGAAATTAAAAGATGCTTACTCCTTGGAAGGAAAGTTATGACCAACCTAGATAGCATATTCAAAAGCAGAAATATTACTTTGCAAACAAAGGTCCATCTAGTCAAGGCTATGGTTTTTCCAGTGGTCACGTATGGATGTGAGAATTGGACTGTGAATAAAGCTGAGCACTGAAGAATTGATGTTTTTGAACTGTGGTGTTGGAGAAGAGTCTTTGAGAGTCACTTGGACTGCAAGGAGATCCAACCAGTCCATTCTGAAGGAGATCAGCCCTGGGTGTTCATTGGAAGGACTGATGCTAAAGCTGCAACTCCAATACTTTGGCCACCTCATGCGAAGAGTTGACTCATTGGAAAAGACTCTGATGCTGGGAGGGATTAGGGGCAGGAGGAGAAGGGGACGACAGAGGATGAGATGGCTGGATGGCATCACCAACCCAATGGACATGGGTCTGGCTGAACTCAGTGAGTTGGTGATGGACAGGAAGACGTGGGGTGCTGCGATTCATGGGGTCGCAAAGAGTCAGACACGACTGATTCACCTTCAGTTTTGCTGACTTATCAACTTAACCATTTCAAGATCCTTATCATAAGTAGTCTGAAGTTATAGCTAATAAAGATAACAAATATATACTGTCTTAATGTGTATCAAGCTCATAATTGTCAACATGAGATTGACATTTATTTTTTGTAATAGATAAATGGCAACATAGATGATTGATACCTCAGATATGAATGGATAGATAAATCTAAAGATGTAAAGACAGATGGAACTTTCTGTATTTTTTATTTTCATATGTTTCTCCATCAATTATTTCATACCTATGTTTGTTTTACATCGTTATTCCATAAAGTTGAACAAACTTACCTGTCATGTAAATTCCCTTTGTCTCCCAACTCCTACATTATGGTTATAATAAGTTTGTAATTATTTTAAACACAGAGCTGACTGCTGAAGTATCACTCTTCTTTCATTGAAAGGGAGTTAGAAATCCTTTTTACAAGTACTTTAAAAAAAGACGTCAACCAACCACGTGTGTACACAAACACACCACCCAAACCTCACATCCAAGAAGACAGACTCTGGGACCATGTGCCTAGATCTCCTTCATTTTGTTCCCCAGGCACTGTGGTGAAAGAGGGGGAAATTGTAACTACAGGAGATGCGGACACATTTTTTTTCTAGTGAAAATGGGGATAGAGTCTCTAAAAAAAAAAAAATCTGCAGTAATCAGACCCTTACTTTCTTAACTCAGCGGCTATACACTACATCAAAGTATATCGTATCACTAATACACCCACCTCACCCAACTCAAACAGTATGAGGTAGCTAGCTGACAGAGTTGCTACTCCCAATGCCTAAATCATATTGTTGGCCGTTGTCATATACAAGGAAATCATATCTTCCAAGAGCAAATGCAAAAATGGGGCTGCTAACCTAATAGCTTATATTATATTTGATTATTCTAGTTTCCCCAAATTCTGCTATATTTAACAGTGAAAGTTACTTTCTCCATATCTTTCCTCACCACCATAGTAAAAGATATGAAACTTGCTACTTATTGAACACAGCAAGGGTAAAAGCAGGTGAATGAAAAACTAATCTTTAAAACCAAGCTTCATGCAACAAGTAGCATTCTAATATAATCAAACTCCACAACAGATACACTGCATTTGTCTTGCTTTTAGAGCAGGGATTCTTAATTGTAGTTGATTTTGGTCCCCAGGGGCACATGGAACTATCTAGGAACATTTTGGGTTATCCTAACTGCTCTGGGCCTCTAGTGAGTGAAGAATAAGAGGCCAGGGTTGCTGTTCACCATCCCACAATGCACAGCACAGTCTCCCACCACAAATAATCATCTGGTCCAAAGTTTCAACAGTGCCCAAGCTGAGAAAGCCTGCTCTATGATGAAGTTTGCAGTGCATATTGGATTATATTTTAATATTAGAACATGTGAAGAGCAGTAAACAAATACAGGAAGTAATTTGACAAAAGAAAATGGTAATTTCCTCTTTTGTCTTCTCTTTTGGAGAAGAGGGGAAAGACATAGAGACAATGATAAAAAAAGACCCTATTTAGCTGTGTTTTCTCCCTCAGTAATTCAGACTTTGCTGCTGCTGTTAAGTCGCTTCAGTCGTGTCCAACTCTGTGCGACTCCATAGACGGCAGCCCACCAGGCTCCCCCATCCCTGGGATTCTCCAGGCAAGAACACTGGAGTGGGTTGCCATTTCCTCCTCCTGCATGAAAGTGAAAAGTGAAAAGTGAAAGTGAAGTCCCTCAGTCGTGTCCGACCCTCAGCGACCCCATGGACTGCAGCCTACCAGGCTCCTCGGTCCATGGGATTTTCCAGGCAAGACTACTGGAGTGGGGTGCCATTGCCTTCTCCTAATTCAGACTTTAGAACTTGATTATTTTGTCTTCAAAACATGTTTGGGATGCACTTGAGGATATTTACCAAATAACTCAACATTTTAACAAAGTTTAAATAATAATGCTGATGATTAAAAAAATGTGGGCTATAGTTCATTACAGTTCATGCACAATCCTCCAAGTTGTCTGAAGACAGGAATATTCCTCACCTTTTTGCCAACTGCTTCTTCCTCCGGCTCTACAGGTTCTCCAGACCCTCTCCTCCTCCCAGCTCCCTGCCCCCACCCCCATATCCTACTCTCAATTTCTTCATACATTCAGTAGGAAAAAATAAAAAGCACTAAATCACTGATCTCAAATTACTAGGCATGTATCAGTTCAATGATAAACAGAGCAATTAAGATCACGCACATTTACCTAACTTATCTTTATCAATATGTATATGTTTTTTCCATACTTAGCAGTTTTCTCATCTTCTGCCTCAGAGACAACCATGATATTACAATTTGTTAACAAACACAGCTTTTATTTTATGATTCAGAGTCATCACTGACTTCTGCATCCAGATATCCCTGAGTGGTTGCACCCCAAATCCCTCTATTTTGGTTACAACAGCTGAATTGAGTTTAACTTTATAATTTTGGTATTTCCTAATAATAACAGTATTGCCACTTCTAACTCTCCTGAACATTGAACAACTGAAAAACAAGCTAAGCCAAAGAACCACAACAAAGCATAATTTTCAGAACCTCATACAAAATCATGCCATTTTTTTTTCCCTGTCCTTAGCCATAATGAAGATAATTTCCTTAGTCTAGATTACTTTGAATTTTCACACTTCTATTACCGTTTGCAATTCTTCCCTTTCTTTGACTCCATTTTTAAAATTACAGGGTAACTCCTTCTTGGCTACTATAAAAAAGTTTTAAGTTTTTAAAAATTAAGTCATTTGCACTAATTTCTGCTACTGCGGCTACTGCTAAGTCACTTCAGTCGTGTCCGACTCTGTGCGACCCCATAGACAGCAGCCCACCAAGCTCCCCCGTCCCTGGGATTCTCCAGGCAAGAACACTGGAGTGAGTTGCCATTTCCTTCTCCAATGCATGAAAGTGGAAAGTGAAAAGTGAAAATGAAGTCGCTCAGTCAGGTCCGACTCCTAGCGACCCCATGGACTGCAGCCTAACAGGCTCCTCCGTCCATGGGATTTGCCAGGCAAGAGTACTGGAGTGGGGTGCCATTGCCTTCTCCCTTCTAGTCTTTCCCAATTCATCACTTGATGGTGGGCATTCTATTCCACACCTCTCCCAGGTTTATATGAAAAATCAAATTCTTGCTCCACAACTGCTCTAATTTCACCATTATTAGCAGCAAATATGAGAAACAGCAACAAGAACTTTCATATAAGTAGGAGTAGAGAAGCAAAACAGAGATAAGGATAAGAAAGGCACTTCCTCACAAGCCAAAGTATGAGCATTTCAGGCAATATTTTTTCACATTACATATCATACAAGCACTTGTATTAGCTTCCATTACTGCTGTGACAAACTACTGCAAACTCAATGAGCAAAAACAGCACCAATTTGTTAACTTACAGTTCTGGAGGTCAGAAGTTCAAACGGTCTCGCTGAGCTCAAATCAGGGTGCTGGGAGGCCAGGGCTCCTCTCTGATGGCTCCAGGGGAGCGTCTATTTGCTTGCTTTCTCCACCTTCTAGAGTCTACTCCTTCTCGTTGGTTTGTGGGCCCTTCCGCCATTTGTAAAGCGAGTAACCGTAAGCCAAGTCTTTCTTGCACTTCCTCTCTCTGAAACTCCTCCCTCCTTCGCTTAGAAGGACGCTTGTGATTACTTTAGGCGCACCTGGATCAGCCAGCATACACCCAGCGTCGCAAGGTCAGCTGATCAGCAACATTAATTCCACTTGCAACATGAATGTCCCTTTGCCTTGTAACACAACACATTCACAGTTTCTGGGAATTAGAAGGTGGACATCTTTGGAAAAGGGATTATTTTGCCTCCTATAGTGCTTATTTGTTTTGGAGTGTGGGGTGTTTTTCTTTTCTTTCAACTGTAAATCAGAATAATTTAAAAATTAGACAGTTGTAACTAAAAAGTTAGATAGTATCTTCTCTCAATTCCTCTTAAAATCCCAGCAAAGTGGCACTCTCTCTCAGAACAAAAATTGCAAAACACTTTACAGAATAATTAGTAGGCTTTTCATACATTGGTAAAACAAAACAGCAAAAAGAAAAAAAGAATGTCAAATAAATGCTTAATGGAATCAAACTGGCTTTACAATTTAACTGATTTTTGTTGTCATAAGCATTTTTAAAAGTTTTAATATAAGTAATACATAACAGAGTTACAATTACAAATAAAATAAAATTATAAATTTCAAATTGTCATCATAAGCGTTTTTAAAAGTTTTAATCTAAGCAATACATAATAGAGTTATAATTACAAACAAAAGAAAATTATAAAGTTCAAATTATTTCTAAACCCACTACAATGCTAGGCACTTATCTTTTTTATATACATTAAATATTTTATGTCAGGAATTAAAAGTTTTAAATTGATGACTAAGTAATATTTTGTTAAAATTTACAGTGCATATTTTCTGCAATCAGGGCTACTTTCAGAAGAAGTGGTAAATATCTTTTATCATATAAAAGATACTTATGTGAATATCTCTGTGTTCTCTATCCTTAATTACTAGGAGTAAAAGTAAATCAAAGACTATGCTCATTTTTTAGTAGTCATTGTTTATGCACACTACATGGTCATTTATAACAGGTGGATTCATCAACTCCTTAGTCTGGAAGTGATGTTTAATTTTTCTCTATAATATAAAGTATTCCAATGCTTCTAATTTTGTGATGTCAAGAAAACTTTTCATGCAAATGGCAGCATTATAAACATAATTATAAGTACTCAGTAAAGAACATAGTGTATAGTGAGTAGTCAGTGAATGGATGAATGACCACTTTTGCTTAGGGCAGGTGGCTCAATGTTAGAGAATACACATACCAATGCAGGAGCCACAGGAGATGCAGGTTCGATCCATGGGTGGGAAAGATCCCCTGGAGGAGGAAATGGCAAACCCACTCCAGTCAGTATTCTTGCCTCAAAATCCTGTGGACAGAAGAGCCTAGTAGACTGTGGTCCATGGTGTCACAAAGAGTCAGACGTGACTGAAGCGACTGAGCACACACACAGAGATGGCATTCTTACATGCATGCACTGTGCAGCACCAACATATCCACAGATCTCCTTAATATTGTCAAATGACAGATTATATCGTTTTGGAACAGTGACTCTCACAACCTTGGCAGCACATTTGTTGTCACCTGGCAAGTTTTAGGAAATAATGCAGACTAGGCACTGATTTTATAAGCTGCCCAGCTGACTCTGCTATGCAGTCAAGGTTTTATATTTTACTACTCAGGCTCTGTACTGGACTAGACCATTAAAGCAGACTCTCCAAGGGTAGGGTGTGGGCAACAGCACTTTCTAGAGATCCCCAGGAGAATAACTGGTACAACCAAACTGAGAACCACTGAAATAGTCCTCAGGGACAATTATCCAAACTATTTGTTTTACAAGCATAACTGAGGATAACTGAGACCCTGAATGCCCAGCAATCTTCCCCCAAGGTTAAAGACCTAATTCCTATAGATTTTGTATTAGAAGTCAGGCCACATTTAGCATAGAGATTCAAAGCACAGCATAAATCATTAAAAAAAATAAAAACATTTTTCAAACCACCAAAAATAGATGAAAATATAACATCATTTAGAATCTTCTAGGAGAACTCATCTATTCTATTTAGGTGCTCAGTAGTGTCCAACTCTGCGACCATATGGATTGTAGTCCACCAGGCTTCTCTGTTCATGGGATTCTCTGGGCAAGAATACTGGAGTGGGTTGCCACTTCCTTCTCCAGGGGATCTTCCCAACCCAGGGATCGAACCCACGTCTCTTGGTGTCTCCTGCATTGGCAGGGGGGTTCTTTACCAGTAGCACCACCTGGTAAGCCCAGCTAATTATATGTCTTATCTATTTATTTGGGCTTCCCTGGTGGCTCAGACCATAAAGAGTCTGCCTGCAAGGCGGGAGACCAGGGTTCAATTCCTGGGTCTCGAAGGTCCCTTGGAGAAGGAAATGGTAACCACTCCAGTATTCTTGCCTGGAAAATCCCATGGATTGGGGAGTCCATCAATTTATTGCTGCTAAACTCCTTGGTCAGATTATCTACTGACTCATCAAAGCTCACCTTGCACTTTAAATGATTCTGAAAGGCCTTCCTTTGAACTAAACTGGGATAGAATCTTGGGGTTATGCGTGTTATACCCATGTGGGGTCCCATGTCTCAGTAACTGGTCCACTAATGTGTTAACGGCTGGGAGTTTAACAGAATGAAAACAATAGGAAAAGAGACGATATATAGTTAGAGGACTGATTGTTCCATGCCGTGTTTCCTGTGTGGGAAATCAAACGACTTGCTGCGAATTGTTTGTGTGCAAAAGTCTTTGGCAGTGAAGCCAACAAAAGCACTGGCTAGTGTGTCGGCTCAAAGCAAAACACATCAAATTATGTATTCAGCAAGTCCTCATAATCAGAACCCTGGTCATGTGATCACTTCCTTTCCACTTAGGCTTTGGGAGGCCCTTCCTGTGAACAGAACGTCTGGCCTATTAAGCACAGAGCTGCCAAGTCAGAGCCACAGGTGGCCCTGACTTGGCAAGCGATAAAGCACCAGCTACGCTGCAGACAATAAAAAATAGACAGGGCTTTTCATCTGGTTTTCAGTATATACATGCAGAACAGAAGTTTCTTGGGGAAAAGTTGAGTTTTATGATTAAACATAATGCCCAGTGTATTTCCCTAATATATTACCAAGCTCCTACTTAAGGTTTGGAAAGTTTTTATTGAAAGTCACTGATTTAAAAGTCTGTACAGAAGACAGCATTGCCTGAATAATAAGTAGCTATGTTCTTTTATTTTTCCCCATTTCTTCTTATGTTTTAAGTATTCATCATTGATATCTACATTCTCTGCAACCTTACAGAAAAGGCATACAGAATGTGTGTACTGAGAATTGTATAAATCCCCCAACTTCACCTTCTGTGTCACTCCCAGCCATGATACACAGCCAAAGGATGCTCACAAGATGTCATTCACCAAACTCTATAGACCTTGTACTCTTTCTCTCTTAACAGATATGTTCATTGTATTTCTTATCAGTCTGATCCTTCTCGAGTTCCTGAAATACCTATGTTGACCTAAACCTTATTGCACCTACTTAGCTTCACCCTACATCATGTATACAATCCCATCTCAACACCATCTATTTCCTCTAATGTAAGTTCTCCAAATGTATGTATATATAACCCTAGTACCTGCATCTGGTTATCTATTTGCTCCTCCTGTTCTCTGGGGATATAAACTTCAGTCCCAGAAATGTAGTGACTGAAAAACAGGATCTCTGACAGGGAAACTGCAATATATTCCAGGCTCTGCCACTTTATAGATTTATCAGAGTAAAAAATTTCAGGACCTATTTTCTTCATCCATAAAGTAAAATACAATTTTTACAACATTTTGTTCAGAGTGGTTGTTAAAGTCATGTAAGTAAATGGAAAGTGACCATCTTAAAAAGGCATATGATTAAAAATTTGTATCAGAAAGAATTTCCATATTTCCAATTTTCTTATAGTTTAAGGAAATCTTAAAATGTAACTAATCTAACTTACAGTGAAGTACAAAATTTAATTCTTATTCTCTGTTAAAAGGTTACCAGTTTCTGTTTGAATATATTTAGTGACAGGAACTCTTCTAGTCTGAAGGCAACTCCTTCCAGTCTTAACAATGTATATTTATCTGTGATAGTTTTCTTTCAAAAAAACCAAAACAACGATATCTGATATAAATTATAAACTGACCAAAGATTTACCAAGGATATTATGAAAAAAACAAAGCAATTTATTTCCTTGTTTCTTTTTGCTTTTCAATATTATTACCAAAAAAATAATTTACAATTAGGTTTAAGTAACAAGCAAATTTGGCCTTGGAGTACAGAATGAAACAGGGCAAAGACTAGTAGAGTTTTGCCAAGAGAATGCACTGGTCATAGCAAACACCCTCTTCCAACAACACAAGAGAAGACTCTACACATGGACATCACCAGATGGTCAACACCGAAATCAGATTGATTATATTCTTTGCAGCCAAAGATGGAGAAGCTCTATATGGTCAGCAAAAACAAGACCAGAAGCTGACTGTGGCTCAAATCATGAACTCCTTATTGCCAAATTCTGACTTAAATTGAAGAAAGTAGGGAAAACTACTAGACCATTCAGGTATGACCTAAATCAAATCCCTTATGATTATACAGCGGAAGTGAGAAATAGATTCAATAGATCTGATAGACAGAGTGCCTGATGAACATGGACGGAGGTTCATGACAAAGTACAAGAGACAGGGATGAAGGCCATACCCAAGAAAAGAAATGCAAAAAGACAAAATAGTTGTCTGAGGAGGTCTTACAAATAGCTGTGAAAAGCAAAGGAGAAAAGGAAAGATATAGCCATTTGAATGCAGAGTTCCAAAGAATAGCAAGAAGAGATAAGAAAGCCTTCCTCAGCGATCAATGCAAAGAATAGAGGAAAACAATAGAATGGGAAAGGCTAGAGATCTCTTCAAGAAAATTAGAGATACCAAAGGAACATTTCATGCAAAGATGGGCTCAATAAAGGACAAATATAGTATGGACCTAACAGAAGCAGAAGATATTAAGAAGAGGTGGCAAGAATACACAAAAGAACTATACAAAAAAGATCTTCATGACCCAGATAACCACAATGATATGATCACTCAACCAGAGCCAGACATCCTGGAATACAACGTCAAGTGGGCCTTGGGAAGCATCACTATGAACAAAGCTAGTGGAGGTGATGGAATTCCAGTGGAGCTATTTCAAATCCTGAAAGATGATGCTGTGAAAGGGCTGCACTCAATATGCCAACAAATCGGGAAAACTCAGCAGTGGCCACAGTACTGGAAAAGGTCAGTTTTTATCCAATCCCAAAGAAAGGCAATGCCAAAGAATGCTCAAACTACCACACAATTGCACTCATCTCAGACGCTAGTAAAGTAATGCTCAAAATTCTCCAAGCCAGGCTTCAACAGTACGTGAACAGTGAACTTCCATATGCTCATGCTGGTTTTAGAAAAGGCAGAGGAACCAGAAATCAAATTGCCAACAACGGTTGGATTATCAAAAAAGCAAGAGAGTTCCATAAAAACATCTATTTCTGCTTTATGAATATGCCAAATCCTTTGACTGTGTGGATCAACACAAACTGTGGAAAATTCTTAAAAACATGGGAATACCAAACCATCTGACCAGCCTCTTGAGAAATCTGTATGCAGGTCAGGAAGCAAAAGTTAGAACTAGACATGTAACAGTAGACTGGTTCCAAATAGGGAAAGGAGTACATCAAGGCTGTATATTGTCACCCTGTTTATTTAACTTATATGCAGAGTACATCATGAGAAACCCTGGGCTGAATGAAGCACAAGCTGGAATCAAGATTGCTGGGAGAAATATCAATAACCTAAGATATGCAGATGACACCACCCTTATGGCAGAAAGTGAAGAAGAACTAAAGAGCCTCTTGATGAAAGTGAAAGAGGAGAGTGAAAAAGTTGGCTTAAAGCTCAACATTCAGAAAACAAAGATTATGGCAATTGGTCCCATCACTACATGGCAAATAGATGGGGAAACAATGGAAACAGTGACAGACTTTATTTTGGAGGGCTCCAAAATCACTGCAGATGGTGATTGTAGCCATGAAATTAAAAGACGCTTGCTCCTTGGAAGAAAAGCTATGACCAACCTAGACAGCATATTCAAAAGCAGAGACATTACTTTGTCATCAAAGGTCCATCTAGTCATGGCTGTGGTTTTTCCAGTAGTCATGTATGGATGTGAGAATGGGACTATAAAGAAAGCTGAGCAGCAAAGAATTGATGCTTTTGAACTGTGGTGTTGGAGAAGACTCGAGAGGCTTTTGGACTGCAAGGAGCTCCAACCAGTCAATCCTAAAGGAAATCAGTCCCAATTATTCATTGGAAGGACTGATGTTGAAGCTGAAACTCCAATATTTTGGCCACCTGATGCAAAGAACTGACTCACTTGAAAAGACCCTGATGTTGGGAAAGATTGAAGGCGGGAGGAGAAGGGAATGACAGAGGATGAGATGTTTGGATGGCATCACCAACTCAATGGACATGAGTTTGAGTAAACTCTGGGCTTGGTGATGGACAGGGAGGCCTGGTGTGCTGCAGTTAATGGGGTGGCAAAGAGTCAGACACGACTGAGTGACTGAACTGAACTGAGGTTTAAACTTTCAATTTAAACAAAATTAGTAAAACTCAGACCATTAACTAACTTTGTTCACTAATTCTGACTCTTGAACTCGAGATATTAGTGGGTCCATCCTGCAGTGATTCTTATGTTTAGCAACTCTAGGTATAGCTTGTAAACAGCTAACAAAAAAGAAACTATGACAAGGCTATTGCTGCTGCTGCTGCTAAGTCTTCAGTCGTGTCCGACTCTGTGCGACCCCATAGACGGCAGCCCACCAGGCTCCCCCGTCCCTGGGACTCTCCAGGCAAGAACACTGGAGTGGGTTGCCATTTCCTTCTCCAATGCATGAAAGTGAAAAGTGAAAGTGAAGTCGCTCAGTCATGTCTGACTCTTAGCGACCCCATGGACTGCAGCCCACCAGGCTCCTCCGTCCATGGGATTTTCCAGGCAAGAGTACTGGAGTGGGGTGCCATAGCCTTCTCTGGACAAGGCGATTAAGAGGTAATTAAAGACTAAAGGCCAAAAGGAATTTTTGAGTAATTACAGATAACAATAAAAAAACAGTATTAGAGCCAAAATCATATGGAAACGTGCTCAACACATTATCAGGAAAATGCAAATTAAAACTACAATAACACATCAATACATACAGCAGATTGTTGAACAAGAAAATAACTGACAAAACAAAGTGGCAGTGAACACACGGAGTGACTACAACGCTTATATGTTGCTGGTGGGAGTGACAGTCAGCACAACCACTTTGAAAATTTATTTGACTATATAGTAAAATCAAAAATACCTATGACCTAACAAGTCTAACCTGGGAATGTATTCAACAATGAGTTCTTAGTTTGACATGAACAAAAATGTTAATAGAACCTTTATTCATAATTGTCCAAAACTGAGTTTGACTCAAATGTCCCTCACTAGCCAAAGAAATAAATTGTGTAGTATTCTTGCTCTCAAGTGTGAGAAAGAACAAACCATTGCTACAAGCAAAAACTTAAATGAGTCTCCCAGACATAATATTAAGCAAAAGACGACTCAAAAGAGGAAATACTGTACAATTCCATTTACGTGAAGTTCAAAAATAGGAAAAATAAACTCATGATGATAAGGTATACTAATGATTACATTTGTACTTTGCAGGGGGCATGAGGGAACCTTCTGAAATGCTGGAGATATTTTGTATCTAGATCTATAAGGTGGTTACCTAGGCATTTACATTTCTAAAACACTTAATTTGTATATTTAAGAACTGTGCACAGAAAAACTACTACCAGTAGAGACTTGTAGTTTTATTATGCTGCTGCTGCTCAGTCGCTTCAGCGTGTCCAACTCTTTGTGACCCTGTGGATTGTAGCCCACGAGGTTCTCCAGACTAGGATACTATGGTGGGTTGCCCTCCCCAGGGGATCTTCCCAACCCAGGGATCGAACTCCCATCTTTTATGTCTCCTGCTATGCAGGCAGATTCTTTACCACTGAGCCACCAGGGAAGCCTGTAGTTTCACTATATTATATTCTAAAATATAATTCACCTTCTTTTTCCATCTCAATCTCTTTAGAATATACCAAAATAATATCGTGTGTAATAAAGTCAGTTTGGAAAGAGTAGTCAAGAGCTTAATTTGAATTAATTATTGTGTTTGAGAAGAATTCCCTGGTGGCTCAGAGGATAAAGCATCTGCCTGCCATGCGGGAGACCAGGGTTCGATCCCTGGGTTGGGAAGATCCCCTGGAGAAGGAAATGGCAACCCACTCCAGTATTCTTGCCTGGAGAATCCCATGGACAGAGGAGCCAGGCCGGCTACAGTCCACAGGGTCGCAAAGAGTTGGAAACGACTGAGCAAGTTCACTTCACATCACTTGAGAAGAAAAGCCATTCCATAATTTTATATCCTGATAGTAAGAAAATATAGTTAGTACTTCTAAAAGTCCTTCTGTTTATTTAATATAGGCATTTATTAAGTTGTAGAGTTTCTCACTGATGAAAGAATTTGTGAAAAAATAAGTGTATTTTAACTAGCAGTTACTATTCACTATGAAGGTAAATTAGGATGACCTGGGTCAACAAATGGATTTATCTGAGATGGACTACCTTTTAATTGTGGAATTCTATTAGCCAATTTGAACTAAAATGACTTTTACCACATAACTCTCTTGAAAAAAAGGGGGGGGATTTACTAAAGAAAGCAGTTATTTAGAAAAAAGCATTCTAATAGTATATACCCAAGTATCATGAACTCCAGGAAGTAAAATTTCTAGTTACTAATTCCCCTAGGCAAACATTTTGGGAGAAAAGTAAACGTTCATCCTGCTGTGGATCTCCCTTCTATGAAAACTACACAGCTGCCTACGTATCCAAGTGCCCTCAATACTTTGCTTATTCAAAACTATTCATGTGATTTTCACTGGGAAAAAACACTATCCTAATCGCATCTAGCCCCCTTGGAGACGAGTATGAAAATAAAAGTAACCTTATTCTTTTATTGTTAATAAGATAAAAATTAAAGAAAAATAGAGAAAACCAACTACTTAAAACACATAGTACTTTAAACCACAAAAAGAGAGAGAGTGTGTGTGTGTGTGTGTCCCCACAGAGTAAAGAGAGACAGAAGAAAGTCTAGTTTCTTCCATGAGAATTGTTTTGAAATGAATGGGAAAGAAATTAATCAGACAAAGGAAGGAGGAGAAAGAGTCCATTACAGAATTGAATGTCAAACACTTTTATGATATATGACGTTACCTAAGTGGGGCCTATGAGAAAAAAAAAAAAAGGAATATTTCTAGAAAGGGCACAGAAACCCTGTTCCACGGGGGAGCAGATAACTTAAGTCCTGTCTTTTAGAGAAGTCTGGGCTCCATCAGAGAGCAAGCTTTACGAATCTCCCCCCATAGGAAGGGCTGCTTGCTTTGAGCACCACCACTCACCTCTGTCAACCTCTTAAACCCCTGCCTTTCACATCCCTACCCTCTGCTTGTGTTGGTTTTGGGTTTTATATTGGAAAAGCAGAAGGTATGCTGTAAGTTGAAAGGAAAATGTTCAACTTTCTGGGCATTAGTCCAACTCGTGGTTTTACTAAATAAACATTCAATATACTTGTACTGTGTGCAAGCCACTGTGATAGATCCAGGAGAAAAAAGACAATTAAAGGAAAATAAAACACATTCTATGAAAGGTTGACTTCAAATTGCTTAAAATCCTGTGGAAGGCAAAAGGGTGGTGGGGATATTTAAGACCAACAGAAAAACATGAATACAATTAAGGAAGTAAACGAGGGAAAGGATATCCTAAAACACATCATATCTGGAACAATTCAACTTTACTTTTCCATGGGAAATAAGGGTGTTCTAAGTCAGTGAAGGTCATTTAAAAATCTGGCCTCAGAGTCATGGTGAAGGTAGAGTCTAGGATGGTCTCCAAAGATGGGCATGTAGAACAGGGCTGAACACAAAATGTTGTATGGAAAAGTAAGTGTAGGGAAAAACAAATAATTTAGTTTGTTTGTTTTTAATGAGGCTGCTGCTGCTAAGTCACTTCAGTTGTGTCTGACTCTGTGCAACCCCGTAGACAGCAGCCCACCAGGCTCCCCCGTCCCTGGGACTCTCCAGGCAAGAACACTGGAGTGGGTTGCCATTTCCTTCTCCAATGCATGAAAGTGAAAAGTGAAAGTGAAGTCGCTCAGTCATGTCTGACTCTTAGCGACCCCATGGACTGTAGCCTACCAGGCTCCTCCGTCCATGGGATTTTCCAGGCAAGAGTACTGGAGTGGGGTGCCATTGCCTTCTCCGTTTAATGAGGCTAAGTACATTCAACTGTTACGCTGTATTCAGTCAGTCAGTCGTGTCCGATTCTCTGTGGCCTCATGAACTGTGGTCCACCAAGCTCCTCTGTCTATGGAATTTTCCAGACAAGAGTACTGGAGTGGGTGGCCATTTCCTACTCTAAGGGATCTTCCTGACCCAGGGACCAAAGCTGAGTCTTTTGCATCTTCTGCATTGGCAGGTGGATTCTTTACCACTGAACCACCTAAGAAGCCCACATTCAACTGTTGCTGGCACTAATTACTACCTTGGAGGTTCAGAGCTTCCTAGGTAGATGAGTCTAGGGGAGAAATTTGGTTAAAGAAAGGTAAGCCAACTTGTCTTCAAGCTTAATTTTCATAGCAAGCAAATCATTTTGTTTCATTTGTTTATTTAGGATGGCTCAGGAGAGGCTGGTGGACACCAATCTGGCCTGCCATCCTTCTTCCCCTTTCCCCTTCCCCACATTATTTTTTCTCACAGCCTCCACTGACTGTGAATAAAAATAATACAGAAAATGAAGAAAATCCAAACAGTTATTTCTTTTTAAATTAAATTTTTTGGAGTACAGTTGCTTTACAATGTTGGGATAGTTTCTCTTATACAGCAAAGTGAGTCCACTGTATGTATACATATATTCCCTCTTTTTTAGATTTCCTTCCCACTTAGGTCACTGCAGAGCACTGCCAAGCAATTATATCTCAATTAATAATTTTAAAAGCAATAGAATAACTAGGTACTGTTTATCATTTCAGAATCAAACGATAATTTGCATAGCGATCTGCAGGTTGGTTGTTTTTCAGCTGCTAAGTTGTGCCTCACTCTTTGCAACCCCATGGACTGCAGCACACCAGGCTTCCCTGTCCTTCACTGTCTCCAGAATTTGCTCAAACTCATGTCCATTGAGTCGATGATGCCATCCAACCATCTCATCCTCTGTCACCCCCTTCGTCTCCTGCCCTCAATCTTTCCCAGCATCAGGGTCTTTTCCAATGAGTCAGCTCTTCACATCAGGTGGCCAAAGTATTGGAGCTTCTGCTTCAGCATCAGTCCTTTCAATGAATATTCAGCATTGATTTCCTTTAGGATTGACTGGTTTGATATCTTTGCTGTCCAAAGGACTCTCAAGAGTCTTCTCCAGCATCACAGTTCAAATCGTCAGTACTTCAGCACTCAGCCTTCTTTATGGTTCAACTTTCACACTCATACATGACTACTGGAGAAACCATAGTTTTGACTATATGGACATTTGTTGGCAAAGTTATGTCTCTGCTTTTTAATATGCTACCTAGGTTTGTCATAGCTTTTCTACCAAGAAGCATCTTTTTTGTTAGTTATAGAGACTTTTGAGAATTAAAAAAAAAAAGTCTCTTCCTTCCAAACTACCTTTATTTGCCTCTGCACACATATTCAAATTATATCAATTTTATGGAGTTTATGGGTCCCTGGGAACTCATATACTATTTTAGCCTTCCCTTCAGCTTCCCATCCCCTACCCCTAATGTTTGGAAGGCATAGATTGTATTTCTATTTTCTTACTGCTTTCTTTATATTTTTATATAAATATCCTTCACTATAAAAGGAAATATAGAAGAGGTTTGTAGACACTAATCTTAAATGAAAATTCAGGAATTTCTGTATGATTTTTTTATTTGGTGTTCATTATTATCACTGATCTTGATTTTTTAATATCAATAAGGAGACAAAAAAAGATTCACAGATTATTTGGATGAAAAATTTGACTTTGGTGTTGGTAATAGGCTGCTTTTATATATTATGGCTTTTGAGATGTCTAATAATTTAAATCAGATCAGATCAGTTGCTCAGTCGTGTCCGACTCTTTGCGACCCCATGAATCGCAGCATGCCAGGCCTCCCTGTCCATCACCAACTCCTGGAGTTCACTCAGACTCACGTCCATCAAGTCAGTGATGCCATCCAGCCATCTCATCCTCTGTTGTCCCCTTCTCCTCCTGCCCCCAATCCCTCCCAGCATCAGAGTCTTTTCCAATGAATCAACTCTTCACATGAGGTGGCCAAAGTACTGGAGTTTCAGCTTTAGCATCATTCCCTCCAAAGAAATCCCAGGGCTGCTTTCCTTCAGAATGGACTGGTTGGATCTCCTTGCAGTCCAAGGGACTCTCAAGAGTCTTCTCCAACACCACAGGTCAAAAGCATCAATTCTTCAGCGCTCAGCCTTCTTCACAGTCCAACTCTCACATCCATACATGACCACAGGAAAAACCATAGCCTTGACTAGATGAAACTTTGTTGGCAAAGTAATGTCTCTACTTTTGAATATGCTATCTAGGTTGGTCATAACTTTCCTTCCAAGGAGTAAGCGTCTTTTAATTTCATGGCTGCAGTCACTATCTGTAGTGATTTTGGAGCCCAGAAAAATAAAGTCTGACACTGTTTCCACTGTTTCCCCACCTATTTCCCATAAAGTGGTGGGACCGGATGCCATGATCTTCATTTTCTGAATGTTGAGCTTTAAGCCAACTTTTTCACTCTTCTCTTTCACTTTCGTCAAGAGGCTTTTTAGTTCCTCTTCACTTTCTGCCATAAGGGTGGTGTCATCTGCATATCTGAGGTGACTGATATTTCTCCCGGCAATCTTGATTCCAGCTTGTGCTTCTTCCAGCCCAGCGTTTCTCATGATGTACTCTGCATATAAGTTAAATAAACAGGGTGACAATATACAGCCTTGACTAACTCCTTTTCCTATTTGGATAGAAGTAAATTATTAAAGTAAAATTTGGTCCCATCACTTCATGGAAAATAGATGGGGAAACAATGGAAACAGTGACAGACTTTATTTTCTTGGGCTCCAAAATCACTGCAGATGGTGACTGCAGCCATGAAATTAAAGACATTTGCTCCTTGGAAGAAAAGTTATGACAGCATATTAAAAAGCAGAGACATTATTTTGCTGACAAAGATCCTCCTACTCAAAGCTATGGTTTTTCCAATAGTCATGTATGGATGTGAGATTTGGACCATAAAAAAAGCTGAGCACCAAAGAATTGATGCTTTTGAACTGCGGTGTTGGAGAAGACTCTTGAGCGCTCCCTGGACTGCAAGGAGATCCCACCAGTCCTTCCTAAAGGAAATCAGTCCTGAATATTCATTGGAAGGACTGATGTTGAAATTGAAACTCTATTACTTTGGCCACATGATTTGAAGAACTGACTCATTGGAAAAGACCCTGATGCTGGGAAAGATTGAAGGCAGGAGGAGAAGGGGACAACAGAGGATGAGATGGTTTGATGGCATTACCAATTCAATGGACATGAGTTTGAGCAAGCTCCAGGAGTTGGTGATAGGGAAGCCTGGTGTGCTGCAGTCCATAGGGTTGCAAAGGGTCGGACATGACTGAGCAACTGAACTGAATTGAACTGATTAAAGTAAAATAGGCTCATGCCCCAGTTGAAGTTCTCTTAATAAAAAATACATGTCTGAAACCATAGTAACAAAATGCTCAACAGTAATAATTTATTTGACATAATAACTTCTATCAGACTTACAAATGCAAACGAGACAAATAAGAATATGAAAATTAAAATCCTTTCCTTCAAAATATTTTATTTATAACCAAAAGACTTAGACATTTATACCCAAGAAAAATAAAATTAATTTATCAAGATATTATATTATGTATAGTAATTATTCCAATTCCTTCTAAAAAGTATCTCTTAGGCATAATCCCATGGACTGTTTTTAAAAGAAACCAATTTACTAGTCAGTGTTTAATAAAATGTTGCTCCATACTTCTTTTGAGATTTTGTAGCTAAAATTAAAGTAATAGAGAACAGACATTAGAGCATAAGTCACTCCATTATGCTAGTTAAGTAGATGGGTAAATAACACATTACAAAAATGATCAATTTTGCTATTATAATAAGAGGCAAAACAGTAATTAAGGAATTATATTTTTTTAGTTGAATGGACATTATAATTATTTAATAAAACCTTGTTTTAAAAAGAAGGACTAGGACTACAGGGCATAGATTGGAAGTTTGGGATTGACATATACATGCTGCTACATTTAAAATAGGTAACCAACAAGAACCTACTGTATAGCACAGGAAACTGCTCAATATTCTGTGATGACCTAAATAGGAAAAGAACTTGAAAGAGAATAGATAAATGTATAGGTATAACTGAATCACTGCAGTATACACCTGTAACTAACACAACATTGTTAATCAATTACACACCAATATGAAATTTTAAAAATTCTTTTAATGAAGAGGGAGCAGGAGATGTTCACATTAACAATATATTTACAAAACAAATAAACTGTACTTGGAATCAGATGACTGATTCAAAAGCCAACAGAGCATCTAAACAGTTTGTGTCCTTGGACAAGACATTCGACCTGCCTAAAGTGAAGTCGCTCAGTTGTGTCTGACTCTCTGAGACGCTATGCACTGTAGCCTGCTAGGCTCCTCAGTCCATGGGATTTTCCAGGCAAGAGATTTAATTTATCAGTCAAAAGAGATTTAACAAATTCATAGGATGGTCAGCCTTACAGAATAGTCAGTTTCAATAAGATGCTCCACACATGTATGATAAGTCACTTTGTGTCCAACTCTTTGAGACCCTACAGATCGCAGCCTGCCAGGTTCCTCTGTCCATGGGATTCTCCAGGTAAAAATACTGGAGTTGGGATGGGTTGGGTTGGGTTGCCAATCCAGGGATTGAACCTAGTTCTCTTATGTCTCCTGCATTGGTTCTCTACCACTAGCGCTACCGGGGAAGATGATTTATGATTTGCATTGTTTTGCTCAAATATCAGTTATAATTTTGAAGCACAGGGTCATGAAGCTATTGAAGAGGCAGAACCACGATCAAAAATGCAGGTGTCTTCCCTCTCAGTTCTGTAGGTTTGGTTAGAGCACAGTACTGCTTAGAGGCTTTCTAGGTGGTGCTAGTGGTAAAGAACCTGCCAGCCAATGCAGGAGATATAAGAGATGTGGGTTCAATCCTTGAGTCAGGAAGATCAGCTGGAGGAGAGCATGGCAACCCATGCCAGTGCATAGGGTCACAAAGAGTTGAACATGACCAAGCATGCATGCACAGATCCCCTGGGTTTCCTGTGAGGCCAGATAAGCCTAGAGGGCTCACAGCTATGGCCTGGTGGCTCTGGCTGCAGTCTTTGGCCTTTTTCCCCACCAGAAGTAACAAATAGAAACTCCTCTTACTTGTGCATTTCCGGGACCAAGTTAGAGAGCAACACTTCATTAACATGGATCCCTCCTGTAGCCCCTCTAATGGTTTCTCCTGGTTGTCAGGTCCTCATGCTTGCGTGCTAAGTTGCTTCAATCATGACTTACTTTAGTTACTTAGTTTAGTTACTTGATACTACATTTGCTATCACTGAAGTTTTATATAGTTATTTTAAGATAGCATTTCCAGAATATAAATGGCTTTAATATAATTCTTAACCATGAAATGTTCCCAGTTCATCAGACCCCCTAAAATTAGATTTCATATGCATTACACTATAATTGGTTCACTATTATTTAAAATATAATCGAAGTCTGGTGTGACCTGGTAGACAGTACAGTTCAGTTCAGTTGCTCAGTCGTGTTTGACTCTTTGCGATTCCATGGACTGCAGCATGCCAGTTTAAAAGCATCAATTATTTGGCACTCAGCTTTTTTTATGGTCCAACTCTCACATCCAGACATGACTACTGGTAGAGACAAGTGAAACATGAAAAAATATACCGTAAAATGTGATAAGAAATCTCTACAAGTAGTCTCATGTTTATTTCAACAAATGTTGGCTATAAAACAAAATAAAAAATCAAATCAACTATCACCCCTTGTCAATTTATTTATTTTATTTTATTGATTGATTTGATTTGATTTGATTTATTAATTTAGCCTTAAATTCACTGATCAATTTGGGGGAGTTGACATTTAGTAAGCATCTGTTTGTTTTTTAAAAATCATGTTGTTTCTAATACACATTGTACTTTATAAATTTCTAAGTTACGTACAGTCAAAATACAGTTTCCTTATATGACTTCTAGTTTCAGTTTTTCGCTTGGAAACAATTTCCTCCAAGAATTTTTTAAAATTTTCCTCTTTGGTATTTCTATGTGAAATGTGAATTTCAATTCAGCAAAGATTTGTCAGATACATTGCCAAAATACTATACATATGTGTGTGTATATTTTTTTGTTTGGTCACTAAGTTGTGTCTGACTCTTTTGCAATCCCACGGACTGTAGCCCACCAGGGACCACTGCCCGTGGGATTTCACAGGCAAGAACGCTAAAGTGGGTTGCCATACACACACACAAACACACACATAAACGTGCGTGTGCACACACATACACACACACATATCATATACATACATATATATATGTATGCTGAACTTTCAAAATTAAAACTTTTTCTTCTCTATGAAAGACAGTGTTAAGAAATTGAAAACTGAAGCCATAGGAATTACAGAAAATATTTACAAATCACAAATATGATAAAGCACTTGTATACAACTAAAGTATAAACAGCTCTTAACACTTACAAGAAAACAAACAACAAAAATAGAAAATCATGAAAAAGATGAAAACAAATGCTTCACTAAAGGCACAAATGTGTCAGTGAAACATATAAAAATATATTCAACATCATTACTCATTTGGCAAATTAAACCACATGGATACATCACTACATATCTATTTTAAATGGTTTTTAAATAAAGTAACAACTCCAAGCACTGGTAAAGAGGAAAAATAACTGGAACTCTCATACACTGATGGTACAATGCAAAATGGCACAACCTGGCAGTTTCCCATAAGGGAAAAGATTTGCTTACCTTATGATCTAGCAATCCAACTTGGCATTACTCAAATGAAATGAAAACCTGCATTCACACAAAAATCTGTAGGCACAGTGTATAGTAGCTTTATTTGTAATCACCCTAACCAGTCCATTCTAAAGGAGATCAGCCCTGGGATTTCTTTGGAAGGAATGATGCTAAAGCTGAAACACCAGTACTTTGGCCACCTCATGCGAAGAGCTGACTCATTGGAAAAGACTCTGATGCTGGGAGGGATTGGGGGCAGGAGGAGAAGGGGACGACAGAGGATGAGATGGCTGGATGGCATCACCGACTCGATGGACGTGAGTTTGAGTGAACTTCGGGAGTTGGTGATGGACAGGGAGGCCTGGCGTGCTGCAATTCATGGGGTCGCAAAGAGTCGGATAAGACTGAGCGACTGAACTGAACTGAAACTGGAAACAGTGTTTCCCTGGTAGCTCAGCAGTAAAGATTCCTCCTGCTAATGCAGGAGATGCAGGTTAGACCCCTGAATGAGAAAGATCCCCTACAGAATCCACTCCAGTATTCTTACCTGGGAAACCTCATGGACAGAGGAGCCAGGCTGGCGATAGTCCATGGGATCACAAAGAGTCAGACATGACTTAGTGACTAAACAGCAAACTGGAAACAATCCACATGTCATTCCACTGGTGAAAAGATAAACTGTGGTACACTGCACTCACCAATAAAAAGGATGAAGAACTGATACGTGCAGTAAAACAGATAAATTAAAATGCATTAAACTATGTGAAAGAAATCAGATTCAAAGGCTGTAATACTGTTTGATTCTATTAATATGACATTCTTGAAACAGCCATACTACTGGAATAGAGAAGAGAGATGTGGCGTGGGGAAGGATTGCCACCAAAGGGAAAGAGTCTACTTGGGAGGTGGTGATGAAACTGTTCTGTATCTTGATTGTGGTGGTAACTACATTTTATCAACATTCATAGAACTGTATACTTAGAGTAAATTTCACTGTATTTAAATTATATGTTAATGCTTTCAATGAAGAAAAGAAAAAAAAGAATAGGATATTGGTCTCACTCATGATTCATATCCATAAAACAAAATCTCTGGATAAACTCCAAGGTACTACTATACGGCACAGGGAACCATATTCCACATCCTGTAATAAACTAGAATGGAAAAGAATATGAAAAAGATATTGAAAAAGAATATGGAAAAATATAACTGAGTCACTTGCTGTATAGCAGAAATTAACACATTGTAAACCAACTCTAAGATCATGTATCAGGTCAACTAAGATCATGTGTCTTCACCTAGATCATTTGCATGTTTTTTAAATTAATTTCTTTATCATTAATTTTGTGTGTGTTTACCTAAATAAGCATTATATTTGAACACTTTAGGAAATCTAAGAATTGTAAAGTGATCCATGTTATACAGTCTAGAAAGTAAATATTTCTCAGTAATTCTCTTGGGTTCATCTCCCTGCTAATCCAGGTTTCTTAAATTAGTGACAGTAATAGGAATAATTTAGGATAATCCATTGACTCATAGATTTAAAAACTACTAAGATTAGCTTGTACTGGAAAGGGAACACATTAGGAAATAATGATTGGTAAAAGCAGGATCAGGACCAGAACAAAGGCCATAGGATATGTAAATTCCAGAGGGAGCAAACAAAGAAGTACTTCGTTGGGACTTCATGCTGGCAGCCTGGGTACCTTGCAAGATACCAGGAAGGCTGCTGCTGGATGCCGTGCCCACATCAGGGCTGTTTCCTGCCATGGCTGCAGAAGAGCATGTGTTTCCCAGGTCTGCTGCCAGACTGTCTGCTGATTAACACACTAGTCTCAAGCATGGCATTGGGTGGCATTGTCTCCTCACCAATGCCCCGCAACTGTGTGAACCTGGAGCAAACCATCACTGACAGTGAAAAGATTGACTTTGTGAATTTGGGAGAGAAAATACTGTAAAGAACCATCCTCAATCTCTAACTTCTTATATATCTCCTAGCAAAAAAGTCAAATGATGGGAGAGGGAACAAGAAGAAGAGGATAAGAAAGTGACATTATACAATTATAAGTTGTATATACAACAAACTTCATCAAGATTTTGATCTTTGCAATGAAAATCATAGTGCATGTGAAAGTGAAAGTCTTAGTCACTCAGTTATGTCTGACTCTTTGCAACCCCATGAACTGTAGCCCAACAGGTTCCTCTGTCCATGGAATTCTCCAGGCAAGAATACTGGGGTGGGTAGCCATTCCCTCCTCCAGGGAATCTTCCCAACCCAGGGATTGAACCCAGGTCTCCTTTATTGCAGGCAGATTCTTTACCATCTGAGCCACCACAGAAGCCCATACAAGACTACTGGAGTGGATTGCTATTTCCTACTCCAGGGGATCTTCCTGACCCATGGATTGAACCCACATCTCTTGTGCTTTTTGAGTCATTGCAGGCTGATGTTTTACTATCCCAAAATTACCAAACTGTAAAAATCAGGCGCTGACATTTTTTCTGCAAAATGTTTGTTAATAGAAACAAAAAGTAGAAAAACAATGAATAAATTAATAATAAAACAGACATTTGTAACACACAGCCAGGTTGGTTACATGAGTGATCTCATTCAAAACTCAAAACAATGCAATGGGATTGGCAGTATTAATTACTTGGAGTTTTAAGCTGAAGAAATGAAATCTTGGAGATGTCCAATAACTTGCCCTGAATTGGACCTGGTAACCTTATCCCTTTCCCCCTTTCAAGTTAGTGCTGCTCCCAAAGTATGAGGAATGAGCCTCCTTTTCCAATAAAAGCAAAGTGCCCTCCAGGGCACTTACCAAGATTCACCAACCATGATCTTAGGAGCTGATAGTTCAAGGAAGGAAAATTCTCTTTAATTTTCTTATGCCTCATGAAGCTTAACATCATCAGAGGAAGTAGAGTCATCTCTTCCTTTTAACACTAATTCATCTGCAATGTGAATATCAGAGAGATGTCTTGTACCACAATAGCACAGAACATAAGGCAAGAATTAATTTCCAGCCCTAATTTCACTTATCAAAAAACAAAACCATAATCAGGCCTTTTCAGCCTATTCTATAGTATCAAGGATATAGCGAATCTTCATTTAGAAGGCCAGAATAGCTACCAAAATATTTTCAATATCCACCTAAGTATAAACTCAAACTAACTCACAGAAGTTTTTAATCCCTAAGTAGAATATAACTTGAAACATTATTTTTCTATCTACATTTTCTTTGGAGAAAATATAAAGCCAAAGCCAATTATACATTAGCCAAAGTACAAAAATATAAGACTCAAAAAGTACAAATATTATATGAATAAAATGTGAAATCATAAACCAATTTATTACATTTACTGGGTTTATTTACACCTTAAATATATTTGACTTGATGACTACAATTCCCAGTACATAACCTCAGATATGCAAATGATACCACCCTTATGGTAGAAAGTGAAGAACTAAAGAGCCTCTTGATGAAAGTGAAAGTGGAGAGTGAAAAAGTTGGCTTAAAGCTCAACATTCAGAAAACGAAGATCATGGCATCCAGTCCCGTCACTTCATGGGAAATAGATGGGTAAACAGTGGAAACAGTGTCAGACTTTATTTTTCTGGGCTCCAAAATCACTACAGATAGTGACTGCAACCATGAAATTAAAAGACGCTTACTCCTTGGAAGGAAAGTTATGACCAACCTAGATAGCATATTCAAAAGCAGAGACATTACTTTGCCAACAAAAGTCCGTCTAGTCAAGGCTATGGTTTTTCCTGTGGTCATGTATGGATGTGAGAGTTGGACTATGAAGAAGGCTGAGCGCTGAAGAATTGATGCTTTTGAACTGTGGTGTTGGAGAAGACTCTTGAGAGTCCCTTGGACTGCAAGGACATCCAACCAGTCCATTCTGAAGGAGATCAGCCCTGGGATTTCTTTGGAGGGAATGATGCTAAAGCTGAAACTCCAGTACTTTGGCCACCTCATGCGAAGAGTTGACTCATTGGAAAAGACTCTGATGCTGGGAGGGATTGGGGGCAGGAGGAGAAGGGGACAACAGAGGATGAGATGGCTGGATGGCATCACTGACTCGATGGACGTGAGTCTGAGTGAACTCCGGGAGTTGGTGATGGACAGGGAGGCCTGGCCTGCTGCGATTCATGGGGTTGCAAAGAGTCGGACACGACTGAGCGACTGATCTGATCTGATCTGATCTTTTTGAAATTAATGCTTAATTGACATGATTTCCATGTTATTAGACTTGGAAATTTTCTCTTGTGCTCTCCTGCCCTTCAGAGGTTATTTATCATTTTGGGTAACTGAGTCTATGGTTCTTTCATTAATGTGTTTTCTTCCCATTTATGTGTGTATTGAAACTTTAAAAAATTTCTGGCACGAGTTAAAAAATTTGTGAAAATGGCAAATTATTCATGATCCTCCCTTTTTGCTTTGGCTCACCTGTCTTCTTTGAGATTTTATTCTCTTTAATAGACCAGCAGATAGTAATATGTTAGCTCTCAGAGGTGATGACTGTGATGTAACAGAAGTTTCTGCAGATTTAAAGGACAGATGCTATTGCTGGGAATATCAAACTGTGTGAAGTTTGAGATGAATGGCTCCTTGTAATGCCAACAACTCAATTGTGTCTGGGTTCTAAAAAAGCAAAAGCAACTTAGAAAAGTAGAATTATTAGAGTAAAAAAAAAGTCTGTACTATTTTTTAAAAAATCAGCTCTTTACTCATAATCCTACAAATCAATCCAACAGCATGAAGGAGACACCTGTTAGGAACTTGTCTTTCTACTAGAGATGCTAATAAAAAGGTAAATACAGTCTTGCTCTCAGGGAAGTCCTAAGAGAAACTACAGAGCAGTCATCACAGTGGCGCCGTGCTGTGCTGTGCTTAATGACGTCAGTCGTGTCTGACTCTTTGCAACCCCATGGACTGGAGCCGGCCAGGCTCCTCTATCCATGGGATTCTCCAGGCAAGAATACTGGAGTGGGTTGCCACACCCTCCTCCAGGACAGTGGCACTATCAGTTCCATATTAGGAGTAGATGGAACAGTAGAAGCACAAACAAGTAGAAGCCAAAATCTTCCAAGTGGGGGCAGGATGAGAAACATGATCAAAGTATTTGGAAAAGGGAAAAATACAAAAAGTGAGTTTTAAAAAATAAAGAGATATGGCATGGTGACAGGGACTTTAGGTGTTTGGGAAGCATCAGGTGTCACGGCTCAGTGAGGCAATGATGGAACTGTGAGTATTCAGAAGAGCTGGGAATGTAGGTGAAGTTGCAGAAAGAGACCCAATTAGGAACGGCCTTAGAATTCATGTTGAGTTTGATATTATCCTCTGAGTAATGATATGATGGTTAATGTGTCACTGCTTCTCTGGAGAATCCCAACTAATACAGAGAGGAAAGCATAAAAAATAATAACCAGAGAGTAACATGATCAGTTTTACATTTTGAAGAATAATTCTGGTGATAGTGAGTGGAGTTCCATCTTTTTGTTAATTTTTAAAAGATGTGTGTGTGTGTGTGTGTGTGTGCATTTAGTTATCTACCATGTGTTAGGCATCGAGATGGCATTAAAGTTATAAACAAAAAATAAACACAACACTTGTGAGATAGTAAAAGTAGTTACAAGATGTATTTATTAAAAGGAAATCAAATAAGAGATTAGTGGAAAGCCCCATTAGGAAATAATGAAAGCAGAAGTGACAAGCTAGTTATGACATGGATTCAGGAGATATCATTGTCAAGACCTAGCTAAATAACTGAATGTGGGGTAGAGGTGGTTTACCCAGGTTTCTATCTTGAGAACAGCTGGAAGATAGCATTTAGAGTAGAAGATAAAGCAATTCATTAAAGAGTTAAACTTTATTTGCATACAAATCTAGGCCATTTATAAAGATTATTCATTTAACTTATAGAACAATCCAACGGGGTAGATGTTCCATTATTATCTCATGATTCTTTTGTGGATAAAGAAACTGAGTGTGGGGAAGTTTATAATGTTTAAAGTGAAAGCGAAAGTTGTTTAGTTGTGTCCAACTCTTTGTGACCCCATAGAATATACAGTCTACAGAATTCTCCAGGCCAGAATACTGGCATGGGTAGCTTTTTCCTTCTCCAGGGGATCTTTCCAGCTCAGGGATTGAACCCAGGTCTCTGGCATTGCAGGCAGATTCTTTACCAGCTGAGCCACAAGGGAAGCCCAATAATACTGGAGTGGGTAGCCTATCCCTTCTCCAGCAGATCTTCCCGACCCAGGAATCAAACTGGGGTCTTCTGCATTGCAGGTCAATTCTTTACCAACTGAGCTATTAGGGAAGCCCCTATGATGTCTAAACTAACACATTTTGCAAGGACCAAAACTGGATTCAGACTCAGATAGGGCTGAAGGCATGTTTGACTTCTCAAGGGTAGCTTAGTGACCATAGCTAGTGGCTCTCATTTGGTTCTCAGATGACTGAGTAAATAGAAAGATGCAGACTTAGAAGTTCTCTCAAAAAATGTAACTTTATCACCAAAAACATCGTTTCCTTGTTTGATTCCCTGGTATATGAGTTTAGGTTGATTAATTAACAATCTCTTGAAAGTCATAGGCCAACACACACTTTCTGATTAACTGGTTTATTGAACTTGAGAGGTTTTCTTTTAATAAACTATTTGCAAAATGTTCTTCCAACATTTCCTTTAAACTATTTCAGCCACTGCAAATGATATCTCTTAGATATAATCACTGACCATATGCATGTACTGGTTCTGATTTGTCATTAAAATCAATGTTCAAAAAACTAAGATCATAGCATCTGGTTCTGCCACTTCATGGCAAATAGATAGGGGGAAAGTGGAAACAGTGACAGATTTTATTTTCTTGGGCTCCGAAAGAACAGTGACTGTTAAAGAGCCATGAAATTAAAAGACACTTGCTTCTTGGAAGAAAAGCTACAACAAACCTAGACAGTATATTAAAAAGCAGAAATATCACTTTGCCAAAAAAAGGTCCGTATAGTCAAAGCTATGGTATTTCCACTAGTCATGTGAGAGTTGGACCATAAAGAAGGCTGAGTGCCAGAGAACTGATGCTTCTGAATTGTGGTGCTGGACAAGACTCTTGAGAGTCCCTTGGATAGCAAGAAGATCAACCAGTCAATCCTAAAGGAAATCAGTTCTGAATATTCATTGAAAGAACTGATGCTGAAGCTCCAATCCTTTGGCCACTTGATGCAAAGAGCTGACTCACTGGAAAAGACCCTGATGCTGGGAAAGATTATGGGCAAGAGGAGAAGGGGGTGACAAAGGATGAGATGGTTGGATGGCATCATCAACTCAACATACATGAGTTTGAGCAAACTCTGGGAGGTAGTGAAGGACAGGGAAGCCTGACGTGCCGCAGTTCACAGGGTTGCAAAGAGTCGGACATGACTCAGGGACAGAACAACAAATGTGCATGTACTTGGTTCTGATTTACAGGATCAGCTTTACAGGATCAAATCATAGGATTATCATGATTTACACATGATAATCCTATGCCAGTGTGCAATGATTTGGGTATATTTAACATGTGTGCTCTTGTTATACTTGTGAACAGTCTCTTTAGGCTTAACAATGATAGGCTGTGCCACTATTTTCAAAAATGCAAAAATAGTTCTTCAATGCCAAATGATACCCAACATTTATGTAGCACTTATGTGACAGGCACCATTGTAACCACGTCATAAATATTAGCTCATCTATTCTTGACAATGGCCTTATGAAACAGATACTATTATTATTATCCCCATTTTATAGATGGAGAAACTGAGACTTTGGGTAACTTCATGGTCACAAGGCTAGAAAGCAGCACAGCCACAAGTAGAACCCAGAGTCCATAGTCCACTTCTAACCACTATTCTACACTGCCTCTCACATACAGGATCTTCCTCTTTCAATCTTCAGCCTTCCACTTTCAGAACCAGTTGTAGTCCATCTTAGGGAATCCTGAGACGCAATGGTGATGAAATTTTTTCAAGTCACAGAATAAGAGTTGGGCATGGGCTAGAATTCTGAGTCACTACAGATTCTGCAGCACAAATTTGGAGGAGCTCTACATCACTTAGGTCTCATTTATTTTCCCCTCCATATAGACCCAGGAATTGAAACCCTGAGTGGACTTCATGCCCCACCTTCCACTCAGATGATCCTGTAGAACCACGACTAAATTCCCTACTGCTACATACGGGGCAGGGTGAGGGCTGACAAAAACCAAACACGACTGTGGCAGAGAAGAGAAAGATAACATGGCTGAAAATGCACCTCTCTGCCAGTCATTTAACTGCCAAATGATCAATATTGCCTCTTTTCTTTCTGTTGCAAGATTGAGGCAGCTTGCGTTACAGGAAAGAGAAAAACTTTTGAGTTTAGACAAGCCAGATGTTCAGGCACGGTCCTGCCACCTGCTTGGTGAATGAACCCACAGAACACATGGATCTTCCCAGAGTGTGTGTTTATGCATTTGCACAAAGGGGATAGAAATAATTTCACAATGCTATCTGACAGAATAAGCGGAAGAACTAAAAGCACTGCTCAGAGATCAGATGTTATCATCATGGTTCAGCAACCAGAGTTCATCACCCTCCAGTTGCTATGCACATTATCCAATTGGCTACCCCATTTTGTGTATGAACTGCTGGCTTGGAACATTTTTCTCTATCAGATGGTTCACGTTTCATTAATATTTATATGCATAGAAAATATCTTGTAAATATACATGTATACATATTCTTATTAAATGTTTGCTTTCCAGAATAGTATTTTTCAATAATTTGCTGGCTTTATTATATTTTATAATTCTCCTCAGTATCTTAAACCTACTGATACTTACCCAATGATACCTTTTTTTGGAAGATGTAAGAAATGTGGGAATATTATAAAAGAGGAGATATATATAGCACAGAGGAAATATTTTTGGTGGAAAATTTTCACAAATAGCTTGTTTACAACAAAACTGTTTAAATCACTGTTTTCCATAGATATTTATTACTGAAGATCACATGTATATATGTTCTGGGGAAACCTACACATTTAAACTTCTTGAATTACTTTCTAAAATTATATTAATTACTAAATATTTCATAAGCAAATAACAATGAGAAAAGAACTCATGTACAATTGTTTGTCAGAAGAGAAGATCATTCAAATGTAAAAAAAAAATAGATTTTTACAGGTTGTATACTAGAAATTAAGTTTAAATTCAGTAAGAAATTGCTCTTTGTTTTAAGGAATAAGAAAATTGTTGCAATAGTAACTTTCAAGATTCTGTTTCCTTGGAAGAAAATAGTTTTTAGTGGCAAAGGCCCAGCATACTGAAAAAGATATATCTTACTGTTAAAGAGAAAAGTAATTTCCAGGTAAAATCTAAATACAGGTAATTAATTTAGTGAAAAATGGCCATAATATTATCTACTTTTAGGACCTGTGGAACTCAAGATATTATATCTGAATAGGGACAAGAAAGGTCTGGAAGGAAACATAGCAAAGTTCAAGATAATAGCTGCCTTAAGAAGGGGGCAGAAAAGGGAATAAAGTCAGAGATGATGTTTGCACTTTATCTGCCATGGAGAAATTTCATTTATATTAATGCAAGGACATTTTAAGTATGACTATAAGCTTTTTGGCTTCATTAATTTTATAACTTAAATTTTAACTCTGTTTTGCCCCTAGTATTTTTGGAAACTGCTCAGATATAAAAGCCCAGATATAAAAGATAATGATTATGGATAGCCACACTTTTAATATCAGCACTAAAATAATGTATCATTTCTACTACTGTTTCATTCAACTGAAATAACAGATTTTGTATTTCTGCCATATTTAAAAGTATGACCTATTTCTCAAGTACTTTCTAAGTGGGGAGATACAAATGAAAATATTTCAAATATAGAAAGACTTCTGAAGTAAAACATAAATAAATATGATATAGTATGCTTTCACAAACCTAGTCATGTCCCTTGATAGAGAGATGCTCATTTTTCTTTTAAGTTTTGAATAGACTGCCTGGTGTCACAAAATGACATACCACTGCATTTAAAACTGTGGTAATATCCCAAAGACAAATTCAGAGACATAGCATTTTCCTTCACCACAAATGCAGCCCCCAAAATAACAACACCTCACGGTGAACACATTGGGCGCCTGGTGTAGTCACGTGAGTACCAGAATGAGAACAACAACCTAGGCTTCAATGATCAAATATTAACATGACATCTGTGGGTAACTCCTTGGGTCCTAGAGTCTACCAGTGATTGCATTGACCTGCAGTGAAAATCCGAGAAGGCAATGGCACCCCACTCCAGTACTCTTGCCTGGAAAATCCCATGGACCGAGGAGCCTGGTGGGCTGCAGTCCGTGGGGTCGCTAAGAGTCGGACACGACTGAGCGACTTCACTTTCACTTTTCACTTTCATGCATTGGAGAAGGAAATGGCAACCCACTCCAGTGTTCTTGCCTGGAGAATCCCAGGGACAGGGGAGCCTGGTGGGCTGCCGTCTGTGGGGTCGCACAGAGTCGGACACGACTGAAGCAACTTAGCAGCAGCAGCAGCGGTGAAAATGGTCTCCATTAATATGAATACCAAAAAAATATTAATAAAAATCTTCAGCTCTGCTGATCTTATTAATGAGTGTGAAATTAGACCCAACACTGGCAGTTTTTTATATTTGGAGATGAGATGTTGAGAATATCTTTGTAATTAAAAATTCATGTCCACTAAAAAAAAAATCTTGACTGAACAGCAAATTCTGTGGAATTTTTCTTTATATATTGGAGGAATTTTTTGAACTAGGTACACTAAAATTTTTTTTCTAGCTATTGCCTTTTATATTTACTTGCTGCTGCTGCTGCTGCTAAGTCACTTCAGTCGTGTCCGACTCTGTGCGACTCCATAGACGGCAGCCCACCAGGCTCTGCCGTCCCTGGGATTCTCTAGGCAAGAACACTGGAGTGGGTTGCCATTTCCTTCTCCAATGCATGAAAGTGAAAAGCGAAAGTGAAGTCGCTCAGTCGTGTCCAACTCTTAGCGACCCCATGGACTGCAGCCTACCAGGCTCCTCCGTCCATGGGGTTTTCCAGGCAAGAGTACTGGAGTGGGGTGCCATCGCCTTCTCTGTATATTTACTTACTTCTTTATTAAAATAATCAATCTAGGGATAGTTAACAACTCCTTTATATGCCATTAAAAATAATCCATATGTTATATTTTTGTTAAAATCTGATCTGTAGATCTAGGAAAAAGCTATCATGAAATACAAGCATAAAAACTTAGGATACAAGGATTTGTCTTCTAGAAGGTCAAAGCTAAGTCTACTCAAGATTTTGTTAACCTTGGAAGGTTAACAAATTGTGATGTAATTATGATTATTTTCTAAGATGGTAAAGGATAGACAGAATATGCCACCCTAATATATGCCACTTTGGCATATGGATTATTTTGAGCTGAAGGTACTTGAAAAACTGGAAATATAGGAAGACGATTTCTCTGAATTCCTTATCTGCCTGACGACAGATCCTCCAAAGTGATTCAGTGGTCATAAATCCTCTCCCTGGAAGTTTCATCAACCAGGGAAGGCTGACTCTCACCATAGGAGAGAAAATTGGAAGCTAATACCTAACCCCAACAAACTTTGTCATACCTTCCCTCCCATCTGTTCTTTGACTGCCCATTCATCTTTCCTAAAAATCACTTTTTCCTCTCTGAAACCTAAATCTCCTCTCCCATTTCCTATTAAAATGATGTTTAAGCCTGAATTCTAAGCTACCTCTTTGAGTTACTCACTTTTCCTCAGTATCTCTCAGGTATACACAAGTTATACATGTTAATAAATACCTGTTTGTTTTTCCCTTGTTAATCTGTCTCTCATTATAGGATCTCAGCTAAGAAATCAGGAAAGTAGAAGGAAATTTATTTTTCCTCCCTTATAGAAGAACACCAGAAAGGTTATAAATATTAAACAATAATATCACTTACATCAAGTTGAAATATGGGCTATCTGACACAGCCTCTGACAATTTGATTACAGTTCTGTGTGGAAATAGGAATGAGAAATTCATTTGATGTGAAATTCACATATGTCTTCATGGAATTTTATTTTCAATCAGATTTCTGCTCCAAATGGCAACTTCTGAAGTCAAACTATAGTTATGCTGCATTTATTGAAGGCCAATAAGGGGTAAGTGCAGGTGATATTTTCTCTTTTCTGGAATCATTCAAGAGAACACCAGGATCATTTTGTAAATTTATTTTACTATAACAGTAAAATAGGCTCATAGTAAAAATTTCAAAACTATTCAGAGGCTAAAAAGGAAAAGTTAAAATCTATCTTATCCAAAACAATCCTGCATTTTCACTCCACAGAGGTAAACATTTTATAGTTTCCTGTGCATCTTTCCAAAACTCTTGTAAAATTTGCATTAATTTTTAAGACTCTACAAGGTTATAATTGTCTAGCCTTGGACTAAAATGAATAGAAATCAATAATGAATATGATGCAATTAATGTGTCAATTGGCAACTTTCTTACATAGCATCTTTTAATTTTTCTGTGCATACATATAGGCTACCTATGCAAACAATCATATAGGAATGATGTAACTATCAAAAATGACCTGAAGTTACTAAAAAGTTTCCAGAAATTTATTGTTTATCACATAGAAAATCTTTTATATTGGCAAAATTGTAAAAATCACTTTAAATATTTTAATAAATATCTTTATTCTAAACTCTATGTGTTGATGTGTTAGTTTGTTCAGTCACGTCTGACTCTTTGGGACCCCATGGTCTGTAGCCTGCCAGGCTCCTCTGTCAATGTAATTCTCCAGACAAGAATACTGGAGTGGGCAGTCATTCCCTTCTCTAGGGATCATCTCAACCTGAGGACTGAACCCAAGACCCTGCATTACAGGCAGATTCTTTACCATCTGAGCTACCAGGGAAGCCCAAACTCTATGGGAGAAAAGCAACAATGACTGTCTGGGCTTAGACAAAATTGTGGCTATTTTTAATACAATCTGTGTAAATCCTGGGTGTCATAGAAAAATGTTTGCCTACTCAAACCATCTGCATCACCATTTAGAAAAAACTCAGCAACAAATGGCAGTATTAATTCCAAATCACAGTTTCCAAATAGGCCAGAGATTTCTGGAGAGAAATTACAACTGGCCCAGACATTAGGAAATCTCTTCACCGACATGAACAAAAATGTTCCAAAGAAAGCATTTTTTATCCTAAGGTAGGAAGAGAGGGGAAAGTACAGTAAGAAAGAACTATGAGAGCCACCCTCGCCCTCTGAGATGGTCCACACTCTCTCTGTGGAGTGTATTTTTCTCTAAATAAATCCACGTCTTACCTATCACTTTGTCTCAGTAAATTCTCTCTGCGACAAGGCATCAAGAACTTGAGCTTCACTGGGTCCTGAAACCAGGCATTCTTCTCATCCTAGGAACTTGGGATCCAGGGGTAAATCTGCCCTAGTCTAGTGGAGGAGACATCCTGGCCATATCAAGCGGAGGAGACAGAAAGGAGGTTGCCGTATAGTACACAGAAGACAATGCATCCAACTACTGGCTACCGGCCTGCCGGATACTATTGCCAGGACTGTTTTTCAAAGAGTGCAAGAGAAAGAATACAAGATACAAGAATACAACAGGACATCTTTGCTCCTCATCCCCTGTCCCTGACGCTGAGCCTTCATCTTACATCATCCCCCAGAATCTTCACAGAAAGGGGGCATAGTTGGGGCACAAGGATACTGTGTTCTCTCTTTCTGCCAGCTGAGGATTATTAAAGCTGCCTTCTATTTCCTCCAAAAAAAAAAAACCAAAAACAGAAAGAATTATGAGAAGAGAATAGAATCGGTAGGATTTCAATTCACTTAATTATATCCAATTTATCTTTCTTTGCCATGTAAATTAATTTTCATAGTGAAATTAAGGCTTTCTCAAACTTACTAATAACTACTTCCCACAAGTGCACAAATAATAAAACAGTAGATAATAACATTTTATTGACTTTCTATAGACTAAAATTAAATTACCTGAGAATAAAGACAAATGATAAATAATCAACAGTGGTAAAATAGTTCAAAAAACCTGGTCCTCTGCTAAGTAAGTAAGTTAACAATTTTAGCAGGATAAGGAATCTTAAAAGAACGCATAGTTCTGGTAATGTTTCCCTATCTTTATAAGTTTTCCACAGCAAATACATTTATGAGAGCTTGTCCTCTGTTAACTTTATAAAAACATATTTGTATATGAACATAAGGACATATATTTATTCATTGCTTTGTTTGCTTGTTTAGTTGCTAAATCATGCCCAACCTTTGCAACCCATGGACTGGAGCCTGCTAGGCTTCTGTCTGTGGGATTTCCCAGGCAGGAATACTGGAGTGGGTTGCCATTTCCTTCTCCAGGGGTTCTTCCCCACCCAGAGATACAACCTGCGTCTTTGGTGGCTCCCGCATTGGCAAGCGGGTTCTTTACTACTGAGACACCAGGGAAGCCCATATTTATCTATCCCTCCTCTTTATTCTTTCATCACAGCAAATCATTATGAATCACCTGTAGCTGTTAGCTGGGCTGCATATCTACCTGAGCCTTCAGAATACATCCTGTCCCTAGAAAAACTCATCTGGATAGAGAAAAAAGTCCTAAAAACAAAACACAGTTATGGAAAAATAAGTTGTTTTAATCTTGTTTTGCCTCTGACTTCAAAGGACTCATATATGAAATAAATATTGTGAAATATGAAAGGAAGAAAAGGATTTGGCCAAGAGAACAGAAGGATAAGATCAAAGTACAAAGTTGTGAGAATGCCTGAAAAAACACTTCACTGCACTCAGAACCCCTGACTGTGCACTTTGAATAAAACAAAACTCACCCAGACTTGTCAACTAAGATAAGGAGCAAATGATGCTAATGATGGCATTTTAATTGTTTTAATGGAATGATTTAAGTTACTTAAGCATAAAGAAACGTTTCTTTTCTTCCAAAGCCAAAGTTACCTGATGTATATTTTTGGATATTGTAAATTTCTATTTGCCATTAATTTTGAATGTGGAGGTTAATTAATAATTCAAGTATGCTTGGGGTAAAAAAAAAAAACACAATATTTTGTGCTTGTATGGATTTCTAAAAATAAATCAACACATATAAATAAATACGAGTCATGTCTGACTCTTTGCGACACCATGGATTGTAGCCCACAAGGCTCCTCTGTCCGTGGAATTTTACAGGCAAGAATACTGGACTGGGTTGCCATTTCTTCCTCTAGGTCATCTTCCTGACCCAGGGATCCAACTCTCATCTCCTGAATCTCCTGCATTAGCAGGGGGATTCTTTACCACTGAGCCACCTAGGAAGCCCATAAATAAGTATAGTCTTACCTTAATTATATGATAGCTACTCAAAGATGTCGTGTAATCATTGTTTCAGTAATGCTATTGTCACTCAAAATATTTTGTGAATTTTCTTTATAATGAAATGTTGAGCCCCTGAAGAAAACTGCACTCCAACTTCCAATTTTTTAAAGAGAAATAAATATTTTGTTTTGAATACAAACTAGTATTTCCCTCATGCAAAATTTTTTTAAATTAAAAAACATGTCTATATATAATGGAAATAAAATCACTTATAATTCCCAATCACATTAACTTTTTAATATACAGTGGATCCTTGAACAACATGGGTTTGAATTGTAAGGGTTTTCTTATACTTGGATGTTTTTCACTAAATATGTACTATAGACTATAAAATTTGTGGTTGGTTGAATCTATAGATGTGGAACCACAGCTATGAAGGACTGAATGTAAAGTTACATCTGAGTTTCCACTGCGCAGAGGGTCAGCACCCTAGCTCCTGTGTTATTCAAGGGTCACCTATATATCCTTCCAGAATGTTCCTATGAATTTGACACATGAAGATAATATTTTACAAAGTGGTATCATTATTTTACTTAAGATATTATATATGTTATAAATAATCATATTGACATATACATATAAATGCATATACAATATCTAATAGTATATTATACAATATATAATAGTAATATGATTAGATATATTACTAAGACTATGTTAATAAATATGCCTTGTTAAATCCTTTGTAAATTGGTGACTACTGTTTTACTGAATTGATCTAACAAACTTTTTAACACTGTCTCTCAAAATACTTTCTGAAAGCTTTCCAAGATGTTCCAAATCATGGGAAGAGAAGATGAGTGATTTTTGACCGAACAAAATTAAAACGTCTATAAAAGATCTTAATTAAAGGACTTCTTGGAGTTTTTAGTATGCTAATTCAAAATGTTAACTTTCTAAAAGTGGAATATATTTTGATGCATTTACAAATCTAAATAAGCCACTGGATTCTTTTTTTTTTTTTTTCGGTAAAGTCCTATTAATATCCTGAATTACTCAAATTCCAGGGTATGTACCTATAAAATCTCTGATACAATTATCTCCCTACTGTTGGGTTTTAGGTAATTTGGTTACTATCAAATTTGATTAACTATCATTTGATTAACTATCATTATTTCCTTGATAAATATTTTCAGATACTTATCTTTAAGCATGAATATCTAAAAATATTATTACTTCTGGCTATTCCTTTAAATAAATTTTGAGACAAAGAACTGCCTGCCCTATTTTTAAGGATTTGATGTGTATCACCAAATTGCTCCTAAAGATTTTATCATTTTCAGCCAGCACTTTCTGAGATTACATCCCATAAACTAAACAATATCTGTTTCCATTCCTCAAATTAACATTTTTTTTCTCTACCCTATTGATTAGCCACTTGATTCAAAAGTCTTACCTCTAAATGACTTTAATAACCCTTTATGTACCAAACCACATTGGCTTGGGAATATATACATATATAGAGAGCATCAGAAAAAATTAACCTTTGGAATCCCACAAACTTCTATTCCCTCTCCCCCTATTTCATCCCCCATCACCACCACTGATGCTCTCTGTTTCATAAACTTAATTTCTATGATACAGCAGGGAAGACACATATGAAGTCACACCTGTCTGACTTATCTAAGTAAATAACACCATGACAACATTGCAAAAAAATAAAAATTAAAATGCCTGTATTGAAGGGTTTTGGATCCCTTGACTTCTACCTGGTAATTATATCTACTTTACAAATAATGCTGGAACAAATAGTAAATCTCAAAGACAAGAATTCCCCAAGCAAGAATTTCCAATCATTCAGGGAAAGACAACACCATGAAAGAGAGGCTGCGAAGTCACTTCAGTCACGTCCGACTCTGTGCGACCCCAGAGACAGCAGCCCACCAGGCTCTGCCGTCCCTGGGATTCTCCAGGCAAGGACACTGGAGTGGGTTGCCATTTCCTTCTCCAATGCATGAAAGTGAAAAGTGAAAGGGAAGTCGCTCAGTCGTGTCCGACTCTTAGCAACCCCATGGACTGCAGCCCTCCAGACTTCTCCATCCATGGGATTTTCCAGGCAAAAGTACTGGAGCGGGTTACCATTGACTTCTCCTGAAAGAGAGGCAGTAGATTAAAACCATGAGAAAATTTTGTCCAGTGAAATTATAGACAAAAGAGCAGACAAAAATAAAACTCTGAAATAGTTACTAAAACATAAAAAGAAAAACAGGAGATAGGATAAACAAAAATATAATCTGATGTTTTCAAAAGGGAGGTATACAATAGGCAGATTTAATAAGATTAATAAACAGAGAGGGTATAAATAAACCAAAAGTAACATTTGATAATGTAGAGAAAACAATGAAACCTTGGAATCATAAGAGAATAATATAAACAACCTCATGTCAATAAAATTAGATGATATGAATAATTAGCTAGGAAAATATATAGTTAATGAAATTGACTCAAGAAATAGAATAGCTGATTGGAGTTGAACCATTTCAAAAACTGAATCAGTAGGTAAAGATCTACTCATCATAATAAGCACCATGGCCACGGTTTTACTCATTTCACTAAATCTCTTTGGCAAAAGCTAATCCTTATCTTATATAATTGTTCCAAATTACAGAAAAAGAAAAAAAGCTAACCAAAACATTTTATAAGGCCTTCCTAATATTGGACTCAAAATCAGACAAGGACTAAGTAACAGAAGAAAATTATGAACATAGATTCAAAAATCCTGAATAAAATATTAGCAAACTGAATTCAACAATACATAATAAATGAACATATTGTGACTATTTATAGTTTATTTAAAGAATAGAAAGATGGTTTAGCATGAGAAAATTTATTAGTTATTGCTAATTAAAAATTTAAAGAAGAAATAATTTTTATCATAGAAGTTATGCAGGAAAAATAATTTAAAATGTAAATTCATTGTAATAATGTAAATTCATTCATACAAAACAAGAAAAGCAAATTCATTCTTAACAAACCAGGAATACCTATTTTTATCAAAAACCTGCTGCAAACATTATAGGTAATACTGAGATGGTAAAATCATCTTGTTTAATGTCACAAGCAACATAAATTTATCACCACTCAGAAATGTTTAAAACAGTAAGAAGAGCTAAGAGCGGAGGGAACCTGGCGTTGTCATACACATTCTCTGTGACACAGACACTGAGGAGGGGAACTCTGCAGTGTCGGGTAAAATAAGAAAGTATGTAAATTGGGAGACTGGGATTGAATCTACTCACTACTATATATAAAACAACTTATAGAAACTGCTGTATAGCACAGGAAACTGGATTCAATACTCTGTGATGGCTGACATGGGAAAAGAATCTAAAAATTTGTGGATATTTGTATATGTATAACTGATTCACTTTGCTGTACACTGAAAACTAACACAACATTGTAAACCAACTACACTCCAATAAAAATTAAAGAAAAAAATGTATGCTCACTCTGGCAACTCTCTGTATATTTCTGAACTAATACTTGTGCATTACAACAAAGAGGCCTGCACAGGGATATGAACTGCAACATTGTTTATCATTGTTCAGAATTGGAAATAATTTAAATTTATTATTTAAATAATAAACTAATAATTATTTAAATAAGTAATTTAAATGTCCATAAATAAAGGAATTGTTAAATAATTCCTGGTGCATCTACTATATTACTAACATGGAAAATCTCCAAGACATATGGTTGGGGATAAAAAAGTAAATAGCAGAAAACTAGGCAACTATGATATAATTTAAATTTCAAAACAAGAGCAAATAATATCATATATTTTATAGGCATGTAAATATGTGTGTATATACCTATAAATAGTTCTGAAATAATCCTCACCAAAATGATAATAGCTGTCATTTCTACTATGAAGGGATAATGGATGTGGTCATGGAAGACTTTTAGCTTCCCCTGCAATGACTGAATGAGTTGATATTAATATACTATATACGTTGTTGTTGTTCAGTCACTAATTCATGTCCAATTCTTTGTGACCCCATGACCTGCAGCATGCCAGCCTTCCCTGTCCTTATTATCACCCTGAGTTTGTTCAAACTCATGTCCATTGAGTCAGTGATACCATTCAACCATCTCATCCTCTGTCACCCCCTTCTCCTCTTGCCTTCAATCTTTCCCAGGAACAGGGTCTTTTCCAATGAGTCAGGTCTTTGCATCAGGTGGCCAAAGTATTGGAGCTTCATTCAGCTTTAGCACTAGTCCTCCCAATGCATATTTAAGGTTGATTTTGTTTAGGATTGAATGGTTTGATCTCCTTGATGTCCAAGGGACTCAAGGGACTCTCAAGAGTCTTCTCCAGCACCACAGTTTGAAAGCATCAATTCTTTGGTGTTCAGTCATCCTTATGGTCCAACTCTCACATACATACATGACTCAGGAAAAAGCATAGCTTTGACTACACAGACCTCTGTAGACTAAGTGATGTCTCTGCTTTTTAATACAGTGTCTGGGTTTGTATAATTACATGTGTGTAAGTAAGTAAGTGTTAGTCATTCAGTCATGTCTGGCTCTCTGTGATCCCATGAACTGTAGCCCACCAGGCTCCTCTGTCTATGGAATTCTCCAGGCAATAATATTGGAGTGGGTAGCCACTTACTTTCCCAGGGGATCTTCCCGACTCAGGATAGAACCTGAGTCTCCCACATTGCAGGCAGATTCTTTACCATCTGAGCCACCAGGAAGTCCAATTACATGTGTAATTATACATAAATATATTTATAATTATTGGAGGCTAATAATTAACATTTTCACAAATTAATAAAATATAGAATTTGCTACCTGAATCTTTAAGAGAATGTTTTCACTATAACAGTCATCCCCAAATTTCTTAAAAGATGATAAATTTGTGATGAGACCAGAATTAGACAAAAAGCTGAATTACTATAAGATCAGAATTAGCCTTAAAACAAAACAAAACAAGCTACAAAGAAAACTTAGGGAAGTTTTCTCTTAAACAGTATTTTTCAAACCTAGTGAATGGAGAATATGAATTCTAGAACCTTCTAAACTGAGCAATCCTCTTCTCATGTGCAACTACTGTAGGTTCCCCAAATTTTCCTAGGGAAAAGCTGTAAGAATTCTCACTTGAGATAGAACTTTTAGAGTCCTCCCAATGACCACACATCTTCACCTTAGCCAAGAATTAGCAACAGGGTTCTCTAAGACAAAGTGGACTCCTAGGCCAATTATCACTACAAGTCTATGGTGGAGAGAGAACACAATACTATCATCCATTACCAGCGCTTGAGCAGCAAGCCAGGAGGCCCCGGTACTAATCCCTACTTTGCCTTGTTGCTTGGTCAACTCCTGAATTTATTTTTCTCATCTGGAAAATATAGTCATTAGATCTATTAGATCCCTTCCAATTCTCTAATTAGGTAACTTTATTGTTAACTTTGGTTAGCATGCACCTAGAAGGGGTTTCCCAGGTGGCGCTAAGTGGTAAATAACTCACCTGCCAACGCAGGAGATGTAAGAGATGCCGGTTCAATCCCTGGGTCACGAAGATCCCCTGCAGGAGGGAATCCCACTCCAGTATTCTTAAAATTCCATAGACAGAGGAGCCTGGTGAGCTCCATAGGGTATAGTCCATAGAATTACAAAGAGTCAGACACGGGACTGAAGTGACTTAACATGTACCTAGGAACATGATTATCCCTGAAAACACCTTGGGCCAACATCTGCAATGGCATTGTCAGTGCCTTCCCTCAAAAACTATATCCTCTGAGACATTAATCACTACCATAATTGCTAAATATGGGTGCGTTGGATGAAACTCTGGTATCAGAAAGTCACCTAGAATTAGAAAGTAACACAGGAGTAAGTGATAGCATAGTATGATCTATCAAAAATATTCAACCAGAAGTAGCAGGGAGATTGTGCTTACATGAGCCTTAATACTTTTCCCCTTAGAAAAATTTATTTGCATGAAAGCTTCTCTGAAATTATGTAAAAGGTCCTTTACTGGATTTCTCAGGAAAGATTTTTGAACAAGGGTGTGAGTTATTTAACTCAAAGGGTAGCTGACCTTACTCACTGGCAGAGAAGACTTGGCTTCCTGGGCAGAGAAAAGACTTGGCTTGCCAGAGAGCAAGAACCTACCTGTCCTAAAATAATTCTTCCAAGGGCTTGTCATGGCACCACCTTCCCTCTTCTCCAGCTCCAGACTGTCTTTTCTAGATTTAGTTCATGGGTAAGAAAATCAGTAGGAACAACTAGAGAGCAAACACAGCAAGAAGAGTTAGCAAAGGGAGCAATGCTGAAATAATTTTTAGGCTGTGAGAGGACTTGGGTGCTGAACAGGTAATGAAGGCCCTCCTCCCCTTGCCCAGGAGCATCAGACACCCAACCTGGGGGGCCTGGGGCTGTTTTACAGAAGGGAACGTAGAGTAGGCTGGGGTGTTTGAGAGAAAATACTTGGCAAGCTGGGTTGGAATGAAGGAGGAGATGCAAGGCGCCTTGGCCTAGGGCTAAACCCTTGCCAGAGGCTGTAATTAATTTTAATCATTTCAGAAGCCATTTTGCCAAATTATTTTTTAGTTTTTGCTTCACTACTTCTTATAAGTAGTGCTGACTCATTAAGATTAATCCCATCCCTGGAGTTTTCAGAATTTTTTTCTCCTAAATGAACAAGGAGACATCATGCAAAAGGGCTTAATATCTAAAAATAATCCCCCAATTGAAAGAAAGTAGCACAGGTTTGCCTTAGTCCTCACTAACTGGCATAATTGCACTTTATCCCATAATATTTCAAGCGTGATCACTGCCTCTACCCCACCTTGCCTCTGTGATAGCCAGAGGGAAATTATAGCAAATTCACTCCCTGTAGTTACAATGGGTATAAAAGCAGGATGGAAACTTCATGACTAATTACACACACAAAATAAGTAGATAATTAGCTAGATGAGAGAAAGAGAGTATGTATATGTATACATTTATCCAAGCTTATTGAAGTACAAGACCAAACTTTGGGGTTAGTTGCTATCAGTAACTGAGAGAATGATTGTGTATGAGTATTTTTGTATTTAAAAAATTTAAAGACAAGACAGAAAAAAAAAAAAAAAAGAATTTCTATTTAAGACTGAAGGCTAGGCAAGTGAAGGCTAAATGAGTTCATGATGGATTGCTGTTGTTGGCTCAGAGTCTTTCTGTTCCCTGGATAGCCATTTGGAATCCATGTGGAAGGTTAGACTTGAATGATTTACACAATACTCAGTAAATTCTACTGACTCTGAGGGTAAAATCTGATGTACTCAAAGATAAAGTAATTCTTCTGGAATTGTTGTTTAGTCACTCAGTCGTGTCCAACCATTTGCAACCCCATGGACTGCAACACACTAGGCTTCCCTGTCCTTCACCACCTCCTAGAGTTTGTTCAAACTCATGTCCATTGAGTCAGTGATGCCATCCAAACATCTCATCCTCTGTTGTCCCCTTCTCCTCCTGCCCTCAATCTTTCCCAGCATCAGGGTGTTTTCCAATGAGTCGGCTCTTCGTATCAGGTGACCAAAATATTGGAGCTTCAGCTTCAGCATCAGCCCTTCCAATGAATATTCAGGGTTGATTTCCTTTAGGACTGACTGGTTTGATCTCCTCACAGTCCAAGGAACTCTCAAGAGTCTTCTCCAGCACCACAATTTAAAGGCATCAATTCTTTAGCACTCAGCATTTTTAATTGTCCAGCTCTAACATCTGTACATGACTACTGGAAAAACCATAGCATTGACTATATGGACCTTTGTAGGTAAAGTAATGTCTCTGCGTTTTAATATGCTGTCTAGCTTTGTCATTGGAGAAGGCAATGGCACCCCACTCCAGTACTCTTGCCTGGAAAATCCCATGGATGGAGGAGCCTGGTAGGCTACAGTCTATGGGGTCGTGAAGAGTCGGACATGTCTGAGCGACTTCACTTTCACTTTTCACTTTCATGCACTGGAGGAGGAAATGGCAACCCACTCCAGTAGTCTTGCCTGGAGAATCCCAGGGATGGGAGTCTGGTGGGCTGTCGTCTATGGGGTCGCACAGAGTCAGACACGACTGACATGACTTAGCAACAGCTAAGTTTGTCATAGCTTTTCTTACAAGGTGAAAGTGTCTTTTAATTTCATGGCTTCTTTTAATTTCATATGGAACTGCTTCACCAAAAATAATCTATTAAAGTTATTTTAAATGGTGTGGCCATTGACAATTTGTACTGACCACCTTCAACTTATATACATTAAATTTCATTTAATATTTTTTTCAATAGTTAATTTGGCATCATCCAACTACCATTACCTTCTTTCTTCAAAATTTGGCACCTTAAATTCCATCAGTTCCTAGTATCAACAATGTTCCCAATTGAAAGAAAAAATATTAGAATTCACTTAATAGATAATGTATTTTCTTTAAAAAGATTCATTGTCCTTTCTGTGAGCACTAAGTAGGACCCTTTTAAATCTCTGAATCAAAAAGGCTTAACTCTTTTTATCTCAACTTAAGAGTTGATCCATAAACCCAGGAGCAAATCAAAGGTAAGAACTAAGTAAACATAACTTCCAAAAGCAGTTAAAATTACATTTATTGTCACTGTTACTCATCCTTGCTATAAAATTTCCTTATTGCCATTTGAACTGAGAAAATTTCTGAATGACTGGGCTCAATATATGAATTGTCAAATGAGTTATTCTATGCTCTAAAATCAAGAAATGACTTAGAAAGAAAAGATTTCCTTTCCTGCTGGGCTCTAAGTTCTTTGGTGGCATTAGATTTTCCATGACTTTACAAAATAAACATGTTGCAATCTGTACCCAGAACTATGTTTTTAATTAATGAATTTCTTACATGGTATAAAATGGCACATAAAACCTAAACATTTTCATCTCTGTAGACTTTTTATCAACACATCCTATGTCAAGACTAACTGTCATACCTATAGAGAGAATTAAAAGCCTGAAATAATCTCAAGAGAAGGCAACACTTCCCTGTTAAGTACCCATTTGCATGTATTAAAATTATATATACACCAACTTACAAAAGAGAGAAATTGGACATCTACCTCACACCATTCAGGAAAACTAACTCAAAATGGATCATAGGCTTAAATATAAGAGCTAAAACTATAGACAACTTCAAAAGCACAATTGATAAGAAAAAAATTAGGTAAATTAGACAATGAAATTTAAAAAAAAATTTCTGTATGCAATATTATAAAGAAAGAAAACACACAGAAAGGGAGAAAATAATCAGAAATTGTGGATTTTGTAAGGAGAAGACGATAGCACCCCACTCCATTACTCTTGCCTGGAAAATCCCATGGACGGAGGAGCCTGGTAGGCTGCAGTCCATGGGGTCGCTAAGAGTCAGGACACAACTGAACAACTTCACTTTCCCTTTTCACTTTCATGCATTGAATAAGGAAATGGCAACCCACTCCAGTGTTCTTGCCTGGAGAATCCCAGGGACGGGGGAGCCTGGTGGGCTGCCGTCTATGGGGTCACACAGAGTCAGACACGACTGAAGCGACTTAGCAGCAGCAGCAGCAGCAGTACCTGGAAAATATAAAGGACTCTTATAACTCGAAAAAAAAGAAAAAAGACAAACACTGTGATTGAAAATGGGTGAATAATTTCAATAGGTTTTTGTCCCCATAACATATATGAATGGCTAAGAACATAAAATGTTTCACATCTTTTGTCACTAAGGAAATGCAAATCAAAACCACAATGATATACTATTTCATAACCACCAAAATAGCTATGATAAAAAGAGACACACGATACATTTTTCATGAGGATGTAGCAAAGCCACACTGTAGAAGAAGCCTCACTAACATGGCTGAGCCCACTACTGGGTCCACATATGTCTGGATTGATAGATCACGGCTTGGCCCCACAGAGAAGTAAGGAGATCTGTGGAGGAAGTCCAAAGGGAAAAGAGCACTGGGCACACCAGGTAAACCTGATAACCAAGCACAGATCAGGATGGCAGAACAAAGTACTCTGTGGTCTCTGTTACTGTGATATGCCTTCCACTATTAGCTCCCAAGAATCTATGTCTGACACCCATAACACAGAGTAGACAGTAAAAACTGAAGAAAACAGATCTTTTTACCAGGAAGAGAAACACGCTCATTCTGATCTCATGTTGTTACTTTCCTTGTTCACGGATGTCTACTCTCAAAGACAGAACAGTGTGTACAGTACATTATTGTTTGTGTAAAAAGTATATTTGTGTGCTCGCTAAATTGTTTTAGTTGTGTCCAACTCTTTGCAAACCTATGAACTGTAGCCCACAGGCTCCTCTTTCCATGTGATTCTCCAGGCAAGAATACTGGAGTGGGTTGCCATGCCCTCCTTCAGGGGATCTTCCAGACCCAAGGATCCAACCTGGGTCCCTGCATTGCAGGCGGGTTCTTTACCACTAACGCCACCTGGGAAGCCCCAAAAGTACATTTGTTTATATTTTATTTGACTATATACACATAACTCTGAAAGAATTAACCAGAAGTTATAATATACACTAACTCATATGAGGAAATTTTGGGGTCTGGGAATAGGTATAGAGGGAGATTCTTTGTAATTTTTTTTTTGGTATATCTTTTGTACTTCTAGATTTGAATAATATGGATATATTATCACTTTAACTATAAGCTTAAAAAAGTGAAAAATTAAAAGGTGCCATGTATATGCAAACACACACACATATACACATATATTTACATATATATGCATGCATATTATAAAGATATACAGATCTATATCTCCCTTGGAACAATTCTGTTTACCTGAAAATACGAAATAATCAATAATCAACTAATATGGATACCTCATGCGAAGAGTTGACTCATTGGAAAAGACTGTGATGCTGGGAGGGATTGGGGGCAGGAGGAGAAGGGGACGACAGAGGATGAGATGGCTGGATGGCATCACTGACTCGATGGACGTGAGTCTCAGTGAACTCCGGGAGTTGGTGATGGACAGGGAGGCCTGGCGTGCTGCGATTCATAGGGTCACAAAGAATCGGACACGACTGAGCGACTGATCTGATCTGATGGATATTAGAATCCATATAATAACTTACTAATGTGAAAAAGCAACACATCTTTAAAATAATCAAAATAAAATGTTCTAAAACAGAATCTAGGTAAAGAAAACTTGAAAATTCTAATAAAAAATCAATAAATAGAAATATATCTTATTCTTTGAATATAAAAACAATATTTTAAAGATGGCAGATATCCCTGAATCAATTTATAAATGCAATGTGATTATCAACAAAAGTACAAAGAAAATTTTGTATTTTGAAACCTGTTAAGAATTCTATGGGGAAAATGGAAAATAAAGATATGTAAATATAAGCATGTTAGGGTGGCTAGAATAGACATGGAAAAAGGAAGAGAAATGATGGAGAACTAGCCCTTTAATGTCATACATTAAAGTATGACAGTGCTTCAGGAACCAGCTGATCATCAGCATATAATTTGCAAACAGAGCCATATGTATGTGAAAATTCTGTATACGATAAAGGTGGCTTTACAAATCAGCTGGGAAAGGTGGGATAAATCAACAATCAAAATGAGAAAATGAGTGGGAAAAAATCTAGGTATTTTATAGAAAAATAAATTCCAAATTACGAAATATTTCAAAATAAAATATGTATCCCCAACTATCCTAGGAAAACTATGGCCACTTAAGGAAAAAACTTGGAGTGGGAAAGACCTTTCTAAAGAAGATGCAAAATCTATAACTCTATAAAAGAAATGATTAACGCTTTCATAAAAAGTACAAATTTCCACATGGCAAGAAATTTAATTAACAAGTCAAAGGATGACTAAAACCCTGGGAGAGTTTAAGGATGACTAAAACCCTGGGAGAGTTTATTTACAATGCATGTAAATATGTTTTAATTGCCTTAATATACAACAGTCCAACAACCCACTAGAAAAACAAGTAGAGAGAAACACTGACTCAAAGCAGAATAAAGAAAGACAAATAGATTGTATATAGAATTGAAGTGCTTTTTCAATCTCTTAATATGACAAAAGGTCATATTCAGGAATCAATCCTGAATATTCACTGGAGGGACTGATGCTGAGGCTGAACCTCCAACACTTTGGCCACCTGATGGGAAAAGCCAACTCATTGGAAAAGACCCTGATGCTGGGAAAGATTGAATGCAGAAGTGGGTAACAGAGGACGAGATGGTTGGATGACATCACCGACTCAATGGACATGAGTTTGAGCAAGCTCTGGGAGATGGTGAAGGACAGGGAAGCCTGGCGTGTTGCAGTCCATGGGGTCACAAAGAGTTGGACAAAACTGAGTGACTGAACAACAACAGCAGCAAATATGACAAAGATAAAAAGTATTGATAATCATAGTATTGACAAAAGTGTTTAATTAGGGCCTATCATTATTGCTGGTTTCAGTGAAAATGGTACAGCCTCTTTGGAGGGTAAGTTGGCAATATCTATATTATTTATCAAAATTCTAAATGCAAAATCTCATTCAAAAACTTTGCAGAGAAATATACATACATATAAGAAAAAATGGAAGTAGAGGGCATTAATTTCAGTATCTTTTGAAGCAAAATATAAAATGTGGATGTCCACTGATATAAAACTGATTAGGTAAATGAATATTATACAACTGCTAAATATAGTGAAATATATCTAAAACTATTATGGAAAAGCTTCTCCAAAATTAGATGTTAGGTTGAAATAGCATTACATATATACATTTTTGTTTTTTTGGTTAGTAGAGACTTGGTCCTGTCTAAAACATCCGTAATACTCTTGTTCCATGACAAAAGGTCCGTGAAATTTGGTCCTATCCAAAACCTCCATAACCATGACACATGTCAAGTGGTTTGGACAGAACCAAATATCAAGGACATTTCTGAATGTGCCAAATGTCTTATGGATGTTTTGTGAGTGTGTTAAGTCACTTCACTTGTGTCTGACTCTGTGACTCTATGGACTGTGATCCACCAGGCTCCTGTGTCCATGGGATTCTCCAGGCAAGAATACTGGAATGGATGGCCATGCCCTTCTCCAGGGGATCTCCCTGACCCAAGGATCAAACCTGAGTCTCCTAAGTCTCCGGCATTGGCAGGCAGGTTCTTTACCTCTAGCGCCACCTGGGAAGCCCATGGATGTTTTATTGTGCTTAGTTGCTCAGTGCGACCTCATGTGCGACCCTATGGACTATAGCCTGCCAGGCTCCTCTGTCCATGGGGATTCTCCAGGCAAGAATACTGGAGTGGATGGCCATGCCCTCTTCCAGGGTATCTTCCCAATCCAGGGATTGAACCCAGGTCTCCCACATTGCAGGCAGGCTCTTTATCATCTGAGCCACCAGGGAAGACACAGGACCAAATCTGTCCTTCAAGGCATTTGTATATATACACATACAGTTTGTATATTTATTCTTCTATAAAAATATTTTAGTATATTCTTACAACTATACTATTTATATATTTTACACATATAGAAAATTCTGGGGAAATGCACAAGACACCTTAGCAACAGCTGCTTCTGTGACTGGGATGGGGTTGGAAGCTGATGGTTTAGGATGTATGGGAGAATTTCTTTTCATTGTACATATTTGCACAATTTGAAAATTTTTACCAAGTGCGTGTATGTCTAATTAAAATAACTATTCAAAGATAAATTCTTTATTATTTGAAAATGTAATGAAATACATAATATTTAACAAAAAATAAATAAATAAGCCCTTCCCTACAGAAACTGTAACCTAGAGACAGTTACTGGCAGCCCACAACTTGCCATCTGCTGTAATTTCTGACAATTGATCTGCTTTTATCTAAGGTGATTTAAAGGCGCTGATAACCAGGAAATAGATCTGATCTTTTACCGCCAGTTCCTATCACCTCAAAGGTCAGACTGAAAGATGATGCAACTAAGCTTACCATGGAGCAGCTAACTGAAAGACACTGCCCATCATATTCTACTAGATTTCTGATTGTTTAAAAAGTTGTTATCCAAGGAGAGTCCACTTAGCAATTGAGCTGATGTGAATAATTTAAGACTTGTACTTACTATCATTATTCATATTTAGATGGGAAATAAAAGGACATAACATATATAATGCCTTGCAATCGTGTGGACCTGAAGAGTTACACTGCCTTCGGAACAAGGCATGTGAACCATGATAAATCTTTCAGATCTAAGTTTAGGTGATAGCAAAGTTCTGGTCCCAAATCCAAGTTCAAAGTCCAAGTCCATGTCCAGAGAGACAAAGATCTTCAGTGTTTTTCAAGGGCCATTTTGTAAGAGTAAAATCATTAGAAGCATCCTTTCTAGAGACAATGTATTTTATCTTCCCTCCTTAGAATTTCTAGAGTAAGCAAGCAGTTTTTTAAATTGCTGAGGAGAAGCCTTCTGATATTTAACTTCTGTTCAGTATAATACCAAGAAAGTCTTGGAGGAAGGTATCCTGATTAAAACAGTATGTTTATCATAAAAAATAAAAAGCATAATTTCTATCTTTGAGAAAGTAAACTAGAATACCTGAGTTAGGAGAGCAGGAGAATTAATTTTCATGGTATACCTACTGCTTTCTTTTTTTATTATTTAATATTTATTGCAGGATAGTTGCCTTAGGATGTTGTGTTAGCTTTTACTGCATAGCAAAATTAATCAGCCATACATATACATATACCCCTCCCTTCTGGGTTTCCCTCCCACTTAGGCTACCACAGCTACTTACTTTAAGTACTTTGATATGTATATATATTAATTTTTAGAAATAATAGCAAGAGCGGGCTTTTCAAACATTAGGACAATTAAGTACTGTGGAGTGTTGTGCCAAAAAGCATCAGACTGATTTTTGTGCTTCTATTTCTTTTACACGCCTCTTCATTTCTTGGTGGTTCCATTCCTATATTATTTATTTGTGAGCTGTGGTGATTTCTAACAGAATCAACTTAGAAATGCTCATATCCCACACTGCTGTATTTAAAATGGATAACCAACAAGGACCTACTGAATAGCACATGGAACTCTGCTCAAGGCTATGTGGCAGCCTGGAGGGGAGGGGTGTTTGGGGGAGAATGTATCCATGTACATGAATAGCTGAGTCCTTTCCCTGTTCACCTGAAATTACCACAACATTGTTAATTGACTGTATCCCATGCAAAATAGAAAGCTTAAGAAAAAAGAAACGCTCATATCCCACCTTGTTTTACACTTACTCACACAGTACATAGGAGGGACACAGTTATGTTCCTTCACACACACTAGGTTCCCAATACACGTTCGTATGTCAGATAAACTAATGATTGAGTAATCCCAATATTGATTCCTGAGGATCCCTTCAGCAAACAGTTATCTATAAAAGGACTATTATCAAAAAGAATTTACCACCACTACCATTATCATTATTAAGAAAGAATAATACACTTACTATGTGCCTACAGTTTTTAAGTAAGCACAAATTATTGTTTCTCAAATCAAATATAGTATCCCTTTGAGAATCTGCTGAGCGCTTTAAACCTATTCTGTGGGGTAGGGTAAGGTGGAAAAGGGTGAATACATTTATTTACCCACAATTTTGTGTGTATCAGGCATTCATAGGGTAATATCAAGTTTCCCATGGACCACTTTGGTCTCAGTAAAGCCCAGATTAAAACCATTTATTGAAATCAATTCTCTGTGATTCACAAAATGTCCATCTCAAGTTAAAAAAGAAATCTGATTCTTGTTAAATATCATATTAATGGACTTTTAGACATCTAGATATAATAAATCTCAATCGCAAATAAGTCTACATAGAAGAAGACTGACTTTGAAAAAAAAAAGCAAGTAAGGGAGATAATTATTTCTTCCCACTAAATGTAATACTGGAGACTTTTTCTGTGTAGGAAGGTAAGCAAATAGTTTGGGGAAATATATATTCAATAAAAGAAGTGGTGGCTGACATCATCTTGTTTTAACAAGTATTATGCTGTCTTGTAAAACAAACATTTCTGAAGGGCCGGCTAGAAACTAGTATTTTCTGTTGGGATTATTTTGCATTACTTGTCACGCAGTAGGACTGCTAATCCTATCCTGTGTTAACAAATGTGCTGTAACTGCATTTCTTTGCTCTGCAAATGCAAGGTTTAGTGGGGTTGAAACACTTGTCCATCCATCAGTTGACTTCTTATACTCTAGGTTAGTGCAACGCCAGTCAAAAGGCAAAAATGTGAAACACTGCCAGTTCTCTGTGAACTATTCACTGATTTCAGTTTATTATTATATTAATAGATGAGAAGATTGCCTGGGAACTGCAATCCATCTCCTGAAACAATTGCTGTCAAATGAATAATATGAGGTAAAAAAGTTATTTAAAGTTCAAATTAATAAAGTTTTCGAACCCTGAAAAGAGCATAAATTGGTATTTTCAACACTGCCTTGCCATAGTCGTTAGCCTTTTGATAAAGGGAAAATTCTTAAGAGTTAAAAGTAAGAATTTTTCTTTGACACCATAAGTGTTTCTTTCTTTGGAGTCTATCTTCACATAAAAAATAAATTCCATATGGGAGGCTGGGTTTTTAAAGTCTGGGCCTAATAAGACACTCCAATCAGCCCATCACTGACTAACCCCAAGTCTGGGCCAGGTGTGACCTCACATCAATGCAGCATCATCACAGGCTCGGGGACATTCATGATGCTTCTTCTTTTATCTCATGTTGCTTCACCAAATCTCTCCAAAACTAAATCTAAAGGAACAAGAGGATTTCCCTGGTGGCTCAGTAGATAAGAAGCCACCTGCCCACCCAGGGGACATGGGTTCAGTCCCTGGTCCGGAAAGATTCCACATGCCGCAGAGCAACTAAGCCCACGCAGAACGACTATTGAGCCCACGTGATGCAACCGCTGAAGCCCGTTGGCCTGGAGCCTGTGCTCCGCAGTAAGAGAAGCCACCCCAGTGAGATTCCCACACACTGCAACGAAGAGAAGCCCCAGCTCACCTCAACTAGAGAAAGCCCACACAAAGCCCAACAAAGACACAGAGCAGTCAATAATAAATAAATAAAGTTTTTAAAAAAGAATAGAAAGACATCTCAAGGAGCCAGATACAACAGAAGAGAGGGCTCAGAGAAGTAGCAAATGTCTTAATAGTCTGTTTAGTTTTCAATAGTCCAAAGTGGGGCTTTTGCAATGTTTAGTGTAAGGGGTTTGAGGGACCTCTGTGCCCCAGATGCATCACTAGGTTCACAGAGATTAAAGGGAAACTTATTTTCATTAAGGGTCTAGTTGTAAAATCCAATCCAAATTTATTTCAGCAAATTTCTTTGACTATCTGCAGAACGTGACTCGAGACATCTGCATTCTTCCTGTAGTCTTTCCTCATTTGTCTCCTCTGCTTTGATCCTGCTGCCCAAGCAACATTGATTAAACGTGTTTCAACAGCAATGATCATTACTCAGAGACACTCTGAGTCAAAACATGTCCTAGAGAACACACTATAAATTTGGGAAGTACAATACATAAGCCTTGTCAACTCGCATTATAGGAATTAGTCCATGTCTCCAGTTACACTGTGTTTACTGGTATATAAATCAGGATTCCAACAGGAAACAGATGGTGCACTCAAATTAGGAAAATGTGAGGAGGGTGTGTATTTAGGAAGAGACTATTTAGAAAGGTGTCGGTAAAGGAGGATCACAAGGGATCATGCAAGAATGCTGAGCGGCTCACAAGGAGTTAACACACCTAGGTTCGCAAGGACAAGAGGAAGGAGTCAAGACTAGAAGTGGAAGGAGAGGGTCATGCAGAGACACTCACCCTGAAATGATGGGTGACCTTCCAAGGGGAGCACAACTGGCCCGAGTGTATCTGACAGAGAGGTCACTCTCTTCCATCCTGTGTTCTACAAGCAAACAGGAAGCATAAAGGGAATGAGAGCTTTAATAGCCTCAGTCAATACTGCCACTCAAAGCCACCTCTCCACAACCTATCTAGGAGAATGAATACCTCTGGGTCTCCTGCAGGGGTTCCCCAGAGGCCAAACCTAAATGAAAGCTGGAAGGGACATTTGCTAAAGGATCCATGAATCAGCCTCCTGGGGCAAAGGACAGGATGAAAAAATGGCAACTCTATAAGAAGATACACAACACACATGATTAAGCCCTCTGCCTACACATGCTCTTAATACACAAATATGTTCACACATATAACATGAAAACCTCTCAGAAAGGAATTCTCCCTGGAAATTTGCACATTATTAATGTCTTTCACATTCAAAATTTCCATCATCAGTTACTTCTGTGATTTAATATTTCAGATAATCCATAAAGGCTAGGTAGCATCAATCATGAACTGGAAAGCCAAAATGGAAACTAACATTTATGAATATTACTTCCTTTACATATCTTATCTTATTTAATCTTCAAAATGATCCCTTGAGTTATAACTTAGTATTTACATTTTAAAGACACAATGAGATTCAAATAGTTTAAGTAATTTATCCAAAGCCACACAGAAGATACAAGGTGACTCACTGAAGCCAGACCTGTTTGATTCTGAGGCCCATTCAGTCGCCCTCTTACAACACGGCTTATTGTTAACTGACTGCAATTCAGCACTTTAACCCAAGATAGTTCAACACTTTTCTAATAGAAGGTAGGGAAAGCAAAGGTCAAGTAAAGATAAAAGGATAACCTTCATTGTGTGGTGTCCAAAGTCTATCTGGTAGAATATGGAAGGGAGAATCCTGGAGGTAAAGGCAGTGGATAGTTAAGAAGGGGACAGGGGCTTCCCTGGCGGCTCAGTGCATAGGAATCCACCTGCCAATGCAGGAGACACAGGTTCTATCCGTCGTCCGGGAAGATCCCACATGCCCTGCAGTAACTAAGCCCGTGTGCCACAACTACTGAGCTCACACTCTAGAGCTGGTGAGCAGCAACTACCAAGCCCATGTGCTTCAACTAGAGCCTGTGTGCCATGACTAGCGAAGCCTGCTTGCCTAGAGCCTGTGTTCCACAACAAAGAGTAGCCTCTGCTTGCTACAACTAGAGAAAGCCCACACACAGCAACAAAGGCCTAGTGAAGTCAAAAATAATTAATTAAAAAAATAAAATTTTTTTTTAAAGAAGGGCCTGGATGTCCAGGGAGAAAGGGAGATAGAGAGATTAAATGCAGTCTTTGCGTTCTTCTCACTCCCCTGTCCTGCTAACCCAGCCTTGCTGCTTCTCAGTGCCTATGGACTTTGCCCTGAGGTTTACACCCTTCCTCACAGAGAAAGCATTTGATTAGGTCTATGCTGATGCAATGCCTCACTCCTAATAATAATTTCACCTGCATTCCATCTTCCCTTGCTCCTACCTGCTGTAAGCAGCAGTGTGCAATGGTCAGTTGGCTGTAGGCTCCTACAATCACCCTGAGGGCCAATGACTCTGTCAGTTGCAGCTGCCTTTGTACACGTGTGCTGTCGCAGTACAACTAAAATCACGCCAACTCAGGCAGGAGGATGTCGCTCCCAGGGAGTGTACATCTTGTTAGGACTGAGTGAGTCAGAGACTCCAGGCAGACATTATGATTTCATAGGAAATCATAAAGGGAATGTGCTATCAGATTCCTGGGATTAGTTTGCCTAGAGAACAAATAACACGGATCCCAAACATGAGAGAGCCCTCTTTTGCTTTCAGTCATCTGCAAGCATGAGTTTAGACCACAAACAAGAAAACCCATGCACCTGTGCTTTTTCCATAGGCAAAAATGGCCAACCAGAAATGACGAGTAAGAAAGAATGTAGAGTTATGTTCTTTTATTTTATTTTTTTTGGACGAACAATAGAATTTTATTTCTCACAGTTCTGAAGACTGGAAGTCTCAGATCAGACTGCCATAATGGTTGGCTGAAGACTCTCTGTTTCTGGGGTCTGTCTTTTGTATCCTCACTTGGCAGGAGAGGCTAAGGATCTCACTGGAAACTCTTATTTTTTTCTCTTTCATTTTTATTTTTTAAATTATGAAAGTATGATAACACATTTATAGGATACTTGGAAAATACAGAACAAAGTTACATATAGTTCCACTATATATTACAATTATTTTTTAAGTAGATAAATTAAGATTTTTAGTTGGAGTTTCAATATCAAACACTCAAAAATTAATAGAATGAATATACAGAAAAGTAGGATACAGTAGACCTGAGTAGCACCACGAACCAATTCAACTTAATTAATATTTATACAACTTTCAAACAACAGTAGGATACAAATTCTGCTCATGTTCCCATAGACTATAAACTAGGAGACACTGGAACATATCTAGGGATATAAAACAAGATGCAAAAATTTCATGGTTCAAAGGTATTGAAATCATACAGAGTCTGTTCTCTTCTCACTGTGGAATTATGTTAGAAATCAATATCAAAAGATATTTGAAACTAACTCATGTATTTTCAAGTGTAAAGTGACATCTACAAAGAGAAATCATTAACTTAGCCATTGAAAGCCTCAATAAAGTTAGAACACTGAAAAAACACAGAGGGTGATTGCAGAGAAGAGAGCATTTAAATGAGAACTTAATATCAAAGATACTTTTAAAAATCCCATGTATTTGGAAATTAAATGACCACTTTTAAATTAGATACACCTTTAAGTGTATCTAAGAAGCCATAACAAGGAAAATTAGAAAATATTTGTAACAGTATAAAAATGAAGAGAGAATTTACAGGATTTGTTGTATGCAGCTGAAGCTGCTCAATCATCTTTTTAAAAAAGATGGACTCAGGGCCCTGGTGTAGGCATTCAACATTTTCTTGTTTAGAATAGAGCTAGAAATGTCTAAATAGAGAACACAAGGAAATAACTTGCAGGGCTGGGTGGCCACTCCCTGAGTCAATGGGGAATCACCAGCAGTACTTTTATTTTTGACTCAAATTCCACAGTTGTTATAAGGCCATTCTCCTAGCCTCCTCAATTTCCACACTGGATTCTACATAACTTTTTTGTGAATGTTCTGTTTACCCAGCCAGCCTTCCTGCCTGAGCTGTGAAATCATTTCAGACAGCTAAATGGATAAAGAGCTTAAAATAGGGTGGCCTTTATTCTTTATAGCTTAAAATTGCCAGCCAGTAGCCAATTTGGGCATTGGATAAAATGCAGAAATGCTTCTGAGCTATTTATATTTTCTTTGCCATTCATGGAATAATTTAATTCAGAACTAATTTAAATAAAAGAGACTTTAACTCATGGAGTATATTTTGATCAAATATCTCATTAGGAAGACCTCTTTGAATTTATTCAAATGGTTTAAAAATTAAGAGTTGGCAAATTGCTTGGAAATTAAGGGACAGTTTGAAAATACTCTCCACTGAATTCATATGCAACCAAAAATTATGCAATATTTTATATTACAACCCATATGTAGACATGTAAGTGTCCATGAGTCTTGATGGAAGAGCCTCTAGTGCAAGAGTCAAGAATACAGGATTTGGGTCACTTGTCTATCACAAATTATCTGGAAGATTTTGACAATATCACTTAAAACCCTATGCTTCAGAGTACTTCTCTGTAAAACGAAAAGTACTTCTCTGTAAAATGAATAGTTTTCAAATCAAAATCAGAAGAGCATTCAGCAATCTGAAGGGGTGACTCAGTGGCCTGTTGGAGGCAGCAAATGGGTCACCATTCAACCACACCATCACCATCAGAGCAGCTCCACATTTTCCATTTTGGCATAGATTTTGGTTGAAGATCATTTTCAAAATGTTGAAAAGCTTTCATTGCAGTATCTCTGTGGTCAATTGTATGATTTTGAATGTTCATTTCCATTGACATATAGGTGTTTCCTTTTGCAAAGCAAATATCATTTCCCCTGATGTATTTAACAAGTATAAAAAAATCAATATGCTTCACAAGATATATATAGGATTATGATAATCTTATTTCTTTGAAAATGGGCAAACACTTTGGTTTGGATAGATTTCTACAATTTTCCTTGCATTAATGCTTTACTACTTACATTTGAACAATTTGATGGTATAGAATCCACCTGCAAGGCAGGAGACCCTGGTTCAATTCCAAGGTCGGGAAGATCTCCTGGAGAAGGGATAGGCTACCCACTCCAGTACTCATGGGCTTCCCTGGTAGCTTAGACAGTAAAGAATCTGCCTGCAATGCAGGAGATGTGGGTTCGATCCCTGGGTTGGAGAGATCCCCTGGAGGATGGCATGGCAACCCACTCCAGTTTTTGTTGCCTGGAGAATCCCCATAGACTGAGGAGCCCGGAGGATACAGTCAATGGGATCACAAAGAGTCGGACATGACTTAGCGACAAAGTAGAGCACAAGTAGGTTTTCAGAGTTGATAAGGAACTAACTAATGACTGGAAGAATGATACCTCTATTTGAAATAGTCAATTTTTGTAATTGGGTTCTTCAAAATACACAAACACACCATACACAAACATACACACACATTTTGTTAGAAATATATCTGCACTTAGACAACCAAATTTCATCATTGATCAAGAAAAACAAAGCAGACTGGTGAAAATAAAGGAAGCATGATTATTCTTGTTCATTCTCTGAGTTTGGAACAAAAACAGGAGAGGTCTGGACCTCACTCATTTAAAGCTGCCTTAGAGGCCAGTACACAAATATGTTTGGGGAATGTGGGGGAATGGAGCACAGAGAAGGAAGAGAAGGATAAATCCCTGGAGAAGACCCCAAAGGAGGCCAGCTAATGCTATGAGTCCAAAAACTGCTGCAATTAGAAGGGCCCAACGCCAAGAGAATTCAGGAGGCCAATCCTCAAACTAGAAACAAAGCCATGAGTAAACTGCAGACAAAGGCTTGAGGGGCAGAGTGGGCTTGGAACCAAAGCACAAAAAGAGGTGAAGACTGTTAGAGAATGAATTTCCTAAACAAAGGTATTTCATGTGACATAATTTTCAGGGTGTGCCATGTGTTTGATGGACCAGAACCTATCCTTAAAGTGCACCATACACCATGCATGTGGGGGCTTAGTCACTTCAGTCATGTCTGACTCTTTCTGACCCTTTGGACAGTAGCCAACGAGGCTCCTCTGTCCAAGGGATTGTCCAGACAAGAATATTGGAGTGGATTGCCATGCCCTCCTCCAGGGAATCACCATACACCATATGAGGTATTTAATCTTGTGTGTATGTGAGATAGACAGGGGTGGGGGAGACGATTTCCTATAATGTCAAAATCTATGTTAAACTCCAAACACATTTTTTTTTCCTCAGAACACAGGTTTCAATTACTTTGACATGTTAGTACTTTAGATTTAATAATGACTGTGTATTTTTAATAATTTCTTTGGATAATAGGAGATGTCTTCATTCACACAAAACTAGAGAAAAATGAATTTTTATAGTACCCTATAGGCACTTATTGTCACCCTGCTTATTTAACTTCTATGCAGAGTACATCATGAGAAACACTGGACTGGAAGAAACACAAGCCAACCTCAGATATGCAGATGACACCACCCTTATGGCAGAAAGTGAAGAGGAACTAAAAAGCCTCTTGATGAAAGTGAAAGAGGAGAGTGAAAAAGTTGGCTTAAAGCTCAACATTCAGAAAATGAAGATCATGGCATCTGGTCCCATCACTTCATGGCAAATAGATGGGGAAACAGTGAAAACAGTGTCAGACTTTATTTTGGGGGGCTCCAAAATCATTGCAGATTGTGACTGCAGCCATGAAATTAAAAGATGCTTACTCCTTGGAAGGAAAGTTATGTCAACCTAGATATCATATTCAAAAGCAGAGACATTACTTTGCCAACAAAGGTCCGTCTAGTCAAAGCCATGGTTTTTCCTGTGGTCATGTATGGATGTGAGAGTTGGACTGTGAAGAAGGCTGAGTGCCGAAGAATTGATGCTTTTGAACTGTGATGTTGGAGAAGACTCTTGAGAGTCCCTTGGACTGCAAGGACATCCAACCAGTCCATTCTGAAGGAGATCAGTCCTGGGATTTCTTTGGAAGGAACGATGCTAAAGCTGAAACTCCTGTACTTTGGCCACCTCATGCGAAGAGTTGACTCACTGGAAAAGACTCTGATGCTGGGAGGGATTGGGGGCAGGAGGAAAAGGGGACAACAGAGGATGAGATGGCTGGATGGCATCACTGACTTGATGGACGTGAGTCTGAGTGAATTCTGGGAGTTGGTGATGGACAGGGAGGCCTAGTTGCTGAGATTCATGGGGTCGCAAAGAGTAGGACACGACTGAGCGACGGAACTGAACTGATAGGCACTTAGTCTCATTATAATTCTATCTCCCATCATGCACACTATTTTTAATAAGATAAATGTATTTGATATTGTTTGAACTTTTCAAATACTGAAAGATGATGCTGTGAAAGTGCTGCACTCAATATGCCAGCAAATTTGGAAAACTCAGCAGTGGCCATAGGACTGGAAAAGGTCAGTTTTCATTCCAACCCCAAAGAATGCTCAAACTACTGCACAATTGCACTCATCTCACACGCTAGTAAAGTAATGCTCAAAATTCTCCAAGCCAGGCTTCAGCAATATGTGAATCGTGAACTTCCAGGTGTTCAAGCTGGTTTTAGAAAAGGCAGAGGAACCAGAGATCAAATTGCCAACATCCGCTGGATCTTGGAAAAAGCAAGAGAGTTCCAGAAAAACATCTATTTCTGCTTTTTGGACTATGCCAAAGCCTTTGACTATATGGATCACAATGAACTGTGGAAAATTCTGAAAGAGATGGGACTACCAGACCACCTGACCTGCCTCTTGAGAAACCTATAGGCAGGTCAGGAAGCAACAGTTAGAACTGGACGTGGAACAATAGACTGGTTCCAAATAGGAAAAGGAGTATGTCGAGGCTGTATATTGTCACCCTGCTTATTTAACTTCTATGCAGAGTACATCATGAGAAATGCTGGGCTGGAAGAATCACAAGCTGGAATCAAGACTGCCAGGAAAAATATCAATAACCTCAGATATACAGATGACACCACCCTTATGGCAGAAAGTGAAGAGGAACTAAAAAGCCTCTTGATGAAAGTGAAAGAGGAGAGTGAAAAAGTTGGCTTAAAGCTCAACATTCAGAAAACGAAGATTATGGCATCTGGTCCCATCACTTCATGGCAAATAGATGGGGAAACAGTGAAAACAGTGTCAGACTTTATTTTTGGGGGCTCCAAAATCACTGCAGATGGTGACTGCAGCCATGAAATTAAAAGATGTTTACTCCTTGGAAGGAAAGTTATGACCAACCTAGATGGCATATTGAAAAGCAGAGACATTACTTAGCCAACAAAGGTCCATCTAGTCAAGGCTATGGTTTTTCCTGTGGTCATGTATGGGTGTGAGAGTTGGACTATAAAGAAAGCTGAGCACCGAAGAATTGATGCTTTTGAACTGTGGTGTTGGAGAAGACTCTTGAGAGTCCCTTGGACTGCAAGGAGATCCAACCAGTCCATTCTAAAGGAGATCAGTCCTGGGATTTCTTTGGAAGGAACAATGCTAAAGCTGAAATTCCTGTAATTTGGCCACCTCATGCGAAGAGTTGACTCATTGGAAAAGACTCTGATGCTGGGAGGGATTGGGGGCAGGAGGAGAAGGGGACGACAGAGGATGAGATGTCTGGATGGCATCACCGACTCGATGGACATGGGTTTGAGTGAATCCCGGGAGTTGGTGATGGACAGGGAGGCCTGGCGTGCTGCGATTCATGGGGTTGCAAAGAGTTGGACACTACTGAGCAACTAAACTGAACTGAACTGAACTTTTTCTTATCTACTTAAATATTCCATAAAAACTCTACCAATATATTGTTGATGAAGTACTTACCAGTTTTTACAAAACAAAGTCAGAACTAAAAAGGTCTACTACTACTTCTGTAAGAATATACTTTGAAATAAGAAAATTCTGCTTTCAGCCAAAATTTGTAAGTGAGTGGCCCTTACATTTAAAGGCCCTCTCAAAATGCATTTGAAGGCTTCCCTGCTGGCTCAGTGATAAAGAATCCGCCTGCCAGTGCAGGAGACACGGGTTCGATCCCTGACCCGGGAAGATCTTGTGTGCCTCGGAGCCGCTTAGCCCATGTACCACAACTACTGAGCCTGTACTCTAGAGCCTGGGAATCACAACTCCTGAGGCCCCGGGCTGCAGCGACTGAAGCCTACACGCGATAGTGCCCATGCTCCACAAGAGAAGCCAGCACAGCGAGAAGCCCACACACGGCAACTGGAGGGTAGCCCTCACCCACCTCAACCAGAGAAAAACCCATACAGCAACAAAGATGCAGCACAGTCAAAAATAAATAAATATTTTTTTTTAAAAAGCATTTGAGAGGAATTCTTGGCCTGAGAATTGGTTTTCATAAGCCTTTCTTTCTGGCCTTTAATAATCTCGTACATAAAAAAATAGATCATATGCAGCATCTTTCTCTACCGTCACATACACAGAGGACCAGTTATCATTTTCACAAATTAAAATAAGTAAGTTTTGACAGTATATACAATTTGCCTAAAGGGAAGTGTCATTAGTCTCACTTTTAGTAACAACAGTCTTTTGAAAAAAGCCATAAATCACTTTGACGCAAGTGAAGTAACAGGAAATTGGCTAGCAACTGAGTGATCTCTGTCATGAGTGGAGATAGCTTAATGCTTTGTTTGTACGTTTTCTTAGCCTATGAAGCAGAAAGAACTTGGATTTTTATCTGCAAAACCACTTGCTATTTCTCTCATGATTTCCTTCATTCAAATGTAGGGAGAAATCACAGAATTTTTTAAATTTATTTTTAATTGGAGGGTAATTGCTTTGCAAGGCTGTGTTGGTTTCTGCCACACAACATGAATCAGCTATAGATATACATATGTCCCGTCCCTCTTGAACCTCCCTCCCACCCCCAAGCCCATCCCACCCCTCTAGGTTATCACAGAGCACCAGTTGAGCTCCCTGTGTTGCACAGTAACTTCCCACTGGCCGTCTATTTTACGTATGGTAATGCATATGTTTCAATGCTACTCTCTCCATTCGTCCCACCCTCTCCTTCCCTTGCTGTCTCCACAAGTCTGTTCTCTATGTCTGCATCTCTATTCCTGCCTTGCAGATAGGTATAGGTTCATCAGTACAGATTTTCTAAAATAATATAACTCCTCACAAAGATACCAGACATCTGACAATGCCAAAGTGATCGCCATCTAGATCATCGCTATGTTTTCACAGAGGTACTCCTATTGGTTTTGGAGAATGGGAGCACTGAAATGTAATGCCCTTTGAGTTAAATTTCTCCTAGTATCTCAAGGCGTAAACTAGAATTTATAAATGGACTATAAAAGAAACTAAACAAACCATCAAGAATCTTAGTAACATGTAACTTGTAGCATTTTAAGAGTCACTGATGATCTTACTAGTCATGAATACATTGTGCTTTAAGTATACATTTTAAACCTAAAGAATCATGTAAATGATTTTGGGTTACCAGTTTTATGCTTGTTAATCATGAATGGGACATTATTTCGTTAGCACTACTATTGAAAACAAGATTAAAATCAGAAGTACAAATCTATTAAATTCACAACTCATATTTCGAAGTAAAAATAAAGAGGGTATATGATTGTCTTGGGTTTCCCTCATGGCTCAGATGGTAAAGAATTCACCTGCAATGCAGGAAACTTGGGTTTGATCTCTGTGTCAGGAAGATCCCCTCGAGAAGAGAATGGCTACCCACTCCAGCATTCTTGCCTAGAGAATTCCATGGACAGAGGAGCCTGGCAGGGTCACAAAGAGTTGGATACAACTGAGCAACTATCACTTTCACTTTCACTAAGATTATTTTCAGTAAGGGTCCTCAAGAGAAAGACTAAGAAACAGAAATGTGTGTCCTTAATGTCACTGTGGGATGCTTTGGGGACGAATCCCCTTTTAGGCTGTGAGAGAATCAGGATAGGGCAGAACTGAACCTCAGTATAATAGAAGCCTTATGGGCTGCTGATATGGAAATAGAATAGTCTTTCAGCACTGCGCTTGATGAGGCAACAAGGCCCAGTCTCCACTACTGCATGCCCCTGACAGTCGTTTGACATGGTCTACCACTGGTGAGAGTGTTAACTGGGGTGAAATGGTTCCCTTCAGCAGAAGGCAATGTTCTGAGAGGTACTCAGATGTGAGCCTTCAGTAACTGTAATACGAGTACCGTAAAGGAGGCATGTGTACGTATGTAGCACACCACAGCATCCACTACAGTGATGAATTTTTTTTAAAACCTAGGATCTTCAGACTCTCATTCCAAATGAAGTAGCAATCCTATTTAGTTAGGTAAACTAAATGGTTTAAACTTTAGCATCTCTAGAATATCCACTGTTAATGTCTCTCTCATAGATTGACATGAAATAAAATTCAGAGAAAGAACTGACAGAACACATCAGTATCTTTAAAAAATAATGATCATAACCAAACAACTAACAGTCTTGGGAGCTAAGTTCCAAACAGCTAAATCCCTGGACCTCTGATCTGTAAAACCATTCTTAGAGACTTACCTTTTAGTCACCTAATGAGAAGAACAATGAAAAAGTAACACTTGCTTCCTAATAGTTTTTCATTTTCAACCTGGTGTCCCAATCTTATCTTGGGAGTGTGGTTTGGCTCTTCATGTTTAAGAGCCCAAAGTAGACAGATGGCATGGGAGGTGGAGGGGTCAAGAAGAATACTGTGTACATATTGCAATTTAGCAGAAAAGACCGAGTATCTCAAGATACTAAAGAATCTTTTTCTGTTTTCCTTTTTTGCCAACTTGAAATGGAATAACACGTCTATCAACTTACAAGCTCCTATGAGTTCTTTCTCTCCTAATGCTGTGTGCATTTCCAGTTAAAAGATATTCCAGAGATGTCCTTTATCTTCTAGGCTCTAGAACAACTCAACCCAACAAATGAACTTTAAGAAAAGATAAGTATAAATATAGGCTGCTTTCTAAAAACCATAGTAGGAGATTGTAACTTGTTTTTGAAAAAGAAATGTGCGTATTTCAAGTTGGCATTCAAATTTTCTTGGAACATTTTCATAAGCTGAGAAAAAAATGTTATTTTGCTGTAACCCATGGCTAAAGCAACATATCTCAATGGGATACTTCCTATACATCATAGAAAAAAAATTGTAAAAAATGAAGCCTTTCAAAGTTGTGGAAAAGAACAAAAGAAAAAAAAAAAACAATAATTGACTTTCAAGTTACAAACTAATAATTTCCTTGACAAAAAAAGCACTCTCACAAAATACTAGGAATTAGAGGAAAATTAGTGCATTGTATAAGGAACATTGCATCTGTGTCTAGGAAAAGATTTTACTGGAATGACATCCTGCAGATTCTGTCAAGTACAAACAGGTTCTCCTTAAAATCATTTACCCTGATACATACACCACAGTATAAGATCTACTCCTCAGTAGCTTTGCCAGTTTAAATATTTGATTTTATGTCCCAGAGTAGCTTATTCTCAAGAACACAGGTTCATACTAACAAAGTCATAGGGACTGACAAATCAGATTATAATAAAACAGGTGGTGCAAGTGTTAGCTAATGAGTCTAGTTACCAGAGCAAATTGACCAGCACATCCTCACATTTTAGAAAAACTATGTGGAAAGCCAAACCATCAGGCAGTGGCTGGATGAACAAGGATTATGATTCGGTTATTTAGTGAACTCTCATTCTGATCAACAAACACAGACTTCATTGTACACAATAGATATTTCTGAGAAGCAACCAGGAAACTTATCTAAGCTGGGTCAGACAGTATCTCCCCTGAATAGAGAATTCTTTGATAGAATATGACAATGATTATGTGATTATTATTTTTCTATAGTTCCATGGATAGATCCACATTTGGTCTGTATTGTAGTTTATATAATTTGGTGATCCCTGGGGTTTATATGTACATAAAACTAGGTATAAAAGCGATTATTTATTTAATAGAATGACAAAAGAAATCACAAATATATATAAAGAGAGTAAATATCAACAGCATCACAATATTTATAAAAATTATGTATTTGTATTCCTGTTAACTGTCTAAAACTGTCCAATTTCATATTTAATACTTTCCTACATATGTGATCCTTTCTTCATATAACCACAATTTTGTAATGTTTTCTATAGAAATAATAGAAAGAAATTTCAGCCTTTCCTCTAGCACAGCATGTCAAAATTTCTTTTTTATTACAGAGATTTAGAAAAGTTCATTTTTGTTTCTCAGGTGTTTACTATCATGTCATATCTGCATCTTCCTCCCTTGTTTCTGGCTTAGGTGGTGGGGAATAAACGGAGGGAAGAGGGCAATGGAGAGGGGGTTCCTTGAGACCCCCAGCGCTTTGATCTTTACGGCGAATTTCTGACGACGTTCCAGATCCACATGAGCCATTTCCACTGGTGGCCCACTGACTGTGGACAAGTGTCGGTACTGCCGGCAGCAGAGGCCACACGCCTGGCCACAGGCCTACCCCCACCCAGCTCAGAAGGGACCCCTCCCTCCCCAAGATGGACCAGAGCTTCCTGCCTCCTTCTGCCTCCAAAGAGAAGACTAGACACCCAGAGCCTGGAGAAAGGCTTGATCAGTGAGGGTCCCGAAGCTTACCCTTCATCATCACCAGGACATAGCACCCTACCTCACTCAAGTTAGACAAGTTTTACTCCAGAATCTACCTCTCTCAAAGGGAAGGATATTAAACACACAGATTTCAGGTCCCTCCCTGTGAATTCTGTTCAGAATTTGAGGCAGGGCCCAGACTGTATTTTTAATAACTGCCTCAGGTGATCTTTATGCTGTGGTACATTTCAGACACAGAGCTTTAAGCCCATGTAACAGCATTCCTCAACCTTGAACAATTTAAGCACAGGTTAAATATTTTAACTCTCAACAGGCAATCTTACGGAGAAGGAAATGGCAACCCACTCCAGTACTCTTGCTTGGTAAATCCCATAGACGGAGGAGCCTGGTAGGCTGCAGTCCGTGGGGTTGCTAAGAGTTGGACACGACTGAGTGACTTCACTTTCACTTTTCACTTTCATGCATTGGAGGAGGAAATGGCAACCCACTCCAGTGTTCTTGCCTGGAGAATCCCAGGGACGGGGGAGCCTGGTGGGCTTCTGCCTATGGGGTTGCACAGAGTCAGACACGACTGAAGCAACTTAGCAGCAGCAGGCAATCTTATTCCCCTCATCTTCTAAATTTCTAAGGCATGACTGTGTGGGCGAGTGTATATGAGTGGTGACATGAGTGTGTATTGTGTGGTGGGTGTGAGAATGTGTGGTGTGTGCCTTTGTGTGGTGTGTGCCTTTGTGTGGTGGGAGCAGTGTGTGTGTGGTGGGTGTATAGGTGTGTGAATGTGTGGGGTGGTGTATGAGTGTGTGGAGGCCTGATGGACAACACCTCACCTACACGGCCCAGTATTGCCTACAGTGGGTGCCTTGAAAATCAAGACTCTCATCCCTTCTAGAAATGTGTAACTCTTTCTGAGAGAGAAGTAAAGAAGATTAGTTTTCAACTAACCATTCTTAAAAGAGTTATCTTTTAAGTTGACATTGCTTTTCCTCTTTCTAGATTTCTACTTATTACCAGGTTTCTGTGATTAGGAGTTACTAAGTTGAGCCTTCCCCAATGAATCAAATAATTAAGTTCAAAGAAAAATATTGTTGATTCAAAGAAAATTATGCACTTTAAATAGTAGATTCATGTTAGAATGACACTGCCTATACACAACCATATTATTTTTTAGAGATACAGTTTGAGCTGATGAAGTGCTGAGCTAAATTAAACTTGTAAAATGATAATATAGTAGTCTGCCTTTATCTTTCACTTGAAAAGCTCTATTCATATTAAAGGTATAGTTTGTGGCAGTTGCAAAAATAAAAACCACAAATGGTCAATCTTTGTATCCATTAAAGATGAGAAATAATTAGACAACAATTTATTAACATCCCATTTCAGTCAGTGGCAGAGCCAGAAATCAGACATAGCTGCCTAAACATCTCCTCGGCTTTATGCTCTATATTCTCTCACTTTGAGGAGAAAAGTTTGAAGACTTTTGAAGATGAGAGATTTGTATTTGAATATTTGCTCAATCGCTTGAAATTTTATCAACCATAATATGGATAAAAATACCAAGGCCAGTGGCCCACATGGTGCTACTGGTAAAGAACCCGCCTGCCAGTGCTGGAGATGCAAGAGACGTGGGTTCAATACCTGGGTCAGGAAGATCCCCTGGAGGAGGAAATGGCAACCCACTTCAGAATTGCTGCCTGGAGAATTCCATGGACAGAAGAGCCTGGTGGGCTACAGTCCATGGGTTCGCAAAGAGTTGGACATGACTAAGCACACACAAATCTCATAGGTTTGAAGAAGTTTAAATGGGATAATAACTGATAAACATCTGGCTATAATAATAAATGTTAGTAAATTTTGTTTTTTTCCACCTCTTTTAGTGTTCTAACCCTAACATTGTTCTCCATCCTCTAAACACTATATCACAAAATGTATTGACTCACAAAAAAAAATCCTTCAAGATTTTTGTCATCTCCACATAACGTCAATGTAAAATTATACTTTGTTTCACATACTTTCTTTTTACATTATTTACTGCACTTACCTAAAGCAGTAGTAAGTGAGAAATAGGGGTTTAAATTTTAGAGATATTGTAATACACATTACCATAAATTACAACTATTAACAAATGTATCCATATAACACCTGAAGTCAAGTTCTCTGCCACTGGAGTAAAAGAACCATACTTCAGTTCAGCCAAAACTGGCTAAAAGTGATTGTCTCTGGATTTGTCGATGAGACAGCTGATGCTCCTTCTGCTCATGGCCTGTCCTCATAAGCCAGGAATAGAGGTTGCTGATTCTATCACATACATTTACCATGGCCCCCCAAACAACTTTCAAGGTCTGGAGTTAAGCTATTAAATAAATTCCAAGAAATCCACAAAGCTTCTAGATAATTGCACTTTCCAATTAAATGCACCTGTCTCTAATATAACATTGAACAATATATAGGAAGGCATCTTGGCTACTTAGCTTATCTGTGTGAAAATACACATCTCCCTATAGCAAATCTATAGTCATGAACCCCTTCAGTGCCAGAGTACAAAATATTAAGAAAGCTAATTACATGTCAGTAGAAAGAACAATTAAAATTTATGAGACTTCTTTCTAAGGTTTACACTTGAACTTGTTTTCTAGGCGAGAGGTACTCGAATATATCAATCTATATGCTGGGTGGCACATTAACACAAAAGATAAATTTAGCAATTTGAGTCCATTACACAAACAATTTATTCTGTATGTTTAAGATGACTGTTACTGTTCAGTCACTGGGTACTGTCTGACTCTTTAAGACTCCATGGACTGTAGCACACCAAGTTACTTTGTCCTCCACTGTCTCCCAAAGTTTGCTTCAATTCATGTCCATTGAGTCAGTGATGCTCTCTACCATTTCATCCACTGCTGGGCCCTTCACATTTCACCTTCAATCTTTCCCAGAATCAGAGTTTATTCCAATGAGTCAGCTCTTCACATCAGGTGGCCAAAGTACAGGAGCTTTACCTTCAGCATCAGTCCTTCCAATAATATCGGGTTGATTTCCTTTAGGATTGACTGGTTTGGTCTCCAAACAGTCCAAGGGATTCTCAAGAGTCTTCTCCAGCATCACATTTTGAAAGAATCATTTCTTCAGTGCTCAGACTTTCTTATGGTCCAGCTCTCACATCTGTACATGACTACTGGAAAAACCATAGCTTTGACTACATGGACCTTTGTTTGCAAAATGATATCTCTGGTTTTTAATATGCTGCCTAGATTTGTCATAGCTTTTCTTCCAAGGAGCAAGCATCTTTTAATTTCATGGCTGCAGTCACCGTCTGCAGTGATTTTGGAGCCCAAGAAAATAAAGTCTGTCACTGTTTCCACTTTTTCTCTGTATATTTGCCATAAAGTGATGAGACCAGATGCCATATCTTAGTTTTTTGAATGCTGAGGTGTAAGCCAACTTTTTCATTCTCCTATTTCACCCTCATCAAGAAGCTCTTTATTTCCTCTTCACTTTCTGCCATTAGAGTGGTACCATCCATGTATGTGAGGTTGTTGACATTTCTGCCAGCAAAATGATTCCATCTTGTGATTCATCCAGCCTTGCATTTCGTATGATGTAGTCTGCATACAAGTTAAATAAGCAGGATGACAATACACAGCCTTGTCATATTCCTTTCCCAGTTTTCAACCAGTCCTTTTTTCTACATCCAGTTCTAACTATTACTTCTTGATCCGCATACAGGTTTCTTAGGAGACAGGTAAGGTAGTCTGGTATTCCCATCTCTTTAAGAATTTTCCAGTTTGTTGTGATCTACACAGTCAAAGGCTTTAGCATAGTCAATGAAGCAGAAGCAGATGCTTTTCCGGAATTCCTCTGCTCTCTCCATAATCCAATGAATGCTGGCATTTTGATCTCTGGTTCATCTGCTCTTTGTACCCAGATTGTGCATCTGAATATTCTCAGTTCATATACTGCTGAAGCCTAGCTTGAAGGATTTTGAGCATAACCCTGCTAGCATGTAAAATGAGTACAACTGTATAGTAGATTGAACATTATTTGCCATTGACTGTCTTTTAGATCGGAGAAGGCAATGGCACCCCACTCCAATACTCTTGCCTGGAAAATCCCATGGACGGAGGAGCTTGGTGGGCTGTAGTTCATGGGGTCACTAAGAATCAGACACGACTGACTGACTTCCCTATCACTTTTCACTTTTCACTTTCATGCATTGGAGAAGGAAATGGCACCCCACTCCAGTACTCTTGCCTGGAAAATCCCATGGATGGAGGAGCCTGGTGGCCTGTAGTCCATGGGGTCGCTAAGAGTCAGACACGACTGAGTGACTTCCCTTTCGCTTTTCACTTTCATGCATTGGAGAAGGAAATGGCAACCCACTCCAGTGTTCTTGCCTAGAGAATCCCAGGGACGGGGGAGCCTGGTGGGCTGCTGTCTATGGGGTCGCACAGAGTCGGACACGACTGAAGCAACTTAGCAGCAGCAGCAGTCTTTTACATTAGAATGAAAACTGATCTTTTCCAATCCTGTGGCCACTGCTAAGTTTTCCAAATTTGCTGGCATATTGGGTACAGCACTTTCACAGCATCCTCTTTTAGGATTTTAAATAGCTTAGCTGGAAATCCATCACCTCCACTAGCTTTGTTCATAGTAATGCCTCCTAAGGCCCACTTGACTTCACACTCCAGGATGTCTGGCTCTAAGTGAGTGACCACATCATCACGGTTATCTAGGTCATTAAGACTTTTTTTGTATGGTTCTTCTGTGTATTCTTGCTACCTATTTATAAACTCTTCTGCTTTTCTTAGGTCCTGTCATTCCTGTCCTTTATTATACCTATCCTTGCATGAAATGTTCCATTGATAGCTCCAATTTTCTTGAAGAGATCTCTAGTCTTTCCCATTCTATTTTTTCCCTCTATTTCTTTACATTGTTTATTTCAGAAGGCCTTCTTATTTCTCCTTGCTACTCTGTGGAAGTCTGCATTCAGTTGGGTATATCTTTTCCTTTCGCCTTTGCCTTTCACTTCTGTTCTTTCATTAGCTATTTGCAAAACCTCCTCAGACAACCACCTTACCTTCTTGCATTTCTTTTCCTTTGGGATGGCTTTAGTCACTGCCTCCTGTACAATGTTATGAACCTCCCTCTATAGTTCTTCAAGCACTCTATCAGATCTAATCCCTTAATCTATTTATCACCTCCACAGTATAATCATATAGGTATGATTTAGGTCATACCTGAATGACCTGGTCAAAATAACTATGTATATTTTAAATTGAGTTAAAGAGATGGTACATAAATTTAGCACAGACAGAACAATCAGGAGAAAATCTTTTAAATAAGAAGGAAAATAGAAAACATGGATTTATCAATGGGCTTGCTAACCTTTGGTATTCAGCATTCTTGAAAAAGAACCAGAGGCCAGGTTGCAGCTGCTGCTAAGTAGATTAAGCTGCTGCTGCTGCTGCTGCTGCTGCTAAGTCGCTAAGTCGCTTCAGTCGTATCCAACTCTGTGCGACCCCATAGACGGCAACCCACTAGGCTCCTCTGTCCCTGGGATTCTCCAGGCAAGAACACTGGAGTGGGTTGCCATTTCCTTCTCCCATGCATGAAAGTGAAAAGTGCAAGTGAAGTCGCTCAGTCGTGCCTGACTCTTAGCAACCCCATGGACTGCAACCTAACAGGCTCCTCCATCCATGGGATTTTCCAGGCAAGAGTACTGGAGTGGGGTGCCATTGCCTTCTAGAAGCTGTCATTCAGGTGCTTTCAGATAAGATGTGAGGACTATGATCAGATCTACTAAAGTCTGCAGAACACTGGGACCAACTACAAAATTGCTTTGGAAAATAGGTTAATAATTCAAAATAAATGTATGATACTTTAATATTAAAATAACTAAAATTTTTCATAAAAAGGAAACAATTTCATGTTTAGATCTAAAATCAGTCTCATTTTGGAAAAAAAACAGAACATAAAAACCATGAAAATTAAACTCGGGGAATTTCTTGGGACATAGCTGTGCTCATTTTCCAATCAATTTCTGAACTGGGACATTTCAATTGTGGAAAAGAAATTAATTCTATTTGCCACAGTGAAATTCAAGACAATGGTGGAAAGCCTTCCAGCATGAACTTTTTCAAGCCAATTCTGATTTGGCCAAAGAAGAGCCAAACATTTAGAAATTCTAACCAAAAACATGAGGAAAAGTAGGAAAATGTGTGCCATTTTAACACACTCTCTGTGTCAGGAGCCAACATTATTATCTTTCCTTTCAATGGAATTTCATGTTCATCAAAATTTAAATACAGCTGTACAACGTTCATCAAAACAGATATGTTTTTGAGAAGATATTACTCAAATATTTGAATAGAGGATGATATTTTACATACACTAGGGTAGTGGTTCCCATTTTTAGGTTTTAATGACAATTCTATTTTTAAACTATTTCTTAAAAACTAAATTGGATATGGGCACCTTATCTTTGACAAAGGAGGCAAGAACAAACAATGGAGAAAAGATGGTCTCTTCAATAAGTGGTGCTAGGAAAACTAGACAGCTACCTGTAAAAGAATGAAATTAGAATATTTCCTAACATCATACACAAAGATAAACTCAAAAGGGATTAGAGACCTAAATGTAGGAAAAGATACTGTAAAGCTCCTATAGGAAATCATAGGCAGAACATTCAATGACATAAATCACAGCAAGATTCTCCACGACCCACCTCCTAGAGTAATGGAAACAAAAACAGAAATAAATACGTGGGACCTAACTAAACTCAAAAGCTTTTACACAGCAAAGGAAACTATAAACAAAGTGAAAAGACAATCCTCAGAAGGAGAAAAAATAATAGCAAATGAAACAACTGACAAATGACCAACCTCCAAAATATACAAGCAGCTTATACATCTCAATACCAGAAAAACAAACAAGCCAATCAACAAGTGGGCAGAAGATCTAAACAGACATTTCTCCAAAGAAGACAGACAGATGGCTAATAAACATATGAAAAGTGTAGAGAAATGCAAATCAAAACTACAATGAGATATCACCTCACATGGGTCAGAATGGCCATCGTCAAAAAATCTACAAACAATAAATGCTAGAGGGGGTGGAGAAAAGGGAATCCCCTTGCACTGTTGGTAGGAATGTAAACTGATTCAGCCACTATGGAACACAGTATGGAGATTTCTGAAAAAACTAGGAATAAAACTACCACATGACCCAACAATCCCACTACGGGCATATACCCTGAGAAAACCATAATTGAAAAAGACACATGTACCCCATTGTTCACTGCAGCACTATTTACAATAGCTAAGTTGTGGAAGCAACCTAGATGTCCATTAACAGATGAATAGATAAAGAAGCTGTGAACAATACATACAACTGAATATTACTCAGCCATAAGAAGAAATACATTTGAGTCAGTTCTAATGAGGTGGATAAACCTAGAGCCTATCATACAGAGTGAAGTGAGCCAGAAAGAGGAAAACAAATACAGTATGTTGACACATATATATGGAATCTAGAAAGATGGTATTGATGAACATTTTTGCAGGGCAGCAATGGACACACAGACATAGAAAACAGACTTGTGGACACAGAGGGAAAGGAGAGGGTGGGACAAATGGAGAGAGCAGCATGGAAACATACACCTTACCATGTGTAAAAGAGACAGCAAGTGGGAATTTGCCCTCTGATGCACGAAGCTCAAACTGGTGCTCTGTGACAACCTAGAGGGGTGGGATGGGGTGGGAGGTGGAGGGAAGGGCCAAGAGGGAGGGACATATGCACAGCTATGGCTGATTCATGGTGGTGTATGGTAGAAACCAACACAATATTGCAAAGCAATTATCCTTCAATTAAAAATAAATAAAAATTTTAATTAATTTCTTTATTTTAATTGGAAGCCAATTACTTTAAATACTGTGGTGGTTTTTGCCAGACATGAATCAGCCACGAGTGTACATGGGTCCCTCCATCCTGAACCCCACTCTCACTTCCCTCCCACCGCATCCCTCTGGGTTGTCCCAGAGCACCAGCTTTGAATGCCCTGCTTCATGCATCGAACCTGCACTGGTCATCTATTTCACATATGGTAATATACATGATCCAATGCTATTCCCTCAAATCATCCCACCCTCACCTTCTCCCACATAGTCCAAAAGTCTGTTCTTTACACCTGTGTCTCCTTTGTTGTCTTACATATAGGCTCATCATTACCAACTTTCTAAATTCCATCAGTTCGGTTAAGTTCAGTAGCTCGTCATGTCCAGCTCTTTGTGACCTCAAGGACTGTAGCATGCCAGGCCTCCCTGTCTATCACCAACTCCTGGAGTTTACTCAAATTTATGTCCCTTGAGTCGGTGATACCATCCCACTATCTCATCCTCTGTGGTCCCCTTCTCCTCCCACCTTCAGTCTTTCCCAGCATCAGGGTCTTTTCAAATGAGTTAGTTCTTCGAATCAACTGACAGAAGTATTGGAGTTTCAGCTTCAACATCAGTCCTTCCAATGAAAATTCAGGACTGATTTCCTTTAGGAAGGACTGGTTGGATCTCCTTGAAGTCCAAGGGATTCTCAAGAGTTTTCTCCAACACCACAGGTCAAAAGCACCAATTCTTCCGCGCTCAGCTTTCTTTATAGTCCAACTCTCACATCCATACATGACTACTAGGAAAACCATAGCCTTGACTAGACAGACCTTTTTTGGCAAAATAATGAGTCTGCTTTTTAATATAGTGTCTAGTTTGGTCACAGCTTTTCTTCCAAGGAGCAAACATCTTTTAATTTCATGGCTGCAGTCACAATCTGCAGTCATTTTGGAGCCCCCAAAAATAAATTCTGTCACTGTTTCCACTGTTTCCCCATCTATTTGACATAAAGTGATGGGACCAGATGCCATGATCTTAGTTTCCTGAATGTTGAGCTTTAAGCCAACTTTTTCACTCTACACTTTCACTTTCATCAAGAGGCTGTTTAGTTCTTCTTCACTTTCTGCCATAAGAGTGGCGTCATCTGCATATCTGAGGTTATTGATATTTCTCCTGGCAACCTTGACCAGTTGCGCTTCATTCAGCCCGGCATTTCTCATGATGTACTCTGAATATAAGTTAAATAAACAGGGTGACAATATACAGCCTTGACGTACTCCTTTCCTGATTTGGAACCAGTCTGTTGTTCCATATCCAGTTCTAACTGTTGCTTCTTGGCCTGCATACAAATGTCTCAGGAGGCAAGTCAGATGGTCTGATATTCCCATCTCTTGAAGAATTTTCCACAGTTTGCTGTGATCCACACAGTCAAAGTCTTTGGAATAGTCAATAAATCAAAAGTAGATGTTTCTCTGGAACATCTCTTGCCAGCAGATGTTGGCAATTTGATCTCTGGTTCCCTTGTCTTTTCTAAATCCAGCTTGAACATCTGGAAGTTCATGGTTCAGGTATATTGTTGAAACCTGGCTTGGAGAATTTTGAACAGCACTTTGCTAGCCTTTGAGATGAGTGCAACTTGTGCGGTAGTTTGAGCATTCTTTGGCATTGCCTTTCTTTGGGATTGGAATGAAAACTGAAATTTTCCAGTCCTGTGACTACTGCTGAGTTACCCAAATTTGCTGGCATTTTGAGTGCAGTACTTTCACAGCATCATCTGTTAGGATTCGAAATATCTCAATTGGAATTTTATCACCTCCACTAGCTTTGTTCATAGTGATGCTTCCTAAGGCCCACCTGACTTCACATTCCAGGATGTTTGGCTCTAGGTGAATGATCACACCATCGTGATCATCTCGGTCATGAAGGTCTTTTTTGTATAGTTCTTCTGTGTATTCTTGCCATCTTATCTTAATATCTTCTGCTTCTGTTAGGTTCATACCATTACTGTCCTTTATTGAGCCCATCATTGCATGAAAATTTCCCTTGGTATCTCTAATTTTCTTGAAGAGATCTCCAGCATTTCCCATTCTATTGTTTTCCTCTATTTTTTTGCACTGATCACTGAGGAAGGCTTTCTTATCTCTTGCTATTCTTTGGAACTCTGCATTCAACTGGCTATGTCTTTCTTTTTCTCCTTTGCCTTTCACTTGTCTTCTTTTCTCAGCTATTTGAAAGGCATCCTCAGACAACCATTTTGCCTTTTTGCATTTCTTTTTCTTGGGGATGGTCTTGATCACTACCTCCTGTACAATGTCACAAACCTCCATCCATAGTTCATCAGGCAGTCTGTCTATCACATTCAATCCCTTGAATCTATTTCTCACTTCCACTGAATAATTGTAAGGGATTTGATTTAGGTCATACCTGAATGGGCTAGTGGTTTTCCCTACCCTCTTCAATTTAAGTCTGAATTTGGCAATAAGGAATTCATAATCTGAACCACAGTCAGCTCCCAGTCTTGTTTTTTCTGACTGTATAGAGCTTCTCCATCTTTGGCTGCAAGGAATAAAATCAATCTGATTTCAGTATTGACCATCTAGTAATTTCCATGTGTAGAGTCTTCTCTTCTGTTGTTGTAACAGAGTGTTTGCTATGACCACTATGTTCTCTTGGCAAAACTCTCTTAGCCTTTGCATTGCTTCATTTTGTACTCCAAGGCCAAATTTGCCTATTACTCCAGGTATTTCTTGACTTCCTACTTTTGCATTCCAGTCCCCTATAATGAAAAGGACATCTTTTGGGGGTGTTATTTCTAGAAAGTCTTGTAGGTCTTCATAGAACCGTTCAACGTCAGCTTCTTCAGCATTACTGGTCGGGGCATAAACTTGGATTATGGTGATATTGAATGGTTTGCCTTGGAAACAGACAGAGATCATTCTATTGTTTGAGATTGCATCCAAGTACTGCATTTTGGACTCTTTTGTCGACTATGATGGCTACTCCATTTGTTCTAATGGATTCTTGCCCACGGTAGTAGGTATAATGGTCATCTGAGTTAAATTCACCTGTTCCAGTCCATTTTAGTTCTGTGATTCCTAAAATGTTGATATTCACTCTTGCCATCTTCTGTTTGACCATTCTATATATGTGTATTAATATATATTAATGCACATATACAATACATTAATACTGTATTGGTGTTTCTCTTTCTGACTTACTTCACTCTGTGTAATAGACTCCAGTTTCACTGACCTCATTAGAACTGACTCAGATGGGCTCTTTTATACAGCTGAGTAATATTCCATTGTGTATATGTACCACAATTTCCTTATTCATTCCTCTGCCAGTGGACATCTAGGTTGCTTCCTAGTTATTGTAAACAGTGCTGCACTGAAATTGGGGTACATGTGTCTCTTTCGATTCCGGTTCCCTCTGTATGCCCAGCAGCGGGACTGCTGGGTTGTATGGTAGTTCTAGTTCCAGTTTTTTAAAGAATCTCCACACTGCTCTCCATAGTGGTTATACTAGTTTGCATTCCCACCAACAGTGTAAGAGGGCTCCCTTTTTTTCACACCCTTTCCAGCATTTAAAAATAAACAAATTTTTAAACCTAAATTGGATTCAAAATCAAATAAAAACAGAATATATTAAATCTAATTTGCAAAGACATAATCCCACAATAAAGAACAATACTTCTCCAGAAGATATTAATATTTGGTAACCAACATATCTAATCAAAAGGTTTTTTAAAAGTTTGGGTGAGATTAAAAAAAATATTTTATACTGTTACATTTGACAGTGTCTTTTTATAAATTAATTTCTAAAATATGTGACCCATATCATAAGATCTCTACCTGTTGATTTCTACTTATGCTTCTTTTTGAATTGTATTATTTGGCAGAGGTAATCAATTACTTTTAAAACTACTGAATCATCAAATTTTTTCCAAGCAAGCATGTTTTAAATATGGTTTAATTAACGTCCAGGAAGTATAAATGACATCTTGATTAAAAAACACACTTGAAATAAATTAAAGACAAACGTTGAGAAGAAAAAAATAAAGAAGTAAATAAATAAATATAAATAAATAATCTAACAAACGTTATATAAGTAGAATCATGCCATATGCAACCTTCTGAGACTTTTTTCACTTAGGACAATTTTGTTGAGGTTTATATAAGTTTCGTGTGTATCAATACTTTATTTCTTTTTATTGCTGATTAGTATTCCATGATGTGGATTTGAACAGTTCATCTATTGAAGGACATTTGGGTAATTTCCAGTGTTTGGATATTATAACTGCCATAAACATTCATATACAAATTTCTATGTGAAAATAAGTTTTCATTTATCTGAGGTATATATATCCATGAGTACAATGGCCAGACTGTATGTAGTTCTGTTTTTAGTTAAAAGTAATTGCCAAACTATTTTCCAGAATATCTGTGTCACTGATACCCTCCCATCAACAATGTACAATGATCCAGTTACTCTTCAATCTCACCAGCACTTGGAGTTATCACTATATGTTATTCTGACAGGTGTATGGTGATATCTCATTGTGGTTTTAATATCATTTCTATAATGACTTATGATGAACATCTTGTCACGTGCTTGTGAAATGAAAGTCACTCAGTCGTGTCCAACTCTTTGCAACCCCATGGACTATACAGCCCATGGAATTCTCCAGGCCAGAATACTAGAGTGGGTAGCCATTCCCTTCTAAAGGGGATCTTCCCCATGCAAGGATCAAACACAGGTCTCCCACATTGCAGGCAGATTCTTTACCAGCTGAGCCACCAGGGAAGCCCTTTTATGTGTTTAACTGTCATCTTTATATCTTCTTTGGTTGAAACATTTGTTCCTATCTTTTGCCCCTTTTCTAAATGAATTGCTGGGGTTTTTATATTGAATTTTCATGTATTTTTATATATTTTTATTATAATTAAAGTTTTTAAAATTTCATATATTTTTGAAAATAATTTATACATTGTAGACATAAATTATTTGTCAGATATATATTTTCTCCCTATCTGTGATTTATCTGTTTATTCTCTTAACAGAGGCTTTTGCATAGCAAAAGTTTTAATTTTTGTGAAGTTCAAATTTTGTAATAGGCTTATGAGAGTACTTTTTTCTGTTTATTACAATTTTTAGTTATGCTTTAAGTGTGGAACATTTTCTTTCAATAAATATTTTTCATTTTGTATTGCAATGTTTAACTTTATAAATACCTAAGTGTGATGGTTTCATAGAATTATTCCAGAGGATAAACTCATACATGACACACTCCAGGGATAGTTTTTATTTACTTTAATCAACCCAAACTGATTTATGAATATTGTCCCTATATCTTTCACATCTCCATGACCAATAAAAGCTTTGCCATTTAAAGGGGCAGGTGCTGAGATATGCCACAGACAGCCACCACACTGAAGTATAAATTCACTGAATTAAGATCAAAAAACAAAAACTGACTTGGCTTGGATTACTATTTTGCCAAAGTGGTTCTAAGTTGTATTTCAGTTCTGAAAAAAAAAAAAAAAAAAAAAAAATGACTTTATATAAGCAAAACCTTCAAAATCACTTGACAAGTGTCAAAAAACAGAGACCAAGCTTCCAGTGTATCTAATACAAGGTTGATTTTTTTCTTGTAGTTAAGGAGAAACTGCTGGCAAAATACAATCTCTCTGAACAAAGCTAAGAGCCCCATCTATGTCACATTTAGGAGAAGCCGGCAGTTTTGGCATTGGCTGATTTTCCAAAGAAAAGACACTGAAGTAATGCTGTCACATGGATCTTCAGGACTGGAGCCCTAGGGCTGAGTTAACGTCTGTGTGTGGGACTTCCTGGTGGTGGAGTGGATAAGAATCTGCCTGCCAGTGCAGGGGACACAAGTTTGATCCCCGATCCAGGAAGATCCCACATGCCTCGGCAGCAAACTAAGCCCATGAGCCACAACTACTGAGCCTGTGTGTGGCAATTACTAAAGCCCATGCACCTAGAGCTCATGGTCTGCAACAGAGCAGCACCACAGTGAGAAGCCCTTGCGCCACAATAAGGAGCCGCACCCACCTGCACAGCTGGAGAAAGCCCTCTCAAAGCAAGAAGAGCCAGCACAGCCAAAAGTAAAGTAAATACATTTTTAAAAATAAAATCTGCATATGGTTTAGGACTAGAGCCAAGGATTCAGCCTTTCCCCTATATGAGATCAAGATAGGAATTTTTTTAAAAAAATATGGAATCTGACCACATCCCATACCTCTTGAATCCAAATCACTGGTGCTAACCAGGGACATAGATATAGATATACTTATAAATAGAAAATGAATAACTGATGTATATATCAATATACATCTATATAAGTATATATATACATTTATCTACTGATACATATACATGTATAGAGGTTTAGATAAAGTTATAGTTATGATATAGATATTGATATATTCATCAGTCAAGCATTTCCTGTTTAAAGTAAAGCAATGTGAAGCGGCTCTGAGTTTGTGATATTTTTGAGACCACTAGAAACACCCTGAAGCAGAGCAAACCAAGATGAGGAAACATAAAAAGGAGGCTAGTCTCTACAGACTCTTTTTGGACTCAACAGAAAGTATTAACCAGCATGACTCCCCCTGTGTATCTTCAAACCCAAGGCACCCTCTTCTGTTCTTATTTCCAATTCTTTCTTTTTTCCTCCACAAATGGCCTGAATTATGAAGAAGGAAAATCCTCTCAGAACCTTTGGCCTCTCATTTATCCCTTAGAGGGAAGACATTAGCACATCATACACTTAGTCACTTACTTTGAGGTCAAAGTTCTTTTCATTATTGCAAAATGAGAGAGTCTTTAGATAAATTAGAGTGATTCAGCTTACTTATTGAATCTTTTACTAGACCAATCAGCTCATACTGGGCTCTTTGGGATAGTCAGAACTCTTAGAAGTTCAAATCTTTATGTTCAGACTGAATTTGCCCCATTTCCAGCCATCTCAACTCCCTAATTATCTGCTCATTTGTTATTTGACCCTGGAAACTCTTTAACTTATTTACTCATTTAAAGGGATTTGACTCAGTAATATATGTAAGTGTTTAACCAAAATTAGATGATTTTATTAAAAAATAACAACAAACCAAATCTCTTGTCTCTGCTGCTGCTAAATCACTTCAGTCGTGTCTGACTCATGCAATCCCATAGACGTCAGCCCACCAGGCTCCCCCGTCCCTGGGATTCTCCAAGCAAGAACACTGGAGTGGGTTGCCATTTCCTTCTCCAATGCATGAAAGTGAAAAGTGAAAGTGAAGTTGGTCAGTCGTGTCCGACTCTTAGCAACCCCATGGACTGCAGCCCACCAGGCTCCCCCATCCATGGGGTTCCCCAGGCAAGAGTACTGGAGTGGGGTGCCGTTGCCTTCTCCGTCTCTACCCTCTCACAAATCCTCTGCTCAAAGGCTAAAACTTTTAACTGGTTTTGGTTTTTCTTGGGTGTACTGCCATATCTATTTTTTAAAATATGATGACTGTATTAGTTTTGTAGTTCTCTTGTAACAAAGCCCACAAACTAGGTGGCTAGATATAACAGATTCTTTCCTCCTAGTTTTGAAGGTTAGAAGTATGAAATCCAGGTGTTGTCAGGACACTGAAAGCTCTAAGGAAAAATATCCTTCTTCCAATCACATCACTCCAATGTCTGCAAATACATACAGCTGGAAAATGCATACCACCACCAGTATTAAGATCTCTGTCACTTAGAAAAATTCCCTTGTGCACCTTTGCACCCAATCCCTCCCACCCCCAGCCAGAGAACACTACTTCCTTTCACTACAGATTAGGACTTCCCTTTCTAGAATTTAATATAAATGGAATTATACTAGTTGTATTCTTTTGTGTCTGGCTTTTTTCCCTTGGTATAATATTTTTAAGATTCAACTGTGTTCTTACTATATCAGGAGTTTGCTTCATTATGTGGCTACATCATAATTTGTTTATTCATTTAGCTTATTAATGTTTCTACTTTGAAACTATTCTGAATAATGCTGCAATGAACACTCATGCAAATCTTTGTATGGTTTTAGGTTTTCATTTATCTTGACTACAAACTCAAAACTAGACTTGTATTATATACCTTTTTTTAGTACAAAGTTGACAAACTCTTTTCCAAAGTTGACAAACTGTTTTCCAAAGTTATTGTACCATTTTAGAATCTAGTTAGTAAATATGAGAGTTCTAATTATTCCACCACCTTGCCAAAGCTTGGTATTATCACACTTTTAATTTTAGCCATTCTAAGAGGTGTGTAGTGATAAATCACTGTGAATTTCTTTTGCATTTCCCTGATGACTAACGGTATTCAAAGTCTTTTCATGTGCTTATTGCTCATTTAAAGATTTATTTTTGTGAAGTACCTGTTTAAACACATTTTTGCTCATTTTAAATAGGCTTACTATTGAGCTGTAAAAATGCTTCAAGTCTTTTGGATATAGTTCTTTCCCATATATATTATGCCCTAACATTGTGGCAATACATTCTAATGATAACTTCCTAAGAAAGGATAAATACTTCAGTTCTTGTATGCCTAATATTTAACATTAGTATGGAATACTAATTTGCATACCATATTTATCTTCAGAACTTGAACAGTGTCTTCCATCATTAGGGTTAGTGTTGAGAAAAATAAGGCTTCCCTCTCTGATTATTTTTCCCTTTTTAGATTCATGACTATTGTTGATTTTCTTTCCCTTCTTTAGAAACTCTTAGGTTTTTTACTTTTCCTTCATGGTATAAAGTTTTACTAATTTTTCACGTGTTTTTTTTTTTCAATAACTGACCTAAGTCCTTGGTGAGTCCTATCAACTTGAAGACATATTGTTCCTTACTAATGGTTACGAGCATAGTCTCTGGTACCACGCTACCACTATACTAGCTTCAGACCACTAGGAATGGTTTATTAGTTAACCTGAGGGTTTAGTTAGTTAATATAGTAAGCAGAATAGCAAGGCACTAAATTATTACTATCAGTAGTGACATTAGTATCTCTTTGATGGGTTTTTCTCTTTTTGGAATACCAATTATTGCAATTATTGACATGCTGCATCCCTAGGGTTGACTCCTTATTTCTGTAAAATTTTTTCTCTTATAAGTTCTGTCTTTTTGTTACACTTTCTGGATAATTTCATTGAGTTTTTCTTTCAATGCTAACATCAATATATGTTTTTAATTTTTAAGAGCTCTTGTCAGACTGTGCTTTTTCATTACATTCTGTTCTTGTTTTATGGATGCAATTCTACTTCACTCTCTCTACTAATGTATATTCTGGAGAAGGAAACTGCAACCCATTCCAGTATCCTTGCCTGGAAATTCCCATGGACAGAGGAGCCTGGTGGGCTATAGTTCATGGGGTCACAAGAGTCCGACATGACTCAGTAATTGAACCACACCACAGGAATATATATTAGAGTCAGGAGATCTGTTTGCTTTTTTTTCATTGCTTATTTGTTTTTAACCTTCTTTCATTTTATAAATTTTCTTGTATTCCAAAATAAATTAAAAAATTTTTTTTGTCTTGGACTTTCTTTTATTTTGCAAGCACTTGTCAAATATGTAATAATTTATGATTTTTTTCTGATGCTTAATTATTGCAACACTAGAATTATTAGTAGTGAGCTCTAGATATATAATGAAACTTATTGACAGGTCTCATGACCTGTACCCTTAATGTGTTTTCTAGGTGTGACCTACACTTCATCAAGTGCCTCTTTTTTCATATATTTTCTGATTCCAAAAATCTATGGGGGAAAGTACTATGTAGATGCAGTTCTCATTTTCCTTTTTGAGTTTACCCCTCTGTATTTTATTTAGATTTAAAGGCTTAAAGAAGAATATAACAAACCACTTTCATTCAAGGGTGTGCAAACTGTCATAACTGCCTCATCTCCTTCTATACATGAAAACATACTTTTCTTTTGCTAAACCATTTGCAAATTGGTGACATACATCTTGACATTTTAAATACCTCAGAATGTGTCTTTCCAAAATGAAAACATTTTCCCATGTAACCACACCACCATCTCAGAAATAATCATTAATTCAAATACATTATCCCATATTCCAGATCATCATCAAATCTTCCCAGTTATCACAAAAATATCTTCAACCAACTTTTATGTAATGCAAATGGCTGTTATATCTCTTTAGAACCGCCAGCTCGGAACATTCTACCAGCTGCTTCTGCTCTTATGACACGTAATCCTTTGAAGGGCTAGTCTGTATCCTTTCTGTTATCTTCCTCTGTATGTCTGCTTCCGTTTCCAGGAAGAAAAACTAGTGGCGACTTACTATTCTTCATTCTAAAATTTCCAATTGCTTTTCTTTCTTCTTTTTCTTTAAAAGTAAGTTTTTCCAACTATTTGCCTCCTAGATGCTCAGAGTTGCTCCTTTGCCCTATCGAATTACACTTTTTTTAGGATCCTCATTTTTCTCTAAACTTGCTTTAAACATCGCCAAGTCACTCTTCACACTAGATTACTTGCAAATGTTCTGAACCACAGTCTTGTCACAATTCCTCCTCCGACATCAAGACACCTCTGTGCACATGCAGGTAAAGTGTTTTCTTTGTATGAAAAAATTAGAAGCATGCTTAGATTTCATACACAAACAGGCAAATGGACACGTGCCTACACTCTATTTATGGATGAGTCATTTACCACATTATGTTTCAAATAAAAATTCTCTTTTGGTATCTAACGTGTGTTTGATTTATATTTCAAGTTAATATTTCTGAAAATGCCAGTGATCTAATAATTTAAATGGAACCCAGGGTAATTTTTTTGTTCAGTATCCTCAACTCAAAGGCATGTAAGAAAAGAAACAGAATCACATGTAGCATTAACAAACTGAAATTATTTTTTAAATATAGCATAATAACATACAATAATAATATTTATAACTTTAAGCATAGGAAAATGATATTACCTTACCCTGTAAATAAAATATACATCATAGATGACATTATGCTACTATTAGCTATTAGTAGCAGTAGCTATTATTATTGCAAGAATTAACTTGCAACTCAACCCTTTAAATAAAATTTATGATAAAAGATGTTGTTTTCCTTCTTTCTCTCACCCATAAAATATCAAAGTCAGTGGTGATGTAACTCTCAGTGCATTTTTAGAGACTTAATCTAATATGACTAATAATAAAATCTGATTTCAGAAATCAGATTTTAGTAATCTATTTTCCAATAGAAAATAAGATTTTTAAGGCATAAAAAAATGGTTGTGTTGAAGATACCTCTGAGAAACTGGTGGCTAGATAGAGCTATAAACTGTGATATTCTTTGATTCATACATGCATTTTTAATTAGGTAAGTGAAGTAATTTAGGGCCTAACAGGAATAATTTTATGACTATTAAGCCAATTCTCATGGAGAAGGCAATGGCACCCCACTCCAGTACTCTTGCCTGGAAATCCCATGGACAGAGGAGCCTGGTAGGCTGCAGACCATGGGGTCGAAAAGAGTCGGACATGACTGAGCAACTTCACTTTCACTTTTCCCTTTGATGCATTGGAGAAAGAAATGGCAACCCACTCCAGTGTTCTTGCCTGGAGAATCCCAGGGACGGGGGAGCCTGGTGGGCCGCCGTCTATGGGGTCACACAGAGTCAGACACGACTGAAGCGACTTAGCAGTAGCAGTAGCAGCAAGCCAATTCTCAGGGGAAATTTACAGTGGGATGGTCAGAGAATTTGGCATCCTGCTCCTTGTATCCTAGTAAAGCTTACCCTTTCATCTTTACTTTGGAACTCAAATATTCAGTGATTATAAGGATTTGGTGGGGTAAATAGCTGGTTAGTATCTGTGAAGTTAATCTGTAATGTTTACTTCTTTCTTTCAAATAAAGTTGATAGTCACACAGTGTGGGATGAAATGGCAGCCCAGGGATTCAATTCACTGGCACTCAGATTCATCATCTGTTCTCTTGATTTAAAATTACTTTCTTAAATAATAAAAAAATGTACATACCAAAGATATCCAAGAATAAGAATATGTCTTTCATTTTTTTTACCATGAGTAAATAGTAAACCTAGGTGTCAACATGCAAAATACATGTAGAGCAATAAGAAAAGCACAGCTTTTTACAAACGTGTAACCTGGAAGGGATTGGGGGCAGGAGGAGAAGGTGACGACAGAGGATGAGATGGCTGGATGGCATCGCTGACTCGATGGACTTGAGTCTCAGTGAACTCCGGGAGTTGGTGATGGACAGGGAGGCCTGGCGTGCTGCGATTCATGAGGTCGCAAAGAGTCGGACACAATTGAGCGACTGATCTGATCTGATCTGAATGTGGAAGAAACAGCTGATCACTACACTGACTGAAGTTCAAGCCTTTGCTCTACAGAACCACACCAGAACTAGGTCTTTCTCCAGATTTGTTTAGCCACAGGCTCTGTCTTGTCTAACTTTTGAGCTAATTATGATAAAAATAAGCAAGATATACCAACCTGAGCCCAGGACGTGTCCATGGGGCCTCCTCCCGGTTTGCCCCGGCTACCTGACTAGCCTGGGTTTCCTGCAAGGTCATCTTGGGGCTGAGCCCTGGCTGAACATTCAGACCATTTGTGTGACACCCTGACACATTGCCAGAAAAGCCTACTGGTTCCTGCCTCCACGACTTTATGTGATTTGACTCTACAAGCTTCCTGCTCTGAACCAAACACCAGGAATGCTCACCTCTTTTCAATGCTCACCACTTCCTAGAAATTCCTGTTACTACAGTGCCTGCCCCCGCCATGAGTTGTAATGTCTACCTAAATCAAGCTCTTTGAATATGGTTTTGGACCCTTTACCACTGGTGGAGACACAATCTCTACCCACGTTGGATTCCAGAATCTAAGAATTTTTTTTTTTCCTTCCTCCCTTCAGGAGAAACCAGGATCTGGAGTGGGGTCCACAGACCTCAAATTATCATGCCTTGGAACACTGGTTTGTATCCAGTTAATGGTTGAGATGCATTTGAAAAAGATCTACATGGTGTCTTCACACCAGAAAAATGCTTGCATGCACAGACACTCATATTACAGGGGGTTAACAAATTCCCTAATGTCCTCCCAGGCTTAAGAAATCCTACTAAGGTATGTGTCTGTGTGTGTGTGCTTAGTCACTCAGTCATCTCCAGCTCTTTGAGACCCTTTTGACTGTAGCCCCGCATGGGATTTCCCAAGCAAGAATACTGGAGTGGGTTGCTGTTTCCTCCTCCAAGGGATCTTTCCGACCCAGGGATTGAACCCACGTCTCTTGTGTCTCTTGCATTACAAGTGGATTCTTTACCCACTGAGCCATAGAGGAAGCCCATTGCTAAGGTACAGGTGCATTTATATCCTCAGCTGCACATGAACCCTTAATTTCAATTACTCTACATGTTTCAATACAAGAAGACCCCAGCCCCCAAGCAATCTTACTTCATTTTTCTCAGGGATAAGTTTAAAAATTAAATAAACTTTTACAAGAGTCAGAGATCTCTTATAATGTTTAATATAACAGCTTAATACACATCTATGATAAAAAATTATTCTTGTGAACACTTAGATTTTATGAAGCAGTTGTACTCAATTCTTCCTATTTCTCTTCTGCATCATTTACATGCCTCTTGCATTCAGTACTAGAGCTTCTTGCTAAATCACCCACCAGTTTTCAATGGCATCTATTTTTCATTTCTGCGCAAATTTTCAAAATACAGTACTTTTAACCCATATATGATGAAAACTATAACCCAAACTACAAACCAAAACATTAAGCTCCATTTTCATCCTGAAAATATGTATATGTGGCCTCCACAATAGAATCACTTGCTTTTTAAAGTGATCTTAATTCTTGTTTACAGGCATCAATACCCACATTAGTGAGGTAATATCTTTAATTTTAAAAATGCGTATAATGCATCAGATTCTTGAGTGGAGAAATGAATTGGTTTTGCCGAGCATGTCTACTCTGTATTTTGATATACAAATTAAAATCATTTCGAAAAAGCTCTAAGTGTGCTGTGCTTAGTTGCTCAGTCGTGTCTGACTCTTCGTGACCCCATGGACTGTAGCCTGCCAGGCTCCTCTGTCCATGAGGATTCTCCAAGCAAAGAAAAATAGAGTAGGTTTCCATGTCCTCCTCCAGGGGATCTTACCAACCCAGGTATCCAGCCCAGGTCTCCCACATTGTAGGTAGATTCTTTACCATCTGAGCCTCCAGGGAAACCCAAAAAGCTCTATAAGAATATTTTTAAGAGCTTTAAAACTAGGCATCTTTCTTTTTTCTAAGGTATAATGTTTTTAGGAGAAAAACCAATGCTATTAAGATAGATAAGATAAAACCTTATGTTGAGGTTGTAAAATTCAATTAATTTTCCCCACTTCAAAGGTATAGTTAGGAAGTTTGGAGTCAACATGTGCTCACTGCTATATTTAAAATGGATAATCAGCAGGACCTACTGTACAGCACAAAGAATTCTGTTCAATGTCATGTGGCAGCCTGGATGGGAGGGGACTCTGTGGGAGAATGGAATCATGTATTTGTATGACTTGGGTTTTGCTGTGCACATGATACTCTCACAACATTGTTAATAGGCTATCAGTTCAACTGAGTTCAGTTCAGTTCAGTCGTTCAGTCGTATCCAACTCTTTGCGACCCTATGAACTGCAGCACGCCAGGCCTCCCTGTCTATCACCAACTCCAGGAGTTCAGTCAAACTCACGTCAATTGAGTCAGTGATGCCATCCAGCCATCTCATCCTCTGTCGTCCCCTTCTCCTCCTGTCCCCAATCCCTCCCAGCATCAGAGTCTTTTCCAATGAGTCAACTCTTCGCATGAGGGGGCCAAAGTACTGGAGTTTCAGCTTCAGCATCAGTCCTTCCAAAGAACACCCAGGACTGATCTCCTTTAGGTGGACTGGTTGGATCTCCTTGCAGTCCAAGGGACTCTCAAGAGTCTTCTCCAACACCACAGTTCAAAAGCATCAATTCTTCGGCGCTCAGCTTTCTTCACAGTCCAACTCTCGCATCCATACGTGACTACTGGAAAAACCATAGCCTTGACTGGACGGACCTTTCTTGGCAAAGTAATGTCTCTGCTTTTAAATATGCTATCTAGGTTGGTCATAACTTTCCTTCCAAGGAGTAAGCATCTTTTAATTTCATGGCTACGATCACCATCTGCAGTGATTTTGGAGCCCAAAAAAATAATACTTCAGTGTAAAATAAAAAGTTTAAATAAATAAAAGTTGCCACTTCAAACATTTCAACATACTTAGTCTCAAAAAGAAACTAAGCCTCTTAAGTATATTTCATGTAATGTCAATTTCTATAAAGTCTTTTCTAAGGGCTTCTCTGGAGGCTCCATGGTAAAGAATCTGTGTGCCAAAGCAGGAGACACAGGTTCAATCCCTGGTCCAGGAAGATTCCCCACACTGTGGAGCAACTAAGCCCATGCACCACAACACTTGAGCCTGGGCTCTAGAGCCTGAGACTGCAACTCCTGAGCCCATGAGCTGCAGCTACTGAAGCCTACGTACTCTAGAGCCTGTGCTCTACAGCAAGAGAAGCCACTGCAATGAGAAGCCTTCACACTACAGCAGAGTGGCCGCCACTTGCTGCAACTAGAGAAAAGACCGTGGAGCCACGAAGACTCAGCACAGCCAAAAATAAATAAATTATTTTTTTAATTTCTTCTATACATCTTCACCTTTGATAGCTACATTTGGAAAACTGCATAAACATGCACTATAAGAAGATGGGTAGATCGACAGAGACAGGTGACAGCTGATAGACATATACAGATACTCTTCTCTCTAATATTCCCCATAATGATATATACTTTTCCCCTTTGTTCCTTTTTCCTCCCTCCCCCATGTCACTTCTTTTCTGTATGCTCTTAGATATTTCTGGGTGTTTTATAATTGAGATACTTCAAAATGATTTATGAGGCAACTTATAATATTAAGATAGTAAATTCTCCTTAATTTTTATTGTCATAAAAGATTAGAAAAGAAAACAGAATTACTTGTGTTTTGTTCTAGATATTTTTTTCCTTCACCTATTCCAAGAAGATAATGAGGCCAGCAGATAAGTTCCGTGGGTGAAAACAACCTCTCTTCCTTTAAATAAGCCTGAGCTCATTGACTGTATTGTGCTGGGAGAGAGAATAGTAACCCCAAGAAGCACCCTCTCAGTCCCGGGCCTCCCCCTCTGGAGCAACACTCTTGTGCCCAAGAATGGACCACCAGCCATGGAAGTGGCTGATTTCAAGGGCTCATGAGGGACTAGAACCAAACCATCTTTGCTAAAGACCAGAGGAACTTCACCAAGTATCCCACTGTATGTCAGATCCTTTGGATCTTTGTGAAACCCCAGGGAAGGGACAAGCCCAGTGACTTCATGGCAATTTTAATGAATAAGAACTTGGCCTTAAGTTAAATTTGCCTTGAAGGAAACAAAGAAACATTTCATCTTATATACATCCAAGATTGTTGGGATACTTGCCATACCTATTATCTAAATATCCATCCTTTTCTCTCTAGAATATCATTATGAACTCTCTTTTTTATTTTCTATATCCCTTTAAAGAAAAGAAACAAAACTCTATAGTCTTACGTTCCTTGATTTTTCATGTACTAGTACCTTCTCTCTCCCTCAAAACCTGCTGAGAACAATTCTTTCATCCTTAGGACTTGCCTTATAATCATGAGCAAAACAGTGTATTTGTTGGATTCTATACCTGGTTTTTATCATGGTTGTACCACAGAATACACTGTTGAATAAACAGCATCATATTTTCTGCTAATCTTTAAGTTCTAATTATTTTTAGCATCGTGAAATGCAAAGTTGGTTACACAGAGACATAAATTCAAAATAATGCGACAAGAGAAATTTATTTTTAATCAGTTATTTCACAGTATGTGGTAGTGGCTAAAAATCGGGTAGGTAGGACATATGTAAGAAAACAACTCAGCTCATGAAAGCGACACAGTCCATCTGCTCTCTGGACCAGCCCAACATCCCTGCGCTGTAACTGAGACAAGATATATTTTCTGACTACAGCTGCATTGAGAAGACTTCATATCTATAGTCAAAACATACTGACTTGTTTAACTGGATCACTATTCTTTCCATTAATTTGGTTTTTTAAATATTTACATATAAATGTGAAACGTATTAGACTGTGGTTTTATTAAAAGAAGAAGGGCACATTTTAATCATTTTATTAAATGTTATAAGACTTGTGGGGACTTTCCTGACGGTCCAGTTGTTGAGAGTCCCCCTTGCAGTGCAGGAGACACATGTCTGATCCCCGTTTGGGTATCTAGGATCCCCTGTGCTGTGGAACAACTGGGCCCGTGTGATGCAACTACGGAGCCTATGCCCTCTGACACCCACATGCCGCAACTAGAGAGTCTTTGTGCCACAAGGAAAGATACCACATTATGCAACAAAGATCCCATGTGCTGCAGCTAAGACCTGACACAGCCAAAAACATAAATAAATATTTTAAAATAAATGAAATTCAGAAAGAGACTTTTGGTACAATACAAAGTCAGGCTATAGATTCAGTCCTTTGCACAAATGGACTCTTTTTTTGTTTTAGTTGTTTTTAAATGAACTAGTTGTGGTTGTCAACATTTAAAAACAAGAGACATCAAATAAAAATCTAGGCTTCCTTGGACAAAAGAAAGATCTAGCCAGACCAGACTGACTTTCCCTCAATTCACGTTACCTACATGCCAACAATCTGCTCTCCAAAATCATGCAACTGATCCACTTCAGTCAGTAAGTTGGGGGCTCCCAAAATATTTTGGTTTGAAAATCTGGCTTATATTTTCTTTGAGTAATCATGAATGGACTAAAGCACTTTATGAGATTCTTTCACTATTTGTAACAAATAGTATTAATCCACGTAGTTTGCTTTAAGGTGGCATTGCAGGGAGTAAATCAAGTAACTAAATGCATCTATCTAAAATGACACCTAAAATGTCTTTATGCAACAACTGCAGCATGCCCTCTTACTCAAAAATAAATCTCAGCATTGGACAGGGATGGATAATTACCTAATTTTTCTGCCTGGTATACTTCCCATTCTTTGCCTGCAAGTAAAGTGAAACCAAATATCCAGGAAAGAAATAATATCATAGAAAACAAATATCTTTTATGTTAAAATGGCAGTCACTCATGCCAATGAGATTACAGCTCAATACATAGGAAAAAAGAGAATGATCTGGACCCAGAGGTAATGCCTTAAAGGAATTCATTTTCCTGTCCCCGCTGAGAATACTTTCTATCATAGCCTGAGAGGCACTAAAGTAAATTGGCAAAAAGGAAACCTCTCTGCATATGGTGTTTACTCGGAAGGGTGAGGAGCCAAAGACACCTTCAGTCACAGCAAGTTGGGCCCGTCTCTAGCGCAGTATCATTTCAAGAGCGGCCCCTGATGAAGTCTCAGGCTTCTGCGCCCATTAGACTCAGTGTGAAAGGTCTTCATGCACTTGCCAGCTGGCATGGTAGACTGTGTTATCTAAAGATGTGAACAGCCTCAGCACTGGCCTGGCTGCAACTGGAAACCAAAGCGACAATTAATTATGGATGGAATGCAGCCAGGCAAGGCTGCAATTGTAATCAAATGAGACCACACTGAGGAAAAATAACATTTTATCCTGTGCTGGGTACCTTACAGATAGATTTATGGCTACACTGCCAGTTGGAGATAAAGTAAAAATCAATCATATTATTCACATGAGCAACATAAGCAAGTACTGATGAAACAAAAAAAAATATGCTTCCTATGATTGTGTGGCAGATACTTCATTTATATACAGCTTTATTTGGCATAAGCACAGATCCTCAATTTTTTTTTTAATGAAAGCTGAGAAATACACTATCAGCTGGTACTGTAATGAAGTGATCTGGGAACTTTTTAGATTCAAAGCCTTGGTTGCAAAAATATATTACAGTGTTTCCTGCCTGCTTTACTGCCTTGCTCATATTTCATTATGATAACTCTATTGCATTTTAAAATGTGGAGCCTGGAAGCTACAGAATATCCCCAGTTAACAAACAGAACAGCTTGTTCATTATGTCCATGAATAACCAAAAGAGAAAAGATAATGCTAATTCTTGCAGTAAAAAAAAAAAGTAAAGAATTTAGGTTTCTTTAGAAGCACAATTTAAATCTCAATCTAGTTCTGTAAAAGGACTTCCCTGGTGGCTCAGACAGTAAAGAAACTGCCTGCAATGCAGGAGACTGGGGTTCAATCCCTGGGTCAGGAAGATCCCCTGGAGAAGGCAATAGCAACCCACTCCAGTATTCTTGCCTGGAGAATCCCATGGACAGAGGAGCCTGGAGGGCTACAGTCCATGGGGTCACAAGAGTCAGACATGTCTGAGTGACTAACGCACACACCCATACATTCACACACACACACACACACACACACACACACACATATACACACTAGTTTTGTAAAGGAAGGAGCACTATGAAATGAACATTCCCTAAAAATCATGGCCTTTGAAGGACTAAAATACTAAGCTACACAGAGAAATGCTGCAATAAACCACAGGTTAATGGGGAAGAGTGTCATGTGGACTAAAATTAGTTACAATCTAGCAAGTTTTTAATTAAAAAATAGCCATCTGTGGCTAGTGACAGTATGCACTTATGCATTAGCAACAGAAATGCTACTTCTTTTTTTAATTCCTTAGAATAGGTTTTACATAGAAGTTTAAGTAACTTTGGCAATTCAAATGAAAATGTATAGCTGTTTAACCTCCAAACTTATAGACCATCTCTGGGCAATTGAAATCTTCCCATCAATAGCCTAGGAGATTTTACAGAGAAACTGGAGTCTGTCTGCCCGTCTTCAATTCCATCTCACCGTCTACCAGTTTCTGCTGCTGCTGCTAAATCACTTCAGTCGTGTCCAACTCTGTGCGACCCCATAGACGGCAGCCCACCAGGCTCCCCCATCCCTGGGAGTCTCCAGGCAAGAACACTGGAGTGGGTTGCCATTTCCTTCTCCAGTTTCTAGTCCTTGCCAAACTACCTGTGGGTGAGTGGGGTGACGGGAGGAAAGCCAGGGATTCCAGCCAAAGCGTAGGTAGGTAGAAAGGAGCAGAATGGCAGAATGCCACAGCAGGCTCAATTCTCTGCTCACCCACCCAGCCACCCCCATTCCCCCACCCAAGCCCCTGCAGCAGAAGCCAAAATATCCAGTGACTAGTGACTGTGGAGTCACTTTTAAGAACTGCTTAACCAAAATGTCATCTCAAGAAGTGGAACACTAGGCATTATAATGAGAAAGTGCATGGATGGATGGTAAACAAACCATAGCACTTACAGTCCAACAACAGGGCGATTTCCTTTGTGGGTGACCTTACATCCCTTGCTTTGGACAGGGCTGCAGCTTGAGTGTAGCTTCTAATTAAAATTAAACAATAAATGCTGCTATCCTGACAACAGTTATTTCATAGCAGTCTTTGCTGGTTTAGTATGGCACAACTGGTTTTGCCTTTATTGGTTGCCTTGTTCCTCCAAATTAAGCAATTAAACAATTTGTTCATGTTAAAGGTCGTTGCTTGTTGTGATCCATTCAAATTCAAGACGAATGAATGAGTATATCCTATAGAATTCCAGAAAACAAATGCTTCAAAGGAAGATAGGGAGAAGCACCGTCTACAGAGTATCTTGTAATTACGAAAGTTAGGGTACTCATTAGCAAGTGTCCTCTAATTCCTTTGCCAGTGTGAGGCCCCCTTAACAGGTAAGTAAAGCTTTAATTTGTTTTCCTGCAAAGTGACTTCCTTCTTTCTGTCACAGAATGACAGAACACTGAGTTTTTGTTACTTGGCATTTTTTTCCTGATGAAAAAAGCAAGACTGAGAAACAGAATTTTCAAACTGTTGAGGAATACATCAATGTGCATGTGTATAAAAGTTTGCAGGGTGAGAAAAAATAAGACCATTATGGTTAGAATACAGTCACCCATAATTCAACATTGTGTCATGATTTTGGAGGAAAATGTCTTTCTCTCTCTTCAGACTGGGTTTTGTCCTCAGCCCCAAACTAGCGTATATATTTCCTACCTGCTGCTGCTAAGTCGCTTCAGTCGTGTCCGACTCTGTGAGACCCCATAGATGGCAGCCCACCAGGCTCCCCCATCCCTGGGATTCTCCAGGCAAGAACACTGGAGTGGGTTGCCATTTCCTTCTCCAATGCATGAAAGTGAAAAAATAAAGCGAAGTCGCTCAGTCATCTCCGACTCCTAGCGACCCCATGGACTGCAGCCCACCAGGCCCCTCCGTCCATGGGATTTTCCAGGCAAGAGTACTGGAGTGGGGTGCCATTGCCTTCTCCGGGATTTCCTACCTAGGCCTAGGCAATTCTTTTTACAGTCCCAGAACTTGTCAGTGCTCTAGAAACTTCTCCTCCTTTCCCAGACAGAATTAAAGAGCTCACTTACCTGTGTCTCTATACTGGGACTGTATGTACATTCCCGTCTTTGAATTTTTAGCTAATTCTGTGTATGTTGGTCCCCTGCCCCCATCTCCCACCCACCATGTCCCTACCCCACTACTCCCAATTCTTAACTCCACTGAGACTTATTTGAGGCCAGAAAATACATTTTATCTGCTTTAGGATCTAAAGTACTGTGCACACAGCCCAACACCTAATATGCCCCAGTAATAGTTTATCAAATTGGATCAAGTTTAACAATTCAAAATACATCTACAGAACAATTGCCATGTATACATAACCTCCTTTGCTTTATGTTGTTCCATCTTAGAAAATAAAATTCAGAAGACATTTCAATCTACGTAATTTTACCATCCCTTCAGTATATTTAGAAAAACAGCTATCATACACTGGATTCCTAAATGATTAAAATTCATACATATTTAACTCAAAACTCTGTTAAGTATTTGGGGAACCAGTATCTTCAAACCAACAGCCTAGGAAATGTCATGTAGATATTCCAGCCTCTGTCCTTTGCTCAAACCTTCTGGTCTCCCCAGCCTTTTACTCCTTTCAGTACATGGCGCACTCTCTGTACAAGTAGGTGAGGGGAGTAGAGAACAGTCAGGAAATTTCAGGCAAAAGAAGAAGGTGCTGTTTTGTACATATGCATTGTATTAAGTGATTCATGTACACTATTTCATTTATTCCCAAAGTATGTGTTAATATTTCAGCTTTACACATCACAAAAGTGAATCTTAAGTATTTTCAGCCACACAAGCAAGAAAGAGAATCATAATTCAAAAGTTTTTGTTCTGATTTTAAAGGTTATATGGCTCTTTCAATGGCACCCCACTCCATTACTCTTGCCTGGAAAATCCCATGGATGGAGGAGCTTGGTAGGCTGCAGTTCATGGGGTCGCTAAGAGTCGGACACGACTGAGCAACTTCACTTTCACTTTTCAATTTCATGCATTGGAGAAGGAAATGGCAACCTACTCCAGTCTTGCCTGGAGAATCCCAGGGACAGGGGAGCCTGGTGGGCTGCCATCTACGGGGTCGCACAGAATTGGACACGACTCAAGCGACTTAGCAGCAGCATCGTGACTTGACACAGCAATTAAACTGCTCCATTTTTTTAATTGTATTTTTTTTCCTAGTTGGTGAAAAGTATTTCTTATTTTGCCACTGAGGACTTATTGAGTGTCTAAGTGATAAGCATACATCTAGTGTATCCTGTGTTTCAGAGCGAAAATTTCAGAATCACAGGAAAGAATCTCTTGTAAATTTACAGTTGGGCCTCCAGCTGTGACTTCTCTATTTAGTAATTTATATAAAGAGTCATTTGGGGGCTTCCCCTGTGGCTCAGTGGAGAAGAATCCCCTGCCAATGCAGGGGCCAAGGGTTCGATCCCCTGGCCCGGGAAGATCCTACATGCCACGGAGCAGCTAAGCACCTGAGCCACAGCATTAAGCTGGAGCCCCAGAGCCCAGGAGATTCAACTACCAAAACCCACACACTCTCTCTGTAACCAGAGAAACCACCACAAGAAGTGCGTGTGCCGCAGCTACAGAGAGTCCCCCACTCGCCACAACTAGAGAAAAGCTTGTACAGCAACAAAGACCCAGCACGGGCAAAAATCAATACATGAGATTATTTTTAAGAAAGAAATCATTTGGATATGCATATTTCATGTATTTAAACTCTTTTCATTTTGAAAGTTGGCATAGGAATATCTGCAGCTTGATATATTAAAATAATATATGTTTTCTCACTAGTGTATAATCACAGAGAACGTTTTATTGAAAGAAGACTTTCATATATTCTTTCTATATAACAAAGCCTAATACAAATCAAACATGTGCCTATATTGTAGCTCCAGAGACGAATTCAAAACAACAAAAATCTTTGCTTTTGGCTGGACCCGCCTCAACTTTTGCACTTGAAAAGTATGTGGCTCTTTCCACAGATATTTCTCTTATGGAGAGCACTCTTTTCTGCTTCCATGCCATCATTTGGCTACTTCTTCCTGATTTGTTTCTCTCAGAACAAACTTTGTCCCAGAGATTCTTAGTCATTTTTCATTATGGTCAGTTTCTTTTGTAATGCTACACACTTTATGTCATATATTTGAATTTTTTTTTTAGAAGGGGCTCATGTCACCAAAGATGTTAAGAGAGACCCTCCTTTAGAATCCCACATTGTGTGTGTGAGAATTCAGTCACGTAAGACTCTTTGAGACCCCACAGAATATAGCCTCTGTCCATGGGATTTCCCAGGCAAGAGTACTGGAGTGGGTTGGCATTCCCTTCTCCAGGGCATCTCCCTGACCCAGGGGCTGAACCTGTGTCTCTTGTGTCTCCTGCATTGGCAGGTGGGTTCTGTACCACTAGTGCCACCTGGGCAGCCCACATTTCCACGCTGCTGTGGTCTTATTCCTTGATTAAATCATGATGTTGTTTGGTTTTGCCTCCACCAAAGGGCAGACACCTCAAGGCGGGGGAGCAGCTGTGTTCACACTGCATTCCCTCCACCCACACGTTACTTGTACGTGGAAAAGGAAACCAGATATTTGTGGAAAGCATGGATGAACTATATCAATTCAGAGTGACAACCCTGATTATTTTATGCTGCTCAGTACTTGTATCTGAAAACTGTAGATAAATAAAAAATGGGAGCATAAATTCTGATTAAATGCTATTTGATAGAAAAGAATCTTCCAAATATACCAGTTCAAAGAAAAGGACAGAAGGGCTTCCTAGGTGGCACCAGTGGTAAAGAACCCATCTGCCAATGCAGGAGACATAAGAGACGTGGGTTCAATCCATGGGTCAGGAAGATCCACTGGAGGAAGGTACAGCAACCCTCTCCACTATTCTTGTCTGGAGAATGCCCATGGACAGAGGAGCCTGGTGGGCTACAGTCCATAGGTTTGCAAAGAGTCAGATGTGACTGAAGCCACTTAGCACATATGCACAATAGACTAAGACCCTGAAGACTGTCTGCCTGTCTCTGTATAGTTGCATTTCTCTCCTACTTCATCTGCATTCTGGCCCTCAAGAGGATGGATACAAGGCTGGACTGCTGGAATCCAGTTCTTTACGACCACTGGCCTCCCAATAATGAGATGAGAATGTCTCTATGGCCAAGGACAAAGCCTGGTCCCTGAACGTGTCCACTGCTCCCCAAACTCTTGGGTTTGTTTTCCTGACCTCAGTTGCCTCACTGTTATTTAAGAACATATATTTTGTAATGAAAGGAAGGGAACAGAGGGGGAAATTAAGTGAACTATTTAGAAACCGTTATATATGCAAACACTATACTACAGGCTTTTAGGGATAGGCATAACGTTTTTCATATTACTATTGAATGGTAAGTAATTTGTTTAACATTATGCAGTGATTAAGTTGAACAGACTGAGCTTGACCTAGATCTGTATACTCTAAAACTACTGGTCTCTTCTGCCTAGAATAGGGGTCTAGCTGCTGGGAGAACTGAAGTCATCATAAGCAGATGGCTGTAAAACCATCTTGATGTCAGTAGATGTAGTGATTCCCGTGGAGGGGGTGGGAAGGGCAGGACTGCTGTCTTCAGGAAAAAATTTCTTTCTGATTATGTTACCTCAAGGACCAACAGGTTATTGTCAGATTGAAAAAGTTACTCAAAACAGAAGACCTAGGTGTGAGACACACAGTAGGAATCCAATTAAAAGTGACTCCCTCCCTTTAACTTCTCCCCTAAACCATGGTTGACCTTAACTTCCACATATTTTCAAAACCATAGAACAATCCACCTGACACTTTCTCAACTTAGATGCTAGTTCTTCCCTGAACCCTTTCCTGATTGCTTTCAAACAGACGTTTTTGTTCACTTTTCTCCAGACCTTAATTTCACTAATGCTAATTTGCCATAGACCATAAGATACATATTTGTGGTATGTATTAAGAAAGAAAAAGTATTGCCAGTTAAAGTATGGCAAATCAATTATAAGGGGCATCCCACTTCAAATATGTAAAAATGTAAAAAGTGCCCTTCCTAGAATCATTTAAAACTGTGTCTCTGGTGGTAATCTTCAGTCTGTCCTGCCTTGTTGTTCAGTTGCTCAGTCATGACCAACTCTTTGTGACCCCAGGACTGCAGCGCCCTAGGCTTCCCTGTCCTTCACTATCTCCCGGAGTTTGCTCAAACTCATGTCCATTGAATCAGTGATGCCATCCAACCATCTCATGGATGGATGGAGAAGCCACCTGCTTCTCCTCTTGCCCTCCATCTTTCCTAGCATCAGGGTCTTTTCCAATGAGTCAGTTCTTCACATCAAGTGGCCAAAGTATTGGAGCTTCAGCTCCAGCATCAGTCCTTCCAATGACTATACAGGACTGATTTCCTTTAGGATGGACTGATTTGATATCCTTCAATTCAAGGGACTCTCAAGAGTCTTCTCCAAAACCACACTTCAAAAGCATCAAATCTTCAGCATTCAGCCTTCTTTATGGTCAACTCTCACATCCATACATGACTACTGGAAAAACCATAGCTTTGACTAACGCACCTTCTTTGGCAAAGTAATGTCTCCGCTTTTTAATTCTATCTACGTTTATTATAGCTTTTCTTCCAAGGAGTAAATGCCTTTTAGTTTCATGGCTGCAGTCACTGTCTGCAGTGATTCTGCAGCCCAAGAAAATAAAATCTGTCACTGCTTCCTTTGTTTCCCCATCTCTTTTCCATGAAGTGATGTCCTGCCTTGGAACTGGGGCTTTTGTACTCATGAAGAGTCAAGAAGTGACTACATACACTTCCAGTGATCTAGTCTTCTAGCTGCTGGACAAAGCGGCTTAGTAGCCCAAAGACAGTCCTTGGGAAAGGACTGTAGGTGGCAACGGTTACGAGCCCATTCATAAAGGGAAACTTGGAGCTCCCTGGTGGTGCAGTGGATAGGAATCTGCCTGCCAATGCAGGGGACAGAGGTTAGATCCCTGGTCCAGGAAGACTCCACACACTGCAAAGCAACGAAGCCCCCATGCCACAACCACTGAGCCCGCACTCTAGGGCCCGCGAGCCACGACCACTGAGCCTTCGTGCGACAAGCTACAGTGGGCTTGAGGGCCCGGAACCACAAATACTGAGCCCATGTGCTGCAACTACTGAAGCCAGCAGCCTGGAGCCTGTTCTGTGCAACCAGAGAAGTCACCACAATGAGAATCCCGTGCACCGCAACTAAAGAGTAGCCCCCACTCGCAGCGACTAGAGAAAAGCTTACACAGGAACAAAGACCCAGCACAGCCAAAAATAAATAAATAAAAATTATTTTTAAAAAATAGCTGAGCCATTACATTAAAAAAAAAAAAAAAGCCGTCTTTCTTAAAGGGCATGCTGGGTATGCCTGTAATACTGTAGCCTCAGGGCAGAGTGTAGCAAGAAACAAAACCAGGAGACTGTGTGAAGTCACTTCCAAAGACGTTGAGTTCAACTGGATCCAAGAGGCAAAGACAGAATCAAGGGGCAAAGCCAAGGTCAGTTACACTGCTGGGCTGGAAGATGCCAACTAATGACTGAATAAGTACCGAGTTAATGGTCATGGATGAAAGCCAGAGGTAAATGGGGAAGCGGGAACAGGGGGTACAGGAGAATATCCAACTGGATTCAGGCAGAGAGTATCTTGCTGACCTAGGGTTCCTTTTAAAAATGTGAGGACACTCTTCCTCTGCTGTATAGGGGTGAGAGGGACATTGAGAAGGCGCCGTCGGGGTGAGGCTGGTGTACTGGACTGAAGTATACTACACAAAGCTTGGATTTCTCATATCTGTAAAAGACAGTGATTCAGAATTTGTCAGTGTCATTTCACAGAAACCCACTCCACCTGGTCTGCAAGAGCCACAGCCAACTGCTCTGGGAACCTCTGATGAAAGAGCTGAGACCTATTTCAACTCTGACTTCATGTAGTTTTTCTTAAGCTTTAGTACCAGTCTTAAACATCATCTATTTAATCGCCCAGGGGAGAATTTTTTTAAAGTGTTAATGAGAATGTAGCTCATTGTCATTTTAGTTTCTCAATGACTCAATTATATGACATTTACTTATGCCCTCTGAATGACAACAGTCATGCCAGCTGCTGGCTGAATGGGAATTTCCCAGCAGTATTTAAATACATTATCTTCACTAGCTCTTTGCTAGAATTCACTCTGAACAGATGTGGCAGCTGTCATTCATTGAATTCTAGAACAGCCTTATCACTGTTTTATGGTTCTGGTGTCTGCTTAGTTATTTTTTCCTCAGTTATTCATGTTTTAAATTTTAATTTATATTATCAACCTGTTTTAATTCGTGCCAGGCATTAATCTTTATCTAAATTTAATTGTCTCTACATTTTCTATCTTAAGTTTATACCTACCATGTATTTGTAACTCATTTTACTATACATTCTTGTTCAAAAAGATAAGTAGAATAAACGGTAGGAAAGTCCCTAACTAGGATTCACACCAAATTCAGATGTCTTTGCTGATGTGTTACAGAAGTTGTTTATCATCTTTCCTTAGCATGTGATACAGTAAACTCTCAGACAATTCTATGCTTGGACAATACACTGGTGTACTCATTAACAATTTCCCTGGATAATGTTCTCCATCTGCAACTTTTAAAGAATGTATATCATGAATCATTTTTTGATAATTTAAATGATACGTCTTCTATCACTACACAGAGTAAAATGCAGAAGTGACTAATAAGCAAGATTTCTGAGTCATGAAAGTTAACCCAGACTTTTTGATACACAGTTGCATAAATTTCAGACTTCAAAAAGGTAGTTAACAGTCTCCTATCTTTGAAGGATAAACCAGTTGTTAAGGTTGAGTCAGGTTCAACTAAATGAAAAAGATAATTGGAAGAAAAAAGAAAATGCTTCCAGAGCTGTTGAGAAGAATATTAATCACTGAGTGCCCCCTGGGAGTTCCTGGCCCATAAAACTCGGCATTGCTTCAAAGAACTCTTTCCTCATTTCCACTAACAATTTTCTTTACATTCTTAAGTACAAAGATACATTTGTAAAGGTGGCAATTTTAAATATTGTTCTGAATAACTTATGTGACAAATGAAAGAGATATTTTGATAAGCTAGTTTTCACAGCATATAAACAAATAGATACCTCTGTGCTTCTATTATTTAATGAGTGCTTACTGTATTTGAGGAACGGCTAAGTATATACTGTCCAAAATTCTTTCCCATTTCAGGGTCTTTGAATTGGTTGTTCTCAAAGCCTGAAAGGTGCCTCCTCAAATGAATGGCCATCCCTTTATAAGTTTCAGACCTTCCTGACAATATATCACAAAGCAGAACTCTCTACCCTATCTGCCACATTTACCCATTTACATCTTTCAAGCTCCTCTTTCAAATCTGTAATTGACTTATTCATTTATTTGTCAACTTGTTTATGTCTACCTTCCCACTCATACAACAGAATTCTCAGAAGGGCAGAAACTTCATTTCATACACCTCTGAATCCCTGACTCTGGTACATCATTAATACTAAAAAAGTATAGACTAAGCAAATGTGTGAATGCTTTATTAAGTATTATATCATTTAATCCTCTATAAATATCCCATGGGATCTTTCAAAGGAACTAAGGCTCAGATGGATTAAGAATCTTGACTAAAGTCACTTGAGCAGTCAGGCAGCACAAGGATTCAAGCTATATCCTTAATCTTCATGGATTTTTCATCTCTCATAGTAATTTCACTTAATAGTATTACCATCTTCCCAGCACCTGCACTTGAAACCTGAAGACCTTTCTTTGGTGCCCCCACCCAACCAATTGGTTACCAAGTCCTTGGTTTTGTTTTGTTGTTTGTTTATTAGTTTTGGCTGTGCTGGGTCTTCGTTGCTGTGCCTGGGCTTTCTCTAATTGCAACCAGCAGGGGCAATCTTCTTGTTGAGGTGCTTGGGCTTCTTATTGCGAAGGCTTCTCTTGCTGTGAAGCATGGCTTCTAGGGTGCTCAGGCTTCAGCAGTTGTGGTGCACAGGCTTAGCGCCCTGGGGCCTGTGGAACCTTCCCAGAACAGGGATTGAACCTGTGTCCCCTGCACTGGCAGGCAGATTCTTAATCACTGGACCACCAGGGAAGTCCGACACAGCCTTAGTTTTGACTTCACCATTTCTCATCAACATTGCCCTTTGCCTCCTCACTGGTCTCCCTGCTGTAAGTGACTTCTTCCAAGATAACAGTGTAGATTCAGCACTTCTGCTGAAATTGCTGAGAAGTTTCTCTCCATCTTTCAGACAAAATTCATACTCAGTTTTGCAAACCCCTTGAGGAGCTGGCTTCTGCCGCCTTCATTTTCATTTCCCTTTCTCACTGCATTAAAACCTATGCTCATTGCCTAAAATACTGGCATTCTTCCATAGCCCTGTGTTTTTAGATTGTTTTCTCTGAATGCGTTTCCCCCACTTGTCTGCCAGTTTCATATCTAATCGTTTTCCAGGACTTGAGACAAACGTCACCTCTTTTTGAAGTCCTTATCTGATCTAATCTTTATACAAGCATCGCCACTAAACTGAGACATGACCCTGCTCTAGAGTGCCATAAAACCTAAAATAAACCTCCTTACCATGGCGTTTCACAGTGTGTAGTAACTGTCACACTTTGTTATTTAGGCTTTTCTTTGGTGTTATTTCATTAAAAAAAAAAAAGTGTGGCATTCCTTGATGGACTCCCTGAGGGCAGGTCCCTAGCATAGTTGCTGGTGTGCAGTAATTACCCAGAAGTTATTTATTGAAAGGATAAATTGAAAAGTGAATATATTTTTGAACATGATTACAATTAAGTTCAATAAAGAAAAGAAAGTGAAGTATGAATTGTGCCATGAATGTATTAAATAGTATCAATAGATGTGCACAGGGTATTCAGTTTCTGACTGCAGCCCTAAAGAACCCCGTGTGGCAGAGCATGGAGGGTGCTTTTCGCTGCATCAATCCTGTCCCCAAAATAGCTTCAAGCTGCTGCGCTCAGTACAATGGAAGATACATAAATACAGTCAGCTGCTTTGGAATTTCGAGAACCAATGAAAGAGACACCATTTTCCAAAGGAATTCATATGAACCCCACGACTTCCTCAAGACATATGACCTGCAAATGCTTTAGAAATCATTTAACTTGGTCTTTACTTAAACAACAACCAACAAACTGTCTTGAAATATCGATTTGCCTTGAATCACTGATTTCATCTATTTGCTCTAAAATTCTCTTCTTTGAGACCTATTTGATAATTTGAAGAGCAGCTCTATGTTCATAAATTCAGGGGCTGCTTAAGTGTATACTTTATTGTATTTTAAAATCTCATCGTTAAGAAAAAAAAAACCCTCTGCATTTGAGCTCTCCTGAGAAGTAACTTTTTAGTCATACTCACCAAATCCTATTTTGCAGATTCCAGAGAGGCATAATGCTATATATAAATTTCAAACAGGGATTCCTAGAGAGCAGGGACAGGGCCAGCTGCTGAACTGCTCAGGGGACACTGAACTGCAAACAAAAAGCAAAGGGGGGATTTTTTTTTTTCTTGTGGGCCTTGAAGAATTATTTTGCTTTGCCTTTGTCCGGGGTTTCCATGGAAACTTCTCTCCTGAAAATGTGCAGTTCTTCAGAGCCCTCGCCGTGAATGCAAGCAGAAGACAGACCTGAAGCTAGCTACATCTATTTTAGTGTTGCCATGAGTTGATGAAATCAAGAGATAATTGTTATATTCATAAAGAAATCAGTAACATGGAAATGAGTATAATGAGTTTAATGAACAAACACTGGGTTTTTAGATGGTACCTTTAATCTTCCTTCTGCCTTTGGGTAAATATAATGCAGGTTTATATACGGTTTTTGGACTTTCCTGGTGGCTCAGTGGTAAAGAATCTGCCTGTCAATTCAGGAGATGCTGGTTCCATCCCTGGGTCAGGAAGATCCCCTGAAGATAGAAATGGCAACTCACTCCAGTATTCTTGTCTGGGAAATCCCATGGCCAGAGGAGCCTGGCAGGCTACAGTCCATGGAGTCACCAAAGAGTCAAACACAACTGAGTGACGAAACAAAAGCAACATATAAGGTTTAGGTTTCTAATACCATACAGAAAATAATAAAAACTACAGTAGCAGTGATTGATCCAAAAGTGCCAATAATCAGCCTAAACTTTCACTCATCCTATGCACTCAAGCAAAATGAAAGAAAAATTTCAAAATAATATGTTGACCCAGAAATCACTCTTTTATCTCTAAGAAACAACTTGGGAAAAATCCTACGAAGGACAGGTAAAAGGAGTAGAGATTATACTTTTAGTTCAGAAAGACTTTGATGCTCACAAGAAGGCCCAGGCTACATATGAGTAATACCTGGGAAGTACTATAAACAAGGAATATTCCAATAATATCATGTTTTCTCAGGAGAAGCACAGAAATTCCCCCAAATTCACAGAGGAACAGAGCAAGGGAAAGAAAACAGTCAGGTTCTTGGTATGAGTAAAAAGGGAAATGGTGTGTGTTCATAATGTGGTACATGCCACGTCCTGCTCAGGTTTCCTCCAGTCAGCACTGAGTTAAGGATATGCTGGGCGGGACAGGAGAAATGGGATTCTTCCCCTGAGGAAGTGTATCTCTCAGCAGAGGAGACAGACATAAAAGAGCTGATTGGAATGAATTACCAATTGCAAAATGTGCTATAAAATGAGCAATGCAGGGTTCCCTGAGAGAATGTAAGGAAGAAACCTCAACTTGTATATTCCCACCCTCACAATAATCCCTTAAATTAGATGCTGTAATCCTGTTTCACAGGAGCTAACAGAGGCACAGAGAAAGGAAGAATTTACCCCAAGGTCAATCAGGAACTAAATACTGGAGCCAGCCTGTGAATCAGTGTTGGTCTGTTGGGCTTCATGGTCTTTTTCCTATGCTACATGATTTTGTGAGTAGCCATTTCAATTTATTGCTGAATTAAGAATTGGAGAGATATGAAATATATCTGTCAAGAGATGCTAGAAATTTTCTGTCATGTCTAACTCTCTCTGAATCATTTTCTCAGTAAGCACTTTAAAGTAATCATCTGAAACTGGTCATTCGGACATGATGACTCTCATTTAAATACTTATGAATTTGCCCATCTAAGATATTCCCCAGTTAGGATTCACAAAACCAAGTAGCTGGGCTGCGAAGTCAGCAAACTGACATCACTACACTGAAGTAGCATGAAGTTTGGAATCTACAGGACTCATCTCTCAGCCCTCATTCAGATCTTCTCCCTGATCTGCCATTGCCTGCTCTCTCGCTCTTTGTTATCCTGGTACATGCCTGTCACTCTAACTCAACAATAAGCAATTCTGAATGTATTAGAAACACATCTTACTTACCTTTGTGCATACATGCTAAGTCACTTCAGTCATGATCAACTCTTTGAGACCTATGGACTGTAGCCTACCAGGCTTCTCTGTCCATGGTATTCTCCAGGCAAGAATACTGGAGAGGGTTGCCATGCCCTTCTCAAAGGATCTTCCCGACCCAGGGATCGAACGTACATCTCTTATGTCTCCCGCATTGGCAAGCAAGTCCTTTGCCACTAGCACCATCTGGGAAGCCCCACTTATCTTTGTATCAGAGTGACAAACATGTCACTCTAGATACTTGTTAAATAAATTAAACAAGTTAAAATGCTCTTCTTCAAATATGTAATAGTAATACTTTCATTAAATATTATTGCTTCAAATCCTGAGGAAAAAAAAACAAAGCTGGAGGCATAATCCTCCCAGACTGCAGACAATCCTACAAAGCTACAGTGATTAAAACAGCATGGTATTGATACAAAAACAGACATAAAGATCAATGAAACAGAATACAAAGCCCAAAAATAAACTCAAACACCTGTGGTCAATTAATCTTTGACAAAAAGAGGCAAACACACACACACACACACACACACACACACATATATAATGGGAAAAAGTCTTCTCAGCAAATGGTGTTGAGAAAACTTGGACTCTCTCATGTAAATCAATGAAATTATAAAACTCCTTCACACCAATTACAAAAATAAACTCAAACTCAAGTTTAAAGCCCTGAATATAAGACATGACACCATAAAACTCTCAGAAGAAAACATAGCAAAACATTCTCTGACATAAATCACAGCAATATTTTCTTACATCAATCTTTCAAGGCAAAAGAAATAAAAACAAAAATGAACAAATGGGACCTAATCAAATTTAAAAGGTTTTGCAAAGCAAAGGAAACCATAAACAAAATGAAAAAGCAACCTACTCACTAGAAGAAAATATTTGCAAACAATGCAACCAACAAAGGCTTTATTTCTAAAAAACCCAATCAAAAAAAATGGGCAGGAGATCTAAACAGACATTTCTCCAAAGAAGACATAAAGATGGCCAACAGGCATAGGAAAAGATGCTTACCATCACTAAGTACTTCCACCCTTATGGCAGAAAGTGAAGAAGAACTAAAGAGCCTCTTGATGAACGTGAAAGAGGAGAGTGAAAAAGTTGGCTTAAAGCTCAACATTCAGAAAACGAAGATCATGGCATCTGGTCCCATCACTTCATGGCAAATAGATGGGGAACAGTGGAAACAATGGCTGCCTTTATTTTTCTGGGCTCCAAAATCACTGCAGATGGTGATTGCAGCAATGAAATTAAAACACACTTACTCCTTGGAAGGAAAGTTATGACCAACCTAGACAGCATATTAAAAAGCAGAGACATTACTTTGCCAACAAAGGTCTGTCTAGTCAGCTATGGTTTTTCCAGTGGTCATGTATGGATGTGAGAGTTGGACTATAAAGAAAGCTGAGTGCAGAAGAATTGATGCTTTTCAACTGTGGTGTTTGAGAAGACTCTTGAGAGTCCCTTGGACTGCAAGGAGATCCAACCAGTCCATCCTAAAGGAGATTAGTCCTGGGTGTTCATTGGAAGGATTGATGTTGAAGCTGAAACTCCAATACTTTGGCCACCTGATGCGAAGAGCTGACTCGTTGGAAAAGACCCTGATGCTGGGAAAGATTGAAGGCAGGAGGAGAAGGGGACAACAGAGGATGAGATGGTTGGATGGCATCACTGACAAATGAATGAATAAATAAGATACTATATAAACATATATATATATATATATATAATTGAATATTACTCAGCCATAAAAAATAATGAAATAATGCCATTTGTAGCATGCATGAACCTAGAGATAGATCACCATACTAAGTGAAGTAAGTCAGACAAAGAAAGATAAGTATCACATGACATCACTTACATGTGGAATCTAAAAAAATACAAATGAATTTATTTACAAAACAAAAACAGACTCACAGACAGAAAAACAAACCTACGGTTACCAAAGGGGAAAGGGGCAGAGGAGGGATAAATTAGGAGTATGGGGTTAACAGGAACACACTGCTATATGTAAAATAGATTAAAGTACTTATTATGTAGCATAGGAAACTCTATTCAATACCTATAATGATAAATAATCTGAAAAAAAAAACCTGTATGCAGGTCAAGAAACAACAGTTAGAACCAGACATGGAACAACTGACTGGTTCAAAATTGGGAAAAGAGCACATTAAGGCTGTATATTAACACCCTGCTTATTTAACTTATATGCATAGTACATATCGTGTGAAATGCCAGTCTGGATGAGTCACAGGCTGGAGTCAAGATTTGTAGAAGAAATATCAACCACCTCAGATATGCAGATGACACCACTCTAATGGCAGTCAGTGAAGAAGAACTAAAGAGCCTCTTGATGAGGGTGAAAGAGGAGAGTAAAACAGTTGGCTTAAAACTCAATATTTAAAAAACTAAGATCATGGCATCCAGTCCCATCACTTCATAGCAAATAGAAGGGGGAAAGGTAGAAACAGTGACAGATTTTCTTTTCTTGGGTTCTAAAACCACTGTGGGTGGTGACTGTGGCCATGAAATTAGAAGACACTTCCTTCTTGGAAGGAAAGCTATGACAAACTTAGGATATTAAAAAGCAAAGACATCATTTTGCCAATAATGGTCAATATAGTCAAAGATATGGTTTTTCCAGTGGTCATGTATACAGTGAGAGTCGCATCATAAAGAAAGCTGAGCACCAAAGAATTGATGCTTTCAAACCGTGGTGCTGGAGAAGACTCTTTAGAGTTCCTTGGACTGTAAGGAGATCAAACCAGTCAATCTTAAAGGAAGTCAACACAATATTCATTGGAAGGACTGATGCTAAAGTTGAAGCTCCAATACTTTGGCCACCTGATGGGAAGAGCTGACTCATTGGAAAAGACCCTGATGCTGGGAAAGATTGAAGGCAAAAAGAGAGGAGGGCGACAGAGGGTAAGATAGTTGTATAGCATCACCAACTCAATGGACATGAGTTTCAGCAAACTCCAGGAGATAGTAGAGGACAAGAAGCCTGGTGTGTTGTATTGCATGGGGTCACAAAGAGTCAGACAGGACTTAGCAACTGAACAACAAGAACATATATATATATATATATATATATATATATATATTTATTTATAATTAAACCACCTTGTGGTACACTTGAAACTAACACAATATTATAAATCAACTATACTTCAATTTAAAATATATATATATATAGTTATTTCATCCAAAATTCAAAATTCACACTAAAAATTCACATTATCAAATAATTTTGAATTTTCTTCCCCAGAGTCTCATTGCTATAAGAAGCTTATTGGCTACTATGTGATAACATTATTCTGAGATCTGAAATGGAATGAGTCAAATGTCCTTCTGCATAAAAAGCTGGAAAAAGGGGTAGAATATCAATTCATCTGATATTATCCCTAAAACTCCTAACTCCCTGCAAATAAAGGCCTTCATAATTTCTTGGTTACCTGTTTTGTCACCTGTCTTTGCCTTTCCAGGAACTGTAAGGTGTGTAACTTTAGAGGTAGCCTCCCTAATATCTTACTAAAAACAATAAAGAACAGCCTACATGCTTTTGTTTTTAGAATACTTTTCAGTATCCACTCTTGTGAACAATGGTGCAAAACACCTTGAAACAACATCCAACAATCAACAAAACACCATCCTAAAAAAAGCAAAGGCTCCTTAGGTTACATCAAAGGCAGAGGATAGGGCTATGACCACTGCTCCCCACACTCAAACAACTTTTTTTCCCTAAAGGAATTCAAGTAGAAAAATATTACATAAAGATTTAATAGTGTCTTGACAATGCAGTGACTGTCTCTGATGCATAATCTTCCTCATCCCATATATATTTTCTGAAAAAGTTCCATGTTCTCCAAATTTTTCCAGCCCACCATCTACCTGTGGATCAGAAGTTAAAAAGGAGTCCTGACTCTTAGAAATCCCTGGAGATGAACATCAGGCATACAGTGAAACTTACCTACTTCTTTCAATGTCTGCTATTGAAATCTTTGAAACTCCTATAAAATGATATCCTAAGAAAGGATATCTTTTCCCCCAATATCACCAAATCCATTGATCTCTTTGTCCATCTATTGATTTTTACATGTGGATTTCAACACCTCCAAATACCTGTTTTTCATAACACTAGTCCAGGGGATACTTAGGAAAAGAAAGGTGGTTGTTGAAGAGAGGGTTCTGTGGTCAAGTAAACTTAATAATGTCTACAGAACACTTATCTTTCAGAAATCCTTACAAAGTCTTATAATATAGAAATGAATTAATTTTATTTAACTCTGCAGTTGTCTAAACTACTTGGTCAAAACACTCTGATCTTAAGACATATCCTAGGAAATCAGATTTTCATGGAACACAGAAAAAACTATTGTAAATGGATAACTTTGGAGTTATTTGGCTGTGAATGGAAGACTTCCATTCTCTAGACCTAAGACCTTACAATTCATTCATTTCTTTAGCAAATATTTATTGAGCATCTACTATTTGCTAAGCACTTAAATTCCACTTGTTCAAGTCTAATCCAAACTTCAAGGATCAATCAAGACCCTAAATATGGAAAATGTAAATAACCTCCACAGAGCTCTGGAGTGAACATCAAATCCATTTTGTCATTAGCTCTGTTGTGATGACATTCTCTTTCTAGGAACTTGTATTCATTCACATTCCTTTCGCCTAGCCCCAGCATCAACTCTGCATCCAGTTATTGAGTTTCCACACTGTCCCAAACATAACTGAGTGTCTCCTTTGGCTCCCTGTCCAATTCCTCCTGGACTGAGTCCTGCTTAGACCCAGCGCAGCTAGGGAATTGGAGCCAGGTGTCTGAGGAGTAGGGTTCACATGTAGCTCCCTGATACCTACAGACAAGCACCTATAGCCAGGCCCACGTGTATGTTATTCAACATTTATTTCTTTTAGACCTTCTGAGATTCACACTGTGACTTCACATGTCTGGCTCCTGGATGCCAGCCATTTCCAGTACCTTCTGTCTTCCATCACCTAAACCTTAAGTGTGAAAATTCTCTCCTCCTTTAGAAGTCTGCAGCCCTATTTTGTTTTTCTTCCTTCGTCTCTGAATACCACTTTGTGACTTGTTTAATGGGTTTTATTTTTAAGTAGTGTCTTCAACAGACTGTGTGCTCAGACACAGTCCCAGGTCCTGTGTTTTCTTTCTCTACACTCACTAGCAGCCCATTTAGTCTCAACTCTTCAACTACAATAGAAAATATGATCAAATGTTAAAATGATTCATCTTTCATCATTTCTGAACAAATTGGTGAAGACCAACTGTGCATATTCTGAATGAAGCATTCATAAGAGCATACTAGACACTTCAAAATATCAATATCAAAATACATTATATATTTTGTATATCAATACATAATCAGAGAATAGAAGACAATAATTATAAATACTATTTAAGTTGGTATAAAAATTTTAATCCACCTTTGCTTTCTAGAATTATTTTGGAATACATACATTCTAAAACATCTACTACATCTTCCCTCCAGAAGATGTAAAAAGTCTTCATTTCCATTCTGTCTAATATGAATAAAAACATCCCAAAAGACATTAAAATAAATATAATTTTTAAACAAAAGTCTCAGATAAACTAAGAGCTGAAATTGTATTAATATATGAAAATGGTAATTCATTGACTCACTAATAGAACAACTAATCTCTTTGCCAGTAGTAATGATAGATGGTTAAAATAATAATACCTAATTCTGCAATATTTTATACCCTTCAAATACTTCCTGGTTTTCTGTTCCCAGTTGATTCCACTGAGAAATGAGGAGTGTCAATTAGAATCTCAATTTTATCATTTCAGTTCAGTTCAGTCACTCAGTCGTGTCTGACTCTTTGGGACCCCATGGACTGCAGCACGCCAGGCTTCCCTGTCCATCACCAACTCCTAGAGCTCACTCAAAATCATGTCCATCGACTCGGTGATGCCATCCAACTGTCTCATCCTCTGTCATCCCCTTCTCCTCCTGCCTTCAATCTTTCCCAGCATCAGGGTCTTTTCAAATGAGTCAGCTCTTCACATCAGGTGGCCAAAGCATTAGAGTTTCAGCTTCAGCATCAGTCCTTCCAATGAATACTTAGGATTGATTTCCTTTAGGACTGACTGGTTGGATCTCCTTGCAGTTTAAGGGACTCTCAAGAGTCTTCTCCAACACCACAGTTCAAAAGCATCAATTCTTCAGCACTCAGCTTTCTTTATGGTCCACTCTCACATCCATACATGACTACTGGAAAAATCATAGCTTTGATTAGATGGAATTTGTTGGCAAAGTAATGTCTCTGCTTTTTAATATGCTGTCTACATTGGTCATAACTTTTCTTCCAGGGAATAAGTGTCTTTTAATTTCATGGCTGCAGTCACCATCTGCAGTGATTTTGGAGCCCCCCAAAATTCTGAAAATATTCATATAGTTTTTTATAATCACTCATATGTTGAATAATCAATATATCTGAAAAAAACAGTAGTGTACAACAGAACATAAATTTTAAAATGCTGCACCATTTCACAGGTTAAGAAAGATGAGACCCAGAAGTATTATGACAACCAAGTTCAAAGAGATAAAAACCACTGCACAGCCAAGGTCACAGAAACATGAAAGCCATTACAGAAGAAATTTAAACACTGAAATTTCATTTCTATGGACAATATATAGATAATGTGATTCCCTGGTTCCTAATAGGGAAAGGAGTACATCAAGGCTGTATATTGTCACCCTGCTTATTTAACTTATATGCAGAGTACATCATGAGAAATGCTGGGCTGGATGAAGCACAAGCTGGAATCAAGGTTGCCAGGAGAAATAACAATAACCTCAGATGTGCAGACGACACCATCCTTATGGTAGAAAGAGAAGAAGAACTAAAGCCTCTTGATGAAAGTGAAAGAGGGGAGTGAAAAAGTTGGCTTAAAGCACAACATTCAGAAAACTAAGATTATGGCATCTGGTCCCATCACTTCATGGCAAATAGATGGGGAAAGAATGGAAACAGTGACAAACTTTATTTTCTTGGGCTCCAAAATCACTGCAGATGATGACTACAGCCATGAGATTAAAAGATGCTTGCTCCTTGGAAGAAAAGTTATGACCAACCTAGACAGCATATTAAAAAGCAGAGACATTGCCAACAAAGGTCCATCTAGTCAAAGCTGTGGTTTTTCCAGCGGTCATGTATGGATGTAAGAGTTTGACTATAAAGAAAGCTGAGCACCAAAGAATTGATGCTTTTGAACTGTGGTGTTGGAGAAGACTATTGAGAGTCCCTTGGACTGAAAGGAGATCCAACCAGTCTATCCCTAGGGAGGTCAGTCCTGAATATTCATTGGAACTCCAATACTTTGGCTACCTGATGCAAAGAATTGACTCATTTGAAAAGACTTTGATGCTGGGAAAGATTGAAGGCAGGAGGAGAAGGGGACAACAGAGGATGAGATGGTTGGATGGCATCACCGCCTTTATGGACATGAGTTTGAGTAAACTCCAGGAGTTGGCAATGGACGGGGAGGCCTGGCATGCTGCAGTCCATGGTGTTGCAAACAGTTGGACATGACTGTGTGACTGAATGGAATTGAATTGAATGTGATTGTATTTTACCCTTTCTAGTGTCTTCATCAGCTTCTTAATACATTTTCTGGTTCATTTTTCATCTCTAATGCTGAAGTTAAATTTGTCCTCTAACATGCTTCAGAGCTAATTTCCTGAGAATAAAATGGTGTGAGGTGAACTGTTTAATGAGGTCAGTCACTTAATTTCTTGTACTATTTTGAGGTAACTGGGCTAATAATGAATTTTTAAAGTCTGTCCTCTATAAACCTTTTTCCCTTTTTGTAAAACAATTGTTGTTAGTACACCAGTAACATTTGAAGTGAATATTTGAAGCTCGTAAGTGGATATATCTTGCCAAATCAAAGATAGTCTGATATCATCTTTAGAAAACACACTACATTTTTTAGATGTGATAATGCTTGAAAACAGTCACACATTGCTTTATATATGAATATATATATTTATCTTTTAACTATTACATTTAATTGATGTAACTGATGTGAAATATATCTATAAAACATGTTCTTTCCCCTGATTTCCAGATCTTTGACTTTAATCTCAACTCTTCTTCAATGTATATACACACTTATTACTTTGACTTACTTAAACCTGACTTCTGGATTTATTAACAGATAACTGATATATAACACATATATCATGTGAGGATTTCCAAAGACTTGCAATAGTAATAAATGATTTTTTAAACTATATAATGTACTCATCTCATAAACAGCAACAATGCAAAATATGGAAATAATATCACTGATAACCTAATTTTCAACTTGTATTTTGATATACTACAAATGTATATCTGACTTTGACATAGATTTATTCTGCAGCTTTTTATTTTTTATTTGTATTTATTTATTTAATCAGACAGTGTGCATCGTGGGCTCTTAACTCCCCAGCCAGGGATCGAAACTGTGCCTCCTGCAGTGGAAGCGCAGAACCTCAACCCCTAGACCCCAGGGAACTCCCTATTCTGAATCTGTTTTGGGGGGAGGTTTGGTTTTTCGGCCTCCCAGTGCAGCATTTGCCTTCTTAGTTCCCAGAGCAGGAATCCAGGGATTGAACTCTTTCCCCCTGCTTTGGAAGTCAGAGTCTTTACCACTGACCACCAGGGAAGTCCCTCTGTAGCTTTTTAAATGTTAGGAAATTAAACATATATTTGGCTTTGAAGTAATATAAAGGATGGAGCCAGATCTAAATTCCAAACCTGACTCTGTTAGCATGGCTAAGCCCCTTACTTCCTAGCCTCTTTTCGTTAGTAACCATCAAGTTCACCAATGATAAAATATGATAATTGAAGATTTCCTAAAACAAAACATGAAAAATACTAGATATCTTCCATTTTCCTTCTTTACTACACGATTGCTTCTGTATTCCTCCAAGTAGAACCATATACCATAAATTTTAAATACATGTAATGAAATTTCTACTTTGTTTCAGTGTAAATCTTATACAAATAAGGGTCATAAACTCATCGCTTGAGTTTCAGGGATAAAGGGTATATTTTTGGTTTGCTGCTGTTGTTCTGAAAAAAAAAAAAAAAAAAAAAACAATTGTTGCTTTGTCATCTTCTTGAAATCTGTCTCACTCTGTGATCTTTTTCATATCTTTGTCTAAAAATGGAGTCTCAATTATAGCCATACTATATTATTTAAACACTTACTGTGTATATTTCAAAACACAACAGGCTATACCAAATGACATATACCAATGACACCATTGTCACTGGCTATACCAATGACACCAAACATCTCTTCCAATAACTCTGCACACGTGAAAGTTACAACACAAAACTCATCACAGGCATCCACTCTCAGAAAAGCTGAAGTGTTTATAGCTAACCTCCTTCTAAAACTCTCCAAGTAAATGGAAATGATGGTTCTCACTGACAGTTACTATTTTATCCCCAGTAATTAACTCTCCTTCTTTGAAAAATCTTGCCTGGAGCTCATACAAGTAATCACAAATGACACCCCACTGGAACCAGGCATTCAAGGATTTAGAGATTTGTGATGAACCACACCCTGCCTCGGGAGCCCACAGATCAGCAAACCTCTCCTCTCCTTTTCTGGTTTCCTGGAAATGAAAATAATCCAATCACATCGTGGAACACAAGCCCATTCTACTTATGCTGGAGAACTTGCTCACCAGTAATTGGCTGATTTCCACAATCAATCTAATTCCACAGTTTTCAAATTACATGTTATAATCTAATAGAGGGTCTTGAAATCAAATTAGTATTTTGTAAACAGCATTTTTAAAAGTGAAGGAGAACAGAATAACATGGGATGGATTGAAAGAAAAGACATTGAAATAGAAATTGTCAGAGAGTACCACATACAATGGGCAAATGTTAAAATATTACTTTACAAAACTTTTGTTTGCTTCGTGTGTGATGCCTGGATAATAACGTCAGAGAATTTTCTTTCTGTGGACCATAGTAAAATATCTTTGAAAGTCTCTGAACTGGTATAATGGATGAAAAGCTCAGCCACCCAGATATCACTTCAAGAAAGGGTTTATTGCCCAGCTGCTGCGAGCACTGTCGTTAGACACCTTCAGTGCTCAGCCCCTTCAGACACTGTCTCGGCTGCAAAGAGTTGCCTCCCACCTCAAGATTAGATCTTGCCCTTCCCAGGAGGCAAGATGCAACAGTTGACACAAGGAGAAAAAGGCCAAACTGTTTTGTTCCAAACCAAAATAACGCTGAAAGACATTTTAATTTCATATCTCCCCTTGGAATCAACCGAGACTACTGTTCAGGTCTGCCGAGCAGTTGAGTCTCTCCTTCTACCCAGTCCCGCTTCCTTCTCTCCTACAGATGTAGATTCCACAGCACTCCCTACTACCCACTGAACTCCACTCCAGCGTCTGTTACCCAGAGAATACAACCTGTGATATCTAGCTGATGGGGGAACAAGCTTTGTGGACCAAGTCAGCCGAGAAGGCCAAACCTATTAGAAGCAAAGCATCTTTATATAAAATACAACGCTTAATCTTTCAATGGAACTGTCAATTGAAAGGCTAACATTATTAGAACCACACTGTTCACCCTAATGGCTACTGATACCTTTGATCAAAATGAGTACGTCCATTTATTAACAATGGTTAGTTTTTTCTTCCCTCACACAGCTGTCCTATCTCATAGGAAATCTGCTGAAGGGGCTATGAACAATGCTTCATTTCTTCTGCCAGTTCCACCTGCATTCATGCTCTTTGGTTACTTATGCCATCCTTTATCTCACAGATATGCCTACATCCATACGGCTAAGAAACAGTGACCAAACCAATGATGTCATCTATAATGAGGGGTGGGGGCTTCCCAGGTAGCGGCAGTGGTAAAGAACCTGCCGGCCAATGCAGAAGACATGTATATCTTCCCTGGGTTGGGAAGATCCCCTGGAGGAGGGTTTGGCAACCGGCTTTAGTATTCTTGCCTGGAGAATCCCCATGGACAGAGGAGCCTGGCAGGCTACAGTCCATTGGGTCCCAAACAGTTGGACATGACTGAAGTGATTTAGCACGTATGCACATTAAGAAAAAAAAGTTTGGCAAGGCAGAGGTCATCATTCGTTCCCCCATTATCGGCATGAAACCATAAGCTGCCCTCCCTTGATGCTGACAAGAATAGAAAACAAAATTGGGCTGATTACTTCAACTAGATAAATTTACAAAATGACAAGTAACAATATAAATTTTAAAATCCATATAATGAAGAATGGGGAGCAAAGAGGCAGAAAGGGTGTTAATAGTGAACCATGCCAAGTTACATAAGCATCATTCAGGGAAAATGTTCAGAAAGTTGTTTAAGACAAGGGCTGTGTTTTCTAGGCCAATCAAATAAAATTCTTATACAAGATGAAATATTCTTATAGAAGGTTGGTTTGTTTTTAAACTATAAATATTGGCAACAGAGCTTGGCTCAATTATTTTGACTGAATAATTCATCAAATCGGTTAAGAAAAAAAAATAGCTGTTTTTTTAAATTTATTTTTAAATTAAGATATCTGTATTTGCTCAGTTATCCTGCCGTGACATAAAATATTTCTAATATCTTGCTCCAAATCGCAGATCTCCTGCTTGTTTTCTTTCTCTCAAATATATTTCAATGTGCGTCCTCTAGACAGGAACCTATGGTGGTAGGTGTGTTGAATGTAGGAAGAATTTTTTTAACAAAAATGGAGAAAGCCAAAGAATTTTTAAGTAGAAAAGTCTTCAAGTAAGGACATTAGGGAAGTGCATGTAAACTTGATAAAAACATGTATTTAACTCTTAATATTTTGGTCCAATATAATTACAGTATCAGTTCAGTCACTCAGTTGTGTCAGACTTTTTGTGACCCCATGACTCGCAGCACGCCAGGTTTCCCTGTCCATCACCAACTCCCAGAGCTTATTCAAACTCATGTCCATCGAGTCGGTGATGCCATCCAACCATTTCATCCTCTGTTGTCCCCTTCTCCTCCTGCCTTCAATCTTTCCCAGCATTGGGGTCTTTTCAAATGAGTCAGTTCTTTGCATCAGGTGGCCAAATTACAGTATAAATTCCAGCAAAAACAGGTATTCTCATATTTCTTTCCATTTTCTCTCTAAGGGGAAATGATGGTCATTTACTGCAGTCTTTTCTTTTTTCTTTAAGTGAGATAAATAGACTGGAAAGTAGCAGTGAATCTGTTGTGCTTTCACTAAAATGAGGTTTATTTTCTTCCATTCTGGCAATCTGCTCAGAGAGGGGACAGGTAGGTTTGAATAAGGGGAATGGAGTAATAACCTTTAACCTAAGCCCCCAGCCACAATATGAATGAATTAGAGGAAACAGCTGCTCCCTAAGGTCTCTCAATAAAGTAATGCAGGGATTTCATGTGACCTGGCATTCAGTGTCTCGGTGGTCAGCCAGATTTGTTTCTCATGCATTTTCAGTACTGGGAATGTTCCCCTAGCTTTTCAGCCTTCTCCCAGACCTGTCACTACACTTTGGAAGTACAGCAACTGTGGCTGCCTGAACTGATGACAACAAGACCGCCCCCTCCCCACCATCCTCCACCCCCACCCATCTGCTTTTGCTTTCACACTATAAAGCTGTTATCTATTGTAAAATGACTGAAGAGGCCCAGAGACAGATTGGGGGTTGAAGGAAGGCCCTTCAAAGATTCACTTGCAGATGGAGCTGTAAACTAACTTGCAGGAGCCAGACAACCTCTAGGAGGTGACTTCTTCTCATTGGAAGCCCAGGACCTGTGTTGTCTACACTCAGCGAAAAGGAGAGAGAAGGAGTGACGTATTCATACCTGTCACTTGTTCCTGACACAGCCAGAGGAATCACACTGTTGCAGATAAAGGACCATGAGTAATACCCATTCCGCTGAAGGTCTGACCTCTAGGTCAATTCTCACAATGTCAGGCTTTTCTCCTAGAGACTTTTCTTTTATCATAAGACCTCTATGTTTACTTGAGGACTTGAACTCAACAAAGCAACCAAGAAGACTAAAGATTATCTATTTCTGCAGCTAGATACCTACACTGAGGACAGCGACAGTGTTTTCTCAGCCTCATTCAGTTACTCTGATGACAGTTATGTGAGTTTCAGGGGTGGTAAGCGATCACTGCTACCTCTTTCTACGTATAAATTTTAAGTTGCTCTACATGTCAAGAGAGACATGTCTAAGACCCTCTTGGGTGGTAAACCTGTGGATACTCAAAAATGGTACTAAAGAATTTATTTACAGGGCAGCAATGGAGAAACAGACAAAGAGAATACACTTATGGACATGTGGAGAGGGGAGGAGAGGGTGAGATGTATGGAAAGAGTAACATGGAAACTTACATTACCATATGTAAAATAGATAGTGAACAGGAATTTGCTGTATGGCTCAGGAAACTCAAACAGGGCTCTGTATCAAACTAGAGGGGTAGGTTGGGGAGGGAGATGGGAGGGAGTTTCAAAAGAGAGGGGATATATGTATACCTATGACTGATTCATGTTGCAGTTTGACAGAGAACAGCAAAATTCTGTAAAGCAATTATCCTTCAATAAAAAATAAATTAATTAAAAATATATATATAAAAACAGTGAGACGATCTAGGCAATTGTTTTTTGCTTAAATAATTCAGTCTTATTAACTCTAGTTACACTATCTGAAATAAATTATGATGCCCTGTCAATGAAGAATAAAAAATTCACACACTGGCAGCCATGAAAAACAACATTATAAACTCAGGCACACATAAATAACAAATACTGTCTGCCATAAACTCTGGACAATCTGGCATCAGCTCTGGTATAGACTTATCATTCTGGTTTTTGGTCACATTTACACTCTTTTTTAGTTTATCTAGATTCCATCCCTTAGGGTCTTTCAGTGGTTTTCTTTAAGTGGTTTCCAAATAGTTTAAATTAACCATCTTCTCCAAGGAGAGAGAGTTTAATCCTTCTCTAATTGTATGACCCCACTGTGAACTGTGAAAGTAAACGATGTTAATGAGTAGGACAGACTGGGAATAAAAGGGGCAGAAGAAATGCTTCTTTTTCCCTTTTACCCTTTAACCCCCATTAGTCAGTTTCCTGTGAATACTTTAGTTTGTCTCTCAAAAGAATTTTCAAAGTGTGTGATTTCTCAATCTTTCACCTCTCTAAATAGAAAGCAAGATCCAGAGTGGACCATTTTCATTCTATTGTTTAAAAAACAAAAGAAAAAAGTAAAGCTTCTCAACAATATTAGGACAGTTTTCTTTCTTTATATAACAATATTATATACCTCAGGAAAACTAACATAAAAGAGTGTATTTGCTTTCTATTGTGTTAGTCGCTGTTGTGTTCAACTCTTTGCAACCTCATGGACTGTAGCCTGCCAGGCTCCTCTGTCCATGGAATTTTCCAGGCAAGAATACTGGAGTGGGTTGCCATTTCCTCCTCCAGGGGATCTTCTCGACCCAGGGATCCAACCTGGGTCTTCTGCATTGCAGGCAGATTCTTTACCATCTGAGCCATCAGGGAAACCTTGCTTTCTATTAGTGTATAACAAATGACCCCAAGTCTTAACAACTGTAAGCAATAAGCATTTATTACCTCACACATTTTCTGAGGGTCATGAGAGAAGTTTCACATCTGAATGGTTCTGGCTCAGGGTCTCTTGCTGCTTCTGCTAAGTCGTTTCAGTCGTGTCCGACTCTGTGCGACCCCATAGACAGCAGCCCACCAGGCTTCCCCATCCTTGGGATTCTCCAGGCAAGAACACTGGAGTGGGTTGCCATTTCCTTCTCCAATGCATGAAAGTGAAAAGTGAAAGTGAAGTCGCTCAGTCATGTCCGACTCTAGCGACCTCATGGACCGCAGCCTACCAGGCTCCTCTGTCCATGGGATTCTCCAGGCAAAAGTACTGGAGTGGGGTGCCATTGCCTTCTTAGGAGCTTGCAATTCCAACCTCCACCATGGGTTTCAGTCATTTAAAGGCTCTGCTGGGGCTGAAAGATCCATTTGTAAAGTGGCTCCTCCACATGGCAGGAGGCCTTAGCTCCTTACCACCTGGACTTCCTCATGCGACTGTGTGATCATTCTCGTCACATGGAAGAAAATTTCCCCTAGAGCAAGCACACAGAAGAGGACAACGACTTTCTTGCCTAGTCCCTAAAAGTCACGTGCTGTCATTTGTTCAATATTCTCTTCATTAGAAGCAAGTCAGGTAGCCCAACAAATACTTGGGGGAAGAATCTTAGGATCAACCCTTTGAGGGTTGTGGACATAAATTCAAACCACCACAGAGGGAATCCTATGGGAGGATCAACCCTCTCATCAATCTAATATACAATATCTGGAATCTCTATCCCAAAATAACCAGTCCTCAAAAAGGCAGACACGTTCAGTTCAATTCAGTCGCTCAGTCATGTCTGACTCTTTGCAACCCCATGGACTGCAGCACGCCACACTTCCCTGTCCGTCACCAACTCCTGGAGTTTACCCAGATTCATGTCCATTGAGTCAGTGATGCCATCCAACCATCTCATCCTCTGTTGTCCCCTTCTCCTCCTGCCCCCAATCCCTCCCAGCATCAGAGTCTTTTCAAATGAGTCAGCTCTTCATATCAGGTGGCCAAAGTATTAGAGTTTCAGCTTCAGCATCAGTCCTTCCAATGAATATTCAGGACTGATTTCATTTAGGGTGGACTGGTTGGATCTCCTTGCAGTCCAAGGGACTCTCAAGAGTCTTCTCCAACACCACAGTTCAAAAGCATCAATTCTTCGGTGCTCAGCTTTCTTCACAGTCCAACTCTCATATCCATACATGACCACTGGAAAAACTATAGCTTTGACTAGACGGACCTTTGTTGGCAATGTCCCTGCTTTTAACACGGCAGACATGTTATCCAAACATAAACTGAAGGAAATCCTGCCATATGCAACAGTATGTATGAAACTTGAGAGTGTTATGTTAAGTGAAATAAGCTAGTCACAAAAGGGCAATTATTGCATGATTTCACTTAAATTAAGTAGTATAAGTAGAACTGGGCTTCCCAGGTGGCACAGTGGTAAAGAATCCTCCTGCCAATGCAGGAGACACAAGAGATGCAGGTTTGATCCCTGAATGGGGAAGATCCCTTAGAGAAGAAAATGACAACCCACTCCAATATTCTTGCCTGGGAAATTCCATGGACAGAGGAGCCTAATAAGCTATATATAGTCTATGGAGTCACAAAGAGGCAGACACAACTGAGCGTCCACCCTCATACACATACTTAGAATAATCTAAGTTCTAGAAGCAGAAAGTAGAATGGTGGTTGCCAGGGGCTGGGAATAGAGGGAAATGGGGAGTTGCTATAAAAGGCATAAAGTTTCAGTTATGCATGATGAATATTCTAGAGATCTGCTGTACAACATTATATGTTGTACATGTTAAATGTGTTGGCACATGAAAAGATGCTCAACTTCACTAATTAACCGAGAAATGAAATCAAAACTACAATGAGGTATCAACTCATACCAGTCAGAATGGCCATCATCAAAAAGTCTACAAACCAGTGCTAGAGAGGGTGTGGGAACAAGGGAAATGTTCTACAGTGTTTGTGGGAATGTAAATTGATACAACCATTATGGAGAACAGTATGGAGGTTCCTTAAAAAACTAAAATTTAACTAACATATCTCACTCCTGGCCATATATCCAGAAAACTCTAATTCAAAAAAATACATGCATCCTCAAAGTTCATAGCAGCATTGTTTACAATAGCCAAGACAAGGAAGCAACATACATGTCCATTAACAGATGAACGGATAAAGAAGATATGATACGTAAATATGATGGAATATTACGTGACCATAAAAAAGAATGAAACAGTGCCATTTTCAGCAACATGGATGAACCTAGAGATTATCATACTAAGTTCAGTAAGTCATACAGAGAAAGACAAATAACGTATGGTATTGCTTTCATGTGGAATCTAAAAAAAATGATACAAATTAACTTACTTACAAAACGGAAATAGTCACAGATGTTGAAAACAAATTTATGGTTGCCAAGAAAGGAGAGGAGAAGGACAACATGGGAGATTGGGACTGATATACACACTCTTGTATATAAAATGGCTTCCCACATGGTGCAGTGGTGAAGAATCTGCCTTCCAATGCAGGAGACGCAAGAGACGGAGTTCGAGCCCTGGGTCAGGAAGGTCCCCTGGATTAGCAAATGGCAACCCTTTCCAGTATTCTTGCCTGGAAAATTCCATGGACAGAGGAGCCTGGTAGGCTACAGTTCATGGGGTCGCAACAAGTCAGGCACAACTGAGCAATTTAACACACACATCACACACATATATAAAATAGATAACAAATAAAGACCTACTATATAGCACAGGAAACTGTTATCAAAACTCCGAAATGACCTACATGGGAAAAAAGAAATTTTTTTTTAATGCGTTAGTATGTTAGACCTTATACTATATGTTCTTACTGCAATAAATATAATTCACTTTAAAAGTTAATAACTCACAATAAAAAGTTACTCTAGTTGGTTTCCTGTGGTGAAATACAGCTGCAGATAACTTGTTTCATATGCTAGCACTTTCAGATGATTACATTTTTGAAATTTTTCAAATTATGAACTTAGTAGAAAGATTTTCTAATGAAAATTCCATCATACAGTTGTTTTTACAATACAAATGTATTAGTTTCCTATTGCTGCTGTAATGAATTTGTTGTTGTTCCGTCACTCAGTCGTGTCTGATTCTTTGCAACCCCATGAACTGCAGCAAGCCAGGCTTCCCTCTCCTTCCCTATCTCCTGGAGTTTGCTCAAACTTATGTCCATTGAATCAGTGATATCATCCAACCATCTCATCCTCTGTTGTCTCCCTTTTCCTCCTGCCCTCAATTTTTCCCAGCATCAGGGTCTTTTCAAATGAGTCAGCTCTTCACATCAGGTGGCCAAAATACTGGAGTTTCAGCTTCAACATCAGTCCTTCCAATGAATATTCAGGGTTGATTTCCTTTAGGATTGACTGGTTTGATCTTCTGACTATAATGAATTACCACAAATTTTATGGTGTAAAGCAATAATCATCTGTTAATTTATAGTCCTAGAAGTCAGAAGTATAAAGTAAGTCTACAAGGTTATGCTCCCTCCTGGAAGCCCTAGGAGGTCATCTGTCTCAATGCCTTTTCTGTATTCTAGAGGCTACCTACATTCCTTGGATTGTGACCCTTTCTCTTCTTGACCTCCTGCCTCCCTTTTATAAGGATCCTGTTATTACATCAGGTCCACCCAGATAATCCAGGATATCTCCAGCTCAAAATCCTTAATTTAATCATATCCATATCTATAAAGTTCCTCTGCCCCACAAGATAACATATTCACAGATTCTAAGAATTAGGAGATGGACAATTTGGGGGGCCATTATTCTGTGTACCACAGCAGATTTTAGGAGGGTGTCAGAGTTTCGGACAGGACTGAAGTGACTTAGCAGCAGAAGCAGAGTTCAATTAAATAAATAAATTAAATGTGGAAAATACCCTAAGAGACTTAGTTAATAGCATGAGAAAAAGACTTAAAATTTGACCCTTCTGTTAACACATGACTAATGACCAAAATGATCAACTTTACAACAGAGATCACATTTGGCCTTCTTTCCAAAATCAAGCTTGGGAGGCTGGCAAATTGCCTTTGCTCCCAATACTTGTTTATAGTTAACATCTTGGATAAACTAGAATCGATGTCTGAAATACGTACAGGTAATACTCTCAAAACATTGGTTTCTTTTACCAGCGGCTCCCACCTCACACTCTTATCTCAACACCCCCACAAAGAAGAGATACAAACTGAACACTGAGAAATGTTCACTTAGAAACATGAACTTTGCCAAAGAAACCCTCCACAGTTTGAGACTGGAGAACAGCTTTTCATACACACAGAATTACAGGAATTACAGACTATAATGGGACCTAGGAAATTTTAAATAATATACTTCTTCCCCACACTTGATGCCTACTCCCACCCCTCATTTTATATATGAAGATACTAAGGATCAAAGAGATTATACTTTTAGGGACTTCCCTGGCAGTCCAGTGGTTACAACTCTTTGCTTCACTGTCAGGGCAGGGCGTGGGGGCAGGTTTGACCCCTGGTCAGAGAACTAAGACTTCACATGCTGCGTGACATAGTCACAGTGACAGAGCTTGTCCTAGAGGCCAGGTCTTCAGACCCCTGACCCAGTGAATTTTTACATTATACATCCATCACATGCCCAGATTTATTCCTTGTTTAAACCCATACAATGTGAAGTATGTGAAGGCTGTGCCTAGCATGCAGCAATGGTAAGAATGGTTGTCATGCGATGAGAACTCAACATTCACTGGTTTCTATAACAGACACCTTTCAATATGTTCTCTTTCTCTATTTAATCTCAACAGGTAGGAAGCATTATCCCTGCTTCTACAATGAAAAGGGAGATAAAAAGATTTTTAGAAAGGTTAAAAAAAAAAAGAAAAGAAAACCTGACCAAAGCAAGAATCCTGGGATGTGGCCTGGGCTTCTTTCAACAACAAACCTCACAAAAAAATTCTCATTACATATCTGAAGAAAGAATAAAGAACTATTCAACTGGAATATACAATTTCAAACTGCCTATAACATTATGAGAAGAAATTACTACCAATTTCCTGCATGCATGAAAAATTACAAAGCCACACAGCGTTAATAGATTCATTTGTTCATTAAACAAGCACTCATTGAGTGTCAATTATGTAACGGGTGCTATCTGTATAAGGTGTGAGAAAGATAAATTAGGTGTCCCTCTTATTTAATAAATAGATCATAAAGGTTTTGGTAGTGATATATCACATTTTTGAAGAATCATAATTTCAGCAAGGTATGAAGAGAACAGAAATGTATAGAGGAAAGATGTCTCAATAGGGTGACATTTGAGAAGCAATCTGAAGATGTAAAGGAAACAGACATGAGAAGGTTTTAGAAAAGCTTGTGGCAGACAGTTGGAAAAGCGCTGCAAAGATCTAGATACAGGCAAACCTTGACCTGCTTAAGACTCAAGTTAAAGACAAGTGGTTTAGGGTAGGAAATCAGGCAAGGTTTTGTTCCCATATGTCATTGAAAATACTTTGGCTTTTATCCTGAATATCATGGGAAGTCTCTGGAAAGCATTGATAAGGTGGCTAAAATAAATGACTCGATTTACATTGCAAGTAGATTAAAATTGCATATGAAGAACACACTGTAGGTAGGCAAATATAGAAGTAGGCTGACCAGTCAGGTAGGTTCTGCAGTAGTCCAGGTAAGAAACAGCAGTGCCTTGGGTGAGTTGAGAATGATGGAAGATGTGACAAGTGGTTCGATCAGAGTATAGGTTAAAGGTTGAGCCAAAATACTAGCTGGTGGGTTGGACTGGAAAGAAAAAAAAAATTAAAAATAAGTCTAGCTTTTTAGCTTAAGTACATGGAGGAAGAGGGTGTCCATTCAAGTCCCAAAGAAGGGCAATGCCAAAGAATGTTCAAACTACTACAGAATTGCTAGCAAGGTAATGCTCAAAATCCTTCAAGCTAGGCTCCAACAGTATGTAACCGAGAACTTCCAAATGTTCAAGCTGGATTTAGAAAAGGCAGAGGAAACAGAGATCGAATTGCCAACATCCGCTGGACTGTAGAAAAAGCAAGAGAATTCTATAAAAACATCTACTTCTGTTTCATTGACAACACAAAAGCCTTTGACTATGTGGATCACAACAAACTGTGGAAAATTCTTAAAGAGATGGAAGTACCAGACCAGCTTATCTGCCTCCTGCGAAACCTGTATGCAAGTCAAGAAGCAACAGTTATAACCAGACATGGAACAACGGATTGTTTCAAAACTGGGAAAGGAGTACCCCAAGGCTACAAATTGATGCAACAGAATGAAGAGTGCAGAGATAAACCTAAAGATACAGTCACCTAATATAGGACAAGGAAGCCAAGAATATTGACTGGAGAAAAAGCGTTCTCTTAAATAAATGGTGATGGGCTAATTGGATATTCACATGTAAAAGAATGAAACAGAACCTATATCTTAAACCACTCACAAAAATCAGCTTGAAATGGATTAAAGTCTTAAACATAGACCTGAAGCCATAAACTCCTAGAAGAAAACAGTAATAAAGCTTCTTAACATGGGTCTCGGTAATGAATTTTTGGATATGGCATCTAAAGCACACGCACCAAATCAAAAATAAACAACTGATACTACACCAAACTAAAAACACAGCAAAAGAAATAATTTTTTTTAATGAAAATACAACCGAAAGAATGGGAAAAAATATTTACAAACCTTATATCTCATAAGCAGTTAATATCCAAAATATGTAAAGAACTCATACAACTCTATACAAGAAAGAAAAAAAAAACACACAGAAACCTAATTAGAAAATTGGCAAAGGTCCTGAATAAACATTTTTCCAAGGAAGATATTTGAAAAACCAACAGATACATAAAAAGATGCTTACAGTTACTAGTCATTAGTGTTAATCTCTCAGTTGTGTCCAACTCTTTGCAGCTCCATGGGCGGTAGCCACCAGGTTCCTCTGTCCTTGGGATTCTCTAGGCAAGAATACTAGAGTGGGTCACCACTCCCTTCTCTGGGGGATCGTCCAGACCCAGGGATCAAACCCTGGTCTCCCACATTGCAGGCAGGTTAGTTACTGTCTGAACCACCAGGGAAGCCCCCTACTAGTCACTAGGGAAATGCAAATTAAAACCACAATGAGATGTCACCTTGTGCCTGTTAGAATGGCCTTCATTATAAAGACAAGAGATAATAAATGCTGGTGAGGAAATAGAGAAAAGGGAACCCCTGTGCACTGTTGGTGAGATTGTAAATTAGTACAGCCACTACAGAAAACAGTATGGAGCATCAAAAAATTAAAAATAGAACTACCAAGTGATTAAGCAATTTCACTTCTGGGAAAATACCTAAAGGAAATGAAAACATTAACTTGGAAAAATATCTCTGCTCCCATGTTCATAGCTGCATTTTTTACAGTAGCCAAGACAAGCAAAAGACCTGTGTCCATCAGTAGGTGAATGGTGAATGGATAAAGAAGAGGCACACACACACACACACACACACACACACACAATGCAATACCACTTAGCCAAAAAAATTGAGGAATTCCTACTGTTATGTGATAACACAGATGGACCTTGAAAGTACTATGCTAAGGTGAATGTCAGAAAAAGACAAATACTATGTGGTCACACTTACATGTGGAATCTAGAAAAGCTGAACTCACTGAACAGTGGTTGCTAGGGTTTGGTGGTGAGGGGTTTCAAAAGGTACAAACTTCCAGTTATAAGATAATGAAGCACTGTTACTGCAGCTGCTAAGTCGCTTCAGTCGTGTCCGACTCTGTGCAACCCCATAGACGGCAGCCCACCAGGCTCCCCCATCCCTGGGATTCTCCAGACAAGAACAATGGAGTGGGTTGCCCTTTCCTTCTCCAATGCATGAAAGGGAGAACTGAAAGGGAAGTCGCTCAGTCGTGTCTGACTCTTCGTGACCCCATGGACTGCAGCCCACCAGGCTCCTCCATCCATGGGATTTTCCAGGCAAGAGTACTGGAGTGGGGTGCCATCGCCTTCTCTGAATGAAGTACTAGGGGTGTAAATTACAACATGAATGGCTATAGCTAACACTGCTGTATGATATATAGAAAAGTTAAGAGAGTTTATCCTAAGCGTTATCACAAAGAGAATTTTTTTTTCTTTTTTTCTTTCATTTGTATCCATATGAAAAGACAGATGTTAGCTGAACCTACTGTGGTAATCATTTCACAGTACACGTAAATCAGACCACCATGAAGTATGCCTTACACAGTGATATATATAATCATTTCTCAAAAAAACTGGAAAAAAATCAAAATAACCTCAGTAATGCATAGTACACATCATTGTATTAAGTACAGTTTTTTCCATATAAGTTAAAATCGTGTTGTAAATACAATTATAATCTAAAACATTATGGTAATTCTATCAACATGTGAAAAATATAATTACCTTCATTTTTTAGTTTAGATTTTCTAAAATTTTATAACATACTTATATAATAGAGTAATTAATAAGTAAAATGGTCAATATACATTGTCTAAAAGACAAACTGGTTTTAAGACATTGCTTTTTAATCTCATTTTCGGAATGGAACTCATACATTTATTGTCAAATATACTTTTATTCACTTAAATGTTTCCTATATTCTGAAAAATGTGAAATAATTCATATGATAAACCATCTATTTTTCTCATGCAAGAATTTTTATTTCTTTACATAAAGAATTATTTCAACATCCCTCAGATATGGATTATATTTCTGACTATATTTTTTCATTCTGAAAAATTAGGGTTCAGAATGTTTGGAAAACTTGATTATAATCAAAAATAAAGATATAAAACATGTTCAGTTTTCTTTATTGGATAATATAAAAATCAAACAACATGTCCTCTACCTGTTCATTGTTCTGAAAGGACCAGGCATAATCCTCTGCGGGCTGCAGACAGCTTTTGGGACTCACAAATTCCTTTGAAGTGAACAGAAGGCCAAGGATGTGTAGGTGATAATGACTTTAAAGGGGTTTGGATTCTTAATGAATCTTTGAAGGTATACTTACTTTATTTTGTGCCTGATAAATATAAACTTCATCAGTTCTCATGAGAGAGCTGCAGTACTTTTTTAGATTAGAAATAGGGGTACTTACGTTTTTTCATTTACCCATGCCACTCAACACCTGATTTACTTCCAGCTACTACTTGATTTACTAAAAATAATTAACAGTGTTTCTTTTTCCCATTTATTTCAAGTGCAGCCTCGTGGTCTAAATTCTACTGAATTAGATGACCCCTACTTTTATACTATATCTATTGGAAAAGCAGCTGACTGGGTTCTTCTTTCTTAAACTCACCTATTCAGATAATGAGCAATAAAGTTTGGAACAGAATTTACAGACACAGTTTGGTGCAGATATAAAGAGGATTTTTGTTTGTTTGTTTCCATGGTCCTTACAGTGTAAACCACATCTTATTTTGGTTGTTGACTGAAGCACATATGTGTGTAAACAAGTACACAGAATACAAGGGGGAAAAAACCCTGTTTCCTCAAGACTGGCTTGCAGACAATTCTCCCTCCAGATTTACTCAGGAACTAGGAGACGAAAGGATTGTTTTTCATACACAACAAGAGGGGAAATGAAGGTATATGTTATAGAAACAAACCAAAATATTCCTTGATTACAAGGGTTACACAGATATCTGTCATTTCCGGGCTTCTATGCAGTTTTGCATAACAGAAACGGAACTACAGTGGCTGCTGCAAAAAAAAGTTTGTTTTTTCACATAAGAGGAAATTCTAAACTGGGAAGTTTAGGGCTGGTATATCAACCCCAGGATCTCATAAAGAAGGCAGGCTCTTTTTCTCTCTTGCTTTGCCATTTTTAGGGCTTCCCTGATGGCTCAGATGGTAAAGAATCTGCCTGCAATGCGGGACACCTGGGTTAGGGAAGATCCCCTGGAGAATGCAATGGCTACTCACTCCAGTATTCTTGCCTGGAGAATTCTATGGACAGAGGAGCCTGGCGGACTACAGTCCATGGAGTCTCAAAGAGTCAGATGAGACTGACTTTCACTTACCATTTTTAATACCTGTTTCTCATTCTCATACTCCCAAGATGGCCTCACCTCCTTCAGGCACTGTATTTTTGTTTAGACATAATAAATAAGAAAGTACAAAGATCAAACAGCAAAATTGAGGATATCAATTATTTGACTTCTAATTGTATTTCACTGGCCAAAACATAAGTTCTTATGTTACTTACTTAATATAAGTAGTTCAGTTCAGTTGCTCAGTCGTATCCGACTCTTTGTGACTCCATGAATCACAGCACGCCAGGCCTCCCAGTCCATCACCAACTCCCAGAGTTCACTCAGACTCACGTCCATTGAGTCAGTGATGCCATCCAGCCATCTCATCCTCTGTCGTCCCCTTCTCCTCCTGCCCCCAATCCCTCCCAGCATCAGAGTCTTTTCCAATGAGTCAACTCGTCGCATGAGGTGGCCAAAGTACTGGAGTTTCAGCTTCAGCATCATCCCCTCCAAAGAATGATGGAGGGAACCCTTACTTAATTAATATAAGTAAGCCCCATATAAAATGTGGGATATTCTTATACTAAAAATTATTCATTGCTTTGCTGAAATTCAAATTTAATTAGGCAAGCTATGTTTGCCAAATCTGACAACTCTAAGAATAGAAAACTTTTGGACAGGCAGCCGAAATTATCTGCCATAGAACCTGTGTAAGATTCCTCCATTTCCCATTATAATGTTGATCCATTCTCTCTTCAGAAAATCTAATTTGAGAGGTTAAATAGATGGCTTTATAATTGCCAACTGCAAAGGTTAATTTTATGTATCAATTTGGCTAGGCCAAAGTACCTAGATACTTGGTAAAATACAGATCTGAAGGTTGTTGTGAAGGCACGCTTTTGATAAGATTAATATTTAAATTAGCAGACTTGTAGGGACCTCCCAGGTGCCACCAGTGGTACAGAATCTGCCTGCCAGTGCAGGAGACATAAGAAACGGGGGTTTGATCCCTGGGTGGGGAAGATCCCCTAGAAAAGGGATGGCAACTCGCTCCAGTTGGAAAATTTCATGGACAGAGGAGCCTCGTGGGCTACAGTCTATGGGGCCACAAAGAGTCAGACACAACTGAGTGACTAGCCAACACAAGACTGGGAGCAAAGCAGATTAGTCTCCATCACATGGCTGGGCCTCATCCAATTAGTAGAAGGCCTGAAGAGAACACACTGCTAAGTCACTTCAGTCATGTCCGACTCTGTGCGACCCCACAGACGGCAGCCCACCAGGCTCCCCCATCCCTGGGATTCTCCAGGCAAGAACACCGGAGTAGGTTGCCATTTCCTTCTCCAATGCATGAAAGCGAAAAGTGAAAGTGAAGTCGCTCAGTCGTGTCCAACTCCTAGCGACCCCATGGACTGCAGCCCACCAGGCTCCTCCATCCATGGGATTTTCCAGGCAAGAGTACTGGAGTGGGGTGCCATTGCCTTCTCCAGAGAACACACTGAGATTCCCCAAAAAAGAGGGAATTCTGCCTCAATACGGTCTTCAGGCTCAAGCTGCAACTTCATCTCTTCCCTGAATCTCCAGCCTGCCGACTTACTGTGCAGATATTGAACTTGGCAACCTCCATAATCCTGTAAGCCAGTTCCTTGAGATAAATAAATCCTGCCATAAATAGATAGACTGACAGACAGACATTCTTTTTGTTCTATTTCTCTGGAGAACTCTGATGACACCAAGTTAAAATATTAAAGAAAATATTTGACTGAAGAAGTTTAAGAGTGTGAGCAGGCCTATAAACAACTGAAATGTGTACAGGTTAGATTCATGTACTCTTCTGATGCTAAAATAAAGAAATGATAATTAGGTGATAAGCAGCTACTAACCAGTTGTTCCTCCACTGGTTTAAAACCCTCCTTTCAGAACCTCCAGGCAACGGCAGTTGCTGGTAAATTTAGAGGCACATTTCTTTTTAATCTGTACTTGTTTTATAATCTAGTAATAGTAGATGCTTCAGAAGACTTGACTTTGAGTAACTGCACATACTTTAATAACATTTTTCACTCCACCAAAACATGGTCTATAAACTCCTCCACCCAATTAATCTACTTGTGGGAGTCACAATGTCTCAGGGGAGTTTGGCAAAGCCCAATAAAAAGTGTCACGGCTTTTAAAAGTTTCTATCAATGCTATTATGTGTATTCACTTTTGAACATTTTGCTAGACCTGGTACTCAAAGAAGAGATCTTTTTTTCCTATAAAAAGCAAAATTCTAACACTAATAATGTGTTGATTTCCCTTCACCTAAAAATGTGTCTGTAGTGACAGCTTTATCAATATTTTTAAGAGACATCCTGGGTGTGGCTGGAGAACCTGCCCTCCTTTGATAAGGAAAAAAAAAAAAAAAACCATTCTAAGTGAAGACCACATGCAAACCTTAGTTTTCACTCTTTTAGGTTTTTTTTTTTTTTTTTTTTTTAAGAAGGAACCAAAAAGTCTCTGAATCCAACTAGTATTAGATAGTTTCTCTTAAAATTCAAAACAGAAAATCCACAATCACAAATATTTTTAGATCAAATTTGTGGCCAGAATGAAGCATTTTAAACTCTAAAGAAACAGAAGAAAGCTAGAGTATTCTTTTTTGTTCCTTTTAACTTGCCAAGTCCAACTTCTAAGTTCAAAGCTTAGTGAAAGCTGCGTTTAAAATTTTGTTAATTTTTTTCCTCAGGTCACCCAGACACCTGTTTACTCACAGAAAACATGTGCTGTGCTTAGTCAATCAGTCCTGTCCAACTCTTTGCAACCCCATGGACTGTAGCTGGCCAGGCTCCTCTGTCCATGGGGATTCCCCAGGCAAGAATATTAGAGTGGGTTATCATGCCCTCCTCCAGGAGATCTTCCCAACCCAGGGATCAAACACAGGTCTCCCGCATTGCAGGCAGATTCTTTACCGTCTGAGCCACCAGGCAAGCCCCACAGAAAACAGTCTGCCTTTATCCCACACTCAATGTTTTCCTCCTGATGTATCAGTGCTACCTTCACCCTTGCCTGACTCATGTTCACATGATAGAAACAACCTAGAATGGATGTTTTTGCAAAGTTACCAGGACATCTTTATATTGAAACTTGGTATACCCAAGTTAACACGGTTGTTTGTGCCCGAGACCTTCAAACTTTCTTGCAGATGCTCACCCTTATTCTTCACAATCAAGCCAGCAGGTCCTAATTTTCTGTAAAAGTTTGGGATGGACCCTTTAATGGTAAGAAGAGGAGGACGGTGACAAAATAGTAAATCTCAAACAATGAGCATTTCCCCAGTAGGGAAAGGCAGTAGTGCGTGCGTGCTAAGTCGCTTCAGTTATGTCCAACTCTTTGTGACCCCCCTAGACTGCAGCCTGCCAGGCTCCTCTGTCCATGAGATTCTCCAGGCAAGAATGCTGGAGTGGGTTGCCAAGCCCTCCTCCAGGGGTCTTTCCAACCCAGGGATCAAACCCACCTCTCATGTCTCCTGCATTGGCAGGTGGGTTCTTTACCACTAGCGCCACCTGGGACATCCCCAAGGGCAGTAGGAAAAGCATGAACAAAAACAGGATGATCCCAAAAGATAGGATCTGGATCCACCTTGCTGTGCCAATCTGGGGACTTTATACTGTTCGCCTGCCCTTCCTAACCTTGTGGGGAGGGATGTGCGTCTTCCCTCCAGACCCTCACCAAACCTCCCAAGGCAAAACCTAAATTCTGTTTATTCCAGCCCTGTCCAATGACATCTCCCTATCTTTCAGTGTTTGCAAAAGGCAGGTTAAAAAAAAAAAAAGTAAACAGGTGACCTTGGGTGGGAAGAAGGCTGTACTTGGAGACACTACATGTGGGATGGATGTCGTCCTAGGTCTGTCAATTAGAAGCTGTGCAACTTTAAAGCATATAATTTTTGTGGTATTGTGGCTCAGAGTGAAAGTGAAAAAAGGCATGTTTGAGAAGAATGCGTAGTTCTTCATTGAGACTCAGTTTACTCATTTGTAAAATGGGATGATAATGTCTAACTCTGGGGTGGGGAAGCAGTGCTGTTATGAAATCACATTATGCATTTGAAGCACCAGCACAGCCTCCTGTGCTGTATTTCAACAAGTAGGTGATTTCCTCCCCCTTTGCCTCTCTGAGAGGATTTTGTATCATGGCTGGGAATTCAGACTTCTCCAGTGATCTGTGGCTACTACGATTAGTAATCCAAGATCCCCACCTTCATGGATTACATAATCTGGGAAATCTGGGGGTTGTTTGGAGGAATAACGGAGGAAATGACACATGGTAAACTGAGTTATATATACGTTAGTTGTTTTTAAAATTAAAATACCCTCTCAAAAATACAACTTTAGGCTTATATATTATATATTAGTCCTGGCTCAGACAAATCCGCCTGCAATGCAGGTAGACCCAGGTTCAATCCCTGAGTCAGGAAGATCCTTTGAAGAAGGGAATGGCTACCCACTTCAGTACTCTTGTCTGGAGAATTCCATGGACAGAGGAGCCTGGTAGGCTACAGTCTACTGGGTCGAAAAGAGTCGGACATAACTGAGCGACTAACACACGCACACGGTCCTTTCCTGCAAAGATTAAAAACTGCTGACAGGCTATAAAAATTCAGAAATCCAAATACAAAAAGGGCAAAATGTTTTATGCAAAAAACTGCTAATCCTTGAACTTTTTATTGTTTTATTTGACCAATTTTGTGTTTAGACTCTAATCCCAAATGTACTGGCAAGTCTTTTGGAAATAAACAAATAAAAAAAAAAGAATCTAAAGGAAGACATCTATTTTTAGCTTCCCACTAAGTCATTTCTTGCTCGCTGTAACTATTCCAAAATTGGTCATAGTTTTATTTAAACTGTTCTCAGAGGGGAAAAAAATAAACTGGTAAAATGGATTTTTAGAAAACGCACTAGCAAACGTAACTGATGTTGAATGCCCACAAGAGCAGAACAGACCCAGTCGGATATTTATCACCACCATTTGCAAAACAATCAATTCACCCCATTCCCAGACTCAACCTGCTGTTGACCCAACACCCCAAAGAGGACAAGACAGGCTTCCTCCCGCCCCACTGCCCGTCGCTGGGGCCGCCCATTGTCTGCCTATTGAATCCAGGAACCCAGCCAGAGCTGCAGCCTATGTGTGTGGTTTTGTTTTGTTTTGTTTTGTTTTTTAAGGATAGCACACAGTTTGGCCTAGACTGCAGACAGAAGGCGGGAGGAGAATCTCATTTAGAGAAAAATAAGTAAGAGAAAACCCAGAAAAGTTAGCTCTGCATGACGTTGTCTTATAAGAAACAAGTTTAGGTAAATGATTGAAATAGAAAACATGACAAAGGAAGAAAAAAAGAAAGGAAAAACCTGTCAAAGCTTAATGGAAAAATTCCCAGATATATCACCAATAAGTAGCATAGTTTATGCAGAGAAATATTTTTATGCATTAAAAAAAAAAAAAATCAGTCTGCTTTCCTCCCAGAAGTTAGAGGAAACAAAATCGTTTCCTTCCAGTAAGTGTGCAGTTTAATTTTTTGTTGTTGTTTAAGCATAAAATCTGAAAATAAAAAGATATAGACAATGTGTCAGAGAATTCTATTTCTAGGCTTTTTAAAGTAGTAATGAATAGTTACTCTTGAAATTATAGAGGTGTGCACGTGTGTATAAACTTTAATCACATCACAGCATTTACACAGATGAAAACTCTAAGAAACTGCTTTCCAGAGATGATGTCAACAAGTAAGGAGGAGGTTCACAGGACTGCTTGTTTTTAAGTAAATGACCATAGAAGAGTTCAGAAAGGCATAAGGCTGGCTGTCAGGAAATGAGCTTAAGCAAAGGAAATAGGGGATGTCTGGTTCGGGGGATTTGAGCAAGGCTTTTACCAACGGGGTGCTTTTGTTTTCCTTTACACGTGAAGTCAGGATACATGCTTTGTCTTTCACATGCACAAGAAAGAAATACCAAGGTGATAAGATAACATCTGGGACAGTACAAGCCCTCAAGTTTTCTCTAGTATAGAAAGCTGTTCACTTGCCATATCTTTGATTGGGACTGAAACACAGGCAGGAGGAGGAGGGAATTATTAGCAACAGGTTGAGGACTGATGCTTTTTACCCAATGAAAGCAGAGGCCAGGGTAACCATACTCCCTGGCATAGGAACTTGGAATCAGGACACTGAAAGTCACATGGCACCATCTGCCGGGATACTCACAGCCAGGCCAGGGGACGGCGATGCATGAGAGTGAATGAACCTCTGGGTGTTTTAACCACCCTCCCCACATCATCCCATCCAAAATTAATACAGTATCTCATTTATTTTTAAAATAATTTTATTTATTTATTTTTGGCTGTCTGTCTTTGTTGCTGCACTGCTGCGTGGGCTTTTCTCTAGTTGCAGTGAGTGGGGGCTACTCTCTAGCTGTGGTGTGTGTGCGGGCTTCGCGTTGTGGTGGCTTCTCTCATTGCAGGGCACAAGTTCTAGAGTGTGCAGGCTCAATGGTTGTGGTGCATGGACTTAGTTGTTTCAGAGCATGTGGGACCTCCCCAGACCAGGGATCTTTCTGGACCAGGGAACGAACCCACGTCTCCTGAATTGGCAGACAAATTCTTTACCACTGAGCCGCCAGGGAAGCCTTATGGTATCTAATTTAAAATAGCCTGCTCGCAGCCTCTGTTCAGACACCTGGCACTCCTTCTACAACCACCACAGATGGTTGCCCCTAACCCTTGCTATATAGAAATTCTGGAAGTATTTACAGACAGCAGTCTCCAGAGACCACAGATTACAGCAGACACCCTTAGAGAAGCTGGACAAGAGCCCATGTGGCTCTAGAAAGGGAGAAACAGAGAGAATTGCCCAGTTTGCCTGAGACCAGCTCTGTGTCTTCTATTTTTCTTTGATGAGAGTCACCACGGGGTCACAAAAGAGTCGGACACAACTTAGTGCCTAAACAACAACAACAAACCAAGATGCTACAAGACAATTCTTAAGCCTGCTTACGTGGGTTGTGCAACCTAGTAATTTCTCATCAAGGCATATAAATGATTTAGAAAGAACAAAACCAAGTATGGACAGATGGAAGCCCCTTGACTGGAAAATCTAGTGGGCAAAAATGGGGAAGCAGTGTCACATTTCCAGAGTTCATGGATTGCCCTTACCCGAAATGGAAAACCTCTCCAAGTCTGAGGCACTTCTCTGGTGGCTCAAATGATAAAGAATCTGCCTGCAATATGGAAGACTTGGGTTCTAGCCCTAGGTCGGGAAGATTCCCTGGAGAAGAAAATGGCAAACTACTCCAGTAGTCAAGCCTGGAGAATCCCACAGACAGATGAGCCTGATGGGCTACAGTCCATGGGCTTGCTGAGTCAGACACAAGAGACCAACTAACGCTGTGACTTTTTACTCCAAGACTGAGACCTGCCCTGTGCCTTACCCCTCATGTTACCTGCTCTGGAGGCGCAGACTGTGCCAACTTCCGGCAGTCCCAAGTACAATAGCATTTGTTTCAGAGCTGCTCTTCTTAGAAAGGGCTCTACCCTGAAACTGAACGCGATGAATATCTTAACACTCACCTCCACCCATCTTTCCTTTCCTACTCATCCCATTATAAAACTTACATGCATTCAGGAAAGCTGATCTCAGCCTATGGATAGAAGGAAAGCTACTGACTGAAAACAGACTGTTTAAACCAAATAGTGGCAAGAAGTGTTAACCTCCCAGTGAAATTATATAGTTTTAAGTCACTTGTAAAGTCAAAAGAACAGACTTTTATTGATGAGATTTCTGTGGATAAGTGGGTAGTGGAGAAAGGTGACCAAGGAGGAGCCTATGAAGGCTATCTGGTGAGGGGGAGGTGCAGAGAGCTGCAACACATATGAAAATGGTGGAAGGATCATTTACGAAAGCAACCGCTTGGAGACACAGGTAGCTTGCTCTGCATATGATAGGCATTGAGGCACCCTGGAAAGTGAACAGACTCTACAGAGTCAGGAAGGTCTGGGTTTGAACACCAGATCCCACAACTTAGTGTACAGGGGAATTGGGTCACGTTAATTAACCACACTGAGATGCAGTTTCTTCATTTAAAAAGATACAGAATTAGAAAATTAGAGGGAATATAGCCCATGGCACGTATTAGACAGTCAAGACGGCAAGTAAATCATTATTAGCTATGCACATTCTGGGAGAAGAGCTAATACCTGAGGCTCAGAGGGACTGTGTGAAATATATCATGTGAGAGCCATAGGCTTCAGGATTTACGACAATGCAGAAATGGAGACTTAGAGCTCAAATTTTCTTTCCTCACAGTATTTTCTATCTAGCAGCAGGTTAGCAGTCCCATCAGAATTACATTCCTCACCAAACCTTACTTCTGACCTTATCTACAAAAACACTTTTTTTTTTTTTTTTGAAACTTAAGTGCAGATAGAAATGGGCTATTTATAGCTATCACCCTGGGTTAAAAATCTTGGAGGCACTCTGGGTGCTGGCATGGGAGTTCAGAGTCCTAACTGGAGCTTTAAGAGAACACAACTAATTAAAAATGTGGGTTTTAATGAGTTACTCTGTCACTTATTTCAGTGTGCGGAACAAATGAGGGGATTTAAAAAAGGTGGAGTAAGTAGAAAGAATGATGAAAGGTATAGCTGTGGACAAATCATTTGGCCTGCTATAAATCTGGAGGAAGAAAAAGCTAAAGATTCTCTTTGCTATTAGAAAACAGCAATAAATAAACATAAAACAAGTTAAAGGTTCCTGATACATTCATTAAAACAGACTTCAAATTCTGCATTAGTTTACAAAACTGATCAACTCTATAAACTAGAAACAGTTAAACCATAAGTAAAACACATTTTATAAAACGTTTAGTCCTGTCCAAATAAAACACAGTATCTTTTTTGGACAGTAAAAATAGGCCTAAAATCAGTTTTGTCATATTTAATAGAATAGCAACATACTGTACATGATTAAGAAATCCTTTTATAATCAAGAACCCTCCATTTTATTGAAAGAGTAATTTTATTTGTTGAACAGAAAAGATGTATAATCCATGGGAATTTACTTTCTAAGGAAACTTTGCAGACATAGACCTTTCTCTGAGAGAAATCTTAAGATTCTTAGAACATTCTTCAGTCATTCTTACCTAATATTGGGTTGCCAAAAAGTTTGTTTGGGCTTTTCCATAATATCTCACAGACTACTAACACAACTCTAATAACCAAAGTGAGACTCTAGAAAAAATCTGAATTAAATTTAAGAGAGAAGGATAATCAAAGGAGAAATGGAATGTTATCAATAATTTGGTTATAATATTCATTCACTTAGTGAATACTATTGCATATCTTCAACACACTATGCATTGAGATACAGTCATGAAAAGGACAGACACACTCCCGGTCATCAAAGCAGAACACAGGAATAATGTGGAAAAAAGAAATTGCACTTGGGATGAACGCCACAAAAAGGAAAACTGAATTCAAACAACGGAATCCACCCCAAGGAAATTATTTTAAATTTTTTTCCCCAAAATCCGATAGAAGAATAAAAAATAGAAGAGTGTGATTCATTTAACAATAGAAGGGTGAGGAACTTGGGAGGTAGCAAGTGGCAGAACTATAAGCTAAACAAGAAAGAATTGTGTAAGTGTGCAAGCCTGGATACAAAGGAAAGGCTGGTGCATTTAAGAAATCCAAAACTGCTGGGAGAAAAAAATAAAAAAGGAAGGGTACACACTGCTATATTTAAAATAAACAACCAATAAGGACCTACTGTATTTTAAAAAAAATGAGAGAGGACAAGATACTGATACAAATGAGACTGGCCATGTGTTAATAATTCCTGAAGCTAACTGGTAGATGGACTCACGGGGATTTATTATACTACTCCTTCCACTTTTGTGTATGTTTCAAATTTTCCACAATGAAAAAGTTTATTTTTTTTTTTAAAAAAGGGAAGGATTGTGAAAGATGGCCTTGGGACTTTATGACTAGACACATCATAGTCATGCTGCCTTTATAAAGGTCAATATTCTAAAGACGTCACAAAGCCACTTCAGAGTTTTTAATAGAAATGTGATTTGATTTGCCTTAAACACTAATGTTGGGTGGCTGATGCACTGAAGAGGGGAGCAGTGGATCATCACAACTGAGCCTTACTGGGAGCTTCCTATGTGCCCAACTGTACAAAGAGCTTTACACAAGGTTACCTTGTGCAACCCTCCTGAAAACCCTTTGAGGGAAGTACTATTTTATCCTCATCTCATAGAAGAGGAAACTGAGGCTAAGCAAAGCGTTGACAGGCAGAGATTTTGAATCCTGAAGTCAGCCTTTATTACTATCCACTGTGAATACAGATTAGTTAGAAGCCTGTTATAGAAATTCAGATAAAAGATAACTGAAGCTTAGACCAGGGAGTATAGCAATGGGGTTATAAAGAAGTGTAAAGATTCAAGAGATAGTACACAAATTCTGGAGCTGGAGCTGAGGAAGTGAAGTGGGAGGAGAAGGCTGTCTTGAGGTTTGAGGGTTTGAGTAGATGTTCCTTCCTTTAAGATAAGAAACACTTAGTAGAGGAATATGAAAAATTCTCTTTTGAACATGTTGCCTGAAAACTTCCAAAGGGAACTGCCAAAGAAGCTGATGGCTAAATAGATTGAGAAGTCCAAGAACATGGTGGTCTGGGATGGGGACATAGATTTGAAAATCCTTAGCAAATGCGTGGTAATTAAAACCACAGTGAAATATCTAAGGCCAAAATTTTCAACTGCAATTTGTCCAAGACTCACTTGAAGAACTTTTTGAGTCTACATAACAAACCTTAAGAAACAATCCTATTTATCATACGTTACCTAGTCACCTTCCCACAGTTTATTGTCCTTTGTTAAAATTATATATAAGCAGGACTTCCCTGGCAGTGAAGTGGTTAAGACTTTGTGCTTCCAATGCAAGGGATACAGGTTCAACCCCTGGTCAGGGAACTAAGATCCCACATGCCACGCAGCAAGGCCAAAAAATAAATAAAAATAATTTAAAAAAAAAAAGAATTTTAAAAAAAAAAATTATATATAAGCCCCCAAGTCTGCTTCTTTGGGTTTTTTCTTCTTTTCCATGGGGCCCCCAGACATGTAAAATTAAAAATAAATTGTTATGCCTTTTCTCCTGGGAATCTGCCTCAGTCAATTTAACTTGCACGCCTCTGAAACTAAATCTAAGAGGGAAGGGGAAAAGTTTTCCCTCCCCTTCATATATGAGGACCTCCAACAAAATATAGGGGAAGAAGAACAGCCAGAAAGATAAAAGGAACATGGATGAGAACTGTGTCAGGAAATTCAAGATAACAGAGTCTATTTTAAGAGAAAGTTGGCAACAGTGTCAGATGCTGATATCTTGTCAGCATTTCTGAGGGTCAGTTCTGCTCCTGGCCCTGAGAACCCCAAAAAGAATACAATGTAATCATGGTTATGGGGCAGCTCCAACTTTATCCACCATATTGTATCAGGTACTATTTTTACACTTTATATACTTTATTTTAAACTTATATAGACTCAATATGACAAGAATTAGTATAACGTTTCAGATGAAAATATAGTTAAAATATGTTTCTGGGTTTTGTTTTGTTTTTTGACTTTTTATTTTGTATTGGAGTACAGCTGATTAACAATGTTGTGGTAGTTTCAGGTGAACAGCAAAGGGACTCAGCCATATAAATACGTGTATTCAGTCTCCCCCAAACGCCCCTCCCATCCAGGCTGCCACGTAACATTGATCAGAGTTCCCTGTGCTATACGGTAGGTCCTTGTTCGTTACCCATTTTAAGTATAGCAGTGTGTACTCTCTAAGTACAGGGAGTCTCAAACTCCCTAACTGTATTTCTGTGTTTATTTTTAATAAAACAGTAAACCCATAATTCAAGCCCAGATCTGTATGACTCCAGAGGCAATACTCTTTCAGGTATAAGTATCATAGTGTCTTTTAGTGTTACGTCTGAGTTATGGACTAGACTTTTAGGGAGCATGAAGGAGGGACACGTAATTCAGATAGGTGGAGGCAGAAATGTCAGGAAAGGTTACTGATGAGCCAACCCTTATATGAGAGGGAATTGGCCAATCACACAAGGAAGGGGTGTTTTCAGTAGAACAGCATGTGTAGAAACTGATGGAAAAACAGAGCACCAACTTCAGGGAACTCATGAAGCACTGAGTTCATGTAAGGGACAGAGGGGTTCTAAGTAGAAAGAATGAGTTAGGAACTTTATCATGAAAAGGAACAATTTAAATATCTTAAGTAGAGGGGCTCCTGGGGCAGATTTGTATAGGAAATCTATGTCAACAGTGTAAAGGATGAATTGAGGGAGGAGAATAAATGCAGGTCAACCAAGCAAGCAGACTAGTGGCCTGAGTGACAACAAAGGAAAAGAGGGTGTGTCAGAGACAGCAGAAAGGCATGAAATACACAGACATGGAAATCACACTTCCGGTTACCAAAGCAGAAGGGTGGGAGAATAAATTAGGAGTTTGGGATTAGCAGAGACAAAGTATTATATATATAAAATAGATAAACAACAAGGTCTTACTGTATAGCACAGAGAATGATAGTCAATATCTTGTAATAACCTGTAATAAAAAGAATATGAAAAAAAAAGAACTAGATGATTTTGATCCAGGAGGCAGGAGTTAGGATTGGTGACAAAGGGAGAGATACAGAGGGTGAATACCAGTTTTCTGACTTGGGCAAAGGGGCGGCTGGCAGGAGATGAATAGAGGAAAGCAGATGTGAAGAAGAAAAAACCATGACTTCGATTCTGGAGTTTGAATTGCCTGCAAAACTTCCAGGAGAATGTGTTACAAAGGTGGCCGGCTGAATGGGACCAGCATTGGGCCACGGCTGTAATCACGGATGGAGTACGTATAGAAATGGTGATCCTCAAACTCATCTGACCATAGAACTCTTTATCCAAAGCAAGTGTTCAGAGAAGAATTTATTATTCTCTCCTTCTGGGGGAAATTCTGAAGCTTTATCAGCAACTCTTCCCCATTTTTTTCAACAAGGGAGTAGCCATTGAAGAAGACAAGGAAGATGGTAGAACAGGGACCCAAATCTGAGTCTTCCCCACAGTTTCCATTATTCTACCAACATATTTTTATCCATTTGGTGGAAAATGGGTGATAATATGACCCTGATGCTGGGAAAGATTGAGGGCAGGACGAGAAGGGGACAACAGAGGATGAGATGGTTGGATGGCATCTCCAACTCAATGGACATGAGTTTGGGTGAATGTTGGGAGTTGGTGATGGACAGGGAGGCCTGGTGTGCTGTGGTCCATGGGGTTGCAAAGAGTCAGACACAACTGAGCAACTGAACTGACTGAACTGAATGATTCATAAATGGATAAATGGATTTTATCTACCATGAAATATATCTTATGCCTTATTCTTTTTTTTTCTTTTTTTATTCTCTAGCTTTCATTTGTTTGTGAATTATCTCCATTATCCAAGGACTGGTTTTTCTCAGTTTTGGTATATAATTTGGGTCAGATAAAGGAGGAATGGGGAGGAAATTACAGTTGTTCCATCTTTCATATTGTGACATTTTGCATAATCAAAACAATTTAGCTCTCATGTGAAGAATTCTGTTGTCAAATAGACAAAAATCAATTCATGAAAATGACAAGGATGATATTTATTTGGTGAAGCAACAGACTACTAAAACTTTAATTTCTTTCTAATGGTAACAATGTTTCAGAGAAACAATTTCACATCATTTGTTCTTATTGTGACATATATATTAAGTTTAGAGAGAAATGTTGCACAATTTTCTTAAGTAATTCTTTTCAAAGGGAATTTCCATAACAATTATGTAATTATGAAATGGAAGTAGCTGTATTGCTAGACAGGAAGGCCCATCCCAGAAAAAAAAAAAAAAAAAAACAGTAAATTTCCATTTAAAAATTACTATTGGGGGACTGATGAGGTCAGGAATAACATGAATAATTCTAGTTCCTGAAGACAGAGTCTCCTTCCCCTCTTTTATGGCATGAGTGCCACTTTCCTTTAGAAGAATGGATTAATCACAGTGTACAATCTGGCTTTTCCTTCTGTGATACATTGATTTCGTATGGATCAAGATCCTGGCCTGCCAAAGGAAAGGTAAATACCATCCATCAGACTTTAACTGAATTGTCAAAAATTAAGAGTATTTACTGTATTTTTTCCTCACACTAGATTTCTTCCCTTTTAGGAAATTCCTATAGTTGTGTATTTTTTTCCCAATTACTCAGGATCATATTATAAAGATTATAATTAAATCAATATAACAGATTCTAGTTGAATTCAAGGGTGCTTAATCACTATTACTCCTACCTCTAAAGAGTTGGTTGTCTAAACCAGGCATGCACATTCAGGGAAGAAATAAAACAAAATTTGCTGTGCTGAGGTGAGTGAAAGAGCTTATATCAAGGAAGGCTGGGAAATCATACAGTGCACGTTTGTTGTTAATCAGTAAGGAAAACAAAGAAATGATGAAGCAGGAAATAAAAAGTCGACTACAATCATTTCTGGTAAAAGCATGATCCTTCTGATTCTTTACATGAATGTTCAAGTCAAAGGGATAACGAATATAAAACTTATTGAAAATTTGGTTAACAGTATATAGTATACTAGGATGTCTGCCCAACCCACACATCACTAACCCCCTTCCCTAAAAACTGTCTTACTCATGACCAGGGCTGGAGCCTAATTATAGACCAAGACCTCAGTCCTAAACAGGCTGTCAGGACGCGCTTACTCTATTTCCTAGAGCTGGGATTCAGAAGTCTCAGTCTCTCTCTTCTGGCTATCAACAACAGTAATAAGAAGTAAGATACAGTGGCGGGTGGGGAGGAGGAAAGGGGACTGGGGGGGGGGCTCGTCTGTTAGAGAAAGAAAAAGATGGAAGAGATGTGGAGAGATGCAGGGGGAAAAAAAAAGACCATGAAATAGTATGCACAATAGGGTAAACGGTGGTTTGATTAACTAGGATGGACAAGACTGGGACAGAAATAGTTTTGAGAGAAAATTTAATGTTCTTCTTTGCCCATGTGACAAACAGTGCTACCATCCACATGAAAGGAGATACAAACTAGACGCTAGAACTAGAGGAGATGTCGCGACTGAAGATGAAAATTTTAGACTCATCAGTGTAGAGATGGTTTTTTAAATCTGGGGGGCTGGATGAAGTTAGAAAGGGATAGAGAAGAGAAACCAAGGTCAAATATAAGTAATCCAGCATTTAGCAGTTTCATAGAGAAGGAAAAACTAGCAAAGAAGAGAAGCTGCAAAGGAGGCAGAAAGACACTCAGATAACTTAGCTGCTACAGAAGCCACAAGAATAGTGTTTCCAGAAGGAGTGATCACATCAGCTCACTCTTACCAAAAAAATAAAATGAAAAAAGCCCTTCTTAGAATTATTTGTAATCAGTTTGAGGGCTCACCAAATAAATGATATTTGTACTGTTTTGGAACTGATATGAAAATCATATCAAAATTTAAAAGTAGAAACACAAGCATACGGAAATCAAATTTTTTAAAAAGTGCCTCAAATAGACCCAGTTGGGTTTTATTTTAAAAAAGGCAGGATAGGTTGTTGAACAATATTTCACGTAAAGATTGAAACTTCATGGGATTGGTTTAATTGTGAGGCTTTAGAAAAATGTCAATAATGAACTTTATGAGACTTTAGAAAAATGTCAATAATAAAATGTTTATGAGATTCACTTTGCAGAAGGGTTAGGACATAGCTTGATAGATGATAGTGAATGTCCATTTCAAAGAGAGGGGTCTGATAGTAAAATGGGAGAATTTAATAATAAGATCTGCTTGGCTGGAACAAAAATGATATCCCCAATTGAATATGGGATATTTATGGGGCTTCCCAGGTGGCTCAGTTGGTAAAGAATCTGCTTGCCGAGCAGGAGATGTCGGTTTGATCCCTGGGTTGGGAAGATTCCCTGGAGTAGGAAGTAGCAATCTAGTCCAGTATTAATGGTTGGAAAACCCCATGGACAGAGAAGCCTGGCGGGCAACAGTCCATGGGGTTGCAAACAGTCGGACATGACTTAGCGACTGAACAACAACATGAAGGTATGAAGTTTGTGAAGCTATAACAGAGGCAATGGTGATTCTGCAAGGGTAGGGGAAGAGGGCTAGCTAGGCCAGGGGGAGAGGTGGTAGCTGTCTACCAGCACTTGATATTTATCAACATACCCCATAAACATCAAATCCAAATAAAAATTTTGCACTCTCTAAGCCAACCGTTCACAGCAAGTCCTCTGGCCCCTACATGACAAGACCAGAATGCCAGCCTACCAGCCTACCCCGTGCCCTCCTTCATACAAAGGCTGGCATAATTAATGGGCTGAATTTTTCAGTGGTTAAGATCTTGAGCTCTGGACACCACCAGGCTTTGTTGGAAGCCTAGTTTTTTCCAATATTAACTGAGTGACCATGTTTAGAGACTTAAGACGTCTAAGCTGCTTTTTCCTTATTCATGAAAAGTGGATTACAGAAGTAACTTCATAAAGTTATGCTGAGAATTACATGAGAAAATAAAGAAAGAATCTAGCACAGTGCCTGTAATCTCCATTAAACCAGAAGAAATTTTGTATTGGGTTCAAAATGTAATACTACACGAGAGACATTTGAGCCTGGAACACACCAATGAAGAATAGGAATGCGACTAACATTTCATGAAGATGACTGTTGCTCTGCTGGGAAGGAAGAAATAGATACCCCCAGCTGTAGCTCAGTCTATAAATTCAACCCTCCTTCCACTGCCCTACTCTGCTCTACAGATGCCTGTATAGACGAACAAATCATTTACTACCCAATCATGTATAAATGGGTATTTGCTATAAATGATGTGTTGTTGTTTAGTCACTCAGTCATTTTTAACTCTTGCAACCCCATGGACTGTGGTATGCCAGGCTCCTCGGTCCATGGCATTCTCCAGGCAAGAATACTGGAGTGGGTTGCCATTTCCTTCTCCAGGGGATCTTCTCCACCCAGGGATTGAACCTGTGTCTCTTGTGTCTCCTGCATTGGCAGGCAGACTTTTTTTTAACCACTGAGCCACCAGGGAAGCCCTATAAATGCTACTGTGCTGTTAAAAAGAAGTATGGATTTTTCTCAGATGACATTATTCCATTTCTGTCACTGTAGTTTTTCAGTTTGGGGTGTGTAATAAATGGATTTCTGAGCCTGTTTTAAGCGACATAATCAATCATTGTTCAAAGCCTCCATTGGCCAACAATTCTAAGTCGGCATTGTGACCTGGAGATCCTCACTGGCCTAAACTTTACATCACAATAGGCAAGGCTCGGCTAGGCAGCTTTGAAATCCCAGGGCTGTGGTCAAAGTAGGACCTCCCCTCCGGAAGCACAAAGTGTTCTGTTTGTGTAGCAAAGGGTGTGGCTTTAGAAGCTAGTAAAATAATCTGAACACAAAGGCCTCTAGCTCCCGCAGAGCACTCTGCAGTGAACTGACTCAGCGGAAAGTGGTGGGAAAGGAAGCTTGTTCTTAGATTTCAGAACCCTCTGGAGCCACACCCTCCCCTCCTCAGTTCTGTCCCAGTTCAACAGGAAGGGGGTTTCATCAGCTAATATGCACCACTGTGCACTCACACACAGAGCAGAAGAGAGGATACACCCACAGGGAAGTCTGCTGGAGTCCACTGCCTGCTCATTACAACCTCCCCACAGCCTTCAGCTTTCTCCTTGTTCCCTTCAAGCAAAACCTCATTGCTCTCACAGTCTGATAACAGGAGGCCCTCTAACCAGGCTGAAGCACCTTTAGCAGCTGCTCTGAAAGAGACTGCAAAATCAAACATCCCAGTTAACACTGGGGGGATTTCTGGATATTGCGATAGATGCTTCGATTATCAATGTGCAAGAGAGGTCTCGTTTCGAGAGCAAAATATTGATATGTTACACATACGCTGCATACAAATTAACTGGAAACTTAAAATTCACCAGAAGTTTCCACCATATACTTTTTAAGGTTCTACACACACACACACACACATACACACACACACACACATACACACCACACTACAGTCATTAATGTCATCCTTCAGTACAGTTCAGTAGCTCAGTCATGTCTGACTCTTTGCGACCCCATGGACTGATTGCACGCCAGGCTTCCCTGTCCATCATCAACTCCTGGAGTTTACTCAAACTCATGTCCATTGAGTCAGTGATGCCATCCAACCATCTCATCCTCTGTCGTCCCCTTCACCTCCTGCCTTCAGTCTTTCCCAGCATCAGGGTCTTTTTAAATGAGTCAGTTCTTCATATCACGTGGCCCAAGTATTGGAGTTTCAGCTTCAGCATCAGTCCTTCCAATGAACATTCAGGACTGATCTCCTTTAGGATAGACTGGTTGGATCTCCTTGCAAGCCAAGGGACTCTCAAGAGTCTTCTCCAACACCACAGTTCAAAGGCATCAATTCTTCGGCACTCAGCTTTCTTTATATTCTAACTCTTACATCCATACATGAGTACTGGAAAAACCATACCTTTGACTAGACGGACCTTTGTTGGCAAAGTCATGTCTCTGCTTTTTAATATGCTGTCTATGTTGGTCACAGCTTTTCTTCCAAGGAGCAAGCGTCTTTTAATTTCATGGCTGCATTCACCATCTGCAGTCATTTTGGAGTCCCCCAAAATAAAGTCTGGGATTCCCTAGTGGGTCAGACAGTAAAGCGTCTGCCTGCAATGTGGGGGACCTGGGTTCGATCCCTGGGTCAGGAAAAGCCCCTGGAGAAGGAAATGGCAACCCACTCCAGTACTGTTGCCCGGACAATCCCATGGACAGAGGAGCCTGGAAGGCTACAGTCCATGGGGTCGCACAGAGTCAGATATGACTGAGCGACTTCACTTTAACTTTAACTTTAAAATAAAGTCTGTCACTGTTTCCACTCTTTCCCCATCTATTTGCCATGAAGTGATGGGACCAGATGCCATAATCTTAGTTTTCTGAATGTTGTGCTTTAAGCCAACTTTTTCACTCTCCTCTTTCACTTTTATCAAGAGGCTTTTTAGTTCTTCTTTGCTTTCTGCCATAAGGGTGGTGTCATCTGCATGTCTGAGGTTATTGATATTTCTCCTGGCAACCTTGATTCCAGCTTGTGCTTCATCCGGCCCAGCATTTCTCATGATGTACTCTGCATATAAGTTAAATAAGCAGGGTGACAATATACAGCCTTGACCTACTCCTTTCCCAATTTGGAACCAGTCTGTTGTTCCATGTCCAGTTCTAACTGTTGCTTCCTGAGCTGCATATAGATTTCTCAGGAGGCAGATCAGGTGGTCTGGTATTCCCATCTCTTTAAGAATTTTCAAGTTTGTTGTGATCCACACAAAGGCTTTGGCACAGTCAATAAAGCAGAAGTAGACTTCATATAAATAGGGTGCATTTTAGAAACTGTTATGTAATTTAAAATCCTCTGACCCATACATCTGGAATTAAAAAAAAGGAAGCCTGAATTATGCAAAATCAGTCCTTATTGATTAGATTCCCCTCTTAATTACTAAACTCTTAATTTTACTCAGATTATTTTGCATAAAGACCACTTAGCCAACTTCAGCCAAAGAAGTAGAAACTTTTTCGGGAAAAAGACTACATATAGTTTTACATTCTATCAATAAGATTAATATTCCGTGGAACTTACATTCCAAGACTATAAATATTCAAGAAAAATCATTTACTAGGATGAAGAAGAAACAATTAATTAACCCTTCCTTCAACTACAAGAAAGCCAACTACTTTAAAAACAAAGTAATTTTTTTAAGTTCATGAATTACATATACTACTACATTTACAAAAAGTTCAAAACTATGCATAAATAAGCCTTTCTTATGAGATTTTTTTTTGCCAAAAATCAGTTAATGTTATCGCCAGGACAACTCAGTATGTTGATAGTGTCCTATAAGTTAAAATTTAATACATTCCTGAATGTTTTTATTAAAGTTTTTTAAACAGTTAAAATATATGTAATTGGTAAAATATATGACTTCCTTTCACTTTATCAAGGTTACTAACCATAATCTGCTTTTTTAATGTTTTTCTCAAAGCTTTTCTTTCTGTAATGGATTACAGGGCTCCTTTCATACTCTGGAAGCTGTGAAGTGGGAACAGTAAAGAATAAACAGCATTGTCTATAATTATGTGACACTAGAACTCCATGAAAGGTGAGGTTCCTTCAAAAAGAGGAAGTAAGGAATATTCTGGTTTAAAATGTTTTGGTTAACATTAGTCTTTGGAAGATATATATTCATTCCCTGAAAAAAGGATATTGAGTATCCACTATATATTAGACAGTGTTATAGTCTCTGGAACTACACAGAGAGTAAGGTAGATAGCTGGGGTTCCTGCTCCCACTGATCCTATGTTCGCATAGAGGAAAGTGAAAGTGTTAGTCACTCAGTCATGTCCAACCCTTTTTGACCCCGTGGACTGTAGCCTGCCAGGCTCCTCTGTCCCTGGAATTCTCCAGGCAGGAATACTGGAGTGGTTAGCCATTCCCCTTCTCCAGGAGATCTTCCCAACCCAGGGATCGAACTCATGTCTCCCACATTGCAGGCAGATTCTTTACCGTCTAAGCCACCAGAGAAGCCCCTATGGAGGAAGACAGGCATTTAAACGCATGAACAAACAAATGAACAAGAGAATATAACCTACTGCTAAGTGCAAGGAGGAAATGACCACGGAGTATTGTGTCATAAAACGATCACAAGTTGGGTTGCCAGGCTTAGCAAATAAACACTCAGGAAACCGAGTTCAATTTTAATTTCAGATGGACAGTGAATAATTTTTTAGTGCAAACAGGTCCCATGCAATATTTGGGACATGTGTTTACAAAAAAATTATTTGCTGCTTATCTGAAATTTAAACTGAACTCAGCCTCCTATACTTTGTCTGCTGGCGTGACAGTAACCCTACCTGGGTGACTGCTTAAATAGGAGGGTTGGGAAAGGCCTCTGTGAGAAGGTGATATTGATGGCACGCCAGAAGTAAGCACAAGTCCTAAAGCAGAAACAAGTATGTGTGTGTAAATCACACTGTGGAAAGATTGTGACAGTCAGAAATGACCAAGAGAACTCTCTCCTACCTAGTGCTGGAGATCCGGTAAACAAGAAACATACTTACAGAGGAGCAGGGACCTGGCCTGCGGAGAAGTAAGACTTGTTAACAGGCAGGGTTTGGAGTGTCCCGTGTCACATGTAAGAGGCGCTCATAGGAAAAGTTAGACGGAAGACGTCACACTTGCAGAGAAACGTGTCAACCTGAGGTCTGGAAAACTGAGCAAGGGAGAGTTCAGAATGGAAGGGCCCTTGGGAAGGTGTTAAGATTGTAACCGAGTTCCTTCTAGCATCAGGAAAACCCCACAGGGTGTAACTTGACTCCCTTCACAATGTAACTCCTTTTTCAAACTTATTTCTTTTAAAAAGTAGGGGAAAGGAACCAAGGGAGTATGCAGACCCAAACATAGAAATATTACTATTAGGAGGAAACCTGGACTACCCAACCCACACTTCAGAGCGGCCAACAGTAAGGGGTGGGGATACCCTGAACAGATCAGGGAGCCTTTGGGATCAGCAGACAAAATGTGTGCTGCCTGAAACAGAGAAAATGGATCTATATACAACAAACATACAGTCACACACACACATATATATACACACTGTGTGTGTGTGTTGGAATATACACGCAGTTTTGCTCTCCATATACTTGTACAATGTGTTTTGAATGGTATTATATCACAGTGATGGAGAAGGCAATGGCACCCCACTCCAGTACTCTTGCCTGGAAAATCCCATGGACGGAGGAGCTTGGTAGGTGCAGTCCATGGGGTCACGAAGAGTCGGACATGACTGAGCGACTTCACTTTCACTTTCATGGATTGGAGAAGGAAATGGCAACCCACTCCAGTGTTCTTGCCTGGAGAATCCCAGGGACGGGGGAGCCTGGTGGGCTGCCGTCTGTGGGGTCGCACAGAGTTGGACACAACTGAAGCGACTTAGCAGCAGCAGCATATCACAGTGAACCCTCTGCAAATTTCCAAGTTTCTCTCAATGACATATATTGGAGACCTTTCTACATCAGTATACACAGATTTACTTCAATCTTTTCAACTCCTGCATAGTACTCTAGCATATAGATACACTGACATTTAAACATCCTCTGATTCATGAGTATTTAAGTCATTATCAGTGTTTTGCCCTTAATGCCGCTAGGACCGTGGTTTCGCAAATTGTGTGGGTGCTGTAATCACACAGAAGTGTCACAAATATTTTTCAATTTTGAGGTAAGCACAGCAAAACCTGTCACACACTACATAAACTACTACTACAATGCGACTATTAAATTTGGCTCTAAGTACTTAATAGAACCATTAGATTTTTTTTTTTTTTTTTTTTTGTCCTAGGTTTCACCATAAAGAAAATCGCCAACGGTAAAAATGCCATGAACCAGAGCACCTGAGGATCTCTGTGCTGGAGCATCCTTACACATGCCTATGAGTGTACACCATCTCAGAGGTCCTAAGAAGTGGCTTGTTTCTTGTGTTATTTTAATTCAATAGAAACTTTTATTAAAAAGAAAGACTTTCAGCCTATACTCACATTTTTTTCCTTGAAAATCTATTTTACAAACTTATTTTCAACAAATCCTCAGCTAGCAGACTTTCATAATTCACTCTGGCAGTCATATTACTGTCATTGTGAGCTCGTATATTTCAAATAACTTTTATTTCCCCCAAACTTTATATTTTTAAAAACCTATAACAGTGATATGACTGCAGATAGTATAATTTAAAAATACACTTACTTTAGATATGTGTGAACAGAAAGAAATGCATAAGACGTTCTGCCTTGATTTGTGTATTGTAAAAGTTCAAATGAAAGATTAACAAGTCATAATTTTGTTGTGTAGTATTTATACCAACAGAGTTTAGTAATGATGAGCATAATTTCAGCAGATTTATGACATTGCTGGATTTCAAAATAAAAGTCTACTGTTGGTGCTTCATCTCACATGCCGAGAGACAGACAATCCACAGAAGCTGATGACATGCTGGGAAGTTACTGTGAGAGTTAAAAAAAAAAACAACCCTTTCAACTCTAAACCAGACTTTATATTTTAAAGATACATTCTTGAATACTTAAAAAGCAATAGAATTCAATGATTTACCAAATAACTACAAAATACCATTAGCTGGTATATCTGAGGACAAAGGTCTCCCTAAGCCATGTCACAGAATGTTCCTACAGTGGTTTCCATGGCTTGTTAATTATACCCATTGCTCAAGAGTCACAGGCATTAAAGAGGCAAGGCTATCCTGCAATGTTTTATCTTCACTGTCATTACTGCTGCTGTTTCCTCAAGCACTTTCAGTAAATGCTTGTCAAGGACTAGTTTAGCTGGAATTTAATCATTATTTTTAAATCACTGGTTATTGTCAGCCTTAATGTTTCTATCACTGAACACAAAGTAATAATACTTATTACCTGACTCCTGAGACTGTATAATAAAGTTTGTATTATGATTTGCTGAATATTATGCATGATAAAACACTTGTGAAAACATTTTATCAGAGCATTCTTCTGACAAAGCAGTCCAGAAGGAAAATCTCAAAAGAACTATCTTCCTTTGATGGCTGTGAAACAGATTTTCAGAAAATTTTATCTACTTATATGATGTTTATCTTTTTTACCAGAGTTATGAGTGAAACCAAAGGGAATGCAAAGAAAGCTCTAAAAGACTGAACATGGTGATTCTGCTGGATTTAGTGACTTTCTGGTTTTAAAATCACCCAAATCCCAAGTAAGTAATGAGAGTTACTTGTACCTATGCTAAATTCCAAGGTGATGACTATGGTAACTTCTCGATATATAGAGGTGAGTCATAAACTGAGGCTTAGGTGTTCCCAAGATGTAAATAGTCTTTGACGTGGCTACTCAAGACATTTTGAGTTTACATGAATTGCCTATGAACTCTGTGAACTCGTAATAAAGACAGTGTCACTGGACTGTGTTCAAGATATAACCATATGGGCCTCTCATGCAGGCTCCACCCTGAGTTTCAACCAGTTTCAACAGGCTTGAATCCTTGTCAGGATGTGCTCCAGTACAAATACTCCACGTCAAATTCAGAAAGACCAATGCAGTTGTAAGTAAAACTAGGACTTAGTTTAAGGAATATCTTCATACTATAAAATATATAATGGGGGGAGGGTCAGGAAGATCCCCTTGGAGAAGCAAATGGCTATTCACTCTAGTATTCTTGCCTGAGAATGCCATGGACAGAGGCTACATTCCATGGGGTTGAAAGAGGCAGACACACCTGAGCAACTAACACTTTTTTTTTTTTTTTGCAGGGGAGGGCTTCCCTGGTGGCTCAGACAGTAAAGAATCTACCTGCAAAGTGGGAGACTTTTATTCAATCCCTGGGTCAGGAAGATGCCTGGAGAAGGGAATGGCTACCCACACCAGTACTCTTGGCTGGAGAATTCCATGGACAGAGGTGCTTGGTGGACTACAGTCCATTGGGGTCACAAAGAGTCGGGTACAACTAAGTGACTTTCACTTCTAAGCTTAATATAGTATAATATTCAAAGGGTTGTCAATGTAACGCAGGGAAAAAACAGCTTTAATGAATTTTTGATTACTATTGCCTGTTTTATAAAGTCAGAGAACATTTTCTCATTACAAGTTGATTCTATTTGAAAACTGAGCATCTCAGGTTTTTGAAGACAAGTGTTGAGAAGGCACAATGGCTTTCTAAGTTAGAATCTTGTCAAATCAAATCCCTTATGATTATACAGTGGAAATAACAAATAGATTCAAGGGATCAGATTTGATAGACAGAGTGCCTGAAGAACTATGGACAAAGGTTAGTGACCTTCTACAGGAGGCAGTGATCAAAACCATCCCCAAGAAAAAGAAATGCAAAAAGGTAAAATGGTTGTCTGTTGAGGCCTTATAAAGAACTGAGAAAAGAAGTCAAAGGCAAAGGAGAAAAGCAAAGATACATCCATCTGAAAGCAGAGTTCCAAAGAATAGCAAGGAGAGATAAGAAAGCCTTCCTCAGTGGTCAATGCAAAGAAATAGAAGAAAACAATAAAATGGGAAAGACTAGAGATCTCTTCAAGAAAATTAGAGATACCAGGGGAATATTTCATGCAATGATGAGCATAATAAAGGACAGAAATGGTATGGACTTAACAAATAGAAGATAATAAGAAGAGGTGGCAAGAATACCCAGAACTATACAAAAAAAGATCTTCATGACCCAGATAACCACGATGGTGTGATCACTCCCCTAGAGCCAGACATCCCTGAATGTGAAGTCAAGTGGGCCTTAGGAAGCATCACTATGAACAAAGCTAGCAGAGGTGATGGAACTCCAGCTGAGATGTTTCAAATCCTAAAAGATGATGCTGTGAAAGTGCTGCATTCAATATGCCAGCAAATTGGGGAAACTCAGCAGTGGCCACAGGAACTGGAAAAGTTCACTTTTCATTCCAATCCCAAAGAAGGGCAATGCCAAAGATTGTTCAAACTAGCACACAATGGCGCTCATTTCACATGCTAGCAAGGTAATGCTCAAAATCCTCCAAGCTAGGCTTCAACAGTACATGAATAGAGAACTTCCAGATGTTCAAGCTGGATTTAGAAAAGGCAGAGGAACCAGAGATCAAATTGCCAACATCCGCTGCATCATAGAAAAAGCAAGAGAGTTCCAGAAAAACATATATTTCTGCTTCATTGACTACGCCAAAGCCTTTGACTGTGTGGATCACAACAAACTGTGGAAAATTCTTAAAGAGATGGGAATACTGGAACAGCTTACCTGCCTCTTGAGAAACCTGAATGCAGGTCAAGAAGGAACAGTTATAACCAGACATGAAACAACAGACCGATTCCAAATTGGGAAAGGAGTACGTCAAGGTGGTATATTGTCACCCTGCTTATTTAACTTATATGCAGAGTATATCATGTGAAATGCTGGGCTGGATGAAGCACAAGCTGGAATCAAGGTTGCCAGGAGAAATATTAATAACCTCAGATATGCAGATGACACCACACTTATGGCAGAAAGCAAAGAGGAACTAAAGAGCCTCTTGATGAATGTGAAAGAGGAGAGTGGGAAAAGCTGGCTTAAAACTCACTATTAAAAAAACTAAGATCATGGTATTCAGTCCCATCACTTTCTGGCAAATTGATGGGAAAACAATGGAAACAGTGACAGACTTTATTTTCTTGGGCTCCAAAATCATTGCAGATGGCGACTGCAGCCATGTAATTAAAAAATGCTTGCTCCTTGGAAGAAAAGCTATGACCAATGTAAACAACATATTAAAAAGCAGAGACATTACTTTGCTGACAACGGCCCATCTAGTCAAGGCTATGGTTTTTCCATGTATGGATGTGAGAATTGGACCATAAATAAGCTTGAGTGCCAAAGAATTGATGCTTTTGAATTGTGGTGTTGGAGAAGACTCTTGAGAGCCCTTTGGACAAAAAGGAGATCAAACAGTCAATCCTAAAGGAAATTAGTCCTGAATATTATTCATTTGAAGGACTGATGCTGAAGCTCCAATACTTCGGCCCCCTGATGCAAAGAGTCAACTCATTGGAAAAGACCCTGATGCTGGGAAAGATTGAAGGCAGGAGGAGAAGGGGATGAAAGAGGATGAAATGGTTGGATGGCATTACCAACTCAATGGACATGATTTGCGCAAGCTCTGGGATATGATAAAGGACAGGGAAGCCTGGCGTGCTGTAGTCCATAGGGTCACAAAAATTGGACACAACTGAGTGAATGAACAAGCCAGAGACTGGACTCAGTTATTGGAATATAGGTTATATTTCTCTCTAAGATGACTTGGGGCAGAAAGCATGTTGATAATCATTCATCTGGACAGTCTACTTGCACCACATAAAATTGGACCAGCTTCTCCAGCGGCCTCAGCTTCCTTCTGTGGAAGCCATGGAGAAATAACTTTTAATTGGAGAATGTAAAACCAACCCACAGTTCTAGTTTCTTGAGAGGGTTAATTAATATGTATGCTTTAAAGACATTTTTTGTTTATTTTTATTTTTATTTTCTGTGCTGGGTCTGCATTGCCGCACAGGCTTCTTCCTAGCTGTGGAGAGCAGGGGCTGCTCTCTGGTTGTGATGTGTTGGTTTCTCACTGCGGTGGCTTCTCTTGTTGTGGAACATGGGCTCTCGGACTTGTGGACCTCAGCAGTTGCAGTTCACAGGCTCAGTAGTTGGCAGCTCTCGGGCTCTAGGGCACAAGCTCGGTAGTTGTGGCACACAGGCTTAGTTGCTCCAAGGCATGTGGGATCCTCCCGGATCAGGGATTGAACCCAACTTTCCTGCACTGGCAGGCAGATTCTTTACCACTGAGCCACAAGGGTAGCCCTTAAAGACCCTTAAGAAAAAAATTAAATTAACTGATTTATTTTATTTGGAGGCTAACTACTTTACAATACTGTGGTGGTTTTTGCCATACATGGACACAAATCAGCCATGGGTGTACATGTGTCCCCCAATCCTGAACCCCCACCACCACCTCCCAAGATACTTTTTTGTAATGAAGGGTCTTTTCACTGAAATAATAAAGATTAAAGTGATTTTTCTGTAAATCCATTAACTATATATAATGATACAATTGATAGGCACAAAAATTCTAGATTATGGGCCTTATTTGATAACATAAGAAATTCAGTAATAATTACTTTAAAATCACTGAAGAATATATAATAGTTGGGAAAATTATGATACTAATCAGTGTTGAAGGAATGAAGGAATTAGAAAATTCTCATTTCTCAACCAATTTAGTAATAACTAATTAGGCAAGAAATAGGAATGGATGCTAGAACTAGCTGATGAGTTTGGCCTGAGGAACAGGATTTTACAGTCTCAAAAATTTCTCTTTGCAAAATAATTACTAATTCCAAAATGTCAAAAAATTCATACTTTTACAGTAGAGAAGTCTCAGAGATACCATCTTATTCAAGTGATCAAAGTTAACATCACCAGTTAAGAGAACAGATGCTGTAATGAAATTTTTGCATCTTGTTTTATGTCCCTACATATGTCTTGAATAGTATTTGTATCCTACTGTTGTGAAAATTGTATAAATCTTAGTTATGTTGAATTGGTTCATGGCTTTTGGGCTCTACTATCTCCTTCTACATTTCTGTATATTCATTCTATTAATTTTTGAGAGTCTGGTATTAAATCAACTACAATTCTTAATTTAGCTAATTTAAAAATAATATTTAGCGGTACTCTATGTAACTTTGTTCTGTATTTTCCAAGGCTCCTTCAAATGTGTTATCATGCTTTCATAATTCAAAAAATAAAAAAGAGGAAAAAAGTTAACATCATCAGTAATGAAAAAAATCAATACCATGTACCACACGATTAGATCCAAGGAAAATAGCACACCAACATTTCTGTGAAATTTTGTCCAAAAAAAATGCATGATCTGGAGATAATTATGATGGAACAGTAGATAAACACAAGTTGAGGATAACGTCTTCATAACAACTGACCTTAAAATCTTCAAAAATGACATATTTGAGAAAGTTAAGGAAAAAAGGAGGAACTCTTCTAGAATAACTGAGACAACAAGGAACCACAATTGATCCTAGATTAGGTCCCCTGACATGAACAGTATTGAGACAACTGGCCAACCTTGGACAAAGTCTCTGGGGAAAGAGTACACAGAAATTTTTGTACTATTCTGGCAAATTTTCTCTCAGCTTGAAATTGCTCCAACATTAAAAGTGAAAAATTAAAATGTTGTAAAAGTCCTATTCTTTGACTAGGACACCAGTGATTGAATATCCCAACAGTCAAGTTCATATAAGAAATAATCTGACACATCTGCATAACCAAGTTTAAACACTGAACACAAGGTAGGCGGTGACTCCCCACAGGCCTCACCTGTGAATCACCAGTGTGTGTTGTTATTGTTAGTACTTAACATTCATCCGGCACCCACATTATTGTACATAATATAGCATAAGTAATAGTCTGCTAAGGAGTTGTTGTAAAAAATAAAAATTTACATATACATAGGCACATATCCAAATACATTGTTATGAAGGGATGGGAAGTCATGGCTCAGACCTCACAAAGACAAGACTAGATTCAGGCTATTCCTCTCCTTTTCATTTCAGGTTAAAGGAGGTACAGGCCCAGGTGTTCACACATTACCAAATTACTGCTCTGTAGTTTGAAAGGAATGATGATGGCATCCTGTTTGTGGTCATGGCCAGTTGAGTAGGACACTACACCTGTGCAACCCCAGGCCATTCACATTTCAGCAAGGCTGTGTAATTAAAGTGGTAACCCTTACTAACCAGAAATATTGGTGACTTTCAGGATGCAGCAGAAGCCCTCTGTCCACCTAACTTTCAGTTACAAATGGGGTCAGAGGAACCCAATCAAAGCAGAACCTGGAGAAACTTGGGGGGCTGCCACTTCTCCCTTTAAATCAGAGCTCCCTGAACATTCTACTCAGTAGCCAGGAGGTAAAAGTTTACTGCTGAATCTTGAAAAATCTCTTTAACTCTCTGTTTATGACAAAATCTACCCTTCCCTCTTCAAAAATTGTGTTTAAAAGAAACATTTATTATTATATAGAACACAGATTGCCATGTATAGAATTGGTGCAGATATAAATTGAAAAGAATCATAGCTCATTTAAACCACTGAATGTCTGAAAATTACATCAACTGACAGAAAGTCAGGGATTGCAGAGATCTAGGCAAATCCAATTATAAGTGGGACACTTTGGAGAAAATTTTATTGATAAACTAGTAGTAATAATAATAATAACTGAATGCTTACTAAGGGCAGGGCAAGATTCTAAATACCAACACAGAATGATTCTTAAATCCTCATAACCCTACAAGGGCATATTATTGTTATTCCACTTTACAGTTGAAAATATTGTGACCCAGAAATGGTAACTAACTTATCCTAAGTTGCACAGCTGATAAGTAGGCAAACAAGAATTTGAAGGCAGGCAGTTTGGGTCCAGAACCTAAGTTCTTAATGATAATATCATACCACTCTAACTGTTAGAGAGCTTTACAAGTTATCACCACCACTAGTCTAGTCCAACTTTTTCCATTCTATCTATTGGGTCAGAAATTACAACATTTTAAATCCAGGGAATTCAGAATAGTCACTCTAGGATATAAGCCAACCCAGCTACTGTTCAAAAAGTGTTAGCTAAATGAAAATGACACCAAGAATCAAAATATATTTGAGATGAAACTGAAATTTTAATTTAATAACTGTAAATGTCAGGTAATTAGGACATGGATTAATGAGTAGAACATCAACATCAATTTTATTACTTTTTTAAGTGACAAAAGCTGTTTCCCACACCCTCTAATCCAAACCCAGGCTTGTAGGCATACATGTATGTAGTAAGTGATTTAAACATTCAGTGTATCTAAAAACATCCCAAATTAAAGATAGAATCCGTAACCCAGGAAACAAATTTTTCTGATTCTTTTTTTAAAATGTTGATTAGATAATAAGGAATTATAAAGCACAAAAGTTATCTTAATGTTCTTTTTAAACTTCTCATACCTGTGTGTATGTGTTGTATGTGTATGTGAAATAATGTTAAATGTGTTCTGTATAAGTAAACAGGATTCATATTCTAAAACATTCTAAACACTTGTACAGGCCAGTGGTAAACATCTCTGAAAAAAATATCTTTGACCATCTCTGAAAAAAAAGTTCAGCTCAAGCAACTCTGACATCAAAGAGTATGAATAATAATAAAAGTTTTAACTTTTAATCATTTATAATTAAATTAAGTTTTATATGTAGCAGTAACAGGATATAAATACTGGTGTGCATATATAGCAAATATAGTCTGGTTAGAATAAATCTCTATAACATAAAATGATGGATCTACTTTTGGAAATTCAAGAGGTCTAGATTCAACATGTAGCTCCATGTGACCTTGAGCAAGTTCCTCAACCATTTCATGCTGACTGGCTCCTCTATAAACTGTGCGATGAAATTATTTATTTAAAGGATTACATAGCTAATTTTAAGTTCCAAATCTAGGCCTAAAAGAAATAAGATCTTGAGAAAAAGAACCTAACATTAATATGTTAGAGGGCCTTCAGGGACTAAGAATCTACCTGCCAATGCAGGAGACGCAAGAGACGTGGGTTTGATTCTTGGGTTGGGAAGATCCCCCGGAGCAGGAATGGCAACCCACTCCAGTATGCTTGCCTGGAGAAGTCCAAGGACAGTGGAGCCTGGTGGCCATAGTCAATGGGGTCACAAAGAGTCACACACAACTGAGCATGCACATGGAGGCGCACAGGGACTAAGAAAGTGAGATTGAAGCAATACTTGAAGCCAGTAACTAGACAGAATTCAGATCAGAATGGTAACAGTGGAAATGGAGAAAAAGCCACCTTAGAAGACATTTTATGAGGAGAGATGACAAAAGAAATAACTTATTTAAGATCATCTTAAAATAGCAATCAGATTTATGTCAATTGTTAAAACTGTAGTATTTTTCTATAGCTTCTATAATAAAATTAGTATTTTTTACTTCTCTTCAGACCAAACTTCCATCCAAGAGAAACTAGAAAAGCTAGACAACTTTTGCTTTTAAATCTATTTGAAAGGATCAGAGAGTTACAAAGACACTGAGGATTTGGGGTAGGGACCCAAAAGGAAAAGGAAACCCAGAGAGATAATCTAAATTCTGTTAATTGCCAGTAACAGAAGTAAATTTTCTTGGAGCTGCAAAAACACTGAAACTGTATTTATAATGTATGGTAGTCAGTCAGAATAAAACCAGAAATATGTAAGATATTAAATTAAATACAAAATGTGATTAAAAAAACAGAAGACAAACAGCCTCCCAGATAACCAAATGTTGGTGTAATTAATACCTGACAGGCACTTCAAGCCATATATTCAAGAAGCTCTACAATTCCCAAGCAAAAGAGATATAAGAAAACCCTCCCTGGGCACACTGTCAAACTGCAAAAATTAAACAAACAAACAAAAAAATCTTGCATGCAGAGAATAAGACATACACTTTCAATAAAAAGCAAAAATTATACTAAGAGCTAACCTCCCAACAAGAACAATGTAAGCAAGAAGACAATAGAATGACTTGATTTAAAGTAACAAAAAAAACCCAAACAAACTCAAACCCAAAACTGCCAACCTAAAATTCTATCACACAATCAAAATGTCCTTCAACAAAAGAAAAATAAGTATCTTCAGAAACCAAAAATGGATGGATTTGCTAACAGCAGATCATACTCGAGAAAATATTAAAGGAAGTTCTTCAGGCAGAAGGAAATGATCCCAAATTATATCTCAAGAGATTTAATAGAAAATGGAGAGCAAAAAAGAAAAAATATGCAACAAATAGGTACTTGGAGGTTCTTAAAGATGCAGAACTAAAATACACAACAATAACACACATACCACAAGGGGAGTAAATATAGTTAAGAGTGTTCTATCTTTTAAACAAGAAGGAACTACTATATGGCACATGGAACTCTGCTCAATGTTACCTGGCAGCCTGGAGGGCAGGGGAGTTTGGGGGAGAATGGATACATGTACTTGTATGGCTGAGTCCCCTTCACTGTTTACCTGAAACTAACAAAACATTGTTAATCGGCTATACTCCAATTTAATAAGTTAAGAAATTTTTTTTTTAATTTAAGAAATGTTTTGTTTGTATTATCCAAAAAGTGGAATTGGCAGAAGTACTAATTTATTTTCAGTTCAGTTCAGTCGCTCAGTCGTGTCCCACTCTTTGCAACCCCATGAACTGCAGCACGCCGGGCCTCCCTGTCCATCACCAACTCCCAGAGTTCACCCAAACCCACGTCCATCGAGTCGGTGATGCTATCCAGCCATCTCATCCTCTGTCGCCCCCTTCTCCTCCTGCCACCAATCCTTCCCAGCACCAGAGTCTTTTCCAATGAGTCAACTCTTCACATGAGGTGGCCAAAGTACTGGAGTTTCAGATTTAGCATCAGTCCTTCCAATGAACACCCAGGACTGATCTCCTTTAGAATGGACTGGTTGGATCTCCTTGCAGTCCAAGGGACTCTCAAGAGTCTTCTCCAACACCACAGTTCAAAAGCATCAATTCTTCAGCGCTCAGCTTTCTTCACAGTCCAACTCTCACATCCATACATGACCACAGGAAAAACCATAGCCTTGACTAGATGGACCTTTGTTGGCAAAGTAATGTCTCTGCTTTTCAATATGCTATCTAGGTTGGTCATAACTTATTTTAGGCTTCAGTAAATCAAGGATGCATGTGGTAATTATGGTAATTACAAAAAGAATAGTAGAAGAATTTGTAACAAAGTTCATAGAGGGGAAAAGTAATAAAAATGCTTGAAAAGAAGGGGGGAAAGGATATTAAAAGGAAACAGAAATAGTCAAACAGATGCAAAAATATAGTAGATTTAAAGGCAGCTGCTGCTGCTGCTGCTAAGTAGCTTCAGTCATGTCCGATTCTGTGCGACCCCATAGACAGCAGCCCACCAGGCTCCCCCATCCCTGGGATTCTCCAGGCAAGAACACTAGAGTGGGTTGCCATTTCCTTCTCCAATGCATGAAAGTGAAAAGTGAAAGTGAAGTTGCTCAGTCGTGTCTGACTCTTAGCGACCCCATGGACTATAGCCCATCAGGCTCCTCCACCCATGGGATTTTCCAGGCAAGAGTACTGCAGTAATTTGTAATTATGTACATAAAGAGTAAATAAAAGCAAACTAAGTACTCTCATTCAAGACATCACTTGGGCTCCCCTGGTGGCTCAAACAGTTACAGAATTCGCATGTGATGTAGGAGACCTGGGTTTGATCCCTGGGTCAGGAAGATCCCCTAGAGAAGAGAATGGCAGTCCACTCCAGTATTTCTGCCTGGAGAATCCCATAGACAGAGGAGCCTGGCAAGTTATAGTCCATAGGGTCACAAAGAGTCAGACACGACTGAGCAACTGAGCATTGTGGATAAATGTCTTCTGATCTTTCAGCTTCACATCCTGCCATTCTTTCCTTTCTCACTAGTTATCACCATACTAGTTTACACTCAGTTCTCAAATACACTAAGTGATTTTTCATGTCATGTCCTTTGCATATTACTGTTTCCTCTGCCTGCAATGCTTTTCCCTCTAGTCTTCCCATAGCTCTTTAGATAGATCTGAAAAATCTTCAAGTACTTTATAAAAAGGAAGTCAGTCACATGGTTTTCTACTCCTCAGCTTTTCGTTTCCTTCATAGCACTTTTCACATTTTATATTTATATTGCTAACTAATTTCTGACGACACTTCATTCATTTGTAAATGATGTACATATGTGAGTGTTTAGCATGTGCATGTGCCCTGGGGTGTTTCAAGGGCTAAGGATATAACAATGGAGAAATTCCCTGTCCTAGGGGACCTACTTTCTAGTACAGGATATCACCGTGTTAAGGTGAGAAGGCTGTGCAGCTCAGAGAAATGAAGTAACTTGCATTCAGACACACAGCAGATATATAATGTCAAGACCATGGTTTAAACTCCCCCTGTAAAATTTAAAACAAGCACCCATTTTTAGCATGAGAAGTTGTTGACAGATTGACCAAGAAGGACCCTCTTTGTCTACCAAACGGAAAGAATGAAAGTGTTTTATTTATTTGAATAATCACATGTATAAAGGATTTAGTATAATCCATTTGGCATTGCCCATTTTCTTCAGGTGTTGCTCCTATTATACACCTTTGATATTTCCTTATCATACCTGTTAGTCCCAAAATAACTGGCTATGATCGTGATAACTCAAGATTCCCAAAAGGATTACAGAAAAGCAACAGTATAGACACTACTTAGTACTTCTCTAAATCTCTAAGCAGTCTCTATCTTTTGTGAGATGAGCAGAACTCCCTAAGAACTTCTAAAACATTTTATGCCACTTAGCATAAAGTATATGCAAGTTCACAAGAAAGAAAAGTACTCATTCCTTTTCCCTGAGCTCTCTAATTTTCCCTAAGCCATCTGATGTAAAACATTCCTGGGTCAGACAGTTTCTCAGTTTAGTTAGTGAGACATCAATGTCAAACCATGAAAAAAATTTTACCATATAGAGGAAAAGGGATCAAAGGTAACCAGGTAAATCTCTACTAGGCCAGTTCTATTTATGATTCTTTTATTCGCACCATTGTAAGAACTATCCCTCTGTCATGTCCAATAAAGAAATGGTTTCCAAATCTGGCTGATTTAAGTGTGTTAAAAACCTAGGAAGAGACAGAATATAAATTATTGGCTTCATCCCCAAGAGATTTGATTCACAATGTCTGAGGTAGACTCTAGGGATATTAATATGATCCTTAAGCCAATCTGAAATCCAGTGTGGAAAAACGTTATTCTAGGGAATTCCATTTTGTCTTTGATCCACTTCAGGGCATCTATAGATAGATGACAGCTTACAGATAGTGATGGAGAAGGGAATGGCAAACAACTTCAGTATTCTTGCCTTGAGAACCCCATTAACATATGAAAAGGCAAAAAGATAGGACACTGAAGGATGAACACCCCAGGTCGGTAGGTGCCCATATGCTACTGGAGATCAATGGAGAAATAACTCCAGAAAGAATGAAGAGACGGAGCCAAAGCAAACACAACACCCAGCTGTGGATGTGACTGGTGATGGAAGCAAGGTCCAATGCTGTGAAGAGCAATATTGCATAGAAACCTGGAATGTTAGGTCCATGAACCAAAGCAAATTGGAAGTGGCCAAACAGGAGATGGCAAGAGTGAACGTCAACATTTTAGGAATCAGAGAACTAAAATGGACTGGAATGGGTGAATTTAACTCAGACGACCATTATATCTACTACTGTGGGCAAGAATCCCTTAGAAGAAATGGAGTGGCCATCATAGTCAACAAGAGAGTCCGAAAAGCAGGACTTGGATGCAATCTCAAAAACAACAGAATGATCTCTGTTCATTTCCAAGGCAAACCATTCAATATCACCCTAATCCAAGTCTATGTCCCGATCAGTAATGTTGAAGAAGCTGAAGTTGAATGGTTCTGTGAAGACCTACAAGACCTTTTAGAACTAACACACAAAAAAGATGTCCTTTTCATTATAGGGGACTGGAATGCAAAAGTAGGAAGTCAAGAAACACCTGGAGCTACAGGTAAACTTGGCCTTGGAGTACAGAATGAAGCAAGGAAAAGACTAATAGACTTTGCCAAGAAAATGCACTGGTCATAGCAAACATCCTCTTCCACAACACAAGAGAAGTCTCTACACATGGACATCAAAAGATGGTCAATACCAAAATTAGACTGATTATATTCTCTGCAGCCAAAGATGAAAGAGCTCTATACAGTCAGCAAAAACAAGACTGGGAGCTGACTGTGGTTCAGATCATGAACTCCTTATTGCCAAATTCAGACTTAAATTGAAGAAAGTAGGGAAAACCACTAGACCTTTCAGGTATGACCTAAATCAAATTCCTTACGATTATACAGTGGAAGTGAGAAACAGATTTAAGGGACTAGATCTGATAGACAGTGCCTGATGAACTATGGATGGAGGTTCATGACACTGTACAGGAGTCAGGGATCAAGACCATCCCCAAGAAAAAGAAATGCAAAAAGCAAAATGGCTGTCTGAGGAGGCCTTACAAAGACCTGTCAAAAGAAGAGAAGTGAAAGGCAAAGGAGAAAAGGAAGGATACAACCATCTGAATGCAGAGTTCCAAAGAATAGCAAGGAGAGATAAGAAAGCCTTCTTTAGTGATCAGTGCAAAGAAATAGAGGAAAACAATAGAATGGGAAAGACTAGAGATCTCTTCAAGAAAATTAGAGATACCAAGGGAACATTTCATGAAAAGATCAGCTCAATAAAGGACAGAAATGGTATGGATCTAACAGAAGCAGAAGATATTAAGACGAGATGGCAAGAATACACAGAACTATACAAAAAAGATCTTCACGACCGAGATAATCATGATGGTGTGATCCTCACCTAGAGCCAGACATCCTGGAATGTGAAGTCAAGTGGGCCTTAGAAAGCATCACTATGAGCAAAGCTAGTGGACATGATGGAATTCCAGTTGAGCTATTTCAAATCCTAAAAGATGATGCTGTAAAAGTGCTGCACTCAATATGCCAGCAAATTTGGAAAACTCAGCAGTGGCCACAGGACTGGAAAAGGTCAGTTTTCATTCCAATCCCAAAGAAAGGCAATGCCAAAGAATGCTCAAAGTACCACACAATTGCACTCATCTCACATGCTAGTATAGTAGTAATGCTCAAAATTCTCCAAGCCAGGCTTCAGCAATACGTGAACCGTGAACTTCCAGATGTTCAAGCTGGTTTTAGAAGAGGCAGAGGAACCAGAGATCAAATTGCTTCCAGAAAAACATCTATTTCTGCTTTATTGACTATGCCAAAGCCTTTGACTGTGTCCAGTTCAGTTAGTTGCTCAGTCATGTCCGACTCTTTGTAACCCCATGAACTTCAGCATGCCAGGCCTCCCCGTCCATCACCAACTCCCGGAGTTCACTCAAACTCACGTCCATCGAGTCAGTGATGCCAGCCAGCCATCTCATCCTCTGTCATCCTCTTCTCCTCCTGCCCCCAATCCCTCCCAGCATCAGAGTCTTTTCCAATGAGTCAACTCTTAGTTTCAGCTTTAGCATCAGTCCTTCCAAAGAACACCCAGGACTGATCTCCTTTAGAATGGACTGGTTGGATGTCCTTGCAGTCCAAGGGACTCTCAAGAGTCTTCTCCAACACCACAGTTCAAAAGCATCAATACTTGGGCACTCAGCTTCCTTCACAGTCCACCTCTCACATCCATACATGACTACTGGAAAAACCATAGCCTTGACTAGATGGACATTTGTTGGCAAAGTAATGTCTTTGCTTTTGAATATGCTATCTAGGTTGGTCATAACTTTCCTTCCAAGGAGTAAGTGTCTTTTAATTTCATGGCTGCAATCACCATCTGCAGTGATTTTGGAGCCCAAAAAAATAAAGTCTGACACTGTTACCCCATCTATTTGCCATGAAGTGATGGGACCGGATGCCATGATCTTAGTTTTCTGAATGTTTCGTCTGAAACGTTTCTGAAAGTTTCATGTAGTCAAGGCTATGGTTTTCCCAGTTGTCATGTATGGATGTGAGAGTTGGACTATAAAGAAAGCTGAGTGCAAAAGAATTGATGCTTTTGAACTGTGGTGGTGGAGAAGACTCTGTGTGGTGGATTGCAAGGAGATCCAACCAGTCCAGCCTAAAGGAAATCAGTCCTGAATATTCACTGGAAGGACTAGTGATCAAGCTTAAACTCCAGTACTTGGCCATCTGATGTGAAGAGCTGACTCATTTGAAAACACCCTGATGCTGGGAAATACTGAGGGCGGGAGGAGAAGGGGACAACAAAAAATGAGATGCTTGGATGGCATCACCAATTCAGTGGACATGAGCTTGAGTAAACTCCGGGAGCTGGTGATGGATAGGGAGGCCTGGCATGCAGTCAGTCCACGGGGTCGCAAAGAGTTGGACACAACTGAGCGACTACACTGAAGTGAACTAATGGATTAAGGGAAACAAGCAGTTCTCAATATTTAAATATACACTGGTTCACTGGAAGCCCCCAGTTTCTAATCACTTGCTATTCAGTTATTCAGTTTCTACATTAAAAAGAAAAAAAAATAATGACTATTCATATTCTTGCTGACATTACATAGAGCTGCAATAGGAAGGTAAGAGTTCTTTTACAACCGGAGACTGTTTTATATCAGATGTTTCCCAATGCAAACTACAAGATCTTCAATTTTCACCATACAATTCTGTAAAGTATGGGTCTCAAACTAAAACTGAAAAACAAAAATTGCCTAGAAAATCATTTTTCTTGAATGAGGAAAATATTCATGTTGTTTAATATATACAAGAGAGGCTTCTAAACTATGGTATGTAACTTATTTTTAATCCCAAGTGTTTTTTTTTTTTTTTTTTTGGCTGTGCCAGGTGGCTTGTGAGATCTTAGTTCCCTAATCAGGGATTGAACCCTTGCTCTTGGCAATTAAAGTATGGAGTTCTAACCATTGGATTGCCAGGGGATTCCCAGATATATTAAATATATGGGAATAGTTGTATATATGAAGTAAGCCAGAGTCAACATTTCTAAAAGCAAATAAAAGATTTTGTGAAACAAATGTACCTACACATGTACCAGTTGGTGGTAGCCAAACATGAAAAAGAATTTTTTTACTATAGCTCCCTCGTAACCTAAGGACAAAGAAACTACAACTATTGCTAAACCACTTACAATATTGTATTGTTTGTGTTAGTATTGTTATTATTTTGAAAATGTAGTAGATTAAAGTGGAATAAAGGAAGGAAATAAGCATGTATCACTGGTAACTAGGATTTGGGACATAAGTGAAAAGAGATAATTAGTAGTATGACTGAGATTAGGTAAAGATGCTACCATTTTGAATTTTAAGCTTGGAACAGAAATTATCAGTGTGAATTAATGATATATCTTTTTGGGAAAAAAAAGTAAGTCCTATTCCATTCACTGAAAAGGCCTAGAAATGATGCAAACCCAATGGTTTATACAGAGGACTCTCTATACTTTTTCCCACTAAAAGAAACAAGGAATTCTAGAGAAACGGTAAGGCAGAAATTTCTTGTAAAACCAAAAAGTAAAGAAATTATTAAAGATTACTAAGGTTAAGTCAAAGGACTCAGTTCTCCAAAGACAGGACAGTTTAACCATAAACAGGGATAATAACTACAGAGGGCTGAAATACATCAAGTTTAAATGGGTAAAGTTATAATTATATTCAAGGGCCTCTCAAGTGGTGTGGTGGTAAAGAATCTACCTGCCAATTCAGGAGCTGTGGGTTCAATTCCTGGGTCAAGATCCCTTGAAGAAGAAAATGGCAACCCACTCCAGGGTTCTTGCCAGAGAAATCCCACTGACAGAGGAGCCTGGTGAGCTACAGTCAGTCAGTCCATGGGGTTGCACAGAATTGGACAGGACTGAGCACTAACGCACACACCTTGCCTTTTCTTTATGAACTAAACTTCAGGATAAGCAAATCATTGCTGGGAGAAAGTTTCTTATCAACCAGTCCTGCCCAATGTAATAGCCACATTCATCTGTGGGCTATTAAAATTTAATAAAATTTAAAATTATAGGACTTTCCTGGCAGTCCCGTGGTTAAAACTTTGTCTTCCAATGCAGGGGGTGCAGATTTGATCCCTGGTTAGGGAGCTAAGATTCCCCCACCCTTGCGGTCAAGAAACCAAAACATAAAACAGAAACAATACTGTAATAAATTCAATAAAGACTAAAAATGGTCCACATCAAAAAAAAAAAAAATCCTAAAAAAAAAAATTATGTTCCTCAATCACACCAGCCACACTTCAAGCATTCAATAACCACATGAGGCTAGAGGCTACCACACTGGATAATGCAGATACAAATTATTTCTGTCATCAGAAAGTGTTATTAGATGTAGTTGTTTAAGACAATTTCCATCAATGACCACTACCAGCACAAAAGGGACAGACATGCTACTTATGGGTGAAAGTATAAAATATTACCTTTAAAGTAGTCTTGGGGAAACAAAGAGAAGTGAGAGTCCATACAAAGCACATGTTAAACACCAAAAGGGAGATGCATTCGGCAAGATCTCCAGTGTGGGCAACTATACAAAAGTAAAATCGCAATGGGGGGGAGGGGGAGGGCAGGGACACAAAGAATAAGGAGACAGGGAGAGGGAGGAAGAGAGGAAGAATGGGGTGTGGGGGACAGGAAAAAAGAGAAGGGATGTATACAGACATATCAGCCAATAAAACATGTACGATTACTGACTGAATCTTGATTGCAAAAAACTTTTAAAAATTTTAATCAGGGAAATGTAAACACTGAATAGATATCTGATTACTCTGAAGCAGTATTATTAGTTTTTTTTTTTTAACATGCGATGATATTGAGATTGTGTTTTTTTGTTTTTTTTTAAAGGGTGCTTATCTTTTAGAGACACATACCAAAATATTTATAAATAAAATATCTAGGACTCACTTCAAAATAATAGAGGTAGGGGGAGAAGAAAGGGGACAGAGAAGGATGGGAATATAGACAAAATGAGACTGACTAAAAGTTGATCATTGCTGAAAGTAATCCTTGAGAGATACCTGTGTGTTCATTATGGTATTCTACTTTTGCATAAGCTTGAAATTTGTCATCATAAAAAGTTAAAAGATTTATTTTAAAACTAGAGCATCATTAAAATGAATCAACTTCAGCATCTCTCCTCAACCACCCATGTTTTAGAAGGCTGCACTTCTTAAGATATTTAGCACAGTTGACGAGCAAAGCTCCCTTCTTTTGTTTACATGCATGAGGATATATGAAAAGGTGTGGGATGTGATACTTAGGAGACAGTGTTTTTGTTGGCATCGATTAAAGTTCATTAAACAAGGTTTTACTGAATGTCTACTACAACCCAGACATTGCACTTCTGAAAAAGCACTTTTTAAAAAGGTCTGGATTTTACAGTATTGGAATTGTTTGAATTTATCAACTATATCGGAGAAGGCAATGGCACCCCACTTCAGTACCCTTGCCTGGGAAATCCCATGGACGGAGGAGCCTGGTAGGCTACAGTCCATGGGGTCGCTAAGAGTCGGACACAACTGAGCGACTTCACTGTCACGCATTGGAGAAGGAAATGGCAACCCACCCCAGTATTCTTGCCTGGAGAATCCCAGGGACACTGTCTCTCAACATATACAGATTCGTACTGGTTAATAACATTTATCGAATTCTTATCAAATGCTTGGTGGTAATGTGCTAAATAATTTATATTATTTCATTCAATCTTCTCAAAATTCTATGCAATAGTCTTTACCAGGAAGAAATTCATACCATGAGAAGTTTCAAAGAACTTGCCAGAAGGTCACCTGGGTAACAATGGGAGAGCCAGGACTCGAACACCAATCTAACCTCAAATCTCATATGCTGTTTTTAGACAGTACACCTAACATCCTCCTAAACTAGTCTCCTAGATAGGTATTCTTACATTTCTATCTTACATTCACAGAATCTGACACATGCTTCAACTGTAGCGTGTTGCAATTATTATCTCTGGTTGTCACCTATTTTAATATGAACTTAATGATTAGTTTAACATGGTACATTGGTTCATGTTAAGCTTTAAACATCCTTGTCTTCCATGTAATTTGTAACTGAATCTGGTCTCTAAATCACAGTGCTCTCACTCTATTCAAGCTGATTCTTTGAAACTGTCATATTTAATATTCTGAAGTCCTACTGTGGTAAAATACACATAAAATTTTCCAGTTATTTTTAGATGTATAATTCAGTGACTACTTAGCATATTCACTAAATGTTGCACAAACATCACTTCTCCCACAGGATGTTCTGCTACATTTAAATGCTAAATGCAAAATTCCAACCTCAAATGATGGTATACTCAAGATTTCAAGTTCTTTTAACTAAATATTGACTGTTACATCATCAAAAGTTTAAAGAAACATTCTTTTGCATCTTCGTTATTGCCATTTTGTTTACATCATTGATGAAATTCTATTAAATAGAACCCTGCAACACTCTACCCTCTAAAGACCTCTTTCCAGGTCAACATGAATAATTAATAAAACATTCTTTAAGTGTCAAGTGCCTTGTACCAACAAAAACATTTCACATCCCCCCTTTCCCTCTGTTCAGAAACCATCATCCTTCTATACATACATATATATACTTATACTAATAACTTCATCTTTGGCTTCTGATGTTGTATTTTTCCATGATTACTTCTTAGTAATCTTTGCTGGCTATTTAAGCATATAACTTTTTCTTTTCTAAATGTTTATAATCTAATTTAGAGCAACTATGGGCACTTAAAATTAAGTCTAAGTATCAAAACCTTCTTTTAAAAACATTTTTGATAGCAATTAAATTTAGCCATTGCATCTTAATATCTGGTATTAAATAAAATAAATTCAAATACAAGGAAATACTTTAGAAATATACTTTAGAAAAGGTGTACTTTAATTAAAAAAAATAGATATAAAAGTATTGTCAAAACTCTTCAGGGTTTATTTCAAGACTCCTTATTATCCTATCCTATACTATCAACAGCTAAAATAGGTGGTGAAGAAACTGAACTTAGCAAACTGGAAAATTTTACGAGTTTTCTAGTTGAAAATGTGTTTTATAAATAAAAACTAGTACAGTGTCCATACCATTTTCTCTTTTCTTATTGTTCACTAAATATTAAATTCTTAGATAATGTAGATTTGCTTATCAAGTTCTTGCAAAGTAAGACTAACAACACCTAAATCCTCAAGAGATAGTTATAACTTTACTATTTTACACAGAAGTACGTACAGGAAGGCTGAAAACCTAAAGATTTTTTCTCAGCAAGCTTTATTAATCCATCCTGGATCTAAACTAATTCAGATTTTTCTCTCAGCAAGTTTTACTAATCCATCCTGGATAGAGTGATGTATAGAGCATACATCATGATCTCACAGAGTGAGGGTAATAAAAAAGGTTCTCCTGGAAAACCACTTCTTAGTGCCTGTGTCACATGACTTAGGACCATGTGACCCAGCTTTCAAAGTTGTTTTCAACTACTACTGACTAACTTTATCAAAAGTGTAAATACATACATTGAAACTCAAAGCCAAACACTTCTCCTATTGCCTCAAGTAGTTTATTGGTAGTTATTATCCACATTTCTATAAATATAAACATTCTAAGTGACTGTCACTAGTGCAGGTATTAATACACTTAACACGTGAAGGCTCCACAGGAAGCTACTTCATTTTGTGTGTAACAAGAACCAAGTTTCCAAAAACTCCATTTTTTTAAAAAAAGCAAAAGTAACAACAACAACAACAAAAAACCCCAAACCCTGCTAGCAAAGTGCATTTCTTTTGGTTATCTTCAAAACAAATAGGTGTTGGCGTTAACACACAGAAATCATGCTGATTTGCTAACATGTCATCACGGGAAGCAAGTCTTCACCTGCAGATAAGAATTAGGTAAAGGTTTGCCCTCCTTTTAATTTAGAACATTTTTTGGGAGTCCAACATAAACAGTGCTAGTGAATTTTCACAGAACACAGCTTTGCTACTTTCCCCTTCATTTTCTATAATCGTTAATTCTTATCTGCAGTACTGTATCATTTCTCTCTACCTTAAATAAGGACTAGACTGCCTGCATAACACTGTTCAGTTTGTAAACAAAAAAATTAAAGCTCAGAGCACATAAGGATATCGCTTACATTTTCACTGCACAGTGCATTAGGTGGTGTTTATAAAGCTTCTGCTCTTCTCAAAACACTACAAAAATATATGAAAAACCACATCTGTGTTTAGCCAGCAAATAAAACAAATAATTTACAACTGGAATACTTTAGAGACCAGGTATTGTAATTACATCCTCTTGACTGAATTCATCAATTGCTTTCTTCATAAATCCATATACATTATCAAATCATATGCATTTAAGATTAGTCTACATGCCCAAATCTACTATATAAAAGAGTTACTTTAGGTTCTTCAACTGAAAGTGATTCTGACAACAAAATATTTCAACAGCCCTAAGCCCCCAAAAGGTGTTTTAAACCTGACCGTGTAAAAAGATGCATAGCTGTTTCTAAAAAGTAAAAGACTATACACCAAAACATGCTTTGTCAGAAAAACTAACCCATGCACTTGAATATGCCCTAAATACCTTTTTATTATTTGAAGTCAGACCAACTTAAACATCGTCTAGAATTAACATATAGCATTACAGTATTTAATTCCAGAAAATGTCAAGATTCATTTGGCCAAATCTTAAGAAACCAACACTTCCTCCTTGTCCCTGACTGGTTGGACCAATGTGATCAATATAACTGTATATATAATAATCTACTTTAACATTTCCCTTCATTAGCACTTTAGCTTAACATACAAAGCCTTGCATACAATTTCTTTGCAAAGGCTTCCCCCGCCCCCCAAAGATGTAAGCACAAAACACTAGGCAGACAATCTTCAAAGTTTTATTTCACTAACTTCAGGTCAAATTTCCCCAACTGTTTTCTGGTCAATTTTCTATCCTTGCTTCGCTTCCCAAAATGGCAGTACCAGAAGATTTGTGGGGTAGGGAGAAGAGACCATTTTAAGAAGCACTGCATTTACTCATCTTCCAAAAGGCAACAGAGCTGGATATCCGATTGTTCAACGAAACAAAGCTTTAACGGCATCCAGGAAGGCAGGCGGGCAGACCAGGCTGAAGACACTCTTCCATTTGTCAAAACCAGACCAGAGAAAACCCACTCCACACAGACACAAAAGCCATCACCATTCATCTTTTCTTTTTCTGTTGCCGCAACATTTTTCTTCTTTTAATTATCATATCATGTAGTTTCTCAAGTCCCTCCTTCAGTCCATCGCCTATGATTGCACAGGTGGGCTGCAAATGCCAGGGAGTTGACGAGCTCAGTTCACCCATTGCTAACAATTTCTCAATTTCTGAGAGAGACAGTGAGTTCCTCAGGTCTTGTTTGTTAGCAACTATAAGCACAGGGACCCCTTGATTTTCTGATATCCTTGTTATTTTATGAAGTTCAGTTTTAGCTTCTTCCATCCTTTCAACATCAACAGAGTCCACGACAAACACAATGCCATCTGTGCATCTGGTGTATGACTTCCAGAGTGGCCTTAACTTCTCCTGACCACCTACATCCCAGAAGTGGAAAGTGACTGTTTTAGAATTTCCCAAGGTTACCTTAATTTTTTCCGTGTTAAATCCTTTGGTAGGCACGGTATTTACAAATTCATTGAACTGCAGCCTGTATAACACGGTTGTCTTTCCTGCACAGTCCAAACCCAGGATAACAATGTGGAAGGACTGAAATGAAGGCAGGCTGGACAGGATAGAAGTCTGGTCTGACAGTCCATTCCCCATTTCCAGTTGCAGAGAAGTGTTCCAAATTGAAAAATGCTTCCTTCTTACTCTTTAAGGACTTCTCTTCCCAGGAGATCCAGTTACCAGACTGCTGAGAGGGAAAATGAATGTTATTCTTGTGAAATAATGTACAACTGTTCTTCTCTCTTCCTGCTAAAATAAGCGACACGAGGAACTTGATAAATAAAAGTTGCCTCAGTAAACAAACCAAATGAGATAAGAATCATACGCAAACCGAGGCGAACGACAGAATAAGCACTGCCACTGAAATTCTTTAACATTCACTGAAATTACAGTAATACGTACTTTACTCCTCTGGGTCCCTAGATGTCAGAGACCTCATACGGAGACAATCTACCAGCAACTGGTCCAAGTCGCAGTAACCACGAAGTGCCTTTTTTTGGCAGAAAATTTTAACACATAATCTGATCTTCAGGATCTAATTCCACAAGCTTAACAGCGTATCTAAGGTCACTATTATCTTACGCCCGCCACTCCCTCCCAAAATACAATGTTCTCACCTCCTGAATTGGAGCGTGGGTCCAAATGAGAAAGCATTGGTAGGCTTCTCGACACTGGGGCGGACAAGCACCCCACGTCCGTTCAGCTTAGCTCTGAAGGAAGCTCTGGCGGTTGCAGCACTAGAAACCTTGGTTCCAGACTCGGACCACGCCCACCCCTCACGGCCCACCCCCTAGCCCGAATCCCATTGGTCATCTGCGTCAGCGCGTCCACGCCACGCCCGACCCCCGCGCCCTAATTGGTGAGAGTAACTGCCGTTCCCAGCGCGGCGCAGTCGGGCTCTCCCTCGGACCAAAAGCACCACCTGTTGCCCTCGAGTTAGAAAACAGGGCGCCTGCAGAGGGAGCCGAGCGACCCCTGTAGGGGAAAGAGAGACTCGCCGGCCAGCGAGGCCCCGCCACCCCGCTAGCTCCGCCCGCCCGGGCGCACCTGCAGCTCAGCCCAAGGACGCCGCGCCGAGGTGCTCACATCCGAGGCCCGCGGTCACCGCCGGCATGTTAACTCCCTCTCCTCTGGCCGGAGGGTCCTCCCTACGGCCTCGCGGGTCCCCAGGCTTGAGTGATCCCGACCTGGTGCACCCGCCGGGGAAGGCCCGCTGTCCTCGAAGCACGATCCCCTCGTCTGTTTCCCTCCGCACCCGGCCGGCAGGTCTCCCTCAGCAGGGCGTGGCCACATCAGTTGCCCGTCCCGTGGCGGCTCACCTGACTAAATGTCCTTCTCTCGTCCGGATCCAGCGTGGCTCTCTGCCACTCGGGAGTACGTTGGTACCAGCGGGAGGGCGCCGGCGAGGCCTGGGCGGTGGCAGGGGACGAGACGCCGCTTCCAGGGGCGCTGGCTCGGCGCCGGGCAGCCCTAACGGTGCTCTGCCGACCGCCCCCGGCGCCTGCCGGGGCCCCGCCCCCTTCCCGTGCTCGCCCGGACGCGGGCCAGTGGGGGGCGCGCCGGAGCCAGGTCTCCTAGCAACGGCAAAACAGGGTCAAGTTCAAACCGACCGGTAGCGGCGGGCGGGTGTGGTAGGGTTTCCGGTCTCAGCCCTGAGAGCTACAGCTGTTTCAGAAGCTTACTGCAGCCGGCCGCTATCTTCGGGTGGGTGCCACCCTGCGCCGCCTAGCCTCAGGGCATCCTATGGCGTCCTCGGGGCGGTGGCCGGTAACTCGGGGTCAGGGATTTCAGAGGACTCCGGACGGGCGGGCCCCTTATGTAACGGGGTGACGTGGACATGCCCCAGTAGCTGCCCGGAGAGTCCTGGGTCAGACTGATGTCTGTAACACATCCTCCTTACGCTGAGCAAATAAATGCTCTCTGCCACGTGATCCTAGCAACATCTCGGTGAGGTGGCGACAGGTAGAAATATGCCAATTTTTACAGACGAGGAAATCCTCTCGTTGTTTCAGGTAATCCAAGGAAAATTAGTAGTGGTCCTGAAATTTATCCGCTAATCACTAAATCCATAATGCTTTCCACTGGATAAGTTTGACTCATTGCAACAGTGTGCTTGACCCATAAATGTGCAAATATTTATTGAACACTTTACAGGCAGTAGGCACAATTCTGTGTGTCTGGGGATAGAATGGTGAGCAAATCAGACCTTGTCTTCGCACTCGTGAAATATTGAAGTCTGTGAGAGAAAAAGCAAGCAACCAAATGTCCGCATGAATAAATGTAATTACAAAACATGATCAATGAAATTCAGAGTACTTACAACAATTAAGGAGGAGTACCGATAAAGATCTGGGAAATCTTTAATGAATAAATATCTTTTTGGAGGAGGCTGTAAGATATTGGAAGAATTTTTACTGTGCACTGTTTTCCAAAAAATTGCACGTATGTAAAATGGATTGAAATTTCTTGAAGAAATTTCCTGATTTTTCTCAAGACCATTATTGCTATATTTGTCTCCTTATGACTAGCATTGGAACAGTATTTATCACACTAAATTAAAAAGAAAAAATGACATAAAACCTAAAGACTAACCTAAGCACAATGCATATTTTCAAGACAGCAATACTAATTTTGGGAAAAAAAAACTAGAAGTCTCAAATGGCATATTCTACCAAGTTATTTATCTAGTATAAGCTAAAGCTTGCTGTATTATAATTGTGAACTCTCATTAGCCATTTTCAGTAATTAGCCAGCACTTTATTAAAGTGATAGTCTCCCTTTTCTTGAAAATTTATTATTCTTTATTAAGCTGGAGAAAAACTTGCAGATTCTCAGTAAATGAAGAATAAAGAGCAAGCTTCTGTGACAGCTTTCTTGTCATACTAGCTTTGAAATCATGCAGGCTGTATTAGCTGCATATTCACACATTAGTGGCTTCCCTGGGTGGCTCAGTGGTAAAAAATCTGCCTGCCAATGCAGGAGACGGGCTTCCATCCCCGAATGGGGAAGATACCCTGGAGAAAGAAATGGCAACCTATTCCAGTATTCTTGCCTGGATAATCCTATGGACAGGGGAGCCTGGCGGGCCATAGCCCAGGGGTCACAAACAACAAAACGACAAAACAACAAAATATTAGTTGCCGGAATGCATTTCTACACACACTTCCTCAAGGCCAAAAAAGATGAGATAGTAAAATATTGACAGCTTACAGCCTTATAGAATCACCTTCACTAAATTGTACTTTAATGTTTTATCCTAGGCTTATAACTAGAACCCTTTGGTTAACTATATAGCCTGTGGGTCAAATTCAAGAGATAAGAATGCTTTTTACAGGTTTAAAGGACTGCAACAGAAAAGACAAGACAAGACAATATAGCAGAAATCATCTGGAGCTTTGAAATACCTAAAATATTTTCTCTCTGGCTGTTAATGGGAAAATGATACTCCTGCTTTATGAGCAATAACAACCATACGAAAACAGCAAATGATAGAAAAAGATCACATTCATAGAACACACGGTCTATTTTGTTGCACAGTCTTTCTATAGAAGGCCCATTCAAATATTTAATTTCAATGCTATGCCAGGAAAATGGACCCTTTAGGCTACAGTTCATAAACTATGTGCCTATGTGCTCTGGGGTGCCTCAGAGAAATAGGAGTTTTATGGGATATTTTAACTTTTGGAGGGAAATACAGTGCCATCTGTTGGACCCTGATAACAACTACAACTATTAAGTTGTCGCGGGCTACAGTCCATAGGGTTGCAAAAGAGTCGGACGTGACTCAACATCTATTAATAAAAGGAACTCTGGGTTACTTCTTTTGGCTAGAGGGACCATGAAAAAATTACTGAGACACTAGGAGCTCTGTGAACCTCTGACTTTAGTTACGGTTTTTCAAACTTGACTAATTATGGGAGTAATTGTATTTTATAAGCACCTTGTAGTCTTTATAAAATACAAATTCCTGGCCCCTATTACAGACCTGCCAAATCAGAATCATCAGCAGAGGGGCTAGTGATCTGTGTTTTCAACAAGTATCCTAGTAATCACTGATTAGACATTTTGAAGAAATACTAATCTTAAGAAAGGGTAAGTTTTCTTTTTTCAAATAAAAAAACTGAATAATTTACCTTGTTTCCCCTATGCGACTACCAGGACCCAGGTCAAATCTGATGTCTGTAGCATTCTTTCTGTCTTCCAAAATCTGATTTTCAACTATCTACTTAAGCATGTACATACTGCAGCTAATGTCCTTCTTGACATTTGCCTTTTTTTTAATTTCACTGCATCAGGTCTTAGTTGCAGCACACAGGCTTGGTTGCCCTGCAGCAGGTGGGATCCTAGTTTCCCAACCAGGAATTGAATCTGCGTCCCCTGCACTGCACGGCAGATCCTCAACCACTGGACCACCAGGGAAGTTCCAACCACTCATTTTTTTATATATTGCTGCTTCTAGAGTTTCTCACTTTGTTTCAGTGCATTTTTATTAGAATTTTCCATGTCTGAAGGTCTGGGTAGACAGAAGACATGATTTCTAGTGAAAGGAATTAGTTCAGTGGAGGTGCTAGACACACAAACACTTAACTGCTAGGATATTCAACAGGACTTCTGGGTAGTAATATAGAAGCTGTTATCAAGTCCTATGCCTGCACAAAATTTATCTGACAGTCACAGTAGCTTAACAGAAAAACATAAACTGAATATTCAAATGTTAAACTGAATATTCAAAGAACTCAAGGGGTATCAGACAAGGGGTAGTGGAAAGGAATTGCAGGTAAAAGTAACAGTATGCACAGCATGGTGGCATTAAGTTTATGATACGTTTGCTGCTGCTGCTAAGTCGCGTCAGTTGTGTCCGACTCTGTGCGACCCCATAGACGGTAGCCCACCAGGCTCCCCCGTCCCTGGGATTCTCCAGGCAAGAACACTGGAGTGGGTTGCCATTTCCTTCTCCAATGCATGAAAGGGAAAAGTGAAAGTGTTCATCCAAAAAGAGGAGACTATAATTTCTCATCGGAAAAAATAATGTGCTGGGGGACTTTAATGGATAGGTCTTCCAGACAGAAAATCAATGAAGAAACAGTATTTGAACAACAGTATAGACCCAATGACTCTAATAGATGTATATACAAAACATTTCAACAGCAGCAGAATACACATTCTTCTCAGACCTACATGGAACATTATCTAGGATGAATCAAATACTAAGCCATGAGACAAGTCTCAACAAAGCTAAGAACACTGTAATTACGTCAAGTATCTTTCTGACCACAGTGGTATGAAACCAGAAACCAGTAACAGGAGAAAAATTAGAAAATTCACAAATATGGTACCTGGAAATTAAATAACACAGTCCTGAACAATCAGTGGACTGAAAAAGAAATCAATATGGAAATCAAAAAATATGGAGACAAATGAAAGTGGAAACACAAAACAAAACTTATGAGATGCACCCAAAGCAGTTCAATGAGGTAATTTATAGCTAGAAATGCATACACTAAGGAAAAGGAGAAAGATCAAAGAAACAACCTAATATTACATTTCAAAGAACTAGAAAAAGAATAACCTAAACCCAAAGTTAGCAGAAAGAAATGATAAAGATTAGAGCTAAAATAAATGAAATAGAATAGAAAATAATAGATTAGCAAAACTTAGGGTTAGTTTTTAAAAAGATAAAATTGACAAACCTTTAGCTAGACAAGCCAAGAAAAGAGAAAAGATTCAAAAAAAAAAAATATATATATATATATACATAAATGAAAGAAGGGAACCTGAAATGAATACCACAGAAATACAAGGGATTGTAAGAAAATAATATGAATAATTATATGCCAATAAACTGTACAAACTAAAAGGGATAAATTCTTAGAAACATACAACCTCCCAAGACTGAATCATGAAGAAACAGAAAACCAAAACAAACCAATAATGCATAAGAACACTGAATCAAAGAATTCCCAACAAAGAAAAGCCCAGGACTAGATGGTTTCACTGGTGAGTTCTTACCAAACATTTAAAGAAGAATTAATACCAGTCCTTCCCAAAATCTTCTCAAAAATTGATGAGGGAAGGCACACTCCCAAACTCATTTCATGAGGCCATCATTACCAAAGCCAGAAAAGGACATTATAAGAAAAGAAAACTACAGACCAATATCCATGATGAATATATATGCAGAGATTCTCAAAAAAAAAATACCTGCAAACCAAATCCAGTAGCATATGTAAAGAATCATACCATGATCAAGTGGGAGTTATTTCTGGGATGCAAGAATAGTTCATCATAGGCAAATCAACAAATGTCATACACTGTATTAACAGAATGAAGAATAATATCTACATATATAAAGCATGAATGTGTGCAAAGTCACTTCATTTGTGTCCAACTCTTTGCAACCCCATGGACTGTAGCCCACCAGGTTCCTCTCTCCAGGCAAGAATACTGGAGTGGGTTGCCATGCCCTCCTCCAGGGGATCATCCCAAGCCAAGGATCGAACCCGTGTCTCTTACATCTCCTGCACTGGCAGGCAAGTTCTTTACCCACTGAACCAACTGAGAATTCTGTGTATACACACACACACACACACACACACACACACACTAGAATATTATTCAGCCTTTAAAAAGAAGGAAATTCTGCCATTTGCAACAATATGGATAAACCAGAAGGGCATTATGCTAAGTGAAATAAGTTAGAGAAAGACAAATACTGTAAGATGTCAATTATATGTGAATCTTAGAAAGCTGAATTCATAGAAACAAATTAGAATGGTTGCCAAGGGCTGAGGGAGAAGATGAAATGGGGAGATGTTGATCAAGGGACACAAACTTCCAATTATAAGAAAATAACTTAGAAGTTATTTAAGTTATAAATAAGTTATATTTCAGTTATATATTATATTTAAGTTATAAATAATTTATAAGACAAAGTTCTGAGGATCTCTTGTACAGCATTGTGACTATAGTATAAAATGCTGCATTTTTTTTTTTTTGTATTCATAGATAAGCTTTATTTCAATGTTTACATAAAAATGAGTTGATGTCGAACAGGAAAAGGTTTTTACAAAGGGTTAAAATTTATCAAACAACAGAACTTGGTCCTTCCCTTTAGTTTGAATTCAGTTGGCTGACGCATCGTTATTAGTATCCACCCTCACTAATCATTTTCATCACACACAGTATCTAAACGTCTTCAGGTGGCACTTCCTATTTCCCTGGAAGTCTCTTAAACTGCTTTCAGTTACAAGAGAAGGGCAAGGATTTTATCGGCTCATACTCTACTCCACTGGAGGCAAAGATACATCCCTCAATTCTCTTGTTTAAATTGTGGTTGTTGGCAAAGTGTCCAAATGAAGAATTTAATGCTAACACACAAAGAACATAGTATAATCTATGTATAACAGTAACTTTGCTTCAAATTTTTTTCATTAAGAATTATTTTTATTCTCTTTCCACAAGGAAGTTATAAAAATACCTGTAAAAACATTGAAAAGGCTCTTTAAAATCCTGGAATGAAAAATTCTGAAGTATAAATTATGATACATTGTCTATGATTTGCAAATAAAGAATAAAATAAATTCTACAAGTTGGAATTTCTGAATGATTTTGGCAGGAATTTACCAGAAGGAGCCAGAACATCAAACCTTAACAATTTTCTATTTTCATCCCAATTGAGTTTTTGAAAAGCTGTATAAACTGTTGACAGGTACAGTCCACATACAAACTTGCTTCTGTCGTTAATGATGAAGTCAATCTGAAGACAGAGATTTGTACGCTGGATGCACCAGGCTCTTCCATGCAACTGACTGGTTTTCTCTTATTTTTTTTCCATCATGTTTTAAATAAAAGTAAATATATATATATATGGTAAAAAAAATTTAAATGGTACAAGAAGATGTAAAATAATCAGTAAATATCCTTTTTGCCTATAACCTAGAAAATCTGATGTCTTCCAAATCATCAGTCACATGAATAATTTGCAAAGTGAAGTCAACCTTAGAGTCTCTTCATCTGAAAATTATTCTCAGGATTTCTGGAATGTGTTGATTCTCTCATATATTGCCTCTGTTACAGAGGAAAGCCATGCAGTTTTCTTCTAAAAAACAACTAACTACGAAAGCAACTCGCACGCTTTGCTTTGAGAGAGCAAGTCCAGGCAACACCTTGTACTCCATGGATCTGGTCCTGGCTACAGGCAGAAGCTCTGGTACCAACCAGAGACTTGGGCGGGTGGCCAGAGCTCAGCCAAGCCCTTCCTGAATGCCTCGGATCCTCCAGGCCAGCTGCACATCCTTCGGGAAGAGCGTGACGCGGCCGGCGTGTAAGGAGAGGAGATAGGCATCCTCAAAGAGATGAACTAGAAATGCTTCTGCCGCCTCTTGTAGGGCCAACAGGGCCTGGGCTTGCCAATTGAAGTCCACACCACGAGTGAATTGAACACATATTTCTCTTGCCAGGCGGCAGAAGGGGCTCTTTCTTAACAGCAGGTGTGTGGTCTTCTGAAGAGTTCGGATCTCCTTCAGGACTCTATGTCTCCGGCGAGCAAGTGGATGGGAGGACGTGCCTAAGGACGGGGCCGGCCTGGGGGCGGCGGGAGCCGGGCTCGCGGGGCGCCTCCTTGGTGTTTCGGGCTTGCGTTTCTGGCGGCGGGGGCCCATGGCGGGCGCGCAGGGCTGGAGCCCTGCGGCTCCTTCTGCTGCATTATTTTTTGAAAGTTGCCAAGAGACTAGATCTTAATTATCCTCAGCGCACACAAATGGTAACTATGTGAAATGATGGAGGTTTTAACTAATACTAATATTATTGTAGTAATCATTTCACAATATACATACGTCAAATCATCATGTTGTACACCTAGATTTACATAATATCATATGTCAATTATATCCCAATAAAGCTGGGAAAAAAAGATATGCCTCGAAAAGAGATATTTTCCCATGCCCCAAATAATAGAAGAAAAACAGATGCATTTTATGTTTGTGAAGTATATCAATACCATTCATACTCCTAGTAATTTATTCATGCTTCATAATCATATAGCTGTGTTTCCCTGATGGTAAAGAATCTGCCTGCCAATGGAGGAGAAACAGGTTTAATCCCTGGGTGAGGAAGGTCCTCTGGAGAAGGAAAGGCCAACCCACTCCAATATTCCTGCCTGTGAAATTCCATGGACACAGTCCCCAGAATCTCAAAGAGTCAGACACGACAGCGACTGAACAAGAACAATCGTACAGTCAGAGTATTTTTGAGCCAGACTCCATCCTCAGTTGCTTCTTGAACTCCTCTGCCAAATACGCAGCATGTTCAAAACTTAATTATCACTTTATTATCACTCTGACTGAAACATGGCCTTCCTCTTTTAGTCCTTTTTGGGGGGTTGATGGCAATTTATTTAATAACCCAAGTAATAACCTCAGAGCCATTTAAAAAATTATCTTATGCTTCACTTATGATTAGCCACCAATGTCTCTTTAATCTATGTCTTTACATGCTCATTCCCACTGCTCACATCTGGTTCTTATGATGTCTCTCCTAAACTGGTTAATTCACCCCCTAACTGATTTTTCAGTTAACAGGCAGTGGCAGTGGGATTTGTTTCCTATGTCTGGCACCAGAGTCTGTTCTCCTTTCCATTCCATTCGAGGGAGTCCACATTTAGGTTAATTCACTTTGATCCACTGCATAAACCTAGGGCATAATTTTTGACAAGACTTAAACCCAAACCACTTAAACCCAACCCCAAATTCACTTGGAATGAACATCTAGGTATGAATTTAGCCGGCCCATAGAGCCAAAACCCTCCTCCTCCATGTCATGGTCAGCTTCAAGGTCTAGCTCCACGACTTTCACGTCCCAGGACAGAGTGCCCCCTCATCCGGGAGGGCCTCCACGAGCCTCTGAACACCTAGTCCAGGCCCAGCTGCAAAAAGGTCCGGTGGTATAAGAGCAAGGTGTCATGCCACACCCCGTATAAGGCCTGTTTTGTATAGCTCTATTTCCCGGTCTTGAACTTGCCTCTTCTAGGATGAATGATGTGGGCTTCCCTGGTGGCTCAGCGGTAAAGAATCTGCCTACCAATGCAGGAGACACAAGAGACTTGGCTTTAATCCCTAGGTCGGGAACATTAGCTGGAGGAGAAAGTGGCAACCCACTCCAGCATTCTTGCCTGGAGAATCCCGTGGACCGCGGAGCCTGGCGGGCTACCATCCACGCGGTCGCACAGAGCTGGACATGGCTGAGCACACACCACACATGCAGGGTGAATGACAGTAAGAATGTCCAGTCCAACAGGGCCCCAGTGAGGCCCTCACATCAGAAGAGATGAGTCTTGATTCGTCTCAGTTTTAAGTAACACTCTGTGTTACACTGATTTCAACAGTCTAGTTCTATCCTGTCCGTTTTACATTTCTGCCCTCTGTCCTGAACATCTTATACCTCTCAGTCACCGGTTTATGTCCTTTTGGGGTGCTCCAAGGCTCGGTTTTTCAGTCTTTCTTCTTAGGTAATCTCAACCAGTACCAAGGCTTTAAGCGCTCTCAACACTCTTAAATTTGTCTCCACACTGGGCCTCTTTGAACTCCACAACTGAGATGAACATAAGCCTGTCAGACAAGCTCTAAACCTGCTCTCCAGACTCAACATTTCTCTTTGTATTCATTGGCAAATCAATTTACTTGTGGAGTCATTCTCACACGTTATATCTCATCCACCAGCAAGCCCTGCGGACACAAGTATCTAAACCTGACCACTTCTCAGCACCACACCGCCGCCCCTCCAGTTCCTGACTGTTGTGTCCCTGGTCTGCTAATATGGTCTCTCTGCTTCTGGGAGAAAGCTTTTCCCCTAGTCTCACAAAGCATGTCCTGAGAAAGGTCTTTCCTGAATACTTTATCTGAAGTGTCTACCGTGCCCTCCCTTCTCCACCGTTACTCTTTTCCTTATTCTATTTCTTCCTAGCACTTGTCTCTACCTGGCATAATTTGTATTTGTTCACTGGGTGCCCTCATTCACTGTCTCCTTCTTCTTTTCCATCATAAATTCGAGGGGGCAAGGGTAATGTCAGTCTCACATACAGTGTCTACTACAGTGTCTAGCACACAGTAGGGGCTCAGTGAGGTTATCAAACGAATATTTCATATCCTAAGAAGAACTGCTCAAACAAACTCAAGGATCTCCACCAAAACAAATAATAATTTGAAGGCACAATTCCATACAGAGAAAACCAAGACAGATACTAGATAAACAGCTTTGAATATCCCATTGTTAAAAAGAGAATGCTTAAGCTTCTCAGGGTAAAATATCTGTATTAACAGTCATCTCAGTATTTTTAAGACTAATCATCAGGTGCTTGCTGTGTTTTTATATTTAATGAAACCATTCAGGTGTTTTCTCATTCACAAGAGTTGAAGAATGCAAAGAAGTGTTCAGATTTTTACAACTTTGAAGCAGCAACTAATCATAATTTTGAGAAAAAGAATTTTCCTATACCTTCAAATCATTCATGTTTCACATATTTTAGCTCAAGTTTCAGCTACATTTTTGCTTTAAGCATTTCCTTTTTTTTTTTTTTCATTTATTTCCAGCTAATATTTTCTTCTTTGTTTTATTATAGTGGTGGTGATCCTGTGGTGGGGTGTGATGGGGCAATTATTATCAGAGTGTACATGGTTATATTATCACACTGTTCCGCTTGGATAAGAAATGAGAACCATTATTATCATGAGTCAGGGACAGGCAGAAATTACCCTTTTCAATTCCATGAAATGTATCCTGATACTTTTAACATAAAGGGTTCATGTGTGTTTGAGCCTGGTGTAAACATATGTAACAATCACTCTTGAAATGATTGTTTAGCATATAGACTACTAGCATATATAATTGTAAGTGCTTCCTCTTTTTGTTGAACATAGAATACAAGACTGGATGACTAATTTCAGATTCTCTAAACTGAGTATCTGTACACTTAGTGAGGAAAATTTAGTTTTTACTCAAAAAATAATTGATATCATGACATTTGGGGATGTTTTAATTAAGGAAAAACATTTTAATATCTAATGATATGGTACATGATACAAATATTGCCTCAAATACTCCCTCATCATTAAAGAATTTCTGACAATTTGAAGTATCTTTAAATGAGTATTATAGATAAATATAAAACAAACAATAGGCTAGTCCTCACTGCAAAAAGTTACCTACTAAATAATTGTGTTAGGATGATTTATAGTCTAATATCCTACTGAAAATAATAAGAAGAGAAAGTTTTATTACATTTCTCTTAAAAGCCCATTTTATTTATTATTAATACACTTACTTAAAAACATATTCCACAAATATCTGATATAGCATTAAGCTAGTATCCAAATAGATACTTAGAAAACTACAATTCACTCTTTGTCCTAATGATTGTGTGTTTGTGTGTCTGTGTTTAATAGTGCTGGAAGAGTTAACCAGGTGTGTCAAGTGATAATCTGGAAAAAAAGACACAGGTTAAATAATTCAGTTTACTAATCCTGAAGAACGAATAACTAATTATGCTGTGTGTGAATGTGTGTGTGTGTGCGTGTGCGTGTGTGTATGTGTGTGTGAGCACACTCAGATGCTCAGTCGTGGTCTACTCTTTGTGACCCCGTGGACTGTAGCCTCCCCGGCTCCTTTGTCAATAGGATTCTCCCAGGAAGAATACTGGAGTAGGGTGCCATTTCCTCCTCCAGGGCATCTTCCCAATCCAGAGATCGAACCTGAGTCTCTTACATCTCCTGCATTGGCAGATGGGAAGCAGTGAGCCACCTGGGAAGCCCTATTTAAGCTGGTAAATAACTTAATAAACCACCAAAAGGTGGTTGTCTTACATTTAACATTTAAGGGCAACCGTGAACTTCCTGATGTTCAAGCTGGTTTTAGAAAAGGCAGAGGAACCAGAGATCAAATTGCCAACATCCGCTGGATCATGGAAAAAGCAAGAGAGTTCCAGAAAAACATCTATTTCTGCTTTATTGACTATGCCAAAGCCTTTGACTGTGTGGATCACAATAAACTGTGGACAATTCTGAAAGAGATGGGAATACCAGACCACCTGATCTGCCTCTTGAGAAATTTGTATGCAGGTCAGGAAGCAACAGTTAGAACTGGACATGGAACAACAGACTGGTTCCAAATAGGAAAAGGAGTTCGTCAAGGCTGTATATTGTCACCCTGCTTATTTAACTTATATGCAGAGTACATCATGAGAAACGCTGGACTGGAAGAAGCACAAGCTGGAATAAGGATTGCCGGGAGAAATATCAATAACCTCAGATACGCAGATGACACCACCCTTATGGCAGAAAGTGAAGAGGAACTCAAAAGCCTCTTGATGAAAGTGAAAGTGGAGAGTGAAAAAGTTGGCTTAAAGCTCAACATTCAGAAAATGAAGATCATGGCATCCGGTCCCACCACTTCATGGGAAATAGATGGGGAAACAGTGGAAACAGTGTCAGACTTTATTTTTCTGGACTCCAAAATCACTACAGATGGTGACTGCAGCCATGAAATTAAAAGACGCTTACTCCTTGGAAGGAAAGTTATGACCAACCTAGATAGCATATTCAAAAGCAGAGATATTACTTTGCCAACAAAGGTTCATGTAGTCAAGGCTATGGTTTTTCCTGTGGTCATGTATGGATGTGAGAGTTGGACTGTGAAGAAGGCTGAGCGCCGAAGAATTGATGCTTTTGAACTGTAGTGTTGGAGAAGACTCTTGAGAGTCCCTTGGACTGCAAGGAGATCCAACCAGTCCATTCTGAAGGAGATCATCCCTGGGATTTCTTTGGAAGGAAAGATGCTAAAGCTGAAACTCCAGTACTTGCACCTCATGCGAAGAGTTGACTCATTGGAAAAGACTCTGATGCTAGGAGGGATTGGGGGCAGGAGGAGAAGGGGACGACAGAGGATGAGATGGCTGGATGGTATCACTGACTCGATGGATGTGAGTCTCCGTGAACTCCGGGAGTTGGTGATGGACAGGGAGGCCTGGCGTGCTGCAATTCATGGGGTCGCAAAGAGTCAGACACGACTGAGGGACTGATCTGATCTGATCTGGACTCTGGTTAATTTTAAAATTATGTCAGGTAGAACCTTTGCTTCCATTCAGTGAGTTTTCATGTACTTATGAAAAACATCATGCTTTATTGGAAACTTTGTTCTTGATGAATGATAAGAAAAGACTAATTAAGAGAAAGCTGGCAAAATATATCATTTGTTTGAATATTGATATATCACTCATTCTGTAAATAATATATTTTGGTCACCTATGGGGAACATTACAAAACATAAATGAGCTTTCTATTTTGATGCAAAAGTTCTAATTAAAATCTAGCCTGTAAATCATTAATAAGAGTCCTTCACATCTTATCTGATTTTAAATTTCCACTCCTTATTTTGTTTTAGTTCACATTAAGGAAATCTTTGATCACATCTGAGATGACTGTTGAACAATTCAATGCTCTCATATGTATGACATCAGTTACTTTAAGTAAAACAATGTTCAAGTTGTTGGAAATAGAAAGTATTTTTTACAGTTAAAAATATAAGTGACAGTTGATAAAATGACATGTACAAAATACCATGGTTATCCTTTAAAATGATATTTTAACACTAAGTGAATGTAAAATGACTCATAAATTCACCCGTCTTCAAAAAATTTAGTCTACTAAAGTTAACATTAATCCAATGTAGAAAGATATAAGAGCAAGTTACATATAATGCTGCTAAAACATCCTATCACATGGATTTACTGTGAATCAGGAAAAGCAGGTACATGTGACTGAAAAGGTGACTTTGAAGCTGGGTCCATACAGAAGGCTTTGAGTTTGTGCGTGCTGGAGGAAGGCAGGGAGAGGGCAGAAGCCCAGAGAGGGAGTTCATTCCAGGAAGAAAAAGGAAACAGCAGAAGCAGAGGCACAGAAGGAGAGAATCCAGATGTGATCCAAGGAAATAGCAAGTAATTTATCAACTAATAAAAACATAGGATTGCATGACAAAAGGCAAGTTCAGAAAGAAAAAAGAAAATGGACTCTTACACTGGAATGTCTTGTATATCTTAGTAAGGAATTTGGACTTCAGCCATTGATGACTCCTGAATGTTACCTCTCATTCCAGTTAGCTCTGGGCTACCCTGGTGGCTCAGATGGTAAAGAATCTGCCTGCAATGCAGGAGACCAGGGTTTGATTCCTGGGTTGGGAAGATCCTCTGGAGGAGGGCATGGCAACCCACTCCAGTATTCTTGCCTAGAGAATCCCATGGACAGAGGAATCTGGTGGGTTGCAGAGTCGGACACGATTGAAATGCTTAGCCCGAACGTATACAAAACACTTGGATGTATTCTGAAGTCATAATGCTCCAGTTTGTAGACCTTTGACAAGTGTTTTTGGATTGTCTTCTAACCTTATCTGCCACCCTTCTCATTCCTGCTCTCCCACCCTCATTCCTGTGCTCCATCCACATGGCACTGCTCCTCCATGTATTCCACAGCATACTGTGGATGAAAAAAATAAATCAGTTAATCTAAGAAAGAAATGGAAAATTTTACTGGAGCCAAATTAAGGATTATAGCCCAGGACAGTCTCTCAGAAAGCTTCGATAACGGTCCCACCTGTTAGAGGTCAAAGCACAAAGTTTCTGAGGCAGAGGACTGGCTGTACATTAAATGACATTATTATTGACAGTTTATACAATTTACCAAGTCGCGGGTCACAGGTCATCATGGCCCCTTATAAGATTAAGAAGGAATGTTATCTTTTAGGAAGCTGTCTTGTCAGTGCTAGGAGAATGTTGCTCTTTATAGCTGAGCAGGTATTTCTGCCGATGGGGAGGCTGGGTTGATGCATAACACAGATACATAAAGCACAGTAGAGGGGAGATAGGGGGCCTAAGGGCACAGAAAGCTTTTATGCTTCAATTTTTCTTGTCTTGCCATAAAACATGAATTTTACTTCATAGTGTCCTTCTATTTCATGACTCTGCACTTTTTATATGATGCCCATATGTCCCATGGAGAAGGCAATGGCACCCCACTCCAGTACTCTTGCCTGGAAAATCCCATGGGTGAAGGAGCCTGGAAGGCTGCAGTCCATGGGTCGCTAGGAGTCAGACATGACTGAGCGACTCCACTTTCACTTTTCACTTTCATGTACTGGAGAAGGAAATGGCAACCCACTCCAGTGTTCTTGTCTGGAGAATCCCAGGGATGGGGGAGCCTGGTGGGCTGCTGTCTATGGGGTCGCACAGAGTCGGACACGACTGAAGCTACCCCTGTTCAGCCCTCCACTGACCCTTGTTCCCTTGGATATCTGTGTATCTCTCAATACCAGGTTCCAGAACCTGCGTCTCTAACTTTCTCAAACAGAATAAGTCACTCTTTCCTTTGTGCTGCTTCTAGATCATGTGCCTGCCACTACTGAAGCACTCATCACTTTGAAATTCTTTGTTTTCACGTTTTAGTCTCCTGCTAGACTCTGATCCCCAATGTCTAGCACAAAGCTGGTACAGAAGCTATCACAGCAATCAATCTACCTTAGGTAGATTATTTTGATTAGGTTGATTATTTTTTTAAAGCAGACACAGCTGCCATTTAAAACTTGCAGGATGCCCCTCCTTGAGGCTTATCTTTGGTTGGAAAGAAGCACTTTAAATGCCCCTCGTCATTAAATAAAATGTAATCAGGCAAAGATTGCCTGGGGAACAAGGCAGAATAGGGCCCCTTTTTAAGAAACAGTAAGTAGTACTGCCACTCCAAGTGGATTTGTCACTTGGGGAAGGACAAGACTTTGTCTAGAGCAAAGGAACACCCTGGATGGGAAAGAAATAAGATTCATGTACTTCAGTGAATCATTCCATTTAGACTGAGATTCCATTTAGACCAAGATCTATGACAAGAATGGGCCTGAAATGGGAACATGTAATAGAAAGTGAGGGAAGGGTCTGCACTGTAACCTGGAGTCAAGACTACGATGCAGATGGAAGGTAAACCTAATTCCAGGACACACTATAGATGAATCAGAAACCCTCCCTCCCTCCATCCTTTCTTCCTAACATGCTGGACTTAGTCCAGATGTAGGCGCACTGTTTCTTTACGTCATAACTGCTACAACTTCTATAGAGATCTTGGTTGATAATCACATTAGAATAGCAGGTCCTGTTTGGAACAACAATTCTACAGGCAAAAACAGCAGTGAGTGAAAACCAAGAGGCACTGGAAGATCGACCATGTTATCCTAGACTCTACAAAGTATTCAAAGGTAGAATTGGCTCATTAAGTTCCCATGGTTATCAGATCATTCAGGGAAAGAGGACAGGCCCCAAGAGAAAGATACTAGTATTCCTTACTAACCTAATATTTGATCCTGAGATGGCTGTATTTTAAAAAATAAGATTTGTGACCTTCTTTGTGCTGCCCCAAGCAGCTTATATCAGTTGCAGAACAAATAGTCATCAAAGATTTTTTTTTTCATTTACAGACTGCCAAGCTCAGATTTGTACTTTAGGACGATTACCCTGGCCAAAAATGGGTAAGAATAGAGAAAGAAAGACTGGTTAGAAAGTTTGGTAAGACTCCTGATTAGAGCTTAATTACAGCTCTATTGGATTGAGGGGGAAAAGGAGTTAAATAATTTGGAGAGAAGATAGGCCCTAGAAATTCATTCAATAAATGAGGTTAATGAGGTATCATATGGCTCTTATGTATTTAGCCAGAGTAACTAGAAAAATGTTGGAACAATTAAAAGAAGTAGAAAGCATGCACACAAAAAATTAGGAGGCACCAAAAAAATTAGCAAGTTCAAAAGGTGACATTGGTGTCGTAGAGAAGACAGATAATGAGCCTGAAATAAGTATGCAGGTTTGAGGCGGTGGTGATACAAGTGTACACAGAGCAGTCAGCCCAGAGGTTTTTCGAAAAGTTGTTAGAATCACTTGGTGAGGTTTGTCTGTCTGCTTATTTCCGAGATTTCTGCTAGTTGGAATTTTTAGATTACATGTTACATGCATTATGATTGATTAAGCAGGCAACACATTTTGATTTCCTCACAAAGCTGTAAACTACTATTGATTATAATGCTATCATAAACAGAAAATAGCAGGAAAATAACAATTGCAAACCAGCAGTGAGCATTAAAATAAAGCCTGTTTTCTTGTGCAACAGCTGCTTTGTATAGCTTTGTGCTTCCTATGTCAACAATTTTTTAAAGTGCTTAGTTGTATATAAAAATCCTAGGGATAACCGGAATTCTGGCAGTGGGGGAGGGGCAACACAAACCAAATCTGAATTAAATCAAATCTGGATTTACTTGATTTTATGGCTTCCCTGGTAGCTCAGATGGTATAGAATCCACCTGCAATGCGGGAGACCGGGGTTCAATCCCTGGGTTGGGAAGATCCCCTGGAGGAAGGTATGGCAACCCACTCCAGTATTCTTGGCTGGAGAATTACCATGGACAGAGGAGCCTGGCAGGCTATAAACAGTCACGTGATTAAGCATAGCCCATATCTATTTTATAGCCATACACTTACTGCCATTTTTTTTAAAACATAGAGGGAAAGCTTACTTTTCTATATGACTAAAAATTTTGAGCTTCAAACTTTCTTATTTTCCATTGAAATATTTGTTTAATTGGCATACTTCATTAATAATGCATGGCTTCTTAGGAATACAACTCTGATGTATGGTCAAAAGATTTTATAGTTTCCCACCCAGACCTACTGAATCAGATTACCTAAAGGATAAGGTCTTTAAAAACTTCTGGAATGAGAAACAGTTAGAAATCATTGACAGAAGTTGGTGCAAGATAAATTCCCAGGGGTTCTGGGGTACATGCAGGATAGGTGTGACTATTAGAGAACAGAGGACAGAAATTTGGAGGCCTATGTTTCCACATGCATAGCAATTTTAAAACTTACATTACTTTATGTAATTCTTCATCTGTCAGGAAGTGATCAGAAGAGATGGTGCCAAAACAGATGGGGGTCAGAAGAAAGGGGGTGTTGGCTCTGGTGGGGGAGACTGTGTCTCTGTTATGCATACAATCCTGGTCAGTATGTATGAATATTATAATCCAGAACTAAAAGAGGACTTCAGTTCAGTTCAGTCGCTCAGTCGTGTCCGGCTCTTTGTGACCTCATGAATAGCAGCACGCCAGGCCTCCCTGTCCATCACCACCTCCTGGAGTTCACTCAAACTCATGTCCATCGAGTCGGTGATGCCATCCAGCCATCTCATCCTCTGTCGTCCCCTTCTCCTCCTGCCACCAATCCCTCCCAGCATGAGTCTTTTCCAATGTGTCAACACTTCGCATGAGGTGGCCAAAGTACTGGCGTTTCAGCTTTAGCATCATTCCTTCCAAAGAACACCCAGGGCTGATCTCCTTCAGAATGGACTGGCTGGATCTCCTTGCAGTCCAAGGGACTCTCAAGAGTCTTCTCCAACACTACAGTTCAAAAGCATCAATTCTTCAGCGCTCAGCTTTCTTCACAGTCCAACTCTCGCATCCATACATGACCACTGGAAAAACCACAGCCTTGACTAAACGGACCTTTGTTGGCAAAGTAATGTCTCTGCTTTTTAATATGCTATCTAGGTTGGTCATAACTTTTCTTCCAAGGAGTAAGCGTCTTTTAATTTCATGGCTGCAATCACCATCTGCAGTGATTTTGGAGCCCAAAAAGATAAAGTCTGACACTCTTTCCACTGTTTCCCCACCTATTTCCCATGAAGTGATGGGACCAGATGCCATGATCTTCGTTTTCTGAATGTTGAGCTTTAAGCCAACTTTTTCACTCTCCTCTTTCACTTTCATCACTTACAAGGAGGCAAAAGGGGGATTTGCTCCTGTTCAGTTACATTTAATCAGTACTGTTAAATACTGATATGAATGAGGATCTCCCTTTCACTAAAAGGGAAGAAATCTAGGTCATCCCTGGCCCAGAAGGCTGGGATAGCAAAGTACACGGATCTAAGACAGGAGTGAGAAGGGCGCCCTCTGTAGGTGGTACAGGATCAAAGCACGAATCAAATCGAACCTTCCTTCTCAGAAATTCTACTAGTTATACTTTGGCCACCTGATGCAAAGAACTGACTCTTTGGAAAAGACCCTGATGCTGGGAAAGATTGAAGGCAGGAGGAGAAGGGGACAACAGAGGATGAGATGTTTGGATGGCATCACCAACTCAATGGACGTGAGTTTGAGTGCGTGCTACAGTCCATGGGGTTGCAAAGAGTCGGACATGACTGACCAACTGAACTGAACTGAACTGATGTATAAGATCAATAATTGTTATGTAAAACAGTCCTTTATTAATTTGATTAACTTTAATTTTTTAGCTCCCTGATGATTACAGAACCTAGTAACTACACAGCATTTTAGTCAAAGTGATAAGGATTTAAAAATTACTCTAAGCTACTGAAATTTTCTGATGTGAAACTGGTAAACTGAGCAAAGACACAGCAAAATTTCTGAACTGTTGAAAAGAAAAATAACACTGGTGGCTATTTGCAAGTATTTTAACGAGCAAACTGAGTCCTAAATTTGATGTTTGATAAGATTTTCGCATTTTTATAAAAATCACTATTTATTAAATAAATGAAAGAGCAGTTACAGTTTACAAAGCTATTTTAAAAGGAATTTTCCATATTTAGCAATGACCTTCCAAACTGCCTCAAAAAGAAAGCAATTGATCCTAATTTTATAAATGAAGAAACTGAGGCTCTGTGACAGTGAGAGATTTATTTGCTGAGGGTCACTAAGCTAACGTTTTGGAGTTGCAGCTTGGCTGATTCCAGGTAAGAGTTCCACCATGACCACGTGCTGACCAACTTAGGGATGTGGAATAGAAGCCGAGGAGAAAGGTTTTTTCCAGAAAGCTTCTGCTATACCAAACTGGGGCTTCCCTGGTGGCTCTACTTGCAATACAGGAGACCTAGATTTGACTCTGGGTTGGGAAAATCCCCTGGAGAAGGAAATGGCAACCCATTCCAGTATTCTTGCCTGGAGAATCCCATGGACAGAGAAGCCTGGTGGGATGCAGTCCATACAGCAGAAAATTACCGAAGGTCAATATGTCCTTGTTTAAAAGTACATTTCCTATTTTTAACACAATAATCCCTCATATGCTTGCTTCTTTCATCATGAAGATGTAATATTTAAGGATTAATAACCAGCAGGCTGAAATCTATTGAGAGTTGGCAGCAAATTTATGATGTTCTCAATCCAAAGGGATTTTTATGGTCTTAACACATATCCAGATGTAGTTTTAAAATCAGGGAAAGAAATAAAGTTTAAAGTTTAGCACTGATACAGAAAAAACTGGTGTTGGGGAACTGCCCTATCTTCTATTTAAAGATAACTCTACCCTTTAAAGGAAATTAGATCATCCTCCAATAAAATGATAGGGGTGAAATGTGTTGCCCACATAAAAAATTACGTTACTATTAAATTACAAATCTTTTTATTCTGTACTTCCCTGGTGGCTCAGTTGGTAAATGATCTGCCTGCAATGCGGGAGACCTGGGTTCGATCCCTGGGTTGGGAAGATCCCCTGGAGAAGGGTAAGGCTACATACTCCAGTATTCTGGCCTAGAGAATTCCATGGACTGTGTAGTCCATGGGGTCGCAAAGAGTCAGACACGACTGAGCGACTTTCACTTACTTACTTACTTACATTTTCTTTCGAATAGTGATTCTCCATGATACAAATTGAAGGTACTCATGGATGGCTTATTAATTTTAGAGTCAATTGCTTTTTTAGGAACCTGACAATTAAATCAGGCTGATATTCAGACTGAGAAATCACTTATGTTTTAATTCATATCTTACAACAATAGATAGAAATGTTGTACAAGCCAGGTTCTCAAATACGCCTATAATTCTGAAATGAAACTTGGCTTCAAGATGTGCTAAGTGCCAAGTATAATAAGGCAATGTTGTTTCAGGGGAAATCTGAAATATTAGAAAGAAAGTTATGTGTGGAGTTATGACAAAGGTAAGTAGTATTCAACTGGAAATCTTACTATATATACAATACTGCATACTATAGACCACAAAATAGAACTCCATCTTACCATTTAAGTCTCATATTGGAAGAAAATTTGTTTCATTCTAAAATAATAGGTACAAAGAAAGTATAAGTGATCCACTAAAATACCTTGGGAAAACTATAGATCTCAGTGTGCATGTGTGTGTGTGTGTGTGTTAAAACCCAGCCACATTATAGACGCTAAACCATCAGTATCAGAAGACCAATTTATCTAAGAGTAAAATTAAAATTATTTCTCAATGCTGTTTATCCATGTGTAAAATTGTAAACATATCTGAAAAAATATTAAGAATTTTGTATATTCTGTTTAAAAAGGAAATTATCAATAATGGACACAGTTAATATTTTCTACTTGAACTTTCCATTTATTTAGTTGAAGGTTAGAGGTGGATTGGATTAGACTCTAAAGCAGGGATGAAAAATGGACTGTAATTGGATCTTCTGAATTTCATATACACCTTGTAAACTTATAAACTATATTAATAAAGGAAAAAATCTATATTTCTCTTCTTCCAAGAAATGGATATTAAAATCAGGCTTCTAAAAATTAATTTCCTTTTAATATTTTGAATCTGAAACTATAATTTCCAAACAATTAAAAAATTCCATTTGTTTAAGTTTTACTCAAATATTATGGAATAATATATTGTTGAATACAAAAGTTAAAAGTTTTAATAAGTTCCAAGAATCCACGTGCAATGCAGGAGATTTGGATTCGAATCCCTGGGTTGGGAAGATCCCCTGGAGAAGGGAAAGGCTACCTACTCCAGTATTCTAGCCTGGAGGATTCCATGGACAGGAGAGCCTGGTGGGCTACAGTCCATGCGGTTGCAAAGAACTGGACACAACTGAGTGACTACTACACACACACAAATATAAAAATATTTTGACATTAAAAAGTATATACAAGTGCTGATGGGAATACAAATGGTGCAGCTGCTTTTGGAAAACTGGCAGCTCCTCAAAAGGTAAAACATCGAGTTATCATATAAGCCAGCAATTTGATTCCTAGGTATCAACCCAAGAGAAATGGAAACATATGTTTATACAAAACTCATATATTAATGTTCATAGCAGCATTATTCTTAATAGTTAAAAAGTGAAAACAACCCAGATGTGTCCTTCAACAGAAGAATGGATAAACAAAAATGTGATGCATCCATATAAAGGAATATTTGGCAGTAAGAATGAATGAATACTGCTGTATACTATAACATGGATGAACCTTGAAAACGTGATGCCAAGTGAAAGCAGTGAGTCACAAGGACCAAATGCTGCATGATTCCATATAAATGAAATGTCCAGTTCAGGCAAATCTATAGAAACAAAGCAAACAGCATCTCTATAGTATCTCTAGGCAACAAGTGGTTGCCTAGGGCTAGGAACGGGGAATGCTGGGAAAAAATGACAATTGACGACTAACATGCATGGAATTTCTTTTTAGGGTGAGAAAATATCCTAAAACTGATTACAATGATGGTTGTACAACTGTGAAAAAAGAAGGGAGCAATAGCAATCTCTTAAAAACTAATTGGTGCAAATAAATCATGTTTCTTCAAAAAAGACTTGCACACTTGTCCAGATACAAAGATATTTAAATCTAGCATATTCATAGGAGTATTAAAAAAAAAAAACAACTTACAGTACTCCAGTTCTTCAGGAACTGAAAATATGAATGATTATGCAGGCCATTATTCATGTTCAGTAGAACATTTTGACTGAATTCATTATAGTTCTCTGACTACAAAGGGAAAACATCACCAGGCTTTAATAGATCTCCTTGAGTTTTTATATCAAAATACATCAATATATAAATAAATATATTAAAAACATGTAAGCATATCAAAATATATCTGATCATCTGAAGAGTAATTCACTAACAAGCACACAGTTGGCATGTATCAGCTGACTGTCTGAAGTCACATATCCAAGACTTCACAAAACTACAGGATGCCTCTGAGGGGTTCAGTTCAGGATTGTGTCCACTGCGTGTTTTCATCTCACAGATAATCCATTCCAAGTACAGTATTAATATAAAAATCTCCCTGCTACAACATCAAAGAAGAGGACTAAGCAAAGATCAAGCAAAGGTATTTGGCAATCCACCATGCCAGTGGATGGAGACTTAGTTTAGCAACTGCATTTGTATACATCCTAATCCAGGCTGAACATCTGGACTGCTGATCAAGCTCAACACTCATGTGACTGGGAGAATTTTGGCATAAACACAGACAGGGTTATGTATATGGGTTCTTTTTGCAGCCTGATATTTATGTTGTGGAAATTAAACATGAATTTATGCAAAAAGACAGTATATCAGTACATATGAATGGTATTTAGAGATTGCCTTCTTGCCAGTATTGTAGTAGGCTCTGGGGAATTAAAAATTCATGATGATATGTATTTATAAAGAACATGCAAAAGAGATACAATATGTTCTTTAATCATCATTATAATAGATACCCCATGTATTATTTTCCTTCATGAGTTTAGCCCTAAACACATTATAAAATATTTAATCAAATATCTACAACACTAAAATTTTATTTGCTTTGTTTTCTCCTCTGCCTCTTCTTTGCCTATAATTTTAAGTGACTTAAAATTATAAGGATAATTATATTTCCTTATATTATATAAGGAATATATTAGATACTATATATTTCCTTATATTATAAGGAAAATTATAAGAATCAGGATACCAGACTTCCCTTTTTCCATCCCAAGGAGCTCTGACAACAAATCATTTCACACATGAAATGGACAAACGGTGGGCTCATTTTTAGATTTTTGAGATATCCAAAATTAACCACTAAAGTAACTTTGGGGACACTTCTGAGATCATGGAACATTCTGCATCACCCACAAATTTTTTGGAAATTCAGCCTTCACTGAAGCCAGAATTAGAGTTGACCACGTGGGAAGATTTTTTTTTTTTTTTTCAAGAAACCCTCAACTCAAACACCTTTGTTTGTGTATAGCAGTCAGTGTTGTTAGCTACCAACAGATGAAATCACTTCTAAGTAGCTAAGCAGAAAGATGATGGATAAAGATGTCAGGCAGCTCTTTGAATCTGCAGGAGGGCCAGAGAGCCTAGCTTGGAGGCTGCACAGTTAAGAACCATAATTCTACTCCCACCATTGATAAATGGCACCAGCAAAGATACCAACCACTGCAGCAGTTGCTGAATGAGGCCACCACAGACCACACCGCCCACACTGCTGAGGGTGAGTCCTGAACAGCACCACTAGAACCTTGGCCACAGGCAGCTCTGTAAACTGAGTGCACCCACCATGGCTCTCTGGCTTCCCAGGTGGCACTAGTGGTAAAAAAAATTGCATGCCAATGCAGAAGACACAAGAAACACAAGTTCAATCCCTGGGTGGGGAAGATCCCCCGGAGTAGGAAATGGCAACCCACTCCAGTATTCTTGCCTGGAAAATTGCATGCATAGAGGAGCCTGGTGGGCTACAGTCCATGGGGTCGCAAAGAGTCAGACATGACTGAGTGACTGAACATACACACACACACACACACACACACACACACACACATGGCTCTCGCACAAGTGGATTTGACAGTACCGGTGCCATCAGCTCCCAGTTCAAGTCTGGAATGGTTTGCCCTCCACTAATGGCAAGGAAAGATGGGAGTCCTGGCTGCCCACTTCCTTGCAGGAGATGGGCTCTCAAAAGGTGGTGGTCTCAAAAGGTGGTGATGGTGCTACCAAGCTCAAGCTCGCTCTGCTCACTGCACAATAAACCAATAAATCCGAGAGACAAGGGGTTGAGAAAAGAAAGGGACTTCATTCAGGGAAGAGGATGACCGAGAAGATGGCAGGCTAGCACCTCAAAATACCCTCTTGTGGGGTCTGGATGCTAGGTTCTTTTGTAGAGTCAGAGAGAAAGTGTAGGGTAAGGGAGTTAGAGAAGGCGAGGTTCCGAAAAAGAACGAGACCGGCACTTTACAGGAACAGATCACCTTTAATGAGGCCAGAAGGGGCAGTAGTCAGATTAGTGAGCTGCTGCACTAACCCAAGAAAAGAGTAAGTATATATAGGCATATATGTGGAAAGCTACTGTTTTTAGGCGGCCTGTTCTTCTCGAGGATTGTACGGAGTAGTTATCTCTTAAACGGCTGGGGCAAAGAATTCTGGAGATCGGCCAGGGACTGGACCAGCAGGAACCGGGCAAATTAACCTTAATTTTTTTTGTTGTTGTTTTTTTTTTGTTTGTTTGTTTTTCCTTCAGGTGAGAGAGTTCTTTGTTTTGCGTAGAATGGTGGGGAGGACCTGACTAGGAGTTTTAACTCCAGGTTATTTTGAGCCATGTAACTTTCCATCAGAAAGAATCAATGAGGAACTAAAGTCAAAAGGCAGAATACAGAGGGAGAGGCAGTGGGGCATTGAAGTGAAAGGGTCTTCAGTCTTGTAAAACGTCTCCAAGGAAATGGCCAGTCTTTGGAAGGGCTGTGTTAATCTTTTCTGTTCACAGGTGGGCAGGGTCAGATAATCTCTCTATAAGCTAAACAAAGGCACTTTAGTTTGCAGTCAGGCAGAGGGGCAGGGTCCTTTGAGGCAAGCCATTAACTATGATTATAATAACAAAAGCAAGTCAAAGAAACAGTTTCCAAAATGGAGTAAGAACTGGCTTCTTCTCCACCACAGGGGGTAAACGCTGGCCAAAAGTGCTGGATGGCCTATCAGCCTAAAATATTCAACAGGATGTGAAAACATTGCTTTTCAGATTCCTGGTAGACCATGCTTTTCTCTGCTCTGAAAATATAACTTCTGTCATAGGTGGAGAGGGTTGGAGAACAGAAACAGTGTTCCTTCCCAACACTACTATTCTCTTACACATAATTCTTTCGTATGCTTCTTTTCTTATAGATTATGTTCAGCATGGTAAAATTTCAGTGCCAATACATGAAATTTGATAATAAATTTTTGATACACAATTATAAAAAGAGAGAAATAAGGGAAGTTGAAACTATGGCAGAAGAGTTGATATGACTGTCTTCCTCATATGCCTGGAATGCTTCTGGAAATAAAACATAATTACTCAAGTTAAAAAATTTGGCACTTTCATAAATTCATGGTTATAAAAAACAAACAGTTTCTCAACATCATTTCTCTCCTGTTTAAGTTTTTCTTTTCTCAAAAACACCCCTCTCTCCATGGTGACTATTTTAAGCTTTATCTATTTGCCTTAAATGTCCATCTCATCCTGCCCAGGGCAGATAAACACCTCATTCTCCGGCTATCATTCTCTTTCCCTCTAGTGATGATACAGCCTGAGACCCTCTTGTCTGAGACTAATCCCGCCCATGCTCTGGACCCCATCTTCTCCCACTTTTTCATGGGTCCCCACCATCATTTATTTCACTGTGTCATAGGTTTGCAAACTCTACATCTATACTGGCTATTCCTCCTCGGCATGGAGACATGCTCAAGGCTCTCACATTGTCAAAAACATCTTTCTTCATCCAGAGGTCTGTCTTCCTATTGCTACCAAGTTTATCATTGCCCTTACAGCCCCATTTTTCCCCACTGGACTACCTCTATTATCTCACTCTGCAGGCCCTCTTCAGCCCCTGAGATTCCCTGTACTGCTCCTAGAAGTCAGCAAAGACTGTGAGAACTGAATCTAATCGTTCTTGGGTTTTATCTTCCTTGATCACTCAGCAGCTTTGAGACTGCTGACACCACTTTTCTCTTCATTTCTCTGAAACTACAGTCTCTTCGTCCTCCCCTTCTTCTCTGGTCTCTTCTCAGGCTCCTTGGAAGGCTTTAACCCACTTACCTCTTAATGTCATTATTCCCCAGCCTTAGTCTTTGACCTCACATTTTTTTTCTCTTCACACCTCAGTGGGCTTCTGCATTTCCTCTCATGATTCCAAATATCATCTAAATAATAACGACTCTAAAACCTACATCTTCTCCCTCATCTTCTAAGCTTCTAAGCTCTAGGCCCACGTTTCTGACACTTTATCTCACGTAGCCTCCTGGAAATCCCACAGGAATCACCCACTCAGAATGCTCAAAACTGAGCTCCCAATTCCTCCCTCTAAGCCTGCCTGTTTTCACAGCTGGCTCTCTTCCTTATGGAAGCATTCCTTAAGGAATCCTTAAGGAAGCATCATCCCAGCTGACTAAGCCAGAAAACTGCCATTACCCTTCACTCATCAAGTTTTTCTCAGTCCTCATATCCAGCCATTCGTGAAGCTCTTTCTGCTGATTTGCCACGTCAGTATCACTCAGGACTGTTCATCTCTCCATCCCTAAAGTTTTACTCCAGTTTATGCCATGACTGTCTCATGTCTGCATCTGGATGGCCACCCAGCTTCAGTATTTCCCCTGCCTCCAGCCCCACCCCCTCCAGTGCACTGTCTACATTGCAGCCAAGGGGGGCTTTCTAGTGTCCAAATATGCCTGCTGGCTTCTTTGTCTAACACCTTTTACTGCTACCCCACAGGCTCCAAGGATAAAGTCTAAACTCTCTAATATGTCTTAAGATCTTTCGTTGACCTTGCTCCTTGCTTGCTTTTTCAGCCTTAATAGTTACTCACAATGCTCCAGCCACTGTAGCACTGTTTCTGTCGGCCCTTACACCTGGCCACATGTAAACAGTGACCCAAATAACTGAACTGGGTAGGAGGAGTGACATTATTTCAGTAAGTCTTCTACACTGGAAACTTTAAGTTGCAAACTTTCAAAGATGTAAACATGCATTTGCATGTCCCATTGGGAAAGTTAGTTCACGTGTCTGGCGTATATTTTCATCGCATGAATCCTCTACAAGTGGATCTGTTTTTGTGAACTTTACAGTACTGTATTGCTGGAGCCAGCCGGCAAAGTCGATCAGGTCCCGAGAACGTGCACAGCGGGGCTAAGAAAGAAACTAAAGCAAGAGACTACAAAGATGGGGTCGAGAGGTTCAGACACATCACCACGAAGGGACGCAGTCTGACACCAACTTTATTCAACATCTCATATTTATACAGAAAAGCGTGAGAGAGACAAAACAGTTGACATTTTTTCTTGGTTAGCCTATACATCTTACAAACAGTCACAAGAAATCTTGAGAGCATGGGAATGGCTCCCTGTTATTATTTCTTACACCAGATAACATTTCTCTGTGCGTGAGAAGTTTGCACAGAACTCCAGGTGCCTGCAGTAAATAAGCACCTAATCTCTGGGGTGGCGGGACAGAGAGCTATGTTTGCAAGCAAACCCTCAAGGACTAAGGCAGCTCCCAGAGCTGTGTCCTTCAGACAAAGGACCCCGTTCTCACGGGCAGCTCCCCGCACTGTATGGGGTACATAGTACAGTATTTTTATCTCAAGTCCATGATGCCTGAAAGGAAGTGTAAAGGCAGAGGTGCTGTAGCTGGTATTGATAAGAAGTACCAGCTGTTGTACTGTACTTTTCAAGGTACTGTATTCCAAGATGAAAAAGTATTTTTATTATTTGTATTTGTTTATGTATTATTTGTGTGGAAAGTATCATAAATCTATTACAGTACAGAACTATATAGCCCACTGAGTAAATTGGGTATGAAGGCTAACTTTGTTGGACTTACGGATAAACTGGACTTGAGAAATGGAATATTTCCTGCCATATAGGGGGCTTGTCTGGTGGCTCAGACAGTAAAGAATCTGCATGCAATGCAGGAAGCCTGGGCTCAATCCTTGGGTAGGGAAGATCCCCTGGAGAAGGGAATGGCTATCCACTTCAGTATTCTTGCCTGGAAATCCTATGGACAGAGGAGCCTGGCAGGCTATAGCCCATGGTGTCGCAAAGAGCTGGACACGACTGAGTGACTAACATATATTACCTGCCATAGCAGTAAACAAGGATATCACAGTCATCAGAGATTGCAGCCCTCCTACTTGAGCTGGTGAGCCCTAAGACGACTCAGAAAGGAAAAGAATACCTGCTCTCTAGCAGCCATCAGACTGCAGCAATTTCCTAAGGTAAGCCCCGAAGAAGTGAAGCTCAGGATGTGAAAATACGGGATAATGGCTCCAGGATACCTGAGATGCATATGAAGGGAATGATTGCATTGAGCCCAGATTCTTGCATCTTCCCATACATAGAAAAGCACTAAATTCCTTAACTTGGGTTATCTGGTTTTCTTACAATAATTTTTTACTGTTAAGACTACCTGCCCTTTGTTGCACAACTTCTATATAACTGGCTCCTCCCCTCACCTTCTCAAAGCACTTCTCTCAGGGTTACTTGAGATGCTGTCTCCTGGGCTTGAAGTCCTAAAATTTCTATCATATACAACATAACTCTCAACTTTTAGGTTGTGAATACTTTTTAAGTTGACAGACTTATGAAAGGGCTCTTGAAATGGAACTCGTTTGTATGTAAGTGACTGACTGTATTAGAAAATCCAGAGGGATGTGGTTCAGGGTTACAACTGCTGCTCCTTGATATCATCCACCTCCCAGGCTCCTTATTATATCAGTTTAGGCTACCACCTACGGGCTGTATATTGTCACCCTGCTTATTTAACTTATATGCAGAGTACATCATGCACAATGTTGGGCTGGATGAAGCACAAGCTGGAATCAAGATTGCCAGGAGAAATATCAAGAACCTCAGAGATGCAGATGACACAACCCTAATGGCAGAAAGTGAAGAGGAACTAAAGAACCTCTGATGAAAGTGAAAGAGGAGAGCGAAAAAGCTGCCTTCAAACTCAACATACAAAAAGCGAAGATCATGGCATTCAGTCCCATCATTTAATGACAAATAGATGGGGAAACAGTGGAAACAGTGACAGACTTTATTTTCTTGGGCTCCAAAATCACTGTAGGTGGTGACTGCAGCCATGAAATCAAAAGACACTTGCTCCTTGGAAGAAAAGCTATGATGAACCTAGACAGCATATTCAAAAGCAGAGACAACACTTTGCCAACAAAGATCTATAGAGTCAAAGTAATGGTTTTTCTAGTAGTCATGTTCAGATATGAGAGTTGGACCCTAAAGAAGGTTGAGCTCCAAAGAAATGAAGCTTTTGAACTGTGGTGTTGGAGAAGACTCTTGAGAATCCCTTGGACTACAAGGAAATCAAACCAGTCAGTCATAAAGGAAATCAACCCTTGGAAAGACTGATGGTAAAGCTGAAGCTCCAATCCTTTGACCACCTGATGTGAAGAGCCAATTTATTGGAAAAGACCCTGATGCTAGGAAAGATTGGAGGCAGGAGGAAAAGGGGACAACAGAGGATGAGATAGTTGGATGTCAACTACTGACTCATTGGACATGAGTTTGAGCAAACTCTGGGAGATAGGGAAGGACAGGCAAGCCTGGCACACTACAGTCCATAGGGTCACAAGGAGTCAGACATGACTGAGTGACTAAACAACGTTACCACCTACAGCTTTCCTCCTTATGGTCACCTCCCAGTAACAAGATGACTGCTTCACCTTGAACAATACATTCTCTTTACAGATAGCAGATGAGACAGGAAGCATGAAGAAAGAGTGTTGTAAGGAAAAGCCAATTCTGACTCCATGTTGGAAACTGTTTCTTTGACTTGCTTTTCATTGTTTTTGTTATTATAATCATACTTAATAGCTTTCCTTAAAGGACCTTGCCCCTCTGCCTAACTGTAAACTAAAGTGCCTTTGTTTAGCTCATAGAGAGATAATCTGACCCTGCCCACCTGTAAACAGACAAGATTAACACAGCCCTTCCAAAGGCTGGTCATTCCCTTGGAGATGTTTTACAAGACTGAAGACCCTTTCACTTTAATGCCCCACTGCCTCTCCCTCTCTATTCTGCCTTTTGACTTTAGCTCCTCTTTGCTTCTTTCTCTCTGACTCTCCAAAAGCACTTAGCATACAGACCCCACAAGATAGTTATTTTGAGGCACTAGCCTGCATCTGGAAAAGGGCTGGGAAACAGACTCTTGGAGGGCACAAACAAAACCTTGTGCACACCAGGACACAGGAGAAAGGAGCAGTGACCCCACAAAAAACTGACCCAGACCTGCCTCTGAGTGTCCAGGAGTCTCTGGCAGAGTTGTGGGTCAGCAGTAGCCTGCTTCAGAGATGGGGGTACTGAGTGCAGCAGTGTGTGCATGGAAACTTTTGAAGGAGGTCCCCATTATCTTCATTACCTCCACCATAGTTTGGCCTCAGGTCAAATAACAGGGAGGGAACACAGCCTTGCCCATCAACAGAAAATTGGATTAAAGATTTACTGAACATGGGCCCCTGATCAGAACAAGACCCAGTTTCCCCCTCAGTCAGTCTCTCCCATCAGGAAGCTTCTATAAGCCTCTTATCCTTCTCAATCAGAGGGCAGACAGACTGAAAACCACAATCACAGAAAACTAACCAATCTGATCACATGGACCACAGCCTTGTCTAACTCACTGAAACTATGAGCCATGCTGTGTAAGGCCACCCAAGATGGACGGGTCATGGTGGGGAGTTCTAACAAAATGTGGTCCACTGGGGAAGGAAATAGCAAACCACTTCAGTATTCTAGCCTTGAGAACCCAATGAACAGTATGAAAAGGCAAAAAGATAGGACACTGAAAGACGAATGCCCCAGGTTTGTAGGTACCCAATATGCTACTGGCGATCAGTGGAGAAATAACTCTGAAAGAATGAAGAGATGGAGCCAAAGCAAAAACAACACCCAGTTGTGGATATGACTGGTGATGGAAGTAAAGTCCAATGCTGTAAAGAGCAATACTGCAAAGGAACCTGGAATGTTAGGTAGATGAATCAAGGCAAATTGGAAATGGTCAAACAGGAGATGGAAAGAATGAACGTCAACATTTTAGGAATCAGTGAAATAAAATGGACTGGAATGGGTGAATTTAACTCAGATGACTGTGGGCAAGAATCCCTTAGAACAAATGGAGTAGCATCATAGCCAACAAAAGAGTCCGAAATGCAGTACTTGGATGCAACCTCAAAAATGATAGAAAGATCTCTGTTCATTTCCAAGGCAAACCATTCAATATCACAGTAATCCAAGTCTATGCCCTGACAAGTAATGCTGAAGAATAGGAAGTTGAATGGATCTATGAAGACCTACAAGACCTTTTAGAACTAAAACCCCAAAAAGATGTCCTTTTCATTATAGGGGACTGGAATGCAAAGGTAAGAAGTCAAGAAATATCTGGAGTAACAGGTAAATTTGGCCTTGGAGTACAGAATGAAGCAGGGCAAAGACTAAGAGAGTTTTGCCAAGAGAACGCACTGGTCATAGCAAACACCCTCTTCCAACAACACAAGAGAAGACTCTACACATGGACATCACCAGATGGTCAATACTGAAATCAGACTGATTATATTCTTTGCAGCCAAAGATGGAAAAGTTCTATAGAGTTAGCAAAAACAACACAGGGAGCTGACTGTGGCTCAGATCATGAACTCCTTATTAGCAAATTCAGACTTAAATTGAAGAAAGTAGGGAAAACCACTAGACCATTCAGGTATGACCTAAATCAAATCCCTTACAACTATACAGTAGAAATGACAAATAGATTCAAGGGATTAGATCTGATAGACAGAATGCCTGAAAATCTATGGAAAGAGGTCCGTGACATTGTACAGGAGGCAGTGATCAAGACCATCCCCAAGGAAAAGAAATGCAAAAAGGCAAAATGGTTGTCTGAGGAGGCCTTACAAAGAGCTATGAAAAGAAGATAAGTGAAAAGCAAAGGAGAAAAGGAAAGATATAGCCATTTGAATGCAGAGTTCCAAAGAATAGCAAGAAGAGATAAAAAAGCCTTCCTCAGTGATCAATGCAAATAGAGGAAAACAATAGAATGGGAAAGCCTAGAGATTTCTTCAAGAAAATTAGAGATACCAAGGGAAGTCTTCATGCAATGATGGGCTTAATAAAGGACAGAAATGGCATGGACCTAACAGAAGCAGAAGATATTAAGAAGAGGTGGCAAGAAAACACAGAAGAACTATCCGAAAAAGATCTTCATGACCCAGATAACCATGATGGTGTGATCACTCACCTAGAGCCAGACATCCTGGAATGCAAAGTCCAATGGGCCTTAGGAAGCATCACTATGATCAAAGCTAGTGGACATGATGGAATTCCAGTTGAGCTGTTTCAAATCCTAAAAGATGGTGCTCTGAAAGTGCCGCACTCAATATGCCAGCAAATTTGGGTAACTCAGCAGTGGCCACAGGACTGGAAGACATCAATTTTCATTCCAATCCCAAAAAAAGGCAATGCCAAAGAATGTTTAAACTATTGCACAATTGCACTCATCTCACATGCTATCAAAATAATGCTCAAAATTCTCCAAGCCAGGCTTCAACAGTACATGAACCAGAAACTTCCAGATGTTTAGGCTGGATTTAGAAAAGGCAGATGAATCAGAGGTCAAATTGCCAACATCTTTTGGATCACTGCAAAAGCAAGAGAGTTCCAGAAAAACATCTACTTCTGTTTTATTGACTATGCCAAAGCCTTTGACTATGTGGATCACAACAAACTGTGGAAAATTCTGAAAGAGATGGGCATACCAGACCACCTGACCTGCCTCTTGAGAAATCTGTACGCAGGTCAGGAAGCAACAGTTAGAACTGGACATGGAACAACAGACTGGTTCCAAATTGGGAAATACGTCAAGGCTATATATTATCACCCTGCTTATTTAACTTATATACAGAGCACATCATGAGAAATGCTGGGCTGAATGAAGCACAAGCTGGAATCAAGATTGCTGGGATAAATATCAATAACCTCAGATATGCAGATGATGCCACCCTTATGGCAGAAAGTGAAGAGGAACTAAAGAGCCTCTTGATGAAAATGAAAGAGGAGAGTGAAAAAGTAGGCTTAAAACTCAACATTCAGAAAATTAAGATCATGACACCTTGTCCCATCACTTCATGGCAAATAGATGGGGAAACAATGGAAACAGTGAGAGACTTTATTTTGGGGGGCTCCAAAATCACTGCAGATTGTGACTGTAGTTATGAAATTAAAAGATGCTTGCTCCTTGGAAGAAAAGTTATGACCAACCTAGACAGCATATTAAAAAGCAGAGATATTACTTTCCCAACAAAGGTCCTACTAGTGAAAGCTGTTTTTTCCAGTAGTCATGTATGAATGTGAGAGCTGGACTATAAAGAAAGTTGAGTGCTGAAGAATTGATGCTTTTGAACTGTGGTTTTGGAGTAGACTCTTGAGAGTCCCTTGGATAGCAAGGGGATCCAACCAGTTCATTCTAAATGAAATCAGTCTTGAATATTCATTGGAAGGACAGATGCTGAAGCTGAAACTCCAATATTTGGGCCATCTGATGTGAAGAACTGACTCATTTGAAAAGACCGTGATGCTGGGAAAGCTTGAAGGTGGGAGGAGAAGGAGATGACAGAGGATGACACGGTTGGATGGCATCACTGACTCGATAGACATCAGTTTGAATAAGCTCGGGGAGTTGGTGATGGACAGGGAAGCCTGGCATGCTGTAGTCCATGGGGTCGCAAAAAGTTGGACACGACTGAGTGACTGAACTGAACTGAACTGAATCTGCCATCTTCTTGGTCAGCCGGCTCCCTAAATATATCCCTTACTTGTCTTAACCCCTTTTCTCTTGGATTTATTGGCCTACCGTGCAGCCAGCAGAGTGAGTTTGGACTAGGTAACAAGAACACCTGTATTAGGAAGGCTAAACTGAAGAAGGAATTCATAGGGCCTGGACTCCATCTTAGGCCTGTTCATGCTGATCATGCTCAGCCACCTTTCCAATGGACTCTGAACTCTGTGTTTAGTGCCTATGAAAACAACCACAGAAGGATAAGACCCCCTCCAGACAGGGGAACCTCGAAGATCGTATCTAAGTTACTCATCGCCTAAGAGAAAACATACACTAGTCATTCCTTCCTCCAGACAGGCCATAAATTTTTCTGTATCTACTGGAGTGTAACCTCGGGTTTATTGATTATTGGCTAATTGTTTGACTGTTTGAGTACATGAGCACATAGCACGTGGATGATGGGGTTATTGGGATTGTATTTTCCTTGGTTTATGTAAGTCTCAAGGAATTTGGAGTGGTGGGTTCAGACACGTACACATGGGGTATAAAAGATTTTCACAAATGCTGGTCGGGGTCCTTGGCTGAGAGGAGACTCTGCCTTGGGCCCGCCGGTGTAATAAACTGCACTCCACTATCTACATTGTCCTTCTGAGTGAGTTTGTTTCCCAGAACGTGTGGCTACAAAAAAACCTACTCATAAATTTCCTCAGCATCTACTTATGTTTTCAGCAGAGCTCTGTCATGTGGCCCTTAAGTCTAAGTCAAACAAGAACAAGTAGCTTTCTGTCTGTTTTTATATGCCTTTTAACCTGGGTGTTTTGCTACTTTGAACAAAATGAGAGCTCTCTTAATAAGAAAGAACTAAAAATGCCATTTTGACTAAATAACAGAATTTACCACAGGAAATTTTATGAATCCCTGAAATATTAAAACATTCTCTCTCAGGTCCTTTTTTCATTGTCCCTTGCTGCTGTTTTCACCTGGAACAATTTTTTGTAACTCTGATGTCCCTGGCCAACTTCTACATATACCTCAGATCTACCCTAAATATCACTTCTTTCAGAATGTCTGCTTTGAACCACTCCTGTCTCACCTTCCCTCAGATTCCAAGCCAACACTTCCTGTGTACTCTCATGATGGTTGGATTTTTAAACTCTGACATAATTTTCTTTTTACTCCCCAGACTTTCCCACAAGACTATCTATTTTGCTCACCACTGTATGTTAAGAGTATGAAATATATACACTCAGTATAACTTGTTGAATGAATATGAAATACACATGAATATGTTAATTATTAAAAGGATGTATATAATATATATATACTATTTATATACATTATATATCTATTTAACACAGTATACAGATGTTAGTAGTTAGAATAGGAAAAAGGAATCCAAAATGGCAGTGGTTAAAAGACAAAGAAAGGGAAAAGCCCTCGAAAATGGAACAAAAGAAACTCCAGGGACTGGAGTGAGAACCTCAGGTGAAACAAATACACCCGCTTCCTGGCTAGGCCAATTTGCATAGGGCAGCCTGGTTGGGGGTGAGGATGGGGGCGGAGGAGGAGATAAAACATAAAACAAGGAAGCTAAAAGGGATTGAGGCCTCTCTTTTGGGGCCAGCCTGCCCTCACGCCTCCAGGGTTTCCTATCCTTTGTTTGACAAATAAAACTCTGAGCTGTAACCAAGCTATAACACTGGTTCGCCATTTTAAATCTTTGTTGTGTCAAGACAGAACCAAGGAAATTACACACTCTCCCAACACAGAGATCCAAGGAATTAGAACATACTTGAAGAAAAATATGGGCTGAATCATGGGGTGGATCAATTTTACTCAAAATTAATAATATGTGCTCTGTATCCCCTGCCACCACCCCTATAATGTTACTGGCCACTTGCTTGGATGTGTCATTTCTAAGATGTTAGTATATGTAAGACAGATCAATGAGATTCAAAACAGCTAGCTACTTTGAAGAAATGAATGACTAGAATAAAGATCAGGATTAAAGAATATACCAGATGATGAATCAAAGGAGAGATTCTAATATTTCTCTCTCTCTTTCTCTCATCTTGGCAATGAAAGCTTTCTAATTGGAACATAATAGTTTTATTATCACTTTATGAAGACTTACTCATGTTTTAAACTATCATCATCAAATTTCAAATGTTATTACACATCCTCTCCCACTTCCCAATGCCTTAGCATTTAGCAGACAGTAAACAAAATTCTGTTGGATAAAAATGTGCCATTTTTATGGCACTGGCTGGATATGTCAAGAAGAAACAGTTAGAACCAGACATATAACAATAGACTGGTTCCAAATTGGGAAAGGAGTATGTCAAGTCTATATGTAGTCACCCTGCTTATTTAACTTATATGCAGAGTACATCATGCAAATGTTGGGCTGGATGAATCATAAGCTAGAATTAAGATTGCCAGGAGAAATATCAACAACTTCAGATATGCAGATGATACCACTCTAATGGCAGAAAGTGAACAAGAACTAAAAAGTCTCTTGATGAGGGTTAAAGAGGACAGTGAAAAAGCAGGTTTAAAACTCCACAGTCAAAAAAATAAGATCTGGTCCCTTCACTTCATGACAAATAGAAGGGGAAAAAGCAGAAGCAGTGAAAGACTTTATTTTCTTGGGCTCCAAAATCACTGTGGTTGGTGACTGAAAACACGCAATTAAAAGATAGTTGCTCCTTGGAAGGAAAGCTATTAAATGACAACATATTAAAAAGAGAAGACATCACTTTGCTGACCATATAGTCAAAGCTATGGTTTTTCCAGTAGTCATATATGGAGGTAAGAGTTGGACCATAACGAGGGCTAAGCACTGAAGAACTGATGCTGGAGAAAACTCTTGAGAGTCCCTTGGACTGCAAAGAGATCAAACCAAGTCAACCCTAAAGGGAATCAACCCTGAATATTCATTGGAAGGACCGATGCTGAAGCTCCAATACTTTGGCCACCCAATATGAAGAGCTGACTCATTGGATAAAAACCTGATGCTGGCAAAGACTGAAGGCAAAAGAGGAAGGGGCTGGCAGAGGATGAGATGGTTGGAAAGCATCACTGACTCAACTGATATAAACTTGAGCAAATTTGGGGAGATAATGGAGCACAGAGAAGCCTGGTATCCTGTAGTTAATGGGGTCACAAAGAGTTGCACATGACTTAGCAACTGAACAACAATGACAACAAAATGTCATTATTCTTCATATAAGAGAAAAATGGCAAAACTTAGCTTAGAAATTGTTGTCTAAGGATTTCCAGACTGTATTTCACAGAAGAATAAGACTCCATGCAGGTTTCTCGGGCCTAATTTTTCTTCTGTGTAGAATTCTGTGTCTTTTTATTAATCCTTATGACATGTATTGATAATTTACCACATCCATCTTCCCTCTTAGGTAAACCTGGACTCCAAAATCTATATGAATTATTTATGAATTAATGCTTTCTGAAAATTGAAGAAAAATTGAAGTGTAAACAAAAAATTAAGATTGAAGAAGAGTTAATGTTTGCTAACCTCATTCTGATTCTGGGAAAGATTGAAGGCAGGAGAAGGGGACGACAGAGGATGAGATGGTTGGATGGCATCACTGACACAATGGACATGAGTCTGAGTGAACTCCAGGAGGTGGTGATGGCCAGGGAGGCCTGGCATGCTGCAGTCCATGGGGTCGCAAAGAGCCGGACACAACTGAGCGACTGAACGTAACTGAACCTCATTCTAAGTGGGACAGTCATCAGAGAACATGCTTTGGGAAAACAAGCCCTATCTCTGAATGAAATAAATACTCTAACTTCCATATTTCACTAACATGACTAATGTAAAACTGACATAGTTATAAAAACATTATTAAAAATTAAAGAACTTCATGACATAAGTGAAGTTAAAAGTCTTCTTGTAAATAAACCATTACTTATTCATTCTTTCTATCTTCATCCAAATTAATCACCTGCTATGATACAAGGAAGGTCTCAACTGGGTAAATGTTTGCTTTCAAACCTAGAAGCAATATTTTTCTTATTTTCTCCCTCTGTTACTTCTTCTCAGATTTACTGAGATATAATTGACATATAACATTGTAAAAGTTAAAGATACATAGCCTGTTGATTTGATACACTTAAATATTGCAAACGATACCCCTTATAGCCTTAGCTAACACTTCCATGCCATCACATAATTACCATTTCTTTTCTGTACTGCTGCTAAGTCGCTTCAGTCGTGTCCGACTCTGTGCGACCCCATAGACGGCAGCCCACCAGGCTTCCCGTCCCTGGGATTCTCCAGGCAAGAACACTGGAGTGGGTTGCCATTTCCTTCTCCAATGCATGAAAGTGAAAAATCAAAGTGAAGTTGCTCAGTCGTGTCCGACTCTAGCGACCACATGGACTGCAGCCTATCAGGCTCATCCGTCCATGGGATTTCCCAGGCAAAAGTACTGGAGTGGGGTGACATTGCCTTCTCCCTGTAGTTAGAACATTTAAGCTGCTATTCTCTTACCAACTCTCAGTGTATAATGTAGTATCATGACCATAATCACCATGCTCTATGTTAGACCCCCAGAACTTGTTGATCTTATGACCAGAAGTTTGTACCCTTTAACTGTTTTCTCCCTATTTCCTCCACCCAGACCCTGGTAACCACCACTCTACTCTCTGTTCCTCTACTGTGTTTTTAGATTCTATATTTAAGAGCAACCATGCAGTTCTTTCTTTGTCTAACTTATTTTACTTAACATTAAGTTTTCAAGATAGAACCAACATTTCTTAATTAATCATTTTGTGCACTATCTAGGGAATAATAACCTTCACTTCATAACTTTGGTGGATTTCCCCCAAAGGATGATGAGGGAAGCAGCTTTTCTGATTCATACAAGGCTAATACCTCCTGTTTCACATTTCTATTTGATTCATCAGAAACTGAATGACTGTCCAAAAAAATTGGGGGAAAGTAAACTCCTACATAATAGAGAGTTGGACTGTGAAGAAGGCTGAGCGCTGAAGAATTGACGCTTTTGAACTGTGGTGTTGGACAAGACTCTTGAGAGTCCCTTGGACTGCAAGGAGATCCAACCAGTCCATTCTGAAGGAGATCAGCCCTGGGATTTCTTTGGAAGGAATGATGCTAAAGCTGAAACGCCAGTACTTTGGCCACCTCATGCAAAGAGTTTACTCATTGGAAAAGACTCTGATGCTGAGAGGGATTGGGGGCAGGAGGAGAAGGGGACGACAGAGGATGAGATGGCTGGATGGCATCACTGACTCGATGGACATGAGTCTGAGTGAACTCCGGGAGTTGGTGATGGACAGGGAGGCCTGGCGTGCTGTGATTCATGGGGTCGCAAAGAGTCAGACACGACTGAGCGACTGATCTGATCTGATCTGAAACAGAAGGTTACATAATTAAAAAAGAAAAAGAAGAAGGAAGGAAGGAAAGGAAGAGAGGAAGGAAGGAAGTAGGGAGGGCTCTCTGTTTCCAGTGCTTTCCCCAAAGATGTTTTTCTTTTACCTTGGGCTTTCATCTATCTCTGAAGACCTTACCATTCAATCCATCTCTAGAATTTATAGATTAGCTGAGTCTGAGCCTGTGTTTGGAAAGATGGTAGGAGGAGTTCAAGGGAGAACAGGTTCTAAACAGCTGCAGGAAATTACTGAGAAAATCCACAAGCATTAATAGTAGCTACATAGATTGATTCCTGTTTATTTCCTCATAAAAATCTATCCATTCTAATAGTGTTTGACTTTTCTTTGTTTTTGAGTCATTTCAGTGGGCTCTCTCCACACTAGCTCAGAGTCACTGCCAGCTCCACTGGCTGCGGACAGTCCAGGCATATCATTGCTTTCCTACAGAACTAGACTCTAGACCCTACTAGCTGAATGCATTTTGTTGTGTCTTTCTTGCTCTTTAATCAACTCTTTGCTTTGGATTCTGTTCTTTCTCTTTGTCTGTTTCCCATAAATTGAATGTTAAAGCCGTCCCCTCACCCCCTCTAACTCTGGCCTCATAAGATGATAGTTCCAACTCAACTCTCATGCCAGAACGTGCTTCCAACTGCGACCAATTTTTCACCAGGGGATGAAGAGCTTCTTTGTTTGTTTCCCCATCCTCACACCACCATGCTGCTTCTATGAAAGGGAGCAGAATCTTGCCCCACGTTTGGTTTTTCTTTTTTTTTTTTCCACACTGAAAGGCATGTGGGATCTTAGTTCCCTGAAAAGGGATTTAACCTGTGCCCCATGAATTTTTTTTTTTTAATTAATTTATTTTTTAATTGGCTCTCTAAAAGATAGTATTTGTTTTTTTTAAAGGATGTATTATGACACTGAGATCACAGACAGCTGGTAAGGAACATTTATGTGAGATTTTTATGATCAGAAAATAAAGGCAATTTCTCTGACAAGACAGGATGTGTGTATGGGTGTGTATATGTACACCAGGCTACTCATGATAGCTCATATTCAGAGATGATTATAGATGTTCAGGAAAAGAAAAGATTTCTTCTGACCTGACCAGAGTCACTGGATCCCTCCAGACTGATGCTGTCAGGACTTTTAATTCTAGCTGGACAACAGATGTCCTTTCCTCCTCTTCAGAACTTCGTTCCCTGCATGATGTGCCTGGGAAACTGATTCCCAAAATATTACCTTCTCATCTGAGAGTGAAAATTGCTATCATATTGCCTTCTGGACTGTTCTGCACTAATCCAGTTATAATGCACTGCAGCCTGGGAGTGACTGCAGGTAAGCCTGGGACCCGCCTTTTCTGGCCCCAGAGCCTGCATATGTTAGCACTGCAAACTCTGTCAGACAGAGTTCATACCCAGGGCACCTCCCAAAACAACAGCAGCAGCAATATTGTAAAACCCTTTGGAGCAGTAAAACCCAGATGCAGAAACAAAACCCAAGTCCACCTAACCATCTCATGAAAGTGGTTTCTCTATGGAAAGCTTTGTTTTGCTTCCTACCGATACACGATCGTCCCTTCAGTTCAGTTCAGTTCAGTCCCTTAAGGGATGCATTTTAGTTATTGAGGACACGTTATTTAGTATGTGAATTTCTCTGTTCTCTTGTTGGTGTTTCCTCCTGACTGTAGGATGAGGAGTCTTTGTGTCCTTGTGCAGTAGTCTGAAGAAATGTTTTTCCCTCAGCAAGCCCAGTTGCTGTGTATGAGCAGCTTGAGCTCTTTCTATAAAATAACCTAAACCTGTTATTGCCATGGTAATAAATCAGAGATTCAAAACTCTTAAAAAAAATTAAAAACTACAACAGCCCTGTCCAGAACACTTCATACGCTACAGCAATTACAATTTCTCATATTCCATGAGTTCCCCAACTTCATTGATACACTTGAGGCAATCTATATCTAAAAGAAAAGATGTGTGCTGTGTGCTCAGTCATGTCACATGACTCTTTGGGATCCCATGGACTGAAGCCCACCAGGCTCCTCTGTTCCTGGAATTCTCTAAGCAAGAAAACTGGAGTGGGTTGCCATTTCCTACTCCAGGGAATCTTCCTGACCCAGGGATCAAAGACACATTTCCTGAATCTCCTGTATTGGCAGGCAGATTCTTTTACCACTGAGCCACTGGGTAGCCTGAAAAGGAAAGATAGGATGGTTAAAAATACCTCCATAGGCAAAAGGCAGGACACAGCACCAAGCTATAGAAAGATCACACAAGGAGTCTTAGCTTCACCTCTCATCACAACCACTCTTTACAATCACATGTCTCCTCTAAAATGATGGAGACAATGAACCTTACTTCAGTTGCCTTCCTTCCTTGCTTATCTTAACCCCAAAACTCTATCCACTATGAGCTCCATAAAGCTTAACCATGCAAAGCAAGACTTTCCAGAAGGTATTGCATTACTGAGAGCTCCTAACTCAACTGCTATTTCCAGTTCATTGGAAAGGGAAGGTATCAGGAGAAATTTTTGTCTCCATAGCATCTATGATGGGTCAAAAGTCGAGCAAAAACCTACCCACATTCATTTAATCCTCTGACCTTTCTAAGGAGTTAAGAACTATTCTTGGTTGTTCTCACTTCACCCCACCCAGGGCTCATCAGTCTCAAGGGGAAGAAAGATCTAACAAATACATTCCAGTTATAGATCTAGCACAAGCTAATGCCAGTGCCAGGTAATTAGTAAAACTGAAATTAGTTCATTCTTGTTTACTTGTTTACCAAGGAGTTGGCATTAGCCAGAATGATTAGGGTAACATCAACATTAATCTTAATTCATGAATTATTAAAACCTTAGACTGAGTCACAGTAAATATGCAGGAATAATATTTTAATTTGGTTCTGTTTGCAATCAGTGCTGAAATGATGGAAAAAGCATCTTATGATTAAGTATTGGTAATAAAGGTATCATTTTCATTATAATAACATTAAAAATAATCCCTCTAAATAAGATGAACTTTGTCAGGTTAACTAAATTAAAAGACCCATTTTTCACCAGTAACAGAAAATATTATGACTCCTGAATTCTTATTCTTGCACTAGGAGAAAAATATGTTAGAAATCATCATTGTAAACAACTAGAGACCAGATAAAATATATGCAAATATCACAGCCAATTATATATTGAAAATGATATCTTAATAGGAGACTTATGTTGTCAGATAATAGTCAGTTGCTTTTCATATCAGTATGAAAGAAACACAAGTTGCAAAGCACAGGGGAAGCAATATTTCTGATTTGTCTTCCAGTGACTGTATTATACAAGGAAATTACTAATCAGTATCTTCAATTCTTTGCCAGTGCAAAAGAGAAACTTATCACTTAAACGTTCAGTTACATCCCTTGGTGCACTTTTATATGCATTTCTGTTGGGTTTATTCCATGGAGTAGAATTTCTAGGTAATAGGGGGTGTGTGTGTGTGTGTGTGTGTGTGTTCGGTCACTCAGTCTTGTGCAACTCTTTTGTGACCCCGTGGACTGTAGTCTGCTGGGCTCCTCTTTCCATGGAATTATTCAGTAAGACTACTGGAGACAGTTGTCATTTCTTTCTCCAAGGATATGTATATGTTCATTTTAATAGAAAGTGAAAGCTCTTCAAAACCAACGTATCCGTTCATACTTTGACCAGCCATGGATGAGAGCTGCAGTAGCACCACGTCCTCTTTAGTATTTTCACTTTGTACTGACAGTGTTTGATTTTAGCCATTCCCTAATCAATGCTTTGTTTGAACTACTTTCTATAAGTCTAATGGCCTTTGTATATCATTCTTTGCAAAGTGCATGTATAAGCCTCAAGTTATTTGTCTTCCCAGGGACAACAGCAAGCTGGAATGAATGGTCATTCTACATGTTTTTGATCAATGCAGCTTTAAAATTCAAACCCAGTTCAAAAACATAATAAATACTTATCGTTTTCTTCCTCTTAGTTCAGTACATCTCAACTTACTATTTTAGTAGAAAAGCTGGTTTCTTTACACAGTGATATATGTTCCCAGCGTATAGCTTTGGAAAATGACTAATATGAAAACTGCTGTATGACTGAGTGATGAGCCCGATGGACAGATGCTTAATGTTTAAAGTTATCGTGTGTTCCTAACCGTTCAGTTCAGTTCAGTTGCTCAGTCGTGTCCGACTCTTTGCGACCCCATGAATCGCAGCACGCCAGGCCTCCCTGTCCTTCACAAACTCCCGGAGTTCACTCAGACTCACATCCATCGAGTCAGTGATGCCATCCAGCCATCTCATCCTCTGTCGTCCCCTTCTCCTCCTGCCCTCAATCCCTCTCAGCATTAGAGTCTTTTCCAATGAGTCAACTCTTCACATGAGGTGGCCAAAGTACTGGAGTTTCAGCTTTAGCATCATTCCTTCCAAAGAAATCCCAGGGCTGATCTCCTTCAGAATGGACTGGTTGGATCTCCTTGCAGTCCAAGGGACTTTCAAGAGTCTTCTCCAATACCACAGTTCCAAAGCATCAATTCTCCGGTGCTCAGCTTTCTTCACAGTACAACTCTCACATCCATACATGACCACTGGAAAAACCATAGCCTTGACCAAACAGACCTTTGTTGGCAAAGTAATGTCTCTGCTTTTCAATATGCTATCTAGGTTGGTCATAACTTTTCTTCCAAGGAGTAAGCGTCTTTTAATTTCATGGCTGCAGTCACTATCTGCAGTGACTTTGGAGCCCCCAAAAATAAAGTCTGACACGGTTTCCACTGTTTGCCCATCTATTTCCCATGAAGTGATGGGACCAAATGCCATGATCTTCATTTTCTGAATGTTGAGCTTTAAGCCAACTTTTTCACTCTCCTCTTTCACTTTCATCAAAAAGCTTTTTAGTTCCTCTTCACTTTCTGCCATAAGGGTGGTGTCATCTGCATATCTGAGCTTATTGATATTTCTCCCGGCAATCTTGATTCCAGCTTGTGCTTCTTCCAGCTCAGTGTTTCTCATGATGTACTCTGCATATAAGTTAAATAAGCAGGGTGACAATATACAGCCTTGAGGTACTCCTTTTCCTATTTGGAACCAGTCTGTTGTTCCATGTCCAGTTCTAACTGTTGCTTCCTGTCCTGCATATAGGTTTCTCAAGAGGCAGGTCAGGTGGTCTGGTATTCCCATCTCTTTCAGAATTTTCCATAGTTTATTGTGATCCACACAGTCAAAGGCTTTGGCATAGTCAATAAAGCAGAAATAGATGTTTTTCTGGAACTCTCTTGCTTTTTCCATGATCCAGCGGATGTTGGCAATTTGATCTCTGGTTCCTCTGCCTTTTCTAAAACCAGCTTGAACATCTGGAAGTTCACAGTTCATGTATTGCTGAACCCTGGCTTGGAGAATTTTGAGCATTACTTCACTAGCGTGTGAGATGAGTGCAATTACTGGAGGCCAAATATTAGAAAAATACAACATGGAGGCAATTCTATTTATCAGGAATGTTAGAAATATGTGGTGTGAAAATCTATTTCATAAGCTACATGAGATAGGAGATGAGAATACCAAGAATTATGCTTGTATAAATATTGATGACCTCAATAAATGACTCTTCAAGGTAAGGGTGGTTGTTGTTGTTGTTGTTCAGCTGCTAAGTCATGTCTGACTCTTTGCAACCCCATGAACTATAGCATGCCAGGCTTCCCTGTCCTTCGCTAGCTCCCAGAGATTGCTTAAACTCACGTCCTTTGAGTCAGTGATGCTCTCCAACCATCTCATCCTTGCTGCCCCCTTCTCCTGCCCTCAATCTTTCCCAGAATCAAGGTCTCTTCCAATGAGTCACTGACAGAATAGAGTATGTACCTTGAGCATCAGAATGACAAAATGGGAGTGGTTTCTGCTAATAATAGATCTGGATCCCTGCTGAATCCAGGAAAAGGAACTTCCTTTCCTTGCATGTGATTATATATTAGGTAAATATGCCAAAATATCACTTCCAGGGGATGTCAAAATACTAGCCTCCTCAAGAATATACATTTCTCTGTCTTCCATAGGTATCCAGTCAAATGTCTTTGATTTTAGATCAGTGTATATGTTTGATAAATATAAAATGTTTTGGGTGTATTTTTTAAAAAATTTTTAAGCAATTTGTACAGCCATTAAGAGTGTATTTGTGAACCTGTATCCCTATATGCTGTTGACCACTAACATTTTGATATTTTAACATTTGCCAGTTTGGTAGATAGACAAAAAATATGTTTCTCCTGTTTAATTTTGAATTCATTAAATTATGAGTGTCATAGAACATCTTTTCCATATTTATTGGTCATTTTCATTTTTTTCTGTGGACTATCTCTTTTTATCTTTTGACTGTTGACTATTGATTTTTAAGAGTGCCATTTCAATGACAGAAATTAGTAAAAAAAAAAAAAGAAAGAAAGAAATTAGTACTTGTGTAGCAATAATGTTAGCTGTATGTATTACATATTAATTTCTAGGTTTTTCAGTTTGGGGTACTATGTATGTCACAGTTTCATGTAATGAAGCATACTGTATTTTTCTTTTAATGCCTTCTGAGAGCATATGCTTTTGCTGTGATGCATACAGAAATTGTTTGTACAGCTGTGGTTTTTTCTCTCTCCTTCAGGCAGGTTTAAACTTTTGCAACAGGATTAAGTAATCATTTTAGGCTCTGAAATCATTCTACTATATCATCTTGCCCAAATCCCATTTTTGAGATTTCCATTCAATGAATATTAACTGAGACCCAGCTATTTGCCTAGGCCTATGCTGAAATTTGGGATGAGAAAAGCCATTTGCTAAACTACAGAAACTTAAATACAACTTACATTGAACCAGTAAACTTGTTCCTTACTAATTTCATGAAGAAGTTTTCTTAAGACATTTTCTTCTCACTAGCCTTGAAATATACAATTAAGCTTGCAGGAGGAGAAGGGGGCAATAGAGGATGAGATGGTTGGATGGCATCACCGACTCAATGGACATGAGTTTGAGCAAGCTCTGGGAGATGGTGAAGGACAGGGAAGCCTGGCGTGCCACAGTCCATGGGGTCACGAAGAGTAGGACACGACTGAGCAACTGAACAACATAAGATATTAATACTTATAAATATGTATGTTTTTATTTTGTACTCCATTATTATTCCTAGAAGTAGCTAGATGGCTTCCTATAGCATTCTTGTTGAGTGCAGGGGAAGTGCTATCATTACTAATGTTTGGGTTAAGCTGCTGTAGCAAGACTAATTTAAAAAGAAAAAAAAAATTTTTTTAATTTCTCTTTGGCTACACTGGATCTTTGTAGCTTTGTGAAGGTTTTCTCTAGTTGCAGTGAGTGGGGGCTACACTTTGTTGCAAAGGCGGTGGCTTCTCTTGTCGTGGAGCACAGGCTCTAGGCACTTGGGCTCCAGAGCACAGGCTCAGTAGTTGTGATGCGTGGGTTTAGCTGCTCTGTAGCATGTGGCTCCTCCCAGACCAGGGATCCAAACTGTGACCCTGCATCGGCAGGCAGATTCTTAACCACTACACCACAAGGGAAGCCCATAAGATGACTTCTTAGGCAAACGTCTTATTAGGTAAATGTCAGCATTGAGTCACATGGCCACAGTCAACTCCAAGTGAGGCTGAGAAATTTCTTTTCTTTTTTTTTTTTTAGAAATTTCATTTCTACTTGGACCATGTATATATTTGCTAAAATTCTGGTGGCTTCTAGGATTAGAAGGAATTAAGAGGTAGTGATACTAGGGACACTTGGCAGCTTTTGCCATAACCCGTTTGGGTGTAACTCAACTTTTTTTTTGCTTCTTTTACCCCATGTTGACACACCTCTTTTCCAAAGGTGAACAATGTAGAGTCCAACCCAGTTCAGCTCAAAATCTAGAATTCCTACGTGATGTGAAATTCTTTCCATGAGTCCTGAGGAAGCGTCATCTGGTTCTATGATTGACTAACTATAGATAATTTCCCTGCCACTTCCCACAGCCCCCACGTTCCCACGAAAACACAATATACAGTAGTGCAACAGAACCAGGACAAGTGTAATAAAATTCCTACTTGGAAAAGAGAAGGATATAAATGACACAGAGAAGCTGGTCTCTAGCAATGCGGAAATCTTGCTGGGCAGCAATTGCAGACTCCCCTCGCTGGCACTGGAGTGAGCTCCTTGATGAATTCCTGGCTCTGCCCTCTTGGAAACCCCCAATCCACCGTCCTTGTGGTCCACTGGCTTTGTCCTTTAGGAAATTCTTCTTTATCCATCATCCCTGGGACACTTCTACAGTGCACACTGGAAAGCATATTCTCTTTTCACTTTAGATGTAATGATAGACAAGGAGTTTCAGGGTTGAAATTGAATGCAGCCCAAGTTTCTCAGTTCTCTGCAGATACAGGGTTAGAATCTCAGGAGATGGTTTCTTATCAAACTTTTACACACTAGACTTGCAAGTTCCTTGGTAGTATAATTTGCTCAAAAAATAGTTGAGTTCTTGTCCATTCCAGGTACCTGTATGTGAAAGAAAGCACAGCCAAAGGCCTTATCTGTATGTAACCCCGATGATGCTATATTCTCTCCCTTGAATTAACAGCAGTTACCCTGGGTTTGGAAACCACATCCTTAATCTGATTTTGGACTGGCTCACATTCATGAAGAATACTTAAGAGAGGGCTCTAGAACAAGGTCCTGGGTGACAAGTTTTATCTGCTGTGATTTTGTTTACAGAAACAGTTGTCTTTTCCAAGTTACTAATCCCTCAGTCAATTTAGATTAAAGGCCACCTGCTGAGAATAGAGCCAAGTTATACTCCCTTTTCAGCTCTGCGTCACACTGATTAATTCTTGCCTGACTCATCTCTCTCTTAGTGCATTGCTAAAAGCTGCAAGGGACAGCCAAGGCACATTAATATTCTGCAACTTTCTGATCCCTATTCCAGGAGATACAGAATTGATAGGCACATGATCTGCCTTCTTAGTTACCATGGGTAACAGTTTTATGTAATGTTTACCATAAAAAGGATTACTGGCTCTTCAGTCTGAAGTATCTGTTTACTCATGCTCAGCAAGTCTGTCATCAAGGAAGGGCCATGTATGTTAGAATAGTTTTACAGTGTAAAACTCCACGTATGGTATCAATTTTTGTATTAATTAGAGTTGAAGCTGAACTGCTTTAAAAAGAGACTTCCATGGGTCTAAGAGAAGAACATTCTTTTTATCTATTCATCTTAAACAAGATTGTAACAGGCAAGCTCTGTCAGCAGCTACACGTGGCTTCCATCTCTGAGCCCAAGGTGGCTATTTGAGCTCTTGCTGTTTCACAGCCAGTGGGAAAGAGAATAGAAAACTGGAGGACAAAGAGCTTTCTTTTCAAGGAAGTGACTACTCACCTGCCTTCATAACTCGAAAAACTTTTGCTCACATCATTAGCCTGAATTTATTCAGATGACCTTGACACTAGGGACACAGAGAACGTGACCTGCTAAGTCACTCAGGGGGGTTTCTGTTACTAACAAGAAGAACAGAAGAATGGATAACAGACAACAATCAGTGATACAGATAACACACTAACATATTTCACAAACAAACATATTGCTTGTTTTTTTGACATCATTTTGGGGCAATTGCATATTTGTAAATATGCATATTTACAAACAGTTTTTAGCTTCCAAGTTACAAAATTACATATTTTCAATCTACATTTCATATCTTTTGAATATTCAGGCTGTTTATCAACACCAAGTCACTAATCAATAAAATTATTTTTTATCTGTTACTTTCTGCTTTTATTTTTTTTCTCCTTCAAGTTACACATAGTTTTTTTTCAAAGCTCTCTAAACTTCTACCCTCTATTTTCTGAAATGTTCAATAAAAGCAAAACTTCTTACTAATGTGTTTGATGGTAGGAGACTATATATGCTAATGCAAAAGGTGAGTGAATACATAAAACAGCTGATGATATATGAGAGGTGTTAACAAAGGAGGAATTCTCCCTACCTTCTGAACAGGTATTGTTCATCTTAATTTGTACTTCTCACCTCTGCATGTATAACCCATCTCATCAGGAATAAAGTACTGCAAACTAGTAATGGTTTCTGGCATTCAATTTTGTTCCCTATGGACCCGCCGTCACCATTTTTGTTGCTTTATTTATTCTACTCACTCCTTGAGCTTTCCCCAATATTCCCTCCTTTCCACAAGGTTCCCATGAGCAGTTGAACAATTATGCTTATATTTCCCTTTCTCGGCACTCTTGCATGCTCTGTTCATTTTAGTTTTGTTCAGATAGTCTTTCTTTCTTCACCATATTTTGCATGTCCTGAGCCTGTGCCATCCTCTCCTCCTTCTCTCCTCATTTAGCTTAACCAGGGGCAGCAGCTCGACAACCTCGTGCTGTTTTTTTCCCCAGCACCCACACGGACCAGTGAAGGCCACTGAGCATGTGGAGTGTAAGAAGTGTAGGCAGGCAGATGCGCGCTTAACCTTGAGCGAAACTGAGGTTAAAACACAAATGATTTCCCTAATACACTTAGTTCAACTAACAGTGGTGGACTTAGGATTCCTCCCAAGAATCCTGACATCCTTTTAATTGGAGGATTAATTAAAAGACGTATCAGGACATCATCCAGTGTTCTTTAGCATTGCACTGCTATTGTAAACAACCACACTGCTTTCAGACAAAGCAAAGGAAGTCCTACAGCCTCAGTGATCTGTCAGTTACATTTGACTGTGAGGGGTGATCCACGGGAGGCTCAGAAAGGGATCTGTTTCCGCCAAGGCTGAGTAATTTACCTTCTGGGAGAAAAACCATGCCCAGAAAATTGAATGAAATTACACCCATTTCTTTTGGGTCTCACTTAAAAATTATGTTAAAAGCTAACAAGTACAAAATACATTTTAAAAAACCTATAAAACTGGAAATTTTAGGATCATAGAATATTTTAACAAACTATAGGGTACTTATAATCCTTGTTGGGAAATAGAACAAAAACTTCCATACTTTTTGTTAACTATTTTTTCATTAAAAATTGGGGAATCATTATTCTACTGCTTTTTTTCCCAACACATTCTTCTACGTTTGTGTTCATTTTAGTGCTAGACTATAGAATGATTTGTTCCTATGTATTATTTACGAAATTCCCTGAGAAATATATTGTGGTTGGCAGAAACCTCTTCTCTTAAGGAATATCATCATGGGAACATAAAGAAGAGGCTTATGTGCAAGGAGATCCAACCAGTCCATTCTGAAGGAGATCAGCCCTGGGATTTCTTTGGAAGGAATGATGCTGAAGCTGAAACTCTAGCACTTTGGCCACCTCATGCAAAGAGTTGACTCATTGGAATAGACTCTGATGCTGGGACGGATTGGGGGCAGGAGGAGAAGGGGACGACAGAGGATGAGATGGCTGGATGGCATCACTGACTCGATGGATGTGAGTCTCAGTGAATTCCGGGAGTTTGTGAAGGACAGGGAGGCCTGGCGTGCTGCGATTCATGGGGTCGCAAAGAGTCGGACACGACTGAGCGACTGAACTGAACTGAACTGAACTATGTGGATTCTATAGGAGTAGTTCACCATTATATAAATTTTCTGCTTTGAGTAACTGATGATCTTGCAGGGCCTAAAACATTACAAAGAAAAGAACAAAACTACAGTCTATTCAGCTATTGCCTTAAAAAAAAATGTTATCTTTGGTGCCTTAAATAAAAGTTCACGTAAAATAATTGTTATTAAGTTGTCAAGTCACGTCCGATTCTTTACAACACCACGAACTGTAGCCAGCCAGGCTCCTCTGTCTATGGGATTTCCCAGGCAAGAATACTGGAGTGGATTGCCATTTCCTTTCTGAGGGCATCTTCCCGGACCAGGGATCCAATCTGTGTCTCCTGCACTGGCAGGTGGATTCTTTACCACCTAGCCACCAGGGAAGCCCCATGTAAAATAATACTTGACGTTATAAAAACATGATCTTTTTGAAACACTTTAATATTCAGAAGTTACGATCTCAAATAATAATTATTCTCATTCAAATCTGGGTTGAATATTATATACCGTTAGAATCCTGTTGGCTAACCTCTCTGATGACTCACTGAGAATATTATCATTATAGAAATGTTATTACTGGCTCTTCAAATACATAAAATTTACTACTCTCAAAAACCAAAGCTCAGGGTTCCTGTGGTGGCTTAGTGGTAAAATATCTGCCTGCCAATGCAGGAGACACATGTTCAATCCCTGGTCTGCGAAGATCCCAGATGGGGTGGAACAACTAAACCCGTGTGCCACAACTACTTATCCTGTGCTCTAGAGCCCGAGAGCTGCAACTAAGAAGCCTGTGTGCCTTGAACCTGTGCTCTGCAATAAGGGACGCCACTGTAGTGAGAAGGCTATGCAACTAGAGAGTAGCCACCACGCACCATCGGAACTAGAGAAAAAGCCCACGCAGCAACAAAGACCCAGTACAGCCAAATATTTTTTAAAAACTCCAAAGCTCAAAAATGATCTTACTAAGTTAGGTATTTAATTGTTCAAACTATTTTATTTTTGGTTAGACCCTAAAAAACTGTCATACCCACTCCCTTGTCTCCAAAGAGTCTCACGATAGGATATTTAGCAGTGTTACTCTAATTGTGAAGATAGCAAGTGCCTTAGGCGAACCTAGTATGAGAAATTTCTTTCTGCATCTGTTTGTAAGAGGGTCAGGTTGAAACCAGAATACTCTCTTGCAAGGATTAGGAAAGAGATGAAATATTGACTAGATTTCCCCCTAGCTACAATTATATTTATTTTCTATTTTAGAAATTGGAGTCTAAGCTGAAGGACAGAAGGACAGAAGGAAAATGTACTGGCTTCCCAGGTTATCAGCTTTTATCCACTATGCCAACCAACTAGAATCCTGGCTTCACTGTATATCTTTCTACCCAGTAGGGCGGTGGAGTAGCAACCCCCAAAGATGACCACATCTTGTCCTGAACCTGTGAATGTATTACCCTACAAGGCAAAGGGACATTACAAATGTGATTAAATGAAAGATCTTGAGAAGGGGAGATTATCTAAGATTGTTCAAGAGGGCCCAAGAAAATATAAGGATCTTTATAAGTGAAGGAAGGAGGCAAGAAAGAGTCAGCAAAGGAGAAATGACTGATGGTCACATGGCAGAGGGCAGACAGGGAAAGAGAGATCTTTTAAGATGCTACACAGCTAGCTTTAAGGACTGAAGAAGTGATCACAAGACAAGGAATGCGGAGGTAGGCCACTAGAACCCAGAAAAGGCAAGGAAAGGAATTTTTCCCCCAAAGCCTCCAGAAGGGATGTAACTCTTTGACCCAATTTAGAATTCTCAGCTCCAGAACTGGAAGATGATATATTTATGCTGCTTTAAGCCACTACATTTGGGATAATTTGTCATAGCATCAATAGGAAATAAATATACCATGATTCAATAATATCAATTTTAAATATAGAATATCAAAGAACAGTGGAGTGAATCGCCATGCCTTTCTCCGGGGGATCTTCCCAACCTAGGGATTGAACCCAGGTCTCCTGCATTGCAGGTGGATTCTTTACCTGTATCCATATATCTTATTTTATTCTATTTTATTTATGTATTTTGGCTGTACTGGTGCAGCTTGTGGGATTTTAGTTCCCTGACCAGGGATTGAATTTACGCCCTTGGCAGTGAAAGAATGGAGTCCTAACCACTGGGCGGCCAGGGAATTCCCTATCCATCTGTTAAATAATTAAATCTTGGGTATAGGGTTTCTGTGTCATGATGACAAGAATGTATAGCAAATTTAGTTAATTAATTAACAGCTCTCATTTAGTCCTTCATGTGAAACAACATGTTAAAAAAAAACCCCAAAAAACGAGGCACTTGTCATACCATATGGTAGTATCTCAATTTAGCTTATTTCCTTAAAATTTTTCTGAAGTAACAGTGCATTTTCATTTTGCACTGTAATGACTAGGGATGTTAGGGATTCGCAGTCTTGACACTACTGACATTTTAGACTAGACAGGCCTTTGTTGGGAGAGACCTTCCTGTGCGTCCCTGACTTCTACCCTCTAGGTGCCAGTAGTGCTAGATGTCCCCCAGTGGTGACAACCAAAATGCCATCAGACATTGCCAAATGTCCCCAGCGGGGCACAATCGACACTGGTTGAAAATCACTGCTTAGGCAACTCATTACTTGGGGATAAATACCCCGTAAGTATCCACTGGAACATTCACAAGAATATTTGGCTATGCTATTAGGACATAGAATAATATGCTATTATTCTATTTTATTTATTTATTTATTTATTTTGGCTGCGCTGGTGCAGCTTGTGGGATCTTAGTTCCCTGATCAGGAAACTGGTCAGGGCTTCCCAGGTGGTGCTAGTGGTAAAGAACCCACTAGCCAATACAGAAGATATAAGAGAGGTGGGTTCGATCCCCGAGTCAGGAAGATCCCCTGGAGGAGGGCATGGCAACCCACTGCAGTATGCTTGCCTGGAAAGTCCCATGGGCAGAGGAAACTGGTGGGCTACACTGGTGTCCACTAAGAGTTGGACACGACTGAAGCGACTCAGCACACATTAGGAAATGATCAGAAAGACAATGGCTGCTGTTTCTTTGAAATTCATGTTTGTAACTAAAGGAGATGGAGAACCTCAACAAGGCAGTCTCTTGTGGACTCTCCTGGTTTTCTTCTTGCCTCACCAGGATTTTTGCATCCTCTTTGCTGCCTCTGCCTCACCTCTACATGCTGGAACATCCCAGGACTCAAGTTATCCACTCAGAGTTCTTCTTTACTGACACATACCCTAGGTCATCACATTCACTCTTAAGTCCCCAAATGTATCTATACACTGACTCACAGCATATATACATCCCCGGCCATCAATTCTCTACTGAACTAGAACAGCTACTCAACAACTTCAATTAACTGTCCAATAGGATAAGCATCTCAAAAATAAACACATTCAGCTCCTGTTTCCCCACTCAAACCTTCTCCTTCCACCTTCCCAGCTCAGTAAGTTACAGCTCCTCTGATACTCGATTTCTCTCATTTTCTCACATCCTCTATCAAATCCACCATCCTCTCACTGGATCCACATTCAGAACACATAGGAATCCAATCCTTCTTTGCCACCAGCACTATCAACTCTGTCTGGGATTAGAATCAGCGCCTCCTAACTGGCCTCTCTTTTTCTGTCTTCTCATCCTGCAGTCTCTTCTCAACTCAACAGCCAGAGTGATGCTCTGAAAATGTCAGACAAATCACGTCATTCCACTAAATCCCATCCAGAGGGAAAATGAAAATGCCACGAGTTGTATATGATCTAATCTTTCTGATTTCGCTTCCCACGCTTCTCCACCTCTCCATCACTCTAGTCCCACTGACTTCCTCACAATTCTGTGAGCAAAGCAAGTAGCTTCTTATGCCTCTGCATAGAAAGGCCCCAACCAGAGATGTGCCCAAGGCTCTGTGTCAGTCACGAGTCGTGGTTCTCCATGGAACAAAACCAACAGAATAGACAGACAGATACAGATCTCGGTATCTACTTACATCTATCTATACAAAATAAGATTTATTATAAGTTATTGGCTCACGTGATTAGGAAGGCAGAGAAGTTCCACAATATGCCATCTGCAAGCTGGAGACCCAGGAAAGCCGGTGGTATAAATTTCCAGTCTGAGTCCAAAGGCCTGAGAACAGGAATTCTTATAAGTCAGCCCAAGCGCAGAAGACTGACGTCTCACCTCAAGCAGTCAGGCAGAGAGAGCCAATCCAACCTTCCCCCACCTTTGTGCTCCATTCAGGCCCTCAGTAAGTGGGATGATGCCTGCCCACCTTGGGGAAGGCTGTCTGCTTTACCCAGTCCACCAATTCTAATACTAATCTCTCCAGGAAACACCTTCACAGATGCACCCAGAAATAACATCTAACCCCATAACTGGGCATCCCATAGCCCAGTCAAGATGACACATACCATTAATCCTCGCAGTTCATTTCCTCACTTATTCTAGGTCTCTGTCCAAATACTACCCTGGAGAGACCTTTCCTGCTCACTCGATCTAAAATAGAATTGCTCACCTCACAATCCCTGGCCTAGTTTTCCTTCATAAGACGACTAATCGACAGAATGTGGATTTTAGTATTTGCATCTTTCTGTTTCCACCCACCAGATAGTAGCTTCACTGAGGGAAGGTATCCTTAACTACCTACCCTCTGCTGTATTGCCAGCACTAGGCTATAGAACAGGATACAGAGAGTGAGATAGGTAAATATTCATATGTATCTATCACAGAAAGATATATATATATATATATATTCACACACACACAGGTGTGTGTGTATATATACATACACTCACACACACACACACACACACACACACACATCAGGATATACATGCCAGGATAGCCTAGCAAGTAGCAAATATATTTTAAAAGCAATATACAGTTGCACTCTGTTAGGCTCCCCTGGTAGCTCAGATGGTCAAGAATCCACCTGCAATGCAGGAGATCCAGGTTCGATCCCTGGGTCAGGAAGATCCCCTGGAAAAGGGCATGCCTCAGGATATACATGCCAGGAGAGCCTAGTAGGTAGCAAATATATTATAAAAGCTATATATGACTGCACTCCACTGAACTTCAAAATTGGAAAACAGTATAAAATACTTCCACAGCCACATCCGACCTGCTTTGAAAATCACTCAGTTGTGTCTGATCTGCTTAGAAGTACTCATTTCCAATCTAAAATAAAAGTAAGTTTTGACTGTATTTTTTAGTGTTTTCAAGATCTAGCAAAATCTTTATTAAAATGAACAAAGAGTGCCCTCTACTGTGCTACACAGATGCACGCATCTCTGAAGGGTTTTTTTTTTTTTTTTTTTTTAATTATTTATTTCTTATTGGCTGTGCTGCATCTTCACTGCTGTGCATGTTTCTCCAGTTGTGGCTACCAGGGGCTTCTCGTGACAGGCTCTAGGCACACAGGCTTCAGTAGTTGTGGTATATGGACTCGGTTGGTCTACGACATGTGGAACCTTCCTGGACCAGGGATTGAACCTGTCCCCTTCACTGGCAGGCATTTTATCTGCTATACCACCAGGGAAGTCCCGAAGGTATCTTTTTTCCTTAATTTTTGCTTTAATCAGGCAGAACACTGTTTGAAAAGGTTTACAAATAGATAATTTTCATCTTTGATGCTATCAGTATTTCTAAACAGAAAGTAAATCTTATGCTGCTGGGGTGTAGATTTTTCCTCAATGGCTATTTACCACCTCACACTGGATTTGAGGCAACAGTAGAACATAAACAGAGTTTTTAAGTCAAAGAGATGTTTTGCTGGTTGTCAGATACCATGAAGGCTAAACAGCTACAGTTTTTGCTGCTGCTTGCATCTGAATGAACATTAAGAAGTCTCCCCAGATAGCGAAGCCAGGAGAGAACTGCATGTGATTTGCATAAGGCTCTGCTGCTGCTGCTAAGTCACTTTCAGTCTTGTCCGACTCTGTGCGATGCCATAGATGGCAGCCCACCAGGCTCCCCCGTCCCTGGGATTCTCCAGGCAAGAACACTGGAGTGGGTTGCCATTTCCTTCTCCAATGCATGAAAGTGAAAGTGAAGTCATTCAGTCGTGTCCAACTCTTAGCGACCCCATGGACTGCAGCCTACCAGGCTCCTCCATCCATGGGATTTTCCAGGCAAGAGTACAGGAGTGGGGTGCCATTGCCTTCTCCGCAGAAGGCTCTAGTAGGTATTTATCCTGGCTGCATATTGTATTCACCTGGGAGCCGTTGAAACTATTAACACCCAGATCACTTTCAGCAACAATACTCAAGTCTTCCTTGCCAGTCTGTGAGCCTTTTAGCTCTTTCTCTTGCCATGCTGAAGTGGTTTTCCACTGGGGGCAATTTGGTTTCCCTCTCCCCCCAAGGATATTTATAATGTCTGGAGACAGTTTTAATTAGTACACTGGCAGAAGGGGTAGGGGAGGAAGGGGTTATTGGTATCTGTGAAGCAGAAGCCAGTGATGCTATCGGTCATCCACCCAGGGGCACTCCCAGTGCAAGAATTATCAAAATGTCCATAGTGCCAAGACTGAGAACCCTGCCTTCGCAGCCTGTTTAGGACCTCCAGAAAAGCAGAGAAGGGATGGAAACAAACTTCTGTATTTCATACCATCTTAGTGGGAAAACACTTGGTCTTCCACTCTTAAATATGATATTGCTTGGTGGTGCTCAGTTGTGTCCTACTTTGTGACTCCGAGTACCATAGACCCATCAGGCTCCTGTCTATGGGATTCCCCAGGCAAGAATACTGGAGTGGGCTGCCATTTCCTTCTCCAGAGGATATTCCCAACCCAGGGATCAAACCCGCATCTCCTACATTCGCAGGCAGATTTTCTAGCGCTGAGCCTCCTGGGAAACCTACGTATGATGTTAGCTGTACATTTTTTTTTTATAGATACCCTTTTTAACATCAAGGAACTTCCATTCTATACCTGATTGCCCAGTTTCATTATCAGTGATTGTTGAACTTTATCAACTACTTTTCTGCACCTATCCAGATATTCATATTTCTTTCTTTTTAGTCTGGTAATATGGAGATTAATTTTTAAATGGGTTCCTGGGATAAAACCCATTCAATGTAGAGTCAATTTGACAAATTTTAAAGATTTTTCCATCTATGTATGGAGGAATACTGGCATATAGCATTCCTTTCTTTGTTTAGCTTTGATATTAGGGTAGTATTAGCCTCATAAATGGGTCAGAAAATGTTCTCTCATCTTCTATTGTTGGGAACAGTTTGTGTAGAATTGGTATAATTGTTTTTTCAAATGCTTGATAGAAGTCACCAGTGAAGCCCAATTAGACCTAGGCCTTTTTCTACCAGAGAAGTTTTAACTATGAATTCAGTTTCTTTAATAAATGGGTCAGAAAATGTTCTTTCATCTTCTATTGTTGGGAACAGTTTGCACAAAATTGGTATAACTGCTTTTTCAAATGCTTGATAGAAGTCACCAGTGAATCCCAATTAGACCTAGGCCTTTCTCTGCCAGAGACATTTAACTATGAATTCCATTTCTTTAATAAGTGTGTATGTGCTGCTACTGCTCCCTGGTGGCTCAGTGTAAAGAATCTGCACAGCAATGCAGGAGACTCAGGTTTGATCCCTGATCTGGGAAGATCCCTGAAGAAGAAAATGGCAACTGACTCCAGTATTCTTGTGTGGGAAATCCCATGGACAGAGACTGGCGGACTATAGTCCATGGGGTCACAAAGAGCAGGATACAACTCAGCGACTGAACAACAGTGTGTTGCTAATTAAATCTGTTCCTTCCTGAATTAACTTAGTTTGTCTTCCAAAGAATTTGCCCATTTCATCACTGTCAGATTCATAAGCATAAAATTATGGTTCTTATTTTCTTTTCAGTGTCCATAGATTCTGTGGTATAACCCCTCTTTTATTCCTGATATTAGTATATATAAATATAAATTTACATTTCCCCCCATTTTCTGTAATAGTCTGTATTAATCATTTTCTTCTGTTTCCTTTAGATTTAATTCACTCAGTTTAAGGTGGAAGCTTACATCATTGAGGCCTATTGATCTAATATTAGCATTTAGTGCTATGAATTTCCTTTTAAACCCAGAGTTAGCTGTATCCCACACATTTTAATAGGCTGTATTTCAATTTTCATTGAGATAAAAATAATTTGTTTCCCTTGTGATTTTTTCATTTATCTAAACATTTGCAGATTAGAAAGCTATCTGCCTGTTATTTCTATTTTAATTCCATTGTGATTAGAGAACACAGTTTGTATGATTTCAATACTTAACATCTGTTGAAATTTGTTGTATGGTCCAGAATATTTTCTCTCTTGGCAAAGAATTTAAGTGCCCTTAAAAACCAATTACATGTACTGCCGTTATTGGTGGGGGCTTCCCTGGTGGCTCAGATGGTAAAGAATCCACCCGCAATGCAGGAGACTTGGGTTCAGTCCTGGATTGGGAAGATCTCCTGGAGGAAAGCCTGCCCACCTACTCCAGTGTTCTTGCCTGGAGAATCCCCATGGACAAAGGAGCCTGGCAGGCTACAAAGAGTTGGACACAACAAGCGACTAAGCACTTTATTGGTGAAGTGTTCACTACACATCAATTAGGTTAAAGTGGCTGAGAAAGCTGTTCAAAATCTCTAGGTCCTTACTGATTTTCTTATTCTATCAGTTCTTGAGAGATTATCTCCCCATTACAATGGAATTCCATGTTTTAGTCTATTATTTTCACATTTAAATTTTTGAACCATATGGAATTTATCCAGGCATATACAATAAAATGTGGATCCAACCTTTTCTTTTATCACTAAAGTATTTCATTATTAATATTTTAGGTAGTACAATAAGGATGGTATTTAGGAGAGACTGTTTTAGAAAATATATAAAATACATAACATACTTTTAAAATATCTAAAGTGAAAGTGTAAGTGAAGTCACTCAGTTGTGTCCGACTCTTTTCGACCCCATGGACTGCAGCCTGCCAGGCTCCTCTGTCCATGGGATTTTCCAGGTAAGAGTACTGGAGTGGGCTGCCATTCCCTTCTCCAGGGTATCTTCCCAGCCCAGGGATCGAACCCAGGTCTCCCGCATTGTAGGCAGATGCTTTTACCCTCTGAGCTACCAGGGAAGTCACAATATCAAACATGTATTTAAAATACCTAACATGTATCTAAAACTAAAAAGGGAGAAATCATAATGGGAAAAAACATCTAAAGATAGAGCAAGAAAAAACATTTTGAAAATACAGTTTTTAAACTACAAGATGCGCTTCCTTACATGCAATGAATACGAACATTCTTTTCTTCCTTTTGACTAGAATTTAATCTTTCTGAGTCATCTGTCCAGCACAGAAACTATTTTGAAGCCAATTCTAGGACAATCTTGCAAAACAAACAAACAATGCTCAAACACAAAACAATAGTTCACTTTACATAGGTTCTTTGTTTCCTGGTCTTCTGTTCAAAGTTAATGCCATGATCCAATTCCTTATTTGAAATTCTTGAGCATGCTACTTCAGAAGAAGTAGTAAATAAGAAATACTTATTTCTGACTAGTACTCGACTTTCCTGGATTCATTAATGTTCTTTCCGGTCACAAATTTCACACAAAGACCAGTTTGCTATATTTTTTGAAGCTAAGAAAGGTCTGTAAAGCACTAGCTGACAGCTAAATTTGTTAGTTTTTCATCCCAAACATCTTTGAGGAAAATCAGAGACAATAAAGCAATCTAACCTTTCATATTAAACATTAGTAAGCAATAGCTCCATTCTAGAAAAATAGAAAATAATTCATGTGACTTTTATATTTATTAATTCGGCTGTATGAAAGTGCATTTCAAATCCAAAAGACTAATTTCCATATGTGTTTACGTATAATAGGAGTTTTAAGGCTACACGATATCACAGAACGACGGCCCCGCTATAATCCACCAAATGTTCTTTTTAGAAGTAGCCTGGTTCCCCTGCCCTAGGCTGACTTCACACGTGTTGCAGGCGTTTCTTCCAGCCATATCACTTTTGGGTGTGAAATGCAAAAAGGAATTCCCTAGCTCACCTTTTTCAGGCAGTTTTTACAGATCCTCTTTATCCCCACTGTCCACCAACAGCCCTTCAATTGACTGACGCAGGACTGATGATACAGCAGCTGTTTTTGCTGGTACTTTCTGTGACCGCCCCAGGGTTTTGTCCTTCCCTCAGGGCTTGTGTTGATGGCACACCTGCCGCCGAGTGCTTGCGTTTGGGATTTGAGAAAGTCATGTTTTCACAGCGCAGGCTTAAACAGCTCGGTCTGTTAAGGTGAATGTTTTGTAGCCCAGGACAGGAGAGAACCCTGAGGTATCTCCCTACTTTTTTAGGCTTCAGACCCATTGTATAGAGCAAGCTCCCACTTCCGGAAGCAAACCAAGATCTAAGCCTGTAAATGCCTCACTGCTTACGAAATCAAAACCTAAGGACAACCAATCACAATCAACTAGGGTTCAAGCTGTAGCCAATCAGCAGTAATTTCCTTGCTTTCTTGCCACCTTTTCTCCGTGAAAATCTCTCCCCAGTGCTCGGTTTGGCACTGCTGAATCCAAGAAGGATTTTGCGCAAAAAAAATATTCTTAAAATGGTTAATACGCTTCTATTTATCTTTTAACAAGGCCCGGGTTTCATTTACACTATGATATTAACTTTGTAGCTATGGAAAAGTTTAATTCTAACTACTTAATGAGTTTTTAAAAATTAAATTCATATTTATATATAAAAGTACTTTAATCTTAAAGTTGACCGTGTAATTAACTCACACATCATACTTGAATAAAATGTCACAACATGTCACCTTTTTAAAGATACGTATTTTAATAATAAAGACAGTATTAGTGAAGCCTTTTTTGTATGTATCTTTTGTGATGTTAAACAGGTACTGTCAAATATATGGATGTATATAAAAGTGGGTTAAGAATATAAATCATTTGTCAAGAAAGAGCTGTGCTTTCAAAGGCTTCTTAAAAGGCCAAAAAGGTAAAGTTTCTCTTAGGAAATTATGCTTAGGAGTTAATACTTATCACAGTTACATCTGCTAAAGAAGGAAAATAACAAACTTTTAAAACCATCTTAACAGAAATCTTACTGCAAATAGGTGATTCTTTTCAACACAATACATAGAAAGAAGAATAACCTCAAAGGCAGGTATAACTTTCTTCCATGGTATATTAAAAGTAGGAGTTTGGCTAATGGCTCCTGAATTGTAAAAGTTGCTGACAAACTCCCCTAGATTGTGTATAGTTTTTCCCCTTTAAAAAGTCATATATAAAGATATGTCAGCATCCAGCAGAGCTAATATTGGTCCATAAGAAAAGTTATAAAAATATTAACATAAGAAAATTCCAGTTTAAAAGAAATTTCAAACCAATTCTAAGCACGGAAAAATAGCCATATGGCTGAGGTTAATTTTCTAAAGTTAAACAAGCTCCTCCTTCCCCCCTGGGACAGCTGCCCCATTATATTTGTTTTTTTCCTACAAAAATCAGTTTACCACCTGCTGGAATCCCAGCCCAGGAACCAGCCTGTGAAAGTAGGTGGCTCATGACCCTGTTTTATGATGACAATTGGCGTCCTCTTGTCTCTTCCAGAAGGGTCGGTCTCAAGGTATATTTTGGCTAAAAAAGAGTTTAAAAAACAAATAAATTTGGTTAGTTTCAACTAAAGTAAAATAACTAAAGAATGAAAAGCCTTCCAATAAAAGTAATAAATCAAATTTTCATTGGCCCAAAGTAGCCAATGCTACTCCATTTGGACAATTCCTTATTATTTTCTCACATCTGGAATGTGCATGTCTCATTATTGCCTGAAAAAAATTCCAAACTTTATGGAATTATCCTTATAGCATAATTATTCTTTACTTTGCAATAATGCAAAAAACAACAACAACAAAGTACTGCCAGAAAGAACAGCATTCCTCAAAAGGAATTTATAAAAATCTAGATTATCAGAGTTATGGAGCTTTTACTATTCCCATAATTTTAAAAAATGAATTTAAAAGTCTAAGAATAAATTGATATAATTATATCCTAAATTAGATAACAAAACATAATTTTCTTATTCCTATTCTGAAATTCTTCAGTTTAAAAAAAATTCCACTTCTCTTTAGTTCTGAAGATGAAAGCTAAGATTCTTCTGATTCTTCTTGGTTTTGATACATGGTTTTGGAGGATGTGGTGCAAAGAGAAATCAGGAACTTGGTAACAACTGTTCAGAATTATGTCCTAATTACCCGTGGGATCCAGCTTACCAGACTTCAGAGATTCTGATTTCTCAACTTCATTGGCATCTTTTCCAATCCAAATAAAAATCTGCAAAATGAAGCAATAATAATACTCATAATTTTGGGAGTCTAGATGCAGTGTGAGCCTTATGCAAAGTGCTTCTCATACCATCTCACTGAATCTTCACAGCCCCAAAGTCAGGGATGTGGAGATGCAGGTCCAGAGAAGTCCCGTCGCTTTCCTAATGTCTACACTTATTAAGAGATGCCTGAATTTGTATCCAGCCAGTTTGACGCTAGATATCACATTCTGGTATTTTATGTTTATATAGTATTTTTCTAGTTTACAAAGTGAGCCTTCCTGAAAACAACATACCGGCTGGGTTTTATGCACACATGCTCCTGGGGTGTGTAAAGCAGGCATTATTCCCATATTATTATCCTGAGGGAGCCATATGTAGCTTGTTCATGGGCACCCCACACTCCCTTTAGGAACCCCTAACTTAAACCTAGTCTTCTTCTATGTTATGGCATCCTGTCACACTTTGGGAAAAGTGCTACGTGTGTGTGTGCTTAGTCACTCAGTCATGTCCCACTCTTTGCAACCCCATGGACTACAGCTTGCCAGACTCCTCTGTCCATGGGGATTCCCCAGGCAAGAATACTGGAGTGGGTTGCCATGCCCTCCTCCAGGGGATCTTTCCAACCCAGAGATCGAACCCAGGTCTCCCACATTGCAGGCAGATTCTTTACAGTCTGAGCCACCAGGAAAGCCCAAATATTGTTTAGTATTTAAATACTGTTTCTTTAAAACCTGATATAAGTTCTGCATGTATCCTTCTTGTCAAATGTAGGTTGTGTACTTCAGTGATGAAAAATTCTCCTGAATTCCCTTATATTTAAATCACTTTAAGATCACTTGTTGGCAGAGAAATTTTGGTGAAGTTAGTTTTGATTGTATTCTAATTCGTACTGAAAGTGCTGGAATATTTGCCTACAGGTACAGAATAAACCATGACAACACTGCTGAGTAAATAAAAAGCATAGTTAAAAAAATGAAGTGTAGTACTGGAAATATTCTAAAGCATCCTTGATCATGGAAGCAACAGAGTTGACTGCAAATGGAAAAGATTAAATTCTTCTGAATAATGAGACTTTCTTATTTTGTAATTCTTAAATACACAAAGGTGTTTTATTGACATGAGGTTTTATATTTCATATCTAGAAATAAGTGATCCATTCACTTAGGGAGAATCTGTGACCAGATCCCAAATTCAAATATGCTAATTCAAGACCAAGAAGCTAAAGTATAATATAACTGAATGATTTAACAAGTAAGAACAGACCTAAAAACAACAAATCTCTGTGGTTGACTAAAGACTAGGCCTAATTCAGGAACGTATTTTATATTTGTTCTACACAATGTACACTGGAGTGGGTTGCCATTTCCTTCTCCAATGCATGAAAGTGAAAAGTGACAGTGAAGTTGCTCAGTCATGTCGGACTCTTAGCGACCCCATGGACTGCAGCCCACCAGGCCCCTCCGTCCATGGGATTTTCCAGGCAAGAGTACTGGAGTGGGGTGCCATTGCCTTCTCCCCTGAGGCATTGCAACCCACTAATGCATTTATTACTTACATGTATGAATGAATAAGAATGAATGAATGTCTGAATAAATAAGGAACAAATAAATCTTACAAAATAAATGAAAAACAGGAGTTTTTTGTTGTTTGTTTGTTGTTTCTACCTAAAACTATACAGCCAAAGATGGATAGCCATGGAATCATTTCCAGCTTAAGAAAACTTGCCATATGCATTAGTTTTATTTTTTGCCAAACTGAGGAAAGTTTCTTATAAATATAGCCTAAATCCATGGGTCTATTTATTATTAAACTTGCCATTTCTCAAAGAAGGTTGTATCAGCTCTCAAGTATAAGCATACTCTCTTGCCATGAACAAAATACAGTTTTACCTGTTCCCAAGCATCTAACAGCATGACATCATCTTCTGCTAAATCATCCTGGGTGAACTCTCCTGGAACCTCTTCAATCTGAAATGTATAAAAAAGCTTTATAAGCCAACAGTCAAGCAGTGATTTTTCTAATATAAAGGATACAAATGCTTTGTATTATCTGGAGCATAGCGGGGAAAAAAAAAGTTTGTTAGTCATTTTTTTCCTTCCCTTTGGGCAATAAAGACTTAAATAATCATTTATCTATTTAGTCATGTATCACAAACTGAGGCTATCTTATTTAGGGAGGAGAGTATTTAACATAAATATTGCATATGGCTTTAGAGAGACCATGCACAAGAAATATAGCCATAGTTTTGTCTACTTCCAGTTCTTTGTGACAAGTTGCTTCGCAGGTTTCTGTTGCCTTCCTGGTTCCTAAAGACATTTAAGTTTATGATGCAGGTATTACATATTCTTTCATTTTGTAGGTAGGTCAAGATTATTTTAATAAAATCAATAGATCTGGTCATTTTTAAAAATCAACCATTTTAAATAAAATAACAATATTCCATAAGCAAAGTGTCATTATTTTTATTTTAAATGGGTTAAATTGTGTTCTCCAGAGCTAACACTAAAGGGTAATTGGCTAGTTTAACACACCCAATACCAGCAGGCATTCATTAAAGTTCAAATTTTTTAAAGAATTCTGGATGAAACTCCCCCTAATCATTAGAAGGTGGTGACAGATTGGATTAGGGTTTGCAGTTCTTCATGTCGCCCCTCTGCCATGTGACTCTGCAAGTAAAGCTGACTGTGGCCTTGGCTGTGTCACATTAGCCAATGGGACTCAGCAGAGCCTCCTGTGTTCCTGGGCTCTGTCCATGGATAAACAGGCATGAACCTCACCTGCAGCCCCTTAAGCATGACAATACCAATTTGTTGCAATCTGATGGTATTCTCAGATTGTTACACAAAAAACAAACACTAGCCATGTACAGAGGGCAAGAAATGTGTTTATATATCTTTTTACAGAATATACCATGCCAGGCACCGTTCTAATTCTTTATATGCAACAACCAAGATAATATTCACAACTCTGTGAAGTCGGTACTAGGATTAGCCCCATTTTTCAGATGAGAACATTATAACACAGAGAGGGTAAGTGACCAGCCTCAGGTCACACAGCCAGTAAGAAATATCACCAAGTAAGTGATATTGAACAGGCACACTGGTTCTAAAAGCTGTGCTTTTGACCACTAGACTCTGCTGTCTTGTATGAATCTGCACGTCTAAAGCCTGTTTTCTGATGATGGTAATAAGATCAAACACTTGTTAGCAACACTCCTTTTCCTTAAAATGTTAAGAATTAGAGTTCCAAATGTCAAACAAGAAAATGAATAGGTGTAAAGAAAAAAGTATATTTCTCTTAAATATGTGAATGACAAAAGCCAAAAACTAATAGATTTTTTAAACTTAAGAAAAAGCCTAGGAATTATATTTGTGAGTATATATTTGCATATTCATTTTTGTAAAATATATCTTCATTGGAAACAAGCATGATATTTATAGAAATATTAGCAAATAATACTCTCAAGAAATTAGAGAGGCTCATACTGAAAAAGATGTTATTTGGATGTAATACCAAATAACAGACAAAAGAGTAAAACAGATTTCCCTGATGAAAAATTTATAAAATACAGGGATTTCCTGCAAAGTAGATGAACAATTGTGGTGCCTAACAACCTAATGTTTATCACAATTCACCATTTAAATCTTTAATCTTTAGGTCAAGTCACTTGTAAGCTGCAAGTGTGTTTCACATATGAGCAGTTTCTTCTTCAAAGCATTTTATTTCAAGCATGCAATGTACCTGGGAAAATATTAAAGTTGATGTGTGTGTTCAAAAGTAAAGCTTGTATTTACCAAGACAGGGTGACCAAATCTTTAGTTCAAATTTTATCAGCAAAGAATTTGTTCCTTAAATGAAAAATTTATACAAAAGCCTAGTATGTCAAATAGAGAAAGCAGAATTTTTGTGATTAAACTGAGATGAGGGGCTCAGCCCAGGATATTTCAGAGATGCATAGAGAATACTTGTACACAGACACTTTTACTTCAAATTGCCTAGAATTCAAAGCTTGTGAATGTGACTGTGACATAAACTATTCCTGCTGATTTCAGCTCACTTGCAGGTGTGTGTAGAGCTTTCTGTGATTTTGCTCAATGATCATAATATTTCCGTAATGTTTTCCACTCCATCAACACAGTGAGACGTTTGACTCCCCTGGGAAACTGAAGTGTAACATTTTACATAGTTTGATCACAGAGACCTCTATTGCAGCACACCAAAAGTGTCAAATTATTAAATTACCAAATCCAACCATGTGCATATGCATACAGCAACAGCCACACGCTGACACGGGTGCACAGTAGCTGATATTTTTAAGAGCCGCTTGAGTATTTCCATGCTCTCCCATCCATTATCATTGGCTCCTAAAATCAGCCCTGTGTGGAGCCAAGATTGTCTGTGGTTTGCAAGTAAACCAAAACTGGGATTGGAGTAGGAACGCCGCTGGAAACACTCAGAGCAGCATGAGAATGCCTCCCTTCGCCCTACTGTTCGGTTCTACCCGTGGTTTCTCAGGATGCTTACAATGAATCTTCCAGTTTTGTTGGAGCAGCCGTAAAGCCGAGGTGGATGGTCTTCAGCCTGGGATTCCAGCAGAGGAGAGGTCTGGTAGTCTTTTTTCCCTCCAAGGGAATTCCAAAACTCCTCTGTGGAAAACACACTGAGTTAACCTATGCATTTTCAGGAGCGTATGGTCGGTATTGCTTTACAGTAACAAATAATTGCACCTCACCTCAAGTTCACTGCTAAGTTACTTAAATATAGCAGGAGATGTTCCACAAATAGAGCAGGTACCATCACCCATTCTTGCAACTAGTTAATGGGTTTTTAATGCCCTATAACCATTTCAAAGTTCCTTTTTATAAAAAAAGATAAATTACATGATGAGCAAGTACACCAAATGTAAGTTCTGGCTCGTGTCCTTGGCCCCACCTGTACACACCTGGTTCCTTGCCTTCCTGAATCGTCGCAGTTGTGCATTTGAGGACGCTTGCCACGTACTCTGCTCCTTTCTCCTCCTCCTGTGTGGAGCCTTTTCCTATCCAGATGTAGCCATTATTTTGTCGCAGTTTCAGGACAAAAACATCATTGGAATTCAATGAGTTTGCATCAACATCTACCTAGAGTATGAAGAAAAATAATATGATTTAAATTCACTGCTGGTTCCTCAGTAAACATGCCCAAGAAGCTGTGCTGCTGCCAACCCACCTACAGACTTCTGTCCTGATCCAGGAATTAACTCAGGGGGCATTAGCACACCACTTGTTATTGTTGTTCAGTTGCTAAGTTGTGTCCAAAACTTTACGACTCCATGGACTGCAGCACACCAGCCTTCCCTGTCATTCACTACCTCTGGGAGCTCGCTGAAACTCACATCCATTGAGGTGGTGATGCCATCCAACCATCTCACCCCCTGTTGCCCCTTCCTCCTCCTGCCTTCAATCTTTCCCAGCATCAGGGTCTTTTCCAATGATTCGGCTCATCATATCAGGTGGACAAGTATTGGAGCTTCAGCTTCAGCATCAGTCCTTCCAACGAATATTCAGGACTGATTTCTTTTAGGATTGACTGGTTTGATCTCCTTGCTGTCCAAGGGACTCTCAAGAGTCTTCTCCAGCACCACAGTTCAAAAGCATCAATTCTTCAGCACTCAACCTTCTTTATAGTCCATCTTTCACATCCATATATGACTACTGGATAAACCATAGCTTTGACTAGATAGACCTCTGTTGGCAAAGTGATGTCTCTGGCTTTTGATACGTTGTCTAGGTACAAAAAATTCTCAGAGCCAGGCTTCAACAGTACATAAACCGTGAACTTCCAGATGTTCCAGCTGGTTTTAGAAAAGGCAGAGGAACCAGAGGTCAAATTGCCAACACCTACTGGATCATCGAAAAAGCAAGAGAGTTCCAGAAAACCATCTACTTCTAATTTACTGACTACACCAAAGCCTTTGACTGTGTGGATCACAATAAACTGGAAAATTCTGAAAGAAACAGGAATACCAGACCACCTGACCTGCCTCTTGAGAAATGTGTATGCAGGTCAGGAAGCAACAGTTAGAACTGGACATGGAACAACAGACTGGTTCCAAATAGGAAAAGGAGTACATCAAGGCTGTATACTGTCACTGTGCTTATTTACTTATATGTAGAATACAGCATGAGAAAAACTGGGCTGGAGGAAGTACAGGCTGGAATCAAGATTGCAGGGGGAAATACAAATAACCTCAGATATGCAGATGACACCACCCTTATGGCAGAAAGTGAAGAAGAACTGAAGAGCCTTTTGATGAAAGTGAAAGAGAAGAGTGAAAAAGTTGGCTTAAAGCTCAACATTCAGAAAACTAAGATCATAGCATCCACTCCCATCACTTTCTGGCAAATAGATGGGGAAACAATGGAAACAGTGTCAGACTTTATTTTTCTGGGCTCCAAAATCACTGCAGATGGTGACTGCAGCCATGAAATTAAAACACGTTTGCTCCTTGGAAGAAAAGCTATGACCATCCTAAACAGCATATTCAAAAGCAGAAACATTACTTTGCCATCAGAGGTCCACTGAGTCAAAGCTATGGTTTTTCCAGTAGTCATGTATGGATGTGAGAGTGGGACTATAAAGAAAGCTGAGCACTGATGAATTGATGCCTTTGAACTGTGGTGTTGGAGAAGACTCTTGAGAGTCCCTTGGATTGCAAGGAGATCCACCCAGTCCATCCTAAAAGAAATCAGTCCTGAATATTCATTGGAAAGACTGATGCTGAAGCTGAAACTCCAATACTTTGGCCACCTGATGCGAAGAACTGACTCATCTGAAAAGACCCTGATGCTGGGAAAGATTGAAGGCGGGAGGAGAAGGGGATGAAAGAGGATGAGATGGTTGGATGGCATCACTGACTGGATGGACATGAGTTTGAGTAAGATCCTGGAGCTGGTGATAGACAGGGAAACATGGAGTGTTGCAGTCCATGGGGTTGCAAAGAGTTGGACATGACTAAGTGACTGAAGTGAACTCACCTTGGTACCACTAGGTAACTGCTAGGGGGTTAGAAACATTAGAACAGGAGCATATATTGCTGGGTCACTGTAAGGCTCACCTGCCTGCATAATCCTCTGAGAATAAAATGAGGCAAATTTAAGTGATACATAACAAGGATAATATTCAAAGAGACTGCAAAAAGGATGATGGCCTATAACTGATACTTGGAAAGAGGATGTAATATTCCCAAATGACACTCATAAAGCAGTGTTCAGATTTTCTCTCCCCTACTAAAGAGGTTTGTCAAATAATCAAGGGGACATCTAAAAATCATAAAACAGGGATTGAGATTTAATGTAAGAAAAGACTGTAACAGAGATTGACTAAAAGCTTCTCCAGGCTCAGATAAATTATAGCTCAGATTAAAAATAATATTTAGAAGGCATTAAAAGCATAGCACTGCTGCTGCTGCTGTTGCTAAGTCGCTTCAGTCGTGTCCGACTCTGTGAGACCCCATAGATGGCGGTCCACCAGGCTCCCCCGTCCCTGGGATTCTCCAGGCAAGAACACTGGAGTGGGCTGCCATTTCTTTCTCCAATGCATGAAAGGGAAAAGTGAAAGTGAAGTCGCTCAGTCGTGTCCAACTCTTGCGACCCCATGGTCTGCAGCCTACCAGGCTCCTCCGTCCATGGGATTTTCCAGGCAAGAGTACTGGAGTGGGGTGCCATTGCCTTCTCCATAGCACTAACAAACCCCCTTCCTTTTAACCAAGATGTTGTGGACACCGTCTGGGAGGAGCCACATGAGCACAGTTCTGGTCTGTGTGGCCAAGGGCCAGTGAGAGATGCCTGGCTGAGGCCAGACTGCAGCCTGAGGGTGAGCCTTAAGGTGGAGCCTCCCGGTAGCAACAAGGCATTGTGCAGAGCCTCAGGCTTGGGAGGGGGCCTGAGCTCCTAGCATGGGCTTGCGTCTGTAAGCTTGTCATCTTGTGTCTCTGCACTGGTCTGAGGCCCTCTGGACACAGGAGTGTGTGACCGCGACAGTGTGTGTGTGACTTTCCGTAGGACTCCGTGTGACGTGTGACGTGTGCTAGCAGGGCGATGGAGGAGGAGGAGGAAACAAGACTGTGATAGGACAGCCATGAGGGAGGAGGAATTCCAGAGCGTGGTGTCCTGAGGCCAAGTGCAGAGAGTCTTCGGGAGGCAGCACGTGATGCCGTTTGACCAACTGTGTGGGGTGGCCAAAGGAAAGCATCAGCGTGTGGAAAGCTGGTCTTGCCCAGGTTCATCAGGACCCTGTCCCCAGAGACAGCACTGGAGGAGCAAGCACGCACTGCTGGATGCTTTGAAGATGTGCCCAGGTGTTGGTCACATTCAGGGGAAGGGTTGGCATCTTCTTTCAGTAAGAAGTTGGCCCCACGGACCAAGCTCAAAGGAATCCATCAGATGTGATGATGAAAACTGGTAGGAGTTGTGACTCCCAATTCCTAATCTGGATGTCTCCTTGTTTTGTGTGTGTGTATTTCCAGTCACTCAGGCATGTCTGATTCTTTTTGACCCTGGTGGCCTGTAGGCCCATCAGGCTCCTCTGCCCGTGGAATTTTCCAGGTAAGAATACTGGAAAGGATTCCCACATTCTACTCCAGGGGATCTTCCTGACCCAGGGAATGAACCTGCCTGCCTTGCATCTCCTGCACAGGCAGTGAGCTCTTTACCAACTGTTCCACCTAGGAAGCCCAAATGTCTCTTTGTTGGTAGGGAGGAAAGAGCATGGAAGATGGAGAGACTGATAAGAGGCCCATGCCCAGACTGGTGTGAGGCCAGGGTGGTAGTTCCACAGAAGAACCTTAGAAAGCTTTAGCCTCCCAGGAGATGAAAACAGAAAGTCTTAGCAATAGTGTTTTGACTGGTGCATTTCAGAAAGGCTAGGAATGCAAAGGTTAGTTTGAGAGGCTGCAAGAAAAGAATCTACATCACAAGCAGCTCACGATGCTTCATAAACAAGTGTCCACTGGGAAGAGCTCAGAACTGTTACGATTCTCCCTGACTCTTGCCTCTGAAATCAGCTAAGAGGGCCTGGAGATGAAAACTTCACTTTCAATTTGACAGACTAAACAATCAGTCACAATTGAACACATGAGAATCCCTGCACAGAATGTCATGGATGAGTCAATACAGAATGGCATTTAAATTATATGACTAAACGAGCTCACTCTGAAGAAGGCCAAGACAGCCCTGGAGAGCTCAAGAGCTTCGAGGACAAGCAGAGGAGGAGAATTCAGAAACTGGGTGGGAGTGAAAACAGCCTTCAGAAGGGTGACCCTGAAGAGTGGGAGAAATCCTGCTAAGTGTGGGGTTTCAGAAGCCTCGTTTAAAATAGTGTTTTGAGAAGACAGAAAGAGCAACTAAGTCAAATGCTAGAAAGAGGTTGAAACAATGGCATCAGAGAAGAGAATTTTGATGGCAAAAGTAGGTCATTGGCAAACTAGATAAATCCCATGTGGATGGTGTGGCGGGAAGGGATGGCTGAGCGGAGCGGCTTTTGATAGAGGAGGCTTAGCATAGCAGGGGCAGTGAGGGGGCGAAGATGACTCTTCTGAGGATCTGTACTCTTAAGGAGTGCAGAGAAAGGATGTGCTAGCCGGGAGGGTCAGAGTCAAGAGAGTTTTTAAAGAAAGGATTGAAGTGTTTTCAAGGCATGTTTGTGCTGCAGAGTAAGTAATCCAGGAGAGAAGAATAAATCAATGATATGAAGAGAAAGAAGATGACTGCGGGCAAGAATGATGAACCAGAGTTAGGATGAGAGTGCTGGACAGAGAAATCCAGGGAAGTCCTTGGAAAACCCCAGGACAGGGGACCCAGGACAGAAGTCAGTGGTGAGGAATGGGGGCAGATGGAATTTGGCCTGAGAGACAGGAGTCATTTTATTTATGTAATAAATACGTATTCAGTTATTTACCAGTATATTAGTTTATACAAATATTATTATTTTTATTAATGTATGGATAACAATATACAAATATTAATGTGTACCTTAGTGTTTATATGTAAATTACTATTATAAAATGTTTATTAATTGTTAGCTATCAATAAACCAATAAATTGATTTTGTAAAATAGGCAAGAGGGAGAATTCGATATACAGATGCAGACAAGCTGGTGATATTGTGGGGAAGTAGATAAGGTAATCAGGCTTCCCACGTGGCTCCAGTGTAAAGATCACCTGCCAATGCAGGAAACATAAGAGATGTGGGTTTGATCCCTGGGTCAGAGGGCATGGCAACCCACTCCAGTATCCTTGCCTGGAGAATCCCATGGACAGAGGAGCCTGGCGAGCTACAATCCATAGAGTCACAAAGAGTCGGACATGACTGAAGCAACTTAGCACGCATGCGTGCAGATAAAGTGAATCTTCTGGGATTATTTTTATATTCTCTGTGAACTCAGAATCCATTATCAGTAGAGAAATGGGATGTTGGAGACGTGGGGGGTGTGATGGGTGTGATGGGTGGAGAGGGTTCGTGGATTCAGCCGTGAGACTGGAGAATTGCTGGATGAAATGGGGGCTAAAGGACAGGAGACACTTGTCACACATTAGATGCTTGAGGTGCTAAAGTTATCGCCAAGGACAAGGTCTAATACAGGACCACAAGTGTGAGATGAAGTGGGGTCAAGATAAGACTGCTAGATGAGAGGAGCCAGCGATGGAGACAGTGAGATAAGAAAGCCATCAAAGAAAAAGAGGGCAGGACTCTCGGCTCAGCAGACACAGAAAAGAGATGGAGGAGGGAGATGGATAAGAACACAGAAAAGAGATGGAGGAGGTAGATGGATAAGAAGGAACGAAGCCAACGGGGCAAAAGTGAGCAAGGAGGGGCGCCTGCCATCCCATCCCTGGTCAGCCGGCATCGGAGAAAAATACAACTTCCACTCAAGAGGGCTGTATGGGCCTCTGTGACCTCAGAACACAGAGCAAGAAAGGGGGCGGCTTAGAGGAGAGGTTCCAGGGGGAGGGAGGCCGTGACCCACCTGCTTTTAAGGGCTCATCTGAACAACTTGGCAGAGCAGTCCAGGTTTGCAGGCATACAGAGAGCGCAGGGCAATTAGGAGACTTGGGAGACCTGGGTTCAATGATGACTGAGGTGATGGGGTGAGGAACTGTGGAGAATCCTCCTTGAAGTCAAAGCACTCAGCCATTCAAAACCCTGGGCCCATTGTCCTTGCCCCATACCCGGCAGGCTTGGGGCGGACACCGCGATCTGGGGCTTGACCTCTTTCACAGCTGCCACTGAGGCAGCTCATTCGGCCAGCTGAATTATGACTCTGGCCCAGTGTGGCAAAGCTTGCTTTCCATGTTCCTTTACATTTGTGCAAATAAGCACCTTCTCTTTCAACTTCCCCAGTGTGGTCACCGGACCATCACCCGCGATCCATCTTCCCCCAGGCCTTTCAAGACAGAGCTTAAGCTGTCTCATGGCTTCAACAACTTGATGTGTTACATTCTTCTTTTTTGTATATAATTAAATTTAGTTTTAATGGAAGGATAACTGCTTTACAGTATTGTGTTGGTTTCTGCCAAACATCAACATGAATCAGTCAAGGGTATACCTGTGTCCCCTCTCCATTATTCTTAAATCCATTTGTTTTGTTACAATGTGGTTGAAAAATATGAGAGGCCCGTTATCTGATTAACTTTTTTACTTTTTACTTGATTCTCCTGCTTTTAGTATTTTTAATGGTGAAAACTGGATACGTTACAGCAATGAAAGAAGTTTACTTGCCACTTTTTTTTAATGACTGATATTGGCTGATGGCCCAGGGCCACTGGGAAATCCATGAGCAGGGCAGGTTTTATTGACCGCGTGACATTACCTCCATAATTCTGGTGATCGAAGCCAGGTTTCTTCGGACTTGAAAGAGGCGTATAGGGGGGGCTGGTGCCTGACCTTCTTTCTTTGATGTTCCGTTCTTGTAAATAATGAGCGGTTTGTCTTTGAACAAACTCAGCAGGTGAGCAGGTTCTTTGCCTTGGGAGACTCGAATCTGGGGGCAGAGGGGATAAAGAAATGTAATAAAGAGGGCAATGAAAGAAGGCTGTATTTCCAAAGACATCCTTATTTTTCTTTTCGAAAACAAAATTAAAAGTAAATAAAAAGTCAAGTGCAGGAGGAACGATGATTAACAGAAAATATAGGTTCATAAAAATCAAGCACAGCTTCCTTGCTGACTTAGGAACCATTCGTTATTCCAGATACAGCACACTGGGGTAGGGGGAGGTAGGTACAACATCACACTGTGCTGCTTTCTGCTTCCACACTGCACCACTTACACCTTAGCGCAAAGATGTAAAAAAAAAAAAAAAAAAATTTTTATAAAAGATGACAAAGATCAGCACTTTGTTGTTTTTCCCTTTTGGAGATATAGATGAACACATGTGTGAAAGTGCTAGTCGCTTAGTCATGTCTGAGTCTTTGTGACCCCATGGACTATAGCCTGCCGGGCTCCTCTATCCATGGGAGTCTTCAGCAAGAATACTGGAGTGGGTTGCCATTCCCTTCTCCAAGGGATCTTCCCAACCCAGGGATCGAACCCAGGTCTTCTGCTTTGCAGGTATATTCTTTTTTTTTTCACTTTTAATAATTTTTCTTAAAATTTATCCTGAACCCTCCTCCCTCCTCCCTCCCCAGGGGAGAGGAGGGTTCAGGATAAGCAGGTATATTCTTTACCATCTGAGCCACCATCGTTACCTAAGAGTGAACAAAGATTTCAATCCAAACATCAAAAGCTGGCAAAATAAACAGAATAGACTTTTACTTTTTAACTTACCTATGGAAATGGTAATAGATTTACTTAACATAATCATTTGTCAGGATAAGGAAATTGAAGGAAATAAATGGTAAATGACTTAATTTCATCTATTAGTTCAACAGATACTGGATTAGACATGAATTTCCTATTTTTTGCATAAACGATGCATTTATTTACATGAAGAGTTCAAATTTTGTGTCAGTCTCCTATTTTTTTCAATTACCTTGCCTTTTGCAAAAATTAAACCATCTCCCCTACCCTGCCCTGGTCTGTTTTTTTTCCTAGAAACCAAGTGAATGAGAATGCTGAAGTATACACCATCATGGGAAGGCCTAGGGTGTGGTGAACAGATAACCTTCAGTTAACAGCTGCTGCTGCTGCTGCTAAGTCACTTCAGTCATGTCCGACTCTGTACGACCCCAGAGACGGCAGCCAGCCCACCAGGCTCCCCCGTCCCTGGGATTCTCCAGGCAAGAACACTGGAGTGGGTTGCCATTTCCTTCTCCAATGAATGAAAGTGAAAGTTAGTACACATTTACTTAAATAAGCAAGCAGCCAATTATGAAACTGTGTTGGGGCAAGGTTAGCTAAGAGTACCTAAAACTGTTGTTGCCTTAGCATTTCCCATAACATTGAGAAAACCTCAATTGCCAAATTGAGAGAAAGAGGGCTACAGATTAAAACCCATTCTCCACTATGAATGAAAACAAGAAAGAGAAAGGGGAATTCCCTGGCAGTTCATGCTTAGGACTGTACTTCCACTGTAGGGAGTTCAAGTTTGATTCCTGATCAGGGAACTATGATCCTGCAAGCGATGCAGCAAGGCCGGAGAGAGAGAAAGAGAGAAAGGTAAATTGAAAATTTTTCAGTACTGTTTCTGAGTATGAAGGAATATTTAAAACAGTGATTTTATTTATTGTAAACCCCTGCCATCTAGTGGTAAAACGAGGCATTATGCTTTCATTGTTAATTAGGATTCAAATGCCTGACAATAAATTCATTCATTGGGTGTATTAAATAGTAGTAGTTAACTCTGAAATGTAGAATTTATAAGGCACAGTGCATATCTTTAAAGTTTTGTGTGATTTTGTAAGAACAGTTGAAGGTTAATTAAATGACATCAATGATGTCCGTTCTTAGACATATTTCATTCAGGAAACGAATGTAGTAAACAGTTCATGGGGAATTCACAGGAGTTAAGTGTGTTTAAAGAATTCAATAATCTTGTCAACTTGTTAACTGACAATTAACAATGTTAGTTTTATTTTACAAAGTTAATATGCATCTTTAAATTTAAGTCTAACTTGCTTTATTTAGGAACTAAAAACCAAGATGGAAAGAAAACCAGCTAAAAGACCAGACTGGATCTCCATATATTACATATTATGCACTAAAGTATCGGACTTACTTTTCTAATTATTACCTTTGAATCAGGTAATAATTTAGATAGAGATTTGATTTATAAAGATCTTAAAATGTATAAAAATTTGAAAACTGGAAAGTGATCAGCTGGAAGTGATAACTCAGGTAGAACGAGGACATGACTGAGCGACGGACACGACTGAGCGACTTCACTTTCACTTTTCTCTTTCATGCATTGGAGAAGGAAATGGCAACCCACTCCAGTGTTCTTGCCTGGAGAATCCCAGGGACGGGGGAGCCTGGTGGGCTGCCGTCTATGGGGTCACACAGAGTCGGACACAACTGAAGCAACTTAGCAGCAGCAGCAGCAGCAGCAGCAGCAGCAGCAAGTGGTTGCCATTGATCTGATATGATTCTAAAGGAAAGATTCTTTGGGGCTCTAAATCTGTTAATAGCTTATTTTTGTTTCTATTTTTAAATTTGTTCCCTCTTTTCCAGAATCTGAGAGAACAAGTATGGCATGAGAATAGGAATATTTAAATTTTGAAATGAAAAAAAAGGAAATATTTACAAAGTGTCAAATCTGCATCCTGAAGTGGGAGAAGGGTTTTAACGAGACACTGGGCTTGAAAAACTTGTATGAGTTTAGGGGGTAAAAACATCCCAACCTGCACAGCCTGTCCCCCGAGGGATCTATCCAACTGAACAGTCAGGAATGCGGAGGTTGTCAGCTCATCCCGTGTGGCATTTGCTCCTTGCCTGGAGGAACCAAAGTGAAACAAATTAGCTTGTATTTAGGTTTAAGATCTTCTAAGGCAGGCATTTCAAACAGAAACTTAAGTTATTATGAAAGATCAAGAAGAAACCTTGCTGTTTTGACATAAAAAAGCCATAGAAGCTATTGTTTTTTAAAGTACTAACGCTGAGCCATGATCTATCCTATGTATTGTTTAGAACAACATACCATCGATGTTTTTAATCTCCATTTCAAGGGCCCATTTTTAGTTCCATAATAACTTAGCTAAGTAGTCAATTCTGTCTGATTTCAAGTTGGAGCTGCCTATTTTGGGAAACAATCTCAACAGTGAAAATAATCCATTTGAGTAGTATATGAGCCAGATCTACTGGGCTGGATATTAGAGGCACTTTATTTTCCCATGACTATTTGGTGAGCATAGTAACAAATGTATGGACCCACAAAAATCAAGAAAATAATTATTAGAAGCAGACAATAGAGGGGCTTTCCAGGTGGCTCAGTGGGTAAAGAATCTGCCTGAAATGCAGGAGACACAGGAGACGTAGGTTCAACCTGTGGGTCGGGCAGATCCCCTGGAGGAGGGCGTGGCAACCCACTCCAGTATTCTTGCCTGGAGAATCCCATGGACAGAGGAGCCTGGCAGGCAGTCTACAGTGTCACAAAGAGTTGGACACGACTGAGTTAACTGAGCGTGCGCGCGTGCACACACACACATACACAGAGGTAATGGAGAGGCCCCCATTTTGTAATTCTGGTCTTTCTTTAAAGGGATTTCCCATGGACAGAGGAGCCTGGAGGGCTGCAGTCTATACTATCACAAAGAGTTGGACACGATTGAATTGATGGAGCGCACACACACAAACACATACAGGCAATGGAGAGGCCCCCATTTTGTCATTCTTTAAAGGAATTATGAATAAAACAGTAAGAGAAGCTAAAGTATCAGTGACCAGATAGGAGTCAATTCATTGGCAACTTCTCTTTCTAGGATAACTTGTGGCTCTAACTCCAAACACTGGCTCACCCTACACAACAGCCTCTGGGAGATCTGCTTGTTTGATGACTGTGGGAGGGAAAAGGCAGTGAAAGCACTGTTGGTAGCCAATCCTCCCATCTCTACATGACTACAGGTTAGCAGGAAGAACACCAATCCTGGAAATGGATTTTGACAATTAATTATATTCTTGCTTCTGAAGGTTTGAGAGTGACCTACCTGTTCCATACCCAGAACCAGATTAACAGTAGGCTCCCAACCTGGACAACACACACACATACATACACACCACACATGCACATATGCACACACATACCCACACAACACTGAGTGCAGGAAGCCTGTCTCATTTATCTCAGAATATTTCATTGAACCAACAGAGTCAAATGGTTGATATGAAAATGTTGTACAGTGGGGTGAAAAAAAAGGACATGCTTATGTCAGACATATGTTTAAAAAAAATAGAAAATGCTTTTCATAATAAGGGCACACATGAAGATATAGCCTTTTAATGCGAATAACTGAAATTTTCCATGAGCCTGTCACGCTAGCAAACACTTCTGGGAGCCGCTGGCAGCACCAGGTGGGGAGTAACGCAGAGCTGAGGAAACAGCAGGGTCTGTCATCACCTGTCCTTTATTCCCTAGCTCGGCAATTTCTTGGATATTTCTTCATTTTCTTTTTGCCTTCTGACACTCTTAATTAATATTTCACTGTTTATCTCAAACCCTTCTTCCTCTTCCTGTCAAAGTGACCACGTTTCCACCCACACAGATTCAAACTAATTTGCTTTATGGATCTGTGACCCAGGCAGTCAAGGACTGCAATGCAATCAAGACCATAAGAAAATTGCTTTGTCTCTTAACTTTGAAATCCTGTGCTTAGAGGGAGAAAAGAAGCTATCTACTTTGATATGATTTCTTCTTTACAAATCTGTGGTACTTGTTACTCATTAAAAATAAAATGCTGCATGAAAATGGAATTTATTGCTTCAAGAGACTCATTATCACCACTGATCAAAGTTTGTTTAATTTCAATTACTTGACATTTCAGAGAAAAGATCACTGTTGAAATTAGTTTTCTCTTGTCATTTTAGAGTCTCAGTAGTTTCAGAAATAAAAAGACAAATTTGTGTATTCAGCAGTGATTCCATTCAAGTTTGTCACCTTGAACTCTGCCTCTTGGATTTAACCTATTCATATCCCATGATTGAAACGACCACATAAACTGGAAAGTTGTTTAATTTGAAGCTAGTCTTCAGGAGGCATTTCCTAAATGCCTCTTCACTATGTTTATGGAAGTTTTTGAAGTTCTGCAAACTATACATCAACAAACTGACAAATTTAACATCTGTGCTATTAAACGACCCCAGGGACTGTAGCCCGCCAGGCTCCTCTGTCCATGTGATTTCCCAGGCAAGAATACTGGAGTGGGTTGCCATGCCCTCCTCCAAGGGATCTTCCCGACCCAGGGATCAAACCCAGGTCTCTGGCATTACAGGCAGACTCTTTACTGTCTGAGTCACTAGGGAAGCCCAACTAATCACTTGGCTCCTTCTCATTCACTGGTTTTGTCTTTTGCTTCCTAACTTTGCTCGTGCCATACGCCATTACTGCTAGATTAGAGCACGCTTTTTCTTGCATTGCTAGGAACACCTTCAATACTATTTGCTTGCTTTCCTCACTCTCATTTCTGCTCCCACTTAGATGTCACTTTTAAGAGTCCTTCACCAATAACCTAGCAGTGAGCTTGAGTATCTGTTCCTAATTCTACACAGATCATTCAGCTTGGTTTTATCTTAAGCCTTCATACTTTATTGAAATGGCTGATAACCATCTTTCTCTCTTTTAAGTATAAATTCTTGGGGAACGTTTTTTATTGTATCTTTAGTATCTAGCTCAGTGCTTGGCACATAGAAAGTGCTCAATGGACACTTTCAAATGATTTACAGAATAGCTTTTACGTTCAAAATTTATAACCTGATTTAATCTGTTTAATCTATATCCACATAGTTATTTATGTGGATTGCAAATTGCTAATTCCTCAAAACATTCTCTTGAATTACTTATTTAATCTTTCCTGTTTGATCTAAGTGCCACAATTATTAACTATATTTTTTACATACTGAAAAGAATTTAGAGGAAGACCAAGAAACAGAATGTAAAAGAAAAGCTTACTAAGAATGTAAGTAATGTAAATTCATTACCTACTTACAATGAATTTATCCCTACAGATGCCATGCTTTGCACAGGTACTTTTCTGAGTTAAAATTTTAGAAAAGGAAATTGCAAAATAAGGACATAGTTTCTACCAGGGGATAGCTGCAGGCAGGCCTTAAAGACAGCTGCAGATCAAGGTGTGAAATGATGCTTCACCCTTTACAAGAGTTGTGACTTTGCGTTAAATTATTTACTCCCTGATTCCCCCCTCCTTTTGTATCTTTTGAAAATTATCTAATTGTGAGGAAGAGAGATAATACATGGAAACATCTAGCATTTTGCTGGCACAAACACGCTGCTCAAAATAAACTGGTTGCTATGAAGATGGCATCTTAAACACAGAGCTAAATAGCTAAATACATGCATCTTTGACAGGATATGATGCGACTGTGGGGTCAGAAATGTCTCTGAACACAGTGGTTCTCATTAACGCCATGGTGTACATTAGAAACTCCAGAGTCCCGCCAACTGGGGGTCTGATTTATTTGGTGTAAAGAGGGCACTGGGTATTCAGCTTTGGGAAAAATTATCCGGGTTAGTATGTGCAGCTAGTGTTCGGAGCCATTGCCTAAGGCAGTGCCTGTAAATCATTAAGGTGATTCTGAATCATCCTGAGAACTTGTTAAAACACAGGTTCCGCTTTAGTAGGTCAAAGGTGGGGCCTGATATTCTCTATTTCTAACCAGCTCCCCAGGGACGCTGATACTCTTGGTTTCCAGACCATCCTCGGGGTACCAAGAACCCATGGGGTGGGGAAAATCATCTCATCTCCTGATCTTGGTTAAGGTCAAGGCACTGGCCAGTATAAGGGGGAAGTGGTCACACTATGAGGATGGATGACTCTGTCATCCGGTGGGACACTCACCATAGAGAAAAGTCACCCTATCAGCAGACACCCTATCAGCAGACACCTGAGTCCTCGTCCACTCAGTATCCTTACTGAAGACAGCTACCACCACATAGGCAAAGGCAGGATCCTGCTTCATCCTCGCAACTTCAACCTACACTTTTCAGCTTTAATATCTTTTTTGAAAATTCTTTTCTTTCTTTCAGTCTTCTCAGAAATATTCCACTTTATGTGATTTCACTTCATAAATAGTTTGAGAATCCAGCATTGCATGATTTGTTGCAGAATTCTGTCCCTTGGACTAGTCCAGCATGCTGTGTGCACTTCACTTACTTGGTTGGACATTTCCATTGGCACTGACTCTAAGTCAACTTGAAGGTGAAAGTGTTAGTTACTCAGTCATGTCCTGATGCTTTGCGACCCTATGGACCATAGCCCACCAGGCTCCTCTGTCCATGGGATTCTCCAGGCAAGAAAACTGGAGTGGGTTGCCATTTTCTTCTCCAGGGGACCTTCCTGACCTGAAGATCAAACCCAGGTCTCCTGCATTGCAGGCTGATTCTATATGGTCTGAGCTACCAGAGAAGTAAGCTTAACCTTTAATTAACTCAAATCATTATGCAAAAGAAATGGATAAGAAATTGAAGCAATAGCATTTTTTTATTTAATACTGCTATGAATTTCATGAGGACAAAGAATAAGGATGCATCAATTTGAGATCTCCAGAGTCTGAAATAGAACCATAAATTATATACATGCCTTAGAGAATCTGATTCATTGAAATGTTGCAACTCCAATCAGGATGAGCCTCTGTGAATTTTAACAATAAGAAGACATGGTACCTGATGCTGGCCAGTTGGAGTGTTTGTTAGCTTTCAAAGGAGAGGAGTTATTCAACTACATATCCACTAAAGGAACACCACCCTTCAGCTACCAAAACCTTTCTCCTAAATTGGTAAGAATGACTTTTATCTAAACTGCTAGTGGACAGCAGCTATCAAAACATAGCCAAAATCATACAAGAAGAAAATACTACATTCATGTTATACAAAGCTCACGAGGCTAAATTATAGGATAATTTTATCCCATATTGCTTTAACTTTGGAGCAAAATGTGGCCTCTACAGAACTTGAGATTCTATGAAAGAGGGAAACTCACCAGGTGTAGATAATCTGTCCTCTGGGATAAGTGTAAAGTATAATGTAGCAATCACCACCATAGAATTCACCGTACGAGTTTCGGTCAATTTCGACCCTACCGTTGTTTTCTACACGCCAAATCTAAAAGGAATAAATAGGTGTATCAAAATCAAAATCTTCTTTATCTAGTACTACTTCTCTAAGGTTTAAAAAAAAACATTTTGGTTTAGATCTGTCATTAAAAACCTTTTACTTTTCTAACTAGTTACAAATCAAGCAACAGGAAGAAATTCTTGTCCGTTTGGTTAATTGACTTCTTAAGTGTTTAGAGTTCTTTTATACTCTTTTCTTTTATACCCTTCATAGTACTTATCTCAGTTCTGAGCCTGTTGATTAATAAATACCTATTGTTTGATTGATTAGTGAAAATAACATGATGACACTCCAGTTACATGACAAACTGAAATATTTAGTTCAGAAATACATCTCTCAAAATTTTTCATCAGTTGGGAGGCAATTTTTTAAAACTTCTCCTTCCCTGTGCTTTAAGGCATGAAACTGTTTTTTTTTTCCCCCAGGTAAGAGTGGCAGATTGTGACTAAACAATAAAAATGACAAATTGCATGACTTCTATTTTCAAAATGTGCCATAAGACTAAGATAGAAGCAGGCAGAACTAGTTATTTTCTATTTTCTCCTCCTCATCACGAACTAAAGATATTTTTAATTAAAGGTTAAAAGTTGGAGAGAGAGTTGTAAATGAAATGGGAAAGTAACACGTGAGTGAGAGACTGCAGGGACTGCACACACACACATCCTCCTGCCTGGGTCCTGGGAGGCTCAGGATAGATCCTCTGTTTTGAAATTGAAGATGAGCAAGTGGAATGGAGCGGTGCAGTGCTTTCAGAGAGCAGCCTTCCTGCGCTGTCCCAGAGGAACAATGGCAGCATGGCTTGGCTAAACCCCAAATCCTAGAGAAAACCCTGGACATCATCTTCCCCGGGTGGCATGGGAGGACTTCTCAGAACACTATGCTCTGATGTGGAGACGGCAGCCAGGACACATTTGGAGCTGGGGATCCATGTCCACCGCGGGGCTCTCTGGCTGTGCTGAGCTCCAGAAAAGGATGTCTGAGCAGGACACAGGCTCAGGCCCCAAAACTGATAACTCTGACAGCGACCACAGGAGGCGCTTCTCCCTGTGTAGTTCCCATAATCCCTGCCCAGCTTAGAGTCACACTTCAAGCCTTTGAAAAGAAGAAAAACACCTTCTTAAATCTCTTACATTAAATCTCAGACTTTGGTCTGAGCAGTGTGTGATAAGCTCTGGGAATGAAGAAATAAATTATTCAATTCCTTCCCTCAAGGAATGACAAGAGGTCTGGGAGAAGAAATGTCTAAGTAAATGAACAACTCTGTGGTACTTCTACGATGAATCCATGAAGAACATGACTTCTGGCTTGAGAACAGAGAAAGGTCATTTCAGTGCAGAAAGAAGTCTCTTCAGAAGAGATGAAGCTTGAGACTTAACTGAGTTACAAAGGAGGAGTGGGAATGTCACCCAGATGGGGATGGCGAGGAGCCCTCGAGGCTGTGAAGGCTGAGGTGCGGAGAGCAAGGCTCAGTCATGGAAGGCCTGGGAGGCCCAGCTAAGGACGGATGTTCTCAGGAAGACTGTGGAGAGCCACCAACAGACTCTAGAACAGAAGTGATCTTATACAGTTCCCCTTAAGTTAGATGACTCAATGGCAGACCAAACATGAAGAGATTTTAGTTAGGGAGAATCCTTAGGAGGGTTTCGACAATTTTTGTCAAAAAATAGCAATAATCAACAAATTCATTTTGAATGCTCTAAAAACATCTGTGATGTTGGCACATAACACACAATTTGCCTTTGTGAATGCCCCTAAGGTGCAAGGGAAGGACAAACGTAGGGTCTGGAACTTTCGGAGCAATGCACCCACCCTGGACAAGTCTAGTTCCGAGAGCAGACGCAGGCTTGGACCAGGAAATGAGATGGAGACAGCTGGGTTCCTTGGAGGCCTCTAACACAAATTACCTAGTTTCTTAGAATCTCAGCAAACACACTACACACTAAGACTGAAGGTCAGACAACGCTGTCTTCCAACTTTCAACCCCCTGGTCTTGGATCATCTTTATTAATCATTAAAATGCACATTTTACAATTTGTAGCTTCCTGAAGTTCTATTGCCACATAAACTGGCATAAATGGGCTTGACAGACAAATAGACAGAAACGTGTAAGTACCTGCACTTTGCCAGAACCATCATCCACCACGTGATGCTGGGCTGCCATTTGTGGGGAACTGTGCAATTTTGAGGCATCAAATGGAATTTGTTTTACGTGAGCCACTTTTTCTGTGACATACACTTTCCCGAAGCCATCGCTCTGATCTCTATCTCTCCAGTCCTTAAAGAACTGTTTGAAGATTGGTGTTTCACCTCCTTCTGGAAGAACTTGAATCTGAAATGTAAAAAATTATTATTATTATGATTAGCTCAGTGGGTAGAGCATCAGACTTTTAATCCAAGGGTCCAGGGTTCATGTCCCTGTTTGGTGCTCTGGTTTGGGCTTCCCTGGTGGCTCAGTAGTAAAGAATCCGCCTGCCAATGCAGGAGACATGGGTTTGATCTCTGGGTCAGGAAGATCCCCTGGAAAAGGGAACGGCAACCCACTCTAGTATCCTTGCCTGGGAAATTTCATGGACAGAAGAGCCTGGCAGGATATAGTCCATGGGATCGCAAATAGTTGAACATGACTAGTGACTAAACAACAATAATTATAAACAGAAAAATAAGAGACCAAGGAAAAACAATAATCTAGTTGTGGAGAAAAAACTAAGGAAATGCAAAGAGGAGCCTTTTTTTTTTTTTTAAAGATGACAAATGTAAACTTAGAAGCTGGAATCCTTATATGAACACAAAAGGAAAAGTATCAAATATGAAGCTAAAACAATTCAACCCTGCTTTTTTTCTTATAGCTAATCTAAGTGCCAATGAATTTGGATGTTTGAGAGAAGAATCAAGTCATTTCATATGTTTCCATTACAGTCAAATAAGTTTGACTGTTTTTCTATATTAGGTTCATAGAAGTTCTGTGACCTGAAAGAAATTATCTCCTTGTGCTGCTTTTGCCAGGACATAAAAATGAAGAGAAAAGATGAAGCTAGGAGATTCAGAAAAGAGCAACTAGTCAGTGTCTAAATTAATCTCCATGAAGGCAAGTATTTTCTGGGCCTTAGTCCATGCTGATACAACTTGCTCTAGGGAATAACTGATATATGCTCTCAGTTAATTCAACTGTGCTTGACCATCTTGACTTAAAGGCTGTGCAGGAAGTGAATGGGCTTTTATTCTAATCACAGTGTCCCACTGAAAGTCTAATCTCCAATTTCTGTAAAATTCTGTCCTCCACACAGAGTTCTAGAGCACAGGATGCAACATTGCAGGCACATAGGTAAGAATGACTTCTGTGTATGTTTTTTGGAACCAAATTCGCTCAGGAGTTTTGTGGTAATGTCATGAGCTCCCATATCTAAAAAATTTTTCCTAGCTAGTTCATTTCCATACGTACTTGGGTATTCGTAGAATAATTCATTTGCTGTAGGAATTCCTCAGCTGTCTTCATGGCAGCCTTTCTCTCCTGGGGATTAGCATCTTTACCTAACATGCAACATAAATGAAAGAGAATTTTAGAGAGGCAAGATATTACATGATTAAGAGATACTTGTGCACCAAAAAGCAAACATAATTAAAATTTAATTTAACTACAATACTGAAAAATGGCAAAAACTTCCTAGTATACTAAATATATTTAACAATATTATAATATAGAATATATAAAAATTCTATTTCTAGTACCCAAAGACTTTCTTTTACCCCATCATCCCTAGTAAATAAGGCTAATAGTAAGAAAATATGGTTTTGATGTCTGCATTGTATAGATCATGCAGAAAGGTAAGCTTTTTTTAAGTCAGAAAAGATGTTTTATTTATCTTTCTGAAGAAATACATATAAATCTGAAGTATGTCAACAATGCCAATGGCATTTTTTTTTTTTTTTTACCTTTCCATACAAAAATCTGTTTTGCAGCACCGTGGTCCAAAATGAAGCATTCTTCAGACAGAAGCATCGCCATGGAGAAGGGGTTTTCTTCTGCCACTAGACTCACTTTCATGGAGCCACTGGCATCTGAAACCTGACATGAAAACCATGAGCTTGCTTGAGGATCATCAGTGAGTTCTAAACTGTGATCATGGTGACGGCTGCACAACTCTGTACATATAATAAAAACCACTGAATTGCACACTTTGAATGGATAAACTATATATGTAAGTTATATCTCAACAGAGCTATTTCAAAGAAAACAAAGACAAAACAAAAAAACCCTCATGGACCCAGTTAGACCTGGAAAAGACTTTCTTAAAGCCCTTTAGGATAAAAGTACTACTAATAAAAAGCTAAGTTTCAACACAGAAAATAATAGTGATAATAATCATGGATAAAATTTGTTTCGGTTTTCACATATACCAGGAGCCACACAATGAAATTTACATGATTATTTCTTAGTCTTTATAAAAATCTTTGAAATAGATACTCTTGTACTCATTACACACACACAAAGCTGAAGCTTAAATGTTGATTCATTCAATATTCACTGAGTACTACCATATCCCAGACACTGTGGTAAGGAAGGCCCTGATACATTATAGCTTATGCGTACAGACTTTTTTCAATATGGAGCCTGTCATTTACTTAAATACTCTGTATAAATTATCAAAGTAAATCTCATGTCACAAATAAAACATCATAAAATAAAACTTGTTACATCTGTGTCACAAGTAAACTTACGGAGACTCCCGAAGTTTGGAAACGGCTATGTAAGTTTTTTTTTTTAAGCTAGAGACATACAGCTTACAAAGTCTTACAAAATTTCCTAGGTTAGAATTCAATTTTTTCAAGGCCTGGTAGGCTGTAAGGTAATCCACCTGGGCACTTGTTAAATACGCAGATTTGAGGGTCCTCCCTAGATGAGTGGTGGGGTTTTACAGCACTGCGGTGGGGCTTGAATTGTGTATTTTTAGAAATCACCCGAGGTGAGTCAGCTTCCCAGCCCTGTGTTGTTGTGTTAAGTCACTTCAGTCGTGTCTGACTCTGAGACCCTATGGGCTGTAACCTGCCAGGCTCCTCTGTCCATGGGATTCTCTAGGCAAGAATACTGGAGTGGGTTGCCATGCCCTTCTCCAGGGGATCTTCCCTACCCAGGGATCGAACCCGAGTCTCTTATGTCTCCTGCATTGGCAGGAAGGGTCTTTACCACTAGCGAGCGCCACCTGGGAAGCCCTGTTCAGCTATTTCAAATTATTTTCAGGACTGAAATAGAAGTATGCAATACATAATAGGCCCACTAGAGGGAGCATTGACTCAAAATTAACATTGTGTGTTAGTCGACTCTGAGACCCTATGGACTGTAACCTGCCAGGCTCCTCTGTCCATGGAATTCTCCAGGCAAGACATCTGGAATGGGTTGCCATTCCCTTCTCCAAGGGATCTTCCCGACCCAGAGATGGAACCCTGGTCTCCTGCACTGCAGGCAGATTATTTATCAACTGAGCCACCAGGGAAGCCCCAAGATTAACATGTTCATGCTTATTTCTTTACTCTCATGATGTTCTCTGAGGGGAGAACAGCTTTATTTAATGAGGTAACATAAAAGGTATTTGTTAAACTCTTGAAATTGGGTTTTAGAAACCCAATTCTAACAATAAAAATAATCAATGTAAATTAAAATAAATTTATGCTTAAAAATAATTAAATTATTATTTAATTAAAATTAATTTTAAAATAAATAAAAATAATCAAAACAAAACCCAATAATAAAAAACAAGCAGTCACAAAATCTTTAGAATAACAATTTCTGTGTGGCTTATATTAAAATTATCAGCATTTAGGAGTGGTAAAGACATCTTCTTTTGCCATCTAGATAAAAAGAATCTATTTCTCCTTTCTTTCTACAGAAAAGGAAGTTATTCTACACAAGACAGTCACTTGAACTTCATTTAAAAATCACAGTGTGTCTGAGCTAGACCATCCCTTTAAAGAGCAGAAAATAGACGTCCTTCTTGTCAGAGATGAGAAAAGGACTCAATTCCACAGGGAGATTGTGGTCTGCTCCAAATCATGTGCTTGGAAAGTTACAGAGGGAGGGAATGCTTAACGGATCCCATGTGAAGTCTCCTCACCTGGTACATCTTGTGGATTTTGTTACCCTCACCAGCAATAAAATCATAAAATTGTGGATTGGAAGGAACCTAAGTAGTTCCAGTTTAATCTCTCTTTTGTCAGATAAGAAAACTAAGACCCAGAATGGCCGTGTCTTGGCCAAGGTCGCCCTGGCAGTCCTTCCCACAGAGCTAACATGGAACTAAGTCTGCCAACACCCAGGACAGTTTTTACCCTTTTTCCTTCCAGCTGTTTGATTTGATAGCCTTGCCCTCTCATAAAAAAGACTTCATGATGGCTAAACAGGATATTTCAAGTGAGGTCACAATTTTATAGCTCATTAGGATTTCATAAGAAAAAGCTTACAGTCTTTGTACTCTACGAAGGAAACACTTTATTGAATGTATTGTACTGAATGTAAGATATCAGGACATATTGTCGCTGGAGCAACGAGTGGTGGCTGCGGGTGCTGGAGCGGCAAGCGGTCGAGAGGGGATACCCCACCTCCAAGGCAAGGAGCACTAGCTGCGCTTTGCACCAAAGAATTCATGCTTTTGAACTGTGGTGTTGGAAAAGACTCTTGACAGTCCTTTGGACTGAAAGGAGATTCAACCAGTCCATCCTAAAAGTGATCAGTCCTGAATAATCATTGGAAGGACTGATGTTGAAGCTGAAATTCCAATACTTTGGCCACCTGATGTGAAGAGCTGACTTGTTTGAAAAGACCCTGATGCTGGGAAAGATTGAAGGTGGGAGGAGAAGGGGACGACAGAGGATGAGACGGTTGGATGGCGTCACCGACTCAATGGACATGGGTCTGGGTAAACTCCAGGAGTTGGTGATGGACAGGGAGGCCTGGCGTGCTGTGGTCCATGGGTCACAAGGAGTCGGACACAACTGAGTGACTGAACTGAACTGAACTATTGCAAACTAGTACAGCAACAATATATATAATTTTTTAATTTAAATCACAGCAAATTATTTGTTTTTAATAAAAATTTTAAAAGTAATAGAAATAAGAGTTTTAAATAACTTGTGTTAAAGCAAAGAACAAATTCTTCCCACACATTTCTCTTTGAGGGCAACGAGGAACATTGTCATCTGTGGCAAACAGTCCCTCCCCAGCAGGTCTCCCCAGCACCATCCTGTCCAATAAAAACAACAGAACTTCCTACCAGTGAACTCACCATGTAGAGTTTAGCCATTTTCCTATTAGTTATATCTGCTTTGATGTCATCATCATCTTCTCCATCCCTAAGCTTTGGCTTTTTCCCTAATACCTGGAAAAAAGAGTACAGATAAAAAGATAAAGACCTCTTATTAATGGCGCAAAGTTTGAAAAAAAGATTCCTAAGTCATAGATTATAAAATACTAGCAACTGAAATGACAAGGCTCAGACATTTCTCACCAATCATACTAAACTGGCCTTCTCCCACAGGTCAAATCAATCGACAGCATTAAGTAAACAAACACTGAGTTTGCTGGTGATGTGAACTTTCAAGAAAGTGAAATCCCAAACTTGAAAGTGTAGGTCTCCGTATTATTGAAAACTGCTGCTGCTGCTGCTAAGTCGCTTCAGTCATGTCCGACTCTGTGCGACCCCATAGACAGCAGCCCACCAGGCTCCCCCGTCCCTGGGATTCTCCAGGCAAGAACACTGGAGTGGGTTGCCATTTCCTTCTCCAATGCATGAAAGTGAAAAGTGAAAGTGAAGTCGCTCAGTCGTGTCCGACTCTCAGCGACCCCATGGACTGCAGCCCACCAGGCTCCTCCGTCCATGGGATTTTCTAGGCAAGAGTACTGGAGTGGGGTGCCATTGCATTCTCCATTATTGAAAACTAGTAGGAATTAATTAAAATATGAGTTCTAAGTTCAGCTGTGCAACAAAATATCTTCCATAACCTCTGTTTCTACAAGCAATCTATAGGTTTTATTAATTTATTGTAACAAAATCTTGGGCAAAATTACTATTTGAGGGTAGGGTACTATTATTATTATTGATATAGGCTAGGCTAGATGAAATGTCAGTTAATCATATGCTTTGCTTCCTGCTGCATTTTTGACACAGAACAAATGAATGTTGAATGAATGAATGTGCTTATGTACTCTTTGCACACCTGATGCAATCCAAAAGTTTAAGAAAGCATTTTGTAGAAAATACATTTGGATCTGCTTTGAATTTCTGTACACTAAAATCATCCCCCAAAATGCCCATAAAGACGTTAATTAATGAATTTAATTAACTGACATAAGTATCATAGTATGCTAAGAACAGGAATCAAATATAAATGTATTCAAAACAATATGAGTTTTATAACACAAATATAAATGCAAGTTTAAAAATGCAAAGATGCTATTCATTTAGATTTAATAAATATTTAATATACAATGAAATTCCATGCATAATGTGTTTTACAGTCAGTATTCCTTACAAATATACTGTATGAAAATACATACTGCTGAATACCAGACAACAATAAAAGCTTAAATTCTAACCTATGCATGAGTACAGCACAGTCTCGAGTTTAGAAATATACTAAAGACTTATTTTCCTCTGGGAATATGCCCATCTTTTTGCCTACACAATGATCCATAAAATCCTTTAATTATTGAACATACTAAATGATTGCAATATAGTTTTCTTCTTTTGCTAAAAGTAGGATCAAACAAAAGTTAAAATGCAATCAAAATTGCTTTTTTTATAACAATTTTATCTTGGTTAGAAATATGTATTCCTTATAAGAGCAGTGAAAGATGTCATATACCCTTTTAAAGTTCTACTCCAATGAAGACAGTAGTTTGGAATCAATAGTTTGGGTTAAAGGACATATTTAATACTGAAGCAGAGAAATCTTATCTGAGAATGCTCCTTGAAAGTTTCACCTAAACCAAGACCTGTCATTCCAGCTTGGAGTCCTCCCCTTTCCTTCAGTTAGTTCCTGTAAGTTTCCACTTAAAAGTACCACCATCCTCTAACATGCTCCAGACGTAACTTTATCTTTCCACAAAATTGACCATTCTCCATCCCTGTCAGCGAATCTCTATTCCTCTCTCCACCTGGACTTACAATCATGACATCAGTTTTGAATACCTGCTGTCCTTCTTTTTGAATCTCTTAGCTGCTCAGTCATTAAATTCTCCCTCTTTACTGATGATGTTGAAAGTCTCTGATCCCTGTCTACATTAACCTCCACCCTAGTGAAGTTCTTCATCACCCAAGTCACAGGTTATGCCTACTCCTGTCAATTCCCTCCGGCCTTCAGGGCCCCATTCATCTTTTCATCCAGAAAGTTATTCTTTACAGTGGCTGGAAGACTCCCTATTTCACTTTACTTCAGTGTTTCAAGAAGATGACTCCAGATAAGATTTACATCTTTTATCTGCAATAGTGATTTTTTTTTCCAATTTTTTTGTTTTATTTATTTATTTATGGCTGTGCTGGGTCTTCGCTGATGCCCGGGCTTTCCTCTAGTTGCAGAGAGCAAGGGGCTGCTCTCTAGTTGGGTACACAGGCTTCTCGTTACCGTGGCTTCTCTCGTTGTGGAGCATGGCTCTAGGGCGCGTGGGCTTCAGTAGTTGTGGCTCCCAGAGTCTAGAGCACAGGCTCAGTAGTTGCGGCACACTGGCTCAGCTGCCTCAAGGCGTGCGGAATCTTCCTGGACTGGGGATGGAACCCATGTCCCCTTCGTTGACAGGGGGATTCTTTAATCAGTGAGCCCTCAGGGAAGCCTGGCAGTAGTGATTCTTAAGGTTCAATGTGCTCAAGCAACATCTGGGTAACTTGATAAAATACAGATTCCCAACTGCCAGCTGTTACAGTGGATTTGAGGTGAAACCCAGGAATCTGCAGGATTCCCAGGTGTCACTAGCAGTAAAGAACCCACCCGCCAATACTGGAGCCATAAGAGAAGTGGGTTCTATCCCTGGGTTGGGAAGATCCCCTGGAGGAGGGCATGGTAGCCCACTCCAGTATTCTTGGCTGGTAATCCCACAGACAGAGGAGCCAAGTGAGCTACAGTCCATGTGGTCACAAAGAGTCACACACAGTGGAAGCAACTTAGCACACAGGCATGCACCAGAAATCTGCAGATGATTCTGAACTGGATGCTACTGACAGAGCCCCAACTCCTCTGAGATGATTCTGAATTGGATGCTACTGACAGAGCCCCAGCTCCTCTGCTTGGTTTCCAAGGCACCTCCAGAGGCTGGATGTAACGTACTCGGCATTATTTCCCAGCATCTACCAAGTAACCTCCTCTAATCAGGCTGATGTTTTCCATGTTTCCCGGCAGCCATGCACTTTCCTTCCCCAGGGTGGTACATAATGCTGCATGTAACTGTCACCTAGGTTGACGGGGTGTGGCAGAAGCAAAACCGAACAATTACTCTTTGGTTGATTCAGCTAATTATAATTAGCACAATACTGTTCAGCATAGTAATAGCTACCACTTATTGAATGTCTCTTATGAGTCACACATTGGGTCAGGAGCTTTAGACACATGTTAATTTCAACCTTATAAGAGCTCCTGTGAACCAGATACTCTTATCATTTTACAGAAAAGGTCACTGATACCCAATGAAGCAAAGAGATTGTTTTACACACTGCTACGTGTTGAGGCTGAGATTCTGGTTGTTGTTCAGCTGCTCAGTCATGTCTGACTCTTTGTGATTCAATGGACTGCAGCACACCAGTCTTCCCTGTCCTTCACCAGCTCCCAAAGTTTACTCAAACTCATGTCCATTGAGTCAGTGATGCCATTCAACCATCTCATCCTCTGTCGTCCCCTTCTCCTCCCACCTTCAATCTTTCCCAGCATCAGGGTCTTTTCTAATGAGTTGGCTCTTCGCATCAGGTGGCCAAAGGATTGGAGTTTCAACTTCAGCATCAGTCCTTCCAATGAATATTCAAGGTTGATATTCTTTAGGGTTGACTGGCTGGATCTCTTTGCAGTCCAAGGGACTCTCAAGAGTCTTCTCCAATGCCACAGTTCAAAAACATCAATGCTTCGGCACTCAGCTTTCTTTATGGTCCAACTCTCATAACCATACATGACTGCTGGAAACTGTAACTTCAACTATACGGACTTTTGTCGATAATGTGATGTCTCTGCTTTTTAATACTGTCCAATTTTGTCATAGCTTTTCTTCCAAGGAGCAAGTGTCTTTTAATTTCATGGCTGCAGTCACCATCCACAGTAATTTTGGAGTCCAGCAAAATAAAATCTTTTATAAGGTTTCTCAGGAGACAGGTAAGGTGGCCTGGCATTCCCATCTGTTTAAGAATTTTCCACAGTTTGTGGTGATCCATACAGTCAAAGGCTTTCAAGTAATCAATGAAGCAGAAGTAGCTATTTTTCTGGAATCCCCTTGCTTTTTCTATAATCCAAAAAATGTTGGCAATTTGATCTCTGGTTCCTCTGCCTTTTCAAAATCCAGCTTGTACATCTGGAAGTTCTTAGTTCATATACTGCTGAAGCCTAGCTTGAAGGCTTTTGAGCATAATCTTCCTAGGAGGTACAATGAGCACAATTGTGCGGTAGTTTGACCATCCTTTGGCATTGCCCTTTTTTAGGGACTGGAATGAAACTGACCTTTTCCAGTCCTGTGGTCACTATTGAGTTTTCCAAATTTGCTGACATATTGAATGCAGCACTTTCATAGCATAATCTTTTAGGATTTGAAATAGCTCAACTGGAAATCCATCACCTCCACTTGCCTTGTTCGTAGTAATACTTCCTAAGGCCCACCTTACTTCAGACTCCATGATGTCTGGCTCTAGGTGAGTGACCATACCATCATGGTTATCTAGGTCATTAAGACTTTTTTTGTAGTTTTTCTGTGTATTCTTGTATTCTTCTTAATCTCTTTTGCTTCTAATAGGTCCTTACTGTTTCCGTCCTTTATCATGCCCATCCTTACATGAAATGTTTCCTTGATATCTCCAATTTTCTTGACATGGGTTATTTTATACTTGTCTGCGATTGATTTTATTTCTTTGAAAATTATCCATTAATGATAGTACCCCACTTGTCTAAACACCATGTAGTGGAATGCATTTATCTATTTATTGCTTTTTATTATGTTGCATGTATTCAACTACAACTTTTCAAGTGCCATAATGTCCCACACTTAATATAACCAATGCTTATATATCAGTGTGTACCAGACACCTTTCTAAGCACTTTACATTTATTAAATAGTTTCATATTCATAACAAGCTATGAGGTGGCACTTTCATTATCCCATTTTACGCTTGAAAAAACAAGACTAAGTTCATGCAGCTAGTAGGTGACAAAGTCCAGATTTGAACTCTGACTCCAGAGTATGTGTTCTTAACTAACAGGCTGTGCTGTCTCTCCAAGCTATGTCCAAAAGTCTTCACTTCACTGTTTAGGGCTTGTCGCTGGAGATGAAGCAGAGGGTGCTTCATAGCAGGGACTGTATATTTCTATTTATTGTCATGTTTATTTCTCCCATTCTGATCAGAATAATGCCAGCAAATACAGCGTGCAACACTCATCCTATACACAGTGGGTGGGTACTCTCCCTTCCTGTCTGCATAGCTCTCATTTTCCTCAGAGTCCCATCTGCCTACTCCGCTTTCCTCTTGGTTCTGCCTATGCTGTGGGCATTACAGGCTGAAAGAGAGGAGTTCTTTCATCTGTCAGTGTTGTGGGAGCAAACAGCCCTTAAAAAAGATAAAACAGACATGGAAGAGCTACTAAAAAATGTAAAACAGTAAAACCATGATACTTTTTTATCCACAGAATCATCAGAGGTTAGGAAAAAACTGACAATATCCAGGGTTGGGAAAATTCAGTATTCTACCAGGCATTCTGGTGAGAAGGAACATTCTTCAAAGTGATGAACAGTGACAAAAACCTTAAAAGCATGGCCTATCCAGCCTACTCTGTTGACCATACTTCACAAGATACGTGAAAAGTCCACTAAACACATATCCTAACACAAAAAAACCCATCTGTTTACCTTCTGAAAGTCACAGCCATGCACAGCACGTTTCTCTGTATACATATAGTTTAGCCAGGTATGCTACTAAATTATTAAAAGCAAACTTCATAAATTAAACTATGAACAGTGGCCACTTCTTTTATAATTTTATTTTAAAGATATGGAAGAATATTTAATAAATTTTCAGAAAAATGCATGTGTGGCATCAACAGCGCTTGCGTAATGTTTTTAAAAAATACAGGTCATAGATAAGAAAGAGTTCCTCCACCAACTATGTCTACTCACGCTTGGAATGCAGCTCTGCTCACCACTATACCACCAACACTGTACTCTATTTACTCTCATGTGTAAGGTAATTCGTGTCAACATATGCATATAAATACACATTAAGGAATATGATGGCATTTCAAATAAATGACTTGGATAGGAAAAAAAAAAGGATGCCTATCATTTGATTCAATCCTTCTATTCTAGTAGCTTATTCTAAAGAAATAATTAAAATGTATGCAAAATGTATCCCCACCATCCCTGGGATTCTCCAGGCAAGAACACTGGAATGGGTTGCCATTTCCTTCTCCAAAGCGTGAAAGTGAAAAGTGAAAGTGAAGTCACTCAGTCGAGTCCGACTCTTCACTACACCATGGACTTCGGCCCACCGGGCTCCTCCGTCCATGGGATTTTCTAGGTAAGAGTACTGGAGTAGGTTGCCATCGCCTTACTTAAACTAATTACCACTTCATTTTAACTTTGTGATGGTGGTTTAGTCACAAAATCGTATCTGACTCTTTGTGACTCCATGGACTGTAGAGTCCAACAGACTTCTCTGTCCATGAGATTTCCCAGGCAAGAATACTGGAGTGGGTTGCCATTCCCTTCTTCAGGGGATCCTCCCAACCCAGGGAGCAAACCCAGGTCTCCTGCATTGCAGGCAGATTCTTTACCAACTAAGCCAACAGGAAAGCCTGACTACCTCAGGCTTCTGTCTCAGCCTTATTCCCTCAGTTCATCAAAGGAGAGTAAATATTACTGGATCCCTAACAGCTCTAGGCATTTTGACCAAAGAAGCACTTGTTAATGTAAAGACCTAGAAGGAGCTAGCAGGGGCCCAGGGTTCTTAAGTTTTCAGCTAGGAAATGAAGTAGCTCCAAAGATCACAGGGACTAGTTTGTTACAGATGAGGACCTAATTTGTTACAGATGGGATGTGAATACAAAAATGGGCATATCTCTATCTTTTCCTCTCTTTTTATCAGTAACATAATGGAAATGCTTAACAATGTAAAACACGACTCCAAGTATATTAAAGAGGTTGGAAATTTGTGGAAATACAATTTTGTTCTTTGCCTGGACTTTCTTTTCTGCTGTTTATTCTTTGCCTTCAACAGGAGCTCAATTCAAAACAACTCAGGAGACATTTACATTAAATTATTAAAGCAAACACACAACCCAGCTCTATATTCACAATCCCCGATCTTCAGAATTTCTAGGTTTTCATGACCTGTGCCAAGACCATCCTCAGCATCTTGCCTGTTTCTTTTGTAAGATCCACTGCTACTTTGTTTAAATAATAAGTTGGCCTATGTGTAAATTTGTTTTCTTAGAAAGGATCAAGCAGTTAAGGAAAACTTTGCTATACTTTCATAATCCTTACTGACTTCTCACATTTGCAATTGTATTTATTTATTTTAAAGCTTTTAGCCAGAGCCATCTATTTTGGATACAAAATTCCAACATTTGCAATCTAGCTCATACAAGATCCATTTTCCCTCCTTTGACATTCAACAGAAACTTCAAGATATTTGGACACTTTACAGTAAGAAATTAAAGTAAATAATAAGAAAAGAAGAGATAATGATGTGGCCTGGAAGAAGAACAGTACATAACTCAAACTCCAAATCACCTGGGATAAAAATTATTTACACTGGTGTCAAGTCCTACGGTGTTAAACAGAGGGTCTTATGTACTTCTCAACCCAATTTCATCTCAAGATTAGGAAAATGAGTTAGGAGTGTGCCTTAGGCCCAGGTCTTAAAAACACTGAAGCAAGGATGTAACTAACCCCCTGGAATTCCAACTCCTACTGCAGTGCTTTTAAGAGAATGAGACATGGCATTGTTTTTACCTTAATTATTTTACTGTAAATGGCTCTGCTTCTTTTTTCACTAAAAACAGAGTAAGTTTCTGCATTCTAAGGGCTAAAATTTTAACTGCTCAGTAGTTTTGTGTTTTATTTCCTTTCCCTAACTGGAAAAAAGATCAATACAGTGCAAGCATATGGTAAATAGAAAGAAATTGTTCAAGTGAAGTACAGCCTCATAGTTTCAGTATATTTACTTACTTCGAGACAGTTTATGTCTTTGATAAGACTAATATTTGATAACAGGGAAGAAACACTCATATAGAATGACAGGCAATTCCGAGAAAAGTGGCACCCTCCTGTAGCCAGCTCCACCTAATATGGAAACAGTCCAACATTTGCCCTCCTGCTCTCTCTCACTGATGTACTTCCCCACCTCTAAAACACCTTTATCCCTTTACTGGTAAGTCATATAAAGGGTAATTTAATACATCAAATAGTGGGTAAGGTATTTTAGACCGAGGGAAAGCATGTGAAATACCTGTTTGGATAAAAGGACAAAAGTGAAATGAGTGTCTACAAGAGAGCTTCGTTTCATTATCCCGCTAGGGCTGTCCAGTAGAATTTTCTGTGACTATAATGTTTCATATCTGTGTGATCCAATACAGTGGTCACTAGCTACCTGTAGCTACTGAGCACCTAAAATGTGGTGAATGTCACCAAGTAACTAAATTTTAAGTGTTATTTAATTTTAGCTAATTTAAACCAAAACCTAAATAGCCACTTGTGTCTCACACGTCAAATGCATGCTTCATTTGACAATGTAGCTCAGGAGGATGCAGAGAACGCTGTGGCCAGGGGAACTGATCATGATGGAGACCTGAACCTCAGCATTACTGTAATAACCACACTGTAGAGATTATATTCAGGGAGTCAACATCATGAGAAAGTTAACTCATAAATGATTATAATATAGAAAGCTAATCCACAAAGTGCTACTACATAAAGCTAACATGACTTTCTTTAACATGGAAACATAACTCCCAAGTTATTAAAATATATAAGCCAGAATGTCAACTTACTAAACTAGAGCAGCTGTTTTCCGCTGACTGCATACTAGAACCACCTAGGAGTTATAATAAAGAACACTCAAGTTTGAACCCCAGCCCCAGAGATTCTGAATGAAGCCCTAGCACTGTGTATTTGGAGAGACTCTGGGCTGGGTACAGTGATACAATTTAAACCTTTAGTGGTATCAGCTTTGGTAGCATGGCTCACTCATCTTCACCATCAGGACAAGTCTGCCGAGCATTTCTGACTGTCACATGCATGCAAGCTAAGTCACTTCAGTCATGTCCAACTCTTTGCAATCCAGAGGACTGCAGCCCTCCAGACTCCTCAGTCCATGGGATTCTCCAGGCAAGAACACTGGAGTGGGTTGCCATTTCCTTCTCCAGGGGATCTTTCCAATCCAGGGATCGAACCCATGTCTCTTACATCTCCTGCACTGGCAGGTGGGTTCTTAACCACTAGTGCCACCTGGGAAGCCATATCTTCACAAAAAGAATTAATCTTGTGGACAAATTAACATAGGCTGGTGCTCTGGAGGTTGCCCTGAGTCAAATCTGAAAGATTCTAGGCTTTCTGCTCCTTCTGGGGATTATTAGACCTTTTTCCTGTAAGATCTCAAACCCATTTGGATATTTCTACCTGACCAGTGCTTGAATGCATGCTTTCATCATTGGTCTTTATGGTTCCTAATCTTCATGCTTCACAATGAGCATCCTCCACCCTTGTCTTTTTCACAATCCCTTCTCTTACTAATATTAGACAATCTGAGCTGGATGGACCCACAACTAAATGACTCCGTGACCTTATTCTCATATTTCAAATGGTATAATAATTACTACCACTCACAGTTATGATGATGATTAAATGAAATAAATAAACCTGAGTTACATATAAAACTTAATCAGATTAGGTAGAGTTTTATGACAAGAGAGTTGTGAAAGTTCCTCTTTACTTAATTCAGAAAACCAGATATTTTTCAAGCACCACAGAGTACATGAAAGCCATTTTGAATTTGCTCAGTTAAATGTTGGTGCTAGGAAATTTTAAAAATAAAAAAAAAGAAAATTCCCAAACACCAACATTCAACTGAGCAAATTTAAAACGGCTTTCATGTACTCTGAGGTGCTTGAAAAATATCTGCCTACCTTTTATACTCACATTAAAACAATGTATTTTCTTTCAAAGAAAATGTCTACCCCAATTACCCTGCACCTAATGCCTCTACAATATGGATGAAAGGTTGCACTCTAATCCTAAGTGATATAAAATAAAGGGTCAAGCCAGCCTATTGAGCACAAAAAATTATGCTACAAAAGCTAACACTTTCCGTATGGAATACACAAAACAGGTATGGCTGTCAAAAATGCATAGCAAAATTTTGGAAGATCAACAGATGTGGGTCCCACCTCTCTGCATGTTTAAGATCTGCCATGGAATGAAAATCTGCCGTGATCTGTGAACCACAGATATCCTATTCCCAACCCACGTGGGCAAGTTACATAGGCTCTCTGTGACTTTCTTCATAGAGTGAGGATGCAGAGATGCTATTGGTGTTTTGCCCATCTTGCCTAGGTCTACCCCCAGGCTCATCAGCAAGTAATTCCTTAAAGACCAAAGCCTTCTGCTGTCTTATCTGATGGCATGATCTGGCCACAAAGCTGTACCATACCCATACACAAGGCAGCTGGAGGTTCTGGAGAGTTAATACCCAAGGGGTGACCCTCAACCAATGAGGAATAAGAGTTACCAGCTAAATTCTGCAGCCACCTCAGCCTTCAGTGGGCCAGTTCTGAAGTGTTTTCCATATAGTTTCTCAGAGGGTCCCTCTAGGACTAGGTCCCAGTTGCCTGTAGCAGTAAGTAACTTACTAACAAACTATTGCTGCATTTCACTCCTACTCTGTGCTTCCAGGATCATCTTCCAAATAACAATCTGCTCCCAAGTCCTTTTCCCCAAATAGGCATTTGAGGAACATAAACCAAGACAGGGGATAGTAAATGTATCCATTTCATAGGGCTATTTATGAAGTAAATGAGAGGATAACAGGCAGGAAGGCCAGGGGTCTCCAAATGGAGGAAATAGGCTGCAAGTGTCAGACATTTTTTATCTCTCTTTTAAGTGGCAGGAGGAAACAAACCAGTGATATGTTTTTTTTTCCCTTCTCTATACAAATTTAAAAAGGAGGTTCTTCTTAAAATACTGTGCTGCCATAATGACACCTGGTTCACCTGAAGTTAACCTTTCTCAAACCTTGAGTTAACCAATGCATTTTTCTTATGGAAATGTTTGTCTTAAGCTATGTTAATATACTATGCATTTATCCCAGACTCTGTCTTCAAGTCCCTAATGTCTCATGGCTCAGAACCAACTTGACAAACCAGTTTGTTATACTCAGACATTGTCCCCCTAATCTGTGTAAACGAAACTATTTCTATGGTAATCTGCCTTTCTACAAGATTCAAGTCAACCATTTTATGGCCCTGGGATGATACCCTGGTGCCAAGATTATCCCAAAATACATCTTTTGGATGAGGGGCTTGATGCCATTCTGAGTTTTAAGACATTCCTTTCTTTCATTAACAGACTGCTAGTGACTATATATTGGAGAAGGCAATGGCACCCCACTCCAGTACTTTGCCTGGAAAATCCCATGGATGTAGGAGCCTGGTAGGCTGCAGTCCATGGGGTCGCTAAGAGTTGGACATGACTGAGCGACTTCACTTTCACTTTTCACTTTCATGCACTGGAGAAGGAAATGGCAACCCACTCCAGTGTTCTTGCCTGGAGAATCCCAGAGACGGGGGAGCCTGGTGGCTGCCGTCTATGGGGTCACACAGAGTTGGACACGACTGAAGTGACTTAGCAGCAGTGACTATATAATATCCAGCTAAAAACTAGCAGGTGGGTATTCTTTCTGCCCCCTTCTGATGTCTATGTCAGAAGATTTCTCTATGTCTTTTATACTTAAATAAGACTTTATTACACAAAAGCTCTGAGTGATTAAGCCTCGTCCCTAGCCTCGGACTGAATTCTTCTCTTTCGGAGGCCAAGAATCCCGGCGTCTTTTCGTGGTTCAGCAACAACCTTTCATAAACCAGCTTATCCATGTACAGCCCATATAAGAATGCCAGTTGCAAGTGGGCCCTGGATGTTTGTCCTGGTGCTGCTTGTTTTACCTCCTCTGCAGCAAATAAAATCCATGACAAATTTATTTTTTAGGTTATTGAATTTTTGTGTGCTTGACAAGAAGCACTTGCATTATCTAAAGAAAATGCAGCTAGAAAGAAGAAAAAGTGAACAGAAAATTCAGCCAACTAGTGAACCGTTTGCCCTTACCCATGTAAAGGAGGACAAGATGAAATTATTCTTCTATATTTTAATATTTAATTTACAAAATGAAAATGTCAAGGAGTTATGAATCACTGAATCTCAGAGATCTCGCCCTTCGATATTTGTGTCTGGCTAATTCTTAGCACAGGGACAAGAAGAAATCACCTGAAACTGCCAAAAGAAATACAGTCTTACTATCAGTTCTTTTATTACTATATATATATATATATTTATATACACATATATATATATATAATCACTAATGTCACAGCAAACATGAGGAGAAATAAAACTAATAGAGGAACTAGAAACATGCCATTCTAGTGTAATATTTGTGTTAGTTTATCAATTCAGATATAGGGAAGAGCCACCCTTCCATACAGGCCATCTGTCTTGGAACTGCATTATCCTATTGATAGGGCTTATCACTCTTCCCTCACTTCAGCTACAAACTAAAGGAGAAATTACCTCATTCAAAAAAGCTTGCCAAGTAGTATTAGCTTGGATTGACTATATAAAGTGACATCTTATTAGTAAGGTCACGAATCTTTATGTTGAACTTTGGTGTGATAAAGTAAATTATTTGAAAAATCATCTTCCTGTAGTATATCTGGTTAGCTATACTTTTACTATATTTCTTATCTTTGTTCAGAATATTTCAACTGCCCCCACTGGATGAGCCAATGAGGAACAAAGTGGGTATCTGAATTAAATACTAGACAGGGTCTTCTTTGCTGGCGGCTCAGAGGTAAAGAATCTGCCTGCAGTGCTGGAGACCCGGGTTTGATCCCTGGGTCGGGAAGATCCCTGGAGGAGGGCGTGACAACCCACTCCAGTATTCTTGCCTGGAGAATCCCAAGGACAGAAGGGCTTGGCAGGCTGCATTCCATAGGGGCACAAAGATTTGGATACAACTGAAGCAACTGAGCACACATCCAATAAAAATACTCATTAAAATAAATAACAAATGAACAGCGCCTTGAACAGTGCCTGGCACATGAAATAAGCTATCAGTAAGTGGTAGATACAAGTAGCTACAGCAACTGTAATGCTCTTAGAAGCATAACCGTGCAGCATGCTCTACTTCTCACTATAATTCTGTTGATTTGGTGTGTGTACTAAGTATCATTTATTGTAAAGCAAAAATGGGGGATAATTTAAGTGTACTGCAACAGAGAGAAGAAAAGGAAAGATTTCTATTTGCTGGTACCTCTGACACTTCCTGTCTACTTAATATGTAATAAGAGGATTACTCTAGAGAGAGTGGCAAATATTTTGAATCCTCTTACCTCAAAAATCTTTGAATGGCAAACCCATAAATGGACCACATGGCTCTCATAACAATGTTATTTCAATCACACAACAAATTCTGGTGAACTTCTCTGGTGTGCCAGATACCACGCGACATGACTAGGAAATTCCAAAGTATGTAAGACATTGTTCAATTTCCCAAGAACTAAAAGAGGCTGGAAAATAAAGGAGGGGTAAACAAGGAAGCTAAAGCTACTTGGATAGCACACAAAGAGAAGTGTACTTCTCTAACAAGAAGTGTAGAGAAGTGTACTTCTCTAACAAGCACATTGCTCTAACAAAACGTTTTCTGTTGTCTCTTAGTGTTAATATGTTCACTGTGCCTACTGACCAAACTAACATCTTACGCAACTCAGATTTCCATCCTCGCAAAGCATAAAGTTGTGACTAACAAGGAATTAAGAGGGTGAGAGGTGCTTCCCAGGTGGCTCAGACAGTAAAGAATCTGCCTGCCACTGCTGTAGATGCAGGTTCGGTCCTTGGGCCAGGAAGACCCCCAGAGAAGGAAATGACAACCCACTCCGGTATTCTTTCCTGCAAAATCCCATGGACGGAGAAGCCTGGTGAGCGACAGTTCATGGAGTCACAAGGAGCTGGACACGACTTAGTGACTGAGCACACACACAAGAGAGCAACAGAAACTACTTTAATGAGTGATGTATGTGTGTGGGTGTGGGTGTGTGTGTGTTATAAACCCCCAAAACAACTTTGTGTTTTACATTTAACGAGTTCAAAATACCCATGTTTATTCTCTGACACTAAAAACCTGTGATTTTTGTTCTTATTTATACTATTTCCCTATGGCACCCGACTCCAGTACTCTTGCCTGGAAAATCCCATGGACGGAGGAGCCTGGTAGGCTGCAGTCCATGGGGTCGCTGAGGGTAGGACACGACTGAGTGACTTCATTTTCACTTTTCACTTTCATGCATTGGAGAAGGAAATGGCAACCCACTCCAGTGTTCTTGCCTGGAGAATGCCAGGGACGGGGGAGCCTGGTACGCTGCCATCTATGGGGTTGCACAGAGTTAGACACGACTGAAGTGACTTAGCAGCAGCAGCGTACATCTTTAGACCCTTTAAAAAATTACACACTTGTTGTTCCAAAATTGTCATGAGGGGATTTTCAAAATCGCTCCCAATTTCTATTAGTTGTACTTCTTTGGTTCATTTGACACTATTCTACAAAGATAAATGAGGATTGATATATTTAATCAAAAATTACCCCCAGAAAATAAAGTTTCTCCTATTCTCTGTTGTATCACTTTCAAAATGATCAAGCTTGATTCAAATATACAATATTATTTTAGTTAAAAGATTAATATATAATTCCATATAAATCCAGTAAACTCAAGATTATGCTATGAAAGCAAACATGTCCACAAAGAAGCTTCATGGCATGTCAACAGAATTATAAATTTGCAAATTCTAACTTGCTTTTTCTTCATCTTTTACTTTATGTGATAAAAATATATGGCTATTCCAGTGCTTAGATTATTAAACATTCAAAAGCATTCCTGCTTTTACTTTCTGTAAATTCAAATTGTACAACCTTGGGAAGCATTAGTACCCCAGCCTTTAATGTAAAGTATTGGAGAAAAATAAATATATAGGGTGATTTCAAAAATAAAGCCCTACATCTCTACAGTTTCTTAGAGTTCATGGAGTGTATTACTTTTAACACAGCCATCAGGAGAGGCAGCACTAGGATTACTGACAGTGGCCACGCAAAGTGGTCAAGGTGAGTGGCCAGCACTGATGTGTGCTAGAGAGTCAGAGGAGAGGGTTTTGGACCCTAAGTGAACAAAAATTGAAATGGTGTCCAATTTTACTGAACACTAAATGGGGAAGTGACTAGACCTGGGAAGGAAGATTTTACAGATGGCAAGACCCAAATGTAGCTCCTGGGGACCTGCACTTTCACAGAACGAACAGTTTTAGACATCAGCTATCCATTTCTTCCTGTACTAGGTATTCTCACCTGGAGAACATACAATCTACCTAATACATGGGAAGGCAGATAAGCTCAAGGCTCGGTTATCACTTGCCAGGAGGTAAGTTGTTAACCATTGATTTATAGAAAGAAGACTAGCAGAATATATAGATTATGCTTATCTAAACACTAACTGCTCCTATATCAATGTTGTCAGTTTTAAAAGTTAATCAGTCATATGGCTTTCTTCATATCTTCGCCAACACTATCATCTAAAACACAGGAAAGGTTTTAAAGCAATACTATCCTCTTTGCAACAGGAAGACAAATGTAATTGGTTATATAGTACCTCAAAGTTCACAGTTAATTGTATTAATTATCTTCATATTAACAAGCAATGAGTTAGAGATGTGAAAGTTACACAGATAATAAGGCAGTACCTTGCCCTCAAGGAATTTAGTGTAGCATCATAATTAAGATACAAATTTCGCTGGGCCAAGTACTTTGGGGAAACATAACTAAAATTTTACTCTTTGTCTAAACAGACACCTCTAAAAGATAATTTAAGAAACACCTCTACAATTCAACTCTAGATCTTACTTACAAGATACTCAGATCTTAATCCATCATGAATATCTAATCAACTTGTCAAAAGAATGACTGAATAAATTTTCTTATTTTCAAGCAATTATGACTTATAATAACAAGATGAACATAATTATTATATGGGGAGATCCTCTAGAGATTATCTTATATGCTATTGTCATGCAGTTTAAAATACGTAAGTTTGGGAGGGATGTATTGGGAGTTTGGGGTTAGCAGATGTAAACTACTATATACAGAATGGATAAACTACAAGGTCCTACCATATACAGCACAGGGAACTGTATCCAATATCCTGTGACATTGGAAAGAATATGAAAAAAAAGTATATATAAGTGAATCACTTTGCTGTACAGCAGAAATTAATGCAACATTGTAAATCATCTATACTTCAAAAAAAATTTTTTTTAAATAATATAAAATACATGAGTTTTATTATGAGAAATCTTTCAACTTCTGATGGTGTCACTCTGACCATGCTTTCCAGCATTTGAGGACCCTTACAATCTGTTCCTACTCTTGGTCTATGTTTCAGATTCAGTGCATGCTTATCTTCTCCATCAGACAATAAAATATAGCCTCTGAACTTGATTGGGAACCAACCTGGTGATCAATAAACACTGATTGACTGAAATATCATATGACATTCTAATTTTTCTTTCCAGTTTTCTCTTTTAATCCAAAATTTAAAATGATTGTACATATGACTTTCCAGGGAGCCTTAGTGCTTTTTATAGAAGCAAGAACTCTAACAGTTCAACAACACAGCATCTGTTCATAATCTCCCTGTAGTATTTTTACTGCCAGGATTCCTTCTATAGCATGTACAGTGATTATGGGCTAAACAAGTTCATTAAATTACACTGAGAAAAAACTCTTTCCAGGTTAGTTGCTTTGTTGTTGTTTCAAAGTACTTGCTCCTTCTTTTTGCTATCTACCCTACAGATAGCAAGATGCTGTCTTTTTAAAAATGAAAGTCTATAAAACATACTGATAAATTATTCATCTTCGCCATTTTTCCTCCCTTCGGATGTTTAGAGAATGAGTAGAACCAACAAAGAAAGTTTGAGACCTTCGGGCTATTGAGATATTTGATTTTCCTTCACATTCACTGATTATTTTAAATAGGAAAAGAAAAAAAAAAAACAAGAAAAAAAGCTTTACATAATTTATATGCAGCTTTTCATGGTAAATATGCTTAAAAAGAGGAGAAAATCAGCACAGAGGCAATGCAACCCTAGTTACAGGCTTTAATTAGCTTTGCTTATAGTATCACTTTCATTATTTAGGCATATGACTTTTAAAAGTGCTGAAGATACAGAGAAGAGGCTGACCACACATCCCGTTTCCCCAGACGGTTCTTGTTAATGCATGCGATGTCCTGTGTGGTTAGCACACCCTGTTACTCTCCAGTGTGTTTGGTTTTAAAGGATTATAAATGTATGATCATCCTAGAGATAAGCCATAGGAAAGCAGTGTGAAAATATTACAATATTGTGATCAATAGATAGTTGAACCACCTCTAAATAAACATCAATTTTTCAAAAGACTCTCAGAAAAATTACTTTTCATGATTTTCTGTGTTGATCACTTGAATGTGTTACAAAGACATGTTCCAAAAATTCAGCATTGAATATGGAGTCATGACAATTGCATCATTTAATTGGTTGAAAAGTCCTTGAGTTCAAGCCATTACTAACCTTCATATATAGACTTTCAAAGTTTGGGGAAATAAATTTTTAAAATTCTCATTAAAAATGAGTCACTTAAAAGATCAATTTTAGAAGATATTCTGAAAGATTTTTTTAGAATCCTCTAGCAAAGTCAACAATTGCATTAGAATCTCAGAAAAAAAAAAAAAGTGGCATTCCATCATCTTAAACAAGGTAACCTTTTTTTGTCCCTGTGCTATGGACCACTTTGGACCATTTTTGCCAAGTCTGTGAACCCCTACTAATGAATGTATTTTTTACATGTTTAAAATAAAATATTATTACAATGAAAACCAATTATATTAGAATATAACCATCAAAAATCAAAATATATGTTAAAAAAAACAAACATGATAAAGTAGTAAATAAGCTCCTTCATATACTCATTACATAATATTATTGACTAGCAAGTCTAATAACTGCCATAATTACCAAATAGTGATAAGCATAAATGATATTTTGAAGTTATCTGCAATACCTACAATGTGATCCGAAAAGTCACAGGTTCTGCTCGTGCTACTGTGGTTTATTAACTACATTCACAACTGGAGAAATTTTTCATGAAGAGGTTAGTGAAAATGAAACTGTGATTTTTTTTCCCCAACCAAGTTCATAAACTTTCTGAATTCTATTGTTACATGTACAACATTAGGAAGGCCTAAAAGTCAAACTAGTTGATTGTAAATGCATACTTAATTCATCAAACAACTACTTACCCAGGTAATCAAGCTCCAAAAGAACATTTCTAAAAACAAAACTTCCCATTGAATGCTTTTTAACAACAAAAAAAGAAGGCTTCCACTGAAAATTCAGTTCAGATCAGTTGTGAGAACTGTCGATCATAACGCAGTATACATTGAATGTACTAAATAGAAACAAAGTAGGCATTTTCTAGGAGTTATTTTTAGAAAACAAAGATCCCCTAAAACATTTTTATATTAAACAAAGCATTTTTATATTAAACAGTATGTCCCTTATTCCTATCTCTAATATTTTAAAATCAGTTACATTTTTACAAAATTTTGTCCTCAGATTTGCATTACCTTGTTTTAATTTAACAGCATCATACAGTCATACTTAAGCTTTTATTTCTCAGAACTTTGAATGAAATCCAACAAGCAAAGACATGGAAAATACATACACACAGTTAAGGCCCTCAGCCTCAGCAGCTTCACTCTCTGGAACAGACTCAAGTGATTGGTAATTAAACATGTGCAATCACAGATCATTGGAACCTAAAAGGACCCAAGAAGCCACTTTGTCTAACCCTCACTTTACTAATGAGGAACCAGAGACAATGAGAGTTTGACTTCCAAGGTGACCTGGAGAAGCTAGCCTGACAGTTAATGCAACACTCCCTCCAGCTCCCAGCAAGGACCAATTGTGTTTCAGGGGCCACTTCTATCAAAATATAGCTATTGAATCAAGGGGTTACAATCAATTAGAAATACATCTTATTTATAGGTTTTTGCTTCTCAATATGAGAATTAGATAACTTAAATGATGATCACATTTCCAGAAGAGAGGTCTTTAAAAAATATGAAAAGATCAAGAATTTGCTGTAAGTAGTTTCAAGGTCTAATTTATTAGTGATGTAATTTTGACTACTGAAAACCCAGGTAAGCCATTCCTAATTTTATTTTTTCAGATGGTCTTTTTTCTCTGATTATAAAAGGAACCCATTATAATACATTTTGAAAACACAAATGAAGAGGAAGATAAGAAGAAGCCATATATCCAGAGTCAAAGACATTATTGATAATGTTGGTAATATTTCAGCATATTTCTTTCCAGATATAAATGTATATATGAATATACAGTTATATAATATAAACTTTCATATTAAGATAATATTACACATAAAATTTTATAGCCTATCCTTTCTCTTAGCATTATACCGAGATCATCTTCCCATTGAATTCAAATTATTCCCAAAACATTAACGTGAAAATTTGTGTTTAGTGGTTATTAAAGTAAAAAAATTTAAAGACACTATAATCAATAAAATGATTCCATTATATAATTTTCATTTACTGGATTATGTAGCCTAGCATTGGATCAGGTAACTCTAATGCATTAAATTGCTCTAAATAAAAAAATATTAAAAATACATGTTTATAAAACTGTCTTTAGAAAAATTTAAATGCAAATGGCTAAAATATTTGGGGAAAAAGTGTAATATCCTAGGAAATTAGAGAAATGAAAACTCAAAGAGAAAAGTGGGAAGATTCAAAAAGGTATTATGATAGGAAATGCTGACAGGGCTCTGTAAAGTCATGAAGGAACACAGTACTTATGCAAGGAAGCAGCAATTGGTACAAATATTTAGGGCCTAGCTCATATAGGAATTCAATAAATATTTGTTAAATAAATGAATGGGAATCAATTTACCAATATGTATTTAGAGAGTTGAATATGATTATATCCTTTGACTGACAATCTTACTTAAGGGAATATATACAATATTTAGACTCAGGTACTCACTGTCGTTTTCTTAAAAGGGAAAAACTGTTCACAACTAAATGTTCAGGACTGGTATACTGATTAAGTAAATGACAGAGATGTAAAGAGCCAGACAGATAATTCATGTTAATTTAACAACTATCCTAAAATTATAAGTGCCTTACCTATACTATAATTCTTAGTTTAAAATGATTGAAATATTTAAAATATTGGTGTATTTAATCTCCTGGTATAAGACTTTATTTCATTCTTTTAATGAAATAATTAATTTTAAAATTGAAAAAAATCACTACTTTAAAAAAAGGTGAGAAGCTCAAATAAATATTGTTTTTCTTCCAAAATATTTTCTTACAGTCAATCTCAAAGGTGTTGCCCACCTATCAGTCCTTGAATATCACAGAAGATAGGGAACAAGGCTTCCTTTGATAGTCATTCCAATGGTGGGGAAAAACAGTCGTGATACGCTATTCTCCTAGGACCATGACTTAGAAAACTCTGATACATCCTCTTACCTAATCTGAGCTTTATCAGAGATGTTATTAAATCTAACACACACGCTCACACATACAGCTTAGAGATGCAAGCTTTTAAAAACCCACACAACTCATAATACCTTTGTAAGCTCTGATGGTTCACTCCCTTCTTCTACCACAATCAGCTGAGCTCTGCCTTTCCTTTCATTGTCCCGAATGCCGATGGCAACCTGGCTGGCCTTCAGGCGCTCGTACTTGTTGCAAGAAGATCCACACCACTGGTAAATTTCCTAAAAGAAACAGACAGATCTTCTGACCTCAAGAATATACGACAGACATTCAGCCCGGGTATAATACACGCTGTGGTTAATTAGGAAAAAACGCAAAGGCATAAAAAATAAAGTTATCCACTGGTGAGGTATATATAATTCGATATATTTAATTTATACCTCATTGTGTATCCTGTTGCTTTCAGTTAGCATTATAAAGTGGGCATTTTTTAAACATGGAAAATATAAATACATATCTCAGCATTCTGTGTATATAATCCACAAAGCACAATTTATGAAAGTAAACTTATACAAGTTATAAATGTAGAATAATAAACCTAACATCCTTCAGAAAGTTAGTCAAGAATCTATTACAGTAGTAATATGATCTTGCTGATCATAAAAAATGATATTATCACTTTTGTAAAGCAATTTAACAATCTTTACCGAGTCATGAAAAGTTAAACCTTTGACCCAGTAATATCACTAACTGGAATTTATTTTAATAAATTATTCATAAAGAAGAGAAAAAAACATGTGTACAGGAGTTTTTCACAGCTGAGATTTTTGTAAGGCATTGAAAAGACATTAAATGTTCAACAATAGGATAACAGTTATATAAATTATGATATATAAAAATATACTTATATATAAAAATTATACTTTAACAGAAATTTTAAAAAATGGAAACAGAACAACAGCAGTTTTATAAATAGTAAATCAAATATATTACTTGCCTTTATATTACAGTATATATTTTGGACTTAGGTACAATGTTCAGAAAGTATACAGTAACAAATGAAAGTAAAAATAAATGTCATTTTCTCCACTAAATGTGAGTTAACACAGAAAGAAGTTTAATGGTACCCAGGCTGGTGGGATGTGGGAGTAGGTATTATCATACACTATTAAGGTGACAGATACTGAGACAGGCTCTTTTCAAGGGCAGTTTGGCATCACATTAAAAAATTACATGTGCTTTTAGAGTCAGGACCGTTTCTAGGAATCTATTTTACAGAAGTATCAGACACCAGATACAAAAACAAAGAAACAAAACCAAATGCCCATTCAATAGGGAAATCACCATAAAAATGTCATTATGTGGATACTATAGACTATCCTTCAGTGGTTAGAAATTGAGGATAATGTTTAAACACTGATGTTGAAAATATCCAGGTACATCATAAAGACTTAAATAAAACCACACAATAATACAGTTCCATTTAATTAGATACAAAAATATAAGCTCTGTTTTTGCCTTTGCAGGAAAAAGATTTTTAAAGCTACACAGTGTCTCACGGGGAGGGGCACATATTTGCAGAAAGAAAGCCTTCAGTTTTTAATCTGTCTGTTTTTTTCTTTTTTTTTTTAATAATGTCACTCATTTATTAAGTGATTATTAGGAGCTAGATGTTGGGACTAGAGATGAATGAGTGGACACTAGCAAGGGAGACTGACATGTAGATCACTAAGGCTAGTAATATGTTTGCACTACCGTCGGTTTTCAAAACGTTTCCATACATACTTGTCTAGTCAATCTGGAGGGGAGGTTGCACTGTGGTTAAGTGTAAAGGAGACAGACTTTAGCAGCCTTTTACTATGTGACTTTATGTTTGCAAACTTTCAAACGAGGGAATAAATTAATAACAGCAAAAAAAAACCCAGCACCCTCAAAATCAGAGAAACGGTCTCTTTTCGCTGATACAGTCCAGAGTTGTTTCTTCATTCAAAGATAGCTTACTATTGCCTAAAATTGGGCAGGCTCCCTGTCCGTGGGAGTGCAACTTCAAAGCACACAGCCCAGTAACAGCTTCTCTAACCCCTTAAGCTGTACCCCCAACTCCCATGTTCCTTATTCATCGGCTCCACTTTCCTTTTCAAGAGTAAAATATAACTCTTAGGAATTCACGCCTTCATAAGAAGTAAAAGAAAAAGGGACTGTGCCTTGCAACTCCTTTCATTTCAGAATCCGATCTAGTTATTCAACATGATTAAGGGAGTGGGGTTTTTTTCCTTCTGTTTTTTTTTTTTTTTTTCCTGTTTTCTACACCTGGGCTTCTGAATATGAGACTCACATTTAGAGGTGATTTGAATACCAGGCCCACATTAGCAATTACAAACAGTGAAAACAAATGGTTCCCAATGATCAGCCAACACCTAATCACTGAGCATTAAAATCAGATGTTAGAGTAGGATAGTGGTTTTTTTTTTTTTTAATATGGATACCTGAGCCTACCCTTTAGGGACTCTCAGATGTGTTCTAGGCAACTGCATTTACTGACACTCCCCTGATAATTCTAAGCATTAAACCAGGGCTGGAACATCTGCTGGTCTCTAGGAGCAAATTGCACCCAGCAGGTGTTGCAGGGAATCTATCATTTCTAATTACCCCTTGAAGCAAAGCAGGCTACTCTGCCAGTACACTTAGGCTCTTAGCTTAGGTACCTTTTCTTCCTTATTCCGTGATATTTTGCAATTGGTTTTTTTCTTAGTAGATCTGAGAAAACAAACTTCTAATATTTACATTACAGTGAAATATAAGAAGTGGATAAGAAGTTATCTCTCAAGATTTCTCAGACTGTTAGCCACATTCATTACAGATTTGCTCTGTATTTTTATATGCATCCAATAGATGTTGATATTCTCTCTAGTTTTATAAATGACCTCTTATCTACTTCAAAGAAATTATATAAAATCACACTAACTGTAAGGAAATCAAACCAGTCAATCCTAAAGGAAATCAGTCCTGAATATTCATTGTAAGGACTCATGCTGAAACTGAAGCTACAATACTTTGGCCACCTGATACAAAGAACTGACTCATTGGAACAGATCCTGATGCTGGGAAAGATTGAAGGCAGGAGGAAAAGGGGACGACAGAGGATGAGATGGTTGGATGGCATCACCAACACGATGGACATGAGTTTGAGGAGTTGGTGATGGACAGGGAAGCCTGGTGTGCTGCAGTGCATGGGGTCGCAAAGAGTTGGACACAACTGAGCGGCTGAACTGAGTTTTTATTAGTGTTTGTAAAGCATTAAGGAAGTCTGGTAAAACATGTTTAAAAATGAATTCTAGTTAATGATAATTTTATAAATATTATTTAACATAGAATTTTATAATATTCCTTGGACCCCAAAATATTTTTTATGATATTATTTTGAGAGTTTTTTATGTGCAGTATCAATTCACAGATAAATTTAGTTTTAGAAAATATTCCTCACCATTGCTTAGAGACAACTTTCAACCTTTAACATAGCAAAAATATATCTAGGAAAAACTCATAAAAATGATAAAACTTTTAAAAGTAAAGTTTTCCTTTTAACTCAAAGAAGACTAAATCATCAAAGAAAACATTGCCAAAAAATTTCTTATTGAGCATGAAAATGGATGTTGTGTATTATGCTTACTCTTTTATTATTTTCACCTTATTTTGTGATATTTCTAGAAGTAACATAGCTGATTTATTAGATTTAATTTTCAGTGATTAACTTAGACAAGAAATGCAATAAAATGGGGACTTTAAATTGCTAAAAGCCAGAACTGTTTAAAAAGTTAATTAAAATATAAAATTAAAAAAAATTTAAGTTAATAAAAAACACTTTTCATTCAATACTATGTTTTTTATACAAACATAGTTTGTTCAGTTATGGACATTAAAACATACTTCAAATTTTAAACAGAATTTGAGCAATTCATTCAATTTGAGCAGTTCATATTTTACCACATGTGGGTGATGTGTTTAAGACGTCTCATTTTAACAGAGCGCTACAGTGATGAAATAAATGCATGTGTGCAGTACTATTAATAAGCTGCACTAGCCCAACACGCACCCTATTCAGAGGCAGTTGGTTAAGACTACTTTACCACTCTGCAAACGAAGAAACCTTGTACTCAATTGGCCCCATCCTTGAAAAAACTCCCCTATAATTCAACTTAACCTTTTTTTAAAGGGCAAGGGCTAAAAAATAAGAAATTCTGCACAGAGCTAAAAAATGTAACTGATGTGATAGGTTGATGTGTATTCTTAAAACAGAAAAAGCTTTCACTATAATTTAAATTGTTTTGATTATAATACTTTTTTTTTCCAAAAACTTCTTCACATTTATTTATTTATTTTTTTTCTTTTCTTTATTTTCCATCCTGAGGGTTCAGGATGATTATAATACTTGAATGGGAGTTAGATAAACTTTTTGTAAATCTGATTTGTGTACTGGACACTAAAAATTATAAAGCAAATACAGTTTCAGAGGCAACTATTTTACCTTCTAAGATCCTAAAGACTTTAATAACTCAACAGAAAACTTTACATTTTTGCGGGGAAAGGACATAAAAACTCCTTGTAAATATGGAATTATCCATTCAATTCAGACTGAAGTCCACTTAAATTTTGGCAGAAATTTGCTGATGTATGTACTGCTCATGAACACCCTCAAGTAGAAGCTTGTGAAGCCACAATTAACTCTTAATGTACAAACTATTTAAGGAAAGTAAAATTATTCTGGATAGTTGGAAAAGGAAGAAATAAGGGAGCAAAAACACTCTGTTACTGGAGATTAGTTTGGACCACCAGTAACAAGAAATAAAAGTAAGTGAGTGGTATTCATAGAAACAACCACACTGCAGGCAGACCAGAGGTTTCTAAAATTTCTTCTAAACTACATGGTCAGAGCTAACAAGTCACACATCGAAGTGTAGCCAAACCTCATTCGGGGACAGGAAATAAGAGCAGAAATAAAACAATGGTTAATGATGCCCTTGAAGGGAGGCAAGATTTTAGAAGCTGAGTTTAAAGGAACCCTCCAGTGATGGTGACTCATGGGCAAAGAACTCAGCATGGACTTGCTCCTTTTCCAAGCTATTTATTCTAAACATATCTAAAAGTTTATAAAAGCTGGGGGTAGGAGAAGCAGACCTCTTACTCTCCTTGCTTCTATCGGTTTTATGTTTCCAGCGCCTAGTTTTCCCTTTGTTGTTATTTAGTCACTAAGTCGTGTCTGGCTCCTTTGTGACCCCATGGACTGTAGCCTGCTAGGCTCCTCTGTCCATGGAATTTTCCCAGGCAAAAATACTGGAGTAAGTTGCCATTTCCATCTCCAGGGGATCTTTCCTACCCAAGGATCAAACCCATCTCTTCTGCATTGCATGCAGTTTCTTTACCACTGAGCTACTAGGGAAGCCCTAGTTTTCCTTAGATCTAGTTAACCACAAATACAGAAGTTCGTTCAGATGCCCCTCTAGGCTGAAGGGTCTTTAAGCATTGCTTTAAAAAAGATATTAACTTGCACAATATTTCCCAGAATCTCCATTTTTTTTAACTTTAAAACATGATTTTTAGTTTTTGGATAAACAAATGTTCATTTATATTCTATTTTGTTGTTGTTTAAAGTCAAGCTACCTCAATATCCTTCAATGACATGCATATGTGTTTTTAAAAGCATCTCTGACTGAAGGATAGAAGATGGGTGCAGAGGGTGTGGATGGTCACAGAATGCTGGGTGACCAGAAAGGAGGAATTGCATGTGAGGTAGGACAGAGCAGTGCTGATGGAGAAGCAGAGAAGAATAGAGGGATATTTATAAGACTAAAGTTTACAGGGAGGGTCAACCATGCCTTTGGATGGGTACTGGAGGACGGAGAAAGGGGGACATGACTTGGACAACTCTAGCATGGCTGCAGCAGTAATGTCATTTATTGGGACCAAGTGACAGCTTTTGGAGCAAACTTTTCATAAGAAGAGAAGGCGAGATTGTGTCCTACTCAAAGTACCTAGCAAAGCAAGGAAGTCTTATAGTCACATCTTATTAAAATAATTTCCACCAGCCACATAAGTAGGTGACTCAACTATTTTTAACTGACTTATTTGTTCTTTAGACGTATGACTGTGAACTTCCCAGCACCTTTAGGCATCTCCCATATTGAAATGTGAATGTTCAATAACCTGGGAGTGGGGCTTAAAAAGAATCTACATCAGGACTTCCTTGGCAGTCCAGTGGTTAAGACTCCCCACTTCCAATGCAGAAACATGGGTTTCATCACTGGTCAAAGAACTAAAATTCCATGTGACAAGTTAAAAGTTAAAAAAAAAGAAGAACCTATACCAAAGGCCCATTCCAAAACCTTAAAATCAGAATTCCAGGAATCCAATCACAGGTATCAGTACTCTTAAAACCTCTTCTAAATGATTCCAGTGTGAAACCATGATTGAGAATTAAAATATAATTCCTAATACCTTGCGAGCCATCTGTGTTAGTGCCCTCATCGATTCTCCAGTTACAGCATGTGCGTAGCTCTGTTCCAGCGCTTCTAACATTCTACCTGATCAGACTCTGATTTGTGTATGTGTTTGTGTCTCTCACCACTTCACAGCACCTTGAGGTCAAAGGCTATCTGGTTTTCATCTTTATACTCCAAACACCCAACACATGCTAAGAACACACTAAATGCCATCCGTCCGTACTTTTGCTGCAGAGTAAATTCTACAGATTTAAAATTAGGTTGATCTTGCCCATTTCTCTTCTTGTTGTCCCCAGTAGATCTAGTGGAGTACTTTGAAGTAAGGAAAAATGTATCCAGAACAAACGATTCTGCTCAGTTTTCAGTTTTAAAGTTAGCCTCCTTAAGTCATAGTAGAGACAAAAGTCTGAAAGCCAACAAAACTTTAATTTAAAAGAAACTTGATTTTGCCAGAGTTAAGGGTTTTGCAGGGGAGGAGTGAGGATGTGGTCTAGAAAGTCAGATCTGTATATCAAGAACCACGGTCTTGGCCTTAGGGACTAGAGTGCACTGCAGAAACCACCGAGAGGACAGCAGTGTGAAATAGTGTAAGACTAGTTTGTCTGGTCCAAAAAGAGTAGGTCATTACAAGCAAACTAGGAAACATGACCAGGTGCAATGAATCTTTGAGAAGAGCTTGGTAATCTCTGTCATACATTTATCCGTGATGCTGAGCATGAGAGCAGAAACAACTCTGGACAGTGTCCAGGCAGTTGGACTAACAGGTATTGGCAACAACTTGGACACGCTGTCCCCGAAACTTTTACGTGGCACAGGAAAAACTAAGCAGAACGCCTAAGGGTGGGTACCGTTGTGGCTGACAGACCAGGAAGGGCCGTGCCGTGGAGATGTGGGCATCTCAAAAGACCAAAGTGAGGATACTTTCCAGCAAATGCCTTAGGATAGAGGTCAAAGCCCAGCAGTTAAGATTCAGTGAAATGTCAGTGCCTCTGGGAAGGTTAGGGAGGAGGGAGGCTGAAGACTGCAAACCAGACTCACACTTTCATTCTCAACCCTCTCCCCATCCCAGGCCATTAATATTCCATATACTTCCTCTGGGATGGGGGCGGGGGTGGGTGGGATAATCTGATGTGCTTTAATGACAACAACGCAGTGTGAACTGCAGCCTAGGAGGCAAGTAGAAGAGATGAGTTCACTGGATTTAGCAGAAGGCATGGATGTAGCAGAAGGCATGGATGTAGCAGAAGGCATGGATGTAGCAGAAGGCATTGATGCTCACAGGAAGTACAGTTTCAAAGAAACGGTGGGAGTGAAAGTCAGAAGACGTGGGTTGAAGGCCACGTCTGGTCAATGAGGAAGTGCAGGCTGCTTTCTTGAAGCAGATGACTGACTATGGGAGAGGGCAGGGTAGATTATAAATAGCAAGGCAGTAGGGCAATATTGCATAACTGACCAAGTAAGTTAACACGGGAACGGAACATGCAGAACATCATGATTAAAAACCCACCACAGCAATTATCCTTCAATTTAAAATAAATACATTTTTAAAAATAAATAAAATGGATAACCAACAAGAAAAAAAAACATTCAGCACAGATTCCTATTTCTCTGAAACCTAATTCTCCACTAGTGACTGGCTCTGATATACACTTCTAAAAGAGTTAACTTCAGATCCCAAACTTTGAGAATATGGGCTTTTTTTCATTATCACTCACATTCCTGGGTTATAGATGTTCTGTTGCAATATTAAGCTGTGATGTTATTAATTTCTACAAATTCCTCATATCTTTAAAAATAGTGGGAGAGTAATGATTCATAAATTCAGCAACATTAGAACATATATTTCAAAAGCATTTTTCCAATAATTCGGTAAATTCCAAATTGCTGAAATCTACCCATGTCTCATATTATTTACTGAAAATACACTAAATATAAGACAACTTATCCAAATCATCCTCTAAAATGATAATTTTCTTAACTTCCAAAGTGATTAAATAAATAATTTTACAATTTCATGCTTTAGGTTGGAAAGATTTTGCTGTCATGTCTAGGGAATATTTTGTCATTGTTGTTCAGTCACTCAATCATGTTCAACTCTTTTGCGACCCTATGGACTATAGCCTGCCAGCCTTTTCTGTCCATGGGATTTCCCAAGCAAGAAATCTTGGAGCAGGTTGCCATTCCCTTCTCCAGGGGATCCTCCTGACCCAGGGATCAAACCCTCCTCCCCGCACTGGCAGACAGGTTCTTTGTTTCTGAGCCACCAGATAAGCCCCTAGGGAATATTTACTGTAGTCTAAAATCCTATCACACCAAATGTTACTAAGGTATATGCCACATCACCTTAATACTAGTGATTGTTTATCGAAAAAAAAGCTCACTTCCCCCCAAAACAATCAAGACACAGGATTTAGGTTATACCTATAACCTTAGTGTTGGCCATGTGGCTTTAGCTTAATGACAGCTTTAGATGTGCAACCTATCTTCTTTCATACCTGGGTCATGAAACACATCAAGTAACAACTAAAGCAGAAAGTGGTCACAAAATAATTAACTCAATAACTGCTATTAAAATATTATGACAGAGATTTTCATTTCATTCTTATTGGTTGACTATGACACACCCCAAAACTAAAGTGCCCAAGGTAACTGCAAGATCTTATCACCTTTTAGAAACTTTTGGCGACATACCAACTGGTTAAAGGTTAGTAATATAAACACAGGTCATGTGAGTGTTTGTTCTAAAATACTTAGGAATTCAGAGCTTGAATCCTACTAGGATATCTCTGGGAGTGGTGGGAAAGTTCCACAACATAAGAGGGAATCAGCTTCAAGTATTGATGCAAGAAAATTATCCCAAATGTCTCTAATCAGCCACGAGAGCAAGAGATAACTTGAAAGTCATTGGAAATATTAACTACATAAAATAAAGAAAATTGACTATTAAATAGGTCAATGTCCTTGAACCTTTTTATAGAGACTCTTCCCTATGACATGAGCCTGGATTTGCGGGGAATATTCCTATGACAGGTATTACCTATGGAAAGACAGCATGTTACCAGAGCTATAATCAGTCTAGCACAGCACTGAACTATGCAGCCCATTATGGAAATTCAATACTTATTCAATAAAATAATAAGTAATTTCATTGTTGTTTAATTGCTCAGTCGTGTTCAACTCTTTTGCAACCCCATGGACTATAGCCCACTGGGCTCCTCTGTCCATGGGATTTTCTGGGCAAGACTACTGGAGTAGGTTGCCATTTTCTCCTCCAGGGGATCTTCTGAATCCAGGGATCAAACCTGCATCTCCGTGTCTCCTACACTGCAGGCAAACTCTTTACCATTAAATCACCAGGGAAGCCAAATAATTTCATTACTAATACTAATTTCAGTAGATTCTAAGCCAGATTAGACATAATCTATTCTGAGTTAAGCAGATTCTGAAACTGTTGCAAGATACTCTGTTATAGAGCCATTTCACACTTGGTAGGATGTAAACTATGAATAGAAAAATTCAGGTCTCGTTCCAGATCGCCGCTCAACCTGCTTTAATGCAAGTGACTTTCTCACATATTCTAAGGTGGTTTTCTCTGGAAACTGGAATGGTAACTGTCATTTCCAGATATGATTGTGTGTCAGACGGGACTGAATCACCATCAGCTGAGATCAGTATGTCACTAGAAACCACAGTCAAGATGAAAAACAAAAACAAGGAAGTTAAGGCTGGAAGAGGTTAATGACTTGCTCAACATAAAAGAGTAGAGAGTTGAAAAGTTCAACTGGACACTATTCATGACAAAGAGATTATTGCACTTGTAAAACAAATACATTATATATAAAATATTTTTTTTAGGAAGGAAATATTTTCAAGTAATGGCAATGATGAATTACAGTATCAATGGGAAGTATTTACAGACCCCAGAGCACATCTAATCAAATACCCAAATTTGTAGATGAGAACCTGAGATTATATTCAACTTGATGAAAATTGAGGCCCGCTTTTTCCATGAACCATATCACCTTATATATAAAAATACTTTGTAAATTATAAGGGGATAAAGGGCTATAAAATATAAGTAGTTAAGACAGAAAATTAATTATTGTACATTAGCTGTGAGAGATTCCAAGTGCTGTGACTGTCTTTGGAACTGCACAGCTTAATACACCTGATCATCTATTTATATGCCATGGTTTTGTTTGCTGGTGAGTGCAGAGAGAGAATAGCATCTGTTTTCTGCCTAGATATTAAGGTTAGGTGGAGAAGGCAATGGCACCCCACTCCAGTACTGTTGCCTGGAGAATCCCATGGATGGAGGAGCCTGGAAGGCTGCAGTCCATGGGGTCGCTGAGGGTCAGACACGACTGAGTGACTTCACTTTCACTTTTCACTTTCATGCATTGGAGAAGGAAATGGCAACCCACTCCAGTGTTCTTGCCTGGAGAATCCCAGGGACGGGGGAGCCTGGTGGGCTGCCATCTATGGGGTCGAACAGAGTCGGACACGACTGAAGTGACTTAGCAGCAGCATGAAGGTTAGGACTTCAGTCTGGTTAGGGCAATAGGACAGTATCTAAAGTTGAAAAGGACATTTCCATGAAATTCACTGTGAAATACAGGGCAAGAATACTGCCATTTTGCATGTAGATGTCTAAATGTAACACTGGGAATTGTACTTTGGGCATTAGTAGCATAATCTCAACTATGCACACAGCTTGTATAATCTAAGACAGTCAGATTATACACTGCTGCTGCTGCTGCTAGTCGCTTCAGTCGTGTCCGACTCTGTGCGACCCCATAGATGGCAGCCCACCAGGCTCCCCCGTCCCTGGGATTCTCCAGGCAAGAACATTGGAGTGGGTTGCCATTTCCTTCTCCAATGCATGAAAGTGAAAAGGGAAAGTGAAGTCCTTCAGTCGTGTCCGACTCTTCACGACCCCATGGACTGCAGCCCACCAGGCTCCTTCGTCCATGGGATTCTCCAGGCAAGAGTACTGGAGTGGGGTGCCATTGCCTTCTCCAAGATTATACACTAGTAGTAATAAAAGTAGAGGTGTCCCTAACTTAGAGAACCCAATGAAGTTTACAATTTGGGTCATTTTCCAAACCATTTATAACCTTAGCATATTCAATTTCTGTGCTCCTGCCAGCTTAATACTGCTCACACTGAGCTTTGTGTAGTTCCATTTTTAAATTCCTTGGTATCACGTCTTTCTATATACATGAAATAAACTCTTTTGGCCTCTGACTGATGCTCTTCCCCAACATACTGCCTAAGGAGAGGCAGTAAAACAAAATACTTAGGTAGGAATCACTGTTCCCTGGTGGCTCAGCAGTAGAGAATCCACCTGCAATGCAGGAGACACGGGTTTGATCCTTGGTTTGGGAAGATGTCCTGGAGAAGAAAAGGGCAACCCTGCCACTGCACGTGGTTTCCAGTAGCAGGAAATACCCTTTATTTCTACTTTTTTTTTTTTCCTTCTACTTTTGAAACCTTACAAAGTTTTAAAGACTTAAGTCAGATATTGCCCATCCCACTAAGATAATACTAGACATTTGTACTTGTGCCTTTTCTTCTAACAATTCCGAGAGAATTAACAAGTACGAAATAGTATTATGTGTGTGGCTATATGGGCTATATTAGTATTTGTTGAAATACTTTCCCTACACTCTTCAGGCAGGCTATTTACACTCATCCTATGTCCATGTTAAATTCTAGAATCTTTGCTTCCTGGGGGAATCAATTTCCCCCTCATGCAATGTTTTCCCACACATATTTCAGGACAAAAATAATTAGAGGAAGCTCTGTTCAAGAAGAAGGGGAACTATATTAAGAATTATTCAATTTCTGTTCTATGGTAGGAAGAACTAAATCATTACTCCATTCTAATTAAGTTTATCAAAAGAAATAAAAACTTCTGAAGTTTTATGTGTCATTTAAATACTTGCCAACTAGTCATATGATATGACTGCATGTCACGTAGCCATGACCACTTTCTAGTGTGTAGAAAAAGTGAGTATATTCCACAACACATACATCTGATTTGATCTGAAGACAATTTACCTTCCTCTAGACATCTCCAGGTAAGCATAACACTTACAGTGCCAAGGTCAATGATGAAGCAGTCACCCTTGTTGAAACTGTCCCAGCTTAGGGGAACTTCCGTGGCCCTGACGACTCTCCGACCTTTCACATGCAGGAGCCTCTGAGCAGTCAAGTCATTTGTAAGCACATGATTGAGTCCAGATGCCACACCGCCAGCCTGATCAGTGAGAGAAAGAAAACAAAACAAAACAGCTGAGGCTTTGACACGGCAGCTTAGAAAACCGCTGGTGTTGGTACCAAACTGCTTGCTAGGCCAAGAGAAAACAGCCAAGGGCGTGTGAAAAATTAAATATGCAGAAGAGAATTTCCAACAGGCAAATCAATAGGTAATTGTTTTGTTGTGGGCTCTTTGTCCTTCCTATTTTAACCATTCCTGTTAATACCGCAAATATTTACAGAAAACCCTCAGTATATAAAACCTGCTACATAAACAGAAAAGAGTTGTTATTCTTTTCCTTTGGGGAACTAATGATTCTCAAAGCACTGAATGAGAAGGCAGATAAGGATTTCAGAGGAAAAGGTGACAGGAGGTTAGAGAGTCAGAGGTCACAAGCATACACGAAGGAGGGCCCGGGAACCAGGCAGCGTGAAATTCCCATGGTCACAGCCTCAAGACAGAGGAGGGACCTGAGTGCTTGCCAGGTATGGGCTGCTTCTAATCTTAGTCCTTGATTTTGCATTAAATAAACATCACATGTCTTATTTATCTATTTATTTAGGTAAAAAGAGTACAAAACATGCCAGGCCTAAGTATTTACAGTCTAAATTGGTGGCATATCCCCACCAAAACAGAAAGAAAATCAAAGTCCAACCACGTTGAACTAAGAAATGGGGACAAATAAAGATGAACTGTATCAAGCACATCTTCTTGCATCATTTGAAATTAGCTTTCAGCTTTTTCAAGCTTTTTATTCTTTTCCTGAATTAAAATGTTAGGGACAATAATATTTATTTACTTCCCTAATTAACTATGAGGTAATGTACAAAATAAAGGTGCAGTGGAAATAAATCTGTTATTTATTGATCAAAATCCTCCCATGATAATATGGAAAGAAAATTAGCCGTATAAATTGGGACTTCCCCAGAGTCCAGTGGTTAATATTTATTTACTTCCATAATTAACTATGAGGTAATGTACAAAATAAAGGTGCAGTGGAAATAAATCTGTTATTTATTGATCAAAATCCTCCCATGATAATATGGAAAGAAAATTAGCTGTATAAATTGGGACTTCCCTGGAGTCCAGTAGTTAAGACTCTGCCTTCCAATGCAGGGGTTCGAGTTCAATCCTAGGTTGGAGAGCTAAGATCCCAGATCCTTGGGGCCAAATAACCAAAAACATAAAACAGAAACAATATTGTAACAAATTCAATAAAGCCTTTAAAAATAAATGGTTCACATCAAAACAAAATCTTTAAAAAATGAAGTCTATTAAATAATCCAGATTTCAAGTTTATTACATCAACATATACAATAAATCCAAAGAAAGAGGTCAAGCTTCATATATAATTAATAGCACATTCTTTAAATTTCCAATGACTTTCAGACTTCTCCGCTTTTCCAAAAGGCCCTCATGAATATAAAGGTTTTATTAGTATGGGCTTAAATGTTGACTTCAGGATAACTATAACCACAAGCTTTTACAAATACATAATAATTTCCCAGTTCATAATTTTAAAAGGATTGCCATATTTCTTGACAGCACAAAGTAGTATAAAATAAAAATAAAGTTTATCATCTACATATTATGTTTTGCCATTTTAATTTTTTAAAATAAGAATTATACTGTGATCTGATAACAAAAAATAGTGTAAGAACACTGTGTTCTGAAAAAAAAAAGTCATAAAATATAGAGTTGAATTAGGCTGAAAATAAATATATAATATTAGGATAATTTCATATGGTGAACTATCAGAGTGATATATATATAGTATGTGAACATTTAATGGTAGTTTTAAAAATTAATTTTGTCTCTAATATTTGATGCCAAAAATGAACAAAAAACTAAAGTTCCATATATATCCATATCAGAAAGTAATTCTTCTGTGAACATTGCTTGAATGAACCCTAGAAACTCCCAGTCTCCTTCTACCTACTTTATAGAATGAAAGCAAGGTGGATGATCTTCTAAACCAAGGGCACCATAAATACAGTTTTACTGGCTGACAGATGTCTAATTGTTGCTACTTACAACCACAGTTGGGGCTGGGTCTTGTTCAAGCTGGGACAGGGGCTTAGCCAGAGAGATAATAAAGGAAGCAATGCTGCTGCTGCTGCTGAGTCGCTTCAGTCGTGTCCGACTCTGTGCGACCCTATAGACGGCAGCCCACCAGGCTCCCCCGTCCCTGGGATTCTCCAGGCAAGAACACTGGAGTGGGTTGCCATTTCCTTCTCCAATGCACAAAAGTGAAAAGTGAAAGTGAAGTCGCTCAGTTGTGTCCGACCCTCAACGACCCCATGGACTGCAGCCTACCAGGCTCCTCTGTCCATGGGATTTTCCAGGCAAGAGTACTGGAGTGGGGTGCCATTGCCTTCTCCGAAAGGAAGCAATAGTAAGTAAGTAAGTCATCCTCTATAACTCCACCCCATCTCCCTATAAAACCTCACAGAGAAAAAAAAACACAAGTCAATTAAATGACATGGGACATGGGAAGATGGTCTCACCGTTTCCTAGCTACATCTTTATACTGCATATGGCAACTAAATGTGACCATTGCTGACTTGGTAATGGTAGACTTTGCCAAGTTTTACTCATTTCAAATAGACACAATATCCTTTTCAAAAGTATTCTTAAATAAAAATTCATCCAGACATTTGAACCATTTACTTATATTGAAAGCATCATAATACCATGGTTACTAGCTTAGGCACTGGAGTCGGTCACCCAATTCAGTCATATAGTACCTATGCTGCTACTGCTGCTGCTGCTGCTGCTAAGTCACTTTAGTCGTGTCAGACTCTGCGACCCCATAGACGGCAGCCCACTAGGCTCCTCTGTCCCTGGGATTCTCCAGGCAAGAATACTGGAGTGGGTTGCCGTTTCCTTCTCCAATGCATGAAAGTGAAAAGTGAGACCTTCACAAATTAGGCTCTCTAAGCTTCCATTTACTTATCTTAATAGGATGATAATGATAGAAACTGTACTACGGGGCTGCTTTTTTCAGTTAAATGAGATGACACATGTGAAGTGCTTAGTACATCCCTAAAAGCATGAAATTAAGCATAACATAATAATCTTTGCTAAAGTTCTGGGTGGTAAAATGATCTCTGTTTCCACATCTCCTATCAAGTCTAGCTACAACTACACATGTTACCATCTGGTTAATGTCACTAATGATAAGATAGTAAACTGATTTTTTTGCTGATAAATTTGACCTCTATGTGCAAATATCCTCTTTCTAAAAAATGCTGATCTGTGGTGGTTTTAATGTTGACAATTAGAAGACAATTATTCAATAACTGTAAAATTACTTTTATCATGTCCACTTTTAAATATATTTCCAGAAATTTGATTTCAAAAGACCCACTAATACCAGAAGAATTAATAATAGCATGAGTCTCAAATGATTGCATATGCACTATAACATACACATTTTTATCATTTAATCTAATCCTTATGACACCTACACAAGAAAGTGTTGTTATCCTGTTGCACATTTGAGGAAATCGAGCACAGAAAACCTGTTTCCCTGCGGCAAACAAGCCACATGTGACAGAAATGGGTTCATAATCAGGATGATGGTACAGTACATGCATTTAGTAATACAAGCTCCAGCTTATTCTAAATCTTGGATTCGTTGATATACAGGGGACTTCAGGATCATTTGACATAAAATAACTCATGTGAATTAAATAAAGGGCAATAGTTTCATATTCAATAGTCTCTAGATTAGAGTCAGAATTCTAGTTTAGTAGTTTACTTCTGAGGTTTTAGGTCTCCGCAGGGCTAATATACTGGAGGGGAGGAATGGTAGGGTCTCACAGAATACCTGCTGAAGCACGTTTGATTTTAAAAAGATTGTTTCTGGTGTGTTTGTAGGGAAGGTATTCCTCACACTTTAACTGAACATTCTCAGGGGCATGGGGAATAATGAAAGATGGACAATCTGCAAGGGTCACTGAGAGAATTCCAGAAAAAGCTATCCTTTACTGAAAGTTGCCTTAAAGGTATAGAGATAGTTAATTATCTGATATTTTACTTGTTTATTTCCAAAGTAAAGTCATTTGATAATGAGTTTCAGGCCAAAACACATAAACTCTGTGAGTGTGTGTGTGAGTGTGTGTGTGAGTGTGTGCGTGTGTGGGTATGTGTGTATGCCAGTGTATGTGTAGGAGTTTGTGAGGCTGAACCACGCATATGTTCAATTCAGTGGTTTCATTTGTAACATTTCTAAGATCAAACTAAGCTATTTGGGAAATGTATGTATAGTTCTATGTATTAACTGAAGTTATACTTGCTATAAATACTGAATTCATACGTTCCAGAACTGAAATTCCTGAGTTATGGGTTATTTGTAGCAAATTCAGCGATTCTTTAGAATAGCAAAAAAATAAACACTATTAATGTCCATGTTGCCTATATTTACTTAACTTCATTAAAAATTACCCTGCCAAATGAGATTAAGTCAGAATATGTCATACATTATACCATATATTCCACAAACATTTATCAAGCACCTATTATGTGTCTAGAGAGTCCTGGGGCTATATCAGTGAACAAAATAGATTAAAATGAAAACGAAATACCCTGCCCTCTTTTTGAATTACTTCACTAGGTTTAAGCAGCACCGACATATACTAACTACCATGTGTAAAACAGCCCGCCAGTGGGAAGCTGCTGTACAGGCACAGGGAGCTCAACCCAGAGCTCTGTGACAACCTAGAGGGGTAGGACGAGGTGGCGGGGGCGCGGAGGGGAGGTTCAAGAGGGAGAGGACATGTGTATACTTACGGCTGATTCACAATGTTGTATGGCAGAAGCCAACACAATATTGTAGAGCAATTATCCTCCAATTAAAAAAAAAAAAAAACCTGCCCTCAATGAACTTTTATTCTATCAAGACATGAGGTATGGATGCATAGGAAGAGAAAGGGGGTCATAAAACAATTTGGGGAACTGCTTACCTTGTATTTCAGACCTCCTTTAAAGTAGCCAACAAAATCCGTAGACTCATAGCCTTGAAGTTCTCTGTTCTGCACAGGTTTGCCACCCAAATAGTCATCCATCTGAACAGTAAAGATGGCAGCTGCTGTGCTTTCATCCTGAGTACACTCCTTTCCTAAAAGAGCAAATGACAGTATCTCATTTGTCAACTGAGAAACAGGATTAAGGCAGAATGTCTGATAAGAAAAAACTCAGAAACTATCTTTGAATTATACTCTGTGGATCACAATAAACTGTGGAAAATTCTGAAAGAGATGGGAATACCAGACCACTTGACCTGCCTCTTGAGAAACCTATATGCAGGTCAGGAAGCAACAGTTAGAACTGGACATGGAACAACAGTCTGGTTCCAAATAGGAAAAGGAGTACATCAAGGCTATATATTGTCACCCTGCTTATTTAACTTCTACGCAGAGTACATCATGAGAAATGCTGGGCTGGAAGAAGCACAAGCTGGAATTAAGATTGCCAGGAGAAATATCAATAACCTCAGATATGCAGATGACACCACCCTTACGGCAGAAAGTGAAGAGGAACTCAAAAGCCTCTTGATGAAAGTGAAAAGTGGAGAGTGAAAAAGTTGGCTTAAAGCTCACCATTCAGAAAACGAAGATCATGGCACCCGGTCCCATCACTTCATGAGAAATAGATGGGGAAACAGGGGAAACAGAGTCAGACTTTATTTTTTTGGGCTCCAAAATCACTGCAGATGGTGATTGCAGCCATGGGATTAAAAGACGCTTACTCCTTGGAAGGAAAGTTATGACCAACCTAGAGAGCATATTCAAAAGCAGAGACATTACTTTGCCAAGAAAGGTCCGTCTAGTCAAGGCTATGGTTTTTCCTGTGGTCATGTATGGATGTGAGAGTTGGACTGTGAAGAAAGCTGAGTGCTGAAGAATTGATGCTTTTGAACTGTGGTGTTGGAGAAGACTCTTGAGAGTCCCTTGGACTGCAAGGAGATCCAACCAGTCCATTCTGAAGGAGATCAATCCTGGGTGTTCATTGGAAGGACTGATGCTAAATCTAAAACTCCAATACTTTGGCCACCTCATGCAAAGAGTTGACTCATTGGAAAAGAGCTTGATGCTGGGAGGGATTGGGGGCAGGAGGAGAAGAGGACGACAGAGGATGAGATGGTTGGATGGCATCACCGACTCAATGGACATGAGTTTGAGTGAACTCCAGGAGTTGGTGATGGACAGGGAGGCCTGGCGTGCTTCGATTCATGGGGTCGCAAAGAGTCGGACACGACTGAGTGACTGAACTGAACCATAAATTTATGTATAAATTGTTCATCTTCAACAGAACAATTTTTCTGCAGAAATGATTCAATATAAAATACTATTTTGCTAATAAGTAAAAGAAATTCTCTGTATCTGCTTTCCAGTTTTTTTTTTAAACCTTAAAAGAATCACCACTGTCCAAATACGTTCAGGATGATATAATAATATATTCCAGTAGGATTCAGATTCATTTGTTACAGTCAATAAGATCAGGCTATCAAAACATTTTTCAGTTGTCTTAACCTTTCTCAGCATTAATCTCCAGGTTTCCAACATGTCAATATATTAATATTTGTAAGGAATACAAACATCATAGGCCAGAACTAAACAACACTTTGAGAACAGGAAAATTAATGTAACTTGACCTTATCTCTATTTTTTAAGTATAAAGGTTTTTTTTTAATAAGTATGTGTAACATAGGCATAATTAAGTCAATACATTTTTAAGGAATTTCACATGTTTTGATTCTTTCCACTGCTAAGCACCTTAATTCCTCCAAAGTCATAATCTTCAATAGCCCTGTCAAAAAGCTCAACCCACAGCTGCCAGTTAGTCCATAATTCTTTATTTGGGCTTCTCTGAACTTCAGTGGAATATGGTCACACTTCAAAATTCTCCCCATGTAATCTTTGGAATCCAATTTTCTCAAGCAATTTACTTTAGCACCATGTTTAAGATCAAGAGATGGATCTGTCTGGTTCTGAATTTGACAACTTTAAAAATGAGGCTTCCCTGGTGGCTCAGTGGTAAAGAATCCATCTGTCAACGCAGGAGACGTGGGTTTGATTCCTGGGTGGGAAAGATCCTCTGGAGAAGGAAATGGCAACCCACTCCAGTATTCTTGCCTGGAAAATCCCATGGACACAGGGCCCGATGGGCTAGAGTCCATGGGGTCACAAAAGAGTCAGATACAGCTTAGCAACTGAACAACAAAAATGTATTAAGTTCAAATCATATTCACTCCTAAGCGATAAAAACCTAGAACAGTACAGATGGTTGGGATACGCCAATACATTTTTTTTTTAAGTCCAGAAACTGTGTTCTCAAGATAAATATAAAGATCGCTTCTAGGACTACAGAGCTGATAATTTCCCTCAAATCTTAAGCTTTCCCCTGTGTTTGAGTCCCAGTGTCCCCACTTGACTGTCTTACTGGCATCAGATAATATTCTCTGAAGGAAAAGGGAGAATAAAAGCAGCAGCATGCTCACATCTTTTGAATGTTAACATATGCAGTATCATCCTGGGAATTTAACATATTACACACATTTAACTTTCATAATTCTAATACAGATCTGATCCAGGCCACCTCACTGAGGTCAAAACACCAATTCTTAAGACCCAGTGTCCTCAGTGTACACAAAGATCAGAACCAGGACAGTCCTGCTGCTGCTGCTGCTGCTAAGTCGCTTCAGTCGTGTCCGACTCTGTGCGACCCCATAGACGGCAGCCCACCAGGCTCCCCCGTCCCTGGGATTCTCCAGAAGAGAACACTGAAGTGGGTTGCCATTTTCTTCTCCAGTGCATGAAAATGAAAAGTGAAAGTGAAGTCGCTCAGTTGTGTCCGACCCTCAGCGACCCCACGGACTGCAGCCCACCAGGCTCCTCCGTCCATGGGATTTTCCAGGCAAGAGTACTGGAGTGGGATGCCATTGCCTTCGTCGAGGACAGTCCTGAGAAGACCTCAAAATTTAAAAGACATTTAAAAACTTTTACTATACCTAACCTGTGTGAAAACCGTTAATGACTCTAGAAATAATAGTAGCTAATATACATTTATAGCACCCTTGCTATGGGCCAGACACTGTGCTAGTGTTTTACATTAATGATCTGCTTTAATCTTCAAATGACCCAACGTAGCCAAAATCATTTTCTACCATGTTACAGCAGAGGACATGGAGGCTTAGAGAGAAAAAGTAACTTCCTTGAGGTCATAAAGTTGACCTTTGGCAGACACAGCCCAGGTTTCTAAGACAGGTTTCTGTGACTCTGAGGCACAGATCTTAGAAATTACGATACTAGTAGGTTTTTTAAACTCAGACTCTCACTAGCAGTAACATTTTGAGGTGACTGGGGAATGTAATTTTCCTCCCTGGATAATTGACACATAAACATTTAAAAGCTGTTAACAATACTAGAGTTCACCTGGAACCCCAATTAGGAGTATTCACTAAAGTTGAAGAAAGGAAGTCAGTCAAGTATATAAAAGAAAGGATTGGATTTATTTATAACTCCTCTCTTACTCTCAAAGAAGACTGGTGTGCTATCTTCTCAGGAAAAAAGAAAATCAGTAGCTAGATATCAATTTTATGAACTCATTGTGGTCAAAGGAAATTACTTAACACACATAAAAAGCACATGCAGTTTTGCAGTCTGAAAGAGCTCTAGTGTCATTCTTCTGTCCACTTCCCCATCCATAAATCAGATTATCAATGAAGGCAAAGATGTTAAAGGAGGGAAACTTAAATCAACCTTAATAGGAAAGGTGTTAAGGATGATGCATCTGATACACGTATTCTTACTTCAGAACAGGTTGAAATCCGAGTTTCTTGAGGTAGATACAAATGGATAGGTATGTGATTAATGAATGAACTTGAAGTAAGTTAATTAAATTATCCTGTAATTTGTTGATGCTTATGTACTGTGCCAGGCCAGGGAATGTCAGTATGAGTAAACCAGAGTCTTCTAAAAAGGCTGAAAGGTCTTAATGAAACCAATACTAGCCTTTGAACATAAAAACTAGAATCAAATTCAGTTATAGCATGATGAAATTCTCATAAGTGTTCAAAAACTATTGAGTGTTCTGAATGAGTTCTTATGATTTCATTTATTTTTCCCATGCTGATTTTCCCAATGCCTTTCATGTTATATTCTTTTATGTTATGTTATTTACATTACATTGTGTTATATTTTATTTGTACATATGCTGTATGTTTGTTTAGTCTCCAAGTCGTGTATGACTCTTTTGTAACACCCATGGACTGTTGCCCGCCAAGCTCCTCTGTCCATGGGATTTTCCAGGCAAGAATACTGGAGTGAGTTGTCAATTCCTTCTCCAGGGAATCTTCCCGACCTAGGGATCTAATTTGCGTCTCCTGCACTGCAGGCAGATTCTTTACCACTGAGCACCCTGGGAAGCCATATGCTATAAGCTTCCTGAAATTGTTTCGAGGATGTGATGATTTCATATATGCTGCTACTGCTGCTAAGGTGCTTCAGTCGTGTTTTACTCTGTGCAACCCCATAGACAGCAGCCCACCAGGCTCCCCCGTCCCCGGGATTCTCCAGGCAAGAACACTGGAGTGGATTGCCATTTCCTTCTCCAATGCATGAAAGTGAAAAGTCAGAGTGAAGTCGCTCAGTTGTGTCCGACTCTTAGCGACCCCATGGACTGCAGCCCACCAGGCTCCTCCGTCCATGGGATTTTCCAGGCAAGAGTACTGGAGTGGGGTGCCGTTGCTTTCTCCGGATTTTATATATAAAACATAATAAAAAGAGAGGTTTAATGACTAGGTTAATGGAATATCCATTCATGATAAAAGCTCTCGGCAAGTCTAGAATACGGGGGGAAATGCTCAACTTAATAAACAGCATCTTCAAAAAACATAAAGCTAACATAATTTTTAATGATCAAGGACTGAATCCTTTCCCCCCAAAATGGGGAACAAGGCAAGTACTCTTATGAACATAACACAGGAAGTTCTAACTATTGCAGAAAGGTAGGAAAAAGAAATAAAAAAACATAAAGATTGTAAAGGAATAAAACAATGTGTCTATTTAGAAATGACAGGATAATCTGCATAGAAAATCCTAAGAATAAAACAAACCCTTTAGAATAAATGCATTCAGCAAGATAGCATGATAAATATTAACCAATAACAAAAAGCAGTCGCATTTTTATATAGAAACAATGAACATGCAGAAATTGAAATTGAAAGCACAATATCATTTTCAGTCACTTCAAAGAAACTGAAATACTCAGGAATATGTTTAACAAAACAAGTACATGATCTACATGCTAACAACTACAAAATGATGATAAAAATCAAAGACCTTAGTAAAGACAGTGTTCGTGAATTATAAGTCTTGTAATATAATAAATATGTCAATTTTCCCCAAATTGATCTATAGACTTAATGCTATTCCTGTCAAAATCCTATCAAGGTTTATTACAGATTACATGAGTTTGTTATAAAATTAATGTGAAAAGGCACAGTCCCTAGAACAGCTAAAGCAATCCTGACAAAGAAAAATAAGGTAAAAAAACTAATTCTATCTGATATTAAGTTTTCCTATACAGGCACAATAATTAATTAAGATAGTGTGGTACTGGTTGAAGAATTGACAGATGGATCAATAGACCAAGTTTCCTCAAATAGAACATTTTGTAAAACTTTAGTATGTATAGTTTAGTATACTAAATTAGTATACTATATGTATACTAATTCAGTATGCTGCTGCTGCTAAGTCGCTTCAGTCATGTCCAACTCTGTGCGACCCCGTAGACGGCAGCCCACCAGGCTCCTCCATCCATGGGATTTTCCAGGCAAGAGTACTGGAGTGGGGTGCCATTGCCTTCTCCACTAATTCAGTATACACACATTAAAGTATAAGCATATAAGTACAGGACGCACAGACTGTCACAACCAGGATATTGACACTGATACAATCCACTTATACACTTTTCATATTTCCCCAATTTTACTTGTAGTCATCTGCACTTGTACATTAGTTAAATATAATTTTATCACATGTGTAAATTTACATACCCACCATCATAGTCAAGACACTGTATAGTTCCATCACCAAAAAATCCCTCATGGTGTCTTTTTAAAACTCCACCCACCTCCCACCTGAACTACTCCTTCCTCACCTCATCCTTAACCTCTGGTAGCAATGAATCTAGATTTTTAAAATGTTATATGAGTAGAATCATATAGCATGAGACCTACTGGTGTTGTTTTTCTTCTTCCCATTAGGCATAATTCCCTAAGGGATTCGTCTGACTTGTGTTTATCCGGAGTTTGGGGCTCTCAACCAGAGTGATGTCAGAAAGAGAAAAACAAATATCATATATTAGTGCATATATGTGGAAGCTAGAAAAATGGTATAGATGATCTTATTTGCAAAACAGAAATAGAGACAGCCACAGAGAACAAATGTATGGACACCACGTGGGGAAGGAGAGTGGGATGAGTTGGGAAATTGCGATTGACACATATACACTATTGACACGATGTATACACTAGATTACTAATGAGAATGTAACTGGATAGCTCGGGGAACTCAGTGCTTGGTGGCGACTTAAATGGGAAGGAAATTAAAAAAAAAAAAGAGTATGTGTATATATATGTATGTATAGTTGATTCACTTTGCTGTACAGTAGAAACTAACATAACATTAAAATTAATTTTAAAAAAGTTTGTTCCTTTATGTTGAGTAGTAGTCCTTGGTATAGACGTGCCACTTGTTTAATCAGTAACCTGTTGAAAGTTATGTGGGCTGACTGAAATTTTGCTATGACATCAGTGTACTGGTTCTTGCATGAAAATGAAATTTCTCTGGATTAAATACCTGTGAATGTAACTGCTGAATCACATGGAAGTTGCATGCTCAGTTTCATAAGAAACTGCCAAAGTCTTTTCCATAATGGTTGTACACTTTATATTCCACCCCCACCACAAGCGATGTATAAAACCCCAGTTTCTCAGCATCCTCCGCAGCCGGTGTATAAGTTCTTTGTATTGTATGTTGTATACGCTCACCCAGTTTTTTGGATTCACAGTGCCTTGAAATAGAACCCAGCACAGACTAGCTGGTAGATGCATTTAAACTGCTAGGTACAAAACCAAAATGTTTTTTTCAGGAAGAACCAATGCAACAACTTCTGAATGACATGCAACAAATGCTTACTTTGTAAAGGAAATAAAACAAAAAAGTAATCAAATAAAAAGATCTGAGATACGCGAGGGTTTTATGGAAAGACACTGAGGGAGAGGCCAGGGAGGACAACTCTTCCTCTGTTCTCCTGTTCTGGGCCCACTTCCTCCTGTTTCCCTTTTCTTCCTCTCAGCTGGCCTGTTTCTTCACTTCTACGCTACGCCCCTTCTCATACCAGGCTGATTTTAACTCTATTCTCTTTCATCTTCCTCTCAACTGACTTCCTTTAGTCAGGCTTTCTCTTCCCTTGAACTTTCAGCTCTCCCTCTTGGAATGTCCTCTCAATCTGTTTTTCTGAATAAACCTCACGAATTCACCCAAATTTAGGTCTAGTGGTGTGCTGGTGCTCAGTCGTATCTGACTCTTTGCTACTCCGTGGACAGTAGCCCGCCAGGCTCCTCTGTCCAGGGGATTTTTCCCAGGCAAGAATCCTGGAGTGGGTTGTCATTTCCTCCTCCAGGGGATCTTCCCAACCCAGAGATCGAACTCCCATCTCCTGTGTCTACTGCACTGACAAGGGTTCTTTAACCACTGTGCCACTTGCCAAGCCCAAATTTAGGTCGAGTTATATCTTCAGGTCCTGCTGGCTACTGTGCTCTAAACTTTCCACATTTCCCATGAGTTTCTATCACACAATCCCTCCCAACTCCCCTCCTTTTCCTGTTTTTCCATCAAGGCTCTTCTGCTTCCCAGTGACCACAGACACTTTGTGTCTCTTTCCTGGCGCTCATCACATTTTACCTGTGTTCTATCACTTCTGTTTCATTGCATCATTGAGACTGTAAACTTTCAGGGAAGTTCCTTAAGTTATTCGTATGCAAAAATGCCTTACACAGTGCTGGACACATTGAAAGTTACTGAATTAACCTATTAATTAACGCACTAGTACGTTCAGTTTTTATAGATCTTTAAGATCATAAAATGTTTCTGCCCAAAGCATTTCTGTTACATTTTTTGAAACTGGAACTACATCAGTTTAGTTTCCCTTCCCTTTCTGAAGTCTGATTCATTCATTCATTTACAACACTTTTACTCATTGCAAAACTAAGTTCTAAAAAAAGGACCAAGGTGAAGGCATTACTATTCTATGTGGCTTCACTCATTCATGAACATAAGTTATACATTAAGATTTCAGTGGGGTGATTCTTGGTGTAAAACATAAGTAGATCACTGTCTGTGATAAAATGAATAGTGACATTACACTAGAAAACCACAAGGAGTTTGGATCTCAGCCTCAGCCTCCTCAAGCAGGCACAAAATTTTAGTATCAAATAAATGTTATAATGAAACAGTCTTGTCTCCCTGTATGGATTTCTCATTTGGAAGTGTTTGCTCCCGGTGGTGGCTAATATTGAGAACATCACTTCTCAATGTTCTCTACCATCTTGCCTCAAAATCTTCAAATGTTAGGAAGGAGAAATGACTTTCAGGGACTTCAAAATGTGTATGTTTTGTGTGTTTTCCCCATAATGAATAAAAGTATAAATAAACACAGTCTAGGGGAGGCAAGCTGATTCTCAACGAAGGCAATAAGGCTCAGATAATCGGTGTGTTGTTAGACGGGGTGTGCCCAGTGGCACAGGATCTCACAGGGAGAGGTTAGACATTCAGCATGTTTACGAGTAAAAGTAGAAGGTGGAAAAAGTAGAACACACAAGGCCCAGTGTCCTAAGAGCCCGGCGCGGGTGAAGCCCAAAATAATTACTACCGATGAAGGAGCTGTTTTGTTCCAAACTGTGTCCTTGTTCAAAAACATAGGTAATAAATATAAAAATAGTCATTATAAAGCGACTCATCTAAATACAAAATCTGCCATAGAAAGTTATTTACTTTGTATTGATAAGGCCGCCAGCATCCTAATCAAAAGGAATTTCTGTTCACCAAAGCTGCAAGCAGCGCGGTGCAGGCTTGGGATGTGATTTTTAAAGCAGTCAAGAACTTAACTTAATCGTTGCAATTACTAGAGAACGCTAAGCTGAGTCCAGGAAGGCGGGGCGGGGGGGTGGGAGGGGGTTAAAATATATATATATACATATATTCAAGGACTTCCCGCGGCTGCGGGCAAATGCCCACAAACTTGTTTGACTTCATCTCCTAGCTGACAGGGAAACCAGGACTGAACTTCTCGGAAGGTGAGCCTAACTTGACCGGCCCCAGGGCGTGGCTGGCAGCCGCCCTGGGAGGAAGCGGGAGTTTGGAGACTGGAACGTGAAAGGGGGAGAAGCTAGAGGAACCAGCTGCAAAACCTGGGAGGTGGGCTCAACAAAGGTCAAAGCCATGGAGGTAAGACTGCTCCCCCACTTCGCCGCGCCCTGCGTTCGCTAACGCGTTTGCAGGCGCGGACTCTCGCGAGTGGAAGGTTTCCAACCCCAAAGTTGGAGGGGGCGCCCACTGGGGCGCAACCGGCGCGACGGGTCTCCAAGTGGGTCCAGCTAGTGCTGCCTTCCCCCAGCCGGCCACTCGCAATCCCGGGCGGCCTCGCCCCTCCCCGAGCCAGCCCCGCGGCCGGCTCGCCCCTTACCCAGCCAGAAGTGCAGGCGGTAGGTGAAGCCCCGGCTGGCCTGCGTCGTGTGGAGCACCAGGTAGGCATCCCCGACGTAGAAGTTGCCATACGCGCTCTCGGGCACCGGCACCAGCTCCAGCTTCTCAATTCTCCAGACCTGCAGCCCCGCCCTCTTGCCCGCGCGGGCGAACTCCTCGTGGTACAGCCCCTGGGCCATGACTCGGGCACGCGATGTTCCGGGGAGTGGACGCGGGGTCTCGCTGACCTGGGAGTCGGACTGAACCCAGACCGATTGGATGGACCCAGGTCGCAGCGGTTTTATAGGGTGTGCTCTGCGGGGAGGCGGGGGAGGGGGCGGGGCCCCCAAACGGGAGGGGCCAAGTGCCCAGACAGGAGTTACTAGCCAGGAGTATCTCAGCCAATCACTTCTCAGCCTAAGCGCAGCATCCTGTATCAACCTCCTGCGCCCTTTCCTGCAGCCCGAGGGAAATCGGAATCTCAGAAATCTTAGAGATCCTGAGAGAACCTTACTGAAAATCCAGGAAATGCGTCCTCCCAGGAAGGACATATTTCTTGGCAACAGATGGAGGAGATCAACAATGAAAACTGTTTAGTGCATCGTTTAGGGAAAAAAAAAAAAATTGGCTGTCTAGGTAATAATCATCAACCCCATCATTTCATCTGCCAGTCTCTCCATCCCTGCTGGCCACAGTTTCTCTCTGTCTTGATCTTCCCGGTTTGAAAGTGCCACGAGAAACAGCTTGTCAGTTTTCTTGGAAAGAATGAAAACCTGGAAGGATAGCAGTCTTACCCCGGGGATAGAGCTCTATAAGTCTTCAGGGATTCAGGAAGCTGTGGTTAACCTCTTTGCCACCTGCTTCGTTCACCAAGAAAATTTTTTGGAAAAAAAAAAAGCAGCAATCCTCTTGGGATGTTCTCAGGCTGGGTTGTTTGTGACTGTGGTATTATATACTTAGCTTACCGTGTGAGTTACCTCTTACAAATGCTTCAGGGTGCTGATCTTTTTGTTTTCCCTACAGACTTTGCTTTTGTAGCATGGGCTAAGCACTGTAAAATATAGATGAAAGCTTACTCCTTATTTTGCATTCATTTAACTGAAGCTGATGTGGCAATTGACTTTATTGTTATTGAGAAACCAAATTGCTCAGGATGCAGAGGAAGAAAGCTAGTTTTTATGCATGTACATTTTCTGTCACTGTTTCCCAAATTACAGGCTTCTCTGGAGGTCACCTCTGCTGCTGCTAAATCGCTTCAGTCGTGTCCGATTCTATGTGACCCCATAGACGGCAGCCCACCACGCTCCCCCATCCCTGGGATTCTCTAGGCAAGAACACTGGAGTGGGCTGCCATTTCCTTCCCCAATGCATGAAAAGTGAAAAATGAAAGTGAAGTCGCTCAGTCGTGTCCAACTCTTAGCGACCCCATGGACTGCAGCCTACCAGGCTTCTCCATCCATGGGATTTTCCAGGCAAGAGTACTGGAGAGGGGTGCCATTGCCTTCTCTGGAGGTCACTAATTACATACAATTTGATTTTTCCTTAATTAATTTGTTTTGAAATAGGTATTACATGACCATGGAAAAGAATTCAGAAGTATAGGTGAGCAATAAAAATGTATCTCTATTTCAGCTTTCACCAGAGGCAGCTGAGTTACCAGTTTCTTGTGTATTTTTCCAGACATATTTGATATTCTTTTATCTACAAGAATATAGATAGCATAGTAATTTTATTTTCTAACAGAAATGGTAATATACACACTGTTCTGTAACAACATATCAAAATATCAATACCCAGTACTCATAGAGCCTCTTCTTTTTACTGACACATGGTATTAAATCTTATAAATGTACTGTAAATTATTTAATCTGTTGAGGTTCATAGATATTTAAATTTTGTCTATATTTTGCTAACACAATGTTGCAAACAACATTTCTTGCAAGCAAGCATTCTTGGTTCTGAGGCTTTAGCAACTTCCTAACTACAGCAAGCCTCAGGTTCCTCATGTATAAAATGGGAAAATAATAGTTTTCACCTTAAAGATTGTTATTTGAATTAAATGCACAACTACCTGTGTTTGTTTGAACGTTCTTTGGCATTGCCTTTCTTTGGGATTGGAATGAAAACTGACCTTTTCCAGTCCTGTGGCCACTGCTGAGTTTTACAAATTTGCTGGCATATTGAGTGCAGCACTTTCACAGCATCATCTTTTAGGAATTGAAATAGCTCAACTGGAATTCCATCACCTCCACTAGTTTTGTTCATAGGGATGCTTCCTAAGGCCCACAAGACTTCTGACTCCAGGATGTTTGGCTCAAGGTGAATGATCATACTATGTTCATTATCTGGGTTATGAAGATCTTTTTTGTACAGTTCTTCTGTATATTCTTGCCACCTCTTCTTAAAATCTTCTGCTTCTGTTAGGTCCATACAATTTTTGTCCTTTATTGTGCCCATCTTTGCATGAAATATTCCCTTGGTATCTCTAATTTTCTTGAAGAGATCTCTAGTCTTTCCCATTCTATTGTTTTCCTCTATTTCTTTGCACTGATCACTGAGGAAGGCTTTCTTATCTCTCCTTGCTATTCTTTGGAACTCTGCATTCAAATGGGTATATATTTCCTCTTCTCCTTTGCCTTTTGCTTTTCTTTTCTCAGCTATTTGTAAGGCCTCCTCAGGCAGCCATTTTGCCTTTTTGCATTTCTTTTTCTTGGGGATGGTCTTGACCACTGTCTCCTGTACAATGTCACGCACCTCTGTCCATAGTTCTTCAGGCACCCTGTCTGTCAGATCTAATCCCTTGAATCTATTTGTCACTTCCACTGTATAATCGTAAGGGATTTGATTTAGGTCATAACTGAATGGTCTAGTGGTTTTCCCTACTTTCTTCAATTTAAGTCTGAATTTGGTAATGAGGAGTTCATGATCTGAGCCACAGTCAGCTCCTGGTCTTGTTTTTACTGACTGTATAGAGCTTCTCCATCTTTGGCTGCAAAGAATATAATCAATCTGATTTCAGTTTTGACCATCTGGTGATGTCCACGTGTAGATTCTTCTCTTGTTGCTTCCAAATGTTCAAGCTGAATTTAGAAAAGGCAGAGGAACCAGAGATCAAATTGCCAACATCTGCTGGATCACCAAAAAAGCAAGAGAGTTCCAGGAAAACATTTACTTTTGCTTTATTGACTACACCAAAGCCTTTGACTATGTGGATCACAACAAACTGTGGGAAATAATTCAGGAGATGGGAATGCCAGACCATCTGACCTGCCTCCTGAGAAATTTATATGCAGATCAAGAAGCAACAGTTAGAACTGGACATGAAACAACAGACTGGTTCCAAATCAGGAAAGGAGTACATCAAAGCTGTATATTGTCACCCTGCTTATTTAACGTATATGCACAGTACATCATGTGAAATATCGGGCTGGATGAAGCACAAGCTGGAATCAAGATTGCCGGGAAAAGCATCAATAACCTCAGATACACAGATGACACCACCCTTATGGCAGAAAGCAAAGAAGAACTCAAGAGCTTCTTGATGCAAGTGAAAGAGGAGAGTGAAAAAGCTGGCTTAAAAACTCAACATTCAGAAAACTAAGATCATGGCATCTGGTCCCATCACTTCATGGCAAATAGATGGGGAAACAATGGAAACAGTGAGAGGCTTTTCTTGGGCTCCAAAATCACCACAGATGGTTACTGCAGCCATGAAATTAAAAGACGCTTGCTCCTTGGAAGAAAAGCTATGACCAACCTAGACAGCGTATTAAAAAGCAGAGACATTACTTTGCCAACAAAGATCCATCTAGTCAAAGCTATGGTTTTTCCAGTGGTCATGTACAGATGTGAGAGTTACACTATAAAGAAGGCTGAGCACCGAAGAATTGATGTTTTTGAACTATAGTGTTGGAGAAGACTCTTGAGAGTCCCTTGGACAGCAAGTTTAAGGTTGTTGCTGAACCACAAAAGATTCCAGGATTCTTGGCCTCCAGAGGAGAAGAATTCAATACGGGGCCAGAAATGAGGCTTGATTACTCAGAACTTTTGTGTAATAAAGTTTATTAAAGTATAAAATAGATAGAGAAAGCTTTTGACATAGACATTAGAAGGGGGCAGAAAGAGTTCCCCCTCACTAATGTTAGCAGTGAAGTTATATACTTTAATTATTACAGTGAATCAAAAGCATGTCTGGAGGTTGTGAAGACCTTACTAGACCCACTCCCATAATTTACATTTTAAGATTACAGGATTAGCCAGAAGGTTTTTTCCAGAAACTGTCCTCAAACAGGATACGTTATTGTTATATAACCCTAAGGAATGTAGAGGAAAAAACAGTTTGTCCTTTCCTCCTCCTTGAGAATTCCAGATCCCTCTCTCCTTGGGGACCCCCAGACTTCTTATCAAGCCTCCTAGGAAGTGACTCTCTCATTCCCCCACCCCCCCTCCTTTTCTTTTAAGAGCATTATTTTGCCAAGGGAAAGGGGCATCGTTTTCATTCCATAACTACTTCCTGCTATTTAGGGGTATTGTCCCTAAATTGCTGAGGCAACATATTCTCCTAACCCTCATATTGAGGGTCTCTGTTCCAGGGGTCCCAAGTAATAGTTGGAGGAGGCTGTGGCACTCATAGGAGCTTGGACAACCATTTGTAACTTAAAAGCTTTCAGACGGTTAGAAACAAACCCTGTTTTACAGTTATAGATGTAAGGCAAAATAGTCATTAAACCAAGTTAAACTCAAAAGTCACATTATGTCCATAGTTACATCAGTCCATCTTAAGATTGTTAGATGTCATTACAGAGTTGAAGAGAGTCTTTTCCTTGAAGTGGAGATGTCCACCACGGGAAGCCTTCCACTGATGATAAGGGGATCATTCCGCAGACCCAGCAATTAGATGGACTGTGGAATGTGACATAGGAATGAGTTCAGGACAGGAAGGCATTGTCTTGAAGGTCAAATGGCAGACTCAGGACTTTTGGAGTCAGCAGAAGTAGGCTCACATAGATTATCAGGCCCATCTAAAAAGTACAAAGTCAGAGTATAGAAAGTAAAGACATAAAATGATGTCACTTCCTTCTGGTCAGGGTGCCACCTCTTAACTCGAGTGTGATGCACCCATGAATCAATTCCTGCCACTTTGACAGCTGTGGGAGAAGAAAGAATAACCTGGTAATTAGGGCCTTCCCAGAGGGGCTCGAGAGATTGGCCCCCAGATCCCAATGTTTTCTTCAGCAGCTTGGCTCCTGGCTCAAGTAGAGGCTTGCTTGACTCAGAGGCTGGGTCAGGAGACACCTCTCAGAGTTCCATCAATGCCTGTTGAAAAGCTGAGGACTGAGTTACATAATTAGTTAATTCTAAGGCTTTAGGAAAACTTTTCCATTGAGCATTTTCAGGAATTATTAATCATCCGTCCTCCGACTGTAACCATCCTTTATCAGTAATCTTTGCTCCTCTTTTTGCATATCTTTCTAAATCTTCCTCAGTATGTTGTAGTTTTTCCTGTTCCACAGGACCTGTCCAGATCAAGGGTGTCTGCAGTGAAGAGGTTTTGTAAAAATGCGCTTTTCTGGCTTGACAGTCAGCCAGCTGATTACCTTCTGCTACTTTACTCCCATCCCTGCTGTGCCCTTTGCAATGCATAACAGCTACTTCTTTAGGGCAATATACAGCAGTTAAAAGTCTCTCCATCTCTCTGAAATGTTTAATAGGTTCTCCTGTTGCCATATAAAACTGTCTTTCTTTCCATATTGCAGCATGAGCATGTAAAGTCAAATAAACATACTTAGTGTTCAGCTCTCAGCATAGCGGCTGTAGGTTACTTTATGCTTCCCATCCCTAACAAAAGAACTGCCATCTGTAAATCTTTCTGTGTCAGGATTGTCTAATGGGGTATCCATTAGATCTTCCCAAGCTGCATAGTTTAAAGTTAGAAATTGGAAGCAATCATGATCAGGTGTTTCATTTTCCTTCTCAGGAAGGAAAGTGGCAGGATTTACATTTCCACAAACTTTAAAGCTTAGTTATTGGTCCTTCTAACAACAATGACTGATATTTAAGAAGCCTACTGTCTGTCATCCAAGTATTAACCTTATAATTTAAGATTCCACTTACATCATAAGTCAGTACAGTAAGATTTCGTCCATAATTTTTTTTAAGGCCTCAGGTATTAATAAAGCCATTGCCCCAATTACTCTTACACAATGCAATCTAGTGAAATTAGGTCTAATTCTCTACTTAGATAAGCAATAGGTTGCTGGTGAGGCCCTCAGGGTTGTGTCAAAACACCCAGGGCCATACCTTTTCTTTCAGTGACAAACAAATTAAATTCTGACCCTGTGGGCAAGCTCAGAGCGGGAGCTTTCAGGAGAGCAGTTCAAAAAGCCTTAAAAGCCTTTTGAGCATCTGGAGACCAAACCAGTTTGTTGGTTTGGGCCTGCTGGGTCTCAGTTATAAATTCATATAAAGGCCGGGCAAGTTCCCCATAACCTGGAATCCAAATGCAGCAGTAGCCTGTGATTCCTAAAAATCCTCTCAATTGCCTCAAAGTCATAGGCAGGGGATGATTTAGTATAGGTTTAATTCTTTCAGGGCCTATGGCCCTAGTCCCTTTTGATATGATTAGGCTCGGATATCTAACAGATTGTTGACAAAACTGAGCCTTTTCTCTTGATGCCTTGTAACCTTAGCTTGCTAGAAAGCTTAAGAATTCCTCTGAGGCTTGTAAGCAAGCTTCCTCTGTCTCAGCACAGAGCAAAATATCATCTATATATCATAGCATAACTGCTTCGGAGCTATTAAAGTTTTGTAGATCCCGTGACAAACTTTGCCCAAATAGGCAAAGTGGACTGGACAGTGGACTGCCCAGACAGTCACTATGGAAGCAGATAGGGAATAAAGTGGGCCAGGGGCTTCAGTAAGCACACAGAGTAAGCTGCCCCAGTATCTAAAAGGAAATCGGTGGATTGGCCCCCCACAATTATTACCACCCGGGGTTCCTCAGGTGTAATTAGGATGGGAGCTTGTGTGGGGACCCTCAGGCACCTTCAGTCCTGATTGTCTTGAGAGTCTGACCCCTGACACCTAAACCTCTTGGGGCAGTCTCTCCTCCAGTGTGGTCCCCTGTAGACTGGACATGGAGCCGGGGGTGGCTTAGATGCCTGAGGGCAATCCTGCTTGAGGTGCCCCTCCTTTCCACAGTAATAGCAAACCCATCCCTTTTCACCTGGGTCCCTCTTGGGATTTTTCTCAGGCTGTTTAAGAACGGTTCTGACAGCCATTACAAGGGCTTCCGACTGTTCCTTTGTCTTTTTCGGCCTTTCTTTCTTTTCCTCATATTACCTACCATAATAGACTGTTTGACCTGGTTGCAACAAATTATCTAAAGACTGGTTTGGTCCATACGCTTGTTTTAATAGCTTACGGTGGATATATGGAGCTGTAAGTGAGTGAGAAATCTTTTAAGATCACTCTTCCCTCTTCACTTTCGGGATCAGTCTCAGTGAATCTGCAAAGGGCTTCTCTCAGTCTATCTAGGAATTTACCAGGAGCTTCCTTCTCCTCCTGTTCTATGTTTGCCACTTTGGCATAGTTTAAAGTTTTAGCATGCATTTGCCTGAGTCCTTCAAGAATACATCCGACAAAATGACTCTGATCTCATCTTCATTTTTTAGCCTTGTTATAGTTCCAGTCTGGTTCTACAGTTGTAGCCACGCGTTCTGGGAAACAATCTCACTCAGAAGGACAGTGCAGATAGTGGACACCGGCGGGCCCAAGGCAGAGTCTCCTCTTAGCCAAGGACCCCGACCAGTTTTTGTGAAAACCTTATATACCCTAAGATTACCCTGGTGGCACAGAGGTTAAAGCGTCTGCTTGCAATGTGGGAGACCTGGGTTCGATCCCTGGGTCAGGAAGATCCCCTGGAGAAGGAAATGGCAACCCACTCCAGTATTCTTGCCTGGAGAATCCCATGGACAGAAGAGCTTGGCGGGCTACAGTCCGTGGGTCGCAAAGAGTCGGACACAACTGAGCAACTTCACTTTCACTATATACCCTAAGTGTATAAGGTTCCCTGAAACTAGTCTGAACAAAGGAAAAAGAAAGATACAAAGTTTACCCGCAATCATATACCTTAAGCCTAGATAGTTAACAATGGACAATTATCAATAGGCCTGTGGTCATACCCCAATAAGCATAATAGAATGTATGAGTCTATTTGGTTACACAGATAATTAGGGTATTCTTTTAGGTGACTGAGAGTCTAGGTAGGAGCCCTGGGGCTCTTCCTTCGGGGGGCCTGGTTTTCCAGTTGATATGTCATTTCCATAGATACTGGGCATATAGTTCAAAGTCCACAGTCCGGCCCAAGATGGACTTCTGATTTCAAGATGGAGCCTTTTCTGTTTCCTCCTTCACTATAGTTGGGACTGCCTGATTCCCAGTGGGGAGGGCGGCTATCTCATTCTACCTCTTCCCTACTGATTCATTTCCAAGCCATTCATCTCCATAAGCAACAGCGTTCCGCCAAACTCGACTTTTTGAGCTGGGAGTCAGCATTTGTCCCAAGATATATATCATATCCTTCCATGTAAGGTCATAAAGCTGAGTAACACCTTTAAAAACTCTAATATATTTTTCTGGGTCCTCTAAATAGTCTCCCAGATCCTCCTTGATTCTTTCTATTTCTTGATAAGAAAAGGGCTTATTAACTCTCATAGACTGATTATTTCTCCTGGTGGATGCTTCATGTAGAGGCAACAGCTTGTGTGGCTGTTTCTCAGCCTCTCTGGCTGCTCTGCACATACCATCCCAGGGATAGATTGGAGAAACCTGCTTTTCTCCATCTCTTTGTCTCCTGTCCTCCATCTCATCCTGTATTTCACCATTAGTTTTTGCTGTCTGAGCTTCTCTTACTTCGATTGTCTGAGTTTCTATTGAAACCAGAGTAGTCTGAGGTCGTACTGAGATGGGGGTTGTTTGGACCTCTACTTGGGCTGTTTGACTCTCAGTTTGGGTTTTTACCGAGACCAAAGCAACCCTTCCTGGGGATGGTTCTCTGACTTTCAGTTTGCTCAGTTTGGAGCCCCAGGTAAGGGGGCAAAGTAGGAAGACAAAAGGGAGCTAAAGGTTGAACACCCAAAACTATACCCTTAGGACGTAAGTCTGGCATGCCTTGCAGAGAGAAAAAGAGCAACACATATGCTGCTGCTATCCATTTCCCTTGTTTTCTACAGAACCGGTCTAATTGTAAAACAGTATTATAATTAAGAAACCCTCCAACCGGCCACCGTTCACCATCCTCCAATGGATACCATGGCCATGCAGTATCACATAGGAAGATCAGGCGTGTCAAAGGAGTGAGGCTGGAATTGTTAGCTCCCATATGTAAGAGAGAAAAAAAGTGACCAGCACCATCTTTCTACCGGAGGCATCCCTCCCTGCTCTAGATGGGGGTGTAGACAGACTTTACACCTAAGCTTTCCTTCCCTGGTTAGACTTAGTCTGTCCCTTACAGATGCAGGCACCGTACTCGTCCCTCCTGGTTGTACCACCAAGGTGGGGTGGAGATGCACCAGGGGTAGACCTGATGGCATTCCAGACTGATGTCTAGTTCCTCACCATTAAAACCTTGCTTGCCTCTGATGCCACCCGGGGTGCTGTCAGAGTAACCTTCCAGAATGCCTCCCAATCTAAGACCCACTGGGGGAAACATTCATCACCTGAGTGCTTGTGCAGGACCCTGAGTATATTCCTGACCACAATAAGACTGGTATGAACATAAAACTGAGATGTTCCTTCCAAGTGTCACCACACCAGTATAAGTGATAGCAAAAGAGATGGTGAAGAGCTGGCCAGTGAGGAAAAAGTGATTTTTGTCCTCCAGTTATTAGGGCTAGTCCTTCCAGTTCATTCCCACAGATTTTAAAGAAAGAATATCTAAGGAGTTGGGACAGAAGCCACTGGAAATCCTCCTGTGGTCCACTAAGAGCTAGTGTTATCGGAGTAAGAAACCCATTGCACTTCCAATCTAAGTAACCTTTAACCTCAGAGATGTTCCTGGAGCTAGAGCTCCATCCAACTTTCAAACTTTTGACTCCTAGCTAGACACTTCCTGACTATCAATCCAAGTTTGGGACCTGAGTACCGGTACACAGTAACAGCATAGATCACAAGTCCCTTGAAAGTCTATGATCCGACAGATAGGTTAGTAGTTCTAATTCCCAAGAAGTTATGAAATGGTCAAAGAGACAGGAAAGTTTGACCGAGAAAGGAAAGTTCAGTCCACACGCTTTGTCCATTTCTGCTTGGTACCCGAAGGAGACATTGGGTACCTCTTGGCATTGGCAGGTTGTTATAAACCCCAACAGATTTCTGCCATAAGCCCTATGAGGTCACTGTGGAAACGCAGAACAGGGCTCCTCACTTGCGTCACACAGGGCATGTCATTCATTCATGCAAGCACACTGTAGAGTTAGTAAAGTACAGCAGAAAATGTGTTCACTAGAACTAAGAACTAGAGCTCCAAGCATCCTTACCTTGTCCTGAAGAACCCCGGATGAGCCCCCAAGATGAAAGGTGGTTGCTGAATCACAAAAGACGCCGGGATTCTTGGCCTCCGGAGGAGAAGAATTCAATACAGGGCCAGAGACAAGGCTTGATCACTCAGAGCTTTTGTGTAATAAAGTTTATTAAAATATAAAAGAGATAGAGAAAGCTTCTGACATAGACATCAGAAGGGGGCAGAAAGAGTACCCCCTCACTACTGTTAGCAATGGAGTTATATACTTTTAAATTAGTTATTACAGTGAATTGAAAGAATGTCTGGAGGTTGTGAAGACCTTACTAGACCCACTCTCATAAAACTTACATTTTAAGATTACAGGGCTGCCAGAAGGTTTTTTCCAGAAACTGTCCTCAAGCAGGATACATTATTGTTATATAACCCTAAGGAATGAAGAGGAAAAAAAGTTTGTCCTTTCCTCCCTGTTGAGAATTCCAGACCCCTCTCTCATTGGGAACCCCCGACTTCTTGTCAACCTACCTAGGAATTGACTCTCTCACAAGGAGATTCAACCAGTCAATCCTAAAGGAAATCAGTCCTGAATATTTACTGGAAGGACCGATGCTGAAGCTGAAACTCCAATGCTTTAGCCACCTGATGCAAAGAATGAACTCATTGGAAAAGACCCTGATGCTGGGAAAGCTTGAAGGTGGGAAGAGAAGGGGACAACTGAGGATGAGATGGTTGGATGGCATCACTGATGTGATGGACATGAGTTTGAGTAGGCTCTGGGAGTTGGTGATGGACAGGGAAGCCTGGCGTGCTGCAGTCCATGGGGTCGCAAAGAGTTGGACAAGATTGAACGACTGAGCATGTATGCACATTATGAGGTGGTAAGCTTCCTTTTGCCCTTCTGAACTCTTTCTCCATCCTTCTGCACCTTGTAGCCCTCCCTTAAGACCCAACTGCATGACCTAGAGCAAATGGGCTTCAGTGTCCTCTGGCTTAGGGGCTGCTTGAAAATCAGAGGGAGAGGACAGTAAGGTCAGAGTATTTATTTCCTCGACTTCCTCTACCAAAAGTCCGTGTACTTTTAAAGACAAATAATCAACTTTTTCTCTCCTTTGGATTCAAGCAACTGTACCCTTAGGTGCACTATCCCTTTTGGTTCCTCTGTCCTTCTATTAATGTATGTAACCTCTAAAAAATTAATAATATGAATTTTTCTGCTTTGTATATGCCCTCTGTCACAGATTGAGATCCTAATTGCTAAAAACTATTAGCTACATTCTTTTTTTCTCCTAACACAATGTTAGGTAGGTATGAGAAGGCTTATTTTATAAATGAGGCAACTGAAGCTTTGTAACTTGTCAAAGATCATGGAACTAGTGAGTGGCCAAAGGGGAATTCAAGCTCACTGTGTCTAATTCAAAAACATATGTTCCTTACTCTTTCAAGACAAATTATTTGGCCAAGATTTGTTCATGTAAGTACGCGTTGTACTTTTATTTTCTTCAGACTTGTCCTAGAGAACTTCTGATCATGTGTCCTGTTTAGTACTAGGAAGTTTAGCTTTGTCACTGAACCGTTACATGTCTTGGTTTTCTTATCTGTAAAGTTAAAATCATGTGTTCTCTTCCTTCCTCTAGGGAAAAAAAATATGAAAACTGGTGATCTAGAATTAAGACAATTTAAAAATCAGAGTTATCACTTAAGTTCAGTTTCAGTTTTAGTGATAATTCCTTTCCTTCTGGTGAAGGAATTCCTCTTAATGATTAAATAACAATGAAAGGAGATAATTTCTTTTTACTAAAGAAATAAAAAGGAACTTTGATTGATAAGTGAAATTCCCTCTTGCTTACGCAGGCACTAGGGTGGGCTTCCCAGGTGGCCCTAGTGGTAAAAAAAAACCCTGCCAATGCAGGAGACATAAGAAGAGTGGGTTCAATCCCTGGATCTGGAAGATCTCCTGGAGGAGGGCCTGGTAACCCACTCCAGTATTCTTGCGTGGAGAATCCCATGGACAGAGGAGCCTGGTGGGCTACAGTCCATAGGATCACAAAGAGTCAGACACGACTGAAGCGACTTGGCACACAGCAAGTGAGGTACCTGCCTGGGATGCAAAATTTACAAGGGCACCAAAAATGTTCAATAATCAAGGTCAATAATATTTTAAGGCAGTGTTTTTTAAAATCAAGATTAATGCAAAAAATTATGATAAAAATAGCAAAGTTTAAAATAAGGACAGACTTGTTAACAGTGCTAGATGGGACCATATTGGATGCTGAAACAAAGGAAAAAATGCTGATCTTCCTTTACTTAAAATTTTGATATTTTTGTTTAGTGTGGGTTTTTTTGCATTGTTGTTGTTCAGTCACTAAGTCATGTCTGAATCTTTATGCTCTCGTGTCTCATTTTTCTTGTCTGTGAAATGGGAATACAGACAGGAATCCTTGTAAAATTGTAATTATTAAATGTGTTGTTGTTTGCAACCCCATGGACTAGACTGCCAGGCTCCTCTGTCCATGGGATTTCCCAGACAAGAATACTGGAGTGCCAAGCCCTCCTCCAGGGGATCCTTCCAACCCAGGGATCAAACCCACATCTCCTGCATTGGCAGGCAGATTCTTTACCATTGAGCCACCAGGGAAGCCCATTAAATGGATAAGTAAATATAAGCCTGCAATACTGTCTGGCATAAACTCAGCTGAGATTGATGAATGGTTAATTCACTTCTCCAAATCCAATCCTTTAAGAAATATGTTTCTAAGTCTAGTTCAGATAAGAACTGCCCATTTCCTATACAAAAATAGGTCTCTAAAGCCAGATGTCAGTTTCTTTTCCATGCCTTTATTTTCTCTTTTTCTTTCTCTCATAACCTACGTTCTTAAAAGTGATTATTTTCTCCTCTTCATGCTATTGCCCTTCTTCCACTATCCATCTATTGAAGTTTTACCATTTCTTTCAGGTTTAATTGAAGATATACATCTTCATTGTCATTATATCCTTGGCATCTCTAAATTTTAGGAAACTCTCTTTTCCTAATGCTCTTGGTATGCTCTTACATTATAGCAACTACCACACTCTCAAGCAAGTTTTCTCTCACAAGACTGTAGGCTCACTCAGAGACGAATATCTCATTATTTTATTCTCTGATCTTATGGTAACACATGCTGAAAATGTGTGGTTAAATAACTGATTTTGGATTAAATTACTTTTTTTTTTTTTTGGTCAATGTATCAATCCTCTCTCAGTCCAGATAAAAACTACCAAGGTGGATAAGTTTTTTTGTTTGTTTTTTGTTTTTCACTAAGAGTCTGAAGATTTGAGGTATGGGACCTTGGTTAAATTCAAGGTCCTTGTTCTTCTAGAATGTTAATGCCCAAGGGAAAATGATACATAGTTTAATCTGTAAAATAAATAGCAATGTTAAATAATATAATTAATTCATTGTGAAATTCACTGGGATGAGCTAGTAAAAAAACAAAACAAAAAATTGGCTTCAAGTGGCCTTCATTCTCCAAATCATAAAATCTTAGAGTTGAGAGGCAGCTAATTTTATTTCCATTACTGATTCATGACCACAGAATTGTTGAAATTAAACATATGTGAATAACAGGATGTATACACTTTTTTTTTCCAGTAGAGGAAAATGCTTCATCTTATTTTTTGTTTTCCTTTGACTAAATATTAAAAGAACATAATTAAAAATATATCTCTTTTACAGGCAATCCTGCTAAACTGTATTAACCTGTTTGATTTACCAAATGAGTTCAGGGTTTAAGCATGGAACCTGGAGTCAAAAGATGTGAGTGTTGTGAAGACTGAAAGAAGTAAGGTATGGCAAAACCCTGTGAACACAGTCAATGAACATAGTTAATAATCAGCCTGATCCTAAACCCAGTGCTTTTCTAAAGCAGGTGATTATTAAAAGTGAAAATGCACTCTAAGGAAGTATATTTCCATCTCTCCTGTCCACATCAGACAAAGTAGAATTTTTAAAAAATTCACCTTTCTTTCTTTTTTTTTAGATCAGTCAGTATCTAGGACTTTATCTTTTACCAGTTAGTTAGTTTAAAATTGCACATAATACTATAACTATAAACTATAACTAGATCCACGTCCATGGCTCAATGCTACAGTAAAGGTTTTATTGGTCTTGAATATCTGCAGTTGGGATAATTTATTTCTTGTAAACTTATTTACTACAGTGGGTTGGTTCAGTGCTTTTCTGTAATTTTTTTATATATAAAAATCATTTATTATTATTATTATATAGAAAAATAGCTAACCCATATGAGATTATTGAGACATCATCATTATTTTAGGAATTTACATATTAGAGAATGCACATGACCAAAAGAAGATTGAGGGTCCAAGGTCTTACAGAAATTTATGATCTTAAAATGATAATTTTTGTTTTAAGCTTATTTTTATGCAAATAGGGGTCTGAGGAGGATTCTAGCTTTAAAACTATGACAGAATTGAGGCTAAAGCTGCTTGAACAGTTTATTTTTTTGCCTGATTTTTCTAAATATAACTATTTACTAATAATCATGATGAGTGTTTTATTTAGTTTTGTTTGTAACCCTGAGTTTACCATCTTGTGAGAGATAACCTAAAATTTTCAAGAAATACGTCAACAATTATTTAGGGCATTTGAATGGCAGAACTGTGATCATAGAGAATAATAGAAATCAGACATGATCAGATCATCATTTTCTTGTACAGGTACTTGCAAAATTAGGGTTAATTAACTCACCTAAACCAAAGAGCAGATTGCTGAAAAGTTAAGGCTTGACTGAACCCTTCTCACTGACCGGAGGTCACTTCCTTTAGCTAATTCTCTTCTTGACTCAGTATCTGTTTCTATGAGTTTAAGTTGAGCAATCTGACTGGTAGTCCTTTTACTCTTAGATTTCACCTCTTCCATGTCTACCCAGTCTCTCTCCTGAAATGACCAAGATTCAAAATAAGTCATTCAATAACTGTTCCCTGGACGCCTGGAACTCACGCTTCTTGCTGAGGCCCACAGAGGAAAAATGAAAGACAATTTCCCTCACCAAGGAAATCGTGGGGCACTGGGATACTTGGAGGTCTTATAAAAAGAGGGCAGAGTTCTTTTGTTTTTTTCTACTATTTTTATTGTGCTTTTTCTGATTATAATAGTTACATATGTTCATTGAAGACAATTTTGAAAGTACCAATTATGAATGAGATTAAAATGATCCCTAATCACACAACCTAAGGATAAGTTCTGATAACATTTTAACCAAAAATAAGATCATGAAATGAAACTCTACATTTTGATATGCAGTTTGTTTTATCATCTCTAATATTAATACATAGATCTTTTCACTGGGCGGGTGGAGCTGAAATCAATGTAGAATTTTCAAAAGCCCTGTCCTCACCTTTGAGAAACCCTGATTTGTAAGGCATGAACAAATCATGTGTCATTTTAGAGTCTTTGAGAATATAATTTTACCTTTTATTTTTATTCAAAAAAATTATAAGAGTCACACTCACCCATAATCACATCTTTCTTACTCTCTATTTTGACAAACATTGTATTATTTTAGAAGTGAATGCCCATCTGGCCCACTGAAGTCCACTTTGTAGAGGACGCGTTTTAACAATCTGATGCACAATTTTTTCAAGTTTTTCATCGTTACAGACATATCCATGAATCATCTTTATGACTTTCTGTCTAGCCGTCTCTGTTCACCCTCGCATTCACCCATCTCTATGTACGTCAGTGGTTAAAAGCACAGTTTGGACTCAACTGTCCTATGTTCAGTTCCCTGCTCAGTCAATTTGAGCTGCGTAACCTGTGGAACTTCAGTTTTCTCATCTCTAAAATGGGGGTACCACGTGGTAGGATTGCTGTGTGGAGTAAATCAGTTAACATAGATAAACTTGAAAAAATTCTTGGCAGATAGTGAACTCTCAATAAATGTATGTTATTATTCACCCACAAACACATATATTCACATACATATTTCAACCAAAATGGAGTCTATATTCATATGTAGCTTGCTTTAAAAATTATTAATAAATTATAAACATCATTTCAGGTAAGGATATATAGAACCTTATTAAAAATAGTAACTGCTTTGTATTCCACTGTATTAATATACCATTCCCCAATTATATACTTCTAGTTACTTTCAAAAGCATCAATTTAAATAACATGTCAATAAACAATCTTCCATATGTATTATTCTTTATTCATGTGTCACTATTTCTGTAGAATAGATTTCAAAAAAAAATCAAAAAAAAAAAGTGGGATTTCTAGATCAAATAATATCTACTCGTGTCTATGTATTGATTTGAAAGATAATATATATCATATATGAAATTCTTATTTCTAAGCTTTCTATTCCATCTACTGATTTATGTATTCATTGTGGCATGCTTCTTTTATCACAATAATTATATTTTCCTTTAATTTCTGCTATGGTAGGTCCTCACTATTTTCTTCAAAACTTCCGTATCAATTCTTACATATTTGACATGTAATATTAAGAATCATCTGAACATTAAACTTTTTTAAATGACCTTTATTGTCTTCTTTCTAATGTTACAAGACATGCATAAATACATAAAGATTAACAATAACCCATAATCCCCACCCCATAGAGATAACCATCACTAGCATTTTGATGCATTTCTTCCCAGTGTCTATGTATTTTTTTTTAACTGAAGTATAATTGATCTACATTACTGTTAGTTTCCGGTACACAACACTGACTCAATATTTCTACACATTACACATGATCACCATGATATGTCTAGTTATCATCTGTCACCATCAAAAATATAACAATAGAATTGACTGTATTCCTCTTGCTGTACATTTCATCCCCATGACTCATTTTTTTGGTAACTCTTAATCTACCTCAACCTCTTTCACTCATCCCCCCAAACCCTACCCCCTCTGGCAACCACCTGTTTGTTCTCTGTATTTATGAATTGTTCTTTTGTTCTATTTGTTCATTTTTTAGAAGATTCTACATATAAGTGAAATTATACAGTATTTCTGTCTTATTATTTCACTTAGCATAATACCTTCTAGGCCCATACATACTGTTGAAAATGACCAGATTTCATTCATTTTTATGGCTGAGCAGTATTTCATTGTATACATATATACCACATCTTCTTTATCCATTCATCTTTCGACAGACATTTAGGTTCCTTTGATAGCTTGGCTACAGCAAATAATGTCGCAATGAACATAGGTGTGCATGTATCTTTCTGAGTTAGTGTTTTTTTCCCGTCTTTGGAAAAATACCCAGAAGTGGAATTGCTGGATTCTATGGTAGTTCTACTTTAACTTTTTTGAGGAACCTCCATACTGTTTTCCACAGTGGCTGTACCAATTTACATTCCCACTAACAGGGCAAAAGAGTTCCCTTTTCTTCACATATTTACCAATGCTCGTTATTTTTTAAAAATTGATTTTACTAATTTATTCATTTATTTTTGGCTGTGCTGGGTCTTTGATGTTGTGCAGGCTTTTCTCTAGCTGTGATGAGCAGAGACCTCTCTCTAGTTGCAGTGCATAGGCTTCTCACTGTAGGGGCTTTTTTGTTGCAGATCACAGGCTGACTCACAATATTTCTTTCAGGGTTACAGCATGATCACCATGATAGTCTTTCAGCTCCAGGGCATCTGTCACCAGACTCAAAAATGTAACAATGGGCCTCGGGTGCTCCATAGCATGTATTCCTCTCAACCTGATTTCTCCTGCACTGGACTCATTTTTTACCACTGAGCCAGCAGGGAAGCCAAATGCTACTAGTTATTTGTTGTCTTCCTGATAATATGCATTCTGACAGGTATGAGATGATATCTCATTGTGGTTTTGATTTGTATTTTCTTGATGATTAGTGATGCTGAGCATTTTTTCATACAACCATTGGCCATCTATGTCTTCTTTGGAAACGAGTCAACTGATTTTAACATTAATTTAATCTACTATGTTGGGAACATGGTATAATCTTGGCATTTAGTCATGTCTTGGTTTATAAAATTCAGTATTATTTAAGGATTTAAAAAAATTATTATTCCTAAATCTTTTATAATTAAATATATGATACATCTGCATTGCTATATGTGTGCAATAATAGGCTCATCTTCAAGATTATTGATATATAATTATATCAATAGATGATATGAGAGGATTTGATAACATTTAAAAATTACTAAAAGGTTTAGAATAATATAGAATGATTGGAAAGTTTTTCTTAAAATGTAAGTGAAAGAAAAATGAAACAAGATACAAATTAGTATTGGAGAAGGAAATGGCAACCCACTGCAGTCCTCTTGCCTGGAGAATTCCGTGGACAGAGGAGCGGGACAAGCTGTAGTCCTTGGAATCGAACAGTCGGACATGACTGTGCAACTAACTTTCACTTTCACACATTAGTATCTTCAGATTTGACTTTAAATCGTAAACGAACACCTTTTACTTAGAGGATTTTGTGTGTCCCATGTGCTGTTTAAGTGTTTTCACACGCACTGCCAACCTAGTCGTGCAACAATCATGTCAGACAGGTGCTACTATTATCAGCTCCCTTTTTTTTTTGCCTCACCACTGCAGCATGTGGAACTTCCCTAACCAGGGATTAAACCCATGCCCCCTGCAGTAAAAGTGTGGAGTCTTACCCACTGGACCACCAGGGAAGTCTTCATCTCCCTTTTCATGACAGAGTAACTGAGATAGAGGTGGGATAAGAAATCTGTCCAAAGTCACTTTTGTAATCAGTGCGGAGTTGGCATCTGAACCTAGGCTACTGAAGTGCTGAACTCACCATCTAAACCACAGTGATCGTCCCAGCCTCTACCAGTCAGTACTAACGTGCTGTGTTGTGCTTAGTTGCTCAGTTGTGTCCAACTCCTTGCGACCCCATGGACTGTAGCCCGCCAGGCTCCTCTGTTCCATGGGGAAATTCTCCAGGCAAGAATACTGGAGTGGGTTGATGTCTCCGGCATTGCAGGCAGATTCTTTACCAGTTGAGCCACCAGGGAAGCCCATGAATACTGCAGTGGGTAGCGTATCTCTTCTCCTGGGGATCTTCCCCACCCAGGAATCAAACCGGGGTCACCTGCATTACAGGCAGATTCTTTACCAGGTGAGGTACCAGGGAAGCCCCAGTACTAACTCATCCAGGTCCTAATCAGGAGGATAGCATAATTCCTGAAGAACAGTAAATTGATTTGACATGTATTTGGATGTACCTCAGTAAGACTATGGTTTTTAAATCTTAGAATCAAAGATAGTGAGAGTTGACAGGACCTTGGAGGAGTATGCAGTTCTTAGTTCTAGGAAATAACACATAATTTGTAAAAGTAATCTAAGTACAGAATAACATAAGTATTTTAAAAATCAAAAGTATTCTAAATAAATTTCAATACATTTGAAATTCAAAGCAAAATTATATTTCTAGAAAAATATAAAATGTTAAAATTACCAAAAGAAGAAATAGAAATTCTTAATTGACCAATACACACATGTTGAGTAAACAAGGCCCCTTAAAAAGCAAAAACTTTTCTTCCATAAAGTACCAGGTCCAAAAAGTTTTATATGCGAGTTTTACCATGTATATCCTATATTGTATACTAATAGATCTAGAAAGGAGGAAAAAAGAAAAACTGCTAAAATTATTTCCATGAAGCAATTATAGAATATAAACCTCAATAAGGGCAGTTTGAGAAAATAAAATTACAGTTCATTTTCACTTATGAACATTAACACCATATCAGATCTAAATTTTTATCCAACCAACTAAAAAATGATTTTTGTTTCAAAGAAAAAATAAGATAATCTCAATATATTAAAAAAAAATCTCTTTATGTCAACATTTTTAGAAAATTAGGTAGCTTTGGGAAAAGGGAACTTTCTTAACCTAATTATATAATAATAAATTATAGCAATAACATATCAAGTGGGAACATTTTAGAAGGATTTCATTTGAGAATGGCAAAAACTAATAAGAAAAGGCAATAGGAGCCCTAGTATCTCAGTAATGCTCAAGTGGGTACAGGAAATCATGGACAATACAAGACCAGAAAAGAAATAGAAGAGATTAAGAATTGCTAGAAAGAATTAAAACTCATTATCTGCAGATGCTTATTTGAAAATTAAAAGTTTAAGACTCCTACTGACAAACTGATAGAACAAGAAAGTTCAATAAGATTATAAAATGATTAGAATAATGATACAAAATACAAAGTCATAAGAATTAAATATATATATAATTGAATGTGTCTATGATTTCCGAGTAGAAAACTTTATTAATACCAAAAGTAGCACAAAATATAAAGGGACAAACTGATAGCTTTGACTACATGGAACTAAAGATATGGCCTTAAAATAGGATGACAAAGATAAAATTGAAGATGTGGGCAGACTGAGTGAAAAGCTTTTAATTTCTGTAAATAAGGATATCAAGAATACATGCAAATAAAACACATGCAGCAAGAATAAAGTCAAGGAACGTTATGGAAATGTAAAGTAATGTCAAGATATGGAGCATATACAAAGAATGCTTATTTGGGCACTCATTATTAACTGACAGCACTACATACACATCCAATATTTGAGTGCCACTACTCTAAGTGCTTTTAAAGTATAACTGTTCTGTTCTGACCTTAGAGCAACTCCATGAACTAGGCATCATTATTGTCTCCTTTTCCAAATTAGGAAACCAGGAACAGAAAGTTGCACAAGTATTTAGAGGTGGAATGAGACTTTGAGGCCACATATGCTTGCATGCTCAGTCGCTTCAGTCTTAACCAACTCTTTGTGACCCCATGGACTGTAGCCCACCAGGTTCCTCTGTCCATAGGATTCTCCAGGCAAGAATACTGGAGTGGGTTGCCAGGCCCTTCTCCAGGGCATCTTCCCAACCCAGGTACTGAACCCACAACTCCCACGGCTCCTATATTGTAGGCAGATTATTTACTACTGAGCCACCAAGGAAGCCCTGATGTCACACTGCTGCTGCTGCTAAGTCGCTTCAGTCGTGTCCGACTCTGTGCAAGCCCATAGACAGCAGCCCACCAGGCTCCGCCATCCCTGGGATTCTCCAGGCAGGAACACTGGAGTGGGTTGCCATTTCCTTCTCCAGTGCATGAAAGTGAGAAGTGAAAGTGAAGTCGCTCAGTCATGTCTGATCTTCGAGACCCCATGGACTGCAGCCTACCAGGCTCCTCCATCCATGGGATTGTCCAGGCAAGAGTACTGAAGTGCCATTGCCTTCTCTGATGTCACACACATAACCTCTAACACTGGTATGACTCCACTGCTGTTACACCATCAGGTTGTTAAAAATTAGAAAGATAACATCAAAGGCTGGCAAGGATGTGAGGAAATAATCTCATATAATCTTGAGACGGGCAGTTCTAACACGATGTAAACATCTCGAGTGAGTCTGGCAGTACTGAGTGAAAACTGTAGGCATATTTGTTGTGCCCCCAAGTTCACTCCTGAGTGTGGACTTGAGTGATGTTCTTCACAGATGCTCAGGGAGACTGTAGAGTGATGCCTATCAAAGTATATTGTGCTGGAAAAAGTTGAAGGCAATCTAGGAGTTGAAAAATAGGTAAATTGCTTTTAGGTATAAGTAACATGCAGTGTATTAATATGCATGAGAGGAATCCTTATGCTTGAGGCAATGATCAGCATGGAAAAGATAGCAGTGTAAGCAGATTTCATAACTATGAAGTTGAATAGAATAGTAACAAACAGCATGTGATGCCAGTTGTGCCAATAAGAGCATATGTACATTAACAAAAATAAATTTCATGAATGCTCACATTGCAAATGACTACAAACCCCGTGGAATGTGGATTGGAAGAGTGTACATTAACTGCATGTGAGTAGGAGCCTGGTGGGGTTTGGAGGGGGTTGATGATGCAGAAATGAATGAGAAAAATCATGAAATAAAGAGAAGATGCACTGGTTGACAATAAAAATTTGCCAGGAAACAAGGAGTATAATCAATTCAATTCTGTGCACTTGAGATCCAAAATCCCAAAGCAAACAAAAATAAAAATAGCAACAAATTTTTAAAAATCTACCCATCTATCTATATACCTCGGAGAAGGCAATGGCACCCCACTCCAGTACTCTTGCCTGAAAAATCCTATCTATCCATTCATCCATGCATCCATTCATCCATCTATATGACTGAGTTTTTTAAAATGTTGGTATATCAATATATAAAATTTAGATCTACTCTAATAAACATTATGTAGTGTTTTAAAGAAATTCAGGGGCCTCAAGAATAGCACAGAGGGAATTATTGAAGATGAATATAGTAGTTCTTGTTGCATTTTTCCTGTATGTTCTTTAGTTTGTGTGACAGAAAGAAAAATGTTTAACACAGGAAGTGTTTCACATGAATTGTAAAACCTGGGTTACTTATTTACTATTTTATTACAGTCTGGTTTAAGAATGTACAGAAAAATACTTGTTGCTACAACCTGAAATCGTTCACCCTTAAAACCTGTTAAAAAAATTAAGAATTATCTGCTTCATATTGCATTTATGTTGGCCACCTTTTTTTAGTTTCTAAGTTTATAATGACCCAGAAAACATATTTGCCTAATGAATCAAGGAAACTGGAAGAAGAAAACAGCATGGTAAGTAAGTACTTAAAGAGAAGGCAGAAAAATGGGGAAAATTCCTTTCCTTTCGGCTACATTCTTTCCAGTGGTCTTAATTACTATCCTCTTGCATTCATGGCCTTTGTTAAGTAGTGCAATATTTAATTATTTAAATCAGGGCAATATTACAATGTATATATTCCTTAGTAATAAGAGGTTAAAAAGATAAAAGTATCTCATTCTCATATAGAGATATAATAAAATATTTATGAATAAAACAACACAGTGTCTGGGATTTAGGTTCAGGTACACCAGGAGGAAAGCAAGGGAAGGTTAGAGGAAATGAAACTGATAAAGTGGTAACAATGTTGTTGTTGAGTGACAGGAATATAGAGGTCCCTATTCTCTTAAGTCAACTTTTGTAAAAGATTTAGATTCTTCTATTATAAAAACTTTTCCTTTAAAAATTTTAAGCTTGGGCTTTGTAAGGTTTAAAAAATCATTCTGCAATAATTGCATTCTGAAATATTTATGAAATGAATAAAGCTCTTAGCACTGCATGGCTAGATACATTTGGAAGAGTTTATAATGTCAGTCCAAAAGGCCAGCCGCTGCATTCGGGATGAAGCATGGTCTGACACATGTCTCCCATTTCCAAAACAACTGGCAGGTGTGGGCTTTTCCACATTTGTAGGAAGCATTGGCAAGATTTCTTCCTCTCTGAGTTTATGTGGAGCAGCTCCTGGCTGTAAAAATTGCTTTCTCTCTCATTGAGCAATTTCAAAATTTAACTGTCAAGTAATAAATATTTATTATAATCAAGTAGCTTTGCAACGAAAGAGAAAGGGGTTTTTGTTTGTTTATTTTATTTTTTGTTTGTTTACAATTTCCAAAAGACAGTACAGGGAACAATGTCCTCAAAAGATTTTACTAACCTAAAATTGGTTAGTATGGATATGGTTTAAATTGATGAGTCATTTGTTTTAGGGAGAATTTTCTACACTAAAATACCCAGTGAAAATTAGTGACATTTGGAAGTTCATGATAATTAAATATTTTAAGTTATGAGTGCTAAAATCTGAAGGAGACTGTTGAGACGCTGATGAACACTGGAGGTTCCTGCCAAGCAGTCTTTCCGATATGACAGCATAACTCTTGGCTTCTTTCCCTTTCTGATGTGGTTACCAGAGGTGGTGAGGGGGTAGGAGGAGGGGAACTGGATGAAGTTAGTCAAAAGAAACAAAATTCCATTTGTAAGATAAATAACTACTAGGGATGTAATGTATAACATGATAAATATAATTAACCCTGTTGTATGTTATATAAGAGAGTAAATCTAAGAGTTCTCACCAAGAAGAAAAAAATTTTTTTTATTTTGTATCTATATGAGATCATGAATGTTTACTAAACTTATTGTGTAATCATTTTATGATGTTGTAAGTCAAATCACTCTGCTGTATACCTTAAACTTACACAGTGCTGTATGTCAATTATATCTCAATAACACTGGAAGGAAAATAGAAATAAATAAACTGTAAATAGCAATGCCTATGTATAACTGACAAAATAATTGTTTTGAAGACTTTTTAGAAACATATTTGCTGTACAGAATGATATAAAAATGCAGCACAATTGAGTGATTCTAAAAGTTGTCCTGAAATTCCCTGAAAGAGACAATTTTTTTTTCTCACTGGAAAACTACTTTCCGTGAGTTTTAAACTGCATCTGGTTTGCATTAGCTTTGGAAATCATTGCTGTGTTTTTCTAAAGTAATGCTGGATCATCTCCACGTGATCCTGATGAGGGCATCATTTTATTTTATTTTGTTTTTTATATTCACTTCATTCCTCAAAACTTTCACAAAGAGAAATGTAAGCAGCAGGTTAGTCCTGGGCCTTTACCTATTCTTAATGCAGTTGTTTGACTATTGATCATGAGCACAGGAGTAGGTCCATCTCTAGCTCCCCACTGTTGTACAACTGTATGCAAATAAAGAACATTTTCTCTCACTGTTTTCAACTCAATTATCAATATCCTCACCAACCTCAGAATTAAATCAGCATTCTTGTGGGGCTAACATAAAGCTTCCCATCATACAGTGACAGTATTTTCTTCAAAAGCTATTTCTCACCAGCTGCTAAGTCACTTCAGTCGTGTCCGACTCTGTGCTACCCCATAGACGGCAGCCCACCAGGCTACCCCCGTCCCTGGGATTCTCCAGGCAAGAACACTGGAGTGGGTTGCCATTTCCTTCTCCAATTTCTCACCTAATAGGACCTTAATATTTTAAAATCACTAACCTTCCATGGTATTCAGTAGAGGTATCAAAGACAGATTTCAGCTACACATTGCTGGAGAAGAAAAGGAGCCAGAGCCTTTAAAAAATGCCCCAGGGCTCTCAAACTGCTCATGGATGACTCAGAGAAGAGAGGCTAGGGTCCTTGGGAGCCTACAAGACCACGTATCAGGCCATGTTGGTGATCTACTGTCTTGCTTCAGGCCGAACCTGTTTAGAGAAGTTTACTGAAAGGTTTAAGAGATGTGGGTTCTGGAGAACAACGGTTGAAATCAATTCCAGCTCTGTCACCTAACTGTGTGATTTGGGCAAATTGTTTGTGGTCTCTAAAAAGGGAGACTAACTACTCTAACGCATTGGATAGTTCTGAGGATTAGTTAAATGAATCCATGTAAAGTGCTTAGGATAATGCCTAACAAAAGGTAAGGACGTAGTAAATATCAGCTGCCATCGGTCCTCCTCATCATCACCATCATTATAAACACCCAGACTAAAGCACGTACAGGTATAAATATATAACTACTCATGTGCACACATGCATACACATACATATAAATATGCAACACATGCCCAAAGAGTATGCCTTTGGTTTTATCTTGCAATTTTTACCTATCATGTATTACTTGTTCAGGTGAGTATATGTGTATTTCATTAAAAAATTGCCATCTTGTAACATTATATTGATGCATTATTTTATATTGGTGTATCTTTAGTTTTAACTTCCAGGTTTCTTGGTTTATCAATAATACTTAAAGCTGCAGTGTTCTATACATAACTTTGTCTATAAATAGCACTCTTTCTGAAGAATAGATTTCCTAGAAGTGAAAGTGATTGTTCAAATTATATCTGTGTATGTATGTGTATATATGTGTGTGTGCGTGTGTGTGTGTGTATGCTACAGCAGCATGTAGTCTCTTAATTCCCAGACCAGAGTTCAAACCTGGATCCCCTGCATTAGAAGCTCCGAGTCTTAACCACTGGACCACCAGCGAAGACCCTCAAATTATATTTTTATTTTTTAAATAATTGATTGATATTCTAAAGTGTTTGCCAAGTATATTATGCCCACTTTATAGTAATGGTTCTAAAAACTGTTCACTATCTATTTCCACAGACCCTAGCCAGTATTTAGTGCTCTTATTTTAATTATTATAAATCTACTGGGTATGATATCATACTGTATTTGGTCTTCATTTGCATTTCCTGGCTAAGAGGAAAGTTGAGCATATTTCCTTATAGTCATTGGCTGTCTATAGGTATTCTATGACTTTTATGTTCATATTATTTATATATTTACATATTGTATGGTTTCTTTAATCTTTTTTAATCTTTAATTCTTTAATCCATTTCTTTAATCACTGTGTATATTAGGAATATTAACTCCTTGTCTTGTGTATGTGTTACAAATATTTTTTCCAAGACTGTTGGTGATTGTGTGTAGACATTTCTCCTCTTTAAGTGGGCCTTTCCACACTGAGCTAAAAATAGTTGGTCATATTGTGTTCTAATAACCTTACAGCTTTGATTTTGCTCTTTGGTTATTTTATCTACATATAAAATAACTCTGCATGATTTTGGTGGTAAGTAGGTTTTCATATGTTGGGTAGTGAATTTCCTCATAATTAAACAAATGTGAAATCACAGATAGAAACTGAAAGATGAATAGGACTTTCAAGATGATTTAGTCCCCAGTCCCAGTTTGTTAGTCAGAGGATTAAAGCCCAATATGAAGAAAAGAAGTCATTTATTTCAGCTCTAAGGGCAATGTGATTTGAATATTAAGGCTTGACGGCTGATATGCAATTGTTTCATTTGACCAGATCCTCTCTTCCCAGGACACTTCCTGCTACATGGGTCTGGGTTGAGCAGTTTGGCTGGCGGTATTTTCATGGTTCGCTTCCCCCTCTACATATTTATTTCCGTCTCAGAAACCACAGTCATTTACAGCATTATTTCAGGTAGTAGGACTTATTTTTGAACTCTTTTTCTTTTAACATAATTTTTTTTTTTCAAAACTCTTCCCAAAAGAGCCAACTTTTGGTTTGGCTCAACTTTTCTGAAAATAATAAAGTTTAATATTCCACCTATAAATATCTACCAGGTATGAAAATATTCACTGCTCTAGGCCAACCTCAGGTAGGAAACATAAAATTTGATTCTTAAAATATGAAAATACTTGACAAAATTTTAAAAGGACAATCTGCGGTACAAATTTGTTTTTGAGAAGGATAATTTTAGCTTGGTTTTAATTTTTATTAACATTACTTATTAGCATTTATTGTTTCTTTTCTACTTGCTAAAGTAATGCATAAACTGAAGAATATATTAAAAAATTTAGAAGAAAATTTTGAAAAATTTAGAAAATATTTCTGAAATAAATTTAGAAAATATTTTAAATTTTCTACTCTGCATTATCACTGTAAATATTTTCATATATTTTTAAATCATTTATGGTTATATCTGTGGCATTTTGAACAAAATACACCAGTCAATTCTATAGGAAATCAGCCTTGAATATTCACTGGGAGGACTGATGCTGAAGCTCCAATACTTTGGCCACCTGATGGGAAAAGCCAACTTATTGGAAATGACCCTGCTGCTGGGAAAGATGAAGCAGGAGGAGCAGTGAACGACAGAGGACGAGATGGTTGGATGGCATCACTGACTCAATGGACATAAGTTTGAGCAAACTGCAAGTGGAGATGAAAGAACATAATGAAGTATTATAGAATGTGAACTTCTCATCCTAGGAGACAATTCAAAGCTTATACAGCAGTGAATAGAGGAAAATGTATAGTTTTGAAAACATTGTTTAGAGTGTAAAAAAGAATATTAAGTATCTAAGCCTTTAATAGCAAGGAGAGATAAAAAAGCCTTCCTCAGCAACCAGTGCAAAGAAATAGAGGAAAACAACAGAATGGGAAAGACTAGAGATCTCTTCAAGAAAATTAGAGATATCAAAGGAACATTTCATGCAAAGATGGGCTCGATAAAGGACAAAAATGGTATGGACCTAACAGAAGCAGAAGATATTAAGAAGAGGTGGCAAGAATACACAAAGAGCTATACAAAAACGATCTTCACGACCCAGATAATCACGATGGTGTGATCACTCACCTAGAGCCAGACATCCTGGAATGTGAAGTCAAGTGGGCCTTAGAAAGCATCACTACAAACAAAGCTAGTGGAGGTGATGGAATTCCAGTTGAGCTATTTCAAATCCTGAAAGATGATGCTGTGAAAGTGCTGCACTCAATATGCCAGCAAATTTGGAAAACTCAGCAGTGGTCACAGGACTGGAAAAGGTCAGTTTTCATTCCAATCCCCAAAAAAGGCAATGCCAAAGAATGCTCAAACTACTGCACAATTGCACTCATCTCACACGCTAGTAAAGTAATGCTCAAAATTCTCCAAGCCAGGCTTCAGCAATACGTGAACCGTGAACTTCCAGATGTTCAAGCTGGTTTTAGAAAAGGCAGAAGAACCAGAGATCAAATTGCCAACATCTTCTGGATCATTGAAAAAGCAAGAGAGTTCCAGAAAATACCTATTTCTGCTTTATTGACTATGCCAAAGCCTTTGACTGTGTGGATCACAATAAACTGTGGAAAATTCTGAAAGAGATGGGAATACCAGAGCACCTGAGCTGCCTCTTGAGAAACCTGTATGCAGGTCAGGAAGCAACAGTTAGAACTGGACATGAAACAATAGACTGGTTCCAAATAGGAAAAGGAGTACGTCAAGTCTGTATATTGTCACCCTGCTTATTTAACTTATATGCAGAGTACATCATGAGAAACACTGGACTGGAAGAAGCACAAGCTGGAATCAAGATTGCTGAGAGAAATATCAGTCACCTCAGATATGCAGATGACACCACCCTTATGGTAGAAAGTGATGAGGAACTAAAATGCCTCTTGATGAAAGTGAGAGAGGAGAGTGAAAAAGTTGGCTCAACATTCAGAAAACTAAGATCATGGCATCTGGTCCCATCACTTCATGGCAAATAGATGAGGAAACAGTGGAAACAGTGTCAGACTTTGTTTTGGGGGGCTCCAAAATCACTGCAGATGGTTATTGCAGCCATGAAATTAAAAGATGCTTACTCCTTGGAAGGAAAGTTATGACCAACCTAGATAGCATGTTCAATAGCAGAGACATTACTTTGCCAACAAAGGTCCGTCTAGTCATGGCTATGGTTTTTCCATTGGTCATGTATGGATGTGAGAGTTGGACTGTGAAGAAAGCTAAGTGCCGAAGAATTGATGCTTTCAAACTGTGGTGTTGGAGAAGACTCTCGAGAGTCCCTTGGACTGCAAGGAGATCCAACCTGTCCATTCTGAATGAGATCAGTCCTGGGTATTCATTGGAAGGACTGATGCTAAAGCTGAAACTCCAGTACTTTGGCCATCTCATGCAAAGAGTTGACTCATTGGAAAAGACTCTGATACTGGGAGGGATTGGGGGCAGGAGGAAAAGGGGACGACAGAGGATGAGATGGCTGGATGGCATCACCGACTCAATGCACGTGAGTTTGGGTGAACTCCGGGAGTTGGTGATGGACAGGGATGCCTGGTGTGCTGCGATTCATGGGGTCACAAAGAGTCAGACAGGACTGAGCGACTGAACTGAACTAAGCCTTTCAGTAAAGATAGAAAATGATTAACAATAAACAGATTACAGCAACAAATAAAATAAATAATAAAATAGTCATTAAATGAAATGGAAGACAGAAATATGATTTATAAAACTGCAAGCTATTTTTTTAAGCATCAGTCAGTCAGACATACATTTGAAAAAAATTTATCATCAGTAGAAAAGCATGAAGCAAACACCACACAAAATGATGTGAAGTAACTGAAGACATTGAAAATATCAAGTTATGAATAATAATTTAATACTACATTGAAAACCACATTAAATGGATAATATACAAATGTAGTGACAAAATTAGTAAAAGATGAAAAAATAACTTGAATAGACAAATAACCACTAAATATATTACTAATTCTAAGTTTTCTCTCTTAGGAAGCTCTAGACAAGGAAAAGTTAATAGGTCATTACTACCACATATTCAGGGAACAAGTGCTTAGTTGCTCAGTCGTGTCCAATTCTTTACAACCCTTTGGACTGTAGCCTGCCAGGCTCCTCTGTCCATGGGATTTTAGGGCAAGAATACTGGAGTGGGTTGCCATTTCCTTCTCCAGGGGATCTTCAAGACCCAGGGATCGAATCAGCATCTCCTGTGTCTCCTGCATTGCAGGTAGATTCTTTACCTGCTGAGCCATCGAGGAAGCCTAATCTCTTATTTCTACAAACTGAACCAAAAAATAGAAAAAAGGAAAAAATGCCAAGCTATTGTGTTGAGACCACATTAATTTTCCTTGGCCGCCCTTTTTCAAGAAGACATCTTTTAAAAAATCTTTTTGAAAAGAGGGGTTTTGGGTGGAGAGGGTAAATTGGAAGTTTGAGATATACACACTACTATAAAATTGAAAACTAATAAGGACCTACTTTATAGCACAGGGAACTCTACTTAATACTCTGTAATGATCTATATGGGAAAAGTATCCAAAAAAGAATGAATATACGTGTATTTATAACTGATTCACATTGCTGTACACATGAAAGTAATACAACATTGTAAATCAGCTATACTCTAATAAAAATTATTTAAAAAATTAAAAAAAGAGCTTTTCCCTTTGGCCATTTCAGTTTCCATTTCCATTTTAATCTAAAAGGTCTTCAAAACTAAATTTTATGATAGAATCAGAATTAATCTCTTCTATTATCTATCAAAAAAGAGAAGCTTCCAAGCCAAACCTATAAAGTAGGACTAAGATAGTCCTTACTTTTAATTTTCATAACAAATGTATAGTTATTTAGTCAATATGGGTTGCAAGAGTTAATTTTGAAGTCATCTCTGTATATTGCATATTGGTTAATGGCTCAGGCTTTGCTGTTAAGAAGCCTGGGTCTTATTTCTGGTCCCTCCTAAAACCTGTGTAGCCTTTGGCAAGTTAATGTAAACTCTCTTAGCCTCCCCATCTCTAAAATGCTAATAATATCTTAAGGGATTTTTGTGAGAATTGAATTAGATAATAGATTTAGAGTAACTGGCTCACAGTATCCTCAATACCTTCTAGTCACTATCTGTGCTATGATAGATTTTGTTAGAACAGTTCAATTATAATTTTAAGAAAGACTCTTTAGCATAAAGTTTAAGCAACATAATGTTTATGGTTGACAAGAAGTGTCTTTAAAATAACTTTTTTAAAAACTAATTTATTGTCCTAAATGAAGTAATGCTATAGAAAGATACTCTTCGTTATCCTTGAATGTCCTGAGATCTAATAAAAGACTTAAATCCCCAGTTGGAAATATTAACTAAAATGACCCAAATAAAGCCAAAGAAGGACAGCATGACCTTTCAATATTATCCTAGGGCACTATTTAACAAGACCTTCCAATACTACACTGTCCAATATGCTAGCCATTCTCCATGTGTGGTTACTGAGCACTTGAAATGTAGCTGGTCAGAATGAGATGGCTGTAACTATAAAGTGGATACTAGATTTTCAAGACTTAGTGTGAAAAAAGTATGTAAACTCTTTAAATAATTTGTTATATTATGTGTTAAATTGCTAGTATTTTTGGTATACTAAGCTAAACAAAACTTATTATTAAAATCCTTTCTTTTTTTAAATATGCCTACTGGAAAATTTTGAATTACATATGTGGTTGACATTTCATTATTATTGGAGGGTGCTGATCTAGAGACTATAACCTTGTATGATTCCCCATTTATAATTAATTAAAGCCTGTAACCTGTGAAGTTTCATATTAACTGGTATATCTCCAGGAGGGATATAAATGATCTCCCTCTGGTAGAAAAGATAACCTCACAGGTTATAACTTTATTGTTGTGAAGGACAGCAAGCGGTTGTGTAAATGACCCAGGAATCTTATTACATCATTTTTTAAATCATGTGTAACAATACCCAGAATCATAAAATGACCTTTTAACCAGCTCTACCATCTCCTTGGTTGCCTCATTAATGGGAGTAAAACTTTGCCAGGTGTTGACTCGGGAGGATTTAATAGATATGCTTTAGAAGAGTTCATTTCCAACTAAGGATATACATGAAAGAAAGCCTTTTTTAAAACTTTCTGAAAATTATATTGTGATGGGAAAAATTCTTACAATGTTGTAAAATCTTTGAACTAGTTTTGCTTTTATTTTTTTGATTGCATGATATTTTTCTTAAAGTTCAACTATGACATATGTAATTTAATATTCTTCTGAAAGTCACTCCACAATTCACAAAAATTTCTTAGAGAAATTTAACCCATTTACAGCATAGCCTTTATCCACTGTTTTTTGCAAGGATATGAACACAGATATTGTAGAGGTTTATGTTAATTAGACTACTTTTGTTATGCAACTTTGAGCAGTTAATCGTTAATATTCTCAGCAAGTCTTAATATTAAGCCAATACCTGTCTGGTGCTGATAGAAAAAAGACTTACCAATCATTTAAACACAAGCATTTTCCCTAAGGGCTTCATTTCTTGCCTCGTCAGTTGATATTTCTATTTCAACTGCAATATACAAGAATCTTAAATTTTTATTAACATTCCTGATAGTGTGTGTACTTCTACACAAAAATATTCATTTAGAAATCAAAGTTACGTTTCACCTACTGTAAGCTAAAAGAGAAGTGGTAAATAACTTCAACGCTAGTGGATAACTTTAGCTTCACTCACTCCTAAGAGTGGGAATCAATAACTAGGTCATCTGTGCCTTATGCATCTCTCAGATTATTTTACTTAAGTCATTCATTCAGCAAATATTTAATAAGCACTTTTATGTACTAGCTTCTTTAATGGCGTTGCAGCATAACACTGAACACACTGACAGATTCTCTGCATTTATGAAGCTTCTCTGTTAGTAGGAGGAGCCCAGTGGCGGAAGAAGTATAAATAAAAAGAGCAGCAGATGAGGGGCCTCCCTGGTAGCTCAGCTGGTAAAGAATCTGCCTGCAATTCAGGAGTCCCCAGTTCCTGAGTTGGGAAGATCCCCTGGAGAAGCGATAGGCTACCCACTCCAGTATTCTTGGGCTTCCCTGGTGGCTCGGTGGTAAAGAATCCACCTGCAATGCAGAAGACCTAGGCTCAATCACTGGGTTGGGAAGATCCCCTGGAGGAAGGCATGGCAACCCACTCCAGTATTCTTGACTGTAGAATCCCCGTGGACAAAGGAGCCTGGGGTTGGGCAGGGCTACAGTCCATGCGGTCGCAAAGAGTCAGACACAACTGAAATGACTAAGCACAGCACAGCACAGCAGAGGAGAACAGAGAAGTAATCAGGGCCGGAGGGCTACGGACCATGTAGGATATTGAGAGAGCTTTGGCTCAGGATGTAAAGATGCTGGAGGGTTCCGAACAGAGAAATGACATGATAGAAACTGCATTTTATAAAAGACAACTCTAGAGAGGACTTCCAGATAGGAGGCTACTGCATAATTCAAGCAAGAGATGCTGGGGATTTGCACCCATGTATTTAATAGAAGTGGTAGAGTGGGTGCCTTCATGGTATAATGTGAAGTAAAAGGAACAAGATTTGCTGATAAAAGGTGTAGAATAAAGAATAGAGACAAGAATAGATCCATTTAAAATTTTTTTTTCCCTGAGCAAATGGAAGGCCAGAGTTGCTCTAAATTTTTAATGAAATGGGCAAGACTGAGAGGATTGGGGCAGAATCTTAGGACTAAGTTTTGGATGTGGAAAGTCTGAAAGGCTATTAGACATCATGGGGGAGATGTCAAGTATGTTATCATATGTAAGAGTCTAAGAGTTCAGGAGACATGCCAGGGCTAGGAATATACATTAGAATAGTATGTAGATGACATTTAAAGCAATAAGAATGAGTGAAATCACTAAAGGAGTACATATAAACAGGAAAGAGATGAGGACCAAGAACGAAGCTCTGGAATACTCCAGCTTTATTACTCAGGTGCCCTAAGTAAATTCACCTAATACATTTAATCCAGTATTTGCTACATTTATTTTTCTAAGGAATCCATTTTCTTTTCATGGATCACCTATTAACATTTCAAGAAACTTGAATTATGCAGAAGATCCTTTGTGGAATGCAATAACTCATTGCCTCACATCTTTCTACTTAATGTTGCTTATATAAACAGAGCTATTAAATCCTTATTTGACTGCATTTCAATTAGTTTTAGCCACTTGGTGGCTCAGATGGTAAAGCGTCTGCCTACAATGTGGGAGAACCGAGTTTGACCCCTGGGTTGGGAAGATCCCCTGGAGAAGGAAATGGCAACCCACTCCAGTACTCTTGCTTGGAAAATCCCATGGACAGAGGAGCCTTGTAGGCTACAGTCCATGGGGTTGCAAAGAGTCAGACATGACTGAGAGACTAAACTTTTCAACTTTCAATTAGTTTTGGAATTGGAAATTAGAAAGAAGATAGGATAATTCATTTGATAACAATGTCAGAGACATGAGGTTCTATCCTCATTTTGTTTTTTAAGATGATAATTATCAAATCTTGATCAGAAAAGAAGAAGTTATAAGTGATTTCTTTTTCTTTCTTGCAAGATTTTTAAACAGAATTTTAGAAACTGATTTCAAACATTAAAAGAAAGACTATTTTCCCCTCTGGAACTATAAATTCTCCAAAGCTGATGATCTTCAAGAAGGACATATTTTGTCTCTGTTAGCTGAAGATCATCTGTCTTTTAATTTATCTGAGTTTCTCAAGTAAACTTTAAAAAACATGTATTGAAAAAAAATGAAAAATAAAGATTCAGGTTTTGACTTAATATGCAGTAAACATAAACTTTGACTGTTTTAATCTATGTTACCTTGTAAATATGAACATGAAGTTCATACATAAAACTCTTGAATTTTTCTTTGAGAAATAAATACTATCACAGACCATCTGGCATCTTATGATTCCTGAAATAAAATCTACTTCTGGGAACAATTTAAGCCTTAGAAAAACATTGCTATGTCACAAATTAAACTTTCTTATTTTTTTGTCTTGGGATAATATCCCCCCTGGAAAAGTGTCTTTTTTGTGTGTGGATTACTTCCACCCTGGTTGCTACATTGTCTTCAATTTTTTTAGGTCAAAAATTTCTACCCTTAACCAGCTGACATGTTAGTTGCTCAGCTGTATCCAGCTCTTTGTAACCCCATAGACTGTAGCCTGTCGGGCTCTTCTGTTCATGGGATTCTCCAGGAAAGAATATTGGAGTGGGTTGCCATGCCTTTTCCAGGGGATCTTCCCGACCCCGGGATTGAACCTGGGTCTCCTGCATTGCTGGCAGATTCTTTGCTGTCTGAGTCACCAGGGAAGTCTACCTTTAACAACTATATCCCTCCAAATACTGTGACATTCACCCTTTAAAAGAATACACTCTATGTATTAGGAATTATTCTTGTTACTATGAAGGATACAAATATAAAATTTGCAATGCCTGCCTCAGGAAAGCTTGATGGTGAAAACTAACAAGGATTATTCTTGTTTATCTCACTCTTCTTAACCCGAGACTAGAACATGTCTTCAACTTTGGGCATTACCAGAAAGTATAAGTTTTCTCAACATTTCCACTTATAGTTGAAAGATCTTTCACAAACAAAATCAAAACCCTGATAAGTATTCTTATCTCTGTTGCAACAAGGAACTTTCAAGTCAGATAATTTTTTAATTTGAAAATTTTGTTGTTCTAAAACTTTAAAACCACGATTTCTTTTGGCGCCTCTGAGAATGTGTTAATTTCCCTCTAATCTGGTTGATGACAAAACCCATTAATGTTCTCATAAGGAAATGCACAGAAAATGAATGTTCAGGAGGGACTTCAGGAAGCGCTATGTTGTCAGGAGGGACTTCAGGAAGCTCTATGTTGCTTTGGTTTCATCTGCTGTCTAATTGAACAAAGGAGAAATGTGAGACAGATTTTCCTGAATTAGCTTCTATAAAGGGTGAGGTATACTTGATGTATCACTCCCAGAACCAGAAACTTGACTGCAATTGGTAAGATGTTATCCGTTCAGTCCTCTTGACTCATTACAGAGCTATCCATGTAGACCAGGTTCATATCTCCATGATAACAAAAATGACTCCTTGAATAGGGCTACAGCTGTGATATGGAATAAGAACTATACTGTGTCAGTCAAGCAAATTTATTTGGGGTTATTTATCAGAAAGGATGCACATGTGACTGTGATCTGCCACTCATTGTGAGTGTTTTGCAGTGATGTCGTTTATAAGTGTTATGAACATTAAATTTCTAAGGGGACTTCAGTTTCCAGGTTTATAAAATTGCAATAATAGTAATACCCAACTAAACATTGCATGCTCTGGAAAGAATTGAGTGAAGTTATGTCTATGAAAGTGATTGCACATTGCTGAGTTTGATTTGTAAAAAAACTACTAAACGATGCAAAAATCAAGGACTTGTATATATATCCCATGTCACACAGTTAAGCATCTCCTCCATCAGCCACGGGAAGATGGCAGAGTGCTGAGGAGTGTAACAAAACAGACCACTTTATTTCTCATTCCTGGTAACCTATATCCATGTGTTACAATGACCCTCATCCCAGTTTCCTATATTCATTCAATGAGCAAAGTTTTAGAGTACTACATTCCAGGCACTCACACCTACAAAACAAAATCAGACAAGACCCTGTTTTTTACTACTTAGTTAGAAAAAGAAGCAGTGCATCACTTACAAGCATGTACATACCTGTCAGAATGGCTATTATCAGAAAGAACATGAATAACAAATGTTGGCAAGAATAGAAAGGGAAGGAACCCTTGTACTCAGTTCGTGAGAATGGTAAAATGGCGCAGCCGCTGTGGAAAACATGAAGGTTTCTAAAAAAACTAAAATTAGAATTACCAAATGATCCAGCAGTTCCACTCTTGAGTATATATCCTCAAAAAACCCAAACATTAATTTAAAATATACATTCACCCCAATGTTTATAGTAGCATTACTTATAATTGCCAAAATATGGAAGCAACCTAAGCATGCATCAACAAATGAATAAATAAAGAAGATGTGGTGTATATGTATATATATATATTATATATAGGCTTCCCTGGTAGCTCAGTTGGTAAAAAATCTGCCTGCAGTGAAGGAGACCTGCGTTTGATCCCTGGGTCAAGAAGATCCCCCTGGAGAAGGAAATGGCAACCCACTCCAGTATTCTCGCCTAGAAAATCCTATGGATAAAGGAGTCTGGTGGGCTACAGTCCATGGGGCTGCAAGAGTTGGACACAACTTAGCTACTAAACCACCACTATACATATGCAATGAACCACTGCTGCTGCTGCTAAGCCGCTTCAGTCGTGTCCGACTCTGTGCGACCCCATAGACGGCAGCCCACCAGGCTCCCCCGTCCCTGGGATTCTCCAGGCAAGAACACTGGAGTGAGTTGCCATTTCCTTCTCCAGTGCATGAAAGTGAAAAGTGAAAGGGAAGTCTCTCAGTCATGTTTGACTCTTAGTGACCCTCATGGACTGCAGCCTACCAGGCTCCTCCGTCCATGGGATTTTCCAGGCAATAGTACTGGAGTGGGGTGCCATTGCATTCTCGGAATGAAATAGTACTCAGCCATAAAAAAGAAAAAAATTGAAAATTGCCATTTGCAACAACATGGAGGGACTTGGAGCACATTATGCTAAGTGAAATTAGTCAGAGAAAGACGAATAGTCTATGATATCACTTATATGCGGAATCTAAAAAATAAAACAAACTAGCAAATATAGCAAAAAAGAAACATATTTATAGAGAACTAGTGTTTACCAAAGGGGAGAGAGAAATGGGGAGGAGCAATAGTGGAGTTAGGGAGTAAGAGGTACAAAATTTATACTATGTATAAAATAAATAAGCTACAATGGTATATTGTATATCACAGGGACTATAGCGTATATTTTATAATCACTGTAAATGAACTATAGCCTTTAAAAATTATGAATCGTTATGTTGTACACCTGAAACATACAATATTATACGTCAGCTATGTTTTTGTTGTTGTTTAGTTGCTATGTCACGTCCGACTCTGCAACCCCATGGACTGTTGCCCGCCAGGCTCCTCTGTCCGTGGGATTTCCCAGGCAAGAATACTGAAGTGGGTTGCCATTTCCTTCTCCAGGGGATCTTCCTGACCCAGGGATCGAACCCACATTTCCTGCATCAGCAGGCAAATTCTTTACCAATGAGCCACCAGGGGTTACTTTAATTAAAAAAAAAAGCTATGCTAGATAGAGGTATGCTCTGGGTAATGTTGGTGCCTGGATGGACAGGGGTATTCAAATAAGACTCCATTTGGGGGAGGGCAGGGAAGACCAGAGGAAGGCTGTTGGGAGGATGACTCCCATGAAATGGCTGAAGCCCCCTGAGGAGTTAGAGAGCTGGTGTGCCCAGGCTCTCAGGTGATAGGGGGTAGAGTTCACTGAGGCAAGGAATACAAGTGTTAACAGGGTGTGGAAATGGGATGCTTCCTGTTGTCTTGAAAGGAGGCAAAAGCCCCAAAGCAGAGAACACAAGGAAATAAGTACTCCTGTGTTTCACAGAGAAGCTGCTAACAGACTTATTCCTACAGGGCTTTTTAAAAGGTGGACGGGCAAGACCTGCTACTCTCACACTCCATTCCATCCAAATTAAGTAAATGATTAAAACTCTGAAGGCCTTTTTAAAGAAGTAGGCATCATTATTCTTGGGGGGAAGCACTGCAGAATATCCATTCGGGTTCCTCTGAGGAAAGAGCCAATTCAGAGGAGCCAGAGTCGTCATTTATAGGGCAAAGGGACCGAAGGTGCCTACAAGAGAGGAAACTGGCAGGAGACATTTCAAGGATTCTAATGAAATCATGTAATTCTTCAGATGAAGGTAAGAACCTGGGCAGGTTATAAAGGAAAAGGAAGGAAGTCAACAAAGTGTAAATCATTACTGAGACAACAGGAGTTGAACCCCCTTGGGGATCCCTGGGGAACACTGTAAAGCAACCATCTCAGTTCTTGCTTGAGGCTGCTGCTAGGAGACATAAAGCCAAAGGGCACAAGGACCCGGTGTGGTCAGCTCCACAGCCAGAGATTGCCCTTGGGCAAGGAGATGCAGATGTTGGCTTTTGAAAGTTAAGCACAAATTCTCTGGAAAAAGAAAGAATGAGGGGAGTTGGCCGGCACCAACAGTGTTTACGAAATTTGGAATTGCAACATGATCAATGTGTAGTTTTCCAGAATGATGCTGAAATCTAGGAAAAATCATGATTATTTGATCAAGGGACTGGATTCTTAAAATGGTTTAAGCACAACACAAATACTTCATTTATAATTCCTGTGATAGTAGATCTTCTGTAGGATAAAGTACATAGCAGTGAAAACAGTCATATGAGTAGTAGTAATTCTAAAGAGTTAATCTAACTGTTCAACAAGAAATCTTAAAATTTTTGCCCATTGTCTTGCATGTCTTATTAAACTTTTCTTCCACACGATCCATAAACGCACTGTATGCATCTCGCCACCTTCTGTGTCTCTTAAGGAAGATGGTACAAAGGAAGTTAGTGAAAGCAAGCATACATCAACTTTAATTTTCATTTATCTTTTAAAAAATTGCTATTTAATAATCTCTGGCTTTAAAAACTTGCTCCATATGCCAAACACACATCTTGTTCTGTTTGTACATGCAAGACTATTCAAAGAAGCCTAATTTGTCCAGGGGAGAATTTGAGGCATAAAATGTATTTCAGCATCTTTTTCAGAGTGTTTGGGAGAGCCTTCTTGTCAGGCATTATTTGAGTGCAATACACTCAAAATGGGCTGCTCCAAAAAAAGTGGGAGTAAATTAGGGAAAGATTTCCCACAACATTTAGGGTTCAATCTGGTGGGCTGCTGTCTATGGGGTCGCACAGAGTCAGACACGACTGAAGCGACTTAGCAGCAGCAGCAGCAGCCACTATGTCAACTATCTTTGATATAAGAAAAAAAAACACCTCAAATACTAGATAATCTGTTATTTGCATTTTAAGTAAAAGCAGAAATCTGAATGCTTCACTTTTAAAGATAGGCATATCTTTCACTATAACAAATGAAAAACTCCTGCATTAAAGCCATTGTTAACAACAATGCTATATACAAACCACAACAGCTATGGAAAAAGAGGCAAACTCACTGTGTATGAAGCGGATTTAACGGGCCAAGGGGCTTTTGGTAAAATTAGCTTTGAATCCCAGGCGCATTCACGAGGCTTGTAGGTGATAAATCTTTCTGTGCTGTTCTGTTGACCATTTTTCAGCAATGGGCATCCACTTACTAGAGACAGGAAGACAAATGAGAAACTTAGCAGTGACATGAGTCTTTGTTCATGAAGTCTTTCACAAGATGGTCTCATTTTTGGAGATCAGGACCCAGGAGCAGTAAATTGCTGGGCAATTTATAGGTGCAAATCTAAATTAAAAATTGCTTATCCTTTCTACTATTTCTGCTGGAATTAATTTTGCCCTTCTCCAAACATTAGTTCAAATCCCACCTTATTTTATTTCCTTGGGAACCTCTTTAAAAATTTTTTTCTCAGTGGTTTTGACTTGAAGGGCATATTTTGCATTCTACCTTATATTTGACTTAGAAGTTTCCTAACATCAAAGACTTGGTCTTATAAAATATTTTTGGTGTTTCCTTCCATAGTGACTTAGACACAAGGAAATTTGAGGTGTACTGATTTAATTATGTACCTAGACAAGGCCTTTTAAATTTAATCCATGGTAAAATGTGTACATTATTTGCAAATAAATTATCTTAATTTTACAATTATAAAATTATTTGCTACTCATTTTGAAAAGAAAAAAATAAAATTCAACCATTATCCCACTATCCAGAAACAACCATTGTTAACACCTTATTGGTTTATAATTGATATGTAATTATAATAGTAAATACAGTATGTATTAACCTTATCCATATAAAAGTACTGGATTATACAGATTAAGTCTGCATAAACACCATACAAATGGCACCATAATAATACTGCTGCTGCTGCTGCTAAGTCACTTCAGTCGTGTCCGACTCTGTGCGACCCCATAGACAGCAGCCCACCAGGCTCCCCCGTCCCTGGGATTCTCTAGGCAAGAACACTGGAGTGGGTTGCCATTTCCTTCTCCAACGCATGAAAGTGAAAAGTGAAAGGACATCGCTCAGTCGTGTCCGACTCTTGGCGACCCTATGGACTGCAGCCTACCAGGCTCCTCCGCCCATGGGATTTTCCAGGCAAGAGTACTGGAGTGGAGTGCCATTGCTTTCTCCGATAATAATACTAATGGTATGTATATTACCATGTGCTAGACAACATATGCTTTACATACATTATTTACTAGGTGCTTTACATATGTATGGGCTTCCCTGGTGGCTCAAATGGTAAAGAATATGCCAGCCTTGCAGGAGATCCAGTGATTCAATGCTCACAAAAATTTTATGATGTAAATTCAACTATTATCATTCCCATTTATAGGTAAGGAAACCAAGATATAGACAGCTTAGGTAATTTAGGGCAGTGAGGCCAGGATTCAAAGCTATGCATCTTGCCTCTGGAATCTATTTTAACTCATTGGTTCTCCACGCAGAACACACTGAGTTATCACTCGATTTTTAGTAATTTTTAGTAATATATTAAAAGTTGTGGATAACAAAGCATATGGATTTTTGCCATCAATGAACTGAGAATTTAAAAAATTTACTGTATCATTAAAGGTGATAAGTAAAAAAATACCTTTTAAATTATTTGCCTTTTTAAATATTCCTGTTAAGATATAATGAAGAAAGCTTATGTTTGCCACATTTATAACTTTATGATAAGAACTTACCTGTACTTAAGTGTTGTGACTTAAATTTTAATCCAAAAGGATCCTTTTCATAAGTCGTCACAAAATTTGGTAAATTACATTCGTTCTAGACATGTAAAGAGAAGATTGTGCTATTACTAAGAAATATTGTTTCTTAATGCTAACATTCTACTTGGAATTCAGTTTCTCCAAATATTAAATATTTCACCAGTAAAATGTATTCTGAGGATTTTGCTGTATCATTTAAAACCTGCATATGAACAGTTGATGTAATAATCCAAGATTCCAGACAGTGTTTAACCAATTCATTTTATGGTGGCGTGAGAACTTCACTTATCCTTCTGTGAATAATTTAGAAAAGATATTTTAAACAGGATGAAATAAAAAGAATCTATTCAGAATTTAGCAACACAATCTCAAATGCAAATAGAATTACATGTTTTATTTCTAGAGCTGAATTTATTTCAGGCAATAGGAAAAATGTTGAATAGAGCTAAAAATGATTTGCTGAGACTGGAATAGAATAAATATTGATTGTTTTTAGTATATTATAAAACAAAGTTTTCTTTAATATGGCTTAAATGCACCAATATGAACTAAAATAGAATTTGTGCACTTCCCAGAATCTACTCAAATAAAACAACACAAATGTCTCTGCTTGAAAGCTGAATCAGTGTGGCACAAAGAAGAATGAACTTGGGGATGCGATGCAGAAGTTAGACAAGGTTCTCTTCTTAGTGTTTCTAGTCCTGCCACAGCAAATAATAAAATATTAAAAGTCCCAAAGGAAACTCCTTAATACAAAATTTTTTGTCTTTCATCAAATCCAATGTGAAGCCAAGTTAGTTATGAAAAAAAATTGTCAGCTGTTTAAAGCTGTAACAATACTGACATCTGGTGGTTGTATAATTTATATCTTGCTGCCTCCCATTCACTCTTAAAAAGCAAATTAATTGACATAAAATTTAAAAGTCCCAGATTGGGATTGACATATGCACACTACTATATATCAAATAGAAAACTAATAAGAACCGACTGATAGCACAGGAAACTCTGCTCAATGACCTATGTGAGAAGAGACTCTAAAGAAGAATGAATATATGTATATTATATATAACTGACTTATGTTGCTATACATCTGAAACACATTATAAATCAACAATACTCCAATAGAACTTTTTAAAAAGTTCCTCATTCCTTGAACTTTTACTTATCCAAGTCCTGCAATTCTAATTTTCAGTTCAGTTCAGTTCAATCACTCATTCGTGTCTGACTCTTAGCAGCCCCATGAATCATAAATTAAATAATTTAAATTAATTTAAATTAAACCAATTGCACTTGATATTTAATTGGCCTCCCCTCATTTACAAAAGGTAATATGTTTAATTTACTACAAACATAAGCATTTAGATGCCCTGGATAAGTAAATAAGGTTATAGATCAAAGCTTTTTTAATTTCCCAACTTTTATCCTAATAGCTCCTAAAAGTTCACTTTTATTGGGTACCTCAATATTTCCAACTTTGTTGTAAGAAATTTGTATATAATTGTCTCCTTCATTACTTAAAATAACCACATAAAACATGTAGTATTTTTATCCCAATGTACAAGGAGAGAAGCTTAACAACTTGTACAAAATTATTAGAAAGTAAGAGATCTAGGATACTCAATGCTCTTAACTGTTTTCCTATATTTTCCACTGGAATAAGCTTTTTCCTTTTTCTTTTTTCTTTTTTAGATTTTCTGGTATTATCAGTCCTATTGCTTCTCTCTTTACCTAGCAAGAGTCATATTTATGTGTTAGATTATAGACCTAAGTATAGGCTATATTCATGTTTTAATGGAATTATATTTTGACCTAATCGCATCTCCTTAAATATTTATTTCCCACCAGAATTTTAAATTAGAAATTCTTGCTCATATATTATTCAAAATATTAGAAAGACTCCAAACCATTAGAAAGATTCATTGAAGTAATACAATATCCCCTCTTTGTCAATTTTCATTCACTCATCCATTTGTTCCATGATTGATTCATTACTAGACAGTAAACTCCTGGAAACAGTTTTCCAAACATACTTCAGTCCAAGATGTTCTTGAACCCTTTCTTGAATGGCTTTCTAAAGCCGTCCCTAAACTGGTCATCCCTTCCAGCAGATAAAACCCCATCAGAAACATCAACCAGGGTCTTGCCTCTCTTTGCCATTCGTTTATTGCTGAATTTGAATTGTATTGTTCCATGAGAAATACTGCTGCAACTTTATATACATTATATTCACATATACTTTTTAAGTTCACATAATAGTTGTTATAGTTAAGAAATGAATAAAAATAATATATTTTCCCCGTATCTGTTTTAAGTTATTTAGAATCAAATGCTTTTTTTGTACCTGTCGAAAGTCATGTGGTTTTGGATTAAGGTATACACCATTTGGATATTTTCCACTCTCCACAAACATTAACTTTGCTTTATGTGAATCCAGACGTGGAAATGTAGTTATAAATTTAGGAGATACGGCCTTCTTGGGAGGATTCCTTAGGCTGGGAAGGTGAACCATTTTTCCTGGAAAGTCAGGGATTTTTCTTCTTTCTTCTTGCATGATGGTCCTTGATGGCTTTTCTGCAAGCCTCAAAGATGTATAGAGTTTATAACTAAAGTCAGGAGGCTTTATTTCCCAAATGTTGACTTTTACTTCAGATTGTGGTGGTTGCAGTGCATTTATTTTCCATTTGGAATTGAGATCTTGCATGAGACAGTGCAGCCTCTCTGCAGTATCCCTGTGTCTCCTACCTGTCTGGGACGCAAGGGCGTTTTCACAGGTTGAAATCTGCAACAGATATGGAAACTGGTGAAGTATGCCACTGTAGCAACGGTGTATCGAATATTTTCTCTCTGGGCCAGGGTAAGCTCTAAAAGATTTATGAAGCAGGAAAAAAAAAAAAGCTCAGACATGATAGGGAGTGTGTGGAGAAGTGAAGAAAGTATTGTGGTGGCTGCAAGTATTTATTCAACATGTTTGTCACAGCAGTTACTGAGCTAGGGGCTAGGAGTTCAAAACAATTAACTTGAAATCCATATCCATAAACAAGTGAGAGAAATTGGGAGAAAGGAATGAAGACAAAAAATAAAACCTATGTAATATGATAGATACCACAATAGTTTCATGAATGAAGATAAAAAATAAAGCCTATGAAATCTGATAGATATTACAATCATGTTAAGAGAGGCCTGGGAGAGTGCACAGCTAGCTCACTCAGGAAAATAGAAATGACATTGAAAGAAAAGTTATCATTTGTGCTGATCTTGAAGAATAAGGAGAAATAAGTCAGGGGGGTAAAGTAAAGAAATAGCATTTCACCAAGGCACAGACAGTATGGAAAACTTGTCATAAGCTATTTCTGAGGTATCTGTGGCCATCTCTACCACGATAAGTGTATTGGGCTTCCCTCACACCTCAGTTGGTAAAGAATCCACCTGCAATGCAGAGACTCTGGTTTGATTCCTGGGTCTGGAAGATCCCCTGGAGAAGGGATAGGTTACCCACTCCAGTTTGGGCTTCCCTTGTGGCTCAGCTGGTAAAGAACCCACCTGCAATGTGGGAGACCTGGGTTTGATCCCTGGGTTGGGAAGATCCCTGGATAAGGGAAAGGCTACTCACTCCAGTATTCTGGCCTGGAGAATTCCGTGGACTGTATAGTCCATGGGGTCACAAAGAATCAGATGCGACTGAGCAACTTTCAGTTTCTACTATTGGGATCTACAGATAAGAATCAGAGAAGGCAATGGCACCCTACTCCAGTAGGGTGGAAAATCCACCCTGGAAAATCCCACGGCCGGAGGAGCTTAGTAGGCTGCAGTCCATGGGGTAGTGAAGAGTCAGACACGACTGAGTGACTTTGCTTTCACTTTTCACTTTCATGCATTGGAGAAGGAAATGGCAACCCACTCCAGTGTTCTTGCCTGGAGAATCCCAGAGACGGGGGAGCCTGGTGGGCTGCCGTCTATGGGGTCGCACAGAGTCAGACATGACTGAAGCAACTTAGCAGCAGCAGCAGCAGATAAGAATCATGGATTTCCTCTTTGTTGATCTGTGACAAGGAAATGGTTGGCACAGTTCCGGGATTTAATGAATGTAAAGAATCTGCCTGCAATGCAGGAGACCCAGGTTCAATCCATGTGTTGGGAAGATCTCCTGAAGAAGGCAATGGCTACCCACTCCAGTATTCTTGCCTGGAGAATCCCATGGACAGAGGAGCCTGGCAGGCTACCATCCCTGAAATCGCAAAGAGTCAGTCACAATTGAATGTCGAATATGATAGTAGACGCAAAGAGTCAGTCCCAATTGAATGTCGAATATGATAGTAGACAATGCCAATGAATTTGAAACCTCCATGGAAAGAGGGATAAAAATCAAATAAAATTTATCTGGCTAAGTGGAAATAAACAATGCTGGTGCCTCGGAAATAAGGGTCTGAGGTAGGTACAACTTTCTTTCTCTTGTGCTAAAATTTCATGCTGTTTGATAAAAACACCAAAACAGAGAAACTTTAAGATTCTAAATGCTATTATGCAGTAATTTGAAACTGAGAATAATGAAAACCTACTTTGGAGAAACACTGACAATGTCAACTTTAAAAATTAATAATAAATATTTTGTAAAATAAAATGATAGTTTTAAAGTTTTCAACTTCCAATATAAATATTTTTTAAATGACTATGATCCATTGAGAGAAAAGCAAGAGGCATGTGTAGCAGAAGCATAGCATATGTATGTGAAGAGGTAGCAGAATAAAAAGACTAAAAAAAAATCAGTTGCAGTTACATCACCAAAGATCTTTTATGACACATCATTTTAACAAATCAAAGATACCACAAAATTTCTTAACCAAGATAAGAAATACAAGAGGAGGAACAGTTTATGGAAAGAAGTTATAATAATAAGTAGATTTAAACAAAATTTATGTCCACTATATAACTTGAAGTATAGGCCTGTGGCTAAGTCAGCTTTTGCTATAACAATGCTTTTTTAACAAACTGCCCCAAAATTCAATGACAAAAACTCAATGACTGAAGGGCAACTGGAGGTTCCTCATCCCCTCCTTGTCCTTAGAGTGCATGCCTCGCTTGAGTTTCCTGATCTAGAGGTTGCCCAGGGAAACAGCCTTGAGACAGTACTGTGTTGCTGAGGCTATCTGGACAGCATACGTGACTTTAACCAGGGAAAGTGAAGCTGCTCAATCGTGTCTGACTCTTTGTAACCTCACAGACTGTAGCCCACCAGGCTCCTCCGTCCATGGGATTCTTCAGGCAAGAATACTGGAGTGGGTTGCCATTTCCTTCTCCAGGTGATCTTCCGGACCCAGAGATTAAACCCAGGTCTCCCGAATTGCAAGCAGACGCTTTAACCTCCGAGCCACCAGGGCAGACCCCTGGGAACCAGGGAAGTCCTCTCTATAAACTTTCAAGATTCAGGCAGAGAGTGGGGAACCAGTGCAGCACAATCAGTGCTACTTGTCTTGCAGCTGCCCAAGACAAGCCAATATGTAAGTTCCTTTGCTTCTTAAACCTGCCTACCTCCTTATCTGCAACGGTCTACCTCTGTCTTTGGTCTTTCCTCGTCTTCCCTGTACAGGGGCCAGGTTCAGATTACACCTGGGCAGCTCCTGAGGAGGTAGCAAACCAACAAATGGGTGAAGAACATGTTGTATATACAGAAAATATTCGGCCTTAAAAATGAAGGAAATTCTGCCATGTGCAACAAGATGAATGAACTTGGAGGTCATTATACTAAATGAAATAAGCCAGTCACAGAAGGACAAATACTGCATGACTCCACTTATATGAAGAAATCTAATTTAGTCAAACAGAAATGGAGAGTAGAATGGTGGTTGCCAGGACTTGGTGGGGAGGAAGAATGAGGAACTGGTATTCAACAGGTATAATGTTTCAGTTATACAAGTCGAATAAGTTCTAGAGGTCTGCTGTACAATGGTGTACTATGTTAACAGTATTATTGTATTGTACACTTGAAAGTCTATCAGGAGGCTAGATCTTATGTTGAGGATTCTTACTACATTTTTTTAAAGCTGAATAGAGACCAAAAAAAAAAAAAAGAAGAGTGGTACTTAATATCTGAGTGAGAAGATTAGAAATTCCCCCACCAATACAATATTGTAAAGTTAAATAAAATAAAAAAAAAACCAAAAAAACCCAAAAATATATTATCCTCTGTTGCTCAATAATATAATAAAAATAAAGGTGATTTGATGAATAGGAAGCAACTTACAATCTCTACAAAATTATTGCAAAATAAGTTAATCATTAAAGTGCTACACCAAAAAAAACGTGGATATAAGATGTAGGTTTACCATTTCCTGCTGCTGCTGCTGCTAAGTTGCTTCAGTCGTGTCTGACTCTGTGCGACCCCATAGACGGCAGTCCACCAGGCTCCCCCATCCCTGGGATTCTCCAGGCAAGAACACTGGAGTGGGTTGCCATTTCCTTCTCCAATGCATGAAAGTGAAAAGTGAAAGTGAAGTCGCTCGGTTGTGTCCAACTCTTAGTGACCCCATGGACTGCAGCCTACCAGTCTCCTCCATCCATGGGATTTTCCAGGCAAGAGTACTGGAGTGGGGTGCCATTCCATTCTCCATTACCATTTCCTAAGCAATGCTAAAAATATAAGTTAAATTAAAATATCTTAATTTCATGTTTCTATATTATGCTGTTGTTCAGTTGTTAAATCATTTCTGATTCTTTGCAACCCCATGAACTGCAGCATGCCAGGCTTCCCTGTCTTTCTCTATCTCCTGGAGTTTGCTCAGATTCATGTCCAAATAGTCCCAGCACCACATTGACAGTGATGGCATCCAACCATCATCCTCTGCTGCCCTTTTCTTTTGTCTTCCATCTTTCCCAGCATCAGGGTCTTTTCCAATGAGTCGGCTCTTCACATCAGGTGGTCAAAGTATTGGGGCTTCAGCTTCAGCATCAGTCCTTACAATGAATAGTCAGAGTTGATTTCCAATTAACTGGTTTGATTTTCTTGCAGTCTAAAGGAGTCTTCTCCAGTACCATAATTCCAAGGCATCAGTTCTAGGGTGCTCAACATTTTTTATGGTTCAACTATCACATCCATATGTGATTACTGGAAAAACCATAGGTTTGACTATATGGACCTTGGTTGACAAAGTGATGTCTTTGCTTTCTAATATACTGTCTAGGTTTGTCATAGCTTTATTATACAGTAAACAATAGGAATGTCTGCATAGAAATTAAAAGGGTTTGTAAATAAAGGATGTTAAAAAAGAAAGGGTGAGAGTTTGAAAGTTGGCCATACCCTTCCAAGATTCTTCTAGAGGGGAGGGCATGGTGGCCCATAATTGGTATTTTTATTTCCCTTCTCATATATATGATAACTTTTTATAGCCTGGGCCATTTAACTATATAACCAATAATTATTATTCTTCTCTAACTTTTTATTATTATTTATTATTATTATCTAACTTTAACCATCTGGTTTCATATGCACAGTAGTCTACTGGAAGATAGTGAACTGGAAAGAAAATATGAGTTAGTTTGGTTTATTTTTCTTATAAACTAATAAATTTGCATGTTGTTTTCATGTTGGGTGCTTCTGAATCTGGCTAATGTGACTTCAACACTGACCCACCCACTCACTAGGAGATGATGAAAATAAGCCCTCGACAGTCAGTGGTTAATTTGCTCCCAGTTCATGCCTTCTTTTATAAGTCTTTTACCTCATCTATGATCCTTCACATTTATGTTGAAATGTGTTTTTTAATTTCTGAGGTGCACCGAAGGCTCAGTCTTGACGAAAATTGTAAATATACCCATCTCCTGCAGGGCTCAGAAATCTGGTTACATGAGCAAAGAAAACACATTAGAGTATTGATTCATGGCCAGGGTTTTGTAATTAGCTGCCATGAAAAGACATGGAGGTTGAGGGTGTCGGTAAGTGAGACAACAAAGTGTCTCACCAGGATGTACAGCTAGGAAGAAGCTGACCAGGAGGTTTATAAACTGGAAGAATAAGGATAGGTCTAATCGATATGAAAAACAAGTATCATGGTAGTAAGAGAGCTAGACAGTCAACAGATTAAGAAGCTCTAACTGGAGAATGCAGTGAGGTTTAGACTTCTTTTTGACTAGGTAGCTGAGAGTAGACACAAGCTCATCTATCACCTTCTTGCCACTATTGCTCATTTCTGTCGCTGTCTGTATATGTCTGGGGCTTCCTGGCTACCAAAAACTTTAACTATGCAATATATAAACCAGGGATAAATTATCTTTAATTTGTATGATACTTCATTGTGTCCTTATACTATGAAGTTATTGTTACATATTATTCAAAAGAATAATATGCATGTAAAATTAAGCTTCTGTGATATACGAATCATGTGTTAGCATATGTCATTGTGATCTCGGGTGGCCTTGGTCGGCAATGGCTTGGAGCAAGGCTTTGGTTCCCAGGATATTGTGGCTGGGTCACAGCAGTGAAAGCACCAGATCCTAGCCACTAGACCAATGGTCAGTGACAAGGGCCCTGGCCCTTCAGCTTTGCAGAAAAGAATTCCCACAAAGATGGAAAGTACTGAAATAAGTAAAGTATTTATTAAAAGGAATAAAAGAGTATAATTGAAATCAATTCTGAATATTCATTGGATGAATTGGATGATGCTGAAGTTGAAGCTTCAATACTTTGGCCACAAGATGTGAAGAACCTACTCATTGGAAAAGACCCTGATGCTGGGAAAGATTTAGGGCAGGAAGAGAAGGGGACGACAAAGGATGAGATGGTTGGATGGCATCACCGACACTATGGACATGAGTTTGAGTAAACTCCAGGAGTTGGTTATGGACAGGGAAGCCTGGCATGCTGCAGTCCATGGGTCACAGAGACAGACAAAAATTATCAATTGAACAATAAAAACAATGCATGGAAAGACACACGGGCAGACTCAGGGAGAGAGAGGGGCTGAGTCACAGCCTCACGGCAGTTTGAATTACTTTTATGGGGCATTTCTTCCGGGTTTCCTTTGGCCAGTCATTTTGATTTGTCTGGTTCACTGTCCATATTTGGTGTATCGCAGGACCCTCCCATGTGTGTGCATGCATCTCTAGAGCCAAGGCTCACCCCTCAACTGTTCTGTTATTCTCATCTTGGAGTTTCAGCCCATAGGGAATGACTCTCCAATTGCTTTACCCTTGGGGTGGGGGTGGCCCATCTGCCTCATCCCTCAACTGTAGTCCCAGGATACGCCAGCAGAAAGAAATCAACTGGAGATCTAGTTGAATGACTGAAGCTTGTGATGGCAATATCACACTATGCTCCTCACTTTATGTGGGAAAAGCTAAGGCATAGAGAAATATGGTCATAAGATGTGAGGTTGAGAAAGTAAGAAAAAATAAACTAGTAATCTCATTTAGTCAAAGATTTAGTGGTAAATGTCGATATTACAGAAGTTGTACTTTGCCAGAGATGTCTCACTGGAAATAATAGAATACTTTAATCTGCATTCAACAAGCCCAGTTATTCTCCATCTAAGAAATTACCTGGTCTTAAGGATTAGTTTAAATGCTGCTCCAATAAAAGCTTTCCCAGATCTATCAGGGTTCATATTTCCTTATGAATACAGCAGTGGAACTCGGAGTTACATTTTGCCTTGTTCCTTGTATTAAAGTTAGTTAATTCCAAGATCTGACCCAAATTAGATTGCAACATTGAGTCAAATATACCTATTTTTACAAACACTATGTAGGGTTCTGCATATTTTAGGTTGGGTCATGTGAAATTTATTTTATTCAATGATTTTTCAACCTTACAAAAATGCAAACTTCAAATGGTTCCATGATAAGAGGAATGAGAATTTTATGTGCCAAATTCTGGAAATTACAGATACTTTTTTTGAAACTGTATCTAAAAGCTCAAATATCTAATTACATTTTTTCTAAATAATGAAAACTTCTAATAGTGGCAATATAAAAAATAAACTTTAATTTAAATTTCTTCCTCAATATTTTCTACTAGAATGTCACAAAATATTTTTGTTATCTGCTTTTACAATCAGATTTTAGAATAAATGCATTCCTTAGGTTAGTAAATGTATGCAAACTTAAGCTTATTTTGCTCACAAATATGAGTTTAATTTTGTAAACTTAAGTATTTGGGAAGTTAGACAGACAGAGAGATAGTGATACAGATATATACCTGATACCTAAATGCTGCCAACAAGCAAAGAGGATTGTAAAATAGTCTGCTATTAAGATCACAGTGAATTCCTTACACCAGGAATTCATTTACATTTGTTGATTTATAAAGAAATTCAGCACTTCCAGCTTTCTCCTTCTTAACATATCTCATGATTTCCCATTTATAATATTATATATAAAGAGATAGCTTCTCTCATAAATGAGTTCAAGTTATATATTTTAACATAAACTACACAAATTCAAAAGACCTAGATATATTGACAAACCGATATAATTCAAAATAAACACAAAAAAGGAGCAATCATTAGAAAATCAGTAACTTAACTCACCATTTAAAATTGCGAGTTTTAATAAAATTGTTTTTGGCAGTATGTCTCAGAAGATCTTTTCTGCAAAGCCAGATGAGACTAAACAAACAGAAAGTTTATAAGGAAACATTTAGCCTTTGCTTTACAAAAGATCTCAAAGTGTATTTAAGTTTTACCCACCTGGGTTGCTAAGAAACTGAATTAATTTTCTAAAGGACTCAAGTCAGAGTAGGAAAAAAAGAGTGAAAATAGTTCTAATGTTCCCTAAAACCTAGCAACAAGGCAATAACTCCTGAGCTCTTTTTGGAAATGTTAGAAAATCAATACACTACAAAATTCAAAACTTAGTAAACATCAAGAGAAAAAATAATCCCACTCTAGAGCAGTTTTACTAAATAATGCCTTGACAATTCACTTTTTATATTTGTTTAGTAATCTTTTTGTAAGTCAACATGAGTTTAACATTTAATATAAGCACAATTTGAAAAGCAGGTTCAACTCTTTTATTACCTTGGGCTTAAGAATGTTTGAGTTAAATTCCTCAATGTTCATTTTATAAGGCAAGTGAGGATTACAAGTTCTTCCATAATTTACATCTTAACCTACTGATTTCTGCAAAATAAATTACGGAGAAAGCTTTCTGTTTTCATTGGTCAAATTCTATACTCAGTGATCTCTTGGTGAGATTAAAAAATAAAAAACACCTCCTAGAAAATTTCAAATGTGTACCAAAATAGACAGAATTGCATAATGAATCTTTATGTCACCATCACCTGGCTAAAAAGTTGATCAACTTATCACCCAAATTGCTTTAAATATCCTCCAACTTATCTCCTTCTCTTCTTATTATTTTGATGCATCATATCAACTTATCGAGCTTCCTTGGTGGCTCATTGGTAAAGAATTTTCCTGTCAATTCAGGAGATGTGGGTTTGACCCCTGGATTGGGAAGATCTCCTGGAGAAGCAAACAGCTACCCACCCCAATATTCTTGACTGGGAAATCCCTTGGACTGAGGAGCCTGGCTAGTGGGCTACTGGCCATGGAGTCACCAAAGAGTTGGACACTACTTAGCAACTATACAACAACAAAAAAATCAACTTATCAGTAATTATTTTAGAATATTTCTACTAAAAGAGAAAACACTTTTAAAAAAGCATAAGCATAGCACCACTATGCTGCTGCTGCTGCTAAGTCACTTCAGTCGTGTCCGACTCTGTGCGACCCCATAGATGTCAGCCTGCCAGGCTCCGCCATTCCTGGGATTCTCCAGGCAAGAACACTGGAGTGGGTTGCCATCTCCTTCTCCAATGCATGAAAGTGAAAGGTGAAAGTGAAGTCGCTCAGTCCTGTCCGACTCTTAGCGACCCCATGGACTGCAGCCTACCAGGCTCCTCTGTCCATGGGATTTTCCAAGCAAGAGTACTGGAGTGGGGGTGCCATTGAAAAGAACATCAATTAATTGATACTAATATCTAGGCAAAATTCAAGTTTCTAATTATCCCACAAAAGTCAAATATTTTTGGTTTTACTTTTCTCTTTACAATTTGTTTGTGATTTGCGCTAGTTATTTCCCCTCATTTGGTCCAAAAAATTCCTGTGACCTGAGCATTAGCTTCCCTTTGTCTCATATTTTTCTAATGAAATTAGGGCATCTCAACACACTCCAGTATTCTTGCCTGGATAATTCCATGGACAGAGGATACTGGCAGGCTACAGTCCATAGGGTAGGTAAGAGTTGGATACAACTGAAGCAACTTAGCCGGCATGCATGCATAAAACTGCCTGAACCAAGATCCCTAATGTCTGGAGCCTTTTGACTATCCTATTATTTCATCTGAAGTGAAAGTTCACCCCTGGGTGGCAGTGAATTGCTTATCTATAATTTTATCCCAGTTTATAAACTGAAGCTCAAACATCAATTTACCTGTGCTGTTTTTCCCAATATTCAATTTCATTGTGTTTTTTTCCTTGGGGAAATGACAGTAGAGTTGGGTTTACTCAATCTCTTACAGTTTTGGAATAAAATTAACCTATCTTTATGCTATCTAACATGTATCTCTCTCACTCTCTGCATAGGGATGCATATGATTTTTTCTCAAAAGAATATGTTCAAAGTGCCTTTTTATTGGTTTGGTACTATTGTAAAGGATGTGAAAATACACAGGGCATGGCCTTAGATTTCAAGAAAATCATAAATAATTCACTAGAAAAGACACAAACCTATAAGAATACATCTTCAGACTAAGTACTAAATGCCAAATAATCAGTCCTGACTGTTACTCTCCTGGGAAATTAATGAGGGGGCAGGTCCTTGAAGTAAGAACATCTCTGCAAATTTCTTTAGAGCAACAAAGATCTATTCTGATCTTTCACAACAGCAAAGTTCTTAGTAAAAACGAGAGGAAGGGAAGGTGGTTTAATGGGTGGACACCATAAAAGCTACTATAATTCTCTTTAATGCTTTCACGAATGCTTTTCAAGGAGTTTCTTCTAGGGAAATACTGTTTTGTGGTTAAGTGACTGAAGTTATATATAGAACCATCCAAAAATCTCCTGTTATGTAGATACTTTGAATGTATAATACATTTTTACTGCACATAAATATCTATGATATGTGAAAGGATCTGATGCTCAGCTTCTCTAAAATTAGGAAGGTAACCTGTTGTGACAAATAAAAATCTCCACATTCTGACTTTCATGTCTCCTGGTACTAAGTGCTGACTGAAAAAAAAAAAAAAAAAAGCACAACCTGAAAGAGAGTTAGATTTTATTCAGTGGGAATGATGTTAGGACTTGAGCCCAAGAGACAGTATTTCAGGTGACCCCAAGAGAGCTATCTCCAAGGATGCAGGGGAGGAGCCAGGCTATATACAAGTTTGCAGCAAGGAGCAGGTAATCTGAATATTAAAAGATTACTCTTAATTAAGAAAAACTAAACCTCTCACATGAAGAGATTTAGCAGTCTTCAATGTACGAGAAGATGCAAGCATCCGGGCTTGCTGAAATAATCTCTTGCATATGCATCTAGCTATCTGGGGCCAATCCAGCTTTCTTTGTTTACATACTTGTTCCTTGTTTACCATAAGAGATGGCAAATCTGTCTGATGGCCGCCTCACACATCTCCTCAACTCCTCAGCACTTACCACAGAGGAAGTAGCTGATGGCTTCCAAATAGCTGGCTTTATTTCACCTGGGCTCAGAAATCTGCATTTGGAAAAGGCTTGTTTACTGGTAGAGCCTAGAGCAGAAAACATTTTATTTTACATAAGCAATGTGCACATTTCTTAAAAACCTACTTGAATAACATAATAGCATATGTTTATATTGATTCAAATAAATTAACTTAAAAAGTATTGTAGTAATAATCTTATCACATAGCTGGTAACTGTAGTTCAAAATACTCCATAAATTAATAAGAAAGTAAAATAGGTTTTCAATTATGTTCAGAATTAAAAAAAAAAAAAGATGGGAGTTCCTTGGGCAGAAGAAATAATATTAATGTATGCCATATGCAGCTAATGGCTTTGCTTCTATTTTATGTCCTTCTTTATGAAAGGGAACAATTTCCATACTGAAAATAGCAAAGAAAAATAGGAATAAATTGAAGCTTGAGTTATGTGAAAAGACAATAAGATAGCATAGTTATTTTCATGAATTTGGATCTATAAAACCATAGGGGTTACATTTCAGAACAGTTAGAACTGGAAGTAGGAAATGAGGTGGTACTCTTTGAATATTCGTCAAGAGGACAAAATTGTGTAAGAGTTGTCAGGGGAGTATGTAATTTCCTCAGTTCTGTCTCACCACTGCAAAAATTTGAAACAGTGGACCAGCTCAGTTTTATTTGGCAGACTAGTGTTACAGCTCAGTTTTACTTAGCAAGCAAGGAAAATACATGCTCCGAGGCGTGAGGGTGGGCCAACCCAAAAGAAGAACTCAGTTTTGGATCCTCTTTTTATTTGTTTTTTCTCCTCTCCCTGAGCCTGCCCTACGTAAACTGGCTAGCCAGGAGGGCTGTTTGTTTCACCTGAGGTTCCCACTCTAGTCCTCAGACTTTCTTCTGTTTCATTTTTGTGGGCTTTTCCTTTCTTTGTCTTTAGCTGCCACCATTTTGGACTCCTTTTTCCTACTGTAACTATCTAACATTTCCCCGTCAAGACATGGGAGGCCCAATTCTTTGGGAATAGGGGCATCGAGGTCTCCCTGTCTACTTTCTGCTGAACTGGGATGGTGAGGGGCATTGGGCCTCTCCCTCTTGCTAGTCTCAAGCCTCAGAGTCCTTATCAGTTCAGTTCAGTTCAGTCACTCAGTCGCGTCCGACTCTTTGCGACCCCATGAACCGCAGCACGCCAGGCCTCCCTGTCCATCACCAACTCCCGGAGTTCACCCAGACTCACGTCCATCGAGTCAGTGATGCCATCCAGCCATCTCATCCTCTGTTGTCCCCTTCTCCTCCTGCCCCCAATCCCTTACAGCATCAGAGTCTTTTCCAATGAGTCAGCTCTTCGCATGAGGTGGCCAAACTACTGGAGTTTCAGCTTTAGCATCATTCCTTCCAAAGAAATCCCAGGGCTGATCTCCTTCAGAATGAACTGGTTGGATCTCCTTGCAGTCCAAGGGACTCTCAAGAGTCTTCTCCAACACCACAGTTCAAAAGCATCAATTATTCAGCGCTCAGCCTTCTTCACAGTCCATTCAAGGATGAGCAATATTTTCCATGGTCGGGTGTAGTTTTATACATCCTTGCTGAACTGGCACTACATGTTGTAGCTTGTTGGCCTGGGCAGAGATGAAATGGGTTAGAAAATTGATAATACAAGGAGCAATCATAAGAGGCATCAATATGAGGATAACAGGGATTAGTAGGGGCATTTGCCAACTCTAAATTCCCTCTTGCCAGGAGAAGGATTCCCCCAAAGGGAGATTGTAGTCACCCTGAGGACTCTCCAGCTCATTCTTTGAGATCCCGTAGGATCTAAATGTTTTTCTTGAAGATTGTGAGACTTTTTTAAACTTAGATGGAGGTATTTACCCAGAAGCAACACATCTCACTCAAGATTGCTCAGGTTCCTCCTTATTCAGGGATGAGGAGATCTACCTCCTGCCTATTTTGGAGTATAACTCCTGCAAAGCTGTGTTGGCTCTTTAGAGCTATCCTGAGAAATCTTATCCCCAGAAACTTAATTTTCGTGGTATTCATACGAATGGCACTCATTTTTAGTCCTGAATGGGTATCTGAGGGCTCACAGGTGTACTGAGTGTCCTCTTCTGTTTCCTTTCACAGCTTGACTTGTGAGTAGTGAATCCAGGAGTCGTGTCCTGGTACATTGAATGCTGTGAGGGTAGAAGTATTACAGGATGGGGGCCCTTCCATGTGCGCTGGAGTTGAGTTTTTGGGGACCCATCTTTCCAGACTTTAATTAGGACTTGAGTCTCTGGAGCATATAGGGGTGGCTCTTTATAATCTTTTGGACCCTGGTTGATGCCCCCAAACATATACCTTGTTGGAATTGTCCAATGGCCATGGATAAGACCGAACAGTCTGAGCCTCTGGATCAAGGAAAAGGTCATTGAGATAAACAAAAGGTCTCCCATATAGCATCTCATAAGGACTAAGACCAACCTTTTCCTTAGGGGCAATATGGGTGGAGACCTATTGGTAAAGCCTCCTTCCATCTGAGGGAGGTCTTCTGAGTTATCATTTTTGTCACTGATTTAAGAAATGGTTGGCTCTTTCTACTTGTCCTGAAGACTGAGGCCTCCAGGCACAATGGAGATAATAAGTAATGCCCAATGCTTTAGAGATCACTTGGGTGACCTTAGAAGTAAATGATGTCACATTGTCACTTTGTAATGACCTAGTCAGGCCAAATCTTGGAATGATTTCATGGAGCAGTTTTTTTTACTACCTCCTCAGTCTTCTCAGTCTGAGTGGGAAAGTGTCCAATCCATCCTGTGAATGTATCTGTCATGACTAGTAGGTATTTATACCCTTGAGAAACTGGCATCTGGGTGAAGTCCATCTACCAGTCGTCTCCTGGGTAGGTTCCACGCCATTGGATGGGCTGGGCCAGCTGGGGTCTTCAAGCTCCTTGGGGGATGTTTAACTGGCAAGTGGGACAAGAAGAGACCACTTGTCTTATGGTCATTTGGAGGCCTGTTTCTCTGAAGGACCTTTCTAGTAATCTTTGGAGGGCCTTTTCCCCTAAATGAGTGGTGGCGTGTAAGGAGTTAACCAACTTCCATTGGAGGTTTCCAGACAGAAAAAGGAGACCCTCCTTTTGAAACCACCCCATATGATCTTCTTGAAAGCCCTCACTCTTAGCTTTAAGAGTCTCACCTTCAGTATATGAAGGAGTTTCTGGCAAATTAGTCTGTGGAACTAAGGTGGCAACCCCTATTAGGTCCTTGTTCTGTAATGCTGCTCTCTTAGCTGCCTGATCAGCTGCTTGGTTCCCTTGTGCCACTTCCGTGCTCCCTTTTTGGTGTCCTTTACAACGTGAGACTGAAACCTCAGCGGGCAGATGGACTGCCACCAAGAGCATTGTCTTCTCATCTCTTTCTGTCTCTTCTCACCCTTCAGCCTCTTGGTGCCTTCCTTCACTCCCATTTCATATACTGGTGTCCTTTCCTCATCCTGCAGCGGTTGATAATTCTTGTTTTACTACCTCATTAGCTGCTGCCCTTCATAGCATTCTAAAATAATTGTTTACTCTCTTTTATGCCAATTAAAAATACAAACACTGTTCATCATTTGTAAACTCAAGAAAATTTACTTCTTTTCTCAAAGTACTGATAAAAAATTTTAGTTCTGTTAGGTAGTTAGAATGGGAAAAAGGAGTCCAAAATGGTGGTGGTTAAAAGACAAAGAAAGGGAAAAGCCAGAAAAAAGGTAATAAAGGAAAAATCCATGGACCAGAGTGAGAACCTCAGGTGAAACACACACCCAATTCCAGGCTAGACCTAATTTGCATAGGGTAGGCTCACTGGGGAGGAGACAAAACATATAAAAAGAGGAAGCCAAGACTGGTTGGGGCCTTTCCTTTGCAGTTGGCCTGCCCTCATGCCTCAAGGGTGTACTATTCTTTGTTTATCAAATAAAACTCTGAGCTGTAACCAAGATGTTACACTGGTCCGCTATTTCAAATCTTTGTTGTGGCAAGACAAAACCAAGGAAATTACACACTCTTCCGACAGTTCTGTTTGTCCAATTTCAAAACAGTACAAAACGTACTTAAGAATAATAATCTACAGGCTTCCAGTTCAAGATTGTGGAGTAGAAGGACATGCGCTCACGTCTTCCTGCAAGAGCACCAAAATCATAACTAGCTGTTGAACAACTATTGACAGGTGGACTCTGAAACCTACCAAAAAAAGATACCCCATGTCCAAAGACAAAGAATAAGCTGCAGCCAGATGGTAGGAGAGGTACAATCACAATAAAATCAAATCCCATACCTGCTGAGTGGGTGACCCACAACCTGGAGAACATTAATACAAAAGAAGTTCTCCCACTGTTGTGAAGTTTCAAAACCCCACATCAGGTTTCCCAGCCTGGGGATCCAACAAAGGGACTGGGAATCCCCAGGAAATCTGATCTTGAGGGCCAGGGGGATTTGATTACAAGACTTCCACAGGACTGGGGGAAACAGAGACTCCAGTCTTGGAGAGCACAAACAAAATTTTGTGCGTACTAAGACATAGAGGAAAGGAGCAGTGACTCCACAGGAAACTGAACCAAAGCTGCTAGTGTTGGAGGGTCTCCTATGGAGGCGTAAGTCAGCAGGGGCTCACTCCAGGGACGGGAGGACTGGCGGCAGCTGTCTGGGAAGACCCCCTTTGGTGCTAACCGTCTTGGATGTCGCCATTAACCTGACCATAGAGCCATAGACTCAATTTATGACTGAAATTATTATAGAAGCTTTAACACACGACAGTGCATATGTTAGAACACTTGGGAACATTGATAGAGCTATAGAAAACTTAATGTACATTTAAAAAGTAAAACTAGGGAATTCGCTGGTGGTCCAGTGGTTAGGACTCAGTGCTTTTGCTGCTAAGGGCACAGGTTCAATCCCTGGTTGGGGAATTAAGATAATGCAAGCCACACAGTGCAATAAAAAAAAAAAAAAGATAATAATAAGCAAAACCAAAATCTATTATGGATTTTAAGATGATTAAAGAAAAATACTTGATCATTTTATTTTACTTCTGTGAAGCTAGGTAGTGAAAAAACTATAATGGACCATAATGGGGAAGCAAGATTTTTTTTAAAAGGGACATAAGGATAGACTTAGCAACTTCTAAAATTATATAGTAAAACATGTTGCAAAAACTAAGGGCCTCTGCAAATGCAAACTTAAACTTGAAAGAATCACAGCAGAGCCCTAGAAAAAAATTGCAAAGTTGATATGATATACCTTTATTTCCTGTCCTTTTTCTCATTCTATCCTTACTGGCTCTGAAACGAGATTCATTCCATCCAAGTCAAGCATGCAGAGAGTTTAATTTTTAGAACTTACCACCTTATTGAAACTGACCTTATCTCTCTACTCCACGATCAGAGGTCAAGTAACTAACACATAATTCATTCATGCTATTATCAGAGTTCTCCCTTCTGATAACAAATCAATGTTTGGTGTCACTATGTACTATGAGTACCACAGTCATAACCCCAACTTAAAAAGAAAAAAACTGCATGCATCTTTTCATCCTGAAATTACTTTTGTGTAACTTATTGGTAATTTCCCTATCTATCCTTTAGTAAAAATTAGGAAGCTTGCTTAATAAAAGGGAAGCAGTTCTTAATAAAATTTTGTAATTTTTATTCTTTTAGGGGATTGAATAGATATGTGTGTGTATGTGAGGAGGAAGCTTTTAACTTTCAAAAGATTTACTATTTAAGCAGTGTCACACAGAAGAGGCACAAGATATTGGGGCTTAACTAGAAAAATGTTCTCTCTACTAACTAATAGCTAAAACTAAAACTTTTTACTGATTAATTAAATATAAATTATATAGTGTTGATCGGAGGAGACAGGGCTCTGACTATTGAGGGAGAAGCCAGAAGAAACAGAATAAATATAGATATCCTCAAATTCATTTTTAGGTTTGAATCAGCTATGACTTGCCCAAGCGATGGAAACATAAAAACCTCTGCACCTTTCAGTATCGGCTTATTTCCTGAATAGTGTATATGCGGTTTTATACAGTAAAGATCTCACCTGCCTATAATACGAAGTCTTTTTGGATACAACATTATCTAGAACATATTGGGAAGTTAAGCCGAACTTCTATTTGCAGATTTCAAACTCCCACTCCCAGTGACATGAAAAGTCTTTGTGGGACCTACGGGTAACCCTTGCTTTACCTAAGTCCTAAAAAAGTCCTATTCTGTATTTTCGCACTAAACATCTTTGCCTCAAACCATTTCAGTGCACAACTAATTGGCCATAGGCTATTTCTCTGTAAAAGGTAAATAACTAGGTTGACAGTTACATTACACTAGAAAAAAGACATTTGCAAATATAAAAGTCTTTGAAAACCCATAGGTGAGCTAATCCAAGCCAGATTGTTTACATTTTCACGAAATTTATCTGGAAACATGTAATCCTGTGTTTTGGTGGAATTGGAGGAGCTTGATTCTTCTTTTGCCTCCAGCTTCTAATATTGTGTGATAAGTTTGGTAAAGAGGGCATTTGAGAATAAGCTGCTGCTGCTGCTGCTGCCAAGTCGCTTCAGTCGTGTCTGACTCTGTGCGACCCCAGAGACGGCAGCCCACCAGGCTTCCCCGTCCCTGGGATTCTCCAGGCAAGAGCACTGGAGTGGGTTGCCATTTCCTTCTCCAATGCATGAAAGTGAAAAGTGAAAGGGAAGTCGCTCAGGCGTGTCTGACTCTAGCGACCCCTTGGACTGCAGTCCACGGGATTTTCCAGGCAAAAGTACTGGAGTGGGGTGCCATTGCTTTCTCCGTAAGAATAAGCTACTGTATGTCAATTATCTAAAGAATAGAATCATTAAAGCTTTTGAGAGCCACTGTGAATTGGTTGCTGTCTCTTTTATGTTTGAGATTGCTTGGTAAATGTTTGAATTTGACATGACTGCTCACTGAAGGATTAGCAAAAACTGACATGTTATTAAACTGAGGTCGGAGTTATCCAAGGAGAAAACTACAGTGAGAAAAGACACACATATAAGGTACAGACTGATTGTCTCTAGTGAGAGAAGGAAAATAGACAGGCAGAGAGAGCTGACTCATAGTCATGGAGGAGCACTAGAGAAGGTTCCAGAAATTATGGCTATTGGGTACTATGGGCTGCCTTTGACTAGCCAGCATTGGCTTCTGTTTTTGGATTTCCATGATAGTATTTCTTTATCATTCCACATGCAATCCATATGTTGCTACATTAGATAATCAAAATATAAATCAGTTCCTATGAACCAAAAGAGTATAAATGAAAGGGTGAGTTAAAACTTGAATGTTCTGTAATGGATGATAGTACTATTTAAATGCCATTAAATTTCTCCTAAAAAAGACTTTATTTTGACATGAATAGGCTCCAATCAGTAGCACTGATAAGCTGTGGTGCAATAAGTCACAAACCTTGGTCCATAAAAAGTTGTATCAGAATTTCCTGGGGAGGTTTATTACGTATTTTGATTTTTGGGGTTCCATCTCCAGAGACTGTATTCAGTGTGTCATAAGATAAGCCTGGGAATATACAATTTAAAAAATGCTTCCCAGGTGACTGTGATGTACAATTAACTTTAGGAAAAAATATGAAAGTTAGATTTAGAAGGTGAGACTCAAGTCTAGATAATTCCAGACCAATTCTATTGTATTTTCAAGTTAGATTTCCTCATCTTTAACATAGATAACAATATTCTCTATGAGGTTGCGAGGATCCCTGAAATAATATACACAAAAAAGGCAATTTTGGAATAGAAAATTAATTACTAACTACTAAAATGCCTTTTAAAGGCAGTGATGCTTTTTCTTCTTTTTTACAGACTTTATGAAATCTTAGAATGCCTGCAATGACACAGCCTCTTTCTAAAATATTCCCAGCCTGAAATCTATTCCAAGGAATTTCAAGCCCATAGCATCATCACAAAAGGTTCCCATGCCCAACAGGCCCCATACCAAGAGATTCCCAGGCCAGACTTTTTTCAAGGCATTAGTACCAATTTGGTTACTCATGTATAAATATTATTAAGATTCTCCTCTTTTGATTGTAAACTTTTATTTCACATTTTATGTGTTTTGTTTTGTTTGGGTGAGCTTCTTTTTTTCCCCTTCAATAATATAAACATTGCTTTCAACTCTATAGTTCTGTTTGTCAATGGAGATACAGGTTAATTATAGAAAAGTAGTTAAAAAACAAAGTTACAACCACAAAATAAAATATTATTAAGCTGTTAAAATATGCAAAATTTCACACATATAATTTAAATCAAAGGTAGCATAGAATATAAAGTATGTATATAGCAGGTTCCTCATAATATAATAAATTATGCTGTGCTGTGCCAAGTTGCTTCAGTCGTGTCCAACTCTTTGTGACCTTATGGACTGTAGCCTACCAGGCTCCTCTGTCCATGGGCTTCTCCAGGCAAGAATATTGGAGTGGGTTGCCTTGCCCTCCTCCAGGGGATCTTTCCTACCCAGGGATCGCACCCATGTCTCTTACATCTCCTGCATTGGTAGGAGGGTTCTTTACCACTAGCACCACCTACACATTTATATTTACACATATCCATATGTCTTTATATTTCAAACCCCCAAAGAATGTATATGAAAATTTTACCTGTGATTGTATCCGGTTCACTTCTAATATTTCTGTATTTTTCCAAATGTTTTGTTTTTTTTGACCATGACACATGACATGTAGGATCTTAGCTCCCTAACCAGTGATCAGACTTGGGCTCTCAGCAGTGAACGCATGGAATCCTAATAACTGGACTGACAGGAAATGCCTCTGTATTTTCCATATTTTTATATTGTGTATTATTTCACAATTTAATAAACAATTACTACAATTATTTTTTAAATTAAAAAAATAGATGGAGCATAGTAGAGGATGTAAATGGCCTACTGATACTAGACGTCACTGTGGAAATACATACCACGATTCCCTGGATAATTTAGACACTAGCATGAGTAAGACTTTCGGTTTGGCTGAAGAGACCAGGGGGTGTGATGCAAAAGTGTGTAGGTCTGTTTTATAATCTGAAGGGTAGGTTTCAGTTACACAGTTATCCAAAACTCAAGGTGTAAACATAGTTAATAGCAGTTTTCCCAGCAAAGAGTTTAGTACCAGCTGACTATAAAAGTGAGACTGCTACAGCAGTTTCCCTACCACGTGAGTCAAATGATACAAAAATGTAAGTTGGGCACCTATGTATAGCTCCCTCAGGCTGTCAGGAAACCACATATGAGAGGAAATAGAAAACAAATAACTTGACCCAAATAATAGAACACTTCAGACACTTACGAAATTTTTTAAAAATTATCTTTTTAGGACATAATGAAGAAAGGTCATAGGATGTCATAGGTCATATGTTGAGTGTCATTTCAAATCACGACTTTCACAACCTAAAGTTGCCTATAAAGAATAATGGAAAGAAAACCAGAGAGTGTACCGACTTTGGTGATAGAAGAACCAGGTCTGAGTTCCAGTTATGGCACTGGAGTGTAGTTGAGTGGACTTAGGCATATATACTAACCTCTCCAAACCTTAGTTTCTCAACTGTAAAATTGAGGTTATTCTACTGCCTACTTTACAAAATGTTCTGAGAATGAAATAAGCAATTGTGTGTGGAAATATTTTGTAAAGTAAAAAAAGACTTCACACATACATATGCATATGCCCACACCCATATCTAGTTTTTTTTCCCTTACCCTGGCAACTTTTAGTCCATTTAAATTAAAATTTATTTACAATTAAAATGACTACCTAGACTTTTTTGTTTGTTTAAAAGCCAATGAGGATGTCACAGATTCGAACAGATATTCTGAGATGTAAAATATTACAAAAATATTTTCTTCCCCAAAGCAACAGAATTTACGATTTTAAAAGAGGAGAATCTATTATACAGAGTGAAGTAAGCCAGAAAGAAAAACACCAATACAGTATACTAACGCATATATATGGAATTTAGAAAGATGGTAACAATAATCCTGTATACGAGACAGCAAAAGAGACACTGATGTATAGAACAGTCTTTTGGACTCTGTGAGAGAGGGAGAGGGTGGGACGATTTGGGAGAATGGCATTGAAATACGTATAATATCATATATGAAACGAGTCGCCAGTCCAGGTTTGATGCATGATACTGGATGCTTGGGGCTGGTGCACTGGGATGACCCAGAGGGATGGTATGGGGAGGGAGGAGGGAGGAGGGTTCAGGATGGGGAACACATGTATACCTGTGGCAGATTCATTTTTATATATGGCAAAACCAATACAATATTGTAAAGTTAAATAAAATAAAATTTAAAAAAAAAGGAGAATCAATTCAAATCTAGCGATAGATTTCAAAGCTTTTACCTTAGATCTTCAAGTCATTTGCAACAGCCATACCTCAGACAAGATTCCCAGTTGGAGGGAAATTAAAACACCAGTTCAATGATATTGTGCTAGAACTTCATTGTCAGCAACCTCCCTCACATCCAATTTGGGCATGACTTTCACACCTCAAGGGATTAAAAAATGTTTATTTAACTTGCAAAAAATATTTCTTCAAATGCATTGTGTATCTATATGCCAGCTCTGTTTGACCTTACCATTTACCAACCTGAGCTAGTAACTAAATTCAAAAGTATATCTAGCAAAATAAGGCTTTAATCTGTATACCTAGCAAAATATGACATTAACCTGTGTATCTAAGTACATTGCCCTGACATACATACACTTTCAACATATAATTTGCATTTTTAAATAATTATAAAAATCATTATTATAATCAGCATAATTATTATAAGTTATACTTTGGAAAATAGCTATGTGCAATCAAATAGCCAAATTATTATATTGTTCCAAGTCTTAGACTAAATCAATGTGATGTTGATTATCTAAACCAGAAGACAGGTAACAGAATTACTTTGGTCAGTGAAATGAAATCTTAGTATTTTTTTTTTTTCTAACATAGCTGGTATTCCAATGCAAGTAAATACTAGTTATTTAAATGTTACTGTCATAATATTTTTTAAGTACACAGGTCCTAGAAAAAGAGACATCCATCCAACATTAAAATCAGTGCTTTCAGTGGAGAGAGAGAGAGATCACACAAAACATATAAGTAAACAAAAATAAAACACAAGTCCATTGAATCCATGATAAGGAAGTACAAAATATTTTACATTGATCCTCCTCTTCATTGACTCCTTCTTAGGCAGAGAAGTCTCCTGATTGGTTGCTGGAACTTAGAATTACTCCAAATCATTATAACTGAATGACCAGAGGGATATGCTGCCATAATATCCTTCACCACAAAGAAGCAATGACTTCCATAAGGAATATTGAATGTCATATTTGCCATGAAGGCACCAAAGTAAGAAATAAAGAAGCAAAAGAATGTTATCACTGTTCTTAATGCATTAATATGGGCTTCAGTCCTGGTGTTTCTAAAACCAAGAGGTCCATTTTGCATCCGATGAGTGTGCTTGTAGAGAGAAATTAATAATATAACAGTGCATATTATAAATATAGTCAGAGGAAATATTAATGCCAAGTTGATGAGAAGAACTTCATTAATTTGCTTTGTGTTGAGTTTAGTCCTCTTAGCTGTGGCATTCCCGAGGACATCAATATCCACAATTTTAGGGTAATCCACCTTGACACACAGAGCTGCAATGCTCACAGAGGTCAGCAGGCTTCCCAGAAGCATCCAAGGCATTAACTTTGAGATCCTGACTTTCAGCCAAAGAAAACAGGACTGGGTAAAGCCTGTAACCTTGAGGCAGTAAAATAAAGAGAGACAGGTGGCAAACCAGAGACTGACAGAGCTGAAAAACATCCAAAAAAACAGCATTGGTGTACCATAAATTTTTGCGCTATAAAAGAGTGGAAAGAACACTGAGAAAAAACCTTGTACCATTAACACCGTCTGTAGACCAAATCTAGATATCCCTATACATACGAACAGGAGTTGCATTGGTGTTAGCTTTCTGCTTTTGACCAATTCATTGCTGTTGATGATTATAAGAAATCCATTTACTGTAACCCCTGTGATAAATTCTGCTGACATGATGATAACATGAGGAATACCTGACAAAGAGATCATGTTTCCTACCACAAATCTTAGCTTTTCCTTGTGGACACTGTTCCACACCTCCTCCAGATGATCTTGCAGATACACGCATACAGCATTGAGAAATGTGACCCTCTGCCAACTCCTGGGTCATAAGCAGAGTGGATCTAGAGGCTACACTAGACTTCTTCCTTAAGGAAGAGAATCAGAGGGAGTACTTTTTAAATCTGATGCCCTTTATTCAAAACGGTGGGAATGTAAATCCAAAGATTTGAATGATGCTAAAGTATTCCAATTACATCCTGGCAAAAACTGTCATGTTGACATTATTCAGTTCTCACAATTACTCAATTATATAAAAAAAATCTGATTATAAATGTTTTATTTAGGTTACTACTGTTTTCATTTTTTCCAAATGCCACATTCTTGGGACAGACAACAATTTCTTATTATTGGCACAAGTATCCACTCTTAGATGTGGCTCTTTCTTCAGTACACTTTTTCCCTGTTAATACTCGTTCTAAGACACTTTAAATGAATTCTTCCTGACTCTCCCCCACCCAACCCCAGCCCTCCAAAAGGCAATTAATTTTTTCTCCAGAATTGAACATTATTTCCTGGGACTTAACTTTGTATAAGAATCCTTCATTACCCTAAATGATTTCTCATATTTTCAGTCTTCTTGGTAAAACTCTGACCTAAGGGTCAGCAAACCCCAGTGATAAAGGTAGTGTGTAATTTACTCACATGCTTATGTGCTCATGCTGAAGATCATCATTACAAAAGATAGATGGTACAGAAACTTAAAGCCAACAGCAGAGAGTGTAATTGCATATACGTTAAAATGATTTTTCTCCCTTTTTACAAAAGATGTCATATAACCTTGTTGAACTTTAGTTACAGCACATGTAAAATGTAAATAAATCATCACTGGGCTGTGCTTTTGCTTCTGTTAGGTCCATACTGTTTCTGTTCTTTATTGTGCCCATCTTTCAATGAAATGTTCCCTTGGTATCTCTAATTTTCTTGAAGAGATCTCTAGTCTTTCCCATTCTATTGTTTTCCTCTATTTCTTTGCATTGATTGCTGAGGAAGGCTTTCTTATCTCTCCTTGCTATTCTTTGGAACTCTACATTCAGCTAGGTTTATCTTTCCTTTTTTCCTTTGCCTTTAGCTTCTCTTCTTTTCTCAGCTATTTGTAAGGCTGCCTCAGACAACCATTTTGCCTTTTTGCATTTCTTTTTCTTGGGGATGGTCTTGATCACTGCCTCCTGTACAATGTCATAAACCTCTGTTCATAGTTCTTAGTTAGAACTGGAACATGGACATGAAACAGACATGGAACAACAGACTGGGAAAATTGGGAAAGGAGTATGTCAAGGCTGTCTATTGTTACCCTGCTTTATTTAACTTATATGCAGAGTATACCATGAGAAATGCTGGACTAGATGAAGCACAAGCTGGAATCAAGATTGCCAGAAGAAATATCAATAACCTCAGATACTCAGATGACACCACCCTTATGGCAGAAAGCAAAGAGAAACTAAACGGCCTCTTGAAGAAAGTGAAAGAAGAGGATTTAAAAACTGGCTTAAAACTCAACATTCAAAAAATGAAGATCATGGCATCCGGTCCAATCATTTCATGGCAAATAGATGGGGAAACAATGGAAACTGACAGACCTTATTTTCTTGGGTTCCAAAATCACTGCAGATGGTGACTACAGCCATGAAATTAAAAGAGTGTTTGCTTCTTGGAAGAAAAGCTATGACCAAAGTAGATAGCATATTAAAAAGCAGAGACATTACTTTGCCAACAAAAGTTTATCTAGTTAAAGCTGTGGTTTTTCCAGTACTCATATATGAATGTGAGAGTTGTACCATAAAGAAAACAGCACCAAAGAATTGATGCTTTTGAACTGTGGTGTTGGAGAAGACTCTTGAGAGTCCCTTGGACTGCAAGGAGATCAACCCAGTTAATACTAAAGGAAATCAGTCCTGAATATTCATTGGAAGGACTCATGCTGAAGCTCACCTGATGCGAGGAGCCAACTCAATGGAAAAGACCCTGATGCTAGGAAAGATGGAAGGCAGGAGGAGAGGACAACAGAGGATGAGATGGCTGGATGGCATCACTGGCTTGATGTACATGAGTTTGAGCAAGCTCCAGGAGTTAGTGATGAAAAGGGAGGCCTGGCGTGCTGCAGTTCATGGGGTTGCAGAGAGTCAGACAAGACTGAGACCAAACTGAACTGAACTGTGCTGTGCTTAGTCATGTCTGACTCTCTGCAATCCCATGGACTGTAGCCCACCAGGCTCCTCTGTCCATGGGGATGCTTCAGGCAAGACAATGGAGTGGTTTGCCACGCCTACCTGCAGCGGATCTTCCCAATCCAGGGATCTAACCCAGGTCTCCTGCATTGCAGGTGGATTCTTTACTGTCTGAGCTACTGCTGCTGCTGCTGCTAAGTCATTTCAGTCGTGTCCAACTCTGTGCGACCCCATAGACGGCAGCCCACCAGGCTCCCCCATCTCTGGGATTCTCCAGGCAAGAACACTGGAGTAGGTTGCCATTTCCTTCTCCAATGCATGAAAGATGTAGTCTCCATTTTGTAGACTCCACAATGTAGTCTCTACATTTTCAGACTACGTCTGAGCTACTAGGGAGGCCCAAATCAGTATTACTTCATAACTGTTTGGTTATGGGGCTCAAACTGTTTAGTTCAGTGGCTAGGTCATACTAAGTACTCAACATACAGTAACTACTTATTAATACTATTAAGTTCAGTTCAGTTCAGTCGCTCAGTCATGTCCGACTCTTTGTGACCCCATGAACCGCAGCACGCCAGGCCTCCCTGTCTGTCACCAACTCCTAGAGTTCACCCAAACCCATGTCCATCGAGTCCATGATGCCATCCAGCCATCTCATCCTGTGTTGTCCCCTTCTCCTCCTGCTTTCAATCTTTCCCAGCATCAGGGTCTTTTCAAATGAGTCAGCTCTTTGCATCAGGTGGCCAAAGTATTGGAGTTTCAGTTTCAACATCAGTCCGTCCAATGAACACCCGGGACTGATCTCCTTTATGATGGACTGGTTGGATCTCCTTGCAGTCCAAGGGACTCTCAAGAGTCTTCTCCAACACCACAGTGCAAAAGCATCAAATGTCTTCTTATTGTATTTACCTCAGCAAAAAAATAAAAACCTGATTCTGTTAACATTTTTAATAAGGCAGTTAAAATGCTTTCAATAAGAAATAAGATTATAAGAGTATAGAAAATAAAAAAAGCATAGTACTGGGTTTGCCACCCACTGTACACATCATTCATGGTTTTGCTAGCCCATAAATGCACCTTCAGAGCCACTTGTGTGACATTACCCGGACACCTTCAGGTGACCTCCCAATACATCTTCTATACACCACAGATATCCAAAATGTAGTAAGATGTATCCCATCTTTATCTCTTCTAAAAGGCTGGTTTTGTGACCAATACATCAGTTTCCCTTTAGTGTCTGAATTTGTCATCTTTCTTGTCTATAAACCATGACTGTCCAGTGAATAGTATTTGCCTTGCCTGGTGATGGCGCAGTGGTAAAGAGTCCACCTGCTAATTCAGGAGATGCAGGAGATGCAAGTTTGATCCCTGGGTCAGGAAGATCCGCTGGAATAGGAAATGGCAACCCACCAGTATTCTTGCCTGGGAAAACCCATGGACAGAGGAGCCTGGTGGGGTTATAATCCCGGGGGTCATATAGAGTCAGATATTATGGAGCATGCATGCAGACATGACCTCTAGGGTCTATTCCCAATTCTTGGTACAGGTGAAGAAGCTTCTTCTCAATTCCAAACTCTAGACCAGAATCATGATTCTGGGATGAAGAAGAAGAAACAGGATTTGTACATTTCATAACTTGATGTCCTAAGTCACCTGAGACTGAGTTACAACTATTGAGTGACTGCATTTAAAAGTTTCTGATAACTGAGTTTTCAAATACTATAGAACTCAAAGGAATCTGGTCTTAGTCAAAATAAAAAGTCAAGCAATCGTAGCCTACCATTAACAAAAAGTTTTTTTAATTAATATTTTGTTACGATTGTATTTCACTGAATGAACTTGTTGAATTAAGTGATGTACAATAATTTGGCATGTACCTAATCAGTCAGATGATACTTATATGACAACTTAAATAATGTTAACTAAAAATGTGACTATTGGGGTAACTTTTTTTTTATTATAATAGATATTCATTGTTCTTTGAGAATATTGTTGCAGGGCATTATGGAAATGGTATATGAACATGGTCAAAATGTATTCTATTCTAGTGCAGCAATGGGGATCTTTTATATTTCTGATATCTTCACAACAATAACCGGTATTTGGGGAGACAACAATCATACTATCTTCTTCATTCCCTGTTATCCCTTCTCTGTGGTTATTTCTCTCAATTTCCACAGCAAGCTAGGGTAGTAAAATATGGGCCAATATATATAAACTCTCGTTTGCTGCCTCAGAATGCACATCTGCCACAGAGACATAACATCTTAAGATAATATAAAATCACAAAGAACATTTTATGGGTAGGTTTTTTGAATCACACTTAATAGATAAAGATGTAATTTATAATCTGGAATCTATTCTTATTGAGTGTTCAACTGCTTAAAAATTTTTTGCTGAGTTAGTTTTAAACAGCCTTGCTTTTGTCACATTTTCACCGGTATATCTGGCAGTCTGATTTGTGGGTTATATGAATTTGTTAAAGAATTTATTTCATTTTGAAATCCTGGATTACGGCTCTAATTTGCCTCTCTAAATACTGCATTACTTAATTGAATACAAAGCTTGGATAGTCCAAGAAAGTGTAATTGGCATTCAACTACCCTTTTGCTGGCTTGTATTTGCATTCGTGATTTTCCTGTCATATGTGAATTGTTTTGCATGTGCCCTTATTGAACCCTGTTTTGGAAGGAGAATTTTAGAGAAGAGCTTTCTTAGATCTGGAAAAGTTCACGGCAAGTGAGACAGTGTTGAAATTAGTAATTTATAGGCTTGTTTATAGATCTTGGAAAGGCAGTGGTCAAATGGAGAAAGATAATTTTCAAATTAAACAATCTTTGAAAGTTTTACTAAAAAAATAGATTTCTTTGAAAAGAGAAATAACAGTATTTACCAAGAGACATTGGATATTTATGATTCATTAGGAGAATTTCAGTTTAGTCACCTTCCAGTAAATACATATGCTTCTAAATGCTCACACGAACCTTGCAAACTAGTGTACTTTCATGAAATTTTTGTTCGTCTGCTTGCTCTGCTTTTGCTTTGAACAACATGGTAAGAGTCACTTGATTTTAAGATGATGTTCATAAATAGCTTCTAAAATTAGGATAAACTTTAAATACTGTTATTAACCCTAGGTATTTCCCAGGCACAGAGATCAGTTTATTTGGTTCTCATTGGCTAGAACTGTACAGATGTCTGAATTTCTATAGCAAGAACATTGATGCCTTATTTTCTCATTAGCAGCATCTGGGCACTGTTTCCTTGCTGAGACCAAACTCGACTCACTAGAGAAGCAATATTTTAGAGTCTATGAAATATGTCTTCATGTCTTTCAATGTTCAATGTAGTTTCTATTTTATGTTGGATTGATTTTACTAGTCTAATGGGTTGTCTATGTGGATTTTTATTTTGAAGACAAATTTTTAAATTTAGTTTCTGAATTCCTTCCCCGAGTTTCCAGAATAATATTAAGTATCAGGTGAGTGAAGAAGAATCCAAATTGGGTGAGCATCAGGCTAATAATCCAAGCCACCAAAAAATTTCTCCATATGTTATATTGCACTCAGGAGGTTAGTTTCTGAAAAAAACAAACTTCAAATTTAAATAATAGAAATTAAGGAAATTTGCTAATTGTATTCATATCTAACAATAATATTTAACTTGCCATAAGACTGACAAACATTTACTTTATTTTTAAAATATATTCTAGGCATTATTCTACATGTGTGCATACATGCTCAGTCATGTTCGACTCTGTGACCCTTTGGACTGTAGCCCACCAGCCTCCACCGTCCATAGGAATTTTCAGGCAAGAAGACTGGAGTGTTGCCATTTCCACCTCCAGGGGTCTTTCTGACCCAGGGATCGAACCTGCATCTTCTGAATCTCCTGCACTGCAGGCATATTCTTTACCTCCTGAGCCACTGGGGAATACTTACTCTCATTTAATTCTTACTGAGAAACTATGGAATTGTTTGATGAACACAGTGAAGTCTCAGTTTTGAAACTTCAGGAGAGGGTAAATAAGGATTTGAATACAGGTGGTCAGCTTCTGTCCAGAGCCCATATTATTGACCAAAACACGACATCATATTCAGACTAGAATACTTTGCTTGACCAAGATCATCAGAAAATATATGTTAAATCACCTGGAGAATCACAGTGTAACAGCCATAGTCCTTTCCATCCTCATATATATCGGTAGGGAAGACTTAAAATCCATTCGTTTAAGATCACACCAGTGGAATGATAAAACCACAGAGACCCCGGAGTATTAACATATCTGACTGCATCTGGATGTCATGGGATTAAGGCAGCAGACAGCAAATACAATCTAGTAGTAAGCACTCAATAAATATCGTTACTGAATTTTTCTATGGAAGATGAGACACAACTCAGTTCTGGAATGGTAGAGAATTCCTTAGGATTCAGAAAAACCTTATTGGAAGAAGAAAGGAATCAGATACCATCACAAAAATCCACATTTTATAGGGAAGTGTATTTTGGAATCCTAAAAATTAAGTGACTTATTTAAGGTTCAAATGAGTAAAAACTTTTAGAACTAGTGTAGGCAGTTTCAATTTTCTGAACTTACCATTTCTCAAAGGCAAAATGAGTGTATGGGGGAAAAATGAATTATCTACAATTTTGATTTTGTCAACATTTTCTGCCCAATGTTGGAAAGTTTCTTGCAGAACCCTGAATTAATTGAGCTGCCTCTGCATGAGCAATGTCCCATATAGGACAGATAGAGAATAGGATTTAATGATTCACTGATTAATATATTGGATTAATATCCAGTTTTTGAGCTAATTCTTCTCAACTTACCCCACCCTAGCCTAGTCATAATGTTTATTTTAATTCTACTTTGATGGTCTTTCTATGTGCAAATTATAATTTGTATCTCAGAGAATCAGTGAATGAGGAGGTAGAGAAGAGCTCAGTTTCTCAAAGAGACTGTGTAGTTAAGGATTTCTCTATCTCCTTATCACATGACTAACATTCAACTTTCACTGTGCCACGAGACAGTTTAAACCAACAGGAAACTAATGATGCAATACTTTTGAAAATTGCATAAAGGTGCAAAATGTAAATAATTGCTATAAACTGGTTGAATATGATGTATATATATATCTAAGAAATAGAATAGATGTAAATCTGGGATAGGGACATTTTAATTTTTTTCATTGGAACTGAGTAAAAGAAGCAGACCAAAGAAGAAAGGCTTAGTGCAAAATTCAGAGAGAAGTAATTAGAATGGTGTACTGTTAAAAGTAAGACACAAGCATTTTATTATTTCTCCATCCTGAAATGCACTCTAGCCCACCTTCAGATGTATAACATTCCTTAGTAACACACATGTAACCAGGAAAAGTAGCTGACAGCAGAAAATATGGTAATAAAAATAAGTGTACTCTCCCAAGTTGAGATGTTATAAAATAATTTATGACGAGTAAGAGGTGTATAAATTAAACAATACATTTTCTACCAAAATATTGAGTGCAAAAAGCTCATTTAATTTTTAAATTTTTCTGATAATTTTAAAAGTTAGAATTACCTCTTTTGAAAATAGAGATAGGAAACTACATCTTGAGATATTAGATAACTTACCTAAATTTAACCAGACAATCCATGATCAAGGTAGAAATGTATTTTGATTTCCATATACACAAATGGATACATTCCAGGCACATTAGTCACATTTTCTACATTGTTGAGAGATTTCATATTCTGAAATACAAAAAGAATACAATTCCAAATCATAGTTCAGAACACATACAATAAAAAATAAAAATAAATCATGCAAAGTTGTTATTATTTAGCCCATTTTGAAGACCAGATTGTTTCAATAAATTTAAATAAACATAAAGTGTTTAGATATTTTGACAGTGATCTGTGTTTTCTCTGAGTGTGTTTTTAATATTCATTTTTCCAATATCTATTTCATATATGAAGTGATCCTATTCCAACATGAGACCCTGCTATACCATTATATTTCTGGAGGGGCTCTGGACTCAAAAAGAAAAGCAATAGCAATTTGTTGGAGACTGTCATATTTGTTACTATTTTCCTGATCTTCTCAAGAATAAATTCTTAAAAGGCAAGATTTATAGCAACTAGAAACCAATTCAGTTAAAACTCCAAAACCATCATTTATCTTCTTTAGCTTCAGTATGTTAGTTTGGGCTATCCATGATCCAAGATCAATTTCTGTCTTTGTTTTCTTTTTTTTTTTAATGACCTTTGTTTAAGAGAGATATCAAAAGCTTAATCAAACAGTATTTTTCCTTGTTTGAGATATAGCTGATGTTACCTGGAGACAACATTTGTAGAAAATAAGAAGCTCTGTGTTCAATTTTGGTGATACTGACATTTCAGAGCTCTTGATGAATTGACGTGGCAATATATGAGCCTTTCAGAAGGTCACATGAAGCAGTCCATCTACAGTGGATAAAAAAGGTGGCACAAACCTTCCTTGATTTATATATGGATATAATCATGTGGGCCTTTTGTGCCAACTAAAAGAAAAAAATAGATTATGTATTAAGCAGTATGTGTAAATTGAGCTTTACCCCAAAGGTATTCACATATATAAATGCCAACACTTCTAGGAGATATTATTTCTTCTGAATCTGAAATATCAAGCTAGTATAGCATCACTACGAACAAAGCTAGTGGAGGTGATGGAATTCCAGTTGAGCTATTTCAAATCCTGAAAGATGATGCTGTGAAAGTGCTGCACTCAATATGCCAGCAAATTTGGAAAACTCAGCAGTGACCCAGGACTGGAAAAGGTCAGTTTTCATTCCAATCCCAAAGAAAGGCAATGCCAAAGAATGCTCAAACTACCGCACAATTGCATTAATCTCACACGCTAGTAAAGTAATGCTCAAAATTCTCCAAGCCAGGCTTCAGCAATACGTGAACCGTGAACTTCCAGATGTTCAAGCTGGTTTTAGAAAAGGCAGAGGAACCAGAGATCAAATTGCCAACATCCAACAGATCATCGAAAAAGCAAGAGAGTTCCAGAAAAACATCTAATTCTGCTTTATTGACTATGCCAAAGCCTTTGACTGTGTGGATCACAATAAACTGTGGAAAATTCTGAAAGAGATGTGAATACCAGACCACCTGACTTGTCTCTTGAGAAACCTATATGCAGGTCAGGAAGCAACAGTTAGAACTGGACATGGAACAATAGACTGGTTCAAAATAGGAAAAGGAGTATGTCAAGGCTGTATATTGTCACCTTGCTTATTTAACTTCTATGCAGAGTACATCATGAGAAACGCTGGGCTGGAAGAAGCACAAGCTGGAATCAAGATTGCCAGGAGAAATATCCATAATGTCAGATACGCAGATGACACCACCCTTATGGCAGAAAGTGAAGAGGAACTCAAAAGCCTCTTGATGAAAGTGAAAGTGGAGAGTGAAAAAGTTGGCTTAAAGCTCAACATTCAGAAAACGAAGATCATGGCATCCAGTCCCATCACTTCATGGGAAATAGATGGGGAAACAGTGGAAACAGTATCAGACTTTATTTTTCTGGGCTCCAAAATCACTGCAGATGGTGACTGCAGCCATGAAATTAAAAGATGCTTACTCCTTGGAAGGAAAGTTATGACCAACCTAGATAGCATATTCAAAAGCAGAGACATTACTTTGCCAACAAAGGTTCATCTAGTCAAGGCTATGGTTTTTCCAGTGGTCATGTATGGATGTGAGAGTTGGACTGTGAAGAAGGCTGAGCGCCGAAGAATTGATGCTTTTGAACTGTGGTGTTGGAGAAGACTCTTGAGAGTCCCTTGGACTGCAAGGAGATCCAACCAGTCCATTCTAAAGGAGATCAGCCCTGGGTGTTCTTTGGAAGGACTGATGCTAAAGCTGAAACTCCAATACTTTGGCCACCTCATGCGAAGAGTTGACTCATTGGAAAAAATTCTGATGCTGGGAGGGATTGGGGGCAGGAAGAGAAGGGGACGACAGGAGGAGAGGAGGATGAGATGGCTGGATGGCATCACCAACTTGATGGACATGAGTTTGGGTGAACTCTGGGAGTTGGTGATGGACAGGGAGGCCTGGCGTGCTGCAATTCATGGGGTCGAAAAGAGTCGGACACAACTGAGCGACTGAACTGAGCTGAACTGGCATCTAAAGTGTTATCCCTGTAGTTGCACATTTTGGTGGAGAAGGCAATGGCACCCCACTCCAGTACTTTGCCTGGAAAATTCCATGGGCGGAGGAGCCTGGTAGGCTGCAGTCCATGGGGTTGCGAAGAGTCAGACACGACTGATCGACTTCACTTTCACTTTTCACTTTTATGCATTGGAGAAGGAAATGGCAACCCACTTCAGTGTTCTTGCCTGGAGAATCCCAGGGATGGGGGAGCCTGGTGGCTGCCGTCTATGGGGTCATATAGAGTCAGACAGGACTGAAGTGACTTAGCAGCTGCAGCACATTTTGGATTAAGATTGACATCACATTTAGCTTGAGAAATAAGCATTGAAAACTGTGATATTCTTTATGCAGTTCAACATGTATTATCATGTGAAATGATATGAACATGTCCCACTGCTTTCCAGAGTCCAAATCAGATTCCCTTCTACCTTGCTCTGTCTCCCAAGTGATCCCTGGCATAAACATATTATTCATGAATAAATCTCCTCAGTATTTTGGCATAAATTACGAGAACACTTAGACACTTTTCTAGCTGGCACTATCTTGAATGAATACTAAAATCTTCAGTGATGGCTGGGCATAGTTCTAAAAATGGAAGCCCTATTATCATTAAATGAAGTGAAGTGAAGTGAATTGAAAGTCACTCAGTCATGTCTGACTCTTAGCAACCCTATGGACTATACAGGCCATGGAATTCTCCAGGCCAGAATACTGGAGTGGGAGGCCTTTCCATTCTGCAGAGGATCTTTCCAATCTAGGGATCAAACCCAGGTGTCTCCCTCATTGCAGGTGAATTCTTTACCAGGTGCTCCACCAGGGCAGTCCTATTATCATTAAATATCTTTTGTCAAATACTGTACAGATGAATGATTAATCTAGGTCTAGGATCACAGTTGCACAACTTTCAGTACTTTTATATTGTTTTTCTTTTGAAAAGAATGCAGTTGCTATAAACATTGATTATACATTTGTTATAAGAAGGGTTTTGCATGATAATACAGCATTAATTGACAACTCATTGATGCCGTAGATTACTTTTCATCCCATTATATTGGAAAATGATCTTCCAAACCTCCAATAGGTAACTAACATTTTATAGTACATTCAAACAATAATTAACCATTCTTAAGTTGTTTCTAACTTTTGATAATATAAGTAATGCTAACCAGAACATCTTTGCATTTGATTTCATTTCTAATTACCTCCTTAGATGGGGATGTAAGAGAGGACCAAAGTATATGACCATTTTTAAGTTCATGTTATGTATTGCCATATGGTTTCCAGATAAATTATATCAGTTTACATCCCATCAGCATAATATGAGAGTTTCTGTTTCCTATACGTCTCCTAGCTTTTTATGTAAAAATGTACTTTTTGTACTAATTTGATAAAATTACATTTGATAGTACATTTGATGCTAATGCTAAGTCACTTCAGTCGTGTCCGACTCTGTGCGACCCCATAGACGGCAGCCCATCAGGCTCCCCCGTCCCTGGGATTCTCCAGGCAAGAACACTGGAGTGGGTTGCCATTTCCTTCTCCAATGTGTGAAAGTGAAAAGTGAAAGTGAAGTCACTCAGTCGTGTCTGACTCTTAGCGACCCCATGGACTGCAGCCCACCAGGCTCCTCCACCCATGGGATTTTCCAGGCAAGAATACTGGAGTGGGGTGCCATTGCCTTCTCTGAGTACATTTGATAAAATGTACTAATTTGATAGAGAAAATGGCATTTGATTTTTATTTGAATTTTTATATGAACTTTTCTAGATATATGTATGTCCCACTTAACTTTTCTCTTCTGTGACTCACCTATTTATATCTGTTGCCTTTTTTATTTTAAATTAAGGTAAAAGGGAATTTCTTTCATCTTTATGCTTTAAACACTTTCCTAATGAGAAAGGCAAACTTAATTCTATATATGCAATTAAAGTCATAATATACTTATAACTTCTTGCATCATTTTTAAAAGCATTTCTAATAGGAACACTTTAATTTAGCTACTATGCATTTTACTTTTTAATCTCCCTTGATATATTTTAATACATCATCTACAAATGGAGCCCAGAGTACATTGGAAATCTCCTGGTAAGTATGACAGAGATCCTTACGAGTGGTAACATATTCTGCCAAGAGTTTAGGCTCTTCTTGGTTATAGGGCCATGTTTACTAGATTGTTATAGACTGATGAAGTAAGCAATTGTTTCATCCAATCCCCTTAGGCACATTTCACTGTTTGTGAATATGAGAGAATGGAGATTACTTTTAAAGATGGAATTCATTTTATTTCCTTGCAATGTTGATCCCTTGGGTAAGGTCCTTCAAATTAGTATTTAAAATTATTTCTTACTTATCTAAAGATTTCATTAAATTCCTATATTAAATCAACAGTTTATCATTGTTAGGTGAAAACCATGTTGCTAGTCAGAATAAAGATCAAATGAAAATGTTAGGTGGGGCAGCAAAGTCATCTACATATACATCACTAGAAACTGAGTGAACTGAACATCTTATGTAAACCATAAAGCTTATGTCAAAAATCTGTTTTTTTTTTAATTTGCAAATATAGTCTCACTGTTCTGTGGACTCTATTAATAAGAACTACTTTTAGGCTGGTCTTTTGAAATATCTCACATTAAGAACTTACTGAATTAAGCCATCTGAATATTTTCTACTCATTCCAGGCAGTGGACTTATGAATAAGTTACAGAGATATTATAAAATGCTCTAAGCTATTTCAATTGGTTTTAATCAGTCTTCTCATATAGCAGAGTTCAAATAATTTCACAATATTAAAATCATACATCATTCAATGTGATAAAAGGAAAGTGCAAATTTTTTTCTCCCAATAAATCTGAATTTTAATAGTATTTTTTCTTGGATGAAGTTCATACATATTTTATGAAGGGCAAAATTACCATTCAAACTTAAACTTTTTTAAAGGACTTACAATGTGGTCAAACTTTTTTTAAAGCTCTAATTATTTATCTCAAATGAAGTAACTCAGAAAATGAGTGTCTGATGAACAGAATCTTCTGAGAAAGATGACATTACTAGCTTATAACAACCTGCCAGATCCAGACTACTCTGTCTTTCATATACAAAGGATTTTGTCTACTTGTACTCTCAATTCTGGCTATTCTGATTGAATTTTTACTGAAAATATCAATAAAACACATATGTTTGTTTTCTTAAGAATTTAGTTATATATATTACAACTCTAGATTCTATGTCAAACTATTGGGAAGCCAAAGTTAGCCCCATGAGGGAAGAAAATATAAAAGGTGTCTTATTCACTTAGGAAGCCCAAACAAAGCAAAACAAAACAAAAAACAATACATAATGAAGGCAGTACCTTCTTTAATTAGGAAGATTAAAATGCAACATAGAAGCTTTTTGCTTTTAAAGTGAATCTCTAAAAATATTACCATAAAAGCTTAAGTCCTGCCTATACATACTGGTAGTTTCCAAACTGTCCGTTTCAACAAGTTAAATATCAGTGAATACCAACAATGTGCTGAAAAGAGAATAAAGAGAAAATTAATGACTTTTGGGAAGTAGGCAACAGAGTGATGAAAAGTTAAGTTGAAAATATGAACATAGACTATATATGTATACAGGCTCTTCTTTAGCAAATTATACACATGCCACACAGAAACAGAAAGTAGCATTTCTTATTTTTTCAATTAGCCTATTATGTGAAGTATAACAAAATGAGTAAACCAGTCTGGGATCCTTTTTTATTTACTTTGAACAGAAATTACTGTTCTTGTTACACAATAATTTGGAACTGAAAGAAAAATATGTATCCTGAGAGTTTAGTAGTTTTCAGAAATACTAAGTGAAAATTTTTGAATACTTCATTTAAGTATTTTCTGTGATATATGATTGGTTTGCAATGAAGGAAGATGGAAATCTACCTTGAGTGAAATAAATAATAGTTATACATAAAGTTAATATGAAAATTCAGTTGGATACAGACACTCATGATCTCTCAGGGCTCCAAGAATTTTTCTTGGATTATAGTTTTTCACTTTCTTACATTGCAGATGCCAGTGATGTCAATTAGGTATTGAGACCTTTTGTTTTCTTGGAACTAATGAACTCTATAAACCACTTTCTTAGAAGTTTCACAGAATCTGAGGTTGATTAGTGAGTTACATACCCAGATTAAGGTCCTTATCCTAAAGGAAAAAAGATATATGTTTTGGAAGATTGTAATAACTGATGTTGAAAACAACTGGTTTTAAACACACACGGCATGGAGATAAAGGAATCGTTATTTATTTCTTAGATTCCACTGAGCCACCAGGGGAGCCCTCAAAGCAGTAGTGGATCAATTCAAACTTCCTTTGATCAGGAGTGCATTTACTTATTTTCAAGTTTAACTTTAATTTCAAGTAAGTTTTTAAGACTAATTAATTTAGTTGAATGAGGTTTGGTTATAGCATTTTGTCTGGTGTATTGAAAAAAACAATTTTTACCTTAAAAAGGCATTAGCAATTAAAACCAAGACTGGCTTATAGGGAATACATTTTTGAGTCAATTTTTTCCATAGGAAATCATCTAGACATAATGATGCCCGCTATTTGATTATAAAAACAGCTTTTTGGTTTCATATAATGTAAATTCAGAATATTTATCATGTTCAACAAGCATTGTGACACAGTGGATTTATTGTGCCCCCAGTGAATTTGGATTCCTGACTGTTTTCTGATTAACTGACACATTATTGATCTATTGGGATGAACTGCACTTAAAAATCAGAATACTTCTTGTGTCTTTGTTTATAAGAAATATCATTTTCATGTTTCATGTATATGTTTTGGAAATTGTTCTAGTTATAATAATTTTCAGGATATGTATAGAAAGACAAAAATACACATCTTCTTACATATCTTTGGGTCATAATTCATCACCAAAATATATATTTTTTATGATTAATTATTGTATTGTTCTTTCATAGCTAATACAAGAATATTATTTTAACTTTTACATTAGTGACTAGGTTATATAATAAAATAACTAAATCTGTGAAGTAATAAAAGAGATTATTAAATAATGTTTAAAATAGTTTAAATGGCATATTTACAAAGATAAAATCATGTACTATGGTTTTAAATCCAATTTATCTAATCCTTATTTTGTTATCAAGGTAGTCTGTATATACAGAATGATACATATTTACATGGTGGAGGGGTTGTAGTTCCTGCTGTGTCTGCTTTGACATTAAATCACCATAGTGTAGGTAAATGTAGGTTTTGTTCTATGTAAATAAATGAGATGATGGGTCTTTTTACTAATCCATATTTACATGTATTATCCAGATTTTCACTGTTGACAGTGAATCTTGTTAATAGCCATCCTGTTTTATGGAAATGTATGTGGAAAAGTTAAATACCATGTAAACATAGGGATCAGTCCTGGGTGTTCATCGGAAGGACTGATGCTGAAGCTGAAACTCCAATACTTTGGCCACATCATGTGAAGAGTTGATTCATTGGAAAAGACTCTGATGCTGGGAGGGATTGGGGGCAGGAGAAGAAGGGGACGACAAAGGATGAGATGGCTGGATGGCATCACCAACTCGATGGACATGAGTCTGAGTGAACTCCGGGAGTTGGTGATGGACAGGGAGGCCTGGCCTGCTGCGATTCATGGGGTCGCAAAGAGTCGGACATGATTGAGGAACTGAACTGAACTGAACTGAATGTAAATATGTTATAATTTAAATCCATTATTAAATTTAGTAATCCAATAAGCTGAAATACTTAAATAATGTTTGGTATAGGAAGAGATCTCTTTACTTGCTCAAATGTTCATTAAGTTGTTCAGATGCTTAGTGTCACACAGCTCAATGTCTGTGAAGAGTTAACAGCTTTGGGTGAGGGAGAAATTTCAGGACACCAGCTTTTGAAAAAATAAAACACAACTTTCCAGGCAGAGGTATATTTACCAAAAGCTAATGAAACAGGTGTTTCAGGGCCTCTTATTATCACTGGCTATTTACTTCCAGGGCCTTGTAAGGGACCATGGCAATGTGTGTGAACACAGTTTTTTTGGTAACTTTTGCAAAAGCAAAATATTTTATCTGAAATTTACTAAGACTGGCCTCCCTTCACCTTGTTTTCTTTGTGAAAGTTAAGAAAGTGAAAGTGTTTTCTTTGTACTTTCCTCATTTTAAGTGGGACTGGAGTGACGCAGCAATTTGTGAGATATGTCTAAAAACAAGTGGAGTTGGTGATGCACTGAGATTAAGTTTAATATGGTATAGTTATGTGGTTCACAGTCTCTTACATGAATAGTTACATAAGAGCTAGCTGTCTCTGTGTAGGAATGGCTTTCTACCATCCATCATACCAATTTGGCTGGTGTCATTATCAGGAGTCCAAATTCCTACTGCTTCCTACATTCCTTGGGGCAAGGAATAGCAACTTTATTTGGAGAGCTAGCAGACCAAGAAGATAGTGGACTGGTGTCTCAAAGAACCATCTTGTGTGGTGAGCTTAATCGCTCAGTCGTGTCTGACTCTTTGAGACCCCATGGACTTGGCTCACCAGGCACCTCTGTCCATGGGGATTCTCCAGGCAAGAATACTGGAGTGGGTTTCCATGTGCTACTTCAGGGGATCTTCCCATCCCAGTTAAAATTCAGGCTTCTTTATACTACCAGAGGAGGGGGTGTGGCTGGTTGTTGCAAACTTCTTGGTGCCAGAATCCTTTGTTTTTGCAGCTGTTTATGTAGGTTTGATTACAAACGTGCTGTAAACCTCCAACAAAACAATTGTTATTTACTGTTACACACCTTTCTCTGTGAATGGAAAAGTATTATACCTTTAAAGGTCAGAGCCTTAAGAATGGGCTACCATGCATATTTCAGGTCATAAGCAACATTCTTTTAGAGAGGTGTAGAGCCAACATGACTAAGCACAGGCAACAGAGCACAAGGGTTAGAGCTAAAGAAATAGATCCAATATGAAGTCAGATTTCTTCTTCTCTGCTAAATCACGTCACAAAGATATTAGCACCTGAGTCAGAACCTTTATAAACATGCCCAACAACATCTAACACTAGAAGTGTAGAAATGGATGAAAAATTTGTCTAAAAATAGACATACTCAAAAGCTAGTCTGTAAAAATTTGACCTAGCTTTACAGCCTACAAACAAAGGAAACAGCAACCCTAAAACTTTATGTGATAGCACTAGTGGTAAACAGTGAAACTGAAATTATTTTTTCTAAATTATTATTAATGACAAAACATTTCAGTCACCTATGCTGAAGTATTGAATTATCTTCCTATTTTATGTTTTAAGTGCTATAATATTGCTTTATGTGAGGAGGCACTCAAAAACTATCATCCAAAAATGCATGAAAATGTATTTTAGAAGTGAGGGAATTATTAATAAAAGTACTGCGATTGTGATTTTTCTCTTTCTAAATATTTCTCCCTTTTGTATGCCTAATTTTATATATTTTTTAAAATAAAGAGGGCCCAGATTATATAAACTCATAAAACTTGGTTCTGTCCCTTAAGGAATTTACAAAGAACTCCAAAAGGAGAATCTTTAGGAAGGAAGAAGTAATCCAACAACCTCTTTGTCATGACTTTCTAACTTGAATTCTGATGCTGTCACCACAGTCAGCTTTCAGGGAGACAGATTAATTTCTCTTTATTTAAATCCCTTTAAATTTCCTTTCTTGACCCTCAAAGAGAAAGTTTGCATCAAAAATATTACAGTTAGACATTTTTTCATGGTAGCGTCAGTTCAGTTCAGTGTCGCTCAGTCATGTCCAACTCTTTGTGACCCCATAAACTGCAGCACGCCAGGCCTCCCTGTCCATCATCAACCCCCGGACTTCACCCAAACTCATGTCCATTGAGTCGGTGATGCCATCCAACCATCTCATCCTCTGTCCTGCCCTCAATCTTTCCCAGCATCAGGGGCTTTTCAAATGAGTCAGCTCTTCACATCAAGTGGCCAAAGTATTGGAGTTTCAGCTTCCACATCAGTCCTTCCAATGAACACCCAGGACTGATCTCCTTTAGGATGGACTCGTTGGATCTCCTTGCAGTCCAAGGGACTCTCAAGAGTCTTCTCCAACACCACAGTTCAAAAGCATCAAATCTTCAGCGTTCAGCTTTCTTCACAGTTCAACTCTCACATCCATACATGACCACTGGAAAAACCATAGCCTTGACTAGATGGACCTTTGTGGACAAAGTAATGTCTCTGCTTTTGAATATGCTGTCTAGGTTGGTCATAACTTTTCTTCCAAGGAGTAAGTGTCTTTTAATTTCATTGCTGCAATCACCATCTGCAGTGATTTTGGAGCCCCCCAAAATAAAATCAACCATTGTTTCCACTGTTTTCCCATCTATTTGCCGTGAAGTGATGGGAAAGTGCTGCACTCAATATGTCAGCAAGTTTGGAAAACTCAGCAGTGGCCACAGGACTGGAAGAGGTCAGTTTTTATTCTAATCCCAAAGAAAGGCAATGTCGAAGAATCCTCAAATTACCACACAATTGTACTCATCTCACACAGAGCTAGTAAAGTAATGCTTAACATTCTCCAAGCCAGGCTTCAGCAATACGTGAACCGTGAACTTCCTAATGTTCAAGCTGGTTTTAGAAAAGGCAGAGGAACCAGAGATCAAATTGCCAACATCCAATGGGTCATTGAAAAAGCAAGAGAGTTCCAGAAAAACATCTATTTCTGCTTCATTGACTATGCCAAAGCCTTTGACTGTGTGGATCACAATAAACTGAAAATTTTTCAAGAGATGGGAATACCAGACCACCTGACCTGCCTTTTGAGAAATCTGTATGTAGGTCAGGAAGCAATAGTTAGAACTGGACATGAAACAACAGACTAGTTCCAAATAGGAAAAAGAGTACGTTAAGGCTGTATGTTGTCACCCTGCTTATTTAACTTATATGCAGAGTACATCATGAGAAATGCTGGGCTGGAAGAAGCACAAGCTGGAATCAAGATTGCCAGGAGAAATATCACTAACCTCAGATATGCAGATGACACCACCCTATGGCAGAAAGTGAAGAAGAACTAAAGAGCCTCTTGATGAAAGTGAAAGAGGAGAGTGAAAAAGTTGGCTTAAAATTCAACATTCAGAAAACTAAGATCATGGCATCTGGTCCCATCACTTCATGGGAAATAGATGGGGAAACAGTGGAAACAGTGGCTGACTTTGTTTTTCTGGGCTCCAAAATCATTGCAGATGGTGACTCCAGCCATGAAATTAAAAGACACTTACTCCTTGGAAGAAAAGTTATGACCAACCTAGACAGCATATTCAAAAGCAGAGACATTACTTTGTCCACAAAGGTTCGTCTAGTCAAGGCTATGGTTTTTCCAGTGGTCATGTATGGATGTGAGAGGTGGACTATAAAGAAAACTGAGTGCCAAAGAATTGATGCTTTTGAACTGTGGTGTTGGAGAAGACTCTTGAGAGTCCCTTGGACTGCAAGGAGATCCAACCAGTCCATTCTAAAGGAGATCAGTCCTGGGTGTTCATTGGTAGGACTGATGTTAAAGCTGAAACTCCAATACTTTCACCTGATGTGAAGAGCTGACTCATTTGAAAAGCCCCTGGTGCTAGGAAAGATTGAGGATGGGTGGAGAAGGGGAGAACAGAGGATGAGATGGTTGGATGGCATCACCCACTCAATCGACATGGGTTTGGGTGAACTCTGGGAGTTGGTGATGGACAGGGAGGCCTGGCGTGCTGTGGTTCATGGGGTCGCAAGGAGTCAGACAAAACTGAGTGACTGAACTGAACTGAACTGATGGGACCGGATACCATGATCTTAGTTCTCTGAATGTTGAGCTTTAAGCCAACTTTTCACTCTCCTCTTTCACTTCCCTCAAGAGGCTCTTTAGTTCTTCTTCACTTTCTGCCATAGGGTGGTGTCATCTGTGTATCTGAGGTTATTGATATTTCTCCTGGCAATCTTGATTCCAGCTTGTGTTTCCTCCAGCCCAGCATTTCTCATGATGTACTCTGCATATAAGTTAAATAAGCAGAGTGACAATATACAGCCTTGATGTACTCCTTTTCCTATTTGGAACCAGTCTGTTGTTCCATGTCCAGTTCTAACTGTTGCTTCCTGACCTGCATACAGGTTTCTCAAGAGGCATGTCAGGTGGTCTGGTGTCTTTTTCAGAATTTTCCACAGTTTGTTGTGATCCACACAGTCAAAGGCTTTGGCATAGTCAATGAAGCAGAAATAGATGTTTTTCTGGAACTCTCTTGCTTTCTCAATGATCCAGAAAATGTTGGCGATTTGATCTCTGATTCCTCTGCCTTTTCTAAAACCAGCTTGAACATCTGGACATTCACGGTTCATGTATTGCTGAAGCCTGGGTCAGAGAATTTTGAGCATTACTTTACTAATGCTAGTAGTGTCAGGGGAGTGTGTAATTTCCTCAATTCTGTCTCGTCACAATAAAAATTTGTAGCAATGGATGTTAAAGCCCTCAGCACATCACAGCTCTTGGACAGTGTTATAGCTCCATGTTACAGCTCAGTTTTATTTAGAAAATACATCCTCCAGGTGTGAGGGCATGCTGACCCAAAAGACACGGAGAGAGAGAAAGACAGAAAGAGCGCGAGAGAAAAAGAGAGAGAGCGTGAGTGGGAGAGAGACCCTGGCCCTTTGGCTCCTCTTTTTATGTGTTTTTTCCTCCCCCTGGGCCTGCCCTATGTAAGTCGGGCTAGCGAGGAGTGCTGTTTGTTCTAATGAGGTTTCTCACTCCAGTACTCAGACCTTCCTTTGTTCTATTTTCACTGGCTTTTCCCTTTCTTGTCTTTTAGCCACTGCCATTCTGGACTCCTTTTTCCTATTCTGACTACCTAACAGTAGGATTATGAGTGGTTTTTAAAATATATCTTCTTTTGACAGTGTTTATATTCATTGTCTATATTGAAAAGTACTTTTATTTTAGAAATTAAAACTGTAATTTTAAAGAACTTGGCTTAAGCACAAAGTGAAAACTATCTTTGTTCTCGTTGCTACTGCTGCTGCTAAGTCACTTCAGTCGTGTCCGACTCTGTGCAACCCCATAGATGGCAGCCCACCAGGCTCCCCCGTCCCTGAGATTCTCCAGGCAAGAATACTGGAGTGGGTTGCCATTTCCTTCTCCAATGCATGAAAGTGAAAAGTGAAACTGAAGTCGCTCAGTCGTGTCCGACTCTGAGCGACCCTATGGACTGCGGCCTACCAGGGTCCTCCATCCATGGGATTTTCCAGGCAAGAGTACTGGAGTGGGGTGCCATTGCCTTCTCCGTTGTTCTCATTAGCATGGTTCAATTGATACTAAATTTACATGATTGAATATTTATTTACTACAGGCCAGGCCAATGGCACCCCATTCCAGTACTTTTGCCTAGAAAATCCCATAGACAGAGGAGCCTGGTGGTCTGCAGTCCATGGGGTCGTGAAGAGTCGGACATGACTGAGCGACTTCACTTTCACTTTTCACTTTTATGCATTGGAGAAGGAAATGGCAACCCACTCCAGTGTTCTTGCTTGGAGAATCCCAGGGACAGGGAAGCCTGGTGGGCTGCTGTCTATGGGGTTGCACAGAGTTGGACATGACTGAAGCGACTTAGCAGCAGCAGCAGCAGCAGGCCCTAGAATTAACTAATTTGTTACAATGTTAATTTTAAATGCATGAAAAAAAGAAACTGAAAAAATCATATGATATGTGCTAAATATTTAATCTTACACAGCATTGTTTTTTGAGGGAAACAGTTTATACTTTGTATATTATCTTGCATGTCTTATCCTGTTTGAGCAATCTGTGCAGAGATTTGAGTGATTATCTCAGAAGTCTTCCCTCTCTCTTGCTTCTTAGGTCTCTTCTTGTCTGCATAGACCTCCTGTGGATAGAAGTAAGGGATAATTGGGGTTAAAGGCTATGGTGTACTAAATCTTTTTGCCCCCATTTCTCATGTTGAAATTCTAACCCCCATTTTAATTTAGGTTTAGGAGGTGGGGTCTTTGGGAGGTAACTGAGTCTAGATTAGGTCATGAAGGTGGGGCCCTCATGAGCCAATTAATGCCCTTAAAGGAAGAGACAGCAGAGTTTGACTTTACCATGTTATGATACAGCAAGAAGAAGGTCATCTGCAAACCAGGAAGAAGGTTTTCACCAGACACTGTATCTGCTGGTACCTTGATTGTGGGCTTCTCAGGCTCCAGAACTGTCAGAAATATGTTTGTTGTTTAAGCCACCAAGTCTGTGGTATTTTGTTAGAGCAGCTTGAGCAAACTGAGACAAGAGACCCATCTCTGATGGGAGTGTTGCATGGCTGGTATTCTTCCAAGTTTCCAGAAAAGACAAACAACCTTCCACACACCATCTCCTCACACCATCTCTTTCTCTTATTTTCTCTTTTCACTCTGAATAATGGTTATCTTCCCACGGGGTGATAATTCCCATTCACACGTAGGAAGCACTTCAACCTCTGTTGGTGAGAATATCCCTTGAAGAGAGAGCTTCTCTTTGTTCTTTATGAATGGCTTGAGTTAGCAAAGCTATTTCAGGGTTCAAACCAAGCCTCTAGAAGCCTGTGCTGCTTCAAGGTTTTAGGAAGAGGGATTTTGCTACAGAGAGAGGAACTTGCCTTCCAAAAGGGAACTGGAAGGAGGAAGAGTGTGCCAGGCAGAGTCTTTGATGAAAACTGAAAAGGGCTGAAGGATACAAAAGGATGAATGAGAACTTCTGAGATATTTATTGTGAAATGTGCAATATAGACCCTCTCTTTTGAATCCTGGGTGACACTATTCAGAAATCTTTGATTTGATGTATAGGCTTGAAGCCTCTTCACTCTTTGGAAAAGGAGGCTTAAACAAGAGCTGAGACCTGGATTCCACGGGTAAAGGAGCCAGAGGTCAGCAGGAGTGCTGACACCTAGGTCACTTACAATAAATTATGGTGAATAAATTAATGATAAGAATCAAGACACACATGAATTATTTCAATAAAACTGTAAGAAAGTACATAGAGATGTAGGTAAAATGTGAAGATGACTGATTTATTATAGAATGGATATGGAATTTATGGCCAAAGGTCTATGGATTTGAGAGCTCTGTATGTTGTTTGCTTGTGGTCTATTCTTGACAAGTAACTTCAATTTTCCAAGTTTCTGTTTTCTACCTGTAAAATGTCTGATGCCCTTATCTGTAAAATAGCTGCAACAATTTGTATAACTTCTCTGAATAGTTTTTTTGGTAAGAATTTTTGATAAATGGTGTGAAACTGCATTATTAGAAACCGGAAATTACTAGGTAGGAAGTTAGGCATGAGCAATTAGGGGTGGCCTCGCCAAAAAAGACTCAAGCTGGTCTTTAAACTCCACCCCAGACATACCCTCATGCAGCCCAAGAGAGCTCACAGATGTGCTACAAATTAATCACAGAAACTTCTTGAACTCTAGCACATGTGCCCTTAAAACACAGCTGTGTCCTCAAGTGACTTCAGGCAGTCGGGAGTTCCTTAACTGTCGTAAATATTCTACACATACATATGATTATAATAGACTGAATTATGGGAAAGGCATGCATATCAGAGCCTGTTGTTATGTAAGTTGCAATTGTCAGTCAAAACTGTCAGTCCATACCCACCTAAATGAATATGTAAAAGCCCTGTCTTGAAAACTCCCATACCTCATCATTCCTGTGCCAGTGCCTCTCTTGGCTTGGCCCACCTCTCCCTTATGGTGTTATTTCTGTTCCTTACTTAATAAACTTGTTTTTGCCACAGATAAGGCCTCGGATTCTTCTCTGTGGCCTTACCAAGAACCTAGGCCCACAAGGGAGGGTCCTCTTTGACCCTCCCCCATGCTGTAACAGAACCCTTATATACATGGCCACTCTAGTCTATGATTAGAAAACAAGGTCATAATTTTTCCTACTGTATGGTAACACTAAATCCCACTAGTCCAACTAATAAAATTAGCTCTAAGCTTCTTCCTAGTTTTTTACGTTTTCCAGGCTATTGCCTCACATGTATCCAGGATTTGGAGCTATCCTTCTGTGGGAAAACTGCTGATGCTTCCCCAAGCCTTGGTACAGGTAAGACACTGTGTGCTCCTATTTCCCACAGTACAACTGAGAGCAGGCTGTGACTTTTATCATCTAGAATTTGTTGAAGCGACGCATTAAAATAGAAGCATTACTTCTAGGGCAACTTCCAATTTGCATTAGAGTCTGTTAAACTAATTAAACAAAATGAATCATTAGGCTGAGGTGGCTCTAATGCCATGGCAGTGATGTAAGCAAACCAAAGTCTAAGCCTGTAAATGCCTCAAGGTTAAGAAATCAAAACCCAAGGTCAACCAATCACAAACAATTTAGGCTTTAAGCCACTACCAATCAATAATCTCTTTGCTTTGCTTCTCTCTTCTCTGCAGAAGAGTCTCCCAGAGCTCCTATCCATGGAGCATTCTTAACCACTTCCAGTTTGGCACTGTCTGATTCCAATCAACTTTTGCTCAAATAAACTCATGAATTTTTTTTAAACTTCACTTTATACTGGAGTATAATTAACAATGTTGTGATAGTTTCAGGGAAACCCCACTTCCATAGTTGATTAACAATGTTGTGATGGTTTCAGGCGTACAGCAAAGTGATTCAGTCATACATATACATGTATCAAATCTTTTTCAAATAATTTTCCTGGTTAGATTATTACAGAGTTTTGTAGACTTGTAAAATTTTTAATATGCCTCAGTAAGTCTTTTAGCACGTCCCTCAGAGGCGAGCCATTCTCTACAAAGGAGAAGCCAGTTCACCTATCACTGAAGGCACCAGGCATTTTCTCACCTCACAGTCCAGGCCCAACTACCTATTCTCTAAGGAGAAAGCAGATTCTCACCTGCCAAGGCCACGGCCTTTCGCATTTCCTATCTCACACTTAATCCTTCCTGGGTTTCTAGACAGTGAAATCATATCCCTTCCCTTTAGCTTGGTACTTTTACCACAAGGAAGGGTCCAGTCCTGTGAACCACTGAAGACTGTCAAAGTATTTGATGACACATTTATCTAAGTTTGACTTGTGTACACACATGCACACACAGAGTTCAGTTCAGTCGCTCCATCGTATCTGCCTCTTTGCAACCCCATGGACTGCAGCACGCCAGGCTTTCCTGTCCATCACCAACTCCTGGAGCTTACTCAAACTCATGTCCATTGAGTCAGTGATGCCATCTAACCATCTCATCCTCTGTCGTCCCCTTCTCCTCCTGACTTCAGTCTTTCTCAGCATCAGGGTCTTTTCCAAGGAGTCAGTTCTTCACATCAGGTGACCAGAGCATTGGAGTTTCAGCTTCAGTGTCAGTCCTTCCAGTGAAGATTCAGGACTGATTTCCTTTAGGATTGACTGGTTTGATCTCCTTCAGTCCAAGGGACTCACACACACACACATAACTAATGCAGTACAAATAGTCCATTCCACACTATGTGCTGTGCCATCAAAATTCCATCCTTCTAGCTTACAATCTTTGGTCCAGTTAGCTGGGTTGGAGGGAAAATGATCCTGATAATCTGTAAGCAAAATACTTGGCTAAGATTATCTCCCAGGGAGAAAATGATTGTTTTCAGCAAATGGCCTCTCCTTGTACTGATTTAACACATGTTTCTTGGTCTGAAACATCTGCTTTGGGCTATTTCATGGTACTATGATTGCCCAGGAACTATGAGGAAGCAATAACTTCCAATAAAAAGCCCTACCAAAGGAATCCTCCACAGAAAAAAAGAACATTTGCCTGAAAGACAAAGCACTGTCTCTATCCAAGGAGGCAGGATCTATCTGTAATTTTCCCCAAAGGCAGTTTTTCCAGCCACAGAAAAATATTTAGATGTCATGCTCTGCTCAATTTCTTATATATTATATAATCATTGGCTGCTGCTGCTGCTGCTAAGTCACTTCAGTAGTGTCCGACTCTGTGTGACCCCACAGACGGCAGCCCACCAGACTCCCCCATCCCTGGGATTCTCTAGGCAAGAACACTGGAATCGGTTGCCATTTCCTTCTCCAATTCATGAAAGTGAAAAGTGAAAGTGAAGTCGCTTAGTCGTATCCGACTCAGCAACCCCATGGACTGCAGCTATAATTTAAAAAGATTAAAATGACAGAAAATGCTCTTAATATATAATACAAATATATGATTAAACGTAAACAGTGGAAACAATGTCAGACTTTATTTTTTGGGGCTCCAAAATCACTGCAGATGGTGACTGCAGCCATGAAATTAAGATGCTTACTCCTTGGAAGGAAAGTTATGACCAAACTAGATAGCATATTGAAAAGCAGAGACATTACTTTGCCAACAAAGGTCCGTCTAGTCAAAGCTATGGTTTTTCCAGTGGTCATGTATGGATGTGAGAGTTGGACTGTGAAGAAGGCTGAGCGCTGAAGAATTGATGCTTTTGAACTGTGGTGTTGGAGAAGACTCTTGAGAGTCCCTTGGACTGCAAGGAGATCCAACTGGTCCATTCGGAAGGAGATCAGCCCTGGGTGTTCTTTGGAAGGACTGATGCTAAAGCTGAAACTCCAGTACTCTCGCCACCTCATGCGAAGAGTTGACTCATTGGAAAAGACTCTGATGCTGGGAGGGATTGGGGATAGGAAGAGAAGGGGACGACAGAGGATGAGATGGCTGGATGGCATCACTGACTCGATGGACCTGAGTCTGAGTGAACTCTGGGAGTTGGTGATGGACAGGGAGGCCTGGCGTGCTGTGATTCATGGGGTCGCAAAGAGTCGGAAATGACTGAGCGACTGAACTGAAAGTATGTCTTAGAATTTGAATACTTATGCCTTTTTATAACTTCTAGAATAAACAATAGAATAAGTTATTACACTATCAACAAACATTAAAAGTCAAACATGTCAGCATTTTGTGTGCATATTTAGTAAACAATGTATAATAAAAATTTTCTTTTATTATGAAATTAATTAATGTGCATTATTCTTGAACATGTCTAGATTAAAAAATTTTAGCCCAAAATAATTTTAATGCTTAGTGTCCTTATTTACAAATAGAAATTTCATTTCCAAATATACTGGCCAATGAGTTAGTAGGGTTTTCTACTTGTAATAATCTTTTGCTGCTGCTGCTAAGTCGCTTCAGTTGTGTCCAACTCTGTACGACCCCATAGATGGCAGCCCACCAGGCTCTACCCTCCCTGGGATTCTCCAGGCAAGAACACTGGAGTGGGTTGCCATTTCCTTCTCCAATGCATGAAAGTGAAAAGTGAAAGTGAAGGCGCTCAGTCATGTCTGACTCTTCGCGACCCCATGGACTGCAGCCCACCAGGATCCTCCATCCATGGGATTTGCCAGGCAAGAATACTGGAGTGGGGTGCCATTGCCTTCTCCGAATAATCTCTTAGGTCATTTCAAATACAGTACCATCATTATAAATTTCTTCATGCTAAAGACTAAAGCATAACCATTCACTTCATACAGTTATACAGGTGTATGTAACAATAAAGTGATGACATACAGTTTTATCTATTATAAACAAAAATAATAATATATCATAAAAATAAAAAATTATTACAAAACAATAATTAAATGTAAGTAATTAGTCACACAGAAAAAGTCTGGAAGGATGTAAATTTTTTCTTCATACATTCAATTTTCTAGTTTAAACATCTATTACTTCAACCTTAAAATATAGCTTTATTGAGTTGATATTAATAGCAAACATGGATAAAATGTAAAATCAAACTGGAGAATCAGAAAAACCTTTTTAGGTGTTCATTATGAACATGTAAATCTAATGAACATAGTTTAAATTACAGATTGGTTAATTATTAATTGAGCCTTTAATTCTCAGAAACAGTGTTAGCTTGTTTAATTGATATTGAGGCCACATTATCTTACTCTTATTTTATATTTTATTCTTGGATCCTTCTGATACCTCTATCTAAAACTAGCACCAGTTTTACTTCCTTTATAGTTGAATAGAATAAAATTATTGATTTTACTTGTTAATTATCTGTTTCTTCTAATAGAATATAAGTTTCACGAGGTCTAGATCTGGCTTTGTTCATTCTAGTACTTCAGTTTCATGCATTGTTTACAGCAGGTGTCCAATGAGAAAACTGATAAACTCTGACTCAAAAACTTTTTCATTCAGATTATCTGGCTTTAGTCCATCAAATAGGTCCTGTTGGTGTGTTGCAATGAACTAGTGATATGTTTTCATCACACTGTTACTATAAATCCTGTTGGTTTTAAACCTAAATGCATGTTACTAGCATGGATACAGGAAACCTTATCTTATTCACTGTGTGTGCTGACATTATTCTTTGCTTTATTTTATTTTCTCTATTTATGGCCTTTTGAATTCAATATATTTATTTTTTCATGTTCTCTGATCATGTTTATTTATAAGGATGCTTTAAATTCTCTTGAAAATGAGAAAGGTGGATAAGGAAGAACATAAAGAAGAGCATACATTTGATATGAACTGATTATAATTAGAATGACTATAATTTATCACTTAAACCATGGCATTTTTTGAGAGTGAAATAGAAAGTCTGTAATAATTACATCAACAAAGCAGCTATTTCTAGAAAAATAAGATGTCGCTCTAATTGTAATAACTTCACGTTTGGCAAGATATAGAAAGTTGTAAATACAAAAATAATGAGCCAGGAAACATGTGCTCTAGCTTGGTCTAGCCAGGTCTTTGGGACAATGACACAGAGCGTGGTCCTCTACTCTCCAACTGGTGTTCTCTGTGCATGTAGCTTCACTCTCCTTTTCCTAATCCATCCTTTTCTGGAATATTTTTTTACATACAGTACAGAAGTTCATTTGTATCACTCTATTCTCAAGGTACAGATTATTCTTTCTGTATTGTCATCCACTAAGTTATCCTACGAACTCATGCAACTCAAGCAAAAGCTGAATGTTTCTCAGTACTATATTCTGGATTTCTGTCTCAGAACTCTCCTTGAGGCAAGGAACACAGAGAAGACTATACTACATACCTAAGCAGAAAAAAGATGAAATATTGGAAGGAAGAGAAAGATGGACTGATACTTCAAAATATTATTCCACCAAACCTCTCACAACTGGGTCCAGTTCAGTTCAGTTCAGTTGCTCACTTGTATCCAACTGTTTGTGACCCCAAGAACTGCAGCACGCCAGGCCTCCCTGTCCATCACCAACTCCCGGAGCTTACTCAAACTCATGTCCATAGCATCGGTGATGCCATCCAACCATCTCATCCTCTGTCATCCTCTTCTCCTCCTGCCTTCAATCTTTCCCAGTATCAGGGTCTTTCCCAAGGAATCAGGTCTTCTCATCAGGTGGCCAAAGTATTGGAGTTTCAGCTTCAGCATCAGTCCTTCCAATGAAGATTCAGGACTGATTTCCTTTAGGATGGACTGGTTGGATCTCCTTGCAGTCCAAGGCACTCTCAAGAGTCTTCTCCAACACAACAGTTCAAAAGCATCAATTCTTCAGTGCTCAGCTTTCTTTATAGTCCAACTCTCACATCCATATATGACTACTGGAAAAACCATAGCTTTGACTAGACAGACCTTTATTGGCAAAGTAATGTCTCTGTTTTTTAATATGCTGTGTAGGTTCTTCATAGCTTTTCTTCCAAGGAGCAAGTGTCTTTTAATTTCATGGATGCAGTCACCATCTGCAGTGATTTTGTAGCACAAAAAAATAAAGTCTCTCACTGTTTCCACTTCCCCATCTATTTGCCATGAAGTGATGGGACCAAACACCATGATCTTAGTTTTCTGAATGTTGAGCTTTAAGCCAACTTTTTCAATCTCCTTCACAACTGGGTCCATTCCGGCCTATTTTTCTCCTTAATGTCTTTGCATGAGTAGTGTAAACTAAGACCCAGGGCAGCCAAAAAAAAAAAGAAAAGAATGTTTCTAACTCCTGTCCATGGCTATATAGACAGAAGATATAAATAATATTTTATTAAAAATTGATTTGTGGATATTTCAGGAAGGCTGATATGCAATACGTGATAAATGCTTCTGGTCAACAAAAAAAGATGTCACTAAAAGTGAATAGAAAAAACTTCACAGTTTTTCTCAGCAACCAGCAAACAAAAATGTAGAGGCCAGCACGACAGCCTCTATATAGAATAAACTGGAAGGAGTTAGACAAAGGCTCTGTAGGTGACTGTGGAGATACTGAATAATTAAGACAGAAAAGATACTTCAAAGAGTTTCTAGTTCAAGGTGTGTTTTCTTCACCTTAGTATTTCTGGAAAATGAGAACTTACATAGTTGTTATTCATATGAAGGCCAAAATATATATTAGAATATGTGGTTTTAACTTCTATGATCAATCATTAACTGTGCACAGACAATTTTCTTCATTTTAGGAGATGGCTGCCATGTATGGACAAGAATAGAGTTTTACAGTTTGCATCAAGACTGTCCAACATCAGTCCACCGATGAGTAATAGCATAGCAGTGAACTGCAGATATAGCTTGAGTTTCATACATGTCAATTCAGTCCAAACAATGTTATCATCAGTATTTAACACTTGATTAGGTACTGGACAATCAGAGATACATGAACAAGGCTTTGATCCTCAAGTAGCTTAGAGTTTAGTAAGTGAGATAAACCTAGAAACAGATCAAATTTCAATATCATGAGATAAAAGAAAATGTTCTACAGGGCAAGAGCAGAGTTCAGCTTTTATAATGTAAAGTCATAAAGCAGGAAGTGTGAGAGTAAAGGCTGAGAAATTAGACACAGTCCAGATATGGAAAATAGTGTGCTTAAAAGTAGAAAATTATTCAAGTAAGTTAATACAACATAAGTGTATTTGTGTGTTGATGATAATATACAATAAGTTAGGTCCTACATGTGTTGAATGAAGAAGTTAATTATGTATATCTCAAGCTCTGACAGCAGTTCAGGACTGGAGATTGACATTGATGGGTTGGTGAATATGAATAACAGATAAAAATATGAGAGACTACTATACAGGCAAAGTGAGAACAAGGGGCCAAATAAGGGAGTTTAAGAACATATTTATTGAGAATCAGAAGAGCAAGAAATCTACCAGGAGTTTATAAGGGTAAAACCAGGAGATCCCTAGAGCACTAAAAAGACATTTAAAACTTTTTTGCCATGTCACAGGATTCTTGTATAATATCTGATAAAAACATGTGTGCACTTGTCCAGTAAAATCAATATTAAATAATGTTAAATAGAATATGCAGTATTAACTAATAACAGCCAGTATAACCAATATAGTTAGTATTCACTTGTAGACGTTAATGCGCTTCGTACAGTCAGTATTAACTAATAGTTACACCCTTTTACCTCTAGTTTTATATTTTCAAATATAGAAATGAAAACTGAAAGTAAGAAAAAAGCCGAGGTTATTAGAAAAGATGTCATTATTTGATTCTTAATTTTCAGAACAGACTTTTATGTGTGAAATAATGGTTATATATTATACTAAATTAATTTAATCTTGTGCTAAAAAAACTTTGACTCATAAAATGACATAGCTATATATAGGATATACACTACAAAGCCCATGCTGCAAAAAAAGTGTAAGCAAGTGTAATGTAACATCAGAATTTTCCAAGACTCTTAGCTGATCCTTTTACGTCTTTGCCTTTGTCTTCAGATTGATGATGGCAAAGATCAACCTCTCTGGCAAAGTTTGTCCTACTAATAATGTGTGACTGCAGGTTGGCAGCTGTCCTGTTATTCAAGAGAAGGACTCCATGATTCCCATTCTATCTTCAACAAAAGCTCTAGACACATTAAAATTTCCTTCGAATTTTTTTATCTTTGCAAAGCTTAAAAACTATTAATCTGGATGAGATCACCAGTTCTAAAAGTTATTTTTTTATCCAGATATTAGATTATATTTGTATTGTTTTTTATTATTGTGCAGATTAGAATGTACAGAAGCTCCAAAATAGGCAGATATTTTTAAAGAAAAAAATACAGTCTGTGGAAGACATGTTGACAATTATTAATTTGCAAGCAATTTGTCAACAAGCTATCATTGGCATACCAAATAAAGCTGGGTTCTGTTATTGTAAATAAGGTTTCAGTAGAACACAGCTATACCCATTTGTTTATAGATTGTTTATATCTGCTTTTGCCTCACCATAGCAGAGATAAATAGTTTCTATAAAAGATTAGCCAGTAAAATAAAAAATGTTTACTATCTAACCCTGCCAAACATAGAACAAAAGCTGGACAGTGTGCATGGAGCAGAATGATTCTAGTTCAGCTGGGGACTAAATAGTATTTAGAGATCTCTGGCTAAGTGTTGATTAAGGCAGCCTTTTGTTCTCTCAGCGCTTATATGCTGATTAGTGTATTTACTCTGTTACCAACAACAGAATAGGATATTTCAATCACTGGGCTTGTAATGATGACCCAGCAATGACAGTGCAGTAAGAATTGCTGATTATTGAGTACTTGCTAGGCATTATGCTCAACATTTTATATACATCACTTTATTTATATAAACTATATCACTCAGTTGCAAATGATTCTATATTATTCCCATTTTCGAGAGGATAAAATGAGGCTTGGATACTTTGTGTAGCATCGTCAGGTCACATTTAAACCAACACCATCAATGTCAAGAGCCTCAATACTTAATATGAGATTAGAGGGCCAAGGGAATAAATAGTAGAGGCTTGTTCATACCCAGTCTTTGAGTGCAGGTAATTTTGTTAGAGGTGACATTTTAGTTAACTTATACGGAAAGAGGAAGAGTTAATCAGAAAAACAGAAGAGGGGATGGGTATATGAAGGCCATACGCAATCTCTAAACTTCCTGACAATTTTGCAGAGTAATATGTAATTTAGTTTGTTTCTGGGTGCGCTGAGTAACAAGATTTATTTATGAGTCATATGAGAAATCAGAGATCAGATCAGATCAGATCAGTCACTCAGTCATGTCCGACTCTTTGCGACCCCATGAATTGCAGCACGCCAGGCCTCCCTGTCCATCACCAACTCCCAGAGTTCACTGAGACTCACGTCCATCGAGTCAGTGATGCCATCCAGCCATCTCATCCTCTGTGGTCCCCTTCTCCTCCTGCCCCCAATCCCTCCCACCATCAGAGTCTTTTCTAATGAGTCAACTCTTCGCATGAGGTAGCCAAAGTACTGGAGTTTCAGGTTTAGTATCATTCCTTCCAAAGAAATCCCAGGGCTGATCTCCTTCAGAATGGACTGGTTGGATCTCCTTGCAGTCCAAGGGACTCTCAAGAGTCTTCTCCAACACCATATTTCAAAAGCATCAATTCTTCGGCACTCAGCCTTCTTCACAGTCCAACTCTCACATCCATACATGACCACAGGAAAAACCATAGCCTTGACTAGACGAACATTTGTTGGCAAAGTAATGTCTCTGCTTTTGAATATGCTATCTAGGTTGGTCATAACTTTCCTTCCAAGGAGTAAGCATCTTTTAATTTCATGGCTGCAGTCACCATCTGCAGTGATTTTGAGCCCAGAAAAATAGTCTGACACTGTTTCCACTGTTTCCCCATCTATTTCCCATGAAGTGGTGGGACCAGATGCCATGATCTTCATTTTCTGAATGTTGAGCTTTAAGCCAACTTTTTCACTCTCCACTTTCACTTTCATCAAGAGGCTTTTGAGTTCCTCTTCACTTTCTGCCATAAGGGTGGTGTCATCTGCATATCTGAGGTTATTGATATTTCTCCTGGCAATCTTGATTCCAGCTTGTGTTTCTTCCAGTCCAGCATTTCTCATGATGTACTCTGCATATAAGTTAAATAAACAGGGTGACAATATACAGCCTTGACGAACTCTTCTTCCTATTTGGAACCAGTCTGTTGTTCCATGTCCAGTTCTAACTGTTGCTTCCTGACCTGCATACAAATTTCTCAAGAGGCAGATCAGGTGGTCTGGTATTCCCATCTCTTTCAGAATTTTCAGATCCACACAGTCAAAGGCTTTGGCATAGTCAATAAAGCAGAAATAGATGTTTTTTTAGAACTCTCTTGCTTTTTCCATGAATCAGTGGATGTTGGCAATTTGATCTCTGGTTCCTCTGCCTTTTCTAAAACCAGCTTGAACATCAGGAATTTCACGGTTCACATGTTGCTGAAGCCTGGCTTGGAGAATTTTGAGCATTACTTTACTAGCGTGTGAGATAAGTGCAATTGTGCAGTAGTTTGAGCATTCTTTGGCATTGCCTTTCTTTGGGATTGGAATGAAAACTGACCTTTTCCAGTCCTGTGGCCATGGCTGAGTTTTCCAAATTTGCTGGCATATTGAGTGCAGCACTTTCACAGCATCATCTTTCAGGATTTGGAATAGCTCAACTGGAATTCCATCATCTCCACTAGCTTTGTTCATAGTGATGCTTTCTAAGGCCCACTTGACTTCACATTCCAGGATGTCTGGCTCTAGGTCAGTGATCACACTATCGTGATTATCTGGGTCATGAAAATCTTTTTTGTATAGTTCTTCTGTGTATTCTTGCCATCTCTTCTTAATATCTTCTGCTTCTGTTCGGTCCATACCATTTCTGTCCTTTATCGAGCTCATCTTTGCATGAAATGTTCCTTTGGTATCTCTGATTTTCTTGAAGAGATCCCTAGTCTTTCCCATTCTGTTGTTTTCCTCTATTTCTTTGCATTGATGCTGAAGAAGGCTTTCTTATCTCTTCTTGCTATTCTTTGGAACTCTGCATTGAGATGTTTATATCTTTCCTTTTCTCCTTTGCTTTTTGCTACTCTTCTTTTCACAGCTATTTGTAAGGCCTCCCCAGACAGCCATTTTGCTTTTTTGCATTTCTTTTCCATGGGGATGGTCTTGATCCCTGTCTCCTGTACAATGTCATGAACCTCATTCCATAGTTCATCAGGCACTCTATCTATCAGATCTAGGCCCTTAAATCTATTTCTCACTTCCACTGTATAATCATAAGGGATTTGATTTAGGTCATACCTGAATGGTCTAGTGGTTTTCCCTACTTTCTTCAATTTCAGTCTAAATTTGGCAATAAGGAGTTCATGGTCTGAGCCACAGTCAGCTAAGAAATAATAATACTAAAAATAACAAAGGTTTCCCCACTTATTGAGCACATTCTATACAGGAATGCTAAAGCTTCATATGTACCATTTGTTTCATCCACACAGTAACTCTATGAGGACTTCCCTGTGGCCCAGTGGTTAAGAATCCACCTGCCAATGCAGGAAACATGAGCTCTATCCCTGGTCTGGGATAATCCTGCATGCCACAAGGCAACTGAGCCCATGTCCCACAGCTACTGAGCCTACGTGCCTCAAACTCATGCTCCAAACAAAGGGAAGCCACCACAATAAGAAGCCTGTGCACCTCAATGAAGAATAGCCCCTACTGGCTGCAAATAGAGAAAGCCCTCCCATGGCAATGAAGACCCAGCACAGCCAAAAATAAATCAACAAATAAATAAAGTAAAACTTTTTAAAAACATAAAGTCTGTTGCTTATTTAAATTATATGCAGAGTACATCATGTGAAATGCTGGGCTAGATGAATCACAAGCTGGAATCAAGATTGTTGGGAGAAATATCAACAATCTCAGATATGCAGATGATACCACTGTAATGGCAAAAAGCAAAGAGGAACTAAAGAACCTCTTGATGAATGTGAAAGAGGAGACTGAAAACTGGCTTAAAACTCAGGATTCAAAAAACTAAGGTCATGGCATCCAGTCCTGTCACTTCATGGCAAACAGATGGGGAAATGTGGAAACAGTGTCAACTTTCATTTTCTTGGGCTCCAAAATCAATGTGAATGGTGACTGCAGCCATAAAACTAAAAGCAGCTTGCTCCTTGTAAGAATATCTATGTCAAACCTAGACAGTGTTTTTAAAAGCAGAGACATCACTTTGGTGACAAAGGTCCACCTGGTCAAAGCTATGGTTTTCCCAGTAGTCATGTATAGATGTGAGAATTGGGCCATAAAGAAGGCTGAGCACCAAAGAATTGTTGATTTCCAACTGTGGTGTTGGAGAAGACTCTTGAGAGTCCCTTGGGCAACAAGGAGATCAAACCAGTCAATACTAAAGGAAATCAACCCTGAATATTCATTGATTCTGAACCTGAAGCACCAATATTTTGACTACCTGATGCAAAGAGCTGACTCATTGGAAAAGACCCTAATGCTGGCAAAAATTAAGGGCAAGAGAAGAAGCGGGTGACAGAGGATGAGATGGTTGGATGGCACCACAGCAATGGACAAAGAAGCCTGGCATGCTTCAAGGGGTCACAAAGAGTCTGACATGATTTAGCAACTGAACAGAAACAATTAAAAAAATAACTTTATGAGGCAAATATTATTACTATCCTGATTTTACAGATGTCAAAACAGGTAAAAATAAGTTAAATATATTGCCAGAGTTACCTGGTTAGTATCCCTGGTGTTTAGATGGTAAAGAATGTGCCTGCAGTTCAGGAGACCTAGGTTCGATTCTTGGGTTGGGAAGTTCCCATGGAGAAAGAAATGGCAACCTATTTCAGTTATCCTTGCCTGGAGAATCCCTGGGACAGAGAAGCCTGGTGGGCTACAGTCCATGGGATCACAAAGAGTCAAACACGACTGAGTGACTAACACTTTCAATTTTCACCTGGTTGGTAAGTGGCAGAGCTAGTTTTCAAAACTTGTCATTCTGAATATAGGTCTCTTCCCAATGCAGTGCCTTACATTGGGAAACTCCTTGATTATGATGCAGTAGCTCTCTGAGGAATGGCAACCTGACAGCAACCCACCCCTACCCAGCTGACTTTTCAAGTAATGAATTCAACTTTCCAAAGGTAAAGACACAATGAGTCTAGAGAATGGGTTTAAAGAATCAGCTCTATCTTGGAGTGTCCTGCTATGGATTGATTTGAGTGCCTACCTCTGTGATCTCTACCCCCAATTCATATGATGAAGCCCTAAGCCCCAGTGTGACTATACCTTGAGACAGAGTCTTTCAGTTCAGTTCTGTTGCTCAGTCATGTCCGACTCTTTGCGATCCCATGAATCGCAGCATGCCAGGCCTCCCTGTCCATCACCAACTCCCGGAGTTCACCCAGACTCACGTCCATCGAGTCAGTGATGCCATCCAGCCATCTCATCCTCTGTTATCCCTTTCTCCTCCTGCCCCCAATCCCTCCCACCATCAGAGTCTTTTCCAATGAGTCAACTCTTCACATAAGGTGGCCAAAGTACTGGAGTTTCAGCTTTAGCATCATTCCTTCCAAAGAAATCCCAGGGCTGATCTCCTTCAGAATGGACTGGTTGGATCTCCTTGCAGTCCAAGGGACTCTCAAGAGTCCTCTCCAACACCACAGTTCAAAAGCATCAATTCTTCGGTGCTCAGCCTTCTTCACAGTCCAACTCTCACATCCATACATGACCACAGGAAAAACCATAGCCTTGACTAGATGACCTTTGTTGGCAAAGTAATGTCTCTGCTTTTGAATATGCTGTCTAGGTTGGTCATAACTTTCCTTCCAAGGAGTGTCTTTTAATTTCATGGCTGCAATCACCATCTGTAGTGATTTTGGAGCCCAGAAAAATAAAGTCTGACACTGTTTCCACTGTTTCCCCATGTATTTCCCATGAAGTGATGGGACCAGATGCCATGATCTTTGTTTTCTGAATGTTGAGCTTTAAGCCAACTTTTTCACTCTCCTCTTTCACTTTCATCAATAGGCTTTTGAGTTCCTCTTCACTTTCTGCCATAAGGGTGGTGTCGTCTGCATATCTGAGGTTATTCATATTTCTCCTGGCAATCTTGATTCCAACCTGTGTTTCTTCCAGTCCAGCATTTCTCAATATGTACTCTGCATATAAGTTAAATAAGCAGGGTGACAATATACAGCCTTGACGTACTCCTTTTCCTATTTGGAACCAGTCTATTGTTCCATGTCCAGTTCTAACTGTTGCTTCCTGACCTGCATATAGATTTCTCAAAAGGAAGATCAGGTGGTCTGGTATTACCATCTCTTCCAGAATTTTCCACAGTTTATTGTGAGCCACACAGTCAAAGGCTTTGGCATAGTCAATAAAGCAGAAATAGATGCTTTTCTGGAACTCTCTTGCTTTTTCCATGATCCAGAGGATGTTGGCAATTTGATCTCTGGTTCCTCTGCCTTTTCTAAAACCAGCTTGAACATCAGGAAGTAATAAAGGTTAAATGAGGTCAGAAGAAGACTTGCAGACGACCAACATCCTCCCATGGTGGAGAGAGAAATGTCTCTTCCTCTTCTTATAAGACCATAATCCAATCAGACTAGGGCCCACCCTTCTGACCTGCAAGACAGATGATGCAGTACTGGAAAACAATTCAGATCAGATCAGATCAGATCAGTCACTCAGTCGTGTCTGACTCTTTGCAACCCCATGAATCGCAGCATGCCAGGCCTCCCTGTCCATCACCAACTCCTGGAGTTCACCCAGACTCATGTCCATCGAGTCAGTGATGCCATCCAGCCATCTCATCCTCTGTCGTCCCCTTCTCCTCCTGCCTCTAATCCCTTCCAGCATCAGAGTCTTTTCCAATGAGTCAACTCTTCGCATGAGGTGGCCAAACTACCGGAGTTTCAGCTTTGGCATCATTCCTTCCAAAGAAATCCCAGGGCTGATCTCCTTCAGAATGGACTGGTTGGATCTCCTTGCAGTCCAAGGGACTCTCAAGTCTTCTCCAACACCACAGTTCAAAAGCATCAATTCTTTGGCGCTCAGCCTTCTTCACAGTCCAACTCTCACATCCATACATGACCACAGGAAAAACCATAGCCTTGACTAGATGGACCTTTGTTGGCAAAGTAATGTCTCTGCTTTTGAATATTCTATCTTTAGAGAGCACTAATTTATAAAATCTGCCCCACCCCACCCCTTCTCCACACCAGTCCCATGAATGGTCTGTACTGGCTGCCAGGTACTTGTTTGTGTTGGAGTAAAACACACGCAGGGGTCAAGGCAAGCACTTGTAACCCACAAGCTATTAATAGCTTCCACAGTAGAGCTGTAGTGCCCTTTGGAACCAGAGAGGGCCTCCTGGCGGCCAGATATTTGAACTTGTAATGAACCCAATGAATACACTCTGATGGTGTTGTCTGTGTCATGAACACAAGGCTCTAGTCTTTAGATTTCCCCATGAAGTTCTAGTGCAAACTGCTTTGATTGGGTTTCATATAAAAAGCCAATTTACTTTAAAAAGGGAAAAAGAAAGAGCAATGGAAAGATTTTCTGTTTGAGTTGAAGAATATCAAGAAATCAGTGAGATCAGACTGATTACAAACGACTTTAAAATCTTCAAATCACACACAGTGGAGACCAGTCCTCTGAAGTTACAAACTATGTTTGGCAGCACTTAGAGAGATGCAAATGGGTCCCTGAGGGATACAAAAAACCTTGGCAGAGAATAGTAAAGAGAGTTACAAAAAGTTTCATTTAATGGAAAGAGGATAGCTTATCTCTAAAAGGCTCCTCTAGATGGAATTCTCCAGGTAAGAATATTGGAAGGTTTTAAGTTTAATTAGGTCCCATTTGTTTATTTTTGCTTTTATTTCCAATATTCTGGGAGGTGGGTCATAGAGGATCCTGCTGTGATGTATGTCGGAGAGTGTTTTGCCTATGTTCTCCTCTAGGAGTTTTATAGTTTCTGGTCTTACGTTGAGATCTTTAATCCATTTTGAGTTTATTTTTGTGTATGATGTTAGAAAGTGCTCTAGTTTCATTCTTTTACAAGTGGTTGCCCAGTTTTCCCAGCACCACTTGTTAAAGAGATTGTCTTTAATCCATTGTATATTCTTGCCTCCTTTGTCAAAGATAAGGTGTCCATATGTGCGTGGATTTATCTCTGGGCTTTCTATTTTATTCCATTGATCAATATTTCTGTCTTTGTGCCAGTACCATACTGTCTTGATAACTGTGGCTTTGTAATAGCGCCTGAAGTCAGGTAGGTTGGAGAGGGTGTGGAGAAAAGGGAACTCTCTTACACTGTTGGTGGGAATGCAAACTAGTACAGCCACTATGGAGAACAGTGTGGAGATTCCTTAAAAAACTGGAAATAGAACTGCCTTATGATCAAGCAATCCCACTGCTGGGCATACACACTGAGGAAACCAGAGGGGAAAGAGACACATGTACCCCAATGTTCATCACAGCACTGTTTATAATAGCCAGGACATGGAAGCAACCTAGATGCCCATCAGCAGATGAATGGATAAGAAAGCTGTGGTACATATACACAATGGAGTATTACTCAGCCATTAAAAAGAATACATTTGAATCAGTTCTAATGAGGTGGATGAAACTGGAGCCTATTATACAGAGTGAAGTAAGCCAGAAAGAAAAACACCAATACAGTATACTAATGCATATATATGGAATTTAGAAAGATGGTAACAATAACCCTGTGTATGAGACAGCAAAAGAGACACTGATGTATAGATCAGTCTTATGGACTCTGTGGGAGAGGGAGAGGGTGGGGAGATTTGGGAGAATGGCATTGAAACATGTATAATATCATGTATGAAATGAGTCGCCAGTCCAGGTTTGATTCACGATACTGGATGGTTGGGGCTGGTGCACTGGGACGACCCAGAGGGAGGGTATGGGGAGGGAGGAGGGAGGAGGGTTCAGGATGGGGAACACGGGTATACCTGTGGTGGATTCATTTCGATGTTTGGCAAAACTAATACAATATTGTAAAGTTTAAAAATAAAATTAAAAAAAAAGAAAAGAAAAGAAAAAAAGAATATTGGAAGGGGTCACTGTTTTCCAGGGCACCTTCCTGACACAGAAATCGAACCAGTGTCTTCTACATTGCAGCCAGGTTCTTTACCAGCAAGCTACCAGGGACACTTATCTCTAGAGGCAGTCACAATCACTTAAGAGCACCAAAATCCCTACAACTCAGAGTGACTGAGTCCAAAAATAACTTCAAGTCATCTCAGAACCTTCAAGAACTATGTCACATGGGAATAATAGTTTTGATGCAAATGCTCAACTTCAGAAAGCGTAAAGGTTCTGAATGGCAGGAAAGAATGGGAAACTAAGAGAACAACAACAGCAAAATGCTTGAAAACTTCAACACACAGTGGGAACTTGTAAGTGATAGAGAGAGACAGTTAAAATCTCTGATTGAAACTTCCTGGGGATGAGTGTGCCTCATCTCATTAGAGAAGACTTACACTGATGATGGCAACTTGAAATCAGAGGGGAAAAGGTGGTTCAGAAAAATGAGACAGAACAGGCACCATCTTGAAAGCAGGACTCCATCTTGGGCTGGACTGTGGACTTTTAGCTATAGGCCCAGTACTTATGGAAACGACATAGCAACTGGAAAACCAGACCCCCCAGATGGAAGAACCCCAGGGCTTGTACCTAGACTCTCCATTGCCTAAAAGAACACACTAATTATCTGCGTAATCAAATAAAATAATAAATTCTATTATGTTTTTTGGGGTATGACCACAGGCCTATTGACAATTGTCCACTGCTAACTACCTAGGCTTAAGGCATATGAATCATGGGTTAACTTTGATTGTATCTTTCTTTCCTTTGTTCAGACTAGCTTCAGGGAATTTGGGGAGGTGGGTTTGGGCATGTACACTTAGGGTATATAAGGTTTTCACAAAAGCTGGTTGGGGTCCTTGGCTAAGAGGAGACTCTGCCTTGAGCCCGCCAGTGTAATAAACTGCACTCCACTATCTCCATTGTCCTTCTAAGTGAGTTTGTTTCCCAGAACGCGTGGCTACAGCATTATTTTCAAAGCCAGTCATTGATTATTAAAGTAAATATTAGGTTATTTGTACTGATTTCTTCATATAACTGGTAGCACATGAAATAGACTTTTATATTTCAAGTATCTCTGACTGTTCATGTCAAGCTTCAATTATGGCTGCAGTTGTCATGGACTAATTTATTCATTTAAAATACAATACTTATACAATCGAATTCTGGGGGGTCCAATTGAAATGAAAATAATGTTTTAATAAGAATTATAGTTTCAGCTATCTATATTCTAAAACTACTCTTTTAGGAGTTATATAAAACTTTCATAAGAGAAAATGTGTCATCATTTAAAGGGCAGCACCTACACTAGAAAAAGGTCAATCAAAATTTCTTTAAAGAGAGGAAATCACACAGATTTTTGGCTGTACATATGGATGTTCTCAGCAACTGAATCAAACCTGCACATCACCCTGGACGCGGTGCCTTTACATCCCCCTCCTCCCCTGGCAACTTGAGGATGCAGGAAATTCCCTGACCCTCTCTGGCAGCTGCCCTGGGCTGCAAGTGGAATACCAGGTGTGGCAAAGACTGGATTCTAAACTCTGATTCTGCTCATTTTTGTCTGTTTTGATCATTTTCTTAGCTCTTTGAGCTTTCAGTCAACAGAGCTGCCAAGCAACTTCAAATTTTTTTGTCATAGGAGAAAATCCTGTATCTAGAAAGAAGTGGTGCTTTCTGATTCTTTCCCCACATTTGGCCATGTTACTGTAGGTATCAAGTTTTCAGTATGTAAAGGTAATGTTTTCATAAACTTTGGGAAGTTTGTACTCTCTTCCTCTCTCTCTCTCTCATTTTTTTTAACCAACAAATGTATTTTGTCACAGTTCTGAAAGCCAGAAGTCAGTAATCAACTGGCAGGGACTCACACTCTGGATGCTCTAGGGAAGAGTTCTTTTCCCGTGTTTTCTAGCTCCTGGAGTCTGCAACATTCCTATCTCTGCCTTCACTTTCTACGTTGCCTTCATCTCTGTGTGTTCTACTCCATTTTAAGTTATAAATTCCCTCCTCAATTGATGCTGCGTTTCATATCCATCATGTACAGAGTTCGATATAATTTAGTTGAGTTTCTTTGATAGCCCCAATTAAACCTACTATTAAGATTTTTATTGGTTTAATAATAATTTTATAGATTATTTTAGGGTGAGTTGACATTTTTAATGATGTCTCATATCCACAGAAAAACATACATGAGTATTTAATAAACTGTCTTTCATATATTCAGCAGAATTTTCTTCATTCACATGCTGCACATTTAAGACTTGTGTTTCAGCATGTTAACCTGCCATATTATGCAAATACAACATTTTAAGGTGTTAAGCTTTTTTTCCTTCATTTTTTCCCCTTCTTTCTTTCCTTCAGTTAGCCTCTGCATAACCTCTGAGAGAATGGATAAAACAGGAAGATAACAGAAACTTGTTCCATGTGTTTCAACTTTTATTTTGAAAAGCTTAAACCCTGGAGGAGAGAGAGAGAATTTGGAGAGGGAATAAAATATCTCTGGGAGAAAGATGGCAGGAACAGTATGTACCCTTTCACCTGTCACCACCTGAAACACAGAGACATATAGGCATGCCCTAGCCGGACTAGCCTAGATTCGGAAAAGGGAGGAGAGGCAGGGGCAGAAATTAAAGGAGTGGCTATAGGGCAGATCTAGGCAGAAAGATTAGGATCAGCCTTGAAGAAAGTTTCCAGTGCCCTGAAAATGGCTATGAAGCAGCAGCAACCTGGGTACACATGACGAGCACGGCAAAGTCTACTGCAGCGGATAAGAAGAGGGGCAGAACTCCCCAAATTAACAGAGCCTTGCCACTCTGCGGGGCCCCCAGTACTGACAATACCAGGGACATACCACATGAAGCAAGAACTCTTATCTTCTAAAAATTCCCTGAGTCGAATACACACTCACAATCCAAGCCCACACCAAACACATTAATAATTATCTTGTTATATTGATGATAGGTTTCCTAATTTAGCCCAAATATGCCCCACATCACTTTGTGGACTTGTTAAAAAATTATGGCATGATACCACATCCTTCACTTTCTCATATTAGGTGAGAAATAAAACACTGACACTTGAGTTGCTGAACTAGGCATATTATTTAATATCTCAGAATTTGTCATTATTTGTCCCATGTTTTACTAAATTTGGCATGTATTTTCACAGGTTGATACTTAGGAATGAGGTTATCTGTGGCTTAGAGTTTTAAAATATTTATGAACTTTTTAATGTCACATATAACACACTTCACTTCACTTCATAACACACATACAGAAATGTAAATAAACCAGAGGTACACAGTGTTCTGTGATATACAAGTACAAAGTGATCTCTTGTTACAGCACCTATTCAAGAGAGAAAGTATTAATAGCAAGTTCTCAATCACCTCACTCCTTACACAGTTGGAAAGCTTAACCACAAATAAGGTTTGGGATTATGGGTCTAAAACACCAATATGACTGCTTCTAATTCTTTTTTCTTTTTCCTTTGAAAATAACATAATTTCCATACACTAAATGTACCCTTTTATGTATAGTTTTGAGAGTTTTCATGAACATAATCAGTTTGCACCTACCTCTATAAGGAAAGTATATAGTATATATCTCGTCCCAAAATGTATTAATATTTCTTCATTCATTTGGAATCAACAAATATCCCATTGTCAGCCCCTGGAATCTACTTACTTGTTCTCTGAGCAGATATATTGCCTTGCAATAATATCATATAAATGGAATCATACAGTAAATAGCCACTTAAGTCTGTCTATTTTCACATAGCATTATGTAACTGAGACTAATCCTTGGAAAAATGCCATATTTGCTTTACAGTTCCAGTGCTGCCTGTTCAGCAACATTTTTTCCAAACACAGCTTGTCAGAGCCACTTATTTACAAGAAATAAATCACTTTTAATGTTAGGGAGAGACATATAAAGTTTATTAAAATACAGCTTGACAATCACTATGCAAGTACAAATGAAGACTAATGGTGGCAACAACGAGGGAGCAGAGTCAGCGGTGCATTAGACACTCTGGAGATGGCTCACTTTTCTTGGCATGAAATTTACAACTCCTTTATCACTGGATTTATTTTAGCTGAATCATGAAGGTGATCTTTCCAGTAAGAAATAAGGGGAAAGTAGTGTAGGCAAAGGAAACAGCAAGAACAAAAGTATGGTCGTGGAAAATCACACGTCACATTTTGACGTCATGGTGCAATATATGTGATTGCAGAAAAGGACGTGCATCTGTCTCAATTTCCTAGTTCAAATACAAGACCCCTCTTTCATCTGATATTCTGCTGTCTAGATATAATATCACTGAGTTGTGTCATGCTAAGCAAGTATAACTGGAGTGGATTATACTGTGATTTGAAAAAATGCTAGACAAATTTTTGAGAATATGAATAATTAGCAAGCATTTTGTTGATCAGGTAGGTAATTAGAGCCAAATGGCAGTGATTGTATATCACCTTGGGCTTTTATCATTTTTGTTTTTTCAATATTTGAGGGGCAAAACTGAAAGGACAAAGCAGTTGTTTTTAAGCAGGTTTTTAGGTGCCCTTGTGTATCAATGCCAGGTCTCTCAGCAAGGAGTACAGAAGTTACTGGGTCTTCGGAGACCAATAATGAAGCTTATTTTTAACTCCCTCATGAACCTACTGAATAACAGTGTCCATTCAGATCCTTGACCTACCTTTCCTAATCAGCATAATTCATACTTTTCCTGGATTAGATTTATTTATTTATTTTGCTGTATGTGTTTTTTTTTTTTTTTTTAATTTAAATTTATTTATTTGAATTGGAGACTAAATACTTTACAATATTGTATTGGTTTTGCCATATATCAACATGAATCCTCCACAGGTGTACACACATCCCCCATCCTGAACCCCCCTCCCACCTCTCTCCCCATACCATCCCTCTGGGTCATCCCAGTGCACCAGCCCCAAGCATCCTGTATCCTGCATCAAACCTGGTAATTTAATGAAGAACTTTTTGAGTGTCATCAATGTCTTAGTTACTGAGCCATCTTCTGCAAATAACACATTGATCCAGACAATCTTTACTTCAAGGACCTTACAATTTGGTGGGATTGGCATACAGGGAAGTGGGAAACTTTCATGAAATAGGTAAAAGTCCATTGACAGATGAATGGCTAAAGAAGATGTAATATTCATATACACACACACATATATATGTGTGAAATTTATGGAGGATAAATTAGGAGTTTTGGATTAACATATATATGGGCTTCCCTGGTGGCTCAGAGCTTAAAGCGTCTGCCTGCAATGCCAGAGATCTGGGTTTGATCCCTGAGTCAGGAAGATCCCCTGGAGAAGGAAATGGCAACCCACTCCAGTATAAAGCAAGTAAACAACAAGGATCTAGCATATACCACTGAGAATTACACTCAATATCTTCTAATAATCTAGAATAGAAAAGAATATTCATGTGTATATTTATGTATATAACTGAATCACTTTGCTGTACATTTGAAACTAACACATCGCAAATTAACTATATAACAATTTTTAAAAATGGTTACTGAAAAAGAGCTGTAAGAATCTTCAGTACTTGGAACTATGGGAATCTTTGACATGTTAAAAAACACTGGAAAAATCAAACCTGAGTAGGTAATAACCAGGTAAAAGATAAGGAACAGAAAGCCTTACGACCAGGGATATGAAAGAAATGGGGACTTTATTGGTGGTTCAGTGATTTAGACTCCATGTATCCAGTACAAGGGGCTCGGGTTCGATCCCTGGTGGGGGAACTAAGGTCCCGCATGCTGCATAAGGCAACCCGAAAGTAAAACAAACAAACAAACAAACAACAACAACAAAAAAAAAACAAGAAAAGAATAAGAGCCTGTCCTATCAGGATTGTGATCTGCTGCCTAGGAGCAGATGTGTGCATTCTGGTTGAAGAAGAGTATCCTCTTCTTCAGGAGAGGGGCCCACTCTGAATATTTTGTAGCTTATATTTTGAACATGAGGCCTCAAGCAAAAGATGGTGAGGATGAACTGACAGATTTAAATAGACATGTGGGTAAAAATGAAAACAAAAAAGAAGTTGTTGTCCATAAACTAGGTGAGAAGTAATGGCTGTCTGCCCATGTACCGTCAGGAGACATGGGAGAACATGAACGGGACCGAGTGGTGTTAAAGGAGCAGACGGGTTGAAGGGACTGTCTGACTGTGGGAGGCGCAATGGAGGGAAATGAGAATGACCTGCAGGCTTCAGTTGAGAGGAAACAAGGGAATTATTCCTGAGATAGGGGATCATGGAGAAGAATTTTGAAACTTAATGTGTAAATGGTGCATGTGTCCAGAGTTGGCATGCTGGGATGTGGAGACCACAAGCTAGCTGTTGAATATGCATTTGGTCTTATGGGTATGGAGTCAGGAGAGCCGTTGAGTGGAGTCAGGAGAGCAGTTGAGTGGTTGTGTCTGAGGAAACCCTGGAAACACCATGATACAGCAATGACTGGTGCCGAGTACCTAAAAACACGTCTCAGTTCAGTTCAGTTTAGTTGCTCAGTTGTGTCTGACTCTTTGCAACCCCATGAACCGCAGCACGCCAGGCCTCCCTGTCCATCACCAACTCCCAGAGTCCACCCAAATCCATGTCTAAAACACGTCTCAGGTTGCTCTTTTCATTTCTGAAATTTTGTGAAAGCTGCAGGGATAGAGGAATGTCGCTGCTACAACTTTAACCCTCTACTTCCTCCAATCTCTCCTCACTGAGGTGGAAGGTGCCAGGAGCATCCTCTGAAGCATCTTTCTCATGCACAGTCCAGTACGAGCCATTAGAGAGTGAGGAACCTGTCTGCAGGGATAATCAGGGGTGCTGCTTCTTCCAGCTGAACCATACCTCTTAAAAGTCCATCTCTGAAGTTTCTGAAACTACTCAATCTTTCCCTGAAATAACTGCACCTAGCCAGCCGCGTGGGGCCATGCTACCTTCGGTGAGCACAGGCGCTTGGGTCCCGCGGGCAGTGCCATGCCGGAGCTGGAAATGCCATAGAAGGGAGAGCACAGATTTGGGTTGGTGTCTCAGGCAGGAGTCACGGAGGCGGGAGCACAGGTTGCCATCGCGGTCTAAGAGAAGGCCTGGCTGAGAATCCAAGTGAGAACCCGCGGTCAACTCAAACTTGGAGGAGGAACAGACAGGGAAGCCCAGGATGGCCCCATCCTCCCCGTCCCCGTGACCTGGGCTCCCTGACGTCTTCGGAGGCTGGTCACCAGCTAGTGTTCCTGGCCACGAAGAAGGTCGGAGAGGTAGGAGGCTCTGTCTATGAGACGACGCGAGGAGCATCTTCCTGGACAACTAGAGGTTGTGACTGACCCTGACCCATGGCCACCCTGCCTTGATCCAGATTTTGCAGGGGTCACATTTCTTCCATTGGTTTTAGTTTTCCTCTGCATACTGGCCCTTGTCTTCTATTTTTGTCACTGGTATCCTGCTCCTTAAAATTCCCTCAATAATCTCAGCGCTTGTCCGGCATTCTAGCAGCAAGGAAATTCTAATTAACAAAAAGGATCATCAGATACTGCTTCTGTTTTGATCCCTCTTGCTACTGTAAATTAGATCTCTTTTGAGGGACAATCCTCCCGCTCCCAACTCCTTTAATCTATGCAAAGAAAACATAGTTAATGTATAGTGCAATTAAAACAACAAGAACAGTATTCATTCCTAGTTACTGTTTATTTTTCATATAGAAAGGAAAATCAAAGTAAAAATAGGCTATTATTATTTTCCAAGTATATTTATGTTTTTGAAAAGCTAAATCTGTCTTATATATGTGAATTACAAGTATTTTCAGCTTTTAGAAAGTGCAGAAAAATAATAATTAAAAAATTAAGTTCAAGATATAACCATTTAGGATACAATTCTGTCTTTTGGGGCTTCCCTGGTAGCACCAGAGGTAAAGAATCTGCTGGCCAGTGACAAGATACAAGAGACACGGGTTTGATCCCTGGGTTGGGAAGATCCCCTGGAGAAGGAAATGGCAACCCACTTCAGTATTCTTGCCTGGAGAATCCCATGGACAAGGAGCATGGCGGGCTACAGCCATAAGAGTCAAACAGGACTAAACACAACAACACACTGTCTTTTTATTATTGTGTGGATTGTAATCAATTTTATTAAGTTTAGTTTGATTTGTAAAAGGGGAGCTATCTTCTCACCCACCATAAAATTTTTAAATGAATATTAGACCCAATTTATTAGATCATATCCTGAAATAACTCACCTGTGTATGGGTGTTTTCTTTTTTCTTCAAACAGAAATACCATGTTTTATAATGACCATTTAAAATGGATGCATGTAATGTATAAAATATGTATTTATTATAGCTAGACAAAACATTTTGCAAAAAATACTTCACCAAAATTTAAAAAGAAAAGAGACTTCAGGCTTTATTATAGTTTTACTATAGACCACATATCCTCTTTTTACCCTTAACTTAGTCTTGTCATCTGTCTTCTATGGGCAAACATTGTCCCATGTTCTAAACTCCAAGTTTCATTGACTGGTACTTCCCTTGCTTTGCTAGCAGATTTACCATGGTTAAAATGTAATAAACATCTTATTTAAATGAAACCATTTAGTAGTAAATATGCACTTATTTCAGTTAGACAAAATATTAAAAAAAACTTGAGCAAAATTTAATAAGGAAGGAAGTTCATTATTTTGTTATAGACCACATGTCTCCTTTTCAGTCTTCACATAAATTGCATTGGCATCTCTAAAATAAATATTGTCCCTTACCAGGTTACTTTTAAGGTCCTATAAAAGTAAAGTAGGTAATATCATTTAATCAAGTAGAGACAGGAGAGGAGTGAGAGGAGGAAATGAATGTTTGTTGAGCATCCTTTATGTTTAGCAAGCATTGTAGGGACATGAAAATATTTATAAACAATCTTCATTAAACCGAAAGATCAGCTGAAGTATCATAGAGTTATTTATAAGTCATTAGCACCAGAAACATAGTAGATTTATCTTTGACATGTGGTATTAGATAATACCCCTCACGTCCAATTCTTCGCGACCTCATGGACTGTAGCCCACCAGGATCCTCTGTCCATGGGGATTCTCCAGGCAAGAATACTGGAGTGGGTTGCCATGCCCTCCTCTAGGGGATTTTCCCAACCCAGGGCTCGAACCCAGGTCTCCTGCATTGCAGGCAGATTCTTCACCAGATGAGCCACCCAGGAAGCCCATGAATGCTGGAGTGGGTAGCCTATCCCTTTTCCAGGGGATATTCCCAACCCACAAATAGAACTGGGGGCTCCTGCATTGCAGGTGGATTCTTTACCAGCTGAGCTACCAGGGAAGCCCTTATAAACAATCTTCATTAAACTGAAAGATCATTTCAGTTGAAGTACCATAGAGTTATTTATGTCACTAGCACCAGAAATATAGCAGGTTTATCTTTGACGTGTGGTATTAGATAATACCCTGGGCTTCCCAGGTGGCTTCAGTGGTAGAGAATCCACCTGCCAATGCATGAGATGCAAGAGACTTGGGTTTGATCCCTGGGTCAGGAAGATCCCCTGGAAGAGGAATAGGCAGTCCAGCCCACTGTTCTTACCTGGAAAATCCCATGGATATAGGAGCCTGGCAGGCTACAATCCACAGGGTCACAAAGAGCTGGACACAACTGAGTGACTGAGCACACATGCACACACACAATAGATGATACCTTAGTTTTACAGCATCTGAAAGTAACTGTGGAGTCAATGCTTTTTAATCCTGTTATAGTTACTTACTAGAATATTTTCATAAGATTTTAACTGATATTCAATTTTGGCATCAAAATAAAATAATGAAGATAATAAGGTAAATTTTCATTGAAATCCCAATTCAGAGCCAGTATGGAAAATTTTTTATGGGAAATAAAGCTATCTTATACCTGATTCTCTTGAAGAAGAAGCTGTAGAGTAAAATAGACTGTAAGTCAAAATAGAAGGAGCCAGTTAAAACAAATGACATATTTCTAATTGTCAGACATATTGTATTCTGAATAAATACTGCAGGCACTGAGGAAAAACTCTCTTATGTATTATACTTAAGATTTTTTTTGTTAATTGTTTGTTCACATACTGGGTGTAACAATATACTTTCTTTATTTCTTATGATTTTTTGAACATATAGCCCAACAATAATATATAATGCTATTAAACATTTGCAATCTTTAGAATCTTTTAATTTACACACCAATAATATTTTAGAACTTGTTCAAATATAAAACCAATATAGGTTTGAAAATAATCTTCGTCAGTTTTCCTCCTCTTTTACACATGACTGTTGGGGAAATCAGTCCTGAATATTCACTGGAAGGATTCATGCTGAAGCTCTTAATACTTTGGCCACCTGATGTGAAGAACTGACTCCTTGGAAAAGACCCTGATGCTGGAAAAGATTGAAGGCAGGAGAAGAAGGGGACGATAGAGGATGAGATGGTTAGATGGCATCACCGACTTGATGGACATGAGTTTGAGCAAGCTCCGGGCGTTGGTGATGGACAGGGAAGCCTGGAGTGCTGCAGTGCATGGGGTTGCAAAGAGTCAGACATAACTGAGCAACTGAACTGAACTGAACTGTGTTATGCTAAGTCACTCAATCATGTCCGACTCTTTGTCACCCTATGGACCCCAGTTCGCCAAGCTCCTCTGTCCATGGGATTCTCCAGACAAGAATACTGGAGTGGGTTGCCATGCCCGCCTCCAGGGGATCTTCCTGACCTAGGGATTGAACCCTCATCTCTTACTTCTCCTGCATTGGCAGGCAGGTTCTTTACCACTAGCGCCACCTGGGAAGCCTCTTAGTGAAGTGAAAATGAAGTCGCTCAGTCATGTCCGACTCTTTGTGACCCCGTGGACTGTAGCCCACCAGGCTCCTCCGCTCATGGGGTTCTCCAGGCAAGAATACTGGAGTAGGTTGCCATTTCCTTCTCCAGGGGATCTTCCTGACCTAGGGATTGAACCCAGGTCTCCCGCATTGCAGGCAGATGCTTTAACCTCTGAGCCACCAGGGAAGCCTGGGAAGCCTCTTACACACATGACTAAACTATAGTTAAGATTTCCCAATCTGATGCTTTACATTGGAAACTGTGCGGAATTAGCACACATTATCAAGTGGTAATCTTCATTTTGTTCATCTGTTTTTAAAATATTCTAGGTTATCTTGTACTGTTATTAACAACAAAAATTCTTTTCTAATCTCATGGTTATAGTTGGATGTTATTTGTAATAGAATATGAACATAAAGGGCTATTTTTGATGTGTTCCATACTGATAATTTTTTGGCATGAGCTTCTGCTGTTTCAGAGGGAAGAGGTGGATCCATTTTAGATGTGTCCTAACAACACAAGAGAAGACTCTATACATGGACATCACCAGATGGTCAACACTGAAATCAGACTGATTATATTCTTTGCAGCCAAAGATGGAGAAGCTCTATACAGCCAGCAAAAACAAGACCAGGAGCTGACTGTGGCTCAGACCATGAACTCCTTATTGCCAAATTTAGACTGAAATTGAAGAAAGTAGGGAAAACTAATAGACCATTCAGGTATGACCTAAATCAAATCCCTTATGATTATACAGTGGAAGTGAGAAATAGATTTAAGGGCCTAGATCTGATAGATAGAATGACTGATGAACTATGGAATAAGGTTCATGACATTGTACAGGAGACAGGGATCAAGACCATCCCCATGGAAAAGAAATGCAAAAAAGCAAAATGGCTGTCTGGAAAGGCCTTACAAATAGCTGTGAAAAGAAGAGTAGCGAAAAGCAAAGGAGAAAAGGAAAGATATAAACATCTCAATGCAGAGTTCCAAAGAATAGCAAGAAGAGATAAGAAAGCCTTCTTCAGCATCAATGCAAAGAAATAGAGGAAAACAACAGAATGGGAAAGACTAGGGATCTCTTCAACAAAATCAGAGATACCAAAGGAACATTTCATGCAAAGATGAGCTCGATAAAGGACAGAAATGGTATGGACTGAACAGAAGCAGAAGATATTAAGAAGAGATGGCAAGAATACACAGAAGAACTGTACAAAAAAGATCTTCACGACCCAGATAATCACAATGGTGTGATCAATGACCTAGAGCCAGACATCCTGGAATGTGAAGTCAAGTGGGCCTTAGAAAGCATCACTACGAACAAAGCTAGTGGAGATGATGGAATTCCAGTTGAGCTATTTCAAATCCTGGAAGATGATGCTGTGAAAGTGCTGTACTCAATATGCCAGCAAATTTGGAAAACTCAAGCAGTGGCCACAGGACTGGAAAAGGTCAGTTTTCATTCCAATCCCAAAGAAAGGCAATGCCAAAGAATGCTCAAACTACTGCACAATTGCACTCATCTCACACGCTAGTAAAGTAATGCTCAAAATTCTCCAAGCCAGGCTTCAGGAATATGTGAACCGTGAACTTCCTGATGTTCAAGCTGGTTTTAGGAAAGGCAGAGGAACCAGAGATCAAATTGCCAACATCCGCTGGATCATGGAAAAAGCAAGAGAGTTCCAGAAAAACATCTATTTCTACTTTATTGACTATGCCAAAGCCTTTGACTGTGTGGATCACAATAAACTGGAAAATTCTGAACGAGATGGGAATACCAGACCACCTGATCTGCCTCTTGAGAAATCTGTATGCAGGTCAGGAAGCAATAGTTAGAACTGGACATGGAATAATAGACTGGTTCCAAATAGGAAAAGGAGTTTGTCAAGGCTGTATATTGTCACCCTGCTTATTTAACTTATATGCAGAGTACATCATGAGGAACGCTGGACTGGAAGAAACACAAACTGGAATCCAGATTGCCAGGAGAAATATCAATAACCTCAGATATGCAGGTGACACCACCCTTATGGCAGAAAGTGAAGAGGAACTAAAGGGCCTCTTGATGAAAGTGAAAGAGGAGAGTGAAAAAGTTGGCTTAAAGCTCAACATTCAGAAAATGAAGATCATGGCATCCAGTCCCATCACTTCATGGGAAATAGATGGGGAAACAGTGGAAACAGTGTCAGACTTTATTTTTCTGGGCTCCAAAATCACTGCAGATGGTGACTGCAGCCATGAAATTAAAAGACGCTTACTCCTTGGAAGGAAAGTTATGACCAACCTAGATAGCATATTCAAAAGCAGAGACATTACTTTGCCAACAAAGGTTCATCTAGTCAAGGCTATGGTTTTTCCTGTGGTCATGTATGGATGTGAGAGTTGGACTGTGAAGAAGGCTGAGCGCCGAAGAATTGATGCTTTTGAACTGTGGTGTTGGAGAAGACTCTTGAGAGTCCCTTGGACTGCAAGGAGATCCAACCAGTCCATTCTGAAAGAGATCAGCCCTGGGTGTTCTTTGGAAGGAATGATGCTAAAGCTGAAACTCCAGTACTTTGGCTACCTCATGCGAAGAGTAGACTCATTGGAAAAGACTCGGATGCTGGGAGAGATCGGGGGCAAGAGGAGAAGGGGACGACAGAGGATGAGATGGCTGGATGGCATCACTGACTCGATGGATGTGAGTCTCAGTGAACTCCAGGAGTTGGTGATGGACAGGGAGGCCTGGCGTGCTGCGATTCATGGGGTCGCAAAGAGTCGGACATGACTGAGCAACTGATCTGATCTGATCTGAACAAAGTAAATATCCACTTGAAAATGGAGAGTTCCAGAACTTTAGATATTTTTGATAAGTTGTATGCTGTCATATTAAAAGTGGAGCATATTTAATATCATATAGTTTAGGTTTTGTATCATTTTACATAGTGCTAGAATTTTTGTATCATTTTACATAGTACTAGATTTTGACCATTAAAATAGGTCCTTTTGAAACTCCTGTCTTTTGAAATTACATTATATGTCATGAAGCTTTTGATTCTTATATTTATCAAAAGAGTTTTATCTAGTGATAGCAGAACAAAGTCACAGTAGTTTTGGCTTTGAACTTATTTTTTGTAGGTAACAGTATATTTGACAGATTTTTTTCTTTATGGGTCTTCATGGTATTCTGTGCATTAATTTAGAATTTATACACCTTTATGTCTTCTGCAATCTCAATGAACTAAATCAACAAAATAGATTTACTAATTCAACTTGATATAGAGTACTTGTGTGCTAGTTCCCGAAGAAAGTATAAACGAATTGGGAAAAAGAAAAGACATGAATCCTTCAAGTGCTCTGTTTTCAGGAAAGTGTACTTCTAAATGAAAAAAATGAAAATGATACATGTGACTATCAAGAAGTTTGATATTAGTGTTATTGAACAGGGTTCTTGGCCTCCTTAATCAATAGAAACTGATAAGAGAGCAGAAAAGAAATTCAGGCAAGGTGTTATTGGGACTCCTGCTGCAGCAGAGGGAGAAGGCGATGGTACCCCACTCCAGTACTCTTGCCTGGAAAATCGCATGGACAGAGGAGCCTGGGAGGCTGCAGTCCATGAGATCACGAAGAACTGAGCGACTTCACTTTCACTTTTCACTTTCATGCATTGGAGAGGGAAATGGCAACCCACTCCAGTGTTCTTGCCTGAAGAATCCCAGGGACGGGGGAGCCTGGTGGGCTGCCGTCTATGGGGTCGCACAAAGTCGGACACTACTGAAGCAACTTAGCAGCAGCAGTAGCTGCTGCAGCAGAGAAGAGAGAGAACAAGCAACAAGTTCCCTTGATTGCTTGCTCCCCAAGGGGGTAGGCAAGCTGGTTCCTTTTGTGGAATGAGGGTGCGAGTGTGTCCAGGGGTCCGGCTGGAGCGGTGGCTTAGGTGGTTTGCCCACCCCTTTGGTGGTGGTGTGTGCAAGGGGCATGCACAGTGCTCCTGTCTCTTCAGAAGTGACAGTTGGACTTTTTGGTCTTTTTGTATCTTATTGTTCTTAATTTGCCCCAACCACACATATGTGCGGTTATTTTTAGTACCTTATAGTTTCTTCATATTTTGTTGCCTGAGGAGACATCTGTGTAGATTCAAGCACTGCAGCAAAGGGCTCCAGGTCCCAGTTCCCAGCCTTTTCATTAATAAATAGTTTAGGGCTTTTAAACTGTTCTACTGCTGTTGATCTTGTTTTAATGTTAGCATTGTATCATTAGAGTTGTGTTGTTTTAATGTTAGTAGTTGGTGTTTTAATGCTATAGTTGTGCCTACTTATAGATTTAAGGGGGAAAGATCTTGGCAAGAATTTATGGAAATTTTAGAGATAAGAAAATGTCTCAAACTTACATTATGTGTTGATGTTGGAGAAGGGTTAGAATCATAGGAACCCAGTAGTCTCAAGAATTGGTTGTTGACTGAGTAAATGATTAAAGTTGTTAATCTGTCAAGCATATTAATTATCCAGTATGTACCCAATCCAATTTGAATGAAACAAATGATTTTTATGAAATTTTTTGTATCTGAACTATTGTGGTCAGTCTATCTTTAAATGAAAAAAATGCTCATTACCATTTTTTTTTTACTGTAATCCTAAAATTTCATCACTGCAAAACACAGCTGTGCTGCTACTTTGACATTTACTATATTCTATAGTTTTCAGTCATTATCATTAAGAATAGGTCATGCTGACTTATTAAAGCAAGCTGAACACTATTTAAATAATAAAGTTTAAAGAGCACATAAAAAAGATTTCCTGGTCAAGGATTCCCAGAAATCTTCTTGTGTTATATCCTGTTTCTAATAGTGAGTTACTAACTTGGTCTTAAGAAATAAAATCTAAACATGCCGATTTGTTTTTCAAAAATGTTCTTCCTTCAATTTAGATATTGTCCTCTGTGATCTACGAAATACTTTTATTACAGTGCTTTAATGGCACATGCCTTTTTCACTACTGCTTAAAGTTGAAACAGCTACTCACTAGAAACAGCTCTAAGAAATAATAGACAGGAAATTCACTTCCCTGAAACTAGACTGAGGATTTTGTTTGGTAGAGAGGAACAAGTCAAAGGTTTCACTTTACTAGAAGTCTCTCATTAAAACCATTGCTCAACATGATATAATTTACAAGAAGCCGCATGTTTCCTCAACATGGCAATTTTTTCAGTCTCCTTTGGTAGTGAATTGTACTCATCTGTTGCTTATATTGAGATGTACTTCCTAGCAGCAATGGGCTCCCCTATGTGACTGGTTGCGTGTGAACTGTCAGTGTTATATAAGCAGTGTTATCCTATCTCTCTTTGGAAACTCCCCTCAATGCCAACCCCACTCCTCTTGCAACCGCCCTGCCCCATGCCTTCTGTCTGCCTTTTGTCTGTGGAACACTTTAGCCAAAGAATAAATTTAATCAGAGAAATGAGGAATGCAGAAACAAAGGAAAATAGTCAAAGGAGACCAAATAATAATAACGTAGTCATTAAGCATAGTAAAGGATATTTAGCTCCTTCTCAAAGACTATATATAATAGTCTGAGCCATATCCTGTGAGCTGTCTTATAGGTACTGAAACACCAGATGGAAGAAGTTAAGTATATGATGACCAGACTGTACCCAGGACATGAGCTGCCATAATTCTCAGAACTGGCCTCAAAGAAATGGGAACAAGTGGACCCTGGAATTAAAGGTTAACTAATTTGGAAAACTCAGCCGTGGCCACAGGACTGGAAAAGGTGTTTTCATTCCAATCCCAAAGAAAGGCAATGCCAAAGAATGCTCAAACTACCGCACAATTGTACTCATCTCACACGTTAGTAAAGTAATGCTCAAAATTCTCCAAGCCAGGCTTCAGCAATACATGAACCATGAACTTCCAGATGTTCAAGCTGGTTTTAGAAAAGGCAGAGGAACCAGAGATCAAATTGCCAACATCCTGTTGGATCATTGAAAAAGCAAGAGAGTTCCAGAAAAGCATCTATTTCTGCTTTATTGACTATGCCAAAGCCTTTGACTGTGTGGATCACAATAAACTGTGGAAAATTCTGAAAGAGATGGGAATACCAGACCACCTGACCTGCCTCTTGAGAAACCTATATGCAGGTCAGGAAGCAGCAGTTAGAACTGGACATGGAACAATAGACTGGTTCCAAATAGGAAAAGGAGTACATCAAGGCTGTATATTGTCACCTTGTTTATTTAACTTATATGCAGAGTACATCATGAGAAACACTGGGCTGGAAGAAACACAAGCTGGAATCAAGATTGCCGGGAGAAATATCAATAACCTCAGATACGCAGATGACACCACCTTTATGGCAGAAAGTGAAGAAGAACTAAAAAGCCTCTTGATGAAAGTGAAAGAGGAGAGTGAAAAAGTTGGCTTAAAGCTCAACATTCAGAAAACGAAGATCATGGCATCCGGTCCCATCACTTCACGGCAAATAGATGGGGAAATAGTGGAAACGGTGGCTGACTATTTTTCTGGGCTCCAAAATCACAGCAGATGCTGACTGCAGCCATGAAATTAAAAGACACTTACTCCTTGGAAGGAAAGGTATGACCACCCTAGATAGCATATTCAAAAGCAGAGACATTACTTTGCCAACAAAGGTCCATCTAGTCAAAGCTATGGTTTTTCCAGTAGTCATGTACAGATGTGAGAGTTGGACTATAAAGAAAGCTGAGCGCTGAAGAATTGATGCTTTTGAACTGTGGTGTTGGAGAAGACTCTTGAGAGTCCCTTGGACTGCAAGGAGATCCAACCAATTCATCCTAAAGGAGCCCAGTCCTGGGTGTTCATTGGAAGGACTGATGCTGAGGCTGAAACTCCAATACTTTGGCCGCCTGATGTGAAGAGCTGACTCATTGGAAAAGACCATGATGCTGGGAAAGATTGAAGGCAGGAGGAGAAGGGGATGACAGAGGATGAGATGGTTGGATGGCATCACCAATTCAATGGACATGAGTTTTGATAAACTCTGGGAGTTGGTGATGGACAGTCAGGCCTGGCATGCTGTGGTTCATGGAGTCTCAAAGAGTCAGACACAACTGAGTGACTGAACTGAACTGAACCGTACCTAAAACAACCAAGATGATGCTAGTCAGACCACTGATGACCAGTTTGAAGATGACTATTAAAGATGAATATGCTGTTTCTGTATTTAGCCTCCCTCTACCTCCATTTCTGGAGAAGGCAATGGGACCCTACTCCAGTACTCTTGCCTGGAAAATCTCATGGATGGAGGAACCTGGTAGGCTGCAGTCCATGGGGTCACTAAGAGTTGGAAACGACTGAGCAACTTCACTTTCACTTTTTCACTTTCATGTATTGGAGAAGGAAATGGCAACCTACTCCAGTGCTCTTGCCTGGAGAATCCCAGGGACAGGAGAGCCTGGTGGGCTGACGTCTATGGGGTCACACAGAGTCGGACACGACTGAAGTGACTTAGCAGTAGCAGTAGCAGCACCTCCATTTCTGTATATAAAAACTCTTGCCCCACTGGTTGTCAGTCAGGGAGGAGTTGGCCTTTGGACAGATGTCTACCCTCTCTCTTGCTCAGTTGCTGGAATCTGAAATAAAGCAAACTTTCCTTGCCATCAACCTGGCCTGTTTATTGGCTTTTGGGCAGTAAACAGCCAGATCCTCACCCTTTTGGTATAAATGTGGCCAAATAATTCTGATTTGTGTGATAATTTTTGAGATATTTAGTCTATAGACCCAGAAAGACAAAAATTCATATGTGTGCATAGGCATGCTTACCTAATGAAGCTGATTAGACTTGTATTTTCTCACTTGTTGTTCAGTGGCTAAGTTGTGTCCAACACTTTGTGACCCCATGGACTATAGCCCACCAAGCTCTTCTGCCATGAAATTTTCCAGGCAAGAATACTGTAGTGGGTACCATTTCCTTCTCCAGATCTTCCTGGACTAGGAATCAAACCCACATCTCGTGCATTGGCAGGCAAATTCTTTACCACTGAGCCACCAAGGAAGCCTTATTTTCTCACTTCCTCATATGAAAATTTTCGTTACAATTTAAAATTTAATAGTCCCATTTATCGTGTTTATTGCATGCCAGGAACGGAGGGGACATTTCATTCACTATCTTATTTACCCCTCATCACAGCCCTGTGAAGTATTAATTGATCACCTTATGTTACAAATGAGAAATCTAGGACAATGCTGGGATTTCTAGCACAAGTCTGCCCAAGCACAAAATCTGTACTCTTAGCTGCTATTTGATCAACCAAGTTCTCTTCTCAAATCAAAGAAAACATGTTAGTGAAAAGTGCATTTGGGCAGTGAAGTCAAGGAACATATGTACCAGACTTACCCAAGTCATGATTTTTGACACTCCATTATCTTACCCCTAAAATGAGGACTTCGATGCTGAGCAGAGGTTGCTGATTGGCAGCTATACCCTGGAGTTGTGTCTTTGGTTTGACAAGGAATTTTTCTTTATTGTTTGTTTTTAACTAGTTATTGGCTTTTTAAATTAGATAGTTCATAAGTATTAAAAAGAAAAAAAGAATGAAAGAAGAAAAATGCTTGGTTATTGTGAAAAGAAACCATCTAGCATAATAGGCCCCTCTCCCCAAAAGAAAAATAGGCCCAAATTTTGTTAGTACAATAATCAGCTTGTGGTAGCAGCTCATCCCTCTATGTGGTCAACTCCTTTTCATGCCCTAGTCTCCACCTCTACCAGTAGTCTTGAACTAAACCACTGTCACACATTTACATTCCCTGCTCTGCCTCTGTTGACATCTGAGTATGTACCCTGTCCTCAAGCCATTATTTCCCAAACTATCCTGTGCAGAGCTGGTGGGTAGGGCCCCAAGATTTCCACGCAACCTTTAATCAAAGACTTTGATACACATTATTTTAAAAATAAATCATTTATCTTAAAATAAGCTTAAAAACCATCCATCTTGATGACTTTCCCAGCTCTAAAATAGGTAACTCTTATTCAGCTCTAACTAGAATATCTTTTCTTATTATTGTGCAGGTAAGAAAATACAGAAATTCTAAGAAGGTTTAAAATGTTTCTATAAAACAAAAAAAGTCATACATTTTAAAACTAAGGAAGAAATAAACAATGTGAGTTATTAATAATAATACATACTATCTTTTCATTACCTGTGAAAGATCTGCAAACTATGGCTCACAGGTCAAATCTGACTGATGGCAGTCAGTTTTTGTGGATAAAGTTTTGTTTCAGCACTGGTATACCCAATCCTTTATGTATTGTCTATGACTGTTTTTACTCTATAATTACAGAAAAGTAGTCTCAACAGAGATTGAATTGTCTGAATTTACTATCTGCCCCCTATAGAAAAAGTTTGCAAAAATCTAGAGAAAAATCTGGGTGATACCCATAGAGCAGAATGGTTCTGGCTCAGTTGGGACTAAGTTAGTATATAAATTTGCTAGAGTTAAGTGATGTTTAAGACACTGTTCTTCTCCACTAAATTTCTAATTGATACATTTGCTCTGTCACAAACAACTGAATAAGATATCTCAGTAACTGTGCTTATAAATAATATAGAAATATACAGAACGTAGTACTGTCAATTCTCTAGCATTTGACAGGCATTATGCTAAATACTTAATTTTTAATACTAACACAATGATAAGCACTAGTATATTAGTTATATTTTCCCAGATAGTTTAAGTAGCAGACTTAATGTCAACGTAACAATGTAGTCACAGGGAATATAGTGGGAGGCAGATTCTTACTCAGCCTTTAAGTTAAGAGGAATTTGCTGGAGGTGTATTAGCTAAATTATAAGGGGTGTATGGGAGAAGAAGAGAAAAGAGAGAGAGTGAGGAGTTACAAAGGCCATAGGCAATCTCTAAATTTCCTGACAATTTCCTTTAATTTTATCTTCTTATCCCCTGCAGTAAATGGATATAGGTAATGAGATTGCACTGATAAGCTGCATGAAAAATAACAATACTAAAAACAGCCCAAGCCTCAGCCATTTGTTGAACATGTTCTAAGTGCCATGTATGATAGGACCTTACATATATGGTTTGGTTTAATCCACAAAGTAACTTTATTAGGCAAATACTATTAACCCCATTTTACAGATAAACAAGGGTAAAGAGAAATATCTTACCCAGAGTTACTAGATGGGAATGGGCAGAGTCAGATTTTCAAATGATGTGCTCTCATTCCAGAAATCATCTTAACCGCTGTATTGAACTGCTTCACCTTGTTCAGCCTCCTCAGTACAATACAGTAGCTCTCAGACCAGCTGACTTCCCATGTCAAGAATTGAAATTCTATAAAGGACAAATGACATATATACACTGCCACGTGTAAAACAGACAGCTAGTGGAAAGCTGCTGTATGGCACAGGGAGCTCAGCTCACAGCTCTGTGATGACCGGGAGGACTGGGGTGAGGATGGATGGGAGGGAGGCTGAAGAGGGAGGGGATATATGAATACATATAACTGTTGCACAGCAGAAACTAACAAAACATTGTAAAGCAATTATACTTCAGTAAAAAAAAAACAAGGTAAAATAAATTCTGTAAAGGTGGGGACATGTGGGCTCAGAGAATCAGAGCCTGTTTTGAAGCCTTCTGTTGGGCAGAATTGTGATGCTAAGTCCCTTTCTGTGCATCAAGCAGGGATTCCCTGATCCAATCAGCAGCAATCAATAGTCAACATATTCAAACATTAGGAAATCAGGGGGAAGAATGTGACCATCAAGTAGAGATTCTTGGATGCCTCTCTATTTAGGTAGTCATTGAATTATTGGCCTCACTTTAGAAATCAATAAATTAATTCTCTTAACTGTTAAATAACTTCCCCAAAGTTATACAGCTTTTAAAGTATCAGATTCCAACTTTGAATCAAGGTTGGTCTAATCCAGTAATGTTTGTTCTTTTTTTCACATCATGAAAAATTTAATTTCTGAAACCTAAAATATCAGAAAATCCAGGAATTTAATTAAGTACACTAAAGTCTTTGGTTTTTCTTTTAAGGGTCTAAGCATTATTTGAAGTCTAAGAGGCTTGCTAATAGAGTAACCATTCATGAAGAAAAGTTGCTCAAAATTTCAAAAATGTTGACAGTAATTTTCATTTGCAGTATTCATAAAAGTTTGAGAATCTTTTACAAATTGACTTCAAAATTTGTCATCCCAATTTTGTACAAACAAATCTTTAAGATGTTTTACTTTTCTTCACCTAAGATCAAATGAAATGCACTGAAATTTTCAAGACAATCCTTTCTAAGTCATGCTTTAAGTGTTACAACTGCTAAATAAGCTTCAAAATTGAGTCATGGAAAAAACAAAAAACATAATGTTTGATCAAAACATTTGAGGATTTTTACATGTACACCCAAAGACTTACTCAAATGTTAATAACAACATTATTCACAATGACCCCAAAGCAGAAACAACTCAAAATGCCCATCAACTGCTAAATGGATAAGCAAAATATACTGTATTCATACAATGGAATATTATTTGCCAATAAAAAGGCATAAGGTACTGACAAAGCTACAGTACAGATAATATCAAAAAGTGAAGCCTGTCACAAAAGAACATGTATGATTCCATTTATATGGAATATCCAAAAAAAGAAAATATGTAGAGACAGAAGGGAGATTAGTTGTTGCTTGAGACTGGAGATGGAGAAAGACTATAAATTGGCATGAGATTTATCTTTAGAGTGATAGAAATGTTCTAAAACTAGATTGTTATAACGTGTGACCATGTGAAGTTGCTCTGTCACGTCTGACTCTTTGTAATTCCATGAACTGTAACCTACCAGGCTCCTCTGTCCATGGGATTTTATAGGCAAGAGTACTGGAGTGGGTTGCCATTTCCTTCTCTAGGGGATCTTCCCGACCCAGGGATCGAAGCCGGTCTCCTGCATTGCAGGCAAATGCTTTACCATCTGAGCCATCAGGGAAGCCTATAATGTTTGCACAGCTCTGTAAATATGCTAACATGCATTGAATTATGCACTATAAAAACAGGTCAATTTTATGTAAATTAACAATACATCTCAATAAAACTATTTTAAAAAATGAGTTTGTATCTTATAAAAATCCAGCTTATTTCAAATTGGACTAGTGTGAATGTTATATTCTGACATCTATTAGGTTCCTTCGTAAATCTATCCATTTCCTAAATAATGGAATTACTGCTCCAATATTATCAAGCATTCCTTCTGGAGTTAAAGAATTTAACTAATTACATATTACAAATTATAATTGTGAGGCTCAAAATGCTTTGGGATTTAGAAAAGGATGACAACATAAATCATATAAACAAAAACAGAAATGTCACATAGCTTTACCATCTGCTACAACATTTTAAGTCTTCTAGAAGAATCTAAACACTATTCAAGTATAATCATGACACTAACCAGACATGTCAATTATAAAGGTGTTGTATAATATATACTTTAGATGTGAGCATTATTGCTTATGTATATGAATGGCTATTGACAGGGAAAACATACCTTTCCCTACTCCATTTAAAGTAACTTTAGTACTCTAGTCTCATTTTTAAACCACATTGTGGAAGATAGTAAGTTTAAACAAGTTAATTTTTGTATTAAAATAATGATTTTTCTAAAAGCTGCTCTTATTGTTGTATACCAGAAACTAACATAATGTAGGTCAATTATACCAATATGTCAAACAATCAAAGAAATAAACGCTTAGAAAAAGAGATCAGATTTGTGGTTATTGGAGACTGGGGATGGGGGAATTGGGAATTGGATGAAGACAGTCAAAAATACAAATTTCCAGTTATAAAATAGGTAAGTACTAGGGATGTAACTGGAGAAGGCAATGGCACCCCACTCCAGTACTCTTGCCTGGAAAATCCCATGGATGGAGGAGCCTAGTGGGCTGCAGTCCATAGGGTCGCTAGGAGTCAGACACTACTGAGAGACTTCACTTTCACTTTTCACTTTCAAGCATTGGAGAAGGAAACGGCAACCCACTCCAGTGTTCTTGCCTGGAGAATCCCAGGGACGGGGGAGCCTGTTGGGCTGCTGTCTATGGGGTCGCACAGAGTCGGACACGACTGAAGCGACTTAGCAGCAGCAGCAGCAGGGATGTAACATACAAGATGATAAATACAATTAACACTGCTGTATGTTATATACAAAAGTTGTTAAGAGTGTAAATCCTGAGTTTTCATCACAAGGAAAATACTTCTTTTTCTTTTATTTTGTATCTACATGAGTTGATGGATGTTCACTAAACTTACCCTGAGAATCATTTCATGAGGTATGTAAATCACATCACTATGCTATCTACCTTAAATTTATACAGTGCTGTATGTCAACTATGTTTCAATGAAAGTGGAAAAGAAAAAAATAGAAAATAAAGTTGTTTTTTTATATACAAATAACAGAAACAAAATCTTTGAAAAGTAGTAATTTATCACTCTTCTGTAAAATATGCTGAATTAAAAGGAAAACTGCTTAGGTACTAAGACATGGTCACATGTTGCAGTCTATGTGATTTTGTATGGTTGACTGATATGTAATCAGGTTGTCATTTCTATATGAATTTCTATTAAAAGTAAACTCAGTCAGGGGTTGAAAGTGAAAGTCCCTCAGTCATGTCTCTTTGTGACCCCATGGACTATTCAGTCCATAGAATTCTCCAGGCCAGAATATTGGAGTGGGTAGCCTTTCCCTTCTCCAGGGGATCTTCCCAACCCAGGGATTGAACCCAGGTCTCCTGCATTGCAGGGGGATTCTTTACCAGCTGAGCCACAACGGAAGCCCAAGAGTACTGGAGTGGTTAGCCTATAGCTTCTCCATGGGATCTTCCTGACTTAGGAATTGAACCAGGGTCTCCTGCATTGCAGGCAGATTCGTTATCAACTGAGCTATCAGTGCAGCCCATTAGTAAGGGGTTGAACCATATTGAACTCTACTGACCATTTCCAGGAAACCTCCTTGAAACCAATAACATTGAGATATGTTTAAAGGAAGGGCTTTCGTTCTGGCTGATGGGTTAAAGATTCATTCTTCTTATTTTACCTTAATTTACTTTTTATTCAAGTATGGTTGTTGTACAATATTAGTTTTAGGTACGCACCACAGTGATTCAGTATTTTTATAGATTATACTCCATTTAAAGTTAACATATTAAACTGATAAGAACAAATACTATACTTCAGTTCAGTTCAGTCACTCAGTCGTGTCCGACTCTTTGCGACCCCATGAATCACAGCACGCCAGGCCTCCCTGTCCATCACCAACTCCCAGAGTTCACTCAGACTCACGTCCATCGAGTCAGTGATGCCATCCAGCCATCTCATCCTCTGTCGTCCCCTTCTCCTCCTACCCCCAATCCCTCCCAGCATCAGAGTCTTTTCCAATGAGTCAACTCTTCACATCAGGTGGCCAAAGTACTGGAGTTTCAGCTTTAGCATCATTCCTTCCAAAGAAATCCCAGGGCTGATCTCCTTCAGAATGGACTGGTTGGATCTCCTTGCAGTCCAAGGGACTCTCAAGAGTCTTCTCCAACACCACAGTTGAAAAGCATCAATTCTTCAGTGCTCAGCTTTCTTCACAGTCCAACTCTCACATCCATACATGACCACAGGAAAAACCATAACCTTGACTAGACGGACCTTTGTTGGCAAAGTAATGTCTCTGCTTTTCAATATGCAATCTAGGTTGGTCATAACTTTTCTTCCAAGGAGTAAGCATCTTTTAATTTCATGGCTGCAGTCACCATCTTAGTCAAAAGACTGAGAAGCAAAATAATGGCTATATTTCCTTATGCTGTACGATAGAGGCTTCCTTGGTGGCTCAGACAGTAAAGAATCTGCCTGCAATATGTACAATATATCCCTGTTGCTGGTTTAGCTTATACATAGTAGTTTGTACCTCTTAAACTCCTGTTCCTGTCTTGTCCCTCTCCCTGTCCTCCTCCCCACTGATAACCACTAGTTTTTTTTTTCTTTTTTCTTTATCTGTGAGTTTATTTCTGTTTTGCTATAATCATTTATTTAACTTTTAAAATTCCACATATAAGTGATATTATACAGTATTTGTCTTGCTCTGAATGACATATTTCATTAAGCATATTATCCTCTAGGTCATCCATGTTATTGCAAATGACAGAATTTAATTCTTTTTTATGGCTGAGTAATATTCCATTATATATATCTACATGGACATAGATATATATCTTTTTACATTTCTATGTTGATGGACAATTAGGTTGCTTCTATGTCTTGCCAATTGTGAATAATGCTGCTATAAACATTGAGCTGCATGTACTTTTTCAAATTAGTGTTTTTGTTTTCTTCAGATATATGCCCAGGAGTTGAATTGCTAGGTCATATGATTGTTCTATTTTTATTTTTTTGAGGAACCTCCATACTGTTTTGCATAGTGACTGCACCAATTTACATTCCTATCAACAGTGTACTAAGGTTCCCTTTTCTTCACATCCTTAGCAAATTTGTTATTTGAGACTTTTTGATGGTAGGCATTCTGATGGGTGTGATGTGCCATCTTATTATGATTTTGATTTCCATTTCTCTTATGACTAGAGATGTTGTTGAGCATCTTTTCGTGTGCCTTTTGTCCATCTGTATATAGTCTTTGGAAAAACGTCTGTTCAGGTTGTTGTTGTTTAGTCACTAAGTCATGTCTGACTCTTTGCAACCTCATGGACTACAGCATGCCAGGCTTCCCTGTCTTTCACCATGTCCTGGGGTTTGCTCAAATTCATATCCATTGAGTCAGTGCTGCTATCTAACCATTGTACCCTTTGCTGCCCTCTCCTCATTTTGCCTTCTGTCTTTCCCAGCATTAGGGTCTTTTCCAAAGAGTCAGCTCTTCACATCAGGTGGCTAAGGTATTAGAGCTTCAGCTTCAGCATCAGTCCTTCCAATGAATATTCAGGGTTGATTTCCTTTAGGATTGACTAGTTTGATTTCCTTGCTGTCCAAGGGACTCTCAGGAGTCTTTTCTAGCATCATAATTTGAAAGCATCAATTCTTCAGTGCTCAGCCTTCTTTATGGTCCAATTCTCACATCGTACATGACTACTGGAAAAACCAGAGCTTTGACTGTATTGATGGACCATTGTTGACAAAGTGATGTTTCTGCTTTTTAATATTTTGTCTAAATTTGTTATAGCTTTCCTTCCAAGGAGCAAGCATCTTTTAATTTCATGGCTGCAGTCACTGTCCACAGTGATTTTGGAGCCCAAGAAAATAAAATCTGTTACTGTTTCCACTATTCAGTTTATCTGCCTATTTTAAAAATCAGATTATTTGTTTTTTTGGTATTGAGTTGTATGAGCTCTTTATATAGTTTGGATATTTATTCCTTATCTATCATTTCATTTGCAAATATTTTCTCCCAAGTAGGTTGTCTTTTGGGGTTTTTTTGATGGTTTCTTTGCTGTGCAAAGCTTTTACATTTAACTAGGTTCATTTGTTTGTTTTCCCTTAGTAGACAGAGGAACCTGACAGGCTACAGTCCACAGGGTCACACAGAATCAGACACGACTAAAGCAACTAAGCATGCAGACAGGCCCCCCAAAAATATTACTATGATTTATTATGATAATAAAATATTATTATGATTTAAAGGGGGTTCTGCCTACATTCTCTTCTAGGAGTTTTATGGTTCCAGATTTTACATTTAGGTCTTTAATCCTTTTTAATTTATTTTGTATATGGTGTGATAAAATGTTCTAAATTTATTCTTTTACATGTAGCTGTCTAATTTTCCCAGCACCACTTATTTGAAGAGACTGTCTTTTTCCATTGTATATTCTTACCCACTTTGTTGTAGATTAACTGACCATAAGTGCATGAGTTTCTTTCTGGGCCCTCTATTCTGTTTCATTGATTTTTATCTGTTTTTGTGCCTGTACCATGCTCTTTTGTTTACTGTAGCTTTGTAGTATAGTCTGAAGCCAAGGCACATAGGACCTCCTGCTTTGTCCTTTTTTCTCAAGATTTCTTTAGCTTATTCTGTTACTTTTTTCTATTGTGACAAAATATATATAACATAAATTTACCATTTTAACCATTTTAAATGTATAACTCAGTAGCAATAAGTATATTCACGTTGTTCTGCAACCATCACTATCATCCATCTCCAAAACGTTTTCATCTTCCCAAACTCAAACTTTGTTCTCATTAAACAATAACTCCCCATTGCCCTCTCCCCTTCCCCCAGCTTCTGGCAACCTCCATTCTACTTTCTGTCTCTGTGAACTTGTCTACTGTAGTTACCTCATATAAGTGGAAACATGTAGTATTTGTCCTTTTGTGTCTGGCATCTTTCACTTAGCAAACTTTATTGTCAGAATGTCCTTTTTAAAGCTGAATAATACTGTATTGTACATATTAATATATACTACATTTAGCTTACCATTCATACATCAATGGACACTTGTGTTTAATCCATGCTTTAGCTACTGTGAAAAATGTAATTGCTATGACCATGGATGTAGATTCATTCCTAAAATAAGCTCTCATGCCAGGCATGCAGCTCCCAGCTCTTAGCTTATTTACATTGTTTCCTAGAGGCATGCTACAATACACATTACAAAAGTCACAGTTAATGGTTGCTCTCAATGAACTGTTTTTAATATGTCAAGTTTCCAGCTGACTCCTCATTAAGAAAAAGGTATTTACTGTTGCTGGGAATGAAATGTCTGTCCCATTTAGTTTCTGTGTCTGGAAGCAATGCCTCCAGAATATAAACTCTGTGCCAGAGCCTCAAGACTAATTTGCAAAGCTCAAAAATTGGTCTGCTCATGCTATTCTCTTCTCCAACGCCATTTCTATCAAACTTTTCCTCCCCCCGCCAGGGGAAAAAAAAAAAAACCAGATGTGTCTACGTGAAAGCCAGGTTCTCTCATTTAGTAGAACTTACATGGGCCAAAGAATTCATGTATTATGCAAATGTGCATTTTTCAATAAGGTTCCTCCAAATTATACTCAGCACTGTAAGAGGATAACTCTGAAAAATAATGTTATAATAAAAAGATAAAAGGAAAAGTATAATTATGTGATATTGCATCTTGGTTTTATTATCTGCAAACTATTATATATATTTCATGTTAGCTACCTTGTGTCACACACTACCTAAGTGCTCTCTCCAGGCCTCTCTTCCTCCGCTCCCACCGCCACATATACTTAAACTACTGTTTCTTAAACTCTATGGGGTGGGTTTTAGTACCATCAATCTCACTGTACAAAAAAAATGAGGTTCAGAGGAGTTAAGTGGCCATCCAAGGTAACAGTTAGTAAACAGGTAGCAGATCTAGGCTTAGAACCTAGGTGTCCTGACCTCAGGATTTGTGCACTTATCAGTGTCCTTTTGTCCCCTGAATTTGGAGGTTTTGCCCATATAAGTTCAGCATCATTTTGCAAATGAACCTGAAAAGAACTGAGTTGTTTCCTTTTTCCAGGACATTATTGTCTGAAATTTTTTCTTGATAGAAAAAAGAAAAACTTTTCTTTTCACTTAAGTTGTACTAAGTACTTATTAGCTCTTGGCTTCCCTTTATCCTCCATACAGGCATTCTGTATTATTTCTCTCAGTGATATTTTACACAGTGCATTTTACATATACCACTGGTATTTACAGTACCATGCCTCCATTGGTTATTCTCTTTTTCAAAAATAAAAAAATTAATATGAATATTAACCAAATTTTTTATGAACCTCACTAAATAATGTATGTTAAAACATGCTTTTTATTACCTTTTGTTTTTCCCCACAGTACTGTAACTGGTTTTTATTCAGCCTATTTTTGCAGACTTAAGTCAGTATAGATGAATTTTCCATTGAAAACAACTAAGTTATTTTCAGCTTTTTCCACTTAACTCACTAGTGTGGAGGAAATTTTATTCTCTGTTACAGATCTACTGTAAACTCATAAACTGGTATTCATCAATCAAAAGTGAAAGGAAAAATGAGACCCATTTTGCTTTAAATTTTTATGCCCTGGGTTTGCTGAAAGTTATGTAAGTGATGGTGTCTTCCAGGAAAAGTATAAAAGTTGATTGCATTTTTACAGATTTTGTTGTGTTGGTCACTGTGTCATGTCCAACTCTTTTGAGATCCCATGGATTGTATCCCGCCAGGTTCATCTGTCCATGGGATTTCCCAGGCAAGAATACTGGAGTGGGTTGCCATTCCTTCTCCTGGAGATCTCCTTACCTAGGGATCAAACTCAAATCTCCTGCATTGCAGGCAGATTCTTTATTGCTGAGCTCCCAGGGAAGCCCCTCTATAGATATTGCTGGACAATAAATTTACCAAAAAGGTCTGATATGATTTAATCCTGACTATAATCATTACTTCATTTCTGATAATTTCACAAATAGATTGAGAAAACTTAATGTTTATTTTTCTGTCCCAGTGTTATTAGGCCTCTGATAAGCTCAAACAAAAGATGCAGACTAAAAAATCTCTGGGTTTTCAACCTGCTCACATCAAATTGTTCTTCCGCGATTAGACTTCAAGATGAAACTCATCTGTCCATCTCTACCAGAAACTTATGTTTCATTTTTTTTACAAGATTGGGTGCTTCTTCTACATGTAAAAGAGGCCTAAACACAAGTTTTGTTCAGCACTAAGAATTTTTTTTTCCAAGATGAATACTCATCTTGAAGTTTTAAACCGGTTTCAAACTTTTAAATGGAAATTTCTTTCAAAAAAATTATAATCAATTTTTAAAAGAACTTCTTTATTCATTTGGGCACCTACTGCCTCTATCACTGTGCATAGTCCACATTTCAATCTTCCAAAACTATAGATGGAACTATGGCCTGAACCCTGATGCCCACCAGAACTCCTGGACTACCATCTGTAGACCAGTGTCTTCTTTCGCCTTAGGTACTGGTTCTGAGGGTGAAGCCCCAGCTGATGAATGAAAGGACTCAAGAAGTGAGAATACCAGAGAAAAACCATGAGAGTAATGTTTCATTTAAATATCTCAATGCTCTCCTCTTTGCTTCTGAAAAACCTGCCATATAAACACAGGAAGAGAGCTACTAATGGTGAAACATTAATCTGTACTTCCTGCTCCCATCATTCATCACTGAGGCCTAAAGTGGCAGGAGCAACTTCTGAGAAGCACCTTTTAGGACAAACCAGCACACCTGATTATCAGGTAAACAGCCCACCTGTGGGTATACTCAAGGGCACTGCCTCTTCCAACAGACCCCTACAAGGCACTTTTTTTTTTGGAGGTCCATCTGAAGAGTTTCTGGGATTACCAAATTCTAAAGCAGCGAGATGCGAGATTCCAAGTTTACAACCTGGGAGTCTTTTCCCTGAAAGTACGACTGCTGTTGGCAACCAGGGTGGTGCAGCCTTAGCGAGGACACCGCAGGGCGCACCGTAGTGTCCGGGGACAAGTTGGGCGTGGTTTTCCGGCAGGTGGGCGGGGTTTGGGAAGGAGGAGCCACCAGGCTCTCGGAGTTATAACTGGAAAGGACCCCCGGGTCCTACAGCGAGGACGCGCAACGACCCTGAAGGGCTACCAGAAACGGACTGTCTTGTGATAGGAGGATGGAGGAGCTGCGGTGGCACCTTCTCGCCCGCACCCACGGCCAGGGCTTAGTGAAGTCTTTGTCCCACCTGTGGCAGCCAGCGATGCTTGGCGGAGTTTGGGTGCTGACGCTGGCGTGGATGCTCTTGGTCCCCGGGAAAGGTTGGCCAGGTAGGGCTCTGGCGGATGGGAGCTCAGGGGCGCCACTTGGGCCTTTGGAGGAGGGGGGCTCACTTCCCGGACGACGCGTGGAGCGTGCCTGTGCATCTACACGGCCGCATCCAGTCTGTCCCATACCGACCTCCGCGCTATCCTTCCGCCCTCTTTGAAATGGTCACTTTACAACCTTGGTGCTCGTCAGTTTTCCTTTGCGTACAAGGGATTGTTGCCTTCCCTTCTGCTGTTAAGACCCTCCGTTCCGTTTTTGTCCTTTTGTTTCCTGCTGATACCCGCTTCTTAACGTCCCTTTAATTTACTGTAAGAAACTTTTGCTGAATCTTCCAGGTGTCCTAGGCGACAACTGGATTTGAAATAATCCAAAAGGAGTTCAATTCCAAACTACACCACTTCTTCTCTACCCCTGGAAATAATAAATTAATATTTTACCCTAACAATAATTCAGTAAGTTTTGTGTATGATATCTTTCGTATATCGGTTAAAATCAGTTTTGCTATTGTAAAATAGATCTCTGAGAAGAAATCACTTTAATCCAGGACAAAGAACACTTGGTTTAAAATACAGTAAGTTAAAACAACATTCGTTTGTCCTTCCTGATTGTTTTGTGTTTGCACAGATAGGAGCATTAAATAAAACTTACTTGTAAGTTTCCGTATGTTTTTCAGAAATTAATCAGTGTAAAATTATCTGCAGCTTTTAAAACAAAGATTGGGTGAACATTTATAAATGATAAGTGCATACTTTTACTTTATCAGCTTGTTGCTCTTCATCCAGTTGACTAAGGTAAGTTTGCTCTGTAAAACAGGGAGAGCAAGCACTCTCCCATGAAAAATTGTAAAAAGAATATTAGAACCCAATTAAGGTATTTCCGAAAATGATAGGCCACAACAAGCTATCATTGATCCATGCTTTATTTGGCTGCTTACACATTAAGTAGATCTTCATTAAGAACTGTTCAGAATACATGTAATAAAATGTAAATATTAATATGTGCTTCTTACATTTAGACAATGTTTCCAGAAAAATGACCAATATTTACAGAGGAGTTTGCTTCAGTGTTTACTATAGCCCACATTACCCCTTCTTGCCCTTTATAATAACCCATCCAGTATTCTTGCATGGAGAATCCCATGGACAGAGAAGCCTGGTGGGCTACAGTGCATGGGGTCCCAAAGAGTTGGACAAGACTGAAGCGACTTAGCACGCACAACCTCTCTTCTGAAGGTGAATATTAACCGTTACCATGTTCTAAGCTCCTTGCGTGGTAAAGTTGAAAATAAAGTTTATGATAAACTTATTTATGTCCTATAGCAGAGATAAAAGGGGAGACAAGTGTAACATACTTTTTTTTCAAATAGCTTTACCAAGATATAGTTCATATACCATGCAAATCATTTACAGTGTACAGTGGTTTATTATGGTATAAAATGATCTATGGGTTTATTTATATTCACAATATGTGCAACCATTACTATAGTGAGTTTTAGAACATTTTTATCACCTTGAAAAGAAATACTTTACTCTAGTTATACTCCCATTATACCCTCCTCCAAACTCTCCACCTTCCCAATCCTAACCAATCACTAATCTATAGAGTTTCTGCTCTATTCAGTTCAGTTCAGTTCAGTTCAGATGCTCAGTTGTGTCTGACTCTTTGCGACCCCATGAATCGCAGCACACCAGGCCTCCCTGTCCATCACCAACTCCTGGAGTTCACCCAAACTCATGTGCATCAAGTCAGTGATGCCATCCAGCCATCTCATCCTCTGTTGTCCCCTTCTCCTGCCCCCAATCCCTCCCAGCATCAGGATCTTTTCCAATGAGTCAACTCTTCACATGAGGTGGCCAAAGTACTGGAGTTTCAGCTTTAGCATCAATCCTTCCAATGAACACCCAGGACCCATCTCCTTTAGGATGGACTGGTTGGATCTCTTTGCAGTCCAAGGGACTCTCAAGAGTCTTCTCCAACACCACAGTTCAAAAGCATCAGTTCTTTGGTGCTCAGCTTTCTTCATAGTCCAACTCTCACATCCATACATGACTACTGGAAAAACCATAGCCTTGACTAGACGGACCTTTGTTGGCAAAGTAATGTCTCTGCTTTTGAATATGCTATCTAGGTTGGTCATAACTTTCCTTCCAAGGAGTAAGCGTCTTTTAATTTCATGGCTGCAGTCACCATCTGTAGTGATTTTGGAGCCCCCCAAAATAAAGTCTGTGACTGTTTCCACTGTTTCCCCATTTATTTGCCATGAAGTGATGGGACTAGATGTCATGATCTTAGTTTTTTGAATGTTGAGCTTTAAGCCAACTTTTTCACTCTCCACTTTCACTTTCATCAAGAGGCTTTTTAGTTCCTCTTCACTTTCTGCCATAAGGGTGGTGTCATCTGCATATCTGAGGTTACTGATATTTCTCCCAGCAATCTTGATTCCAGCTTGTGCTTCTTCCAGCCCAGCGTTTCTCATGATGTACTCTGCATATAAGTTAAATAAGCAGGGAGACAATATACAGCCTTGATGTACTCCTTTTCCAATTTGGAACCAGTCTCTTGACCATGTCCAGTTCTAACTGTTGCTTCCTGACCTGCATATAGGTTTCTGCTCTATAGATATGCCTATTCTGGATATTTTATCTAAATGGAGTCATATAATAGATTGACTTCTTTTATTTAGCATGTTTTCAAGGTTCATAATGTTCTAACATGTGTCAGTAATTTCTTTTTGTGATGGAATAATATTCCACTGTAAGCATATACCATGTTTTGTATATAAATTAATCAGTTGATGAACATTTGGGTTGTTTCCACCTTGTGGCTAATGTAAATAGTGCTGCTATAAATATCTGGGTATAGGCTTTTTTATGGACACATCTTCATTTCTTTTAGAAATATACCTAGGAGTGGAGTTATTGGATCATAGGGTAACTCTGTGCTTAACCATATCAGGAATAGCCAAATTACTTTTCCAAAGTGACTGCACTGTTTTTCATCCCTGCAGCAGTATATGAAGGTTTTAATGTATTCACAGTCTCATCAGCACTGGTTATTATCTGAAATTTTGATTCTGACAATTCTAGTGGATGTGAAATGATGTCTTACTGTGCTTTGATTTGCATTTCTCTGGTGGCTAATGATGTCCAAGCATCTTTTTTCATGTGCTTGAACATCTGCATATCTTCTTTGGAGAAATACCTACTCAAATCCTCTACCAATGTTTTTATTGGGTTGTTGGCCTTTTTGTTGAGTTGTGTGAGTTTTTGTATAGTCTAGGTACAGATTTCTTAGTAGTTATGTGGATTTGCAGTTGTTTTCTCCCATTCTGTGGCTTTTCACTTTCTTGCTCATGTCCTTTGAAGCATGCAAGTCCTTGTGTGCCTGTCCTTTGTTTCCTGTGCTTTTTTATCATATCTTGAAATCCATAGCCAAATCTAATGTCATGAAGATTTACCCTAAGATTTTTGTCCTAAGTCTTAACATTCAGTTCTTATATTTTGGTCTTTGATTAATTTGGAATTATTTTTTGTATATGGTATAACCAGTGGGACATGACTGAGCGACTTCACTTTCACTTTTCACTTTCATGCATTGGAGAAGGAAATGGTAACCCACTCCAGTGTTCTTGCCTGGAGAATCCCAGGGACGGGGGAGTCTGGTGGGCTGCCGTCTATGGGGTCGCAGAGAGTCGGACATGACTGAAGTGACTTAGCACGTGTGGTATAACCAGAGAGTCCAATTTCACTTTTGGGCATGTGGCTCTTCAGTTTTGTTGAAAAAACTGTCATCTGTCCCTTAGGTACGTGGGTTTATTTCTGGACTGTTAGTTTTCTTTACCAGCCTGTGCCTCTCCTTGTGCCGCCACTACACTGTGCTGTTTATGGTAGCTTTGCAGTGAATTTTGAAATGAGAAAATGTGAGTCCTCATATTTTGTGCTTTTTTTCTTGTGATATCTTTTTTTTTTTTTGGCTTTGATATCAGGGTAATACTGGGCTCATAGAATGAGTCTGAAAGTATTCCATCTCTTTCTAGTTTTTGGAAATGTTTATGAAGAATTGATATTATTTTTTGAATGTTTGGTAGAATTGAGCATTGATACCATCTAGACCTGGCCTTTTCTTTCTCGATATTTGAGTCTTCTCTTTTTACCAATTCAATCTTTTCACATCATATAAATCTATATGGATTGCTATTTTCTTGAGTCAGTTTTATACTTTGTATCTTTTCAGAAATTTGTTAATTATATAAAGGCTGTATAATGTATTAGCATGCAACTGTAATAGTATTGCTTAATAAGCTTTGTAGTTGTGTGCCCTGTTTCATTTCTAATTCTAGCAAGTGAGTTTTCTCTCCTTTTTCCTTGACAACTCTAGAACTATATCAACTTTGAATTTTTTTTTAAACATCTTTTGTTTTCACTGATTTTCTCCATTGTTTTTCTATTCTGTTTCATTAATTTCTTCTTTAGTCTTTCAAATTTCTTTCTTTTTTCCATTAGATTTAGTGTGCTCTTTTTAAAAAATCTTCAGGTGAAAGGTTAGTTGATTATATTGGGATCTTTTCTTTTTTAATATAATTTTCCTCTAAGCACTACTTCAGCAGCATCTCACAAATTTTGGTGTGTTGTATCTTTATTTTCATTCTTTTCAATGTATTTTCTTATTCCCATTTTCATTTCTTTTACCTCTTGATTTTCTAGTTGTTTAATTTCCACATATTTGTTAGCTACTTAAATTTCTTTCAGCTGTTGACATATATTCATTCTATTACAGTTAGACAACATATTTGGTATGATTTTGTCTTTTCAAATTTATTGAGGTTTGTCTTAGGGTCGAATGTATTGTCCATCCTGGAAAACGTTCCATGTGCTTTTCAGAAAAATGTATATTCTTCCATCGTTGGGCACAGTGTTCTATAGATGTCTGTTAGGTCACGCTGGTTTAAAGCGTGTTGTTCCGGCTCTTTTTCATTTATGATCTTCTGCCTATTTTTCTATTCATGTTGAAAGTGGGGTATTAAAGTCCCAACTATTGCCTTTGAAGTAAGTATTTGTTTTTCTTTGTTTCTGTCAGATTTTGCTTCATGTATTTTTCTGCTCTGTTATTAGGTGTCTGTATGTTTATAATATCTTTCTCGTGAATTGAAACTTTTATAGTTATAAAATGTCTCTCTGTATCTCTAGTAACTTGTTTTTAATTTTAAAATAGCTTTGTCTTATATTAGTATGCCAGTCCAGTTTTATTGTGGTTCCTGTTTGCCTGATGTTATTTTTCATTCTTTTACTTTCAATCTATTTGTATTATCTTCATACAAATTATCTATTGTATTATCTTCATAATTAAAAGATTATATAACTTTTAATATATAAAGGAGGACAAAGTAAAGAGATTTAGCAGATTCATCACCTCTCTATTTGACCTTGCTTTTCATGCTTTTGTGTCATTGTAGAATCCATAATACAATTTTGAATATTAGAAGCAATATTAACTTTTAATATTATTAACTTAATATTAACTTTTTATTTCTCATTGAATTTGAAGCTGAACAGTGGTTTTTCTCTTTCCCACATCCTTGGGAAAGCTATATAATTTTTTTTTTTAATTCACAAATATTTGAAATTCCTGTTGAGCAATACGCTCAGTCGCTAAGTCATGTCCTACTCTTTGCAACCCCATGGAGTATATAGCCCACCAGGCTCCTCTGTCCATGGAATTTCCAAAGAATACTGGAGTGGGTTGCCATTTTCTTCTCCAGTATACCAAAGTTTTTCTAATTATAAATTCAGATATTATGAAATGCCTGTCTTTAGGCATATAAATATATTTATCTATTAAAAATAAAATAATTTAATTTCTTACCATATTTGTCTGTCACCCAGTTATGAATTAGTAAGTAAGCTAGTCTTAGCCATTGTATTAACCAATATATTAACATAATACAGGTTACTTATATCTACAAACAAAACTAGAAAACTATTTATATATTGGATCATTATATATCTATTATTTATAACTTGGCATGTTTTCCCAAAGTATTTGAAACCCGAATATTGCAGATTCTATTATATACTACCTAGCTTCTTTAAATCCCTTTGAGAAGACAAAATAGATAGAAATGTAAGTTTTAATGTGTATTTATATGTACTTTTGTTTTAAGGGAAAAATGTTATATTGTACATTTGCTAGAAAGCTTCACACATCATTCATGTCATGAAACTGTCTTATGAGTTAGATATGCTTGTAGAGTTATTCTTTTAGTACTTTGAGGAGCTAGACTTTCTGATTCCCAAATGGCAGCCCGAACCAGCCACAGTTAACTATGCTCCCTTCTAGAGTTAAGGTTGCAATGAGGTTTTTAAGAGTGACATTTGTTCATTGCAAATAAGACTTAAGTTTTTTCTGCAGAGACCTTGAACATTTAAAGAGTGACAAGTCGGTTTGGAGGGGAAAATTGTGAAATAAATAATACAAAGTATGAGCTATTATTAATTATACAATTAAGAATTTTCCTCTAAAATAAATATCAAATGAAAATTAAAAAATTTCTGTTCAAATATTATATGGTTCTTTGGTACTGTCAGTGTCATAACGTGATTGCTTCTACATTTATGACATCATTAGTTTTGGATTAGGAAACAGTTACTCTAAGCAGCAAAATCAAAGGAAATGTGAGAACTTCAGAAGTCCTTAGCAAGAAGAAATATTGCACAGAATAAATATGGAGTTACTGACTTTTCCCCCAAGATAAAATTCTATTGCCAGATAAGCTCAGAGAAAACATTTCAATAATTCACACAAACCTCACTAGTAATCTCGTTTTAAATATTTTCCTTGGTTTCTAACCATGTGCAATCTTCTGATAATGACAGGGAGTTAGAATTATTTCAAAATTAAATCAAATGACAGCACATCCTCTGACTTCTACTCTCATACATTTTATAAAATATGTATCTAGTGTTGACAAATTGAGATTGACAAAGTCACTAGAGCCTTTGGGGACATTTATAACTGGTGAAACGACAGACAAAAGGAAAAAGAACATTTTGTGGTCATTCCGAAAATCTTTTACTGAAAAAAATTCTTTAGGGAGATCTTTTATCTTGCAAAACAATACCTTTTTTTTTTTCCAGTTTAATTGCTATAACTACAAACAAAATAAAAGCAAAAAATTTTATAAGCTACACTTGTGAGACTGACATACAAATTAATATCTCTAGTTTATTGTGCTCCTTGTTTTGTTTGGAAACTGATATTTATCAACACTCTAACCTTAGGTTATGTAGTAAGTATTTGAGAGTTTTATTCAGTTAGATAGACTTTTGCCATAGTGAGATACTTTAATAATAGTTAAATTTTTCCTCCCCTTTTCTATTTCAAAGATACTGTCTTTACCGTAGTGTTTTCCTTGAACAAATAGAATACCCAACGTTGGGAGATTTTCTGCCTTCTGTGTAAATAAGATGGAGAAGGCAATGGCACCCCACTCCAGTACTCTTGCCTGGAAAATCCCATGGACGGAGGAGCCTGGTGGGCTGCAGTCCATGGGGTCGCTAAGTGTCTGACACGACTGAGCAACTTCACTTTCACGCATTGGAGAAGGAAATAGCAACCCACTCCAGTGTTCTTGCCTGGAGAATCCCAGGGACAGGGGAGCCTGGTGGGCTGCCATCCATGGGGTCGCACAGTCGGACACGACTGAAGTGACTTAGCAGCAGCAGTGTAAATAAGATACTCCAAATAAAGGCAGTTTCATGTGTTTCTCGTTATATAAGAGACAAGAGCCTCAAACTAGAGCTATATTTCCAGGATAACTGTTTTCTTTGCTTTCTCTTCTCTCTTCTTGCTGGGAAGAGGCACTTTATGTTCTCTCTCTGCGGATTTGACAGAAAAAGTATCTTCCAAGACAACCTCTGCTCAGAAAATGGCTTTCCTAAAAAGCTACAGAACTAGCTCTTCCTCCATTTTCTTCTCTTGTATTTCCTTCGAAACCGTTCCCCCCCACCTCATTCATTTTCCTGTGCTTAGAAATGAAAATCAACTTCAATACTTTTATATTTAAAAATGAATAAAATTTTAAAACTTTATATTTTTTTCTGCACTAGAAAAAAAATGCAAGAAACTTTAGTATGAGGGCATTTTATAAAAATTATACTAGTGTTAAAAGATTAGATTAGTTTGCTGCATTTCAGGACCTGGCAGAGATGGGATTTGGGGGCAAACGTGGCTACTGTGACAGAAAGCAGGTCATGGAGTGTCAGTTATGGCATTCAAACCCGGAAGACCCAATTGTAGGAATAAACAAATCTTGACACAAAGCAATCAGCAATTTTGTTCTTTAGTGGCTAAGTTGTGCCCGACTCTTTGCACCCCCAGGGACTATAGCCTGAGAAGCTCCTCTGGCAAGAATACTAGAGTGAGTTGCCATTTTCTTCTCCAGGGGATCTTCCTGATCCAGGGTTCGAAACTGTATCTCCTGGATTGCAGGCAAATTATCTACCACTGAGCCACTAGGGAAGCCCTTGCCCAAATTAAATGAAATTAGGGACTCCCTTGGAGGTCCAGGGATTAAGATCCATGCTTCCAATGCAGGGGATACGAGTTTGATCTGTGTTAGGCAGTTCAGTCGCTCACTCATGTCCGACTCTTTGTGACCTCATGAACCGCAGTACAACAGGCCTCCTTGTCCATCACCAACTCCTGGACTTTACCCAAACTCATGTCCATTGAGTCGCTGATGCCATCCAAACATTGCATCCTCTGTTGTCCCCTTCTCCTTCCACCTTAAATCTTTCCCAACATCAGGGTCTTTTCAAAAAATTCAGCTCTTTGCATCAGGTGGCCAAAATATTGGAGTTTCAGCTGCAACATCAGTCCTTCCAATGAACACCAAGGACTGATTTCCTTTAGGATGAAAGTCCAAGGGACTCTCAAGAGTCTTCTCTAACACCACAGTTCAAAAGCATCAAATCTTCTGCACTCAGCTTTGTTTATAGTCCAACTCTCACATCCATACATGACTACTGGAAAAACCATAGCCTTGACTAGACGACCTTTGTTGATAAAGTAATGTCTCTGCTTTTTAACATGCTGTCTAGGTTGGTCATAACTTTCCTTCCAAGGAGGAAGCATCTTTTAATTTCATGGCTGCAATCACCATCTGCAGTGATTTTGGAGCCCAGAAAAATAAAGTCTGATACTGTTTCAACTATTTCGCCATCTATTTCCCATGAAGTGGTGGGACCAGATGCCATGATCTTCGTTTTCTGAATGTTGAGCTTTAAGCCAACTTTTTCACTCTCCTCTTTCACTTTCACCAAGAGGCTTTTTAGTTCTCTTCACTTTCTGCTATAAAGGTGGTGTCATCTGCATATCTGAGGTTATTGATATTTCTCCCAGCAATCTTGATTCCAGCTTGTGTATCTTCCAGCCGAGCGTTTCTTATGATGTACTCTTCATATAAGTTAAATAAGCTAGGTGACAATATACAGACTTGACATACTCCTTTTCCGATTTGGAACCAATCTGTTGTTCCATGTCCAGTTCTAACTGTTGCTTCCTGACCTGCATACAAGTTTCTCAAGATGCAGGTCTGGTGGTCTGGTATTCCTATCTCTTTCAGAATTTTTCACAGTTTATTGTGATCCACACAGTCAAAGGCTTTGGCATAGTCTATAAAGCAGAAATAGATGTTTTTCTGGAACTCTCTTGCTTTTTCTATGATCCAGAAAATGCTGGCAATTTGATCTCTGGTTCAGCTTGAACATCTGGAAGTTCACGGTTTATGTATTGCTGAAGCCTGGATTAGAGACTTTTGAGCATTACTTTACTAGCGTGTGAGATGAGTGCAACCATGTGGTAGTTTGAGCATTCTTTGGCATTGCCTTTCTTTGGGATTGGAATGAAAAGTGACCTTTTCCAGTCCTGTGGCCACTGCTAAGTTTTCCAGATTTGCTGGCATATTGAGTGCAGCACTTTCACAGCATCATCTTTAAGGATTTGAAATAGCTCAACTGGAATTCCATCACCTCCACTAGCTTTGTTCGTAGTGATGCTTTCTAAGGCCCACTTGACTTCACATTCCAGGATATCTGGCTCTAGGTGAGTGACCACACCAATGTGATTATCTGAGTCGTGAAGATCTTTTTTGTATAGTTCTTCTGTGTATTCTTGCCACCTCTTCTTAATATCTTCTGCTTCTGTTAGGTCCATTCCATTTCTGTCCTTTATTGAGCCCATCTTTCCATGAAATGTTCCCTTGGTATCTCTAATTTTCTTGAAGAGATCTCTAGTCTTTCCCATTCTATTGGTTTCCTCTGTTTCTTTGCATTGATCACTGAGGAAGGCTTTCTTATCTCTCCTTGCTATTCTTTGGAACTCTGCATTCAGATGCTTATATCTTTCCTTTTCTCCTTTGCTTTTCGCTTCCCTTCATATCACAGCTATTTGTAAGGCCTCCTCAGACAGCCAGTTTGCTTTTTTGCATTTCTTTTTCTTGGGGATGGTCTTGATCCCTGTCTCCTGTTCAATGTCACGAACCTCTGTCCATAGTTCATCAGGCACTCTGTCTATCAGATTTAGTCCCTTAAATCTATTTCTCACTTCCTCTGTATAGTCATAAGGGATTTGATTTAGGCCATACCTGAATTCTGAAGGAGATCAGCCCTGGGATTTCTTTGGAAGGAATGATGCTAAAGCTGAAACTCCAGTACTTTGGCCACCTCATGCGAAGAGTTGACTCATTGGAAAAGACCCTGATGCTGGGAGGGATTGGGGGCAGGAGGAGAAGGGGACGACAGAGGATGAGATGGTTGGATGGCATCACTGACTCGATGGATGTGAGTCTGAGTGAACTCTGGGAGTTGGTGATGGACAGGGAGGCCTGGCGTGCTGTGATTCATGGGGTCGCAAAGAGTTGGACACAACTGAGCAACTGAACTGAACTGAACTGAATGGTCTAGTGGTTTTCCCCACACTGTTCAAGTCTGAATTTGGCAGTATTGAGTTCATGATCTGAGCCACAGTCAGCTCCCGGTCTTGTTTTTGCTGACTGTATAGAGCTTCTCCATCTTTGGCTGCAAAGAATATAATCAATCTGATTTTGGTGTTGACCATCTGGTGATGTCCATGTTTAGAGTCTTCTCTTGTGTTGTTGGAAGAGGGTGTTTGCTATGACCAGTGCGGTCTCTTGGCAGAACTCTATTAGCCTTGCCCTGCTTCATTCTGTACTCCAAGGCCAAATTTGCCTGTTATTCCAGGTGTTTCTTGACTTCTCACTTTTGCATTCCAATCCCTTATAATGAAAAGGACATCTTTTTTTGGTGTTAGTTCTAAAAGGTCTTGTAGGTCTTTATAGAACTGTTCAACTTCAGCTTTTTCAGTGTTACTTGGTCAGGGCATAGACTTGGGTTACCATGATATTGTATGGTTTGCCTTGGAAGTGAACAGAGATCATTCTGTCATTTTTGAGATTGCATCCAAGTACTGCATTTTGGACTCTTTTGTTGACTATGATGGCTCCTCCATTTCTTCTAAGGGATTCCTGCCCACAGTAGTAGATATAATGGTCATCTGAGTTGAATTCATTCATTCCAGTCCATCTTAGTTCGCTGATTCCTAGAATGTCGACGTTCACTCTTGCCATCTCCTGTTTGTCCACTTCCAATTTGCCTTGATTCATGGACCTAACATTCCAGGTTCCTATGCAGTATTGCTCTTTACAGCATCGAACCTTGCTTCTATCACCAGTCACATCCACAACTGGGTGTTGTTGTTGCTTTGGCTCCATCCCTTCATTCTTTCTGGAGTTATTTCTCCACTGCTCTCCAGTAGCATATTGGGCACCTACCGACCTGGGGAGTTCATCTTTTAGTGTCATATCTTTTTGCCTTTTTATCCTGTTCATGGGGTTCTCAAGGCAAGAATACTGAAGTGGTTTAACATTCCCTTCTCCAGTGGACCACATTCTGTCAGACCTCTCCACCAGGACCTGTCTTGGGTTGCCCCACATGGCATGGCTTAATTTCACTAAGTTAGACAAGCTGTGGTCTGTTTGATGAGATTTGCTAGTTGTCTGTGATTGTGGTTTCAGTCTGTCTGCCCTCTGATGCCCTCTCTCAGCGCCTACCATCTTAATTTGGGTTTCTCTTACCTTGGATGTGGGGTATCTCATCCCATATGCTGCATGGCCAGAAAAACCCCAGAACAATGAATTTAATGAAAATAAAGTCCTTGAAGCTCAAATATCTCAAAAACACATTCTATGGAATTTGTTGATTAGCTGATTGTATTTATGGAAAGTGCATATTAAGTCATTTTTGTTTTAGCAAGCGATCGCGATATATCAGATGGTCTTATGTACACTTGTAGGTTTATTTGCTCTGTTTTTGTTTTGGGAATCAATTTTAATTGAGGAATGAACTATGTCAATGAAGAAAATTTATAAGGACATCTATCTTTCCAATCTAGCTTGGGATTGCTTTCCTGGGGGACACCAGTTTCTTCAGAGCCCCTATAAAAATGTCCATTTTGACTCCTTGCACCTCCAGTAGTCAGCCATTCAAGACCTGATATGTGACCATTTCCATTCTCCTGGATGTTATCGATTTCTGCTCTTTGATAGACCTGCTGAGATGCTGACCAAATGTGCTGAGGTATCAACTCATTAATGTTAGCTCCATGTGCTTTTCTTATGTATTTTTTTGCTATAAGTATTGAATCTTGTTACAACCAATTTATAACTCACACTGCAATATTTTTTTCATCAAGATTAAGTTAATCTGAGGGAGTATTACCATACTTCTCTATTCTGACAATAATAATAGTTAATGTAATGCCCAACAGTCCACCAATTGTTTTTATTTACAGTGTTTATAGAAGACAGTCTATCATCATTATTCTTACCATATAATACAGGAAATATATTTTGGGGGGTTAACACTTCTAGAGTCACCAAGATAGCAGGTCAGATAGCCAAGTTTTGATCACAGGCAGTCAGTCTCCAAGGTTCGTGTACTTAACTTCAGTAACTTGCAAATAGTAAAATCCTGCCTATTTTAAGTGCCTGAGTTGCTTCAGTCATGTCCAGCTCTTTGTGACCCTATAGACTGTAGCCTGCCAGGCTCCTCTGTCCATAGGATGCTCCAGGCAAGAATACTGCAGTTGGTTGCCATGCCGTTCTCCAGGGGATCTTCCTAACCCAAGGATCAAACCCACATCTCTTGTGTCTTCTGCATTGGCAGGTGGATTCTTTACCACTGAGCCACCTGGGAAGTCCTTTCTTTATCGTTACCTAGCATTTTAAATTATTATACCCACATTTAAAAATTTTTTTAAAGTGGGAATTATTTTCCTTTTTTAGGTATGTAATATAGAAAGAACTTGGGAAAGATATCCTAATTTGGCTTCAAGTGAGGCTTTGCCTTCATTTTTTTTCCCCTAATTGCTAACCAGTTGGTCCATCACCAGATTTTGAGCAATCCTTTCTTTCTCCCCTGATTTTTTGATGCCTTCTCCACTCTGCACTAACATCTTACACATACTATTTTCAGAAAATTTTCAAGAAATCTGTAAGATCAGTTTATCTTTGTGCTATATATTAAGATAACTTCAGGTTGACTTGTCTTAAGATGTATCAGCTATTCAGTAAATTCACTTATAATGAATTTATCTTGTTCACAATATAAATGAATAATAATAAATGTAATAAAAAGTATTTGAATTGAAAAAAGATTGTATCAATTATGAGAAAGCTACCCTTAAATTTATGGCTATTCAGGTGGCTCAAGTGGTAAAGAATCCATATGCCAATGCAGGAGATGCAGGCAGGAGATGCAGGTTCAATCTCTGGGTCAGGAAGATCCCCTGGAGGAGGAAATGGTAACTCACTCCAGTATCCTTGCCTAGAAAATTCCATGGACAGAGGAGTCGGCAGGCTGCAGTCCATGGAGTCACAAAGAATCAGAAATGACTGAGGACACAAACACATACCCTTAAATTTACTATTAATGACTTTATCTTTTCTTTTATGGTACAGGCACAAGTTATTAGATTTTTTTGGTGATTGATACTTTGATATTTTAAATATTAAATATTTAAATATTAAATATGGATGGCATCACCGATTTGATGGACATGAGTTGATGGACAGAGAAGCCTAGGGTCCTGTAGTCCATGGGTTCACAGAGACTCAGACACGACTGAGCAACTGAACTTTAATATTTTAAAGGTTGTTTAAAAGAAGATATAAAATTGATGTATCTACCATGTATGAAAACAAATTGGTGTTTCCACTTTTGTTTTCTCTGCTTCAAAAGATGAACCACTGTGGAACACAGGCCCCCATGTGGCTGTCTCTGAAAGATTCAGAAACATTGCCTCCACCTGGGGAACTCAAGAAACTGACAGCTTGTGCCACATGGTGATTTTTGTTCAGCACTGTGAAAGACTGCTGTCTTTTTCAAATCCTGGTGTCTGTAAGAAACTGTTGAAAGTTTTTTGTGTACTTCCTACAACCCACTCAAGGATGCATGGGATATTGTGCAGAAGGTAATAAAACATGTGGAATGCACATGAATTGCTAGTGTTGGAACTCTGTATTGGTGTGTTTGTGCCATCCTCTGGATGGGGTTTATGGAGCTAATGTAAATCTCAGTAAGATATTTGGTTTACTGCTGCTGCTAAGTCGCTTCAGTCGTGTCTGACTCTGTGCGACCCCATAGGCGGCAGCCCACCAGGCTCCACCATCCCTGGGATTCTCCAGGCAAGAACACTGCAGTGGGTTGCCATTTCCTTCTCCAGTGCATGAAAGTGAAAAGTGAAAGTGAAGTTGCTCGGTCGTGTCTGACTCTTAGCAACCCCATGGACTGTAGCCTACCAGGCTTCTCCATCCATGGGGTTTTCCAGGCAAGAGTACTGGAGTGGGGTGCCATTTGGTTTACTATTATTGCTAAAATGAGGCTAAATTTCTGGTTTAAATTGGCCATATTTGTTAAGGGTTCTTTGCCAAGATGTTTAAATTGTCAAAATTATTTGTTAATGTGGAAGTGTGAACAGTTAATATCAGCAATGGTAATTGATACCACTTATCTACTAGTAACATTCAGTAGGAAGTACCTTTCTCCTTTATGGTATTCTTCAGTTCAGTTCAGTCACTCAGTTGTGTCCGATTCTCTGCGAGCCCATGGACTGCAGTACACCAGGCTTCCCTGTCCATAACCAACTCTCGGAATTTACACAAACTGATGTCCATTGAGTCAGTGATGCCATCCAACCATCTCATCCTCTGTCATTCCCTTCCCCTCCTGCCTTCAACCTTTCCCATCATCAGGGTCTTTTCCAATGAGTCAGTTCTTTGCATCAGGTGGCCAAAGTATTGGAGTTTCAGCTTCAGTGTCCGTCCTTCCAATGCATATTCAGGACTGATTTCCTTTAGGATGGACTGGTTGGATCTCATTGCAGTCCAAGAGACTCTCAAGAGTCTTCTCCTACACCACAGTTCAAAAGTATCAATTCTTCAGTGCTTAGCTTCCTCAAACTCATAACCCCAGTCTAATCATTAGCAAGTTCACATAAACCCAAATTGAGGAACATTCTACAAAACATGTAAATAGTACTATTTAGAAGTGTCAAAATCAAAGAAAACCATGAAAGAGTAAGAAATTGTCAAAGATTGGAGAGGACTAAGCAAGCATGAGTAAGGCATTATGAAGATATCCTGGACTGAGTAACTAGAACTTTTTAGAAAAGAACATTCATGAAAAACTGGTAAAAATCTAAACAGAGACTTCAGTTTATTTATGAGTAGAATCCTAAAGGCAATTTTTTAGTTTTGACAAATGTATCATGGTTTTTTTAATAAGTGAACATTAGTGGAACATGGATAAAGATTATAAGGGATAGCTGTGTGTTATTTTGCATACTTTGTGTGAATATAAATCATTTTAAAATAAAATGCTCATCACAAAACAAACCAAAGTTATTTTGGAAAGCAAAGAAAACTGTGAATGCAATAGAGATTGACTGGTACAGGGACGCTATCTTATAAGGGCACCTGGGAAATGTCTCTCTGAATAGGTGATGAACTTGAGCTGAGCTCTGAATAAAGAGAAAGGTGGGAATAAGCATTCCACGTAAAAAGAACAGCAAATGCGAACGTCCTTAGACAGTTGTAAAGATGGACACTCGAGGAACTGAAGGAGAAACAATATGGCAGAAACACTGAGTGGATGATCCCTAGGAGGTGAGATCAGATGAGATGAATTTGGAAGGGGGAATCTATAGGGCCTGTAGACCATGGTAAGAATTTACATTTAGTCCTAGCTGCAATAAAGTCTAATGGGATTTTAAATAGGTGAATAACATGATCTGAAGATTGTATTCAAAAGGCTACTATCCCTGTAGAAGACTCTATCTAGGAGGCTATTGCATTAATTCAGTAGAAAGATGGTGGTGGCTTAGGGGTTGGGGAGGTGGAAATGGCTTAGACTAGTGGAAAAGGAAAGAGGGTATTGAGTTGAGATGTCTTTTAGAGATGGAAGCTCATGTATTAGATATGGGAGAAGATGGAAAGAGAGAAACCAAGAACAACATCTAGGTTTTTTTCTTGAGTAATTGGGATGGGACAGAGTACAATCACACTGGCTGGGGAGAGAGAAAGGAATCAAGAATTATGTTTTGGCCTGTTATCTAAGACGGGGCATGAGATATACAGACATAAAATACATATCAGACTTGTGACCTTGACACTGATCATGGTATTGACTAAGGACATTGAAGAATAAGGACACTTACAGGGAGCCCCAAAATATATTGTCATGGAGCTCAGAATTGATAACTAATGAATCTAATGAATTTTTTCCATTCCTTTCCTTTTATAGCTAAATTATGACTTTGAATTCTTTGAAAATAGACAATGTACTCTTTACATCAATAGCAGTGTTTAATAGAACTAGTGGCCCAACTCAGCTGCAAGGAACTCAAAATAGAAACTACATAATGGCATTTTTTTTTTTTTTTTACTTTGAGAGCTTAGACAAGTATGGAGCTGATAAAGGAGGGATTTATTCCTGGTTGAAGATGGGGGGTAGTGTGCTGATACGTGACCAGGTTATGGGGGAAAACCAGTCCCCTTCTGATTTATTATCTGATCTCATCCATATGTAGGAGACTGAAATACTGCTGTGGATCAGTAGGCAAACATTGCTTCAGCAAATAATAATTGTATGGGTAACATCTGGGCTTCCCAGGTTGGCACTAGTGGTAAAGAACCCACCTACCAATGCAGGAAACTTAAGAGACAAGGGTTTGATCCCTGGGTTGGAAAGATCTCTTAGAGGTAGGCACAGCAACCCACTCCAGTATTTTTGCCTGGAGAATCCTGTGGAAAGAGGAGCTTGATGGGCTACAGTCCGTAGGGTCACAAAGAGTCAGACACAACTGAAGTGACAGTATGCACACACACACACACACACACACACACACACACATATGCATGGGTTACATCTACAAACATTTTCATCCTGAGATTACTATACTCACCAAATTAGAAAACCCCAAATGACACAGATACACCAAACCAATGGCAAAGAATATACATTATAAATTACAATTAATTTCAGTAAATTACAATCGAAAAGATTAAAAGTTGTAAATACTGGAGGTAAGGAGAGGATAAAATTTATGATGTGGTGTCGTCAAAGAAAGCTTTTCTGAGCACAGGGCACTGACACTGAGAGTTTGAAAATGAATAGCTCTTGGTCAGAAAAAGGGTGAGGGAAGGAGCTTCCCAGATAGCAACAGTAATACATGGATGGCCTTAATGTTATTAGGATAGGGTATACTCACAAAAGTAAGGGCAGGACAAAGATGTTGGATCTCAGTGAGCAAGTGAGAGCATAATAAAACATGTACTTGGAAGGGCTGCTGCTGCTGCTGCTAAGTCACTTCAGTTGTGTATGACTCTGTGTGACCCCATAGACAGCAGCCCACCAGGCTTCCCCATCCCTGGGATTCTCCAGGCAAGAACACTGGAGTGGGTTGCCATTTCCTTCTCCAATGCATGAAAGTGAAAAGTGAAAGTGAAGTCGCTCAGTCGTGTCCGACTCTGTGCGACCCCATGGACTGCCGCCTACCAGGCTCCTCCGTCCATGGGATTTTCCAGGCAAGAGTACTGGAGTGGGGTGCCATTGCCTTCTCTGTGGAAGGGCAGTGGGGCCTAATATTTAAGGAGCTCTGCATTTCATTCTCTGTGCACTGAAAAGTCTTTGGAGAATTATCCTGGGAGAGTTAGTTCGTAAATGTTCACATTCCTTACACAGCTGCTGGCCAACTAAACCTGGCTGCAGGCAGTATGTTCAGTAGGGAAGGGTAGCATCTGCTCAGTTAGTAAAGCTCGTGTCTTTCACTGGAAAGGAGAAAATCCAGAGAGACACATTAGCTTCACTCAGTGGCCAAGCTGAGATATTTTGAAAAATATTGTGTGTTTTCTTTTTTAAGTATTTTTCAGTACTCTTTACACCATATTTTTTCAACACTCTTTACACATGGTACCTCAGACTGTAAAGAATCTGCCTGCAATGCCGGAGACCCAGGTTCGATCCTTGAGTCAGGCAGATCCCATGGAGAAGGGACTAGCTACCCACTTCAGTATTCTTGCTTGGAGAATCCCATGGACAGAGGAGCCTGGCAGGCTACAGTTGATGGGGTTGCAGAGTCGGACACGACTGAGTGACTAACATACTTTTTATAAAATTTCAAATAATGTTATCAAATATTTATGTAAATAAATATTTTTTTTGCAGATGTTTCAATGGAAAGAACCAACAATTGACCAACACTGGTGGTGGTGGTGGTGTAGTCACTAAGTTGTGTCCAACTTTTGTGACCCCATGGACTGTAAATTGCCAGGCTCCTCTGTCCATGGGATTCTCCAGGCAAGAATACGGGGGTAGGTTGCCATTTCCTTCTCCAGGGGATCTTCCCAATCCAGGAATCGAACTGGGTTTCCTGCATTGCAGGCAGATTCTTTACTGACTGAGCTATATAAGAGAAGCCCCATCAGTTTAAGAAATAGTGGCAACTGTTTAAAATTAAAAAAAATAATAACTTTTACTCTAGAGAATAGCATAATAACATACAAATAATTACTTCAACAGAAATTTTATTTTGTTATTGTTTGCATTGAATTTAGAAACTCAATATTTAAAATTTGCATTTCACAACATGCCCTTAAAATGTAAGAAATATTTCCTGTTTTATTGATATTACTACTCATTCAATTTCTCAAGCCTGAATATTCAGAATTAATTCTCTCATTCTCCATATTCAAGTCCTCATACTGGTTTTAGGGAAAGGGAGATGATTGTTATGTTTTATTTTTAATATACAAGTTAGTCAAACATATACATAATTATCCTCTTTGATATGCCAGTAAAAGCCTACCTTGAAGTACCATTTAGACTTCAATTAAACGTCATAGATAGCAAACAAAAATGTAACTTAATCCTCTTAAGAATTTCTTTTTCATGCTTAGCAAGAATCTGGGACAAATGTTCAATAATGATGGTGATTTGGCCACTTAACAATGTCAGGCTGCAGTGTCTGTGAGCCTAGAAAGGCTCTTTCTGCACGGTGACAGGGTGAAAGTCCAGGTTTAGCCTTTTTATCTGCTTTTAGACAGAATAAAATGAAAAACCCAAAGGCTGAAAGAGGGCTGGTGGTAACTGAAACTTGCCCCCCTTTAAGGAGCTTATTTGGGAAAAACCTTATCACAACTATTTCAGATTTCCCTGGCTTTTCTCAGTCTCATCTTCAATGAGACTATGAAATGTTTTTTAACTTGGATGTATTTCTACCCCAAACCTATGGTGATTGGGTAGGCAACAGTCAGTCATATTTACCTTAAAAACCATCAAAAAAGCAAAAATTAAGGAAAAAAAAATCTCACTTTAATAGTATATTCTCATGACTAGGTTTTGTTTTTTATAATTCATATGTCATTTTCACACAATTTATCTACCCTTAGTGATTTTTAGAAGCCAAATAAGAAACACTGATTTAAGATTATAATTGTAAAGAGTGTCATTTAAACAAAAAGATTGAATGCTTTTATTAGAATAATGCATGGAAAAATATTTTTCACATTTTACATAGTTAGCAAAATAGTCCTTAAGCTATACATGAAGAGGCAACATATCAATTGAAAATAGGCTATGAGAAATTAAGATTGTGTTCTAGAAAGCCTGCAGCACCCATGAAAAAATAAAATAGCATAGCTAATCAACCAACAAGGAGATAAAATGGAATCATAAAATATACTGTTTGTTTGAGGCAGAAAAATGTGAAAAGTACCAATAAGACAAACAGAAAACAACAACATGGTAAATTTAAACCCCACAATATCAATAATCAATTAAACAAAAATGGTCTAAAATCTCAACTCAAAGTCAGAAACTGTCAAATTGGATAGAAAAGTAAGACACAACCATGGGGTGCCTAGAAAAACCAACTTTAAAGATTTCTAAAAATGAGGTTGAAAGTGTAAGAAAGAAAAAGATCTACTTAGGTAACACAAATCACAAGGAATATGAGTGGCTAAATTAATAGACAAAGATTATAGAGCAAAGAATATTACATGGAAAGGCAGCATTCATTTCCTAACAATAAAAGAGTCACTTGAACAACAGAACATAAAAATCTAAATCCTTAATGTACCTAATAACAGAGATTCAAAATACATGAAGCAAACTTACCCATCTTCAAGAAGAGATATACAAATCTATAGTCTATGTTGGAGGTTAATGCCCATCTGTCAATAACTGAGCATGTAGAAACAACAGCAAAGTGGAGGAGACTAGAAAACCCATATTATCTACAAATTGCAAAATTGGAGGAGGCTAGGCAATCAGTATTATTTACAAATTGTACATGAAGCATTTACTGAGATATAATACATTCTGGGCTCTAAATTAAGGAAATTAGAATATTAGAAAAAGTTTGAAGTTAATTAAAAGAAAAACCTACTACACATTTATATTGGAAAAGAAACACAGTCACAAATTAAAGGCCTCAGCTTATACACTGGACCTAGAAGAAGTACAGATGAGACCCAGAGTAAGCAGGAAACGGAAATAATGATCAGAGTGAAAGTCACTGAAACAATACACAAAACAGAAAACTCAAGAAAATTAAAAGGTAGTTCTTTGAGAAATTCGAGAAAATTAATAAGTTCCTAGCCAATTCAATCAATAAAAAAGAAGATAGAAACTACCAGTATCAGGAATAACAGACATAATATAACTACAGATTCTACATATATTACAATAAAGGATTACTATGAATAACTCTGCCAACGAACTCAACATAAATGAAACAGACAAATTTCTTGAAATATGCAAAATGAAAGCTCATTCAAAATAAATAACTTCAACGACCTAATGTCTATTCAATAAACTGTATTTCTAGTTAAAATCTATCACACAAAACAAGGAAAAAAAACTCATGCCCAGATGACTTAGGAATTCTTCCCAACATGTAGGGAGGAAATACCAATTTTACACAACTCTTCCAAAAAATATAGAAAAGGGACAGCTAACCTTCTGCGCTGCTGCTGCTGCTAAGTCGCTTTAGTGGTGTCTGACTCTGTGTGACCCCATAGACGGCAGCCCACCAGGCTCCCCCGTCCCTGGGATTCTCCAGGCAAGAACACTGGAGTGGGTTGCCATTTCTTTCTCCAATGCATGAAAGTGAAAAGTGAAAGTGAAGTCACCCAGTCGTGTCTGAGTCTTCGTGACCCCATGGATTGCAGCCTGCCAGGCTCCTCCACCCATGGTATTTTCCAGGCAAGAGTACTGGAGTGGGGTGCCATTAAACTTCTGTGATGTCAGCATTATTCCAAAAGTAAAATCAGATACAGGCATTACAAGAAAAGTATGGAGCAACATCCCTCATGAATATAAATACATATGACCAAAAAAACTGCACATGAAAAAAACCACGTAGTGATTTGGGTTGCAAATAACAGAAAACAAGTAGAAATAATGTAAAAAGAAAATCAACACTAAAAGGTTTTAGGATATGTCATTGAATCTGAGGAAGAGTTAAATGGAATCCCTCAGAAAGTGTGGGCAAGAGAGCAACTCCATAATCTTAGCCGTAGGAATCTGCCTGGTGGCTCAGACGGTAAAGAATCCACATGCAATGTGGGAGACCTGGGTTCAATCCCTGGGTTGGGAAGATGCCCTCGGGGAGGGCATGGCAACCCATTCGAGTATTCTTGTCTGGAGAATCCCCATGTACAGAGGAGCCTGACTGGCTACAGTCCATTGGGTGGAAGGCACATGGGGAATAGGGAGGGTCACAAAGAGTCCGACACAACTGATCAACTAAGCACGCACACAGACATCCCTATAGAGCTCCATTATTAACCTGTCTCAGCTTTCAACTCCTCATCTCTGTTTAGTTCTAAATTCTTCTGGGAAGCAATCTAATGAGCCTATCTTTGTTCATAATGTGCTGAATTTGGCACTGGGGTATGAGTACTACCATGATGGCGGTAGACTCAGTTTTATAATCCTGTGCATGACTATGGAGCAGGCAATTCCTAAGGAAGGGATGTCCAGGTGACTGCTATAAATTTCTGGAGATTGTAATGTTTCATTACTTAATAATGCAGACTAAAATTTAGAATCCAAGATATGAATGCTAAAATTGTTTCAAAATATGATTCTAAATTATCTTCATTTGATCTCACCTTGAAAAGGGAAAAAAAGTATTATAAAAGAAAAATGAGAACTAGTAAATCTTAACCTATATTAAAACATACTTCTCAAAAAATTGTCCTCTTAGATATCACCTATTTATCTTATCAGTTGGATAAATCTATAAACCTTAACCTTTTGCAGCTGTTTCTGATGCAAATTTATACCCATGTGGCCCTGATGAAACTGAAATTGAAGGTGACTGTGTTTGTATCAGTTTGTTTTTAACAATGTATTTATAAACCAATAATTTCAAAAGGTTTTTATTTTCTGTAACTTACTTTATGTGTTGAATTATAGTAATATTCGACAAATAGTCTAGTGGATATCAAAAATAAAAATCACTCTATTATGCCTTTAAGAAATAGTCTTGGAACTGGCAGAGGTATAGAGAGTTGGGTATATTCATATCCTACAGATATATGTGTATATTGGTAGAATCTTTTCATGAGAAAATCTGGCAGTTCATCTCAACAGCCTTAAAAATTCACATGTATTTATATCTAGGAATTCCACTTTCAAAATCTACCTAAAGAAATATTTAAAGTTAGTTATAGGAGCATTTTTCAAATAATATGAAAAAAATTGCACATATCCAGTTCCTGCTGGTTAATTCAATAGTTTTGATGCATGCATTATGATGAAATATCTGTAAACAATATTATAATTCAAGGACACATACTTTGACCTTAGTAGTAGTCTTGGTACTTTGTACCAAATAAGCTTGAAAGATAAACCCAAAAATGTTCATGGTGGTCCCTTCCCAATCAATATTTTTCATTTTCTAATTTAAATTTTTAAAAGTTATTTCAAATGTTAAGGCCCCCTTCCTGCAACAAAAAACTCTAAATAGTTTGTCTAATAAAATTTATGATGTCTAGCTAATAGGGGGCAGAAATTAAAATTATTTATTGAAACATTAAGCTGTGAAAAGAAGAGAAGCAAAAAGCAAAGGAGAAAAGGAAAGATATAAACATCTGAATGCACAGTTCAAAAGAATAGCAAGAAGAGATAAGAAAGCCTTCTTCAGTGATCAATGCAAAGAAATAGAGGAAAACAACAGAATGGGAAAGACTAGGGATCTCTTCAACAAAATCAGAGATACCAAAGGAACATTTCATGCAAAGATGAGCTCGATAAAGGACAGAAATGGTATGGACTGAACAGAAGCAGAAGATATTAAGAAGAGATGGCAAGAATACACAGAAGAACTGTACAAAAAAGATCTTCACGACCCAGATAATCATGATGGTGTGGTCACTGACCTAGAGCCAGACATCCTGGAATGTGAAGTAAAGTGGGCCTTAGAAAGCATCACTACGAACAAAGCTAGTGGAGGTGATGGAATTCCAGTTGAGCTATTCCAAATCCTTAAAGATGATGCTGTGAAAGTGCTGCATTCAATATGCCAGCAAATTTGGAAAACTCAGCAGTGGCCACAGGACTGGAAAAGGTCAGTTTTCATTCCAATCCCAAAGAAAGGCAATGCCAAAGAATGCTCAAACTACCGCACAATTGCACTCATCTCACACACTAGTAAAGTAATGCTCAAAATTCTCCAAGCCAGGCTTCAGCAATATGTGAACCGTGAACTTCCTGATGTTCAAGTTGGTTTTAGAAAAGGCAGAGGAACCAGAGATCAAATTGCCAACATCTGCTGGATCATGGAAAAAGCAAGAGAGTTCCAGAAAAACATCTATTTCTGCTTTATTGACTATGCCAAAGCCTTTGACTGTGTGGATCACAATAAACTGTGGAAAATTCTGAAAGAGATGGGAATACCAGACCACCTTACCTGCCTCTTGAGAAATCTGTATGCAGGTCAGGAAGCAACAGTCAGAACTGGACATGGAACAACAGACTGGTTCCAAACTGGAAAAGGAGTACGTCAAGGCTGTATATTGTCACCCTGTTTATTTAACATATATGCAGAGTACATCATGAGAAATGCTGGACTGGAAGAAACACAAACTGGAATCAAGATTGCCGGGAGAAATATCAATAACCTCAGATATGCAGATGACACCACCCTTATGGCAGAAAGTGAAGAGGAACTCAAAAGCCTCTTGATGAAAGTGAAAGTAGAGAGTGAAAAAGTTGGCTTAAAGCTCAACATTCAGAAAACGAAGATCATGGCATCCAGTCCCACCACTTCATGGGAAATAGATGGGGAAACAGTGGAAACAATGTCAGACTTAATTTTTCTGGGCTCCAAAATCAGTGCAGAGGTGACTGCAGCCATGAAATTAAAAGACGCTTACTCCTTGGAAGAAAAGTTATGACCAACCTAGATAGCATATTCAAAAGCAGAGACATTACTTTGCCAACAAAGGTTCGTCTAGTCAAGGCTATGGTTTTTCCTGTGGTCATGTATGGATGTGAGAGTTGGACTGTGAAGAAGGCTGAGCGCCGAAGAATTGATGCTTTTGAACTTGGTGTTGGAGAAGACTCTTGAGAGTCCCTTGGACTGCAAGGAGATCCAACCAGTCCATTCTGAAGGAGATCAGCCCTGGGATTTCTTTGGAAGGAATGATGCTAAAGCTGAAACTCCAGTACTTTGGCCACCTCATGCAAAGAGTTGACTCATTGGAAAAGACTCTGATGCTGGGAGGGATTGGGGGCAGGAGGAGAAGGGGACGACAGAGGATGAGATGGCTGGATGGCATCATTGACTCGATGGACGTGAGTGAACTCCGGGAGTTGGTGATGGACAGGGAGGCCTGGTGTGCTGCAATTCATGGGGTCACAAAGAGTCGGACACGACTGAGCGATTGAACTGAACTGAAACCATATTGACATAAAATGAATCAGGATAAATAATATAAAATTTAGATACCAGCTCTTTTTCTTTAAAAATGGTACTGGAATAATCCTCAAAGTAAATCACTCTGTGTTGTTTTTCTATGCCCTATTTCATTTGCAAATGGATTTTCCAGCCCATTTTTCTAGTGCTCTCTAAACAAGCAATTGTTGTATCTCAAAGTCTCAGTTTGATTAGACCCTGTTAGAATAAAATAATATCCTTAATAATAGAAACATTAACCATAATTTTTTTTCTGCATTATAGACTTGGATTTTCTTTGTGATACACTTATATTAAAGTAAAATCACTTCTCCCTCTTGAATAAACAATAAATTTAAGCCACCTGTTATGATACTCAGAATATTTGTGTAATTGTAAAAATTGCAGTACAACGTCACACACAATTTGAGAAAGTAACGCTTGAATGAAAATATTGAGTCAAAAATTAACAGATATAGCTTCAGGATAAAATAGAAAATACATTACAGCAGGTGCTTTGTTAGAATTGACAAAGTGATAATTGTGCCTTTCAAGCAGAAATAATTTATCTGTTGTTGTTTTTGGAATCTTTTTCTTTATATTTTACCAAATGTTTTTTGATCTACATTCTTGCAAGCAGTGATTAGCTTACCCAAATAGAGGATGCCAAGTGATTCAAAAATTAATTTCATGATTTATTTTCTTTTCAGTCATTTGTTATCTCTTCCTAGGAATCATTTCCATAGATAGTTCTTCCCTATTTGGAAATAAATTCAACATTTTTTTTAGTTTATTTAATAGAAAATTTTCATTCAGATATGTAATTTTTCAAAAATCATATATACTCCAAAGTAGTCTATTATTTCCTTAAAATCTAGATAATGATTTGGCCTAATGTTTAAAATGTTTGGCAAAATAATTATTACTGAGATTAATTTGGGATGGTTCATTTGTTATTGGGATTTTGTAACTAGATGTCTAACAAATAATACTTTAAAATATCTGAAATTACATAACTTTTTTCCCCTCACATTTAGACTAAGGTCTCAGAATTTCCCAAAATCTACATTACAGAATTGAGAAAATTATTTTGTGATTATCATAAATTAATTACAGTGCATATCACAGAAAATATTTGTATTTTTTAGGACATTTAAAAAAATCTTACTTTTAATATTTATCAGTCAGATATTTTTCTCTTTTCTAAAATAGAACAAAAAAAAAATCAAAAGCTATTTTGAAACATTTAGATTCCCCCGATTTAATCTTAAAAATGCCCAGGGCTAAAAATTGTAAAATCTTCCAGAGTTCCTCGAGAAACCTTAAACTTTTTTAACCTCAGAAAAATGAAAAGAATGACTATTGTTTAACACTTGATATTTTTCACTACTGCTCCTGCTGCTGCTCAGTTGCTTCAATTGTGTCCGACTCTGCACGACCCCATAGACAGCAGCCCACCAGGCTCCTCTGTCCCTTGGATTCTCCAGGGAAGAACACTGGCGTGGGTTGCCATTTCCTTCTCTGAATATTTCCCACTAACATCGTGTAATCACTTCTGTAATGAACATCTGTTTCAACCCAGAGTAATGATGGATTGGGTTATGAGAGTAATTTATAGGAGTAAAAGGGTAAAGCATTTGATTTTGCATCATCATGACTATATTTATATCAGGAAATTATAGAGTAGAAATCTTATTTGTTCCTTTTTTTTAGAAAAGATAATTGCTTAACAGAAAGTAAATTCCTTTTCAAGAGCTAGACTTTTCAAGAGTAGTCATATTCAACATGCATTAATACAAGCTTGATAAGCTGACATATTTCTCTGCTATTAATATCTATGAGATTATGAGTCAAAGTAAGAATATGGTACTTTGCTGATTGCCAGAGAATAATTATTTTTCTAAATGTATTTTACTTTTCCTTAATATAAATCCCTGAGTTACAGTTTTCATGAGCTTTCCCATAACAACTCTTTAAGATGACCAACTACAAATTTTCTCCCACCAGGTCAGCTGTCTGTCTCATTACCACCACCACCTCCAGGAAGGCCAGAGGTTGTGGTGGAGCTTATTGAGTCCAGGCTTTTCTGTAGGTGTGCTTTTAATGTTTTCCCTACAAACAACTTGGTGGGATTTCACATAGCTTGGTCTAGGCTTTCTTCTCAAGAAATCAAAGAAGAACTGAAACAAGAGACCACAGTTCAGGCATTCTCTCTTTTAGAATTGGATGGTATAAATCTCAGACTTGGAGACAGGGTATGTTCAAAAAGTTGGATTTTCTTTTATTTTCATAAATGTGTTAATTTTTAAAAATGGATTTTAAAATTGGAAGTGGGGATGAATTGGGACATTAGCATTGACACATATATAGTCATGTAAAATAGATAGCTAGTGGGAACCTGCTACAAAGCACAGGGAGCTCAGCTCAGTGCTCTGAATGACCTAGATGGGTGAGGAGGGTCAGGGAGGTCCAAGAGGGAGGTGATATATGTATACTTAGAGCTGATTCACTTCATTGTGCAACAGAAACTAACACAGCATGGTAAAGCAATTATACTCCAAGAAAAATGAAAAACAAAAATGTTAAAAAATATATATATTCTAATATAAGCTTTATCCTCAGGATATAAAGCACAATGTTTTTCTTTTAATTTTTTTCTTGGAAGTTGTGCCAACTCCGGTGATAACTGGATTAATCAGTAATCTTAGTGACTTTATATGAGTATCTGCTTTAGTAATTCACTGATTATTATCAAGGAACCCTTATGAATTTATGTCCCTTTCTTGTTTTAAAATATAATTTTATTCTGGAAAAAAGTTTCTATTTTTTCAATGATAATATCATTTATTATCCACCTTTAAAAACATCTTAAGTACAAAGTCTACAAAACACTGATTTATGTTGAGGTTTATAGAATTAATATTTTATAATGGACTTTTTCTCAATTTTCAAGCAAGCTTTTAAATTACTTTTTTCTATTATATCTTATGCACAATCTACCAAAAGTTAGAGTTAAGTATTTTAATAATTTATCCATATGTCTTCCAGAATTGTGTTGGTAAATGACTATTTGTTAACTGTATTCATAGATATTTTGTAGTGCTTCTGTCTTTTTCTTGGAGAACCCACATGTACAAAGTTTAGCCATCGAAAGCCGAGAATTTTTTGCCGGCATTAAGGTATGTAGCAGTGGGTGTAGATTTGAAAGATTATTCCTCTGGAACTGTGTTTTCCACATTGTGATCTGTGGCTGCTGGTTCCAGAACCACATCACAGACTCCATGCTGAGACCCAGGAGTTTGTATTTTTTGAGAAATAGCTCAAATAATTCTAGTGCCAGTGAGCTCTGAGGGCCTGTTACTGAACTACAGTTGGAATATACTTGCTTTTTTTTTTTCTTTCAGAAAAAAATTCTGTCTGCCTTGAACCAGAATCATGAAGGCAGGCTTCAACCAGACTGCCTAAAATGTGTTGTGGAACCAAACTGTGCCTAAACTCTAAACATTACAGCAACTCCATGAACTCTTCTGTGCATTGCTGATGTATTTAAGGGTTTGGTTTTAATTGATCTTGTTTAGTTAAAAAATTCTAGTGTTTATTGCTATCATCAGCTCACTCAGCAAAATAGGAGCTATAGAGGGGAATGCCCTTTCAAAATTATTATATCTTAGAAATAAATTATATTTTAACATGATTGCTTTACATGTTTTCTTACACCAGTTACAACCTGAGCACTATATCTGAAGATGGGAATGAATACCAGTTGAGGATAGAGAGCACAGTTCCTATTGTTTGTCCTACTGGATTCAGTGAGCTTGATCAGGAGTGTAAAATCTCATTAAAACTGACAACTGTTGATCAAGGTAATATGCTAAATCCATTTCATTATTATATTTCAAATACTAACCAGTCCTTTTTTCCCTTCAGGAAGTCACTGGAGTGCACTCATATAATTAATTATATTGCATGTTTACATCATTTTACAACTCAATCATGTTAATAATACTGGGCCAAATTTATGATTGCCAAAGCAATCTATATTGCAGTCCACATTTATCCCTCCAGGGCTCAAAGCACAAGTTAGGAAAAAAAGACAATAATAAACAGTCTCCACATTGTTATCTTTCTCTTCCTCCTCTTTTTTCTCTTTCTCCTTCTCCTCATCCTTCCACTTACTCTTCTCTTTGTTTTGTTTTCAGAGATTGAGGGACGCACTGGTCTTTAAGATCTTCCAAGTCATCCCTAATGAGGAAGGTGTGATAAGTTATGCTAAAAGTTCAAGCTTATGTAACACAAATCTCATAATGCATTCTTCCCACTCTGCTCTCTAATGTAAGCTCATGTTTGAGATGTTTTGCTTTCAAATTCTTCCATTTGAATTACTGGTTATGGAGATTGTATGACACGGTCACATGCATGTCACTGTCACAGCCACAGAGAGAGCTGAAATTCCCCCTCAGAACAAGACAGACTAGGAGAGGACAAACTGTCTATAGCAGTGACTGGGTTGATTGGGTTCTTTGTTTTTCCCTTAAGCCTCTGATATAGGGACCAATCAAGTAAAATATAAATAAAATAATTTTCAAGAGAGATTACAACTCTGTTCATATATTAATACCTTTTTCACCATAGGGCATAAAATTTTATTCAGTAAATACACCAAGTGCTATGTATCTAGGTCTTCACATCTGTATTACGCTTAATTAAATCAGAGAAACAAAAGGATAAAAATGCTAAGAGAGATTGCCTTATAGGAAGTACTCACCCAGAAAAAGAGATGACTACAGAGATAGAAAAAAAATCAAAAGAAGCTATCCCAACATGCTTAACACTCAACAGGCTTAGGTAACACCCATCTATTCCCTCGGATTTCAGGAGCAACGTAAGCAATACTTTATTTTTAAATACAACCCAGAATATGAAATTAAACCCTCTCTCTCAGGCTGTTTGACATGTCTACCTCAAGCCATTTGCTTATTGTGTATTTTTGCATAATATGCAAATTTTACTAAAGTTTATGGGGAATAATAGGAAGAGGGTGATGTTATTGACATCTTCCAAAATTGTGTTAGGCAAAGATTTCCTTCCAAGTGTAAAGTATATTTGCTTGCTCTAAATTCTTTCAACATGATAAGCACTGCTAAAATAATACAAAAACAGCCTAAATATATTCCTACATTTTAGAAGTTTATCTGTTATTTGTCAATTAAAAACAATTTTCTTTTTTTCTGGATAAAATTTATTTCATCCTGATATTCTTCATCTCATCTTCTTTAAGTATATTTTCATTATATCTCTACTCCTATAGAGCGGAAGTTGGTGTCTCCTACCATATTTCTGGGCTTTGCAGGTAGAGCTAGTGGTAATGAACTGGCCTGCCAATGCAGGAGACTTAAGAGAGCTGGGTTCAATCTCTGGGTTAGGAGGATCCCCTGGAGGAGGAAGTGGCAACCCATTCTAGTATTGTTGCCTGGAGAATCCCATGGACTGAGGAGCCTGGTGGGCTACAGTCCATAGGGTTGCAAAGAGTCAAACATGGTTGCATCTCTGAGCACACACATGCACTGTATTTCTAGAAAGACCCCACTGCTTTTTCACAGTCTTAAAAAGAACAGTACTTGGCCCTCATATCATAGACTAGGGGGAATTATGTCTGTGGTTCTATCTAAGCAAGATATATTTCATATTCACCTTAGGGAGATGGCTAAGAGTTTAGATGTTTCTGTTACTATGTATATGGGAAAAGTATATATTCCTAGGGAAACAAAATGTATGAAGAGAAAATCTTTTCAGGAACTTAGAATCCATGAAGTGAGCCTATCTCAGATGGACTTTTGGTGGACTCTATCCATTTTGTTTAGTTATACAAATTTCTAGAGTTCCTTCCTCCTCTTTTCTTTCCAACTTATTTCTGTGTGTGTTTTTTGTTCCAAGGCAAAAAGCACCTCAAGGTTCTGAATATACTGGGACATTTAGAAGGTGAAAAGAGATTGAGGATTTATTTCTGGTGTGGAATTACTTAGTTTTGATTTTTCTGTTTTTAAAAATGATGAACTCTGTATCAATAATTAAATCTGCTTAGTGAACTCTATTTCAGTAATCATTGCTATCCCTCAACAATGGATAGATAGAATGTAAGTTCAAGCCCTAAGATTTATCTGTACCCAAGGCCTAAAAGAATTAGAAAGAAAAAATTAATGATGTTTCATAGTGTTAGAATTACATTGTTTTCTTTACAGAAACAAAAATAAATTTTATATTGCTTCTAAATTATTTCCAAGAGCATATGAATTTATAACCTATGAAAAATAGTAATATGTATGTATATATGTTTACACACATGTTGATTAACTATTTGTAAAGATCAGGTAGAGTTCAATAGCTTTGGTTTATTCAGACAGAAATTACCAATATATTTTTAAGTAAGAGGAAATAATTTAAGAATAAATTCTGAATTCACTGTTCTATGTTATTATGGATTTTGGTTGGTAGTTTCTCTTAGGAAAATTTTCTATGTATTTTTAACTAAAATAGGTACAGAACAGCTAGGCTTAAATTTGGCACTGTCTTCCCGTCGCGTGGACCTTCGTCGGACATCATCCTGTGCTAACGGAACCTGCAGCCATGCTTTTGTCTACTATACTGCAGTTACACATTTTTCACAAGATGGGAATAGAGTCACAAATATTGTAGTAGAACCTATAGTTCATGAGAATTTCCTGTGGAACAGCTATATTCCAGACAGCATCCAGGTTTACAAATTATAAAAACCTTTTTATAAACTAAGCTTTAAAAATATATGTATTTTATCACTATACCTTATAAACTTTTCATCTCAAAATTATTTAATGAGCTATTTCAGTTTTTAAATGATTCCTACCTTAATAACTATGATAAAACAGTAGCTAATTAAAAATTCACTGTTTGTTAGAAAATGTATTGTATATCTCTAAATAACAATTAATAGTAATATTTAGGGAAAATTTCTTTGCTTTTAAGATCAGAGTGAAAGATGTCCCAACTGCTTACTGCTATTCATTTACTGATCCACATATAATCACCTTTGATGGCAGGTAGGTTCCTGAAAGCTTTCTCCTTTGGTAGTTTGTGTTTTTCTTGGATTTTGTTGCTTTGTTTTAAACATTATACTTTTTCTTAGTCCTCTTCACTGAAGGATTAAAAAGGAAGGCATGTATGGACATCACTGTTTTGTTTCTAAATATTTGTTCATGTGAAATGTTTTTTGCCCTAAAATCTAGTTCTTTTTAAATATACAGAATAATTGTGAAGCTGAGTTTGTAAAAGTGAAGATTCTTATAAATACAGTAATTTTAGCTCGACCATTTACTTATCATAATGATTAAATTATCTATTCTAGAGATATGTACTGTATCACATTTCTACATGATATTGAAGTAATAATATTGAATGTTTAGGTAAGATGATTAAGCTAACACATATAATTATTTTAAAAATTAACCACTTCTAATTCATTGCAAGAATACTCAGGGGAAAAACTGTTGTAGCTATCGTGAATATCTGGATGTCTGCCTTTGGAACTTAAACTGAGCAAAATGACCCAACAGTAACCTAAACTAGCTTGCTATTAATACCTGAATAGAAGGATTTAAACTCAGTTATACTGTTTTGGGAAATACATGATTTTAAGATGTTGCTAAAGAAATAATAAGAATACCTCTTCATTGAGTCATAATATTCTTTGTGATAGAAGGTCATTTCTTCTTTAAAAAATTATAATGTGATCATTGTTAATAAAATTATTTAATATCAGCAAGAACATGTAGAGCCCCTCACCAATAACAAGTGAAATTCCAAAAGTCTGAAAAGGTATTGAAAGGTTGTAGGCGGTAACCCACATACAACAATCTTTTATGATTATAATTAAATTAAATTAAATTCTTTATGATTATAGCTAAACTTAGAAGCTTTAGTGGAAAAACCTGGAGAAAGCATAGTGGCTATTAATTTAATTTGTTATCATTCAACAATATTAACCATGTAACAACTAAGTGGCAAACCACACTCTTAAGTGCTGGAGTATGGCAGTGCACAAACAGACAAACGTCCCCTAGCCTCCTGAGGCTTACGTTTGTATGGGTGGAGAGAGACACACGACAAAGTATGTAGTGTATCTGAGGGGAAAGAAAGCAGTGTCACAAAGAGAAGGCTGAAAGTGGGGACTGACTGAAGTGATGACACAGAAGAAAAATGCACTGAGAGAGATTTGGGTGTTTATTACTACCTTGTTTCATTTAGTAATCTACAAATAATTGTTGTGATGTATAAAGCTATTAGAATACAAATTTTCCATTCTTGCATCAAAATATATTGAATGCATATAAATACATTTAATATGTATATTTAGTTTATAACATACTGTTGTGATATTTTATACCAATTCTTAATGCAATTGACTTCTGTTAATGATATGCTTTATAAGAGTATGTCACGTGATTTTGAAGTCCATGTACGTCAGTGGGACTGTGGAAGCTTTCACTATCCTGTGTCATGTAACTGTGGCTTTGTTGCCAAAGAAGAAGGTGATGTAGTTACTTTCGATATGTGCAGTGGTCAGCTACATGAATCACAGCCATATTTATTTGCAAAGAGCCAAGATGTAATCAGCAATATCAAGATAAGTGAATCTTAGGAAGAAAAGTCATAGTATGTATGATTCTTCACTGTTAAAAGTATTTTTTGTTTTTTTCTACTGATTTTGGATTCAAATCTGAATTTCATCTATATTAAATTAGGTGCCATTATTTTCCAATGTTAATTTTTTTAAGAAAATAACTTACCAATTAACACTGATCTCAGAATACATTTTTTTCACTTACCACACAAATAGACACAACAAAGTTCAAACTGTCAAATCTAAGTGCCTTATTTTAAGATTTCAGTATGATAACAATGGATTATTCATAAAAAATATTTTTATAACATCCAGTAAACAGTATATTAGGCAGAGATGAAATACATAATTAAGAATAAATATTTATGAGTAACTATTTTTGAAATGAATACAGATGATTCTGCTTCAGGAATAAACTGATAGATACATGAAAGAGATTAGAAAATCAAGAAATAGACCTAAGGTTATATATTTTAAAATACTACTTAATATCTGTGAACTGATTATTTGTATTTTAAGGTCACCTTCCCTTCATCTTCCAAAAAAGTAAATTCCAGGTGAATGAAATTTAAAATTTAAATCAAAGTAGTAGAAGTTGCCAGGTCCAGCACAGCAGGTGAGAAAGACCTGAAACGGGGGCAAGCACCATAATGAAAAAACAGACCCATATAATTTGGCAAGTGGGGAGTCAGGGGGCCATCCTGCTGTCCATGGCAGGAAGACAAAATGGCTCCTTCCAGCCCTCACTTTTATTGGCAGAAGTCACATGAGATCATTAGGGAATAGCTATACTGGGGAGTTTGATTAGCGCAGGCTCTGCTGTTGATCAGGAATACAGGAATAACTTGTTTTGTTTCCATGGAGACGGACACAGGGGTAGGCAGTGAAGCGGAAGAGAGAGCTCTTCCTGACCCAAGAATGTCAGGTTAGCATGCTTACTAGGACAATCACGAGGGCGCGGTTTGCCGCACCCTTGAGTCATGGGGCAGGTTCTGGTCTCTACTCTGCCAGGCTGCAACAGAAAGTTTAAGTAAATGTTTTTATAGCATTGAGATGAGTAAGAATTTTTAACATAGCTTTATATATTTGAATTGTCATTAAAAACCAAAATGCAAATCAAAAAGGGAAAATACTGTTACATATAAAGCATAGTTAATATAGAAAGCACTCATACATCACTAATATAGTCAGCACTCCAATTAAAATGAGAAAACAATATAAATAGGCAATTCACAAAGAAATAAAACTAATATACCCAGAAGTACAAGTAATCAACAAAAATATGAAAATGTCAACCTCATTAGTTTATCAAAGAAATGAAGATCAAACACCTCTCATGCAAGACCAAGTGTAGACCATGTAGTTACAGACTTTCCAGAGAACATATGTATTATTCATATATTATGATCTGAACCTGTGCATGCCATTTTTTCAGGAAATTTTAGTTCTGAAAATTTGTCAAAGTAAAATAATCAAGGATGTGCAGAACCCTAGTGATACTCATTATATTTTTCCAAGAGGGAAAAAGTACAATTAATCAGTGATGAATAAACCATTTAACCAAAACCCTAAATATAATGCTGTCACATAATAGAACGTTTTGTACTCATGAAAATTTTGGAGTAAATGTGGATTTATTGACAGGTGAAGAAGATATTAATGAAATGTAGGAGAGGTTTACAAAGCACTTGCATTAAGATATACTAGCTACCTCAGATTGAGTAGTACTGTAAAATTTGTTTGCTTTTGTATTTTTCTGCAGTGAACATTTAACTGATTTCATACAAAGGAGAAAAGCTCTGTTTTTAAATTTAAAAGTTTAAAAGGGAAGGAGAGTCAGACAAACAAAACACAGGTGGTGTGTTTTCAGTGATCTTCAACACACACCAAAGCGCCTGACCTGGGAGAGGGCTGATCCTCCTGTGAGGAGGCTCATGGATGACATAGGCTTTTAAGATGATTCAAGAAACCCCCTTGCTCCCATTCCCAGTTGCCCAAGCAACTTTCTGGTATAATTTGGCTTCTTATTCTATTTACCTACTGACTGCAAGAGAATACTGATTACCCACAGGAATCTGTTCTCTTCTGGAATTATATTTATCTGTGTAAATTAATTACTCGGCAGTCTAGCTCTACATGAAATAATTATTATCAGAGATATTATTTTGGAAACATTATCCTCAACATTTCTAGCTGTTTTAATTGTATAAAATATTTGCTTTAGTGTAAATTATTTAACAAAAGGAGCATAAACAAAATATCTCAGTGAAAGGATCAATATGGAGATTAAACTTCAATATATAAAATATATAAAGATAAAACTTTATATTTTGCTCATTTTACTAATATGCTTAGTTTTTTTTCTAATCTGTCTAAATGGTACTCATTATTTTGTCCCAGTAAATTAGAGGAAGACATTAGAAAGTCAGTTTGATTCTCATAATCATTAAACCAATAACTCCTGATTTTCCTCCTACCACCACCAACCTGCTCTTTTCCATCTCAGTAAATGCAAACTTCTTTCCTCAATTGTTCATGTTAAAAACTCATAGTCACTTTGACTTTTCTTTTTATATCAAGCCTCATGTTTGATCCATCAGAAGCAAATTCACCTATAGTATCAAAGAATTTTATCTCTTTCCCTGCTACCAACTTAGTCCAAGCCACCATTATCTCTCCCTTAATTATTTTAGATTCTCTTAAAGTTTATTCTTCATGCAGTGATTCCTTTGAAATGTTAAGTCAGACTGTACTTTTCCTCTGCTTAAATCCCTTTGTTGGCTCTTCACTTTCAGAGTAAAATTGGCAGGCCCTATATAGCTTAGAAGACTGTGTATAATCTGAGACTCCTCTCTCACTGAACTCATCCACCATTCCTCCATAGGTCATTACTTTCCAGTGTTCTCTAGTGGAAGCTTACTGTTCCTAATAAAGGCCAGCCTGCTTCTCCCTCAGGACCTTTGGACTTATCACTCCCTCTCACTGACACATTCTTCCACATATCTTCATGACTGACTTCCTTGTCTTTTCTATTCAAATATCATATTATCATATAAAATCCTTCCATGGTCATTCTAAATAAAATAGTTTTTCTCACACAACCCCATAGAATTTATCTCCCTTAATGCATTAATAGTTAATATACATTTTCTCCATTGTCTTGAAAATATACTTTTTCTCCACTGTCTTATGGGATACACTTCATATTTATTTTTTCTTTTTTGTCCTCTCATAATAGAATGTAAGTATCAGGAAGGCCAAGACTATTTTGTTCATGATTATATCTCCAACATGTAGAATAACAGCAGAAAAATAGAAGTTGCTGTGTAAACATCTGAATATATAAAAGAATATTATTTTTCTAAATTTTCATAAATATTTTAGAACTCTAAATACAAATAGCAGGATTTTTATATCCTATTGCTTTTAAAGTTATATTCACGTAGATCTTGACAGTTCTTAAAGGATTCAATGACTTTATGCATTTATCTATTTTAATAGATAATGCATTTATCTATTTTAACCACTAGATCTTACTGATAGAGATAATGAATAATCTTACCATGACCAGAAGGAGAGAAATACCATAAGAAGGTCATCTGACTCTGACTGATAAATTATTTTCTCCTACGACTGAGAAGTATACCTAAGATTATGGTATCAAGTACGATAGCAATAATACATAAAAATAGCAACAATACTGGGAAAACAGCATGCACAAAATTTGATAATTCTTTCCTAAAAGTTATGTAAGAATTGTTTTTTAATTTAATACATTGCATTGCTAAATACATTATCTTATTACAAGGGCATTTTTTCATAACCTATTTTTATAAGAGCATTTTTTCTGTAACGTGTCTCTATGACATAAACCAAATGGCAAAAGCAAAACATACACAAGGTGGCAGTAATTTGTTAATACTTGTATTATTTGGTATCAAATATTATTAAAATATTAATTAAACCTGTATAATTGGGCACTGATAATATCTGTAATGCTATTTCTATTGGCTGAATAGTAGGTAGTACTTCTTTTAATACTAGATTACTGTTAACATGTAACTGTTTAATTAATGTGCTAAATAATATTGGGGATAGACTTTAAAATATTATTTTACATATGCTTTTAATTTTGGCCTTGAAAATAATTTTTTCTGGAGTTAAAGAAAATATGTTCTATTTTTTTAATCATTTTTTTCTGAAGACAAGGTTCCTGAGATTATAGAACTTGAGAATGCTGGATTCTGTAATATTTGAAAATATAACTGTGTGATGGTGAGAGTTTTTGGTCAAGGTTTCAAAGAATCACCTTCAATTAAATGTGAAGTTACTAAACTGAAGGTATGTTAATTATAATGTCAAAAACAATTAAGTTCATGAGTTATTCAGGTTAATTTTCTTTAGTTTGGAGTATCAATTAGCAACATAATCTCAAAGGATGTCATATCCTCAGAGAGCTGAACAGGAAAACTGTTAAGTTGCTTAACCATAAAGCTTCTCCTGTTTTTTATCATTTTTATTGAGGCATTAGCTCACTATTTCAGTCTCAATAAAAAATTAAAATAATATCAAATGATATCGGCGTCTTTATTGAAATGTAAAAACACAAAGAATGGAGGTCATTTTAATCGAAGACACTTTGTTTAAATTACAGGATTTAGAGATATGAACAATTCCCTTTTGCAAACCAAAAAGTTAGGAATAATTGTGCTCATCCTTTATATTTCCCTTAATATGGATTTCATATGGGAAAATTGCAAAAAAAAAGTGTTTTTCTTTCTTGAAGCCACATAAGACAGACATGGTCACTCAGTTTTAATATTAGTGCATCAAATTATACTTTATTTTTGATGATATTTATATGATCTTCCTTTTATTTGTGGAATTTTAAGGAGCATTTTAAATTTAGAAAGTACTTATTACGTTGGGTAAGCTAGAAGCTTACAATAGTAAAACATAATTTAGCATTTTTTTTTACTTTTCTCTCAATTCATTCTGAGATTGAGAATTTAAGGAGGAAATAACTTTTGTATGTGTCTTTGTCAAATAGTTATACGTAAGAGTTATGCTTATTGCAAGATTTTGAGTAGAGCCTTTCCAAATGAGCCATGAAATATTTTAACCTCAGTGAAATAATAAGACATGTAATAGAAAATGTAATATATATTATTTCATTCACTTTAGTGTTGCTCACGAAAGTTGTCATTATATTGTTCTTGGCAGAATAAACCACATGTTATCACCACATCATACCACATCACATCAAATGTGATCATCACAGTCCAATTAAGTGATCTGATGAGAGAATTTTATAGGTTTATATTCTCTTGGAAAGTACATTTTGTTCTTTCAGATATACTTTTTACTGTGATACTTCTTCTCATACAACTTCCCTCCTTCAAATACCTGATAAAGAGTATACTCTGGAATTCTCTAACTCTATACAGAACTATAGGAAAATATATATATATAATATATATATATATATTCATTAACAAGAATCAAAATTACATACATTAACTATTTTCTTTCTCACACTGTTTAGAATATTTATGTATTTTATTTGTAATACTGTTGGATTTCTTTTTATAGTATTTGTATTCCACTTTGAATTTCCTTCACACTCTGGTTGATTTTAGTTATACACTTATTTGGAAGGTATGTGATATATTATCGTGGTTCTAATAGTTGATGCCATACAAAAGGTATACACTGCAGAGAAGTGTCACTTTCTTCTCATCCTTGTGTTCCTCTCCCCATTGCTCCTTCTTTCCATCCTGTTCCCATCCATTTTCCAAAAGTATCCATTGTTTTCTTAGTTTATTCTTATTGTATTTCTTTTGCACAGAGGAGAATGTAAATTTCTTTTTTCCTATGAATGGTAGCATAATACAGATGTTCTGTTTTACTTTTGCAGTAGTCATTTTTAACAAGTTTTTGTCTAGAGCTCCATCCACCCAGTCATTTTCTTCATTCACCCTAAAAGCATCTAGGACTTTACAGAATCCAATTTTTAAGAACTGGATCACTTAAGTGATCCAGAATTAAGAATCCCGTCACTTACTGATAGGATTAAACTTAAGTTGCTATCCTAGAAACAAATGACCCTTCATGATCCAGCTATTGTCTGTTTTTCCAGGTGTGAACTCCTGTACTCTAGGAAAATCCCATGCTTTTTCCTGCATTACTGTTTTTTCACATGGTATCCCCCTCCAGGCTTCCTAAATGGCACTCATCTATTTCTGCTCCCAGTATCCAAAAGGCAGTCTCCTTTTTCACTTTCAAGAGAAGTGCTGTTCCTTTTTTGAAGCCTTCCTTGACCACGCTAGTTAGACTTAGCGGCTTCTTTCTCTCATTACACCTTATTTGAATCTTGGTTATAACAATAAGAAAGTATTTTGTTTTTCTTTCCTCTGTGATCTCTTTCTTTTAGAATATTCTCATTCCATATGAAAGAAAGTGAGTGTTAGTCACTTAGTTGTGTCTGACTCTTTGTGACTCTATGGACTGTAGCCCACCAGGTCCATGGGATTTTCCAGGCAAGAATACTGGAGTGGGTTGCCATTCCCTTCCCCAGGGATCCAACCCAGGTCTCCTGCATTCAGGCAGACTCTTTACCGTCTGAGCCACTAGGGATTCCATACAGATACTCACAAAATACTGTTGAATGGAAAAGAAAGAGAACCCTGTTTATTCTTCATTTGGAGTAGGCTTTCTAAACAGAAGAGTGGAAATAACCCCTGTATTCCTGGTCATTGCCTGGAGTCTTGTTTCAACACCCAAAACCAAAACAAGAGTCCATACATCCATCTAAGTGTCAATATCATGACTACCCTCTGATGATTGTTGTCATCCCCCTCTGCTGGAAGGGAATCACTGATTTATCTGCTAGGCCAGACTGTACACAGTCCCTTAAACATGGAGATGTGTTATGGGGCTCACTCTTTCAGCAAGATAGCTTCTGCTAGCCATGGACTAGTATGTTCTTGCTTTTTTTTCCTGCTGACCTGTAATATTGAAACATCAGTATACTCCTATTTCTGAGCCCTTAAAAACATTCCAAGGCATAAACTTTTTAAATATCTGAACCTAAATTTTAGTAATAAAATATATCCTTGTTCTGTGTTGTTATGTAGCCAGAACATTATTCTTGCTTTACTTCTTTAGATACCAAATGCAATTCAATACTGAAAAATAGTATTTAAAGTTTAAGTATGATATGACGTTGAGTTATTAAATGTGGTGAATTGGTTAGAATATATTTAGTTTTAAGTTACATAAATTGAACTAGCTTGAGCAAAATGATATTATGAGGAAAATGCATTTTTCACAAAACCCCAATAGGAACCTGACTGCTGAATTCTCAGGAAAAAAAGAATTAAACTTGGGACTTAAACACCATGAAGACTCAGTTTGTCTGCATTTGTATGTGTGTGTGTATCTGTCATGGTCCTGCTTGTCTCTGTTTGTGAGCTTCATTTTTCCCTTTCACTAGGTATTACCTTTCTCCAAGAGTGATAAACATGGCCATCAACAGCTCCATAGCTTTTTATCTTGTAACTCAAGCCTCCAGGCTGGCTTAACATCCTCTATGGTACGAAGTTAAAACATCTGAAATAAGCATTGGCATAGCTTTGGTCTACCTACGGACCAGTCAGATGTAGTCAAGGGAGGTGGGTCATGTAAGAAAATGAGAAGCCCTTTGAAAACCATGTATATGGAGGCAGAAAGGGCGGTTTCAAGTAGAAGATGGGGTCAAGAGAAGTGAAGGATTTTCTGGGTAGAAAACCAGTCTGCTATGTATCAACTACATAGTCAAAAATGTTTCTTCTTGCTACAAAAGTCATTACTTGGGATCCATTATTTATGGCTAATATTGGTAAGTTATTTGATTTGAACCCATAAGAAGTGTGTGAGTCATTAAAAGCAATTTATATCAAATTAGGATGCATATGTATTCTGAATAAAACTGTCAATGTCAGTTTTCTTTCTTTATTATGCATTCCATTATACCAGGCACATATTTTAAAATTAATATTTTGGTTATATGCGACTCACTGGCAAAGCATTTCCATGATCTAACAGAGGTTAATTGATTTTTCATTACGCTTTCAGTTTAATAGCAGTAAATGGGTCCCTGAAGAGGCCCTCTACACATACACTGTTTTTCAAAACAGCAGGACTGTTGATTGTCAGTTGCCTGCTGATGTTCAGCAGTCTAGTACCATAGATATAATGAGTGATAAACCAATCATGAAGTGGCAAATAAAGGTAAAAAAGAAAAGATATCCTCATATTTATAAATAAAATATTTATGTATTAAAATTTCATAATGAATTTATAATATTATACTTAGAACAAATTATCTGATTATAGAACTACATATATCTTGCAGGTATCTAACAATAGTTATAGGTTCAGTAATCCCAAAATAATGATCATATATGATGGAGCTTGTCAAGTTAGTGGTCTCTATGAAAAGGACTTGTGTACTAGATCAGATCAGATCAGTCGCTCAGTCATGTCTGACTCTTTGCGACCCCATGAATCGCAGCACGACAGGCCTTCCTGTCCATCACCAACTCCCGGAGTTCACTCAGACTCACGTCCATCGAGTCAGTGATGCCATCCAGCCATCTCATCCTCTGTCGTCCCCTTCTCCTCTTGCCCCCAATCCCTCCCAGCATCAGAGTCTTTTCCAATGAGTCAACTCTTCGCATGAGGTGGCCAAAGTACTGGAGTTTCAGCTTGAACATCATTCCTTCCAAAGAAATCCCAGGGCTGATCTCCTTCAGAATGGACTGGTTGGATCTCCTTGCAGTCCAAGGGACTCTCAAGAGTCTTCTCCAACACCACAGTTCAAAAGCATCAATTCTTTGGCACTCAGCCTTCTTCACAGTCCAACTCTCACATCCATACATGACCAAAGGAAAAACCATAGCCTTGACTAGACGAACCTTTGTTGGCAAAGTAATGTCTCTGCTTTTGAATATGCTATCTAGGTTGGTCATAACTTTTCTTCCAAAGAGTAAACGTCTTTTAATTTCATGGCTGCAGTCACCATCTGCAGTGATTTTGGAGCCCAGAAAAATAAAGTCTGACACTGTTTCTACTGTTTCCCCATCTATTTCCCATGAAGCGGTGGGACCGGATGCCATGATCTTCATTTTCTGCATGTTGAGCTTTAAGGCAATTTTTTCACTCTCCTCTTTCACTTTCATCAAGAGGCTTTTTAGTTCCTCTTCACTTTCTGCCATAAGGGTGGTGTCATCTGCATATCTGAGGTTATTGATATTTCTCCTGGCAATCTTGATTCCAGTTTGTGTTTCTTCCAGCTCAGTGTTTCTCATGATGTACTCTGCATATAAGTTAAATAAACAGGGTGACAACATACAGCCTTGATGAAATCCTTTTCCTATTTGGAACCAGTCTGTTGTTCCATGTCCAGTTCTAACTATTGCTTCCTGACCTGCATACAGATTTCTCAAGAGGCAGGTCAGGTGGTCTGGTATTCCCATCTCTTTCAGAATTTTCCACAGTTTATTGTGATCTACACAGTCAAAGGCTTTGGCATAGTCAATAAAGCAGAAATAGATGTTTTTCTGGAACTCTCTTGCTTTTTCTATGATCCAGTGGATGTTGGCAATTTGATCTCTGGTTCCTCTGCCATTTCTAAAACCAGCTTGAACATCAGGAAGTTCACAGTTCACATATTGCTGAAGCCTGGCTTGGAGAATTTTGAGCGTTACTTTACTAGCGTGTGAGATGAGTGCAATTGTGCGGTAGTTTTGAGTATTCTTTGGCATTGCCTTTCTTTGGGATTGGAATGAAAACTGACCTTTTCCAGTCCTGTGGCCACTGCTGAGTTTTCCAAATTTGCTGGCATATTGAATGCAGCACTTTCACAGCATCATCTTTCAGGATTTGGAATAGCTCAACTGGAATTCCATCACCTCTACTAGCTTTGTTCGTAGTGATGCTTTCTAAGGCCCACTTGACTTCACATTCCAGGATGTCTGGCTCTAGGTCAGTAATCACACCATCGTGATTATCTGGGTTGTTAAGATCTTTTTTGTACAGTTCTTCTGTGTATTCTTGCCATCTCTTCTTAATATCTTCTGCTTCTGTTAGGTCCATACCATTTTTGTCCTTTAACGAGCTCATCTTTTCATGAAATATTCCTTTGGTATCTCTGATTTTGTTGAAGAGATCCCTAGTCTTTCCCAGTCTGTTGTTTTCTTCTATTTCTTTGCATTGATCGCTGACGAAGGCTTTCTTGCTATTCTTTGGAACTCTGCATTCAGATGTTTATATCTTTCCTTTTCTCCTTTGCTTTTTGCTACTCTTCTGTTCACAGCTATTTGTAAGGCCTCCCCAGACAGCCATTTTGCTTTGTTGCATTTCTTTTCTATAGGAATGGTCTTGATCCCTGTCTCTTGTACAATGTCACGAACCTCAGTCCATAGTTCATCAGGCACTCTATCTATCAGATCTAGGCCCTTAAATCTATTTCTCACTTCCACTGTATAATCATAAGGGATTTGATTTAGGTCATACCTGAATGGTCTAGTGGTTTTCCCCTACTTTCTTCAATTTCAGTCTGAATTTGGCAATAAGGAGTTCATGGTCTGAGCCACAGTCAGCTCCTGGTCTTGTTTTTGCTGACTGTATAGAGCTTCTCCATCTTTGGCTGCAAAGAATATAATCAATCTGATTTCGGTGTTGACCATCTGGTGATGTCCATGTGTAGAGTCTTCTCTTGTGTTTTGGAAGAGGGTGTTTGTTATGACCAGTGTATTTTCTTGGCAAAACTCTATTAGTCTTTGTCCTGCTTCATTCTGTATTCCAAGGCCAAATTTGCCTGTTACTCCAGGTGTTTCTTGACTTCCTACTTTTGCATTCCAGTCCCCTATAATGAAAAGGACATCTTGTTTGGGTGTTAGTTCTAAAAGGTCTTGTAGGTCTTCATAGAACCGTTCAACTTCAGCTTCTTCAGCATTACTGGTTGGGGCATAGACTTGGATTCCTGTGATATTGAATGGTTTGCCTTGGAAACGAACAGAGATCATACTGTCATTTTTGAGATTGCATCCAAGTACTGCATTTTGGACTCTTTTGTTGACCATGATGGCCACTCCATTTCTTCTGAGGGATTCCTGCCCACAGTGGTAGATATAATGGTCATATGAGTTAAATTCACCCATTCCAGTCCATTTCAGTTCGCTGATTCCTAGAATGTCAACATTCACTCTTGCCATCTCTTGTTTGACCACTTCCAATTTGCCTTGATTCATGGACCTAACATTCCATGTTCCTATGCAATATTGCTCTTTACAGCATCAGACCTTGCTTCTATCACCAGTCACATCCACAGCTGGGTATTGTTTTTGCTTTGGCTCCATCCCTTCATTCTTTCTGGAGTTATTTCTCCACTGATCTCCAGTAGCATATTGGGCACCTACTGACCTGGGGAGTTTCTCTTTCAGTATCCTATGATTTTGCCTTTTCATACTGTTCATGGGGTTCTCAAGGCAAGAATACTCAAGTGGTTTGCCATTCCCTTCTCCAGTGGACCACATTCTGTCAAATCTCTTCACCATGACCCGCCCGTCTTGGATTGCCCCACGGGCATGGTTTAGTTTCATTGAGTTAGACAAGGCTGTGGTCCTAGTGTGATTAGATTGACTAGTTTTCTGTGAGTATGGTTTCAGTGTGTTTGACCTCTGATGCCCTCTTGCAACACCTACTGTCTTATTTGGGTTTCTCTTACCTTGGGCGTGCGGTATCTCTTCACGGCTGCTCCGGCAAAGTGCAGCCATTGCTCCTTATCTTGGATGAGGGGTATCTCCTCACCGCTGCCCTTCCTGACCTTCAATGTGGTATAGCTCCTCTAGGCCCTCCTGCGCCCGCGCAGCCATGGCTCCAAGTCACTCCTCTCGTTGCTGCCCCTGGTCTTGGGCGTGGGGGCGTAGGGTAGCTCCTCCCGTCTGCTGCCCCTGGCCTCAGGCTTAGGGGCGAGGGGTAGCTCCTCCCGGCCGCCGCCCCTGACCTCGGACGTGCAGTAGCTCCTCTCGGCTGTTCCCGTGCCATCGCAGTCTGGTACTCTCGGTCGCCTCCCCTGACCTCGGGCGTGGGGTAACTCCTCTTGGCCGCCGCCCTTTGGGCATGGGGTCCTCCCGGCTTCTGCCCCTGACCTCGGACGTGGCGCGCCCGTCGCAGCCGCCTGCGCTATGCCGCGCCCGTTGCAGCCGCCAGGTATGTAACTTTTCCATTATTTTCACATTTGCATCATAGCTTTTTCATTTCCTGTGCTGCTGGAATATTAATGTAAGTTTTCACTTTCATATCACAAATACTAATAGAGAAAAGCCTTCTTCAAGGTTATTCAAGATTAAATCAAAATTGTTCTTCTGCCTATAACTCCGGTTAAAATGGCTGAGTTTCTGCCTTAAAAATTTTGAAGTGACAGGTTTACTCCTGAAACATCAAAACAAGAGGTTCAGGTTGAATTTTCTTTCCTACACACATTTTAAAAGTAGTAATAGTGATTTTCCAATAAAATGCTGCCTTATGGTTACTTTATCTTCTTTGTGGCAAATGACATGCATTTAGACAGAATTTGTAAAATGTGAAGGTAACACTTTCAAAGGGAGTTTCCTGTGGCCACTAAGCTCATTGAACCATGCAAATATCTACCATTTAAGGGATAACAGAACAGCACAGCCTGGGCTGAAACTTCTCACCCATATCCTTTTTAATCTATATCCAGTCCACTAGGCTTATCAACAGGTTTCTTTTCTATGTCAGTTGCTGATTTAAGTGATACCATGTGTGTAATATCACCTGGCTCTTCAGAACTAAGAAGCATATAAAATAGTTTTCATGTATCTGTTGTTCGGTCACTAAGTCATGTCTGACTCTTTGTGCCCCCATAGACTGCAGCACGCCAGGCTTTCCTGTCCTTCACTATCTCCCAGAGTTTGCTCAAATTCATGTCCATTGAGTTGGTAATACTATAACCATCTCATCCTCTGCCTCCCTTTCCTCAGATTTTTAAAATTTTCTTCTTGAGATTAACAATCAGATCACATCAATAAGAAATTTCTGTTTTTGAGAAGTTGTTTGATTTTCTTTCCCTCCAAATATTACATTTCCATATGTCCTGAAATAATTACTCTTCAAATGTTGTTATTCACAGTTGTTTTAACCTCTTGGGGCTATTTTGTTCTCATTTTTCTGCAGTGTTCCAAGTGATGTCAAGGAGATTTGGTAGAATGAGCAAGTTTATATATCCTGGACAAAATTTGATCTTCTTCCCAAGTTAAAAATGATTTCTACATTTATGATTACTTCTTTGCATGTCAGCATTTCTCTCCACTATTTGTGTAATAGCATCCATTATCAAGTATGGATGACTATGCCAGGGATCTAGTTTACTCTTGCCATGTTCAAAGGACTAGTGGGCTCCTGGAGGAAGGGAGAATAACTATAAACCAATCTAATTCCTAGATATGCAGGGGAAAAGAGTCTGTTTTTATTTGTAAATAAAACACTTCCTGTGTGAGTTTAGCAGTAAAAAGAAAGAAAAGTGATGCTTTATTCCCATGTTATTTATAAATTTTCTTATTCCTTTCATATTGATCAGTTCCATTAACACATAGAGGAAATTATTTGTTTTCTAAGATGCATTTATGATCAGAATATACAAAAAAATGTTTTCTAAAGTGAAAAAAATGTTTGCTAATCAATACAGACTTATAAATTGCATTTGTTGGAATCATCAACATATATGTTGCTTTCTTTTATGTATTGTGTATTTTTTTCCCTAAATACTAACTAGTTGTATCTTGATTGGTGTTTTCCTTTTTAAAAAATCTCCATTAGGAAAATGTTTGCATTATCAATGGACTCTGCTACATTGAAGGGGATAAAAATCCTACCAGCCCTTGTTCAATTTGTAGACCTAAAATTTCAAAATTTACATGGTCATTTTTAGAAAGTAAGTTATTCTTTTTAATCCAAATATTTAAAAACAATTTAAAATCATGGGTTACATAAATGTTTTTTTAAGATGAATACTGTGTAATTTAGGATTTTTCTTAATTGCATAATTTATTTTGCTGCAAGGAAATATAAGATGAAATGTTTTCATTATATATAATCTCTATGATTGCAGTACAATAGATATGGGATTTTTATTTTAATATGTAATAAAGAACACAAACCCAGCGCTATTATTCTGTGACATTCTGAGCATAATATTGGGTATGGATGATTTCTGGATGCTTTGTTCCACCTAAAAAAACTACCCAAATTATAGTCATGTACCATATAATTTCTTTACTTCTTTAAATATAGCCATGTATGATTCGATATAGGTGTTTCTCACATTCTCTTTTTTAATAAGGCCAGGCATCACAAAATACAACAAGATATAATTACTCCCTGGTCCCATGTAATTTTATCTAAGGAGTCATAAAGCGTTATATTTACATAGTGCTTTGTAATGTCACCATGTACGTTATTGAAAGTGCAATTTTCATTATTGTGTTAGACCATATGAGTCATTGCTCAGGTGCAAGACTTGGGATATTATGGGAAGAGTAGAAATGTGGGGAAGAATTTAGTGCAAGAAATAAGAGAAACACAATGTAACTTCTGAATTGGTGTCTTTTTTTAATGGCCTTGTTATGACTGATTCATCATAAATTCACAGTGTTCAAAGATATAAGGGGCATTGAATTATCTGTTCCAAGACCCCCATATTGAAAGGTGGGGAAATTAAAATCAGTCAGTATTATAAGGACATACAGGGGCAAGTTCAGTTCAGTTCAGTCGCTCAGTCATGTCTGACTCTTTGCGACCCATGAATCGCAGCACACCAGGCCTCCCTGTCCAACACCAACTACCGGTGTTCACACTCAGACTCATGTCCATCGAGTCAGTGCTGCCATCCAGCCATCTCATCCTCTGTTAACCCCTTCTCCTCCTGCCCAATCCCTCCCAGCATCAGAGTCTTTTCCAATGAGTCAACTCTTCGCATGAGGTGGCCAAAGTACTGGAGTTTCAGCTTCAGCAACATTCCTTTCAAAGAAATCCCAAGGCTGATCTTCAGAATGGACTGGTTGGATCTCCTTGCAGTCCAAGGGACTCTCAAGAGTCTTCTCCAACACCACAGTTCAAAAGCATCAATTCTTCGGCTCTCAGCCTTCTTCACAGTCCAACTCTCACATCCATACATGACCACAGGAAAAACCATAGCCTTGACTAGATGGACCTTTGTTGGCAAAGTAATGTCTCTGCTTTTGAATATGCTATCTAGGTTGGTCATAACTTTCCTTCCAAGGAGTAAGCGTCTTTTCATTTCATGGCTGCAGTCACCATCTGCAGTGATTTTGGAGCCCCAAAAAATAAAGTCAGCCACTGTTTCCCCATCTATTTGCCATGAAGTGATGGGACCAGATGCTATGATCTTAGTTTTCTGAATGTTGTGCTTTAAGCCAACTTTTTCACTCTCCTCTTTCACTTCCATCAAGAGGCTCTTTAGTTCTTCTTCCCTTTCTGCCATAAGAGTGGTGTCATCTTCCTATCTAAGGTTATTGATATTTCTCCTGGCAATCTTGATTCCAGCTTGTGCCTCATCCAGCCCAGTGTTTCTTATGATGTACCCTGGATATAATTCAAATAAGCAGGGTGACAATATACAGCCTTGACGTACTCCTTTACCTATTTGGAAACAGTATGTTGTTCCATGTTCAGTTCTAACTGTTGCTTCCTCACCTCTTCTTAATATCTTCTGCTTGTGTTTGGTCCATGCCATTTCTGTCCTTTATTGAGCCCATCTTTGCATGAAATGTTCCCTTGGTATCCCTAATTTTCTTTAAGAGATCTCTAGTCTTTCCCATTCTGTTGTTTTCCTCTATTTCTTTGCATTGATCGCTGAGGAAGGCTTTCTTATCTCTCTTTGCTATTCTTTGAAATTCTCATTCAGATGCTTATATCTTTCCATTTCTCCTTTGCTTTTCGCTTCTCTTCTTTTCACAGCTATTTGTAAGGCCATTTTGCTTTTTTGCATTTCTTTTCCATGGGGATGGTCTTGATCCCTGTCTCCTGTACAATGTCACGAACCTCTGTCCATAGTTTCTCAAGAGGCACGTCAGGTGGTCTGGTATTCCTATCTCTTTCAGAATTTTCTACAGTTTATTGTGATCCACACAGTCAAAGGCTTTGGTATAGTCAATAAATCAGAAATAGATGTTTTTCTGGAACTGTCTTGCTTTTTTGGTGATCCACCAGGATGTTGGTGATTTGATCTCTGGTTCCTCTGCCTTTTCTAAAACCAGCTTGAACATCAGGAAGTTCACAGTTCACATACTGATGTAGCCTGGCTTGGAGAATTTTGAGCATCACTTTACTAGCGTGTGAGATGAGTGCAATTGTGTGGTAGTTTGAGCATTCTTTGGCATTGCCTTTCTTTGGGATTGGAATGAAAACTGACCTTTTCCAGTCCTGTGGACACTGCTGAGTTTTCCAAATTTGCTGACATATTGAGTGCAGCACTTTCATAGCATCATCTTTCAGGATTTGAAATAACTCAACTGGAATTCCATCACCTCCACTAGCTTTGTTCATAGTGATGCTTCCTAAGGCCCAGTTGACTTCACATTCCAGGATGTCTGGCTCTAGGTCAGTGATCATGCCATCATGATTATCTGGGTCGTGAAGATCTTTTTTTGTACAGTTCTTCTGTGTATTTTTGCCACCTCTTCTTAATATCTTCTGCTTCTGTTTGGTCCATACCATTTCTGTCCTTTAACGAGCTCATCTTTGCATGAAATGTTGCCTTAGTATCTCTAATTTTCTTGTAGAGATCTCTAGTCTTTCCCATTCTGTTGTTTTCCTCTATTTCTTTGCATTGATCGCTGAGGAAGGCTTTCTTATCTCTTCTTGCTATTCTTTGGAACTCTCCATTCAGATGCTTATATCTTTCCTTTTCTCCTTTGCTTTTCACTTCTCTTCTTTTCACAGCTATTTGTAAGGCCTCCTCAGACAGCCATTTTGCTTTTTTGCATTTCTTTTCCATGGGGATGGTCTTGATCCCTGTCTCCTGTATAATGTCATGAACCTCATTCCATAGTTCATCAGGCACTCTATCTATCAGATCTAGGCCCTTAAATAGTCTTGTTTTTGCTAATTCTATAAAGCTTCTCCATTTTTGGCTGCAAAGAATATAATTGATCTGATTTTGGTGTTGACAATCTGGTGATGTCCATGTGTAGAGTCTTCTCTTGTGTTGTTAGAAGAGGGTGTTTGCTATGACCAGTGCATTTCCTTGGCAAAACTCTATTAGTCTTTGCCCTGCTTCATTCAGTATTCCAAGGCCAAATTTGCCTGTTACTCCAGGTTTCTTGACTTCCTACTTTTGCATTCCAGTCCCCTATAATGAAAAGGACATCTTTTTTTGGGTGTTAGTTCTAAAAGGTCTTGTAGGTCTTCATAGAACCGTTCAACTTCAGCTTCTTTAGCATTACTGGTTGGGGCATAGACTTGGATTACTGTGATACTGAACAGAGATCAATCTGTCATTTTTGAGATTGCATCCTAATATTGCATTCCAGACTCTTTTGTGGACTATGATGGCTACTCCATTTCTTCTAAGGGATTCCTGCCTGCAGTAGTAGATATAATGGTCATCTGAGTTAAATTCACCCATTCCAGTCCATCTTAGTTTGCTGATTCCTAGAATGTCGACGTTCACTCTTGCTATCTCCTGTTTGTCCACTTCCAGTTTGCCTTGATTCATGGACCTAACATTCAAGGTTTCTATGCAATATTGCTCTTTACAACATCAGACCTTGCTTCTATCACCAGTCACATCCACCACCTGGTGGCGTTTTTGCTTTGGCTCCATCCCTTCATTCTTTCTGGAGTTATTTCTCCACTGATCTCCAGTAGCATATTGGAGAAGCGCGCCGGCTGTGATGGACCCGGCAGAAGCGTGGCTGAGAGGAGCTACACCAAATCTGAGGTCAGGGGTGGCGGCCGAGAGGACCTATCCCAAGTCCGAGGTCAGGGGCGACAGCTGAGAGTGCCCGGCTGTGACGGCGCAGGAGGGGCCAAGAGGAGCTACCCCACGTCCAAGGTCAGGGGCAACAGCTGAGAGTGCCAGGCTGCGACAGCACAGGAGCGGCCAAGAGGAGCTATCCCCAACCTGAGGCCAGGGGCGGCGGCCGAAAGGAGCAATCCCACATCCAAGGAGTGGTGGCTGCGTGGTCACAGGAGGGCAGAGAGGAGCTACTCCACGTTCAAGGTCAGGAGGGGCGACGGTGAGGAGATACCCCTCGTCCAAGGAAAGGAACAATGGCTGCGCTTTGCTGGAGCAGCTGTGAAGAGATACCCCACGTCCAAGGTAAGAGAAACCCAAGTAAGACGGTAGGTGTTGCAAGAGGGCATCACAGGGCAGACACACTGAAACCATAATCACAGAAAACTAGTCAATCTAATCACACAGATCACAGCCTTGTCTAACTCAGTGAAACTAAGCCATGCCCGTGGGGCCACTGAAGATGGGCGGGTCATGGTGGAGAGGTCTGACAGAATGTGGTCCACTGGAGAAGGGAATGGCAAACCACTTCAGTATTCTTGCCTTGAGAACCCCATGAACAGTATGAAACAATATGAAAAGGCAAAATGATAGGATACTGAAAGAGGAACTCTCTAGGTTGGTAGGTGCCTAATATGCTACTGAGATCAGTGTATAATCATAAGGGATTTGATTTAGGTCATACTTGAATGTTCTAGTGGTTTTCTCCACTTTCTTTAACTTCAGTTTGAATTTGGCAATAAGGAGTTGATGATCTGAGCCACAGTCAGCTCCCAGCCTTGTTTTTGCTGACTGTACAGAGCTTCTCCATCTTTGGCTGCAAAGAATATAATCGATCTGATTTTGGTGTTGACCATCTGGTGATGTCCATGGGTAGAGTCTTCTCTTGTGTTGTTGGAAGAGGGTGTTTGCTATGACCAGTGCGTTCTCTTGGCATAACTCTGTTAGCCTTTGCCCTGCTTCATTCTGTACTCCAAGATGCTTGTTAACACAAACTTGATCTTTTATTGTTGGTTGTTGTTTACTTAGTTTGTGGTAGACACAAAAATCAATAACTATAAAAGCAAATAAATTGCAGTTCTTAAAGTTCCTAAGTAGTGTAGGAAAGAGACACATACGTGTGAAGAACAAAGTTCATGGAAGGAATACAGGTGGTTGACATTGATTGGGTGAGTGTGACCATAGGAACATCTGTTAGCTCTGCTGCCATAACAGAATACCACAGACTGGGTGACTTAAACAGCAGAAATTTGTTTTCTTACAATTCTGGAAACTGGAAGCTTGAGATGAAGTTGCCAGCAGGGTTGGTTTCTGGCTTCTCTCCAAGTCCTATAGTATTCATGCCTTATGACCTCATTCAATTTTATTCACCTCCTTAAAAGTATCTCCAAATACAGCCACATTCAGGTTTAGGGCTTCCACGAATGAATTCTGGGGAACACAATTCAGTCCCTTAGAGAAGCATCTGCTGAAGAGGTGATGTGTAAGCTAGTTCTCTGATCTAATTTGCAAGGAGTTTAATGCACATGACATTTTTATATGTTCTTATTCACAGTGCTTTGGTTTCATAAGTTTAACTCTGATCTGTTTTTCGTGTATACATTTATAGTTGAAACACGCTTTTTAAATGAATTTATTGCACATACTGTGGTTCTCACAAGGTCTGACAACAGTGTAACTAAGGAAAAGGATGGTATATATGCCAGAGACGGAGGAATGTTAAGCCAACGAATGGAAATGCCTTTATTAGGTAATTATTTTAGTTAAACTCTAATGACAAGTATTATCTCTCATTTGTTTTTCAGAAGATTCCCATATTTACCCCTCAGGAATTTTTATTTTCAAAAAGTTCTAAGATTATATAATGCATTTTAGATTATCCTTTTTCTTGCTAATCTTTTGAATTTTCTGGTTTATATTCTAGATAAATGAGTCATGTTGTGTTAGGAACAAATTGCATAATTATTTAAGGTGATTTTAGAGAAACTTAGGGTTGGAAGTGATCATTCCAAACTTATATTCTATAAATTCCTGGTCATTCATCATCTACTCAAACCCTACTCAAATGTGAAACTCACTGTTTCAAAAGACCTTTTCTTCTTCACAGTGCTTTCTTTATAACTCTTGTTTTATTCAGTAACACTATTATTCTTGCATGTTTCTAATTACTTTTCTTTATGCCTTTGCATACTATGATGTCAGCTGTTTATCTTCCAAGATATTGCATTTGTTCATTTTGCAAGGTATTGTTGATTATTGCAATATAGGAAATGTATCCTAATTTTAAAGTTATTCATGCACCCAGTTGCCTTATTTAACGCTATTTACACTCTTCTATGGTTTATTCTTGTCTTAATTTTGCTGGTAAAACATATTTTTGCAAATGGTGAGTTTGTCTCCATTTACTTTTTTATAGTAACTAAGATTTAGTCTAACTTTATGATGTACCGACACTAAGCAAATATTTTTAATACATTATTTCATCTGATCCTCATAATAGCTATATATAGTAACTCATTTTCATTTTACAAATGAGTAAACAGAGGCAGGAGAAGGCAATGACACCCCACTCCAGTACTCTTGCCTGGAAAACCCCATGGACGGAGGAGCCTGGTGGGCTGCAGTCCATGGGGTCGCTAAGAGTCTGACACAACTGAGGGACTTCACTTTCACTTCTCACTTTCATGCATTGGAGAAGGAAATGGCAACCCACTCCAGTGTTCTTGCCTGGAGATCCCCAAGGACGAGGGAGCTTGGTGGGCTGCCGTCTATGGGGTCACACAGAGTCGGACACGACTGAAGCGACTTAGCAGCAGCAGCAGCAAACAGAGGCACTGATGGGTTAAGCAATATGTTTACAGAGTTCTTAAATTACAGAGGCAAAACTTGAACTTGAGCAATCTAACAGCCCTCTTCCAGGTCTCAAATTTATGTTCTGATTGTAGCGGCTGGGACCTCCGGTGCAAAGTGTGCAGGAATGTTTCTTAATAGTTTTGTTTCTTAATGGTTTTAGTGGGAATTCTTCCATGTTTTGCCCCTAAGTATGGTATCACTACAGGTTTCTGCTGGAATTTTCCTTTTATTGGTTGCTTTCTCAGAATTCTCTGGTTTTAAGTCAGGAGTGGGTTTTACATTTTATCAAATGCTTTTTATCATCACTAACTATGTGCTATAACTTCTATCCCCTGGATTAACTTTTTCAGAATGTTTTCATAATTTTCTTTTTTATTTATTTAGTTTTGGCTGTGCTGGGTCTTTGTTGCTGTGAGGGCTTTTCTCTAGTTGTAGAGAGTAGAGGCTCCTCTCTAGTTACGGTGCCCAGGCTTCTCTTGATTGCAATGTCTTCTCTTGATTCAGAGCACAGTCTCTAGGGCAATCAGGTTTCAGTAGTTGTGGTGTGTGGACTCAGTAGTTGTGGTTTGTGGGTTTTAGAGCATAGGCTCAATATTTGTGGTGCACAGGCTTAGCTGCTCCATGGCATGTGGGATCTTCCAGGAACAGGGATTGAACACATGTTTCCTGCATTGGCAGGCTGATTCTTTATCACTGAGCCACCAGGGAAGCCCTTTCAGACTTTTTTTTTTTTAACAAAAATGGATGTATCAAATTACTTTTTAACATATTAATTTTTTCACTTATATCTTAATAAATTATGTTAGTTGAGATACAAGTCTATTTCATCCTGATGTGATAATATATAACTACACAGCTTCACTTGATTTATCTTAAATAAAATAGTAGTATTTCATTTTAAATTTGTGTATTTTCAAAAATAATGCTGACTATAAGATTATGCCACTCTGATAAAATGTTGATGTTTCATCTCTTTGTGCATGTTCCAACAGTTTTGCAAAATAGTCTTTCCTTGAAATTTGGTAAAATTTTTTTTCCATTAGATCAGCTGTCCTGACATCATTTTAGGAGGTTATTTTAGATTGTTTTTCTATTTCTTTCAATGTAGTTTTTCTGTCATCTACTCTATCTTCTTCAGTTCATTTATATTTTGCAAAAACTCATCGAGATTTCAAATTGTTAGTTTAAAATTATATGTATTATTATATACTTTAAAATTATTTTCATGTATGTATCTTTTCTGTTTTATCTACAGAGTTGTTTAGTTTTATCTTTCCATTGTTTGTTTTTGGATAAAACTTGCCAAAATCATCAAATTATTTTTTTTCAAATAATCATTGAAATTTGCTTTTCTGTTGTTTATCTGTTTATAACTTTTCTTTGACTTTTTGTTGTTTTGTAAGAGTTTATTCTGGCCACTGATCCTTTACATAATGTGTACTTGAAAGTGTCTTTTCTATCTCTATGGCCTGCCTTATCTATATTGTCTTTTTATGCAGAAATATTAAAACTTTAAACAAATACTTCTATACTGTTTTATATTCTGTGTTATCTTGTGTATCTAAATATATTACAGGTTCTCAGAGGGCAAGAATCATGTGTTGACTTTTAATGCTGTAAGACTCCTAGAATAGCATTTATACATGTAATAGATTTAAACAAAAAATTTTTAATTGAAATATGCATGCATGCGAAGTCGCTTCAGTCGTGTCAGACTCTGTGCGAATGGACAGCAGCCCCCAGGCTCCTCTGTCCACAGGATTCTCTAGGCAAGAATACTGGAGTAGGTTGCCATTTCCTTCTCCAAAATAAAAGGATGAGCAGTATCTTATTAAAGATGGTATTCTTATACAAATCAAGTCCCCAAATGTGTTTCACACCAGTGTCCTGAATACTGCGGGAATAAAAGAAAGACCTCACATCTAGATGAAAACAAATGATCTGGAATTGGTTGCTAATATGTTACCAAACAGAAACTAGTTACCTCATTAGAATGATTCTCTAACAAGAGAACCAAAGGCAGAGAAAATATGCTAACATTGCAAAGAATCCTGAATTTAGGTTATATATGAGGATGAATGCCTTGAATGAGAAGGTTGCTTAATTTGGGATTAGATATTGAAGTATAATTGCTTTACAGAATTTTGTGGTTTTCTGTCATATATCAACAAGAATCAGCCACAGGTACACCCATGTCCCCTCCCTCCAAGACCTCCCTCCCATCTCCCCCCACCTCCCCACCCCATCCCACCCTTCAGCCTGTCGCAGAGCCCCTGTTAGAGTTCTCTGAGTCATACAGCAAATTCCCATTGGCTATCTATTTTACATATGGTATTGTAAATTTCTATGTTACTCTCTGCATACATCTCACCTTCTCCCTCCTCTCCTCCCACCATGTCCATAGGTCTGTTCTCTATGTCTGTTTATCCATTGCTTCCCTGAAAATAAATTTATCAGTGCCATTTCTTCAGATTCCATATAAATGTGTCAGTATAAGATATTTATATTTCTTTTTCTGACTTACTTCACTCTGTATAATAGGCACTAGTTTTGTCCACCTCATTAGAACAGATTCAAATGCATTCCTTTTTAATAAACTGTGGAAAATTCTGAAAGAGATGGGAATACCAGACCATCGGACCTGCCTCTTGAGAAATCTGTATGCAAGTCAGGAAGCAACAGTTAGAACTGGACATGGAACAACGGACTGGTTCCAAATAGGAAAAGGAGTACATCCAGGCTGTATATTGTCACCCTGCTTATTTAACTTATATGCAGAGTACATCATGAGAAACGCTGGACTGGAAGAAGCACAAGCTGGAATCAAGATTGCCGGGAGAAATATCAATAACCTCAGACATGCAGACGACACCACCCTTATGGCAAAAGTGGAGAGGAACTCAAAAGCCTCTTGATGAAAGTGAAAGAGGAGAGTGAAAAAGTTGGCTCAAAGCTCAACATTCAGAAAACGAAGATCATGGCATCCAGTCCCATCACTTCATGGGAAATAGATGGGGAAACAGTGGAAACAGTGTCAGACTTTTTGGGCTCCAAAATCACTGCAGATGGTGACTGCATCCATGAAACTAAAAGACACTTACTCCTTGGAAGGAAAGTTATGACCAACCTAGATAGCATATTCAAAAGCAGAGACATTACTTTGCCAACAAAGGTCCGTCTAGTCAAGGCTATGGTTTTTCCAGTGGTCATGTATGGATGTGAGAGTTGGACTGTGAAGAAGGCTGAGCACTGAAGAATTGATGCTTTTGCACTGTGGTGTTGGAGAAGATTCTTGAGAGTCCCTTGGACTGCAAGGAGATCCAACCAGTCCATTCTGAAGGAGATCAGCCCTGGGATTTCTTTGGAAGGAATGATGCTAAAGCTGAAACTCCAGTACTTTGGCCACCTCATGAGAAGGGTTGACTCATTAGAAACGACTCTGATGCTGGGAGGGATTGGGGGCAGGAGGAGAAGGGGACGACAGAGGATGAGATGGCTGGATGGCATCACTGACTCGATGGACGTGAGTCTGAGTGAACTCCGGGAGTTGGTGATGGACAGGGAGGCCTGGTGTGCTGCGATTCATGGGGTCACAAAGAGTCGGACACGACTGAGCGACTGAACTGAACTGAGGTGCTATGTCATTGTAATTTTGATTTGCATTTCTCTAATAATGAGTGATGTACATGTAATAGACTTTAAATGAAGGAATGAAATACCTAATGTTAAATACTACAGAAAGTGTTAGTCACTCAGTCGTGTCCAACCCTTTGCACCTCCATGGACTGTACCAGGCCAGGCTTCTCTGTCCGTAGAATTCTCCAGGCAAAAATACTGGTGTGGGTAGCCATTCTGTTCTCCAGGGGATCTTCCCCACCCAGGGATCAAACCCAGGTCTCCTGCAGTGCAGGCAGATTCCTTACCGTCTGAGCCACCAGAGAAGCCCTCTGTAGGTAGAGCAGAACATTAATAAATATTATGCTAACTGTGACTAACATCTTTTTCTTTTTTGGTTGTTAAATTTGCATCAACTGTCAACAGAACATTCACTACTTGGTGCGAGCTCAATCCACAGTCCTGCAACTACGAAAATGTTCTTGGCTGCAACCAACTACCTCTCACACTTCTCGTTAAAATCAATTACAACTCAAATTAATCATTCAAAGAAGGCTATTTCCCATCAGATATCAGATTTGAATATGTGGCTCATACCCCTAGTGCAAACCTCTTCCTGGAGGAGTTGGCAGTTCCTACAAACAACCATAGTTCTTTAAGCATTCACCTGAACAGTTCTCATGGTGAAGTAGTACCCAGAGTCTCATCCAAACAGAGGCAGGAGAGTATAATTCTCAAACTAACAGGTCTGCCCAAGGTTATACACAGTATAAAAGGATGGGTTTACATCATCACTTATTACAGCCATCACTGTTTTGCCAGAAAAGCCTGGATTGACCAAAAGATCAAGTTGGGCTGAATCCCCTTGCTTTCTTGGTGTTTCCTGTGTGCCAACCACAGATGGTCACTTCCAGCGTGGACGCTGCCCCTTTGGATATTACAGAGATGGTAGCAATTGCAGAGGTAGTGTGACAACTCTTCAAATGTCACAAAGAAAACTATCTAGCTCACTGTTAAGTGCTTAAGAAGATACACCTTTCTATATATTACATTTTGTTTACTCCATTTAGTTCACTAACTTCTACTCATTTTATTTATTATTTGGGTATATTCTCTTCACATTTCAAAAAAATTAACACAAGTGTTGCTCAAATTTTTAATAATGTTGATACTAAAAAACATTATAACTATATAACACACTACAAATATATGAATTAAGTACCTACTTGTTCTAGGGCCTTTGGAAATATTTCGTTTCTATTATGTCATATAATCCACAAGGACTCCATGTACTAGGTATTATTTTTCCCGTTATACAGAAAAGAAAGCACAACCGTACAGGGCCAACCGACACTCCTGGTAGCAAGCAGCTAGGTATAAAATAACAGCATGAATAACACTGTGGTCTGGGTTCTTTTCAGCTCACAGAGGGTATTTAGCCTTTAAATGACTAATCCTGCATTATTTGTATAAATTAAGTTTCTCTGTAATTCCTCCAGCTCTTAACAATAAAACAAGTTAGGCATCACTTTAATTTTGAAAGGATTGTTTACTTCTTTTCACAATCATCAGCATAGTTTTCTTTGATACAAATAAAACTTCTGGCTTAGAAGTTACATTTTAATGTTCATATTATTTTCTTTTGTGTGTGTGTGTGTTTTGATTTGTTTGAGACCAGCTTAAGAAACAGAGCTGTTAGGGTGTTCCTTTGTTCTGAGTTACCTTGAGGAACTTCATTGTTTTTTTTTTTTTTTCTGTAGGAATAATGATAATAACCTTTAATTCTTACATGTTTATAACATAAAACTCCTTTTTATTAGCAAGTAAAACAACCTCAATCATTTCAGTTACTTCAAAAAGTGTTAAATGCCTAATAGAGTATATTGGGTTGTCAGAGAAGCTTAAGAAATAAGAACATATAAGCTTACGATGTGTTGCTGGCATTTTGCTCTTTGACATTATGATTCTCCCTGCCATTCACCAGCATTTAGCTAATTAGTATCTGACACTAAACTGCTCTCTGAAAGACTGTAATCCCTTTTATGGTTAGCAGCCACCATGTCCAACAGCAGATTTTCTATGGGACTAATTTCCTCATATGGTATGTTTTTCTTACCCTATTAATCATTTACCTCAGTCATCCTGGTAGTAAAACAAATATAAGGGGAAAAATAATTTTGTGAATGTTTGCAGTCATTATTGTTTAATAGCAATTTCAAATTTTCCAATTTCAGAGAATTTTACTTTTATTACAGAATTAAGTCTACAGGCAATGTGTATACACTGTATCTACAATTCAGCCTTTTTGCCTTGATTTTTCCAGCCATTTGTAAACATCCTTGGGGAAGAAACAGAGAGTGTGTTGCCACAAACATATGCAAATGCAAACCTGGTTACACCGGTTCTGACTGCCAAACTGATTAAGTATAGCTTTTATTAGTTTGCATAATGAATTTAATTGATAATTAATATTTCTAAGCCATGAGCTTTATTTTTTACAGCTGTATGTCATCCTGACTGCAAAAACCATGGAAAATGTATTAAGCCTAACATTTGTGAATGTTCCCCAGGACATGGAGCAATCTGTGATGAAGGTGATAATTCAAATTAAAAATCAAATAATAAAATCAAAATAATGCAATCTTTTAAAAGTGTTTTAAAGGTAATTCAGTTTTACTGTGTACATATTAATATGTACACAGTATATGTTAATATGTACATATTAATATGTATTAATGCTGGTGAGGGAGTCTAAGTTTTGTTAATGTTTATTAAAAATAATTTATTGAAGATTTAAAAAATTTAAATTTGCCAAATCAGAGGACCAAAAAACAATACCTCATATATCTTTGGTAAAAGTATCTGCAGAAATTTTTTTTTGATATTTAGTTATATGGAACCATATCCCTATAAATATTTTAGCTTCAAACAAAGGATATCTGCCTATTGAATAATTTCGCAAACATGGGTCCAAGGAACTGCTATTACCAAATAATTAGAAGATATCAGGTAGCAAAAAGAAACCTAAAAAATCATTTTTAAAAACATGTTTATAGCCATATAATTTCATTGCCTTGGTTGAAATCTTAAATGGAGAGTTTAGGAAATGGCATTCCTAAAATGGATAATACTTTAAAGAAAAAAAGTTGTTAAATTTTTAAGTAATATTTTTAAAGAATACATATTAGTGAGTTGTACATATATAATTATTAATAAACTGAGAGCCTATTGTGTTTTCATGGCAAGGCAAGGCACAAATTAACAAATTACAGTAAACACAGAATGAACTAACAGAAACAGTATGAATAGCATATGAAAATAATTATAGAAATATAGAAGTGTTCTCTTTGTAGGGCAAGAATGTGTAACTCCAAGTCTCACTTTTCAGAAGAAACCTTAGATTGTGTATTTCCATCCAGTTAACCAAAAGTTTTATAAACCAAAACATGCTGATGATTTATAGGTGTCTACAGAGTGTGACCTCATAGTCAATCCCACAGAACTAGATTTCATGCTAAAATAGAACTAAGTTTACTATAAATTGCTCATAGCAGAAGGTTTTATTGTGCTTGTGCTTCATAAACATAAACTGACTGTTTCCAAATTAGGAGCTGATTTAACACAATCTGTGTCTGCAGAAGGCTGGAGACCACCTTGTCAACATGGTGGCACCTACTTAGCTGGAAACCGCCGCTTTTGCCCGTATGGTTTTGTAGGAATAAGGTGTGAAACAAGTAAGCAAAGCTCTCTTGCAGTCTAGTATAATGAAATTGCTCCTTGAAGAGTTGATTGCTCTAATGTTAACTGAGATAAACCCAAACCCTATGCAAAATATATGCCTTCATGATTTGCTATGATGATTACCATTCTGCATACCACTGAGAGCACTGGGTGCCAGTAGTAAGTAAGATAAAGAAGCTTGTTCTTAGAAACAACTCTTTTCTGGACTCTGTCCATGACCATTACTTTGAGATAATAAGAATTCTAATTTGTTGTGTGTGCACAGTTGCTCAGACACGTCCAACTCTCTGCGACCCCATGATCTGTAGCCCATCTGGCTCCTCTGTCTGTGGGATTCTCCAGGCAAAAATACTGGAGTAGGTTTCCATTTCCTTCTCCAGGGGATCTTCCCAGCCCACGGATTGAACATGTCTCTTGCATCTCCTGCATTGGTGGTTGGGTTCTTTAGCACTTGTGCCACCTGGGAAGCCCCTCTAATATGTTGGCTTATATACAAATTTACCTCATTTAATCTATGTCTATGATTGCTTTCATTAGTAACAGTTTTCACAAATAGTCAACTCTTGCTTACTATTCATCTCAGTGATTTTCTACTTTCCCCATCTGTATTAACAGCAAACAATAAAGGTAACTGAATACGAAAACTGCGAACTATTTAAAGCCAAAAAATAAAATGTTTTTTATCTTTCTCTTTAATCTTATTCATTAGACTGTGGTCGGCAGTTATGAGCCACTAAGTCATAGCCTTTTCATACTGTTCATGGGGTTCTCGATTCATGGGGTCGCAAAGAGTTGGACACGACTGAGCTACTGAACTGAACTGAAGTCATAGCCAGTAATATGACCAGTACCGAATCTAACTTACCTTTCTTTTAATTTATCCTATGATCTTAGTTGTCTGTAACAGGCACTGTGAAAATGGAAGCAAATGTCTTAAACCAGATGTCTGTGAGTGTAAGCCTGGCTGTAGCACAGCCAGGTAAAATCAGAAATATTTTCAATAAATATGTCAGTTGAAAGAAATTCAAGGTGCATCAGTGGTTTAAGGTGCATCAATGGCTTAAGGATAAGGACTTGCAAAACATAAAACTAATCAGATGAGATTGGTATAGAGTTTTTATTTCAGATAGATTTTAAAACCCTGTCTCTCATATTCATTCATTATCTTTGTATACAACCATAGAATGTATTCCAGCTTTAATCTTATCCAACCCAACCAATACTTTCTTTTTTGGCTTTTATTTTTCCCTCATACTCTGCCTTATGGTGGAGAGAAACATATTTGTGTTGCATATTCAGGTCTCTTTGAAGATTTTTTAAAATCACAATGCAGACATTCTGTTTCATTAAATATTCAAGCACTTCTGAGTTAACTGGACATCATAATGTTATTCTATTTATTACAGTATCAGGCTTAATTCCTTGGCAGTGGTGTTTGCCATTATCTGTTTAATCCATTGTGATCTAAGGACTTTTCTCAACATAAATTTAATTCAGTGTTTATAGCTTGACAACTATGTGTGAAGCATGATGCAAAGGGAAATAAAGATCAATTTGATTTTTTCCCATTACAAGTAGCATATCATTAGTGAAGGAGATACAGATTATAATTATAAAAAGCACTATGTTACAAGTTGGGTAACAAGTGACATAATAAATGTTTACCTTTCTGGAAGCAGAGGAAAGAGAAATTCATTCTGACAGGTGCAGTTAGGAATAAAATTGTAAACTTTGGAGAACTGGCAAAATCGGGATTAAAAATGGAATTTGGGGTGACTTTCAAAGTGGAACAAAGGGAAAGAAGCAAAAACAAAGTGTGTTTTTGAGTGTGCTAGGACTTGAGTGCAGTGTTCCTATTTGAATTGGGAAGATGACTTAAAATCATGACTGAATGTATTTGAGCAGATTACAGACTATCCTGTTTGTGTTGCTGAATTGCTTTCTCTTAACTTCCAATTGTTTTACCAACAATGCTTACCAAGGGCATTCTGAATTCTAATAACCGCCTCTACATTCTTAGCTTGGTAATAACTTAATGAACAAACTTTCAAAGCTATTATCTGGTTATTCCTCTCCTCTTATTTTGGAAAAGTCTAATTAATTATAGGTTATGGGTTTAAATGGCAGTAAAAATAAAATATTTCATTATGCACCATTCTGTACTTCAGGGCAGCTTCCATTTTTAAATAACAAAACTTTTATGGTCCTTCTCCCTCCTACTGTTTACCAGCTTTGTGTGACCCCGTTTGCCTCAATGGTGGTTCCTGTAATAAACCAAACACTTTCAGTTCAGTTCAGTTCAGTTCAGTCGCTCAGTCGTGTCCGCCTCTTTGGGACCCCATGAATTGCAGCACGCTAGGCCTCCCTGTCCATCACCAACTTCTGTCCAAATGGATTCTTTGGTACACAGTGTCAGAGTGGTAATTATTCTTTCTTTATAAATAAAAAGGCAAAGGATCAGCTGTTATCCTTATGGGAATTCCCTTGTGTGTTATTTGTTGTTTTTCCCTTGCTGCTTTTAATATTTGTTCTTTGTGTTTGATCTTTGTTAATTTGATTAATATGTGTCTTGGGGTGTTTCTCCTTGGGTTTATCCTGTTTGGGACTCTCTGGGTTTCTTGGACTTGGGTGATTATTTCCTTCCCCATTTTAGGGAAGTTTTCAACTATTATCTCCTCAAGTATTTTCTCATGGTCTTTCTTTTTGTCTTCTTCTTCTGGAACCCCTATGATTCGAATGTTGTGGCGTTTAATATTGTCCTGGAGGTCTCTGAGATTGTCCTCATTTCTTTTAATTCGTTTTTCTTTTATCCTCTCTGATTCATTTATTTCTACCATTCTATTTTCTAATTCACTAATCCTATCTTCTGCCTCTGTTATTCTACTATTTGTTGCCTCCAGAGTGTTTTTAATTTCATTTATTGCATTATTCATTATATATTGACTCTTTTTATTTCTTCTAGGTCCTTGTTAAAAGGAGATCTTTCAATAGAAACTCTTCAAGCCAGGAGGGAATGGCAAGACATACTTAAAATGATGAAAGAAAATAACCTACAGCCCAGATTATTGTAGCCAGCAAGGATCTCATTCAAGTATGAAGGAGAAATCAAAAGCTTTTCAGACAAGCAAAAGCTGAGAGAATTCTGCACCACCAAACCAGCTCTCCAACAAATACTAAAGGATATTCTCTAGACAGGAAACACAAAAATGGTGTATAAACTCGAACCCAAAACAATAAAGTAAATGGCAACGGGATCATACTTATTAGTAATTACCTTAAATGTAAATGGGTTGAATGCCCCAACCAAAAGACAAAGACTGGCTGAATGGATACAAAAACAAGACCCTACATATGTTGTCTACAAGAGACCCACCTCAAAACAGGGGACACATACAGACTGAAAGTGAAGGGCTGGAAAAAGATTTTCCATGCAAATTGGGACCAAAAGAAAGCAGGAGTCACAATACTCATATCAGATAAATTAGACTTTAAAACAAAGGCTGTGAAAAGAGACAAAGAAGGTCACTACATAATGATCAAAGGATCAATCCAAGAAGAAGATATAACAATTATATAATATATATCCACCCAACATGGGAGCACCGCAGTATGTAAGACAAATTCTAACAAGTATGAAAGGAGAAATTAACAATAACACAATAATAGTGGGAGACTTTAATACCCCACTCACACTTATGGATAGATCAACTAAACAGAAAATTAACAAGGAAAAAAAAAAAATGTATCTATAAAGTTCACTAAAGCAAAGCACAGTAAAATGAGGTATGGCAATAAAAGGCGTTAAATTTATCAAATAAAAAAAAAAAAAGTGCTGAAAAATTAAAGCTGTCAATTCTGTAATAGATATTCATTGAAAGTATCTTTTGAAATGGGGTGAAAACACCTTCAGAGAAATGAAAGCTAAGGAAGCATGCACGAGCTATAAAAATGATAAAGTCCTTTATGAATGATGATAATATCAAAACAAAACTTGGAAATACAGGAAGGAGTAAAGAGCACTACGAACAGTCAATACATGGATAAACATTAGAAACTATTCTCTTTTCTTAATTTCTTCATGGTAAACTATCAACATTATATTGTGAAATTTTTCAGAAAAAAAAAATAAATAAATAAATAAGCAGGGTGACAAAAAAATAAAATAAAAAACTGGTTCAAAACAAAACAAACAAACAAAAAAGGCAAAGGAAAAGTTAGACACAAACAGAGCTCTGAGTAAACAAACATAAGACAATTTTCAAAGGGGAAGATGTTATTTATTTACTCTATTTCTTGTGACATTGCAGTTTTGGTCACCAAATTACCAATTCACAGAAATATATGAGTTATTGTGTAAAATGTTTACTTATTCAACTTATGTTAGGCTCACAGCCTTGGTGCATTTGTAGGACCAAGGTGTGAAACAAATAAGCCAAGCTCTCTTGCAGTCTTTCATGTGCAATGGTGTCATTTTTGTTGCCTTCTCTGCAAAAATGTTTTATTTACAGTCAATCTAATGTCTACTACTAATTTTATCTCATGATCTCTCTTGACTTTAGTTTCATTAAACACTTATGAAGAGCCAGCTACACACAGCAGTGTGCCCAGTAATATGAGACATAAAGATGTACCATTTACCCCATTTACGGCCTATGACTTTAACACTTTCACTCATTGAGTTAATGCTATAAGCTGTTTTTGTTTTTTTTTTCAGAATAATGGGCATGACCTGAAGTTAAGCACACAGGCATGAAATAATGTCAATAAATTAAGTTTTAAATCTGTTTTCTGCATCTTAGTAGTTTTGAGCCTATATGAATATAGAGTGGATTTTTAGTATACGATGTGATAATTTAACTTCTAAAATACATACTTTCTTTGTCATGTTACAGTTTGACTTCAATCCTGTTTTGTTTTGTTTTTTCACTTAGAGGTAGGTTAGGATTCTAAGATTGACACTGAGATGGAGAAGAAACCATCACTCTAATACTAGATATATTAAGCATTCAAAATGAGTTTTTCTAATTCAGATTTCTGTTAAGAAGCTAGGGTATGAACATGGAATGCAAAGACCAGGTTAAGGCAGATCTTGAAAATTAGGAGATTATTACTAAATGCATGTTTAAGAGTTTTAGGTAGAATTTTGAGTGGAGAATGTGAGAAAGGAAATAAAAAGCTATGCTTCTAATGCTATTTGCAATAGGTGTAAGATTTACTAAGAAAATTTATCCTCTAAAATGTATAAGCTGACTATATAACTAAGCAGGGACTCTCTAAATTACTAAATTGAACTAAAAATTGTCTAATGAACATGTCATGTTAAAATTTTTGGAGTTATCAGTCTTTATAATCTCTTAGTGGCATGGATATGACAAATTTATAGTTTCCAGGCCTTTACTTTCAAGTTTGAGCTAGACAGTTGCTGTCAAGTGTGAATGAGACTACAGTAGACCATATACAAGTACAGTCAGCACTTGGCATTAAGTAATGGTATTATTGTTATGATACGTTATAGAAAGTGCAGGAAAAAATATGGTCTTTATTTTTATTAAGTCACATCCCTTCTGAGCCCAAATAGAGGGAAGGGAAGATGGTATACATATTGAAAGCCCTGAATAAATTAGGCAGAATATGGTTAAAATAAGTATAAGGAGCATATACTGTGTATTCTATAGCATTTCAAAAGAGGGAGAGAGACACTGAGCTGAAAACAACACGAAAGGTTAACTATTAATAAGCAAGACTTAAAATGTGAGGCTGTGTGTGTGTTAGTTGCTCAGTTGTGTCCAATTCTTGGGACCCCATAGACTGTAGCCTGCCAGGCTCCATGGGATTCTCCAGGCAAGAATATTGGAGTGGGTTGCCATTTCCTTCTCCAGGGGATCTTCCCGACTCAGGAATCAAACCCAGGTCTCTGGCATTGCAGGCAGACTGAGCTATGAGGGAAGCCCAAAACATGAGGCTCAGTTCAGTTCAGTTCAGTCGCTCAGTCGTGTCTGACTCTTTGTGACCCCATGAATCGCAGCACACCAGGCCTCCCTGTCCATCACCAACTCCTGGAGTTCACCCAGACTCATGTCCATCGAGTCAGTGATGCCATCCAGCCATCTTATCCTCTGTCGTCCCCTTCTCCTCCTGCCCCCAATCCCTCCCAGCATCAGAGTCTTTTCCAATGAGTCAACTCTTCACATGAGGTGGCCAAAGTACTGGAGTTTCAGCTTTAGCATCATTCCTTCCAAAGAAATCCCAGGGCTGATCTTCAGAATGGACTGGTTGGATGTCCTTGCAGTCCAAGGGACTCTCAAGAGTCTTCTCCAACACCACAGTTCAAAAGCATCAATTCTTCGGCGCTCAGCTTTCTTCACAGTCCAACTCTCACATCCATACATGACCACAGGAAAAACCACAGCCTTGACTAGCCGGACCTTTGTTGGCAAAGTAATGTCTCTGCTTTTGAATATGCTATCTAGGTTGGACATAAATTTCCTTCCAAGGAGTAAGCGTCTTTTAATTTCATGGCTGCAGTCACCATCTGCAGTGATTTTGGAGCCCAAAAAAATAAAGTCTGACACTGTTTCCCCATCTATTTCCCATGAAGTGATGGGACTGGATGCCATGATCTTCATTTTCTGACTATTGAGCTTTAAGCCAACTTTTTCACTCTCCTCTTTCACTTTCATCAAGAGGCTTTTTAGTTCCTCTTCACTTTCTGCCATAAGGGTGGTGTCATCTGCATATCTGAGGTTATTGATATTTCTGCCTCATATCTTCCAATTTCCTTCATCCCTTAAATGCCATGAGCTCTTTCTATACACAAAGTAAGGCCAGATTACTTGGCTCATTTTGGAGTTTGATGGAAGATCCATCTGAGACTGGAGAATCTCATAAATATGTACACATGAATGGGTATTCTCCTAAACCTCCTTTTCTTAAAATGGGATTCGGGGTGGCACAATAAAGTCCATGTTTTATGCCATTTCCCTGTATTACTCTAATTATATATACTTTTTTGTATAGATGTAGTATTTATCAAGTTTTATAGAGTATATGAGTACTGCCCATTATAAAAAGGTCTTTTATTCTTTTTATTTTTAAGTGTTAAATTCCTAACCACAGGTATTTCTTGTGGTGTTTTTGTAATGAATAATAGAAATAACCTTAAATTCAATAAGGATTGTTGTTGTTCAGTCGCTCAGTCGTGTCTGACTCTTTGTGACCCCACGGACTGTAACCCACCAGGCTCCTCTCTCCATGGGACTCTCCTAGCAAGAATACTGGAGTGGGTTGCCATTTCCTTCTCCAGTGTAAGGATTAGAACGCAGAAAACTTAAGATCATTTCTCCATTATAAAAAGTACCAATAAAAATGCCAGAGAAAGGGAACTCAATCATTAACCAAAAAAGGCTCAGTCTAAAATAATGGATATTATTCATTTGCTAAAATCTTTCAGTTATATTGTTTTTATACAAAAAGTGTTACATTATTTTCACCTATGAATCTACTTGAAATCAGCTGAATTTTTCTTAGTGTTTGGAAATTTTCAAAAGGGGAATCTGTCCACAAATACGTTATTACCCAAACAAAACAACTGGGCATTCACTTTTACACCAAAAACTAAAATCCACTTAATCATCACTTAAGGAAAATTAAATTTAAAAATTTATAGGCAAGTTTGCCTTTGTATTACTATTTTTATATAACTGAATTTAATTGTCACATCAGGAAGAAGTATGACACAATAAAAATCCTATAAATGATAGAAACATCTATTTCTGAACTCCATGGAACAGAACCATATACATAGAAGTTACTAGTATACTGTATTCAGGATTATCCAATAACTATTCTTGAAAAAGCTGATGATTTATTGTTAAAAAGATTTTTTCCCAGGCCCTGACAGGAATAAGTCACATATAAAGCTCTGTCTCTATGACCTCAGTAGGTACCTAAAAGTAACTTTAAAGTTTTTTCTAAACATATGACCAATTGTATGACCAATTTTTCTAACTTCCATAGGAACAGGTCTTATTTTGAGCTTGGTTTTGACTTATTTTCTTGTTTTTTTTTTCCCAGGTGATTTCACTCTTTACTTTAGAGTTTGGTGAAACATAAGATTAGATTCATAATATTTGTACTATCATACTGAAGGCTCCATTGGTTATGAACACTTCACCAATATATTTCCAAGTTTGCTAACCCACTAGCAACGTATGGCTATAAGCACTGTATTTTATGACTTAGAAATGATGGTTTTAACAACTTGCAGTTGTGATCTTTTATTTTACTATCTCATTTCTCTGCCTTATGTCCCCATAGATCACACACACATAATGCAACATATAATAAGTGAATATGTGATATTCACAGATTGCTGCCATATGTTCTTTTAGCTATCTGCCAGCCTCCCTGTAAGAATGGTGGTCACTGCATGAGAAATAATGTGTTCGTCTGTCCTGAAGGATACACTGGTAGGAGATGCCAAAAAAGTAAGACACTACTAAATATGTTTGCCAGCTACAGGTAAAGCAAACATATGAATAGCAAAGCTATTGATATTTAAGGACTAATACTTCATCCCTTTATCTCCAGGTATCTGTGTTCCCATGTGCATTAATGGAGGAAAGCTTGTGGGACCAAGCCTTTGCTCTTGTCCTTCTGGCTGACAGGGAAACAGTGCAACACATGTAAGGGAAATGCCCTTAAAACGCTAAAGTCCACATGGGAACGTAAAGCAGGACTTCAAAGAGCATGTTCCTTGTTTTTTGTTTCCTTGCTTTTATTTTTTCTTATTTAGTCCTACTTTAGAATTTATCTTTTTTTTTTTTTTTAGAATTAATCTTTTTATTTCACTCTTCTTCCATTTCCCAGTGCAAAGCAATCCTCCTTCCATTGGTTTATTACTGGACTTGCCTAAACTTCTAAATCAAAAAGGTCCTAATTTCATATTACAAAATATGTATAAGTCTTCCTAGGAAATTCAGTTAGCATCAGTTGCATCAGTGTTTCAACTTTAAAACTGTTTTCCATAAATGTCTCTTGGAATGTTAACATCAAACTCCTCTGCCTTATATCAAAATAAATCACTTAATTAAAAAAAATATATATCTTTTAAAAATAGAGTAAAATGCCAGTTCCTCTGAACTCTTTCTTTCTAATTAGCAGAGGTACAGGGTATCCTGTATTTTCCAGTCTAGCCAATACAGTTGCCAGGATAAATGACATGTATTTAAGTCTTGGTTTCAGTTATAAGTAGGAGTCAGGGGAAGTTTTTAAAAAAATTACTGATTTCTTGGCCCTGTCTCAGACCAGTTCAGAACCTGAGAGGTTTTATTGCTTTCAATCTAGTTTTTGAGATGATGGCAGTTCTCATTCAAATGTTTCATTTTTTCCATAAAAGTCTAACAATGGGAAAAAGGTAAGGGGAAAAATTCTTTAATCATTGATGTTTTAACTGTTTCTCTTTTTTCTTTAATGAAAATTGTTGTGGCTTATGGTAGGATTTGACTAGTAAATTAAGTTTTAAACTTATTTGTATTTCCATTTGCAGCAATCTGCTTTCAGAAATGTAAAAATGGTGGTGAATGTATCGCTCCCTGCATATGCCATTGTCCTACCACACGGGCAGGAGCACAGTGTCAAACACCTAAGCCTACACAACTCACTTTCTACTCTGTGTTCTGAATTTGAATCTATTCTAATTATTAAATAAAGTATAGCTTTAAGAGAAATATATATAGAAAAATAAATCCCAGTATGCTGATTCATTAAAGTTTTAGAAATGGAGGGATGTCTTATCCATTTCTATACCTATTTAAAAAGGAATGTAGGGTATGTTATATTAATGTTTTGTGTAACTTAGAAAGATCCAAAGTATAATCTGTGGGGTGTCAGTGAATTCCTCTTAGGTGGACTTAAGAATTTTTTAAGAATTTTTTGTTTTTCATTTTAAAAGATCTTTCTTTTTCTTCTAGTTTTATTGCAATATAATTGACATTCTGCACTGTATAAGGTGTACAACATAATGATTTTACTTACATATATCATGAAATGATTACCACAATGTTTAGTGAATATTCATCTCATATAGGTACATTAAAGAATTTTTTTAAAAAGTATCTTTCCCTTGTGATGAGAACTTTTACTCTCTTTTTTTTTAAAATAAAAAACCAAAAACCTGATTTTATTTATTTTTTTTGAATTTTAATTTAAAAAATTATACATGTGTTCCCCATCCTGAACCCTCCTCCCTCCTCCATCCCCATACCATCCCTCTGGGTCGTCCCAGTGCACCAGCCCCAAGCATCCAGCATTGTGCATTGAACCTGGACTGGCATCTCGTTTCATACATGACATTTCACATGTTTCAATGCCATTCTCCCAAATCTTCCCACCCTCTCCCTCTCCCACAGAGTCCATAAGCCTGTTCTATACATCAGTGTCTCTTTTGCTGTCTCGTATACAGGGTTATTGTTACCATCTTTCTAAATTCTATATATATGCGTTAGTATACTGTATTGGTGTTTGTCCTTCTGGCTTACTTCACTCTGTATAATAGGCTCCAGTTTCATCCACCTCATTAGAACTGATTCAAATGTATTCTTTTTAATGGCTGAGTAATACTCCATTGTGTATATGTCTTTTGTATATAATGTACAGTGGTAATTATATTTATCATGTTGTACATTTCATCCCCAGTAGTTATTTAACTAGAAGTTTGTAACTTTTGACTGCTTTCCTCCAAGGGAGAATTAGATGAAGAAGGTTTTAATATATAGTTTAAATATTTTTCTATATTATAGGGTAGATATATATCTATCATGGAAATCAGAGAAAATATGAAAAATTTTTTAAAAATAAATCTCTCCAAATTCCTTCACCCAGAACTAGTTTATGCCTTGATTTTCTCATCTTAGCTATTTCCACTTTTAGTTATAAATTTTTATATAGATGGGATTTCATGTTAAAGAGAAAAATCAAATTTTATGCAATTTTGAAATTTATGTAAACTTGAAATAACATCTTAAAATATTAACAAATATTGACTTAATGGGAAAAACAGAAAATCTCCTCAAAGTACTTTCAAATGTTCAATAACTACATAATATAAAAACTAGTAATGCAAATGTATTATAAACTGAAATTATACAATTGTAAAATGACTGTATTTTTTTACTAAAAATACCTGCTCTGCTTTTCAGTATGCTTGAACCACACTCATTTCCATTTGTCAGAGATTCTGCATATAATTTTTATGACTCTTAGAGTTTATTTTATTATTAATCACTATTCACTTCTCAATCTAGTAAAATATTTTCAAAGAAATCATTAAGTGCTAGTACTTATGTAAGAAATATGTGCTCAAAAGTCAGTAGTTCACATTGAAAGTCAGATGTGATAAAATGCTATAAAAAGGAACACTCAACCTCGATTTGGCCTACTCATTCTGGGAGGGGCTGTGTGGACCATGAGAGAATGATGAGATGCTAAAAGCACGTGAATGTGAAAATACGCTCCAGTGCTTGTGAACTCAGGTACTTGAGCACAGTCTGAAGACGTGCACCCTGCTTTTGCACCTTGTAGCTTCTGTGTGAGTTTTTAAAAGTCCCCTTCCTCAAAAATGCTTTACTTCTGTCTGTCTGGAAACTGTCTAAATACTGATGATGTTATTTATACAAGTTGTTTTACTGCCATCTTCTGGAAAAATTGTAATAAATATTAAGTCTATGATGTCTGTGATATGAACAGTGTTTAGTTAGCTGTGGAACCTCATCCTTTACACAACCTGCTCAGCTGTACACAATAGCTCTGATAAAAACATATCTTTCAATGTTGCATTTATACTAGAGGGAGTATTATTCTTATATATGCAAGCTTCAAATATGAGCTATTTAAACAGATACTTCTCCCGTGAAAAATAACTGTATTGTATATAATTTTACATTATGCCTATATTTAGTCAGTATTACTTAAAAGTGTTTCAGAGTCCTTAGAAACATAATTTTAAATGATATATTAAATTCCATAATATAAATACTATAATTCACTTGACCTTTCCTCTCATGTTGAACATTTCTGTTATTTACAAACTGCTACTATTATAAGAATTTTTCTCTATAGGTGGGTAGGTAGGTAAATGATGGAGGAAAAAAAAGACAAAAGATAAACAGATATTGAAATAGATATAGGTATTTTAAAGCTGCATAGGAAGAGATTTTAAAGAAGAAATTTCTAGTACAGATAATATGAAAATCTTTAGGAAGCTTCCAATAGAGTGGTTTCACATTAAACTTCCATTGAAGTGAAGTGAAGTCGCTCAGTTGTGTCCGACTCTTTGTGACCCAATGGACTGTAGCCTACCAGGCTCCTCTGTCCATGGGATTCTCTAGGCAAGAATACTGGAGTGGGTTGCCATTCCCTTCTCCAGGGGATCTTGCCGACCCAGGGATCGAACCCTGGTCTCCCACATTGGAGGCAGACACTTTAAATCTCTGAGCCACCAGGGAAGCCTTCCATCAGTAGTACATAAAACTTCCATCAATAGTACATAAAATTGTCTGTTTTTCCATATGTTGGTCAGTACTGAGTTGCCCCTTTTAAATTTTTGCTAAAAAAGTTTTACTAAAAAGCAAATTATGAATGCTGATTTGAATCTCCTCTCTAAAGAAAACAAAAAGATCTGTTTTAAATACTTTAAAATATAGCCAATGAAAATGTTTGCTTTAATAATATTGATATCTTTATGAAATAGTAAAACTGTTGTGTTGTGTTGCACACTGGTTGCAGAAATATAGTAGTGCAATTGGTCATTCATTGATTCTTACGACTATTTTATAGCCAAGTTGCTGAATGGCTTCAGGCCTTTGGAATTGTCTGAAGCATTTGTGTTAAAAGACAGTAACTGTAAAAACTTGTGTATTACAGCAATTTGCAATCAAAATGTCTTTATGGAGGCATATGTGTACTCCCCAACATATGTTCTTGCCGCACTGGATATTCTGGAGTCAAATGTGAAAAGAAAATACAGGTATTTTACAGTTTAAACAAAGATTGTATTAGATATTGACACCTGCCATCAACTGGGATATTCAGTTGATAGATACAGTAATTTATACCTGTTAATGCTTTTTGTTCTTTTACTTCTAAAATAGAAAATATACAAGATTTTACTGTTTTCCTCTAAAACTAGATATCGTATCATTTTTGTGTCATTATAGAGTTATCTTGTAGAATTTTCATGTGCGCTTATGGAATTTCAGTGTGTAGATAACAACCATCAAACATTATATAATATTTCATGACACCAGAGCTGAAAGAGAGCAAGTATCTCACAATATAGATTTAAGACACCAATAATTTATATTTGGTCAAATACTAGTTAAAAAGACCACCTTCGCCCTTTAAAAAAATTTTACCACCTTTACATCAGGGAATCACTACTTCATTGATGGGGGGAGGCGTGTTTCTAAACATGTTCAGCGGATCATATGCCACTGAAGCATTGAATATCCTCATTCTTTTCCTTGATAATAGTTCTCTCTCTTCATTTGTCTGCAAGCATGCTAAGTCACTTCAGTCCTGTCTGGCTCTTTGCAAACATGGACTGTAGCCTGCCAGGCTCCTCTGACCACGAGATTTCTCAGGCAAGAATACTGGAGTGGGTCGCCGTGCCCTCCTCCAGGGGACCTTCCCAACTCAGGGATGCAACTCACATCTCTTGTGTCTTCTGCATTGGTAGGCAGGTTCTGAAAAACTAGCACCACCTGGGAAGCCCCTCTCTTCATTTACTTGATGTATGTTCAGTTGTGTCCTGCTCTTTGTGACTCTGTGGACTATAGCCTGCCAGGCTCCTCTGTCCATGGGATTTTCCAGGCAAAAATAACTGGAGTAGGTTGCCAAAAAACTATTTCAGAGAAAACAATTTTAAAAACTCTTCATATCATTAGAATTAGGATTTATTTGTATTTTGAAAATCAAGAAAGCAATAAGACTTTCTTGCAGTTTCTGAAGCTGTACCCCCCCCATGTGAACTATAAAGCCAGTGCTATGTAAACATCTATTTTAAAAGTTTCTATGATTGTATCAGCACTAGTAAAATGAAATTGAATTTTTTAGGCCTCCAATTTTAAATTTCTAAATATCATCAGCCAACGTATTTTTTCAGTCCTGATTCCTACACAATCACAATTGCAGCAGAACTCTCCAAAAATTTCTTAATCTATTGGTTTAGTTGCTAAGTTGTGTCTGACTCTTGTGACCCCACAGACTGTAGCCTGCCAGGCTCCTCTGTCCATGGGATTCTCCAAGCAAGAATACTGGAGTGGGTTGCCATTTCCTTCTCCAGGGGATCTTCGCGACCCAGGGATAGAACCCGGGTCTCCTGCACTGCAGGCAGATTCTTTTATCAACTGAGCTACTATCTATTTGATTTCCTTTTAAAAAGCAATTATATGCTATTTAACACTTCAAAAAATCCAAGGGTCTTGAATATCAGAGTACTCTGGAGTATATTATATTTTGAAAAATGATAAGGAATTTTATTCCTGAAGATACTGAATGAGACTGGCTTGGTGGCAAAGTGGATATGTATATATGTCTTTCTCCTAGCACTGGTGTTCCTTATGGAAGTTCCTCATCATGGTGTTCCTCATCTCCGTTTTGAGAAAAACAAGATCGGAATAGTATTATGGTTTGAAAACTAGAAAACAAAAGTTACTGAGTATTTGATCAGCTATTATTGAGAAAAATAAATATTTTAATATAAAAGTTTGAGTTAAGGCAGTCTGAATATACTTTATTTGAGATTTTTTTATGGCACAGAAAACCCTATGACCTCAAAAGCTTTCAAGTCCACTTTGACATACTAAACTACTTCTCTATGTTCTATTTTTATGTACTTCTTTACTATCCAAATCCTTCCTCATATGACTACTAGCAGATCATCATCCCCATTTATGTTTCTGAGATCCATCTCGAACCATATTAAGGAAAGAAAAAACACGAGGTCATGGGGCAAATGAAACAAAAAGAGTTAGCTCAAGGACCACATGTCCTGCTCTGTTGTAACCTGCTCTCCCAAGCTCTTATGGGTTGCTAGAATTTCAATGAAAGAGACAAAGAATTACTAGCTAGAAAGAAGACATGGAGAAAGAGGAAATGGGGAAGGGAGGTGCTAGAGAGGGTAGTTTGATGAACAGCTTTGAGAGATTTCATAACCTGCTGCCTAACTGCTAAGTGTATTTCTTACATCCCTGCCACTTGTTTGCTCTGTGACCTTGGGCAAGGTATTACACCCCACCCTGAGCCTTAATTGTTTTCATCTGTAATATGGAGCTTATATGGGGTTGTCATAGGATTAAATATGTTAAAATATGTGAAGTACCTAGAACAGTGCCTGGCATGTAGAAAACACTATGTAAGTTTGTTGGTGGTTACACTGAATAGAGGAATAGAGAGAGGTGGAGAAAGAAAAGGATGGACAAAGAGACCTGAGAGGAAATTTTGCAATACATGAATGTCAAAAGTCTTTTCCTAGAGAATATAAAAATACTTATTTGGTTTTATGGAGCATGGATATTTCTTGAATATAACCCTTTACCAAGATGGAATCATATATAATTGTATGCAAGCTCCATTAAGTCACAAGTATTTTGACATTTAAATATGATCTTGATTAGATCTCAATTTTATGAGAGCAGTTCTTAGTCTCTAATGCTTTATGTCAGGAGGAAGAAGGCAGCAAATAATGAGTCAGAATTACCTAGTTTTCTAATATTCTTTGAAACTTGATTTCCCTCTTTCTACTGCAGGTCAAATACCATTGAGTAATATCAAGTATAAGAATGGACATTTTTATTCAGAAGAAGTTGAAGTTAACTATTAATACTTGAAGTTTATTTGAACATCATTCTTAAAGCTCTTTTAAAGGTTGAAGAAACTAATAAAAACAGACTGGTCTTAGTTGTCATTGTTAGAGAAAAGGAAAGGAGAAATCCAGATAATCAAATTTTTACTTTGACGTGATTTGTTATTAACATATTGAAATGATGTTTTTGACAGTCACAATATTTAATAAACTGAATGTTTTCCCTGTCTTTACTGTGACAGTGTCTTTATCATGTGGGACCAGTCAGCATCACAGAAGGCATCTGAAGTATCCAGATATACAGTCTTAATGCAAAATTAGGAACTCTCAGGACTGCTGGAAGAGCCTTAGTGGGGATGGGGGAGGCTAGGGAAGAGGTCAGGAAAGCAGCTGCTGAAGGTCAGAGAAATTGAGAATGAAGATGTCACTTTAATTCCAAGCATCTAACAGCAAACACCTTTGAAGAAATAATGGCTTCCTATTCATGCCCAGCTTCTAACTCTCTGGAAGGCTCTTTTCATTGGTGAACTCTAACCCAGAACCACGCAGAGAAGGGGTTCTGGAAAATGTGCTCCTATCCTTAGGAGGAAGTGACAGTGATGCCAAGGGAACAAAAGTGAGCTCACACGGGACATATTGAAAGCTCTGCATCTTACTCCTTTGGACTATATTCTGGAGGTAAAGTTATTACTTTTCAGTGATAAAAAACCATGTTTAGTTTGGTCTGTTTATTTTTCATCTCTACTCTTTCTGCTGCTCTGACGTGTACAATTTCTGGAGAGCGGGGAAGAAATAATGGAGTTTGGAGTTTTAAAAGACTCATTTGGTCACTGTGTTTTCTGTGAAAAGGTCTTTTATTCATCCATTCTTTTCGGTACCATCATCTATTTTGATGCAGAAATGAAAGAAACTGTCACAAAATCAAATCCGCCTATAAATATCAAAAGAGATTTGAATACTTCATAAAAGAAAATTAGATTGACATGATTGTTAAAGAAGTGGGAATGTCAACAAAGAATATATAAATAACTGAAAGCTCTATTTCAGAGATGCAAATAATTATACATTAACTAGAGTTATAACACTTCTTTTTCTCTATTATATTTGACCTCAAACTTCATTATCTTTTTTAAAAAACATTTTATTTTAATTTGAACATGCCTATTAAATCATATGAGTTTACAAAACTCATTTTGTTTTTTTAAATGGAAAGACTAAGCATTCCTAGGCCATGTCTAAAATTACAAGACAAAGTAATACATTGTTAGAATAAAATTATTGCCTAACTTTGATAAGAATCTATGCATTCAGTGTCAGAATTAAGGAGATTTTATCATTTCATCTTTGCTGAAAGATAAAGAATCATTTAAGAGAATATAACATGTTTTACTATGTCTTATTTTATTACCAATAATATAGAAATACAAATGCAAAATAAACCTTTAATAATTTATATGTGGTTAAATTTGTAATCTGTTGTGAAAATAAGTGCTAGAAAGAAAAAAGTAGATGAGAGTGAATAATTTTTTAGTTAATAACTAGAATTAAATTCCTATAGAAGCTGTCATAATGAAATAGCTATAATTTTTATATCTGCTTCTGCCTTCTTTGCTCAGTATACAGTATTGCAATTTTATTAGTAACTTACTAAGCTGATCTTCAATGTATATTTTTTATAGTTAAAAAGTTATAATAGCTCAAGTATTTATCCTGAAATGTCTAAACCAGGATTTTAAAATCTTTATAAACATTTTCTAGATCCACACCAAGACTCTCAAGCTGCAATTAAAATATTAATCAGTAGACTATGCATTTATAATAGATTTAATGGACCTATATAGGCTAATAATGAAGAAATGCTATGGTTTACAGCTTACAGATTTTATATAAAAGCATTCCTTATGAAAGCTAATGACTCATGCAAATAGAAGTAATTTTCAGAAATATAATGTGAACTTTGAAAAGCAAGTAATTTGATAAATTTATGAAGAAGTAATTTAAGTTTTTCTTATTTCTTGGTTATATTTTCACATCTATTAACTTGAAAAATCTTTTATCCAAAATCTATTTGGAGAATATTTTGAAGATAATGTGTTTGAGAATTTAGGCAAAAGTACTTCAACATGTGTAAGTTCCAGTGTTTATGTTATCTTCTAAAAATGAATTCTGATCTTAAACATTGTTTAATATGCTTGGCTATTTTGTGTTTATTCGTGTTAACATTTAAATGAAATATATGAATTATCAAATATTCTTAACCTTTCTTTGACCCTCTAGAATTGGGGAGACCTGGGTTTTAATTCAACCCCAAATCTTCATGCCATCTTTTCCCAGTTATGTGGCCTTGCACAAAGAGCTTCTATATTTAATTCCTTCATTTGTAAGATAGGGATAAATAATTCTCATTTCAGAGATTAGTGGATAATTTTTAATTTAAAATGAGATAATTATAATTTTTCACAATGTCACCTAATAAATGCCCAATATATGAGTGTTATTATATGTTGCTAAAAACGAATTAGTGGAACCACTAGGCTGAGGAAAAGATGACAGACTCCTCTATTTGGGTTTTAGGTTTTCCAATGATTATTGTATATTGGTGTTTCTTGTTTCTGACTAAAGAGTTTACTTTTAAAAAGCACTGATTAAACAATATGTGAGTCAAAAGCAAGGTAAAATAAGGGGATGTAAATTTTCAATCAACTCTGGCATACAGTTATTTAAAATTGAGGACAGTCTTGTCCATCAATGTGAAAACCAACTAACCTCAGCTGTCAATCTTTTAAAAATGTTGTAACTGCCAGATGGAATTAGCAGAGTTTCACCTGCAGATGGTGCTAGATCCTCAGTTCCCAGATACCACACACGCAATGCAAGATGACCACTGGGTAAGACAGCTTATTAAACATTTAATGCAGACATGATATCTTTCAAAAATAAATTTCTTTGCTAACACAGTATCGGTCTTTCTTATGAAAAGATCATCTGTTACACCTGGTGATTAATCAATAATTTCAGCCACTTGGCTGACTGCAGTTAACAATTCCCATTGTGCTAGTAAAGGATGAATTGCATTTGAAGATTTAGTGACCATCTATATGAGATTTAAATTGCTGTGAGAATTATTAGGGTAAGCAGAAAACCTTTGTTTTTCATATGTACATTGAACTTGGAAAAGTCTAGAAATGCAAACAGTCAGTACTTTCAGGTATTTCAAAGTTATAATGTTTTCTCCTATTATTGACAAATAATCATAAGTCCCATATGTGGTACACCCTGAGAGAAAAAAAGGCTTTGTAAAGGATGATGGTTTTCTGAATATACTCCTTCTTGGCACTATAATTTTATCTGAAGTAAGCAGGTTCCCCCCAGCTATATGTCTTACATATGACAATACCTGGAAAGTCTTTGACTTGAGAGACTAGAAACTTGAGAAAAGTATTAAGACTTACTGGACAAAAACAGTACAGTGAAAGTAATTCCACTTTATTTCCCAACTCCCTCAGGCAGCAAGATAAATAGATCATATACTATACATACATATATAGTAGACTCTGATATCAAACTTAAATCTTGCTCACCAAGTAACTGTGGCCCTTGCTAATGTGACCAAGAGATACTGTTAGGATCTAGTTTTGATTCTCATTCTAAGATCTCGAGATCTTCATCTGCATTTTCTTTACTGCTTTGGTTCAATTCTGCCTGAGCTGAGATGTTCTCTCTTGGTTGAGGGCTCTGATTATGAATCAAAGGAAATTCTTAGAGTTTGTGTTTCCATGCCTCCAAGTTGTGTTTTTAGCCATCAAGACCTGTCAATGTTTGGCAAAAACCACTACAATATTGTAAAGTAATTAGCCTCCAATTAAAATACATAAATTAAAAAAAAAGACCTGCCATTCTTTTCTAAGGACGATCTTGATGATATCCCCTTCGTTAGTTTATGGAGACGGCAGCTTCAAGGTGCTTCATCTATGAAGCAACCCCTTTGTTGCCATATCAGTGTCCTCTGCTGATGCACTCTCACTGATAACTTGCAATTTCTGAGGACTCCAGAAATAAACAGGACTTTTTTTCAAATTCTTTTTTGTGACAACAGTCAATTCTTCCTTTGGAGCTGACCTGAAATCTATCTCCCCATATTAAAGATTCAAGCCATTTTCAGTGTAAAGTCATCATCAATGCACCCTGCCTGCAGCATTACAAGTGAAATAAATAAAGCATCAGAAATGCTATGGATAGTCTGACCCCTTCATTTTCTACACAGTGGCCTGCAAAGAAGAGTAGAATGGTTCAAACCAAGAAAAAAACATAAAGCAGTAGCAGAACTTCGTAAAAAAAACCAAAACTGGGGCACCTTCTCATAGCGTTTGTATCATGTCTCACATGAGTGATAGAAAAATATTTTAGTTTTCTTTTTCTCCCCAGAAAAGAAGAAACAGCTGTAGGAAATGGAAATTGACCTTACCAGAAATAAAACTTGAATTGCTCATTTTGAGGGTTGGCATACGGCTGTGTGCTTGGCTCTGCAGAGCAAGAGTGGGATTTTTCTAGAGCCATATGGTTGGAGTCAAGAAGGGCAATGAGTTAAAGCAGACAGAAGGCAGTTTATGGGTAATGATGAAGTCCTGAAGCATAATATATTCTAAAATGTTTCCAATATTAGATTTACATTGAAAAGGAGGGGGCTGCCAGGAGATGCACTGAGGTGTTTTTCTCCTGAAATGAGAAAACAAGGATCCCAGACTGTACTACCTGTCAGCTCTGCTTAGATGACCTTACCTTCCAGTCGCTGTTAAACCAAATGATTAAGAGAAATGTCCTGTTTCTAATTGTTTGAACATCATGATAGTCTTCCAAACCAGTATCTATTGAGTTTCCACTGAAACAGAAAATTCCTTCATTAACCCATACAGGCAGGTTGATAACAGGCTCTGCCAGTCTATATTACTCAGCCCTAACTAACCTAGTGAGACAACTGACTAGAAAGGGAGTTGTTTCATTCCCCATTCCTCAGGGAAAACTAAACTGACAAGCATGGTTGAAACCATGATGGATAAGCAGTTTGTAACTTCTGACAGAATTCTCGTGCTGAAAATACATATGTGAGATTTTAACTAATTAGGCCTCAAGCTCTTTGTAAAAGCCACATTGCAATTAATTAAGATGCTACTCATTATTTTTCAAAAAGCAAATTCTTTATCATAATTCACAAAAGTGTCAGAGAAGAGTAAACATTATAACACTACCATATTATTATTTTTAATGCTAAAATAGATAAAATATTTAAGACGAACTCTGTTATTTTTAAGCTGTTCATTTGACTTGAAATTGACATATTGTTATGAATACTTTAGCCAACATGTAATTATAATTGAGTTAAATGAAAATTAAAATCAAGATTTGTAATATTTTATCGAGATCCAAATTTAAAGAATTATCACATCCACTTTTAAGAGCAGTGCTACAAAACGGGACCTGTCAGTGGAAATCTTGAGAGATACAGCCAATTAAGAGAATACATAAAAATTTTAAATAATAACCTCTGATATACTACTCTTTGAATAACAATATTTTAAGTGACATCAATAAAGTTATTACATATTCAGCTATGAAATTTCTATAGACCATATGAAACAGTAAGTCATGCAGAACTTAATCTTACATCTTTGAAAGATGGCTATGTTATATTAAATGAAAAATATGAAAAGGCAAACTTTTAGACAATCCTACTGCTGCTGCTGCTAAGTCACTTCAGTCGTGTCTGACTCTGTGCGACCCCATAGACGGCAGCCCACCAGGCTCCCCCGTCCCTGGGATTCTCCAGGCAAGAACACTGGAGTGGGTTGCCATTTCCTTCTCCAATGCATGAAAGTGAAAAGGGAAAGTGAAGTCGCTCACTCGTGTCAGACACTTAGCAACCCCATGGACCGCAGCCTACCAGGCTCCTCCATCCATGGGATTTTCCAGGCAAGAGTACTGGAGTGGGGTGCCATTGCCTTCTCCAGACAATCCTACTACACTCATTTTAAAATGTGTTTGCATGCACATATGTTTTTAATAACAAAATTTCTATGAAGACATATACTTTTTTTTTTTAATTGGTTACCTTAAGAAAATATGATTAGGAGCTGAGGAATGATTTATATAGATGTTACTTATTACTTCTTATATATATTTGTACCATCTGCTTAGAATTTTTTAGTGATCTTAATTTTGTAATGTATACTTTTGCAGAATCTTCAATTAGCTTCAAACAATGCTGCTCTCTTGAAATACCAAGTAAGAGACATTCAGAATAATATGAATTGAAAATCAAAGGATGACTGCAGTTTATCTTAACTGAAAAGGGGCAATTAAAATTAATTAAAAATTTAATATGTTATTTTAGAAAATTTCAGTTGTGGTACTTTTTTCAGAGTAAAAAATTTTCCTAACTCATTATTGCATATGGATTAAAGTTGTAAACAGTTGTATTTAAATTAAGGAGAATGGTTTACAGTCCTCTGAGTATTATCATAAGATTAAAATGAATTGCTCAGAATTTTCAGCTGAGGCCAAACTGGACAGCTAATCAGTCATAAGCTAATGTTATTAGCTTGATTCTTGTTATGAAACTGTCTTCTGATAATACCAGGCAAGTGGGTGGGCAGAAAAAAAAAAAAAACCTCCATATAAAAACGATGGAACCAAGTTCTTTTGTTTGCAATAGTTCTAACATTTAGAGATCACATTTATAGCAAACACTTGAGTTTACTACTTGAATAATTCAAGTAAAAAGCTTACATGTGCTTAAATTCATGGGACCAAAAATCCACAAAGTATATTTTCTACTTATAAGTTTGTTACAGAAAATGACGACTATCTTTCTTTTTGAAAAAATATGTGATATTTGATACATACAAAAGAAAATGGCACTGTATCTCTGAAGTGATAAAGAATACCAAAATGGACACCTACAACTCAATCAATTCAGAAATATGCCAATGACAAAAGAGTTGCACCTATTTCTGTTCTCCTTTTATAATCTTGCTTCTCCCCACTCCAAATTATTGTCCTGTATTTTGTGTTCATAACCTGTGTTGTACATGCATGCTAAGTCGCTTCAGTCGTGTCCAACTCTTTGAGACTCCATGGACTATAGCCTGTCAGGCTCCTCTGTCCATAGAATTCTCCAGGTAAGAATTCTGGAGTGGGTTGCCATGCCCTCCTCCAGGGGATCTTCCCAACTCAGGGACTGAACTTGCATCTCTTATGTCTCCTGCATTGGCATCTGGGTTCTTTACCACTAGCACCATATCAGGCAACCTTTAAGACAATGACCACCACTTCCTGATACTAATACCCTTATGTGATCCCTTTCTTTTGAGGGTATGCTGAACTTAGTGATTCATTTGTAACCAACAGAATATGATAGAAGGAATGACTATCACTTCTAAAATTAGGTTATAAGATACCTAACTTCTCTCCCTACTTTCATATCCCCTTTCCCTTCTCTCTCTCTCTCCCACTCTCCTCATTTTCCCTCTCTTCATCTCTGAGAAAAGCCAGTTACCATGCTACCAGTTTGCCCATAAGAAGGCCTATATAGCAATGAACTGAGGGAAGCCTCCAGCCAACCCAGGAAGAGCGGAGGCCAACAACCCAGGAGGAACTGAATCTTGATAAAAACCACAAGAGTGATTTTTGAGTGGATCATCCCCAGGTCAAACCTTGAGATGACACCATCATCCTGACTGAAACCTCAAAAGACACCATGAGCCAAAGCACTTAAACCACACCTGAATTCCTGACCCACAGGTAATGTGATATAAGAAAATCATGTTTTCTGAGTCACCATTTTTTGGAATAACTTGTTAGATAACAAATGTTTATCCTCACCTTTATAAAGTTTTGATACAGAGCAAAAAGTTTATTAATTTCTGTTAAATCCAAACTTTAAACTGTTTTTTTTTTTCTATTCTTCATCTTGTGAATTTATTATCTGCCTAATCTTCTATAATTTAGAAAGGTACTGAAATTTTTTTTTTCCTTTTTTGTATTGGCTTAGTTCTTCTTGTAATTTTATCAAATTTCCCTTTATATACTTGAGGCCATTAAATTAGATGCCTAGACGTTTCTAGTATACCAGGCCTTTTCTTAGGTGGCATAACATACTGGTTAAGTGGATGGACTCTGGGGACAAACTGGCTTCTGCATTTGAACCCTAATCTTATTCCTTACAAGCCATGATCTGAAGCAAATTATTTAACCTCCATCCCTTCATTTCCTCATCTAAAAAAAAAAAGGAAATATAAATAATATCTATCTGTTGGATTTAAATGTAGTTTAAACAAGTTGATACTTTTACACAGACAGCAATAGTTGACATAGAACTATTGGTAAATCACTATATGTTGTGACTTATTTATCCCTAATGCTCTTTGCTGAATGGTTATTAAAGGTTACCTAAAAATTATTTTGAAAGCTACTCATCTTTATTTAAATTTTCCTGAAAAAATATATTTATCTGGCTAATCATTTTCTACTGTACTTTCAACGCTTCTCTAGCCTTAAGTTTTATGTGTGCCTCTGGAATTCAATGCAAAGCTGATTTTTTTTTTTTTTTACTACTAGTCATTTTGCCTTTTAATTGGAGAAATTGTGTATCATGAATTACAAATATTTTGACTTATTTCTTATCATTTTGGTTTTTCCTAGGTGTTCCACTTCTGCTATTTTTTCTCTTTTCATACTTTCTTTTGGATTGATTGAGATGCTGTATTTGTTTGGATTTTGCTTCCTCTTTTCCCTTTAACTGGCCTGGGCATAATATATATTTTGATCTTTATGATTATTGCCTTTGAAATTCGCAGTTGAAAAACAAAATTTCACTCTCATTTCAAAAAATTTAACTTTTTCAACAGTTTAATTCCTGTCAGTCTCTTTCCAAGTTACATGCTATTGTTTAATTTTATCTTCCTTTATATTCTAATTTAGAAATTATTACTTTTATAAAGACAACATTTGATTAAGTTAAGTGTTTACTAATTTGCTTTCCATTCTTTCTTGCCTCTTGACCTTCATTTTGGAATCAACTTTTTTCTCCCAAAGCACATTCATTTACAAGTTCCTTTAGTAAATTTCTATTGATGGTAAATATTCTATTTTTATGTTAAAGTACTATTATGATTCCCTCTTACTTGAAAATAGTTGTGCTGGATACTTAATTCTGGTTTTATGGTTATTTTCCTTCTATTCACTGAAACTATTATTTCACTGTTTCTAAAATTTATCTTATCAACCTAATTATTGTTACTCTGTTTTATTCTGGTTCTTATCCTATTCTTCTTTTTTTATTTGTTCTGTAGTTTGACTACAAGGTGTCAAAATGTCATTTTATTTTTAATTTATACTGCTCAGTAAGTATTATATTTATTGTATCTATGGAATCATCCAATACCTACTCATAAGGTTGTTACAAGCATTAACTTAGTTAATGAAAGTCAAGTGCTGTGAACAGTACTTTGTACATAATTGATACCATGTCTGTGTTTTATTGTTACTGAATAATGATAACTTTTATTATCCTCTCCTTAATATTGCCCGCCACCACTGCCATTACTTGTATTCTTTCCTCTAGGACACCCATTAGGAATGTAAAGCACTTGTCCATTCCAGTCTAAATGTCAATTAACTAATCTTTCCTATTTTCCAAATCCTTGCTTCTATGTGCTGCTGGGTAATTTTGCAGATCTATCTCTGAATCACTAATTATCTTTTAGGTTTTGTCTAATCTGCTATTTCATCTGCAAGTGTTGCTGATTAGGCATTCTGTGCCTGACTCTGTACAGTGCACTTGATCTTTACAGTGTCCCACCTAGGCTCCTTCCCTATAGTTTCTGGTGGAGCCAGTACAAGGGGAGCCATCAGTAGCAGACCTAAGTTCAGGAGGAAGAGGAGGGAGATGTCAGGTACTGAGTCCCCTCTTGTCTCCCTGTGTTATCATAACACTTTCATTTTGAGAGAGTTAACATTTTACTTCGTTATGAAGCTGGGATATATTCTTGGTATATGAAAGGCACAAAAGGTATTTTTTCTTAAACGAATACTGAACTGCTTTCTTCTGAATCATGACAATTCCAAAATAACCAGGAAAAACAAATCATTTTGCATCATCTAAATATTACCATGCCCATAATCACTAAGTACTTTATGTGAAATTGCTTCAAGAATGTTAAAGATAAATAAGCAAATCCTTTTCCAATCTAAAGAAGAGAAGCAGAGCAATTCTCTTTAGATGTATCACATCTGGTAACAGAATGGGAATTGTTGAATGAAGATGGAGAATCTGATTACAAGAAAGAAAAAAAAAATGTTTAGAGATTTGGCATAATGTGATGTAAAGCTTTCAGAAAAGGAAAAACTAAAAACTGCCAAAAGGAATTTATGAGCTAACATGATTTTTTTTCCCATCTGAAATAAAAGACGATAATCATAAAAATGCTTTGCTACTTTTCCATATATTTTATTACTTATTTACATGCAACTACTACAACATTCAAGATTGCTGGGAGAAATATCAATAACCTCAGATATGCAGATGACACCACCCTTATGGCAGAAAGTGAAGAGGAACTAAAAAGCCTCTTGATGAAAGTGAAAGTGGAGAGTAAAAAAGTTGGCTTAAAGCTCAACATTCAGAAAACGAAGATCATGGCATCTGGTCCCATCACTTCATGGGAAATAGATGGGGAAACAGTGGAAACAGTGTCAGACTTTATTTTGGGGGGCTCCAAAATCACTGCAGATGGTGACTGCAGCCATGAAATTAAAAGATGCTTACTCCTTGGAAGGAACGTTATGACCAACCTAGACAGCATATTCAAAAGCAGATACATTACTTTGCCAACAAAGTTTCATCTAGTCAAGGCTATAGTTTTTCCTGTGGTCATGTATGGATGTGAGAGTTGGACTGTGAAGAAGGCTGAGCACCGAAGAATTGATGCTTTTGAACTGTGGTATTGGAGAAGACTCTTGAGAGTCCCTTGGACTGCAAGGAGATCCAACCAGTCCATTCTGAAGGAGATCAGCCCTGGGATTTCTTTGGAAGGAATGATGCTAAAGCTGAAACTCCAGTACCTTGGCCACCTCATGCGAAGAGTTGACTCATTGGAAAAGACTCTGATGATGGGAGGGATTGGGGGCAAGAGGAGAAGGGGACAACAGAGGATGAGATGGCTGGATGGCATTACTGACTCGATGGACGTGAGTCTGGGTGAACTCCAGGAGTTGGTGATGGACAGGGAGGCCTGGCGTGCTGCGATTCCTGGGGTCGCAAAGAGTCAGACATGACTGAGAGACCGATCTGATCTGATCTGATCTGACTACAACATTAATGGCATACATAACATAGAGAGATTGTGAGTTAACTTATAAATTTAAGAATAACAATTCTTAAAGAAACTACTTACATACTGTACACAAAAATCACTGCATTGGCACAAAAGTTCTTCACCCAATTTATATTTTAAAATTATTCCCTAACCAGCTAAATTTATAATAAACTTGAGAATGGGCAGTGCCATAGTCCACACTTATTTTCAGTTTCCCTGAAAAGTTCAGTGGACACGTGTGTATATCATTTCCAGAGCATCTTTTCTCATTCTCAACACCCCTACTTTGAGTTAGTAGCAGGAAATCTTAACCAAGACTCCCCAGTTCTATCCAATGATCATTTTACTAATGTTAACCTGTCAAAGTCTTGAACAAAGGTTCTTGAAACAGTGAATAACTAGGTCAATTTGGTCATTACAAAGCACCTCTAATAATTTTTGAGCTTCCAAAGATCAACAACCATCCACAGTTTACTCTTGAGCATTCCATCTGACCTAACTGTGCTTTTTAACCATCCTACAATGACAGAAATAAAATAGTTATGAACACTAGGATGACACCAGCTTGTCTTGATATCTGTGCACCCAGTTATTAGGTTGGAGAAGGCAATGGCACCCCACTCCAGTACTCTTGCATGGAAAATCCCATGGGCAGAGGAGCCTGGTAGGTTGCAGTCCATGGGGTCACTAAGAGTCGGACACGACTCAGCGACTTTACTTTCACTTTTCACTTTCATGCACTGGAGAAGGAAATGGCAACCCACTCCAGTGTTCTTGCCTGGAGAATCCCAGGGATGGGGGAGCCTGGTGGGCTGCCGTCTATGGGGTCGCACAGAGTCGGACACGACTGAAGCGATTTAGCAGCAGCAGCAGTTATTAGGTCTAGGATACTTTATTATCTGTATAAAGGAAACTATAATATTTCAGCACATATAAAACATGGCTCAACTACTAAATTATAAAACACTTAAATCAGGAAAAAGTCTAACGAGATCTGGTCTCTAACAATTCAAGAGTCTAGAAAGCACTGTTTTTCATGTTTTGGAGGTGGCAAACAAATCTGGCCTCAGAGAGTGTTCAGTTCAGTTCAGTTCAGTAGCTCAGTCGTGTCTAACTCTTTGTGACTTCATGAATCGCAGCACGCCAGGCCTCCCTGTCCATCACCAACTCCCAGAGTTCACTCAAACTCATGTTCATAGAGTCAGTTTATGCCATCCAGACATCTCATCCTCTGTCTTCCCCTTCTCCTCCTGCCCCCAATCCCTCCCAGCATCAGACTCTTTTCCAATGAGTCAACTCTTCGCATGAGGTGGCCAAAGTGCTGGAGTTTCAGCTTTACCATCAGTCCTTGCAATGAACACCCAGGACTGATCTCCTTTAGGATGGACTGGTTGGATCTCCTTGCAGTCCAAGGGACTCTTAAGAGTCTTCTCCAACACCATAGTTCAAAAGCATCAATTCTTCGGTGCTCAGCTTTCTTCACAGTCCAACTCTCACATCCATACATGACCACTGGAAAAACCATAGCCTTGACTAGACGGACCTTTGTTGGCAAAGTAATGTCTCTGCTTTTGAATATGCTATATAGGTTGGTCATAACTTTCCTTCCAAGGAGTGAGCGTTTTTTAATTTCATGGCTGCAATCACCATCTGCCGTGATTTTGGAGCCCCCCAAAATAAAGTCTGACACTGTTTCCACTTTTCCCCATCTATTTCCCATGAAGTGATGGGACCAGATGCCATGATCTTCGTTTTCTGAATGTTGAGCTTTGAGCCAACTTTTTCACTTTCCTCTTTCACTTTCATCAAGAGGCTTTTGAGTTCCTCTTCACTTTCTGCCATAAGGGTGGTGTCATCTGCATATCTGAGGTTGTTGATATTTCTCCTGGCAATCAGAGAGTGTTACATTTATCTAAAGAGAAATCCTAAATTCAAGAGGAAAGCGTCAGTGTACATGTCTTTATAAAAGATGACATTTAAATGAAAGTTTGCTTCTAACCTACAAGATGTACACTTTATGTCTTGAAGTGCTGAGGACTTGGCAAATATGAATACTTATAAAACCAAACCCAACATATTTCAACTCTATATAACTTGATAGAGTAAAACATGAAAGAGGAAATGTGAAACAGCACTCTCTGTGTTGCTGAAAGTTAGACAGGGAAAACAATGAACAAATGTATCTGTCTTGAAAAATGTATAACTAGACTCAGCAAACTAGATACTTTTTATCAATTATTAAGGATGCATGTAAAGGGAATTTTTCAGCATACTTTCCTTCTCCCCTCTGCCTTATAGTTTTAAAGGTTCTTTGTTCCTTTGATTTATTGTTCTGCTTGTGCATTCCAGCCCCAGAGTCATAGTTAGGGGACAGCTAAAATTAAGGGACTAAGGAATAGTCTGTCAATCTTTGCCCCTTGGGTAGAAGGCAGCTATACAGCAAATGAAAAATGAAACATCATTAAGAATAAATTGTAGGTTTTGAGTATGTTCCTTTATTCTCAAAATGGGTTTTCTTTTTTGAGAATCGTCTCTTTCCATTTGAACTGGCTTGTATTATAAGCTGATTGTGGCATTCTGTTTTTGTTTGAGTCTGCCCAGATGTTCCTTCCATTTACAGGGGAAAAAAAAATCTACTTCTAATACAAAGTTCTGTATTTTTAAGTCCCATCTGATGAGTTGAGTTTCAAAGTCCTAGAAAATTCTTCAGAAACTTGTGACTTTTTTCTTTTTAATCTGCACTTTGCTTTCTAATTTGAGAAGAGCTTTTGTTGACTTTTTTATTAAGCTTTAAAAGTTTTCTTGCATTTTGCTAATCAGCTAAGTTTCACATTTCAGAGTAGCATCTTCATGTTAAAAATTCTAATGTGACTGCTATTTAGTTTTGAAATATATGAATAGCCTTATTTTCACATTTTTGTTTGCACTGAATATTATCGCAGAAGGATAAGTTTCTCTGGAATAATATTTAATTATAAATATAGAATACCATATATAATTATGAACTATATCATATTTATAACATTATAATTATTTTAACATTTATAATTATTCATGGAAGGGAAGAGGAAAAGCTAAAACCTAGTCTTTTAATATCATTTTTAAAATCAATTAACTAAAATGCTAATTACATAACTCTAAGTTAAATCAAAACAATGGAGTTAATATATATATTTATTAAACCACTCAAAAGAGAATAAAACCAAAAGGAACAATGTGTCTATCACACATGATATATTTCTCACCCATTTTCATTTGAGGGGGAAAAACTGTTGGCAAAATCATGCCTTGGGTAGAAGAGAAGCTAGGTTTTATTAGCAAGTAGCCCAAAAAATGGAGTGGTAGGAAAGAATTTCTCAGGCCAGTTATCATAAGGAAATCATTGGGATCAAAGTCAGGAATTTGTGGAAGCTGTTTGCCCATATTTCAATATCCAAATATAGGGGGAATGAAACATCTTCAGGTAAGCCCTAGAAACTTGTGGAAGGCTAATGCCCAGACTCCTGACGTGGCAGGCAGAACTGTCCAAAGTAGGAAAAGGAGAATGAAGGCTCTCCGATAGTGCAGGCTCTCTGACGTAGTATGCCCTCCTTCAGATCTTGTCCAAATAGTCAGGTGTCCTCCTTCCTTTCCAGGTTTCTCTCTTCCTCCATCCTCTCAGGCTGAACTATTAATACTTGCAGCTGAGCTACTGAAAAACCACTGACTAACTTTTATAGGCCTTTTAATTTGGGCTCAAGTTTTATTTTCTTAATAGTAATTTACTACTCCTCCAGATAGCTTGAGTATCTGCATTTCTAGAGCCTTGTGCATATTTTCAATGTCTGTGGTGTCATACTCTATTTAATCATTAGCCTCATACACAGGAGATGATCAGAAAATGTCACGCGGATTCATGAAGGAATCAGCAGAGCGTTTTAACTATACTAAAACCGACACAAGATTTTTTAAAATTAGTACTTTTAAATAAGCACTTGGTTATTATGATAAATTAATGCTAATCTTTAGAGTATCACATTCTTTTTTCAGAAAACATATTATGTAACTTCTAGAAACTAGCTGTAATTTTTACAAGAAAAAATATAGGTGATTCTCATATTAACTTTTATTCATTCAAATGTTGTTATAGGTTTTTAAAAGAGGCAGGATTCTCAGGTACCCAGTGCAAATTGTTGGCTTATTGTCATCATACTAAAATCTGACAAGCATGTAGGATTTTTGTCACAAAGACTCTGAGGTCAAATTACAAATCACTTTATAAGAATTCTGTTCTCCCTGGGACTGGGAACTATTTATTAGAGGGACAAAATATAAATACCAACAATTTTTAGGTACAAAGTGTTATCTATCAATGACAAAAACTAAAAGCTGTTTCTAGGTTCTAAAGTACCCTAGAGTAGACAATTGCAAAAAGAAGCTGCAAAAAATTTTTATGTGTACACAGTTCACTCTACATCAGAAGAGGAAATGATTATTTTACATCTTCATAATGGGTGATGTAAAGTTAAGAGTGTTGTGCTAGCCATATTGATTGACATGGGATCTTTTCTTTCACATTATTGTGGCTTGTGTATATCATCATCACAACTTTTCAGTTTTAGTGTGGTTGTCCACTGGTATTTTTTAGAGCTTTTTCAGTACCACGATGGAAAGAAATGACACAAAATAGATTCATAGGAGGTGCTGCTGCTGCTAAGTCGTTTCAGTCGTGTCTAACTCTGTGCGACCCCATAGACAGCAGCCCACCAGGCTCCCGTCCCTGGGATTCTCCAGGCAAGAACACTGGAGTGGGTTGCCATTTCCTTCTCTAATGCATTAAAGTGAAAAGTGAAAGTGGAGTTGCTCAGTCATGTCCGACTCTTAGCGACCCCATGGACTGCAGCCCACCAGGCTCTTCCATCCATGGGATTTTCCAGGCAAGAGTGCTGGAGCAGGGTGCCATTGGCTTCTCCATTATGGGAGGTGAAGTTCTTTTAAATACTCTTGAGTTGTTCCACTATGCACTGCTTTAAGAACTGGATGATGTAAGGCTGTCATTTTCTTCCTTCCATAACTTAATGGCAATTAACACAAACAAACCTCACAATTTTTTTTTTCTTTTTTTTTTTTCTCTAATTTTATTTTATTTTTAAACTTTACATAATTGTATTAGTTTTGCCAAATATAAAAATGAATCCGCCACAGGTATACATGTGTTCCCCATCCCGAACCCTCCTCCCTCCTCCCTCCCCATACCATCCCTCTGGGCCGTCCCAGTGCACCAGCCCAATCTTTATAATAATGTATCTCGTATCTCTCAAGTGCTAGTAATATTATATAAGCCCACGCGTCACTTTCCACCTGAATGTCATCCCAGTTCACCACAAATGAAAGTCTTGGTGATGCTACAGAATCCCAGGCACTATTTGTCACCAGCAATGGGACTCTGTTGGCATTTAATTTCACTTTTCTTCAACCCAAGTAGACCCTAAAACAAGGATTTCAGTGCTAGTAGTCTACCGGGAGGTGGACCCATGAATACCTTTAGGCTCAGTGGAAAAATGAGACAGCGAAGAAAAGTTAACTAAGAAATTTACTACTGCAGTCACCTGGAGCCTGATCTAACAGAGTGGATTCACAGTTCAAACTTATTCTTTGAAAATATGAGGAATTTTCCTGGCAGTCCAGTGGTTAAGACTCTGTGTTTCCACTGCAGGGGTTTTGGGTTCTATCCCTGGTTGAGGAACTAAGACCTTGCATGCTGCCACCACGAAAAAAAGAGAGAGAGAGAGAAGAAAAAAGGAAAAGAGACTCTGAGAGGGCAGTGGTGGGTGAGTATGCACTCAGTCATATCTGCCTCTTTGTGACCCTTTGGACTGTAACCTGCAATGGGATTCTCTAGGCAAGAATACTGGAGTGGGTTGCCATGCCCTTCTCCAGGGGATATTCCTGACTCAGGGATCAATCCCATGACTCCTGCATCTCCTGTACTGCAGGTGGATTCTAACCGTTATACCACCAGGGAAGCCCAAGGGGCAGTGGTATTTATCTACAAATTCCCACTACTGTAGTCATTGTCTGAAGAATGTTATGGGGGACTGAGAGACAAGCGCTAGTTAACCTGCATTCCAGTCTGCATGGGCAAAGTGAAGAAGCCAGAAAAATTCCTCTGGCAAATAAATGTACATGCTGATGATCAGAAGAAGTAGGGCTTATATATTATGGTAGTTCTAGGAGCAAGATTGAGGAGCAACTAGTAATAGCACTTCTTGATTTATTGATATATACCCCAGAAATGTCAAAAGCATGTGTCAAGAAGGCTAATGTCAGCTGCAATGATGGAAAACTTGTTGATCCATTATTCAGTTTCTAGACCTAAGCCATTTCTCATTCCCAATTGAAAGGGATAGTGGGTAACATTAAGGATGGACTCTGTCACACCACAGCAGGTATAGGAGATATTCCCCAGTCTGTCCAGAGGGATCCATGACAAGTATCCATAAAGATGCACATGGAAAGAAGTGGAAAATGGCAGTTCTTCAAGGACTGTTAGTAATAATTATAGGGTTGAGCTGTAACTGATACGTAGGATCCTTTTTGTGGCATAAGAGGTACAGTAGACAGCATAAGACCATGGACCCCAGTGGTCCTACTATATACCTTATCACCTAAAAGCGTCCAAGCTAGTAACATTTTCAATGGCCTCTTAAATGCCCAACTTGAGTCTTCAGCCGGGATGCCCAATCACTCTGAGTGGTTGGAAGTTGGGATACTGTTCTTCAAGATTCAATATATACTAGTTTCATTTCAAGCTACACAGCATGTGGGATCTTAGTTCCCCAACCAGGGATCAAACCTGGGGCCCTCAGAAGTGAAAGCATGGAGTCTTAAGTGGAGTCCTAAGTCTTAAGTGAAAGCATGGATTCACCGGACCACCAGGGAATTCCCAAGATTCAGTATTTACTTTAAGCTAAAAGCCACTGTGTGGTGATATTTTCTCAAAAGCTTAATACCTAGGGTTGGGGCCAAGGTATGGGCATAACGATCAGCTCCCTCATCGTCACTGCTACTAACCCACTTGGGGAATGTTTGCTCAACTCTCCCACAACTTTAGCCTCCACTGGATTACAGACACTGGTTTGGGAAGGCGTATGAGATGGAATGCTTCTATCAAGGGACATAGCAAGGGTTTGCCACTAAATCTACAGCTTTGGTTGCCACCTGGACATTTTGGATTCCTGGTACCAAAACACAAGCAGGCAAGAGAAAGTCAGTATCCTGGGAAAAGTAATGGGCCATGGTTATCATAAAGTGATAAGGTTGGTGCTAGTGACAGGCACAGGGAAAAACAGGTCTGAAATTTAGATGGTTCTGTTGGGTATCTCTTCCTGCCTCCTCATCTCCAGTGGTAAGTGTGAATGGACAATAAACCATGCACAATCAGTGATCACATGGGTAAGGGAAAAACTGAAAAGTGTGATGCTAGACTGATAAAAACAATTTTAAGATACTAAGGAAAAACTATTTATAAATTCAATCAAAATGTATAGAAATTTAATTGTTATCCTTATTACTTTACCTGATTATATGATAATTCATTATCATTATGGAATATGATTTTCTAAATTAGAAAATGGGTTATGGATACTGTACAATAAAAATGAGATAAGTTGTATATACAAATCCACTTTTCTTTAATACCAGAACTTGTTTGAAAAACTACAGTGTAATAAGTCTTTAATAGAAAATTGAGAAATTTGTTTGTTAGAGAACATCTATTTTTAATTTCAAAGGTTATTAAAATCAATTCTGTTTCACCATATCCTTTCATTCCACTTCATAGCACTCATATTGAACCCGGCAGTGCTTGGACAATCACAGCAAGTTGGTTATTATGCAGCCACACTTTAAAGTCTGTTGGCTTATTATGTAGCCATTAAGAAGATTGATTTTTTTCTAAAGTAATTTTCGTATTTCTGATTAAATCTTCCCATGAATTTATTTTTCAGTTGTGGGACACATCAGAGTTGTATGGTAAAGTAAATTAAGCCTAATTTGAAACCTCATTTAAACCACTATTGTATATTTTAATACATTGAACTGATTTTCTCCTGTGTGAGGCAGGAATTTGTTTTAGATATTGAAGTTTAGCTTCCATTGCTATGCTGACTAACTTTTACATCTCTGTAGATACCTTCTCCATCTTTCTCTGTGGCCCAGGGAGCTGAACCTAGTAGGCATCAATTTCCTTGCCCACAGGCTTTGGCGTCAGCATTGAGACAAAGCCAGGAGATGAGAGAGAGCTGGGAGCAGCGCGGGGGTTAGTGTGAAGATATTCATTCTTCCATATTCCCCCATGTTGTTTGTGGTCAGCAGACACATCACCTTCTTTAAAACCTCCTTCTCCAGGATCTGATCATTGCTACTTCCCCTGCCTCTTTCAATCTATGGCTAGTAAAGGCACTCTGGTTGTTAGTTGCACACGCCGCCCCCACCCCACCTTGATTTTTCTAAAGAGTCTAAAAATTTTCTAAAATTTTCTAAATTTTAGAAATTCTAAAAATTTTCTAAATTTTTCTGAAGATTTTTCACCATTCTAAAGAGTCATTTTGCTAAGCTCTCCTTTACTGTTAAACTTGAATCCACATGTGTGTCTTACCAGGACGCTGACTAATGTAATTACTTTAAGTATATTTATTTTCCCTATTACAAAAACCATGTTGTTATTTAGTTGCTAAGTTGGGTCCAGCTCTTTGCAACCCCATGGACTGTAGCCTGCCAGGCTCTTCTGTCCATGGAATTTCCCAGACTAGAATATTGGAATGGGCTGCCATTTCCTTCTCCAGGGGATATTCCCGATCCAGGGATCAAACCCACGTCTACTTGGCAGGTGGATTCTTTACCACTGAGCCACCAGGGAAGCCCCCAAAGCTAGAAAAGTTATAAAGGCCAATAACTGCTTTGAATTCATAACTTACAATTATTACAGTTAACTTCCTTGGACACACACTCCTTCACTTATAAATCCAGGATGGATGACTAAAGTTTTGAACAAAAGACCCTTTTCCCTACTTCCTCATATCACTTTTATCAGTTTACCTTGAACTTCTTTTTTTGTGTTTCTCTTCTCTCATCCTCCCCGCTTCCTCCAAGTGAACCAAGGATCATACATACTGTATTTTCCCATTACATTAGCCCTCTCTCCAACTAAAGCCTAGAATGACAAATCTGCTAATTTGGAAAAATTTAAAGTGATCTTAAAGTTCTACTTTTAAGTATACCTTAAATGAATATGATCAGTTGTCTACTGGACATTTTATTAAGTTATCTGAATTAATATGCTCAAACATTGTCTTTATTTTCCTTTCAGCTTGCTACTTTTCTTTAATAACAAATGACAGCATGATCTTTATCAAACTAGAATCCATGTTCATCCCCAACCTCTCAATTTTTCTTTCTCTGACATCTAGTTATAATGGTTTTTGTAAGGATAGCACCAAGCATGTATTGATTACTCTAAAATCAGTACTCTACTTATTTTATGTAACATTTATAATAATAGCTAATATTCATCAGGAATTACATTTATCATATACCATACTGAGTTTAACTTGTATTTGTTCAGTTTTAATAACATCACTTTGATGTTAAACACTATTTCCACTTTTCCAGGTGATACTGAAGTACAGTAAGTTATTAACTTCCCAAAGTTAACACAGATCATAGCTGGCCTAAGTTTGAGTTCAAAAATGATGCTATTAACTACCACATTACTTTCTTTTTCTAATGCCAAATGGGAGAAATATCCAATTTCACAGATGAGAGAACTGATTTCCAAAGATATTTAATTAATTGCCCAAGATCACACAGCTAGTCAGAGGTGAACATAGGTGTTACATACACTTTTTATTTCAAAATTCCCAGAAGCATAGTTTTCATTAAAATTTGCTCATAGCACTTAAGAATTTTTTTCTTAAAATGTCCCACAAACTTCACTATTTGAGCAAATTTGAACAATAAAGTAATATTTATGAGCCATTTTTAAGATAAAAATTGTGAGTACAACTTATGTTCTCCAAACACCATAAGCACCATGATCATTCAGCTAGGAAGCAGAGTAGCAAAGATTACAACTTAGACTGTCTCACAACAAAGCCAGCTTTTTATCTATCTCATGTTATTATCAAATCCTATAGAAAAATAACTCTAAAATTTCCCCCGTTTCCTCTCCATTTGTATCACTACTGCCTCGTCACTTCTCTCTTTTCCAGTAAGGTCATAATTGTTTTTCCTTCTTCCTCCCTCACCGCTCCCATTTCATCACCCACGCTACCTTTTTAAGTTTTTCTATAATTAAAATCAAATTACAGGGAGAGAATATTTGTATTGAACATTTCTGATAAGGGACTAGTATCCAAAATACATTTTAAAAATACCACTCAATGGTTAAAAGGTAAATGAACCAATTAAAATGTAGACACAAGATCAAAAGAGATATCTTTCCAAAGATGATATACAAGAAGCACATGAAATGATAATCAATATCACTAGTTATTAGAGAAATGCAAAGTCAAAACCACAAGGAGATACCACTTTACACTTACCACAATGTCTGTATTTAAAAGGGTGAACAGTAACAAGTGTCAGTGATAATGTGGAAATACAGGAATCTTCATAAATTACTGCTGGGAATGTAAAATGGTGCACATGCTTTGGAAATGGCTTCATTGTTTTTTTTTTTAAAAAGTAAACTTAGAGTTATATTACCCAGCTCTTCCAATTTTCAGTATAGATTCAAAAGAACTGAAAATACATGTTCATATAAAAAACTGTACTCAAATATTCACAGAAGCATTAACTTGAAAAATACAATAGAAACAATCCAAATGTGCATAAATAAATGAATAAACAAAATGTAATATATGCATAAAATGGAATATTATTCAGCTCTAAGAGGAATGAAGTACATGAATGAACCTTGAAAAACTATTCTCAGTAAAATAAGTCATTCACAGTCACATACTGAATAATTCTGTTTACATGAAATGGCCAGAATAGAAAAAATCTATATTACCAGAAAGTAGATTAGTGGTTGCCAAGGGCCAAGGGGAGTAAAGAATAGGAAGTGAATGCTAATGGGTATGAGGTTTCTCTTGGGCCAAGTCTTTTACTATAACTATTAAAATATATTAGATTATATTACATACACTATATAAGTCAAAGTAGACTTAGCAATGCTGTCGGAATAAACCATGGTAAAATCTAAGTAGTCTAACACAATCAAAAGTTAATTTCTCATGAATGCTGTAAGAAATATCTCATATTTAATATCATCTACTAGAAAGAGTTCAATTCATCAAACCACTGATGAAATGTTAGCTGTATCAAACAGGGAATGAAACAAAAGACAGGTGTGTTTTAACCATCCTTCCACTGACAGCATCCTCAGTAAAATATATATTTACAGGATAGGTTACATTTGGCCATTTGGTTTTTTCTTTTTAAAAAAATCCTTTAACTAATATATAAATTAGTATAAAGCCCTGAAAATTCATTGCTCTTTAATGACCTACAAAGGCTTTGTCTTCCTAATTTAAACATATTTTGATGCCTAATTAAAGATAAAATAAGGCCCTCTCATGCAGTTAATTTTCATATCATTTTATGACTATCAGAAATAAAATTCAATTTTGTAGTCAAACAGCCTGCTAATTTTTGTGGTTTAGTAATAAAAGCTTAGATGTAATGGAAATATGTAGGGATTTACCTTGCAAATGATCAAAATAATCTATAAAGTCATTATTTTTAACATAAATTGTTAAAATTCATATTTTGTTACTCTGATAAACAGTCAGTTAAGTAAGACATTACTTATTAAACTTTAAGGGGTATTAAAAAGTCCCTAGTAATAGCACAAATTTCAAATTTGTTATATTTCAAAAATGTTTTTAATTATATAGTGAGACAGAATTTGAAGATAAGCAATACATTCTTAACAAGTAGGATCAATCTCCTGGACACAAAAAATACAGACTGGTCTATATGATATAGTTTGAGGTTGTTTCTCCAAGGACATTCCTACTTGCTGCTCTGTCTTAAATTCCAATTAATGATTCAGTCACCAAAATATGTGTTGGTTGTTCAAAGACTTGTGAATTCAACAGTGAACAAGAACAAAGACTCTGTCCATTTCCCTGAAACTTTAGTCATTCATTATCACCTTAATAATGTTTGCCATAAATGTTCATGCTGTCTATACTATATTAACTTAATAATTTTCTTTAAAGTGACTTATTTTACTTAAATCTATATGAGAGAAATCAGTTCAAAGCATATTAAACAGGTGGAATTTGCTCTTAATAGACTGTAATTGTAAAGAAATTAATATAAGAAAACAAAATAACCATATTAATTAATAGAGTCCATTTGATAATGACTTTGGCCCTGATGATTCTGAACTTGAATAGAATACTCTCTCCTTATTTAAAGGAGGAGATCAAAAATAGCCAGGACATGGAAGCAACCTAGATGTCCATCAGCAGATGAATGGATAAGAAAGCTATGGTACATATACACAATGGAGTATTACTCAGCCATTAAAAACAATACATTTGAATCAGTTCTAATGAGGTGGATGAAACTGGAGCCTATTATACAGAGTGAAGTAAGCCAGAAGGAAAAACACCAATACAGTATACTAATGCATATATATGGAATTTAAAAAGATGGTAACAATAACCCAGTGTACAAGACAGCAAGAGAGACACTGACGTATAGAACAGTCTTATGGACTCTGTGGGAGAGGGAGAGGGTGGGAAGATTTGGGAGAATGACATTGAAACATGTAAAATATCATGTAAGAAACGAGTTGCCAGTCCAAGTTCGATGCACGATACTGGATGCTTGGGGCTAGTGCACTGGGACGACCCAGGGGGATGGTATGGGGAGGGAGGAGGGCGGAGGGTTCAGGATGGGGAACACATGTATACCTGTGGTGGATTCATTTTGATATTTGGCAAAACTAATACAATTATGTAAAGTTTAAAAATAAAATAAAATTTTAAAAAATGGTTTGAGAAGTATTGAAAACTACAAAAAAAAAAAAAAACCTGGAACTTTCCATATAATCAAAAGAATCACAGAGTGATTTGTTTTTTAATATGATGTCTCAAGACAAATTATGATCACTTTGGAGAACAATTTAAACTCCACTAAAATGGGTTCCTTGGCTATAAGGATTTGTCCTCCTGTGAAATCTTTTTCTTAGGTACAAAATATTCTATACAGATTACTTGTATTGTGAAAGTAATTCTGTATTTTAAGTGACCTCATAGGATAGGAAGTCTTTTCCTGAGGTATTAAGACTCTGAGTAGATTATAATTGAAGAGACCCACTGGGCTCAGGCCTCAAATCTCTGAGATTTTAATAAAAGGGAAAAGTAGAGAGAGGTCAAAAGTAAGGTGAAAGAATATTTAACTATTCTGACAACTTCAAATCAGCTAGAAAGTTGAAATAGGATAAACAGCAATTCTCATTTTCAGTTTATAAAACGGTTTAGTTCAGTGGGTAATTAATAAATTCTTAAATAATTAGCTATTATATTCCCAAATTAAACTTCATTTTAATTACTTAACTGAGGTGTAACAAATATTACACAGGTGTGTTGTAAATTTATTATCTCATTTGAGATGAAAAATAAATCCAAGCTGGAATTATTGTTAAGGCAGAAAACACTGTCATTGCTGTGTTGGACAGTCTTTGTTTGCTCAACTAGAGATACTCCTTACTTATCTCCACCCTACTCCACATTCTGAAATACTGAACTTGTGTGGATTACATCAACACGCTCCCTTGTCCTCTGACATTCTATTCAATTGGGTAAGCCCAGCAGAAGTTTAGGGGAAGGGAGGAAAATGAGATCTGAATGTACTTTTTCTTCCTGGCTTCTTTCTTGTGGAGTGAAATGTGTTGGCAAGCCCCTTGACTAAAGACCTCAGCTCCTATTGAGGAATTTCTCTTGAAACAGCCCTTTTTGTTTTTTTGTTCCTTCTGTCCTAAGGGTGGTATTAGTGCCATGATTCACCAGTCTCAGGTGCAGTACAACTTCTTGTGCTTTCCCTATACTTTATCCACATGCTTTTCAAAAACAGTCATTTTTTTTAAATACTCGGCAAATTACCCAGTTTGGATGTATTACTTTATTATTTTCCTCCTAGGCCACTGACTAGCTCAAACACCCATTTATCTTCTCAAGAACTTCAGTGGTTTGGGGCCAAGTATTCACAAATTAATCTTTCATAAGAAGACCTAGTTTTAAAATGACATTTTCTTATAATTGTTTTATATTTCAAAGGAAACAAACACTCTGCATTATTGTTGAAAATTTGAGTTCCTGTTCTCTATTTCATCTTACAGTTTTTTAGGAGGAAAAAGGTCATTGACTAAAACACAGAAGATTCAAAAATACCTAAAATAACTATCAGATTGAAAATACATATTAAAATAAATTTTCTCTTGTAGGAGATTCATTTTCAAATTTTAATGACTAGTTCTGGCTACCATGGAGTAACTAGGAACAAATTTAAACTCCTATCATGAACACAATAAAACTGGAAAATTTTATATATATAAAAAAAATTTGTAAGCCTTGAAAAGCTACCACCCAGGGCTATTTATGATCCTTGAGAGAAGAGAGGAGGATGAGGTGAGCCCTACACTCATTGGCTTTTTCAGTGCGGCATTTTCCAAACTGTTAGCGAGGAAAATAGAACACAATCAGAGAGTGCTGTTTCACTGGGTGGAGAAAATAAAAATCAGAGTTCTGGGTTACATAACTGGTTGGGATTAGAGGATCAGAATACTAAAGAGAAGACCAACACAAGGAGGCCAAAAATATGCATTAAAATTTCCCTCTGGGAAGGGAACCCTCCTACAATGTTGGTGGGCATGTAAATTGGTATAGCCACTATGGAGAACAGCATGCTGCTGCTACTGCTAAGCTGCGTTAGTCATGTCCGACCCTGTGCAATCCCATAGACAGCAGCCCAACAGGCTCCTCTGTCCCTGGGATTCTCCAGGCAAGAACACTGGAGTGGGCTGCCATTGCCATCATGGAGAACAGTACAGAGGTTCCTTAAAAAACTAAAAATAGAGCTACCATATGACCCTGCAATCCCATTCCTGGGTATATATCTGGAGAAAAGTATGGTCCAAAAAATACATGCACCCCAATGTTCATTGCAGTACTGTCTACAATAGCTAAGACATGGAAGCAATCTAAATATCCATTGAAAGAGGAATGGATAAAGAAAATGTGGTACACATATACAACGGAATTTTACTCAGCCATTGAAAAGAATGAAATAATGCTACTGCAACAACATGGATGGACCTAGAGAGTGTCATATTGAGTGAAGTAAGTCAGACAGAGGAGGAGAAATATCGTATGACATCCCTCATATGCAGAATCTAAAAAGAAATGATGCAAATGAAGTTACAAAACAAAAACAGACTCAGAGACTTCAAGAACAAGCCTATTGTTGCTAGCGGGAAGCATAGGGAGAAGGGATCGTTAGGCAGTTTGAAATGGGCACGTACACACTGCTATATTTAAAATGGATAACAACAAGAACCTACGATATAGCACTTGGAACTCTGCTCAATGTTATGTGGCAGCCTGGATGGCTGGGGGTTTGGGGGAGAATGGATATATATATATGTATGGCCAAGTACCTTTGCTGTTCATCTGAAATTATTACAACATTGTTTGTTAATCATCTATACCCCAATACAAAATAAAAAGTTTAAAAAAACATACTCTTCTGGTCTTTGGCCAACTCATAAAGTTTTCATGTTTATTATGAAACACTGGGAGATCTAGCAGAGAATAGCGGTTGGGATACTGAAAGTTTGAGTAGAGATTTTAGAAGCTTCACAGACTGGATTTTGGGCCCATTAGAACAGAAATTTTTTCCAAACAGGGTTTTTCATCTAGAAAGGTCAGCCTTGCAATTGAGGACAAAAAGCTAGGAGTAAAAGGATAACTAGCATAGACCAGGACTATAAGTTCTTCAATCAAGCCATTCAAAGTAGAGGCTGGTAATTTACTCCTTGCCAGAGCAAAATATAACAAAATATAGGTGAATATATATAACCATAAACACCCATATAAAATAATTCAAATGTTTATTATAAACAATTATAAATTACTAAACAAGCAAAAAACAACAGGTAGTTGCTCATATTCAAGATGTAGGTTCAAACCCAGTAATGATTAAGGAAATGGAGTTGCAGAAAACAAGTTCAAAATTACTGTAACATATTAAAGATAATAGAAAATAATGAGGAATGAAAAATGATCTTTTTTAGAACATTAAAGTCTATAAAATTATCTTAATGGACATTTTAGAACAACAGAACACCAAAATATAGTATCCGAGATTAATAACTTATTGAATAACTTTAACAGCACACTGAACAGAGAAGACAAGATCAGTGAGTATAGATAGAGACTGTTGTCATGCTAAGTCATGGCCAACTCTTTGGGATCCCGTGGACTGCAGCATGACAGGCTCCCCTGTCCTTCACTATCTCCCAGAGTTTGCTCAGATTCATGTACACTGATTCAGTGATGCTATCTAGCCATCTCATCTTCTGCCACCCACTTCTCTTTTTGCCTTCAATCTTCCACAGCATCAGGGTCTTTTCCAATGAGTTGGCTCTTCGCACCAAGAAGCCAAAGTACTGGAACTTCAGCATCAGTCGTTCCAGTGAGTATTCAGGGTTGATTTCCTTTAGGGTTGATTGGTTTGATCTCCTTGCAGTCCAAGGGACTCTCGAGAGTCTTCTCCAGCACTATAATTTGAAAGCATCAATTCTTCAGTGCTCAGCCTTTCTTATTGTCCAACTCTCACATCTGTACATGACTACTGGTAAAACCATAGCTTTCACTGTTGAGCCTTCCCTGGTGGCTCAGATGGTAAAGAATCCACCTACAATGCAGGAGACCTGGATTTGATCCCTGGGTTATGAAGATTCCCTGGAGAAGGGAATGGCTACCCACTCCATATTCTGGCCTGGAGAATTCCATGACCTGTATAGTCCATGGGGTAGCAAAGAGTCAAACACGACTGAGTGACTGTCCTCTTGACTATCTGGACATTTGTTGGCAAAGTGATGTCTCTGTTTTTTGATACGCTGTCTAGGTTTGGCATAGCTTTCCTTCCAAGGAGCTGCAGTCTTTTAATCTCAGGGCTGCAGTCACCTTCTGCAGTGATTTTGGAGCCCCAGAAAATAAAATCTGTTACTGCTTCCCCTTATGGTCCTTTCATTTGCCATGAAGTGATGGGACTGGATGCCATGATATTAGTTTTTTAAACATTGAGTTTTAACCCAGCTTTTTCATTCTCATCTTTCACCCTCATCAAGAAGCTCTTTTAACCCCTCCAAAAAAGTGTGGGGGATCTTCTCTAAAACTGTGGCCTTCAGAAGTTTCTCCTTTTCACACTAGGTCTGCCTCCCACAATTCATCAAAAGTGACATTTAAGTGTTTCTGAAACCAGCTTGTAGCTACAGCAGCTTCTGTCCCAGGAAACTTTATCTTATCTATGACTTTTTATGTTTGCATTTCTCTCAGGTTTTGGTCAGTGGTTTGCAAGTTTCCATCCCTGTGTTGGGAAGATCCCCTGAAGAAGGAAATGGCAACCCACTCTAGTATTCTTGCCTGGGAAATCCCATGGACAGAGGAGCCTGGCAGGCTACAGTCCATGGGGTCGCAGATTTGCATATGACTGAGCAACTAACACTTTCAATTTTCACTTTGCCCTGTAACCTCAATTCTTTGATAAGCCTAAGATAAGTCATTGATTTTCAGATTTTTTTCCCCATCATTTTTCTTATAAGGGTAAGAATGATGACTTCTAATTTCCTTGCATGTCAGAGTTGAAACTGGAAATCTGCATACATCTTTAAATAAATATTTTTATTTTATAACATTAATGTCTTTTTCAGAATTTATCTCTTAAGCCAAATCTAAAATGTCCCTAATATCAAATAAAGAGACATTTCTCAGAATGTCCCTTTTACCTTTTTCTTTTTTTTTTGAGATTCAATCTCATCCAAAGGAAATACTATGTCTATACTCGATTCTTTCATGTGTCTCTACTACAATTTCATATGACAATCTTCTCAATAATGCATATTTAAATTTAAAAGAACCTGGAGCTGTATTTTAAATCACATACAAAATTACTCCAATATGGGTCACAGACTTAAATGTGAAAGCTAAAACAAACAAGCCTCTACATGAATACAAAGTAAAATATATCCATGGTAGCTCTAAAAATAACGAGATTTGCTAAAATTAAGAACTTTGGTTCACTAAAATAAATTATTAAGAGAATGAAAGATAAGATAAAACAGAAAGAAAATAACCTCAATATATAGGTATCAACAAGCTCATTTCCAGAACATATGAAGAATTCCTATTAAATGAGGAAGAGGTCATTCAACTGTTAATGGGACATTAACAATACTTCCTAAAAGAGAGAATATCAAAGTGGCCAATAAATGTATATAAAAAGATCCTCAAAAAATTAGTTTTCAGAGGACTACAAGTTAAAACCACTCTATATCCACCAAAATAGGTAAATTAAAAAATATCAAAAGACAACAGGTGAAGGTGTGGAGCAAATAGAACTTTTCCTGGTATTAGCAATCTGGGAAAATATCTACCTTTTCCAACAAATGCCACACATAATCTTCAACCTACCGATTTCAATGAAAAACAGCTTATTACTGATACACCCAACAACCTGTATGAATTTAAGAAACTTAATGTCGAGCCAGACACAGGAGTATGTGATGTATGAGCCTATTTACAGGAAGTTCAAAAAGAAACTAAAATGGTGATAAAATCAGGATGGTGGTGCGTGTGTGGTGGGGAGTACTGTCTGGTTAGTGACAGGAGGGAATCTTCAAGGAAGTCTACAGTGTTTTGTATCTTGATTAGGGTAGTGGTTACATGAATGAATCAAAGTATAAAACTATATCAACTGTATCTTTACAATTTGAGCACTTTATATTGGGTAAGTTACATCCCAATTTTTTTAAAAAGATACATTGTCACTTTCAATCAACTGAAATAAATATAAGGTTGAAATCTTTGCTCCTCAAACAATCAATTTTTTTGTCTTGCTGCATAGGCCAAATAGAAATATTATCTTCAAAATACAAAGCATATTTTTCTTTAAAGTTTAAATGCTAATATTATTTTTCATAATAATAACATTAAGCTTCCTTTTGATTGTTCATGTTGTAAAAAACTGAATCTACCTCCTGCCAAGTTATACAGAACCATCTCCTCCATTTATTTACTTTTTCTTTTTTTTTTGTCAAATATTGAGAAGCGGCAGTGTGACACTAGTCAAAGATTTACAGCAAACACATTTCTAGTTTGAATAGAAGTTTCCATTGCAATATTGTTCTCCAACTAAAATGTCTAATTTGGTGGTCCCCTCATTGACTAGTGACAAGTCCTTTAATTAAGAACAAAAGATCATAACTACCAGTTAACCCTTTGTATATAGTTTTCCTTAAGTTTGCAGAATATTTGCTTAGTCAGTCAATTCCAGCTAAACAATTTAGCAATAGTGTAGCAAACCAGGAATCTAGAGATATGGAACAAGGGGAAGTTTACATTAGTTTAACAGAAATACAACATGTACACAATATCAATTTTCATCTTGGGATTTGTATTAATAATGATGGATTCATTTTGATATTTGGCAAAACTAATACAATTATGTAAAGTTTAAAAATAAAATAAAATTAAAAAAAATAAAGATGGATCAGCCATTTGGGAGTGATTATAGCAAAAGCTCCTCATATTACGAATCTGGCATCAACACTATTTAATTACAGAGCACTGGCTGAAGTGCTCTTTAACTTCCTTCTACATACAAAGTAAAGTGTTATTTCTAAAGTTATTCCATTCTATTGCTTAGAGAAAGTTCCACAATAACTTCTTAATGTACCATATTATGATTTCTCCATAGCAGTCACTTACATAGGTGCACTTATTAGAAATTTAATCAGCTTTTCATTTTATGCATAGATGAGTTCTTTGCTAACTATGAGGAAAAGAGAGCCATTTTGCTATATGCGGCAGTGGCTCAGTGGTAAAGAATTCGCCTACCAATGCAGGAGATGCAAGAGGTGCAGGTTTGATCCTTGGTTTGGGAAGATCCCCTGGAGTAGAAAATAGCAACCCACTTCAGTATTCTTGCATGGAAAATTCCATACACAGAAGAGCCTTGTTGGGCTACAGTCCATGGGGTCACAAAGAGTTGGACATGACTGAGCATGCACGCACCCCCTACTTTAAGAAAACATCATAGCTTCTGGGGCTTCTCTTTAAACTACTAGTGCAGCTCTGGAATCCTCATTACTTCTCTTTCATGTCCCTAGGCCTAGACTTGTATCAAGCCACCAAATATTAGGGAGCATGCTATCCAGCCTTACAGTGGTCATAGATCACTGTTACAACTTACATAACAAATTTAAACCTCTTTAATAAATTGTGGTTTTCTGTTCCCCCATTCCCAATAAAAGAAAGAAAAAGAACACATCATAGTATGCATTAGATTTCTCCATTCTCTCTCCCTTTTTCATATGTAGCATGAAAATATTCTATATTTTCTTTAGCATAGAGACTGACTACATTATGCTCATTGCTGCACACTGTGTCTGGTTATAAAACTACTCATCTAAACCAGTAATTTCTTCTCTGCTGCTGCTGCTGCTAAGTCGCTTCAGTCATGTCCAACTCATGGACTGTAGCCTACCAGGTTCCTCTGTCCATGGGATTCTCCAGACAAGAATACTGGAGTGGGTTGCCATGCTCATCTCCAGGGGATCTTCCCGACCTAGGGATCGAACCTGCCTCTCTTATGTCTCCTGCATTGACAGGTGGGTTCTTTACCATTATTGCCATCTGGGAAGCCCCCTAGTTTCCTCTCAATCCTATACAAAAAACTGTACCCTGGAAACAGGTGAGGGCTCTGTTACATAATTAGATCCAGCTTGTCCAAATATAAAAGATACAAAAACCAAAACTACAAACTGTTAAATATTTTCTACTTTTGTTAAAAAACAGATATAGCTTTACAACAAGATTTTTTCATGGGGTAAAGGAACAGGAAAATTAATAGCACAATTTCAAAATTAGTTTTATTTCTTGACAAACAGCATGATGAAGACAGGCAGCCTGGAACTGAGCAGCAAACCGCACCCCGCCCCCCGCCCCCCCAAACACACACACACCAGAACTCTGGCCCTGTCCCCGCTGAAGGGAACAATATGAAGCAGCTGGACTGGGCACCTGTCAGGAAAGCTTGTCCTCCAGAGCTCAAGCTTGCACTTCTCCATTCTCTAATCAAAGCATAGAACTTTTGTTTGCTTTTGAACCACTCAGTCTTATTCTATTGGCACAAGTGATACCAGGCAGGAGGCCCCCACCTGGTGATGCTAACCACCCACTCTGTCCTAAAGTTGCAGGGGATCACTCTGGGGGCCATCAAACTCAAGGGAAGAGGCTCCTGAGCCCCAACCTCCAGCGAAACAACCTAGGGCAACAGACTCCCCTTGAGTATGCATGTGAACCTCTTTCTGACCTGAAGCTTCTCTTCTAGAACAAAACCCAAGTGTGACCAGGGATACTCTGGCCACAGCAGTGAGTCTCAATGTCAGGGGACACTTGCCTACAGGTAAAAGACATAGATACCTTCACTTTAAGGAAAATATGACATATGACCATTATTCTCTTGTTATTATTTGGGCCAAGTATCTTAAATTGTCTGATGCCCTTTGTTTCCAAAAGGTAAGACAAAAGGTGGTCGCTCAGGGATAGAGAGTTCTGGCTGAGGCCTTGGGATCATCACACATATCTGAAGGCAGCTGGGGGAAAGTCCCGCTGCTCCACTGGGGTGATGACAACGTCTACACTCAACAGGAAGCACTTACAGAAAACAACCTGTGCCCCTCAGTGCCCCTCAAGAATGAGGGGCAGGGCAAAAGGCAGAAGGGGGATTTGTCACTAGCACAGCCCATTAATAATACCCAGAAAATAAAAATAGAACGTGGGTGAGAAAATAAAGTCTAACCTGTTTTTCTTTTCCTGTTGGCTTAGTCTTGTTTGATCTGCTCAATGGAAGTCGTGTACAGAGGCCTCGCACCCAGCACTTCGGTCCAGAGTTCTCAGAGGGCAAAGGCGACACCTGACGTTCAAGATGGCCGCTGTGGGCTGTGCGCAGAGGTGCTGCGCCTGCGCTGCCAGGAGCCTCCGGCAGCCAACAGCACACCTGGGCCAATCTGCAAGAACTCCGCCCCTCCCTGCTAACAAGGAGATCACAGCGGTCAATCCTCAAGGAAATCAACCCTGAATATTCACTGGAAGGACTGAAGCTGAAGCTCCAATACTTTGGCCACCTGATGCAAAGTGTCGACTCATTAGAAAAGACCCTGATGCTGGGAAAGATTGAGCGCAGGAGGAGAAGGGGACGACAGAGGATGAGATGGTTGGATGGCATCACCCTGCTGACAAGACCCCTGTAAAGGATCCCCGCAGCAGCCTGTCAGGGAGAGCACATATTGTAAAGCAGGTGCTTGCGTCTCCATTCTTTGATCAAAAGAGGAAGCTTTCCTTTGTCTGGAAGAAAAGAAAAAAGAGAGAGAGGAAGAAAGGCAGGAAAGGAGAAAAAAGAAATGAAAAAGAAATGAGGTTTCTCTTTATGCCACCTGCTGTCTGCGTGCTGTCACTTCAGTCGTGTCAGACTCTTTGCTACCCTGTGGATTGTAGCCCGCCAGGCTCCTCTGTGCATGGAATTCTAAACTGAAATGAATTGCTGTGCCCTCCTCCAGAGGATCTTCCTGACCCAGGGATCGAAACTGCATCCCTTGTATCTCCTGTATTGTCAGGTGGGTTCTTTACCACTAGCACCACCCGAGAAGCCCATGCTATCTGGTACATTCCTGGAATTTTCTGCCCACATGATGAGTTCAGATCCTACCTCCAGGACTCTTTTTAAAAACTCTTGGAAAAAGTCTGAGGCTGAGGCAAGGTTTTCATTGAGACTTTTCAGAATTTTCTGTGTTCTACAACTGAATATGATGATGGCACGTCCCCTGCCTCCAGTTCTCCCAACTCCACCATCCATTTTTCCTCTTTGTCTCTTCCCACCCCAGTATCACTTCACACTTGAGGGGTCTCCAATGCCCACAAGGCACCCTCACAACTAGGATCCAAGACATCTTTGCTAACAGCTGTCTCTCTACCCCTAGTGTCTAGGGAGGAAGATGCCCACTGTAAGCAGGTCAACAGGAAGAGAGACTCCAGGAAAGAGCTCCCATAGGGATGAAGAATGGGCTCAGGGATTGTAGAACAGACAATTCAGAGTCCCAGGTACCATGGTATGGTTTAGAAGGTGGAACACTGTCTCTGAGTGGTCACATACCTTTGGTCCTACAGGCTGTGACATGGAAAATGGCAGCTTCTGTATGTGCTGGAATAGACACCCCTCTTGTCCAAGTCTAAGAGTTGTGTTGATCCCAGTACTACTGGACTGGGACTTCCCTGGTGGTCCAGTGGCTATGACCGTGCCCCCAGTGCAGGGAGTCCAGATTCAGTCCCTGGTCAGGGAACTAGATCCCACATGCTGCCACTGAATTCACAGGCTGCAACCAAAAGTTCGCAGGCTCCAGCTAAAACTCCCACGTTCCACATCTAAAACCATCCTACATGAGGTAGTTTAAGAAGATCCTGCATGCCACAGCAAAGATAGAAGATCCTGAGTGCCGCAACTAAGACCCGGTCCAGGCCAGTAAATAAATGCACACATAAATAAATAAGAGAATGGCTATCTTAAAAAAGTACTACTGGAATGACAAAACTTAGGAGGTTCAACAGGGTATTAGGATGTAAAAATATTAACTGTGTACAAAACATCAGTGCTGTAAAGAAAAGGCAGAACATTGACAAGAATATTCAGTGAATGGAAAATAATCCTATGACCGATGCTTGCAGGCCATCACATGGTCTTAGAACACAAAGCATGTGGGTTTTGTATTAATGTCCTCCTACCTGTCTTTGTGGAGAAGACAATGGCACCCCACTCCAGTACTCTTGCCTGGAAAAGCCCATGGACGGAGGAGCCTGGTAGGCTGCAGTCCATGGGGTCTCTAGGAGTCGGACACGACTGAGTGACTTCCCTTTCACTTTTCACTCTCATGCATTGGAGAAGGAAATGGCAACCCACTCCAGTGTTCTTGCCTGGAGAATCCCAGGGACGGGGGAGCCTGGTGGGCTGCCATCTATGGGGTCGCGCAGAGTCGGACACGACTGAAGCGACTTAGCGGCGGCGACCTCTCTTTGTCCCTTCTTCCCTCTCTCAGGATGAGGAACCTGTTCAAAACCTGGTGCAGTGTTGTCCTACTCAGAATTACACTCCTCAAAGAGGTAACCTTGCTCTTTTTTCCTTTCCTCATCACCCCTGGAAACACCCTGGGTCTTAAAGAATGTGATGTCAGCTAGGTGAAAGGGAAAAGGCCAGGACAGGAAGAGCACTGTCTTTCACAGTGTCCTCTGAGAGGAGTTTTTATAGGCAGTACTCACTGGAAGAAATGAGTCTTTCGTTGGTGGAGATCTGGTGTCAGAGGAAAATTTGTTGGAGACTGTTTGGGTCAATGCAGTTTGTACATAGCTACCTCATGGAAGTTAGGGACAGTATCAAAATCACAATGGTGCATTTTGGAAAATATGAGGATAACTGAACTGTGAAGATATATTTTTTAAACTAGGAATATTAAATGTACTATCACATTGCATAAATTATGCTGGTGATGGAGGAGAAGATGAAAAGACAGATGTATGAAAATAATGTGTACAATTTCTGCTAGGAAATAAACAGAGAAAACATCATTATAATTTCTTCAGTGTGGAAAAAAAACCAACTAAAATCTTAGGTGTCTCCTTCATAAGAAAAACTAGCAAGTGTGTCTTCAAACTCTTTTCAGACATTTAAATCTTAAGGGTCTATTCCAGATTTTCATTTTTCTATTTTACAACCTAGGAATGACTTTTTAGAGATGCTATTAACGACTCCATTCTCTTTCACTAATATGAAATTATAATAATTTCATTGGAAATCACTACTATATATTATTTTATACTTTATTTCTTCCATAATTTTGTTCATATATTAGTCTCATACAGTACCTACCTTACAAGACATTATAAGATAGGAAATTACCGAGAGATTTAATGTAGAAATAACAATGGTATATAGTGTCCCTACCTATTCATTTGTGCTTACATAACTTTGGAGGTGCTCAAAGGGTTCCACAAATATTGAATCATTAAAGCTTAGTACTCCTGTGAGGTGCGCTTGGCTATTATCATTATAGTTTATTATTATTCAGACAAATCAAGTGTCCCCTGGAGTGCCGCTGAATGGCTCCTGCAGAAAGCATCGGCTTTTTAATATTCAGTATCTGAGAGTTCACATTTCAGCTTTGTAAAATTAGCTCATTTTTCTTAGGATCGTCTCTTGTGAATTACTGGCCATTATCCACTTTGGATAGTGGAAAGTAGCATAGCAGAAATAAGGCTCACCCAGCTTTTAGCAAGCCTTCTAGGTGAAAGGCCATCTTGCTTCCTTCTAGAGATACAGGGTAGAGACAAAACAGTTGAGAGATGCAAAGTAATCAGTGCATGGTTTGCTTCCCACCACCATGTCTCATGAACAGAGAAATAGAGATAGTATCACCCGGAGATGGTATCACCTGTACTGTGCAGCCCGGGCAACAGATCTGTGGGTTGCTTTTTGGTTTTTTGCTTGTTTTTTGTCAGCATATCCCTTGCCTTCATTTATTTTCTTTCTGTCTCTATACCCCTAAGAACTGAACGACACGCCCTGATTCATCTCTGTGTTCATTTCAAATGTACCTGGTGTTTGGCAGAGATGCTTTGCACTTGTCTTTGAGAGAGGTGTGCTTTCAGAGATATACAGTGGTAAACCACCCTCAACCAGCCCTGATTTCTCTACAGGAATGCCTGGAGCCTGGAAGACTACAAAAGCCCAGGCTGCCTGCAGCTGCCCCTGGAAATCTCCACACTTTTCCTATAGCCCTGATTACCTGTCTGCCACTTACTGCTTAAAAGTCTCCCACTTTCATCCCTTCAGGAGAAGGTGCTTTTAGAGCATGAGCTCCCCTTCTCCATTCTCTGGTCATCGAATAAAAGGCTGCCTTGCTTGCACCAAACTGTTTTATTATTGGCAATATGATCCTGAGGAGATAAGAACTTTCTGACCAAGCCAGAAGGCTTCAGTTCAGCTAGGACTGTAAGATAGAGGCTGTCTAATTTGGTAACAATAGGTCAGATCCCACAGGTTAGGGCTCAGTCCTGTAAGACCACCCCTACTTTAGACACCAACTGAAATCCTGGTTGTGACCTGTACTTCTGACTCATGGGCTTAAAACGGGTTCCCATGACTGCTTCCCTGAATTTAGTAATTTGCTAGAATGGCTCACAGAGCTCAGGGAAACATTTACCTATGCTTCCCAGCTTATTAGGGCTTCCCAGGCTTCCCAGGTGGTGCTAGTGGTAAAGAACCCCCAGGCAAATGCATGAGATGTAAGAGACGCAGGTTCAATCCCTGGGTTGGGAAGATCCCCTGGATCTTGGGAACCCACTGAGAATCCCCATGGACAGGGGAGACTGGCAGACAGTCCATAGGGTCACAGAGTTAGACACAACTGAAGCACACATGCACACATACTTTCCAAAAGCACAGCTCCTTGAGGGGCAGAGTAAGTTCTAGACCTCTGGTCTTCTAACACCAGCCCAATACCCTAACCCAATTTCCCAAAGTGTGATACGTTTGTGAACAGTGGAACAGGACAGTGTTTCTCTATACATCGGTAGATTTAAATGTAATGACTGTATAATTTTAAAACAATACGATTTCTCCACCAAACTGTGATATCATGGAAATTATTGGTTAGGATAAGGCTAGCACAGATAGAATCTGTGGCTGAGGGTCAGTGGTGTCAACAGCAAATTAATCAGTCAATTGAAGAAAGAAACAGAAAATATTATTTGAGACAAATTGAAGATTATAACTCAGGGGTAGCATCTCAGAAAGCTCTGAGAAGCTTATACCCATTAGAAGTTAGTTCAGTTCAGTTCAGTCGCTCAGTCGTGTCCGACTCTTTGCGACCCCATGAATCGCAGCACGCCAGGCCTCCCTGTCCATTACCAACTCCTGGAGTTCACCCAGACTCACGTCCATCGAGTCAGTGATGCCATCCAGCCATCTCATCCTCTGTCGTCCCCTTCTCCTCCTGCCCTCAATCCCTCCCAGCATCAGAGTCTTTTCCAGTGAGTCAGCTCTTTGCATGAAGTGGCCAAAGTACTGGAGTTTCAGCTTTAGCATCATTCCTTCCAAAGAAATCCCAGGGCTGATCTCCTTCAGAATGGACTGGTTGGATCTCCTTGCAGTCCAAGGGACTCTCAAGAGTCTTCTCCAATACCACAGTTCAAAAGCATCAATTCTTCGGCGCTCAGCCTTCTTCACAGTCCAACTCTCACATCCATACGTGACCACAGGAAAAACCATAGCCTTAAGGCACAGTCAAATAACTTTTTGAGGCAGAGGCTGCTGCTGCTGCTGCTAAGTCGCTTCAGTTGTGTCCGATTCTGTGCAACCCCATGGACTGCGGCCTACAAGGCTCCTCCGTCCATGGGGTTTTCCAGGCAAGAGTGTGGGGGTGGGTTGCCATTGCCTTCTCTGTTTGAGGCAGAGGGCCCTACATTAAATGTTGTATCAACAATTTACACAATCCTGATCTGAGCTAAGCATCATCTTGGCCCCTCATAAGATCAAGAAGAAATGTTATCTTTTAAGGAATTGTCTTGATGGTGTTAGGAGAATGTTGCTCTTTTTGGTGGGCAGACATTTCTGCTGATGAGGAGGTTCGGTTGATGCCTAATGCACATGATGCAGAATAGGAGAGAGGAGGCCAAAGGGCAGAGAAAATTTTTTATGTGTAGTTTTCTTGTCTTGCCATAAAATATGAACTTTATTTCATAGAGGGAACGATGGCAACTGCCTAAAGTTCAAGAGACCTACCGTGTACCATTTTCACAGGCTTTGTTTAAAGTGGGGGCTATGGTGTAAAGGACAGTTAGAGGAGAAGGATGAAGAGAAGAAGGAATGGTAACTCTAGCTTTAGTTTTGGGTTTTTTTATTTGCTTATTTGCTGATGTAAAAGTATTCATTTGTATAACTCACCATTTTTCTTTTCCAATGAAGTTATACTAATGCCAAAGATAGAGTACGAAATGATGAAAAAGTGCACTGCTTTGAAGATGATCTTCCTCTGGCAGTTTCCTTAACTGTGAGTCTCAAGATTTCTAATTCCAGGTATTGGTGTTCATTTCTTGGGAAACCCTTACAGAAGATCTGCGGCATAATGGGCCTGGGTGCGGGGATTCACAAGTGAATTCCCAAGGGATATTCCCAACTCAGCACCATCTTCAATGACCTTTCCTTCTTTTGTGTATGTTACTCACTCAGTCTTGTCCGACTCTTTGCAACCCTATGGAATGTAGCCCGTTAGGCTTATCAATGCATGGGATTCTGTGGCAAAAATACTGGAGTGGGTTGCCATGTCCTTCTTCAGGGAATCTTCTTGACCCAGGGATCGAACCCAGGTCTCCTGCATTGCAGACAGATTGTTTACCATCTGAGCTACCAGGGAAGCCCCAAATGAAAGATCTATCCATCTCTAAAGTTCTTCCTTCCTTTATGTAGATCCAAGTTTTTGGCCTGTACCTTCTCTTTGAAGAAATCATTTGAACATTTCTTGCAAGGCAGTTCCTATTGGCAACAAATTCTCTCAGTGTTTGTTTGTTTGAGCAAGTCTTTATTTCTTGTTTATTACCTTCAGTGTTGATTTCTAATTCACGATTACTTCATAATCTGAAAGAGCCACTGGAGCTCCTGTCATTTAGTCTGGGTTCCATGCAATAGAAAAGAGGATAGAAGAGGACCTTTTCCTTAAAAAACTACCCATGAATCTCATATACAGTGCTTCCACTTACATTATTGGCCGAGATTTAGTCATATGCCACATCTAGGCACAAGGCAGGCTGGTAAAGGCAGTGTTCTGCTGCTGCTAAGTCACTTCAGTTGTGTCCAACTCTGTGCGACCCTATAGACAGCAGCCTACCAGGCTCCTCCGTCCCTGGGATTCTCCAGGCAAGAGTACTGGAGTGGGTCGCCATTTCCTTCTCCAATGCATGAAAATGAAAAGTGAAAGTGAAGTCGCTCAGTCGTGTCCGACTCCTAGCGACCCCATGGACTGTAGCCCACCAGGCTCTTCCATCCATGGGATTTTCCAGGCAAGAGTACTGGAGTGGGGTGCCATTGCCTTCTCCTTGTTGGTAAATGCAAGCTTGTGTGCTCAGTCATGTCCAACTCTTTGCAGCTGCATGGATTGTAACCTGCCAGGTTCCTCTGTCCATGGGATTTTCCAGTCAAGATTACTGGAATGGGTTGCTATCTCCTCCTCCAGGGGATCTTCCCTACCCAGGGATCAAATCTCTTGTGTTTTTTTGCATTGCAGGCGTATTCTTTACAGACTGAGACATTGGGGAAGCCTCACTTGTCGACAAGGGACCCACCTAAAACTCAGAGCTCTGTAAAAGAGGAGAGTGGATATTCTGAGGCAACAAGATGTCTCCAACAGCAGAGAGTAACATTATTTCTGTGAGGAAATGTGCCATTAGAATCACGAGTCCCAGTAGATAGATGACTAATGCATAAGGAAGCCATTCACACAAAGGGCAGCTAATTTATTAGTACTTTAGCTGCTCTGTTCTTTGAGCACACATAAATCTAAATACTATAATCACCTCTACTGTGTCAGCATGATTCACCTACATTACACTGTTTGTATATAATTCATAAGTGACATGTTTGTTTCAGCAAGCATACTTCATATAAAGATTGGCTAAACAGTATCAAGTTAATTTCCATAACCTTAAGTTATCTAGAAAGATTTTTGCTCCATGAAATTCACTACTATGGAAAACGAAACATTAAACTGTCTTCATTTAGAAAATAGATTTTATAATAGGTATGCTTTATGTTCTATATTGCACTGAATAAAATGAAAATGTAGAATCTAAGTTTAAGAGACATATTAAATATCTCTATTGCAAAGATAATAAAGACTGTCTATATGGTACATTTTAATTTGCTCTCAAAGTAATCATTAGCAATTATAAAATTAAGTGTGTAGTTCTTTTTTCTGTAATTAAATAGCATCAATTGTATAATTAAAACAAGAAAGATATTCACACAGCAGGAGTCAGAATTGTACCAGAGAAAGATATCTGAAGGGTTGGGAATATCCCCTAGAGAAGGGAAAGGCTACTCACTCCAGTATTCCGGCCTAGAGAATTTCATGGACTGTACAGCCCATGGGGTCACAAAGGATTGGACATGACTCAGTGACTTTCACTTCACTTCATAAATAAAGTTGAGGAGGCAGAAATTTTCCTCTACCCATCTAGGTCCTCTTGACTTAAAAAAGTACACAATGTGGGCTTCCCTGGTGGTTCAGGGAATCCACCTGCCAATGCGAGTTTGATCCCTGGTCTGGGAAGATCCCACATGCCAAGGAGCAACTAAGCCCATGTGCCACAACCACTGACCTGCGAGCTCTAGAGTCTGTGTTCTGCAACATGAGAAGCCACGGCAATGAGAAGCCTGCTTAGCACAACTAGAGAGGATCTCCCGCTTGCTGTAACTGGAGAAAAGCCCACACAAAACGTAGACCAGCACAGCAAAAAAGAAAAAAAAAAACCCGCCAAAATCAACAAAACGTAATGTGCAGGTTGTGAGTTAAGTTTTATTGGGTGCATGAGAACTACAGCCTGGGAGACAGCATCTCAGATAGTTCTGAGAAACTTCTCCAAAGAAGCAGGGGGGAAGGTCAGTATATATAAGATTTTGGTGATGGGGGAATACATGCAATCAAGCACATATTTTTCCAGAAGATTTCTGCTAGTCTCATGAAGCTTTTGCAAGTAATGACAAATAGTTGTCACCATGAAAAGGAGTTTAGTACTTTTCTAGATATGGGGCAATATAAGAATTAGGCTCATAAAATCAGCTCCTGAAAAAATAAATCTAACTATCTAAAGACCTGTTGTCAGTCCCCACTGCACCCCTTTCCCAAGCAGAGTGCCTCATTTCTGCTCTCCACCCTGAACTCCTTTCAGGGGTTGTGGAAAGTAATTGGAGTGGTAGATGAATGAGTACTACAGCAGTTAATATAATATGCAAGAATCTCTCTTCTCATTATATGTATACAGACAATAAGAAAATCAGTAAATATGTATAATGTTTCACATAGAGATAGATGCTATGCAAGAAAGTAAAAGGCATGAGAAAAAAAATGGGAATTCCATGGTTCAAGGGTGTTGAAAGTGCTTCTACCTTTTTAAACCTATGCACAGCTTATCAAAGAGTCAGCTAGTATTTTAGGAAGGAAAAGATACTGAAGAAGGCAATGCTTTTAACATTGTGATAAGTAACATGAATATTCAAAATGTAATTTTAGGAAATTCCATATTACTTAACTCAAAAAACACAAGATTATCCACAAGAACAAAATTAAAATTAACATATAAACAAGAGTGTAACTTTTAAAAAATTATACTTTATATGTGAACAAATAACTTCTGGAATAAAAGACTTTATCTCAAATTCATGAAAGCTTACATTTGAGTGTAAAATGAAAGTGTTAAGTCACTGAGTCGTGTCTGACTCTTCGCAACCCCGTGGACTGTAGCTGGCCAGGCTCCTCTGTCCATGGAATTCTCCAGGCAAGAATACTGGAGTGGGTTGCCATTCCCTTCTCTAGGGGATCATCCCAATGCAGACTGATTACCTTATTTAAAAAAAATCTGACTTTAAGCTCATTCTTGACTTTTTATAGGTTTTTACAGATAGCATTTGTTTTAATTCTGAAGTTATTCACAAATTATTAAGACAAAAAAGTTTTATTTAGAGTGTACCCTTTAATATTTAAGAATTAAATACCTGAAACAGATTTGTTATTAGAATTCTTGGTGGTTCTAAACTCTTTGTGGAAATTTTTTAAAAAATATTATCATCAATATATTCTATTAGAATCTGAAACTCATAAAATGAAAATAAATGTTCAACTGTTCATTACAAAATCACTTTAAGATACCGTTCCCAAACTTTTAAAGCTTCCTTTGAAGACTAACCATTTGAAATATATTTTTCCCGTCATTCTCAAAGCTATTTTTAAAATATAAACATAAAATATAAATTTAAGGTTTTATCTGCCTAGTTATGAAATATGATTCAGTCATTAGCCAGAGCAGCTTTGTTAAACTGCACTGTTACCATTAAAGAAGTGACTGAACATCACACTCTAGACCAATGGTTTCAGGGTCCGTTGTGGAAGATGGGTGGTGAGGGATTGTGGGTCTTCCCCTAATGACATCAAAGTGCCTGTGTTTTACCACGTATTGGGGTTATACGTAAGACTTTGTATAAAAAATAGGTTTTGTAATGATGGACAGGGAGGCCTGGCGTGCTGCGATTCATGGGGTCGCAAAGAGTCGGACATGACTGAGCGACTGAACTGAACTGAACCTAAAAAAATAATTCTGAAAGTCACTGAGCAAAAAACAGACATCTATCAGGGAAAAAAAAAAAACCAACAAAAAAACACCTCATGAATTTGTTCTTCTTGAGAAATTGGCTAGGAAATGCACATGCACATAATAAATCTTTTTTTCACCAAGATACTACAGATCACATTTCATCTAACTGCAGATCATGATTTTTAAAACCTTTAAAAACACTAATTCTAAGCTAGCAAAATGCATTTGAGTAATGATTAAAAGTTTAAAACACGTTTTAAGTTCAGTTCAAAACAAAAAGAGTTCAGAAACAAAATAACAAAGATTCTTTGTGATTAGGCAATTCTTTTAAAAGAACACAAATGGAAAAATGTCGCCAAATATTTCAGTAAGTTCAGAGGAAAGCAGCAGAGCAGGGTAGGATACCTGAGCTGGGTGTTGGAAGATAAGTTTGGGAGACTAAAGAAATGGTTAAAACGCTCTAGGGAAAAAGAATGAGTGAAGTGTGGACAGAGGAAAGGAATGTTTCCAAGGAATGGGATATATCTCAATTTGCCTGGGACATAAGGGAGGGGCAATGACAGGAAATAAAGACTGTGAATTGTAGGTTGTGGCCAGATTAAAAAAAGATTCCCAACACCACAGTTGGGACTAGGGCTTTATTCAGTAAAAAAACTAGGGACTAATAGCAACAGAGATTTCAACTACGAGACAGATTTCAGAGATATTACTAGACTAGACAGTATTAGGCAACAAATTAGAAGCGAAGCAGATGAAAAAAATCAATTTCAAAAGCATAACCAAGACACTTGACTGATACAAATTTTATTTTTCATGCTAAAATTTTTACAAATTTGATTTTGTCATACACAATTACAAGAGGAACAGTTACAAGTGAATTAAAAAATAGTATTTGGGGGCACTTCTATTCATTTTACTGTCGTAAGTATGTTTTGTTACAGGTACAGCAACAATAGTTATTAACTACAGAACTGTTCAACTTGGAAATTTAGTAAGTATATTACAATGGAGGCTAATACCTAATATAAACAAATAGTAAGTGCCCAAACATAGTCTCACACTCTATTATTATTTATTGCACAATTAAAATCACTGGTTAGAACCTACCCACCGATGCCAACAATTTCTGACCAAGCATGTCAAGTCAGAAAGCATTTTAAAATCATTTCCCCAAATCTTACTTACTTTAGTTCTATGAGGAAATACAAGACAAAACACACAAGACAAAGCTTCCTGATATTATATGCCTAAAATAAATCATTATACAATGAAATTATGCATCTTTTGCAATGTGGCATTTTTCCCATCTCACACAGTAACAAAAGATGAATACAGCTTACAGCATTTAAGAGTCAACTGACTACAGCTGACATAGTATCTCCCAGATTTCTAGTTTCTAAAATTCTGGGGGGAGTGGGACAATTTGAACTGTAACAGTCTACAAGGTAGTAACATTACCTCTTGGCCATTGGCCCAATACTAACCCCTTTTGTTTTTTAGTATACAAAATATGCTGAAAACATTTCTCTTAAACACATTTCAATTAATGTAATTAAATAGAAGGCAATAACTTCCTTCTAGAAGAATTAGATTTAGCTATGAAAAACTTGCCATATATTTGTTTAATTTATGGAATACTTTTTGGGTCAATACAGACCACAGTGTATTTTTAAACTTAAAAGCCTATGCTAAACATGAGTAAAAGGAACTAAAAACAGAATCACACTGGTAGTTTTTTAAAAATGAAAATTACCATTTTTATCCCTATAGTATATAAATATATCACTTGCTTTCATCCTAATTAAAGGTCAACTTAAAAAAAAAAATCCACTGTGAAATTTAAATTCTAAGCACAAAAATATACAAATATTAGTTCTAATCAGAAATTTCAGCTGACAAGTGAACATTTTTACTTTGAAATATGTAGATCTGGGATACAGTAGTGAATTTTTTGATTGAACACATCACAAATATATCTAGTTTTCATGTAAAAATAATTTTTTTAAAGAAATAATGTTTAACAGTCTTTTTATCCCACCTCAAACATATTTTTTCCTTAAAATAGTTTAACATCTCATTTAAAACCTGATATTACAAAAAAAGAGAAAGAAATGAAATTAATTCTTAGATGTATTTGAGCCAAGTAGTTACTGTTTTCAGATGTTATGAACTAAAAAATCACAGAATGGTGAGTAACCTTTGGCTTACAATCTCACTAGTACCAACTGGGAAGCCCAATCAAGGAAGACATATGTACTTGTTAATTTAAAATTTTATATCTTTTATAAAGAAACCCTAACAGATAAGCATTAATAATTAAAGATAAACACTTTATACTAAAGATTTATAAAATAATAAAGTATCTTAATAGTATTCTTAAAAATACTATCAAAAGCCTCAGTCCTACATATTATGTGCAACATCCAATACATTTTTATGAATAAAACATTTTCAAAGGCTGGAAAGAAAATATGCTTACTGTAAGAACAATGATGCTTGAGTAAAACCGACCTGTGTGAATCTCTAATCTGCCACTTTAAAGCTTATGTATATTTCTTAACCTCTCTAAAACCCAGATTTCCTCGGAGATAAAATGGGGGAGGGGTAATGACAGTCACTACCTTACAGGACTCTGCCGAGGGATAATGAGAAAAGTTAGTACAGTCCAGTATGTGACACAGAAAGTAATCAGTAAACATTAGCTATACTGAGAAGTGACTTACTTTGGGGTCAAATATCTAACAAATCATTTTCTTAAATAAGACATAGCAATATACAAAGAATTATTTTAAAATTAAAAAAGAAAGTCAAATGGCATGAGGGAAAGTTGGGGACACGTACTCCAATTAAACATCCAGAATTATATTGCAATAATGATAAGGCTAAGAACCACAAAGATTCATCAGGCTGACGTTTGAAGTTTGTAAGTCACTTTCATTTTGTTTTGGCAATCACTTCCTATCTATTTGAACACCACACTGTGTTATTCCTAAACTACGAGTCAGAAGATCCAAAGTGAATTTTATTTTCTTTGAGAAAATAATTCTTTGAGTAATAATAATTCATGAATTCTTTGAGAAAATAATTATGTCATTTGCCTAAACAAACAAAAAAGCATAGAAAAAATGCACACAAATAAAACTATGGTCCTTTACATGTTACATGTACAGTAAAGATAGCTATTTAGAAATTGCAAGCAGTTTATCTGGTGTCTAATATTTTCAAACTATTATTTCAAATCTCAAATCCATTAATCGCTTCTTTATAATTAGTCTATCTATTATCTTTATTGGAATAATCACAGATTTAACAGAAAATTAAGCTACTTAAAAATATTAAGTTATAGATTATGCTCCAAAATATCTTACAAGTGTTCATTTCCCTTGAAAATATTTCAGGTACTAATTTCAAGATATCCAAAATCTTAGTTCATTAGTATTAACTGTACTGTCATTGTGTTACCCATGTGAACACTTTCTCTGATTTTTACTTGTACTAACCTGAGTCAACAGGGCTTTCCAGTGGGTGATTTCATTGACCAAGCACAGAAATGGCAGACAGAAAAATTCGGTCTGGCATCAGTTAAAGTATTTATTAAATATTCAGCAAGACCCTCAACTTCTCCATGCCTCTTTTTCATTTTCTAAAAGATGGAGCTCCTACCACCCTCCTTTTCTGACTCACAGGATTCTGACAAATGATATAACAAAACAAGAGTTCTGCAAAGGGCATGGTGCTCTATAAATGTAATATCAAAACATGTAGGCTTGGTTAGAAGGACCAGTCTATTATAGGTGCAAGGAAGTTATACTTGGAAATATCAGAGAGAAAAAAATTAACATCTTTACCATGTTTGTTGAATAAGATCTAAAAATAGTTTTTTAAAAATCCTATTACCACGTAAGAAACTGCATTGGACAATGACCTAAGAAAGGTTAAAGCCTCATCTGTTCCTTCCAGATTTTTATTTTAATGGCTATAAGTCTGCATCATCGGAATGTGCTTTTGTAATTGTATTAATTTACAGCCTACTTGGCTCTAGGGTTCTCTGGCAGTTACTTAACCCTCTGTGAAAATAGTCACAAGTGATCTTGATTTCTCTACTACTTTCTTTTTTTAACTTATTTTAAATTTCAGTTTCTTTCTGACTTGAATGCCAAAGAAAGCGGGAATAATAAGGAATTTTTAATTTAAAGAATGAATAAATATTCAGAACTAAGTCAGTAAAAGCAAATGTTCTCTAACTTTCCTGACTCTTCGGCAGATGCTCTGTGTCCACTTTACAAGGATATTAGAGCTACGCATCAGAAGAAAAGTCCACTTAGTTTACACTGTACAGTTTTCCAAGGTTAAAAGATACAAAGTAGGAAAATAAATTAGGATTGATTTTTGAAGAAGGCATATCTGAAAGGATGATTTTGAAGAAATGGGATGAAACAAAATACGGTATTTTTTTTTAACATTTTTTGCTTTTACACAGTCACTTAAATGCTATTATCTCTAAAAGCTGTTAGTCATTCAGTCATGTCCAACTTTTTATAACCCCATGGACTACAGCCCGCCAGGCTCCTCTGTGCATGGAATTTTCCAGGCAAAAATACTGGGGTGTGTTGCCATTCCGTTCTTCAGGGGATCTTCCCGACCCAGGGATCGAATCTGGTCTCCTGCACTGCAGGCAGATTCTTTACTGTCTGAGCTACCAGGGATGTCTAACTCATTAACTAAATGAGAAACTAGATAGGTTACTGGTCAGGGATGTAGGAACAGATCCGGATGCACTAATGGAGGTGACTGTTGAAGACAAAGAAGTAAAAATTTTGAAGCAGAAGAGGGTCTGGATACTACTCATTAAAACATCAGAAGATAGTAGAGTGAGAAAAATGAAATGAGAACAATGTGAAAAATACAGTTAGAACCCACACAGTAGTGAAGTGTGCAATTTCAAAGAGACAAAGGGTGATCAAAAAACATGGCAGAAAAAATATTAAAGATTGGGTTGGACCACAAAATCCATAATTAATTTAAAGGGGTGATTTTAGTTTAATAGTAAGGATAGATGAGTTAGCAGTGGATTAACAGGAGACTAAGTAGTTAAAAACGAAAAAAGAAGTTAGTACATTTCATCATTAAAATGGTTCATTGAGGAAAACTTAGAAAAAAAGGATATGAAAGCTAAGGGGAAACCTGAGTAGGTTTAAAGGCAGAAAGAAGGGCTTCATTAGCTCTAATTACTTATAATTAAATAAAGCTCACGTTTTATAGTTGAGAGAATCAGACTTATAAATAAGAATGTTTCAGACCTATGTTAGGCACTTTTCAGGTAGAGAGAGGGGTAACCTGATTTATCACTAAGGAACTGAAGGAAATTAATTTCAAGCCAATGACTGTTTTTGGTATCAATAGTCAGCCCCTATGCTCAGTATCATGTATTTCAAAGGTACTTTGAACTTGGGAAGTGATAAGGCCAAAAGCCCAAATGCAAAATGGTATTAAAAACATAAAATAGTAAAGTAAGTCAATAATTTACACTTCAGAACAACTTTAAACAAAATCCAAACCAAAAGTAGAAAACTTAAAAAATGTAACTCCTAGAGGCCTGATATCCACGACGTGCAAAGTAATTAAATTTAAAAAAAGTATAGGTTTTATTTTGCTATAGCCACCATAATTTATAACAGGATTTCCTGGATAATTTTACCAAAGTAATAATTTCACCTCATTAAAACATTCATAAAATTGATGATCTGAGTACCTAACAGTTGTGAAAAGTATCTTCATAATTCTTTAGTATGAAAAGCAACATTAAAAAAAAGTGGATCACCAAAATATTTTATTTCAAATCTATGTTATACCTGATCAAATATGTATTTGGAAACATATTCACATTCTAGAGGTTTCTGAATTTCATTTTCCTGTTTTTTTAATTTTTAGGAGCAACTTACTAGATTTTAAATCTGTACCACTTTAACATTTATTACAACTATTTAGAATCCATGCATAATTTATTTACAATACTGTACATTAAATGGTTATATTTGAATATTACACAAAAGTTTCACACAACTATAACATGGAAAGACATGTGAAACATATTATATAGGGGTTTTTAAAATTTTTCAGGTACAGAATTCTGCAAACATTATTTTGGTTTATAAGTGTTATGCAAACACTAGCTTGAAATAACACTGACAAAACCATGCAAATGAGTGGGATTTCAAAATGAAAAAGTAAAAATATTTAGCTAAAAGCTAAAATAGCATATAGGTTAAATACTACCAAGTAGCAATGGGAGTTTATAAAACAGGAAAAAAGAAAAGGTATTCTTTAAATGTCTTCATCAGTAATAGGCCCTCTGTAATTTTCTATAAAAACATTCAGAAATAAAGTTTCTCAAATTATGTTCATCACCAAAATTATGTTTTCAGTAGTGATTAGAGCTGTGAATTTTAAATAAGTATCTGTTATCCTGAAGGAGAAGTCTTAGTTTTCCCCTTTGGGAAAGGAGTGAAGAACATCAATCAGTAAATTTAGGTTCAAATAAAAGATCCTGGTATAAACATCACAAACACAGAGTGGAGAATTGTAATAAACTACAAGTCCACATATTCTTAGATGTACTCTTAAAACAGAAGTGTAAACTTTAGGTTGTTCAATTTAAGATCTCCTATCACGAAGTACCTCATCCTTCAAAGTTTGGAAAATATCAATAGGTATTTTTTTTCTCTAGGTGCATCTCTGAGTTTTCACTGTTGTGGCTGAAGTACATTTAGATATTCAGATTGCCCCAAATGATACGTGGTGTTTCTTCCACAATCAACATACTGGTACCTTTCCTGGGATATCTGTTCGGAATGTCCAAAGTAAGTTGTCGTTACAGTAACTCTGAAAATAAAATAAATGGAGAGAAGCACTGAATAGTTATATATAAAAAAAACTTTCTAAAGTGGGAACACTTTATATATCAAAATTCTTTTCAGGGAGAGGTTATTTGATTAATGATAACTTAATGTTGTAGACATGGGTCTCTTAGGGAGTATTTCGCCAGCAGACAACAGGAATGCTGGCTGAGCAAGCCCTATCCAAATAATTATATGCAAAAAAAATGTCATTTTTTTCAAAACACCTATCTTTGGCTAAAAATATATTTAGTTCATTGCACTCTTAAAAATAATCACACAGTTCTCTCATCAGAGAAAAAGGGTTAATTAGGTGTTAGCTAATGGCCTAAAGACCCAACCTATAACCTACAATGTTTTCATGGCTTAGGGAAACACCCAGCTTGCAAACCAATAACATTATTTCTCTTCACTACTGTTACTGCCTTTACCACAGGGAGCAAGGAATTGGCTGTTGAGCTCATCCTTCTCTCTGTATCAATTTCTACTGTTTTCCTGAGTTCTTGGAAGGTCCAGATTCACTATTTAGCAGACATGTGGTCCTTCCTGCTTCTCTGAGCTCCCATTTCCTCATGTGTAAAGTGGGAAACTATTTTCTTCACCTCACTGCACTTATGTAAGGCTTAAAAACACAAATGAGACAGCATTTATAAAGATGTGTATACTCTAAGCTAATGTTACACATCTAAAGTTGAAACAAAGAAATTACTTCAAAAAAAAATCATACTTACTGCATCATGAGCACTATGTTATGTACCTTGATGGTTAACAGTGTACAGAAATCACTGTTAAAGAAAAAAGCAATGTAAATACACACAAACTATGACATTAGAAATTTATTAACAAAATAGTTTAATTACAATTCCTCTTCCTATGTTAAAGCCAATAGAAATACTATTAAGAAGATATAATAAATAGCCATTAAATGGTGGAGCATTTTCTATATCTCAAATGATTAATATTTTCATGGCTTCTTATTCTATGCTTTCATACTACAGCAGCTGTAGAGTTGTCTACTAACTACTTCTATTTTTTTTTCACCTTTTGAAATTTTAGTAACCAGATTATTATCTACTCAGAAATTCTGTATCAGGCTGATATCAAAAGAGGATTAAAAAATTATCACAGTTTTTTACTTAACAAGAGTTAATAATCATTTAGATCTAATTTACAAGTTTCACAACTTCAAACCCGAATAGAATATTAAATGTCATTTAGCATTTGTAGTCCTCCTATACAAAAACAAAAAAATAACAAAATATGAGAATATGATTTTTATAACATAGTAAATAAAAAGTGACATGGTATGCATAATCCTAATTGTGAAAAAAAAACTATGTACAGGTATATGTACATTAATGTTACACATTTTGAAAAGAGAGAACAGAGATGATCAAAGGCCAGAAGGAATATTCTAAAAATGTAGTCTTGTCTCTGCTAAAATGATGGAAAATTAAACATATATATTTATTAAATATATATATTCACACATGTATATACGACTCTTTGTGACCCCATAACCCCATGGACTGTATATGGAATTCTCAAGGCCAGAAACTGGAGTGGGTAGCCTTTCCCTTCTCCAGGGGATCTTCCCAACCCAAGGATTGAACCCAGGTCTCCCACATTGCAGGCGGATTCTTTACCAGCTGAGTCACAAGGAAAGCCCAAGAATACTGGCGTGGGTAGCCTATCCCTTCTTCAGTGAATCTTCTCGACCCAGGAATCGAATTGGGGCCTCCTGCATTGCAGGCGGATTCTTTACCAACTGAGCTATCAGGAAAACCCTATATATTCACACATACACACACTTATTCTTTATAATTTAATGAGAGAAAATAATTAAAAATCAGAACTTACAACATATAACTCATTTCCTCTGCTATGACAGTAGGTACTGTATAATCAATCTGAAAGGCAAAAAATGAAAATAAACCAACAGAGAATAGTATCAAAATATCAAATATTTCAGACACATTTCATAACTTAAAAGAGTTTGGAAATCTCTCTTTTTATGGGTTTGATTCTATGACTTTCTTTTACATATGTATGGGATACATTTCAAAGTCTAATTTTTTAGGAAAACCCCCATCTCCTGAAAGTTAATATTATATACAAAGTTGAGATGTATTTAACTCCTCCAAAGTATTTTCTGAACGAAGCTTACTTGTTTCATATCCAGTGGACCGATACTGGTTATGTTGTTTAAGCGTGCCTTTCCAATAACTGTTTTTGAAAACTGAACTTGTGCAGTGATGTTTTCAACTTCAACAGAATAATAGTTATTGTTCGTTATATTTAGTGTATTCTGAAAAAGAAAGGAGGTAGAAAATGTGCAAGTTATTTTAGAATAGGCATAATAAAGAAGTATTCAAAATAAAGAGAGAAAATGACTCCAGCTGTGGCTATGCTTCATTTACCAGGAGGAAGTAAATTGTCCCCCAAAACATCAAAGAACATTGAACCAATTATTTGGGTTTTGCATGAGTGCTATGTATATAAAACACATACAATGAACATATACTTTTAAAGAGTAGGCTCAGGAAATGTATAGTACCAGAACATAGAAAAATCAATGTTATAAAATGTACTTGTGGCCTTAGCAAAAATTCAATAAAAGTTGTTGTTCAGTTGCTAAGTTCGGTCCAACTAATTGCAACCCCATAGACTGCAGTATGCCAGGCTTCCCTGTCCTTCACTATCTTCCAGAGTTTGCTCAAACTCATGTCTATTGAGTCAGTGATGCCATTTACCATCTTATCCTCTGTGGCCCTTTTTCCTCTTGCCATCAACCTTTTCCAGAATCAGGGTTTTTTCCAATGAGTCAGCTCTTGGCATCAGGTGACCAAAGTACTGGAGCTTCAGCATTAGTCCTTCCAATGAATATTCTCAGTTGATTACCTTTAGGACTGACTGGTTTGATCTCTTTGCTGTTCAAGGGACTCTCAAGAGTCTTCTATAGCACCACAGTTTGAAAGCATTAATTCTTCGGTGCTCAGCCTTCTTTATGGTCCAACTCTCACATCCATACATGACTACTGGAAAAACCATAGTTTTTTTTTTTTTTGTAATTATTATTATTTTTTTAAATTTTATTTTTAACTTTACAATATTGTATTGGTTTCAGACTTTTGTTGGCAAAATGATGTGCCTGCTTTTTAACATGCTATCTAGGTCTGTCATAGCTTTTCTTCCAAGGGAACAAGTGTCTTTTAATTTCATGGCTGCAGTCACTGTCTGCAGTGATTTTGGAGCCCAGGAAAATAAAATCTGCTATCTTTTCCATTTATTCCCCCATCTATTTGCCAGGAAGTGATGGGACCAGATGCCATGATCTTTAGTTTTTTGAATGTTGAGTTTTAAGTGAGCTTTTTCACTCTCCTCTTTCACCTTCATCAAGAAGTTCTTTTAAGTCCTCTGCTTTCCGCCAAAAGTCTGATAACATCTGAGGTTTTTGATATTTCTCCTGGCAACCTTGATTCCAGCTTGGGATTTATCCAGCTCAGCATTTCATATGCTGTACTCTGCATGTAAGTTAAATAAGCAGGGTGACAATATACAGCCTTGATGTACTCCTTTCCCCATTCTGAACCAGTCCATTGTTCCATGTCCAGTTCTAACTGTTGCTTCTTCACCTTCATACAGGTTTCTCATCAGGCAGGTAAAGTGGTCTGGTATTCCCATTTCTTTAAGAATTTACCACAGTCTGTTGTGATCTACACAAAGGCTTTAGAGTGGTCAATGATGCAAAAGTAGACGTTTTTCTGGAATTTCCTTGCATTTTCTATGATCCAATGGATGTCTGCAATTTGACCTCTTGTTCCTCTGCCTTTTCTAAATCCAGATTGTACATTTGGATAACCACAACATATTGGTCATCCAGTTTATTAAGACCTTTTTGTATAGTTCTGCTATGTATTCCTGCTACCTCTTAATCTCTTCTGCTTTTGTTAGGTCCCTGCCATTTCTGTTGTTTATTGTGCCCATATTTGTATGAAATGTTCCCTTGGTATCTTCAATTTTCTTGAAGAAATCTCTAGTCTTACCCATTCCATGTTTTCTTCTATTTCTTTGCATTGTTCACTTAAGGTTTTCTTATCTCTCTGTGCTATTCTCTGGAACTCAGTATTCAGTTGGGTATATCCTTCCCTTTCTTTTTTTTTTTTTTAATTTTATTTTATTTTTAAACTTTACATGCTTCTCTTCTTGTCTCACCTATTTGTAAGACCCCCTCAGACAACCATTTTGCCTTCTTTCATCTTTTTGGAGAATGGTTTTGGTCACTGCCTCCTATACAGTGTTATGAACCTCTATTCATAGTTCTTCAGGTACTCTATCAGATCTAATCCCTTGAATCTATTTGTAACTTCCACTGTATAAATGTAAGGAATTTTATTTAGTTCATATCTGAATGGCCTAGTGGTTTTCCCTCCTTTCTTGAGTCTGAATTTTACAATAAGGAGCTCATGATCCCAGCCACAGTCACTTCCAGGTCTTGTTTTTGCGGACTGTATAGAGCTTCTCCATCTTTGGCTGCAAAGAATATAATCAATCTGATTTTCGTACTGGCCATCTGGTGATGTCCACATGTAAAGTCATCTCTTGCATTGTTGGAAGAGGTATTTGCTATGACCAGTGCATTCTCTTGGCAAAACTTGGTTAGCTTTTGCCCTGCTTCATTTTGTATTCCAAGGCCAAACTTGCCTATTACTCCAGGTATCTCTTAACTTTCTGCTTTTGCATTCCAATCCCCTATGATGAAAAGGACATCTGGTTTTGGTGTTTGTTCTAAGTCTTATAGGTCTTTGTAGAACCGTTCAACTTCAGCTTCTTCAGCATTAGTGTTTTGGGACACAGACTTGAATTACTGTGATGTTGAATGGTTTGCCTTGGAAATGAACAGAGACCATTCTGTGGTTTTTGAGACTGCACCCGTAAAGTACGGCATTTTGGACTCTCTTGTTAACTATGACGGCTACTCCATTTCTTCTAAGGGATTCTTGCCCACAGTAGTAGATATAATGGTCATCTGAATTAAATTTGCCCATTTCCATTTTTGTTCACTGATTCCTAAAATATCGATGTTCACTCTTGCCATCTACTGCCTGACCACTTCCAATTTACCTTCATTTATGGACCTAACATTCCAGGTTCCTATGCAATATTGATCTTTACAGCATTGGACTTTACTTTCACCAGCAGACACATCACCAACTGGATGTTATTTCTGCTTTGGCTCTGCCTCCTCATTCTTTCTGGAACTATTTCTATACTCTTTCCCAGTAGCATGTTGGACACATCAATCAGGGGAGCTCATCTTCTGGTGTCATATCTTTTTGTCTTTTCATACTCTTCATGGGTTTCTCAAGGCAAGAACATTGAAGTGGTTTGCCATTCCCTTCTCCAGTGGACTACGTTTTATCAGAGATTTCCACCATGACCCATTCACCTTGGGTGGCCCTGCACAGCATGGCTCATAGCTTCATTGATTTACACAAGAATATGATCCATGTGATCATTTTGGTTAGTTTTCTGTGATTCTGGTTTTCATTCTGGAGGCCATGGGACTGTAGTTCTTGCTTCTTCTGTCTGTTCTCTGATGGATGAGAATAAGAGCCTTGTGCAAGCATCCTGATGGGAAGGACTGGCTGTGGGGAAAGCTAGGTCTTGCTCAGGTGGGCAGGGCCTTGCTCACTAAATATTTAATCTAATTTCCTGCTGATGGGTGGGGCTGTGTTCCCTTCCTGTTAGTTGTTTGGCCTGAGCACCCAGTCCTGGAGTCTGCAGGCTCTATGGTAGGGCTGGTGGCTCAGATGGTAAAGAATCTGCCTGCAGTGCTGGAGACCCAAGTTTAATCCCAGAGTGGGGAAGAACCCCTGGAAAAGGGAATGGCAACCCACTCCAGTATTCTTGCCTGGGAAATCCCATGGACAGAGAAGCCTGGCAGTCTACAGTCTGTGGGGTCACAAAGAGTCAGACACAACTAAATGACTCCACATGCAGGCTCTATGGTGGGGCTAATGGCTACCTCCTCCAAGAGGACTTATGCCAACATTCTGTGCCTCTCAGGGCTACTGCTGCAGTGCCCATGTCTCCAAGGAAAATTACTTTTTTATTTTTCAATAAAAGTAACTCTAAAGTTCCATCCAAATTTTTCTAAATGTTAATATGTAAATGTCTTCACAGGCTAAGTTATTTCTGATTCTACTGAATACAAAGACAACCTTTTAAAATGTTAAGCAAAACTTTAAACTATTTTTTTTTTAATTGGTATTTTATCTCATACATGAGTAGAGGTTTCCAACAGGTCACTTTTAAGAGGAATTGGAACAGTTTCAAGACTTGATGAAAAGAAATACAGTTGCATCATTTCCACACTTAATTAACAGCTGGGCTGAACTGCAATTCTAACTTAAAGAACTGTTTCAAATTACTTTAGAAAACAGTCAATGAAAAGAAAAACTGTTAAATCAGGAAATAACAAAACATCTAAAATAGTGCTAACAAAATAAATCATAAATAAAATCACAAAACATTAACTAATAAATCTTGAAGAAGTATTTGTAAGGCAGATAGTAATGGTTGTCACCTATACTACGAGGCCTTACAAAGTGGAAAAAAAGACATAAAGCCTCCTGTTAAAAAAAAAATTAGAGCAAAGGATATGAGTAAAGAAATCAGCAGAGTACAAATATAAATGGCCAACACTATTTGTCAAATTAATTTATGGTCAGAGAAAAGCTGATTTAAATAAAGGTGGAATATTGCTTTATATCCATTAAACCAGTAAAAGTTATAGAAAATGACAGATTCTATTTCTGGCAGGGATATGGGCCAAAGGGTGTATTTTTGCATTCCTGGAAAATACATGAAGGATTACAGCAATATTCATTGAAATTTAAATTATGCATTATCCTCTGACCTAGCAATTCTACTTCTGAGCAATTATTCCACAGAAATAAAAACATTAGGATGTTAATGACAGTGTTATTTGTAGTGGCAAAAAACAAAACAAAACACAAATCTTGAAAATAAAGTGAATGTCCAACATAAAGTAGAATGCTTGAAAAATAATATTATGTCATTACATGGAATAATATGCAGCCATTAAAAAGAATGAATGAACTCTAAGCAGAAAATCAGGAGTGATTCCTGCAAAGTATTAACAACTGAGAAAACCAAGATGCATAAAAGTATGTACAAAATATTATTTTTAGAACTAAATAATGATTTAAGAAAAACTGAACATATGAGTTTATAAGTTAATATGAATATGGAGAAAGATATGGAATGAGGCAACATGGGATAAGTGACAAGACAGAAAATGGTCTTAGTATAAAAATGATGACAAAAAAAAGAATGTGCTAGCAACCAGTAATTTCATGATCACATTTATGCATTCATTTTGTTAAATGTAGAGAAATGTTTTAAAATTCTATAAAATAGTAGAAATAACCTTTCTCTAAATATACAACATTTTCACCTACTTGGGTCTTAATACCAATATCATTTTATTTCTAGTTGCTGCTGCTGCTAAGTCACTTCAGTCATGTCTGACTCTGTGCCACCCCATAGACGTCAGCCCACCAAGCTCCTCTGTCCCTGGGATTCTCCAGGCAAGAATACTGGAGTGGGCTGCCATGTCCTTCTCCATTTATTTCTAGACACTACAGTAAAAAATTGCAAATTTAAGGTCAATGGACCCTCTGATATAGACCAAGGAATGGGATCCAGGAAAATTTTGGAGTTCTATTTAATATTGGTACACATTTTTTCTGATGAGGTGTCCATACTTTTCATTAGAATATTAAAATATTTTTTTAAATTCATAGGCAGCCCACACCATGGTAGTCAGCTCATTTTGTGTTGTCTTCCCATTTGCTCTGAGTTAATATTCCGCACAGAGAAGAAACTGCATCATGTGACATCAGTACCTTTTAGAACTGATCAGCATGGGTAGATGGTTTGAGGGGAAAAAAAACGTGTAAGGTATTCTGTGGTGCCGTGAATGTTAGTCATTTTGGAGCTTGGGTAAAGGGAGGCAGGTTGAAACGTGTAGATTCCTCATAGAGAAGTTTTCTATTTCCCAGAAGTTAAAAGGTCTTCAGAGGACTGTACCTGTCATGGGGGTTTAGTAAAAAATGACCTCTCTCATTCTCCAGATCATGAAAATTATAGTGCAGCAGATGCTACATATTTCTAATTTTTAGCTGTTTCTAAAACAATAAAGGCCTATCTTTTAAAATTAAAAAAAAAATGCAAACAGGCTGGAAACAAAAATACTTTTAAGAATTACAGAAAGATAAATTGGTAGCTAAAAAGATAACACAAAGATGATGCAAAACAGGCTGGAAACAAAAATACTTGTAGAATTACAGAAAGATAAATTAGTAGCTAAAAAGGTAACACAAAGATAAACATCAAGAGAGACAACAAAAAATAAGACAGGACAAAAAAGTTTAGTATGAAAAATAAAAAATTTTACTGCTGAAAACTGAGAATCCATTTAATTTATAAGGCAAGGGACTGCAGTCATAGGCTTTTGAATAATGATGATTTATTATCAAAGGCCTTAAACTTATGGTCTTTAACTGCAAATTTACTTTCAGGAATTTATCCTTAAAAAATAACCGGAAATGGAAGCACAAAGTTTAAGCACAAAGATGTTTTTGGAATAAATATTTGTAATATCAAAACTAAGCAACTATTAAGAAGGTTGAGTAAAAATTGTAATATGGCCATGTAAAAGACTACATGCAACCACATAATATGGGAAAATGCAGTGAGATCAATTAAGTGAAAACGTGTATGTATATACACTCACGTATATGTGTGTACCCTTTATACATAATTCCATTTTAAAATGTATTATGTGTAAATATATGCGTGGAAATGCTTATATACAGAGTTAGCACATGTATGTTTAGTCATCTCTTGGTATCCATGGGGGATTGGTTTCAGGACCAACTATCCCATCCACTCAAGGTTCCATCATACCAAAATCTACAGATGCTCAAGTCACTGATATAAAACGGTGTATATTTGCATATAACTTATGCACATCCTCCACATAACATCTCTAAATTACTTCTAATATCTAATATAGTGCAAATGCTACATACATAGTTGTGAATATAAAGTAAATGGTATGGAAATAGTTGACAGGGTATAGCTAATTCAAGTTTCTTTTTTAAAAAGAAGAAGAATAAATGAATCCATGTGAATTCTTTTCTTCCTGTAACTAAGGAGTAATTCTACCCAACACACATTTCCTTTTCAGTCCCTATGTCTCTCAACCCCCCTCCAGCACCACAGGCGCATCTACCTCAACCTCTAGCACACCAATCAACTCTTCAAGGAAAACGAATGAGGTCCAATATTACCCTTCCAAACAAATCGTTGCCACACAGATGTACCTTAAAGCCAGAAGCAATGTATCTTCCTTACTAATAATACAGTGATTTGCAAACCATGCTTACATAAATGTAGAACACATACAAGACCTTCTCTGAGGTTTTTGTTTGCTTGTTTCAGGTGTGGGAAGGCTGCGGAATCCTAAAAATTATTTTCCTGAGAAACAAAGATTTTCACACATACTAATTTACAAGAGAAGTCAATCACTTGTTCACTACCTTTGAAAACAAAGGAATGGTCTGTTAAAGATGGCAAAAATTGTGTTTCACAAAACACAAGGACATGAAAATGTTACATGTATAACATCTATTCAATCAACTATATTAACATCTTGCTAGGAGCAACTGAGGGTCTAATGTTGAAAAGTAAACAGATTGTAAAAACTTTTCTCCCAGTAATTATTTTATTTTACCCTCTCAAAGGCATCTTCAAATGATAAGGATTCTGAATACACAGAATTTGCCATTTTCAGCAGAATCAAAGATGATAGAAAAAGTCAATACATCAGACAGAAAGAAAGAAAACTAAGTATTAAAGTGTTACCTTTCATGTTCTCTCAATAAGGACAAAGGTGTTGCTTAACATGATAAAGCAATGATGTCTTCATGTTGATGTATGGCAGAAACAAGCACAATAAAGCAAATACCTCGAAATAAAAATTTTTTAAAAATAAAGGAATGAAGTCAAATATTAATATAAACATGTTCTTACCGTGATATTTAAATATATTGTGCGTTTTTGAACATCATAACTAACGTATGCTGATTTGACGCCAATGTATTTCACGTCAATAGAACGAGGGAAAAGGAAAAACACAGCCAGTCCAGAAAGGAGCAGACAGACAAACACAGAAGCCATCACATACAGTTTGCTGGAAAAAAAAAAAAAAGGAAAGTGAGATATTTAAACATAGATGCATCAAAAATTACATAATGAAACATTCAGAGAAGACATTTTCATTTTCAATTTTTTCCCTATTATACCAGCACGAAAAGATGTATGATTTTTTTCTTTTTAACCATCTTTTTACATTATAAAAGTATTGAATAGAGTAGGTTTGAATCTATTAAGCATTAAAATATTCTTCTTAAAAGACATATTTATCTTTTTGGAGACTCAAATTTCAGGCTTATTATAGATAGAACATTTACTGTGGTGATGCCCAAAGCAGGCTGCTCATTAGAATCAAACTGTGGAGCTTTATAAAAGTATATATTTCAAGACTCCCTGATGAATTTACTGAAGTAGAATTTTCACATGTGTGTGAAAATCTGTGGTTATTTTATCAACTGGATATATAGTTAGAATCAATTGTTTCAGTTTGTTTCAATCTGTAGGAACTGGTTTTTTTTTTTTTTTTTTTTGATACAATCTTTTAAGTGATATTAAAAAAAGAAGGACATGATCTAAAGTCTAAACAACAGAAATATATCCATGTACACACAGATATTTAATTTGCTTACCTGCTTCCTCTTCAAAGTTCGGTCCCAAACTCTGAAGGTAATCAATTTTGTTGGTCTATAGTTTATCATTCTATTGTCTCTCTCTCTGTGTGCATGCATGTATGTAGTTTCAAAAGAAATGTGCTTTGGATATCATGCTATAGTAAAATACAGTTCTTCCTCGTTCCATTTTATCATATAGATATAGTGTAACTTCTTCTACTAGTCCCTTTCTAGTGGCCACTTACATTATTTCTAGTTTTTGGTAAAATAAATACTAGCACAGTGAATAATGCGTGCAAATGCTGTATTTGACAGTAATCCTTAGAATAAACTTTTCAAAGTAGAATTCCTGAGCCAAAAGGTAAATGTGTATGTAATTTTGACAGATAAGGCCAAATTTCCCCTTCAGTAGTAAGGCACAAGTGCGCTTCTTTTCACACAGTATTGCCAACAAAATAACACGGTCAAAATTTTGGACTTCTGATCATCTGATACACAAGAAATGGTACCTCAGTATTGTTCTAATTTGCATTTCTCCTATGAGTGAGATTTAACATCTTTTCATATGTTTAAAAGATACTTGCTTTTCTTCCTTGTAAACTGGCTGTTCACAGATCTTACTTTTTGTATGGTTAGCCTTTTTCTTCTCAAACTGTGAAACTCTAGAGTAAGGATATTGGACCTCTAATAATATTTGCAAATACCACTTCTTAGTTTGCTATTTGTATCCTGACTTGATCTGCATCTTGTTTTTGCTTTTATCTTTTAAAAGTTAACCTACACTTTTATTAACTTTTTACATTTTATCCAAATTTATGAATCTATTCTTCTATTCAGTTCAGTTCAATTCAGTCACTCAGTCGTGTCCGACTCTTTGCGACCCCATGAATTGCAGCACATCAGGCCTCCCTGTCCATCACCAACTCCCGGAGTTCACCTCAAACTCACGTCCATCACGTTGGTGATGCCATCCAGCCATCTCATCCTCTGTCATCCCCTTCTCCTCCTGCCCCCAATCCCTCCCAGCATCAGACTCTTTTCCAGTGAGTCAACTCTTCGCATGAGGTGGCCAAAGTACTGGAGTTTCAGCTTTAGCATCATTCCTTCCAAAGAACACTCGGGACCGATCTCTTTTAGAATGAACTGGTTGGATCTCCTCGCAGTCCAAGGGACTCTCAAGAGTCTTCTCCAACACCACAGTTCAAAAGCATCAATTCTTGGTGCTCAGCTTTCTTCACAGTCCAATTCTCACATCCATACATGACCACTGGAAAAACCATAGCCTTGACTAACGGACCTTTGTTGGCAAAGTAATGTCTCTGCTTTTGAATATGCTATCTAGGTTGGTCATAACTTTCCTTCCAAGGAGTAAGCATCTTTTAATTTCATGGCTGCAATCACCATCTGCAAATATCACAGTAATCCAAGTCTATGCCCCAACCAGTAACACTGAAGAAGCTGAAGTTGAATGGTTCTATGAAGACCTATAAGACCTTTTAGAACTAACACCCAAATAAGATGTCCTTTTCATTATAGGGGACTGGAATGCAAAAGTAGGAAGTCAAGAAACACCTGGAGTAACAGGCAAATTTGGCCTTGGGATACGGAATGAAGCAGGGCAAAGGCTAACAGAGTTTTGCCAAGAGAACACACTGGTCATAGCAAACACCCTCTTCGAACAACACAAGAGAAGACTCTACACATGGTCACCAGATGGTCAACACTGAAATCAGATTGATTATATTCTTTGCAGCCAAAGATGGAGAAGCTCTATACAGTCAGCAAAAACAAGACTGGGAGCTGACTGTGGCTCAGATCATGAACTCCTTATTGCCAAATTCTTCTATTACTGGATTCTAAAACAGTTAGGAAAGCTGGTCCACTCTAGGTTATTAAGAAATTAACTCTAATTTCTTGGACATTCTTAACTGTCTAGAAATTATATAATAAAGAGTCAGACTGTTTATAAATCCTAGTTGCGTTTTTCTTTCCATGAAGACTTGGCATGCTGTTTTACTGCTTATGTGTTTAAAGCATTGTGGTCAAGAAGGAACATGCCAATCTGATTTTCTATCCCTTATAATTTAATCAATCCTTTGCTTGGGCATTCAAAGGGGCTGTTGAGTTTTTTGTTATTACCTTTGAAGTCCAGTAATTTCACTAAGATTGGTTATTTCCAAAATTATGGTATGTCTTTTCAGTGTGTAGATTTATGTCTTGTTTATTTCAAGGAAGTGATCTTGAGTTAAACGTTTTCTCTTTCTTCAGTTTGCCTCCTTTGATTTTCTTCAAGAGCTCCAGTTACATTTATGCTCGATCTCCTTGGCTTGTGTTCTGTACCATTTTCTCTCAAGTACTTTTCATTAATTTTTGTTTGTGTGTGTGCACGAGTGAATGTTTTCACTTCATCCTTTGTATCTGCTCTGTCTTCTAAGTGCACTTTCCAAGGTATTTCTTTGTACTGTGTTCTTTCTGCTTGTCTTCATCTCAAAATTATTTTTCTCTAATTCTTTCCAGGGACCTGTAGACTCTCTTTTCATATCCTTCTATTGTTTAGTCACTGTATTTCTGAGCTCCTCAACTTTTGACTTTTCTGTTTTACTGTCATAGCTTCTATAGTTTCTTTAATCTCTTTCAGAACACGGAAGTATTAAGTTAAAGTTCTCATCTGCTTCTGATAATGCTTTATCATTTGCTAGTATTTTGATCAGTTCTTCTTTTATAAGTTTTACTACCTGTATGCAGGTCAGGAAGCAACAGTTAGAACTGGACATGGAACAACAGATTGGTTCCAAATAGGAAAAGGAGTATGTCAAGGCTGTATATTGTCATCCTGCTTATTTAACTTACATCAGAGTACATCATGCGAAACACTGGGCTGGATGAAGCACAAGCTGGCATCAAGACTGCTGGGGGAAATATCAATAACCTCAGATATGCAGATGACACCAACTGTATGGCAGAAAGTGAAGAAGAACTAAAGAGCCTCTTGATGAAAGTGAAAGAGGAGAGTGAAAAAGTTGGCTTAAAGCTCAACATTCAGAAAACGAAGATCATGGCATCTGGTCCCATCACTTCATGGCAAATAGATGGGGAAACAGTGGAAACAGTGGCTGATTTTATTTTTTTGGGCTCCAAAATCACTGCAGACAGTGACTGCAGCCATAAAATTGAAAGATGCTTACTCCTTGGAAGGAAAGTTCTGATCAACCTAGACAGCATATTGAAAAGCAGAGACATTACTTTGTCAACAAAGGTCTGTCTAGTCAAGGCTATGGTTTTTCCAGTGGTCATATATGGATGTGAGAGTTGGACTACAAAGAGGGCTGAGCACAAAAGAACTTATGCTTTTGAACTGTGATGTTGAGGACTCTTGAGAGTCCCTTGGACTGCAAGGAGATCCAACCAGTCCATCCTAAGGGAAATTGGTCCTGGGTGTTCATTGGAAGGACTAATGATGAAGCTGAAACTCTAGTATTTCAGCCACCTGATGCGAAGAGCTGACTGATTTGAAAAGACCCTGATGTTGGGAAAGATTGAAGGCAGGAGGAGAAGGGTACAACAGAGGATGAGATGGTTGGATGGCATCACCGACTTGATGGACATGGGTGTGGGTAGTCGCCGGGAGTTGGTCATGGACAGGGAGGCACGGCATGCTGTGGTTCATGGAGTCGCAAAGAGTCGGACACTACTGAGCGACTGAACTGAACTGAACTTTCATATGATGCTTGATGGTAATCTGTTTTGTTTTTTTTTACTGCTCGTATTTAGATACATTTTTGTACTTTTAAGAGAAGTTGCCATATTATGTGGTGAGGATGGGCCAGGATTGCTTTCATAGCTTCACTGTTCAAGGACTCCATGCTCTGTTACACAAAGTATTAGATGGTCTCTACGTATATCCACTTCTATAGTTTTGGGACTATCTGTATGGTTTCTGAACCTCTTCTTTTATCACTACTCTTGTTCTATACAACCTGGATTCTACTGTCAGTAATTTTTTTCTTTAGGTTGTATCTTCCTTTTTGTAGGAGTTTTTGTTGAGTTTCCTTAAGGTCTTTGAGGACTTAGGATGGCCCAGTTCCTTTAGATTTTCTCAAGGCCCTTCTGTGTATCTCTGTCGACTTTTGTGCATTCTCTCCAAGTTAAAGAGTTTTTAGATTTTCTATGTTAACAGAATATTCTCAGAGGAAATTCACTGGAAGTCTTCTGAGTGGGGGCCTCTTCTCTTGGGATAAAGTATTTACTTTGTCCAAGGGCTCTTAGGAACTCTCCTTCTGCGTTTCATCACAACTTCCGCAAAGCTGCCAAGCACTTTTGGGTCCTTATGTCATCATGGTATGAATAACCATATTTATTCTGAAGTTAGTGGGAATACCTTAACACCCATTTTTGATGAAAATGTTGTCTCTGTGTAACTGAGACCTAATTGCTCTTTCAGGTCTACCTGTTTTAACAGATTTAAGATTTCGATACTACACTGCTTTAAGAACTTATGCAATCAGGAATCATTTTTATTTTCTAATGACATAATGGATATGATGGCATAACTTAACCTGATACTATTTTTCCTTTTAATAGTTTTAACTAAAATACCTATTTATACATATTTGAAAAGCAAAAAAATTTTTTTTAATTGCCATTTTCTTATGATTACTTACGTTCTTCTTGGCCTTAATCTCTGATCACTGTATGGAATCAATGCCACCAGTTGGTTTTCTTGTCCTAAAAGAATTAGATTTAGAAATGTATTAACATGATTAATTAAAAGTATAATGACTCCTCATCAAAGTCTGGTTTGGAAAGAACACAATACCATCTGGCTCTCATCTCATTCCTTTATTAAATTCTCTCAAAATCTTCAAAAATCATCCAGTAGTAGCTGAGTTCCAAAGCAGACACTGTGTTTTTTTCATATCTGAATTTCTAGCTATTCAAAATACTATGAAGAATGAGAAAGAGTAATTCTTTCTTCCAGTGGGGGAAAAAAAAAATCACCAAGTCCAGGCTTTCAGATCTGAATTTACCAGGCTTTCCTTAACCCAGTTTTCCATTAAGATTTCAATTGGGTTATCTGAATGAGAGCAGAAGCAGCATACTGTTACCACTGTGTACTGAAACCCTATAACTAGGAAGGTTCTTAAAGTATTCCCCTTGAAAACCAAAACTGACATATATTAACTCTCAGGCTTCAAGACCCCAAACGTATATATAGCCTTCCAGGAAGGACTCTTTCAGGTCACACCCCTCTCTATATTAAGTTACTTCAAAATTCAATATTTCTTTCTTGGGTTGGTGGATCAGATGGTAAAGGATGTGCCTTTAGTGCAGGAGACCTGGGTTCGATCCCTGATTTGGGATTATCCCGTGGAGAAGGGAATGGCTACCCACTCCAATATTCTTTCCCGGAGAATTCCATGAACGGAGGAGTCTGGCAGGCTACACCAGTCTGGCAGGGGTCACCAAAGCATCAAACATGACTGAGAGGCTAACACTTTAACTTAATGAATAAATGGACCTCTAAATGCCAATTTTCCAATCTTATGAAAACTTGGTTCTTCATATTAACTATCAAAGCCCCATAGTCAAATTCTCTTTTAAAGCTTTCCATAATACTTTTGTTATACCTCCCTGCCCCCTCCACAAGTCTCCCCTCATCCATACTTCCCCTACCATATTCACATATAAATATATATCTGTGTATGTGTGTGTGTGTGCATATCTTATTTGGTGCTATTCATCTGTTTAAATGGCTACTGATTAAAAATAACCCTTTAGCTACTATGTCTGTATCTACACAGCTAAAAGTAGATAGAGAAGAACAGTCTCATTTTAGATCACTAATTTCAAGTGGCCTTTAATAATGCCAACACTTACACTATATTTCCCGAGTTCATACTCTCAACCTGACTCTCCCAAACTACAATTTCATAACTTCAGCTTTCTCTTCAAACCTCCAATATCTTCTCCCCTGTCCTTACGCTCAGTTCACGATGCGGCAAAGACACAAGGATTCCCACCAAGCTCCTACCATCACATCCACGCACCCACCCGCTTGTGCATCCATGCACTCTACCTCCCCTCCTCCTGCTAGGAGTAAACTGGCTATGCTCCTCTGGAGGAACCTGTTGTGCTTGTGCACTGTAATATTCCTTGCCACCTGCATTATCAGTGTTCTATGGATCAGTCTCATCAGCAAACACATTATCCATTCCATCTTCAAAAAATTCTTCTCCTGACCTTATAGTCCCCTCTAGCTATCACTTTTCTCTCCTCTCCTGTACAGCAAAACTCAAAGAAAAGCTATTTTCCGACTATATAACTTTGCGCCTCCTATGCACTCCTGATCCCAGTCTACACACGTTATGCATTCCTTTGCTACCAAAATTGCTCTTTTAAAAGGTCTCTGGCCTCTAAATTACCAAATCCCAAGGTCAGTTCTAAGTCCTCACATTATCTAATCAGCAGTACCTAACATAGTTGATGGACTTCTCCTCCACCAAGGAGTACATTTTTCTCATTTACCTTCAAGGATACCATGGACAAAGGGATTTCCTGTTTCTGCTCTAGCTGCTATTTTTAGTGTTCTTTGCTAATTCTTTCTCATGTCACTGACCTCAAAATGTTGCAATGCTCCAAGGTTCAGTGCTAAAGTCTCTTCTGTTTTCTATTTACACTGACAACCTTGGTGCTCTCATTCAATTCAGCTTTAAGTATCATCTCTACACCAATATGACTTCATGCTAGGCCTTGCATTTGAATTCCCAGCCATTAGTATAACTAACTTCCTACTGAACATATCCACTCAGATGTCAAAAGTGCATCTCCAGTTTTATATATCTAAAACTGAACTCCTGCTCTCTCCCCTGACACATATACTCAAACCTTTTCTCTATATTAATAAGTGGCTACTCCATTCCTCCAGCTGCTCAGACAAAAATATCTTCAAGATCATCCTTCACCTTACTATCCACAATACACATCCAGACAGCCAAAAACCTACTGGCTATACTTCAAAAATATATCTAGATTGCAAAAATGAGACTTCAGCCCTCCCCAGGCCCCCAGTCTGGTGCACTAATACCTTAAACTACAATAATCCTTTAATTCTCAAATAGCTACTACCTCTGCAAAGGTATTGTCATTCTGGCCTTCCCTCAGCATCTCTCCAGGGTCAAATATTGACTTCAATCAAGAAGTAAATGAGAACAGTACAAGGTTTCTTACATTATTTCTCCTTACTTCCACTGCTACTAAAGTAACCTACAAACAGCACATGGGGATTACTCCCTATCAACTTCCCCTATGACAAGGCACAAATTGATTTTTTTTCCTATATGGCTCATCTTCATGTATCATCCCTCTTCATGTAGTTCCTTTAAAAAAGAACTAATTAGCGCATGACCAGCTTATTATTATTCTTTAAACAACAAATTAAAAATATTCGGTCACCACATTACTTAACCTAACACCCACTACAGCAAAGCAACCGTGACCTGATCTCTATTGATACCAAATAGGACTAAAAGTTTACAGTCAAGACACGCTGCATATCTGCTATAATTTCAGGTGGGAAAGAAAAAAATATTGGAGGTAGAAGGGTGCTTTTCATTATTGCTTTAGGATCCCTAATTAAAATCTTTATGTTTGTGTCCTTTTGACAGAAGATAACTGATAGGAAGTTTTACCTTTAATTCTGTCTTTTAAAACATAAATGGTTGTGCTTAGACCCATGAGTTTCAAAGTAATTGTGAAAGTTCCTGTAATTATTCTTTAATGGAGAAACAGTGCAGTAACACATACCCCTAGGAATTCTTCCTGTTCCTTGACAAGTGGGGCAAGTGACACTGTCTCTTCCCGTAAATTCCACATATGGAAACTGAGAGACATCGCCACTTCTTCCGTCTTCATTATGGACTTCACCATTAACCAATCCATTCCTTATATTTTCAGTTGATGTCATGCCATCATAACCATCTTCTTTATTTGAATGTAAAGGCAAATGAGAAAAAGACTTTCCCATGTCTAAGAAAAAGACAAAAATCTTACAGTAAACTTCAGTTAAAAGAAAGTATACTTAAAAAATTACAGGATATTTATACTCATCAAATTAATTAAAATAACCCTCAAGGGAGTATTCAAACTACTATTTGGGTTGGAATTATATTCAATCAAAATAATGTCTTAAATAAAACAGCCATTGACTAGAGTCCAAAAGTACTTTTCTAACAAAATATTATGAAATGATATCATATCAAACTTGTGATGAGAAAGGGCTTTCAAACAACATTAAAATTTGACAGAAGTCTACACTTAAGAGTGTAGTTCTTAAGTGAGAACTCTTAAGAGTTCTCTGAAAAGAAACACATGTGCTTCACTTTTCTTAGAATAAAACAAAAACACGTTCTACCTTTAAAACAGCAGCAAAGCAAAAGTTGCTTTGGGCAGATTACAGCTAGGTCTCACCAGGTAATGTCAAAGTAGTATTTTTCAACCTTTTAAAATTCATGCCCTTATGTGATAGACAAAATCCACAATCTTTCTCACACTCACACTTCTAGCTTTAAACATTTGCAACAACAAAAAAATACAAAAAACAAACCTCCAGATTTTTTCTTTCATTCAACAGTTGGTGAAAGTTAAAATTAATAAATTAATATTCCAAAATATTGACTATAATTCACCAAGACAAAGCAGCAAAATTTAGAACATTAATTTCAAGTTTTTAGGGTAAGAGTATCAAAAACGCAGATGGGAAATTAAATAAAATTTAAAGACAAATAAAAATAGGAAGTGCTAGTACCTATATCAAAAGAACATCCACAGGTAAGTAATGCAGTAAGACCAGTTGAAGTCACACAAGTTTTAGGATTAAAATAAAATTTTTTTTAAGCCATATATTTTAATCTGTTGATATTCTCGGCACAAATTAACAAAAGGATAAAGCACAATTGAAAAACAATCCACTTCTGTTTCAAAATGTGACCATATATTTTTTATCATTTCCTAAAACAGATTATTAAAGGCATTCATATAAAAAGATATGTCTTTAAAAATGCTCATTGCTTTTAATAAGAAAAACTGACCCTCAAAATAATTCAACTTATCTTATTCTATGAAGAAAATTCTACTTTTTAAAATTTGTATGCGATCCATGTATTGGGGTCACTCGAACACAGGGTAAACAGCAGGATAAAAAATTACATAACTAGTGGACAAACTTAAAATTTCAGAATGATGAATAAAATGCTTGTTTTCAATATTTAAAAAAATCTATGTACACACTGCCCATTAAGTTCAAAAACATAAATAACTTATGACCTCTAAAAACGCATATATTTCTCTGGATTTTGCTCAAAGACATTTACTGCAAGCCAAACCAATACTTGCCAGTCACAGGTGGTTCAGGGGAGAATTAACATCACTGACCCCACACACTCTGACCTTGGGCTTATGTGGAATACTAGATGACCGGGGATCAGGGCGCCAAACGCACCCTTTTAGGATCTCAGTTAACACAACAGAGGTATAGGGTACCTCCCACTGTAATGACTTAAAGGGAAAAGACACAGAAGGCAAAAAAATAAAACAACAAGAGGCTCTCAGTCGGAGTCTGTTTTCTATCCTTATGTAACAGCTGCCTTAGAGTCGGCGTGGGACTGGTGTTTGTTTCATCAAGGTTAATGGACAAGTGCCAGGCTTTGTCAGGTACTGCCCATTCCTGCCCTCCCTACTGGATTTTCCTCAAAGAGCTGCTAAGTTTAACCACTTTTATTCTTGGAGACTTATAAAGAGGTGCTAGGCCCCTGTGCTCAATATATATATATATATATATTTTTTTTTTTTTTAATCAAAATCCTTCATTTACTTAACAGCAACACGAATCTTAGGCTCATTATGGAAGGGGGGAGAAAAAGTACAGGACTCCATCCGATTTAAATAGGTCGTGAGCTTCTAAACGAAAAAAGTCGGCGCCTTTCGTAAGCCTGCCGACTCTGGAAAGGTTAAAGATGAAATACAGGCAGTCGGACAAGAATACTGAAAAAGAGCAGAACTAAGGGCTACCGGCCGCTCAAGGCGTGGGGGCCTGGTATCTTCCCCGTGCGCCGGGCTTGCACCGAAGCCCGGAGTCCCCTGGCAGAAGGCTGGGCCGGGGGAAGAGGAGCTGACACACCTCCATCGCCCGGCCCGGAGCGTCTCTCTGCCCCGCAGCCTCCCCTCCGCCACCTCCTCCTCCGGCTCGGCTCTTTCCGGGGCGCCCGCTCGGCCCCCGCTGGTGAAGGGGACCTGGGGGCTGCGCGTCCCGGGTCGCTCACCGGCACGCGGGGTGCTGTGCAGTCCCGAGCAACTCCGGCTCGGACAGGCCCGAGGGCAGGGTCACGGAGTCCGCAGTCCCGGGTGCTGGGGCGGGAGCGACGGGTCTGCAGCGCTGGGTCCCCGCGGGGTCGGGGTGGGGGTGGGGCAGCACCACCACGGCATCAGCTGAGGCCCGTCGCTGTCGCTGCAACCTGCGCCCGCGCCTGCGCAGAGCGCTCCTGGTGGGGCTGTGGTGGTGGTGGTGGTGGTGGTGGGGGCAGTGTGTGTGTGTGTGTGTGTGTGTGTGTGTGTGTGCGCGCGCGCGCGTGCTGTGGCCCGGAAGCGCGCACTCAGCCTGCGTCCTTCCTCCGTCTTAAAGCTCTTAATGTCTGCGGCGGTTTTTGTGTGCCGTCTCCCAGTTTCATTTCCTTCGTGTCCCAAGAACTAGTGGTAAAATTTGACCGCTCTGGCCCTGGAAGATTTGAAAATAGTAGTACTCCCTCCGTTTTCCCCCATCAGGCTGTTTCCCTTTGCAAAGGGGAAAGACGGTGACAGCTCCCTGAGCTGAAACAGCCTCTCGTCCAAGCTCTTCAAGTGGTCCCTGACACTCGCGACGCTGGGAGTGACATTAATCGGTTGGTAGACGGGTGTCTGGTAGCTGAGAAGTCACATCTGTTTTAATTTAGAACCTCTTAATTATAGAAAGGAATAGTAAGTGGGTGGGAACCGGATATGGTTTTGTTTTTGTACCTTATGTCTCCTTCCTCCCCATAAGTGCTTAGTTACAAAGAGTGTGAGATCCCCGCCCAAATCCCCGTGTTTCAACTCATCCCTGTGACTTGGGGCTACTCTCCCCAATATCTCAAAGGGTAGGTTATCTCATGTGAAAAATGAGAATAACTATACAGAGTTGTTTTGAGAGTTAAATGAGGTATTGGCAATGCCTGTCAACCGCGGACTGGACTCATTGCCTGCAGAGAACTTCACGTTTAATGAATGAAAGCTACTTTTATAATCACGGTCACAAGGTACCTCATAACCAAGGAAGTAAGTGATAGTAATTTATTGTATTTTTGTGTTCTGACAGGATAGGTAGCCAATAGAATATGTAGATACGTAAAAGTAAGAAATGCAAATAAAAAACATACAATTTAATATCTTAAATTCCTATTTACACGTGTAAGATAATGAGCCTGCTCACATAATGTTGGTAAAGATATAAATAACCTGGCAAGCAGTTAGACAATATGTAGCAAGAGTATTAAAACTAAATTTTCACAACCTTTAGCCCCACAGACCCACCTTTTGGAATTTATCCTAAACCTAAGGTCTTCCATTGTGGCTCAGCTGGTAAAGAATCAGCCTGCAATGCAGGAGACCTGGGTTCGATCTCTGGGTTAGGAAGATCCATGGAGAAGGAACAGCTACCCACTCCAGATTATGGCCTCAGTCCATGGGGTTGCAAAGTATCGGAAACGGCTGAGCAACTTTTACTTTCGAGGAGAACTCTAATAAGATTTCAGTACAAAGTGCATGCATGCTAAGTCGCTTCAGCCGTGTCGGGCTTTTTGCGACCCCATGGACTGTATGTCCATGTCCTTTCTGAGGACCCCATGTCCTCCAGGCTCCTCTGCCCACGGGATTCTCCAGGCAAAAATACTGGAGTGGGTTGCCATTTCCTTCTCCAGGGGATCTTTCTAACCCAGTAATCGAATCCAGGTCTCCTGTATTGCAGGCAGATTCTTTACCGACTGAGCTAGGAGGGAAGCCCTCAAAGTGACAGTTGTTCAGTTGTGTCCAACTCTGCGACCCTGTGGACTATGCAGTATGGAATTCTCCAGGCCAGTATACTGGAGTGGGTATCCTTTCCCTTCCCCAGGGGATCTTCCCAACCCAGGGATAAAACTCGGGTTTCCCTCATTGCAGGCAGATTCTTTACCAGCTGAGTCACCAGGGAAGCCCAAGAATACTGGAGTGGTTAGCCTATCCCTTCTTGGGATCTTCCCCACTCAGGAATCAAGGCGGGGTCTCCTGCATTGCAGGCGGATTCTTTACCAGCTGAGCTAGTAGGGAAGACCAAGAATGCTGGAGTGGGTTGTTATTCCCTTCTCCAGGGTATCTTACCGACCCAGAGATCCAACCTGGTATTGGCAGATGGGTTCTTTACCACGAGCACCACCTGGGAAACCCTCACTTAACCTAAATGTCCAACAACGTGAGGTTAGTTAAATCATTCCTCACCTCCCCTTTTAGCCCATATCTTCCCTTGGAAGCATTGATTAAATTATTTAAGCCTTCATATTTAGCCCAGGCCTTCCAAAGGTGAGGAGAGGGGTGAGCATCTTTCACTAACATTGTTTGAAATTTCAAAATAAATATTATGGCTAAAAGAAATAAAAATCATGGAGAAAAAAAAAAAATAACTTGCAAATCTATTGTAATGGCCTACCTGTATGACTCTACACTTACAGAATTAAAGGGTTACCTAAATATAGAATAGCCATGCAATTAGATCTTATAAAATTTGTAAAAATTATGTTTTAAATGTTTTATTACATGAAAAGTGATGATAATATACCACTAAATAAAAGCAATATGCAATAGATTATGAAATATTATAAAGGCTGTACAGTCTGTTCCCATTAGAACATATGGGTATAAATGGAAAGAACTATACAAAGTAAGCAGTCATTTGTAGTTTGAGGCTATGCTTTTTTTTTTTTTTTTAATTTGGGGAAGTGAGACATCTGCTTATTTATTTTGATTGGCTGTGCTGTATGGCACATGGGATCTTAGTTTCCTGTCCAGGGATTGAATGGACCCTCCTTGCATTGGAAGCAGAGTCTTAATCTCTGGACCACCAGGGAATTCCCTCATTTTTGAATTAGCAAATGTTTCTTTAACATATATTGCTTTTCAGTTAAAAGGTATTATTTTAAATTCTCAAGGCAATACTTAGTCATTATTCTATCAACTGTTCACGGGAGTGTAACTTAGTTCAGCCACTGTGAAAAACATTATGGAGTTTCCTTAAAAAGTTAAAACTAGAAGTACCGTATGACCCAGCAATCGCATTATCATAGTATATATCTGAAGGAGATGAACATGAGGTCTTGAGATATCTGCACTTCCATGTTCATTGTTGCATGGTTCACAGTAGCCAAAATATTGAAACAAAGTAAGAGTCAGTTCAGTTCAGTCGCTCAGTCGTGTCTGACTCTTTGTGAGCCCATGAACCGCAGCACGCCAGGCCTCCCTGTCCATCACCAACTCCTGGAGTCCACCCAAACCCATGTCCATCGAGTCGATGATGCCATCCTACCATCTCATCCTCTGTTGTCCCCTCTCCTCCTGCCTTCAATCTTTCCCAGCATCGTGGTCTTTTCCAATGAGTCAGCTCTTCGCATTAGGTGGCCAAAGTATTGGAACTGCAGCTTCAACATCAGTCCTTCCAATGAACATTCAGGACTGATCTCCTTTAGGATGGACTGGTTGGATCTCCTTGCAGTCCAAGGGACTCTCAAGAGTCTTCTTCAACACCACAGTCAGTAGATGAATCAATAAACAAGATGTGCGTATATATTGATATATATGTATATATACATATGTATATACATACACACATACACAAACACATAGAAATGTTATTTGCCAGTGTGAAAAAAGGACATCCAGTTGTTTGTGGCAACATAGATAGAATTTGAAGGCATTGTACTAAGTGACAGAGAAGGCAATGACAACCCACTCCAGTACTCTTGTCTGGAAAATCCCATGGACGGAGGAGCCTAGTAGGCCGCAGTCCATGGAGTCGCTAAGAGTCGGACACGACTGAGCGACTTCACTTTCACTTTTCACTTTCATGCACTGGAGAAGGAAATGGCAACCCACTCCAGTGTTCTTGCCTGGAGAATCCCAGGGACGGGGGAGCCTGGTGGGCTGCCGTCTATGGGGTCGCACAGAGTCGGACACGACTGAAGTGACTTAGCAGTAGCAGTACTAAGTGAAGAAAGTCAAGCAGAGAAAGAAATACCATATGATACAGTTTATACATGGAATTTTACAAAGCTGACCTCATAAAAACAAGCTAGGATTGTGGTTAAAAAAGGAGTGGGAGAAAAAGGAAATATTGTACAAACTTCCAGTTACAAGATTAATAAGTTCTGGGGACTCTAATGTATAGCATAGTGACTATAATTAACAATACAGTATCATACACTTGAAAAACTAGATAGTAAATGTTCTAACTGCAAAAAGAAATGGTAATTATGTGACATGATGCAGGTCTTAGATAATGAAGGCTATGGTGGCATCATTTTGCAATATATAAGAGTATCAAATCAACGTGTTGTACTCCTTAAGCTTACACAATGTTATACGTCAATTATATGTCAGTAAAGCTGGAAAACAGTAAGAATAATTAAAACTAGTTAGTGACTTGAATTACCTGAGTTTTTTACAGGATCTTAGTAATAATTTCTAATGAGAATAATTTTAAGAGTTTGAGAAAGCTGTGCTGAATGAATGAATTTATTGTACCAGGCATTCTTTATATCACCTCATTTAAATGTAATAGGTTCTATTATTATCCCACATCTTTTTTTAAAACATAGGAAGTAGAGGATTTGCAGTATTATGACTTATTCATGGCCACAGAACTAGCAAATAGCAGAACTGGAACTCAAATATTCTGGTTTCAAAGGCTAAAGTATTATCCACCATAGCAGAGGTGTCTGTATTTAATTTTAAAGATGAATTTTGTCTGGAAAAAAGGATTAAAATACATGAAGACTGAAAAATATATGCTAATATAAAAAGTAATTCTTAAACTTCATAGCAGAGAATGTGAAGGGAATGAAACTGCTCTGGGTTTTCATGGAATAGAATGCTGAAAGCAGCAACAAGAATAATTTTTTTTTAGATTTGTTGGACTATAAAGAAAGCTGAGTACTGAAGAATTGATGCTTTTGAACTATGGTATTGGAGAAGACTCTTGAGAGGCCCTTGCACTGCAAGGAGATCCAACCAGTCCATCCTAAAGGAAATTAGTCCTGAATAGTCATTGGAAGGACTGATGTTGAAGCTGAAACTCCAATACTTTGGCCACGTGATGCAAAGAACTGACTCATTGGAAAAGACCCTGATGCTGGGAAGGATTGAAAGTGGGAGAAGAAGGGGACGACAGAGGATGAGATGTTTGGATGGCATCACCGACTCAATGGACGTGAGTTTGAATAAACTCTGGGAGTTGGTGATGGACAGGGAGGCCTGGCGTGCTGCAGTCCATGGGGTCGCAAAGAGTCAGACATGACTGAGCGACTGAACAGAACTGATAGAGGTAGGATCTTAAATATGCTCATAAATTTTTTTCAGATATTCTTCCCCAATAGATAGTTTTACTACTCTTTGCTACTCTGTATTTTCAAATCTTAGTCTAATACTTACATATGAGATGATAATTTTCTTCTGTTTTTGTTTCTTTGTTTTTGCCACACGTACAGCTTGTAAGATCTTAGTTTCCTGACCATGGATCGAACCAAGGGCCTCATGAAAATGCCAAGTGCTAACCACAATCCCCACAATAGGTTTTCTTTAAGAAATAACAGGATTCATCAAATCAAAGTTTATTTGTTTCTTTGACTTGCTGTGTGTTAGTTGTGGCACACAAGATCTTTGATCTTCGTTGCGGCATGCGGGATCATTTCATTGTGGCATGTGGGATCTAGTTCCCTGACCCGGGGTTGAACCTGGGCCCCCTGCACTGGGAATGTGGATTCTTAGTCACTGCACTACCAGGGAAATCACCTAGAGTTCACTTAAAAGACATTCCAAATCAGTGCTTGTTAAATTATTTTCATAAATCTCTTTAGTAATATGAAATATGATATGAAACTACTCTCCCAAGGTGGGAGAAAAGAAACAAAAACATTTTGTGTACATTCTCAAGGGAGTCACAGATTTCCCTGATATCTGGCCATGTGGGCCAGATTAAAAACCCTTGCTGTAAAAATCATTAAGGATTAATGTGGCAAGAAAATAGATTATAAAACCCAGTTAGATAAAGATGGCTCTATTTAGACCTCAGTCATTACAACAGTGGTGCTATATTTGCTAGCCATTATTTGTTCTAATTTTCAAAAGGGGCTTCAGGAAATAGTAGTTATGAATTAGCTACAGAGACAGGATTCCACTGTGGCATATCAGCATTAGGTGACCCTACATTTCTTTTCAAAATACCCTGAAAAGATTCATCTTTCTTTCTTTCTTCTTTTTTTTCTTTACAGTTTTTCTACTTTCAGTATTGCCATACTTTAAATTGCAGTTTAACCTTAAAGAGGGGTAAGTTTTAGTTTTTATTTATAAGTGAGACATAGCTTGGGCACCCTGGATTCTGGCTTTGTGTTCTTCAAATTTGCCTCGGTGATCACCGTGGTACTAATATCTAAGTAGACTCATTGTTTTATGCATTGTCATTTTAAAATAGCCTGGTCATAAGGAAATGTTACATGTTTTATGAATACCCTAATCATAGAAATAATATTCAAAATATAATAAATTTAAACTAAGAGTGAATTAGTAAGAATCAAATTAATTAAAACTTTAAAGTCTTAAGGGAGCTTCTAAATATTGAGATCTTACCACTTTGACACCTAGTATCCCCCAAGCTCAAAGTGGTGTTTTAAAAATCTAGTTAGAGCTTGTAATTAAATGAATTGTTCTTTTTCATTAAATATTAAATCTAAAATAGGAAGTGAAAGTAGATGAGAAACTGGAAATACCTGAATAGAGATTTCATATGTATAAATTATTCATTGTGTCCCCCTGGTTCTTCAGTCTTCCAGAGTCACCCTTTCCATTAGTAGACAAATAAAACACCATGAACCCTCTTTTAGAGACATGTGTTGTTGTTGTTGTGTGTTGTTGTTGTTGTTGTTGTTGTATTCGACTCTTTGCAACCCCATGGACTGGAAAGCTTCCCTGTCCTTCACCATCTCCTGGAGTTTACTCAAGCTCATGTCCATTGAGTCAGTGATGCCATCCAGCCATCTCATCCTCTGGCCCCTTCTCCGCCTGCCTGGGGCATATACTCCCCAGTTTTTCTAAAAATATCTGTGAAGGAAGGCTTACAACATTTTGCTGAAAGTTGACTGTCATTATTTTCCATGCTCTGCTCCTGGCTGAAGTCTTGATCACTTTGTGGTGTCGTATCACTCCTTCTGGATTCTTCATCGCATTCTCTGCATCCTTTTGCCATGCATTTAAACATGGTTCCTTTCTGTTAGACCACAAGTCATCATAAACAGAAAGCCGTATGTGTAACAGCTAAAGTGGTTTAAGCATACAAAAAGCAAACAACTTAAAACTGTATCCAACACTGGTTTTTATTAAAGTTCAAAGTTCATTTTCTGCCACAAGTCATTTTGTAGTGATCCTCCTTGTGCCTGAGCCCAGTCCATCAGTTACCCAGGAGCCCATTCTAATTCTCCAGCAAGATTTTTCCCAAATGCTTTCCTGTCAGTCCAGGGGCCCAGACTCTCCTTTTCTCAAGATATTGCAGTGAAAATAGAAAATTCCTCTTAAAGAAGCCAGTTTGGCTGTACCTTTACCTTAATGTCTGTTTTAAGACTAGCCTTGAGACTTTTCTTTTTTTATGACCCAAATGGCCCCTTATGTTTGTTCTCAAATACAGCAGTGTCCTCCCACCTTTTGTAGAGTGTAGTGACATTTATATTAAAAATTTGAAATCCTTTCTTCTTTTGTTCCTTTATTGAAATGGAATGACTACAATGTAAAAGGACTAACGTGTAGGTATGAAAATTCTTCCTGTGAAATGCCAGTTATCAGTTCAGGTGTTGGATGAAAGTGTTTATTCTCTATAAACAGTTCTGTTCAACAAAAATACAATTGAGCAACAAATGCAAGCCATGTATGTAATTTAAAATTTTCTAGTAGCCGTCTTAGAAAAAGTAAAAAGAAATGGGTGAAATTAATCTTAATGATCAGTCAGTATGTCTAAGTCATTATTATTTCAACAAAATATAAAGATAAAAAATTAATAAGATATTTTAAATACTATGTTTCATATGAAGTTAAAAATTGATGCATTTCAATTCAGAGTAGCCACATTTCAGGTGCTCAATAGCTATATGAGGCTATTAGTTTATTTATTTTGTAAGTTTATAAATAAATTTATATTTATATACATAATATATTTTACCTATTTGTAAGTAAATAAGCATGTTCTTTTATTTTATTTATTTATTTATTTTTGGCTTTGCTGGGTCTTTGTGGTTGTGTGCGGACTTCACTAGCTGCGGTGAGCAGGGCTTGTGGTGCTCGGGCTTCTCATTGCAGTGGCTTCTCTTGTCATGGAGCACGGGCTGTCAGTGCACAGACTCAGTGGTTATGGCACATGGGCCTAGTCACTGCAAGGCATGGGGGCGAAGCATGTGGGATCTTCCTGGACCAGGGATCAAATTCATGTCCCCTGCATTGGCAGGAGGATTCTTAACCACTGGACCACCAGGGAAGTCTAGGATGTATTCTTTTAGTAACAAGAGTTCCATGCAGTAACACAAAATACCAATAGAGTTCTTAGTTTTTGCTTTTTTTTTTATTATATAACTAGAAATTTTTAGTTTAAGGAAGAAAAGAATACCACTTGCCTCTCATCTCTTTTTTTTTTTCTATTAATTTTTATTGGAGTATAGTTGCTTTACATTGTTATGTTAGTTTCTACTGTACAGCAAAATGAACCAGCCATACATATACAGGTATCCCCTCCCTTTTGGACTTTCTTCCCACTCAGGTCACCACAGGTCATTAAGTAGAGTTCCCTGTGCTATACAGTATGTTTTCATTAGATATCTATTTTATATATAGTATCCATAGTATATATTTGTCTATCCCAATCTCCCAATTCATCCCACCCCCATTTACCTCTCACCTTAATGCCTATTTAGACTTTTGTGCTATCCCCAAACTTTATTTTGATTTTCATTATATTTGTTCTCTGTTACTGTTGACTAGAAAATATATTCACAACCTAAAAGTTGAGAGTTATGCTTTATTTGGTGGGAATTTTTAGGACTTCAAGCTCAGGAGTCAGCATTTCAAGTAACCCTGAGAAAACTGCTCCCAAGAGGTAGGCGGAGAGAGGCCAAGATAAATAGGGGTTTTGTAACAAAGGGCAGGTAGTCTGAACTTCAAAAGATTATTGTTATTTAAAGAAAACTAGATATGTCAAGTTTAGACATTTAGTGTGTTTCTTTGTATGGGAAGACTCAAGAGTCTGGGCTCATTGAAATCATTCCTTTGATATGCACCTTAGCTATCTGGGGCCAGTATCCTGTGTTTTCAAATTCAGGAATTCTTTTCTCCTGAGTTCCCTTAGAGCTCATCAGCTCACCATAGACTGTGGTGTAATCGTTGATGACTGTGATAATCTTTCTTTACTGATATGGCAGGAAACATCCCATTTCTCATTCCTAAACACTGTTTTGCTTTCAAAAGCTCTTCCATACTCCAACTCCTAAATTATGGCAGTTGGATACAGCCTAGCCTATTAGCATTATTATCTTTTATGTTTCCCAACATGAAACCCCTAATGAAGTTTCCCCTGAGTGACAGATATACATAGGAGTATCAGGTTAGTTTTAGATTTAAGACAGAAGAGCCAAATGGAAGCTGGCATATCTACATGGTGTGTGTTAAAGTATATGTATTAAACCTTCTGATTTCAACTTTTCAAAAGTATTAAGTATCACTGTGAATATGTTCAGTTCTTCTCAGATTAGTCTTCGAATTTCAGTCATTAATAATTCATAATGATGGTTTTTAACAACAAATATTAGTATATAGACATAGACCTTTGGCATATGGACAAAAATTATTGCCTGCCATTTTGGTAAACAGAATGTTGCCCCACCATCAAGCCATTAACCAGTGTAGCTGCCTCTGAGGGGCATTCAGGATGGAGAAAAACAGGGTATTGGCCCTAGGTAGTTAAGATGCATATCTAGGAAATAATTGCAGTGAGCCCAGACTCTTGGATCTTCTCATACAAAGAGAAGCATAAAAATCACTAACTTGAGATGTCTGTATTTTGTGATTAGCAGTAATCTTTTGATGTATGACTACATTTTTTTTCCCAGCAAAAACTTCTGTATATCCTGGCTCCTCTTTTACCTCCTTGGAGCAGTTCCTCACAACTATCTGAATAGCTCAGAGCTATTTCTCAGAGCTATGGCTGTTTCCCAGGCAATAAGCCTCAGTAAGATCCCCAAGTAACACATAACTTGCAACTTTTAGGTTGTGCATTTTTCTCCAGTCAACAGGTATCAGTAGAGGGCAATGTCCATTCCAGTCACTGTTCTACTTTGAACAGAACCAATGTGTGCTTTCAGAGAGGGTGTGTCTTATCTCTAAGAAATCACTCTCAAAAATAATATCCCCCTTTATATTGCTTAAAATCTAGTGAAGTAGAAAGGTAAATCAAGGAAAACAATGAAATATGATAAGGTATATGAATGATAGAAGTAGGCATAAAAGAATGCTATCTACTAGTATCCGGGAATAAAGATTGATGGTGATTCCTTGGAGAAGTAAGGAATGTGTAGATTTTTTTTTTTTTTAATTTCATTAAAATTTTCCTGTGGTATATTGGCTACCATTAGCATACATTGGCATACCATTAGCTATACATGTTTAAAGTACACAATTTGAGAAATTTGGACATATGAATATACTTGTAAAACCAAAACTGTGATAGAAATAATGAACATATTCACACCCACAAAAATTGCTTTGTGTCCCTTTGTAACCTCATTCTTGCCACTCTTCCACTGATAAACTTTGTCATTATAGATTAGCTTGCATCTTCTAGAATTTTACATTAATGAAATCACACATTATGTGCTCTTCTTTGTCTGGCTTTTTTTCATTCGTCTACTTGATTCATCCATCTAGTAAGTATGCACAGTCCATCCCTTTTTATTGTTGAGGAGTTTTCTCTTATAAGGACCATGGATGTGGGTCAGGGTCCTGTAGCACAATCTATATTGTCTCTATGGTTTTACACCTAATCCTGAATGTATAAATGGACCCACATGGGGGAAAAAGCTTGGTATGGTCATTCTTTTTAATTTTAGCCATTAAATAGATGAGTAGTGGCTTCCTCCTGTGGTTTTAATCAGCATTTCCCTAATAGTGACTGATGTTAAACGTTTTTTCAAATCCGTATTTGCCATTCTCATAGACTGTTTGATGAAGTGTCTGTTCAAGACTTTGCCCAGTTTTTCTTATTATTTTGTTTTCTTTTTATTGAGTTTTGGGAGGGTTTTAAAAATATATTCTGGATACAAGCATCTATCAGATATATGATGTGCAGAAAATTTTCCCTTCAGTCTCATTCTTTTAACTTTGTCTTTCAAAGGACAGAAGTTAATTTTGATAAATTTGAATTTATCAACATTACCTAAAGCCAATTAGGTAAGAGAGTTAAGTAAATCAACAATTACAATATAATGTGATAAGTCCTATGATAAGGATTTGCATAGGATGAATGAAGAGATGGTGTTTGACTCAAACTTAAGATTAATAAAGACTTTGTGAAGGAGGAGATGCCTGAGGAGGAGCTAGTTGAGTAAAGCTGGAAATGGAGTTTCAGGCAAGATAAGAACATGGGCACAGTCTGTGAAAGAGAATGATATTTTAACTATGAAATCTGTATAAGTGGAGCATAGTATACCTATGAAGGCAAAAATGAAATTAGGCTGAAAACTGAGAAAATAGTCATTGAAGGATCCTGTGCATTAAGGGGTTATGACTTTATGCTAATAATTATGGTCATATGTGCATTTTTAAAAGATCTTTCAGTAGTTATTGCTGAAAATGCATGGGGATGGATGGGATGAATATTGGGGGCTGAGAGACCAAATAAGAAGTGTGAGAAGGACCCAGGACAAAAGTAATGATGCCTGGGGGACAGAGAAGGTTCAGTTTAGTCCTTCAGTCATGTCCAACTCTTTGTGAACCCATGGACTGCAGCATACCAGGCCTCCCTGTCCATCACCAACTCCCAGAGTTTATTCAAACTCATGTCCGTTGAGTCGGTGATGCCATCCAACCATCTCATCCTCTTGTCTCCTCCTCCTCCTGCCTTCAATCTTTCCTAGCATTAGGGTCTTTTCAAAAGACTCAATTCTTCGCATCAGGTGGCCAAAGTATTGGAGATTCAACTTTAGCATCAGTCCTTCCAATGAATATTCAGGACTGATTTCCTTTAGGATGGACTGGTAGGATCTCTTTGCAGTCCAAGGAACTCTCAAGAGTCTTCTCCAACACCACAGCTCGAAAGCATCAATTCTTCAGTGCTCAGCTTTCTTTATAGTCCAACTCTCACATCCATACATGACTACTGGAAAAACCACAGGTTTGACTAGACAGACACTTGTTGGCAAAGGAATGTCTTTGTTTTTTAATATGCTATCTAGATTGGTCATAACTTTTCTAAGGAGCCAGTGTCTTTTAATTTCATGGCTGCAGTCACCATCTGTAGTGATTTTGGAGCCCCCCCAAATGAAGTGTGTTTCCACTGTTTCCCCATCTATTTGCCATGAAATGATGGGACCAGATGCCATGACCTTAGTTTTCTGAATTTTTAAAAAATTTTATTTTATTTTTAAACTTTACAATATTATATTAGTTTTGCCAAATAAGTTTTAAGAAAGAGAAGGTGGATGGCTATAAATAATTGGAAAATAGACTAAGAAAGATTTGACTATCACTGAATATTTCCTATGAGACTGTGGAAGAAGTTAAATGTGAAATTGGAAAGAACATTTTTAAGCATAAATGACCTAAATGGTGTAGCCAAGAGACAAGGATGCACAATTTGAAATTTCATTATTTGTTTTATATATTTTGTTCTTTGAGGAACTAGTGGAATGGGATTGATGAGATGGCTGGTAGATCAACACGGTCATTAGCTTAGTAATGGACACTAGTAGTCAAGGAATAGGTGGAACAACATACTCAAGGGCTTCCCTGGTGACTCAGAGATATAAAGAATCCTCCTGTAGTGCAGTAGCCTCAGAAGACATGGGTTCGATTCCTGGGTGAGGAACATCCCCTGGAGGAAGGCATGGCAACCCACTCCAATATTCTTTCCTGGAGAATCCCATGGACAGAGGAGACTGGCAGGCTTCAATCTGTAGGGTTGCAAAGAGTTGGACATGACTGAAGTGACTTAGCACACACACACTATACTCAAAATACATCCCTATATGTTTTGCAAGTTGAAGATTATTTGGGATTCAGATCTTTATAGGAGAATAATAAAATCTTTCCAGGGGAATAATATATCATAATTAATACCTCCTGTGTTTGTATTTTAAGATTAATCATTAAATAATCAGAGCAATCTCATGTGAGACAACAAATTTGCTAAGTGACTTGGGAGACAATTAGACTATTCAGGTTGGAGTTCAACTGAACAGCAGGAAATGAAACTGACAGATTTTTTTTTTTTTCCTGTTCAGAGTTGGTAACTATAGAGATCAGTGAAGTCAGAGAATGATAGGCAAGTTTTATGTGTTTAGTTGGGCAACTGACCAAATCCAAAAGGTCAGCCCAGCTTGGAAGTAGAACTTTCCCATTCCAGGCTAAGACAATATGGTTAGTATTAAAGAAACAAGAGCTTTCAGGACAAGGCTATCCTTATACAGTGTGAGAACCCTGAGCAAAGAGCCAACAAATGCAAATTAATGATTCAGGCAAAATGTCTGAGCAGTGATACATCTGTGGTGGAAACTAAGCTAAGAATATAGCTTAATAGTAAACCAAGGTCTATAGCTTCCCTGGTGGCTCAGTGGTAGAGGATCAGCCTGCCAGTCCTGATCTGGGAAGATCCCACATGCAGTGGAACAGTTAAGCCTGAGCACCACACCTATTGAGTCTGTGCTTTAGAGCCCAGGAGCACGACTACTGAGCCCGTATGCCTCAGCTACTGAAGCCCATGCTCCCTAGAGCCTGTGCTCCGCAACAGAAGAAGCCACTTCAATGAGAAGCCCTCACAATGCAATGAAGAATAACCCCCTCTTGCTGCAACTAGAGAAAAGCCCACACAGCAATGAAGACCCAGCACAGCCAAAAAAAAAAAAAAAAAATCTAGAAAACCAAGATCTGAATTGTTCTCAACATATTGGAAGTCCAACAATGCACAAGTAGAGAAGGAAATGTGACCAGAGTCAGAGACTCGGAATGAGAAACATGGTCAGATAATAACAGTCACAAGGGGATCAAGTACTTTAAACTACATGAACAAGTACAGTTAAGTGGTTAGGAGAGAAAGAAGGAAGTATTTCACTTTTACTAGTGATCCTCACTCCTGCTGAAAAGAGAACTCTTGAGGAAGTGTTTTGAAAGTGTTCTAAAATAGAAATACAGAATCCAGTCAGGTTACAAAGTAGGACTTCCCTGGTGGTCCAGTGGTTGAGACTCTGCCTGTAAATGCAGGGCACATGGATTTAAACCCTGGTTCAGGAGGATCCCACATGCCTCAGGGCAACTGAGCCCATGTGCCACAACTCCTGACTTGTGCTCTGGAGCCCACGAGCTGCAACTACCAAGCCCACATGCTGCAATTACTCGAGTCCGAGCTCCTAGAGTCCATGCTTCACAGCAAGAGAAGCCACCACGAGAAGTCTGAGCTCTGCACTGAAGAGTAGCCCCTGCTCACTAAAGCTAGAGAAAAGCCTGTGCAGCATCAAAGGCCTCATGCAGCCAAAAATAAAAGCCAGTTTATTTTAAAAAATTACAAAGTAGTAAAAGATTACTACATGAGTGCACTAAAAACAGGAGTAAAGGGAGACCAGCCAAATGTTTAATGGCTGTGTGTAGGCTGCAATGATATAATAGATTATAATCTCATGGCACTTCAATCATCAAGGGAGTCTGTGCCCACCCTCTAACTCTTTCCCAAGGCCTGAACTAAATACTCAAAAGTAATATGTGAAAGGCCATGAGTAAGGCAGGATTACTGGGAAAAATCCCTTTAAGGATGCCAGGCTGTCTTCAAATGCACTGCAGCAATGCTCTGAAGATTAGAGGCAGGCAGCAAGATGGAGGAAGTTCAGCTCAGGCAGCAAAAGGCAGGCAAGACCGGGTAGTAAAGAGAACAACCCACAGACATACTGGAAGCTAAGCTTCTGAGCCAAGAGTTAACAATTCAGTGGATGGGCTGTCAGGTACAAAGTCATCTCTAGAGTTTTGCCAGTGCTTAACACCCAAGCACTTTTAAAGGACATAGTGAGCTGAATCTAATTAATTTCAAAAAGCCCAGACTCAGCAAATTTAAAGATTCAGTTTATGCAGGCTTCCAAACAAGAAGCCTAGTAAAAAAAATGTGGTAAGATACTTTTTAGGGTAAATATTACTTATTGTTCTGTTTTATATAATATCTAGCACATAACAAAATTTGTGAAATATGTGAAGGCACAAGAAAATGTGAGCCGTGGTCAAAAGAGAAAATAGTTAAGAGAGGCAAACACAGAAATGGCCCACATGTTGTAATTATCTGAAAGGGAAAGGGACTTTAAAATCACTATAATAAGTGTTAGAATATGTAGGAAAAGTGAACAACATGAATGAATAGATAGGATATTACGATGAAGCAAAGGGAACTGTTTAAAAAAGCAAATGAAAATGATAGAAATAAAATAGATAAAATATCAGGCATAAAAAGTCCACTTTGTAGGATTATTAGCAAACAGGATACAGCAGAAAAAGAATTCATAGATTTGAGACAGTTCAATAGAAATTATACAAATATAAAAAGCAAAAAAAAAAAAATGGGGTGGAGGGGGACAGATGGAAGTGTCTGACATTTGCAGGACCGTATTAAATGGTCTAGCATACATGTAGCTTAGAATTCAAGGAGAAGAAAAAAGAGGACAGAAGAAGTATTTAAAGAGCGAAAAACTAAGAAATCTCCAAAACAAATGAAGATATCAATCCAGAAAGCTCAGTGAGTCCTAAAAAACATAAATTGAAAGAAAAGCAAACTTAAGAGATCATAGCAAAAAAAAACATCTTTAAACCAGCCACAGAAAAATGATACACAATACATGCAGGGAAAAAAATGTTTTAAAAAATCATTAGTGATTTTTTTTTAATTTTTTTAAATTTTATTTTATTTTTAAATTTTACAATATTGTATTAGTTTTGCCAAATGTCGAAATGAATCCGCCACAGGTATACCCGTGTTCCCCATCCTGAGTGATTTTTTTATGTCAAAAAGAACAGATGCCATAGGGTATGGAAATGAAGTGGAATTTTTGAAGTGTCTTAAGATGGTGACTGCAGCCATGAAATTAAAAGACGCTTACTCCTTGGAAAGAAAGTTATGACCAACCTAGATAGCATATTGAAAAGCAGAGACATTACTTTGCCAACAAAGGTCCATCTAGTCAAGGCTATGGTTTTTCCTGTGGTCATGTATGGATGTGAGAGTTGGACTGTGAAGAAGGTTGAGCACCGAAGAATTGATGCTTTTGAACTGTGGTGTTGGAGAAGACTCTTGAGAGTCCCTTGGACTGCAAGGAGATCCAACCAGTCCATTCTGAAGGAGATGAACCCTTGGATTTCTTTGGAAGGAATGATGCTAAAGCTGAAGCTCCAGTACTTTGGCCATCTCATGCCAAGAGTTGACTCATTGGAAAAGACTCTGATGCTGGGAGGGATTGGGGGCAGGAGGAGAAGGGAACGACAGAGGATGAGATGGCTGGATGGCATCACTGACTCAATGAACGTGAGTCTGAGTGAGCTCCAGGAGTTGGTAATGGACAGGGAGGCCTGGTGTGCTGCGATTCATGGGGTCGCAAAGAGTTGGACACGACTGAGCAACTGAACTGAACTGAAGACTATAAAAAACATTTATCAATTAAAATTTTATGTCTAGCAAAAAAAGCCCCAAATATTTCAGACAAAGCAAAGCTTTTTTCAGACAGACAAAAGCTGAGCAAATTCATCTCCAGAACATTTCCAGCAGAAATTCCAGAAGTTCTTTAGGCTAATGTGAAATGACATCAGATGAAAGTTTTGATATATAAATATATAGAGAAATTTTCTTTTTCTAAAGCTACACATGCCTTTAAAAGACTACTGACTAAGATAGAACAAGGTGGTGGAGGAGTAGGTGGACGTGGAGTACGTCTCTCTCCATGGATACATCAGGAATACACCTTCAGACTCAGAAAACGAGCTGAGAGCAGACAAGAATACCTGACAAGCTCAGCTCAGCTCAGCTCAGTCGCTTCAGTCGTGTCCAACTCTGTGCGACCCCATAGACGGCAGCCCACCAGGCTCCCCCGTCCCTGGGATTCTCCAGGCAAGAACACTGGAGTGGGTTGCCATTTCCTTCTCCAATGCAGGAAAGTGAAAAGTGAAAGTGAAGTCGCTCAGTCGTGTCCGACTCTTAGCGACCCCAGGGACTGCAGCCTATCAGGCTCCTCCGTCCATGGGATTTTCCAGGCAAGAGTACTGGAGTGGGGTGCCATTGCCTTCTCCTAAATACCTGACCAGAACCACGCAAAACTCAGTAGGAGGAAGGAACTAGGGGGGGAAACAGGAGTGTTAGTAGGACTGGACCTGCCTTTGGCAGGTGGGGGAACTGAAACAGGGGTCCGAGCCCCACAGTGGGGCAATTGTCTGAATCAGAGGAGAAATGTTTAAGGCTGAGAGTGAAACAGCTGATCTGTGGCAGCCTAAATGGAATGAGAATCAAGACAGTCCTTGCTGCAGCCGTACATACCTGGCACAGGGACACGAATCAGCTAGAAGGCACAGCATCTGGGAGCTGGAGTTTGGGGATTGTGAAGCAATCCCAGGGTGAGGGCTGCTGTTGACTGTGGAGAGACGGGTTGAGGGGAGGTGAGGAGGGAGACTGTGATGGGAAATGCCTGTGGAGGAAAACTGGGCAGCCAGGGAAGCAAGGTGATACTTCTGGGTCATCGTAGGGGGTGGAGCCAGTCCCATAGCCTCTCTCTCCCCACATGCGAGCATCAGCAGCTGAACAATAGAGAGGCTGGTCCATCAAATGCCTGATGCACTGAACTACGGAGTAGGACCCCACCCAGGGTGCCCCTTTAAATGCCTGATGGGCTGATCTACAGAGTAGGACCCCAGCCAAGAGGGCCCCTCTATGTGCCTGACTCGCTGAACAACAGAGAAGGACCCCAGGCAATGGAGCCCTCTAAGTGCCTTATATCAACTACAAGAAAAAAAAAAAAACTGTAAGTGATACAAACACATGGAGATTAAATAACAGGTTTATACATAACCAACAGGATACTGAATAAATCAAAAGGGAAATCAAAAAATTTCTAGAAACAGATGACAGTGAAAACACTGTTTTGAAAACTCAAAACTTTCGGGATGCAACAAAAGGAGTCCTAAGAGGGACATTTATAGCAATACAATCCTACCTCAAGAAATAAGAAAAACATCGAATAGACAACCTAACTTTACTCCTAAAACAACTGGAAGAGGAAGAACAAAACACCCCCAAAATTAGTAGAAGGAAAGAAATCATAAAGATGCTTAACATCGCTCATTATTAGAGAAATGCAAGTTAAAACTACAATGAGATATCACCTCACAGGTCACATGGCTATCATCCGTGCTGCGATGAACACTGGGGTACACCTGTCTCTTTCCCTTCTGGTTTCCTCAGTGTGTATGCCCAGCGGTGGGATTGCTGGATCATAAGGCAGTTCTATTTCCAGTTTTTTAAGGAATCTCCACACTGTTCTCCATAGTGGCTGTACTAGTTTGCATTCCCACCAACAGTGTAAGAGGGTTCCCTTTTCTCCACACCCTCTCCAGCATTTATTGCTAGTTTTTTAAGGAGTCTCCATACCATCTTCCATAGTGGCTGTATCAATTTACATTCCCTTGCAACAGTGCAAGAACATTCCCTTTTCTCCACACCCTCTCCAGCATCTGTTGTTTTTAGTTTTTGATGATAGCCATGTGACCTGTGTGAGGTGATATCTCATTGTAGTTTTAACTTGCATTTCTCTAATAATGAGCGATGTTAAGCATCTTTCCATGTGCTTGTTCATCATCTGTGTGTCTTCTTTGGAGAAATGTCTGTTTAGGTCGTTTCCCACCTTGTGATTGGGTTGTTTGTTTTTCCGGTATTGAGTTGTATGAGATGCTTGTATATTTTGGAAATTAATCCTTTGTCAGTTGTTTCACTTGCTATTATTTTCTCTCATTCTGAAGGTTGTCTTGTCACATTGCTTATGGTGTCCTTTGCTGTGCAAAAGCTTTTAAGTTTAATCAGGTCCCACTTGTTTACTTTTGTTTTTATTTACATTACTCTAGGAGGTGGGTCATAGAGGATCTTGCTTTGATTTATGTCATCGATTGTTCTGTCTATGTTTTCCTCTAAGAGTTTTATAGTTTCTGGTCTTACATTTAGGTCTTTAATAAATTTTGAGTTTATCTTTTTGTATGGTGTTAGGAAGTGTTCTAATTTCATTCTTTTGCATGTAGCTGTCTAGCTTTCCCAGCAGCATTTATTAAAGAGGCTGTCTTTGCCCCCATTGTATATTCTTGCTGCCTTTGTCAAAAATAAGGTACCCATAGGTACATGGGTTTATTTCTGGGCTTTCTGTCTTGTTCCATTGGTCTATATTTCTGTTTTTGTGCCAGTACCATACTGTCTTGATGACTGTAGCTTTGTAGCATAATCTGAAGTTGGGAAGGTTGATTCCTCCAGCTCCATTCTTCTTTCTCAAGACTGCTTTGGCTATTCGGGGTCTTTTGTGTTTCCAAATGAATTGTGAAATTTTTTGTTTTAGTTCTGTGAAAAATGCCATCGGTAATTTAATAGGGATTGCGTTGAATCTGTAGATTGTGTTTGGTAGTATAGTCATTTTCATAATATTGATTCTTCCTACCCGGGGACATGGACTATCTCTCCATCTCTTTATGTCATCTTTGATTTCTTTCAGCAGTGTCTTATAATTTTCTGTGTACAGTTCTTTTGTCTCCTTAGGTAAGTTAATTCCTAGATATTTAATTCTTTTTGTTGCAATGGTGAGTGGGATTGATTCCTTAATTCCTGTTTCTGATTTTTCAGTTAGTATTTAGAAATGCAAGTGATTTCTGTGTATTGATTTTGTATCCTACAGCTTTGCTAAATTCACTGATTAGTTCTAGTAATTTTCTGATACTATCTTAGGGTTTTCTATGTACAATTTCATGTCATCTGCAAACAGTGAGCACTTTACTTCTTGTTTTCTGATCTGGATGCCTTTTATTTCTTTTTCTTCTCCGATTGCTATAGCTAGGACTTACAGAACTATGTTGAATAACAGTGGTGAAAGTGGACACCCCTGTCTTGTTCCTGATCTTAGGGGGAACGCTTTCAGTTTTTCACCATTGAGAATGATGTTTCCTGTAGCCTTATCATATATGGCCATTACTATGTTGAGGTAGGTTCCTTCTATGACCACTTTCTGAAGAGTTTTAATCATAAATGGGTGCTGAATTTTGTCAAAGGCCTTTTCTGCATCTATTGAGATGATCATATGGTTTTTATCTTTCAATTTGTTAATATGTTGTATCACATTGATTGATTGTGTATATTGAAGAATCCTTTCATTCCTGGAATAAACCCAAGTTGATCATGGTGTATGAGCTTTTTGATGTGTTGCTGAATTCTGTTTGCTAAAATTTTGTTGAGGATTTTTGCATTTATATTCATCAGTGATATTGGCCTGTAGTTTTCTTTTATTGTGTTGTTTTTGTCTGGTTTTGGTATCAGGGTGATGGTGGTCTCATAGTATGAGTTTGGAAGTGTTCCTTCCTCTGCAATTTTTTGAAGGAGTTTTAGAAGGATAGGCATTAGCTATTCTCTAAATGTTTGATAGAATTCTCCCGTGAAGCCGTCTGGTCCTGGGCTTTTGTTTTTTGGGAGATTTTTGATCACAGCTTCGATTTCAGTGCTTGTAATTGGGTTGTTCATAATTTCTGTTCTTCCTGGTTCAGACTTGGCAGATTGAATTTTTCTAAGAATCTGTCCATTTCTTCCAGGTTATCCATTTTATTGCCATATAGTTATTCATAATGCTGCTGCTGCTGCTGCTAAGTTGCTTCAGTCGTGTCCAACTCTGTGTGACCCCATAGACGGCAGTCGACCAGGCTCCGCCGCCCCTGGGATTCTCCAGGCAAGAACACTGGAGTGGGTTGCCATTTCCTTCTCCAGTGCATGAAAGTGAAAAGTGAAAGTTGTTCATAATAGTCTCTTATAATCCTTTGTATTTCTGCATTGTCTGCTGTAAACTCTCCTTTTTGATTTCTAATTTTGTTGATTTGATTCTTCTCTTTTTTCTGGATGAGTCCGGCTAAAGGCTTGTCAATATTGTTTACCTTTTCAAAGAACTAGCTTTTTGTTTTATTTATCTTTACTATTGTTTCTTTCATTTCTTTTTCATTTATTTCTCCTCAGATCTTTTCTTTCCTTCTACTAATTTTGGGTTTTTTTTGTTCTTTTTCCAGTTGTTTTAGATGTAAAGTTAGGTTGTCTATTCGATGTTTTTCTTATTTCTTGAGGCAGGATTATATTGCTATAAACTTCCCTCTTAGAACTGCTTTTGCTGCATCACATAGGTTTTGAGTTGTGTGTTTTCATTGTCATCTGTTTCTAGAAATTTTTTTATTTCCCTTTTGATTTCTTCAGTAAGCTTAGTTATTTTGAAACATGTTGTTTAATCTGTATATCCTTGTGTTTCTTACCGTTTTTTTTTCTCATTGTTGATATCTAGTCTCATAGTGTTGTAGTCACAGAAGATGGTTGATATGATTTCAGTTTTCCTAAATTGACTGAGGTTTGATTTGTGACTGAAGATGTGGTCTATCCTGGACAGTGCTCCATGTGCACTTGAGGAGAAGGTGTATTCTTCTGCATTTGGATGGAATGTCCTGAAGATATCAATGAAATCCACCTCATCTAATGTATCATTTAAGACTTGTGTTTCCTTATTCATTTTCTGTTTTGATTATCTGTCCAGTGGTGTGAGTGGGGTGTTATCATCTTTTACTATTATTGTGTTACTGTCAATTTCTCCTTTTATGTCTGTTAGTGATTGTCTTATGTATTGAGGTGCTCCTGTGTTGGGTGCATAGATACTTACAATTGTTATGTCTTCCTCTTGGATTGATCATTATGTAGTGTCTTTCCTTATTTCTTGAAATTTTCTTTATTTTAAGGTCTCTTTGGCTTGATATAAGGATTGCTACTCCAGATTTCTTTTGCTTCCCATTTGCATGGAATATATTTTTCCATCCTCTCACTTTCAGTCTATATGTGTTTTTAGGTCTAAAGTGGGTTTCTTGTAGACAGCATGTAAATGGATCTTGGTTTTGTATCCATTCAGCCAGTCTGTGTCTTTTGTTGGATGATTTAATCCATTTACATTTAAAGTAATTATTGATATATATGTTCCTATTGCCATTTTCTTAATTGTTTGGGGTTGATTTTTCTCAATTGTTTGGGGTAGATCTTCTTCTTCTCTTGTATTTCTTGACTATGTAAGTCCCTATAACATTTGTTGTAAAGCTGGTTTGATGGTTCTGAGTTGTCTTAACTTTTGCTTGTCTGAAAAGCTTTTTATTTCTCCATCAATTTTAAATGAGATCCTTGCCAAGTACTGTAATCTTAGTTGCAAATTTTTTCCTTTCAATACTTTAAGTATATCCTGCCATTCCCTTCTGGTCTGCAGAGTTTCTGCTGAAAGATCAGCTGTTAAGCATATGGAGTTTCCCTTGTATGTTACTTGTTGCTTCTCCCTTGCTGCTTTTAGTATTCTTTCTTTGTGTTTAGTCTTTGTTAGTTTGATTAGTATGTGTCTTGCTGTGTTTCTCCTTGGGTTTATCCTATATGGGACTCTTTGTGCCTCTGGATTTGATTGACTTATTTCCTTTTCCATGTTGGGGAAATTTTCAACTATAATCTCTTCAAAAATTTTCTCATACCCTTTCTTTTTCTCTTCTTCTTCTGGGACCCCTATAATTCGAATGTTTGTGCATTTGATATTGTCCCAGTGGTCTCTGAGACTATCCTCAGTTCTTTTCATTCTTTTTACTTTATTCTATTCTTCAGATGTTATTTCCCCCATTTTTTCTTCTAGCTCACTGTTTTGTTCTTTTGCTTCAGATATTCTGCTATTGATTCCTTCTGGAGTATTTTTTAATTTCAGTAATTGTGCTGTTTGTCTCTGTATGTTTATTCCTTAATTCTTCTAGTCTTTGTTAATTGATACTTGCGTTTTCTCCATTTTATTTTCAAGGTTTTTGATCATCTTTACTATCATTATTCTGAATTCTTTTTCAGGTAGTTTTCCTATTTCCTCTTCATTTATTTGGACTTCTGTGTTTCTAGTTTGTTCCTTCATTTGTATGGTATTTCTCTGCCTTTTCATTATTTTTTTTTTAACTTATTGTGTTTGAGGTCTCCTTTTCCCAGTCTTCAGGTTGAATTCTTTCTTCCTTTTGATTTCTGCCCTACTAATGTTGGTCCTGTGGTTTGTTTAATCTTCATATAGGGTGAGATTTGTGCTGAGTTTTTGTTTGTTTGTTTGTTTGTTTGTTTTTCCTCTGATGGGCAAGGCTGAGTGAGGTGGTAATTCTGTCTGTTGATAATTGGGTTTGTATTTTTGTTTTTTGTTTAGATGAGGCTTCCTGCACAGGGTACTGTTGATGGTTGGGTGATCCCAGGTCTTGTATTTAGTAAGCTTCCCTTATGTGAGTTCTCACTTTTTGATACTAACTAGGGTTAGTTCTCCTGCAGTCTAGGGGCTTGGGGTCAGTGCTCCCACTCCAAGGGCTTGATCTCTGTGCCACCCTGTGCCAGCCCGGCTCCCAGATCCCAGTCCCAGCCAAAATAATCTAGATTTTTAAAAATGTATACAATGTAATTCTGTTTACATGAATTTCAAGAAACGGCAAAGCTAATATATGATTATAGAGGTCAGAAAGTGATTGTCTTGGGTAGAGGTAGAAATGGACAAAAGTGGCATAAGGAAACTTTCTGGGATTATATAAATGTTCTTTTATTTTAGTTTTGACAAAACAGTGTTGCATGCAATTGCCCAAACTCTTTGAACTGAACACTGTAGATCTCTTGTATTATATGAAAATTATACTTCAATAAAAAAATTTTAAATTTATACCTTAGATGTACTTTTCTTTCTCTTTATCTTACTTCGTCTTCCATCCTGGAGGTTTCTGTTTGTCTTGACTTTTCATTGCAGAAGCTTAATATTCCATACTTTTTTCCCATGAGATAATAAGGTCATATTCAATTCATTACTTTGGAACTCTGTTTGATGTTTGTATCTTGTTACTCTTATTAATATTTAGTTGGGCTCTAAATTCCTGTTGTATAGAGGGTGTGCCTTTGTCTGGCCTGTGTTGCCCAGTCTTTTTGCTGCTTTATTTCCTTACCTGTTTTCCTGGATTTTGAACTTATTACCTCTTCTGACCTTTAGTACCTGTATAAACTTTAAAGTTCCTTCATGTGTCTATGTTTCTTTTTCATTCATTGCACTATCTCTATAATGCTGTTCCATGAAATGGAGGAACAATATACTGGTTTTGAAATAAATGTTAGCATTGCATACAGTACATTTGAAAGAAATTACTTTTAAGAAAAGTAAATTAAAATAATGAAACTGAGCAATAAATGAGTTGATGCTTTGATTGTATTTGAATAGATGTATTTTCTCCAGTATATCTAGCCTGATTTGATCATAAATAATTTGGATAAAATTTTAAAATTCAATACATGTATTGTGTCATGGAAATCATTGTGTATTATATATCTTAAATTTTTTCAATATTTGCTATTAAATAATTATTTTATGCTTTATTTTTAAGATTTTTCTGGTCAAAGACCAGGAGGAGAGTGAAGATAGGCACAATTAATTATATGTATTGATTATTAATAATAAATCATGTTAAATAATTAAAATTAAATAGTGAATACTATTCAGAATTTTGAAATGGACAATAGATACAGATTGAATACTCTCAACCAAAGAGGCAAAGTTGACAGTAGCTTTGAAGAGCTGTTATCAGATAATAATAGTGAAATGCCATTTGCACTTTAAACTAGAGAAAGAGTTAGGGAAGGTTGTCAGATACTGGAAAAAAGAAATGAGAATTGTGTCCTGCAGAATTGGCTCATTAATTCCACTCCAGTGTGCCCTCTTGTTCATCTAGTCACATTTGAGCAGCTTAGCCCCTCCGTGTCTGACCTCAGATGTGTGGGCTTGAGTATTTGATAGGATGGCTATTTAACAGAATACTGGTGCCTTCTGCAAGGGAATTCAAGTGTCAACACTGCCAGGAGTCTGCAGTCAGTCATTGGTCTTCTGCCTTTCCTGTCGTGTTCTTCCTGTCGTGTTCTTCCTGTCACTTTGATTTCATTCCTGCTCTGCTTCTAATGTACTCATCACCTTGCAATTGAAGTTTTATATGTTTTTACTGCTTAATCATTATTTTCCAGCTAATGTTAAACACTTAGTATATCATCAGTGCCTTACTTTTATTATTCTCCTTATATTAAGAATTAATGATCTACATGGAAGTACTTCCCCCTGCCCAAACTCCCCGACAGATGTATTTGACCTTTTCCCCTAATATAATCATTCCTATGACATTTGCCAACCTGTTTTCATTGAATTATTTTGGAGAGTTCATAGAATACTTGGCGGCAATACTTTGAGTCACAAATACAAAACTAAACAGCAAACAGGGAACATTTGAACAGGCTTTGGCACCAGCTAAATAAACCAGTTGGAAGACACAATCTGCTGCTTGAATCTAGTACCTGATGACTAATGGAAAATTACAGAGCCTCACTTCTAACCTTGACATTGTTATAGGATGTGTTTCACAAGAGATCAGGCATGTATATGCAATAAGTAGAACACCCAAAAATAAGCTCTGTTAAAGACAGCATCTATGAGAACATTCTACTTATTTTGCTTTTCCTATCCTGGCACTAGAACTTGACTAGAATAATTATGTAGAGGTCATTTTTACAAATACGGCTGCAATAATTCCTTTATTAGGACTCTAAATTATTATGTGCTTGTCTAGAATGACTGAACTCACTATGGGATGATAACTATATGAACTTTACTATTCAGTCAACTGGGAACATAATTATGTGTAACAGACAGTGGATTTCCATATTCCTTTTTCACTGAGAAATTGCCATAAAATTTATCCTGATGTATGAAAAGACATCACCTTCTTTTAAATCAAGCTTTGGTTCATTTCTTTTGTTCTCTAATTATGGTGGGTATGCTGTTAAGTCTCTGTGCTTATGTTTCCTGTTTGTTTTGTAAATTTTTCTAATTCTTACTCCAAGTCTTCAAAGTTTAATTGTCTTTAATAGTTATATTTTTTAAAGGTTGACATCTTTCTTATCTTTTTCATAAACTACATAATGCCAGTTTTATATTTCCAGGTACAATGTGTTTTTCTTTTTAGAGAGAATGTGAGCATGTGTTGCACCTCTTTTTTTTTTATTTTTAGGGATATCCATGTTCTTTGGGTAGTTAAGTGGTTTCTTCAAAAGAGAGGAGTGGGGTGGGATACAGAATTCTGATTTTGAAGAGAAGAATCCAGGTTGGAAAGAGCAGAAATATACATATGTTTTTGTGTAATGCCAAAGAATAGCTTCTTAAATATTCACTGTAAACTATTTTATACTGATAATGTAGATTTTATATGAGTAATTTTAAGCATAGTAATACAGATGGTTGAACCTCAACATTTTTGTCTACAGTGTCTGAAAACAGGGGGCTAAACAGTGGTCTTAAGCACATGTATACCTGTAGTGGATTCATTTTGATATTTGGCAAAACTAATATGATTTGTAAAGTTTAAAAATAAAATACAATTAAAAAAAAAAAACTGCTGAGGGATTTCTTCTTAACTATTAAGACCCATGTGCCAACAGATGATATGGTTGATAATAATTGTTGGCATATTTAATTGTATAATTTTTACAGTGAAAGTGACCTTTTCTTCTTGACACAAATCATTGTAAACTTCCACTGATCCTTTTTCCACATGGGAACCTCACATAGAACATAGATGAGAAATTACAATACATTCACAACAACTTCCCAATTGATATTTTTTTCACAAAAATAAAAATTAATTTCATTTTCACAAATTACCTCAGGAAAGAATTTTTGATCACTGTGGTGGTTATCAGTTCAGTCCTTCAGTCATGTCCTACTCTTTGCAACCCCATGAACCACACACGCCAGGCCTCCCTGTCCATCACCAACTGCCGGAGTTCACCGAAACTCATTTCCATTGAGTCAGTGATGCCATCCAACCATCTCATCCTCTGTTGTCCCCTTCTCCTCCTGCCTTCAATCTTTCCCAGTATCAGGGTCTTTTCCAATGAGTCAGTTCTTCACATCAGGTGGCCAAAATATTGGAGTTTCAGCTTCAACATCAGTCCTTCCAATGAACACCCAGGACTGATCTCCTTTAGGATGGACTGATTGGGTCTCCTTGCAGTCCAAGGGACTCTCAAGAGTCTTTGCAACACCACAGTTCAAAAGCATCAATTCTTCAGCACTCAGCTTTTTTTATAGTCCAACTCTCATATCTATACATGACCACTGGAAAAATCGTAGCCTTGACTAGACAGACCTTTGTTGACAAAGTAATGTCTCTGCTTTTTAATATGCTGTCTATGTTGGTCAAAACTTTCCTTCCAGGGAGTAAGCGTCTTTTAATTTCATGGCTTCAATCACCATCTGCAGTGATTTTGGAGCCCCCAAAAATAAAGTCAGCCACTGTTTCCACTGTTTCCCCATCTATTTGCCATGAAGTGATTTATAGAGCTATGAAATTGCTAACAACAACATAGCCTAGACCTCTCTTGGGTGTGGCAAATGGATAGACAGTGTGTTTTTCCAAAGTGAAAAATGTAACCTTGTAAGAATAAATCTGTCTGTTTTCAAAATTAATGTTTTAATTAAGATTTTATTCATATATTTTAAGGGATATGGATGTTCTTCTTTTGTTAGAGTTGTCAGCTTAAAAAAATGCACAATGTGAGAGTTGCAAGTCAAGTTTTATTTGGGGCAAAATGAGGACTGCAGCCTGCAAGACAGCATCTCAGATGGCTCTGAGAGACTGCACCGAAGAGGTAGGGGTGGGAGAAAGGTCAATATATATGTGATTTTGGTCATGCAATCAAGCATTTATCTTTGCCAAGGTTTTCTGCTAGTGACAAGGAGCTGATGTCACCATGAAGGGATTCAGTACTTTTCTAGATATGAGAAGATTCAAGGATTGGGTTAATAAAATCAGTTCCTGAAATTATCTAACTATCTGAACATCTGTTCTGCCAGTTTTCCCAGAGCATGGCATGCCTCCTTCTTGATACTCACCGTGAACTCTCTTCTTAGGGAGTTGAAGGTCAGCTGCTGTAGCAGCATTTGTCATTGGCACAGTGTTTTATTCACCTTTTAAAAGTTTTTTTCACAAGTTGAAGTCAGAAGGTACTTATCTTTTATAAGTCCAAAAGGCAAGGGACCTAAAATTAATTTTTATCACGACGTTTAAAAAAATAATTTTATCTCAGACACCGTTGCCAGAAATATCACAGATCAGATCAGTCGCTGAATCGTGTCCGACTCTTTGCGACCCCATGAATCGCAGCATGTAAATAGTTGTTGAGTGCATAAAGGAACATCAAGGGAGGAAAAATACTTTACTATAATTTGAACCATATATATTTTATCCAGTTAGATGGTGCTAAAGCCTGAGATAGAGAAAACGAGCCAGCTGCACTCATCATTATTATTTAGCCTTTCATTATTACTAGTTACCCCCATTCGTGTTGGCTCCCATATTGTGTACTCTGTCCCCACCAGTATCAGTTCTTTGCCTCCCACAAAACATTTTACTGCCCTGAGCTCTTGTAAGCATTTGAACTTCTTCTTAAGACTTGAAAGATACTCTGAAAAAAATGAAGGAACCAAGGAACCAATTATAAACTATAGAATGATAATAAGACATTATATAGTAACATGCTAATTAATAGCTACTCAGGAGGACTCATTAAAGTGGACCACCTGGTCTGACTGTAGCACTTTATTGATAGTGTGTGTACTATAGAGGCAAGAAAACAAGCATCGTACTATCTGACCCTCCTTATTTGGAACACGCAACATCTGGCAAACATTTTCTTCCTCTGTTTCCTCCACCTCCCAGAGGAAAAGGGACTATTTATTTCAGAGATTGATTTTAAGATTAAAAACTCATGTGATTGCAATTTAAATTTCTTACTATTCTCCTGCTCTCCGCCTCTGTGTCCTGCAGCCCCACAAGCCTCTTCTTTCTAAAGCCTCATCTTCTTGTTCTAAAGCTCACTGACTATAAATCTCTCTCTCTCTCTCTCTCTATGTAGATTGAACTGAAATACTCCCTCAAAACATATACATTTACATTCACAAGTTTGTTTACATCAAAAAATTTAAAATTTGCCCTAACAAAACTCAGACCATTTTGGTACAGTTAGAAGTGCCTTGAAAGTGCCCTCTCTGCACTCACCTTGGAAATTTACAAACACTATGTTCAGTAGTGATGGTGGTACAGCAAGATAACATTTCCTTACTTATATTAACATCAGTATGAAGTAAAATTTATATCAGTGGTAGACACAAAGTATACAAAGTCAGAGATAAATAATCTTTTAAGGACAATGCAAAGTAGTATAAACATGAAACATCATGGCATATTTTTTTAAATTTATTTTTAGAGTATAGTTGCTTTACACTGTTTCTATGTTTCAATTTTGAGAAGAGAAATGTAAAAATATCACAGTCTTTTAACATGACATTGCGTACTTGAAACATTGCACTTTCCATGTTGGTCACACAGTATAGGTATTCTAGTGTGAACAAGTGTAGGTTCATTGATGACAGTTCTAGAAAGAAATCTCCTTTAACAGGATCATAATTCTGCTGAGAAGCCCTATTCATGTTGTTTCATTGTTCTGCCTGAGCTTCCCCTATGGATTTAATTCACTATCATATTTGGTTTTCTAAACATCTCCAGAAGGGAAGAGAGTTTTATTTTACTACAGCTGTTGTATTGCTTAGGTGTATGATACTTTTGTAATATAACATAATAAGATGTATTACAGTTTAATGAGTGTTGTTTTTTTGAGTTAGGAGATCACATGTAATTGAATCACACTGAATTGAATAGGTTGGTTTAATTCCTGGAATCAGTAGTGCTAGATCTGCTGGGAAGGCCCACCAAAATTATTTTATCAATTATAGAATTGCACATGATATAATGGAGACCTTAATAGACTCCAGATTCAGATAATGTAATAACTTAATGACCAAGCAATACAGTTAAATGTCATTTCCAAATAAATAATACTATTGATCCCATGTCAGTAGCGTATATACTTATAGCTTCTCTTCCTGATATCCAGATCATTTACATTAATCAGTATCCCCTCTGTCTCTGTCACTCTCTCTGTCTCTCACATACAGACACACACACAGTCTTCACAGTCTTAGCATTTAAGAGGTACGAAAGATTCTGAAATTAACTGATGTTATAAAGGAACCAAAGTCTCCTTAGCATACTGCTCTTATCAACTAGTTAGTTCATCACTTATACCCTAAGATCTTTCCAACAATGATTTAAAAGCCTAAATAATTAAGTTTCAGTCAGAATGTTTCATATTCTAAGTATCATCCATATTTTATATGGATACTAAGTAGTTTATGTATTTTAAAGTAAATGGTAAATATATTTTCATTGTAACCTTCAGTTTAAATGTACCATGTTGCATTTAAAATGTCATGCAGAAAAAGAGTTTCTTTATCATTTATTAGAGACTATATCAGCCTACAAGTGTTGTCAATTTAGGTTTACTTCAGAATATTGTGGGTTTTCTTAAAATGACATATTTGCACACAGGTACAGACTATAACTTGGTCATTACTTTCATTAATAAGAAGATTTTAAATAATTAATGATTGCTTCTTAGATGTAGTATATAATAGTTTGAAAACAAGAAAAATCAAGAGTGGTTATTTTCATGCTTTAGTCATTCCTTATCCGGAGAAAACAGAGTGGCTGGAAAACACAGGGCTGAAGATTCAGACAAATAAGAGTCTGAATCCAGATTTGTGGATATATGTATGTATGTGTGCAGGAATATATTAGCATTAGCATGCTGCTGCTAAGCTGCTAAGTCACTTCAGTCATGTCCAATTCTGTGCGACCCCATAGACAGCAGCCCACCAGGCTCCCCCATTCCTGGGATTCTCCAGGCAAGAACACTGGAGTGGGTTGCCATTTCCTTCTCCAATGCATCAAAGTGAAAAGTGAAAGTGAAGTCGCTCAGTCATGTCTGACTCTTCACGACCCCGTGGACTGCAGCCCACCAGGCTCCTCCATCCATGGGATTTTCCAGGCAAGAGTACTGGAGTGGGTTGCCATTGCCTTCTCCCAGCATTAACATAAACATCGTAATATTTTACTTTTAAAAAAATATTGTTTTTTTGTGTGTTTTTTTTTAAGTTTTTAATTATTTTTGGCTGTGCTGGGTCTTAGTTGGTTTGTGGGCTTTTCTCTAATTGTGGCAAGGGGGTTGCTACTCTCTGGTTGCTGTGTGAGGCCTTCTCATTGCGGTGGATTTTCTTGTTGCAGCACAGGCTCTGGAGTGTTCGGGTTACCATAGTTGTGGTTCCCAGGCTCTAAAGCACAAGCTCAAAAGTTATGGCTCATGGGCTTAGTTGCTCCATAGCATGTGGGATCGTCCCAGACCAGGGATCAAACAATGTCTCCTGCATTGGCAGGCAGATTCTCTATCACTGAGCCACCAGGGAAACCCTAATTCCCATTTCAAATTTAATTTTTATCCCGTTAATGAAAATTTGTTTTGTCAAATAATAATGTTATGTCGTTTACTATTGATTAGAGGTTTGGATCAGCACACTTATCAAAAAGACATAGAAATAGCATTCTTAGAAAAATGGATAGTTTCTTTCTGAAAAGAGAAATTAGAACCTAGAGGCATAATTAATAAATTTGTTCTCAGTACAGTAGCCAGTGGAAGAATTTTGTACCATGTTGGAGTAGTCTTTTCCAAAACTTTGCTATACCCGCAGACCCAGTTAATTCATCAGATGCCCAGTTTCTAGGCAGTGCTTTCCCACAGCACTTTCTGCAGTGATGGAAATGTCCTTTATCTGTACCATCAAATAGGACAGTCACTAGTAGCCACATTTGGGTACAGACACTTAAAAGGTAGAGACAGTGGAGATGAATTTTACATTTTCTATAATTTTTTTTTTTAATTTAAATAATCACGTGTGCCCAGTGACTATTCTGTTGGACAGCACCGTAGCACTTAATCTTTATTGTGGTGTTCATTACAGGGGATGTTTTTAATAATTGCAGTTTGACCCTTACTCTGATAAGCTGTGTTACTGTGGTTCATTGTGTCATAAGCAACAGAAGTCAACTTTAAATAAGTTAAGAGGAGAATTTATTAGAAACATATTAAATTAGTTCATGAATTAAAATATGAATTGATCAACTAAGCTTCAAAAAGACAGACAAAAAGCCAACTCCAAGGACCTGAGTATCAGGAGCCTGAGACTTCTAGAGAGGCTACTACTAAAGTGACTTAAGTTTTAATAATCATCCAGAAAGAATCTTACTGTCTTAATGGATCAGTTGTCTAACTGGATCAGTTTATCCTTGATCTGAGCTCAGCTGGCAAAGAATCCTCCTGCAGTGAAGGAGACACAGGAGGCACAGTTTACATCCCTATGTTAGGAAGATCCCTTGGAGAAGGAAATGGCAATCCACTCCAATATTCTTGACTGGGGAATCCCATGGACAGTGGAGCCTAGTGGGCTATAGTCCATGGGGTCACAAAGAGTCGGATACAACTGAGCGACTAAGCACAGCACAGGGGTGGAGGTAGATAGGAAATTATCTTGGTACTAAAGCCAGTCGAAAGATCAGTATAAGCTGGGTAGTCACTCCAACTTGTGCCTAGCATAAATACTAATTTAGATCAATATTTAGGAGGTTAGCATGACCTATTGTCCGACTCTGTGCAACCCCAAAGACGGCAGCCCACCAGGCTCCCCCGTCCCTGGGATTCTCCAGTCAAGAACACTGGAGTGAGTTGCCACTTCCTTCTCCAATGCATGAAAGTGAAAAGTGAAAGTGAAGTCACTCAGTCATGTCCGACTCTTCACAACCCCATGGACTGCAGCCTTCCAGGCTCCTCCGTCCATGGGATTCTCCAGGCAAGAGTACTGGAGTGGGGCGTCATCGCCTTTCTGTATAGGAAAATACTATTCACCATAGTTCAACTATAGTGTGTGAAGTATTTCCTAAAATTTTCCCTTGCTACTCAGGGTGTTGCATGTATGGTCTCTAAGCACTGGCATCACTGGATGTTATTAGAAATGCACATCTCAGAGTGCAACCTAGGGCTACTGAGTCAGCATGTGCATTTATTAATAAGACAGTCTAAGTGATTTGTATGCACATTAGGTTGGAGGAGACCACATAAAATGTTTGTCAGGTCAGCTTAATGAAAGCTTTCATGTGGTAATTTTTAATCATAAAATAGTACATATTTATTTACTTAAGTATATGGATAAAGGCCACGTGGCGGGCCACTGAAGGTGCCTCTGGGGCCCGGGAGCAGCCTCTGCCCGACAGCAGCTGGAAGCTGGGCCCTAAGTCACACAGCTGCAAGGAGATTAACTCTGCCAAAAACCTGGAAGAGTTCGAGAAGAAAACTCTTTCTTACCTAAGTTACAGGTCAAGAGCTCAGCTGTGAACAGAGTGAGCCTGGGTGACATGGTGATTGCCGTCTTTTGAGAAATCAGGAGACCCAGCTAAGCTGTGTCTGAACTGCTGGCACACAGAAACTGCTAAGCTACTAGGTTTGTGGTAACTTATTATGCAGTAGTAGATAACTGATAAAATTGTCATGAACCATAGATGCTATTTGGTATGTAGAATTGGATGAAATCACTTAGAATATAATGCCCAACAACTATCAATCCAATAGTGTTTTATAGGTCACTTTTTAGTCAACTTTTAAAAGCATCTAAATGCTGTGCTAAGTCCTTTCAGTCGTGTCCAACTCTTTGCAGTCCCATGGACTGTAGCCTGCCAGGCTCCTCTCTCCATGGGATTCTCCAGGCAAGAATACTGGAGTGGGTTGCCATGCCCTTCTCCAGGGGATCTTCCTGAACCAAGGATTGAACCCTGTCTCTTAAGTCTCCTGCATTGGCAGGCAGGTTCTTTACTGCCAGCACCACCTGGGAAGCCGTCTAAGTGCTATGTCTAAGCCTAAATCCAAGTTTTCAGGAAAGAAAATGTTATTTGGCATGCTTAATCCATGAAATAATCACTGTATCTAGGAAGAAATCAGGGCACCTAGAATGAACACTGGCAAGGCCTCCATCTCTGTGAGTAGGGGGAAGGAAAGTGCAGTTGTCAGAGAAGAAAGCCACGGGCTTGGCAAACACCTTTACATTTGTCTGCAAACCTGTCCACTTGAAAGACTGTAGAATGATACATTTTAATTTTAATTTCTTGGCTATTGCATTTAGGGTCTGTGCCAATCAGAATTCTGCATAACAGTTTTTCTGTTTCAAGACCTATTTGTTAAGGAGCTTAGATTCATTTTTAAAAGCCACATTTGTCATAGTATTATGTATCAAGGGAGACTTTGTATTGATGTTTTTAAAAGATATGTCTGACATTCTCTGACATGTAGTGTTTTTATTTCCTTAATTATGAAAACATGACTGAGCGCACACAAGCACACACACACAAAGTGCATATACCAGACTGGGAGCTGGCCATGCTGCTTTCTCCTTGACCTATAAACGAAATGATCAGGCTGCCTTCATAAGATGCACTTGATCTTCCAAAATGTGGCCGTTCATAGAATGCAGTAATACTGAATTTCTAAAGAGGTCAAAGAAAGGATAATCTATTTAGCAGGAGGATTGGCTGATGCCAGAGCCCATCCTTTAGAAGATTACTGTCACTCTATATAAGCTTTACTAGAGATGTCATTGGCTCTCTGCTCTCATCTTCTATGAGACTTTTCGCTTTGGCTTCAGTCAGGAAGGGGCACGTGTATATGACCAAGAAATCCTTGCCTCCTGACCTCAGCGATATGTTCCTGAGGTGTGTTTGTTACTGTGGCTAGATCACTCCAGTTTTCTCTTGTGCCAGTGAGTGGGGGAAAGTTTTGGAATTGTAATATGCAGGGACTATTGGTTTAGTTAACTGTGGATATCAAAGAGGGACGCTATAAAGAACTGGTGCCGAGGTTATTCTTTTGACATGGCCTCACAGAATTTTATGATGGAGATGATACTGGTTTGTGGAGAAGGCTGATGTACTGGTGAAATGGAGGTGGTGGTGGTAAAGCATAGATCAAAATTACTTTTGTTTCAGAGAAAGGGAACAGCTCTTGGCCAAAGAGAAATACCCCCAGAGGATATAAGTGTTGATGGTCTAATCATTCTTCATCTTATGAAACAGAAACATCTAAAAAATTTAACTGTCATATACCTTAAAGAATGGAGTAGGAAATGGCAACCCACTTCAGTATTCTTGCCTGGAAAACCTCATGGACTGGCAGGCTACAGTCCATGGGGTCACAAAGAGTCGGACATGACTGAGCATGCACACACGTACCTTAAAAAATAGCTCAAAAATTATTTTAATGTCTTTAGAATAAAGGAGAATTGCCTCAAATTTTGTCCACCTGCAAATTATTCAAAATAAAAGCAATACATTAACTCATTTTTACAAATAGTTTTCTTTTGTGTATGTGAAATTCTCATCAATTAATTTAAATGTTCATTTGAAAATGCTTATGAAGTATGTGGTAATTAATCCTAAAGTTGAATATTCTTAGCTTTTCTTTCTAAGTAATGAGTTTTTTGTGTCTTTAGAATTCATTTTACTTTGTTATAGTTTAGAAATCTCTGAAAAATGAAGTCATAACCAGAAATATAGAATAATCTTTAGTTTGAAATATTTCTAAACAAGGGAGAGACATAAGCAAAATGGCCATATAGGAATTCCCAGGACCTGTGTTTATCCAGAAACTTCAGTTTGTGTAACTATCCACACAGGAAAGTGTAACTATCCCCACTTCATAAGTGTGAAGGATTCCAGGGAAGGGTTTTCAGGCCTCTGACTTATTCCAGCAGCTGCTCTTTCCAGGAAATCAAAGAGATACCTGCACTCCCACATTCATGGCAGCTTGTACTCACAGTAGCAAAGACACAGAAACAGCCTTAGTGTGTTCATGATGACTTCATATCTATGATGAATGGGTAAAGCAAATGTGGTTTATATACCGCATATGAAATATTATTCAGCCATTTTTTAAAAAAGGAAACCTTAACTTTTGTTGACAATATGGATGGACCTTGAGGGCATTACAGTAAGTGAAATAAGCCAGAAAAAGAAAGGCAAATACCATATGTTGTCACTTAATATGTGGAATCTGAAAAAGCTGAACTTACAGAGATAGAAAGTAAAATGGTATGTGTTAAAGACTGAAGCAGGTGGGAGGGGATGGGAGATGTTGGTTAGAGTATATATTGAATACTGCCAGCTGGATACTGCCAATCCTGGAGAAGGAAATGGCAACCCACTCCAGTATTCTTGCCTGGAGAATCCTGTGGACAGAGGACCCTGGTGGGCTGCCGTCTATGGGGTTGCACAGAGTTGGACACGACTGAAGCGAGCATGCACACATGCCAGCAATAACATGAATAAATTCTGAGGATCTAAAGTACATCACAGTGGCTATAATTACCAATGTGTATTATGTGGCAACCGAAATGTGATAGTACTGGGAAAAGCAATAAACCACTGAATCATTTTCTCAACCAAAATTACCAGGCGATTCTGCCCTTTAAAGGGATTCTCTAAATTCAATACTCAGAAAGAGTGGTCAGTGATGTTTGTGTTGAATAATACCTTACACCCTACATTGAGGGCTTTGAATTCTTTCCAGTTTTGCACTGTGTCCTAACAGTGTTATTGCTGAGGTGCCTGATTACACTCACTTGGTTTGGATATTATGCCAGCTTTATAAGTTACCATGCTGAAGCTGAGATGAATGATATTTTCATCCTTGTCCTTCTCAAGTTAGTGGTAATATCCGAAATTATCTTAGATAATTGCCTCTTTATATCCTTCAAAATATATCTATTGTATGGGTGATTCATAACTTAGAATTCTTTTTTTTTCATAACTTAGAATTCATTATAGATGTTCATTTTCTTAATAAGGGCTTCCCTGGTAGCTCAGACGATGAATCCACCTTCAATGCAGAAGATGTGAGTTTGATCCCTGGGTCAGGAAGATCCTCTGGAGAAGGGAATGGCAACCTACTCCAGTGTTCTTGCCTGGAGTTCTTTCATGGACAGAGGAACCTGGTGGGCTACAGTCCATGGGGTCGAAAAGAGCTGGACATGACTGAGCAACTAACACTTTCACTTTCAGTTTCTTAAAAAACCTGTGCCAGATCACTCCCTAGGCTTCAGCTAGAATAGATTCAGGTGTAAGATATCACAGATGATCTTAGCCCCTACAGTAAACTTTTGAAATCGATGTCATAAAAGGGTGATTCTATACTGTCATTTTCAACTTTTAAAGAAAAATAAAGGATTTCTTCTTTAGCAAATGCATTATTAACTTGTGTAAATTATAATCAGAATTATGCATTCACTGTGCTTAACTATGCAGTGTTGAGTAGAATATTTTAATTTATTCTTATTTAAAAATTTATTTTACAGAAGTAAACACATTGATTTACATTGTTGTGCTAATTTCTACTTTAGAGCAAAGTGATTTAGTTATACATGCCTTCTGTTTTATATTCTTTTCCATTATGGTTTATCACAGAATGGTGAGTATAGTTCCCCGTGCTATGCAGTAGGACCTTATGTTTACCCATTCTGTATAAAATACTTTGCATCTGCTAATCCCAAATTCCCAACCTATCCCTTCTCCATACCCTTACCCCTTGGCAACCACATGTCTGTTCTTTATGTCTGGGCATCTGTTTCTGTTTCATGGAGAAGTTCATTTGTATCATATTTTAGATTCTACATGTAAGTGATACCATGTATTACTTGTCTTTCTCTTTCTGATTTACTTCACGTAATATAATCTGTAGGTCCATCCCTGTTGCTGCAAATGGCATTATTTCATTGTTTTTTTATGACTGAGTTGTGTATCATTGTACATATGTACCACATCTTCTTTATCCATTCCTCTGTTGATGGCATTTAGGTTTTATCCATGTCTTGGCTATTGTAAATAGTGCTGCAGTGAACATTGCCATGCATGTATCCTTTTGAATTTTAGTTTTTTCTTGATATGAATGTTTTATTAATGTCTTATTCATTAGATCACTGTTTATGACACCAAGTTCAAGTGTAAAATTCACAAGTCACATGTGACTTGGTTGTTTAAACCTCATAATGCTTTCTTTATATGTAAATTTTATAAAAATGAAAGACCTATCTGGATGTTAATATTTTTTGTGTTATTCCTAAGTTGTTTTGTTGACTATAACACATTAAAGAGGACTGTCTACCTTTACTAAGCCAGTATTCTTTGTATTTTCTTTCCTTTCCTTATTTCAGTTCCTTAGTTTTCTTGTTCATACAATTAGGTTGAACTGTATGAAATTACAATTTCTGCCATTTCTTTTATTTGGCTTAAATAAGAGAAATTGCAATAGAAAATGAATAAATTTTATGATGCCAAGAGTATTTGTCTTTGAAGATTCAATGAATAATACCATATGTCAAAATTTTTTCTTGGGAAAAAAGATAACCTGGAATTTCCAGACAAAAATTACATTTAACTTCATCAATATAAACATTATACTTAGTTCCATTATGATTCTAAGAAAAACTCATCTGGGGTTAATCATGCTGTAGACATTATTATCTATGAAATAACATTTATCTTACAGAGAAGATGAATATTTCTACCTGAAAGCACACAGAGCATATTCCTTCTTAATTAATTATCTTGTCTTCAAAACTGGATATATGACCAGTCATTTAAGCTACTGAATTGTGGATTTGGTGTAAATTCTAGTTATTATTTCAAGTAACCTACCTTGGTAGGAGGAGCAGTTTTCTCAGAACTACAGAGATGCTGTCTCCCATTATTAAATCCTAGAGTGCTTTCATTGTAAACAACTGTTTTCTTGGTACCTATAAAACAAAAGTCAAATTAACCTAAGGACTTTTTTGAACAATAAGAAGCAGTTGAGGAAGCCTCATTGAGGCCCTCTCAATGGGCCTTACAGATGCTAATAAGAGCAATTAAGAATATCAACAAAAAATCTTGGAAAAAAACAAAAAAGTTCTAGCTATTATTTCAATGAGATAATTTTTTTTTTCTTTTAAAAAAGGAGATGCCACTAACGAATTTAAAAATATTCTTTGGATGGTTATTTAGAATGGGATAAATAAAAGAGACATTTATGTGATTAAAATAAGATTTAATACTACACTACCTAAAGCTGGTTTCCCTGTTGGGTCAGACTGTAAAGAATCTGCCTGCCAATGCAGGAGACCCAGGTTTGATCCTTGGGTTGGAAAGATCCCCTGGAGGAGAGAATGGCAACTCACTCCAGTATTATTGCCTGGAGAATTCCATGGACAGAGGAACCTGGCAGGCTACAGTCCATGGGGTCACAAAGAGTTGGACACGACTGACTAAGACTTTCACTTTCACCTTGGTAGGATGATTCTGCAATGTCTTTTTCTTGCTTTACAGTTAAGCTGTAAAACTGGTAGCCTTGTAAATAAATAAATAATGATAATAATATGCTGCAGTTATATTCTGTCTTAATATAAAATAATAAACAACTAGATACCTCACTCTTTGTTCATGTTTTGTTCTAACATGATGGACTATTAGACAGCAATGATGCAAACAAAATAGAGTCAGTATTAAAAACAGTATCTACTGTTCATATTTTGTACTCTAGTCACATTAAGATTGAGTGAAATCTTTTTTAACTGAAAATGACTTTAGTTCTATTTTTAAGTATTGAAACTGTTGGTAGTGTATAAAGCTGTTTGGGATTTGGTGGCAGATCCTTAGATATCAGGACAGATAAGAGAAAGCAATATAATATAGAATAAAAGAAACAGAAATTTTTAGTTTTTCAGAATATTGTTTGAAGTTATACAGAACAACAGAAAGTTTGTCTATAGTGATCCTTTATAATACTTTAAAAAATTATGGAAATAGACAATATAGTCATTATTAATATCTAAGTTTCTTAAGTATTTTTCAAAATGGGCCTTTCAGATATTGGCTAAATTGTGTTTTGGTGAAATTAAAGGAAAAGAAGGTACAAGATTGGCCAGTAGTTTAGTTTTTATCTTGTAGACTAGAGGTCTATGTGAATATTATTCTATCACAGAAAAATTATGTTCCATTCCTCCTCTGCTAACCTTTTTCCTTTCTTCCCTCCCTTTCTTCCAGCTTCCCACCCTCCTTCATTTTTTATTTTCTCCCTTCTCTTGGTGAAATTAAGACAAAGGGGAAAAATGAGTTGAGAGGAGAGATGGGAAATGCTCTTAATACCACAAAGACTTTCAATGACAAAACAACAATCTTAACGACAAAGAATGATCTGTTAATTCCTTTGTCCATGTGTTATGGAGGCCTTTTCTCCCCAGTAATGCTGTTTGTGAGATAATGATGATCTATCTTAGATGTCCTTAGCATTACTCTGGCCTACTCTGGCCATCATTCCCACTGTAAGGCTCTTTATCCAATTTCACAGATGATAATTTCTAGTTTGTAAACCATTGGTTATCAGTTAAAAGAAATCATGCAGAACTAATGCTTTGGCTACTGTAATTAATCTTTATATTTAATCCTTGTTTGATGAATTGATCTGCATCAAAGAGTGGAGTATTTATTCCAAATCATATCCTTGGTGTACTGATAATCAATTTTTACTATCATCATAGTCATCTAGAAGAAAGGAGGAACAAAATGATGTATCTCGCATATAGACCATTAGTCATCATGTTGCATATCATAATGTTTTACTAAATGAGGAGTTCTGAATTCTTTGCCTTCCTACACAAGGTCAACTCTGGATATAAAATAACAAGGAACAATTAAGAATAATAAATGAGTAATGACAAAAGTTGAGCTTCCCAGGTGACTCAGAATTTGCCTGCCAATGCAGGAGACAATGGGTTCTATCTCTGGGTCGAGAAGATCCCCTGGAGTAGGAAATGGCAATCCAGTTCAGTATTCTTGCCTGGTAAATCTCATAGACAGAGGAGACAGGCGAGTTACAGTCTGTGGGGTCGCAAAAGAGTCAGACACGACTCCGTGATTAAACAACAATGACAAAAGTATTAAAGATTTAACTTTTGTTTAGTTTATAATCTATCACATATTACATTCTAACTCTTAATTCACTTATTATACCAAATTATTATATGTAGTAAAAAATATACTTAGTAAATCTTGCTTTAAAATTTTTTAAAATTTTGTAGCTACTCCAGGATTGGATATGTTATTGTTTTAACCCAGTGGCTCTCAAATGGGGATGATTCTTTCTCTTGGGGGGACATTTGACAATGTTTAGAGATATTTTGTTCATCATGATTTAGGGTTTGCTCTTGGCATCTACTAGGAAGCCAAAGTTACTGCTAAATATCCTGCGATACACAGAAAAACCCCCTTTAACAAAAAATTATCTGGCCCAAAATATCAGTAATGCTGAAGTTATGAAATCCTGAGTTAAATATACATTGAACACTTCCTGGGCCCTTGATATTGTGCTTAGGAATATCTGGGGATACAAAATAGGCCAGGTAATCAATACACTGAAGAAGCTTGAAATCTCAGAGAAGAATTGAGTTGAAAGTGCCAATAATTATAACAATGATAGCAAACTGATTAATACATCACAAAAAGACAAAAATCATAAAAACTCAGTAGAGTCAACTCACACTTTCTTGGGAACTTAATTTTACAAAGAGTGTATATCTGGAATATTGGCTAGAAATAAAACTTTGGTTCCAGAATTTGTATGAAATTGTTATTTTTAAAAGCATTTTCCACTGATGTATAGAACAGTCTTATGGACTCTGTTGCAGAGGGAGAGGGTGGGAAGATTTGGGAGAATGGCATTGAAACATGTATAATATCATGTATGAAACGAGTTGCCAGTCCAGGTTCGAAGCACGATACTGGATGCTTGGGGCTAGTGCACTGGGACGACCCAGAGGGATGGTATGGGGAGGGAGGAGGGTTCAGGATGGGGAACACATGTATACCTGTGGCGGATTCATTTTGATATTTGGCAAAACTAATACAATTTGTAAAATTTAAAAATAAAATTAAAAAAAAAAAAAGTAAAAGCACTTTCCAAGTCTCCCCCCCGCCCCCCCGCCAGATTGTAGTCTGTCTCCAAGTTGATCCCCAGTTATCCTTTTGTCCTGAAATATGTGCTTCTGTGTAGCCCCCTCCCACACTGAATTGTGCTGATCTATATAACCAATAAGATATAGAGAAAGTGATACATAAACTACAGGGTCTAGTCAAAGGTATCACAGCTCCCACCTTGCTTTCTTTTGGATCTCTTTAACTGTAGAGGAATCCAGATGCCGTGTCATGAGGACACTCAAGTAGCCTTGGGAGAGGCATATATGCAGAAGAACTGAGGATTCCTACCAACAACCAGCACCAAATTCCTAGCCAGCTGTGTGAGTGGATCACTCAGCTATCATCAGGCCTCAAAATGACCGCAGCCCTGACAAACATCCTGATTGCAGCCTCGTAAGGGATACTAAGCCAGGACTGCCCAATATAAGCAGCTCCCAAATTTCTAATGTAGAGAAACTGTCAGAGAAAATAAATGCTTATTGTCATTTTTAAGCCTCTTAAGTTTTGGGGTAATTTGTTATGTAGCAGTATATACCTAATATATTCTTAATGAAAGTTGTCTCATTTTATGCTTCTAATAACAGTGTATGAGAGCACCTGATGTCCTCTCTCTACACTTTCTAGCATGGTGTGGTGTCATTTTTTGTTTTCTTTACAATGAAATAGGTAAATAATAGCATGTCATTGTTAGTTGGATTGCATTTTCTTAGTGTGGTTAACGGAGAAGGCAATGGCACCCCACTCCAGTACTCTTGCCTGGAAAATCCCTTGGAAGGAGGAGCCTGGAAGGCTGCAGTCCATGGGGTCGCTGAGGGTCGAACACGACTGAGTGATTTCACTTTCACTTTTCACTTTCGTGCATTGGAGAAGGAAATGGCAACCCACTCCAGTGTTCTTGCCTGGAGAAGCCCAGGGACGGGGGAGCCTGGTGGGCTGCCGTCTATGGGATCGCACAGAGTCAGACACGACTAAAGTGACTTAGCAGCAGCAGTGTGGTTAGACATATTTTCACATATTTAAGAATTATTTAATTCAATATGGCATCTATTCACATACTTTACTCATTTTTCTTCCAGGTATCTGTTGTTTTCCTATTTATTTTTAGGAACTTGTCATATATTGAGAAAATTTGCAATTTGTGCTTGATCCAAGTTGCACATTTTTCCTCTGGGTTTTTAAAAATGATTTTTCAATAAAAACATTTAAATTTTTTGTGGTAAAAATTTTCAACATTTAAAAAATTACTTTTGGACTTTGTACCACATTTATAAAACTCATCCCATTTCTGAGGTGACTTTCAAAATCCTACCATGGATTTTCTAGCATTTCTTGGTATCCTTTTTATATTTAAATATTTAATTCATCTGGAGTTTCTTTTATATTAAGGTATAAGGTAAAGATTGAGCTTCATTGATATTCTTGTTCCAAATAGTTACTCAAGTCAAAACAACAATCATTCTGAACCAATCTTTCTCCTAATTTCAAATGTTTTCTTTCTTTTATGTTAAATTGTGTTTGTATTTGGGTGAATTTCAGGTTTTAAATCTATCTAGTATATTCTGTTGGTTGACCTCTCTGCCTATGTTATGTCACTATAGAGTTACATTATTTTTATGATATACTACTTTGCAGAATGATTCTATTTACTAACTCAATTCAATATTTATTGAGCACTTGTGGTATGTCAGATATTATTTTAAATGTTCAGGAAAAAGAGTGAAAATATTTTTGTGAAAATATACTTCTCAGTGGAGAAAATAGACAATCCTAAACCAAATAAGTTTATGATATGAAAAAAGCAAATTGGTATAAATACTATATTTTATATAGGATTTTCACAGGCAGTTTCTCTGAGAAGGTGACATTTCATGTGGAAGTAAAATGAATATGATTTAATAGAGTAAAAGCATTGCTGGCAGAAGGAAGAATGAGTACAAAGCTAATAGGCATTCGAAATACACGTTTGAGGAATATTACTGAAGAAAAGTGGGCTTCCCAGATGGTGCTAACAGTAAAGAACTCCCCTGCCAATGCAGGAGACAAAAGAGATGCAGATTCGATCCCTGGGTGGGGAAGATCCCCTGAGAGGGCATGGCATCCCACTCCAGTATTCTTGCCTAGAGAATCCTGTGGACAGAGGAGCCTGGTGGGTCACTGCCCATAGGGTCGCACAGAGTCGGACATGACTGAAGCAACTTAGCATGCATACATGCATTGGAGAAGGAAATGGCAACCCACTCCAGTATTCTTGCCTGGAAAATCCCAGGGATGGAGGAACCTGGTGGGCTGCCATCTATGGGGTCGCACAGAGTCAGACACGACTGAAGTGATGCAGCAGCAGCAGCAGCAGCAGCTCCAGAAACAACCGATGTGCTTATCAATGGATGAATGGATAAAGAAGATGTAATCCTAATTCAACCATGATAAACAAGAAAAATTTTCAATTTTTTACTATATGGGTGGATTTTGAAGGCACAATGCTAAGTGAAATTAGATGGAAAAAAGACACACTGTGCGGTATCATTTATATATGGAATCCAAAAACAACACAAAAAATACATGTAAACAGAGAGTAGAAAAGTGGTTGCCATGGGCTGGGGAGTGGGGGAAATATTGAGAGGTTGGTAGAGGGGTACAAACTTTCAGCTCTAAGATGAATAAGGTATGGTACTGCTACTGCTAAGTCGCTTCAGTCGTGTCTGACTCTGTGCGACCCCATAGACAGCAGCCCACCAGGCCCCCCCGTCCCTGGCATTCTCCAGGCAAGAACACTGGAGTGGGTTGCCATTTCTTTCTCCAATGCATGAAAGTGAAAAGTGAAAGTGAAGTCGCTCAGTTGTACCCGACTCTTAGCGACCCCATGGACTGCGGCCTACCAGGCTCCTCCATCCATGGGATTTTCCAGACCTAATACAAAACATGTGGACTACAGTTGATAATACTACACTACACAACTGAAATTTTCTAAGAGAGTAGGACTTTAGTGGTCTCATGTTTAAAAAACAAAGCAAGGAAGAAAGAACAAAGAAAGGAATGGCTAGGCACCTGGAGTGGAGGACTCCTATACTGACCTATCCTGTTCTCAAGGAGGTCACAGTATGGAGAGAGAGCAGTCACTAGGATTTGATGAAGTCATAAGTGATCATGAGGCTCAACTTAGCAATTTTATGTTATTTGCTTACTATTCATATTTTTTCTTTTGGTGAAATACATGTTCCAGTATTTCATTAATTTGCAATGCGATTTATTTTATAGCATTTTAAGTATTATATATTCACAATATATTCATTTATAAAATACATATTTCTCTACTAGTATCCTTTTTCTATTTCTGGATATAATCCAAGATTTTGCAATGTATTTAGGCATCACATCTCCTAGTTTCCTCTAGTTTGTGAAATTTTCTCTGTACTTTCTTGAAAGTTTTAAAGATTACTGGTTAAATGTTTTGTAGAATATTGCTCAATTTGTGTATAGATGATATTTTCTCATGATTTCCCTGAGATTCTGGGTCTTGAGGAAAAATATCACATAGATGAAATGCCCTTCTCATTGCATCCTATCAGAGGCACAGAATAGAAACATGTATTCACTGGTGAGCTTAAGCTTGATCACTTGTTTGACAGTGTATCTGCAAAGCTTCTCTCCTGTAAAGTCATTATTTTTCCCTTTACATACTCTATTCTCTACAAGTGAGTCATTAAGTCCGGCCCAGAGTAGGAGAACTAAGCTCAGTTTTCTGGAGGGAAGGGTATGAAGATGTTTGTGTAGGTGTTTAAATGACTGTAATAATTAATACATATCTTTTCACTATGCAGCTATCCTGTTTCTCCTCAAAGTTTTGTCCACTAATTTTAACATCAGCATGTCTTGTCTGCAGCAGTTGTTACTGTTGTGTTCTAATGGTGATTTTCTGTTTCTCACACTTGTGTATTTAATCTTTGGAATTCTTCTGTAAGAAGGATTTGTTCTTTCTCTCCCATTTGTTTCTTTAATTCTAGGGTTTGAGAAACTTTTCCTGATAAGGTCCAGATAGTAAATATTTTAGACTCTGAAGGCTGGATTTTGAAGGCAAAATCCAAAGTATCTATTACTCTAATAGTTGCTCTAAGACATTGTTCCAAACTTTGCAGTCACTTTTAACTAAGTTGTGTCTGAACCCATGGACTGTAGCCACCAGGCTCCTCTGTCCATGGGATTTCCCAGGCAAGAATCCTGGAGCAGGTTGCCATTTCCTTCTCCAGGGGATCTGTAGTCTACTGTTAATTGTGTATGTGTAAAAGAGCGTTTCATAATGAGACACATATTTTAAAAAAACTGAGACATTTGGACATTGTCTTCTGGATACATTTTAATTAATGAAACATAAAATATGCTCTTGAGAGAACTTGGTGCTGTTTAAAGATCTGACAATTGGAAGATAGTTTTTCTTAGTGGAAATACAGTCTCTTAAAACTTTAGCCAACTTCAGACATAGGTTCCTATATTTTATAGATGATAAAACTGATGCTTGGAGGACTTAAATTTTGTGAGGTCCTATATAGGGCTGAGACCAGAGTCTAGACTCTAATACTAGAGAGCGGTTTTTTCCCCATTATCCTTTGCTGCCACGTACAAGAAGATATGAATATGTCAGATAAAAAAAATGTAGAGTTGAACTAGTCTTTTAAAAAGTTTTACAACTATAATGATTTAAGAGTGACCATTACCTGTAATATTGAAAAAAGAAAATCCTTGTCTATTTGGTGTTTATGACTGCTCACTGCCGGGGAAGGTGGCAAGCAATAAAAGAAGTGCCCAAACATAAAACAAGTGCTCTGGCTCCCATTTGTTTCAGCAATTGTCAGGGAAGATAAATTAGTCAGCACAAATTCCCCAGAGGTGGCATGATGTGTAAGACTAATAAAACCATACCTGATGATTCCCTTGGAGAACGAAAGAATAACCTCAAAGAAGAATCGGAATTAACAAGAAATGAGACCAATCTTTCACAGCATCATGAAGGTTAGAAAGATAAAGCTATAGTACTCCAAAAGCCATGAAATTACTTCTAAAGGCAATAATCGATTTAGTGGGAAACATTAGAAAACTACAAGTCAAAAGCAACATCAACAAGAATGGTAAGCCCCGGGGGTCACAACCATCCAACAAAATGCCAGCTAAGCCCTGCGTCCCTCCGCCTGCTCCTCAGTTAAGATTGATTCTGTCCTGAATCCTGAGCCTGAAACAACTGTTTCCTGGGGAGAATTCTTTTCACTTACTAAGGATTACCTTTCCTTCCCTGCTTTTACAAAAAGGGAGTAAGGAGGTAAGGTGGAAGGAATGGAGGGAAAGGGGAAAAAGAAGAGAAGAAAAAGTCTTGCATTTGTCTGTTTTCTTCCTTGATTATTTGCTTTACTTGACTGGTTGATCAGAAGACCTTCAATGAAATAGATTAGTTCAGCATTTTTTATGTTTCTCACAATAATATGAGTTTATTATAATAATAAGTAATGATTTTCTTGATCATGTCAAGTCTTTTCTGAGTAATATGCGTTGCTCTGTGCTCCGATAGGGCTTCCCAGGTGCTGCCTGCCAATGCAGGAGACACAGGTTCAACCCCTGAGTCAGGAAGATCCCCTGGAGAAGGGAATGGCAGCCTGCTCCAGTATTCTTGCCTGGGACATCCCGGTGATAGAGGAGCCTGGCAGTCCATGGAGTCACAAAAGAGTCGAACATGACTTAGCAACTAACAACAACAATAATTTTACTTATACATTTAGTTTTTCTCAAATAGCTATACTTTCTTGAAGAAACAATTGGTTCTTTCATATACTTTTCCTTTTTAATCTTAAGTGCCATTACCTAGAGACAAACACTTCCAATCACTTAATTCATTGTTCTAGTCCTTAGCTCATACTTCTAAATAACATGCACATGCTGATACTCCCTGATTTTCATTTACAGATATCTGTTGAATTCCTTGGATGAGGTTTTACTTCTCTTTGCCTCCCCCCTTCCCATCACAAATACTTTCCCTCTTCCTGTATTTCCAATGTACGTATTCATAACTGTTGGCTAAATCAACACTTAGCATTTGTAGTATTTATACATACCTAAATATTAATAATTAATTTAAAAATTAATATTAAAAGGCTGTATTTTTTCTGGCCATATAAAATATACTTTTGATTTTCTGGGAAAAGTTATGTTGACTGTCCCCCATCGATAACTTCTGGTTTCTCTCTATAATACCATGGAATTTTTTTTCCAGTCTCCCAAAGAAAATACACTCCACAGTGAAGCAGTTAGTGAAAAAGATTTTTCTAAAGACCTGTTAAAATAGGAGACTTAAGAAGAACACAGGTCATATATTTTATGCCACATAATATTTTTACATCTTTAAAAATCTCCCTGAAGAATCATTCCCATGTCTTTTTTTCTCAGTTGCCTGATAGTGAAGGGCAACTTTTCTCAGTTGCCCTCCCTCCTAATAATTTATGTAATTCCCTGTGCACAGAGCTCTCTCTAACTCTCCCATCTTTTGATTTGCCTGAATCTTTCTTTTTTGTCTTTTTACTTTATGGCTGTGCTGCAGGGCATGCAGCATTTTAGCTCTGCAACCAGGGATCAAATCCACATCTCCCGCATTGGAAGGCAGAGTCTCAACCACTGGACTTCTGGAAAAGTCCTGCCTGAATCCTTTCTGACACCATGTATTCTAGTCCTCCTCAGGCTTTTCATCCTCAGAAACAACATATGACATCCGTGGTATGTCTGTGAAAGACCTTTGTGTCAGACAGAGTAGTCGGTTATTTCCTGGTGATGTTGTTTAGTCACTAAGTTGTGCCCGATTCTGTATAACCACATGGACTGCAGCACGCCAGTCTTCCCTGTGCTTCTCTATCTTCTGGAGTTTGCTCAAACTCATGTCCATTGAATTGGTGGTGCTATGCAACCAGCTCATCCTTTGTTGCCTCTTCTCCTCCTGCCCTCAATCTTTCCTAGCATCAGGGTCTTTTCTAATGAGTGGGCTCTTTCCATCAGGTGGCCAAAGTATTGGAGATTCAATAGCAAATGAAGCAACTGACAAAGAATTCATCTCAAAAATATACAAGCAACTCCTGCAGTTCAATTCCAGAAGAATAAACGACCCAATCAAAAAATGGGCCAAAGAACTAAACAGACATTTCTCCAAAGAAGATATACAGATGGCTAACAAACACATGAAAAGATGCTCAACATCACTCATTATCAGAGAAATGCAAATCAAAACCACAATGAGGTACCATTTCACGCCAGTCAGAATGGCTGGGATCCAAAAGTCTACAAGCAATAAATGCTGGAGAGGATGGGGAGAAAAGGGAACCCTCTTACACTGTTGGTGGGAATGCAAACTAGTACAGCCACTATGAAGAACAGTGTGGAGATTCCTTAAAAAACTGGAAATAGAACTGCCTTATGACCCAGCAATCCCACTGCTGAGCATACACACCGAGGAAACCAGAACTGAAAGAGACACGTGTACCCCAATGTTCATCGCAGCACTGTTTGTAATAGCCAGGACATGGAAGCAACCTAGATGTCCATCAGCAAGACGAATGGATAAGAAAGCTGTGGTACATATCTGCAATGGAGTATTACTCAGGCATTAAAAAGAATACATTTGAATCAGTTCTAATAAGGTGGATGAAACTGGAGCCTATTATACAGAGTGAAGTAAGCCAGAAAGAAAAACACCAATACAATATACTAATATATATATATATATGGAATTTAGAAAGGTGGTAACAACGATTACCCTATATGTGAGACAGCAAAAGAGACACGGATGTATAGAACTGTCTTTTGGACTTTGTGAGAGAGGGCGAGGGTGGGATAATTTGGGAGAACGGCATTGGAACATATATATTATCACATGTGAAACAAATTGCCAGTTCAGGTTCGATGCATGAGACTGGGTGCTCGGGGCTGGTGCACTGGGATGACCCAGAAGGATGGGATGGGGAGGGAGGTGGAAGGGGGTTTCAGGATGGGGAACACATGTATACCCGTGGCAGATTCATGTCAATGTGTGGCAAAACCACTACAATATTGTAAAGCAATTAGCCTTCAATGAAAAAAAATAAATTTGTATTAAAAATAAAACAAAAAAAACCCAAAGTATTGGAGATTCAGCTCAGTCCTTCCAATGCATATTTAAGATTGATTTCCTTTAGGATTGGCTGGTTTGATCCCCTTGCTGTCCACAGGACTCTCATAAGTCTTTTCCAGCACCACAATTCAAAAGCATCAGTAGCTCCTAAACATAAAGTGGTGGTAGTGCTGGCTTAGTCACTAAGTCGTGTCTGACTCTTTGCGACCCTGTGGACTATAGCCTACCAGGCTCCTCTGTCCATGGGATTTCCCAGGCAAGAATACTAGAGTGGGTTGCTACTTCCTTCTGCAGGGTATCTTTCAGACCCAGGGGTTGAACTTGCATCTCCTGCATTGCAGGTGGGTTCTTTACTGCTGAGCCACCAGGGAAGCCCAAACATCAGGTACTTAATATAAAAAGATTTCTTGTTTATGACACATGCCCAGTGCATGTTGGTGGGAGGGGGTCTGCACCAGGTTGATTTATGCTTCCAGAATCATTGTCATAACACATTATTTTCACTTACAATTTTAGGAAAAGCAAGTCGCATGTCTATACTTAACTGTAATGGTTACCCTACTGTGTGCCAGGAAGGACAAACAGTATTTTAAAATAGCTCTAGTGATAATTTTAACCATTATAGTAACCGTGTGTGCATGCATGCTAAGTCACTTCAGTCTTGTCTGACTGTTTGAGACCCTATGGTCTTGAGCCTGCCAGGCTCCTCTGTCCATAGGACTCTCCAGGCAAGAATACTGGAGTGGGTTGCTGTGCCCTCCTCTAGGGGGTCTTCCTGACCCAGGGATTGAACCCACATCTCTTACATCTCCTACATTGGCAGGCAGGTTCTTTACCATTAGTGCCACCTGAGAAGCCCATGGTAAGTGTGAGTGAGTGATAGTCACTCAGTCGTGTCCAATTCTTTGCTACCCCATGGACTGTAGCCTGCCAGGATCCTCTGTCCATGGGATTCTCCAGGCAAGAATACTGGAGTTGGTTGCCAGTTCATTCTCCAGGGTATGATAAGTATAAGGACTCCCTATATGCAAACAAACGAGACTCTTACAAATAACATATATATATATATATATAGTTACTGTTATATGTATTTTTCTAGAAAAATCTTGACAAAATGCAACAGAAGTCCATGGTTTCTCTTATATTTACATTTCCTAGGGGTTGTTGATCTTCTTAAATCATTAAGCTTATGTTCTTCTCCCAAAAACTTATGAAATGTTTGCCATTTGCTGTAAATATTTTACTGCACAAGTCTCCTTTCACTTTGCTTCAGAGAGTCCAATTATTATATTGTTTGATATTGTCCCACAGGTCACTGCAACTCTGTTCATCATTTTTCAGTTTCTTTACTCTTCCTTTTGCATAATTTCTATTAATCAGTCTTCACATTCTTCAACAATTTCTTCCATTATCTCCAGAAATTTTTCATTTAAGTTATGGAACTTTTCAGTTCAACTTTAGTATTTTTTTAATTGTTTTCGCTTCCCGCTATATTCTCTTTCTCCTTGTTATTGTTGTCATCCTTGTTGTTGTTCAGTCGCTAAGTCATGTCCAGCTCTTTGCGACCCCATGGACTATAGCACAGCAGCCCTCTCTGTCCCTCACTGTCTTCTGGAGTTCGGCCAAATTCACATCCTTTATTTACTCATTATTACTATGAAATAAACATTTTATTTTTCTGCTTTAGACATATTTAAAATAGCTTCCTTAACGTCTTTGTTAAATCCAGCGTAGGTACCTGGTCATCACTGATGTGTTTTAGGGATTGGCGCTCATCCCTCAATACCCAGGCACCTTTAATACTGATAATTCCACTTGGACCTCAGGTGTCTGATCACTCACAGCAATGGTGGAACCACAGAGTTAACCCTGGCAGAAGACAGTCCTTAATGGACAGCCACCCCAGGAAAAGTCTAAAGCACCATGGTCTGTACTCAGCCTGCAGTCCTGCTGCTTTTTCTGGGGCCTGCTAATACATCTACCCATATTGTACTGCCAAGAAATGACTGTTGGGACTTAGAGAAAATGAACTCACGGTTCTCGGGGGGAAAGGGTTGTGGAGAAGGAGGACATAGTTAGGGAGTCTGGGATAACATGTACACACTGGTATATTTAAAATGGATCACCAGCAAGGACCTGCTGTGTAGCTCAAGGAATTCTACTTAATGTTATGCAGCAGTCTGGGGGAGAATGGATACATGCACGTGTATGACTGAGTCCCTTTGCTGTTCACCTGAGACTGTCACAACATTGTGGATTGTCTATACCCCAGTACAAAATAAAATGTTTAAAATGAAAAACGAAAGAAAGAGATGACTGTTAGGGCACTGGTGACTCCCTTTATATGCCATCAGATTGAGCTAGCCTCTTTCTGGAGTGCCAGCCTGTTACTCTAAAGTCTCCTCTTTAGTCAGGGATCTTAGTTGGATTATGGGGCCAGGAGAGGACTCTGCAACTTCCCTTATGTAGTTAAATATTAACTGTGAGGCCTAAGAACCAAAGTAAAGGACCACTCATTTGGGAAGTATTTACATAATGTGCTAAAAAAAGTTTCATCTTTGGTGTAGATAATTAGTCAAATATTTTATCACCCCTTGGTGTCTGGGGTCTGTCTCCATGTTATCAGTTTTATAGCATATGTTTTAAAATTATCTTTTAAAAAGATATATATATATTTTCTAAAAGTGAAAATAACTTATTTCCCATTATATATATTTTGATAGCTTCTAGGAAGAAGGAGGGCCCAATTAGCCTGACTCACTCCTAACTCATCCATTGGATCACCCATCTAATAGAGGAAAATGTAACCTCCCTTATCTTAAAATGTCTAAAGAAAAACATTCTTCTGTGAGTTTATTTCTAAATTCATTGATTATTACATTAACTTAAAATATTGTAAAACCTATTTAAATTTTCCAAAAGATGACATACCAACTTCTGAGAAGTGAAAATAAATCTAAGGCAAAACCTTAATTATTACATGCATATTTGATTTGTTATTGTAATACATTTTAGTTTTAATTATTAAAGTCTAAAATAAAAATTATTTAATGTTGAGAACATTGAAAACACTAAAGTAAATTTATCTCAGAGTAAAATTCTAGTGAGAAACTGAATATCAGCTATTAAATATTAACTTATAGTGTCTTGAGAAAAGAATATTAGTGTAATGACAATCTAGGCATTTACTCACAGCAGAATATATTTCTGATTAAGAGTATTATTTCAGGCCCAGTAAGCAAATGAGAGTACCCATTCATTTCATGCAAACCTCTGACTAGCTGCCTATGGAAACAGATGTTTCTCGTTGCTCAACTAGGCTAGGTTCAAACCGGTGACCTGGAGGCGAAAGGTTGTGGATTCTGTTATCAATCATCTAAGTGACCCATTCCTCTAACAGCAAAGCACTGGCTCAGACAAAGGGAGGGGTGAATTATTTGATTCAACTCATCAACACATTATGCCAGTCTGTTAGCAAATATCATCTTGTACAAAATATGAACAGCATAAAAAGTAGGCTTCCTTTTATTGGAACATATGGAACATATGTGAGGAAAATGTGCCAAATCCAATATTCTGCAGATTGCTGTGAATTGTTAGTGAGAAGATTCATTTGCAGTTCCAAGGTGTTTCTTGCCTGTGACTGTCAAGCAATGGCAGTATGATGGATTGAGTTACCCCAAGCAGGTCTCCTGTGAATAGTCTCTGGCCTCTGTCGGATAACATTGCAGACGTGACTTTTACACTCACTGTTAACATACATGGGGAATAAGTTATTTCACTTTTCTATCACACTATTTTTTATTTCTTTGTACTAGATAACACAATAGAGAGTAAAAAAATGATTGTGGATGTATAGCTGGCAGAGAAGTCAAGAACTGCAGTCTAGAATACTCATTGCTTCATAAAGATCGCTCATATACCTAATTTCTGAAAACAGAATACAAAAAAGTGGAGACAGAATGTTGTCTTATGATTAGGTAGCAATAAATATTCAATGCAAATATGAAATGTACTCTTGTGCTTTTGTCTGAGATAACCTAACTCCTAAAACACTGTAGCAGAACATCTTTTCTGAAAGGATTCCAAAACAGTTTCAGCTGGAATTTTATGCCCAATTTATCACCGGCTTACTTTGTGCCACATAGTGTTCTAGAATACAGAAATGGACAAAGCCACCAAGTTGCCTAGCATTGTATGAGCATAACTGATACCCTATTGAGAAGAGATAATACAGAGAGAGAAACAAATGGTAATGATAGTTTTAGTAAGGAATAGTTTAAAGAACTCAAAGCAAGGTAAGAGAAATGGGAGTCATGTAGTTTTATATGATTAGATAAGTTATTAATAAAAGGTCTGCGTGAGCAGATAACATGTGGGAAGAAGTATGAATAAAAAGGAAAGCAAGTTTAAGGTAAAATTCATTTCAGGCAGAAAGGATGATTAAAAGACCATGGTAAGGAATTTGCATGGAATGCTCAAGAACTGGCAAGAAAATCAGTGTGTCTGGAGAAAATTGGATGAAGGAAGGAAAGGCAGACTAGGGGATGAAAGTTATCCATGGGCTAGATCATTTGGGACCACAAGTTATATAAATGCTTTGGGATTTGTTCCAAGTGTCATAGGTAGGTTTGGAAGGCTTAAACACAGGGATAGATTATTTACCTGTTAAAGAACTTCTCTGGCTGGGTATGGAAATAGACTCTAGAGGGTTAAGAATTGAAGAAAACAGTTCATTGCAGTAGCCCAGGTAAGAATTCCTGATGGATGGAACCAAATGATTATAAGAAGTAGTATTCCTACTCTGGACATAATTAATGCTGATAGGATTTTGAGTCTGTGAGGGCCAAAGGCATCAAGAATACTTATAAGAGAATACTGATAAGCTGAGTGAATGGCTGGGCCATTGCCTTAGATATGGAACATTAGAAGAGATGCCATTTTGAATGGCAAAGGGATCAACACTCTATTTTGAACAGGATAAATGTATGAGAAAATGCCTGTTGGATAGCTGTATTTATTTTCTATGCTGCATCACAAATCATCACAAACTTAGTGATTTAACACAAGTTTATTATTTCACAGTTTCTGTGGGGTTGGAGTCTGGCTGTGGCTTATCTGGATTCTCTACAAGCCTGGAAGCAAGCTATCAGCCATCTGGGTTCTCATCTGGCAGTTTGATTGGGGAAGGATCAGCTTCCAAGCTCATTCAGATTGTTGGCAGACTTCCTTTCCTTGGAGCCATTGGATTTATGTAGTCTTGCTTCTTTAACATCAGCAAGGAAAGCAACACTCTAGAACAATCAGCTAGCAGGATGGAGCCTTATATAATACCAGAGTTGGAGAGAGAAGTTTTAGAGTTGTCAAAGCATTGATATTTCAAAGTCTTGGGTCTGGAGGAAAATATAATCGACAGTGACATGGAAATGGTAGTTTATTTCAGTGGACATATAGAGGGAATATTCCAGTCAACTAGAGTTTATTAAAAGGTGCAGAAAATAATCCTAAGATCAATTTTGCTACTTAATGGGTCAATTCTTGTCTGCCTTCATGTGGCTATTACTCTTAACTAATTGTTGGCTGCTATAAGAGAGTTGTGTGCTTAGTCACTCAGTCATGTCCAACTCTTTGTGACCCATGGACTGTAGCCCGCCAGGTCCCCTATCCATGGAGGTTCTCTGGGTGAGAATACTGGAGTTGGTTGCCATACCCTCCTCCAGGGGATCTTCCCAACCCAGGGACTGAACCCATGTCTCCTGCATTGCAGGCAAATTCTTCACCATTTGAGCAAACCCATCAAAGGTTTAGGGTGTGCTTCCCAGATGGCTCAGTGGTACGAATCTGCCTGTCAGTGCAGGAGACACAAACAACATAGATTTCATCCCTGCATCAAGAAGACCCCCTGGAGTAGGAAATGGCAACCTGCTCCAGCATTCTTGCCTGGAAAATTCCATGGATAGAGGAGCCTGACAGGAGCAAAGGGGAGCTCCTTCTTTGCTCCCCATGGGGTTGCAAAGAGTTGGACATGACTGAGTAACTGAGCATGCACACATACACACACACAATAAATCCCAACACACATACTGTTCTAAGAGCTTTTAAAAGGTCATCTAATTTTATCCTTATAATAAATTAATGAGATAGACAATATTGCTATTTTAATTGATGAGAAAGCTAATGCTCAAGATCATACAGTTACTAAGTTCAGTTCAGTTCAGTTCAGTCGCTCAGTCATGTCCGACTCTTTGCAACCCCATGAATTGCAGCACACCAGGCCTCCCTGTCCATCACCAACTCTTGGAGTTCACTCAAACTCATGTCCATCGAATTGGTGATGCCATCCAGCCATGAGGTATAACTAATGGATGCGTTGTGACTTCATAATCTACACATTTAACCATGTCCTTCATAGCGTCTCCCTTTGTGTCCAAATTGCCTGGGTCCTGATTCCAGTTCTCCACTTCTGATCACTGACTGGTATTCTTTATACCTGCATGAATTTTTTTGATTTGTTTTCTCTCATCCTCCATCCAGATAGTATCTAGTTACTTCCTCCTTCCCTTAAGAGCTGTCTACATATACTTTGTAGACTGCAATTGATTCAACATTGTGTAATAGAGGTTATCTTTCACAAACTTTAGTCTCATCACTAAAAACTAAGTTATCTAAGGAATTCAAATCTGAATTAAAGTAGTGCACAAGAGGAAATTAGTTAAATCTGTTAGTTTGAACCTAAAGAAAGAGGAAGTCCCGGAGAAAGAAGGAAGATGATTTTGAGTAGGAGAGAAAGAAGTAAACACATTCATCATTCTTACAATTATTATGCAGATAGGCTATATGCATTATACATAAGAATAAACCAGGAATTATGACTTGAGAAATAACTTAAATATTTCAAAAGGGATGGTGCAAAATTTGTTTCTCAATCATAATGGAATGCATTATAGTAGAAATTTTAGTTGATTCCTTTTTGTCTTATTGTACTTAGCTCCTGGTGAATGGTTACAACTAATACATCTTATACAGCACATTCACTTATTTTTGTTCAAATTATATATAGGATATGGTTTAGTATATCTTTTTCACTCTATGCATTTTTATCCTTGACCCAGTATTAGCACTAACGTATGTTTCTAGTGCATATTCAAATTGAGGGGTACAACTATATGGAAGATCCTTTTTCTTACTGAAAAATAGTCCAAGATAAATTATTATTTAAAAATCTCTGATATTTATAATAGTTTTTACTATGGAAAACCCCAATCTAATTTTCCTGGATAGATGTTTTAAAGAATACAGTTTAAATGATTCTAGATGTAAGCAAATCACTTTTCATATCAGAAGTATAGAGTATGTGCCTATATAAAATTGCATGTTCATAAAGTCTTTGTTGATCCTTTTAAACTTGTTCGTCATAGTAACCTGATCTAAAGACTTAATGTGTAAGGTTGACTGTTCCTGAGAGGGCTTCTGAATAGCAAGCATAGTTCCAATAAGTATTATTGATAGAATATATTCCCACCAAGACTAGGTCTTTATTTTACTCATTTTTAATGTAATAGAACCTGCTGTCATTAAGGGGAGAAAAATTATAGTCTCTAAATGCAAGTGATCTCAATTTGGATGGTATCTACCATGCTAATTAATTCTAATATTTTACAGTGTTTACTTTGGAGTTTCTTTTACATTTTATAATGAAGAAAACAAAGTTGAATATCTAGCCTTGTTTTTAAAAAATTAGAGTCGTCTTTTCCTCATTATTTCTACATATAGTACATATATAGAATTAAAAAAATGTTAACTCAGAACTATGCATTTGAGAACTCACCCCTCAAAATACATAGAGAACAATCCTCCATAAGTTCACACTGCAGTGGGTGAGGATGTGGTTGGCTGTTACTCCTTTTGCTCCCCTTCCAGTTCCCTGAAGGAGCAGAATGATGCCAAATACTACTTGCTCACAGTTTCATGTTTCCTATGAATCAAATTGTAGGTACTTTCCAACAGTTTATTGAGAACATAGAAGCAATAACAAATTTATCAATAGTGAATGAAACAATGACCAGTCATCTCATATTTTTGTGTTTTGTAGGAAAACATCAGTGCAAGGAACCCAGGCTTGCTTTTCTGGACTCATGATTTTTTTTTCTCCCCTGAAAGGAATTATAATTTGTGCTTTAAAAAGAAAATGTGGTAAGTGGCTTGAAGAGATTTCACCTTTCTGGGACTTAGTTATGCAGCCTGAAGGAAAATTGAATTTAGACTACAGGTAAAACTTAATCTAAATTGTTTGGCCTGCCAGATGGGCTTCCTACTGTTTATACTTCACTTCATACTGAAGACAGTCTACATTTAGCAACAGTATTCTACAGGGTTTTCCTTAATCTTCCTGCTTGTGTGCTAAGTTGCTTCAGTTGTGTCCAACTCTGTGTGACCCTATGGACTGTAGCCCTCCAGGCTCTTCTGTCCATGGGATTCTCCAGGCAAGAATGCTGGAGCCGGTTCTCATGCCCCATGTGCCTTTTTGTGGGAACTTTGAAGATTCTTTGTATCCACTTATAGTGCATATGGAAAAATAGACAACCTCAAAAGTATTAACCAAACTGACATTAAATTAATGCACTATATTATCTATGTGAAATGAAAATATGTGATGTGTTCTGATTTCATTCTGAATTTACCACTTAGAAAGTGATGATGATCTTTAACCACTATGACTAAAGAAGTTGATTCAGTCTGTTTTGGCATATCTCCTTTGAATCTCCTTTTTGCTTGATCTATGTATCGATCCTGAGTCCTCGGTCATTAAAATGACTTCATGCTATTACTACTAAGTTTTTGTACACAAGATTTCAATGTTAATTTTTCTAGTAATACACTTTACATTGTGAAATAGTTTATTTCTGGAAAACAATTTGACACTTTATGAAGTTAAATATACAGTTACCATATGACCTGCCAGTTCTACTCCTGGGCCACTCTAGAGTAATAAAAATTTAAGTTCACACAAAAACCCATACATGAATATTAATAGCAGCTCTGTAGGTGAATGGATAAACAAATTGCTGCACAATCACTCTGTGAAAGACTGCTCAGTACCAAAAGGAACGAACTCCATACGTGCATCAACTTGGGTGGATCTCCAAAACATTATGCCAAATGAAAAAAAGCCAGAAGTTTAAACATTGAGTGGTTCCTTTGATGTGGCACTCTAAACAAAGACAAAGCTATATGGACAGATCGGTGGTGGCCAGGGATAGAGGAGGGGGTATGACTGTGAAGGGAGAGCACAAGGGAGATATTCTGGGGGTGATGAAGTTGTTCCATGGGGTTTCCAGGATGGCTCAATGGGTAAAGTATCTGCCTGCAATGTAGGAGATGCAGGTTTGATTCCTGGATTGGGAAGACCCCCTAGAGAAGGAAATGGCTACCCACTCTGGTATTCTCTCCAAGAAAATCCCATGGACAGAGGATCCTGGCAGACTACAGCCCATGGGGTTGCAAAGAGTTGGACATGACTGAGCACACACACACACACACAGAAGCTGTTCCTTATTCTGATTGTGATGGTGGTTATACAAATCTGTCTCTATATGTATAAACATCATTGGATTGTATTTTCCCAACCCAGGGACTGACTACAGGTCTCCCACATTGCAGGCAGATTCTTCACTGTCTGAGTCACCAGGGAAGCCCAAGAATACTGGAGTGGGATCTACCTGACCCAGGAATCAAACTGGGGTCTCCTGCATTGCAGGCAAATTCTTTACCAGCTGAGCTACCAGGGAAGCTGTGAATTGTACACTAATAACAGTTGGAAAACAACAGAATGGGAAAGACTAGAGATCTCTTCAAGAAAATCAGAGATACCAAAGGAACATTTCACGCAAAGATGGGCTCGATAAAGGACAGAAATGGTAGGGACCTAACAGAAGCAGAAGATATTAAGAAGAGGTGGCAAGAATACACAGAAGAACTGTACAAAAAAGATCTTCATGACCCAGATAATCACGATGGTGTGATCACTGACCTAGAGCCAGACATCCTGGAATGTGAAGTCAAGTGGGCCTTAGAAAGCATCACTACGAACAAAGCTAGTGGAGGTGATAGAATTCCAGTTGAGCCATTCCAAATCCTGAAAGATGATGCTGTGAAAGTGCTGCCCTCAATATGCCAGCAAATTTGGAAAACTCAGCAGTGGCCACAGGACTGGAAAAGGTCAGTTTTCATTCCAATCCCAAAGAAAGTCAATGCCAAAGAATGCTCAAACTATCGCACAATTGCACTCATCTCACACGCTAGTAAAGTAATGCTCAAAATTCTCCAAGCCAGGCTTCAGCAATATGTGAACCGTAAACTTCCTGGTGTTCAAGCTGGTTTTAGAAAAGGCAGAGGAACCAGAGATCAAATTGCCAACGTCCGCTGGATCATGGAAAAAGCAAGAGAGTTCCAGAAAAACATCTATTTCTGCTTTATTGACTATGCCAAAGCCTTTGACTGTGTGGATCACAATAAACTGTGGAAAATTCTGAAAGAGATGGGAATACCAGACCACCTGATCTGCCTCTTGAGAAATTTGTATGCAGGTCAGGAAGCAACAGTTAGAACTGGACATGGAACAACAGACTGGTTCCAAATAGGAAAAGGAGTACGTCAAGGCTGTATATTGTCACCCTGCTTATTTAACTTATATGCAGAATACATCATGAGAAACGCTGGGCAGGAAGAAGCACAAGCTGGAATCAAGATTGCCAGGAGAAAAATCAATAACCTCAGATATGCAGATGACACCACCCTTATGGCAGAAAGTGAAGAGGAACTCAAAAGCCTCTTGATGAAAGTGAAAGTGGAGAGTGAAAAAGTGGGCTTAAAGCTCAACATTCAGAAAACGAAGATTATGGCATCTGGTCCCATCACTTCATGGGAAATAGATGGGGAAATAGTACAAACAGTGTCAGACTTTAATATTTTGGGCTCCAAAATCACTGCAGATGGTGACTTGCAGGCACGAAATTAAAAGACACTTACTCCTTGGAAGGAAAGTTATGACCAACCTAGATAGCATATTCAAAAGCAGAGACATTACTTTGCCAACAAAGGTCCATCTAGTCAAGGCTATGGTTTTTCCTGTGGTCATGTGTGGATGTGAGAGTTGGACTGTGAATAAAGCTGAGCGCTGAAGAATTGATGCTTTTGAAGTGTGGTGTTGGAGAAGACTCTTGAGAGTCCCTTGGACTGCAAGGAGATCCAACCAGTCCATTCCGAAGGAGATGAGCCCTGGGATTTCTTTGGAAGGAATGATGCTAAAGCTGAAACTCCAGTACTTTGGCCACCTCATGGGAAGAGTTGATTCATTGGAAAAGACTCTGATGCTAGGAGGGATTGGGGGCAGGAGGAGAAGGGGACGACAGAGGATGAGATGGCTAGATGGCATCACTGACTCAATGGACGTGAGTTTGGGTGAACTCTGGGAGTTGGTGATGGACAGGGAGGCCTGGCGTGCTGCAATTCATGGAATCGTAAAGAGTCAGACACGACTGAGTGACTGATCTGATCTGAACAGTTAATTTTACTGCATGTTAATTTGAAAATGCAATAAAAACAACAGTGTCATCACACACTCACTAGGATGGCTAAAATTTAAAAACCTATTTGGAGTCACGTATTTGGATAATTGTTCTTCAATTTAGGTTCGTTTGTCTGGAGAGCTGCAGTCCATGGAGTCGGAAAGAGTCAGACATGACTGAAGCAACTGAGCAAGCAAGTTTTTATCATGCTTAGACTGAGATTACAGGTTTTGGGGACGAATGTCCAGAGGTGAAATGCACTTTTCATCACATTTTATCAGCGAGTACATCAGATCAACATGGTTTGTCACTAGTAATGTTAACCTTGATCATGTAGCCAAGGCAGTGTCGGCTTTTCCCGTACAGAGCTTTGATTTTATACACAGGTTGGCTAGGCAGGTGGGAGGAGTGGTCCCGAGCGTAGCCTTGACACAGTCAGAAATCAGGCAGACCAGATTCAGCGCCCCCTCATCTCAGAGAATCCTACTGTAAAGGTCGGAAGTGGGGTCACCCCTCTGACATCTGCTCTGCTCGCCCCTACCCTGAACTTCTACTTTAGGAGGGTTTGAGATTCCTGACAAATCAAGAACCTGCTGTCTCCTGCTCTCTGTTCTGCTCAGGGCAACCAGAGCTTCTCCACAATCAAAATCACTTGACAGCTCTCGCAAATTCATATCTTTTAGCACGTTCCCATGGTTTTTCGGATGAAATCCATATCTCTCACTCAGATGTCTGATCTGGTTCTGCCTCCTCTCACACCCTCCCCTCACGCCTCCCTGACTCCAGCCACAGCACCCCCATTTCTGTGCCAGGAGTACACAGACCTCACTCCCAACTCAGGGCCTTTGCACTTACTCATCTCCTGCCTGGAACTCTCATTTTCCTCAGATCTCCTTATGGCTAACTCATACTACACATCTCAGCTCAAGTGGCCCCTCTGCAGAGAGCTTTCTCTTTCTCCACTTCTCCTGGGTGGCTCTCCTTCCTTCTAGTTCCGCCCTTCGTAGTCATTGGTCCACTCTGAAATCACCTAGTTTATTTGGCTGTTGATGCCCATCTCTCCTGTGAATTGTGAACTCCAGGAGAGCCACAGCCTCATCTGCCTTGGTCACCACTGTTCCCTGGGGTCTAAATACAGGGTCTGGCACACAGTAAGTTCATAAATTAAAAAATGTTCTATGAATTAATAAATCTTATCTTTTTCTGTATTCTTGAAATCAATCAGAGATTTAAACAGGAATATACTTGTGACTGAGCATCACATATTCTGTATGTTGAACCAATCAAGAGCTCAAACTGGAGGATAAATGCCAGTAACTGAAACCCCACCCAGTTCATTCAGAAGAAATTTCCTAGGTGACAGAGTCCGATATTCCTCAAATGGAGCAGAAATCTCAACTAAACATTTGGGACTCTGCCCTTTATATACAGCCATGCCCTCCTCCAGGAGATCTTCCTGACCCAAGGATCAAACCCATGTCTTATATCTCCTATATTGGCAGGTGGGTTGTTTACCACTACCGTCACCTGGGAAGCCCATATACATATATATGGTGGCTCAGCGGAGTTCAAACTGGAGGATGCTGCTGCTGCTGCTGCTGCTAAGTCGCTTCAGTTGTGTCCGACTCTGTGCGACCCCATAGATGGCAGCCCACCAGGCTCCCCCGTCCCTGGGATTCTCCAGGCAAGAACACTGGAATGGGTTGCCATTTCCTTCTCCAATGCATCAAAGTGAAAAGTGAAAGTGAAGTCACTCAGTCGTGTTTGATTCTTAGCGATCCAATGGACTGCAGCCCACCAGGCTCCTCCATCAATGGGATTTTCCAGGCAAGAGTACTGCAGTGGGGTGCCATTGCCTTCTTCGAAGCTGGTGGATAAATGCCAATAACTGGGAAGCCCCCAGTTATTTACTAGGGAGGGGGGATTTCAGGGCGCGGGGAGGGGGAATGTGAGAATATGCATGTGCGTGCTAAGTTGCTTCAGTCGTGTCCAACTCTTTGTGACCCCATGGACTGTTGCTTGCCAGGCTTCTCTGTCCATGGGGACTCTCCAGGCATGAATACTGGAGTGGGTTTCTGTGCCCCACTCCAGGGGATCTTCCCAACCCCATATACCCATATATATAAATATTTTTATTGTGGTAAAAGTCACATAATATAAACATACTATTTTAACCATAATCGACTATATGGTTATAGTGGCACTAAGTACATTTACGTTGTTGTGTAACTCTCAGCATCATCCAGTCTCCCGAATTTTTCACCTTCCTAAACTGAAGTTCTATCCCCATTGGACACTAACTTGCCATTTCCCCTCCCCAGGCTGCCTACCCCGCAGCCCCTGGCGTCTACCTGTATACTTTCTAACCTTATGATTTTGACTATTCTAGGTTCCTCGTATAAGAAGACTCAGTATTTGTCTGCACCTACTGTATATGGGAATGCATTTTTAAGTTTAACTTAATATATGTCCTATAAACAGATTGCACCTTCTTTTTTTCTACCTGTGCTATACAGTAGGTTCTCAAAAGTTATCTATTTATACACACTGTATATATATCAACCTCAATATCCCAATTTATCCCACTCCCCCTTCGCCCCCTTGGTGTCCATACATTTGTTCTCTATGTTTCTGTCTCTATTTCTGCTTTACAAATAGGTTAATCTATACTATTTTTCTAGATTCCACATATATGCGTTCAGTTCAGTTGTTCAGTTGTGTACAACTCTTTGTGACCCTGTGGACTGCAGCATGCCAGGCCTCCCTGTCCATCACCATCTCCCAGAGTTCACTCAGACTCATGTCCATTGAGTCGGTGATGCCATCCAGCCATCTCATCCTCTGTCGTCCCCTTTCCTCCTGCCCCCAATCCCTCCCAGCATCAGAGTCTTTTCCAATGAGTCAACTCTTCGCATGAGGTGGCCAAAGTACTGGAGTTTCAGCTTTAGCATCATTCCTTCCAAAGAAATCCCAGGGCTCATCTCCTTTAGAATGGACTGGTTGGATCTCCCTGCAGTCCAAGGGACTCTCAAGAGTCTTCTCCAACACCACAGTTCAAAAGCATCAATTCTTCGGCGCTCAGCTTTCTTCACAGTCCAACTCTCACATCCATACATGACCACAAGAAAAACCATAGCCTTGACTAGACAAACCTTTGTTGGCAAAGTAATGTCTCTGCTTTTGAATATGCTATCTAGGTTGGTCATAACTTTCCTTCCAAGGAGTACGCATCTTTTAATTTCATGGCTGCAGTCACCATCTGCAGTGATTTTGGAGCCCCCAAAATTAAAGTCTGACACTGTTTCCACTGTTTCCCCATCTATTTCCCATGAAGGGATGGGACCAGATGCCATGATCTTCGTTTTCTGCATGTTGAGCTTTAAGCCAACTTTTTCACTCTCCACTTTCACTTTCATCAAGAGGCTTTTTAGTTCCTCTTCACTTTCTGCCATAAGGGTGGTGTCATCTGCATATCTGAGGTTATTGAGATTTCTTCTGGCAATCTTGATTCCAGCTTGTGCTTCTTCCAGCCCAGTAAGCAGGGTGACAATATACAGCCTTGACATACTCCTTTTCCTATTTGGAACCAGTCTGTTGTTCCATGTCCAGTTCTAACTGTTGCTTCCTGCCCTGCATATAGGTTTCTCAAGAGGCAGATCAGCTGGTCTGGTATTCCTATCGCTTTCAGAATTTTCCACAGTTTATTGTGATCCACACAGTCAAAGGCTTTGGCATAGTCAATAAAGCAGAAATAGATGTTTTTCTGGAATTCTCTTGCTTTTTCCATGATCCAGAGGATGTGCAATTTGATCTCTGGTTCCTCTGCCTTTTATAAAACCAGCTTGAACATCTGGAATTTCATGGTTCATGTATTGCTGAAGCCTGGCGTTAGTTTACAATTTTTTCTCTTTCTGACTTAATTCACTCTGTATGACAGTCTCTAGATCCATCCACACCTCTGAAAATAGCATTATTTTGTTCCTTTTTTATGGCTGAGTTATTCCACTACATACACGCACCACATCTCCATCCATTCCACTGTTGATAGACATGTAGGTTGCTTCCAAGTCCTAACTATTGTAAACAGTGCTACAGTGAACATTGCAATACATGTGTCTTCTGGAATTATTGTTTTCTCCAGATATATGCCTGGAGTGGGACTGCTGGGTCATATGGTAGGTTTTTTTTTTTTTTTTTTAAAGGAACCTCCATACTGTTCTTTATAGTGGCTATATGAATTTACATTCCCACCAATAATGTAAGAAGTTTCCCTTTTCTTCACACCTTCTCCAGCTTTTATTGTTGTAGATATTTTGATGTTGACCATTCTAATCACTGTGAGGTGGTACTTCATTGTAGTTTTGGTTTGCATTTCTCTAATAATTAGTGATGTTGAGCATTTTTTTCATGTGCCTCTTGGCTATCTGTATGTCTCCTTAGGAGAAGTGAATATTTAGGTATTCCACCTATTTTTGATTGGGTTGTTTATGTATTTATTTTGGTGTTGAGCTGCAGGAGCTTTTTGTATATTTTGGTGATTAATCCCTTGTCAGTTGCTTCGTTGCAAATATTTTCTCCCATTCAGAGAGATCTTTTCATCTTATTTACGTTTTTTTTTTTTTTTTTTTTAGGCTGTGCAAAGTCTTTAAGTTGAATTAGGGTCCCACTTGTTTACTTTTGTTTTTATTTTCATTACTCTGGATATGGTGAAATATTTTAGATTTGTTAAAAAGAATATACAGAGAGTTCCTGAATGCCCTTTACCTATTTTCCCTTTATATTGATGTTGTATATAACCAAGGCACATTTGTCAAAATGAACAATTAGCATTGGTATGGCATCACCGACTCGATGGACATGAGTTTGGGTAAACTCTGGGAGTTGGTGATGGACAGGGAGGCCTGGTGTGCTGCAATTCATGGGGTCTCGAAGAGTCGGACATGACTGAGCGACTGAACTGAACTGAACCTCACTATTAAAAAAAAAAAAAAAAAAAAACAACTACAGACTTCATTCAGATTCTTCAGTTTGTTTTCTAGGATCAAATTTCTATTTCAGAATACACAGTGGTGATAGTTAATGTTTGCAAGCACCAAGATTTTATCCATTGCTTTCCTCCCATCATACTCTAGTCAGCTTGCTTAATGGTCCTGAGAATGTCTTCCTGTTCTTGATATTTTAGTTAACAGTAGACTCATTTGCAGAGAAGGCAATGGCACCCCACTCCAGTACTCTTGCCTGGAAAATCCCATGGATGGAGGAACCTGGTAGGCTGCAGTCCATGGGGTCGCTGAGGGTCGGACACGACTGAGCGACTTCACTTTCACTTTTCACTTTCCTGCATTGGAGAAGGAAATGGCAACCCACTCCAGTGTTCTTGCCTGGAGAATCCCAGGGACGGGGGAGCCTGGTGGGCTGCCATCTATGGGGTTGCACAGAGTTGGACACGACTGAAGTGACTTAACAGCAGCATACTCATTTGAATTCGCTGACCTTAGTGACTTCTGTGTCCATTTTGTTGAATTGTGTTCATGCTGGAATCCATAGCCATCAATGACTATAATAATGGTAGGAGGAAGATGATGATGGCATAAGGAATACAGAGAAAGAGCTTTGGTTTAACTTTTTGGTAGAAAGACCTTTTTTATTCATGAAATCTCAGCTTACAATGTAGCTTCATTACTACAGTGACATGAAAAGACCTAGGACATGTTAAACATTCAAAGGCAACAAGAATCAGGACAATTAGTATCACACACATTAAGCCTTTGAAACTGAATGTATCAGTTTAGTTTTCCTAACTAATCAAAAGAAGAGGTCATTATTATACACAATTTGTTGTTTAAAGTTATTAGATTAAAAATCTTAAGAATTAGACTTTAATATATATTTTAACTTTTTATTTTATACTGGAGTATTAACAATGATTAACAATGTTGTGTTAGTTTCAGGTGTACAGCAAAGTGATTCAGTTATACATATACATGTATCTGTTCTTTTTCAAATTCTTTTCCCAGTTAGATTGCTATGTAATGTTGAGCAGAGTTCCCTGTGCTATGCAATAGATCCTTGTTGGTTACCCATTTTAAATATAGCAGTGTGTACATGTCAATCTCAGACTCCCTAAGTATCCCACCTCTCCCTTTCACCCTGGTAACCATAGATTCTTTCTCTATATCTGTGAGTCTATTTCTGTTTTGTAAATAAATTCATTTGTAACATTTTTGGAATCTGCATATAAGGGATATCATACTGGATCTATTTTAAAAATATATCTAATTTTTGTATTATATATAGATGTCTACATAATACATATACATATATTACATAATACATGGCCATATATACAAAAATATATATATATATAATTTAGATGCACTTTGAAATATTTTAAAGTGTGATCCTTAAGATCTTTAATCTGCTAAATTTCTAAACAATTATATATGTGACATACAAACACACACACATACATACACATTCAGTGTCAGGAATTTTATTCTCAGCAGTACTTTAGCTGTCTTCTTAAAATTTTGATGTTTTATTTGCATTTTTAGAGTACCATTTTGCCGGGAGCCGGCATATTGCATATTGAGTGCATATTGCATATTGCATATTGAGTGCAGCACTTTCCACAGCATCATCTTTCAGGATCTGGAATAGCTCAACTGGAATTCTATCACTGCCGGGAGCCAGCGTGAGGAACTCCGCCCATGACAAAGGTCATGAGGAAGGAGGCTCGGCATACGCAAAGGCGGGGTCGAGCCTCAGGAGTCCCCCTGGAAATTCTTAAGCATGTACACCCAAAACCAGAGTCTGCCTACTTTCTGCTTTGTGCCTTCACCTACACCTCTGACTTTACGGAGGGCTGTCCCCCACTACCTCTCTCTGAAAAAAGAGTTAGCTTACAGCTCCAGTTAATAATTCCTGGGTGTGACAGTGTTCAACCTACAAACTCCTTTGGAAATCCTCTAGCCTGCCTGAATAGGTTTTTCCGGCCACATGTGATTGTTCAGAGCCTCCCAACTGTGAGAGGCAGGAGATGTTCTAAACTGTCTAAACACAGATTCTTTTGAGTAGTTAAAAGATTGATTAGAAATTGTATTGGTGAAGGGATTTTCACTTGTTGGGCCAAAGTTTGCTGCTAAGTTTCCATATCCCTTACCTGCTGTGTCCCTGGAAGTGTATTGATTAATATAATTGGTGTAAGTAGTAGCTTTAATGTTTGTAACCTGGGACCCTTGAGTTAATTCTTTTTCTTGTTATAGCCCACCACACCTTTGCTCTGTAGGAATGCAACTTTATCTAATGCTTTTGGAGGGTGGCGCTTGACTTACCACCTTTGGAGAAAAATAAGTTTTCTGAAGAAAGGGTCTTAAAATGTTAACAGGCCTCCGGGCCAGAAGATGATGCAAATCACCTAAGCTTTTGCATATGATAAGTTTGCAGGAAGAAAGCCTGGCTTGCTGCATGACTCTACCCCTTCCCCCATTATCCTCTATGCATAACTTAAGGTATAAAAACTACTTTGAAAAATAAAGTGCGGGCCTTGTTCACCGAAACTTGGTCTCCCCATGTCGTTCTTTCTCTTACCTTCTGGCTGAATTATTCAGCCTCTTTTCTCCACTGAATTTCCTCACTGAGCTATCCTTATTCTATTACTCTTTATATCCTTAATTAAAGTTTAATTAAGCAGTTGTTTCCTGATCCTCGCCGACGCCGTCCCCGCTTCGAATTCCCTGGATCCACCGGGGCTGGACCCCGGCACCATTTAAATAGATTTTTCTGTGTTGTTTTGAGTGTATTCTATATAACTCTTTTGTGATTGCTCTATTACATTATACACACATATTTTGTGTGTGCATGTATATATATTTGTGGTAAATCTATGTTGTTGTTGTAGAAGAATATGTTTAAATGTTGTTGTAGAAGCAGAAAAACATCTACTTCTGCTTTATTGACTATGCCAAAGCCTTTGACTGTGTGGATCACAACAAACTGGAAAATTCTTAAAGAGATGGGAATACCAGACCACCTTACCTGCCTCCTGAGAAATCTGTATGCAGGTCAAGAAGCAACAGTTAGAACCAGACATGGAACAACAGACTGGTTCCAAACTGGGAAAGGAGTATGTCAAGGGAAAGGAGTACATCAAGGCTGCATATGGTCACCCTGCTTATTTAGCTAATATACAGAGTATATCATGCAAGATACTGGGCTAGATGAAGCACAAGCTGGAATCAAGATTGCCAGGAGAAATATCAATAACCTCAGATATGCAGATGACACCACCCTTATGGCAGAAAGCAAAGAAAAACTAAAGAGCCTCTTGATGAAAGTGAAAGAGGAGAGTGAAAAAGTTGACTTAAAACTCAACATTTAGAAAACTAAGATCATGGCATCCGGTCCCATCATTTCTTGGCAAACATGAAACAATGGAAACAGTGACAGACTTTATTTTTTGGGGTTCCAAAATCCCTGCAGATGGTGACTGCAGCCATTAAATTAAAAGACACTTACTCCTTGGAAGGAAAGTTATGACTAACCTAGACAGCATATTAAAAACAGACATCCGTCTAGTCAAAGCTATGGTTTTTGCAGTAGTCATGTATGGATGTGAAAGTTGGACTATAAAGAAAGCTGAGCGCCAAAGAATCGATGCTTTTGAACTGTGGTGTTGGAGAAGACTCTTGAGAGTCCCTTGGACTGCAAGGAGATCCAACCAGCCAATGGTAAAGGAAATCAGTCTTGAATATTCATTGGAAGGACTGATGTTGAAGCTGAAGCTCCAGTACTTTGGCCACTTGATGCAAAGAAATGACTCATTGGAAAAGACCCTGATGCTGGAAAGATTGAAAGTGGGAGGAGAAGGGGACGACTGAGGATGAGATGGTTGGATGGCATCACCCACTCGATGGACATGAGTTTGAGCAAGCTCCAGGAGTTGGTGATGGACAGGGAAGCCTGGTGTGCCACAGTCCACGGGGTCACAAAGAGTGGACCAGGACTGAGTGACTGAACTGATAGTTAACTATGTTTTTGTTGTTTAGTCACTTAGTCCTGTTGGACTCTTTGCAACTCTATGGACTGCAGCCTACCATACTCCTCTGTCCATAGGATTTTCCAGGCAAAAATGCTGGAGAGCGTTGCCATTTCCTCCTCCAGGGGATCTTCCCCACTCAGAGATCAAGCCCGTGTCTCTTGCTTGGCAGATGTATTCTTTACCACTGAATCACCAGGGAAGCCTGTGAAATATTTACATATTTGTATTATATCTATATATCTGTGTCTAAGTATGATATTTCTAACCCCATCGTTTTTGTCTTCTCCTGGGACTCTGATGACAAGAAATTGAATGTTCTGTTACAGTCCTGCAAATCCACAAGGGTGTGTTTGTCTGTTCATCTGTCTATTTATTTATTGATATGTAGCTTTCTCTTTGTTGTTTAACTAGTTAAAGAGTTAGATGTGAAAGTCCTTTGAACGTTCTCTCTATGAAGTACAAATAGAACTGAAAAAGGATATAATAATAGAATATAGTGTGTCTATGGAATGAACAAATATTTATATAGTTATAATGAGATAAATGCTTTTATGGGCTATAAACTTTTATAATTAACCAATATTCCAAGGACAGGAAATTTTATTATTATTATTGAATGGGAAATAAATATTACCAATCTTGGAGTAAAAATACAATGTATGGATAGCATAAATTGGATGATAGACTGAAGAGAGGTGGGAGAATTATAATACTGTCATCATCCAAAATAGGCCATCAAAAAATCGTATCTGTAAATAATGGAGTAAAAAACAAGATTTTAAACTGTTACCATTCCACAGTGACTGTGTAATATATAAACTAGATGCTCATCAAACTTTTAAATACAACTAATCTAAATTTCTGGTTATTACTGCAGCTTCCTAAAACTGAATTATGGCCAGTAAATTGGAAAAAGAACTAATATACACTATTTACTGATTTCTGAAAATCAGAACATGTTTTGTTTTTCTACATTCTCTCCCATATGTTTCTTATGCAGCTTTATTATCTCCAGAATATTTATTGTCTTTCATTTTTCTTTATGGAAGAAAAAGCGTTTCCCTTCCTCACTATATTTTTATTATTTTCAGCAGGTCATTCATTCTTTCAATTTCTTGGTATCCAATCTGTTATTCTTCCTCAATCCTGCTGACTTCTTATTTTGGTTTGAACACTCACTTCATACTTGTACTGTAACTTTCCTATATAGCCTTTTAATTTTTTTCTACAAGATTCTGGTTTGGTTTGTTCTGATATTCTCTGCTTTTCTAAAATCTACAAGATGTTCTACTTTATGAGTAAGAAGAGGTATTACTTGTACCAAATTTTTCGTCTTAAACCAGAAGCTCATGATAGCATTATAAATTAGTCATGATTCAAATTCATAGCAAACACCAGGACAGGAAATTAATCATAGAAGCAATAGGTATATATGATCCATGAATGCATCTAAAGATTCTGCCCCATTTTTATGTTTGAAAAGGTGACAGTTTTAAAATAATATTTATGTAGACTTAGTATAATTGTCCTAAAATCTGAACAGAATTGAATAATCACTGAAAAACAACTTTCAAAGGTTGACCAAGACAGAGAGGTATTTTCATTTAGATTTGTTAATATTTTTCTTTCTCACAGTTTCTAGCTTAACTCTAATGCATTTTAATTGCATCTTAACTCTACTGATCACTTAAGGCTAGTAAGAAGTGAATGTGATGATGGTGAGGAGACATTTTAATGTAACTGATAGATTAATTAACATTTAAGTATTTGAGTGTACATAAATCTTGTGATCAGGTTCTTATCAAATTAGTTAAAATTTTCAATGTTATTACTAAATTAAGATGCTGAAGTCTCTTCCTGCTGCTGCTAAGTCGCTTCAGTCGTGTCCGACTTTGTGCGACCCCATAGAAGGCAGCCCACCAGGCTCCCCCGTCCCTGGGATTCTCCAGGCAAGAACACTGGAGTGGGTTGCCATTTCCTTCTCCAATGCATGAAAGTGAAAAGTGAAAGTGAAGTCGCTCAGTCGTGTCCGACTCTTAGCGACCCCATGGACTACAGCCCACCAGGCTCCTACGTCCATGGGATTTTCCAGGCAAGAATACTGGAGTGGGGGTGCCATTGTCTTCTCTGAAGGCAAGTCTCTTAGGCTTTATTTTATCATTTGATCCTTTATTACTGGAAAAGGCAATTGTGATAACCTGTAAATTTTTGTAAGCCAATATTAGAAATGTTTAATGATAGCATATCGTTTAGTTAATTTAAAACTTGGTGCTAATAATTTTATACTTGTCAAGTCTTCCCAAAACTATATGAAGTGTTCTGCTATCAATTTAGCAAAATTTAAATCATTGTGAGATATAACAAGCTAATATTTGTATGTTGCAGTTCAGTACTTAGCAGACTGCTTTGCTCAAAATAGGTGTTACACTAAGCTTGAATGAATGAGTAATTTTGGGATTACTGAACCAAAACCTGTGGTTGCAGAATGGAAATATTTTGAGATAATAGAACTGACTTTGTTTTATAGAAAGAATACTCAAAGCAGCTTTGGATAATCAGTTGACAGCTTTGGAGTTTATGTGTCTGGGAAAGAGATAAATTGCAGCCTGTTGTGTAGAGAACACGGAACTGTAAGACCAAATTGAAATATTCAGTGGCAGAGGGATAGATGAGAAAAAAAATAATTTAAAGCTCTTACTCCTTCCTGATGGTATTATTTCCACCACTAGAAATTCCTCTTATAATTTTGAGTAAAGCAAGAAGTGAGACATAGTTTTCAACCCTTCCTTTAAGCATGGCTTCTTTTCCTTCATGAGAAATAAGTTACTGGGCACACCCATACTTGAAAATAATTGTGATATTTATTTTAAGTACCTAGATTTTCATAGAAAACTGGAAATGTTTTAGTAAGAAATGGACTATTCAAATCATATACCCAGAACACTTATAATCCCTAATAAGGGCAATTATTAATACAATTATTGATAATTAAATATTTAATATTCATTTAGCAGTTAAGTTTTAGGTCAGCTTTGTGATCCAAAGCTATATTCATATATACCATCTAACAAATGTTTTCCTAACTTCATTTTCCCCAGTTAGGTAAAACTCTCTACTATCTGTTATCAGTTCAGTTAGTTGCTCAGTCATGTCCGACTTTTTGCGACCGCATGAACCATAAAACACCAGGCCTCCCTGTCCATCACCAACTACCAGAGTTTACCCAAACTCATGTCCATTGAGTCGGTGATGCCATCCAACCATCTCATCCTCTGTTGTCCCCTTCTCCTCCAGCCCTCAGTCTTTCCCAGCATCAGGGTCTTTTCCAATGAGTCAGCTCTTCACATCAGGTGGCCAAAGTACTGGAGTTTCAGCTTCAACATCAGTCCTTCCAATGAACACTCAGAACTGATCTCCTTTAGGACGGACAGGTTGGATCTCCTGCAGTCCAAGGCACTCTCAAGAGTCTTCTCCAACACCACAGTTCAAAAGCATCAATTCTTTGGCACTCAGCTTTCTTCACAGTCCAACTCTCACATCCATACATGACCACTGGAAAAACCATAGCCTTGACTAGAAGGACCTTTGTTGGCAAAGTAACGTCTCTGCTTTTGAATATGCTATCTAGGTTGGTCATAACTTTCCTTCCAAGGAGTAAGTGTCTTTTAATTTCATGGCTGCAGTCACCATATGCAGTGATTTGGAGCCCCCCAAAATATATGACTATCTGTCATATATTTAATTTAAGAAAAAGTAATGCCAGATTCTTTTCTCCTACTCCCCAGTTTAATCCATTGTACCACCTCAGTAACTCTCTTAATTAGTTCACGTCTCCCTATGCTTATTGTCACGTCTCCCATATGCTTATGCTCAGCTGGGCTGTAGTCACTACAGCCATATTCCCTCTGCTCTTCCTCTCCATTCTCCAAACAGCAGCCAGAATATGTCCTTTTTAAACCATCTCCTTCACACTGCTCATTTCCACCCTTCCCCGGGATCCTTAGGAACTCTTGGAACACAGTAGTCAAATGAGTATTTTTAGGAAGAGATAAGCTAAAATATATAAACACCAACTTTCCTAGCTCTTCAAATGAGGTTGGTTTAATTAATTTTTTGTTGTTGTTTAGTTGCTAATTTGTGTCTAATTCTTTGAGATGCCATGAACTGTAGCTGACCGGGCTCCACTGTCTATGGAATTCTCCAGGCAAGAATACTGGAGTGGGTTGCCATTTCTTTCTGCAGGGGATCTTCCCAACCCAGGGGTTGAATCCTGGTCTCCTTCATTGCAAGTGGATTCTTTACTGAGCCACAAGGGAAGCCCCTCCAAGCTCATGTGTATGCACAGTAATACTGTGTGCTCACTTCATGTAAGCCTCTCTGATTTTCTATTTCAGCATACAATGGTTTCTCCTGCCGCACAGATTTTACATATATTGTCCCCTCTTCGTGGAATGTTCTACCCCTTCTCTTTGCCTTATCTAGATGGTGATCCTGTTTCAAATCACAATATGGATATTGCTATGCAGGTAAACATTTTCTAACTCAAATAAGCTCCACCCCCAAATTATGTATTTCCTTAGCACTAGATAATGAAAGACAGGGAAGCCTGGCCTGCTGTGTCCCATGGGGTCTCAAAGAGTCAGACACAACTTAGCAACTGAACAATAGCAAAAACCAAGGCTTATAGTTTACTATGAAAAGCTAGGTTCTAACGCACAACCTCAATTTTGCACATAGAGTTTCTTGATAGTAAATATTGGTTTAATACTTTCTTCTCAATTAATTACTGAATGTGAACTCTCCAAAAATAGAAACTATTTTGTTAACTGTGTCCAATATCTGAATGTATGATACTGTCTGGTAGGTAGTAGGCATACAAAAAATATTTGTTAGCTGATTGACAAATAGAATGATTTAGAATTTACTATATAGTGTCATATACCTAAAATATATTTTTCTAAATCTATTTGCACCCCTTATTATGTTGAACTTTGTCAGGCTAGTAGGTAAGGTGAAGAGAGGAGAAAGTGGGAAAAAAGATTGTCTGAAGAGCTAGAGGAGAAATTGAAGAGAGGGTAAAAGGCAGACACTGACAGTAGAGAATAACATCAAATCTTAGAACATAACAAAACATATCCAGAAGTCTTTCCTGGTTTTTTTCTTTTTCTTTCAACACAAGTTTTGCTATTTAGAGGCTAATTAACTAGAATGGTGTCTCTATATCTTTACCACTGTTAACTTTTGACATTTATATAGGCCATTAACGCTTCCTCTAAAGTGACCATGTGAAGGGAGTGGGGTGAAATTTAAGCCAGGCAATTTGCTTCCTGTTGACAGAGTTTGTAATATGATTGATGGGGGCAGAAGGTGAAACTATCTGGTAAAATGAGTTTTTTTGCATTATCTGTGTATTTCATATATCAATGCCAGTATTTCTCAAACTGCAGGTCAAGACTCTAGAGGGAAGGGTTACAATATAATTTAAGGGGTTTCATATATGGGAACTATTTGGGGGTGGAAATTGTGGGTTATATTGAGAGTATGAGTCATCTTTTTATTCCTCAGCTCGCCACAATTCCTCCTTCCTAACCTGTTAAAATTTGTTTTAACAATATTCTGCCAATTAGAGGATATAAATCTTTAAGTTGTATTATTCATAGTGTAAGCACTTTAAAAGAAAACATGAGAGAGTGTTGAAATCACCTGTCTCTGCAATTCTGCCTGCAGCACCTTGCATAGTTCCTTAAAACCAGTTTATGTCTATAGATTGATTTGCTTTCCACTTACTCACAGGAAAAAAAATATGATTATTATAAGAGAAAATGACCAAAATGTGGAATTGATAGGTACCACCTATCATATTCATTATCGGTTATCATAGAGAAGAAAAAAATAAAATGTGCAGAAAATGCTTGTTCTTTATAAATTTGTTTTGAGCTCCTGATATATTAATAATATTAAACCCTGGATTAACTATATTTCCCAAGGTCTCTTTTATATATTTCATGTTTGATTTCAGGCGTTAGTTATGTTTTTGTTTCCCATTTGTCCATTTCCTTTTACATCACCTTTCTCTATTTTACCCAAGAAAAAATCCTTTTACTTGTGGACCATGAAGATTTATATTAGTACCTAAATTTTACTGCCAAATTACATTCATATTGATCAAACAACTTTGGTTGAATATTAAGCCCCTGTAAACATTTTTAAAAATTTTCAGTATATGAACATGGAAAATAATGAAAGTAAATTGTTTACCTTATCTGAACAATTGCCAGAAGAAATAAGGATTATAATGATAACATTTTATATTAGAATTGCTTGTTATAGAAGATTTTATTATAACTGACAATTCAACTTAGAGTCATAAATAAGTAAACTGATATCTGCAGTCACATATTTTATTTTTTATTTGTTGTTGTTGTTTAGTTACTAGGTCGTGTCCAACTCTTTGAGACCGCATGGACTGTAGCCCACCAGGCTCCTCTGGTCATGGGATTTCCCAGTCAAGAATACTGGAGTTGGTTGCCATTTCTTTCTTCAGGGAATCTTCCCAACCCAGGAATCAAACCCACATTTCCTGCATTGCAGGCAGATTCTTTACCAATGTGCCACTGAAGAAGCCCTGTTTTTCTATTAGTTATCATTAAAATTAAATAAAAGAATTCTTAATTTTCCAGTAAGATATTCCTCTAAAAATACATTGCAATACTTTAATATCAATATTTAATAACAGTTTTTGGCTTCAAGTAACAGACATAATTATCTTAAGCATAAGAGGGCATTCATTAGTGAATATAATTTCTAAGGGCCTGGGTGTATCTGAAGATGACTGACAGTTGGAAGCTGTGAGGAGCACCAAGACATTCTTTCAGTTTACCTTCTAGTATCATTTCGCTTATCAGATATTGCTTTCTTCATAAAACCAAAGTCATGACATATGATATCACTTCTCTTACAGTTTGGCAAGAAAGAAAAGCAAGAACCCTCTTTTTCTACATCTTGGGAGAGATTCTCACTAACATGGTGGGATTAATATCCATAGCTTGACATGTAGGGATGTGGTTGCATTATGATTGGCCCTGTTTGCATTTCCTGCCCATCCAAATAACTGAAGACGACAATGTAGCATACAGTGGAGATATTATTGTGAACCCAGGATGTCATCCAAATGTGCACAGGCAAAGTTTTAATATTCACTTAAGCCAAGTTATATAATATGCACACACACATGCAAATACATACAATATAATTGTGCATACTAAAATCTTAAACTAGATTATCTGAAGTTATTTAATTGTATATTTGATAACTGTTTTTTTAATTGAGATATTAATTTAAAAAAAGAAAGGCTACTTATGATTGCCAAGGGTGGAGGGGCTGTGGGAGAGATGAACATGAATTGGGAATTTGGATTGGTAGGTGCAAACTATTACAGTTACGATGGGTAAACAACAAGGTCCTACTGTGCAGCTCAGGGAACTATATTAACTATCTTGTGATAAACCATAAAGGAAAAGAATATAGAAAGAATGTATATATGAGTATAACTGAGTCACTTTGCTGTACAACAGAGACTGGCACATTATAAATCAGCTATCAGTTCAGATCAGTCACTTAGTCATGTCCAACTCTTTGCGACCCCATGGACTGCAGCATGCCAGGCCTCCCTGTCCATCACCAACTCCTGGAGTTGATTCAAACTCATGTCCATTGAGTTGGTGATGCCATCCAACCATCTCATCCTCTGTCCTCCCCTTCTCCTCCTGCCTTTAATCTTTCTCAGCATCAGAGCCTTTTCAGATGAGTCAGTTCTTCATATCAGGTGGCCAAAGTATTGGAGTTTCAGCTTCAACATCAGTCCTTCCAATGAACATTCAGGACTGATTTCCTTTAGGATGGACTGGTTGGATCTCCTTGCAGTCCAAGGGACTCTCAAGAGTCTTCTCAAACACCACAGTTCAAAAGCATCAATTCTTCGGCGCTCAGCTTTCTTTATAGTCCAACTCTCACATCTATACATGACTACTGGAAAAACCATAGCCTTGACTAGACAGACCTTTGTTGGCAAAGTAATGTCTCTGTTTTTTAATATGCTATCTAGGTTGGTCATAACTTTTCTTCCAAGGAATAATCATCTTTTAATTTCATCGCTGCAATCACCATCTGCAGTGATTTGGGAGCCCCAAAAAATAAAGTCTGTCACTGTTTCCACTGTTTCTTGATCTATTTCCACTATTTCGTGTTTGCCATGAAGAGATGGGACCGGATGCCATGATCTTAGTTTTCTGAATGTTAAGTTTTAAGCCAACTTTTTCACTCTCAAAGCTCTTTCACTTTCATCAAGAGGCTCTTTAGTTCTTTACTTTCTGCCATAAGGGTGTGTCATCTGCATATCTGAGGTTATTGATATTTCTCCCAGCAATCTTGATTCCAGCTTGTGCTTATCCAGCCCAGCGTTTCTCATGATGTACTCTGCATATAAGTTAAATAAGCAGGGTGACAATATACAGCCTTGACGTACTCCTTTTTCTATTTGGAACCAGCCAACATCCACTGGATCATCGAAAAAGCAAGAGAGTTCCAGAAAAACATCTATTTCTACTTTATTGAGTATGCCAAAGCCTTTGACTGTGTGGATCACAATAAACTGGAAAATCTTGGAAGAGATGGTAATACCAGACCACCTGACCTGCCTCTTGAGAAATCTGTATGCAGGTCAAGAAGCAACAGTTAGAACTGAACATGGAACAACAGACTGGTTCCAAATAGGAAAAGGAATACAAAAAAAAAAAAAAAAAATCAACTATACTTCAATAAAAAAAAATAAAGCCTACTACTAGCTTTTAAATATGGTCATTGATTTTTCACATGTAGGTAAATATATTTTTAATCAAAAGAAGAGTCAGAAAATGTAATTTATTTTTATAAAATATTTTTAAAGATCCTTATGTAAGACTAAACACTTCAGAAAGTGTTAAGACAACATCTAAACAACATTTGAGTCAAAGAAAAAGATCAAATGAGGACTTAGAATTTATTTTGAATTGAACAAAAATGAAAACTCAGTGTATTAGAATTTTGTGATGCTACTAAAGCAGTATTAAAGGGGAAATTTGTAACAGTGAATGCCTATATTAGGAAAGGAAAAAAAGGTCTCAATGACTTTAGTGTCCACCATAAGAAACAAGTAAAAGAAGAACAAAATAAAACCAAGTTAAGTGGGAAAATGAAATAAGATCAGAGCAGAAATCAGTGAGAATAAGAGCAAGATGGCAGAATAAGTAGACTCAGCCCTTGTCCCTCCACAAAGACACTGACTTAACAATCAGTTCAATTCAGTTCAGTCCAGTCGCTCAATCGTGTCCGACTCTTTGCGACCCCATGAATCGCAGCACGCCAGGCCTCCCTGTACATCACCAACTCCCTGAGTTTACGCAAACTCATGTCCATTGAGTCGGTGATGCCATCCAACCATCTCATCCTCTGTCGTCCCCTTCTCCTCCTGCCCTCAATCTTTCCCAGCATCAGGGTCTTTTCAAATGAGTCAGCTCTTCACATCAGGTGGCCAAAGTATTGGAGTTTCAGCTTCAACATCAGTCCCTCCAATGGACTTAACAATATATGGGCCAAAATATGGGTACTCCAGAAATCAAGAAATTGTGGAACCCTATGCAGGTGAAAAGTTGAGAACAGCCACACTGAAATTAATGATAAGAACTAGTTCACTTTATTTCCAGATACCTCACCCTTAAGTCAGCCGAACTCATTGCTGTTAAAGAGAACTTCAACTCATGGCTTCTTGGTGGGAAAGAGAAAACTAGAATAAGTGTCCAACATGCAAGATTTTCAGAGAACTGCCTGAAGGACTTTATTTCCTTCTTATATGACTTGGAGCATTGCCATGGTTGGAAACAGCATAGTTTGGATTCCTTGGGCCACTGAAAGTAAGAGAGAATAGGAGTACTTTGCTTTTATACCAGAGGATCTGCAGGGCGATAGACAGGGGCCAATGTGGGTTGGCACTATCAGAATGCAACTAGTTTATGGCTTCTTGGGCGGGAGAGTGGGGCATTCATCCAGGTATACCAAGGGTTGCCAGAGGGAGTGGTTTCTGATGGCCGGACTTCTAGCACTGACAGAGAACCAGGATACTTTGGATGCCTGCAGGCCATGGAATAAAAAGGAGCTGGACAGTTTCATGCTGCAGTACCACAGAACCTGCAGTATTGCAGATAGACACTAGAGGGAGTAAGAGATTATGAGCTACTGAAAGAGAAACTTAATAGCAAATCTCTCTAGTGGGGAAATTACAGGTACAAGAACAGAGAAATTGCATCCCCCCGAAAAAGGTTTCAGGGGGCCCCAGAATCTCTAGCTGTGTTAATTGGTGAAAATCTTCCCCTGTAAAAAGCCAGCCTAAAAGTACTGAGAGAAGTGCTATTTTTTTCAAATGAAAAATAGCACACACATACACAAAATCAGGGACACACAGAGACAGGAAACAGTACAATCAAAGAAACAAAATAAATCTAAACAAAGATCTATGAATTACCTGGCAGATAATTCAAGGTAATTGTCTTAAAGGAGATCAGTGGTCTACAAGAGAACACAGATAGACAACTAAACAAAATCATGAAAATACATGAGCAAAAAGAATATCAATGAAGAGACAAAAAGTACAAAAAAGAACCAAAAGGAGTTCTGGAGCTGAACAATACAATAACTAAATTGAAAAGCTCACATGAAGGGTTTGACAACAGATTTAACCAAGCAGAAGAGAAAAATCAGCAAACTCAATAACAGTTCATTTGAAATTATTGAATCAAAGGAGCAAAGAAAGAAGAATATAGAAAACTGAAGAAAGCTTAAGGGGCTTAGGGATATGATTAAGCAGCTGTTACATACATTATAGGAGTTCTAGAAGTGGGGCAGGGGGAAGATTAAAAAAAAAGGGGGGGAAAGAAAGGGACAGAGAATGTATATGGAGACATAAAACTGAGAATTTTCCAAACCTGAGAAAGCCTCTTGGTGAAAGTGAGAGAGGAGAGGAAAAAGTTGGCTTAAAGCTCAACATTCAGAAAACTAAGATCATGGCATCCAGTCTTATCACTTCATGGCAAATTTATGGGGAAACAGTGGAAACAGTGGCAGACTTTATTTTTGGGGGCTCCAAAATCACTGCAGATGGTGACTGCAGCCATGAAATTAAAAGACACTTCTTGGCAGGAAAGTTATGACCAACCTAGACAGTACATTAAAAGGCAGACACATTACTTTGCCAACAAAGTAGGGGATAACAGAGGATGAGATGGTTGGATGGCATCATCGACTCAATGGACATGAGTTTGGGTAAACTCTGGGAGTTGGTGATGGACAGGGAGACCTGGCGTGCTGCAGTCCATGGGGTTGCAAAGAGTTGGACATGACTGAGCGACTGAACTGAACTGAGAAAGGAAATGGGCACCCAAGTCCAGAAAGCTTAAGGAACTCTAGCTAAAATAAATCAAAAGAGGTCCACACTAAGAGACACAGTATAATTAAACCATCAAAAGAGAAAGTCCTGAAATCAATAAGAAAAGCAGCTTGTCATGTGCCAGGGAGCTCACTTAAGATTATCAGATTTCCTGGCAGAAACCTTTCAGTCTGTAAAAGAGTGGGATGACATATTCAAAGTGCTAATAGGAAAAGAAAACTACAAACTAAGAATACTGTATCCAGCAAAACTGTCCTGAAAAGATGAAGGATAAATAAAGACTTTCTCAGATAAAGAACAGCTGAGAGAATTTATCACCATTAGACCTACCCTACAAGAAATTTTATAGGGAGTCCTACAAGTTGAAATGAAAGGATACTATAAAGTAATGTAAAAGTATATGAAAATATAGCTTGCTGGTAAAGGCAAATGTATGCTTAATACAGAATGCTGTAACACTGTGTTGGTAGGTTAGAATGCTTCTAATTTTGATACAAAATTTAAAAGATAAAAAGTGTAAAAATTAACTACAAAATTATGTTAATACATCCACAATATATAAAGATTAATTTGTGACAATAATAAAAGTGGGGGTGGGGATATGTAAAAGAGTAGTTTTACATATGATTGAAGTTGTTATCAATATAAAATAGATTTTTATAGCTATAAGATGTTTTCTATAGGCCTCATGGTAGCCACAGAGAAAATATCTATGGAGGATACATAAAAGAAAATGAGAAAGAAATCAAAACATGTCAATACAAAAAAAAATAGCAAAAGCTTCACATCTTTCACAGCAAGTACTGTCAGAAAACTGAGGAAAAGTGAAATGGAGAGGTACATCTACTCTTTATTCCATCATAAATAGAAATTTTATCAAATCATAAATTTTTGGAATTCCAAAAATTTTTGGAATTTTGAACCAATCAGAAATTGTTTTAAGACTTTAAGAGGAGTTTTAGGTTCACAGCAAAACTGAGAGGATGGTATGACAATTTCCCATATACCATTTGCTCCCACACATGGGTAGCCTCCTCTTATCAGCATCCCCCAAGAGGATGCTGCATTTGTTACAATTGATGAACCATCATATCATTATCACCCACAGTGCATAGTTTACATAGGGTTCACTCTTGGTGCTGTGCAATCTAGAAATACAATACACAAATATATTCATGTATATAATACAAATGTTTAATAATATGTATCCATAACTATAGTATCATTAATCATCAGAGGATTTTCACTGCCCTAAGAACTTTTTACTTATTCGTCACTGTCCTTCCAGCCCTAGCAACCACTCTTTCTCCTGTCTCAATCTCTTTGCCTTTTTCAGAATGTCACTGTTGAAATCATACAATGTGGCCATTTCAAATTGGCTCATTTCACACATTTAAGTTTTCTCCGTGTCTTTTGTGATAGATCATTTGCTTTAGTATTGAATAATATTCCCTTGTCTGGATGTCCCATACTTTATTTATCTTTCCACCTACTGTTGGACATCTTGGTTGCTTTCAAATTTTGGCAATAATGAATACAGCTGTCTGCATATAGCTTTATTATAAACAATTATAAACATTTGTGTGGAAGTTTTTGTGTGGACATGCTTCCAGCTCCTTTGGGTAAATATCAAGGAGCTTGATTGCTAGATCATATGGTATGAGTGTGTTTAGTTTTGTAAGAAACTGTGGAAATCTTTTCCAAAGCAGCTGTAGCATTTTGCACTTCTGCCAGCAATGTATGAGAGTTCCTGTTGCTCCATGTTCTCTTTGGCATTGTCAGTGTTTTGAATTTTAGCCATTCTAATAGTGTGCAGTTGTATCTCATTGTTATTTTAATTTGAATTTTTAATGGCATACAATGTCGAACGTCTTTTTATATAGCTTATTTGCCATCTGTATACCTTTTCTGGTGAAATGTCTTTAAGGGTACAGGCCCACACAAATTGATTTTAAGAGATGGCTAGATAGCATCACTGACTCAGTGGACATGGATTTGAGCAAACTCCAGGAGATAGTAAAGGACAAGGAAGCCTGGAGTCCTGCAGTCTATGGGGTCGCAAAGAGTTGGACACAACTTAGCAACTGAACAACAGTAACCTTTTTATTTAAAAAAATTTAGTCTAAACTTTAAGTCCTCAAAATATGTGCTTTTTACCATTAAATATAATGTTAGTCAATTGAATATACTTTCTAGCCACTCAAAATGCTTTCTAATATATATCGCTCAGTCATGTCTGACTCTTTACCACCCCATGGACTCTACAGTCTGTGGAATTCTCCAGACCAGAGTACTGGAGTGGGTAGCCTTTCCCTTCTCCAGGGAATCTTCCCAACCCTGGGATCGAACCCAGGTCTCCCACAGTGCAGGTGGATTCTTTACTAGCTGAGTCACTAGGGAAGCCCAAGTATACTGGAGTGGGTATCCTATCCCTTCTCCAGCAATCTTCCCGACCCTGGAATCAAGCCGGGGTCTCCTGCATTGCAGACGGATTCTTTATCAGCTGAGCCACAAGGGAAGCCCTCTACTATATATAGAAATATATATTTAAGTAAATATTTTAATAATTATTAACTTTGAAAATTTATACTTTCAGTTATAAAAATTATCATGGTTCACAATTAATATAGTTTTCAGTGCAAAAAATCTGAATGGTGTATATAAGCCTGAGGCTTTTGAAATTGTATGTACTTTAGGATATGAATTGCTGCTGCTGCTGCTGCTAAGTCGCTTCAGTTGTGTCCAACTCCGTGCGACCCTGTAGATGGCAGGCCCCTCTGTCCCTGGGATTGTCTGCCATTTCCTTCTCCAATGCATGCATGCATGCTAAGTCACTTCAATCGTGTCTGACTCTGTGCGACCCTATGGACAGCAGTCCACCAGGCTCCACCATTCACAGGATTCTCTAGGAAAGAATACTGGAGTGGGTTGTCATTTCCTTAATGACATGATGATAAATTATCCCAGGAAAATAAAAGACAATTATTAGGAAAAAGTCGGGTAAAGAGTAAAAATAGATTTTATACTTCTGTTGCTAAGATATAAGGAACTCACCATGTTTTATGAAAGTACATCAATAATAGGACATCTAATATGCATTGTGCTTAGTATAGATTGTCTACAAAAGAGAGTAGCTTCTTAGTGATTGAAAATATAACCTTTAAATATGTCACAATAAAGTTTTTAATAGGCAATAATCATTTTTCTAAGTTGTTAACTTACTATATGGAATTAGTAACTTTAGTTTGCAATAAACATAACATTTGATATCCAGTCAATATTTAACTTTATTTTAATGAAAATTATAAACTTAGTGACTTAAATTAATCTTGTATTACCTGTATTTGAAAAACATTGAGGAAATTGTATGATTAGGAGAGACAAATTTGTTTTCCTGTTAGTAGTGATGCATTCATATTTTCCAGAAAGCAAAAGAACTGTAAAACTATTCGAAGGGTTCGGGTCCAGGTTCAAGAAAAAAAATTTTTTTCCTAGATGTTAGAAAGTTCATATGTCCCTCATAGTGAAATCCAGGGAAGGAAATGGCAACCCATTCCAGTATTCTTGCATGGAGAATCCCACAGACAGAGGAGCCTGGTGGGCTGCTGTCTATGGGGTTGCACAGGGTCGGACATGACTGAAGCAACTTAGTAGCAGCAGCAGCATAGTGAAATCTTGCATATGAGAATAAGCCAGTTACTGCAGGCTATTATTACCTATGACATGGGAGAATTGGTACTACCCATTATGTATTCCAACTCTGTAGAAAGGTTTTCCACCTTCCTGCTTTCTCTCTTGTCTGAGCACTCATATCCCTGGATCTCCTTATTCGGAATCACAGAATCAGTGTGGCATGGGTGTCATTATAGCCAAATATGGGTCCTTTATGACATGACAATGCAGTCAACCCTTGAACAACATGGGTTTGAACTGCACAAGTCCACAAATACCCAGCATCTTTCTCAGTAGCACACAATCTGAGGCTGGTTGAATCTGTGGATGCAGAAAGGCAATTGTGGAGAGCTGACTCAGTAACTGGAGCATCCACAGAGTTTGACATATGTGGGGGTTCCTGAATCCAATCCTCTACAGATACCGAGGGACAACTGTATCACTGTTGAATATCCAGGAAAAATACATCGGTGTTCACCACTAATGTACAACCCACAATTTTCCAAATGTGTTTCATTTTTTTACATAAAGTTTGCCCTTCTACAGGCAATATCTTAAAGCTCTACTCATGTGATATGTAAAAACATATAGGCATATCTTGGAGAGCTTATGGTTCTGTTCCAGATGACTGCAATAAGGCAGATGAAGCAAATCTCATGAAGTTTTAGGTTTTATAGTGCATTTAAAGGTATGTCTATATGATACTGTAGTCTCCCAAGTGTGTGATAGCATTATGTCTAATAAAAAACAATGTACATACCTCAATTTAAAAATTGTTTACTGATTTAGAAAATGCTACCATCATCTGAGCTTTCAGTGACTTGTAATCTTTTTGCTACTGAAGGGTCTTACCTCAGTGCTGATGGCTGCTGACTGATCATGGTGGTGGTTGCTGAAGACTGGGGTGGCTATGATAATTTTTAAAAATAATACAGCTATTGAGTTTGCCACATCAATTGACTCTTCCTTTCATGAATGGTTTCTCTCTAACATGCAACTGTTTGATAGTATTTTATCCACAGACCTTATTTCACAGTCAGAGTCAGTCTTTCAAATCCTGCTACTGTTTTATCAACTAAGTTTATGTAATATTTTAATTATTTGCTGTCATTTTGTCAGTCTTCACAACATCTTCACCAGGAGTAGTTTCCATCTTAAGAAACCATTTTCTTTGTTAATTCATATAAAACAACTCTCTGTGGAAGTTTTATCATGAGATTGTAGCAATTAGTTACGTCTTCAGGTTCCATTTCTAATTCAAGTTCTCTTGTTAATTCCACCACATCTGCAGTTACCCCTTCCATAAGAAATCTTGAACCCCTCAAAGTCATCCATGAGGGTTGGATCAACTTCTTCCAAGCTCCTGTTAATGTTGATATTTTGACCTCTTTCATGAATTTCCTTAATGACATTTAAAATGGTAAATCCTTTCAAGAAGGTTTTCAATTTATTTTGCCCAGATCCATCAGAGGAGTTAGTATCTATGGCAGCGATAGCCTTAAGAAATGTATTTATTATAGAATAAGAATTGACAGTTGAAGTTATTCCTTGGTCTGTGAGTTACAGAATGGATGTTGTGTTAGTAGGCATGAAACAACATTAGCCTTATTGTACATCTCCATCAGAGCTCTTGGTGATTAGGTGCATTGCCAATGAGCAGTACTGTTCTAAAAGAAGTCTTTTTTTTCTGAGTATAGATCTCAACAGTGGACTTAAAATATTCAATAAATTATGTTCAAAGTAGATGTGCTGTCTTGCAGGCTTTACTGTTTCATTTATAGAGCACAGGCAGAGTAGATTTAGCATAATTCTTAGGGGCCCTAGGATTTTTGGAATGGTAAATGAGTGCTGACTTCAACTGAAAGTCACCTGCTGCATTAACCCTTAACCAGAGAGTCAGCTTATTTTTTGAAACCAGAAGCCATGCACCAACCATGACTATCTAGCTATGAAAGTCCTAGAAGGCATTGCCTTCCAAGATAGGCTGTTCTACCTATCGAATAAGCTGTCCCATCTACATTGAAAATCTGTTGTTTAGTTTAACCACCTTCATGAATTATTTTAGCTAGATCTTCTGGATAACTCGTTGCAGCTTCTACATCAGTGGGGACAGATTCACTTTGCACTTTTTTTTCATGGAGATGGCTTCTTTGCTTCAATGTCATGTACCAACCTCTGTTCAAAATTTCCTTTTGCAGCTTCTTTACCTCTCTCGGTCTCCATAAAATTAAAGAGAGTTACGGCCTTGCTCTGGATTAGGCTTTGGCTTAAGGGAACATTGTGCTTAGTTTGATCTTCTACCCAGACCACTAAAACTTTCTCCATATCAGCAATAAGGTTGTTTTGCTTTCTTATCATTTGCGTGTTCACTGGAGTAGCATTTTCAAATTCCTTCAACAACTTTACACTCACAGCTTGGCTAACTGGTGCCAGAGGCCTAGCTCTTGACCTACTTTGGTTTTTAGCATGCCTTCCTCACTAAACTTAATCATTTCTAGTTTTTGATGTAAAGCGAGAGGTGTACAACTCTTTTGTTCACTTGAACATTTTGAAGTCATTCTGGTTGTTAATTGGCCTAATTTCAATATTGTTGCATCTCAGGGAATAGGGAGGTGTGAGGAGATGAAAACGTTGGAAACATTGTGAGAATTACCAAAATGTGACACAGAGACATGAAGTTGAAAAATACTTTTGGAAGAATGGTGCCAATGGACTTGCTTAATTGTGAAAAATATAATATCTACCAAGTGAAGTAAAGTGAAGCAGAATAAAACTAGGTATGCCTATACATGGGGCTTCCCTGGTGGCTTACATGGTAAGGAGTTTGCCTGCAATGAGGGAGACCCTGGGTTGGGAAGATCCCCTAGAGAAGGAAATGGTAACCCATTCTGGTATTCTTGCCTGGAGAATCCCATGTACAGAGGAGCCTGGTGGGCTACCAGTCCATGGGGTCACAAAGAGTCAGACATGACTGAGCAACTAACACTTTCACTTTATGCCTATACATGTCTTCTTTCCTCTTTGAAAACATTATATTAAAGTATATTATATAACATACAGTTATAGGTAATGGTAACCCACTCCAGTACTCTTGCCTGGAAAATCCCATGGACAGAGAAGCCTGGTAGGCTACAGTCCATGGGGTCGCAAAGAGTCGGACACAACTGAGCGACTTCACTTTCACTTTTCATAGTTCTAGGTAACTGTACAGTTCAGTGACTTTTTTACAAGATGAATACACTTATGGTACAACACATGCGTGCGTGCTCAGGCATGTCCAACTCTTTGTGACCCTATGGACTGTCATCCACCAGGCTCTGTCCATGGAATTCTCCAGGCAAGACTACTGGAGCAGATTGCCATTCCCTCCTCCAGAGGAACTTCCTGACACAAGGATCAAACCTGTGTCTCTTACATCTTCTGTATTGGCAGACAGATACTTTACCACTGAGCCACCTGGGAAACCCATCATTATGGCAGTTCAGTTCAGTCGCTCAGTCGTGTCCGACTCTTTGCGACCCCATGAATCGCAGCACGCCAGGCCTCCCTGTCCATCACCAACTCCTGGAGTTCACCCAGACTCATGTCCATCGAGTCAGTGATGCCATCCAGCCATCTCATCCTCTGTCGTCCCCTTCTCCTCCTGCCCCCAATCCCTCCCACCATCAGAGTCTTTTCCAATGAGTCAACTCTTCGCATGAGGTGGCCAAAGTATTGGAGTTTCAGCTTTAGCATCATTCCTTCCAAAGAAATCCCAGGGCTGATCTCCTTCAGAATGGACTGGTTGGATCTCCTTGCAGTCCAAGGGACTCTCAACAGTCTTTTCCAACACCATAGTTCCAAAGCATCAATTCTTCTGCACTCAGCCTTCTTCACAGTCCAACTCTCACATCCATACATGACCTCTGGAAAAACCATAGCCTTGACTAGACGGACTTTTGTTGGCAAAGTAATATCTCTGCTTTTGAATATGCTATCTAGGTTGGTCATAACTTTCCTTCCAAGGAGTAAGCGTCTTTTAATTTCATGGCTGCAGTCACCATCTGCCGTGATTTTGGAGCCCCAAAAAATAAAGTCTGACGCTGTTTCCACTGTTTCCCCATCTATTTCCCATGAAGTGATGGGACCAGATGCCATGATCTTTGTTTTCTGAATGTTGAGCTTTCAGCCAACTTTTTCACTCTCCACTTTCACTTTCATCAAGAGGCTTTTGCGTTCTTCTTCACTTTCTGCCTAAGGGTGGTGTCATCTGCATATCTGAGGTTATTGAGATTTCTCCCGGCAATCTTGATTCCAGCTTGTGTTCTTTCCAGTCCAGCATTTCACATGATGTACTCTGCATATAAGTTAAATAAGCAGGGTGACAATATACAGCCTTGACATATTCCTTTTCCTATTTGGAACCAGTCTGTTGTTCCATGTCCAGATCTAACTGTTGCTTCTTGACCTGCATATAGATTTCTCAAAAGGCAGATCAGGTGGTCTGGTATTCCCATCTCTTTCAGAATTTTCCACAGTTTGTTGTGATCCACACAGTCAAAGGCTTTGGCATAGTCAATAAAGCAGAAATAGATATTTTTCTGGAACTCTCTTGCTTTTTCCATGATAGATCACCCAAATCCAAATATAGAACACTGTCCATCAGTCAAGAGGGCTTTTTCACCTTCCTATCAGGCATTAACTCTGTCTATTAAAAAGTCACTGGTATGCTAGCTTCTACTACCATGGTTTGGCCATTTTAAGTTTATGTAAATAAAACCACACAGAGTGTACTCTTTTCTCTGGCTTATTTCACTCTAGACATTATGTCTGAGAAATCTGTCCATGTGGCTGCATATAGCAGTAATTTGTTACTTAAATTGCTGTATAGTATTCTATTGTATAGAAATGTGACCATGTAATTACTATACAGTGAAAGGATATTTTTACCATTTTGCCTATTTTGAATAATGCTATATTTACTAGTTGTGTGTGTGTGTGTGAGCATCATTTTGGGGATGGTACCCAGGGGTAAAATTGCCAACAGCGCATAAGAATGTATACAATCAGTTATGCTCAGCTTTTATAGAAACTGAAGTAGTTTTCCAAAGTGTTTTTGTGTAAGTATGAGCAGTGTAAGAGAATGTTAGTTCTGAATTTGCTAGCCACCACTATTTGTGGTCACACTATCAATCTTCTCAATGTATAGTAGTGTCTTATTGTTGTGCATATTTGCATGCCCTTATAAGTCATGATATTGCCTATCCCTTTATTTTATCGTTGGTCACTTAGGTAAGTGTACTATCATTAATGAAATGCTTGTTCAAGTCCTTTGCACATTAAGAAAAAAGTTCTTCCATTTTCTTGCTAATTGGCAGGAGTTCTATTACATCATAGATGAGTACTTTGCCGAGTATATATGTTTAAAATATCTTCTTCCAATTTTGTCTTTTGATGAACATTAGTTCTTCACTTAAATCAAGTCTAAATTGAACATATTTTCATTGATAGCTGTTGCTTTTTGTGTTCTATTTAAAAACTACCTTTCATTTGGTTACAAAATTATTCTCCTATGTTATCTTCTGAGTTGGGGCTAAAAGAAAAGAAGATTAAAATGGAGAAACAACAGAGGGATTAGAGTATTAGATAATCTGCATCATTAGTTTTCCAACTTTGCTGTACATTGAGACATGTGGAAAGTTTTTAAGCCCCCAATGCCCCTGCTGTGCCCCAAATCGACTAATAAAGAATCTCTTGGTTTGGAACCCAGGCACTGGTATATTTTAACTGGATTAGAGAGCATTTAGGTGGGGAAAAAATGAGCAAAAAAGAACTGCATGGGACCAAGTACTGTGAATGTCAATTCAGGCTAGATTGTGGGCGCCACAGAGTGAAGTAATGGTGACTGTCATGGGAATTAAAGCCATGGCTTGTAGAATTTTGCGTCCAGAATAAAGATTCAGATTGAATCCAGCAAATAGCAGGGCTGAAAAAGTTTTTTGAGGAAATTAATATGATTCACTAATCCATTAAGAGGATTAAAGTGGCAGGGGATAGAGGTGGATTGTAAGTGGGGGAAACGAGAAAATTTTCAAATTAGTACCTGTGTTCTGGCTTTTATAACTCTGGTAACTATCAGAAACTGTGTGGTGAATTTCACATGTATGAGATTTTTCTGACAAGAGGATCTAAAGCTACCATCAGATTTTCAAAGGAATCTGAAATTCCCAAAGGCTAACAGCAAGTAAATTAGAGAAGGAAATCAGTTGGTAGTTATTATGTTTTGCCACTTAAAAAGTTATTGAACACCCAAACCATGAAAAGAGAAGACTGATGACAGAGATGTTTATGGGTGGACTAAGAAGTGTCAGAGGCTGAGTGTGTGTGTGTGAGAGAGAGAGAGAAAAGGGAAGAGGCAGAGGGGAGGGGAAAAGAATGGTGAAAACAAAACATGAATTAAAAGACAAGATGACAGGAAGAATAGATACATGATTAAGAGGAAAATAATAAGAATGAGTAATGGAAGCGGTATTAAGATTTTATCATTTTATTTATTTATCGGCTGTGCTAGGCCTTTGTTGCTATGGCAGGCTTTTCTCCAGTCGTGGCGAGGGATGACTACTCACTCTCTAGTTGGCGGAGCACAGGCTTTTCATTGTGGTGGCTTCTCTTGTGGTTAAGCGTGGGTTCTAGGGCATGCGGGCTTCAGTAGTTGAAGTTCCTAGGCTCTAGAGCACAGGCTCAATGGTTGTGGCACACAGGCTTAGTTGCTCCACAACAAGTGGGATCTTCCCAGACCAGGAATCGAACCCATGTCTCCTGCACTGGCAGGCAGATTCCTTACCATTGAGCCCCAGCGAAGCCCCCTGAGGTGAAGATTTTAAAACTTGAGTTTGACAGACAATTTGATATATAGACTTGAACTTCTAAATCAATTGTATTGAAATGATCAGATGATCAGAAAGAAAAATCAATAATCAGTTCATGAACGTGAAAGTAAAAGTTGCTCAGTCATTTCTGACTCTTTGCGACCCCATGGACTATACAGTCCATGGAATTCTCCAGGCCAGAATACTGGAGTGGGGCGCCTTTCCCTTCTGCAGGGGATATTCCCAACCCAGGGATTGAACCCAGGTCTTCTGCATTGCAGGTGGATTCTTTACCAGCTGAGCCACAAGGGAAGCCAAATCAATCCATGGTCCTTATATTTTTACTGTAAGCATTCAGTGGGTATAATTTTCATTCTAGCCTCTTGTTCTTTGGTATCAAAAACTCTTTCTTTTATTTTATGCTAGGTGATCTACACATTAAATAAATTTTAAAGTAGGTATTGAAAATAGAATAAGATCCTTTAACAGATTTTAAAAAGTAATTATTTTAAGTGATAAAATTGTGTGCTAAAAGTTTAGATTTAGATGCAACTGTCAAAAAAACTTAGGAATTCATTACAATTATGAAGGGATACATTTTTTAAACTCATTTTCTCACGTAGAGGTAGGAAAGAATTATTGCACAAAGAGCTGATAGATGAGCTGAATCATATCACTGCTTCACAGATAAGGCTACTGTGAATGAAATAATGTGTTTAATGGGAAAAAGTTGACAGGTTCCTAACTTTAAACATATTACATATGTGTAAAGCCAGAATAATGGCATTTGGTACCCTGGGGTTAAATAAAAAACCCATGAGAAAAATCATAGACTTGATTTTTGGGAGATTGTGTTCATAAGGTAAAACCACATTCATTTTATGCTAATAAAATAAGCTGAGCATTTCTTGAGTGTAGTCTTTGCAAATAGCCATCATTTCAGAGACTGAGTCATCATAAAGTCTAGCTGTATTTATCATTATCTTACCACTGATAGCTGGATAGCTACAACTCCAATAAGTCTTTCATGATAATATTAAATTTTTATTTTCTAAGACTTGACAATCTGATAACTTCCATAAGGCTAAATACACTAGGTTATAAAAGCTTAGTTTTCTATATCCTCTGTCCTCCTAAGTTTTTGATGTTATGCCTTCATATATCTACTAGGCATTCTTGAAATTACTGGAATTGGAAAACTTTAATCTGCATCCCTATTGTTGGTTATTTTTCCTAGCAGAAGCAAGCTCAGAAATGGTAGATAATTGTTAGGATTTTCTTAGATGAGTGGGTGGGAAAACCAAAGAGGAAGGCAGGGAAAGACATTGAGTGCATTTGAGTTAATAGGCAATGGGATCTGAGCTGAATGAGAAAGTTAGTAAGCATAGGATGAGGTCACCAAGCAACGAAGAGGTAAAGAAAGACCTGGCCACCTCAGATGTGCTGTAGAACCTTGAGAGTGGGAATAGTTAAACAGAATAATAAAAATATAGTATTTATATTTAAAGTGTATGGACTTTTATACCATTGATACTCAGTAAGTACTCTTTCTAGTGCCCACTATTTCCTCCTTACTCTGAGGATAAAGGGAATTTTATGTGTGATATTATTTAACTTTGTTGATTTATAAAAATAAAAAAATACATTATGCTTTAAAAGAATTCTTAATGATAAAAATAGATACACAATGGCTAGAGCATATTAGGAAATGAATGTAATAGAAGGAAGTGACTTTTAAATGATGAAGAAATATTATTTTTACTTTAGTATTCATTGTTAGAGTCTTTGTAATGATTCAATATAATTACAGTGTTCATATTTTTGCAATGTACTGGCTAAGCCCAGTTGAAATTGGAGGATATGAAGTACTAAACCACTGTAAAAGAAATAATATCATGATATTAATAAGTTTGGTATTCCATGTAGATTAAGCAAGCTAAGGTGTTAAATTATGGATATCCAAATTATCTTTATTATCATTTTATAGGAGAAGGCAATGGCAACCCACTCCAGTACTCTTGTCTGGAAAATCCCATGGATGGAGGGGCCTGGGGGGCTGCAGTCCATGGGTCGCTAGGAGTCGGACACGACTGAGCGACTTCACTTTCACTTTTCACTTTCATACATTGGAGAAGGAAATGGCAACCCACTCCAGTGTTCTTGCCTGGAGAATCCCAGGGACAGGGGAGCCTGATGGGATGCCGTCTATGGGGTCGCATAGAATCAGACAGGACTGAAGTGACTTAGCAGCAGCATCATTTTATAGGAAAACCTACTAAAAGGTAGTATACAAATATACCTAGTATAAACGTGAATAAAAATTTGTGCTATAGTAAATTAGCTTATGATACCAAGTCTTCTTATATAATGAATTCTTTTTGGGTGGGCTTTTATTATTAATATAAAAGTAATAATAAGGAACTAATATATCATAATGGCTTTTGTAAGCATAACTACAACTGCTTTTGTAAAATGCAGGATGATAGGATAAAAACATTAAAATGCACACCATTAATTTATGATGAATTATAATGCCTGGTATGTTCCAATTAAACCTTGGTCAAATCTATTTTTAGCTTGTTAAAAATTACTTAACTTGGTCAATTTTGATCTTTATTTCCCCTTACTCACCCATAGTGTGGTTGCCCACCTTTTAATGAAGAAGAGAGAAGGACAAATATTAAACAAATAGATGTGAAGAGAGGTTTGCTGTATCATTTACTTCTACCATTGACAAGAGTGTCAGAATTTGTACGTGGATTTTGGTCAACAAAAATAGACTGAAATTTGTGGCAAAGTAAAATGTACTGAAACTCAGATGGAGTATCTGCATGAAACTGATGCCTATGGATGTGTAGGACTCATGAAATTATTAAACGTTTTAATCTTCATCTTTACTCAGAAAAGAAATCAACAGGTCCTACCCTCAAAGACCTTATTATCTAGAAGAATAAGGCAAGGCAAATGTGTGTTCGATAAGTAAAATGATATTCAGGGTGTATGAAGCTGAGAATGCTTTCCTCAGACTAGAGAATTCAAGGCAGCTTCATAAGAAAGATAATACTTCAAAGGAAGCTAGATGGGCAAGTTGGACTGAATTCATCTGGGGAGGGTGTGTGGACCAGTGTGAATAGAGAGAAGAGTTGTAGGTGGGGCCAGGATATTCCAGATAGATCAGATCCTGCAAAGGTCTGGAGGTGTGAGGAATATTTCACATGTTCAATATGAAATATAGTTAAGTATGGCCAGGAGTGTAAGAGAATTATGAGGGATGATGCTAGAATGTTGGGTAGGGGCATATTGTGCAGGGATTTGTATGCTGAGGCAAAGAGTTAGACATTATTGTTCCACTGGAAAAAAGTCATTGAAGAAAAAACAGTGGAAAGATTTTTAAAAAGGCTCCTCTGGTGGCAAAGTGAAAATGGATTGGGCAGTGTATCTGGATGAAAAAGAAAAATTTAGAGACTTAATAAACACATGCAAACTGAAATGGCCAGTGTAACAGAAAATGATGTTTTCAAATACCTTATTGCAACAGAGGAAAGAATCTTTTTCCTCTCATCTTGTCCTTGTGATCTTTCTAAAACGTTAATTTGTATATGTGAAATCAGTGTTTCCTCTAGAGACTCCATCAGAGAGGAATCCACTTAGAGGGTCTTTCAGGTTGGAGGCAGGATCCATTTCCTTGGGCAAGGAGGATGTACATGTCTGCTAAGTTGCGTTAGTCATGTCCAGCTCTTTGTGACCCCATGGACTGTAGGCCGGGGCTCCTCTGTCCATGGGATTCTCCAGGCAAGAATACTGGAATGGGTCGCCATGCCCTCCTCCAGGGGATCTCCCACACCCAGGGATCGAATGTCTCTTATGTCTTCTGCATTGGCAGACCAGTTCTTTACCACTAGCGCGACTATGGAGGACATCAGGTTCTTACTGGCTGTTGGCTAAAAGTTGTTCTCAAATCCCAATGGCTGCCTGTAGTTCCCTGCACTGTGCTGGGTACATGACAGTTTGCATATTCAAGTCCAGCAAGAGAGCATCTCTCCCATCTGGGGACTAATGTAATCCAATTGTATATAATTTAAGGTAATCATGAGAGCCTTTGACTGTGTGGATCACAACAAACTGTGGAAAATTCTGAAAGAAATGGGAATACCAGACCACCTTACCTACCTCCTGAGAAATCTGTATGCAGGTCAAGAAGCAACAGTTAGAATTGGACATGCAACAACAGACTGGTTCCAAATCAGGAAAGGAGTACGTCAAGGCTGTATGTTGTCACCCTGCTTATTTAACTTATATGTAGAATATATCATGCAAAACGCCCAGCTGGATGAAGCACAAGCTGGAATCAAGATTGCCAGGAGAAATATCAATAATCTCAGATATGCATATGACACCACCCTTATGGCATAAAGTGAAGAAGGACTAAAGAGCCTCTCGATGAATGTGAAAGAGGAGAGTGAAAAAGTTGGCTTGAAACTCAACATTCAGAAAACTAAGATCATGGTATCCAGTCCCATCACTTCATGGCAAATAGATGGGGAAACAGTGGAAACAGTGACAAACTTTATTTTTGGGGGCTCCAAAATCACTGCAGATGGTGATTGCAGCCATGCAATTAAAAGACACTCCTTGAAAGAAAAGTTATGACCAAACTAGACAGCATATTGAAAAGCAGAGACATTACTTTGCTAACAAAAGTTCATGTAGTCAAAGCTATGATTTTTCCAGTAGTCATGTATGGATGTGAGAGTTGGATTATAAAGAAAGCTGAGTGCCAAAGAATTGATGCTTTTTTTAAATTTTTTTTATTTTTAAACTTTACAATATTGTATTGGTTTTGCCAAATATTGAAATGAATCCGCCACAGGTATACATGTGTTCCCCATCCTGAACCCACCTCCCTCCTCCCTCCCCATACCATCCCTCTAAGACAGAAATATAGATCAATGGAACAAAATAGAAAGCCCAGAGATAAATCCACGCACATATGGATGCCTTATCTTTGACAAAGGAGGCAAGAATATACAATGGATTAAAGACAATCTCTTTAACAAGTGGTGCTGGGAAAACTGGTCAACCACTTGTAAAAGAATGAAACTAGAACACTTTCTAACACCATACACAAAAATAAACTCAAAATGGATTAAAGATCTAAACGTAAGAATTGATGCTTTTGAAATATAGTGTTGGAGAAGACCCTTGAGAGTCCCTTGGACTGCAAGGAGATCCAACTGGTCAATGATGAAGGAAATAAGTTCTGAATATTCATTGGAAGGACTGATGCTGAAGCTGAAACTCCAATAGTTTGGCCACCTGATGCAGAGAACTGACTCCTTGGAAAAGACCCTGATGGGGATGACAGAGGATGAGACGGTTGGATGGCATCACCAACTCCATGGACATGAGTTTGAGCAAGCTCCGGGAATTGGTGATGGACAGGGAAGCCTGGCGTGCTGCAGTCCAAAGAGTAGGACCCGACTGAGTAACTGAACTGAACTGAATCATGAGAATGATATCCCATCATCTTTGCCATTTTTCTATTGGTTTTTATTAGTTGGGAGGAAGCCACAAATTCTGCTTGCATCCAGAAGAATGGGATTATTGAAGGATATGCCTCAGGAGGCCATCTTATACTGTATCCTCCATACATACATTGATGAAGCTTTTGATCAAAAGTGAGAATCTAATAAGTAATCCTGTTAAAATGGAACAATCTGTTATACTTCAGGGGCTTTCCTAGTGGCTCAGATCGTAAAAAATCTGCCTGCAATGCAGTAGACCTGGTTTCAATCCCTGGGTTGGGAAGATCCCCTGGAGAAGAAAATAACTACCCACTCCAGTATTCTTGCCTGGAGAGTTCCATGGACAGTGGAGCCTGGCAGGCTACAATCCATGGGGTCGCAGAGTCAGACACAGTTGAATGACACACACACACATACACACACATACATTATGTTTCAGAGAGTGATCTTTTAAAAATACAATTGGAATCATCATCTGTAACTATACCCTATTTTCCTCCTGCTTATAACATTCTGTAATTTTCTAACACACTTGGAGTAAAGGCCAAAGTCCTCATCAAGGTTTATAGACAAACTTGAGTTGGCCCCTATTAAATCATTTCCTGTGATTTCCCTCTTTGCCCTTGTGCTCCAGTCATATTCTGAATTTTCCTAGATGTGTGCCTTTGAAATAATTATTCCCTCTCCCTCCTTACCTTCTCCTTGTCAGTGCCAACTCAAAGTCAATGTAAATTTTCCAGAAAGGCTATAATCTAGAATTTTACCAGTCATCGTTGAGTATAACCTGGTTTCTATTGTCTTTTGGAATCAGTAATTGATGGTATTTTCTTCTGGTCTATACTGCTTTTGCTGGTTAGCCTCCACCTCCTCTACAGTTGAATATAAATTCTACAAGAACAAAGTCTTAATGTGTGTAGTTCACCCAGAGCAGTTTGTTTCATTGGTGGGGCACAATATTTATTTGTTGAATGAATGAAAATCCCCTATAAATCTTCTCTGGAAGCAGCTTTTGTCATTACTTGGGAAATCAGATTTGAATTATAAAAAATACTTATTTTACTTCATGTGTTTTTGGTTTGACTCTCTACATAAATTGTCAAAATCTTAGCAAATATTGTAACTTGCATTTCTTTAGTAATCACGGTAAAAACCTCATGCTCTGAGAACATTATTTTTAATGCTGAATATATGTTGCATGTTTGTCTGGACATAACCATTATTTTCACTGAGTTGCAGTTGTGAATTAACTATTTGCCTTATTTACTGATTAGCAAGTCGTATTGTTGCTTACTAAATGTATTTCAACCATGTAAATGATTTCTTATTCCAATAAAAAATAATGAAGAAACTGATTGCAGCTATGATTCACTTGCATTCTTAAAGAAATCCATTAATGGCAATGCTATAAGATTAAGACTATTCAAATGTGCTTTAATACAAATACCCCAGAAATTTTAGTGATTTTAGGAGTATGCTACTACCTTTGAAAGGGATGTGATAATGCCATTACCAATAAAAAGAAAGACTCTTGATCAAGTAAATATATTCTGGGACTCCTTCTAGCTTGTGCAGTGCTGCCTGGTGAGGAGCTTGATAAGAGGTTGGTTTGTGTTTGGAGTGCAATCTATACTACTGATGATGTGGACTGGAGAATATAGAAATCTGGAGAGGAACTGGATGAATAATGAGTTGCACAGAGCTTTTATCTTTTCTTTTTTTTTTTTAGGGAAGCTATTCAACATTGAAAAATGTAGTAAATTTTTTTTAATATCAAGAAATTAGCTTTAATCAATTCCTCTAAGATTAAGAATAAAACAAGGCATGTTTTCTTTTCAGGAGACAAGACTGAAACTTGAACTTACAAAGCATATTTAAATATGCAGAGATTCATAGACACACTCATTTAATACCTTGTAACACAGTAGCTTGAAAAGAAGTATGCAAAAATTTATATATAATTAAGATCAAGGTGTAAAAAATGCCGGCAGTGGACTCTCCAGTAAATGCCTATTATCAGAAACTCACCTGAAGGAGCAAAGCTAGAGGAAGGTAATTAATCTTCAAGATTGAAAGTGTTATAATAGCAATTGTCCTTTTTGAGGTATATAATTGAATTTTCAAGAACATAGAGTCATCTACTTTTAAAGGTGAAAACAAAGAATGTGTATGGATTTATGACATTTCCCAAGCATCATTTTTATTTTTTAATGAAGAGATTCAAACTATTAATCTAGGTGAGATGTATATAATGACTGATCAAATTGTATCTTGGAACAGGCTGTCTAAATAGCTTATGGTCACACACAGTGACAAAGAGTTTTAATAGGTTTCATCAGCAAGGACTTCATGAATGAAAGAAGGGATAATTTCTCTTCCTATATGAGATAGGTTCTTTTCTTTCTGATGCTACCACCTCAAAAAATCTTTTCATGAATAATATAAAGCTTACAGCACTACATTCAGTCAGATAGTACTTGCATGCCCTTCAGTGACAAAGTTTGAAAGAAAGTCCTTCTCCTTGGTGAAAAAGGAGGGAGGGGAAAGAAAGCTTCATTCACTGTAGCACAGTATACAGGGCCAAGCATTGTGCTGCATTATAGGTTTTGTGTGTGTGCTCAGTCACTCAGTCATGTCTGACTCTTTGAGACCCCATGGACTGCAGCCTACCAGGCTCCTCTGTCCATGGGATTTTCCAAGAAAGAATACTGGAGTGGGTTGCCATTTCCTATTCCAGGGGATCTTCCTGACCCAGGAATTGAACTTGAGTCTCTTCCATCTCCTGCATTGGCAGGTAGATTCTTTACCACTGAGCCACCTAGGAAGCCCACTATAGGTTTACATAGATAATAAAATACAAAGTTTTCTTGCATGTTGGTGTTTTCCATCTGTTGAATAAACAAACAGGTTTTCTGTTTTTGTCATTTTTAAAACAACTTGTGCTAAGTCTCTAAATGAACAGTGTTCTCGATGTAAAGCAATGGAAAACTTGTTTAGAGAGAATGTTTTGAGAGGGCTTATTTTGAGGGTGGGTGGGTTGGCTTTTAAGCTAAGATTTAAAAGACATGGTGGAGAAATCACTGGGTGAAAACAAGTGAATATGGCTTTATATGACGCAAGAGAAAAAAGAAGGAAGGTCACTAGAGAGATGAGTCACCCCCTGCAGATGGATCAGTTAAGAACAATGACACACAGTCATTAGATTAGGAACAGGAAGGGTTTTAAGTTGCTTTGGCAAGAGCAGTTTCAGTTGAGGGTAGAGAACGAAATTCAAATTGCTCAGAATTGAGGAATGAATGAGGGCAAGGCTGGTGGTAGTAAAAGGAAAGCCATGAATACAACCAATATCAAAAGCAACTTATATAGCCAATTTCATGTTGTTGTATGATCTAAACACTTGACAACACAAGTTGTAATTAGTAGCATTATTCCATGGTAGGTTATCATAAGAGAGTATTACATAACCATTAAATGTAATGTGAGAGAATATTTAACAATATATGAAAAAGCTCACTCATTTATAAATTGAAAAGTGGAATGTAATATTGGCTATGCAGAAGTCTTTTAAATATATGACTCTAACACATCTGCCTATGAATATATAGATATAAAAAAAGATGGAACTTTCATGGTGGTCCAGTGGTTAAGACTGATGATGGTGGAGGTTCAGTTGCTAAGTGGTGTCCGACTCTTGTGACCTCATGGACTATAGCCCACCAGGCTCCTCTGTCCATGGGATTTCCCAGGGAAGAATTTGAATGGGTTGCCATGCCCTCCTCCAGGGGATCTTCCCCACCCAAGGACTGAACCTAATTGTCTTGCATTGCAGGTGGATTCTTTATCCACCAGCCACCAGGAACACCCCATGGTTAAGACTGCTGCTGCTGCTAAGTCGCTTCAGTCCTTTCTGACTCTGTGTAACCCCATAGACGGCAGCCCACCAGGCTCCACCATCCCTGGGATTCTCCAGGCAAGAACACTGGAGTGGGTTGCCATTTCCTTCTCCAATGCATGAAAGTGAAAAGTGAAAGGGAAGTCGCTCAGTCATGTCCAACTCTTTGCAACCCGTGGACTGCAGCCCACCAGGCTCCTCCGTCCATGGGATTTTCCAGGCAAGAGTACTGGAGTGGGTGCCATCGCCTTCTCCAATGGTTAAGACTACGCACTGCCAATGCCAAGGGGAACTTGGATTTGATTTCTGATCAGGAAACTAAGATCCCACATGCCATACACTGCAGCCAAAAGGTAAAACAAATAAAAGAAATAGAGAAAGATGTCAATATTAGATACCATTATTTTATATTATGTTCTATATATATGTGTGTGTGTGTAAATATAACTACAAGAGTTCATATTCATTGACTATAAACAGGTGTTATATAAGTATAAACAGTTGTCATCTCCGTGTGATTGTTTTATTGACATTAATGTTTAACAATGAACATGTATCTTATAATCACAAGTTAGAGATTAAGCATCATAAAAAGAAAATGTAACAAGCTCTAAACTCACATAGACTTGCTTCAAGTCTATGCTCTGGTAGTCACTAATTTATCTTCCCCAAGTTACTCTTTAATCCTCTGTGAAAGGAGAATTAAAATAGATGCCTTGTAAGGTTTGCAAGATCATATTAACAATATATTAAAAGTTCTAGCACTTTAAAAATGATTATGCTGTCAATAATTTACTGCTACAGGCTGAATGTTTGTGTTCCTTCCAAGTTCATATGTGGAAACCTAATCCTCAATGTGATGGTAATTGGAAGAGGGACTTTTGGGAGGTGATTAAATTTTGAGTGTTGAGCTTTCAAGAATGGGATTAGTGCCCCCAGAGAGTTCCCTGCCCACTCTGCCATGTGAAGACATAACAAAAATATATCTGCCCATGAATTAGGAAGCGGGCTGTCACTAGATGCCAGTTCTTCCAGCATGGTGATTTTGGACTTTACAGCCTCCAGAACTATGAGTAATAATTTTTTTAAAATGACCTGATTGGTGCTGTTTTTGTTGTAACAGTCCCAACAAACTAGGGCACCTCCACAGATTTTTTTAAAAGTTATATATTCTTATATGTATATATGGGCTTCCCTGGAAGCTCAGCTGGTAAAGAATTCCCCTGCAATGCAGAAGACCTTGGTTTGATTCCTGGGTCAGGACGATTCTCTGGAGAGGGATGGGTTACCCACTCCTGTATTCTTGGGCTTCCCTGATGGCTTAGATGGTAAAGAATTTGCCTGCAATGCGGGAGACCTTCATTCGATCCCTGCGTTGGGAAAATCCCCTGGAAGAGGGCATGGAAACCCACTCCAGTATTCTTGCCTGGAGAATCCCCATGGACAGAGGGAGCCTGCAGGCTACAGTCCATGGGGTTGCAAACAGTCAGATATGACTGAGCGACTAAGCACAGAACAGCACATATGTATACATACTACAATATGTATATATAATTTTAATATGTATGGAAAAGTGAAATTGAAAATGTTAGTCTCTCAGTCTTCTCTGACTCTTTTTGACCCCATGGACTGTAGCCCACCAGGCTCCTATATCCTTGGAATTCCCCAGGCAAGAATACTGGAGAGGGTAGCTATTCCCTTCTCCAGGAGATCTTCCCAACCCAGGGATTGAACCTGGGCCTCCTGCATTGCAGGCAGATTCTTTACCATCTGAGCCACTAGGGAAGTATGTATCATATATATCATATATCTTCAGTAGGATGTATTAAAAAGAACAATTGTGTAATAAACTAGGGAAAGAAGAGAATATTAAGTAAACTAATGGAATTATTAGGTATAGTTGGTACAATTCTATACGGTCTTATACTTTTAGAATAAAAATAGTAATTTTTAATTTTTAATAGGAGAAAGGTTTTACCACCCATAATATATATCCTTCAAAGATTTTTTTGTAATTTTAGGTATATTCAGGAAGTATCCTGTCATCACTGACTATGTGCTTACATATTCTACAAAACCCAAATGTGATTCATTGAGGTGTCAAAGGTGTAATTATGCTTCTGGAATTTGGAGTGTAGAAGGATCTAAAAGCGAAATGAAAAGGCCAATTATAAATTGGGCCTACAAAAATGAAAAGCAGTGATTTTTCTGCACTACTTTATAAAAAACAGAATCAGGTCATTCAGTTATTTTTACTTTAAGGTTAGGTTAGAAGATTAACTCCTTTTCTTCTTGTGATTAAGTTTGTGCAGGTTTTATAGTAAAATTTATGTCTTCTTTAAAAGTTATAGCAAAAGAGAATAAAGTTTTCCTCACCTAAGGCTACTATGAAATTGCAACTCAGAGGGAATTGCTCTTTCATATACCTTCTGTCATCAATGCAGGTTCATAAATTTCAGCTTTTTGTTTGAGTGTTCTATAAAAATGGAAATCTAAGTTGAGTTTGGTATATGCCTATTTATTTATATAAAAAGCTGTGTATACCACATATGTCCATTAATGATCTTTTGCTATATTTATTACTGCTAAGCAAGTCTGATATTTTGGCACACAGATGAAGGTGTTGGCAGACACATTCCCTTCCATTAAGGTAGTTGTAATCTGTGATAACATGGATGAAAACAGCCACAAACCACATAAAGAGTATTCAGGCAAAAATATGATACCAACTTTGAATAAGAAACAAAAGTAATAAACTGAGGGTTTGGTGCATTTTGGAAGAAATCAGCAAAGTAGTAATAGATGCATATGTAAATAAGCTCAGAAAAAGATTGTTATCCTCTCCTGTGTTCCTGGGGAGAAATTCAGGGAAATTATGGGACTTCAGTGATAGTTTGAACAGTAAAAGGAAATACATTGGAGAGAGCTTTGGGGTAGGTACTGTTGATATCACATAGATTTCCTGCTTTACAGTGATGAGTTTCATCCACTGAGGATAAAATTGGATTATATATCAACTCTCAAAGTACAGTTATATGATGGAGTTATTATCACCAACCATTAAGAGTCCCATTGCTGGATTTGCTAAGACAGCAGAGAGCAATATGAACAAAACATCTGGTATTATTTAAAAGCACATCCTTTGCTGTCAGGAGATTCCATTACTGGCTTGGCTACTCCATCATAACAATCTCTAAAGCTTTCTTTTTCTTATCTGCAAAACAGGCAGAGTAAATAGTCCTTGCAAACTCTCTTGTACTATCAGTAATGGTCTATGGTTCAGATTCACCATCAAACCCATGAGACACAGTATCTTTTAACCAGTACCAACTTTTTTGTTTTTGGTTTTAACTTTAAGGAAACTTCACATAGCAGCAATATGGCAGAGGCTATGGATTCTGCATGACTACTTTTTTTTTTTTTTTTGCATGTACTACATATATTTATACATATATTTGGTTGCACCAGGTCTTAGTTGCAGCACATGGGATCTTTGATCTTCTTTGATGCCTGCATTTTTTTGTTTTGTTTTGCTTTGTTTTTCATTTTGGCATGTAGGATCTTTAGTTGCAACATGCAAACTCTTAGTTCCGGCATGTGAGATCTAGTTCCCTGACCAGGGATCACACTCAGACCTCCTGATTGGGAGTGCAGACTCTTAGCCACTGAACCACCAGGGATCACACCAGACCTCCTGAATTGGGAGTGCAGACTCTTAGCCACTTAACCACCAGGCTAAGAGTCTGCACTCCCAATTCAGGAGGTAATGGATCCGGTAATGGATCCATAACATGTACTGCTTTTGATGTCCCAGTCACTTCATACTTGGGGCACTGTGATCAAAGATGCTGGACAACCTAGGCTTAGAGAGTAATCAATGCCTGCAATCCCTTTAGCTTTTTCCTTTAGTCACAGTCACCTCAGGTGCTCATAGTTAGCTCAATCATCAGAAAACTTGCTTCTTATCAATAGAGATTATTCATTACTTGCTGTGGACAACAAAGCAAGTGTTTGGTTCAATATGTAGTTCTTGGCTGGATTCTCACTTATTTTCTATGTGGCATCCAATTTTTCTATAAATCTTGTGAAATATATTGCTAGGAGAATTGACTGAGTCAAATTCTCAGGCATCCCTGATAAGTATCAGTCAACAATTACCCTTATTAATAAGATTCAAAATATGAGATTGATGTTTGGTTTTCAGGTGTTATGTGACCAGATTCTATTTAGGACGTGATATCTATAACTGTACTGCTGCTCCTACTAGACACACACATCTTTATAGCTTTTCTTAGTATCACACCTGGAAGCAATTTTTACATTGCTTTCTAATCAAGAGTTGAAGGTATTAATTTTCTTTAGTTTATATTTTCATCAGTAAATAAACATTTAGACATATACTTAAGTAGCTGTTATAGAGAAGTGATTCCGTTTTGGTATCAAAACTGTTTTTTCCACAGCATTGGATTTAATTCTAAGTTTCCAGTCAGGCAAAGTTGCCAAAGATCTCTTTCTATTTTGAGCATATTACTGAAATTGTCAGATTTTAGTGAAATTTACAAATATAAATGAATGTTCCATAATGTTTATTTATATATTCATGAACATGTGCTCAATTGTATCTGACTCTTTGTGAGTCCACCAGGCTACTGTCCATAGGATTTCTCAAGCAAGAATACTAGAGCAGGTTGCTATTTCCTTCTCCCAGGGGATCTTCCTGATGCAGGGATTGAACCCAGGTTTCCTGCATTGCAGGTGGATTCTTTACTGCTGAGCCATTAGGGAAACCTAATTTACGTACATTCTTATCCTTCAGTGTTACAGCTCAGAGGTGAAGCAGACGGACAGATGATTGTATTTTGCACTGTTAGTCTTCAGAGGACCATATAAGTAGAGCAAGGAAGGGAAGCTAATCACGTTGCTTTGTCTGCTTTTTTTCAGGGCTGCTTTTCCTCCATTACTTTTTAAAATCCATAAAATAGAGAAATATCATATGTTTAGTATCTTGGGATCCTTTGGTCCAAGGTTCTCTTAGTTTTCAGATTTAAAACCTTTTGGAGAAAGTTGTTAAGAAAAAAATGTACTTTTTATTATGACATTTTTCTTGTCTCTCTTCCATTTCTGCCACTTCTCTTCTCTCCTCTTGTTTCCAACTTAGTCTGATAATATGACAGCTTGAACCAACCAGTTCAATTTTGAAAAAAAAAAAAAAACACACAGAAGGTATAATATTAAAAAGTACAGAATAACACTAACCAACCAAAATCAACCAAAAGCAGAACAACTTCCCTTGCATTGTCCATTGGTTCCTAAGTGTGTCTCTTCTTAGAAAGGATGCTTCTTTCCCTACAAGGAGAATCTCTTCGCTATGCTATATTTGTTTTGGTAAATGATGAAGAGTTTCCGTGTGAGGAGGAGAATGAATATTTTTTAATGTACAGGCAAAAAACTACCTTTCAAAGGAAATGTGCCAGGAGATCAACAGGGGCATCTCTTCCGTCTTCAATGATTTTGTGCTTAAATGATGTGACTGTTTATTTCCCAGCAAGAGTTAGGACTTTTAGACTCTCGGTAACAGACAATGCATTACTTTTCCAGTTAGTTCATGACTTAATCAGGACTTATTTCCATCCTAGCTCATGCAGACATGATAGTAATGTATGCTGAGGCCCTTGCATCCTAGTTGGATAAAAAGAGGAGGAAGTTATGATCCAGCTTTATGGGAGCAAGAATATGAATACAGCTATAGAGCTATATCTTGCAGTGAATAATTATCTGTATATTATCTGAATGGTTCATAGAGAAAAGTCATGGATATGTCAATGGTGGCTAAATGATAGAGCTGTATGCTTCACTTGGGTACAGCAACATGAGAAGTCTAACTGACACAATATAAAATCCAGTGGCATTCTGGTCCAGGTAATCTGCCCACCATGAAAGAATTCTGGCCAATGATTGGTATTGGGAAAGGGGTTACAAATAGTACTGTTCCCATCATAACGTGACAGCAAGATTTAAGACAAGACAGGATATCAGAACCCAGCAAAGAAGGTGTGATTCATAGACACGTTCCCTCCCTATTTGAAAGTTGGTACTCAAGTTCTGAGGTGGAGTTAGAATCACAGATTTAATATATTAGGCGATGCCTGCTGAGAAGTTGATATAAACTGTGGCCGTACAGGGCTGGACATCACGTACTGTGTGTATGACTGAGAAATCAGTTATCATCCCTATACAACTGTAGGCAGAGGAGATTGGCGATAAGACAGTTTTTTTTTTTTTTAATTTTATTTTATTTTTAAACTTGACAAATTGTATTAGTTTTGCCAAATATCAAAATGAATCCGCCACAGGTATACATGTGTTCACCATCCTGAACCCTCCTCCCTCCTCCCTCCCCATACCATCCCTCTGGGTCGTCCCAGTGCACTAGCCCCAAGCATCCAGTATCGTGCATCGAACCTGGACTGGCAACTCGTTTCATGCATGATATTATACATGTTTCAATGTCATTCTCCCAAATCTTCCCACCCTCTCCCTCTCCCCAGAGTCCATAAGACTGATAAGCCAGTTTAACATCTCATTTTCAAGCTCATTCCCACCCTTCCCTGGGATCTTTAAAAACTCTTGGAACACAGTCTCAAAATGAGTAATTTTAGGATTAGATAAGCTAAAGTATATAAACACCAACTTTCCTAGCTCTTCAAATACACTTGGTTTAATTAATTTTTTGTTGTTGTTTAGTTGCTAAATTGTGTCTGACTCTTTGCAACCCCATGGACTGTAGCCTGCCAGGCTCCTCTGTCCGTGGGATTTCCCTGGCAAGAATACTGCAGCGGGTTGCCATTTCCTCCTCTATGGATCCTCTGGACCCAAGGATTGAACCCACATCTCCTGCATTGTTAGGTAGATTCTTTACCATTGAACCACCAGAGAAACCCTGGTTTAATTAATTATTTCAAAATTTGAAATATCACCAATAATTGTGCCAGTGTTTATTTCTCAAACAGCAAAGACTTTAGTCCATGAGATAAGCACTACAGTAGTTTTCAATATCTGGCACTCATACAGTAAACCCTTCTCTCTGATTTTTTTCAAAACATAGAGTTCTAGGGTTCTCACTGCAGGAATTCTAGGGTTCCTTGGCCTGACAGGTTTGGATGCTATAAGGATATTATGGATACTCTTATGACTTTAAGAAAATGGATCATGCTATTTAATTGAGATTTTAAGTTTATAACTTGGTCAGTTAGCATCACTGACTCAATGGATATGAATTTGAGAAAACTCCGGGAGATTGTGGAGGATAGAGGAGCCTGGTGTGCTGGTCCATGGGGTTGCAAAGAGTTGGACGTGATTTAGTGACTGAACAATAACAACTTGCTCCCCCACATGTTTCAAATACCATTAAAACTGTAGATGTTACATTTTAAACTCGATGGTAAGCTTTTATACTTTATTTTGCTGTATTTACATAAAGTTGATTATATCCATTTTTTTATGGAAAATATATCCAGTTTTATATTATTCCTCTACTTGCCCACTTTTTTTCTATTAGGAACTCTTCAGTAGTCTGTCTCAGTTCCCAAACTTTGCCATCAAAATCATCTCCAATACTTACTTAAAAGGCAGATATCTTTGTCCAACTTCAGACCTACTTCACTAGATGACTTTAATCTAATGCAAAATTTAGGAAGCAGTTAGTTGTAGATCTGTTTCTCACCCTGCCACTTCTTCACTCTATAATTGAAGAAGTACATTCAGTATTCAGCAAACATTTGTTGATTGCCGTCAAAGTGCTGGAGACTGTGCTAGGTACCAGTGGCCCAAAATAAGCAAGACATATTTCTGTCTTCAAGAAGTAATCATACACCGGAGAGTTCTAAAGCACAACACAATGGCGTATAGTTAAGTGAAAAGCGCAATAGTAGCAAAGAAAAAGAGCCACCGCCCTTTGTACAGAAAAGGAGGGTACATTATTTCACAAAAGATATGACTTGTGAGCAGGGTTGAAGTAAGTTTCTGAAGAAGTAGACAGACACCCTAGGGAGAGAAAAAATAAATATCCCTCAATGCTCAGAAAGAGTGAAAATTTCTGGTGGGTGGGGCCTACCATGCATAGGTAGAAATCTAGGGGCTTGAGAAGGGCCCTATGAATTAGAGTAAGCAGACTCTTTTAGTCTACAGGTGATGAGAAATACTGAAAGATTTTAAGGAAAATGATATGACCAGGTGAAGGTCTGCAGCTGCTTATGTATTACAAGGCAAATCATCTCTTAAAAGGAAGATTGTACCTTAATATCTCCACTGCACCAAAACAGCAAAATAGCATTGGTTATTATGAATGAATGTACAATGTAAAATAATCAGCTTTGATTTTTATAGTGGAATTGATTGGATTACTTTCATCCAGGGCACGTAAAAACAAAGATTCTAGTGATCTTGCTATGGGCAATGTTGCAAAGGACAAAATCTCTGTATTTTTATATAAAGTTTAAAAAGCAGTTATTAAGTTTTGTAAACATCTGAAATGAAATGGTGTTATTTTTTTAATTCCCCTCTTTCCTATTGGAACTTTCTGTTTGTGTATAGAATTCTTAAATGCGGTTCATTTAAGTACTTGTGACAACCACAAGTACTGTCACAAACCAGAGTGCCCTATCTCTATATATGTCCTTCATCAGCTCAGATAGTTCTTATTCAATCTTCAGGGACGAAGGAGAAATGAAAAAAAGTCTCAGGACAAGCCAAGGAGATTCACTTACTATTTATAGAATAACCTTACGTTGGAGAGAATCAGCTTTTCAAAGAGAGGGAACTAAAGCTTTCAGTATATGTTTAATAGGAATGACATCATTGTGAAATATAAAGAAACAACTGCAAAATGAAAGGAATCATTTGTAATTCTAAAAGAAGAATGTAAAGAATAAATATAAAATTATCAATGAGCTAAACTGAATGATTCTGTCATCTATTGTTTCATTTATTATTCTCTCTGGATGTTTATCTTGAGAATATTTTCTTAGGCAAGTTTTGCTATCCCCTCAAGACCTGTCCTAATAGTGAGATATTACAAAGTTAGCATCGCCTTTGCATCCTGAATATCAGCTCTACACCCATATTGAATTTTTGCAAGTGTAAAAATTGATGTGTTAATTCATAGTGGCTTTAAAGTAATTATTCCATTTAAGTAATATTTAAAATAACTTTTAAAAATTCTACTCTTGTGGATCGTAAATCCTGCCCAGTTTAAACTCTAGAAGTGTGAGAGATACTCTATTCCTTTTTTGTTTGAAATCAATTTCATGGAGCTGTAGTTTTTTTGCAGCGCTTTTATTATATAACTGGGCCCAGAAGATCCCCATCCCCCATCTGTTCACTATAATGTTTTCTTCCCATTTTATTCCAGAAGATGCCAAGACAGCCTCCCGGTGTGTTACCTTGGCAACCTCATGTGTCATGTTTTAGAACGTCCTGGGGCTGCAGCTTTATTTCCATTTGCATGCGCTTCAGTCAGCTAACTGTAAATTATAAAGGCCTTTTGTAGTATCAACCTCTTTTTTTCTTACAGAGTGAAAAACAGATAATTAAGATTACTGTTCAGTAAAATCTATTTATATTTAGGACACTATATAGGAACACTTAGATTACTCTTACCTAAAGTCATGGTATTTTTCACAAGCATGTCATAAACTGATGCTGTAACGGCATATAATATAATATGCAGTGTATTATACACATAATATAATACCCAGTGTGACTGCTTGATCTCATCTTTGAAAAGCATGTCACTTTCCAATCTTTTGATGACAACCTAGTTTTATTACATCAAGCTACAGATTTCCAATCAAGCAAATATTGAAAGTGTATCATTTAGTGTTTCTCATCTTAATAGTCCCATCTCTTTAGCTATATCTTTTTAAAAGTGTCGTAATTTTTTTCTGTAAGCTTAAAATACTTTCAAGATATTTTTTCAGAAAATAGCATACAATTTGTGTTAATCTTTCAAAGGTAGACTTTTGCATTTTTATAAAAAGCAAGAGACGTAGGTCTATAATTTGAGCAAAGTTATATATAAAATTGATAACAAAGCTAAAGTGAAAAGTAGTTCTCTTTGAAACTCCAGCATTTGTTAGGTATCAAAGTGAGGGCAATGAATCAATGTTTTCAGTTCAGGAAGAAAGCTACAGTCCTGCATGCTCCACAGTCCGCAAGATAGTTTTTGCTTCTTTGTGAAGAGTTTAGGCATTCCATGATGACTGACACCATTCCAAGAAAACGTTATGCTATGAAATAGTTACATTTTTCTGTTTGACCCAGCCTCAATGTTACTTTGAAATTAATAACCATCTCTTTCAAAGAAAGGATCTCTGAAGAGCTTTTCTAGGTAATTTTGAGGACCACCATAAACTGGGCTAGCTATATTTTTCCCTTTCCTTTGTTAGGGGGATATACTGAATATGCATCAACGTGTGTAGGGTGATTCAGTTTGTATTCTCTTTTATAGTGCTTCCTTCTAGGCTTCATTATTCTTAGTACGTCATATATTAGCTTTGAATTTGATGAAGATAGTCGAAATAGATCGATCATCTTTGTTCATAAACTTTTTATTTTTCCAAGATCCTTCCTATTCTAAAAGTATTAGGAGAATCTTCTAATATGGTGCACCCATTAAGGATGTCTGTATCTGAATATCATTTTTTTGGTCAGTATCCTTAAAGCAATATGGTTTCTTTAGATATGAATTTGTACTGGACAATTCAATACCTAAAAAGGACCTGGAGTAAAAGGTGATTTTTTTTTTTAACTCCAAAGAGGAATAAAATTAGCTTGATATTTTATTTATTGGTTTGGAAATCCTTTGAAGAGATAAGAAGGAGACAGAAGGACTAACTTTGACAGTGTCATTCAGCTTGTTCATTTTAGATCAACTACCAATACCCAAGTCTTGTTCTTACAACACTATTAAAATCTTCTCCAGACTTTAGCTGTTTGTGACACCAATGATTGCTTCCAATTTATTTTTATTTTAGGTGAACGGTTTTAATGTTTGCATATCAAAGGCAGATTGTTTCTCCTATAGCCACAGTAAGGTTACATGTGTGTGTATATATGCTCAGCTGTGTCTGTCTCTTTGAGATTCCATGAACTGCAGCCTGTCAGGCTCCTCTGTCCATGGGATTTCCCAGGCAAGAATACTGAAGTGGGTTGCCATTTCCATCTCCGGGGAACTCTTCCTGACCCAAGGATTGAACCTGCGTCTCCTGCATTGTAGGTAGATTTCTTACAGCTGATCTTCCTGGGAACCCCACAGTAAGGTTAGCTAGCACTAAATGACAGATGCGATAGTTATCTCTGGTTCTGAGCAGCCATTGAGCCAATGATCTCATTGAGATCATTGAGCAGATCTTCTAGTCAATGAAATGGTTTTTCATTTTAAATATTTGCAGATGAACTTATGTGCAGATGGATGAGGTAAACCATCTTTTTCAGTTCATGGCATATTGTCAGTCAACACTGTTCCATGCAAAGCTTCTCTCTTGTTTTCATTCTTTCTCTTAATTTTTTAATAATTTTATTGTGGTGTAATTTACATATGGGAAACTGAACCCATTTAAATTGTATGATTTATAAGTTTTGACATGTGAAAACATCTATGAAATTACCATAGATGTAGTTTTCAAGTCCATTAACAGAAGAGCCTCCTCGTGTATTTTGATCCTCAAAGTATTTTTTTTTTTTTTGACAATAAAGACTCCTGAGGTGCCCAGAGTCACACAGTGAATAGGCTCTAGTCTCAATCTTAAATTCAAGTTTATCAATTTCTGGTCTTTAAGTCTCAACATGGAATATAGAGTTTCTTTATTAAGTATCTTGAGTCTAACTGTGTATTCTGGAGTGGTTGTAAACCATCATCAGGTCTGATCCAGGTGAGTGAAGTAGAGAAAAGCATACCAATTATGAGTCAAATTGGATGGGTGGAAAAAATATAAGCCCCCAAACAAACAAGTCTTTACTCTTGTTTATTCATGGCTGTTGAGTAAGGACTTTATGTTTTCAGAGCTTCAGCATCCCTTTCTTTAAGCTGGAAGATCAATTCTTTGCCACTTATTTCAGACACCTATGAGTAATAAATGAGGTGATAGATATAAAAGTTCTTTGAAGTTTGCAAAGTGTAAGACACATGAAGAATTTATGGATGGTAAAGTGAAGTCTCTGGGAGGAAAGTAACTGTTTTTGTGGGGTGCCCATAGAAGTAAGTCAAAACTAGAGCTCTACATACAGTCTAGTTAATAATAATAATCCCATGATCTTCATTGAATATTTTTATTTTAGTTACTTAGTAACTTTGTTTCATGTCAACATTGCTTCACATTGCTACAGATAGAATTAATCTCTGAAATAACATGAAAACATTTAACATAATTATTTTAGTGTAGTTTTTCCTCCATGGTCAGGAAACTAAAGGCTGGAATTAGAACTTTTATCAGAAAATAAGATATATGCATGCTAATTCAGTATATAACATCTTTTCATTAAATTGATTTTGTAAACAAAAATTTGTCTAACAGTATGTCGTGTTTTTCCATTTTTGTCATATTTAATCTATAAATTTTTCATGCATTTACATTTCAGGCAATTCACAATTCTCTTGATTAGTGTATCTATCCATTTCCCCATGTACAGGACAATTAATCTTATTTTTTCCCTGGGGTCTAGTTTTAATATTTGTTAGAGAAAAGTAGAACATGAAATGCCAGTAAAGAAATTACCATGTGTATCATTTGCTTTCAGTTTTGAATAATATAGGTGAAGTATGTTAGCCCCAGGAAAACCCTAAATGTTGTCTTCTTACTACTTAAAGCATATGAAGACTAACTTATAATGTAACGAAGTAGATTTTTTCCAAGCTACTTTTATAATAAAACTCACTTCTTGAATAATTCAGAGCAGTGGTTCTTTAGGGGGAAGAGGAGATGGTTTTGCTCCAAAGGAAGGGAAAGTATTAGTCCCTCAGTCCTGTCTGACCCTTTGTGACCCCCATGGACTGTAGCCGGCTAGCTCCCTCTGTCCATGGGATTCTCCAGTCAGAACCCTGGAGTAGGCTGTCATTCTCTTCTCCAGGTGATCTTCCCAACCCTGGCCTCCTGCGTTGCAGGTAGATTCTTTACCATATGAGCCACCCAGAAGCCCTTTGCTCCAAAAATATCTGGAAATGTTTTGGTTTTAAAAAGTGAAGGGGTGCCGCTCATATCTAGTCAGTAGAGGCCAACGATTAGGCTAAACACCCTACAATGCACAGGACAGCCCCCACAACAAAGAATTGTCCTGCCCAAAATGTCAATAGAGCTGATATTGAGAATCCTGGCTTAGATTCAGTGGGTGACAAAATCTCATAATTGGTTGAAAGACTCACTGAGGGTTGGGGAAGGGAGAAATTTTACAGAGGCAGATTGAATAGGCATTAAAGAAAGTCATGATTTCAGCATCCAGAGCTGGGGACCGGGGAGCCTGGTGGGCTGTCATCTCTGGGGTCGCACAGAGTCGGACACGACTGAAGCGACTTAGCAACAGCAGCAGCTATGGTTTTCACACTAGTTTAAAAAATTAGAGACTTCCAAACCTTAGAGAAACAATCCACGTAGACTTAAAAATAAATCACACCTGAAAGCTGTTCTGTCAAGGGTGTTGGGAGATCAGCTTGGTCGGTCGTTTTGCCCTTCATAGATCAGTAAGGGTGGCCAGGAAGAAGGAGAAAAAATGGAAGGGAAAATATAGTAAGAGCAAAATCCAAAAAGGTAAGCCTGTGAAGGGAATAGCAATACTGTGGTGTCCTTTGTTACTGATTTTTGTGTGTAGTTTATTGGGTGGGTAGGGGGAAAGAGCGAGTGAGTGGGACGCTGGTCTTGAGCGCGCCCTCTGCCAGACTCCGGCCTCCACGCCGCACCCTCCTCCGTGCCTGCCTATTCCCAGCCGCTGCGCCCGCAGGCTGAATATTTGTTGCTCCTGTCCGTCGCGTCTTTCAGGACCCCACGGGGAGCTCCCTGTGCCGCCTCGGGATAGTTCACGGAGAGCGCGGCCCGCAAGGCCTCCGCCCTGTGAGTTTTCGGGCAAGTACCATGCAACACTGTTGCTTCGAAGTTTTTTTCTGTTTAGACAACAATGGCAACCCCACTCCAGTACTCCTGCCTGGAAAATGCCATGCACGGAGGAGCCTGGTGGGCTGCAGTCCATGGGGTCGCTAAGAGTCGGACACGACTGAGGGTCTTCACTTTCACTTTTCACTTTCATGCCTTGGAGAAGGAAATGGCAACCCACTCCAGTGTTCTTGCCTGGAGAATCCCAGGGACAGGGGAGCCTGGTGGGCTGCCGTCCGTGGGGTCGCACAGAGTTGGACACGACTGAAGCGACTTAGCAGCAGCAGCAGCAACAGCAAGAACTGAAAGTTCCAAAATAGTTCTCCTTACACCTTATTATTGTTATTTTTTGGAGGAGGGATGGGGAGAGGTGGACTAGGACATGGAGAAACTGGGGGAAATTTGACCCAATGAAAACAGTAATATTTTAATTAGCGTAAATATTTTAATTTATCCTTTACTTTCCTCATTACAAGCTGTTATCTTTTATTCCTTTGAACAAATATGACCTGAAGTTAGACTCAGTGAAAACTCAGGCAATCTTGATTCCAGCTTGTGCTTCATCCAGCCCACCGTTTATCATGATGTACTTCGCATATAAGTTAAATAAGCAGGGTGACAATATACAGCCTTGACGTACTCCTTTCCCAGTTTGGAACCAGTCTGTTGTTCTATGTCCAGTTCTAACTGTTGCTTCCTGACCTGCATACAGATTTCTCAAGAGGCAGATCAGGTGGTCTGGTATTCCCATCTCTTTCAGAATTTTCCACAGTTTGTTGTGATCCACACAGTCAAAGGCTTTGGCATAGTCAATGAAGCAGAAATAGATGTTTTTCTGGAACTCTCTTGGTTTTCTGATGATCCAGCAGATGTTGGCAATTTGATCTCTGGTTCCTCTGCCTTTTCTAAATCCAGCTTGAACATCTGGAAGTTCACGGTTCACGTATTGCTGAAGCCTGGCTTGGAGAACATGGGAGATGAGTGCAATTGTGTGGTAGTTTGAGCATTCTTCGGCATTGCCTTTCTTGGATTGGAATGAAAACTGACCTTTTCCAGTCCTGTGGCCACTGCTGAGTTTTCCAAATTTGCTGGTATATTGAGGGCAGCACTTTCACAGCATCATCTTTCAGGATTTGAAATAGCTCAACTGGAATTCCATCACCTTCACTAGCTTTGTTTGTAGTGATACTTCCTAAGGCCCACTTGACTTTGCATTCCAGGACATCTGGCTCTAGGTGATTATCTGGGTCATGAAAATGTTTTTTGTCTAGTTCTTCTGTGTATTCTGGGTTTCCCTGATGACTCAAATGGTAAAGTGTCTGCCTGCAATGTGGGAGACCTGGGTTTGATCCCTGAGTTGGGAAGATCCCCTGGAGAAGGAAATGGCAACCCACTCCAGTACTCTTGCCTGGAAAAATCCCATGGGCCAAAGAGCCTGGTAGGCTACAGTCCATGGGGTTGCAAAGAGTTGGACATGACTGAGCAACTTTACTTTCACTTTCTGTGTATTCTTGCCATCTCTTCTTAATGTCTTCTGCTTCTGTTAGGTCCATGCCATTTCTGTCCTTTATTGTGCCCGTCTTTGCATGAAATGTTCTCTGGGTATCTCTGATTTTCTGGAAGAGATCTCTAGTCTTTCCCATTCTATGGTTTTCCTCTATTTCTTTGCACTGATCACTGAGGAAGGCTTTCTTATTTCTCCTTGCTATTCTTCGGAACTCTGCATTCAAATGAATATATCTTCCCTTTTCTCCTTTGCTTTTGGCTTCTCTTCTCTTCACAGCTATTTGTAAGGCCTCCTCAGACAGCCATTGTGCTTTTTTGCATTTCTTTTTCTTGGAGATGGTCTTGATCCCTGTCTCCTGTACAATGTCACGAACCTCCGTCCATAGTTCATCAGGCATTCTATCAGATCTAATTCCTTGAATTATTGCCAAATTCAGACTTAAGTTGAAGAAAGTAGGGAAACCCACTAGAGCATTCAGGTATAACAAAGACCTCATAGTGGGTAAAATACAGAGGGGTCTAATTAGACAAGTGAACCTAGTTTAATGGAATAATCCTGTTGAGCTAAAACTAGGATTTGGTAACAAAATGGTAAAGTTGTTTCAAAAAATTTAAAAATGAATTCCCATTGTCTCTTACCTGCATCTAGAGTTACTGTTGATGTTATATGAAAATAAAGTTTAAGGTTAATTTTGCTGATTGTTTTTAAACCCTCCCTGGCACTGTGCTTATCTTACTGAGAGATGCTTAGGAAGAGTTCTGTGAATGTAACCTATTTGAAAGAGGAGAATTTGTAGGGTGGGGGGAGCAGAGTGGGGAGCATAAGGCCACTTATTATTTCATTCTTGAAATAAATTCTTGCCAAGTCTGTAAGCTAAGCTACTTTGAAAAAACTTCAGTTTCTTGTATGGTAGTTAGTAAAAGGAGGCTGAAAATTTTTGTTGGAGTTTTGCTTACTAATTGTGCAGTTTAAGACCAGTAACTTAACAGTTTGGGGGTAGTTTCTTCAACCTTAAAAGATAGTCAGTGGTTTGATTAGTGGGAATATGTAACTATTTTTCTGGCTGTAACATGAATAATCACCTTCCTCACTCCTAACAGCCTTAGGTGGACCAGGTGAAGGTGGGATGATGCTTCCCAGGTGCTTCTCATCATGATCTTTTCCCCTTCCCTTCCCATCAGGAGATTCTTGAATCCTCATAGACCAAAGACTGGGTGAGTTGCCTAACTGTATAAACTGCTGAATATTTGACTATTCTGCCAAAGACTTTCTTTAGTCATAGTTTTTTCTTAAGCAAAATTAGTAACAACATAGGTTTAAACTGGGTTGAGTGGTGAATGATTTACCTTACAGTTGTATTTGAAATGTTGTTGTTGAGTTGAAATATGTCCAAACATGAGTGTGGCACATACATGTTAAGGCTACTGTGTGTAGGCCGAGACATTCAAGAATGGATACTCTGAGGTCTTTCGGGGCTGTAGAAAAATACCTTTATAAGTTAATTAAACCTTTAATTTCTAATTTGGTTCACTTGTATCTCCGACCTCCTGGATACGGTCCTGTGTAAATTTGGCTTATTTGAGCCCCTTCTTGGCCTTAAGATGTGCACTGTTTTCACTAAAATTTACCTTGAATCATTATCTGCAATGAATTTTTATTTTGAGTACATGAGATTTTTTTTTGACTGATATGCCATGTGTATAAATTAATCTAATTTATTTATATGGATTGCTATAGTATTGAATGTATACATGTTACTATATGTGAGGGTGAGTATAATATTAAATTTGCTGTCTGATTAGATCATGAATATATATATGTGTGTGTGTGTATATATATATATATTTCCATGATATTTTGAAGGTTTGGGGATTTGGTACTGCATTTTCTGGTAGATATTAATAATTTGAGTCAAAAAAGATCTCAGCCATTGATGACGTGTTACTTGGAATTCCTTAGGTGGGATAAATAATCTATGCAGATGAGATTCTATAAACCTGTTCATCAGATATTTCCAAGGTTATATTTGGGTAAATTCTCCTTTATGTCTTTAATCTATAAGATATAACATATGCTAACATTGGGGAATTTGAACTGAGGAATACAAGAATTGTGCCAGTGTGTTGGGCACATTTCAAGTCAGATCTGCGCCACTCACATAAGACTTGGAAACAAGATAATGAAAGTGTAGTTTTCAACCGAGTTTATCAGTTACTAGGAAGATAAATTAGGGGTAGCTAGAGGTTTGATGAGAATGTTAAGATCTGTGGAGAGGCTTGTTTGGGTCAAATTAACGGTGCTTCACCCATTTTCTATGGAGGAATGGAATGAAAGGCTTTTTGAAGAAGGAAATGTCTTCCCATCACCTGAAATTAAGTTGGGGAAAGTTCACAGTATCCATTCATAGGGTTTGATAGCATTTTGGAAATTCATACTTACATACATGTAAGTAAATAAATATATTTAAAAAGATGAGAGAAATGTCCCTGCCTGAGCAGAGTTAGGAAGCTGCATTAGGAGTAAACTGCAGTGACATCTTCCCTGGTAGCTCAGATGGTAAAGCATCTGCCTGCAATGTGGGATACCTGGGTTCAATCCCCAGGTTGGGAAGATCCCCTGGAGAAGGAAATGGCAACCCACTCCAGTACTCTTGCCTGGAAAATTCCATGAATGGAGGAGCCTGGTAGAGCAAAGCCTGGTAGATCGCAAAGAGTCAGACATGACTGAGCAACTTCACTGGCAGTGACATCTGTCGTGGGAGAAGGCTGTATACATTTGACTGATTCTTGGGAAGAAGTTGTCCTGAAACCATTTAGAAAGCTTCTCTAACGAGGAAGACCAAAGGTGGACCTCTGGAAGTGAATAGAAGCCACCAGCAGAGAGGAATATTTCCTATCAGGACAAGTTGAGTGTTCAGTTGGGTGTCCTTGGAGAAATGGACAGATGTGTTCCTTCTCACCCCAGTCAGGATTTGTCGTCTGTCGCCCAGAAGACGCAGCCTCCATATGACGTTGGCACCTGCCCCTTCCTCCATGTGACCCCTAAGGGTGACAGTCTAGTGAAGGGGGAAGGACTCAAGAGAAGAAAGCACCTAACCTGCTCACTGCTACAGGCTTTTTAGCCTGAAATGGGCTCAAGATGGGAAAAGCAGAGGTTTCACCTTTATGAAGTTTGAATTTGATTATTACATTAGGTGGACATTTTAACTAATGAAATGGGATGATCCTTTTGATTAAAGGGAATTGGAAAACTGGATACTTCTTAAGGTTTTATCTAGGAACAGGAAAAGAATTATCCCAGAGAAGAAGGTTGAAAGACAGTGGAAGAAAGTTCTTTATGTTTATCAGGGAGTCTAACTTCTTTAAAGAAATGATTATTTTGTGATTCCTTTGTTTTTGGCTCAGCTGTGGGATCTTGGCCAATGTGCTTAATTTGTCCAAAGCTTTGGTTTCTATACCAGTACACGGGCATAATACTCGTACCTATTTCAAATCTTATTGTGAGAAACGAATGTTACTAACACAGTGCCTGACACAATGTAGAAAGTGAAAGTGAAAGCCTCTCAGTTGTGTTCGACTCTTTGCAACCCCATGGATGGTACAGTCTATGGAATTCTCCAGGCCAGAATACTAGAGTGAGTAGCCTATCCTATTGCCAGGGGATCTTCCTGTCCCAGGAATTGACCTGTGGTCTCCTGCATTACAGGTGGATTCTTTACCAACTGAGCTATCAGGGAAGCCTGATGGTTCAGTATCAGACTCAGGTGCTAATTTATCTGTTTAGGTGAATCATTAGAATGACTTGGCTGAGGCAATAGAAATCAACAGATTTCAAGCCTGGGCTGAAGAAAGTGGTGAGCAAAGGCACAAACTTGTCTGATGCCTTGATTCTGGCTACTCCTCCCAGATGTGAGGAAGGAAGTGTCAACTTGCCTAACCAGTTTTTTCCGACGCCTTTAAAAGTAAACACAGTAAAACAGCTTCTTAAAGATACAACTGAATATATATCTGTAAAAATAGGAGCACAAACCAGGGCTTCTCTGGGCCATTTATATAAAATAGTTTTAGGGGAAAAATAAAGATTCTGGCGAAGGTGAAAACGGAGTCCAGTTGTTGAAGGCAAAGGTAATACTTAAAAGTCAGATCGCATAGATGTCTAAATCCAAATGCCAGTGAATTATTTTCAGATAATACGACATCAAAGGCACTTGTGGCTATGGATAACATGTAAACATTTGAAATCTCAGAACCACTACTTTGGCTTCAAACACCGGGAAGGTGTTTAAATGGTGACCAAGGAGTAGCATTACTTTTGCTTTCTTTGAGTTTAAATGTTCCAGTTGTTTGCGAAAAATAAACCAATGTATTATGAAATTCAAGATGTAAACTAAACTCCAGAGGAGTGACATGTGGTTAGGAAGGCACTAAAAATATGCAGCTGGATTTTGATATTCTCATAAACATAAAGGCTTGATTTGGTTTTGGCCTTTTGTTAACTTTTAGTAAAATTACACAAGTAAGTATCTGCATACCAGGGAAAATAATCTCAATTAAAACATCCAAAAGAGAAGGCATCCAGCTCACTGTGACTTGTTCAACCACACAAATTGAACTATAAAATATATATAGGTATAAAAGAATACCCATGGTGCCTTTTTGTGTTCTTTAAAAGAAGTAAAAGTACCTGGCTCTTTGATCTTGTCTCTAGTCTCTTGCCTTTTTAAACATGGTTCCAAGGACACTTATTTCTCCATAAATGTGTAATCAGTAGGAGCTGACAAAATAACTTTGTGCAACTCCTTGTTCATTTTCCCTCCACAGCTCCATAGCTCTTAAATTAGAGATTAAAAAAATTCGAAGTGTGGGAGGCAGAGGATCAGTGCAAATCCATCTGAACTTGAAAGAATCTTTTGATATTTTAAACTAAGTGTCCATATTGGGATGAACAGTATCATTATCTTTTCATGGAATAAACTACTGTTTTTAGAAACTAACCCAAGTTATGAAGAGCAGTAAATATTATAGTTTTAGTGAAAATGTTGTTATAAATATAGAGTTGTGTATTTTAAAACTTATTTCTTTTCTGTCTTCTGAAAGCAAGTGTCTAAAACAAGCTTGGAGTATAATTTTGAATCGACAGTGTACTCACAGGTCCTTCTCCCTCATTTTGTAACTGAATCTTAGATTGAGATTCTACATCGATTAGTAGGACTTGGACTGGAACATAGACCTTGCTGTACATCTTTATGATAAAAAGAAGTCCAAGAAAGTTAAGATCTGTGACAGTGACTTTTTTTTTAAAGGTTTGGATTTTGGGGGATAGATTTAGGTAAGTGAGAATAGCTTAATTTGATATAATAGTAGTCTTATTTAATAAAGAAATAGGAAATAATAGCTTTTTATTTTATTTTTAAACTTTACATAATTGTATTAGTTTTGCCAAATATCAAAATGAATCTGCCACAGGTATACATGTGTTCCCCATCCTGAACCCTCCTCCCTCCCCATACCATCTCTCTGGGTCGTCCCAGTGCACTAGCCCCAAGCATCCAGTATCGTGCATCGAACCTGGACTGACATCTCATTTCATACATGGTATTTTACATGTTTCAAGGAAATAATAGCTTTAAATCATTTATCTAAATTATTTTAGTTTAGAGATATAAAACCATAGTTTGAAAATGTCAAAGAATATTTGAGAGAACATTTACCTGGATAAAGCCACAGGAATGACTATTTATCATTCTTTCCTTCTTTAGTAGGATATGGCAATCTTTCTTAAAATTCTCAATTTTTTTCAACATTTTCTAGATTGTAACTTTTGTTGAATTAGAGCACAATTCTTAAGGAATTTGAACCAGCTTTTTCATTTCAATTATTTAATTGTTTTTAATAGTGTTCATTTTATAACAATTTCAGTGCTTGATGTATGGAATATTTTATTATGTGCTGCTGTATGTACTTGAATGTTCAAATTCTGGTAAACTCTAGTAGTTCTGAGCAACATCATGTTTGTCAAATTTACTAACTGCTTGGCATACCATTTTCTTAAATAGCCTTAGACACATTTACTGAACTATGTACTAAAAATAGTTTATTCATTTGTAATCCGTATGATACTATATTGGAAAAGGGAATGGCAACCCACTCCAGTATTCTTGCCTGGAAAGTTCTATGGACAGAGGAGCCTGGCAAGCTACAGTCCGTGGGGTCGCAAAGAGTTGGACACGACTGAAGCGATTTAGCATGCACACATGCATGATACTATATATGTATAGAAATTCATTTGCCAATAAAAATCCCACCTATCTGATAATTTTTATAGATAGAATAATAATTGTTTAATAAATAACATAATTGGCACTCTGAAAGGAATCAAACTGTGGATGAATTAAATCATTTGTTATTTTTAGTCTAGGCTATCTTTAATTAAAGAGGATGTTAAACTTGTTAACTTAAATGATTTATAAGGCAAATGATTGGGTTGCCACCTGTTACTGAAATCAGTACATTTTGGTGTAAAGCAATGAATTAAATAACCACTCCATTTTCTTTAGAAGCACTTGAGTTTATATAAGGTTTAGAATTTCATCCACTCTTCAAACTCCTTTTCAGTAAATTTCTCCTCAACCACCATGATTTAAGGTAAAATACCTTTTGTATTGGGTAAGAAGTGATGCCCTTAATTTAACCAACCACGTGACAGACGTGATGTGAAAATAGTTAAGTAACAATGAAAGCTGCTCCTAGAGACAAAAAACACACTGTGTCGTTTCACAGGAATTTTCATCTGTTAATGTATAGTGACGTTTGAATCATTGGGAGTGTTTGAAGAAAGGTTTGGGTCATTAAATAAAGGGTAGATGGTAGTTCATCCATGTTGGTTTCTGAAATTGCCTGTAAAATGTATCATGAAATAAATTCCTCCCACTTGCTATTTCGTCCCCCTTATGCTTGATACTGTGTGTGTAAATATCAGGCTGAAATAGTGGGACTTAAGTACTTAATTAGGTGACTCAGAATTAGATATTAAGTATAGGAGTATGGGGCATCTCTAAATATTTTAAACCTTGTGGCTAATATATCATAACATATTTAAGGCATGATTGAAACTGGATTGTCTTCTAGTAAAAGTTCAAGAATCCAGAGTTGAATTTGACTGTTTTAAAATTACATGGTCATTAACTTGTAATCAGTGTTGTTGGTTTATCACAAAACAGTATTCTTGTTAGCAGAAATCATTGTCACCATGAGAGTACTTTCAATCACAAGCACTAGAGATTTGATACTGACACATGTTGAGAGGATATCGCATTCAATTAAAACAAAACTAGCCCATTAATGGTGAAAAATGTGTTTTCTGGAGCCAGACTGACTATATGCAAATCCTGACTTCACCATTTCCTAGCCATGTGATTTTTGAACAAATGACTATCCTCAGCTTTCCTCCCATGAGGCTGAGTTTGTGAAATGACATATTTATACATTCTTCAAAGTCTTGCTCTAAGGGTTGAATGACTTAGTATGTATCAAGTGCTTAGAATATTGCCTAGCACATTTGAATTATCAACAAATATTAGCTATTAGTTCTCCACCCTTGCTTCCCCCGACCCTGCTTTTTTTTGTCCAGCTGCAGTGCGTTTCAAACTACTTTGTGCTAAATTCTCACCTCTTGCTTTCTCCTGCTAGATTCATATCTTTTTGGTTTATGGAAGAAAGTTACTTCTCTAAGACTGAATTATGTGTGTATGGTTATATAAATATATGTAAAGATGTGTGTGTATATGAGAGCTGTATAAGTAATATTTTGGACAATATATTCAGGAGGATTTATAGGGTTTCTCTTTAAATAGCCATATTCTTGTTAAAGGCAATAGTTTGGACCGTTCTACATATGTACTTAAACACAATGTTTACAGATCTTAATAAGGCACTGACATGACATGTACATCTTTCATTGAGTATATTAGATCACTTGCTCCCAAACTTATTAGAAGATTCCTTTAATGATGACAGATCTCTGAACCAGCACATAATAGTCAAAGAAGTTTTTCCTCAGAGAACACCAAAAGTTGATGTGGGAAGCTTTCAGTTTAGTGGTTAAGACTAAGAATTGCCTTTGCTACTCAGTAGCTGTGTAATCCGGATAAGGCAATGGCACCCCACTCCAGTACTCTTGCCTGGAGAATCCCATGGATGGAGGAGCCTGGTGGGATGCAGTCCATGGGGTCCCTAGGAGTCAGACACGACTGAGCGACTTCCTTCTCACTTTTCACTTTCATGCATTGGAGAGAAAATGGCAACCCACTCCAGTGTTCTTGCCTGGAGAATCCCAGGGACGGGGGAGTCTGGTGGGCTGCCGTCTCTGGGGTCGCACAGAGTCGGACACGACTGAAGCGACTTAGCAGCAGCAGCAGCAGAAGCAGCTGTGTAATCTTACACAGTTACTTAATCGCAACTCCTCTTTAAAACAGCTTGAATTTTACATTCTTGTAATTCATATAAATGCTTTATTATATTTCAGACAATGTTGCTCATAGTTCAAATGATTAAAACAGGAGCTGGGAAGAGTAAAGTATGCAAAATGAAATTTCAATTCTATAACTCTTACCAATTGTTTCAAATGTTTACCTTTATTTTACGAAGAGAATGAATAAAAAACCTCACAATTATTTCTTCCTAGATGACGCGTTCTCTAAGAACATCTCTGGTAGTGGACCTCTACAGCATTTTTATATATGAACAATAATTTTTTTCAGTGAAAGTAGCATTTGCATAACAGCTTGTCTTAACTTTAATTTGGAAACATTAAAAATTAACGTCAAGGTACAAAATTGGGTTGTATCCCTCACTTGAAATATATTTTGAGAACTTAAAAAAACCTCAATGTCACATGATTTGTCAGTTCTATAAGTGTTTACTTCTCAATTTTTCTACAGAATAATCAATCAACTCAAAAGTCGTGAGAAACTGAATTTTGCTTTGGCTGTGGAAACAGCCTCAGAAATACCAATTCTAGATATACCTAACCGCATCTTGTCTTGCCAAGATCTAAAAAAAACAGATCCTATAATAAAAGCAAATTTTTGACTAAGGAAAAACCAATTTATGACTTCCCCAGTGGCAGTTTGAACAAATGTTGAGACTTTGGAGGATCTATTAATGTGGGAAAAATAAAAAGACATGCTTCTTTCAATGATCTGCTCCCTTAAGGTTAATCTCAGCAAATGAGTCACCACGTCAAACCCCAACCCAGAAAGTTTTGTTTTTTAATAAAAGGTTGGCAAAATAGAAAAGTTTTATTCTCCAAATGTGCAAGTCCACATTTTACTAGTTTTTCAGAACGTTAGATAAGAGCTGCTGCTGCTGCTACTAAGTCGCTTCAATCGTGTCCAACTCTGTGCGACCCCATAGACGGCAGCCCACCAGGCTTCCCCGTCCCTGGGATTCTCCAGGCAAGACCACTGGAGTGGGTTGCCATTTCCTTCTCCGATGCATGAAAGTGAAAAGTGAAAGGGAAGTCGCTCAGTGGTGTCCGACTCATAGTGACCCCAGAGATGGCAGCCCACCAGGCTCCTCCGGTAAGAGACCCATGTTAAATGAAAAGAGGTGGGTTTTGAGCTAAAAATGAATTCTGAATGAGCCATTGTTAAAGCTTTCATCCTTGTGATGGACCAGCTGCCGGATTGCAGGCTCACACCGAGTCACTCAAGGCTTACAGAACACCCAGTGTGTGCTGGACACTCAATAGTGCAGCACCATCTCTGGGATATATTGAATAATCACAGATCTCCTTTTAGACATGAATTATTTTACACTGCCCAGGACCTTTTCAAACAAAGCAGAGGAAAGTATAAAATGAATCATTTACTGGAGTTGGCTTTACTGGCTTGGAAAGGAAATTTATTTGTAGGCTCTATTTATAACTGTGACACAATAATTATGAAACCCCTTTCAGTTAAACAAAACAAATGCTAAATGCTTTATAAAAGGCTTTATTCTTGCCAAGAAATAAAGAATCTTTTAGAAATACTTTATAAGACATCTTGTCAGAGTAGTGACATGTAAAGAAGTTTATAGCAACTACAAGTGTCTGCATTTTACGAAGTCACTCGAGTCGTGTTCGACTCTGTGCTACCCATGAACTGAAGCCCACCAGGCGTCTCTGTTCATGGTATTCTCCAGGAAAGAATGCTGGAGTGGGTTGCTGTGCTCTCCTTTAGAGGATCTTCCCAACCCAGGGATTGAACCCATGTCTTTTAGGTCTCCTGCATTGGCAAGTGGGTTCTTTACCACTAGCACCACCTTGGAAGCCCACAGGTATCTACAGAGCTGCGAAAACAGTTACATTATTGTACCTATGTTTTAAACCACATTCTGCCAAGAAGTAGAAAAGTGTAAGAGAGGAGTGTTTTTTATTTTCTTGGTTTTAATTAATTAAAAAAATTTTTTTTACTCTTTTTTCGAAGGTTTGTTCTGGTAGGAAATGGAGAACCCCGGAAAAATTTATACTTATCATAGATAAATCCAATGTTGACTTCCCCCCCTCTCCTTTTTGATTTGTATTGGACTGTGGAAGGACAAGGGAGTAGAAATGAGAAGGGAATAATCTTCTGGCAAGTGAGTACCTACAAGATGGACGTTGTAGAGACTAGAGAACAAGGAGATAAAAGGTTTCTGTCATTTAGAACAGAGAAAAATATTCAATTAAAATTCTTAGATTAAGTAGAGATGACAATGGTGTAAAAGGTATTCATTTTGTAAAGAAAATATTTTTCTAGATAATTATGTAATTTAAAAGTTAAGGTTCAAAAAGATCCTGTGCTCAAAAGTATAAAAAACACAGAAGTAAGTTAACTATTTTAGGTGCAGACAAGCATTAATTTTACTTCTTTAAATAGATTCTTATGTGTTGCTAATTTTAAAAACTTATTTTGTAATAGTATTTTAAACTAGTGATTAGCAAAGAAGTAATAACTCAATTTACTATATATTTGCCGTCTCTAACTTTACATCCCTTGCTTCCTATTAAAGTACCATTCCTGTCAAGTCCCATCACTCTTAAAAAACTGCCACTTTTCACTTTTATCTTTTTATAGTTAGTTTTGTTGGATTTTCTTTTTTATGGCTATTTTTTATGTATCTCTATTACCTCTGTTTTATGAATATGACTTTTTTCTCTTTTTAAATGGTTGAGCACACAAATCTCTCTTTTTATCCTTTTTCCTCCCCAGCTTTATTGTGATATAATTAACAAAACTGTAGAGATAATTAAAGTGCCCATTATCATATACATTGAAAGGATTCCCCCCTAGTTAATTATCACACATTTGCCTCAGAGATTTATCTTTTGGTGTGTGAGAACATTTCAGTTTTCCTCTTAGCAAATTTCAGTTATACGATAGTATTACACAGTAGCGTTATCAGCTATAGTTGCTATGTTTTTTGTTAGATCCTCAGATCTTATAACTGAAAGTTTATACCCTTTTGCCAACATTGTCTTATTTCCTCCAACCCTTAGCCGCCACTTTTCTACTGTTTCTGTGAGTTTGATGTTTTCTTTATTCCACATAAGTAATGCCGTGTAGTATTTGCCTTTCTGGTTCTGACTTGCTTCACTTAGCATAATGCTTTAAGGTTCAGTACAAATTGTTGCAAATTTCAAGAGTTCCTTCTTTCTCATAGCTGAATGATATTTCATTGTATGAAATATCATTGTATCTTGTTATCTTCCTCTGTTGATGGGCACTTAGGTTGTTTCCATAGTTTTCTGGCCATTTAAAACATCTCTAAGTGAAGTGAAAGTTGCTCAGTTGTGTCCGACTCTTTGCGACCCCATGGACTATACAGTCCATGGAATTCTCCAGGCCAGAACACTGGAGTGGGTAGCCTTTCTGTTCTCCACGGAATCTTCCCAATCCAGGGATTGAACCCAGGTCTCCCGCATTGCAGGTGGATTCTTTACCAGCTGAGCCACAAGGGAAGCCCTAGAATACTGGAGTGGGTAGCCTATCCCTTCTCCAATCTCCAGGGGATTGTCCTGACCCAGGAATAGAACTGGACTCTCCTGCATTGCAGGCAGATTCTTTGCCAACTTAGCTATCAGGGAATATTAAGTTTCTGCCTCTTTGATAATGTCCTTTAAATTCTTTTTCTTCTGCAGCCCTCACCCATTTCACTAATTAAATTGTGAATAATTAAAGTTAAAGAATGAAATGATTATTTGTATGAGTACATTTTTGTGATTTACAATCATAAAAGAACTCCAACCAGAATGCATGTCTCAGGCATGGATACTGTTTTCCACTTTTTTTTCAGTGCCCATAATAGTGACAGACACAGCACTGGAAATAGAGATGAGGATCAAACAGAGAGAAATTATGTTAAAATACTACATTGTAGTTGTTGGTAAGTTGCCCGTCATGTCCAGCTCTGCGATCCCATGGACTGCAGCATGGCAGGCCTCCCTGTCCCTCACCATCATCTGGAGTTTGCCCAAGTTCATGTTCATTGAATTGGTGATGTTGTCCAGCCATCTCATCCTCTGATGCCCTCTTCTCCTTCTGCCCTCAGTCTATCCCAGCATCAGGGACTTCCCCAATGAGTCGTCTGACCAATATACTGGAGTTTCAGCATCAGTCCTTCCAGTGAATATTCACGGTTGATCTCCATTAAGATTGACTGGTTTGATCTCCTTGCTGTCCAAGGGACTTTCAGGAGTCTTCTCCAGCACCACAGTTCAAAGGCATCAATTCTTTGGCATTCTGCCTTCTTTAAGGTCCAGCTGTCATAATCATATGTGACTACTGGGAAGACTGTAGCCTTGACTATACAGACCTTTGTTGGCAGAATAATGTCTCTGCTTTTCAACACACTGTCTAGGTTTGTTGTTGTTTTCCTACCAGGAAGCAGTCTTCTGATTTCATAGCTGTAGTCACTGTTTGCAATGGCTTACTAATGAACTGTTTTTAAATATGAAGGTACTCTAAACCTAAAGGTGGGGAGAAACCAGTGGAAGGTGCTTATTAATAGGTTCTCTTGTCATATTTCCTCTAAATTTATGAATATGACAGGTGTTCACAAGTATAGGGGTGATTATGGGAATCTTATCAAACTATAATAATAATCAGAAAAAGTCCATTGTGCATACATTAAGAGAATCAAAATGTCATAGTAGGTAGTAGAGAGGTGGACATAGGACATTATCTTAAAAAATGAAAGAAGAACTTACAGAGGTATTTTCCTCTTACTTTTTTAGGGTATTTTCTTATGATTTTCCAAACAAAATGACAGGATGTTATGACATGATCCTTTTGCTTTGAGTCCTACATTGCAGTCAGTACAAGAATTTCTTTTAGAAACAGGCACTACCCATTTTCCCAAAGATTTTTTAAATTAATGCTTTGATATTAAAATTAATCTTTTCTGAAACTTACCTTGGTGGATTCTTTCTTCAGTTTTTAATTTAACTCTGGTATATCACCATTTGTCTATGGCTTTCCAATTTATTGTAAATAATAGACTATTTTTAACATTTTACTTTGCAAATGATTTGAATATCATTTACACATATATATCATATATGTGTAAATATCATATATATCACAGTATTTTCAACACTCTGATTGATAGAGAGGGACTGAACAGTTAGATTGAGCAATGAAGATGGTAACCAAATAGTAAATGGGGGGAGATATGAGTGCTAACCTGTTTCACAGGTCATCAGTTCACTTATGAATTAGTTTGGGCAGTGATGTTTTGCTTTTCTATCCTACTTTATAAATTCACAGTGTTTTGAAAATGAATGTTAGGGTAATGGGAAATCCTGATAAATATTTGAAGCTAGAGGTGTATAGAGAGTATTCTTAAGGGCAAATTGTGACTTGACTAAGGATCAGGTGTGCCATTCATGGAAGCTTCCTATCCACCAGTGTCAGACTTCTCTGCCATTGGCAAGGTGGACGATCAGGTCTCTGAAGGTGCATACCCACCATGTTTCATATAATTTCACCCAGTCTCACACTTCACACAATATTCATTCCCTTTTCTTTTCTCCCATTCTCTTCCCTTTCCCCCTTTCATGATTGGTGCTGTTTTTAAAATAGTTTCTGGCTGCTTTCTTTTAGAGATATCTTTATTTTTATTTCAAGATAGACTTTTCCCCTTAACTTTTAATTTTGTATTGAGGTGTAGCTATTTAACAATGTTGTGATAGTTTCAGGTAAACAGAAAAGGGACTGAACCATGCATACACAATGTATCCATTCTCCCCAGATTCTCCTCCCATCCAGTCTGCCACATAACATTGAAAAGAGTTTGATGTGCTATATAGTAGGTCCTTGTTGGTTACCCATTTTAAATATAGCACTGTGTGTACACGTGTACATGTCCATCCCAAACTCCCTTTCCCCGTTCTTCCACCTAGCAACCATAAGATCTTTCTCTAAATCTGTGAGTCTCCTGTTTTGTAAGATCATTTGTATCATTTCTTTAGATTCCCCATGTAAGGGATGTCATGTGGTATTTCCTCTTCTCTGACTTACTTCACTCAGTAGGACAGTTTCTAGCTCCATCCATGTTGCTGCAAATGGCATTATTTCATTCTTTCTAATGACTGAGTAATATTCCATTGTATATATGTACCACATCTTCTTTATCCACTCCTCTCTTGATGGATGTTTAGGTTGCTTCCATGTCTTGGCTCTTGTAAACAGTGCTGCAGTGAACATTGGGGTGCATGTATCCTTTTGGATTATGTTTTGCTCTGGATATATGCCCAGGAGTGGGATTGCAGAGTAAGATAAACTCGATTTTGAGTAACTTATGCTTATGGAAAATGTACAGGATATCCCTGCCTCCACCTTCCTGCAGTTTTCCCTATTAACATCTTGCATTGGTATAGTACATTTGTTAAAATTGATAAGTGAATGTTAATATACTAACTTTATTCCACTATTTATGTTAGGATTTACTCGGTTGGACCTTCTGTGGGTTTCACAAATGTATAATCATCTATTGGCAATGAGAGTGTTGTGCAGAGTAGTTTTATGCCCTAAGAGTCTTCTGTGCTCTAGTCATCCCTCCCTATCTTCAAATCCCTGGAAACCACTAATCCTTTTGCATTTTTGATACTTATTTCTTTTCTAGAATGTTGATAGTTGGCATTATAAAATACATAGCCCTTTCACTTGGGCTTACTCATCAGTTTTTTTGATGAATCTCCATTCTGATTGGTCACTTAGTCTTCGTTTTGCTGAGGTCTTCACACCTCTTGCAGTGTTCTTCATGGAAAGGATCTTAAATGATCCCATATGTGCTCTCTCATTTATGTGGCCTTGATCGTGTCTATGGAAAATTCTGATAAATTCATTTTCTTTACAGCTGAGTACCAGCTGACCAGTGGGGATTACTTCTTCATTGTGCTTTTTATCAAAAAATGTAGCCAGTGTTTGACCTGGAAAGATGACTGGCATTCATTCAGGGATCTCCTTTCCTTATAGCAGCTCCTCTTTGCTGATATGGAGTTGGCAGATAATGCTTCCCATCCTTCCATTCTTCAAAAAGACTCTACTGTAAACCCTCATCAGTGTAACTGAGGGGTTTAAGAGTCATTGTACTGATTGTTGATCCCCATAAAAAATTATTGTCTGGAAACTTGCTTTGGAAGCTCAGTTTAACATCCTACAGCAGAAGCAACTCAGAATATATATTTTTCCTCAAATATTCAGAGATTTATCACGAATCCTTCTACTTTTTCCTTTGTATGCTAAAATGACACTCAAGGAGTGCCTTTCCCAGACCCCTTAATGTCATTTTTCCTGTTTTCATTTGGATACCATTTTAAATGACAGTTCTAAAATATGTGGAATAAAGCAAAACTACCAGATCAGCAAATACTACAAGAGAAGATACATATTTGTGACATGTATACATCAAATGAAAATAATATAAACTTAACAGTTTTAAATATTTTACCTATGAGAGGAATGGATCATGAGATTCTTGAATAAAAATGGTTATAAACCAAGAGTTCTTTGACTCCCCCAAGGAAGTAGTCTTCCACAAAATACCAGAAGAAATTAATTTACAAATTACTATATATATAAACAACTTTTTAGGTTTCTATACTGTTTTCCTCTTGCTAAATATGAGAGCATGACCTACTTTTCTCCAACTTGTGCCTCATTGGGTATTTGCTCTATTTTATACACAGCTATTTTCTCTTTGAGTTACTCTTCTACAGAAAGCACTTCCCAAAATGACTCATTAAAAACAGTTCTGTGAATCTTAATCAGAGATTCATAGTTTGTATTCATCTAGTTCACAACTCTGTGAATTGCCAATTTTTGTTGAATTATTTACATAGAAATGAATACATTTTAACTGTTCATTAATTGGCAGTATCTAATATTATCTTCTATTTGCTACTTGCCTTGTGGACATTAAGAAAATGATTTTGAAATTCAGTTGGCATTTTGGGAGGCTGGCCTAGATAATCCTATTTCTGGAAAATCACTGATTTATTGCAGAACATACTTAAAAAAAAATCTCTTCTTAAAGGTATATCACTCTTTTCTTTAATATCCTTAATACAGTCAATGGACTCTTTTTGTTTTAAATTGTTTGCCTTCTAACAGCTGATTATCTGGAGAAACTTAGGCTAACACCAGCCAACAGAAGGAAAACCCAGTAAATGTGGCATGACATAGCAGATAAGAATGTGGAACTATGAAGCCAAACTAAGAGGATATGAGTCCTTTGTCATCTCCTGAGTTACTTTGAGTATGTTTCTTGACCTGTCTGTAACTTAGTTTTTTATGTATGAAAACCAAATGAAAATGAAAGTGAAGTCACTCAGTTGTGTCCAACTCTTTGCAAACCCATGGACTGTAGCCTACCAGGCTCCTCAGTCCATGGGATTTTCCAGGCAAGACTACTAGAGTGGGTTGCCATTGCCTTCTCCCAAGGGTACTGGAGTGGGTTGCTATTTCCTTCTCCAGAGGATCTTCCCAACCCAGGGATAGAAGCCAGGTCTCCTGCATTGCATATGCTTTACCATATGAGCCACCAGGGAAGCCATGAAAACCAAATAATAGCACATATCTCATAGGGTAAAAATGAAGATTGAATGAGTTAATACGTGGAAAGGGCTTCTCAGTGCCTGGGATGTTTAAAACACTCAGTGAATGTATGCATTTTAGTATTTGTGACGTTGTGAGGGGAAAATAGGCCAAATCCTATTCTTTGTCTATCAGTACCAGGAATTGTCATATTTTCAGTTTTTTCCCCCACATAAAGAACAAAAGAAAGTTAATCAACTCAAATTCTGTGATTACCCTTTGCAACAGCCTGGCTTGAGAAACTATTAGCTCAAAAAAGCTAAAAATATTAAAAATCCAACAAAGGACACTAGAATTTAAATTGACAAGGTCTTTTATTTTATGAGGTATTGGCCATGGTTTAAACCATGCAGAAAGGGGTTCAGAAATTTCCTTTGCTCATAAGAATGTTTAGTCTTCTACCTTAGGGAAAGAAACAGTAGTCCTCAGTAAGTGTACATTCCCTTCTGAAAAGAACTTATTCCAGAAGGAAATAGTGTGTCAGCCCTCTGATGGGTTTCCGGATTTTGGTTCCTTCACTTGCCTCTCCAGAGGGGCCTCTGTTTGAACCCCTAACAATGAGGAGGTTCTATGCAGTCCCAGAATCTATAGCTAAGAACTGATGCGCTTGATGTTCTGTTAGCTTAAATTACCTTCTTTGATTTTATGACAAGGTATTCTGAAGGATTACTCACATTCTGGCATTCTATCTACTTTTATTTTACATGTTTTCTTTTTTCCTGGTTTGCACTTCTTACAAACCTAGAGATGAAAAGCACACAGAGCATGGGTTCACACAGAACATTGCTGTGAGGGAGAAGCTGAAGTGCTTTCCAAGTTCTCTTGGAAACCCCTGCAGACCTCCTGCCAATACTCATGCTATACAGAAAGGTTTGAGGTAAAAATTCAAAGTGATAAAATCTCAAGTGCCTAAGTTGATAGTTACTTTTTCTATATCAGTGTAACTTTAAAATGGCAAATGGTTTCTCCTCCTAGGTATCTTTTTCTAACATTATATATTTAATAAACAATATCCTATAAGGTCAATAAGGTTACACATTTAGAAAATAACTAACCCTCAGATTTCAATTCTGAGACCGTCAGATTGATTCTACATGAATCAATCAGATCAGATCAGATCAAATCAGTCGCTCAGTCATGTCCGACTCTTTGCAACCCCATGAATCGCAGCACGCCAGGCCTCCCTGTCCCTCACCAACTCCCGGAGTTCACTCAGACTCACGTCCATCGAGTCAGTGATGCCATCCAGCCATCTCATCCTCTGTCCGCCCCTTCTCCTCCTGCCCCCAATCCCTCCCAGCATCAGAGTCTTTTCCAATGAGTCAACTCTTTGCATGAGGTGGCCAAAGTACTGGAGTTTCAGCTTTAGCATCATTCCTTCCAAAGAAATCCCAGGGCTGATCTCCTTCAGAATGGACTGGTTGGATCTCCTTGCAGTCCAAGGGACTCTCAGGAGTCTTCTCCAACACCACAGTTCAAAAGCATCAATTCTTCAGCGCTCAGCCTTCTTCACAGTCCAACTCTCACACCCATACATGACCACAGGAAAAAACATAGCCTTGACTAGAGAACCTTTGTTGGCAAAGTAATGTCTCTGCTTTTGAATATGCTATCTAGGTTGGTCATAACTTTCCTTCCAAGGAGTAAGCGTCTTTTAATTTCATGGCTGCAGTCACCATCTGTAGTGATTTTGGAGCCCAGAAAAATAAAGTCTGACACTGTTTCCACTGTTTCCCCATCTATCTCCCATGAAGTGGTGGGACCGGATGCCATGATCTTCGTTTTCTGAATGTTGAGCTTTAAGCTAACTTTTTCACTCTCCACTTTCACTTTTATCAAGAGGCTTTTGAGTTCCTCTTCACTTTCTGCCATAAGCGTGGTGTTATCTGCATATCTGAGGTTATTGATATTTCTCCCAGCAAACTTGATTCCAGCTTGTGCTTCTTCCAGTCCAGCGTTTCTCATGATGTACTCTGCATATAAGTTAAATAAACAGGGTGACAATATACAGCCTTGACGAACTCCTTTTCCTATTTGGAACCAGGCTGTTGTTCCATGTCCAGTACTACATCTCAAATTAGTCTTTACGTTGACCAAAACAGAGTCACTATAGGCATATTAGTTAGGTGTCACAAAATAACTCAAATTAAGGAGTGAGTGAAGAATGTACAGCTTTTTATATAACTTGATATGTGATACTTCCAGTTTTAGTTCTCTATCACATTTTTACTTTTATTAAATTATTCCAATAGCTAAACCATTAGCTACCTGCTCGTTAAGTGAAATAAAACAGGTAAAATGTCTTGTAGTGTCTGGTATATAAAGGCATTCATTAAATATTATAATCTTACCTCCTTCAATTTCTGTGTTTCAAAATAGGGGTATTAAGAATTTAATCAGTTCCTTTATGTATGTATAATACTAGCAAATTTGATGTTGGAAGTGAGTACTAAAAAGTTGTTTTATGATGTAGCTGTTTTATTCATTGAGTGGGGAGTTGAAAGAAGGTTACAAATTGGGAATGTCCTGAAATATTCTACAAAAGCATTTTATTTAAAAAAAAAAAAGTCCCTCCCTCTTCTGCCCTCCTCCAGGGCACTGCCCATATAATTCTGGAGGTGTGAATGTGGGAAGTTTCCTTTCCCAAGTTTCCAAGTTTACCTTAGACTTAATCACAAAAGGGATCCTGGTGACTCAGATGGTAAAGAATCTGCCTGAAGTGTGGGAGAACTGGGTTCGATCCCTGAGTCAGGAAGATCCCCTGGAAAAAGAAATGGCAATCCACTGCAGTACTCTTGCCTGGGAAATCCCATGGACAGAGGAGCCTGGTGGGCTACAGTCCGTGGAGTTGCAAAGAGTTGGACACAACTGAGCAACTAACATTTGCAGTCACAAAGGAGAAGTGCAAGTGAAAGTTGCTCAGTCGTGTCTGACCCTTTGCGACCCCATGGACTGTACAGTTCATGGAATTTTCCAGGCCACAAAGGAGATCTCACTTTATTTTTTGGGACATCCAATACCCTTGAAAAAGGTTCGGGATTAATTGGGAAAGTAGACAGACAAGTTTGAACAGGGTAGTGCCAAGAATGATGACGCATCTGTAGTTTTTGAACTCAAATCCCTTACTTCTCCTTCTCTTTGTCCTTGCTTCATTATTCTTAGAAAAACTGCCTTTCTAGCTGAAATTGTCAGAAATTGCCCTTCAATGATTTTGTCATTGCTTTAAGGCCTAAAGCTATTATTCTCCAAAAGAACTCATAATTATATTGTGCATATGTTCTCAGTTGCCCAGCTGACTCTTTGTGACCACGTGGGCGGTAGCCTGCCAGACTCCTCTGTCCATGGAGTTTTCCAGGCAAGAAAACTAGTGTGTGTGTGTTCAGTCACTTCAGTTGTGTCCAACTCTTTACGACACCATGTACTGTAGCCCTCCAGGGTCCTCTGTCCAAGGGATTCTCTAGGCAAGAGAGAATTCTCTAGGCAAGAATACTAGAGTGGGTTGTATTTCCTCCTCCAGGGGATCTTCCTGATCCAGGGATCAAACCTGCATCTTCTTTTCTCCTCCATTAGCAGGCAGATTCTTTACTGCTGAGCCACCTGGGAAGCCATAATTATATATATGGGTTTGTTATTATAACTTCATGAACTTTAATATAAGGGACCCAACACCTATTTCTGCTTTATTGACTATGCCAAAGCCTTTGACTGTGTGGATCACAATAAACTGTGGAAAATTCTGAAAGAGATTGGAATACCAGACCACCTGACCTGCCTCTTGAGAAACCTATATGCAGGTCAGGAAGCAACAGTTAGAACTGGACATGGAACAACAGACTGGTTCCAAACAGGAAAAGGAGTACGTCAAGGCTGTATATTGTCACCCTGCTTATTTAACTTATATGCAGAGTACATCATGAGAAACACTGGACTGGAAGAAACACAAGCTGGAATCAAGATTGCTGGAAGAAATATCAATAACCTCAGATATGCAGATGATACTACCCTTATGGCAGAAAGTGAATAAAAACTGAAGAGCCTCTTGATGAAAGTGAAAGAGGAGAGTGAAAAAGTTGGCTTAAAGCTGAACATTCAGAAAATGAAGATCATGGCATCTGGTCCCATCACTTCATGGCAAATAGATGGGGAAACAGTGAAAACAATGGCTGACTTTATTTTTCTGGGCTCCAAAATCACTGTAGATGGTGATTGCAGCCATGAAATTAAAAGATGGTTACTCCTTGGAAGGAAAGTTATGATCAACCTAGACAGCATATTAAAAAGCAGACACATTACTTTGCCAACAAAGGTCCGTCTAGACAAGGCTATGGTTTTCCAGTGGTCATGTATGGATGTGAGAGTTGGACTGTGAAGAAAGCTGGGTGCCGAAGAATTGATGCTTTTGAATTGTGGTGTTGGAGAAGACTCCTGAAAGTCCCTTTGATTGCAAGGAGATCCAACCAGTCCATCCTAAAGGAGATCTGTCCTGGGTGTTCATTGGAAGGACTGATGTTGAAGCTGAAACTCTAATACTTTGGCCACCTGATGCGAAGACACTGACTCATTTGAGAAGACCCTGATGCTGGGAAAGATTGAGGGCAGGAGGAGAAGGGGACGCCAGAGGATGAGATGGTTGGATGGCATTACCAACTCGATGGACTTGGGTTTGTATGAACTCCAGGTGTTGGTGATGGACAGGGAGGCCTGGCATGCTGTGGTTCATGGGGTCGCAAAGAGTTGGACACGACTGAGCGACTAAACTGAACTGAACTGAAGAGTTAAGAATTGTTTTTTTTTTTTTTTTCTAATATTTGAATTTATGGGTTCTTTTTCTAAAAAGCGTAATCATTTTTTTTTTGGACTAGATTTTCTTTAAAATTAATCATCTGCAATAAGTGCTAAGTTGCTTCAGTCATGTCTGACTCTTTGTAACTCTGTGGACCGTGGCCCACCAGGCTCCTCTTTCCCTGGGGATTCTCCAGGCAAGAATACTGAAGTGGATAGTCTTTCCCTTCTCCAGGGGAAGATTGGGATCTTCCCAACCCAGGGATAGAACCCAGCTCTCCCTCATTGCAGGTAGATTCTTTACCATCTGTGCCACCGGGGAAACCCAGGAATACCGGAGTGAGTAGCCTGCCTCTTCTCCAGGGGAGCTTCCTGACCCAGGAATTAAAACTGGGGTCTTCTGCATTCCAGGTGTTTCTTTACCAGCTGAGGAAGCTAGTCTGGGATTTTGCACTAGCTTTCTAGGAAGTCATGTTACTGTCTTGTTTTATCCTCACCTACATCAGTTTCCTTCCCCTACCACTGCCAATGTGATTATAGTCATGCCATTATCTTGTTTCAAAATCCTAGAAACCAGCTGGGTATTTTAGTCATTAAGGAATTCATAGTTTTTTCAGTTTGCCATTGGTATTGTGATCCTATTACAAAAAAGGCATTCTTATTTTGTATTTATCATAGAAATGAAATAAAAATTAATGTTGATTTTCTTAAGAAAGATATGTGATTTTTATTTGCTTTGGCTTTATTTTTCTAGTATTAGATGTATTTTTAAAATATGCATTACTTTATGAAAATCCTTCATGGTTCCCCAATTTTGTTTAAATATTTTGTAGCTTTTTACTAATGTTAAAAACTCTACTTACTTTTCAGATTCATTGTTCTATGTTTGCTCACAGCTCTGTTCCCAGATATATTGAGGAATTTGCTGTTCAGTTTTTTGATTCATATTCCTTTTTTGCCTCTGCATATCTGCACTGTTCTAAATTGAATACCTTTTTCCATCTTTGATGCTAACACCTGTTCTTCCTTAGTAGCCAGTGCTTGTATATATTACTGAACTCTGTATCATACCTCATGATACATTTTCTGGCCTGCCCCACCCCCTTTTAGACAGTCAGCTACTTGACAGCAGATACTGGAAACTAGCTTTATCTGGAATGGCACCCCACTCCAGTACTCTTGCCTGGAAAATCCCATGGACAGAGGAGCCTGGTAGGCTGCAGTCCATGGGGTCGCTAAGAGTCGGACATGACTGAGTGACTTCCCTTTCACTTTTCACTTTCATGCATTGGAGAAGGAAATGGCAACCCACTCCAGTGTTCTTGCCTGGAGAATCCCAGGGACGGTGGAGCCTGGTGGGCTGCCTTCTATGGGGTCGCACAGAGTCGGACACGACTGAAGCGACTTAGCAGCAGCAGCAGCAGTAGGTGCTAGTCAATGAATGAATAAATTTGTAGCCCAAGAGCATTTTTTTCTTACAAAGTGGGCCTCCTTTACCACATTTAACTCTTTGAAGACCAAAGTTTCTAACTAGGAACAAAATCTCCATACTTGAAACAGAGGCAGGTGGTTTCCTCTGTTCCTCTTCCTCCTTCCTTGCCAAGATCTTCCTTCCCCACATCCCCTAAAAAATTCAAAGCTGGAAGTTGGGACGAATAAACATGAATGTATTTCTAGACTCTGTTAAAAAAACAAAAAACCTCATTGCCCTTCAAGACTTTTCGGGATTAATGACCTTCCTTCTGTCATTTCTTATTGTAGGCTAGAGTACAGTGTAATTTGCACAGATTTTGCACAGATTTCCGTATTCACAGGGATATCTGGAATATTGTTTTAGATGAAGTTAATATAATACATTGTGGCTATCAGTTTTGACATGATCTAAGAAATACTGAAAAGTTATAACTTGTCTGTGTTTAATATAGAGTATAATCTTACAACACAGGATAGTAACATAGTGTCTCATAAGGGGGCTTTTAACTGTATGCGTTGCTGCATTGGAAGTTTATTAGAAGAAATGGAAGAATGTGGTTACTCTTTGGAAATCAGTTCAACTGTTTTGCATGACCAAGTTTCCCTTACTTAGAAAGAAAGCCCTTGTTTTCCTTCAAAACAATGCCGTTTTGTCTCCTATTTTATCTCACTAAGGAACATTTTATTTGTGAACCAAAAAATAATTCCTCATACAACAAATGCAGATTCATTAGTGTAAATTTAGTTAATTCTTGTCAACTATGAGTTTGAAATATGAAAATAAGTGGCTGTAGAATAATGAAAAGGCATTTTTTCCCTCAGGTTGTTTTTCTGCTACACTTAGAAAAGGGGGAAGAGGAAAGAGAAAAAAATGAGAATGAGGGGGAGAACGTGAGTGGGTGGAGAGGAAAGGGGAGCGGGAAGTATCTCACTCAGTTGTAACACATCAGAAGGTGAGAAGGCAAACATGCATTTCTGAGGTCTAAGTAATATCAGCATCTGATGGGAATTCTGATATGACAGTGAGAGCTTCACTAAATATTGTGATAACAAAATGCTTGGGATTTGGTTTCAAGGACTTCAAGATGTTTCATGTTCTTGTATCCGAATTTTTATATAGTTTATTTTCCTTCATAATACCAACCATTATAAGAAATGAAGCCAATTTTGGTAACAAGTGTTTTAGTCAAAAAACAAAGGACCCCACAAATGTTAGTAGTAAGCTACTTGAATGACCTATGTTGGTTGAACAAGCAAAGAGACAGTTTTCTTTCACTGATTCATTTCATGTTCTATTGACTTGGGCACTTATATTTTTCCATTATCGTACAATATTTTTTAAAATTAGCATAAATATTATGCAGGGGTAGAAAATGTTTCCCTTCTAGTTTCTTTGACTGATCTAATAATTAAATTGATACAAGACCGACTAAGAGAAGAAACAAATTTAGTTATATACATATGAAAATCTCATAAAAACATGAGACTTAAAGGCAGTCAGACAGTTTAGGCTGACATGCTGGCCTGAGCTAAGGGTAGAGGTAGGGACTTGGGGCTTCAAAGGGGAGAGGCCTGATTCATAGGAGGAGGATGAAAGCAGATGTTTGGTAACCATCGATATTTATGCCACTGTGTAGGTAAGTCTTTAAGAAAAAGTTTTCTCTGGTAACAGATCTCTTCCTGGCCATTTTCTCTATTGTTGATGTTTGCTCGCTAAGTCATGTTCAACTCTTTGTGACCCCATGATCTACAGCATGCCAGGCTTCCCTATCCTTTACTGTCTCCCAGAGTTTGCTCAAACTCCTGTCCATTGAGTTGGTGATGCCATCCAACCCTCTCATCCTCTGTTGCCACCTTCTCCTCCTGAGAGCTACCTTTTATAGCTTGGAAAGAAACAAACAACAACAAAAAAAATGTGTCATGCCCCAAGAATGGAGATGGTCCAAGTCCTGATATTTGAGCCTGATGTCTTCTAGTGGTAGTCACTCAGTCGTGTCCGACTCTTTGTGACCCCGTGGACTGTACCCACCAGGCTCCTCTGTCCATGGGATTCTCCAGGGAAGAATACTGGAGCGAGTAGCTATACCCTTCTCCAGAGGATCTTCCCAACCCAGGAATTGAACCCAGGTCTCCTGAATTGCAGTTGGATTCTTTACCATCTGAGCCACCAGAGAAGCCCATGTCTTTTAGAATTAAGCTAACTAATCCCTTGGATTTTTCATTTACTTGAGCCAGTCCATTACCTTTTCTGTTAAAATATTATTCGTTTATTATTTGGCTGTGTGAGGTCTTCATTGCGTCACATGAGATCTTTCGTTGCAGCACAGGAACTCTCTTCTTATGGTGTGGGCTTCAGTAGTCACATGTGGGATCTTAGTTCCCCAACTCAGGACTGAAACCACCAGGGAAGTCCCTTATTGCCTTTTCCTTTAATCACTTTTGTTTTCATACTTGCATCATCCATTCCTAATAGATAGTATCTGTAATCTTGATTTTAAATCTCATTGTCAGACCATAACTTTATCTTTCCAGTTTTCTGTCACATTACTTCACTTCTTCAACTTCTCTGAAACTGCTGTTTTCTTGGCTCTTCAATGCCTAAGTAGATATTTGCACGTAGTAAGTCTCGACAGATATCTCAAGTGAATGAGTGAATTGAAGGAGTTAGTGATATAACTCTTCTGTTTAGCTCTCTCTTCTCTTTAGATTTATTTAATTTCATTTATATATGACATAACCACTTTCCTGGCAGTACCCTCTACTTCATTATCTACCATTTTCATCTCATGTCCTTGGTAAAACATTAATGTTTCATCAGTCTAACTGTCCTGTCTTCACGATTCCACGTAGGACCATGCTGCCTGCTCTTGTAGAAAATGAACTCTATCACAAAGGAACTCTCTTAATTCTCACCTACACACCTAAAATTTAACTTCACACAATACTTTCTCTTTCCCTTCTGATACAATGAAAAGACCAATGTGGGCTCTGGGTTCCATGTCTTCCCAGCTGGTTTGGGGTCTTTTATTTATCAGTTATTCTTTTGTAATACTATATCTTTAACCTCAACCTTCCTATTTTTAGTTTTTGATACATATTTGTTTTCTCATTGTTTCTCCTTCAAACTCACATTCCCTTCTAGTTATTTTCCCCCTCTCCCTCCTAATGTACAGACTTCTTGGAAGAGTTGTCAACATATCTTACCTGAATTTTTTTCACCTGCCATTTTATTCAGTTCAGTGAATTCTAGCTTTTTCCTGTGTTCTAACCCGATAACCCTTTGACAAGAAAACCTAATAACTTTCCTCCACCATTTAATAGATCTTACAAATGAAATACTGGACAGTTTTCATTTTACTTTTTTATTTTCAGTTTGATATTATAGGCCTTATTTGATCTTCCTCTGTTAAACTGCATAAGTTTTCTGCACTTTAAATTCAGTTTCTTGATCTTGATAATAAGTTTCCTGTTATACTTACACAAATAATTGTATATTTGCTAGATTTGACTAATGTCATTCTCTTCTACTGGCTTGTGTGTACTATTTTGTTCATCCTTTTAGCTACAGCGTCTCATGTTCTTCTTGCTCTATAGAATTGATTAAAATAGATATTTTTAAATGAGAGTAGCGTGATTATCTAACTCAATATGGTAGGCAGAATAGTGACCTCCATAGATATTGGTGTCCTCATCCTTAGAACTTGTGAGCATGGCATTTTTCATGGCAAAAGAAATTTTGCAGGTGTAATTAAATTAAGGGTGTTCAGATGGGGAAATTATCCTGGATGATCTGGGTGGGTAATATGTAACAAAAAATCGTCCAAGGGAAATAGCAAAGCAGGAAAATCTGAAAACATGACAGAGATGGTGGAGTGATATAGCTACAAGCCAGGTAATGCAGGTAGCCTCTAGAAGTTAGAAAGTGCAAGGAATGATTTTTCCCTTACAGCCTTCAGAAAAAAAATGCATTGGACACCTTGATTTCAGCTTTCTGAGACCCATTTCAGACCTCCACCTCCAGAGTTGTAGGATAATAGATTTGTGTTTTTACCACTCACTCTGTGGTACTTTGTCATGATGGCAGTGAGAAACTAATACATGGACCACTTTGATCTGCCTAATACTGGCAGAGACTTGTGTTCTCCTAAAGATAATGACCAGATTCTTCACATGAATGACATATAGCATCGAAAATTGGCTTTTTAAAATTGCATCAGCTTTATTTTGATCACATACTAATAACCTTAACAGAAGTTTACAATTCTAAATAACTTCCAGTTCCCTAAATAATTACATTCTTCTTTGCTTTGCCTATTCTGATCCTTGGCCTCAAAATTCCTCCCATCAGACCATTTCCTCCAAAATCGAGTATATTTGTATAGTATAACTATAGGAAATATTGCATGGTCATTTCATGTATTATTTACAAGATACATGTAATTTAAAAGTAATTTTATATTTGTATATCTGTTGAATATCCTTGTTGTTGTTCAGTCAGTAAGTTGTGTCTGAGTCTTTGCAACCCCATGGACTACAGCATGCCAGGCTTTCCTGTCCTCCACTATCTCTCAGAATTGCTTGAAGTCATGTTCACTGAGTTGGTGATGTCATCCAGTCATCTCATCCTCTGTCGCCCGCTTCTCCTGCTGTCCTCAATCTTTCCCAGCATCAGGGTCTTTTCCAGTGAATTGGCTTTTTGCATCAGGTGGCCAAAGTACTGGAGCTTCAGCTTCAGCATCAGTCCTTCCAGTGAATATTCAGGGTTGATTTCCTTTAGGATTGACTAGTTTGATCTCCCTGCAGTCCAAGGGACTCTTAAGAATCTCTAGCATCACAGTTTGAAAGCATTATTTCTTTGGTGCTCAGCCTTCTTTATGGCCAGCTGTAACAGCTGTTACAGCTCTCACATCTGTACATAACTACTGGAAAAACCATAGCTTTGACTAGACAGACCTTAGTTGGCAAAGTGATGTCTGATTTTTAGCACTCTGTCTAGGTTTGTTGTAGCTTTTCTTCCAAGGAGCAAGCATCTTTTAATTTCACGGTTGCAGTCATTGTCCATAGTGATTTTGGAGTTCAAGAAAATAAAATCTGCCACTGTTCCCATTGAATATCCTAAACTGGGTTAATATGAGGTATAATCATAGTAAGTAAAAGCCAGAAGGACTTGGAGTTTATCCACCCCTACCTTATTCACATAAGGCAGCAGAAACTGAGTCATCAATAATGTGACCAATATATTTTATCTGACTGAGGATAGTAAAGTGAGGGAGATGATAAACCAGCTATTGTAACCTCCTTCATTACTTTTGAAAGAACAGACAGAGAGGCATAAACTTTCTTATGAAATACACATATACCAATAATTCTGACAGCTCAAATATTATGATAGATATTAAAAGGGATAGAAAAAAATGGGGATTGGGGTTTTTTCAATTGTCTTTCTTTCTTAATTCTGCCTTGACTGTATTGGAGACAGTGATGATACAGATGATGAATGATGATGGTGGAGGGATGATACAGATGATGTTGATTCTGGGATGGATCCAAATTTTGTGTGACCTAAATTAAATCTGGAGCAATTTGGGGAATTCTCTATAAAAATATATATATATCTGTAACCACAAATACAAGTTTACTTGTAAAATGATTATTTAGACTGAGAAAAGATATCAGAGTTATGTCTTCAGAAGCTGATAGATATGATGGTCATTGCAGTATCCTAAAAATAATGTAATGTTATCAATTAACTGTCTAAAACAATTTTTCTATGTTTTGAGTGTATATTCTGACCACTTATTCATATGACAATAATTTCATATCTTTTTCTATAAAAAAAAAACACCAAAGTATTTTCTCTCATATGATTGTCTGAATTTTTATTTAAAATTGACTGTATAGAAGAGTTTCTTTCAGCCCCACAACTTTTTATTGATGTCATGTAAAATTTTAGGATTGTCAGAGTTGACAGAACCTCTTTATTACATCATATGGTTATAAAAGCTTGAGTAATTTTCCAACAGCCATTTTGTGACTACATTTAAACATGCTTCTCTTCTAATACCCACATAATTCTAGTGCTGGGCTCTGCAGGGAACGTTTGAAATAACTGTGATCTCTGGCCATGCACATCCATGAGAGAATCATTCACTGAGTGGTCACTAGGAACATGCTTGAAAGTCATTCCTAGGGCTAGATGGGTAGCAGTTACATAATATATGAATGACTGAAATTCACATATGTTGTGTCATATTTGTTCCCAAATCAATTGTCCCTTAGCTGAATATCAAAACAATGCTTGTAGCCAGTTCAGTGGCACCCAGACTATGGGAAGAATCATGGAGCAGAAGCAAAATGAAAAGAAACAGTGGTCTTAATTGAAAGTGGATAAAATCTAATTTGTAAAATATTTTGCACACCACACGACCATGTGAACACACTGTTTGACATCTGTAGAATTTGGGAAGAGTTTGATGTCATAGGAGTCTAGACCGTTTATCTCCTTAGCCCTGTTGCACATTTAACTTTGATAGTATTTTCAGTAGTGTTTTAGAATTTGCACGAGTCATGGCCAAAGATAAGCAAATTACTTTCTTGGGAGAAAACATTTCAGAATTCTCAAGAGTGGAAGCTAATTTTGAATTCTGAGGAAACAGAGTAGGAATAGTGGTATGGTGATAGAGTTAAAAATGAAATAAATCACAGATGTTGGCTTCCAAATTATTGCTGAATAATTAAACACATGACGCTGGCTTCTTCCTACACTTTGTCTGTGCTCTTTGTCATCATGAGTTTGAGTACTACTTTTATATCAATTTAGATAAAAATTTGGAAAAACACTAAACAGAATGCAGCCCTGTGATATCCCACTAGGTAGCTCTTCCAATCTAACACCATTTAAAAATATTATTCGAATATCTGATTCTTTAAAGCTATTCTGCTCTAATGAGATTTTAATAGTGTTTGCTTTGTGTATGCTTGATAACCTGATACAATACTGCTGAGTTTGCTGTAAAACAAACAAAAAACTATGTATATCTCAATTGCATACCTAGACCTAGAGTGCTATATTAGAACTCAAGATACTTCACAGAGATGGAGTCAAGTCATCATTCAATAAGAAATAGGGAAATACAAGTTTAAGTATCTTGTGGTAGGAAAACTTAAAGATATCTTTAAAGCTTGGATAACAGGTACCTCTGAGCTTATGAACTGTAGGAATTTCATAAGTGTTGATTGAATGGATCAATGTACTGAGAGTAATTATAGTCACTTATGCTGAAAGTAGTCTCATTTCAAACTATTTGATTTAGGAAAACTATAATTAAAATAAATAATTTAAAAAGTAATGTCTTTTTGGTATGAGATCTTTTTCCTGACATGTTCAACTAAATAACGATTTTACAATAATCTTTTGGGAGAAGAAAATAAGAAAGTGAAAATGAAAGACTTTGACGAATAGTTTTGATGGTATATATTCTTAAATTGAAAACTATACTTCTGTGTCTATAGCATGGATGCCTGCAGTAACTACTGCAGTGCTTGGCATGTATTTGACCATTATTTTGATGATTAGTGCTGTTCACCAAATGTTGTTGACTCCCTGCTTTCTGGGCATTTCATAGGACTGACGTTCTCCATAAGCTAAAGCAGTCAGATGTCATGCTGTTTGCTTTGGCCAATGGAAAGTGAGCAGAAGGAGAAACCTGAGAGTTGGCAAGTGGTACAGAATTGTCTGCTCTCCTTCTTTCTCCCCTCTCTCCTTTATCTTGGCAATTGTCATAACATGGAATTGAAGCCTTCCTCAGCCTGAGTCCCTGAAACAATGGGGAATTGTTTGTAACTGCAGCATAATCTAGCCTATTGAGACTAATGTAACTATAGAAACAGATAAAGATTCTGTTTTACTTTGTATCATATTCCTGTTAGTGCGCATTGTCAATGTTGTTTGATTTTAAAATGTACAGACCATTCAGGCCTTGGGGTTGAATTTGAGCAGTCTTCTCTGAATTAATAAATTATCCAATAATGTAAATCATATTACCCAGTCTATATTGTATAAATATTAGTATATAAGATAAATATTGTATGTCTGATTTTTCCTCTATTCCAAGCATGAATAGAAATATTTAAAATAATTATAAAAGTTATGCACATATGTACATACAATTTTTAATCTGTAAAGGTAGGCGGAAGTTTAGTTAAATAGCATATGAGAACCTTTACAGTATTAATGATGCACCGACTACCCTGATAGCTTTATAATTAATTTAATAGAAATTTTTATCAGCTAACTGATAAATCTTAGGGTACACATGGAGATATTGTGATGTCATTTAGGATAAAATATATTTAAGCTATGAGCTTTGCAAGTAGTTCAGCGGTTAAGAATCCACCTGCCAATGCAGTAGAGGTGGGTTCCATCCCTGATTAGAAGATCTTGTGAAGAAGGAAATGGCAACCCACTGCAGTATCCTTGCTTGGGAAATCCCATTGACAGAGGACCCTGGTGGGCTGTTGGACATGACTTAGTGACTGAATAATAGTATTTAAGCTAATGGTTAGTACTTTTGGAGATAGAATTTTTAGATCACATATAATGACCTTTTAAAAAATTCTGTGCTTTTAATAATGCATAAGAGTAAAAAAAAACTGCTAGTTGTGAGTGGTCATTTATTGATAAATACATTTTCTTCATGTTTATACAAATCTGATTCTTTCATATGGATACTGAGTTCGGTCATGTTTTTGTAAGAAAGTGAAAGTCGCTGAATCCTGTCCGATTCTGCGATCCCACAGACTGACCATGGAATTCTCCAGGCTAGAATACTGGAGTGGGTAACCTTTCCCTTCTCCAGGGAATCTTCCCAACCCAGGGATTGAACCGAGGTCTCCCACATTGCAGGCGGATTCTTTACCAACTGAGCTAACAGGGAAGCCCTTTGTAAGAAAGGTGCTATTCAAAACTTAGCTGTAATTTCAGATGATCTACAGCTGCTGCTGCTGCTGCTAAGTCGCTTGTTGTGTCCGACTCTGTGCGACACCATAGACGGCAGCCCACCAGGCTTCCCCGTCCCTGGGATTCTCCAAGCAAGAACACTGGAGTGGGTTGCCATTTCCTTCTCCAATGCATGAAAGTGAAAAGTGAAAGTGAAGTCACTCCATCCTGTCCGACTCTTAGCGACCCCATAGACTGCAGCCTACCAGGCTCCTCTGTCCATGGGATTTTCCAGGCAAGAGTACTGGAGTGGGGTGCCATTGCCTTCTCTGGATCTACAGCTAATCAAGAATAATTTTCTACATTCTGATTTTCTTTATCCCAATATTTAATACTTTTAAAGAAGACAAACTTCAAAGAGCTCAACTTTTATATAAAGCCTTTTAAGAGTGGGAGTGTGCAAGTTATTAAATCATGTATGATTGCTCAGAATTATTCAATATTTTCTAGTAAGTTAATTGGAGCAGGATAAGAAGGTATATTTTACTAAATCCATACAGATAAGCTTATCACTTCTTTCAAAAACAATTATTTCTTTGCATTTCTCAGTGCTGAATCTTCTCCCAGTCTGTCTGAATTGTGTTCTTTTGGAACTTGGAATAATTCCTTCTCAGTTCCCCAGTGCTTCGAGATTCGTATCTGGGGCCCAGATTCTTTAAGTCATTGCTTTAGATGGACTGCAGACCTCTAGTTCAGTGAATCCTAATTTGTTTTGAAAGTAGACTCCAATGGGAATCTGTTGAAAGCTGTGAATCTTCTCTCTCCCCCTTCCTCCCTAACCTCCCTTAAAGTCCCTGCTGCCACCCAGGCTCCCAGTCAGCTGTCTTACTTTGTGGTGGGCTCAGGGTATAGCTTCAGTCCCACTGTTGGCAGTGAGGTTGGCCCACAGGCCAAACCCAGCTTTCATATTTGATTCTAACTCATAGGTTTCTATCCTGGTTTCAGGATTTGATTTGTATACTTGCTTTCCTCCTGCCCCCTCTGGAAAGGTGTATTTCCCTTAATTTCTGAAAACCAAGAAAAAGCAAAGCTTGCTTTATGTCTAATTCAGTTGTTTTGTAGCAGTAAGATTCTTTATGAGCTTCCCTGGTGGCTCATCAGTAAAGAATCTGTCTGCAATGCAGGAGATTCGAGTTCAGTCCCTGGGTTGTTGATCTTCAGTTGCTTAGTCATGTCTGACTCTTTGTGACTCCATGGACTGTGTTTATGCCAGACTTCCCTGTTCTTCACTATCTCGCTGAGTTTGCTCAAACTCATGTCCATTGAGTCAATGATGCTATTCAACCATCTCATCCTCTTCTCCTCCTGCCCACCAATCATTTCCCAGAATTGGGTCTTTTCTAGTGAGTTGGCTTTTCTCAACAGGTAGCCAAAGTATCGGAGCTTCAGCTTTGGCATCTGTCCTCCCAATGAGTATTCAGGACTGATTTCCTTTAGGATGGACTGGTTGGATCTCCTTGCAGTCCAAGGGACTCTCAGGAGTCTTCTCCTGCATCAGTTCTTCAGTGCTTAGCCTTCTTTATGGTCCAGCTCTCACATCTATACATGACTACTGGAATAACCATAGCTTTGACTTGATGAACCTTTGTTGGCAAAGTGATATCTCTGCTTTTTAATAGGCTGTTTAGATTTGCCATAGCTTTTCTTCTAAGGAGCAAGCATCTTTTAATTTCATGGCTGCAGTCACCATCCACAGTGACTTTGGAGCCAAGAAAATAAATCTGTCAAGCTTTCACTTTTTCCCATCTATTGCCATGAAGTGATGGAACTGGATTCCATAATCTTAGTTTTTTGAATGTTGAGTTTTAAGTCAACTTTTCCACTCTTCTCTTTCCTTTCATCACAAGGCTCTTTAAATTCCTCTTTGCTTTCTGCTATTAGGGTGGTGCCATCTGCACATCTGAGGTTATTGATATTTCTCCCAGAAATCTTGATTCCAGCTTGTGCTTCATCCAACTCAGCATTTCTTATGATGGACACTGCAGTAAAGTTTAATAAGCAGGGAGACAGTATACAGCCTTGACATACTCCTTTCCCAATTTTGAACCAGTCCATTGTTCCATGTCTGGTTCTGTTGCTTCTTGACCTGAATACAGATTTCTCAGAAGGCAGATAAGGTGGTCTGGTATTTCCATCCCTTTAATAATTTTCCACAGTTTGTTGTGACCCACACAGTCAAAGGCTTCAGCATAGTCAATGACGCAGGAAGAGATGTTTTTCTGGAATTCTCTTGCTTTTTCTATGATCCAACAGATGTTGGCAATTTGATCTCTTGTTCCTCAGCCTTTTCTAAATCCAGGTTGTACATCTGGAATTTCTTGGTTCATGTACTGTTGAAGCCTAGCTTGAAGGATTTTGAGCATTACTTTGCTAGTATGTGAAATGAGTGAAATTTTTCAGTAATTTGAACATTCTTTGGCATTGCCCTTCTCTGGGATTGGAATGAAAATTGACCCTTTCTAGTCCTGTACCCACTGCTGAGTTTCCCAAATTTGTTGGCATACTGAGTGAAGCACATTAACAGCATCATCCTTCGGGATTGAAATAGTTCAGCTGAAATTCTTTCACTTCCACTAGCTTTGATGGTACTAATGCTTCCTAAGGCCCACTTGACTTCACACTCTAGGATGTCTGGCTCTAGGTGAGTAACCACACCTTCGTGGTTATCCAGGTCAGTAAGACCTTTGTTTTTGTACAGTTCTTCTGTGTATTCTTGCTACCTCTTCTTAATATCTTCTGCTTCCTTTGGGTCCATACTGTTTCTGTCCTTTATTGTGCCCATCTTTGCATGAGATTATCCCTGAGTGGGGAAGACTTTTCAGAATATATTAACTAACTGTCCAAAGCTGAACCACAAATGTAATTTTGGACATTGGTTGACACTTTATGAAATGTATTTTAATTGAAACAATTATTTGACTCCTAAGAATATTGAAATATTTAATTAATTATATAAAATTGATTTTTATTAATGTCAGTATTGCTATAATTGTGTGTATATATATATATATATACACACACACTGTGTACTGCTGCTGCTGCTAAGTCACTTCAGTCGTGTCCAACTCTGTGTGACCCCATAGATGGAAGCCCACCAGGCTCCCCTGTCCCTGGGATTCTCCAGGCAACACTGGAGTGTTTTGCCATTTCCTTCTCCAATGCATAAAAGTGAAAAGTGAAAATGAAGTCCCTCAGTCGTGTCCGACTCTTAGTAACCCCATGGACTGCAGCCTACCAGCCTCCTCCATCCATGGGATTTTCCAGGCAAGAGTACTGGATTGGGGTGCCATTGCCTTCTCCAACACTGTGTACAGCTAGTTCTAAGTATTTCTATATACAGCTGACTTTCCTACCTGATTTCATCCATTTGATATCATCCATTTGATACCAGTGTGTCTTGAAGACCTAGTGCAGTGCATATATTGTAGTGTGTATAGAAAAATGCTTAAGATGAATGTGTTCATTATTAGCTGGTATTATGGTTGCATTATAAGTTATGAGATTTGACCAGTTGGGTTTATTTTGCTGTTAACATTGTTTCATTGGGTAGCTTAATTCAATCCAGGTTACACAAATAGTTACTGATTAAATTTTATGTGTTAGGCTCTTGGGCAGGAAAAAAAGTCCTTCTTGCAAGACTGGACCTTGACTGACATTTGGGAACTTAACTATAAAATAGTTCCTTACAGTGATATGAAACTTTAGCTAAATGAGAAAAGGGGCTCACTTTGCCTAGACTGTATAAACAGTGTGATTTATGAGGAATATCTGTTTTTCTTTTTTGAGTCTGGGATTTTGCTATTAGTTAGGCAGAGAGTACCTTATGTGATGAACCCCCTCTATAGACCATTCAGCCCTGAAGTTCTAATGAGCTGCTCTGGTAGACAGTATTTTGCACGTGTTACCACAGTTTCATGCTGGAGGGAAAAAAAGCATGTCCTGGGTGACTCCAAAGGGAGAGTACTCTTTTTTTCCTGCCACCCGCACACTGTGTGGCATGTGGGGTCTTCGTTCTCCATCCAGGGGTCAAGCTCATACCCCTGCACTGGGAGCGAGGAGTCCTGACCACTGCACTGCCAGGGCAGCCTAAGCGGACTCAACGTCTGAACTTGGTTTCCTCTGGTCTTTGCCCCATGCACCTTTTCCCTTTGCTATTCTGCTTTGAATGTTTTCTCTGTAATAAATCATAGCCATGACTCAACTGTATGCTGAGTCCTGTGAGCCCTCTAGTGAAATGCTGACCATGGGGGTGTCCTTGGGGATCCCTGATACATAAGTTGTGCATCAGTTCTAGGGAACAAATAGAGAAGGGACACTTGTTCTTCAGGAACTTGGGAGGAAGGAGGCAAGTTTGTACAGGTGTATGACATTCAGATAGATAATAACAGTATAATTTTGTTAATAAATATAGATATAAATCTTGTTATGATAGCACTGAAAAAGGACACTGTTTTAAAGGTTCAGGATAGTTTTTTTTGAGTCAGGTTTTGAAAAATGAGAAATATTTTGCCAAGTGAAGGAGGAAAGAAAATACATCCTGAGCAGAGGGACTAGAATATGTAAATAGCAATGGTAGTAATAATGGTCACAAAAATAACAGTAAACACACCATGCTTACCAAAACCTGTTTTAAACCCTTTATATATGTTATTTAATCTTAATAGTAATCATGTGAAGTAGGTGATAACTGTTTCATAGAGGAGGAAACTTTAGCACAGACGTATTAAGCACATTGTATAGACTCATAGCCGGTGTACAGTACCCTAGAATTTAATCTCAAGCAGTCTGCCTCTTACTCCATGCTATTGTTCTAAGGAAGGAAAGCAAGAGGCTATATTCAATACATTTTTTTTTTCAGTTCCAAGCTTTAGACATAGAAAAGGCTTTCTGAATTATAACACATCTTTGAATTGAGAGTTTCGCAGCATAAACTTCTAATTTCAATAGAGAAGTACAATTGGAATCATAAACTAATAGAAAATAATATATAACAGCATGTTTATGTAGTGCAATCTGAAAGAGGCAATGTAGACACTCAGCATTACTTCCTTTGTCATGTGTGGCCCAGTGGTATCCTCATGTTGTCTAGATCAATGATAAAAGCCTGATAGTGTCTCAGTAATTGCTTTAGTAAATAACATCTATCCTCCCTTTGGATAATCTTTAGTACATTCTTTATTGTTATAGCTGACTTAATATTTTCAATGGTGAATGACTTATTTTTTTATCTTTGGTATCTGTGTGTGCATACATATATATATATATATACCTTCAGACTTGTTGAATAAAAAGTGAATATAGCATTTTATTCAGTTTTTTCCCCAACTGATGAATAATGTCTTGAAGTTTTAGAAAAAAATGAAGAGAATTATACATACTTTTGGTGTAAGCAGTGTCTTTTTTTATATTAGAAATTTGTTTATTACATTTCCTTATTAGTTTTATTTTTAACTGGAGGATAGTTGCTTTACAATGTTGTGTTGGTTTCTAGAATAAATCACACATAGACAATATGTCTCCTAAGTAGGAGACAGCTCTCAGGAATCTTTCCGTGTAAATGAGAAATATTTTAAAGCAGTAGACAAAAATGGAGAACAGAGAATAAGGGAAAAAGCAATATGACTGACACTTAAGTTTGGGGGAAAACTGTTCTTAATTTAAAAGAATAGAAGTTTTTCATAAAATCATTCTCTGAAAGCTTTAGAAAATAAAGTGCTACCTTTTAACTTGTTCTCTCTCAAAACTGTAGCACGGCTTAGAGATACATATGAAAAAGATAGACATATTGCATACAAAAAACCTAAATATCTCTAGATACATTTCGTATTTCAGCATTCTTTGCTTAATTTGACTGCAGTGTAATCCTGACTTGTTTAAGATTGCATTTCATTTTATTATTGAATTATATTTAATCTACATATATTTCTTGTGTACGGCATAGTTATCCAGCACTTATATATGTTAAGATCACCATGATAAGTTGTTATACTCTGTCACTGTTTAAGCTTATTACAGTATTATTTTCTGTGTTTTCTATGATGCATATTGCATCTCCATGACTTATTTTATTACTGACAGTTTGTGTCTCTTAATCCTCTTCACGTCTCTGGCAATTGGCAGTTTGTTCTCTGTCTCCGTGAGTCTGTGTTTCTTTATTCTCTTCTGTTTTGTTGGTTCATTGTTTTGATTTTAGATTCCAAATATAAGTAAAATCATAGAGTAATTGCCTTGGACTTATTTCACTAAGCATAATAGCCTCTAGACCCATTTATGTTATGGCAAATGGCATATTTCACTCATGGCTGAGTAACAGTTCACTGTATAATATACACCACATCTTCATTCATTTATCATTGGACACTTCAGTTGCCTCCATTATCATGGATGCTTACAGTTGCTGCTATAAATAATAATGCAGACAAAGGAGTGCATGTATATTTTTAACTTAGTGTTTTCATTTCTTTGGATATATAGCCACAAATGGAATTTCTGGATCATATTGTAGTTCTATTTTTAATTTTTTGAGGTGCTTCCATACTGTTTTCTGTAGTAACTGTACCAATTTGCACTCCCAGCAACAAGGAGTTTTTTCCTCCACATACTGACACTTGTTACTTTTATCTTTTTAAAATGGCCTTTTTGACATCATGCTTTAAATTTGCACTTCCTTTTTTTTTTTCAATGACTTTATTATTTTGACTGTGCTGGGTCTTCGTTGGTGCCCAGGCTTTTCTGTAGCTGCAGCGAGTGGTGCACAGACTTCTCCTTCCAGTGGCTTCTCTGGTGGAGCATGGGCTGTAGGGCACGCGGGCTTCCATAGTTGTGGCACATGGACTCAGCAGTTGTGGCTCCTGGGCTCTAGGGCAGAAGCTTGTGGTTGTGGCACGCAGGCCTAGTTGCTCTGCAGCATGGGGCATCTTCCCAGATCAGGGATTGAACCCATGTATCCTGCCTTGGCAGGTGGATTCTTTATCACTGATCCACTGGGGAAAGCCCTGTATTTCCTTTAAACATTTTTTTAAATTATTTTTGGCTGCATTGGGCCCTCCTTGCTGCCTTTAGGCTTTTTTCTCTAGTTGCGGTGAGCGGGGGCTGCTCTTTGTTGCAGTGCAAGGGCTCCTCATTACTATTCTCTTGTTGCAGAGCACAGGCTCTAGGTCCAGTGAGCTTCAGTAATGGCAGCACATAGGCTCAGCAGTTGCAGCACATGGGCTTAGTTGCTGCACAGCATGTGGAATCTTCCTGGACCAGGGATTGAACCCGTGTCCCCTGCATTGGCAGGCAAATTCTTATCCACGGTGCCACCAGGGAAGTCCCCTGCATTTCCCTTCTGATTAGTGATGTTGAGCATCTTTTCATGTACCTGTTGGCCATCTATATGTCTTTTTTGGAAAAATATCTGTTCAGGTTCTCTGCTTATTTTTTCAGTTGGATTGTTTGTTTGATATTAAGTTATGTTATTTAAGTGTTCTGGGTATTAGCCCTTAGTGGATGTAGGATTTGCAAACATTTTTTCCCACTTTGTTTTTTTGCCTTTTCAGTTCTTTGCTGGTTTTCTTTGCTGTGCAAAAGATTTTAAATGTGTAGTCTCGCTTGCTTTTGCTTTTGTTGCACTTACCTGAGGATACATATCTAAAAAAATATCGCCAACACTGGTGTCAAATAGCTGACTGCCTGTGCTTTCTTCTGCAAGTTTTATGGTTTCAGGTTTTACATTCAGGTATTAATACATTTGAGTCTATTTTTGTTTATGGTATAGAAAAGTGGCCCAGACTTATTTTTGCACACGTTCAGTTCAGTTGCTCAGTCGTGTTCAACTCTTTGCAACCCCATGAACTGCTACACGCCAGGCTTCTCTGTCCATCACCAACTCCCAGAGCTTGCTCAAACTCATGTCCATTGAGTCTGTGATGCCATCCAACCATCTCATTCTCCGTCATCCCCTTCTCCTCCCGCCTTCAATCTTTTCCAGAATCAGGGTCTTTCCCAAGGAGTCAGTTCTTCGCATCAGGTGGCTAAAGTATTGGAGTATCAGCTTCAGCATCAGTCCTTCCAATGAATATTCAGGACTGATTTCCTGAACTGAGCACTGAGCTAGTAGGTAGAGGGATAGTTTGAAAAATGGCACCCTCTACTGCTTCAGTCCCTGGAGAAAGTTCCAACAGATCTTTGCCTCTTTGGCACTTTGCCTACAGTTCATCTGTCAGTCTTTTTCTTGTGTGGCCCTAGTACTTTTTAAACTCCTGCCTTCTGTGCTAGGTCTCAGAGCAAGTGAGTTTGTGCACAAGCCCTTTAAGAGTGAAGTCTGTTTTTCCCCAGCACTTAGGCTCTCCTGAAAGTAGGTCCTTTTGGTTTTCAAAGGCAAATGTTAACTGGGCTCATCTTCCTGATGCAGGTCCCCAGAGCTGGGGTGCATGATGTGGGGCTTGAACTCCTGCTCCTTTAGAGGGGACTCTGCCTTTATGATACCTCCCTTTTGCTTGTGGGTGACTCCACTGGGGATATGGGTCCTGACTTGACTTCATCTCTGTTCCTCCTACCCATCTTGATTATTTTCTTTTTTCATTATGTCCTTAGTTGTAGAAGAGCTTTTCTGCTAGTCTTAAGGTCATTCTCAGAGTTTTTCTAGAAGTAGTAGTAGTTTTTGTATGTGTCTGTGGGAAGAGGTGGGGTCAGAATCTTCCTACTTCACCATCTTGATCCTGCGTCAGAACTCATTTTTAATACACCTGGGAAAATGAAATTTTGAAGTGACCTGACACATATGGATAAAAAATGATACTTTCATAGATGGAGAATTAAAACTACAACCAATATTTGAGCATAAGAATGAAATTCATATACCAGTAGAGTAATTTTTTGGAAAATTTGCTTAATTTGTAGTTATTAGAAATTTATACTTATGTATAAAAAGGATGGTATTAGTTTCATTTGGTCTAATTATATTGAGTCTAATACTCAATGTAATTATATGCCTGGAGTCACAGTACGTTTTTTAAATTTCAGTCACTGTTAAATTTTTATTCCTAGAATGACCATTTGGTTAATTTTTATAGTTTACACCTCTCAACTGAAGACCTCCAGCTTGTTATGTAATCACATGACAATACTCACAATATTTATTGTAATAGTTATGTCTGATAATTCAATGTCTTTTTCTACTGTGGATTTGTTTCTGTTGCCTTTTTCCCATTTGGCCTTGAGTAATTTGTTCTTTTTTCTTGATGTGCCTGAAACATTTCGATGAAATGTTCTCTTTCCATAACGTACGAAAAAATTTAAGGGTAATTTTAGTCTTTGAAAAAATTTTTTTTTTGAGTGGATTCACTTTTGCTTCAGGTAGAGAGAACGGATTAATTATATTAATTCAATTCAACACAATTGTAGAATTTCAGTTCAGTCTTAGAGCTACTCATCTGTGTCAGCTTTGAAATAAGCATGTTGCTTATGTGTGTGCTTATACACACAAATATCAATGTAAGTGTTTGATATATAGTCTTGTTTGGTTGTGTAATTGATATCAACATTCATGGGTCCTACCTGGGGTGTTTATCAGGACCACTTCTCCTTGATGTCCTTCGACTCCAATTTGTTGCCCCAGTCCCATTATAAGCTCTGTTCAAGTTTTCGGCCCCTACCCTTTGCTTCCCAAATGGCTCAGTGATAAAGAATCCACCTGCCAGTGCAGGAGAAATAAGAGAAATGGGTTAAATCCTGGGTCTGGATGATCCCCTTGGAGTAGGAAATGGCAACCCACTCCAATATTTCATGGACAGAGGAGGCTGGCAGGCTACAGTCCATGGTGTTGCAGACAATCAGAAACTACTATACACAACACCACCACCCTTTGCTTAAAAATTGGCAAATGATTTTAAAGGGAAAAGCAGTAATGAACGTTGGGCTCTGTCCTTTGTACTTCATTCTCTCTAGGACTAGGACCTCTCAAGGCCACAGCCTTGGTAATTCTTAAGTGCTTTCAAAATGATGGCATTTGGATTTTAGACAGTTCTCCCAAAATCCGTGCTCAGGAACTTTGTTCTGCAAGTTTTTCTGCAGAGAGAGCTACACGTTAGAGAAAAGGAAAAATATAAAGCGTACTTAAGTGTATTATTTTTTGTAGAATTAGTGATAATTTGAGAACACTTGACTATTAAATATACTGTGCAGTAATACCATATTAATCTGTGAGTGAATAAGCTAATGTGCTTAACAGATACTTAACATAGAATGGATAATTTCATTCAGTAATTGCTTTAATCTGGATTTCCTAGCCTAGATTATAGTTTATGTTTTAGACTACGGTATCATGCCATTCAGAGAGTTAGATGCATAACCTGTGCCTTTAGCTCCCTGCTATAGCTAGAATCAGATGTCAACAGGATTCCTATTGTGAGTTGTGTCTGAAATTAATCTTTTTCACTTTTCATTATTGCATTCAGTTTGTTTCTCTCTTGTAATGAAGTGGTAATAAGTAAAATGCTTGGGGTTGAGTGATAGTGAATGTAATGATGACAAATATAAAAAAACGGAAAATATATATGTGTATTCCTTGCACTTGACTGTTAGTCTCAATGTAAGTTCACATTTTTTATGAAAATGTCATTTATTTCAGTTCCTAATGAGTCCCTTGTCCTTCAGTAAATTAGAGAAAATGCTGTTTTATTACTTCACTTAACTCAGCACTGTGAATTACCATAAATGCACATTAGTATACCATTTCCCTGGAAGCCTATTTCACATAGCTTGGCAAACAAATGAGAAAGACACATGAAAGGAATTACGTAGTATTTTAATCATTCGGCAGCACTTTTGACTTACAACTTTGACATAACATTTTAGGGAAACAATGAGGTAATGATTGAAGAAAAATAAACTACAAATTTACTCTTTGAAATATTTGATTCCAAAATTTCAGATGTGAGTTATTTTTACCATAATCTGTAGGCCTTGATGCTTTTTATGTGTGCATCAGTTTAACAGGAAATACATTCCTCCTCATGACCACCTGCAAACCACAACCATCAGTGTTCAGGGACCATTCACAGCAGGAAGGGCTGGAAGGACGGTTAACACCAGTAGCATGTATGCATACTAGAATATTAGAGCTTTGCTTATGCCTGAAAAGTCAGTAGTGGCCCAGCTTTCACTTGTAACATATGTAACGACTAGTATCCAACATGTTTAATTTGTTGAGGCTATTTGTCTTTGACAGGTAGCCCGTTTTTAATAAATGAATTAATATTACCATTCTTTATTTCCCCATAGTGATCATCATCCCCCAGAGCTGAAGAATTAAAACATGCAGTTCTGTATAAATCTCTTTGTGTTATTATTTGCTTTTGCATTTATTCATATACTGAGTAAATTCTAAAAAATTTAGCACATTCTTATTAAAATGGATTTTTGGTTTTCATCTTTTAGTACTAAGCAGCTTTCAGTTATATAGAATTTCTTTCAGGCATGTGAACACATTTAGTGCTTTGAATGCATTGATTACTTTAACCATGCTTTGCATTCTGTTCTTTACACATGTTCGTAGTTACATACATACAATATGCATCAATTGTTGAATTAAGATTTATAGAAATAGATGCTAGCCACCAAGAAGCTCTGCATACAGAAAAGAAAGATAAACATTTTAAACAGGATAATTATGATCATCACTATTGTAATTAAGATATATTGAATACACAGAAATATATTGAATACACTGAGATATATCAAATACCCTGAGATACATTGAATACACTGAGATATATTTGTATGCAATAAAGTGCTTAGAGTTCCTGCCATCTTAGCTTTACAAGATGAAGGTCATAAAGAACAGGGGTGAAAAAAAATTCTTTACAGTCTTGGTCCAAGAGTATTTTATAATATGTGACTCCCAAGTCCTTACATTTAAGCAATTTATGTTCATAGTTTTTAAAAATGGTTTTATTTATAAGATTAATTACCTATTTGGATATGTACTTTGACCTTATATATGTCAAAAATATATGGGCTTCCCTCATAGCTCAGTTGGTAAATAAAGAAACCGCCTGCAATGCAGGAGACCCCGGTTCAATTCCTGAGTCAGGAAGATCCCCTGGAGAAGGGATAGGCTACCCACTCCAGTATTCTTGGGCTTCCCTTGTGGCTCAGCTGGTAAAGAATCCACCTGCAATGTGGGAGACCTGGGTTTGAACCCTGGGTTGGGAAAGGCTACCCACTTCAGTATTCTGGCCTGGAGAATTCCAGGGACTATACAATCCATGGGGTTGCAAAGAGTTGGACATGACTGAGCGACTTTCACTTTCACATCAAAATGTATTTATTTTCCATAACATAATTGGTTCTTATTTCCACATGCCAAATACGGGAGGCGACACCTGCTGGCAAAGGAGCTTCCACTCATCTCTTCCACTTTGAGATGCTCTGAGTAAATTTTTCAGATATCTCATTACCTACCCTGAACGAAGCAACTAATAAACAGATGGAAACATACTGAGAGTTAGGCACCATGAGGCTGCACTAATCAATAATATGTGATTTCTGTCTTCTGAAACCTTACAACATGAAACTAAATAAATTTGCTAAATTGCAGTTAGAGAGAATAGAAAGGGTAGAGGTAAGTTTCCCTGAGAGAGCTTTTGCTCTTAGAACAGAGAAAGTACTGAATTTCAAGGACATCCAAGAATTAATCTGTCCTCAAGGAGACCCTCAAGAGAATGAGCTTCTGTCTTCTTTCACATTTCAAAATCATCCAGTGATCTCTTATCTTTCACCCTAGACTGGACACACACCAAACCCAGACTTTAACATTGCTTTCTCCCTGTGTGCTCCAGTATGTTATCTGCTCCTTTTTCTTCCCCTGTTGCACAGAATTGACCTCTTCAAGTTACATATTTAAGGTAAGAAAATAGTTTATTTACCCAGTAAACCTTGTCTTTTCCAGACTTAAGTGATGTTGCAAAAATAAAGCCTTCTTTGGCTTTAAGTTTTTCAGCTTCCTCTGACAGGAAAGAAGTGGGAGCAGGTGGGGACCTGCAGCAGTGCATCCACATTTGGGGAAAGGGCTTGGTGCTTACTCTGAAGTCGATGTATGCCAATCAGTACAATAGAATTCTCTAATAACAGAATTATTATGCTGACTCAGGTTAAATTGTTAGCTCACGTGGTATGTTTATCTTGCCCTCCAGCACCGGTGGTGCAAAGGGGTTAATTTCACCGTACTGCTAGTGAATATGATGAATGTTAAAAAGCAGTGTATTTTTTGGTCCAAGCCCAAATATCTTTCTAAAAAAGGAAAACATTGCTAAAAGTGGGCTTGAGGTTGACTTCGCAGAGGGTTAACATAAATAACATGAGTAGAACGATAATTAAAATATGAGCAGGTAAATGCCCTCAAGCACTGTTTTAATGATGGACACATTCCAAGAGGGCTCTTACCTCCTCGGGGCAAAGACTGGAAGCCCCTTTTCTGACTCTCAGACAGAGGAGGGCACGGCATCTCATTTCAGTTGTCAAGTGCACATTTTAGGAGGAAAAACATCTAGAAATACACAGAAGCCCACTACTTTTCAGGGTGGAAAAATAGTGCAGCTATAAGGATCAGCTGCTTAGATTTTTCGGTTTTTTTTTGTTTTTGCATGAAATGAACTTGTGAACATTTTGGCCAGTAGCAGCTTTTAGAAATTAAATGCTTTTGATAAATTTTAGGCAGAAGGCCTGTATTATGCCCTGGATTGACGCTGCAAAGAATTTAGGGCATATCTCATTGCTTGCTTTTCATAGGCACTTACATATGCCTTTAAATCATAACTGTTTTGTGATCATTCATTTTGGAATATACTTCATTGTAGCCATCAAGTTGTGAACAAGTTGATATAATCTTTTTCTGCTATTCAGTGCTAAGCCTCTCCTCTGAGCTGGCTTAGTGTCTAGGCAGCTCCCTCCTGACATGGCTGCTGGTGACCCTATAAGCCCTGTGACCTTACCAGCTTTGTGCACATGCCCCTGGGAAGGTTTGGTTGCAGGGAATTCCTGATAAGAACCTACATTTCACCATCAGCATTTCCCTGAGTTAGATAATTCTTGCTAGTAAAATTAGTAGTTCTAAATACTTGTGTGTTTTGAACCCCTAGTGTGCATGCGTGCTCGGTTGCTTAGTCATGTCCAACTCTTTGTGACCCTGTTGACTGTAGCCCACCAGGCTTCTCTGTCTATGGAATTCTCCAGGCAAGAATACTTGAGTGGGTTGCCATTTCCTCCTTCAGGGGGTCTGTCCAAGCTAGGTATCAAACCCATGTCTCCTGTTTCTCATGCATTGCAGATGGATTCTTTACTGTTTGAGCCATTGGGGAAGCCCCCTTTGAACCCCTAGCGATTCTGACTAAATTGGTCTCAAGTGAACTGAAAGTATTAGTATTTTTTTTTCAAAGTTCCTGAGGTGGGGAACCCAGCATTAGGTGATTTAGGGAGAAACCCCAAATCAATTCCCTCAGGGGAGGGGAGCATGGTGCCCTCTAACATTTCCATGGACTTGGCCATGCCACTTGCTGCTTTCTGTCCAGAAGTACTTGCCAAGTCCCACCTTTTGACTAAGTCTTGCTTAATTTGGGGTACTGAATCTTGCTTTTGCGTGTTTTGTAGTTCAGATTTGTTCTGGTTTCCTAGCCTGTGGCTTTGCAAGCTTTCAGACAATTCACTTGGGCTTCACATCCTGCAACTGGAGGCCAGCCTAATCTTGGGTGATGTCAGCCTGCAGTGGCTTGAAGCACAATTTCAGTTTCCCAACCAGAGACTGAAGTCAGGCCACAGCAGTGAGAGTGCTGAATCCTAGCCACAAGACCCCGAGGGCCTGTGACAACACCCTGATCCCTCGACTTTGTAGAAATGAATTTCTACAAAGAGATGGAAAGTAGTGAAATAAGTGTTTATTATGAGGGAAGAGTATGTGTCAATAGACTCACATGGGCTGGCTCAGAGAGAGTGAGTTGCACCCTCAGGGTACTATGAATCACGTTTGTGGGGCATTTTTTCTTCTGGCCAATCATCTGGCTTTGCCTGTGTGTAGATTGACATCACCTCCTATAGGTGGTGCCCCACCCCCTACCTTTTTGGTCCCTGAGGAGCTTTTCTGTTCATGTGTAGTTGGTAAGGTTTCCTTGACCTTGAGAATGAGAAATATGTGATCTCTTTATCTTTTATCTGGACAAGTCTTAGCTCCTCCTGGCTCCTGCTATTATCTTCATCTTGGAGTATCAGTCCACAGGGTCCAAAATCCAGCTGCTCAACCTGGGCCCATCTATCCCCTGCCTCAAGCCTACTCTCTCAGCCAAGAGACAAGCCTGGACTGTAAACCATACTGTTACTAGAGATACAGGCTCATGAAAGCACTGTGTGCATTTTACCCCTTATCGTGTGAACCCCCCAATTCATAGTCTTTGAATCCCCTCTGCCTACTATCCTCTTCACTAATCCATTGAATATATATTAGCCTTTTAGTGTATGTGCTCTGCTGTGCTAAGTCACTTCAGACGTGTGTGGTCATTAAAACAATAAAAATGTATGTTGTGGCATTAACCTTCCCTTTGGATATTTTCAGTTATTCTCATCAAAACCAACAACTAAAATATAAGGATTTTTTTAAAACATTTATGCATTGTTTACTTGGCAAACAATGTAAAAAAATATGGCTGTGTGTATTTACAAGTTTCCAGTAATCTGGACTTTTACACTGCATGGTGTGACTCCCAATGATACTAAGATTGCTCAGGATATTTTAGTGGATTTTCAGATGGCTCAAGTTATTTGGAATCAGAGTTGTGATACTGTTATCTCTATAAAGTAGTACTGACACACGTGTAAACCTTTAACGACTTAAGTTTACACTCTTGTAGTTATGATAATGCTTTCTGTCCATTACTCACTATTCAAAAAGAAGTTTTGGTAATATTTTCAAAATGAGCTAGAGTGTAATCATTGAGGCAAAAATCCATGATTCAGTAGCAGAGGTTATGTGATTAAGTTATTTGAATTATTTGATTTGAAGTAAGGGAAACCAATTTGAGATCCGTCTAATAGTGAGGGCATGGGGCCATAGCCAAAAGTCCAGGGACAGAAATTTCATTCAAGACCCAGGAAAAACCATTGTGACTTTCCATCCTTCATTTTTATTCCTCCATGGATGTCTGTTTCACTGTGTATTTTTTCAAACAAGGTCTCTCTTCTGCTATATCCACTTGGTGGGATATGGTTACTCCTCTTTACTTATGTCACATGTGGTAGATTGAGCCATATTCGAAGTGTTAAGTGGCTCTGGAGAAGAAGATCTGTTTCAGCTTTGCTCAGGAGTCCACTAGTTACCAGTGACGACTTGGTGTTAGTGTACTGAGCGCTGACTTCTGGGGCTTGGACTATCATGAGAAAGGGGTGTGAACTAGGACACACAACCAGCTAGTGTCAATTCTCATTTTGGGAGTGCACAAAACGGTCAGATTTTACTTGTGTGTGAGGTTTAGCATTATTATTTGCAGCTAGATTTTCCTTGGCCTAGGGATCAAGACCCTTGTCATCAGCTCACCAATTATACACAGGGACACCGTTCACCTTCTTTTCCTGTATTTACATAGTTGAAAACCAGTCTGCTACTTCCTATTTTGTCCCACAATAACATGACTTGGTATCTTCCATAACCCAGGTCTGGAGCAGCTTGTGATGTACCTTGGTTTAAAAAAAAAAAAAAACAGAATAAGATAGCATAGGTTGTTCCTTTTTCCTCTGCCTTTCTCTCGACTATGACCTATGTTACTTTAGCATCCGGCCCAGCATAATCATCAGTCATCATCGTAATTTTGATAATATTTAACGTTACTGAATGTTCATTACATGCACAAGATTAGGCAAGTACTTTGATTGTCCCATTTAATACTGATGACAGCTGTATAGTGAGACACACATCTCCATCCTACAGACTGGTAAACTGGATCTTTGAGAAATTCCAGACAAAGTATGAAGTGATCGTTCTGGATTCCGACCCTGGACAGTCTGATTTCCAGTCCAGAGTTCTTTACCTAAGGACTGTGAAATACTGCAGGTGTACAGGCCAGTATCCCTTGCAGCCACCCTCCCACTCATTCCAGTGTCAATAGCCAGATTCTTCATCCCAGATACATGTCTCAAGACCCTGTTGGCCTGCATAATGTTCCTCGAGGGTAGTCCACTTGGTCCCACAGTTAAAAGATTCCTTTCATGAAACACTGACTTTGCTAGGGAGGGTATAATGATTGAATATTTATCCTCTGCTCTCGGCTGGTGTTTGTGTAATACCCCCATTTATATGTTGAAATCGTAAGCCCCAGTGTGATGTTACTAGGAGGTAGGGCCCTTGAGAGGTAATTAAGTCATGAAGGTGGAGCCCTCTTGAATAGAATTAGGGCCCCTATGAAAAAGAGTGGGAGCTTGCTCTCTCTACTCTCTACCATGGGAGGATACAGTGAGAAGATCACCATCTGTAAGCATCTCAGAAATACTTCTCTCTAGTTTGTAGAGAAACTGCTTAAACCTCTTTGTAATCCCATATTTCGCCCAGTTCATGTTCCTGTTTGTGCTTGAAATATTACCATTATAAATCTTGAAAATAAAAAAGATATCCTGGTTGTTTGCAGTCCTGGCAAAACACAGTATCAATATGATATATTTCAATTTCTTTTCAAAACTATTAGAATGTATTTCCACTGGTGAAGCAATTGGGTGCATTTTTTTTTTTTTTAATCAAGAAGCTCATGGTTCATTCCTTACATATTTTCTTACAATGTAGGCAAACACAAATCCTTCAGGCACTTGCAAAAAACTCATTGTTCCACTATGCTAATTTCTGATTTCTCCCTAGGGGAACATAATGGTAAGTATAGCTCTGTATTTTGGTGGCTAGGGCAGCTAAGACTCTGTACTCAACTTTTGCAAAAGACAGAGAAAAAACATTCTTCTCAAAAGCAAATTGAAAAGTTCAAAGGCCCAGCTTCATTCCCAAATGGTGATTTGACTGTTTTCTTAAGATGAGTTACTCTCTGATTCAGTGAAAGGAGGGTACATAATGCTTACCTCTAGTAACTACCTTGCCAATGTTTTTTAATGATGCTTCTGGGATGCACCGGAGAAGGCAATGGCACCCCACTCCAGTACTCTTGCCTGGAAAATCCCATGGACGGAGGAGCCTGGTGGGCGGCAGTCCATGGGGTCGTACAGAGTCGGACACGACTGAGCGACTTCACTTTCACTTTTCACTTTCATGCATTGGAGAAGGAAATGGCAACCCACTCCAGTGTTCTTGCCTGGAGAATCCCAGGGACGGGGAAGCCTGGTGGGCTCCTGTCTATGGGGTCGCACAGAGTCAGACACGACTGAAGTGACTTAGCAGCAGCAGCTGGGATGCACTTGCATGTCAGTGGTCCTTTTATGCTTATGTGTGGGACACACCCCGGTTTTACATCTTAAAGTAGCTTAAGAAAGAATAAATATAGGAATATTAGTTTTCTACTACTGCCATAGAAAAGTAACAACTTTCGTGGCTTAAAATAACACAAATTTATTATCTTGCATTTCTGAAGGTACGAAGTACAACCTGAATGTCACTGGTCTAAAATCAAGTTGTCAATAGGGCTGTAGTCTTTTTAGGAGGCTTTAGGAAAATATTTATTCTGTTGCCTTTTCCAGCCTCTAGAGGGTGCCTGTATTCTCTGACTCATGACCCTCTTCCTTCATTTACTCTGTCCATCTCAAAGTCCTTAAGCACATCTGCCAAGTCCCTTCTGCAATGTCAGGTAATGCATCACAAATCTGGGTGTTACCATGTGGATAACTTTTACAGAAGGGTGGACATTCTTTTTGCCACAGAATAGTTTAAGGCAGCAGTGAAAGTGAAAGTCAATCAGTTATGTCCAACTTTTTGCAATCCTCTGGACTATATAGTCCATGGAATTCTCCAAGCCAGAATACTGGAGTGGGTAGCCTTTCCCTTCGCCAGGGGATCTTCCCAACCCAGGGATTGAACCCAGGTCTCCCACATTGCAGGCAGATTCTTTACCAGCTGAGCCACAAGGGAAGCCCAAGAATTCTGGAGTGGGTAGCCTATCCCTTCTCCAGTGGATCTTCCCAACCCAGGAATCAACCCAGCGTCTCCTGCATTGCAGGCAGATTATTTACCAACTGAGCTATCAGGGAAGCCCTAAGACAGCTGAACACAGAACTGTTAGGTAAAATGTGCAAATTAATTTTGGGTAGGATTTTTCTCTCTCACATAAATAATCTTTCAGTTATCACCATGTGAAGTATTTTTATTTTCATTTTACTTTATTATTTCTACTTTATGTGAAAATTGAGACTCATAAAATTGTCATATCTTGCTTCTAGTTATAGGAGAAGCCAAAGACTTAGTTGAGCCCTCTAATTTAAGGCTTTTTCCTCTTATGGCTATTCCAGATTGTTCATAAGGTAACAGACAGGAAATGGATGTCCTGGAAAATTATAGGTTCATTTTGGTTCAGAATACCTCTGGGAATGTGGACTATCCACACAAGTACTTCAGATTCCTTTTAATGAGACTGATAGCAAATGTTCCCTCTAACTTTTAAAACTATGAGTAAAATATGCAGTCAGGCCAGGGCAGAATGTATTTGAATAAATACTTAGGACAAAGACAATTGAATCTGAAAATCTTAATGGTATACAGATCATAGGACTACCCACCAATTCAGGAAAAAATTAGTGAATAGGTCACATCATCCAGTGCTTCTCAAACTTTGAGTCATATATCAAAATCATCTGGAGGGTTTGTTACAATGATGATGGGCAAGCTCCACACTCAGGCTTACTAATTCAGTAGCTCTGGAGTTAATTTGCAGTTCTGAAATATTCTCAGTTGATCTTGAAGATGCTGGTCTGGGACCACACTTTCAGAACCTGTGGTGATGACTTTTAATTTAAGAGAGAAGTTTTTATTTCAAGAATGAAATCAAGATGCTTCTGAAGGGCTCCTTTGCAATCTGCTAGTCTTCTTTGCTTCTTGAGTTAGGAACTCTCTTCTTTTATGCTGGATATAAGTCCGGACCTAAAGTGGGAAGGGAAAAAAACATTTGTGCCTGCCAGTTCCTGAAAGGGAAAAGGAATGGGGCTTTGATATAAACAGATATAAACTGAAAATCTTTTTGAAAAACTTTAGCTCCCTATCTTAAAGGAAACTGCTTAACATCTGTTCCTCAAATAATTTTCCCATCAGTGATTCAAGGACACAGCAATATTTGAAAACCAAGAGACTAAGAAATTCTTTTGTGGTACGTGAGTTTATACCTTTATTACCATATTTATCTTCAAATCTTAGGTTTGAGTCTTTACTTCTCTGGGATTATACCATGAACTATGATCATTACCTTCATAAGTTGAGCCTCCAGACCACTCCAGCCGTATGTCTACAGGTCTCTGGTGTTGACCTTTTGCTCCCTAAATTGACTGTGATTAGAGGGCATTGGGCTTAGGCACCTTCAGCTACTCTGGGCTAGTTCCTTCCTGGCTTTCTGGACCACAGTCTCAGGCAAGCTAAAGCGTACTCTGTTCTCTCTCCAAAATACTTTTAATTGTGCCGTTCAGAATAGCATCTGGAAAATACTGCCTGATCATCTAGGCAAGATTTACTTAAGTGATTTAGTATAAATTTTGTTATTTTAGCCAAATTGTCCAGTACTGAGAGTTGCTACTAATACTAATGTTCACAGAACTACTGATGGCATTTGCAATAGGGTGAGTTCAGATGAAATAGTAATAGTTATTGAAAAGAAATGGAATTAGTCATATAATTTGAGTGGTTCTGAGTTCCACTAGAAGATGTCATGAAACAAGGCAACCCGATGGACAGTTCACAAAGTTGCGTGGATCAGACTAAACTGCATGCACAGTGCCCTTAATTTCAGAGCCATGTTTTTAGAGACCTTCTTGAATTCCTAGTGTTATCAAGAAAATAATCACATGGTTGATCCACATCTGCATTTCTGACCACCAGTCTAGCTAATCAGTACACTTGGCACCCTGCAGCTATTTTATGAAAGTTTCAAAGCTTCTTTCTTAAAGGCATGAATGAAAACTCAAATGTCAGAAACCTGGTGGCCATTTTGAAAATTTAGCACTGACTATTTATTTTCACTACAAAAATGGGAAAAATGCAGTCCTAATGGAGAAACTTACATACATTATTAATTATTATTATAAAACTGACCTGGATATGAAATAGGATATTGCATTTTCTGATGTGATCTTTAACAAGAACAGAGTAGCAGAAGGTCTGAGCATAATTCTAGAGCACCATATGATCCAACGAGTAAAATGTCATAAAATTTTCAGTACTGGGTAGAATTCTCACCACTCATTAAACTGAAAAATGAGAGAAGCAAGACTTCTGCTGCCACACACTTTGATAATGAGCCTAGTTTTCTTGATTCAGAAATAAAATACTCATTCTATTCTCTTTTGAGCAATATCTTTGAAATATTACTAACCTCCATGGCAGAGGTTGCTTAATCTGCAAATATATCAGCTAGCAAACCATTATTATTGCTAATAACCTTTATTCACATTACTCAGAGAACTGCTACTTATACCATTCTTTAACAAATGAAGTTACAGCATAGTAGGCATACTGAAGCTTATTAAATTTTTATACATCACTAGTCCCCACCTCCCTTAAGGTTTAGCTTGTATTTTTTCTCTTGTCTTTTTATCCATGAAGGCATTTTCTTTCTACTAAGGACAAATATTAAGTGAAAATTTGAGGATTTTTAGTGCAATTCTCATCTGTCATTTTATTTAAAAAGTCATTAAAGCATGAACTCAAAGTGGATATGTGAAAATATGGTGACTGTTAACAATATTTTAAAAGTGCAAATAGTTTGTTTTGGTTGTATGAAAGTTGCCAAACTCACTATATAGTATATAACTTAAAAATAGCAACCCTCCCCCAATCCTTTAGTTTGACCTGCATAGTTCATCATGACTGTATCACAACAAATTCTTTTCAACATGGTTATTTTTCAAAGTTGAGTTTAGAAACCGTTGATTTTTTTTAATCCTCTTCAATTCATTAGTTTTCTCGCATACCATTAACTTTTGGTATGAGGTATTTTGGGCTTCCCTGAGGGCTCAGTGGTAAAGAATCTGCCTGCCAATGCAGGAGATGCAGACTCAATCCCTGGGCCGGGAAGATCCCCTGGAGAAGTAAGTGGCAACCCACTCCAGTATTCTTGCCTGGGAAATCCCATGGACAGAGGAGCCTGTTAGGCTACAGTCCCAGGGTCACAAAAAAGTTGGAGACCACTTAGTGACTAAGTAACAACAACAATGCAGTGTTTTGGTATTTTCTACCAAAATTTCTGCCAAATAGTATAAAAGTACTTTCAGGGAATGGCATATAAGTAAAACAGAACTACTTTCAACTTCTAATAATTTGCCATTTCTTTCATAAATTTCCAGAGGGAAAGCAACCTTTCCGTTAACAGTAAGTATTTGGCCTTTGGCCAAATATAGTAAAAGAGACTTGCTAATCACATTCATAGTAAAATAATTTACCAATTATTCATATGCTAGTGAAGATCAAATATGTCTCAAGTCACAGATAGACCTTTTAGGATCAAGGCTTGAACCAGAAGTCAGGATGTATGTTGTGAAGATCAGGAGAACCAGTTCTGTTTTCCAGCAGGTCAGGAAAATAAAGTCTACACGTTTTCACAGTAGCTGAAGTAACTGGTGACTGATGGGCTTATGTCCCTGAATAGTCATATTTTTAATGATTAAAGAATATTAAGTACTTATAAGCAAATGAGGATGAATAATTCGCTAAAGTAGCATTTATAAAGCCAGGTTCAACATGTAAAGAGCTTTGAGGTTGTAACTCCCATCCTTTTAACAAGCAAAAAGCTGAACAAATTGAAAGTTAATAACTCTCTAGATTCATCAAAGAATTGGAACCACAGGGCAAACTGCTGCCCCCAAACTGTAAACACAGGCAAACACAGAGAATCACAGTTTATGGGAAGCAGAATCTCTTGCTGTACCTGGGTAGGAACACTTAGATTATTTTTTTAATTATTGGAGACTAGCTTGACACAGAGAATGTTTTGTGAGCTTAACCTTAGGAAAGGTTCCACACTTCCCCAAGTTTTACCACCAGGAGCCCCACCAGTTTCTCAGGTAGAAATTAAAGTAAAATTCCCTCCATGCTTTAAAAAGGGAGAAGGGGGAAATAACCATTTTGAAATAACCTGAGGCTTATACTCATTGAAAACTATTTTACCAGAGTCTAATTGACTTGAGTTTTACCAGAACCTAAGTTCCCTGGAGGAAGGGAAATATCTAAATCTGGCCCCCTCTAGCCTTCCTGTCACCTAAAGGGATAGGAAAAGATAAAAACTGACAAGCACTTGTGAAGCTCATTGACCAGGGACACAATGGCAATAAAAATACTGAAGCTGAATCATAGGAATATAGAATGCCTATCCCTATCCACATACCTAACCACCACATCAATAGGGCTCCTGTAAAACCATGAAAGAACTGTAAGCATCAGGCCCTATTTAGAGGGAATCTCTAGGGAAACCAATAGACAACAAGGGATACAAGAACAAGGACACCAGAGGAAATTTTTGCCTCTGAAATCACACGCAGTAGAGAATAAAGAAAACTTAACTCTTAGCCACACACTAAAGAATTCTTTACCCCTGATCCTTTTACCTGACACATCATATCTGGCTTTCAACAGAAAGTTGCAAAGTATGCCAAAAAGCAAAACATAGTCTGAACAGACAAAGCAAGAGTTAGAACCAGACTGAAAGATAAAAGATTTGAAAATTATCAGACTGGGAATTTAACTTTGATTAATATGCTAAGGGCCCAAATAGAAAAAGTGGGTAGTATACAAGAACAGCTAAAATAATCAGATTAAAACTTAGAGATTCAAAAGGAAGGGCTAGAAATCACAAACATTTAGTCAAGGAAAAAATTACATTTAGTAGGCTGATCAGCAAGCTGGAAAGAATCAGTGAACTTAAAGGCATGTCAGTAGAAAGTTGAACTAAAAGGCAAACAAAAAAAGGAACTGAGGGAGAGGAAATGTTTCTTAAGCTACAAAAATAATGTCCATCAAAATTGTATACTTGGCAGGAGGGTGTATGTGTATACTTGTGTGAGTTAATTTTTTTTAAAAAAACAATTGTGATGTCCATACAGTTTTGAAGCTTCATTTATCCAGCACGGTGTTTTGTGGGAAATTTTATATGCCACTATATAATACATTATTTTATTAAAGTCTGCCATTTCCTTCCTCCAACCTTCTATGCCTTCTTAGTCTCCCAGGTGTATTTGTTTATATTTTTTTCTTTCATATAGAGAATGCATTATCATCTAGTATGGAAATGTGTCTGTATGAGTTTGGTAGAGGGAAATTGTGAATCTCACCAAAATATTTAATACTAATGTGCATCTCCTGAGACAATCTGCTTTCCATATGTAGGTTTTTTTTGTCTGATGATTTCCTCAAAACAACTAAAAAGGGACTTTGGAAGGAGTTTAGAGGTTACTTTTTAAGGAAAGAAGAAAAACAAAAGAAGAAAAGTGGAAAGGGATATCTTAGGGTAAAAGAAGTAAAAAAAAGTTTCCAGGATGAGTGTTTTAGGGAGAAAAGGAGAGAAAAAATAAGGAAAATGACACTTTCAAAGGCATAAACCCAGGTTTTCATGCCTTTTTGTCTCTTCCCTAATTGTATGGTATTGTCACTGGATTCTTAATAGGCCAGGAAAAACTTAGGAAAAAATGGAGGGAATATGTTAGGAGACTTTCTCAGTTCCTTTTTTACTTTTATTGGTATTAATTTTCCTGTCTTGTTCCACTTGATCTTTGCAAGACAGTGGGAATACAGGCATAGCTCTGAAGTTAGTATGTATGACAACCCTGAAATTAATCACACTTTCTGAGGTAGTAAAAACTCATTTTGAAATAGTGGACTGCAGTGTGCAGTATATCATAGGGTACTGCTTCCTTGTTTCTTACATTACCTGGGTTTTAAGATGTTCTTTTTCTCAGTTTCTGTTTGCTTTCAAATTGTGTTTCTATGACAACTTATAGATATAAAATTAAACTTGATTTTTTAAACTGGTATGCCTTAAAAATAAAACCTTTCAACTTTTCATCTTCCTCATCTCTTTTATTCAGTAGAAAGAATATTCGTATACTAGCATAGCCCTAGGCATATTATTCATGAATTCCAACTGCTTGAGCTCATGATTAACATAGAGAAAACTTAACACTGAGTTTTTGCTATGATTTTTTTTTTTTTGCTGAGATGTTAAAATATAGATCTAAATTAAATTTGATTACATACATACATGTATATGTTTTCTATGTAAATCTTTTATATATTCTACACATGACATGAAGAGTGAGTCTATACATGGTAATTGTCAAAAATTTTAAAAATTTATATTGCTATCTTCTCCAGTATGCACTTGCATCTCTACTAACTTGAGTGGAGTTTTATAAAATTGGTTGTTCAAATTTAAAAAATTTGCTAGTCTCTTATTTACTTCATACTCCATTCATTCTGTTTTTTATTTTATTTTTCAGTTCAGTTCAGTTGCTCAGTTGTCTCCAACTCTTTGTGACCCCATGGACTGCTGCACGTCAGACCTCCCTGTCCATCACCAGTTACTGGAGTTTACTCAAACTCATGTCCATTGAGTCGGTGATGCCATCCAATCACCTCATCCTCTGTTGTCCTCTTCTCCTCCTGACTTAAATCTTTCCCAGTCTCAGGGTCTTTTCAAATGAGTCAGTTCTTCACATCAGGTGGCCAAAGTATTGGAGTTTCAGCTTCAACATCAGTCTTTCCAATGAATATTCAGGACTGATTTCCTATAGGATTGACTGGTTGGATCTCCTTGCAGTCCAAGGGACTCTCAAGAGTCTTCTCCAACACCACAGTTCAAAAGCATCAATTCTTCAGTGATCAGCTTTCTTTATAGTCCAACTCTCACATCCATACATGACTACTGGAAAAACCATAGCCTTAACTAGACGGACTTTTGTTGGCAAAGTAATGTCTCTGCTTTTGAATATGCTATCTAGGTTGGTCATAACTTTTCTTCCAAGGAGCAAGAGTCTTTTAATTTCATGGCTGCCATCACCATCTGCAGTGATTTTGGAGCCCAGAAAAATCTGTCACTGTTTCCCCATCTATTTGCCATAAAGTGATGAGACCAGATGCCATGATCTTAGTTTTCTGAATATTGAGTTTTGAATGAGTCTGAATGTTAAGCCAATCTTTTCACTCTCCTCTTTCACTTCATCAAGAAGCTTTTTAGTTCTTCTTTGCTTTCTGCCACAAGGGTGGTGTCATCTGTGTATTTGAGGTTATTGATATTTCTCCCGGCAATTTGATTCCAGCTTGTGCTTCATCCAGCCCAGCATTTCTCATGATGTACTCTGCATATAAGTTAAATAAGCAGGGTGACAATATACAGCCTTGACGTACTCTTTTCCTGATTTGGAACCAGTCTGTTGTTCCATGTCCAGTTCTAACTCTAGCTTCTTGACCTGAGTACAGATTTCTCAGGAGGCAGGAGAGTTGGTCTGGTATTCCCATCTCTTGAAGAATTTTCCACAGTTTGTTGTTATCCACACAGTCAAAGTCTTTGGCATAGTCAATAAAGCAGAAATAGATGTTTTTCTGGAACTCTCTTGCATTTTTGATGATCCAGTGGATATTGACAATTTGATCTCTGGTTCCTCGGTCTTTTCTAAATCCAGCTTAAACATCTGGATGTTCATAGTTCATGGCCTGGCTTGGAGAATTTTGAGCATTACTTTACTAGCATGTGAGATGAATGCAATTGTGCGGTAGTTTGAGCTTTCTTTGGCATTGCCTTTCTTTTGGATTGGAATGAAAACTGACCTTTTCCAGTCCCGTGGCCACTGCTGAGTTTTCCAAATTTGCTGGCATATTGAGTGCAGCACTTTCACAGCATCATCTTTTAGGATTTGGAATGGCTCAACTGGGATTCCATCACCTCCACTAGCTTTATTATTATTATTATTATTAATTGGATGTAAAAAATACACACTGTGCTAAAATATGTCACCTAAAATCTTTGCCTTGGAGCAACTGACTCTGGGCATAACCTCTCATGGAATATTAACAGCATATAAGAATACCCTGAAAAAGTGTTAAACTTCCTGAAAACCTAGAGAATGTTATAGTTTTCAGTTTTTATCTTGTATTTTTCTTATTATATACATTTATATTTCTTCTCTTTTCTCTCAATCCTGACAAATCTTTCCTACTTAAGGTTTTATGGTAATTTTATTGATTTTAATCTCTCAATGTAGATTCCACTTGCAAAATTGTAATTGTGATATTTTGAAGGCCACAGACAGGGAAGAAATCTTTCTGGTGATTCCCATTTTACATTTTAGGAATCTGATATTGATGACAGCCATATTTCAAGAGAAATAAAATGGTTTGTAATCCATGAGGTGCTCTGTCCTTTACTTGCCCATCTACATACCTCTGTTGCCTCAAGTCATTTTTTAGGAAGAATCCTAGGGACAGAGGAGCCTGGTGGGCTGCCTGGTGGTCACACAGAGTCAGACATGACTGAAGCGACTTAGCAGCAGCAGCAGCAGGGAGGCCCGACCCCTGTGACCTGGCCTTGTGGGTAGATCCCACTTATTTCTAGTACATCACATTTAGAATGCCATTGAAGTTTGCCATTGACTGTGGCATGGGGATGCGACTATACCCTCTCTTGGCTAGATTCTATTATAATCTTTTGTTCCCAAAGTGAGTATATAGACTATTAAGGGAAATTTAATGAATTTACTGTAGGCTTCGGGTAGTTGACCCAAAGTTCCCGTTGCTTGGTTTGATAGATGGAAGATGAGGTGGCTTAGCTAGCTGACTGCTGCTTGTCACATCAGCATCGGTGACTTGAGGTAGGTCTGTGTTGTGGGGAGATGTCATAACTGAACGTTTTAAACCTCAGTCTTCATTTCTGCCCCTTTATCCAGTGCTCTCAGTCTAACCCCCTTGGGAGGCCCTCCTCCCAGCCACACACATACAAAAATACACAGAATTTCCCAACCTCTCTTTCCGGTTATCCCATGTGTCTTTCAAATTTTGTAGCCTAAAGCACATACTAAAGTCTTTTCTCATCTTTCTTGATGTTTTTCTGCTGGCCTTGAAGAAATGGATGCTTTGTACTAGTGTTTGTCTTCTGACTGTTAGAGGAGAATAATGAAGACTTTTGTCTCCCATTTAGAGGAAATACACGTTGTTGTGGGTAAAGGGCTTTTATTCCAGGCTGAAGCTCATTTTCACCCAAAGTATTTGAAATCAACACACTTCCCACTGTGACGACTCATTTATTTCTAAAGGTCCCCATCTGGTCGCTGTGAGAAATTCATATTCTTCCTATTAACATAACTTTGACCTTACTTGTAACAAACAAATAGCTAATAACTCTGGTCTTACCAGAATGCAAGAGCACCCGCATTTCCCTGCCCTGGGCTACGTTAAAAAATTGTCTTATATTAATAGGCAGTGAAAGGTGGTATGCCTATTCGCCTGTCTTCAGTTTCTATATTTCTTCATGAATATTAGGGTTGAGAAAGAAATTCAATCCAGCAAGTCAGTTCTTAAAAAATAATTGGTCCAATGGGGTACTAAAATTAGTAAGCTAGGAAACATAACCTCTAAGACTCATTTTCTTCAGTCCCACTGTCATCAGTATAGATTTTATATCCTCTGTCCAATATAGGAATATTTCCAGATGGCTTTATGGAACTTTCATTTTATTTTCATGATAAACTAGAATAAAATTATAAATGCTTTTGCTTATGCAGGGAGAATAACAGGATAATCTAAGAAATCTAATTTAAGCATCTATGTTATGTGTTTTTTTGAGGATAATTAAGATTATCATTTCAGTTACTTAGATCTCTGTATCTTTTGGGAACTGTTTTTGGTTAATGCTGAAAAAAATACAAAAGCGTTCATGGCAGCCATCCTCAAAGAATGAATATTTTCACAACGACTCTGTTTTGTAAATAGCCACCAGATACTGAAGTTTCTTATGAAAATGAACTTCATGTAAGACTTTCAGACTTTTACATTATTTGTAATATTTTGATAAGTAACATATATGAGAACTTTAATTTTTCCAAATGCTCTCATATCTAGTCTTTTACCTGTACTGTGATATCTGCTTCTTTCTCTGGTTAGCTGAAGCTTTTTATTTTAGTCCTAATCCTTCACTAATGTGTTACTGAGAGATGTAGCAGGTAGAACCTATTCCTTGCCCTGGTATCTACAATTTGTTTCGCTCCCTTTCACTTTATCTGTGTATTTCTAGATAGCTTTTTTTTTTCTTCTTTGCCGTTTGTCTTGACTCAGTCATTACCAAATATCTTCCTCTTTCTTTCTATTTTTCTAAAATTATCTACTCTAGCTGTATTTTCATCATTTTATTGCTGAACTTTACCTCTTTTCCAAGGGTCTTATACTAGGAAGGAGAATGATCTACTGATACTATGTAGAGTAAGAAGAATCACATCTTGTCCCTTCCCTGTTCAAATGAAATACCTATATCCATTTTATGAGTTTATTGATTACCTACAATGTCATGTGCCAGACGCTGCTAGGGGCCCTAGGACACAAAGATAAGCATGCTGTTGTTCTTGAATTCAAAAACCTTTTAAAGTAAATGCCAGAGAAATGTCTGATTCAGGTATTGCTTGGTTTTTGATGACAGATAATTCAAAGCCTTCAGACAATTATGATGGCAAATTATTGCAGATCTCCATATCCAGATTTAAATCATATATACTAACCAGTTCTTTTGCATTACTGGAGTGTGAATGTAGTCTGAACTACTGTTTCTAAATAATTGAAAATTTTCTAGATTTTTGACCTGTCTTATTTTGGAGTAGGAAAGTATCTTAAATAAATCACATTTTCTCTTTTTAGTCTTTTATGATTGATTTGATTTAGGATATCGGAAACAGTGGGGAATATGATTATCATCTTACAGCAGTTGGAGGGTAACATTACAAAATAGTGGCCAAAGTTAAAAGTCATTTTTATATGAAATAATAGAGTGAATATTATGTTCATATTTTTTCAAATTTTATTTGGGAAATGCAATTAATGATGACTTAAGAGACACAGATTCGATCTCTGAGTCAGGAAGATCCCTTGGAGTAGGCAGTGGCAACCCACTCCAGTATTCTTGCCTGGAAAATTCCACAGACGGGGAGCCTAGCAGGCTGCCATTCATGGGGTCTCAAAGAATCGGACATGACTGAGTGACTGAGCACACAATTAATGATATTTTTATATTATCAGGGAAAAACTTAGTTGACATTAATTGCTTACTACATGACAGTTGCTTTGCCTTACATGTATTACCCTATTTAACATTCTAGCTGAGCTACTACTTCGATATCAAATACCTCACCAATTTATTCTACTGTGTTCCATATGATGTTAGTAACCTGTGTTAGAAATAGATAACACCAATTAAACTTTGTATTATCTAAGTATTTTTGTGCATAGACAGTCTTTGTGATTAATTTATGTGCCCATCTTAAAATAATTTCTTTAGAAATAATTGATTCAGCCAAGTGTCTTCTCGAATTCTCCCCATCTTCTAGATGCTGCAATTTATAATATGTTTTCCTATTCCTTTCCTGTTACTGAAAGTCTTTGTTCAAACTTTGGTCCTCATGTTAACATTTTTTTTTCCCCCATAATATCAGTATCTGCTTAAGAATATAACATTAGGACTAGAAATCATAAGGGTTCATGGAGAGTAGTAAGAGAATACTGCTGTTTCCCACTCTGCTGTTCTCTGGTACATTTAACTTGGATCTTGTCCTTCTGTCCTGCTCCTGTGATTCTCAAAGTCCTTGTTTTTCTCTCAGTTTGTTTGAGAGCCTGCTGAGATGAAAGCTTCTATAATAAGGTTTAAATTTACTTCCGTCTCTTATGTTTTCAAGAACTCTTCGTCATAGCCTCTATGTGTTTTCCTTGTAAGTGCAGATGAGGTGGAACGTGAAATGAGTGACATAGCTGCTGGTAGTAACCAATCTTAGAAAACACCAAGAAAAGGTTTTCATTTAGGGAAAGGATTATACAGGGAAAAAAATATGTAAAAATATACAGATGTGGTAGACCAAGAAGGAAATTCTAAGTAAAAAATAGTTCAGTTCCTAGGCCAAGGGGGAATAAAACTGATAACCTAATTGCTTGAATACGTAGAGGAGGGTGGTAGATAATCAGTAAATTCAGACATGTTCCACATGTCTTTATAAATTATTTTCCTCTAAACTCCCCCAAATGCACTCCTTGTCCTTCACTCTGTCCACTTGTTACAGCTGCCTTGCTGGATCCCTTGCCTTAAGACTTGGAATCCATCAACATCGAATTGGCATGGTTCTCATTTCAGGAGGTTTGGGAAGGGGTCAGATTATTTCCAGCTTTAAAAGTATATCAGGAGCTAGCTGGCTTAGTTGCCCTGTTTGTTACCAGATTCTTTTTTTAAAACATAGTCTATTACATAACAACATACCGATGTGTTCACAACTAGAAAATTATTTGTTAGAGGTTTTCTGGGTTTCTTTCACATTTTATTAAAAGGAAAATTTCCCCAGGCTTATTAGCACACATGAGTGATTGTGACATACCTAAAAACAGATTCCCAAGCTACATTATGAGATGTGTGACCAGAGAATTCATGTCAACTCCCAGCTTTAACAACTTTACTGATTTTAATAAATTTATTTTTTTACATAGTTTGTAATGTTTATTAAGTTATAAGTATAAACTATGTCCTGACTACTAATACTGATGTCTGTTTAAACATAAAAGTAGAACAGTATTTAGGCATGACCTTAATTCCCTGAAAAAATTTCAAATATTACCTAATATTTTATCCAGCTCAGTTTTCCTTAATGAATTAACTGCGGTCTATTTCTAGTGTGATCTGTTATCAATTGTTTTTCTTTTATCATGAGAATTTTTAACCATTCATTCACTTAATTGATAAAAATTGAATACTTCCTTTGTTGCAGGTAATGTTATAACATAGCTTTAAACAATACATATCCAGGCTCTGCCTTCCACAAAACCAGGGAGTTAGAGATTCTTTTTTTTTTTTTTTCTTTTTTGACTACTTGCTAATAACTACATCCTTATCCTGATAATTTTTCTTTGTAGCTAGATAAAATTGCTGCAATAATTTCTATTAAAATGTCTCTTGTTTAGGGAATGTACCACAGTATAATAAAGGCTGTATATGATAAGCCCATATTGAACATCATGCTGCTGCTGCTAAGTCGCTTCAGTCGTGTCCGACTGTGCAACCCCATAGACAGCAGCCCATCAGGCTCCCCTGTCCCTGGGATTCTCCAGGCAAGAACACTGGAGTGGGTTGCCATTTCCTTCTCCAATGCATGAAAGTGGAAAGCGAAAGTGAAGTCGCTCAGTCGTGTCTGACTCTTAGTGACCCCATGGATTGCAGCCTACCAGGCTCCTCCGTCCATGGGATTTTCCAGGCAAGAGTACTGGAGTGGGGTGCCATTGCCTTCTCCGTTGAACATCATACTCACTGGTAAAAAGCTGAAAGCTTTTCCTCTATGATCAAAAACAAGATAAAGATGCCCACGCTTGCCATTTTTGTTCAACATGGCATTGCAAGTCCTAGCCAGAGCAGTTAGTCTGGGAAAATAAATTAAAGGTATCCACGTTGGAAAGGAAGAACTAAAACTCACTGTTTATAGATGACATGATAGTACATATAGAAAACTCAAAACTTTACCAAAAATGGAACTAAAAAAAGAACTCAGTGAAGTTGCAGGATGCAAAATAGTATACTGAAATCTGTTGCATTTATATACTCCAATGATGAACTAACAGAGAAATTAAGAAAACAGTTGTATTTACAATTGTATCAGAAAACATAAAGTACTTAAGAATAAGCTTAGCAGAGGAAATGGAAGACCTGTACGCTGAAAGGTATGAGACACTGATGAAAACAATTGAAGACACAAATAGAAAGGTATTCTGTGCTCATGGATTAGAAGAATTAATATTGTTAAGTATCCATACCACTTAAGGAAATCAACAGATTCAGCGCAATTCCTATCAAAATTTCAATATCATTTCTCACAGAAACAGAACAAGCAATCCTAAAATTTTTACAGACCCACAAAAGACCCTAAATGGTCTTAAATAAATAAAAACACACATAGATCAGTGTAACAGAACAGAGAGCCCAGAAATAACCTCACATGTAAATAGTCAATAATTAACAGCAAAGGAGACAAGAATATACAATGGGGAGAGGTGAATCTCTTCAAAAAGTGGTGTTGAGAGAGTGGGCCCACTCTTATGCCATATACAGATTTAACTCATATGGATTAAAGACTTGGACCTCAGTCTGAACCCACAAGATTCCTAAAAGAAAACATAGCTGATAAACTCCTTGACATTGTTTTTGACAATGTTTTCTTTTGATCTGACAACAAAAACAAAGGAAACAAAGAAAAAAATGTGAGAATACATCACACTAAGAATTCTGCACAGGAAAAGAAATCAATAAAATGAAAAGGCCGTTATCTGAGTGGGAGAAAATGTTTGCAAGTCATATTTCTAATAAGACACTGATAGCCGAAAGAGGGGGCTTCCCAGGTGGTACCAGTGGTAAAGAATTCACCTGCCAACGCAGGAGATGTGAGAGTTGCAGGTTTGATCCCGGAGTTAAGAAGATCCCTTGGAGTAGGAAATGGAAATCCACTCCAGGACTCTTGCTTGGAAAACTCCATGCATAGAGGAACCTGGTGGGCTACAGTCCATGGTGCTGCAAAGATTCGGATGCAACTGAGCATGTGTCCAGAATCTACAGAAAGCACACGTGGCTCGGTAGCGCCCACTTGCAAAAAAATCAAATTTAAAAAATGGAGAAAGAGGATCTGCATAGATCTTTTTCCAAAGAAGACGTAGAGATGTGTCCACCAGGTACATGAAGAGATGCTCAGTGTCACTAATCGTCAGAGACAAAACCTCTGTAAGATATCACCTCATACCTGTTGCTGCTGCTGCTGCTGCTAAGTTGCTTCAGTCATGTCCGACTCTGTGTGACCCCATAGACGGCAGCCCACCAGGATCCGCCATCCCTGGGATTCTCCAGGCAAGAACACTGGAGTGGGTTGCCATTTCCTTCTCCAATGCATGAAAGGGAAAAGTCAAAGTGAAGTCGCTCAGTCGTATCTGAGTCTTCGTGCCCCCATGGACTGCAGCCTACCAGGCTCCTCCATCCATGGGATTTTCCAGGCAAGAGTACTGGAGTGGTGTGCCATTGCCTTCTCCGTCACACCTGTTAGAATGGCTTTTTTCAAAAAGAGAAGAGACAACAAGTGTATGGAAGGATGTGGAAAAGAGAACCTTTGTGTGCTGTTTTGGGGAATGTAGATTGGTGCAACCACTATGGAAAATAGTATGAAAGTTCCTCAAAAAATTAAAAATATAACTACTGTACGATCCAGTGATTTTACTTATGGGTGTTTATCCAAAGAAAATTAAAATACTATCTTGAAAAGATATCTGCACCACATGTTTATTGCAGCATTATTTACAATAGCCAAGTTATGGAAACAACCTGTGTCCAGCAATGGATATATGAAGACAATATGGTATGTACGTATAAAATGGAATGCTATTTTACCGTAAGAATAAAATTTTTCTGTTTAAAACATCATGGATGTACTTTGAGAGCATTGTTGTTGTGTAGTTCCTAAGTTGTGTCCAACTTTTTTCTATCTTACTGACTGTATAGCCAGCCAGGCTCCTTTGTCCATGGAATTTCCCAGGCAAGAATACTAGAGTGCTTGCCATTTCCTACTCCAGGGGATCTTCCCAACAGAGGGATCAAACCTGCATTGGCAGATGGATTCTTTACCACTGAGCTGCCAGGGAAGCTGTCTTGAGGACATTAGGCTAAGTAAGTCAGAGGACGACAAATGTGTTATCTCACTTGTATGTGGAATAAAAAGAAAACCAAAACAACAAAAATGAACCTCGTGGATACAGAGAACATATTGGTGGTTGCCAGAAGCATGGGTGTGGGGCTTGGGTGAAATGGATGAAAGGAGTTAAAAGGTATAAGCTTCTAATTATAAAATAAGGTATGTGGATGTGATTTTTATCATGGCAACTATATGTTGCAACAATATATTGCATATTTGAAAGGTACTGAGAGAAATATATCTTAAAAGTTCTTACCACAAGAGAAAAAAGTCTGTAAATATGTATGGTGATAGATCTTAACAGACCTTATTGTTGTGGTCATTTCACAGTGTATAGAAATGTTGAATTATTTTGTTGTAAACCTGAAACTTGTATGATGTATGCCAATTATACCTAAGTAGAAAATGTAATAATATCTCTTTCTATTATATAAAGCTATATTAATAACAAGTTATACCAAGTGAATGGTGTATACATATATATATATGAAAGTCAGTCTCTGCCCATATATATATTTACATACATACATACATCCTTCTAGATTTTCTGTGCATTAAAGTTATATTTTACATACAAGTGATCATACTGGCTTTCCTGTTCTACAGTTTTTCTCTCAAAAGCATGTTAGATATTTTAAAATTTTCAATCTACTTCATTTCTTTCAATTACAATATTTTCATTTTCATTGGTCGGCTAATATCCCATTGATTGGAATAATCATGCTCCAGGAGGTGAATATTAGCATTTTTTTCTCTTCACTGTTTTAGACAACGATGAAAAACAACACCAAATTTCATTGCTATTTTAAATCTTTGTTAACATTTGATATTCTTTGATTATGAATAAAGCAGAGCAATTTTCCTCATAGATCAAATGCTTTATTTTCACATATGTATACTAGCACTTCATCTGATAGGTTTCTGTTATAAATTTGGAATCCTTCATACTCGCTTCTTGGAGAAGGCAATGGCAACCCACTCCAGTGTTCTTGCCTGGAGAATCCCAGGGACAGGGGAGCCTGAAGGGCTGCCGTCTATGGGGTAGCACAGAGTCAGACACGACTGAAGTAACTCAGCAGCAGCATACTCGCTTCTACATTTTCCCTGTATTCTCCAAAAGAATTATAAAAACTAATTTCCCAGGATCCTTTTTTCCTAACTGTTGTCAATTGTATCAGTGAAAGACATTGAAAAGATATTAATTTTTAGAGAACTAAAATCAGAATTGAAAATTGGACCATTTTGGATTGACTTGTGCTTAACTCCCGGAGTTGGTGATGGACAGGGAGGCCTGGTGTGCTGCAGTCTGTGGGGTCGCAAAGAGTCAGACACGACAGAGACTGAACTGAACTGAACTGAAACTAATCTGTCGTACAGATTTGGTTTCGGTGAACTAACTGACCTGATTTAAAGTTCTGATTGGTTTGGGTCAATGGATTACCACCAAACATTTGCAACTATTCTACTGAACTCAGTCCATGTGAAAGTTATACAAATACTTTTCAAGTAGCTGCCATAAACAAGAGAAGAAGTTTATTCAAATGTGCATAAGTGATTCAGTACCATTCAGGAACAAAACAGCAGTTTCTCTAGTTTCTCTTTGGTGGTCACATTTCTGCTGGTGCCTGTACAAGTTGGGCTTTATCAGTTGATAGAGTAACTGAGCATGGAACCCAGATGCATGCTGCCTTTTAATACTGATCTCCTGTTTTGAAGTATAGTGAACTTGATCATTCTGAACTTCAGACAGCAAAGATCAGTAACATAAGAGTTGATGGAAACCAGTCCAGGTGATAATATTATCAAAAAGGTAAAGGATTTTTCATCAGAGATGGTAACTAGTTCTTTAAACTAGCCAAGACACAGTTTAGAAATGTGAATCCTAGAAATGTGTTGGTTTAGGATAATTAATATATAGATTTTTAGTATATTAAAGTTTTACCAAGATGATTCTTTATCTTCTTGATAAATATAACTCCTTTGCTAAGAGTTATATTTGACATTATGACACTGTCATAATGATAGAAGAGTTTCCACAAGGGTATGTAGAAGAATTCATGCTGCATATATCAGCATATTCAGTCCTAGGTGGATATCTTGATCATTTAAACACATGGTGAAAAATGAAATATCTATATAAATATGACTTGAGTGATTTTCAGGATACGTATTAACTAGAAATCTCATCTGGAAAGGTATATGGGTGTGTGTGACATGGGATTTTCAGAATTTTTGAGAAACTTCTTTGGTGAGTGTTTCTTAAGATGATGAATATATTATAGTTGGCATTTTGTATCTGACTTACATAGTCTTGACCTGCTTCTCTGTGAAGCAGAGTGAATAATCAAAGTCTGTCTTAGAAGTGTCAATCCTTTTTGCTTCAGGGATCAAAAAGTCTAGAGGTAAGCAAAATACCAGGATAGTGATTGTTTCTAAAGGTTGCTTAGCCTTTAGAAGAGAGTCATGGATGGAGAAACACAGAATAATGTAAATATAATTCTTTATCCAGTTTCAGATTCCGTTTTTGTGCTATTCTGTTTTATTCTGGATATTTCCGGATAGCCTGTGCAGTCAGATATTGTATTTAAAAATTGAAGAAGCATTAGTTATCCTTAAGTGAATAGAACAGTTTTCATAAATAGAAGTATATCTTACTTATTCTTTTTTTCTTCTAATGAAAATAATTAAGATCTTCAGTTCAGTTCAGTTCAATTGCTCAGTCATGTCCAACTCTTTGTGACCCCATGAATCGCAGCACGCCAGGCCTCCCTGTCCATCACCAACTCCCGGAGTTCACCCAGACTCATGTCCATCGAGTCAGTAATGCCATCCAGCCATCTCATCCTCTGTCGTCCCCTTCTCCTCCTGCCCCCAATCCCTCCCACCATCAGAGTCTTTTCCAATGAGTCAACTCTTCACATGAGGTGGCCAAAGTGCTGGAGTTTCAGCTTTAGCATCATTCATTCCAAAGAAATCCCAGGGCTGATCTCCTTCAGAATGGACCAGTTGGATCTCCTTTCAGTCCAAGGGACTCTCAAGAGTCTTCTCCAACACCACAGTTCAAAAGCATCAATTCTTCGGTGCTCAGCCTTCTTCACAGTCCAACTCTCAAATCCATACATGACCACAGGAAAAACCATAGCCTTGACTAGACGAACCTTTGTTGGCAAAGTAACATCTCTGCTTTTAAATATGCTATCTAGGTTGGTCATAACTTTCCTTCCAAGGAGTAAGTGTCTTTTCATTTCATGGCTGCAGTCACCATCTGCAGTGATTTTGGAGCCCCCAAAAATAAAGTCTGACACTGTTTCCACTGTTTCCCCATGTATTTCCCATGAAGTGATGGGACCGGATGCCATGATCTTCATTTTCTGAATGTTGAGCTTTAAGCCAACTTTTTCACTCTCCACTTTCACTTTCATCAAAAGGCTTTTCAGTTCCTCTTTACTTTCTGCCATAAGGGTGGTGTGTCATCTGCATATCTGAGGTTATTGATATTTCTCCCAGCAATCTTGATTCCAGCTTGTGTTTCCTCCAGTCTTAGCTGACTCTAAATACCAGAATATTATGACATTTTAAAAGAATCACTTCATTGAGTATTAGAAGCAATTAAGTATAGTCTTGGTTTTGGTCAAGTCAAATGAATTATCTTTTTATCTTGATATTCTTGGTGAGTGGAATTTTAAAGTAAAATTAAAAGTGATCATTCTATGGTCTCTACTGAGTCTTCATATTTTATTAACCTTACAGTAAATAACTAGTCCTTATATTAACGCTTCAAATAAGAATTATTAGCAGTGTTCCACATGTAAGAAAATTCAAGCTTTGAAAGACACAGTTTGTATGAGCTACTAGGTATCTAAGGGTTTCAGGATTTGAACCCAGTCCTTAAACCATCCAAAGCTTATGCTCAGGAATAATAGTCATTACCAATTTTGTAAGAGTATTCATAATTTTGGGGCTCTCTTTTCTTAGCATTGTTTTTTCTTACCATTCACTTAGATATTTGTTAGAATAAAAGAAATAAATGTTATCAATTGAGTTTTTTGTTAGTTTTGATTTTAAAAACACTATTTTTGATTTTTCTTGCAGTAATGTGAAATCCAAGAACCAGAAGTGATTGGACTGAAAAGTGTCCCCCATCCTTCCTTCCTCGTTTCAAATAACCAAGAAATGTCATTCTTTTACAATTTACCTTAGTTCCATTGATAGCACTTGGAAGCAAAGGTGGAAATCACTAAATATGACTTTTATTTGAATAGCACATTGACTAAAAGATGGAATCGAAATGTTAAGTAACTTACCCTTGATTAACACTAAAATTCAACATTTAAATGTTTCTTGTGAGGACAGCATTGGAGGGCAGCAGAAGTTTTCATCTACTTCCGTGGCATTAAATACTACTGCCATGCTTGAACCTGACCATTTATGCTCTAATACAGCTCAGACTAATGGACCCAGTTGCCTAATTGATGTTTCCACTGAGATTTATCAATATTTTAAAACTTCTTAACGTGAAGTAAATATACATGTGGAAGAGCGCCCTCCACCCAGTAACTATTATCTTAATGTTTAACTGCTGTGCTAACACTTTATAGTAGTCATCAAGATTTTAAATATACATTTATATATTAGTGATGGATTATTAGCTTAATGTTTAACCTGTTGAGTCATAAGATTTTAAATATACATTTATATATTAGTGATGGATTATTAGCTTAATGCCTGTTGACCTAAGCTCTGTGTTCCATCAGTACGTTTTATTCAGCATATGTATCAATCATCTAGCAGACTGCCTGATACTTAGTCTAAATAATACATTGAGTAATGAAGGGACTATATAAAATACAACCAACTTGGATTATGTACACGGACTAGTGTGCGGATACATATAGAATTTTCTGATTAATTCAAGGGATAGGGAGAAAGGGAGAGCCAATTCTTGCTGGTTATTGTACCCACTTTTTTTTTGCCACACTATGTTGCACGTGGGGCTCTTAGCTCCCCAAGCAGGGATCGAACCCATGCCCCCTGCATTGGAAGCATGTAGTCTTAACCACTGGATCTCTGGGGAAGTCCCTCTGCCCACATTTTCTAATAACAGGATTTAGTTAAATGTCTACATTTTCTTCTGGTCTTTCTGCTATTATTCAGCAAAATAAAAAATAGTATTTTCTGTATGCGTAACAGGTAAAAAGTCCATGTACAAAGCCTACAGTATTTTATTTACTTTCTCTTGAATAAAGAATGGAGAGATTTGTAGTTTTAGTTTATGTAACAGCCAAGCAGGCGTGAACATTTTTATAAAAACGACATCAGGCTGGCATTGGAAAATCATTCTTTCAGCATGTGTCATTAGTTGGATCTCTCATCCTTTTCCAGTTTATTTTTCTTTCCTTAACACTTTTGTTCCATCTCTCCTTTCTACCTGCCATTCTTTCTTTTTAATGTCTACCAAGTCTTTAGGTCTTTCGGGGGAACCCTTGGGGCTTGCTCAGCACTGGTGGCCCTTGGGGCTGATGAGGAATAGAGCAGCATATGGTCGATCAAAACCATGTTGAAACTACTGGCAGATATCCTATGTGTATAATTACTGTTTAGGGCTTTTTTGGTTTTTCTGTTGAAAGGTCCCAGTGTGCCTGATTTATTAGTTACTGGTTTGAACACTTACACAGTAAGCTGCAATTCTGTAATTTAGAGGAAAGAACCCTCATGTGCCTGTTTGCAAGTTCTTGTAGTTGAAGACTTCCCTTCAAAAAGGATACTGTAGATAAATCTTTGAGAAAAACACACAAAATATCCTATGATACTATTACCCAGGCTAAATGTCACTAAAGCAAGTTAACAGTAAAACAGCAAAAACAAGCCATAGTTTCTGTTCTTTCTGCCTATAGAATCTCTTTACTGAAGAGTGAAACATTATCACATACTCTATGTTAACATGACTTTGTATGTTTGATTCTGTTCTGTTAATGACCCACAATTGTATGTGAAACCATAGAGAGTAAAATGATTCTTCATATTAATGCTTGAATCTAATAATTCATCAAGAAAATGTACTATAAAATATATTTTATAAACAAATACTTAAATTTCATCCTTCAGTTCAGTTCAGTTCAGTCACTCAGTCGTATCCGACTCTTTGTGACCCCATGAATTGCAGCACGCCAGGCCTCCCTGTCCATCACCAACTCCCGGATTTCACTCAAACTCATGTCCATTGACTTGGTGATGCCATCCAGCCATCTCATCCTCTATCATCCCCTTCTCCTCCTGCCCCCAATCCCTCCCACCATCAGAGTGTATTCCAATGAGTCAACTCTTCGCATGAGGTGGCCAAAGTACTGGAATTTCAGCTTTAGCATCATTCCTTCCAAAGAAATCCTAGGGCTGATCTCCTTCAGAATGGACTGTTTGGATCTCCTTGCAGTCCAAGGGACTTTCAAGAGTCTTCTCCAACACCACAGTTCAAAAGCATTAATTCTTCGGTGCTCAGCTTTCTTCACAGTCCAACTCTCACATCCATACATGACCACTGGAAAAACCATAGCCTTGACTAGATGGACCTTTGTTGGCAAAGTAATGTCTCTGCTTTTGAATATGCTGTCTAGGTTGATCATAACTTTCCTTCCAAGGAGTAAGCATCTTTTCATTTCATGGCTGCAGTCACCATCTGCAGTGATTTTGGAGCCCCAAAAAATAAAGACTGACACTGTTTCCCCTGTTTCCCCATCTATTTCCCATGAAGTGATGGCACTCATCTCACACGCTAGCAAAGTAATGCTCAAAATTCTCCAAGCCAGGCTTCAGCAATACATGAACCGTGAACTTCCAGATGCTCAAGCTGGTTTTAGAAAAGGCAGAGGAACCAGAGATCAAATTGCCAACATCTGCTGGATCATTGAAAAAGCAAGAGAGTTCCAGAAAAACATCTATTTCTGTTTTATTGACTATGCCAAAGCCTTTGACTGTGTGGATCACAATAAACTGTGGAGAATTCTGAAAGAGGTGGGAATACCAGACCTCCTGACCTGCCTCTTGAGAAACCTATATGCAGGTCAGGAAGCAACAGTTAGAACTGGACATGGAACAACAGACTGGGTCCAGATAGGAAAAGGAGCACGTCAAGGCTGTATATTATCACCCTGCTTATTTAACTTATATGCAGAGTACATCATGAGAAATGCTTGGCTGGAAGAAGCACAAGCTGGAATCAAGATTGCCGGGAGAAATATCAATAACCTCAGATACGTAGATGACACCACCCTTATGGCAGAAAGTGAAGAGGAAGTAAAAAGCCTCTTGATGAAAGTGAAAGTGGAGAGTGAAAAAGTTGGCTTAAAGCTCAACATTCAGAAATTTCATCCTTAGTAATCCATTATTTTAAAAACAAATGCTAAGTGAAGGACAGTAGCTATTTTGATGATCAATGTGTCATCTTGATGCACACATTAAATTTTTTTTAAAGAATCAATAACATTATTGAAGTATCTTTTTTGTAATCTTCAAGTTTAACAAAGTCAGATTGATAGTCTACTGTAAGTTAATATAACTACAAATTACTTATTTAAAATTATTGCTCTAGTTTAAATGTATGCATGTGTGTAAGTGCCTGTGTATGCTTATACTATATTACCTAAAGAGCTTAGGTTTTGATTATGACTCTTCTAATTTAAAAGCAAAGATGGTAAAAGCAGAGTATCATAAATCTGTCAATGGCTTTACTTGAGATTATTTTTACCTGAAGCTTCAGCAATGTTTTTCCAAAATGAATATTTAAAGAAGATGGCCTGCCATACACTTTGCACCTGACCTAGTGCAATTTCTGCACCTGTTGCCCAGGGATAACTTTGGTTGTGGATGCTGTGGGAGTGATGGACAGCAACATGATGAGTTCAGGCCATGCTGAATAGCTATCTCTGTAATCAGTGTCAGTGTGAATGAGAGAACAGTTCCCTGACTTCTATGTGACTGCTCTTTTTGAATAAGTTTGACTTTAATGAAAAAAAATATGAAAGTGGGAATGTAGGGAAAGTGTGGTCTACTACTCAGGGGTAAAGCATTTTCTCTTTTGCATTATTTATTTTCTAAACTCTTTAATGCTATGTACTAAGTGGTATGGGAAAGTTACTAAGGTGATATCCTGAGGCTTGGCAGTACAACTCAATTTAGAGGGAAAAAAATTTTGTTCCTTAAGAATTTTTTTTGGTAAATAGTAATTGATAAGTTAATGTTTTTAAAGCACTCACAACTGCTAAACTGCCATTTTTTTTTACAGTTCATCATATGACTTCCAGGATGAGTACATGCCAGACATTTATGCAACTGATTATAGGAAGAGAGCTATGTTGGTGTCAGAGAAAGATTATTGGGGAAAGAATGGCTAGGTTAGTTACATAACTGATTAATGTCCTGAGGGGTGTACATGCTCATTTTGTTCAGTCATGTCCAACTCTGTGCGACCCCATGGACTGTAACTGCCAGTCTCCTCTGTCCAAGGGATTTTCCAGGCAAGAATACTGAAGAGGGTTGCCATTCCCTTCTGCAGGGAATCTTCCTGACCCTGGGATTGAATGCATGTCCTGAACCAGCAGGCAGATTCTTTACTAAGCCACCTGGGCAGTGGCCCATGATTTGGGGATTACATTTTCTACTAGACAAGTCATTTGCATCACTATCGGATGAAAATCTACCAGTTAACTGGTAACTTTACCTCCTCTGGGCTTTTAATTGATGAATATGTCAAACACATATTCTCCTTAGGCTGTTTAAAGAATCCTGCAGTGTGATACTCAAAACCTAGACTGTTTTCCCTTTGCCTTATTTCCAAGTGTGAATATTTTTTTCTCAGCAGCAGTCATTGATGTATAAAAAGCAACCTATAAATGTTTAAAAACAAGGGAAAACGTATTGTGTTTAGGGTGAAAATTAGAGAATAAAACTCCTCTGCATAAGATAGAAATTTATTTTATTCCCAGGAGTTGGGTGTGGGGAGGAGATGAAATCACAGAGAAGGGACCAGAAATAAAAAACAGAAGTTAAAGAAAAAAGGAGATTGAGCGCTGCCTGAGGGAAGGCTAAGGAAAACCCACAGTTGTGGCACTACCAAAAGGGATTTTGAGAATGGAGATAGCTAGGATTTGAAGTTACTCGTACTGTTCAATGGATGATATAATTTATCTCTTTGTCTTCCATTCTTTAGTAAATTCTGTGCTCATGAATGTTGTGTGTATGCTTTAATTTGTAAATTGGTGAATGATTTTTTGTATTGTATTAAGTTGCTTCAATTGTGTCTGACTCTTTGGGACCCTGTGGACTGTAGCCCACCAGGCTCCTCCGTCCGTGTAATTTTCCAAGCAAGAATACTGGAGTGCGTTGCCAGTGGGTTGCCATTTCCTACTCCTCGGGATCTTCCTGACCCAGGAATCAAACCCGCATCTCTTATATCTCTTGCATTGGCAGGATTCTTTACCACTAGTGCCACCTGGGAAGCCTGAATGATTTTATAAATAGATTATTTATAAATAATATAATAATAAATAGATTGTTTATAAATAAACAAATTTATGAATATGTTTATGTATTCAACAACGACTTTTGAACCCAACTGTGTGCTGGCCATGTATGAGTTGCTGGACATACTGAGTGTAATTGAACAAAGAAAATAAAAATGAGCCTTTATAGAATTTATAGTTTAGTGTGAAAGTCAGACAGTAAATAGATGAACACATCAGTATGTAATTGTAACTTTTGGTGAAGGCTATGAAAATAGGATACGGTGATAGAGACTGATAGGTTTAGAGATCTATTTTAATGGTTTGGCCTAAGAAAGCTCTTCTTCTGAGGAGGCTGTTAGGCAGACCTAAAGTGGAGACCATTGATGAAGAGGAAAGACATGTCCTGGGTGTTAGTTGCTTAGGACTGCCATAACAACCACGGAATTAGTGGCTTAAAACTATAGTATTTACTCTCTCCCAGTTTTGGAGGCTCCAAGTCCAGAATCGAGGTGTCAGCAGGGATGCTTCCTTCTGGAGGCTCTACCAAAAATCAGTCCCTGCCTGTCTCCTGGTTCCCCGTGGCATTTGGCCAGCCTTGACATTGCTTTGCTGGTAATTGCAGTCCTCCAGTTTCCACCTCTGCCTTCACAGTGCCTTCTTGAGAGTGACTATGTTACAGGTCTCCCTCAGCCTTTTTCTTAGAAAGAGACCGTCACTGCATTTAGGGATACCCTAAATCCAGGATGAACCCATTTGAAATTCTTGATTGCCTCTGTTCAACACTAGGCAGGGTCTGATTTCTCATGTGCTGAGACAAGCGTGTGCTAAAGAGTTCAAGGAAAGAGGATGTTTTGGGGGAGAGGGAGAACAGGTCATTGTCCAGTTGACGTGGTGGGTAAGCTGTCATGTTGCCAGCTATGAAAGTGAGTAGAGCTGGAGATAAGCCTCGTGAATTTTCAAAAGCATGAGGAATGATTTGGGCTTCACAGGGATTGAAGTTGTCTGTGAAATCCATTTGATGTTCAGCTCATTGCTGCCTTTTCTCACAGTATTGTCAAAAGTCTTCTGACTTAATGAGCTTATTCTAAGTGGGTATGCTCTTCTGCCTTATGTATAAATTGTCTGCATAATTACTGCTTGTGATTTTCTTGTCTGTTCGAAAAGGGTCATTTTTCACGGTCCTTGCCTCTCTTGTTTTGTTACCATATTCCATTTCTGAAATCATTAATGCCTTACGATCCATTTTCCATATCACGTCTATGATAGAGTGAATCAAAGCCATGCTATGCTATGCTAAGTCACTTCAGTCGTGTCCGACTCTGTGCGACCCCATAAATGGCAGCCCACCAGGCTCCCCCGTCCCTGGGATTCTCCAGGCAAGAACACTGGAGTGGGGTGCCATTGCCTTCTCCGAATCAAAGCCATAGTGCAGTGGTATTATACAGGTTGTCCAGACCAGCTGAGTCTTCTCATATGATGTCTAAATGTACAATATGCATATATCACCACTTTGAAAAGCAGTTTTAGGTTCCTTCACTAAGATATGCCAATATAATTCAGCTTGGAGTATAAAATAACTGGTTTTGAAATATTACTGAATCTGAAGAACTCTTGTTCAAGTAGACCAGTTCCACTAGGGTCAATTTTGTCTCATGTTAAGGGAATGGTTTTAAACTCTACTCCATGAGCATCATTTTATATAATTGAACACAACTTATATAAAGGTTGTACTGTGAAACCTTAGATTATAGCTGATGGCTTCCTTAGATACAAATAATAAAGAGACTTCCTTTAACCTCTCTCTCTTTTTTTTTTTACTGGTCACTTTTTAAAACTTGTTTTTGGTTGCGCTGGGTCTTCATTGCTGCATGTGGGCTTTCTCTGGTTGTGGTAAGTGGGGGCTGCTCTTGTGGTGCAGGGGCTTCTCATTCTGCTGGCTTCTCTTGTGGAGCATAGGCTCTGGGTGCACAGGGCTGCAGTGGTTGCAGCACACAGGCACAGGCACGCAGCTCCTGGGCTCTGGAGTGTGGGCTCCGTAGTTGTGGTGCACGGGCTTGCCCTGAGGGGTGAGGAGTCTTCCCAGACCAGGGGTTGAACTTGTGTCCCCTGCATTGGCAGGAGGATTCTTATCCACTGCACCACCAGAAAAGTTCCTTTCTTTACCCTCTTACATGTGGCTTTCCAACTTCCTTTCCAAGTAATGTGAATGTCCCAGTAGCATACTGGCCTGTAGGTAGGGTTATAATCATTCTTCAGCATCTTAAGGTGGATACCTTTAACATTGTCAGCCACTAACCTGAATGCTGAAATAGTAATATTAATAAGACCCCGTTTAGGAAAACTTTTGATTAAATGAATTGTTTGCATTTCTGACTAGTTTCTTCTGCTTATAGTTTCCTCAAAGTAATTTAACAGCAGCATCCCTGTAAAGGAAACCAATTGATTACTGGTGTAAGTGTAAGACTTACAGGTGTAAGACTGTAACATTGAGAAAATAATTGAGAAGGACAGAACAAAGTCAATTCACTCATATCTATCCTGTGTACCTTCCTTCTGAAAGGCAAAAGGAAATGAACATTAGAAAGGTTAAAGTTGGTCTTGCTGTCAAGCAATTGAAGGACATACTTAAAAAAAAAAAAAAACTTATGTAAAATAGCAATTTGTGCTTTGAGAATGTTCCCCAAATGTATGCTTGGATCCAATGTGGAATATACACAGAAGGACTTTGGGGAGCATACAATAATTTTCAGTAGTTTAACTAGAAAACTATGTTAAATAGCAACTTAAAATTTAAAAGCAAAGCAGATGAATTAATTTATTTGTTGACTCAAGATGGGTTATAGACAAATGAAGAGAGCAAAAATACAGCTTTTCATGAGGGAGCAAATGAGATGTGCCCCACTGTTAAAATGAAATGTGACCAAAAAAAGCAGTTTGGAAAATAAGATTGTTTGTTGGGATTGCATTTAAATATGCTTAAGAAAATAGCCATGCCTTGTGACAAATGTGAGGTGGTGTAGAATAATTTACTGAATACTGTTTTGTGGGAACATTTTGTAAATCATCATGTTAGATTTATTTTTCCCATTAAAATATAAAAAGCTCCTCACAATTTATATCCCTTAAGAGAATTATAAGTTATTGGTTTATTGCATTTCTTATATTTAACTTGAAGCTTGTTTGGTTGTTGTATTTGACCTTGAATAATGAGAAAATAAACCTAAGATTAGAGCAATATTTTCTTTGTTTTATTACTTTCATTTTTTTCCCCTTTTGGGTAAATTAATGTATGTTTCTGGTGTGGCAACAAAATTTAGAGCAGGGGAATAAATCAAGAGAAGGGAGACTGTCATTTTCTTTTCTGTCAATAAAGGTGTTTTTAGACAAATTCTAGCATTATGAGGATTAAATGACTTATTCTTGATAAGAGAAACAAAAATCAAGACCAGAAATCTTTATTTTTTATTAATTAATATCCTTTGTATAAAAGTTTTAAAGATATTTATTTTTCAGGTAATTATATATTAGAAATTCATCTAATGTTAAAATTAGGACAGTAGGTATTATTCGATTTTAAATAATAGACTATATAAAGCATATTCGTATAGAGTTTTCTTCTAAACCCTGAGTAAAGTTATCTAGTCTACCTTTCTGGCAGAATTGGTTGATTATCTTAGCACATTCCTCATACTGAAGGAGAAAACCTCAGCTCAAACTTTCATCAGTTCCACTCTCATTTTTGTAGCCTCACGTTCCTCTTGGTAAAAATGTATAAGTTTTCATACTTCTGATGACAACTATAAAATGTACTGCTCTGTAAGATAAGACTGTAGGATTTACCATAATTTGTGTATCTTATGGATTATGTCCCTACTTTTGTTCAGAACTGTGAAGGAAAATTGGACTGAATTATTAGACAGAGAAGACTCAGTTGAAGACTGTTGCAGTGGCCGGGGGAGGGAGATGGAACTCAGCTCTGCTCAAACAAAGTCTGGAGGAAATTGTAAGCCGTGAAGTGAGCTAGTGAAAAACTAGTGAGAGATGTACGGAGTAGTGAGGAGGTTGGTCAGAGTGACTAGGCCAATTATTTGCAAATAGGTGATTATGGCTTCTAACTGGAGCACTGTCTTTCTGGCTGAAAATAGTTCAAAGGGATGGCTTCCATGTCTTGCAGAGAGACATTCTGGGTCATCATAATGGCAAGAGGCTGGGAGAAGATTTATATCTCAAAGGGGCAGAAAAAGAATATAAAATAGCAAGTTTTCTAAAGAGAACTCATGTCACTTTTCTAAAGTGAAAAGAGAAGTCAGAGGCTTGTGAAAATGAGTGTGAGTCACTCATTCAGGTCCAACTCTTTGCCACCCCATTGACTGTAGCCCTCAGGTGACTCTATCCATGGAATTCTCCAGGCAAGAATACTGGAGTAGTATTCCCTTCCCATGGGATCTTCCCGACCCAGGGATTGACCGAGTCTCCTGCATTGCCAGCAGATTCTTTACCATCTGAGGCACCTTATAGTCAGAAGGAAACCTGTCTCAAGTTGAGTCAAGCTGAGGGATGCTTAAACCAAAACTAAAGTCAAGATCAGTTCATTGGCTATGTCTCCAGAGGTCATCAAAGAAAGTATTCTTTTTATGAAGATTGTTTCACTTCCAAGTACACTTAGCCCTTGAACAACACAGGTTTGAGCTGTGCAGGGCCACTTCTATGCAGAAATTTTTTCAATAAACTAAAGTACTACACAGTTCATGGTCGAATCTGTGGATGTGAAAGTGTGAGCACAGAAGACTGTGTGCTAATCCTCTAACACTTAGGCCTATTAGCATCTTAAAACATGAAAATAGTTATATTGCTGCCATCGCTAGTTCCTGTGGCTTTATCTGTATATTCTAAACATATAAAATAAAAGTCCTGTGGGTGGAACTGTGCACCACTCCCAACCCCAATTCCTATATTGAAACTCTAACTTGCAATGTGACTAATGCTAATAACACTGTATGTGGAGAAAGGGCTTGTAGGAGGTAATTAAAGTTAAATGAGATCATTATGGTGCAATCTTAAACCTGTAGACTTGGTGGCCTTTATAAGAGAGATTTCTCTCTCTCTGCAGTCCATGTGGGGACATAGTGGGCAGCCATTTGCAAGCCAGGAAGAGAGGGACTCGTAGAATCTGACCATGCTGTCACTCTGATGTTGGACTGCCAGCCTCCAGAATAGTGAGAAAATAAGTGTCTATTGTTTAAGCCACCCAGATCCTGATACTTTGTTACAACATCCTGAATGACTAGTATAATAATGAATATAATGCGGTAGAGACAGTGACATATTCTGAAGCTTGGTCTTAGGGGAAACTTACCTAATAACTTCAGGTCCAAAATAACTTTTTCTTTGCAGGAGGATTGATAGGGATTTTCAGTGACTGAGGACTATAACCCACCTGCTAATTTTTCAGTTTTCTGCATGTATTTGTTAGATAGTGCATCCTTTTTTTGGCACCACACATCACACCTGGGAATTAATTTAAAGTAAGAATAAAAGCAGCCTACAGTGGCTTCTGAATCAGGACCTGCAAGAGAATCATTGGAATCCAGTCCTGCTTCTCGAAACCTCCATGTGGTAGAACTGGGATATTTCATACAAGTTCCTGAATAACTTTGACTACCTTGGCTACCTTGTAAGATCTTCTCTCCCTTCTTAAATTTACCGTGTTTAACACATGTATTAGTTAGAATCAGTTTCAGCTGCATATAGCAGAACAAAATCATCTTCTAAATTTTTTCCACTAGCAATGAGTAAGTGGTGCTGGGGCTAGGGGTGAGAGAAGAGAGTGTAGACCCTCTGTATTTAGTTTCTTCTTATAATCAGTAAGTTTCCATTAGATTGTGATCCCACTGAATGAAGGGACTATGCCTCTCATTTACCTCTATAGAGATTAACTTCTAAAATGGTGCCTGGGACATAATCTCAACCAGTAGTTTCTTAATGTGCAAATTCAGTATTCTTGCCTTGAGAAGCCCATGAACAGTATGAAAAGGCAAAATGATAGGATACTGAAAGAGGAACTCCCCAGGTCAGTAGGTCCCCTATATGCTACTGGAGATCAGTGGAGAAATAACTCCAGGAAGAATGAAGGGATGGAGCCAAAGCAAAAACAATACTCACTTGTGGATGTGACTGGTGATAGAAGCAAGGTCCGATGCAAAAAAGAGCAATATTGCATAAGAACCTGGAATGTCAGGTCCATGAATCAAGGCAAATTGGAAGTGGTCAAACAAGAGATGGCAAGAGTGAATGTCGACATTCTAGGAATCAGCGAACTCAAATGGACTGGAATGGGTGAATTTAACTCAGATGACCATTATATCTACTACTGCAGGCAGGAATCCCTCAGAAGAAATGGAGTAGCCATCATGGTCAACAAAAGAGTCCGAAATGCAGTACTTGGATGCAATCTCAAAAATGACAGAATGATCTCTGTTCGTTTCCAAGGCAAACCATTCAATATCACAGTAATCCAAGTCTATGCCCCAACCAGTAATGCTGAAGAAGCTGAAGTTGAATGGTTCTATGAAGACCTACAAGACCTTTTAGAACTAACACCCAAAAAGATGTCCTTTTCATTATAGGGGACTGGAATGCAAAAGTAGGAAGTCAAGAAACACCTGGAGTAACAGGCAAATTTAGCCTTGGAATACGGAATGAAGCAGGGCAAAGACTGATAGAGTTTTGCCAAGAAAATGCACTGGTCATAGCAAACACCCTCTTCCAACAACACAAGAGAAGACTCTATATATGGACATCACCAGATAGTCAACACCAAAATCAGATTGATTATATTCTTTGCAGCCAAAGATGGAGAAGCTCTATACAGTCAGCAAAAACAAGACCAGGAGCTGACTGTGGCTCAGATCATGAACTCTTTATTGCCAAATTCAGACTTAAATTGAAGAAAGTAGGGAAAACCACTAGACCATTCAGGTATGACCTAAATCAAATCCCTTATGATTATACAGTAGAACTGAGAAATAGATTTAAGGGCCTAGATCTGATGGGTAGAGTGCCTGATGAACTATGGATGGAGCTTCGTGACATTTTACAGGAGACAGGGATCAAGACCATGCCCATGGAAAAGAAATGCAAAAAAGCAAAATGGCTGTCTGGGGAGGCCTTACAAATAGCTGTGAAGAGAAGAGAAGCGAAAAGCAAAGGAGAAAAGGAAAGATATAAGTATCTGAATGCAGAGTTCCAAAGAATAGCAAGAAGAGATAAGAAAGCCTTCTTCAGCGATCAATGCAAAGAAATAGAGGAAAACAACAGAATGGGAAAGACTAGAGATCTCTTCAAGAAAATTAGAGATACCAAGGGAACATTTCATGCAAAGATGAGCTTGATAAAGGACAGAAATGGTATGGACCTAACAGAAGCAGAAGATATTAAGAAGAGATGGCAAGAATACACAGAAGAAGTGTACAGAAAAGATCTTCATGACCCAGATAATCACAATGGTGTGATCACTGACCCAGAGCCAGACATGCTGGAATGTGAAGTCAAGTGGGCCTTAGAAAGCATCACTATGAACAAAGCTAGTGGAAGTGATGGAATTCCAGTTGAGCTATTCCAAATCCTGAAAGATGATGCTGTGAAAGTGCTGCACTCAACACACCAGCAAATTTGGAAAACTCAGCAGTGGCCACAGGACTGGAAAAGGTCAGTTTTCATTCCAATCCCAAAGAAAGGCAATGCCAAAGAATGCTCACACTACTGCACAATTGCACTCATCTTAACGCTAGTTAAGTAGTGCTTAAAATTCTCCAAGCCAGGCTTCAACAATATGTGAGCCATGAACTTCCAGATGTTCAAGCTGGTTTTCGAAAAGGCAGAAGAACCAGAGATCAAATTGCCAACATCTGCTGAATCATGGAAAAAGCAAGAGAGTTCCAGAAAAACATCTGTTTCTGCTTTATTGACTATGCCAAAGCCTTTGACTGTGTGGATCACAATAAACTGTGGAAAATTCTGAAAGAGAAGGGAATACCAGACCACCTGATCTGCCTCTTGAGATATTTGTATGCAGGTCAGGAAGCAGCAGTTGAAACTGGACATGGAACAACAGACTGGCTCCAAATAGGAAAAGGAGTACGTCAAGGCTGTATATTGTCACCCTGCTTATTTAACTCATATGCAGAGAACATCATGAGAAATGCTGGACTGGAAGAAGCACAAGCTGGAATCAAGATTGCCGGGAGAAATATCAATAACCTCAGATATGCAGATGACACCACCCTTTATGGCAGAAAGTGAAGAGGAACAAAAAAGCCTCTTGATGAAAGTGAAAGTGGAACATGAAAAAGTTGGCTTCAAGCTCAACATTCAGAAAACGAAGAAATGGCATCTGGTCCCATCACTTCATGGGAAATAGATGGGGAAACAGTGGAAACAGTGTCAGACTTTATTTTTTGGGGCTCCAAAATCACTGCAGATGGTGACTGCAGCCATGAAATTAAAAGACGCTTACTCCTTGGAAGGAAAGTTATGACCAACCTAGATAGCATATTCAAAAGCAGAGCCATTACTTTGCCAACAAAGGTCCGTCTAGTCAAGGCTATGGTTTTTCCTGTGGTCATGTATGGATGTGAGAGTCGGACTGTGAAGAAAGCTGACCACTGAAGAATTGATGCTTTTTTTTTTTCCAACTACAATTTTATTTTATTTTTAAACTTTACAAAATTGTATTAGTTTTGCCAAATATCAAAATGAATCTGCCACAGGTATACATGTGTTCCCCATCCTGAACCCTCCTCCCACCGCCCTCCCCATACCATCCCTCTGGGTTGTCCCAGTGCACTGGCCCAAGCATCCAGTATCGTGCATTGAACCTGGACTGGCAACTCGTTTCATACATGATATTTTACATGTTTCAATGCCATTCTCCCAAATCTTCCCACCCTCTCCCTCTCCCACAGAGTCCATAAGACTGTTCTATACATCAGTGTCTCTTTTGCTGTCTTGTACACAGGGTTATTGTTACCATCTTTCTAAATTCCATATGTATGCGTTAGTATACTGTATTGGTGTTTTTCTTTCTGGCTTACTTCACTCTGTATAATAGGCTCCAGTTTCATCCACCTCATTAGAACTGATTCAAATGTATTCTTTTTAATGGCTGAGTAATACTCCATTGTGTATATGTACTGTAGCTTTCTTATGCATTCATCTGCTGATGGACATCTAGGTTGCTTCCATGTCCTAGCTATTATAAACAATGCTGCAATGAACATTGGGGTACACGTATCTCTTTCCCTCCTGGTTTCCTCAGTGTGTGTGCCCAGCAGTGGGATTGCTGGATCATAAGGCAGTTCTATTTCCAGTTTTTTAAGAAATCTCCACACTGTTCTCCATAGTGACTGTACCCAGAATATTGGAAATAAAAACAAAAATAAACAAATGGGACCTAATTAACCTTAAAAGCTTCTGCACATCAAAGGAAACTATTAGCAAGGTGAAAAGACAGCCTTCAGAATGGGAGAAAATAATAGCAAATGAAGCAACTGACAAACAACTAATCTCAAAAATATACAAGCAACTCCTACAGCTCAACTCCAGAAAAATAAATGACCCAATCAAAAAATGGGCCAAAGAACTAAATAGACATTTCTCCAAAGAGGACATACAGATGGCTAACAAACACATGAAAAGATGCTCAACATCACTCATTATCAGAGAAATGCAAATCAAAACCACTATGAGGTACCATTTCACACCAGTCAGAATGGCTGCGATCCAAAAGTCTACAAGTAATAAATGCTGGAGAGGGTGTGGAGAAAAGGGAACCCTCTTACACTGTTGGTGGGAATGCAAACTAGAATTGATGCTTTTGAACTGTGGTGTTGGAGAAGACTCTTGAGAGTCCCTTGGACTGCAAGGAGATCCAACCGGTCCATTCTGAAGGAGATAAGCCCTGGGATTTCTTTGGAAGGAATGATGCTAAAGCTGAAACTCCAGTACTTTGGCCACCTCATGCGAAGAGTTGACTCATTGGAAAAGACTCTGATGCTGGGAGGGATTGGGGGCAGGAGGAGAAGGGGACGACAGAGGATGAGATGGCTGGATGGCATCACTGACTCAATGGACGTGAGTCTGAGTGAACTCTGGAGTTGGTGATGGACAGGGAGGCCTGGCGTGCTGTGATTCATGGGGTCACAGAGTCGGACACGACTGAGTGACTGAACTGAACTGAACTGAATGAAATAATGAGTAAAAAGGTTTGTATTTTGAAAGACAAAGAAAGTCCATTTTGTGTACAATTTTTTAAATGTCAGCAAAAAAGAAAAAGCCCACAAGCCTTCCCTTTAGGTAATAGAGAACTATTGAATATTTTCAAGATAAGACATGATAAACATTTTTCATATTTATCACATATCTTGTTATAAATGCTGAGAGATGTAATTAGTAGAGAATGATTACTTAACATTTTTTGATTTGGGAAACTTTTAAACTTTCATAGATTTTAAAACTTAATTTTATTAAGAAAAAATAGATTATTTTTATAGAAATGGCTAAGAATAAGGTAAAAATACTTAGGCTAATAATAAAAGATATACAGCTATATGGATTATTTTGTTTTATTTTTTGGTTTTGAACAAAACTGAAGCCCCTTTCATGCATCAGTAACCATATTCTTACTTCTAACACATACATTAGTTTAACCTTGTGTGCCCGCATGCTAAGTCATTTCAGTCATGTCCAACTTTTTGCGACCTGATGAACTATAGTCCTCCAGGCTCCTCTGTCCATGGGATTCTACAGGCAAGAATATTGGAGTGAGTTGCCATGCCCTCCTGCAAGAGAGCTTCCCCACCTAGAGATTGAACCAGTATCTCCTGCATTGATAGGTGGCTTCTTTACCATTAGTGCCACCTGGGAAGCCTCATCTAGGCATGATCAGTTATTTTTAAATTTGCAGCCCCTGCCCCTCTCCGGAGGCTGATGGGTGGGACTCAAAAATCCCAAGCTTCTAATCAGAGCTTGGTCTTTCTGGTGACCCCCATCCATTCAGGAGTCATCCAGGACCCCATTCAGAATTATGTCAATAGAACAAAGGATACTCTGAATACTCTTATCACACAAAATTTTTACAAGGTTTGTACAGCCCTGTGTGAAGAATGAATTCAAAGACAATATTAGAACAAGAGATTCTCCTAGTATTCTTTTCACTTAAGATGTTACAAGGGTTTCAGGGGTTCTGTGCCAGGAACCAAAGGCAAAAATCAATACATATATATTTTCTATTACCTCATAACCTGGAAAATATTTATTGTTTATAAGACAGGTTCACTACCACCCCCCACCCATGTACTTTCAAATCCTACCTTAGAGAAATAAGAGAAAGCATTTTATTGGAATGCCCTCACCTTCTCCAACCCATAGGCACTTGCTTTGGGCCATATCTCCCGTGTTTCCTCTTTATAGGAGGGAAAGGAGAGGCTCTCTTTATGGAGTCAGTTCCTTCTCCTGTGTTCCAAATCCCAACACATCGTTCAGTGTCTGAGACCTTAAGCGTGGATTTTTCCTTTTCTATAATCATACCTTCAGTCTCTCCCTTTCTGCCGGATTCTTGCTCATCAGCATGTGTATGTATGTTAAAATATCTCTCATCTTTAAAAACTCTTCACAGACCCATATCCTCATCCAGTTAGCACTGCTTACAAACTCAAGAAACAGGTTCTTCTTTTAGTCTCAATTACCCACTTATTTATACTGTTTCTGATTTAATATCAGTGGCTGTCAAACCTTGCTGACTGTTAAGATCATCTTAGGAGCTTTAGAAGAATTCCTAATGACCAAATATCTCCCTCAGAGATTCTGATTTAATGGATGTGTAAGGAGTCTGGGGTTCTGCAATTTTTTAAAGTCATAAAGTGATTCTGATCAGCCAGGTCTGAGATTCAATGCTTTAAATTCCATCTTCAGTTAATTTTCATCCACAGCTGTAGCTTTATTTTCTTTGTAACTAATATACGTCTATATTTTAGACTTGGGGAACTTTCGGCATATAGTTATTGGAGTTTTTATGAAATCTGAAATCTTGAACTTGACCATGAAGCACTTGGCATGGTTCAGTGTAAAATAATGAGGAGTGTTTTAGCCATGGAGAGATGGGTCTAGCAGTCTTCTTCATGGATCATGTCCCAAGAGTCCAAACTTGGGCAGTGTTTGGAGTTCTACAATATGGAATACAGCTTGAAAAATTGTGACCTTAGAAGGAAGGAGCCTAAGACAAAGGGAGAACTCTAAGAAAGGAAGGAAACAAGATTTCAAGAGAGGAAATTACAGAGAGGAAAAAATTTAAAATATTTTTTCCCCTAAAAGCTTGTTGCCTTTCTCCCTCAGTCTCTTTATGTTTCTTAGGCTGGCACATTATGAAAGGTTGGCAACAATAGAGGTAAAATGAGGCTGGTGTAAGCCTTTCTTGGAGCTTTAATCTGATTTCAGCAAGAAATCTGATGGGTTTATAGAGGGGAAAATGAATTACTGTGAATGAGTCTGATACAGTGCTCGACAGAAAGTATGGGTTTGCCTTTCTTGAAGAAATATCTATGGGCAACTTCTTCTGATGCTCTGGACAGTAACTTTTTTTTTTTTTAATTTTTTTATTTTAATTTTTATTTTTAAACTTTACATAATTGTATTAGTTTTGCCAAATATCAAAATGAATCCTCCACAGGTATACATGTGTTCCCCATCCTGAACCCTCCTCCCTCCTCCTGCCCCATACCATCCCTCTGGGGCGTCCCAGTGCTCTAGCCCCAAGCATCCAGTATCGTGCATCGAACCTGGACTGGCATCTCGTTTCATACATGATATTTTACATGTTTCAATGCCATTCTCCCAAATCTTCCCACCCTCTCCCTCTCCCACAGAGTCCATAAGACTGTTCTATACATCAGTGTCTCTTTTGCTGTCTCGTACACAGGGTTATTGTTACCATCTTTCTAAATTCCATATATATGCGTTAGTACACTGTATTGGTGTTTTTCCTTCTGGCTTACTTCACTCTGTATAATAGGCTCCAGTTTCATCCACCTCATTAGAACTGATTCAAATGTATTCTTTTTAATGGCTGAGTAATACTCCATTGTGTATATGTACCACTGCTTTCTTATGCATTCATCTGCTGATGGACATCTAGGTTGCTTCCATGTCCTGGCTATTATAAACAGTGCTGTGATGAACATTGGGGTACAAGTGTCTCTTTCCCTTCTGGTTTCCTCAGTGTGTATGCCCAGCAGTGGGATTGCTGGATCATAAGGCAGTTCTATTTCCAGTTTTTTAAGGAATCTCCACACTGTTCTCCATAGTGGCTGTACTAGTTTGCATTCCCACCAACAGTGTAAGAGGGTTCCCTTTTCTCCACACCCTCTCCAGCATTTATTACTTGTAGACTTTTGGATTGCAGCCATTCTGACTGGTGTGAAATGGTACCTCATAGTGGTTTTGATTTGCATTTCTCTGATAATGAGTGATGTTGAGCATCTTTTCATGTGTTTGTTAGCCATCTGTATGTCTTCTTTGGAGAAATCTCTATTTAGTTCTTTGGCCCATTTTTTGATTGGGTCATTTATTTTTCTGGAGTTGAGCTGGAGGAGTTGCTTGTATATTTTTGAGATTAGTTGTTTGTCAGTTGCTTCATTTGCTATTATTTTCTCCCATTCTGAAGGCTGTCTTTTCACCTTGCTAATAGTTTCCTTTGATGTGCAGAAGCTTTTAAGGTTAATTAGGTCCCATTTGTTTATTTTTGCTTTTATTTCCAATATTCTGGGAGGTGGGTCATAGACGATCCTGCTGTGATGTATGTCAGAGAGTATTTTGCCTATGTTCTCCTCTAGGAGTTTTATAGTTTCTGGTCTTACGTTGAAATCTTTAATCCATTTTGAGTTTATTTTTGTGTATGGTGTTAGAAAGTGTTCTAGTTTCATTCCTTTACAAGTGGTTGACCAGATTTCCCAGCACCACTTGTTAAAGAGATTGTCTTTAATCCATTGTATATTCTTGCCTCCTTTGTCAAAGATAAGGTGTCCATATGTGCGTGGATTTATCTCTGGGCTTTCTATTTTGTTCCATTGATCAATATTTCTGTCTTTGTGCCAGTACCATACTGTCTTGATAACTGTGGCTTTGTAGTAGAGCCTGAAGTCAGGTAGGTTGATTCCTCCAGTTCCATTCTTCTTTCTCAAGATCGCTTTGGCTATTCAGGGTTTTTTGTATTTCCATACAAATTGTGAAATTATTTGTTCCAGCTCTGTGAAGAATACTGTTGGTAGCTTGATAGGGATTGCATTGAATCTATAGATTGCTTTGGGTAGTATACTCATTTTCACTATATTGATTCTTCCAACCCATGAACATGGTATATTTCTCCATCTATTAGTGTCCTCTTTGATTTCTTTCACCAGTGTTTTATAGTTTTCTATATATAGGTCTTTAGTTTCTTTAGGTAGATATATTCCTAAGTATTTTATTCTTTCCATTGCAATGGTGAATGGAATTGTTTCCTTAATTTCTCTTTCTGTTTTCTCATTATTAATGTATAGGAATGCAAGGGATTTCTGTGTGTTGATTTTATATCCTGCAACTTTACTATAGTCATTGATTAGCTCTAGTAATTTTCTGGTGGAGTCTTTAGGGTTTTCTATGTAGAGGATCATGTCATCTGCAAATAGTGAGAGTTTTACTTCTTCTTTTCCAATTTGGATTCCTTTTATTTCTCTTTCTGCTCTGATTGCTGTGGCCAAAACTTCCAAAACTATGTTGAATAGTAATGGTGACAGTGGGCACCCTTGTCTTGTTCCTGACTTTAGAGGAAATGCTTTCAATTTTTCACCATTGAGGATAATGTTTGCTGTGGGTTTGTCATATATAGCTTTTATTATGTTGAGGTATGTTCCTTCTATTCCTGCTTTCTGGAGAGTTTTTATCATAAATGGATGTTGAATTTTATCAAAGGCTTTCTCTGCATCTATTGAGATAATCATATGGTTTTTATTTTTCAATTTGTTAATGTGGTGTATTACATTGATTGATTTGCAGATATTGAAGAATCCTTGCATCCCTGGGATAAAGCCCACTTGGTCATGGTGTATGATCTTTTAAATGTGTTGTTGGATTCTGATTGCTAGAATTTTGTTAAGGATTTTTGCATCTATGTTCATCAGTGATATTGGCCTGTAGTTTTCTTTTTTTGTGCGATCTTTGTCAGGTTTTGGTATTAGAGTGATGATGGCCTCAAAGAATGAGTTTGGAAGTTTACCTTCCTCTGCAATTTTCTGGAAGAGTTTGAGCAGGATAGGTGTTAGCTCTTCTCTAAATTTTTGGTCAAATTCAGCTGTGAAGCCGTCTGGACCTGGGCTTTTGTTTGCTGGAAGATTTTTGATTACAGTTTCAATGTCCGTGCTTGTGATGGGTCTGTTAAGATTTTCTATTTCTTCCTGGTCCAGTTTTGGAAAGTTGTACTTTTCTAAGAATTTGTCCATTTCTTCCTCGTTGTCCATTTTATTGGCATATAATTGTTGATAGTAGTCTCTTATGATCCTTTGTATTTCTGTGTTGTCTGTTGTGATCTCTCCATTTTCGTTTCTAATTTTATTGATTCGATTTTTCTCCCTTTGTTTCTTGATGAGTCTGGCTAATGGTTTGTCAGTTTTATTTATCCTTTCAAAGAACCAGGTTTTGGCTTTGTTGATTTTTGCTATGGTCTCTTTTGTTTCTTTTGCATTTATTTCTGCTCTAATTTTTAAGATTTCTTTCCTTCTACTAACCCTGGGGTTCTTCATTTCTTCCTTTTCTAGTTGCTTTAGGTGTAGAGTTAGGTTATTTATTTGACTTTTTTCTTGTTTCTTGAGGTGTGCCTGTATTGCTATGAACTTTCCCCTTAGGACTGCTTTTACAGTGTCCCACAGGTTTTGGGTTGTTGTGTTTTCATTTTCATTCGTTTCTATGCAAATTTTGATTTCTTTTTTTGATTTCTTCTGTGATTTGTTGGTTATTCAGCAGCGTGTTGTTCAGCCTCCATATGTTGGAATTTTTCTTGGTTTTTCTCCTGTAATTGAGATCTAATCTTACTGCATTGTGGTCAGAAAAGATGCTTGGAATGATTTCTATTTTTTTTTGAATTTACCAAGGCTAGCTTTATGAGCCAGGATGTGATCTATCCTGGAGAAGGTTCCATGTGTGCTTGAGAAAAAGGTGAAATTCATTGTTTTGGGATGAAATGCCCTATAGATATCAATTAGGTCTAACTGGTCTATTGTATCATTTAACGTTTGTGTTTCCTTGTTAATTTTCTGTTTAGTTGATCTATCCATAGGTGTGAGTGGGGTATTAAAGTCTCCCACTATTATTGTGTTATTGTTAATTTCTCCTTTCATACTTGTTAGCATTTGTCTTACATATTGCGGTGCTCCTGTGTTGGGTGCATATATATTTATAATTGTTATATCTTCTTCTTGGATTGATCCTTTGATCATTATGTAGTGACCTTCTTTGTCTCTTTTCACAGCCTTTGTTTTAAAGTCTATTTTATCTGATATGAGTATTGCTAGTCCTGCTTTCTTTTGGTCCCTATTTGCATGGAAAATCTTTTTCCAGCCCTTCACTTTCAGTCTGTATGTGTCCCTTGTTTTGAGGTGGGTCTCCTGTAGACAACATATGTAAGGGTCTTGTTTTTGTATCCATTCAGCCAGTCTTTGTCTTTTGGTTGGGGCATTCAACCCATTTATGTTTAAGGTAATTACTGATAAGTATGATCCCGTTGCCATTTACTTTATTGTTTTGGGTTCGAATTTATACACCGTTTTTGTGTTTCCTGTCTAGAGAATATCCTTTAGTATTTGTTGGAGAGCTGGTTTGGTGGTGCAGAATTCTCTCAGCTTTTGCTTGTCTGAAAAGCTTTTGATTTCTCCTTCATACTTGAATGAAATCCTTGCTGGGTATAATAATCTGGGCTGTAGGTTATTTTCTTTCATCATTTTAAGTATGTCTTGCCATTCCCTCCTGGCTTGAAGAGTTTCTATTGAAAGATCAGCTGTTATCCTTATGGGAATACCCTTGTGTGTTATTTGTTGTTTTTCCCCTGCTGCTTTTAATATTTGTTCTTTGTGTTTGATCTTTGTTAATTTGATTAATATGTGTCTTGGGGTGTTTCGCCTTGGGTTTATCCAGTTTGGGACTCTCTGGGTTTCTTGGACTTGGGTGATTATTTCCTTCCCCATTTTAGGGAAGTTTTCAACTATTATCTTCTCAAGTATTTTCTCATGGTCTTTCTTTTTGTCTTCTTCTTCTGGAACCCCTATGATTCGAATGTTGTAGCGTTTAATATTGTCCTGGAGGTCTCTGAGATTGTCCTCATTTCTTTTAATTCGTTTTTCTTTTATCCTCTCTGATTCATTTATTTCTACCATTCTATCTTCTGATTCATTAATCCTATCTTCTGCCTCTGTTATTCTACTATTTGTTGCCTCCAGAGTGTTTTTAATTTCATTTATTGCATTATTCATTATATATTGACTCTTTTTTATTTCTTCTAGGTCCTTGTTAAACCTTTCTTGCATCTTCTCAGTCCTTATCTCCAGGCTATTTATCTGTGATTCCATTTTAATTTCAAGATTTTGGATCAATTTCACTATCATTATTCGGAATTCTTTATCAGGTAGATTCCCTATCTCTTCCTCTTTTGTTTTGTTTGGTGGGCATTTATCCTGTTCCTTTATCTGCTGGGTATTCCTCTGTCTCTTCATCTTGTTTAAATTGCTGAGTCTGGGGTGTCCTTTCTGTATTCTGGCAGTTTGTGGAATTCTCTTTATTGTGGCTTTTCCTTGCTGTGTGTGGGTTTGTACAGGTGGCTTGTCAAGGTTTCTTGGTTAGGGAAGCTTGTGTCGGTGTTCTGGTGGGTGGAGCTGTATTTCTTCTCTCTAGGTAATATGCAGGACAGTCCAGGGCTTACATGGTGGCTGCGTCTCTTTCCTTCTCTTTCATCCTTGGCACATTAACTCTGTTCTCAGGGCTGTGAGGCGCTGCTCTACCACAGAGGGAAAAGTACTGGGGCAAAGACAAGTGCCAGACAAATGTCTTCCTTCACACAATTCTCTAAAGCTTCACTTCACCATTTTGGAACTTCTCAGGAGGTGCCAATGGTAAAGAATCCATATGCCAATGTAGCAGACACAAGAGATGTGGTTTCCATCGGGTGGGGAACGTCCCCTGGAGGAGGAAATGGCAAGCCACTCCAGGATTCCTGCCTGGGAAATCCCACGGACAGAGGAGCCTGGTGGGCTACAGGCCACTTGGACAGTAACTTTTAAAATTCATAAGATGTATGTCTTCTATACATATCATAGAACAGTAAACTTTCCTCTTCCTTTTCCATGTTCTTGTGAAGGATTCTTTGTCTTAAAGATTTTCACAGAATAAATCATGGAAGACAGGTAAACGATTTTTAAAAATATGTATTAGATAACTTCTTTTACTTTAATGCAGTTTAATTACTATATTATGTTTACAACATTGTTTTTCATAAGGCTGACTCCTTAGTGTCTTGAGAATGCCAGCTAATTAAATATGTTTACCCTAGTCACATGTTCTCCCTTAAACAGTACAAAACAAAGTCTTCCATGCTGTCTTGTCTTTATGACACAAAATAATTCTGTTTTTCTCAAAATCCAAAATCCTTTTTATTTTAAGAAGTATAGTTACTAAAAAAACAAAAATCAGAATTTTGTTTAGGTAAATATTCTTTCACTAAAAGTTTTTTTCTGGAGAATTATTTTAGACAAAGGACAATGTTTTATTTAAACTGTAAGAGAGATTTTAACAGTTTTTATTTCTTTTTTTATGGTGTCAACTTCATTCTATAAATGGTAATGTAACATGTTTACCTGTGATACAAAGTTTAATGTATAGATTATTTGACCTTAAATTCAATTGTAGTTAAAATTAATGATTATATATCTTGAAAATTGTGTTCAATTTGAACTTTTCATGTGTTTATTTACATTAAAATCCACTTCAAATGTTGTTAAAGTAAATGATTTAGAGTCAGTCTCAATAGTCTTAGGAACAGTAAGTGCTCTTCCTTGAAAATATGCATGAAAAATTTCCTGTCATTCTAGTGCTTAATTTTAGTTTGCTTGTCTAACCCCATCTTAACTAAACAAGGAGTCTAATTTGCTTATTTAATTGTTTAATTATGACTTTTCTGGCAGTTTCTGTGTTGACATGTCTTACAAAATTCTGACTCCCAACTGAATTGAAATACGTGCCCCCATATATTTTAATGTTCTTATGTATTTCTCCATATTAATGTTTTCTTCAGTTCTTAGCATTTAACTATAAAACATTTAATAAGATTTAGAGGAGAGACTGTGATCCTGAGAACAGTTTTCTCTGTTACTATTCTTGAGTAGGCAGCTGCATGTCAACACTCCTAACCTCAGAAGGCCTCAGCCATCCTCCTCCTGCTCTATTTCCCTTCTCTTGCTACCCTCCACCCCCACATTTTCTTCTAAATTAAACTGTTCATGAGTATTATTGCAACTTTGAATCCTTCACGGCTTTTTCCACAAAACTTTTAATAATATGAATTTCTCCTTGGTCAGCAAAATTTTCACAATTAAGACACAGATACTTTGAAAGCTCTGTAAGCAATCTTCTAAAACAAAGCCTGACTTTAAAGCAGTTTATATTTGCACACACTCGATATAAATATATTTGTCGTAAGCCAGATTTGCCCAAATGCTGTTCTCATTTCTCAGTATGTAACTTTCCATTTTGCACAGAATAGACAATTTCTAGTAATTTAGGGATCATTAATATGATTTTGAATATAATATGTAGCTATGACTGTTTTTCAAATATGTTGTTTTAGTTTATGATGGTTGACTATCAACTAATTAAATAAGTGCCTGAGGGCATCCTTCTCCAACAAACAAGGGGAAAAAAAAAGATGAAATAAAAAAGAGGATGTTGATTTTTTTATGAACAAGTTATGAATGCATGATTTCAGTACAACTGTGTATAGTAAAACTTGAATAGATGCTAAGAATAATTTTATTGTTGTTGTTGTTGTTTATGTTACTGTGTTTTTAAAAGAAATCTGGAGGAACAAGCTATTTAAGGTTATTGTGTGTCTAGTTACAGATCTTTTCTGGTTGTCCTGTTCCTGATTTTAGGAAGACAAAACCTCTGTAAGCTTTATCTTCATAATCTTTTTGTGACCTGTGTGCACCAAACCGAATACTTTATGCTTATTTTCCAGCTCTCAAGCCTCTCTGGTTTCGATAATAAAACAAAAATTTGAAGCAGAAAAATTATTGGTAGCTTCTTACAAATCTTGGTTGAAAGTTTGACTCAGGTTGGTGTTGCCTTTATTGCTCATGATCCACGGAAAGTCTTTTAAAATGATATATAATATACTTTATTAATGTATATTTGAGTCATTCTCTTCTTTCATGCCAATAGTTTACTATTTTGTTTTATCATATGTTAATCCAAAGTATGTTAATAATTTTAATAAAAATTAAAATGATGGTAAAATTAGATGAAAAGTCATTGATAGAGTTACATACTAAATTTCATCTTAAGTTTATTTTTTAAACTGGAAATTTACATCGAGCATTTAAAGCTTTGATTAGCTACATACATTATACTGGGAAATATTTTGTCCCAAACTAAAATGAGAGAGAATGAGAATACTTAACTTAAAAAATAAAGTGTTTTACTTCTTTTATTTCAGTATTTCTTGTATTCTACCTCAAAACATATTATTACTATTAATTTAGAAGACCAGACAAAGCATCTTAGACAAAAATTTACAAGTGTTTTGCATTTAAATTAGTAAAACTTCAATTTCATGATTTTTAAAAAGGAAATTCTAGCTATATTCATTTGGAAAAAATTGCATGAAGACTAATGATTTTAAGGTATATCTAATTATAATCTGGGCAGGGAATTAGAATTCTTTTTGTGATGTAAGAAATCACTTATTTTTGTAATCTTCAATATAAAGGAGAATTTTTCTCCTGATATTTATTGTGGGCCTAAAAATACCAGTTCTTAGAGTGTGACATCACTTGGCTAATTAAAAATGTCAGCCATACTTAGCTGTGAGAGTACTATGTTTATAATTTGTTTTAATGGAGTAGAGTTGATTTATTGTATTAGTTGTGTCCAATTCTATGCGACCCCATGGACTATGGCCTGCCAGGCTCGTCTGTCTATGGAATTCTCCAGGCAAGAATACTGTAGTGGGTTGTCGTTCCCTTCTCAAGGGATCTTCCCAATCCAAGGATAGAGCCCAGGTCTCCTGCATTGTAGGTAGATCTTTACTGTCTGAGACACAAGTTTCAGGTGTACAACATTGTGCTGCCTTGTATAAACTTATTATAAACTATTGACCATATTCCCTGTGCTGGAATACATCTTTTAGCTTATTTTATACTCGTTTGTTCAGCTTAATCCTCTACCCCTATCTTGCCCCTCCCATCCTTCCTTTCCCCACTGGTAACTACTAGCTCACCTTCTGTGTCTGTGAGTCAGTTTCATTATATTCATTCATTTTATTTTTCAGATTCCACATATAAGTGTTAACATATAGTATTTACCTTTGTCTGATTTATTTCACTAAGTATAGTACCTTATAGGTCCACTCATGCCATCACCAATGGCAAAATGCAATTTCTTTTTTATGATTGAGTAGTATTCCATTGTGTGTGTGTATACCACATCATCTTTATCCATTCATCTGTTGATGAACACTTAGGTTGCTTCCATATCTTGGCTATCGAAAATAATGTTGCTATGAACATCAGGGTGCATGTGTCTTTCCAAATTAGTGTTTTTGTTTTCTTCAGATATATGCCCAGGAGTGGAACTGCTGGATCATATGGTAGTTCTATTTTTAGTTTTTGAGGAGCTTCCATACTGTTTTCCACAGTGGCTTCACCAATTTACATTCCAACCAACTATATTTATAAAATCATATACAAAGAAATATAACTGTATTCTTCTATTTGGATCTCCCAGAGGAAAACATCAGGCCAGAAACCATACCACACTTGACTGTAAATGACTGGATGTAAGACCAACTTTCCTTAATAATTGTAAGAATTCAGTTTGCATTTGATGGCACAGAAAAATCTCTAAGTTAGAATGCACTATACTTCTGCTACAGCATAAATTCATGCTCTGCGATAGGCAGCTATCTTATGCAGTGTTCCCATAGGAGTTCTACTGTGTGTCATTTAGTAACAAGAAAGATAAATTAAGAGTTGTGTTGTTTTAAAATTGAATGGTGGGACATGTGAGAAAGTATATGGAAACTTTGATATCATTTCCTGGAGCTTTATTCCTAAGATGTCTTACGGTTTTTTACTTGTAGCCTTGGGAGAGTCCCCTCTTTAAGCATTCATGCCTTATCACTGAGCAGAAAAGCATATATTAAGCAACCTCGTTCCCACTCTTTAGACATTTTTGTTGATTTTCAGACATTTTATTTCACGTTAATATATGAATGCATACAGCTCTGTGGTTCATAGTATTCTTAAGAGAAACAAAGATGAAGTTAAAAAAAAACAAGAAAACAAAAATGAGCATGGCTTCTTTCTGAGATACTTATAGGTAAAATGTTCAGTTTTGCAGTTCCTTTCTGTCCCAAAATGCTGTTATCTTTACTCCATAAAAATATGGACATTCTAAATGAAACACAGTGTATCAAGGGATATCATCAGTCTCAGACAGAAAACAATTAGGCTGGCATAACTTTTGAGGAGAAAGTATTTAAAGTCCACAGTAGTACTTTGTATTCACAAGCAGTATTCGAATTATAAAAGCCTGGGGTGAGCATGGCTGCATGTTACTGATGAACTCAGCATCACTTTTTAAAGATTCACTCTAATCAGGTAGATTTGACTGTTTTGTAACTACAGATTAAATGCTCATCTCACTCCTTTCCCATTCTCACCAATAGAGAAATCTAGAGAGTGAAATACATCAGCTCAAGTCCAGCAACCCTGCTGAGAGAAAATATCTTGTAGCTCTCACTGTGAGTTAGTAGCATATTTGTACAGAGAAGATAGCAGGCTTTATCACACAAGATGGGTACTCATTCTATTTCTGATTAACTTGAGTGTTTCTGTGTTATTAGGTACAAACCATCAGTAATTTAAATTGTCCCACAAACTAACAAGGAAATGAGATCTCTGTGCTTTTAGAAACATCACAATGGCTTATGAAGTTAGATAAGTAAGATTTTAGCAGAGGTTCCTGAATATTTTAAACTCTGAGTGCTACATTTGCTGTTTTTTATGTAGTGAATGCATAAGTACAAGACTGTGCATTTACTTAAACATTCAGAATTTATAGAATCTCTTACATGCTGTCAATGTGTTAGGTATTAAGGATATAGCTCCTTTTCAAGATAAGATCAGTTTCTTCAACAAAAAACTAAAATAAAGTAAATGAAAATTGAAAACAAGTAAAAATATTTACTTTTTATTTAATGGAAAAGAAAGAACTTAGGACTGACAAAATAGCCAAGAAAAGCAGCTGCAAAAACATTGTCATCAGGGAGAAGGAAAAGTATTACTCACTCTCCCACTTCAGGAAAAAACAGCACTCGGCAGGTGTCAGAGTATTCAATCTGGCCAGACAGTGAGTGCAAAGAGAAAATAAATGGGAACTGTTTAAGTCAAGTTAAAAAAAAAACTCCAAGAGAATATTTAATTTGAGGCCAAAAGCCTACAGTTCTACAGGCTTATAAACAGTGTGTTCAAGCAAACTCCTTCTAATTAATGTATACTTTGGAGACCCACCACTCTTTTGATTTATATAGAGAGAGCAGCTTAATGTACGGAGAAGGCGATGGCAACCCACTCCAGTACTCTTGCCTGGAAAATCCCATGGACGGAGGAGCCTGGTAGGCTGCAGTCCATGGGGTTGCTAAGAGTCGGGCACAACTGAGCAACTTCACTTTCACTCATTGGAGAAGGAAATGGCAATGCACTCCAGTATTCTTGCCTGGAGAATCCCAGGGATGGGGGAGCCTGAAGGGCTGCCGTCTATGAGTTGGCATACGACTGAAGCGACTTAGCAGCAGCAGCAGCTTGATGTACTTCTCTCTGATGGTTAAAATAGCTAACTTTACTGCCATGACATACTTCATTTCTGTATCTTAACTGAATACCAGAAGGTATTTATAAAGTAATCATCTAGCAACCATCAGTAATGAGGTAGCAAGTATGATTGTGTGAATGGTGTAGATGGGAGTTCTTTGTCTTTTCCATTATGTCTGTTAACATTCATAGAGATTTTTTTTTTTTTACTGAAAAAATAATTGGTCATTTATTATTGGCAGTTTATTTCAAAATGAACATTCTGCAGCCAAGTAAGGCAGATAAGGCAGTTGGAAGTTATAGTTTAAAAAATTAATCCTTAATGCAGTTTTATATACTGTACATTTGCTTTATGTCTCCTGATACTGTGAAATAAAAATCTGCACAATTGTTTAAATGTAATAAAATATAGAGACATACAAAAGTGAAATTAAAGGCCAATTTGGATTCTAGACATAGGGTCATTGTGAATTTTTTGGAGAGCTTCCTTGCAGATTTAACCCAACACATACAAGCACTAAAACACTTAAGAACATACTTGGCATCCATTAGCATATGTAAGATTCATCTGTGAACAGCTTATCCTGGAAGTCTTAGCTCTCTTTACTTTTCTATTTCCGCATTACCACTGGCAATATTGTGATATCTCAGGCAAGCATTTTTGAAATAGTGTTTTCATAATGTTTTTGTTTTACCTTGTGTGTGTGTGTGTGTGTAACACACTATGTTTGTCACTTTTTCTTTACACTTAGAAATTTTCAAGCATCTAAAAAATGGAGGAATGGAATCATCTCTTCTAAACCTTTGTGTATGTATGTGTGAATATTGTAAAGAAAACCTTAGATGTTTTTGTACCCACAAATATTGATACCTCATATAAATATCTCTACCAGAGGATTTTGAAAATATAACCCTTATATGTAACAATAAAATAGTTTCTTAATGTTAAATCCATACTTTTCCCTAGTCATCTCAGAAATGGCTCTTTACTGTTGGTGTGTTCCAATTTAGGTCCAGACCAAATAATACATTCAGTTGGTGTGACCTTGCCTTTTTTCTTGCCATTTATTTGTGCATGAACTGTGAGAGATGGTTTCCACAGTGAGGTGTCCCACCTCTGAATGGGAATCACAGCTGGAAGTGTCATAAGCTTCAGTCATTCACCAAGTTCAGAACCCTGTGTGACTGATTATATAGTTAAAACCCATGCACTACAACTACTTAGAGCTCGAGAGCCCAGGAGCCACAACTGCTGAGCCCACATGCTGCAGCTACTGATGCCCACCTAGCTAGAGCCTGTGCTCTGCAACAAGAGAAGCCCACACACTGCAACGAAGAGCAGCCCCCGCTCACTGCAATGAGACAAAGCCCATGCAGCAGCGAAGACTCCGTGCAACTAAATAAATGAATAAAGATTTTAAAAAGATATAGAAGATTGTGACTTTGCAGTAGGGAAAGACTTCCTAATAGAACCATAGAAGCACAAACTATAATGAGAAAAAGTACTAGTACATTTGATTGCATCAAAATCATGGTTTTATTCAAGCCCAAAAAAGTTGAATTTGGAAAAGATACCTGTAGCATCCAAGCCAATAAGAGATTGTTATGGAATGTTCTCTCCAGTTCATGTCGAAATTGAAATTCCCAGTGTGATAGCATTTGGAATCTAATTGTGTTTAGATTAGGTCTTGAAGTGGAGAAGGCAATGGCACCCCACTCCAGTACTCTTGCCTGGAAAATCCCATGGATGGAGGAGTCTGGAAGGCTGCAGTCCATGGGGTGGCTGAGGATTGGACACAACTGAATGACTTCACTTTCACTTTTCACTTTCATGCATTGGAGAAGGAAATGGCAACCCACTCCAGTGTTCTTGCCTGGAGAATCCCAGGGACAGGAGAGCCTGGTGAGCTGCCGTCTATGGGGTCGCACAGAGTTGGACGCGACTGAAGCGACTTAGCATTAGCATTAGGTCTTGAAGCAGGGGTGTTGCTGATGGGATTAGTGTTCTCATAAGAAGAGGAAGAGAAGCCAGAGGTGTTCTCTATACCATGTGAGGACCCAGGAAGAAGGCCTTCACCAGAACTGGGTCTTACTGGCACCCTGATCTTGGACTTGAAAACCTCTAGCACTATGAGAAATGTCTGTTGCTTAAGACACCCAGTCTATGGTATATTGTTATAGTAGCCCCTACTGAGTAAGACATGGATAAATCTGAAAAAGTTTTGACAGCACTAATTTACATTAGCAAGAGAAAACAGGTAACACAGAACAAAGCAAGGTATATAAATAGGTAGTACACAGAAAATGGCTAACAAATATGTAGTGACTGGTGAATGTAAGCTAATCAGTAATGAAAAAATTACAAGTTAAAGTAACTGATATACTACTCTATATGGAATATATTTTTAAACAGAAAATTGAATTATTAGACTGTTTAGGAAATAGGGGATACAAGTTCTTATGTAGTTCCAATTGATATATAAACTAATAATAGGCTCTCTGGAAGGTAATTTGAAGGTTTTTATGAAATTAAGCATGCTAAAATTCCAGAATATCACAATTGTATTCTTAGTGCTTAGAGGGAGGAGAATTTCTCAATAGATCTATAGGGGAGCTAGTATAAATACATTTAGAGCATTTTTTGTGCTCTCAGTTCAGTTCAGTTCAGTTGCTCAGTCGTGTCTGACTTGTCGTGACACCATGAACTGCAGCACACCAGGCATCCCTGTCCGTTACCTCCCAGAGACCACCCAAACCCATCTCCACTGAGTCAGTGATGCCATCGAACCATCTCGTCCTCTGTCATCCCCTTCTCCTTCTGCCTTCAATCTTTGTCAGCATCAGGGTCTTTTCCAATGAGTCAGCTCTTTGCATCAGGTGGCCAAAGTATTGGAGTTTCAGCTTCAACATCAGTTCTTCCAAGGAACACCCAGGACTAATCTCCATTAGGATGGACTGACTGGATGGTCTTGCAGTCCAAGGGACTCTCAAGAGTCTTCTCCAACACCACAGTTCAAAAGCATCAATTCTTCAGTGCTCAGCTTTCTTAATAGTCCAACTCTCAGGTCTATACATGACCATTGGGAAAACTATACCCTTGACTAGACGAACCTTTGTTGGCAAAGTAATGTCTCTGCTTTTTAATATGCTTTCTAGGTTGGTCATAACTTTCCTTCCAAGGAGTAAGTGTCTTTCAATTTCATGGCTGCAATCACCATCTGCAGTGATTCTGGAGCCCAGAAAAATAAAGTCAGCCATTGTTTCCACTGTTTCCCCATCTATTTGCCTTGAAGTGATGGGACCAGATGCCATGATCTTTGTTTTCTGAATGTTGAGCTTTAAGCCAACTTTTTCACTCTCCTCTTTCACTTTCATCAAGAGGCTCTTTAGTTCTTCTTCACTTTCTACCAGAAGGGTGGTGTCATCTGCATATCTGAGGTTATTGATTATTCCTTCTGGCAATCTTGATTCCAGCTTGTGCCTCTTCTAGCCCAGTGTTTCTCATGATGTACTCTGCATCATGAGATGCAGAGTTAAATAAGTAGGGAGACAATATACAGCCTTGACATACTCCTTTTCCTATTTGGAACCAGTCTGTTGTTCCATATCCAGTTCTAACTGCTGCTTTCTGAACTGCATACACGTTTCTCAAGAGGCAGGTCAGGTGGTTTAGTATTCCTATCGCTTTAAGAATTTTCCACAATTTGTTGTGATCCAAACAGTCAAAGGCTTTGGCATAGTCAATAAAGCAGAAATAGATGTTTTTCTGGAACTCTCTTGCTTTTTTCATGATCCAGTGGATGTTGGCAATTTGATCTGGTTCCTCTGCCTTTTCTAAAACCAGCTTGAACATCTGGAAGTTCACGGTTCACGTATTGCTGAAGTATGGCTTGGAGAATTTTAAGCATTACTTTACTAGCGTGTGAGATGAGTGCAATTGTGTGGTAGTTTGTGCATTCTTTGACATTGCCTTTCTTTGGGATTGGGATGAAAACTGACCTTTTCCAGTCCTGTGGCCACTGCTGAGCTTTCCAAATTTGCAGGCATATTGAGTGCAGCACTTTCACAGGATCATCTACCAGGATTTGAAATAGCTCAACTGGAATTCCATCACCTCCACTAGCTTTGTTCGTAGTGATGCTTTCTAAGGCCCATTTGACTTCACATTCCAGGATGTCTGGCTCTAGGTCAGTGATCACACCATCATGAGTATCTGGGTCATGAAGATCTTTTTTGTGCAGTTCTTCTGTGTATTCTTGCTACCTCTTCTTGATATCTTCTGCTTCTGTTAGGTCCCTACCATTTTTGTCCTTTATTAAGCCCATCTTTGCATGAAATGTTCCCTTGGTATCTCTAATTTTCTTGAAGAGATCTCTAGTCTTTCTCATTGTGTTGTTTTCCTCTGTTTCTTTGCATTGATTGCTGAGGAAGGCTTTCTTATCTCTTCTTGCTATTCTTTGGAACTCTGCATTCAAATGGGTATATCTTTCCTTTTCCCCTTTGCTTTTTGCTTTCCTTCTTTTCACAGCTATTTGTAAGGCCTCCTCAGACAGGCATTTTGCTTTTTTACATTTCTTTTTCTTGGGGATGGTCTTGATTCCTGTCTCCTGTACAATGTCACGAACCTCCATCCATAGTTCATCAGGCCCTCTGTCTATCAGATCTAGTCCCTTAAATCTATTTATCACTTCCACTGTATAGTCATAAGGGATTTAATTTAGGTCAAACCTGAATGGTCTAGTGGTTTTCTCTGCCTTCTTCAATTCAAGTCTGAATTTGACAATAAGGAGTTCATGATCTGAGCCACAATCAGCTGCCGGTCTTGTTTTTGCTGACTGCGTAGAGCTTCTCTATCTTTGGCTGCAAAGAATATAATCAGTCTGATTTCAGTGTTGACCATCTGGTGATGTCCATGTGTAGAGTCTTCTCTTGTGTTGTTGGAAGAGGGTGTTTGCTATGACCAGTGTGTTCTCTTGGCAGAACTCTATAAGCCTTTGTCCTGCTTCATTCTGTACTCCAAGGCCAAATTTGCCTGTTACTCCAGGTGTTTCTTGACTTCCTACTTTTGCATTCCAGTCCGCTATAATGAAAAGGACATGTTTTTTGGGTGTTAGTTCTAGAAGATCTTGTAGGTCTTCATAGAGTCATTAAACTTCAGCTTCTTCAGCATTACCGTTTAGGGCATAGACTTGGATGACCGTGATATTGAATGGTTTGCCTTGGAAATGAAGAGAGATCATTCTGTTGTTTTTGAGATTGCATCCAAGTACTGCATTTCAGACTTTTTGTTAACTATGATGGCGACTCCATTTCTTCTAAGGGATTCCTGCCCACAGAAGTAGATATAATGGTCATCTGAGTTAAATTCACCCATTCCAGTCCATCTTAGTTCTCTGATTCCTAGAATGTCAATGTTCACTCTTGTCATCTCCTGTTTGACCACTTCCAATTTGCCTTGATTCATGGACCTAACATTCCAGGTTTCTATGCAATATTGCTCTTTAAGGCATCAAACCTTGCTTCTATCACCAGTGTCATCCACAACTGGGTGTTGTTTTTATTTTAGCTCCATCCCTTCATTCTTTCTGGGGTGATTTCTCCACTCTTCTCCAGTAACATATTGGGTACCTACCACCTGGGGAGTTCATCTTTCAGTGTCCTATCTTTTTGCCTTTTCATACTGGTCATGGGGTTCTCAAGGGAAGAAAACTGAAGTGGTTGGCCATTCCCTTCTCCAGTGGACCACATTCTGTCAGACCTCTTCACCATGACCCATCCATCTTGGGTGGCCCCACACAGCATGGCTTAGTTTCATTGAGTTAGACAGGCTGTGGTCCATGTGATCAGATTGGCTAGTTATCTGTGATTGTGATTTCAGTCTGTTGCCCTCTTATGCTGAGAAGGAAATGGCACCCCACTCCATTACTCTTGCCTGGAAAATCCCATGGATGGAGGAGCCTGGTGGGTTACAGTCCATGGGGTTGCGAAGAGTCAGACATGACTGAGCGACTTCACTTTCTCTTTTCACTTTCATGCACTGGAGAAGGAAATGGCAACCCACTCCAGTGTTCTTGCCTGGAGAGTCCCAGGGACGGGGAGCCTGGTGGGCTGCCATCTATGGGGTCACACAGAGTTGGACACAACTGAAGCGACTTAGCAGCAGCAGCTCTCTGATGCCCTCTCTCAGTGCCTACCGTCTTACTTTGGTTTCTCTTACCTTGGATGTAGGGTATCTCTTCACGGCTGCTTCAGCAAACCGTAGCCGCTGCTCCTTACCTTGGACATGGGGTAGCTCCTCTCAGCCCTGCTTGTGCACTGTTGCAGCCACCTGCGCTTGTGTGCTGTCAGGAATAGACAAAATAGGTATCATCACTATTAGAATAGATAAGAGACAAAAGTAACTGCGCAGAAGACAGTTGTAAAGAACTAGATGCATCCTGATTTTATGAGTTGATTTTTAAACATCAGTGTTGAATGGAGCAGGGGGAAGTGTGGAACCATCCCCCCCCCCTTTTTTTTAATGTATATAAATGCTTACATGCACCAAATAATATTTGTTTTTTAAAAGACAAATACTTCTCAAAAGACACATAATAAACATTAAAATGACTGCTTATGGTAGATGGTGAGATAGAAAAAAGAACTAGAATTGGAAATTTAAATGGGAAGGACCTCATACCAACTAATGATATAACATAGCATGACACGACATAAAGAGTATGTCATTCAGTTATATGCTTCTGAAATTCAAAGAACAGTCGCAGCATCTCAGAGACAATAACATAGGACCCTGGAAGGGGAGAAATTTGAGTGCTAATTGTTTAGCCCAAAAGAGCCTATCACATTCCAATAAATTAGTGAAATCAAAGCAATGAAAAGAAATACATATCTGGATCTATCTTGTCAAGTTTGTTTTTAAGTTAAAAGAAAGTGTGGGGGAGATTAGTAGTTTTATTGGGAGGTTGTATTTATGTGTTTATAAAGAACACATAAAGATCTAGCAAGATGCTTAATATTGTGTACAACGCCAAAAGTATGTTATAATCTGTTTCTGTTGGAAAATGGAATGGGAGTTGGAATTGGAGATAAAAACACAAAATCTTACATTTCAAGTACATTTAAGGAAGTGTACTAAAATGAAGCCAGGCATTATTTCTAAGAGGTTGAATTAGTTCAGTTCAGTCACTCAGCCATGTCCAACTTCTTTGCCACCCCATGGGCTGCAGCACGCCAGCCTTCCCTGTCTATCACCAATTCCAGGAGATTGCTCAAACTCTTGTCCATCGAGTTGGTGATGCCATCCAACCATCTCATCTTCTGTCATCCCCTTCTCCTCCTGCCTTCAATCTTTTCCAGCATCAGGGTCTTTTCTTCCAGTGAGTTCATTCTTCACATCAGGTGGCCAAATTATTGGAGTTTCAGCTTCAGCATCAGTCCTTCCAATGGATATTCAGGACTGATTTCCTTTAGGATGTCCTGGTTGGATCTCCTTGCAGTCCAAGGGACTCTCAACAGTCTTCTCCAACACCACAGTCAAAAGCATCAATTCTTCAGCCCTCAGCTTTCTTTACAGTCCAACTCTGACATCCATACATGACTACTGGAAAAGCAATAGCTGTGACTAGACAGACCTTTGTTGGCAAAGTAATGTCTCTGCTTTTTAATATGCTGTCTAGATTGGTCATAGCTTTTCTTCCAAGGAACAAAGTCTTTTAATTTCATGGCTGCAGTCACCATCTGCAGTGATTTTGGAGCCCCCCAAAAATAAAGTCTCTCACTGTTTCGCCATCTATTTTTCATGAAGTGATGGGCCCAGATGCCATGATCTTAGTTTTGTGAATGTTGTGTTTTAAGCCAACTTTTTCACTCTCCTCTTTCACTTTCATCAAGAGGCTTTTTTGGTCCTCTTCACTTTCTGCCATAAGGGTGGTGTCATCTGCATATCTTAGGTTATTGATATTTCTCCTAGTAGTTTTGATTCCAGCTAGTCTTCATCCAGCCTGGCATATTGAATGATGTACTGTGCATATAAGGTAAATAAGCAGGGTGACAATATACAATCTTGATGTACTCCTTTCCCAGTTTGGAATCAGTCTGTTGTTCCATATCCAGTTCTAACTGTTGCTTCCTGACCTGCATACAGATTTCTCAGAAGGCAGGTAAGGTGGTCTGGTATTCCCATCTCTTAACAAATTTTCCACAGTTTGTTGTGATCCACATAGTCAAAGGCTTTGGTGTAGCCAATAAACCAGAAATAGATGTTTTTATGGAACTCTCTCGCTTTGTTGATGATGCAATTTGATCTCTTGTTCCTCTACCTTTTCTAAATCCAGCTTGAACATGTGGAAGTTCACAGTTCACGTACTGTTGAAGCCTGGCTTGGAGAATTTTGAGAATTATTTTGCTAGCATGTGAGATGAGTGCAATTGTGCAGTAGTTTGAACATTCTTTGGGAGATTGACCTTTTCCAGTCCTGTGGCCACTGCTCAGTTTTCCAAACTTGCTGGCATATTGAGTGCAGCACTTTCACAGCATCATCTTTTAGGATTTGAAATAGCTCAACTGGAATTCCATACCTCTACTAGCTTTGTTTGTAGTGATTCTATCTAAGGCCTACTTGACTTTACATTACAGGATGTCTGGCTCTAGGTGAGTGACCACACCATCCTGGTTATCTGGGTCATGAAGATCTTTTTTGTACACTTCTTCTGTGTATTCCTGCCACCTCTTCTTAATACCTTCTGCTTCTGTTAGGTCCCTACCATTTTTGTCCTTTATTGTGCTTATATTTGCTTGAAAAATTCTTTGGTATCTCTCTTTTTCTTGAAGAGATCTCTAGTCTTTCCCATTCTTTTGTTTTCCTCTATCTCTTTGCATTGATTACTGAGGAAGGCTTTCTTATATCTGCTTGCTATACTTTGGTACTCTGCATTCAAATGGGTATATCTTTCCTTTTCTCCTTTGCTTTTCACTTCCCTTCTTTTCACAGTGATTTGTAAGGCCTCCTTAGACAAGCATTTAGCCTTTTTGCATTTCTTTTTCTTGGGGATGGTCTTGATCACTGGCTTCTATACAATGTCATGAACCTCCATCCATAGTTCTTCCGGCACTTTGTCTGTCAGATCTAATCCCTTGAATCTATTTGTCACTTCCACTGTATAATCATAAGGGATTTGATTTAGGTTATTACTGAATGGTCTAGTGGATTTCCATACTTTCTTCAATATATGCCTGAATTTTGCAGTAAGGAGTTCATGATTGAGCCACAGTCATGTCCTTGTCTTGTTTTTGCTGATTGTATAGAGCTTCTCCATCTTTGGCTGCAAAGAATATAATCAATCTGATTTCGGTGTTGATCATCTGGTGATGCCCATGTGTAGAGTCTTCTCTTGTGTTGTTGGAAGAGGGTGTTTGCTATGACCAGTGTGTTCTCTTGGCAAAACTCTATTATCCATTGCCCTGCTTATTTGATTTATTTTTATATGGATATTTTTATCTTCCAAATTTCTCACAATGTGTACATACTTCTTTTAAAACTAGAAAGTGAAAGTGAAGTCGCTCAATCGTGTCCAATTCTTTGCGACCTGTGGACTGTAACCCACCAAGCTCCTCTGTCCATGGGATTCTCCAGGCAAGAATACTGGAGTGGATTGCCATTTCCTTCTCCAGGGGATCTTCCCAACCCAGGGATCGAACCCAGGTCTCCCACATTGCAGGCAGATGCTTTAACCTCTGCGCCACCAGGGAAGCCCTTAATATTAAATACTTCATTGTTTAGTCACTCAGTCATGTCCGATTCTTGCCACCCCATGGCCACGCTTCTCTGTCCATGCAATTTTCCAGGCAAGAATACTGGAGTGGGTTGCCATTTCCTTCTCCAATTAAATACTTAATCATAACCTAAATAACAGTTTGTGAGATTCCTTGCTCGGGTAGGTAAAGCTAGTACAGTTAGAAAAATGACAGGAGAAACATGAAAATTACTGATATTGAGAGCGAAATCTTGCTAATTATATGGCCCCAGCATATACAGATATCACCAGAGCAAGTGAGAAGGACTTAGGACAGTGGTTTCTCTTGGAGATTTAGATTTATAAAGGGTTATTTTTCTTGTTGCAGCACATAGTAGTTCTGACACACAGATTATTTTTAATATACTAAAGCTTGTGTTTCAATACCATGAGTGAATGGAACATCAAATTATACATTCTCGGCACCAAATCTCTTAAGGAGTTTTCATGAGTTCTGCTTTCTAAAACTGCTTTTAGAAGATTTTATCTTATTAATTGCTCTTTTGAAGATAGTATAATACCATATTAATTAATATGAAATTAATCATTTGAGCCTCAACATATGCATCACTGCCCCCGGGTTTTGTATTCTCTCTATGTTAATATCCACTATATCTTTTGTGGTTATACTCTAATTCAGTTCAGTTCAGTAGCTCAGTCGTGTCCGACTCTTGAACTGTAGCGACCCATGAACTGTAGCACGCCAGGCCTTCTTGTCGATCACCAACTCCCGGAATTTACTCAAACTCATGTCCATTGAGTCGGTGATGCCATCCAACCATCTCATCCTATTTTGTCTCCTTCTCCTCCTGCCCTCAATCTTTCCCAGTCAGGGTCTTTTCAAATGAGTCATTTCTTCACATCAGGTGGCCAAAGTATTGGAGTTTTAGCTTCAGCATCAGTCTAATAGATGGGGAAATTCTTTATTTGTTTTACTATTGTTGCCAGGGCAGCTGACATTACCAGAAATCTCTGAAGCCTAGGATTTTTCTTTCTTTCCTGGAGGTGCCTCAGGTCTTTGATGAACTGAGGTCATTCTGAGGGACTTAGTATCAATGAATACATCTATATGGACAAACCATTTAATATCTCTTTTTGGAAACACTTTTTCTCCATTCCAAAGAGTCCTTCCATGTTTAGTTCTACTTCACATTTATAACTTTAAGAGAATCAGAGGTATCAGAAGAAAACTGTGACAGTAATGGTTAAGTATAAACATGAATTCTGGTTTCAAAAAACCAAGAAGTAAAAAAGGATTGAATCCAGTCCTGGTCAAGTGGTCTACTGAATTTTTGAGGATTACCAATTGTTGAAATTGAAGATGTTATTATTAACCACATGGATATCTAGTATTTCTCAGAATTGAAGCAAGCTATAAAAGCAGGGTGATCTCTTAAAATTACCTCTCCTACCCTGGGACTTGACATTCTCTTAAAAAGCTTAACTGCTAGAGTTTCACAATGACTTTTCTGTCTCCAGATGTTGCTTTAGAATATTTTCTTCTACATCCTGCATTATTATTCAGCTCCTTTGCTGTTGGCTTTGTCTGCCTTAGCTAATAAATGAACCCAAGAATGAAACTGATACTGTGAGCAAGAGCCTACTAATTAAATGGCCCAAGCATTTACAGACCAAGAGAGAACTTAGGATAATGGTTTTTCTTAGAGGATTAGATTTACAAAGTGCTATTTTCTTAGCACATTTGAGAATAGGGCATTAGTGACTCTAATGCACAAATTACTTTTAAAATACTAGAGTTTGTATTTTAATACCATGAAAAGAAATCTTGTAAAAGATTTTTATTGCATAAATGCTACATACTGGGAAGGGTATACTAAAAAAAAATATGGTCCATGGACTCTTACCTGTTAACATTGAAACAGGTACAGACATTGAGAGTAAGTGTTCAGACATTTTCATGGCAATTTGACATTGTCATGATGTCTGATCATGTGGTCAGTGATGGTCATGTTGAGCAAGGTATAAACCATTTAGGGAACTGTTGAGCTTGAATGTTTAGTCACAGAGAACAGAAATTATATTCCAGTCACATTAGGGCATGTAATAGTTTAAGATTATTGACAAATACCACCTAGTAAAGTACAAAATTTGGAATCCTGTCACAACTTTTATTTAAAGATGTAAATTTAATTAAATGCAGGCTAAATTGTTGAAACTGGCTTCTGATGAAATTTTGAAGATTAATTTGGAAAATAAACAGTATTATTTTATATAGAAGTTAATAACCTAAGCTTGCTGAACTTGCTTTAAATGCTGTTCACTCCTTGCTATCAGCATGCCTGTGTGAGAATGCTTTCAAATGAAAATGATATTTAACACTTAAAAGTATTTTATATATACATTACTGTATACAAATAGCTTTTTTGGCAATTCCGTACAGATTAGAAAAATAAGCAAAAAGCAAGGTTGTCACATAAAATATTTAAATATTTTTATATATGCTGTTTATTCAAATTGTGTGTATAGGTATTTAGTATGGGGAATTACTGTTTCCTGTTAACTTTTAAATGCCAAAAAACGTTTTAAGAGTCAGATGATTTTTTACATTAATCACCCATATATATTAATATGTTTTATTTCTATTTTTTTAAATTGGGATATAGTTCCTTTACCCCAGTATATAGCCAAGGCTGTGTATTGTCACCCTGCTTATTTAACTTATATACAGAATACATCATGTGAAATGCTAGGCTAGATCAAGCACAAGCTGGAATCAAGATTTCCAGGAGAAATATCAATAACCTTAGATACACAGATGACACCACCCTTATGGCAGAAAGCAAAGAAGAACTAAAGAGCCTCTTGGTGAAAGAAGAGAGTAAAAAAGTTGACTTAAAACTCAACATTCAAAAAACTAAGATCATGGCATTTGGTCCCATCACTTCATGGCAAATAGATGGGGAAACAGTGGAAACAGTGACAGACTTTATTTTGGGGGGCTCCAAAATCACTGCAGATGGTGACTGTAGCCATGAAATTAAAAGACTCTTGCTCCTTGAAAGAAAAGCTCTGATCAACCTAGACAGCATATTAAAAAGCAGAGACATTACTTTGCCAATAAAGGTCCATCTCGTCACAGCTATGGTTTTTCCAGTAGTCATGTACGGATGTGAGAGTTGGACTGTAAAGAAAGCTGAGCGCCAAAGAATTGATGCTTTTGAACTGTGGAGTTGGAGAAGACTCTTGAGAGTCCCTTGGACAGAAAGGAGATTCAACCAGAATATCCTAAGAGGAAATCAGTCTTGAATATTCATTGGAATGACTGATGTTGAAGTTGGAACTCCAGTAATTTGGCCACCTGATATGAAGAATGGATTCATTGGAAAAGACCCTGATGCTGGGAAAGGTTGAAAGCAGGAGGAGAAGGGGACAACAGAGGATGAGATGGTTGGATGGCATCACTGACTCAATGGACATGAGTTTGAGTAAACTCAGGAAGTTGCTGATGGACAGGGAACCCTGGGATGCTGCCGTCCATAGGGTCACAAAGAGTCAGACACGACTGATGACTGAACTGAATTGAACTGAGTATTACAAAAATGATCAGTTTCTAAAGTTTTCCAGGAAACTAGTTTTCATTTGCTGCTTGTGTTCTTTTTAACTGTACATTTTAGGATTAAATATTAAGTTTGGCTAAGGTAAAATGAAAAATTAAGTCACTTTGTGGTTTTTATTTTTAAAAGAATTCAGTGAGTAAACTTTATTTTAGCCCAAAACTGGTTCTTTTAATTGTAACGGAAATGACTGTGATGCTGTAAAGGATTTGGCTTTTTAAATAAAGATGACAACAATCAACAAATGGCATCTTGAATGCTCTTCTGTGCTGAGTGTGCTGAATTTCAGTGATGTAAAGTAAAGGCATAACTCCATTCCCAGATGAGAGGGATTTCAGCCTTAGATGAAGCACAGAGAGAACTGTGGATACAATGTCATGGTCAGAGGATAATTAGGGAAATCCGGGATGGAAATACCCAACGTGAAGTGGACAAGCACAATTGTGCTAAGAATCCAGTGTTGAAGGCAGGAAAGGCATAACTTGCATAGATATAATGGGTAAGTCAAGAACAGGAATGGTTTGAAAGGAAATAACATAGCACTGTAAATTTGAAAAATGATGTAAGCCTCAAGTGTGAGCTACACACATACTTTTTAATTTTCTAGTAGCTATTTTAAAGAGTAAAAAAAGGTGAAGTTCATGAAACATTTTCACCAATATATCCCAAATGTTATTATTTTGTAATTATGCAAAAATTACAAGTGAGACACTTTATATTTTTCACCAGTCTAAGTCTTCAAAATTTGGTGTGCATTTTTTTAATCAAAATTTAATCAAAATTTGGTGTGTATTTTTGACTTTGTATATCTTTTCATAGTAGCTGCATTTCATGTGGCTACTGACCATTGTATTAGGTTGTTTTTTTGGAAGTGAACAATGAAATTATTTAACTGTAATTTTAACAAACTAGAAATTTTGAAGTAGAATGATTTTGGTGTATCAAATATGCCACATCACAAAATTTAAATTTTGCCTCTATTGACCTGTTAGGGTAAAGATGGGAATTTCTAGCGCTCATTAAATTCTCAGTAGTCTGAAGCCATAGGTGTGCTTATGTTTGTCTGTATAAATAATGGTGTAGAATGATATATGACAACCAATTTCCTCAATGAAGTAAGGTTTTCAGTGTGACAGGAAATAGAAGCTATTTTTCTTCATACATTTTTAGATTATTTAATTTGCTATAATTATTGTGTTTTGAGTGCTTACAAGGATTGGTCACTTAGCTAAATTCTTTACTAGTTTTCAGTAGTTTCAATCTGAAAACAACACAGGGATTTAAGTACAAAAATGAGGGACTTCCCAAAAGTCACACAATACGTGGCTGACTGGGCTTTAAAATAGCTTGTTTTGTTTGATCTTTATTCCAGTCATTTAAAAAAGGATTGAATGAACAATATTAATAGAATCAACTTGCTTAATTTAGTCACTTTAACTCATTATGTATTTTTGCATTAGGTTTCAATTCCATTGTAGAATGAAGTGAATTTTGTTCCTAGCTCACATTAAATGCCAGTGAGAATAAAACCAACCCAAAATTTCCGTGCAACTCCTCTTTGAACAATAGATAGAGAACCAAGGGAAATCAGTGCCTTGGCTCTTTGTGACTTGAGAATGCCTTTCAGTGTGTTCTCTCATTCATACATAGTTAACGTGACTTTTTACCTGCTGCGTGGGACTGACAGACACTAAGGAGTTATAAGCCCCACTCCACTCCTGCGTTTTTTCCTGAAACATCCTTTATGGTCCTTGAATAAAAGATAATCTGCAAAATGCTAAAAGCTTTTGTTTACGAATTGACTATACTCTGGAGATAAATGTCTATAGTCAGTTCTACCATCTGGTATACCTGTTTAAAACAAGAAAGCGTCTTATATACAACAGTGTTTTGACAGACACTCATTTTTTAATGGGCAAGTCAGGTTATCCTCAAAGGTACTGAGTAGGGAAAGCAGTCATGTATTCAAGGACTTGAATTTTTCCTTCTTTTAATTCCCCATTTCTCCATAAGTGCTTACAATTAGCATTCATCTCTTTCCTAATGCTTTGGAAATTAGAATGTTTGTTATACTCTGCAGTTGTTAGATTGCCTAAGACAGAGTGAATTTTAACTTTAAATAATCTCAATAAAATTATCACTAAAATGCTAGCATTTATAGTTCTTTGTGCGTTTTTACTTGGTAGAATCTATATTCCTTGAAGGAGATTTTGATATACTTAGAATATAATGGAAACTCTTGTCTCAATTTAGCTCTTAATTATATTTTTATGATTTTTTAATGTATACTCTACACTAGACCTTTTGGAAATAGTGTTCATTATAGATTAAAAATTAATTATGGAAATTTTCTACAGTAAGGACAGTAAAGAAACACATATTTAAGAGAAATTAGGAGATAGGAAGATCTGAGTTTCAATTTGTATTAATCCCACAAAGTAATCTTGCCTGGAAAATCCCATGGATGGAGGAGCCTGGGAGGCTGCAGTCCATGGGGTCGCTGAGGGTCGGACGACTGAACGACTTCACTTTCACTTTTCACTTTCATGCATTGGAGAAGGAAATGGCAACCCACTCCAGTGTTCTTGCCTGGAGAATCCCAGGGACGGGGGAGCCTGGTGGGCTGCCGTCTATGGGGTTGCACAGAGTTGGACACGACTGAAGTGACTTAGCAGTAGCAGCAGCACAAAGTAATACTGAGCTTGTGAAATTTTATTACCATCGTGTGATAAATATGCAGAAGGTATAAAATAGCTTGATTGCAGCTTTCTTTTTACATATTTGCCACAGGGCTCAGGTTGGTATTTAAAAACATTAAAATCTCTCTGTGACCATTTCAGGCATATTCACAAGTATTCTTCTGAAAATAAACCTCACCTCTGGACAAAAGATAGAAAAACTGAAAGGTGTCATACCATATTATTACCTGAATTGATTGATTTTTAAATCATGTGTTAAAATACTAATTGCCCTACTGACCTAACAAATTTACACTTACAGATTCAGATGACTTTAAAAATAGAATTTTAAAGGTAGAATCTCTCATTTTTGCTTTATTTTACTCAACCACAGTATCATATTTTTGCCATATAAATCTTTGAATACATTAAAGAAAGAATTTTGTCTTAATACATATTTTTTAAATACTTGAAATATTTCATCATTTTCACGAAAAAGAATAAAATCCTGAAACGCTTTATGTGAATTGAAAGTTGCTCAGTTGTGTCCAACTCTTTGTGACCCCATGGACTATAGCCTGCCAGGCTCCTCTGTCCATGGAGTTCTCCAGGTCAGAATACTGGAGTGGGTTGCCATTGCCTTCTTCAGGGGATCTTCCCAACCCAGGGATCAAACCCAGGTCTCCCATATAACAGATTCTTTTACCATCTGAGTCACCAGGGAAGTCCCACAATGTATTAAGATATATTCTAAGTTAATAATTTTATGTAACTTTTTATTAAGAAGTAATTTGATCTCTAGAACAATGATCTGAACTAAGGAAAATAAGTGCATGGTTATTGTCATTTTGTAAATGAAGAAATTTAGGCCCAGGGAGATTAAGTGAATTTTTTAAGGGTCTGAATGGGTCCTCAACTGTTCTGAATACTATATATTATAAAACATTGGTCAAAAATCAGTATAAAATTATAGAATGAATAATCCTATACTTAAAGCATGAGATTAGAGTTTTATATGTGTAGGCATTATTTCCTAGCAGTGTAAGATTTTTTAGAATGCACACAATGAAAGAGACATATGATACAAGGAAGATATACATTTGAATAAATGTAACAAAGTTTCATAAATTCAAATAGCAATAAAAAGCCTTCTAAAATAAAAGCAAAATAATTATGTTCTAACTAATACATAGCATAAAATTGCATGTAGATGATTGACTGGTTTAATCATTATTTCATGGCAAAGATATTTATTGAGTGCCTACTGTACATTAAAGACCTGTAGTAAAAGCTTGGAACACTAGAGTGAATGTCTTCTAGAAAGTCTTAGAAAGTTGCCCTGTATAGTTGTATACAAGTTGTATAGTCAACTCATATAGTTTCATAGATCCCATCAATATATAATGAGGATATGTACTGACCATTTAAGGGCTTCTCTGGTGGCTCAGACAGAAATGAATCTGCCTGCAGTGCAGCAGGAGACCCAGGTTTGATCACAGGGTGGGGAAGAACCCCTGGAGAAGGGAATGGCAACCCACTCCTATATTCTTACCTGGAGAATACCATGGACAGAGGAGCTTGGTGGGCTACAGTCCATGGTGTTACAAAGAGTCAGCCACAACTGAGTGACTAACACACACCGACCATTTAAATGCTATATAGTTCCTTCATAATAAAATTTTTTCAACATAATATAAATGTGAATTATGAACAGTGGCATAGTAATGATTACAACTGCTATAGTTTAATGTAAAACAAATTGAATATGTTTGGTGACATGAAAGAAAAAACCCTGCCACAACATCAACAAAATGTAAACTGGCAAATAATCTACTTGGTGATGAGAAAGAGAAGTTGGAATGAAGGTACTTTGTCAGTTCTAATTATCCTAATTTGAAGAACCAAATAGGCTCACCAGATGTTACTACATGAGTTAATTCTGTCTTCAACATTAAAAGTAATTAACTTACATGCTTACACTTGTGCAATTTCTTAGACTGGAATTAAATTCACATGTTATGACTTTGTGTAATGCTTTCTTAAAACAAAGCTCTTATTAGAATGATGTAAATTCCTTGTAAATGAGAAAATTCTGGTTATCTGCTCATAGGCTATTCTCTGAGGAGACTGTCCAGGGCAGAGTCACCTCTCCCAACGTTTGTGGCAGAGAGTGGGGCTTAGACCTTGCCATCCTGCTTCCGTTTGTGGCGGCATGGCTGCTGGTTGCATGGTTCCAACATGGTTCCCTTGACACACTTTCTCTGTCTTATCAATGCCTCCAGAGCCTCATAAGAGAAAGCACCGTAAACTGAGGTGGTGATGTTGAGGCTGTATCTTCTGCCCACTGGTCATCTTATTGACTGTAATAATAGCAGCTAACCCTTACTGAAAGTCAGGCAATTGTCTTAGTGCTTCACATGTATACCCAGCTTTTTAATCCTTACTTCAAGTCTTTTTGTTAAGTTTATTCAAGACCTGTATTTTACAGATAAGCATCCTGAGGCCCAGGGCGGTCAATGGGCCAGTAAACACCCAGTGATCTGAGATTTGAACCCAGGCTATCCAGACCAGAAGCTATGCTTATAACAAGTCATGACTGTGGGGCAAAAATATTTTATGATTTCAGGTTTCCTGTACTCGTGTTCATGTGTTTGACCTAATCTTCCTTAACCCTGACTTTTTAATTCATAAAATATGAAAATGAGTCTGTGTCCTGCTTCTGTTAGGTAGTTAGATTAGGAAAAAGGAGTCCAAAATAAATAAAACTGAGCTGTAACCGAGCTGTAACGCTGGTCCGCCATTTCAAATTTTTGCTGCGGCAAGACAGAACTGAGGAAATTACACACTCCCCCAACATCTCTGGTGCCATTTCTCAGATTTAACCTGGCTGAAACAACCTCATCTTGGCTCCTGTGAGGCAGAGGCCAAGCATAGCAGAAGCCCAAGTCGGCGAAAGCTCCTGTGGTGGAAGCTCCTGTGGTGGAAGCTGAATGAGAAGAAAACCCAGCGCAGTGGAAGTGATAAGAAGCCCAGAGTGCTGGAAACCCAGACAGCAAAAACAAACTCTGCAGAAAGCTCATGCGGCTCAGTCTCAGATTCCAGGAGACCTCCGGTTAAGGTAGGAGGTCCTCACTCCTATGGTTGGAAGGACATATGGCTAACAAAATCTTAATTCCTTTAAACCTCTTGTTTCTTGTTTCAACTTCAAATTGGCATTTACCAAGAGCATTGCCAATGCCTGAACAACAAAGGCATTTGCCATCTGCCTCTATAGAGATTGAACTCCATGCTGCTGTAGCTGTTGACCTTCAATGAACCCTGAGGGAATTCAGCGTAACAAACCCTGAGGGAATTCAGGGTGGAGTAAGGCACTCCGTGCTCCAGGGAATCTGGTGAGAGAGGTCTTTAGATAGTTGGATGTTTTTATGAACAAATTTTATGATCTCAATCCTTACATCTCCTCATTTCTAGAGAAACACTAAATCCCTTCATGGTGACATCAGATCCTCATGACTAACAAAAAACTTTTGTAAAATGAGTGCTTCATGGTATTGAACTCCCCCTTCACCAAAACTTCATATATTGACTTGCCCCACTACTTTGGAGCAGTGTCTCAGAGCTATCTGAGATGCTGCCTCCTGGGCTATAGTCCTCAGTTCAGTTCAGTTCAGTCGCTCAGTCATGTCCAACTGTTTGCAACCCCATGAATCACAGCACGCCAGGCCTCCCTGTCCATCACCAACTCCAGAGTTCACTCAGACTCATGTCCATCGAGTCAGTGATGCCATCCAGCCATCTCATCCTACGTCGTCTCCTTCTCCTTCTGCCCTCAATCCCTCCCAGCATCAGAGTCTTTTCCAATGAGGCAACTCTTTGCATGAGGTAGCCAAAGTACTGGAGTTTCAGCTTCAGCATCATTCCTTCCAAAGAAATCCCAGGGCTGATCTCCTTCAGAATGGACTGGTTGGATCTCCTTGCAGTCCAAGGGACTCTCAAGAGTCTTCTCCAACACCACAGTTCAAAAGCATCAATTCTTCGGCGCTCAGCCTTCTTCACAGTCCAACTCTCACACCCATACATGACCACTGGAAAAACCACAGCCTTGACTAGATGGACCTTTGTTGGCAAAGTAATGTCTCTTCTTTTCAATATGCTATCTAGGTTGGTCATAACTTTCCTTCCAAGGAGTAAGCGTCTTTTAATTTCATGGCTGCAGTCACCATCTGCAGTGATTTTGGAGCCCAAAAAAATAAAGTCTGACACTGTTTCCCCATCTATTTCCCATGAAGTGATGGGACCAGATGCCATGATCTTCGTTTTCTGAATGTTGAGCTTTAAGCCAACTTTTTCACTCTCCCCTTTCACCTCATTTTGCCCCAAATAAAACTGAACTTGCAACTCTCAAGTTGTACCTCTTTTTTTTTTTTAGTTGACACTTGTTTCCTCGAACTCCCTGCAAACAGGTGTGCCAGTGGTGGGTACAATTGAGAAACTCTGGCAGGGGCTACTTACTAGCTGTTTCCCAACAGGCTGGGGGTTATTTTGTCCTTAATCTTCTTTGTGCCAAGGATCAGGCCAAGAAAAACTGAGCACAGGTCAGGTATTTAGAAGATTTTCCAGAAGGTTATGAAGGGGATTCCTTGGCATGTTTTTCCCACTGCTTTTTCCTCCCATCCTCCAGCTCCTCTCTCAATCTATGCCACTGCTTACAAAGTATTGGGCAGGTCATCATCTTTTCATTTCTGAAAGTTGTGCTTGAGATAATTTACCTAAGATTGTGACTCAAACCCACGTGGCAGGGAGTCTGTGTTATGCTTACTCACTCAGTCATATCCGACTGAGATTTGAGCCCAGCTACAATCCACAGTGCCTGGTTTTAAGATGTAATGAAGCTCAGGTTCTTGATGTCTCATTGCAAAAAATTCAGTGAGAGACACAGCTATAGGTAAGAGGTGGATTTGTTCCGGTTCAGAGAGAAGCACATTCTACAGGGTGTGGCCATCTCAGAGGGCAAGTGCAGTGGCCATGGAATGTGGTGTGGTTAGTTTGGGCAAGCTGGGTGATTTCTTATGCTAACGAGTGGGAGGATCATTCCAACAATTGGGGAACCACCCACTCCTTGGTCTTTTGACAATGCCTTGGAACTGTCCTGCCACCTCAGGGTGTCATTTAGCTTGCAGATTGAGGATCAGGGTTTAGTTGAATTTGACTTGTCATCTTGGAACCATTTGATTTTAATCTGTTTATGTTGTGCCCTATGTCATTCTTTCAAAAGTTGTGCCCTGCCCCCTTCCCTCCTGTTTCATGCTCTTTTCCTGAGCCCCTTCCAGGCCCACAGTGTTACCTCTACAATCTTCTGGAGGGACAACCAGAAAATAGTTGGCCTTTGGGAGGGAAATACTGTATAATATCCAATCCCTCTAGATATTCAGGGCTTCATCTTCCATGTTTCCTATAACATGTGCAACAACAGCATCTCTCAGTGGACCCACTAGGGTAGGTGACAGGCACACAGTGCCTGCTAGAAGTCCATCTGTTGGTGGCATCCCTTCAAGGGCAATTGGGCTTCCAGGGATAATGTTTGCCACTTTGGAAGTTAGCCCTGCAGGCCATTTGGGCCCCAAACCCTGCCACCCTTCTCCTAAAGTTACAAACATAACCCCAGATCAAATCTACACTCCACTTTTATGAAATATCTTGTCTGTTGCCTCTAATCAGTTTGTTCTTAGTTCAGTTCAGTCACTCAGTCATGTCCTACTCTTTGTGACCCCATGGACAACAGCACGCCAGGCTTCCCTGTCCATCACCAACTCCTGGAGTTTACTCAAACTCATGTCTATTGACTCACTGATGCCATCCAACCATCTCATCCTCTGTCTTTTCCTTCTCCTCCCACCTTCAGTCATTCCAAGCATCAGAGACTTTTCCAATGAATCTGTTCTTCCCATCAGGTGGCCAAAGTATTGGAGTTTCAGCTTTAGCATCAGTCCTTGCAATGAATATTCAGGACTGATTTCCTTTAGGATTGACTGGTTTGATCTCAGTCCAAGGGACTCTTAAGAGTCCTCTCTAACACCACAGTTCAAAAGCATCATTCTTCAATGCTCAGCTTTCTTTATAGTCCAACTCGCACATCCATACATGACTACTGGAAAAGCAATAGCTTTGACTAGATGGACCTTTGTTGGCAAAGTAATGTCTCTGCTTTTTAATATGCTTTCTAGGTTGGTCATAAATTTTCTTCCAAGGAGCAAGAGTCTTTTAATTTCATGGCTGCAGTCACCATCTGCAGTGATTTTGGAGCCCCCAAAAATAAAGCCTCTCAATGTTTCCATTGTTTCCCCATCTATTTGCCATGAAGTGATGGGACTGGATTTCATGATCTTAGTTTTCTAAATGTTGAGTTTTAAGCCAAGATTTTCACTCTCCTCTTTTACTTTCATCAAGAGATTCTTTAATTTTTCTTTGCTCTCTGTCATAAGGGAGATGTCATCTGAATATCTGAGGTTATTTATATTTCTCCTGGCAATCTTGATTCAAGCTTGTGCTTCATCTAGGCTGGTATTTGCATGATGTACTCTGCATGTAAGTTAAATAAGCGGGGTGACAATATACAACCTTGACGTACTCCTTTCCTGATTTGGAACCAGTCTATTGCTCCATGTCTGGTTCTAACTCTTACTTCTTGACTTGCATATAGATTCTCAGGAGGCAGGTCAGATGGTCTGATATTCCCATCTCTTTATGAATTTTCCACAATTTGTTGTGATCCACACAGTCAAAGGCTTTGGCATAGTCAGTAAAGCAGAAGTAGATGTCTTTCTGGAACTCTCATGCTTTTTCAGGGATACAAGGATGTTGCAATTTGATCTCTGGTTCCTCTGCCTTGTCTGTGTCTAGCCTGAACATCTGGAAGTTTACAGTTCATGTACTGTTGAAGCCTGGCTTGGAGGATTTTGAGCATTACTTTGCTAATGTGTGAAATGAATGCAATTGTGTGGTAGTTTGAGCATTCTTTGGCATTGCCTTTCTTTGGGATTGGAATGAAAACTGATCTTTTCCAGTCCTGTGGCCACTGCTGAGTTTTCCAAATTTGCTGGCATATTGAGTGCAGCACTTTCACAGCATCATCTATCAGGATTTGAAATAGCTCAACTGGAATTCCATCACCTCCACTAGCTTTGTTTGTAGTGATGCTTCCTAAGGCCCACTTGACTTTGCATTCCAGGATGTCTGGCTCTAGGTGAGTGATCATACCATCGTGATTATCTCGGTCGTGAAGATCTTTTTTGTACAGTTCTTCTGTGTATTCTTGCCACCTCTTCTTAATATCTTTTACTTCTGTGAGGCCCCTACCATTTCTGTCCTTACTTTGCCCATCTTTGCATGAAATAGCTCATGAAGATCTTTTTTGTACTTACTAACCCCTACAACCAGTGTTGTCCCCTTGTAGGCAACATTGTTCCACCCCTCTTGTTATTAAAATACTCTTAATGCCCCTAACAGGACCAGATAACCCATTTTCTTTTTCATTACTTCTGTTACTATCTGAAGAAGTTCTATGACAATGAAATGTTTACCATTGGAAACACTCTAAACTGCTCTTATGGAGGACTAGGGGAAGAAATTAGTGACTTACATTTCCTCAGAGCAAGAAGAAGATAAGGCTTATGGCTGTTTCACCACGTTCCCAGTCTCAGAGCACAAGCTTGGATTGCTTTACATCATGATATCTATTCCCCTCCATGGTGGACAACCTAGCAATAAGTTGAGTACAACCCCTTAATCCTACCCAGCACTGGTTATGCTTCAGACCTTAGAGATGACCAACTCCAGTCCGGGGGTCCCAGGAGGTCAACTTGCCTCGACCTACCTAGGGATCTGGTCCATAGATGGTTGTCACGCCTCAACCTGTTTGGGGATCTGCCAGTCCAGGGGTCCCAGGATGTCAACATATCTCGACCTGCCCAGAGACCCAGTTCTCAGGAGGCTGACCTGCCTCGACCTGCCCAGGAATTCGATCTACAAGAGGCTGTCATGCCTTAACCTGCCTGGGGCTCTGCACCCTGACTCAGGGACACCTGGCTCTCAGGTTGCAGCAATACTGGGTAGGTTAAGCTTCAGAAAGACTCACCTCCAAGGAAGTCCACCCATGAAAATGGAAGGAGGCATATTAGTTTTTTTTTTTTTCTTTTCCTCCCTTTCATCACTATCTTTCAGATGGGAAATAACCAATCCATTTCCTGACAGATGCCCTTGAGATGCATCCTTGATAACTGGAGGCTGTTTGATCCTCTAACTCTAAGGAGAAGTTGCTTAAAATTCTTTCGTGCCATTGCATGGCCATGGTATCCTCTGGGGGACAAGGAACACTGGCCTGAGGATGGGAGTTTAAAGTACAATACCAGCTATACTTATTCTTCAAAACACAAGGGAAATGGACAGAGATCCCCTATGTCCAAATTTTCTTACAACTAAGAGATATGAAGGAACTCTGTCTTAAGTATGGGATTGGTGTATGCTGTAAAACTGAGCCTACTATGCAAATGGTGTTAGGCACAGACAACCAAGAGAAGGAAGCCACCTGAGAAGGCTCACTTCCCATGGCTCCCAAGTCGCCTGGTGCTCCTTTCTTGTATCCAAGTGTACCCCCATATCTGGAGCACCCCCTCCACAAATGCCAACTCGAGTATGTCCCTTAGTTGGAACTGGAGAAGAAATTGGACCGACTTGGATCCATAAGCCCTTCTCCCTCTTAGAACTAAGATCAAACAAGACCTGGGAAGCTATACAGGTGACCCAGACAAATATACAGATGCATTCCAACACATTGCCTTGGCCTTTGACTTGACGTGGAAGGACATCATGGTCATATTTAGTCAAACTTTATTGGACCCTGAGTATGCTAGGGTCTTAAAGAAAGCTTGAAGGTATGCTACGGGGCTTCACATGTCAAGTGATAAATACCCAGTGGTGGAAACTGTGGTCCCCTCCTCAGATCCTAATTGGAATTATAATGACCCTGAGCATATCTGGGAAAGGGATCATTTTCTGATCTGTGTAAAGGAAGGACTAAAAGCAGCCAAGCAAAAAGTAATCAGCTGTGCCCAAGTCTCAGCAATAACTCAGGAGCCCAATGCGAACCCCATTGCCTTTCTGGAAAGGCTAAAAAGAGGCCTCCAAAAGCTTACCAATCTGGACTTAGACTCTTATGAGGGACAGGTGATTTTAAAGGACAAATTCCTGTCCCAGTGTGCATCAGACATCAGGATAAAGTTACAATAGCTATAGCAACAGGGCCCTGCTGCCTCTTTAGGTGGTCCAGACAGCCACCAATATTTTTTATAACAGAGAACAGGAGAGGGAGGCCAAGGCCCGGGAAAGGGAGAAAAGGAAATAGACAAGATATGCCCAGATGCTAGGTGCCCTCCAGGGAAGCCCTATGGCAAACCCTGAGTCCTTGAAGGACAAGGCACAAGGCAGATGCCTAATCTGTAGACAGGCGGGACATTGGGCCAAAGAGTGTCCAAACCATGACAAGTCTCCTGAAACGGCTTGCTACAAATGCCATCAATTGGGACATTGGGAGGCACTCTGCCCTAGGGATCCAAGAGCCTCAAGGTTAAGCACAAAGCTTCCCCTCATTATTGTTTGACAAGTGGTCATCTCTTGTCTCACTTGCCAATTAAACAGCCAAATGACACCACGCTTATGGCATAAAGTGAAGAGGAACTAAAAAGCCTCTTGATGAAAGTGAAAGAGGAGAGTGAAAAAGTTGGCTTAAAGTTCAACGTTCAGAAAACTAAGATCATGGCATCTGATCCCATCACTTCATGGCAAATAGATGGGGAAACAGTGGAAACAATGTCAGACTTTATTTTTGGGGGCTCCAAAATCACTGCAGATGGTGACTGCAGCCATGAAATTAAAAGACGCTTACTCCTTGGAAGGAAAGTTATGACCAACCTAGATAGCATATTCAAAAGCAGAGATATTACTTTGCCAACAAAAGTCCGTCTAGTCAAGGCTATGGTTTTTCCAGTGGTCATGTAGGGATGTGAGAGTCGGACTGTGAAGAAAGCTGAGCGCCAAAGAATTGATGCTTTTGAACTGTGGTGTTGGAGAAGACTCTTGAGAGTCCCTTGGACTGCAAGGAGATCCAACCAGTCCATTCTGAAGGAGATCAGCCCTGGGATTTCTTAGGAAGGAATGATGCTAAAGCTGAAACTCCAGTACTTTGGCCACCTCATGCGAAGAGTTGACTCATTGGAAAAGACTCTGATGGTGGGAGGGATTGGGGGCAGGAGGAGAAGGGGACGACAGAGGATGAGATGGCTGGATGGCATCACCAACTCGATGGACGTTAGTTTGAGTGAACTCTGGGAGTTGGTGATGGACAGGGAGGCCTGGCGTGCTGCAATTCATGGGGTCCCAAAGAGTTGAACACGACTGAGCAACTGAACTGAACTGAACTGAACTGAAGGAGCTGGAAGATCCCAGCTCGCCCAGCCCAGCCAACATGGTGGGAACTACCCAGTAGGGGACTGGCAGATGGATTTTACCTAGAATCCAGTTTCTCAAGGGTATAAATACATATTAGTCATGATAGCTACATTCACAGGATGAATTGAAGGCTTTCCCACCTGGACTGAGAAGGCTGAGGAGGTAGTAAAAAAACTGCTCCATGAAATAATTCCAAGATTTGTTCTGCCCAGGTCCTTACAAAGTGACAATGGGACATCATTTACTTCTAAGGTCACCCAAGAGGTCTCTAAAGCATTGGTCTTAACTTATTATCTCCATTGTGCCTGGAGGCCTGTCTTCAGGAAAAGTAGAAAGAGCCAACCAATTCTTAAAATCAGTGATAGAAAAGATAACCCAAGAGACCTTCCTGGGATGGAAGGAGGCTTTACCAATAGCTCTCCTCTGCACCCATATTGCCCCTAAGGAACAGGTTGGTCTTAGTCCTTATGAGATGCTCTATGGGAGACCTTTTGTTTATGTCAATGAATTCTTCCTTGATCCAGAGGCTCAGACTATCCAGTCTTATACCATGGCCATTGGGCAATTCCAGCAAGATTCCACACTTGTGGGGTGTCAACCAGGACCCAAAAGATTCTAAAGAGCCACCACTGTATGCTCCGGGGACTCAAGTCCTAATTAAAGTCTGGAAAGATGGGTCCTCTAAAGCTCAACTCCAGTCCAGATGGGAGGACCCCTACTGTGTAATACTTTCTACCCCCACAGCAGTAAAGGTAACAGGACACGACTCCTGGATTCACTACTCATGAGTCAAGCCATGGAAGAAAACAGAAGATATTCAATATTTCTGTGAGCCCCTGGGAGATCTCAGATACCTATTTAGGACTACAAATGAGTGCCATTCTAATGAACACCCCCAAAATTAGGTGTCTGGGGATAAGATTTCTCAGAATAGCTCTAAAGATCCAACACAGCTTGGCAGGGGTTGTACTCCTCAATAGACAGGAGGTAGATATCCTGATCCCTGAACACAGAGGGACCTGAGGCATTTGAATGAGACATGTTGTTTCTGGGTAAATATCTCCAGCTAAGTTAAAGAAAGTCTCACAGTCTTGAAAAAAAAACATTCAGATCCTATGGGATCTCAAAGAACAATCTGGAGAGTCCTCAGGGTGGTTACAATCTCTCTTTGGGGGGATCCTCCTGGTATTGATGCTGCTTATACATGTATTGTTGCTGCTGCTGCTAAGTCACTTCAGTCATGTCCAACTCTGTGCAACCCCATAGATGGCAGCCCACCAGGCTCCCCCGTCCCCTTATCCATGTATTATCCATGTATTATCAATTGTCTAACCGGTTTTTTCTCTGCCCATGTCAACAAGCTACAGCATGCAGTGCAAGTTCAACAAGGATTTATAAAACTACCACCAACTATGGAAAATATCACTCACCCTTAGTTTGGTACTGTGATAAGGACTCTGAGCCTTGAGACTAGCAAGACAGGGAGGCCCAAGACCCCTCACCATCCAATTCAGCCAGGAAGTAGCCAAAGAGAACTCAACATCCATATTACCAAAGAATTGGGCCTCCTATCTCTTTAGGCGGGAATGTTAGGCAGTTAGAATAGGAAAAAGGAGTTCAAAATAGTGATCGCCAAAAGACACGGGAAAAGCCCACGAAAATAGAAAAAGGAATGTCTGAGGACCAGAGTGAGAATCTCGGGTAAAACAAACAGCCCTCCTGGCTAGCCCAGTTTACATAGGTCAGGCTCGGGGGAGAAGGAAAAACATATAAAAAGAGGAGCCAAAATTGAACTGCTGACTTCTTTTCACTTTTTTGGGGTCAACCCACGCTCATGCCTCAAGGATGTATTTTCCTTTGCTTGCCAAATACAACTGAGCTGTAACACTGGTCTGTCCGTTGCTTCAAATTTTTGCTGTGGCAAGACAGAACTGAAAAAATTACACACTCTCCCGACACTTCCATCACAGAGTTTTCATTGATGACAAATTTTAATGTATGAAAAAGTATTTGGAAGCTGGAAGATACTATATTAGGGTAAAGATGATTACCATTTGGACTGTTGAAAACCTCCTTCTTTATTCAGCTGTTTTCTTTTTGGCCTTGTGACAGTGATCTTTTTCAGCTTTTCTAACTGTTCCTTTTCTTTGTCTTTTTCTGGCACCATTTTAACATGCACAGGAAGGTGTGAAAGCCAGGGTCTTATCCTTGACTCTGAGAAATTGAGATGTCACCTACTCCAACAATGGGGTATGTCCAAGTAACAATGTGATAATTTCAGGTGAACAGCAAAGGGACTCAGCCATACACATTTGTGTATCCATTCTCCCCCTAAACTACTCCATCTTCTAGGCTGCCACATAACACTGAGCAGAGTTCCATGTGCTGTGCAGTGGGTCCTTATTGGTTATGCAGATTAAATGTAGCAGTGTGTACGTGTCCATCCCAACCTCCCTAACTATCCCTTCCCCTCATCCTTCCTCCTGGCAACCATGAGTTCTTTGTCTAATGAGTCTTTTTCTGTTTTGTAAGCAAGTTCATCTGTATCTTTTCTTTTTAGATTCCATATGTAAGGGATATCATGATATTTCTCCTTTTCTGACTTACTTTCACTCAGTATGAGAATCTCCTGGGTCCATGCATGTTGCTGCATATGGCATTATTTCATTCTTTTTAATGGCTGGGTAATAGTCCACCTACTCTAACTTCTTAATCTTGCAGATAAAGAAACAAGCTTTCAGGGTAGTTATCTGATGCCACAGGTTAATTTTAGCAGAAATGGCATTTATTCATGTATTTTATTATCTTATCCGAAGTCCTTCCGGTACAATGCTGGGCTGATTCAGTGGCAGGGGTGGGGGCCACATCTTGCTTTCACATCAAAGGTTACTAGGTTTGAAAGTTTGTAGTTGAAACATAATAATTTCAAGTTTAAATGTTTTAAAACTAGTTCTGTATAAGATTGCAAGTAGTAGTATCAGTTAAAAGCAGAAAATGGAAATCAAATTGATTCCATAATAAAAAGATATGTAGTATCAGAATAACAGAAACATCTGTTTTTACATCTTTTGGGAATGGGGAAAAAAAAAAAACTGATTAGTTTGGGACTGATCCAGATAGATGTCATTTTAAATTGCTTTCTTCTGTTTACCAAAATAATGCAATTAGTTGGAATAACTAAAATAAAGATAGGTTCAGAACAGATGTCTGGCAATAGACATTCACACTATTAAAAACTGTATATGGAACTGCCTGCTAGGCACATTCATGCAGAAGTAAACGTTGGGTCATTCTCAAGAAAAATGAGCCTTGATTGAAGTGCACAGATTTAGCCACACATTTCGTTTTTAATCAATAGAGATCATCACTTGCTTCAGCTAGGCAGAATGATGTGGTTTGGACTTGGAGGGAGAAGAGGCAGGTTAATCAGTTTACTCTAGAGATTGACACAAATCTTTCTTTTTTCAATTTTAAAGATTTTTTTTCTTATTTGCTTTATCTTCCCTTCAGTTTGGATTGTGAATATACATCTGTCTACTTCTGTATATGTATTTACACACAGACATACATTCCCATATAGAGTTAAGCCATAATATATATAGTAAGTCGAATTTAGAGATATTTTCACTAAAAACTTAATGCATATTTTTGTCTAGATTTTCTGAGTAAGGAAAGGATAGTGGTGGTTTTATCAAGTCCAAGCTCGCTCTGTTCATTGCACTACAGGCCATTAAATTGGAGACTAGGTGCTGAGACAAGGATTAATGACTTTATTTGGAAAGCTGGCAGACCGAGAAGATGACAGACTAATGTCTCAAAATAACCATCTTGTCGGAGTCTGGATGCCAGGTTCTTTTATAGAACAGAGAGAAGGAGGAGGTAGTAAAGTAAAAAGGTCATGAGTCTTGCGGAGGTTTTCTGGAATGGTCAGCCTCAGAGAGGGAATGTGTTAATTTCGTCCTCCAGTAGCCATTCACAGTGGACAGGATCAGACTATTTCCCTGAACAAAGGCACTTTGGTTTAACATTCAGGCAGATGGGCACTGTTCCCTGAGGCAGGCCATTATGTATAGACAGTATCCTTTTAGTAAACAAACGCAACTGGAAGCAGAGGTTAAAATAAAAGAAACAGATTCAACAAACAGATTTTGTTGATCCCTGTAACAGTTACAAGGTTGGTCTGAAATGGCAGCAATGGATTCTAACCAAAACATAAAGGGGTTTTTATTTGTATTAACAGAGTAATAAAAAGCAAAGTGCTAGATTTAAACTCCATTAACTATCTGAGGACCTTTGGGCATTTTCTTAGTAATGTGACTTCATTCATAACCTGCAAAGAGTAAATGTTATAGAAATTATATTCTGTAACTAAGTACTAGTTTTTCTTTCCCTGAAGACTCTTAAGTACTCCTTAAATATTTATTCATTCTTTTAAAATATTTCCTGTATGTCTCCACAGTGTATGGGGCAAGCATTGTAAAGGATGAATATAGTCTCATGTTGCAGAATTTGAGTTTTAAAGGATGCAGATTTATAACTTAAAAATCCAGGTGATTTGGGCCTGTAGGCAGGAAACTTAGTTTGCTCTATGAATACAGAATCTATTCAGTGAATCTACTCTGGTTTGGGTAAGGATCTGGGCAATATATAGGGATTAAGGGAGGTATTATGTGGCTACAATTTGAAAAGCTTGGAAGGTCAGTAGAACCAGGTTATGAATTGTCTAATGAATTATGCTAAGAATTTTGAAACTCATCTCATTGACAGTGGCAAGCTGTAAAATGGTTTTGATATGGAAATGAGTGGGCAGATTTGCATTTTAGAACATTGTTTAAATTGATTTGTCAATTAAGATTATTTTAAGACAGGATTTATTCCCTTTAAATCTTGATAAAACTCCATATTAATAAAGTCTTATCAGATACTGAAAAAAAAAAGGGGGGGGTGGAATTTGCTCTTGTTCATTTCTGTTTGAGAGTTATCTATTTTGTACCTAATAGGTATATTTCTTTTGCCTGGAAAATCCCATGGATGGAGAAGTCTGGTGGGCTGCCATCTCTGGGGTCGCACAGAGTCGGACACGACTGAGTGGCTTAGCAGCAGCAGCAGCAGCAGGTTCTGTGAAATATAAGATTCCTTGAGACCACACTGAAGCTTTCTTAAAGTGATAACACTTTGAAGAAGAATAATTAACGAGTATCCCAGGGTTAGCACAAGTTTGCCTGACATACAGTGAGGCCAAACAACCAAAATTTTAGAGTTTGGGGCAGAGGAAGGTTTATTGCAGGGCCATGCAAGGAGATGGGCGACTCATGCATTGAAAATCCCAAGCTCCCTAAAGGGTTTCAGGCAAAGCATTTTTAAAAGCCAGGTCAGGGAGGGGAAGGTTGCAAGGTACATGATCAAATAAATCTTGCACAGTTCTTTTGTTGGCTTATGGTGAGGTAACAGGGTGGTGTCACAGGGTTTAACTTTATCAATCCTTAGGTTCCAGGAGGCCTGAGGCTCAGTGCTCATGGTCATCAAGTAGTTAACATCTTCCATTTGGCGTGTGTGTATGTGTGTGAGAGAGAGATCTGTAAAACAACTCAGAAAATCTGCATCAAATACTGTCCTTTAGTACTTCATAGAGGAGCTTAAGAAGAGGATATGGGGAAATGGCCTATCCTGGGAAGCACCCATATGGACCTGCTTGATTAAAACCATATTCTCTTAATTTACAGGATTTTTGATCATTTGTTGATTTATAGGGTTGTCTGATCATTGATTAACTGTTTTCTTCCATTTCCTTTTTAACCAATGCAAATCTTCTTACACATGTGCCTTGAAACCATCCTCTTGATCTCCTTTTCTCCCATGGAGTTTAATCTCCTGACAACCTTGGGTTTCTCCAAGAAAATTCTGTTTCGTGCAGCTGTCTTTTAAATTTATGTCTGCAACCCCCAGTTGTCTTGGATCTTCAGTCAAAATAGCATCTAGAAGACAAATGTATTTCTTTCTAGAAATCAAAGATGACATAAACAGATGGAGAGATATTCCATGTTCCTGGGTAGGAAGAATCAATATTGTGAAAATGACTATACTACCAAATGCAATCTACAGATTAAAGGCAATCCCTATCAAATTACCAATGACATTTTTCACAGAACTAGAATAAAAAAATTCACAATTCATATGGAAACACAAAAGACCCTGAATAGCCAAAGCAGTCTTGAAAAAGAAGAATGGGGCTGGAAGAATCAAACTTCCTGACTTCAGGTTATACTGCAGAGCTACAGTCATCAAGACAGTATGGTACTGGCACAAAAACAGAAATATAGACCAATGGAACAAGCTAGGAAGCCCAGAAATAAACCCATGCACCTATGGTTAGCTTATTTTTGACAAAGAAGGCAAAAATATACAATGGGGCAAAGACAGCCTCTTTAATAAATGATGCTGGGAAAACTGGACAGCTACATGTAAAAGAATGAAATTAGAACACTTCCTAACACCATACACAAAGATAAACTCATGGATTAAAGGGCTAAATGTAAGACTGGAAACTATAGAACTCTTAGAGGAAAACATAGGCAGAACACTCAATGACAGAAATCAAAGCAAGATCCTCTATGACCCACCTCCTAGAGTAACGGAAATGAAAACAAAAGTAAACAAGTGGGACCTGATTAAACTTAAAAAGCTTTTGCACACCAAAGGAAACTATAAACAAGGTGAAAAGAGAACCCTCAGAATGGGAGAAAATGACAAAGGATTAATTTCCAAAATACACAAGCAGCTTACACAACTCAATGCCAGAAAAACAAACAACCCAATCAAAAAGTAGGAAACTACCTAAACAGACATTTCTCCAAAGAAGACATACAGGTGGCTAACAAACACATGAAAAGATGCTCAACATCGCTCATTATTAGAGAAATGCAGATCAAAACCACAATGATATATCACCTCACACTGGTCAGAATGGGCCTTATCAAAATGTCTACAAACAATGCTGGAAAAGGTGTGGAGAAATGGGAATACTCTTGCACTGTAGGTGGGAATGTAAATTGATACAGCCACTATGGAAGATGGTATGGAGATTCCTTAAAAAACCAGGAATAAAACCACCATATGACCCAGTAATCCCACTCCTAGGCATATACACTGAGGAAACAGAAATTGAAAGAGACACATGTATCCCATTGTTAATTGCTGCACTATTTTCATTAGCTAGAACATGGAAGCAACCTAGATGTCCATCAACAAATGAACGGATAAAGAAGTTGTGGTATATATACACAATGGAGTATTAGTCATCAAAATGAATGGATTTGAGTCAGTTCTAATGAAGTGGATGAACCTAGAGCCTATTATACAGACTGAAGTGAGTCAGTAAAAGAAAGATAAATACCATATTCTAATACATATATACAGAATCTAGAAAAATGGTACTGAAGAATTTATTTACAGGGCAACAGTGGAGAAACAGACATAGAGAATAGACTTACGGGTATGAGGAGAGAGGAGGAGAGAGTGAGATGTGTGGAAAGAGTAACATGGAAACTTACATAACCATTTGTTAAATAGATAGCCAACAGGAATTTGCTGTATGGCTCAGGAAACTCAAATAGGGGTTCTGTGTCAACCTACAGGGGTGGGATGGGGAGGGAGATGGGAGGGAGGTTCAAGAGGGAGGGGATATATGTATACCTATGGCTTATTCATGCTGAGGTTTGACAGAAAACAGCAAAATTCTGTAAAGCAACTATCCTTCAGTAAAAAATAAATTTAAAAAATGTATTTCTAAATATTACTGATTGCTTTGCATTGCATTACTTTGATATATCATCATACTAAAACTGGGTGCACTGATAAATGTTTAACAACTGACTCTTAAGGGGGAAAGCATGCCCTGATTTGTAGCTCCTGTCCCTGGTGCAAATAATTCCATCATTGCACATTCCACACTTCCAACTTGACATCACTGTGAAGTGATGTTCAGAAAGAGATATTCACAGTGGACTGTTTTGTGTTGGTATGAGCCAGCTCTGGCACACTGCTGAAACATTTCCTTCCTGCTACACAAGGTGATTGAGTGGGACAAAAAATGTAGAGGGCAGAGAATTCTGAAACCCCATCATGTCTCAGATGCATTAAACAAGAGTAAAATGACCCAAGAGAAAATGAATTTGAAAAAATTCTTTCAATTTTAAAATATTAACAATGTTCCTTCACTTTTGGGCTTAGAAGCTAAGAATATACTAGTAGTTAGCTCTTAGTCTATTAACTTGCTTTCAGTTTTGAAATCTAGTCCATAAATCTAGCCATTAGAGAGCTATTTCCAAAATACTAACGTGGGGAGAAAAAATAATCTTCCCTCTATCCATCTAAATTCTTGGCTGGGACCCGCCTCCTCACTCTACCTTATAAAAAACAGATTAACAGTGCAAGAACAGAAGTTTAATAAAACGTATATATGTCTTGTATATGTGGGAGTTACCCAGGAAAAGCAGCTCCTTCTATGGCCCAAGCCTTTATATTAAATACTATTGCAAGGAGAAGGAAGTGTTGAGATTGGGGTGAGGGGAGATTGAGTTATGGGAGATGAGTATGCAAAGCAGAGTAAGCACAGGTATGATTGTCATGAAGATTTAAGTCCCTGCCCTCTTTATTGATAAAAGAGTTTCTACAGTTTTGCTAATCCCCTTCTTCCTGAGATAATGAGGAAGACATTCTTACAAAGGGAAATTTCCCTCATAAATGTAAATTTTTCTTACAAAAGGGTATGGCTCAGCTTTCAGAGTTTTTGCTAGATCTGCTGTTGCTTAAAAATAATTTTATGACAAAGAAGCATATTTTGGAGTGACAAATTCTGCTTCCTTTTACTACTATAATATGTTCTGCTCTTCTGCCCACTTTTTAAATTAGTCTGTTTAATTGGTATGTGTTTATTTTACTTTTTCTTGATCTGCTTATGTTAGATTTAAAAATTAGAAATACATAAAAATAAATATAAAAATATTATAGTTCTCTAACAAGTAGGTCAATACTGTAAATATTTTTGAGTTTCCTTCAAATCTATCTGGTCTTTGATTCTGTGTGTGTACGTTTGTATATATATAAAATGTATTTGCAGATCAGATTATACTGTGTACAATGTTTGTTTTTTCTTAAAAAGAAATGGGTATTTTCTATATGAAAAATTTCTAGTAAACCATATTGGTAGTAGTTAGATCATATTTTGTGGTAAGTATCATGTTAGATAGATAGAATAGGAAAAAGGAGTCCAAAATGGCGGTGGCTAAAAGAAAAACAAAGGGAGAAGCCTGAGAAAACAGAACAAAAGAAAATCCACGGACCAGAGTGAGAACTTCAGGTGAAACAAACACGCCCCCTTCTTGACCAGCCCAGTTGGCTTAGGGCAGGCTCAAGTAGGGGACGAGACAAAACATATAAAAAGAGGAAGCCAAGACGGATTGAGGCCTCTCATTTGGGCTCAGCCTGCCCTCACACCTCGAGGGTATACTAACCTTTGTTTTTTGAATAAAACTGAGCTGTAACCGAGCTGTAACACTGGTCCACTGTTTCAAATCTTTGCTGCAGTTAGACAGAATTGAGGAAATTATACACTCCCTTGACAATCAGAATAAATTGTTTGTGTATTTTTGAAATTTAAGTAAGGAGTTTACAGTTATTCAGTATTATGAATTGGAGAAGGAAATGGCAACCCACTCCAGTGTTCTTTCCCGGAGAATCCCAGGGATGGGGGAGCCTGGTGGGCTGTCGTCTATGGGGTCGCACAGAGTTGGACACGACTGAAGCAACTTAGCAGCAGCTTAGCAGCAGCAATATTATGAATAATGCTTCTGAAACTATGTACCTCAGATTGAGACTAAACCCACACAGCCCAGACTCAAACCTGGCCAAAACCCATGTTTTCCAACTGAGATCACACACCTGGTTTCAGGACTTAATGAAGCTCAAGTTTTGATGTCTCATTGCAGAAAGAACTCAGTGAGAGATAAAGTTGTTAGGGGAAGCACACTGACTGAAACTGCCCACCCTGGTCAGGCACCATAATAACCATTTGCATGAGTTGTTTTATGGCAGGAGGTACTGGTAAGGAACCTGAAACTAATAAGCCACCACCAACAGGGAGAGTTCAGGAAAGGTAAAAAATGACACTGTGTGTACAACCATGTCACAGAATCCTCACTGCCGTCCATCTTGGCTGAACAAGGCGTGCACCACCAGGAAGGACTCCAATGAAGTCAGAATGACTGGCTAAGGACAACTGGGAAACTTAATCCCATACCATAAAAGCCAGGGTTGGGAGATAAGGTGGCAGAGCAGTTCTCCTGGGTTCCATTACCCAACTGCTGTCCACCCGGCTGTCCCTTCCCAATAAATCTCTTGCTTTGTCAGCATATGTGTCTCCTTGGACAAGTTATTTCTGAGTGTTAGACAAGAGCCCACTTTTGGGCCCTGCTGGATTTATTTGCAGAGAAGCATATGCCACAGATAGAGTGTGGGCCATCTCAGAAGGTGAGAGCAGGCTCGAAATAGGGGGGTGGTTAGGCATTATGGTCTGGCTAATTTTATAGGCCAAAGAATGGGAGGATTATTTCAACTATTTCAGGGAAGGGGCAGGAATTTCCAGGAATTGGTCCACCGCCCACTTCTTGGTCTTTGATGATTGGTCTAAGAACTGTCATGGTGCTGGTGAGTTTGTTATTTAGGTTGCTGATGTGTTAAGAGTGTGTTCTCAGGCTCAAGGTCGAGTGGAATTTGACTTGTGTGCCATCTTGGACCTCATTGGTTCTAATCAGTTTATGTCATGATTCTGGGCAGTGTTGTTCTTTTTTTAAAGTTTATGTCCTGCCCCCTTCTCTCCTGTTTCACCTTGAAAATACAATTCTTTATATGCTTTTAAATTATTCTCCCCCTGGAGTAGCATTTCACAAATTAAATGTATGTTTCAAAAGAAATCAGTTGACAAGAACTTAGATACAGCTTTCAAAATGCTCAGAAGAAAGTAAAGTAATCCCCCCCCCACCACTCCCCACTAAGCTGGGCTTTACTTTTTCCTCAGACTCGTTAAACTGTAGACAGTCTTCTTCCTGACCCTGGATCCTTGAATTACCTTTTCTTAGAGCGTTTGCTGTAGAAAACTTGTAATTGTTCATTCTTTCTTTTCCCATTGAGATGTAAATCTTCTTAAAGATCTTTGCCAGTTTTTTTTCTTTCAGGACTGTGTTTCTCAAAGGCTTGGAGGCTATCCCTCTAAAATGTAATCATCATGGAAGATAGGTGCTCTGTCGCCTGTCATAAAAATAATTGAAGATATTTTTCCTTTGGGTGAAGCCAGTTAGTAAACAAAGGTGGCCTAAGATCCTCCTGCTCCAGCTCTTAAAATTCTCCAGCCCTTCCTCTCAGAGGAGTTGAGTTCAGACTAAACTCTGGCCTCTATTCTGTTATAAAAGCCTTGATCACAGTTTTCCTTGGCCAGTGTAATTTTTACTTTGACACACCATATAGACTGAATTGTGCCTACACCCCCTAATTCATACATTGAAATCTTAACCCCAAGTACCTCAGAATATGATTATATTTGGAGATTGGACATGTAAAGTGGTCAGTAGGAAAGATGAGGTCATATGGGTGGCCCATGTTAGGATACAGACATACAGCAGGAAAACCATTTGAAAGTACATAGAAAAGATGGCCATTATAAGCCAACCCTGCTAACACTTTGATTTCTATGTCCACTTTTCAAAACTGAGACTAAACTTCTGTAGTTTAAATCATTCATGCTTGGTAACCATAGTAAAATAATAATACCTCACTAGTAGAATATGAGCCTGGTGGGCTGTCATCTCTGGGATAGCACAGAGTTGGACACAACTAAAGCGACTTAGCAGCTTAGCAGCAGTAGAATATGAAAGGACCTGTCTTGTTGCATCATCAGTATTTACTGCTAAACATTTTAAGTGAAAGTTGCTCAGTCATGTCTGACTCTTTGAGACCCCATGGACAATACAGTCCATGGAGTTCTCTAGGTGAGAATACTGGAGCCTTTCCCTTCTCCAGGGGATCTTCCCAAAGCAGGGATCGAACCCAGGTCTCGTGCATTGCAAGTGGATTCTTTATTAGCTGAGCCACAAGGGAAGTCCAAAAATACTAGAGTAGGTAGCCTATCCCTTCTCCAGAGGATCTCCCTCACCCAAGAATCAAACCGGGGTCACCTGTATTTCAGGCAGATTCTTTAACAACTAAGCTATCATGGAAACCCAAACATTTTAAACTATTTACTAAATTAGTAAATTTTTGATCGACTTGCTTTGTATTTACATTAGTTAGTAGTAAGGTTTTCTTTGCCCTGTGTTTATCATTATATTTATCCTTGTATACATTAATTTTTATACATTATACATTTTCTATATTAATCACTATAATTACTGCCTGACCCATTTTTCTTTTGTGCTTTTAATGTTATTGTTCTTAAAAATCTTTCTGAATGATTTTTCATATTTGAGTATCAAATGATTCCTCAGTTTGTCATCTTTTTTGCTATTTTCATTAAACATAGATTTCTGTGATCTATTTACTTTTATATTTAGAAACCTGTCTTTTATCTAAGGAACAGAGACAACTTTTCCTTGGATACTTTTTTCTAGGATTTTTTTTTTTTTTATTCTAGTGTTTCTAAGATTAAAAAAAAAATAGTTCCATGCTTAAATCCATCTGAAATTTATTCTGGGGTGATAAGGGAGTTGATTATTTTCCTAACACCTCTTCAGTTCCCTATTAGCATTTACTAAGTAATACATTAAAAGATGCTTACTCCTTGGAAGGAAAGTTATGACCAACCTAGATAGCATATTGAAAAGCAGAGACATTACTTTGCCAATAAAGGTCCGTCTAGTCAAGGCTATGGTTTTTCCAGTGGTCATGTATGGATGTGAAAGTTGGACTGTGAAGAAAGCTGAGTACCGAAGAACTGATGCTTTTGAACTGTGGTGTTGGAGAAGACTCTTGAGAGTCCCTTGGACTGCAAGGAGATCCAACCAGTCCATTCTAAAGGAGATCAGCCCTGGGTATTCTTTGGAAGGACTAATGCTAAAGCTGAAACTCCAGTACTTTGTCCACCTCATGCGAAGAGTTGACTCATTGGAAAAGACGCTGATGCTGGGAGGGATTGGGGGCAGGAGGAGAAGGGGACAACAGAGGATGAGATGGCTGGATGGCATCACCAACTCGATGGACATGAATCTGGGTGAGCTCCAGGAGTTGGTGATGGACAGGGAGGCCTGAGGTGCTGCAATTCATGGGGTTGCAAAGAGTCGGACATGACTGAGCGACTGAACTGAACTGAAGTAATAGATTCTGTTTATTGACTTGGTGGTTTATCAACTAGTAAATGTTATATAGTGTGTGTTCAGATGTGTCTGACTCTTTGTGACCCCATGGACTGTAGCCTGCCAGCGTCCTCTGTCCATGGAATTTTCTAGACAAGAATACTGTAGTGAGTTGCCATTTCCTACTCCAGGGGATCTTCCCAACCCAGGGATTGAACCCACATCTCGTGAATCTTCTGTATTGACAGGTGGATTCTTTACCACTAGCGCCACCTGGGAAGCCCAAATTTATATTAAAAACATATCTCTAAGTTATGTCTTGCCCTCTATGTTTATATAAATAGCATGTATATAGCATGCATGGTACTATACTATAATACAGCTTTTTTATTATTTAAATATGATAATGCAAATACTTTCTCAAGACTTTTTATAAAAATTCTTGGCTCATTGTTAATTTTCTACTTGAACTTCTTTATCATTTCATTAAATATATTTTCAATTCCCAGCCCCATTGGAGTCTTATTTTGGGAAGAATACAACCTTTTAAGAAATAATTTGTTCCCTTTCAGTTAACAAGGTATTTTTTTTGTCTCTGATAATTTAGTTATTTTGCATGTATTTCTATAAAAATGTAGTTCATTTAAAAGCATATTGCAAGCTAGTCATTCTTTTCTTTCTTTACTGTTGTTAATGATTTGGTTAATGGTTCCCATATCCATTAAATAATCCATTCATTTGGTGCCTAGAAACAGTCATTTAACAAACAATAATATAAATATTTTTCAGTTGGTTGGTCTCTTCTACTTTTGTTTTTTTTTAAGTGAATATTTTTGAAATGTAGTGAATTTCTAAAAAATGATAGTTGTTTTTGCTTCATCACTTCTCTGCTTTAGGACTTGAAGAATGAAACTATTACTGATGCTATGAAACAGTGTTCCCACCTTTAGCAAGGAATTTCTAATGTTTTGTTTTTAAGTATAAAGCTGAACAGTAATTATCTCTGCAAGTGTTTTTTTTTTTAACTAAGGAATGGTATTGAATTTTATCAAAATTATTTGAGAATGGTATTGAATTTTATTAAAATCATTTGAGTTAGATCACATTCTTGCTCTTCCTTTGTTCACAGTTACGCCTATAACATGACACTGACACCTACTGCTAAGATATTAATCTATTCCTGTAATTAATAACTGTTCTACTATACACTTGAATTCCACTGATTTGCTAGTAGCTTGTTTAGCATTATGAAATTCAGGTTAGATCACTGGTTGTATTATTTTATGTGGCTTTATTACTTTATTAACAGGCGCTAGAAGTTTGACTCTTGAAAAACTCAAGTTGTATACATTTATTGCAAGTTAATAATGAGGTTCTTAAAAATCTCAACTTGACCTTATAGGAAAAAACTGAAAAACTTTTAAAGCTGTATAGAGAAAAACTAGGCTTAAAATACATGTTTGTTTTTTTCCAACAAGAAATATCTGAGTAAAAATAACTCTGTTGCATAAATAATTTTTGTATCAAAATCCTATTGGCTAGTCATATTGATAGTATTGTCTACATTAAATGATTTTCTGACTTTCCATATTTCTTACCTAGGAAATACTAAAATATCTTAGGGACAAGTGAATATTTCTTGAATGTTTTATATAGCATTGTAATTATACCTTTTTTCAATACTGTAAGTTTATAATGTGACACATATTCTTAAAAATCACCTACTATGAAAAATGATTCAATAAAACACTGTAAGGATTATGGGGAAAAGTTGAAATCTCATAAAAATGGAAGTATAGTTTTATATAAAATATATGACTACTACAATAAATGTTGCATTTACACATTTGAAAAAAAGACTTGAGGCTTTGCTTATGGCATGGAAATTAGAAGGGTTGCAGATGAGTTATCTCAAAGTGGTGGAAGTAGGCTTAGCTGAAATACAGAAAAAGTTGTAACACCATTTGTGGGTGTGTGGGGCTCACAATTCACACTGAACTGGGGAGGCTGGAAGGGTGTGTGTTTGTGAATCTTTGTATTGTGTATTTCTACTATCTCTGTTCAGCAGGGTGCACTTTTCTGCCATCACCAAGTATTTCTTACAGATGAAATCATATTTTAAGTAGACACAAAATTCCGGATATGCTAAATTTTTCTCCTTAGTATATTAATCATGTTGGAACAAATTCACTGTTTAAAACAAGTATTACAGCAAAACTGACTTTATGTGGTGAGCTCAAGTACCTAGTCTGGTAATTCTTTTGGAACTAATTCTTTTGTGTAATTGTTTTTCCTTTTTTAGATCTGTTCAGGTTATCTTCTTTTGGAATTATTTTTGGTCATCTCATTGATTTTATCTGCAGTCTGAGTGTGCTTCTGCTTCTGTGGTCTGATTTTAGTCCTTGCCTTGGCCCGATGCCCAGCTCAAATCTTTGTATATGAGTCAATTGGGAAAAATAGGATGAAACCAATAGTTCCCAAAGGAAATTTTTATAACACCTTCTTCCTCATTTCTCTGCTGTGCTTGAAGTCATGCCTGCTTTGAAGCAATTTTTTTTTTTTGCCAAAACAGTGCAGTGTAGAGTTTGTATAGCTACTGTTCTCTGTGAAGCATGACCATGATAGTCTGTAAAATAAGGATTCTTCTCTTGCTGCCATTAGGAGTGTATTCTGTAATATGACAAAAGTTTTTACAAGAGCTTCAAGTAAAACAAATCATTTATATTGTTATTTTACCAAATGTCTCAAAAATGAAATGTAAATATGGGGAGTTACTTTACAGCCTCAAAATTTTATTTGCGTGTTGAACAATTCAGTTCAGTTCAGTCGCTCAGTCGTGTCCGGCTCTTTGCGACCCCATGAATCGCAGCATGCCAGGCCTCCCTGTCCATCACCAACTCCCGGAGTTCACTCAGACTCACGTCTATCGAGTCAGTGATGCCATCCAGCCATCTCATCCTCTGTCGTCCCCTTCTCCTCCTGCCTCCAATCCCTCCCAGCATCAGAGTCTTTTCCAATGAGTCAACTCTTCGCATGAGGTGGACAAAGTACTGGAGTTTCAGCTTTAGCATCATTCCTTCCAAAGAACACCCAGGACTGATCTCCTTCAGAATGGACTGGTTGGATCCATCATTTATTCAAAATAATGTTAAAATGTGAAACATGCTTGCTTGAAAATGCTGAAAGTACCTTTCAAAAATAACCACAATTGCTGGACTGAGAAAACACTGAGAAATACAAGCAACTCACTGAGGTATAATTCCTTGAAAAGACAGAAAAAAGATTTGAGTGCACTTCACAGCTAAATAGTGTTGCTTGTGTATTGCTTATTCTTATTCAACCATGGACTATGGTAAATGGTTGCTCACCCCTCATGGTAATAATGAGTTATTAATAATAATGTTATTAATTCCTATTAACACTTCCATCAATGGTAATAATTCAAACTAGTATAATATAGTAAATTGTAATTTACAAAATATTCTCACTTACATTATTTGTTTTAAGAAGCAGGCTCATTGATGACAAATTCTTCCATATAACCATCCACCCTACAGAACCAGTGTCTATTCTTCAATTAACATGGTAGAAACCATGTTCATTTGTTCAGCTGTAGTAGTTGACAGTGGTTATACAACATAATTCCTTAGAAAATCAGATTCCTTGGTTATTTGTCAAAATATCTGGGGTTGCAGAGCAATTTTAAAATTATAAATTTAGTAGATTTTCAAGAAAAGAAAGCTTAACTTAATAATATAGGCAAGTTGAATCTTAATCCATAGCAGCTGGATGTGGTGTTAGCAAGGTAATGAAATAAGAGGTCCCCTACTTGTATTCCACCATAAGAACAGTAACTTGGTAGTCATCTGTGGACAAAAATGCCTTTCTGGGAACTTTGGGATCCACTGGGAGGTAGGAGGCTGTGAAAGCCTAGCAGAGCTGAAGATTGAAAAGGGTCATTTTGAGAGGCCAAGTCTGCATCCAGGTGGCAGGCTTGCTGACCATGGTCCCAGTTACTAGCCTGATGTAGTCTTGTCCCCTTGTAGACTCAACCATAGCCCCATTTGGGCTTGATACTCCCACCAGCACCATCTCCCAAATTTTTGTTTCAGTATACTTTTAAAATTTCACTTTTGATTTCTTTTTGACTCATGGTTGTCCAGGACTGTGTTATGTAATTTGCACATATTTCTGAATTTTCCATTTTTCCTTTGGCTGTTGATTTTGCTTCATACCAGTATGTTTGGAAAGAAACTTGGCATGATATTTTAATTGTCTTAAACTTACTAAGACTTGTTTTGTGACCTTACATATGATCTATCCTGGAGAATATTTTGTGTGTGTTTGAAAATAATGTGTGCTCAGGTCCTGTTGTGTGGAATGTCACAGACATGTCTGTTAGGAATATTTGGTTTAAAGTATAGCTCAAGTCCAAAGTTTGCTTATGCATATTCTTTTGAGATTATCTGTTGTTGAAAGTAGGATATTAAACTTCTCTACTACTGTTGTGTTATTTATTTCTCCTTTCAAATGTGTTACTGTTTGCTTACTAAATTTAGGTGTGCTGATGTGGTGCATGTTTATTTATAGTTGTTATATGCTCTGGGTGAATGAATCCCTTTATTATTATACTGCTTTGAGTAATTGAAATTTGGCAAGAGATTCTATCTTGGGAGTTCCCCAGTGGTCTTGTGGTTAGGATTCAACGCTTTCACTCTGTAGTCTGGATTTGATTCCTGGTTGAGGAACTGAGATCCTGGGAGTGGCAGAGCTTGGGCAAAAAAGAAAAAGAATAGATCTTAGCAAACACACACAGTAGCTATGTGAGGTGATGGTTGTGTTAATAAGCTTGATTGTGGTAATTATTTATAAATATATACATATATTAAATCATGTTCTACATCTGATATATACATATATACATTTTTAATTTGTCATTTATACTTTAATAAAACTGAGAAAAACCATTATCACCTAATTTAAGAGTTCTAAAGGAATAAGAACAGCAATGACCATAGCTTTCTCTTGACTATAACAAAAGTGATCCATAGGAGCAATAAGTACAGTATCAAGTTGATTTTGTCTTCATTTGCAGATGGGCATGTAGTTGTTTTTTTTTTTAAAAAAAAACTTTTTATTTTGTATTGGGGTATAGCTGATTAACAGTGTTATGATAGTTTCAGGTGAACAGCAAAGGAACTGAGCCATATATGTACATATATCCATTTTCCCCCAACTCCCCTCCCATCCTGGCTGCCAGGTAAAATTGAGCAGAGTTTCCTGTGCTAAACAGTAGATCCTTGTAACCAACCAGGTCATGTAGTTTTTATGTCATGCTTTCTCTTTGGTGGCTGAAGAATGTATGTATATAAAGACATACCTTTTGACAATTCATTTTAGCTAAAGAGAAGCCTAGGGAAATAATACATTGTCTAAAATAGCTTTTTTTTCCTGAAGTTTGTTAAGTTTGAGTCATCGAACATGTGATGTTTAAAAATCTTTTAGACAATAAATTTTAGGAGTACTTTATCATTGTACACTTACCAGTTTATGATGTCTCTCTCTCTCTCTAGTCCCTCACTCATGTCTGACTCTTTGCAACCCCATGGACTATAGCCTGACAGGCTTCTCTGTCCATGGAATTCTCCAGGCAAGAATACTGGAATGGCTTGCCATTCTCTCCTCCAGAGGATCTTCCTAACCCAGGGTCAAACCCTGGTCCCCTTCATTGCAGGCGGATTCTTTACTGTTTGAGCCACCAGGGAAGTACTTAATGATGTCTACTCATACGATATGCCTGAAACAGTATATTATAACCTTGATAGTGACATAGATGTCTCATGCAAAGAGTTCTGATGCCCTCATGCCAGAAGGAGAGAGAGGGGTCAGTCTGGAGGGGAGAAGAAATATATTGAGCCAAAACAGCTTGCTTGATCCCAGAAGCCAGAGTGTACTTAACTGATGAGATCAAGATTTGAACGTGTTCCAAGTGTACCTGTACGGTACTCACGTGTAATGACTTCAAGGTCATTTGAGCTTATGGTTGTAACTAGGCCTGAATACTCATCTTAATTTCTGAGTTTCCATAGTTTATAAACATGATTTTTTCAGAACATATTTTTAATGTTTATATGGCTTGAAATTGTGAAATTGGATAGAATTAAAAGCAGCCTGCAGAATAGTGTCACTAAATATTATTTCCTAATGTTATTAATAAATCTTTCCACTGGTCCCTAGGTATATGAAGTTAGGGAGAATTAAATCTATTTACTTTATTTTCAACGTGTGACATTGTTATTTGTGTAAGTTAATTATTGCGATTATTGTGATTACTGAGATTAATGTATCACTTTAGTGCCTAATTGAAGGGAGTTAGACACTGCTGTGGTTTAAAGCCCATAGTGGGTTCAGTATCTATTCTCAATTCCAAAGAAGCTAAATTTAGATGAAGGTGAAGAGGTCTGCCTGGCTTTCCCAGTGGGTAAAGCAGAGGAAACCTTGGAGAAGATTAACTGAAAGAAAATTGAAAGGCGTTTTTCTTCTTATTTTATATGTACCATCAGTTCAGTTCAGTTCAGTCACTCAGTCATGTCCAGCACTTCATGACCGCATGGACGTAGCATGCCAGGCTTCCCTGTCCATCCCCATCTCCCAGAGCCTACTCAAACTCATGTCCATTGAGTCGGTGATGCCATCCAACCATTTCATCCTCTGTCTTTCCCTTCTCCTCCTGCCCCCAATCCCTCCCAGCATCAGGGTCTTTCTCAATGAGTCAGTTCTTCACATCAGGTCGCCAAAGTATTGGAGTTTCAGCTTCAGCATCAGTCCTTCCAATGAATATTCAGGACTGATTTCCTTTAGGATACACTGGTTTGATCTCCTTGCAGTCCAAGGGACACTCAAGAGTCTTTTCCAACACCACAGTTCATTTCTAAATTTTGGTGAATTTTACTGCTAGTGATTGATATGTATATACTTGTATGTGTTTTGATTAAAAAGTCAGGATTCCTTTTATTAGTATCTTGAAAGTGAAAATGGCATTTGCTCTGTCGTGTCTGACACTTTAGGTGACCCTATGGACTATAGCCCTCCAGGGTCCTCTGTCCATGGGATTCTCCAGGCAAGAATACTGGAGTGAGTTGCCATTTCCTTCTCTGGGAGAGCTTCCCAACCCGGGGATTGAACCCAGGTCCCCTGAATTGCAGGCAAATTTTTTACCATCTAAGCCACCAGGGAACAGTGGCCAAAGCACTTTGGGCTTTTCAGTTTTCATTGTTTCATATGTTAAATGAGGATTAAAATATCTGTGTACTATAAAAAGTTGTGAGAGTGAAATGAAATAATGTAATGAAAGTATTTTGTAAGCTGAAAGGCATCAATAATGTGTTAAGTAATAGTGTGTCCATGTGTCCATATAATGCTGAAAGAAAAGCATACTATACTTTTTCCCACTTATTTACTTATTTTTTTTAGATTTTTCTTTTTAGAGCACTTTTAGTTCACAGGAAATTGAGGGGAAAGTACAGAGATTTCCAATATGCTCCCTGCCCCCCATGCATACGTACCTGTTAGTCACTCAGTCATGTCTGACTCTTTGCGACTCTATAGACTATAGCCCTCTGGTCTTCTCTGTCCATGGGATTCTCCATGCAAGAATACTGGTGTGGGTAGCCATTCTCTTCTCCAGGGGGTCTTCCTGACCCAGGGATCAATCCTGGATCTCCTACATTGCAGGCAGATTCTTTACTCTCTGAGCCACCAGGGAAGCCATGCATTCATAGCCTCCTCCATTTTTGACATCCTCCACAAGGGTGGTACATTTGTTATAACGGATGAACTTGCAGTGAGATATCATTGACACCCAAGATACACATATTACCAAAGGGGTCACGCTTTGTGTTGTGCATTCTATAGGTTTGGACAAATATATAAGGATATGTGTCTGTCGTTATGGTATCAGGCACAGAAATTATCTCTACTCTGCCTATTCATCCTTCCCTACCACCTAACCCTTTGCAACCTCTGTTTCCTTACTTTTGTGTATTCCAGAATGTCATACATAAGAAATGAAACAGTGCATTGCCTTTTTGAATTGGCTTCTTTCACTTAGTTATATTGCTTAAATTTTCTCCATGTCTTTTCATGGCTTGATACTCTTTTTTTTTTTTTTTTTACTATGTTCAATATTTTGTTATAACCTATAAGGGAAAAGAATCTGAAAAAATATATATGTATGTTCAACTTCGCTATATACATGAAACTAACACAGCTTTGTAAATCAACTACTTTCCTCACTGGAAAGGAGTCATGAGATGGTAGAGAATGGAATAATAGCTTTATAATAAATAACAACAACAAAAACTGTATGCCAGCATATTGAGTGGCCCATAGCACCAAGAGGGGTTGCCAGGTGGCTCAGAGGTAAAGAATCTTCCTGCCAATGCAGGAGATGTGGATTCAATCCCTGGGTTGGGAAGATCCCCTGCAGAAGGAAATGGCAACCCACTCCAGTGTTCTTTCCTGGAAAATTCCATGGTCAGAGGAGCCTGGCAAACTACAGTCCATGGGATTGCAAAAGAGTTAGGCATGACTGAGCAACTGAGCATGCATAGCACAAAGAAGGTGCACAACCTGTTGGAAGAAAGAAATAAAGGAGAAAAGAAGAAAGAAGGGAAGGAGCAAAAAGAAAAGGGTGGTTAGATTTTGGTTATGCAGGTTGGTCATTGTTTGCTACTGTTTGCTATTAATAGTAAGCTAATGTATTGCTTGTATATTTGGAACTGATTTTCAGAGCATCTAAGGCTTTACTAAATGCTTTATGATTTCTGAGACTGTCTTATATATTCCATGTATTTAAATGGATATGGATGTATATTTCTAATGTATCTAAATACCTATATTTTTCTGTTATTCAGGGGCTTTCCTGGTAGCTCAGCTGATAGAAACCACCTGCAATGCAGGAAACTCCAGTTTGATTCCTGGGTCAGGAAGATCCACTGGAGAAGGGATAGGGTACCCACCCTAGTATTCTTGGGCTTCCTTGGTGGCTCAGCTGGTAAAGAATCTGCCTGCAATGCGGGAGACCTGGGTTCAATCCCTGGGTTGGAAAGATCCCCTGGAAAAGGGCAAGGCTACCGACTCTAGTATTTTGGAGAATTCCATGGACTGTATAGTCCATGGGGTCACAATAAGCTGGACATGTTGAGTGACTTTCACTTTCTGTTATTCATGCCTTCCTGTGTGTGGGTTGATATCTTTCATTTCACTACATTAAAACTATTTGAGCAAATCGCTGCTGTATATTTTCCTTGTATATTAAAAAGAATAAAAAGTTATCAACAGTGCAACAAAAAGTTTTACTGTGGTAAGCATGTCTCCTTTAATAAATATGAGTAAAAGGTGATTTTTATTGTTGGTGTTGCTGCTAGTTTACTTATATTTCAGAGAGACTAGCAGCAGCATTATTATTATAGCTGTCCACAAAAGCTGATTGTGGTATTGATGGTAATATGTACCTTAGTAAAATAATGGAGTTCAGTATGCATTAAATTTACTGGCTATATATTCTATTGTAGATATATTTTCATAGTTAATGACTTGACAGTTAATAGATAGATCATAAACATTGCTATTTAGGTTTATAATAATTACTGTGGAGACCACATTGGTAATTATTGCCATCCAATGCTCTTATAGCTCTGTTCTTCTCTAGAGATACAGACTTCATTGTGAGAATCAATCTCTAGGTTTCCCTACTGAGGTCTAATGCAATAGATATTAAATCATTATATTTCTTCATTCACTAAAGTTGAGAGTGAGTTTGGACTGTAGTTCCTATTCTGTAATAAGCTATTGGTCTCAATTATAGGTAGATTTAGAATCTCATTATCCCTCTACTGCAGAGAGGGAACCACTTCTGAGCATTTACTCTGCGTTTTATATGGCATATGTTAACAAGCTATACATCTTGTTTTTTATGTCATGATTTTTCCCTCTTAATATTCCTTTGAATTGCATTGTTAGAGAAGAAAAAACTCTTTTCTAGATATTTTGCCAATATAAAAAATGCTTGTTAATCAGTTTGAAAACAAATATAATCAGTCTCAGATTGTTAGCTCTCTACTGTTAAAGGACAATTCTGAGAGCTTTACATGGTTTGAATATTTTATTGAGTGAGAAACAAACTTTTCAAGAGTAGGGTTCCTTTAAGTCTTAACCTGACATGTTGCTCATAATGTTACAAGATGACTTATAAAGTGAAAATCAAAGTTTTTTAAACTTTACAAGGATTAGTTATTACTGTGGGGGTTTCCAGAGAGCAGGGGATTGGAAAAAATGAGTATCTTGGAAGATGTCTTAAGTTTCTTTTATGATTATCAGAGGCATTTATAAGAAACGACTTAAAGTAACTTCCCATTATATCTATGAAATTAGCTAGATTTAGCTTTTCTTAATTGGAGAAGGAAATGGCAACCCACTCCAGTGTTCTTGCCTGGAGAATCCCATGGACGGAGAAGCCTGGTAGGCTGCAGTCCATTGGGTCGCACAGAGTCGGACACGACTGAAGCGACTTAGCAGCAGCAGCAGCTTTTCTTATGTGGCTTAAGTGATTTTTTGTCTGCTTGGGAGTTTTTAAGGTTGGTCTCTATTTTATTTTAAATACTACTATGGCTTCCCTATATCATATAGTTTTTTAAAATTTTTATTTTTTAATTGAGGGATAATTGCTGTACAAAATTTTGTTGTTTTCTGTTAAATCTCAACATGAATCAGCCATAGGTATACATATATCCCCTCCCTTTTGAAACTCCCTCCCACCTTCCTCCCCATCCCACCCCTCTAGGTTGATACAGAGCACCTGTTTGGGTCTCCTGAGACATATGGCTAATTTCTGTTGGCTATCTATCTTACATATGATAATGTAAGTTTCCATGTTACTCTCTCTATACATCTCACCCTCTCCTCCCCTCTCCCCATGTCTGTAAGCCTATTTTCTATGTCTGTTTCTCCACTGCTGCCCTGAAAATAAATTCTTCAGTACCATTTTTCTAGATTCCATATAAATGTGTTAGTATACCGTACTTATCTTTCTCTTTCTGACTTACTTCATATCATGTACGTTTTGTTGCCTCACTTAAACCTGTATGATCTAGATTAAAACAATTTTTAGTAAGTTAAATGACATAGCCTTTCCTAATTATATTGGTTAAAAGATCAAAACAATACTCAGAATTACTACACAAATTAATTTTTGTTAGATATAAAATTTTAAGCATTAAATTGCATAGTTCTTTAAAGGATCTTTTTTTATTGAATGACAGGATGTTGATGCTTCTCTGTGTTTTTTTCCAGGAAAATAATTTCTTATGGATATTTTCTAACACTAGCAATAACATTTTATCTGCAAACTTTCTAATTTACCGAGAAGCATTTGAAGTACTAGTTAGTATTTTTATTTTGTGTCATAGTAGTACAGTATAATCCACATGTGAAGATATTTAAAAGTTTTCTCAACTTTTAAATTAGAGCCTAAACTTAATATGCTGTCTTCCACAGAAATATTACTGAAGTAAATCTATAGAATTATATAATATTGAAATATGGATAACTGACAGAAAGTAACAGTATTTTTACCTGAAACTCCATTTCAATTTATGAGAACGGGCCATTTTAATATTCTTTCTACTTTTCCTTAAATATTATGGTGTGCTTTCTGTTTTATCCCAGTATAGCATTTGCTGAGAGCAAAGGCAATGAATTCCACCGATACTGGAGGAAATTTATGTGCCTATGGATTTCATCACCCTCGTGAGGAATATCATGACTCCACAAAATGTAAAAACTGGTACTCTAGATGGTATACAGAATTTTGTGTATGATTTACGGGTTCACTGATTTACCAGAGCCCATTTATGTATAAGTATATTTTTATTTTGTCACATGAAATATTCCAGCATTCAATAGTCCATATAAAAACCCAAAATTATAACATTTTTCTTGCAGACTCAAAAGAAGGCTGCACTTAACCTTCAGTTTAGAATCCTACCTTCAGTCTTAACAGCTATTGCTTATAAACATCTCAGCACTCCTCCAAAGACAGCAGGGCCACCACTGGGCAGTGAGATACTTCTTGTATTTCTGAGGTCAGCAGTTGTGGGTGTTTTTCTAAAATACCTGAAAATAGTATAGTAAAATGTGAGTTGTCCACAAGATGATGATATTAACAGAATATTAATAGTTCAAATACTTTTAGTATGAAGGTTCTAAAAAAGCCTGTTCCCTTGATATCAGGCCTCTACTCTGGGAGAAATTACTTTTAATTAACTTCTGTGTATTTTTATTTTGCTAAGCTATTGCTACACAAATATTTTTGATTCCTCTGTCCTTATGGTCTCAGTGGAAGAGAAACTCTTATCTACCTTAAAATTTTACTCTATCCCCAGTACTCTGACTTTTGCTCAGAGACTTTGTTTCCATGATTATTCCTACAAATCTCTATATGATATCCCTCTCATTTTCCTTCAGATTATAAAATGTTTTTCTTATATTGTACAAACTTATAGTTTCTAATCCTGCAGTCTTTCTAGTTCCAGTGTCTTTATCCTTTCATACCTGAGCTCCTTGAAGAGGTAATTTATTATCTTTGTCTCCAACTTATCTCAATTTACTCTTCAAATTAGTTGATCAAGCCAACTTTAAAAATCTCCTCATCTTGACTGAACTTTAGAAAGGCTTCTTCTTAATTCTAGGCCCTTAACTTACCTTTTCTTAGAGCATTTACTTCAGAAAAAATGGAATTTTCTGTTCTTTCTCTCCCCTTTGAAATATAAATCTTTTAAAAGACCTCTTGACAGTTTGGGCTTCAGAGGCGGCACTAGTGTTAAAGAACCTGCCTGCCAACGCAGGAGACATAAGAGAGGCAGGTTCAATTCCTGGATTGGGAAGATCCCCTGGATAAGGAAATGGCGACCCACTCCAGTATTCTTGCCTGTAGAATCCCATGGACAGAGGAGACTGGCAGACTACAGTCCATAGAGTCACACAGAGTCAGACGGTTTTATTGATAAAACCAAGGAATGTCTTTTTCAAAACCTGGGAGCCATCCTTCAATCATTAAGGAAGATAGGGCCCCTGACTGCCAGTTTCTAGGTAACAGTCGAAAACCTACATTGGGGAGGCACTTTGCTCCAGATTGTAAAACGATCACCTGTCATGAAGATGGGAGAAAATTTATCTGTAAGGCCAGTTAGCAAACACAGATGGCCCAAGATGCCCCCGCTCCATCTCTTAAAACTCTCCAGTCCTTTGTCTCATTGGAATTGATCTCAGGCTGAGTCTGGCCTTTCTTCCCTCTGGCAATAGCCATGAATAAAGTAATCGTTGTCCTTTTAACTTTGTCCAGTACAATTTTTGCTTCAGCATGGTACAATCCCTTTTCTTCCCTAGACACTCCACTTTATCTTCTTCTACTAATATCACAACTATTCTCTTAAATTAACTCACTTTTGAAAAACATTTCATTAATTGACAACCTCTAAGACTATTCCATAGTGATAACCATGACTTTTTTCTTAAAATTAGATCAGAGCTCTTTGACTTTTTCTGATGTTGTTCCTAATTTCACAGTTCTTTAGCCATAACTATTGGTAATCCCTATGTATTCTCCCTTCATTCTTTACCTATATATCTCTACTTTGTTAATTTCAAATATATTTGAATTCCCAAGTACATGCTTATGGCTTTGAAATATTCTTCAGGCCATACTTCTCCTGAGTTACTAGGCCATGTTTCCAGCTTCTTCCGTGTATCTTCACCTTATGCCTCATAAGCATTTCAGACCTTCTATTTATTTAGAAGCTCACCTTGCAGCTTTTTCAATATCCTTTTACTGCATGAGTGCACATCTCTCCACACAGCTGGCCAAGCCAATAACTTGGGCCTTGACCTAGAGCAGATTCATTAATTTACTTTTTCTGATACAAAGGAAGTGCCTAATACATTTTGTTGAATAAAACAATATACGGAAAATATTTTACAGAATCTTATTTTTTAATCTGACTTTTTATCTTCTCTCTGGATGATGGCCAGGGATTGAGATGTAACCAGAATGAGTAACAGCTTAAAAAACTTAACCTGAGGGCAGGGAGGCTGGTAACGTGGTGATGATTGGTTGCTTTTTGAGATATTAAAAGCCTAGCTCAAAGCATGACAATAATTAGTTTATAACAACATTTGAGTATATGAGTACTGCTGCTTCTGGTGCTAAGTCGCTTCAGTCGTGTCTGACTCTGTGTGACCCCATAGACGGCAGCCCACCAGGCTCCTCTGTCCCTGGGATTCTCCAGGCAAGAACACTTGAGCAGGTTGCCATTTCCTTCTCCAATGCACGCATGCGTGCTAAGTTGCTTCAGTCATGTCCGACTCTGTGCGACCCCATGGACAGCAGCCCACCAGGCTCCTCTGTCCACAGGACTCTCCAGGCAAGAATACTAGAGTGGGTGTATATGAATGCAGTATAATCACTACCAGGACAAACTTTCTGTAAACTGTCATGTAAAGAGAGTTTAAACTTTGTGTACCAATAAGGAAAACTGTTATATAGGTCCTTATAAAGTCTATTAAAATGTGATCATATAAAATTGTGAAAAAAACATTCTAATCTCTCCACTGATATAAAACCAGCTAGAAGGCAGATTTAGCCCACAGGCCATAGTTTGTCAATTCACACTCTGTAACATATTATAAATGAGAGTATCAAATTCATGATGCAATGAGCCTGACTAAAGCTTTTTAAACGATTAATTCCAAATCTGCCACCAGTTATACTGTGTGGTGTGGATGCGTGTGTGTGTGTGCATGTGTGTGTGTGTGTGTGTGTGTGCATGTGCATACGTATTTTTTGCTGTGTTCAGGGTTTTTTATTGGGACACAGTCCTTCATACCTTGGGCTTAATATTTATTCCTCTGTATTATAGTTTCTTGGTAGATATAATTGGTAAAGAACTAAATAAACTATTTAATTGAATTTTTATTGTGGTTGTATGTGAACAACTAATCTGTGGCTCAGATGGTAAAGAATCTACCTACAATGCAGGAGACCCAGGTTCTATCTGTGGGTCTGAAAGATCCCCTGAGAAGGGAATGGCAACCCACTCTAGTACTCTTGCCTAGAAAATTCCATGGACAGAGGAGCCTGGTGTGCTACAGTCAGTGGGATCGCAAAGAGCTGGACACGACTGTGCAATTAACACTTCCACTTCCAATTACATGGAAATGAGATGAATTATAGTCATTTCTTGTCATAAAGTGTGAAACTAGTATTAATCTAATTGGCAAATGCTAGGAAAAATGGTGATATTTGTATTTATCACAAGATTATCTTATTCATGATGTAAATTTCATTGAGAAGAGATATTTGTAAGTTAGTTACTTTCTAGTTTTATGGAACTCAGATGTGCTTGTTGTTGTTGTTTTCTTTTACTTAATGGGAGTTGATTGTGAGCATACCTTGCAGACCAAGGGAGTTCAGAGGCTTTTACATCTGTCAACGGTAACCCAGTAGGAGTTTGAGTTCTGTCTTGATTTGGTTCCCTCCTGTCTACTTGCCTCCTGTCCTACCGACTTCCTCCTGCATTACCTTCCACTCTAAATTCTCTGATCAGAGTTGTGACTTCTATTCCATGTAGATTTTGCTTTCTTCTTAATGCATGTGTGTGTTTGGCTTTTTTGTTGTTGTTTTTTAATTAGTGACATTGGCAGCTTCTAAAGGAATCCCTAATCAAGAAGGTAGGCATATTTCCCTGGTGCTATGAAACTGAGGTTTAGTTTGAGGGTGTGATCCATTTCTTATCCCCCAAAACATGTATTGTGTGGGATTTTCCTTTTTATTTATTAAAATTTTTTTTAATTAAAAAATTTTTTGGCTCTTCAGTTTTAAAGGTGTTCAAAATCAAAGTTTTCAGTCTAAAAAACTGTCATTTAAACAAGAAGCTAGTCAATACTTCAAATAAAAGGACACATTATGATTTGAATGTTGTTCCCACGAAGGGAAAATGAAATCTGATTTATGAGCTTGACAGATGATAATAAATTTTTTTAGAAAGTCTGTTTTTCTTTTACTGCTTTTTGGTTGTTCTGTGCCTGCCATGTAGTTAAAGGGAAATTAGACTTGTAGTTCCTAAATCTATGAATTAAACCAGTTTATTTAGATCCATCTTATTATTTTGAATAGTTGCTCTAAGTGGCTTTGACCACTTAGTAGTCCAGTCTGAACCTATCACATGGTTGATCCAATAATCACTTATACATAAAAGAAAGATGGCTGAAGTCAAGGCAGCCATGAAAGACTAGTTTTAACTACTGCCATTCAGTGGAGGCGCCATGGCTTCCCTGGTTGCTCAGACAGCAAAGAATCTGCCTACAATGCAGGAGACCTGGGTTCAATCCTGGGTTGGGAAGATCCCTTGGAGGAGGAAAAGACAACCCACTCTGGTATTCTTGCCTGGAGCATTCCATGGACTGAGAAGCCTGGCTGGCTGCAGTGCATAGGGTCACAAAGAGTTGGACATAACTGAGTGACCTACGCTTTCACACTTTTGACACTAGTGGTACAGGAAGTTAAATGTTCTCATATTACTCAAAGAACAGAAAATCCTCAGTTATTGATATTCATAAATGTACAGTTGACAAGTAGTAACCAGAGATTAATAAATTAAGAGACTAAGACAACATGGAGAAGAGAGCAGGGCATGCAGGAGAGAGTAGTTACACTTTAACTCACGCTGATGGAGGCTTTGCAGGAATGCAAGCTCACAGTTGTCAATGCCTATGATTTCTTTCTTTCAATTAAAGCTAAAAATCTGGAATTTATTGTTTGAGTGTTATGGGTTGAGTAGTGTTTCCCCACTGCCAACTTAAAATTCATATGTTGAGTCCTCATACTCAGTACCTCAGAATGTGACTTATTTGGAGTTAGGGTCATTACAGAGAAAATCAAGTTAAAATGACGTTGTTGTTTGGGTCATAATGGAATATGACAGGTGTCCTTATAAAAATCTAGGCACAGACACACTCAGAGAAAATGATGTGAACAGACCCAGGACAAGGAGGCCATCTGTAAGATACAAGAGAGAGGCCTGGAACAAAACCTTCCCTCACAGGTCTCAGATAAAACCAACCCTGTCAACTCCTTGATTTGGGATTTTGATGGCACCCCACTCCAGTGCTCTTGCCTGGAGAATCCCATGGATGGAAAAGCCTGATAGGCTGCAGTCTATGGGGTCACTAAGAGTCGGACAGGACTGAGTGACTTCACTTTCACTTTTTACTTTCATGCATTGGAGAAGGAAGGGGTAACCCACTCCAGTGTTCTTGCCTGGAGAATCCCAGGGATGGGGGAGCCTGGTGGGGTGCCATCTGTGGGGTTGCACAGAGTCGGACACAACTGAAGCAACTTAGCAGCAGCAGCAGCAGTCTTTTGGTGACATAGTAAATTTCTACTGTTTAAGTCATCCAGTTTGTGATACTTTATTGTGGCAATCATAGTACTGCTGCTGCTACTGCTGCTAAGTCGCTTCAGTTATGTCCAACTCTGTGCGACCCCATAGATGGCAGCCCACCAGGCCCCGCCATCCCTGGGATTCTCTAGGCAAGAACACTGGAGTGGGTTGCCATTTCCTCCTCCAATGCATGAAAGTGAAAAGTGAAAGTGGAGTCACTCAGTCGTGCCCGGCTCTTAGCGACCCATGGACTGCAGCCTACCGGGCTCCCCTGTCCATGGGATTTTCCAGGCAGGAGTACTGGAGTGGGGTGCCATTGCCTTCTCCCAGTCATAGTACACTAACACATACAGTCTTCCTGGGTTTCAGATATTGGTAACCTACTGAATTCAAGTTGAAACTAAAACATTATCTTCACCCTTTTCCCTTTTGACTCAGAATTATAGCTGATTTTAACAATTTTATCATCAGAGGCAAAGGCAAGTGTACCTGCCTATCTAAGGATGTTGAGTGATGACTGAACATTTAGTAGTATATTTGGGATTTGTTTCAATCATTGTTGGATAATAATTCAGTTATTAGGTTATGTTATTAGGAAATAGGGCTTCCCAAGTGGCAGTAGTGGTAAAGAACCCACCTCCCAGTGCACGAGACATAAGAGATGTGGGTTTGATCCCTGGGTTGGGAAGATCCCATGGAGAAAGACATAGCAACCCACTCCAGTATTCTTGCCTGGAAAATCCCATGGACAGAGGAGCCTGGTGGGTTATGGTCCATAGGGTCACAAAGAATCAGACATGACTGAAGTGACTTCACACACACAAAAATAATTGCTTGCTAATTATTACTTATTTTTCCTTTAAGAAGGCCTCAAATTCAATTTATCCAAGAGAGAGGATTCAGTTGGTTGAAATCACGCTGGATCAAATACTTTTATTTATCAATGTTCAATTAGTTTTTTTTTTCTTAAAGTAGATCATCTAAATGGTTGAATACCATTTAGGCTAGCATTTATAGATGAGGGAGCAGGTGATGAGCAATCACTGTATGAGCACTCACCTATGGTTGTGGGTATAGAAGGTAATCAGTCTTTCATAGACTGCTTTCCACAATAGTTCAGTTCATTGACAAATGCGTGTAAGGTTTTGGTCACATAAAATTTGTCTAGAAATTTATAATATTCACTCACTGAGTTATTGAAGAGAGAAAAGTTAAGCTCAAATATCTTTATGGTTGGTTAAGTGGGGAAACAGTGGAAACAGTGTCCAACTTTATTTTTTGGGGCTCCAAAATCACGGCAGATGGTGACTGCAGCCATGAAATTAAAAGACACGTACTCCTTGGAAGGAAAGTTATGACCAACCTAGATAGCATATTCAAAAGCAGAGACATTACTTTGCCAACAAAGGTCTGTCTAGTCAAGGCTATGGTTTTTCCTGTGGTCATGTATGGATGTGAGAGTTGGACTGTGAAGAAGGCTGAGCACCAAAGAATTGATGCTTTTGAACTGTGGTGTTGGAGAAGACTCTTGAGAGTCCCTTGGGCTGCAGGGAGATCCAACCAGTCCATTCTAAAGGAGATGAGCCCTGGGATTTCTTTGGAAGGAATGATGCTAAAGTTGAAACTCCAGTACTTTGGCCGCTTCCTGCGAAGAGTTGACTCATTGGAAAAGACTCTGATGCTGGGAGGGATTGAGGGCAGGAGGAGAAGGGGATGACAGAGGATGAGATGGCTGGTTGGCATCACTGTCTCGGACATGAGTCTGAGTGAACTCTGGGAGTTGGTGATGGACAGGGAGGCCTTTCGTGCTGCGGTTCACGGGGTGGCAAAGAGTCAGATATGACTAAGTGACTGAAGTGAACTGAACTGAACTGACTGAAGTCTTATGGCATCTGTGTTCATCAAACATTTATCCAAATCTGGAACAATATAATAATGATAGTTGCAGGCAGAGAATAGGATGCTTTAAAAAATGATTTACCTTTCAAACATAGTATCATCCTCAGCTATATTTAAATCCCATATTGTTTAACAGTATAGTCTTGTTGGTTCTGTTAGTAAATGACAGTTGAAATCAACTGATACACGTTGCTAGCAGTTTTAAATAGTTCATAATCACAAACAAGTCTATTGTTAGACTATTTTCTTTCACTGTTTTATACTAAACCAGATCTTAAATCCGTGTATGCTATGAATATAAAATTCAAGAAAGAGATAAATGTGTATTTCAATAAGCTAAGACTTTTTTGCATAGTAAACATTAAAGAGATATGACTAAGTCAGTTAGATACAACATTACTCTATGTGTCTCATTTTGTCAATCTTTTGAAATTAAATTAAAAGAAATGAATTATAAGGGATATTTTAGGACCAAGAGATAAAAGCAGAAGGGTAGGTAGTTTTGTCTCCGTTAGTTGTGGAAAATGTGTTTTATTTGATGGTTAGAAGAATATTATGGAAAAGTAATATTCATGTAAATATTAAGTTGTTTGGTATAATTTTTTTCTTTACATCCATTTTGCTAATAGCGCAAATGGGCTAGAGCATATATTTGAAGAAGTTAGAGCCTGTTTTTTCCCCTATTTTCAAGTAATGAGCATTTATCGAAGATTTTTTTTTTTTTTAGAGAGAACTGCCCACAGACTTTAGCGTATACCTTAGAAGGCACTGGTGTCAGAACAAGGCCATGTCACTTGCAAAAGAAAGTCTGCTAACTGTGACTACTATTTTTACCTGCTTTATGAGCAGCCGACCTCCTGAGTGCATATAAGTAAGCTCATTGTTTAGGCATTAAGAGAACCTAGGAGGGGGACTGTGAGGACCAGTGAATAATACAGAATCTATTCTCCTTTGCAGATTCTATAACTCAGAAAATGCACGAGGAAAATATGATTTTGGGAAGACAAACATTCACTTTTAGTAACATTTAACTACACTGGAAAAACTGACGTTTGAAGAATAGTGCCCTATGCTTTCTCTGGAGAGCTTGTGCACCTGTCTGCCACATCCATGGCATCCTACGGAGTGTTTATGCTCTGTTTGGTAAAAGCCCTGGTGGCGGACTCGTAGTTTCTCTCCCAGTGCTGTGTGCTGATGACCGTAAATAATATATAACCCCAAATTCTAAACTGTGTATTTGCCATTAACTTTATAGGAGGAACATATATCAGAGTAAGGAAAAAGAGCAGGGTTTAGACAGCATGATTTGTTTTTGAGTTATAGGACTCAATTGAGATTGATATACGTGTAGCAGCTGGCTTTTGATATGAAATACAATTTAAACCTTAGAGATCTGTTAACCAAAGAGTCATCATTGACATTAAACAAAGTTGCTCCATTCAGGGAAGTAAACTCACAGAATACGGCATCATTTTTGAAAGTATACTGTAAACCTCTGGGCAACTATTAAGATGTTATGCCCAATTTTAATAGGCTGATATGATACACAGTGCATGGTACTTTTTTCTTTAGGTGATATGAAGATAAATAGAAACTCTTGCATAATTGCTTTCTTTCATTTACCAAGTACCCTTAACTCAATTTTTAAAAACCCAAGCTATTCTCACTGTAGGGCAGGTTAAAAGCCTGGTAGCATCCTGAGTCATGGCAGCATTCAGTTCAGTTCAGTCGCTCAGTTGTATCCAACTCTGCGACTCCATGGACTCCAGCATGCCAGGCCTCCCTGTCCATCACCAACTCCCGGAGTTTACTCAAACTCATATCCACTGAGTCAGTGATGCCATCCAACCATCTCATCCTCTGTCGTCCCCTTCTCCTCCCGGAATCTTTCCCAGCATCAGGGTCTTTTCAGATGAGTCAGCTCTTCACATTAGGTGGTCAAAATATTGGAGTTTCAGCTTCAACATCAGCCCTTCCAATGAATATTCAGGACTGATTTCCTTTAGGATAGACTGGTTGGATTTCCTTGCAGTCCAAGGGACTCTCAAGAGTCTTCTCCAGCACCACATTCAAAAGCATCAATTCTTTGGCACTTAGCTTGCTTTATAGTCCAACTCTCATATCCATACGTGACTATTGGAAAAACCATACCCTTGACTAGACGGACCTTTGTTAGCATAATATGCTGTCTAGATGACAATAGATAAGTGAAAAGTGTGCAACTATTACTCAGTTGTGTCCAATTCTTAGCAACCCTATGGATTGTAGCCTGCAAGGCTCTTTTGTCCATCGAATTTTCCAGGCAAGAATACTGGAGTGGGTTGCCATCCCCTTCTCCAGGGGATCTTTCTGACCCAGGGATCAAACCCAAGTCTCCTGCAGATGTTTCACCATCTGATCCACCTTTGCTTTCAAATAAGTGATGAGTGAGTTTGATTGCAATTTATAATACATATTGATATTGTAAAGTCAGTTTTATCATATTAACATTTGTTAACCTATTTCATTTTCTTTTATGTGTTACTAAAGATGATGTCAACTATACTATTTTTTCTTTGAAATACACAGATTAAACACAATAAAAATTAGCAGGAGACTGCAGGAAAAGTAATTTATTACTGTGCTTTTTAAAAAACTGGACTTCAAATGTCCATCTCATTTATGAGAACTTTTGCTTCTATAGCTCAGACAGTAAAACATGGTGAGAAAGGAAATTTTCTGGAATTAGTATATTTTTTATCTTCCCAGGTGCCTGGGCTTTCCAGGAGGCACTGGTGGTAAAGAGCCCACCTGCCAATTCAGGAGACATAAGAGACACAGGTTTGATCCATGGGTCGGGAAGATCCCCTGGAGAAGGAAATGGCAATTCTCCAGTTGCCTGGAGAAGTCCATGGACTGGGGAGCCTGACAGACTACAGTCTACAGGGTCACAGATAGTTGGACACAACTGAAGGGACTTAGAATGCACTCAATAAATCTTAAGTACAGAAATCTCATATGTTTTCAAATTAGAGTATCCTCAGAAGCTTTTAAAATGACAGACTTGGAAACCCCATCTGCAGCTCCTCTGCTAGATCTTGCTGAAGTCGGATCCGAGTTGCTGACTAGTTAACACCCCCTGTCTCATAGTGGCTCTAATAAAATGCTCCTGAGAGAGGGACATGTGGAAGATACTAAAGCAGCAATAGTTGATCTAATCACGTGAATCAATTATTATTTTTTCTTACATCATTAATTAATAGATATTTATTCAATATGTATGATCAGTGGTTCAATATAGGTTTATATATTTCTATTGGAAGAGAGCGAACGGTTCAGTCTGCTTATTTTTTGATTTTGTTGTCATTGAGGTCGTTTGTTTAGGACACTAACATTTTTCAAAAAACATTAACGTGAAAATCACTTAGTCGTGTCCAACTCTTTGCAACCCCAGGGACTGTGCAGTCCATGGAATTCTCCAGGTAAGAATACTGGTGTGAGTAGCCATTCCCTTCTCCAGGGATCCCAACCCAGGGATTGAATCCAGGTCTCTCTCGCATTGCAGGCGGATTCTTTACCAGCTGAGCCATAGGAAAGCCCGATCAGGTTTTCCACTAATACATTTGAATTTTTTTTGAAAAGGAAACAGCAGGACTATAGAGGAGTGCTATAGTTGATTTCACTTTTTGGTGTTAGATTGTTTGAAATCTAATCTTTATCCCTAAAACCTATGTCACAGAGCTTATCAGCTGTTTTCTTCTAGAAGTGTTAGGGCTTCATAGCTCAATCCATTTTGATTTGATTTTGTGTGTGTTATAATATAGTGGCTGAGTCTTACTCTTTTTCATGTGTTTGTCCATTTTTCTCAGCACCATTTGTTGAAGAGATTGTCCTTACTGTGTTGCATATTCTTGGTTTCTTTGTCATAAGTTAATCGATATATATGTGTGGATTTGTTTCTGGACTTATTTTCTCTGTTCCATTTATCTGTGTATCTGTTTTTATGCTAATACTATTTTGTTTTAATACTATAGCTTTGTAATATAGAGGGAGCACAGTGCCTCCAGCTTTGTTTGTTGTTTTTTTTTTTTTGATTTCTTTGGCTATTCAGGGTCTTCTGTGTTTCCACACAAACTGTAGGATTGTTTTTTTCTAGTTTTGTGAAAAATGCATTGAAATCTTGATAGAGATTGCATTAAATCTGGAATTTCCTTGGGTAGTACGAACATTTTAATAAATTTGTTTTTTCCAATCTTGTCTTTCTGTGTATTTGTGTCTTGTTCAGTTTCTTTCTCCAATGTTTTATTGTTTTAAATGTCCAGATCTTTCACCTCCCTGGTTAAATTTATTCTCAGGTATTTTATTTTTTCTGATAGGATTGTTTTCTTGAATTTTCTTTCTGATACTTCATTATTAATGTATAGAAATACAGCAGAGTTTGTTTGACATAATTATTTTGTATCCTGCAACTATTATTTTTTTTGGTAGAAACTTTATGGTTTTCTTTATATAATATTCTCTGAAAATAATGATAGTCTTACTTCTCCCTTTATAATTTGGCTACCTTATATTTCTTTTTCTTGCCTGATTGCTCTTTAGCTAGAATGTCCAACACTATGTGAAATAAAGATGCTGATCGTGGACATACTTACTTTGTTCCTGATGTTAGAGGAATAGCTTCTAGCTTTTCACCATGGAGTACAGGATTAACTGTTGGCTTGTCATACATAGCCTTTCTTATATTGAGGAACATTCCCTTTATACCCACTTTGTTGAGAGTTTTTATCACAAATGAATGTTGACTTTTGCCTCTCTGTGTCTGTTGAAATCATCATATAATATTTATTTTTCATTTTGTTAATATTGTGTGTAACATTGAATGATTTGTGGATGTTAAATCATCTTTTCATCCTTGGAATAAATTCCAACTGATCATGGTGGGAGTTTTTACATTTTTTCTTACATATTGTTGAATTCTCTTTGCTAATATTTTATTGAGAATTTTGAGTTATTGACCTGTAATTTTCTTACAGTGTCCTTGTTTGAAATCAAACATCAGGGTAATAATAGCCTCTTAAAATGAGTTTGGAAGAGTTCTTTTCTGTTTTTTTTTTTTTTTTTTTTGGAAGCATTTGAGAAGGATCAGTATTAATTCTTCTTTGAATGTTTGGTAGAGCTCACTAGTGAAGCTGCCTGGTCCTGGATTTTTGTGGGGGGTTTTTGACTAGTGAATCTGTCTCCTTACTATTAATTGATATGCTAATACTTTTTATTTCTTCCTAGTTAAGTCTTAGAAGGTTGGGTTTCCAGGAGTTCATTCATTTTTTTCCCCTAGGCTGTCCAATTTGTTGGCTTGTAATTGTTCATAGTAATTGCTTACAATCCATCATATTTCTTTGGTGGCACCTTAACATCTCCTCCTTTATTTCTGATTTTGTTTATTTGCAGTCCCTCTTACCTTTCAGTTTAGTTAGAGGCTTGTCAATTTTATTTATCTTTTCAAAGAACTGTTAGTTTTATTGATAATCTCTATTGTCTTTTTATTCTTTATTTCTGCTCTAATCTTTATTGCTTTCCTTCTACTAATGTTGGGGTTTGTTTGTTCTGCTTTTTCTAGTTCCTTGAGGTGTAAATTTGGTTGTTTGTATGAGACTTGTTTTGTGAGATAGGTATTTATTGTTATGAACTTCTCCCTTAAAACTGCTTTTTTTTTTGCATCACCAAATTTTGGTATGTTACATTTTCATTTTTGTTTGCCACAAGGTATTTTCTGATTTCTCTTTATTTCTTCTTTGATCGTTCATTGTCATGTTTTCAATCTCCACATTTTGTGAATTTTCCAGTTATTTTAATTATTTTCTAGTTTCATACTATTGTGGTTGGAAAAGATGCTAGATATGATTTCAGTGCTTTAAAATTTATTAAGGATTTGATTTATTCTTTGACTAAAACTTAGAGGTGAGGTGGACTTACCAAAAATAATGCTACTGCTGCTTCTGCTAAGTCGCTTCAATTGTGTCCGACTCTGCTCGACCCCATAGATGGCAGCCCACAGGCTCCTCTGTCCCTGGGATTCTCCAGGCAAGAATACTGGAGTGAGTTGCCATTTCTGCTCCAAAATAATTCTAGTTGTTTCTGCTGCTGCTGCTGCTGCTAAGTCGCTTCAGTAGTATCCGACTCTGTGCAACCCCATAGACGGCAGCCCACCAGGCTCCCCCGTCCCTGGGATTCTCCAGGCAAGAACACTGGAGTGGGTTGCCATTTCCTTCTCCAATGCATAAAAGTGAAAAGTGAAAGTGAAGTCGCTCAGTCGTGCCCGACCCTCAGCGACCCCATGGACTGCAGCCTACCAGGCTCCTCTGTCCGTGGGATTTTCCAGGCAAGAGTACTGGAGTGGGGTGCCATTGCCTTCTCTGCTAGTTGTCTCTAAACCCCTCAATTACAATATATTGCTTTCACTTCAGACTTATTAATTAAAATAGTTTTCTTTCTTCTGTATCCATAGATATAAATTAAGACTTAGAATATTAAATGAAGTACAGGCTCAATAAATCTTGAAGATCCTTACTTGGCATCGGCATGAGACATATTTCTCTTTATTTAAAAAAAACCCTCCATCAGTCAAGAAAACAGACATGGACCATCAGAGATTTGCTATTATAATTGACTCTTCAGTGTTGTGTGTGTGTGTGTTTAAACAAACTAAATTTTCATAGATTAGAACATTTAGTATAATTTTCTAGAGAAAAGCAGAATACCCTATAGAACCGAGGAGAAGCATTTTAGTACTGCTTTTGCAGGTAAGCAAGCAAACAATTAAAAAATTACATAAAGCCAAAAGAACAGAAACTTACTAAATTTTTATATCTTTTTCCAGCTATTTTAAAGAAAAAGACCAAGGAAATGTATTAATATTTTAATAAAATTCTGCTTAATAATTCTAGTCACAAAAGCATATGCAAATACTCATTTAACTGTCATTTTAAGCGAGCATAGTTTTCTCTTACCTGGTAACATTCAGGAAACTATTTTGACACATATACCAAGGAGCTCTCTCTGGTAAGAAGTTGTATTTTTTGTTCCTGTTAACTTAAGAACTTTCTGGTCTCAAGCTGACTGATTTTGTTTTTTAAGTAACAAAGTTAACACATTATCTTGTCGGAGGATTAGGAAAAATATGTCTATGCAGATACATGAAATAATCTAAACTATGGTGTTTATCAAGGATATGGAAGCACTGGTGGGAGCTAGTTGAGTCCATTTTGAGTAATTGTCAGTAGAAATGAGTTTGGCCATTTTCTTTTTTAACTAGGAAATTTAACCAATATTGGTGAGTAAATATTGATACTGCATGTCTGCATTCATTAAAATGCAGAAGCTTCTCATTTTGAATTCCGTAGGTGTGGATTAGAAGAAGGAAAGGATTAGATGGAAATGCCCTGCAGTATAAACAAACGTATTCATGGGATAGATAATTTCGATCTAAGTAGAGTTGCATTTGCACAGGAATCCCTATATACTCTTAGTGGGCTTTGAGATGATATACCATTTGGGGAGAAGAGAATCCCTGGTTGACCATGATGAGAAACAACATCAGCGAATGCTTTGTTCATAAACAATTGTTTCATGCCATAATTTATATGATACCTTGTTAATTGATTATTTGCCCTTTAGATAGCTGTAATAATGAATGACCCATCCTTATTTTAACAGCCTCCATGAGTTTTTCTCTGGGTCTTAAAAATGATTTCTTTTCATATTAAAAACCATAGCATTAAAGTTGCTTTTTCAAACGTCATCTTCTGTCCACCAGCACCAAATTTTATAGTATGTTGTTAACATTGTGTAGGCATAGCTCCATTTATTTTAATTATATTTGGAGATATAATGTACACTATGCATTTCTTTTTAGAGAAAAAAAGTACAGGTACCACCAAAAAATTGTTAGACAAATATCACTTATTCAGAAATTGCCTTGGATTACATGAAAAGGAAAATGTGTAATGAGGAAAGCTATGTGTTTAGAATAGTATATTCTAAACCTAATGCTACCTTCAAAAGGGGTGGGACTGCAGAGGTGGTGGTGTCTTTCTCTGTCGATAGGCCTAAAAGGAGATATTTTAATCTTTTTGTGCTGAACTCAGGTGACATGAGAAGAACAGTGTGGCTACTGCGTATGTGCTTGCTTGCTTACTTAACAGTCGTGCACTAGCTTGGGCCCTGGTGACAACCATGCTTCTCCATGCTGGATTTTACCTCTGCCTGTGCTACGTGGATAAGCAAGTCAACTGTTCAGAGTTTCCTCAGTTAAATTCACCAAACATTTATTGCAACTGTACCATGTGGAAGATATTGTTCTAGGCATTATAAGAGATACAACTGAAGTGATCTGAAAGGCATCAAAGAAGAGCTGTAATTAACTGCTGAATAAGGATGAGTTTAGGAGACACATGAATGCAGAATGCTTGGTTTCATTTTGGAACATTGATCCAGTGTACTGAAACGGAGTTGGTAGGGGAATATGGTTGGGATAGGTTAAAAAGTTAAAATGGAAGATTGGTTCAAATTTTTGGGAAACTTAATGCTCTTACCAACAGTTTGGGTCTTATGTCAGGTCAATAAGGAAGCATACTTTGGTTCTGACTAATAGGTGACCTCCATCCTCACTGTGTAAGTTCAGAGTATCATCTTTTCTTATGTGATGGCTTCAATGTTTTCCCATCTACACCTCCTGTGTATTAACCCTCGATTTCACTGTAAGTTCAGTGAAATGAGGGCTTCCTAGATGGCTCAGTGACAAAGAATCTGCCTGCCAGTGCAGGAGATGCAGGAGACATGGATTCTATCCCTGCATCAGGAAGATTGCCCCTGGAAAAGGGAATGGCAACCCACTCTTGTGTTCTTGCCTGGAAAAATCCATGGAAAGCGGAGTCTGGCAGGCTACAGTGCATGGAGTTGCAAAGAGTCAGACAAATGAGAGAGTGACTGAGTGTGCACGTGGACAAACACACACTCTGAAATGAAGCAACTTTCCCTTCGTATTGTGAAAAATCCGATACGTGTTGTTTTACCTCTCAAGATAATTTAAGTAGGTTTCCATTGCTTATAGGATAAATTCTAATCTCTGAGTATAGCCTACAGCATCATTTATGACTTCTCCTTTATTCCTTCCCTGGTTGTTGCTTCTACTTTCTACTTTGTCTTTCCAAACCTGTTTACTATGCTAATTCAGATATACCTGATCTTACGCAAATTATTCCTTTTGCCTAAAGTACTTTCCCTTTCATTATGTGGCATACTCAGGGAGTGTCTATAAAGACTTCAAACCAGCTTAGTAATCATCTTCTTTATGAGAACTGTGGCCTCCTCTCTTGCTCATCATGGTGTTACTCATGATGAGTGTTACGTCATGGCATTACTGGGCTAGTGTTGTTTCATAAGCACCCTCTACTTGTTGGACCTGAAATGCTGTTATTTGTTCAAATCTCTTTTGCCCATTATGTGGTCCAAGTACTGCATTTCGGACTCTTTTGTTAACCATGATGGCTACTCCATTTCTTCTGAGGGATTCCTGCCCACAGTAGTAGATATAATGGTCATCTGAGTTAAATTCACCCATTCCAGTCCATTTCAGTTCGCTGATTCCTAGAATGTTGACATTCACTCTTGCCATCTCTTGTCTGACCACTTGCAATTTGCCTTGATTCATGGACCTGACATTCCAGGTTCCTACAGAATGATATCTGTTCGTTTCCAAGGCAAACCATTCAATATCACAGTAATCCAAGTCTATGCCCCAACCAGTAATGCTGAAGAAGCTGAAGTTGAACAGTTCTATGAAGACCTACAAGACCTTTTAGAACTAACACCCAAAAAAGATGTCCTTTTCATTATAGGGGACTGGAATGCAAAACTACGAAGTCAAGAAACACCTGGAGTGACAGGCAAATTTGGCCTTCGAAATGGAATGAAGCAGGGCAAAGACTAATAGAGTTTTGAAAGAAAATGCACTGGTCATAACAAACACCCTCTTCCAACAACACAAGGGAAGACTCTATACATGGACATCACCAGATGGTCAACACCAAAATCAGATTGATTATATTCTTTGCAGCCAAAGATGGAGAAGCTCTATACAGTCAGCAAAAACAAGACCAGGAGCTGACTGTGGCTCAGACCATGAACTCCTTATTGCCAAATTCAGATTTAAATTGAAGAAAGTAGGGAAAACCACTAGACCATTCAGGTATGACCTAAATCAAATCCCTTATGATTATACAGTGGAAGTGAGAAATAGATTTAAAGGCCTAGGTCTGATAGATAGAGTGCCTGATGAGCTATGGAATGAGGTTCGTGACATTGTACAGGAGACATGGATCAAGACCATGCCCATGGAAAAGAAATGCAAAAAAGCAAAATGGCTTTCTAGGGAGGCCTTACAAATAGCTGTGAAAAGAAGAGAAGTGAAAAGCAAAGGAGAAAAGGAAAGATATAAACATCTGAATGCAGAGTTCCAAAGAATAGCAAGAAGAGATAAGAAAGCCTTCTTCAGTGATCAATGCAAAGAAATAGAGGAAAACGACAGAATGGGAAAGACTAGGGATTTCTTCAAGAAAATCAGAGATACCAAAGGAACATTTCATGCAAAGATGGGCTCGATAAAGGACAGAAATGGTAGGGACCTAACAGAAGCAGAAGATATTAAGAAGAGGTGGCAAGAATACACAGAAGAACTGTACAAAAAAGATCTTCACGACCCAGATAATCACTATGGTGTGATCACTGACCTAGAGCCAGACATCCTGGAATGTGAAGTCAACTGGGCCTTAGAAAGCATCACTATGAAAAAAGCTAGTGGAGGTGATGGAATTCCAATGGAGCTATTTCACAACCTGGAAGATGATGCTGTGAAAGTGCTGCACTCAATATGCCAGCAAATTTGGAAAACTCAGCAGTGGCCACAGGACTAGAAAAGGTCAGTTTTCATTCCAATCCCAAAGAAAGGCAATGCTGAAGAATGCTCAAACTACCACACAATTGCACTCATCTCACACGGTAGTAAAGTAATGCTCAAAATTCTCCAAGCCAGGCTTCAGCAATATGTGAACCGTGAACTTCCTGATGTTCAAGCTGGTGTTAGAAAAGGCAGAGGAGCCAAAGATCAAATTGCCAACATCTGCTGGATCATGGAAAAAGCAAGAGAGTTCCAGAAAAACATCTATTTCTGCTTTATTGAATATACCAAAGCCTTTGACTGTGTGGATCACAAGAAACTGCGGAAAATTCTGAAAGAGATGGGAATACCGGACCACCTGATCTGCCTCTTGAGAAATCTATATGCAGGTCAGGAAGCAACAGTTATAACTGGACATGGAACAACAGACTGGTTCCAAATAGGAAAAGGAGTTCGTCAAGGCTGTATACTGTCACCCTGCTTATTTAACTTATATGCAGAGTACATCATGAGAAACGCTGGGCTGGAAGAAGCACAAACTGGAATCAAGATTTCCAGAAGAAATATCAATAACCTCAGATATGCAGATGACACCACCCTTATGGCAGAAAGTGAAAAGCCTCTTGATGAAGGTGAAAATGGAGAGTGAAAAAGTTGGCTTAAAGCTCAACATTCAGAAAATGAAGATCATGGCATCCGGTCCCATCACTTCATGGGAAATACATGGGGAAACAGTGGAAACAGTGTCAGACTTTATTTTTATGGGCTCCAAAATCATTGCAGATGGTGACTGCAGCCATGAAATTAAAAGATGCTTACCCCTTGGAAGGAAAGTTATGACCAACCTAGATAGCATATTCAAAAGCAGAGACATTACTTTGCCAACAAAGTCCATCTAGTCAAGGCTATGGTTTTTCCTGTGGTCATGTATGGATGTGAGAGTTGGACTGTGAAGAAGGCTGAGCACTGAAGAATTGATGCTTTTGAACTGTGGTGTTGGAGAAGACTCTTGAGAGTCCCTTGGACTGCAAGGAGATCCAACCAGTCCATTCTGAAGGAGATTAGCCCTGGGTGTTCTTTGGAAGGACTGATGCTAAAGCTGAAACTCCAGTACTTTGGCCACCTCTTGAGAAGAGTTGACTCATTGGAAAAAACTCTGATGCTGGGAGGGATTGGGGGCAGGAGGCGAAGGGGACGACAGAGGATGAGATGGCTGGATGAGATCACTGACTCAATGGACGTGAGTCTGAGTGAACTCCGGGAGTTGGTGATGGACAGGGAGGACTGGCGTGCTGTGATTCATGGGGTCGCAAAGAGTCGGACACGACTGAGTGACTGATCTGATCTGGTTATGTGGTCATTCTTGAGAACAGGAATTTTATGGTATTTTAACATTTTTCATTTTTTGGTTTGAGATTTTTCATCTTGCTATTATTTTTTGAGTAGTTCTGGGCTCAAAGAGGTTCTCTTTAAATAAGCGACAAAGTATCACTGTAGACAGAGCCATGTTAATTGTCTCAATTACTGTCACTCTAGGTTCTAAACACACTTCTAAATGGAAAAAAAAAAAAAAACCATTAACTTGCATAGTTTAGGGGGAAAAGAGCTTATCTAAAACAAACAAAAAAAATCAGTGTAGAGATTAGTTCATTCTTTTGGAGGCTTTAGAGTATTTTTATATCTTTTAGTTGAAAGCATTTTACTCTGTTTACAGGAATTTTTAGAAAAATATACATTGAATCATTTTTATAGTCAGATGCCCACTTGTAGGTCTGCATCACCGTTTGTTTCCATCACAATTTAGGATCTTCTTCTACTAGCTCATTTATAGAACTGGGACATCTGCTACTCTTGGACATTCAAGCTCATGTAAGAGCCAGCTGCAGCATACATTATTTATTTGAACAGCTGGTTGATTTGTAAGTTTGTAAAAATTCTTCCTCTAAAAACATCAATGTATGATTTATTTATTTTGTATTTTCCTTTTTTGCTCAGTGATTTTCAATATATACAAGATTCTATGAACAGGATCTGGGTAATTAAAATAATAACAGTAAGAAATCTCTGAAACAGTGGCATCCTTCCCTTAAATAAGGGAAAAGGATACATTGGATAAACAAAAGAGATGGCATTATTTTATGTCCTGCGAGGCACTTATTAATGTATCCAACTTATATATTGAAAAACTATTTTTGTTTATGTAAGTTCTATGAGTGGATCAGTCAGTAAAATTTATACATATAAAAAAATGCATGACCTCGTGACAAGCAAAAGTTTAACAGGTGAGCTTTAAAGATTTATTTTCTAATTGGTTCCTGCAAACTTTATCAAATTATTGAATTAAGTAGTGACTGAATTACTATTAAATCCTAAGATTTCAATAATTAAAATTAGAGAAAAATATTTTTGAATCTTAATATATACTTTTTCTTCCTAAAATGGTAATGTAATTTTTCTTTGTTGTTGTAATAAAAGCATAAGGCTTATACTGTCAAAAACAAACTGATGTTACAGGGGACTATATACATATTTATCCTGTGTATTTTTTCGGAATGTTCACTGAAGCACAGAGGATGAAAAAAGACTTAAATACTACACAAAGAACACTTGAGAAGTCTTAGTGTGTTGTATGAATGCTTACTTATTTGTGACACATTCACTTGTATTCTTAATTAGCTGAAGCTTAGATCCTGAAACAGTAACTTTGATGACTAATTTATGTTGATCACAACACTACATTATGGGTTATTTCATTACAATGAGTACCATATTATATGAGTTTTGATGTTTTTAAACCGTGGATTTTTGATTGTATGTGAAAATTAGCATTAGTATTTTTTGTGCACTGAATATGATGTTCAGTTCAGTTCAGTCACTCAGTCATGTCCAATTCTTTGTGACCCCATAAATCGCAGCACGCCAGGCCTCCCTGTCCATCACCAACTCCCGGAGTTCACTCAAACTCACGTCCATCGAGTCAGTGATGCCATCCAGCCATCTCATCCTCTGTCGTCCCCTTTTCCTCCTGCCCCCAATCCCTCCCAGCATCAGAGTCTTTTCCAATGAGTCAACTCTTCGCATGAGGTGGCCAAAGGACTGGAGTTTCAGCTTTAGCATCATTTCTTCCAAAGAACACCCAGGGCTGATCTCCTTTAGGATGGACTGGTTGGATCTCCTTGCAGTCCAAGGGACTCTCAAAAGTCTTCTCCAACACCACAGTTCAAAAGCATCAATTCTTCGGTGCTCAGCTTTCTTCACAGTCCAACTCTCACATCCATACATGACCACAGGAAAAACCATAGCCTTGACTAGATGGACCTTTGTTGGCAAAGTAATGTTTCTGCTTTTGAATATGCTATCTAGGTTGGTCATAACTTTCCTTACAAGGAGTGTCTTTTAATTTCATGGATGCAGTAATCATCTGCAGTGATTTTGGATTTCATTCTTTTAGAAGTTAGTGTTAAAACAGGTGTTACTGGCTAGGTTTACATTCAGTCAGCATGTTTCCTGTTTCCCAAAGAATCCAAGTACTACAGAGCGTGCCAACACTGGTCTCACTTCTGATACAAATGCTCTTGTTCAATATTATCATTGTCCCATAAAACAAGAATTGATTTAGATTTACATATGTACTTACCACTTTTCTCAGCTTAATATTTTTCTTGCATCTCCAACATTTCTTTTCCTCATTCCTGAAATGTCCATGTCAAATATGTGTGTATATATTCTTGATGCCTTTTATTCTGCAAGTATTGCAGGGTTTTCATTTGGACTTTTTTGATAGCTGTATCATCATTTATGAGGTAAGAATTGTACAGACACAGTGTTTTTCAGGAAGTGTGGTTAATTAATTGTCAGTGTTTTCCCATTTCAGCCTACTTTTGCGCAGGTCTCTATACAGTGGAGATCAGCTTCATTTACATAGCTGGCAGTGATATTCTGGCTTTAAATAGGATTCTCCTTGGTCTGTACCCTCTCAATCAAAATCATATTTCTTAATCCTTTGCTCTTCAACCTCAGTCTTGTTTGGAGGAGTAGGTTAGGTAATGGAATACATGCAAAATGAAAATGTCTAGAGTTTAATTCTAAAGAATTCTTCATTTATTCTTCATTTGTAATTCTTAATTTATATATCAACCTATTTTAGGCAATAAATGGTATCCTTCATTTGTTTTAAAATCATAAAACCTGATTCAGAATGTAACAGTATGAAATATCTTTGTATATTTTCCAGTATGAAAATTTTTGTTTCATTGAATATTCTCATTATTTTGTGATGGTGTGAAGCAGTGGAGGGGGAAAGTCACTTACTTTACCATGTTCCTTGAAAGTCTCCAGACTGCGATTTTGTGAATAACCTCTGAGGCATCATAGTAGTATAGCTTCCAAGATAAACTGCATTTTGATGTTTATCTCTCTGCTCTGTCTTTTCCTATCTTCTAATCGTGGAGACTTTTGCATGTGAAATTCTTCATGGTTCTACTGGATTTTTCCCTTCAACGTCTTATCTCTCATTTGTCTCATCAACTTTCATAATTCTAACATCTCCTGTTTTCCGTACAATTGTCCGTTCTGTAGTCTAGTCATGATATTAATGTTCTGAAATATATTATTGAAGATTGCATCCACTTATTTTTCTATTTCTCAATTTAATCTGAACTCTTTTTCTCTCATGCGTGTCTTATTTCATTAATTTTTTTTCATTAAATGTCTTTCAGAAATCTGCCATTTCTGACTTTTCTGGTGACCTTATTTTCCTGACTTTACAGGGTTGGTATATCAGAATCACTTTGGTAGTAAACTTTCGCTTGGACTCCAAGGACCTGCTGTTCTGTAGGTTCAACACTGTTCTCACCCCCACCCCATACGCACTTTTTCTTCGCCCAGACACCAGTGCTGCTGTTCCGTTCACTTATTAAGGAATCAGAGCCTTCAAGCTAGCTTCTGTAGACCTGACTATCTTAAAGTCACCTCCAGGGACACCAGAAGTACCCTTTTAAGCTCCTAATAAATCCAGCTTCTTACATAATTTGCTGTTAAAACTGTGACTAGATAGATACTAATCACAGTAGAGCAACTTTAATCATCAAGAACTATCCTTGGTAGTCCAGATGGAAACTTTCTACCTTTTCTGAGTTCCAGGAGCACCTTAGAGATATTGGCATATTGATGATATGTTTTTGTACATGTCTGGCTTTCTCTGTAGAGTCTAGTGTGGTGTGATTGCTGTAATGGCAGTCAAGTGTGGCTGTCGAACACTTGAAATATGATTAGTCTGAATTGATGTGCTGTATGTATAAAATGCATGCCAGATTTTCATGACACAGTATGAATAAAAAATGTAAAATATCTTATTATTTTATTGTGAACCATAACAGCTACAAGCATGTTGCGACTTGTAGCACACATACACAAATGTTTGCAGAAACCTTTACTATGTTAATATGAAATCAGTTCTGAAGTCACGTAGTTTCCAGAAAAATATCCTGGTTAAAAGGAAACCTGGATCATCTGGCTTGTAGACTTACCATTTTTCCTTTCAGTTCTGTGTATTGAAAGGAAATACACAGAACAAGATGCCTACTGAATCATCTTCCCAAGCTAGAGCTCACTTCTACTTTTTCACGCCCCTCTGTGGCCTTGAGGTAGAGCAGTAATAAAGAGCAATAACTAGTTAAATCATGCCTTTGAGGCCTGAACTGTGCAGCTTCTTGTGTAATAGGGATTAACTGAAACCCTGAGATTACTTAGGTAAATACGTGTTATCTGATAATGATCCATTCTGGTTGCTTTGTGTCACTTGAAGTCATGACTTTGGCTTATGATGCAAAGACTGCTGACGATCTGACATAGACTTGCTCTCAAATCGCCCTTGTGTCTTTCCAGTATAAAATGACCTTGGAGCACTTGATGGACTTTCCCCCCTACCCCGCCTCTAAAGCTGGGAGCACAGCAGTGTCCACTTGAATGGCAAATTGTGATAAAGTAGCAGGAGCGAAATTGCATAGCATAATCACTGCAATTTTTTATTGAATTGAGCCCTTTGCTCTTTTTCTTGACAGAACAGTTTATTGAATGTGCGTGCGGAAAACAAAGAAAGGCAGTAAAGAAACGTATCATTTTTTTCTGCCTGAGAATAGAACAGAGAGAAAATGTGTCTGCTTTCAGAGTGCACTTCTTAAGTGGAAGAACATTTTCAGGTGCAAACAGACTCTTTAGAAATATTATAAAACTGTGCCGCTCAAGGGCAGTTCAGTGACTGATGAGGTTTCTGTCCGGCAGCCCTATCAACTTGAACAACGGAAGTTTCTTGTGTCCTTTATTCCTGGGAAATAGAGAAATTCTACTGACTAATACAAATTTTTCATTAAAAGGTAGAAAGAAAATTTTAACAGATGGCTAATGTTTTATTTTGTACATTCAATAATAGAAGGTCTGTCAGCTGCAGGTTGAAGTTTTATAATGAACATGATTTAATGGAAAATCGTTTCTTCAGAATTTCAGGTAGAAATTCACAATGGAAATTACTAGTTTGACTCATAGGGTGAGCGTGGGTCCATTTGACATATTTCAGAAGCTTCCTAGCACTCTTGAACTTAATAACCTTTGAAAATAAAATATTGAAATTGTTTAATTTCACAGATTCTTCAGCACTCTTGAACTTAATAACCTTTGAAAATAAAATATTGAAATTGTTTAATTTCACAGATTCTTCAGTTTAAAATGGAAACAATGGTGTTGTCACAAAATGTTTTGGTGAAATTTATTAATAAACTTAAAGCCTCAAATTCAGATACTGGATTTTATTATTTAGTTACTGCACATACCAATGGGCTTCCCAGATGCCTCAGTGGTCAAGGATACACCTGCCAGTATAAGAGATGCAGGAGATGAGGGTTCTATCCCTGGGTCAGGAAGCTCTCTTGGAGGAGGAAATGGCAACCTGCTCCCATATTCTCGCCTGAAAAATTCCATGGACAGCAAGTTACAGTCCATGGGACTGCAAAGAGTTATTTAGATATGCCTGAGTACACACACACACACACAGCAAGAGATGACTTTGATAGAATATTTTCATTGATGCTGTAATCTCAGCACATTCTAGTTATGAAGCGTAGGCTTTTGTCATATATTTTAAATATTCTTGAAAAAAGTAAAAAATTGAAGTGAATATCAAGGGTCTTGGGACTTTCACCCTTTTGTTAAGTTTTATTTGCTCTGAATAGGATTTTTTGTTAAGAAAATTAGAAGCATATTTTGCAGTTAAAAAAACCTCTCATTTAATACTAAATGGGAGTTTCCCTGGTGGCCTATATGATAAAGAATCCATTGCAATGCAGGAGACCTGGGTTCAATCCCTGAATCGAGAAGATCCCCTGGAGAAGAAAATGGCAGCCCACTCCAGTATTCTTGCCTGGAGAATCCCATGGAAAGAGGAGCCTGGTGGGCTACAGTCCATGGGGTCACAGAGTCAGACATGACTGAGTGACTAGCATTTAATACTAAATACCGTGATCATGATGTTTTTCTAAAAGTTACTTAGCAAGAATATCATTTTATTAAGTGTTTTGTTTCGGAATTCTCCCAAGGCAAGGAATATTATACTTAAAACTTGGAAATTTTTTAGTAAATATACTGTTGAGAAAAAGTCCTATTTAGCAGAATGGCTCACAGAAGCTGGCAGATATTTTTTTGTTCTCTGGGAATTCCCCTGCTCTCCATATGAACTTCCATTATTACTGAAAAATCTTAAATGCAAAGTTGGTGATGGACAGGGAGGCCTGGCGTGCTGCGATTCATGGGGTCGCAAAGTCGGACACAGCTGAGCGACTGAACTGAACTTAACTGAATAAGGTCTTACTTCAAAAAGTGTTGTACTTACAGCAATAGTAGCGACTAAAACACCAAAGTTTAGTCACTCTTGAATATCTCTTAGCTGTTTTTCCCATTTATCTTATGTTGGCTTTCCAGTGTACATATTTGCTAACTGAATGAAACAGTTTATTATTAAGCATTAGTGTAAAATTAAGAATTTAAGTGAATTTAAAATTTAAGAATTTTAAACAGCAGAAGATAAGAATTTCATAACCCGCCCCCCCCCCCCGCTCCCCACCCTGCCATCAAAGGGTTTCCCTTATGGCTCAGCTGGTAAAGAATCCGCCTGCAATGCAGGAGACCTGGTTTTGATCCCTGGGTTGGGAAGATCCCCTGGAGAAGGGAAAGGCTACCCACTTTGGTATTCTGGCCTGGAGAATTCCATGGACTGTATAGTCCATGGCTTTGCAAAGAGTCAGACATGGCTGAGTGACTTTCACTTCCACTTTCCCCACAAAGTCTGGTTTTATACATTTATATGATTTTCACAATTTTATTTTTCAGTCTTTGGAACTAATCTTACTTGGAGGTAGGAATACTATAATGAATTACACTCTTCAAGATGATCTCTTTTAGTACTGTGGGTGTTCAGTTCAGTTAAGTAAAATGTATGTAGAAAAGACTTGAATGGTGTTCAAAAAGGAGTTGTGATAAAAAATAATGTTATACTTGTCTAACTGTTGATGTAATGATTCACAATGTGTAAAGAAAACTTAAGATACTAAACTATATTTTATTTGATTTAGCAATTCATATATCAGCTTTATTAGAAATTATAGTTTGTTTTCTGGACCCAGGTTTTATTAAGGTACATATTACACAAATAAAATGGAAAACACTTCTTCATGCAAAGTGTAAAAATGACCTAAATCTCTAAATGGCTTATTAAACAACAAAAATGTGAAATTAACTTTATCATTTTAATGAGTACATGTAGCAATCATCTTGTACCTGATTTTATACCATCTGCTTGGTATTTTAAAACTCCCTACTGGTTTACAAGTTCTAATTTGAAGAATAAGTAGTACTAGATAATTTTCTTATAATTCCTTTTCTCTTGTAAATCAGTGTGAATGAACAGAAAACCATGATTTATTGCCTCTCCTGTGCCTTTTATATCAAAGGTGCTGGTTCCTGGTGGCCCAGATTGTGTAGGATGCTTCTTCTGGCGCGTCGTCCCTCAGACTGTGTCCTTAGGCTGGCTTCCTGTCTGAAGTGTGTTTCTTTCCCTGGTAGCTCAGTTCCCTTCTCAGCCCGGAAGCCTACAGTTGCTGCGGTGCTCCCGCTGCTACTGTTTTGGCACTGATGGGCTCCTGCTGTTTTGGCATAAATGTTGCATTTACACACTGAGAATAGTTTTCTTGACATTTGGGAGAGCTGTTATCATGAACATGATGAATTCATGAGCCAGAGTGGTTTTGCACTCTCTATTCTATTTTTCATATATTTAGTATCACTTTGTTATGGTGCTTCAAGTAAGCATTCATGATTTATTTTCACAGTTTTACTAGGAACACAGTGTACAGTCAGATAATGTATCCCAACAGATTTTGTTTTCCTATGAGGTTATGATTTATCCAGTTTATATTTTTCACTTAAAAACTATTTTCATATATGTTTAGATTTTTTTTTTTTTTTTAGACTATATATATGTAGTTGAAAAGCTCACACTTTGGGAAAAGACATAGTTGAGTTTTACACTGAGGTCCATTTCTTACTCTGTGATTTTGGAAAAGTTATTCTATACCTAAAGACCTAGTTTCACCTTCTGTAAATGAGAATAGTACCTTCTTTATAAAGTTGTGATTAAATTGAATAATGCATCTAAAATATGCAGCACAAGGAAGATGTTGAACAAATATTACCATCTCTATATCAGAAGGAAATAAAATTTGCAAATTACATTTCTGATAAGGAATTTGTATTCAGGTGTATAAAGAAATTCTCAAACCCAACAAAAAAATAATATTAACTTAATTTCAAAATAAGCAAAATGATTTATGCTTCTGGAAAGGCGAAGTTGATAATACATTTGCTTATTCTTCTTATGCAGCAAAGCAAAAACTCTGGACATTATGAATGATGTACATGTGTGTATATATCATATGTGTGTGTGTTTGTGTGTGTGTGTATGCATATATATATATATATATATATATATATATATATGTATATATATATATCAATGATAGTGGAATGAGAAGAACACAGACCCTCTAGGGACCTTGGGACCCAAGAAGCATGATGGCGAATTTCTTGAGTTTTTATTTTGCTTTATGTATTCAAGACTAGCCCCTAAAGTTGGAAACCTAGAAACACCAATAGGCACAGACAAAAAAAAAAAAAAAAATGTCCTAACAGAAAGCTTGCACTCTGCAGCTCAAGGACCAGACAAGCAAAGGCAATCTATCGAGATAGACAGTAATCACTCTACAGAAGCCAGACACTAAAGAAGACAACTTTGATCCCCTCTCTCCCACTTTCCACTCTCACCAAGGTATAACAAGATGCCTCAATCCTCCCACAGGACAGGTATCAAGCAAGGCCCAATAGGGAGCCAGGACTTCTCATCTCCAACAGCCAGCTATCTCTAAGACCCCCATTATGTCAGTGGAGACCACCTAAAGAGCGTGGACTTTGATCTTCACCAAGAAGTAATAAAGAGTCTCTCCCCACCTCAGTGGGACCTTTTCAGAGAAGCCACAGTGGAGAAGGAAATAGAATTGTGCAATTAGAGGAACACACAAATAATCTCCATAAGATAGGTCCGTGGATAGATGTTAGGACTAGTAGGTATCAAACAAACAGGCACAAATTATCTACATCACCTCCAGCGTTCTCCTCCTACAAATGTATTTGGTTATTAAATAAGGACAATAGTTGCTATACAGTGCAGAGTCCTGGCAAACACGACTTTAACCAGGACTTTGAGGTTAACATCCCAGTAATACTGATACATACTGACCTCATATATTCCCTGATACAATGCACTGTGAAGGATGCAGCGTCTCTATATGATTTTTCCCAGTAATGTAAAGTCTGAGCCTAATAGAAGATCAAACACTCTGAATTGGAAGAGGACATTCTAAAAAAGTAACCAATCAGTAGTCTTCAAAAGTGTCAAGAAAGACAAGGGAGGAAATCACAGATAGGAGGAGATAAATGAAACCTGCTCATTAAATGCTGTGTGAAATCCTGAATTGGATCCTGAAACATAAACAAGACATTAGAGGAAAAGTTAATAAAGTCTGAGCAAGTTTAATATATTAGTTAAAATAGTAAAATACCATACCAAGTTTAATTTCTTAGTTTTGATAAATACCCTGTGGTTAAAATGTTAACATAAGGAGAAGCTGAGTGAAAGGCTCTTCTTGGGGTGTAAGCTGTGCTGTTTTCAAAACCTTTACATATGAGTCTGAAATTACTGCAGAATAAATTTTAAAAATCTGGACGTTTGCATCTGAAGCGAGTGAAGCAGAACCTATTGATTGTGGTCAGTAAATTGTTTTCTGTAATCATGTCACAAGTCACTGCTTAGTCGCCTTTTTGCACTGTTTTTCCAGCCTGCTTAACTGACACTTCCTAGAAATAGCTTTGCTTCACAGTGTAAGTGTTATCAGTGTAGACTGGACTCCTGAAGTTTACAGAGAAATATTTGAATAACATGATTCCCAAGGACCATATAGTTTTTTTGTGTGTTTAAGAAATATAAAAGATATGTCATGTAATTTTAAGGTTATTCAAAAGCATTTATTTTTAAGGAAAATTACAATGATAAAAAAGAGTGCTTGTCTGAAAGATGGTATTTTGAGTGTTGATTTGAATTTTTTTAGTTTTTGCTTCAAAGAAATATTTACATCTTGCGTTTGTGTGACTCTAAGTGAGGTAATGTTGTATAGACATTTAGGATAAAATTTAAAAACCATTAAGGGCTGGATTACGTTATATTAACATAGAAAATGAGCAGATAGCATTTTCCATGTTCTGTAAGAAGTTGTGTTTGTAATATCTGATAGATTTTTTTTTTTTAATTTAAGCAGATCCAGAAATTTATCAGAGCTCTTCTTGCACAGTGAGAAAATGCTGGAGGTACAACTAGTGGTGAGTGATAACCCGGCAGTAACATTTGGGGGTTTACCTAATGCTTTCATATACATCTCCTTTAATTCTCATTAACAATTTCTGAGTAACTTAAAAGTATGAAAAATCAACCCCACTATCATATTGGAGTAAAGGAGTTGGGGAAGATGCTACCTTTTTGCTAGAAAAAGAACTCTTCTGACCAGTCAGTATCAAAATGAATAAAGGGAATCATGTGCAAGGAGCTAAGGTGATTTTCCTTTGAACTGTTTCTTTGTAATAAAGACAAAGGAGTTTAGTATGGATAGAACCTAACTTTTTATGACTTACACATGTTTGTTGACTTACCTTTTTTTTCCTTAGCATTGTGTCTGTCACTTTGTGTTTTTTGTCTGAGCTTTCTACTATGTTGTGGAGAACAACCAGTGCAATAATATAAGCCTCAAAAAATATACATCAGTTTTGAGTTTTGTTAAATTAGCTTAAGTTTGTTTCATTTTATCACTGCCCAACTGAGATAAAAATTTACAAGGAATTTTAGAGTCTTTCTAATGGGTATGTAATGGATCTCATTTTGGGTTTAATTTGCATTTCTCTGATGACCAGTGATATTGAACTAATTTTCATGTGCTTATTTGTCATTTTTGTCTCTTGTAGAAGGTCTGGTCCAATCGTTTCTTTTTAATTTGGGTGTATTATTATTATTGAGTCCTGAGTTCATTATTCTATCTACTTGTTCTTTGGCAGAAAGTGCATTAAGAATATTTTCTGTTACGTGTGATTTGCCATATTTTCTAAATAGCCTTTCAAAGAGCAGAGTTTTAAATTTTAACATCCAGCTTATCACTTTTTGTGTCTTTAGTTTGTATTTCTTATAAACTATCTTAGAAGTCTTTGCCTGCTCCTGGGTGGCAAATACATCTGTTGAACTTAGGAATGTGCATAACTTTAGTTTTTACATTTAGTTCTATAATTCATACTGAGTGAATTTCTGGACATGGTAAAATTAAGATTCAATATTTGTATTTTCCTATGGATAATTAGTTCTTGCACTACTTGTTGAAAAGGGTATCACCCACTGAATTGCTTTGGTACTTCTTTTGGAAATCAAATGGGCATGCATATGTGGGTTCATTCTTTTACCAGCTGAGGTACAAGGGAAACCTTTTTTTTTTTCTTTTAACCCCATGGATTAGACAGTCCATGGGATTCTCCAGGCCAGAATACTGGAGTGGGTAGCCTTTCCCTTCTCCAGGGAATCTTTCCAACCCAGGGAATGAACCCAGGTCTCCTACATTGCAGGCAGATTCTTGGGTTCATTTTTGAACTCTCTATTTAGTATCACTGAACTTTAGCCTTTTTTCAGTCCCAAGCAATGGATATTACTGTAGATTTATAGAAATTTTTTTCAATCAAGTATTATTAATATAAGATTTCTTTTCTTAAAGAACTGGTTTACCTTTTCTAGATTCTTTATTTCCTTATGTATTTTAGAATAAGCTTGACAATTCTAAGAATAAAAGCCTGCTGTACTTTGGATAGGATTGTCTTAAACTTACAAATCCATTTGGGGAGAATTTGCAATTTAACAATATTAAGCCTTTCTATTAGTAAATATTTTGTGTGTTTGTGTGTGTGTATAATATAGTATATAACTATGTAAGAGGATCTAGTGTATATAATCGCTATTTAGAACTTCTTAAAATGTGTTTTTGAGAAAATATCTGAGTAGATTTAAGAGAAATTCAAGATAAAGCAAATTGTTAAGCTGTGTTCCCCGGAGAAGGCAATAGCACCCCACTCCTGTGTTCTTGCCTGGAGAATCCCAGGGACGGCGGAGCCTGGTGGGCTGCCGTTTATGGGGTCGCAGAGTCGGACACGACTGAAGTGACTTAGCAGCAGCAGCAGCAAACTGTGTTCCCATGTCTTCGGCTTTTCATAACTGAAAAAAGTTGCATTAAGGTCTCTAATTTCAGTGAGTAAACATTTCAAAAATAGGATAAATGGGTAAAATTGGCTCATTATAGGGAGTTAGACCTGAAAAGAACTAGGGTGCAAGAAAGATAATATTCTCAGAACCTGACCCTAAACTATTACTACATTTTGACTTTTCATCCCAAGAACTTTCCTATTTAAATCTTTTTCCACACACTGATTTGCTCAGTTTCTCTTAAAGTTTTTTTTTTATTTTTTCTCCCTTCATATATTTTTATTGCTTTGTGACATATATGGAATACCAGACTTTTTTCAGTCTATTTAAACAGGGCCTCCGGGTCCATCCTGTGCTTACTCTTCCCTGCCCGTTCTAGTCTCCAGTTGATCTTCGTGTGTTCATAATCACAATTCTGTGTCATTACAGTGGAATATGATTTGTTTGGCTGAGACCTATGTGTTCATTCATATTAGCCTGGCTATTCCATTATACCTTTTCACTTAAGCAAGTTTGTTATATGCTGTCATGTACATATGTTTAATTGTAAAGACAGGAAAAAATAAGACTTGAATAGGTCTTTTTATTCTTGTCATAGTTTTTCATTTCTCTGTGTGGCAGACTGGTTTTAATGTTGAAACTGATCAGTTACAAGTGGTTGTCTGCTGTGCTGTATGGCAAAAGACTGAAGCTACACCTCTGCTGCTAAGTCACTTCAGTCGTGTCCGACTCTGTGTGACCCCAAAGACAGCAGCCCACCAGGCTCTGCCATCCCTGGGATTCTCCAGACAAGAACACTGGAGTGGGTTGCCATTTCCTTCTCCAATGCATGAAAGTGAAAAGTGAAAGGGAAGTTGCTCAGTAGTGTCTGACTCTTTGTGACCCCATGGATTGTAGCCTACCAGCTCCTCCGTCCATAGGATTTTCCAGGCAAGAGTACTGGAGTGGGGTGCCAAAACTTACTGGTTAAAAAGTAACATAATCAATTAGCAATGTCTACCAGTGTTTTGTGTAGGAGCTGCCCATGTGTCAAACCTGCATTGTGTTAGTCGCCCTGAATGTGGGCCTATCCCTTTGCTAGTCCTCACATAATAAACATGGTTTGGAAAGCAATTATATTGTTATTATATCATTTTAGGTGTAGATTTCTAATAGTCTTATAGCATATGATGATTTTGTAGTCATTTATTTTGGTTTCATATGAGCATTTTTTTAATCACTGCATTTCCATTTCAAACTAAGCTTATTGTTTCTCTCTTTCCTCTGTCTGTCTGTCTGTCTGTCACTCTATCTCCTATTTATATTTCTCTCTGTAATAGATGGGGTCACAAAGAGTCAGACACAACTGAGCAACTGAACTGAACTGAACTGTATAGATGGAAAAAAAATCAGTCCTTCATCACAGATAGCTTGTGAAGACCTGGGCCAAAGAGCATTTATTAACTTAAATGGCAACCTACATTTGGAAAAGGATTATAATCTAAATATGAAATCTTTGAAAAGTGATTTGTAGTTAAGCCCAATTATTTTATGTTAAAAATTTGATGTTATGTGGAAGTAATCGCTAAGGACTGTTTTTCCCCTTACCTTATTGGTTCCCACATTGTTTCAAGTCTATAGACTGTGTGCTTTGGCTTTGGTTTGCTGTTTATATGCATGGATACCCCAGTAAGTTTAAGGCTTGACTACAGATTTTTAGTGTGTTGTTAAAAGAAAATACTGGAGCAAAGATTTTAATCATCAATATTCACACATAAATTTTTACTGAATTGTTAGATTCTAGGTATAGAAGTAAACAATAATACCACTCTTTAATGGCCAGTTTACTTCATACTTAATACTTGTCTAATTAAAAACATTTTACCTATTTGAATGATTTTTCTGACAAGTAAATTATGTGACAGAGTCTATGGACAATTATTTACTTCTTTGCCTTATCTTATAATTAGTGATTACTTGCTTCAAATCTTACATATTATATTTCTTTATTAATAAGACAAAAATTAAATGTATTTAAACAACCTTAGGAAGTATATTTTTTCATTATTATTATTTAATACAGTTTTGTATTAAACATTTGATTTCAAGTTAAATCATTGCTCTGATTTCCTGTTCAAATAAGTGAGAAAAAAGGATAATCTGTGTAGGCCTTTCTTACTGTCACTTCCATATTAAATTCAGCAAACTGCTCTACAGAAACTACCTTTTCTTTTTTTTTTTAATTTTATTTTTAAACTTTACAATATTGTATTGGTTCTGCCGTATATTGAAGTGAATCCGCCACAGGCATACATATGTTCCCTATCCTGAACCCTCCTCCCTCCTCCCTCCTCCCTCCTCCCTCCCCATACCATCCCTCTGGGTCGTCCCAGTGCACCAGCCCCAAGCATCCAGTATCATGCATCGAACCTGGACTGGCGACTCATTTCATATATGATATTATACATATTTCAATGCCATTCTCCCAAATCATCCCACCCTCTCCCTCTCCCACAGAGTCCAAAAGACTGTTCTATATATCAGTGTCTCTTTTGCTGTCTCGTATACAGGGTTATCGTTACCATCTTTCTAAATTCCATATATATGCATTAGTATACTGTATTGGTGTTTTTCTTTCTGGCTTACTTCACTCTGTATAATAGGCTCCAGTTTCATCCACCTCATTAGAACTGATTCAAATGTATTCTTTTTAATGGCTGAGTAATACTCCATTGTGTATATGTACCACAGCTTTCTTATCCATTCAGCTGCTGATGGACATCTAGGTTGCTTCCATGTCCTGGCTATTATAAACAGTGCTGCGATGAACATTGGGGTACACGTGTCTCTTTCCCTTCTGGTTTCCTCAGTGTGTATGCCCAGCAGTGGGGTTGCTGGATCATAAGGCAGTTCTATTTCCAGTTTTTTAAGGAATCTCCACACTGTTCTCCATAGTGGCTGTACTAGTTTGCATTCCCACCAACAGTGTAAGAGGGTTCCCTTTTCTCCACATCCTCTCCAGCATTTATTACTTGGATCACAGCCATTCTGACTGGTGTGAAATGGTACCTCATAGTGGTTTTGATTTGCATTTCTCTGATAATGAGTGATGTTGAGCATCTTTTCATCTGTTTGTTAGCCATCTGTATGTCTTCTTTGGAGAAATGTCTATTTAGTTCTTTGGCCCATTTTTTAATTGGGTCATTTATTTTTCTGGAGTTGAGCTGTAGGAGTTGCTTGTATATTTTTGAAATTAGTTGTTTGTCAGTTGCTTCATTTGCTATTATTTTCTCCCATTCTGAAGGCTGTCTTTTCACCTTGCTAATAGTTTCCTTTGTTGTGCAGAAGCTTTTAAGTTTAATTAGGTCCCATTTGTTTATTTTTGCTTTTATTTCCGATATTCTGGGAGGTGGGTCATAGAGGATCCTGCTTTGATTTATGTCGGAGAGTGTTTTGCCTATGTTCTCCTCTAGGAGTTTTATAGTTTCTGGTCTTATGTTTAGATCTTTTATCCATTTTGAGTTTATTTTTGTGTATGGTGTTAGAAAGTGGTCTAGTTTCATTCTTTTACAAGTGGTTGACCAGTTTTCCCAGCACCACTTGTTAAAGAGATTGTCTTTAATCCATTGTATATTCTTGCCTCCTTTGTCAAAGATAAGGTGTCCATATGTGCGTGGATTAATCTCCGGGCTTTCTATTTTGTTCCATTGATCTATATTTCTGTCTTTATGCCAGTACCATACTGTCTTGATGACTGTGGCTTTGTAGTAGAGCCTGAAGTCAGGCAGGTTAATTCCTCCAGTTCCATTCTTCTTTCTCAAGATAGCTTTGGCTATTCAAGGTTTTTTGTATTTCCATACAAATTGTGAAATTATTTGTTCTAGCTCTGTGAAGAATACCGTTGGTAGCTTGATAGGGATTGCATTGAACCTATACATTGCTTTGGGTAGTATACTCATTTTCATGATATTGATTCTTCCAATCCATGAACATGGTATATGTCTCCATCTATTAGTGTCCTCTTTGATTTCTTTCACCAGTGTTTTATAGTTTTCTATATATAGGTCTTTAGTTTCTTTAGGTAGATATATTCCTAAGTATTTTATTCTTTCCGTTGCAATGGTGAATGGAATTGTTTCCTTAATTTCTCTTTCTGTTTTCTCATTATTAGTGTATAGGAATGCAAGGGATTTCTGTGTGTTGATTTTATATCCTGCAATTTTACTATAATTATTGATTAGTTCTAGTAATTTTCTGGTGGAGTCTTTAGGGTTTTCTATGTAGAGGATCATGTCATCTGCAAATAGTGAGAGTTTTACTTCTTCTTTTCCAATTTGGATTCCTTTTATTTCTTTTTCTGCTCTGATTGCTGTGGCCCAAACTTCCAAAACTATGTTGAATAGTAATGGTGAAAGTGGGCACCCTTGTCTTGTTCCTGACTTTAGAGGAAATGCTTTCAATTTTTCACCATTGAGGATAATGTTTGCTGTGGGTATGTCATATATAGCTTTTATTATGTTGAGGTATATTCCTTCTATTCCTGCTTTCTGGAGAGTTTTTTATCATAAATGGATGTTGAATTTTGTCAAAGCCTTTCTCTGCATCTATTGAGATAATCATATGGCTTTTATTTTTCAATTTGTTAATGTGGTGTATTACATTGATTGATTTGCAGATATTGAAGAATGCTTGCATCCCTGGGATAAAGCCTACTTGGTCATGGTGTATGATCTTTTTAATGTGTTGTAGGATTCTGATTGCTAGAATTTTGTTAAGGATTTTTGCATCTATGTTCATCAGTGATATTGGCCTGTAGTTTTCTTTTTTTGTGGGATCTTCGTCAGGTTTTGGTATTAGGGTGATGGTGGCCTCATAGAATGAGTTTGGAAGTTTACCTTCCTCTGCAATTTTCTGGAAGAGTTTGAGCAGGATAGGTGTTAGCTCTTCTCTAAATTTTTGGTAGAATTCAGCTGTGAAGCCGTCTGGACCGGGGCTTTTGTTTGCTGGAAGATTCTTGATTACAGTTTCAATTTCCGTGCTTGTGATGGGTCTGTTAAGATTTTCTATTTCTTCCTGGTCCAGTTTTGGGAAGTTGTACTTTTCTAAGAATTTGTCCATTTCTTCCACGTTGTCCATTTTATTGGCATATAACTGTTGATAGTAGTCTCTTATGATCCTTTGTATTTCTGTGTTGTCTGTTGTGATCTCTCCATTTTCATTTCTAATTTTATTGATTTGATTTTTCTCCCTTTGTTTCTTGATGAGTCTGGCTAATGGTTTGTCAATTTTATTTATCCTTTCAAGGAACCAGCTTTTGGCTTTGTTGATTTTTGCTATGGTCTCTTTTGTTTCTTTTGCATTTATTTCTGCCCAATTTTTAAGATTTCTTTCCTTCTACTAACCCTGGGGTTCTTCATTTCTTCCTTTTCTAGTTGCTTTAGGTGTAGAGTGAGGTTATTTATTTGACTTTTTTCTTGTTTCTTGAGGTATGCCTGTATTGCTATGAACTTTCCCCTGAGGACTGCTTTTACAGTGTCCCACAGGTTTTGGGTTGTTGTGTTTTCATTTTCATTCATTTCTATGCAAATTTTGATTTCTTTTTTGATTTCTTCTGTGATTTGTTGGTTATTCAGCAGCGTGTTGTTCAGCCTCCATATGTTGGAATTTTTAATAGTTTTTCTCCTGTAATTGAGATCTAATCTTACTGCATTGTGGTCAGAAAAGATGCTTGGAATGATGTCAATTTTTTTGAATTTACCAAGGCTAGATTTACGGGCCAGGATGTGATCTATCCTGGAGAAGGTTCCATGTGCGCTTGAGAAAAAGGTGAAATTCATTGTTTTGGGATGAAATGTCCTATAGATATCAATTAGGTCTAACTGGTCTATTGTATCATTTAACGTTTGTGTTTCCTTGTTAATTTTCTGTTTAGTTAATCTATCCATAGGTTTGAGTGGGGTATTAAAGTCTCCCACTATTATTGTGTTATTGTTAATTTCTCCTTTCTTCTTTCTTTCTTCATACTTGTTAGCATTTGCCTTACATATTGCAGTGCTCCTGTGTTGGGTGCATATATATTTATAATTGTTATATCTTCTTCTTGGATTGATCCTTTGATCATTATGTAGTGACCGTCTTTGTCTCTTTTCACAGCCTTTGTTTTAAAGTCTATTTTATCTGATATGAGTATTGCTACTCCTGCTTTCTTTTGGTCCCTATTTGCATGGAAAATCTTTTTCCAGCCCTTCACTTTCAGTCTGTATATGTCCCCTGTTTTGAGGTGGGTCTCTTGTAGACAGCATATGTAGGGGTCTTGTTTTTGTATCCATTCAGCCAGTCTTTGTCTTTTGGTTGGGGCATTCAACCCATTTACGTTTAAGGTAATTACTGATAAGTATGATCCCGTTGCCATTTACTTTATTGTTTTGGGTTCAATTTTATACACCGTTTTTGTGTTTCCTGTCTAGAGAATATCCTTTAGTATTTTTTGGAGAGCTGATTTGGTGATGCTGAATTCTCTCAGCTTTTGTTTGTCTGTAAAGCTTTTGATTTCTCCTTCATATTTGAATGAGATCCTTGCTGGGTACAATAATCTAGGCTGTAGGTCATTTTCTTTCATCACTTTAAGTATGTCTTGCCATTCCCTCCTGGCTTGAAGAGTTCCTATTGACAGATCAGCTGTTATCCTTATGGGAATTCCCTTGTGTGTTATTTGTTGTTTTTCTCTTGCTGCTTTTAATATTTGTTCTTTGTGTTTGATCTTTGTTAATTTGATTAATATGTGTCTTGGCGTGTTTCGCCTTGGGTTTATCCTGTTTGGGACTCTCTGGGTTTCTTGGACTTGGGTGATTATTTCCTTCCCCATTTTAGGGAAGTTTTCCACTATTATCTCCTCCAGTATTTTCTTATGGTCTTTCTTTTTGTCTTCTTCTTCTGGGACCCCTATGATTCGAATGTTGTAGCGTTTAATATTGTCCTGGAGGTCTCTGAGATTGTCCTCATTTCTTCTAATTCGTTTTTCTTTTTTCCTCTCTGATTCATTTATTTCTACCATTCTATCTTCTAATTCACTAATCCTATCTTCTGCCTCTGTTATTCTACTATTTGTTGTCTCCAGAGTGTTTTTGATTTCATTTATTGCATTATTAATTATATATTGACTCTTTTTTATTTCTTCTAGGTCCTTGTTAAACCTTTCTTACATCTTCTCAATCCTTGTCTCCAGGCTATTAATCTGTGATTCCATTTTGACTTCAAGATTTTGGATCAATTTCACTATCATTATTTGGAATTCTTTATCAGGTGGATTCCCTATGTCTTCCTCTTTTGTTTGGTTTGGTGGGCATTTATCCTGTTCCTTTACCTGCTGGGTATTCCTCTGTCTCTTCATCCTGTTTAAATTGCTGAGTTTGGGGTGTCCTTTCTGTATTCTGGCAGTTTGTGGAGTTCTCTTTATTGTGGTGTTTCCTCACTGTGTGTGGGTTTGTACAGGTGGCTTGTCAAGGTTTCTTGGTTAGGGAAGCTTGTGTCGGTGTTCTGGTGGGTGGAGCTGGATTTCTTCTCTCTGGAGTGCAATGAAGTGCCCAGTAATGAGTTATGAAATGTCTGTGGTTTTGGGGTGACTTTGGGCAGCCTGTATCTTGGAGCTCAGGGCTGTGTTCCTGTGTTGCTGGAGAATTTGCCTGGTATGTCTTGTCCTGGAACTTGTTGGCCCTTGTGTGGTGCTTGGTTTCAGTGTAGGTATGGAGGCGTTTGATGAGCTTCTGTCAATTAATGTTCCCTGGAGTCCGGAGTTCCCTGGAGTTAGGGTTTGGACTTAAGCCTCCTGCTTCCAGTTATCGGTCTTATTTTTACAGTAGTTTCAAAACTTCTCCTTCTATACAGCACCATTGATAAAACATCACAGGATTTTAATCTATTGCCTGTAGCTTCCAAGGCGGTTCCCTCTGTTATAGCTTCTTCTGTTTGCTGGTTTCTTTAGTGTCTGGTTTCTGCCCTGACACAAAGGGGATGGTGGTGGATGCTTTTTTTTTTTTTTTTTTTAGCTCACTTTTTCAGTTGCGCTGTGGGGAGGGAGGGACGCTGCAAACAAATAACACTGGTGTGTGCTCACAGTACCTCAGCCACACTGGGCCTGCCCTGCTCACGGCATGTGTACCTCTCTGCCCACACTGCTCAGGCTCTAGGTTGCTCCACCAGGAACCATCTGTGGCCGCCCTGGGTTGCTTGCACCTCCCAGGTCTAAGCCGCTCAGGTTCAGGCACTCTGGTAGTCCTCAGAGGCGCAGACTCGGTTGGGCCTGCGTTTTGTGCCCTTCCCAGGTCCGAGCAGCTCAGGTGATGAGGTGTTTGGCGAGCGTGATTGCTGCGACTTATCGCCTCCCCGCTGCTTGGTTATCTAGGTGTACAACCAGCGCACTTTCTCAGGCGGATGTTGACCGTCCAGACCCCCAAGAAGTTTTAGTTAGCAAAGAAACTTGCTTACCGTTTTGTAGATAATGTCTCTCTGGGGCTGCGATTGCCCCCTTCCAGCTCTGGCTGCCTGTCACCGGAGGGGGACGGTCTGCAGCCGGCTATCTCTGTACAGTCCTTTGTTCCATGCGCAGGCCTGGCAGTGTTTTAGGTTAGGGCTGGCTTTTCTCGTGGTAGATATCCCACAGTCTGGTTTGCTAGCCCAAATTATTTCACTCAGATAGCGCTTGGGGTATTCAGGCCAGATCCTTACTCTAAGCGATGCAGCCTGCGCCACGCCTCCCTGCCCAGCCCCCGCTTGCTAGTGGCCTGTGCAGGCATCTGCGCTGCTTCTCCGCTGGGGGAGTTACCATAGGGCTCGTAATCTCCTTTCTAAGACATGGGTTGCTTTTCTGGGTGCCTGATGTCCTCTGCCAGCATTCAGGAGTTGTTTTGTGGCATTTACTCGGAGTTTAAATGTTCTTTTGATGAATTTGTGGGGGAGAAAGTGTTTTCCCCGTCCTACTCCTCTGCCATCTTAGCTCCTCCCCCTACCTTTTCTTAGGAACTAAATTTATTAGGCATGTTGTTCTTTTTAATTGTGAAGTGCTTATATAGAAGTTAGCTTCATTAAAACTTCAATTTTCTGTATTTCTCACTAAGATAGTAAAAACAGTTTGTCAAATAATTTAGTTCATTTTAAATCTCAACTGGAAGGAAGCTGGGCAGATTGGTCTCAATGTTCTTATTTCTTCTTTAAATCATACTTAGTGTGATTTAGCTCATCCTAGTATGATTTCTTTTTTTCTTTAATAAATCAGTCACATTTTCTCATGTAGTATACAGTACTGACATATTTATTGGTCTCTTTTTATATCTATTATGATACTTCTATTGAATTTTTAGGTAACATGAAGTTCATGTATTACTTAACTATATATTGATCTACTTTTAAAATCCATTACATATAATATTTTTAATTATATAAATACTTTTAAATATCTGAATCATTTACAGTTGTTACCATATATTATAAATTTTTAGTTTTTTTAGCATTTATGATGGGAAAATTCTTTCTCACATTTACTTGTGTGTATTCTTTCCCTTATATTCTATTTTATTATATGTATATTGTTAAAGGACATGATGGTAATCATTGATAGCTATAATTTGTTTTTTATTTTTATTGAACTGTAATTAAAATCAATTGTCAGCATCATTACCCATGGGATGAACTCTGGAGAGATATGGGTGGAGGAGTGGTAGAGCTGAGTGTTATCAGCTGACAGGTGCTAAAAGAAAACTTGAAAATGAGCATATTCTTCCACAGATAAAATGCAGAATAAGTTGAAGGCTGAGGTATTCTCTCTGCCACTCAAAGAGCAGATTGCTTCTTGAATAGCAGATCTAATTCTTATATTGACTGTAGGGTAAATCTAATCAGATTTTGCAGAATAACCATAAAGCAGTTTGCTAATTTAACCTACTATCTGTGTTGAACAGTCCAGCCCAATTTTTAAAAGATGTCCAGAGGCCAGAGAATAAGATTTCATAATAAAAAGATTTCAATTTTTGAAATAATTACTTGTTAGACCCTTCTGAGAAAGACATCTGTTCTTTTAAACTTTATATATACTTGACTGAATATGATTGCTATTGTCTTTTTTTCTCAGATTTCAAATAGCTTATTGTAAACTTTAGAACCCATAATAAACGTGTATTGGCACTACCTCTTTTATTACTTGTATTTTATGTATGTAAACTATTGTTGTTCATTCAGTCAGTCATGTCCGACTCAGCATCCCTATGGATTGCAGCACGCTAGGCTTCCTTGTCCATCTCTGTCTCCTGGAGTTTGCTCAAACTTATGTCCATTGAGTTGGTGATACCATCCAACTATCTCATCCTCTACCATCCCTTTCTCCCCCTGTCCTCAATCTTTCCCAGCATCAGAGTCTTTTCCAGTAAGATGACTCTTCACATCAGGTGGCCAAAGTACTGGAGCTTCAGCTTCAGCATCAGTCCTTTAAATGAATATTCAGGACTGATTTTCTCTAGGATTGACTGGTTCTATCTCCTTGCAGTCCAAGGGACTCTCAAGAGTCTTCTCCAGCAACACAAATTGAAAGCATCAGTTCTTCAGTGATCAGCCTTCTTTATGATCCAGCTCTCACATCTGTACATGACTAGTGGAAAAACCATAGCTTTGACTATATAGACCTTTGTAGACAAAATAATGTCTCTGATTTTTAATATGCTGTCTAGGTTTGTTCTAAGTTTTCTTCCAAGGAGCAAGTGTCTTGTAATTTCATGGCTGCAGTCACTGTCCAGTGATTTTGGAGCCCAAGAAAATATTCTGTCACTGTTTCCATTGTTGCCCCATCTATTTGCCATGAAGTGATGGGACCGGATTCCATGTTCTTTATTTTTTGAATGTTGAGTTTTAAGCTAGCTTCTTCACTCTCTCCCTTTACTCTCATCAAGGGGCTCTTTAGTTCCTCTTTGCTGTCTGCCATTACAGTGATATCATCTGCATATCTGAGTTTATTGATATTTCTCCTGGCAGTCTTGATTCCAGCTGTGCTTCATCCAGCCTGGAATTTCGCATGATGTTTTGCATATAAGTGAAATAAACAGGGTGACAATATACAGCCTGACGTACTCCTTTCCCAGTTTAGAACCAGTCTCTTGTTCCATGTCCAGTTATAACTGTTACTTCTTGACCTGCATACAGGTTTCTCAAGAGGCAGGTCAGGTGGTCTGGTATTCCCATCTCTTTAAGAATTTCCCACAGTTTGTTGTGATCCACACAATCAAAGCCACACAGGGTTTAAAGTAGTCAATGAAGCAGAAGTAGATGTTATTCTGAAATTCTCTTGCTTTTTTTATGATCCAACAGATGTTGGCAATTTGATCTCTGCCTTTTCTAAATCCAGCTTGTACATCTGGAAGTTCTCAGTTCACTTATTATGAAGTCTAGCTTAAAGGATTTTGAACATTACCTTGATAGCATGTGAAAAGAGTGCAACTGTGTGGTAGTTTGAACATTCTTTGGCATTCCCGTTCTTGGAATGAAAACTGACCTTTTCCAGTGGCTACTGCTGAGTTTTCCAAATTTGCTAGCATATCAAGTGCAGCACTTTAACCAGCATCATCTTTCAGGATTTGAAATATCTCACCTGGAATTCCATCACCTCCACTAGCTTTGTTCATAATAATACTTCCCATGGCCCACTTGACTTCACACTCCAGGATATCTGGCTCTAGGTGAGTGACCACACCTTCGTGGTTATCTGGGTCATTAAGACCTTTTTTTTTTTTTTGGTACAATTATTTTGTGTATTCTTGCCACTTCTTCTTAATATCTTTTGCTTCTATTAGGTCCATACTGTTTCTTTCCTTTATTATGCCCTTCTTTGCATGAAATATTCCCTTGTTATCTCTAATTTTCTTGAAGATACCTCTAGTCTTTCCCATTGTGTTGTTTTTTGCTGTTTCTTTGCACTGTTCACATAAGAAGGCTTTTTAAAATCTGTCTTCACTATTCTTTGGAACTCTACACTCAGATGGGATATCTCTCATTTTCTTCTTTGCCTTTCGCTTGTCTTCTTTTTCAGCTAGTTGTAAGGCCTTCTCAGATGGCTGTTTTGCCTTGTAATTGACCATTCCAATTGACTTCTATTAAATCTTCCTCCCATAATGTACTCTTTTTTTTTAAATTTTATTTTTAAACTTTACATAATTGTATTAGTTTTGCCAAATATCAAAATGAATCCGCCACAGGTATACATATGTTCCCCATCCTGAACCCTCCTCCCTCCTCCCTCCCCATACTATCCCTCTGGGTCGTCCCAGTGCACTAGCCCCAAGCATCCAGTATCGTGCATCGAACCTGGACTGGTGGGAAGATTTGGGAGAATGGCATTGAAACATATAAAATATCAAGTATGAAACGAGTTGCCAGTCCATAATGTACTCTTAATCAGAAAGCCAGTGACACTAGTCAAAGAAATGAAAGATAGGTGCAAAGTGTAGTTCAAAACACTCATTCCTCTGTCACCCTGTTGGTTTACATCTAAGGGTATGTTACCTACCAGAGCCCACTTCTTGAAGTAATGGACTTTATGTCCCGTATTTGCTGATTAAAATTTCTAAGTACTTAGGAACTTCAGGCTATGTGTTTGTCCCTTTGTTTCCCTTTACCTCTGCTCAGTGTCTGTGAGAAAATTATGCAGAATTGAAAAAGTTGTCCAAGTTGCCACTGGGGGCCCATTCCCAGAGATTTTTCCCTGAGTGAAGGAAGACTTTGCACATGCCCTTCACTCCAGGGATTTATGCCTTGGAGAATGAAGTGTCAAAAGTGAAACTAAGTGACAGGATAAAGTGTGGTGAACTCCAGTAGTGCCAGGTAAATAGAAATCACAGCATGCTTCTGGGTAAATTTCTTTTTTTTCTTTTTTCTTTTTCAAATTTGGTGTAGTCTAAAGTTAGTTTCAGAAATCCTAAATTTAAAAACAGGATTTTTTTCTTGACGCTATTATACTATTTTCACTTGCACTCCACTTATTTCACATCTGCAAAGTTGATACATCCCAGGGTAATATTGCATTATAGCACTAATTGCTTACTCTTTAGATATTTGTAGCCATTACAGTGATTGCTTTAAAGACAAACTTGGCAAAAGTAAATTTTTTGATATTGAATAAACTCAAATTTTATCAAATTGTTTAAAATAATTAATTGGTAATAACCAAATGTATTATTCAAATCTAAAAAGTCATTTCAATGCTGCCAGCATCCAGTTTCTTTTTACCCTATTAGCTGGTTTTTTGGCATTTTTCTGTCTTTTGTTGTTGTTTTGTTTTTGTTTTCCTGCAGACCTCATTATAGCAACTTTTAAAATACAACTTTTATATAAAAATTATATAAAATATTTAATCTAGATTAAAAGTCAACACGACTGATACGATAAGAGTAAAATATATGGCAATAACCAACTGGTGGTTTCAGCAGTGAATTATGGAAGATGGTTAATGTTCTGGGATTTCACCTCTGGGTACTTGGTCATAGTTCTATCCAGACAGCAGTGTTTTCAAGCTTTCTAGGCCAGATGGTACAACAAATAATTTTAGGGAGGAGAAAAAAAACAATTAACAACAAACAGAAACTTTTATTTAAAAAAATTTCTTATTTGTTCATAATTAGAATAACTATTAAGTCTTGATTAGATTTATGTAATCACAGATAACCAATTTCTTTTTTTTATTTCAGTATAGTGGTTAGATTAGGTTGAAAGATTCCAGAAAAATAAAAGAACTCATGATTATCTTTAAATTAAATTGTTGTTTATTTATAGGCATGGAAATTAACAATGTTTAAATGACTTTCAGGAGTATATATAGTATTTTGAAAGAAATGAAATTTAAGTATACATTATAGCTGAGTAAATTGAATCTTGCTTATTTGAGATTTCACTTGTCTTCTAGTCTAGTATAAAGAGTGTCCTAAACTAAGCTTTAGATAACCACAGTTTTACTCCTAATTCTGCTTCCAAATAAATCACTCCTTTATCAAATATATTATCAAATTATTCAACACAAAGATATTGTCTCCCCCAAATTTTGTAAAGTTGATACAATATAATGCAAAGGATAGGAAGCCAAGGCTCTATCTAACATCGTAATTTTGAATATTTATTATTGGAATATGCTACAGGTACTTTGTTTAAATAAAACCAGTGTAGTTTGTTTTACTTTTAATAATAAATAATATTTAAAGCATATTAGTGATAAAATGATTTTTGGAAGGCAAGATTTAAGAAATTTAATCACAGTAAGCTTTTATTTTAACTTTCTTTAGTAAATTTAATTGTGTTTTATCTAACATTTATATTTTGAGTAAATACAAATGCAAAAGCAAAATGGTTACTTTTATTAAAATTTTGAGATCCTGAAGATGAAGTAATATAAAAACAGAAGCTGACACTACTGGCATAAATTTTCAGTGCTAATTAAGTTGTGGTCTACTGGTTCCCATATGTTTTGCTTGGTTGCTATGATCAATGTTTTGAGCCATGAAAATAAGTGGAGGTCCATGTGCCCATGGCCTAATGAGGACTGGGCAGTTAGCCTAAGTGAAAATTTAGCACTTCTTCTAGTTTCCTTTGTCATTATTTTTAATCTGCTTTGGTGATACATCAAATGTTTCTCCTTTAAGCAAATGTCTTTGCCTATTGATAAAAATAAACTCAAGAAATGTTGATAACAATCTGTAATACATAATGCAGTATGCAAGGTTGTGGGGAAACCACTAAAATGGTCCTTGTTCTCAAGGAGGTTCTAGTAATACAGAAAGTATAGGTATGTAAACAATCATTTTATACACTAGATCATTGTTTTCAGAGTGTAATCATGTTTGCCTTGGCAAGTCAAGTAATAAATGGAATGATATTAATACACATTTAAATTCACATCCACATCTCTTGTAAATTACTAGTTCATTGCTGATATACTGTCAATATTTTGCACTTGTGAAAATGCCTTAGAAAATGGTTGGAAAATGCATAAAAATGGGGAAACTGAATTATTGCATGAGGGTCAAATAGGAATGTTGTACTTTCCTTATTTTAATACTCTTTTCCTAAACCCATTATATCAAAGATAATTATTTTAGAAATGCAGCATGAAGACAATATCACACAACTCAAACAAAAAATAACAATAATGACTCATATTTAAATTTTAAGTTATAAAACCTATGAGATGTTTGCTTCATATTGCTTATTTTTTAAAAGATGCTACATTCCTATAGAGAATATTCTACATTCATAATTATTTTATTCAGTCTGCATATTAATGAGAGGGATGAATTAGTTGTATGTTACTGATTTTTAAATATATTTTGTCTTATATCACGTACTCCTTTTGATTTATGAATGTTAGTATCATAATGTCACATACATACAGATATTTGTCTGTTATATTAATTTATACTAGGAAGTCAAAATAAATTATAAATGCTGTTTTCTTTGTAGAATATTCAAATACTCTACTATATAGGTCTAATGATAAAGTATCCTCTTTCTGCTTCACTTTCTTTGGCATATATCTCCCTTTAATCAATTATATTTTTCATTAGAATTTACTTATATACTATTTAATAAGCTACTGTTCTTGAGTTCTAGGCTTTAAAATATGCTTATTGATATAATATGCACAAAAGAGATAAAACTACTATATTTGCATTCTCTTCATCTTTTTACATTCTTCCCTTTTTAGGTGTTTGTATTTGATACATTCTCTTTTGCTGTTTGCGTGTGTCATCATAGTGCATTTACTTCAGGTGTCTTATGGGAACACGATATTGGTATAAAGATTTAGACTTTACTGCTGCATCATTCGGAGAAGGCGATGGCACCCCACTCCAGTACTCTTGCCTGGAAAATCCCATGGACGGAGGAGCCTGGTAGGCTGCAGTCCATGGGGTCGCCAAGAGTTGGAAAAGGCTGAGCGACTTCACTTTCACTTTTCACTTTCATGCATTGGAGAAGGAAATGGCAACCCACTCCAGTACTCTTGCCTGGAAAATCCCATGGACGGAGGAGCCTCGTGGGCTGCAGTCCATGGGGTCGCGAAGAGTCGGACACGACTTAGCGACTTCACTTTGACTTTTCACTTTCATGCATCGGAGAAGGAAATGGCAACCCACTCCAGTGTTGTTGCCTGGAGAATCCCAGGGCCGGGGGAGCCTGGTGGGCTGCCGTCTATAGGGTCACACAGAGTCGGACACGACTAAAGTGACTTAGCAGCAGCTGCTGCATCATTTAGTTGACTCGATTGTTAAGGAAGAGTTTATGGGACCATTATTCCCAGTACTTTTACATGTTTAAAACTTTGCATATTACTTGGGTACACATTTTTGGGTTATACTAGGTTTCACTTAGGAATTTTTGGAAATTGTCCAGTGTCTTTGGACATTAAAAATTGATATGAAGAATTCTAAGACCATTCAAAAAATTTCTCCATATATTTCTCTACTTATATTTTGATCTTTAGTCTAGCTGGACAAATGATAGTTTCTTTGATTTCAGTTACTGGTAACTTTAGTAGGGTATGTTTGCATGTTGTCTAATTTGGCCTTTTTTTTTCCAGTAGTATTACATGTTTCTACCAAAGTTTAGATTCAAATATACTTGTATTTTAAGACTTTACTTATTTGTATATCTGTAACTATTAATTTTGTTCCACTGTTTACTTTCTTTTTTAATAATATTCTATTTTCATGTTCTTTAGTTTGTTTCTGTCAGGCTCATTTTAATTTCATTTTAATTTTTGTGATATTTAATTTTAATGTCATATCTTCCCTGAACTCTTTACCTTTCCATTATATCTATTTCTGTTTTCTCACCATCTCATCTCTAAATTCTTGTATTGTTGTTTGGTATGCTTGATCATAAAAGCGGCAACTTTATTCATTTTGTAAATTCATAAGAGAAGTTTTTGGATTAAATGTTCATGTATTCCATGGTATACCAGGTTGAATAGTGTCCCTTCAAAATTTATGTCCCTTCAGAACCTCATAAGGTGGATATTTGGAAATAGGGTCTTTGCACACATAAGTTGGTAAAAAGAGGTTTTGAGGAATTAGGGTGGTCCTTAAATCCTGTGACTGATGTCCTTGTAAGAAGGCCATGTGGAGACATAGGCACTCTGGGAAAATCCATGTGACAGTGGAGGCAAAAGTTGCAGTAATGTAACTGAAAGCAAGGGAATGCAAAAGAAAGCTAGCAACCATAGTAAGTAAGGAAGAGACAAGGAAAGATTCAAAGAGAGCATGGCTTCAGAGAGAGCATGGCTTCAGAGAGAGCATGGCTCTGCTCACACCTTGCTTTTGGACTTCAAGCTTCTAGATCTAGGAGAGAATATATTTCTGCTGATTTAAGCTAACCACTTTCTGGTAATTTGTTATTAGGAAGCTAATGTAATTGGTAAACTTGCTGTAATGAGTTTTCTTCGTCAGCCACTTTTCGTGGCTTACAGTGTTTTTGTATGCTTGTTATATGCTCTATACTAATCAGTCCCTTAACGAGGTGGTGTTTCTGTTTCTTTCATTTTTTTAATCATGGAGGACCAAGGGTGTTTTCTAGCCAAACAGATTTTTGCTAACAACCTAGGGATTTGTGTTTATATTTCTTTATCTATATTCTAAGCCAGTGGAGATGTGCAACTGTAGTTTTGCACACAGTAAAAGATGTCTTTTCTGCCAGAATAATGTTTTCTTTTATGGTTTGTATATGTGCTCTCATCCTTGGCCTATGCATCTCATTAGTGCCACTGAAGACTTGAATTTTTGATTTTGTATCATGGTTTGGTCCCTTTGATCTATTCTGTGGTTTCCAGTTATAAAGCTAGTATCTACTCTTCTGTATATTCTTTCATAGGGTTTAGGTATTTTTCAAAAGACAAAATGTGATGCCAATATCCTACTACCAGAAAGTTCTTTAACTAATTATATAAATGGCAGTCCAAGTTTAATTTGCTTTAGATTATCCTAGTAGGATGCAGTTTAATATTTTGAGTTGAGTATATGGGATCCAGAACCCAGTAGCTCAGATGCAAGTCCCAGCTCTGCCGCCTTTTATATCTTTGGGGAAGTTACTTTTATGTACTTCAGTTTGCTTATCTATAAAATGTACTAATAAATAGGTGTCTTTTAAAGTTTCTGAGAACACTAAGTTATCTCTCTAAAGTGTCACATATATAAAATTTTTAGTACTTGTCAGTATAATTTCCTGTTCTATTTCATTCTTGTTCACAGATAGGTTTGCCCAGAACAAGCGAAAGATCTTATTCTGAAAACCATCCAGATATTTGCAAGTAATTTTTATACTTTAATTCTGTCTTAGTCTTTCAGTCTTGGTCTTTACTCAGTAAAAAAATACCTATTTTAGTATCATTGAGATTACTTTATCAATCCTTAATTTATTCTTAGTGTTCATTTGTGAATTTCCATAATTATCTTAATCTTTCCTTTAAGGATTGTGAAATGGCTGATTTCTGTCAGAATCATGAACCATCCTAGCAATATGTAATAAACTGGAAAAAAAAATCTTGGACAATATTTTGTTTTTCTGAAATTTCGGGAAGAATAGCTAACAGTGTAACTCAATTTCTTACTAAAAGTAAAGGGGGCTTTCATGTTTGAATACTTTCTATAACATTTAAAAATCCATTGTCCTCCTGGTAAAATTGTCTCATCTCATCATCTGAGATCATCTTTTCTAATCCTTTTAACATTCTTTTAGCATAAAATTCTCGCTTTTAAGCATCAGATATTCTTGGTACTAGGTGGGAAAAAAAGCTGCTACTAAATGTCTTTGAAGGAAAAGTGAATTTCCATGTTGAAATTAGGATTCCCAACATGAAATAAACTGAGTAGAACTGGGAATTTTTCTCTGTTAACTTCTATGGCTGATGTTATGGTGAATGTGAAATCAGGGCAGGTCATCCTTCCAAATCAGAATCTTAAAAACATGGACTGCATTACAGACCAGGAACTTTTCTACTTCTTAGGTATTCATTTTCCTTTCAAGTAAATGAAGGGATAATGTCAATCTTGAGTCCTTTCACTAAATCCATATACTTTTGACTTGATGAAGACTAGTTTAATTATGATTAGTTTAATGTAAGTGAAGAATGTGTTATGATGATTGATAAATGCTCTATATGACCCTAATATTGTAGAAATGTGAGCACTCTGACATTATGGCCTACTTCTTGTAAATCAGTATATATGAAATAAGGAAAAAATTAGCTAGTTTATTGATTTTCTTCAACTTGTATGTAATTCCTAAACCATACATATCCATGTTTAAATGCTTATGCAGTAGTAAGATTTAAATCTTCTTTTTAATTTATTAGATTTCAGATATTTAGGAGAATGTCTTCAAACTTTGCATTTAATTGAAATGTCTTCTTGAAAAGTCATATTTGTAGATGTCCAAAATGTGAGACCTTAAGTGAAAAACTTGCATTTTTATTTTCTGTTTCAAAAATATATTATGAGGCTATTAAAGAAGATAATAGAATAAATTACATACTTGTGTCTTTGTCTTAACTGGCAAGAAAATCTAGAGATAAACTCAGGACCTAGTTTTAACACTGTCCTTAAATATATATCCTGTGGTCCTTTTACTCACTTAGGTGGCCTGTGATCTAATACTCCATATATCCATTTATTTTACATTGCTTTTGAGCTTCTAACCTTCTGAAATTTCATTGAAAGGAGACTGAATATTTGTTAAGGATAAAGGATACTCTCCATAACCATGTGTATTTAAAATATCCCATTTAAATTTTCCTTTAGAAGTATTCTCAATACTCCTTATGTACTTACCATTCTTAAACTTATGATGATGCAGTGTTTGTTTATACATGTAAATGTAACTGGTAACAGAGCTTTTATATTGACATATTTGAATTGAATTTTAGTCTCAAAATGAAACTCACCCAGGAAGCTATTTGAAGAAGCATGATTAATCTTTAAGTAAATGAGAGTGGACCAGGTAGCTACTATCAAAGACACCACAAATATGGTAGCTTACAAAGAAAGAAGCTTCTTTCTACTTCACATATAGCCCTATGTAGGTAAGTTCTACTCCACTGAGTTACCCAAGGACCCAAGCTAGAATGGTGGCTCTGACATCTCACTATACATAGGGCTTCCTACTTAGGCCATAAGGTGGCTGCTCAGTGGTCAGTCTGCACTGTCTAAGGAGGTGGACCAGAATGTCCACTGAAAATGTGTTGTACTTTTATAGCCAGGCTGGTGAGCCATGTTGGTAATGCAGTTTCAGTCTTCATTGTAGCTTTCAATGTTACCTGTATCCACACTCCCATTTCCAGCTCATTTATCCAGCCTTCTCAGTTGCTACTTCCTCAATCAAATCACATTCTACCCACAGGCAGCAAATCATGGTTCCCAAATGCACAATGTCATGTTCATAATATTTATACATCATTTTCCATGTTTTTTTCCTGTACCTCTGACACCATTTCTTTTTCTCAGAATGCTTTATCAGTCTTCAGTACACAAATCTCTGTGCCTTTGTTCAAAATATATTATATATCCCAGTTGTATTATAAACTCTTTGTAGGCAGCTACTATGACTCACAATCATAGTTATGCCATTTCTGAGCTGTGTGACCATGGGCAAGTTATTTAAACCTCCCATGCTTCATTTTCCTTATATGAAGTTGTGATATGTCCTTGGACAGAGGAGCCTGGTGGGCCACAGTCCATGAGATCACAGAGTTGAACATGACTGAGCCACTAATGCGTAGGGTTAGGTAAAGATTGAATGAAATAGTCTAGGCAGAGCTCTTTCAAAAATAGCTCTTTCATCAAAGATAGTATAAGCACTCAACAGATGTTAGTTATTCATAGTTATCACTGTCTTTTGTGCCTCTAAGATACATAGCTTCCCCATAGATTTCAAGGACATTTGTTACTTGATTTTATTTGAAAATTGCAACCTACATAGTGTATTTCATAAGTTCACAAAAGACACACAACTTGGTTTGTGACTAAGACTATAATGAGAATTGGAACGTGAAGTGACTGTGATGGCCTGGGACGAAGGATAAACCAGGGCCAGGACAATAAAACATAATGGCTTATATTCATCAAGAGTATTTTTCAGCTGATTCATGTCAATGTATGGCAAAAACTGCTACAATATTGTAAAGTCATTAGCCTCCAATTAAAATAAATAAATTAATTTAAAGAAAAGAGTATTTCTCTCTCAGTCAGGCAAAAATACCATTCCAATTGCATTTTGTATGCATGGCTTCAGATGGAATTTATTTCTGTAATGAATGTCAACACAAATTGTATTTTCTGTGTTTTGTACTATTCCACCAATAGGTCAGACAACTTGAGATAAGAATTCAGTGTATTAATACATGTACACTTGTCCAAATATGTACATACAAAGATGTCTACTAAGTATTGTTTATAATTTTAAAAATAACAGAAATAACATAAGTGCCTAAAGATAAATATTGAGTAAATTATCACTGTTTAATGAAATATTACATAGCTATTAAAAGAATATGAAAAAATCCATATTTATAGACATAGAACAGTATGTTGAACTGTTACATGAAAATATAATACAATCATAACATAATATTAATAACATTAAATATAATATAATTTATGATTTCCATGTAAATTCATAAATGCTTTTTAAAATTATATACATATGTATATTTTTACATCTAGAAGGATACCTATTTAAACTGTAAACAGTTCTGGACAACAGTTTAAAGTTTGTATGCTTGGTTTACTATTTGAACCATTTAAATGAGCATATATTGTTTTCTAATACAATAATAATTTCCACCTAGGAATATTTTCCTCTAAAGGGTCAGGAATGCAACTTACAGTTCATCTTTGAAAAAGGAAAGGATGAAAAAGAAAAGGTATAGGTTTATGGGACCATCCACAGATTTGCAGCTTGGCTAGACACACATACCCAAGGAACATTATCTTCTTCTCCATTGCTCAATTTACTGGTTATCTTCTGGGTTGACCTTATTCTTAATTCTGAGTCTCTTGTCAGCTCCAGATTTCTCTGATCCTTTAATTGGCAATGCCATTGAGAATGCTTTTGTTTTTGACAGTTTTAATATTGGTCTTAGAGCTGAGTTTTACTCTTCTGACTTTCTTTGTGAGCCCATCCCTGAATCAGTCACTGTCACTTTATCTATGTCAGGCCAGACATGCTATATTAGAAAATTTTCAACATAATTAAAACCTTCTATTACATAAGGTGTTTTATATTTTACCTTAATACTTTCCTTTTGTATTATATGTAGAAACAAATGCCCATTTTACAAAAAGATTTTCATAAAAGTTTATTTATATTTGGTTTCAGTATTCTGGTGGTCTCTTGGTTTTAGCTCTTCACCTATTTGGTATTATATTGAGAGAAAATAATAAACAGTTTTCCAGAATGATTACTTTCCTTCTTTCCCCATCAATTAAGTTGGCATTTTTATATCTCTCCCACTCACTTGCATGCAAGTACTTCTAGACATGCACATATAATCTAGAAGTACTTTTGTTTTTGAGAGTTTTTGCCATTTGTTAATAGAACATTGTCTCTTTCACATTTTTTTTTCTGGTCATAACAATATAACTTATTTTACATTTGATTTCTATTTATATATATGTGTTTTGCTGTACATATGTGTTGTACTGTGCTAAGATGCTACAGTCATGTCCAGCTTTTTGCAACCATATGGACTTAAGGTTCCTCTGTCCATGGGATTCTCCAGAAAGAATTCTGAAGTGGCCATGCCCTCTTCCAGGGGATATTCCCGACCCAGGGGTCAAACCTGTGTCTCTTATCAAACCTTGCATTGGCAAGTAGGTTCTTTATCAGTAGCATCACCTGGGAAGCTCTTTGTCTTTTTCTCTCTTGTGGTCTCCTTTTGTAACCTTGTTATTGTTATATGACATTATTCCTTTATATTTTGTGTCTCTGTTAAAAGTTTCTCTTGTTATTCTGAGGCTTACATGAAATAAAATGTATTTATAATAGCATTTTAGACTGATAATAACTTACATTTAATTTCAAACAAACACTCTACACTTCTATTTCTCTTCCCTCCACATTTTGTCAATTGATATCACACTTTATGGGCTTCTCACCTGTAGGAGGGTCCAGTGATGATAAACTCCTGAGCTTTAATTTTTGTCTTGCAGTGCCTTTCTTTCATTTCTGGAAAACACTTTTTCTGGGTATAGTATTCTTGGCTGGCAGGTTATTTTTTTTTTTCTTTCAGCACTTTAAATGTATAAAACCACTGCTTTGCCTTGGTGTGGCCGTGTTTTCTTGATTTTTTTTTTTTTTTTTTGTCATCCACGTAGCCTTGTGTTCGTATCTGTGCATCTGAATAAGCAGACCTTTCCTCTACTCTTTACGGACTGGTTTCAGCAGGCAATGACATTCTTCTGTTGGTTCCCCAGGCTGATGAAATTATCTCCAAACTTGAAATCAGCCTAGGTTGGAGCTGGGTCATATGACTGCTGCTGAGTCTGCAGTGGGTTCCACAGCTGGTGGACCTGTTACCAGGAGTTTGGGCAGACTGATTACTCGGTGAAGGAGACTGCCTCCAGCACCTTGTTCAGTAGGGTTTGACACTGAGTACAGAGCTGCTTTAGGGTTCATTCATATTTGGATACAGAAAGATTGGGTCACGGATATATAAGCAAGGTATACAGATGGTCTTGACTCCCACCAAGTCCTTGAGAGAGCTCCTTTCAGATCATTTGGGGAGTCAGTGGGCAGTCAGGACTGTCCTCTGACTGTAGCTGAGAGAGGAAGGAACCATTGCTGTTTAAGGGTTCACAACCAGGACGAAGTCCTCCAGACCTCTTCCCTGAGTTATGTATGGATAGGACTTCTCCAGGGTCACTTAGTATATATGATGCCAGTGGTAGACTCAAAGGCCGCTGGGGCTGTAGCCAAGTCCATAGGGGTCAGGGTTTTTCTAAGTCTGTAGCCAGGAGTCAGCCATCTTGGCATTGGGCTGTTTTCCCAAAACAGTCCTCCTCAGTTTTAGACTCCACTGGGGTTTCACAGTTTTCCATCTGGATCCCAAAGCTCCCACAGAAATCACTATTATCTATATAGATGGCTGCCAAATTATTATGTTGAGGGGGGATATGAGCAGCGGACCTTCTAGTCTATCATTTTGTGGCTCATTGTTTTGTTTTTCTTAATCTATATCTTCTTGTTTTGTGAACTTTGCAAGAAAAGTCCTTCTATAATTTCTTTCTTTTTCTTGGTATTGTTTCCTTCCTTTCCTCTCTTGTGCCTCTGAAATTTCTACTGCAGATGGAAGGAAATTTTGAAAGAATTGACATATCTTGTATGATTTCACATCTTTGTAATTTTAATTTTCATATGAGGGATAATTGCTTAAACTTCATTTAACTTCATATATTGGGATTTATAGAAGTTGGTTTAATGCAGTCTGATGTTCATTCTCTCTACTGCAGCTTTTTATTCAATGTATTTTAAATCTCCATTTCTTGATCTCAGACTTGTTCTTTTCAATGAGTTCCAATTCTGTTTGAATAGAGGCAGAATATTTTTGAATCCTATCATGATTCAAAACAAGTTAGATCATAAAAAAGTTAGATCATAAACAAGTTAGACATCTTTGAAGATTCCTTTTTTTTAAGTAGTTTTATTTCCTTGACAAGACATATGCTCTAACTTCCACTCCCCACTTCTTTAAATATTGTAGCATATTTTCACATGTTTTGTAATGCTGCTCCTTTTGTTGGTATTTATGGGTAAAGCCATGAACTATTGAAGCCTGGCTTGGAGAATTTTGAGCATTACTTTGCTAGCATGTGAGATGAGTGCCATTGTGCAGTAGTTTGACCATTCTTTGGCATTGCCTTTCTTTGGGATTGGAATGAAAACTGGCCTTTTCCAATCTGGTGGCCACTGCTGAGTTTTCCAAATTTGCTGGTATATTGAGTGCAGCACTTTCACAGCATCATCTTTTAGGATTTGAAATAGCTCAACTGGATTCCATCCAGCAGAATATGAACCATGAATTTCCATGTGTTCAAGCTGGATTTAGAAAAGGCAGAGGAACCAGAGATCAAATTACCAACATCCATTGGATCATTGAAAAAGCAAGAGAGCTCCTAAAAAATACCTACTTCTGCTTTATTGACTACGTCAAAGCCTTTGACTCTGTGGAGCACATCAAACTGTGGAAAATTCTTAAAAAGATGGGAATACCAGACCACCTTGCCTGCTTACTGAGAAATCTGTATACAGGTCAAGAAGCAACAGTTAGAACGGGATATGGAACAACAGACTGGTTCCAAATCAGGAAAGGAATACGTCAAGGCTGTATATTGTCACACTGCTTGTGAAATGCTGGGCTGGATAAAGCACAAGCTGGAATCAAGATTGCCAGGAGAAATATCAATAAGATATTTTGGGTGACACCTGAGATATATGGATGACACCACCATTTTGGCAGAAAGCGAAGAACTAAAGAGCCTCTTGATGAAAGTAAAAGAGGAGAGTGAAAAAGCTAGCTTGAAACTCAACATACAGAAAATTAAGATCATGGCATCTGGTCCTATCACTTCATGGCAAATAGATGGGGCAATAGTGGAAACAGAAACTTTCTTTTCTTAGGCTCCAAAATCACTGCAGATGGTGACTGCAACCAAGAAATTAAAAGATACTTGCTCCTTGGAAGAAAAGCTATGACCAACCTAGATAGCATATTAAAAAGAAGAGACATTACAATGCCAACTAAGGTTTATCTAGTCAAAGCTATGGTTTGTCCAGTGGTCATGTATGGATGTGAGAGTCAGACTACAAAGAAAACTGAGCACCAAAGAATTGATGCTTTTGAAGTGTGGTGTTGGAGAAGACTCTTGAGAGTCCCTTGGACTGCAAGGAGATCCAACCAGTCCATTCTGAAGGAGATCAGCCCTGGGATTTCTTTGGAAGGAATGATGCTAAAGCTGAAACTCCAGTACTTTGGCCACCTCATGCGAAGAGTTGACTCATTGGAAAAGACTCTGTTGCTGGGAGGGATTGGGGGCAGGAGGAGAAGGGGATGACAGAGGATGAGATGGCTGGATGGCATCACTGACTTGATGGATGTGAGTCTGAGTGAACTCCGGGAGTTGGTGATGGACAGGGAGGCCTGGCGTGCTGCGATTCATGGGGTCACAAAGAGTCAGACACGACTCAGTGACTGAACTGAACTGAACTGAACAGAAGCAGAAGATATTAAGCGGTGACAAGAATACACAGAACTGTACAAAAAAGATCTTCATGACCCAGATAATCATGATGGTGTGATCACTCACCTAGAACCAGACATCCTGGAATGAGAAGTCAAGTGAGCCTTAAGAAGCATCACTACAAACAAAGCTAGTGGAGATGACAGGATTCCAGTTGAGCTATTTCAAATCCTGAAAGATGATGCTGTGAAAGTGCTGCACTCAATATGCCAACAGATTTGGAAAACTCAGCAGTGGCTACAGGACTGGCAAAGATCAGTTTTCATTCCAATCCCAAAGAAAGGCAATGCCAAAGAATGCTCAAACTTCCTCACAATTGCACTCATCTCACACGCTAGTAAAGTAATGCTCAAAATTCTCCAAGCCAGACTTCAATAGTACGTGAACTGTGAACTTCCAGATGTTCAAGCTGGTTTTAGAAAAGGCAGAGGAACCAGGGATCAAATTGCCAACATCCACTGAATCATCAAAAAAAGCAAGAGAGTTCCAGAAAAATATCAATTTCTGCTTTATTGACTATGCCAAAGCCTTTGACTGTGTGGATCACAATAAACTGTGGAAAATCTTCTGAAAGAGATGGGAATACCAGACCACCTTGCCTGCTTACTGAGAAACCTGTATGCAGGTCAGGAAGCAACAGTTAGAACTGGACATGGAACAACAGACTGGTTCCAAATAGGAAAAGGAGTATGTCAAGGCTGTATATTGTCACCCTGCTTATTTAACTTATATGCAGAGTACATCATGAGACATGTTGGGCTGGAGGAAGCACAAGCTGGAATCAACATTGCTGGGAGAAATATCAATAACTTCAGATATACAGATGACACCACCCTTATGACAGAAAGTGAAGAAGAACTAAAGAGCCTCTTGATGAAAGTGAATGAGGAGAGTGAAAAAGTTGGCTTAAAACTCAGTATTCAGACAACTGATTTCATGGCATCGGTCCCATCACTTCATGGCAAATAGATGGGACAACAGTAGAAACAGTGACAGACTTTATTTTTGGGGGGCTCCAAAATCACTGCAGATGGTGACTGCAAACATGAAAGCCCAGGTTGAGGGACAGTAAATAACCTAGTTTCTTAAGATTTAATACATTTTATTAATATATTCTACCTTTTCTTAATTTATAAGATTAAAAGTTTTACAAAGAAAATGAGAATAGTCTATGTTATTATTTACTAATGAATTTTGCTGTCTGTAGTGATCATTGCTTGCTTTTTAAGAAAGTGCTCACAAACCATGCCCTTATTTCAGGCAGACCTCAGAAATATTGTAGGTTTTGTTCCAGACCTAGAATAATGTAAGTTACATAAATTATTTTGTTACCCAGCTCATATTAAGGTTATGTTTATACTATACTTTGTTAAGTATTTAATAATATTTTGCCTTAAACAATGTGCATACCTTAATTTAAAAATACCTTATGGCTAAAAAATTCTAAGCATCATCTAAACCTTCAACAAGTTTTAACTTTTTGTGATTGTGCCGTCAAAGATCACAGATCACCATACGAATGCAATAATAATGAAAATGTTTGAAATTTAGCCTCATATTACCAAAATATGACACAGAGACATGAAGTGAGGTGTTGGAAAAAATGGCACTGATAGGCTAGCTCTAAGCAGGATTGGCACAAACCTTCATTTTGTAAGAAATGCTGAATCTGTAAGGTGCAATAAAAGAAGGTATGCCTATAATTTATTTTAGGCTCGCAAGTAAAATTGACATTAGATTCTCTTTCTAGACTGTTCAGTATCAGATTATCTCCCTTATGAAAATGCACCCAATTGCTTACATTAAATTGAAAATGGAAAAAGTCCGAGACACAAATGATCTGTAAAATGTAAATAATTTTAGCCCCATCTGCTTCAGATATTCTTGGAAAATGGAATTTTGAAGCACTAAAACTGAAATACCATTTTAATATTTTCAGAACGTATTACTGTAATGTTGTAGACACTGTAAAATCTTATATGTAATTTTGTGTTAGCGTTCTGAGACCACTTTACTAAGAGTTTCCTTGTATGTAGAAAAAGCCATGTGAAGATACAAGTACCTACATGCCAATAACTTGGAAAGAGGCATTAGAATGAAAGAGGACAAAGAATTTGGTAACATAATTTTTAGGAAGTTTGGACTTGAATTTGATGTAGCCATTCATTCTTTTGTCTTTAATAGTCAAGTCACTCAAACGGTGAAATGGATAAGTAGAATTAATAGTCAATAAATTCCTAATATGCCTCAACTCTGAAAATTCTTCAAGTTTCTATTTCTACCTTTGTGGTGACAGCTGTCCGGATGTTTTGTTACTCAGGAGCCATTTTGTTTGTTGCATTTCAAATGCTCCGCTTAGGATAGACTTGCTAAATAATTAAGCCTGAGCACCATGTGGATCCTCCATGAAGGTCCTCAGTCAAATGACCGTCACATAATTATTGCTCTGCTTGAACAAATCAGTATCTAAAAAAGAGATCTATGACTTATCTGGGAAAATGACACCATTCCCTTTAACTGTTTGCTTTGCTGTTGTTTTCTGTTGTGACTTTGATGCTACAAAGATGTAACCTTCTAGGTTCTACTGTTACTATATGTGTGAACTAGTTTTTTTGTAAAAACATTTTAAAATTACAGAACTCAGGAGTTACAGAAAATAAATCCATCGAAAATTTAAAATCTCAGTGTACTTGAATTATTTAAATGAAAAGTCATAAAAAATATTAGAGATTTTGGAAATAACTGAAGAATAGATGGATTCTCTAGGCAGTTTGGTTTTGGTGATTAAAAAGCCCATCTCCCTGACTTTAGGGAAAATGCTAGCCTCCCTCCCCTCCCCCACAGTGCATACTAATGCCTGTTTTGTTAGCCCTTGATGCCTGGAAGAATAATTTTATTCAGTAACTGAAGTCTCATACACCCTTGCTCCTGTTTACCCCCTTGTAACACAGATGGACTAAATGGGCCTGCAATTCCTCAGGGTTTTAAAACATTCACTGTCGTGGTTCAGAAATTGTGGCTGCACCACTGACTTCCTACTAAAACAGCCTATGTCAGTATGGCATTCTAGACGTAAAGACTGCATAAGATGGAACCATATCCTTAACATCTCTTTATGGACTGTTAATCACCAAAGCAGACAATATAATGGATTGCAAATATTTACTAGTTTTCACTTCTATATTTAGCTGAGACTAGATAATTTAGTTAAGGTTTGCAAGACAGTTTCTTCCGAAGAGTTTTGTAATTCTGAATTTAATAAGGAACAATTCCAAGAAAAATACTGTGCATTATAGTGATATTGATTGTTGGCCATGAAATAAAAAATGCTTTCATTTCTGACATATTATGTAAAAACAATAAAAACAGACATAATATTATCTATTAACGATATACAATTGCATCCTTAGGTTTAAAAAAATATGGCTCCATAAAAGCTCACTGAGGTTTTTCTCATGGGAAAGCAAAAAACAGACAATTCTGTTCAAAGGGCAGAAAAACAGAATAAAATGAATATAAATCTTAGGGAAAAGGATATCAGTTTCATTGATGCTTTACTGATGAACAGTATTCATTTCAAATGCATTAATAAAAACCTGTCTCACAGATAATCTCTTCTCCCCAAATGGACTTTGCTTTATTCAATATTTAAAAATTTCCTGGTGAGAATCTTTACAGGGGAATATTCAGGCCCTGATTTATTTGTCATTTTATTAAGTTTGCTTCCTTCTTTAGTCCATATCTGTTTTGAAAATGCATAGCCTCAAACACAAGCCAGCTGTGTAAGCAAATCATATAGGAAAATCCATATGAGGAAACAAAAGGCAGTAACAATAAGTCATATGTAAAAACATTTATCAGTGATGATGAAAATGAATTCTGCAAGGAGATGTTTCATTGAAACTCATTAAGATAAAGATCAGTGTTGGGACATATTTGTTAGAATAAACTCTAAAATCATCACAAAGAAAAAGAAACTTTGTACTTGCTTGAAAAGATAATAAAGCCCTGTGATTTCCAGACTGAAAACCACACTGTTTAGGAACTAAGCAGGGTAAGTGAAAGATTCAAAGATTAAGTGAGAATAAATTTAAAACTGCAAACTGCTCTAGGAGGCCTGTGAGACACAGGCTAAATATTTAATGATCCTGTGTCTATGCTAGAGAGATCTAAAATGTCAAGTTGAAAGTCTTTATAATGGGCATATCTTGAATAAAATGTAACAATCAATTCCCACAACTTTGTGGCACATACAGCAATCAATGTGCTAAATCAAGAAGAACAAGTCAGGTTAATTTGTGTTAATCTGTTCTTACACTCTGGCCATTTATTTAAAGTATGCTGCAGAATAATATAGGAATAATAACTATTTTACAAAGATTCTTCATATGGAAATAAAAAAGAGACTGTGTTATTAAGGTCTAGGGACACTCTATTAGGGCCTTGAGGGATGAGATAATCATGGGAGCAGGGAGGCTTTTATGCCACTTCCAAGGGAAACAGCACGTGGTGTGGTAAACCCCTGAGGTGGCTGGTGATGACTACAGAATTAAGCCTCTGGGGCGTTTTGAGGGAAGGGTAGGAGATTGTATGGGGGCCGTGAGGGGCTTGTCTAATACTCCTGCACATCCTTAACCCCAGCTTAATTTTATCATCTCTAACCTCTGAAGCTATAATGCAAGGTGTGTGTAAAACCAATTTGCTTTAAAGTTCGGCCTGTGGAAAACAAAAGCTTCAAAATGTGAACAAACAAAGCTTAGGGATGGATGGAATATTTTTAAATGTAGTATAAGGTGATTGAAACACTATTGGATTGACTTTTTCTGATGGGAGTGAGTGGGGCAGTCTATATTCTAACACTGAAAGGATTAAGGATCATGTTTACTCTTGAATGCCTCTATTTAAGCTTGTGAGAACTTTCCATTTTTCATACAATCTATTGATTTCTCTTTGAATTAACTCATATCTTAGTTTTTACCTTGTTTGTAAGGCTGAAGAAACTGTTGAAGATGGAACTAAAATAACCTTGGCAAAAACATACTGTTGTTCTCTGGAAAAAATTAATACAGTAATTTGAGAAGATGAACACAACCCAGTGTTCGTAGCAGCATGGTTTACAATATCCAAGATATGGAAGCAATCAAAGTGCCCATAAGTGGATGATTGAATTAAGAAGATGAGGTATATATTTTAAAATGGAATATTACTCAGCCATATAAAAGAACAAAACACTGCCATTTTCAGCAATATGGAAGAACTTAGAGAATGTTATGCTTAGTGAAATAAGTCAGAGGAAAACAGTGTGATATCACTTATATGTGTAATCTAAAAAATAATACCAAATGAATGTATAGACAAAACAGAAACAGAGATACAGAAAAAACACACTTCTGGTTATCAAAAGAGAGACGGAAGTAAGGATGGTATGGGATTAACAGATACAAACTACTGTAGAGAACAAAGTTACAAAGATGTATCGTATAGCACAGGGAATTATACCCATTATCTTACAGCAGTCTACAATGGAAAATAACCTGCAAATATATTGAATCACTATTTTGTATACTTGAAACTAATACAATATTGTAAATCGATTATGCTTCATTAAAAACAAAATAATAGCAAAATAAAGTCAGGAGTACAGGCACAGACATGCTAATATACTGTATCTGAATTCTCAGAAAAAAGAAAAGAAAAGAAATGTTGGCTTTTTTCCAGGATTGGGAAGTTGGGAGGGATTGTTGTAGTGGCTAAAGAGGCATGATGAGCCTTGACTGGATCCAACTTAAAAAAAAAAAAAAAAAAATGAAACAAAAGCCACTAAAGTTATTAGTTAGTTATTGCTAAAGTTGTTAGAATAGTTGTTGTTGAGTTGCCAAGTCTTGTCCCACTCTTTGTGACCCCATGGACTATAGCCTGCCAGGCTCTTCTGTCCATGGGATTTTCCAGGAAGAATACTGGAGTGGGTTGCCATTTCTGTCTCCAAGAGATCTTCCTGACCCAGGAATTGAACTCACGTCTCTTGCATTAGCAGGTGGATTCTTTACCACTGAGCCACCAGCAAAGCCTTTGAGTAACAGACCTTACATTTAATTGCCCACTTAAATTGTTTCCCCACATGTTTACCTTTTATACTTGTCAAAATGGAACTCTTGGTCATTGTTTTCATACTACATTATCCATCTCAGATAGTATGAAAAATGAGTATGATTGAGGATCAACAGGAAAAATAGTACCAGTTTTAGATTAGAAATTTCATAGCATCTTATTGACTGAATGAAACTTGGTCTTTTAAAAATTCTTTCCATGTAGACATGATATTAACAGAGATATTAGTAGACCTGATATAGAAGCATTAATGTGAGGGGATTTATACAATTTATTTCTCCTATTTAGAGGTTAGTATTTATGAAAATTGCAAATAATTATTAATGTGATGTGGCTATTTACTTACCTGATGATGAGAGAAGTATTTCTCTAAAAATATGACTTACAGATAGATCTTAACCCAAGAGTCTCTTTTTAAAATGATTTTTCAGTGCTCATTATCCAAATTGGTAAAACTTTAGTTGAGTGTGTAATATCTTTTTGTAAAGGTAAATTGTTAGTTGAAAACCTTGGCTCTCATTCCAAAGTTTAACTTTCCATCAGACTCATCAATAAAAATATATTTGACATAGAATAATTCTTCATTTCTTCCAAGGACTCTTTTTGTCTGTTCCTCTAAATTATGTCATATGTTAGCAGTTAATTACCACTTAATATTTCCCCCCGTTTGTATAGAGAATGACTTCCATAATATATTTATCTTTTCCTAATAAACTAATTTGATAGTTTGACATATGCAGTGTAATTTAAAAGTGAAAGTGAACAGTGGATAGGCTAAAATGTGGGGAGTGTTAAAGTGGACTATAGAGGCGTGTTTTTATTAGATTTGAAATACTATATCTTACAACTGAAAATGCAAATTATGCTGTACCATAATGTTCCTTTCAAGCACACAAGATAAAATTTGCATATCTAAATTGAATCAGGCTGAATGGGTTTCCCTAGTCTCTTTCCCTTGAGCAGCAGTCAGCCTGGAAAAGCTTGCCAGTGGTCCCAACAGTGAGTTTTTAAAGTCCACATTCAAGAGTCTTCTTGTGTGTGTATGTCTTTTGAGGTGTATCTACATGTATCTGTGATGTATAAATATCAATACATTCATACTTTATTTTTATTTTAATTTCTTAGGGATTTACAGCAAAACATTTCCACCTTCTGATAATTAAATGCTTTACATTTTATGTTATTTTGGTATATTTTTCAAAATCTTTCTGCCCAATGTCCACATTGCGCTTTTTTCTTTTACTGATATTATTGTTAGCTGATGTTTTAGAGTGTGATAAATACCTGAAACTTTGAGTTCTAAATGAAATTATCTTTACAGATTAATAAAGTATGTTCTCTGCTCCATTCATCTTTAAGGAAATACCTTAAATATTTAATGAAAAAGAATAAAGTTTTATGGGGCTATTTGAATATATCATACATTTTATTTTCTAAGTACAAAATTCATATTCAAATTATTTTTTTTAGTCTCGTTTATTTATAGGTATATGCTGTAACAAAATTTTGCACACAGTCAACTGTTCAACAGATGAAAGGTTCACTCTACAATAGAATTTACTTAAATTTTAATATTTACATATGTGCTAGTTTAACTTTCTTCAGTGGAATTAAAAATGTGGTTCAAGAACTTTGAAATATTGTCATGGTTAATTACCTTAACACGTTTATGTGTGTATGTGTGTGTACATGCTGAGTCGTCCATGGACTGTCCACATGGACTGTAGCCTGCCATGGAATTTTCCAGAAAAGAATACTGCCATTTCCTCCTCCCGAGGATTTGCCCAATCCAGGAATTCAACCTTTGTCGCTTGTATCACCAGCATCTCCTGCAGGTGTATTCTTCACCACTGGACCAGTCAGTTTAGATAAAATGAATATATGTGGAAAGTTTTGGATGTAATGGACAACTACATCATTGTCAAGACTTCAGCATTCCAGATCAAAACCCCTGACTCTAGATGCTATTAATAAAAATCAACTTTAGCTATGTTTAACATATTTTCAACTTTAGAAATGTTTGAAAATTAAAATAAATCCCAAGTGTTAGCAAGTCAACAATAACCTTACGCAAATTAGCATTTTAAAAAATTGGCAGTGCTTCTATTTTTATAATATGTCAGATTCACTTCTAGTATATTTGCCTCTAGAGGATTGTATGTTTTATCCAAATGTCATAGAAGTATTTCTGTGATGTTCATTCTTTTCCATTATAGGTTATTTACAAGATACTGAATTTATTTCCTTGCACTATTCAGTAGATCCTTGTTGTTTATATAGAGTAGTGTATCACAAGTGAAGACTCTACACATGGACATCACAAGATGGTCAACCCTGAAATCAGATTGATTGTATTCTTTGCAGCCAAAGATGGTGAAGCTCTATACAGTCAGCAAAAACAAGACCAGGAGGTGACTGTAGCTCAGATCATGAACTCCTTATTGGCAAATTCAGACTGAAATTGAAGAAAGTGGGAAAACCACTAGACCATTAAGGTATGACCTAAATCAAATCTCTTATGACTATACAGTGGAAGTGATAAATAGATTTAAGGGAATAGATCTGATAGACAGAGTCCCTGATGAACTATGGATGGAGGTTCATGACATTTATGTTTATGAATGACATGTACAGAAGACAGGGATTAAGACCATCCCCAAGAAAAAGAAATGCGAAATAGCAAAATGGCTGTCTGAGGAGACCTTACAAATAGCTGTGAAAAGAAGAGAAGAAAAAAGCAAAGGAGAAAAGAAAAGATATTCCCATCTGAATGCAGAGTTCCAAAGAATAGCAAGGAGAGATAAGAAAGCCTTCCTCAGCGATCAATACAAAGAAATAGAGGAAAACAACAGAATGGGAAAGACTAGAGATCTCTTCAAGAAAATTAGAGATACCAAGGGAACATTTCATGCCAAGATGGGCTCAACAAAGAACAGAAATGAGGTATGGACCTAACAGAAGCAGAAGATATTAAGAAGAGATGGCAAGAATACACAGAAAAACTGTACAAAAAAGATCTTCACGACCCAGATAATCACGATGGTGTGATCACTCACCTTGAGCCAGACATTCTGGAATGTAAAGTCAAGTGGGCCTTAGAAAGCATCACTATGAACAAAGCTAGTGGAGGTGATGGAATTCCAGTTGAGCTATTTCAAATCCTGAAAGATGATGCTGTGAAAGTGCTGCACTCAATATGCCAACAGATTTGGAAAACTCAGCAGTGGCCACAGGACTGGAAAAGGTCAGTTTTCATTCCAATCCCAAAGAAAGGCAATGCCAAAGAATGCTTGAACTACCGCATAATTGCACTCATCTCACACGGTAGTAAAGTAGTGCTCAAAATTCTCCAAGCCAGGCTTCAGCAATACATGAACTGTGAACTTCCAGATGTTCAAGCTGGTTTTAGAAAAGGCAGAGGAACCAGAGATCAAATTGCCAACATCTGCTGGATCATGAAAAAAGCAAGAGAGTTCCAGAAAAACATCTATTTCTGCTTTATTGACTATGCCAAAGCCTTTGACTGTGTGGATCACAATAAACTGTGGAAAATTCTGAAAGAGATGGGAATACCAGACCACCTGACCTGCCTCTTGAGAAACCTACATGCAGGTCAGGAAGCAACAGTTAGAACTGGACATGGAACAACAGACTGGTTCCAAATAGGAAAAGGAGTACATCAAGGCTGTATCCTGTCACCCTGCTTATTTAATTTATATGTAGAGTGCATCATGAGAAACGCTGGACTGGAAGAAGCACAAGCTGGAATCAAGATTGCTGTAAGAAATATCAATAACCTCAGATATGCAGATGACACCACCCTTATGGCAGAAAGTGAAGAAGAACTAAAGAGTCTCTTGATGAAAGTGAAAGAGGAGAGTGAACAAGTTAGCTTAAAGCTCAACATTCAGAAAACGAAGATCATGGCATCTGGTCCCATCACTTCACGGCAGATAGATGGGGAAACAGTGTCAGACTTTATTTTTGGGGGCTCCAAAATCACTGCAGATGGTGATTGCAGCCATGAAATTAAAAGACGATTACTCCTTGGAAGGAAAGTTATGACCAACCTAGATAGCATATTCAAAAGCAGAGACATTACTTTGCCAACAAAGGTCCGTCTAGTCAAGGCTATGTCTTTTCCAGTGGTCATCTATGATGTGCTGCGACTGCTGCTGCTAAATCGCTTCAGTCGTGTCTGACTCTGTGCGACCCCATAGATGGCAGCCCATCAGGCTCCACTGTCCCTGGGATTCTCCAGGCAAGAATACTGGAGTGGGTTGCAATTTCCTTCTCCAATGCATGAAAATGAAAAGTGAAAATGAAGTCGCTCAGTCATGTCCGACTCTTAGCGACCCCATGGACTGCAGCCTACCAGGCTCCTCCATCCATGGGATTTTCCAGGCAAGAGTTCTGCAGTGGGGTGCCATGGCCTTCTCCACTACGGATGTGATAGTTGGACTATAAAGAATGCTGAGCACCGAAGAATCAATGCTTTTGAACTGTGGTGTTGGAGAAGACTCTTAAGAATCTCTTGGAGTGCAAGGAGATCCAACCAGTCCATCCTAAAGGAAATCAGTCCTGAATATTCATTGGAAGGACTGATGCTGAAGCTGAAACTACAATACTTTGGCCACCTGATGAGAAGAGTTGACTCTAGAAATGACCCTAAATCTGGGAAGGATTTGGGGCAGGAGGAGAAAGGGACAACAGAGGATGTGATGGCTGGCCTGCATCACTGACTCAATGGACATGGGTTTGGGTTCCAGGAGTTGGTGATGGACAGTGCGGCCTGGCGTGCTGCGATTCATGGGGTCGCAAAGAGTTGGACACGACTGAGCAACTGAACTGATGTCTGTCAATCTCTAATTTATCCTCCCCACTTCCCCTTATGTAACCATAAGGTTGTTTTCTGTATCTGTGAGTCTACTTCTGGTTTTTTGAGCTGTATGACCTGTTCGTGTCCACTGGAATAAATGGTTAACTCTATTTGTTGATTCTTTGAAGAAATATGTAGGAAAAAAATGAGATTGATGAAATTTTTAAAACTTATGAAATCAGTTTTTGCTGGAATAAAATTTTATTAAAGATTTTGGAGTATAATTTGGCAGTATCTGAGTAAGTGAAGACATATATGCTTATGATGAAGCAATAGTATCACATGAGGTGTTTAGAGAGAAACTTGCCTGTGTGCCCAAAGATGGTATACAAAGATGTTCATGGCAGCCTAATTTTTATAGCAAAATAGTGAATTCAATCTAAATGACCACCAAAAGAAGAATACATAAATAAAATAAAATATGTTTATTCATTAGATTTTAAAGTGAACAAGCATTATTTGTCATCTGTGTTAACATAGATTGGGAGATACAATAGTTTGAGTTGCACTGAAGCATATTCTGAGACAAGACTTTAAGTGCAGATAGTTTATTTGGGAGAGCATGCATGCTAAGTCACTTTAGTAATGTCCGTCTTTTTGCGACCCCATGGAGAGTAGCCTGCCAGGTTCTTCTGTCCATGGATTCTCCAGGCAAGAATACTGGAGTGGGCTATCATGTCCTTCTCCAGGGGATCTTCCCGACCCATGGATCAAACCTGGGTCTCTTAAGTCTCCTTTATTGGGAAGCAGGTTCTTTACCACTAGCACCATCTGGGAAGCCCTGTTTTGGAGACAGTCACAAAGGAAACCAATAGGTGGTGGAGAAATGAAACAGAAAAGAGAAGAAATCCAATAAAGGATATGTTATCAAGTGATTCACCACTGTGAATAACTCGGACAAGTACAGTCCTGCTGGAGAACTCTGGAAGACGGAGGAGGATCACTTCAGGGATGAGGGCTATCAGCATCCATCAGTTGCTTGTTAAGGGCTGCTGTGGAGGAGGAGAGGAGCTTATTTTGATCCTTCTGACCTGATGTACTGGGATGGGCGAACTTTAGTGGTCAAAGATAGGGATAGGCAAAGCGATGCAGGTGCTTAGCTGCTGAAAGTCAGGACTATTGGCAAGTGCCTGGGGAAGACCTTGGTCCCTACCAAACTGATGACTGCGCTTGTTGGTGAGGATTAGGAGGAGGGTAAGGAATGACGTTGGGGATGCAGGACAAACTCCATTTACATGACTTTCTTTCTGTCTCTACTAAGTAAAACTATTTCATGTAAATCTTATAATATATTAATGTCTTTCAGTTCTGATATGAGTACACAGATGTTTGGGATGGCATTTTTAAAGTTTCCTAAAATTTAAAACAAACTAAAAGTGTAATGAAAAAGCCAATTAGCCTTTTATTAGCACACACTGATTCAGTTCTGAGAGTAAAGATACATATTATGAACTCCTTGAGATCAGGTATCATAAAATTTCATTTACCAGAAGACATACAAAGAATCTTGGAGGAAATTTGTAAAACAAATGCCAGAATTAATTAATTCTGGATTTTAGTTTACAAAGTCATATCTCTACAGGTATTCTAGGCCAGCTGTGAGTTAGACTTTTTGGCTTTAGCCATTATAAGCATAATTGTCTCATACTTCTCTGATGTACTTTGGTGTTGCCTAGGCAAGAAATTTAATGTCCATCTTAACTGATCTTAGTATATAATGTGTGTGCTCAGCCGTGTTTGACTCTTGTGACCCCATGGACTGTAGCCTGCCAGGCTCCTCTGTCCATGGAATTTTCTAGGCAAGAATACTGGAGTTGGTTGCCATTTCCTCCTCCAGGGATCATCCCTTTCCAGGGATTGAACCCACACCTCTTGAGTCTCCTGTATTGATAGGTGTATTCTTTACCAACGGCACCACCTGGCAAGCCCCTTGTATAGAATACTGGCATCAAAAGAGGTAAGGCCCTGGGTATTAAAGGCATCTTTCAGTGGATGTGAATAACCAAGACAACAGAAAACTTAAGAAGCTTGTCATTTGAGAGCCTTGATCCTCCTCTATGTAGATCATAGTAAGTCTGTGTAGATGGGTTTTCCATTTTTTTAGTATCTTGAGAAAATCATCTTCGATGCAGTTGTGAAGACAGTAAATCTCAGTCCCTTGTGTAGAATCAACAAAGAATAGTAAGATATGAGTTTTCCTCCCTTTATTATGATTACAAAGGTACTGATACCACCAAAGTTTCCCTGTGAATGTTAAGAAACATGTTGGGAAATAAGTGAAGTGTATATAACCCCATTCCAAAATATCAGCTCATGAGGCAAAAACTTACTTGTGATGAGCCAGTTAAAGACTGTTATCTAAACATCATGAAATTTAATTTTATCAGCCTTACAAATAGCTGCTTTCTTAGTAACCAAAGGCTGTTAACAGTGTTTGGTGAGTAAGAAAGGGGGTGTCTAATTTGTTCTTTTGGTGGTAGAAAGAACTAATAAAACTAAAATGAAAAGGCAGAAGATGGAAATGCTTAAAGTCATACAGATAACTATTCTTCACAGAAAATATCATTTGAACTAAACTTATGAAATACTGATTGAAAAAGAAACTTGCCTTCTGTTCCTAACATAATTATAATGTGAAAAAATATAACTCTTCTTTGAAAGTGAAAAGTCCTTTGTGATACCAACACTGAGTAATTTTAAAAGTTGTAAGGATGTAGTACATTTAAAGCTACTGTCCAAAAATCAAGTATGGCAAAATAAAATCTCTAAAGTCTACAAGGCATATAACATTTTGTTGTTGTATATAATTTATAGGTCTGAAAAGTCACTGCTTGGTTTGCTTAAATCCTAGATAAGATAATCTTGCAAAAGTAAAGGACCAAATACTCACTCCAGACTTAATACTGATTCCGCTCTTGCCTTAGGCAGTATGTAATGCCAGTGTGTTTCAAGTTTTGTTTCTGAAGCTTGATGTCTAAGTACCAGCATTTTTCAATTGCTTATTGTGTGAGCTTTAACTAGTTGGTGCCTGCTAAGCATCCTGAAACAAACTGCTGTGTCCATGTATCATGCACTCCTTTGCCTTCGTGTTTGTCAACTGGAAAGGCTTAGTTTCTCCTACTTTCTGGTAGGCTCGCAGCACATGGTTGAAAGTTGCCAAAGTATTAGAACTGAAAGTGTGGATAGATAATGTTTTAAAAGTAGATATTCATGGTTCACATTCTGTTTGTGTTTTCACCTTGGTTTGAAGTGAAATTACCTGTTAGGAAAGGCTTCCCAGATAAAGCTGGTGGTAAAGAACCCCCCTGCCGGTGCGGGTAGACGTAAGAGATGCGGGTTCGATCCCTGGGTCAGAAGATACCCTGGAGGGGCGGGCACAGCAGCACGCTGCAGTGTTCTTGTCTGGAGAAGCCTGTGGACAGAGGAGCCTAGTGGGCTGTAGCCCATAGGGTCACACAGAGTGGGACGCAGCTGAAGTGACTTAGCGCATACGCACCTATTCTAAAGTGTGAATTTTATCTTGTGAAACAATTTTTAGCCTAATAACACCTACCCATTCCTTGAAGAAAAAAGTTTAGAGAAGACAGCTTTGACTGCTATGAATGAACAACAAAGCATGTAGATGAAGAGTCAGAGTAGCTTGTCAAAGCAAAATCTAAATTTTCTTTAAAAGGTTATTGAGGAGAATCTCTTTGATCCTTCATTAAAATTTTTCATCAAAAGTTCAATTTTCACAATATTTATCATTATTGTTTTTTTCTTCTTAATCTTACAGTGTATTATTTCTTTGAATGGATCATCCTTTCACTAATTATATGAATGAATTCCAATAACACTTTCAAAATGGAGACTCCTTTTTTGAATTTTAGGAGATTCCCTTTTTCTTTCTAAGGGTAATTAGTTATTTTGTTCCAGTTATCTCTGTTTCCTCCTCAAGAGAGCTGTGCTGGCACTGTATCACTGAGATACCATGCGTACCATGACTTTGGTTATTATATTCAGGATCTTTCTTGTGATATTCTTTGTATGTTAGACCGTTAATTTTGTTTCTGCACATTTATATTTCTTCTTACTGCTCCAATATGAATTTTTAATTCTCTTGTTATTGATTTAATTGTATATGTTTTTAAATAGATTTTTAAAAAATCATACAAACAATACTTATTTTGAAACAAAAGTCAAATATCACTGGAGGACCAAAACCAAAGGGAAATGTCTCCTGTATCTTATATCTTTTATATCTTATATATTGAAAATGAATTTCTAAAAAATTCAACAGTTTAAAGGATATATTACCCTTTACATTTTGATTGAATTTATTATATTGAATATTGAATTATATTATATTGTAATTATATATATGTTATATATATTTATTATATATATTTATATTATATATATAATTATTATATATATTATATATAATTATATAATATTATATTGTATTGAATATAATGAATATTGCCAACTGCTAAGAGGTTGTACCTAAAATCTCATTGTAGAGTGTGAGAGAGCAGGCTTCTCCACAGTATCATTTAGAGCAGCCTGGAACTAGGGGATGATGGGGCTGCTAACCAACTCGTAGAAAATAAATAGGCGGCATTACTGTATGATGGTGTTCCTTTACCAGAAGAACTGCTGGATGCATAAAATGTAGGTGTCTACTAAATGCTATTAAACATACTTTAATCTTACTAATACTAATATAACAGGTAAAATATAGTCAAGGCTATGGTTTTTCCTGTGGTCATGTATGGATGTGAGAGTTGGACTGTGAAGAAAGCTGAGCGCGGAAGAATTGATGCTTTTGAACTGTGGTGTTGGAGAAGACTCTTGAGAGTCCCTTGGACTGCAAGGGGATCCAACCAGTCCATCCTGAAGGAGATCAGCCCTGGGATTTCTTTGGAAGGAATGATGCTAAAGCTGAAACTCCAGTACTTTGGCCACCTCATGCGAAGAGTTGACTCATTGGAAAAGACTGATGCTGGGAGGAATTGGGGGCAGGAAGAGAAGGGGATGACAGAGGATGAGATGGCTGGATGGCATCACTGACTCGATGGACGTGAGTCTGAGTGAACTCCGGGAGTTGGTGATGGACAGGGAGGCCTGGCATACTGTGATTCATGGGGTCGCAAAGAGTCAAACACAACTGAGCGACTGAACTGAACTGAACAGGTAAAAAATTGGCTTCTCATTGCTATTTTGAATTTAATTTTTTAAATTATAATGTTGAACTCTTTTTTCTTGTCTCCTGGCCAGTTGTACATCGCTTTCAGTGAACTGCCTATTGATAAACTTCATCTGCTTTCTTATAGTATTGTTAAATATTTGTCGTGCTAGGGATTTTATATCTTAAAAAAAACTGAAGGAATGTATAGAAAAAGCTTCTTTTCAGTTTTTCTTGGTCATGGGATCTTACTCTTGATGTGTTATTTTAATTAATTATTTTAGTTAAAGTATTAGTAATATAATAATTTTTGAAATTATAATTACTAATTTAGTAAGTAATTATTAAATTATTTTAATTAATTATAATGAGACCACATGTCATCTTTTGGCTTCTGAGGTTTTGATTATGTTAGCCCTCCTCAGAGAAGGCAATGGCAACCCACTCCCGTGTTCTTGCCTGGAGAATCCCAGGGACGGGGGTGCCTGTTGGGCTGCCGTCTAAGGGGTCACACAGAGTCGGACATGACTGAAGCGACTTAGCAGCAGCAGCAGCCCTCCTCATTCCAAATTTATCATCCCACATTTTGTATTAGTACTTTTACAGTTTTGGTTTTATTCATGATTCATTCATCTGTAATTTATTTTAAATTATGAGGAGAGATGCATTATTCCTGACTTCCAAATGGCTGGCAGTTTGTTCAAACAACATTTTCTGTTTTCTTTATTTCTCTTTGCTGATTTGAAATGTCACTTTTGATGTGTTCTAAACTGTCACAGAAACTTTGTTTTGTTTGTAAAGTTTATTTATCGCCTGGTGTGCGGGCCCACGGTTCTGCACACCTCCAGTTGTGCCACTCTCAGGTTGTTTTCAATGTGGTGAGTTTATCTCGTAGAATCACAGTCCGAGGCTGTTTCCATAGCTGTGTATTTCCGTTTAAGTACTAGAATCCATGTATCTGATTTAATATTTTACTATCACTTAATCATATGGAGTAATGTAAGGAAAATATGTATGAAGCGGATTAATGAGCATGAATTCCAGTTGAGCTGTTTCAAATCCTAAAAGATGGTGTTGTGAAAGTGCTGCACTCAATATGCCAGCAAATTTGGAAAACTCACCAGTGGCCACAGAACTGGAAAAGGTCAGGTTTCATTCCAATCCCAAAGAAAGGCAATGCCAAAGAATGCTCAAACTACCACACAATTGTACTCATCTCACACACTAGTAAAGTAACGCTCAAAATTCTCCAACCAGGCTTCAACAGTATGTGAACCATGAACTTCCAGGTGTTCAAGCTGGTTTTAGAAAAGGCAGAGGAACCAAGATCTAATTGCCAACATCCGTTGGATCGTGGAAAAAGGAAGAGAGTTCCAGAAAAACATCTATTTCTGCTTTATTGACTATGCCAAAGCCTTTGACTGTGTGGATCACAATAAACTGTGGAAAATTCTGAAAGAGATGGGAATACCAGACCATCTGACCTGTCTCTTGAGAAACCTGTATGCAGGTCAGGAAGCAACAGTTAGAACTGGACATGGAACAGCAGACTGGTTCCAAATAGGAAAAGGAGTACGTCAAGGCTGTATATTGTCACCCTGCTTATTTAACTTATATGCAGTGTACATCATGAGAAACGCTGGACTGAATGAAGCACAAGTTGGAATCAAGATTTCCAGGAGAAATATCAGTAACCCCAGATACTCAGATGACACCTTTATTGCAGAAAGTAAAGAAGAACTAAAGAGCCTCTTGATGAAAGTGAACGAGGAGAGTGAGAAAGTTATCTTAAAGCTCAACATTCAGAAAACTAAGATCATGGCATCCGGCCCCATATCTTCAAGGCAAATAGATGAGGAAACAGAGGCTGACATTATTTTTTTTGGCTCCTGAATCACTTGCACATGGTGATTGCAGCCATGAAATTAAAAGACGCCTACTCATTGGAAGGAAAGTTATGAGAAACCTAGACAGCGTGTTAAAAAGCAGACACATTACTTTGTCAACAAAGGTCCATCTAGTCAAGGCTATGGTTTTTCCAGTAGTCATGTGAGGATGTGAGAGTTGGACTATAAAGCTGAGCGCAGAAGAATTGATGCTTTTGAACTGTGGTGTTGGAGAAGACTCTTGAGAGTCCCTTGTGCTGCAAGGAGATCCAACCAGTCCATCCTAAAGGAGATCAGTCCTGGGTGTTCATTGGAAGGAGTGATGTTGAGGCTGAAACTCCAATACTTTGGCCACCTGATGTGAAGAGCTGACTCATTTGAAAAGACCTTGATGCTGGAAAAGATTGAGGTCAGGAGGAGAAGGGGACAACAGATGATGAGATGGTTGGATGGCATCACCAACTCTATGGACTTGAGTTTGGGTGGACTCCGGAAGTTGGTGATGGACAGGGAGGCCTGGCGTGCTGCAGTTCATGCAATTGCAGAGTCGGACATGACTGAGCGACTGAACTGAACTGAAAGTCACTTAGGGAAAAACTTGGCCTTTATATTTAAATTTAAACGTAGTTTTTTCCTTACTTTGGAAAATCCCCTGAGAAACATTCAAATTTTCTTTTCCTGTCTTATACAGCTCTTATTAATTCCCAAGTTCTTCTAGCTTAGTTTATTTATACATAGGAATTCCTTTTGCCATGTTTTCCAACTAATTATTCTTAGTTTCAGGAAATTAATGATCATTTTACCTACTAAAATTTTAATTTTTTGACTTCTCAGTCATTTGAAAGGCTTTTCTGTTGATATCTTTGGTTTTCTTAGATATATGATGTTATAAATTTAGTTACTGATAGTTTTCACTCTAATAGTTGTTTATTCTTTCTTTTTTCCAATTATATTTTTGTACTATTAAAGTAGCAACATTTGTATTTGTATCTTGTTCAGTAATTTAGTGAGAATATATTGAAATGTTTTCTGGAGAATGTAATTACTTTGTGGTAAGGGACATACATCTTTTATCATTATGAAAATATCAGTGTATCTTTTGTTAAGAAATTTTATCAAATTTCTTTTTGGTATATTATAATGATCACAGAATGTGTCTCTCTCTCCCTAGAAATATGGGGAAATATATAAGTCCTGATATTCAGCTATTTGCATTCTGGGCATAACTCTAAATAATGTTTTCTAGTTTTTTATTTTTCTACCAAGTAACTCAATTTGTCAATATTTTATTTCAAAATTTTGCATCTATATTTCTAATGAAATCTTTTTTAAAATTGAAGTATAGTTGGTTTACAACATTGTGTTAGCTTCTGGTGTACAACAAAATGACTCCGTTTTATATATATGTATACTTTTCCAGATTCTTTTCTATTATAGGTTATTAGGTTATTGCAAAGTATTAGCTATAGTTTAGGACTTTGTTGTTTATATGTTTCTTATCTGGTAGTGCATATCTATTAATCTCAAGCTTCTAATTTATGCCCCCTCCCGCCCCACTTTCCTCTGTATGACTGTTTCTGTTTTATAAATACGTTTTTTTGTATCTTTTTTTTTTTAGATTCCACATGTAAGTGATATACTGAATTTGTTTTTCTCTGACTTATTTTACTTAGTGATCCATCCAAGTTGCTGCAAATGGGATTATTTCATTCTTTTTTGTGACTAAGTATAAGATCCTGTAGAGTGGGAAATGGCCACCCACTTCAGTATTCTTGCTTGGAAAGTTCCATGGACACAGAAGCTTTGTGGGCTACAGTCCATGGGGCCACAGAGAGTCAGATACAACTGAGCGACTAAGCACATGCATACACACAGATATACACCAGAGCTTCTTTATCATTTATCTGTCGATGGACATTAGGTTGCTCCCATAGCTTAGCTGTTGTAAATAGTGCTGCTGTGAACATTAGGGTGCATATATCTTTTAAATTAGTTTTCTTTGAATATCTGCCCAGGAGTAGAATTACTGGATCATATAATATCTCCATTCTTAGTTTTCTAAGGAACTTCCATCACATTCTCCATAGTGGCTGCATCAATTTATATTTCCACCAACAGTGTAGGAGGCTTCCCTTTATCCACACCTTCTCCAACATTTATTATTTGTAGACTTTTTGATGATGACCATTCTGACAAATGTGAGATGATACCTTGTAGTTTTGATTTGCGTGTCTCTACTAATTAGTGATGTTAAGCATCTTTTCATGTATATACATGCCATCTGTAGGTCTTCTTTGGATAATTATATCTATTTAGATCTTCTACCCATTTTCTGATTGGACAGAAAATTTGTTGTTTGTTTGTTTATTTATATGAAGTGCTATATATGATATTTATATGGGGCTTGTATATTTTGAAAATTAATTCCATGTCAGTCACACCTTTTGCAAATATTCTCTCCCACTTATCTTTTCATTTTGTTTATGGTTTCTTTTGCTGTGCAAAAACTTATAAATTTAATAAGTCCAGTTTGCTTGTTTTTGCTTTTATTTCTTTTGCCTTGAGAGACTGACTTAAGAAAACAGTGCTTAGATTTATTTCAGAGAATGTTTTGCCTATATTCTCTTCTAGGAATTTGGCATCATGGCTTATATTTAAGTCTTAAACGATTTTGTGTTTATTTTTGTGTATGATTGAGGGAGTGTTCTAACTTCATTGATTTACATGTGACTGTCCAGTTTTCCCAACACCACTTGCAGAAGAGTTTATCCTTTCTCTATTGTGTATTCTTGCCTTCTTTGTCAAAGATTAATTGACCATAGAATGTAGATTTACTTCCGGACACTCCATTCTTTTCTATTTATCTGTAATACCATGCTTTTAAAATTACTCTAGCTCTGTAGTATATTGTCTGAAGTCTGGGAGGATAATGCCACCAGCTTTGTCTGGCATAAGAAGGACTTATATGGACCCTTCTGAAACTCTTCCAAAAGACTGAAGAGAAAGGAACACAGCCAAAGTTATTCCATGAAGCCATCATCACCCTGATATCAAAAGCAGATAAAGATATTACCAAAAAAAAGAAAGTTAAAAGGCAGTATCACTGATAAATATAGATGCAGAAATCCTCAACAAAATATTCACAAAATGAATCTAGCAATATATAAAAAGGATCATTCATTATGATCAAGTTGGATTATTCTGGATTCACAAGGATGGTTTCAGCATACTCAATCATTGTGATACCCCATATCAGCAACAGAAAAGACATAAATCACATGATCACCTCAGTAGATATGGAGAAGGCTTTTGATACAATATTCAGTATCCATTCATGATAAAACTCTTACCAAAGTGGGTATACAGGGAGCATATCTCAGCAAATAAAAGCTGTTTATGACAAACCTACAGCCAGCATAATACTCAACAGTGGAAAACTGAGAGCCTTCCTGCCAAAATCTGGAACAAGATAAGGATGTCCACTTTTACCACTTCTATTCAACATAGTGTTATAAATCCTAGCCACTGTAGTCAGACAGAAAAAGGAAATTAAAAGGTATCCAAATTAAAAGAGACATGGTAAAATTGATGACATGATACTCTGTATGCAAAACGCTAAAGACTCCACACAAAAACTATCAGCTCTAATAAACTAATTCATCAAGGTAGCAGAATACAAGATTAACATACAGAAATCGGTCGCATTTCTTTGTAAATATAGACTATCAAGTTTAAACGTTTAAAGCTTGTGTTTACCTGCTTAGTCCAGAGACATTTTAGAGGATGGATCTGTTCGTAGTGAGTTTGGAGTGGTTAAAGGAGTCTTGCATGCAATTAGATGTGTCAAGCCAGTGATATTTGGAACTATAAGATGTTCAGTGTCTCTGTGTAATTCAATGACAACTTAAGTTTCCTGCAGTTGTGTAGGGAAATTAAAGTCAGGTTTAATTTCAGAGCAGTATGTATTCATGACCTTTTTGCTGTGCAGTGAACTCTGTTTAATGTTTCCACTCAAGGTGCTGCAGTAATTGTTAACAAGAATCTTAACTAAAATATAAACAGTTGAATGAAGCTTTCAGTGCAGATTTTACTGGTTTAAAGCAGATTAGCCTCTTAATTGTAAGAAATTATAATGATTTCTCTGTTGCTATTACTCAATGACTTCTCTTTAGTATAAATTGACTTGTGGGATTTAATTACCACATTTATATTGTCTCACCAAAATTAAGTAGAAAATTCAATGAATCTGGCTGTTTTTAAGAGTTTTGCTATTAGATTAATAAAAGATTTTCAGAATATCAGTGTGAATTGGGCAGGAGAGATAGCCTACTACCATTCCAATAGCCACAGCCAATAATGAACTTTTGCATGAATTATGACTAGATCTAAATAATATTAATAAATAATATTTTATATAAATATTTTAATGAAAACTGACAAATCAAATGAACCATATCAGTGTCTCCTTACCTCCAGATTTAAAAAGCAACACTTTATGATAATCTCTGGGTCACATAGTTATTAGGGAATTAAGATTATAAAAAATATTAATTAAACTCAAAGTAACCAGTATACTGGAAATGCCAAGATAACTTGGTGTTCTGAAGTTATCTTTGTTGAAACACAGACTTGGTGTTTTGCAAAGAAATCATTTGTTCTGCCTTAGTGAAGCTAATTATTCTCAGCATGCAACCGCTATTTCAAAAAGGCACATCAGCCTTTGCTGTATGTTGCAGGAATTAAAACCCAATCAAATGAGATAATGAAGTGCATACAAAGGATAGGATTTCACTTTTGCAATGCAATAAAAATGAAAGCCATTAAAAATCTTGCAAAAATCATAATTTAGAGAGGAAAAACATGCTATAAAGCAAATGTTTACCGTTTATTTTAATTACTTACTGCTTAGAGGTAAGCATTAGGTTTATTTATGGTGTGGTTTAAACTCTTATTTTCAATAACTGAGGAATATGGTGGCTAACAGTCCAATATGAAGCAGCATAATGCAGGAGCTTTTTAAATTTCATGGAAGACTAAAAGGATATAGTGCATATTATTCGGGGATAAAGCTATATATTGTAGGAATTTCATGATAAAATACTAAGAAAGTGGTTATAGTAAATAGTAAAAGGCCAATATTGGTGCTCCTTTGTACCTGTATGACCTGAAAGAACAAAATACATTAGTGCTCCTATTCATTAAAAAAAATAATAACATCTATGTTAATATCAGCAACATATTACCTATTTAAAAATCTCTACTTCCTCTCTTTTTCCTGTGAACCTTACTTTTTTTCTAAGAGTATATAAATCATTAGTATGCTGCTGCTGCTAAGTCGCTTCAGTTGTGTCCGACTCTGTGCGACCCCATAGACGGCAGCCCACCAGGCTCCGCCATCCCTGAGATTCTCCAGGCAAGAACGTTGGAGTGGGTTGCCATTTCCTTCTCCAATGTATGAAAGTAAAAAGTGAGAGTGAAGTCGTGTCCGACTCTCAGCGACCTCATGGACTGCAGCCCACCAGGCTCCTCTGTCTGTGGGATTTTCCAGGCAAGAGTACTGGAGTGGGGTGCCATTGCCTTCTCCCAATCATTAGTATAGCCCCCCATAATTGCATAATGAGAGCAGAACACGATAGGGTGTGGGTCTGTCATTCGATTTTACTGAAGAGAAATCTCTTGTGATTTAAACCCATTGAGTTAGTACTTTTTTCAGTTGATTGTTTTGGTGTTTGTTTTCTTCCACACTCACCATTGTCAGTGATTCTTCCTGCTCCCACCAACACTACCTTTTTAGTTACCTGGGGTGAAATTAGAATGGATTCTAGGTTTTGTCCCTAGCTTATTATGGGAGAGACCAGAGTAAGCTTTCCTTTCAGCTGCCAACACAGTACAGTCATTGCAGCAGCCCAGAATGTGAAAGCAGCAGGATCCAGACATCAGCAATGACAACACAGAGAGCCTGAAGTTTCTGCTCATTACACACTGTGGGGACTACCTGTCTGGAGCAGTTTACTCTGCAGAGTATTGATTGAGGATAATGCCCACTGGTAGTTATTCACATGTCTAACAATACCATGGACTTTTCTCTTGATTCTGTGTTCTGTCTTCATTTTACATTTTGTCTTGGTTTACCTGATGCTATCGTATGTATTATTTTGTCCTAGGATTGAGGAAGATGGCAGTTTGGTAGCAGGTACACTTCCAAGCTCATTAACATGCACACAGGAAGACTCAGTGAATGATGTGTGGTGTATATGTACATCACTGTATCTCCAGAGCTTCACAGTACTTGGCACATAGTAGGCACTCAGTAAATATTTTCCCATTGGTTGAATGAACGGATCAGTTTTCATCAGGTTTGATTTGGCAGACATAGTGGAGATCACATAAGAACTGTGCTGAAATTAACTTTCCACAGTCACATCTGGGTTACAATTTAGCAAGCCCTGGGAAGAGCCTTGGTCTAGATGCTTGGCTTGTGGTTTGTTGACAGTAGTGTACTTGTCAGTATTTATATTCTTATTTTGGGCTAAAAATGTAAAGATTTCAGAATATTCAAACAGCTGCAAAATGTGGTTTCTGTCACTTTTAATTTAAAGACCCATGTGTTTATAAGGGCATTTTGTCCACATACTCAAAAAGCCTTAAAAAAATTGGAAAATGAGCTATGTTGTCGATTAAATAGTCATGTTTGCTAAGACACTTTTGCAGTCCTGCTTTTATTCACATCCCAGTTTAGATGCTTATGTGCATTTCTTTTCAGTTGAGGAAAGTAAAATTGGATAGTGAGCTGTTGTTCGGCCACAACTTGGCTGTTCTTAGCCCGTTTTTCAACTTAGAAAGGAAAACAGGTTTTGAGTACCTTTTTGTCCCCTTTATCATCTGCTGGCATCTGCAACATTTTTTGTGTCACCAATTAGCAAATGAAAGAAAAATTATTTTCATTGTAAATTGCAGAAGGATGCTATTGTCATAAACTGAACAGGTTAGCATCTGTATCTCAAGGGAAAAACTTTTGGAAGTAGCAGATCTGCCAGTAGCAATTAATTAGAAAGCTTTTCATACTGTTTTCAGCTACAGACGTGTACGAGCAGCTAGAGAAAATTGGTAGTGACGTCCGCTGTCACCACAGGATAGTACAAAGGATGGAGCTCATTTACTGACATTTGCTTTTTTCTTAAAGTATCCTGTCTTCATCTTTTGTTGAGCTTGATTTTCATTTTCAAATGCTGAATTCAACATAACTATAGATTTTTTTATTGCATTGTAATGTGCAGCGTGTAAGATGTAAGCATATCTTTCTCCATAAGAATGAATACATCTTACATTTGTGAATGCCAAGAATCGGTGTTGAACAGTTGATCTCTGTTCACCACCTACTAAGCTGAAGTATAAAGAAAGGCCACACTTTTAGTAAACAAAGATATATCAGCTTAAAATAGCAGTAGCAAGACTGTCAAAAATTGTTATTAAAAAAATAAACATGACTTTTATATAACAAACTGTTTTATCTCAAGGACAAGCTTGAGTTTTTAAGTTCCTTTATGGATAATCATGTATACCAAGATTCATTTTTCTTAGGAAAATATTGCCATTGAATTCATTCTGTACATCTGGTCCTAGGACATTTGAGTACAGTTGTTTATTTCCGAGTCTAATTACTAAAAAAAAAAGTTTCTTTTACATTTTAAGCACGTGAATTATTTAAATTATTTTCCTTTTTTTCATAAGCACTTTTCATGCATTTATTTCATGGACCTTGTACTACTTAAATAAATTCAAATCATACAAATAGGGGCTTCCGCAGTGACTCAGCAGGTAAAGAATCTGCCTGCAATGCAGGAGACACAGGAAATGCAGGTATGATCCCTGGGTCGGGAACATCCCCTGGAGGTGGAAATGGCAACCTCCTCCAGTATTGGTGCCTGGAAAATCCCACGGACAGGAGCCTTGTGGGCTATAGTGCACGGGGTCCCGAAGAGTCAGACATGACTGAACGACTAACACTTTCACTTTGTGTTTATTGTATTTTTAGTGCAGATATTCTCTACAAAATCACTGATTTTCAGAAAGCTGTCTCTAATTCGGGGAGATAATGTATAGGGAGATCAAGGTATCTTACTACTATTTTTTTGGCCACACTGCACTCATGGGGAACTTCCCAGATGAAGTTCCACAACTCCTGCCCTGTAAACTAGCAGTTTTAGCATTGGCCCACCAGGGAAGCCTGATATGCTACTACTTTCAAAACCATCACTAAGCACATGGGCAAATTGTTAAACTTCTGTGTTTCTCTTTTTTTTCCTGTTGTCACATAATGATGTGATTTCTATTTCTGATGTGAAAGGTTTAATGGACGTTTAACATATGAAAGTAATGAACATCAGTTAGTTTGTCTTCATAGTTGATTAAAAATGTAAAAGAAAAATTAAACTAGAAAATGAAATTATTGACTCCCAGTTAAACATTATGGGTTGAATATAAGAGATCTCTGTGCTTCATCTTCAAACCCTGCTAAAACAACAGTAGCAGAATTTTAAATGTATTAAAACAGGGCTGTCTGGTGATGAAAGTAAAATCCAATGCTGCAAAGAACAATATTGCATAGGAGCCTGGAAAGTTAGGTCCACGAGTCAAGGCAAATTGGACATGGTCAAGCAGGAGATAGTAAAGAATAAACATTGACATCTTAGGAATCAGTGAACTAAAATGGATGAGAATGGGTACATTTAATTAAGATGACCATTGTATCTACTATTGTGGGCAAAAATCCCATAAAAGAAATGGGGTAGCCCTCATAATCAATAGAGTCTGAAATACAGTACTTGGGTACAGTCTCAAAAACAACAGAATGATCTTAGTTTGTTGCCAAGGAAAACCATTCAACATCATAGTTATCCAAGTCTATGCCCCTGCCACCAATGCCAAAGAAACTGAAGTTGGTCAGTTCTATGAAGACCTAGAAGACCTCCTAAAACTAACACAAAAAAGATGTTCTATTCATCATTGGGGATTGGCATGCAAAAGTAGGAAGTCAAGAGATACCTGGACTAACAGGCAAGTTTGGCCTTGGAAAACAAAACGAAGCAGTGCGAAGGCTAACTAAATTATGCTAAGAGAGTGGATTCATCAAAACAAATACCCTTTTTCAATAACACAAGAGATGACTTTACTCATCAGTTCAGTTCAGTTCAATTCAGTTGCTCAGTCATGTCTGACTCTTTGAGACCCCATGGACTGCAGCATGCCAGGCCTCCCTGTCCATCACCAACTCCTGGAGTTTACTCAAACTCATGTCCATTGAGTTGGTGATGCCATCCAACCATCTCATCCTCTGTTGTCCCCTTCTTCTTCTGTTTTCAATCTTTCCCCACATCAGGGTCTTTTCAAATGAGTCAGTTTTTTGCATCAGGTGGCCAAAGTATTGGAGTATCAGCTTCAACGTCAGTCCTCCCAATGAATATTCGGGACTGATTTCCTTTAGGATGAACTGGTTGGATCTTCTTGCAGTCCAAGGGACTCTCAAGAGTCTTCTCCAACACCACAGTTCAAAAGCATCAATTCTTTGGTGCTCAGCTTTCTTTATAGTCCAACTCTCACATCCATACATGACTTCTGGAAAAACCTTATCTTTGACTAGATGGACCTTTGTTGGCAAAGTAATGTCTCTGCTTTTTAATATGCTATCTAGGTTGATCATAACTTTTCTTCTAAGGAGCAAGGGTCCTTTAGTTTCATGGGTGCAGTCACCATCTGCAGTGATTTTGGAGCCCCCCCAAATAAAGTCTTTTACTGTTTCCACTGTTTCCCCATCTATTTGCCATGAAGTGATGGGACTAGATGCCTTGATCTTAGTTTTCTGAATGTTGAGTTTTAAGCCAACTTTTTCACTCTCCTCTTTCACTTTCATCAAGAGGCTCTTTAATTCTTCTTCACTTTCTGCCATAAGGGTGGAGTCATCTGTATATCTGAGGTTATTGATATTTCTCCCTGCAATCTTGATTCCAGCTTGTGCTTCATCCAGCCCAACATTTCTCATGATGTACTCTGCATATAAGTTAAATATGCACAGTGACAATATACAGCCTTGATGTACTCCTTTCCCTATTTGGAACCAGTCAGTTGTTCCATGTCCAGTTCTAACTGTTGCTTCCTGACCTGCCTACAGATTTTTCAAGAGGCAGGCCAGGTGGTCTGGTATTCCCATCCCTTTACGAATTTTCCACAGTTTATTGTGATCCACACAGTCAGAGTCTTTGGCATAGTCAATAAAACAGAAGTAAATGTTTTTCTGGACTCTCTTGCTTTTTTCAATGATCCAAGGATATTGGCAATTTGCTCTCTGGTTCATCTGCATTTTCTAAATCCATCTTGAATATCTGGAAGTACATGGTTCATGTATTGTTGAAGGCTGACTTCGAGAATTTTGAGCATTGCCTTACTAGCATGTGAGATGAGTGTGATTGTGCGGTAGTTTGAGCATTCTTTGGTATTGCCTTTCTTTGGGATTGGAATGAAAACTGACCTTTTCCAGTCCTGTGGCCATTGCTGAGTTTTCCCAATTTGCTGGCATATTGAGTGCAGCACTTTCACAGCATCATCTTTCAGGATTTGAAATAGCTCAACTGGAATCCTGTCACCTCCACTAGCTTTGTTTGTAGTGATGCTTAGGCCCACTTGACTTCGCATTCCATGATGTCTGGCTCTAGATGAGTGATCACATCATTGTGGTTATCTGGGTCATGAAGATCTTTTTTGTGCTGTTCTTCTGTGTATTCTTTCCACCTTTTCTTAATATCTTTTGCTTCTGTCAGGTCCATATCATTTCTGTCCTTTATTGTGCCCATCTTTGCATGGAATGTTCCCTTGGGATCTCTAATTTTCTTGAAGAGATCTCTAGTCATTCCAATGCTATTGTTTTCCTCTATTTCTTTGCATTGATCACTGAGGATCAATGCACTGAGGATCTTATCTCTCCTTGCTATTCTTTGGAACTCTGCATTCAAATGGGTATGTCTTTCCTTTTCTCTTTTGCCTTTCGCTTCTCTTCTTTTCACAGCTTTACACATGGACATCACCAAATAGCCAATACCAAAATTAAACTGATTACATTCTTTGTAGATGATTACATTCTTTGTAGATGATATGAATAAGCTGTGTACTGTCTGCAAAAACAAGACCTGAAGCTGACTGTTGCTCAGATCATCAGCTTCTCATAGTAAAATTCAGGCTTAAACTAAAGAAAGTGGGAAAAACCACTAGGCCAGCCAGCTACGACTTAAAATCTCCTATGAAAATGCAGTGGAGGAAATGAGTAGATTCAAGGAATTAGAACTTGTAAACAGAGTATCTGAAGAACTGTGGATGGATGTCCATAATATTGTACAGGAGGCAGTGAAGAAAACTATCCCAAAGAAAAAGAAAAGCAAGAATACAAATTTGTTATCTGAGGAGGGTTTACAAATAGCTAAAAAAGAAAAGTGTAAAACAATGGAGAAAGGGAAAGGCATATCCAACTAAGCACAGATTTCCAAAGAACAACACAGAGAGACAAGAAGGCCTTCTTCAGTGAACAATGTGTAAAACTAGAAGAAAACACCAGAAGGGTAAAGATTAGAGATCTCTTCAGGAAAATTGGATATATCAAGGGAACATTTGCCCAAAGATGGGCACAATAGAGGACACAAAAGGTAGAGACATAGTAGATGGCTGAACAGATCAAGAAGAGATGGAAAGAATACATGGAAGAACTATATAAAAAAGATACAGATGAACCAGATGACTATGATGGTGTGGTGGGCCACCCACCACATTCTGGAGAGCCAGAATTTTGGAGAGCAAGACATTCTGGAGAGCAAAGTCAAGTGGGCCTTAAGAAGCACTGCTGTTAATAAAGCTGGTGGATGTGAAGGAATTCCAGCAGAGGTATTTAGAACCCTAAAGAATGATGCCATCAAGGTGTTGCATTCATTATGGTCAGCAAATCTAGAAGACTTAGCAGTGGCAACAGAACTGGAAAAAGTGAGTCCTCATCCCAGTTCCTAAGAAGGGTAGTACTAAAGAATGTGCTAACCATCAGACAATTGCACTTATTTTTCTTGCTAGTAAGGTCATGCTTAAAATCGTGCATGCTAGGCTTCAGTACTATGCAAACCAAGAACTTCCAGATGTCCAAGCTGGATTTAGACAAAGAAGAGGAACCAGAGATCAAACTGCAGACATTTGCTGGATCATAGAGAAAGCTAGGGAATTCCAAAAGAAACATCTATGTCTGTTGCATTGACTATGCAAAAGCCTTTGACTGTGTGGATCATAATAAACTGTGGAAAGCTCTTAAAGAGACAGGAATACCAGACCATCTTACCTGTTTGTTGAGAAATCTGTATGTGGGTCAAGAAGCAGCAATTAGAACTCTATATGGAACAACTGATTGGTTCAGGATTGAGAAAGGAGTAAGACAAGGCTGTCTGTTATCACCATGTTTGTTTAATCTATATGCTGAATGCTGGGCTGGATGAGTTATAAGCAGTAATCAAGATAGGCAGGAGAAACATTAGCAACCTCAGATATGAGGATGATACTACTCTAGTGGCAGAAAGTGAAGAGGAACTAAAGAGCCTCTTGATGATGGTGAAGGAGAAGAGTGAAAGAGCCAACTTAAAACTAAACATTAAAAAAACTTAGATCATGGCATCTGGTCCTGTTACTTCATGGCAAACAGAAGGGGAAAAGGTAGAAGTAGTGACAGATTTCCTCTTCTTGGGCTCGAAATCACTGAGAATAGTGATTGCAGCCATGAAATCAGAAGATGTTTGCTTCTTGGCAGGAAATCTATGACAAACCTAGACAGCATGCTGAAAAGCAGAGACATTACTCTGCTGACAAAAGTCTGTATAGTCAAGTCTATGGTCTTTTCAGTGGTAGCTGAAGTATGGTTGTGAGAGCTGGATCATAAAGAAGGCTGAGTGTGAAAGAACTGATGCCTTCAAACTATGATGCTGGAGAAAACTCCTGAGAGTCGCTTGGACAGCAAGGAGATCAAACCAGTCAATCTTAAGGGAAATCAACCCTGAATACTTGTTGGCAGGACTGATGCTAAAGTTTAAACTCCATTATTTTGGTCATCTGATGTGAACAGCTGACTCACTGAACAATTCCTGATGCTGGGAAAGACAGAGGGAAGAAGGAGAAGAAAGGATGAGATGGCTGGATGGCATCCCCAGTGCAGTGGACAGGAGCTTGGGCAAACTTCGTGAGAGGGTGAAGGACAGAGAGGCCTGACGTGCTGCACTCCATGCAGTCGCGGAGTCAAACATGACCGGGTGACCAAACAACAGCAACACTAGCTTCCCTAGTGGTTCAGTGTTAAAGAATCCACCTGCCAATGTAGGAGACATGGGTTCAATCCCTGGTCCAGGAAGATCCCACATGCTGTGGATCACCTAATCCTGTGCACCACAGCTACTGAGCCTGCGTGCTAGAGCCCGGAAGCCGCAACTGCTAGAGCCCATGTTCGGCAGCAAAAGAAGCCTCTACAATTAGAAGTCCAAGCTTGGCAATGAGAGAGTATCCCCTACTTGTCACAACTAGAGCAAAGCCTGTGTAGCAACAAAGACCCAGCACAGCCAGAAATAAATAAATAAAAATGTTTAAAAATGTATAAATACATGAGAAAAAGAGGAGTTAGTACAAATAGTGTTGCATCTCCAAACTTGCATCTCCTACTTGATTTTTTTTTTCCCCCACCACCGAGAGCTACCTGGGAAGCCCATAACTCTCTAGAGAGCTGAAAACATGTAAGAGGGTTATATCATCTAGGTAATCAGACAAAGAAAAATCATAAGGCTTTCGGGTGACACAGTTGTCTGAATGCAATAATTTATGGTTGAAATATTACTATTTATTTATTAAATCTATTCCATTTTCTTCATCTTGAGCCTACAGGGAGATAAATTTCCCAGCTTCCCTTGCAATCAGATTGTGACTATATAATATCTTTTTTGTACAATGGTATACAGAGATAAATAATGTAGACATCTCATAGAACTGTAGCACTCTCTTGCCCTCTCCTTTCTTTCAGAGGCATCCATGTAGAACACATGTTGAAATACTGAGTCAAAAGATGGAAGCACTCTAGGTCCCTGGAAAGTAGAACAGTTGAATCAGTAAACTTGAATATAGATCAATTGAAATGATCTAATATGATGAATATGGAGGGAAAAACAAAAAGATAACATGAGCAGTGCCTCAAAGATCTGTGAGACAGCATTAAACATGCCAACAAATAGGTTGTGGAAATTCCAGAAGTAAAGGAAGTAGAAGGGAACCCTAAAAAAATGTATTTGAAGAACTGGCCCTCAAATTTGATGAGAAACGTTAACCAAATACCTAAGGAACTCAACAAAGCCTGAATAGAATCAGAAATCTACATCAAATACAATAAGAATTTATTATAAAACAAGAGAAAAAAAGACTTATCAAGTCCAAGGGAACCACAATTGAAACCATGGGTTAAATCTGTTTCATCTTCCTTCACTAATCAGAGTCATTTTAAGATTTACATGTCCTCCAAGCAGCATGTAACGTGGACAGTACGCCATTTGACTGAGTTGTTTTCTAGAAACTTGGAGTCAGCTGCTTCTAGTTCCAGCTTGAGCTGGTTAAGACGGGTAGACCCACTGATCCTCTAACTGGACAAGTCTGAGTATCCTCTCCATGACATTTTGAACATGCATAGTCCTGTAGCTTAGCTATGTATTTCCAGAAGAACAATTACTATAGCTTTTTTTCCAGTCAGCTTTTCCTATGCTCCCCATGCCTCAAACTGCCCTGCTTCATTATTCATTATCCCATAAATACCTGGAACTCCTTGCCTTTAGGGAGGCAGATTTGAGATTTGGAAATTAACAAATATATGTAAAAATGACTCACAGAACAAGGAATTCATCCTAAGGGAAATTAAAAATATATTTTGAACTGAATTAAGATGAAACAACATGTCTGAGTGAACTCTGGGAGTTGGTGATGGACAGGGAGGCCTGGTGTGCTGCAATTCATGGGGTCGCAAAGAGTCGGACACGACTGAGCGACTGAACTGAACTGAACTGAATGCAGAAGAGCAGTGCTTAAGGAAATGTTTTGATTTTAACGCCTATGTCAAGAAAGGCCTACATCATAAAACAAGAAAGGCTCATATAACTTCAGTAAGTAACCTAAGTTCCTAAGTAACTTAAGGCCTCAGTAACCTGTTTCCACCTTAAGAAACCAGAAAAAAAAAAAAAAAAAAAGGCAATTAAGCCTTTGGCAAAAGGAAAGAAATTATAAAGTTAGAACCAATGAATTTAAAGAAAGAAAATCAGTATTAAAAAATCAGAGAAATCAGAAGTTCTACGAAAAGACTGGAGAAAAGGACAAACTTATAACTAGGATGATTAAGAAAAAAGAAAACGGATACAAATCACCAAAATCAGGAATGAGAGAGGAGAACACAGTATCAACTTTATATGATACTTTTTGGCTTAAAAAACAGAAGTATTTTAATTAAGGTGTGTATGCTTTTTTTTTTTTTTTTAAAGACATGCTGCTTCACACTTAATATACTACATTATAGTATGAAAATAACTCTTACGCCCTGGGAGAGCAGAATATTCCATGACTCCCTTTATGGTGATATTTGTTTTATTATGATAGCCTGAAACTGAACCACAGTCTCTCTGAGATATACTTCAGAGTGGAACAAAAGTAAACCATTTGATATATGGTCAGTTGATTTTTGATTACAAAACGCTGAGACTCTTCAGTGAGAAAAATGACAACCTTTTACAATTGAGTGTCCATGTGCCAGGTAATGAGTTTAGAACTTTACTATCATACCATGCATAAAAATTAACTCAAATGGATCACACTTAAACCTATGTGACCACTGCACCTATTGGTGGTGTGCAAAGACCCACCATGGAACTCAGTGATGCTGGTGTCTTTTTAGCCTGTACATTTCTGAAGGCCTTGGTGATTCGTGTGGTCTCTGTGTGTTCACTTGGACATAATCTTTTCTTTGGTCTTCCTTTTCCTTACATAATGTGTCTAATCCAGCAGTGTCTCTTCCTTCCCTGTCATTTCAGTTTTCATAAGTGTTTGTCCAGGCTTCTAGGAACCATCAGTTTGCACCACCCCTTTCAGTCTTTGGCAGAGTATTAAAATTTGTATCCTTGGTATGTTTCTCCAAGTTAATAAATCTCTTATCCCCATGGGTTCTGAACCCTAATTAAACACGCTCAAAAGCAAGCCTCTTGAATAGTCTTCTGGCTTCTACCAGTAGTTGCTAGCTAATTCTCATAGGTACTTTGCTAGTTCAGCCTTTTATTCTCTTAACAAACTTAGCATGACTAGGCTGAATTAATGCTGCAATTGGGTTTCCCTGGTAGCTCAGCTGGTAAAGAATCCATCTGCAGTGCAGGAGACCCAGTTTGATTCTTGGGTTGGGAAGCTCCCCTGGAGAAGGGATAAGCTATCTATTCCGGTATTCTGGCCTGAAGAATTCCATGGAGTCCCAAAGAGTTGGACATGACTGAGCAACTTTCACTTTCTGGATTTTGAGCATTACCTTGATAGCATGTGAAATGAGCGCAGTTGTGAGGTAGTTTGAACATTCTTTGGCATTGCCTTCTTTGGGATTGGAATGAAAACTGACCTTTTCCAGTCTTGTGGCCACTGCTGAAATTTCAAATTTTGCTGGCATATTGAGTGCAACACTTTTACAGCATCATCTTTTAGGATTTGAAATAGCTCAGCTGGAATTCCATCACCTGCACAAGCTTAGTTTGTGGTAATGCTTCCTAAGGCCTACTTGACTCCAGGATGTCTTGCTCTAGGTGAGTGACCACACCATCGTGACTATCCAGGTCATTAAGATCTTTTTCATATAGTTCTTCTGTATATTCTTGCCACCTTTTCTTAATATCTTCTGTTTCTTGTTAGGTCCATACCATTTCTGTCCTTTATTGTGCCTATCTTTGCCTGGATTATTCCCTTAATATCTCCAATTTTATTGAAGAGATCTCTAGTCTTTCCCATTCTATTGTTTTCCTCTATTTCTTTGCATTGTTCACTTATGAAGGCTTTCTTTTCTCTCCTTGCTGTTCTCTGGAACTCTGCATTCAGTTGGGTATTTCTTTTCTTTCCTCTTTTGCCTCTTGTTTCTCTTCTTTTCTCAGCTATTTGTCAGTCCTTCTCAGCCAACCACCTTTCCTCCTTTCATTTCTTTTTCTTTGGAATGTTCACCACCTCCTGTACAGTGTTACAAATCTCTGTCCACAGTTCTTCAGGCACTCTGTCTACCACATCTAATCCCTTGCATCTATTTGTCACTTCCACTGTATAATCATAAGGGATTTGATTCAGGTCATACCTGCATGCCCTGGTGGTTTTCCCTACTTTCTTCAATGTAAGCCTGAATTTTGCAATAAGAAGCTGATGGTCTGAGCCACAGTCAGCTCCAGGTCTTGTTTTTGCTGACTGTATAGAGCTTCTCCATCTTCAGCTGCAGAAAATATAATCAGTCTGATTTCAGTATTGACCATCTGATGATGTTCATGTGTAGAGTCATCTCTTGGGTTGTTGGAAGAGGGTGTTTGCTATGACCAGAGCATTCCCTTGGCAAAAGTCTTTTAAACATTGCCCTGCTTCATTTTGTACTCCAAGGCCTAACTTGCCTGTTACTCTAGATATCTCTTGACTTCCTGTTTTTGCATTCTAATCCTCTATGACAAAAAGGACATTTTTTTTTGGTGTTAGTTCTAGAAGATCTTGGAGGTCTTCATGGAACCACTCGACTTCAGCTTCTTCAGCATTAGTGGTTGGGGCATGGACTTGGATTACTGTGATGTTGAATAGTTTGCCTTAGAAACGAACCGAGATCATGCTGTTTTTGAAACTGTACCCAAGTACTGCACTTTGGACTCTCTTGTTGACTACAAGGCCTACTCCATTTCGTGAAGGGATTTTTGTCCACAGTAGTACATATCATGGTTATCAGAATTAAATTTACCCACACCTGTCTCCATGTTAGTTCACTGATTCCTAAAATGTTGATATTCACTCTTGCCGTCTCCTGCTTGACCACATCCAGCTTACGTTGATTCATGGGCTTACCATTCCAGGTTTGTGTGCAACATTATTCTTTACAGCATTGGCTTCTAGTTTCACCACCAGATGCATCCACAACTGAACATCTTTTGCTCTTGGGCTCAGCCTCTTTATTCTTTCCAAAGCTATTTCCATGCTCTTCCCAGTAGCATACTGGACAGCACTTGACCTGGGAGGCTCATATTCTGACATCGTATCTTTTTACCTTTTCATACTGTTCATGGGGTTTTTTGAGGCAAGAATACTGGAGCAGTTTGGCATTCCCTTCTCTAGTAGACCACCGTTTGTCAACTAGGCTGACTTAGTGCTTACTCCTACCTATCAACCCAAACGCTAGGAGAGGTGGTATATGCCATCTCTTAACAGGGAGAGGTAGGCTGCCTCTCAGTGCTTTAAGAGTTCAGAGGAATCTGGGGAACCAGACATGGGGCCATTGACTCATATATCAGGTTCCAGGTTTTTCCAAGCAGATCCTAATGTTAGCTTAACACATGGGTCTCAGTTGACCATTCAGTTATCTTTGAAGTTGTCAACTCTTAATGATTAAGTTTTGGGTTTGATCTTCAGCTTTGTTCCCACTCTGCCACTGTAGGAGATAGAGTCTCTTTTTCAGGGCTCCAGGCTTTCATATTTAGTTTTCAATTGTTTGTTAAAGTTCAGTGCATTTTCATTATCCACCTGTAGGACACCAGCACAACTAGTGATAACTAATCAATTATGTTGCCTCTGTATACATTATTCCTCTGTACTTTTGAGCATCTGAATCATTGCATTGGCCTGATGTTCTGTATGGAAGCATTCTCCCAAGTTAACCCCTGGTGAAATATTTTAATGATTGGGGTACTAAGTTGTATCAGGACTATTGATGCCTCACGTACCACCCAGGATGAGGTCCTTATTGTAAGGTTTACAGTGAGTGATCCATTCTCCAAACCTGGAAGGATCTGAACCAAAATACTGTACATTTTTACCTGATACTCAAAACAAGGAGTCTGAATACTCATAGCAGATCTTTATTGTTTCCAGAGTTAGTTCCGAGTAAAATGGAGAAATTCTAGTGTTTATTTTCTTTGTGTAAAACTATTTAAAATTTAGAATCTCCTCTCCTTTCAGCATATATACTGACAAGCCAGCAGACTAATAAACTAACCAACCAACAAACAGAACAAAGTAGTTATAAAGAAAAAGGAATTAGAAAGAAAATAGATGGTGAAGGAAAATAGATGATTAATATTGGAGTCAGAATTGGGGAAGTAAAATTCATTGTTACTTATTGCAAAGATAAAAAGTGAAATATTTTATCTTTTAATAGTCTGGTGGGTGTGGCAAGAAGGGGGAAATAGAAGCCCAAAATTATTTTTTTCTACCCCAAATATTGGTCAACTATGACACCTAGAGGCCACACAAACAGAATTCTTTTGGGTAACTTTTTTTTATAAGGCAAGATGTGTTTATGTAGAGAATTCTTTAAAGTTATTTCAAAATGGATATTCTTAGATAGTTTGCCATGTAGTCCTGAATAACAGATATATTCCTTCATTTAATCATTATTTTTCTTCCTAAAAACTGATGCTATTAAAAGTTATTTCCCTCTCTGTCAAGTAAATGAATTTTTGATTGATTTTAAGTGCTGATCCTAATCACTGAAAGTCATTGTCTGTATATCTTTTGGGTCATCAAGTATGGGCATATAGTTATTTATGTTCTACTGAAAGAGAAAACACATGTATACATCTGTGCACACCCACCCTCTCTGGAATTTGGAAATAAGGACAAAAATAATAAAGACAGATACAAAAGCAACACATGAGAGGTAATAGGGTCAGAACTGTCTTCTTTCTAAAAATTAAAAACACCATAAATTCTTTGCATTTTTCCATCCATTGCTTTGAAAACTTTTATTGCCTGGCTCATTAATACTTGAATAGTTCTTCATGAAAAATGAGTGATTGACTTCAAGGCAGGCTGTGCAGATGGTCAGTTTGATCTGCATCTTTGAGACTTCTCGTGACAAAATTTTGACATCATGTCATGAAAACGTTTGTGTGTTATTTATGTCATTTGCTAGAAAACAAAGATTGCTGTGTCTTGCTATCTCTTGCTGTTTATCAGTTTTATTGATAGGATTTATCTGACTGGATACTATAGCTTTCACAAAGGAACATGTATCTGAATATATATATCATTTATGTGTCCTCAGAGACCCATACATTTCTGTCCTCAAGTGCAATAATGACATTGTTATAGAACACATATGTGACAGTGGTGGAGACAAATGTTTCTATGACTTAGTTTCTGTAACCTCGTCCAGAGGTATCTGTCACTAATTGTGCATGTGTGTGTATCTGAAGTGATTTTTTTAAACTCTTTAAAATTGGATGTTTGGGGCTAGTGCACTGGGACGACCCAGAGAGATGGTATGGGGAGGGAGGAGGGAGGAGGGTTTAGGATGGGGAACACATGTATACCTGTGGCAGATTCATTTTGATATTTGGCAAAACTAATACAATTATGTAAAGTTTAAAAATAAAATTAAAAAAAAATAAATGTAAAAAAAAATTTTAATTGAAATATAGTTGATTTACAAATGTTTCTGGTGTCCAGCAAAGTGATTCAGTCATACACATACATATATGTCTATTCTTTTTCAAGTTCTTTTCCAGTATAGGTTATTACAAAATAGTGAATATAGTCCCCTGTGCTATACGACTGGCCCTTGTTATTTGTCTATTTTATAGATAGCAGGGCTTCCCTGGTGGCTCGGATGGTAAAGAATCTGCCCGCAATGTGGGAGACTTGGGTTCAATCCCTGGATTGGAAAGATCCCCTGGATCAGGGCATGGCAACCACTTCAGTATTCTTGCTGGAGACTCCCCATGGGCGGAGGAGCTTGGCAGGTTACAGTCCATGGGGTCACAAAGATTCAGACAGGACTGAGCAACCAAGTACAGTGTATATCTGTTAATCCCAAATTCCTAATTTATCCTCCCTTTCTTCTTTGATATCCATAAGTTTGTTTTCTATCTATGATTCTATTTCTGTTTTGTAAATAGCTTCATTTGTATAATTTTTGTGGATCCCATATATAAGTGGTATCATATGATGCTGATCCTTATCTGACTTACTTTACTTAATATGATAATCTCTAGGTCCATCCATGTTGCTGTAAATGGTAATATTTCATTCATTTTTATGGATGAATAATATTATTTAGAGTAATCTTTAAGCTTTGTGTAAACTGAAATTAAAAGAAGGAAACCAATTGTTGGCTGGTTTCAAACATTACAGCAGAATATGAGCCCTAGTCATGTATTTGAAGTGGCAGCAAATTTGGAATTAGCACCAATCCCTTGTTCTTCGGTATAATGCTTGAAATTGTAGCCATGATGTTTTAACTCTTGACCAGTTAAGAAATTATTATACAACTATGGACAAATACAAAAACCAGAATCTTAAATTTTCTTTTGACATTAAGCTCTTAAGTATAGCATCTGGTGGCTTTTCAAAGGGTTAGGTCATTATCCTGTACATCAAATTGTCCTAGCTTGAATCCTTAGATTCTCTGTCTTCTGTTATTTAATGACTTTCTACTTGGTGGATTGGTTTGGGAATTTCCAAGATTGCTTAGAATGGGCTGATTAACTGAATACTTTGTTTTAAATGCTGTTTGTGCCAGAAGTAGAGGATTTTAGGGTTTATCACCCCAACATCTGAGAAAGGAAAACAGTATAGGAAAACACTGCCTTTGTAAAGTGGTGTTACGGAGTGTTCTCTAAGAAGACAGACCCAAAAAAGCTATAGCAAATCCTATTCTCTTCTTTGGTCTAACTGTTGAAACATGTACTCTTCCAGGCAGCCACACACAAGTTGGAATCAGGCTTTTTTGTATCCTTTATCAACCTATAATCTCTTGATGGTTGCCTACTATTTTTCACCAGTGAAGAAATAGTAATCCACACTAGCTTATCTCTCCTAATCACAGACTCACAGAGCGAAGGCTCTCTGAGCTTTTAATTCCCTCTTAGAGGCCTAACAGAGTGGAAAGTAAACAAAGACCAAATTTGCAACCTTCAACATTGCTAATTTCCTCTGATGTCAGAATGCTTAAATAGTCAAGACCTAGAAATTATTTGATCAAACCTGCTTTTAATCTAATGCATGCAGCAGGGCTGTGTCTGGAATGATCTGCAAAACGACAGGCGTCCCAGGAGAGCTTTATGGAAGGTTTCCTCTTTCAGGAACAGCAGTTTCCTCATTTTAAACTCTGCTTGGCTATGCTGATGGAGTAAATTCATAAAGAGTAGTTTTCCTGCTTTTTAGATTTTGTTTTATTTGGCTAAATATTGTCGACTGGATGTTAATAGTTTTCTTTGGCTTTCTTTTTAGCCTGGTTTTTAATTGGCTAAATGCCTTGATATTATTTTAGCTTTACTAGGAAATGAATAGTAGAGGTTATTATTGGGGAGAAGAGAGAAAGGGCAAAGCATTATCAGACTTCACACACATTTCTTTATTACTACTGGTTTAAGAAAGAGAAAACAAAGAACAAAAGGTCCAAACCCATTAAATTATATAAAGACACTTTTCCTACAGTAGTGTTATGAGAAATCAGTGTCAAATATTTTTAAGTAAAGAATTTACTAATTTGGAGATACACAAGTAAAACTCAATTTGTCCTTTAATTTTACTCAGAACTGTGTGAATCCTTAAAAGTAACATAATTTTGACAGAGAATAAAGGGATAGCACTTTTATATTTATTTTTATATAAATATAAAATATTTTATAAAATATAATTTTATATGTGAAATATAATTTTATGATTAGTTTTTGTAAAATGTTATCCATATAATTAGGTATCACTGTGAATACTTATTAATACTAATTCAGTTTTAAAGGCTGTTAAGAGACAATGTACTTTGATTTCTAACAGATCAGTACTGCTCATATTTTTACTGATAAAATTAAGTTAAAAAAAAAAAGATTTTTAAAAGTTTAAGTGCCTTTCAACAGCAAGTAAATATTTCTGCTTTTTTCCTATTTTTTTCACTTCTGATGATAAATACTGCTCCCCACATAAAGTAATTCAGAAGCACTGATGCTTTGTGTAAATAAATATATACTAAGAACATGCCTTCGATCTAGCATTTGACTCCTTGGGTGACGAAGAATTTCAATGCCTGTTATTTGTCATGCCGAAGCCTGTCGGGTGGTGATTCTTTTTATTGGTGTATCCCTCCAAACATATTTCATCACGCCATGTGCACTGGAGTTCTTTGGGTGTGTTGGATCCGGGTGTCCCCTCTCCGGTGCACTCGCCTCCTCTCTCGCCCTGGCGCTCTAGCCGCCCCCTGCCTCCAGCGCCCTCGGTGCCGGGGTCGGCTCACGCCCCCTCCTCTCTCTCCAGCTGGCTGAGGCGGGGGCGCGCTGCCTCCCGGACTGCAGGACCTGCTCAGTCAGCTGGGGCCCCCTGCGGACGGCTGCCTCCCTCGCCGCCAGGACCTGCCACTCTGCGCGGAATGGCAGCGGCAGCAGCATCCCCGCCAGCGGCGGCGGCGGCGGCAGCCACGGCCACCGCAGACGCTATTGTTCCCCGGTGTTAAACGCGCTTTCCCTCCTTTTCATCTGACACGAAAACGAACAATAGCGGGAAAGAGCTTTGCGTTCTGTACTTGGGAAGACATTCCGAGGGCGAAGGAAAATTCCCTGCCCGCCGCGTCCCCTTCAGGGATCTGGACCCTGGAGCGGCTGCGGGCGGCATGGGGCTGCCAGCGGGGCGCTCGGCGTCCCGGAGCCGGGGCACTGCGGGCCGGCACCCGGCCGTCCTGCCGCTCCTGCTGCTGCTGCTGTGCCCGGGCGCCTACGGGGCTGCGGCGCCTGGCGAGGCGGAGGCACCCATCCTCTATCTGTGGAAGACTGGTAAGTGGAATGGAGTGCCCCAGTGCTTCCCATCTTCACATCTGGGTCCACATCACAAAACTGCTGGGCTTCAGGAGGGACCCCTGTGCTTCTTGATGACCTGGGTGTGCTGGGATCCTAAGGTAAAAAGTATGATTCCTAGGAGGCAAATTAGGTCGTGTCCGAGGCTATTGGGAAAGAAGAACCGAATAACTAAAAGGCATTAGTGAGTCACTGGAATGATATTTCCCTCACAGCTTCATAGTTAATGAGGGCAACCAACGCTGCACTTTCATAATTAAGTGCAATATTTTTAACCTCTGTGTTCTCATTCTGTTAGGACTTTCTTAAATATATTTCTGGCAAAGAGCAAGCAAACATTTAGCCCCGGTTTTTATTCTGTGTTAAGGCAAACAGTTCACTGATGTATACGGATACAGACTTAAATTTGTTAAGTGTAGCTTATGTGGGACACGTGGAAACAAGCCAAGTGAGGGCATGTCTAACAGTTAAAGGCAAATGGGGCGCCAGTGAGCTGGCTGAGACCTTGTACAGCTCAATTTTAATGAGTGAATTGTGGGGTTCTTGAAGTGTGTGATTGTTAGGATGTTTAGGTTTAAACTTTTCCTGTCTTGAAAATTTTTTTTTTGCTTTGTTTTCAACCAGCCAACAAAAGCAAGCAAGTAATTGCCCCTTGGAATCTCCCAGCAAAGTGCTGACCAGAGGTCCTGGTGGGGCAGTGACAGGCAGGAAAACAATACCAAATGAGGAATTACCACTCCTCTCCTGGGGCTCCTCTCTCCTCTAAAGGACGCTGAGAATTCTTCAGCTGACCTGAAACTTCTTGTTTATAGGAAGAAAGTGGGAAGCATTATGCTTCGTGCTTCTGGCTAGGGATGGATTTTAAAGAGTTTCTTGGCAGTGCCTAAACATTAAGAGAAGGATGCAGTAGATATGATGGGGAAAGGTATATTACTGGTCATAGGATCACAAATGAGTTGCGGAGAGTGTCTCTGACCTGACTTCAGCTGTTTTTAGAGCTCTAAGGCAGAGACAAATTAGTCTGTGCTACAGTAACATTGATATCCTAATTTTTTATAAAAAATTGTTGGATCTGTGTAGCAACTTAGTGAAGAGATTGAATAGAAACTTATCTAAAGCCAAAGTACATAATTTGCCTCAGAATCTTGCATGAAATAACACACATGTACGCATGATTAGAAAAGCCTTTTGGATATTAGTGTGAATCATTCTTGTTACCACTTGAAGTTTAAAGATCAACTGATTAGTTGATAAAGATGAAATCAAAAAATTTTTTTTTCAATTTAATGTAAAGAGTTGAGGATCTCTGATTTAGCTAAAGCCAGGGTTCAAATTTGTACTTTTAAAGTACTAACAGCCGAGCAGTAGTTCAGATCAAAGATGAGTCTAGGCAGCATTCACTGTACAGAATCTGAGGTGCCCATATGTGTCAATATCAATGTCATGATGGAAACATAAGCCAATTAAACTAGTGGAAAGCTCAGAAGAGCAAGGATATGGAGGCTTTGATTCTAGTGTCTGTTCCAGCTCTTGCTCTCTTCAGGAACGTTGGAATGTCACTTAACTTTTGATCTCCAGTTTACTCATCTGCCTGTAAATATGACCTTCTCCTGACTATTCCTCATATCATGAAGATGAAATGAGTGAGTGATGAGAATGTAATCTTTAAACTTTAGAGTTATGTGCATGGGCAAATATAAGCTAGTATGTTGAGGATAATGTAATCTCTTATGGTGAGCCTTGGTTTGGTGAAAAAAAAAAATGGTGAATTAAACAGGAGAGCAAGATAAGAACCTTTTAATTTTTTTTTTTCCCGCAGGGAAAGTAGACTTTACCATATCTATGAAGGGACTGAGAGTAGTTATCAGAGGAAATAGAGGATATTTAAAGAAGAGGGATACACGTAAATGAAAATACAGAGATGATAGAATCGTAAGTGTTCCTCATTTGATGGCAGTAAGGAGACAGGCAGGGATTTGGGAGAGAAAATGAGGTGAGACAGTCTTAAGATTCTGGTGGGATAAGCTTGGTCTTGGTAGAACAGATTATTTAGCATCACATTATTGGTGAGATCATTGAATTAAAGTGATTTAGTGAAAAGTACACTGGATGAAGAGCTGATAGAGGAACTCAGCACTGGCAGGGTCATTCAATGACTTTAGTTCTTGGTTTCCTATTTTGTGATATTTACTGATTAGGAAAGATGATATTTAAAGGCTTTTTCAACCCTGAAGTATGTGCACATATGCACATACATACACCATAAACATAGCTGTATGCATATATACACATATATAATGTATTAACATGTATATATACATATAGGATATATATGTACATAATGTGTAAGGTTAAGGATACATAGTGTATATTATATGAAAGTTTAATGTATAAGGCATTTTTAATTATTTTTTTTAAAGTCAGTCACAACAAAGGGTTGTTGAGGACTCACTGTGTGACTTACATGAAGTCATTGTGATAAAGGATTAAGATACTGTTTTCCCTGCCCGCAACAAAGTCCAGTTGAATAATATACAACAGTTGCAACAGGGCATACCATACTCATGAACAGAACACTATGAGAGCAAAGAAGTTGTATAGCTGATAGAAGGAAACAACAAAAATGTAAGGCATGACAATACAATATTCACAGGTCTTATAAGTGTTGGAGCTCAAGTCTGGAATATTTGGTGGGAATGAATGGATTTAGTGCTAATGAGAAGAGTTGGGCCAGATTGTAACAAAACTTTCAACCTATGATAAAGATGTTAGATTCTAACCTATAAGCTGGTGGAAGCCATTATAACCTAGAGTAAAGTAGCTCTTCCTGGTAAATTTTAGGTTCTTGCCTCATGGCTAAAGAATTTAATGAGAGACAGTTGATAGGTAAGAAGTGGATTTATTTAGAGAAAAACACACTCCACAGACCAGAGTGTGGGCCATCTCAGAAGGCAAGAGGCCCTGAAATATGTCTTGGTTAATTTTTATGGATTGGGTAATTTTATAGGCTAATGGGTGGGAGGGGGTTTCCCTGGTGACTTCGGCAGTAAAGAATCATTCTGCCAGTACAGAAGACTCTAGTTTAGCCCCTGGGTTGGGAAGATCCTCTGGAAAAGGAAATGGCAACCCACTCCAGTATTCTTGCCTGGGAAATCCCATGGATACAGGAGCCTGGTGGGCTATTGTCTATGGGGTCGCAAAAAAGGAGGACATGACTTAACTACAACAACATCAATGAGAGAGAAACTATTGAAAGAGCCTGACAATGTGTGGTCAGAACAGGTCCAAAGAAAATGTCAGTAGGTGCTAAATGAAGAAGATATCTTCGGAAGGGGATGGGGGCACAAAGTATAAGACATTTTCGAGAGTCTGTAAAGGGATTATGATATATTTCAGAAAAGATCAGTGAAAGGAGGAACTAATAAGATAATTCCTTTGGGAAAAGACATTTTAAGTAGAATAGTAGAGATAGAATCTTGGTTGAATAATAAACCAGATAGTGGGAAAGTTATAGTATTGATACAGTGAGTAACCAAGTGGTATTTAAGTCTCACCACAACATTGTTGCTTTTCAACAGAGAAAAAACCCAAAATATAAGATATTAAATTATAAAAGTAAATGTTTCAACAGTTTTATGTACAGTTAAAGCTAACTTTTAATACTTGAAAAACATATTTCATACATGCAGAGTTAGAGAACGTACATTATTGGAAGGTAAATAATTTACTGTTACTGATAAGCATTAGACAGTTTTTCTATTTAATATTCTTGAGTATGGAATTGTTTCAGTAATAATTATGGCTAATTATATTCACCTAGCAATTCCAAATGAAGGGCATTGAACAAAGTATGATTGACTTAACATGAGTCAGACAAAAAATAGTAAATACATCCAACTTTAATCAATTTAGGCTGCAGATATATATTTTCAAAAAAGTTTTAATGAAATAATTGAATTTATTTTTATAATAATGAAATTACATTAAAATCCAAGAAATAGATGCACACTTCAGTTCAGTTGTTCAGTCATGTCTGACTCTTTGTGACCCCATGGACTGCAGCATGCCAGGCTTCCCTGTCCATTACCAACTCCCAGAGATTATTCAAACTCATGTCCATTGAGTTGGTGATGCTATCCAGCCATCTCATACTCTGTCTTCCCCTGCCTTTGATCTTTCCCAGCATCAGGGTCTTCTACAGTGAGTCAGTTCTTTGCATCAGGTGGCCAAAGTATTGCAGCTTCAGCTACACCCTAGCTACACAGCTTCAGATACACAGTAGCCGTTTTTCAGAATCAGGTGATGAAGATGTATATATAACTAGTTCTGAGTTTTTTTTCAAGGAAATTCTCACATTAAGCACTTTTGACCTGGGTTCATCCAATGCAAGACAGTGCTATTAATGACTGGCACTGTGTGCTTTACAGTTAATTGCACATAAAATAATTGTTTCATCAGATTAAAATAAAAACAGGCATTATCCTTTTTTCTTTCTGTACTAATATAAAATATTCTGCAATGTATATGAAAAAATAGCCATCTTGGTCTTACCATTCTTTAAATAACATAGGTGAGAAGAATGTTATTCCAGGTAGTAGGAATATAAGGTTGACATTATCTTTAAAAAAAAGTTTTGCATTTCAGTTGTGATTATAATTTGTCTTAATTTGGAATGTGACACAGTTTGCTTATTAAATGAAGAATAGAGATGGAGCAGAGGGAGGGATGGACACAGTATCCAGGGATGGACAGGATGGGTAGATGATCAACGCCAGTTTATTTGGGATAACATAGATCAAAATGTTTTTTTCATGGTACCTGTGGAATTATTTCATCACCCTGAATATTTTCTTTCATCCCCATTATGGATAAACATCTTGTATTTTGTAGGGGTTTTCTGAGGATTAAGTATAATAACATATGTATATACTTGTAGAATACTTCATATATATTGGGACTTCAATAAATGTTAAGGTATATTATTGCTATTATTCTATTATATAATAGAATGGTTACTTAATTTTATGACCTGTAGTAAGTCTAATAAAGTGCCTTAGCTTTCTATAAAGGATCTGTTTTTTGTAAATGCACTAGAAATTACACATTGATACAATTATAGTGCTAGATATTCCAACAAATTATAAGAGAAGCAGCATTGTGAAATGGAAAGATCATGGACTTTGAAATCAGACAAATCATTTTAAATCTTACCTCTTCCTTATTGGTGAAATTACTTAAGCTCTGACTTTTTTTCTTACCTTAGACTGGTGACAGGGGTTCTGAAATTAGAGGGCATTTGTAGAGTTTTAAAAAGTAGTAACTAGTATTTAGCACAGTACCTAAAGTATAGTGACTATATTTAAAAAAATGTTAGTTCTTTTCCCATTCTTTACCTTTTTCTCTCCTAAAAATGTCATAACTTGAAGGAGTTTCACTGATCCAACACATTTATCTGTTTTCTCCAACTAAGAAACACCAAGACAAACAAACCAAATCTAGAGAGAAATGTTTTATTGCAGACTTGTCTTTTTTTGTTGTTATTTAATTACTTTGGTTCTTACATGTAGATAGCGTGGACCAAAGACCATGAAAATATTCTGAGGTGCAAATTCAGGGTGAATTATATAAATATAATTTTCATACTTTATTTCATATAGTGTCTTAAGATTTCTTTGGAATCTGAACTTTCACATTCTTGCAGTTACCATTGTCACCAGTGTTTTCCAAATTAAATATATTCACAGTAGAATTGCTTGTGGATATGATTTGTTTAACATCCTAGGTGATGATTTAAATAAATAAAAATCTACAGTTTGTGCCCTATTTTCCTGCTCGTCTTTCTTAGCATACATAGCACAGTTCAGTTGAGTCACTCAGTCGTGTCCGACTCTTTGCAACCTGATGAATCGCAGCACGCCAGGCCTCCCTGTCCATCACCAGCTCCCAGAGTTCACTCAGACTCATGTCCATCGAGTCAGTGATGCCATCCAGTCATCTCATTCTCTGTCGTCCCCTTTTCCTCCTGCCCCCAGTCCCTACCAGTATCAGAGTCTTTTCCAATGAGTCAACTCTTCGCATGAGGTGGCCAAAGTACTGGAGTTTCAGCTTTAGCATCATTCCTTCCAAAGAAATCCCAGGGTGATCTCCTTCAGAATGAACTGGTTGGATCTCCTTGCAGTCCAAGGGACTCTCAAGAGTCTTCTCCAACACCACATTTCAAAAGCATAAATTCTTCGGTGCTCAGCCTTCTTCACAGTCCAACTCTCACATCCATACATGGCCACAGGAAAAACCATAGCCTTGACTAGATGGACCTTTGTTGGCAAAGTAATGTCTCTGCTTTTGAATATGCTATCTAGGTTGGTCATAACTTTCCTTCCAAGGAGTAAGCGTCTTTTAATTTCATGGCTGCTGTCACCATCTGCAGTGATTTTGGAGCTCCAAAAAATAAAGTCCGAAACTGTTTCCATTGTTTCCCCATCTATTTCCCATGAAGTGATGGGACCAGATGCCATGATCTTCGTTTTCTGAATGTTGAGCTTTAAGCCAACTTTTTCACTTTCCTCTTTCACTTTCATCAAGAGGCTTTTGAGTTCTTCTTCACTTTCTGCCATAAGGGTGGTGTCATCTGCATATCTAGTACTCCAGTTTTATTACAAGCTTGTTGATTATCTGCTCCAAAAATCACATGCTCAGGATTTGTGAAGGTTTAATAGCTCAATGGACTGTGGTAAGACTGATCACTCCTAACACAAATTGTAAGTAGCTACCCTGGAAAAGGAAATGGGAACCTACTCCACTATTCTTGCCTGGATAATCCCATGAACTAGAGGAGCCTGGAGGGCTTCAGTCCATAGGGTCACAAAGAGTTGAACACAAGTGAGTGACTGAACGTGCATTTGGTTTGTAAAATAATAAAATACCCAGTCTGGACTGAGATTAAGAGTTCTGTGGAGCAGCACATACTGAGGTCTTTTTCTGCCTTTTGTTATTATATAAGAAAAGGTGGGAAGAGATGGATAGGGTGAGGTGCTGATGTTCTGATTAGGTTATTGGGGAAGTGTGATATGCTTTGAATCCTTTTAGGAGGAAGTGAAGCCTCTCAATCTCTGATTTAAGTTTGAGTGATGACACTGAACTGTGGGTCTTTCTGGAATGGGAGAGTGGAAGCTTCCAGGCTTCCTAATATAAAGGCACATTAGTGAGTTCTTTAATAACAGAAGCACTGGGGAAGTGGCATTCAGGAAAATACATCTTTCCTATCACAAGCGTATCATGGGGTGTGAGTTAAAGGTGCCAGTGAGTCATAAGGTAGAGATTTTTTTCTAATTTTCTTCATTGGAACTTTACACTTGACACTTTAGAATGAATTAAAATGATGAAAAATAAAGGAATTTGCATTTAATCCCCAAATACCTAAGCAATAAGAAAAGTACTTTATTTAAAGGAAGAGATATAACAATTGGGCTTCCCTGGTAGCTCAGCTGGTAAAGAATCCACCTGCAATGCAGGAGACCCCAGTTCAATTCCTGGGTCAAGAATATCCCCTGAAGAAGGGATATTCTTGGGCTTCTCTGGTGGCGCAGACAATAAAGAATCTGCCTACAATGCAAGAGATTTTGATTCTGTCCCTGGGTTGAGAAGATTCCCTGAAAAAGGGAACAGCTACCCATTCCAGTATTCTTGGCTGGAGAATTCCATGGACAGAGGAGCCTGGCAGGCTATAGTCCATGGAGTCACAAAGAGTTGGATATGACTGAGCCACTTTCACTTCACTTCACTTATAACAATTAAAAATAACCCAGTAAGGAGAGTGGCGGAGAAGGCGATGGCACCCCACTCCAGTACTCTTGCCTGGAAAATCCCATGGACGGAGGAGCCTGGTAGGCTGCAGTCCATGGGGTCGCTAAGAGTCAGGCACGACTAAGCAACTTCACTTTGACTTTTCACTTTCATTCATTGGAGAAGGAAATGGCAACCCACTCCAGTGTTCTTGCCTGGAGAATCCCAGGGACGGGGGAGCCTGGTGGGCTGCCATCTATGGGGTCGCACAGAGTCGGACACGACTGAAGCAACTTAGCAGCAGCAGCAGCAAGGAGAGTGGAGGGAACATGAGTACTTAAAACAGTGATACCAAAAGTACTATCTGTTGCTTCTGATATGTCCTTGCACCTAACCAAAAGGATGTCTTCTCATCTTCTAGAAGAACTATTGAGCTAATTGGTATTTTGCATAATTTAACATGTGAAATCATAATCTTTGGGAAATCATTTTTATTGGCTCTATATTATTGAATCAGCTGTGCTATGAGAAAAAAAATGAAATAAGGGCAGATGGAGAAAATCATAAATAAAGACAATATAAAGACAACCATTTTCAAATGGCACATGTAATCAAGTAATGTTTAGATGGGCTCTTGTTCCAGGAGCCATCAGAGAGAGAGATGGTTCACATAGCAGGTTTGACATCAGTTAATTCAGGAGAAGCTATGAATGACTGCTAAAACTTGGAAAGAAAGTTAGACGCAAGAGAGGAGCAACAAAACAAGGAGAGAAAAAACAGGCAAATCATTTGCATTCTTTTAAAAGCTATTTTTAATAGGCTTTATTTTTGAGCAGTTTAGATTTATAGAAAATTAAGTGGAAGAATTTAGAGTTCTCATATAACCCCCTCATCCTCTCTCCAATTCTCCCTATTATTAACACCTTACATTAGTGTGGTACATTTGTTACAACTGATGAGCCAATATTGATGCATTATTATTAATTAGAGTCCATAGTTTGCATTATAGCTCATTTTATATGAGGATTCACTCTAATTTACTTTGGGTGATTTTGAACAAATACATAATATATTCTCTAATATAGGTATGGACTATTACAGTGTCATACAAAGTAGTTTCACTGCCCTAAAAAAATCCTTTGTGCTTCACACGTTCTTCTCTACATCTGTCCATCTCTCCTCCCAGATTGCTGGTAACCAATGGTCTTTTTACTGTATCCATACATAGGCTTTTTCAAGACTTTCATGCAGTTGGAATCTTACAGTATGTGGCCCTTTCAGATTTAGTCTCACTCAATAATGTGATCTAAGTTCCTCCATTCTTTTCATGGTTTGATAACTCATTTATTTTTTTAAAATTATATTTAATTGAATGATAATTGTTTTATAATGTTGTGTTGGCTCCTGCCATACAACAGCGTGAATCATCCATAAGTATACATATGTCCCCTCCTTCTTGAACCTCCCCCCACCAACCATCCCCGCCTCTAGGTTGTCACCTAGCGCCAGGTTGAGCTCCCTGCGTTTTACAACAATTTTCATTAGCGATCTGTTTTACATATGGGAATATACATGTTTCAGTGCTATTCTCTCAATTCATCCCATCCTCTCCTTACCCCTTTGTGTCCCAGGTATGTTCTTTATGCCTGAATCTCTACTCCTGCCCTACAAATTCATTCATCAGTACCGTTTTTCTAGATTCCATATCCATACTTCTTTCAATATTCCGTTGTGTGGATATAGCACGGTTTATCTGTTTCCCTATTGAATGAAATCTTGATTGATTCCAAGTTTTAAAAATTATGAATAAAGCTGCTTTATCCATCTACATCCATATGCAGATTTTGTGTGGACCTGATTTTTTAGCTGTCTTGGGTAAATACCAGGGAGTGTGATTGCTGGATCATATGTTAAGAGTATGTTTAGTTTTCTAAGGAACTGCCAAACTGCCTTCCAAACTGTACCATTTTGCATTCTTGCCAACAGTGAATGAAAATCCCTCTTGCTCTGCATCCTAGCCATGTTGTCAATGTTTTGAGTTTTAGCTATTTAAATAGGCATGCAGTTGTACTTTCTTGTTATTTTCATTTGCTATTCCCTAATGAGAGATATGATGTTGAGCATTATCTTTTCATCTTGTCATCTGCATGTCTTCTCTGGTAAGGGATCTGCAGTCTTTTCATCACATAAATGAAAATAGTACAAGTCAGTGGAACTCTTATGTAATGGAGTTCAAAGCCTCAATCCAGCCGGTGCTGCACATACTCCATTCTTCTTGTTGCTCTGATGATGTGTCCCACAGTGAAACACAATTGTTCATATAAAGAGAAAACATATATGGGAATTAAATAATAAATTAATTGAGATGGGTGTACACTTGGTCGAGTTCTGCCTTGAGTGGGAAACTTTGGGAGAGAGTTTGACAGCGACAGACAATACCTCGAGAGAGAAGCAAATGGCCTGATATAGCAGCCTGCAAGCTTGTGAGATTTTTAAGTGTACTGTGAATGTCTTATATCTCTAGCCCACTCCGGTCTGGTTCATAAATCACATACATAGCTACCTATCCACTTGTTCTTGCGTGGAAGAAGCCAGGAGCCGGCAGAAAGTCAAGGTGCAATAAATATCCTTCTGAATTTCTGGGGAACAGGGGAGGTCTACTGTCCTGAAGCCATAGGGAAGCTGACCTGAGAACCAAGTTGTCAAGGTTAGTCTGCCGGTCAGATTACTCCCACAGACCTTCCTGTGAACACAGAGTGCTGAGCACCACCAGAAGGGGAGTAGTAGGATGATGACTCAGAAGTGGGTAGTGTTTGCACAAGGGTAGAAATACAGCCACCAAATTGCTCTGGTGAGAGAGCCTGATAGAAAATTAGCTTTTCCAAGCAAATGTATCAGACACAGGTGTGGATTATGTGGTTGGAATAATTTAACCTATGGTATATGGCCAATGCAGGGCTACCTAATTGTGGCACAGTCTGGATAAGAAGTTACCCCTTAGATTATTACAGTAGTAGCAATAGCTGGTGACTGCAGCCGTGAAATTGAAAGACACTTATTCCTGGGAAGGAAAGTTATGACCAACCTAGACAGAAGATTAAAAAGCAGAGACATTACTTTGCCAATAAAGGTCTGTCTCATGAAGGCTACGTTTTTTCCAGTAGTCATGTATGGTTGTGAGAGTCAGACTATGAAGAAAGCTGAGCGCCCAAGATTTGATGCTTTTGAACTGTGGTGTTGGAGAAGACTCTTGAGAGTCCCTTGGACTGCAAAGAGATCCAACCAGTCCATCCTAAAGGAGATCAGTCCTGGATGTTCATTGAAAGGACTGATGTTGAAGCTGAAACTCCAGTACTTTGGCCACCTGATGTGAAGAGCTGACTCATTTGAAAAGACCCTGATTCTGGGAAAGATTGAAGGCAAGAGGAGAAGGGGATGACAGAGAATGAGATGGTTGGATGGCATCACCGACTCAATGGAGATGAGCTTGAGTAAATTCTGGGAGTTGGTGATGGACAGGGAGGCCTGACGTGCTGTGGTACATGGGGTTGCGAAGAGTTGGACACGACAGAGCGACTGAACTGAACTGAACTGAATAGTAGCTGGACATTCTGAGTATTGTAGATGATGGATAGGTTTGCAAGTATATTCTATAGCATGCCTGCTAAAAAATGGCTTCTGAGCACAAATGGTGCCTGTTTGGGTTCCACTATGTAAAAATTATTTTTAGTTTTCTCTACCAAAATCAGAGAGTGTGACTGTAAATGTCAAAGGGACCCTGTGTATTCAGTACTTCCCTTTGACAATGAGTGAGAGTGGTTGCAGAGAATTGAACCTGTATCTTGAAATGAAATAAACGCTGATTCCTCAGCAGTTAAATAAATATATGTGTGTGCGTTTGCGTGTGTATGTAATAAATAGAAAGAGATGTTCCTGAGGAGACTTTTGAGCTGGATAGACGTGAATCTTGACCTAATTTTGTTGTTTATTAAGAATGTGCTCTCTGATCTCTCTGTCTCTTGTTCCTCAGACATACCATATGTATGAGGCTGGTATCTACCCTCCAGGTTATTTTAAGGGTAACTTGAGGGAAACCTGTAGTGCACTTGGGTGATGCCTGGCACACATCAGTGCTCATAAACATTCTCTTTTACTTGGCATGTCCTGCTGTGAGCTATGAATGCCTCCTCTCTGGGATGGAGTTTGTTTCCTGGATCTCTCTGTGTTCTTTCCTTCATTTTGATTCTTCTTTCTTTTTGCATCTGAATTTCAAGATTCTCTGCAACCGATGTTGCTCTGCTTTCTCCCTGCTGTCAGAGCCACCCATGTAGTTGCAAAAGCCTCTGTTTTGCTCTTTGCAGAGTTTTCAAAGTAGTTTTAAAACAGAGACATTCTACCTTAGTGTTTTATTTTTACTGTGATGGTGCATATCTTTGCCATGCAAAGAATGCTGGAGGTGTGACTCTTTAACTGGGGTGGTGTGTTCCAAAATTCCTTTGTGTGAAAACACCTAAGAATATTCTTGGCAAGACTTTCCTGGTCTGTGATGCTGTGAGTGAAAGGGTGTAGGAAATGCACAGTCAACGCTGAGGCTTCCTTTCTCAAGGTTCTCTTTCCTCTCCTATAGAACGCTGTCTCTTTTGTTCCCTCACTCGTTTCGTCCCTCCCTCTGTATGTAAATGTAAGTGTCGTGTATATGCTCTGTATATGTATGTGCACATCTTCTGTATATATAAATATCCTACTTACACCTCAGTACATGTGGTTCAAAATCTTCTTAAGGAAATTAAACGGTTTCTCAGTTTGGAGGAGAAATGGTTATTCTACAGTTTTATGCCAATTGCAACCAGTTTATTTATTTATTTATTTATTGTTTATTTATATATTTTTTTGCATTGGCAATTTATTTTATTTGTTTATTTAATTTGAATTTATTTATTTTAATTAAAGGCTAATTACTTTACAGTATTGTATTGGTTTTGCCATACATCAACATGAATCCGCCACGGGTGTACACGTGTTCCCCATCCTGAACGCCCCTCCCACCTCCCTCCCCATACCATCCCTCTGGGTCATCCCAGTGCACCAGCCCCAAGCATCCTGTATCCTGCATCGAACCTGGACTGGCGATTCGTTTCTTATATGATATTATACATGTTTCAATGCCATTCTCCCATATCATCCCCCCTCCCTCTCCTACAGAGTCCAAAAGACTGTTCTATACATCTTCGTCTCTTTTGCTGTCTCGCGTACAGGGTTATCATTACCATCTTTCTAAATTCCATATATATGCATTAGTATACTGTATTGGTGTTTTTCTTTCTGGCTTACTTCACTCTGTATAATCAGCTCCAGTTTCATCCACCTCATTAGAACTGATTCAAATGTATTCTTTTTAATGGCTGAGTAATGCTCCATTGTGTATATGTACCACTGCTTTCTTATCCATTCATCTGCTTATGGGCATCTAGGTTGCTTCCATGTCCTGGCTATTATAAACCATGCTGCAATGAACATTGGGGTACAAGTGTCTCTTTTAATTCTGATTTCCTCGGTGTGTATGCCCAGCAGTGGGATTGCTGGGTCTGTATATTCCCTAAATTTTTATAGCATCTATAAAATTATGATAGAATTACAGTTAAAATTTAATATACCATTACAAGCATACATATGCATGCACACACATACCTGCATACATAAATACATGCAACATAACATATACACGCTAATAGCACAATCATTTATGGTTAAAAGATTGCATAGAACTTCACCTGTCATCTGGTATCATGGAAATTATTATACCTCCTCACATGTGTTTTATATCTAGTATTTATAGAGGTGAGTTTTATTTTATTTTTTTAATTTAAATTTATTTATTTTAATTGGAGGCTAATTACTTTACAATATTGTATTGGTTCTGCCACACATCAACATGAATCCGCCATGGATGTACTCATGTTCCCCATCCTGAACTCCTCTCCCACCTCCCTCCCCATACCATCCCTCCGGGTCATCCCAGTGCACCAGCCCCAAGCATCCTGTATCGAACCTGGACTGGCGATTCGTTTCTTATATGGTATTATACATGTTTTCATGCCATTCCCCCAAATCATTCCCCGCTCTGTCTCCCACAGAGTCCAAAAGACTGTTCAATACATCTGTGTCTCTTTTGCTGTCTCACATACAGGGTTATCATTACCATCTTTCTAAATTCCATATATATGCGTTAGTATACTATATTGGTGTTTTTCTTTCTGGCTTACTTCACTCTGTATAATCGTCTCCAGTTTCATCCACCTCATGAGAACTGATTCAAATGTATTCTTTTTAATTTTTAATGGCTGAGTAATACTCCATTGTGTATATGTACCACTGCTTTCTTATCCATTCAGTTGCTGATGGACATCTAGGTTGCTTCCATGTCCTGGCTATTATAAACAGTGCTGCGATGAACATTGGGGTACATGTGTCTCTTTCAATTCTGGTTTCCTTGGTGTGTATGCCCAGCAGTGGAATTGCTGGGTCATAAGGCAGTTCTATTTCCAGTTTTTTAAGGAATCTCCACACTGTTCTCCACAGTGTCTGTGCTAGTTTGCATTCCCACCAACAGTGTAAGAGGGTTCAAATATATGCAATTAGGAATACTTTTCACTAAAATATTAATTACAAAATTTATGTTAAAACTTTGTTTTAGAAAATTTTATGCCAATTTAATATTCGTTGGGAGCCAACTTATGTATAAGATCTCATTACATGAGTACTTGCATTACTTCCCACTAATTTACAGCTTTTATTTTAGGATTCTTTTTATGTCTCATCATCTTCCTGTGTTTGCCTCTCTGGTGCCTGAGCAGGCTTCAAACTGCAATCCCTGTGCAGATTTCCAAGAAGTACTTTTCTTCTAATAGCACTGCTGGTCAGAATGTCCAGTAACATTGTTTATATGAAGTATTTCTTATAGATAGTTTACACTGATTGGGCTATCATTAAGGCAGTATATGTCACAACCTCAGGTGGAATGATGCAGATTAATTATTGTTTTATTCTACATGTGTATATGGATAATGTATATATCCAATGTATTTTTTCTATGAGGAATATAGTTTACTCAAAGCCACTATATTACACAATCTTGGTGACTTTTTTCTTCATCAATTTGTGTTGATCAGGTTCAATTAATTAAAACTGGCAAGTGCCTAGAGCCTGTCTTATGCCAAGCTCTGTGCTAGGTGCTGGAGCTCAAACACACACAGCACATAAACCCATTCCTTCTGAAGTCCCCTATCATGGATATGCTTGTGCTGAGTTGCTCAGTCGTGTCAAACTCTTTGCGAACCCATGGTCTGTAGCCCACCAGAATCCTGTGTCCATGGGGACTCTCCAGGCAAGAATACTGGAGTGGGTTGCTATGCCCTCCCCCAGGAGATATTCCCCACCCAGGGATCAAACCCAGGTTCCCACATTGCAGGAACCTGGGTTTCTATTGCTATTTCTTTGCCATCTGAACCCCCCGGTAAGTCCCCTATTGTGGATAAAAAAGTAATTAATTCTTAGTGAGCTTATTGTAAAAACAGAAGTATGTAATAATATAGAATGAAAAAGGGGTGATTATCTTAGAGAAGGAGACAGGGAAGGGAAGATTCGCATAATATACAAATTGAAAAATAAACAATTTACAAAGTGGACAAAGGCTATAGAGAGAAGTCCAGGCAAAGAGGAACAGTTGTGAAGAAAGTATATGGTGCACATGTCCAGGGGCAGCAGGAAGTTCTGAGGCGTGAGCAGAAAGAAGGGAGCGTGTGGACCACAGCAAACAGGCTGTCATATGGAGCTTAGCCGCTGCTTTTAATTGTTTGCAATCTAGAAGCCCAACTCAATTTGGATGGATAAAATATTACTAAGAATAAAGATATATTTGCAAATATAAGTCATATGTGAATCTGTGGATTTTAGAAGATTGTCAATTGTATGACTAAACTGTTCTAGTTCTTATTGCAAACTTGCTATGAGCATTGCTGTCTTTACTAAGTAAGGTTGATTAAACAGTTACTTCAAGAGTAGAGTATCCTTTCAGGTTTATGTATTAGGGTGACTTAATATTTTATCTTTTCCTCTACAGTTTTGATTAGACCAATGTTGAAATGAATAAACCTGAAATCTATGTATTATTTGTCTGAGAAGTCAGTGACAGAGAATATAAATGACTGAAGTGGACCAGCCATGATGTAAAGGCTAGTTAAGCTCACTCTTCTCTATGGAGACTTGGTTAATTAAAGAAGCTACACAGCTTCTCACTCTGCTGTGGGTCTGTTGAGGTCCATCATTTAGAGATGGGGTTCAGTTGAAAAAATCCTTGTAAGGGTCAATTTCCAACTAAGTCATGTCCAACTCTTTTTTGACCCCATGGACTATAACCTGTAGACTCCTGTCCATGAGATTTCCCAGGCAAGAATGCTAGAATGGATTGGCATTTCCTTCTCCAGGGAATCTTCCCGACCTTGGGATTGAATCCGTGTCTCCTGCATTGGCAGGCAGATTCTTTATCACTGAACCACCAGGGAAGCCCATAACACACAATACTGTATGCCAGATACAGTGTCTAGTGAATCAGAATTGGATTATGGGCCACTAGTTCACAGTCTTTGTTTGACCATCATGTCAAGTCTTTAAACAGGATGGAAAAGATATTTAAAAAATTTTTGTTTTGAGTTTGAGAATGACTAAGATGAGAATATATGAAACTCCAAAATCAAAGTATCTGAACAGTCCTGTTTCCAGTGAACATCAACATTTCCCTCCACTTAACATACTGTGCTTCATTCATTCTTACTAATGAACATGCCTCATGGAATGAAAGAGACTAGCAGGAGCAAGGCATTGGCTGCCTTGAGCTGGTGTGTGTAATCACGAAAATGCAGTGGAGATCACAGAGTTCAATCTCGCTATAAAACAGCTTCTCTGACAGCTTGCAGTGGTGACTGTACACCTCTAATTGGTGCGCCATCAGAATGGATTTGGATTTATGGAATCACATAATTCATAAGGAAAGGTTTGAGTGCTGCTAAGATACATCTCTCTCCCTGTCTTGTACTACAAGATTTAGTATAACTTCTTCAGTTCTGTTGGCTTGTTTTGTACAAGTACTGGCTTTGGACTGCTTGAGCTGTGAAAATTCCACTGGAAGAGAATAAATATTAAAGAGCAGATAATATGGTCTTTCTGGAGAAGGCAATGGCACCGCACTCCAGTACTCTTGCCTGGAAAATCCCATTGATGGAGGACCTTGATAGGCTGCAGTCCATGGGGTCGCTAAGAGTCGGACACGACTGAGCGATTTCACTTTAACTTTTCACTTTCATGCATTGGAGAAGGAAATGGCAACCCACTCCAGTGTTCTTGCCTGGAGAATCCCAGGGATGGGGGAGCCTGGTGGGCTGCCGTCTATGGGGTCGCACAGAGTCCGACACGACTGAAGCGACTTAGCAGCAGAAGCAGCAGCAATATGGTCTTTCAAATGTGGTTGATCAAGCACTCCACGCTGTGGGCATCATGATGTCCCAAATCATGACGAAAGTTCTCAGAGCTCTCAAGATCATTCTTCTCAACGTAATTTTGTCTCTTAATAGAATCATCTACAAGCTGAATCAATTTGATGATTTAATGAAAAACGTGAATATTAGAGGAAAGAGTGATCCTTGTACCCTTGTCACTGTAGATAAGATGAATCGCTTTTATTGGCCATGTGCTGAGTATTTAGAGTTGCTATCACAGAGCCATTTTTAATAGCTTTATTGGACATAATTCACATGCCATACAGTCCACCATTTAATGTGTGAAATTCAATAGCTTTTGGTATATTCACAGAATTGTGTATCCTTCACCACAAATAGCTATAGAATATTTTCATTACTCCCAAAAGAAATCCTGTACCCCTCAGCCCTTGCTCCCAGACTCCCCTTCTATTCTGTCACACCCAGCTCCAGGCAAGTACTAATATAACTTCCATCTCTTTATGTTTACCTATTCTGGACATTTTATATAAATAGTCACACTTGATGTGATCTTTTGTGACTGAATTCTCTCACTTAACATATTTTCAGGGTTCATCCATGTTGTAGTATGTAGTAGTACTTCCTTTTTTTATGCCAAGTAATATTCCATTTGTATGGATATACCACATTTTTAGAATCCATTCATCAGTTGACGGATATTTGAGTTGCGACCACTTTTGGTCTATAATGCTGCTATTAACATTCATGTACAGGTTTTGGTGTGGCATGCATTTCTGTTTCTCTTGAATATATACTCAGGAGTGGAAATTGTTGGGTTTTATGATAAATATATTTAATCATTTGAGAAACTGCTAGACTGAGCCATATTATTTTTAAAATTATTTTTAACTGTCTGTTTTATATTGGAGTATAGTTGAACAGTGTTGTGATGAACAATTCAAGTGTACATACACATGCATCTATTCCTTTTCAAAGTCTTTTCCCATTTAAGTTACTCCCTAATATTAAGTAGAGTCCCCTATTCTATACAGTAGGTGCTTGTTAATTATCCATTTTAAATATAACGGTGAGTATATGTTAATCCCATACTCCCAAACTCTCCCTTCCCCAAACCTTTCCTCATTGGTAACCATAAGTTCATTCTCTAAGTCCATGAGTCTGTTTTTATTTTGTAAATAAGTTCATTTGTATCATTTCTTTTTAGATTCCATACATAAGCAATATCGTATGATATTTCCCTTTCTCTGAATTTCTTCACTCAGTATGACCGTCTCCAGGTTCATCCATGTTGCTGCAAATGGCATTATTTCATTTTTTAATGACTCATATTCCATTGTATGTATGTACCATGTCTTCTTTATCCATCCCTCTGTTGATGGACATTTGGGTCGCTTCCATGCCTTACCTGTTGTAAACAGTGCTGCAGTGAACATTGGGATGCATATATTCTTTTCGACCATGTTTTTCTCTGGATATATGCCCAAGAGTGGGATTTCTGGAACATATGATAGCTCTATTTTGAGTTCTTGAAGGAACCTCCAAACTGTTCTCCATAGTGGCTGTACCAATTTACATTCCCACCACAGTGTAGGAGGGTTTCCTTGTCTCCACATCCTCTCCAGCATTTGTTGTCTGTGACTTTTCAATGATAGCCATTTTGACTAGTGTGAGGTGATATCTCATTGTAGTTTTGATTTGCATTTCTCTAATAATTAATGATGTTGAACATCTTTTCATGTGCCTCTTGGCTATTTGTATGTCTTCTTTGGAGAAATGGCTATTTGGGTCTAATGCCCATTTTCTGATTGGGTGTTTGTTTTGATATTAAGCCACAAAAGCTGTTTATAAGTTTTGGAGACTAATCCCTTGTCAGTCACATCATTTGCAAATATTGTCTTCCATTGTTTGTGTTGTCTTTTTATTTTATTTATGGTTTTCTTTGCTCTGAAAAAGGCTTTGAGTTTAATTAGGTCCCATTTGTTTGTCTTAGTTTTTATTTTCATTATTCTCATAGACGGATCAAAAAGATATTGCTGCAATTTATGTCAGAGAGTGTTTTGCCTATGTTCCCCTCTGAGAGTTTTGTAGTATTTGGTCTCACATTTAGGTGTTAAATCCATTTTGAATTTATTTTTGTGTATGGTGTTAAAACGTATCCCGATTTCACTTTTTAACATGTAGCTGTTCAGTTTTCCCAGCATCGTTTATTAAAGAGACTGTGCTTCCTCCCTTATATAGTGTTGCCTCCTTTGTCATAGATTAATTGACTCTAGGTATTTCTATCCTGTTCCACTGATGTATGTTTCTGTTTTTGTTCCAGTATTATACTATTTTGATGACTGTAGTCTGTAGTATATAGTCTGACATCGGGAGCCTCATTCTACTAGCTCCATTTTTCTTTTTCATGCTTGCTTTGACTGTTTGGGGTCTTCTGTGTTTCCATACACATTTTAGGATTTTTTTTTGTTCTAGTTACATGAAAAATACCATTGGTAATTTGAGAGGGATTGCATTGAATCTGTACCTGTAGATTTCCTTGGGTAGTATAGTCTTTTTGACAATATTGATTCTTCCAATCCACGAACATGGTATAATGTCTTTTCATCTGTGTTGTAAAACTTTCATCCAGTTGTCTTCTGATTGGTGAGGCTGTGCTCCCTCGCTGCTGGCTGTCTGAGCTGAGGTGACGCAGCACTGGGGCTGTTTGGCAGGGCTAATGGTGGCGTCCAGGAGGCCTCGCTCCAGTGAGTGCTTCCCAGGCCTTCTCTGGGCAGTTTCTGTCCCCACGTCGTGCCGCAACTACCCCCGCACCTCTGCAAGAGACCCTCTGGTGCCAGCAGGAAGACCTGGCCCAGTCACTGATGGGATGACTACTCTTTTCTCCCGTGTCCTGTTGCACACAAGATCCCCTGTGTGTCCTCAAAGAGTGGAGTTTCTTTTTCCCCAGGCCTGTGAAAGTCCTGCAGTCAGATCCCTCTGACCCTCAAAGTCAGACTCTTTGCGGACTCCTCCTCTTGTTGCCCAGCCTCCAGGCTGGGAAGGCTGCTGTGAAGCTCAGCACTTTCTCTCCAGTGGGAGAGAGAACTTATGTGGTGCAGTTGTTTTCCATTCTGTGTGTCACCCAGTCAGTGGGCATGGGACTCGATTGTATCATGGTTGCACTTCTCATCATCTTGCCCTGGCTTCCTCTCTGTCCTTGGATGTAGAATATCTTTTTTGGTAAGTTCCAGCATTTCTTTCAAAGAAGGCAATGGCACCCGCTCCAGTACTCTTGCTTGGAAAATCCCATGGACAGAGGAACCTGGTAGGCTGCAGTCCATGAGGTCGCAAAGTGTCGGACACGACTGAGCGACTTCACTTTCACTTTTCACTTTCCTGCATTGGAGAAGGAAATGGCAACCCACTCCAGTGTTCTTGCCTGGAGAATCCCAGGGACGGGGGAGCCTGGTGGGCTGCCGTCTATGGGGTCGCACTGAGTCGGACACGACTGAAGCGACTTAGCAGCAGCAGCAGCAGCAGCAGCAGCAGCATTTCTTTGTCAGTGGTTGTTCAGCAGATAATTGTGATTCTAGTGTTCTTGTAGGAAGGGGTGAGCACAAGTCCTTCTTCTCTGCAATCCTGAGCTAATCTCCTAAGCTATATTATCTTTAACTTAGCACAGCACACTATGTATTACATTTTCCAGGGGTTTAAATTATGATGTAATTATCATTTGAGAAAATACATTAAAATTCCAATAAAAATGTATTATGTAATTAGAATGTAAGTAGTTGAGAAATACAAGAAAGTACTTTAGGAACCTATAAAATCACATTTAGGAGAAAAGTCTTGAGTACACTTGTAGGATGCCTTGGAAGAAGCTTCTTTTGGGGTTTTAATCTGATCATGTAGTGAATCTTCAGTAAAGAAAAAGTAGTCAGGGTGGGAAAGCTGAGATGAGTTAAAGAATGAGTGGATGACTTAATCATATGTATTTAAAATGCACAGAAAAACCTAAGTGATGCTAATGAAAAATTTAAATGTTAATGAATTTAAGAAGTTGCCCATTTGGTGGTTTTTGCAACTTAGTGGGTGTAATAACAATCTCTGCTTGTATTCTCATGGTACACTACAATTCTCTGAGCACTCATACTCAACATGTCCTTTTGCTAAATTCTCATGATTTCTTCATTAGTGTTGGGCAGGACATAATGTTCTTCTGTTTTAATGAAAGAATAAACCCATGTTCCTAAGGCCAAGTGATTTCCCCCAAACTGCACTGTTAGTATAACACTAGCAGTCAGGATAAATATCTTACTGTCTTTGATATTATGACATAAACAAAAATAAAAATTTTATACAAAACAGTTTAAATTATATGCCCTAATATTTTAATTGAATAAGAGATAGGGAAAAAATTCTTGGGTATGGTAAGAGTGAGCTTTAAATATTTAAATTAGCATTATGTAGGATAACGTGTTGGAGAAGGCAATGGCACCCCACTCCAGTACTCTTGGCTGGAAAATCCCATGGACGGAGGAGCCTGGTAGGCTGCAGTCCATGGGGTTGCGAAGAGTCAGATACGACTGAGTGACTTCACTTTCACTTTTCACTTTCATGCATTGGAGAAGGAAATGGCAACCCACTCCAGTGTTCTTGCCTAGAGAATCCCGGGGACGGGGGAGCCTGGTGGGCTGCCGTCTATGGGGTCGCACAGAGTCGGACACGACTGAAGCGACTTAGCAGCAGCAGCAGCAGCAGGATAACATGTAGCATTAGGTAGAAGGAAGTGGCAACCTGCTCCATTATTCTTGCCTAGAAAATCCCATGGACAGAGAAGCCTGGCAGGCTGTAGTTCATGGTGTTGCAGAGAGTCAGACACGACTGAGCAACTGAGAACACATGTAGTATAAATATGAGACAATAACAGACATTTAGTTTGAATACTTTCAGACAAGCATAGGCAGATATAGTAAATGATTACAGATTTGGATGTTAATAACTATTTTCACTATTTTGTAACTTGATTGAGCATTTGACAGTTTCCTTGAGATTTGAACATTTACTCTAATAATTTTCTTCAATTCTGTGACATAAAATAATGACATGCTTTTTTCTAAATAATTCATTATCCTGTATTCAAATGTAAACATATTGTTATATTGTTCCACAATGCAAAGAATCTTAGTATTGAAAAGTTTAACTACTGCTTCAAGTCATAACTCAATATTTAATTTCAGTGTATTGATGTTACCCTTTTTTATTCCTCTTTTTTTAGAGTCTTATATGGATTTTGACTGTAGGTTTTCTCGACAGTGTAACACAGGAGTTTATACTAAATACCATTAAACAAAATATCCCAAATCTTCTTTACATCTCCCCAAATGTCCCACAGAACTTCTCTCTCTGTTTTGTAGTCGCTCACAAACATACGCACACACATGCAGGCACTTGCTTGCACAGTTTCCGTTCCCTCTCCTAAGTAGTCTCAGGTTGCTTTCACTCTCTTCTTAAGCTTTTCTTTACTGCTGGACTCTTTGTAGCCCTTCTCTTATATTAGTTTCCACCCATTCTGTGGTTCCTTATAGCTTAAGGAACAAAGTATATAGATATATTAGTGATTTGATTTATAATATGTAAAATATAATGATGTATTATAAAAGTATCCCAGTTTGTAGTCTTCCTTAAGGAGTGAAGATTTGCCGTTAAATTTAACTTGTTTTTTTTTTTTTTGGCTTTAGTTGAATACAATAGAAAACAGTAAAAGTAGTCAGACCATCTGTGTTGTGTTTAGGTACAATATTGCACTCTACCTTTAATTTCAGGGAATGGTTTTCCAAATATATAATGTGATGCAATTTCTTGAATAGGCTTATTACTGACAACAGAACTGCTGACTTGCAGTGTCCTGTACAGGGAGACTATCTTTCCAGCTGTAGAGTTCCTTTTCTTTTCTTCCCAGGAAGAGACAAAGTGAAAACCTGCCAGCATCATTATATTTGCCTGCAGGCAGTGAAACTATGACACATTCATTGTGGACTACTGTAAGGGGTACAGCTGTGAAATGAGCTATAATTTATTATTGAAAGTAAAAGAACTAGTGTAAATTTATTCAAATGAAATGCTTTGCAAACATTACAGTAAATAGGCTTGGAAACATTCTCATTCTGTCTCTTGTACTTCAAAAATTATTTTTCTGTGAAAAAATTGTTTAAAAAAATTACTTTTCTGAAGACACTATATCTTATGACATGTGATGAAAGAGATGAAAATTAGGGCTGTAAGTGTTCATGAATTTATGTGGTAGGTTTCTCCTACTAGTATAGTAGGTTTTTAAATTCAAATTCAGATCTATGCTTCAGTTCAGTTCAGTCACTCAGTTATGTCTGACTCTTTGTGACACCATAGACTGCAGCACGCCAGGCTTCCTTGTCCTTCACCAACTTGCGGAGCTTACTCAAACTCATGTCCATAGAGTCAGTCATGCCATCCAACCATCTCATTCTCTGTCATCCCCTTCTCCTTCCACCTTCAATCTTCCCCAGCATCAGAGTCTTTTCCAATGAGTCAGTTCTTCGCATCACATGGCCAAAGTATTGGAGTTTCAGCTTCAGCATCAGTCCTTCCAATGAGTATTCAGGACTGATCTCCTTTAGGATGGACTGGTTGGATCTCCTTGCAGTCCAAGGGACTCTCGAGAGTCTTCTCCATCACCACAGTTCAAAAGCATCAATTCTTCTGTGCTCAGTTTTCTTTATAGTCCTGCTCTCACATGCATACATGACTACTGGAAAAACCATAGCCTTGACTAGACAGACCTTTGTTGGCAAAGTAATGTCTCTTCTTTTGAATATGCTATCTAACTTAGTCATAGCTTTTCTTCCAAGGAGCAAGCATCTTTTGATTTCCTAAATGTAGAACCAATGTCAAAAGTCTCTCTTGACAGAGTGGATGGTTAACTCCTAAATATATCGTGAGCACATTGAAGGATCATTTTAATCCTCAAGTATAAAGTATCCAGCCAAATAGCAGTTTTACTTAGAGGAAAATGTGGAATATTCTAGAATGTTCTATTTTGAAGGTCTTTACTAACTTCTGTACAGTACATGTCCTTATTTTAAGTTGTGTTGTGTGTGTGAGTGTGTGTGTATTTGATAATTCTCTTGGTTAATGTGCACAGGAAATTTGGTATCTTAATCAAAGTCTGCTTAATGGACAGAAGAGACATTATACACAAATCACCAAGTTTTAAAATATTGTAATCCAATAAGATGTACTTAACAATAACATCATAGTGCACATAATTTAATCTGCAGTTTATCGTGATGCATAAATGTCTTCAGAAGGTTGAAGTGCACCAGAGTCTTCATTATGAACAAAATTGTATTGCTGAATAGAACTATGAGGAAGTTCTGTGAGAAATGTTTCATTGGTAGAATGCTGAATTAAGTGATATTTAAGTAGTCTTTCTGATTTAGTGGTTTTCTATATTCAAAAATTTACAAAGACTTATATCATTCTACTCACGTCAAAAACTTTGAGAGTTGAAGTTATTCTAGGTCTGTGCTAATATTGTTAACGATGTGCCTACATGTACACGTGTATATTTCTTTTATTATATGTTGCATCGTATTAATGCATCTAGAATGGACAGATGAATTCAAGTAGACAGACTGTTATTTCATCTTCTAAACAAAGCTATTCTCCCCTGTTCCATTTTAATCTATTACAAACGTGTTAGTGATATCAGCATGAGGTATGGTGCCCTCTGAGCCCCAATATTTACTGCACAAACATTTTCCTCTACTCCTGTCTAGATCCTTGTCTAACAGTGGGGAAGTACAGACTCATAGGACTGATCCTTTGGTCACGGAGCTCATGAGAGGCAGACGCAGAGCAACCATAAATCAGTATAACTGGGGCTATGGAGAAGGCATGTTTGAAGTGCTCTAAGAACACTGAAGAGGCAGTGATCAATTTGTTTGGGCTGGAGAAGGGCGAGGACGAAGAGGGAAAAGCTTGACAGAAGTGGATGACTAAAAAGCTGAGAGTTGAAATGATGGGAGAGCATGCATACTAAAGGCAGAAAGATATGAATTAACAATCTAAATGGATTTTATATTGTGAGTAGCTTTCTCCCTGCCTGTGAAACTTGTAACAACTCCCTGTTGGTATCTTCAGCAACCTCAGTGATTCCCTTCAGTTTTATTTCTTCTTTCATAAACCTGCCAGCTTTATGCAACAGCTACCGTTTCTACCTTGTTTCTGTTTCCTTGCTTGGTCTCTTATAATGTCTACTTGAACTCCACATTCTGACCTTAATCCTAGCTAGTTACTTTTTCACATTCTTTGCTTCACAGTTTAACCAAACATTCAGTTTAGATCAGCTTCTTTGTCAAGCCCACTGTTCCACAAACCCCAACTTCAAAATGAACCCAGAAATATCAAATGACTGTAATTGGTTATTACATCCAACTTCTAGCCATATTTACCTTGAACCATGTGTTATAACATTTATGCTTTGGTACAAATAAACTTTCTTTGGGGCTTTAGTGGGAAAGCCAATGAAAATTTGTGTATAAAAGTATGTTGCATATCCATTAGATCCAGGAATTAAGCAAGTGAGCAAGTTCAAGATTTACATTAAGTAGTTAATTTGTATTTAAAAAGTGTCTTAGCTCTATCTGACTTGATGATATATACTGGTGCTTACTTTAAATATTCAGTTGGTTAAGTCTTAGGGCTCCTCTTCATGTAAAATACAATTTGATACATTTGTAACTCTATAGTGATAAGGTTGTGAAAATCCTGCTATAGTAAGTGAGCTACTCTTAAGCAACCACTCAGAAAGAGAAGGATAGTGCTATGTAGTAAAATGTAATATTTGAAGTTCTTGGTACATAAGCAACAGATAACCATAACTCTAAGAGTAAAAGATTATAGGATCCAAAATTTGCTCTCCTGTGAAGACTCAGCTCAAATACCATTTCCTTGTGAAGCTTCTGTGATTTTTCTTCCTGATGGGTGGTAGTACTTTAAAGGACAATATTTCCTCTTCTTTGCACCCTGCTGAGGAGGTGCCTTCCCCAAATACCTGTAACTTTCTTTTTGATACTCTATATGTCTCTTACTCTTGAAATGTGAACTTCTTTAGTCAGGGGTTATTTTAATCACCTTTGTTACTCAGTATCTATTACATTCGTGATGTCAGTATATGGCTGATGAATGAATAAATTACCTTATTTTAGATCACTTAATTTTTATATCACTTTTGTTTTACTTCATAACATTCATGGACAATTTTCTTATTTTATTAAATTACTTTAGAAAAGTTGATATTTTTAATGGAGTATATTTTCTATTATATTGGCCATTTAGGTTGTTTTATTATGGAAAAGATGCTAAGAATTAAATTCTTGTAGGTATGTCTCTTTTGCACATCTCTGAGTACTTCTTCATGATGCAGTCTTGGAAAGAAAGTCATTAGGTTAGAAGGATGAATTCTTTTAAGATTCTTGGTACAGACTGTCAGATTATTATAACTGCTAGTAGAGAAAGGATGGTGCCTCTGTCACCTAACTAAAACTGGGCGTAAAAGTTTACAAACTTTTGCCAGTATAACAAATCTCGTCTTCTATCTCAATATTATCATTATTTTTAATTGATAAATTTTAAATATGTTAAAATATATTTTTCCATTTTTATATATAATTCTTTATGTTAGTTTTGGTTTCTTTTGAAACTGTCGTGAAGACGTTGGAGCTGGACCTGGGAGGTGTTTCAGCCTGGCATAATCAGAACATCTCAAGAGAGGGAAGGAGGGTTTTATGGAGCTGTGCATGGATAGTCAGGTAGATGGATAGGGGAGGGTCAGCGAGAGGCCCTCCAGGATGCTTGAGCAGGAGAACAGCGAGGCATATAGGAGATGCATATGGGGGTGGGTATCAATATTGTTCTGACAGCTTATTGTTTGTCAGTTAAATCATTCGTTTTGGTTTTAATTTAGAATTATTGATTTTAGTTGAGATTTGGGAAAATAGGCTTAAAAAGTTAGCTTTATAAGGGGCAACTCTTTTTTTCATTAAAAAAATTATAAAGAAGTCAGGCTTGTGTATTATAGTTGTAGTGAAATATTCATTGATTTAAAAGTCATGTCAGGTGAATTTTTACCAGATCATGTCAACATGATCATAACTGTGTCTTTTACTACTCATATCATGAATTTTTAAAATCTATTCTTTTCCAGATTCTCTTCCCATATAGTTATTACAGAATATTATGTAGAATTCTCTGTGCTATACCATATGTCCTTGTCCTTGTTGATAATCTATTTTTAAGATAGCCATTCATAAATGGTTTTGAATGTAATATATTATCACCACTTCTGAATAAAATTATTGTGGTTTTTAATATTTCAAATGTTTAAAATTGCATATGATTATGAATTTGTCTTAAACTTGAAATCACTATGATTTATTTTACGTTATGTTAACTAGCTGACATTTCCAAGCCATAAAAGCAGATGTGAATCAATAAAATTTATCATCAAATCTTTGCATATGTTCATAATGCGAGGGAATTATGTTCTCTAAAGAAATTTTAGAGTAGTGTTAAGGATTTCCATGATTATTATTAGGGATAATTAGAAATCTGCGGCAGAGAAGGCAATGGCAACCCACTCCGGTACTCTTGCCTGGAAAATCCCATGGATGGAGGAGCCTGGTAGGTGGCAGTCCATGGGGTCGTGAAGAGTCGGACACAACTGAGCGACTTCACTTTCACTTTTCACTTTCATGCATTGGAGAAGGAAATGGCAACCCACTCCTGTGTGCCTAGAGAATCCCAGGGACGGCAGAGCCTGGTGGGCTGCTGTCTATGGGGTCGCACAGAGTCGGACATGACTGAAGTGACTTAGCAGCAGCAGCAGAAGTCTCTTGGAGATTTTTGTTTATATATATATGATATTTATATATGTCTGAAAGCATTGCATTAATAAGCTAAAGAACCATAGCCACAAGTGAAATAGCATGTATATATACTTTTATTTAGTAAGCAAAAATAATATATAATTGCATTATTGTGCTTCTTCTTTAAGTACTAACAATAATAAATACAATGTAGTATTTCAGTTAATATTTTGATGACTATAAGATCAATCATTGGGATGTAGAAAAGAGACAGTCTCCAATTCTTCCAAATTCCTTTGGGAATGAGAAAAAATATTGCAGAGGAAGCATGAACCAGAATGTACGGACAAGTCTGGATGTGTGAACTAAAAGTTAAGAGACTTGCCGTGAATAGAAGTGTAGGTAGGTAGTAGACTGAGATGGAGTGGCTATGAGGTAGGTGCTGGCTTAATTACAGTCCTTGGAAGGAAACCAGCACAAGGATTCAACTTGTTACTCAATTCCCATAACTGGGAGGGAACCTAAGGGCTTGATGATAGTGAATAAGAAAAATATTTATTATCAGGCTTAATTATCAAAATTACCAGAATTAATGTTGTTTCCTTATGGAGTCACCAAATTTGTGTAAAATCTCTGTGACTTTTCCACCATCTCAGTCAAATAATCCTAGAACCAGGGTGGGTGGGCTCAGCCTGCAGATGGGGCCTCTCAGGCCCCAGGTGTGGGGACTGAGCACCACCAGGCAGTTTTTTTGAAGAAACAATGGAAGTGTTCAAAATGAAGTCACAATATTTAAAGCATTAAAGGTGGTATGAGCCAGGTTTCCATTTCCTCTGTGAAAGGAAGGAGAGATTAGCCTTAACCATTAGCTAGGAATTGACGGTCACATGATATTATAAACTTATAATTTATCAGCCATAGGCACTGTCTTGGCCAGTGTAATTCATGCACATTGAAAAACTGTGTATAGCATTTTGTGTAGCACATTGAACACATCTCCAAAAGTCTCCTAAGTAACTTTCAGTGTTGAGTTGGAAGTTGATCTCTGGGATTTTCTATTTATTTTTACATCCTGTATGTCAGGAAATGGAGAAGGCAATGGCAACCCACTCCAGTACTCTTGCCTGGAAAATCCCATGGGCGGAGGAGCCTGGTGGGCTGCAGTCCATGGGGTTGCTGAGGGTCGGACACCACTGACTGACTTCACTTTCACTTTTCACTTTCCTGCATTGGAGAAGGAAATGGCAACCCACTCCAGTGTTCTTGCCTGGAGAATCCCAGGGACAGGGGAGCCTGGTGGGCTGCCGTCTATGGGGTCGCACAGAGTCAGACACGACTGAAGCGACTTAGCAGCAGCATGTCAGGAAATCTGTTCTTCATGTCAGTGTTTATAGGAGACTAATAATTTTGAAACATCTTCACAAATCTAGCTGAGCATATGTTTTCTGGATAACAGTCAAGAAATCTGCTATTTTTCTTTTATATATAGAATAAATCCAAGAACCCACAAAAAGAGAACTTTAATCGTGTAATCAATACTGTGCATAAATATCTTGCTTAGAAGGAAAGAATACCTAAACATATATTTCTAAAATCTAATTTTACTAATTTGGAATAAAAATGAATGATAATTACAAATAAGTTCTATTTAGTAACAGAATAGTCTTCAGTAGCAGAGTAGGAGATAGGTTGTAAAAATGAATGAATATTCATTTATTCTCAAATAGAAATTGTAAACCAAAATAATTTTAATAACATTTCAATTGCCTTCTGAACAAGAAAAATTAATAATGGCACATTTACTATCCACTCAGTGTCTCTAAACTGAATCTGTTGTCTTTCTAGTAATGATGCTTATGAGACAAATTCCTCTTTGCCACTTCTTCTCCTTGTCTCCACTCTCTACTGTTAGAGACCTTCCTGATATCTAACTCATATTCTGGAGAAGCTTTTAGTTTTACACTTTGAAATACATTTGTACTCAAGTAGAGTAAGAAATCATAGACTTTGAACTGACTGAAACTTCTGCTTTTAGGTCTCTTGTTAACGTTTTATGTGACTTGCTTAAATTTTTCTGTTTTCCACTTCTCAGCTAAAAATATATTGATTGTAGTTCCTAGTGTAAAAAACTACAGTGGCTTAAGATAAAACCCCCAGCCAAGTATGGTCACTCACACTGAGGCATTTGTAGTAGCCACAGGGCCCAGCACTTGCTGTTCTCCATCCCAAAGATACAGTTTGTCCCTGCTGTCTTCATGCCTGCTTTTCCTTCAGATTTTTCAGGAAAACATTTACGTTATCTCATCATATTATATAGTCTGTTAGCTCCATCTGTCTTTTTCTAGATACAGGCACATTTTAAAAATATCTGAGCAGTTATTTGATTAATATATGTCTTCTCACAATATTTTAAGCTTTCTGAATGGAAAGGTGCTATGTCTAGATTTTCTCATCTTTGTATTTTGATAACATTGCACAGAGCTTGACACATTTTATGAGGCAGGTGCTAGTTAAATGGATAGATGCATGGATGAAAGAATGAATAAATATATGGTAGTGGAAATATTTAATGAACTTTTAATATGTCAGATACTGCACATCAGATAACACATGCATACACAAAAATCTACTAGGTACTTTTATATCCTCAGTTTAACCACAGAAAGCGTGACTAAATGATACACAGATGGGAAAGAGAAGAACTGGAAAAATAATTTATTTCCCATCCTGCTTGAAACTCAGCCTCTCTCCATCCCCCCTTTTTTTCCGTTTATTTCTAAATGCATATAAGGTGTCCCAGTATTAGTACACGCACAGGATCCAGAGACTTTTTCACTCTGTCCTTCCTTGGCTTCTCCCACAATGTGGTGATCACATATTAACAATTTCAGATTCAACAGTCTCAGGCCTCTAACACAAATTTGATATTTCTTAAACTTTGTTCTGTATCAGAAGCATGGGAGGAGATGTTCATAATGCACATACCGTTTCCCGACTCCAGGACTGTTCGTTGAATAATGCGGTCTCCAGGCGATGATATGGCAGTTGCCATGCTATGTCAGTGTTGAGGGACTTAAGCCTGAGGAAGTCTGATTTGGGAACAGAAACAGATTGTGTGCGTTAGGTATAGCGCAAGAAAGTTTCAGCCTTGGGAACATGAACTCAGTGTTGGAGATTGAAAAGTTTTGTAAAGAACATAGATGTGTCTTTATGGTTAAGAGACAGTGATATCATACATAATAGGCAGAAAAACTGTCGATATTAAATGGCTTTAAAAATCATATGGAAATACTGCCTGTGAGATGAGAAATTTTCATTTTGTAAAAATAATAGTAGAACAGTAGAAGCACTTACATGAACTGATTTAAATGTGTTCCTAATAACCATGCTATGTGAGACTGCATGTATATTCTTAAATATGTATCACTGTAATTTGTAGAAAGTTTGCCTAATTAGAATAATACACATATGTACCACAGACTTTAAAAATTTTTGCTCTTAAACAAGTCAGAAAAACATGATCATAACTTAGAGGTTTATTGTGTTTATTTTTGTCATTGTGCTGTATTTTTGTATTTTTATCATTGTTTTTGTTGTTGTTTGGCTCCCCCTAACCCCCACACCCTCTGGCACAAAAGAAAAAACATGTAGCTACTCACTTCTCCAAATATAAACAGAGCTTACTTATTTTCCGATTCTTTAGAAAAATATTTTACAAATTTAAAGTAATGTGTTAAATGTTTATAAGGTTAGATGTGAATACTTAAAACTCACGAACATAGATTACATTAATTTGGAATTCATAATATTTTGAGGAGTGACGGAAGTTCTAAACTCAGACGTACCTGCTTTTTTTGTTTTTATTGAAATACAGCTGATTTACAATGTTATGTTTCAGGTGTACCATACAGTGGTTTATTTGCATACATTGTGAAATGATCACCATAAGTATCAGTCTGTCTCCATACAAAGTTATTAAAATATTATTGATGAAATTCCTTATTTTATATACTACATTTCATGACTTGTTTACTCACTTCAGTTCAGTTGCTCAGTTGTGTCTGACTCTTTGCAACCCCATTGACTGCAGCATGCCAGGCTTCCCTGTCCATCAGCAACTCCTGGAGCTTACATGAACTCATGTCTATTGAGTCGGTGATGCCATCCAACCATCTCATCCTCTGTCATCCACTTCTCCTCCTGCCTTCAATCTTTCCCAGCATCAGGGTCTTTTCCAAAGAGTCCGTTCTTTGCATCAGGTGGCCAAAGTATTGGAGTTTCAGCTTCAGCCTCAGTCCTTCCAATGAATATTCAGGACTGATCTTTTTAGGATGGACTGGTTGGATCTCCTTACAGTCCAAGGGACTCTCAAAAGTCTTCTCCAACACCACAGTTCAAAAGCATCTATTCTTCAGTGCTCAGCTTTCTTTATAGGCCAACTCTCACATCCATACATGACTACTTGAAAAACAATAGTCTTCATGAGACAGACCTTTGTTGGCAAAGTAATGTCTCTGCTTTTTAATATGCTGTCTGGGTTGGTCATAGCTTTTCTTCTAAGGAGCAAGTGTCTTTGAATTTTATGGCTGCAGTTACCATCTGCAGTGATTTTGGAGCCCCCCAAAATAAAGTCTCTCACTCTTTCCATTGTTTCCCCATCTATTTACCAATAAGTGTTATGTAACTGTAATTTAGTAGCTCTTAGTCCCTTTCAGCTCTTTCGCACCCCCCTGCCCCCACCCCAGCCTTTCTGCAACCATCCATTTGTTTTCTGTGTCTTTGAGTTTGTTTTCATTTTATTATTTAAATTTTACATATGAGTAAGATTATGTGGTATTTGTGTTTCTCTTTGACTCACTTCACATAGTATAAAGCCCTCTAGATCTGTCTGTGTTGTCACAAGTGGCAATTTTTTTTTTTTTGTGGCTAATGTTCCATTGTATTTTTTTTTATTCATTCATGTATCAGTGGATACTTAGATTTCTTGCATATCTTGGCTACTGTGAATATTCTGCAGTGAACGTTGGAGAGCACATCTTTTCAAATTAGTGTTTTTGTTTTCAAATGCACCTGGTGTAAAATACTGTTTCTGGCACTTTCTAGTATTATTATTTTGGACATGTTTCTTAAGCACTTTATCCTCAATTCAGTCATCTGCGCATCACAAATTTTCTGTCAGCATTAGGTGAAGGAATGTATGTTAAAGACTTAGCATGGTACTTCCTGTACTTAGTTAAAAAAATAATGCAATGAATCAGTATTGACTCTTAGTACCACATCCAGCAATTGAACTTTCTGAGCTGCTGTAGGAGCCTCTTGAGACTCCCGCAGTACTTACCTTTAGACCACTCATATGTACTCCTCATTGCGCTCTACCTGGGATCCTGGATCTACTGCATGTGTTCTAGACACATATAGTGGAGCCAGCGTCTAACATGCCTGTTGACTCAGTGTACCATCTTCACGGGTTTTCATATGTCAAAGTCAGCACAACTGTTTCATTCTATATAATTTTAGGTATGTCTACTGTAGTATCGAATTCTGTAATCTTGCTGCTAAATAATTGTGTAATCTTCAGCTTCAACAATGGTAACAAGTGGGTTGGATTTTTCTTTATACTCACTTTTAGCTGTTAAAATCTCTGTCATGATCCCTCAAGTAACACTCTTCCTATACCATAACCATTTGGGTCTGGTTTTGTTTATAAAACAATTATTAAATAAAAGACAATTTTTTCAATATTCATAGGAACTTTCAGTATGAGAGATAAAACCCCAAATAGTTCTTTTTTCTTTTGCTACCAATAAATAATACAGATAAATGTTTTAGAATGACAACCAGGAATATCATCTAAGGTATGGAATTTTGTATAACAGTTCAGTTTTATTAACTGAACATTAATGTTTTCCTGATGCAATTATGAAGTAATTTAACTTGGGTATGATGTAGTCTAAAAATCAGTGTAATTGAAAACAGTGTATCATATTAAGTCCATAAAAATAAAAAGGTCCTAAGTGCTGAAGAATTTCCTTCACTGGACACTTAAGACTTTATTTGTCCAAATCCATTTCCCTATTTTAACCATTCTGATAACTAAAACAAAGTAGGAGACAATGTAAGAGACATTACAGACGCAAGTTCAATTACTGGTCGGGAAGACCCCCTGGAGGAGGGCATGGCAACCCACTCCAGTATTCTTGCCTGGAGAATCCCCGTGGACAGGGGAGCCTGGTGGGCTACAGTCCATAGGGTTGCAAAGACTCGGATGTGACTGAAGCGACTTAGCACACATGCTTGCAAAGTGCTTTTTATATTGTTTGCTAGTATGTTTCATATTATTTCTTTACTATAGCACTATTTTACCAAAATTATGAATGTTATTGCTAATATATATGTATGTGTAATTCTTGATTTTTCAAAATAAGTAAAATGATTTAAAGAGGATTATCTGATATATCAGTTATATATTGACTTCATGCATTAATAACATGTTCATATTTTTATTTCCATCTTTGTGTGTATTTAAAAAACATAAAAATGTTACTCCAATCACCTAAATAATGGTTATACAAAATGCTCAATTTATGAATACTCATCAAGAATACATGATTTATATATGAATGCATTTTTGTGTGTTTTATTTTTTTTTAAGTAAGAAAAAAGAACATAATTCTATATAGTAGTAAGAAGATAGTGTGAATAGTTATACCTTTACCTGTTCATCTTAATAGAGCATAGATGGTTAGATGAATCCTATACAAACTTTTTATCTTAAATGTGCATTAATTCAAATTGATGCTTCTGCTTTTGCCTCTGCCTATGTGTTGCTCATAATATCTGTACGTCATATATTTTAAGATGAAGGTCTAGGTGATTAAGTTTTCTCTTATAAATTATTAAAACTATTATTAGTTTCTCAAGCAATAATTTAAATTGAATGCAAGTAAATTTAATAACTATTTTGAGGTCATTCAGAGTAATGCATCATTGATTATCTATTGAAGTGATGTCTTAACATGTGAAAGTGACATTCGATAACCCTCTACACTTAGAGTAAAGCAGAAAGCAAATGAGTGATGTAGGAATTTAAATTGCCACAAAAAACACTGACTTAAATGTGTTATCCTTAAATAGCATCAGTGTTCTGAAATATAAACAGTTAATCACTTAAATATAAAAGCAAATTTTTAAATTTTTACTGGAGGTAAAAGGTAAGAAAATATGCATAAAAGCTTAGAAGGTATAAATATTTATTCAGAGTCATTTTGATTTACACAATTTCTGACTGACAAGTTTTCTAAATTGTGGAGTCTAGCTAGAAGTTACCTCGTATAATTTTATCTATTAGTGGCTTCCTTTAGAGAGCTTTTTTCAGGCTTAGAAGTGAAAACAAAATAAAAAAAGAAAGACTCTTTGTCCCTTATTCAATTTGTTATTCACATTTGAGTAGCATCTTGGATGGTGGCTCAAATGGTAAAGTGTCTGCCTACAATGCAGGAGACCTGGGTTCAATCCCTGGGTTGGGAATATCCTCTGGAGAAGGAAATGGCAACCCATTTCAGTACTCTTGCCTGGAAAATCCCATGGACGAAGGAGCCTGGTAAGCTACAGTCCATGGGATTGCAAAGAGTCGGACACAACTGAGCCACTTCATTTCACTTTTGGATGAAAACTCAGCAATGTTATTTTAGTATGCATACATTTGAACCATATTATACACGCTGTGACTGTATACCTACAAAACTCAACATAGTATAGCAAACTATTACCATTAATGGGAAAGTATGCTAAGTGACTGGATGCAAGAAAAATATACACAAATGAGTAGTTATATTTAAAGTAACTAACCAAACCACTGGACATGGAACAACAAACTGGTTCCAAATCAGGAAAGGCGTACATAAGGTTATGTATTTCACCCTGGTTATTTAACTTATAGGAAGAGTGCATCATGAGAAATGCTGGACTGGATGAAGCACAAGCTGGAATCAAGATTGCTGGGAGAAATATCAATAACCTCAAATATGCAGATGACACCACCCTTATGGCGGAAAGCGAAGAAGAACTGAAGAACCTCTTGATGAAAGTGAAAGAGAGTGAAAAAGTTGGCTTAAAGCTCAACATTAAGAATACTAAGATCATGACATCCAGTCCCATCACTTCATGGCAAATAGATGGGGAAACAATGGAAACAGTGACAGATTTAATTTTAGGGGGCTCCAAAATCACTGCAGATGGTGACTGCAGCCATGAAATTTAAAAACACTTGCTCCTCGGAAGAAAAGCTATGACCAATCTAGACAGCATATTAAAAAGCAGAGACATTACTTGGCCAACAAAGGTCCATCTAGTCAATGCTATGGTTTTTCCTGTGGTCATGTATGGATGTGAGACTGAGGCTGTAAAGAAAGCTGAGCACCAAAGAATTGATGCTTTTGCACTGTGGTGTTGGAGAAGACTCTTAAGAGTCCCTTGGACTGCAAGGAGATCCAACCAGTCCATTCTAAAGGAAATCAGTCCTGAATATTCATTGGAAGGACTGATACTGCAGCTGAAACTCCAAAACTTTGGCCACCTGATTCAAAGAACTGACTCCTTAGAAAATACCCTGATGGTGGAAAAGATTGAAGGCAGAAGGAGAAGGGGACGACAGAGGATGAGATGGTTGAATGGCATCATTGACTCGATGGACATGAGTTTGAGCAAGTTTCGGGTGTTGGTGATTGACAGGGAAGCCTGGCATGCTGCAGTCCATGGGGTCACAAAGAGTTGGACATGACTGAGTGACTGAACTGAACGGAGCCATATTCTAAATGGGAAAAGTATCATAAAAATGATAACAACTTCCAGATTAATATATGTGTTATGTAACCACATTACCAATGGATTTCTGTAGAATCCTATACAAAATTATCTTAAAGATGATCATAAAAGCTAATGAATGCATGCTAAATGTTGACTTCTAAGTGTCATTCCATTTTTAAAAAAAACATGAAAGTCACTCAGTCCTGTCTGGCTCTTTGTGACCCCATGGACTGTAGCCCTCAGGTTTCTCTGTTCTTGGAATTCTCCAGGCTGGAATACTGGAATGGGTTGTCATTCCCTTCTCCAGGGGATCTTCCCAACCCAAGGATCAAACTCAGGTCTTCTGAGTTGCAGGCAGATTCTTTACTGCCTGAGTCACCAGGGAAACTTGCTTTTAAAAAAAAGATATCTTGCATTTAAATCCAAAAAAAATACCCGACAAATATTTTAACACAGTTCTAGGAAACAGTCAAGGCATAATTATGAGTATTATAATTTATAACGATCAAAAATTTTTTGCAAATAGTTGATGGGTTGACATTATAAAAAATGTTGAACTAGGTGAAGTTTTATTTACTTGTTTTCTGACTCTTCTTTTGAGTCTTTCTTGAGCCCATATTTTTACTCCTCTCTACTCAAATATCTTTCATGTTTCTTAGGGCTTTTCATTCCATCAATTCTTTGCACACTAAGATTCATTGGTTCCAAAATATTTGGTCTCTATCCTGGTCAGGAAGCAGAAAGAAAGGGGTTCAAAGAACAATCCAACAAATGTGTATATATTTATAAAGTAGTACAAGTCTTCTGTAGTAGTATATATTTATTGATATGTATTTGAAATATAAGTAAGTATTCTATTTAAATCATATAAAAACTTAAATCTATGGGCTGGTGAAATGAATTATAATGATTGGAGACTACAAATTGTATTCGATTTTTACAGTCTTTGTTTTGTTTTTTTTAAATCAAGCCATTACCAGAAAAGTAATTGAAGGCCATCTGCTATTTGTAAAGCCTGATTTCCTGTATGTAGATGGCATCATTTTCTGACAAATCATAAATGGCTTGTAAATGCTACTAGGGGTTGAGTTTAGGATTATTAGGATATTATGTGACTCTTGAGTTTCTAAAATAAATTTTTTCTTTCCTCTCCAAAAAGACAAAAAAGTTTTCTGTGTATGCTTGTATGTATGTTTGTGTGTGCATATGTGTGTGTATATTCACATATATTTAAAAAATTTAGAATATAGCTAATTTTCCTAAAAATGCTTGAATCCGTTAAAATGATTATCCATCTAATTTTGTGCAAAATCCAAAGTTGGGTATTGCTGTAGTAAAAATAGAAACAAAACCCCATTACAAGTGTTCATTAGATATAATCTGTTTTAAAAAACAGCAACTACTAAATTCTGTAACTTCTAGGTATAAAAACATTCATAATTAACATGTATAACAACATTATACATGTTAGAAACTGTTCTAGAGGACAAAAAATCTTCAAGGCCAATGATATTATTTATGTGGTGGATAATTTGTTTTGTTTTTCTTGATACTTCGAAAATGAAATCCTATTTCTACTCTGTTGTTGTATTGTCTCTAAATATGGCACAGGTTAAATAAGTTACCTTCTGGTGCCTAGTGCTCTGCCATACATAATTTGCTTCTGTTTTGAAGAAGACAAAGATGGCATGAGTGCTTTTGTATGATAGGCGAGTGGGTGGGAGGGATGTTGAAAAATGTTTCACTGGCAAAGAGACTTATATTTTAAGTGACTTTATGAAGATGAGCTCCTCGTTATTGATTCTTAGGTCTTAGGTGACGATATTAAAGCTTCCGGGAAAATTAAGCAAGCTTAATGCTGGTACAGACCCCTTAGCTATGCTGCTTTCTCTTTCACGCTGTGGATTAGCAAGAGATTGACCTGAATTAAATCCTTATATCATATTGCTTGTTAGAAAAGAAGCAGGGGGGAGAGAAGGAAGTCGATGTATAGAAGAGAAGAGATTTCCATTTTCCTTTATATTTGGTCTGAAGGACATCACTAATGAACATTAATTCCTGAGCATAAGCTTGATATGGATATAATTCTAGATCAGAGGGATACTATTCAGTTTGACTTAATAAGAAATTCTCAATTGAATTATGCAGAGAAACAGTAATGAGTGACTGGATAAGCTCTGAAGTACTGACTATAATTTTTCAAGTTATGAGTAAAACTGTTTTTTATGCATCTCTATAACATACCCTTTATTTTACTATTGAAGAAAAATGTGACAGGAGGTATAGCTCATGTATCTTGACCTCACAAACTTATTTATCTTATACCCTCTGTGTTTAACTGGCTTTAATGTAAGTGAAATATATTAGAATATAAGTACATAAATGAAAATATAATTTAGAAAATTTTTATGTCCTTAAAAATTCCTGCTTTCCTGATTCTTCTCTACCTTTTTCCTCACTATATCACATTTATTTTTGAAAACATAATCTAAGATTCATTCTGTTTTTCTTCCTAAACTTTCCACAATTTTATGTGTTTTTATGTTGAATAATCTGATCACCAGATTGAAAAAAAAAAAAAAAACATCTGCACATTTAGTTTTTATTTGTTTTTCACATGTTCTGCCTAAAAATTTTTGGAAAAGACAAGGAACACATAGGCAGAAAAGCATTATACTAGAAGTCCAAGGCAGCATAGTTAACATTAAGCATGAGCATTTTCATTTTGTTTTATTCAGCTATTTTTTAAAGAGTTTGAAATTGGATGCTTATAAAATTTTATTTATTTTTTACTTGAAAAGTATAGCATTTCCACATGACTTTTAGAAAGAATCAATGTCTTAATGACTATGTAATATTCCTTTTTGATTATTTTTTGATTTTTTGCATATTTCTCCATTTTGACATCAAAACAATATATCTTTTTTTATTGTTTTCATTTCAGACTATTTCCTTAGATTTATAAAAGAAAAAAACAAGAGTGCATTGTATAATCATGATTTCAAGATTCTTGAGTTTTTGCTAATTTTTTTTAAGTCTAAATTTTATTTTTGTGAAAAAGCTGATTTCTTCCCCAGAGGAAGAAACATTTTTTCCAAGTTCACTGTTCAGTCTCTGTATGTCATAGCCCTTTTGTCATTGCTGTATGTTTTTCCGTTACAGACTGGAAGAATTATTTTGGTGTTGTTAATTATGTTTTGTTGCTTAAAATGTAAATATTAAATTTGCCGTTCCATTTTGATGACCTGAAACACTTATGACCTCCTCAGTCTCTCCTTTACCCTTCTTACTGTCTTACCATTTGAACCTGTTAGCTTCATTTCTCCTGTGGTTGTCCCTTTCTCTTGCATAGAGACTATATGATTCTTTTATTCTTTCAGTGATACCAAACAGTTTAATGTAACTTTTTCCCTTTCCAGTAACTTCCCTTTCCAATAACTCATTAAACACACAACAACAAAATTTTAATTGATCCATACGTACCTTACTTTGAAATTATCGTTCTCTGGTACAATGCAGAGATTGAGAAACTGCAGCCCGCAGGCCAAATCTTGCCTCAAACCTTTTGAAAGTAAAATGTTATTGGCACAGAGCCTTGTCCATCCCTTTACACATTGTCATTGGCTGCCTCTGTACCATAATGCAGAGGTGAATAGTCATGGTAAAGACTATGTGAAACAAAAACTCTAAACTGTTTACTAGCTGGCCCTTTATAGAAGATGCTCATTTATAAGATAACAGATTAAAAAAGTTTTGTTATGTTTGCTTTAGGCTACCCATGTATTTCCCCTCTCTATCTTTTATTGAAATCACAGAAACTTTAATAGATACAGTTTGGAGCTATTATATTTACTTGATGCAGAACACATAACCTTGGCTAGTTTATTCACATGTACTTCTCCTGGAATTTGTATTTGAATAGATTGCATTTTGTGGTGAAGTTCTGATTAAACTGTCCCCACTACAGGACTGCTGCAGATATATTGCAGGAAAGGAGAGTTGATAATAAACTCAGGAAGACAGAGTTTGGAGTTAGGAGTCAGTTTGTTAAGGATACATATACCATGAAGAGTAGTTTTCAATGGGCAGCAGCCATTAAGGACTTTTCATCAGGAGAATGACATTCTGATTTATGCTTTAGAACAAGCAGATTGCCCTGCTCCTGCGGAAAAGCTTTACTGTAAAGTCGAAGAGCTTTTCCATTATCAGCAGAATGATCCAAGCCAGAGAGGGTAAGAAACTTCAGTCAAGCAGTGATGATGAAGAGGTAATAGAGTGATGTTTAGAGAGTAAAAGCAGTGACACAGAAGATGGAAAGAGTGAAATGGGGGAAGTGGGAAAGACAGTTCCAAGGGCTCTAGTCTGCACTACTGTTAATGGCAGGAAATGCACAGAGAAGAGAGGTTCAGACTAATGGTTTACTTTTCAGACATATGAAGGTGAAGGTGTTTCTGGGAAATCTAGGTGAACTTATAAAGTGAATCAGAGAAGGCAGTGGCATCCCACTCCAGTACTCTTGCCTGGAAAATTCCATGGGCGGAGGAGCCTGGTAGGCTACAGTCCATGGGGTCGCTAAGAGTCGGACATGACTGAGCGACTTCACTTTCACTTTTCACTTTCATGCATTGCAGAAGGAAATGGCACCCCACTCCAGTGTTCTTGCCTGGAGAATCCCAGGGACGGGGGAGCCTGGTGGGCTGCCGTCTATGGGGTCGCACAGAGTCGGACACGACTGAAGCGACTTAGCAGCAGCAGCAGCAGCAGCATAAGGTGAATAGACTACCAGTAAACAAGAATAAAATTAGAAAAAAGCTTCCAGGGATAGCACCAGGAAATGCCCCAAAGCAAGCGATAGGCAAGGAAGAGGAGGAAGCAAACAGGAGGAAGCGTGAAGCATCCACAGAAAGGGAATGGTGCTATGCAGCATGCATTTACACACTTCACTCGTTTTATGCAATTCCTCTGTGACTTTACAATGTAGAAATTGTTTTTCACTTGCTCATATGAAAGAAGAGCCATCAATACCACAATTTGAGATTTAAAGAACTAGACTCTATAGGTTTTGTGTCCTGTGTGCATGATCAGTCACTCAGTAGTGTTTGATTCTTTGCAACCCCATGGCAAAGAGCACCAGGTTTCTCTGTCCATGGAATTCTCCAGGCAAGAATACTGGAGTGGGTTTTCATTTCCTCCTCCCAGGGATCTTCCCAGCCCAGGGCTTGAACCCTTATCTTCTGCGTCTCCTGCATCACAGGCAGATTCTTTACCGCTGAGTCGCTGAGCCCTGTGTTCTCTTTATGACTAAATATTTTCTTAAAAGGGAGACAACAGTAAATACCTAGGCTGCCATAATTTACTAAGGAATTTTCTTTATGAATCTTTTGTTCATGTGAGCAGACAAAGGTTCACCATGAAATATACTTTACAAATATTACTCAACTGTTAAAATCAATTCAGCTTTGAAAAAACTACAGTTGTTCCCCAGTTCTTAATAGAAGGTAAGTACATCAGATCTAACTGCTTATATTCCACAATTTCCTAAGAAAAGGAGATAATGATGTGAGGGGAATAATGTATTTATTGGTAGGAGAGCAATTCCAATGAAGTTGCCAGAGCTATCTATAATGAGAGATAACAAAAGCCAGTTGCCAAGTGAATTGGATGGAGGATACTCGGTGGCAATCAGAGCAAACAGCTGAGACATACTAACCTGAAGGTTTTAGGTTTATATACTAGTTATTATATTTATGATTACTTTCAATTGTATGTTACCATATATTTATTATCCAGGGTATCTTCCCAACCCAGGGATCGAACCCAGGTCTCCTGCATTGTGGGCAGATTCTTTACCAGCTGAGCCACAAGGGAAGCCCATATATTTATTTATACTATATCAATTAGAATTGACTAGCCTGTGTCCAGCCAGGTTAAGTACTTATTGTTAAAGTTGTGTGCAGAAGTAAAAGGGTCAAATATAGTTTTATTTTGATCTTGTAAATTTATAGTAGACCAGAAAATTATGCATGGTTAAATTTTCAGCCCTCCTTTTTTCGTTCTTTACAATACTATAAACTTGATAGCATATTACAATAGAATACAGGGGGATATCTAGAATGGGTTTTTTCCTTTAAAAATGTTGTGAAAGCAGTAAGATTTGTGAGTAGTCAACCTGGTGGAAAAAAACACGTTTATTTAAAACTTTATCTCTTGAAGAAAATTGATAGAAATTAAAATAAAATCATCTATTATCTCACTGACTTGAGGGTATGACTATGGTCTATCAGTCTTCATATTTTATTTTTATAAGCTTGTAATAATACATATTTTGGCATTTATGTGTATCTACATATGTGTGTATACTTGAATCTAAAAAATCTTAAAAATCATTTGGTAAAAGCTTTCCTAGGCATTAGATAACCATATTTTTATCAGTGTTGATCAGCATAGTAGTCTTCAAAATTTTTACAGTATTAGGAGAATTTCAAGTGAAAAAAATTACTTGTTTTTAATGTAATTTTAAACTTCATTAGGCAGAAATGCTCCTACTATCTCCCACTAGGAAGATCTTACTTTATAAATTTAAATTTTTTGTTGTTGTTATTGTACCAAAACAGACAACGAACCAACATAGAGGAATTTGAAGGACTGTGTATGAAGCATTCTATTGCAAAGTAGGGAACTGATTGTTCTTTACTTAATCACCCCCATTCTCTGTACAGTTGCTTTTATTGTTCCTTCTGTGTAAATGTTGCCAATCTGAAGATATGTTACAGCTTAGCTCCCTAATATCAGTTCAATTCAGTCACTCAGTCCTGTCCAACTCTTTGCAACCCCATGGACTGCAGCACGTCAGGTTTACCTGTCAATCACCAACTCCCGAAACTTGCTCAAACTCATATCCATCGAGTCAGTGATGCCATCCAACCATCTCATCCTCTGGAGTCCCCTTCTTCTCCTGCCTTTGATCTTTCCCAGCATCAGGATCTTTTCCAAGGAGTCAGTTCTTTGAATCAGGTGGCCAAAGTATTAGAGTTTCAGCTTCAGCATCAGTCCTTCCAATGAATATTTAGGACTGATTTCCTTTAGGATGGACTGATTCAATCTCCTTGCAGTCCAGGGACTCTCAAGAGTCTTCTCCAACCCCACGGTTCAAAAGCATCGATTCTTCGGCACTCAGCTTTCTTTATAGGCCAACTCTCACATCCATACATAACTACTGGAAAAAACATAGTTTTGACAAGAAAGACCTTTGTTGGCAAAGTAATGTCTCTGCTTTTTAGTATGCTGTCTAGGTTGGTCATAGCTTTTCTTCCAAGGAGCAAGTGTCTTTGAATTTGATGGCTGCAGTCACCGTCTACAGTGATTTTTGGAGTCCCCCATTTTAAGTCTGTCATGTTTCCATTGTTTCCCCGTCTATTTGCCATGAAGTGATGGGACTGGATGCCATTATCTTAACTTTCTGAATGTTGAATTTCAAACCATCTTTTTCACTCTCCTCTTTCACTTTCATCAAGAGGCTTTTTAGTTCCTCTTTGCTTTCTGCCATAAGTGTGGTGTCATCTGCATATCTGAGGTTATTGATATTTCTCTCAGCAATCTTGATTCTAGTTTGTGCTTCTTCCAGCCCAGCATTTTGCATGATGTACTCTGCATATAAGTTAAATAAGCAGGGTGACAATATACAGCCTTCATGTACTCCTTTCCCAATTTTTGAACCAGTCTGTTGTTCCATACCCAGTTCTAACTGCTGCCTGTTGACCGGCTTACAGATTTCTCAGGAGGCAGGTGAAGTGGTCTGGTATTTCTATCTCTTTAAGAATTTTCCATAATTTGTTGTGATCCACACAGTCAAAGGCTTTGACGTAGTCAATAAAGCAGAAGTAGATGTTTTTCTGGAATTCTCTTGCTTTTTCGATGATCCAACAGATGTTGGCAATTTGATTTCTGGTTCCTCTGCCTTTTCTAAATCCAGCTTGAACATCTGGAAGTTTCCTCAGTAATATTGGTTGTCATACAGTCAGCACTGTTATAATACAATCAGCACCATTCCTTTTCTATTTATTTATTTTTAATTTCTGTACAGTATAGCAGTATTTGAGCTGCTTAATTTGATTTTCAACCCCAGTAATTTGGTTGACCTCATTATAGAACATTCAGAAGTTTTAGCCTAGTCATGTAGGCTTTTATTTTCACTTTGATTGAGAAGTCCATGAATATTTAATTTGCCCCTTCTAGACTTCAAAAAATATCTTTATTTCGCTTAAAATCTCTATTTCAGTACACTTCTTGTATCTTCTTATGTCCAATCTTATCTCCATAGATTTAGTTTTCGAATAAATACTGGAAGTAAAGTATCAATGCAGAACAAAGATTTTGTTATTCATATTCTATAAAATTTTAATACTGATTCTAGATATGCAAAATTGCATGTGCAAATTTACTTTCTCCAACAAATAGTTATGACAACAAATTGGACTCCCAGAAGTCTGTATCACATAAATCCCTCCTAAGGAGCTTAGAAGATGCTTAGGAAGAAGCGCACCCTATGAGTAATTATTCATGAACTGCCATTAGGGACGTACAGATAAATTGCAATTTAACAGAAGGTCAAGAGAGTTGGTAAAACAAAAGTATTTTTTGTGTTGGTTCTTAAAAGACAAGGATTTATCTAGTTGGAAAAGACAGTTGTGAGGTCCACAATTTGCCTGTTAGACTAGAGTGGCCTCCTAACTGGTCTTCTCTCTTCCATTCTTGCCCTCCATATAGCAGTCCAGGTGATCATGCCTGCTCTTAAAAATATCCCGAGGGCTTCTCTTTCCCCTTGAAATAAATCATAGCCATTTATAGTGGCCTGTAGTCCCCTACATGATTGGTTAATCATCCATCTTTCTGATCTAATCATTTGTGTCTTTCTACTTTGCTCAACAAAGTTCCAGGCACCAAAGACATCACTTCAGGCCTCTGTACTTTGTTATTCCCCTTGCTTAGAAAGCCTCTTTGCATCTGTAAGGGGCTGGGTGCACTGGAGAATTCCAGTCAGTGCTCCAGTGTCACCTATTCATTGAGCCTTTCCCTGATCATGCACTCGTCTCCTCACCCTGAATTACTATTTGACAAACCACTCAGTTAATATTCCTCATAGTGCTTATTGATATAAAGCTTCTTACTTCTTATAGATTTTACTCACTAGACTGTAGTAACAACAGCTAACATTTAAGTGACAACCTATTTTCTGGTACTTCATCTGTTACTACTCAGTGATAAATATTAACTCATTTAGTCTTAGAGCAATACTAGTGGTTTGTTATAGGAGAAGGCAATGGCACCCCACTCCAGTACTCTTGCCTGGAAAATCCCATGGACGGAGGAGCCTGGTAGGCTGCAGTCCATGGGGTCTCGAAGAGTTGGACACGACTGAGTGACTTCACTTTCACTTTTCACTTTCAGGCATTGGAGAAGGAAATGGCAACCCACTCCAGTGTTCTTGCCTGGAGAATCCCAGGGACGGGGGAGCCTGGTGGGCTGCCGTCTATGGGGTCGCACAGAGTCGGAAAGGACTGAAGCGACTTAGCAGCAGCAGCAGTGGTTCGTTACAGTGTTATCTGAATTCTATGAATAATGATATTCAGTCGCAAAAGACTTAAAAACTCCAGGTGAATGATAGAATTAAGATATGAATAAAGGAGTCTTAACTCCAGAGCCTGTGAGTTCACCTACAGCTCTGTGTTACACTCCTACCTCCACACTAAGTCTTCTTTGTTAGTATCTAAGAAAAAGCATTATTTGTACTCAAATAGTTGTTGAAAATTTAAAAAGACAGGCTATAACTTGAATAGTATATATATGGGCATACACGGCTTGTATAGAAGCTGAAGGGAAAACAGTTCCGCAGCAGTGAATAATACCAAGAGTCTCTCAGTTTAAAAAAAAAAAAATCAGAAGGCTATGCAGGGACTATTGAATACCTTAGAAATATAATTCCGGTCAGTAGATTTGGACCAGACTACAGAAGATCACATGCCAGATAAAATTAAGCAGTTGAAAAGCAGTTGATTTATTTCAGTAGGAGAGTAAGTATCAAGTTTGTGTTTTTAAAATGATTGTAGCAGAATGATCGAGAAAGAACAGTAGAATACTAAAGGTGGCTATACCATGACTGCAGTAACAGGGGCAAAAGATATTGACATAAGTAAGGTGGGCTTAGAGATACGATTGGGATGGATTAGAGGCAAAAGGGTGTTCAGAGGCTGAATGAAAACTTGTAGGATCGTGGCGTCATTAAAAAAGAGAAGAAACAGAAAAAAACCTTCGCCATAGAGAAGATGATGAGTTTAGATTTGGATATGTGGACTTGGCAGTGACTGTGGGACATTCAGTTGGACATTTCAGCAGGCACTGGCAACCTGGAACTGGTGCTTCAAAGTGGTCATAAGTAGTGACAATGGAAGTTATGTGTGTGGAAACCCCATTCCACTCGGTCATTCTCTAGTACAGCAAATTGAGAATGAATAAAGAGAGAAGGCAATGGCACCACACTCCAGTACTCCTGCCTGGAAAATCCCACGGACGGAGGAGCCTGGTAGGCTGCAGTCCATGGGGTCGCTGAGGGTTGGACATGACTGAGTGACTTCACTTTCACTTTTCACTTTCATGCATTGGAGAAGGAAATGGCACCCCACTCCAGTGTTCTTGCCTGGAGAACCCCAGGGACAGGGGAGCCTGGTGGGCTGCCGTCTATGGGGTCACACAGAGTCGGACACGACTGAAGTGACTTAGCAGCAGCATCGGGGAGAGAAAAGACAGATAAAGATCCTAGGGCAGCATCTTTGGAGCAAAGGCAGAAAGAGAAACCAGAGAAGAAGATCACGAAGGATACAGCATTAGGGAAGACTGAGGAGGAGAGCATATGCAACAGAAGATAGGGATGCTCAGGAGTGACATTGTTCCTAAAGAAATCAATAAGATTAAGAGCTGCTGCTGCTGCTGCTAAGTCGCTTCAGTCGTGTCTGACTCTGTGCGACCCCATAGACAGCAGCCCACGAGGCTCCCCCATCCCTGGGGTTCTCCAGGCAAATGGGGTGGGTTGCCATTTAAGAATAGTCTATTAAGATTAGTTGATCAGTGAAGACAGTATCCAGACTGCAAGTGGTAAATGCCGAAGGAGGGCAGGCATGTGATTTAAGTGGACAAAGCTGACTCGACAAGCATGGTAACGACCTGGAGAAAACTGCTCATTTTAATTTTTTTTCATAGATTTTTTTTTTTTCAAAAGACTCGTCTTTAGTAGGTTCACAGCAAAATAGAGTGGAAAATACAAAGAGTTCCCAAGAAACCCGTGACTCCCACGGATACACAGCCTCTCCCACTATCAACATCTCCCTGCGGGAGTGGTTACATTTGTTATAGTTGATGAACTGACATTGGCCCATCATAACCACTTGAAGTGCATAATTCATTTAGGGTTATGTTAGGGTTTACTCTTTTTGTAAAGTCTATGTATTTTGATAAATGTATAATGACATGTGTATAGTATTATACAGAGTATTTTCACTGCCCTAAATATCTTGTGCTCCACCTGTTTACCTAACCTTTTTAATGAGCTTCAGTGGCAACCACCGATCTTTCTACTGTCTCCGTAGTTTTGCCTTTCCCAGGAATGGCATATGGTTGGAATCATACAGTATGGTCCTTTTTCAGACTGGCTTTGTTACATTAATGTACATTTAAATTTCCTCCGTGGCTTAATAGGTCATTTCTTTTTAACACTGAGTAATATTCCATCGTCTGGATGTACCACATGCTATTTATGTATCCACCTACTGAAAGAAATCTTGGCTGCCTCCAAATTTTGGCAATTATAGATTAAGATGCCATAAACATCCACCTGTGGGTTTTTGTGTGGGCCTAAGTTTTCAACTGCTTTGGGTAAAAGTACCAAGGGGTATGATTACTGGATCATATGCTAAGAGTTTGCTTAGTTTTGTAAGAAACTGCCAGACTGTCTTACAAAATGAATGAATCATTTTTCATTCCCATCAGCAACGAGTGAGAGTCCTCTTGTTCCACATCCACACTAGAAACTGGCATTGTCTTGTAGTGTTTTGGATTTTAGCCATTCAAATAGGTGTGTAGTGGTATTTGGTTGGTATTTAAATTTGCAGTTTCCTAAGGACATATGATGTGGAGCATCTTTTCATATGCTTATTTGCCATCTGTGCATTTTGGGGGAGGTATTTTGGCTCATTTTTTAATCAGTTTTTTAATTCTTAATGCTGAGTTTTAAGAGTTATTTGCATATTTTGGATAATAGTTCTTTATCAACAGTGTCTTTTGAAAATTCTCCCTATCTATGAGTTGTATTCTTATCCCTTTGTCATTGTCTTTCACAAAGCAGACATTTTAAATTTTAATTAAGTTCAGCTTATCAATTATTTCTTTCATGGATTGTGCCTCTGATGTTTTATCTAAAAAATCATCACTGTACGCAGGGTTATCTACATTTTCTCCAATGTTATCATCTAGGAATTTTTACTTTTGTGTTTTGCATTTATTTCTGTGATCCATTTTCTGTTATTTTGAGGAAGGGTATAAGGCCTATATCTAGACTCATTTTTTTTCCCTGTCAATATCCCAGCAACATTTGTTGAAAACACTCTCTTTTCTCCATTGTATTGTTTGCTTCAGTTTCAAAAGCAGCTTTTGTACAACTTCATATGTTTTCCCTCAGGAAGTCCTGGTCAGTCCAGTGTTTCCTAATCATTTTATGGTTCAAGGAATCCAGAAATCCCCAAAGTTAACATTTTCTAATACTTAAGTGTGGGTGAATAATTTAAAATTTATATAAACTATCGGGAGCCATGCAGGTAGCTCTAGCCACTAATGTGCCCTGAGGGCCACTAATTTGTAGCCACTGTGTTGTGTGAATGGTTGGTTATAAAAGAGAGATTAGCAAGCATAATTAGTTGTTTCATGTTTTAATTTTTGTCAGCTGGGTGTGGAGGGAGATAGATATCAAAAGTCAAATGACATTTCTTGTTTGTATGTTTTTTAATGAGCATTCCTTTGAGAAGAGCTCCGGCAACAGAGTTCTGTGGTTGAAAAATAAATCAAGGTCTCAGGTGCCTTTTGCTTTTTTTTTACTTCACCTTTCTTAGCAATTTTTTGTAAGGTCACAGCAATTGCAAGACAGCTAGCTGATGCACCTCTAGACTTAACAACCACACTCCAGGCAGGAAGTGCGGGAGGCAAAGAAAAGTTACTTCTTGGAAGGCTTACCCTTTTTAATAAGAGAAGATCTCCTCCAGGGTTTTCTATCTGTATTTGATGTTTGGCCACAGCCCTGTAGCTTGGCTTTTCATGACTGCAAGGGAAAATGCACAATTGGTAATTCCGCTTGCTTCTCTCTACTATAGAGGAAGGTAAGACAGAAGAGGGTTAATGATGGCTCTTGTATGATTGGTCCAGTGTCTGTCACACTGTAGAGGTGGGAGAAGAGTGAATACAAGTAGTAAACAAAGCATTCTAGAACTGATAAAGGATCTGCTGGAGAAGGAACAACTGAGCATTCAAAATAACAGGAAATAATAAGTAAAGCAGATTATTTTTTTGAGAAGAGAGAAAGAAATTAACTAATATGCAGGGCTACTCCATAATGGATAAACCGGGTTAAAGGAAATTATTTCAAGTTGAAATTGGAAATGAGATTGAGGGGAAAGCAGGAAAATATCTCCAAGATTTAGTGAAAGATGAATTAAAGATTACAAATTAACTCATTTGAGTTTTTAGAAAGGATTTTTGATGTTATTTTTGGCTATTTTCTTCATTAAGTATTACTTTCTTCACTAAGTATTACTTTTTTCATTAAGGCTTGGCAAACTGATTGCAATTGTATTTTGAGGGCTGCTGCTACTGCTACTGCTAAGTCGCTTCAGTCGTGTCCGACTCTGTGCGACCCCATGGACTGCAGCCTACCAGGCTTCTCCATCCATGGGATTCTCCAGGCAAGAACACTGGAGTGGGTTGCCATTTCCTTCTCCAATGCATGAAAGTGGAAAGTGAAAGTGAAGTTGCTCAGTCGTGTCTGACTCTTTGCGACCCCATGGACTGCAGCCTACTAGGCTCCTCCATCCATGGGATTTTCCGGGCAACAGTACTGGAGTGGGGTGCCATTGCCTTCTCCCATTTTGAGGGCAGGATATATTAAATGTTTGGGATATGATATAAAATATTGAAACTAGGTGAGTGAATTTAAAGTATTTATTAGAACATGATTTTAATAATCACAAAAGTGGAAGAAATAAAAGCATAGTGGGACACATACTGTGCCAAAAGAAACAGGAGATGCTTTAGGGGCAGGATTAAAACAGTAAAGATAAAGAGTAGGTAAAAATGGGAATGAACAGATGAATCAGAGATAATATTTCACACACTGTGAAATACCTCATATCGTGAAAGACCTCCTTATACTGAATGTTAATGCTCTATAAAATGTAGTCTAATATTGAAAGTAGGAGTGAACTTATAATAATAGGAAATTTGAAGGATCAAAAATAGTAATATTAAATCCAGAGTCATAAACCCCACAGTGAAGCCAAGGCTGACCTGGAATGTGTACAAATAATCAGGGAATTGGGATTTTTCTAAGAAGCTGAAGACGGGAGAAAAGACTGTGGAACTAGAAGAGGTAGGCAGTTGGAATTGAGATTCCCACATAAAGTTCAGACATGTCAAGAGCTATGTATGCACCCTTGGAAAAAAAAGGACTGTAATCATAGGTCTCCATTTCATATATTTAAAGTTATATAGGACAAATATAAAATTGTCCTATCTAAATAATGTGAGAAGTTAATTCATAGTGGTCCCTTTTGGGTTCCTTGAAGTACTGGGCAAAAATCACCACAAACCCACAGTTTACAGTATTCCTATAGTCTGAATATTTGCTCACAATATCCTATTTGTAATACACACACACAAACATGCACACACCCACACACCCACACACACACACACACACACACTGACTAAGGCTCAGGAGAAACTATAGACCTTATTATTCTACTGCATGAAATTATTGGCCCTAGTCTGTATAAGTATTTTTAGAATGACTTAAAAATTCAATATGGAGTGAAAACTTCTGAGAACAGACAAAGTTACTATCCAAGAAAAGGAGGAATATTTGAAAGGGAAAAAAGTAAACTAGAAACAAATAGAAACAATAATAATTGATCTTAAGAATTTAGTGGATTATTTAAGAGCAGATTAGGTATGGATGAATAAAGAATTAATTACCTGGAAAATGAAGAAATTAAACTTAATGGAACAAAAAAATTGCAAATTATGGAAGAGGTTAAAGGGCATTGGAAAGAAAAATGATATTATTTAACTGATGTCCAATTGGAATTTCAAATGATAATATTTGAAGAAATGTTGGTTGGGAATTTTTCAAAAATGGTGAAAATATCTCCAAAAATTCTCCTAAAATTCAGGAAGCATTAAAAAAACTCATTCAGAATTATATATGTGTGTATATATTTCTAGAAAGAATAACATGGAGAAGACGATGGCAACCCACTCTAGTACTCTTGCCTGGAAAATCCCATGGATGGAGAAGCCTGGTAGGCTGCAGTCCATGGGGTTGCTAAGAGTCAGACATGACTGAGCGTCTTCATTTTCACTTTTCACTTTCATGCATTGGAGAAAGAAATGGCAACCCACTCCAGTGTTCTTGCCTGGAGAATCCCAGGGACGGGGGAGCCTGGTGGGCTGCCGTCTATGGGGTCGCACAGAGTCGGACACAACTGAAGCGACTTAGCAGCAGTAGCAGCAGCAGAAAGAATAACAAGCAAATATTAACTATAGCAAGATTAGGGAGAGAGCCTAGTTTCAAAGGAGAAGGTATTGACTTTTATTTTGTAACTTTCTGTGCAATTGGAATTTGATAATGCTGTAGTTTTCAGTCAACAGGGATTTTTAAAACTTTATCTTAAGAATAATTAAATTTTATAAACAACAGATAATAAGTGGGTAGTTATGATTTATATCAATTAATTGATCAACCAAAGGGGAATTGTTTTTAATTTTTAAAATTACATTTGGAATCTCCTAAAAGGACATTTTTATCACATCTTTAATACAGAGAGACAAATATTTCCTCTTTGCTAATATGCAAGAATATCTAATTAGGAAGGTAGTGTTGCTTTGACATTTCTGCACTTGATATTTATATTGTAACATAGACATTGTGAATACAGATGCAGACAGTACCCTACCTCTTTCTTCTCTACTTTATTAGCTATTTGACTTCTAACTGCTCAATTTTGTATTTATTCATTTGAGGGCCTTCTCGGCCATTAAAGCCTGCTTTCTCTGCCTGGGAAATTAATGTTCTTGTAGTAGACCCCAAAAATAGTAGGTGAGAGTTTGTGTATAAATACCCCAGCTCTCTTGCCCCTCAGCACTGTGATAATGAATTGTCAACTTCATGTTGGCTCTCAGAGTTTAAGCTTCTGTTGCTTTCTGTGACAGCTAATTTAACCATGTGCCCTTTATTGACTCCCCCCCTCTTTTGGGTCTCACTTTCTTATCCCTCTGGCAATGTTTCCTTTCAAGGAAGTAAACTATACACACTCAAATCATGGTGTTAGAGTTTGCTTCTGCAGGAACTTTAACTAAAGCAAAAGTAGTTATCTTCGTTTATTTTCATAATTGAGATTTCAATAAAATAGATGTTCCTCAGTCATTAAAGTGGAAAAATTTATGTAATTTGACCATTCCTTATGGAAGAGTATTTCAGAAACCTAACAAAGAAGTCTCTATTACTGCAGAAATAATTCCATCTCCTTTTTAGAATAGCCACATGTGCCACAGCAAAGCATTTCATGGCAGAAATGTCTATAAATCTAAAAAGTAGGAGAGAATCACAAACACAGTTTTACATATTACATGTGTATTTTATTTTGCATGTGTATTCCTTTTCCAAGGCCATTAATAAGTTTCTGGCCTCAAATTTATTTAAGACCTTTGACTGGTTTAGGTGTTGAATATTGCTTACTCAACTCTGAAAGTTTCAACAAAAGAGACCTGAATTGTGATTTCTGTCATTCCCATTGCCTGAAGGTCATTACTTTTCTTTTTTCCTAAATAATGTTTACAATTCATTTGGGAAACTACTAAAAGTACGAGGAATGAATGATTACTGTTTTCCAGAGTACCTGTGTGTATGTGTGTGTGTGCTTAATTAAAAACTGTCTTTGTCTTCTGCAATAAAGACATCACAGCCCCATCCCTAAAAATATATTTCTCATGTTGATTCCTAACATCGGGCTGATCATTTGTGACAATCTGGCAGATTATTATAACCATGGCAGATGGCCTTAGACTTTAATCAGAAAATCCAAACTGAAGGTCCTGGATTTCCTTTATATTTTGTCCTAAAGTATGAAGTGCTACAGAACAGATGGGAACATTCCTACTTGTTGAAAAAAAAATGTTTTCCCAGTAAATGATTATAAATTACCTTCCATCCTAGAGTCTAAAACATGGTCATTAGCCAAGGGTGATTTTACCCTCTTGGAAACATTCGTCGATATGTCTGCAAACATTTTTTATTATCTTGACTTGAAGCAGTGGAGAGAGTGGCGCTTCCGGCATTTGGTGGATTGAGGCCAAGGGTATGCTGAGTATCCTACAGTGCAGAGGAAAGCCCCCTTAACAAAAGATGTAGCGCCTGGGAAACCCTGGTCTGTATGTCAGGAGAATTTGCACATGTTTCTTTTAATTTATAGCTTCTTGAGACACTCAGATATTATTTTCCCCTTAAAGTTTTGAAGATACAACTCTTTTAACAACTGGATTTCAAAATAGAGAAGAGGGATTGTTTTGTTATCAATATAGAGCCAAATCATTTTATAGTTTGTTAGTATCTCAAACAGATGTTCAATAAATATACAAGAAAGAATAACATGGGACTTGCAGATCTTACTTATTTAAGATCCACCCAGATTTTGATAATAGCTTTTCACTTGTAGCAAACACATTAACCATATATGGAATAAAACAGACTTTGAGAAAAGATCGTTAAGGTGGAAATGCAGGAAATGGAAATGCAGGTTGCAGAAGGATCATCTCCATCCCCTGACCTCGTAGAGTACTTGATGCAGCATATGCTTCTACTGTCTCATGCCTAGCACCCATGTTTTGTTTCTCTGTCCAGGATATCGGATTACTACCTAATGCTTCCTATGAAATTAAAGCTCTTATTGCATTAATTATCCATTGCTGTGTAAAAAAAAATTCTAGAAAATCTAGTGGCTTAAAATATGCATTTATTATTTCACACAGTTGTTGTCAGATCAGAAATTTGAGGAGTAAATTAACTGGATGATTCTGGAATAGGATCTCTCATAAGATTGAAGTCAAGGTGTTTGTAGAACTACAACCATCTGAAGACTTGACTGATGCAAGAGAATCCACTTCTGAGGTGGCTCATTTGCATTCCCAGCCTGTTAGAGCTGGATCTTGGCTCAATTTCTTACCATGTGGACCTCTAGATCCAACCAGTCCATTCTAAAGGAGATCAGCCCTGGGTGTTCTTTGGAAGGAATGATGTTAAAGCTGAAACTCCAGTACTTTGGCCACCTCATGCAAAGAGTTGACTCATTGGAAAAGACTCTGATGCTGGGAGGGATTGGGGGCAGGAGGAGAAGGGGACGACAGAAGATGAGATGGCTTGATGGCATCACTGACTTGATGGACGTGAGTTTGAGTGAACTGTGGGAGTTGGTGATGGACAGGGAGGCCTGGCGTGCTGTGATTCATGGGGTTACAAAGAGTCACACATGACTGAGTGACTGAACTGAACTGAAACCTCTGTGCAGGGCTGCTTGAATATCCTCAAAACGTGGCAGCCAGCTTCCATTGGAACTAGTAATCCCAGTGAAAGCAAGGCAGAAACCAGAATATTTTTATGACCTCATCCCTAAAGTCACTCGCTATCATTTCCACAATAGCTGGTTGGTTACAAAGATCAGCCTTATTCACTGTGGGAGGAGACTGTATAAGACACAGAACCCAGGGGGTGCAAACTATTGGGGGGCACCTGTAATTCTGGTTCCCACACTTTTGATGTATTCAATCAAATATTTTACTAAGATTAGCCAAAGTTTTCTCTTCCTTCTGCATGTTATAGAGTATGTTCATAAACTATTTAGCTATATTTTATATTAATTCTGCAGCCCATTGATTGACTTGAAAAAGAAAGCGACTAGAAGGAGAGAAATCAATAAGCAAGTTAATATAATGGTTCATTCAAAGTGGGATGAGGACTAGGCTTATGAAAGCGTAAGTAAAGAGTGGTGGGAAAGGGAGAGGGTGGGAAGATTTGGGAGAATGACATTGAAACATGTAAAATATCATGTAAGAAATGAGTTGCCAGTCCAGGTTCATACTGGATGCTTGGGGCTAGGATGGGACGACCCAGAGGGATGGTATGGGGAGGGAGGAGGAGGAGGGTTCAGGATGGGGAACACATGTATACCTGTGGTGGATTCATTTTGATATTTGGCAAAACTAATACAATTATGTAAAGTTTAAAAATAAAATTAAAAAAAGAATGCTTAAAAAATAAAATATCAAAAAAAAAAAAAAAAGTGTGGGAAAAGAACGGGAAGCTGACAGTTTGAGTACATAAACATTAGATGTCAGAGACCTAGACTGCAGATGATTCTGAGAAATTTTACCTGTTTGTAGATAGAACATGACTTTAAGTAAGATAGCAAAACAAACAGGTAAAGAGTACTTTTAGATAATGAATCTAGTTTTGATCTTTTGGGCCTTGATATGTCAGACAAAGAAATTCACATAAAAATATCCAGAAAGGAGTTGGAAACATGGATTTGTTTTATGGGAGAGGGTACCTAATTAGAGATCTTGTCAGGGAATTAACTGCTAAAAGGTATAGTTAACATGGATGAAGTTGAGGTGGGTGTGTGGGGGGTGGCTTTAACATTGAGTGGATGTAGATAGCTCTCAAAGATCGATGAAATACTTCTTGATGCCTGCGTGATAAGTCAGTCATGTCTGACTGTTTGCTATCCTATGGACTGTAGCCCGCCAGGCTCCTCTGTTCATGGGATTCTCCAGGCAAGAATACTAGAGTGGGTTGCCATTCTCTCCTCCAGGGGATCTTCCTTAACAGGGTTTGAATCCACATCTCTTACCTCTCCTGTACTGGCAGTCAGGTTCTCTGCCCACTAGCACTGCCTGCTGCTGCTGCTGCTGCTAAATCGCTTCAGTCATGTCCGACTCTGTGTGACCCAAGAGACAGCAGCCCACCAGGCTCCCCCATCCCTAGGATTCTCCAGGCAAGAACACTGGAGTGGATTGCCATTCCTAGGAAGCTCCAAATACTATTTTCTAATTTAAGTAACTTGGTATAATGAAAAGAACATCACATTGTGTTGAATCTCTCTCTGGCACTAACTAGTAAATTGATCTTTGACAAATCATTTAATTTCTCTTATCCTTACTTTTCACATCTATTTAAGACTTAACTTTATAGTACATATATAGTACTATATAGAAATCTATATAGTACATCTCAGAGAAGGCAATGGCACCCCACTCCAGTACTCTTGCCTGGAAAATCCCATGGACAGAGGAGCCTGGTAGGCTGCAGTCTATGGGGTCGCTAAGAGTCGGACATGACTGAGCGACTTCACTTTCTCTTTTCACTTTCATGCATTGGAGAAGGAAATGACAACCCACTCCAGTGTTCTTGCCTGGAGAATCCCAGGGACAGGGGAGCCTGGTGGGCTGCCGTCTATGGGGTCGCACAGAGTTGGACATGACTGAAGTGACTTAGCATAGCATAGTACATCTCGGTCAAAAACTTAATGACACATATATTTGCATTTGTTTTATGTGAATATTAATATTCTTATTCATAGGATTGGAATAGGGACAAAATAAGATGTTGTATATAAAAGTACTTTAAATTATTGTTCGTGTAGAATCTGCATGATGTTTAAAAATAAGGATATTATAGTTTTGTTTGTGCATATAGTTGGTAGAATCATTGGGTATATTTCTTAGTACATGATTTCAGTGTGACAGTTTCTGTTCTCATGAGCATAGTTTCTTAAAAAATCAGTATGCAGTTAGTCTCTTTTAATTGTCCATCTAGGTATAAAGCTAGAATTGTGATCTCTGAATATAAATATCATTCTTCATAATTAAAAGTATTTATTTAGTTTTTAAAAGTACTTTCCATTTTTTTGATCTCTTCAAAAATAAGAACTTGGTTATATTGAGCTTTATTTTTGTTGACACAATTAACCACATTCAAATCTTTAAAAATGGAGAGATTAACATGGAAACATATACACTATCATATGTAAAATCAATATCCAGTGGGAATTTGCTGTATGACTTAGGGAACTCGAGGTGGGATGATGTGGGATGGGGTGGGAAGTGGGAGGGAATTTCAAGAGGGAGGGGACATGCGTATACCTATGCTGACTCATGTTGATGTGTGGCAGAAACCAACACAGTATTGTAAAGCAATTATCTTTCAAATAAAAATTAAAAAATAAGTGTGGAACTACAGCTACCCATTAAATAAGTGTTACAACTTGGTTAGTCATAGATAAAGCATTATCTAGGGAGGAATAATGAATAGCTTTATGTTTGAATCAAGTGTTAAAATGTGTGACAAAGATGTTTTTGTCCTTTAGAAACTCCTAGGAATCTGTTTAGTGGTTTATCTTTTCTAAAGCCCTAGAAAATAATACCCAAACTCTGTTAATGTGTTTACTGCATAGAGAAGGGTTTTGTTATTGTTGGAGAAGATAACAATTTTAATAGCCTTCATCATGTTAAAGGTTATCATAGAAAAAAACTACCGGACTTAAAAGGAAACCAAGCCATAATTCCCATATCAGCTGTTTCATTCCTATTCAGTTCAGTTCAGTTCAGTTCAGTCGCTCAGTCATGTCCAACTCTTTGTGACCCCATGAACCGCAACACGCCAGGCGCCCTGTCCATCACCAACTCCTGGAGCCTACCCAAACTCATATCCATTGAGTTGGTGATGGATGCAACCATCTCATCCTCTCTTATCCCCTTCTCCTCCTGCCCTCAATCTTTCCCAGCATCAAGGTCTTTTCCAATGAGTCAGCTCTTCACATCAGGTGGCCAAAGTATTGGAGTTTCAGCTTCAACATCAGTCCTTCCAATGAACACCAAGGACTGATCTCTTTTAGGATGGACTGGTTGGATCTCCTTGCCGTCCAAGGACTCTCAAGAGTCTTCTCCAACACCACAGTTCAAAAGCATCAATTCTTCGGCACTCAGCTTTCTTTATAGTCCAACTCTCACATCCATACATGACTATTGGAAAACCATAGCCTTGACTAGATGAACCTTTGTTGGCAAAGTAATGTTTCTGCCTTTTAATATGCGGTCTAGGTTGGTCATAACTTTCCTTCCAAGGAGTAAGTGTTTTTTAATTTCATGGCTGCAGCCACCATCTGCAGTGACTTTGGAGCCCCCAAAATAAAGTCAGCCACTATTTCCACTGTTTGCTGATCTATTTGCCATGAAGTGATGTGGCCGGATGCCATGATCTTTGTTTTCTTAATGTTGAGCTTTAAGCCAACTTTTTCACTCTCCTCTTTCACTTTCATCAAGAGGCTCTTTAGTTCTTCTTCACTTTCTGCCTTAAGGATGGTGTCATCTGCATATCTGAGGTTATTGATATTTCTCCTGGCAATCTTGATTCCAGCTTGTGCTTCTTCCAGCCCAGCATTTCTCATGATGTACTCTGCATATAAGTTAAATAAGCAGGGTGACAATATACAGCCTTGATGTACTCCTTTTCCTATTTGGAACCAGTCTGTTCCATGTCCAGTTCTAACTGTTGCTTCCTGACCTGCACATAGGTTTCTCAAGAGGCAGGTCAGGTGGTCTGGTATTCCCATCTCTTTCAGAATTTTCCACAGTTTATTGTGATCCACACAGTCAAAGGCTTTGGCATCAATAAAGCAGAAATAGGTGTTTTTCTGGAACTCCCTTGCTTTCTTGATAATCCAGCGGATGTTGGCAATTTGATCTCTGGTTCCTCTGCCTTTTCTAAAACCAGCTTGAATATCTGGAAGTTCATGGTTCATGTTGCTGAAGCCTGGTTTGGAGAATTTTGAGCACTACTTTACTAGCGTGTGAGATGAGTGCAATTGTGCGGTAGTTTGAACATTCCTTGGCATTGCCTTTCTTTGGGATTGGAATGAAAACTGACCTTTTCCAGTCCTGTGCCCACTGCTGAGTTTTCCAAATGTGCTGGCATATTGAGTGCAGCACTTTCACAGCATCATCTTTTAGGATCTGAAACAGCTCAACTGGGATTCCATCACCTCCACTAACTTTTTCGTAGCGATACTTCCTAAGGCCCACTTGACTTCACATTCACATTCCTGTTAAATGTTGTTAATTTAATATGGATCTGCTGAATTTTACTTCATTAATGCCTTTCTTTACATCTGTGGACTTTAAGTGCTAGGGAATTCTATAGGATTGTTACTGCAGAGGGACATTGGAAATTTGGAAGACACAGAAATAGGTAAGATCTAGGAGCCATCTTCATTCCCTACTCTGGGTCCTCAGTAATGGGGATGATCTACCCACATAGGTAGACTTTGAATCATATTAGAGTACACTGTATGGTAGTTAATAGCCACAGTTGGCTTAGGTCTACAAGTTAGTGTGTGTGTTTGCACGTGTGTATGTGGGGGAGAGGGTGAAATTAATTTACATTTGTAACTGCTTTTGTTGCACCATTATGGCAAAATGATGGCCTTATGAGTTTTGTTGGGTCTATCAGCTTTAACATTCTCTCTGTTGTTGAACCTGTTATCATTACTGAATTTTGGCCTTCTTGTAGAGAGAAAAGTATAATAAATCTCTTGAAAATGTTATCAAGTGCCACAAAGTGTCCCCTTCTGCTGAGAAGAGACAGCTGTAACTTTGCATTCTCTCAAGGAAATGGGCTTTTCAAAAGCTGAGCTGAGCAATTTACTTTGCTTTTTGTATTTTTCCCATTACACATTATCTCTGGTGATGTGCTGTCATACAAAATAAGCATTGCTTTCCATTCTGTTCTCAAAAATGAGAAATTATATCTTTTAATGCTTTTATAACATCTAAGAATATACACATAATGAATGCCTAGATGAACAAATGTAGTATGGTTAGACTTCTTCATATTAAATCAACTGAAACATCTATAGCAGTGTTTCAAAAGTGATAGCCATTGCCACACTGATGGCTGAGATACCTTAAATTTAAATTGGCCTGATGAGAAATGACCTCTAATAATGGAGTTTCACTTTTTTCTTTAAGCTATGGAATACTTTTAAGCTCTCCAATGTTAGGACTTTTAAATGAAAACAATTTTATTAATTTATTAATTTGGCTCTTTTAGAACACTTCTATAATGTTTCATCAGTTCATTCAGTAGATATAATGTCCACATTTTCAGAGCTGATTTTTTTTAAACTTTTACAAATTGGGTATGAAGAATGAAATAATATGATCCCATGTCTTATAAAACATTACAAACATTCAAACAGAAGAATCCAAAAGGGACAATCATGGTGCAATATGCATTCAAAGTAGATTCTGTATAAAGTCGTGAAACAGAAAATGAGATCTGATTATAATGGACCACCCACTCTATTAAGGTTATGAATAGTGACCAGATAATAAAGGGAAGGTTTTTTTATTTTTTTTAATTTTCTTTTTCTCTCTAGGGACTTCTGAAAAAATATAAAGCCTCCAACATTTTCCTTCCAGGCATTGTAGTCTCAGCAGCTTGATGTGTTTCATTATTGGGACTGATTTTTCATATGCAGATTCAGTCTCTGGGGCAGAATTTCATATGTGAGTTTAGAACAGCTTCTTCTACAAATTTGTTAGCTGCCCTGGGGGAGAAGATGAAACATATGCCCTAACGTTCATGTTTCTAATCATTGGTGGTCTGGAAGGATGCAATTTTCCCCCCAGTAGAACCTATCTAGAGAATCATTTTCAGTTTGTTTCATTGAAATTGCAATTCCCTGGGGCCAGTTGTGCCTTAGGGAACATCTGCTTCACCATCAAAAGAGGCCTACAGAGGGAAACTACTCTCCTTAACTTACCTTTTAAAAGAATACCAGATCTCATTTATTTTACTTACTAAATGTGCCCAACAGTGGGGACATTTGAGGAGAATATTAGAGAATATGTAAGTATTTCATTATTTGAATGTTCATGGTTATTAATTTATGGAAAGTAATTTTATCCTTTTTTGTTTTTTAAAATTGTTACATACATAACAAAATTTACCATTTTCACCATTTTTAAGTGTACATTTCTTTGGCATAAGTATGTTCACGTTATTGTGCAACTAGTACCATCATCCATCTCTGGAATATTTTTCATCTTGTTACCCTGAAACACTGTACTCACCGAGTAATAACTCCTCATTACCTCCTCCCCCCAGGCCCCGGAAACTACCATTCTACTTCCTGTCTCTATGAACTTCCTACTCTAGGTACTTCAGATAAGTTGAATCATACAGTATTTGTCCTTTTGTAGCTAAACTTGTTTCACTTAGCATGTCTTCAGCATTGTATCAGGTGTCAAAATTGCCTTCTTTTTTAAGATTGAATGACATTCTGTTCTATGTCTATACCATGTTTTATTTATTCACTCATCCATCAGTAAACACTTAGGTTACTTCTACTTTTTTGTTTGTTGTGAATAATGCTGCTATGAAGCTGAGCATACAACTATCTCTTCAAAACTCTACTTTCATTTCTTTTTTTAAAAATTTTTATTGGAGTGCAGTTCAGGTGTAAAGCAAAGTGAATTAGTTAGACACATACATATTCCATTCTTTATTAGATTATTTTTCCATATAGGCCATTACAGATCATTGATTAGAGTTCTCTGTGTAATATGCTGCTGCTGCTGCTAAGTTGCTGCAGTCGTGTCTGACTGTGTGACCCCATAGACGGCAGCTCACCAGGATCCCCCGTCCCTGGGATTCTCCAGGCAAGAACACTGGAGTGGGTTGCAATTTCCTTCTCCATTGCATGAAAGTGAAAAGTGAAAGTGAAGTCGCTCAGTCATGTCCAACTCTTGGACCCCATGGACTGCAGCCCACCAGGCTCCTCCATCCATGGGACCCTCCAGGCAAGAGTACTGGAGTGGGATGCCATTGCCTTCTCCTCTGTGTACTATAGTAGGTCCTTATTAGTAATCTATTTTATACATAGTTGTGTGTAAACAAATGAAATTACTTACTTTCACTTCTTCAAGGTATATACCCATCTGGAATTGCTGCTTATATGGTAATTCTGTTTTTAGATTTTTGAGGAACCACCATACTATTATTCACAGCAACTGTACCATTTTACATTCCCATCAAGACTATGCAACGGTTCCATGGATGGACCTGGAGATTATCATACCAAGTGAAGTAATTCAGACAGAAAAAGACAAATATAATAATGTGATATCGCCTATATGTGGAATCTAAAAAATTATACGGTTGAACTTATTTACAAAAATAGAAATGGGCTCACAGACTTAGAGAAGGAATTTATGGTTACCAGAGGGGAAGCGTGAAGGGGAAGAATAGATTGGGAGCTGGGGATTGACATGTACATACCACTGTAGTATTTAAAATTGACAGCTGACAAGGATCTACTTTATAGCCCAGGAAAATGCTCAATATTCTATAATAACATAAATGGGGAAATAATTTGAATAAGAATAAATGCATGTATGTGTATAACTGAATCTTTTTGCTGTATATCTGGGACTTATACAACATTGTTAATCAACTGTACTCCAATATACATTTTTTTTTAAATGCCAAAACTTTTGAAAAGTGAAAGGTTGGCAAACACATACACACATGTATATACACATACTTATAATGAGTGATCCACAAGTTTTGTACAATATTTGGTGGTGATGTTTTATGTAATATTTCTGTGTTTCCAAATATTAAATGGAAATATAAAAAATAATCCTAGTACCACAGGTTATCATTCCTAAAAAGATGATTCTAAATCTAGAGTTCTAGAAAAATATATGTTTCAAATTAAAAAAAAAAAACAGTACACAAAGGGTTTAATTTTCCCACATACTCATGAATACTTGGCATTTTCTTTTTTTTTTTTTAAGTTAATAGTCATCCTAATAGATGTGTTGACTTCACTTTTTATTACAAGTAGTAGTATTAAATAGTATTTTTATTTTCTTAGACTACATTTCTAGATAAAGATTTATTGGCATAAAGGCAAGGCTAATTGTATGATTCTTAGTAAATTGCCTTACAAATTACTATTCGCATTTATATTTCAGCTATTGGTATGAGTGCCGCTTTCAACAGAGACTTACCACTGCTGGTTATTATTATTATTTAAGATTGAATAATTTCTTATTGAAACTTTTTTTAAAATAGTGAAGTTTCATAACACTGTATTTATTTAAATATTTTTTATTTAAAATGTTTCAGGTGTACAGCAAACTGGTTCATTTATACATTATATATTCTTTTCAAATTCTTTCCCCTTATAGGTTATTACAAGATATTGAATATTGTTTCTTTTGCTACATGGTAGGCCCTCATTGTTTTATTTTATACATGGTAGTCTGTGTCTGTTAATCTCAAATTCCTAATTTATTCCTCCATTGCTTCTTCCTCTTTGCTAACCACATTTGTTTTCTTTATCTGTGAATCTGTTTCTGTTTTGTAAATAAGTTCATTTGTATCACTTTTTTAAGGTTCCACATATAAGTGATAAATATTTGTCTTACTCTGACTTGCTTATTAACATTATTTTACTTTTAAGAATCTTGAGTTAATAATTGCTATATGTGTGCCAGCAAGCTCAGTCATTTCAGTCATGTCCCACTCTTTGTGACCCCAGGGACTGCAGCCCTCCAGGCTCCTCTGTCCATGGGATTCTCCAGGCAAGAATACCGGAGTGGGTTGCCATGCCCTCCTCCAAGGGATCCTCCCCACCCAAGGATGGAACCATCATCTCCTGTGTCTCCTGCATTGCAGGTGGATTCTTTACCCCTGAGCCACCAGGGAAATCCAATAATTGCTATATATTGCAAGTAGTCATAAAAACGTTTTTAGGTTAAAGTTCGAAAGACTCATTGGAATATTTCTCATTTAGAATTAAACTACTGGTGAACAAAATTAAATTTGTAACTATTTCTTGGATATAAGTAAGTGAACTGGCTATAAATAAATACAGAAATGTTCATTTGCTATATGTATATTGAAAAACTACATGTAGTACTTTATAAGTAGTATGAACTCAAGAACTATTTACCAAAACTAATAAATCAAGTAAGTTATTTAGAATTACACAGGGAATGGTAAAGACTTTAGATATAATTACCAGAAGTGTTTCTAAGTAAATGTACTAAAAAAAATTGTTGCGTAGAAAAGTGGTTCCCTAATGACTATTTTTTTGGAGAATAGATCCTACAAAAGAAAGATAATGTCCAGTTAAACTGATTTACATCACATGCTAATGTTAAATGGCAACCCAGTGATAACCTTACAAACTCTCTCAAGTCCCAATCAAGGGACCACCTTAACTGATTCTTTAATAATTAATGCTTGTTTGGTTACAGATATAATCAAAATGAATTTTATAGAATAACTTGCTCTGCAAGTGATTATTTTAAAATCCATTAAATGTACTATAATAGACCATGTGTTTGAGAGCGTAAAGGATCATGATGCTTGTGATGTTGAGATTGATTGTGTTCTAGAAAACTTGTAAGCCAAGTGATTGTAATTCAAAATATATTTTTTCATTTAAACATTATATTTTTAGATAAAGCTTCAAAGATGAAGTGTTCTGTATTGTAATTTAACAATGGATCATAAGTTGTCACTTTTCTTTTAAAGAACTGAGATGTATATTAAACACATGGAAAATCTCCCAGCACTTTTGAAATAAAACCATGGTCTCACTGTCCTTGTTCAAGAAGTCTAGTCCTGTGCTCAGAATCTCTAAGGTAGAATTGGAGATCACTTTTGATCATATGCATCTCTAATTTCCTAAATAAGTACCACTTAAATACCCAGAAATAGAAGAGTGACTAGGTAACGCATATCCTGAAAAGAAGTTTGAGTGCCATGCCCTGCAACCTGAAGATTCCTATTCACCTCTCCACTCTCAGAGAGCGGATTCCATAATTCCATATTGCCACAATATGAATTACATGCCATTGGTTGTTTATTTCCTTTGGTATTAAGGTAGTTTGTGATTACATTGCTGATGTTAGAATTTGAAATATGGAAACCTTACCAGGTGGTTTTGCCTCCTAACAAGCATATGCTTCATTTACTGTTGTCCTTAAAGAAGTAGGGGCTTCTCAGGTGGCTCAGTAGTGAAAAATCTACCTGACAATACAGGAGACCCAGGTTTGATTCCTGGGTTGGGAAGATCCCCTGGATAACGAAATGGCAACCTACCCCAGTATTCTTGCCTGAGAAATCCCATGAACTGAGGAGCCTGGTGGCTACAGTGTGTTGGGGTCACAAAGAGTCAGACACAACTGAGCATGCATGCCTTTAAATGTGTTACAGGACAACAACCACTATTGGTAGTAACCCAGGCTTTTTTGCAAATGAGCTATGAAGTCAGGTTGCAGTCTCAGCATTTTGTCATTAGGATACTATATAGTTTGACAAGTATAGTGTTCTTACTCCAATTCTGATTAAATGCTTCTTCTACATTAAATACTTCTTGTACATTACTAATCAAATACTTCATGAGCATCTGACTGGATTATATTTATTCTGAATCATTTGATTGTAAATGAGCTTTCTCATATTACAAAATATCTAGAGGGTAGTCAATGTATTTATTTTATTTTCCCTTCAGTTCCTCTTTCAATTTGTAAAAGTGAGCAAATATCTCAGTTGTCTTGAGGTCCTTTCTCATTCTACCTCTTTATTGCTTTGTTCTCCTTCCAGATTTCTGTGTCTCTGTGCAGAACTGTTTCTTCCTTGCAGTTTTATTTTCCACAACCCATTGTGTTCTACCACAAAATTGCATTAAAATCTTGCATTTTCTAAGTAAAAAGAATGCCATAAAGCTTTTTTTTTTATTTCATTAAACTTTCAGCAAAGATTAGTTAAGAATCTTTTGTATGCTTTTATGTGCTATGAACCCTCCCGGTCCTTCAGTGAACATAAAACCCTACAGTCCAATCATCTTGGAGCTTACTTTGGGGTAATGCATGCAATAAAAAAGAAAATACTGTGTAATCAAATATGTAACAATTTGAGAAGTAATTTAAAAAGAAAATGTACATGTTAACAATGTGTTGCAGCCAAGTTACAATTTTAAATAAGGGGGTTACACTAGATCTTCTTGAAGTACCTTTAAATAAGGAATTAATACATCTAGAGGAATGGCGTTTCAGGCTGAGGGAAGAGGCCAGTGCAAAGGCATGCCTGATATGTTTGAGAAGCATCAAAATTTGCAGAGTGGCTGAAGTGAATTAACAAAACGGGGAGAATTATAGGCAAAGAGATCAGAGAGATTATGAGGAATTAAATCATGTTGGGCTTTGTAGGTCACTCTGAAGAATGGCCTAATTCTAAATAAAATGGCATACCAGTACAGATTTTTAAGCAGGTGAATAACGTGATCTGATTTTTTTTTCAAATTAAAATGTCTTAAACCCACATAAAAGTTGAAATAATATGCAATGTATCTATGTACACTTTTTTCCTAGGTTCATGAACTCCTTACCTCTTCCCAAAGTTGCTCAGTGTATACACACACACACACACACACACACACACACACTTCCACTTTGGGAGTCATGACATGTTATCTCCAGACATCATGACACTTCCCCCTAAACATTTGTTTTGCCTTCCCCAGAAACAAAGACCTTCTTCTACAGAGCTCCATGACCATTATCATACTGAGTGCAATAAGCAGTAGTTTCGAATTTCCCCAGTTTCTCTCAAATATCCTTTTCACTACCTGGCTATTCTGTAATCCTGGATAAGCTAATAAGGCTCACTCATTGCATTTGCTGAGCTCATTATTATTCCTTATTTCTCCTGTCTTCGTCATGGCAACTAATTTCTGAAAGAATTCAGGTCTCTTGTCCTGCAAATCACCCCTCATTCTGTATCTGTAAGGCTCCTGATTATATTAGATTTTGGTTATAATATCATACTATACTTTGCTTCTTTCTATATTCATTGGCTAGTTTGGCAGAGTAAGTCAATCTTATATTTATAAAGTTCACATGACATTCACTTGTGTACTCTCTAGAAGGACAAACATTGAACCAGTAGAGTTATTTCTATAAGTCATATTCATTTTAAATGATAAATGAGACTCTTGGTGAGATAAATTATCTTGGGATCAATACCTTTGAGTTTGCCTTGAAAAGTTGTGTCTTATTTACCTACTTTGTTTTTTTCTATTAGGGCAGACAGTTGATTTCTAAAATTTGGAAATTTCTGGTTAGATGTATTATTGATGAAATTGCTGTTCAGATCTGATGACATTTTAATATAGAACAAAACTGGATTAAATGACCTTTGCCGCAGTCGATGTTGGCCTTTCTTCTTGTTAAGTGACTGGGCAATTTATCTAAGTTAAGGGAAATGTTGTGATTGCTAAATCAACTGTCGTAGATAAAGATATACACCATTCATCTTGAAAAGGTTCGCCAGGCAATAGTAATAAGAGAAGGTCAAGGGACATGGCACTTCATAAACCTTCTTTTAAGGTTTCATTGTCCTTCCACGCTTAACTAGTAGTATTTTTTTCACTCTTAAGTCTGTATTCAGGGTTTACTATCACTGAATAGACACCGTACACACCCAGTAGTTAGAACAGATTTTGGTGGATCATTGCAAAGTCAAACTGTTAGATTTTGGTCCAGGATAAAAAGTAACCTGTGTTTATTCTTCTTGATGGGAAAGCAAGCTCGAATAATTGTGACTTTAAGTTGCTTAGGTTCTGGCCTATTTCTAAGGAAAGTGGGATTTATTTCCTTATAGTGTTGTACCTGGTCAGGGTATTCAGATTAGAAGGGACAGAACCAGAGATTCATAACCAGCTTGGGTATAACATGGAAGACTGCTGCTGTGAACTTGGCACAAAACTATTCAAGAGAATTAGACCTTCTTCAGGAGAACTGGAGCAGGTGAAATGTTTCATATTCTCACTTAGTGACAGCATGTGTGACTAAAATAAACCGAGAAAATGTGGCTGAAAAACAAAATTTCAGTTGCCAATACCTGAAGTTCTTTCTCTAGAAATGACTGTACTAACCATGTATATTTTAATCACTCATCGGCCTAAGCAGCTTTTAAGTAGTGAAAGCATTTATTAGTTCTGACATTATTTGCAGATCTTCATAGGTAGCTAGTTACCTTTGGGACTAATGAAAAGTGATACTCATATTGTCGTTCACTGGTATATCTAACTAACACATGCCAAGGCTGGATAAGTTTATGTATGGTTATGTACTTTCAAATCATTTCTCCCTGTGTTACAATGTGACATATTAGCCTCTTGAAATCCTTGTCTTACATTTTTATGGCTTTTCCTACCTTAACATTTAACTATATAAGCAGAGAAATTCACTTAAATTTTCTGAAATTTAGTTGCTTCATTAGAAATACCGTATTTGCCAGAAGGCTGGAGTTGAATAAATTAACTTCCTAAAGTCCCTTTGAAGTACTATTATCTATTAGTTTACTATATTTGTTTACCCATAGTTACTCAAAATTATGAAATCAATATTTAGATTTTAATAACATTTCAGGATATTGATCTGACTCTCTTTGTGATCTTTACATGACAATCTACATAAGATCATTATAATTTCATTCCCTTCCTTTTATTTTCTTATTTATCTATTTATAGTAGAGATAATTTGTAAATATTATTTAATTTCAGTTTCTCTTTAATATCAGAGGCATCTGTGCTGTCAAACACTGACATAACCTTTTTACTGTCGTGTGAATCATTCAGCTTTTGAGATTTAAGTTGAGATAGAATAATCGTGTTGGACTGAATTAAATCTTTTGGAACAATAGATTAGTACTAATATATTTTCAATGAAGAATTGCAGGATTTATTTATGTTCTTTTTCTGATTCTCAATTGGAAAGAAGAAATTAAAAATGGTAAAGGGAAGAAAATATTTAACAATATATTGAATAACTAATGGATCATAAAGTTTAAATTCTTTTAAGAATTTTGCAAAAATCTGACTGATCTCCTTTTTATACTAATCATAGTCCATGGTAACTACTCCACAAAGCAAATTTTACATTATCTTTCCAACTGACATTTAAAAAAGAATACATCATCTTTAAATTCTGATAAAATGAGCAGTAGAGAAGAGCTTTGAAGAAGAACTAAAGCAATTACTGAAATATGTTTTCTCCTGAAAAGTCAGAAACAATATTTAATGACCAGGCAAAACAGTGCTCTAATCATTAAGGGAAATTATGTTCCAAGGGTAAGTTAAGGTGATAAAAACTGATCGTTCATTGATAAACTAAATTAGAAGAGCTGACAAGCTTTATTAATACATCTACTTGACTTTTTTGAGTAAGACTATTTTCAGATACCATGCTCTATGTTAGGTGTATTTATATAAAAAGTATTCATATGCATATATTAATATCGATATCTGTGTTTATATGTGTATATACAGGTACATATATATCTGTGCAGGTATTATGTGCATATATGTATATGTATACATACATATGTATATACACATTACAAACAAAACAAGATATAGTAAAAATAGTTTTAATTTCTATGAGCACAAAAGGAGAAAGCATCTCACTCTACCTAATGGAGATCTAGGCAACCAAAAATTAACCCAAAGAGTGATGTTCTAGCCTTGGCCTGAAAATCAAATAGAGTTGCTAAGGTGGAGGAGGACAGGATGGGAGAAGGCATCTGAGACAGAGAGAGCAGCATGACTGTGCTTCTGACTGTGAGACGATTTGGGTACCATTAGGGTCCATGGGGTCGCTCAGTCGCTCACGACTGAGTGACTTCACTTTCACTTTTTACTTTCATGCATTGAAGAAGGAAATGGCAACCCACTCCAGTGTTCTTGCCTGGAGAATCCCAGAGACGGGGGAGCCTGGTAGGCTGCAGTCCATGGGGTTGCTAGAGTCGGACACGACTGAGCGACTTCACATTCACTTTTCACTTTCATGCACTGGAGAAGGAAATGGCAACCCACTCCAGTGTTCTTGCCTGGAGAATCCCAGGGACAGGGGAGCCTGGTGGGCTGCCATCTATGGGGTCGCACAGAGTCGGACACGACTGAAGTGACTTAGCAGCAGCAGCAGCAGGGTGTGTGTGCTGAGTTGCTCAGTTGTGTCTGACTCTTTGCAACTCTATGGACTGTAGCTCACCAAGCTCCTCTGTCCGTGGGATTCTCCAGGCGAGAATACTGGAGTGGTTGCCCTTTCCTTTTCCAGGGGAAAAGGAAAAGGTGACCTGAGTCACCTGAGTTGGCAGGCGGATTCTTTATCACTGAGCCACCTGGAAAGTGAGTAGGAACATAGTTTGATTTGGGGAATTAAGATAGTTGTTAAGGAAAGTATTAAAACAATTCAGAATGGCTTTATCTGTCATAAAAAAAACTGTTATTTTCATTTTATTTTGTGATCAGTGCTAGGGACACAAGAATTTTGAACAAGTATTTGGGATGACATTAGTTAGAAGACTATTATGATATCAAAGGCGGAAATGGTTTGAAGGCTGTTTGTAAAAAAAGTTTTTGTTGTTGTTTATAGTTGCTCAGTCATAGACTGCATCCTTCCAGGCTCCTCTGTTCATGGAATTTTCCAGGCAAGAATACTGGATTGCGATGCCATTCCCTTATCCAGGGGATCTTCCTGACCCAGGGATCGATCTCGTGTTCCCTGCATGAGTGGATTCTTTACCACTGAGCCACCAGAGAAGCCCCCTGTTTAAAAAAAAAAAAACCGACAACAATTAGAGGATTTTAAAATTTGTCAATTTTCAGCTCTTTCATAGTGTATTGGGCTTCCCAGATGGCACCGTGATAACCTGCCTGCCAATGCAGGAAACTTAAGAGACTCCAGTTCCGTTCAATACCTGGATCCGGAAGATCCCCTGGAGTAGAAAAGGGCAACTGCTGCAGTATTTTTGCCTGGAAAATTCCATAGACAGAGGAGCCTGGCAGGCTGCAGTCCATGGGGTCACAGAGAACTGGACAAGACTGAGCAAACATAATGAATTACTGCTCATTCACATGTTAATACAGTCTTTTCAGTGGTGTGCTTTTATATACAAGGAGGCAATGCCCCCTCATAAAAAACATGCATTCTAAAAGCATCTTTGGGAAATAAGCTCTAAGAAAGTGTTTCTAATGAGTCATTCTATCTGCAAATATGTGATCTATTGACCAAAATTGTGATGGTCAAAAGTATTATTTCTTTTTCAACAGATTTTTTAAACAGATTTTAGATTTCCCTTTTCCATGAAAAAAAATACTGATTGTTAAATATCTTGTTTAACCAATAATGAAATATGTTTTATTAATGAACACCAAAGACAATTTTTGGATTTGGAAATAGAAATACTTTTTAAAATCTGAGTATAAAACTCTTACATAGTGTTTAATGTGATTGAAGTCTTCCTCTGGTTTCACAAATAGCAATTAAACCTTCAAGGCCTTCCAGCACAGTTTTTGTTTGTTTGACATGTTTGTAATTTTGCATTAGACATGTTTGTATTTTATCACAATCTTAACAGCATGACGAGTTTGTATTAGAATAATAAGTTAAAATAGTATAGTTGAGTAGTTTTTGTTTTCCAAAATATGTGAAGTCAGTGGATAATTAGTTTTTGAATACATAAAAATGATTAGTATCACATTAAAACAAGTTGAACTTCATAAATTGTTTCCAGTTGAAAGTATTAATTTTGATTATCTGGTTTTTAATTGGTTGTTTGCTGATATTATTCGCACAGTATGTGCTAAAACCTCTGGTAGAACATGAAAGCAGTAATAAAATCTGTAAGCCATCCACGAAGGGGACTCTTACAAATGTTGAGATTATGTGAGCCTGCAGGCTGCATGGCTGTAATTGACCTTCTGTGAGGCTAGAGTTCTGCAATCCTTCCTGTAAACTCAGCAAGTAAGATTGGATTTCTCAATGTTTATATTTGTTGACTGATATTTTTGAGTTAGCAAAGTTCCTGCTTATATCATTGTTCTTTGGATATGAAATGCAAAATTATATCTTAGTTTCTCTTTTTTTTTTTCTGCTAGAGATTTAGCTACATAGATATTTTTGAAATGACTATCCAGTAAATATTGCTGAATGTTCTTAGTTTCAACACATTTATTCCTTCCTCTGTGTAAATATACTTAACTCTACTTGTAGTCCTGTAAATCTCTCCAAATTTAATTCAGTTAATTTTTTTCACCTTCTAGTTTGGTAGTTTTACACTTCTTAGCTAGTTAGTGGTTATCATAGATATCTTATCAGAAATATTTAAATTTACAAATCCTTAATTTAATTGCTGTCTCTTCCTTCTGCAAACTACAAGCGCCTTGCTGCTGCTGCTGCTAAGTTGCTTCAGTCGTGTCCGACTCTGTGCGAGCCCATAGACGGAAGCCCACAAGGCTCCCCCGTCCCTGGGATTCTCCAGGCAAGAACACTGGAGTGGGTTGCCATTTCCTTCTCCAGTGTATGAAAGTGAAAAGTGAAAGGGAAGTCGCTCAGTCAAGTCCGACTCTTAGCGACCCCATGGACTACAGCCTACCAGACTCCTCCATCCATGGGATTTTCCAGGCATGAGTACTGGAGTGGGGTGCCATTGCCTTAGACTGTTTTAAATCAAATCACATATTGACTTCTAACCCAATTCCGCAGTGATAAGTGAACGGACTCTGGTATGATTTCAAAAATGTTAGACTGTGAACATTTTGCACCTTGTTTTATGTTCCTAGATCTGTTCCAGTTCCAGTGTTCCCTGGTTCATAGTCTATGGGAACTTGAATAGAATTTTATCTTATTGTGGGAAAATTGTGTAAATCTTAATTATGTTGAGTTGGTTGAATTGATTCATGGTGTTTTCAGATCTACTATATCCTTCTACTTTTCTGTCTGTTCATTCCGTTAATTTTGGGGAGTGTGATATTGAAACTCCAGCTAAAATTCTTTATTTATCTACTTAAAAACATTGTGATACACACACACACACAGTGGAACTACAATCAACTATGTTCTGTATTTTCAAGTCTCCTGTAAATGGGTTATCATAGTTTTGTAATTTAAAAAAGAAAAAAAGAAAAAAACAAATCACACCTTTCCAACTTATCTAAAAAGGTGTGATTTGATTTATCATATTTAATTTTTGCATTTTTATTTCCTAAATATTAGATAGTCTTACTAATTCTTTATACACGCATACCCTGTTTTGATATTGCAAGTTCAGTTCTGGATTACCAAAGTAAGGCAAACATTGAAATAAAGCTAGTCACAAGAATTTTTTGGCTTTCCTGGACATATAAAAGTTATGTTTATACTATACTGTAGTTTTAAGTACAATAGTGTTATGTCTATAAAATAATGTACACAACTTAATTTAAAAAGTTGGAAAAAATGGTACCAGTGGATTGCTCACTGCAAGGTTGCCACAAATCTTCATTTTGTAAAAAATGCAGTGTCTGTGAAGTGTGGCAAAGCAAAGCACAATAAACTGAGAGGTATGCTCGTACAGTCAATAATACCTTAAATCTATGCACATCTATGGACTGTTTCTCAGATTTTGAAGCTCAATAACTTCTTTATGAAGTATGTTCTTAAGAAGATTTCCTAGTGAGAATATGTAGTTGGTCAATTGTCCTTAATTTTGGGTATCTGAAAATGTCCTTAATTCACCATTATTTTGAAGAATAATCCTTTTCCTAGTGTATGGCTGGTTGCAAGATGCCAAATACTTTATCTTAGCACTTTGAGAAAATTTAATATATTCCTTTATTTTATGTTATGCTTCTAGATGTGAGTTTTGAAAAAATTCTACTTCTAAAAATTCACTAGAATCCCAAATCTTAGAACTGATATTTTTGATCAATTTTGGAAAAAAAAAATTTAGCCATTCCTCATCTGAAACTACTTTCTCTAATTCTCAGAATACTAATTGAAGATATTAGAACTTGCTATTTGTTTTCTCCTTGTCCTGATGTCTGTGTCACACTATGAATGATTTCTACAGACCAGTATTTCAATTCATTAATGTTCTCGTGTGCTGTATCAAATCAGCTGTTTAACATTCTCACTGAATTTATATCAGTAATTTGAATTTTATCTTTTATTTGTAATTGTTTTATTCTTTTTCAAACTATTAGTTATTTTATAGCCTCTTTTTATTTCAGCATACTTTTGTTACATGCATATTCTTTTCAGTGAGTAAACATTCTTAGATTATAATTCCATTATCTGCTCTTTTTGCACATATTAGTTGCCTTGTGATAGTTATTGTTGACTTTTGCTCCTGCTTGTTCCTTTCCTAGTCATTGACATGGCTCAGACAGTAAAGAATCTGTCTGCAATGCAGGAGATCTGGGTTTGATCCCTGGGTCAGGAAGATCCCCTGGAAAAGGGAATGGCCACCTACACCAGTATTCCTGCCTGGAGAATTCCATGGACAGAGGAGACTGGCAGGCTATAGTCCATGGGGTCACAAAGAGTCGGACACAACTGAGTGACTAACACTTTCTTTTCCTATTGAACTTGTGTTCCTTAGAACATTATTGATGAAAATTCTTTGAAGTTTGGGTTTGAAGTATTTTCTGCAAAAGTGATTTGTGTTTTTTTCCTGCCAAGTCCCTGCATCATAACCAGCATGGTGTCTCTTAAAGCTGATACTTTCCCTAAGGTACTTTTGGCCACGAATCATCAAACTACAGCCTTAAGAACAAATTCAGCCTGCCTGCTGCCTGCTTTTATGATTAAAGTTTTATTGGAAATACAACCACGGTTATGTTTTGTTCTTGGCTGCTTTTACTACTGTAATGGCAAAATTGAGTGGCTCCACAAAAACCATATGATTCACAAACTCTCAAATATTTACTGTCTGGCCATTTGCAAGAAAACTTTGTCAACTATGGTTTTAGAGCATAGAGGTAGTATGAATTCCAGCCCCAACCCTAAAGGAAGATTTGTGGTTATGAATTATCACAGTATGTAGAGTGCTGACTAATGAGTACTGACAGTATTTAGAGTACTGACCTGGTGGAGTCCTAACATCCTGCACTAGTCTTTCAAAAAAAAATCTTGATTTATTTCTTAATAGGAGGAAAATTGCTTTACAATGTTGTATTGGTTTCTGCCACTGTTCAATAGCACAATGTGTACTGGTTTTTAATTTGATTTCTTATTTTGAGCTGGTTAAGACTTTGTGATATGTCCAGTATATCTCTAACCATTAAAGCTAAACCCTGTACCATCAAAGATGAATGAATGAAAAGATACCTCTGGCAAATACAGATTTTAACATCTTGTCTCACTGAATTAATGTGAGAATAAGAATGTTAATATTCTGGAGAATCAACAGTCAGCCTCTATTTGGTCAGTAACAAAAAAGTACCTCTAATCTCAGTCCGTCAGTCTACTCACTCTGGCAAGTTTTATTTAAAGCAAAAGACAAGGAAGTGAGAGTTTAGATTCTGTGACACCACTCTTGCTCCTGCCCCAAAGTGTATTATCAACAAAGAAACAAGGGTGTTTTTTTTTTTAAAGAAAAAAGTGTAATTAAATTATCCTTAGAACTTCCAGTAGCTTCCCATCTCTCATGGAATAAAATCCATATTCTTTATCATGATTATCTAAGCCCTGCATCACTTTACCTGCATGACTTAACTCTCTGATCTCATCTGTCATTTTCTTATCTATTTTATAGTCTATAGTCACACCTGCTCTTTTGATATTCCTTGGTATAAGAAGGACATGTCCATCTCAGTGTGTTTACAACTCCTGTGCCTAAGTATTTTGGTCACTTAATGTTACCCTTTCAGAAAGGATACTGCATATCCTACTTAAAATAGTACCTTCACCCATCACTTGCTACACAATGAGCCTGCTTTATATTTCTTCCTCTTCCCTGTAGATGTTATTATATTATTTATTTGATACTGGTTTCAATTATCTACTATCTTTCTTTCGCTACTAAAGTATGTTTCATGAGATTTTTTGTTGTTCAGTCGCTCAGTCGTGTCTGACTCTTTGCGACCCTAGGCTCTTTGCAGCACTCCAGGCTCCCTTGTCCACCACTATCTCCCAGAGTTTGCTAAAGCCCATGTCCACTGAGCAGATGATGCCATCCAAACATCTCATCCTGTGTCTCCCCCTTCTCCTCCTGCTCTCAGTCTTTCCCAGCATCAGGGTCTTTTCCATTGAGTTGGCTCTTCACTTCAGGTGGCCAAAGAATTGGAGCTTCAGCATCAGTTCTTCCAATGAATATTCAGGGTTGATTTCCATTTAGGATTGATTGGTTTGATCTCCTTGCTGTCCAAGGGACTCTCAGGAGTCTTCTCTAGCACCACACTTAGAAAGAATCTGTTTTTCAGCTCTCAGCCTTCTTTATGGTCCAACTCTCACATCTCTACATGACTACTGAAAAAACCATAGCTTTGACTATATGGACCTTTGTTGGCAAAGTGATGTCTCTGCTTTGAAATATGCTGTGTAGGTTTGTCATAGTTTTTCTTCCAAAGAGCAAGTGTCTTTTAATTTCATGGCAGCTGTCACCGTCCCCAGTGATTTTGGAGCCCAAGAAAATAAATTCTGTCACTGTTTCCATTGTTTCTGCATCTATTTGCCATGGGACTGGATGCCATGATCTTCGTTTTCTGAATGTTAAGTTATAAGCCAGCTTTTCACTCTCCTCTTTCACATTCAACAAGAAATTCTTTAGTTCCTCTTTGTTTTCTGCCATAAGGATGGTGTCATCTGCATACCTGAGGTTATTGATATTTTTCTCAGCAATCTTGATTCCACCTTGTTTCATTCAGTCAGGCATTTTGCATGATATACTCTGCATATAAGTTAAATAAGCAGGGTGGCAATATACAACCTTGACATACTCCTCAATTTTGATCCAGTCCATTGTTCCATGTCCAGTTGTAGATATTGTCCAGTTCTTTTTGACCTACATACAAGTTTCTCAGGAGGCAGGTAAGGTGGTGTGATATTCACCATCACTTTAAGAATTGTCCACAGTTTGTCGTGATCCACACAGTCAAAAGCTTCATTGTGGTCAATAAAGCAGAAATAGATGTTTTTCTGAAACGTCTTTGCTTTTTCTATGATCCAACCTCTGTGATTCCTGAGGTTAGGGACATTGTACTTGTTCATTATTGTATACAAGTACATGGTCAAGTTCTTGGCATACAAAGGGGTTCAGTTAATAGTATCTGAATAAGAAGATGAATTCAAACTCAAACTTACACAAAGACTGCAAAATAAAAGTTTACCCTTTCCATTGTACCACACTCTTCTTATTCCTAACTTCTGTTTAAAGCCTTTCCTCATTTTTCAATTGATGCTTGATATGCATATTATTTATGTTCTTTTCTCCACAAACATGATTTTGGATTTTATCATTGACTGTTACTCACCAACCTAGCCTAATAGCACCCTTCCTCCTCCCCTCATAGTTTTTTTTTTTTCTTCTGGATTCATGAGTGAGATCTGGATACCCAGTGTGTATCAGAATTAGTCTAAAGTTCTGAAACTTCCATGAGCACTCTATAGGCTTTAGCCTCTAGTACTAAAGTGGTGAAATCTGGGAGCTGGGTGTCCTAGACTGGGATGGATGTTGGCAAGTTAGGGGAGAAGCTGTCAGCAAGTTGACAAGTAGGAAATAACCTGCCTAATTTGAAGGACAATAAGTGCTTTAAAACTTGTGTTTACATTGTTTTCTCGATGGACTTTTCCTCAGACTCTAATATAAGTTGCAGGAGGACATGGACCTTTGACTCTGTGTCCGATACACGTAAAATGATATCTGCTACATATTAAGGGCTTAATACATATTTTTGAATATATAAAATTGATATTTTTTAAAGGTAAATTCAATAGCATTTGTTTATGGACTGGATGTGATAAAATGAGAAGAAAGAGAAGTCAGTAACTTAAAAAATGAAGTTTTCATTTATGAAGGAGAGGGAGGACTGTGAGAACAGATTTATGGGTGATAGGAAGGGTTTATTTAGGATATATGAAGTTAGGGGTGTATATTAGATATCAAAGTGGAGATGCCAAGTAGTTAGTTAACGTGTGATTCAGAAATTCAGGGAAAAGACTACAATTGGAGATGTCAATTTGGAATTTGTCCATGTTGGGCTGTCGAATGGCTGTACTGGACAGCAAAGGATTCTCTGAAGGGTACTTGTAAGGGATGGCTTATACATTCAAAAGACTATTTTGGCAACAATGCAAAGAATGAAGGAGAAATGTAGAAGAAACTGTTAATACTTGAAGTGGGAAATTAATATTTTATGCAAAATAAATGAAAAAGATAAATCCTTAACAAGAATAGAAACAAGAGGAAAAGTAAGGCATTAATGGCTTTATGTGCATTTAAGAGGTGGGATGTTTAGGTTTCATTAACATCGTGAATATGGAGGGAGGAAAAAGAAAGGAATCACAGGGGCTTGAATGAGTAACTGAGTGCTTTGACTATGTAAGAAACTGGAATATAGGGACATTCAAAATCATATGTAACTGCAATGTTAGTTTTAGATAGGTTGAGTGAAGTGGACCATTCAGGTATGACTCAATCAAATCCCTTATGATTATACAGTGAAATGACAAACAGTTTCAGGGGATCAGATATGATAGACAGAGTGCCTGAAGAACTGTGGACAGAGGTTCGTGACCTTTTACAGGAGGCAGTGATTAAGACCATCCCCAAGAAAAAGAAATGCAAAAAGGCAAAGTGGTTGTCAGAGGAGACCTTACAAATAGCTGAGAAAAGAGGAGAAGCTAAAGGCAAAGGAGAAAAGGAAAGATATACCCATTTGAATGCAGAGTTCCAGAGAATAGCAAGGAGAGATAAGAAAGCCTTCCTTAGTGATCAGTGCAAAGAAACAGAGGAAAACAATAGAATGGGAAAGACTAGAGAGCTCTTCAAGAAAAGTAGAAATACCAAGGGAAATTTTCATGCAAAGATGGGCACAATAAAGGGCAGAAATGGCATGGACCTAACAGAAGCAGAATATATTAAGAAGAGATGGAAAGTATAAACAGAAGAACTATACAAAAAAGATCTTCATGACCCAGATAATTATGATGGTGTGATCACTCACCTAGAGCCAGACATCCTGGAATGCAAAGTCAAGTGGGCCTTAAGAAGCATCACTACAAACAAAGCTAGTGGAGGTCATGGAATTCTAGTTGAGCTATTTCAAATCCTAACAGATGATGCTGTGAAAGTGCTACACTCAATATGCCAGCAAGTTTGGAAAACTCAGCAGTGGCCACAGGACTGGAAAAGGTCAGTTTTCATTCCAATCCCAAAGAAATGCAATGCCAAAGAATGGTCAAACTACCACACAATTGCACTCATCTCACACACTAGTAAAGTAATGCTCAAAATTCTCCAAGCCAGGCTTCAACAGTACGTGAACCATGAACTTCCAGATGTTCAAGCTGGATTTAGAAAAGACAGAGGAACTAAAGATCAAATTGCCAACATACGCTGGGTCATCGAAAAAGAAAGAGAGTTCCAGAAAAACATCTATTTCTGCTTTATTGACTAAGCCAAAGCCTTTGACTGTGTAGATCACAGAAAAATTGTAGAAAATTCTGAAAGAGATGGGAATACTAGACCACCTGACCTGCTTCCTGAGAAACCTGTATGAAGATCAATGAAGCAACAGTTAGAACTGGGCATGGAACAACAGACTGGTTCCAAATCAGGAAAAGAGAACATCAAGGCTGTATATTGTCACACTGCTTATTTAACTTATATACAGAGTACATCATGTGAAATGTCGGGTTGGATGAAGCACAAGCTGAAATCAAGATTGCCGGAGAAATATCAATAACCTCAGATACTCAGATGACACCACGCTTATGGCAGAAAGCGAACAAGAATGAAAGAACCTCTTGATGAAAGCAAAAAAGGAAAGTGAAAAAGTTGGCCTAAAACTCAACATTCAGAAAAAAAAAAATCATGGCATCTGGTCCCATCACTTCATGGCAAATAGATGGAGAAACAATGGAAACAATGAGAGACTTTATATTTTTGGGCTCCAAAATCACTGCAGATGGTAACTGCAGCCATGAAATGAAAAGACGCTTGTTCTTTGGAAGAAAAGCTATGACCAACCTAGGCAGCATACTAAAAGCAGACATTTCTTTGCTGACAAAGGTCTGTCTAGTCAAAGCTCTGGTTTTTCCAGTAGTCATGTATAAATGTGAGAGTTGGACCATAAAGAAAGCTGAGCACCAAAGAATTGGTGCTTTTGAAATGTGATGTTGGAGAAGACTCTTGAGAGTCCTTTGGACTGCAAGGCAATCCAAGTAGTCAATCTTAAAGGAAATCAGTCCTGAATATTCATTGTAAGGACTAATGCTGAAGCTGAAACTCCATGACTTTGGCCCCCTGATGTGAAGAACTGACATATTGGTAAAGACCCTTATGCTGGGAAAGATTGAAGGCAGGAAGAGAAGGGGACGACAGAGGATGAGATGGTTGGATGGCATCACTGACTCGATGGACATGAGTTTGAGTAAACTCTGGGAGTTGGTGATGGACAGGGAAGCTGGCGTGCTGCAGTCCACAGGGTCACAAAAAGTTGGACCTGACTGAGTGACTGAATGGATTGAACTGAGTGAAGTATCTTTTAATCATCATTAAGTAGTTTTTTAGCTGAAACATGAAAATGTAGGTGTATATCCAGATTTTTGAACATGTCAGTTTTTTTCAGACTGGTTTAAAATGTATCTGTGGCATATTTTTACCTTTATTTGTCTAATGAAAGTGAAAGTGCAATTTGCTCAGTCATCTCCAACTGTTTACAACCCCATGGACTGTACCCTTCTAGGCTCCTCTGTCCATGTTATTCTCTGGGCCAGAATACTGGAGTGGGTAGCCGTTTCCTTCTCCAGGGGTAGTTTTGATCCCAGGTCTCCCACATTGCAGGCAGATTCTTTACCATCTCAGCCATTAGGGAAGCTCAAGAATACTAGAGTGGGTAGCCTATCCTTTCCAAAGCACATCTTCCCAACCCAGGTATCGAACCGAGGTCTCCTGTATTGCAGATGGATTCTTTACCATCTGACATAAGAGGGAATCCCTTCTATTTATCTAAAGGTTGTTATAAATCTATAATTACATAGAATTTTTTAACTTTATTTCAAGTTATTTAACTGAAAACACCTATATGTTTTAAAGGAGTATTTCTTTGAAACTTAGACATATTAAAAAGTTTTAACTTCTTTTTATAACAAGTGAACTGCACAATTTGTATGCCTGTAATACATTCATTTGTTAACTCAGATATGTGATTACATTGAAATCTCAATCCCCAAAGTGAATGACACAGATGGTTTCCTTAATATAACATCCTCTTTTTATCTAGCCTATAGATAATATTCCCTTAACTGTGTTATTTAAGCTAGTAGACAAGTCAAAAGAAAAGGATTTCATATTGAATTGTTTCAAATAACTTTGCTGGTGGTCACAAAGAGTTGGACCTGACTGAGTGACTGAATGGACTGCAGCACACCAGGCTTCCCTGTCCAAATAACTGAGCTATACTGCTCAGTTATCTGAGAAACCTAGTGCTAGAAGCATACTTCCCTGACAGTCTCCAGTAGCCACGCCTTTGGCTCCACTGGTAGTGGGTAGTGGTGGTGCTGATGCCAGGACCATGCTTCCCCTGGGCTGTTCCCAGCCGTTGACTGCCCACAGCAGGGGTACCAGAGCTAAGACAGTCTGCTCAACAAGAGATCTCATTTGTATTTTTGGTCCAAACACTTCCCATCAGCCTGAGACTTGCCAGAATTGTATCGCCATTGGTGGCATTGTTCACCCCATCCTTTCTTCCCTATCTCTGTCATAGGTAAGACACCGCATAAGGGACTGAAGGGCTCCGCATGACTTCTGCCCCTTCCCTTTCAGTTATTTTTTAAAATGTTTATTTCTTTTTGGCTGTGCTCAGTCTTCGTTGCTGCACCGGCTGTCTCTAGTTGCTGTGAGTGGGGTCTCCTCTCTGGCTCTGGTGTGAGGGTTTCTCATTGCAGTGGCTTCTCTTGTTGCAAAGCATGGGCTCCAGTAATTGTGGTGTGTGGGCTCAGCAGTAGTGGCTCAGAGGTTCCAAAGATCAATCTCATTTGTTGTGGCCCATGGGCTCAGTTACCCCGCAGCATGTAGGATCTTCCCAGACTCGGGATGGAACCAGTGTTCCCTGCATTGCAAGGTTGATTCTAACCACTGGACCACCAGGGAAGCCCCCCCTACCCCCCCCCACACACTTTTAGTCTTAATTAGCATTTTCTCCATAAATATCTTACATGTCCAATCCCATCTTGGCATCTGCTTCATGGAGGACATAAGCTGTCATCCCTATATTATGGTGTTCTTGGGTTTAAGACTTTTCATATGACCATATTATTTTCGTATTCATACTTTTAGTTGGAATTACAGTAATTCAGTGTGGACACTTGCTGTTTGGAGAAATGCTTTATGGAAGATTTCTGTGAAATGTTCACCTGTTTTATAGCATGTATCTACACCAGAGTTTGCCAGTGTCACCACTAATGAAATTTTTGGATGTCTCTTTGTTTTGACAGCTGTCTTATTCATTGTATGAAATTCGGCAGCATCTGTGGCCCCTCTACCCACAAGCTGTCAGTAGTGCTATCTTCCATGCTGCAGACATTGTCGGATGTCTCCACGCATTGCCAGTGGCCTTTCATAGGCAAAATCATTCCCAGATGTAGAAATACAATATCTGATAGAATCAATTATACCCTAGGAAACAAGCGAAGATTTGATCATTACAGCTGAAACAGTAGGAAAGGTTTTTAGGAGATGGCACTGAGACAGATTTTGAAGAAGGGCAAGGATTTCCTTACCTTCTAGGCAGTTTTAGTTGCATGACTTAAAACATAATAGCAGAAATAAAAGCACATAAAATAAAACCCTTTCCAAGGAGACTGTCTTGATATAATCAGAAGAAATGTCCTTTACTGGCAGTGGCACAGTAATAGATATGTAACTTCTCCAATAGTAATATTCCGTAAGGTAATAGCTGTATTTCTTGTTTCATTCCCTTTATTCTATCAGCTTTTAAGTAAATGCTGTGTGGCCTCACCATGTCACTTCAGTGTGTCTTTTCTCCATTTGTAGCGCAGGCTACTAAACCCATGAACTTTGTGCCACCCTAACATTTCCTTACGCGAAGCTCCTACTCCCAGCTCTTCCCTGCATTTTATTATTTCAGTCTCTTTATTGCTGTTCTGTATTTTGTGTGATATTACTCTCATACTTCCTTCAGTTCTTTAGACATGTTTTTTTTTTTTCTTTGAACATATCTATAATATTTGAAATCTTTGTCTACTAAGTCCAATATTAAGGCTTGAGGTAGCTTCTGCTGACTTCTTTTGTCTATAAATGGGTCAAAGTTTAAAGTTTCTTTTATGCCTTACAATTATTTTTGTTAAAAAGTAGAAGTTTAATATAATGTGATACCTCTGAAAATTATACTCCTCCCCCTGTTGTTGCTTTTGTTATAGTTGTTTATATTGTTCTGTATCTGTTCAGTGACGTTCATGAACCAAGTCTGTAAAGCTAAGATCCAATTCTCTTAAAATCTGTACTAATGCCCCTTCTTTATTCTAGATATTGATAATTTATGTTCTCTCTCCCTCTCATCCTTCTCTCTCATCAGTTTTGCTGAAAGTTTATAAGCATATGAGTGTTTTCAAAGAGAACTTTCTTGAGTGTTTTTCCCATATGTGATCTTGAACCTCAGAACAGTTTTAAGGAGGGATCCAGTTTTAAGGTGGGTTCTAAGTTTTAAGATGGGTCCATCCTTAATCTGGAAACTGGGCCCAGATGACCCATGGTGACAATGGCAGCTACAGCTGAAACAGTGATGGTGACAATGACTGCAGCCATGAGGGGGAGAAATGATGTTGCATTTTTAATTTCCCAAACTCCACTTTTCCATTATTGTTATATTGGAAAGTAATTGATTTTTATATAGTGCAACCTTGTATCCTGCAACTTTGCTATAATTGCTCATTAATTTCAGGATATTATTGTTCGTTCTTTCAGATTGCCTTCATAGATGATCGTGTCATTTGCAGACAGTTTTAAGTCTCACTTCCTGATCTGTATACCTTTTCTTTCCTTCCTTTATTAGCAAGGACTTCTTCTTCAGTGTTGAAAAGAAGTGGTGATAGGGAACATCCTTGCCTAGCATCTGATCTCAGAGGGAACACTTGGTTTCTCACCATTAGTTGTGATACTATCTGTAGGTTTGCTGTAATGTTTATCAAGAATGTTCCCCATATACCTAGTTTACAGAGAGTTTTTATTATGAATGGGTACTGGATTTTGTCAGACACTTTTTATCAATCTATTGATTTGATCATGCAATTTTTTAAAAATAATGGTTATTTTAATTGATTTTCCAGTGTTGAACTAGCCTTGAATACTTGGGATAAATCCTGCTTGGCTGTGGTATATCTTTTAAAATGTTTTTTAGATCTGACTTGCTAACATTTGTTGAACATTTTTGTGTCTGTGTTCATAAGCAATACTGATTAGTAGTTTTCTTGTAATGCCTTTTATCTGGTATTGGTATTTAGGTTAATTTCCTATAATGAGTTAGGACTACCTCTGCTTCTGTCTCCTGAAAGAGATGGTAGGAAGTTGACATAACCCCTTCCTTAAGTGTTTGGTAGCATTCACCGTGAACTCATCACTCACTCGGGCCTGGTAATTTCCATTGTGGAAGTGATTAATTATTGATTCATTTTCTTTTGTAGATATAGGCCTGTTCACATTGTTTGCTTCTTCTTGTGTGTGTTTCAAAAGATTGTGTTTTTCAGAGAACTGGTCCATTTCATCTAAGTTATAAAATATGTGGACACAAGGGTTGTTCATAGTACTCCCTTATTGTCCTTTTAATTTTTGTGGGATATATAGTCATGTTCCCTCTTTCATTTCTTATATTAGCACTTAATCCTTGATTTTTTTAAAAGGGTACCTGAATTTTTATTTTTCACTGGACTCAGCAAATTATGTGTTAATCCTTAACTCTTAAGGGTGTATATAGTTTGGAAATTTATACTTTAATAATGTAGTATATCATTTTCCTACCTTTAGATGATTTCTTTTGGCTTTGTTCTAAGTTTTATTTTGGACAGGGAGAGAATTAAAGATTAAATTACAGAAATATCAAGAATATGTGTTTACTTTTCTGTTCAACTATTTGCATGTTAACAATTTAAATGGCAAATACTTTAAAAATTTTTTTCTGAAATTTTGTCCTAGAAGTGTTTTCAAGAGAAAATGACCTTTCACAAATTAAGAAACAGCTTCATTTCCAATAACCTGCTAAGTCATATTATCTGAAAGCTCCATTATCTGAAACAGCCTTGATCTCATTCTCTTCCTATTGAAGCTTTTCCCAGAAAGAAAACTGTTCTTCACTCCTGAAATTTAGTCAGTTCATCAAGTCTTACCAGTTTTGTCTTCTAAACAGTTTAGCAAATGACTCACTTCCCTCCATTTCCACTTCTATAATCACACCCTGTGTACTTCAGTTCTATTCTACTGGACCTTTCTGTTTTGACATTGTGCCAGACTGCTCTTAAAATTAGTAATCATATGGTATACAACTCCTCTATTTAGATTTCCTTAGCTTTTGAGTTTAGCTTTTTAGCTTAGCTTAGCTTTTGAGAAGGCAATGGCACCCCACTCCAGTATTCTTGCCTGGAAAATCCCATGGATGGAGGAGCCTGGTAGGCTGCAGTCCATGGTCGCTAAGAGTCAGACACGACTGAGCAACTTCACTTTCAATTTTCACTTTCATGCATTGGAGAAGGAAATGGCAACCCACTCCAGTGTTCTTGCCTGGAGAATCCCAGGGACGGCGGAGCCTGGCGGGCTGCCGTCTATGGGGTCGCACAGTCGGACACGACTGAAGCGACTTAGCAGCAGCTTTTAAGTTAAAGCACAAGTTCCTTCACATGATATAGATTTATTCATGATTTGGCCAGTGGCCTCAAGCTTCTTGTCTGTAACCTCCATGTATATTCTGACATGCAAAAATTGTATTTCCCTGAAGGTGACCTGTTGTGTGAATATCACTGTGCCTTCCTACATACTTTTCTCTCTGCCACTGATCTCTAATTTTCCATTGTTCCATTGGTTAATGCCATTCTTAAGACTCAGTAGTATGTCAGTTTGTCTATGACACTTTCCATGGCCTGCCAGGGAAACTAAACTCTCATAGCTTGGTGCTGCACAAGAGCCTCCTTTCCATCATTACAGCAGCACATATTCATTGTAGAATTATTGTTCATTGTAGAATTATTGTTCATGTGCTTTTGCCTATCTAAACATATTCAGTCAGTCAGTTCAGTCACTCAGTCGTGTCCGACTCTTTGCAACCCCATGAACCGCAGCACACCAGGCCTCCTTGTCCATGACCAACTCCTGGAGTCCACCCAAACCCATGTCCATCAAGCCTATGTTGATGGACATCCTCTGTCTCATCCTCTGTCGTCCCCTTCTCCTCCTGCCCTCAATCTTTCCCAGCATCAGGGTCTTTTCCAGTGAGTCAGCTCTTCGCATCAGGTGGCCAAAATATTGGAGTTTCAGCTTCAACATCAGTCCTTCCAATGAACACCCAGGACTGATGTCCTTTAGGATGGACTGGTTGGATCTCCTTGCAGTCCAAGGGACTCTCAAGAGTCTTCTCCAACACCACAGTTCAAAAGCATCAATTCTTTGGCGCTCAGCTTTCTTTATAGTCCAACTCTCACATCCATACATGACCACTGGAAAAACCATAGCCTTGACTAGACAGACCTCTGTTGGCAAAGTAATGCCTCTGCTTTTTAATATGCTGTCTAGGTTGGTCATAACTTTCCTTCCAAGGAGTAAGCATCTTTTAATTTCATTGCTGCAATCACCATCTAAACATACTAGGTAATCATTTTCTTACAGGTAGAGGCTGTCTTCTCTATATGCATCTCTAGCACCTAGAACAGGACTTGACATATGCTAGACTTAAAACTTATGGGATGAAAGAATCAATGAGTGAACCCAAGAAGCTAAATTGATAAAACTAGATTATGTTATAAGTGTGTTTGTAGGCATTCAGTAATTTAGTATGGATAAGGAAAGATGGTCACTTTCTGATGGGGAATCCTGGTAAACACTACCTTAGCCAAATGATTAAGGTTAACATCCCTAATGAGGATCAAGATTAACAAGCCTAATGATGTCAAATTGAAACAATGTATACCTTACATATTAGGATGAGAAAGCACTCCATCTCTGAGGTATTTGTTCATAAAACCAATAATTACAAGCTTATCTTGAGAAAAACATCGAACAAACCCCAATGAAGGAACATTTTATAAAATATGACTAGTCCTCCTCAAAACTGTCAAAGTTATTACAAAAATGAAAATCTGAAAAATGTCATAGTATAGAGAATCCTAAAGAGACCTGACAACTACATGCAAGGAAAGAATCTCCAATTAGATCTTGAAACAGTAAAAGATATTAGGGAAAAAATACTGATGAAATACACACAAAGTCTGGGATTCAGGTGGAAGTAGTTTACCAAAGTCTGTTTCTTAGTTTTGACAAATGTGCTTTCTTTCATTTCTTTGAGTATAAGATGTTAACATTAGGGAAGTTTGTAAGGGCTATATTTAAACTCTTTATACTATCTATCTGTGGCTTTTCTGTAATTTTGTAGGTATACCAATATAAATGTTCATACACAAAATATAAGGACAAATGCCACAACTGAAAATACTAAGTGAATACGGTTAATGGTTAGTTAAACATGGTATGAAAATTTATATCAACACTATTAATCTATATATTTAAATTGAAAACAAATGTACATTCATTAGTCAGTCTTTTGATGTCAGGAAAAGGCTTGCCCTACAAGTTTATTGCCTCTTGTTTTGGTACATTAGTCAGTATGAACATAGGGCTTAATTTTAATTCAATAAGTGAGTTATATTAAGGTCAAAAAAATATCTCCTTCTAAGAACTTCTTTTTTAACTGTAAGAGATCATTAATAATAAGACAGTGATTGTATTAAAGACGTTTATCTGCAGTACCCAACCTGCTGCTGCTGCTTCTAAGTCGCTTCAGTCGTGTCCGACTCTGTGCGACCCCATAGAGGGCAGCCCACCAGGCTCCCCCGTCCCTGGGATTCTCCAGGCAAGAACACTGGAGTGGGTTGCCATTTCCTTCTCCAAGTACCCAACCTACTATGTGAGAAATCATGAGTTGTTAAATTTCTGTGAAAGCTGTGGGTTTGTTTTGTGTTCCTCAACAATGAGGGGATCTCTAGAAGGAAGGTGCAAGACCCTTCAAAATGCTATGTAGTGTCAGGCCATGTCAGCTTTGTCTGTATTAAGTGTCTGACAACATTCTGAGTGGTTGTGCTGAGAACAAGTGGTAGGAGCCATCAAAAGTTAACAAAGTGAAAGTCACGCAGTCATGTCCGACTCTTTGTGACCCCCATGGATTATACAGTCCATGGAATTCTCCAGCCCAGAATACTGGAGCAGGTAGCCTTTCCCTTCTCCAGGGGATCTTCCCAACCCAGGGATTGAACCCAGGTCTCCTGCATTGCAGGCAGATTCTTTACCAGCTGAGGCACAGGGAAGCCCCAAAAGTTAACAAGATTATAGTTTATTTTTGTTGTTGTTTAGTACCTAAGTTGTGTCTGACTCTTTGAGACCCCATGGAATATAGCCCACCAGGCTCCTCTGACCATGGGATTTCCAAGGCAAGAATGCTGGAGTGGGTTGTCATTTCCTTCTCCAGAAGTTTATTTAATGATTGGATATTCAACTATTCATTAATTTTATCTAAAACTTGAATTTTTAAAAATCAAGATCTTTGTAATTCTTTATAGACCATTTGAATATCACATAAAATAGGCAAGAAGTGCTTTTTGGAAAGATGTCTAAGTGCAGTATAGAATTATTGGTTGGTGACCATACTGTGGGATTGGGCAGTCAGATCTCTATTCATTCAGCTCTGAGTGTTTTATAATTGATAATAAAAATTAGTGAGTTTTCACACTACTTTGTACTTAATCTTCATGTGACCATGGTGTAATCTTTCTCGAGAGTGAAAAAGCAGTTTTCAAGAGGAACTATATCACTGAGGAGATACATTATATACTAAGAAGAATTAAAACACAGTAGCTGAAAATAATATCTGAAACTAGAATGGATAGGATTAGATTACAAAAGAGAGTGCAGTGTTTATTCTTAATTATTTAATATTCTCACAGAAATATTGCTCTCCATTGAGCTCATCACCAAATTGATGAGACATTTGAACATGCAGAATATAAATTTGATCTCTCAGACTTAGATGAGTATCCCCAGTGGATGATAAATTTATTTCCAGTTGCCATAAATTTCAGGTCTAAGAGATAAGGAAATACAATACCATAAAAGTAGGTTCAGTGTTACATAAACACCTTCACTATTTATTATTGAGTTGATTTGTAAAGATAACCAAAGTCAATAAAGCATTGCTATGTATCTTATCTATTAGGGCTATAAAATATTTGTATGCTTTCATAAATGTTAATGAAAGAGACTAGGTAAGCAAATGTCACTGACTGCAAATTAGAGTTTGGAAAGACAGTAATATGTAGCACAGTAGTTTAAATCATAAATTTTCTTGATCTTTACCCTTTGAATAAAGGATAAGGCCACCTTGGTGTAGCTGAAGTCTTCGGTAAGGAAAAGGAGTCAGGACTCTTGATTGCAGGCACACTTCTAACCTTAATGGTAATATTTTTGAAGAATTGTATCAGAAAGTAGCAGATGGTATTGTGAACCTCAATGAACAAAACCATAATGACACAAAAGACAGCCATTAATTAGGTATGAATTACTGTGTTTTAAAGTGCTGGCTGTGGAAGGAGAAATGCCACCTTTGAATGAATAGCTTCCTCTGTCTGACCTGACCTCCTCCCACTTAGATGGGAAGGTGATAAATCACGAAGTGCAGCAACAGCAGGGATCCTTATTAATAGCTACATCCAAGTCATCTGGCAGTCACTGCGAGTGCCAGTGACATGCACAAAGGTTTTCCTTCTCGGCTGAAAGGATGTGAATTTTCTATGAGAATCTGTTAGAAGTGAATGGGATGTGGAACTCACTGGGTTGTGCATCTGAGCACTTCATCTACTAGACAAGGTAGAAATTCTTAGAACGTGCTGTATCAACACACGAAGGCATTATCACAGTGATTTGAATTGAGAATTTTATAAGAGTAGGTATATTCTTGAAACAAAAAAATGACTATTCAACTTCTCTTTAATGAAAATAAAATTGAAGCAATGAACAAAGTATTTGATTTTTTACTAATCACCTAAAGAGAAATAAAGTTTTAAAATGAAAACTTAAAACAGCAACTGGATTTAGTTGTTTCCCCTCTCTCAGCCTAATTGTTACAGAAACAATTGAATCTGATCATTTCTTTTTAAAATATGTTTTTCAAGTTTTCTTAAGTTCAGTCATTCTGGTACTGCCTCTGAGTTTGACAGCTTTTACTGAAAACCATAACCAGATGACAAGCAAGAAGCAGTGAGGTTTAATTTTGATTTTACAAGTTTTCAGTACTCCCAAAGTTAAAAGTTAAAGACTTGCTTGAAGGAATAGAAGGAGTTTGAATTTAAGAAGCCTGAGTTTAAGCTCCAGATTAAGCCTTGTGTGACTTTGGACACATTACTTATCCTTGAGACTGAGCACTCACATCTATAAAGTAAAAATTAGCATGCCAGCATTATCTAGCATAAGGATTTGGGGTGAGTATCATATTTGAAAATGTATACATGTGAGCTTTGGAAATAGTAAACTTATATATAGTTTAGAAGTAATATGAGAACTTTCTTCAACTATATTCTTTGTTTCTGTCATCAACATAGTTATTAAAAATTGATTTATATAGACACTGTATACCTTTGCCTTTCATTTTCCTTTGAACACATGTATACCTGTGGTGGATTCATTTTGATATTTGGCAAAACTAATACAATTATGTAAAGTTTAAAAATAAAATAAAATTTAAAAAAAAATTTATTATCTCAGATTTATTTTAACCAGTGAATACTCAAGTTTTCATTTATCTATCCAGTATTTTATCTGTTATAAAGCTAATAATACAACATTAGATGAGATCAAGTACATTCAGGGTGGTGTGGCCATAGACAAAGATAATATAATATTAGACAACTTGATTGAACACGACACTTCAGTCGTGTCCAACTCTGTGAGACCCCATGGATGGCAGCCCACCAGGCTCCCCCATCCCAGGGATTCTCCAGGCAAGAACACTGGAGTGGGTTGCCATTTCCTTCTCCAATGCATGAAAGTGAAAAGTGAAAATGAAGTCGTTCAGTCATGTCTGACTCTTAGCGACCCCATGGACTGCAGCCTACCAGGCTCTTCCGTCCATGGGATTTTCCAGGCAAGAACATAAGCTAAAGATAGGTAATTGAAAATAAAATGTTGTGGGAGAATGTAGGTACATTGAGGTAGAGAAGATGTCTTTCATAGGATGACACTTGGGAAAACATCAAATGACCTGAGGGAGAGTGTCATGTAGATATCTTAAAGAAGAGTTTTTTCCAGGAAAGAAAACACCTTTTGTAAGTATTCAGCCACAGACTTCCCTGGTGGTCCAGGGCCTAGGACTCTGTGCTCCTAACGCAGGGGCCCAGGTTTCCTACATGCTGCAGCTAGGACCTGCTGCAGTCATACAGGGTTCAGCCATTGAGCTGGAAAAGACACTTGGCATATTTGACTAGCAACAAGACCAGCATAGCTGGTACAAAGTGTGCAGAGAATGGATGGGGCTGGAGGGACGTTGAGTGTCATGGTAAAGGGTCTGAATTGGCTTCAGAATGCACTGGGAAGTTACTGGAGGTGGACACAATCTTAATTTAGCTTCTAAAATGATCATCCTGTGTGCTATGTGAAGAAAAGACTGCAGAGAAGTATATCACATTCCTCAAATGCACATCATCAGGTATTGTCACACCTATCTCTGAGCTCATTGATCCTCATTTCACCCACCCACCATGGTTTCCAAATTAATGTGAGCATGACCTGAGATTACATTTTCTCATGCCTCTCGCCTTCCATTATAGGGCCTCACTGAGGTGTGAGATGCATGAGATCTTACTAGTTAGTGTCCATGCAAGTACAGTCTGGAATTATAAGGGAATTAACTCTAGAAGAGAGAATGTGGACAGATTTTTTTTCTCTCTTCCTCAGAATTGTCTCGAGTTAGAGTAGCTCTTGTGGTCTCTTAAACATTTGTCTTGAAAGAGTGAGCAATGCATTATTCTTGGTGCCAATGCATGGGCAGCATTGTAGTTTACTCTGCTATTGGCTCAATTCTCTATCTCACCTACCATTTCCATTATTCTGTATCCTTTGGGAGTGCACTTCCTAACACAAGAGAAACAGAAATTCTTTCCCTTCCTCTACTTTCTGGGGAAAGCAGGCTAAGATATGAAGAAGAGGACAAGTATAAAGACCAGTTGACAGTATATTAAAGTCATCTATATATGGAATTTAGAAAGATGGTAACAATAACCCGGTGTACGAGACAGCAAAAGAGACACTGATGTATAGAACAGTCTTATGGACTCTGTGGGAGAGGGAGAGGGTGGGAAGATTTGGGAGAATGACATTGAAACATGTAAAATATCATGTAAGAAACGAGTTGCCAGTCCAGGTTCGATGCACGATACTGGATGCTTGGGGCTAGTGCACTGGGACGACCCAGAGGGATGGTATGGGGAGGGAGGAGGGAGGAGGGTTCAGGATGGGGAACACATGTATACCTGTGGCGGATTCATTTTGATATTTGGCAAAACTAATACAATTATGTAAAGTTTAAAAATAAAATAAAATTAAAAAAAAAAAGTCATCCAGGCAGGAGATGCCGGTGACTTGGAATCCAGTGTTTGCTGCTGTCTGGTAATCAAAAATGTGATTTAATTATATTTTTGATTTCTTCTTTCTTCATCACCATATTACCTACCTGATGTTTTATCCTTGAAAGAATGAAATACTGTTGAAGATGGTTTTATTTTGATCTTCACCCTCCTCCAGCAACCTTTTTCATTTTTATAACTATGTCATTCTAGTACTCGAAAGCCTTTGTCCTTCAGTTTGTCACCACATTAAATTTTATTCTTTTGTTTATGTTTCATGCTCTTCCATCAGTTGCCTCATTAAAACTATCCAAATTTACGGTATACTTCTTAAAGTATAATAATCTCCTTACTGCTCAAAAGTATGTTCTTATTCCTAGGATTTTCCATATGTTACCTTCTCCACAGCCAAATAATATCAAATAGTAACAGTTTTACTTCTTCCCCTTCAAGTTGGATGCTTTTTCTCTTTATTTCTTGTCTTTTTTTTTTTTTTTTCCTTTTGGTCTGATTGCCATGGCTAGGCCTTCCAGTACTGTGTTAAATAGAAGTGGCAAGAGTGGGCAGTCATGTCTTGTTCCTGAAATCTAGAAGAAAACTTTTTAGATTTTCACTGTTGAGTGTGGTGTTAATTGTGGATTTGTCATCATCTTGTGTGTGTTTAGTCGATCAGTCATGTCAGACTCTTTGTGACCCCATGGATTGTAGCCTGCCAGGCTCCTATGTCCATGGGGATTCTCCAGGCAAGAATACTGGAGTGGGTTTCCATGCCCTTCTCCAGGGGATCTTCCCAAACCAGGGATTGAACCCAGGTCTCCCACACTGTAGGTGGATTCTTCACCATCTGAGCCACAAGGGAAGCCCATGTGGATTTGTCATAAATGTTCCTTATTATGTTAAGATATTTACCTTCTATATCCAGTATGTGAAAGTTTTTTTTATCATGGATGAATTTTGAATTGTTGAGTGCTTTTCTGTATCTCTTGAAATGATAGTGTGATCTTTATCCTTTTGTTAATGTGATGTATCACATTGATTAATTTGCAAATATTGTACTATTGTTAATTCCTTGATATAAATCTCACTTGATCATATACTTATTCCTTTTTATGTTTTGCTGGATTCAATTTACTGATCTTTGTTGAGGACTTCTGCATGTATACTCACCAAAGATATTGCCCTGTTACTTACTTTCTGCCTGTTGTATCTTTGTCTAGTTTCAATACCAAGGTAGTGATTAGAATGCATTGGAGAAATGTTCCATATTCTTCAATATTTTGAGTAGTTTGGGAAGAATAACTCTTCTTTATATGTTTGACAGAATTATCCTGTGACGTTACGTGGTCCTAGACTTTTGTTTTCTGAGATTTTTTAAAACTACAAATTCAGTTTCACTATTAGTGATCAGTCTGTTCAAATTGCTGATTTCTTCTTGATTCATTTTTGGCAGCTTATATGTTTTTAGAAATTCCTTCATTTTTTTCTTAGTTGTACAGTTTGTTGGCATGTAACCATTTATAGCATTTCCTTATGATTTTTTTATATCTTTGAGGTTTTCAGTTGCTATTTCTCCTCTTTCTATCTTATTTTGTTTAGTTGGGCCCTCTCTTTGGGTGAGCCTGGCTAAAGTTTTATCAATTTTGTTTTTATCTTTTCAAAAAAACTAGCTCTTGATTTCATTGATCTTTTTTCTTGTTTCCATGGTCTATGTTTTATTTATCGGCTCTCTGATCTTTATTATATCTTTCTTTCTGCTGACTTTGGGCTTTTTATTTCTTTTCCTAATTCTTTCAGCTGGTATGTTAGGTTGTTTGAGACTTTTCTTGTTTCATGAGGAGGGCCTTTATCACTGTCAACTTTCCTCTTAGAACTGCTCTTACTGCATACCATTGGTTCTAGAAAGTTTCATTTGCATTTTCTGATTGCATCTTTGGTTTCATCATTGACTCATTGGTCTTTCCGTATGTTGTTCCATTTGCTATATACATTTAGGTGCCTCTGTACTGGGTGAGTATATATTAATTGGTGCAATGCCCTCTTATTGTATGGTCCCTTAATCACTATGCAATAGCCTTCTTTGTCCTTTATTATAGTCTTTGCTTTGAAGTCTGTTTTGTCTGATATGAGTGTGGCTACCCCTGGTTTTTTGTTGTTACTGTTTGCATGATATATCTTTTTCCATCCCCTCACTTTGTCTGTGTGTGTCTTTAGTCCTGAAATGAGTCTCTTGTAGGCAGTATATTGAAGAGTTTTTTTGTTTGGTTTTTCTCATTCAGCCACCTTATGTCTTTTGATTAGGGCATTTAATCCACTGACATTTAAATAATTATTGATAGCTATGTACTTATATGGACTTCCTTGGTGACTCAGTGGTTTAAAAAAAAAACAAAAACACCTGCCAGTGCAGGAGATTCTATCCTGGGTCAGGAAGATCCCCTGGAGAAAGAAATGGCACCTCACTCCAGTATTCTTGTCTGGAGAATTCCATGGACAGAATTCTCCTGACCAGCTACAAAAGAATCAAATACAATTTAGCAACTAAACAACAACAGCAATGTACTTTATTTTTAATAAAATAAAATGCCATTTTATTACTTGTTTTCCAGTTATTCTATAGTTCTTTTACATTTATTTCTAATTCTTTTTTTTTTCTTATGGTTTGATACTTTTCTTTAGTAGTATGTTTAAATTATTTTCTTTTTGGTTTTTGCCTATCTATTGTAGGCTTTCAGTTTATGGTTACTATAGGGTTCATATGTTGACCCGTAATTATATCCACTTGCTCTAAATGGTAGTCTTTTAAGTCAGGACACATTCTAAAAGATCTACATTTTTAAATCTCCCTAAGAGAGGATTTTTGTATTTTTGATGTCATGTTTTATGTCTTTGTGCTTATCCCTTAGCAGTTTATTATGGTAGTTATAGTGATTTTTATAATATTTTGTCTTTTAATCTATATACTGGCTTATTTAAGTAATCATCAATCCTTACTACATATTTTTCTGTCTTTCCTAGTGGGATTTTCTCTTTCCTGTAGATTCTATTTTTCCATTTAGAGAAGACCCTTCAACATTTATTTTAGGGTAGGTTTAGTATTGATGAAATCTTTTAGTTTTGCTTGTCTGAGAAGTTCTTCATCTTTCCTTCTATTCTAAATTGTAGTCTTTCTTGGTAGAGTATCCTAGGTTGCAATTTTTTTCCCTTTCAGCACTTCGCATATATCATGCAACTCCCTTCTGACCTTCAAAGTTTATGCAGAGAAATCAGCTGATAGCCTTATGGGGATTCCCTTGTATAAGACTCTCTGTTTTACTCTTGCTGCCTTTAGAATTCTCTCTATATATTTGACTTTTACCATTTTGATTACAATGTTTTGGTTTGGGTCTTTTGGGGTTCATTTTGTTTGAGTCCCTCTGTGTTTTCCATACGTGAGTACTGTGTCTTTTTCCTTCTTCAGGCTTGGAAAGTTTTCAAGCATAGTTTCCTCAAATACATTTTCAATCCCCTTCCTCTCTCCTCCCTCTGAGACACTTACACGGTGAATGTTGGTGTGCCCAGTTTACCGCAGATATCTTTTTGAAAGTCAGTTGATTATTTTGACTGCGCTGGGTCTTTGTTTCTGTGCAGGCTTTTCTCTGGTTGTGTGAGTAGAAGCCACTCTCTAGTGGTGCGTCGGCTTCTCACTGTGACGGCTTCTCCCGTGGAGCACAGGCGCAGCACGTCCAGCCTATGCAGCGTGTGGGCTCAGTAGCTGCGGTTCCCAGGCTCTGGAGCACGGGCTCAGTAGTTCTGGCATGAGGGCTTAGTTGCTCTGCAACATACGGGATCTTCCTGGATCAGAGATCAAACCCATGTCTCCTGCATTGGCAGGCAGATTCTTTACCACTGAGCCACCAGGAAGCCTCTCAGATCTCTTAAGCTATATTAATTTTTAAAAATTTGTTTTTCTTTTTGCTTTTATGAGTGGATTGATTCAATTATCTAATCTTCCAAATAACTTATACGTTCTCCTGTATCAGTTTGTTAGTCCCTCTAATGTATTTTTTATTTCCTTCTAATGTGTTTTTTGATTTGAAACTTCATTTCTGATTGGGTCTCTTTTACGTTTCCTAGTTCCTTGTTAAATTTTTCACTGTGCTAATTTATTCATTCCCCTAATTTAGTTAGCATTTTTATCACCAAAGCTTTGAATTCTTTATCTGATAAGTTATTTCTAGGGATATTTAGGGACTTTTTTTTGCTCTTTCCATTGAGAGCGCTTCTTCTGCCTCTTCATTTTGCTTAACTTTCTCTCCGTTTCTGATTTTACGTTAAACAGTTACCCAGAGATCTCAAAGGGGTGTTCTTATGTGGGAGCATCATTATACAAATTGTGTGTACCCAGTGCGTTTGGTGGAAAAGCTGGATATGATATGCATGCAAAGTACATCTTTCCTCAGGGTGTACTGGTGGTTACCACTTTGGTACAGGGTGTGACTGGAGATGGAGGGAGCCAGGTTTGAGTTGGGACTTTCCCTCTGCTCAGTGGCCTCTGTCAGGTGTGGGATCTGTTCCCAAGCTGTTGTAGCAGAAGCCCTGGGGGTTGAGCGCAAGCTGGCTCTGTACCCTTGATGTGCGTGTTTTCTTCTCTCCCCACACTGGGACCCTTGTCCTGGAGTCAGGGGAATGCTAAAGCAGAAGGGGGCTCGTGTAGGCTCTCGGCTCGTGTTAACCACAGAGAACTGTCCAGGCTGTCTGCAGTGCACTGCCTGTTTAGACATTCACGATTGTTTCTCTCATTTTGCGCAGAGGCAGCTTTGTGTGCAAGTTCCCTTTGTCACTTACAGTGGGTCACTGACCCCACCTGTTGCCGCCCCTGCCCGCTTGTGGATACATACTGCAGGACAGGCAGGGCCTACATGGACTTTTTGCCTGTACTGGGGCAGAAGCAACTGCTGCCAGGGTTGCAGGCTGCTTCCAATGTTCTGCTTGAGTAAGTGCCAATGATCACCACCCTGCCCGACCCGGACTCCGCCTGAGATATGGGCACCTCTCCATCTATCCGCTGATCTTCACATTCTGGCATATAAATATTCTTCTCATTATGTCAGCAAAATGAAATAAATGTCAGTATCCTTTTTTAAAGGTCAAAACTGCCTTTTTAAGCCATTTAGTTCTTAGTTTTCCATTTGTATATAAGTATCATAGGTGTACTTAGCCCTTTATTTTAAGTATCAAGAAAAATGATGGCTTTCTTTTATGATTTTGGTTCCAGAAGAATAAACGCAATATTGAGGTTTCTGATGGCAGCTTTGAAATAGCTTTGAACAGCCCTAGATATTAGAAAAGAAGGAGAAATTTGTTCTGACTGTTATCATGTAGACCTGCTACTGCTACTGCTAAGTTGCTTCAGTCGTGTCCGACTCTGTGTGACCCCATAGACGGCAGCCCACCAGGCTCCCCTGTCCCTGGGATTCTCCAGGCAAGAACACTGGAGTGGGTTGCCATTTCCTTCTCCAATGCATGAAAGTGAAAGTGAAAGTGAAGTCGCTCAGTTGTGTCTGACTTCGAGACCCCATGGACTGCAGCCTACCAGGCTTCTCCATCCATGGGATTTTCCAGGCAAGAGTACTGGAGTGGGGTGCCATTGCCTTCTCCTAGTTTAGTGTTATTATTCAGAACACCTTAGGTGCATCTATGATGTTAACCAAGTGATATCTGTATTTCCTCTGTGTTCATCATTAGAAAATAGTTCATTCAATGTCTATAAACACTGTATTTGCTGCTTCTTTGCCTTGATATTAATATGAAAATTTAGTTGTAAATTAGATATATTAGAAAAAGGATTGTTGAACTTTAAGTACTGTGTATTTACCATGTGAATGTTTAGAACTTAATAAATGTAATTATGTTTAACACCTGAAGTAATATGCTGCCATTTGAGTATAAGAAACCAGGTCATATTGGTTCCATTTTTCTGGTCATGAATTTTTCACTTTAATATAGATTATTTTATGTATATATCCATTTTACATCCATAGTTAAGAATATAAAAACTAGATATTTATAATTATAAACAAAGCACTTGGTTTTGCTTTCCCATGATTCGAAAGTATTCTTATCCATCCAGGAATGAATACTTAACAATTTCAGCATCATGTTACACTATGTCAACATGAATACCAGCATCAACATGGAGATGTATTAGTCACTGTATGTGAATCAATATCTGATTTCTGACTTTTGGAACTATCAGTCAAAATTCAGCAATGGCGGTGACATGGGTAATACTGACATAGTGTGAGTGAGGTACCTCATGTCTATAGTGCGTGGATATCTCATGTATGTTTTTCTCTTACTCCTGTATGCATTATTCCCATAGAAAATGCAATTCTCCAAGGGATTTTTTTTTTTAGAGGACAAAACCCAGCATGGAAAGCTTTTGTCGAGAAGTTGAGATGGGAGAAGTTGGTTTGTTCAGTTGGTGATAATAGAACTGTCATCAGAAATGGTCAGTAATTTTTCTCATACAAGTATATTTAATTACAGTTCTGGATAATCAACAGTAGCCTATGCTTTTTGAATATTTATGTTCCAAGGGTTATGTTTACTAAAAGTTCATAGTTATAAAAGGTAGCTCAGTGTCACTTAATATGTTCAGGGTCATCCCAATGTACATGTGGTCTTTGAAATTACATTCTTTGAAGGCATTTAAAAAACATCTGTGTGAGGTAAATAGGTTACAAACTTTGAAAAGGATTCATCTGAAGAAATAGGCCTTCGATCATGGTTCATAAGCCCTCACCTCCATTTGATAATCTTACAGTAAGGTCACTGCCATGGGCCTCTTACATGTACTTTCAACGCTGTGAGGATAATTAACTCTGGATCCAAGGTTAGGCAGAGTCGTATAGATGGAGTTGAAACCACATTTGCTGTCGTTTTTTTTGTTGTTGTTGTTGCCTTGTAAATAATTGAAAGGTCTTCATGCATGAGTAAATGTGTTGTTTTGTGTTTTAAATGTAAGCTATATACTCTAGGTACAGTGTAAAATATATTTGACTTTATAATGTGCTGAAAACATTTTGAAAGATGAAAAGACATTGATACTTAAGGTTGGAAGAGTAATCCCTTAGGATTAAGCTCATGAATAAGAATTAATTTCATGTTTAACGTGGTTTCACTCACTTTACTCTCTGTGTTCTGCAGTATGCCACATGGCTGACTGCACTTGGTTTTCAAATTTCTATTTGATATTTCTGATTTGTGGCTTATCTATCTAATGATTACATATTATCATACTTGAAGCAGTACATGGTCAGTTTTTCAAAATCTTACTGTCAGAGTATTACCAAAGGGTGTTATGTGAATCTCTATCAAAGTAAAAATGTGTTCATGTTTTGAATGATCAAATATGTACCCATGTATTTGATGCTTACTAAAAAAAAAAAAAAAAACAACAAAAAAAACCCTCTCTTTTGTGCAGATAAAATCATACCTCTGCTGTGAGGATTTTTCTAGAGAAATACTTTTTAAAATCCTTAAGTAATGAATGCTATTGGTCTTAATATATGTGTGATTATGTGAATATTCACTTACTACTTTTGCTGAAATGCTTGAAATGCATAATAACATACATAAACAGTATATTCATTTAAATTTTAGTGTCACACTAAAATAAGCTGGACTTAGGGCACCATTATTTATGGTAATGATTAGGATGATCAAATATATAAGGCTTTTTAATAGCATTTTTGAAGGAGAGGACTGGAAGGCCAAGTGTCATAATACTTCTTATATCAACAAGCTTTCTCTGTTTCTATGGCACAAATCAGATTCTTTTGCAAAAGTTATCTGAGATTTAGTCTATAATTTGATTTCCTTTGTCATTTCAACCACATTACATTTCTGTTTTACATGTGGATTGATTTCTGTCTGGCTTCTTGCTTTTATTATTTATTTAGATCAGGCAGTTGAACTTTAACTCCACAAATGAAATAAAGTAGAATGCTCTTTTATTATTTCTAATGAAATAATAAAAGAAAAAATGATCTTGAGATAACAGAACTAGACCAGTTTTGACCCAAGCAATTGACTTTAAGAATTCACCATAAACATGTAATTTCTATTAATCTCTCCAAGGCATAATGAAAGTACTGAGGACTCTTAATTTTATGAGTTAAACATATGCATTACACATAGTTGATGAATCTTTCCTGTCAGGCTTCCCTGGTAGCTCAGCTGGTAAAATCCACCTGTGATACAGGAGACCCGGTTTGGTTCCTGGGTGGGGAGGATCCCCTGGAAAAGGGATAGGTTACCACCCCAGTATTCTTGGGCTTCCCTGGTGGCTCAGCTGTTGTATTAAGAAGCACTTATTCTCTGTCAGCAACATAGTAGGCACTCTTACACGGTAATCAGAGGTTATCTTCCCTCAAAGATTTTCAGAATTCATAGATACAACGCTTATTTTTATGAAAGGCAGCAAAATAATTAAATAGAAAAATACTTCATTGTATATAATGGAACATGAATACAATATTATATGACATTATACATAGTATAAGACAAATAATCATCATAGTGAATAAAATTACAGGATTTCAAGAAGAAAAATAGATTCAGTTTATTGAAAAGGGACAAAGTTAAATATGAACTGTCTTGAAGGGAGTTAATTAGGTTGCAGAGAGGCCCAAAAGAACATTTTTAAGCATATAGTAATCCAAGAAAATTGCAAAGTGAGAGCATGTATGTGTGATATGTCCTGGGGAAGGTGGAGAAGCTGTTTTAACTGTAGTAGAGAGTTGGTGTAGGAGAAAGAAATATGAATGAGAAGATCAGCCAAGATTGCTTGTGGAGAGTGAATGAGTGCACCACCAGATAAATATCTGAGAAGCTATCAGTGGATTGAGAGAAACTCAGGAGACAGAAAATAAAATATAAAAGGGAAATTCAGTGAAAGAGATGACTTAGAAATGGGTGGGCAGCAGGCTACAGTAAATGAATAGTATTGCTCCAAAGATAAAAGAACTGAACATAGAGTTATAACTACTGACCAGTGTTCAGGAGGATAAACATTTACTTAGCTGAAAAGTTTGGATGAAAAAGAGAAGTTGTGGACAAAAATAACCTGTATTTAGTTGTTTTTTAAAAAGGTGAGGAAGATAAAAACATTGTAGTCAAGAAGTAACTTTAAAATATTTATTTTATAATAATATATTGTAATGTATGATATAGATTAATACTTTGTAATTTAAAACATTATATTTGAATAAGACAAAAATATAAATTAAAAAAAAAAGAAAGTAAGATTAAAGAATTTAGAGTACATTTAGTGTCCTCCAGAAGCTCCATTTGTATTTATTTTATATGCTTTAAGATAAACACAAAAATTTAAAAATTATTTCTCAATTTAATTAATCACTAACATAATTATTATCCACTAGTATTGTTTTTAAAAATGCTTCACTTCTTTATTTTAATTCATGTTAAACATATTGAATATAAAATTCCAGGTTCTGATTCTATGTTCAGTAAGATTTAATATTTGGTGCCATGTGCAGGTGCAAAATAATTCTGCAACAAAAACAGGTGAATCCAAAAAAAGAGACTATATTAGTATTCATGCCTACTAAGTCATAACAGTCATTTCAGATCTGCTTACTAATGAGAGAAATTAGACTACTGTTGTTGAATACTTCAACATTAATTATTGACTGGTTATATCTGTGTCTTCACTAATGTCAATCAGTTGTTTGGCAGACTAATTGAAAGTCTTTTTTCCCTATGCCGTCAATAAATAGGTCTAAAACCTACTGAAGTTCTTTATTTCAAATATTTGAACAAGTGAGAAAATTTTGATTCCAAATATAAGTGTGCATAGTGTCCATGGGTATTTAGTCAGTCAGGTCAGTCGCTCAGTCGTGTCCGACTCTTTGCGACCCCATGAATCGCAGCACGCCAGGCCTCCCTGTCCATCACCAACTCCCGGAGTTCACTCAGACTCACATCCATCGAGTCAGTGATGCCATCCAGCCATCTCATCCTCTGTCGTCCCCTTCTCCTCCTGCCCCCAATCCCTCCCAGCATCAGAGACTTTTCCAATGAGTCAACTCTTCACATGAGGTGGCCAAAGTACTGGAGTTTCAGCTTCAGCATCATTCCTTCCAAAGAAATCCCAGGGCTGATCTCCTTCAGAATGGACTGGTTGGATCTCCTTGCAGTCCAAGGGACTCTCAAGAGTCTTCTCCAACACCACAGTTCAAAAGCATCAATTCTTCGGCGCTCAGCTTTCTTCACAGTCCAACTCTCACATCCATACGTGACCACAGGAAAAACCATAGCCTTGACTAGACGGACTTTTGTTGGCAAAGTATTGTCTCTGTTTTTCAATATGCCATGGGTATTTCGTTTGCTTAAAATACTACCTTGAAAAGACAGACAAATATATTTATGTTTTCCAAACCATCTACTAGGCAGAATTCTTCTCAGTTCAGTTCAGTTGCTCAGTCATGTCTGACTCTTTGCAACTCCATGAACTGCAGCACGCCAGGTTTCCCTGTCCATCACCAACTCCTGGTGCTTGATCAAACTCATGTCCATCGAGTTGGTGATGTCATCCAACCATCTCATCCTCTGTCATCCCCTTCTCCTCCTACCTTCAATCTTTCCCAGCATCAGGTTCTTTACCAATGAGTCAGTTCTTTGCATCAGGTGGCCAAAGTATTGGAACTTCAGCTTTAGCATCAGTCCTTCCAATGAATATTCAGGACTGACTTCCTTTAGGATTGACTGGTTGGATCTCCTTGAAGTCCAAAGAGAATTCTTGTAGAATTCTTCTAGAAGGCAGTAAATTTGGATTTCATTTTTTAATAAAAGAAAACTGTTCAATGTACCTTTAAATCTGATTCTTCTTGAAAGTGTTTTACCTGAGAAAACCAGCACATTTGGTAGTATAAATGATATTCAGGATAACTGTCCACATATCATTACAGAGTATTGTTAAGAATTTACTGTAGATCTTGGTCTTGTATTAGCTTATGTGCTTGCCTGCTTGCTTCTAAAACTAGTATAGCCTATTTGGCCTTTCATCTTCTACTTCTTTCTTGCATTGCACTAAGAAGGATTCAGTGAAAGAAATTCACATGAGATATTATCTGTTCATAATCTTACTCTAGAATCTGTTTGATCAGTTGTTACAGAGCGTGGTTCTTCCTCACAAAACACCACTTTTGCTAAATGTCACCTAACCATGCACAACATATCTTTATCCATACATATTCTTATATACTGTCTCAAACTAAACTTTTCATGAGCTATGATGGAATACTTTCATGGTTGTATCTCCCTATGAGCAACATCCCCAATTACATAATTTGACATGCCTCTTCTATCAACTCATCAGCCATGTTCTCTGTGTGATTCGTCCTGAAAGTTTGCTGACAAAGGATTTCATTTCAGTTGTCACGCTTTTGTTTAACATGTATTATTTCAGTCATTTTCTTTGACCAGGGCAAAGGAAAGCTATGTTCCTCTAATGGTACAATTTCATTTCATTATTAAGTTAGAAATTTCAAGATGGTTCAAAATGCTGTTTAATTTAGAACACTTCTATTAAGTGATAATTCGTAACTCAATACTGCTGGAAAAGAGACAGAAGTTTGTCATTATTAACAGAATCTTTAGTTTTAAAATATCTTATTCACCATGAAGCCTGAAGGTACTGGAAAATAAACACATTGTTACTAATATTTTAGTGTACATATTGATACTGGCCATCTTTGATACTGATACTGAGTACCTGTAATATTTTGAGGGAAGTTTAGGATTTGATCAATGCAAATCTCAAAGTACAGAGTACAGTTAGGCTAGTTAGTAAGTGCTTTGTGAATTATAATTCAAATAATATTCTCAGTCATTCCATAGGTCAGTTTCTTATTAGGTATGACTATATTGTCATTGTACCCTGAATACTGGAGTGGGTATTCAGGGTAATATCTTCTCCAGCAGATCTTCCCAACCCAGGAATTGAACCAGGGTCTCCTGCATTGCACGTGGATTTTTTACCAGCTGAGCTACCAGGGAAGCCCATACCCCCTGCAACCCCCAAATGACTGAAAAAGAGTTTGTAATAGGAAAAGAAAAATCAGCATTGGCAGTTTCTTGTTCATTCATGTTTGCATACTTTGTCCTATCCTTATTCATGTTGACACTTTCATGCCATATATTTATTTTGGGAAAATTGATTTATGCTACCCTGGATTGTATAATGGACTTCCCTGGGGACTCAGTGGTAAAGAATCTGCCTACCAAAGCAGGAGACACGGGTTCAGTTCCTGGGTCATAAAGATCCTTTGGAGGAGATAGCAACCCTCTCCAGCATTCCCTGCCTGGGAAATCCCATGGACAGAGGAGCCTCTTCTTTTATAGTCCATGGAGTTGCTAAAGAATCAGAAATGACTTGGCGACTAAACAGCAAGATTATATAATACTTCAATCAGTGTATTAATGTACTAGGGAACTCCAATATGTTAAACAGTGAAAATGTAAGGAAAAAATTAAATATGCCTTTGCTTGATCTAAGTCTGACTTTCAGAATAGCATAGGCAGCCAGTGAACTAAGTAAGGCACCAGTATTGATTTGTACACCAAATATTAGCAATTCTTAATGTGTTCTTTATTTTATAGATAAAACATAATTTGACTAAAAATTAATAAAGTACCTGGAGAACTTTTTGTAGATTCAGATAAAGCAAGTCTGGAGTGGAATCTGAGAGTTTGCATTTTTAACAAGCCGCTGGTAACTCAGGCTTCTGGTCCCTGGACCACACTTAGAATAACAAGATTCTACAACATTTTAATGCATCTCCTCACAAACACCTTTAGGAAGCTTGCTTCCAATTTGAAGACAGCTGTAGACAATAGGGTATCATTTAAGGGTTTTGTAAGAGAAAATAAACGGAGAAGGCAATGGCACCCCACTCCAGTACTCTTGCCTGGAAAATCCCATGGACAGAGGAGCTTGGTGGGCTGCAGTCCATGGGGTCTCAAAGAGTTGGACATGACTGAGCGACTTCCCTTTCACTTTTCACTTTCATGCATTGGAGAAGGAAATGGCAACCCACTCCAGCGTTCTTGCCTGGAGAATCCCAGGGACGGGGAAGCCTGGTGGGCTTCCGTCTGTGGGGTCGCACAGAGTCAGACACTACTGAAGCGACTTAGCAGCAGCAGCAGCAAGAGAAAATAAAATCAGGTTTATTTTAAGAACCGAATAGAGAATCAGGTTAGTAAGTTATTGCAGTTGTTCAGTCACTCAGTCGTGTCTGACTCGTTGCAAACCCATGGACTGCAGCACACCAGGCTTCCCTGTCCTTCGTCTCCTAGAGCTTGCTCAAACTTGTGTCCATTGAGTTGGTGATGCCATCCAACCATCTTGTCCTCTGTTGTCCCCTTTTCCTCTTGCCTTCAATCTTTCCCAGCATCGGAGTTATCAAATTTTGCAGTAGTCAGGTAAGAAGGGCTAGCATTGTTAATGGAAATGAAAAATACTGGCTGTATCTTAAGGGAAGAGAAAAACTCAGTCATATGAATGACCAAACCCTATTGATATTGGAGTACCTTTAAATGTTGAGATGCTTTTCTGTCATCAGTATAAAATAGAAATAGCAAATCTCCTTCTAGGTAAACTAGGAAAATATAAAGAACACAATGATATCTTTCATTTTTTAAAAGCATGAAAACCTCATTGGTGTTCCACATCTATTCATTGTGGTAGATTTGGTAACTGTGTATTTCAGTTATTTCAATATTTTGATCTCAAAATGAATTTAGAGAAAGGGTAGTATATGAAGATATTCCTTTTAATAGGTGTTTTAGAGATGATATATTTATTAACTTATGGCACCACTGGATCACTGTCTTAAATTGCTCCTTCCCCTTATTTAGGGTATTAACCATTTCGGATTTTACACTTTTTTTGTAGGGAGTAACAGAACAGGAAGGGAATCGCTGCAATTAGAGAATGAAAATATGATAGCCTAGAAAAAAATGTCAGTGAAAGGAAAGACTAGGAGATGGTAAGGGAGAAATGAATGAGGAGTTCAAGAGAGTTGAAAATGCGTATCTGATGATATTGGTAAGAACCTCGAAGTAAGAACTTCACAAATATGTATCCATTGCCTGCTGCATTCCTGGTAAAATGGCAGGATATAGTCAACTGCAACCTACATTTTCATTAGCAAGACAATACCGATCATGTGATAGAATATCACACTGGGGTTCAAGATTAAAATAAGAAATAATTTTGTGCCTTTAACAAGGATCTCAGAACCTCTGTCATGTAGCTACTGGTTGGTGTATCATGTAGCTCTCGTCCAAACTGCAACAACCTTGTCAAGAAGTATTCTCCAAACCTCTGGTTTTCATTATAAGAAAGGCAGGATAGATATGAGAAATTACTCTTTGGTGACTGAAAAGTAATTTAGAAAACATGCAGCCAACTAGGTATGATGTATTTATGTTTTATGATTCCCAAGTCAGTGTTATTTCTTCAGACTATGGGAAATGGTGTAAAGGGAAAATAAGTTAATTTCAGCACTACTCACACACTGGTCAGAATTACGTGGTACCCACAGATAAAATAGCCAATGTGGAAAAAATATTGGTCCAAACTCTATTTCTCCTTGATTCAGGTATTCCGTGGGGGAGTCACAATCTGTTTAGAATATCAGCACAGTCATTGTCCACCTCAATCAATTTAATGCAAAGAGGAGAAGGGGAGTCATTAGGATGCAAAAAAAAAAGAAAAGAAAATCAATTCTGAGCATCTGTCTGCATGCAGACCTCAGGCCAAAACAGATTGAGTACCAAAAAGTAGACAAAGGGAAATCCCAGATTTCACTGTGCAGTTCTTTGGTGCTGCTCCTATTACATGATTAATGGACTTTTCATTTTGAATCATTGTGTTTTACAGCTGCATGTAATCATTACTCCTAAGACTAAAACTATGATGTGTGGCAGAAGCTTTAGATGAGGTGAGGCATGATGGATTGTCATGGGCAAATTATTAATAGAAAGGTTCATTTTCTAATAGAAGTATAAAATATGGTATTTTATTTACATCTCCCTTTTGAGCTCTGGTTCTAGCTGCCAAAGTGAACTGTATCATTCAAAACTACACAACTTTGCCAAACGATCTAGGGCATTTGGCAGAACATCTATCAAATTTTATTTTACTCTAGTTCTTATGAAAAATGTTTCACATCACCATGTTGCTCTAGAAAGCAGTTTTTTTCTAAATACTGTTAAATCATGATCAGACCACAGTGTGATAACCACGGTGAAAGAAGAACAGTGCAAATTAGTGTGCTAATTGTTTCTATTGAAACATTACAATTTTATGTCACTTTCAGTATCTTTATACTATAAATGTAAATTTTAATATTGAAACACTATTCAATTATTGTCTCTTTTTTATCGATTTAAAAAAAAGAGACATACAGGATAAAGTCATTCATGAGGGAAACCTAGCAAATAATTATTGAACACACAGTTTGAACCAAATTAGGAATCTAATCGGGCTTCCCTGGTGGCTCAGTTAGTAAAGAATCTGCCTGTGATGCAGGAGACCCAGGTTCAATCCCTGGGTCAGGAAGATCCCCTGGAGAAGGAAATGGCACATTACTCCGGTATTCTTGCCTGGAGACTCCCATGGATAGAGATGCCTGGCAGGCTACAATCCATGGGGTCAGACACGACTGAGCAACTAAGCCACTCCATGAGTGTAAACCTAGCACTCTTGATAATTAAGGTTCAGAAAAAGTGAGATAGATTCACAGTAGAAGTCATGCAAATATTTTTAGATGTTCAAGTAAATGTAATATGGATGTTCACATCTATTTTATGAACATATATAAACATGCAAAAATAACATGAACATCACCACATATACAAATAAAAGTCTATATCAAATGCATAAAGTAGACTATTTTAAAAAACTAATTAACCACATAATATTCAGTCATTGAAAAGACAAATAATTTTCCATTTTTATGGCCCTGTTGACGTTTTGCTTTCCAATCTGGGTTCTAAACTAATGTAAAATTGTAGAATGATACAGTATTGAATCTTAGTAAATCCAGTACAATTCAAAGCCAAACAAGCTAAACCTTTCATAACTTTAATAACAAAAATGTTTTAAAGAACAATATATCTGAAAATGTTTGATACAAGTTTTTAATCATAGAAACTGTGTGTGATGCTTAAGCAAGCTCAGTTCTTATATACAGTTCTGTTAAGAACATCTCAAAGTTAAGAATACAAATATAATCTTGTTAATCCTGTTTCATTACATGTGTAATCAAGTTACCAAGTGTTCCCAAAGATAAAAGAACCTATTTAAAAAAAAAAAAAAAAGTTACCAAGTGTTACCAAGGCATCCTGGGAATTAGAAAGGAGGATTTATTTTAAATTAATGCTTCTACAGGTTAAAACTTCAGCATTTTTTCCAAATAAAAGTATGAAAGATTGACATTAAAACTTAAAGCATGTTTTTCATTGAATCATGTTTGAGTAGGATTTTAAACTTTACAAAAAAAGTATTGATGAGTTAAATGGCTTTTCTGCTATTCTTTGTTCTTAATTTTGAGAAGTTTCTCTACTTTATTCATTGTCCTTGTCCTAGGCCCTATAGTAAACAGTTGTATTTAGGAATTTTTAAAAATTCTGTGTCCCTGATTTGGTCTGGGAGGAACATCTCAACATTTCCTTTTTTGATTACTGCACTTACAGCTTACACAGCAGGCTTGATCAGTAGTTTTTAGCTGTTATGTGTACCTATGCATATGTATATCCTTATGTTCATGCACTGATTTGGGTATTCAGATACACACACACACACACACACACACACACATATATATAGGTATATAAGAAAGAAGAGAACTGTTTTTCTGTAACATTTTTTTTCCTTTTTAAAAACTTAGCTTCCATAAATGTTCACAATAAATTGAAAGCCACATTTAATATACCAAGTATCAAAATATCAAAACTTAGGCTTAAGTAATACATTGCTGGAATTCCCAGGAATCCACCTGCAATGCAGGAGACTCAGGTTCAATCCCTGGGTCAGGAAGATCCCTGGAGAAGGAAATGGCAACCCAGTCCAGTATTCTTGCCTGGAAAATCCCATGGACAGAGGAGCCTGCTGGCCTACAGTCCATGAGGTCACAAAGAGTTAAACACGATTAAGTGACTAAACAACAGCAATACATTGCTATGGTGAGGAAAAATATATACACATATATATGTATATATTGTTACACATTTTTTCCTTAGTTAAATTTTGCCTAGATTTTGATCCACACTAATATTCCATGTGACCTGTTGTAAACAGTCAAATTAGTATAGAGGGAAGCTGTCCATGTCAGAGAATAAGATCAGGGGAGTGTTACTTGAAAATGTTTAATAAAAAGATGTGTCTGCTGCATATACCAAAAGTGGAGCCATCCTGGCTTGATTGCACAGATACTTTGCACTCTATTGAATTCTGTACTAGAAATTATTATAGTTTGGCTCTAGAACTTTCAAATTTTAGTGCTAGAAAAGACTCTTATGAGTCCCTTGGACTGAAAGGATATCAAACCAGTCAATCCTAAAGGAAATCAACCCTGAATATTCACTGGAAGGAATGATGCTGAAGCTCCAATACTTAGGCCACCTAATGCAAAGAGCCCAATCATTGGAAAAGACCCTGATGCTGGGAAAGATGAGGGGAAATGGAGAAGGGGGCAGCAGAGGATGAGATGGTTAGATAGCATCACCAATTCAATGGACATGAGCTTGAGTAAACTCTGGGAGATAGTGAAGGATAGGGAAGACTGGCTTGCTGAAGTTCATGCAGCTGCAAAAAGTCAGACAAAACTTAGTGACTGAATAACAGCAATTATCCAGTGTATCATTTCATTTACTTATTTATTGGTTTATTTTTCTATCTCCTCAATAGAACCAAGCTCTATAAGGCCAGGCCCTTTTCTCTTTCCTTCATTGCCCTGTGCAGCATGCTTTGAACAGTGCCTAAAACCTCGTAGGTAATCAGTAAATATTTGTTGAAAGAATGAATGAATTTATTTCAAAAAGATAATTCTTGGGGATGGAAAATACACAGGTTTTATTTCTGCATTTATTTTTCTACATAATCAAAACTCTTACCATGATGTTTTGGAGAGGTGATAAAAATAACAATTGTATGGATATTAGAAGGGAATTTTGGCATATGTTAGACTATTTAAAGACATATGTTTGTTTCTCCAGACCAGTATTTTAAATTCAGATTATCTGTATATCCAAATACCAAATGAATAGCAACTTCAAGTTTTCAAAGTTTTAAGAAAAAAAGCACATCAACATGATTAACAAAAAAATAAAGGAAGCAAAGAGAGAGCAATATGCTACTTATTTAATATGCTACTTACTTATTAAATATAAACTGGCAAGAAAGCAAATTAATTCTATGACCTCAGGTAAATTACACACATTTCACATCAAGTCTTTCACATTTTAAAAGTGAGAATGTTGAAATAGATTACTTCTTGGATCCCTTATAGCTCAAAGATCTTTCATTAATGTATATGGCATATAAATGTGTTCTTATTTAAGGCATATGAAGTTTTTACCACTTGACACAGTTTTATCAAGAAATGCTTATTGATACGAACTGAAAACGGAGAAGGCAATGGCACCCCACTCCAGTACTCTTGCCTGGAAAATCCCATGGACGGAGGAGCCTGGTAGGCTGTAGTCTATGAGGTTGCTAAGAGTCGGACACGACTGAGTGACTTCACTTTCACTTTTCAGTTTCATGCATTGGAGAAGGAAATGGCAACCCACTCTAGTGTTCTTGCCTGGAGAATCCCAGGGATGGGGGAGCCTGGTGGGCTGTTGTCTATGGTGTCGCACAGAGTTGGACACGACTGAAGTGACTTAGCAGCAGCAGCAACAGCAGCAGCATGAACTGAGAATCATGAACAAAATCTATGGAGACAGGCATATTATATGACCCCAATGAGTTTACAGCTTGACTAAGAAGACAAAGTAGTATGGAGAAAAAAATGCAAAAGAACCTGATCAGTGGTATGATGAGAGTATATGGTGCCATGGTGTGTGCCCTCTAGGGGAGGACCTAACTGGGTTGTGAGAGACAAATATGACTTTTTTGGAACAAAATGTAGATTAAGCCATTAATGTAAATAAGAGGACAAACTAACCAGGCAAAGAAGATGGAAAACTTTGAAGCTGGGAAGAATTAAGGAATAATATTAAGGAATCTTAGGGGTAAAAGATAATAAGAGTTCAGTATATTCAGAACACAGAGAACAAAAGAGAGACTCCAAATGAAATTAAAACGGTAGAGTGGGGCAAGGTAATAGAAAGTCTGAAACAGCACATGAATTTTGCGTTTTGACCAAAGGCCATTGTGAAATGATTGAAGAATTTAAAATAAAAATGTAAAAATCAGTTTTCCTGTTAAAGGTCACTGGGGTGGTAACTTGGAGAATGAATTAAAGAGGAAGAAGACTCAGGGTAAAAAAGGTTTCGCTGACTCTCAGTAATCAACATGAGTGATGCCCATGGCTGCTTTAGGACAGGAAGTATAAATGGAGTTTGTTGTTCGGTAGCTCACTTGTGTCCAACTCTTTGCGACCCCATGGGCTGCAGCACACCAGGCTTTCGTGTCCTTCAGCATCTCCCAGAGTTTGCTCACACTCATGTCCATTGATTTGGTGATGCCATCCAACCATCTCATCCTCTGTCATCCCCCTCTCCTCCTGCCTTCAGTCTTTCCCAGCATCAGGGTCTTTTCTAAGGAGTCAGCTCTTCACATCACATGGCCCAAGTACTGGAGCTTCAGCTTTAGCATCAGCATCAATGAATATACAGGGTTGATTTCCTTTAGGATTGACTGGTTTGATCTCCTTGCTGTCCAAGGAACTCTCAATAATCTTCTCCAGCACCACAGTTCGAAGGCATCAATTCTTTGACACACAGCCTTTTTTATTGTCCAGCTCTCACATCCATACATGACTACTGGTAAAACCACAGCTTTAACTATATGGACCTGTGAGGTTCTTTAGGGTTATTTGAGGAAAAATGTATTTGGAGGATGAGGTTTGTTTTGTTTTGTACATGTGGATTATAGAAGTAGAAAGTGGAGTGAGGTGCCATTTCTCGACCTAGGGATCTAACCCGGGTCTCTTGCATTGCAGGCAAACTCTACCGATGAGCCATCTGGGAGGGAATCCTGCTAATTTAGGTTTTATATAGGTAACCAAAAGGCTTACCTTTTCTTGAAAGTGAAAGATGTTGACACTTGGCTGTGTATGAACTTTAGAAAGAACACATTGGCATTCACAATATATTGCTGATAATATGTTTGTACAGGAAAAAATAAAGTCCAGCTGTTCTCTGTGCAGTAACAGTTACAAAATTCCTCAACGACTGTAAAGTGGTAAATTTGTCGATGCTTCTTTGATATCCTTTTTGCTTTCAATCTTTTCCCCATTTCAACATTGGTGTTTAAAGCTTATTGAGACAAAAAAGAAAATTTACAATCAAATCCAAAGTTTTATATGTCCAAACTTACTTTGTCTTAAATTATTTGAACAAAAATAGGACCAAACTATGCCTCTGAATATGTTGTTTTGCTTTCTGTGTTTTAAAATTTGCTTTAGAGCTTTATAAATTACTTTTTAAAAGGATTCTAATTGTGTGAAGATTTCTTAAGTTTTCTGGATATTTTAAATTTTAATTTTTATTTTATACTGGAGTATAGTTGATTTATAGTGTTTTGTTAGTTTCAGGTGAATAGCAAAGTGACTCAGTAGTATATACACATATATCCATTCTTTTCAGATTTTTCCCCATATACGATATTACAGAATATTGAGTAGAGTTCTTGTGCTAAAAGTAGGTCCTTGTTGATTATTTTATATGTAATAATGTCTGAATGTTAATCTCAAACTCCTAATTTATCCCTCCTTCCCACCTTTTACCTTGGGTAACCATTAATTTGTTTCTGAAGTCTGTGAGTGTATTTCTGTTGTGTAAATAAGTTCATTTGTATCATCATTTTTAGATTCCACATAGAAGTGATATCATGTGATATTTGTCTTTCTGTGACTTATTTCACTTGGTGAGATAATCTCTAGGTTCATTCACATTGCTGCAAATAATTACTTTTTTGTGACGAATACTCTGTTGTATATATATGTACCAGTTCTCTGTTGATAGGTATGTTGATATGTTGATATGTACCAGTTCTCACTTTTCGGTTCCTTCCATTTCTTGGCTATTGTAAATAGTGCCGCACTGAACATTGGGGTGCATGCATCTTTTTGAATTGCAGGTTTTCTCAGGGTATATGCCAAGGAGTGGGATTTCTGGATCGTACGGTAGCTCTATTTTTAGTGTTTTAAGGAACCACCATTCTGTTCTCCACAGTGGCTGTACCAATGTACATTCCACCAACACTGTAAAGGGTTCCCTTATCTCCATACCTGCTCTAGCATTTATTGTTTGTAGACTTTAGGATAATGGCCATTCACCCTAATGAATGTATGATGATGTGTGAGGTGATATCTCATTGTAGTTTGATTTGCATTTCTCTAATAATTAGCAAAGCTGAGCATATTTTCATGTATTCTTTGGCCATCTATATGTCTTCTTCAGAGAAATGACTATTCAGATCTTCTATCCATTTTTTTATTTCTTTTTTTTTTTATATTGAACTTCATTAGCCATTTGTGTATTTTGTAAAGTAATCCCTTGTCAGTTGCTTCCTTTGCAAATATTTTCTATCATTCTGTAGGCTTTCATTTTCTTTACGATTTTCTTTGCTGTGCTAGAACTTTTAAGTTTAATTAGATCCCATTTATTTTTGTTTTTATTTTCATTACCCTATGAATTGGATATTACTGTGATTTATGTCAGTGTTCTGTTGATGTTTCAGGTGAAGATTTCTTACTAGCTAATTCTTTAGTCACTTCCTTATCCTCAATATGGTTGGCTAATGCTATATTAGGACCTACTGATTACAGCAATTTAGGCACAAATTGATGATTCATTTAAAGGAAAAAATGTGAATACTTATCACAATTGTACCCATTGTTTCATAGTAGACCCTACCTTGAATGTACTAGCAACTAGTTCCACACAACATGATCTTTTAATTATCTATAAAAACTATAGACTGTGCCAGTGTTCAAACTGAAGATATTTTAATAGGTCAATATGAATATGAAAATATTCTTAATAATTTATTCTGATTAGATATAGTAAACAAAACAACCATTGTTCAAATTGTATATACATATATACTTAGGTTGGAGAAGGCAATGGCACCCCACTCCAGTACTCTTGCCTGGAAAATCCCATGGACAGAGGACCCTGGTAGGCTGCAATCCATTGGGTCACTAAGAGTGGGACAAGACTGAGCAACTTTACTTTCACTTTTCACTTTCATGCATTGGAGAAGGAAATGGCAACCCACTCCAGTGTTCTTGCCTGGAGAATCCCAGGGACGGGGGAGCCTGGTGGGCTGCCGTCTATGGGGTCACACAGAGTCGGACACGACTGAAGCAACTTAGCAGCAGCAGCAGCATATACTTAGGTAGGGTAAGCAGTTTGGTAGAAAGAATGAAGTCTAAATATATAAAGTTGTTGAGAGCATCTCTTTCCAGGTGGTGATAGTGGTAAAGAACTGGTCTGCCAATGCAGGAGACACAAGAGACGAGGGTTCGATCCCTGGGTTAGGAAGATCCCCTGGAGGAGGGCATGGCAACCCACTCCAGTATTCTTGCTTGCAAATCCCATGGACAGAAGAGCCTGGAGGGCTATAGTCCATAGGGTCACAGAGAGTTGGACACAACTGAAGCGACTTAGCATGCACACACACATGATCAAAAAAGCCTCCATACAAAGAGACATACAAACAGTATTGTAAAATATGAGCTTGCAAATCCTTGTGTAATTTTACATCTCTTGTGCTATCGATATATATTAGAGAAAATTAAAGTACTCTCATGAGGATGCAGAGTGCTCTTCACAAACTTGTGTTTAGGCTCTGGTCCAAAAAAAGTGTGTATATCCTCTTATGTCAATTACTTCAGTAACAATTGCAGATACATTGTTGACTCTCTTTGACAATACATAAGGTTTTTTGTTTTAAAATTTATTTTTAATTAGAGGATAATTGCTTACTATATATTGTGTTGGTTTCTTCTATAGAGAATAAAGTTTTGAGAACATGGTTGTCTTAAATTTCATAGAATCAGTTTTGGATTTTGGAAGGTGCAGATGGGTAAAGATCTTGGAAGAGATTATATAGAAGGCGCTCTGGAGGCTCTACATGAAATAAATATCATAGAGCCCATATGAAGATATGTATCTGGGACTGTAGGCACAAAAGTACTAGTTATGAACCAGCCAGGAGACCAACAAGTAACACTTGATATCCACGTGTTAGTTTGGAATCAAATAAGAGACAGATTGAATAATGCCCATCCACATTGGAGAGGGCAGTCTTTACTAAGTTCTCCAATTCAGAGGCTAACCTCATCAAGATAGCCCTTTACTTTCACTCCCAGAAATAATGTTTAACCTGGGAGTTCCATGGCCCAGTTAAGTTGGTCCATAATATTGACCACCAGATTTAAAAGCCAATTTGGAGAATATTGTAGGCAACAGTGATGTAAACATAAATATAATTCATGACAATAAGAGCAAGATACACTGAATAATACAAGGCATATATTGAGTTGGAGAAGGCAATGGCACCCCACTCCAGTACTCTTGCCTGGAAAATCCCATGGACAGAGGACCCTGGTAGCCTGCAATCCATTGGGTCACTAAGAGTGGGACAAGACTGAGCAACTTTACTTTCACTTTTCACTTTCATGCATTGGAGAAGGCAATGGCAACCTACTTCAGTACTCTTGCCTGGAGAATCCCATGGATGGAGGAGCCTGGTAGGCTGCAGTCCATGGGGTCGCTAACAGTCAGACACGACCGAGGGACTTCACTTTCACTTTTCACTTTCATGCATTGGAGAAGGAATAGGCAACCCACTCCAGTGTTCTTGCCTGGAGAATCCCAGGGACGGGGGAGCCTGGTGGGCTGCCGTCTATGGGGTCGCACAGAGTCGGACACGACTGAAGTGACTTAGCATAGCATAGCATATATTGAGTTAGAAGATACCTACTGAATAATCTATTGGGTTTTGTGATTTTTGTTGCTGTTGTCATTGTTGAAGAACTTAGTGATAGAAATTTTACAGGGTCACTGTTCAGTTTCAAGATTCCAAAGCCTATAATCTGAGCAAGGAAAGCAGGAGAGCAGGAATCTGTGGCTTAAGGGGGAGCATGGGTGTCTGTGGGAGGGGTCAGGCAGCTTTAGTCACCTTTGTGCTCTTCCCCATAGGATTCTGTGTATCCGCATCCTCCTCCTTGAAACCACGTGCTGTAATTTCTCTTAATCTCTGCTTCATTATTATCGTCTGCTATGTGCTGGCTGGTGAGATGAATTAGATGTGTCTATTCAGAACTGAAGAGTCACAGAGGATTGAAGAGGACCAGGATTCAACCCCTGTGTTGGGAAGATCCCTGGAGAAGGCAATGGCTAGCCACTCCCATATTCTTGCCTGGAGAATCCCATGGACAGAGGAGCCTGGTGGGCTACAGTCCATAGGGTCGCAAGAGTCAGTCACACTGAGCGACTAACACTTTCACATGAGGAAAAATAAGAATAGTGTACCTGCCTGGGTCCCTTCTTAACACGATTGTTCCTGGGTTTGTTCCGCTAACTTGGATACTCCTCTTGCAGTGGTCATGCTAAACAATCTGTTGTAGTTTGCAAGCTTAGAATTCTTTGAACCTGACTGAGGAGATCCATGTAGGCAGAGGGGCATCAAAGAGAAAGAATAATGATGCAGAGTACTCTGTGTACACTGTTTGCTGCAAATTTAGTCAAATGGTATCTGTTGGCTCCAAATATTCCTGTGGTTAAAGTGTTATTCTAGAAAAGCAACTAATCACACACACACACACACACATATATATACAACTTTAAGATCTTAAGTAATAATACCTTTGTTATATGTGATGCACTCTGATATTTTTCCTTTTTTCCTTTTCTATTCTATTATCTTCTACTCTATTCTGTTCTATTTACTTTTTTAAAAGGATTGATACTGATCCACCTATTGGTTGTCACCATTTGGGAAAAAAACTGTGTGGCCATTTTTTTCCATTTAATAAAATCTGAATCTTGTTAAATACTCAGAACCTGTTAGTAAAAGTTACAGAGTTTAAGTCACATAGGATTATTTGGCATCAGTGTACCTGTTGCACTTGAAGGGATTTGCCACTAGACTGAGAAATAATGATCATCTGACTTCTATAATATAGGTTGAGGGATGGGTGTGTATTTTCTTACTCCTTAGAAAAAGAATCTCACACATAAGACATGTTTAAAATTGCTTCCTGATATATATATAAAGAGTTTCTGTCAATTACTCTGTCTAGGAAGTTTCCCTGTTTAGTACATGAGTAATCTGCTAAAGGGGCAGAATGACAGTAAATTCATATCTTATGCTTAGGGCTTAAATGAGCAGAGAGTCTTATTTTTGACAAAGAGATGAGCAATCAGTTCATTTATTTTTAAGCTGTTGGCCACCACTATAACATGGCATGTTTTATAAGCTGAAAGAGGCATTTAGAGAGGAAAGGATTATAAGAATAAACTTGAACCCTGTAAAGTAGGATCATGTTTTTTTTTTTCTTTTCTTTCTTTGGCCTATTTTGTAGTTTCTTCTAGTCCTTCCTTGATTTGAGGAAGGGAAGTGAAATGCAAAATGCCAGTCTCAAGAGTTGAGTTTTGCATGACTTCACCTGGCTATTAACTGGTTCAGCAGCAGTGTGCTATGCAGAACTGTTAATTGATGAGCCATAGCGTTGGAGCTATAGGTAGATTACTGCATCTGTGTTTGGAAGAGTTAAGAGAGATTATCTGTCCTGTCAATCACTCTTTACATATACATGGACATACAAAGATGGGCAAGTAGAGATGTAATACTTTGGAAGTTCAAAGGAAGGGGAAATTTGACACTTATTCCTGGGCTTAGAATGTTCACATTGGAAGGAACTTAAGTTTGTCTGGTTCTCGGGTTACTGTCTGCTCTGTGTTCTGAAGTATGCCCTTTTAAGAAACCTTTTTAGAAAATTGATGATTTCTGAATGGGAAACAGAACAGCTTGATTCCTATAATAACTTACAACCAGTCACTTATTACCTGATACATGGACATGAGACTTGATGTTAGGATTAAAGAGAAGACAGTTGTAAGTAAATAAATGCAGTCTGAATTTGTGGCAACAAATTTGACATTCTGCCTAGGTTACTAGGGCATCAGGTTCATCTGGATCATGGATACCTAAGATCTGGCCAGTAACTGTGCCCATTGGAAATGAAGATAACTTCTAATATTTGAAGGTGAGGGGTATACTTGAAACCTAGTACCTAGATTAATAATTATATTTGTGCTATATCAAACTGTTGACTATTTTCAAAAAGCAAATGACTATAGTAGAGGTTAGATGATGTCTGTATGATCTGTAAACTCCAAAGCAAGATGGCATTTTATATGATAAGAGGAAAAAAGTTATCTGTTCCTTTCACTGGTTTATTATTACTTATTTATGACTTAGAAGCCCAAGCACAAACCAGTAATGAATAATATTTAGCTACTGTAGTAGACTGTGGACAGTAATATTAGAGTTTAATATATAGGATCAGCCCTTCACCCAGGAGGTCATTTTGTATGATGCTGTCATCATTCTCTTTGAGTAAATTCACTCTTTATAGCAGCCCCAGTAAATAGCTGCAATATAATCTGGAAACATGAGGTCTTCCCTGGTGGCTTAGTGAGAAAAGAAACTGCCTGCCAGTGCAGGAAACACAGGTCAATCCCTGGATTGGGAAGATCCCTGGAGAAGGAAATGGCAACCCACTCCAGTATTCTTGCCTGAGAAATCTTGTGGGCAGAGGAGGCTGGCGGGCTATAGTCCATGGGGTCAGATATGACTCAGCGACTAAATAACAACAGTCTGGAAACAGACACCATAAACACAAGTTCTGTAGTTTTCTCCCTTCATATTATGTGGTTTCTTGCAAGAAGGTTGCTTTTCAACATTTCTCTTCATGTGTTACTTGTAAGAAGATTTCAGCTGAGCATTTTTATTTGTTTCTGGGGACAAAAAGAGAAATTCAGAGGGATGGTATGGGGAGGGAGGAGGGAGGAGGGTTCAGGATGGGGAGCACATGTATACCTGTGATGGATTCATTTTGATATTTGGCAAAACTAATACAATTATGTAAAGTTTAAATATAAAATAAAATTAAAAAAAAAAAAAAAAAAAAAAGAGAGAAATTCAAATAAGTGAGCCCCTGAAAGATAGTCTTAAGGTTTTTATTGATAGGAATACAAAGATGGTAAGTAAGTATTTATCTCAACTAGGATATTCCTGTATTAATTGGAATTTGACCACATCTCTCTTGTTCAGAATGGTTACCCAAACAATGAAATTGGAGCACAGATGAATTGTCTGTTATTGGGATCACAGACTTATATCAGTTTTCACTGAGGCACAACCAGTTAGCTTTTTTTTTCCTTAAAAAGATTACCACATTTATTACCTACATTGTTCCATGTATTATAGCTTCACATTTATTATTTCACATAATCCTAATAACAGTCTCATCTGGTAGCTAATTAAAATGCCACTTGCCTGATGAGGAAATTGAGGATATTAAAGCATGAAAGTACAAGTGTAAATTTATATGTGGAGGAGGAGAAACATAGGAATGAAGAGATTAATTGGTTTTATAAGAAATAATTGTCTGATTGAAGATTGAAGTGATATTTCAAAACCTTCATTTGGGTCTGAGAATGTCACATTCGACTGGAAGAACTGATACAACTCATCGGTAGGGCAGAGATTTGAACTCTGGGCTGTGTGGCTCAGGAGCAGGCAGTTCCTGCTCTTCCGTAAAATCTTTCATGTATATAACATGGAGTGGAGGACAGACCGTGGGTGCAAATTCCGGAGGCACAAAATCATCAAAACTTTCTTGTCTGTGTGTTCAATTAGATACTTTGAATGCAGTTGCTTATCTGATTTATTTGTATTCCTTCAACTTTCTAAGACTTTTTAGCAGTCCTTGGAAAGTAAATAAGACAGCATTAGAAATATTCCTGAAACTTTTTCTTCAAGATAAGTAAGCCAAAAACTTTTTGCTGAATTAAAACTCTTTTATACACATGTTGTTTAGATACATCTTAAAGTCATTTAATACATAAGTCTTTTTTGCTGCCTCCAATCTGAGCTATACATTATATTATCATATTAGATAATAATCACAATCATCATTTGAATAGCAAAAATATGAGGTAATTAGATCCTAGAACTACTTATTTCAGCTATTGTTCTGTTCTCATTTTTGATATAACCTGCATAATACTGTGATCATCTAAAGCAGATGATAGTCTTTAAATAGGGACTTGTAATGTAGACCTTTTTTAAAATCAATTTATTTATTTTAATTGGAGGATAATTGCTTTACAATATTGTGGTGGTTTTTGCCGTACATCAACATGAATCAGCCAGGGGTACACACTGTTTTTTTTTTTTTTTTTTTATCTTAGGTCAAATAATAAAGCACTTATCCTCCTCAGAGTATTATGCAAACTAATCAATCATGCTTTCTTGAGAAGTAGGTCAGCATACAGATTCTCTCTGCCTTAGAACTAAATAAGTACTTTTTTAATTCTGCATGTAAGAATGCAGCAGGGGCTATCCACTCTGGATTTTATGGCTACCCTCAAGTGATTCTAGCCTCCACTCCCTTGGGACTTCACAGTTCAAGTTTTCTTGCATATTATTTTAGGTGAAAACTTGCACTACCTGTTGTTGAATTTCATATCTGAGATTTAGCCTTGATGAGTCAATGGAACAAAATCAAAGTTACTGAGAATCTAATTCTCGTTCCCCAAGTGATCTGAAAGAAATATGAGTTATAGGAAGTACATGTATTTGAAATTAGAAAAGTCACTGAGCAATAACTGGCAAAGTTTTTTTTTTTTTTTTTCCTCTGTGGGTGCATGCATATAAAACATATTTAACTGATCCTTGGTACACTGGTTCTAGAGGCTTATTCCATGGTCCACCAGCATCAGTGTGAACTGGGAATTTGTAAGAAATTTGTAAGAAATGCAAATTCTTGGGCCTTACCCCAGACCTACTGTGGCAGAAACTCTTGGGGTACGGCTGTGCGATCTTTGTTTTAATAAGCTTCCATGGGATTCTGATGCTTGTTAAGGCTTTGAAACTATCACTTTAATGCATACAACAGATCCCTCAATTTTCTTGAATAATTGAATAAGTGTTTTCAGTAAAGTGACACTGTAAAGTAGTTGTCCTGGATATTCACAAGCTTTTTAACCACAGTGGCATTAAAGAAGTTATAGTAGCATGTATAGTTTACTTGCTTTTTTGAGAATTAAAAGTCAGTCAGACGGGCGGTATGAAGTTGTGTCTAGGTAGGAAAGCCTATTTGCATCGATCCTGTACAAAATTCAGAGTACCTTCAGCTTCTCTCCCAGGGGAAGGCTTTAACTGGCAGGAAATGCTACATTTCTTGTCAAACTTACTGTGTGGCTTCCTAGTCATGTTACCTTCTAAAAAATCTTTCATTTTTCTGTTTATAAAGGACCTTTTTTTTGCAATGTCCAAGTACTGGTTCCTTCCAGAAATTTAATATAACATTACCAAAGCTAAGTTTAACTACTTATTATGTGTCTGTAAAAGCCTTACTATATTAAAAAATATATATGTCAGGTGTAGACTGAAATACAGACCAAAGGAAGCAGCAGCTGAAGATGGGTAGAGAAGAGATTCCTTCAGGTTCCTTCCATCCTAGCTATGAGTTATGGCCATAAAATCAAATCTGAGTCACAAGGGATTCAACTGCCCGTAACTCATTTACCGGGCCTAATCGTGAGACTGGTAAGTCAGAAAGCACAGCAGCCGTGACACTCAGGTGGTGTGTAAATCATGTTAGCAGATTTTTATTATCTCAGGCTGATCTGGCTGTTGTAGGGTATTTGTGAGTATAAATTCATGTGGTTAAGAGAATCGATCATTTATGAGGTTTCATTGGGTGTGCCTACTGTGCACAAGACACTCGGGGAATATAAAGATGCCTGTCACATCGAACTCGTCCTGCTTGAGCAGAGAGCCTACAAAAAGTAGGAAATTAAATATTCTCAGTAAATGATTCAGAAACCCTCCAGCTTTGTCTTCTTCATAGACCAGCTTGGGTTTTACTAGTGATTTTCATGAAAGCAGGGGTCTTATCTTACTCATTTTTACTTTTCAAGGGCTTAATACAGAGTTTAGTGCATGGTCATTTCCAAGTAAATCAAGGTTATTAAATTTCTTTCTTTTCTGAATTTTCCTTATAATAATTTTCTCAACCATTCATGTAGTATCCGGCAAGTATTGCTTAGATTTCCATTATGTTTCCTATGTTGATCTACTTCACTTGCCCACATATTATACAATGTCTAGACATGCATCAGTCACATTAAATGAAATTCCATTACCTAAATGCCTAAAGATTATGCTTAGTTGATCCACAGTGACTATTTGTTAATGATTGTGGACATAGCATATTGAGGTACAGCATATTAGACCACGATACAAGAGATGACAATATAAGACTGCCAACTGAGTGAGTGGTTCGAAACTTAGAATTCAGAGGACACATAAATCCCTGGGCTAGAGTAAAAGGAGAAAACGTTAATGGTACAACAGTTTGGAGCTAAGGTGGGATTTAAAGGTATTCTACTCAAAAGTCTCCATGTTACAGCTGAGAGAATCTAGCTACCGAAAGAGTAAATGATTTATTTTAAAGGTCCTATGGTTTTATGTTTATTTGTACTTTGTTATCTTGAGTTGTTGATAAGATCTTATTAGTTATTGATTTTATTATAAATTTTGTGCACCCTCAGTAGAATGTAATACAGTTGTACCAAATATATTAGAAAGCAAACGGTAAGCATTTAGAATTTCTATGATTGCTTATTTTATTTTTAGACCTATGGAAACACTTTCAAACCTGTGAGAAGCATGAGCAAAATCCACTGAATTTTTCTAAATTAAATATGTTTTAATAGCATCTATAATTATGCAATATTGCTGATTTATGACAAGTATTTCAACATGAGTTGAAGGAATAAGTATAAATGTTTAACACTGAACACTAAATTATGACATTGTCCCTGTATTATCTTTATAATATGTAAAGTATCAGTTTAACTAGTTTTAATTCTAGGCTTTGAGCCAGGCATTTTGAAAATTAATAAGTTGTGATTAGGCAAAGAAATTGGAATTCACTTCCAGGTTAAAGGAATGAGGAGAAAAAGAATTTAAAGTGGGGAAAATTGCTAGAAATGTTTGAGGAACCTCCTGACATCCCTCAGTCTGATTCAGCTATGTGCTATTTTCATAGGGTTAAGAAATCATGGAGAAGGAAAAAGATAAAATATGCATATTCAAACTTATGACAGTCTGTTAGAAAATAAATGAGAAAACAGAAAGTGATCCTTGAATAAAATATTTTATTTGTATGAGCATCTTTCACTTTCAAGAGTTATTTTGGCCCAAGCCAAATGAATTTCAAAGGAATATCAAATAAGCATTGAAAAATGCAAACATGGAAATGAGAATATACTAGAGAATGCTGAAGGCTTTAAAACAGATTCCTTTGGGTCTCTCAGCCTCTGGTTTCTGTGTGCATTTTATATTAATTAAAAATAAAATAAGATTTCTCTACTGCAGGGGAAGATCTTAGTCTCTCTGATGGCTTTGCCTGCCAGGCATACACATCTGTGGTTTTGCAGAGATTATAATGATAGAATGTATTGATTCTAGCTAACAAATAGCAAAACAAAAAAATCATTTGGGGCTCCCCTTAATAATAAATGCCCAGACTTTTCTGTGATTTCTGAACCCAACAGAATTATATGAACTGGTTCAGGAAGCAACCAAAGTACTTGGTGTATGAGACAGGATGTGGTGGTAAACAGAAAGTCTGTAAAAAATTAATAGCTCCATAACAGAGAAGCAAAACCAGGAGGCCAAAGAACTTTTGCAAAGACAAACACTGTGCTTACCTTCCCACTATGCTTCACTGAGATTTACAGCTGCTTGGGCGTGAATTCAAAGAAAAGCAGTGGAAAGAATCAGAAATATTCATGGTGTCATGGCTAGAGACAGGAATTCAGAGGTCTGTTTTAAAGTGGTTGTTCTGCCTCATGGACAGAGAGGATGATCTCATTTCCTAAACTCAGTGTGACCCCATTAGTTCTAATGGCTAAATCATTTTGAAAATTCATTCCATTTTATATTTAAGCCAGTTGCATGTTTTATGGAGAAAGTTTTCTCAACTTCACCTTTGTCTTCCTCTTCAGTCCATGTTTTAAAAAGTAAAGAATATGACATCAAGGAAACTCTCTTCTTGATTCTACAAAGACTCAAGCAAAGAACAAGAACAGGCTGAGAAACCCTGAATCAGAGTTGAGTGGATTCCTTAGTATCTGTTCTGTTCAGATAATGACAAGAAGATGACTGATCACTCATTTACCAATAAGTCATTGGTTCTTTAGGCTCTGATAAATGTATCTTAATGATTTTCTGTTAAGCTTAGGCCTAATCTTTGAAAGTGATTAGAACACATTTCTTCTGTTTTGTATTATTTAACCTGGTTTACAGATAGAGCTTGTTTTAAGAAGCAAATGTGTTCCTGCCAAGTAGTTGATACTTTTGTTTTTAAATAATATCCTTTTAAGATCTTTAGGCAATTTTCAAAACTCAAGTGATGGAAACTTTTAAAAAGAAAGATAAATCTAAATTTATAGGATTTAAATGGATGTTAATATACTATTGAACACAAGTGAAACACATGTCCTGTCTTAATAGACGTGTCTTGTGAATAAAAGTAGATTGTATAGCTGCTAAGATATAAAGGATGTTTTTTGCAGACTAATGGCATTTTCTTTATTTTGTGAGGAGTTTTAGCCTCTGACATTTCATTGTGTGCTTTCCCACTTGCAAGTGTAATGTGCAGTCCCTGCTTTGAAAAGTCATTTGCATCTCAATGAAAGTAACAGTTTGATAAATATTTAGTGTGCATTCATACTCAAGACCATAGCCTTTAGATTGACACTGGAGCATTATACATGTAGCTAACTATTACAGAGAGATGTGTACAACTCACAGTGTGGTACCTTTTTAGTAGCACATTTTAATATGTATAAGGTGGCTGACAGTATTACATTTATGTATGATGTACATGGAATAACAAACCTTATATAAATTTTCAGGTGTAAAATTATGGTAATTCTGAGACATTTTGTATGAAACAGATCAATGTGGCTTCAAAGTATATTAAGAAGTATAAGAAGTATAACCTGGATTGTTTATATAGCATGGAGACTATATAATAGAAATGTTATTCTTGATAACTGTGTGCATTTATATGTTATACCATATTATGTGCTTACTTATTTTATTCAAACAGTCTATATTATGGACCATCGAGAAGCCTTATTATGTGATAGATATTCTTAGAGACACTGAATAACGGTAAAATTGGAATACAGAAGATGAGGTTTTTGAACCATGAAAGACAATGAGTTATTTTGGTAATCCCTAATATGCTCAGATTAATTTATAGAAACTAAAATTTGTGATGGGTTCTGTTATTCCAAAAACATTTTCCCATAAAAAGGGAATCCTTTGCCCACTAAACCAAGTTAGTTTAAATGTGCTTAAAATATAGTGCAAATCTCATTATAAAACCTGATTAAAAAAACATGTAAAAGTTAAAAATCCTCCTGCATCCCTCAATCCCCTGTTTGAGGGCATGTCTCCTTCTGTCCTTTTTTTGTAAAAGGAATTTTTAAAAAGTGGGAGTACAGTGTAAACCCAAGTGCAATAGTCTGATTGAAAGGGAAGTGAGGAGTAAATGAAAGTCTCAAGTGCCTGTGAAAAGAAACTAGGACTCCCGGAATCACTAAACACTGAATCAGATCGAAAGTCCCTGGGTCGTCACCTTCTGGAAGCAGACCCTGTAGCTAGGCCTGGCTCATTTAAATTTGGAATTACCAAAATGTATAACAGGTACTTTAAAGCTTTGTATATATTTCCTCACCTCAGTAGCTTAAGAATGTTCTTAGAATGTTTAATTATTTCTGTTAATCCTGTTAGGCAAACATAATCATGATGAGGCTTTATATTTTACTTAGGACGCCATCCCTAGGGTTTGAGTCAATTTCCTGTTATTTGACAATATTATCTCAAATTGTCATTGTAACAATGACAAATACTTCTAAATTACATACAGTAACCCAGTGGTGCCTTTGTTCTTCCCCTCTGCATGGGGAATTGATCACTTCCTTAAATCAGTCATAGTATTTTGAATGTATTTTTTAAAGTCACTTAGTTGTGAAGTGTCAATGAATGATTAGCATTTCAAATATGGTGCAGCCATTAAACTTATCTTGGGTGAAGCACCCACTGGCGATGTGTTTTCTCTTTGGAGAGCCATTTCAAATGAGGCATGGTAAATTATTTGATTTTCTTTATGGTGCCCCATAATATAGTTCCCAAACCACCACTTAATATGGCAAATTATGCCCCCAAAGGTCTCAAAAGCTATACAGCAATTGTTTCTTAACCTTTTCTTGGTCATGAACCATGAACAGACTATAAACTAAGCATATTCTCCCCAGGAAGTGAGTGAGAGGAGAAGCAGCACATCCGTGAATTCGCATATAATTCCTGGACCCCTGGCTAGCCTCAGGTTACAAATCTCACTCTGGGGAACAGGATTGGTGTAAATGTTTCCCAAAGGTTGTAAAAACTGCTCTTTATGAAGCCCTTCCACAACTACTGTTTGACCCAAGCACTGTTGACAAATGGAGAAGGAAGCGCATAAGGATTCAAAAGCTGTGTGAAAGTGTTGGCCTTTGGGAGGAGAAAATTTTGTCTGTTGAAACAGAAGGGAAGGTAAGAGATAGAAAGCAGTTCCATAAAGTAATAGTAATAACAATAAAAATAATGATACAGTAATAGTTATTATTTATTTAAGCCTATCATGTGGCAGACTCCATTATAAAGCACTTTACATGCATAATTTAATTTGATCCTTGCAACACCTCAATAAAATAGAGACTATTAAAATTCCAATTTTGAAGATGAAGGAACTGAGGAACTATTTTTGAGAGGATAACTAACAGGTCAATGCCACTGTTAGTAAAGTATTGTAGAAGACCCCAGCTCCAAAGCTCAGTATCTTAATCACTATGCACTATTTAAAACAATGGCAGCTTTGTTGGTTTGGTAGCAGAAAGTTGAAACTCATGCTGATGTTCTTTCTGATCTAAAGTGTGAGATAAGTTTATATCTGGGAACTAAGGGGTAAGTTTGGTTTGGGAATATTTAAAATGCTTTTATTTTTTCAGAGAATATGTGTCTCAGAATTGACTAGGGAAAGTGATATGATTTGCAGAATTTATATGACGATAAGGACATGGATTTATAATGAAAGTCATGTGGCTGATGAATAGATTTTTTTCCCAGTAATTCTGGGAAGCTTCGGTGTAGGTATGGAGAAAGTGAAAGTCACTCAGTCATGTCCAACTCTTTGCGACACCTGTGTAGCCTGTCAGGCTGCTTTGTGCATAGAATTCTCCAGGCAAGAATACTGAAGTGAGTAGCCATTAGCTTTTTCAAGGGATATTCCTAGCCCAGGGATCGAATCCAGGTCTCCTGTATTGCAGGCAGATTCATCTTCTGAGCCACCTGGGAAGAGAAAGCATACAACAAAAAGATATTAGGGTACTGGTAAGACCACTAATGAAATTGTAAGGTACTGTGTCAAAGACAAATAAGGGAAAATGTGAGAAAATCAAAGAAGTAATATACTCATGATGCCAGTGAAGTTGAAAAAAAAAAAGTGTTGTAGTGGGAATAGTTGAACAATCTAGTTGGAAGATAAAAAAATATTCAGAAAGCATAATCTAGCAATAGAATTGATGATTTTATATGAGGATTGCTTTTTTACTACAGTGTGACTTTGGGGTGATTGGATGAAGGAGATGAAATTCTCTTAGGTGCAAGTGACAAAAAATATACCTCAACTGATTTAAGCAAAATTAGCACAGGTGTGGAGGGCGAGAAAACTATACACAGTAAGCTAGAGGTAGAACCAGCCGCGTGTCACCTTTTGAGACTCCAAATACCACTGAGACGCCCAGGGATCCCTATCTCCTCCCTGCTTTGCCATCAAAGAAATTCAGTGAGAAAGAAACTGTACCAAAACAGATATTCTATTGATTGCCTGTAATCCATAGTCCCTATAAGGTTAAGTCATTTAAGTCATATCTTGTGCATGAATGAGAAGAAAATCTTGTAATTCTGTTAGCAGCAAGACATATTTAGGTATACTAAGGTATGCTGTTATCTGTCCACTATTAACTTACTATGTCTTTAAAATATTATATTTCTTATATATCCTTATGTTCAGTTTGAAAATGCTGAGGATTTTGTATTTCATCTTGTAATTCTGTTAGCAGCAAGACATATTTAGGTATATTAAGGTATGCTGTTATCTGTCCACTATTAACTTACTATGTCTTTAAAATATTGTATCTCTTATATATCCTTATGTTCGGTTTGAAAATGCTGAGGATTTTGTATTTCAGGCAGCCTACTGTTATTAGGATTTTGATTAAATCAAACTTATTTAAAGTTTGATTAAAAGTTCAAATAACTTGTTGTAGGTAGAAACTATCTTTTTCCCACTTGTATTAGGGGATCCTAATGAGGATTTCCAGTGCTTTGTTCCTCTCAATTAAATCCTTGTTCTGTATATAGAATTAGTGTAAAGATTGGTTTATGGTTCAAAGATGCCACTAATTAAGTGGTAATCTAATGTTTTCTGAAACCTGTTGTGCTTTCAGCTCAAGTCTATATTTGTTGCCAATTATACTTCCAATTAATTCCAGCTTCAGTGTGTGAAATGTTTTTTGCTTCACTGCACTGAATAGAGGGGATGCCTTTAACTGAAGCTTCTCGCTCTGATCTTCCAACTTTGCTCTTCTTTGAGAAAAGATAGGCTTTATGAAGCATGTTAACTTGTTCAGCGCATTTCAGTAGGTCCTTTTGTCCATCAGTGTCCATTCAGTTAGGGCATTAGGAAGATAGAATAGGTATATGTGAAGTCAAAGGTAAACAGAAGGTCAAAGTATAGTCAGGCACCACTATATTTAATTTTAATATTTTCTGAACAAAAATCATTTTAATGCACAATTCATATAAGATATCATGCCTGGCACTTTGCTGGCACATAGTAGTAAATTTTTGTAAACGTTTAAGACTACAGATACCTTCAAATAATGGCAAAGATACCTTCAAATAATGGCAAATATTGATTCCAGAAGAATAGAAAGTTTTCAACCGTGATTAATGAGGGAGGCAGTACAATAACTGAAAAATCTATGGGCATTGGATATACACTGGCACAGTTTTAATCCTGCCGCTGTCACTTATTGGGTGTGGTGGAATTAATTTTATTTAGTAAAATAAATTATATTTATTCTGAAATAAGATTTATCTGATCCTGTTATTTCTGAATTACAAAGCAGGAATAATAACTAATAAGCACAGGTGTATGTGTGTGAGAACTTGAAGCTATTTCTCATAGTTTACAGATGGGCTCCTTTGTCTGTAATTAGCAATTTGACACAATTTGGGGAAGCGTTTTCTAGCTTTTTTGACGGGCAAGCTTTGAACACTGCCAATAAATTTGAATATGTGCAATAGATGGGGAAACAATGGAAACAGTGTCAGACTTTATTTTGGGGGGCTCCAAAATCACTACAGATGGTGATTGTAGCCATGAAATTAAAAGACGCTTACTCCTTGGAAGGAAAGTTATGACCAACCTAGATAGCATATTCAAAAGCAGAGACATTACTTTGCCAACAAAGATCCGTCTATTCAAGGCTATGGTTTTTCCAGTGGTTATGTATGGATGAGAGTTGGACTGTGAAGAAAGCTGAGTGCCAAAGAATTGATGCTTTTGAACTGTGGTGTTGGAGAAGACTCTTGAGAGTCCCTTGGACTGCAAGGAGATCCAACCAGTCCATCCTAAAGGAGATCAGCCCTGGGTGTTCATTTGGAGGACTGATGCTAAAGCTGAAACTCCAGTACTTTGTCCACCTCATATGAAGAGCTGACTCATTGGAAAAGACCCTGATGCTGGGAGGGATTGGGGGCAGGAGGAGAAAGGGATGACAGAGGATGAGATGGCTGGATGGCATCACCGACTCGATGGACATGAATTTGGGTGAATTCCGGGAGTTGGTGATGGACAGGCAGGCCTGGCGTGCTGCGATTCATGGGGTTTCAAAGAGTCGGACATGACTGAGTGACTGGACTGAACTGAACTGAACAGTACACATTAGGCTACTAGGGAGGAGTGAGACCAATGGGACAACCATTCAGACAACTGATCTTACCTAGAGAAAGGCAATAGCCAAGAGTGCTGTGCATGTCTTCCCTAAGCAGGAATTCTCAGGTTTGAGTATGTCCACTCAAAGAGTTGTTTGCTTGTTTGGATTATTTTTTGTTTAAGTGTAGTTTGATTTACAATGTTGTATTAGGTTCAGGTATACAGCAAAGTGATTCAGTTATACACACACACACAGACACACACACATATATAAATATACACTTATGCTATATGGTCTTTTTTTCAGAGTCCATTGTAGGTTATTGCAAGATATTGAATAGAGTTCCCATGCTGTATAATAGGTCCTTATTTATCTATTTTAATTATAGGAATGTATATATGTTAATTTCAGATGTCTAATTTATCCCTACCCTCACCTTCCCCTTTGGTAACTCTAAGCTTGTTTTCTGTGTCTAAGAGTCTATTTCTGTTTTGTAAAGTTCATTTGTATCTTTTTTAGATGTAAAAAAATGTAGGTATTATCCTATATTGTCTTGATTTATTTCATTTAGTATAATAATCTCTAGGTCCATCCATGTTGCTGCAAATGGCATTTTTTTATGACTGATATTCCATTGTAGGTGTATACTACATCTTCTTTATCCATTCCTCTGTCAGTGGACATTTAGGTTGCTTCCATGTCTTGGCTGTTGTAAATAAGCAGCTGTGAACGTTGGGGTGCATGTGTCTTTTTAAATTATGACTTTCTCCAGATAAAGGCCCAGAAGTGGGATTTCTGGATCACATGGTAGGTCTGTCTTTAGTTTTTTAAGGAACTTCCATACTGTTCTCCTGTATGTAACTGCATGTAACAGGAGTTACAGACATAACTTCTATATGTAAGTGGATGTAACAATTTACATTCCCACCAAAAGTCCAGGAAGATTTCCTTTCTTCCACACCCTCTCCAGCATTTATTATCTATAGACTTCGTGATGGTGACCATTCTCACTGGCATGAAATGATACCTTATTATAGTTTTGATTCACATTTCTTTACTAGTTAATGATGTTGAGCATCTTTTACTGTGCCCATTGGCTATCTGTATGTTCAAAGAGTTGTTTAATGGAGTGTCTTCTTTGGAGAGTTTCCAGAGGGCTGAGCAGACATGATTGTAATTTTCTGTCTAGAGAAACTAAGAAGAATTACACTGAGCTAGCCTAGTCCCAGAGCAGAAATAAGTTTGAAGGGAAGAAAAAGATGTCACTGACCATAATATTGATAGCAATAATTGTAGCTAATAGGTTCTGAATACCTAGCCTGAGACAGATGGTGTTCTAAATTCTTCATATATACTGTAATATTTAAGTGCCAAAAAGATCTTATGAGATAGGTATGTATATTATATACATTTACAAATGAAGGAACTGAAACATAAAGAATTATTTAATTTGCTCAGGCACAATTTTAAGATGACTCCCCATGATTCCCAGCTCCTGGTTATTCAATCAAACACTAATCTAGATACTGCTATGAAGATATTTTGCAGATGTAATTAAAATTCAAATTCAATTGACATTAAGATATGGAGATTTATCCAGGTGGGCCTGACTGACTGAATCACATGGGCCATTTAAAACAGAGAATTTTCTTAAACTGATGGCAGAAGTCAGAGATTCAAGCCACAAAAAGGTCTTGAGGTGCCATCACTCCTTTAGTGATGGAGGGAAAGATGGGAAAAGACCTGAGAATGACCCCCTATAGCTGGCAAGAAAACAGGGACCATAGTTTTGCTTTCTAACTCTAAATGTGACATGAAAAGCAACGTCACCTGGGAGCTTGTTAAAAATGCTGAATATCGTTCCTACCCCAAACCTAGCAAGTCAGAATCTGCATTTTGACAAAGTAGCTTATTTGCACAGTCACATCTTTGAAACACTGCACTAGGAAAAAAAGGGAGAAAGAAATGGCCACCTACTCCAGTGTTCTTGCCTGGAGAATCCCAGTGATGTGGAAGCCTCATGGGCTGCGTCTGTGGCGTTGCACAGAGTTGGACACGACTGAAGCGACTTAGCAGCAGCAGCACTAGGAAAAAAGAAAAACATAATAGTTTATGTATCACAGTTCCTGTCATTTTCCAAGCAGAGTGTAGTTGAGGAAGATACTAAGGGAATGTGAAATACATTTCTTCATTTTCTAGTTTTTAGTATCCTTCTAGTGAAGGCTTCCCAGGTGGCTCAGTGGTAAAAAGAAATCCGCCTGCCAATGCAGGAGACACAGGAGACATGAGTTCAATCCCTGGGTTGGGGAAATGCCCTGGAGGAGGAAATGGCAACCCATTCCAGTATTCTTGCCTGGAGAATCCTATGAACAGAGGAGGCTGGCGGGCTACAATCCATGGGGTTGTAAAAGAATCAGACACAACTGAGTGGACATGACACGCACGCGCACACACACACACACACACACACACACACACACACATAGAGTGAACTCTAGTGATCTCTATGGCTTAGAAAACACTGCTCAGAATATTATTCAAAGGGTGAAACAGATTGCTGAACTAAGAAGGAAAATAAAAACTCACATCCATGAGTCTTCAGATGATTTACATACATCTTCAAAGAAAGATCTGTGTTATTAACAATCTGTATGCATTGTATATGAAACCCCGATAAGATATTTACTACCTGCTGCTTGCCTTGTCTGATTCATCTGGATATTCAGCATCCTTCATAAAGAAAAGAACCCAAACATTGCATTTGTTACCAGTTTGAGTGGTGTGCACACGTTGAAACATACAAGTGGAGTCCTAAAATATTTTATTGAATGTTCAAATTTTAAAGCAAGCATCACTATTTTAAATCATGCATGCCCTTTTTTTAAGTAGTAAGAATTACAAAATAATTTTTAAATATCACTGTATGAAAGCTATGTTGTTTTTTGTGTTCTTGTAGAATAAAATTAATAATCAAAGTAAAGACTGCATCACTAGAGAGGATAGTGCAAACATCCTAGGCATATGGGGTGGGTAGCCTATCCCTTCTTCAGAGGATCTTCCTGACCCAGAAATTGAACCAGGGTCTCCTGCATTGCAGGCAGAATCTTTACCAACTGAATTATCAGGGAAGCCCATAAATTTACATAGAGTTGTTTTAATGTTGCCATTTTTTTTCCCCGGTGTGAAGCTGGAATTACTTGTAGATGAAATCTGTTCTTTTTCCCTGGGTTATGAAGCAATCATGAATACAGAAATACTTTATTAGGTAGATAGGGTCGTGAGAGCAAACAGGCATGAAATCCAGGGCGCAACAGTCTCAACAGGAGATTGCCATTAAGATCTAAGTAAATTATTACATTTCTTAGAAATGTTTGTGAGAGATAATTTAGTCTCTCACCTGCTTTCAGAAAGAACCACATGTAAACAGGCAAAACATGAAAACACTCCAACTACAGTTTTAGCAATAAGATGATTTTTAGTAGAGGCTTTATATGTGAATTTCTTGCCACTTGGTTATACATTGAACTGTTGATTTTTTTTCTGCTGAAGCCAATATATGTACTATTAATTTGCGTTAGTAATCTGTGTTAGACTTGATTTTTTTTAAGTGGATTTGTTTTTTCAGTTGAGAAAAATAGAATTACATAAAACCCAACTACCTTCCAAAAGTTGTAAGGAATTTCCAATAACATATGGTTGGTTTGTGTTTGAAATGAGTGCCCTTCACTATGTTTTGCACTACTGTTGTAGAAAAGGAGACCACATTATTGAATCAGTATCCCTTTAATTATCCCATGAGTTGAAAAGTCTGCCAGAAATTGATCCAGCAAGTACTATCCATTTAACATGATCTACAATCAGGAGAAGTTCTGTAAAAGAGTTCACATCTTTTAGCACATTGTATTCCTTGTGGTTTTCAGAAAATAATTATTAAAATAGTGAACCTTCTATAATTATAATTTTAAAAAATATGGACTTCCCAGTATGGCTCTCCTGGTGAAGAATCCACCTGCCAGTGCAGGTGCCTCCAAAGATGCAGGTTCGATTCCCGGGTCAGGAAGATCACCCAGAGAAGGGAATGGCAACCCACGCCAGTTTTCTTGCTTGGAGAATCCCGTGGACAGAGGAGCCTGGTGGGCTATAGTCCATGGGGTCACAAATGTCAGACACGACTGAGCGAGTTAAGTACAGCACAGCAAAATAAATAGAACCTTATAAAATTTTCAACAAATAAATACTATTTCCACATACTTCTAAGAATATTCTTCTTACACACTGTTCTAATTCAGCTTCTAAGTGAGTGAGCATATTCGGTTTAAGATTTTGTTTAGAGCCACCAGAGATGTACTGGGACAAAGTTAACTGTCAGGGTGTACATTTTCAGTGGCCTTTTTTGACGTTTCCGTCAATACAAATTATAATCACTTTTGTAACACACTTTGTTTATGTGAGATCCAAGAAATCATTTAAATGAGACTGTCACACTTAAGTTACACAGGTGGCGAAGTGCTGTCATCAAGCAGCAAAACTAGCTTGTTCGGAAATTAAGTGTGAGTTTAAAGGAGAATTTTTAAAATGTTATGTGCAACATTTATTTATTTAAAATACTTTATCACCATAACTAACTTTGAAGATAACACACTTGCTCAAATTTAAAGAATTCTTTCTGCACTGTGCCTAATTTACTTATAATTCATATATTATTTTTATGCATAATTTAAGTGTGCTGAACTCAGTAATTGTAGTCATAAAATCAGAGAATTTCCAAACTGATAAGAAAATTAAAGACCAGTGATAATAAATAGCTAGACATCTGAAATATACAAAGTTTACATTAGTACTTTTTACTAGGAAGACATTTCTAGTGGGATTTCTCTTTTCTCTTTCCCAGGGAAAAGACATTAAAAGGATCATCTAAGTAGAGCAGTATTACTACAGTATGGGTTTAATTTTACTCAAAGTATATTCATGTACTTCATTTTCTCTATGGCAAAAGGACATTAAAAAAAAGTGTTTTACAGATGTATAGAACAGTCTTTTGGACTCTGTGGGAGAGGGAGAGGGTGGGATGATTTGGGGGAATGGCATTGAAATATGTATAATACCATATAAGAAACTAATTGCCAGTCCAGGTTCGATGCAGGATACAGGAAGCTTGGAGCTGGTGCACTGGGATGACCCAGAGGGATGGTACAGGGAGGGAGGTGGAGGGGGTTCAGGATGGGGAACATGTGTACACCCGTGGCGGATTCATGTTGATGTATGGCAAAACCAATACAATATTGGCAAGTAACTAGCCTCCAATTAAAATAAATAAATTATAAAAAAATAAAGTAATGCACAAAAGCAAAAAAATAAAAAAAATATGTGTTTTAAAGAGTGAGACTGCATAAAAGTAATTAAATAATTCCATCTTCAGCTACATGGATGGACCTAGAGATTATCAAACTAAGTGAAAGTCAGAGAAAGAAAAATATATGATATCACTTATATGTGGAATCTAAAAAATGTTATAAACAAACTTATTTACAAAACAGAAACAGACTTAGATAATAAACTTATGGTTCCAAAGGGGAAAGATGAGAGGAAGTATAAATTAAGAATTTGGCATTAACATATACATTCACTGCTGCTGCTGCTGCTGCTAAGTCACTTCAGTCGTGTCCGACTCTGTGCGACCCCATAGATGGCAGCCCACCAGGCTCCGCCATCCCTGGGATTCTCTAGGCAAGAAGACTGGAGTGGGTTGCCATTTCCTTCTCCAATGCATGAAAGGGAAAAGTGAAAGTGAAGTCACTCAGTCGTGTCCGACTCTTTGCGACCCCATGGACTGCAGCCCACCAAGCTCCTCTGTCCATGGGATTTTCCAGGCAAGAGTACTGGAGTGGGTGGCCATCACTACTATGTATATAATAACATATAGATACAATAAAATAGATAATTGACAAAGACCTTCTGTAAAGAACAGGGAACTATGCTCAATATTCTGTAATAATCTATATGGGAAAACAGCTTGAAAAAGAATGGATACATATGTGTGTGTGTGTGTGTGTGTGTGTATAAAACTCAATCACTTTGCTATATACCTGAAATCAACATAGTGTTGTAAATAATGTAAAATAAAACTTAAATGAAAAAAAAAAAAAGAGGCTGCAGTGCTTAGATAGAATATGAAATTCCATCCCTCAAGGTCAGCCTCAAACTAACCTGAAGTCACACTGTCTTATCAGTATGACAGAAGTTCATTTATTTTCTTGCTGCAAATTTGCTGTATTGGGCTTTTCTCTCTCTTAATTAGTTATCTGCCTCTTAGCAATGTTAAGGAACCTTGACATTGTAAATGCAAAAGCAAAACAATCAGTAACATTTCAAGGCACCTATGTATAGATATGTTTATTTTTTTAGTCCCTTTATATAAGAAATAAACTTGAGTTACATAGCTGACTCAAAACCTGGTCTGATTCTCTAATTTTAGATACCTATTTAAAATGATTACAGCTGTTAGTTTCTATAATTAATGTTTCTCTCTCTTCACATTACTATTTCTGAAACTAGCGAATTCCTTAATCTTTGTACTTCCTTCCAATGTTGGATGATTTCCAAGCTGAAGTGTTGTTTTGAACCTAAATAAAATCAGTTCAGAACAGCTCTATGATATATTGAGAAATAAAGGCGTCTTTGGAGAGAACTTCAAGTGCAAATTAACTTGAAATAATTTAAACTGAGTGTGGCATAATTTGCAGTCTTTCTTCTGTGCAGCTATGGGAGCTGCTTGTATAGGCCTGGTTGGGGGAGTTACCCAAATACTTGGAATTTTGTCACATCTGTCAGCTGTAGCTAAATGGAAAATATAGTAAAATCTAACATTACATAGATTTGGAAGGTTCCCCAGAGGGTCTTGTCTCCTTGCAGCGGTGAATAAATTATGTGAGAGCTGAAGTGAAATACAGTATTGTTGATTTGCAATTTGAAAGATTGAAAAAGAAATCATTTCTTGGATTCACTGTGTAAAAATTCTTCACAGTCAGAAGCTCCTATCTATTACAGTCACATCTTCTAATTCCCAAATCAGCCCAGGGTAATCTAGGAAGGTTTTGGTTTTCTTCTGGTTTGTAAATTTTTTATGAAAATATTTTACAGAGAAATGATCATTAGATCATATTTGGATATATACAGTCAGCAAATTTCCATTAAAAAAAAAAGTTACATGAAAGCAGACATACCAGCAGACCTTACAATATTAAGTGTCAGACTCCATCAACGCTAATTTAATATGATTATGCAGTTAAGAAAAACAGTAGCTTCCAGATCAAGTGGTGGCACTCATACAATTAATATATTAGTTGAAACCCCAGGTTTCAGCAGTAGTCTATTAGAAATTGGCCCTGTGAAGTGATTATTTACATGCATTTAATTGGTGTTAATTTTAGTGGAGAAACTTTATGATTTTCAATTCCGAGGAAGGCTCTTAAGTATAGAAACTAGATGACCTTCAGTTTGGTCTTCTTACTATATATGTTACTTCATTCCTACACAGAGATCTTTAACTAGATAGGAAATTGACAACAAAAAACTTTCTGCATCATCTTGAAGAGTTCTCATGAAGGTAAATGAGAAGACATTTGAAAGCAATTTATAAACTGTAAAGGATCAATAATGATTATTATTATCTTTTGAGGTTCAATAAGCAGCTGAAGAAAAAGAATTGTGCACATCTCTTACCTGTGTATTCACATAAAATGTTTAACTCATTACATAATCTCAAGATTTGCCTTGATCATGCAGAAATATTTACTACACATTAAATTTATACAGAATACCACATGAGCTTTAAAACTGTGAATCATAAGCATCCTGAAGGGGGTTATTGTTCAAAAATATGGCAACATATAACAAACATAAAAAGAAAACTGTTAAAAAAAAAGAAAAAGAAAACTGTTAGCTGAATTTTGGAAAAATAATATTTTGTTCTTCCTGAAGGAACCTGTGAGGACTTTTGCACTTAAGTTAGACGTTAAAGAGTTAATGAGCCGTCAGCAGTCTGAGTAAAGTGGGGATGTTATTGTAGGTATAGGGAATGTCCTGGGATGCAGGATGCAGAAAGGTTTTGGAAGAGTCAAGGCAAAAGATCTATTGGTCAATGACAATACAGTTAGACCCAAGAATAGGAAAACATTAAACTATGATATATTAGAACACTGGAAATTGCAATATTTATTTGGAGTTGTTTAGGTGCTGTTGTGTCCAACTCTTACAACCTCATGCGGGCAGCCCCTGGTGGGCTACAGTAACAACTCCAAATAAATATTGCAATTTCCAGTGTTTTAATGTGTAATAGTATATTTGAATTCAAAGTTCATAGATCTTTCATCATAGAATTGTTTTCCTGTTCATCTCTTACTGATCATAGTATACTTTAAAGGAGATATTGGCAAAACAGAAAATATATCAAGAGCCATCAGGATAATGAATCATCTTAGAAAAAATGACAATGTAAAGATGATTGACCTAGAAGTAGTCATCGATTCATTTTTCAATTAACATTTATTGAGTGCCAAATGTGTGCCAGACTCTCTGCTAGATGTTACAGTTCTAGGAAATTATGAAGATATTATCTGTATCCTCAATAGACTACTTAGTATTAGAGAAAGAAAAAAAAGAAAATACTGATTACCATATAGTGCTAACTACATGCGTAAGGTTCTATGGAAAGATAAAACCAAGTACCCAATTTGTCTCAAACATGATAGAGCAGAATGGCCTGACCAGGGAGATTTTAACTGAACTCATATTACAGGACCCAAGAGAGTCAGGCTGTCAAATGAGATGGGAAAGATATTGAGAGAGGAGTTATTTGATAGATAATATGATGGTGTGACAGTATGTTAGAACACAGTAGTAAACAATACTGGAAAGTAAATGGAAACAGATTCAGAAAAGCAGGCTAATAGTTTGAACTTCATTTTGAATATGGTGGTACTCCAAAGGCATTTCTTCTTTTAATTAGAGGAATAATCACACAAAACCATGTTTTGTAGACACTTCATGACATCACTGCAAAGAATACACTGAAGGTGAGCATAGCCGTGAACAACGGGACTAGAAGACTAAGGATGGTCCGCAGTCTTGACGAAAAGCTGAACTAAGTTTCAGTGCAGTTTGGTACATGTTGAACAGGTATAAATGTGAAGTAATGAAAGGCGTTTAGGAAGACTGTAGTTTCTAGCCTGTGTCACTGATGAATACTGGGGTCTATTACTAAACTAGAGAATATGGAAAGAAGTAGAACCTGGTTTGGTAGGGAAGATGATGAATTCAGCCTCAGTTCAGACATGTTTTGAACTTCTGTGTGAGACAAAGATGATATTCCATGCTCATGAAATTGGAATAATCAATGTTAAATTATCCGTACTACCCAAAGCCATATACAGATTAATCAAGTCCCTATAAAATTTTCAGTGCCATTTTTCACAGAAATAGAACAATTCAAAAATCTGTATGGAATCACAAAAGACCCCATATAACCAAAGCAATATTGAGAAAGAATGATGGAAGTATCACATTCCTGGATTTCAAACTGTATTACAATAAGAGCCTAAGTAGTAAGATATTGGCATGAAAGCAAACCCATAGAATACAGAGCCCAGAAGTAAACCTACGAATATATGGTCAATTAATTTAGAACACAGGAATCAAGAATATAAGGGGAAAAGACAGTCTCTCCAATAAATGTTGCTGAGAACTGACCAGCCACACGTGAAACAATGAAACTGGACAACTTTCTTACACCATACACAAAAGTTAATTCAAATGGGATTAAAGTTATGAACGTAAGGCCCCAAACTGTAAAACTCTGAGAAAAGAATATACACAGTAAGCTCCTTGACAGGCATTGGTGATGATTTTTTAAATATGACACCAGAAGTAAAAGCAACAAAAGAAAAATTAAAAATAGGACTGTATCAAACTAAAAAAGCTTCTGTGCAGCAAGGAAAATCATTGACAAAAATCACACAACCTATGGAAAATGGGAGAAAAATTTGCAAATCGTATATCTAATAAGGGGTTAATATATAAAACATATAAAGAACTCATATAATTCAATAGTAAAACAGCAATCTCAGTTAAAAATTAGCAGAAGATCTAAATACATTTTTTCAGAGAAGACATAAAGAAGGCCAGCAGGTACATGAAACGGTGTTTAACACCAGTAACCATCAGGGAAGCCAAATCCTAATAAGGTATATCACCTCACACCTGTTAGAATGGCTGTTATCAATAAAATAAAGCATGACAAGTGTTAGTGAGGACGTGAAGGAAAGGAAGCCCTTGTACCCTGTTGATGGGAACCTAAACTGACATAACCACTATGGAAAACAATAAGGAAGCGCCTCAAAACTTAAAAATATAACTACCATGTGATCCAGTAATCCCACTACTGGCTATATAGCTAAAGGAAATGAAAACAAGATATTTAAGAGATATCCATATCCCCCATATTCATGGCAGCATTATCTACAACAGCTTACATATTGAAACAACCTAAGTATCCACTGATAGACGGATAGATAATAATATTGTAGTGTGTGTGTGTATACACAATAAAATATTATTCAGCCAAAAATGAGTGAAATCTTGCTATTTGCAACATCATTCAGGTTCCTTCGGGGCATTATACTTATTAAAATAAGTCAGAGAAAGACAAATATAATATGATCTCTCTTACATGTGGAATATAAGATAAAAAAGGTTAAAGATACAGAGAACAGATTGGTAATTGTCAGAGGCAGGATATGGGGGTTAGGAAAAATGAGTGAAGGAAGGCAGAAGTAAAATATGCAATTTAACATTTTTAGAATAGTTACAGTTTTCAACTTATGGCAAAATCTGTTTAACAAAATAGAATGAGTCTAGTGAGCTGTCATGAAACATGGCCAAAAGCATTAACTAAATGTAGTGTGAGCTCATTAATACATATATACTTGTTCCGATGCAAATAAATAGCTTTAAAAGATACATATCATTTTTAACTATGGTCACCTCTTAGAACAAGTATATGCATTTTTAAAAGGAAAAAAATATTCATTTCTTTACATTAGGTTTATATTCCAGAATGCATCGCATCACCACAATACATCAGTTCAGTTCAGTTCAGTCGCTCAGTCATGTCCGACTCTTTACGACCCCATGAACCACAGCACGCCAGGCCCCCCTGTCCATCACCAACTCCCAGAGTCCACCCAAACCCATGTCCATTGAGTTGGTAATGCCATCTTACCATCTCATCCTCTGTCGTCCCCTTCACCTCCTGCCCTCAATCTTTCCCAGCATCAGGGTCTTTTCCAATGAGTCAGCTCTTCGCATTAGGTGGCCAAAGTATTGGAGTTTCAGCTTCAACATCAGTCCTTCCAGTGAACACCCAGGACTGGTCTCCTTTAGGCAAACTAAAATTTTTGCCAAATAGTCCTCTAGAAGTAGACTTTGAACTCCCACTCACACTCCATTATTGATAGGACATTCTCTCCATATTATATTACTGCTGACTCTTCAATTATTGTTGCTTCTTATCAAGTGCCTTTAGGTATATGAGTTTGCAAACCCTTATCTACTAGATCAGGAAATCCCTGTTTGACATTCAGAGCAGTTTATACTTATGGAGCCACAAAGAAAGAAGTTTAATCTTCTTTCCTGTGGTAAATCTTTAAAACAATATGTTATTTCTTGATAATTTCGTCCTTATTTATGGATTTAATTACCAACCATGTTGCCAACTCATTATTTTCAACTGCCTACCAAACACTTCTCAGTCTTTGTCTCTTGCTAGATAAATAAATGAATTTATATTTTTAAGAAATGAAATATAACAGTTTAATGCATTTAGGTTGAAAAATTGAAGTAGAAAGTCTATCGTATATTTCAGTTCAAATATTGTGGCTATGTTCAGAGTAACACTGCTTAAATAGAAACCCGCTTGGGCCTTTTCTGGTTGCTATAGACTGTGTTTAACAAACTTCCTGAGCACTGAGATGAACAAGCCCCACACTTATGAAAGCTTTACCACCTCATATTCAGTAGTTGGGCTCACAGTCAGCTGCTCTGTCTACAAAGCAGCATCTGTCATTTCAGCTCTTTGATTGGTATTCTGCCCTGTATCTGAAAATGTTCAGTATTCAGCATAACTAGAAAACTCCACAATGGAGATATAGTAGAGCTTGAAATTTTTATTTGGAAATAGACATAAAAATGCAGGATATTATCTCTGAATCTAATTCTTTGCCAGGGAATATTGGTCCAACTGTGGTTTCTGGTGGCCTCAGAAGAGCCTAGAGTTGGTCTACTTTTAGCCTTTACTTAAAACGTATGGAGGTACATGTGAATCCCAAACTCCCTAACTATCCCTCCCCATTCCCCACTGGTAACCATAAGTTCCTTTTCTAAGTCTGTGAGTCTGTTTCTGTTTCATAAATAAGTTTATTTGTGTTATTTCTTTTTAGATTCTACCTCTCAGTGATATCATGTACATAGCACTGTATTTAAAATGGATGGCCAACAGGGCCCTGCTGTACAGCACAGGGAACTCTGCTCAGTGTTATGTGGCAGCCTGCATGAGAGAGGAGTTTGAGGGAGAGCGGATACATGTATATGGATGGCTGGGTCTCGTCGCTGGGCACCTGAAACTGTCACAGCATTGTTAATCAGCTGTACTCAATATCAAATAAAAAGTTTTTAAAAAGTTTGGAGGTAATTGCAGTAACTGAAAATGACATATGTAGAGTGACATGGTAAAAATTCCAAAATGAAATCACTAATCATATATAGAGTCAGGCTTAGAAAGATAGCCAAGAGTTTCAGCCAAATGAGATTCTAGGAACCAGTGAGAAATGAAGTAAGGACTTTAGAGTGGCGAAACTTAGCTATGCTAACTTGCATCTTTATTAGTTCAGTTCAGTTCAGTCACTGAGTCGTGTCCAACTCTTTGCGACCCCGTAAATCACAGCACGCCAGGCCTGCCTGTCCATCACCAACTCCCGGAGTTCACACAAACTCATGTCCTTCGAGTCGTCTCATCCTCTGTTGTCTCCTTCTCCTCCTGCCCCCAATCCCTCCCAGCATCAGGGTCTTTTCCAAAGAGTCAACTCTTCACATGAGGTGGCCAAAGTATTCGAGTTTCATCTTCAACATCAGTCCTTCCAATGAACACCCAGGACTGATCTCCTTTAGAATGGACTGGTTGGACCTCCTTGCAGTCCAAGGGACTCTCAAGAGTCTTCTCCAACACCACAGTTCAAAAGCCTCAATTCTTCGGTGCTCAGCTTTCTTCACAGTCCAACTCTCACATCCATACATGACCACTGGAAAAACCGTAGCCTTGACTAGATGGACCTTTGTTGGCAAAGTAATGTCTCTGCTATATAGGTTTTAATATGCTATATAGGTTGGTCATAACTTTCCTTCCAAGGAGTAAGTGTCTTTTAATTTCATGGCTGCAGTCACCATTTGCAGTGATTTTGGAGCCCCCCAAAATAAAGTCTCTCACTGTTTCCACTGTTTCCCCATCTATTTCCCATGAAGTAATGGGACAAGATGCCATGATCTTAGTTTTCTGAATGTTGAGCTTTAGGCCAACTTTTTCACTCTCCCCTTTCACTTTCATCAAGAGGCTCTTTAGTTCCTCTTCACTTTCTGCCAGAAGGGTGGTGTCATCTGCATATCTGAGGTTATTGATATTTCTCCCGGCAATCTTGATTCCAGCTTGTGCTTCTTCCAGTCCAGCGTTTCTCATGATGTACTCTGCATATAAGTTAAATAAGCAGGGTGACAATATACAGCCTTGACATGCTCCTTTTCCTATTTGGAACCAGTCTGTTGTTCCATGTCCAGTTCTAACTGTTGCTTGCTGACCTGAATATAGGTTTCTCAAGAGGCAGGTCAGGTGGTCTGGTATTCCGATCTCTTTCAGAATTTTCCACAGTTTATTGTGATCCACATAGTCAAAGGCTTTGGCATAGTCAATAAAGCAGAAATAGATGTTTTTCTGGAACTCTCTTCCTTTTTTGATGATCAAAATGCTGGCATTTTGATCTCTGGTTCTTCTGCCTTTTCTAAGACCAGCTTGAACATCTGGAAGTTCACAGTTCATGTATTGCTGAAGCCTGGCTTGGAGAATTTTGAGCATTACTTTACTAGCATGTGAGATGAATGCAATAAACCTGCATATTTAAAATCTCAAACACAAAACTTATTTGAGTACTCTTGTAAACCTAATTACTGAGATGTTGGGAAAAATAAGGGAAATTTTTCCTCTGAGTTTTATGAAATAAATTACTCCAAAAATAGATATATTGAGCTTTCATGAGATAAGTAAAATTGAGATGCCTTAATGAGTTGCAAATCTGATGTATTTCAGACTTTTTTTTCAAAAATATGCATGTAATAAAAATAATGTGAGCTATATATAACCAACTAACATTTATCATGGTACACGAATTAGTACATAGAGTTTCCATGCACAGGAAGTGAAGTGAAGTTTCTCAGTTGTGTGCGTCTGTTTGTGACCCCACGGACTGTTGCCTGCCAGACTTCTCCATCCTTGGGATTTTCCAGGCAAGAGCACTGGAGTGGGCTGCCATTTCCTTCTACAGGGGATCTTCCTAACTCAGTGATCGAACCTAGTCTCCTGCATTGTAGGCAGATGCTTTACCATCTGAGCCACCAGGGAAGATCTTCTGTGCACATATATTTTCTAATTTGTTCCCCTGGAAATATTTTTTTCCTTATTTTCAAGATGAAGAAAACAGAGAATAAAGCTAGTCAGTAGCAAAGGTATTCCTCTTCATGGATCACAGCCTTGTCATGGCACAGGGGCTTGCATAACTCAATAAAGCTATGAGCCATGCTGTGCAGGGCTACTGAAGATGAACGGGTCATAGTGAAGAGTTCTGACAAAACATGGTCCACTGGAGCGGGCAGGGAATGGCAAACCACTCTTTTGCATTGAGAACCCTGTGAACAGTAAGAAAACACAAAAAGATATGACACCAAAAGGTTAGCCCCCCAGGTTGGAAAGTGTTCAGTATACTACTGGAAATGAGTGGAGGGCAATTACTAATAGCTCCAGAAGGAATGAAGTGGCTGGTCCAAAGTGGAAATGATGTGCAGTTGTGGATGTTCCTGATGGTGACAGTAAAGTCTGTTGCTGTAAAGAACAGTACTGCATAGGAACCTGGAATGTTAGGTCCATGAATCAAGATAAGCTAGGTGTGGTCAAGCAGGAGATGGCAAGACTGAATGTCGACATCCGTCTTAGGAATCAGTGAACTAAAGTGGACAGTAATGGGAGAATTTAATAGAAATGATCAATATAATACAAATGATCATTGTATGTATTGTATATATATATATATATATATATATATATATATATATATATATTTCCGCCCCAAAGGATATAATGATCCCTTAGAAGAAATGGAGTAGCCTTCATAGTCAACAAAAGAATCTAAATATATGCTTGAATGCACCTTCAAAAATGACAGAATGACCTCAGTTTGTTTCCAAGACCAACCATTCAACATCATAGTAATCCATGTCTGTGCCCCAACCACTGACACTGAAGAAGCTGAAGTTGAATGGTTCTATGAAGACCTACAAGACCTTCTAGAACTGACACCAAAAAAAAAACCAAAAAACTATGTCCTTTTTCATCAGAGGAGATTGGAATATAAAAGTAGAAAGTCAAGAGATACCTGGCATAACAGGCAAGTCTGGCCGTGGAGTACAAAATGAAGCAGGGCAAAGACTAACAGGGTTTTTTTTACGAGAACATGCTGGTCATTGCAAACACACTTTTCCAACAACCCAAGAGGTGACTCTACACATGGAAATCACCATATGGTCAATACTGAAATAAGATTGATTATATTCTTTGCAGCCAAAGATGGAGAAGCTCTGTAGAGTCAGCAAAAAACAAGAACTGGAGCTGAGCTGACTGTGGCTCAGATCATGAGCTCCTTATTGCAAAATTCAGGCTTACATTTAAGAAAGTAGGGAAAACCACTGGGCCATTCAGATATGACCTAATCAGATCCCTTATGATTACATAGTGGAAGTAATGAATATATCTAAGGGATTAAAACTGGTCAGCAGAGTGCATGAAAAACTATGGAAGGAAGTTCCTAACACTATACAGGAGGCAATAATCTGTATAGAAAATGTAAGAAGGCAAAGTGGATTTCTGAGGAAGCTTTACAAGTAGCTGAGGAAATAAGAGAAGCAAAGGCAAAGGAAAAAGGGAAAGATATACCCTACTGAATGCAGAGTTTCAGAGAATAGCAAAGAGAGATAAAAAAGCCTTCTTAAGTGAACAATGCAAAGAAATAGAAGAAAATAGTAGAATGGGAAAAACTAGAGTACTCTTCAAGAATATTGGAGCTATCAAGGGAACATTTTATGCAATGATGGGCACAATAAAGGACAGAAATGGTAAAGACTAGAAGAGAATAAGAAGAGTTGGCAAGAATACACAGAAGAACTATGTAAAAAAGATCTTAATGACTGGATAAATACAATGGTGTGGTCACTCACTTAGAGCCAGATGCTGGGAATATAGAGTCAATTGAGTCTTACTAAGCATTATTATGAAAAACTTAGTGGAGGTGATGAAATTCCAGCTAAGCTATTTAAAATCCTAAAAGATTATGCTGTTAAAGTGCTGCACTCAGTATGTCAGCAAATTTGGAAAACTCAACAGTGGCCACAAGACTGGAAAATGTCCGTTTTCATTCCAATCCCAATGAAGTGCAATGCCAAAGAATGTTCACTAATATACCATTGAGCTCATTTCACATGCTAGCAAGGTAATGCTCAAAATTCTTCAAGCTAGGCTTCAGCAGTGTGTGAACTGAGAATTTCCAGATGTACAAGCTGGGTTTAGAAAAGGCAGAGGAACCGAAGGTCAAATTGCCAATTTTCACTGGATCAGAGAGAAAACAAGTGAGTTCCAAAAAAACATCTACTTCTGCTTCATTGACTATGCTAAGACTTTTGGCTGTGTGGCTCACAACAAAGTATGGAAATTTTGAAAGAGATGGGAATATCAGACCACCTTGCCTGTCTTCTAAGAAACCTGTATGCGTATCAAGAAACAACAGTTAGAATCGTCCATGGAACAAATGACTAGTTCAAAATTAGGAAAGGAGTATGAAAAGGCTGTACAGTGTTACCCTGGCTAATCAAAGTACGTTGGCAAAATGCCGGGCTAGGTGAATCACAAGCTGAAATCAAGGTTGCAGGGAGAAATGTCAATAACCTCAGATATGCAGATGATCCCCCTGTAATAGCAAAAAGTGAAGAGAAACTAAAGAGCTTCTTAATGAGTGTGAAAGAGGAGAGTGAAATAGCTGGCTTGAAATTCAGTATTCAAAAGACTAAGATCATGACATTCGGTCCCATCACTTCATGGCAAATAGAGAGGAAAGTGTGGAAGCAGTGACAGATATTATTTCTTGAGCTCCAAAGTCACTGCAGACAGTGACTGTGGGCATGAAATTAAAAGATTCATTCTCCTTGGAAGGAAAGCTATGAGAAACCTAAACAGTGTTTTAAAAAGCAGAGAATCAATAGTGGAGGGAGTAGGCTAAGAGACGCTGATGAATAGAACAGTCTTATGGACTCTATGGGAGAGGGAGAGGGTGGGAAGATTTGGGAGAATGGCATTGAAACATGTAAAATATCATGTATGAAACGAGATGCCAGTCCAGGTTCGATGCACGATACTGGATGCTTGGGGCTAGTGCACTGGGACGACCCAGAGGGATGGTATGGGGAGGGAGGAGGGAGGAGGGTTCAGGATGGGGAACACATGTATACCTGTGGCGGATTCATTTTGATATTTGGCAAAACTAATACAATTATGTAAAGTTTAAAAAAAAAAAAAAGCAGAGAATCACTTTGTTGACAAAGGTCCATCTAGTCAAAGCTATCATTTTTCTAGTAGTCATGTACAGATGTAAGAGTTGGACCATAAAGAAGGCTGAGTGCCAAAGAATTGATGCTTTCTAACTGTGGTGCTGGAGAAGACTCTTGACAGTCCCTTGGACAGCAAGGAGATGAAACCAGTCAGTCCAAAATGAAATCAACTCTGAATATTCATTGGAAGGACTGATGCTGAAACTGGAACTCCAGTACTGTGGCCACATGATGGGAAGAGCTGACTCACTGGAAAAGACCCTGATGCTGGGGAGAATGGAAAACAATAGGAGAAGAGGGTGGAAGAAGATGAAATGGTTAGATGGCATCCCTGCCCCAATGGACATGAATTTGAGCAAATGCTAGGAGATAGTCAAGGACACAGGAGCCTGGCATGCTGCAGTCCATGGGGTTGCAAAGAATTGAACATGACTTAATGAATTAACAACAGCAGCAACAGTAGAAAAGGTACTTTTTTATTATGGAACATTACATCTAACTCATTAATCTTCTCTTCTGAAAATGAAATAATATGGTGTCTAACTATGGTTGACCTTATCATTACTATTCTGACTAGACAGCTCAATGATGCTAATCTTGAACTCAAGATTAAATGTTAGTCTCATTTGATTGCCTTCTAACTAACTTGGAGCAATCACTTTAAACTTTCTGAGTTTACTTGAAAATTACAATATGTAGTGATTATATGTTACTACTAACTATCCTAGGTTATGAGACTCTGTCTAGTTAGTACATCATTTACTCTGAGAGTTGTCAAATGGTATACTTATTTCTGATAGTGTTCTAGATCAGAAAGTTTACTAGCTTATAATATTCATCTATCTTCTAGATTTCACATTTCACAAGGCTCTATATATCTTTTGTTAGAAATGTTTCTTATATGGAAAATTTAAATGTACAACTAAAATAGTTAAAGTCCATTCTCTTTTTCCTACTCTAAATTTTCATTAATATGTTTCCTACAAATTTCGACTTCTTTATAGTCTCAAAAGTTCACTAGTGACATACTCTCTTAGAAAAATTGTTATAGCTTCAGATTCCATTTAGTTAGCAAGATACAAGTTAGTACTTGAGAACATGACTCAAATAAAAGCTTAAGGGCTAATCTGGGAGCCATAGACATGATCATAGCTTCTTTCCCTGAAAGAGTAAATGATTAGGCTTAAATCATTGTTTACAGTATAATATTATTTTTGGTAAAATATTATATAGTACGTGAACTGTGAACTTCCAGGTGTTCAAGCTGGATTTAGAAAAGGCAGAGGAACCAGAGATCAGATTGCCAACATCCACTGGATCATCGAAAAAGCAAGAGAATTTAAGAAAAACATATATTTTTGCTTTATTGACTATGCTAAAGCCTTTGACTGTGTGGATCACAAACTGTGGAAAATTCTGAAAGAGATGGGAATACCAGACCACCTGATCTGCCTCCTGAGAAATCTGTATGCAGGTCAAGAAGCAACAGAGAACTGAACACGGAACAACAGACTGGTTCCAAATTGGGAAAGGAGTACATCAAGGTTGTATATTGTCACACTGCTTATTTAACTTATATGCAGAGTACATCATGCGAAAAGCTGGGCTGGATGAAGCACAAGCTGGAATCCAGATTGCAGGGAGAAATATCAATAACCTCAGATATGCAGATGACACCACCCTTATGGCAGAAATCAAAGAACTAAAGAGCCTCTTGATGAAAGTGAAAGAGGAGAGTGAAAACGTTGGCTTAAAGCTCAACATTCAGAAAACTAAGATCATGGCATCTGGTCCCATCACTTCATGGCAAATAGATGGGGAAACTGACAGACTTTATTTTTGGGGGCTCCAAAATCATTGCAGATGGTGACTGCAGCCATGAAATTCAAAGATGCCTGCTCCTTGGAAGAAAAGCTATGACCAACCTAGACAGCATGTTAAAAAGCAGAGACATTACTTTACCAACAAATGTTCATCTAGTCAAGGCTATGGTTTTTCCAGTAGTCATGTATGGATGTGAGACTTTGGACTATAAACAAAGCTGAGTGCCAAAGAATTGATGCTTTTGAACTGTGGTGTTGGAGAAGACTCTTGAGAATCTGTTGGACTGCAAGGAGATCCTACCAGTCCATCTTAAAGGAAATCAGTCCTGAATACTCATTGGAAGGACTGATGTCGAAGCTGAAACTGCAATACTTTGGCCACCTGATGGGAAAAACTAACTCATTTGAAAAGACCCTGGTGCTGGGAAAGATTGAAGGCAGGAGGGAAAGGGGACGACAGAGGATGAGATGGTTGGATGGCATCACCAATGTGATGGACATGACTTTGAGTAGCTCTGGGAGTTGGTGATGGACCGCGAAGCCTGGCATGCTGCAGTCCATGGTGTCACAAAGAGTCAGACACGACTGAGTGACTGAACTGAGAGTGACTGATAACATCTTACAAGATCCTTTGTTTTCAGAGTTCACCTAGACCTAAATATATCTAGAAATTCATATTGAAAAATTAATTCCAGTGTTCACATTTCACATGTTCAAAGGTTTACCTCAAGAATATTTCCTAAAATGTTCTTGTAGTTTTAAGGAAAATTGTTTCCCTTAAATTGATTTAAAGCCATCATATTTAAACTGTTTTGCAAGGATAGCTGAGATACTTGTGTGGAATGGAAGGATGGAGAGGGAGGCAAGAGAGGTTGAGCTAACTGAACTCCAGCATCTTCTTCAAGCTAGTTCAGCTTCATCCTTATTTTTTATGTACATGGTGTGCGTGTGTGCTCTGTTGCTCAGTTGTGTCCCACTCTTTGTGACCCTATGGACTGTAACCTGCAAGCTCCTCTCTCCCTGGGATTTCCCAGGCAAGAATACTCAAGTAGGTAGCCATTCCCTTCTCCAGGGATCTCCCCATATCAGGGATTGAACTTGTGACAATGCATCTCTTGCATTGGCATGCAGATTCTTTACCACTGAGCCATTTGCTAAGCCTTTATGTGCATTGAGCATCTGCCTAATATTTTAGCCATTTTTTAAAAATTTTATTTTATTTTTAAACTTTAAAATATTGTATTAGTTTTGCCAAATATCGAAATGAATCCGCCACAGGTATACATGTGTTCCCCATCCTGAACCCTCCTCCCTCCTCCCTCCCCATAAAAAAGAAATACTCAACTACTAAATCTGAAGAGCCAAATTTCAAAACCAGTGGCCCAAAGTTGTCCTGTTTTCCCATGGGAGGTAGAGAACTGCTTTTGAAATAATGCACCCATCATATAGTCATGGGGATTGATCACCTTATCCATTTTATTTATGTAAATTATTTTCTTCTTATTTAGATATATCAGAACCACTGTCAGCACACACTTCAGTAGGAACTACATGAAGCTATTGCACAATAGATATAATTATGCCCAATCCAAGTACTCATTATTTTCACATTTCAAATTTTGTAATTATCATTTCTACTCCTACCTTACTGCCACATATTTTGGTTGTTATTCCAAATATCATCATATTTTATTAAGCTAGAATCTTTGGATCCATTTTTCTCTGCTCAAGCCTCTCATAATGTCACATGCTACTCCCCTTGACGTTGATAACTCCAGCATCAACACAGGCTTTTCTGTGAATTGGGTTTTGTTAACAGAATTTGTTTTAGTTTCTCTGCCTGCTGAATGCCAGAATATTTCTCTAATGCTACATGTGATTTTGAAATATTCAGTTTTTGTTAAATTATTCTTTTATGTCTGAATATCATATATTTTGAGAATAGCCTCTAAGCTTAGGAGAAATGTGAATGTTTTCTAATATCATTTATATGTTTATATAATATCCCACAGGAAGCTATATGTAGGAAATTATAACATTTATGGATCACTCTTGCAAAAGGACCTAAAGAGTATGAATTTTGGAAGAGTTTCAAAGGCAACTGTAACCTAATGGGAAGGTAGATCTCTTTCTGCCAAATTATCCTCTCTTCAGACTTTCTGGCAGCTTGTCCTCTCATTCCATTATGAAGCCTCCACTGACTCCCTGGGTCAGATTAAAGACCTCTGTTTTACTCTCTTATTATCATGTACTTTGCTAGTGTTTATTACAAGTGCAATTTCCATGCATTTTACTATGAACATTTGATTAATGTCTGTTTCCTCATTGGACTGTGAGTTCCTTGAGGGCCAAGGGAATCAATCTTTTTGTTCATCATTGTACCTTCAGTGTCCACCCTAATGTTAGACCTAGCAGGCTCAAAAAATGTGTTGAATAAGTTTAAATAAATTCATCCATGTGAGTGATTTCCCTCATTTGGAATTACTTTCACCCTAAAGTTTAAAGGATATGAAAGCTTAACACATTATGGACATTTTGTTCATATGTAAATAATTTCTCCCCAAAATATAAAAATTTTCTTTTTTTCCACTTTTTTAAAGTGAAGAATTACCTAAATTTTATGACTTTATGACTTCAATATTCTACTTAAATTTATCACTGATACCTGTCTACCTTAGGTAACATTTTATTACTTAGAAAATACCACTAAGAATGTAAAGGAAAACTGAAGACTGATTAAGGAAATATCATCTAGATATCCCAATATTTGAACACTTGTGTTCAACTCAGCTTGCATTTTAAAAGGGAATATTTCAGCTAAGGAAGGAGGTTTGGTGTATCAGTAAGAAAATGCATATAGTTTTAGTCTCCCCCATATATATATGTGTGTGTATATATATATATATATACACACACACACACACACACACAACAAATATAAAGGATTCTTATAGGGAAATTGTTGCCTTGTTTTCCCCTGGGGAAAAATTGAGAAAACCTGAGTTGTTTGGGGAGTGGCATGAATTTGCCTTCAGGGAGCTAATATCTCCCCAAAGCGCACTCAGGGTGGATCAGCCTATCTATCATGGAGCAGGAACCTCAGAAAAACAAATTTGTCTCAAACTCCCATCTTCTGAAATACTGGGGAAACTTCCTTAAATAATAGAGCTGAAGGGAAAACACAAACACCAGCCTCAGCACAAATTTCCTGATCGGAGATCACTCTAAGAATTTCAGGAGGATATGGAATGCTGTTTGTTTTCTCCATTCTTAGAAGAATATGTGGTAATATTGACAATTTAGGTTCATATTTGGTATTTAATATGAATTCTTTGTTTGCTAGAAGCTAAACAAGTCTCATAATATTCTCCTTGAAATAAAATGAAATGTATAATTGCCAGTATTTTATTAACAGCTGAAGCTTTAAATTTATTGTAGGCAGGTAGAAAACTCCAGAGCCCAGCTTGGCAGCAATGCTCAGTGGTCTTTGTCCAAAGCTATACTTTTTTCTTATTCATTCCAAATGGGTGAGAGCTTTCTTAGTTGGAGTAGGTTCCATACATGAAAAGCTATCTTTACTCCATTTGCTACTGATTTATAAAGGTTTGACCTCTTATATTTTTTGAAATTGTGGGTTAACCTTCTTGCCTCAAGGAGAATGGCAGCTGGGAATGACATTTCCATTTTCTAAAGGAATATGACCATAGAAGCAGGACTAAAATGGCTCATGACATTAACCTGTGACTCTTAAGGGGATAGCATCATTTACCTGGTTTGTTAAAAGAAAAAAGAAAGCTATGATTTCGTGTTCAATTGACCAAAAGAAAGAAATGAGCATAGACACTGCTTTTCAAAAAGAGCCTCACAAGGTTTTCTCAGTAGGATGTGTCAAGGCCAAGGTTACAGAAGTCATGTCTACTCTCTGCACTGTCAGTTACTCAAGTCATAACCCTGTTCCAGTAAAAGTTACTTCTTTATTCCTATCAAATTAGGGAAAATAACAGTTAAGATAGAAGTATTTTATTGCATACTGAGACATAGAAAGCAGTCATTGAACCAGCAAGTACTTTGACCTGACATAATAGTTTTCATTTTAGCAGCTTTAACCAATTTAGCCATAATTATTGGCCAATAGCTTGTCAAATAAAGAAATTCTCAGCTCAGACTCTGTAGCTTAATTTTTTACGACATAGCCCTACCCTGGCCAGAGCTTACGTTGTTGTATCTTGAATATTTTCTCTGTATTGTATAGAAATTCTTATCGATATTTTAATTTTAGAAAGAAGGAAAGCCTACAAAAACTGATTTCTACTTCAGAGAACAAATAGAGGAGAAAGAAACAAAGACCATGGAGGGGTGGGTACTACTTTTTAAAATATTTATCCTTTCTATGTACATGAATTCCAGTGAATTCTGTCTTTACTGAATTTCTCTTTGTAGTGGAGCCATTACATTTTACTTACTGTAGACCTCAAAGTGCTGCTATGTGAATTAACTGGGGTAAGGCAAAACAAGCGTGGAGCCGTCAACTTGATGAAGCGTAGGCACCCAAAACTATTGTCTCCTGGTCACTTTCCTTCTCCAGCACCCCCATTTCATACCCACCTAACTTCCCACCTTGTCAGTCTCCCATCACTGCTCTGTAATCCTACATACTTGCTCCTTCTTTTCCTATTAAGAATATTTGCTCATGTTTTCTATCTGCCTGAAATGTCCTGTGCTTGCCTGCTTACATGGCTGCTGCCTCATCATTCAGTCTGTGTTTAGGCTTTACCTTTCAGGAAGGTCTGTCTGTGCATCCTGGGCAGTAGTCCCTCTACTTTGCTAAAGCAGTATCCTTTTGTTCTCTAATGGCATCTTGTCATTTTCAATGTACGGGTCATTAGACTGTATGCCAGTGAGTTTCAATTCAGTTGCCCATTAACGTGTCTGGGGAGCATGGAAACAGTGTTGGTGCTTGGGCTTCATCTTCTTGAAATTTCCAGTAATTGATCTTGAGCAAGACCCAAGTATCAGTATTGTTTAGAAGTTCCCCAGATGACTCTAACCCACAGCAGAGGTAAGGAGATCTGCCCTGCACTGCAGAAAAGCACCGGTTAACTTCACTGGTCACTTGCACAGGGCTTGGCAGCTATGAGACTCATTCTGACCAACTATAGAATAGGCATGTTAGAATTCATGTCTGGCTTATAACTGGCATTCTAGTTCTCTTTGTCTGTCAGAATATTCCTTGGAGATGATAAAAATATTCTCAAGCAGTGATATTCTAAAAGTTGAAAAGAAAAAGATATCTGCAAGTATAAGAAACTCTTCTGAACCTCAGAATAATAATTAATCCTGTTTTCCCTTCCAGTGATGAAAAGGAAATGTTTTCCTTCATTTTTTTTTTCACACTGAGAAGAATGTTTTTAAAAAGTCTGCTGTAAAATGTGATGATAAGCAATGTGTATGTATATTTAATTTTTTTTTTTTTTTGAGAATCTATCCATAGATCTCTAAAGCCATAAACCAGTATCTTTATCATAGAACAGTCATTCTGACTTATTTTGATCAAAATGGTTAAATTTTAAATATATAGACTTCTTTGAATTGCTGCTTATTAGGAAAATTCATTTTGTTTTTAAACTGTTATCTGTATTTTACTGCACATTTTATTCACAGATGATGATTTCCTTATATAATCAAAGCCAGAAATGGAGTGAGGCATTTTTCTCAGTGCAAAATTTAAGCGAGGGAGTCCCACTCAGTAATCAAAATAGTAACATTTTAAATGTAATACATTTAGAAATGTAAATTAATGCAAAAAATCCATCATGAACAAAATATCAAAATTGTAAATGAAGATTACTGCCGTATTGAGCCATAACACAGTTTGAGGCAAAAGGAAAAATGTGCAGCTCTAGATATATGGTTTGATGTATTTTTAAATGGATAATTTTTTCAGAACATTATAATTGAAAAATGTTTAAATGATATTTATGCTAAATATTTGGTACAAAATTATTATAATTTTAATTCAGCTGAAGCTAAAATTATTTTAGGTTGTCTCTTGGTCAAGAGAAATTGTCAAATGTGACAATGTTCTCAATTCAATAAAAGCTAGAGTTGACATATTTCCTTTTGCCTCCAACATGTCTCCTCCACACTGCATAGTGACTCATATAATGACTTTTTATTTATAAAATAATTTAACTGTCCACCAAAGGTAAATATGTGGCATTATTAAACCAAATTAAAATTGTTACAAAAGTTAAAAGTCAAACGAAAATGATTGTTCTGTATTAATAATGAAGATTTAACATTTATGCCCTTTGAAATATAACAGTATGGTACAAGTGTAAATATGCAATATTGGTTCAAAATGGAAGGGTAATAGAACCATTCATAATTATAGGATTAACACCTTAATTTAATCTAAGATAGTACAAAATACAGTGAGAGAACTTTAATAATAGACTATAAGGTACATTTATTGGCTAGATATCAGCTTGATCATTTTATTTAAAACAGGGCATTTTAAATAACAGTTGTACTTGCTATCAGCTCAGTTCAGTTCAGTCGCTCAGTCATGTCCGACTCTTTGTGACCCCATGGACTGCAGCATGCCAGGCCTCCCTGTCCATCACCAGCTCTCAGAGCCTACCCAAACTCATGTCCATCGAGTTGATGATTCCATCGAACCATCTCATCCTCTGTCGTCCCCTTCTGCCTTCAATCTTTCCCAGCATCATGGTCTTTACAAATGAGTCAGCTCTTCGCATCAAGTGGCCAAAGTATTGGAGGTTCAGCTTCAGCATCTGTGCTTCCAATGAACACTCAGGACTGATCTCCTTTAGGATGGACTGGTTGGATCTCCTTGCAGTCCAAGGGACCCTCAAGAGTCTTCTCCAACACTGCAGTTCAAAAGCACCAATTCTTCAGCGCTCAGCTTTCCTTATGGTCCAACTCTCACATCCATGCATAAACACTGGAAAAATCATAGCCTTGAATAAGATGGGCCTTTGTTGGCAAAGTAATGTCTCTGCTTTTTAACATGCTGTCTAAGTTGGTCATAGCTTTTCTTCCAAGGAGTAAGCATCTTTTAATTTCATGGCTGCAATCACCATCTGCAGTAATTTTGGAGCCCAAAAATAAAGTCTGACACTGTTTCCATTGTTTCCCCATCTATTTGCCATGAAGTGATGGGAACGTATGCCATGATCTTACTTTTCTGAATGTTGAGCTTTAAGCCAACTTTTTCACTCTCCTCTTTCACTTTCATCAAGAGGCTCTTTAGTTCTTCTTCTCTTTCTACCATAAGGGTGGTGTCATTTGCAAATCTGAGGTTACTGATATTCTCCCGGCAATCTTGATTCCAGCTTGTGCTTCATTCAGCCCAGCATTTCTCATAATGTACTCTGCATATAAGTTAAATTAGCAGGGTGACAATATACAGCCTTGATTTATTCCATTTCCTATTTGGAACCAGTCTGTTGTTCCATGTCCAGTTCTAACTGTTGCTTCCCGACCTGCATACAGATTTATCAAGAGGCAGGTCAGGTGGTCTGGTATTCCCATCTCTTTCAGAATTTTCCACAGTTTATTGTGATCCACACAGTCAAAGGTTTTGGCATGTTCCCTGTTTTGGTATGTATATCTGTTAAATATACAACCACAGAATGCAAAAAAAAATTGAAATTGCTGTAGAAATTTCTGATCAGCCTTACTTGGATTACACATATTAAAATGAAATGAGTATTTTGTGTTTCATTACCCCAGTAAGATTTCATGATAATCCAAAATACGTTCTTAATTGAACCTTTTCCTTGTTTGTTTTTTAATGTTATGTGCATTATATATGTCTGGTCATTTACCTGTAAAGCTAAGCATCGCTATTTAGAAAATTTAAAGCAACAACAACAAAAAAGATTTTATGTGATCATCTTTTGAAAGGTTGTGTAAAACTGTAAAGGGGTTTTGCAGCTATTCAGCATATTGGAAATTACAATGAATAATAAATGAACGAAAGGTGGCTCTATGGGATTATTTCTAAACATGAAAAATGTTTTCTAAGCTTCAAAAGCTCATGCCTATAAAATCATTTTACTGTTGTTTTTACAGTTTAAATAGTCAGGTATTTGATTATTACTAATAAACTGTTTATAGCTCAGAATTGCATCTGGAACCGAAAAGTAAACTATTTTATCCTATGAGTTTGTAATGTCTTGTAAATAAAACCATTTCATGCTACGGGCACAACCAGAGGCTATCAGTGGAGCTGGTTTCCCTCTCATTTTGAAAACTGATTTCACTAGTACTGGAGGCATCAGAAAAGCAACTAAAAGCATTTGCTACTTTCCCTTCCCACTGTTTACCACTGAAGGTCCATTAATGTTCCTTTGTAGCCTTTAGATCTTCCATAGACAGGACAGAAGAACTCTTCATTATCTGCTGCTGCTGCTAAGTCACTTCGTGCGACCCCATAGACGGCAGCCCACCAGGCTCCCCCGTCCCTGGGATTCTCCAGGCAAGAATACTGGAGTGGGTTGCCATTTCCTTGGCCAATGCATGAAAGTGAAAAGTGAAAAATGAAAGTAAAGTCGCTCAGTTGAGTCCGACTCTTAGGGACCCCATGGACTGTAGCCCACCAGGCTCCTCCATCCATGGGATTCTCCAGGCAAGAATACTGGAGTGGGTCACCATTTCCTTCTCCATTCATTATCTGCTGTTAACCTCTAGAGCTGTACACATGAAAATCACCTATCAAACATCTTAGGAAACGTTAAATCCTATGAAAAGTAGCATTATTTTTATAGAAGTCAGGGAGTCTCACATCTAAGTCAGTTGTGTGCAGTGTGTTGGACTATTAGGAAAACGTGAGCATTTAAGAAGAGATTTCAGTTTAACATAATTGCAGTAAACGGAGAATTGTTGGAGAGGGGGTAATTTTGAGTATTCGGACCCAGTTTTCTTAAGATATTCTGAAAGCATCATGTTCTTCAAAAAGATAGGATTAAATCCCTGTGGATAATAAATTTCTACCAAGGACTTTGAAATAAATGAGTCCTGTGCTTTTGCTGAATAAGTTAAGGTTTCCCTGGTGGCTCAGATGGTAAAGAATCTGACTGCAGTCCAAGAGATTCTCAAGAGTCTTTTCCAACACCACAGTTCAAAAGCATCAATTCTTTGGCACTCAGCTTTCTTTATTGTCCAACTCTAACATCCATACATGACTATGGGAAAAACCATAGCTTTGACTAGAAGGACTTTGTTGACAAAGTAATGTCTCTGCTTTTTAATATGCTGTCTAGGTTGGTCATAACTTTCCTTCCAAGGAGTAACTGTCTTTAAGTTTCATGGCTGCAATCACCATCTGCAGTGATTTTGGAGCCCAAAAAAATAAAGTCAGCCACTGTTTCCACTATATCCCCATCTATTTGCCGTGAAGTGATGGCACCAGATACCATGATCTTCGTTTTCTGAATGTTGAGCTTTAAGCCAACTTTTTCACTCTCCTCTTTCACTTTCATCGAGAGGCTCTTTAGTTGTTCTTTACAGTCAAAGGCTTTGGCATAGTCAATAAAGCAATGTCTGTTTACTAATTTCTGGGAAACTGTACTGATAATAGATAAGTTTAGAGGTGGTGTGTCTCTGAAGTGAGATCATAGATTCTGGTTATGGCTTGTTTACTTATATTAATTTATATTCATAAATCTTCAGCTATAATAAGCCTTTTTAAAAGTCAAATGTTTTACTTCTTTTTAAAGAACCAATAGTTTATCTATAATAATGGTGATTACAACCAACAATAAAGTGGTCTGATCTTTAATTTCCTGAAGAATTTTGGCTATTCATTTATTTGGAAATCGTGTGACACTTTGTACATTTAAGTTACAGTATTCCACTTGCAAAGTGTCTATTTCAAAGAGTTCTCTCACATTGGTTATTGTGTTACTCAAGGAAAGGCCAGGCATCTTATTATTTTGTGTCTCTATACATGGTGTTCAAGCTGGTTTTAGAAAAGGCAGAGGAACCAGAGGTCAAATTGCCAACATCTGCTGGATCATAGAAAAAGCAAGAGAGTTCCAAAAAAACATCTATTTCTGCTTTATTGACTATTCCAAAGCCTTTGACTGTGTGGATCACAATAAACTGTGGAAAATTCTGAAAGAGATGGGAATACCAGACCACCTGACCTTCCTCTTGAGAAATATGTATGCAGGTCAGGAAGCAACAGTTAGAACTGGACATGGAACAACAGACTGTTTCCAAATAGGAAAAGGAGTTCGTCAAGGCTGTATATTGTCACCCTGTTTATTTAACTTATATGCAGAGTACATCATGAGAAATGCTGGACTGGAAGAAACACAAGCTGGAATCAAGATTGCCGGGAGAAATATCAATAACCTTAGATATGCAGATGACACCACCCTTATGGCAGAAAGTGAAGAGGAATTCAAAAGTCTCTTGATGAAAGTGAAAGTGGAGAGTGAAAAAGTTGGCTTAAAGCTCAACATTCAGAAAACGAAGATCATGGCATCCGGTCCCACCACTTCATGGGAAATAGATGGGGAAACAGTAGAAACAGTGTCAGACTTTATTTTGGGGGGCTCCAAAATCACTCAGATGGTGACTGCCGCCATGAAATTAAAAGACTCTTACTCCTTGGAAGGAAAGTTATGACCAACCTAGATAGCATATTCAAAAGCAGAAACATTACTTTGCCAACAAAGGTTCGTCTAGTCAAGGCTATGGTTTTTCCTGTGGTCATGTATGGATGTGAGAGTTGGACTGTGAAGAAGGCTGAGCGCCGAAAAATTGATGCTTTTGAACTGTGGTGTTGGAGAAGACTCTTGAGAGTCCCTTGGACTGCAAGGAGATCCAACCAGTCCATTCTGAAGGAGATCAGCCCTGGGATTTCTTTGGAGGGAATGATGCTAAAGCTGAAACTCCAGTACTTTGGCTTTGTCATGTGAAGAGTTGATTCATTGGAAAAGACTCTGATGCTGGGAGGGATTGGGGGCAGGAGGAGAAGGGGATGACAGAGGATGAGATGGCTGGATGGCATCACTGACTCGATGGAAGCAAGTCTGGGTGAACTCCGGGAATTGGTGATGGACAGGGAGGCCTGGCGTGCTGCAGTTCATGGGGTCGCAAAGAGTCGGACACGACTAAGCGACTGATCTGATCTGATCTGATCTGATACATGGTATAGCTAAAAGAAAAAGAAATCTTTAATTACTTAAAATACAGATTTTTGAAAACCACTTTTTAAGTGTTATATTTTTATCACATAAGTATTTCCAGTTGATCAGAGGAAAAGAGGTATTTCTTCTCTAGTGAGATAGGTTTGGTGTGCATATTAACTGAATAATTAATTATTTATGTTATAAATCAATGAATTAATATTTTATTCTGTTCTTTCATATTCCATGTGGGACTTCTGTAGCAGAGACCCTCTATGTACATAATGACTTGTGGATTAGTGAAATAGAAATATTAATTGATAAATAGCTTGAACTGGGAAAAATGTTAAATGCTGACTCTAGGGGAAATGCTGGGGTGTCCCAGGTGGTACTAGTGGTAAAGAACCTGCTGCCAATGCAGGAGGTGTGAGAGATGTGGGTTCTATCCCTGAGTTGGGAAGATTCCCTGGACTCACTCACATGCCATAGACATAGTGGAGAACTACTCATCTAAATTGATGCTGTGGTGTTGGAGAAGACTCCTGAGAGTCCCTTGGACTGCAAGGAGATCCAGCCAGTATATCCTAAAGGAAATCAGTCCTGAATATGCATTGGAAGGACTGATGTTGAAGCTGAAACTCCAATACTTTGGCCACCTGATGTGAAGAACTGACTCATTTGAAAAGACCCTGATGTTGGGAAAGATTGAAGACAGGAGAAGAAGGGGACAACAGAGAATTAGGTGTTGGATGGCATCACTGACTCAATGGACATCAGTTTGAGTAAACTCCCAGAGCTAGTGGTGGACAGCGAGGCCTGGTGTGCTCTAGTCCATGAGGTTGCAAAGAGTCGGACACGACTGAGTGACTGAACTGAACTGAACTGAACTGAAATCATCTAAATATACTATCCTAGCCCACTTTTCTTAAAACTTGGATTTAATTAGTTGGAGAATTCAGAACAGTGGGGAAAATATGCATACTTACACCATATATATAATAACCAGTCATGCCCAAGCTCTGATTTAACTTGAGATGTAAATGTTTATCTTAATGAAATAATTGGACCATTCAGGATAGAGGCTGAATTACATGTGCCTTGCTCTGTGTTCCACTTTCCTCCATCCATACCTCTATTTTAAGACTTGATATTTACAGACATCATAAAATTGTGGGGCTTCCTGATAGCTCAGTTGGTAAAGACTCTGCCTGCAATGCAGGAGACCATGGTTTGATTCCTGGGTCAGGAAGATCCACTGGAGAAGGGATAGGCTACCTACTCCAGCATTCTTGGACTTTCCTTGTGGCTCAGCTGGTAAAGAATCCGCCCACAATGTGGGAGACCTGAGTTGGATCCCTGGGTTGGGAAGATCCCCGGGAGAAGGGAAAGGCTACCCACTCCAGTATTCTGGCCTGGAGAATTCCATGGACTGTATAGTCCATGGGGTCACAAAGAGTCGGACATGACTGAGTGACTTTCACTTTCTTGGGCAGCTCTTTAACTCTTAGTTGTGTCTTCTAAAGATTTACTGTTTGTTTGATTCACTTTTTCTTGTTTAATTATGCTGATGTGTTGTGAGGTTAAAAGCAATACTTCCATTTCTTATGGGGAAGAATGGACTTCACATCCAGAGTAGAGCACTGCACTGAATTCAGAGACCTATACTTCTTGGTCCAATTTGCTATCATGACTCCCACCTTGATCTTGGAAATACCACTTCAGCATTCTAATTTCACCATACTCAAAGTGAAGCATTTGAGTTCAGTGGTCTCTGAAGCCTCTTTTAACTTTAAAAGAATATGCATTTATTTAGCTCTTAATATTAAAATTATACATACTGTTTTCTCCTAATTCACATACTTCTATTTAATGTATGGCTTGAAAAGTTTTTCTGAATGCTTTTAATAAAGCAAATGAGCAATTCCTTTCACGTATTTTTCGAGGTTGTTTTATGTAATTCTGTTAAAGTAATTCATAGGGAATTATTTAAAACAATCAGAGTAGATTACTCTGTGTCATACATTGATTTATGAATGGGTTACTGGTAACAAAATATTTGTTTAATCATTTACATTTTTTGGCATTTAGACTGTGGACCCATAGGGAACATCATCTTTTTTCAGGAGTATGTTTATTGTAGTGTGGCTGTAATCTAGGACCAGTGCAGTTGCATTGGAGAGGAAAGATGTCTTTCCTGTCTCCATTTTGCCCTACTTTTAGTATTAATTTAAAACATTATTATATAACTGGTCCTATTTGCAAGCTAAGTTTTTGATAAAAAATGGTCCATAATTAATTACGACTATTAAGAAGAAAGGAGAAGCATAAGAAACACTACAAATGTTCATGTTTGTAGGTTAAAACAATATTGATTTCATAGGAAAATGTAAAGAGAATTGTTAGCAAAGCTGAGAATACCTCCTATATTGTTCAATCACTACTGCTGCTACTGCTAAGTCCCTTCAGTCGTGTCCAACTCTGTGGGACCCCAGAGACGGCAGCCCACCAGGCTTCCCCGTCCATGGGATTCTCCAGGCAAGAACACTGGAGGGGTTGCCATTTCCTTCTCCAATGCAGGAAAGTGGAAAGTGAAAGTGAAATTGCTCAGTCGTGTCCGACCGTCAGCGACCCCATGGACTGCAGAGACCTATATCAATTCAGACAATTAACACTTAATATAAAATCTGCTTTTTAAAGTAAGAGTACTATTTAGATTATACAGTATATTAGTATTTTAGTTTTTTTGGCTTAATATGCTTGTATTAAAGTAGATACCATTTTTAAATGAAACAACCAGTAATGAAATTTCAAATGTTTTAATTCCTCCTTTTCCTGAATTGTTAGCTAATTCCTCATATAAAATAGAGTCTCATTTTTAATAGTTTTGAAAAGAAAACTTTATTTTATATTCTTTTTTGATATACTTTGTAAAATATAACTTTAAATATTTTTAACAGAACATTGCACTATAGATTAGCGTAATATTTAAAGGAATAAAATTTCATCACTACTGGACAGTCAAATGCACTATGTGTTCCTTGATAATAAATTCATAAAAAATAATATTCAATAAAATTGTTTGATCTCTAATAGATACTAGTTGCTGTGATAGGCAGTATGTAATAGGCAGAATATAAATTATAATAATATTAATTATTTCCTGCTATCCGTTTGAACACCCACAAGAACTACCCAGGAAAATTTCTAAGTGTGAGTGTTTTTTTTTCACTCATTCCTTGCAGCCTTTTGAGGTCCAAATAATTAAGAATCAATGAGGTAAATACTGATCATCTTTAGCTAGCTAATTAGAAGAGGGTTTACTTTGAAGAGAATAAAGCCTTTCAGTTGCAAAAGACCTCCTAAAGCCCTAGATAGTCAAGTAATTTTTAACATTTGTTGTCTGCTTTCTTATTCTGTATAAAAATTTACTCTTGGGGCTAACTTTGTGCCTGTAATTTTGTATTCTTTCTCTTTAGCAAGGGTTCCCAAATTGTACAAGCTTCAGATCCCACAAAACCTGGATCTGTTCCTGCAGCTCTAAGTGTCTGAAGTGGGTTGCTTGTCTTCAAGACTCTCGAGACTGCTTTTTTAAGTTGGACCCCATTATCCAATTTACTGGACCTCTCCCTCTAGTAAAGTAAAACTCCCCATACACAGGGAGTTTTATCTGCAAAAAGCTAGAGATTACAAAAGGAGGTGAGGTCTCCAAACCCCTACATCCCAATATTTTGAGGAGGGGGATTGTAATGGTCACATTACAGAAAATTTTGTTGAAAAGAGATGAGAACAGCTTTTAAATGTGGGATATGTGTAGCTGACCAAGAAAGGTTCAATTGAGGACACAATAGAAACGCAACTCACATTTGCCTTATTTTCCTCTGAGGTTTTAGGTCTCAACCTTAGCACTTACTGGTTCTTGTCATACCATATTTATTGAATTTATATGCCTGCAAAGCTGTTCTAGCTGGCAGGGTCTGAAAATTATTGGTAATTAACATTAATGGGCAGGAACAATTTCAGTGGAAATTGGCATCATAGCATAATAACTAGTTCAGAGGGTTGGCCCTTCCACTATTCACATTTCCTCCTTGGAAATAAGCTTTGTTGCATCATCTTAGATATGCAGAGACAACTGGGGATTTTTCCTTTCTTTTATTTGAAATCTAAACGTGCTTATGCATCAAGAAGCAGTCAAGTAAACTCTGCTTGACATCACAGACAAAGCCTTTGATGCTGCTTTACCTGTGGATCAGTATTGATGGCTCCTGAATTGTGAAATTCTACTACAAGTAATAGACCCGTCAATTTGATACCTAAGTCACCCGTTTCCTTTTCTTTGATTTGCATCCATCTTATTAGAAAGTGACTCTCTTATTGATTCTATTCAACCCTTGAGAGAGGAGATAAGAAAAACGAAAATGTGACAGAGATAAGAGGCCGTCAAGGTGATCCATGGGTAGAGTCTAAAGGGAAGGATAGTTCCTGAGGAAAATTGGGATCTTAGTAAATGCTATTAAGGCTACAGTATTTAGAGGTTAGAAAAAGCCCTTTAAAGGTTACCATCATGTACTTAAGAGTCTGTTCTGCTCTTCTATCCTGGGTTGTAATTTAAGTGCATCAGAAAGCATGTGTCTCTTTTATGTTTCTATGTGCAAAGGTGTTTAAAATGTACATTGATAGCCATATACAACCAGGCATCAGGTCCAGTGGCTATTTGCTACTCATTGCTGAGTAACCAAAATGTCAAAATATGTCTCTGAACCTTAGGCAAATATAATTTCTGATCTCTAGGTTTTTACTTCTCAGTAATAATAATGCTAAGTGATCAATTTAATACTCATAGCATCCCAATGAGTTGTATCTTCTTACTGTCCTCTATATAAAAATGAGGGAACAGATGCTGACAGAGATTAATACAAAAGAAATATAAGACAAGCATCTATACAAACACAAATTAAACTGATACCATGTATACTATTATCACTCAGTTCTTCTGACTGCCATAGATTGTATTTTGTTATAAATAGGGATAATATATGTTTTGAGGTACTTCAAACTACTATGACTCAAAAACTCTATTGTCTTAGCTAATTTCTTTACCTTATATTAGAAAAAAATTTTGAGTCTCTTCTCAAATTTTCTTGTCATTTGAATTCTCTTGAATTCAATGTTAATTATTTATTTTTATTCATATATTTTATTTTATATATATATATATATATCTTAATGTTAGTTTTGATACATTTTTTGTTTTTCTAGGAATTCAGTTCAGTTCAGTTCAGTCACTCAGTCGTGTCCGACTCTTTGCGACCCCATGAACTGCAGCACGCCAGGCCTCCCTGTCCATCATCAACTCCCAGAGCCTACCCAAACTCATGTCCATAGAGTTGTTGATGCCATCCAACCATCTCATTCTTTGTCGTCCCCTTCGCCTCCTGCCCTCAATCTTTCCCAGCATCAGGGTCTTTTCAAAAGAGTCAGCTCTTCTCATCAGGTGCCCAAAGTATTGGAGTCTCAGCTTCAACATCAGTCCTTCCAATGAACACCCAGGACTGATTTCCTTTAGGATGGGCTGGTTGGATCCTCTTGCAGTCCAAGGGACTCTCAAGAGTCTTCTCCAACACCAGAGTTCAAAAGCATCAATTCTTCGGTGCTCAGCTTTCTTTATAGTCCAACCCTCACATCCATACATGACTACTGGAAAAACCATAGCTATAACTAGATAGACCTTTGCTACTTTATTCTTTCCTCATTTCTACAGGTTAGTACTTAGATCATATTTTCTACAGTTGTTTTCTTTAATTACTTTTAATCTAAGCATTTAAAATTATAAAATTTTCTCTAAAAATTAGTTTAGCTTTATCTCACAAATTTTTACATCACATTTTTATTCTCATCTGCCATGAAATAGTTTTTAATATATGTTGTGATTCTTTATTTGATTCATATTTAAATGCACATTGCTAATTTTCAAGCACTCAAGGCAATTCTCTTTATCTTTTTGTTACTGATTTATAGCTTAATTCCACTGTGGTCAGAGAATATAGTCTATTTGATAGTAATCCTTTGAAATTTGTTGAGATTTGCTTTGAAATCTGCATGTGGTCAATCTTAGCTCTTGTTTTGTGTATATTCAAAAGAATGTATTTATTGTACAGCTCTGGATGCAAGGTTATATGTATATCAATTATGTTGAGTTTTGTTAATCATGTTGTTCAAATCTGAATCGCTAGTGGTGTTGTCTATAATTCTTCTATCAGTTAAATAAGAGAAGTTTGTTAATGTCTTGACATTTGTCTGTTTCTCCTAGTTTTATCAATTTAGCTTTATATGTTTTGAGGCTGGATGTTACTTAGGTACATGGAAATATTTTATTATTCTGGTAGATCAGTATCTTATTACTGTTAACTATCTTTGTGTCTTTTCTTAAAACACTTTGTCTGGCATTGATATATCTGTTCCAGCTTTCTTTTGGTTAGTGTTTGCATGCTATAATTTGCTTCATCTTTTGACTATAACTCAGTTTCCTTATATCTTAGGTATTACTCTAAAAAACAAGAGTTGGGCTTCAGTTTTATATCCAGTCTGACCACCTTTGTTTTTTACTGAGAATATTTATTTAATTTACATATACTATCTTATTGTTTTTCCAGTTTTCAATTTCTTCTGCATATATTTTTCTCTCCTTTATTTCACTAATTATTTTTACTACCACTATTTATTTTCTGATAGCTCATTAAGTATATGTTGTTTGGATATTCTTTCAGTGGCTTAACTTTGTATTCATTAAAACAACTCTAAATTGTAGTTCTATGTAATCCCAGAAAATTTAATGACCTTAAAACTCTTTGCCTTTGTTTACCCCATGTTCTATTGTTAACACTCACTTGGATCTAGCTTTTCAGTCTTTATTACTTCCTGAAGGATTTCCTCTTGGATGTTTTATTCTCCTATTAACTTGTTTGAATTTTAACGATTTTTTCATGTCCCATATGTTCTTACTTTTTTTTTCAATCTTTACATCACTTTAGACATTTTAATTGAATATCTTCTATCTCATCAATCCTCTTGCTGCTAATTCTCTGTTAAGTTTTAATTGCTGCTGCTTCTAGTCACTTCAGTCGTGTCCAACTCTGTGTGACCCCATAGACGGCAGCCCACCAGGCTCCCCCATCCCTGGGACTCTCCACGCAAGAACACTGGAGTGGGTTGCCATTTCCTTCTCCAATGCATGAAAGTGAAAGTGAAGTCGTTCAGTCATGCCCAACTCTTCACCACCCCATGGACTGCAGCCTACCTGGCTCCTCCGTCCATGGGATTTTCCAGGCAAATGTTCTGGAGTAGGGTGCCATTGCCTTCTCTGTTTTAATTAGATTGTTATATTTTTCACTTCTACATTTTGTATTTGATTGTTTTAAAAATAGATTTCTGCTCTCTGCAGATATTGTTCGTCATGTTTTCCACATTCTGAAAAACATTCATCATAGTTACTTAAACATGAAGGCCTGATAACCTTAATAATACAGATCTCCTATATTTTGATATCCAAAGCAATTTTTGGCTGAATCCCCGCCATTGCAATTCTTTAAAAGTTTTTTTGTGTGTGTGGGGGTGGGGACTCTGTATAACTGATGCAATCTTCCAGATAGGATCTTCCAGATAGGATCTCTGGTGTTAGGCTATGAAAATATCACCTTAATTCAGCTGGTTAGAAGCTGAATTTCAGCCTTCTTAAAAGCTTATTTTTTTCCTTTATCCATAAGTATAGCATTTAGAAATTATAACTGACAGCTGAGGTTTTTTTTTTTTTTTCTTCCTGGTCAACCTGGATATAATATTTTCTTCCCAGGTCCATAAAACTACTAAAAGTTCTAATCTTCTTCACCTTTTGGCCATAGTTTAAGAAATAGAAAATGCCTCAAGATGAGACAAATCTCCAACTACCTATTCTGTGCTTCATTTTTGTCTGGGATATTAGTTCTTCAGGCTCTTGCTGCATTCATATTTTTCTGATGACATCAAACAGATTTTTTTTTTAAAATTAGCTTTTCTAATTGTTCTCATTGGAAAGATTGGTCAGACAGAAGCAAGTATGTAAGGGTCAGTGACAGAAGATGTATTTCTTTTTTTCAACAATTTGCACATATTTTTCTCAATTCTGTTTATACGGTTTTCTTATTTTTATACTGAACTCTTCTATGCATAGGTAATTTATTTTGGTGTATATTACCAGGTAGAGATTTAGCTTCTTTTGTCAAGAGTTCAATGTTACTTATTATTTATTTTTATTCATATGTTTTTATTATGTACTATTAATGTAAAATGCCCCTTTATTATATTTTATTTGCATATATATGCTTCTGAATATTATACTGTTTAGCTGAACTATTCTTCAGTTCTTGTATGTCATTTTTTTTTATATCATATTGTGACAGTATAAAAGCAGACAAGTCCCAATTGCGTTGCTTGTATTCACGTTTATTTTGCATAGAGTTGATTATTTAAAACAATATGAAGTTTGGAATCATTTTCTCTTTCAAAATTGTTTCGTTAGTGTTTTTATTTGACATATGTTAACCTGGATATCCTGTTAGCCTTTGTTCTACTTGTAAGCATATGATAGTTTTTGTATGCTTTGTATGAGCTGATCTTCTGAGTAGGTGCAATGCTACATGAGGGTAGGAACTGCATTACTTAGAAACATCATGGTACATCCAGATCTGGCACACAACTTAGCAGTTGGTTCTACTCATTATCTCTTCGTTGAAAGCATGAGTAAATTTATGAATTATTCTTGAAAAAAAACTGACTTTTTTCCATATTAATTCTTCACATCTAGGAGCACATGCCTCTCTGCCTTGACTAATATAAAGTTCTCTTTTATAAATTGATATAAAATAATTAGTGATCTGTACCTTCCAAATCTTAATATACATACAAATTATCTAAGCATCTTCTAAAAATGTAGATTCTGAGTAAATAGGTTTTGGTTTTGGTTTGCAGATTCTGAATTTAGATGGGGAAAGAGTGGAAACTTTGGTGAGTGACTTTATTTTGGGGGCTCCAAAATCACTGCAGATGGTGATTGCAGCCATGAAATTAAAAGACGCTTACTCCTTGGAAGGAAAGTTATGACCAACCTAGACAGCAATTAAAAAGCAGAGACATTACGTTGTCAACAAAGGTCCATCTGGTCAAGGCTATGGTTTTTCCAGTGGTCATGTATGGATGTGAGACTTGGACTATAAAGAAAGCTGAGTGCTGAAGAATTGATGCTTTTGAACTGTGGTGTTGGAGAAGACTCTTGAGAGTCCCTTGAACTGCAAGGAGATCCAACCAGTCCATCTTAAAGGAGATCAGTCCTGGGTGTTCATTGGAAGGACTGATGTTGAAGCTGAAACTCTAATACTTTGGCCACCTGATGCGAAGAGCTGACTCATTGGAAAAGACCCCAATGCTGGGAAAGATTGAGGGTAGGAGGAGAAGGGGATGACAGAGGACAAGATGGTTGGATGGCATCACCGACTCGATGGACATGGGTTTGGGTGGACTCTGGGAGTTGGTGATGGACAGGGAGGCCTGGCGTGCTGCGGTTCATGGGGTCGCAAAGAGTCGGACAAGACTGAGCGACTGAACTGAACCCAGGCACTACTGATATTCCTATATTGTAGGTTACATACTCTAAGTAGAAAGAGTCTAGACTTTTAAATATGACTTATGTGAAAATTTGTATTTTAACTGAATTAAGGTGTTGTGCTCATTAGGATAAGTTTCTCCTCACTAAAGTATAAATAGTGATAAATCTTTCTAATTAGGCAGCTGAAATTTAATTAATTAGTATTTATTCATTACAGGAGTATTCACATAGTAGCAATTAATGTGATATGCATTATCTGAAGCATTGGGGATAGAAAAATAAAAAGAGAACAGTTAGAAGTATGCCAAGTGGACTTTTAGAATTCCAGGTGTGAGTGTAGGTTGCTTTAGTGCCTTTAAGCACATTATAAGCCTGTCTAATGTAATGGATAGCTACTGTAATAAATGGGATCTAAGTTATTCATATCCAGTCATTTACACAGTAAGGGAATCAACAAATGGGTAATGACCAGAAGAAAAGTCAAAGTGTTAGTCACTGAGTCGTGTTCAACTCTTTGCGGCCATATGGACTTTAGCCTTCCAGGCTCCTCTGCCCATGGAATTCTCTAGGAAAGAATCTGGAGTGGGTAGCCATTCCCTTCTCCAGGGGATCTTCCCGACTCAGGGATTGAACTCAGGTCTCTCGCATTGCAGGCAGATTCTACACTGTCTGAGCCACCAGGGAAACCAAACCAGAAGAGCTAGAGGTGAATGAAAGACACATTTTCTGTTGTTAATGTTTGTTTTTTAATTTGAGTAAATTCAAAACCCCAAATATGTCAAATATTTTTCCTTTGGAATACTTTCAAAAAGTGCAGTTGAAGTCCTAAGAAATATACCTTTTCTTGATCAAATTCCCATTTTTTTCACTCATCCTCTTAGGCATCTAAGCATTCTATGGAACTCTGCTGAGAATCTTGAAATATTTTCCGGTGCATTTTACATGCGCTCATTTTCTTTTCAAAACAAGCAAAAATTATCATGTTTTTCAGGAGCTACAGAGAAGACAGATAAAAGAATTCCCTCACCAGTAGACTCTGCTTTATAATTCCTTATGTCATGGAAATTGCAAGATATCAAATAACAGTTGAATTTTTATGGCATAAAATTCTGAAAACTGCTTACATACAGTTAAAAAAATTCAGCCATTGGCAAAATGAGTTTAAAAAACCTCTACATGATGGATATTTCCTGTGAGAACTGTGACTCTCAAATCTAAGGGGTAGTGTTTGTCACACTGAGAAATCAGAATGCTTGGGGAAGATAGCAATTATGAAAATGTAACAGATCCTCAGAGAGACTTCCTGACATTGAAGAAAATGCCATTGAAATAATGAGTCAACTATTAACACCATCAGGGTGAAAGCAAGCCTATGTGAGGAAAATAATTTGAATTCCATCACTTCTTGTCCTTATCTTCACAAGCATATTAGCAAGTGACAAATAAGACTAAAATAAAGTACACATGATAAACATGCATCTTTCTGATGGCAGTCTCAGGGAAAAAACTAGAAAAGAAGGCAGAAGGTTAATAATGTTAAAGTTTACTAAGTAAAATCTCATTTTCAACAATCATGGGTAGCTCTTTCTTAAAAAGAAATAGTCATGCTTTACAATTTAACTGTCTAATGTCCTGGAGGCTTGAGTTAGCTTTAGGCATTTTCTTAAGCTACGTTTATTTTACTCACCTATTAGCCCTGCAGTTAATGAATTTTTGATGTTGAAATCACAGACTGCAGGTCCCCTGTTGATGCCGGCTAGGTGGCCATCCCGTCTATCGCTTGACTTTCATTACTGTCACTTTCTGAGTGTAATGTAACCTTGACCTCCATAGTCTGGGTAGTCTATTTTCTAGCCTCTTGATAATTCACACAGGATGTCCAACTATTTATTTTAATTCAGAATCTTTTCCTTCGAGGATTTCTAGAAACATCCATCCTCTGCTAGCTCTTACAGCTCACCAAGTATATATTAAGGAGGAATCCCAGTTATGTCTTAAGTAAATGTGTCCTGAAAAAACTTTAGTATCAATTTTTATTGGCAGTCTTGCATTATAGTGGGAACTACAAAATGAATGGGTTTCCTAGGTGGCTCAATGGTGGGGGAAAAAAAAAAAAAATATTCACCTACCAATGCAGGAGATGCAAGTTTGATCCCTGGGTCGGGAAGATCCTTAGGGGAAGAAATGGCAACCCATTTCAGTATTTCTTTCCCGGAACATTCCATGGACAGAGGAACCTGGCAGGCTGAACTCTGGAGGGTCGCAAAGAGTCAAACGTGACTGAGCACACTCACAGAAGTAACATGACAAAGCTCCTGTCCTTGAGTAGCTTAAAATCTCATTGGAGAAATAGTTTCACATAGGCAAAATGCTTTGTAAATAAAATAGGACACAGTGTAACAATAGATCAGGACATGTGAGACAGATAATGTAAGAAAGTCACACAATTACAGCATATTTTTGAAAGGAAGTTGAGATTTATTAATACCTGTAGTAAAGTTTTGTAAGCTATATTAAGATAGGATACACTTATGGAAAAGTTGCCCATGACTCCCCAACCTGCCCCAAGCTCCCCTTCCTTTTCAGACCTATGTCCCATGTGCTTATTTATTTATACAGTCTTCATTTCCTGGTTTTGTTCATGCTGTCCCCTATTCCTGGCACTCTCTTTTCCCACACTAGTATCTGTCCAACCTTATGTACTGTGATTGCCATTTCTATCTCTCCAACTGAAATATCACTGTTTCCATCAAACTTTGTGTTCCCCAATAGGAGAAGAATATCCTACTTTAGGCCCCCAGTGAGCCCATTTTCCTCTCTGATTGTAATAATAAAACTCACTCTACTATTTAAAAGAATTCAGTGTTAACTTATGATATATGACAAGGAACTGTGATTTAAAGCATGTCATTAAGGCTATTTTGCTAACGTGTATGTCTCCACAGCCCCACTCTTCGAAATAATACCAGCAGATTACATAAATTTATTGCATGGTGGTTTTAACAATTGTGTCATATTGAACTTACTTCAGAATTTGTTATAAAAAGTCAATAGTGGATTCTTTTTTCTCTATCATATTTTAAAAAGAAGATAATAATGTTCATGTTTTTCTACATTAAAAACTATTTTGAATTTTCCAATAATGACTTTTCAATAATGTGAAAGAAAATTCCTGAATATCCATCAATATATGAATGAATAAACAAAATGCGATTCACGATGGACTTGTCTAAAATAGTTAAACTTGTAGAAGCAGAGTGTCAAAATGCTGGTTTCCAGAGGCTGGGAGAGGGGAAAATATTAATCCATGGGCACGTCTTAAAAAGTTCTAATGATCTGCTATACAACATACCTATAGTCGATAATGTACACTTAAAACTTTAGTGTATATCTCATGATAAGTGCCCCTACAACAGAAAACCACAATTTTAAAAATTTAAGATTAAACTCTGGTAAGGAAGAACATAGTCTAAGTAACCAAATGCAAGTTTCGTCTATCCTGCTGGTGTGTCCTATTTAGCCTGGAGACCATCTGTGATCTGTGAGCCCCTGTGACCTTTGTACTCTAGCAAATAATGAGCATTCAGTATAGAATGCTCAGAACATTTTTAGCACTGGAATTGCTTCCTATAATGAGAATTTCATTTATGAGTGTAATTTCGATTTAAATAATCCTTATTTTTTTCCACCAAAAGAATACTAAATTGATGCAGATAGATGTGTGAAGTGTTTGCCTTGTAATTAGTCTTTATTTCTTGGTAGCATTATATGTACACTATATCAAAGTATGCAGACATATATTCTAAACATTAACCTTCAAATGTAAACTAAAAGGTTACCAGTTCTGGGCAATGCAGGGGAATTACAGCCTTCTGAGGGTAACCTCTCATACATAACTGCATGCATGGCACCTCAAGAACGTGGATCAGAGTTGCTGATCAAGGAATCTGGAAGAGCTGAGAGGTAAAACGTACCTCTAGTTCCTTGAGTCAGCCTCTGGGTAAGGCTTCACTGAATAAAGAGGTGTTCAGGGACAGGAGTTTCAATATGTGCCTCTGTCCTAAGGGGGCTGAGTTAGCCAAGCAATTACCAAAGGAGTAGCCATAGTGAGTAAATTCATTACATAGCATATATAAACTGAAAAACTCTAAATGTTGACAGACCATATGTGAGATTAGTTAGCAGAATTAAGAGGCTTGGTTAAGACTCATCATGTTGAAACGGATACGAGGTTATTATTTTTTGTCTCAATTGGAATAAAAGATATGTGGATGTTGTCAGATATTTTATTTGTCTAGTCTGTTTTGTTTTCTTTACTGGTTTCCAGATTGCTCTAACGTATTATGGCACAATCTAACAATGCCACCAAACAGCTACAAGCCTAGTGACCAGACCAGATGTCTTATTAGGAATAAGGAGGGGAAAGCAAGCAGATTAGTATTTAGTTTGGAGTCTTAGAATTTTTGCAAAGTCATCAGGGAGAGTTCAGCTTAGAATTCTTAGAAAGATTATTTTATAGAAATATTGGGAAGAAATCTCTAATAAATAAAGCTCTCTACCAGCAGAATGAAGTGACATTGCTAAACAATGAGCTCTTGTCACCAGAAGTATTCCACCTGAGGCTAAAAGAACCAAAAAAAGATTATATTACAGGATCTGCATGGATCCTTCCAAGCCACAGATTCCAAGATAATGATACTTTTTGCTCGTAAATTAATGAATTATTTTTGGAGCCTGAAGTCACTTTGATAATTTACTAAATAAGTTTAAGAAACAGAGTCCCACTGTGAGCTGTTCATCTGAGATGAAGTCTCCCATGGTAGAGGGTGAGAGTAGAAAGTCAGGGAATGTGAGCTGGGAAGTCAGGACACCTGGGTTCTGACCCAGGCTTGGATGATACCTGTGTAAGCTGCACTTAACTACTGATGGTTTGAAGATCCCTGGCTACAAAATGCTGCAGTGTTTATCACTGTGGTGTCCTTAGTTTTAAATTTTATGATTTCCATGAATGTGCAGCTGTCAGCTCTTGTATTCCTCATCTAACCATCTGCCTTAGTTGATTCACTATCATCTTCTTGGAACCAATTAATCAGTGAAGCCATGTGAAATTATGCCCTGAGTTAATTTCAATTGATACATACATTTTTAAATGCATCCTTACTGTGATTTTTAATCAAGCAAAAGAAGTATCACATCTACATGTGTCTTCAAGAAGACTAATGGTGTGTCTTAAAGTATAGATTGGCCTGATACACCAGTATTAATGTAATAGATTTTTAAATTATAGTTATTTAATACTTATGGAATTTGCCAGCCATGGAAATTTAATAATCAAGGAGAAATGTATACCCAAACACAAAAATGTGCATAGAAACAAAAATCAGAAAATGGATGTTTATTTCTGACTCCCTAATTCTGAATAAGATCTTAATGTTTTAGGGTAAAATTAACACTTCCTAAAGATATAATGTTCACAGTTATTAAAAAACAGAACTATATGCATCTTCAACACTGCCTTTTTGGTCATATTTCTTTGAAGATAAAACTGAATATCTGATTTTGTTAAGAAAGGACATGAATTGTGTGTGTGTTAATTGCTCAGTAGTGTCCAGCTCTTTGTGACCCCATGGACTAGAGCCTGCCAGGCTCCTCTTTCCTTGGAATTCTCCAGGCAAGAATACTGGAGTGGGTTGCCATTTCCTTCTCCAGGGGATCTTCCCGGCCCAGGGTTTGACCCTGGCTCTCCTGCATTGCAGACGGATGCTTTACCATCTGAGCTGTTAGGTAATTAGAAATACTCAACATTGGTCAAATCCTGTTATGGCTTAATTTGGGCCTGTCTTACATGTGCTGTATTTTACAAAATGAAATTATTACATGAAAAGTACTGATCAACTCTAATTCTTGAGAAATTTGTGCATGTTTATGGATAATATTTTATTGTCAGAGTTGGGAAGATCCTTCTAAAAATCAAGATATTCTTCACTTCATTTTTTGGGAAACAAGCTTTTACATTCAAATCTTTAATTACATACTGATTATTTTTCATTGCATATTATAATTTTGGACTCATGCTTAACTTTATAAATTCACTTGACTTTATCCATTATGGAAATAATAATAGAAGGTCTACTAGACATTTCCAAGTCACTGATATTGCAAATTACTGCCCTAAACTATAAACTCAAGTTCCTTGGTTATTTAGAGTTTGGAAAGATTAACTTGGCTTCAGAGGAAATATTCTAGTAGCAAAAATTTGGTGTTTCAGGTACTTGAATTGCTTACTTTTCTTAATTACAACATTTAGTGCAATGGCAATTATGTGGAAATAATAATTGCCTGTAATGTAGTCCTGCCCCAGTGAGCAAGAGAAAGAAATTAACACTTACTGTGTGTGAGCCTTATTAATTGCTATATCATATTGGGGGGAAAATCTACTTTGGTCTTGTTTTCCTAGAGTGGTTTATTATATGCAGAAGAATAGTAAACTGTAAAATAATCCTAAAATATACTTTACAAAAAAGTAACAGGCATGCACATGTTTGTTAATGAAAGTAGGGGCAAAAAATATCCTAAATAATCAAAGAATAAAATGTTTCTAGATGAATAATGAAAACAGCTCTGATGCCAAAAGGTTATTACTTCCATTCATTTTGATCTTTACATTTTGTGAAGATCATATCCATAATCTCATGTTAATGGCTAAAACTGTATTGTAATTATTGTATGTAGTTAATAGTGTAACATCATCAGAAGAATGTGAAATATATTTTAATGATAACTATGTATTTAATATGCTAGGCACTAGACCTAAGATAATAATGGTGGCGTTTCTGAGCTACTATCTTTTTTCAGTGTTTAATAAAACAAGGAAAAGTCTATTCGATCTAAATTGCCTCTTCCCTTTTTGCTTGAAGGTTTCAAATAAATTGCCTCTAGGCCCAAGGAATTTAAGAATTCCCCAGTGCTTTGAACTGGACAGTAACTTCCTAGAACCTTAACACTGTGTTGCTATATCCAGAAGTGTCTTGAAGTTTCATAAGATTATAGATTGAATATAAAAAGTGTGAGCTGAAGTTTGTTGTAACATTTTATTTTTTTAAGGCAAAATGTACATAATATAAAATTTGCCATTTTGCCATTTTCAATTGAAGAGTTCAGTGACCCTAAGTATATTCATATTGTTATGCAACTATTACCAGTGACCATCCCCAGATTTTCCTCATCCCAAAGAGAATGCACGCATCTGCACGCATCAAGCAATAATTCCCCATTCGCTTCTTCCTTTAGTCCCTGGTGACATTCTGCCTTCTGTTTTATGAATTTGGCCACCCCAGTGCCTCATATAAGTGAAGTTATACAACATTTGTCTTTTGTGTCTGACCGACCTCACTTAGCCTGTTTTCAAGGCTCATATACATTGTAGCACATATCACAATTTCATTCTTTTTCAAGGATGAATACTACTCCATTCTATTTATATGCCATATTTTGTTTACTCTTCCATTTCTGATGTTTCCACCTTTTGTAGTGCTTTCTTAATTAATATCTATTTTCTTGCCTATCACAGCACCTAGTACATTATAGGCTCACTAAACACTAAATATTTATTGAATGAATAAACATGCTAAAAGTTCAGGTTTCTTCAGCCATCAGCAATTTTGTCCTGAAGGTATATTGTTTTTAGACAGATGTTTTTCATTTGGCATTTTTGGAAGAAAATCAATAATACAACCAAAAAAAACCCCCATCATTTGCTAAGCATGAGATGCCACTTATGTGCTAGCTGAAATCCCATGGCTCCACCTCCACCTCTAGTTACTCCTGTGACTTCAAATTATGCACAACTTTAACTAGATATGTGTGACTTCAACTCACCAACAGCTGAGCAGCCTGATTTCCCAGAGCTTCCCTAAGATGCATGTAGAAACCCACTTGGCACCCACTCATGAACAACTTGACATTGGGAGAGAGTTACCAATCATGGGGTCATTCTTGACCAATTGGCAAAAGGGGCAAGAGAATATTTATTTTGTGATATCAAAAAATCACCTGCTTTGTGATATCACCTGCTAGGCTGACATACAGTAGCTTACTATTGAGAGTTACTAAGACTCTGACTATCTGAAAGATTGAGATGAACTGTAGGTAGGAAGTGAGGCATTTTATGTTATCTAACATCCTTGGAGAAATTAGTGCCATGTTAAACATTCAGATGGAGAAGGCGATGGCACCCCACTCCAGTACTCTTGCCTGGAAAATCCCATGGATGGAGGAGCCTGGTAGGCTGCAGTCCATGGGGTGGCTAAGAGTCGGACACGACTGAGCGACTTCACTTTCACTTTTCACTTTCATGCATTGGAGAAGGAAATGGCAACCCACTCCAGTGTTCTTGCCTGGAGAATCCCAGGGACTGGGGAGCCTGATGGGCTGCCGTCTATGGGGTCGCACAGAGTCGGACACGACTGAAGTGACTTAGTAGTAGTAGTAGTAGTAGTAAACATTCAAAAGACACTGGAGACATGGTCCACATCATATTCCTGCCTAATTGGCCTGTTGTGTTTCTAAAAAAAAGGTAGAACTGAATGGATTGTAGAAGATGACAGCAAGTTGCTCTAAACTTAACCACGTGTTAGGCCTATTTGCAGATGGTATGAGAGATGTGCTATTTAAACTACGACAAATAAACAGGACCTTGGTAGGCAGATACTGATCTAAAAAAGGTGTTTTCCTCAATTCTCATTAGTAAAATGAATCAAAGGCTCTTTGCTTTTACTTGAGTCTATATAGCAGACACAATCACTCCCTCATCCTGGAGACAACATTTATGCATTTGTCGAAAAGAAAATCCCACTCAGTTTAGTTCAGTCGCTCAGTCATGTCCGACTCTTTGTGACACCAGGCTTCCCTGTCCATCACCAACTCCTGGACCTTACTCAAACTCATGTCGAGTTGGTGATGCCATTCAACCATCTCATTCTCTGTCATCCCCTTCTCCTCCTGCCTTCAATCTTTCCCAGCATCGGGGTCTTTTCCAGTGAGTCAGTTCTTTGCATCAGGTGGCCAAAGTATTGGAATTTCAGCTTCAACATCAGTCCTTCCAATGAATATTCAGGACTGATTTCCTTTAGGATGGACTGGTTGGATCTCCTTGCTGTCCAAGGGACTCTCAAGGGTTTTATCCAACACCATAGTTCAAAAGCATCAATTCTTCAGTGCTCAAGACTTTCTTTGTAGTCCAACTCTCACATCTATGCATGACTGCTGGAAAAACCATAGCTTTGACTAGATGGACTTTTGTTGGCAAAGTAATGTCTCTGCTTTTAATATGCTGTCTAGGTTGGTCATAGCTTTTCTTCCAAGGAGCAAGTGTCTTTTAATTTCATGGCTGCAATCACCATATGCAGTGACTTTGGAGCCCCCAAAAATAAAGTCTCTCACTGTTTCCATTATTTCCCCATTTATTTCCCATGAAGTGAATACCACTGTATTCATGACATTGCTAGTTGGATTTGGTGACTAGGAAGTGACAATTAGATATATCCTAAAAAAAAAAAACAACACACACACACAGGTGGCACCCTCAACACTCTGACTGGGAATCTTAGATTGCCCAGTTCATAAGGTGTATTTTCTACTTTACATTACTGCAGGTGACAGTATTGCTTTAACTCTCTGTCATGATATAAAAATCCCCTTTGCTCAATCTCCATAAGATTCTCACTCTTTATTTTTTAAATCTTTATTGGAGTATAGTTGCTTTACAACATTGTTAGTTTGTTAATGAGCAAAGTGAATCCATTATACATACACATTTATCTACTCTTTTATAGATTCTTGTCCCATGTAGGCCATTACAGAATATTGAGCAGAGTACCCTTGCTATACAATAGGTCCTTATTAGTTACCTATTTTATATATAGTAGCGTGCATATGTCAAATCAATCTCCCAATTTATCCCTCCCCCCACTTTCTCCCTTGGTAAACATAAGTTTTCTATATCTGTGACTCTGTTTCTGTTTTGTAAATAAGTTGATTTGAACCATTTTTTTTTAGATCCCACATTTAAGTGATATCGTATGATATTTGTCTTTCTCTTTCTAACCTACTTCACTCAGCATGGCAATCTCTAGGTCCATCATGTTGTTGCAAATGGCCTTACTTCATTTTTTATGGTTGAATAGTATTCCATTGCATATATTACCACATCTTCTTTACTGTTCCTCTGTTGATGAACATTTAGATTGCTTCCAGGTTCTGGCTATTATAAATACTACTGCAATGAACATTGGAGGTACATATATATCTGTTTAAAATTATAGTTTTCTCCAGGTATATGCCTGGTAGTGGAATTGCTAGGTCATATGGGATTTCTGCTTTATTGACTCTGCCAAAGCCTTTGACTGCGTGGATCACAATAAACTGTGGAAAATTCTTCAAGAGATGGGAATACCAGACCACTTGACCTGCCTCTTAAGAAATCTATATGCAGGTCAGGAGCAACGGTTAGAACTGGACATGGAAAAACAGACTGGTTCCAAATAGGAAAAGGAGTACGTCAAGGCTGTATATTGTCACCCTGCTTATTTAACTTATATGCAGAGTACATCATGAGAAGCGCTGGGCTGGAAGAAGCACAAGCTGGAATGAAGATTGCCGGGAGAAATATCAATAACCTCAGCTATGCAGATGACACCACCCTTATGGCAGAAAGAGAAGAGAAACTAAAGAGCCTCTTGATGAAAGTGAAAGAGGAGAGTGAAAGAGTTGGCTTAAAGCTCAACATTCAGAAAATGAAAATCATGGCATCTGGTCCTATAACTTCATGGGAAATAGATGGGGAAACAGTGCTGACTTTATTTTTGGGGGCTCCAAAATCACTGCAGATGGTGATTGCAGCCATGAAATTAAAAGACGCTTACTCCTTGGAAGGAAAGTTATGAGCAACCTAGATAGCACATTCAAAAGCAGAGACATTACTTTGCCAACAAAGGTCCGTCTAGTCAAGGCTATGGTTTTTCTAGTGGTCATGTATGGATGTGAGAGTTGGACTGTGAAGAAGGCTGAGTGCCGAAGAATTGATGCTTTTGAACTGTGGTGTTGGAGAAGACTCTTGAGAGTTCCTTGGACTGCAAGGAGGTCCAACCAGTCCATCCTAAAGGAGATCAGTCCTGGGTGTTCATTGGAAGGACTGATGTTGAAGCTGAAACTCCAATACTTTGGCCACCTCATGCGAAGAGTTGACTTACTGGAAAAGACTATGATGCTGGGAGGGATTGGTGGCAGGAGGAGAAGGGGACAGAGGATGAGTTGGCTAGATGGCATCACCGACTTGAAGAACATGAGTTTGAGTAGACTTCGGGAGTTGGTGATGGACAGGGAGGCCTGGCGTGCTGCAATTCATGGGGTCGCAAAGCGTCGGATATGACTGAGTGAACTGAACTGAACTGAACTGATGGTAGTTCTATTTCTAGCTTTTTAAGGAATGTCTACACTATTCTCCATAGTAACAGAACAAGTTTTCATTCACTTGTAGGAGGGTTCCCTTTTCTCCGCACTCTCTCCCGCATTTATTGTTTGTGGATTTTTTTGGTGATGGTTCTGATTTCTGTGAGATGGTACCTCATTATAGTTTTTATTTGCATTTCTCTTAGAATTAGTGATGTTGCACAAATCTTTATGTGCATCTTGGCCATCTGTATATCTTCTTTTGAGATCTTCTCACTTCCTTTTCTTACTGGCAGCTGCCATTAGGCTTCTTCCAACAGCCTTTTTTATCTCTTTAACAAGTGGTGCTGGGAAAACTGGTCAACCACTTGTAAAAGAATGAAACTAGAACACTTTCTAACACCACACACAAAAATAAACTCAAAATGGATTAAAGATCTCAACATAAGACCAGAAACTATAAAACTCCTAGAGGAGAACATAGACAAAACACTCTCCCACATACATCACAGCAGGATCCTCTATGACCCACCTCCAAGAATATTGGAAATAAAAGCAAAAATAAACAAATGGGACCTCATTAAACTTAAAAGCTTCTGCACAACAAAGGAAACTATCAGCAAGGTGAAAAGACAGCCTTCAGAATGGGAGAAAATAATAGCAAATGAAGGAACTGACAAACAACTAATCTCAAAAATATACAAGCAACTCCTACAGCTCAACTCCAGAAAAATAAATGACCCAATCAAAAAATGGGCCAAAGAACTAAACAGACATTTCTCCAAAGAAGACATACAGATGGCTAACAAACACATGAAAAGATGCTCAACATCACTCATTATCAGAGAAATGCAAATCAAAACCACTATGAGGTACCATTTCACGCCAGTCAGAATGGCTGCAATCCAAAAGTCTACAAGCAATAAATGCTGGAGAGGGTGTGGAGAAAAGGGAACTCTCTTACACTGTTGGTGGGAATGCAAACTAGTACAGCCACTATGGAGAACAGTGTGGAGATTCCTTAAAAAACTGGAAATAGAACTGCCTTATGATCCAGCAATCCCACTGCTGGGCATACACACTGAGGAAACCAGAAGGGAAAGAGACACGTGTACCCCAATGTTCATCACAGCACTGTTCATAATAGCCAGGACATGGAAGCAACCTAGATGTCCATCAGCAGATGAATGGATAAGAGAGCTGTGGTACATATACACAATGGAGTATTACTCAGCCATTAAAAAGAATACATTTGAATCAGTTCTAATGAGATGGATGAAACTGGAACCTATTATACAGAGTGAAGTAAGCCAGAAAGAAAAACACCAATACAGTATACTAATGCATATATATGGAATTTAGAAGGATGGTAACAATAACCCTGTGTACAAGATAGCAAAAGAGACACTGATATATAGATCAGTCTTGTGGACTCTGTGGGAGAGGGAGAGGGTGGGGAGATTTGGGAGAATGGCATTGAAACGTGTAATATCATGTATGAGACGAGTCGCCAGTCCAGGTTCGATGCACGATGCTGGATGCTTGGGGCTGGTGCACTGGGACGGCCCAGAGGGATGGTATGGGGACGGAGGAGGGAGGAGGGTTCAGGATGGGGAGCACGGGTATACCTGTGGCAAATTCATTTCGATGTTGGGCAAAACTAATACAATATTGTAAAGTTTAAAAATAAAATAAAATTAAAAAAAAATTAAAAGCACCTTTGGCTTTTCCTAACACTTTCCTCATTTCCCTTTTAACCCTGGCCACTGCCTGGTTCCAGTATTCCATTCCCAGGTTTTGGATTTTTGGTTATGGCAGCATATGTCTTTCAGGACCATAGTCTGTGTTAGATGTCTATTACTACATAATAAAATAGTAATATCTATTACTACATAATAAAATTGCCTCAAAATTTAGCTGATTATAATCAATAAAATTATCTTAGTTTCCATGTTTCAAATTCCAGTTTCAAATTTCCATGAAATCTGGAAGCAGCTTAGCTGGGAAGCTCTGACTGAGTCTCTTATATGGCTGTGGTTAACACCAGCCAGGCCTGCAATTTTCTAAATAGTGACTGGTGCTGAGAAACTGCTTCCAGGGAGATCATGGGTCAGTGGCCTTTCATGGAGTCTAGCCTAAAGAAATCATCTCTGATGCATGCAGAATTTAAAAGATTGTCACACAAAAATGAATTCTTTGTGTGAGAAAAAAGCATTTCACAACTTTATCACAAATTTTTCTCATAATGTGGGTTCTTAGCTTATTATTTCCAATAGTGATATGAGACGATGGAAGTTAATGACATGGTACATATTATATTATGTTTTACAAAGGGAAGAAATCAAGATTCAAAGAGGTTAAGTAATTTTCATAAGAGAGATCAAATTGATAGGGCCTGAAAATAGATTGCTATATTTGGTAACTGTGAAATCAGCTTTCCTAGTCACTGATTCATCATTCATTGTCTCATCAGATTTAAAGAGCTTGTTCTAATTTTTGTACACTTAATTTGATACTCTTATATAACTTCTTATTAAAGTTTAATTACTTATTGAAGATGAAAGCTCAGCTTGACTTCACAGTGATCTTTCCTTATCCACCAAACTGATTTATCATTTGAGAGCTATATTTTAAATTAAAATGAAATTAAAACTCAAATCAAAAAAGTTATGAGCGCTCCAATTTTTTTCCTTTAAAAGGGAAATTTAATCAGTTTTCGGTCAGTAAATATTCAACATTTAATTGTTTATGCTCATAAATGTACACAAAGGGGTCCTCTTGACAGAGTGCATACTTAGAATTAAGTCAATTAGTATAATATAGAGTGGCATGATATGCCAGGCATTTGAATTTACCAATCTATGGGATTATTTCAAGACGGACATTTAAGATCACATGTTGGCTTCTATCCACGGGAAAAAAATCCCTTGAAATGACCAAATCAATACAGAATAAGCAAAATTATTTTTCAGTGTTGGAAAAAAGGAAAGACACTAGAATTCCTCAAAAGTTTTGAGGTCTTTCGTTGACCACAGTACACAAAGGATTGGATTTAAGGGAATAAAGACTATCTGTATGTTAAAATAGTCAAAGGATGGACTCTGAGGAAATAAGCACATAACATTCCCCCAGTAGAAGCCCAGATTAAAAAAAAATAGCAGTCTGTAAATTATCAGGAAAAAGTGTATATTCGTAAATGGCTGTCTGGAGGACAAACTGGTACATTTGGGTGGACACATCTGCAATACTGATGTATCAAAAGCTTGAAAATTTGAAAACCTTTTGACTAAATTCCCTGACCAATATAAAACAGTGAATGTTTATTGTAACATTCTTATAGTTTGGAACAATTTTTTAAAAAACTTAAATTTCCACAAATAGAATATCAATTAGATAAATCGCTGTAAATTGATACAACTTGCCACACAACCAGAGTATAAATCTAACTGGGCAAATATGAAGAGTATCTGACTTTCAGTGTTTAGTAGGATCAGTCTTTGTATTTCTGTGTATATGTATGTGTATGTGTGTGTGTGTACCTGAGCCTGCCCACCATCTATTGAAACAGAGTGACTTTTATAGCAGATTGTAAAGTAAAAATAGCAGATTATAAAACAACTTATAGCATGACCTTAAATTTATTTAAATATATTTTTAATTGCCTAATAGAATGATAGCAAAATATGAAGACCAGTTACCTTTAATTTATGGGAGTTATAAAGAATTTTCTGATAATTAGCAGTCATTTCTAGTTATTTTTCCCTATGTATTTAACTCAAGTATAAACAAATAGAATTTCTTTTTTAATTCTGTGACTTTTATATTTCAAAAATAAAATACGGTGCATAAATCATGAGACAGAATACAGTATATTACAAAGCTGTGCACTCCTTGCTCTTGATAAACTAGGACGTGCTCTTCCATAAGCAGATCCAGGAGGGGAAAATGCACCATCTCATCTGAAGGATGCAAACGTATTTAGTCAAACAAGAAACTGGCTCATTTGAGAGTTTTTTAGCAAACAAGGACAGAAAGTAGTTTGCATAATTTTCTTATGCTCCTTTTATAGTGTTTATCTTTTATACGGCTCTTTGGAACAGTTGCTAGCCACCTGTCAATAATGTGGCCTTTTATAGACTCAACCTTTTATTGTTCTCATGCCCTTGACATATAAAAAAAACAACCTTAGAAGGAGTCCGTGCTGAATATGGTGGGCAACATACTAATTTTAAATTTAAAAGACTGTCTTTTATAGACTGAAATAAAGAGAGAGTTTTGAATGACATGAAGAGAATAGGCATGCTATGCAATCCTCTTTAGCAGGAATAAAAATAAATTCGTTATTTTATAAACATTTTTTGAAAGTTAGTTAAGAATCATATTTAAAGCCCTAGCCAGTGGAAAACTAAGCCACATAGAATTCATTTAAAGTTGTTGTAGCAATTTTGCATAATTTTGCATCAGTTCCAAGTGAAAATATTTGGATTGTGAATCCAACAATTACATAAATATTTTGTATATGTAAACAGTTGTTGAAACTTCTTTTTGCTGGAATAAGACATCCAGTGTTTTTTTCTCAATTTACATAAAATCTGTCAAGCTAAGTTTTCTACATATATTTATTGACCTGCATCCTAAAAGCACTTTGCATGATACTGAATGAACACAGTCCTATAAATCTGTATGCAGGAATACATTTCCATTCATAAAGGAATATTATCCAAGCCCTTAAGTAAAAAGCTACCTACTTTTTATTTTGTACAATTAGATTCCTAGTTCTCTGAATATAATCATGAACAAGAACAATAAATGAAGCAAGTTTCAAACCAATGTAAATTCTTTCTACTCTTGTTAAAAAATAAAAAACCAAACATCCTGATACACAAACACAACATTTCCAACACCACCATTTCCCACTCTTAGTCACATAAGATGTGGAGCTACAATTTAATATTTATGCAGAGACATATGAATTAAAAATATCACATTCTCATATTGTATTTGGGAGACAACTTCATGTTCTCCTGGATAGAATTTGAATGTTGTGCTTTCAAATTGCACTTCAAAATATTTGTAGTTCTTCAAACATGGTAGCTAACTGGGTTGACAGTTCTTAGCTGCCAAGAACAATCTTAGATGTGGTCCCCTTTCTGTTCAATGTGTGATTATTTTAATAGTACGTGGAGGACAGAGGTAGATAGCTCTTTATCAGGAATACATTGGTGAAGATGTGGTTTTTCAATTGGACACAAATGTAATACCCAAGGTGCAATGAGAAGATAATAAAACAGGTAAGATAGCCTGCAAAGTGAATGAGCTTTACTTAAGTTCAATTGTGATTACATTGCCACCTCTACTTACACTGGTGCCCTCATGCATTTATTTTCCTTTAGCCTAGTGAGTATTTTTATAGATCTCTAGAATTTTCTTGGGGTATCTCCTGGTTCTCAGTGTAAATATACTGGGAATAAAATAAACCCAACAATGTTATCTATAACTAAATGATTAATAGGAATCTATGATACTATTTTTGGAATGAAAATTGAATTTGTATATAGAATATATGCTCTTTCTAGTTTTCTAAGTAAACTTTAGAAATACTTATTCATTATCAGTATGTATGAAATAGTGTAGACATTTCCTTGAACTCAATTTTTTTCCTGTTGGCATTGATATTGAGCATGTAATGCTAAGTCATTTCAGTCATGTTCAACTCTTTGTGGTGCTTTGGACTATAGCTCACCAGGCTCCTCTGTCTATAGGATTCTCCAGGCAAGAATACTTCAGTGGGTCACCTTGCCCTCCTCTAGGGGATCTTCCCAACCCAGAGACTGAATCCATGTCTCTTAAGTCTCCTACGTTGGCAAGTGGGTTTTTTTACCACTGGCACCACCTGGGAAGCCCTAAGCATGTAACTAATGCCTTGAATAAAAATATCTACAAAACAAAGTCTCTCTTTCCTGAACAATATCATTGAGGACATTCATTCAGGAGCCAGCCATGAAAATTAAAGAGATATGATCAAGCCAAATTTGACAAAAATATGCAGAGTTCTATTGTTAAGGGGCCATAGAACCAGTCTAATGTGATAAACAGATATTGCCAAACTATTATTTAGTAAATTAACTGAAATTGTAGTAAACATGATGTGAGAAACATGCAGAGCTTTACCCATCTTTATTTATCTAGAGTAACTTTCAAACTTAATAGTTAACTAGTAGTGTGTATTTCTGCTTCCTAAGTTGAGATGGTTTGTTTTTTAGTAAGTGTGTTCGCTTACTCAATAATCACATACAAACTTAAAGCCAGTTAACATTTTGTATAATCAGATGTCTTAATAAAATACTTTCATCAATTAGTTGAAGCATACCCATTAGTAGTAGTACAACCTACCTAAGGAGTACAATGAAATATTCTTAAGTGGCAAATCTGTAACTTCTATTTTTACTTGGAGGATAAAAGACTAACTTCTTAATAGTCCTAATCTGATTTGGTCTATTCATTCTAATTTCATATTTATATCAAGAATTAAAAAACAATGAATTATTAAGAAGTTCTCCTGAATTATACCTGGGTTTTATACTTTGAGTTAGTTCAAGACTCATACATTTTGAAATTTAGATTTAATGGTATGTAACTCATTTTGACTGTGTAGATCACAATAAACTGTGGGAAATTCTGAAAGACATGGGAATACCAGACCACCTGACCTGCCTCTTGAGAAACCTATATGCAGGTCAGGAAGCAACAGTTAGAACTGGACATGCAACAGACTGGTTCCAAATAGGAAAAGGAGTACATCAAGGCTGTATATTGTCACCCTGCTTATTTAAATTATATGCAGAGTACTTCATGAGAAACGCTGGGGTGGAAGAAACACAGGCTGGAATCAAGATTGCTGGGAGAAATATCAATAACCTCAGCTATGCAGATGACACCACCCTTATGGCCGAAAAGTGAAGAGGAACTAAAAAGGCTCTTGATGAAAGTGAAACTGGAGAGTGAAAAAGTTAGCTTAAAGCTCAACATTCAGAAAATGAAGATCATGGCACACCAGGGAGGCCTGGCGTGCTGCGATTCATGGGGTCGCAAAGAGTCGGACATGACTATGCGACTGAACTGAACTTAACTCATAACTTGATGGTCCAATATAAATGTGTCTTTATGTGCTGTGTTTAGGTTGAGAAATAAAGATTACTGTTGTTCGGGTACAATAAGGAAAATGAGTAGATAGCAAAGATGTATGTAAGTAACTAAAATTATATATATATATATATATATATATATATATATATATATCTCACTATGTTACCTTGAGAAGAGTCCCATATTCTGATTCTCAAACTGGTTATTTAGAAAATCTCTAAGCGAACATCAACAGATTTCTAAATACGTATTTTCCTTTGATAAGTTGAAAGTAATATTAAAATACTATCAGGTAGTCTATGTTTAAAAATGTAATAGATTCATTGACCTTCTTGGCTCATAAAGTTTTGACATCAGTACTGTGGGAGGACTGTTTCCAATAAATGTATTTTAACTCTGGACTGGAAGAAACACAAGCTGGAATCAAGATTGCCGGGAGAAATATCAATAACCTCAGATATGCAAATGATACCACCCTTATGGCAGAAAGTGAAGAGGAACTAAAAAGCCTCTTGATGAAAGTGAAAGTGGACAGTGAAAAAGTTGGCTTAAAGCTCAACATTCAGAAAACGAAGATCATGGCATCCGGTCCCATCACTTCATGGGAAATAGATGGGGAAACAGTGGAAACTGTGTCAGACTTTATTTTGGGGGGCTCCAAAATCACTGCAGATGGTAACTGCAGCCATGAAATTAAAAGACACTTACTCCTTGGAAGGAAAGTTATGACCAACCTAGATAGCATATTCAAAAGCAGAGACATTACTTTGCCAACAAAGGTCTGTCTAGTCAAGGCTATGGTTTTTCCAATGGTCATGTATGGATGTGAGAGGTGGACTGTGAAGAAAGCTGAGCGCCGAAGAATTGATGCTTTTGAACTCTGGTGTTGGAAAAGACTCTTGAGAGTCCCTTGGACTGCAAGGAGATCCAACCAGTCCATTCTGAAGGAGATCAGCCCTGGGATTTCTTTGGAAGGAATGATGCTAAAGCTGAAACTCCAGTACTTTGGCCACCTCATGCGAAGAGTTGACTCATTGGAAAAGACTCTGATGCTGGGAGGGATTAGGGGCAGGAGGAGAAGGGGATGACAGAGGATGAGATGGCTGGATGGCATCACTGACTCGATGGACGTGAGTCTGAGTGAACTCCGGGAGTTGGTGATGGACAGGGAGGCCTGGCGTGCTGCGATTCATGGGGTCGCAAAGAGTTGGACAGGACTGAGCAACTGAACTGAACTGAACTTAAACCCCTTATTACATATGTATATGAAGTTGATAAAGTAATGATATGGGTATGCCACATATCAAATTCTTATTTTCATGCAACTGTGATTAGTTAGCATAATGTTTTCAGTCAATCTCTTTTCTATTTACAACTCCACTATTCCATTTGTAATGAAGCTAACATCTTCCCAAGTTGTAAACATCCTCCTAGTTAAACAAAATTAAATGTTTAAATAGAAGCACATTCTTCATATCTCATTCTTTGTAGATTATTTTTGTACCGGAGTATTTAAGTCTCAAGCTCTAAAATCTAGGATAAATCATAAAAATAAAAGTCAGAACTGGAATCTGAAATCCAAGATGGTTTACTTATTCATTTAAGATGTGACCTTGGCAAGTGACTCCTCCTTGGCACTGTTTTCTTCATCCATAGAGTGAACGTGCTAGCCTAGTTTAGTGGTTTTTTACTTTTCAGACAGAAGTCTCTTCTCAAACATACATATATATAATCTCAACATGTATAAAAGTGAATGATAATAATGGAGCTTTTCTTAGGGAAGAAGCCATGAGGAAGGAGGACAGTGGGGTGGGGCTGAGTGACCCGGGAGTCCAACCCTGTATGCTGCCTGTCCCCTTCCCACAAAACCTACTGAAGATGCTCTCAGTTCAATTCAGTTCAGTCGCTCAGTCGTGTCCGAGTCTTTGTGACCCCATGAACTGTAGCATGCCAGGCCTCTCTGTCCCTCACTAACTCCCGGAGTTCACCCAAACCCATATCCATTGAGTCGGTGATGCCATCCAACCATCTCATCCTCTGTTGTCCCCTTCTCCTCCTTCCCTCAATCTTTCCCAGCATCAGGGTCTTTTCCAATGAGTCAGCTCTCTGCATCAGGTGGCCAAAGTACTGGAGTTTCAGCTTCAACATTAGTCCCTCCAATGAACACCCAGGACTCATGTCCTTTAGGATGGACTGGTTGGATCTCCTTGCAGTCCAAGGGACTCTCAAGAGTCTTCTCCAACACCACAGTTCAAAAGCATCAATTCTTCGGCATTCAGCTTTCTTCATAGTCCAACTCTCACATCCATACATGACCACTGGAAAAACTATAGCCTTGACTAGACAGACTTTGTTGCTAAAGTAATGCCTCTGCTTCTTAATATGCTGTCTAGGTTGATCATAACTTTTCTTCTAAGAAGCAAGTGTCTTTTAATTTCATGGCTGCAGTCACCATCTGCAGTGATTTTGGAGCCCCCCAAAAATAAAGTCTGACACTGTTTCCACTGTCTCCCCATTGGTTTGCCATGAAGTGATGGAACTGGATGCCATGATCTTAGTTTTCTGAATGCTGAGCTTTAAGCCAACTTTTCAGTCTCCTCTTTCACTTTCATCAAGAGGCTCTTTAGTTCTTCTTCACTTTATGCCATAAGGGTGGTGTCATCTGCATATCTGAGATTATTGATATTTCCCCCGGCAATCCTGATTCCACCTTCTGCTTCCTCTAGCCCAGCATTTCTCATGATGTACTCTGCATATAAGTTAAATAAGCAGGGTGACAGTATAAAGCCTTGATGTACTCCTTTTCCTCTTTGGAACCAGTCTGTTGTTCCACGTCTAGTTCTGTTGCTTCCTGACCTGCATATAGGCTTCTCAAGAGGCAGGTCAGGTGGTCTGGTATTCCCATCTCTTGAAGAATTTGCCACTGTTTATTGTGATCCACACAGTCAAAGGCCTTGGCATAGTCAATAAAGCAGAAACAGATGTTCCTCTGGAACATGTTCTTCTCTTGCTTTTTCCATGATCCAGCGGATGTTGGCAATTTGATCTCTGGTTCCTCTGCCTTTTCTAAAACCAGTTTTAACATCTGGAAGTTCATGGTTCATGTATTGTTGTAGCCTGGCTTGGAGAATTTTGAGCATTACTTTACTAGCGTCTGAGATGAGTGCAATTGTGCGGTAGTTTGAGCATTCTTTGGCATTGTTTTTTCTTTGGGATTGGAATGAAAGCTGACTTTTTCCAGTCCTGTGGCCACTGCTGAGTTTTCCAAATTTGCTGGCATATTGAGTGTATCACTTTCACAGCATCATCTTTCAGGATTTGAAATAGCTCCACTTGAATTCCTTCACCTCCACTAGCTTTGTTCATAGTGATGCTTCCTAAGGCCCACCTGACATCACATTCCAGGATGTCTGGCTCTAGGTGAGTGTGAGTAATCACACCTTCGTGATTATCTGGGTCATGAAGATCTTTTTTGTACAGTTCTTCTGTGTATTCTTGCCACCTCTTCTTAATATCTTATACTTCTGTTAGGTCCATACCATTTCTGTCCTTTATTGAGCCCATCTTTGCATGAAATGTTCCCTTGGTATCTCTAATTTTATTGAAGAGATCTCTAGTCTTTCCGATTCTATTGTTTTCCTCTATTTCTTTGCACTGATGACTAAGGAAGGCTTTCTTATCTCTCCTTGCTATTCTTTGGAACTCTGCATTCGAATGAGTATATCTTTCCTTTCTCCTTTGCTTTTCGCGTCTCTACTTTTCACAGCTATTTGTAAGGCCTCCTCAGACAGCCATTTTGCTGTTTTGCATTTCTTTTTCGTGGGGATGGTCTTGCTCTCTGTCTCCAGTACAGTGTCACGAACCTCCATCCATAGTTCATCAGGCACTCTGTCTATCAGATCTAGTCCCTTAAATCTATTTCTCACTTCCACTGTATAGTCATAAGGAATTTGATTTAGGTCTTACCTGAATGGTCTAGTCTACATCAAATAGTTCCTCAGATGCCATAGATGGATTTTGAAAATAATGTGATTATATGATTTTTACATTTCTTTAAAATTCCAAAATAATGTGATCTCAATTACATAAATTGATATTTGTCTGTTAAAGCCCTGAGAATCCTATCTTTAAAAAACAAATGATATATGCAAATATAAGTTGATTTTAATCTATGATAAGAAGGATTCTAAGGTTAAGAGCCCACAACTCATATTAAATCCTCTGACTTAAGTATTCCATAAAATTGCTTCATAATGTCACCACATAATTCGTATTTAGGAAATGAATACATTAATAAAATGCGAAGTCACCCTTTAAGATGCAGAAAATTACAAAAAGTCTTTTAGTTAAATTTTTATTCTCTTGTCCATCTGTACATTTTACTGTGGAGATGAGAAAGAAAAATTTTTTTGGTAAACTTAAAGGCAGAATGTGCTATAAAATGAAGATTCTTCACTCCCAGTTTTGGTTACCAGAAAGAGAACACTTCTGCCAACACATGTGTACAACTAATAGATTCTTGAGGTCATAGGAAGTAGAGCAATGGAAAATGAGGGAGAAGAGAACACATTGTACAAAATAGTTAATTGCTCAGAAAAAAAAAAAAAAAAAAGCCTGCAGGAGACATGGTTCTTCATAAGCTGTCATTTTCTTTGCCAGTTCCTGAAATGCATGTGATGGATGTAAGGCAAGGGGAACAGGTTTTCACTGTGACGAGTTTCTGGTGACCTTTATGAGCAAGGGTTCTCTTCTACCTCACATTAAGACAATGCATAAAATTAAGTTTTCAGTAATCCCAAAAGGACTCAAAGTTAACCTGTCCCAGCAGTTCCCTTATATAAATTTTGTGGCACAGTTCACCTTCCGCAAGAATAAAGTGTAGATCATTACTTTCCAACAGCCCTGTAAAGAGACCTACTTTACCACACTCCAGGGAAGTTAACGTTCTAGATCTTGAAGTGTCTTTCTGGAACGTGAAGTAATTTGTGGTTTTCTTCTAGTAGCGCTGTTAACTCTTGTATTTTTTTTAGGTCCGTGGGGCCGATGCATGGGAGACGGATGTGGCCCAGGAGGCATTCAGACCCGGGCTGTGTGGTGTGCACATGTGGAAGGATGGACAACGTTGCATACAAACTGCAAGCCAGCCGAGAGACCCAGTAACCAGCAGAATTGTTTCAAAGTCTGTGACTGGCACAAAGAGTTGTACGACTGGAGGCTGGGCCCGTGGAATCAGTGTCAGCCGGTGATTTCAAAAAGCCTGGAGAAACCCCTGGAGTGCGTTAAGGGAGAGGAAGGCATTCAGGTGCGGGAGATAACGTGCATCGAGAAAGAGAAAGATGTCCCTGCGGAGGATATCATCTGTGAGTACTTCGAGCCCAAGCCGCTCCTGGAGCAGGCCTGCCTCATCCCCTGCCGGCAGGACTGCATCGTGTCCGAGTTTTCCGCCTGGTCGGAATGCTCCAAGACGTGCGGCAGCGGGCTCCAGCACCGGACGCGTCACGTGGTGGCGCCCCCCCAGTTCGGCGGCTCGGGGTGCCCGAACCTGACGGAGTTTCAGGTGTGCCAGTCTGGCCCCTGCGAGGCCGAGGAGCGCATGTACAGCTTGCAGGTGGGGCCCTGGAGCACGTGCTCGATGCCCCACTCGAGACAAGTGAGACAGGCCAGGAGACGGGCGAAGAGTAAAGAGCGGGACAAGGACCGAGGGAAAGGGGTAAAGGATCCAGAGGCCCGTGAACTGATCAAGAAGAAGAGAAACAGAAACAGGCAGAACCGCCAAGAGAACAAATACTGGGACATCCAGATTGGATACCAGACCAGAGAGGTTATGTGCACGAACAAGACAGGGAAAGCTGCGGATTTGAGGTAAGGTATCTCTCTGTCAAGACCACGCGTTAGAGAGTATTTGAGACCTGTGGTTGGAAGTCCTGAAATTCGTCTGTGTGTCCACCTAGGGGAAGCCACCCCCAAGGGGGTCATTTTTCATTTTAAGGAACTTATATGTTTGTGGGTTTCCTGAAGTTATTTTTGTTTTGTTCATACTTAGGCACTCTACCACTAGAGTTCATTTAAATTTTTCTGTCAAAATCTAAAGCTTAGGAGATTCTCTATAAGATGATACTGCTGCTTTAAGTCAGCAATGCTGTTTTACACCTATAAGGGGAAAAAAAAAAAAAAAGACTTACATAAAGGGCTGGAGTTTAGGAATGTTCAATTCAGGTACTTATTTTAGTGAGACTAAGGCACATTTGCAATTTCTAAGTTTATAGCATTTTCAGAATTACCCTATAAACAAAATCTAAACCACCACCCAGGGAGCTATTTGTAAGAATAATTCCTTTCACATTTTATAAAATGGAATAACTTTCCCCAGAGAAGAAAAGGGGGAACCAGCAGAAAACAAGGTAAGTAGAAGTTATTTAATCATGAGTAGCTTAGTTTAGAAAACATGTAATTAATTGGCTGCATTGTCTAGACAGAAATTATTTGTCAAGTTATCTCTGGGTAAACAAGGACTGTATTATGAAAGACTTTCTCATGTATGATTTATTTCTTGTGAAAATATTCATTGAGGATTATCTGAAGGATATGAGGTTCTCTGGATATTCTAAATTTTGCTCTTGGATAAGCCAGACCATCTGGGAGTGGCTTATCTGAATCATTTGCATAATTGCTTCTTCTGAAATATTTACGCAACTATGATTTGGAGTGAACTGAGAGAAATTATGGTAACATCACTCAGAATTTTATATCATATTTATTGTAGAAATGACATTGAAAGTGTCATCTGCTCCATCACACAGTCTGTTCTCTTGATTAAAAACACATAAGATAAATTTCACAGAAGTCTCAATCCATGTGCTTCTGGTGAGCATCTGGATCGTTTTCCTTATGGCCCCTGGAAATCTTGTAATAGGTCACGTTTTCCTGTTTACTTTGGCTCTTGAGAATATAAATAGGACTGTGTGGCATGCCTATTATTCACTAACCACCACCCCTCACCTACCCCCCTTCCCCGACCCCACCACTGGCTTCTTTTCCTTCTCATCCTGATTATTTTCCTTCATTCTTTCCTGTCTAATGATTTTACTGTCTATGGATTTTGAAAGCTGACCGAAAGCCTTTTTGAAGCAGGATACAATTGAAATAAGTGAGAAAACAGACAATTGATACATCAATTGATGAGAGACAATTTCTCTCATCATAGTGTTGTTCTGGTTACTATTTTTAGGATATTTGCTACTCCCGTTTTTTACTTACACAATAGTATTTTCTTTCAGCCATACAGTAATTTGCTCTTTCTGTCTATTCAGAAGGTGTTTGTCCAACTATTTTTCTGGTCTTGCTAAAGTATACTTCTCCTGCCTTCATTACTCAGGTTCCCTATAACCCCCTATGTGTGTGTGTGTGTGTTCACCTCTGATGCTGTCATGTACATTTTCAGTTCAATCTCTGTTTTTTCTTTTCTGACTGACCTTTTCTTGGTGATTTCCTGATCTCTTTTCCTAAAGTATTAGTTGTATTAGTTATTTGGCTCCCACCATTTAATTGAATGAGCCTCCAAGGCAACTTGAGTTTTCTCCTGCTGTCACTGGGTTAATATACTGTAGACATTTAATTTCATGTTGACTACTGAATTAAAAGTATAATTAGAATAGTAGCTAACACTGCATGGAACCTGATATTCCCAACCAGTTATTTGGAAGTAAATAGATTTAAAAATCTGTAGATCTGTCAGGTTCTTATTTCATTAGACATATCATATCTATTCCAATAAAATGACACTTGCATGTATGTTACAATTTACTTAGTTTATACTAGGCTATAAATGAAACTTTATGTTAAAACAAATTGCTTCATAATATTTCTCTTATTTGAAGACTATACAGACTATATGAATATCTCTGGTTAAGAGAGTTAGTTTTAGTAAAGAAGAGACAACAATTAGATATTTTTCTCACATTACACAATATCAGTGAAGCTAATAAAGTGTGAAGAGTAGATGGATAACTCCAACAAAGAACAGGGCCACAGGTGCAAGACTTGATGATTAAAGTGTTTCATCTTATATCAAATTCAGAAACAGTTTCATGATGTAAGAGAATAAAAAGTTATTTAGTAAAGCTAAAAAGGCCTATTACAAAACCTAAATAAACTTAGCTAAATAAATCTAAGAATCTTGGGCAAGCAGTTCATAGCGCAAATAAAAATTTTAGTAGAATTGCTGCTAGAACTTCAAAGCTAAAGATGATAGATTTGCTTTCTGCTTCAAACAGACTAAAATCAATAAGGATGAAAGACGTGAATGAAAGTCCGTCTTTTATGACAATGGGAAACAATCACAGTCGCAAACCATAATTGATAGACAAGATTTGGCCAATGCAGTGAAATTAGATATAATTAGAGAGGGCAATTAGAGGGACATCATGTTTTTACATCTTTCGTAAGCACTTAAAATCCCTAAGAGTAGCTTGAAATTTCTGAGGTGCCAAGTCCATGACACCTCTTACAATGGCATGAACTGTGTTAGTGAGAGTGCTGTTGGAGCACCCTTGGGTTCTGTTTGAAAACAGAATGACGTAATAGAAGGACTGGAGGAAACTCAGTATGCCATTATTGCTAAGAAAAGACTATTAGTTTGATAGACTAGGGGATTAAAATTTTGATGACCAGTAGAAGAGAGTTATAAAGCATTACACACACTATGACATAAGGGGCTTCCTTGTGAACCTGTGATTTCCAGCCGGGCCTGAATAGAGTCTTAACCTAGGTAAAGAGTTGTTAGGAAAGTATTAACAAATAGCTTTTCAAGAAACCAAACATATTAAAGGAAATATGGTCTTCTGAATCAAAACCAGAAGTTTAGTGATCGAAGAAGAGTCAAGAAAATAGAATTTTAAAACTGATTTGTCACAGCTCAGAAACGAATTATAAAACAAGAAAGTCAAATTTATATTGCATGCATCAGTAAGTAGAAGATATTCCATGGTACAAGGTGTCAGTGAGATGGAAAACAGTTTAAGAACATCAAGTAAACTCCAATTTAAAAAAACAAAAAAGATGGTGGATCTGAAAATAAAAGAGACCCCTATATGAAATAATGGGATTCCTCAAAACAAGAAAAAAAAAATAGATCAGAAAAAAGGAAAGGAAAAGAAGATAAAACCCCCAAAATATAATTGAAGACTTTCCTGAGCTTGAAAAGCTTTAATCTGCAGATTGAAATTGCAAAGGGCCAATATTCTGCTAGAGGAGACTGAAATAATGTTCTTGTGGAAGAACTAATACAGAACAATTTTATGAAGAGAGATAGACAAAGAGGCACCAAACCAAAGAACAGAATAATACCCAATTCTGAAACACTAGAAGCATTTCCTTTGTAGAGAAAAATAAGATAAGGCAGCACATTATCTCCACTGTTAACATTGATCTGTTGGTCCCAGTCAATGTAGTTGAAAAGAGCAAGAAGTGAAAACTGGAAAGCAGGTGGAAATATTAAGATTTTTTTCTAGATGTTTTATAAAACTCAAGATATCCAATTTAAAAAAAACAGTATAAACAATAAAATACTTCAATAGGATGGATGGACACGAAGATAATATCCCAAATCAATATATCTCATAGATGCAAACTGCAATTAGCTAAACATGATGGAAACAAAGTACTAAAATATCCCATTTACAATAGTAAAAAAATATGTAAATAAATCTACTTATAAAGTTTCTGCACAGAGTACCAGACTTGGAAAGGTACAAAAGTAAATGTGTGCCTGTCCAGAACATCTAGTAAATATATCAACTGTTCCTACAGTGTTACTGTAAAACAAACAAGAGAAAAGTAAGTAGAAGCCAGGGAAATTCTGAAAAATCAAAGTAGAGAGCAAAGACTAATATCACAAGATAATTCAATCATTTTATTCATTGAATAATAACAACAATTTTATGTTAGTGCATGAACAGTCAGATCAGAAAAGAGTCTAGAAAAAAGATCCTGAAAACCCTACAACATGGTACCCTTGAGGAAGGAGCATTTCCAAGCTCGGGAAAAGATACAATTTAATGTTTGTTTTGTTTGTGGGCAATTGCTGCCCCATGTAAAGAAGAAGTGGGGAGGGCAGAAAAATTGTATCCCCTTTTCAGTTGTATACCAAGCAAAGTCCAGGTTCATTTAATACTTAAAAATGTTGTCTTTTTAAATACTTGAAGAAAGGATGGAATGTTAAAATCTTAAAATAAGGAAGTATGCCTTAGGCCACAGAATCCAGAGGGCATACAGGAAAAGATTGATCCATACTATTTATTGGAATAAAGAAAACTTTGCTTAGGAAAAATTGTTATCAATTAATATCCAAATAGATAAACCAAAAAAAAATTTTTTTGATATGTAAAATTGACACAGAGCTAGTTTTCTTAATGCTAAAGAACTCCTATAAATCATTAGGGGAAAAGTCCAAAATCTAACGTGGAAATAGCCAAAAGTTCAAGAGAATGAAAAGACAAACCACACTGAGGAAACCATCTGCAAGACACATTTGATAAAGGGCTGCTATCCAAAATACATGAAGAACTCTTAACAGTCAGCAGAAAGAAAACAAATTACTGGATTAAAAAATGCACTGGAAAGCTTTAACAAACCCCTCACCAAAGAAGATATACAGATGGCAGATAAGCATATGAGAAGATGCTGCAAGTCATATGTCATCCAGGAGATGCAAATGAAAGCAGTAATGTGATACCACCACAGACATATTAGAATGGCCAAAGTCCAATAGACGGGCAACACCGAAAGCCGGTGAAGATGTGGGGCAACAGGAACTTTCCTACATTGCTGGCAGGAATACAGACCGGCACAGCCATGTCAGAAGACAGATTGGCAGCTTCTTACAAAACTAAGTCTACTCTTACCAAATGATTATGCTTCTTGGTATTTACCCAAAGGAACGGAAAACATATGTCTACACAGAAATCTACACATGGATGTGTATAACAGCTTTATTAATAATTACCAAAATCTGCAGGCATCCAAGCTGTCTTTCAGTAGGTGAATGGATAAAGTAACTGTGTTACATTCAGACAACAGAGTATTTTTCAGTGCTTAAAAAGAAATACACTATCAAGCCATGAAAACACATGGAGGAAACTTAAATGCATATTACTTTGTGAAAGAAGCCAATTTGAAGAGGCTGCATAGTGTATGCTTCCAACTATATGGCACCCTGGAAATGGCAAAACTACGGAGACAATAAAGAGATCAGTGTTCTAGGGGTTAGATGGAAGGGTAGAATATATAGGCAGGTCACAGAGAATTTTTAGGGCAACAAAACTACTCATTAGTATCATGTAATACTGTGACAATTGACAAATATCCAAACCCATTGAATGTACAACACCAAGAGTGAGCCATAATATACACTACAGGTTGTGGGTGATAATGACGTGTCAGTGTAGATTCATCAGTACCGCTCTGATGGGGGATGATGATAATGGGTGAGGGTATGCATGTGTCAAGGCAGAGGGTATATGGCAACTCTTGTGTGTTTTTCACTCAATTTTACTGTGAACTTAAAACTGCTCTAAAAATCATGTCTATTAAATTCAGCAAAGGACAGGATCAGGTCAGAGAAAATATGCTAATCCTCAATCATAATTAAGAAGTATAAAACATTGTTCCGTCTCATTTTCACCTGTCAGATTAGCAAATAAAAATGTTTGGTAGTGTACCAGGAATTATAGCCTCCAGGTTTGGTGATTCATTAAAAGGACTCACAGGAATCAGCATATAACTGCATTCATGGGTAAGATTTATTACAGTGAAAGGAGACAGAGCAAAATTAGCCAAGGAAAATGTGCATGCAGAGAAGATGAGAGGAAACCAGAGGCAAGCTTCCAGGGTCTGTCTCTGAGGAGTTTCAGCCTGTGCCCCTCCAGCACACTCAGTGCCCCCAAGTTTTTATTGGAGTTGAACACATAAGCACTCTCTACCTAGCATATACAAAACTTGCAAACTCCCAGAGGGAAAACAGTGTTCTCCATAAATCAAATTGCTTAGACAAACAAATTAGTCACTGAGAGCCACTTTATAATTTAGAGCAGTTTTATCATTTAGAGAAAATTTGATATCAGTGTAGGGAACTGCTTACAAGTTAAATTACCAGATGCCAGCTAATGGCCAGTCCTACAAACAAGGCCTTTGTTTGGATAGAAGCCTAAGACTTGCTGGTGTAGCACCAGTAGTATTTAATTAGGGAAAGAAAGCCTGTTATACACTGTTGGTGGGGGAAAAAATTGGTAAAAAGTATTTGAAAATAATTTTATAAAATGTGTCAAAATTAAAAATACATGTTCTCTTTGGCAGTGATTTTATTTCTAGAATTTAAAAAAATGCATCTGTGTGTAAATATATGTATAGCTCTCATTATACCATGATTTGTTACAGAAAAACAATCTAAAACCCACCAGTAAAGGGCTACTTAAATCATGGTGATTCCACATGTAGAGGGTTTTCAAGATGGCATTTGTGGTAAAGAACCTGCCTGCAAATGCAAGAGACACAGGAGATATGGGTTTGATCTCCTGGGTTGGAAAGGTCCCTTGGAGGAGGGCATCACAACCTACTCCAGTCTTCTTGCCTGGAGAATCCTATGGACAGAGGAGCCTGGTGGGCTACACCCCGTAGGGTCTCAAAGAGTCGAACATAACTGAAGCAACTTAGCAGGAATGTCACATATGGAATGCCATTGCAGTTATTACCAAGTGAGGTTATGCATCTCAATGCAGACTGCCATAACAAAGTATCATAGACTAGGTGCCTTATAAATAACAGAAAAGATTTTTTCTCACAGTTCTGGAGGCTGAGAAGTCCAGGATCAAAGCATCAGCAAATCTGGTATATGATAAGAGTCCTCTTCCAGTGTGCAGGCTCCTAACTTCTCACTGTATCTTCTCATGGCAGAATCCGGGAGAGAGCTCTCTCTAGGATTCCTTTATAAGGGCACTAATGCCATTCATGAGAGCTCCATCTTCATGATTATCTCCCAAGATCCCAACTCATAGAATCACATGGAGGGTTAAAGTTTTCATCATATGAATTTTAGGGGGACACAAGCATTCAGTCCATTGCAGTATGTGACTTCTCTTTAAACTTAAATAAGAGAGTAAGGAGTTAGGGTTTTAATTTCCTGCCTTGAAATTAGCCAGTAAAAACTGATAAAAGAAATAATCACTTTTGTTTATAGTATTAAAAAAAGGAAGTTGACTGGCGTGAAATGGTACCTCATTGTGGTTTTGATTTGCATTTCTCTGATAATGAGTAATGTTGAGCATCTTTTCATGTGTTTGTTAGCCATCTGTATGTCTTCTTTGGAGAAATGTCTGTTTAGTTCTTTGGCCCATTTTTTGATTGGGTCGTTTATTTTTCTGATATTGAGCTGCAGGAGTTGCTTGTATATTTTTGAGATTAGTTGTTTGTCATTTGCTTCATTTGCTATTATTTTCTCCCATTCTGAAGGCTGTCTTTTTACCTTGCATATAGTTTTTTTTGTTGTGCAGAAGCCTTTAATTTTAATGAGGTCCCATTTGTTTATTTTTGCTTTTATTTCCAATATTCTTGGAGGTGGGTCACAGAGGATCCTGCTGTGATGTATGTCACAGAGTATTTTACTATGTTCTCCTCTAGGAGTTTTATAGTTTCTGGTCTTACATTGAGATCTTTAATCCATTTTGAGTTTATTTTTGTGTATGGTGTTAGAAAGTGTTCTAGTTTCATTCTTTTACAAGTGGTTGACCACTTTTCCCAGCACCACTTGTTAAAGAGATTGTCTTTAATCCATTGTATATTCTTGCCTCCTTTGTCAAAGATAAGGTGTCCATATGTGCGTGGATTTATCTCTGGGCTTTCTATTTTGTTCCATTGATCTATATTTCTGTCTTTGTGCCAGTACCATACTGTCTTGATGACTGGCTTTGTAGTAGAGCCTGAAGTCAGGCAGGTTGATTCCTCCAGTTCCATTCTTCTTTCTCAAGATTGCTTTGGCTATTGGAGATTTTTTGTATTTCTGTACAAATTGTGAAATTACTTGTTCTAGCTCTGTGAAAAATACCATTGGTAGCTTGATAGGGATTGCATTGAAAAAGTATCCACGTGAAAATTCCAGATGTAAAGGAAGGAGGAATCTAGGACTTAGAGGTGGGAAGGAGATTCCTTTAATTAGAACCCAATCCAGGAAGATCCACTCAAGAATCTTTTCCTTTGGAGTATCTCAGTCCTGCTAGGTGGGCATGGCCCCTCCACAAGAGGAGAGGGGGAAAGTCCTTAGTAGCCAATTCCACATCCATGTACCACAGGGGAAGTAAACCCTAACCCCTCATCTCCTGACTGAGTTAAGTTGTCAAAAGTCAAGTGGAGAATAAGAGGGTATAGGAGGCAGAGATTTCTTGATTGTAGCAAGCGTAGCTTTAAAGCTCTTAAGATTTAAGCCTTGGCTATAGGTCACGCTGACCTCTGGAAATCTTTTAGCTGTCCCAGCTCACCAGTTCCTGGGTCTACATTTCAAAGGCATATATTTTAGGAAGAACTATGGAATCTTCTAGATGTAATACAAAGCATTTAGTCAAAGTAGGACCTACTTTTGAAAATATCTTCCATCTAAACATGCCTTGTTTCATTGTGTTGCCCAACAAAGGCAATTGGTTGCAAGTATAAATCCAATAGAAGCAATACTAAGAAGTGTGGGAAATTCAGCCCAGTAAATTCCTGAGGGAATAAGATTTAGGATTTAAAACAAATTTCTGTTGGCTAAGCCAAGAAAAAGTAGATTTATCAAGCTTCTAGATAATGCCATATATCAGGCATTTTAGGCACAAATATAGAAGGATTAAAAAAAAATCTCAATCCATAAATATAGTCAACTCATCTCTGACAAAGCAGCAAAAGCAATATGCTGGAGCAAGGATAGTCTCTTCAACAAATGGTGCTGGAACAACTGAATATCCAAGTGCAGAAAAATTCTAAACATAGACTTTACACCCTTCACAAAAATTAACTCAGCCTCCAACAAACAAGATGCCCTTTCATAGGTGAATGGATGAGCAAGATTTGTTTACATTTAGACAATGGGGCGTTATTCAGTGCTAAAAAGAAATGAGCTATCAAGTCATGAAAACACATGGAAGAAACTAAGTGAAGGAAGCCAATCTGAAAAGGCTACGTACTATGTGATTCTAACTACATATGTCATATTCTGGAAAAGGCAAAACTATGGAGACAATAAAAAGGTCAGTGTTGCCAATAGTTAGATGGGAGAAAGAGATGAAAAGGGAAGGCTTTTAAGGCAGTGAAAATACTGTGCATAATATGGTAATGATGAATAGATGCCATTATACTTTCATTCAAACCCATAGAATGCACACCACCATGAGTGAACCATAATGTAAACTATGGACTTTGAGTGATAATGATGTGTCAAAGTAGGTTCATCCTTGGTTAAAAAAATAATGTACCTTTCTAGTGAGTGATTTGATAATGGGAGAGGCTTTGCATCTGTGGGGGCAGGGAGTATATAAGAAATTTCTGTGACTTCCTCTCAATTTGTGGTAAATTTAAAACTGCTCTAAAATAAGTAATCTTTTTTAAAAACAAAAACTGCCTAATACATGAAGAATAAAATAGTAACTCCCAGAAATACTGACACATTGGAGTATTTTTCTCTGAGTTTGTTACCAATTTTCTTTTTTTTTTAGTCTCTATATAAATGCATCTTAACATTTCAGTAGTGATGAATCATGCTCAAATGACTTATTTTTTCCCTAAACTCATGCTTTTTTTTACATACCCTCTCAACTTCAAAATTAAATCTTATTGAGCAGGAAATTGTATTTCTTTTCAACACAGTCTCTTTCTGTGTGTTTCCTGTTTTACATTAGAATATTTGTTAACTACTCCATCCTTTTAAGCTTGCTGTCTAGAATTGGTCATGTAAAAGCTACTGGCTTTACAACAGTCTGAAAATTGCAAAATTTAAGTAATAGATAATTAAGAGAAATACGTTGTTAATAAGAATAGGGAAACCTATGCCCTCATGGCTACACACCATTGCACAAGACATTTAAACTTTGTGGGACTTAAATTTTTTCACCCATAAACTATATGTGTGGACAGTGTTAGGCAGTGATGAGTGAAAGAAGGAGGGATATTAAAAATTCTCCGATAGCCTTCCAAGTTTTGTGATGACAATGAACCTTGAACCAAAATCATGCCTAAAATTGCAGCTGTAAAACCGTATATATTTTTCTTGGCAGAAAGTTAATTTTCAACATGTTCCACAAATCACTTGATCGTGAAACATGGAAATGAGTATCTGTGCAGGACTTGTAGAATAAGACAGCTGTCCTGGTCTTGAAAGTATCTTCGTGGCTTTTACTTGGTTGATGTGCTATATGGTTCCTGAGGCCTGTTCCCAAACTATAACTGTGAATCAGTGAAATTGAAAATCTTATCCTAAGCTTACCAAAAAGGAGGTAGTAAATTGCCCACTTTTTTAAAGTAATACTGACTATTTTTAGGTTACTCAGAGTCCATTTATAAAATTACTACTTTTCATGCATAAATATCAGGCTTTTAGATTAAAAAACTTTCTGTAATATCGCATGTTGATTTGCCTGCCAGATACTCACCAGTATGTCTCTCCATCTTGCCTCAGCTGCATTCTGGCCACATCTTACTAAAGAAATAGTCAATGTGTCCACATTTTTTTGTAGATAATATATGGCTAACCAGAAAACCTTGACTTTTTTCAAGCCGACCGGGTATAGATTATATTTACTCTCAGAGAGTCACTCTTAACCCTTGCAGATCCAGCTTAGGTGCCTGGAAATTCATCTCTGAGCAGCATATTAATAAGACTTCCCAGTTTTCTTCTTCCTGGTTGAACTCGACCCACGGGAGTAAGTGAGGTCTGTCAGAAAGTGGGAAGAGAGGACGATTGGGGTATTCATTCTGCCTTCTTGGGTCAGCAGTAGCTGAGTTTTTCTAACAAAATACTTCAGCCTTTGCCTAGCAGCCTTTTCCTATGGCTCTCCATCTGTCTTAGTGCTGCTAAAATCCTTTTCTTGGTCTCTTGATAAACCTTGGGATGATAAATTTCTTCGTTGTTTAAGCCCCAGGGTGCTTCGCCATGCCTTGACAATAACACTGCCCATGCTGTTGTTAATATTCCTTGTATTGAACTCTTCTGAATTAACTCTTGTAAGTCTGCAGTTTGCTTTCTTGCTACCCCTGACATACACGGGAATATAGTATCAGAGCCAGAGAACTACTTCTATGTCATTGTTGATTTACTTGTTAATTAACTTAGTCTTTATTTACTCCCATTCAACTAAGTGCCTGGCCAATAATCAGCCTCCAATAAATGTTTGTCAAATATTAAAATTTAAGTAAGTATTTAGTCTTAGAACTTGAGCCTTTTAGTGAATAGTAGGGAGTCAAGTAAGGCCAATAGGAAAATGGAAACTTCTGCAGATTGTTGAAGAAAATAACCCAAATATTCAACTAAGAGAATATAGAATATATATAATATAGAATATAGATAGGCCATTCAGGTGACATCCCTTAGGATATATTTCAATATCATTGTGCCTGTTCAAAAATAGCAATGTGGCCCTCAGGGTCACTTCTCATATCCTAAGGTACCACTGTCTCATCATGCCTGGGTATCTTCACCTCTTGTACACCTGTCTTTGTTACCTCCCAGGAGTGTTTTTTGATTTAAATGATGATCCTATCATGGGATAGTTTTTTTTTTTTTTTTTTTTTTTTAAGGCAACTCTTAGGTAGCTTTTAAAATATGTTTAACTTAAAGGAAAGCATTTAAGGCCAGGGGCTAACCTTAAGCCACATTGTAGACATCACTGACTCATGCTCCTTCATATAAGCTTTACATCAAGTTCATTCCAAATGCCTTTCCTCACAACTTTGTTAATATCTCTCATTTGATTGTTCTAAGTTTAGCTTTCTCCCTTGAGCTGGTGTGAGAGCTTGTTTCCTTGAGAAACTTCCTGGAGCGGGCACTTCCTAAGCAGCATGGCCACGGATTGGGCAGTGACCTTGCGTCTCCTTGGCAGCAATTTTGATCTCACCCATTGTTCTCTTTTATTTGCTGGAATTCTACCAGCTTTATATGGGTAGTACCAAATCTCTCTCTGACTGGAATATAACAAGAATTTCAATGGGAGGAAATAACTTTCAAAGGAAAAAAAATCCATGTGGGATAAAGAATTTAGCAAACCATTAATGCAGTATTTGAATACCCTAATTAAGAATATGCTCACTGTTAGAATCTACTAAAACATTGTGTTAGTAACTTCATGTTTATATCTTATTTCCTCCTTAAAATTGTTGCTTACATACTGGGCAGTATTTTAGGCCTCTTATCACACTTTCACCTTGCTGTGTTCTTTATTGTTCTAATTTTATATTATTTTATTACAGAGCAGTTATCCAATTTTACCCCAAAGATTTTTTGACAACTTTTTTTCTCTATGTAGTATAAGTATCTGGTTACTGATACTACAGTTTGAAAGAATGTCATCATAGAAAATTTGCTTGGGTAGTATTTACCAGGATAGCAATTGAATTGTAAATGAACAAAATCACTGCACTGTGCCTAATACAAATAGCCATTGTACTCTGAAGATCTTGGAATGTTGGTACAATTATGTCCAGTATAAAGAGCTGGAACAAAGAAGCATGTTTTTGATTTTAAAAAATCAATCTTGACCACTGATAGACAAGAATGCATTAAATTTTGCTTTGATATTACAAAAAAAAAAGTAATAAAGCTTTGAAAAGGCCTCTAATATCTTACAGTCAGATTACTAATTGACATGTATCATATATGTAGTGGTGGTGTTCAGTTGCTAAGTCGTGTCTGACTCTTTGCTGTGCCATGAACTGCAACTTCCCTGTCCTTCGCTATCTCCCGAAGTTTGCTCAGACTCATATCCATTGAGTGAGTGATGCCATCCAACCATCTCATCCTCTGTCACCCCCTTCTCCTCTTGCCCTCAATCTTTCCCAGCATCAAGGTCTTTTCCAGTGAGTTGTTTGCATCAGGTGGCCAAATGTGTATGTGTATATAGACAGATAGATAGCAGTCCTCTTGACAGATGGATATAGATAGAATAAAAGGGATAAAATTTTTATTCAAGAGTAATAACTAGACTTTCAGATTTCATACAAGAAATGATATACTGATACATTTTGGATTTTACATAGAGTTTTAGAAAGCTCATCAAAAATGCTGTTCTCTAGCAAGTTCACATCTATCAAGGATCCTGCAGAGTAAAAATTTAAAAAATAGGTGAATTAAAATATGGTAGACACTGTATAGTTCCAACTCTATGTAAAGCATTGTCCCTTTACTTGATATCTGAACTTTATGCATGAGAAACAGGAAAAAAGTGAAAAACTAAGCAAAATTATTTTAAGTTACTATAACTCAATAAAGACTCAGGAAGTTTCTGTCTTTTATGAGTTGTGTAATATATAGATCATAGTTGCTAATAAAAACACCTGATGAAAAGATAAATCTGAAATAAAATGACTATAGTTTTCAAGAGAAAGCTGCATCTATACTGACTAGAATAATTTGATAAGGCAACAAAATTTAACAAAGTTCCCCAAAATGAATTGTGTTTACCTAGGTTTGGTGTGATGAGAAAAGTGAGCATTCCAAGTAAAGCATAGTTTTTTGAAAAAAATCTCAGAACTGGAAAGGAACAGATCATCTCTAGAGGGTGGTGAAGATAGTAAGACAAAAAATTTGAAGGGCTTTTTTAGTAAGCAGGAGCAGAATTATGTTCACAGACATAAATGGCATGCAGAATGGATTGGAGGGCCCAGATGTTAGTGTATAGGCAGCCTTGACTAGGTCATGTTAATAATCCAAGAAAGGGGTGAGGAATGTCTGAATCGTGGTATCAGTGCTGGTGATATTGAGGTCAAACAGACAACACAGAATCGGTTTAGGAGGAATTCAGTCTTGGCAGTTTCCACTGAAAAGTCTGATTGTATCTTTGATCTCTGCCTTCTATGAGCCTCTGATTTCCACAACTCTGAGCAATAAATAACAACATGCAAGGATAGCTAGGTTAGCTAAAATGAAACACTGGCAAGTAGTAGAAACAGAAAGAAAAGAAGTTGCCTTTACTGTTTTGGTGGTCAGCTATTTCATGCTCCTCAAATAATATATGGAGAAGACAATGGCAACCCACTCCAGTACTCTTGCCTGGAAAATTCCATAGACGGAGGAGCCTGGTAGACTGCAGTCCATGGGGTCAATAAGAGACGGACAAGACTGAGCAACTTCACTTTCACTTTTCACTTCTCCGCATTGGAGAAGGAAATGGCAACCCACTCTAATGTTCTTGCCTGGAGAATCCCAGGGACGGGGGAGTCTGGTGGGCTGCCGTCTGTGGGATCACACAGAGTCGGACACGACTGCTGCGACTTAGCAGCAGCAGCAGCAAATAATATATAGGCTTTAAACTGGCCATAATATTTGGGGTACCACCTACAAAATAGATCATAGCCAAGAATGCTATGATTAATGCCAAACCACTGAAGCTGATCCCTAACTGTCCCTGTGCATATATTTTCATGATGATGATAAGTGAGGTTTTCCTCTACTCTTTGTTCAATATGTCCATGTCAACATGTCACTTTGATCCTTATAATTATGTATGCTAGCCAAATTCTACCTTCTGCAGGCTCAGTCCTTTCAGAAAGGAAGAGAAAGGGATGCAAAGAGATTCCTTTTTAATAATTACTTCATTCTACTTGATCAGTTCAGTTCAGTCACTCAGTTCGACTCTTTGCAACCCCGTGGACTGCAGCACACTAGGCTTCCCTGTCCTTCCCAACTCCTGGAGCTTGCTCAAACTCATGTCCATTGAGTCAGTGATGCCATCCAACTATCTCATCCTCTGTCGTCCCCTTCTCCTGCCTTCAGTCTTTCCCAGCATCAGGGTCTTTTCAAATGAGTCAGTTCTTTGCATCAGGTGGCCAAAGTATCGGAGTTTCAGTTTCAGCATCAGTCCTTCCAATGAATATTCAGGACTGATTTCCTTTAGGATGGACTGGTTGGATCTCCTTGCAATCCAAGGGACTCTCAAGAGTTTTCTCCAACACCACAGTTCAAAAGTGTCAATTCTTCAGTGCTTAGCTTTCTTTATGCTCCAACTCTCACATTCATACATGACTACTGGAAAAACTATAGCTTTGACTAGACAGACTTTTGTTGGCAAAGTAATGTCTCTGCTTTTAATGTGCTGTCTAAGTTGGTAATAGCTTTTCTTCCAAGGAGCAGGCGTCTTTTAATTTCATGGCTGCAGTCACCATCTGCAATTATTTTGGAACCCAAGAAAATAAAGTCTGTCACTGTTTCCATTGTTTCTCCAATTATTTGCCATGGAGTGATGATGGTACCAGATGCCATGATCTTAGTTTTCTGAATGTTGAGTTTTAAGCCAGCTTTTTCACTCTCTTCTTTCACTTTCATCAAGAGGCTTTTTAGTTCTTCTTTGCTTTCTGCCATAAGGGTGGTGTCATCTGCATATCTGAGGTTATTGATATTTCTTCTGGCAATCCTGATTCGAGTTTGTGCTTCATCTAGCCTGGCATTTCCCGTGATATACTCTGCATATAAGTTAAATAAGCAGGATGATGATACACAGCCTTGACTTATTCCTGTCTCAGTTTGGAACCAGTCTGTTGTTCCATGTCTGATTCTAATTGTTGCTTCTTGACCTGCTCACAGGTTTCTCAGGAGGCAGCTAAGGTGGTCTCGTATTCCCATCGTTTTACAAATTTTCCACAGTTTGTTGTGATCCACACAGTCAAAGACTTTGGTGTAATCAATAAAACAGAAGTAGATGTTTTTCTGGAATTCTCTTGCTTTTTCTGTGATCCAACGGATGTTGCCAATTTGATCTCTGGTTCTTCTGCCTTTTCTAAATCCAGCTTGAACAGCTGGAAGTTCACGGTTCACATACTGTTGAAGATAGTTTGGAGAATTTTGAGCATTACTTTGCTAGTGTATGAGATGGGTGCAATTGTGTGGTATTGGAGCATTCTTTGGCATTGCCTTTCTTTTGGATTGGAATGAAAGCTGACCTTTTCCAGTCCTGTGGCCACTGCTGAGTTTTCCAAATTTGCTGGCATATTGAGTGCAGCACTTTCACAGTATCATCTTTTAGGATTTGAAATAGCTGAACTGGAATTCCATCATCTCCACTAGCTTTGTTCATAGTGATTCTTCCTAAGGCCCACTTGACTTCGCATTCCAGGTTGTATGGCTCTAGATGAGTGATCACACCATCGTGGTTATCTGAGTCATGAAGATCTTTTTTGTACAGTTCTTCTGTGTATTCTTGCCACCTCTTCTTAATATTTTCTGCTTCTGTTAGGTCCATTCCATTTTTGTCCTTTATTGTGCCCATCTTTGCATGAAATGTTCCCTTGGTATCTCTAATTTTCTTGAGGAGATCTCTAATCTTTCCCATTCTATTGTTTTCCTCTATTTCTTTGCATTGATCACAGAGGAAGGCTTTCTTATCTCTCCTTGTCATTCTTTGGAACTCTACACTGAAATGGGTATATCTTTCCTTTTCTCCTTTCCCTTTATCTTCTATTGATTCCCCACCCTGTCTGCCAAAGAGTGTGACTTGGCTTTTTTTCTTCTAGATAATGAGTAAGAAAGAAGGACTTCCAATCAAGGCATAATAGACTAGTGGGAATGGAAACAGGACCAAGCCAGCAGGAGGCAAGAGAGACTCCTGAGGCACAAAATTTGAGGATACTTCCAGTGTCCTGCCAGTGCTTCCTTTAGTTTTGCTCCATAGGTGCTTAGCCTGACTTTGCCTCACCCTGCATGAGTCGGGGATGAATTGACTAATGGACCAACTGCTCTTTTCCAAAGGCTGATCATCATCTGTATCTGTATATTTATTCAGCAAATGAGTCCCTCTTATGTGCTTGGTTTTCCCTGGTGGCTCAGCAGTAAAGAATCTGCCTGCCGATGCAGGAGATGTGGGTTGGATCCCTGGGTTGGAAAGATCCCCTGGAGAAGGAAATGGCAACCTACTCCAGTATTCTTGCCTGGAGAATCCCATGGACAGAAGAACCTGGCGGGCTACAGTCCATAGGGTTGCAATAGCCCATAGGGTCACAAAAGAGTTGGGCATGACTTAGTGACTAAACAACAATTATGTGCTTAATCTTTTTATTTGAAAAGTAGTTTTACCAGCTTTGACCTTGCGTATCCCTCCCTTATAACTTAGATGTTGTAGAAATCTAGCAGAATTTTAGGAAGGTGCAAGGCACTGTGGAATAAAGTTTGAACTGATGCAAAATTATGAATTACTTTTTCTTTGAGCCAAAGGGTCCTCCTTTGTGAGAGGCCTTTTAAGTCTATTTTCATTTGTGTCTTTCTTCTCTTCTTTAATTAAGTGCATATATCTAAAGCCTTTCTAAACATCCATGTGATGGCATTTTGGAGACTGTCTCTACTCAGTCTCATTTCATCTGGCTTTGATTTTGTTCCTCTACAGATACTGATTATTTAACGTTAACATACAACTCATATAAGCTATTCATAATAATACATGGCTCTTCACTCTGTTATTAGAAAAGAATAGTGAGGGGAAAAATTTTATGTATTCAGACAGGTTAGTAAGAGAGAAGTTAAGGTAGATGAGTCTTTGGTGAACCTTTTAAAGGAAACACCTTTCTCTTTTGGTTAGTTTGAAAAAAGGATGTAGTGTCACCATCTGCTAGGAGCATACAAACTAACTAGTATTATACATTCAATGAATAGTATTATGGGGGAAAAATAAATCATTTTATGCAACTGATGTAACTGACAAAACACCAGCATCAAACTTAGACTGCCTGGATTTAAGTCAGAATTCTATCATTTATTTTCTGATTCCAAAATGGGGATAATATTCCTGCATTATATATGTATAAGGATTTTTGTGAATACATTAAAAGCTATCTGTGTAAAGTTGCAGTGTAAATTGAAGTGGCTGAGCAAAATCTGAATTTTTATTAATAGTTAAGTATGGCTTTAAAATAATCAGATGGCAAAGATCCCTGAAAACAAAACAAAAGAAAAAAATGAAAAGAACCACAGCTCTTTCCATCTTAGATTCTTAAAATCCCTTTCAAAAGGGCAGAGTTATATTACATAAGAAGAAAGAAATCAATAAACAATGATTTACAAAATAAAATAAACGCCTTTTAACGTTTATTTGTCTTTAATATGGTAGGATAAGACCAATATTAAAGGTAATATTTACTTTGTAAATATACACATTTTACTGTGAATCTGTTTTTCTGATAAACTCACAGAATCTTGGGTTCTACTCACACAAGACGAAAAAGCTAATTTAAAATCCGGAAGGATCCAATATATAATTATAAGATATTACCTTTAGCTATATCCTACTAAGCATGAAATAAAACTATTTTTGTAAAAATTATATGATTATGGATAGCCATACTACAAAGGATATTTAAAGATAATTTTTGTATGACTTGTGATATTCAACAAATGTTTTATATATATGTGTGTGTGTGTGTGTGTGTGTGTGTGATAGCTAATGTCATTGACTATTTTGGTCTTCAAATCCGTGATTTCTGTGAGGAATTACTTTATCACAGATTTCCACTGAAAAATATTTTAGTGACCTACCATTTCTTAATTATTTTGTCTTTGTTTCCTAATAAGACACTGCATTCAACATAAAGCTAGACATAAAAAAGGTACTATATTTATATATTGTATTGCTAAATGTCAGGGGTTAATGTCTTCAGCAACCTGTCCATAGAGACAAAGTCTGGGTATTAGGTCAGAACGCTGTGGGATTTTTCTGTATAATACAGATAAATCAAAGAAAGCAAATGAAAATAAATCTGCAATTAAAAATTAAAATATGAAAGTAAGTGTTGTGTTAGAAAATTGTGAGGAAACTGTTACTAAAGGGATGTCATAATTAGAATCATATAAAGTTTATATCTTAGCAGGAGGAAAGGAAGGGGTAGTAAAGAACTGAAAGAAATGGAAGCATTAAAGTGAATCAAAACTAGTTTTAATTGAATTTGTCATGATTTGGATGAGGCAGTATTGAATGAAACCCATAATAGATCGTGTCATGTAATGTTAATTTTGACAACTGTAAATCAGGCTAAGAAACACTGTGAAATCATCATGAATGATGCATATGCTCTGCTGTGGCATTCAGTTTTAGACTTGCAAATTTGATTTCTGAAACTGTTTGCATTTGAACAACCAAAGCAGAGTGTTGTGAAATAAATCCGTTTGAAAAGAAAACATTCCTTAATGTGATTTGCAGAGTTTCTTGGTAAGAGTGCATTGCTGACATATTTTTACATAGCTTCATTCTCTCTTACTTTCATTATGAAGCTGACAGCCTGGAGCCCAGGGGAGCCAGAGGAACAGGAGAAGCTGAGAATGAGTAGGGAGTAGGGTCAGGGTTTGGGAGTAGGTCCTATTTTGTTGCGAGGGTCAGGGCTGTATAATCCACAGTGAGCATTTATTGCTTGTCAGGGACATTTGCGGAGAATGGAAAGGTTGTATGAACAGTAATGATGAAAAAGGTCTGGTTCTCTCTTCTCAAGCCTAAATGAAGTGCCTCAGTTGTGCTGTACATTAATTTGCCTTTGATAATAAGAACGTGGTCTGTATCATTCACGTGCTGTGTTTTGTCAGCTATAATGTGGACTACTTGAGAGTGTCACTCTGATTGTTGTCCCCTATCCCTCTACTGTGAAAGGACTTTGAGGAGGTGCTTAGTACTTGATGCTTCCAAAAGATGAGGGGCTGTAATCATTAACCTAGTAAATGCAGCCCCTGAAACTGCGTCCATTGTTCTGCCTGGATCCTCTCTATTAGAAATGACCATGTTGGCAAGGTCAGTTTTAAAAGTTGAAATTTAAGATATGTCTTATGCCTGTAATCTCTTTATATGCATTATATTTATTTCATTAGTATGCAAATGCATGACAATACTTCTATATGTAAATTAAATACATTAATCTAGGACAGTAACCTTAATACCAAAGGTATATCATTGATTTAAAAAAAAGTTTCTGGTGAATATTGTCTAGAAACTTTTTAAAAGGGAAGATGAAATTTTAAAAATTTTAGACATTTAAAAAAACAATACTGTAACTATCCTACAATTAAAACTAAAATAGTAGAAAAGCTTTTAAAAAGTACTATTCATAATAGTGTAACATACTTCAATAAAAGAAAATGTTGAGCACTTATTGGAATTACAATTTTAAGGTATGCATGGAAGAAGAAAGATATGAAGTACAAATAGAATCGTTTTGCTTAGATAACTAGTTTTTATTGAGAAAAATCATCACATAATTGATCAGATGTTTGTCATCCCCATGGTTTGTTGTTACCAACTTACTCTCCAGACTTGAGAAAGAAGTCAACTGGATGTTCAGAAAGTGTTGCAACAGACTAGAACCTGGCTGTAAGTTAGACATGAGTATTACCTAATTGGGATGTGCTCTGTCAGTAACTCTAGCTTATACAAAGGTGGAAAAATGTGAGATCAGCACAAATAGAATATTATAAAATTGTCACATTATTCTAGGAAGACAACAGAGTTAAATATTAATTATATAATCAGAAATTCATAAATATTTAAACTGAACAAATTAGGATCACTTGATACTCCTGTTTCCTTGTGCCTTTCTCCATATCCCCTATGGCCTTGAGAATACAAAGACTGTAAAATAAAGAAAAAAAAATTGTTCTTTATTCACATGGCTATTTTAATTTAAAACTCTAGATATTCTGTATTATATAAATATTCAATATTATATAAATCATTCAAAATTTATCTTTGAAACTCAGTTGTTAATGCCTAGATATGGTAGCAAAAATCATAGTTTAATCCCTTATGAGCATGTATTTCAGATGTAATTATAAAATTACATTGAAACTTACATCTCAAAGTTCTCAAAATCTAGTATACTTCGGTAACAGTAAATAGAACCACCTTTTTGTTTCTTATTTGCTGATCACATTCCCTTGCTTTGTGTCCTCTAACTTACATATTAATATTGCATAATGTGATTACTTTTAAAAAATTATTTTTATTACTCTTCATACACAATTCAGTTCAGTTCAGTCACTCAGTTGTGTCTGACTCTTTGCGAACCCATGGACTGCAGCTCGCCAGGCTTCCCTGTCCATCACCAATTCCTGGAGCTTGCTAAAACTCATGTCCATTGAGTTGCTGATGCCATCCAACCATCTCATCTTCTGTCATCCCCTTATCCTCCTGCCTTCAGTCTTTCCCAGCATCAGGGTCTTTTCTAATGTTAGTTCTTCACATCAGATGGCCAAAGTATTGGATGTTCAGCTTTAGCATCAGTCCTTCCAGTGAATATGCAGGACTGATTTCCTTCAGGATGGACTATTTGGATCTTCTTGCAGTCCAAGGGACTCTCAAGAGTTTTCTCCAACACCACAGTTCAAAAGCATCAATTCTTCAGTGGTCACCTTTCTTTATGGTCCAATTCTCACATCCATAGCTGACTACTGGAAAAACCATAGCTTTGACTAGACTGACCTTAGTCAGCAAAATAATGTCTCTGTTTTTTAATATGCTGTCTAGGTTGGTCATAACTTTCCTTCCAATGAGCAAGCATCTTTTAATTTCATGGCTGCAGTCACCATCTGCAGTGATTTTGGAACCCAAGAAAATAAAGTCTGTCACTGTTTCCATTGTTTCCAATCTACTTGCCATGAAGTGATGGAACTAGATGCCATGAAATTCATTTTTTGAATGTTGAGTTTTAAGCCAGCTTTTTCACTTCTTTCACTTTCATCAAGGGGCTCTTTAGTTCCTCTTTGCTTTTTGCCATAAGGGTGGTGTCATCTGCATATCTAAGCTTATTGATATTTCTCCTGGCAATCTTGATTCCAGCTTGTGCTTCATCCTGCCTGGCATTTCTTATGATGTACTCTGCATATAAGTTAAATAAGTAGGGTGACAATATACAGCCTTGAGGTACTCCTTTCCCAATTTGGAACCAGTCCATTGTTTCATGTCTGGTTCTAACTGTTGCTTCTTGACCTGTATACAGATTTCTCAGGAGGTAGGGAAGGTGGTCTGGTATTCCCATCTCTAAGAATTTTCCATCATACACAATGGAAACAGACTTATTCTTCTGTTAATGTAAACAATAATACCTTTAAACTGAGAACAATATATTAAAACATAAAGAAAAAGTAAAAGCCACCTAGAATCTAACCACCCTGAAATAATCACCATTCATATTCTGGTGTCTGTGCAACACATTATGTATTTATTGTGTATCATGTAATTGTGCTTAAATTGGATTGTATCATACATACTAAATGTATTATTATTTCCATCCTTGCTCCCTATTAAAACTCATGCACATGCCCATTCCTCCATGGAGTGTTGTTTTAACAAGCTATATTCATATGCAGCTACACATATTGGTCTTACATATGCATACAGATGCACAATTAACTTATTTTTCACACTAAAAAAAATAGATCATATTGTATATGTTTTTCCATTTCCTATTTTTTGCTACATAAAATCCCATAGAAACCCTTCCAATTTATACAGAATAGCTCTAAACCATTCTTTTTAAGCTTTTAAATTCTCTGTTGATACTGCTAACTTTATTTCTGGTTTATGACTACCGGGAACCAACATGCAATAAATATTCTCATATATATGTCCATTTAAATTAGTATTTTTATTTCTGTAGGGCATATTCCCAGGTGAAAGATTTCTGGGTCAATTTTTACTTTAAACTGTTTATAGATGATTTCTGAAAAGATGGTACCATCTAACATTTCCATTACCAGTGTTTAAGATTACTCTTTTCCTCGCATTCTTCTAAATAAATGCTCTGAATTATTGGCTGTTTCATGCTTATGAATAGTATTATTATTTGAATTTTCAATTCCCTGGGTACCAAACCTGAGCATTTTGTCATTCGTTTCCTCTTCTGTGCATCTGTGTATATAATAAACAAAAGATATGTATTTCTTCTCTTTTATGTGTGTTGTTCTTAGTAGTTTATAGTAACTCTTGTTATTTTATGGTAACTAAGTCTTCATAACATTCATTAATTTTTTTTTTCAAATTTGTTATCTGCTGACTAGCACAAGGTTTAAATATTGAAAACATCAGGGTTTTTTTTCTTTTAAAAGTTCCACATTTTCAGTTGAGGTTAAGATGGCTTTTCTAGTCAAAAGTTACATATTTAGTCTCTGAGATTTTCTCATAAGACTTGCATTGTTTTAATTTGCCCTCTACATCTTTTCTATAAGCTTTCATTTATAAATTTTCCTTCCTTTGTACATCTATCTTTGTTGGCACCATTTAAAAAGGTCTTATTTTTCTCATTTCCTTGACCTTTCAATACCTCAGATTTTTCAGATTATAAATCTGGATTCTCCATTCTATATGACTAATCTGTTTATCTTCTCCTGTTCAGCACCCTGTACCTTTTTCTAAAGGAAATATAGTGTATTTTTCCGTATTTGGAATGAAAAGTGTGCTCCTTCCTACTTTTTTAATGATTTTCTAGCTATTTTAACACTGAGATCTTTAATTATAGGACAAACTGTGTTGTGATTTTAACTGGAATAATTTATATTTGAATATAATTATAAACTATCAGCAAGGCTGTATTATAGTTTTCTCTTTCTTGTGCTCTTCTGTTGTGTATCATCCTTTGAAATAATACATTATAATTTGTATATCAATTCTGAATATTTCTAGCTGTCTTTGGTCCTAAATATTTTATAGGTGATATTTTTTCTTACTGATATAAATAGAATTTTTAATATTTCCATGTCTAGGTGGATAAAGCTGTTGATATTTATGTCTTTAACTTATATTCATCCACATTGCCAATTGTCTTTTAATTCTAAAAATGTTATATTAGAATCTCTTGATTTTTCATAATATACAATGGAACCATTAACAGAAGAAATGTTTCTCTAATCTCTTCCAGTGTTTATGTCAGTTATTTCATTTGAATGGTATTTTTACTTGGGTGAAAAAGCAGTTTCAACTATAATAGTGATCAGTAAAATTTTTTCCCTGAGGAATTTATTTATGTTCAGTGAAATAATTATTTTTAATTATTAGTACAGAAGAAGAAAATGTGATCTAGAGGCATTAACTAGTAATGTGGTATTTGAGTTCTCTTTTATCTTCAGAAGTCTTGCAAATAGGAAACCTCAAATTTATTCTGTGCTTTAGATTGGAATTAATATATGGTAAAAATACTTAGAGATGATTGGCCTTATAATGTTGATTGTGCTATACAGCCCATGCACAATGAATTGTGTCTAAGGAAGTGCAGAGTGTCATTAGTTAAGAGCTCTTGTTCCAGTAATTCCCACTGGAGCTGGAGCAGGTAGTGAGACCTGTGGTCTTCAAATACAGTAATATGTGTTCTACCTCAATAATTGAAGAGAGACTCTTGATAATGGCAATTTTCAATTAACTCTATGTCTTAAATAGCCTATTACTTAAAGAAGAGTAGTTAAGTATTGAAACAAAGCATTGTAGTTAATTTACCTTTATCCTAGTTCACTCCCTAATTAGGCCAGAGATTAACATCTAAGGTAAATTTAATATAACAAGAAAGGAATTGGTGATTGTTGATATTTGTGATAAATAAAATACTAAATAGTGTGAGCTATCAATGTCATTTGCCAACCATGAAAGCATTAGAAATTCATTTCATGTCTCTTTTAGTATTCATATAATGTAGTTATAATCTATCTACTTCCAATAAGGATTTGAGGGTGGTTTACAATAATAAAGCAAAATGAATTTAAAAATGAATGAATTATATACATATATATATATAATGTGTATCATAGAATATATATATGTCAGGAAATCAAAACCCGTCTTTGAGAATTTACAACCTTCTGCTCATTTCATTATTTAATACTTTCCCCTTTGCCTGTTGTTGTTGAGTTGCTAAGTTGTGTCTGACTCTTTTGCGACCCCATTGACTATAAACTGCTAGGCTCCTCTGTCCATGGGATTTCCTAGGCAAGAATAGTGGAATGGGCTGCCAATTCCTTCTCCAGGAGCCCTTCCCAACCCAGGGATCGAACCCATATTTCCTGCATTGACAGATGGGTTCTCCCCCACGGAGCTACCGCAGAAACCCTCCCCTTTGCTTATTTTCCCTTACAATAAAAAGGGAAAGAAGCTGCAGAGTTGTATTCTCTTGAGAAAAGTAATTAGAGCATCAGAAGAGCTAGACTTTCCAGAGCTCTGTGGGCTATGGTGAAACAGACCTTGGGGAGAGCTAAGAAGGGAATGGCTCAAGTGAGAATGAGAGAGTGAGAAAGCAAGAGGGAAGGGCTGAAACAATTTAACAATGAGCCACTTCCTAGGATTTAAGTGAATAAAAGACAACAAGCAATTTAATCACTGCTGCTGGGAAACACATTTTATAGACTGCTTTTAATGTGTGAGAGAAATTGAGAAAAGACTGAATTTCAACTTTGATTTTTAAACATCATATTTGGATGAGATGAGGCAGTGCCCGCTAGAAATTTATTTCTGCCTCTCCTGATAGCCTTGGATCAAAATCGTCAGACCATATGGCTGTTTACAGGATCTGTGCCTTAATCTGTTACTGGCATTTTCACATGTGTCATCTTGACTTATAATAAAATTTATATGTCCAATTTAGTGGGAAGAATTGAGATAGAAATCTGAACACCACTCTGAACTAATTCCAGGTGCATTTTGTAATGATGCATTTTTCCTCTTAAAAGTAGAGAAATTGAGAACTAGGGCAACTTCGTGAAGGTAGTGAATGTGTCAAAATTTACAGTGAGTAGTAATGATGTTGGGAGAAGGCAATGGCAGTCCATGGGGTCACTAAGAGTCAGGCACGACTGAGCAACTTACCTTTCACTTTTCACTTGCATGCATTGGAGAAGGAAATGGCAACCCACTCCAGTGTTCTTGTCTGGAGAATCCCAGGGATGGGAAGTCTGGTGGGCTGCTGTCTATGGGGTCGCACAGAGTCGGACATGACTGAAGCGACTTAGCAGTAATGATGTTAAAAATGTGCTTGCACTGGTTCAGGGATATACATATAAAAAGTAAACTGTTAAGAGGTTTTAATCTAGATTTACTGTGTAGCACAGGGAATTATATTCAATATCTTATAATAACCTGTAATGGAATATAATCTGAAAAAAAATTTTGTCTATTTAAAATTTTTGTATATAACGATGGAAGTATCACAAGTAAGGAAAATTTATTTAATAAATAGTACTTTGACATTAGTTATATATAATAATTAGTAACAAAAGATCATTTTTAAAAATAGATTTAAAACCTACTGTATACAATACAACAAAATGAATACTAGTGAGATATTTTTAAAATGCTAAATAATGGAGGAAAGTAGAAAACAAAAATTATCTAATTTATGGATGGTTTCCTCCATTAAAGTAATTAAAATAATGGAGGAAATCACAGAGGTCAAAATTATATAATGTGGTAGATAAAGTACACTGTGTGAGACCAGACAAATCTGGATTAAATCAATGTTCTTCTCCTTACTTCAGACAGACTACATTGACCATAATTGCACATTACAATTAGAAACTGGCAACTGAAAGATAGCTAAAAGAAAAATATATACTCTCCAGCTAAAGAGGGGATGAAGCTAAAAAATTGAAAGCCACTTATAAATAATAGAAATTGAGTACATTATAAATGAAAATATATAATTTGGTATTTGGCCAAAACAGTAATTACAGACCTAAGTGAATTTATTAGAAAGCTAGTACTGTATACTGGTCAGTTATCTTATCTGCAAATAATTGAGTCCATAATAGCTAGTTTAAAAGCAGAAAGAGGTTTATTATTGACAACGGACAGAATGCAGATTTCCAGGGAGAGCCAGGGAAACAAGGTTTGATGCCACATGGCCAGATGTACCCAGTCCCACAAGGGAGAACACCAGCAGAGATCAGTGCCTTATTCATTTCTCGCTACTCAGCATCCCAGAAGCCAGAGGCTGTATTGTAGCTGGTGTAGAATAATCAGACATCTCTGTGACTACTTGCCTTCCTCTCAGGGATGATCTCGTTTCTTATCTTGCCCATGTGTGTGTTGAGGGGGTGTGTGCGTGCACTCACGTGTGTGTGCACACTCAGTTGTGTCCAATTATTTGAGATCCCGTGGACTATAGTCCACCAGGCTCCTCTGTCCATGGAATTTTTCTGGCAAGAGTACAGGAGTGGTTGCCATTTCCTGCTCCAGGGGATCTTCCCAATCCAGGGATCGAACCCACATCTCTTGGATCTCCTGCATTGGCAGGAGGACTCTTTACCGCTGCACCACCTAACTTGCCTGCAGTTGAGTTCATAATCCTACCAGGCTGCATACAGTTGCATTTTTTATGAACTCTAGTTCATATGTGTAACACAAGCTGCAAGTTAACCAGAGATGTGTGGTCTTCATCCTTCCAGTCTCTGATGTACATGAGATATACTCCAAGGAGATTGGAATCAAGTGAAGTAAGACAGTCTGTGCTATTTGCCTTAATAAGTCATCCTCTTTTTTCAGATGCTAAATGTTTATAATACTTTTATTCCATTCTGATGTTTCATATATCAATATGACAACAGCATGCTACTGAAATTGAACTAGCCCTCTGACGAAGGAAAATAGGTTTGCCTTTTCTCCAAATTCTAAAAAGTACTTAATTCTATCCCTTGTAATATTTATTTCTCTAAAACAACTATAGTCCAAAATTTAGGTAAATGTATATTGTGATATTATCCAACACCAACATGCCATATATAAAATAGAAAGGACAATAGGTAGGAAAAATTAATATGATTACTATAAAGGAATACATATATACATAATAAAACAAGAAAGAAAAGTGAGCCCAAAGTTTCTGTAATTGTTACAAGGCTCTAGTTGTGATACATAAGTTAATTCTTTCAGTGTGTATTCAGTTTTCCTTTCACTTTCACCTAGAATTGCAGCTGTTGGGGATCCTTTGCTTGGGGAGATGACACTAACCTTGAATGCCCTGTCGGTTTGAGGTTAATAGATCTGCCTTCATAACACTAGACATTGCAGTACCAAGTGTGCTAAGTTGCTTCAGTCGTGTCCGACTCTTTGTGACCCCATGGACTGTAGCCCTCCAGGCTCCTCTGTCCATGGGATTCTCCAGGCAAGAATACTGGAGTGGGCTGCCATGCCCTTCTCCAGGGGATCTTCCCAACCCAGGGACTGAACCCAGCTCTCCCTCATTGCAAGCAGATTCTTTAATGTCTGAGCCACCATAAGCACCTCCATTCTGAAGCTGCATCTCCAGCTGTCTTTGTTGAATACAGGATCAATTACCACAACCAATTAAGTAACCCTTCCTTTTTATGCCGATTGATTTAGTGGCACGAAGAACCAAAACAGCCTATTGTTTACTCAGCTTCCAAACCACTAAGAATAATCTCCTAGTGGAATAATTCATGATTTGTAAGCTAAAACCTCTTTAGCAGGATGTCCAAAGTCCTGCAAATGAAAATTTTTTCAAGTGGATCACTAAATGTAACTCCTTATTCTACCCTTTGGTTCACAGAAACATATACATTGCCTCTGGAAAAAATAGCACCATATATTTGCTGCTGGTTCAGGTAAAATATCCCAACTTCACCAACCATTATTTCCCAGGTGGTACCTTAACTGAAACATCTTTTGACCATTTTGTCTTTCCATAGGGCCAGTTACTTCTGAATGCTGGGGCTACATGTTAAGACCAGTGGATCCCATTATGTTCATTTCATTACTTTCATTCATTTGCTATAAAATAGGTTCCCTGTTCAGAAGCAATAGGGTGCCATGACTGAATAAGGCATTTAAAGAAGTCCTAGAGGGCAGTGCTGGCAGAAGCATGGTGAACAACGAAGGCAAATTCACAGACCAAGGCCTGGTCTGTTCCCTTGAGATCAAACTGCACGCTACTTCTAAGATCGAAGACTTTATCTGCAGCCAATCGCAGAATTGTTCTCGCAGAATATGATGCTGTACCAGAGTCCAGGGTTGTCCACTGCTGCTGGCAGAATAAACATTCAGACCAGTGGTGTCATTTAGCTTTGATGCAATGAAGTATGTATTTTGAGTACCTCGCCAGCCTGTCCACCTCTTCCGTGAACAAGCATTGAGGTAACTGAAGAAACTGCCTGACATTATGGAGGTGAGGTTCAGATAAAAAGAGCAAGCATGACTTTGTGCAACACTGAAATTCTCTTTTTTATTAATTTATTTTTAATAGGAGGATTAATAAGTATTTAATAGGTATTACTAGGATTTAATGGGCTTCCCTGGTGGCTCAGAGGTTAAAGCGTCTGCCTGCAATGCAGGAGACCTAAGTTCGATCCCTAGGTCAGGAAGATCCCCTGGAGAAGGAAATGGCAACCCACTCCAGTATTCTTGCCTGGAGAATCCCATGGATGGAGGAGCCTGGTGGGCTACAGTCCACGGGGTTGCAAAACTAGGATTTAATAGGTAAATTTGTTCCTAAGTATATTATGCTTTTTGTTGTAGCAGTGAATGGGATGTTTCCCTAGTTTCTCTTCCTGATTTTTCATTGTCAGTGTATGGGAATGCCGGGATTTCTGTGTGTTAATTATGTATCTTGCAGCTTTACTAAATTCATTGATTAGCTCTACTAATTTTCTGGTAGCATCTTTAGAGTTTTCTTTATTTATTTTTTTGAGACAAGGAAGAGACTAATCGGGGGGCCAGCAGACTAAGAAGATGGCAGGCTAGTGCCTGAAAATAACCATCTTCTTGGGGTCTGGATGCCAGGTTCTTTTATAGATTAGAGAGAAGGAAGCAATGAGGAACTAAAGTCAAAAGGCAGAATGGACAGGGAGATGCAGTGGGGAAGTAAAGTGAAAGGGTCTTCAGTCTTGCAGAACATCTCCAAGGGAGTCTCGAGTTTTCTATATAAAGTATTATGTCATGAGATCCTTTTTGGCTCCACGACTATTGTTTCTACTGAGCCATGTAACAGCCAGGTTCAGAGTACTTGGGGCAAAAGTCTGAATGAGCTGGAAGAGCTTAACTTCTTTGTTTGCTTTCGGCTAGCTTGTTTTGCTCTTGGCCTCACTCGCAGCTGTGCGTTAACTTAGTTTACTTAATAAATGGATCAGATTAAAAGCTCTGCATGTTGTGTATATTTCCTCTATTATCCAGAGATTTGCTTTGCACTTTGGGTGTCATGTGCCCAAGATTATTGGACACCTAGAAACCTCTCTGTTGTGGGAGTCCTTGAATTTTTTATCACATCTGTTTGCTACTTCTAATGGCTGTATATTTCACAAGAGAATCTCGAGTACTTGTCACTGTCTGATGACAAGATTTTATGGGCATAGTCATCCGTATAGCTGTCCTGTGGGATGATATGAGCAAAATCCCTGCGGATTAAACTATGGCAGGGAGAGTGATGCAGCCCTGAGTTGTAAGATACTGAAAATGCCCTGCTGTCCTTACCATGTGATGGCAGAGAGGACAAGCAAATGGTCAACTGGTTTATAAACAGACATTCATCCTCACTAATAATCGGAGAAATACACAGTAAGACAACAAAGAGTTAACCACTATCACCTTTCAGATTTAAAAAACTGTTGAAAAGTTTGATAATACCAAGTTTTGGTTCAAATATGATGAAATGGGACTCATCCACTGCAGATCAGACTATGAATTAGGATTTTGACCTTGGAAGATGATGATCTTGGAATACCATCCAAATGTACAATTAAAATGTATGACCCATAAAGTCACTTCTGATGCTTTTCCAACTGCTACACTGCATACATGTATTTAAGTACATGTAAATGTCCATTGAAGGATATTTGTGTTTGCAGATATGCAGTGTATCTCTAGGTGGGTATGTGATCAAAAAGTAAATATCTGGATACTAGTTTGACAGATTTTGACCCTCACACCCACTTCAAGAATATAAAAAGAAATTAAAGTACTGAGCAAGAAGGATTTATCAACTGATTTCTTGGGAAGAAAAAAAAAAAACCTACTGCTGTTCTTCACCTCATACCTAATGAGGGGCCTTTCCTCAGGATGTTTCCATTACCTGTGTTGTAGCCACGCGTTCCGGGAAACAAACTCACTCAGAAGGACAATGCAGATAGTGGAGTGCAGTTTATTACATGGGCGGGCCCAAGGCAGAGTCTCCTCTTAGCCAAGGACCCCGACCAATTTTTGTGAAAACTTTATATACCCTAGGTGTACTTGCTCAAACCTACCTCCCCAAATTGCTTGAAACTAGTCTGGACAAGGTAAAAGAGAGATACGATCAGTTAAACCATGATTCATGTGTCACAAGACTAGATAAACAGTGGACATTTATCAATAGGCCTGTGGTCATATCCCGATAAACATAATGGAATTTACGACTTTGTTCTGTTACAGAGATAATTAGCATATTCTTTTAGGCAACGGAGAGTCCAAGTCCAAGTCCTGAGGCTCTTTTATCTGGGGGGTCTGGTTTCCCATTGGTATGCCACTTCTGTAGACACCGGGCACAAAGTTCAGAATCCACTGGGAGGGTGACCATGCGTGTAGCCTAATGTTCAAGCCTGGCCTAAGAGGGAGTCCAGCTGTGTCTGTTTCCTCCTTCACCTGGGGTTTGGGAATCTAGTTAGACCGGATTAATTGATGACTTGGGGCTGTGGCCTGGGAGCCTGCAGTGTGGGTATGCACTCTGAGATGATTATGGCAGAGGCTGCCTCCTGCAGACTCCATGAAGACCATGCTATGGTGGGGGAAGACAGCGTGGGGTCATCTTGGGTGTTGGAGGGGCGTGGAACCCAGGAGCAAGAGTGTGCTACCTTTCCCTTAGGCAATTCAGATATGAGAGTTTGGGGCTGAAGAGCTAGCATGAAGCATCCGGCCTTCTCAGTAGAGACGCTGATAGCAGCACTTAACAACTAGAAAAGCCAATGGCGGCAACTCTATGTATTTGAAAAACTGTCTAACATTTCAGGGTTGCAGTTACCTTATCTATAAAATGGAAGAGTTAGTTGGGGGAGTATTATCTTGGGTTCCTGTCAAAGGAAAAAAAAAATGCCTTATGGTATTCTTATGATACTTATGGCCAGTTGTAGCAGTGCATTCTGGATTATCCTATCACCTTATATATTGCTTTGATTCAGGAAGTGTAAAGCTCAGCAAATAATGTTATAATATTATTAAATCTACCCATGTATTGCATTTGATTAAAAAATACAGTCTGTATAGTAGCTTTTCTGAACTAATAAGGAGACTCAATGCCTCACAAACCATTAAATTGATGTTATGGTTATTATTAATATTAATGAAATTGATCATTAATATTTATTACTGTGTAAACATTTAATATACAGTAATTATTTTCAGAAGTAATATAATAGATCTCCCCCGCCTAAGTACACAATTATACATTTATGTTAGAATTACTTTACTCTAAAGAATAGTCTTAGTAATTAGTTATCATAGAATATTTGTGTGATAAAATAACATATTGTAGTCAACTCACCCTGCTAAAATTAAAATCTATATATTTAAAAGTGCCATCTGCATATATTTAAATCATTTCCTTCATCTTATAAAAATTGGATTCATTTCTTTTTATTGCTCATTAGATGCTGTTTTAGATAGATCTTCCCTAACACTTGAAATAGAGTTGCAGTAAAACAAAACTGTATTTTGAACTGAAAAAAAATTATCTTTCCAAATTCTGGTAGTTTTGACAAATATATGCAAGTTATTATTGTCCCGATCAGATTTCCATTTGTAACTCAAAGCCCTGTATGTCTTATAACATGCAAATAGGTATGTAAACAGACTCTACCCTCTCCTTTTCTTAATCTTCCTTAAACATCCTCGTCCATGTAACTCTGTAATTCAACAAAAGAACTTTCTACCATTAAAGAGAAATAACTTTGAGATTATGAGGTACATCTATTGCAATATAGTGAAGAAGTGATGAAATGAAAATATAGTCAATAACAGGTACTTTTCCATTAAGTTTAACAAATACTCTAGCTGCTGCTGCTGCTGCTAGGTCGCTTCAGTCGTGTCCGACTCTGTGCGACCCCATAGACGGTAGCCCACCAGGCTCCCCCGTCCCTGGGATTCTCCAGGCAAGAACACTGGAGTGGGTTGCCATTTCCTTCTCCAATGCATGAAAGTGAGAAGTGAAAGTGAAGTGGCTCAGTCATGTCTGACTCTAGCGACCCCATGGACTGCAGCCCACCAGGCTCCTCCATCCATGGGATTTTCCAGGCAAGAGTACTGGAGTAGGGTGCCATTGCCTTCTCCAAATACTCGCAGGAATCCCCATATAGTCAGAGTGACTTTTCATTTTTCATGTTTATTTTATCTAAAGATGTTGATTTTAAAGTCCTGTTTCTGAATGTCTTGATTTCTTCCCTGAATCTTTTGAAGAATGCATTAGGGAAAGGCAAATAGAATTATCTTCTTTTAAAATATTTAGCTTTTTCCCATTTTTTCCTCAGGGTAGAAACAACTAGGGAAACTGTTTTTCATTCCACAGAGTGCACATTTCAAGAGTTTATTAAAGAGTTTTTGAGTAGTGGTTGTGAGATTTCATTATAAAGTATCTGTGTCTCAAGAAGTTTTTATATCTTCTGATTAAAAGTCCCTTCTCCAGTTTTATCACATATAGAACACCCTTTACTACTTGTATGCTATGTTGACAGTGATTTTTATCATGCTGGGTTGTCTCCATCGTATTGTTTATTAATTGAGTATATGTTATCTATTTCTTGCCTGATATTGAGACATAAATAAACAAATGAATAAATAAGATAACATGACCATATTTGAAAAAGAATAAAGTCCAGTAGGGGAGAAAATAGCATCACACACACAGAAACTATGGGCTTCCTGGGTAGCTCAGCTGGTAAAGAATCCACCTGCAATGCAGGAGAGCTGGGTTTGATCCCTGGGTTGGGAAGATCCCCTGGAGGAGGGCATGGCAACCCACTCCAGTATTCTTGGCTGGAGAATCCCCATGGACAGAAGAGACCCCTACAAATCCATGGGGTCACAAAGAGTCTGACACAGCTGAACACACACAAATTTTAACCCTTGATATTTAAAAAAAATTAATAAGCTTCTCTGCATAAGCTGGAAGTGAGAACCTAGGATTCCCTCTCACTAAAGTCATTTGGCCCCCATCCTAAGGCCACACCACCCTGCCCTCATGAATGTCCCACTAGAGCCTACTTCAGCACTGCCATACCTGGGCTCTTTTCAGCTCTTTCTGAATGAGTAGCAATAATATTTAGGAAATGTCCCTCTCAGGAGGCACAATTTCTGCCTCTATTTAAGTTTTACCTGATCTGAACCAGCTTACCACTCTTTGTCGATCCTGGTGATTCTTAGAGACCAGCTCTGCCACTTTGTCAGAGTGGCTATTTAAAGCAAGGTTCCTCCAATCTGGGTATGTCATTTGCTAATCTAAATTGATATTTTAAATTCCCCGCGCTTAAATTCAGTAGTGAATAAGAATGTCGTAAGCTTGAGCAGGTCTTTGAAATAGTCAACTAGCCAGAGAGAACCAGAGACTGAAAAGCAGTGCCAGAGTGCAGTTGGTGTTCTGTGTTTCCACATTCGTGAGACTAGGGATTGCATGGGAAACTTAACAGTTAAGAGAAAGGATCAACTGGACTCCAAGGCAGCCATTGTGGGCTTTTGAGCAGATGATAAATTGAATAAATATAAACGTATCAGGTCATTCTGACAGGGGAGTAGAGGACTCTGGATACAGGGGCAGATTAAAGAAAAATGGTGGTTTAGCCTTTTACTTTTCCCATGGAACATGGAATACCTGCCTCAGAATGATAAGAATGGAAATGGAGATCAAAGGATGATCTGAAAAGATGTCCTGCATAAGGATTTGTGTTAGCTTGTTGCTAATTAGCATAAGAGAGAGTAGACAGTGAAGAATCAGGAGGCTTGGAGAAGACAACAGAGCAAGCCAATTTGAGGGGAAGATGGTGAGTTCTGTTTGCGAGCTCTTATATTTGAGGTAGATAGAAATAGGTCCTTAGTTATTTTAGTTGAACATGGTTATGGATGCTCATCTAAGAGAGTGAAAGTTCAGAGAAAATAGAAAAAGACCAGAGACATATCAAATGAATGGTCATCAAAAGCAGGAAAAGTGATGTTATTTTAGAGTAACTGCATCATTTTTCTTATAGTTTTATGAATTAGATTCCATGATCACGTTCTATACTACTTTCAATAGTCACTAGGAACTTTGGATTGTCCAGGCACTGGGCAGTTGGCCAGGTCAGGCAAATGTTAATTAATCCAGTGTCTATATAGAAAAGAATTTCCAATCATTATTACTGCCCCAAAGCTTTCTTGCTTTTAACTTCTATTTCTTACCAGAGATATATTAGATTAATTCTCTCACTCTCTTTCATATGTTATAAAAGTTATGACAGTTAGTCAGTATTTGATTTGATACTTAGTAAGTCTCCTTTTTTTATAGCCTATTTTTCATAGCAGAGTACACAAACATCATTATAATAAATATCTTTACAACAATCCTATTCCTAGGAGCATTTCACAACCCATGCATGCCAGAACTTTACACAATTAATTTCACTTGGAATTAACTTGGAAGAAAAGTTATGACCAACGTAGATAGCATATTGAAAAGCAGAGACATTACTTTGCCAACAAAGGTCCATCTAGTCAAGGCTATGGTTTTTCCTGTGGTCATGTATGGATGTGAGAGTGGGACTGTGAAGAAAGCTGGGTGCCGAAGAATTGATGCTTTGGAACTGTGGTGTTGGAGAAGACTCTTGAGAATCCCTTGGACTACAAGGAGATCCAACCAGTCCATTCTGAAGGAGATCAGCCCTGGGATTTCTTTGGAAGGAATGATGCTAAAGCTGAAACTCCAGTACTTTGGCCACCTCATGCAAAGCGTTGACTCAATGGAAAAGACTCTGATGCTGGGAGGGATTGGGGGCAGGAGGAGAAGGGGAAGACAGAGGATGAGATGGCTGGATGGCATCAGTGACTCAATGGACGTGAGTCTGAGTGAACTCTGGGAGTTGGTGATAGACAGGGAGGCCTGGCGTGCTGCAATTCATGAGGTCGCAGAGAGTCGGCCACGACTGAGCAACTGAACTGAACTGAAGTCTCCTTTTAAATAATTGACATGTTCTTGTGATTTATAAAAGAATATATATTTGGTTATTCAGATGACCAGAATATATTTCTCAAGTATATTTGGTCTTCATCAGCGATAGTTTCTGGCTCAGAGTTGCCCAAACCATAGGAATTCTTCAGTGTAGATAGTGATAAAAGTGTCTTTGTTATGTCAATAGGTGATTTTTGAAAAGCACAGAAGGGTAGGGGCTAGTTGTCAGTGGAGCCAGCTTGTGATGGAAGAGTTGGAACTTTCAATCCCATCTTTCAATCCCCTCTCCACCTTCTAGCAGAGGAGAGGGGCTTGAGGTTGAAGCAGTTGCCAGTGGTTAATGATTTAACCAGTCTTGCTTCCTTAAAAATCCCCAGAAAGATGGGTTTGGAGTGTTTCCAGATTGGTGAAGAAGTGCAGGTGCAGATGGAATGACAGGCCTGGAGAGAGCCTGAAAGCTCCACCCCCTCTCCATACCTTGTCCTGTGCGTCTCTTCTGTCTGTCTCTTCCTGAGTTATATCCTTTTATTAAATAAACCCCTATTCTGGTAAGTAAAATGTTTTTAACTCTGGGTTCTGCAAGCTGGTCTAGCAAATTATTCAAACCTGAGAAGCAGAGTCTTGGGAATCTGTGTGTGGCTGCAGTCAGTCAGTACAGGAAGCAACCTGGCATCTGAAGTGAGAGGGTAGGGACAGTCTTGTAGGCCTTTGAAATCTGACACTGTCTCTGGGTAAATAGTGTCAGAAGGAAGTTGACCTCCCAACATCCAGTGAGTATCCAAGAATTGCTTATTGATGCTGCACACCCCCGCCCCTGCCACACACACACATTAGAAATTAGATGCAGAATTCAAAATAATAGCTAAAATATTTCTGTGGCTAGGTTTCCCTTCTCTTTTCCTTTAGTCTGACTTTTGTGAAACATTCCTTAATGCTGAAGAGGGCCTTTAATGAAAGGAATTGCCCAAATCAGTCATGCCAGGTAACACCATTTTAGAAGGCTGGTAGGTAGTTCTCACTCTGGCTCAGAAAACTATCTACAGAGTTTTCACTGGGGGCAGCTTTGGGATTGTGCCATGAAACTTCACTGTGGTTCTCCTATTGGAACGGCATGGGTGATAAGGAAGCAGCTGCACACAAGCATTCGCTGTTTGAAAGTATAGGAAATGTATGTACTGGCCCTTCCAGGGAGGCCTCACTGCTGTAGCAGTTTAGCCCACTACTCAGTACATGCAGTGCTGGTAGTCCCACATTCAGCTGCTGACCAGCAGCATGGCCCTCAGCTCTAATAGGGAGCATATGATCCCTCCAGCTGGCAGGTGACACCATTTGGCAGCGTTCCCAGCAGCTCAACAAAAGGTTTTCAAATATCGAAGCCAGGGGAAAGACCTCTGCCTTTATAAGGAAAGTAATTTGACTGTGCATGCATTTTGCTTCCATAAGAATTATTGCTTCTAACTCACTGAATTCTGTGAAGGAAAGGGCACACTTAGAGAATGAAATTTAAAAATATGTAAACTGTTCATTCAAATGGATAAATATGTGTAAAATTAGAGGAAATCAAAGTTTGTGCTTAGAAAAGGAATGCTATTTGAACATAATTAAAGGTGGGAAAAGTATTTTTTAAATTCTAGATTCTCAATTTATGATTGTTTGTAACATTTAAAATAAATTGCTTGAAAACCATTTTAGAGCATAATTAAGAAATATTTTCTGAATATATATGTGTGCTCTGATTTTTCACTAATTTTTGCTAGTTCCCAGTTCTGAAAAATTCAAGACAGAAATAAGACAGTTTTACAGATAGGCTCTTGAATAATGTTCGGTGTTATGAGTGTAGCCATAATTTATGTATTTAACCTTCCCATTATTCATAGCCATTTATGTTGTTTCTATATGTTTATAAATGTGATAAATGTCCTTATATTAATACTGTATCATTGTGGGAAAAAAGGAAACACCATTTGCACATAGTTATAGATGGGAAATGTATTATTTTTAAAGATCCAATATGAAAATGCAAGCCAATAAGAATTTAGATTGGTTAGATTATGAAGACTTAATAGGTTTTTATTGAAGAAAGGGACTTTAGAGGTCTTTTCAGAAAATGTAATTTCATCATATGAAAAAGCTATATGGTAGAAGAGTCACCTGATCAGAGTCAAGCAACTCAAGAGTGGCAGTTTAGAAATGACTTGGATCTCGACTATGAATACAGCATTCATCAACTTCTAACCTGTTACAAACTGGAGACTCAGAAAACTAGGCAGTCCTATCAGTCAACTCATTTATTCAGTTGAAAAAAAGGAAACAGTAGATCATAGTAAAAATAAACATATATTTGAGTATTATATTCTTATATTAATCTCTGAATATGATTTTAAAGTTAAATCATTTGTGTGTAAGCATAAGAAATGGAACTGCAGACATAACTGTCAGCTGGTTGATGGCTATCTTGTATATGTGAAAAATACATCTGCCTCCAAAAGTGTGTAATTTTTTTTCTAAGATAGTCAGTAGAGTTATAGTAATACTCTGTATGTGTTTTAAGTTCCACGCCCTTATATTTTCTTTATCATTTTTTAAAAATTGAAGTATAGTTAATTTACAATGTGGTTTCAGGTGTACATAAAAGTGATTCAGTTTATATATATATACATACACATATATAATTTTTCAGATTCTTTTACATTATAGGTTATTAGAAGATAATTTAGTTTGATACTCTATACAGTAAGACTGTGCTGATTATCTATTTTATATATAATAGTGTGTATATGTTAATCCCAAACTCCTAGTTTCTGTCTTACCCCACTCCCTGCTGTCCCCTTTGGTAAACATAAGTTTGTTCTTGAAGTCTGAGTCTGTTCCTGTTTTGTAAATAAATTCATTTTTTTTTTTATATTTCACATTTAAGTGATATCATATGATATTTGTCTTTCTGTGTCTGACTTAGTATGATAATCTCTAGGGCCATTCATGTTGCTGCAAATGGCATTACCTATTCTTGTTATGGCTGCCTAATACTCTTTTGTGGAGAAGGAAATGGCAACCCACTCCAGTGTTCTTGCCTGGAGAATCCCATGGACGAAGAAGCCTGGTGGGCTGCAGTCCATGGGGTCGCACAGAGTCGGACACGACTGAAGCAACTTAGCAGCAGCAGCAGCAGCAGTACTCTTTTGTGTGTATATGTGTATACCACATCCTCTTTATCCATTCACCTGTCAATGCACATTTAGATTGCTCCTATGTCTTGACTGTTGTAAATAGAGCTGCTGTGAACATTGTGCATACCCTTGTATTTTGCAGGTCAGGATAAGGACAATCACTTTCATTAACAGAACAATTTATGTAATCCAGTAAAACATGGGACCATGATGCCTAACAGAATATACAAGCTACAAATGTATTTTGCTTTTTACCAACAAAATGAATTTTTTAATCTACTCTGAACATGAAACTGTGTTTGTTCTCTTTACAAAACTTGGGCATGCTTATTAATATTATGAAAAGATTTATGATATTACCCTTTATATAGAAAATTCTCCTGTAACATTAATAGTGTTACTGCATTTATTTGCATCTTTGCAGGATGAAAACATGCCCTTTAAACCACCTAATATCTGATAATAAATCCCATTTTGTGTGATCTACTCAGTTTCTGTTTTCTGTAGGAAGAAAGGCTATATTGTTAAAGATTCCTTTGTTGACTGTAAATAGTGAATGATTCTATTTTGGGGGTAGTTGAGAGAGTTAGCTGTAGATCAGTGTTCTCAAACTTCAGTATGTTTATGGATCACTTTGGAATGTAGTTAAAATACTGATTCTGACTCAGTAGTGAAGCCTGAGAATCTAAGATCCTGCATGTCTAACAAGCTTTCAGTTAATTGTCAAGGTGTTTGTCTGCAGACCACTTTTAATACCAAAATTCTAGATTATACTAAGCCTTCAAGAATAACTTCTGCCTCCAGAGCCCCTAACTGCAGATGTTAGACTTCAGTGAGACAATTAAAAACTATTCTGGTCCATTTTATTACTGTCCCTGGATTAGAAACAGTATGTCTAGGGTGATTTCCAAACATAACTACTATGATGTTGTTTTCTTTTTTGCTTTGTTAGGAACAAAAAAATACTTTTTTCATATATTGATACCTATCTATCTATTGATTGATCAAGAGGAGAGGTGAGAGAGAAAGGATTAAACAAGTGATTCTAAAAGAAACTTCAAATAGGGGATTTACAGATGTCACATGTTCACCACCTCAGTGCAGATATTCAGCTTACCTGATTGTAAGGGACACACATTTCTTGCTTATAACTTATGACATTTTGTTTTCATTCTGTTATTTCATATTTTTCCTGTGAGAAGGAAAAATTGTCACATGGTGCTACTTGGGGAGGGATGTTTCAGGCCACATTTCAAGACTTTTCTTGAGCGTGGGCCATAACACCTAGGTCCTGAGATATACAGAAGATACTGAGAGATACAGAAGACAGGAGATGAGACTCCAAATGACAAGTGGTGTAGGCAAAAGTGGGTAGATAGAAGTGGGCTAGTGTTATATGGAGACAGTAAGGAGACTGTGCAGAATTGCAGGGTACTAGGGAGGAAGACTGAACATTAATTTTGCTTAAGTAATGACCAGAGTGTCATGGGGTAGTGACAGATTATAGAGAGCTTTGATTACGAGAAATGAAAGTCTGGACTTGGTCTTGAAAAAAATGAGAGATGTGGAAAGTTTCTTTTTAAAAAGCTAAAGAATGATCATGCTATTTTGGGAGGTTAATTAGGCTACCTTCAGAAAGAAGGTATATTTTGACAGGTATTGTGATTATTAAATGGGCTACAGAAATAATTTTCATACAAAATATTTAAAATGGCTTATGGACTCTGTGGGAGAGGGAGAGGGTGGGAAGATTTGGGAGAATGGCATTGAAACATGTAAAATATCATGTAGGAAACAAGTTGCCAGTCCAGGTTCGATGCACGATGCTGGATGCTTGGGGCTGGTGCACTGGACGGCCCAGAGGGTTGGTATGGGGAGGGAGGAGGGAGGAGGGTTCGGGATGGGGAACACATGTATACCTGTGGCGGATTCATTTTGATATTTGGCAAAACTAATGGAATTATGTAAAGATTAAAAATAAAATAAAATTAGAAAAAAAAAAACAAAAAAAAAAAAAGAAAAAAAAAAATGGCATTTTATTTTGTGTAGTACAGTTTGAATTATCAAAAATGAAATAAAAAGTAACCTACAGTTTATCGATTTTAACCTTGCCCAGAAATAAAAAATGTTAAATATACTGGATGATCAGGTTTAAAAGTAACTGTCAGAAATATCTGTGCTCTTTCATCTTTTAATGAAGTCTCTTTAAAGGCAAAAATTAAACTCTGCCTTCTCCACTTTTTCATTTTTTTCAGTCTGATTCTTCTCTGTGTGATTCAAGGTGATTAAGCAATACCTGTTTTTGTCTCAAAGCCAAACTTTTCTTCTGTTCAGTCTTAGCCATCAGGGCTATCCTGGATATACCACACAAACAAAAAGGAAACTTTCATAGTTTCTACATTCACATCTTCTACCATGCTGCTCTACAGAGGCATAGCCTTTGTCTTTGATTCCCAGAGGTGTATATTCTCACTAAAACCATAATGAACCAAAATGTGTGGTTCCCCTAAGCTCTCTCATGTCATCATTTTGCATGACCAGAACAAAGGAGAGGATGGTAAATGATGGTAGCTGAACAATTGAGTAAGTGTCAATTTGGTGACTCTATTTAGTCTCACTAGCAATTGCAAAATGAAATTAATAAGCACCACAGTGCTCACAGACCTATCAAGGTCCTCTGTAAGACCATGTGTGAATTAGTCAGGCCTAAAATGAGCCCCAGATTTTATTTTCCTGTGCTCCAAAATCCCTGTGGATGGTGACTGCAGCCATGAAATTAAAAAGATGATTGCTCCTTGGAAGAAAAGCTATGGCAAACCTGGACAGTGGCAGAGATATCTCTGTGCTGACAAACGTCTGTAGAGTCAAAGCCATGGTTTTGTCAGTGGTCATGTATGGATGTGAGTTAGACCATAAAGAAGGCTGAGTGCCAAAGAATCGATGCTTTCAAGTTGTGATGTCCCCGGGACTGCCAGATCAAACCAGTCAATCCTAAAGGAAATCAACCCTGACTGTTAATTGGAAGGACTGTTGATGAAGCTGAAGTTCCAGTACTTTGGCCACCTGATATGAAGAGCCAGCTCATTGGAAAAGACACTGATGCTGGGGAGGACTGAAGGCAAAAGGAGAAGGAGAGCAACAGAGGATGAGATGTTTTGATAGTATCATGTACTCTGCTGCTAAGTCACTTCAGTTGTGTCCGACTCTGTGTGACCCCATAGACGGCAGCCCACCAGGCTCCCCCGTCCCTGGGATTCTCCAGGCAAGAACACTGGAGTGGGTTGCCATTTCCTTCTCCAATGCATGAAAGTGAAAAGTGAAAGTGAAGTTGCTCAGTCGTGTCTGACTCTTAGCGACCCCATGGACTGCAACCTAACAGGCTCCTCCATCCATGGGATTTTCCAGGCAAGAGTACTGGAGTGGGGTGCCATTGCCTTCTCTGATCATGTATTCAATGGACCTGAATTTGAGCAAACTCCAGGAGATGGTGGAAGACAGAGAAGCCCAGCATGCTGCAGTCCATAGGGTCACAAAATGTCAGAGATGACTTAGTGACTGAATAACAACAAAATGAGCCCCAGTGTGTAAACAGTCAGCTACTCCTGTGGCCTTGACTGTGAACTCTGATATGCTCATGATTTTTATAAGTATACAAGTCATCCAGAACTTTAAACTGTGATCCTTAATTCTGGATTAGTCTACTGGAAATTTCTGCATGTTGGATATGTATGAAATATGTCCATATCAAATTAAGATACTAATGTTAAGCTCAATTATCAACTGCCAGAAACTTGCTTTTTCACTCTATGTTCTCCATTTCAAAGTATCGTAGTAGTGCTCCCCAGATCGCCAAAGCTAAAAACCTCCAAGTTATTTAGTGACTCCTTCCTCTCTTTTAACACCTTCAGCTGTCCATCAGTTTATATGGTTTCTAACTCCCCTTTTGATAGTTTCTGACTCCATTTAATTTCCCCTGTCATTGCTTTTGTTCACACTTTCATATGTCTTATAAGCAGAAATATCTAGTTAGAATTCCATTTCTGCTACTTTATCCAGACTTTTGTGAGACATTTGGATTCCATTTTTGTGGTGCTCGTGGTAAAGAACCCGCCTGCCAAGGCAGGAAATGTAACAGATATGGGTTCAATACCTGGGTCAGGAAGATCCTCTGTAGTAGAAAATAGCAACCCATTGCAGTATTCTTGCCTAAAAAATTCCATGGATAGAGGAGCATGGCAGGCTACAGTCCATAGGCTCGCAAAGAGTCAGACACGACTAAAGCAACAGAGCATGCATCTTAAAATAGAAGAGAGATAAAGCTTCATCTTACAGAATAGTTTTAAGGATTTCATGAGATAGAGATATTTTAGGTAAAACAATATAGTATGTGGCTCACAGTAGGGATTCGGTGAAGATCAATCTCATGTTCACAATCATATCTCCCTCAGTTTGACCAGCGTCTAGCACACAGAAAGCACTCAGTCTGTGTTTACTATAAATATTAATGATGTAATCATCGTCATAGTCTCTCTGTTTCTAACCTTTTACCCTGTTATTCCAACCTCCACCCTGCCGCTGGAATTTACATGAAATGCAAGTATCATGTCCTTTATGCTCCAAAACTTTGAATGGTTCTCTCATCCACAGAAGGTGCTTTTCTGGATCTACATAGCTGCCCTTGATCTGACCTAGGCTTCAATTCCACTCTTGTTTTCACTGCTCAACAAAAGCTCCTTACAATGAAGCCAAGGAAAAAAGCTGTATTTCCCCCACACACCAACAAACAAAAGACTGTTTTTCATGTTTCTATCAATTACCTTCACTTGGTCTAAAATAATAATGTACTACTTCATTTATCCTTCTGTGCCTCCCCAAGCAGAATTGTATGATTCCAGTTTAATTACTATAATCTCATCTTTGTACTCTTGAAGTCCAATATGTAGAGTTACTTGATTTCATATTTACTGAAATAATGGTATTAGAAAATTAAAGGAAAAATAAAGTATAAATAGATATGTTACATGTCTTGTATATTACAAACTATATAATCATATTACTTAATACTGTTCTCATGTTTATGGTGCTGATTTCTATGTAGGACCTGCATTAAAACTTGTTAACATGGATCAGGAAAATTCATGTGATTTGACTTTTCCCTAATTACTAAGTCCTCCTTAAAACAAGTAGCACGTTTTCAAAGTGCTGCTGCTACTGCTGTCAAGTCACGTCAGTCATGTCTGACTCTGTGCAACCCCATAGACGGCAGCCCACCAGGCTCCTCTGTCCCTGGGATTCTCCAGGAAGGAACGCTAAAGTGGGTTGCCATTTCCTGTCAAAGTGCTGCTGCTGCTAAGTCGCTTCAGTCGTGTCGGACTCTGTGCGACCCCATAGACGGCAGCCCACCAGGCTCCCCTGTCCCTGGGATTCTCCAGGCAAGAACACTGGAGTGGGTTGCCATTTCCTTCTAGGATGGTACAAATCCTGGGATTGTGAAATAGTGAAACTAGTGGATTCACAATGTGCCAGTAACCCTGGCATTGGTCTCAGCTACAGCAGTTTGCTCTAACAGAGATTTATAATCAGTTTAATCTGTGAGAAGAAGGGCAGAGTGACTAAGAAAATAAACTCTGATTTTAGAAAATCCAAGTTCAAATTTTGGTTCCCTTCTTGCAAATTCCCATATGATCTTGAACACATTGCCTAACCTTTCAGAAACTCTTTCGTATAAAATAGAAATAATAATGGTACCCACACAAAAGGATTATTGGCTGTTCAGTCTTTCAGTTCCATCTGACTCTCATCCAACCATCTCATCCTCTGTCAGCCCTTTCTCCTCCCACCTTCAATCTTTTCCAGCATCAGGGTCTTTTCCAATGAGTCAGCTCTTCTCATCAGGTGGCTGGAGTATTAGAGCTTCAGCCTTAGCATCAGTCCCTCCAGTCAATATTCAGGACTGATTTCCTTTAGGATTTCCAAGGGACTTTCAAGAGTCTTGTCCAAAATCATAGTTCAAAAGCATCAGTTCTTCAGTACTCAGCCTTCTTTATGGTCCAGCTCGCACATCCATACATCACTACTGGAAAAACCATAGCTTTGACTGTATGGACCTTTGTCAGCAAAGTAATGTCTCTGCTTTTTAATATGCTATCTGGGTTGGTCATAGCTTTTCTTTTTTTTTAAGTAAATTTATTTATTTTAATTGGAGGTTAATTACTTTACAATATTGTATTGGTTTTGCCATACGTAAGCATGAATCCGCCACAGGTATACACGTGTTCCCCATCCTGAACCCCCCTCCCTCCTCCCTCCCCGTATCATCCCTTCCAAGGAGGCAGTGTCTTTGAATTTCATGGCTGCAATCACCACCTGCAGTGATTTTGGAGCCCCAAAAAATAAAGTCTGTCACTGTTTCCATTGTTTCCCCATCTATTTGCCATGAAGTGATGGGACCAGATGCCATGATCTTAGTTTATTGAATGTTGAGTTTTAAGCCAGCTTTTTCAACTCTCCTTTTCACTCACCTTCATGAAGAGGTTCTTTAGTTCTTCTCTTTCTGCCATAAGGGTGGTATCATCTGCATATCTGAGGTTATTGATATTTCTCCCAGCAATCTTGATTCCAGCTTGTGAGTGATCCAGTCCAGCATTTTTCATGCATGAGGTAATATGAATTAAATTTTAATCTTACACTGTCAAGACTTTCAGATACACAAGACTCACAAGATTGCCATCTGGTATTAGTCTGCTTAGAAAGATATAGAGCTTGTCATCATAGTAACCATAGTCATTCCTCATCTTTGATGGGAATTCTTCTAGAAATTCATGCAACATATTTCAGGGGAAGAATGATAATTATACATCCAGCAGGTCAAAGAGCAGCCTTGCATTAAAAGTATCAACCCTACAGGCATTGGTATCTCTGGAAGTGATCTATTTGTAATAGCCTATAAAGTCTCCAGAAAAATAAATTCTAGTCCAAGAGTTTAGGGAAGCACAAAGCTGTAGCTTCCTACCAGGTAGTTTTAGTTTCTCCACAGCAAATTAAATTTATCAAATTGATCATTCTATTATAAATAATATTATCTAGTAACATAGCTGATATTTCAACTTTCATCAGGTTACCAGGTAACTGTAAGAGGAGGCATTTAACTGATGGTCAAATTCTCCACAAAAGATTAAAAGGGACTGTTAATTCTCTGCCTATACATAGAATATAAACTTTGTAAGCATCACATGTGTGTATGTGTGTGTTCAGTTGTTCATTCATGTCCAATTCTTTGCAACCCTATGGACTGTCACCTGCCAGGCTCTTCTGTCTGTGATATTTTCCAGGCAAGAATACTGGAGCAGATTGCCATTTCCTCCTCCAGGGGATCTTCCCAACCCAGGGATCAAACCCACATCTCTTGCATCTCCTGCATTGGCTGGCAGATTCTTTACCATGGGCACCACCTGGAAAGCCCCATATATGCATATATGTGTATGATAACAATCTGATGAAGTGTTATAAATGTATCTAAGAGGAAATTAAACATGGAGGGTTTTGTATGAAATGAGTTGTAGAGGTCATCATTTGGTCATTATTTTGCCTAATTTTCATGAAATACCTTGTGTTGTTCATCACAGAGAAAGTTTTGCTCTTAGGTTAGTGTTGTTACCTAATGCATCATTAATAGGCAATATGTGACATGTGAGTAAAAATGGGATTCTGGTCCTCTCTGTTGTTGTAAGGAGCAACAGAGCTGACTCATAGGACCATTTTACTGCCACTCTCAGATGATTCTTCTGCCCAGACCTCCCAGCTCAGACAAATTGACTTTGACGTTTTAAGCTCTAATTGTTTCCTAGGAATGCAATTTTCATACACATGCCAGTAGAATTAAGAAGATTGAATGTGAGTTGTTATATTAAAATGGACCTGCCTCTCTGTATGGTTGATTATCATAGTTAAATATAGCACCTGAATGATGAGACAGAATTATCACTGAACTCTCCCATTGGAACAGATGCTCTATTGTGGCAACAGGCCTCCTCTATCTTGTAAACATGAACTACTAGTTATTGATAATGTGCATGAGTTCAACTAAGAATCAGCACAAGGCAATCTAATTCCAGGAAAATCCTTCAAAGTGCATAAACCCAAGGTCGATGACATTCTCTAACATCATCTTCATCTTTGTAAGTAGACATTAGGATTAAGAATTCAACATCCCTTCTGAAAGGAGGGTTGGGGAGAGTCTTCTATGACACCACAGTTTGAAAGTGTCAATTCTTCAGTGCTCAGCCTTCTTTATGGTCCAACTCTCACATTGATTCCAACTGCAGGATGGAGAGCCTTCATCAATCCTTGGGAAACTGAGGACTTAATTTACAGTAGGCACATCTCTCAAGGCAGGTCTCTCACCGAAATTCCTCGTATTAGTGTCTGGTTGCAGTTTGCTAAAATAATAAAAGCATATCATCAACAGCTCATGCATTGCCTTGGTGTGGACCCAGAGTGCAAGCATAGACAAAGAGCAGACACTGACTTCACACTCCGATAGGTCACAGTTTGGTAATGAAATCAAAGTGCATGATCAACAGTTCATACATTGCCTTGGTGTGGACCCACAGTGCAAGCACAGAGGAAGAGCAGGCACTGACTCCACACTTCTGATAGGTTGCAGTTTGCTAAAATAATAAAAGGGTGTGATCAATAGCTCATACATTGCCTTGGTGTGGACCCAGAGTGCAAGCACAGGAGAAGAGCAAACACTGATTTCACACTTCTGATAGAGATCAAGCCCTGAGCGTTTGGAGTGTGAACACTGACTCCAAGACTTTAGACTACCAGAGAACTACCCCTGCTGCTGCTGCTAAGTTGCGTCTGTTGTGACCAACTCTGTGCGACCCCATAAACAGGAGCCCACCAGGCTCTGCCGTCCCTGGGATTCTTCAGGCAAGAACACTGGAGTGGGTTGCCATTTCCTTCTCCAATGCATGAAAGTGAAAAGTGAGAGTGAAGTCGCTCAGTCGTGTCTGACTCTTCGAGACCCCATGAACTGCAGCCTACCAGGCTCCTCCGTCCATGGGATCTTCCAGGCAAGAGTACTGGAGTGGGGTGCCATTGCCTTCTCCAGAGAAATAACCCTAGCGGGTACCAAATGGTGAGAACTCACACAAAGGAAACCACTGTAAAGAAGACCCAGCATCACCCAACCACCAAAAGCACCCTGTGCAGGATGCCTCATCTAAACAACAAACAAAATACAAACCCAATCATCAGCAGACAGGATTACCACCTCACTCAGTGTTTCCCATCAGAGGAAAAGCAAACAAACAAAAACTCAACACAAATCTCACCCTATAAGAAACTTACACAAACCACTGGACCAACCTTAGGGGGCAGAAACCAAAAGGAAGAAAGAATTCAACCTTGGAGTCTGGGAAAAGCAGACCTCAAACACAGTAAGTGTAAAAAGAAATAATGAAAAAGCAGAGAAATATTACACAAATGAAGGAACAAATTAGAAACACAGTGGTCCAAATAAATGAAGAGGAAATAGGAAAACTACCTGAAAAAGAATTCAGAATAATGATAGTAAAGATGATCAAAAACCTTGAAAACAGAATGGGGAAAAATGCAAGAATCAATTAACAAAGACATGGAAGAATTAAAGAATAAACATGGAGACAAACAACACAATTACTGAAATTAAAAATACTCTAGAAGGAATCAATGGCAGAATATTTGAAGCAGAAGAACGAATCAGTGACCTGGAAGATAAAATGGTGGAAATAACTTCTGAAGAGCAGAATAAAATAAAAAGAATGAAAAGAAATGAGGATTGTCCTCTGGGACAATATCAAATGCACCAACATTCGAATAATAGGGGTCCCAGAAGAAGAAGAGAAAAAGAAAAGATTTTTGAAGAGATTATAGTTGAAAATTTCCCCAACATGGAAAAGGAAATAGTCAATCAAGTCCAAGAGGCACAGAGAGTCCCATACAGGATAAATCCAAGGAGAAACATGCCAAGACACATACTAATCAAACTAAAAAAGACTAAACACAAAGAAAGAATATTAAAAGCAGCAAGGGAGAAGCAATAAGTAACATACAAGGGAAACCCCATATGCTTAACAGCTGATCTTTCAGCAGAAACTCTGCAGACCAGAAGGGAATGGCAGGATACATTTAAACATTTAAAGTACTGACAGGGAAAAATCTACAACCAAGATTACTGTACCCAGCAAGGATCTCATTCAAAACTGATGGAGAAATCAAAAGCTTCTCAGACAGGCAGAAGTTAAGACAACTCAGTACCACCTAACAAGCTTTACAACAAATGTTAAATGGATTTACATAGTCAAGAAATACAAGAGAAGAAAAAGGATCTACAAAATCAACCCCAAACAATTAAGAAAATGGCAATGGAAACATATATATCAATAATTACTTTAAATGTAAATGGATTAAATGCTTCAACCAAAAGACACAGACTGGCTGAATGGATACAAAAACATGACCCATGTATATGCTATCTACAAGAAACCCACTTTAGACCCCAAGACACATATAGACTGAAAGTGAGAGGATGAAAAAATATATTCCATGCAAATGGGAAGCAAAATTAAGCTGGAGTAGCAATCCTCATATCTGACAAAATAGACCTTAAAATAAAGAAGATTACAAGAGATAAGGAAAGACACTACATAATGACCAAGGGATCAATCCAAGAGGAAGACATCACAACTGTAAATAATATGCACTCAACATAGGAGCACCTCAGTACATAAGACAAACACTAACAGACATAAAATGAGAAACTGACAGGAACACAATAATAGTAAGAGACTGTAACACCCCACTCACACCAATGGATGGATCATCAAAACAGAAAACTAATAAGGAAACACAAGTCTTAAATGATACATTAGATGCTGCTGCCACTGCTAAGTTGCTTCAGTCGTGTCCAACTCTGTGTGACCCCATAGACCGCAGCCCACCAAGCTCCCCCGTCCCAGGGATTCTCCAGGCAAGAATACTGGAGTGGGTTGCCATTTCCTTCTCCAATGCATGAAAGTGAAAAGTGAAAGTGAAGTCACTCAGTCGTGTCCGACTCCTAGCGACCTCATGGACTGCAGCCTACCAGGCTCCTCCGTCCATGGGATTTTCCAGGCGAGAGTACTGGAGTGGGGTGCCATTGCCTTCTCCATACATTAGATGAGATGGATGTTATTGATATCTTCAGGACATCCCATCCAAATGCAGAGGAATACATCTTCTCAAGAGCACATGGAACATTCTCCGTATAGACCATATCTTGGGTCACAAATCAAACCTCAGTAAATTTAAGAAAATAGAAATCATATCATGCATCTTCTCTGACCACAATGCTATGATATTAGATATCAATTACAAGAAAAAAAACTGTAAGAAACACAAACACATGGAGATTAAACAACACATTTCTAAAAAACCAACAGGTTACAAAGAAATAAAAAGGGAAATAAAAAAATTTCTAGAAACAAATGATAATGAAAACTTGACAACCTAAAGCCTATGGAATGCAGCAAAAGCAGTTCTAAGAGGGAAGTTTATTTATAGCAATAGAATCCTACCTCAAGAAAGAAGAAAAACATCAAATAGACAGCCTAACTCTACACCTAAAACAACTGGAAAAAGAAAAACAAAAAAATCCCAAAATTAGTAGAAGGAAAAAAATCATAAAGATCTGAGCAGAAATAAATGAAAAAGAAATGAAAGAAACAATACTAAAGATTAATAAAACTAAAAGCTGGTTCTTTGACAAGATAAAATTGACTAATATTTAGCCAGATTCATCAGGAAAAAAGGAGAAAAGAATAAAATCAACAAAATTAGAAATGAAAAAGGAGAGGTTACAACAGACAATGCAGAAATACAAAGGATTATAAAAGACTATTATGAACAACTATATGGCAATAAAATGGATAACCTGGAAGAAATGGACAGATTCTTAGAAAAGTTCAATCTTCCAAGAATGAACAGGAAGAAATAGAAATTATAAATAACCTAATTACAGGCACTGAAATGGAAGCTGTGATAAAAAAAAATCTCCCAAAAAAGAAAAGCCCAGGACCAGATGGCTTCACAGGAGAATTCTGTCAAACGTTTAGAGATGAGCTAATGCCTATCCTTCTAAAAACTCTTTCAAAAAATTGCAGAGGAAGGAACACTTCCAAACTCATTCTGCAAGGCCACCATCACCCTAATACCAAAACCAGACAAAAACAACACACAAAAAGAAAACTACAGGCCAATGTCACTGATGAACATAGATGTAAAAACCCTCAACAAAATTTTAGCAAACAGAATTCATAAACACATCAAAAAGCTGGTTTATTCTAGGAATGCAAGGATTCTTCAATATATGCAAATCAATGTGATACACCATATCAACAGATTGAAAGATAAAATCCATTTGATAATATCAATAGATGCAGAAAAAGCCTTTGACAAAATTCAGCACCCATTTATGATTACAACTCTTCAAAAAATGGGCATAGAAGGAACCTACCTCAACATAGTAAAGGCCATATATGATAAGCCTCGAGTGGTCATGTATGGATGTGAAAGTTGGACTGTGGAGAAAGCTGAGCGCCGAAGAATTGATGCTTTTGAACTGTGGTGTTGGAGAAGACTCTTGAGAGTCCCTTGGACTGCAAGGAGATCCAACCAGTCCATTCTGAAGGAAATCAGCCCTGGGATTACTTTGGAAGGAATGATGCTAAAGCTGAAACTCCAGTACTTTGGCCACCTCATTCGAAGAGTTGACTCACTGGAAAAGTCTCTGATGCTGGGAGGAATTGGGGGCAGGAGGAGAAGGGGACGACAGAGGATGAGATGGCTGGATGGCATCACTGACTCAATGGATGTGAGTCTGAGTGAACTCCGGGAGTTGGTGATGGACAGGGAGGCCTGGCATGCTGCGATTCATGGGGTCTCAAAGAGTCGGATGTGACTGAGTGACTGAACTGAACTGAACAGCAAACATTATTCTCAATAGTGAAAAACTGAAAGCGTTACCCCTAAGATCAGGAACAAGACAAGGGTGTCCACTTTCACCACTCTTATTCAACATAGTTCTGGAAGTCCTAGCTACAGCAATCAGAGAAGAAAAAGAAATAAAAAGAATCCAGATCAGGAAAGAAGTAACGCTCTCACTGTTTGCAGATGACATGATACTGTACATAGAAAATCCTAAAGATAGTACCAGAAAATAACTAGAGCTAATCAATGAATTTAGCAAAGTTGCAGGATATAAAATCAATACACAGAAATCATTTGCATTTCTATATACTAACATAGAAAAACCAGCAAGAGAAATTAAGGAATCAATCCCATTCACCATTGCAACAAAAAGAATTAAATATCTAGGAATAAACTTACTTACTGAGACAAAAGAACTGTACACAAAATTATGAGACACTGATGAAAGAAATCAAAGGAAACATAAATAGATGGGGAGATATTCCATGTTCCTAGGTAGGAAGAATCAATATTATGAAAATGACTATATCACCAAATGCAATCTACAGATTCAATGTGATCCCTATCAAATTACCAATGGCATTTTTTACAAAACTAAAACAAAAAATTTCACAATTCATATGGAAACACAAAAGACCTCAAATAGCCAAAGCAATCTTAAGAAAGAAGAATGGAGCTGGAGGAATCAACCTTCCTGACTTCAGATTATACTACAAAGCTACAGTCATCAAGACAGTATGGTACTGGCACAAAAACAGAAATATAGACTAATAGAACAAGATAGAAAGCCCAGAAATAAACCCATGCACCTATGAGTACCTTATTTTTGACAAAGGAGTCAAGAATATACAATGGGGCAAAGACAGCCTCTTCAATAAATGGTGCTGGGAAATCTGGACAGCTACATGTAAAAGAATGAAATTAGAACACTTCCTAACACCATACACAAAGATAAACTCAAAATGGATTAAAGACCTAAATGTAAGACCAGAAACTATAAAACTCTTAGAGGAAAACATAAGCAGAACACTCGACATAAAGCAAGATCCTCTATGACCCATCTTCTGCTACTGCTGCTGCTGCTAAGTTGCTTCAGTCGTGTCTGACTCTATGCGACCCCATAGATGGCAGCCCACCAGGCTCCCCCGTCCCTGGGATTCTCCAGGCAAGAATACTGGAGTGGGTTGCCATTTCCTTCTCCAATGCATGAAAGTGAAAATTGAAAGTGAAGTTGCTCAGTCGTGCCCGACTCTTAGCGACCTCATGGACTGCAGCCTATCAGGCTCCTCCATCCATGGGATTTTCCAGGCAAGAGTACTGGAGTGGAGTGCCATTGCCTTCTCCGGACCCATCTCCTAGAGTAATAGAAATAAAAAGAAAAGTAAACAAGTGGGACCTGATTAAACTTAAAAGCTTTTGCACACCAAAGGAAACTATAAGCAAGATAATAAGTCCACCCTCAGAATGGGAGAAAATAATAGCAAATGAAACAACTGACAAAGGATTAATTTCCAAAATATACAAGCAGCTCATGCAACTCAATACCAGGAAAATAAACAACCCGCTCAAAAAGTGGGAAAAAGACCTAAATAGACATTTCCCCAAAGAAGACATACAGATGGCTAACAAATACATGAAAAGATGCTCAACACTGCTCATTATTAGAGAAATGCAAATCAAAACTACAATGAGCTATCACCTCACACTGGTCAGAATGGGCCTCATCAAACAGTCTACAAACAATAAATGCTGGAGAGGGTATGGAGATAAGGGAACACTCTTACACTGTTGGTGGGAATGTAAATTGATACAGCCACTATGGAAGACGGTATGGAGATTCCTTGAAAAAACTAGGAATAAAACCACCATATGACCCAGCAATCCCACTCCTAGGCGTATACCCTGAGGAAACCAGGGTTGAAAAAGACACATGTATCCCATTGTTCATTGCAGCACTATTTACAATAGCCAGAACATGGAAGCAACCTAGATGTCCATCAACAGATGAATGGATAAAGAGGTTGTGGTACATATACATAATGGAATATTACTCAGCCATAAAAAGGAACACATTTGAGTCAGTTCTGATAAGGTGGATGAGCCCAGAACATATTATACAGAGTAAAGTGAGTCAGAAAGAGAAAGAGAAACATCATATTCTAATGCATATATATGGAATCTATAAAAATGGTTCTGAAGAATTTATTTACGGGGCAGCAATGGAGAAACAGACATAGAGAATGGACTCATGGACATGGGGAGAGGGGAAGAGAGAGTGAGATGTATGGAAAGAGTAACATGGAAACTTACCTTACCATATGTAAAATAGCCAACGAGAATTTGTTGTATGGCTCAGAAAACTCAAACAGGGGCTCTGTATCAACCTAGAGGGGTGGGATGGAGAGGGAAATGGGAGGGAGGTTCAAAAGGGAGGAGAGATATGTATACCTGTGACTGATTCATGTTGAGGTTTGACAGAAAACAACAAAATTCTGTAAAACAATTATCCTTCAGTAAAAAAAAAAAAAAAAAAAAAAGAATTCAACATCCTTCTAATTCAAGGAGGAAACATTAGATAAGAATTTGAACATAAATACTTTACTGGTGACTAAATATTCTAGATCTATTTAGAGGATATCTCTACAGCAGTATAGCCTAAAAAATTTATATTTCTAATGTTTGTTGTTCAATTGCTCACTCAAGTCTGAACTCTTTGTGACCCCATGAACTGCAGAACACAAGGCTTCTCTGTCCTTCACTGTCTCCCGGAGTTTGCTCAAACTCATGTCCATTGAGTCGATGATGCCATCCAACCATCTCATCCTCTGTCACCCTTCTAATGCTTAAAGAAAGTGAACGTGAAGTCGCTCAGTCATGTCCGACTCTTTGTGACCCCATGGACTGCAGCCTACCAGGCTTCTCCGTCCGTGGGATTTTCCAGGCAAGGGTACTGGAGTGGGCTGCCGTTTCCTTCTCCAGGGGATCTTCCCAACCCAGGGATCAAACCCAGGTCTCCTGCATTGCAGACAGACACTTTACTGTCTGAGCCACCAGGGAAGCCTCTAATGCTTAGGATGTGTTTAATTAATATACTCATATGTAGACCTTGCATTAAAGTATGAACTGGAAAAAGTTGAGGTATTTGAATAAGCCTACATTATAATTGTAATTGACAGCTAAAATTTCAAATGATATTAAAAATAATTATAAGCATAAATTAAATTACTTTTTCTATTCAAAATAATATTGTAGTAGTTATCCAAGCATGTTTATTTAAATCACTAAACAGAGTGAAAATTGTCTTATGTTAACAGTTCATTTTCTAAGTTAAAACAAATCTGGAGTGAGTAAAATGAACAATATGGTAAACTTAGTTTCAGCTAATTTTGCTTCATCCTTTTATTTTCTATTTCCTGTGAATGGTTTAACAACTATTACAAACTAAGAGGAAATGCAAATGTTAGCTTGGAGTCTAACAGCTTTTACACGTCATAAATGTTGGTACGTTTTCAGTGAAATTGAAATTGTACTTCCAAGTAGAAATAAAAATGTCCAAGCTGATTTTGCTCTGGAACGTTCATGCCTGCCTACAAGTTCATGCCTGCCTATAAGTTCATGCCTGCCTATAAGTCTGTGATGAGAATATTAATTCTCTTTTGCAGCTTCTGCCAGCAAGAGAAGCTGCCAATGACCTTCCAGGCCTGCGTGATGACCAAGGAGTGCCAGGTGTCCGAGTGGTCGGAGTGGAGCCCCTGCTCAAAAACATGCCATGACCCGGCATCCCCTAAAGGCACCCGCATGAGAGCTCGGCTCATCAGGCAGTTTCCTATTGGCAGCGAGAAGAAGTGTCCAGAACTTGAGGAAGAAGAGCCCTGTGTGTCTCAAGGAGATGGAGTTGCCCCCTGTGCCACGTGAGTTAATAAGGACAGTGGTCTCTGCTGCCCCGTCTGCCCAAACTGCATATTCCTTTAGCTGTTTGATTTCAACTGGATGGTGTGTTGAGAAATACTGATTTTTACAAATTCTAAGTAGAAATGTATCTCTTTACAAACACTATCCTATAAAAACAAATAATACCAGTTTTACTAAATAAAAGTGTCAGTAACAAGCTATGTTTTCCAATCTTCACAAAATTTGGATTTTTAGCAGTAGTTCTTTGCATATTTTCTATAATGAGGACTGACAAGCTTTTTTTGTAGTGGAGAAAATAGTAAATTTGTTAGTCTTTATGAGCCACATGTGTCTCTGTCATGATGATTCAACTCTGCTGTTGGAAAGTGAAGTCACTCAGTCGTGTCCGACTCTTAGCAACCCCATGGACTGCAGCCCACCAGGCCCTCTGTCCATGGGATTTTCCAGGCAAGAGTCCTGGAGTGGGGTGCCATTGCTGTTGGAGCTGTAGCCAATATGTAAAGAAATGAGTGTGGATATGTCTCCATAAAATTTATTTATAGAAACAGTACAGGTTGAATTTAGCCATAGTTGGTCAACTAGTCTATAAGGTAAAATAATCTTTCAAAATATAGGTTCCTTATGCCTATTGAGCAAGCCCTATTAAAATTCAGTACTGTGTATAACAAATCCTATTAAATAGAGTAGAATACTACATCAAATAATAAGACTTTAAGCTCTCTCAGGACCAAGATTGCTTATTAACCTTGGGTGTGGAGATTGTTTCTTCTTTAATCACTTGTATATGTCGTAGGACCAGGCACATAGTAAGTGCCCAATAAATGTTCATCAAATTCAGATTAAACACGACTGATTTTGAAATATTTGGCACTGTAACTATATTGTTTTTATCCTTAAAAATCATTTCAAAGACATTTCTGTGAGTTAACTTGGTGATAAATATGTTTCAGGTTGGTCTGAATGTAGAGAGTATTTACGAAAAAACTTACAGAATCTTAGTTTATCAGTAGGTACCCACAAGCTTCATTGAAAGGTTCCCTGGAATATTTGAAACATTTAGAGAACAGGCTTACAGCTTGCACTTGATGAACCAGTGAAGAGGAAAATTACCATTACCAGCTGCTGCTGCTCCTCCCATTTCTAACAGTAATAATAATAATAACAAAGCATAGTAATGATTCATACAAGATCTTCAGTTATGCAGCACTATGGAATCCTCCCTTCTCCCCTAACATAACCAGTAACTGAACACTCTGAAGTTTCCTTCCTAACTTCTCTGCCTGCCCCACTGACTTGTGTGTTCCCCTGACATAACAGTTTCAGGGACGTTGCCAGGTTCTCTAGTCAGAGTGTTTCGTTTCCTGCAAGATTCTTCCTTTTTTTTTTTTTTAATCTCAAGCTAGGATGTCTTTATCCTCTCAGTTATTCAAACATCATTAACTATTAATTAAAATAAATCCCTATTCTAAATCTCTGTCTTCTAACCCTTTGTGGATGGTAGCATATTTTTTTAAGAATGTGTAATCACTTTACATTACTAAAAAATTTATTTCTCCCACAGGACTCCTTAGGATGACCTATGTTGGGATGCTGCTCTATAAAAAAAATAAAATAAAAATTTCATTTTAACTCCCCTAATGAATAGCTTGTTTAGTTTTCTTTTCTGTCACGCCTCCCCATCCCTCCTCCCAAGGCATCAATTATCAATGATTTTATAATTGACCTGAATGCTGCACCTCCTTTATAAATATATGTCAAGAGCATTGTTCCTTGATGCCCCAGACCTGTACCTCTGTTAAAATTACCACTTACAAAAATTGAAAAATGGGCATGAAGTTCACCTTTACCGACATGAAACCTTACCACTGACAAAGCAAAGCATCTTGATCAGACATCCAAGAGCCCATTTAACCTTTTTGTCTAATTGAGATGAGCATTAGCACATCCATTTGTACCTGTGTTGGCTGTTAATCTGATTACTAAGGAAGCATCTTGGTAAAGTGACATAAAGTACTCCAAGAGCCATTTTCTTTGTGCTTTTAGAATATCCATTTTCCTTGAGGTGGAGAAATGCCATCACTGTCTGTCTTCAGTGACATCAAGACCCTGGCTATCTCCTTAAAGCATGTGTTAGGCTGACAATCCCCCGACATTTTTTTCACATCATAATCTTGATTGGAGCTTTAATTTAGAAGCATAGATCATCTTTCCTATGTTCCACTGATTAGAAATGTCAGCTCTTTTCATCATTCATCAGTACTCATCAGGGATGCTCAAATGTTACAGGAGAAAAAAAAACTCTTATTCTCAGCAATAAAGAGAAAACTCTGAATTATGTTATATTTTTGTTACTAACACACAATTAACAATTTTGACCAGTACGAAGAAGGAATTTTCATACATTTTATTAAAGACAAAACAAATGTTTGGGTTCATCATCATATAGAATGTTCTTCATTCTCAGATTCAATCTTCCTTTGTTTATAAACATGAAAAAAGGGCAAGCCTGAGTTCAGCTTAATTAAACATAAAATGTCATATATTCAGCATTATGCTCTCTTTGCATAAAATATTTATAAGTAACTTCTAGTAGGTGCAATTAAAACTGGATCATCTTAAATTTAACCCCTCTTTAAACAGAGCAGGGTAAGGATGTAGAAGAAGGGATTGAAACTGAACCTGTGCCAGAGGTGTGGTCTAAGATTGATTCAAGGGGAAGGAATTGTTCAGGTTAATTTTCTTGAGGGGAAAAAACAAATAGGATTGGAGAAAAGTTTTATTCACTAACACATGGCCACTGCCGGCATTTTCTTTATCTAGATACAGCTGGAGGACCACAGAGTGGACTGAGTGTCGGGTGGACCCTCTGCTCAGTCAACAGGACAAGAGGCGAGGCAACCAGACGGCCCTCTGCGGAGGAGGGGTCCAGACCCGAGAGGCGTACTGCGTGCAGGCCAACGAGAACCTCCTCTCATTGAACACGCACAAGGACAAAGAAGGTAAATCTTGTTTCCTTCTCAAGTACTCACCTATGGAGAGCAGGCATGGGAGCATCCTGCAGGGGTATATGTGCAGTCATTTGGGGGCATGAAGAGCCATATATTAGTTCACATTATGGCAGATATTAACTATGGTGAATGGTAGTCTAAATGATGGTTGTAAAAATAATTAATAAAGTTCCATCTTTAGTTCATTCTGGTTTGTTGACAAGCCTCTCTTTAAATTTTGACTTCAGATTCTGAGTCAGAATTTAGAAAGAGTAATCAATTATCAAAATAGAATAAACATGTGTCTTATAAGGATACATATAGGATGCAAATATGTGTTCCAAAGCCCAAATTTCTTTTCTTCGTATAAGAATAAGTAAAACCTGTATGTTAAAAAAGAAACTTTGTTTTGCTGTTTTATAATGATGTTGAAAAAATAAATTAATTATGGTATTCAGAGAAAATTCACTTTGAATTTAAAAGAAATAGAATAAAACTACAGGAAAAGATCTTTAACCCAAAGGCATAACTTAAAAAAAAAAAAAAAAAACCTTTGATTAAATGCTTTGATTTGGTAGACATATCTTAGAATTTTTTTGGTCTAAATCTCAGTTTGGGGACCAAATGTGATAAGTGTACAAAAGAATAAGTGAGTCCAAGATGGCCAAGACTAAAAGTACATATTGTTAAATATTAATATTAGTCTAAAATTCTGATCATCATTGGACTGAGCCTCTTAAGAGCCTCTTAACATTTTACTACCTGAGGGACTGCAGGACTTGTAGCACTAATACATTCAGCACATATTGATTAGTTGCCAGAAGAGTTCCAAAAATTGTCTATGGTGATGAGGACAGAAATATCAATAACAAATTTCATGTCAGGAAAATGTTCATGGTCATCATGAGGGCACACAGACCAATAGTCATAATGCAGTATGAAAGTGAAAGTGTTAGTCGCTCGGTTGTGTCTGACTCTTTGCAACCCCATGAACTGTAGCCTGCCAGGCCCCTCTGCTCATGGGATTTTCCAGGCAAGAATACTGGAGTGGGTTGCCAGTTCCTTCTCCAGGGAATCTTCCCCACCCAGGGTTCAAACCCAAGTCTCCTGCATTGCAGGCAGGTTCTTTACCATCTGAGCCACTATAATTGAGTTTTAGAATAGCTGTAGTGAGAAAATAGAGGAACCTTCATAAACAATGTGGAATTTGAGCTGAGTTATGATGCATATACTCCATATAGTTAAGCAGGTCAGGCATGCAAGAGGGAGTTTATTCTAAGCAGAAGGAACAGCATGTATTAAAGGTAAAAAGAAAAAAAAAAAGAACGGAATAAAAAAATATTCAGAGAAGGAATATGACCAAGAAGAATCAGAAAAACAAGGAAAGAACCAAGAGAAAAAGACATTTCATAAAACAAAAGAAGAGAGAGCTCTTTTGCCTCCCAAAAAGGAGTGGTTAGTAATTCTTGGGAAATAAGGACTAAAGTTTTGCATTTGCAGCTTGCAGAATTTAATTGTTTTGTATCCACTGGCTTTACACAGCATGTTAACTCATTTAGTAATCTAGCCTAGGGATACCTTTTACTACTAATATGTCTTGTGATTTTAAGGAAGTAGCATAAAACATGTAATGTTAGTACATTAATATTTTCTTAGTCACTTTAATGGCTACATTTTTAATGCCCTTTGGTGAATTTATTATGGCAGTCCTTTCAGAGTAGTATAATTTCATTGCTAGAAGTAGATCAGATTTTAGTTTCTGAATGTCAGTTATATCCTGTAGGTTATTACTTTCAAAAGATCCTTCAGAATTTTGAATTGTAATTGGACACTTTTAAAAATTATTTTGTCATAGAGTTCCCTGACTACTGCTGTCAAGGCACTGCAGAGCAATAAAAATAAAAGTCACAGGAAAAAAAGATAAGACACAAAGAATATTATTATTAAGATGTATCTGTTGGACTAATGCAAACACCAAAGCAGAGATTCATAGATATGGAAGTAGTCAATTCACCTAAAATTAATATTCAATCTTGTAAGTATATAACATAAATAACTTAAGAATCTGTGTCCTTTCATGTCAAATATCAATAATATTAATAAGCCTCTTATAGTCTTTGCAAAAACAGTTGTTCTTACTAAAAGTTGCAGTTATTTTTTCCTCAGAACTTAGACTATGTGAGTTCTCCCTGCTGCTGCTGCTGCTAAGTCGCTTCAGTCGTGTCCGACTCTGTGCGACCCCATAGACGGCAGCCCACCAGGCTCCCCTGTCCCTGGGATTCTTCAGGCAAGAACACTGGAGTGGGTTGCCATTTCCTTCTCCAATGCATGAAAGTGAAAAGTGAAAGTGAAGTTGCTCAGTCATGTCTGACTCTTAGCGACCCCATGGACTGCAGCCCACCAGGCTCCTCCGTCCATGGAATTTTCCAGGCAAGAGTACTGGAGTGGGGTGCCATTGTTGTCTCCAATGTGAATTCTCCCTCAGATCAGATCAGTTCAGTCGCTCAGTCATGTCCAGCTCTTTGCGACCCCATGAATCCCAGCACACCAGGCCTCCCTGTCCATCACCAACTCCCGGAGTTCACTCAGACTCACGTCCATCGAGTCAGTGATGCCATCCAGCCATCTCATCCTCTGTCGTCCCCTTCTCCTCTTGCCCCCAATCCCTCCCAGCATCAGAGTCTTTTCCAATGAGTCAACTCTTCGCATGAGGTGGCCAAAGTACTGGAGTTTCAGCTTTAGCATCATTCCTTCCAAAGAAATCCCAGGGCTGATCTCCTTCAGAATGGACTGGTTGGATCCCCTTGCAGTCCCTAGTAGTACTCAATTTTCCCCAGTAGGAAACTTGTTAGATATACCAGCATTCCAAGGGTAACACATGTGAATACTATAGATATGCGTCAATGGAGAACAATTAGACTGTGGGCTGTGAAGATTGTTCACAGTCTTATCTTTTTCAATAAATACGAAAGAATGAAAGCTTACTTTATTAAAACAGGGAAACCTCTCAGAATTACTTGTTTATTCAGTCCTAACAAGAAGGTACTGATCTCAAGAAATCCTGACTGTTTAACCATGAAAAGCCTATCCTAAAAGCAATTCATATTGCACTTAATTTGAAGAACAAGGATTGCACTGGTGTTTTTGTAGATTCTCTCTCTGTGTTCTATAAATGTCTTCTCACATATAACCAAACTATTAAAAATACTTTAACTCGAAATACTTTAGCCTCAATGTGAAATTTCTTTATACAGAAATACTGAAAACAAGTTATATGACATCAACTTCCTTTGTTATCTCGGTATATCATGTTACATAGAAGATTGATAATGATCACCATAGCGCAAAAGCCAGATCACTTTAAATTACTTTATTCTTTGATGTATTTTCTGCTATTAACTGACTCATACCACACAAGGCCATAATTCTTTCCCTTGGAGCTAATATATTTAATTTTCAGGAAGTTGAAATATTTATTATTAAAGTACTCACAAAGTATAAAGTATGATATTCAAAACTTGGTATGAGTTTAATTATCAGGATAGTTATTAAGTTGGTAATGGCATCTACAGACAATAGGAAAAATGTGTCTACTTGATACTGGAGAATGTCCACATTTTATTCATGGAACTCTCTCAGTTCTAAAAGAATATTGAGGTGATCAAAATTTCCATTATCACTTATTTAGAAGAAAGACTTGACAGGTCTCTGCTGAGAAGAGTCAGTAGTAAAATCTTTGACAGTTTCTATGAGTTGGCTGTTCAGAATTCCAGTAGTCTTGAAAAATGTCCAACTTGTCCTGGCATGAAATCTATCCTCAAAATATGACAGGAAGAGGCCTTGCCCATGAGAAGGTTATCAGTGTAACTCCTAGAAAGCTGATGGAAGTGTTACTGATCATTAGATGCATAATATGAATTGACTCTTATAAGAGTTCATAGAGAAATGAAAGTAGATTCTAGCTATAATAACTCAAGACATCCTTCCAGTTGATACAGAATGAACATGTTTTCAAATGAGGGAAGCCAAAGCTATTAGTTATAAAGCACCATAAAGCTTACTGTGATTTATATCATAAAAAATTTTAGAGCATGCTTTTATGCAAAACATACCAAATAATCCACACTTATATCTGCATAAGGTCTGTGAGATTTGTGGTTATTAAGAAAGACAGTCTGGATAATAAGCCTGTATGACGACACTGAATGAGACAAACCAGCAGAAAGGTTTGGAGGATCAATGGAAAGATGGATTGAGGGCAGGATGATTGTACTATGAATGGGTAGACAGAGGATGAATAAAGAGCTCATGTTTTCACATGTTTTGCCCCCAAAAATGTGAATAAAATAGTCACCATCCCTATGAAGTACAAATTATTTATAATTGTAGTCTTCTTACTGTAGTTGCCACAGACTACCCTGCTTCAGTCAACACTGTTTTGGAGGGGGAAATGACTATGCTTATATATATGCTGCTCTTTCCCTGTTATTTCAGAAACTAAATATCAGAGTACATTGAAGCCTAGTGCTGCACCTTCCCTGTCCATCACTTTGGAAATAACAGGTGGATGAGGCTGTTTTACATAACATTTCAATCATAAATGTGTGTCAAGAGTCTCTATACCTTCCCTGATATAATTCTTAAACCCTCTAAAAGGTTTAGAATTATAGGTTTAGGAAAGATAGTAGTTTAGTTTTACTTTCTGTTGTCCTTGAAATAGACTTAAAGCTGGGGCTTCCCTGGTAGCTCAGATGGTAAAGAATCAGCCTGCAACTCAGGAGACCCTGGTTCGATTCCTTAGTCAGGAAGATCCCCTGGAGAAGGGATAGGCTATACACTCTAGTATTCTTGGGCTTCCCTGGTGGCTCAGGTGGTGAAGAATCCACCTGCAATGCAGGAGACCGGGTTTGATCCCTGGGTTGGGATGATCCCCCAGAGAAGGGCATGGCAACCCACTCCAGTATTCTTGCCTGGAGAATCCCCATGGACAGAGGAGCCTGGTGGGCTACAGTTTGTGGGGTCCCAAAGAGTTGGACATGACTGAGTGACTAAACACATATGAAATAGAAATGATTTTTTGTCTCTTGGCTTTCTATAACATCATCATATAGATATAAGTATTGTAGAAAACATAAAAGGATTTTTGAATTTACTAACTTTATAATGTCTCAGATATCATAATTATATAAACGTGTGAAGTTTGGTTATGAACACTGTTGTTGTAGTAAATCCATGAACGTGTGAACAGTTTTCATAATTTATCTTTTTTTTTTAAACATACCACTTTGTGCTCTACTAATCCTCATATAGTAAATGAAGAAGGAAGGAAGTCACATAACTGTTGTGTCTGAGAAACACACCCTACCTACACTGATACAGTGGGATGTAAAAAGCACTGCGATATAGAATAATTAAAACATAAGAAATCCCTGCAGGAATCAGGCCTTCCTCAGAAATTGGTCCTCTGGATATTTTGTGAAAGAGAAGGGATGTTTCCCTACTCCCCTACAGAAATTTCTTTGTGATCAGTAGATTACAAAACGGAAAGTGAGATGCAAGAGGTTTCAGCCACTGGGATGGAAGTTAATCAAAACTTACATGCTGGGAATTATATTAAGCTGGTCAGTGGTCTACACTGGGAGTAACTTAGAATTTTTAGTATAGGAAGAGCTTACTAATGATGTGTCAGGGAAATTCAACCAAAAAGGTAATCAAATAAAAATATAAGGAGACAGCTAGGAAGTCATCCGATCATGAAAACAATGCTTATAATACCTTTGACTTAGTCGATGTTTAATAAACATTTGTTGTTTGACATGTTTACTCTCCCCTTTGTTAAAGTGGTGCAATTTTTAAAATTTGTCTGAAAATTGTCTCTTTAATGCTTCAGTTGCAATTAAACATTGTCTCTTTCAGGTGGGAACTCTAGTCACACACATCATCCTTCACCCCTGAAGAATTACTATTCATACCTCCGACTCTAAATACAGGAAACATGATGTAGTTGTTAGATCAAGTGATGAGAATAAAAATTTATGCATTTTGTGTAGGTGGGCCCCTCATTTAAAAGACTATTTTTATTTGTCTGTTTTTTTCTCTTTTCTAATTATATAGATAGCTTAAAAATCTTTTGAATATTCATACTAAGGCTACCTTCATGAGAATCCCAGACAGATAATCAGGAAATATGGTTTTCATTTCTGTTTGGCCTTATATCCTGATGCGCATTGCTTATTTACCTAAAAATATTTAATGACATTTATGCTGTGTTTAAGCAATATGGTAGAGTAGCTGAAAATCATATTTTTTTTAAAGATTTATTGATTGATTGAGTTTTCTCTGTGCTGGGTCTTCATTGCTGTATGTGGGCTTTCTCTAGTTCCAGTAAGCAGTCTTCTCATTGCAGTGGCTTCTCTTGTTGCAGAGCACAGGCTTCAGGCATGCAGGCTTCAGTAATTGCAACATGTAGACTCAGGAATTGTGGCTCACTGGCTCTAAAGTGCTAGCTTAGCAGTTTTGGTGCACAGGCCTAGTTGCCATGTGGCATGTGGGATCTTCCCGGAGCAGGGATCAAACCCGTGTCACCTGCATTGGCAAGCAGAGGATTCTTAACCACTGGACCACCAGGGAAGGCCTGAAAAACATACTTTAAAAAATACTTGGACATTCAGGATGCAATAGTTTTTAAAATACTTTTAAGAGCAGAACTGAGGTCTTGATAAACTAAATGATTTCCCAATAATGAAAGCTGAGTGGATACCTTCTGTGATTGCCCTTGGGAGGGGATGGTATGGGAGATGGGTTTGCATTATGGGGACTTGGGAGAGTGGAACCAGTAAGGGGCATGACATTAACTTGTGCTCAGAGAAAGAGAGCATAAGCAGAAATACTGCATTACTTCATCAAACTCAAAGGGTTATAGGATCCATGAGTGAGCAGAAAAATTCAACATACTTATAGCCGGAGATAAAAAAGAAGTAGATCAGCTTTAGCCTTGAATCAGGGCAAAAACAAACCTTCCTAAACATTCCAGCTATGGCCTGCACTCATATGAGTTTAAGTCTCAAATTTATGGTACTTCCATAAATCCTGAGACCACAAAGCTGAAAATTAAAGTAAGAAATGGCATCAGACAATTGTATCACCAAAGTGCCTGACATAGCAAAAGTAAAAAGTCTAAAGAGAGAGACATTTTAACCTAAGCTGCAGGATTTTCCTGGATAAATGATGCCACTCAAAATTGTGAGGTACATGAGGAAAAATAATTCATTGTAAACAGGATTTAAAATGCCTAACAGTAAAATTGACTTGCAAGTTTGGAAATATTTTAAAAAGCAGATACAGACTATAAAATACATATGTTAAAACTTATTTAAGATGTAAAGGAAAATTAGAACATTAAATATAATGAGGCACAATTAAAAATACCAGATTTTTTAAAAGAAAAGAAACAGAAGTTCTAGGACTAAAAAGTACTTTAACTGGAAATAAACAAATGGATAGATTACACATATTGAGATAAATGATTATCAGTACATTAAAGACAAATGTAAGCAGATTATCCAAAATGCAACATTGAAAATAGAAATTGAAAATTAAAAAAAGGATAACAGTCATACAGAATTAAACAAGAAGATTCAGAGTAAGAGAATCAAGAGAAAAGACGAGAGAATTATTTAGAATTGATGAAAGACAAGAACGTACAGAATCAAGAAAGTTTGCTAGCAAGATAAGAATATTTGTATAAATTATATACAGTATAGTGAGTTTTCAGCTAATGAACTCCAAAGACATATTAAAAGGAATAGAGAGAAGGAAAAAATTAATTGCAAAATAATTAACAAATTAACAGTGACGTTCTCAACAGCTACAAGAAATCAAAATAATATATTCAAAGTTATAACCTTTGTCGGAGTCAAAGGTTATTCTAGAAAATCATTTTGTTTTCATTATTATGATGCCAGTCAAATGTATTGTATGTGTTTTACTGTGATCAAACTTAAGACTGTGGATTACTCAGTCCAGGCAGGTACCACTGGTGAAAAGTGTATAAACACACAGATTCATACATTGTACTTCCCAGGCAATAATGCCATCTTTATATAAAAAGTGCAGATGAAATTTTTATTTTATCAGGAAATAACATGAGATTTAAATTATACATACGTATGTGCAATGTTAACACTATCCAGAAGATTGAATGGCTGGATTGTTTAAATGACATTTGATAGAACATTTTGTTGGGTAATCAAAATTCCCAGAATTTTCTCCAGAATTTTTAGAGTAAAGGATAAGCTTCACAAACATAAAACTCAATACAAATTATATTGCTAACTTGATATTGTTCAAAGGCATGAAAATTATAACAAATTTTTAAAACTGAAGGAAACATCTGAATATTCGTGAGTATCTCAAACCTATCTCCCTTTGTATCATTCTCATTTTTTTTCCTAGTTTCTTAATGGTAAAGGTGAGTGACACTAGCTTGATTACCTAGACAAAAGTAATCATGACAAAGGAATTATTACCCAGAAAAAGTAACAAAATTCATTATGTATGTTGGTGTCTTTGACAAAGTTTGGTGTCTGACAAAGTCATAGATGGTACACTGTTAAATATGTGAGTTATATTGAGCTAATAAGGATAGAACATTCTGGATAATAATGTTATGACACAAAAAGGTATTAATGTGCTAGACACATTGAAACTTTCCCAACTTATAAAGTCCAATGAAATACTTAAATACCTATACTTAAGACCCAAACACTCATGCTAATAGGAAGTTAATACCATAATGGTGATGATGATATGAAAACAAGGTGTTGATTGTGTTTATTAAGGGTCACAAAAGAGTCAGACATAACTTAATCACTAACAACATTAAGACACTATGTTAATTATTTGGTTTCTGTGATGACTAAATGTTTAATGTGGGGAAGGAACAGTTGGCATCAATTGTTTAATATTATTTTCTTTGCATTAAAGTAGACTTGTTTATAATGTTGGGTTAGTTTCAGGTGTGCAACAAGGTGATTCAGTTTTTCGTATTCTTTTCTATTATAGCTTATTATGAGATATGGAATATAGTTCCCTGTAATATACAGTAGGATTTGTTGTTACCTATTTTTAAATTTTTATTGGAATATAGTTGATTTACAATGTTATGTTAGTTTCATGTGTAAACTGGATCAGTTACACATATACATATGTCCACATTTTTTAGATTTTTTCCTCATACAGGCTTCCCTGATAGCTCAGTTGGTAAAGAATCCACCTGTAATGCAGGAGATCCCAGTTCAATTCCTAGGTCGGGAAGATCAGCTGGAGAAGGGATAGGCTACCTTCTCCAGCATTCTTGGGCTTCCCTTGTGGCTCAGCTGGTAAAGAATCTACCTGCAATGTGAGAGACCTGGGTTTGATCCCTGGGTTGGAAAGATCCCCTGGAGAAGGGAACAACTACCCACTCCAGTATTCTGGCATAGAGAATTCCATGGATTGTATAGTCCATGGGGTCACAAAGAGTCGGACATGACTGAGGGACTTTCACTTTCACTTTTCTTTTTCCTCATACAGATCATTGCAGAATATTGAATAGAGTTCCCTGTGCTATATACTAAGTGCTTATTAGTTATCTATTTTATATACAGTAGTGTGTATTTGTTAATCCTAATCTCCCAGTTTATCCTCCGTTTTTCCCCCTGGTAGCCATAAATTTGTTTCTGTATTGTGACTCTGTTTCTGTTTTGTAAATAAATTCACTTGTATCATTTTTTAAGGTTTCATATATAAGTGATACAGTATGGTATTTGTCTTTCTCTGACTCACTTTACTCAATATGACAATCTCTAAATCCATCCATGTGGCTGCAGGTGGCATTATTTTGGTTTTTTATGGCTGAGTAATATTCCATTGTATTATGGAATCTTCTTTATCCACTCCTCTGTCGATGGACATTTAGGTTGCTTCCATGTCTTGGCTCTTGTAAATAGTACTGCTATGAACTTTGGGGTGCATGTATTTTTTTGAATTATGGTTTTCTTCAGATGCATGACCAGGAGTAGGATTGCTGGATCATATAGTAGTTATATATTTAGTTCTTTAAGAAACCTCTATACTGTTCTCCATAGTGGCTGTACCAATGTTACATTCCCACCAACAATGTAGGAGGGTTCCCTTTTCTCTACAGCCTCTTCAGCACTTATTGTTTATATATTTTTTGATGACGGCCATTCTGACTGGTGTGAGGTGATACCTTATTGTAGTTTTGATTTGCATTTCTCTAACAATTAATGATGTTGAGCATCTTTTTATGTGTTGGCCATCTCTATGTCTTTTATGGAGAAATGTCTATTTAGGTTTCCTGCCCATTTTTTGATTGGGTTGTTTGTTTTGTTTTTTGCTCTTTTAAAATTTAATTTATTCATTTTAATTAGAGCCTAATTACTTTACAATATTGTGGTGGTTTTTGCCATACATTGACATGAATCATCCATGGGTGTACATGTGTCCCCCATCCCAAACCCCCCTCCCACCTCGCTCCCCAACCCATCCCTCTGGGTTGTCCCAGTACACTGGCTTTGAGTCCTCTGTTTCATGAATCACACTTGGACTGGTGATCTATTTCACATATGGTAATATACATGTTTCAGTTGAGCTGTTTGTGTATTTTGAAGATTAATCGGTTGTCAGTCACTTTGTTTGCAAGTTATATATAGTAGTTTGTATCTGTTCATCTCAAACTCCTAATTTATCCCTTCCCCTCTTCCAGTTTTGTAATCATAGATTTGTTTTCTACATTTGTGAGTTCGTTTTTCTTTGGTAAATAAGTTCAGTTGTATCGTATGTTTTTAGTTTCCACATATAAATAATATCACATGATGTGTGTCTTTCTCTGTCTGACTTACTTCCATGTTGCTTCAAATGATATCTTTTTCCCTTGTCTTTTTATGGCTCAGTAATATTCCATTCTATGTGTATATACCACATCTTCTTTATCCTTTCCTCTGTTGATGGATATTTAGATTGCTTCCATGTCTTGGCTATTGTAAATAGTGTTGGTGTGAATATTGGGGTGCATGCATCTTTTAAAATTAGAGTTTTATCAGGGCATATGCCCAAGTGTGGGATTGCTGGATCACATGGTAATTCTATTTTAGTTTTTTAAGGAACCTCCACACTGTTCTCTATAGTGGCTGCACTAATTTACATTCACATCAACAATGTAGGATGGTTCCTTTTTCTCTACACCCTCTCCAACATTTATTTGTAGACTTTTTGATGATGGCCTTTACAACCAGTGTGAGGTGGTATCTCATTATAGTTTTGATTTGCAGTTCTTTAACAATTAATGATACTGAGCATCTTTTCATGTCAGAAAAGATGCTTATGTCACGTGTTTCATGTCACACTACTCAGAAGAGTGTTGTATTAGTTGCTCAAGTTGTGTCTGACTCTGTGACCCCATGGACTGTAGCCCACCAGACTTCTCTGTCCGTGGGATTTTTCCAAGCAAGAATACTGGAGTGGGTTAACATTTCCTTCTCCAGGGGATCTTCCCAACCCAAGGATCAAACTGGGTCTCCTGCATTGCAAGCAGACTCTTTAGCATCTGAACCACCAGAGAAGCTTGTGTCAGAGGGTTATTGTTAAACTCATTCTGTGTCTGTTCTCCCAAGTGTTACTTTTCTGAACATCAATCACAGTCTGATTAATGAAGTGCTACAATTTGGGTACCTCACTTGGTATTTCTTCACTCACTGAATACATACTTATTGAGCAACTGTTTACGTTGCACCATTGATTTAGATGTTGAAGATAAAATGTTTTAAAAAGCAGACTTGATCGCTGCCATCAGTATTTAAGGCTTCAAGTAGCCTTGTGAAAAGTGAAAGTGAAGTCGCTCAGTCGTGTCCGACTCTTCACGACCACTCCAGTGTTCTTGCCTGGAGAATCCTAGGGATTGTGGAGCCTGGTGGGCTGCCATCTATGGGGTTGCACAGAGTCGGACACGACTGAAGCGACTTAGCAGCAGCAGCAGCAGTAGCCTTGTATTTAAGGCCTGTTTACTGGAGGTTCAGAGTTGCCCCTTCAAAAGGCTGACATGGAGAGGCTTCTACACATTGGAGAGCCAGTTTGGTGCTCTTTAGTTAAAATATGAAAATGCACTATATAAACGTGGTCCATGTTTAACAAAGAACCTTTACCCTTATCCATTGGGTATATTATTTTTCTGGAAATCACATGTTTTCAAAATGTGACTTAAGAATCACCTGTATGCTTTAAGAAAATGCAAAAAATCCCTGGGTATTATCCACTGGGATTATGATTCTGTAGGTCTGAAATGGATGCAAAATCTCTTTTTGATAAGCACCATGATGATTATAATCAGGGAATGATTTTACCATATATCTCATGATGGTCCTTTTCAAAGGCCCTTTCCAAAGCCTTCGGAGAGACTGGAATAGAGAAAGGGAAATCCCTCTTGTTTTTTTTTTTTTTTTTTTGAGGCCAAAAATGTACATAATTTATGCATTTTTAAAAAAGCAAAATTGCAAATACATAATCTCTAAGCTCTCTATCATGCTTTCAGAAGGGTCTTGTGTATGTGAAGGCCCCTGACCTTAAGCTCTATGAGTTTTTTTTTTTTTTTTTTTTTTTTTATTTTTTTAAATTTTATTTTATTTTTAAACTTTACAATATTGTATTGGTTTTGCCAAATATCGAAATGAATCCGCCACAGGTATACATGTGTTCCCCATTCTGAACCCTCCTCCCTCCTCCCTCCCCATACCATCCCTCTGGATCGTCCCAGTGTGCCAGCCCCAAGCATCCAGTATCGTGCTTCGAACCTGGACTGGCGACTCGTTTCGTACATTATATTATACATGTTTCAATGTCATTCTCCCAAATCTTCCCACCCTCTCCCTCTCCCACAGAGTCCATAAGACTGTTCTATACATCAGTGTCTCTTTTGCTGTCTCGTATACAGGGTTATCGGAGAAGGCAATGGCACCCCACTCCAGTACTCTTGCCTGGAAAATCCCATGGACGGAAGAGCCTGGAAGGCTGCAGTCCATGGGGTTGCTGAGGGTTGGACACGACTGAGCGACTTCACTTTCACTTTTCACTTTTATGCATTGGAGAAGGAAACGGCAACCCACTCCAGTGTTCTTGCCTGGAGAATCCCAGGGACGGGGGAGCCTGCTGGGCTGCCGTCTATGGGATCGCACAGAGTCGGACACGACTGAAGCGACTTAGCAGCAGTAGCAGCAGCATACAGGGTTATTGTTACCATCTTTCTAAATTCCATATATATGTGTTAGTATCCTGTATTGGTGTTTTTCTTTCTGGCTTACTTCACTCTTAATGAATCTGTTCTAAATTCTAACACAAGATTTTTTTGTTCTCTGCCAAAGAGGATCAGTATATTAGGATGAGAAACAGAAATACAGGCATGTGAGTCCTGAAAACAGGTTCCCCAGAGCTCTGGATGTAAAACTGGGGAGAATGGAGTGACTGGGAGAAGTCACTCTGTGTCTTCAGAAGTGAAGATATTGGTCTTATTTATTTTCATTGAGCCCTAGTTTTAGGTCCCTGAGCTGCTGATCTGTAGAAGACCATGATACGTTGCTAGGAGTTAAGTTAGGAAATTGGAGGGGAAGAACACTACACTGAGATGCTGTTTCATCTTACTTTATACCTGTAACCCAAGATGGGAAGAAGCCAGAGCTGTTAGTAAAAGACCTTCCATTAATGAAAGAAAAAGGGTGTATAAAATGTCACAGAACCTGACGCTATCGAGTGACTGTGCTGTGCGTGCTTTTTGTAAGCCTTAAGCACTTATTTCATCGAGTCAGTTGTAGGTGAGTGATAGCACCAGAAGGAATTTTGAAATGAGTACTCAGGGACCTGCACTGGCGAATGAATAGAGTGTTTTTCTTTTTTTTTCTGAGGCACGCTCCTGCCATCTAAGAATGTAAAAGAAATGGTTTGTGGCGGGCTGTTCCCTGCCTTGCTGATGATTGCTCAATAGGGAGTAGCTACTCTCACCAGTGTTAACAGAGGAGTACAAACTACATTGTGGAACTCATTAATATTTATTCCTGCTAAAAGCAATGGGCAATAAAAAGGGAAATAAACCGGGGAGAATAGCAATGGGAAAAGGAAGCCATGACAACAGATTCATCTTGAAAAGCTTCACCATTTATTGCACACAAAAAAATACACTTGAAATACAAGAATCCATATTATTAGTTCAGAACCCACTCAAAACGCCTCTTATGGGTCAACTAACATTATGAGAAAAATTGTATGTTGAACACAATTTAAGAATTTAAAATAGCCGTCCATACTCTTGTAATTATGTGATTTTGAGTTATCATTTTACACAAAACTACATTTTCTCAGCATCAGAGTCAATGCTCCTGTCTGTAGACAAGAACTTCCTCTAAGCCAAGGATCCGCTGTCTGTTGCAGCAGAGACCAGTGACATTCCTCTTCCTTTTCTCATGCTGCTCCTGTATTATCTGACTTGAAATAGCCATTGTCACAACTATCCAAATATCTGCTGTTTCAAAACATCTTTGTTGTACTGTTAAGATTTCAGTGATCTTCCTTCATCCAAAGCCTATGCCTTTCTTATACTACATTACACAAGTTCCCATTTGATTACACAGAATTCTATGCTTTAATAATTGTGTCATGAGTATTATGCCAACTCCCCAAGATTGTAAGCTTAGAAGGAGGGAATGGCGTTTTTCCCCTCCTAAATTTTAGTTTATCCAACATTCTTACCAGAAGTCTGGGTGGTTTGATAACTGCGTCGTTTAGAAATATCTGTAAGAAAGATTAAAAAGCCCTTCAATGAAAGGATGTTGACTTCCTAGACATCTAATTTATAGTGTTTCATTTTGGACTAATATTTATGTCTCACTAACTTCATTTTTTTCTTCCTTTGTTTTCCTTTCCTTTGCAAAGGCTTAATGAGATAACATATGTAGAGCACATCCTAGCATAAGGCCTTGTGCTTATTATATGCCAAATGAGTATTAACTGCTTTTGTTTATGTGTTTACTTTTCTGCTTAAATTGAGAAAAAGGAAGGAATTTTTTTAAATGATAGTTTTACTCTAAGCATTTTGCATGTAATAAAGGCTTAATTGTATCCTGGCCTTGCTAGTTGAGAAACAACACAGAGAATGTATAATTCATGGAGTCTGTTTTCAGTATGTCTCAAAATCCTTTCATACGCTTACATTATAAATGAAATTGCTCCTTTCTTGGAAAAATAGTCTTCCTTTGTATTATTTCAGAGTAAAAAGAAATAGAACTATTTTACTTCTGTATTTATAGGAGACAGAATAATTACCGCTTCCCTTACTTTGTGACGCTGAATCCTTGAGAAGTTTAAGCAGCACTCTGTTGCTTAAAGGAGTCTGATGGAGATACTTGCAATAATCCTGGGATTGTGTGGTTGCTCTGAAAGCACATTTACCTCATTGCTCAGCCTATCCCACACTGGTTCGTCTGCCCTTTATGGCACACAGGATTCCTGAGCATCTAAAATCATATTTGTTAGGCCTTGGTGTTGCTCAGTGACTCAGTAGTGTCTGTTTGTTTGTGACCCAATGGACTGCAGCACACTGGGCTTCTGCATCTTTCACTATCTCCTGGAGTTTGCTGAAATCCATGTCCATTGAGTTGACGATGCCATCCAACCATCTCTTTCTCTGTCACTCCCTTCTTCTCTTGCCTTCCATCTTTCCCAGCATCACGGTCTTTTCCAAGGAGTCCACTGTTCGCATCAGGTGGCAAAAGTATTGGAGCTTCAGCATCAGCTCTTCAAGTGAATATTCAGGGTTGATTTCATTTAGGGTTAACTAGTTTGATCTCCTTGTTGTCCGAGGGACTCTCAAGAGTCTTCTTCAGCACCACAGTTCGCAAGAATCAATTTTTCAGCGCTCAGCCTTCTTTATGGTCCAATTCTCAAATCTGTACACGACTACTGGAAAAACCATACCTTTGACTATATGGACCTTTGTTGGCAAAGTGATGCCTGCTTTTTAATATGCTGTGTAGCTTTGTCATAGCTTTTTTTCCAAGGACCAAGCGTCTTTTAATTTCATGGCTGCTGTCACCATCTACAGTGATTTTGGAGCCCCCCAAAATAAAGTCTGTCACTATTTTCATTTTTTCCCTATTTATTTGCCATGAAGTGATGGGACTGGATGCCTTGATCTTAGTGTTTTGAATGTTGAATTTTAAGCCAGCTTTTTCACTCTCCTTTTCACTCACCTTCATGAAGAGGCTCTTTAGTTCCTCTTTGCTTTCTGCCTTAAGGGTGGTGTCATCTGCATATCTGAGGTTATTGATATTTAGGCTTTAGGCCTGGGAGACCTTAACTTTTTTTGTCAAAATAATGTTAATAAATACATGCGAAAAATCACAAAAAAGGCTTTCTATTTTATATGTCCTCAGCTAGGTCTGGTTAGAAAGGCTTTGGTCAATTAAGTTCCTACTGCATTAGGAATTTCCAGAAGTATTTTGAGACTAAAAAGTCAGGTTTTCACTAAGAAAGCTATTGATCCATTTCTCACTGTCTTTCAAAAATTCATAGCAGAAGGACTAAGCAAGAAACTAACATGTTGTAATAGTGTTTTACCATTAATGCATGACTACATTTTCACAGACATGCCAAGACAGTAAGTGACAAAAAACAGACTCAGGCCAGTTTTCTGATTCCAAGTCTAAATTCTGTCTAGTCCACCTCTGCCCTGTGAATTTGCTTCAGAATAAAAAAAACTGGGTACAGCAGCTACCCACAACCTTACCAAAATCATCGAAACTAGCTGTAGTGTACTAAATGATCTGTCCTCAGAAATATCACAAACTGATGATATTTCTGTTGAAAAAATAAACAAAAATGGTCCTTGTAACAGAAAATTGAAAACAAAATTAAGGATAATTTAATTGCCCTTTAAGATTCAACACCATTAAGAGATTGATTCCTCAATATGGTTCTATGAGAGGTCTACATGTAGTCTTGCCCACATCAAGTCTTGAAGTCTTGTCAGGCTCTTGATATTTGAACCAATATTGTGTTGAATCATATGAAATTGTTAGTTTTGTAGGTCAAGAGCTGTTGATTAGTGGCAGTTTCCTGTATGTCATCTGAAAAGGTACCTTTACTGTATTATGTCAAGTCACCTAGTGTCTATAGGTTTTCCACTGTATCAAGCCTGCAGCGAGTGGCCATGAGTTGTAGTCGTGGTTTCCACGTGAACAATATATGTTTGTGCTGTGTGCAGTGTGCTTTAGAGAGGGTAATGATTGTCTTCTGTAAAATTATGTAAATTTCCCCGTAGTAGATATTATTTATGGGAAGATAACTTATATTGATGGCTTGACAGTGACTTGAATTTTTCAAGCAACTTTCATTCTATGTGCAGTTAGCAATCTGCATTCAATTATGTGATTTTTAATACTTATCTGTGCCCCATTTTGTTTTATGTAAGCATATAAAATAAAGGGTGATACTGTCATTTTAAGAATAAATGGGTGAAGAATGTGGGACAAAGGAAAAATACCAGTAGAAAGCGATTATCAACTCGATGAATATAATAATATACAAAATGTGTGCCATAAGATCCTAGAAATTTCTTGAAGTGGGACTAATAGTTTTAGCTCTAAGCTTGTAGGAGCCAAGCAATGAGGAATACTATGTTAATTACGAAATTCATAGCATCCATTAGATAGTAGAAACCAGTTGTAAAGGAAAAGCACAATTTCTGGTTTTAAGAGAAAGAAAATTCACCAGTAGGCCTTAATAAAGAGGACACTGCAAGGATACTGCTTTACAGCCTCATTAACATCTTTAGTATCAGCACCACAATGAATTTTATAAGGAAGCTTTTTCTTTAAGCGGTTTTCCTCAATGTAGGCCACTCGCGTAAATATGAAAGTGTAACTCAGAAAAGGCAAATCAGTGGGGATTAATGTGATATGGTACAGATTTATAGGTCTCTGCTAAACAGGATAACCCAGGGATAGAGTTCAGAGTATCTATGAATGGATGTGGAGCTATTCCCTCAGGCAGCCCTCCTCAGAGCGTTGATAGATGTTGAGAGACAGAGAGTTTCCTTACAACCCCTGACACAGGGATCTGGAGCACTGTTGTTCTGAGTTCTGTTTAGTTGCACTTAAATGCAGAGACACATATTCCAGCCATCATCTAGGTGAGAAGAGGATTAGCATCCTTAAAAGAAAATCGAAAGGCTTGACAAAGACATAAGCTTGAATAAAATATGATCCCACTTTGAACAGTGAGAAAAGTTCAGCCCTAACTAGATGTAGGACAAGGAACAACTTTAGACACAGAAAAAGGAATGTCAAAGGTCCTTAAATCTATTCCAGCACACACCCATGATAAAAATCTGGACACAGGTTCAAGGGAGACCGAGCTTCAACATTAATGCCATGTCTTGGAAGAAGCAGTTTCATTTTTTGGTGTCTTCTTCAAGATAAAATGGGAATACCAGACCACCTGACCTGCCTCTTGAGAAATTTGTATGCAAGTCAGGAAGCAACAGTTAAAACTGGACACGGGACAACAGACTGGTTCCAAATAGGAAAAGGAGTTTGTCAAGGCTGTATATTGTCACCCTGCTTATTTAACTTATATGCAGAGTACATCATGAGAAACGCTGGACTGGAAGAAACACAAGCTGGAATCAGGATTGCCGGGAGAAATATCAATAACCTCAGATATGCAGATGACACCACCCTTATGGCAGAAAGTGAAGAGGAACTACAAAGCCTCTTGATGAAAGTGAAAGTGGAGAGTGGAAAAGTTGGCTTAAAGCTCAACATTCAGAAAACGAAGATCATGGCATCCGGTCCCATAACTTCATGGGAAATAGATGGGGAAACAGTGGAAACAGTGTCAGACTTTATTTTGGGGGGCTCCAAAATCACTGCAGATGGTGACTGAAGCCATGAAATTAAAAGACGCTTACTCCTTGGAAGGAAAGTTATGACCAACCTAGATAGCATATTCAAAAGCAGAGACATTACTTTGCCAACAAAGGTCCGTCTAGTCAAGGCTATGGTTTTTCCTGTGGTCATGTATGGATGTGAGAGTTGGACTGTGAAGCAGGCTGAGCACCGAAGAATTGATGCTTTTGAACTGTGGTGTTGGAGAAGACTCTTGAGAGTCCCTTGGACTGCAAGGAGATCCAACCAGTCCATTCTGAAGGAGATCAGCCCTGGGATTTCTTTGGAAGGAATGATGCTCAAGCTGAAACTCCAGTCCTTTGGCCACCTCATGTGAAGAGTTGACTCATTGGAAAAGACTCTGATGCTGGGAGGGATTGAGGGCAAGAGGAGAAGGGGACGTCAGAGGATGAGATGGCTGGATGGCATCAGACTCGATGGATGTGAGTCTCAGTGAACTCCGGGAGTTGGTGTTGGACAGGGAGGCCTGGCGTGCTGCGATTCAGGGGTCGCAAAGAGTCGGACACGACTGAGCGACTGATTTGATGTGATCAAGATAAAATTATTTACAAATGTAAATCTGTAGACGTAAATAAGTTAATTTGAAGTAATTAATGTTAACAATGAGGAGGATTGAAAAGGCAATAGACACTATATGTGAGATGCTGTTCTGTTTTACAATTAGTGGCTCATTGGGCCTTCACCAAAAGCCTAAGAAGTACCATTGTTATATAATACTGAGGTACAGAAAAATTAAATATTTTTACCAAGGCATATATAGCTAGTAAATATAATAACCTGGATAGTGAATCAAAAAGCCTGCTTTCTGAGCCTGTGCTCTTAACCAGTATGCCATAGAGTTAGGGTTTTTAATTATAAGACAATTTGATACTGGGAAAAATTTAAACTCCCCTCTTAAATGACATTTGTTTTAAAATATATTGTTCAGTCGCCCCATCATGTCTGACTATTCGCAACCCTATGAACTGTAGCACGCCGGGCCTCCCTGTCCTTCACCATCTCCCAGAGCTTACCAAGTTCATGTCCATTGCATTGGTTTCTTTTAAATTAGGTCTCAGAGCCAATGGTTTATAAGGTTATTCCTGTTTAATAGCATAAAAACTGTATATATGAAAATGCTTATGCTTCTATTACTATGTCAGGAAATTAGTCATTCTTTCATTTATTCAACCAATATTTTCTGAGTGCCTTCTATGTCTCGGTAATATTCTAAATGGTGAAAACAGAGAAGTAAACACAGAAAAAATACTTGCTGTGAATTTTAAGAGATGGGTTGAAAGCAAAGAGATAAAATAAACAAGCAATCATCAGATAGCAGTAAGTACTATGCAGAGGATCAAAGTAGGGGGATGTGAGACAGAATGATGGTGCAGTGATATTTTTTTGAATCTTTAGGGTATTGTTTGGCTTCCCAAATTTGTATATCTAGCCTAAAATTCTCATCTGAGAAATAAAAATTATATAATGACCTATCTGTTTGACATCTCCAGTCAGAACACTCAGGTATATTTGTCTCCCTTCCATACATTCTTATAATGGCAGAATAAATGAAAGTTTTAAAATAATATTAGAGTACAATATTAGAGGACTGTGAAGAAGGCTGAGTGCCGAAGAATTGATGCTTTTGAACTGTGGTGTTGGAGAAGACTCTTGAGAGTCCCTTGGACTGCAAGGAGATCCAACCAGTCCATTCTGAAGGAGATCAGCCCTGGGATTTCTTTGGAAGGAATGATGCTCAAGCTGAAACTCCAGTCCTTTGGCCACCTCATGTGAAGAGTTGACTCATTGGAAAAGACTCTGATGCTGGGAGGGATTGGGGGCAGGAGGAAAAGGGGCCGACAGAGGATGAGATGGCTGGATGGCATCAGACTCGATGGACGTGAGTCTGAGTGAACTCCGGGAGTTGATGATGGACAGGGAGGCCTGGCATGCTTTGATTCATGGGGTCGCAAAGAGTCAGACACGACTGAGCAACTGAACTGAACTGAGAGTACAGTATACTTGAATAGTGCAAGTTTCATTATCTACTTGGTACACATGTCAAAATAAATCCTTTTAAGCTACTTAGGGGTGAAAAAATCACTATCAGAATAGGCAACACATAATAGTTTAGCAAATATTTACTGAGTAAATCAATAAATGGACTTAATAAATGACCCCCAAGGGTTGATATATATGATTTCTAATAATCATTATTTTGCAAAATTTCTTCTTCTGATAGCTAAAGAGATGAAAGTTCTAAGATATGCATATTTAGAAATATATTTATAAAATCCTTGTAAGTAAATATTTTAAATCATCAGAAAATCAAGCATATTGTTAGGCTTCAGCTTCCAATTATAATTAAGTAACCCTCTCAATAAGAATAATTGTAAAATTGAACAAAATTACAAAGCAGCTGGTTTTAGGTATTAAACAGCAAGCAGCAGAAAATTGTGGTCATAAGTGTGAGGTGATCAATCACCTCAGTCTTCTACTTTAGACTGTTTCCTAACACAGAGTAGAAAAAATGAAGACAAGCATAGCTTCAGGTCTTGCTAAAATAAGAAGTCAGAAATCTGAGTTCCAGGATGCTAAAATGACTAGAAATTTCAGTGCAGCAAACAGAGAAAAAGCAGCTGCACTGAGGGGAGTGGGACAGAGTCCAGGAGTCTATGTGGGATACTCCATGGAGCCTTGACCAGGACACTGTGCTGACTGAGACTCTGTAAAGTCTAGCAGAGATCCTGGCCTACAAGGCTGATAGAACAGATAGTGCAGTACTAGGAGATGTCACGGAGAAGGCAGTGGCACCCACTCCAGTACTCTTGCCTGGAAAATCCCATGGGCGGAGGAGCCTGGTAGGCTGCAGTCCATGGAGTCGCTAGGAGTCGGACATGACTGAGCGACTTCACTTTCACTTTTCACTTTCATGCATTGGAAAAGGAAATGGCAACCCACTCCAGTGTTCTTGCCTGGAGGATCGCAGGGACGGGGAGCTTCATGGGCTGCCGTCTATGCGGTCGCACAGAGTCGGACACGACTGAAGCCACTTAGCAACAGCAGCAGCAGGAGATGTCAAAGTTCCAGCCCTGGAAGGATGAGAATACTCACTGAACACCTCAGCCCTCATGGCTTAGGAGTAGGACCATACTGTCACAACCAAATTCAAATCTGAACCAGACAAGCCTGAATCCAAATGAAATCAAGTTTGAGAAGATCAAAAGGATCTACTGGCAATTTAACTGTTTAACAGAAAAAAAATCATAAAGGAAGATGATGCAGTTCAGATTTCCTGCAACATAGTATTCACAGTCTAGAAAGTGTGATAAACCATTACTCCAGGGAATTTCCTGGCAGTCCTGTGGTTAGTGTTAGTTGCTCAATTGTGTCCAGCTCTTTGCGACCCTATGGACTGTAGCTTGCCAAGCTCCTCTGTCCATGGAATTCTCCAGATAAGAATAGACTGAGTCAAGCCCTGTTTATGGAACTAAATCCTGTAAGGCATATGTGGTGCAGCCAAAAGAATTAGTAATAATAAGTTACTCTATGTACAAAATTAAAGAGATCTGTTATCAAGAAAAAAGTCAATAGAAGTATATCTGAGAAGACCCAGATATTACAGTTAGCAGACAAGGACTTTAGGGAACTTATTACTGTACATATTTTCAAAGGTTTAAAGGAGAAGATTATCTTGGAGAGTCAACAGCTGGGAGTATAAAGGGAAAGTTAGACATCTATAAGACTATGGAAATTCAAAAATGTAACAGGTCTGCAATTTAAAAAATACATTCAGTGTGCTTAACTCTTAGTGCTACCAAAAGAAGGATTAAGTGATCTTGAAAATAGATTGATGGAAATTGTTGAATCTGAGTAGGAGAAAGGGTTATTGATCTTGAAGACAGATCGATAGAAATGATCAGATCTGAAGAACAGAGAGAGAAAGAGGTGGGGGTGGGGGAAGTGAAGAGAGACTCAATAATTGGTGAAGTCATGCTGCTGCTAAGTCACTTCAGTCATGTCCGACTCTGTGCGACCCCATAGACGGCAGCCCACCAGGTTCCCCCGACCCTGAGATTCTCCAGGCAAGAACACTGGAGTGGGTTGCCATTTCCTTCTCCAATGCATGAAAGTGAAAGGTGAAAGTGAAGTCGCTCAGTCATGTCTGACCCTTAGCATGGACTGCAGCCCACCAGGCTCCTCCGTCCATGGGATTTTCCAGGCAAGAGTACTGGTAAAGTCATATCCAAGTATTAATGATACTATAGGAAAGAGAGAGAGTGATCTGATAAGAAAGATATTTGATGAAATAAAGGCCAAAATATTCTCAAATTTGTTGAAAAAGAAACCATCAACTTTCATATCTAATAAGCTCAGCAAACCCCAAACAGGATAAATATAAAGACAACGATGGCAACAACAACATATTAAACTCAAATTTCTGGACACTGAAGATAAAGAGAAAAGTCTCAAAGCACTGAGAGGAAAAGCCACATGATATATACATGTGAATAAAGATAACAAAGGATTGAAATCTCATCAGAGACAAGCAATGTTTCTGCTAGGGGAAAAAAAAACAGTTGCCAACTTAGACCTTGGGAATTGAGTAAGTGCCTTCAGGGCCCAGTGTTCTCCCTTCCCCAGAATAACATCCTAATTTACTTTGGCGGAACAGCTAAGGAATCTGAGGGGCCTCCATCCTTTCTTTAGTTTCAGAGGCCTTCATCTGGCAGAGTCAAAACCCAGAGTCCTGAGGAAAGGACCAGCTTTTCTTTTCATATCTATGGTTTCTCAGGTTTATTTGGTGCCAGCTGATCATTGTGAGTCTTTACAAAATGAACATGGCTGTCCAGCTTAAATCCTGCTGAGCTAATTGGCAAACTCCTCTAACCTGAGGATAGAGCTGAGAAATACCACAGTCAGGAGGATTCTTTGATGAATTCATCAAGACTGGAGACAGAAATCATCTTGACAGGACACAGGAACCAAGCAAAATACATATGAGGCAGGATCCCGAGTTTTGGATCCTCTTCTAAATATCTTCTCAAGAGCCCTTTTCAGGTTGTATACCACCTGGTCCTTCATCAAGATGGAGCCAGAAGCTTAAAGCCTCTCTCCACCTCCATGTCTGTAGTCTCTCCTTTCTTGGGCTGTAATGCTGACATTTTCTTTTTTCCTCATGTTCAGGGGTTTCTTGAGTCAGGTTTGAACGTGAAAGTCCCTCAGTTGTGTCCAACTCTTTGCGACCCCATGGACTGTAGGCCACGGAATTCTCCAGGCCCAAGTACTGGAGTGGGTAGCGATTCCCTTCTCCAGGGGATCTTCCCAACCAGGTCCTCCTGCATTGCAGGTGGATTCTTTACCATCTAAGCCACCAGGCTAGCCCTGAGTCAGGTCTAGTGGCTTTTAAAACAAGTAGCTCTTCATGTAAACTTTGAATGATGTGTAATGTTAAAAACCAAGACCATTCCATCTTTTTGAGCTATACTTTAAAACACTCAGAGACGCTTTGGGGGTTAATCAGGAGGAGGTCAGCAGAGTAAAAGGAGAATTCCTCACCCATATACCTGTACATTCATTGCTGAAGGTTCTCTCATTTTTGCTTTCAGATTAAAAAAAAAAATCTGAACTATCTGAGAACAGGGAATTTAAAAATAATAGGAGAAATTAGGAGTAAAGTCTTTAAATTACAAAAAAGATTTAGAGAAAAAGTAATAAAGTAAAAATATGATATGCAAAATACCATTAAAATAAAAAATGAAAATGAAAAAGATATAAGATTTTGATTATTACAATAGGCTGGAAGTCAAGAGGAACATAAATATGAGAAAAAGCTGAGATTAAAGAGTTAAAAATCTGTGAGATAAAATATAAGGGAACTTCATTAATAATTAATAAAAGTTCAGTTAAAATTGATTGATGATTTGATTGTAAGACCTGACACCATTAAATGCCAAGAAGAAAACATAAGGGGTAAGGTCCTGACATTGGCCTTGGCAATGATTTTTAGATTTGACACTAAAAGCAAATGCAATGAAAGCAAAAATAAACAGTGATGTAGTGGAGCTACATCAAACTAACAAGCTTCTACTCAGCAAAAGAAAGCATCAACAAAACGGAAAGGCAAGCTGAGGAAAGGGAGAAAATATTTACAAAGCACGTATGTGATAAGGGATTAATAACCAAAATATACAAGTCAATCAGCTTTAGAGATCTCTCACTTTCTCCCACAGTTTTACTCATTTTCCCTAAAATGATTTTGAGTTAGTCACTAAGTCTGTCCCACTCTTTGCGACCCCCTGGACTGTAGCACATCAGGCTCCTCCAGGCAAGAATACTGGAGTGGGTTGCCATTTCCTTCTCCAAAATGATTTTATCAGCACACATAAGTGAGTCAAGGAGATCACCAGTATCAAAGCTCCAGAAACATTTCCTAATGAGCTTTGAAATCTATAATGGCAGATGTTTTCGAATCTCCAATTTAATTTTCCAAGCAGTTTTATTTTAAAAAATATAGTATAAACTCAGGAAAAGTATTCAAACTCAGTTCACATGCTACCCTAAATTAAAATGTGGACTTAGGCTTATAAGAATTTTATTCAAGAAGAAATACATCACTGATAAGAAAAAGTATACCCTTGAAGAAATGGTTCTTAATATTCTTATGGCCAAAGACAACAGCAAGCAGTTCTTTACCAGAGTGTGCACATCTCTGTTCTGGAAATTTAATGAAACTTTCTGAAAGATAAGTATTTACTGCTACAGAGATTTGACATCTTACGCTTAGCTTCAGCTCCAGTCCTGTGTAGCTATGTTTCTCAAAAGGTAGTCTGAGCATTACTTGCATCAGAATCAACTGAAGTGCTTGTTATAAATCCATATTCTGAGCTTTTTCTTAGGTTTCAGTCCAAATACAGTGCCCACAGATTTCTGGACACAGCACCCAGAAGTCTGCATCTTTAAAACAAGTTCTCTCCTCACTCCAGCCTTCCAATAATTGTTGCATGCACTGAAAATTGAGAAGGCTCTGTTGTAAGGTTAAGCATGGATCCTGAAAAACCATGATTCTACTCCCCAGACCCAGAAATTACTAACTTGGCATGTTCCAAAAAGTTCTAATGCAACATAATGACGTTTTCCAACAAGCGATGTTGTGACTCAGTCACCTTTGATCTTTTCTTTGCTATTTTAGAAACACATGCTAGAGTTTAATGCTAGAAACTTTAGAACTTTTTTTTTTCAAGCCTTAGCATGGACTTCACATATCTTACCATGAATGGGCTGAACATTAGCAGCTCTCATGTGAGAGCCTAATATAGCTCATGTTATAGCCTATAGGAGTAATCTAGACATCTTGGAAACTTTGTTTAAATGTCAAACCCAGCAATTTCATCTAGACGTGCCAACTCAGCTGGCAGCTGCAGGAATGAGTGAACTAAATGGCGTGAAGCTTAACAGGTCAGGAGTAGACATACAGAGAGGAGGAACTGGGATTCCTGTCAATTGGAATGTTGTATGGAGCATAGGACCCTGATCTTCTGAAAGGCATTGTGAGGAAAAAAAGAAAACCAAAACTCATCACAGTCTGAAAGGTAGAGAACAATGAGAAATGGTGCAGTGACAACCAGAAGTTCGGTATTAGTTGCTTGGACCAAAATCTTTGGTGTCACTCTTGATTTCTCTCTTTCTCACCATCAGGTCCTTGGGAAATTCTTCCAGCTCTACCTTCATTATTTATCTGACCACTTCATGTCCACTATCACCTCTGGTCTGAAGCACTGTCTTCTTTTGCCTTTACTGTTAGAATAGCATACTAACAGGTGTCACCATGTCCCCTGTCCCCCCACAATCCATTCTTGGCACAGCAGCAAAGCAGTCATTTAAAATCGTAGTCAGGCTGTGTCCCTCCTCCACTCAAAGCCCTGCCTCTGCTGTGGCTCACTCCAAGTAAAATCCGTCTCCTTCCCCTGCCCCTTGTCTCTGACCCCACTTCCCATGCCTCTGTCTCCTGGTCCTTTTTCTCCAGTTCCTTGAGCCTCCTCTGTAGTTCCTGGACCACACCTTCTGCCAGGAATGTTCTTCCCCCAGACAAGTGCTTGGCAAACTCCATCCCCTCCCTCAGCCTTGTCTTAAATGTCTCTTTCTCAAAGAGGCTAGATGTGATCGCCCTACTTTAAATTGCCCACCTCTCCCCATCACACTCCCGGACCCCTTCCTCTGCTCTTTCTTCTTGGCTCTTTTTGCCTTATACCATGCTATGCCAGTTAGTAGTTGATTAAGCTTCTTGTTACTTTTAGATTTCTCCACTCCTTCAGTGAAAATTCCCACTGCAAGAAAGCTGGCACCTTTATCTGCTTTGTTCTCTCCTAAATCCTGAGCATCCTTGTGTCCCAGTATGTGCCTGGTACGTATAGGTGTTGAGTCAACATTCGCTGAGTGACTTACTTAAGTAAATATTCACAAACACTGGCCCTGACCAAGTAAGTGTAAGGGCAAATGTAGAGATAATTACAAAGGATTAAGTGGAGAAAATTAATTAGAAGAAGAATCAGATCTGAGATATGCAAAAATAACTAGATGGGTCAGAAAATCTGAGAGGGCATGGATCCAATAGACTCATTATGACAATAGCTTATTTGTAGGTGGTAAGTAGTTTTGAGGTTAGAGGTCAAGGCTGCCCATAAATCATGCTTTTGGCCTTTGACTCAGTGTTTCAAGTTTTTTTTTTTTTTATTTTTAATAATGACATTATAAGCCAAGACATTATAAGGAAATGCCATAAAATTTCTCTAAGCTTTTTGGCAGGTACATCCTCTGTCTATGCAGTGATCAGGAAATGAGAGTTTGCACCCAGAGTTCTATGGATAGAGGTTTTGAGAAAAGAATGAAAAATTTCAGGAAAAATAGAAAGTCTCATACTGGAAGTATTATATTCACCTCTGCTTCTGAATAAGGTGTAGCTGGGCTTCCTTTGTGACTCAAATAGTAAAGAATCTGCCCTCAATGCTGGAGACCCGGGTTTGATCCCTGGGTCGGGAAGATCCCCTGGAGAAAGGAATGGCTACCTACTCCAGTATTCTTGCCTGGAGAATCCCACAGCCTGGCGGGCTACAGTCCATGGGGTCACAAAGAGTCAGACACAGCTGAGCCACTAACACTTTCACAAAGTGTAGTCAGTAACAGTGGCAGCAACCTGCCATGGAGAAACTTGAGTTAGTGCAAGTTTAGCATAGATTTTTTTTTCCCCCCAGAAGAACAGGGAAAAGTTGATTGAATATGCCAGTGAATGTGACTATGCTTAAGTCATATCCCAAATTATTTTTTCCTTCAATATCCCATTAAGCTTGGTATTATGGACTGAATTGTGCCCCCCTCCTCAAATTCATTTGTTAAAGCTGTAACCCTAATGTGACTTTTCTTGGAGATAAATAAATAAGTCTTTAAAGAAATAATTTTGGTTAAATGAGATCAAAAGGGTGGGGCCCTGATCCAATAGGTCTGGGAAGAGGAAGACACCAGTGATGAGCACACAGAGAAAAGATGGTGTGAGGAGGGTGAAAGGCCACCAGAAGAGAGGCCTCAGGGACACTGCCTGCACCCCTGTCTAGGACTTGCAGTCTCCAGAACTGTGAGCAAATATGCTGCTCACAGACACCTCCTCTGTGGTATCTTGTTACAGCAGCCCCTGCAGACTATCACCCCTGGTCATCAGAACAATTCTATTTGGAGGAGCTCAGCTCTGCAGAGCTGGTTGCAGGCCTTCTTTGATTAGATGTTCTGACTTTTTTAATAGCTGTTTTTGAAACAATAGTTGCAGTTCTTTGAAATTCTAACTGCTAAGGTTCTCTGTCATTATATTGTGGATAACAATATAGGCTCCAAACATCTGCTTATTGTAATTTACAGTATTTGTTAGTGTTTTCATTAGGTTAGGGGCATTGTAAATGGGAATTTCAGTCAATAATACTGTGGAAGATTTTAGTGTAACTTTTATATAGATTATTCTCCAATAGGTCCTGTTTAAAAAAAAAAAGGTGGGGGGAAAAAAAAAACAAAAAACCTCTGTATCTGCAGTTACAACAGATGGTACATCCCCATGGTAGGAGAGTGATGTCCTCATCAAGCTGTTGATAAAGTTTGTGAAATTTAAATCCTAACATGATTGGCATTGCCATGAAGATATATATTTTGAACAGTCCCATGTATTTTTAAATGTCCTTGTTTTGTAGGAATAAGGGTCACCAAGAGAAATTACCTGACATATGCTTGTCCCTATAAATACTTAACAGTGTTTTATTTGAGTCAAGACACAAGGATAGTTGTTCTCTAGGCAATATGGCATTGTGAGCATAGGCATATGGATCTCTCTCTGTAATTCCCTAAATTGACCACTCAGAGTCCATAAATAGAGAACAACCTGCATCAGTCAGCCCTTGAAACCAGGAGAGAGCTCATTCAGTGGCTAGACGCTTAAAGCAGTTTCTGTGTGCTAAGATGATAATGATATAGGATTGAGGCAACAGAGGCACCAGGGCAAAGGAACAACCCCTGTGAGATGGAGTTAAATTCCTAAGAGAAGTAGGAAGGGACCTGGCAGTCCTGTCCCTGACACCAACAGAGCAGAGTGAAGGCTGGAGGCAAAAACAGTAATAAGCCCATCACTTGGTGCCCACGGCACACCAGCTGGAGGGTGGGTGGAGTCCTTTATAGAGGGAAGATGGCTTTCTTAGAAGTCTGCCCAGTCTGTCCAGTTGACAGCGCCAATGGTGTTCATGGACTAGCTCTTTTCGCCGCCATCAGTCTCCTCAACACCCGTAATTAAAAAGTTAAAACTAGAATATATAGCTGAGAAGAAAAGAAAGAAAAAGGTTCTCTTCTTATTTTAATCTGGACCTAAGTATTCTTTACTGGAATATTTGGGAACAACCTTATCTAAATGTATGAAATGTATTCAGTGCACCTTTTACTTGACTGTTAAACCAAGATGCAAACTAGCGCAGCCACTATGGAGAACAGTGTGGAGATTCCTTAAAAAACTGAAAATAAAACTGCCATACGACCCAGCAATCCCACTTCTGGGCATACACACCGAGGAAACCAGAATTGAAAGAGACACATGTACCCCTATGTTCATCGCAGCACTGTTTATAATAGCCAGGACATGGAAGCAACCTAGGTGTCCATCAGCAGATGAATGGATAAGAAAGCTGAGGTACATATACACAATGGAATATTACTCAGCCATTAAAAAGAATACATTTGAATCAGTTCTAATGAGGTGGATGAAACTGGAGCCAACTATACAGAGTGAAGTAAGCCAGAAAGAAAAACACCAATACAGTGTACTAACATGGAATTTAGAAAGATGGTAACAGTAACCCTGTATGTGAGACAGCAAAAGAGACACAGATGTATAGAACTTGTCTTTTGGACTCTGCGGGAAAGGGCGAGGGTGGGATGATTTGGGAGAATGGCATTGAAATATGTATATTATCATCTGTGAAATAAATCGCCAGTCCAGGTTCGATGCATGAGACAGGGTGCTCAGGGCTGGTGCACTGGGATGACCCAGAGGATTGGGGTGGGGAGGGAGGTGGGAGGGGGTTCAGGATGGGGAACACTTGTACACGCATGGTGGATTCATGTTGATGTATGGCAAAACCAATACAGTATTGTAAAGTAATTAGCCTCCAATTAAAATAAATAAATTTATATTAAAAAAAAAAAAACAAAATCGAGTGAGTCTAGAGGAGCTTCCCTGGTGATTCAGTAGTAAAGAATCTACCTGCCAGTGCAGGATATGTGAATTTGATCCCAGGGTCAGGAAGAGCTCCTGAAGAAGGGAAATGGCTTAGTATTTTTTTCTGGGAAATCCTAAAGTTTTTTTTTCTGGGAAATACTAAATGGCTTTAGTATTTTTTCCTGGGAAATCCCGTGGACAGAGGAGCCTGGTGGGCTACCGTCCGTGGGGTCGCAAAGAATGGAACACGACTGAGCAACTAAACAACAGCAACATAGCAAGCCTAGAGTTTAACCCCCAAAGATTAAACAGATAAATTAGATAAATGTAAATATACCACAATTTCAAACACAGGGACCATTCAAATAGCTTTGTTCTGAAACTGTCTAATATAAGAAAAAAAAATCGGATAATGTTTTGTGACCTCAGTCAAATGTTTTGATTTGATTCGAGGGGTTATCCAAACGGCAGAGACAAACAAGCACAAATGGGCTGGGGATGAAAATCATGCCTATCAGTTCATAAGCTGCATAGAAGCAGTGATAGGTCCATCAGATACTGAAAATATTAATCATGGTGTAGAAAATGAACTCAAGACATCTGTGCTTCGTAAATAAAGTATATGTCTTGTGTTAATTTAAGAAATGATTAATCCAAAACAGTAGCTCTATAATGAATTAATCATAGCCAGAAAGGACTGGCAGTGAGCTTCAAAGTACATTAAATACTGAGAGATAATTCTCAACCATCATTTTAAATATGGTTGCAAAATTGATTAAAGTGTAAGTACATTATCTTACAAACAATGCCTTCTATTATTAAAAAGAAAATAGGTTTCATGTCCTCATTAACTATAGCAGCCTATGAAAGATAAAAGAAATTTTCTGTGATAAAGTTTAGTACAAGAACATCTTCAAAAAGCTTTAAGCAGTTGCTGATACAAGTAGAATTTGATTAATTTTCAGAATAAAGCAAAGACTTTATTTGCTTGACATAAGTTCTTTATTGTGCCTCTAGCTGACATGTAAGTGGATGTGGAGTAGACCATCAGTAGAATCTTCATGGAATTAAAAGTACTTTGGTTACGTAGACCCTAAATTACTAACACATACTTATAATAAGAAAAACAAATCATCGTTGCCACTGCCATTGACCATCTAGCACCCTTGGGCAAAAGGTTCCCAATACAATGGCAGGGCTTTGCACAGAGTTGGCATCTAATACATATTTTAACACATTGAACAAAATAAGAACAAAGGAAAGGAAAGCCTTTTGTAACTGATTTTATTTGTAGATCTTTGGAATATCTTTCATTATCAGACACCTTTGTATTTAATAATGGTGTTTGGTCAGTTCCTACACAGAAACCAAGACTTAAACCCAAGAGAATTTCCCTGTAATTGTGAACTTGCAATCAAATAAACTTGTTTGAAGAAACAATGCTATTTTAAGAAAAAGATAAGATTTTCAGGGAAGGCAATGGATAATGAATACAGTATCAGGAGACTTTATGTAAAATGCTTAGCCATTTTGCTAAATGGATGAATGAATTATTAAACCTATTGCATTTTTCTCAACCTTTGAACCTTAATATATCTTTTGAATGACTCAGAGGAGGCATATCATTGAACATACAGATTTTTTTTTTATGAACATACAGATTTGAAGTATGCTGGTTGTGAAATCTGTCATTTAAAATGTTTTGAGATTCAAAATATATATTTTAATGATAAAAAGTTTAAAATAACACATTTGGTATATTTTTAGGCATTAGAACAAAACTTATTTAGCTTTAAAATTTTTGTATTAAAAAAAGATGAGAATCTAAAATGTTGCTTATTAAAATACTGAGGACTCATTTGCCAGATGAATATCACTCCCAATTTCTTCTGTCACCCCCACAGCAGTAACTAAATAGACTGTTTAAGAAATATATTATGTCTCCTAGTCAAGCCACACTTCATATTATAGACTTCCAGGAGTTTGGGGTAAAAAATGGGGGAAGAACATGTCTTCTACTAATTGTCATATCATAGTATATAGCAAAATGGGTCAGCGCATAGTTGCTAAAGTCAGATATCAGCTCCCACTAATTAGCTGTGTGACCTTAGGCAAGTTACTTAATCTCTGTGTGCCTCAGTTTCCTCATCTTCAAACTTGAGGTTACTACAGTTGTACCTACTTCATGAGATTGCTGTGATGATTAAAAGAATTTAGTGAATTCAATTTAAGTATTTACTATTATTATTATCAATATAAGTATAGAACATCCCATGTTAATAGTAATTTACTAATAATTGGATATCCAGTTCTTGATACCTTGTAGAATGAAAATTTAGTTTCATTCCCAACTGATGTTTGAAAGTCACATTGATTTTCACTCATTGGCCACAAAGGCTGATGTTGGATTATCTTGATAGCCTCATTTTACTGTTATGACTTCCCTGGTGCCTCAGACGGTAAAGAATCCACTTGCAATGCAGGAGAACCATTTTTAGTCCTTGGGTTGGGAACATCCCCTGAAGAAGGGAATGGCTACCCTCTCCAATATTCTTGCCTGGAGAATTCTATGGACAGAGGAGCCTGGTGGGCCACAGGGATCATGAAGACTTGGACATGACTGAGCAACTGTCACTTTCCCTGTTATGACATATATACATAATATTAATAATCCGCATTAACTGTATTTTAATACATTATGGCCTATTTTAGATGTATTCGCCTGTGTGTGTGTGTATGTGTGTGTGTGTGTGTGTGTGTTTACTGAAACTTTCTCATTTATCCTTCCAAGATCACTTCGGGTAGTACTTAGAAGTATACACTGAAGATCATGGAGCCAGACTGCATGAATGTGGATCTAACTCTCTTCCTAGATATATGACTTTGGGAAAGTTACTTAACCTTTCCATACTCAGTTTCCCCATTTGGGAATAATTATCCACCGCCACCACCCCAAAGAGAGATAACTGAAATACCTATCCCATGGGGTTTTGTGAAAATTATATGACTTAATATTTGTTAAGTACTTGGGGGACCATAACATTGCCTGCTGCTGCTGCTGCTGCTGCTAAGTCGCTTCAGTCGTGTCTGACTCTGTGCGACCTCATAGACGGCAGCCCACCAGGCTCCGCCGTCCCTGGGATTCTCCAGGCAGGAACACTGGAGTGGGTTGCCATTTCCTTCTCCAATGCATGAAAGAGAAAAGTGAAAGTGAAATCACTCAGTCGTGTCTGACTCTTCGAGACCCCATGGACTGCAGCCTAATAGGCTCCTCCGTCCATGGATTTTCCAGGCAAGAGTACTGGAGTGGGGTGCCGTTGCCTTCTCCGTAACATTGCCTAGCACATAGTAAATGCCAGTAAGCATTTGTTATTAAATAAGTCATATGCACTCCATCCACAGGTGGGGCTCCTATTCTAAATCTGATGTTTGACATTTCTTGCTTTTTCTTACATATTTTACCTGTCCATGCTTTTCAGCCAGAGACCACCAGGAACATACTTGTGTTTGAACAAGTTGGATTTATTACTTTTTGCAGCAAGGATGCACTCACACTTGGGCAAAGCCATGGCATCTCAGTAGGAGTGTCAGAAAGCACTTATATTAGCATTTGGGCTTCAGTTAAGTAATTATTTTAGGGGAGTTTAAATAAGTGGACTTTGCTATGGATTGAATGCTATAAGGAGGCAGGTGTGATTCTATAAACAGGTTTATCTTAACCTTACTGGAAAGTAGCAAAGACTAGAGGGAGACCAAAACTGTAATAGATAAAGAGGCAAACCTCACTCTTAATTAGCTGGGACATGGGAATAGTTGATATTTTGGTGGTTCCTATGGTGACCTTGTTTTCACTTAGACAATGAAGTAGTCTTATTTTTTGTCGTACTCCATCAGAGCCTAGCTGAAAAGACCAAGCCAGTTCACAGACAATGGTGGCCACTCCCTCTTTTTCAGACACATATTTATCCCCAAACATGATGATAATACTTGCTTTTTAAAACTTTATATGAGTAGTATCATTTTGTATATATTCTTCTTTGGTTTGCTTTCTTCACTCTGATACACTTGTGTATTTCATCTTAGTGGTGATTGTACTATAGTTTTATTTGCACCTCTGTATAACATTGTATTGACACAGTAGTATGGACACCATCATTTAAAATCCATTCCCTTTTTGTTGGACACCTGAGTGTTATTCCTAGATATTTTCAGTTATAAACAATGCTGCAATGACAATTCTTGTAAATATTTCCTGAGGTAAATGATGTCTGATGACTTTTTCCAAGGTATATACCTGGGAGTAAGCCTGTCTTCAAACATTTGAGAAGAATATTCCAAGTTATTTTCCCAAATGTTGAAAACAACCTAGTTTTCTAGAAGTGGTGTTTAACTGTTGTGGCTGCTTCACATCTTCTTCAGCGCTTGGTTTGGCAAACATATAAGTTTTTGGATAAACTAGTAGATATAAAATGTCATTTCAGATTTTATTTTTCTATTAACCCTCATAGTCTTTGACTTTTAGTGGTCTATCCTCTTGTATTCATTTCTTCCATCTTATTCTCTTTGTTCCATTTTTTTCTGTTTCTTTGTTTCTTCTTTCTTGCCTTCCTTTAAATGTATTACAACAGTTTTGTTATTGTTATGTTGTTTCCCTTGGTTTAGAAGTTATATATTCTGATCCTATTTATATAAAGAGATTACCTTAAAATATTAAAGTCCAGACCCAAATGAATATAATCTATAATTAATATGCTAACCTTGCCAAGGGCTGTAAACTATTTTATCTCTGAGTACCTTTCACCAGCTTACATATTATATAGTCTTGTATTTTATTTCTATATTGCTATTTGTAACTGTCTGTATTAGATTTCTATAACTACTATAACAAATGACCACAAACTGGATGTTTTATCTTCTAGTTCTGTAGGTCAGAAGTCTGACATGGGTCTCACTTGACTAAAATCAGGGCTTTGGTAGAGCCATATTCCTTTCTAGAGGCTCTAATGAACACTTGTTTCCTTGCTCATTCGGATTGTTGGCAGAATTCAGTTTTCCGCATTTGGAGAACCAAGATCTCTGTTTCCTTGTTAGTTGTTAGTTGGGGACTGTCCCCAGCTTCTAGAGACCATATTCTTTGGCTTTTATCCCTTTCCTCCAAAGACAGAAATGGCAAATCCTCTCATGCTTTGAAACTCTGCTCTTCCTTATCCCATCTCTCCTTTCTGACCAGCTGGGAAAGGTTCTCTGCTTTTCAGGACTCATGTGGTTAGATTAGGCCCTCATCTTAGGGCTTGAACCCTGAATCACATCTGTAAAGTCCTTTTTCCCATTAAGATAATGTATTCACAGATTCCAAGGATTAAGGCATACGATCTTTAGGAGACCACTGTTCTGCCTTCCACACTCTCTGTTTAAACATCAATTATGCTTTTACAGTTGGTGTTTGCTCTTACTCACGTTTAATATTTTCTTTGGTCACTGTTCCATCTGCCATCTTAGTCCCTGCTTTTCTGTTCACTTCCCTTTGTATGAGAAAAAAATCCTTTAGAAATGTCCTTAATGATGGCCTGTTTAGTTAAACTTGCATGTTCTGACTGAAAATGCCCTCCTTTGTCCCTGGTAATTAAAGAAATCTAGATATGCAGGTTCGATGACTTAGGATCAGTAATGCCCCAAAGGAAAGGCCAGCTTTAGGATTCTGGTACTATACAGGATTTGTGCTCTGGATCTGGGGAATCATTTGAGGATTTTCCTTTCTTATGATCCCAGTTATAAAGTTGAAAAGTTTTATTTTTAAAATAACATATAGGCTTCTGCTTCCAGGAAGATAGAGAAGATGTAATTTTTCCTAATTCTCTCACTAAATTAAAAAAAAAAAAATCCTTTAGTAAACAGACCATAAAATGACTCTGAAAGATGGAGAAGGAGGCAGACAAGCTAGAGATTTTAAAACTCAAGAAAAGACAAATGCTGAGTTCCCTTGGTGTATCTTTTCCTCCCATGTCTCAGACTTGGAGTGAGAGAAGAAAATCACCCAGAAACGCCTGTGGGAGCAGATTTTGAAAGGATCCAGCAGATACCTATTCAGGCAATGTTAGAATTTGCTTCCAACACCATATGAAAATTAAAATGTATTCTCTATCTATAAAAAACTAAACATGTAAGAAGGAATGATACTGGTTGGTAGAGTGGATTAAAAAATATGACCCAACTATACACATTCAACAAGAAACCTCAAATATAGCAATAGCCCAGGTTGAGAGTAAATAATGAAAAACAATAAATCATGAAAATATTATTCAAAAAAAAGCAGGAATGGGGTATATTACTATCAGACAAATTAGATGTCAAAGCAAAGAAAATTACCAGAAAACTACTCTGACTCACTGAATATGGAACAGGAAACTTCTATCCAGACAGCAGTAAAAGAAGGAACAAACAGCAAGCTAGTAGGACCAAAAGGAAGCTGCAGCCCAAAATCCCTCATAAATACAGATACAGAATCCCATAGCAAAATATTAGCCAACAGAATTCAGTTATACATTCCAAGAATTGAAGACTGGGACCAAGTACAGTTTACTCAGGGAAACATGGCCAGTTCAGTATTGGAAAAATCAGTTCATATAATCCACCACGTTAACAGCCTAATGAGCAAAAGTTCACACGATAATATCAGTCAGTGGGGAAAAAGAACTGAGCAAAATTTACCACCCATTTATCATAAAAACTCTCAGAAAAATAGGACTAGAGAGAAACATCCTCGACTTGGTAAAGATCATGTACCAAAACCTATAGCTAATGTTATACTTAATGGCGGAAGACTGAATTCTTTCCCTGTAAGATTAAGAACAAAGTGGATGTAGGCAGTCTTTGTAGCTACATCACTCTAATCTCTCTCTACTTTACGGCAGTTCCTTTTTTTCTGTGTGTCGTCACATGGCCTTCTCATAAGGACAACAGTCATTGGATTTAATTAAGACTTACCTGAGTCCAGTAGGACCTCATTAGCTAATTATTGCAGTGACCCTATATCCAAATAAGGTCATGTTCTGAGCTTCTGCTAAGTCACTTCAGTCGTGTCCGACTCTGTGCGACCCCATAGACGGCAGCCCCCCGGGCTCCCCCATCCCTGGGATTCTCCAGGCAAGAACACTGGAGTGGGTTGCCATTTCCTTCTCCAATGCATGAAAGTGAAGTTGCTCAGTCGTGTCTGACTCTTAGCGACCCCACAGACTGCAGCCTAGCAGGCTCCACCGTCCATGGGCTTCTAGAAGACACGAATTTGAGGCAGGGTGGAGAGGGAAATACTATTCGACCCAGTACATGTACCCTAGCTGTATCAATATCAATATTCTGGTTGTGGTATTATACTATAGTTTTGTGAGATCTAATGGGAGAAACTGGGTAAAGGATATGTAGGATCTCTGTGAAATTACAATTTCATGTGAATCTATACTTATCTCAGAATAAGGCACTTAATTTGAAAAAAATTACATATTCACTATTCTTAGGGATTATACAAAGAGTATATTTTCACAATACCATATTGGCCTCATTACTGGAAACAAATGATTAAGTTTATCTCCTATAAGGAATTTTTGTCTATTGTAATACTCTATACAAATGCAAAATGTTTCAGACCTACAAAAATTGCTAAGTCTAGAAAATAAAATTCTTTTATGACCTTGTGAAGCATACAGAGTACATATAATTATTTTTTTAATTTTATTTTATTTTTAAACTTTACATAATTGTAAAAACCCTTTAAATCATATGAGAACAATAAAATATCTCCTTTATTTTCAAGAGATCAACAATAAGACTTTAAAAAATCTAATGTATACTTCTTTGGACCTTATACTGGAAGAACAGTTTCTTAATAATTTCTAGTAAAATTATATAAGAATGATGACTGGGCCATGCTAAAAAATTCATTTCTCAGTGTTTGAGAATAAGGGATCAGCAATAAATGCTATATTATGTAATATAAAACTGTAGGAGTTATATCTCACAGATTAATCTAGAACCTAATAAGATCTTCTGTGTCTGTTCTTTACTTCATTATTGAATCACACTGAATTCAGATAAATCTTGAGCCATTGCAAAAAATAAAAAAAGACAGCTTTTGAAGAGTTCGGCTCATACCTGTGATTTACATTAATCAGCATATACTGTTTGAAGGCATAGAGTTGACTCTGCTGAACCTATGTTTCTCACTACCCAAACCTCCTCTTACTTTCCCTGATGGTTTCATCCTGGTTACCTCCACTGGTCAGTCTGTATATTGGGCATGAGGCTTGAAGTGGTAGCCCCAATTTGCCACCTCTTTGTATGCCAGGGAAGGTGTAAGACAGAACCCAATCAGTTAGATCAACAATTGTGTGATTCATATTTGTAAAACTGGCTGAATACATTTATTTACAGTATCTTTTTTTAAATAAAAAAACTGAAAATGCAAAACAAAACAAAACAAAACAGCATATACCGGATAAGAAAATCTACAGTGAAAATCATCAAAGGAATAGAATCATACACAAATACATATTCTCCACTGTGTTTATTTGATTAATGAAAGATAGATAGAAAGTTGTCTGTGAAATTGAGGCTTTTATCAATGGAAAAAAATGCACAGTGTGAAAGTTGTGAATTAAGTTTTATTTGGGGCAAAATGAGGACTATAGCCCAGGAGACAGCATTTTAGATACCTCTGAGAAACCTCCAAAGAGGTAGGGGAGAAGGTCAGTGTGTGTGTGTGTGTGTGTGTGTGTGTGTGTATATATATATATAAAATTTTGATGAAGGAAATACGTGCAATCAGGCACACATTTTTTGCAGAAGGTTGCTGCTAATCATAAGGAGCAGATGTCACTCTAAAGGATTTTAGTGTTTTTCTAGATATGAGGAGATGCAAGAAGTGGGCTCATAAAATCTTCTGAAGCTATCTATCTGAAAGCCTGTCCTGTTAGTTTTACCCAGAGCACAGAGTGCCTCCTTCTGGGTCTCCACACTGAACCCCTTTCAGAGTGTGTTGAAGGTCAGCTGTCACAGCAGCTTGCGTTTAATCCTTGAAGAGGCAGATGGCAAGTGCCAATTTTTAGTTGGCACTGTTTTTCAAGAACTGTATTATCTCTGTGCTGAGTTGGCCAGCTTAGCAGAAGATTGTTAAGCATATTTTGCTTCAAGAAATACTTCCTTAAGCCTTTATTCATCATATTTCTTTTAGTAGTTAAAGAATTGTGAGTTATTATTCTTCTTTGTTTACTCAAAATACACCGTTAAAATTAAACTTTAGAAAAATGGCCAGGAATTAATGTTTTTATCTGTTTCCTTAATTAAAAAAAAAAAAAAACCTTGTTTCCTCCTAAAGTTTTCAACTTTCTATATAAAATAAATTTCTTCAGGCTTTAATAGTTCTCACAATTGTATACTTTCCAACTCTAATTTCCAAAACTGTATGATAACACCGAACCATAAAGTTACTTTTAGTTCACTGAAAATAAAACACAGAGACTTTTCAAGTAAGTATACATATAAGCATTAATTTAAATCTGCCTGCAATGCAGGAGACCAGGATTTGATCCCTGAGTCACGAAGATCCCCTGGAGAAGGGAACGGCCATCAACTCCAGTACTCTTGCCTGGAGAATCCCATGGACAGAGGAGCCTGGTGGGCTACAGTCCATGGGGTCACAAAGAGTCAGACGTGATTGAAGGACTAAAACTTTCACTGAAAGATTCCACAAATGAAGAAATTACGTTAACTTGAAGTTGTAGGAGTTTTTCTATGTATTATAGACTTACGTTAGTCAAGGTTCTCTGGAGAAACAGAACCAATAGGCTGTATATAAGTACATTATAGGAATCGGCTCCCAGAATCCTGGGAAGAAGGCCACTGGTGTACTTTCTGGTTTCCCAGAACCAGGAACTCTGATGTCCAAGAGCAGAAGATAGATATCCCAGATGAAGAAGAGGAAAAATGGACCTTCCTTCACTTTTTTGTTCTATTCAGACCTCAGTGGGTTGAATGATGCCCCACCCACAGTGGTGAGGAAAGTCTGCTTTAGTCTACTGATTCAAATGCCAGTCTCTTCCAGAAGTGACCTCACAGACACACCCAGAAACAGTGCTTCACCTTCCCTTAGCCCAGGCAAGTTGCCACATGAAATCAACCATCCCAAGATTCTTATGCCTGTAAGAATATTAAAAACAAATCATTTTATGTGAGATACATATTATCAGTGTCATTTTTTTTATATTCAGACAAATGAAGCATTTATTTCTGTATTTTCTGTCATTACTGTGCCAAGGTCTTTCACTGTTGGGAAGCAATCCAGTTAATCATTTTTGGCTTTGGCTAATGTTACGATACAAATTAGTAGCAATTCTGATAAACCTAAGTGAGAATGCGCATGGTGCTCAGGTTAAGCAAGTTAGGGATGCCCAGTCATGTATTTTCACTTCATTGTGTATGGGAGGGGAGAAGGGGAGGGCTATGACTCAGAAGGGAGGGAAATAAGTACTTCTTGGAGGAAAACTCTGTAGAATATTTTTCAGAACTGAAAAATGTGGCAGAAAGAGGAGTTAATATACTAGCCTTTATGATTGTGTGTGTTTCTGTATGTAGAAAGTTGAGGGATATGCAAGTACCTAAGTTTGCTTTAATATTTAAACTACAAGTAGATATATTGAATATTTTTATTTAAAAGTTGGGATATTATAGTTTAAAATATTTTATTTTCTCTATGAACATCTATATGCAATCCCATGTAATTGGAATTTGATAGTCCTTAACGTGGGCTTCCCTGCTGGTTCAGCTGGTAAAGAATTTGCCTGCAATGTGGAGGACCTGGGTTCAATGGGTTGGGATGATCCCCTGGAGAAGGGAAAGGCTACCCACTCCAGTATTCTGGCCTGAAGAATTCCATGGACTGTATTGTCCATGGGGTCGCAAAGAGTCAAACACTACTGAGTGATTTTCACTTCACTTTTACATAAAGAACCTAAGAGTTAGATCTCTTATTATGTCAGGCTTTTTGTGCTACATGGATGGGCTTTTCAGAGTACCAGACTATAACAGAAGCTAGCTGTCATTAAAGGAAATGTGTGTCTAAGACATTTGCTTCTTTAAATTTTTATGACAGTAGTAAACTTGATTCTCTTCTGATGTCTTTATAGCTTCAAGTATCTTTCTCACTTAGTCATTTTTAACCAGAACTATGGACACCATCTGACATTAACTGTCAAATGTATGTGTTGTACAAAATAGCCAAATTGCAGTCATCAAAGGAAGAAAGAAGCATAGGCTAGCAGTATTTATCCACAGTTCATTGATCAACTCATGAACATACATGGACAGTTATAAATTAGTCCCTTTAGCAGTTCTGAGCTTTGGATCACATACGCAGGTGCTGTACTCTTGAAAGTTCTGGAACACCTGGTGAGTCATGCAGTTGGAGATACAGATGCCCCATTTGGTCCTTCATCATATCCACCAGGTACCTTTCTGTGGGCCAAAACAGAGACTATGGTGCCACAAGGCACTCAGTGGAGATTTTCCATAGACATTTATTTCCCCTCCTACTCTGTTCAGTCCTCCAAAGTAAATTCTACATTTTTAGAATCTGACTATAAAATTTTAGAAATAAAATTAGCCATAAGTATTGTTTTATTGGCTAGGAATATTAGACTCAGCATTATTAATTGCATAGTGGTGAAGCTGAAGATTAAACAGTTTTAGGACTTCTAGCCCAGTTTCCTTTGATGACACCACATTGCTTCCTTTTCCCCCTTCTCCTTCTCCTTTTATTCTCAGGATGGAGCTGAGAAGCATTGAAGTAATGTCTTTGTGACACTTCTCTAAGCATTTTTCCTTCTTCATACACATAGAAGAATCATATTATTGACCAGTACTATGTTTAATGCTTAAGGGATCTCTCTTTGTCTCCAAACAGCCCCAAAACCAGTGGACTTGAAATCATGCACTGGCCCTGTCCCCAACACGACACAGCTGTGCCACATTCCCTGTCCTATTGAATGTAAGGTTTCACCTTGGACAGCTTGGGGACCTTGTACTTATGAAAACTGTAATGACCAGCAAGGCAAAAAAGGTATGTAATACTAAAATGGCATGCTTGAAACTCCCATCAATGGAGTCAAACCATGAATTATTAACAAATGCTGCTGCGTGTTCCTGTGATCATTTGTTGACAGTATTTTCTAGAATGGCTAAAGAGTACTGATTACAAAAGAAGTATAAACCCACTCTGGTAATGACACCAGAAGATAAAAACTGCAGAATGTAGGCGAGATGCTTATTATTTTAGACAACAGATGGAGAACATCTAAGGCAGTTGGTGCAGTGGTTAAGATGAGCTATGGTGTCATACTGACCTGAATTGGGAAACCTGTTCTGTCCTCTACTGTTTAGATAAGTTAATTAATGTAAGTCTTTATCCCCTCATCTGTAAAAGTGATGTAATCTGATCTGGCACCCATGTTTTCTTTAAAGATCCAAGGAGATAAAACATAAAGCATTTATTTCATTGCCTGACCCATAGCTAGTACCTAATAAATAGAACTCCTTATTATTTTAAGATGAGAAAATAATGACTATTACTTTTATGATGCAAATGTTATATCTGAAAGAAGTAAAATAAATGCAGTTATTTCTCATGTGGTAGGCACGGTAGAGTGATTTTTCACATGATCTAGTAATTGAAAACACTTTTCTATTTTGTGTCAAAGGACAGCTTTCTAGTGATTCTAGTATGTTCACTTAGTAATGGACAGACTTACTAATTTTGTCATACAATGTCAGACAAGGCAACACTTAGGTGCTATTAAAGCACAGAGCAGGTCTTTGAATACTCCTCATTAGAACCCAGATGGATTATATCCCTAATTCAAATTTCTGGGGAGTCTAAAATCAACTAAGGCTCAAAGAGACAATTTCCTGAGATCATCCAACTTCTCAGAGGTTCCTTTTCAAGTTTAACCACATAAGCCTGTTGAGGAATTCAAAGTAATACCACTTTTATTGGGATCATGAATATTTCTGAATGGATTGAGATTTTATGGTGTCTTTGGAGATTTCATTGTCTTTGAACATTTTATAACTACAGACTTTCCAAATTAACCAAAAGCAAAATCTCCTCTCTCTTTTTCTCTCTCTCCAGCTCTTTTCTTGCTTTATTTTTACTATAGTAAACTAACACTAAAAGTCCCTCTTTGGCCATTTGTTCATTCATGTATTCATCTAATAAATTATTAATGAGCTCCCATTAAACTAGAGTTTGGGGATGGACTAGTGAATAAAGCACATATGAATTTTACCCTTTACCTTCATCCTGCTTTAACTTAGGGTTTCATTCAGCCTTCTGAAATATTCAACCCATGATGGTAACAAAGGATATTTTCCTTCCCCAACAATTCAGGTTTCAAACTGAGGAAGCGGCGCATCACCAATGAGCCCACTGGAGGCTCTGGAGGCACTGGGAACTGCCCTCACTTACTGGAAGCCATTCCCTGTGAGGAGCCATCCTGCTATGACTGGAAAGCGGTGAGGCTCGGCGACTGTGAACCAGATAATGGCAAGGAGTGCGGTCCAGGCACGCAAGTTCAAGAGGTTGTGTGCATCAACAGTGATGGTAAGAAAGATTATCTGTCCTCCTTTTATTTTATGGTTGTTTTGTTTGGCCCTGGAGAAATACTTTTCCTTGTGTTAAAATATCATGTCTTCTCGCAGCATAGCTGGTTCTGTTTACAAACACAGAAACAGCTGCCCCTTCCATCCTTTCTTCTTTCCTTCCTCTTTCTTCTCTTTCTCTCTTTCATTTTTTCTGATGGTGGCTGTGGGGAGGGTCTTTAAACAATCACAGGGTATTTTCACTTTTAAAATAAGTAACATGCAATAAGAAGCCATCATCAAGACAAGGTGTAAAAACAATGAGAGGTAACATTTTTCTAAGATTTTTTAATTTGCCATAGAAAGTGATATGTAAATAAAGAAGAGTTGTTAGCTTTGGTTGACTTGATTTGAGAAGCCTTCATCTCCCACCCTTAGTGTGTCTTAGTAATGATTACCAAGCCATGATTCCTATTGCAGCCTAGAGTTCCTCCTGAATCAACCTTCTGAACTCTGGGACTCTCCCTTCCAGGAATGTCATAGAGCCCCCCTGGGTGAGGATTTTCCACAAAGTTCTCTTCTTGAACCATAGGAATTACCCAGGACTTTACAACTGATTTTTGTTTGATAAAATATATTGCCTTGCTCTCAGCCTTGACTGAAGATTTTTGCATCCTTTCCAAGTGTGATGCTGCTGTTTCAGGGAGATTCCCCCTGACTCTTTAGCAATCCCTGAATTACACTTAGGAAACACAGAACTCCCCCAGACGTAGTGTAAATCTCTGGCTAAAATTGTCTCTAAGGTCCCTTCCAACTCTGGAATCCTGTGACTGCACATCAGAGCAGCGTGAGCACCACGCCGCAGGGTCCCATGGATGACAGTTGCCGCTGTTTACAGCATGCGCAGAAACGTTCTGGTGCCCCCGCAGGGCCACTGGAACATCTGGTAACCGTCATGATTCCTTCTATCCTATTTCCTTCCAGCAAACAGAATCTTTTCCTCCTGTGACTCAATCACTGCTCAGTAGAGAAGGATACTCTCTGGGGTAAGAGACTGACAAGCACTGCCAGGACTGAGAAATGAGCCTTTCAACTTTGAAATGTGCAGTGTTGTCTTTGTCTGGTGTCTCAGGTAGTCGAGCAGGACCGCATCAGGTAAAATCTGAACCGGCACTGGAGGCTGGAAGGTGAATGTGAAGGGGATTAGAGCTCCAGATACTTGACAGTGAATGTTGTTCTTTTCTCTGTAGATATAATTAGTTATGATACATCCTCTCTTTAGCTTGTACCCAGTTCTACTCTAAAGGGAAAGAAAAGAGGATTAACATCTAGGAGAAAGGACGCAAATGGAACGCATCCTGCTATGTTTATAAACCCACTTCAAATCCTAATTTGAATCAAATGACACTACATTACCATGTGAGTTGCTGGAAAAGCAGTAAGGGTCATATTTATTTTAGCATCATTAGTAACTCCCTTAATGATACTGCTTCTTGATTCCTTTTCCTCAATTTAAATAATTTTTCTTAACCTCCTAGAGACCTAGGGAGAAACTGGGATCCCAAGTATTATTAAAAGTATATCTGTGTGGGCTAGGATGAAAACAGCTCTAAGATGAAAAGTTAATTATGCATGGAACTTCCGGCTAAATGTTATAAAATGAAAAATCAGATCTTACATATCGCAGTGGTCTTCCTGGATGTTTGTACAAATTGAATACATTTGAAATATACTAGAGGAGCTGACTATTTTAAAAACATTAGTGATTAATTTTGTCAGGTAAAAAAATATTTTGTAGGACAATCACTTCCCAAATTTTCTTATGGAACATTGAGACAAGCAGACAAATGAGTTAGCTATGTCTAGTTACATTCAAAAATAATGTGTCATAATCTGAAATACAAGTTGATAACTCAGTATACATAAGGCAGATTTCACTTTGTCCACCAAACAAAGACAATGAATTTTAAAAGGTAAGAAATGTGTTACTGAAATTCAGTTTGTTATTATTGTTCTTTATCAGGACATCTCCTCTGTCATTATGTTTTACTCCCTGACATATATTAGTTGTAGGGCAACTCAATACTTTAGCTGGCTTAACTCCAGAGATGTATAAAATCAAGAGAATCTTTTATTATAAATCCTAGAGCTGTTCAAATTTATTATACCTGAAAAATAATTGCACTGCTAGAATCAGCTCAAAAGCTGGGGACCTGTAAGTGCTATACGAGTATTATCATGTGGTCATCTGGTAAAGTGTTTAGCAGCTGCATTGAATGTCATTTTGTAATTAAATCGAGCCCAGGGAATTAAAGTTGATTAGTTGTACAGACTGTACCTCTAGGCCTGTCTGTGGCTATAGATTTTGTTTTATAATTAAGTTACAGCTCAACTAGGGAAATGAGGAATTAGAGCCTGTGAATCTAACAAATAATTTTAAAAAAAAATCTTTTTTCTCCCAACTTCCTCACAAATTTCACAACTTTGTTAATGATCACAAAGTGTCTAAAGTCTCTTTTCTTCTAAATTATTCTTTACCAGGCTTTTGGGATCATTAGGATTTGTTGCTTGCTGTTACTGTTCATTTTCCCAGCTGACTTCTAAGGAGCAGGATTGGGAAAGACTTGGAAGAACCCCCAAGAGAAGTTTTGTATAGATTCTCTGACAGAGGGGTGTAACAAAAATGAGAGACAAAGGAGAACTCAAGGAGGCAATTAGCCTCTCTAGAAAGAGAGGAACGTTTTATGTGTAACAGAAAAAAAATATTACTCATAATTAAAAGACCTTCAGAAAAGCAGTGCCAGATCTCTGAGCACAAAGGCAGGAACTTTGCACCAACGGTCTGGTGTGATGGGGCAGCGGGCAAGTGGGATCCTCAAGGATGCTGAATCTGTGAGCAAACCCAGAATCTGCCTTCTTCCAGGTTTAGCAGGATTTGTCTGTGTTTTCGGAGAAGGCAATGGCACCCCACTCCAGTACTCTTGCCTGGAAAATCCCATGGATGGAGGAGCCTGGTGGGCTACAGTCCACGGGGTCGCTGAGAGTCGGACACGACTGAGCGACTTCCCTTTCACTTTTCACTCTTATGCATTGGAGAAGGAAATGGCAACCCACTCCAGTGTTCTTGCCTGGAGAATCCCAGGGACAGGGGAGCCTGGTGGGCTGCCGTCTATGGGGTCGCACAGAGTCGGACACGACTGAAGCGACTTAGCAGCAGCAGCAGTCTGTGTTTTATTTAAAGCTGTAAATTGATGAGGCAAGTGTACTTTGTTTCCCAAATTGGTTCCTTAGAGACAGAAGGAAAGCAGGGCTATTAGGCCGAAAGTGAAAAATAGTCTGTAATCTTACTGATTATGTAAGGATACTATGAATCAAATATTGTTTCCATCTAAGATGATATAAAATCATACTATCCATATAAAATGATGCTATCCATATTTCATTATCATGTGTTCTATTCCAGGAATCTGAATACTGATACCTTTCTGTGTGAATTTCAAAACTACTGTTTTCCTGGAGTTTCTATGCTGCCTTTCTCATTTTTATCCACATGAGTAAAAGTTAACATCTAACCAGTGACACTGACATGCATGAGTCATATTCACACTTGACAGAGATTTTTATGAAACCCTAAAATAATATTTTTATAGAAGTAAATCAATACAATCCCTGATTACACAGCTACTTACATTAATGGTACAATAGTAAGAGCAGTATCCAGCCATGACCTCCAAGTGTATTATACTGTTATTGAAGCTCAATTCCTTCCTCTTCTATTAGGTAAAGTGTATCAAAATTCAACTAACTGGGAATGTCATGATTATATAGATAACCTTAAATTATTGCAATTCATTTGTTAAGAGTAACTGACTTACTCTAAATGTCATTAACAACAAATGTTTAACATACACCTGAACCCTGATTGTAGCACACCATTGTGTCATGCCACTGTGGTTAAAAACTATTGGATTTCTAAGAATGCCAACAGATTTTTCATGTACAGATAAAAAAAAATTACACATAATTTTAGGGCTTTCCAGGTGGCTCAGTGGTAAAGAATCTGCCTGCCAGTGCAGGAGACACAAGAGACACAGGTTCAGTCCCTGAGTTGGGAAGATCCCCTTGATTAGGAAAAGGCAACTCATTCTAGTGTTCTTGCCTGGAAAATCCCATGGATAAAGGAACCTGGCAGGCTGTAGTCCATAGGGTCGCTAAGAGTCACACATGACTGAGCGACTGAGCATACACATAAATAACATTAGATGTTTTAAGTCATCTATAGATAGATATGAGATATATGTACATATGTATATTTTCATTATATGCAAGTATTTTTCAAATTACCCTGTAAGATGCTAGATCTGCTTTGTCAAAGGGTATCTTGGATCCCCCAGTATCAAAATCTCCTTAAGTGTGCTATAAAACCAGATTCCTATCTTATCTACAGACTCACTTAATTACAATATATGGAGGCAAGTTCCAGAAAGCTGCATTTTATGGAGATTTCTGGATAATTCTGATGCATGCACAATGAAGTTTGTGAACCCCTGTACTAAAATGAGAACAGGATTGTTTTGGTGGAACCTAGGAACTGACTCTTTTATCCAAAGACTCCCAGCACCAAAGCAAACTGGCTGGATTTGGGTAATGCTGAAGAAGACATAAGGTTAAGACAACTAAGAGAGTAGTACTGATGCAGGTCTTTAAAGTAAATTTTTCTGCCTGTTTTGGGAACCATTTCTGTATATCGGCAGAAGTTCCAGAAGAACAAACTGTGAAAGATGGTTGAAGATGACTCTAATATCCCAAGCACTGGCTTGTCATATGACTTCTTAATCTTTCTTAATTTTTACCACCAATTTCTTCCTCTCCCTCATGGAACAAGATATGTGTCCGCATATGAGTAGAAGGAAGGAGAGACTTGAATACTATTTCTTTCCTAAGCAGTTCATGTTGTACTTCTTTTTTCCCAGGTATTCAGTATTAAGAGGAATGTAAAACCTGGTATCCTGAAGTAAATCAGGAATAAACACCTAAAAAGTATGGAAAATTTTTGTGTCTGGAAAATAGGACTCGGTATGGGGAGAAATGGGGCAAGGCTGTTCTATTTTAAGTCTTGCTGTACATACAATATATATGCAATTTGCAAATCATGTAAATGCTGAATTAATTTGTCCAAATATATATTTATTAGAGAACAACAGTTTGGAGGGGGATAGAGGTATTTGGAAAAGAGTATAAGAGGTAAGGAGAAAATCATCCCAGGAATAGAGATTACAAAGCTTCTAGTTGAAACTAATATTTGGTCTGATTGAGAATATTCATGAGCTGCCCTAGAGACATAGACCATGTTGAGGATTGGGATGCCAACAGTTGATTAAGGATGTGCTCTCAGGGAAAGCCAATAAGAAAATGGGGAATGAAGAAGCAAAATATTGAAAGGGGAGTGTGTTTTGGGTACCCAAGACCACCCCCAGGTCCTTAATTAAGGAGAGGAACTTATAGAACTTAGTACATGATTTATTTTATCAAAAGGACACAAAGCAAAATCAGCAAAAGAAAAAAGTGGGGGCAAAGTCTGAAGAAAACCAGGCGCAAGCATCTGAGAGTCCTCTCCCAACAAAATCACATAGGATGTGCGTCATTTTCCATCAGTGAATTGTGACATGTGTGAAGTGTTGTCTACGAGGAAAGCTCATCTGAGCCCAGGAGTCACGAGTTAGTATTGACTCAGCCATGCAGTCACCTTCCGTTTGTGTGCTGTGCTCAGTTGTGTCCGACTCTTTGCTACCCCAAGGTCTAGCACACCAGACTCATCTGTCCATGTGATTTCCCAGACAAAAATACTGGAATGGGTTGCCATTTCCTCCTCCCATTGGATCTTCCTGACCCAGGGATCAAACCCCATCTCCTGCATTGGCAGGTGGATTCTTTATCACTGAGCCACTAGGGAAAGCCTGACCTGCTAAGTAGCACATACCAAAATTGCAGACTCCCACAAGGAAAGCAGTCTTTCAGTCTAAGCAGCAATTATTTGTAAAAATGCTTTATGCACAGTGAGCAAAATTTTAATTATTTGGAGAGCATGGAAAGTGAAAGTCGCTCAGTTGTATCCAACCCTTTGCAACTCCATGGACTGTCCATGGAATTCTCCAGGCCAGAATACTGGAGAGGGTAGCCTTTCCCTTCTCCAGGGGATCTTCCCAACCCAGGAATTGAACCCAGGTCTCCCTCACTGTGGGCAGATTCTTTACCAGCTGAGCCAGAAGGGAAGCCCAAGACTACTGGAGTGGGTAGCCTATCCCTTCTCCAGGGAATCTTCCCCACCCAGGAATTAAACCAGGGTCTCCCTCATTGAATGTGGATTCTTTACCAACTGAGCTATCAGGGAAGCCCAGAGAACGTAGAGCCCTGCAGATATTCAAGTTTCTAGATGCAAGCTACGGGCCAGAGTGATCAAGAGTGTCTAAGGGTAGCAGTCTCAGGCCTGCTAAGTGAACTCCTTTCTGCACAAAGAAACACCGAAGTTTCAGACACAGTCTAAGCAGGTAAGACACTCTGGAGTGTCAATTAAATCCCAAAGCTTATAGTTTTCAAAATAAAGGAGCTGGGGTTTTATACTCTCCAACCAGTCAACCACTGGCCCACAGATGCTATCTGGAAGGAGGAAGGTAGGTCCAGGAAACTTCCAGCTATTATGACATAATTGTTCATGAATTCTCCAGTGAAATTTAAATAATTCTATTTTAAGTTAAATGGAAAGTGGAATTTCAGAAGGCTCAGAAACTTTAAAACACCCAAGTAGCAGGCATTGAGGTTGTTCAATAGTTGAAAATGTTGACATATCTTTTCAAGAACTTGAAATTGAAAAACCTATTCTTAAATATTTTTGCTTTTTTCCATCAGGATAATACCCTTTGTGCTGTATCTTTCCATAATTATTATCAATAATGTACAAGAACCTCATAATACAGAAGGAGGAGTGATGAAAACGTCAGTTAAAATTTGTGTAAGTTTAGAAGGGAAGCTAACCTATGATTTGCTCCTAAAACTTTGAGTTCAGATCAATTGAAATATCTGTAGAACACAATTTCAAAACCGTGATCACTCTTTGGAACTGGAATCTACTTCTTAACACAAATTACATAGCCATTATGTGGAAAAGCTGATCTTTTTAAATGCACGAATATGTCCTATAACTGAATTGTTTTTCCATAATTTAGGCAATAAATCAACTAAGGAGTTTCCTTCCTGTAGAATGCTATGTCATTTAATGTGTTTGGAATATAATTAGGTTGGATATTATGCTTAAATCTAAGCTCTCTTACTTTACAATTAGGATCATCTAACACTGTTGGTAAGAGTTTGTTTCCTATAATTCGGTTGAGATTCTCTATTCAATTTGTTGTAAAGATGAAGGTCATTATAGCCTTTTTAGAAAGTTTAAGACAACAAGCTATTCTTCAGTGTTGGTTTGTAGTAATCACAATTTTATTCTGGTCTTAAAAAATCTGGCATCAGATGTCCTGATCTAGCTTTGTGCATTTGTATATGTAAGTGTGTGTGGAATGTATGGATCTCCCTGTGGCTCTGTGGTAAAGAATCTGCCCGCAATGCAGGAGACACTGGTTGTATCCCTCAATCAGGAAGACCCCTGGAGGAAGAAATGGCAATCCACTTCAGTATTCTTGCCTGGAAAATTCCATGGAGAAGCCTGGCAGGTCTCAAGAGTCAGACACAACTGAGCATGCCTGCCTGTGTGATATGTATATTATGTTTTGATATGATATAAATAAAAAATACTTTTTTATTTGTAAGGAAGTCATCAGGATTGAGCCAGTGTTCCATTGCCTAGCAGTATCTTAGCGAAGAGCAGAGTTTTATAAGGAAGTTTCTTCTTTAAAGTAGGATAGTTATAGCAGAAACCTCGAATGAAAGTTAAGTGAACAGTAGTTTGCTAACCACTTAACTGGATGATATAAATCTCTCACTGAGTGTTATTTACCACTTGAAATGGCAAATGCAAGAGAAAGAAAATAGCTTTTCACTATCCTAAGTGGTCAAGTGCCTTAACATAACCCAGGGCAGCCAGTTTTCTCATAGCTGGGGCAGTAAAAGCCAGTATGATAGAAGACACATCCTTCAATCATTTAAACTGGAGTTTGACTGTTAAACCTAACAGATTCTCCTAACAGATTAAACCTAACAGATTCTCATCCCTTACACTGTCTCTCTCTCTTATGTGCCTCTGTGACTTTGTTTATCTCGTAATCTCCTCTAGCTGACTCTGTTTCCCCTGATTTCGTTGAGTCTCCATCCCTCTGATTTCTTTCCTACCTCTCAGGTCATGTGTCATGTAACTGTTGCCGGGCAGTAAACCACCTCGAAACTCAATGGCTGAAACAAAACTGATTAGGATTTCTCGTGATTCTGCCAAGTTCCTGTTCGGGTTTGACTGTGCTCACTTGCAGAGGTTTGGCTGTGCCTGGAGCCAGATGCAAGGTGGAGCCCCTCACATATTTTCCAGCTGATGTAAACTGCCCGCTGAGGTGTGTTGGTGCTTCTTGACAGGGGCTCTCATTCTCACTTGGGCTAACAGCTTCCTTACATGGTGGACATAGGGCACTGCTTTAAAAGGACGGAAACAGAAGCTGACAAGACTCTCGAGCTTGTCCGATGTTACTTCTGCCACATTCTTTTGGTCAAAAGAAGTCCCAAAGACAACTCAGATTTAATGAAGAGAGAAACAAGCTCTACCGCTTGATGAGAGACATTACAAAGAATTGTGGCAAAGGATTTTATTTACCACCGTCCACCATCTGGTCACAGTTGTTTTCATTCCTCTAAAATGCAAGGTACACCCCCTTTTCACCTGAGACTATCAAAATTCTCAGGCAGTTAGGTCATCAGGCTTAAAGTTACTATCTCATGATCTGCATCTAGTTCAAATGTAGATGAGGTATCTCAGGGACAAGGGTTCAGGTGCAGGGACTCTTTTTTTGGCTTCCTGGGTGGCTCAGGGTTTAAAGAATCTGCCTGCAATGCAGGAGACACAGGAGATGTCTATTTGGTACCTAGGTAGGGAAGATTCCCTGGAGAAGGAAAATGGCAACCCATTTCAGTATTCTTGCCTGGGAAATCCCATGGACATAGAAGTCTGGCGGGCTGCATTCCATGGGGTCACCAAAGTCGGACATGACTGAGTGACCAAGCACTCACACACACACTCTTTTTTATTTGTATTCTTTTTTACATATATGCTTTGAGCTCTTATTTTTAAATGAGCTATTTTTCCCCTGGAGGCAATTTGTCAAATTCTTTCCTATGCATTTCAAAGTCATTTAGTGCTATTTTTTAATTATAGACTTTTTTTTTAGGAGAAAAAATAAACCTTAAAATTTAAAAATAAATTTATAACCTTCTTATTGAAGTGAAGTGAAGGTCCCTCAGTCATGTCCAACTCTTTGTGACCCCATGGACTATACAGTCCATGGAATTCTACAGGCCAGAATACTGGAGTGAGTAGCCATTCCCTTCTCCAGGGGATCTTCCCAACCCAGGGATCAAACCCAGGTCTCTAGCATTGTAAAAATAAAATGGCAGTCTCATCTGATCAGATTAAAATTACAGAACTTGACATCTTAAACAGAATTGTGCTTTGTATCTTCCACATAATACCCCCTCCACAAACACAAAATTATTTCCTATGATAGGATTAGAGTGTTTATTTTTAAAAATTGTAAATGTTGAAGTGCTTTTGTCTCTAACTTGAATATCATTATTCCTTTCTTTTTTCTGTGAATTTAGAAAGTACTCAGTCCTACAGAATCTCTCAATTTATCTGAATGAATTATTTAAGATTTCAAAACATGGAAAACATAACCCTCATATTGAAAGATATTTCAATTTGTAGATATAATAAAAATTTTAATCATTCAGATAATTTCCCCCCAAAATGAAACCCTTTCTTCCCTCCCCTGACATACACATTTCTTCAAGGTCTTACTCTACACTAGTGCATGCTTTCCACAGAGTGATTTGTGAAAAATGGTTTTCCTTAAGATAATGACTTCATATAATCCTTATTTTATGTTACTTGTCGCAAAGAACCTGATTTCAGATTGAAATCAAAATTTATGGTTTCTAGGTGTGGCTACTCTCAAGTCAGAGGAATTTGAACGAAAAAGACAAGGTACCTTCTCCGCACATACAACATACAATGATGTAACAGGGAGCAGAAAATCAGAATAGACTCAAAGATGAGAAAAATAGGAAGCGTTCAGCAGTCTGTGGTGTACACCAGTTCTGAAACCCAGCCTGTCTCCCCTATATCAGGGGAGGGAAAATTCCCTGATCTAAGCCAGTTTTTGTTCCTTGAGAGTGGTTCCCTAGTCCATTTTACTCCTTGGCTCTTTGTTCTTCACTTCTGAACTTCTGGATTTTCCATAAGATGTCTCGCCTTTTCTGTAAGAAATGCACGTTTATAGCTGAGGAACTTCCTTAGTCTGCCTCCTCCTCATGTAAACCAGAGAGCCTGGAATTCTTTTATTCATTTTGAAATTTTTCAATTTCTCAAAGACCAAGGTGACGGTGTTTTTATCAGTACAGCCCTGTTAGGAGGGAGGAGGGTTCAGGATGGGGAACACATGTATACCTATGGTGGATTCATTTTGATATTTGGCAAAACTAATACAATTATGTAAAGTTTAAAAATAAAATAAAATTTAAAAAAACAAACAAACAAAAAAAAAAACGTGAGTTTCTAAGAATCTCATTGGAGGTCACTCTCTGGTACCAAAACCATATCCATAATGTGGATAATTTGTTTTTGGAAAAAACCTCTCTTTATTTTGGGCCATATATGAGGCTGCTGTGGAAACTGCCTTTAAGAATTTTAGAGGCCCTTTAAAAGACAGCTGCTGCTAAGTTGCTTCAGTCGTGTCCGACTCTGTGCGGCCCCATGGACTGCAGCCCACCAGGCTCCCCCGTCCCTGGGATTCTCCAGGCAAGAACACTGGAGTGGGTTGCCATTTCCTCCTCTAATGCATGAAAGTGAAAAGTGAAAGTGAAGTCGCTCAGTCGTGCCCGACTCTTCACGACCCCATGGTCTGCAGCCTACCAGGCTCCTCTGTCCATGGGATTTTCCAGGGAAGAGTACTGGAGTGAGTTGCCATTGCCTTCTCTTTAAAAGACAGAGAGTCTTCTAAATACCACTAAATTTTTCTGAGGTCTTATCAAAGAACTTTTAGCTGCATCCTTGAATTGATTTTTATCTTAGGCCATTTATGACTCTGAAAATCTTTCTCTCTTCTTCTAACTAGAAGAAAGAAACTATTTTATTTTCTATTTCAGTACATCATGGCATCATCATAATTCCAACTGCACATTGAGTTATTCTTTTTGTAGTTTATTTCTCTCTATATAGCATATGATTCTCAGTGGAAAGAAGTTAAATTGACATTATTTAACATCTTTCCTGGAAACATCTGGATTCATAGTTTCATTTAATATTTTCTATCTTGCAAGTTTCTATAAGCAACAATTCTGCCAATTTTTCCAAAATATGTAATGTGAGACTCTGACTCCATCCTCTGTTAACAATCTTCTCACCTACTTTTCAGCCTTTACTACATTTTGGCCACGCTACCTGTTTTTGTTGTTGTTGTTGTTGTTATTGTTCAGTCGCTAAGTTGTATCTGACTCTTTGCGACCCCTACAGTATCTGATGCTGTTAATAACAGACTCCTCTGTCCTCCCCCAACTCCTGGAGTTTGCTCAAGTTCATGTCCATTGAGGTAATATTTTAGGTTTATGTTTCAGAAGACCCCATTTCTAGGTACTGAGTTCTGTACCAGATCTGTATGCTGCATAGCAAACCACCCTTAAACTTAACAAATTTTTTTCCTCAATTCTATTGGTTGGCTGGGCCTCTTTGGTTCTCTTTGGTTCCTCCTCGGCTCACTGGTCAGGTATAGTGCACTGGAGGGCTGTTGTGGATGGTGTCTAAATTGGCCTCAATAATATCAGAGAAGGAACCTTGTTTTTCCTCCCTGTGTGTTCTCATCACCAGTGGACTAGACTGGCTTAGTCTCAAGGTGATCCCAGAGCAGTGTTCCAAAAGGGCAAAACAAGTAAAAGACCTTGTAATGCCTGGATTCTGGGGCAGCCATAAGGTTACTTCTACCACTTTCTTTGGGTCAAAGCCAGACACTGGGCTAGCTATATTCAAGGGATACTGGACTCAGTTATACTTTTTGATGGGAGGTACTTGTCAGAATTTGTCTACCACAGGCTACTTCTGTTTCCAATATGCTATATTCCTTCTGTGCTTCTTCCTTAAATGTTAAGATTCCCCGTCAACCTTCTGTTTTTGAGTTCTACCTGACAGCTCCAGCTAAAGCCTACTGGCATTTCCAAATTAGTATATACCAAAGTGAAATTCATCATCTTCCCTCCAAAATTGTTTTTTCCTCCTGGTTTCCTTCTCTCACTCATAGCACCAAGATTTACTCAGTCCTGTTGATAGAGTCAAAACTGTGAGGAGACATAAAGGAGGCAAAGAAGTCACTCCATGAGAATTTGGGCAGATAATGTTCTAGGCAGTTGTTCTTCAATTGCTCAGTCATGTCTTACTCTGAAATACCCTGGACTGCAGCATGCAAGGCTTTCCTGTCCTTCACTATCTCCTGGAGTTTGCTCAAACTCATGTCTATAGAGTTGATGATGTCATCCAGCTGTCTCATCCTCTGTTGCCCCCTTCTCCTCCTGCCTTCAGTCGTTCCCAGCATTAGGGTTTTTTCCAATGAGTCGGCTTTCATATCAGGTGAACAAAGTATTGGAGCTTCAGCTTCAGCATCAGTCCTTCCATTGAAAATTCAGGATTGATTTTCTTTAGGATTGACTGGTTTGATCTCCTTGCAGTCCAAGGACTCTCAATAGTCTTCTCCAGCACCACATTTTGAAACACATTTCTTTGGTACTCAGCCTTCTTTATGCTCCAACTCACATCCATACATGATTACTGGAAAAACCATAGCTTTGACTAGATGGACCTTTGTCAACAAAGGGATGTCTGTGCTTTTTAATATGCTGTCTAGGTTTGCTGTAGCTTTTCTTCCAAGGAGCAAGCATCTTTTAATTTCATGTCTACAGTCACCATCCACAGTCATTTTAGAGCCCAAGAAAATAATATGTCACTATTTCCACTTTTGACCCCATCTATTTGTAATGAAAGATGGAATCAGATGCTATGATCTTAGTTGTTTGAATGTTGAGTTTTAAGCCAGCTTTTTCACTCCTCTTCCTTTCATTAAGAGGCTCTTTAGTTCCTCTTCACTTTCTGCCTTTAAGGTGGTACCATCTGCATATCTGAGGAGGTCGATATTTCTCCTGGAATCTTGATTCCAACTTGTGCTTCATCCAGTGTGGCATTTCACCTGATGTACTCTGCATACAAGTTAAACAAGCAGATGACGATATAGCTTTGATATATTCCTTTCCCAATTTTGAGCCAGTCCATTTTTCCATGTCTGATTATAACTGTTGCTTCTTGACCTGCATACCATTTTCTCAGGAGGCAGGTAAAGTGGTCTGGTATTCCTGTCTCTAAGAATTTTCCAGTTTGTTGTGATCCACACAGTCAAAGGCTTTGGCATAATCAATAAAACAGAAGCAGATGTTTTCCTTGAATTTTCTTGCTTTTACTATGATCCAAACGGATGTTGGCAATTTGAGCTCTGGTTCCTCTGCCTTTTCTAAGTCCAGCTTGTATATCTGGAAGCTCTCAGTTTGTGTTCTATAGAACACTATAGCTTGAAGCATTTAAGCGTTAACTTGCTAGCATGTGAGATGAGTGTGATTGTGTGGTAGTTTGAGCATTCTTTGGCATTGCCTTTCTTTGGGATTGGAATGAAAACTGACCTTTTCCAGTCCTGTGGCCACTGCTGAGTTTTCCAAATTTGCTGGAATATTGCATGCAGCACTTTCACAGCATCATCTTTTAGGATCTCAAATAGCTCAGCTGGAATTCCATCACCTCCACTAGCTTTGTTCATAATGATGCTTCCTAAGGCCCACTTGACTTCACATTCCAGGATGTCTGGCTCTAGATGAGTGATCACACCATCATGGTTATCTGGGTCATTATGACATTTTCTGTACAATTCTGTTATTCTTGCCACCTCTTCTTAATCTCTTCTGCTTCTGTTAGGTCCATACCATTTCTGTCCTTTATTATATACATCTTTGCATGAAATGTTCGCTTGGTATCTCTAATTTTCTTGAAGAGATCTCTGCTGCTGCTGCTGCTGCTGCTAAGTCGCTTCAGTCGTGTCCGACTCTGTGCGACCCCATAGACGGCAGCCCACCAGGCTCCCCCGTCCCTGGGATTCTCCAGGCAAGAACACTGGAGTGGGTTGCCATTTCCTTCTCCAATGCGGAAAGTGAAAAGTGAAAGTGAAGTCGCTCAGTCGTGTCCAACTCTTTCGTGACCCCATGGACTGCAGCCCACCAGGCTCCTCCATCCATGGGATTTTCCAGGCAAGAGTACTGGAGTGGGGTGCCATCACCTTCTCCGGAAGAGATCTCTAGTCTTTCCCATTCTGTTGTTTTCCTCTCTTTCTCTGCATTATTCACTTAAGGCTTTCTTTTCTTTCCTTGCTATTCTTTGGAACTCTTCTTTCAGATGGGTATATCATTCCTTTTCTCCTTTGCTTTTCACTTCTCTTCTTTTCTCAGATATTTGCAAGCCCTCCTCACACAACCCTTCTGCCTTGTGGCATTTCTCTTTTGGGGGGATAGCTTTGGTCACCACCTCCTGTGCAGTGTTATAAACCCCCATCCATAGTTCTTCAGGCACTCTCTCTATCGGATCTAATATCTTGAATCTATTTCTCACTTCCACTGTATAATCATAAGGGATTTGATTTAGGTCATACCTGAAGGGCCAAGTGGTTTCCCCTACTTGCTTCAATTTAAACCTGAGTTTTTCAACAAGGAGCTCATGATGAGAACCATACTTAGTTCCTGGTCTTGTTTTTGCTGACAGTGTAGAACTTCATCTTTGGCTGCAAAAAATATAATCATTTTGATTTTGACCATCTGGTGATGTCCATATGTACAGTCTTCTCTTGTGTTATTGGAAGAGGGTGTTTTCTATGACCAGTTTGTTCTCTTAAGAAAACTGCTAAAAAGGAACATCAAATGCAAGACCTAGAGGTGGGAACTGCTTTGAATATGAGGCACAACACAGTGGCCAGTGTGGTTGGAGTAGAGCATTTTAGGGGCTGAATAATGAGGGATGAGCTGAGAGAGGTTATGGAGTAGGAAGACAAAACAGAGGCGTTGATCTTTACTCTAAGACGAAATCTGTTGGCAGGTTTGAGTAGACAAGTAACTGGAACTTTGACTTTTGTTTTTAAAGAATCATTATTGTTGCTTTGTTGAGAATGAACTTCGAAAGCATGAATAAGAAGCAGTGAAGAGGCTATGGCAGTAATTCAGGTGAGAGAGAGTGGTGTGGCTTAGATAAGGGTGGCAACAATGGAAAGGGTGGTGCTAGTTTAAAGGAGACAGACTGATTGGGAATCACTGAGGCAGTTAATAGAGACGGTGGGGTCCTGTGAGCAGATTCTCCTTATTTGGGGATCACAGGGATCTCCAGACATCCTCTCTTGATTGTGTGATTTAGCTACTTAAAAATCTCTTGATGGCTTTCTGTTGCCTCCTGCATAGTGTTTGGAGCTATTTAGGAATCACAGTATGTCTTCCCTGATCTCATCTGCCCTTTTTATCACTCATCTTTCTGTCCTTCTGTTTTTTGCATCATGGTACACTTTAGAGAATTTGGTTGTTTCCAGTTTACCCATAATCCCCTCTATACTGCTTGTCACTCTGGGGGTAGGGATCATGTCTGATTTATTTTAGTGTGCTTATTTCCTAGCACTGTGCTCCATATAACAGGTTGTCGATAAGATTCATCACTAATTTCTTTCTTTTATTCCTGAACCTTTCATCTTTTCAGGAAATGACTCTCAATTTCTCCTTAAGTAAACTTTTGTTACTGCTCTGGCTGCAAATTCAAACTTTGCCTACTAGAGGTCAGATTAGACAGGACAGCAAATTGCACACTCTATTAGCATCTCAATGTGCCTTCCAATTCTGTACTCTCACGTGCCAGTAACACCAGAAAACAGCCACTCTATTTGCATAAAAAGGAAAAAAGTAAACAATGTTTATAAAAACCTACAATCTGAAGGATTTGTCTCACAGCATTTTTTCATTAATCTGATTTTTGCTGAGATTCAGTTTTCTGCAACCCAGTCATTGAAGCACTAAGTATGGGCTCAAATGCTAACTTTACCATTTACTTTGGCAAGTTTATTAAATCCTCTATGACTAAGTTTCCTCATCTATGAAATAAGGATAGTGCCGTTACCTACTCATAATATTGTCATGGAGTGTAAATAAGTTAAAATATGTTAAGTGGTAAGAATTGTGCCTTACACATAGCAAATACTGTTTAAATATTTGTTGTTACTTTCATTCATCTGATGTCAATTCAAAATATAGTGAAAAAGGGAACTAAGCACAAAAGCCATTCTTTTTTGTTTGTTTGGCTAAAGATAATAATTTTATTAATTACCCATATTGATCAAATTATTTACAGCCTATCATTTATTTTTTATAACACTGTCATAAAATAACTATTATGTGTATATTTTTGTATATATTCAAAACCATATGTATATACATATATCCTTAAAAAATGAATGCCTGCTTTTCTATTCTATTAGCTATCAGAAAATAATAAGTACATAATAGTAACCTTCCATCATAGAAAATCCTTTCTCTGTTACACAAGGAAGTAGATCTCTGAATTGACATTTCTTTTTTTCCACTGAACACATCCTATTGATTCAAATTAGTATTGAGCTAATAAAGTCTTCATTTATTAAATGAAGAGAACGAAGATCATTTGAATCAACTGATTTGAATTTAACCAAATTTTGAAAATTAGTTCTCATAACATTTTGCTATTAGTTTAAAATTAGATTATGAGTACATTTTTTATTCATATGATGTAAAGATTGTACTCTGGCATGCACAGAAAATTTTTGTTTTCTTTCTTTCCTTGGCAAGATAATGTTAGTGGCTATAGTCAGAAATTGGACTTCACTTGACTTAGATCAGGGAGTTTTTTGTGGAATGGCAATTAAATATCTGAGAAACTAAATCTGTAGTAATCTTTGAACTGTTAAGACTACTAGTCTCCCACAATACTCCTCAAAAATCCATATTAGGAGGTAAGAGTAGATGCTGCTTAGCTGTGATCCTCAATCTAAGATTTCTTATTTCAGTAGCACCTGGTATTGAAATGGGGAATGAGGTATGATAAGCTGTAAGATTAATACAGGGCATTTTCTTGGTTTTGAGTTTTACAAGTAAGCTAAAAGGGGATAAAGAATTTAAGTAAATTAACTATTAAAAATTTTTAATCTTTGATCTTATATCTTAAAGTCTTAAATCCTTAATTAAAAGAATTTGTAAATTGATACGAAATTTTTAGATACCTGTTTATCATATGTTACTTGCCTACTCAACATTCATTCATTCCCTCTCTCATCGACTATACCTCTGACTTTTCTTTGAGGAATTTATCCATCCCCCAAACCTATTCCCAAAGCTTGCCGGGATTGTACTTGCCAAAGCTGTATTCCATCTACCTGCCCATAGTGATTGCTTTAAGGATAAGCATATGACCCAGTTTGGGCTAGAAGGAGAGAATACACCCAAGAACTTGTGTGGAAATAACCAAAAAGACACTGTAACTACCTAGTCTCTACATAATGTTCATAATATAAAAGACCGAGACAGAGGTATTTGTTGGTACCATTTGAGCCATTGAATATATCCTGACCTGAAGTCATTATTTAAATCAGTAAAGTGTTTTCTTATTTCTGTCCCAGAATGGATCTAACTGATACAAAAAGAGACTAGAAAGTTAGTTCCCACTTTGAATGAGTGACTGTCTGGGCTCATACTCCCATGTGTATTCAATAATCGCCTCTAAGCAATTATTCAATCTCTGTTTTTCTTAAGAATATGTCTATGGAACATTTTCAAAACCTTTTGATTATTTAAAGAAGGGTCAGATGTGGCTTTTTTGAATCAACTAATTTTGCTAGAAGATTTCTCAGTAGAAGAAATGCAAGGTGACAATTCGATGGAAGAAGAAGGACTTGTTTTATACCTTTAAAGCATTTGATGTTAGATTAAGAAAACATTCGTTGTCCTTACCAAAGCAGAAGTAGGCCAACAGAAATGGAGTAGTGTCTAAAGTGCCTCAAGGCATCTGTTTTTTCTTTCCCACTATTGTTACAAGATGCTTTTTATCCTTCCTGTCCTTTTCTACTCTTTTGTCATTGAACCATTCCATTGCTGGACATCATTGTAGAGATCACAGAAATATGACATGATGTCACAGAATTTCTTCCTAATATTTTTCATATTAAGATTCCAAAACGCTAGCTTTGATTCAGAGCTATATCAGAAGTTTTAAATAAGAAAAGTATACAGTGACCCTTCTGAGTATTTAGTTTGGGCTTTTCTAGGCTGCACAACACAGAAAATGGCCATGTGCCATGAGAGAGCTAGAACCCTGCAGAGAAGTTCTGATCACATCAACATTTAGAATTGGTTTGAACATTGGTTAGATCACTAAGAGTCTGCTACTTAGACTCACTCATTCATCCATTCCACAGCATGTATTTAATGATATATTTCAGGCATTTTGTATTAGGTTGGTACAAAAGTCATGGCGTTTTTGCATTGTTGAGCTTTGCCATTTGATATTGGAATACATTCTTAAGTAAATGTGGTTATGTTATACATCATTTTAATGCACAATTCTTATTTTACATTTTTTGCTAAAGAGTTATTACTTGCTGTTTATTTTATATTTTAGACTATATAAATGATGTTAGACAAAAAAGCCAATTTGAGTGTTTTTTTATTTGAGTTCAAATGGGTTTTAAAGCAGCAGAGACAACTCACAAGATCAACGATGCATTTGGCCCAGGAACTGCTAATGAACATCCAGTACAGTGTGTTTCAGGAAGTTTTGCAAAGGAGACCAGAGCCTTGAAGATGAGGAAAGTAGTGGCCAACCATCAGAAGTCCACAGTGACCAACTGAGAGCAATCATCAAAGCTGATCCTCTTAAAACTACATGATAAGTTGCCGAAGAACTCAATGTCAGTCATTCTATGGTCATTCGACATTTGAAGCAAGATGGAAAGGTGAAGAAGCTCCACAAGTGGGTGCCCCATACCTGTGGCGGATTCATGTTGATATATGTCAAAACCAATACAATATTGTAAAGTTAAAAAATAAGAAAATAAAAAGAAATCATTGTTTTGAAGTGTCATCTTCTCTTATACTGAGCAGTAGCAAACCATTTCTCATTCAGGTTCTGATGTGCGAGGGAAAGTCAATTTTATATGACAATGAGCGATGACCAGCTCAGTGGTTGGACCAAGAAGAAGCTCTAAAGCACTTTCCAAAGCCAGAATTGCACCAGAGAAAGTCACGGTCACTGTTTGGTGGTCTGCCAGTCTGATCCACTATAGTTTTCTGAACCCCTGTGAAACCATTACATCTGAGAAGTATGCTCAGCAAATCAGTGAGATGCAGTGAAAACTGCAGCACCTGCAGTCAGCATTTTTGGTCATCAGGAAGGGCCCAATTCTTCTCCATGACAGTGGAAAACTGCACATTGCACAACCAGTGAATGCTTCAAAAGTTGAACAGATTTGGCTACGAATTTTTGCCTCATCTGCCATATTCACCTGACTTCTCACTACCACTTCTTCAAGCATCTTGACAACTTTTTACAGGGAAAATCCTTCTACAACCAGCAGAAGGCAGGAGATGCTTTCCAAGAGTTCGTGGAATCCTGTAACCTGGATTTTTATGCTACAGGAATAAACTCACTTATTTCCTGTTGGCAAAAATGTATTGATTGTAATGGTTCAGATTTTGATTAATAAATATGTGTTTGAGCCTAGTTACAATGATTTAAAATTCACAGTTCAAAACTGCAATTACTTTTGTACCAACCTGATAGCATGTAACCCAGATCTGACTGCTTATTGCTCAGAAGCCATTAAAGAGGCCAGGCTGGTGGAAAGGAAAGTTTGCTTTATTTTGGATGTTGGCGACGGGGGCCGAGGGTATACCTGTCCAAAGGCCACCTCCCCCCACTGAGAGTCAGTGGACAATAGCTTTTATAGTCTGAGGGAGGGTGGCTACATGCAGAAACAGCACAGTCAGCTCTGACAGTCATCTTGAAATCGGTCCTCAGTGGTCGGACCAGCATCATCTTGGTTGTTTAAATCTTTAGGTCCAGAGGTGGTTGTTTCCATTTCTTGAGACCAGTCCTCAGAATTCTGGCTGCTATATCATGGCTACAGTCTGGTCATCATGTAGTTAACTTCTTCCACCTACTAGGGTTTCGATATCTACCAGACAGCTCACAGAATATGGTTCAGAATATTACCGATAGACCTTGAGAAGGAACTAAAGGTCTTTGGCTCTGCTTAATGACTAACCCATTATTATTTGGTTTCCTTTAGCTATTTTCCTTTGTTTCTTCATGTTCTCACTTCCTCTGATTAAACTTACTCTTTGGCTACACTTTTTCCACAGCTAAAAAGCAGGCTGAAATTGTTGGCAAGGATGTAGAGAGAAGAGGACCCTTGTACACTGTTGGTGGGATTGTAAATTGTTTCAGCCACTGTTGAAAAGTGTATGGAAGTTCCTCAAAAAACTAAAGATAGAGCTACCATATAAACTAGCAACCCCACTCCTGGGTATATGTCTGGAAAAAACACTGTTTCAAAAATATATATGCATCCCAGTGTTCATAGGAGCATTATTTACAATTGCCAAGATATGGAAGCAAACTAATTGTCCATCATCTATTGAATGGATAAAGAAACTGTGGTATATACACAGGCAAACACACCCACAGTGGAATACTAAGTCAGCCATAAAAATGAAAAAAATTTTGCCATTTGCAAAATGTTTGAACTTGGAGGACATTATACTAAGTGAAATGTCAGAGAAAGACAGATGCTATATGATATCACTTATATGTGGAATATAACAAGTACAGTGAACTAATGAATATAGCAAAAAAAAAAAAAAACAGACTCACAGATACAGAAAACAAAGTAGTAGTTACCTGTGGGAAGGGGGTGGAAGGAGCAACATAGGGATGGAGGAATGGGAGGTAACTGCTATTGAGCATAGGGCAGGTTCAAGGATGTGTTGTCCAACACCAGAAGTATAGTTAGTATTTTATATTAACTATAAATAAATGGGAAGGAACCTTTAAAACTGTATAAAAATATTCTAAAATAAAAAATTTTTTAAGTATTCTGCTATGGAGGTGGTATAATCAGATAATGTAGAAATAGAACTCCAACTACAGCAGGGAGGAAAGGAGGTTGAAACAGATGCTCTTATTCTTCTTTAAACTAAACGAAGTATATTTGTCTTTAAAACCAAATTTGACCTAGGAATAATCCTGAGGATTTTATTGTAGTGGGATTTGGGTTTCATCAGTATTGCCATTGCTCTTGTTCCCCTCACATGTTAAATTTAGAAAGTGAGGGAGTCCATATGTTTTAGAATTTTTATTTTATATATTTCATCAATCCTGAAAGATTTTTATAGGTTGTCATAATGCTAATGGAATATTCCAAATTAGTATGATATAGCAAGTAAATAAAGAAAGAAGTTATACTGAACACTTTATTTTTTAGTTATTTTAAAGAGCCTCTGATAATGTAGCTATAAGGATGTCTTTCATAATTACTGGAGAAGATCATATCCAAATGTTACATATACATACTTCTGACCTCTACATAAAAGTATAAAATATTGATAGGTTATTATAATATCGATGAGAGTTGTAATTTTTAAATATCGTGTTTTAATATGCTAGGAATACTTGGAAAAAAGTTGTAGTAATTGTATTAATTCCTTTACTCAGAAGTAGTAGGGTTGTTTAAGTTTTGTATTCCTGGAATTGATCTAATCATTTAGATTGTGACAATGATTAAATTGTGATTAAAATGTTGATTGTTCTTATGTGTTTAATTTAAAATTTTATTTTCTTCTATTTTCAATTTAGTATGAAGAATATTATATTATGTATTTTAGGGTACTTTAATGCATTCATTAATAATGCAGTTTCTTAGCAGGGTAGAGTTAAATTAAATAATAACTTAATGCTGTTTAGATGGACTGTACTCAGGGATGGTTGATTGATTACAGTCAGGGGAAAACACCACACCAGAGTTGCATTTGAGTCATAAAAGAATCCTTTACCTTTGTTCACAAAGTCAAATCCTCTTCTCATAATTTGATAAAAGCATTTCAAAGCGGATTTACTGAAGGCTTAAAATGTAGCTTTGGTCAATAAAAAGGTTAGTATTAAATGTGAAAAACATGATAATATGTATGAAGAATGTGCCTTTCATCCCCAGAAAAAAGGAAGTGTTTATCTCTTTGTAAAATTAATAAAAGCAAGACTGGTTCCCTACTGTTTCTTTTTAAAGATACCATAATTATTTAGTCAAATTCAGAGGAAAAAAATATTTGTTGAACTTTTCTTTTCTTTCTTTTTTTTTTTTTAGGGTGCCAAATCTAAACATTTTATTATGACAGTGAAACCTATAGTTGATATCTTAGTATATTACAAATGAAATTTATGGCAGAGTCTTAAGGCACAAAGACATAATGCACACACACACACGTACATATATACACATACACACATATGTAATACATATACATATAAATGATGAATATATTATATACACGTCTTAAAATGTCTAAGCTACTAGCTTTAATAAACATTTGAATGATCACTTTATTTTACATATTAATTATTAATCTCTATTGTTCCTAATGATAACTACATTGCAAAAATAAAGAACTACTTTTTGATGAGATATTTAAATTAACATGAGTGAAGAACAGAACAAGGGAATTGAACTTTTCTTTTATGAAATTGTACTTCATGTGGGTTTGGGGATACAAATTAACCATACCTTCTGAATTAAGTATATCTTGATTTCTTAACAACTTCACTCTTTCTCATAGAAGAATGGCAGTAATTCAACTGAAGCGTAATGGTCCATATTATTCTAATTTGACTGCCCACATGCATAAGACGAGGAAAATAGAGCTCTGGGGCCATTCAGAGTACCTAGGAGAGCTCAGATGTGTGCTGCGCTTCTGCCTGGCTAGGCACATATGACGTACAAAGATTGAAAATGTTTTTACAACCAAATCACCACTGTACTTATATAAAATATTTATTTGTCTTTTAAAGTTTCTACATCCATAAAAAGATTGCTCATCTGAAGCAACTTAGTTTCAATTTCAGTTTCACTGAAACACTCAAAAGTATTACTCTAAATGAGTGGGGTTTGTGCTTTCTGTAAAATGGTACAAGCCTTAAACCTGCTCGAGCTGAACCAGTCAAGCAGGTCATGAGCCCTGTTGTATCAGGAATGTATCACATGGCACAAACCTTCGGAGCTTCATGCCATTCTGGGCAGTTGTGCAGGAAGACTGTCGTTCATCTAGAATGTAGGATACCTTCATTTAGAATGTGCCCTCTGAAGTTCTCCACTACACTGACTTTCCGCCCTTCTTAGAGCTAGATTCTGAGTGCCATCACAGAACCAGGATCCAGTTAATATTTAAAAAAATACAGAGAGTTACCAAACATATGACAATACTGCAACAGCAACAAAAGTGAAAATCAGTGAAACAATAGCACAGTCAATAAAAAGAGCACCCATACCATGAAGTAGAAGCTCTTACACAAAAGGGGAAGAGTCATAAATTATTCTGATCTTTAATGTAAACAGTATATATTATAATCTTCAAGTATGTTCATTTGTGGCCTTCCCAGATGCCTCAGTGGTAAAGAATCTGCCTGCCAAGCAGGAGCCTGGTCTATAGAGTCACAAAGAGTCAGACACCACTTTGTAACGAAACAACAAGAACAGTGTTCATCTATACAACCTCTAGTAAGCTACTCTGAGGAATAAAACCCAAAATGTGGATTCTTAAAGAAAAAAATTGTCTACAGCCTATACTAAAGGGAGTAAGAATAAAGTATGCAATAAAGAAGATCTAAAAGGAACTGCAAGAAACAGAATAAAAAGAATGTCTTTTTGTCAGGAAGCATATTAGTTTTAATAATTACTGTGATGGAGGGCTATACAATATATTCCAGTCTATTGATCTCCCTGTCATTCTTTTCTAAACTTTCAATTATTCACTGCTGAGTCATTTTTCAAAGTTATAAATTCACTTTTTTTGTAATTTTTTTTTGAATGGGAATATACAAATTGCTTTTTCTTTTTTATCAGAAATGGTTGGTTGATTTTGTCAAATAACTTTCCTATATATGTTGAAATACTCCTGTGATTTTTATTTCTTAGTGTGGTGATGGGATAGAGTTAATTAATTGATTTTTGAATGTTAAACCAGATCTATCTGGGATAAATCCCACTTGGTCATAATGCATACTTCCTTTTATACATTGTTGGATTTGGTTTATTATTATTTTGCTGAGAATTTTTGCATCTGTATTCCTGAAAGATATTGGTCTGTATTTTTCTTTTCTTGTAATGTTTTTGCCTGGCTTTGTTACTAGGGTAATATTGACCTCATGTTTAGGAAGTTAGAAAGCATTCTCTCTGCTTCTACCTTCTGTAAGAGATCACAAAGAATTGGTATAATTTCTTCCTTAAATGTTTGATAGAATTCCCTGGGGTACCCATCAGGACCTTGCACTTTCTGTTTTTAAAGGTTTTTAAATATTGATTCATTTCTGTAATAGATATAGGCCTAATCAGATTGTCTATTTCTTCTTATGTGACTTTTGGCAAATTGCGTCTTTCAGGGAGCTGCTTCCTATTTTTGTTATTTTTTTCAGGGGTTGTGGATATACAGACACAGGATCAAGAAAGAAGATAGATCAGTGAAATGACAGAAGAATCATTATGTAGAAAGACAGAGAATAGTAAATGTCCACATGACTTAAGAGTATGTTTATTTGGAGGATACACATAATTTACAAAGGAAAACCTCTCTTTATATATTATGTGTATATATTTTAAAGCATTGTTATTATTAATCCCTTTAAAATTTTTAAAGAATATAGCAGTTTGTTTATAAGCAGTGTGTGGCTAGATAAAGACATGGTCAGAGGAGTATCTGAATACAGGGTTGGAACTGACTCTTCAGTTCACCTTCCTCTGCTCTAGAGTCAAGCTCATCTCCTCCTTCTGCTCAGAAGGTTGGCCCTTATACCAGCGGCACAGCATCTCCCAGGATCTTGTTAGAAAGGCAGTATCTTGAGTCCCAGTCCAGACCTTGTGAATCTAAATCGGCATTTTTTTTTTAATTGAGGTATAGTTTTTAAATTTTTTAATTGAAATATAGTTGATTTGCAAAGTTATATTAGTTTAGGTATACAGCATAGTGATTCAGTTATACATATATATATTCTTTTTCAGATTCTTTTCCATATGCTTTATTATAAGATATTGAATATAGTTCCCTGTGTTGTATAGTAGGTCCTTGCTGTTTATCTATTCTATATATAGTAATGTGTATATTTTAATCCCAAACTCTTAATTTATCCCTCCCTTCCTTAGCCCTTTGGTAACCATAAGTTTGTTTTCTATGTCCCTGAGTCTAAATCTGTTTGGTAAATAAGTTCATTTGTATAAATATTTTAGATTCCACATATAAATGATATCATTTGATATTTGTCATTCTCTGGCTTTCTTACTATGATAATCTCTAGGTTCATCCATGTTACTGCAAATGGCATTATTTATTTCTTTTTTGTAATTGAGTAATATTCCATTGTGTATGTAAGCCACATATTCTTTATCCATTTATCTGTCTATGGATACCTAGGGTGCATGTCTTGGCTATTGTAAACAGTGCTGCTATGAATATTGGGGTGCATGTATATTTTGAATTATGGTTTTCTCTGGATACCTGCCCAGGCGTGGGATTGGAAGATCATATGGTAGCTCTATTTTTAGTTTTTTAAGGAACCTCCATATAGATCTCCATATGGCTGCACCAATTTATATTCCCACCAACAGAGTAGGAAGGTGGATTATGCAAATCTTAAATGAATTTAGACAAAACTGACATTTTACTGTATATAATATCTCCATCTAGGAGCTTGGTGTATTTTTCCATTATATGTCAAGTTTTCCTTTATTTTTCTCAGTAGAGATTAGAAAATTACTTTTTATGTTGAAGAAAAATACTCTTAGAGAAAGATGGAGTGATGCGATTACTGCTGTTACTTTCATTTTCTAATGCCTGTAACTCTCATTTGGTAATCATTTTCTAAAAGCAAAAGTCAAATTAGCCATGTTCTTAGAGGGATCAGAAAGCTCAGCTTTTACTTATGATTCTGTTTCTGAGTAGTGTTTGTACAATCCATTGAGCTATCTGAAACTTCCATTCAGTTCAGTTCAGTTCAGTCGCTCAGTCTTGTCTGACTCTTTGCAACCCCATGGACTGCAGCACACAGGGCCTCCCTGTCTATCACCAACTCCCAGAGTTTACTTAAACTCATGTCCATTGAGTCGGTGATGCCATACAACCATCTTATCCTCTGTCGCCCCCTTCTCCTTCTGCCTTCAGTCTTTCTCAGCATCAGGATCTTTTCCAAGGAGTCAGTTCGGATCAGGTAGCCAAAGTATTGGAGTTTCAGCTTCAGCATCTGTCCTTCCAATGAATATTCAGGCTGATGTCCTTTAGGATGGACTGGTTTGGGATTTCCTTGTTGTCCAAGGGACTCTCAAGAGTCTTCTCCAGCACCACAATTCAAAAGTATCAATTTTTAGGCACTCAGCTTTCTTTATAGTCCAACTCTCACATCCATACATAACTACTGGATAAACCATACCTTTGACTAGATGGACCTTTGTTGACAAAGTAATGTCTCTGCTTTTTAATATGCTGTCTACGTTGGTCATAACTTTTCTTTCAAGGAGCAAGCGTCTTTTAATTTCATGGCTGCAATCACCATCTGCAGTGATTTTGGAGCCCCCAAAAATAAAGTTTGTCACTGATTCCACTGTTTCCCCATCTATTTGCCGTGAAGTGATGGGGCTAGATGCCAAGATCTTAGTTCTTTGAATGTTGCGTTTTAAACCAACTTTTTCACTCTCCTCTTTCACTTTCATCAAGAGGCTCTTTAGTTCTTCATTTTTGTCATAAGGGTGGTATCATCTGCATATCTGAGGTTATTGATATTTCTGCTGGCAGTCTTGATTCCAGCCTGTGCCTCATCCAGCCCAGCATTTCTCATGATGTACTCTGCATATAAGTTAAATAAGCAGGGTGACAACATGCAGACAATATAGTTCCATTCATTAATGTGCAAAATCAACACAGAAGTGAATGTGGTGTGATATGTATTTTGGGTCTTACATGTTACCCCTAATAAAGTACCATTTTCTAGTAACTTTTCTTTGTAGTTTGGGCATTGAGAGAGTTGATCTGAGTTTGTCAACCGTAATAATCCTTTCATTTCTTTGGCATTCAGATTCTACAGAAATATTTCAAATGCCTCAAAACACCTAGTGCAGATTATCATGAAAGGGACAGTGAAAAAAAAAAAAAAAAAAAAGAAAGGGACAGTGAATGTTTAACAAAGGAAAAATATTATATGTACCTGTTATAGTTTTAATTAAATGTGTGCTGTGCACTGATATTTTAATTTTCAAAGTACTTTCATTTTATAGTAGACACCAAACAAACATTACCACAATAAATATTTTCCATAACAAATATGAAAGCAATGAGCTGATAGAAACTTTTAAAAAATTCTAATATTATAATTTCCATAGCCCTGATGTAATCTTGTTCCTATATTTAGTATTTTAGCATTAAACAGATCATCATTTTATCTTTTATCTATAGTAATTTATCTGTAATAATGTAGGATGCCCTAAAAATAATAGTCTTTAGCTGTCAATAACAGCTTTTATCTCACATTATCTCTTATAGTAGCAACCAGAAATAAAAGAAACAATCCAAAAAGCAAAGCCCAAGGATAAAAGAGAAAAATACTTTAAACCTGTATGTAAGTGTGAACTCTCATCCATAAACATGAGAGTGCAAGAAAACTGTTATAAATCAATGTGTTAAAATATTTACCCAAAGAACATTTTAAATAATATTGATTTCTACTAGTTTTATTTAGGCAAAGTGACCTACTTCAGTTGGGCAGTTGCTTAGTGGCCTGTGGGGAAACATGCACTTTTAAAAGGAAATGGGGGAAGCAGGCTCTGACTCTTGGGCTGCCAGCTAGGAATTCTGTCCTCTGGACAACGGGTGATAAATGTTCTCAGTCTGTCAAATAGTACCTCTTCCTTACCACTTTCCACCACTTCAGTTTTTCCCTGATAGTATCATGAATATCCTTACTATCAAGGTCTTTGTTGCTGCTGCTGCTAAGTCACTTCAGTCGTGCCCGACTCTGTGCGACCCCATAGACAGCAGCCCACCAGACTCCCCCGTCCCTGGGATTCTCCAGGCAAGAACACTGGAGTGGGTTGCCATTCCCTTCTCCAATGCATGAAACTGGAAAGTGAAAGTGAAGTCGCTCAGTCGCGACCCCATGGACTGCAGCCCACCAGGCTCCTCCATCCATGGGATTTTCCAGGCAAGAGTACTGGAGTGGGGTGCCATTGCCGTCTCCCAGGGTCTTTATCAGGCTCTAATTCTTCTTTCCCTAGCACTGGTCACACCTTTCCTGGGTTTAGGACTTAAAAAGCTTCGAGACTGTAAAGTTTTAAGACTAAAATAAAAAAGCTAGATTGGTCCTTTATCAGAAAAGGTTTATGAAATCTTTTTAGAAAATAGTGATTAGGTATAGTATTTTTCCATATGAAAGTAAAGATAGTCTGTTTCTCTGTACAATTGCCTTCTCACTGAATTGTTTACTTAATGTGCCCATGTTGAAGACACCGTCACAAAAGGCATGTGGAAGGAAGTTGTTGTGGTAACACTTATGCATTAATTATATAGTATCTCCTTTATGAAAATCATGGGAAGAAATTTGCTATTTTTTTAAATCAAGAACAATTTTACCTCCCCTGAAAATTGTCCTAAAAAATTCATTCTTGGATAACTTTGATAATCAATCTCCTTTATGTTGACTGCTAAGAAGCTTAGAACTATGATTATGAGGAACCTGTAACCAGTATATGGGATTTTATATGCATAACTGCTTGTGTTAACTTCATTTCTCCAATGTCTGTACTTAAAATAAATTTATGACTCAACTTTTTAATTACTGTTAATACTACATTAAACCTTTTTTGGAACAATATGACATAGGAATTAATATATTAAATTCCGACTTCCAGACATATACCTGGAATTTGGAAATCAACCAGTTAGATGGTTGTGACTGCCTGTACCTGGTATGTGCCAATCCTCTTTTCCTCTCACTCCCCAATCAGTCATATGAAGGAGAAAGTCATACAGTGGAAACATTGTGCTATGAAAACTCCATTTTTTACATTTTTACTGGAGTATAGTTGGTTTACAATGTTGTTTTAGTTCCTGCCGTACAGCAAAGTAAGTCACTTATATGTATAAATATATCCACTCTTTTTTATAGTCTTCTTACATATAGATCAATGCAGAGTACTGAGTTCCCTGTACTATACAGTATGGTCTTAATTATCTATTTTATATAGTGTAGTGTGTATGTGTTCATCCGTCTCCCAATTTATCCCTCCCCTACCCTTCCCCTTGGTAACCATACGGTTATTTTCTTTAAACATGTGGCTCTATCCCAGAGTCCTAAGCTTGTGACTCAGTGTGTCTAGAGAGTTCTGTCTCAGAGATAACATTTGCCAAATTAACAAATAATTTTTTTTAATTAGTAATTATGTATAAAGTTCTTTGAAAATGCAAGGCTATATAAATGGATTTGGCATGTTTCATTATTTAAAGGTATAAGAGAATGGAAGGAGACCTGGATGACATTTTGTAATTGGAAAGTGGTCCTACTAACAGGGCAATTCAAATGGAGCACTCTTCGGTTATGTGTGTGTGTGTGTGCAGATGTGTTCTGATATATGAAATGTCTGAGTATGTAGTATGCTTATTATCACAGTCTAATTTAAAATGATCACCACTTATCTGATAAAAGCAGAAACATTTTAGAAGATTACATTTTGGAGAGCAGTATTTGTGGGCTTTTCTTTCAAATAGCAGAGTCAGCATTCTGATTTCCTCTCAGACCCTTCAGTATGTTTGTAGACTGGTGGTCTCCATATTGATCCCTCTTGTTTCCATGACTAAAATTGATTCCTCCTGCCTGACACTGAGACCTTTGCCTGTCATCAAGCTTACTTTTTCTCTTATGCCAAAATGACATTTGATTGGATTATTCAACAGAAGAAGGCTTCTGTCATTGAGCACAATCAATATCCTTGTGTTCACTGATTTTATAGACCTTTCAGTGGCTACCTTCATAAATGAAAGCTGGAATGGTTCAGGTTGTAGTCAGATTATACCAAAACTTGAAGTTTTGTTTTTTTTTTAACAGTTGTGAAAAGCTCTTTTATCAAGCTAAATATTCATCAAGTCTATTTCTAAAAATGTTATGTACTCATACACAAATATATCAGTCAACAGATATTTTCAAGCATTCAAGATGTGCAAAAGTACGTATATACGTGGTTCATATTTTATATATGTACATATATAGAATAACAGTGACATATATGGAATATTTACATAAAAGATAGTTACAATAAAAATAGCACACAATTAAATTTAAATGAGTCATACTATTAATAATGATAGAAGTAATATCTATCACCTATTATAACAACTCTTTTGTACTAGGCTCTTTATACTGTGTTCAGCTTTTACATCTCTCATATCTAACCTTTATAAAAGCCCATCAAAAGAGTTAGTGTTAAATCCATTTTGCAGACAGGGAACTTTGGTAACCTACTCAAGATTGTGCAGCTAACACATAGTTTTAAGTTCAGCTCCATTTGACAATGTCTACAGTTTGTCAAAGTATCATGTTGCATCTCTATAGACTTTACAGATTTTCAGAGGTTAGGGATTGCCTCCAGCTATAGGAGGATTTGACAGAGGACAGGTTGAATTAGCATTTCTTAATGTGCTGGAGTTTCAAAAGGGTTTCTGAGTTGGGGAGAAAAGGCCCAAGTTGGTGAGTAAAGACAAAGGGAGGAGGTGCACATGCGTCCTGGAGAATTGAATATGCTGATATGTACAGAGCTTAAGTTTCATCTGAAAGTAGTTTGGAGATAAACTGAGTCACTAACACAAGGTTATGGAAGGATGTGTGTGCCACCTAATGGCTTGGGGTTTATCACTGAACAGACCACATTTACCTGAAAACTTTTGGGGGAAAGTATAATACTATCAAATGCTGGATTAAGACTACTGTTTAACCTGACAGAACTGGAGGATAGAGTCTGAGTGTCTGGAAGTAGAACAATTAGGAGACATTTAAATTAGCCCAAAGATATGGAGCTAAGTTCCACAACAAGATTCTCGGAGTGGAACTAAAAGGCTAGTGACATTTTTAAGGACAAATCAGATCTTTGCAATTGAATAAATAGTAATAGAAAGTTGATTCAGACATTGCTTCAAAATTTGGGGCCTAACTAGAAAAGCAAAGTTACCACAAAAACATTTATCTATAGTTTATAGGAGCAAGTGACCTTGAGAAGAAAGGTTATTTAGATGAATTAGTTATATTTGAGGTATTAAGCAGCATAAGCAAGTGATATGTGATGAATAGGAGATAGAACATCAAAAGAGAGGTCAGGAATGAAGTATGACTTATCAAATATAAGATAAAACCACCAGACTAGATCAGACCTCTAAGTAAATAAAGCATCAATTCAGTTCAGTCACTCAGTCATGTCCAACTCTTTGTGACCCCATGAACTGCAACACGCCAGGCTTCCCTGTCCTTCAACAAATCCCAGAGTTCGCTCAAACTCATGTCCATCAAGTCAGTGATGCCATCCAACCATCTCATCCTCTGTTGTCCCCTTCTTCTCCTGCCTTCAATCTTTACCAGCATCAGGGTCTTTTCTAAGGAATCAGTTCTTTCAATCAAGTAGTCAAACTATTGGAGTGTCAGCTTTAGCATCAGTCCTTCCAATGAATATTCACAGTTGAAATAAAATATCATTCTTATCTGAGTTACTACCATGTGCAGAGTATGCACTAGAAAATTTTAAAGGTAATAATTTTATTTCTATTTTATAGTAGAATGAACTGAGACTCAGATTAAGTAACCTGAGTATAATAACTCAAGTTATTAAAGTCATAGCTATATAATAAAGATTAATAATTATGACTGATTCTAAGAACAATTTTAAAAGCCAGAAAAGAAATATTTTTTTGAGAACACTGGAGAGCTAACAAGGCAGTGAAGAATTATAGGAAAAAGATCTGAGAGGAGAATGGCAAAAAAAAAAAAAAAAAAATGTTTGCTATTTGGATACTCTCAGCTGTATGGATATCTACAAGTCTAGAATGGGAGGCTGTGTGGCTGAGAAGATTAACAGCTTTTAATAGCCAAATAGTGCTATGTAGACAAAATTAGAGTTCAGGATCAGCCAAGAAGGGGACTCTAGTGAGTGTATCAGTATTTAGGATGAGATCTCAAAGAACCCTGCTGCTGCTGCTGCTGCTGCTGCGAAGTCGCTTCAGTCATGTCCGACTCTGTGCGACCCCAGAGACGGCAGCCCACCAGACTCCCCTGTCTCTGGGATTCTCCAGGCAAGAACACTGGAGTGGGTTGCCATTTCCTTCTCCAATGCATGAAAGTGAAAAGTGAAATTGAAGTCGTTCAGTCATGTCCGACTCTTAGTGACCCCATGGACTGTGGCCCACCAGGCTCCTCCATCCATGGGATTTTCCAGGCAAGAGTGGGATGCCATTGCCTTCTCCACAAAGAACCCTACTCTAGGATAAATCAAAAGAATAAATAAATGACCAATACACAGAGAGTCTCAAGGCCAGCTTCAGATCACTTTAATCATTAAAACTGGATTAAGTTGTCCAGGATTTCAAGAGACAAGTACAGATTAATAAATACAGTGTAAGATTTTATTAGATCACTAACAAAAACTGATAGAATAATAACACAAAAACCAATAAGAATAACAAAGGTTTGGAAAGCACAATTAACAAATTTGAACTAGAATAATATTATATCCAATAATCACAGAGTAGTCTTCTCAGTAATTACAAAATCTTTAAATATTGGGGGACATAAAGCAAGTGTCAATATATGTAAAAGGTTTCAAATCTCCCAGAATGTATTTTCTAATCATAGTACTATTAAGCTTGACATCAATATTAAAACAATAGATACATTCTTCATGTGTGGAAATTAAGAAATAATTTTCCAGTCAGTAAATGAATCAAAGAAAAAAATCAAAATGCAAAGTAAAATATATTTTAACTGATTTCTAGTATAAATACTATGTATCCAAACTTATGAAATGCAACTAAATCTGTATGTGAAGAGAAATTTATAATCTTAAAGACATATTAGACACAAAGATAAACTTAAAAAAAAAATAGCTGAGTATCCCTGTACTTTAAAAAGTATACTAGAAATAGAAGCATAAATAATAGGGAGAAAATATTTGAGTAAAAAAATGTATGGAATAGAAAATAAAGCATGCACTAGATAATGATAAAGGCACACAAATTTGTCTTTTAATAGACTAATTAAAGATTTATAAATCCACACAGAGACAAATGAGAAAAAAAATAGTAAGTATACATTACCAATTTCAAAGTGAAAGGGGGAATATCATTAAATATCATAAAAACATGAAAAAATAGTAAAATAATAAGATTAACTGATTGATGCCAGTTTAAAAATTTAGGTGAAAAGAATAAATATCCAGAAAAATGCAATTCACTAAAATTGAATCCAAAATAAATATCTCCCATAAAGAAAAGTACAAATCCAGATGGCTTTACTAGCAAATGCTGCCAAAATATTAAGGAAAAAGCACTGTCAGTCTTATCCAAATTTTTGAGAGAAGAAAAAAATGAGAGATAATCCCAACTTATTTAATGAGACCAAGCATAACATTAATACCAAAGTTAAAGTTGAAACTGGATATCAAAATTAGAAGCAAAAATTATAAGTAAAAGTTAGGAAATAATACCCAATTATATATAAAGTGAGTAATAGATAACAAGTAGTTATGGTTTTTTCCAGGAATGTGAGGTCAGTTTATCATTCAGAAGTCAAACAGCTGATTCAATTAGTTAACCATGTAAAAAAGAAAGTGCAACTTTCTCAGTAGATTCAGGAAGGATGTTTGGTAAAATTTAACCTCTATTCAGTATACAAACTTACAACATTCCAGTAATGAAAGGAAACTTACTTTATATTGATAAGTATGTGATAAAATTGCTAAATCACGTATGATATTTAGTGATAAAGCAGAGACATTACTTTGCCAACAAAGGTCCATCTAGTCAAGGCTATGGTTTTTCCAGTGGTCATCCGTGAATGTGAGAGTTGGACTATAAAGAAAGCTGAGCACCGAAGAACTAATACTTTTCAACTGTGGTGTTGGAGAAGACTCTTGAGAGTCCCTTGGACTGCAAGGAGATCCAACCAGTCCATCCTAAAGGAAATCAATCCTGAATATTCATTGGAAGGACTGATGCTGAAGCTGAACCTCCAATACTTTGGCCACCTGACTCAAAGAACTGACTCCATGGAAAAGATCCTGATGCTGGGAAAGGTTGAAAGCAGGAGGAGAAGGGGATGACAGAGAATGAGATGGTTGGATGGCATCACCGACTCAATGGGCATGAGTTTGAGTAAACTCTGTAAGTTGATGATGAACAGGGAGGCCTGGCATGCTGCAGTCCATGGGCTCACAGTCAGACAGGACTAAGCAACTGAACTGAACTGATGAAAACTTTCCTTCTGATGTATTCAGAATATATAAAAAACTGCTACAACTCAACAGGAAAAACAGTCATTCCTATGGAAAAAAATCATTAGGAGACCTGAACAGACTTTTCCAAAAAGACATTGTAAGATAATATAGATATATATTAAAACATACTCGTTAGTAACTAGAAAATGCCAATTAAAACCAAAATGCTGTACCTCTACACATATACAAGGATGGCTAAAAGTTCAAAAGTTAGACAGTACCAAAAGTTAGTGAGGATGCACAGCAAGGGAACTCTCAAACACTGCTACAGAAAAAGTGATGGTTTACCATTGTCTAGCAAAAATGAACATACTCATCACCAGTGACTTAGGAATCTCACTCCTAAGTATATACCGAAAGGAAATGTGTGCATAAGTGCTCTAAAACCATATGAAGAATGTTGAAAACGTTTTCATATGAATTTTAAAAGCAAACAAAACCAAACAACAGAGCTAAAAATCAAAATAATAGTTACTATGGGGAAGAGGGGAGGAGGAACTGTTGCAATGATCATAACAAGGCACCAGGGCTTCAAAAGTGCAAACAAGTGTTCTATTTTGCACTCTTTGATAAGTGATTGCCCAGGTGTGTTTTCTGACAATTACTGAACCATACATTTTTTTTAGAACATTGCCCTGCCTATATTATATACTTCCAAAAAAGTAGGTAAAACCAAATACTAAAAATAAGAAAAAAGTCAACTGTCTAGAAAATGAAAGGAAGAGGTTCAAATTCAGGTCTGTCTAATTTCAAAGCCTATGAATGATTTATCCTCATTCAGTAAAATAATTGCAAGGAGTAAAACTTTGGTTCATATTCAGATTTGGTGAACAAATTTCTCAGGAAGTCTATATTAATGAACAGTGACAATGGAAACATTAGAAAAAGACATGTGAATGTAATATGTTCCTGCACTATCTCCGGTTCTTAGTTCTGATTTCATTTATAGTCAGTGCCACAGAATGTGATTATAATTTCACATGAGTTCATTTTGTCCACTGGATGAAATTATAAATTTCTGGAAACCATAAGTCATATTTAATTGGGTTTTAGTCAGAATGGCTGCCATCAAAAAGTCTACAAAGAGTATATTCTGGAGAGGGTGTGGAGAAAAGAGAACCCTCTTATACTGTTGGTGAGAATGCAAACTGGTATAGTCACTATGGAGCACAGCATGGAGATTCCTTAAAAAACTGGGAACAGAACTGCCATACGACCCAGCAATCCCACTACTGAGAATACACTCCAAGGAAACCAGAATTGAAAAAGACCATGCACCCCAATGTTCATTGCAGCACTGTTTACAATAGCCAGGACATGGAAGCGACCTTGACGTCCATCAGCAGACAAATGGATAAGGAAGTTGTGGTACGCATACACAGTACATATACTCAGCTATAAAAAGGATCACATTTGAGTCAGTTCTAATGACGTGGATGAAACTGGATCCTATTTATACAGAGTGAAGTAAGTCAAAAAGAGAAACCCCAATCCAGTATATTAATGCATTAAAATGGAATTTAGAAGAACAGTAACAATGATCCTATATGCAGGACAGCAAAAGAGACACAGATGTAAAGAACAGACTTTTGGACTCTGTGGGAGAAGGCGAGGGTGGGATGATTTGAGAGAGTAGCATTGAAACATGTATATTACCATATATATAACAGATGATCAGTGCAAGTTCAACACATGAAGCAGGGCACTCAAAGCTGGTGGTGCTGTGGGACAACCCAGAGAGATAGCATGGGGAGGGCAGTGGGAGGGGGTTCACGATGAGGGGACACGTGTGCACCTGTGGCTGATTCATGACTATATATGGCAAAAGCCATCACAATATTGTAAAGCAATTATCCTCCAATTAAAATTAATTTAAAATAAAATGATAGACATATTTAATTGGGCTTTAATTACCCACAGCACCTAGTTCTGAACACACAGCGCATACATGGCTACAAAATTTCTCTTCCATGTATCTCATTATATGCATCTTTAAAACATACTTTCTATACAGAACATTTATGAAGTTGTGTTTAAAATACTGTAGTTTTCTTCTTACATCTCAGAACAGTAGAAGGCCCTAAAAAAAGACGAGGTAAAATGGCAATCAGAAGCTCACACTAAAATATTATAATGTGTTGGAATTTTCGTCCTTTTATCTGATTCCCTTGTGCTTTTTCTTTATAGCTTGTACTTTGTTATACTCAATGCAACTGTTTTTAATGACATAGACGTGTTTCAGGAAGGAAAACATATTTTTTGCAATCTCAGTATAATAGGTTTTGTAGATTTTGTAGTATGGTAGGTTTTGAAACATACCCTTTGATTTTTTTTAATTATATGGAAATGTTTCTACCATCTCTTAACTGTTGACTCTATTACTGTGACAAATGGCAATACATTTTACATATGAAAATAATTACTGGTATGGAAGAATATTGTTGCTTTGTTTTATCATTTTGTATCCTGTAAAGATACAGGATACTTTAGTTCCTTTATGTGACCATGACTGCAATTCTGATAGATAACAGCTGTATAAATAGAGATACCTATGCCGTCTAAGGAGAAGGCAATGGCACCCCACTCCTGTACTCTTGCAGGGAAAATCCCATGAACGGAGGAGCCTGGTGGGCTGCAGTCCATGGGGTCGCTGAGGGTCGGACACGACTGAGCGACTTCACTTTCACGCATTGGAGAAGGAAATGGCAACCCACTCCAGTGTCCTTGCCTGGAGAATCCCAGGGACGGGGGAGCCTGGTGGGCTGCCGTCTATGGGGTTGCACGGAGTCGGACACGACTGAATTGACTTAGCAGCAGCAGCAGCAGCATGCCCTCTTAGGGCTTCCCAGGTGGCCAGTAGTAAAGAATCTGCCTGCCAGTGCAGGAGACGCAGGTGATGCAGGTTCAATCTCTGGATCAGGAAAATCCCCTGGAGAAGGAAATGGCAACCATTCCAGTAATCTTGCCTAGAAAATTCCATGCACAGAGAAGCCTGGTGGGCTATGGTCCAGGGGGTCACAAAGAGTTGGACACACAGACCATGCCCTCTTAATACCAAATAGAAGTGCTAATGAAATTACAGATCAATTGGCACCATATCCCCAAATGCGTGTTCATTATTAAACACAGAGTGTCTCCTAAGTAATTACTTAAGTATATGTAGATTTTCAATTAATATTTAATCTTTCAAAAATGCAATTTAAATTCTGCTTGCCTATTTCTCCTGTAAAGTTGTTGTGTGGAGTTTTCTATTATCAGTAAATAGCTTACTTTTTCCTCCAGAAAAATATAGGATTAAGAGTTTTGCAGACAATTAAGTATTTATAACCAAAATATTATTTACAGCATTTTATACTAAAGCCAGACAGTGGCCTTAGTACATATACAAACAAGCCCACCTCTGCATGCAGACAAGGTTAATTGGCTTGTGAAAACCTTGTTTTATCTGATAATAGGAGTGAGTGACTATATTGCATCAGTGAAGTGTGCTTTCATAATTTCTATTCTGAAAGGCAGTGGCACCCCACTCCAGTACTCTTGCCTGGAAAATCCCATGGATGGAAGAGCCTGGTGGGCCGCAGTCCATGGGGTCGCTAAGAGTCAGACACGACTGAGTGACTTCACTTTCACTTTTCACTTTCATGCATTGGAGAAGGAAATGGCAACCCACTCCAATGTTCTTGCCTGGAGAATCCCAGGGACGGGGGAGCCTGGTGGGCTGCCGTCTCTGGGGTCACACAGAGTCAGACATGACTAAAGCGACTTAGCAGCAGCAACAAGTCTGTACTAGGTCACTTAGAGTCATGAAACAATTCTCATTCTCAGGGTACAAGGACATTCAGTTCTGTTCAGTCACTCAGTCGTGTCTGACTCTTTGTGACCCCATGGACTGCAGCACGCCAGGCTTCCCTGTCCTTCACCAACACCCAGAGCATGCTCAAACTCATGTCCATCGAGTCGGTGATGCCATCCAACCATCTCATCCTCTGTCATCCCCTTCTCTTGCCTTCAATCTTTCCCAGCATCTGGGTCTTTTCCAATGAGTCAGTTCTTTGCAAACTGACTCAGTTCATGCTCTAACGCATATCCATCGAGTTGGTGATGCCATCCAACCATCTCATCCTCTCTCATCCCCTTTTCCTGCCCAAAGACATTAGCTAGGTTTAATCAACAACTCTACTTCTCTTCCATTCTGCCTTTCCTATTTCAAAAAACGGATCAATGCCTTAGTTTAAAACTTTTTATTTTATATTTCATGTATGTGTGTGTTTTATAAGTGTAGTTATCTTAACCTTGGAGATGGAAATGGCAACCCACTCCAGTATTCTTGCCTGGAAATTCATATGGACAAAGGAGCCTGGTGGGCTACAGTCCATGGAGTCGCAAAAAACTCAAATGAGACTTAGCAATTAAACAACAACCTTAACCTTTGGTGTAGAATTTACTTTCAGTAAGTTCATTAAATTACTAATTAGGCATTAGACTTCATTATAGCTAAAATACAGCTTAAATATACACGCATAATACAAATAGCAGCTCTTATTAATTAATAGGAAGGGGAATTGGCAAATACATTTTTAAAAATGATCACGGTCAAAAGTTTTCATATTTATATAAACAAATTACATTCAGTACTTACTCAGTCACAGTATATTCTAAATCATGATTGATACTGCTACTTGGAATATTTTGGCAGGCTCTTACTGTGATTTGGCAAGTCACCATTATGAAATCCCAACTCATTTAGCCAAAGCAGTACTCTACTCTTTTCAGCAACTTTAGAGGTTATATCCCTGGATACCACAACTAATATTATGTATACAGATCATCTCCAGAGGAATACTGGAAAGACTACTAAATATGAATAAAGAGAGATGAATTCTAGTTCTGTCACTTACTGCAAAACGTTGAACGAATCTTTTCTACTATCACCAGTGCAGTTTGTTCATCTCTAAAAAAAAATAAATAAAAAGCTCTCTTAAGCTTTAGTTTTCTATGATGATAAATCAGTATCTGGCAATGAATCTAGCCATTTTAAAAACACAAAGACATTAAGTTGTTTTCATGATCAGTAGGTAAGTGAAATTTCCGTATTGAGTAAATACGTTATATCTGATTATTGGTACTTGTGCTTATTTATGGCAATCTGGATTATTAAATTGCCTGTCTTGAACATTTGCTGGATCATAGAGGAATTCTTTTCTCTCAACAAAAAGATAGAAATGCATGGTCAAGTTGACAGCCGTCAGAGGTCAGCCAGGGATATATCAACAAGTAGAAAAATAGGGTCAGTTTTGAGGGTTTGATGCCAATCTTGTTGGAGTTGTGACTATTAAGTTAAAATACTACATACTGAACAACTGATTATACTGTTCTGAGGCCAATAGGATAAATGCAGAGTTCAACAAATAAATTTCATTGTTGGAACAGAAACCAGAATCAGAGCAGAATTTTTCCATTTTTCAGTTGAAGGCATGTATTTTAGTATTTTCTAATGGAATATTAATCAAGTTTTCCAAGAACAGAGACATGTTTGAGGCAAGAGAAATGTGTTTGGAGGGGATTTGTTAAGACTGCAACCCAGGAGACGCAGATTTAAGCACTTGAATTGTGTTCTGCCACATTACAAAATGGGAGAAACTTACAAAGGAAAAAACCCTAAGGTTTTATAAATTGTCAAGATTTAGGATTGGAGCTGGCAAGAAGTAAGGGTGCTGGGTAAGCAAGTATTGGACATGAGGGAGCAATGAAGTGAATATCAGAGAGAGAAATACTACAACCAGAAGGAAGAGTCCAGACAGAATGCTTCAAGTGTTCCAGGAGTGTCACATGGGCCAGTGGGGCTGGAACAGAACATGAAAGCAGCAAAAGATTGATGTGACAAGAACCACACCACAGAGAGCCCTTTAGGACTTGGGAAGCCACTCCACATCAGTGGGAAGCTCTTGGAAGATTTCAGGAGAGGAATGATGTGATCAGAATTAGGATTTTAAACTGGCTGCTGAGTGGAGAAGAGCAGGCGTGGAAGCTGGAACATACAAGGTGACTGAATGAGTAATAAAATGATCAGGATACAAATGAACCAAATATAATAACCATATAAATCAAGGAGCATCCTCATGCTTAGTAGTAAAATGCATTCTCTTTGCTATGAAAATATTAAATTAACAGAGAAACTTAAAAATGAAAACATTAAAACACATGTATTTTTTGCAGCGTCCGTCAGTGAGATTGTCTGTACATGCTGGTAACTCTGCTTTAGTATTGCTTCAGGAATGCTGTTGTTGCTGTAGGATCTCTTTATCCCTGTGTGGTTCTCATAGAATTTTATATAATTTGCTTCAAAAGTACTTTCTAAAACAGGTGCTGTTTTTAAAGCACTCAGCGCCTCCATCTCTTAATTCCAAATGCTTACCATGCCAAGTCACTACCAAAAGGACAAGAAAATAAGTACTGAGCACCACAGATACATAAATCTCAAACTGCAATGCACGACCCAGTAATGCAATAACTGCACAAATGCCATTCAGCTAGCTTATTTCATTTCCTCATTATACTGAGTCCTCCGTCAGTTTTAACCAAGTACAATTTCCCATGACCCTATTCACTAAACATGCCAATGTTATATGCATTTCTGTTTTTCATTCTAATGGAAAGGAGTCTCTCCCTGAGTCCACCTAAATCTTTTTATTATATAAATTCTCCAATGTATTTAATTTTTTTACCTTAAATATATGTTATGCTTTTAATAAAATTTGATGTTTCTGTCTGTGGCAGCTCTTTTATTCCCAATTGCACTATAAAACTGCTTTGCCTTTATCTTCAAAGTCTTCTGCTCTGATCATTTGAATTAAAAAACGAGTCCCATGGATACATGGATAAAAAAGGATGTGGGGTGTGTGTGTGTGTGTGTGTGTGTGTGTAGTTGTTCAGTCACTCAGTCATGTCTGACTCTTTGTGACCTCTTGGACTGAAGCATACCAGGCTTCCTGTCCTTCATTCTCTCCCAGAGTTTGCTCACATTCATGTCCATTGAGTTGATGATGCCATCCAACCATCTCATCCTCTGTTGCCCACTTCTCCTCCTGCCCTCAGTCTTTCCCAGCATCAGGGTCTTTCCCAGTGAGTTGGCTCTTCGCATCAGGTGACCAAAGTATTAGAGCTTCAACTTCAGCATCAGTCCTTCCAATGAATATTCAGGGTTGATTTCCTTTAGGATGGACTGGTTGGATCTCCTTGCAGTCCAGGGGACTGTCAAGAGTCTTATTCAATACCACAGCTCAAAAGCATCAATTCTTCAGTGTTCAGCCTTCTTTATAGTCCAGCTCTCACATCTGGACGTGACTGTATGTAATTGAATGTTATTCTGTCATGAAAAGGGAAATATTCTGCCATTCGTTTTGGACCTTGAGCATATTGTGCTGGTAGGATGAATCAGACAGAAAGTACTGTGTGGTGTTACTTATATGAAAAATCTAAAAAAAAAATAAACTGTAAAAATAAAAACAGAGTAGAATGGTGGTTACCAAAGAATGAGGAAGGATAAGATTGATTGTATTTAAGAGTACAGACTTGTTACTCTTAACGTGGTAAATAAACTGTGGAGATCCAATGTACAGTATGATGAATATAGTGAATAATACTATGCTATAATTATGTAATGTGATAATATTCCTTCAGTGACAGTCATATTATATAGGTATCAAAGTCACATGTTTTACACCCTGAATTTACAAATCTTAACATGTCAACTTCATCAAATAGAAAATAATTCCTTTACAATGTAATATTCTTGGAAGCATAGATTGTAGCTGTGCTAAGTCCCTTCAGTTCAGTTCTGTTCAGTTGCTCAGTCGTGTCCAACTCTTTGCGACCCCATGAATCGCAGCACGCCAGGCCTCCCTGTCCATCACCAACTCCCAGAGTTCACTCAGACTCACGTCCATCGAGTCAGTGATGCCATCCCACCATCTCATCCACTGTCATCCCCTTCTCCTCCTGCCCCCAATCCCTCCCAGCATCAGAGTCTTTTCCAATAAGTCAACTCTTCACATGACAAAGCCAAAGTACTGGAGTTTCAGCTTTAGCATCATTCCTTCCAAAGAAATCCCAGGGCTGATCTCCTTCAGAATGGACTGGTTGGATCTCCTTGCAGTCCAAGGGACTCTCAAGAGTCTTCTCAACACCACAGTTCAAAAGCATCAATTCTTCGGCGCTCAGCCTTCTTCACAGTCCAACTCTCACATCCATACATGACCACAGGAAAAACCATAGCCTTGACTAGACGGACCTTTGTTGGCAAAGTAATGTCTCTGCTTTTGAATATGCTATCTAGGTTGGTCATAACTTTCCTTCCAAGGAGTAAGCGTCTTTTAATTTCATGGCTGCAGTCACCATCTGCAGTGATTTTGGAGCCCAAAAAAATAAAGTCTGACACTGTTTCCACTGTTTCCCCATCTATTTCCCATGAAGTGATGGGACCAGATGCCATGATCTTCGTTTTCTGAATGTTGAGCTTTAAGCCAACTTTTTCACTCTCCTCTTTCACTTTCATCAAGAGGCTTTTGAGTTCCTCTTCACTTTCTGCCATAAGGGTGGTGTCATCTGCATATCTGAGGTTATTGATATTTCTCCCGGCAATCTTGATTCCAGCTTGTGTTTCTTCCAGTCCAGCGTTTTTCATGATTTACTCTGTCCAACTCTTTGCGACCCAATGGACTGTAGTTCTCCAGGTTCCTCTGTCCTTGGGATTCTCCAGGCAAGAATACTGAAGTGGGTTGCCATTCCCTTCTCCAGGGGATCTTCCTGACCCAGGGATTGAACCTGAGTCTCCTGCATTGCCAGTGGATTCTCTACAGTCTGAGCCACCAGGAAAGCCCATTTAGGTTGTAGCTGAGTTCTTTTGAAATACTTAAATCATTCCTACTTTAAGTTGAAAAGGCAAAAGGAATTACTCTCTCACATCAAATATCGGAAATGGATGTTTGCGGTTAGTGATCATTTGTTTGTAAGACATTTTGGAGAGAAGAATTAGAGCAGCTGATGAAATGCAGTGGATTATACTGCAAAATGTGTTTACCAACTGGGTGATCAGTGATTTCCATGCTGTCTTTGAAGCAGTGCTAGATTGGAGATTGGCTTTGTTTGAATTGCTTTCTCAAGAGCTACTTCATTTCTAATGTGTCCTGAAGAAATGGAATGGGGTGAATTTCTATCAATACCATTTACTGGAAGGTGTACCAGAACATCTTGCTTATCTCATCAGATATATGTCTATTAAAATTACCTTATTGATTTATGTTGAATAGTTTAATTTCTGGATTCATGGCATCTGTGTGGTCTTCTGTAATGAAGTCTCACAGTTATTTAACTTCAGTTCCTTTATTTACATAGATTCGGTGGTGTTATCAAACCCATAACTTTTTCTTGTCTTTCCTACTCCTAAGTTGTTGACTTTAGTTCTACTCTTCATTGGCTGAGTTTCTTCACTATCTCTTTTGTTTTGTTTCAAGAAATTCTGTGTTTTTAACCCGATGCATGCTTCAGTGAGATTTACTGTTTTTATATTTGATTCAGAGTTTCCTCACTTGTGGAAGCAAGATAGTATTTTCTGCTTCTCAAGATTATTTTAAGCAGTTTACATAGCACAAGTATCTTGGCCTTGGGAGAAGTGGAATTTGTGTTTCTTGGTGCATCAGATAATTGAACACAGTGTTGTGAAGTAGTATCTATAATCTCTGTAATGGCCTTGTACATAAGAAAATAACAGATGTTTCTTCCCTGAACCCTTAACTTCATATGCTCACTGAATGAATAGTAGAAATCCAGCTATATCATTAACAGTGTGGTGTGACCCTGAGCAAGTCTTTCCTTTTCTATGGCCCCCAGTCTTTAAACTGAATCACTTCCATCTTTTCTTTCCACACTTTTCTACATGAACAACAGTCTTTTATTGGAGAATTACAAGATATCAGTCACATATTATTCAACTTCCACACCTTAGTTTCCTTTTCTGTAATACAGATATAGTAATCATATGCACTTCGTTGGATTGTTAGAGAATTGCAATTAGCTAAAACCTGTGAAAGACTGGTGCCTAACACATAGCAATGCTCAAATGTTCGCAATTATCATTTCCAGACTGTGATTTTTTGTTCATGTCCTTTTGAGTAGAAATAGAAGTATAGTGTTCTCATATGATCATAGCATTTGTTTATACTTCTGATGATAGAATTTATCACTTGAAAAATTTATGATCTTAGAATATTACTGACAAGTTTCCTCTGTAGGTCTTTATTGTTATTCTAGGCATTGACTTCCAAGTAACTTGCCTAAAAATCTCAACTCCCCAAATCCCCTGTTATTTTGAGTCTGTGTATTTCATCTCATGCATTCCCTCAGGGCTTTGTAAGTCCATCCAAACCCAAGCAGAGTAGCTTATTATTCATGCCCTCGGGGTAAAGACTTCAAAAGTCTTAGCACATTAGCTATGGAACTCATTCTGCCTGCATCCTCTCTCCTTGTTTGATCACATAGGCAGCCTCTATTCCATCTTTCGGATGTACACATAAGCTGAGTACTTTTTAAGATTTCTCTAGTTCAATAGTGGTTTTGATTTTTTTAATAGCTTCTGGAGAGCATTATCTTGGCATACAATGCTAAAAGATATAGTTTTACAATAGAAAGTATTCACACTTTTTTTTTTTTTTAATCTTCATTGGTACTCTAGCAGCTACTTATAGAATTGGGGGATAAAAGTGCTGTCAGTTTGTAAGTGAATGTAATCACAGTTTCCTTAGTATTTAGGCTGATTTTTAGTAAAAGAGTTAGACATAAACTGTTGTTTATGTCTCTTCTTTCTTTATTTGCTGACTCAATTATTATTTTTAACATTTATCCTCATAAGCATTAGGGCCAATGCCCCTTAAAGCTTTGTTGCCTGGTTACTGCATGTGTTCTGAACCTCAGATTATGAAAGTACAATGTAAAATAGCATATGAATGCAGGGTGTTAAAAATAAATCAAAAGGTGAGATTATAAATCAGATAAAATTTTATCTGAAAAAGCATTGCTTTGTAAGCCAATTATTTTATTTTATTTTTTTTTTTGCTTTTTTTTTTGACTCTCCTCCTGAATGTTTTGTTTTTGACAAATTATCAGGCTCCAAGCTTGTAAAAAGAGATGTATCCAAAGGTCGAGTTGCTTATAAAAGCACTACTGAAATGTCAGAAACAGTTACACTGCATAGAAAAACAAACCTCCAAAGAAATTAAGCTTCCATTTGTTAAAAGTTGTGACTTTACTGTGGTCATTTTTCAAAGTTACACTGTTTTCAGATTGTAATATGCTACATGGAATTGGTCTAATATAAGGGTAGATTATACTCTGAAAGAAAAAGAAAATGTATTTTGAAAAATGCATTAGTATATAGATTTGCGTAAAATATAAACTCATTTGTTTTACCAGTTTTGAATCATGCCTATAAGATACTTATGCCTGGAATTTGTTATGTTATGATGGAGAAAATATGAGCTTTGAAGTCCAGGAATATGGGCTTGAAATCCTGCCTCTGCTTTAAATAGCTGATGAATTGGGCAGAGTTGAAAAGCAAAGAAAAAAACTATGATTCTCTTTTTCAAATATTGTAAAATGTGACTAACAAAAATATGTACCTATTGTCATGATGATGATCACTTGCTAGACACTTATGAGGTACTCAGAAATGTTATTTCATCTCCCTTAGTTTAGACTATAATAATCAGTGCAAAGCTATTATAGATTTCTAAACAGAAAAGAAACACGAGAGATTATCTTACCTTGAATGGCAGTGATAGATAGATTTAGATTTAGACTGGGGAGAAATTTAAGGTTCTTGAGCTCAAATGCATAATTTTTTTGTTTCTTTACTTTTTTTCTTTTAAAATTATGATGGAAACACTAGGAATTAAAAGAACAGAACTTGTAAATTGTTGCTTATACTCAAACCTTTTATTTGTAAAACTTAACAAAGTATTCACTGACCAAGACACAAACACAAACCAATTTGAAAAGATGACTTAATCTGGCAGTCTGTTTTTAAAAATCAGTATACTTTTTTTGTGTGCAAGCCAGCACACACCAACTGAATATTAGCATCATATTTACTTGATAAAATTGTGTAATATCTTTAGCCTAATCTAGTTATGTTTCAATTTTAGAAAACATTTACTCTTTCCTGTAAGAGCAGAGTTTCCACTAATGTATACCAATGCTTGCTTTTAGATTTTGGATCAAATTATATTACATATATATTGGTATAAATGTGTGTATGTGTTCCTTCAGAGAAGCAATTGTATTTTATTGATTTATGATTAAATAGCCCACCTACACTCATCAAAGTATCTTATAAACAAAATGATATTACCCCCAAATGTCTTTATTAGGAAACCACTACTATGGAACTTCATTGCTTAGTCTGTTTATAGAAGACGAAGTAAAAAAAAAAAAGAGCCCACTCCGATTTACTTATATGTCTCCTTAAAATACCTAAATTATCTCTTCAGCTCGGGGCTTGAGATGAACAACAACAATAAAAGTTATTTAAGAGAAATTAAGGTGATGCAATGGGCCAGTGTTATATACTTTTAATTAAATAAGTACACATAAATGTTAGTCCCAAATATGACTATGAGAATTTGGTTTGAATTATTAGACCATTCTTCCTTCTATCTGTCCTTCTTCAGAAATAAGTAGACAGAATAGCTCCTGAACACTGATGTATCAGAATCACTTAAGGATTTTCCCCCTAAAATGTATTGAAATGTAATTGACATATAACATTATATAACTTTGAGATGTACAAGATGTTTATTTGATACACTTAATACTGCAGTATGATTACCATCCTAGTGTTAGCATCATGCTAAGTGAAATGTCAGAGAAAGACAAATACAATATGATCTCACTTATATGTAGAATCTGAAAAAGCTGTAATTCCCAAGGGCTTGGGTAAGCAGTAATGAGGAGACATTAGACAAAAAGTGCGAACTTCAAGTTAGAAGATGCATGAGTTCTGGGGATCTAAGACACAATGTTGTGGTTATAAATAACAACACTATGTCGTATATATGTGAAAACTGCTAAGAGAGTAGATCCTAAATGTTCTCCCCACACACACACACAAATGATAATGTTGTGATGTGGTGGTTGTGTCAGGGATCTTCTTAAATGCTTCTGAGATCTTGTTGTGTAGATCCAACTGAGTAGTTGTGTAACAGGACCTGAAGACAAGAATATTTAGAACTGTCACCACTCCCCACCTTCCCCCAGGTTCAGAAAACTGTGGACTAGAGTAATTTTTCTATCTTTTCTCAGATTCTTGTTCTCGTTGGCCTTTAATTTTGACTTATGTTGACTGATTCCTGAGTTCCATTCTGGCTCATCTTTAACCAACCAACTCTTGCTTTATCAGTACAGATACTAATGTTTTATAGCACTCCCAGGTTTACTTCCTACAAATATTCATTAATCATGGTTTGGCTTTGTTTGATCTTAACAGAAGCTTTCTGTTTCTGTTGTTGAACTCTTTTTCTACCAACTGTAGCTATACATTTTTTTATTATTATTGTTACAAACTCGTGATTGTTTTTAGGTCTGAGATGGTCGTGAGCAACATTTCATAAATGTTTACTCTTGAGGAAATGGGCTGGTAAGTCCCCAGCAATCTGTGATTTTCAGTGTGGAAGTGAACAACTTTTGGATCAATTAATAGGATCACATTTCTCCCATCAGTTCAGTTCAGTTCAGTCGCTTTCAGTTCAGCTCAGTTCAGTTCAGTCGCTCAGTCCAGTTCAGTCGCTCAATCATGTCCGACTCTTTGCAACCCCATGAATCGCAGCACGCCAGCATCCCTGTCCATCACCAGCTCCCAGAGCCTATCCAAACTCATGTCAATTGAGTCAGTGATGCCATCCAGCCATCTCATCATCCTCTGTCGTCCCCTTCTCCTCCTGCCCCCAATCCCTCCCAGCATCAGGGTCTTTTCCAATGAGTCACCTCTTCGCATGAGGTGGCCAAAGTGTGGAGTTTCAGCTTCAGCATCAGTCCTTCCAATGAACACCCAGGGCTGATCTCCTTTAAGATGGACTGGTTGGATCTCCTTGCAGTCCAAGGGACTCTCAAGAGTCTTCTCCAACACCACAGTTCAAAAGCATCAATTCTTTGGCACTCAGCTTTCTTCACAGTCCAACTCTCACATACATACATGACCACTGGAAAACCATAGCCTTCAATCACTTAGTTATGTCCAACTCTGTGACCCCATGGACTGCAGCATGCCAGGCTTCCTGGTCCATCACCAACTCCCAGAGCCTACTCAAACTCATGTCCATCGCATCAAAGATGCCATCCAACTGTCTCATCCTCTGTGTTCCCCTTCTCCCCCCACCTTCAATCTTTCCCAGCATCGGGGTCTTTTCAGATGAGTCAGTTCTTTGGATCAGGTGGCCAAAGTATTGGAGTTTCAGCTTCAGCATCAGTCCTTCCAATGAATATTCAGGACTGATTTCCTTTATTTTTGACTGGTTGGATCTCCTTGCAGTCCAAGAGACTCTCAAGAGTCTTCTCTAGTACCACAGTTCAAAAACAATTTCTTCCATCAGTAAAGCTTTATTTTCCCTAGGATTCTTTTCTGTGATTTACTAGCAGATACTCCACTAGAGTTATCCATGTTAAAGAGACAGACTGTGACTTACTCAGCTGTAACTGAGCCCACAGAGTCTTCATGGTTCAAACTCTGTTTCTACATCGGGGTTGTCAGAGGGCAAAATGGAAGATCTCGGAAAAATTTAATGGTGATGGTTAATTACTTGAGTTAATTTCTGCTTCAGAGCCTTCCATATAGAACAGTCTCCTATATTTTACTGTTCTCTCTTCCTGATTTCCAATCACTTAGCTTTCATTCCCTCAAAACTGTGTTCAAATTTCAGAATGTCTCCCTTTAAAAACTGTGTGATCTCTGATCACCGATCAATTCTATCAGTGAGCCAAATTTTACACTATATTTATTTCTTATTTATTTTTATTATAGATTACTTTTAGTAATTTTTATTGAAGTATAGTTACTTTACTTTGTATTAGTTTCTTCTGTACAGCAAAGTGTATAAATAACATGTATACATATATCCTGTCTTTTTTGGATTTCCTTCTCTTTTAAGTCACCACAGAGCACTGAGTTCCCTGTGCTATACAGTAGATTCTCATTAGTTGTCTATTTTATACATAGCATCAATACTGTATATATGTCAATCTCAATTTCCCAATTCATCCCACCCATCCACACATCCCCCCGATAGCTCAGTTGATAAAGAATCCGCCTGCTATGCAGGAGACCCAATTTAATTCCCAGGTTGGGGAGATCCGCTGAAGAAGGGATAGGCTAACCACTCCAGTATTCTTGAGCTTCCCTGTGGCTCAGCTGGTAAAGAATCCGCCTGCAGTGTGGGAGACCTAGGTTCGATCCATACGTTGGGAAGATCCCCTGGAGAAGGGAAAGGCTACCCACTCTGGTATTCTGGCCTGGAGAATTCCAGTCCATTGGGGATTAGTCCATGGGGAAATAGTCCATGGGGTCACAAAGTGTCGGACACGAATGAGTGACTTTCACTTTCACTTTCACCCATCTGACCTCAGTGTCCATACATTTATTCTCTACATCTCCATTTCTGCTTTGCAAATAAGATCATCTGTACCATTTTTCTAGATTCCACGTATATGTGTTAATGCGCAATATTTATTTTCTGTTTCTGACTTACTTCACTTTGTATGACAGTCTCTAGGTCCATCCACATCTCTGCAAATGGCACAGTTTTGTTCCTTTTTATGGGTGAGTAATATTCCATTATATATATATGTATACCTCATACTCTTTATCCATTCATCTGTTGATTGACATTTAAGTTGCTTCCATGTCCTAACTTTTGTAAATAGTGCTGCAGTGAAGACTGGGTTACATGTGTCTTTTGGAATTATTTTCTCTGAGTATATGCCCAGTAGTGGGATTGCTGGGTCGTATGGTAGTTCAAAGGACTTCCCTGTTGGTTCAGACAATAATCTGTCCACAATGTGGGAGACCCAGGTTCAATCCCTGGGTTGGGAAGATCCCCTGGAGAAGGGAATGACAACCCACTCCAGTATTCTTGCCTGGAGAATTCCATGGACAGAGAAGCCTGGTGGGTTACAGTCCATGGGGTTACAAAGAGTCGGACACGATTGAGTGACTAACACTTCACATCATGGTAGTTCTATTAGTAGTTTTTTTTTTAAAGAAACCTCCATACTGTTCTCCATAGTGGTGGTATCAATTTACATTCCAACCAGTAGTGCAAGAAGGCTCTCTTTTATCCACACCCTCTACAGCATTTATTGTTTGTAGATTTTTTAATAGTCACCATTCTGATGGGTGTGAGGTGATACCTCATTGTTGTTTTGATTAGCATTTCTCTAGAAGGAGAAGGCAATGGCATCCCACTCCAGTACTCTTGCCTGGAAAATCCCATGGATGGAGGAGCCTGGTAGGCTGCAGTCCATGATGTCGCTAAGAGTCGGACACGACTGAGCGACTTCACTTTCGCTTTTCACTTTCATGCATTGGAGAAGGAAATGGCAACCCACTCCAGTATTCTTGCCTGGAGAATCGCAGGGATGGGGGAGCCTGGTAGGCTGCCATCTATGGGGTTGCACAGAGTCGGACATGACTGAAGCGACTTAGCAGCAGCAGCAGCAGCAGCAGCAGCAGCAGCAGTGAAGAAAGCTGAGCACTGAAGAATTGATGCTTTTGAACTGTGGTGTTGGAGAAGACTTTTGAGAGTCCCTTGGACTGCAAGGAGATCCAACCAGTCCATTCTAAAGGAGATCAGTCCTGGGTGTTCATTGGAAGGACTGATGCTAAAGCTGAAACTCCGATACTTTGGCCACCTCATGCGAAGAGTTGACTCATTGGAGAAGACTCTGATGCTGGGAGGGATTGGGGGCAGGAGGAGAAGGGGACAACAGAGGATGAGATGGCTGGATGGCATCACCGACTGGATGGACATGAGTTTGGGTGAACTCCGGGAGTTGGTGATGGACAGGGAGGCCTGGCATGCTGCAATCCATGGGGTCACAAAGAGTTGGACATGACTGAGCGACTGAACTGAACTTAACTGAATGATTAGTAATGTTGAGCATCTTTTCATATGGTTGTTGGCCATCTGTTTATCTTCTATGGAGAAATGTCTAGTTCTTCCACTTTTTTTTGAATTGGCTTATTTGCTTTTTGCTATTGAGCTGTGTGAGCTGTTTGTATATTTTGGAGACTAACCCCGTGTCAGTCACTTCATTTGCAAATATTTTCTCCCACTCTATGGGTTATCTTTTCATTTTTATTGATGAACATTTTATGTGATAAATATAGTATCTCTAAATTATTTGTTCTCCTTAATCCTGGCAAGATTTCAAAGTCTAATATAGGTCTACTTAATATTTTTCTGTAATTTTTCCATTACTCCATAGACTCGTTTGTGCATTGTGATCTTATAATAGCTACTTGTAGAGTAACTATAGTTTTTATTTTTGTGAATATAAAAGAGATCCCAAAATGTAAGAGTGCTTAAAGATGGTAAAACAAGAACATTTACAAATTGACATTGTTTTTTAATGTAGTCCTAAATGGCTTTCCTAATGGCTCAGCAGGTAGAGAATCCACCTACAATACAGGAGATGCAGGTTTGATCCCTGGGTCAGGAAGATCCACTGGAGAAGGGCATGCATCCTGCTCCTGTGATCTTGCCAGGAAAATCCCATGGACAGATGAGCCTGGTAGGCCACAGTCCATAGGGTAACAAAAAGTCACACATGACTGAAGCATCTGAGCACATCACATCCAAAGAGTTGATAAAGGCGTGGAGTCATCTTTTTCTGAGTAGTGTGGTCCCCTGAGCCTAATCTTGTTGCAACCATACCCAGAGCATTGCAAATGGATTTGTTGGACAAGGTATGTCAAGTGACGACAGATGGTGGAATGTCTTAAAACACAACAGACAGGAATGCACGCTTGATCTGGAAAACTATAGGGAATCATTAGAGGGTGTAATACAATCACAGCAATGTGGCTGGCTGACTGGTGGATAATTTGCAGGACAGATTGGAAATCTGAAACTCTCTCAGAGAAAGAATGAGAGGTAACCAAGACCTGAAAAAAGGAAAAACAGAAGTTTGAAAAGAATAAAACAAAAGGGAAAGCCACTCCCAGCGCCCTCATCCTCAAAGAGCCTTGCAGAGTTGTAAGAGGGACTAACTGGGATACAACCCGTCAAATGCCTTAGTGGGACAGAGGATGAGTCTGGAGACATCAACACAGGAGTTGTATTTCATTTCCAAGTACATGGGATTCTATGGAAATGCTTGATATAGAACTGTGCATTCACATAAGCTTTTAAAGTTAATTAAACCAATAGGTGATAATAAATGGGACTGTTCTGTTGATGATATTGATAATGCTTCAAAATGACCCTAAGGTATAATTGCTTTCATTTAGTAACATAAGTTCTCTCATTTAGTACTGTAAAACAGTTCAGTGTAACTGCATCACTGCACCTCCAAAGAAGGTTTTTTTTTTTTCCTTGTCTAGAAGATGCCTGTGAGGCTTAATGACTGAAAGTAGTTGTGTGCAGCTGTTTAATGTACAGTTTTTAGAAGTTGCATAGAGAAGGGACTGAAGGAAGATTATAGGATGCCACACGTCTTGGTACTTCTGCTTATCACTGTGATCTAAATATTCTCTAATATAACCTTAGATTTTTAAATTTTTGATTGAGGCCCAGAAGACATTTATAATACAACTCTAGATAATTTTCAGAATATGAGATTTAATATCTAATGGTCATAATTACATAAATTGGCTTTTCCAAAGGTTTCTGTATTTTCCCACAACCTTAGCACTTTAACAAAAAGAAAAATACAAAATTACTGAATGGTGAAGTTTATGATGTGAGTCTAGTGCAATGATATTTTCTAATACCTTTCTGCAAGCCCACTTATAACCAGAATTATGGGGGAGATGATTAAGCATGTTAATGCAAGTGTATTGAAAAACATAGTGTTTTGAATGGAGTAGATCCATTTCCACAAGGGTGCAGGGAGGGATGTTCAACTCCTCCACTGACAGAAGGAGATGAAATAGGCGTAATATTGCTATAATATGTAACTTTTTTCATCTGTGTGCCAGACATTGAGCTAGGCACAATTAAAACATTTTTCTCATTTAATATGTACACCAGCACCATAAACAAGTTTCTCATTTAATATGCATACCAGTACCATAAATATTTTGGCCTTCCCTGGTGGCTCATTTCAGTTAGTAAAGAATCTGCCTACAATGCAAGAGACCTGGGTTCAACCCCTGGGTTGGGAGGATTTGGAGAAGGAAATGGCAACCCACTCCACTATTCTTGCCTGGAAAATCCCATGGACAGAGAAGCCTGGCAGGCCACAGTCAATGGGGTCACAAGAGTCGGATACAACTTAATGACTAAACCACCACCACCATAAATATTTAACTTCCATTTTGCAGATTAGGAAACTGAATCTCACAGCAATTAAATAATTTTCCCAAGAACACATAGTAGTTAAGTGATAGAGGCAGTATTTGCACCAGGGTTGTTTCACTTCTAGTTAACTAAAAATGTAAATTTGGAAGAGATGGTGTTAACATTATAGATAATTTCAAACTCAAAAACAAGGAGACTGAAGTCACAAGAAAGAGCAAATCAAGAATGAAAATATGAAATTAAAACAAACTGAGGAACTAAGAATGAATTAAGCTTTCTTTAATCTTGAATAATGCCAGAGGTAAAATCATTATTTGATTTGTCTAGAGTTTCCATGAAGTGAAATGTTAGTTGCTCAGTCATGTCCAACTCTTTGCAACCCCATGGACTATAACCCACTAGGCTCCTCTGTCCATGGAGTTCTCCAGGCAAGATTACTGGAGTGGATAGCCATTCCCTTCTTCAAGCGATCTTCCCGACCCAGAGCTCAAACCTGAGTCTTTTGCATTGCAGGCAGATTCTTTATTATCTGAGCCACAAAGGCTTCAGAGAATTTCTTAGTGCTTTTATAGAGAATTTCTATAGTGCTTTTATAAACATGAGTCAGTTCACCTTTTAGTTACTAAAAATGAGCAAAGCACGGTTTTGTTCAGACAGATGAACAAAGGTATAATTGGAAAGAGCATAAAATGAAGTATTAATTTTAGTTAAGAAATACATTTCACACCTTTATTGCCAAACACATGTACCTTCAGTTTCACCAGTATCATATTTTACATATAGAGAATATGAGTTTAAAAATTCAACATGATAGTTGACGTTCAACAGAGGCAGAAGTCATGGACCTGATAACTGTCTTTACTGTTTACTTATTTTTCTGCCTAACCCAAAGTGAAATCCTTAACTAGAGTTATTCAGAAAGGATGTCAGTGATGTAGTAACAAAGAGTTGTTTGCCTAACACCCTATTCACTAAGTGGGCAATTTGCACTACAAGTGCCCTAAGGTCAATGAAGCAAGAAATGCAAGGTTATGGTTATATTGAGTACTAAATTTTCATCATTTATGTATAACAAATCATTTTACTTACTACACTTTGTTAGGTTTCTTCTCAAAAATGAAATTAAAGCTTGTACTACTTTTTATTTTATTTTATAGTTGATTTACAATGTGTTAGTTTCAAGTGTATAGCAAAGTGATTCAATTATACACTCACACACATGTATATATATATATACATACATATACATACATATACATATATATATATATATATATATATATATATATATATATATCTCCAGACTTCCCTGGTAGCTAAGCTGGTAAAGAATCCACCTGTAATGAAGGACCCCCTGGTTTGATTCCTGGGTCGGGAAGATCCCCAGGAGGATAATAGGGTACCCATTCCAGTATTCTTGGACTTCCCTGGTAGCTCAGGTGGTAAAGATTCTGCCTGCAATGTGGGAGATCCGGGTTCGATCACTGGGTTAGGAAGACCCCCTGGAGGAGGGCATGGCAACCCATTCTAGTATTCTTGCCTGGAGAATCCCCATGAACAGAGTAGCCTGGCAGGCTACAGTCCATGGGACTGCAAAGAGTCAGACATGACTGAGCTACTAAGCATAGCACAGCATGTACATATATCAATCCTTTTCTCATGTAGGTTACTGTAGAATATTGAGAAATTTTCTATGTTATACAGTAGGTCTCTATTGATTATCTGTTTTATATATAGTGGTGTGTGTATGTTAATACCAAACTCCTAATTTTTCTTCCCTCTACCTTTCCCTATTGGTAATTGTTACTTTGTTTTTAAAGTCTGTGAGTCTGTTTTGTAAAAAAGTTTATTTGTATCACTTTTTTAGATTCCACATATAAATGATAATATATGACATTTGTCTCTGTGTGTCTGACTTCAGTTAGTATGATAATCTCTAGGTCCGTCCATCTTGCTGTAAATGGCAGTATTTCATTCTTTTGACAGCTGAATAATATTCCACTATATATGTACAATATTTTCTTTATCCATTCCTTTGTTGATGGACATTAAGTTTTCTTTCATGTCTTGACTATTGTAAACAGTACTGCCATGAACATGGAGTTGCATGTATCTTTTCAAATTATTATTTTCTCCAGGTATACGCTGAGGAGTAGGATTGTTGGATCATATGGTAATTCTATTTTTAGTTTTTTAAGGAACCCCCACACTATTCTCCATAGTGGTTGTACCAATTTACAGTCCCTCCAACAGTGTAGGAGGGTTCTCTTCTCTCCACACCTTCTCTAGCATTTATTGTTTGTGGACTTTTTGACAATGGCCATTCCGATCAATGTGACCTGGTTTTTTGATTTGCGTTTCTCTAATAAGTGATGTTGAGCATCTTGTGCTTTTTGGCCATCTGTACATTTTCTTTGGGGAAATGTCTATTTAGATCTTCCACCCATTTTTTAATTGGTTTTTTAAAAATATATTGAGTTTCATGAGCTCTTTGTGTAATTTGGAGATTAATCTGTTGTCAGTGGCTTCCTTTGCAACTACTTTCTCCCATTCTATGGGCTATCTTTGTTTTGCTATGGTTTCCTTTGCTGTACAAAAGCTTTTGAGTTTAATGAGGTCCAGTTTATTTATTTTTGTTTTTCATCTATGAATTTGATCCAAAAAGATATTGCTGCAATGTGTGTCAAAGAGTGTTCTATGTTTTTCTTTAAGAGTGTTATAGTATCAGGTCTTACATTTAGGTCTTTAATCCATTGAGTTTATTTTTGTATATGATGTTAGTGTTATAATTTCATTATTTTACCTGTAGCTATACTGTTTTTCCAGCACAAATTATTGAAGAGACTGCCTTTTCTCCATTGTATATTCTTGTTTCCTTTGTCTTAGATTAATTGACCATAGGCGCATGGGTTTATTTCTGGGCTTTCTAACCTATTCAATACAATAGTATTTCTCTTTTTGTGCCATTACCATACTATTTTGATAACTGTAGTGTTGTAATATCATCTGAAGTCAGAGAGCCAGTTCCTCCATCTTTGTTTTTCTCTCTCAAGATCGTCTTGTCTATTCTGGGTTTTTTACATCTCTATAGAAACTTAAAAAAAAAAAAACAGTTTGTTCTAGTTCAATTAAAAATGTTGTTGGTATTCAATTGGAATTACATTGAATCTGTAGATTTCCTAGGGTAGTATTTTGACAGTATTGATTCTTTCTACCTGAGAACATGATACATCTTTCCATCTGTTTGTGTCATCTATTTGATGATTTCCTTCATCAGCATCTTGTAGTTTTTAGGGTACAAGTTTTTGTCTCCTTAGGTAAGTTTATTACTTTTGATGCAGAGGTAAATAGGATTAGTTTCCTTAATTTCTCTTTCTGATCTGTTGTTGATAGTGTATAGAAATGCAACAAATTTCTGCATATTGATTTTGTATCCTACAATTTTACCAAATTCATTGATAAGCCCTAGTAGTTTTATGGTTAAAGCCTGTATTACTCACTACATCAGAGCCTAGATTTGGAATATGGCTGCTTTCAGGGAAGGAAGACGTTTTTTATCTCAGGGTCACTTGTTTCAGTTTTGCCTGGAATGTGTAAACAGGCTGGAGATAACAAAACAAAGGTGGCAATGAAAAGAACAGAGTGTGAACATAAAAGACAAGCTTATTAAGGATGGAAAGAGTTTGAAAAGGATGATGAAAATGGAGGAAAATCCTGAAAAAAATATATAATATGAAGACCCTAATTTGTTTAAAGATATTTAAAAGTCAGTGGTAATATATATATATAGTAAGAGTAGGTGAAGCTAAAGATAACATTCTTATGAATTATGTATAAATTGGTCAAAATAAAAACTGCACCAAAGTTACACAGTAAGTCAGTTTTTATTCTAGACTGTTAGGCTAGAGAGAAGCTAAAATCAACTATGCAGAAACACAAGGCATTTCTAAGCTCTGGGGTAAGCTAGTGGGAAAACACTGGAGGATGTTAGAGGAGATTGATCAATGGGATGTTTTGAGCACATAGAGTTACTCCTGAGTCTGCATATGTTTTTGTGTTTGTGTGATTAGACATCTGTGTTTGCTACTTGGTGCCCAATGAAGAAAATAGGCACCTACCAACCCATAGAGACTGAGAAATCAGGACACTATCTTTGATGTTTCCATGACAGAGATGGTTCCCAACTCTTGAGAAAGACTTTTCCTGGGTTGTAAAACACTGACAAGAGGCTAGGAGAAGATTTACACCGATTTCAAAGGGGCAGAAAGAAAATTTACAATCGAAATTTTTCCAAAATAAATTATCTAGGAGAAGGGAGGTCAAGGGCCCAGAGTCAGGAAGAAAGCTGCCTAAAATTTAGTCAAGCCGAGGGTAATGTTAAGGCTATCTTGGTTACATTCTATTAATAGTAATCTGACAATTGGAAATGTATAATACCAGTGGCTTTTTCAGGAAAACAACAAATGTTCTAGGCTTTCCAATTCATTTTTTTCCCTTATCCAACAAATATTTACTGCTGCTGCTTCTACTAAGTCACTTCAGTCATGTCCAACTCTGTGCGACCCCACAGACAGCAGCCCACCAGGCTCTGACGTCCCTGGGATTCTCCAGGCAAGGACACTGGAGTGGGTTGCCATTTCCTTCTGCAGTGCATGAAAATGAAAAGTAAAAGTGGAGTTGCTCAGTTGTGTCTGACTCTTCGTGACCCCATGGACTGCAGCCTACCAGGCTCCTTCATCCATGGGATTTTCCAGGCAAGAGTACTAGAGTGGGTTGCCATTGCCTTCTCCATATTTACTGCAAAACTCTTTTAAGTCTTAACAATAACTGAAAGAAGGGATCCAGATATAAAGATGTTGAATAAGATAAGATCTCTGGTCAGAAGGTTGTCATAGGCTAATGGGGGTAAATGTGAGTAAACAGATAATTGTAAACAGTTTTAAACAGTGTAATGTCTATAAAACTGTGCGAACAGAGAGGATAAAGCGTAACTCCACCTGGACAGTTTAAGAAAGTCAGAGGAGGTTTGTAGAGGCAGGAAATCCAGTCCTAAAGGATGACTTAGCAAGATGTGGGACAATGAGGCATGGAGAACCATGTACACGAAATGACAGAGGAGCAAGAAAGCAGCGTGTCAGTTCCTGGAAAAGCAAATGGCTCTCGTGGCGAGAATTCAGGGAAACCACGAGGCAGTGATGGAGAAGGAGGATGTTTTGTTTTCTGCCCTAGTGAGAATTTGGCCTTCAGCTGATAGGTATTGGGAAGACTGTGATGCTCATATTGCATTTTAGAAATACACCCTTGGGGTCAGGATGGGTGATGGGCTGCGGAGGGAATGGCATGCTGCCGGCCACCAGAGGAAAGTGGGCAGTGATCTGGAAGAGAACACAGGGTCAGGCAATACTGAGTACATTGAATAAATCAGACCTGCTACTGAATGTGATCGCAGAGGGAGTGCAGAGATTAAAATTGATTTAGAAACTTCCCTTTGAAGTGGAAGAGATGTGTAGCATCTCTTCAAGAAGGGGAAAGAAAAAGAGTTACATAAGTTATGGGTCTTTTACTTCAATAGGTAGAGAGTGATTCTAAACCTACATATCTTGCAGTTGTTTTAAAGTTCAGATAAGATGGTTATTTTAAAATGTTTTCTAGGAGATGTAGGCAAATAGGATCCTCCATTGTTTTCCTATCTCAATTCCCATCTCAATTCTTTATTGCATTTATATTGGTTATCAATATGTAAGTAAGTATATAAATAATAGCTTTCACTTTCAAAAGTCCATATGAATTTTTAAGACAATTTCTGAAGAATACATAAGACATCAACAACTCAATAATAATTCTTACGGTGACTCTAGAGTTTGTACATGTCTGGCAAGACGAATCTGATCCCAAAGTTACAATATTAGAGACTTTCTAACTAGTGTGATTTAAAATATATATATATTGACTGTATATCTGGTTTTCCTCTACTTTGATTTCTCCTTTCTGCTTACCCTCATCTCAGTTTCATTGCACTGATGAATTCTGATTTTACAATGCCTTCTGGAGGTGTATTGCACAAAGTACTACTGGGACCGTTAAAAATCAACTATAACAATCTCCACATTTCTATGATTAAAAAATAATCAGGATGATGCAAGTGACGTTTATGGAATAGGACAAAATATATTTTCACATTAAAATATAGTTCATTATATTTTAATATCATTAAAAATGTATACGTTAAAAATGTATTTAATGTATTAGTGTTGTGTTCTTAGTGACTCAGCTCCTAAACTATAAAAACCTTGACTCTATAAAAACCTTCATAAACCAAGGTTTGTCTTTTATATTACATTTACGCTTCACCACAATGAGTGCAATAAACTTTTAGTATATACTTTTTCCAAGCAAAGAAAAAGTCTTAACTTCTGACCTCAGTTCTCATCGTGTTTTATTTCTCTGGAAATCTTCATGAATTTTTAGTTTAATTACTTCAAGCAGATGTTCAGTTCTCTTATTCTATACTAGGAAACAGCAGAATGAAAGGAGATGCTTTAGAAGAGTTAGAGTTTGGTGGTATCTATGAAAATAGATTAAACAAGGGGACATTTGGGAGTTACTTCAAAGATGCAAAATACATGTTTAAATGGATTGAAATGGCAAATTATTAAAAATATTCTTAAGATTATATTTGTGAAGAAAAATGTTAAATGGGAGTCACCAACTTAAATATTTAAATACGTTTTTGAGTTCATAAAAATAAACTCAGGCATTTTCATCTTATTCCTCAACTTCTTGTTATTGGGTTTCACAAACAAGGTTGAACAAAATATGCTTCAGTTAAGGCATCAGAGCAAGACTAAATTGTAATACATAGACAATGATTCATTCCTTTATTTCTGTGTTATATATTTCATGTAAAATATGCATATTTTTAAGATTTGGTTAAAATGTCTAGAGCTTGATGTGGACTGAGGGGATGAATATGTTATCTAAAAGCAGAGCAGTCCTTCCAAATTTTTCATGTTGGAAATGCCAAAAAATATAGCATATTTAATACAGAAAGGCAAGCATGAGGAGGATTCTAAATGTTGGCATCACATTCAGAATAACAAGAAATTAACCTCAGAAAAGTCTTCCCTGGTGGCTCAGACAGAAGAATCTGCCTGCAATGCTGGAGACCCAGGTTCGATCCCTGGGTCGGGAAGAGCCCCTGGAGAGGGAAATGGCAACCCACTTCAGTATTCTTTCCTGGAGAATCCCGAGGACAGAGGAGGCTGGTGGGCTACAGTCCATAGGGTTGCAAAGAGTCAGGACATGACTGAGCGAGTAGCACTTCACTTCAACTTCAGAAAGATTAAAGGAAAAAAAAAAGAAACAGGTTGTGTTCTGTGCCTGAATGAGTTGTAGAACTATGTTATTCATCGTAATGATAATCAGATGTGCCTGCCTGGATTTATGGGGATGCACATTCAGATAATCAGAGTCTCAGATGGTTCTATAATGGAGACATATGGTGGTTGAAAGTGTCCTAATAATAGGAGAGTCGATATGGAAAAATGGAATTTCCATTTCTCTCTATGGAAAGAGTATAAATTAACCTGATATTTTATATGTTTATGTTTTATTTACTTCTATATTTTCTCTGTAGTGTCATGTAAAACAGTTTTTATCTCCTTAAAATAATGTTTATGTATATGTGATCATATGGAAATGTTAATTGGACTTATTGTAGTGACTGTATATACCTAAAATTAATGTAGCGTTATATGTCAATTATACCTAAAAAAAAAAAAAAAAAAAAAAAAGATTGTTGTCACAATTAGCTGGGATGATGTGTATAATATTCATGGCACAGTGCCTGACCAAGGATGGGCAATCAGTAACTATTCATTGAATGACTGTTTTCACCCAGATATAAAGAGAGGATTAAAAAGGTGTCCCACAGAGAAATGAATGATGTTAGGTATGAAATCCAGATGAATTTGTTTATATGGTTCTCTTTCACAAGGCAATTTGGTTCTAATCAAACCACAAGAGAATAAGGGCAGAAAAATCTTAAAGCAATCCTTTTTAAATTTTACCTGCATACAGATCACCCAGGGATCATTTGAACATGCAAGTCACAATTTATGGGTGGGAACTGAAGAGACTGCATTTCTAGCAAACTCCAGATTGTGCATATGCCAGCGGCTGTCCTCTGAATATACCTTAGCACAGTCCTCAAGCAGTGGAGTACGTGGCCATTGAAGAAATACTGTGCTTAAACCCATATTTGTCCAGTCCAACCTTCTGTTCCCTAGAACAGTAACTTCAGGTCAATTGGTTTATCTGTTTACATAGCACAAGATTATTTCATGTCCACTAGGTTCCTGGTGCTCTTTGGGTTCTAAGTATAAAATAATGAGCAAGGCAGATAAGAATCATGCCCTTATCAAGCTCATACTCTAGTAACAGGATTAGATACTAGACATGTAAATAATTCATTACAGTAGTTTCTAGTGAAACTAGAAAATGAAGCTTTAAATTATTAGACTTGCTCACTAGTGAGTAAGACTCACTAAAATGAAAATAAAATGAAGCTACTATGAAATTGTATCTGGTCAGTCCCTGATAGCTCAATTGGTAAAGAACCCTCCTGCAATGCAGGAGACCCCAGTTCAATTCTTGGGTTGGGAAGATCCCCTGGAGAAGGGAAAGGCTACTCACTCCAGTATTCTGGCCTGGAGAATTCCATGGACTGTATTCCATGGGGACACAAAGAGTAGGACACAACTGAGTGACTTTCACTTTCAAGGCTCCCCTCGCAGGGAGACAACTGAAACCTGCATGGTGAGAAGCAGTCTACTGTGTGAGGATCTGAAAAATTGATGAAAAGTGAAGAGCAACAGTGAGGCAACAAAGAGATTGGTCTGTAGAAGGAAAGGGGAAAAGCCACTGTGGCTAGGACATAATACTGGTATTTGGATGCAAGACCGCGATGGGCAATCGGGAGCCATTAGGGGCAAACAGGGAAGGTCACATGTGACAAAGCTCAGGGGGCAAGGGAGTAGTAAACTAAATGCTGAAATCCTGGAGGTCAGATCCAAAGTGGATCTTTTGAGCTCCACAGAGGGTTAAGGAGACTCTAGAAGGAATGTAACTACAGGAAAATATACTAATACATAACTAAACCAAAAATGAGGAGTGAAAAAGAGCTAACATAAGATGTGGAACAGAAGTTAAAAAAATTCAGAAAGCAAAAAAGGTTAAAATTGTATATCTCTTAGGTTTATACTATGAAAGAAAGTGAAGTCAAAGTGTTAGTTACTCAGTTGTATCCAATTCTTTGCGACCCCGTAGTCTGTAGCCCACTAGGCTCCTCTGCCCGTGGGATTTCCCAGGCAAGAATACTGGAGTGGGTTGCTGTTTCCTTCTCCAGGGGATCTTCCCAACCCAGAGATCAAACCTGGGTCTCCTGCATTGTAGGCAAATTCTTTACTGCTTGAGCTACCAGGGAACTCAGATTTATGCTATATGCAACAGAAATGTATTATGTCATCCAAAGTAATGTAATAACACACGGGTAGCAGTCTCTCTTCAAATGCTACAGAATGAATTAAATTTTTCTGAGTAGAAATGATTAGGTAACTATTATAGAAAACAAAACTGTAGCCCCAAACTTGCCTTACATTTTACAGACTATTGGAAACGAAAGTGGATGAAAGTAGATGAAACAATAAAAGATAGCAATAAAGGAAATAAAACATATGCAACTCACTCTTTGCACTAACAAAAAAGTCTAGAAACACAAGAGTCATCATTGTTATTTAAATTATAAAATATTACATGCCTTGTTTTATAATGATTTTTGTACTCTATCATATAAGCTATCATGTCATTTTTTGGGATATAAGCCAAACTCAAAAGAGATCTCACAGGTCAGAGTAACTAAAGGAGAATGAATGATGTAATGATGACTCACCTCCATTTTAGTGAGTCTTACTAGTGAGCAAGTCTAATAATTTAAAGCCTTGCAAACTAGTGATTGTTAACATGTAAGTGCATTATAATTGATTTTTTATTTTGCCTGATGATTTAAAGCCCTACAAACTAGTAGCTATTTAATATGTTAGAGCATTTCCAATTGACTTCTGATTTTTTGTCTTGTTTTTAAAATACATGAATAAACAATTGTCCATTAAAATGATCCTCCTAACCCTCCATCAGTGACAAAGCAGAGTTTTGTCAATGAACAAAAGCAAGATTAGTCACCTTTTCTCATCTGAATGCATAATGCCTTAAAGCACACATTTCTGATACACCCATCCAGAATTATGGATATAGTCTGTAGAAAAATAGCGGATTAATTTTGCTTGTTTGTATTTGTTTTACTCTGTTTGAATGACCTCATTAGCTCCTATGCTTACCAGCTATGCAACAGAGTTCAGACTTTTTTCATACTGTATTTTGATCACTTATTTGTATTTATTTTAGGTTTCTTTGGCATTTATTAACAGCAACAATATTTTCTTTCTCATTGGTCTTTTGTATATCTCACTTCATTCACTCAAAAAACACCAAATAAGTGCCAGACTCTAGGGCTTTGGGGTAACAGGAAAAGTGAAGTGAGATGAAGCTAGAAAAGGAAGCAAGAGCCATGGGGTTTGAAGTCTCATAAACTTTTGAGAAACCTAGCCTTTATCTTAAGAGCAGAAGGAAACTGAAGAGCTTTCAGCACTGGAGTGACAACATCTTGCTTCTGCTATTTGCATACCTTGTTTTTTTTTTCCCCCTTTCAAAATGGGATCGCTATAGCCAGTGGTTTTATAATACTGTCCCACTATTTATGCTTCCTGTCTGTTTCCAGCTAACAAAGTCATTTTTAAATGAAAGAAAAAGGTTGCCAGTTGTACAAAAGTAAATTTCCTAGGAGACACAAGAGTTTACAAATAGCGACTGTGAGTTGGTTTCATGAAAACAAATAGTACATCCTATGGATAGAATCATTATTTGTGAATGATGGCTCATCTCCAACAATTAAATAAAGGGGATAGACGTAGTTCACTGATGTTCTTTATTGCAGAGATTAGTACCTATAAACATCATTTCCTGGGCAGGTATTACAGCATAAAATACTTGAAGCAATGTGTTTGATCTACACACCTAAGCGCTGATAATAAAAAAGCCTCATTTGGGGATCTATCTGTTTATTCATTCCTGGTATTCTTTTAACATCTGGCTGTAGTAGACAGTGACTCTTTTTTTGTTGTTGTTGTTGGCTTTTAACAGAGAACAAAAGGAAAGTAAGCTAATTTATTCTGGTGCCTGTCTGGTTTCAGTTGCTCATTTTACATTATTTTAAAATGATGGACTGTTGGTGATGATGTCTTTCCCAGGAGAAGAAGTTGACAGACAGCTGTGCAGAGACGCCATCTTCCCCATCCCGGTTGCCTGCGATGTGCCCTGTCCCAGGGACTGTGTGCTCAGCATGTGGTCAGCGTGGTCCTCCTGCTCTCACACCTGCTCAGGAAAAACCACAGAAGGAAAACAGACACGAGCGCGGTCCATCCTGGCCTATGCAGGAGAGGAAGGTAAGGTTTCCAGCTTGAAAAGGAACTCAGATCTCTTCCAGAAGCTGCTGTGCCTTTCGTTGTGTGTACAGCCCAGATACAGTGATAGTTCCACAAAAATCAGCTTCCCGAAACCCAGCAAACCAAGGAGATTTAATATCTGTTGACGTATTAGGCTATCGCAGAGTCGGACACGACTGAAGCGACTTAGCAGCAGCAGCAGCAGCAGCAGCTTGCTGCTCTTCCTTAATATTAACCTTGAACATAGATTTTTAGTAAAAGAGAAAAGACTTTGAAAAATGAATTCACTTTTCCTTTCCTCCCTCCTAATAACTCAGGTTCTTTCTACTTCAAAGTGTTAAACTTGTGGAGAAATCTGAAAATGACTCCTTAAATTCCAAATGACGGGTTTCATTGTTTTCTCTCATTTCAGTAGTCGGTTTTTCCCAGTGAAATCCTATTCTACCATCTCATAAGTACTAAACTTTATTTAAAATAACCACCACCATGATTATTGCTTGACTGAAAATGACATGGATTTTCTACCATTCAGGTTTCTGAACATAGGCTCTGAGTTTCATATGTAGATTGTGTTCACTTTTAAAATATGTTGCTCCTAAATCACTTCATGCTATTGGGTGAATAAAGCACAAGTTTCTCATATATTCATACCATGCAAGCTCCATTGTCAAGAAATACAAGGCTCTTGGTGATTGTCTCTCAAGTTTGTATCTGAATGCTAATTTGGCCTCTGTGACTGGGTGATATAATGTCATACTTAATCGTGTCATTCTGGAAAATAACACAGGAGTAAGGAAAACACAGAAATAAGTCAAGTTCTGTCACGTGCCGCATGTTCTGTCTCAAGAATATAGGCATATGTTATTTAAATATGATCAGGCTGAATGACTATCTTCATTCGCATTTAACACTAGTTAATGATTTCTATTTGTAGTAAGCACATGTTTCTTTATGTGCACATGTTTCTTTCTATACCCCCAGTTAATAATCAATTTTAGAAGAGTTTTCACATTGCCTATTTCATTTTCCTGTTTATGAAACATTTTAGTGATAGAAATCTGCTAGTGTTCTTTTTTAATCAAATTTTCTTTCTTTGTATGTTATTCTGTGCAAAAATATAAGGCCAAAAATATGTTGGCCTTAAGGCACAGGAGAAAATATAACATATTTTTTTATTTTATTTTATTTAACTTTAAAATTTTGTATTGGTTTTGCCATATATCAAAATGAATCTGCCACAGGTATACATGTGTTCCCCATCCTGAACCCTCCTCCCTCCTCCCTCCCCATACCATCCCTCTGGGTCGTCCCAGTGCACCAGCCCCAAGCATCCAGTATCGTGCATCGAACCTGGACTGGCAACTCATTTCATATATAATATTATACATATTTCAATGCCATTCTCCCAAATCATCCCACCCACAGTCTTTTGGACTCTGTGGGAGAAAATGTAACATATTTAAAATAGTCAACCTATGAGAAAATTTAGAATTTTTTAAGTGTCCAAACACTTTTTTCTCGTCACCTCAATATAAGTGTAATTTTTTGCTACCAAAATAAGAATGTATCTGTGGAACCTAATAGAAAAAATAGAACCTTTCCAAGAAAAAATTATATTCCTTATGTTGTCAAACAATAACTCTAACCTTGTAGAGATTATATTCAGACTTCACACTCTATCAGCTCAAATTATGTCTTGGGCTTCATTAAAATTAGATCTGTGGTCACCCCGCTTCCTATAAATCCATTATACTCTGCAGACACTTGCTGTGTGACTAGTAATGAGTGACTTTTCGCCTTATGAGTCACATGGCTGAGATTTTGCCATGCTTGCAGAACTCACCAGATCATTATTTCCGTAGACGTGATGCTTCACACTGAAAGGTCATGAAATGCTTTAAAGGCAGGAATTTATGATTGCTCTTTGGTATGTATCATCTGCTTAGTTTGAAAGGATGGGACTTGGATAATTTTTAATGAAGGCTAACAGCTGCATCATAAGAAACACATGCTGGAGAATTATAAATGTGAAAATAATTAATCATAAAGGTGAGGTGAAAGTCGCTCAGTTGTGTCCGACTCCTTGAGACCCCATGAACTATACAGTCCATGAAATTCTCCAGACCAGAATACTGGAGAGGTAGCCTTTCTCTTCTCCAGGGGATCTCCCCAACCCAGGGATCCAACCCAGGTATCCCACATTGCAGGTGGATTCTTTACCAGCTGAGCTACAAGGGAAGCCCGTGAACTCAAAACATTATTTTAAGTGGAAACTGTAGAGGAGATTCAGTCAATGGGGAATCTGCTGTTATTTGTCTCGGTTAATAACAGCTACAGAAACTGGTATCATTATGTGAAATATTTAATGAAGAATTTGTCCTTCAAAGACAATTTAATACCTGTTATTTGCTTGACACTGAAACACATTTTCTTTCCTTCAAAATAAGACTTTTCTAATTCTGAAGCTATTTTTTAAATGATTTAGAAACTAATTTGCAGGAAGTTTTAAAACACATTTCCCTGCCAATTAGATAACCTTTTTATAATTCTGCACAAAAGCTATTTTTTCTATTATTCCCCAAGAATTAATACTTGTACGTGTCATGTGTGCGTGTATCTAAGTCGCTTCAGTTGTTTCTGACTCTGCAACACTGTGGACCGTAGCCCGCCAGGCAAGAATACTGGCGTGGGTTGCCATACCCACCCCCAAGAGATCTTCCCAACCCAAGAATCGAACATCTCCATCATTAACAGATGGGTTCTTTACCGCTAGCGCTATCTGGGAAGCCTGATCTTCTTAATTATCTGTGGATCAGAATACTGTGATAACCTTAAGGGTAAAGATCACATTAATAAAATTATATATTGATTGTTTAGACATGAAATAAAATGATTTTCTGGTGAAATAACTTACAGGACAAGTCCACATGCAAAGCATTTATGTGGATTTACAAAATAAATGCTGTAACCTATTCATTTGTACTTTTATCTCAGTAAAAATGTCACCATTATACATTATACTGGAGGTTATATAACCTCTGTATTGATGAAGTCAAAGTTGTACTGCAGTAAGCCCATAAATTCAGTAACTTAATAGAACAATTATTTTTCCCTCTTGGGAATTTTGCTACAGTGACACGCAACTCTCCATGACAGTCTGTCCTCCATGAAATGTCTCAGCATTGCACCTCTGTATGAAAGCCTACCTCACAATCTTCATGCCAGAGGAAGAAGGTAGCTGGGGACTCTTATCTGTTTTAAGAGAGTCAGCAATTAAATTCTTTCATCCAGAGTGATTTATATCATTTCAATTGACATTTCATTATCAAAGCAGGTCATATAATCATGACTTGAATTTGAACCTAATTTCAGCGGGGGCAGAGGAAATACATTCCTACTGTGTGCTGGAAAGAAAGGAGTGCTAACTACTGATCTTATCCCTGGTTTATCAGTCTTCTTTTGTATGTGTCTGTGTATCTACCTCTATGTCTGTGTATTTATATCCATGTGTGTATATATAAGTGTGTGAGATAGAGGAGTATTCCATATGACCCCAATGAACTAGACACACTTTGCATTGTTAAAATGTTATGACTCATTATTTTTTTACTCCTATTAAAAGAATGGTAAAATAATAGAATAGCACTTTCCTTTACCTCATGCTATACTTTCTTTTCCCTTTCCTTCCTGTCCTTTCGAGGCTCTTTAGCTCCCTTCATGAACAGTTTTATCTGCAAAGTTATTAAGTGGAGCCAAACAGTTGAGCATCTGTGCCAGCAGGTGGGCAGGAGAGGGGGTCTGTAGTGATCCAGGGTGGGTTGTCAGAACCCAACCTGAGTGAGATGGGCATCCCCAGTGAGAAAAGGGTGGCCTGACCTGAAATGCCAGAGATGCTGAGAAGTCTAAAGGGAGGGGCACATGGGTTGCACAAGAGAGTAAAAGCAGTGACCCAACACAGGATGCCAGGGCACAAGCAGGATGAAGAGGGAATCTCAGCACTGGGGAAACCAACCCAGTGGGAGGTGTCGGAGCCAAGCAGGGTTGCGGAGGGTTTCAGTAACGTGGAGTGGTTGAATGCAGGGTGTCAGAGTATGAGCAGAGCGATGAAGATGGCCCATGGTAGAGCAGTGAGGATGGCAGTGGGAGATTGGTGAGGGGACTTGGTTGACCAAATAGGTACATGTATTAAACATAGTTGGGTTTCTTATTGCGAAAGAAGGGAGTTTTGAATATGTTAAGAAAGAAAACTAGAGTAAACCTTGTTGTATTATATTGGAATTTGAAGTTATCAGTGTGAATTCATGGTGTTCAATTTGTAAACCTAGACATGAAAGTGCAAGTGTAGTCACTCAGTTCTGTCCATCTCTTTGCAACCCCATGGACTATACAGCCCATGGAATTCTCTAGGCCAGAATACTAGAGTGGGTAGCCTTTCCCTTCTCCAGGAGATCTTCCCAACTCAGGGATCAAACCCAGGTCTCCCGCCTTGCAGACGGATTCTTTACCATCTGAGCCACCAGGGAAGCCCAAGAATGCTGGAGTGAGTAGCCTTCTCCAGGGGATCTTCCCAACCCAGAAATTGAACCGGGGTCTCCTACATTGCAGGAGAATTCTTTACCAATAGAGCTATCAGGGAAGTCCTAGACATAGAAATACATAAATGCATAAAATTCAAATATAAGTATGATATTCATATTATAGACATATACATGTGTTAACTCTGTTCACTGAAATGACATAAGAGCAGTGGGACCCTATTAGCAGTCAGTGTGTTTAGCACTGAGATCTTGGTGTCTAATACCATTCTCCGATGAAAGGAGCCAGGGCTTCTTGGAGAAATAGCTGATTCTAGGGCTGGAATAGCAAAAGTACAAGATGTGCCTGGAGTATCTTGTGCCAGAAAGAAAAGGAGAGGAAAATATTTCAAAAGGTCACACTATTGTATATATAAAATAGATAACTAATAAGCACCCACCATATAGCATAGAGAACTCTACTCAGTATTCTGTAATAACCTATATGTGAAAAGAATCTGAAAAAAAAGTGGATATACACACATATATATACATAACTGAATCACTTTGCTTTATACCGGAAGCTAACACAACATTGTAAACTAACTCTACTCCAATATAAAATCAAAGTGAAATTAAAAAAAGGTCAGGGAAGCTAGCTTGAAGAGTCTCCCACTGGCCACATACAGGAGCAATGTGAATGCAAATTAACAATAATAGCTATTTATATACATTAACTAAGGAAACCATGAATCCATACTTGATATAAATAAATTAATTGGAAGTCTGATGAAGAGCATTATATTTACAGTCTTAAGTATCCTTCTAATGAAGAAGTTTGACAGACACTATGTTATTTCAGTAATCAAAGTTTACATCATCAGTCATGGGGCAAATACAAAGGATGTGTTCCTGGTGTGGTACAAGGAGAGCATGATGTCATATCTGTACCATCCCTGTCAAAGATGCATATTGTAGAATCTGAACATGAGGGAACATCTGACAAATCCTACCTGGAAGATATTCTGCAAAATAACTGGCCCCTAATCTTCAAAAGTGTCTAAGTTATGAAAATTAAGGAAAGATTGAGAAAGATTGAAGGAAACTAGCCAGACATAAGCTCTAAATGCAACAGTTGATTCTGAACCAAGTCCTTTTATTACAAAAAACGTTCTGAGATAATTGGCAAGTTTAAATGGGTCTGAGGATTGGATGGAAATAATGCATCAGTATTAATTGCCTAATCCTGAATATTGCATATGCTTATGTATAGGAAAATGCCCTTGATTGCAGGAAATAATACTGAAGTATTTTGGGTAATGGGGCATCATTTCAATAACTTCTTCCATATGATCGAGGGGAAAAAATTATTGGTAACATTTTAAATATCCCTATAGTTTTGGGGTTAATTCAAAATTAAACATAAAAAATAATAGAATAAAAATAATTTGAATACAATTGCTTTTCATATAATCTTGGAGTAACATTATGTAACCTATTATTTTGTGTATTGGCAGTAAACAAAAATGTCATAAAATGCCTCTTACTGAAATATTGTCATTTGGAAACCAAATCACAAATGGCATAACTGAAGATAGTTAATATAAAAATATTTCTTTTCAACTTGAAAATAAAAGTGTGTGTATGTGTCTTGTTTCAAAAGCCTTGAAGCCTTTTGGTTAAATAAGATTAATAATTTGCTTTTAGATTTGTTTGATACTTGGATGTAAAAATCTTCTTTGTATCATGTGAAAATACAGGATGGGTCCCAAGAGCTACTTTAGAATTATTTCAGGAATTCTAAAAGAATTCAATCCTTTAACACTTAAGTTTGACATATTTTTGATATAAACAGTAGTATATTGAATTTTTTAAAAAATTAAAAATTGATGTTGTAATTATGACCTTCTCCATTTTTTAATTCATGTTGCAGGTTCTTAACAAACTTGGTTAAAAGGAAAAATGATTTTCAAAGTGTTTTCCACTAAGTATAACAACTTCTGTTCTCATTATAGTCAATTATCTTTAAAAAGCAAGATATAAGAGAATATTTATTCTTGCAGAGTTCAGAGTGACCTGATATTATAACTTCAGCCAAGTGTTACTGTGTCTTTACACCTTCTTTGTACTTGCAGAAAATAGATGCAAATTGAAATAAAATTATGCCAATTTTTCCTCAAATAATTAGTAGTCCTGAGAAGTTTTACTTTGCAGTATAAAACATTGAGAGGATAAATATTTGTTTTACCTTGTTTCATTTTTGCAGTGGAATGATTTTAGTTCTGAAAACCAGGAAGTACTTCTATTTCCTATAGAGGAATTTGAAGAGATCAGGATCTATTTTGAGCGTACATACACACATAACTCTGACTTCTAAGTAAATACTGCTGCTTCCCCATCTTCCTGAACTGACTGAAAGAGCAGTTCTGCTTCAGTCTGTTCCTACATGACCACCACTTCGGTCTGTTCCTACAGTCCTACAGGACTTATACAGACTCTACTGTGGGGTATCTTTTGTCCCTTACTACAAGGGGGAAAAAATGGAGGGGGTGGTGGCCGCCCCAGCGTCTCTTGAGGTTCTCGCACTTCCAGTTAGATTCCCTGAAATCATGCCATTGCCTTTCACCCACCAGTAATCTGCTGTCAAAGGTATTAGGGCTGCAGTAGCAGGCAAAGTTACAAGTATCTTAAAATTTTAATTCACAGTACAGTGTAACAGCCTCTTCTTACCCTGAGCCTCATCCACTTTTTTATCCTTATCCTCAGTTACTTCCCTGTGTGAACTCTGCACCCCAGTTGACTGCATCAATATTGCTAATTCCCAGGGTCATACCTGCCTGAGTGCCTCAGCTTTTATTTAGTTTCTCTTCTGCTTAAATTAAATTTTCTCTTCCTTGTCTCCCTTCCCAGAACTCTGCTTATCGAACTCCTATTTCTTCAAAAGTCATCTCAATGCCTCATCTTGACAACCTTAGTCATTTTTAGTATCCCCCAAACTAATGTAATTTTAAACTTTTGAATCCCAATTATACTAAATACCTCTTTTAACGTAATTGTCATATTCTTTATCATTATATTATTGCATTCACCTAGAATTGTACTCAATTCTTTGCTTATATTATCACCCCTATACTTCTCTCCACTGCGTTGTAAGATCCTTGAGAGTAGAATTATTTCTATTTCTAACCCCTCTAGACTATCCCTTGAAGCATAGGTAACCATTGCATATTGCAGTCAGTTCATAGGTATTCAATTAATGTTTTGAAAAGGTCTTTTTTAAAAAACACTTATTTATTTCTTTGGCTGTGCCAGGGTCTTAGCTGCGGTATACAGGATCTTTAGTTGTGGCATGTGGGACTAGTTCCCTGACCAGGGATCGAACACAGGCCTCCTGCGTTGGAAGCTCACAGTCTTAGCCAGTGGACCCCCAGGGAAGTCCCTGAAAAGATTCTTTTTTTTTCTCTCCAATCTGTCATCTAAATTGTAAGGACTTCAATGCCATACTCAAAAACAACAGCTCTGTTCAATGTCTCCTAACCAAGCTCTTTTGGGCTTGATGGTAGGGAGGAAAAGTCATTTTTAGTTTCTGAGAGAAGCTTTGCATATTATAATTGGCATTATAAAATCTTTCCTTTTGGTGAAGTGATAGAAAGCCTAAATAGTCACATTAATATGAAGCATATATTTTTATGTAGAAGAGGATTAAAAAATATACACTTATCACTAATTTTATCACAGGTGACATTTTATAATCTCAGTACTACAGGAATGGGAATATTCCCAGATGTCTGGAATTAAATCTTCCCGTAAATAATAAATAAATTCAGTATCATATCTATCAATTTTTCAACCATAAAAGTATTCCCCGAACAACATGACGGTGCTGCAGTGACTGATTATCCAAGCCATGCTTTCCAAATTGCCACATCGTTATTACAATTAAGACCACACTGGGACTTATCTGTGCAAATACCTTGACATCACACCAAAAATGCTGATGCAGCTTTAATGTGGATTGGGGCAAGAAAATAAATAGTCTTTATGTTTGTAAACTTAACAGTTATTTTGCAGTTCCTGGACGCATTATGCTGATGTTGTAGAAGCTCTTTTCTTATTATTTTTTTCAAAACCAACCAGTCAATTCCAATGTCAAAAATAATGCAGAGTTTTAAAATCACAACTTACATAGCATACATACATTCAAAGTAAAAATGGGGTAAGTAAAAACACATTATTCAATTGAGGAGGGGTAATTTCACTATTAAATAAGATATAGTTTTAAATGGTTATATAAAATGAACACAGTTTTCTACAGTTAGCATGTGTTTTCCTGAGAAATACCATTGGATAAATCTAGAGCCTCAGGGAAGTGGGTAATAAGAGTGCTCATTTACTTCTCTCCAATCCAATTAGCAGGTTTAGGAGTTGTCCCTATTCAAATACTAAACTTCTTGCTCCCAGGGTTGCTGAGCTGTGTGATGGAAGATAGGATATGAGCTGTGACAGATGTTTTCACCTTCATGAAGCAGGGGACAGTAATGAAACGCTGTTTAATACAGGTTATTCTGATGTTGATCCCATGTTCAGCATTGCATAAGTGCCTGTAAATTGCAGTTAAATTATCACATAAATTGCCTGCTGATTTATATGCTGAATAGAGGGATGTCCTTAGTCACAAATGAAATGATACCTGAAGATCAGCTCAGGGTGTGATTTTGCTTATTACTTTTACCCAGATCTCAAACTTTAGGAGCCATCCTCCATATTAGTGTTAGTTGCTCAGTTGTGTCTGACTCTGTGACCCCATAGACTGTAACCTGCCAGGCTCCTCTGTCCATAGGATTCTCCAGGCAAGAATACTGGAGTGGGTTGCCATTCCCTTCTCCAGGAGATCTTCCCAACCCAGGAATTGAACCCAGGTCTCCTGCCATATTAGGGTCACTAGCTATTGAATCACTTTTCTTAACATTTTTAAACTTTTTAAAACTTGCTTTCCTAATATCTAAAACCCACCTTTTATTATGTTCAGTATTCCTCCATTTACTGTCACAGATATGTGTGATGAACACCCAAGGTCCCACCATTCCATGTGAACAACCAGTTATTTTCTACTCTTAAAATGAAATCCAGAGACTACATAAGTGTGACTAGATCAAATTGTCAATAAAGTAAACAATAAATTTCTCCAAATACTCTGTTTTTAACAGGATAAAGCTTTTTATTTTCAGAGCTGGCATCACAAATAGCATTTCAGTTCAGTTCAGTTCAGTCGCTCAGTCGTGTCCAACTCTTTGCGACCCCATGAATTGCAGCACGCCAGGCCTCCCTGTCCATCACCAACTCCCAGAGTTCACCCAGACTCATGTCCATCGAGTCAGTGATGCCATCCAGCCATCTCATCCTCTGTCATCCCCTTCTCCTCCTGCCCCCAATCCCTCCCAGCATCAGAGTCTTTTCCAATGAGTCAACTCTTCGCATGAGGTGGCCAAAGGACTGGAGTTTCAGCTTTAGCATCATTCCTTCCAAAGAAATCCCAGGGCTGATCTCCTTCAGAATGGATTGGTTGGATCTCCTTGCAGTCCAAGGGACTCTCAAGAGTCTTCTCCAACACCACAGTTCCAAAGCATCAATTCTTCAGTGCTCAGCCTTCTTCACAGTCCAACTCTCACATCCATACCTGACCACAGGAAAAACCATAGCCTTGACTAGACGAACCTTTGTTGGCAAAGTAATGTCTCTGCTTTTGAATATGCTGTCTAGGTTGGTCGTAACTTTCCTTCTAAGAAGTAAGCGCCTTTTAATTTCATGGCTGCAGTCACCATCTGCAGTGATTTTGGAGCCCAGAAAAATAAAGTCTGACACTGTTTCCACTGTTTCCCCATCTATAGCATTTAGGTAAAAACAAAAAAACACCGGACTCCATAAATTCCTAACTGCTCCTGTGACTGCATCATTTAGCTGTTTAGACTCATCCGCTTCATAATTTTTAACTTGTTCAGCAGCTGTGGATATAAAATGAGATCCCACCTATAAAGTACTTATAATGGGGCCAGCATGTTAAAAAAGAGTTCCATATTGACAACTCCACACCACATTCTATTGATTAAAGGACACATGTGTTTAACCCTTTATCATCTCTGTAATTACTGCATCTTATATTAGGTTCATTTTAAAATCACTGTGACCAAGCAGCAGTTATAATATAGTTGTCATTGCTAGTACTTGGGAATTTCATTGTTATTCCTGAGAGCAATAGCAACCCCATAATATTTCTACCAAAAACAAAGAAATAAAAATAGGTAAGGGCCATTTGAGGAAGGAAAATAAACCCTCCCTTGGTTGCTAGCTTAAATCTTTCATTGACAAACATCTTCTGGTACAATTAAAAATGGAGCCACATTAGAACTTAGAAATAGATACCAGTATCCTGGGAAAAAAAAAAAACGTGGAGACAACAGGGAACACTCTTTAAGAAATCCTGGATAACCAATGCATGTGATGCCACAGAGATGATATATGTTGGAGAACACAAACTTTGATGAGTGTCAACTAATAAGCTACTTGAAAGATTTGGATTCTGAATGTAAAGAAGTTTTAGGAATACCTTCCCTTTTAATGTATGTAAAAGTGGTACATTTTTTTAAAAGTATCTAAATAAGTCATACAAAGCTATTTGGGTGAGCATACAGTAAAAATTAGAGTTGATAAAAAAAGTATTGTAGTTTAATTTGATGCCATTTTACTCTCTCTGGGACACATAAAATGATGGTCTATCTCACAGTCATTCACACATTTTAGGTTTGAAGAAATATGGTGTATTATCATTAATACATGTATAATGTATTCTTCAGTGATGCCATGGAGGGTCAGAAAGCTTCTATTGATTTTAAATCACCCTAAATCCTAATTCACTGAAATAAGCAGCACTTTGAAACCTATAATTAAGACTTTCAATTTGATGGATATCATTTGTGAACATACTGGGTTTTCCCCATCTGTAGATTCTCAGTGTCCATTTTTCCTCTAGTTAGGAATTACATAGGCTTTGTTTGTTCCTCATTTTCATCTTCTCTAGAGAATAATGGCCTGTCTTTGAGGTCCTCCTGAGTCCCCCAAACCGAATATCAAATATACCACAAAGTTTAAGTTTTAAGCCAGACAATGCCATTCATGTGATTTGCCTTCCTAGCAGTGTATGGCCACATGTGCTAGTAAGTGGCCGGTATCATTCTTATTGTTAATTCCAAGGAGCAGAGGATGATAAGGTTTCTGTTGGCACCATATCTAACCTGCTAATACTGTCTGTTTTTGTAGGTGGAGTTCAGTGCCCAAACACCAGTGCTCTGCAAGAGGTACGCAGCTGTAACGAGCATCCCTGTACTGTGTACCACTGGCAGACTGGACCCTGGGGCCAGTGTATCGAGGACACTTCAGTTTCGTCCTTCAACACAACTACAGCTTGGAACGGGGAGGCCTCTTGCTCCGTTGGCATGCAGACAAGAAAAGTCATCTGCGTGCGGGTCAATGTTGGCCAAGTGGGACCCAAAAAGTAAGGACTTGAAAACGACAATAGTTAACTCCTGTGGCCAACCATGTCGGGATGGGCCCAGGCTTCACTTGCTTCGTGAAATGGAATGTTTGATGCTCATCATACCTGACCTCAAGAGTAAGACTTCTCTGTTTTGAAGGCAGCCACTGATAAAGTTATAACAGCTGGTACCTGGGATCCATAAATTCTGTAGAAATCTCTCCATGTGGTACCTACTTTCAGTGTTAATAGTAGCACTTTCTGCTTTTATTGAGCTAGTAAGGCAGTGAAAGAAGTGCTCACTCTAGGCCTGGCTGATCAATAGGGACAGTATCCAAAGTCCTAGCAGTGGGGGTCATCAATGACCTCCTGTGTACCCGTAGGCTGTGGAGGCTGCCCATCTAGTTGAATTGGGCAATAGCCTTCTATGATCTGCCTTTCATTTCCCTTAGAAGGCACTATATCAAAAATACTGAGGCCAAACGTACTACATCTTTTAATGGTTAAATGAATAAACCATTTACTCCCAAGAGAGAGCCTTAGGATAGGATGAGAGTTAGAATAAGCAGAAAAAGCACCAGTGTCTCATTGTAGTTAACAAGTAGTGTGATAACACAGCAAACGGTTTGCTAGAGAACCCAAGAGTTGACATGTATGGGCCTTGTGAGAAACCAAAAAAAACCATATCAGTATAAATTGGGCTAATCATTTCTTGGAGAAAATTAATAAATCAGTTATAAAAATATATGCAAAGAGGAAAAAAACTCTTATTATTTGTGATTTAGACAGCATCCATCTTTTAAAGTTCATATCACCTTAGCCGTGTGAAACAAGTAAAACCCATCAGTTTTTCACTGGTATAAGCCATTTTTCACGGGTATCAAAATTTCTGAAAACTTGGTCAAGTACTTAGGTTTCGTGTGTGGTCTTAAACATACTACTTAACAGATTCTGGCTTCAGTTTTCAAAAATATTTGCAGAAATTTAATGAAAACAAAAAGTAGTAATGTAAGCACTCAATAAATCTTAAAATTATTTTCTCTTGGAAAATTTGAGATACTTCTTAGTGTTTCAGAGAAATGATAATAATGTAACTGATATATGACAAACTCCAGGGGATAAATAAAAATCTCATGATGACTTGTTTCTTTCTAATGGCCAGGGTTCTGGACTTTAGCAATATTTTGCCCCATCATTTAGTTAGAAATTAAGAAACATGCAAAACCGATGGGTTTTACTTTTCATGTTTCACATGGCTAAGATGATATGAACTTTGAAAGATGGGTGCTGTCTAAATCAGCAATGATAGAGATTTCTTCCTCATTGCATGTATTTTTATAACATTTATTAATTTTCTCCAACAAATGATTAGCCCAGTTATGCTGATATGGTTTTTTTTGTTTCTTACAAGGCACATACAATATGTCAACTCTGGGTTCTCTAGCAAACAAGTATGTAGCTAGAAAATATATGCCAAAAGATTTAAGTAAATTGAGAAACTATTCCATATGCTTCATAGGTAGCCCCAAACCAATATTTCAGTAAAAATGATGCTAAATTTGTGATGAATGTAACAAAGGATATTAATGTGCAGTATATTAAAAGTCAATAGCAGTAACAGCATAAGCGGAAGTCCCAAGTGCTGGGGGATTGTGGGACTTGCTGCGACAAGCAAAGAGGCAGAAATATTTGCTGCAGGGGGTTATCACCTTGACCAACTTGTCATGGTTCAGATTGGAGGGTTATTGTTCTGAGCTTCTATGGGTAAGCTCACTCTGTTCCTCTTTTGCAGTTTCATTTACCCTTTAGATGTTACTGTTATATTTTCCTCCCTTATGCAAACTATGAGAGTTTTTTCCTCAGCAGTGGATATACATACACGCAAGCCTGTGTGTGGTAAAGCTTGGTGGATTAATGTCATTAAATCATTCAATAGAAAGGATATCCTGAAGCCCCATGTCAGAGCACCACAATAATCCATTAAAAATGTGCTTTACCCTTGCTGCCTTTATTCAATGACCTGGATACAAGTATAGATTTGTTAAATCAAATGAGTTTCCTTTACCCTTAAAGTTCTAAAAAATAAAGCAAATACTGTGAATTCAAAAGAAAATATTACTACCCTTATGCCTAAATATGCTAGGTAAAATTCAGTGACTGCTTTTCGGTACTAGGCATTTGAAACAAAAATGCAAATAGAAACCTTGTTTTAAAGTCCTCTTAATAAAACAGATTACTGTGCAATGGTAAAATCAATGTTATTGATCTTATCTATCCTCCGAGTAACAAACTTCAACTCCTATCACATCTGTTTAATTTGACCTTGAATAAGATTTGGGGGAAAATCAATTCCTTGATTTAAACCACAAACACTAAATACAAACAGTACAAAGGAGAAAAGAAGCATGTTGACTGAACCAATTGCCTCACCAAAGGAAGCCTGAATTCATTTCATTGGCTGTGGTCTAGGCTGTATAATTTATATCGCTCTGTTCATTTAACAGCTTTGTTGTTGGTAATTTTGTTCTCCGCGGCTAATCAAATATCTTGCTGAGGAAATTTCTAAACTAAAATAGAATTTTTGAGGTTGTCAGTGATAGCATTGTAAATTCCATTGATTTATTCAGAGCTAAAATTTGAAAAGCATGTAATTGAGTAATGCTCTCCCATTGTTAAAGTTCTAAAATTGCCTCATTGAGAAGGAATGCTTCCAATAATACTTACTAATAGTTTCAACAAGAATTAACAGGATGATTATATGTGAGGTTTTGCCATATAATGTTTCCTGGTTAAGAATGTAGGTTAACTTATAATTCTAGTTATAATCTCAGTTGTAACAAAACATTAACTTCTAATGATTCTTATCTAAATTTCTTTTCTGTTCATGACTTTGAGTAGGCATAGCAGTTAGGAAAATCCAAGCGTATATTCAACATAAACCAGAGAGGATATTTCATTTTGAAATGTTAAATCCAATGTATTTTTTAAAATCCACTTTCAAATAAAGGCTGGTGTTACTGAGTGAGCAAAAAAAAAAAAAAAAAACATGTATCTGTATAGTTGAATAGAATGTAATACTTATGGATGAGATAGGACACATAAATAAAAACTTATAGATATATCAAAAATGAAGTGTCAGCAGAGTGCTATATAGAAATTATGGGAAGGAGATTAATGATGTTGATTTATTCACTCATAGTTCAGTTCTGAAAACCTGATTAACTTGCTTGTTGAAAGACAATTTATCTTGACGTACAAGAAATTTGACTTCTCCTATGGGGAGTATTTTTAAATCCCATTTTTCACTAATTTGCCAAGTTATTCCAGCAACAGTTATACTGATTGATTCACTTCTTCACTGCCTCTTAACTTACTTGTCAGAGATGATATGATATCACCTCAAAAGAAAATTTTTTAGGAATCAGAACATTACTTTTAGTTACATGAATTATGTTATTATGTTTTGTTGTCCTCGTGTGCATGCATCTACTAGTATTGATAACATTTGATTGCTAATGATAGTAGAATCAGATTGTGAAGATTCATAAAAGAATTGGGAATCAGATTGTGAAGATTCATAAGAGAATTGGGAAATTTAAAAATCATGTAATAAGTACACAATAAACAAACTAGTTTATTTAAAACTCATACCTCAGCTTCCTAAAGTTTTTCTAGGAAGTGAAAACCTTATAAAGTATAAGGCATTTCAGTGTTTTGTCGTCATTTTTCTCTCGTGTCCCTAATAATATATTTTATATTTTGGTGTTTTAAGATAGTATAATTAAGCTAATTTTACTATAATTTATGTCAAGAACACAGTGTTTTGTTTTTCTTTAAATTACTTATTGATTCTTTTTTATTTATATTCATTCACTCTTTTTTGTAACAATATTATAATTTATAAAAATACCTAAAATATTTAAAATCCAGTAGATTAAAACTTGGAAGAAAATGGAAGAAAAAATAAGAATACAGTGAATGAAACCAGGAACAGAACAAAAATTGTTTATCTTAATTAGCTGTATACTTTGTTTTATTCCTTATTTTTATGACACTCATAGCTGTAAATATAATATTGGTTTTTGAGCATGTACTATGTATAGAATATGCCATTATAAATTTACTTTTTGCTAAACATATTTTATAAAGTACAGAGTAGCCTGGAAAATTATGATTGACAATAAGCCTATTTAGTTATATAAAGGTGTAGAATTGGTTCCTTAAATTGGTAATTTGAACTTTCATACATTTCTTATAAGGCATGTTAGAAAGTGCAGTTTTATTAATAGATTGTTATAAATGGATAAAGAACAATTATTGTATTTTCTCTTACATAGCACAATTACTATAATTAAATTTTCACTTCCTGCCTTGAGAAGCTTTATTGAGGTTCAGTTCAGAAGAATTATTTTAGTTGTATAGTTCTTGTCAAAAAGTAGAAAGAATCCTGGAGGTAGAATACTACAGATGGATGCCTGTTTAGCAATTTTAGAAGTAAAAATTCTAAAGATATAAATTACCTGGTTCTGGGTTAGTACAGAGGCCTAGTAATCTCCCTTTGCTCTTCCTAGGTGTCCTGAAAGCCTTCGACCTGAAACAGTGCGACCCTGTCTGCTTCCTTGTAGGAAGGACTGTATCGTGACACCATATAGCGACTGGACATCTTGCCCTTCCTCATGTAAAGAAGGTATGCCCTGAAGAGTTCTGAAGGCAGTTCACCCAGGAACCCTCTCTCTAGACCTCCAAGTTCCTCTGGCTGAGCAATGTTTTGATTCTTACATGGGGCTGACTCTGTGATCCTGGACTGGGACAAATGCCATGAAATTTGGATTTCCTTCTAGAAAATAATACAGGTTTTAGAGTACCAAATGAGTAAGTCAAATGAGTTTTATGCCAAAATGGACTTAAATAACTGTGTGATATAGATCTAAGTGAAAATATTCTAGATTTTATTATATTCATAATGTTTCCTTTAGCATTGATTCTACAAGAATGTGTAGTGGCCTTGTGTATTTCAAAAAGAATACAAAATGATCTTATGAGTACTCATGGTTTTCAACCTACTTAGTTGCAAGAAATAGCCATGGGACCAGATTCACTACAGATTCAATTATGTGACCCAAAGGATGGGAATAAAGGAAAGAGGGAAATGATCAAAGTGTACCTCTGCCAACATTTAACATGCCATGAGGCATTTATAAGATGAGGATTTGTTCCCAGTTTGGTTTGGTTTTTTCTTGGCATAATTGTCCTGCAGTTTGTGGGTCATCTGCTTGGCAGCTCTAGAGTGGGGCTAATGGTAACCTCCTCCAAGAGGGCTTATGCCACATGCATAAGGTCCTTTCTCAGTGCCGCTAAGAAAGATGTCCTCATCCTCTAGGTGACTGTACAGAAAGTGAGCACCTTTTCTCTCAGTGTCACAAATGACATTGTCTCCTACTTTCTATTTTACTCTTCTGACAAATAGAGGTAGTTTATCTTAAGTTTCTTTTATGCTTCTACTTATGCTTCTTGACTCACTATAGGGATTAATGTAAGAATCAACTTCTGGTTTAACAACTGCTTTAAATTACCAGAATATATATTTTTTAATCCTGAAGATATTACATAAGATTATAAACTTCATAATTGATTGTTTTAGCTGTGTGGTTATTTTATATAATTCAAATATGGGTTCCTTTTTATGCTTTTTCTATTCTAAATACCATTGATATATAAAATAAATCACAAAGTGACCAAGAATATAAATTTTTTCTGTTATTTCATTTTTTAACATCTTATTTATCTATTTATTTTTGGCTGTGCCCGGTCTTCATTGCTGGACTTTGTGTAGTTGCTGCAAACAAGGGCTCCTTTTCTTTCCATGCTGGGACTTCTCACTGAGATGTCTTCTCTTCTTGTGGAGCACAGGTTTCAATAGTTGTGACATTCAGGCTCAGTTGCTCTATGGCATGTGGGATCTTCCTGAACCAGGGATCAAACTCATGTCCAATGCTTTGGCAAGCAGATTCTTTTTTTTTTTTTAATTGGAGGATAATCAGTTTACAATATTGTCTTGATTTCTGCCATACATCAACATGTATCGACCATAGATATACATCTATCCCCTCCCTCCTGAACCTCCCTCCCACCTCCCACCCCATTCCACCCCCTTAGGTTGTCACAGAGCACCAGTTTGAGCTCCCTGTGTCATACAGCAAATTCCCGCTGGCTACCTCTTTTACATATGGTAATGTATATGTTTCCATGCTACTCTCTCAATTCCTCTAAATTCTTAACCACTGGATCAAAAGTCTTTTAAGGCATTTTAAAAGCTTTGGGACAAAAAGAGTTAGCATTAACTCTTCAAAAATGTTAATGACTGTAATCTTATTGATATAGCAATGTCTCTGTCATTTTTATCCAGATTTTCTTCTTTTATCCCCTTTCTTTTTTTTTTTAATTTATTTTTGATTGAAGGATATTTGCTTACATTATTGCATTGGTTTCTACCAAACATCAACATGAATCAGCCATAGGTTTACCCATGTCCCTTCCCACTTAAACATCCCTCCCAGCTCCCTCTCCATCCCACCCCCGAGGTTGTTTTCCCCTGAGTCATACGGCAAATTCCCATTTGCTATCTATTTTACATATGGTAATGTCCGTTTCCATGTTACTTTCTCCATACCTCTCACCCTCTTCTCCCTGCCCAACCTTGTCCTTAAGTCTGTTCTCAGTGTCCGTGTCTCCACTGCTGCTTTTGAAATAGGTTCATCAGTCCCAACTTTCTAGAATCCATATATATGCATTAGTATATGATAATTGTTTTTTTTTACTTACTTCACTCTGTGTAATAGGTTCTGTGTTCATCCACCTCATTAGAATTGACTCTGTCTCCTTACTCTCTTAAAAACTAAATAGCATATGATATCTTTTAGTTTGGTCACAATCAGCAATAGAGTTGTAGTTTCTCATAGATTGATGTTTCTGTGATAATTGTTGGTTATTCACCATTACCATGAAAAAGGTTGTTTATTATATGAAATTTATGTGCTTGAACATTTTATTCTGGATATTTTTATACTTAATATTTTATATTGATGTAAGCCATTTACTAATAATTCCAAAACATGCAGTTACATTTGTAGTACCATGATTAATAACTTCACAGAACTTTAACATTTGTAAAGTAAAATGTTTGAAAGTAGAAAAAAACTTTGCCTCTTCTTTATATTGGACATTTTTTCATTTTGCGTAAAATATTTTGAAATAACAGTTCTCTTGGTCTTAAGTATTTGAAGAAATAAAGTAGGGACTTCCCTAATAAATATTTCTTTTTTTAAGGAAATAAAGTAGGGTCAAATGGTTAAGACTGTGTTTCCACTGCAGAGGGCATAGGTTCAATCACTGGTCAGGGAACTAAGAGCCTACATGCTACATGGTGTGGCTAAAAAAAAAAGAAGCCTGGTGTGATTATATTTTAAAAAATTTTAAGAAATAAACCAGAAATATTCCATTAAATTCATTCTAGAATAGCCCTCCTAAAAATAAGGAATCAGGTAAATATCTCTCATTTCATTATATCTTCATTTGAAACTAATTTGGGATATTGAAATGTGTCCAAGAATTAGGTAATAGTTTAGTAGCCTATGAATTTGTTATTTTATTATGCATTATCTGTGTCTGGAAAAGGAAGAAAATAGATATAACTTATTAAAAACCTATAATTGGAAATTAAATAACATGATTTTTAATTTGATCTCTGATGATGCTTTTTATAGCACTAAAGCTGCTTTACTCTTCTCTGACCATTTATAAAATATAAAAAATTTTATATGACAAGCTGTAATTAAACTTATATAAGGCACTTAAAAATTTTACAGATGAGGGAACAAATTGTAAATGCTCTGCATGTATTAATTAAATTAATACTCATCTGTAATATATGTATAAATACATATTGCATTTCTAATTTATTGATTACTGTATTTAACTAACACTTTGATGGCCCTACAGAGAAGAGCTTCAAAGAAGCTTTTGATCTCATTTAAAATACAGAACTATTCTACATAGATCAGATAATGTAAGACTTAGATGACCCAGTAACAAGATTTAGTGGTGAAGCAGAAAGAGCTCTAGGGAAGAAACAGGAAAAATCCATTGTGGGAGCAAATATCAGGGGAAATCTTGCTGAAAAGAAGGGAGAAGAGACTTTTTTGAAAGAGAGAATGCATAAAAGAACCCCAGGTGATTAAAAGCATCAGGAAAAGTCTTAGTGACCATGAAAAAGATGGACTGTTCAGAAGAAAGTGGGATCCAGCTCACTGGAGCTTGGAATGTCTGGGGGAAAGTCAGAATGTGTAGTTGGAAAACTGAGGCCGGTTGTAGAAGATTGAATTAGACTTAGGTGGCGCTAGTGGTAAAGAACCTTCCTGCCAATGCAGGAGAGGAAAGAGATGCCAGTTCCATCCTTGGGTCGGGAAGATCCCCTGGAGAAGGAAATCACAACCCACTCCAGTATGCTTGCCTGGGAAACCCCATGGACAGAGAAGCCTGGTGGGCTAGAGTCTATAGGGTTGCAAAGAGTTAGACATGACTGAAGCACCTGAGCCTGCATGCATAGCAGGACACAATTTCTAGTTTTTGATTGAACATAAAAATGAGTAGTGAGTTTCATGATGTTTGTGTATACGTGTGTGTGTGTATGTATATATACACACACATATGTATGCATCAGTAAACAGGGAAACCAATTTTTCTGATATCAGGAAGCTTATTTTCTGGTAGTATGAGACAGAAAAGACATTTAATGATTCTAATGTCTTGATTGCTTGTGAAGGATCAAGTGAAGGATTCAGGTTAGGTAAGAGAAAAGATGTGAGATCATTTTGGAGAATGCAAAAGTGGCCAAGTAACATGTAATAGAACTTGTAATAGGCAATATGGAATAGCCATGTAGTTGTGCATTTTAAAAGGAGTTGCTCAACACAGTTGCCACTGTTTATTCAGCCATGTTCAGCTGCCTGAATGAAGGAAATGTATAGGAAAATAATTAGCATCGATTAAGGTCAGGATTGGAGAAGGAAATGGCAACCCACTCCAGTGTTCTTGCCTGGAGAATCCCAGGGACGGGGGAGCCTGGTGGGCTGCCATCTATGGGGTCGCACAGAGTCAGACACGACTGAAGCGACTTAGCAGCAGCAGCAGCAAGGTCAGGGCTCTTCTAGAAGAGCACAAGAAAGAGAGAGTGGAACAGAAAGTCAAGAGTGTTTTCAATGGAGTACTTTTAATAATAATGGAGTATGGAATCTAAGGTAGGTTGGGATGGAAGTGGGTCATGAAGGGGATGATATAGAGAAAAAAGTGTTTGGGAGAGTGGATTGGCAACCTTTAGAAGTGTAAAGCATTTTAGTGAAATTAACTTTTACCTTTAGTATAGTAGGTAAAGTGAAAGGTTAGGTGGAATGACCAGAAATTAAGGTGTTTAAAGATGAGAATGTACAAATATTGATGAAGATATCATCAAGGGATGACAGAAGAGCTAATAATTGATGCAAGATGCACAAAAAAAGTCACTGGAGCTGAGGAGGTACAGCAATTCAGAGCCTCCAGTGCCTTGAATAGGATAACTGTGTGGATGCCCAAACCAACAGAGTGGTGGCAGGGGTAGAAAGAGAAAGGATTACAGTGAGGGATATTCTAAAACCATTACGTAATGAAATGTTAGTTGATGACTGCCACAGAGTAGATAGATGATGGTAAAATTAATGACAGGAGCTTCAGAGGAGTTAGATGTTATTGAGTTAGTTAGTATCATCCACTTAATGAACCTGAATTTGACCAAACTCCAGGAGACGGGGTTAAACAAAGGAGCGTGGTGTGCTATACAGTCCACAGGATCGCAAAGAGTTGAACATGACTTAGCGACTGAACTACAACAGCGTTAAAGCGACGAGAAAAGACTGGGAAATGGCTAGGTAGAAACTGCCTCCACTGGCAAAGAATGCGAAGGGAAATTTCTAAGAAAAGATCGAAGCTGATGGACAACGTGCTCCTTTGGTGGTTGTTGTTCATTAGCTCAGATCAGATCAGTCGCTCAGTCGTGTCCGACTCTTTGCGACCCCATGAATTGCAGCACGCCAGGCCTCCCTGTCCAACACCAACTCCCGGAGTTTACTCAGACTCATGTCCATCGAGTCAGTGATGCCATCCAGCCATCTCATCCTCTGTCATCCCCTTCTCCTCCTGCCCCCAATCCCTCCCAACATCAGAGTCTTTTCCAATAAGTCAACTCTTCACATGACAAAGCCAAAGTACTGGAGTTTCAGCTTTAGCATCATTCCTTCCAAAGAAATCCCAGGGCTGATCTCCTTCAGAATGGACTGGTTGGATCTCCTTGCAGTCCAAGGGACTCTCAAGAGTCTTCTCCAACACCGCAGTTCAAAAGCATCAATTCTTCGGCGCTCAGCCTTCTTCACAGTCCAACTCTCACATCCATACATGACCACAGGAAAAACCATAGCCTTGACTAGACGAACCTTTGTTGGCAAAGTAATGTCTCTGCTTTTGAATATGCTATCTAGGTTGGTCGTAACTTTCCTTCCAAGGAGTAAGCATCTTTTAATTTCATGGCTGCAGTCACCATCTGCAGTGATTTTGTAACCCAAGAAAATAAATTTTGTTACTGTTTCCATTGTTTTCCCATCTATTTGCCATGAAGTGATGGGACTGGATGCCATGATCTTCATTTTTCTGAATGTTGAGTTTTAAGCCAGCCTTTTCACTCTCCTCTTTGACCCTCATCAAGAGGCTCTTTAGTTCCTCTTCACTTTTTGCTATTAGGGTGGTGTCATCCACATATCTGAGGTTGTTGATATTTCTCCCAGAAATCTTGATTCCAGCTTGTGCCTCATCCAGTCTGGCATTTTGCATGACATACTCTGCATATAAGTTAAATAAGCAGGTGACAGTATACAGCCTTGACATACTCCTGTCCCGATTTGAAACCTGTCTGTTGTTCCATGTCCTGTTCTCACCTTTGGGTACAATGGTGGAAAGATTAGAAGATAGAAAAGACTGACAAATTGAATTAAGTTGTGCACAGCATGTATGCTGTGATCCAGGTGATGATGCAGGGGGAATCGGAACTGCTAGTTTATCAGGGCGAATGTCAGGTATGTGAGATGTTTATTTGGGATGGTGTCTCAGCAGAAGGTATTAACTGCTGTAAATTAAAATGCATGGAGCCACTAGGATACTGGTCTCCTCTGGAGCTCCTAGGTGGTAGTGGCCAAGGAGTGCAAGAATGCCAGTTCAGGAATCTGCTATCCTGTGAGCAAGAGGTTCCGAGAGGTGGGGCTATGTTTGGCCAAGCTCAGACCATCTCCCCACCAGCAGGTGAGCTCTGCCTCTTCTGTTTGGCAGCTCTCTGTTGAGTCTCCAAGAACAAAAGCCTTTCAGAAATCTAAACCTAGACACTCAGACTTAAAAAGAGTAACTATAATTGTGTATTGAGGGAAAAAACGAAAGACCAGGGGGTGGCAGAGGAGGTTGCTATTGAACAACAGTGCCAAGATGCTTTGTGTGCTGGGAGAAGCCTTTTCTGTTTTGCCTGTAGACTGCTGTAACTGAGAATAAAGATACAATGGTTTTATAGAAAACTTGTCTTTTGTTGCAGGGAAAATAAAGCAATGACATGTCGTTAGCTTTTCATTATTTGATATGAAATAGGAATGAGGCAAGCTCCATTGAAATTACTCTGACTTCCACACACAATTTAAAAATGTTTAAAAAGTTGAATGTTCGAGGATAGATAATAGCAAAAGAAAAGTAATTCAGGAATGGGGTTGTTCTTTGAAATTTAATTCTATAGGTAAAATTTACATTTTATAAGAGTCTTGAACTTATGAAAATGGGGCGCTATCCTCCTTTTTAAATCACTTTAGATAGGTAACATTATATTATAGTATTGTAGAAAGAAAGATCAGAGTAGCTCAGGGTTCCAGAAAGAACAGAGTAATTTGAAATTACTTCTCTCATGGTGTATGTGTATGTGTGGGTGTGTGTTAGTCACTCAGTAGTATCTGATTCTTTGTGACCCCATGGACTGTAGCCTCTGTCCATGGAATTCTTCTGGCAAGAACACTAGAATGGGTTCCTTTCTCTGGGGGATCTTCCCAATCCAGAGATCGAACCCAAGTCTTCCACATTGCAGGCAGATTCTTTACCACCTAAGCCACCAAGGAAGCCCTTCTCTAGTGATAACGTCTTGAAATATCAATCCTGATAAACATCAGTATTGAGTAGAGAGTAGTTTAATCCTCAAACCAGTGTACTAGTTAACTTTTCCAAATTATCTTTAAGAGCTTTATTAAAGATGGAAAACATTTATGCATATATTTGTAACTCATCTTAAAAAATCAATACTTTTGATCAAATAATACACCTGACTGCTCACAATCTGTTTGCTTCTTTTTTTTTTTTTTTTTTACTTACTACATTTATTGACTTGAGGGCTGGTAGGGATATTGCAGAGACACCTTTTCTACTTTGATGCTCTCAAGCTGTACTCTTCTAGAATTACCCCCGATGGGCTCAAAACTGCTTTTACATTTTACTTTTTGCATGAAATGTTTCCCTTTCAATTTCTTATCACTATGCTGCCCCACCTGTCATCTACCTCACTTCCAGCTTAACCCATCTTAGTTTTGCCTGCCCTTTAAATCCTTCTATCAAGAAACTTCTCCAGTGAAATTTACCTTGAATGTCTTAAGATAACTGAAAAGTATGTAACTGAGTGAGAGATTATATATCCTCTGAGTCTCTGTGGCCCATTACCACATAAATATGTTATCCCTTTTTTCTGTACCTATCCTAGGTAGGTATTTTCAAGTATAAACACTACAGGAATATTCCTTTATTTTTCCCCTGCTCATTATTTCCAATGAAAGTGATACCTTTTTTTTAATTAAAACTAAAGAACAGACTTAGTACCCATCTGAATAATTCTATAAGAAAATGGATAAAAAAGAACAGAAGATGTTAGTTATAATCCAGTTGAGAAGTGAAATTAATGTGTTTGCTCATTCAGCAAATATTTACTAAGACTTTACTCTGTGTGACCATTGCTCTCAGTGCTGAAATACAAAGATAAATGGAAACTGCGTTATGTATCCCCACCACATGCAATAAGTGGTATAAATACATACATATGAACTTTTCAAGTTCCACATTTACAAACTCAAGTTACTGGTGAGGAAGCTTCCATTTTTATTTATTAAATTTTTTTAAACATGTGCTATAGCTCTCCCATTGCACTCTGATCTGAGGGCTGTATAACTGGCCTGAGCTCTACGGTGCTGTTTTGTTGCATGTATGAGTAATTCATTAACTGAGAGCTGAGAAGAAATGAACCTCCTAGTTCATAGGAACGTGGATGTCATGACACTTTCTGTGTAACTCCATTAAACTCCCTCTCTAGGTGTTATGGCTTTGGAATGTTCCATTTTAATCGGATCACAATCTCTTAACCTTAACTTGCACAAGGTTAAGGTATTTGAACTTTTTATAAGAATAAATGGATTCCCATTGTGGAATCAATCATGGATGTGAAAAAGAGTTATCATTGTCTTATATATATCTAGTACAAGCTTGTGGAGATGGTGATAAGGCACTTTCAGAGTTTTATATTAGGAGGCTTTTTGCTTTCAACACAGTAAACAAAGTAGAATTGAAATACTAACATTTGATTGCTGCTTCCTATCTGAACACCCTGGGTATGTACCAGGTGATATCTAGGGAATCTATATGGCACCACTGATGCTAACCTCATTCTCCCCTCCAGTCTCCAGATCCCTTGACCTAAATTCTGTGTCTGTTTTTTATCAGCCAGTTAAAAAAAGTTACTGACTCAAGAATTTCAACCACCCGGGAAACAAAGACCCCTCTGTGCTCTTTCCCTCTTTTTCCCTGTTAAAAAACAAACATATGTCTTCCTGCTTCCCTCAAGGCTGAACAAATGATATGAATGCTCATTTAGTCTTTTAAAAAGATTAAAGACACATCATAAATATAAAACATAAGGAAAGTAATAGATAATAGTGTTAAAAAAAAAAGCATGGAGTCAGGTAGTAAATAGGAAGGGAGAAGAGAATTTATAATGTAAAATCAAAGTCAAGGTAAGCTTCTGTACTTGAGAAAATTAACTCTGAGATTCTGGTGAATAAAGCAAGAAATTGAAGCACAGTGGGTTCTTAACAGATTTTGAAGGGAAACAATATTTTTCCTAGCTCTAAATTATTAGAAGAATTTATCACCTGGGTCTAAAAATAGCAGTCAGTGAACAATATAATAAATGAAGATAGCATTGCCAATTTTATTAAGAGTCCTACTGGCACTCCTTAGATCTTTCTTAGATAAATTATACTTAATATGTAAAAGTTGCAGTTAGCATTCAGACTATGATTGCTACAATTTTTAAAAGCCTATGATAATATTTTCAAATGTGTTAATACTCTGCTACCCACTACCTCCCTACGTCATTAGTTCCCTACGTCATTACCTATAGTGTTCCAGCTGTTCACTAAAATAGTTAAAACAGTCATTAATAGTACAAGTTTCCCCCACTATAGGAAAAATTCTAAAAAGCTACATGCAAACCCTAGAATCTTAAATTGGGACATACAGGGTCAATTATTCCAATAGATGTCAAACTCAGCTGTTTATCACCATTTCCCAGCAAGCTTTGTCAAAATCAGATTCCCACATCCACAGTTTTGCCCATCCAGATCCCCAAAATTCTCATGTATTAGTTCTAGGTACATGCCGAGAAATCTGTTTTTTGTTTGTTTTTTCAAAGAAATTCTCCTGCATTATCAGACATTTAGGATTCCCTAATCTGACCCATTATCCTATCTAATACAGTTCAGTTCAATTCAGTTCAGTCGCTCAGTCACGTCCGACTCTTTGCAACCCCATGAATCACAGCACGCCAGGCCTCCCTCTCCATCACCAACTCCCGGAGTTCACCCAGACTCACGTCCAGCGAGTCAGTGATGCCATCCAGACATCTCATCCTCTGTCATCCCTTCTAATACAGGCATCTCCAATTCACATTTCTGGAAATCAGTGGCCAGACCATGTTGAGGGGTAACCCTGACTCCATGTAAAATGATGTTACATTTATTGAAAACTTCTAATCATAAAATCATATTTTTCTACAAACAATGACTTTAAGGATATTCATTTCATTTCTGGAGAAGGAAATGGCAACCCACTCCAGTACTCTTGCCTGGAAAATCCCATGGACGGAGGAGCCTGGTAGGCTACAGTCCCTGGGGTCTTGAAGAGTCGAACATGACTGAGCAACTTCACTTTCACTTTCATGTGTTGGAAAAGGAAATGGCAACCCACTCCAGTACTCTTGCCTGGAGGATCCCAGGGACAGAGGAGCCTGGTGGCCTGCCGTGTATGGGGTCGCACAGAGTCGGACACGACTGAAGCGACTTAGCAGCAGCAGCAGCAGCATTTCATTTCTGACTAAACTTTCATTGTGTTAAGGGCTACTAACCCTTCTAAATATCTCTGTTTTTGTAGTCTATATCTCAAATATTTAATTGTCTTATGAAAAAATGTAAATGCATCAGGGGAACTCTATTAAATGACACATGACTATTCATCTTTAAAATGTACATATTGTAAGTTGAGATATATTTTATCAAAGCTGTCAGTCTTATATGTCACCTGTTTCTCATACTAAAAAATTCTGAACAACTTTATATCAGTAACACTGTTAAGTTGTTATCTTCATCTAAGGTAAACCTTAATTAGATACATTGTTTTTTAACATAATTTGGAGTAATTTACTTACAATAATTATTACTATTTTGAATGCTTCTCTAAAAATTCTGTCTCTAGGAAATTACAGCTCAGATGTTTAGGATGTGACCTGAATTAAAGATCTTAAATTGTTTAACATGAATAATGAATGACCAGAATAATTTATGAGTTATACATTTCAAATTAAGTGAATAGCCAAGAAATAGAATTTCACATAAAACATTGAATATATTCTTGTAAGAAAGATTCATTAGATGTGTATGAGTCCCATGTGGTAAACAGGGCTATATATGAAATGGGATGAAACTAAACTTAAGGGAGAGAAAAATAAATTAATTAGATCTGTCATATTTCTCAAGGGGAAAGAAACATACGACAGAGCAGTCACGTTGTAACGGAGCCTTAGGAAGGCTAGCTGACTATGGAACTATTTTCTCCATTCTTCACATTTTTAATATAAATTGATTGGGTTTCCAATATAAGCAGTCTTTGGGAGAACTGAGGAAACCACTCGATGAGGCCTCTCATTCAGGGATGTCAAAGCCATTTCCTTCTCCAATGCATGAAAGTGAAAAGTGAAAGTGAAGTCGCTCGGCCATGTCCGACTCTTCGCGACCCCATGGACTGTAGCCCACCAGGCCCCTCCGTCCATGGGATTTTCCAGGCAAGAGTACTGGGGTAGATTGCTATTTCCTTCTCCATAAAGCACGTGTAGCTGGAGGCAATGTAATTTCTTCACACAGGCTGGTATTCGGAGATTTCTTTATCAGTGCAGAGAACAAAGGTTAAAAAGCTGCTTCATTCCAGGGGACTCCGGAATCAAGAAGCAGACTCGGCACCGCGTCATCATTCAGCCGCCAGCCAATGGAGGCAGGGACTGCGCGGATCCACTCTATGAAGAGAAGGCCTGTGAGGCCCCGCAAGTGTGCCAAAGCTACAGGTAACGGGCTGAAAGAAAAGCCTTGTGAGCAACGCACTGCGCGAAACACTTCAGGTCCTACCCTTTCCAATGTTAAGAAAAAGGAGCCAACACTATATGCAGACTCACTGGAGCTGAGGATGTGTATGACTGTGGGCACCATCTCTTGCCTTTTTTAAAGAGCTGCTTTGCTGCCAAAATCATCTCCAGGGACACAGATACTTGTGTAAACTTCCAAGTTCTATTTTTAGCTTCGGGAGCTTGAGGAAAATTCTTTTGTTGATATAAACTATAGGAAATGCAGAAAAGTGATTAATAATTATGAAACATGTGCTTTCAAGAATAGCCAAAGCAGTCCTTCCTGAGCTCCAGAGAGCACATGTTCTTCATGAATGCTGGCATTCTTGCTCACGAAGTGACGTCTTCATATCAGTGATATTAATACGATGTCTGTTCTCTTCATTTCTGGTCACCTCAAGGGAATTAAAGCTACTGAAGCTATACGTATCATCATCGTGATAATTATTAGAGAAAAATTTTTTTTCATAACTATTTTTAAAAGGTACCTAATTAAAGCTTGATGTAGTGAAAATTTGCAGTCCTGACAAAACTTTCAGTGCCAACAAATGAAATATTATGGCATCAACTGATGGAATGTGTGATCACAAAATAGTAATTTAAGATGAAATTGATGGCAAATTTGTCATCTTAATTTATCTGTATTTAATTCTTAGATGACAGACAATATAATTGTATGGTTACATGATGGACATTAACTATTAGCCCAAACTTATTTATTTGAGGGATTTGTTTTTGTGAAGTATATTATAAATTACACCTTCTGAGTTACCCCTATGATGCTAATCCAAAGAGCATTATACAGAAGGCTCATGGCTTGAATGCAGTTGTACAATTTGATTATAAAATAAATATACCTTTTTAAAATGAAACACATCCCTTCTGATACTATCTGCTACATTTGCTGGCAATCCTAATCATTAAAAAGGCTAAATATGGCACTTGCCTGGTGTTCCAGTGGTTAAGGATCTGCTTCCACTGCACGGGGTCACGGGTTTGATCCGTGGTTGAGAAACTAAGATCCCACATTCTTCATGATGTAACTTAAAAAGAAATTTTTAAAATAATTTGACATTTTAAAATGCTAAATACTATCAGTAAAGTTCATTCTTTAAGGAATTGACTGTGATGGACCCTTGTCTCCACTGCCATAGAAAGTACTTTTATATTTAGAGCTGCTTTTTATAATTCCTTGATGAAGATTTAAATTGAATTTGGATAGGACCAAAGCATTGTCAAATTCCTTTCTGTAGTGGTCAAAGTCATGGCTCCTTGGCATTGTATCACTGTGATTTCTCTGGCATGTTTGCTTCTTCTCTATGCGGCTTCTGTTCTTTCCATGTAGGTGGAAGACTCACAAATGGCGAAGGTGCCAGCTTGTCCCTTGGAGCGTGCAACAGGACAGCCCTGGAGCGCAGGAGGGCTGTGGGCCAGGACGGCAGGCAAGAGGTGGGAGGCCCCATTCCACACTTGATTTGGTTCACATTTCTCCAGCATCACTAATTTAACCACTAGCTAGCCTGTAGAGTTTGTTATTCTGATGCCACACTAGGCAAGCAGAGCAGAGCACATAAAAATCTGCTACTATCCATTCAACCACACACCAGAACACGGACACCTGTCTTTTAAGTTGTGTCCCTTGTTCTTTGACATTAGTAGTTCATTTGTCATTGTTGTTGTTTTAGTTGCTCAGCTGTGTCCGACTCTTTGCGACCCCATGGACTGTAGCCTTCCAGGTTCCTCTGTCCATGGGATTCTCCAAGCAGGAATACTGGAGTGGGTTGCCATTCCCTTCTCCAGGGGATCCTCCCAACCCAGGGATCGAACATAGCTCCTCTAATTGCACTTCCGTTCATGCTTATCTGAAAGATGATCAGCATGTACAGTGCAGCTTGTTCTTGTTGTTGTTCTTGTAATTAGTTTTTGGCTCATGGTATTCCATAACACTTCGCTTGTCACCTTAACAATCAATAAGATTCTTACATCTTTGCCCATATGCATTATGTATGTGCATGCATATAATGTAGTATAATTGGTTAACTTTCCCAGAAATTCTCAGCAATGCCTTTCTTGTCATTGTCATGGCTACCCCCAATTCAGTTCATATTTAGTACTGATTTTTAAATGGCAAATTTATGTACTCAAAACCTGCCATATGTGGAGTGCAATCTGTCGACACTGCTAGATAACATGGTATCTTGCAGAAATGAAATATGGAAATATTTCCAGCTTTCCATGATTATTTACTAGATATTATGGATAATACTTTCACTCCAAGCTTTGAACAGTGTTCTTTATACATGTAGCAAATTCATTCTGTAAAGAGTACATGATTCTTTTTACTCATGCTGCTTATACATTTAATTCCAGATACATATTTAAAATGTATTTTGAATATGTAATTGAATACACAGCCACCTTTCTTTAATTCATAAAAGCATATTTTACACCCTCATTTGTAGTTACATATTTGATGATATTGCGAAAGTGTGAACATACAGAACTGGATTCCAGTTTTTGCTGATTTCATCTGGGACCCCTTTTCTTTACAGAGTAAAGGTTGCTTTTTTTAAATTTGAAAAAAAAAATAGCATCATTTTTGGTAAGAATTTTCTATTTTGAAAGTCATTTTAGAAATCTTCATTTGAAACATTTAGTTTACAATTAACATTAACTAGTTAGTGATTTTCAGGATTTTGTTTTAATACTTATTTTTCATTCTGTATCCTCTACCATCAGTGTCGGCTAAAAAATAACTCTCTCCCTTCACAGTTTCAGAGACTTAGGTATTTAGAGTGGAAAGTCTTTCTCCCCATTTCAAACCATTCATGAGAAATTGAGTGATATAAGGATTTCTTGTCATGCCCTACTAATTCCTCCTTGAATCAAGTATACATTTGCATACAGTCTGGACCCTGCATAGAGTTAATAATGAAAGCAGGCATGCGTTTAGGAATCAAGAAACCTAAATTTTAGTCCCAGTTCTTTCACTCACACAATGTGAGTTTTATTCATCCCTTTGCCTTTCTAGGTCTCAGTTTATTTAGATGGGGAAAAAAAGAAAAGAGGACTGGACCAAATGATCTGTTAACAATTTTTTTTGTATCCTACAATCTATGCACAGATAATATCCTGCCATCAAAGTGTGACATGAATTTAGGTAAAACAGGTGAAAACTATACTTTTGCAGGCACTGAGGGAATTCTAAGATGTGAAAACTGCACAGGGTGAAAACAGGTTTAGTTTTGAACACTTTTACTTGACTGCACAACCTGGGTTTATTCGTTTCCTCTCTCTCAGGCTGAGAAAGTGCTGATCCTTACAGTGCTTTGCACATAGTGAAAGTGAAAGTCGCTCAGTCGTGTCTGACTCTTTGTGACCCCATGGACTATACAGTCCATGGAATTCTCCAGGCCAGAATGCTGGAGTGGCTAGCCTTTCCCTTCTCCGGGGGATCTCCCCATCCCAGGGATCCAACCCACGTCTCCCATATTGCAGGCGGATTCTTTACCATATGAGCCACATGGGAAGCCCTTGCACATAGTAAATCTTCATTAGATGCTAATTCCTTCCCCCTTCCTGTTAGATGGTGGCCTAATGAATGTGTGCATAGATCGCTGTAGGCATAAAAGCAACAGTATTAACAAGGTCTTTAGTTTTTTATTGACACAGTCTGTATAAAACATTTCTTTTGGTGATTACCAGTGATCTTTTCATTTCCAAATCTAAAAACCTCTGCTTATTCCTCTTCATAGTTGACTGTTCATTATAACAAGTAATGTCTGCATAAATATACTCAGAAGAACCCCTTTAAATTCTGTATGAAGATAATCTTTTTCTTTGTTGCCTTGATAAAGATTTTATTTTTCCTCAGAGCCTATATTCCTAAAGAAGTATGAAATGGAGAGAGTTAAGAGTGTAGAAATATCTTGTATTATTGGTAGAAAGGCAAAGAATTCTTTTGTTGATGGTCATGGCTGTTTTCAGCACTCTGCAGAATTGGCCTGTCAGACTCTTGTTTTATTTTCATCTTTGCCCTTATCCAGACTTTTAAAAATGCCAAATTGTGCTATTTTGAATAATTAAAATAAGAATGTAAGAAATTAGTATCTTACTAAATTGTAAGATGATGTAGTGAAAATTATTATCAGTGAGCAAAGACTATGGAGAAGCTATTCCTCCTTCCTCTCTAATACTCCAGACTTTCTAATTCCAGTCACTCTTGTGACTCTGATTGCATTCGGAAGACTGTGTAGAAAGAGTCATGAGTGTTAAGAAGGGATGAAGATGTTCAGCCCAGGGAACTTAATTTGTTTAGGGAAATGAGATCACTGGTAACATTGCCTAACAAGAAGGAGATAAAGACGGAAACCAATCTATTGCAAAAGTAGTCATTTGAACATAAAGAGCTTAAGAAAGATCTAAAGGATGAGCCGGGACTTGACTTGTACCATAATATTAGATTAAATAGAAAGGAGAAAAGAATAGAAAATGAGAGCAAGTCTATTATTTAAGCATCGGAGGTAAGGAAAACAAAAACAAAAAAAACTAAACGTGTTCACAGAGAAGTGGATAGATTGAAGCTCTGAAGATGTGAGCTGGAGCCCGGGGTAATTTTGTAGAGGGCCATAAATGTCAGGATCAGTATTTTAGACCTTGTTCGATAAGTGGTGCAAGCAAGGACCTGATGAAAGCAGTGTTTTATCTGTCAGCGTGTACAGAGTAAGTTAGAAAGATAAGACACATGGGTCTGGATGCCAGCCAGAGCATTGTTGTAGCAATGCAACGTTGAAGAGCTCAGACTGGAACCACTGTAGTCAAAATGGGTAAAAATAAATGGATTTTCAACATGTAATAGAAGAAAATAACTTTAGGACATAGTAGCAGACAGCAGCAGCAGAGATGGACCTAAGTAAGTCAAAGACCATCATATCGTTTTTAACTCTAATATTGTCACTGTGTATAGCGAGAGAGTTAAATACTCTGTGTGAATTTTCTCTTCTAACTAAAAATCTTATGAAATCTCAGACCAAATTTAGATTTTGATCTAAACTAATTGTAAAACACTGCATTTCAAGAATCAAAAAGAAGAACAGGATTTACCTTGTCCTTCATTCTGATGTGAACTACATTTTGAAGTGCTAATTTAAATTTCTTCGGTTAAATAAACATGTTGTATGAACCAAAAGAAGAGTTAATTTACTAAGTATGAATAGAAAGGAAATAATGTGTGTGTCTCATATACTGCACATCACTCAGAAGAACACTTAGAAAGTCACCATTCATTTTTTCTAAAATGACTTGAGCCTTTCCTATTAGTAAAAAAAAATAACTCTTAGTTCTTTTACCAGCTTCTAGCAAGCTGCCCTCGTCGTCTTCATATTGAGTCACCTGTACCTACTGTTAGCCACCTGCTAACAACAACAAAAAACATTAGCCAGTGCAGGAGACTTAAGAGATGCGGGTTTGATCCCTATATGGGGAACATAGCCTGGAGAAGGAAATGGCAACCCACTCCAATATACTTGCCTGGAGAATCCCATGGATAGAGGAGCCTGGCAGACTATGGTCCATAGCATTTGCAAAGAGTTAGACATGACTGAAGGGGCTTAGCACAGCACAGCCATTATAGACAGATGTTCAGTTTTACTCTTAATCCTGTTATTAGCATAATTCCAGCTGTAGGAACTATCAGCTACGGTGATGCATTGCAAAGGAGCTGGAAAGCAGTTATGTTCCCAGAGTCTCTTTAATGAGTCACCAACAGTAGCTGCTTATCATCCCAGTGCTGGCACTCCTTGTAAAGCAAAGCAATGAGAATCAGCCTTCCCCACAAATGAGTTAGAGTAACACAGGTGTGAGAAGATCGGAAGATTCTACTCCGGTCAGGTAAACGCAGTCGTGACCAAGTCTACATTCTGTGCATTTCAAACCTATGTGAAAGTACTCTTTATGGAAATGCTTTACATTAGAATACAATAGGGAGTTAGGAGTAATAAGGAACTTTAGTGAGGCTTTGGGTATTGAGATTGGTGCTTCCAGAAAATTTCATTTAGTGGTGGTGGTGGTTGTTTAGTCGCTAAATCACGTCTGACTCTTTTGTGACCCCATGGACTGTAACCCACCAGGTTCCTCTGTCCATGGGATTTCCCAGCAAGGATACTGGAGTGGGTTGCCATTTCCTTCTCTAGGGGATCGTCCTGACTCAGGGATCAAACCTCCATCTCCCGCATTGCAGACAGATTCTTCACTGCTGAGCCACCAGGGAATCCCTTATCTGGTGGTATAAGCACTAAAAAGAGAGAGGAGAAAAAGGTATTTTAAAGAAGGAATTAACAGGGTTTTGCAACTTTAAATCATTCTTAAATCTCACAGGGAAATTTTAGGCTTTTGAAATAGGCATATTTCTTATTTTTTGTCAATAAAAGAAATGCAAACAACAAAATTATATCTAGTCTATTTAATTTTTAAATGTATGTATACAGGTTATATTTGCTTTGTGCTATTCAAGTCGCTTGGTATAAACTTTTAATAGAACTGTAACCTCTACTGTCTCTTCTCTCTGCTCACATTTCTACAGTTTAGATGGCATTTAGAGGGCTAAATTATTGATTGGTCAGTGACTATGTCATTGAAACATAGCCCTACTAGCTGTAGCTAGAGTCATCATTACATTTACATTCAAAATAAAAGAGGTGGCTCATATTAATGACAGTTTGGGACATTTTATTTATTTTTTCCTCTATAACTGTCCTAAGGGGTAATGTCAACCACTACTAATAAATATATTTTAACAGTGTTTATTACCTTATGACATATATATATCAGGAATATGATCCAAAAATATCATAGATTAGATCCTTGGATTTCATGAATTCAAATTTATTCTTTCTCAATCTCTGTGTTGATCTTGATGCTACCTCCTGCCAAGTGTATTTTCTGTAATTTAGATGGAACTAGAGTTAATAATCCCCAGGATCAACCCTGCCTGATCTCCCACACACTCTGTATCCTTGCATGCCAAGGAATGTCCACTATGATGTTGATCCATCACTAAGATCTGACATCAGCCTTTACATGGAAGCCAGCCTGATTCAGATGTATTCTCAAGTCCAGACGACAGAAAAGAAAAAAACTTCAATTTTATGCCTCACATGGCAGGGACCTTCCAGGCCATGGGAGTCCTTACCCTGTATCACATATTGGTTAAAAAGGTTATAAACGGAAAGTCTAGGAATAAAAAGGAAGGTTCTAATTTTCCTCCCAACAAAATTACATCTAAATGAATTTGTATAAGGTGAGATGTAAGTATTTAACTATAATTCATGCTGTTATTTTTTGTGAGCAAATAGTGGCTTAAACAGTATTGATACCCTTGCTATCTCTCTTTCAGTTAATTTCTAAAAGATTATACCTTAGAAGCATTATTGGGGTTAGGCCCAGAAGATCTAGGCCAATTTATCTCAGAAACTCACATTAATCTATTAATTTTCAGAGACTTTTATAATATGAATGAAAATAATGGCATAGAAAGAGAACTAGATAGAAAAGAGCCAAGGAGTTTACTGTAAAGAAATTTTGTGCAGACATGATTTTTAAACTCTTCTTTGGGCTAATATATAATTGTGTGTGTGTGTGTGTGTGTGTGTGTGTTGCTCAGTCATGTCCGAGTCTTTGCAACTCCATGGACTGTAGACTGCCAGCCTCCTCTGTCCTCCAGGCAAGGATACTGGAGTGGGTTGCCATTTCCTTCTCCAGAGGATCTTCCCAACCCAGGGATTGAACCTGGGTCTCCTGCATTGCCAGCAGAAGCTTTACCATCTGAGCTACTAGGGAAGCCCATGATATTTAATATTAATTATATTAATATTATATATATATATACTATTAATACTTACTCATTACTAGACAATATCTTCATATTCTTCATTGAGGTAAGTTGTTATTTAAAACTTCTAGAATTATTTCTGCTTTCAAATCACTTCCTCTAGTTTTCTATGAATATCAGCATTCTAGTTGATTTGGGGATTTTGGTTTTGTTTTAGATCTCTGAGAGCCCTGTCATAAAATGATGAGTAGCATTTGCTGCTTTTTAAATAGCTGATAGAATACGCTTGACACAGGGATGTCTTTGTGATGGTTCCTCAGTGCCCTGTTGGTTGTGATGCAGTCAGTTAACCCTTCCCAGCTCCCAGTCAAGGATCTAACTGACCTTGGTCTGTGCTGCTCCACGGGGAGCTGATTATTATTTCCTAGTAAGTCTCTACACAAGGACTTTTGCATATATTAAGAGCATCAGTGAGACTAGAGATCACTGGTAACTATTTAGAATCAATAAAAAAAAAAAAAGGTGCATTTCTTTCCATTTGGCCAGAGTTACAGTCACAAATTGTAATTAGGAAGTGTAATTTGGCAGACTTGTCCGTGAAAAATCTGTTCCACACAGAGAAAGACCAAGATCATTAAATCCATGTAGTAAACAACTGGAGCCCTTTTGCATTATTTATAGGTCTGGTCTTATTTCTAAGCACAGTTAGGTTTCTTGGTAACTAGCTCCCACTCACATTAAGCTTTTTCTCTTTTATTTCTACATGATCCATTTTCACTATTGTCTTTTTTTTTCTTTGTAATACCATAGGAAAAAAAAATCACTCCTCTAATTGCTCAGTCAGCCCATCATATTCTGTCTGCAGTGCTGTCCAGACATGGTTGCTGTGGGAAAAGCCCTGTTAATATGGCTCAATTTAATAAATAAGGCCTCAGAGCTCCTTGAACTCTTCGTTACATAGAATCTAACAGCTTTCACTCCACTCGGGCATTGATCTTATTCTATTTCCTGTAATGAACATCTGTGTACAAATTTTCAATCTAGTCATTTATTTCACTCTGATTATTCAAACGGAATGACAATTTGGCCTTACATGCTGAAGGGTAATCCACAGACCAATAGAATACCTTCTTTTGGTGCATCTTGAACAGTAAGGGCATTTCATTCCTCTTCAAAAAAATGAAGATAAGCAACTCCATTCTGAATTCTATTAGATTTACTTCAGAGCTGCACCAGTAGCCTTCCATTTACATACTCATATATGCATAACCCAGATACCCATGTCCTTTTAGCTCAAACCAATGTTAGCTGCTGCTGCTGCTGCTAAGTCGCTTCAGTCGTGTCCGACTCTGTGCGACCCCATAGACGGCAGCCCACCAGGCTCCACTGTCCCTGGGGTTCTCCAGGCAAGAACACTGGAGTGGGTTGCCTTTTCCTTCTCCAATGCATGAAAGTGAAAAAACAAAGTGAAGTCGCTCAGTCGTACCCGACTCCTAGTGACCCCGTGGACTGCAGCCTACCAGGTTCCTCCATCCATGGGATTTTCCAGGCAAGAGTACTGGAGTGGGGTGCCATTGCCTTCTCCCAATGTTATCTATTGCCTTTCATTTCAGAAACCTTTATTATTCTCCTCTTTAAAACATAACTCAAAATTCAACTTACATGGAAACACTCTGGAATTGGCTCTACTTATTCTACTTATTAATCTTTTTATTTAACTGTATGGGATGTGTCAAAGATACACAAAAGTATAGAGACTGATGTAATAAATACTAGCCGTGTAGTCATCACTGACGTAACTTGAACAGATTGTAACATGTCACTCTTGGTCATCAGCTACTCCTCACACAGGTAAAGATATCGTGCTGGAGTATTTTAAAACAACTCCCAGTTAAGATGCACATCTAATTTTTTAAACATAACAAAAGTATTATTATAACACTAAACAAAATTAAGTGTAATTCATACCATGTCTAACATTCATACCACATTTAACTGTCCCCCATTGTCTCAAAATTGTCTGTTTACAATCAGTTTGTTCCAATTTGGGTTCATGAATGTCTCCACATTGCATTTGGTTAGACTATTTCTTCAGTCACCTTTAATATAACAATTTGAGCTCCTTTCTTCAGAGCATTTACTTGTTGAAGAAACTGGCATTCTTACTTATCTTTCCAACATTTCCTCAGTATTGTTGGGCTGAGCTTGCCTTGCTTAATTTACAAGTAACCCCCAAGGTAGTCACATGGATATCTTCTAGGCTTTCAGCCTCCTAGAAGCTGCCCATCCATGACACTTAAATAACTTCTGTGCTTCATATAAATAAGCTAACATTATAAATCAGATTGATATAATCAGCATAAAGAAGGAATTTTGCTTTAAAATAATTGTTTTTATATATGTTGACCTCACTAAGAAGCTTTCATGCTCATTTTCATGGTAATTTATCCATAGGGCAACATGGGTTTGGGCCATCTTCCTAACAAGGCCTCAGCCCAAAGGAAAACTTGGGTAATTATTATATGCAAGATACGCACCCGGCACCTGTAAATACAATTGTCTGTGTATATGTAGCTTTCTCATGTGCTAGGAAACCATGCTTAGGATGACACATCTTTTCTGCAGTGAAAACCACCCTATTTTCAGTGTCTTAAAGATGATTTCTAAGATTTATAAAGTTGATAACTCAGATGGTTTCCTTTCCAAACATTTATATTTTCTTCACCCTAATAGCAGGAAGTTCATTTCAGATTACATTCCTGTTTGAATTGTTGTATTTCCTCCAAGTCAGAATAGAAACAAGTTGAGATGTATGATAAGTTTCAATATATTGTACAAATGGTACTGTTGCTGCTTGTTTGGATAACATTGCATAAGTAATTCATTCAAAATACACTGCCTAAACTGTCAGATAAAGGGAGTGGAGTGCTGAGTGGGCTCCTGAGAACAAATATGGGAATTTTACATATTTTTTTTCTTTTGAGCTACTTGAAATACTTTTTGAGATTTTGCATGCTACAGGAATATAGGCTTTAGGTTTACATAAATGGTATAGATTTGCACAGAAGAAATTAGTTTCTAGAATCATGTTGATAGTAGTTTTACTTTATTTTGGTTTTTCATGTCCCTTAATGTGATGATGGTTGGAACAATTATGAAATAAAATTTATAAGAAAGAACCTTAGAAAACCTTAATGGAGAACCCAAGGCAATTGCATTTAGTTTAAAAGATTTATAGTCAAGTCTGTATTTCAGAGAGCCAAATTGGATGCTTAGATAAATTCATCTTTTTTCTAAGAATATAAATTTAGTTTTGTAGATTTTTTTTCTTTTAGTTATAAACAGTGTGACTCTATTCACAGCTTAGAACTCTTATGGTTAAATTTCTTATTTTCCAAAATAATCATTTTTGAGGTTCCTACATATCCTGATGAGTAAAGATCTAATATTTTCCTCTTTATCAATCCTTCCTCTTAAGCATCCTTGGAGAAACTTTGGCCACAAACTGTCAGAGCTTCCTTTGTATAAAGTGTTCAAGCAGGTGTAGAGAGAATTGTAAAATCACATGAGCTTATTAATATACTTCATTTTGTGGATTGCTCCTATGCGAATCCACAGGTAACAGTCTTCCTGCCTACCTAGATGCTCGTTTTGGTATACTCCTTGTACTCCAAGTTTAAGTTCCCCTTAGCTCATTCCCACGTGCTCAGCCTTGGCATAGTGCCAAGCTTTGGGAACTTGGGCACCAGAGTACCCTCAGTTTTAGTCACAAGTCTCAGACAAACATATCCTAGTGACTTGAATACTCAGGCCTGTAGGACTTAAGCTTGAATGGACATGAGGACCATCTGAGCAACTTGAAAATAAATGCATATTCCTTGACCCCACACACAGAGCTCTCATCCAGGAGCTTTGGAATGAATACAGAAATCTTCAACTCCAGTAGCATTCCAGGAGTATCTGATGCCCCTAGAAATACACTGCCTACTAGAGCAGTGGTCTCATTTCACTGATACGTGTTTGAATCACCAGGGAGCTTTAAAAATGATATTAATGCCTGGGACCCTGCCCTCAACCAGTTGAATCAGAATGTTGGAGTTTAGCAAGGGCATGCACATGTTCCCAAAGCTATCCAGGTGATGATCATCTGCAGCTTGATGTGAGAGCCTCTGCCTGGCACTGGTCTGATGACTGCAGTCCACCAGACAACTCTTCTTCCAAGAGGTGAGAGTCTCTTGGAGCACTTAATGTTGTTGCCTGTCACATCAACTTCCTAAAGTCTACCACTCTCCCCTCAACCAGGTTTTCACATCTTTAAAATTCATGGACCTCTGTTCATTTCATACAGATTGGCTTTTCCAGTGTTGTGCCTATTAAATGAAGAGAGAACTAGAGCTAAGAAACAAGTGTTTTCACCTGCATTTGCCCAATTAATGTAACTTTTCCTACAGCAGTACCAACAAGTTGTGTTCACCGTACACAGAGAAAGTCTTCCTTGGATAAAGCTGTTTTAAATCTTTTTACACACCCCATCACACACTCCTGTACTACAGGGTAGTTTAGTTTTAACATACAGATCCAGAGGGTCTGACTCTAGGCTGCAGTGTCAGCCTAGACCAAAAACCTGAAAGGCCCACGTAAATCAATCTGACGGGGCCATTTAGGCTGGTTCAATGAAGCCTTAACTTTAGGACCAAGGTCTAAATGTTTCTTCTGCTTCCTCAATAAAAAATGAATAATTTCTAAAACCAATAGGGGGGAAATGGCTTCGGGAGGAAAGAGGACTTAGACATCACTTGTTGTTTTTCTTTAAGACATTTTACCTTAAAGCAATTTTACATCTATGTTCCATAGGTAAAAAAATAATGACTTGGTTTTAAAAATTCAGTCAATATCTTGGGAAAACTAAAATAGATAAACCAGAATTATTTGACCCTTTTTTGAGACTCCATATGTAATTATTGGAAATGCCAACTATGATGTGATAGATTAAGATTGCTGAAAGTTTTGTCTTAATTTTTTAAATTGGAGGATAATTGCTTTACACTGTTGTGTTGCTTTCTGCTGTACACCAGCATGAATCAGCCATAAGTATACATGTGTTCCCTCCCTCTTGAACCTCCTTCCCTGCTCCCAGCCCATCCCACCCATCTAGGTTGCCACAGAGACCCGGTCGAGCTCCCTGTGTTATACAGCAACTTCCCATTAATTATCTGTTTTACATATGGTAACATATATATTTCAGGGCTACTCTCTCAATGCGCCCCACCCTTGTCTTCATTTTAAACTCATGCTTGTTATTTGTGCATGTGAAGAACTTGTACACAGAGGGAAGTAGGGAGGGACTTCGACACTGCCCTCTCCCGTTCGTCATTAATCACTTCAAAGCCGTCACAACAAGCTTTCAATGTAATTTTAAAAAGAAACATGCTTTTTTATGCAAATGGAGCTCTGTGACAAGTTTCATAAGCACTCTCCCCCACCCAAACCTTCCAAAGAGTTGACTGCCACTAAGTCCCTTCTAGGTAGGGGCTTCCCAGGTGGCACAGTGATAAAGAATCTGCCTGCTAATGCAGGAGACGTGGGTTGTATCCCTAGATTGGGAATATCCCCTGGAGTAGGAAATGGCAACCCATTCCAGTATTCTTGCCTGGAAATTTCCATGGGCAGCAGAGCCTGTCTGTTTTCTCTTTTAAATAATTCATTTCTAAATATAATCCACATGTGACTTAATATCTTTGAAAGTGAAAGTATTAGTTGCTCAATTATGTCCAACTCTTTGCAGTCCCATGGACTATATAGCCGGGCAGGTTCCTTTGTCCTTGAAATTCTCCAGGCAAGAATCTTGGAATGGAGGCCCTTCTCCAGGAGATCTTCCCAACCCAGGGATAGAACCCAGGCCTCCCGCATTGCAGGCAGATTCTTTACCATCTGAATCACCAGGGAAGCCCTAAAATCCTTAATGACATCTAATAAAACCTGCTGTGTGTGTGTGTTTGCTTCTGTTGTGTCTGACAGATATCTGTTATTTTAAAAATGCTATAGGATCAATTTAATGACCACTGTGATTACTAGAAACACTCCTACCAGATTTCTGCTGCAAATAAAGAGTCAGAAGAGGATTTCTCCACCTAAGTAAAATAATGTTAGGTTAATTCCTGATTAAGGGTAATTACATTCAAATTCATGATAAATAGCCCTTTGCTTTTCCTTTAGCCATTACTTGTCGAAAGCAAGATGGAGGGCAGGCTGGCATCCATGAATGCCTCCGGTATGCAGGCCCTGTGCCAGCCCTCACCCAAGCCTGCCAGATGCCTTGCCAAGATGACTGTCAGCTCACCAGCTGGTCCAGGTTTTCTTCATGCAACGGAGACTGCGGTGCAGTTAGAACCAGAAAGCGTGCTATTGTTGGTAAGAATAATTGGGATGCCAAAGCCAACACTTGCCAAGGCAGAAAAACATAATAAAAAGTCAGAACAAGATAGTTCTGACAATGTATTTGGAAAATGCACGGATATGCCTTATTCTTGCTGTCGTAACACTTAATATGGCAGCGGATTCAGAGCTGTATTTTAACATAAGGTGGCTGTGACAGATGCATTATGTACTTTTAGTAGAAAAAGTAGCCTTGAAAATTGAACTCTGTCTGCCTAAACGATCTGTGCTAGATTACTTTTTGGTTTAAACATGTACTTTTGTTGAATTACCAATAGACTGTGAGGTGCTTAGAAAAAAAGTTTTTTAGGAACACAGGGAGAGGTTTTGACTTGGTTTTCTTAAGTCATTCTCCTTGTCACAACCTCAGATTATCCTTCATCATCTAGAAGAAAAATACGACATTAATTCTGTATCTGAAAGCTTTATTTTAAAAGGTAGTCACAGTGGCAAAAAGCATAATGAACAGAAACAGGAGCCATCATGCTGAACTAAACTCTGAGGCATTCAAAAATACTGTCAGTGGCCAGAGAAACCTAAAAATGCTCATGCTAGTAGAGTATTCAGAATCTGAAGTGGTAAAATGGACCAGCTGTCATAATAAAGACTATTGAAAACTGTATTAAGGCAGCTTATGAAAGTTAAATATATATATAAGACATATGTAGTTATGTGCAATATAATTAATATATATGAGATAAATATATGTAATCTAATTAAAATAATGGTTTTATTCAGGCACATATTACTATTATACTCAAGTTTTTATCTTACAAGGGAATTTATTTAGGTTTACACACAAACTATTTCTAATATTTTTATTTGATATTAAACATTTTCATTTTTAATATCATTATTCCCTACATTAATCACCAAGTATGTCAAAATGATTGTTCTTCAGAACTATTGAAAGATGTGAAATCACAATCAGAAAAGTAAATGTGAAACTCATTTTCTGAACAGCTGCTGCTGCTAAGTCGCTTCAGTCGTGTCCGACTCTGTGCGACTCCATAGACGGCAGCCCACCAGGCTCCCCCATCCCTGGGATTCTCCAGGCAAGAACACTGGAGTGGGTTGCCATTTCCTTCTCCAATGCATGAAAGTGAAAAGTGAAAGGGAAAGGGAAGTCGTTTCTGACTCTTAGAGACCCCATGGACTTCAGCCTACTAGGCTGCTCCGTCCATGGGATTTTCCAGGCAAGAGTACTGGAGTGGGGTCCCCTTATATAACTATACCATCTATTTGGACTTAACAGAAAGTTAGTTAACTGTGTGGGCCTGTGCAGTGATTGTCTCTCCATGTCATATTTTTGCACAGATTATAAAGCAGATATTTATGCAGTTACCTCAGACTCCCCAGTCACTGAAAGCACGTGATCATTTGAGAGGATTTTAATCCTTTCAAGGAGTGTAAAATTCAGCACAACAGTTAGTGCCTTATTCAAAATGGGCTTTTTTAAACTGAGAACAAAAAGAAAATTTTCACTATGCAAAGCACCCAGTATAACAAAAACATACATAAAAAGCACTGCGGAGGGAGAAAGTAGCATTTATTTATAGGCTACACTTGAATACAGTTGAAAATACAGAAAGGAAGTTAGGAAAGGAAAAAAAAAAAACAAACCTAGGGATGCTTGGTATTAATAATGGTATTTTCCGACTTAATTTTCTCCACAGGAAAAAGTAAGAAGAAGGAAAAATGTAAAAATTCTCATCTGTACCCCCTGATTGAGACGCAGTACTGTCCCTGTGACAAGTATAACGCACAGCCTGTGGGAAACTGGTCCGACTGCATTTTGCCCGAGGGGAAGGCGGAAGTGTTGCTGGGAATGAAGGTCCAAGGAGATATCAAGGAATGTGGTCAAGGATATCGCTACCAGGCGATGGCATGCTATGACCAGAATGGCAGGCTCGTGGAGACGTCCAGGTGCAACAGCCACGGTAGTCCAGTTTTTCCTCACTGTTGAACATTCGTTATCTTTGGGGTTGAAATGCACATGTTTCAGAATGGAGGGAAATGAAAGTTTACTGAAGTGAGTTCTACACTGAACATCAGGGGCACCACCACACTGTATGTCTATCATTTATATATAACAGGACATTCAGTGGCACTTGTCTCATTGTCCAGAAGTTGGCAACCAAGTCCCAAAGCTGGTGGACAAGGAAGCCTTGCTGTGCAGTGCTTAGTCATTCAGTCGTGTCCAACTCTTTGTAACCATATGGACTGCAGCCCGCCAGGCTTCTCTGTCCATGAGATTCTCCAGGCAAGAATACTGGAGTGGGCTGCCATGCCCTCCTCCAAGGGATCTTGCCAACCCAGGGACTGAACTTAGGTCTCCCGCATTACAGGCAGATTCTTTACCAAGTGAGCCACCAGCGAAGCCATCACCTTACATGTAGCCAAAATGGTGCCAGAGACCTCCTCTGGGGCTGAGTAGGCTTGACAATCCCCAGCAAGTCTGTGTACAGAGAGTGGGGAGGAGTAGAGAAGATGTCACCAAAATTTGATAATAAAGTTTTGAACTAGACAGACTTTTAAGAACTGAACTGGCAAGATTCATGACGTGCCTAAGGTGCATTCAGTGGCAGAGGAGAAAGATTGAAAGCCATAATTCGTGAAAACTCGAGTATCTCTTGTTTATTCATCATTAAGTTGAGACTGGCCCAAACAAACAAAACCAGAAAAAGGTACGTAGAGTTAGGAAATTTTTGTTTTCTAAAGAAACAAAAAGTATATCAAAAAAAAAAAGAAGCTAATTTACTGTGTTAATGAGTTGCCAAAAGTTTGCGAAGAGTGGTTTTGGCCAAAGTATGTAGTGAACTCTTTGGTTCTACGTCATAATATAGTCAGCTTTAAGCAATATTTGTTCATTCTTTTAATGTATCTGTCATTTTATTATGGAATGAGATCAGTTTCCTATGGGTCAGCCTGAATGATGGATGTCACTTGAGGATGTCACGAATGTCACAAAATATTGTTTGTACCAGTATTTGCAAACATTGGACAGTGATCTTCCTCCCTTCATGGAGGTAACCTGAGAAAGATGAATTAAACTACTAGGAGAGAGGTACATGGCAGTTCCCGGCCAACCTTGCTGCAATAGCTTCTGCTATTGGAACAGAACTCCTCCAGTTTTATTATATAGTTCAGAAGACATCATGAGCTAATAGGATCATCTCACATAGATAAACCATTATGGGGTATCGTGGTGACACGCTTATGGAATCTCTTAAATCTGTCCCCAAAATGAAGTTTCCAAAAGCCCTGACTTTTTTTTTTAACCTTATCTAATAATTACTGTTATATCAAAGTCTAGTGATAGGAGCCCCCATTATAAGACTCCATTATGTTGAGGCTCTGGATATAAGAATTTTGTATATGTGCATTTCTAAATTTAAGATTATTCTATGCATTTAGAACAATATTAAGTTTAGTATGCCTTGAAAAATTTCTGTAAGAGTAATTGCTTTTTTATTCTCTGTATCAAATAACATTTTTGTTGTTCGGTAGCTAAGTCAGTATATCTGACTCTGCGACCCCATCAACTGCAGCACACTAGGCTCCTCTGTCCTCCACTGTCTCCCGGACTGTGCTCAAGTCCATTGAGTCAGTGATGATATCTAACCATCTCATCCTGTGCCACTCCCTTCTCTTTTAGCCTTCAATCTTTCCCAGTATCACGGTCTTTTCCAAAGAGTCAGCTCTTTGCATCATATGGGCAAAGTATTGAATCTTCAGCATTAGTCCTTCCAGTGAATATTCAGGACTGATTTCCTTTAGGATTGACTGGTTTGATCTCCTTGTTGTCCAAGGGACTCGCAAGAGTCTTCTCCAGCACCACTGTTCAAAAGCATCAATTCTTCAGCACTCAGCCTTCTTTATGGTCCAACTCTAATAGTGGTAGATGACTACTAGAAAAACCATAGCTTTGACTATACAGATCTTTGTTGGCAAAGTGATGTCCCTGCTTTTGAATATGCTGTGGAGGTTTGTCACAGCTTTCCTTCCAAAGACCATGCGTCTTTTCATATCATGGCTGAAATCACTGTCTACAGTGATTTTGGAGCCCAAGAAAATAAAGTCTATCACTGCTTCCACATTTTCCCCTTCTATTTGCCATGGAGGGATGGGACCAGATGCCATGGTGTTAGTTTTTTGAGTGTTGAGTTTCCAAGCCAGCTTTTTCACTCTTCTCTTTTCACCCTCATCAAGAGTCTCTTTAGTTCCTTTTCACTTTCTGCCGTTAGAGTGGTATCATCTGCATACCTGAGATTGTTGATATTTCTCCTGGCAATCTTGATTCCAGCTTGTGCTTCATCCAGCCCGGCATTTCACGTGTTGTACTCTGCGTATAAGTTAAATAACATAGATGCTATATATAGCAAGAAAAATGTAAATGCACTTCCCATTCTGAGGTGATATGATGATAATATAGAAGATCCATAGTTAGTCATTAAAACGTAAAATTGAAGATCACTTAAAAAATGTTTCTCCTGACTTGTAGCATGTAAGTGTTTGCTCATGTTTTAAATTGTTACTCGTAGTGAATCACCAGGATAATCATTTGTTTTTAATACAGCCTGTAAGCTTTCAGAATGACTCTCATCTGTTCTCTCTTTTACCCTGATGTGCTAATTAGATGCATGAGCACTTCAGTCAACCACTTAACAGTCAATCTTATTTTTAGAAAAAAAAGAAAAAGAAAACTTTAAAAATATCTTGTGGCTCTCATGAAATGTTTCAGTTCTGTTCAATGGCTCAGTCATGTCTGACTCTTTGTGACCCCATGGAGTGCAGCACACCAGGCTTCCCTGTCCATCACCAACTCCCAGAGCTTGCTCAAACTCATGTCCATCAAGCCAGTGATGCCATCCAGCCATCTCATCCTCTGTCGTCCCCTTCTCCTCCTGCCCTCAATCTTTCCCAGCATCAGAGCCTTTTCCAGTGAGTCAGCTCTTCGCATCAGGTGGCCAAAGTATTAGAGTTTCAGCTTCAGCATCAGTCTTTCCAATGAATATTCAGGACTGATTTCCCTTAGGATTGGCTGCTTTGACCTCCTTGCAGTCCAAGGGACTCTCAAGAGTCTTCTCCACAAAAATGTTTGAACCCTTGAAGAAAGTACAACTACAGAAAAAACTGAAATTGACCAAAAGCAGTAGACTTCCTGCCTTAGCACTGTCGATTCAAAGCACGAAGAATTCAGTACTATATTTTAAAAGAAAAGCACATCTAGCAAAAAGGTGGGTCCCCGGAAGCACTGAACTTCATGGAAATTGTGTATGGATCGCAGTTCTTCAAGTGAACTGTTCAGTGAACTGTTCCAATTTAGTTCTTTGTGTCTATCCAGCATCATTCCTTTCTCAGTGGATCTGATCTATGATGCATGTCCAGTGGGATATTTTAGTGTTTGCTAACAGTTTTACTCAAAGTCTGAGGAAATTGACTCTCTATTGCCTGATTTCTTTGGAATTACTACTAATGTTCTGTCAATCCTGATAGTGGAATGCTATCACTTTGGTACTCTATCCTAGGCGTTCTCTAAATTGCAGTTTCTATGACCCCTGCCTTTGCTCAGCCAAATCAGCTTTCCAGATGTATGGTGGAAATGGGGTTTTTAAGTGGCTTTCAAGAAAAGTCTCTTACAGCTTTCAGTTTAAACATAAAATTGATCCCCACGTGTGTGCAGTGCAAAGACACTAATCCCCTGTCCTGCTCAATAGTGGCCTTATGGCATTTCTATTTAATCTGTGTTATCCATCTGTGGATCATATTATCAGTTATTATACTGATAAAACAGTTTGACTGTCATCAGTTTAAGTATATTATTTTAGGTCATTTCCCATGTGGTTACCATTTTTTTTTAAAGCATCTGTAACTCAAGGCACAATTCTGTCTGATTTCTCATAGTCATAGACTCTGTACTGAAAACCAATACCAATACTCCAAAAATCAGATCTTAAAGTATACCTGGGAGCCAAATAAATGTTTACCCCTCCTGATACATGGTATTAAATATAGTTCCCATGCAAATGTTAATATATGAATAGATTTTGGGCTGTTATGTCTCCTAACCTCATAATACAAACTACATATATTTACTTTTGCTATGAAATCTTGGACAGTGTCACTGTTGGCAACAGATTATAAATCATTCAAAAACCAAATTACACGTTTTCTCGTCACTGCTAGAATCCTCTAAGACCTTGATTGTTGTTGTTCATCGCTAACTCGTGTCCAACTCTTTGCCCCCATGGACTGCAGCACGCCAGGCTTCCCTGTCCTTCACTATCTCCCAGAGTTCGCGCAAACTCATGTTCATTGATTCAGTGATGCCATCCAACCATTTCATTCTCTGTTGCCTCCTTCTCCTCCTGCCCTCAGTATTTCCCAGCATCAGGGTCTGTTCCAAAGAACTTGATTGGTTTACTAGAAATTGATTGCCTATGCAAATAGTACTAGGTACTTCTCCAGTTAATTACTCTTAAAATTTCACATAACAAGAGGTAGAACTTCTGGAATTATGATATCATTTAACCTCTATATTTTGAAGAATCATAGAGGTAACCTAGCTTATGCAAGGTACATGTATATAAGATTCTTATTGAAATGTGACAGATTTTATTATGCTGTCCCTCAACCCTACCAAGATCGCCCAAAACCCCTTTTTCTGCTCAACGTTTTGTATTTCAAAAGCATATATCACTCTATAACATACCATGTAATTTATTTATTATATTTTTGTCTATGTTGTATCTCCTGTACAAAAATGTAAATTGATGAAGTTATCTTTGACTACTCTATTCACTCATGTATCCCAAGCACTAGAACAGTACGTGCTCAGTAAGTATTCATAGGATGAATGAATGAGTGAAGAGTTGGAGAGAATTTTTACAGCTATGTTTGATCTACAGTCAGGCTTGGACACTTTTTCAAACAATGTCCTTCCCTGTGTCACAATTCTGGGGTATAATCAAACAGATCACTGAGAACTAAGATCTTTGGAATAAACATATATAATCCACAAACTTTCTACATGCTCTTCATCAAGTATGTGTGCTTCTCTCTGCCTACTGAATTGTAGGTAGGTTCAGAATTGCCTGATTTGCACAACACCAGATTTGGACAACAGCTTTTCTCTTGGTTTATATTAGTAAACTGAGACAACTTGCTTTCTTCCAGCCTATATTTACAGCTTTAATTGGGAATATTGAATTTTTATTTAATTCTCTTTGTGTCCACTCAACTTCCCTTGAGAAAATAAGGAGTAACATTTCTATTAGATTTATCTCAAAACAACGCTTTCAAGGTGAATGGGATAAATTGAAAAAGTGCCAGATACTCAAGTCTTGAGCACTTTGAATTATGTAATTTCTTCCAGACACTTCTCTTCAATCTTTACTCTCAGCATATTTGTCTATGATGTTCCTCATATCGAGTTTAAGCCACAATGCACTATCAACAGATATTCTAAAACTGAACTCATTTTTATTTGTGATGTTTTATCATCTGTTAATGTCAAATAAGCAGAAAAGCCTATCTCATAGGACTGTTTTTATTGAGCCCGTGCTGTTATGTATACATAGGTCTCCTATCACCTAAAAGTAATTTTATATATTGCTGTTGATACCTATCAAATACTTACCAACTTGGACAGACTCTGAGCAAACTTGAGAATCAGCTTTTAGGTTAAGTTGCGTGTGTACTCAGTTGCTTCATTCATGTCTGACTCTTTACGACCCCATGGACTGTAGCCTACCAGGCTCCACTGTCTATGGTTAAATTATTTGTTATCAAATGTTTTCCTAAAGGGCCAAAAGCAAATATTTCAGGCTCTGCAGGCCAAAAGGTATCTGTAACCACTACCCAATTCTGCAGTTATAGCATGAAAGCAGCCAGAGACAATATGTGAGTGAATTGCACAGGTATGTTCCAATAAAACTTTATTTAAAAGAATAGGCTGTCAGCCTAGGCTATCATTTGCCAACTGGGATTTGAACCCTTCTTACTCAGACCAGCAGTGTAGACATTCCAGAAAAGCCACTGGAAATTCAGCCCACATTGCAGAACTGCCGAGTCATCTTCATTCTGACAAGATGGTAGGGAGGTGGGGGTGTGCAGAGGGTGTCAAAATAATCAAAACCTAATGGGTGATAGTTCCCTTGCTTACCAGTTGTGGGGAGGAACACAAACATTAGGAAGTTTTAAAAATTTGTAAATATGGATCTTTATAAGGTGAATGCCTATTTAGGTATGATTTTGAAAACAGAATGAGTTCTGTAGGATCTTCTGTGAAAGGATATTGGCAAGTTAACGATTGCCCTGAGGATGAGCAAAGTCTTTTTTGGCTCAGATTGGGAAACAGGAGAAAGCGCTGTGTTTATTTACTGCTCTGTTCATAAACAGAGTACGGTATTGTATTAAAGTGTTGTGTGTGCTTTTGACTTTGTGCACTCAGGATTCACAATCCAGTGACTAAATTCTAGGACTTTGTCCTGCCTTTTGACCATCATGCTGGCATTCAGATAGCTGTGCTACTTGTTCCAGGACACATTACACTCTTTTAATTGTTTCAGTCTTTTAACTACAGTCGCTATTGAATTGTTCAGCATAGTTTGTCTAATGCCTCAGTGGTATAAGATTAATTTCCCTTTAACATTAATTCTAAAGTAGAATGATTTATATTGATTCTTTCATGCTTTCTCTCTTTGCCTCACATGTTATGAATGGTATCACAGAGAACCTTCTGGACAGTAATAAATGGCTTTAGCAATTAGTTTTCGAAGCATCAGTGGGGTTCAAAGTATGCCCATTAAAATTTGATATTTTGCAAAACCCTTTCTGGCACCCACAGTCATTCTTACAGGTTGCTTCATAGGGGGTTTGTACTGCAATACTAATTATTTTAATAAAAAGAAAGCTCTGCAAACTTTACAAGTGAAACAAAGGCTTTTTAGTAAGATATTTTCATTTTATAATGATAGCCCACCCTATGACAACATTTAGTATTATTGCATAATAACCTAAATGGTCTCCATCTTTATTTCACCAGTTTCCTGCAGGTATGATGTGGATGATTTGAAAACAGGTATCGTGTTTGAATGATCGTCCCTCAGTGTCGTAAGGAACTGTAAATGCTGGATGCTGCTTTATTAGTCAGAAATTCTCGTATACGTGCCACCAAGTGTGGGGTTTTTTTTTTCCTATTAGGATTTATGGGAACAAACAAAAGACCATCAGCAAAACTTAGAAAAGGAATGCATCCTAAGTGTATTTCTTGTACAAGTGCCCAATTGAAATTTTTAAAATTCAGAGAATACTCAATTTACAAGTAAATTTTAGATCAAGAACATGTACTTTTAAGACATTGTGGAGCTCAGAGTACATCTGAGAAAATTCATTATGGATATGAAGAAAGTAGATTCTGAAATAAGCTACATGACCACTGAACCATAATATGCCTGGAATGTTTTCCTTTTTGTAATGAAATTCTATAGAAGATGATATAAGGTTAACGTTAAAGGTTAATTAGAAACAAAATGGAGTGAGAAATTATTCCTTATTGTAGTAGATGCCTGTATTTGAGGAAGAGCATGTTTCATTAAACCAGGAAAAGAGGCAATTTTTTAATTTTTAATTTTTTAAATGAACTGAAACGGCGTGCTGATTTCTCTAAGAAACTTTTTCAGTTGGTAGTATTTTTCTAATGTCTTAATTCATTTTAGAATTTAAATCTTTCATTTGATAACACAGATGAAGCTAGTGTTTGCTTTTATAGTCATCTTTCACAATTGAGATCTTTTTCCCTTCAAATGTAAAGAGACAGGCAGAGAGTGAGAGACTTTTCCTGAGGTAGAAGATGCAAGTTTAAAGAACCAGGGAAATAAAGAAGGGGCTACTGTGGATATGTGGGCACAAAAAGAAACCAGGTGCCTAGGGTGGAGCATAAATAAAGTGTGGGTACCAGCATTATTTCCTAACAGGCTCCCTGAAGGAGGACCCTAGAGGTTGAGGGTGACTTTCCTTGGCAGTTTTCCTGCAGCTACCATTCATGCTGTATGAGATGGGAATACTTCTGGTATTATCACTTAGTTCTGTGTGCTCTATGTCACAGAGACCTCAACTTAACTAGTACTTATAAGGTTTTAAACTGGGCTCCATGGAGCCCCTCAGGCGAGGCTGTCAAACATAGCCTCCAGGATCCCCCATACATGGACTGGGCTTTCTACCTTTTAGGAACAGTGTTTCACTGCTTAAAATAAAATTTAACTACCAAGGACAATTCATTATTTGCAACAGCAGCAGAGAAAAATCTATTTACATTTGTCTTTATCAACAATATCTGCTATTATGTTTTATTCCACATCCTTTCTTTTGGGCTCTGACCCCTCCCCCTCCCCAATGCCTTAGAGGAAAGATAATACTGAGTGAGTGAGGGAAAGTCGCTCAGTCCTGTTGACTCTTTAAGGCGACCCCATAGTCTATATACAGCTCATGGACTTCTCCAGGCCAGAATACTGGAGTGGGTAACCTTTGCCTCTCCAGGGGATCTTCCCAGCCCAGGGATCGAACCTAGGTCTCCCGCATTGCAGGCTGATTCTTTACCAGCTGAGCCACAAGGGAAGCCCTCAGTTCAGTTCAGTCGCTCAGTTGTGTCCAACTCTTTGTGACCCCATGAATCGCAGCACGCCAGGCCTCCCTGTCCATCACCATCTCCCAGAGTTTACTCAGATTCACATGCATCGAGTCAATGATGCCATCCAGTCATCTCATCCTCTGTCATCCCCTTCTCCTCCTGCCCCCAATCCCTCCCAGCATCAGAGTCTTTTCCAATGAGTCAACTCTTCGCATGAGGTGGCCAAAGTACTGGAGTTTCAGCTTTAGCATCATTCCTTCCAAAGAAATCCCAGGGCTGATCTCCTTCAGAATGGACTGGTTAGATCTCCTTGCAGTCCAAGGGACTCTCAAGAGTCTTCTCCAACACCACAGTTCAAAAGCATCAATTCTTCGGCGCTCAGCCTTCTTCACAGTCCAACTCTCACATCCATACATGACCACTGGAAAAACCATAGCCTTGACTAGATGGACCTTTGTTGGCAAAGTAATGTCTCTGCTTTTGAAATATGCTACCTAGGTTGGTCATAACTTTCCTTCCAAGGAGTAAGCGTCTTTTAATTTCATGGCTACAGTCACCATCTGCAGTGATTTGGGAGCCCAAAAAGATAAAGTCAGCCACTGTTTCCACTGTTTCCCCATCTATTTCCCGTGAAGTGATGGGACCAGATGCCATGATCTTCATTTTCTGAATGTTGAGCTTTAAGCCAACTTTTTAACTCTCCACTTTCATTTTCATCAAGAGGCTTTTTAGTTCTTCTTCACTTTCTGCCATAAGGGTGGTGTCATCTGCATATCTGAGGTTATTGATATTTCTCCCGCCAATCTTGATTCCAGCTTGTGCTTCTTCCAGCCCAGTGTTTCTCATGATGTATTCTGCATATAAGTTAAATAAGCAGGGTGATAATATACAGCCTTGACATACTCCTTTTCCTATTTGGAACCAGTCTGTTGTTCCATGTCCAGTTCTAACTGTTGTTTCCTGACCTGCATACAAATTTCTCAAGAGGCAGGTCAGGTGGTCTGGTATGCCCATCTCTTTCAGAATTTTCCACAGTTTATTGTGATCCACACAGTCAAAGGCTTTGGCATAGTCAATAAAGCAGAAATAGATGTTTTTCTGGAACACACTTGCTTTTTCGATGATCAGATAACACTAACTTCAGTGAAATGATTAGGTGTGGTAATCTTGCTGATGACTATGATAATTTGATTGATAAAACCACAGAGTTGTTCATTACTCATGTTGTGTTATGTTTTTGTTGAGGTTGTTGTAGTTGTTTAGTCACTAAGTCATGTCCCACTTTTTTGCTATCCCAGGGACTCTAACCTTCCAAGCTCCTGTCTGTGGGATTTTCCAGGCAAGAATACTGGAGTGGGTTGCCAGTTTCTCCTCCAGGGGATCTTCCCGACCTAGGAATGGAACCTCCGTCTCCTGCATTGCAGGCAGCTTCTTTACCGCTGAGCCACCAGGGAAGCCTATTGTATTATAAGGTTTCATAATTCATAGAGATACTAACTGACTCTCATATAGAATCCTGTTATATTAATGCCCTGCACGTCCAAAGTAACTGTAATACCCATTAGTTGAATATAGTCTAATACCCTTTAGTTGAGTGTCTTCTCATTTCAGGACTCCCCCTGTGGCTCAGTGGGTAAAGAATCCGTCTGCAATGCAGGCCACACAGGAAACTAAAGTTCAATCCCTGGTCTTTTTCTACTTCAAAGTATCATCAAAATGGTTATGTAGTGAGGAAGGCTTATACGTAGGAATTTTTTTGTAAATGCATGAAGAATTAGACATAAATCATATGGTTTATATTAGACATAAACCATGTCAGTGGGCTCAAAAGTAACCTGAGAGCACTCCAACATATTTGTGGACATTTTAAAGTTAAATTTAAAAGGAAAATCTTCACTTGCATTTACTCTCCAGTGTTTAGCCATTTTTTCATAGTTACATTGAAAGCCAGTTTAGCCCTGACAGGAAATTGTAGTTAATCTGCATAAACACAAAATGGTCTTTTAAAATAGTCATTAAAAAAATATTCAAGAAGTTTATCTGCATAACAGTTTCCTCTCTCTTTGCCATAAGTTTAACCTTTACTTCTTTAAAACTTTATAAATTAAGAAGAAATTTTCTTAAGTTTAGGGGTTTTGTTTTTGTTAGCTTTTGCATTTTTTCCCTTATCTAGAAATGGACATAGGAAGGTCTAATTAAACATTAACTCTGTACAGCTCAAAACATGAATCCAGTTTTAATGCATTATAATTACAACCTGTCAGAATGATCTGTTTCTTACTGGTCCAGTGAGATGCTGTAGGAAAAAATTAAGAAGCATATAATGCAGTGTCTAAGTCATTCCCCTAGAGAGTCACAGTTCATGTTAGCAAACAAACAACACACAAAAAGAAGAAAGCCCAGGGTAAAAAGACCTGTTTAACCTAGTTTAATGCAACAATTTTCCAACTTGCTTGACCATGTCATTTATAAAAATCATGTTTAACACCTATTAGGATCTTCCCAACTCAGGAATCAAACCCAGGTCTCCCACATTGCAGGCAGATTCTTTACTGTCTGAGCCACCAAGGAAGCCAAGAACCCAACAAACTAGTGTTTAAAGATCATCCTTTGGAAATACTCGTGGGCTGCTGTCGGCGGGGTCGCACAGAGTCAGACACGACTGAAGCGACTTAGCAGCAGCAGCAGCAGCAGCAGCATGTCATTGTGTGATTCTTGTTGACTAAAAGAACAGTGCCCTGAAGGATCCAGTTAAAAATAAATCACTCTGTTTCAAAGTTAGTTTCTTATTACTTCATAATCTGAACACTCTATCAAATATGTTTATATTGCTGACAAAGCCCTATTTCCAAAATGGGTTCTTAGAACTTTTTTTCCAATTTTTAATACAATATTAATTAAAACTATAAATGTTAGATTTGGGGAGAAAAAGTCCATAAATGCCTTCATGTATGTAATTATTCTCAAAGTTTTTATTTTGGTTGAATAAGTAAACTTTGGATATGGGCTCTTGCATAAATAAGTTTATTTCCTTTTTAAATAAAATATACATCTGAAAGTAGAATTCATTTCTGTCACTAACTACCTGGACTTGGGCTAAACTTCACAGGTTAAGGGTTCAGTCCTCTACAAGACTGCTCTCGCCTCCGACATGAGCTGTGCATGTTCGGGAATCCCGGGTGAGCCTCGCTTCTGACCAACTGGCCACAGATTTCAGGTCCCCACTACTCCCTCAGGTTCAATAATTCACTGGGATGATTCAGAGAACTCAGAAAGCACCATACTTACAGTTAGAGTTTTATTATAGCAAAAGGATAAAAATCAGAACCAGTCAATAGAAGGGACACACAGACGAGGGCTGGGAGGGTCCCAAACACAGGGCATCCGTGCCGTCGCCCCGTGGAACCAGGAGACATCACCATCTTGGCCCCTGGATGTCCTTTACCAGCCTGAGCTTTTGTATCTAGAGTTTTCTAGTGGGGAAGGAGTTATTGTGTAGGCATTATTAGTTGAATCATTGACCACACAGTTAAACTCAATCTCCTCTCCCCAGAGATTGGGAGGATATCAAGAGGCTGAAAGCCCCAAGCTTTTTAAATACATGTTTAGTCTATATGGTATAGTCATCCCCTTTCCTTAGACATCTTCGCATCAACTCACATGTAGTCTAAGAGGCCCAGCATGAATAACAAAGATACTCCTGTCACTCAGGAAATTTCAGAGCTTAGAAGCTGTCTGCCAGGAATCAGAGAAACAGAACAGCCGAAGTCTTCATTATACAGCAGTGTTTTAGAGTTTGCTCTTAGAAATGGCCTTGATCGTGAACTGCATAGGTATACTGCCTGAATCTGAATGCTCCTAGTCATTGCGTAAGCTATCGGTATTGGAAGAGCAACAGCTACAAAATCTGACAGCAGTTAAAACTACTGTTGAAATTTTCTGAAAAAGTCTATAAGTACCTAGCAGATATGAAGAGATATGTCTTCACATGTATATGAAACAAAAATATAAAAATAAAATTAAAATAACTGTTTATTGCAGTTACATAAGCTTACCTGAATACTTCATTATGAACATTTTAATTGCCTAGGGTTGATTCATAACCTTTCATACACTGAATGTAAGAATTTTATAGGTAGAATAGTTGATTATAGGTGTTTGGATATATACACGGTAGTTTAGTTTCCCCAGCTTTTCAAGTTATCTGTTCTTAATCTATAATTACAAAAGAATATTCTATTCATTTTGAAACTATTTTTCAGTAACCTTTTTCAGTATTTTCAAATCCATAAGGACCATAGTAGATAAACTTCTAGCTAAATGTTCTCATTTGCAATTGCAGTCATGTGCATATAACACACATTTAAGCAGGATAGATTTTTCAGGTCACTTTTGAGATTAATCCAGATGTTTCCAATGGAGTGCCAGCAGAGCTCATTCACACAGCTGTAAATCAGAACCAACCAATATGTTCCACGTGCTTTCAAAATGAATTCTTTAATCTATCAACAGTACACCTTTCAACAGCACGATATCATAATTGGGAAAGTTGTTGAAAGCTACTTTATCTGCACATTCATAATTCAAATGAATGAGGTGACTGGATATATCTCAAAGGTCCTCTGGTTGCCACTCAAAGCCTGCTAATTTTGTGTTCATCTCAACCTGAAAGCAGCCATCAGAACAAATATAGATACAAAAACTACAATCAAAATTCAGGAGTTTGATTTTTTCATGTGTCATATTCTGTGTTGAGCTACCAAGTTTTAACACCCTCATTGTGAAGTCATTTATTTTATTCCAGCATTCTCGGGACCATAAATTGCTTCAAGATGCCAGCAGTTTATTTAGCCTTAAAACGCTTCAGATGTTTCTGACTTTCTATCCGCCATGATCGTTTGGTGTTAATTGCCCTCAAAAATGATCCTAGTGGAGAAGGCAGGGGAATGCTTATCTGGCAGTTCACTAGTAGCATTAAGGATTTTAATTGTACGAGATACACTTGACAGGCAATTATTGAATGTTGTTACACATTAGAAAATTAAAATGGAATGCTAAGCATTATACTCTTTCGCAGTTGTGTCTTTATCTCAGTGCCTAATTTGTATCTTTCAGCAGTTTAATTGAGTTTTATTGGAGAGACATTTTCTGGAGTACTCTATTGGAAGATCAAACATAAAAATTTTATATCTGCTTACTTAATAATACAATGTGAATCAAACTGAAGTCAGGCATGACATATTTCACCAGTGCCATTTGTACTTCAGCAGATAAAATGGAAAGAATTTCCATTTATCTGTTACTCTGAAGTAGTGACATAAAAATCATGTGAGTCTACTGTCAGTTATAATTACTGAATGGCAAAAGGTTAGAGGTTTGTTTTTGCGGTTATTTTGATCTTTTGCAAGCCAGGAAAGGTGGCACTAGTGGTAAAGAATCTGCTTGCCAGTGCAGATGACAGAAGAGATGCGGGTTTGATCCCTGGGTCAGGATGATCCCTTGGAGGAGGGCAGGGCAACCCACTCCAGTATTCTTGCCTGGACAAGAATTAATTAATCCCATGGACAGAGAATCCTGGCATGCTGAGTTCATAGGGTTGCAAAAAGTCAGATACAACTTAGCACGCACACACGCACAAGGTAGGAAATGAAATTCTAGAAATATTTCAATAATTTATTACATATGAAATAGTGTTCTTTTACTAAAGTGCTTTTGATAATATTTGGCAATAGTTGGGTTTTTGTTAATTAATTGTCTTTTATAAACATCAAATAATTTGGTTACTGATGACATGGATTTGTAAGTGACTTTAGACATTTTTAGCTTGACTCAAAATGAATTATATACCTCAGTATAAGAACTGAAACTATAAAACTCTTGGGGAAAAATGGGCGTTTTTGACTTTTATGACCTTGGATTAGATAATCGTTTCCTAGATAGGACACCAAAGTACAGCAATAAAAATAAAAATAGATAAATTGGACTTCATTACCATTTAAAATTTTGTTCTTCAAAGGACACTAAAGTAAAAGAGACATAATAAGCAAGTTTTGACAAATGTATAAAGTGGAGCACTCATATCCTGCTAGTGGTATCGTAAAATGGTACCGTCACTTTGGAAAACAGTTTGGCATTTCACTAAAAAGTTAAATAAAGAATTATCATATGATCAGATAATTCCATTCCTAGGTACATACCCAAGAGAACTGAAAACTCATGTGTGCAGAAACTTGTACACAAATATTCACAGCATTATTTGTAATGTACGAAACATGGAAATAACTAAAATGTCCATCAATTGATGAAAGGATTGAAAAATATGATACTTCCATACAATGGAATACTATTTAGTTATAAAAAGGAGTGAGGTACTAACACATGTCACAGCATAGAAGAATCCTGAAGACGTTGTAGTAAGTAAAAGAAGCCGATCGTAAAACATAATGTTTGATTTCATTTTATAAAATGTTCAGAATAGGTGAATTCTTAGAGATACAGACTAGGTTAGTGGTTGCTAGAGAACGGGAGGGAAAATGGGAAATGGCTGCTAACAGGTATAGCAGTAGTAACGAAAATGTTCTAAAAGCAGATGGTGGTGATGGTTGCATAACACAGACTATATTAAAGACCAAAACATGAGCTGACCTTTATGATATATAAATTATGTCTCAATAAAATTTTTAAAAGTCCACCTAGAGTTCTTAAGAGAAACTGTTTACATCATGCTGCTGCTGCAAAGTCGCTTCAGTCGTGTCCGACTCTGTGCGACCCCATAGACGGCAGCCCACCAGGCTCCCCCATCCCTGGGATTCTCCAGGCAAGAACACTGGAGTGGGTTGCCATTTCCTTCTCCAATGCATGAAAGTGAAAAGTCAAAGTGAAGTTGCTTAGTCGTGCCTGACTCTTAGTGACCCCATGGACTGCAGCCCACCAGGCTCCTCCGTCCATGGGATTTTCCAGGCAAGAGTACTGGAGTGGGGTGCCATTGCCTTCTCTGGTTTACGTTATAGTCATTTTCAAAATGGAATCTTTGGTGTTGATGTAAAATGGTAAGAGCAGAGTGTTCTCTTCCTTCCAGAACAACCACTCTCACAGGCAGAGTGTGACAGAGGATAACACTGGACTCTTGACCAGGGGAATTTTGCTTTTTCCACTTGTTTGTCTTGAGAAAAATAGGGATAAACTGATAACTGTGAAATGCCAAGTTGGTACTAAGGGAAGGGTTAGGAAAATGCTCCCATTTCTCAGGACAAATCTGTGGACTCTTAACTTAATTGACTGTGTGATTTGATGGAATGAGTGCTAGACTAGACTCAGATCCTGGCCTCATCTCTGACTGTGTGACCTTGCCCTTGTCAGTTATCTCTCCGTATGTGTTTTCTTATCTGTCCAGTAGAGCCTCCGTACATGCCCACTACGTTTATGCTATTTTCAAGAGAATCAAATGAATACGGTATGTGAAGGTGCTTTGAAACTGACAGCACATATAATAATATGAGGCATTATTTATTTAACATCCTTCATTTTTCTTCATCAGACTTGATTTTCAATGAAAGCGAAACAGAAGGTGCTAAGTTAAATGATTCCTTTTGAATACTGATTGAGAGGGTCTGGCTTTCTTCTTGAGGGAGAATGTTGTATGGACTCAGACACTTGAACTTATGTGACATTAGCAGATAGGATTTTACAGAAAACTGTTATCATTTTTTTAATGTATTATTCCGGCAGCATGAGAATGACATGGCAACAGACAGGTTATTGTCAATTAAACACGAGCTGTCAGAAAGTCAGAAATGTTGAAATATGGTGAGCATGAATCCTAAGCAGATCATACAGCAGCTGCTTAGCTGTTATTTGAACAGAGTCACTGTGCTATGTGTCATTTTCCTGCAGGATTTAATTTGAGTCCCTAATGACAGAGACACCTCTCCATTTGCATGTTGCTGCCAAGTCCTTCTAAATGGGCTGGAATGGTGGGTGGTAATAGCCGAGGGCCATGTGGAGGAGACAGCCCTTGTCTCATTTTTATCTGCTCAGGTTACATTGAAGAGGCCTGCATCATCCCCTGCCCCTCAGACTGCAAGCTCAGTGAGTGGTCCAATTGGTCGCGCTGCAGCAAGTCCTGTGGGAGCGGTGTGAAGGTTCGGTCTAAATGGCTGCGTGAAAAGCCCTATAATGGAGGGAGGCCATGCCCCAAACTGGACCATGTCAACCAGGTATCTTCTGCTCTTGGGAATATTGTAAAATACTTCTTAGATGCACACTGATCTCTCTTTTTTTTTTTAACCCAAAATAGAGAATAAATAATATCCCCTGAATAAGATATTTGACCCACTTTACAATGCCTGAGTAAATTATTAAAATTACAAGTCAGATGGATGATCTCTGTATTCTCAAGAGATTTAATATACTGTATGTGTATATATGTGCATATTAATGTAATAGAAATAAAAAATGAAATCTACCTTTAAAATACTGTCAAGGTATTTAATTTGTTGTTATACAATAATTTGAGTGTTGGGAGCAAGATTGTCTTATCTGATAAATCCATTAGACTCAGAAAAAAAATCTCAATTGCCAACCATACAAATTAAAATCAAGGAAGTTATGTAGGGTGTGGGTCAAAAATGGGAAATATATTCTGTTGATATGAAATATGATAAGATGAAAGAGATGAAGATGGTGTCAAAGTGACTCTGTGTTATCTACCAATTTGGCGATTGGCCTTTTCAGTATTATTTGGAACTTTCTTTGACTTTGAATACACACTTTGTTAGCAGCTATTCATAGTTATGACTTGTGTTCCACTGGAAATAGAGTGAAATATCTAATAGGAGGAATTGTTTAATATAAGATTGCTAGTTTAACGTAACATAAGATTCATCAGACAGTTATTGCCATGTTTGATCTACATGAGGATTAACAAAGAGTGAATTTCACACTAGATATGAAGATACGTGCGTGGATATTAAGATGTATGTTTAACTCACAAAAGAACAAAGTTATATGTATGAACCAAATTTAAATATGTAGGTATGTTTCATACACACATAGATTGTCTAATTTTAATCTTCAAATACACTGCTCACCCATATACATTTGCCTTCCCAAAATAACCTTTGTTCATCACAATAAAATTATAGAGAAATAAAAATAACTTTTGAATAAAGCAATTAAGGGCCAAGAAAGTGGAGAATTAAATTGCATAGAAAGTCTTCTAAAAGAATGTTGATTTTTCGCAAGTAAAATTGCTAAACTTGCCTTTAAATAAATGCAACTAAAGGTGACTAATATACTTCACTGCTGCCACCTACTGGTAATCGAGTGTCTCTACCCCAGTAACGATCTCTAAAGAAGAAAATGCATGACCCTGATGAAACAGAAAAACTGAAATGTAATGTTTATAATACAAAAGAATATTTTTCTACAAGTTTTGAAATATTGACTTTCCAGTAGTAAACTAAAATTTCAATAATTTTTATTCATGTTTTGAATAAATTCTACTCATTTTCTTAGCTTCAGTGTGTATGTGTACAGCCAGTCAGAATTTAAGTTTTGCTTGCCTCAGCGTCTTTTATGTAGTGAATTTAGAAAAGTTCAAAATGGCTGTGCCAAGTTGTCTTTGCTACTAAAACTTTTACCTAAGCTCCTTCTGTGTCACTCTGATAAAATCTAATGCAGAGCATGTTATCTGAGTGTTTGTTACCAGACTACTGGTTACGGTATATTGAGACATGTACAATGGAAACTGAAACAGGAAATAATAGATTTCTGAATCTTTGAGCATAAATGTTCTACATTAAAAGTAGAAACTTCTAAGGATTCATTTGTTAGTAAAATGTAAGAAAAGAATATGCAAGGTTTGTGTAACTGAAAATTGGGGGGGGGTTGGTGTAAATTTTTGAAAATTATGTCATATAGATTTTTACTGCAGTCATACCTTCCTCAATAAGTAATCTGTGGTAGTTTGCCTTGAAAATGGTTTCTGAGGTTCCCTTTTCCATTTGAGGAAGCGAATACTCATTTCCTCAGAAATGTGGGTGAATGAATTGATTAAGATCAATCAGTCTATAAATAGCCCGCTCACAGTTTGGTCCACCAGATATTTGCAGTCATATTCATTCCCCAAGATACGTATTTTGAGGTCTACTCGGTTTTCTAAGATTTCTTCATCCTGCCTACCAAATCCTTTCCTGGACTGTGCTGTTTGCAATTTGTTTGTGTATCTTAATTTTAAACAATAATAAGGAGGTGGCTTTTCTATTTTAAGGTCTAAGTTAAATGTTCGAGTCATTTACCAAGAAAAAACACACCCACCTTTTCTATATGGATAATACTTGAAACTTAGAACGTGAGATCTTCTCGCCAAATATACCAACATTTTAACTTGTCTCTGTTTCTCTCCCTTTGCTTCATTCCTGGTGAACCCTGGTCCAGGCCCAGGTAAGAACTGCTAAACCTCATGGTTCATGATAGAGTGCTGTTGGTTTCCATTTCACTCCTGGCATCAGAGAATGTATTCTTTTTATCTTTCACACAAAAGAAGTCATATTTTTCATAAAACTTTTCTTCTGCAGCTATTCCCTTTTTTTTTTCCTAACGTGTTACATGTGTTTTCTCATTTTAAAATCAGGGCCTAAGGTACAGGGATAGAAGAGAACAAACTTAAATCTCTCGCCTTGAAAAGGCAGTGGCACCTCCTGTCTCATGCTTCTTGGGTGAGGGAGAGGAGTAGGTGGGCTCCAAGGGGTCGCAGGAGGCCGCTCTGAACTGATATTCTCTCCAGCATGGGAGATTAAAATGAAAGCCGTCAAAGGACTAGGAAAGATGGCATTTCCCCTTCAATTGTTCCCTTCTCCACAACATGTAGGGTAATGTTTTACTAAATACTAAAATAGTATTTAGTTCTATTTTAATACAGCACACAATGTGAAGGTGATCATTTATGACAGTCATTACAGAGTCTTACTCCAACAGTGCATACTTTTTTTCTATGTGTGGTAGGTAGGTCAACTTTATTCACTTTCCAGGGATGTTTAGTAACACTAAAATTTGCACAAAGAATGGTTCCAATGGACTACTTAAATCTGTATTTTCTGGAATTGAATAACTATATAAAATATTCACGTACTATTGTGTGTGGGTGGGTATTATAAAGTAGGAAATGGAGTTGAATTATCATAGATTTTGAAATAATTTTAAGAGGCATTTTTCTTTAATGATTGAGTCAGCTCTGTTGCAGTGGATTAGAGTCCTTTTTTTAATTAATTTACTCCATTCTCTCACTGAGAAAAGACTATAGTTGGTTCATTGTGCTAAAAATCCTGAAACCCACCATCGACACCACCGCAGACCTGGACCTGCAAACGGGCACCAGAGCACCGACAATTTGCTTTATTTCATGTGGCCCTCAGTGCTTTGCAGCTGTGTAATATGAGACCAATTTCAGACCTCACTTCCAAGCCCTAAATGATTTAAGATAACTTTATTTAAGATAGCTGTATTTCGTATTATTTATCTTTTAATTTCCTCTATGGAACATTAAAAAATTCTTATTGGTATACATACTTATTTGGAAAATGGGCCAAATTATATTTATTTGAAAAGAGCTACTTTTACATGCTGTGTTCTTACTGTTGTTCAGTTGCTAAGTCGCATCCAACTCTTTGTGACCCCATGGACCGCCCCATGCCAGGCTCCTCTGTCCTCCACTATCTCACAGAGTTTGCTCAGATTCATGTCCATTGAGTCAGTGATGCTATCGAACCATCTCATCCTCTGCTGCCCTCTTTTCCTGTTGCCTTTCAGTCTCTCCCACAGCATCAGGGTCTTTTCCAATGAGTCAGTTCTTCGCATCAGGTGGCCAAAATATTGGAGCTTCAGCTTCAGCATCAGTCCTTCCAATGAATATTCAGGGTTGATTTCCTTTAGGGTTGACTGGTTTGATCTCCTTGCAGTCCAAGGGACTCTCAAGAGACTTCTCCCAAACCACAGTTTCAAAAGTGTTGTTATATGCTTCCTTAATTGCTTAAAAATTAATGATAATTCTTCTATTCATTCATTCATCTTACTCAACAAGTCTCTGTAGAATGCCTCACATATGAACACCCTGGGCTAAGTAGTGAAGACACAGAGACTGTGACCAGGAGGTATGGCCCAGGAAGTTATAACACCGTGTGGTAAGCGTCAGTCCAGGAAAGTACAGAGTGTGTCTGATGTGGTCCGTGAGGTCTGATCTCCAGCTACAGTGTGATCGCAGATCAGCAGAACACAACAGGGCTAGCCCTGCCTGCCCTTCACTGCTGCAACTCGAACTCTCACGAGGGCCTCCATGTTCCTGTTTTAGGACAATGAACAGTAAAAGAGAGGCTGGTGTAAAAGTGAAATATCTTGAGTACTGAACTGTGAGGCGCCCCTCTCACCTTCTCCGGTTCCGGGCAGTGAGGTCACTGAGAACCATGTGTGTTTCAGGTGTATGAGGTCGTCCCTTGTCACAGTGACTGCAGCCAGTACATATGGGTCACAGAGCCGTGGAGCATCTGCAAGGTGACCTTTGTGAACACGCGGGACAACTGCGGAGAGGGTGTGCAAACCCGAAAAGTGAGGTGAGGTCAAGCACGGGGGAGCAAAGGCACCGCCACCTCCCGAGTTCTCGTGTGCCAGCCTGAACTTGCCCTCCCCCCAGGTCTCCTGAGTGAAGTTCTCTTCAGTACTTTTAGGGAGTCTTGTGTTCATGGAAAGCTCTGAGAGGATCTGCTTCCAGCAGCAGTTTGTCACCCTCTGCCTTCTGATTTTTGGAAGCTTTGCTTCACGGTGCTCTTGCCCAGAAAAGGCTGCATAGTGAACGTGAGCTGGACTAAAGGCAGATTTTCCAATCCCAATCACTTCTTCCTTAAAGGTCAACTGTATTTCTAACCATAGTTCAGTGATAATCTTTTATAAACTCTTTTATCTTTTGATGCTAAGGCATCAAACTGTCCACCTTTTGAATACTCCCATTGCCCTGGAAAGCCTTCACTAAAACCCCTGGCTGGCTAGTGCCACTCATGTGTTATCTGTGGCCAGTGGCCAGTAGGGTAGCCACTCACCATGTGTGGCTATTTCACTTGAAATCTAAACCAATGAAAATTAAATAAAATGCATTTCCTCAACCACACTAGACCCATCCTAAGTGCTCCATAGTCAGAGGGGGCTAGTGGCTATTCTTTGAGACAGCACAGTTATTTTTCCATTGTCATAGAAAGTATGAGAGCCTTGTCATACTGCTGAGCAGCCTTGTTAGATCTATAATGCCCCACATACCCCTTAGTGTTTTGAAAGATCCATCTATATGTCTGTCCCCTTTATTAAATGCTATCTCTCCAAACTGAGACTCTGTCGTAGTCATAGAAATTCTCTAAAACCCAATACGATTGAAATATTGTAATAAATATGGTTTAGTTGCTGAGTTGTCTCTGACTCTTGTGACCCCATGGACTGTAGCCCACCAGGTTCCTCTGTCCACGAGACTTTCCAGGCAAGAATACAGGATTGGGTAGCCATTCCCTTCTCCAGGGAATCTTCCTAACCCAGGAATTGAACCCAGGTCTCCTGCATTGCAGGCAGATTCTTTACTGACTGAGCTACAAGGGAAGCCCATAATAAGTGTAATACAATTAAATTAACTCATTAAATTATACCTAAAGCATCTGCATATGATTCTTAAGGGTCTCAAACCTGGGAAATCAGTATATGAAGCTTTATTATCTCCACTTTAAGAAAAGATTCAAAAGTACTAAGTAATGTGCCTAAGCAGACGGTGAGTGAAGTGACAGAGTTGCATTGAAACTCAAATGTTTTGCCACTCTTTAACCAGTTTATCCTAACTCTACTGAGTGATAAACGGTAAAGAAACGTACAAAACATCCAAAGCTTTACAACTTCCAATTGTGAAGAATTCCATTCTTACTCATGACGTAGCTCTTCGTGAATTTAAGATGACTGTTTCTTTATCTGTTTCAGTAGGAAAGTAGAGCAAGTTAATGTTTATATCATAAAACCTTGGGACTGTGTAAAACATTGGCTCTGATAAAAATAATCTCTTTTTTTTTTAAACCTCACTCATCTTAAGTCTCAAGTTATTTTTCTGAGTATTAAGAAGTAGATGAGGTGGAGGGTGGAGGAAATGAGTTAATAGGGAAACAGGGAAGAAAAAGATATTCTGTTTTCTACCACTCTTCTGCCAAATTTAAATTTTATCTTTAAAATATAAAAGTATTTTCTTTATATTAAACATTTGATAAAGTTGGTTTTTTTGTTAATATAAAAATTACAATAGCTTCTTTCAGCTTTCCCTCCAGCTGTCTATTATTATATGTTGCTTCTTTTTGCTTTCCAAATGGCTATTGTCAATGTTTTCAAACACATTTTAAACAAAGTAACTTTTAAGGTCAACCTATTTTTTCAGTAAACATTTTTAATGCAAATAGAGAATTGATGAAAATTTCTTATCATGTAATAATGCTCCTTAAGGTTAAATGCCGTGTTAGATGCAACCATTGGGTGACATTTCAGGACAAATACATCTATAAGGAAGTGTGAAAGTGAAAGTCGCTCAGTTGTGTCTGACTCTTTGTGACCCCGCAGACTATACAGCCCATGGAACTCTCCAGGCCAAAATACTGGAGTAGGTAGCATTTCCCTTCTCCCCAGAATCTTCCCAATCCAGAGACTGAAGCCAGGTCTCCCACGTTGCAGGCAGATTGTTTACCAGCTGAGCCACCAGGGAAGCCCAGGAATGCTGGAGTGGGTAGCCTATCCCTTCTCCAGCGGATCTTTCAGACCCAGGTATCAAATTGGGGTCTCCTGCAATGCAGGCAGATTCTTTACCAGCTGAGCTGCTAAGGAAGCCCTTTTAGGGTGGTGTGACATATCAAAGACTGAATAATGGTAGTGATTTGCCCTGGTGAGACAGAATATTTTTTCACTGACATTTTTCTAAAATTTTCAGCACATGATGATAATAAAAACCAGTCAGATTTGGTTATTTCTGTTGCTTTTGAAATTTCTGCAGGCAATCTACCCCCTTACTGCCACAACTGTGGTGGGTGCCTGGCTCCACCCTTGGCCCCAGTTTGGTTCTATGCTCTGTTTTCTAAAACAGTTTGATATTCTCACAGCATAATCCCTTCTCTTATGGAATGGAAAAAGTCCAAGCATTTGAAGAAAGCAAATGAACTTAAAGTGCCTTCCTTTGGGCTCAAGACTTGATCCAAATAGGTTTTCTGTCTTCTGCAGTGCTAAACAGTGGTGGTGGGACTAAACCACTATCCCCATTCTACAGTGACAAAAATATCATTAATACAAAATCAAATAAATAAAACTTACAAATAATTTGAATGCCAACAAGAAGGGTTTTTGTGTTTTTTTTTTTGCAGTTGTGGCACATTTAAATGATGAAATTGCAAAATTCAAATGTAATCATTAAAAAGTATGTTTTAGAAAAACAGTTAATAACATGAGATGTTTATCATATTAATGTTTTTCCTAAATGGTGCAAATAGTAGGTAAAGTTTATTCCTATTTAATGAAATGAAAATATATGTTTAAATACAGTAGTCTGTTAAGAGTGATTCTCTCTGATATAATGTATTGAATTTTTTATCATTTCTTCTGATTTTCCTAAAATGAATTTATTACTTGTATAATAAAAACTGAAGGAAAAGAAAAGCCTTTGAAAATAAAAAGTTTTATGTACATAAGTACTTAATAGAGTATTGAACATCTGTCCCTAACTCTGGATCAATAGGTAATTTTGCAAGTTAATCCTTGTACATCATGTCAGAGCCTAACATGAATGCAATCTTTTCTTAGCAGCAAATCCAACTTTGGAGATTGAACTGTCCTGTCTGTTCCATGTCCTCTCAGAGCTGCTGTCAACAGAGCATTTTTAAAATGCCAGTGAAGCTAGAAAATTTTTCCTAAGACACTAAAATTCTCCCCCCAAAATGTATAATTTAGTTTTTTCCTTCAACGGTGAAATTGCAAAAAAGCCTACATTTGCATGTTTTTGTGATTACTTTTTATTTTTTAATTTATCTTTAATTGAAGGATAATTGCTTTACAGTGTCGTGTTGGTTTCTGCCAAACATCAACATGAGTGATTACTTTTTATATTTATATTCGCATACAAAAAAATGCAGAGCTGGGTATCTGTGTGGATATTTTTCAGGTTACAAACCCAGTTAAGACGAAACCAACAGCATACTTTTCCAGTTTTTGCTGCATCCCACAGGAAACCCACATTTCTCTTAAAATCAGCAGCACGGTATGGAAAGGTGATTCTGCAGAGAACTGTCAAGATGCAATCTCCCTACTGATTGTAAATCCCTGAGAAAAGTTGAGATTCCAGGTATAATTGGTAATACAATGCAACCAACAGTTTAAAACATTGCAGTGGGTTTGAGGCTTGAGAGCCCAAGCCTTCCTCTTCATCTCCTGCAATGCAGTTCTCTTCCCAAACTTAATAATTCGGTTGACCTTCTCTGAGTCACAAATGAGGGATAAAGATTTTGTCTTCTATTAGAAAAGTGCTTGGAGAGATTAACTATGGTAAAAAGCGAAGTCCAGTATACTAGCCACTTTAATCAGACTCCCAAGAGATGAGTTAAAGAGCCCTTTATGACTGCTCACAACACAATGAAATGTAATGAAATGTTTGGATTTATTCTGTAAAAAAGGTCAAGATATAGGAAGATCCCAGCAACCCCATTTAGAGAAGTCGTGTGATTGTCTCTCACTTCTGGCTTTCTTTTAAGGTTATCAGCAAACGGGAAGCTAAAATTACTTGTTAAATGACAAAATAACTTGATAAAGATCATCAGTTACTTTCAAAAGCAGTTAATGAAACTTCTGCCTAGGAGATTTCAATGTGCTTTGTCTTCCATCATATATGAATCTACCTTCTCTGTGGAATCCACTATTTTTCTTGAAAGAAAAAAAATGCATTATATTCCAAAATTGCAACCCATCTCTGAATATCTGTGGCCAATGCTTTAGTTTCTGCATGATAATTTAGGTGTAAATAAATGACTCTCTCCTTTCAGAGGAAGACACACAGAATTTGTATATACAGAGTATACACATAGTGGCTATAATTTAAAAGATGATAATGATACATGCAAGCAGAGATTTTTGATTTTTAAGTCACACTGAAGGCCTCCAACTATTTATGAGAGGCAGAGATCTTCTGTGTCTTTATGTTTGGAGAATTTTATTCATTAAATGCCAAACTCCCCATCCCCTGCCTCCATGGTGATGTCTTAAGAGAAACCTTGAACCTTGTGGGTTGGCCATTGTTTGATTGTCCATATTCCTTCACTGATAGACATGTTTTCTTCTAGATGCATGCAGAACACAGCAGATGGCCCCTCTGACCATGTAGAGGATTACCTCTGTGACCCAGAAGAGATGCCCCTGGGCTCTCGAGAGTGCAAACTGCCATGTCCTGAGGATTGTGTGGTATCCGAATGGGGTCCATGGACCCGATGCTCTTTGGTGAGACAATTAACCATTTGTTAATGTAGAATTTGCTTAATTCCTTACCACTAAAGCTTTTAACTATCATTAAGAAAATAAAACTTGGTTACTGAATTAGTTACCAAGGTGTGCTGTTGGCTACGAATGTGCCATTTAAAATCAGCAGTGTTTAGACTCATCCTGGCACAGCTTAGCCTCTTGCAAACTTTATACTCCTTCACCATCCTCCTAATCCTAGCACAAAATGTCTTTAGATTGATTTATGAATACACAGCATGTTAAAAACTGCAGTGGTGATAATGATTCCCTCCAGGTAAAGAGGTAAAGAGATAAAGAATGAGACTCTAGTAAAAGTGCTTTCATGGTGTCAAGTTGTTATCATCCCTTGCTTTTTGCCCAGGCCATTTTATTTAAATCATAGGAATAATCTTTCACACTGGGGATATGGCAGCAGGAGTATTGACACTAAAACCCAAAAGATTCTGGTAAGAAAGGGAGTAGAAAGAAGAAAGCTGGGCATCAATGAATCTCTTTCCAGGCACTGACTCTGAGCATCTTTGGACCTGGAAAGCCAGCTGAGAGTTTCAAATCACACAGAGCTTCTAGATTTCAGCAGCCCATGGGGCACTTCCATGGGCCCTGGGGAGGAGAGTCACTTGAAACAGGACTGGCTAATGTTGTAGGAAATTTGGCTTACCCCAGGAACATTTGTAAAGCTGCACACTCAATGGGGGCATCAAAAGCATGGAAAAAATATTTAATGTGTAATTTATTTGCTGAAATATAATATGGGACAGATACATGTTTTCAAGGAGAAATTAATTTTCTGTTCCAGTGTTAACATTATTAAAGATGCTGATTAGCAGCCAACTGATAGAGCAGGAGCAAAACAGGGGTGGCATTTGACTTGGATACAGAATAAACTGCAATAAAGAATCAATCAGCTGTTTCACAAGGGTATGCAAATGATTTTATATTCTAATTTCATAGCATCAGGTTTGAAGTTACTGTTTCTGTTCTTAATAACCAAATGTTTCCAAAACAAGACTGTACCAGTAGGATAATGACAGCCAGGTTTTTTAAATTAGTGCTACCTTATATTTGTGTGCATGTATGTGTGCACATTAGGAAAATATTAATAGCTGTTTTTCCATGGACAGAGGAGCCTGGTGGGCTGCAATCCATGGCGTCACAGAGTCGAGCACAACTGATCAACTAATACACACACATACACACAATCTTAATTTTGGGGGTCCAAAAAAATAGATTATAAGTTCTGTGACCCACAGTAAAATTTGTGACCTACAGTAATTAGTATGAGCATATATTTTTGTGTATGGATGATGTGATGTATCTGTTAATATTTGACACATACTCTTTTTTTATCCCAGTTTTATTGAGAGATAATCAACAGACATGTTTAAGGCATACAGCATGATGGTTTGATTTATGTATATTGTGAAACAATTACCACAATAGTTTCAGCTAGCATCCATCTTCTCAAATACGTATGATAAAAAGAAGAAAAGAATAAAGGGGGAAAAATGTTCTGCTTGTGATGAGAACTGTTAAGATTAACTCTGTTAACACCTTTGCTATATAACATACGGCAGTGTTAGCTACAGTCATCATGCTGAACTTGATGTAGTCCAAGTAGTAGGGATGTATCCCTACTACTTACTGTCTTACAACTGGAAATTTGTACCTTTGACCACTTTCCTCCAGTTCTCCCTCTCCCCTACCCCTACGTCTGTTAATTGCAAGTCTGATCTTTTTCTATGAGTTTTGTTTTTTTGTTTTAAATGCCACATGTAAGTGAGAGCATACGGTATTTGTCTCTGACACTTCACTTAGCATAATGTCTTTGGGGTCCATCCCTGTTGTCACAAATTGTAGGCATCCTCGTTTTTTATGGCTGAATAATATTCCGTTGTATAATCACACTACAGCTTATTTATCCATCGATGGGCATTTTGGGTTTTTTCTGTATCTTGATTATTGTAAATAATGCTGCAGTAAACATATGGGAACAGATATATTTTCAGGTTAGACACAGACTCTTAAGTATTGTCAACTGAAGAAAAAGACACAGCCTGAAAGTTGCCAATTAAGTTTTATTTGGGGATCTTACTGAGGACAAAGGCCTGGGAGACGGCCCTTTAGATAGCTCTGAGGAACTGCTCCAAAGAGGTAGAGGAGGAGGCTGAATAAGCAGGAGTTTTCTGCTGGGAAAAAAAAAAAAACACATGTAGTCAAATATCAAGAGTACTGTTAATCAGTGAAACAGAAATCTCTAGTTAATGATTTTAGTGCTTTCCTGTGTATAGGATTATGCAGGACTCTGGGCTCATTGAAATTATTCCTTAGACATGTATCTTAACCATCTCGGGTCAGTATCCAAAGCATAGAACGCTGCCTCTTTCTCTCGATCCTGTTTGCCTCAGGGCACGTCGCCTGCAGCAGCTGCAGTGGTGAGGGTTTGGTCCTTGTGGAACGGGACAGTGGCACCATTCTCTGTCTGCCGGGATGGCAGGCAGCATTCCCGGTCCACAGCCTCTTACAGGCAGATGGCACATCAGAAACTCATCCAACTCCTGGACTTACAGATGAGATTAGCCAGTGGCCCAAAGGTTCTAACTCTTGCTCCAGTGCTTGCCTTAATCCATTTGCTCTTGTGTGGCCAAGTGCTCACCTTTCTGAGGAGTTACGTTATTCTCTGTCAGCCTTGCAATCAAAGCACTTTCCGGCAAAGGGCAGCTGATCCCATCAGACAACCAGCTGAGGAGGGAAGAGCCTGCCCTGACGCTGTGGAGAAGGAACCCTGCAACCTGAACAAAAACTGCTTCCACTATGATTATAATGTAACAGGTACGTGAGTAGCCTTCACCTCATAAAGGCCAAATTCCACGTCTGTCAGCTTAGCAGCATTCCCAGAAGGATGGTTCACCTCCATCCACATGTCTTTTGGACATGCTACTTGGTGGTTTAGTCACTGAGTCGTGTCTGACTCTTGTGACCCCATGGACTGTAGCCCACCAGGTTCCTCTGTCCATGGGATTCTCCAGGCAAGAATACTGGAGTGGGCTGCCATTTCCTTCTCCAGGGGATCTTCCCGACCCAGGGATCGGACCCACATCTCCTGCATTACAGGCAGATTCTTTACCACCTGAGTCCCCAGGAAAGCCATACACACTGCTTACTCTCCCAGCGGTAATTCTGTATTAAATGAAATAAATATTTATCTGTCTTATTTTTAATAAACATCAAGATAGAGAATGAAAAATTCACACAAACATTAGCTCTTAAGGCAGATTGTGAATAGTCTAAGGGTACCTATGTAAGACATCCTCCCACTTTCAGAAGGTGGAAATAAACATCTTTCCCATGGATAACAGTTTATTGAAAGATGTCTTTCTTCTTCAGAATATGTTTAATCATTATGAGTACTGGGACAACAATTCTTTGTGTGGGGGCAGTTCATATGCATGATTAGTCTGATGTAAAAAGCATTAGCAAGCTTAACCTTCCAAATAGTGTATGAAGAGAATTTTTTAGTGTTATCAAAGATCTAGGCAAAAAAAAAAGACTGTATTTTTTAGAAGAAAAAAAGGCTTATCATAAATTATATTTTTCCCCAAACCCTCGTCTCATATGTCATCAAGGCATATACTCTAGGAAAGAAGAGTTTTTTTGGCTTATATGACTTGGGGCAACACTGAAACTTATTTTGGAATTTTCCCCCATGTAATTTTCATGCTGAAATAAACCCCAGAAACTGTACTATGACACATAGCAGTCAGCTTGATTTTTTGTTCCTTTTGGTTTTTCTCTTCAATTTGCTTTTGTGACACAATGAAATCACAGTTCTCTGGGACAGGCTACATTACCCTGGGAAGAAAGATAAAAGAACTACCTTGTAAAAGATACTTAATAAGAGAAATAAATATGGCCAAGCTGGTTTTGAAATAAATAATACATTTTACAACATCCTAAGTATGGACAGCAAGTGAAATAGTTTTATTTGGATGTAACTGCACAAAATGCCAGCCATTTAAAATTATGATTATTTTGCTAAAACAAAAATGTTGAGATTTACATTTTTACTTTAATTAGGATAAACAGTTTCTAAGTGACATTTCACCTGCAGGCCACAGCCATTTTTACAGCATCACCAAACGACTAGCCATCAAGATGGTCAAGGAGACAGCTGCCTCAGGAATAATCCCTGTAGCTGTGTGCAGCCCCAGCAATTCCATTTGACTCCTGATACGTTCAAAGCTGGGACCCATATGCTCTGCATGTGTGATGATTGATGGTGGGGCTTAGGAAGCAGTTGTGAATTAAATACGGGATTCAGGTCATCCGAGTTTCATTTGAAATCTGTTCCGTACATAGCCTTCTGTTCTGATGCACTCCTTCCCTTTCAGACTGGAGCACGTGCCAGCTGAGCGAGAAGGCAGTATGTGGGAATGGCATTAAAACAAGGATGTTGGATTGTGTTCGAAGTGACGGCAAGTCAGTTAACCTGAAATACTGTGAAGAGGTGAGGGGAGGCTGTGTTATATCTTTGTGAGTAAATTCTTCCCGAATAGTCTCAATTCATGCTGAGCCAAGTGACCGGTGCGTTATGCAGCTCTTTGCCAGCAGATGTTTTCTGCTAAACACGCTCTTGAAAAGAGACTCTTTCCAGCACTACTGATTTCTACACATAATTTCCTGTATTTTGTTCTGCTGGGAGCCCAAAGGTATGCTAATTAGCCCATTCTGAAAGAAATGCTTGGGTAACAATAAGTAATCAAGGTGAATAAAGGCAATAAATCTTAATCAGACTGCTCATCATCTTTTGTAATTTCATATGAATTTTGTGTTGCCTGGGACACCTGCCAAGAGCCGTCATTTATTCTCTCTGTTGCAAAACATTGATCGCATGTGGTTTCGTAACAGATTTTGATATGAGGATCTAATATCCAGCTGTGAGAGTCTGAGTCAGGTCTGGGTAAGAGAGAGCTTGAAATCCAAACAAAGGAATGGAGTCTACCATTAGTATCTTTTGGGTACAGAGATCTGTAACTGTTAATTCTCCAGTTTACAAAAGTAGTGTTATCGTTTCTAATATGACCTTGTGAAATGTGAGAAAACGTAGTCGTAGTTTTCACGAAGCTGTTCTTCAGGTTACAATTATTTTGTCTAATTTCCAGACGAAAAGGGTACTCATCTTCCTGACAGGTTTTGACTCCTCCTGAACTAAGGCCCAATGGGTTCAACATGAACCCAGGACAAGCTCGAGCCTTTGTAGACCTGGAACACCCGGGAGGGACTTGTAACCTCAGTAGGGCTCAGTGGACATGTGACCACAGTCTCTGTCTGCCTGTCCTAGAGCTTATTATAAGCCTGTGGTAAATTATTCCAAATCTTAAGGGAAAACTTAAGATGGAAATATTTTAATCCATTTGATATCTTTGATATTATCATATAGACCTAATTTAACTTTCTATATATCTGTCCATAGGAACGGAGTTCCCAAATGCACTGAAAACAAATTTAGTTAATAAATTCCTCTATCTTACAACATAATTCAGTCAATTATGGCCTTAGCTTTAATCAGAAATTTCATACCTGAATCAATTTGGCTTTGAAACTAATAACATTGAAGTAATGTGACCACTATAAAAATACAAAAATAACATTATTAGTGAATATTATTTTTATAGTTATACACACAGGCTGGAGAGCATCCTGTGATCTGCCTCTCACATGAGTCTTTTTTTTGTTTCTGCAAATGCACATGCAAATGCCCTTCTAGGCCAGAATAAAATAACAATGAAAAGCTCTGAGAGCTTTCAGAAAGCTTAACCCAAATCATATAAGTTGTTGTGTCACTAAGTCGTGTCCAACTCTCACATAATCACATAAGACCAGTGTTTAAGTATCTCATATGACTCCAGAAAAAAGATATAAATAAAGCCTTTTATTTCTTAAATGAAATGTGAGTAAAAGTCTGAGAAATAGTTTTTGTTATCCAGAAGTCTGGATAAATTTACTTTTATGTACAAATATTATGTTTTGATTACTATGATGACAATTAGGGATTCAAATTGTAACATTTTAGCACATACTGTATTCAGGGAGAACAGTGCTCCTCTCACAGGAATTGGATTAAAGAATTCATATCTCATTTTATCCCCTATGGAAGCAGCGACTTCCTATGGAAGCAGCAGGAATTGGATTAAACAATTCATATCCCATTTTACCCACCCTATGGAAGCAGGACTGAGCGACTGAACTGAACTGATGGAAGCAGTAGAATTAAATAATAGCCCTGAGAAAAGCTGGCTGTCTTTTCTAACACTGGATTGGTTGCCTACCTACTAATACATGTGCAAACCCTTCATTCCGTGCAGCTGCAGTAGCTAACTCTTGCTGTTCCTCTAACAGCCAAAAAGAAAGATGGCCCTGCTATCCAACAAAGAGGAAAATTAGGGTTAAACCCACCCAGCATTTATATAGCACTTCTGTCTTTGATGTTTCTCAGACATTAATTTACCTGATACCTAATAATTTGGTTTCTCCTTTCCTATTCTTTGATCCCTGAACATATGTTTAGGTAAATGATAGATTAGATAGATGATAGAGGAGAAAAGAAGAAACAATAAATTTAAGAAACACTACATTGTAAAGCAACTGTACTCTAATAAAAATGAAGTAATAAAAAAATTTAAGAGAGTAAGTAGTACAGGGTTAAAATATCTTACTGCTAGATACCCAAAATGTCTGTAAACAGACATTCTTTTTAATCCCCTAGTGAAATAAATAAGCCAATAGTAATTGAATTCTGTGATTCAAACCCTTTCTCTATGAAACCATCATGTACCTTAAAAGCAAAACATAATTTTTATCATATCACCGTAAGATTTCCATCTCTAATCTCCAGTCACTTCAAGTGATTTTCTGAGACTTAAGTGATATGGTAAAAGTTTTCATACCAAATGCTCAGCTTTGTCAAGTATTACTGGTGGAGAATATAATGGGAGTGTCTGCTGAGGGTTCTGGTGCCTAGATCACCAATCTGATCCTCTCCCAGTGCATAACTTGGAGCCAGGAGCACTACTTGAATCACAACATAACATTTCAGAAAACTTTTCTTTTGCCATTTTCTGCTATATAGATTAGACACTATAAGCTTATCTTTCATGTAGAAATAAAAAAGGTCTTAAAAATCCCCAAGGATTACCAATTTTAAAAATTGCACTTTCCTAACCTGCTCTTAATTTTTTCCATCTCAGTGCTACTTTGCACCTTAGACTTTTAACATGTGTGCATACACAGTGGATAAAATCTCTTCCTGTACTATAAAGGTAGAGTACTTAAGCAGTGCAACTGAATGCAATAAAATACACATTATTATGAGATGAGGCTAATGCCAAAATAACAATTACACCACAGTTGGCTGCTGAGTTTTAAAAGAGAAAATCTCTGTAAAAAATTAATAAATATATATAAAATATTTGTAATAAAAATTCTAAAGGCCCACTCCTCCTTTTGAGAGAGGTAGCTTATTCAAAACTGTTTTATATTATGTTAGTACATTATATTTTGGGGTTTGAGTGGCAAGTGGTCTTTAACTTTTCTCCTTTGCTTTTCAGTTTGACATCCACATATAAAAATAATATCCCCCATATGCAATTATATGTCTGTATATTGATTATAGTCTTGGTGTTTAGTAGAAAATATTTGTGCTTAGACCTATTTATTCCTCCTTTAGGGAAATTCAACCAATATGGAGATTAAATCATCCTTTTTTCATTTTTTATTTAAAAAGGTCAATAATATATATTACATAAATTTGTTTCTCCATTCATCCTATTCCTTTTGCCCCACCTCTCCTGGAGTGAACCACTTTACATTTTTAATAGTTGGGGTCTTTGTCCTGCAGACATGTTTTTACTTTATTATGCATCTTGCTTATTCTCGGCATCAGTACTAACAGATCTGCCTCTGTCCTTTCAGCTTGGCTTGGAGAAGACTTGGCAGATGAACATGTCCTGCATGGTGGAATGTCCTGTGAACTGTCAGCTTTCTGACTGGTCTCCGTGGTCAGAATGTTCTCAAACGTGTGGCCTCACAGGTTTGTTTGTGCCTTATTTGGCATTTGATTAATGGTCAAGGAGTACAAAATAAAACGTCCCTCTTACTTTAAGTCATATCAGACAATCTTCAGAAAGGTTGAAGCGGGGTATATTTCTTTCCAAAACATCTAAACCTTTCTTGTTCCTCAAACCTCAGGAGAAATGTCTTCGATCCCTTCTCCGAGAAAGATACATGCTTGATAATATGGCATATTACTAACAGTGCATCACGTTGTATCTTTTAAGGAAAAATGATCCGAAGACGAACAGTGACCCAGCCCTTTCAGGGTGATGGAAGACCATGCCCTGCCTTGATGGAACAGTCCAAGCCTTGCCCAGTGAAGCCCTGTTATCAGTGGTGGTATGGCCCATGGTCTGCATGCCAAGTGCAGGTAATCAGTCTCAAGAAGTGGTATGGAAATGTGTATTCTTTATTTGCAGAGACTTGGTTTCAGAAATCTCTCTCAGAGCTTACAGACGGCATGTTTCTTGTTAAAGATTTTAGTACCTTGCCATTTCATAGCTGTTTAATTAGTTTTGATAACAAGCACTTCCTGTCCCGTATTTTAAAACCATTTGGAGACTGATCCATTTTAATGAAAATTTATTTGCCTGTCTTTGGCTAGAAAACAAATAAATTGTTCATTGTATGCTTTATAGCTGGTGCCCTACAGGACTTCTTCCCCAGGGTTTCAGATGCTCCTTAAACTGCTCATAAATCATAATCAGTGGTGCAGAGATGACTGTTGAGCGATAAGCTAACTAATGAATTATTTTCTTTCCTGATTAGTCATTTCTTCCTCCACTTCAGGATGCGCAGTGTGGCGAAGGGACCAGAACAAGGAATATTTCTTGTGTAGTGAGTGATGGGTCAGCTGACGATTTCAGCAAAGTGGTGGATGAAGAATTCTGCACTGACATTGAACCCGCTATAGATGGTAATAAAAAAGTGGTTCTCGAAGAAACCTGCACCCAGCCTTGCCCAGGTAACAACAGCAAAACAGAATTCATACTTTTGGCCATTCCTTACCAGGACCACGGTGAAGGGGTTGCATGTGTAAGCCCAAGGTAAGAGATGTCAACAGTGTTCTCATTCAGTAATACCTGTGCAAACAGCTAGAGGCTGTAGTGTGGATGAAGTGGGCATTGCCTCCTTATTGCCAGCTGCGGGTGAAGTCCAGTTCCACATGAGCCTCTATTGACACTCACCTCCTTGGAGTTTTAACATCTGCAAAGAATGGCAGAACATACATGTATTCAGGATTTCCAGAAAGAGAGAACGGAGAATGAGAGGCAGGCAGTGTTTATACACACAATGCATAGAGAAGGATTTAAGTCATAATGAAAGCTTCTTATAGGTTCTGGGTACAGTGCACAACAAATTCACACCTAGATACGCTGTAGTGAAAACATAAAATGTGGGAAAATAGAGAATTTATGAAGCATTCAGAAAGAAACAAGCAGATTACCCAGAACTGGAAGACAATCAGAATTATAACAGATATCGTCTTAGATAGATGGAAGCCAAAAGATAATGAAATATATTCAGAGCATGATACAACATAATCAACGACCTAAAATTCTACTGCCAGCTAAATTATCATTCAAGAGTAAGAAAAGATAATGCTATATGAGAAAACTTCCCAAGAAATCAGTGGCTCAATGTTGGACATAGGAGCAAAGCAAGTAAAATGGAAGAAAAATGCTATGTACCAAGTGGTGTAGAAATAACTAGCAGCAAGTGATATGTTAACGATGAGGAATTTGGGCTTCATGCAGAACACCCAAAGGCAGATAGAGTCAAAATAATCGCATTGTCAAGCATGACCCTGGGCCTTAAGATCAAGGGGCAGCAATATATTTGTGGGCTAGGAAAGAACAGGAGAAGGCAATGGCAACCCACTCCAGTACTCTTGCCTGGAAAATCCCATGGGCGGAGGAGCCTGGTAGGCCGTCTATGGGGTCACACGGAGTCGGACACGACTGAAGTGACTTAGCAGCAGCAGCAGCAGCAGCAGCATTCCATTGTATGTATGTACGTGTTTCTGTGCATTCCTCTCTTCCTGGACATTTAGCTTCCATGTCTTGGCTGTTGTAAATAGTGATGCAGTGAACTCTGGGGTGGGTGTGTCTTTTCCAGTCATACTTTTCTCTGGATACAGGCCCAAGAGTGGGATTTCCAGACCATACAGTATCTGTGTCTTTAGGGTCTTAAGGGACCTCCATGCTGTTCTCCACACGGTTGTTAGCAATTTAGGTTTTCAGCAGCAGTGTGGGAAGGTTCCCTTTTTTCCAGGCCCTTCCTAGCATTTGCTCTTTGTAGACTTTTTGATGATGGTCATTTTGACAGGTGAGAGGTGATACCTCAGTGTAGATGTGTAGCTTTGATTCGCGCTTTTTTTTTTTTTTTGATATTTATTTGTTTGTTTCTGGGTTTCTTTTTTTGTCTGTGCTAGTGCTTTATTGCTGTGTGCAGGCTTTCTCTCGTTGCGATGTGCGGGCTTCTCACTGTGGTGGCTTCTCTTGTTGGGGAGCATGGGTTCAAGGCGCACAGGCTTCAGTAGTTGAACATCTCATGAGCTCCAGCTGTGGTGCACAGGTTTAGTTGTTCCCTGGCATGTGGGATCTTCCCAGACCAGGAATCGAACTTGTACAAGGCACACTCTTAACCTCTGAACCACCAGGAAAGTCCTTAATTTGCTTTTCTCTAACAATAGGCTACAGGGAAGACCTTGGTAGGTGCTTTTTTTCTTTTAAAGAGTATGAGTAAAATTTCCCTGTTGAAACTGACTTTTTGAAAGCCTGCCCTGTTTTGAATTGTTATTCGATTATGTACCCCAGGCCATTGTCTTAAAGCAGGAGTCACTTACAGCTGTACAGTCATAGTGAGTTTTTAGTGCACCAGCGCCAAAGAATTGATGCTTTTGAACTGTGGTGTTGGAGAAGACTCTTGAGAGTCCCTTGGACTGCAAGGAGATCCAACCAGTCCATTCTGAAGGAGATCAGCCCTGGGATTTCTTTGGAAAGAATGATGCTAAAGCTGAAACTCCAGTACTTTGGCCACCTCATGCAAAGAGTTGACTCATTGGAAAAGACTCTGATGCTGGGAGGGATTGGGGGCGGGAGGAGAAGGGGACAACAGAGGATGAGATGGCTGGATGGCATCACTGACTCGATAGACGTGAGTCTGAGTGAACTCCGGGAGTTGATGATGGAAAGGGAGGCCTGGCCCGCTGCAATTCATGGGGTCGCAAAGAGTCAGACATGACTGAGCGACTGAACTGAACTGAACGGACCTGAGCCCATAGATTTCAATTTGCTGTTACTAGAAATGGCCACAAGGTGGCAGCATTTACTCTTTCCAAACTGGTTATTGGGGCACCAGAGCCTTAGAGAAAGTCCTGTTGCTGGGTTGTAAATGACAGTGGAATGTAACAGAAAAAAAGACTCAAGGGTTGTGTCTTATTTCCTGCCTCTGTTCTTCACCCCTACCTGGACAAATCCCAAACCCTTCAAATCTGCCCTGCCAATTGCTGTCATCTTTAAGTTGGGCACCTCAAAGGAAGGAAACTGGAGGTAGGAAACCCACCAACAGGAGCTATGGAGACCTGATAACTTTTCAAAGCTCCTCCAGCCCCAAGGGCCCACCATCCTTTGGGTACAGTCGGTATACCTGTGGAAGACTGGCCCCTAGCATGGGCACTGGGCTTTCATCCAAGGGGACAGACATTACAGGCCCAACAGGGGCTCGTTCGCCAGCGCATTGCTGTCACCTCCCTCAGCACCATGGACAGTCCAGCTGGGGGACCCAGGTTGCTCAGGCTCCAGGGTGTAACAGAGCCAGGGTCACCAAGCCCCACGGGGCATATAGGAGAGAACTCATTTTACTTGTAAAATTAGTACTTATTTTCTGCTGGAGTGTAGTTGTATCCCAGGGTTGAGTTTGCTGTAGGTGGACAGCAACTAGATGCAGATACACATAGATGAGTATCTAGTCTTTTGAGGATGCTTTGCCCTCCTGGGGTATGAGTGGAGAGTAGGGTTTTCTGTGGTGTACCGTACATAGCTCCTTGTTGATGCTCTTTTTTGAGATATTTGCATGTGTATAAGAAGATCCCCTGGAGAAAGAAATGGCAATCCACTCCAGTATTCTTGCCTGGACAATCCCATGGACAGAGGAGCCTTGCCGGTCTATGGGGCTGCAAGAGTCGGACACGACTTAGCAACTAAACCACCACCACCACGTTAATAGAAGATGAGATGGCTGTGGACCAGTGCAGTGGACATGAACTTGGACAAATTTCAGGAGGTGGTGAGGGACAGGGAGGCCAGGCATGCTACAGTCCATGGGGTCACAAAGAGTCAGACACGACTGGGTGGCTGAACAACAATGTTATCTCCAAAGCTTCCCTGGTGGCTCAGTGGTAAAGAATCTGCCAATGCAGGACCCACACGTTCAATCCCTGGGTCAGGAAGATCCCCTGGAGAAGGAAATGACAACCCACTCCAGTATTCTTGCCTGGGAAACCCCATGGACAGAGGAGCCCAATGGGCTACCTGAGGTCTCTAGACGGAGACACCACTTAGTGATTAAATCACCATCACCACAGGTTAATCTCAGCGTCCTGACCTAAGCCTACCCCTGCTCTTCCCCCAACAAAATCCTAGGTGCATTTTCTAAGACTCTGTCTTCTGTAGATGAATTCCTTTGTCTCCATTTTTAGATTCCATCTAAAGGTGATCTGTACGACATTTGTCTTCCTCTGTCAGATGTACTTCACCTAGAATGATCGTCAGTAGGTCCTTCAGCGTTCCTGCAAATGGTATTAGGTTATTCACTGAGATGGCTGAGTAACATTCCCTTGTACATAAATGCATCTTCTTCTGTTCATCTCTGGAAGGACACAGGATTGCCTTCATGTCTTGGCTATTGTAAATAATGCTGCAGGGAACATTGGGGTGCTTTGTTTTTTCCAGTTACCTGGAACATTTTTCCAGTTATACTGAAACCCCAACAAACAGTGGGGTTTGTTTTTTCCAGTTATACTTTTCTCCAGATATACACCCAAGAGTAGATTTCTGGACCATAATGTATCTGTGTCTTTAGGGTTTCAAGGGAACTCCATGCTGTTCTCTACACTGGCTGTTAGCAATTTTTATTTTCAGCAGCAGTGCAGAAGGGTTCTCTTTTCTGCAGCCCCTTTCCAGCACTTACTGTTTGTAGACTTTTTGATGATAGCCGTTCTGATGGATAAAAGGTGATACTTCTGTGGGGATATGATTTGCTTTGTGAGAGTGGCCACTGGTAAGGATCTTTGTCGGTGCTTTCTTTAAGAGTGTGAGTAAAATTTACCTGTGGAAATGGGCTTCTTGAATGCCTGCTCTGTTTCAATTTGTTACGTGATTATGTCTTGAAGGCAGAAGACACTTACAGCCCCAGAGGCCTTGTGAATTTAGGCATGAACTTCCTGATGTTCAAGCTGGTTTTAGAAAAGGCAGAGGAACCAGAGATCAAATTGCCAACATCCGCTGGATCATGGAAAAAGCAAGAGAGTTCCAGAAAAACATCTATTTCTGCTTTATTGACTATGCCAAAGCCTTTGACTGTGTGGATCACAATAAACTGGAAAATTCTTCAAGAGATGGGAATACCAGACCACCTGATCTGCCTCTTGAGAAATTTGTATGCAGGTCAGGAAGCAACAGTTAGAAATGGACATGGAACAACAGACTGGTTCCAAATAGGAAAAGGAGTTCGTCAAGGCTGTATATTGTCACCCTGTTTATTTAACTTATATGCAGAGTACATCATGAGAAACGCTGGACTGGAAGAAACACAAACTGGAACCAAGATTGCCAGGAGAAATATCAATAACCTCAGATATGCAGGTGACACCACCCTTATGGCAGAAAGTGAAGAGGAACTAAAGGGCCTCTTGATGAAATTGAAAGTGGAGAGTGAAAAAGTTGGCTTAAAGCTCAACATTCAGAAAACAAAGATCATGGCATCTGGTCCCATCACTTCCTGGGAAATAGATGGGGAAACAGTGGAAACAGTGTCAGACTTTATTTTTCAGGGCTCCAAAATCACTGCAGATGGTGACTGCAGCCATGAAATTAAAAGACGCTTACTTCTTGGGAGGAAAGTTATGACCAACCTAGATAGCCTATTCAAAAGCAGAGACATTACTTTGTCAACAAAGGTCCGTCTAGTCAAGGCTAACGTTTTTCCTGTGGTCATGTATGGATGTGAGAGTTGGACTGTGAAGAAGGCTGAGCACTGAAGAATTGATGCTTTTGAACTGTGGTGTTGGAGAAGACTCTTGAGAGTCCCTTGGACTGCAAGGAGATCCAACCAGTCCATTCTGAAGGAGGTCAGCCCTGGGATTTCTTTGGAGGGAATGATGCTGAAGCTGAAACTCCAGTACTTTGGCCACCTCATGTGAAAAGTTGACTCATTGGAAAAGACTCTGATGCTGGGAGGGATTGGGGGCAGGAGGAGAAGGGGACAACAGAGGATGAAATGGCTGGATGGCATCACTGACTCGAGGGACGTGAGTCTGAGTGAACTCCGGGAGTTTGTGATGGACAGGGAGGCCTGGCGTGCTGCGATTCATGGGGTCGCAAAGAGTCAGACATGACTGAGAGACTGAACTGAACTGAACTGCAGAGTACATCATGAGAAATGCTGGGCTGGAAGAAGCACAAGCTGGAATCAAGATTTCCTGAGGAAATATCAATAACCTCAGACATGCAGATGACACCACCCTTATGGCAGATAGTGAAGAGGAACTAAAGAACCTCTTGATGAAGGTGAAAGTGGAGAGTGAAAAAGTTGGCTTAAAGCTCAACATTCAGAAAACGAAGATCATGGCATCTGGTCCCATCATTTCCTGGCAAATAGATGGGGAAACAGGGGAAACAGTGGCTGACTTTATTTTTCTGGACTCCAAAATCACCGCAGATGGTGCAGCCATGAAATTAAAAGACACTTACTCCTTGGATGTAACGTTTTGACCAACCTAGATAGCCTATTCAAAAGCAGAGACATTACTTTGTCAACAAAGGTCCGTCTAGTCAAGGCTAACGTTTTTCCAGTGGTCATGTATGTATGTGAGAGTTGGACTGTGAAGAAGGCTGAGCACTGAAGAATTAATGCTTTTGAACTGTGGTGTTGGAGAAGACTCTTGAGAGTCCCTTGGACTGCAAGGAGATCCAACCAGTCCATCCTAAAGGAGATCAGTCCTGGATGTTCATTGGAAGGACTGATGCTGAAGCTGAAACTCCAATACTTTGGCCACCTGATGCGAAGAGCTGACTCATTGGAAAAGACTCTGATGCTGGGAGGGATTGAGGGCAGGAGAAGAGGGGGACAACAGAGGATGAGATGGCTGGATGGCATCACCGACTCAGTGGACATGGGTTTCGGTAGACTCTGGGAGTTGGTGATGGACAGGGAGGCCTGGCGTGCTGCAGTTCATGGGGTCAGAAGAGTCAGACACGACTGAGTGAACTGAACTGAACTGACCGCTGTTTCAAAGTTGTTGTTCCTAGAAATGGCCACGAGGCGGCAGCACCTCTTCTTTCCCCATCTCTGGTTACTGGGGCACCAGAGTCAGAGAAAATTGTGTCCTGGGTTGTAAATGAGAGTGGAATGTGCCAGAACAATGACCCAAGGGCTTGTGTCTCATTACTTCTTGCCCATCACTCTTCACCCGCATCTCTGGACAAATCCCAAATTCTTCAGTTCTGCCCTTCCGAAGGTGCTGTCATCATCTTCAAGTCAGGTAGCTCTAAAGATGGACTCTGGAGGTAAGAACGCCACCACTGGGAGCCCTAGAGACCAGATGACTTTTCAGAGCTCTTCCAGCCCAAAAGGCCCAACCTTCTTTGGGGGCCCTCAGCTTGGTGTGACTGTGGCGGGCCAGCCCGGGTGAAAGATTGTGCTTTCACACAGAGGGGACAAACACTCCAGGTCCTATGGGGGCCCACTTGTTGGCATATCCGAGGACCGTCCAGACTTTCACCCACGGCTGCCCAGACTCCAGGGGTGTGGCAGCAGCCCGGCTCACAGAGGCCTGAGGGGAATATAGGAGGCAATTCATTTTATTTGTCAAATTAAAATTTTTATTTGAAATATAGTTGATTTCCAACGTTGAGTATGTTGTAGGTATGCAGCAACTTGATAAGATAGATGAATATCTCATCTCTGGGGGATGTTTTTCCCCATAAGGTATTCGAGTGTTGAGTAGGGTTCCCTGTGCTGTAATGTAGGCCCTTATTGATGCTCTTAGAGATATTTGAGTGTGCATATGTGTTAATCCCAAAGTCCTGCTTAAACCCTCCCCACCCCACCCCCGATCTTTCCCCTTCAGTCACCCTGAGTGGTATTTCCAAGACTGTGTCTTTGTCTTTTGTGAAGGTGTTCTTTTGCACCAATTTATACATTCCATCTATAACTGATACCCTATGACCTTTGTCTTCCTGTGTCTGATGTACTTCATCTAGAATGATCATTGGTGTTCCTTCAAATGGCATTAGTTCATTCATTGGGAGAGCTGAGTAACATCCTCTTGTATGTATGTATATATATACACACACACACCCCCATTCATCTCTGGAAGTATATTATGGTTGCCTGCATGTCCTGGCTATTGTAAATAGTGCTGCAATGAATGTTGGGGTACATGTGTCTTTTCCAGTCATACTTTGCTCCAAATGTACACCCAAGAGTGGGATTTCCAGACCATATTCTACTTGTGTCTGGGTTTTAAGGAATCTCCATGCTGTTCTCCAGGGAGGCTGTTAGCGCTTTGTTTTCAGCAGCATTGGAGGAGGGTCACCTTTTCTCCAGAGCCTCTCTAGAACTTACTCTTTGTAGCCTTTTTGGTGATGGCCATTCTGATGGGTCAAAGTCGATGGTGATGCCTCTGTGTAGATTCGGTTGTACGTCTCTTAGTGGGCACTGGTAAGGATCCTTGTAGGTGTTTTTTGTTTTGTTTTGTTTTCTTTCAGAGAGTGTGATTAACATTTACCTATTGAAATTTGCTTTTTTAAAGCCAATTCTTTTTTTTTTTTATGATTGTATAACTTAATTTTTTTTTTTAAACTTTACATAATTGTATTAGCTTTGCCAAATATCAAAATGAATCCGCCACAGGTAAACAAAGCCAATTCTAAGTGTTAGTTGGTTAGGTACCCCAGGCCATGACTGCGGGGTAGAAGGTGTTTATAGCCCTGCAGGCCTTTGGAGTTCAATGTGCCCCGAGCACTGGTCTTAAAGCTGCTGTTACTGGAAACAGCCCAAGTGTGGCAGCGCTTCTGGTTATTGCTGCCCCAGACTCAGAGAGAAGGCCTGTTTTGAGTTGTGAATGAGTGTGGAATGTGCCAGAACACCCACAGGCTCACGTCTCATTGCTTCTTGCCCATCATTTTTCACCCCCACTACCTGACAGAACCCCAAACCTTCCATTCTTCCCTGCAGAATGCGCTGTCATTAAGTTGGACGCCACTAAGGAAGGAATCTGGAGGTAGGAACCCCACCACCGGGGAGCCCTGGAGACCAGATATCTTTTCAAAGTTCCTCCAGCCCAAAGGGTCCACCATCCTCCGGGAACCTTAGGCGTGGTGTGGCTGTGGAGGGCCGGTCTGGGTCCCGAGACTGTGCTTTCATCCAGCGGGGACAAACAGTATAGGTCCTGCAGTGCAATTAGTTGCTCAGTCATGGAGAACTCTGCGACCCCACGGTCTGTAGCCCGCCAGGCTCCTCTGTCCATGGGGATTCTCCAGGCAAGGATACTAGAGTGAGTTGTCTTGCCCTCCTCCAGGGGATCTTCCTGACCCAGGGGTTGAACCCAGGTCTTCCTCATTGCAGGTAGATGCTTTACCATCTGAGCCACCAGGGAAGCCCAGGAATACTGGAATGGTAGCCTATCCCTTCTCCAGGACATTGTCCCAACCCAGGAATCCAACAGGGGTCTCCTGCACTGCAGGTGGATTCTTTACCAGCTGAGCCACCAGGGGAGCCCCCCCACAGGGGCTCAGTTGCTGGCATATCCTTCTCAGACCCAGGCAGCTCAGTCTCCAGGGCTGTGGCAGCAGCCCAGGTCACTGAGCCCTGAGGGGAATATAGGAGGCAATTCATTTATCACATTAATGTTTACTTTCTACTGAAGTATAGTTGCTTTCCAGTGCTGAGTTGGTTGTAGGATACAGCAACTTGAAGAGGTATACAGTGATGAATATCTGGTCTTTGGGGGATGCTTTGCCTCTCTCATGTATGCTGAAGCGTTAACTAGGTTTCCCTGAGCTGTACTCTAGTCCCTTGGTGATGCTCTTTTTTAAGATACTTGAGTGTGTATATATTAATCCCAACATCCTGATCAAACCCTGCCTTCACTCTTTCCCCTTCAGTAATCTTGAGTGGCTCTTCCAAGACTGTGAGTCTCTTTGTAAATGAATTTTTGGTATCAGTTTTTTAGATTCCATCTATAAGCGATACCGTATGATATTTGTCTTCCTGTGTCTGACATAACTCACCTAGAATGATCACTGGTAGGTCCTTCTGTGTATATATCCATCACTGACTCAATGGACGTGAGTCTGAGTGAACTCCAGGAGATGGTGATGGACAGGGAGGCCTGGTGTGCTGTGACTCACGGGGTCGCAAAGAGTCGGACATGACTGAGCGATTGAACTGAACTGAACTGAAATAGCCCAGACCATGTGGTATCTGTGTCTTTAGGTTTTTAAGGAAACTCCATGCTGTTCTCCACAGTGGATGTTAACAGTTTACATTTTCAGCAGCACTGAGGAGAGTTCCTTTTCTCCAGGCCCACTCCACCACTTACTGTTTTTAGACTTTTTGATGATTGCCTTACTGACAGGTGAGAGGTGATCCCTCAGTATAGATTTGATTTGCATTCCTCTAATGATGGGGCTTCCCTGGTGGCTCAGAGGTTAAAGCGTCTGCCTGCAATGCGGGAGACCCAGGTTTGATCCCTGGGTCGGGAAGATCCCCTAGAGAAGGAAATGGTAACCCCCACTCCAGTATTCTTGTCTGGAAAATCCCATGGATGGAGAAGCCTGGTGGGCTACAGTCCATGGGGTTGCAAAGAGTCGAACACGACTGAGCGACTTCACAGAACAGAACAGAATGATGGACAATGTTGAGGATCTTTGTTAGGTCCTTTTTTCTTTTAAACAGTGAGTAAAGTTACCTGAAATTGGCTTCTTAAAAGCCTGCCCTGTTTGAATTGTTATTCTATTATGTACCCCAGGCCATTTCTTGAAGGAAGGAGTCTTACAGTCCCGCAGACTTTGTGAGTTTTAAGTGCCCCTGTGCACCTGTTTTAAAGTTGCTTTTACTCAAAATGGCCACGAGGAGGCAGCATTTCTTCATTCCCAACTCTGCTTATTGGGGCACCAAAGGAAACAGCAACCCACTCCAGTGTTCTTGCCTGGAGAATCCCAGGGACGGGGGAGCCGTCTCTGGAGTCGCACAGAGTTGGACACGACTGAAGTGACTTAGCAGCAGTAGCAGCAGACTTACAGAAAGTACTGTTCTGGGTTCTCAATGAGAGTGGAATGTGCCAGAACACCCACCCAAGGGTTTGTGTGTCATTACTTCTTGCCCATTTCCCTTCACCAGCCAAACCCCACCTCAGACAAACCCCAGGCTCTCAACTCTGTTCTGCTGAGGTTTCTGTCAGTATTTGAGAAGTGCAAATTAATTCAAGGAGGTATCACCTCCCACCTGTCAGAATGACCATCATGTAAAGTCAACATCAGTAAGTGCTGTAGAGACTGGAGAAATGGGAACCCTCCCACAGTTTGTGGAAATATAATTTGGTACAACCATTTAGGAGTGCATTATGGAAGCTGCTTAAAAAACTAAAAATACAACCACTATATGATCTAGCAGTCCCACTCCTGGGCATAATTCGAAAAAGATTCACGCATGCCTGTGTTCTTGGTGGTGGTGGTTACAATTACCAAGACCTGGATGTAATCCAAGTGTCGATGTAATTGACAGAGGAATGGACAAAGAAGATGTGGTACATACATACAAGGGAATATTACTCAGCCATTAATAAGAATGGAGCTGTGCCATTTGCAGCAACAGCGATGGGCCTGGAGATTAGTATAATAAGTGAAGTAAGTCACAGAAGGACAAATACCATATGATGGTGCTTACACGTGGAATCTAAAAGAAAGACACAAATGAACTATTTACAAAACAGATCCAGACTCACAAGAGCACAAACTTGGTTACCAGAGGGGAAGGGGTTGGGAAGTGGCTTGAGAGTTTGCGACTGACATATACACACTCCTACAGATAATTGACAAGGCTTGCTGCATAGCACAGGGAACTTGGCTTAATGTTCTGTCACAGTTTAAATGGGAAAAGAAGTTGAAAACTAATGGATACTTGTATAGGTACAGGGAATCACTTATGCTGTACACTTGTAGCTAACACATCATTGTTAATCAACTGGACTCCAATATAAAATCTGTTGTAAACAACTTGAAAAACTTCAAGATCTCATAGTAACATAGAACAGGGCAATTCACCATTTTAATTAAAGCAAATTAGAAATCCAGTGGGAGGCTCCTGTTGTAAATTACAATCTATTCATTTCCACTCCTCTCTTGCTAATTTTTTCCAATGATGGGTTTAAAAGCTAGCAACATATGAGCTAATAAGCTTAAAGAGTAGAATATTGAGGTAGCAAATGCATTTCAAACAGTTGTAATTATCTTTGGCAGACAGAGTGTAGTTTTATTATTACAGTGGTTTATATGACAAAATATAAAAATATATTTTATGCAAGTCAGTGCCTCACACTCATTTACTGTTATTAAATCTTGGAAGCTTGACATAGATTATTTTGGCGTGCTAATTGTATAATTTACAGACTAACATTAAAAGATTGAATTTTGTGTCAAAATACACTATGTCAAGTGGTATGAGAAGAGAGCTAAAGCCTAGTAGTAAAAAGGTGTATTTTACTTCCATGGAGTTTGTGGTCTCTGAGATGAAGTTATACTACACTCATATTGACAGGAGCTCCTCTATTTCATCTTTAATAGTTTCTCCTGTATAATTAAAAACTGAGTGACCCAAAAGGAGCATTTCCTAAGGGATATAAATATTTCTAAAACTTTCTTTGACCGCTTAAAAATTATTACTAGTTTCTCCCTAGCAATTCCAAAATTTACTAGAATTTCCTTCATTTTAGGATGACATTACACAGAGTAATAATAACACACTATAATCAAGGCCCACAAAATTCAGTCCACTTCAGTATTATACATGGATCTGTTTGTCAATAATTCACATCTTTCCAGAACTTCTTAATCCTGCCACAAGTTTTTTTTCATTAATCAGATCTGCAGGCAACTTTGTGCTAACGTTAGACATCTTCAGCATAATATAAGACAATATAAATTAGGTGATATGGCTGAAATAAAGTGATAAGAACTTCTTATGGATCTGTATTTATCAAAATGTACTGTACCCTCTGAACGGTATCATCAAGCAGTGTCCTAAAGAATGAATTAGTGTATGGGAAAGGTGTATTGCATTAAGTCTTCCCTGTTCTGAAAATGATTGAAGATGAACACATACTATGACCCAACAATTCTACAGAACTATAACTAATTTCTAGTTATAAACCCAAAAGAGATACCTATGTAAGTTCACCAAAAGACCCACTAAAATGTTCACAACAGCAGTATTCATAATGAGAAAAATTTACAACTCTATACACTCCCGTCAGTAGTATAATGGATATGTAAATGGTGGTATGTTTATATAATAAAGCACAGCAGTAACAATGAGCAAATTGTGGTGGATCTCACAAACATTAATGAGGGAAAGAAACCAAACTATAGAAAGCGCATGTGGTTCTGCTCCGTGCATAACCTGGGGAGGGTTACTGAGATTCTGAGAATGCTTGGTCGCTTGATTTAAAGGTTGCTTACATGGGTATTTAATCAGATTGTGAAAATTCAGCTGTCTGTGCACTTGTGTCATCATTTTGCATCTATATTATTCTTCAGTATATAATTGAAGAGAGTGGCAGAAGTAGACTGAAGATACAGGTCAGAGGAAATTGTGTGTGTTACTGCCACACCAGAGCAGATTGGTTGGCTGTCTCACCACCACAGCTTTGAGAAGAAATAGGAACCAAGCCTTGGACTTCAAGTTCCTCAAAATTTTGAATACCTAGATAACAAGACCTCTGTCTATTTATATTTTCTTTTAATAGTACCAAGTGCTTAGCAAACCTCTTTATGATGATAATGACAAGAGTTGCGGTGGTTGGTGTTAATTCAGTATCGTTGTCATTTAAGATAAGGGGAATCATGACAGACAAGCTGCTTTAAACATAGTTTACATTTGATATCATTAAGCAACACATAGCCTATACTCAGTAACATCCACTCAGAAAATGACACTTTTAGCACAAATGTATAAATAGACTCTTGAGAGTCCCTTGGACTACAAGGAGATCAACCAGTCCTTCCTAAGGAGATCAGTCCTGGGTGTTCATTGGAAGGACTGATGTTGAGGCTGAAACTCCAATACTTTGGCCGCCTGATGCAAAGAGCTGACTCATTTGGAAAGACCCTGATGCTGGGAAACATTGAGGGCAGGAGGAGAATGGGATGACAGAGGATGAGATAGTTGGATGGCATCACTGACTCAATGGACATGGGTTTGGGTGGACTCTGGGAGTTGGTGAAGGACAGGGAGGCCTGGCGTGCTGCAGTTCATGGGGTTGCAAAGAGTCGGACACGAACTGAACTGAATATACGCCTTACCAATATCATGTATGACTGGCATACCTAAAAACAATGCTTAATTGGCTTAAACATAAAATGATGATCTGGCTGGCTATTCTTTACGGGCAAGGGTATAAACTACCACCCTGTGTTTTGCAGGTGACTGTTATTTGAAGGACTGGTCTTCCTGGAGCCTGTGTCAGCTGACCTGTGTGAATGGCGAGGACCTCGGCTTTGGTGGAATACAGGTCCGTTCCAGAGCAGTGATTATACAAGAACTAGAGAACCAACATCTGTGCCCCGAGCAGAAGCTGGAAACAAAACCATGTGATGGTGAGTGCGACCATTCATAACACCTATTTATTTTAGTGTTGTGTTGATAAGCAAAGGAAAAAGTGTAAATTTTTCTCTTAGATAAGGAAATTTGCTAAGATCTCACTTTTAAAAAGTTGAGAATTAGGTTAAGGGTATGATTCTGAATTCTAAAGATTTAGAGAAAAAGAGTCTTGCCACCCTTCATAAGTTAGGTATGAAATACTTAAGAGTATCTCTAAGTTTTATGAGTTAAAGCAAGCTAAGATCATTTGGAGCATGTTATTTGTACATACCTATAACAATCCTGATCCAATGTGAATCTAAAAATATCCTCAATTTATTTAAATCAAAAGAAAAATTACAAAGAAATAGCAAAATGAGACATTTTACTATAGTCTCAGAAATTGATAAAGTATTGGTAAGGACTGGTCTGAATTTTATAAACAGAATATATAAAAATATATGTTTCTATGTCATGTGTATATGTATATACACACAGAGCCATGCACCCAATATAAGCAATACATTTACAAAAACCTCAGAGCATTATTGTCATGTAGCAGAGAATGTCTTGCTCAACAAAACACCTTCTCATTCTTGCTTATGTTCTGAAATAATTAAGGAGCATGACATATATTAGCAAAGAAGGGCCAAAATAACATCTGTATTACTGAAAAGTTGAGGAAAGCTTAGAATGTTAGAGAACAGTGCTTACAGAAAAAGCCACCTGACTAGATGACTTAACCCAGGAATTATTGAATTATCCACCTTTGATTACATTTTCTCAAATTTACCATCCATATTCTGGGGACAGGGTAAGTAAAGAAGGAGAGATAGGACAGCAGTTACAATAAGTGAGTTAATGCCCAAGAAAAGAAAGAGGATTGTTTACCCCATCATGACAGTTAGGAATCAGCAACAACAATTGCAAAGAACTTCTCTCATGCACCCACAGAACTAAAAGCTGAAAGCTGCATTTCTAGAGCATTACACATCACATGTATGCAGGGTGCAGCAGCAAAGTATTTAGAAGGGGATTTAAAGCATTACGTGTTTATACAGGAGAGAAAAAAGTGTAATATAAACTCGACTTTCAACTCAATTTAAATAAAAAAAAAAGAAAAGTAAAGGGAGATAACATACAAGTAATACAGATAAATACAAATTCAGTGAGATAGAAAATAACCAAGATAATCAATAAAACCAATAGCTTGTTTTTTGATCAAAGTAGACCACCTCATGGAAAACTCAATGAAACAAAAAAGAGGACACAGTTATAATACTGATAGTGTTTAAAAACTATAATTTCTGTGAATATATTTTGCTAATAAATGTAAAAACTTGACAGCTATTTAGAATGTTATTTATCAAGAGTAATAGAGAAGCAAACCATAGGTTCTGTAACTATTAAAACCCAAGTGTGTCAGATAGGCTCACACATGCACACACACTAAAACCTAGATGGCCTTAATTATGAGTCTTACTAAAATTTAAACAGACAACTCCCATTTATGTGAAATCTTAAGAAATAAAGTTGGGTAGAAAAAAAATGAGAAAAATCTCCCCAGTACAACACCAAGATCACAAACAAAAATGGTAAACAATAAAAATACTTTTAAATCAAAATTTAAATCTTCTACATATTGAAATGGGAGAAGGGCATGGCAACCCACTCCAGGAGCCTTGCCTGGAGAATCCCATGGACAGAGGTGCCTGGCGGGCTGCAGTCCACGGGGTCACAGAGAATGCGATGCGACTGAGCATGCACACACAGTAAAGCAGCTCATAAACCAGACAAGCCACAGACACAGAAGAGATATCTGAAGTCAGTTTGAAGGAATTCATGTCTAGAACAACTATCCTAAAGCTTTTCAGCATTCGAAGACAATTTCACAGTTGTAAAATTGTGGAGGACCCCAAATGGCTTTTCTTTGATGTATACATATCAAACATTTGCACACTGAAAAATGACAACTGTTAAGTTTTTAAATATTTGGTAACTTATTTAAAACAATCACAAATCAATTGTATGTTATCATAACATATTTCCCAAAAAATAACTATTTTCCAAAGCAAAAAGAAAATAACTTTTATGACAGGCATGGTCTTCTTTTACACTTTTCCACGTCTCTGTAACATCTGGCTTAACTCAAGATAGCTGGATTCTCTTATCTGCCTCTGCATTCAGTCTATGGCCATCTTAGTTTAGTTTCTATATGTGAGGGAAGTCCAGGCTTACTTACCCAGCTGTGCAGTTAGAGGGGAAAATCCTCACACACATACTCTGCTGCTGCTGCTGCTGCTGCTAAGTCGCTTCAGTCGTGTCCACCTCTGTGTGACCCCATAGACAGCAGCCCACCAGGCTCCCCTGTCCCTGGGATACTCCAAGCAAAAACACTGGCGTGGGTTGCCATTTCCTTCTCCAATGCATGAAAGTGAAAGTGAAGTCGCTCAGTCGTGTCCAACTCTTAGCGACCCCATGGTCTGCAGCCTACCAGGCTCCCCCGTCCATAGGATTTTCCAGGCAAGAGTACTGGAGTGGGGTGCCATTGCCTTCTCCGACACATATTCTGAGGGAATGCCAAAGGCATCCCTGGTCCCCGGACCATCATCTGAGAACTGTTATTCTAGAATAAAAAATTCCCACAACTCAGAAAAGGCATAGATTTCAGTAAGGGTTGGGGAGAACCAAAAGATATACATAAGCAGTTCACAAGAGGAAATCTAAATGCTGCAAAACGTTTTTCTTACTGTTTGATAATAGCTGCAAGTTAAAATGACAAGATAGCTTTCCATACCCTCAACACTGACAAGAAATTTAAATCTGGAACTTACAAATGTTTTTGAGGGTTTAGAGTAATAGTAACTCTTATTCACTACTGGCGGGTATGTAAACTGTCACCATTTAAAGAAAAACAATGAGCTGTGTTTAGTAAAGTTTCAGCTATCCCTACAGTAAAGCCCAGAAATTTCCCTTCTAAGTATTTACCTTAAAGAAACACTAGGAGGCTTGCACAAGGCTGGCCACTGAGGCACTGTTGTAATAGTATAAATTGAACACGACGTAAAAGCTCATCCATAGAGGAAATAAATTGTAGTTAGTATCATGGAATTCTATGCAGCAGTTAAAATTAATTGACTGTGTCTGTATTAAAAAATCACACAGAAATAGTTCGTCTATAACATTGGCTATTAAGTTTCAAAAAGATATATGTGTCATGTGTCAATATAATGCTTTTTAACTTTTAAAACTGCCTAAAAATAATGCTGTAAGTCATTTATGGATTACATATATTTATATTATAGTCATATTCAAAGAATAAAAAGCCTGTCACAGAAATGCTTGTATCTACTTCAAAATAGTACATATTGCAGGACAGACACAGAGGGAGATCAGGAAGGACTATAACAGGCCATCAAGTTTGTTAGTATTTTTTACTCACCAACAAATAAAACTAAAGCAAATATGACTAAACAGTAATATTTATTAAAATTGAATGATAGGTAGTTGAATATATTTTTTCAGTTATTTGTCCTTATTTGTATGTCTGATATAATGCTTTAAATAAAACATAAATTTAAATTGAAAATCTGGGTTCACATCAAACAGTGTGGTAGCCGACTTGGAAAATTAGTTGGCATTTAGGCACGCATCTGGAATTTTGTAACATCTATATGGCAACTTCAGGATGGTAACTTCACATTTGAATCATTCAGGATGGACTTCTTATCCCTTTCTAATTGTTTATAAATATTTCACTAATACCTGTCTCCGTGATGTCCCCCTGGCCTGCAGAATGCCTCTGTTAATGTGTATTGTGTCCCTGCAGATGGACAGTGTTACGAGTATAAATGGATGGCCAGTGCTTGGAAGGGCTCTTCCCGAACAGTCTGGTGTCAAAGATCAGATGGTGTAAATGTAACAGGTAAACCTTCCATTCCTTCTTTCAAAGAAGACGTTCTTTGAAAGTCTTCCTATAACACACGTGTAATTGGTTAAAGAAAATAAGAAAACAGAGATATTCTTTCAGTATTCCACATGTGGTTGAGTTCACAACACCTGAGCTGTGTACCTGATGACCAGTGATAAATTATTTTACTTTTAAATGTTTCAATTAAATTCCCCCTCACCAAGCCATTTTAGATATTACTGTCTAATTCTAATAAATTACTATTATAAGTTAATCTCAGATTGTTTTCTTAAAAGTTTTATATATTAGTAACTTACTACATGCTAAAAAGTCAGTGTTTTGTTGACTATATCTGTTTCTGTGCCTTAGAGGCAATATAGGCAGTCCAAAAACATTGCCAAGATAATATGATTATACAAATCCAAACATTTTGCTTAAATTCAGAAATGTATAAGCTCTAGTTTTTTTAATTAACTAAGATACAAGACCTATTGGTAAAACTCAAGCTCAGAGCATCTGAGTAGTCACAGTACCTACTCTGTCCCCACTCAAACCTTATTATACATTGAAAGGAGACATCCAAATGAAGAGCTTTTTTTTTTAATTCCCTTTGACCCAAACAGACCCCATAGAATTAATCTGCTGCTGCTAAGTCACTTCAGTCGTGTCCGACTCTGTGTGACCCCATAGACAGCAGCCCACCAGGCTCCGCTGTCCCTGGGATTCTCCAGGCAAGAACACTGGAGTGGGTTGCCATTTCCTTCTCCAAGACAGTTACTAAAAGTTTCCTTATCTGAGTCCAGTAAATGCAAGGGATCCCAAAGACTCTTGAAGAGGGAAGAAAATTGGCTCCCGAGATAGAGTGAGCCACCCTGCAAAAATTTCCTATCAAGGAACTAAGGTCAGAAGAAGAACCTCAGCATCAAACCTATGGACCCAGAGATGGGTCCCCAGTGTCTCAAACACTGACCTGCTGCCATTGTTTTGACCCTCTGGCAGAGAAAAAGGTAGTGTGCATTTTGGTGCCTCTGAGTAATATCCATTTGTAAATTTAATTGTAACATCTACAGTAAGATGACAGGATCAGGGATCAATATGCTTTTTGGAAAGCATAAATTTTTATATTGAATTTTAAGTTACTTGGATTTACTGAAACCTAATTATGCATTTCCAGCCTATGAAAGCTAGAGCAGGATGTCAAATTGTGTTCTTGTGAAGATAAGATTTTATACATGAGCAATCTGGGTTAAGAAACACTTGATAATAGCAACTCTCAATGGACACATCTATAATAAAGACAAGATACCTACCAGGAAACCCTTTACTCTCTGACAGTGTCATTTTCTGGGAAAAAAAAAATCCAAGCAAGGCACTCTCAGAGGCAACAGGGGGAGACAGAGCTTTGGGGAGAGGAGCACAGGCTTTCTGAACCTGAAGACATGAGAGAGGTGGTCCTTCCCAGGTGGCAGTACTGGTAAAGAACCCACCTGCCAATGCAAGAGATGTAAGGGATGCAGGTTCAATCCCTGGGTCAGGAAGATTGCTTGGAGGAAGGCATGGCAACCCACTCCAGTATTCTTGCCTGGAGAATCCCCATGGACAGAGGAGTCTGGCTGGCTACAGTCCACGGGGTCACAGAGAGTCAGACACAACTGAAGTGAATTAGCATGCATGGACACCACTCAACTCAGGTGTTGAAAATGAATGTCTACCTTCTTTAAACTAATCAGGAGTTTTATAGCTTTCCCAGTGAATCCTGTTAGTTTTCAGTGTTTTCTTTTTTTTCCCCCCAAATATGGATGCAAATAATCGTTGTCTGACTTTTATTCTACACATTACAAGTTCTTTTCACACTGAAATTGGAGCTATTCCCCAATATAAGGTAAGTCAAATTTTAAAAGACTTACCTGTAGAAATCATATTTTCAATTTCTTTTCCATAGAGTATCCCATGTATTTATCCCCATCTAAAGCTGTTTTATAGCAAAAAAAAAAAAAAATTGTGTAAATGATTTGTGATAAAACACTATATGCATTCTTCTCCCATCTTTTAGTAGAGGTGAGACTGTTTATGGGAAATAGTCAAGCATGTAAAGTATATTACCTACCTTGATCGATTGTTCTAATTTTATGAATAGTTGTCCTTACAGGAAACTCACAATGGTTTCCTTTGTCTTCATGTGTTTAATGCTGATAACTTCAGTACAGCCATGTCACTCCAGCTGCCTTGCAATGACTAACTGCTTTTCCATAACAATTTCTCTGTGAATATTTTGTTTATAATGTTAAGTGATAAGGCAAAGAATTAACATCTTTAATTAGATTCCAGAGGATCATCAGTTCCATAAATAAAGGAAAATTTTTGTTTTGCTAAAATTCTGTGAAATTGATCAAGTGTGGTTTGAAGCTATGAGTTCTTTACATGCTACCAGTTCTGTTTCTTAATGACATCTAGTCTCATCTTGAAAACTTCATTGTAACAACTGTGGCATACCTGGTATTAAACTCGAGAAGGAGGAGGAAATAAGAGGAGTCACTGGAGAACTGCAGTGTCAAGTTAAAACAATAGTGCAGACATACCACTTAGAAGCTGCATTTGTTTTCTTATATACCAAAAAAAAAAAAAAAAAATCCTGAATTAGTGACTTTCTCCAAAAGAAATACGTATCATAAAAAAATCCATTCACATAGATCAAAAAGGTATCTTAAGTTGAAGACTGTTCATTTGAAAAGCAAGGAAAGAATTTTAAGTTTAAAAGAGAATTAAATCTGCTTTTTAATGTTGGACTTGGTCTCAGAAACTATGACATTAGCTTGCAGACAATTAGTGTTTTCAAAGTATCGGCTATAAAATCATCTACTCAACAGGTACTTACTGAGCACCTGCTGGGGTGGCAAGTACTGTGTCCTCTGAATGAGAAGGGTCTCAAGTTCCTAAATAAAGTGGTCAAGGTTAACCAGGTATTCCAGTCAGCTGCCCTCAGAAGTCTGTGGGACTCCCAAGGCAGCTCAGGATTCAAAGACCCCTCTACAGCAATGGTTTATTTTTATTTTTTTTATCACTGCAAGAGATGCTATTTGTCAAAATATGATTTTCTGTTCTGCAGGGGGCTGCTTAGTGGTGCGCCAGCCTGATGCTGACAGGTCTTGTAACCCACCGTGTAGTCAACCCCACTCATACTGTAGCGAGGTATGTGTGAATTCATTAGAGTAGACAAGCCAGCTTCATCGTTTGTCATCACACTGCTTCTGGTACAATCCATCCCCCCCACCCCCCAAAAAATGTCTTGAGGCATAAAAATTCTATTTTGGGACTACTTCTTTTTACCAGTATAAATAATTCTGAATGCACTTCCTTCTACCATTAGAATAAATTTGTATAAGGTACCAAAAAAGTGTGTTATTTTTTACATAGTGGTGACAGAAATTACGTGGAGTAAATTCCCAGAACAGTACTTCTTTAAAGCCTGCCATTCAGGTCAGGTGTGGTATACTTACAAAGATCACCTTGCATGTACAGTGTAAGTCTTGTTCTCCTGCAGACAAGGACATGCAGTTGTGAAGAAGGGTACACTGAAGTCATGTCTTCCAATGGTACACTTGAGCAGTGCACACTTATCCCCGTGATGGTGATACCCACTGTGGAGGACAAAAGAGGAGACGTGAAAACCAGTCGGGCAGTGCATCCAACCCAGCCCTCCAGTAACCCAGTGGGACGGGGAAGGACCTGGTTTCTGCAGCCGTTTGGGCCAGGTGAAGTTACCAGACAGTGCTGATGCGGCATTCCTTGGCTGTATATTTAACCAATAATGAGCAAGCATTTTCTTAAGAGAGAATTATTTCATCTGTAGTCATTTCTTTTGATACTGTCTTATATTCGTATAATTTTTACAATTATTATGAAAAAGACAATCATACTCAAAATTCAGAGATATGAATCTGCTCTCTTCTGAGAAAAATTCTAGGATTGATAAATTTCAGTCATAAATTTAGAATTATTTTCACATTGATTAAAGCAATCTAACAGTGAAAATATTAGGGCGAAAGTGTGTTGTCATGCAGAACTAGAACAAATCAAAACTATGAAAAGACATTCAAGAATTTTCCATCTGACCACAGAGTGTTAAATATTTGAACCCTATATGGGAAGGTCAGTAATGCAGGGGATGCTTGGCAGCCAGACCAATTTCTGTCAGTGCTTGGAGCTGGCACACTCAAATACTCAGAATCTGTACTAGGACCAGATACATGGGGACAGGCATGGAGCCGTCCTGTCTCGATGGGACAGTCTAAACTTGGAGACTGACCAGACCCATATCATTAAACAGACAGCTCATAATGTATCCAGTAATGGACGTGAAGCCTGGAGGCTGATCACATTCTAGCCTTACTCTGCGCATTCGGTCTCCTCAGTTGATTCAGCCATAAACTCACCCCTGGGACTAAGCTGGTGCTTGAAAATGTGCTGCGAGAGCTATATGTAACAGCTCATGCCACTTCTCCTCACACCCTAGAGGGATTACCACTTCATGACCAAAGGAAATTGCCAGGCAAAGCAAAGCATAAACTTCTTCCTAACGCCAGTAGAAACTTGAGAAAGGAAGGAAAGAATTGGCATAGCTAGCACAGCTGTATTTTTAATGCATGGAGTCAAAACACTACCTTACTGGTGAATCACTACTGGGATTTTTTAAAAGTATTTTCACTGCTTGGGTGATTAATATATAACCACATCATCCCTGACTTTATTAGATTTTGATCTGAAGATAAAATTTATTTTGTAAAGCTGACCTGTCTGTGTAAGCATGGGCAGCTCTTCTTCTCAGCGTCCAAGATGGCGGACCAACAAATGGCCATTTGCAGTCTTGACCTTGACCAAGAATCCAAGCAGATCTCCTCATATCAAGACTGCTTTTTAAATATAACATATTATTATTGTCATTTTTCACTTTATAGTTTTCCTAAAATGAACATTTTAATATATTAAAAAGGTATACATTATAAAAACATACAATTAGAGCATGCTCTTGTTTTCTGAAAAACCCAAAAATATTTGTTGAACTTCTCTCAGGACGGATAAACCCAACAGTAGAACAGTTCTTTTGATTTTGAACTCACTCAGTTTTTTAAAATATTTAGAATTGAAAAAAAGAATATCTAGAATATTAACTTGGTTTATTTCCAGCATATGAATGAACTCCTAAGTTGATCCAGCTCTAGGCAAAAATAATCATCATCATCATCATAGTACTGATTTTGACATCTTTCAAATGTTGGATAAACCAGTCTCTGTGGGGTCAGTTTGCCCAATCTATAATTTCAATATTAAAATTAATGTTTAAAAAATAAATATAAATAAAATTAATGTTTAGCTGGTTGGGTGTAACAGAAAATAAATGGTGTGAGGAACAAGTTAGACAAAATCATTAATACTATCATCCATTTGAAGTTTATTCAGAATATAAAACAGAAGTTCAAAGAGAATGAGACCAGAAAACCAAATTTTAAATGTTCCTGTCATAAAACTAGAAAAAAAGTTCCTGTCTTATCTGATTCCATAAATGGAAAAGACAGAAAAAAAGTTCTTTTGAGATTCTTTCATGTGTTAATCAAACTTGGTTATTTTTACAAATGATATTGTCAAATTAATTTTAAAGCACACTCTAAAGTATAAACTAGATAAAGGATTATTAATTCCAAAAATGTTAAATATATTTACTTTCATCTGAAAAAAATATTTAAATGACAAAATTTACGTTGAGATACCTGTCAGCATCAAAAAAGTTGTAGGAATTTTCTTGAAATTGCATTGTTTTCTTCTTTTCTCACAATTGCCATTCTGAAGATAGAATGAAAATCAGAAGAAAACATTTATATAGCATAACACATGAGTTTAAAGTAAAAATCCATATAGGAAGTAGCAGAAATTTAGACATATTAACTTGAAATCTGAACTTGAATTGCAACATTATTTATCATTTTTCAATTCAGTTTTCATTGAGAATTTATCTTTAATGAAAGAGCATCTAACACATAATATCAGCTTTGCATTAATCATTAACTCTGCCTAAGCAATAATTCATTTTGAGTTTTCAAAGAACTTGGTCATATGTGACTGGTCATTGGTCATAGTTAAAGACTGTAATATATACAGCAGACTAATGTAAGTTAATGACCAATGTCTGTTCTTCTCAGATGGGAGACTGAAGACCTGGGTTTATGGTGTAGCAGCTGGGGCATTCGTGTTACTCATCTTCATTGTCTCCATGATCTATCTAGCTTGGTGAGTGTTTAAATATTTAAAAATCTAAGGAGATCTATTTCAGAGGAAATACTTTCAATTGGCCATAACCAGGAACAGCGATCTAATGTCCCACATAAGCATTCCACATTTATTTAGGGTTCATCTGAGTTTCTGAATAAGCATAGATGGATAATCTAAAAGCAACTGAATCCGAACCATTTAATTTCTGAATATGAGCCAGAACTGCCCCAAGTCATCTTCTCAAGTTGTTCCCCCTGGTTATGCAAGCACCATATATTACTTTGTATACTTATGGTGAACTGTACTTTTTTTATTAAGTTACTACTGAGGAAGAGATTATGATAATACCTAATTCAACTGTCTTTTAAAACATATTATAAGTTGTGTTATTTATAAAAGTTTGTGGACAAATATAAATGACTATACTATAACATTATTCCATTATTAGTACCAGAGAAATTATATCTAGAAAATTTATCTTTTACAGAATAATAATATACTTGAAGGGTTCTGGTTTATGTTTATTCAGAGGAATAAAACTGAGGAATTCAAAAACCAGAAAATCAAATTTTGGGGTTGAATTTAGAAAGTGTAGGCAATTAAGCAATTTTTAGGTTTATCACTGTTTCAGTTTTTTTCATTTAAAGCAATAAAAATTACAATTGAAGATTTTCTTTCTCACAGTTTTATTGATTTTTTTTTTAACAGCAAGAAGCCAAAGAAACCCCAAAGAAGGCAAAACAACCGGCTGAAACCTTTGACCTTAGCCTATGATGGAGATGCTGACATGTAAGTCGTAACTTACTCAGCAGCTTCCAATTTCAGCTTTCTGCCTTTGCTGTGGATATCCAGAGGCCACAAAGCTATTCAAACTGTGTGGATTAAACTACAGTGTTACTTCTTAAAAGATCATCATTAAGGAAGGAGTGAAAATCACAGTGCCATTGGATATACCAAGTCAGTACTACTTACATCGAAACCATCAGCCCTGAGAATTCTAGGAGATTTAGTTGATACATGATGCATTCTGAGTCTTATGTGATCTTTTCTGAAATCTACCAACTGATAATTCACTTTCATCTCTAAAAACACGATGGTGGGACTGACCAGTTTAGGATGCCTGATGCAAGCCTCTGTCTGCAATGTTAACCCCTAGTAACATTTTCGCATGAAGAGTTTAATACCAAAATCTCTACACTACTATATTCAAACATAACAACATGCCTACTCAATTGAATGATACACATTATTATGTCAGATTATATACTTGTTAATAAGCAATTTTAATGGTGGCTAAAACTAAGCTCTAAACTGAGCAGAAAACCCATTGAGTAAATTCAGCATCTTGGTGGTTGATAATAGTTTCATTGAGCTGCATTTCAGAGGCAAAGACCCTTTTGTAAGACTTCTTGCCTCTCTCCAAAGTGCGAATGCTGGACATGTACTAGTACCTTAGAAGAGTCCTCAAGTTCAGTATTTTACAATGGTTGTTGTCTGGAAAACTAATTTGCTTGTGTTAATACAGTACATTTCTACTTTCCCTAATTTTCAAACTGGTTGCCTGGATCTTTTTTTGCTATATGGAAGGCACATTTTTGCACTATATTAGTGCAGCATGATAGGCGCTTAACCAGTATTGCCATAGCAACTGCCTCTTTTCATATGGGATGAAGACATCTGTGCTCAAAGTGTCGTGGAGACATTTACAAGTTCTTGTGTCCTGAAGAGAGTAAAAGTTCAGCTGGGACGGCGACAGGATGGAGTTAGCTGTTACATCTGCTGTATACATACTTCCTCATCGCTGCAGCCACTGTGATATCAACAGCATGGCGATAACTTCAGTGTTCAAGTCCCGAACTCACTAACCCTCCAAAAGACGGTCCCCTCTAGTCAGCTTCTAATTGTACTTTGAAGGCTGTTTATGACTAGATTTTTATATTTGTTATCTTTGTTAAAAAAAGAAAAGAAAAGAAAAAAAGGAGCTGGTTGTCTTTTTAATTCTGAGCAGATGGAAAAAATAATTTATTGGTGATTTTTTGTAATTAAAAGAAATCAAAATGGTCTGATTTTTTTTTTCCCCCAGATTTGTTTTCCTACTTTCAGATGGAATGTATTTCAAAATCCATAGTTTAGTCTTTCTCAGTGGTAAAATTTGAAGCAAGTCTTTTTAATGTATGATATCAAAAACTAGAATTTTCAAAAGAGAAAAATAAATATTTTGTCCAGGACCTCATTAAATATCTAGACCAAGGGTGGCACATTCTTTTTTTTTTTTTTTGGTGAAAGGTCAGATGGTAAATATTCCAGCCAGGTCTATGTTGCAGCCTATCCATTCTGCCGTTGTGAGAACACAGCCATAGACAATACACAATACCGTCCATAGAGAATGGGCGTGGCTATTTTTCAATAAAACTTCCTATAAAGTCAGCAGGCCACGTTTGCAAGTTATGATTTGCTGGTCTAGAGGTTTTTTCCCAGTGCTAATTGTCCATCATGTCATCTTGAGTTTTCACTCATTTCCCCTCTGACTGTGATCAGGGTTTAATTTCAAAACCAAAAAACAGTCATTAAACATCTTAATGTATTGCAAGTAGTTATATTTTTCACAGATGTAGCCCTGGGAATGGCACAGTAAAATGATACCTAACTTGGCTGGTTTCTTTCATATGAAAAGAAAATCCAAAAGGTGCCATTAAAAAGCAATATCATTTTTCAGGCAACAGTTTTGCAACAACCTTTGGGAGAGGACAGGACATCAGATGTTCAGGTCTTTAAAAAAAAAAAAAGTATCACAAGCCATTTTATCTTAAACATAGCTGTGTTGCTGTACAAGTGGTTAGGACTCGAAGGTATTTCACCTTCGTACTAGAGTTTGAATTCACCCTACTCCTCATTCTAGAGTATCTTCAAAGATTACAAAAGATAGATTAGAATGTCATTGTCCCTCAAATAAGCAAATTTCTACATATTTAAATCAGCATTAAATATGGTATGTACTAATAACCTTGATCAGTATTTCCTATGTTAAGCAATGTGTAAATCATTTCTGAGCAAACAGGTTATCAGGAAAATGAGAATTTTGCCTTAGACCAAGGCTTTCAATAAGGAAAGGCATAAAAACAATTCCATCTCATCTGTCTCACTAAAAGAGGAAGACAAAAATAATATTGTCACCCTAAAACTGTGATTGTCAATAAATGTACTCAGGGGTCTCCCAAATAATCCTCAAGTTGATTTATTTGAGTAAAATGAGCTCCCATTTGTCCAAAATGGTTGAGAAAGAATCTATTACCATTACGTGAAGAATCTTGCTAAGTCTTATACCCTTGAAATTGTTGAGTGGAATAAACTGTTACTACTAATGATATAATACTATACAATGGCATTCATTCAGAAAGCAGATAAGTGTCCTCCTACCTATACTGTTAAAATTAAATGAATTCATAGGTCAAAATTATGTTATGAAAAGCCAAGGTGACCTTACTCATAAATTGATTACCTTTTGCAACATTACATGTATGAAGTAATCTAGATTCAGTGTGACCTAATACTAGGGAGCATACTGGAAGTTGGCCTTTTGTTAGGAAAGATACAGGGAGGCTATTTTGGACAAATGAAGGTTACTATATTCATGTTTATAACATGAAAATAGCCTTATTTTTGTTCTTGGCATAAGTCAATAATGAGTTAAATACTTTACTGGGATTTCATCAAAACAGTATTCCTCCTGTTCATTCTAAGAATTCAGGAGGGGAATATAGTAGTAACTTGTCTATTGACACTTTTGCCTTACCAAAATGGTCTGTGAGCCCACAAAGATTAAGAATCACTGTTCTGTAAGTACGAAGGTCTGCTTGGTTGGGGGGAGAAAAAGAAATGAAAAATATTGACACAGTATTATTTTGTTGGACTGTTTCTATTTAAATGACATAGAAGTGACATAACTGATCTCGAAAGGGGGTGATTTGCTCATTCATCAATATCTAAGCTAGGAAACTGACTATAATCCTTATTTCAAAGCCTTTTCGAGGACACTACAGTGTAGCTTAAAGCTAATTTGAAAAGGGGTTCATAAAAGCATGTTCTTAATTATAGCAAAGCACAAAGTACCTGTAATAAGACTAATATGTATTGAATTATCACACGTAAGACACTCTGCTAGATATTGTAAAATATTAGTAACGGCTTTTGTTTACATGCATATCTAAGACATTCAAAAGAAGGGGAAAAGCTTAATGAGTGAAAATGACGCACACATCACCCTTCACTCTGTTTGGCGTTCAAACTTGGTGAACATTTTTCCTCATGTAATGTCTGTGTGTCAGGCCGTGCTGGCAGGCTTGGGCTATATGTCTGCTCCACCCTCAGGCAGGTGGCAGTGGTCCCAGCAGCTTAATCCGAACCCTCTTAAGTTCCTAGACATTTCAAGACAAAGTCAGTTATTTAAAACTTCTCACAGGAAGCAAGTAACGCCTCTCAATTTTTCCTAACCTCCAACTCGCTGTATACCCTTGCTCCTTTACAATGATCAATGCCTGGTCTCTTGTCCAGCCTGCTCCCTTAGCAACAACTAGTCTTGTCTGCTTCCCCTAGAACCATCTAAACATGCCTACATTTTTAATAAGAAAAGAGGTGACTACCTATATCTCTTTTCTGTTGGAGTCAAAGTGTCACTTAGAGTGTGAACAGTTTGGTTTAAACAGAATTGTACCAGTCAAAGACATGGATAAAGAAAGGAAAGCTGTGGAGGACGTCCCCCACCCGCCACCCCACAAAAAGACCTTTTCTGTAAAAATGTCAATTCTTACCTTAGATTTAGTCCTACCCAGTACTCCCCCCTCCACCAACCTTCCCCTTGCGTCTCTGTACACGTCCTACCCCGTGAGACAGCAAGGGAGGCCTGCGGCTCTCAAAACTGACAAAAAAAGAGCCTGTCCTTAGGCTGAATCAAGGTTTGAATAGCCTTGCAAGAATCAGGCTTCCCAAATGGCCCAGGGTCTCACTATCTGTAAATATATTATCAAATTAAAATGTGTTTCTTGTTCTGTTTCCCCTCTAAGCTTGAGGGTGTTGAAAGAAGAGCAGTCTGTGAACACATCTGTGAGGAATCAGGTCAGACAACCATCTTCCCTGGGTCTGGTTGCGATGTGAGAACTGAAATTGCTGCCTGTCCCCTCTGGTGCTGCCCTCTGGTGGCCGCAGCTAACAGAGCAGGATTTCAGGGTCTGAAACAGGAGTGTGGGCCGCGCAGAGGGGACTGTAAAAGGATACGCGGTGTGATACGATAATGATAATTCTGTATCTAGCAGGGACACTGAAAAATGGGTATGTCTGCATTGTTAAATGAGCAAAACAAATGCTAAATGGATAGCGTTAATTTTGTAGCTTTATGTTTTTGTGCTTCTACCAAGCCTGATCTTAAAATGGGCAATTTTATGAAGACACTTAGTTGTGAGAGTCACGTTTCCAGCGATCAAAAATCTCTAGTCTATTTAGACTGTCCTTGGGTGTCAGTCTTCCCGTGTTTTGTAGATTTTTTTTTTAAGCAATAGTTTCTAGATTACCTGCTTTGAATGCTCACTGAGCTTCTCTCAACTATTTTTCAGGAGTCTATTTAAGTTTATTTTTTTTTAAATAAACATTAAGATTTCCTTTCTGGTACTTTTTTCTTGCCTATTTTTAGCACAGAGATTTTTGAAGCGATCAGTATCTGTCATTGTAAAATATAACTTTATTAAATTTGCAATGTCTTTCTATAAATTATAACCCCCTAAATGTGTTTTCTTTTTGGTTAATTTAATTACCTGAGTATTTATTTTGTTTAAATAAGAAGGCAGCTGTCTAAGAAGTTTTTGTTAATATTACTTTGTAAATTGTGTAATGTAATTTATTTTAAATTATGTACATTTCTTTTTTAATGCACAAGAGGTCTATGTACAATTTACTACAGATTTGCAAATACTGTCACTAAGCTTTACTCAGTTAATACAGATGGCATGTGAAGATGTAATATGCTTTTTTACATTTTCATATGGGTTATTTGTAAATTAACTGTTGCTGATAAACATAAAACACGGAGATCATTTTCATTCTACTGCTTGTGTGTATCTGTGTTTTAATTTGCATCCTTTGCTGCTGAAGTGTGGGTTAACACTTATTTTCAATGAAAAAAACATCTTTTTACTACCGTATTGCCCTCTCTTGGGTCTTTTTGTTTACAATCCCAATTTAGAAAGTTTGAGAGATGCAAACCTTTAAGTGTCTGCAGAAGCCACAGTTTAATCATCCTGGACAAAGGACCCCTTGGTTTCCAGTACGTTACAAGGTAGGAAGCAGCAGAGGACGCTGAGACACGCTGGAACACTGCGGTACAGAGCTTCTTCCCCTCAGTCAGAAGGCAAGCCACTCCCTATCCCTTCTCCCCGTGTCTACCGGCAGGAGACTAACCCTCAGGTGGAAGCTCATACGTGAATAAATTAAGATTCCTTCACTCCAAATTAAGATGCATATGTTAACAAATTCTGAAAGGGATGCACAAATTAGATGAATCATTGCAATTATTGTTAGGGTAGCTTGCAACTAAAACATTTTTTGAAATTGCTATTTGCTAAAATATAGCTAATAAGGAAGGAACCTGTTAAACACAGTATATAAAGCTCAAAATATATAGCTAGACTCAAATGCCTGATGAAAACACAGTGATTTGCAGCCTCCTTATTTTCTATCTTGTTCATTACAACTGATTCAAGAGGAGAATTTTTAAAATAACTGATGTATCTCTAGGTATTTGGACATTCATAGTCAAATCACTAACTTCATTTTTTATTTTGCAACTCTAATTTATGTCCTGCAAACACAAATATGAATGACTGGTCTACATTTTGCTGGTTGGTCTGAGTCCCTAGTGATTCCTTTCATTACACACCAAATGTACTCCAAAGAAAAGCCACCACACACTACAATTTACAGGTCTTGTCAGTGTCCATTAGTCTGGAAACAGTATGTCCATACAGAAGTGCTTACATGCAGTCAGGCTTTCTGATGTTGCATCTTTTTTTCCCCCCCTTTTTCTTTCAAGGATCACTCCCTCTCCCGCTTTCCACCTTCTGCCATAGCATCTCCCTGCCAAGGGAACTCAAGTTACCAATCTGATATATGTTCAGCCATGTTTTTCTCCCTGATCATACAATCTTATGAATATGATGGTGACAGGCGTGGAAAAAGAGAAGACAGAAAAATGAGTTAAATTTAGATACAATTGGAAAATAGCTTCATTTCTTTTCCCATTACTATTTCAAACAGAGTGAAATGTCCTTTGTCCTTCCCTTGGCAGTACCCAAGGCAAATCCCATAGCTTTTTGGTCACAATTTGAGTTATGGAAAAGAGTCCAGGCCAGAACAAAACCTCAGTCTGTCTCATGTTTTTCATTTCTCTGGTGATTAGCAAATTTGAACAATGTCTGTCTTTCCTGTCTGTGTTGGCTATTGGGGTTGGTCCTCTCTTACATATCATCTTTAAATGGCAATTCTGGCTCTACCAAAGTAGTTGTTAATTTTAGGCCATCAGCGAAATTTAAACTTTTGGGTAAAGAAAAATTTCTGAATTTTATTTCTCCACAATCTAGTTTTCTATCCCAGGCAGAGATGATCTTAACGAGGGCCCATGCCTCTTTATTGTCCCCAGCTCTCTGCTCTTTCCTCAGGATGCTCACTGTCCTCTCTTTATGGCCCTTGAGGCCAGTGTCACATGGAGGTGATGAAGTTGGAACTAAATCTTCTCTTAAAACCACACACTTTCCTTAGAGCTCTGCCCTTAATGTTCTCTCTACCTGGAACACTCTTCCCCTTGATATAAGCCTGGCATCTCCCTCACTTCATGCAGGTCTCTGCTCAAATGCCACCTCCTATGAGAAGTCTTCCTTGACTACCTTTATCCCTTTTATTTCCTCTTGCCGTTTTTTAGTTTTCTCTGTGGTCCTGATTTTATATATCTTTTTGGCCTGTGGTTGTGTTTTTACTCTCTCTCAGATACACAGGAGAGAGGCCAAGTCTTTATCTGTTTTGTTCCTCACCTGGAATCAAGTCCAGCACATAGTAAGAACAAATTCTTGTTGGATGATTAAATGAACCGAAGAATTAGTGAACTGTGAGTTTAATGGACAAAGAATCATTAAGGTTAATTAGCAGATCAGTTATAAAGAGACCACTAAGGTTAATTGACCAACTAATTCATTCAAAGCTTCAAGTTGTCAGTTCTCTGTCATGAATCATTTTATATCATTTCACTTGCCAGAAATATGTTCACCTAACCTACTCATAAAACACAATATTGTGACATGGGAAGAGCAGTAACAGGGCAAGCAAAGAAATTATATCAGTAATGATGAGCCTGGCATCAGAGAGGAGTGACAGCTGGGGACGTACCAGCAGGATGTGGGTGACGGGATTTGGAAACCTATCTTGAGAATGGAGTCTGTAAAAGAATTCTTTCCTAGCTTTCTCTTATTTTCACTTCATTGCATGGAAAATTCCTGTGGGAGACGTGAGTAAGCAGGGAATACTGGAAAATAAAGGAGGCAGGCAATCACAAATTTCTAAAAAAAAAAAACCCTTGTTCCAGGATCCAAAAGCAGCCTGACTCTCCTACTAAGTCTTACACTGTATTAATTTACTTTATGGTATAATATAATACCAATAATATCTTGAGTGTCCCTTGGACTACCAGGAGATCAAACCAGTCAATCCTAAAGGAAATCAACCCTGAATATTCACCAGAAGGACTGAAGCTGAAGCTCCAATACTCTGGTCACCTGATGCAGAGAGCCAACTCATTAGGAAAGACCCTGATGCTGGGAAAGATTGAGGGCAGGAGGAGAAGGGGACGATGGAGGATGAGATGGTTGGATGGCATCATCAGCTCAATGGACATGAATCTGAGTAAACTCCAGGAGACGGTGAAGGACAGGGAGACCTGGCGTGCTGCAGTCCATGGAGTCACAAAGACTCAGACACGACTTAGCAACTGAACAATAATACCACCAAGTGATACACTATTTGCTTGCTTTAAAGCAGAAATACAACAATAAGAACAGAATAAAATTGCAATTCAGTGTTTCCCAAATCCCCATTACTCATTTTGGAAGAATGGAGGTGGACATTCAGAAACGTGTAAATACGTGAATTAAACATTTAAAATCCATTCCTTCTAGAATACAATGTCTTGATTTCATGGAAAAGTGAAAAGAATTTCAAGATCAGAGTCAGTTGGTGAGTCTAGGACTATGTTCCCCACAACCCACTGCCTTTCATAAACATAGTGATGAAAACCCAGTCAAATCACATCTAGTTTGACAGCTGATGTATAACTATACCCTTTCACAATTTATCTTTATAAAAGGCTCCCTCATTTATAATATTCATCTGGGGATTTTGGTGTTTATCACTTTTTACTATCTTTGCCAAAAGGCTACATGTCTTCTGATTGTACTACCTTGCTACCTACTGGAAAAATAATTTAAAAAATAAATCAAGAAGTATCCTAACTGTAGAAGGTGTCATAATGGATAGGATTTTTATCTGATATCCACTTAAAAAAATCCTTAAAAGTTACAAGAAAATTATTTTGTGTATGTGCATTCTAATGTCTGTATGTAAGAATCCACAGCAAAAGCAAATTAAAATGTCTCCTATAATGAAGTAGATAATGATGTACTGAAGCTCTGTCTAGTAGTAATTATGATATAATGGCATGTTGCAAGAAGATTATGGCAACATTTGTTCAGCAATAGAAACTAAAGAGGACTTTGATACAATTCTCTTCAGAATAGGCATCATATTTGCCTTCAAAAGTTAATAATCCGTAGTCAAAAATATTTAAGTGTAATTATGGATCCATGCCAAGGCAGATGTAGCAGTAAATTAGTACATTTCTTAGATAACAGCGCCATGCCTAGACACAGTCCGTAAGTTTTAAAAGCAGTACCTTCCACTGACAGTTACTAGATCCTGCCTATTATACAAAGCTTGTTTTAAAAAAAAAAAGAAAGCAAAACTAAGGAGGAATCAAAAAAAATCATTGACTGAAAGACCCTTCTTACTTTTTGGTAGGATATAAGAACAGTGTCAGAAGAAAAAGAAAACGTAAGTGACTTTTAAACTTACAAAAAATGATTCTCATGAACATTCATAGTTAAAGAAGTGCCATTTAAAACAAAAACCCTGTGGATGAAGGAAAATGTTGTGACAATACATGATCGTATCAAGTATGAGGCAAAGTAGATTTTTGTTTGTACTAATGAGGAAAATACTAAGTCAATGAAGGGCGATGTAGCACTTTCTTAAATTAAAAATAAACATGTCTTTTGACTTAGTAACTCCATAGAGTAGGAAGGAAGGATAGATAATAGATGACAAGCGTGGTATGTGTGTACACTGTGCATGTGTGTGCACGTGTAACAAAGATGACAGGTAGGTAGATAATTGATACAAAGCCTGTGCACAGTGATAGAGTATACAGATATGTATCACATTTGTGGTTATAAACATATGGAAGCAACATAATGTAAAAGTTTAAATAAATTATGGTGCATTCATAACACACAATACTATGCAATATTCTGTAAGATCCTCTTATTTCTGTCTTTAATTTTTCAGAACTGAAGACTGGCAAAAAATTAGTGAAAAAGTCATAGCGCACACATATTCACAAAATATTGCTAAGTTACGCTCTAGAAGTAGTCTTCAAACCATATATTTTCAGTGTTACAAACGACTGGAAATTGAGAGTCTAGATTTTTGCTACAGAATGAAACTCAAAAATATTTCATGGGGATGATGTAGGTATAAAGACAACTTAGAAAATGGTTACAATTGAGGACACTTCAATATAAATAAAAGGAAAGATAATGTTAAATGTGTGTCATTTGGAATGGATTTTTTTTCCAAGTCCCTGTCTTCCAAAATAACTACCCAAATGACAACAACCCTGTGGCTGGTTGCTGCTAATGTGAGACTAGATGTGGAAGTGCCAAAGAAATAACAAGAAAATAACCAACCTGCAGTTTGGTAATTGCCTGGAGTTAAATTTAATGAGCTGAAAAGGAAGGTTTCTGCAACATTAGGGGGAGCAGCTGGAGAAAGAAACCCGTTCCTATCTGTGATGGTCGGTGCTTACCAGCTAATGAGCAGGACATTTGCAGCTCATCAGATTTTAAAAAAACACACAACACTCACGTGAAAGCTCAGAGAACTGATAATCGTCTTTCTGATTAGATACCCAGCCTCAATTTTTGAAGCTAATTAAGTGGGGGGTGCGGGGGAATCTCCAAAAATTTGCATTAGATGGCTCTGGGGGGAAAAAAGCAGAACAAATGTTTATCTAATTGTATCCTTACTATCAGTTCAGTTCAGTCTCTCAGTCGTGTCCGACTCTTTGTGACCCCATGAACCGCAGCACGCCAGGCCTCCCTCTCCATCACCAACTCCCGGAGTTTACCCAAACTCATGTCCATTGAGTCAGTGATGCCATCCAGCCATCTCATCCTCTGTCGTCCCCTTCTCCTCCTGCCCCCAATCCCTCCCAGCATCAGAGTCTTTTCCAATGAGTCAACTCTTCGCATGAGGTGGCCAAAGTACTGGAGTTTCAGCTTTAGCATCATTCCTTCCAAAGAAATCCCAGTGCCGATCTCCTTCAGAATGGACTGGTTGGATCTCCTTGCAGTCCAAGGGACTCTCAAGAGTCTTCTCCAACACCACAGTTCAAAAGCATCGATTCTTCGGTGCTCAGCTTTCTTCTTTATTGACTATCCTCACTGTATATCTTCTGAAACACTCTGTTAGAACTTGGTTGTGAAGACCAAACACAAGAAGCATGTAAGAAACTTTTATCTTCCATTCAGGAGTAAAATACTGGGAATTAAACGTCACTGGCCAATACAAAGGTAGCTGAAATGGAAGGCTAAATGCCACGTGAAAACATTCAGTTCTAATATACTGAGATTGCTGCAATAATATAACTGCTGGAAAGCTGGTTTTTTTTTATTACTTTATAGAAGAAATTACAGTTATCACTGTGAGTCTGAGAAGACCACTTGGTTAGTGAGATGTCTGAAACCTTCTCAATCAGACTGAGAAGTGGTGTTCACTGAACACAGGCAGTGGCGGGTGGTCTCTCTCTCATTCATTCATTTACAGTTGAGGAGAACCTACTGGGTGCCAGGTTCCGGTCTAGGCCTGAACGGTGGGAGGTGAGAAAGAAGAAACCCAAAACTGCCCTTACTGATAACATGATCCAATGAGGGGTAAGCCAGTAAATAAGGAACACGTCATTGTCAATCAACTATATTCCAATAAATTAAAAAAAAAAAAAAAAATGTGCTTGTTGATGGACATGGCCATGGAGAAAATAAAGGATATGGTGAGAGTGAATATTAGAGCACAGCAGTGGAGACCCCGGTATAAGCGTGATATTTTGTATTCCTGCCCCCAGTTCCACTGGGCAGGGTGGGGGAGACGAGTGAGGATCCACCGTGCCACCTGCAAGCAGTTCCCTGAGAGAATCCTACTCCGAGCAGACGCTGCCTCCCCAGAGAAAGCTTCCACTCTCCAGGCTGCCAGTTCAGCACCACAAGAAGGACCTGCGCCCAACCCGGGTGCCGGTTCCAAGTCCAGGCTAACACCAGATTGGCTATAACCCAGAGGTTCCCGTGATCCAAACTCAGGATAAATCCACTAGCTAGAGCGGCTCAACCATCAGTAACAACAAAAGCTACAACCTAGCAAAAAGATATCTTTCATCCAAAGAAAACAGCAGCCCCCAGGCAGCAGTAGGCTTCCCCTGTGGCTCAGCTGGTAAAGCGTCTGCCTACAATGCAGGAGACCCGGGTTCGATCCCTGGGTCGGGAAGTTCCCCTGGAAAAGGAAATGGCACCCCACTCCAGTACTCTAGCCTAGAAAATCCCATGGATGGAGAAGCCCGGTAGGCTACAGTCCATGGGGTCGCAAAGAGTCAGACAGGACTGAGCGACTTCACAGGCAGCAGTAGGAGGGGCTCCAACGTGATAAAGTCAACTCCCATAGACGCACGCAGTGGCAGGCCGCAAACTGGAGAACAGTTTTCCAGTTCCGCACAAGTTCTCCCACAGGCGTGAGAGTGCTCAGCCCCGTGTCAGGATTCAGGATTCCCAGCCTGAGGGGCATGGCACCGGGAGGAGGAGTCCCCCAGAGAATCTAATTTGAAGGCAAGCTCAGGGGGCGCAGTGGTAAAGAACCTGCCTGCCAATACAGGAGACACGGGTTCAGTCCCTGGGTTGGGAAGATCCCCTGGAGGAGGGCAGAGCAACCCACTCCAGTATTTATGCCTGGAGAAGCCTGCCGGGCTACAGCCCACGGGGTCGCAAGGAGTCAGACATGCCGGAGTGCGTGCGCGCGCGCACACACACACACACACACACACACAAGGTTTGGTTGCAAGACTCCACGGGACTGAGAAAAAGAGACACTCCACTCGGGACACGGAAAGGCTCCTGTGAACCAGGACACAGGAGGAAAAGCAGTTACACCCTAAGACACTCAACCGAACCTGCCTGCCCAGAGTTGAGGGATCACCCGCAGAGACGGCCGGTGTGAGCAGGGACCCACGGCGGGGAGAAACACACCGGCAGCAGCAGCTGTGGGAATGGCTTACTGGAGCGAGCCCCACTGGAAGCTGCCAGTACCGCACCCAACAGCTTGCAGGCTCCTGACCTCAAGAAACACTCTGGAGTAGGTGAAGGAGTAAAAATGACGGCACAGGCTCTCAAAGAGTCAGTTACAGAAGTTAATTTAATTCACACTGATTACAAAAGAAAAAAAGCATATACAAAGATCCTTACCACTTCACATTATCATAGAAGTGCAAATCAAACTTCCAAGAGGTACCACATCCCACCGATCAGAATAGACATCCTCAAAAAGTCTATAAGCACTCAAACCTGGAAGGGGCTTAGGGAAAAGGGAACCCTCCTGAGCTGACATTGGGCATGTAAACTGCTAAAAAGTCGCTGGGAGAACAGCATTGGGGTTCCTTAAAATCCTCAAGAAACATATACCATGAGATTCAGGAAAACTATTCTTGGATGTATATCCCAAGAAAACCAATTGGAAAACAACTTGCAGCCCAACATTCCTGGCAGCACGGTTTACAGCAGCCACCATACAGGAACAGCCATAATGTCAATCGATGGCTGAATCCATAAACATGGTGTTCTATAGACATACAAGGCAATGCTACTCAGCCATCAAAAAAAAAAAAAAAATGAAATCATGCCACCGGCAGCAACCTACAAGGAACTAGCAATGATCATACTCGGCGACGAAAGTCTGACAGAGGAAGACACACATCGTGGCAGCCCTCATGGGTAGAATCTGAAACTTGATAAAAAGTGCCTCAATTTCAAAGCAAAAACAGACCCGCAGACTCTGAAAACCCAACCAGTGTCACTGAAGGCCAATCAGAGCTGAGAGTTTTCAATCAGGATGTTTGGAGTTACATATAAACACTCACGTGTGTAAAAACTGGTCATCAACAAGGACCTACGACAGAGCACACGGAGCCCCAACAATCCCCTGCTGCTGCTGCTGCTGCCGCTGCTGCTAATTCGCTTCAGTCGTGTCTGACTCTGTGCAACCCCATAGAGGGCAGCCCACTAGGTTCCCCCGTCCCTGGGATTCTCCAGGCAAGAACACTGGAGTGGGTTGCCATTTCCTTCTCCAATGCATGAAAGTGAAAAGTGAAAGTGAAGTCGCTCAGTTGTGTCCGACTCTTAGCGACCCCATGGACTGTAGCCCACCAGGCTCCTCCATCCATGGGATTTTCCAGGCAAGAGTACTGGAGTGGGGTGCCATTGCCTTCTCTGAACAATCCCCTATGATACCCTAAAGGGACAAAAGCTCCAAAAAAAAAGGCCAACATATATATCAATCTATACCTCAATCAACTTGTTTTACACCCGAAACAAACACAGCACTGGAAATCAACTACACTCCAGTAGAGAACAGTCCTTGACAATGGCTATGACATTCCCGCAGGAGACCACCTGCAATGCAAAAGACCCGAGATTGACCTCTGGGTCAGGAAGATCCCCTGGAGGAGGAAATGGCAATCCATTCCAGCATTCTTGCCTGGAGAATTCCATGGACAGAGGAGCCTGGCAGCTACCATCCACGGGTCCCAAAAGTCTGAACCGGCTTAGCAACTAAGCCACCAACAAAACCACCATTATATTCGGCCGGCCTCCATAACCCAGGCTACAGTCACATCCCTGGATCCTTGGAGTCTTGGGTCCCAAGGATGAACTGCCCTTGGGCTGAGGGAACTGAGAAAACTGTACCCAGTTAGATGTGTCGTGATTGTCCTGTTGGGAAAAAATAAAAATCTCCAGGTCAGGGCTGGCCGCTCACAATGAAACTGAGCCTAGGAATCCAAAGGAAGTTGTACCTTTATTTCAAGATATGACAAATGATGCGGTCTTTACCTCTCTGGTAATGAGTTTCTATCTGAAAAGTTGTTCTCTAGAGTTCACTCACAGAAAGAGCAACAGCAGTCAGAGAAGGGCAGATTTGACAGGGTTGATATTTGAATCCAGCGGACATTGAATGGGATTGTGGAAAAATTGATGAGACCCAGGCCTTGGTCATGTTTCACTCTCTTTGTCATCTCCAGAACAGGACTTGACTAAGGCACTGGCATCCCAGTAATCAGGTTGTTACTTGTAACAACAACTTTACGAGTGCTCAGGGAAACTTAAAACTACAAGACCAAAGAGGCTCCAAATGAGTCTTCTCCTTAACACATTGCCTGGGTAGGTAACAGAATAAGGATTATAAAAAGACCGACTATTGAGAAACAGATTCTTAAAGTTAATCTTAATTACATGACCACCCTATGTTATTCATATTTGAAGTCAATATCAAAGAGGTATCCCCTACCATCCATCAGAATGGACATCTTCAAAAGGTATACCAAAAAATAAACAATGGGTGGGACCAGGAGAAGAAAAAGCCCTCCTGGCCCATCGTAGGTATAAAAATAGATAAGACCTTCATAGAGAACACCATTGTGCTATTGAAAAATTTCGAAACACTTTTAGAATAATACCTGGAAATCACAAGATGATTATGTATATCTCCACAAACTCTAATTGGAAAAGAGACTTGGAACACTGTTTACAGTCAAGATTTGGAAGCCACCATAATATCCATCAACAGACGAACGCATAAACATGATGTGGTATGTACAAAGAAGGGACACATACTCAGCCATCAAATACAGTGACATCAGGTCGGTGGCAGCAAGCTACAAGGCCCTAGGGATTCTCATACTCAGGTAATTGTGACAGGCAGAGAGCGATCATCATCTGGAGGGTGAAATTCTCAAACTGGTACAAAGTCAGTCAGCTGGAAGACAGGAACACACCTGTGGCCTTGGAAAAATCAATCAGTAAGTATTCCTGAAGACCAAACACCCGGGTAGGATTAAATCAAGATGTTTCCATTGCCATACACACACTTACAGGTGCAAAAAAGATCATCAGAAAGACCTAGTCTAGAGAAAAAGGGACCCCAGACAATTGTCTACACCTGCCCTAAAGGATGAAAAGTGGGGGGAAAAAAGATACTAGTGGACATGAAGCAGAATAAAAATGCTATACACCCTAAAAAAGTACAACATTCAAAATCGACTAAAAATGATTAGAAAAACAAGTTCCTTTACAGACGAAAGGAAATGCCTTTGTGTCCAGACAGGCCTCAGAGAACAGAGCTGTGGTCACATCCCTGAGGCATGAACAACCCTGGAACCAGAGAATGGATTGCCTTAGGGCTGAGGGGGTTCTCGAAAATATGTGAACAAATTTTCCTCAGTTCTAGCTATATGGTTTGTCCTCTCTGGATGAAGCCAACATCACCACATCAGACTTTCACAGCTAATCCAAGCCCCTGTTGTTCAGTTGCTCTGTCGTGTCAGACTCTTTCAACCCCATGGGCTGCAGCACACCAGGCTTCACTGTCCTTCACCATCTCCTGGAGCCTGCTCAAACTCATGTCCATCAAATCAGTGATGCCATCCAACCATCTCATCCTCTGTCGTCCCCTTCTCCTCTCGCCTTCAATCTTTCCCAGCATCAGGTTCTTTTCCAGTGAGTCAGTTCTTCACATCATGTGGCCAAAGTATTGGAGCTTCAGCATCAGTCCTTCCAGTGAATATTCAGGACTGATTTCCTTTAGAATTGACTGGTTGGATCTCCTTGCAATCCAAGGGACTCTAAGGGATCTTCTCCAACACCACAGTTCAAAAGCATCAATTCTTTGATGCCAGGGCTTCTTTATGGTCCTTTTCTCACATCCATACATGACTACTGGAAAAACCTTGGTTTTTGACATATTGTTTTGACTATATGGACTTTGGTCGCCAAAGTGATATCTCTGCTTTTCAATACACTGTATAAGTTTATCAGACATTTTCTTCCAGTGAGAAAGCACCTTTTAATTTCGTGGTTACAGTCACCATTTGCAGTGATTTCAAAGCCCAAGAAAATAAAATCGGTCACTGTTTCCATGGTTTTCCCATCTATTTGCCATGAGGTGATGGGACCAGATGCCACGATCTTCGTTTTTTGAATGCTGAGTTTTAAGCCAGCTTTTTCCCTCTCTTTCACCCCTATCAAGAGGCTGTTTAGTTCCACTTTGCTTTCAGCCACAAGGGTAGTGTCATCTGCATATCTCAGGTTATTCATATTTCTCCCTGCAATCTTGATTCCAGCTTATGCTTCATCCAGCCCAGCATTTCACATGATATACTCTGCAAGTTAAATAAGCAGGGAAACAATACCCAGCCTTGTCATACTCCATTCTGAATTTTAAACCAGTCCATTGTTCCGTGTCCGGTTCTAACTATTGCTTCTTGACTTGCATACAGGTTTATCAGGTGGCAGGTAAGGTGGTCTGGTATTCTCGTCTGTTTACGATTTTTCCACAATTTGTTGTGATCCACACAGTCAACGGCTTTAGTGTAGTCTATGAAGCAGAAGTAGATGTCTTTCTGCAATTCTCTTGCTTTTTCTATGATCCAAGGGATGTTGGCGATTTGATCTCTTTTCTAAATTCAGCTTGAACATCTGGAAATTCTCAGTTCACGTACTGTTGAGACTAGCTTGGAAAATTTTGAGCATTACTTTGCTAGCCTGTGAGATGAGAGCAACTGTGCAAAAGCTTGAACATTTATTGGAATTGTCTTTCCTTAGGACTGGAATGACAAATGACCTTTTCCAGCCCTGTGGCTGCTGCTGAGATTTCCAAATTTGCTGGCATATTGGGTGCAGCACTTTGACAACATCATCTTTTAGGATCTGAAATAGTTCAGCTGGAATTTCATCACCTTCACTAACTTTATTCAGAGTGATGCTTCCTAATGCTTACTTGACTTCTCATTCAAGGATGTCTGGCCCTTGGTGAGTTCACTTCAGTTCAGTTCAGTTCAGTCGTTCAGTCGTGTCTGAGTCTTTGCGACCCCATGAATCACAGCACGCCAGGCCTCCCTGTCCATCACCATCTCCTGGAATTCACTCAAACTCACGTCCATCGAGTCGGTGATGCCATCCAGCCATCCCATCCTCTGTCGTCCCCTTCTCCTTCTGCCCCCAATCCCTCCCAGCATCAGAGTCTTTTCCAGTGAGTCAACTCTTCACATGAGGTGGCCAAAGTACTGGAGTTTCAGCTTTAGCATCATTCCTTCCAAAGAAATCCCAGGGCTGATCTCCTTTAGAATGGACTGGTTGGATCTCCTTGTAATCCAAAGGACTCTCAAGAGTCTTCTCCAATACCACAGTTCAAAAGCATCAATTCTTCAGCGCTCAGCCTTCTTCACAGTCCAACTCTCACATCCATACATGACTGGAAAAACCATAGCCTTGACTAGACGGACCTTTGTTGGCAAAATAATGTCTCGGCTTTTCAATATGCTCTCTAGGTAGTCATAACTTTCCTTCCAAGGAGTAAGCGTTTTTAATTTTATGGCTACAGTCACCATCTGCAGTGATTTGGGAGCCCAAAAAAATAAAGTCTGACACTGTTTCCACTGTTTCCCCATCTATTTCCCATGCAATGATGGGACCAGATGCCATGATCTTCATTTTTTGAATGTTGAGCTTTAAGCCAACTTTTTAACTCTCCACTTTCATTTTCATCAAGCGTCTTTTTAGTTCCTCTTCACTTCCTGCCATAAGGGTGATGTCATCTGCTTATCTGAGGTTATTGGTATTTCTCCCGGCAATCTTGATTCCAGCTTGTGCTTCTTCCAGCCCAGTGTTTCTCATGATGTACTCTGCATATAAGTTAAATAAGCAGGGTGACAATATACAGCCTTGACATACTCCTTTTCCTGTTTGGAACCAGTCTGTTGTTCCATGTCCAGTTCTAAGTGTTGCTTCCTGACCTGTAACTACCCCCAAAAGTATGCCCTTTAGACTTGAAGTTTGAAAAGTCATCTGTTCTCTGTAAGACCTGGTGGGAGGTTTTTCATCTGCTACTCTTTCTTTAGAATGCTTCACAGGCAGAAGACAGCATCGGGCCAAGGTAGATTTGAAGGGGTTGATAATGCCAAGGTAGGGGATAGCTGCATGGAATGGGGAACCTTTAAGGAGACACAATTCAGCCCTTAGGGATTGTTTTGCCACATTTCACTCTCATTTGGAACTCAGCATGAACACGAGGACTTTGGCTCTGGTGCGCTAAAGAATCCGGAGAAGGCAATGGCAACCCAATCCAGTACTCTTGCGTGGAAAATCCCATGGACAGAGGAGCCTGGTAGGCTGCAGTCCATGGGGTCGCAAAGAGTCGGACACAACTGAGCGACTTCACTTTCACTTCTCACTTTCATGCATTGGAGAAGGAAATGGCAACCCACTCCAGTGTTCTTGCCTGGAGAATCCCAGGGACGGGGGAGCCTGGTGGGCTGCCCTCTATGGGGTCGCACAGAGTCGGACACGACTGAAGCGATTTAGCAGCAGCAGCAGCCGCCCTAAGAATCAAGGGAGGAATGCAGTGCTGCCACCCAGTGGCCATAAGTTGTAACAGCCGTCGTAACACGAGTGCGCAGGGAAATTGAAAACTCCCAAGCCTGACGTGCCAGCAAATTTGGAAAACTCAGCAGTGGCCACAGGACTGGAAAAGGTCAGTTTTCATTCCAATCCCAAAGAAAGGCAATGCCAGAGAATGCTCAAACTACCTCACAATTGCACTCATCTCACACGCTAGTAAAGAAATGCTCAAAATTCTACAAGCCAGGCTTCAGCAATATAATACGCGAACCGTGAACTTCCAGATGTTCAAGCTGGTTTTAGAAAAGGCAGAGGATCCAGGGATCAAATTGCCAACATCTGCTGGATCATCGAAAAAGCAAGAGAGTTCCAGAAAAACATCTATTTCTGCTTTATTGACTATGCCAAAGCCTTTGACTGTGTGGATCACAACAAACTGTGGAAAATTCTGAAAGAGATGGGAATACCAGACCACCTGATCTGCCTCTTGAGAAACCTATATGCAGGTCAGGAAGCAACAGTTAGAACTGGACATGGAACAACAGACTGGTTCCAAATAGGAAAAGGAGTACATCAAGGCTGTATATTATCACCCTGCTCTTGTTTAACTTATATGCAGAGTACATCATGAGAAACACTGGACTGGAAGAAACACAAGCTGGAATCAAGATTGCTGGGAGATATATCAATAAGCTCAGATATGCAGATGACACCACCCTTAGGGCAGAAAGTGAAGAGGAACTAAAAAGCCTCTTGATGAAAGAGAAAGAGGAGAGTGAAAAAGTTGGCTTAAAGCTCAACATTCAGAAAACAAAGATCATGGCATCTGGTCCCATCATTTCATGGAAAATAGATGGGGAAACAGTGTCAGACTTTATTTTTTGGGCTCCAAAATCACTGCAGATGGTGAATTCAGCCATGAAATTAAAAAATGCTTACTCCTTGGAAGGAAAGTTATGACCAACCTAGATAGCATATTCAAAAGCAGAGACATTACTTTGCCAACAAAGGTCTGTCTAGTCAAGGCTATGGTTTTTCCAGTGGTCATGTATGGATATGAGAGTTGGACTGTGAAGAAGGCTGAGCGCCGAAGAATTGATGCTTTTGAAGTGTGGTGTTGGAGAAGACTCTTGAGAGTCCCTGGGACTGCAAGGAGATCCAACCAGTCCATTCTGAAGGAGATCAGCCCTGAGATTTCTTTGGAAGGAATGATGCTAAAGCGGAAACTCCAGTACTTTGGCCACCTCATGGGAAGAGCTGACTCATTGGAAAAGACTCTGATGCTGGGAGGGATTGGGGGAAGGAGGAGAAGGGGACGACAGAGGATGAGATGGCTGGATGGCATCACGGACTCGATGGATGTGAGTTTGAGTGAACTCTGGGAGTTAGTGATGGACAGGGAGGCCTGGTGTATTGCAATTCATGAGGTCGTAAAGAGTAGGACATGACTGAGCGATTGAACTGAACTGAACTGAAGCCTGATGGGCTCTAAAGGACTTTTGCCTCAAGACCTCACCTGGTTAGGTGTTCCAATAAGGTTACTAATCCGGGCAGACACTGAAGAGGATGATTTTAAAATGAATTTTTGCTAACATTATTTAAAAATGTTTTAAACAAAGGACATACTGATTCCTTCCCAGCCTACATTTTTTGAGAAAAGCTTCATCACATCTTCTAAGCGGTAAGCCAGAAGAGCCATTTTCAAAAAAGTGGACAAAGAGTGTCACCTGGGCAGTGTCTGGAAGGAAAAGGACCCCCTTCAACACGTTGGCCATAAAAACAGGAAATGAAATGGAGAAAAAATCGGTCTACTGAAAATCTTCCAAACACTTTTACCACAAGACCTGGAAATCACAAGTTAGATCTATATCTCGACAAACTCTAATTGAAAAGGAGCCTTGAAGCGCAACATTCATAGCAGCACTGTTTACAGTAGCTAAGATTTGGAGCCACCATAATATCCATCGACAGATGAATGCATAAAGACGATGTGGCATGTGCAAAGAAGTGAAGGATGCTCAGCTGTAAAAGATGATGAAATCATGTCAGTAGCAGCCAATGACCAGGACCTGGGGATCCCCACACACAGTGAGCTAATGCTGACAGAGGAAGAAAGAGACCACGTGGTATCCCTGGTGCGTGGACTCTCAAAACTGACACAAAGCAACTCCATGGGAAAAGAGAACCAGGCCAATAGTCTTGGAAAACCCAGCCAGTTTTCCTGAAGACCAAACAGCTGGGTAGGCTTCAATCAAGACATTTCCATTGACATATACACCCTCGTAGCTGTAAGCATCATCAACTGGACCTAGTCTAGAGTAAAAGGGACCCCAGTCAATCCTCTACACTACCCTAAAGGAACAGAAAAGTCCAGGGGAAAAAAGGAACAAGATATCTGTGGATATGGATGGAATCAAAATGCTGTACAACCAACATGAATGCAAGATTCAAAATCGACTAACATCGATTCGGAAAAAAAAGTTCCTTTTCAAATGCAAGGAAATGCCTTCTGTGTTCCAGGCAGGCCTCACAGAACAGAAATGTGGTCACATCTCTGCAGCATGAACAGTCCTAGAACCAGAGAATGGAGTGTTTTAGGGCTGAAGGAGATCAGAAAAATATGGGAACAAATTATCTTGGGTGGCAGCTTTATTGTCCTCTCAGGATAAAATAAACATCTCCACACTTGGGCCTGCCTACCACAGCTAATCCAAGCCTAGCGAACCCCGAAAAAGTCCACCCTTCAGGCTTGAAGTTTGAAAAGCCCTCTGGTCTCTGTAAGTCCCTTTGGGAAGCTTTTCACTAGCTAGTCTTTCTTTAGAATGCCTCACAGTGAGAGGACAGCATCCGGCTAGGGTAGATTTGAAGGCGTTGATAATGCAAATATGGTGGAGTGCTGCATGGGATGGGGAGCCTTTAAGGAGACACAATTCCACCTGTAGGGATTGTTCTGCCACATTTCGCTCTCCTTCCGAACCCAGGAGGAACATCTGGACTTCGGCTCTGATGCCCCCAGCATCAAGGAGAGGAGTGAAGAAGTGCTGCCGCCTTGTGGCCACTGCTTGTAAAAACAGCTTTAACAACAGGGCTCAGGGAAGTTAAAATCTCCCAAGCCTGAGAGGCTCTAAAGGACCTTTGCCCTCAAGACGTCCTCAGGTTAGGTGTTTGAATAAGGTCACTAATTGGGGCAGGCAATGTAGAGGCTGATTTCAAAATGAATTTCAGTTACAACATTTAGAATTTTTTAAACCAAGGACATACCGATTCCTCCCCACCCTACATTTTTCCAGAAATGCAAATCAGATCTTCAAAGTGGTAAGCCCTCCCACCAGCCAGAATTGGGCCACCCTCAAAAAGGAGACAAACAGAATCACCTGGGCGGGGCCTGGCGGGAAGAGGACCCTCCTTGGCCCATGTTGTCCAAAAATAGAAAGTGAACAGAACACAATCGGACTCTAGAGAAATTTCAAACCACTTGAACCATAAGACTTGGAAATCAATGTGGATGTGTATCTAGACAAACTAATTGGAAGAGACACCAGCAGCACAGCGTTCATAGCAGCAGTATTTACAGTAGCCAAGATTTGGAAACCACTATAATATCCATAGACGGATGGATGCATACACACGATGTGGTATGTACAAAGACATACGTGCTCATCCATCAAATACAGTGAAATCATGTCGGTGGCGGCAAGCTACAAGGACCTGGGGATTCTCATATGCAATGAGCTAATTCTGACAGAGGAAGAGAGAGACCATATGGTATCCCTGGTGTGGGGAATCTCAAAAGTGACGCAAAGCAACTCAATCTGAAGACAGACAGAAAAACATAGGCGTGGACGACTCAGTCAGAATTCCTGAAGACCAAGCAGCTAGGTAGGGATAAACCAAGGCGTTTCCATCGCCATATACACCCTCATAGGTGTAAACACTGATCAGCACCTGGCCCTAGTCTGGAGGAAAGAGACCCAGTCAATCGTCTATACTGCCCTAAAGAGACAAAAGCATCAAAAAGGAAGTACAAGATGTTAATGGACACGGAGCAGAATCAAAATGCTCTACACCCAAGTACAACACTGAAAATTGACTAAGACTGATTTGAAAAAGAAAGTTCCTTTTCAAATACAAGGAAATCACTTCTGTGTTCCAGGCAGGCCTCGGAGACCAGAGCTTCAGCCATATCCCTGAAACATGAGCAGCCCTGGAACCAGCAAATGGTTCCAGGCCTTAGGGTTGAGGGAGGTCAGAAAAATATGTGGGCAAAATTTCCTGAGTTGCAGATATATGGTTTGTCTTCTCAGAATGAATTCAGCCTCTCCACTCCCTGGCCAGCCTTTCACAGCTAATCCAAGCCTAGTGACCCCCAATTAAGTTCTCCCTTTAGCTTGAAGACTGTTATCTGGTCTCTATAAATCTCGGTGGGAAGCTTTTCACCTGATACTCTTTGTTTAGAATGCCTCACAGCAGAGGACAGCATCCAGCCAAGGTGATTTGAAGGGGTTGATAATGCAAAGGTGGCGGAGTGATGCAGGGGATGGGGAACCTTTAGGGAGACATAGTTTAGCCCCTGGGACTGTTCTGGCCTGTCTCACTTGCATTTGGAACCCAGCGTGAACACGAGGACTTTGTCCCCAGGGCAAGTGGAGGAATGAAGGCGTGCTGCCTGCTTGTGCCACTTTTAGCAACAGTTTTAATGCCCACGCTCAGGAAATTGAAAACTCAGGAGCTTGAGTAAAGGACCTTTGCCTTAAAAGCCTCACCTGGTTAGGTGTTTGAATAAGGTTACTAATCGGGGCAGGCAGTGTAGAGGCTGATTTCAAAATGAATTTCAGTTACAAAACTGAAAAATTTTAAACAAAGGACATACCGATTCCTCCCCACCCTACATTTTTCCATAAATGCAAATCAGATCTTCAAAGTGGTAAGCTCTCCCACCAGCCAGAAGTGTGCCATCCTCAAAAAGCGGACACACAGAATGACCTGGGCGGGGCCTGACGGGAAAAGGACCCTCCTTGGACCGTGTTGTTCATTAAAATAGAAACTGAACAGAACACAACCGAGCTTTTGAGAAACTTCAAACCACTTTAACCAAAGGCCTGGGAATCACGAGTTGGATCTGTATCTCCACAAACTCTAATTGGAAAAGAGACTTGCCGCGCAACGTTGGTAGCAGCAATAGGCCCATAGGCTTGGACGAGCCAACCAGCATTCCTGGAGACCAAGCAGCCAGGTAGGGTGAAATCAAGATGCTTCCATTGCCATACACATCCTTATAGATGTGAAAATCAAACATCAATTGGATCTTGGACTAGAGAAAAGCAAGCCAAGTCAATCATCTATATCACCCTAAAGGGACAGAAATGTTGAAAAAAACAAGGTATTAGTGGACATGGAGCAGAATCAAAATGCTGTACACCCTACACAAGTACAACATTGAAAATTGACTAAAATCGATTCAAAAAAGAAAGCTTCTTTTCAAATGCAAGGAAGTGACTTCTGTGATCTGGGCAGGCCTCAGAGACTGGAGCAGCTGCCATATTCCTGAAGCCTGAACAGCCCTGGAACCAGAGAACGGATTGCCTTAGGGTTGAGGGGGCGGGGAAAAATATGTGAGCAAATATTCCTGGGTTCTAGCTGTATGATTTGTCCTTTCAGGGTAAATTCAACATCTCCCCACCCTGGCCGCCCTTTCACAGCTAATCCACGCCTAGGGACCTCCAACAAAGCCCTCCCTTTAGACCTGAAGTTTGAACAGTTATCTGGTCTCTATAAATCTTGGTGGGAATCTTTCCTCCTCCTACCCTTTCTTTACAATGCCTCACAGGCAGAGGACAGCATCCGGCTAGAGTAAATTTGAAGGCGTTGATAATGCAAAGGTGCTGGAGTGCTGGAGGGGTTGGAGAACCTTTAAGGAGACACAATTCGGCCATTAGGGATGTTCTGCCATACTCTGATGTCATTTGCAACATAGCGTCAGTAGGTAGACGTAGGCTCTGGTGCTTCCAGAAACATGTTGATGAGTGAAGAAGTGCTGCCGCCTTGTGGCCACTGCTTTAACAGCAGTTTTAAAACCAGTGCTCCTGGAAAATTGAAAACTCTCAATCCTGAAGGGGCTCTAAAGGGGCTCTAAAGGACTTTTGCCCTCAAGACCTCACTTGGATAACTGTTTGAATAAGGTTACTAATCCATGCGGGCATTTTAGAGGCTTATTTCAAAATGAATTTTACGTTAAAATATAAACATTTTTAAAAGAGGACATACCCATTCCTTCCCAGCCTACATTATTGAGAAATGCAAATCACATCCTTGAAGCTGTATGGACTCTCACCAGCCAGAAAAGTCATTCTCAAGAAAGTGGACAAACAGTAGCACCTGGGCAGGGCCTGGAGGGAAACGGACCATCTGTCCTGGACCATGTTGGCCATAAAAACAGAAAACGAAATGGAGAACAAATCGGTTTATTGAAAATCTTCCAAACACTCTTACCACAAGACCTGGAAATCACAAGATGGATCTATACCTCGACAAACTAACTGGAAAAGAGACTTACAGTGCAACATTCATAGCAGCACTGTTCACAAGAGCCAAGATTTGGAGGCCACCATAATACCCAGCGACGGATGAATGCATAAACACGATGTGGTTTATACAAGAAAGGAAAGATACTCCACATCAAATACAGTGAAATCATGTCCGTGGTGGCAAACTCAAGGACCTGAGATCCTCCTCCTCAGTGAGCTAATTCTGACAGAGGAAGAAAGAGACCATATGTATCCCCAGTGCGTGGAATCTCAAAAAAGTGACACAAAGCAACTCAGTCTGAAAACAGATACAGACCCATAGGCTTGGACGAGCTCAGTCAGCATTCCTGAAGACCAAACAGCCAGGTAGGTGGAATCAAGATGCTTCCATTGCCATATATACCCTCATAGGTGTAAACATCAATCATTTTTTGGACCTAATCTAAAGAGACTCAATTCAATCATCTATACTGCCCTAAAGGGACAAAAAAGTTGAAAAAAAGAAACAAGATATTAGTGGACATGCAGCAGAATCAAATGCTGTACACCCTACACAAGTACAACATTGAAAATCAACTAAAACTGATTGAAAAAAGAAATTTCCTTTTAATTGCAAGGAAATGACTTCTGTGATCCAGGCAGGCCTCGAGACCGGATGTTCAGCCACATCCCTGAAGCATAAACAGCCCTGGAATCAGAGAATGGATTGGCCTTAGGGTTGTGAGAGGTCAGAAAAATATGTGAGCAAATGTTCCTGGGTTCCCAGATATATGCATTGTCCTCTGTGGATGAATTCAACATCTCCCCACCCTGGCCAGCCTTTCACAGCTAATCCAAGCCTAGTGATGCCAGACAAAGTCCTCCCTTTAGACTTGAAGTTTGAACAGTTATCTCATCTCTATAAATCCCAGTGGGAATCTTTCCTCCTGATACTCTTTCTTTAGAATGCCTCACAGGCAGAGGACAGCATCCAGCCAAGGTGAGATGAAGGAGTTGATAATGCAAAGGTGCTGGAGAGATGCATGGGATGGGGAACCTTTAAGGGAATGCAGTTTAGCCTTTAGTGATTGTTCTGGCCTGTCTCACTTGCATTTGGAACCCAGCATTGAAACGTGGACTTCAGCTTTGTCCCCAGAATCAAGGGGAGGAATGAAGAATTGCTGCCTGCTTGTGGCCACTTTAGGAACCCTAGTTTTAATGCAACAGTGCTCAGGAAAACTGAAAACTCAGGAGCCTGAGGGGGTCTAAGGACTTTTGCCTTCAAACCCTCACCTGCTTTAGTGTTGGAATAAGGTTACTAATCGGGGCAGGTGTCATAGAGGCAGATTTCAAAAGAAATTTTAGTTACTAAACTTAAAATTTTTAAACAAAGAACATACTGATTCCTCCCCACCCTACATTTTTCCATAAATGCAAATCAGATCTTCAAAGTGGTAAGCTCTCCCACCAGCCAGAAGTGTGCCATCCTCAAAAAGCGGACACACAGAATGACCTGGGCGGGGCCTGACGGGAAAAGGACCCTCCTTGGACCGTGTTGTTCATTAAAATAGAAACTGAACAGAACACAACCGAGCTTTTGAGAAACTTCAAACCACTTTAACCAAAGGCCTGGGAATCACGAGTTGGATCTGTATCTCCACAAACTCTAATTGGAAAAGAGACTTGCCGCGCAACGTTGGTAGCAGCAATAGGCCCATAGGCTTGGACGAGCCAACCAGCATTCCTGGAGACCAAGCAGCCAGGTAGGGTGAAATCAAGATGCTTCCATTGCCATACACATCCTTATAGATGTGAAAATCAAACATCAATTGGATCTTGGACTAGAGAAAGCAAGCCAAGTCAATCATCTATATCACCCTAAAGGGACAGAAATGTTGAAAAAAACAAGGTATTAGTGGACATGGAGCAGAATCAAAATGCTGTACACCCTACACAAGTACAACATTGAAAATTGACTAAAATCGATTCAAAAAAGAAAGCTTCTTTTCAAATGCAAGGAAGTGACTTCTGTGATCTGGGCAGGCCTCAGAGACTGGAGCAGCTGCCATATTCCTGAAGCCTGAACAGCCCTGGAACCAGAGAACGGATTGCCTTAGGGTTGAGGGGGCGGGGAAAAATATGTGAGCAAATATTCCTGGGTTCTAGCTGTATGATTTGTCCTTTCAGGTAAATTCAACATCTCCCCACCCTGGCCGCCCTTTCACAGCTAATCCACGCCTAGGGACCTCCAACAAAGCCCTCCCTTTAGACCTGAAGTTTGAACAGTTATCTGGTCTCTATAAATCTTGGTGGGAATCTTTCCTCCTCCTACCCTTTCTTTACAATGCCTCACAGGCAGAGGACAGCATCCGGCTAGAGTAAATTTGAAGGCGTTGATAATGCAAAGGTGCTGGAGTGCTGGAGGGGTTGGAGAACCTTTAAGGAGACACAATTCGGCCATTAGGGATGTTCTGCCATACTCTGATGTCATTTGCAACATAGCGTCAGTAGGTAGACGTAGGCTCTGGTGCTTCCAGAAACATGTTGATGAGTGAAGAAGTGCTGCCGCCTTGTGGCCACTGCTTTAACAGCAGTTTTAAAACCAGTGCTCCTGAAAATTGAAAACTCTCAATCCTGAAGGGGCTCTAAAGGGGCTCTAAAGGACTTTTGCCCTCAAGACCTCACTTGGATAACTGTTTGAATAAGGTTACTAATCCATGCGGGCATTTTAGAGGCTTATTTCAAAATGAATTTTACGAAAAATATAAACATTTTTAAAAAGAGGACATACCCATTCCTTCCCAGCCTACATTATTGGAGTAATGCAAATCACATCCTTGAAGCTGTATGGACTCTCACTAGCCAGAAAAGTCATTCTCAAGAAAGTGGACAAACAGTAGCACCTGGGCAGGGCCTGGAGGGAAACGTACCATCTGTCCTTGGACCATGTTGGCCATAAAAACAGAAAACGAAATGGAGAACAAATCGGTTTATTGAAAATCTTCCAAACACTCTTACCACAAGACCTGGAAATCACAAGATGGATCTATACCTCGACAAACTCCAACTGGAAAAGAGACTTACAGTGCAACATTCGTAGCAGCACTGTTCACAAGAGCCAAGATTTGGAGGCCACCATAATACCCAGCGACGGATGAATGCATAAACACGATGTGGTTTATACAAGAAAGGAAAGATACTCCACATCAAATACGATGAAATCATGTCCGTGGTGGCAAACTCCAAGGACCCAGAGATCCTCCTCCTCAGTGAGCTAATTCTGACAGAGGAAGAAAGAGACCATATGTATCCCCAGTGCGTGGAATCTCAAAAGTGACACAAAGCAACTCAGTCTGAAAACAGATACAGACCCATAGGCTTGGACGAGCCGACCAGCATTCCTGAAGACCAAACAGCCAGGTAGGTGGAATCAAGATGCTTCCATTGCCATATATACCCTCATAGGTGTAAACATCAATCATTTTTTGGACCTAATCTAAAGAGACTCAATTCAATCATCTATACTGCCCTAAAGGGACAAAAGAGTTGAAAAAAAGGAAACAAGATATTAGTGGACATGCAGCAGAATCCAAATGCTGTACACCCTACACAAGTACAACATTGAAAATCAACTAAAACTGATTGAAAACAGAAATTTCCTTTTAAATTGCAAGGAAATGACTTCTGTGATCCAGGCAGGCCTCGGAGACCGGATGTGCGGCCACATCCCTGAAGCATAAACAGCCCTGGAATCAGAGAATGGATTGCCTTAGGGTTGTGAGACGTCAGAAAAATATGTGAGCAAATGTTCCTGGGTTCCCGCTATCTGCATTGTCCTCTGTGGATGAATTCAACATCTCCCCACCCTGGCCACCCTTTCACAGCTAATCCAAGCCTAGTAATGCCAGACAAAGTCCTCCCTTTAGACTTGAAGTTTGAACAGTTATCTCATCTCTATAAATCCCAGTGGGAATCTTTCCTCCTGCTACTCTTTCTTTAGAATGCCTCACAGGCAGAGGACAGCGTCCAGCTAGGGTAGATACGAAGGAGTTGATAATGCAAAGGTGCTGGAGAGCTGCATGGGATGGAGAACCTTTAAGGGAATGCAATTCAGCCTTTAGTGATTGTTCCTCATTTCGCTCTCATTTGGAACCCAGCATTGAAACGTGGACTTCAGCTTGGATTCCCCCAGAATCAAGGGGAGGAATGAAGAATTGCTGCTGCTTGTGGCCACTGCAAGGAACCCTAGCTTCAACAACAGTGCTCAGGAAAACTGAAAGCTCCCAAGCCTGAGGGGCTCTAAGGACTTTTGCCCTCAAACCCTCACCTGCTTTAGTGTTGGAATAAGGTTACTAATTCGGGCAGGTGTCATAGAGGCAGATTTCAAAAGAAATTTTACAAACTATATTTAAAATTTTTTAAACAAAGAACATACTGATTCCTTCCCAGCCTACGGTATTTGAGAAAAACTTCATCACACCTTCTAAGCGGTAAGCCCTCCCACCAGCCAGAAGAGTCATTTTCAAAAAAGTGGACAGTGTCACTTGGGCAGGGCCTGGAGGACAAAGAACCCCTTGGACCACGTTGGCCATCAAAACAGGAAATGAAGTGGAGAAAAAATCGGTTTACTGAAAATCTTCCAAACACTTTTACCATAAGACCTGGAAATCACAAGTTGGATCTGTATCTCGACAAACTCTAATTGAAAAAGAGCCTTGAAGTGCAGCATTCATAGCAGCACTGTTTACAGTAGCCAAGATTTGGAGCCACCGTAATATCCATCGACAGATGAATGGATAAACACGATGTGGCACATGCAAAGAAGCGAAGGATGCTCAGCTGTAAAAGACGATGAAATCGTGTTGGTAGCAGCCAACGACCAGGACCTGGAGATCCTCACACACAGTGAGCTAATGCTGACAGAGGAAGAAAGAGACCACGTGGTATCCCCGGCGCCTGGAATCTCAAAACTGAAGCAAAGCAACTCAGTCTGAAGACTGACACAGACCCATAGGCTTGGACAAGATGACCAGCATTCCTGCAGACCAAACAGCCAGGCAGGGTTCAGTCAAGACGTTCCCCGTTGTGTAAACATCAATCATCAGTTGGAGTCAGCCTAGAATGAGAGAGTACCCAGTCGATCGTCCATACTGCTGTCACGTAGAAATTGGCACTGACCAAGGGCATCACCAATGAGTGAACAGCAAAGGCATCTGCCATCTGCCTCTACGGAGATTGAACCGCAGGTTACTATAGCTGTTGATCGTCAACAACCCCTGAGGAAGTTCAGGGTGGAGTGACGCATTCTGTGCTCCAGGGAATCTGGTGGGACAGGTCTTCAGATAATTGGATGTTTTTAGGAACAGATTCTATGATTTCAATCCTTGCATCTCCTCATATCTAGAGAAGCACTAAATCCCTTCATTGTGATGCCAGATCCTCATGACTAACAAAAAACCTTTTGTACAATGAGTGCTTAATGGTGTTGAACTCCCCCTTCACCAAAACCTTATATATTAACCTTCTGAGATGCTGCCTCCTGGGCTGTAGTCTGCATTTTGCCCCAAATATCAAACATAACTAATATCTCTGAAGTTGTGCATCTTTTTAGTCGACACTGCCCTAACAGGACAAAAAAGTCAAAAGAAAGAAACAAGATATTAGTGGACATGGAGCAGAATCAAAATGCTGTACACTCTACTCAAGTACAACATTGAAAATTGACTAAAATCGATTCGAAAAAGAAAGCTTCTTTTCAAATGCAAGGAAATGACTTCTGTGATCCGGGTAGGCCTCTGAGACCAGAGCTGGGGCCATAATCCTGAAGTATGAATAGCCCTGGAAATCAGAGAATGGGTTGCCTTAGGGTTGAGGGAGCTCAGAAAAATATGTGAGCAAATTTTCCTGGGTTCTAGCTGTATGGTTTGTCCTCTGTGGATGAATTCAACATCTCCCCACCCTGGCTGCCCTTTCACAACTAATCCAAGCCTAGTCATCCCTCCAACAAAGTCCTCCCTTTAGACTTGAAGTCTGAACAGTTATCTGGCCTCTATACTACTGGGTGGGAAGCTTTTCACCAGCTACTCTTTGATTAGAATGCCTATTTTAGAATCCTGTTAGCGTAGATTTGATGGAGAAGGCAATGGCACCCCACTCCAGTACTCTTGCCTGGAAAATCCCATGGATGGAGGAGCCTGGTAGGCTGCAGTCCATGGGGTCGCAAAGAGTCGGACACAACTGAGCGACTTCACTTTCACTTTTCACTTTCATGCACTGGAGAAGGAAATGGCAACCCACTCCAGTGTTCTTGCCTGGAGAATCCCAGGGACGGGGGAGCCTGGTGGGCTGCCGTCTATGGGGTCACACAGAGTTGGACACGACTGAAGCGACTTAGCAGCAGCAGCATAGATTTGAAGGGGTTGATAATGCAAAGGTGGTGGAGTGCTGCATGGGACGCGGGACATTTAAGGAGACACAGCTTAGCCCTTAGGGATTGTTGTGCCACATTTCACTCTCCTTTGGAACCCATCATCAATACATGGACAGAGGCTCTAGTGGCCCCAGAAAAATGGGAGGAATCAGGCAGTGCTGCCTCCTTGTGGCCGCTTTTTGTAACAGCAGTTTTGGGGCTCAGGGAAATTGAGACCTCTCAAGCCTAATGGGCCCTAAAGGACTTTTGCCCTCAAAACCTCATCTGGTTAAGTGTTGGAATAAGGTTTCTAATCTGGGCAGGTGCTGTAGCAGCTGATTTCAAAATAAGTTTTATTAACATTATGTGTATATATATATATATATATATATATATAATTAAAAAGGACATACCCAGCCTACAATATTGGAGAGATGCTAATCACATCTTCAAAGTGGTAAGCCATCCCACCAGCCAGATGAACCATTTTCCAAAAAGTGGACAACCAGTATCACCTGGGCAGGCCCAGAGGGAAAAGGACCCTGTTGGCCATAAAAACAGAAAATGAAATGGGAAAAAAAAATTAATTTATTGAAAATCTTCCAAATACTCCTATCACAAGACCTGGAAATCACAAGTTGGAGCTATATCTCGACAAACTCTAAGGAGCCTTGAAGCACAACATTCATAACAGCACTATTTACAGTAGCCAAGATTTGGAGGCCACCGTAATATCCATCGACAGATGAATGCATAAACACGATGTGGTATGTAAAAGACGGAAAGATACTCAGCCATCAAACACAATGAAATCATGTGGCTGACAGCAAGCTACAAGGAACTATTGATCATCATGTTCAACGAGCTAATTCTGACAGAGGAAGAAAGAGACCATATTATATCCCTGGTGCATGGAATCTCAAAACTGACACAAAGCAACGCCATGGGAAGACAGAACCAGCCCCACAGTCTTCGACAACCAAACCAGTTTTTCTGAAGTCCAAACAGCCGTGTAGGGTTAAATTAAGACATTTTAGTTGACATACACACCCTCACAGGTGTAAGCATCGTTCATCAACTGGACCGAGTCTAGGGTAAAGGACCCCAGTTACACCTTATACTAGCCTAGATGGACAGAAAAGTCGAAAAATAAAAGACATTTGTCTTTTATTTTGCAAATGCTGTACACTCTACACAAATGCAACATTCAAAATTGAATAAAATCAATTTGAAAAATAAGTTCCTTTTCAAATGAAAGGGATTGCCTTCCGTGTTCCAGGCAGGCCAGAGACCCAAACTGGGGTCACATCCTTGCAGTATGAACAGCCCTGGAACCAGAGAATGGAGTGCTTTAGTGCTGATGTTGATCAGACAAATATTCGAGCAAATTTTCACTGGTTGCAGCTCTACTGTTTGGCCTTTCTGGATGAAAGCGACATCTCCACAACCTCGCCTGCCTTTCTTAGCTAATCCAAGCCTCGTTACCCAAAATAAATACGCCCTTTAGGCTTGAAGTTTGAAAAGTCTTCTGGGCTCTATAAGTCCCCATGGGAGGTTTTTCACCTGCTACTCTTTCTTGAGAGTGCTTCACAGGCAGAGGACATCATCCAGGTAGCATAGACTTGAAGGGGTTAATAATGCAAAGGTTGGGGAGTGCTGCATGGGATGGGGAAACTTTTAGGAGACACAAAATGGCCCTTAGGGATTGTTCTGCCACATTTCACTCTTATTTGGTACCCAGCATCAACACGTGGGGAGAAGGCAATGGCACCCCACTCCAGTATTTTGCCTGGAAAATCTCATGGACGGAGGAGCCTGGTAGGCTGCAGTCCATGGGGTCGCTAAAAGTCAGATATGACTGAGCGTCTTCAGTTTCACTTTTCACTTTCATGCATTGGAGAAGGAAATGGCAACCCACTCCAGTGTTCTTGCCTGGAGAATGCCAGGGACGGGGAGCCTGGTGGGCTGCCGTCTATGGGGTCACACAGAGTCGGACACGACTGAAGTGACTTAGCAGCAGCAGCATGAACACGTGGACTTTGCCCCCAGAATCAAGTGAAAGTATGAGGAAGTGCTGCCGCCTTGTGGCCACTTCTTGTAACAACAGCTTTAACACCTGTGCTCAGGGAAATTGAAAACTCCCAAGCCTGAGCGGTTCTAAAGGACTTTTGTTTGCCCTGAAGACCTCACCTGGTAAGGTGTTTGAAGGTTACTAATCCGGGCAGGCGGTGTAGAGGCTGATTTCAAAATGAATTTTAGTTACAATATTTTAAATATTTTAAAAGACGACATACCATTTCCGCCCCCACCCTACATTATTGGAGAAATGCAAATCAGATCCCCAGCCACAAAAGTCATCCTCACACAGTGGAGAAACAGTATCACCTGGGCGGGGCCTGGAGGGAAAAATACCATCCTTGAACCATGTTGGATACAAAAATAACTGTCTGGGGTACAAAAATAACCATCTTGTGTATAAAAATAGAAAACAGCATGGAGATCACTATATGCTATTGAAAAACTTCAAAACACTTTTACCATAAGACCTGGAAATCTATATCTCTACAAACTAACTGGAAAAGAGACTTGCAGCATCATGTTTATTGAATCACTATTTACAGTAGCCAAGATTTGGAAGCCACCGTAATATCCACCAGCAGAAAAATGTACAAACATGATGTGGTATGTACAATGAAGGGATAGTTACTCAGCCATCAAAAAGAAAAATAAATGAAGTAATCTCCTGGCAGCAAGCTGCAAGGACGAAGGTATCGTCCTACTCAGGGAGGTAAGTCTGAAAGAGACAGAAACACCTAATTTGGTATGTTTGTGTTTGGAATCTAAATATTGATGCAAAGCTACTCAATTCCAAGACATACACACATCCACAGACTTAGAAAACTTAACCAGTGTAACTGAAGGTCGCAGAGCAGTTTAGGTTGTACTAGGTCATTGGGATTGACATGTACACAATCATATGTGTAAAAATCGATCGGAAAATGACTTACTTTATGGCACAAGGGACGCCGCTCATCCTCTGCCACAGGTGATTATGTAAAAAAGGACATGGAGAACTTAAAAGAGCTTTTTATGTACCCGAGTCAAGTTGCTGTGCATCTACAACAAACACATCATTGGCAATCAACCTTCAGTTCAGATCAGTCACTCAGTCGTGTCTGACTCTTTGTGACCCCATGGACTGCAGCACGCCAGGCCTCCCTGTCCAGCACCAACTCCCGGAGTTCACTCAGACTCATGTCCATCGAGTCGGTGAGGCCATCCAACCATCTCATCCTCTGTCATCCCCTTCTCCTCCTGCCCTCAATATTTCCCAGCATCAGGGTCTTTTCAAATGAGTCAGTTCTTCACATCAGGTGGCCAAAGTATTGGAGTTTCAGCTTCATCATCAGTCCTACCAACGAATATTCAGAACGGATTTGGTTAGGATGGACTGGTTGGATCTCCTTGCTGTCCAAGGGACTCTCAAAAGTCTTACCCAACATCACAGTTCAAATGCATCAATTCTTTGGCACTCAGCTTTCTTTATAGTTCAACTCTCACATCCATACATGACTACTGGAAAAACCATAGCCTTGACTAGACAGAACTTTGTTGGCAAAGTAATGTCTCTGCTTTTTAATATGCTGTTGGATGGTTGGTCATAACTTTCCTTCCAAGGAGCAAGTATATTTTAATTTCATGGCTGCAGTCAACATCTGCAGTGATTTTGGAGCCCCCAGAATAAAGTCTGTCACTGTTTCCATTGTTTCCCCCTCTATTTGCCATGAAATGGTGGGAGCAGACCCAACTTTTTCACTCTCCTCTTTCACTTTCATCAAGAGGCTCTTTAGTTCTTCTTCGCTTTCTGCCATAAGGCTGGTATCATCTGCATATCTGAGGTTATTGATATTTCTCCCAGCAATCTTGATTCCAGCTTATGCTTCATTCAGCTCAGCGTTTCTCATGATGTACTCTGCATATAAGTTAAATAAGCAGGGTGACAATATACAGCCTTGACGTACTCCTTTCCCAATTTGGAACCAGTCTGTTGTTCCATGTCCAGTTCTGATTATTGCTTCCTGACCTGCATACAGGTTTCTCAAGAAGCAGATCAGGTGGTCTGGTATTCCCATCTCTTTCAGAATTTTCCACAGTTTGTTGTGATCCACACAGTCAAAGGCTTTGGCATAGTCAATAAAGCAGAAGTTTTTCTGGAACTCTCTTGCTTTTTCAATGATCCAACAGATGTTGGCAATTTGCTCTCTGGCTCCTCTGCCTTTTCTAAATCCAGCTTGAACATCTGGAAGTTCATGGTTCACATACTGTTGAAGCCTGGCTTGGAGAATTTTAAGCATTACTTTGCTAGTGTGTGAGATGAGGCAAATGTAGTCTGAGCATTCTCTGGCATTGCCTTTCCTTGGGATTGGAATGAAAACTGACCTTTTCCAGTCCTGTGGCCACTGCTGAGTTTTCCAAATTTGCTGATGTATTGAGCTTTGACAGCATCATCTTTTAGGATTTGAAATAGCTCAACTGGAATTCCATCACCTCCACTAGTTTTATTCTTAGTGATGCTTCCTCAGGCCTTGACTTCACCTTCCAGGATCTGGCTCTAGGTGAGTGAGCACACCATCCTGATTATCTGGGTCATGAAGATCTTTTTTTTTACAGTTCTTCTGTGTATTCTTGCCACCTCTTCTTAATATCTTCAGCTTCTGTTAGGTCCATACCATTTCTGTCTTTTATAGAGCCCATCTTTGCATGAAATGTCCCCTTGGTATTTCTAATTTTCTTGAAGAGATCTCTAGTCTTTCCCATTCTATTGTTTTTCTCTATTTCTTTGCATTGATCACTGAGGAAGGCTTTCTTATCTCTCCTTGCTGTTCTTTGGAACTCTGCATTCAGATGGGTATAGCTTTCCTTTTCTCCTTTGCCTTTCACTTCTCTTCTTTTCTCAACTATTTGTAAGGCCTCCTCAGACAACCATTTTGCCTTTTTGCATTTCTTTTTCTTGGGGATGGTCTTGATCACTGCTTCCTGTACAATGTCATGAACCTCCATCCATAGTTCTTTAGGCACTTTGTCTATCAGATCTAATCCCTTGAATCTATTTGTAACTTTCACTGTATAGTCATAAGGGATTTGATTTAGGTCATACCTGAATGGTCTAGTGGTTTTCCCTCTTTCTTCAATAAGTTTGAATTTGGCAATAAGAAGTTCATGATTTTAGTCACAGTCAGCTCCCGGTCTTGTTTTTGCTGACTGTATAGAGCTTCTCCATCTTTGGCTGCGAAGAATATAATCAATCTAATCTTGGTAGTGACCATCTGGTGATGTCCATGTGTAGAGTCTTCTCTTGTGTTGTTGAAAGAAGGTATTTGCTATGACCAGTGTGTTCTCTTGGCAAAGCTCTGTTAGCCTTTGCCCTGCTTATTCTGTACTCCAAGGCCAAATTTGCCTGTTACTCCAGGTATTTCTTGACTTGCTACTTTTGCATTCCATTCCCCTATAACAAAAAGGACATCTTTTCTGGGTGTTAGTTCTAGAGGGTCTTGGAGGTCATCATAGAACCGTTCAACTTCAGCTTCTTCAGCATTACTGGTCAGGGCACAGATTTGCATTACCATGATATTGAATGGTTTGCCTTGGAAATAAATAAAGATTATTCTGTCATTTCTGAGATTGCATCCAAGTACTGCATTTCGGACTCTTTTGCTCACTATGATGGCTATTCCATTTCTTCTAAGGGATACTTGCCCACAGTAGTAGATATAATGGTCATCTGAGTTAAATTCACCCATTCCAATCCATTTTAGTTCGCTGATTCCTAAAATGTTGATGTTCCTGTTTGAACACTAAAATGCCACTAAAATGCCATATCCTGTTTGACCACTTCCAATTTGCCTTGATTCATGGACCTAACAATCCAGGTTCCTATGCAATATTGCTCTTTATAGCATCGACTATACATCAGTAAAAAATACACTCCTTTGACAAATAACAGGAAATTCCTACTACAACACAGCACCCTCTGCAGGGCAGATTTGAAGGAGGTGATATTTTAAAGGGACAGGGTGCTGATTGTGAATGGAGAAGAATTAATGAAGTAAAAACCCTTGTGGGTTTGTTTTGCCACATTCTACTCTCATGTCCCTCCCAAGATCAGGCCTTTCTCTTAATGACAACTTTAACATCTGTGCTTAGGGTAACTTTTAACTCAGAAGGTCTGATGGGCTCAAAATAACTTCTTCCCTCGAAAAATGCCCTAGGTAGGTAATGAAGTATGAATTCAAAAAAGGCAGGTTCACAAGAAGTCAATTTCAAAAGTTAGTTTTACTCACAGTTTAAAGAAAGAAAGAGCACATATCCCATCTTCCTCACCAGTGCACATGATTACAGACATGAAAATCAAAACTTCAATGAGGTATCACCTCCCATGGGTAGGAACCTCAAAATTTCTACAAGCAGTAAATGCTGGACAGATCCTGGAGTAAATGAAACTCCTCTACACTGTTGCTGCTGCTGCTAAGTCACTTCAGTCGTGTTCGACTCTGTGCGACCCCATAGACGGCAGCCCACCAGGCTCCCCCGTGCCTGGGATTCTCCAGGCAAGAACACTGGAGTGGGTTGCCATTTCCTTCTCCAATGCATGAAAGTGAAAAGTAAAAGTGAAGTCGCTCAGTCGTGTCCGACTCTTAGCGACTCCATGGACTGCAGCCTACCAGGCTCCTCCGTCCATGGGATTTTCCAGGCAAGAGTACTGGAGTGGGGTGCCATTGCCTTCTCCGCTGTTGATGGGGATGTAAATTGTCCAGCCACTATGGAGAACATTATGGAGGTTCTCTAAAAACTACTTGTAGAAGTATCAAGTGACCCAGGAATCCCACTTGTCACCATATATTTGGACAAAACCTTAATTTGAAAAGATGCATGCACACAAATGTTCATTGCAGGGCTTTTACAGTAGCCAGGACATGGAAGCAACCTCAATATCCATCTACAGATTAATTGATAAAAAAGATGCAGAGCATATATACAATGGAATATTACTCACCCATGAAAAAGATAGTACAGCCTTTTACAGCAACATGGACAGACCCAGAGACTGTCATCCTGAGTTGAGTGAGTCAGAGACAAATATCTTATGCCATCACTTGTATGTGTAATCTCAAAAAAAGTGTACAAATGAATTTATGTACAAAATAGAAATAGAATTTCAGATTTAGAAGACAAATATGCTGTTAGCAGGGGCTAAGGGAGGCACGAATAAATTGGGAGATTGGTATTTCCATAGACACACTACTGTATAAAAACAGATAATAAGGACCTACTGTTGAGCACAGGGAACTCTGCTCAATACTTTGTAATAACCTCTGGGGAAAGTGTCTAAAGAACAGAGTGATAGCTTATGGTGAACGGTGTCAGATTCGTGATCTCTGAAGCAGAAGATTTAACTTTGGGACTAGGGACCAGGCTTGATTACACCAGACCTTTTGTATAGCAGAGTTTTATTAAAGTGTAAAAGGGGACAGAGAACGTTTCTGACATTGACATCAGAAAGGGGATGGAGAGTGCCCCAGCTAGTGTTAGCAAGAGTTATATACTTTTTTAATTAGACATAACAATAAATCAAAAGAATGTCTCAAGGTTGTAAAAATTTTACCAGACCTACTCCCACAATTTACATTTTAGGATACCAGGATTAGAACTTAACAATAGAAAGATCCTACCAGACACACAATGGGATAATCTTACCAGATAATCAGGATGGTGTGCTCACTCACCTAGAGCTAGACATCCTGGAATGTGAAGTCAAGTGGGCCTTAGGAAGCATCACTAAGAACAAAGTTAGTGGAGGTGATGGAATTCCAGTTGAGCTATTTCAAATCCTAAACGATGATGCTGTCAAAGTGCTGCACTCAATACACCAGCAAATTTGGAAAACTCAGCAGTAGCCACAGGACTGGAAAAGGTCAGTGTTCATTCCAATGCCAAAGAAAGGCAATGCCAACGAATGCTTAAACTACCACACAATTGCACTCATCTCACACACCAGCAAAGTAATGCTTAAAATTCTCCAAGCCAGGCTTCAACAGTACATGAACCGTGAACTTCCAGATGTTCAAGCTGGATTTAGAAAAGGCAGAGGAGCCAGAGAGCAAATTGCCAACATCTGTTGGATCATCAAAAAAGTAAGAGTTCCAGAAAAACTTCTGCTTTATTGACTTTGCCAAAGCCTTTGACTGTGTGGATCACAACAAACTGTGGGAAATTCTTCAAGAGATGGGAATACCAGACCACCTGACCTGCCTCCTGAGAAACCTGTATGCAGGTCAGGAAGCAACAGTTAGAACTGGACATGGAACAACAGACTGTTTCCAAATTGGGAAAGGAGTATGTCAAGGCTGTATATTGTCACCCTGCTTATTTAACTTATATACAGAGTATATCATGCAAAACACTGGACTGAATGAAGCACAAGCTGGAATCAAGACTGCTGGGAGAAATATCAGTAATCTCAGATATGCAGATGACACCATCCTTATGGCAGAAAATGAAGAACTAAAGAGCCTCTTGATGAAAGTGAAAGAGAAGAGTGAAAAAGTTGGGTCTGCTCCCACCACTTCATGGCAAATAGAGGGGGAAACAATGGAAACCGTGATAGACTTTATTTTTGGGGGCTCCAAAATCACTGCAGATGGTGACTGCAGCCGTGAAATTAAAAGACACTTGCTCTTTGGAAGAAAAGTTACGACCAACCTAGACAGCATATTAAAAAACAGAGACATTACTTTGCCAACAAAGGTCTGTCTAGTCAAGGCTGTGGTTTTTCCAGTGGTCATGTATGGATGTGAGAGTTGGACTATAAAGCTGAGCTCAGAAGAATTGATGCTTTTGAACTGTAGTGCTGGAGAAGACTCTTGAGAGTCCCTTGGACAGCAAGGAGATTCAACTAGTTCATCCTAAAGGAAATCCGTTCTGAATATTCATTGGTAGGACTGATGATGAAGCGAAACTCCAATACTTTGGCCACCTGATGCGAAGAGCTGACTCATTGGAAAAGACCATGGTGCTGGGAAAGATTGAGGGCAGGAGGAGAAGGGGACGTCAGAGGATGAGATGGTTGGATGGCATCACTGACACATGGACATGAGTTTGAGTCAAGTCCGGGAGCTGGTGCTGGACAGGGAGGCCTGGCGTGCTGCAGTCCATGGGGTCACAAAGAGTCTGACAGGACTGAGCGACTGATCTGAACTGAACCAGACCCACTCTCCTATAATATACATTTTAAGATATCAGAATTAGTCAGAATGTTTTCAGGAAGGAGAAACTGTCCTCAAGCAGGATACATTGTTGATATAATCCCTAGTACAGAGTTTAAACTGAGTTGTTGTGTAATCATCAGTTCCTGGCTTAAAGAAAAACAGCTTTATGTGACTAAGACTAAAAAATGTAGAGAGAAAAAAAACACAAACATTTATCCTTTCCTCCTCCTTGAGAATTCTAGACCCCTATCTCCTCAAGAACCCCAAACCCCTTTCTCCTCCTCATGGACCCCCAGATTTCTTATCAACCTGCCTAGGAATTGACTCTCTCAAGTGGTTATATGTATAACAGATTCAATTTGCTATACACCTGAAATGATCATAACAGTGTAAACTACACTCCTGTAAAAATTATAAAAACTTATATACTTCAATAAAAATTATTAAACAATTTTTAAAATTTGTTTAATGATTTTTGCAGTTTATTACACCATGACACTGGAGTAACAGGCTTCACTATTCAACTGGAGGTTTTCTTATATATTTCAAGACTTGCTTCTCTTTAGGCTTTGATTGACCAACTTAAAATAACACAGTGGACAAGTTGTAAAAAGTTTGCTTTTGTCATATTTCCTCATAAAAGTGTACTTGTAAACAAATAGGACTCTATAACGATGTGTGTTAAGTTGCTTCAGTCATGTCTGACTTTTTGCAACCCCATGGACTGTAGCCCACCTGGCTCCTCTGTCCATGGGATTCTCCAGGTAAGAATACTGAAGTGGGGTGCCATTTCCTCCTCCAGGGGATCTGAACCCCGTCTCTTATTTCTCCTGCATTGGCAGGTGTCTTCTTTACCAACTGTGCTACGTGGGAAGCCCTCTGTACCGCCTAGAATAAAATGTTAGCTCTGCACTCAAGCCGTGTGACCTTGAAGACCTTGTGACCTCTTTGTCTTGTGTTTCCATTTTCTCCGTTTTTAAAACCCAGACAAGATACCTTGTTTTTGTTAAAGACGGCTGCAAGTTCTTTGTTACTTTTGAGATATTTTGCTCTTCAGAACTGGACAGAAGCTGTGACTGCTTGATCAACAGAACACAGTAGACGTGATCTGTGCTTAAGACACTGATAGCTGCTGCTGCTTCTCAAACCATCTGTTCTTGGAACCCAGCCGCCAGGCTGAGAAAAAGCCCAAGTATCTCTGTAAAGTGGCCATCCTGGAAAGGAATCAAGCCTCCCACCAACCACCAACACTGGGCCCCTGGCCATTTTGTTCAGTCACTCGGTCGTGTCCGACTCTTTGCAACCCCATGGACTGTAGCACGCCAGGCTTCCCAGTTCTTCACTCCCTCCCAGAGTTTGCTCAAACCCATGTCCATTGAGTCAATGATGCCATTCAAACATCTCATCCTCTGTCACCCCATTCTCCTCCTGACCTCAGTCTTTCCCAGCATCATGTTCTTTTCCAACGAGTAGGCTCTTTGCATCAGGTGGCCAAAGTATTGGAGCTTCAGCTTCAGTCTTTCCCATGAATATTCAGGGTTGATTTCCTTTAGGATTGACTGGTTTCCTGTCCAAAGGACTCTCAAGAGTCTGACACACAAGATCAATTATCCTAAAAGACACCTCCCCTGTCATCACTCTGCACAGATGAGTTACCCCACCCAACTATGCCCACATCACAGGTTTATGAGCCAAATAAATTATTACTGTTTTTGGTCACTAAGTTGTGTATAATTTCAACTCAGAAATAGGTGACAGAATTTGGTCCCTGGGAGTTACAGAAGTCTACAACACGTGACATTGGCTTTACCACCAGAGAGCAGGTAGAAGATGGAGGACCTCCAAAGGATTGCTTTCAAAAGCTTTAAGGGCCTGTGGACCTAGAACAAATGCACTGCCAGTTCTTTCTCTAGCAAAGGTGGATTTATTCTGGGTCAGGAGAGGATTGCAAGGTCTCCAACCATGACATGCAAGTCTCCAAAGGGCAAGGGAAGGAAGTGTTTTAATCAAGGGGGAGAAGGAAGCTGGAGGCCTATAGTAAGCAAAGAGTGCAAGAATTTTCATTAGCTGAATCCTTGTCAGAAGAGAAAGGGGGTCTATCTTCTTGTTAGGCTTTGCTATTGTCGCAAGGCTTGAGACCTTCCCTTTCTGGTCTCCCAACTCTATTTGAAGTCTCCGTTTGCTGATTGTTTACAGGTCTTTCCTATCTTACAGCAATCATGGAGTTTGGAAGACATGTTACACCAATTATTCACTCCCAAGTTTTTGAAGCATTAAAGTTTTAAAGTATAATTTAAGAAAGAAAAAAAAAAAGAGAGAGAGATCAATTAGACTAGGATGTAATTAGCTGCTTTGGTTTCAATTTAAAGGGTTATAAAATAAGATCTATCAAGAAAGCCTTAAAGTTCCAGAGATTAATTAATACTGGAATGGAAGTAGCTGGGAAGATTTGCAAAAATAACACTCAGTATATCACCTAGAGTTTTTCTCCACTGACAGGACAATAAAACACACGCTTAAACAGCAGCAGGAAGGAGACAGGCTAAATTTAAAGCATGCTTGGCAAGAGTTAAGCTTGTAAATTCTGAAAAGGTCTGTGTTAGTTGCTCAGTCATGTTTGACTTTCTGTGACCCCATGGACTATGGCCCACCAGGCTCCTCTGTCCATGAGATTCTCCAGGCAAGAATACCAGAGTGGGTTGCCATTCCCTTCTCCAGGGGATCTTCCCAATCCAGGGATTAAATCCAGATCTCCTGCATTGCAGGCAGATTCTTTACCACCTGAGACACCAGATCTTTCCAAAAAGGTCTAAATCAGTTGTATTTGCTCTGGATGAGAATTTGATGAGAAGCCCAGAGATGGACCAGTCGGCCTCCTCAGTATTCATTTGCACGCTTTCAGTTGCAAGTAACCGTGACTCAAAGTGCTGAAGCACTGAGACCATGTGTGGAGACTGACCAACCACTGCCGGACTGGCTGGATCACCGGCTCTGTTACGCCGCCAAGGATCCAGGTTCTTGTACCTCTTGTACTCGTAGTATCATTTGTATCTAATCCATGAGAAACCAGGTAATGCCTAACGCCCACAAGACATCTTCACCCCCTTGCTTATGAATTAGCTAGCTTGCTTTCTTAGAGCCATGACGCTGGAGGTTGCTACTTATCCTTCCAACATCAAATAAAACCCATTTTGGGTTACTTTATATATGGGATTATTTGTACTGTTACTCCTTTCTAAATCCATGTTTGAGGGGGAAATATCTAATGCAAGATGTTACCCACAATGTAACATTACCCAAGATGTCAGAAATTGTAACAGCCGTGAATCCAATGTCTGTTTTCCAAATGAAAATTTTAAATGTAGAGCTTTAGGTTTTCTATAGAAAATTAGGGCCATATATCCATTCACATCATCACAACCACCCCTCAAAGAACCAAACCTAGAGCATCCTAATTGTTGACTTCTTGGCCTGGCCCTTCTCAAAGGCAGTAGGATTGAGAGAGTCTTGCAAATTATATACACATTCATGATTATATCTTTGCTTGAATCCCAGGAAACAAAGCTTCCTTAAAACAAAGCTGATCTTGCTGTAACACACACACTCACATACCACGTACACAAATTTTCACAGCTGCTTCATCTTTAGATAGGTTGACATCAAATGTCTTTTAAGACTATGGCAAACCCCTGAGGGTTTTCATGCTAAAGTATGTGATAGCTAATGTCAGACAATCCTAAGCAAATTATTTCACAACATCAAACGCCAAATACCTGAATACACAGAGGTTAGATGGCAGGGCAGCTGTACTGTACAACTCCAAGGAAGATCATGTACCCATGGACCAGAACTGTTCAGAGCAAACCCTAGACAGCTGTGCAAGGCAGCCCAGAAGGTGTTTTTCTTGCTGCCTCTAAACACAGAGCTCCACGTGACACAAGGATCTCCTGTCACTGCTCTTGTGAACTTGCTGGTTGTAAAACACAGGCTCTCCAGCTGCCAGAAGCCATCACTTTACCTTCCACACCCAGATGAGTGCACTTGAGCTGCCATTAACGTGTCAGAAATCCAGCCCCCTTCACCACGGACTTCAGCTACTTCTGAGGCCCCCAGGCTGCTGTCTCACGTGCTTTAGAAACAGATCCCTCACAGTCTTTAGCTCCAGCTTCTCCACCATGCCACTCTGCTGACGCCTCTTCAGTTTATGACCACTGCGAGTTAGGGTTAGACAGTGTGAACCTGGGGCCAAGAAGTACCTCTGCACTGCCCATCACCCCTGCATTGCTCCACCCATGAGCTGGAAGACAAGGTCAGTATCAGGGTAGTCATGTCCAGACTCCCCTCTGCCTCTGTCTGTTGGTTGAAGGGTCTGAAGAAGGGGATGGTGGTGGTGGTTTAGTCACGTCTGACTCTTCGCGAGCCCGTGGACTGTAGCCCATCAGGCTTCTCTGTCCATGGGATTTCCCAGGCAAGAATACTGGAGTGGGTTCCCATTTCCTTCTCCAGGGGATCTTCCTGACCCAGGGATCAAATCTGCGTCTCCTGCAGTGGCAGGCAAATTCTTTACCACGGAGACACTTGGGAAGCCAAAGAAGGAGATAGATTTGTGTAGTCTCACAACAGGAAATTCAAAGGGAACATAATTCAGTTCTCTAATTTGGGTATTGAAATCAAGGCAGCACCAGTCATTCTCCTACTGCATTTGCCTCTGTGATATTATATCACACAAGCATCCAGGGCTAGACGGTCCCTGTGGTTCCTATCTGGGGGACTCTGGACACTTGCCTTGGCAGGTAAGTGACTCCAAGGAGAGACTCGAGAGCTGGTGCAGCAGAGCCTGATTGGTAGAGGGACTTGGTGCTTCTGCCACCGCCAGACAGAACTTCACGGTGTTAGGAGATGCCACCAAACACTAAGTGGCTGCTTCTTTGACTGCTGGCTTAACACCTAAGCTCCTAGGGAGAGGAGAGTATGCTAACCTCCGGGAGTCCATCCTCAGAGGCAGAATTTCAATTAATTCTCTGCAGCAGAAGAGACGAATCCCAAGTTTCACCAAGACCCTATGGAAGGATCTGGGGCAAAAGGAGAAAACGGAAGTGTGTAGGGAAAGCATTACTTATGGCTATACATATACACATAGGGCCTAAGGGGCTTCCCAGGTGACACAGCAAAATATAGGCAACCTTGTGGAGTTCTCCACATGCCAACAAAAACCCACATGCCAGTGCAGGAGACACAGAAGATGCAGGTTTTATCCCTGGGTTGGGAAGATCCCCTGGAGCAGGAAATGGCAACCCACCCCAGTTTTGTTGCCTGGAGAATCCCATGGACAGAGAAACCTGGCGGGCTACAATCCATGGGGTTGCAAAGAGTCCAACTTGACTGAGCACGCACTCAAAGGGCCCAGCCTAAGTCTAGCTGTATCTTCAGGGTTCCTTGCCAGAGTCTCCTGTCCTAGCCCATGGATCTCCAGAACAACTTGAGATATTTCTATCAGTCTAAAGACCACACAGACCTTTGACATCTGTGAAAGCTACTTGTCTCACTTCCCAAGCTCATCCTCTGGTCCAAAGCCCAACTCCAGAGCCCTCATTCTCTGACAATCAACTGGGGGAGCACACACTGCTTTCAGGAGAACTCCACAAGGTTGCCTACATTTGCCAACTATGGTAGGATTACAGACAACTTTGACTTCCTTATTTATACCCTTTTATTTCCCAAAACACAGAGAATAAATATTGTTTTCATAACAAGGAAATGTAATAAATCATTTTCATTTAAAAAACCGAGAAACCCACTTCTGAGTAATGTTTGTTTGGGGGAGACTATTTTTCTCCAACAAAAATCAAATGTTCCTTGGAAAGATTCATTTCAATTAAACAAAACTTGAAACTTCACCAGTAGTTAAGATATCATATGTCTATATAAAACAATGTAATGGAAAAGAATGTTGCCTATAATCTAGCAAAACAGATACTCTTCTACTTGACTAAGATGCTCTGAATCAAAGGGGAAAAAACTAAGATAAATTCCCACTATGTTATTTACATATTGCTGCAGTAATGATTACCACAGATTTTTTAGTATTTTGTAAACAGCAACAATGTATTGGTACTGGAGGTCAGAAATCTAAAATCAAGATGTCAATAAGGCTGCATTTCTTTTGGAGATTGCAGGGAATAATTTTTTTTTTTTTTTTTTGCATCTTTTTTCAACCTCCAGAGGCCACTTGCCTTCCTTTCTTGGCTCACTCCAACTTCCCTATATCACTTCAAGCTTTTGCTTTCATCATCACTTCTATTGTTAACTCTGACTCTCTTACTTCTCTCTTATAAGGACCTTTGTGTTTATACTGGGCCAACCTAGTTAATCCAAAATAAACTTCCCATCTCAAGATCCTTACCTTAATCCCGTCTGCAAAATCCCCCTTTCCACATGAAGCTAAATCTTCACAGATTCTAGGGGTTAGGGCCTGGGTTTCTTTAGGGAAGACATTATTCAGCTTACTACACCCACCTTATATTTAAAACATGTTCTTGTTAAGGCACTCCCCAGATGTTACCAATATACACAAAATTCCAAAATGGAAAATGCTACTGTAATCAAAAATAAAAACCTCTCAAAGTCTCTTGACTTTTACATCTGAATTTTTTTTTAGAAAATTAGCTGGATAATCTCAGATTTGAAGCCAGTTAAACTCTCAAGTCTTTTGCCATGTAGACATAGTAAGAATACTTGTAAATAGGTTTATGATAAAGTTTTGGAAATAAAACATTTTGCAATTATTTCCTCATATGAATCTTTATTTCAGACATTTAATAATGTTTCCAGTGAATATTTGGACCTGTCTGTTTTCTAAAAGGAAGAAAACAAAAGAAATTATTGTGGTTTGACAGAGGCAAAGCATCAGAGTCTAGCTGGGAGTGCTGGTTTTGTCACTTATTAGTCATATGACTTTAGTCACCTCACCATATCCCCCTGTATAAAACTGAAACAATACTTCCTGCCTTGCCTGTCTGACAGGTGGGGGCAAGGAAAAATGAGATAATTGCAATCAGGCTATTATTATCATCCTACAAGGAGAGGCATTTGAACTGTCATCCTTTATTTTTAATTCAGATCACGAGGAGAAACACTTCAGTTTGGAGTTCATTGAGCTATTTCCTAGAATTCAGACCAAGGAGAATTGAATCTGAAATTTCTTCTATCTTCACATAGCCTCACAGGAAGAAAAAAAAGGATCAGCTTAAAAGTAAGAAATATGTTTGTCATATCTATGAACTCGATTTATTTAGTAAAGAGAGCTCAGTACACTTATCAGTAAAGCTGACTTACTCTAACATTACTCCTTCCACCGCCAAAAAAATTTTTGTCAGCTTTTCACAGAACAACGGAACGTCACAAAAAAACAAAACAAATGAAAAAAAATAAAGGACAAACAAAAACTTGTTTTCCATATCTAGATGGCCTGAAACAAGTATTTTGATTTCCCTTCTGTTCTCTAGGATAAAAACCACTGCACTGTAAAATGTTTTCATTCATGCAATAAAAATCAATTGGCTTCAACAATCTTATACCTAGCTGCCTATCCTTCCACAAATTATGGCTTGAACATAAAACTTTCAAGAGCTTCTTTAACAGATCACAGTCATAACTGGTATTTCCTTCCCCCCAATTTTGGTGTGTACATGCTCGAAATTTCATCCCCTTAAGACCTAGGTGATTTAGCATTTCCAGAAGAGCTCCTGAGAGTGAAGCTGGCAGTCAAATGTAGGAATCAGACAGCTTTGTGTAACTTAAAGAAAGCCTCCTTCAACATCTATTTAATGTTAGAGCCATCACGTTTCTCTTTGACAAGATTGTCTGCATTAAGGTTTCTCAAGAAAGCCAGGGGACTAATTTATTTTTGCCATCATGATTGACTGCAGAGCAGCTGTCAGGCAACTGAAGTGTCTCCAATCTCCAATACAAATTACTCTGGATGGTTTTTAAGATAAACTTGCCAAGCCTGTTATGCCTAGCAGCTCTGACTGGAAAATGGGCAATTGATTTACATGAAAAAATAAGAGGATCTCTTTGGGATCTTCATAATAACACTGCCATGGGGCTTTTGCTGATGGCTGAGAAGCCACAGATATATCATGTACACCTAGAAAATTAAGGAAGCTATTCTATGCACACCTCTTTGTAGTTCATAATTTGGCAGCGTAAAATTGAGCTTGTCTAAAGCAACAGACTGCAAAAGAAGGCTACCATGAGACTCTTAGAAAATGCTTACTAAAAAGATTAATCAGGTAATACTGTGAACCTTTGTTTCCATCAATTGTTCTTAATGCAGATAAATTCCAAAGGAGGATAATGTATTTCTCCCCTCACTTTTTCAAAGAGGTAAGTTGTGTTCTTGCAGTAAGGAAATCAGTGTGTTAACTACGGTGGACAATGTGTTACCTGGATCATGAGGAGGTTGTATAAAAAGCAATTTGAATGAAGGACAAAGGGCCTAGGTTTTGAAGGGAAAAAACATCTATGAGATAAATCTATTTATATTGGTTTTAGCCTTTTTATTTTTAGGGGCTTCCATGGTGGCTCAGATGGTAAAGAATCTACATGCCCTGCAGGAGACCCAGGTTCAGTTCCTTGGTTGGGAAGATCCCCTGGGGAAAGGAATGGCTACCCACTCAGTATTCTTGCCTGGAGAATCCCATGGACAGAGGAGCCTGGTGGGCCACAGTCCATGGGGTTGCAAAGAGTGGAACATGACTGAGCAACTAACACTTTCACTTTGGTTTTCATTTTTATGTAGCTGTGGATGTTTCCTTAAAGCAGTTTTTCATTGTTGATTATAAAAAAATCTTGGGTATCTTAACCGTTACAATTGACAGTGCAAATGAAGACTAAGAATGTCTGAATAGCTGAGAGGGGATGTGAGCTAGAAGCAGTCAAGGTCCTTGGTATAGAGAGGACGTTATATGCCACCAGAGAACAAAAGGACCTCTTGACAAAGCAGCTATCAGAACGGTACTGAGGGCAGAGAACCATGGAAAGGTATTCCGACCCTGGAAAGGTACTGGCAAGGAAAGGTATTGCTTATTTTGAGAATTATTGAGTATTACCCTTTACCAAGCAGTGCAGTAGGTGCTGGAGATATAGTAAATAAGACAAGCCCTCTCTTTCCTCAGAGCTCAGAGTACAGCAGGGGAAGAAATAAAGTTAACTCGGCTTATCAAAACTCTTGGAACTCAGCTCAAGTGGAGGCTTAGAGGAAATGTTATGGTGTAAATGCTAATATTGGGAAATTAGAAATGTTATAAATAATGGTCTAAAATACAACCATAGAAGCTGAAAAGAATAAAAGAGTAAGTTAAATACCAAGCAGAAAGAGCAGAAGTCAATAATATAAAACAGAAAAACAATAGAGAAAATTGATATACTCAAAAGCAAATTATTTTAAAAGACGACAAAATTAATTAAGACTAGGCCAGATGATCAAAACAAATTTTTTAAAAGGAAAATACAAATTATTCATGTCAGAGGTGAAAGAGGAAATGTACGACACAGCCTCTAGACATTAAAAGAATAACCAAGAGCTATGATGAACATTCTACCAAGTCATCAACACTGAATGACATAAAATAAGCAAGTCAAAGTTTTCAAAGTAAAAGAAACTTGAACCTAGCATTTTATATCTAGCCAAATTTTCACTCAGTATGAGAGTAATAAACACAAATCATCTCAGGCACTAAGGTCTTCAGAGGTTTCCTCCCACAATGACTTCTATCAGAAACAATTCCAATTTCCTAACTATGACTCAAAATCCAGAACCAGTAAGGACAAAGACATATGTATTTGATTACATTAAAGCATAAATTACAAGGCAAAACCCACCATAAAGTAAAAAAGTGAGAAAAGGCAGATTACAGAAAAAGAAATTGAAATGCCATTCAAATCTATGAAAAAAAACTCAATCTAGCTTGTAATAAGAGAAGTGCAAGTTATTATTGAGATATAATTTCTCACCAAAACAAAAAAAGAATAAGAGATATAAACATTATACTAAAAAAACTCAACAACTTGGACAAAATAAATAAATTCCTTGAAGAACAAATATTATCAAAACTGACAGGAGAATAAATAGAAAATCTGAATATTCCCTTTAATATACTTACTTATGCATTAAGTAAATTGACTTTATAGTTTAAAACATTCTCACAAAGAAAATTTCAGACCTAAATAGCTTCACCTGTGAGTGCTATTAAATATTCAAGGAAGATATAGTACCCATCTTATACTAACTCCTTCAGAAAATAAGTGATAATAGGTTATATCCAAATACTTTTATAAGACCAGCTTAAATTAATATGAAAGTCTGAGAATAACAGTGAAAGTAAAGTTGAAGATTAATATCAATATCCCTCATGATACATATAAATATTCTTCTAAAATTTGCAAACTAAACATAGAAATAGATAAAAGGATAAATGACAAAATCAGGTTTATCACACATGAATGTGAGGTGTTAAGCAGTGTCCATTAATCAATATTTGTTAATAAATGTAATTCACCAAATTAACAAATTAAAAAGGAAAACATACAAGATCATCTCAACAAATGCAGAAAAATGTTAAAATTCAAAACCTGTTGTTGATAAAAACTCTCATTAAACCAAGCATACGAGAAAACTTCCTCCAACTGATAAAAAGCATCTATGAACAGCCTACATTTAACCTCATGCTTAATGGCAAATGGTTTTCTCCTAAGATAAGGTACTATGCAAGGGTGTCTGGGTTCATCACTTCTGTTCAACAATACACTGAATCCGATGTTCCAATAAAGCCAGGAAAAAAGAAAGCATATAAAGTGCAAAAAGAAAAAAGGAAAAATTTTCTGTTTTCAGATAATACAATCATTTACATAGGAATTCCCAAGGAATTTAGGAGAACAACCACAAGACTGGATAGATGAATTTAAAAGATCACAAAATGCAATTATAAAATTGAATTGTATCTCTGTATACAAGCAACCAACAAATGGAAGATTAAATTTAGAAAACGATCACTGATAAGAGCACTCAAAAATAAAATATTTAGGGATACATGGAATTAAAGATGTGCAATATCTTTATACTGAAAAATCAAAACATTGCTGAGGGAAATTTTAAAAATCAAAATATGTGAAGAGATATATACCATGTTTGTGAATTGGGAAAAAATCAGTATTAGCCGTTAAGATCTCAATTGTCTCCAAATTGATTTGTGAAAGGAGGGAAAGGGGCGGATAGACACTCTAGATGACGAAGAAGGGACTCAGGTGCTGGGATGTGACAGCGACCAGCTGAAACCAAGGTGTCTTGGCGAATAATCCAGTCGCTAACCTTTGTCTCATTGAACCTTCACCTGAATACTAAATATCATTTGCCCTTATGCCATGGCAGTTCTGAGACCATAAAAGCCAAAACATGAGCAGTCACCCAATTCCTGGAAAATCCCCACCCTTCCCTAGAATAGCAAGAATATTCCTCCCACTTGTTGGCCTATGAAATTACTTAGCCCATAAAAACCAAAGACTCATGCCCTGGCCCCCTCACTTTCTGAGAGGTTTCACATTGTGTCTATGGAGAGTGTATCCCTCTAAATAATCTTGCTTGTGCTTTTCTTTGGCTTGCTCTTGAATTTTTCCTGCCCAACACTAAGAACCCTCACTTGGCAGTCCATCTTAAGGACCCTTGTGGGTTCCAGGACATGACACGTCCACTCTGTGGCAATGATTTATAAAATCAAAGCAAGATCAATTATAGTCCCAACAGATTTTCTGGAAGAAATGGACAAGCTGATTCTAAAACTTATTTGGAAATGTAAAGACACTAGAATCATCAAGACAATTCTGAAAAACAAAAATTTCAAGACTCACACTACTTCAAGACTTACTATAAGAATTTCTAAGTAAACAATCTTCTCACCTGAAAAGAGGCAGTTATACTTCTTTTCTGATCTTTATGTCACAAACTTCTGGCTTCTAAAATATATAAATAACTGCTACAATTCAATATGAAAAAGAAAGCAATCTAAATAAACGTAAACAGGTGATAGATAGGAATAAACCTTCCCAAAGGAAGACAGAAAAACACCAATGAGCTCATGAAAAGGCCTCAAGGTAACTTATTACAGAAATGCAAATTTAAAAAGCAATGACATTCCATTACACAAACACTAAAGGCTAGAATTATAAAACTGTTTCAAACTGACTGCCCCAAATATGGGTGAGGATGGAGAGCAACTGGAACTCACACGTATTGTTGATTAGATTGTAAAATGGTTATTGGGCTGCACCCCACAGGCCTGCAAGCCCTGTACCTGCCCAGCTTCAAGATCAGAGAAAGAGCTTGGAGTTGGCGGTGACAGAAGCATCATTGGTTTAATCCAGGGGTCCCCAATCTTTTTGACAACAGGGACCAGTTTTGTGGAATATTTTTCCATGAACTCAGGGGTAGAGGGATAGTTTTGGGATGATCCAAGTGCATGACATTTATTATGCACTTTATTTCAATTATTTATTTATTATTATTATATCAGCTCCACTTCAGATCATCAAGCATAGTAACCCGGAGTTTGGGGACCCCTGGTTTCATGGATAGAGGATCTTACTTACATTTCTGAAGCAAGGTCCTGGAGCAACACCCGACGGTGTGTGACTGGTGGGCAGAACACGGCGGCACTTCACACTCTCGCGGGAGGGGAGGTTACCACTTACGGAGGCATTAGCGTCAGGTGGCTCATCGGTTACCAGGGAAACTAGCAAAGGGGCACGCCCCTTACGGCTCCTGTGAGTGGCTAACAGGTGGAGATGTTCTGACTTAAAGGTTAGAACAGTTACTGACTGGGGCCGGGGGCAGGTTTGTAGTTAGGTGAGTGGTGTGAGTAGGTAGGTGTAGGTGAGGCAGACACAGGTGGAGCAGGGAATGTACAGAGAACAAACAGAAGAGCCACCTTGAGTGGCCTGATCAGTGGTTCATCAACTTTGAGCCCTGTCTGCACGTTCTTATGTTATACGTCTACCCTGGGTGCCTGCGTGTAGTCATATCGGACTCTCTGCGACCCCGTGACTGTAGCCTGCCAGGCTCCTCTGTTCATGGGACTTTCCAGGCAAGAATTCTGGAGTGGGTTGCCATTTCCTCCTCCAAGGGATCTTCCTGACCAAGTGATTGAACTCTCCTCTCCTGCTTCTCTTGCATTGGCAGGTGGATTCTTTACCTGCCACCACTGAGCCACCTGGGAAGCCCATACATCTATCCTATGATCCGGCAACTCTTTCCCCAGGCATTTACTCACAGAAACAAAAATACATGCCCTCGAAAAGAATTGTACAAGAAAGTTCACAGTAGGTTTCTTTACACTTGCCAAAAACTACAGACAACCCAAATGTCCATCAATAGGAGAAAGAATAAACAAACACTGGTATATTTGTGCAAGAGAATGCTACTCAGAAATTTTTAAAACAGGAATAATCTATTAAGGCATGCACCAACATGGATGAGTCACAAAACACTATTCTAAGCCAAAGAATCCAAATAGTATGATTTCATTTACATAAACTTCTAAGACAACTAATAATTCTGATAAAATAATTTTGGTGGAATTCAAAATTGCCTCTGGGGGTTTGGGACTATTGTTAACTAGGAAGGGGCATAAGAGAGCATGCTAGAGTAATGGAAAAACACTTTTTTTTTGGTCACGTGTCATGTGGGATCTTAGTTCCCCAACCAGAAATTGAACCAGTACCCCCTGCACTCGAAGGGCAGAGTCTTAATCACTGGACCAGCAGAGAAGTTCCAAAAAGCACTATTTCTTGATGGCAATATGGTTACATGAAAGCATGTATTTGACAAACCTTATTTAGCTTTAAGATACATACATTACTCTGCATGTAAATTCAGACAGGTCTCAGGCAAAATGGTAAAATGTCAATATTGCTTATATCTAACTGGTGAATACCTAAGTGTCTGTCTATTCATCTCAGTTTTTCTGCAAATTGAAATAATACAGAATGTAAAAAAAGGAAAGAAACCAACATTTTCAACAATTATTCTGCAAAACTAGCTTTCTATGTACTGACAGCCTTAAGGAGGTACCATAGAACACTGGGTACCCAAAGGTTGGTGGATTGGAATGGGTGCTTCAGAAAAAAAATAGTGTGCTATTTTATCTGTTTACAAGGGACAGGGAACTTCATACTCAGTTTTAGATCACAGAGTTTAGTAACACACAGCTTACTTAGGGTTTTCTAAATCTCACAGTCAATAGTTGCAGGATAAATTAAATCTATAGAAAGTCATTTGCTGAGTATCAGCTGCAAGAAGCACTGTCTTAGAAGAATTCAGTTCTAAATGTTATAGTTCCCCTCAAATAAATACTGATCTTAAGAATAGCTGAGTGTGAATACAGTTTAAAAGGAACCATAGCTTTACTATTTTTGCTTTATAGATAGATGTGCCACTCCCCCAAATTATTTGGTAAAATAAAATTTTGTACATCAATCACTTTCTGGTCTCAAAGTTTTGCGGACTCAGTTCAGTTCAGTTCAGTCACTCAGTCATGTCCAACTCTTTGCGACCCCATGGACTGCAGCACGCAAGGCCTCCCTGTCCATCACCAACTCCCAGAGTCCACCAAACCCACGTCCATTGTGTCGGTGATGCCATCCATCTCATCCTCTGTCATATGCTTCTCCTCCTGCCTTCAATCTTTCCCAGATCAGGGTCTTTTCAAATGAGTCAGCTCTTCGCATCAGGTGGCCAAAGTATTGGAGTTCAACATCAGTCCTACTAATGAATATTCAGGATGGATTTCCTTTAGGATTGACTAGTTGGATCTCCTTGCAGTCCAAGGGACTCTCAAGAGTCTTCTCCAACACCATAGTTCAAAAGCATCAATTCTTCGGTGCTCAGCTTTCTTTATAGTCCAACTCTCACATCCATACATGACTACTGGAAAAACCATAGCCTTGACTACATGGACCTTTGTTGACAAAGTAATGTCTCTGCTTTTTAATATGCTGTCTATGTTGGTCATAACTTTTCTTCCAAGGAGTAAGCATCTTTTTATTTCATGGCTGCAGTCACCATCTGGAGGGATTTTGGAGCCCCCCAAAATTAAAGTCAGCCACTGTTTCTCCATCTATTTGCCATGCAGTGATGGGACAGAATGCCATGATCTTAAGTTTTCTGAATGTTGAGCTTTAAGTCAACTTTTTCACTCTCCTCTTTCACTTTCATCAAGAGGTTCTTTAGTTCTTCACTTTCTGCCATAAGGGTGGTGTCATCTGCATATCTAAGGTTATTGATATTTCTCCCAGTGCCTCATCCAGCCCAGTGTTTCTCATGAGGTACTCTGCATATAAGTTAAATAAACAGGGTGACAATATACAGCCTTGACATACTCCTTTTCCTATTTGGAACCAGTCTGTTGTTCCATGTCCAGTTCTAACTGTTGCTTCCTGACCTGCATACAGATTTCTCAAGAGGCAGATCAGGTGGTCTGGTATTCCCATCTCTTCCAGAATTTTCCACAGTTTATTGTGATCCACACAGTCAAAGGCTTTGGCATAGTCAATAAAGCAGAAATAGATGTTTTTCTGGAACTCTCTTTCTTTTTTGATGATCCACTGGATGTTGGCAATTTCCTCTCTGGTTCCTCTTGTGGACTCAAGTAAGATATAAAGTTTTCAGTCATAAATAAATGTTTGATATTTCAGAGTTCTCATCATTTTCTCTAAACTCTCTTCATTATCTGTAACTTCTAGCATTTGTAGTTTCTCTGCCCCAATAGAGATTTAGAAATATCATTTATTGAACACTTTGTGCTAACACCCAGCCCCCAGGGGCCTCAGTTGAGGCAGCAGGAGTGGGAAGCATATTCACCTACAACATCATAGAAGGGGCCTCACTATTGGTCTGAGAGACCGGTGGAGCTAGAATTGGATTGCAGCATTGATTCATTCTGTGTCTTTGGTGGCTGGAGCACTAATAACAAACTTGGAATTGTTGAAAGCAATATTTTTGACCCTGGGACCTGGGAAGCAGAGAGAGCCAGGTGACAGTAAGAAGGAAGAGAAAAGCAAGACAAACAAGCAGGAAATCCTGAGAGAATAGTTCTAGCTCCTTTGGTTCCTAAAGATCAGCTGGAACTCTCCTAATTCCCCATTTTCCAGTATGCTCGTTCAAAGAGGTTGGTGTAATGGCAAACCCCAAACACATAGACTTGTGTTATTATTAGGGAGAATGTGTATGTATATCTGACCTCAAAATATCTGTGATATCTAACAGTCAAATTTCTGCTCCATGAAAATTAACATTTGAATATAGTTATAGAGGAGTTTCCCTGGTGGCTCAGTGGTAAAGAATCTACCTGCAATGCACGAGACCCGGGTTCAATTCCTAGGTTGGGAAGGTCCCCTGGAGAAGGAAATGACAACCCACTCCAGTATTCTCACCTTGGAAATTCCATGGACAGAGGAGTCTGGCAAACTAGTCCATGGGGTCACAAAGAGTTAGACACAGCTGAGCGACTACACAACAATAATAACAATAATGTGGAGACTCCTGGTGTAAGACTGTAAAATTACTTTCCTCAGATCTTCCTTGCTGGGATGAAGCTCCCACTTGGACATATTGAGTGTTCTGTTTAAGGGCGGTCAACTCTACATACATCCAATAATATTCTAGAGCTCTTACTGTGTCAGATCCTCTTCTAAATGTGCTAGTTGGGTTATCTCAGTTTATCCTCATAACCACTCCATGAAGATGGTAGAATTGTAACCACACTAAGAGTGAGAAAGGGGAGTCATAGTAAGAGTTTAGTGACTTGCCCACAGGTAGGAACAGCACTCAAGCCAGGTGGGCTGACCTAGGTCTGGCTCCTAACCATTTACCACTGCGTGGAGGTACCATAAATTATCGTTTAACTTCATATGCATTTAAACTTTAGATTATGGTGTTGTTATAGTTGAAGCTGGAGGAGGGGAAGAAGGAAAGAACTGAACAAAAGATAATTGATGGGCATTCCCTTCATTTGTCTTCATCTAGGATTACAAGGTGGAGAAGGCAATGGCACCCCACTCCAGTACTCTTGCCTGGAAAATCCCATGGACAGAGGAGCCTGGTGGGCTGCGGTCTATGGGGTTGCACAGAGTTGGACACGGCTGAAGTGACTTAGCAGCAGCAGCAGGATTACAAGGTAAAACCACTAATGAGTGTGCAGGGCTGCATTGTCATTCAAGGTGCCTTCCCCCTACCAAAGGGCTGAAAGTTTGGGTTATAAGATGGACTGCAGGGCAAGTGCACACTGTGGCTTGGAATGTCATACTCCTCCATTTCACTAGCCTTTCACATCAACAAGTAGGGATGGGAGAAAAATGAGATGCTGCAGTTCAGCAATGGCTGAGCCAATGCAGGAGATGCAAGAGATGCAGGTTCAATCCTTGGGGTCAGGAAGATCCCCTAGAGGAGGAAATGGCAACTCACTCCAGTATTCTTGCCTGGGAAATCCCATGGACAGAGGAGCCTGGCGGGCTACAGTCTATGGGGTCTCACAGAGTTGGACACAACTGAGTGACTGAGCACATATGAGCTAGGTGTAGGAGGGAGAAATGTTTTAAGGATCAAAACTCCAGCCATTCTGACTGCCTCGATTTCCTATTTGAGTTATCAAAGGAATTAACCTGATGCACAATTGCAGTAAAAAGGCAAGTATATCTGTGTTGTCGGTGTCAGACATGAATCACTATTACAAAATTAATAAACAGGAAGCTAAATTAAACAGAGTAGGATGATCAGAAGAGGGTGCTCTCATGCCCTGTCATGATAGCAGAGCCCAACAGGAAGAATAAAGACTCTTCTTCCTTCCTGGCCAGTACTGGGTCACTGAAAAGGCTCGGGTTCTTGGTTTATTGTAGCCCTCCCAACTTTCTTTCCCTCTGTAAAGTATGCTGTTTCCCTTGCTGTGGGGGGATTTGCATACAGCTCTCCATCATTGTAGGCTCTGAATTGCAATTCTCTGTTGATCTGGAATGAACCCATCTTTGCTGGAGAAATAGTTGGCAGCCTGTTTGTTTCAGGCAAAAGTATCATTTAGAATTATCTTCATTACTTCCAACCTTCACTCATTTCTCTCTCTGTCCTAATGTTTACTAAATAAAAGATATTAAATAGATGTACGGTTTAGGATGGCAAGGAATTCATGACCCAGTGTCGCCCAGTATCCCATTAAAATTCTAATTTTAAAAAAGGAAAACCTCCTAACAATAATGAAACTTAACTAGAATAATTAAAAACTTTTCTATGCATGCAGAGACATTTATGCTAATTATGACCTACGGAAGATGCTTCTTCATTTATCCCAAAGACTAATGGGAAAATTATATTGGAAAATGGTTTAATAAAGAACCAAATGAAAATAATTTTTATTTCTAAAGGATATCTTCAAAAAGATACAAAAAGACATGGCCTCTAAGACATGGAAATGGAAAAGTATAAGCAAAAGAGAGATGAAGATGGAAAATGAAAAGGATATCTGTGCACATAAAAGCTAAAAATGGAGCAAAAAGGAAAAATTTGGTGAATTTTATTCCACACAAAAAGTTTAACTTCACAAACCAAGTGAAATACACATGACAAGTTGGGGAAATGATTGGCAGCATATATGATGAAAACCGATTAATAGCTTCTTTGTAAATAGCTCTAACAAGAAAAATGCCACGTGAGGGAAAAAAGGACAAATAATGATGTAAGAAATGCAATTTCTGCTAAACATAAAAGAATCAGTCTAATAATCAAAGAAATGCAAATTGTCGTTCAGTGAGAAATTCTTTTTACATTTATTTAATCAAATGAAAAAGATGTCACAAGGCTGAGATGAAAGGGATCCTGTCATACAATGCTAGCTTGAAAAAAATTATTACAACTTTAGGAAGGGTAAGTTTGCTCTTTAAAGCACAAGTCATAAAATATTTCATAATTCTGAACCCTTAAACTTCAAGGGAATTTGTACTCAAGGAAATAATCAAATTCTCACCAATGTGTACATATTACGAGTTCAAGGTGGCAGTATTTCAAAGAGGAAAATATTTGAAAACCACCTATGCTTTTAATAATTAGAATTGGTTAAATAACTTTTGTACTTAATAATGAAAATTATTTTATGGCTGTTTACAGTGGCATTTTTCGGGGGACTTCCCTGGCAGTCTGGTGGTTAAGAATCTGCCTTGCAATGCAGGGGATTTGAATTTGATCCCTGGTCAGGGAACTACAGAGAAAGCAATGGCACCCTACTCCACTACTCTTGCCTGGAAAATCCCATGGATCGAGGAGCCTGTTAGGCTGCAGTCCACGGGGTCGCGAAGAGTCAGACACGACTGAGTGACTTCACTTTCACTTTTCACTTTCATGCACTGGAGAAGGAAATGGCAACCCACTCCAGTGTTCTGGCCTGGAGAATCCCAGGGACGGGGGAGCCTGGTGGGCTGCTGTCCATTGGGTCGCAGAGTCGGACACGACTGAAGCGACTTAGCAGCAGCAGCAGCAGCAGCAGGGAACTAAGGTTGCTTATGCCGTGTGGTGTGGCAAAAAAAAAAAAAAGAAATTGTATTCTTGAATCACCTGATAAACATGTTCATCTTACAATGTTAATTGAGAAAAGCGGAACAAAACTGATTAAAATTTTGTCAAAGGAATGTTATAAATATATTATGTCTATGAAGAGACGAAAAGCTGAAAGGAAATACATCAAAATGATATAATGGTTATGGTGTTTTGAAGAGGAAAATTACAGGTGTCTTTTTTTTTTTTTTACAGGTGTCTTTTTTATATTTTATAATATTTCTGAATTTTCTAAATTATCTGTAAGGAAACTGTGTCACTTTTATAATCAGAGAATATATTTGAAAAGTCATGGATTGATGATAAAAATATTCTTCACCCATATATGCAGAAAAATCAGTAAACAATACAAATAAAACCATCTACTAGTATACTGTCCCACAGAAGCATCTTTGTGTTCCCTTTGTTTTTCAAAGAGAACCCATAACAGCGTTCATACTTCATGGCATAGAGTTAGCAAGGTTAATGACTTAATTTTCTTTTTCTAGGACAACATGGCTGTGATCTTGGATGATCTTCAGAAAAGACATCTCCTGGTATTTCTCCTTTCTCCCCCAGATTGCTTCTGTCATTAGTTTCACCACCACACTTTTCACAGCAAATATAACAGGGCTACCTTTGTTTACGCAACTCTTCAAAAGCTCTGCCAAATTTAATAAGACAGCAAACACATATATCCAGAAACCATTTCAGAAAATTAAATGCAATTTTCAGTTTCACTACACACATTTGGTAAATTGGAGTCCAGGCAGTGCTTTGAACTCTGATGAAAGGAGTAATGGCTATTCTCAGCACTGTGCCTAATTTAAACTTTTGCATCACCTTAAAAGTTGTCTTAAACACTTTAGTCCACTAGATGGCAGACATGGAACGCTACCTGCAAGAAACTGAGTAACTTCTTAACAATAACCCTTAGGACAAGTAAGACCACAGAAGGTAAAATGAGGTTGAAAATGTGAACATGAGGGAGTATAAACAAGCAAAGGGGACATCTTTAATAATCACAGGTATTACTAATAATGTAAAATAAAAAATGATGACTCCTATCTGAACAGTACGTACTTTCAGTGTATAACTCAATCCTTTTCAAAGTTTGCTTTCTTTGATTAAGAAACATTAAAAAAAAAAAAAATCTTCCATGAAGAAATAGAGGTAACTAACCAACCTTGAAAAAGTAATGCTGAAATGTCTTAGAATATGACATGTCAATTAAAAATAAACAACTCTTGTATATCAATAGTTATATTAATACCATTATCTTTGTTCCTAATAGTAATGATCTATTCACATTTTCATTCAACACACATTGGTGATGTCTCTGGGTGGGCACTATGTGATCCAGATTTGCTTCCCTGGTGGCTCAGTGGTAAAGAACCCACTTGCAATGCAAGAGATGGGGGATTGATCCCTGGGTCAGGAAGATTTCCCTGGAGAAGGGAATGGCAGCCCAATATCCTTGCCTGGAAAATCCCATGGACAGAGGAGCTTGGTGGGCTACAGTCCATGGGATTGCAAAACAGACACAACTTAGCACTAAACAATAGCAACAATGACAAAACTGGTGTGTTCTGCAATATTCCATAATGACTGAGCTGTCGCACCCTCAACTGAAGGCTGGCATTATGTGTCAGATGGCATGACACATTATGTCACCCAGAAAGTCGTAAGTGAGAGCTCATTCCTAAGCTCTTTGAAATTTCTCTCCCACCATCCCTCCACTGCAGTCTCCCTGGGTGACGCAACGGAGAACAGCTGGTCCCCGTGTGCCATTTCCTAATTCCCACCATTGCTGTATCTTCCTTCACCCAGCAGTGTTTAGAGGACGAACATACTCATTTGTTAAAAGTTCAGTTCTCACCATTACTATTTCATTCCTTTTTACAAATATTTCTTGGATTTCTGCTCTGCCCCAGGCACTCAATTTGGTTAAGATAAAAAGTTAGTCACTGTTATCCAGAGCCATAACCTGGCAAAAGGAGAAGCAGGGGGAGGTGGATAAGGGGGTGACCTGTAGCACATGGAGAGCACCCCATGTCATGATCTTAAAATCATAATCCGGGACCCATAACCAGGGGGTGAGTGTGAGAGACCACAAAGCCCTCCAGCACAGGTGAAGAAGAGCAGTCAGACAGCAAATCGAGGTTAACTCCACTGTAAAATCCATGGCTGTAAGCTCTGGGGTATTTTACACATACTCTGAGAATGCAGTGTGTTAACAGTATGTTATGCTTCTAGGATCACTCATTCTAATAAAAAATATGTCTTTTCATATGAAGCAATAATTATAAGATATATATAAGTATATATAATACCATTTAGAAAGTGCTTTCTAAATTAAAAAAAAATGATACAAATGAACTTATATACAAAACAGAAATAGACATAGAAAATAAATGTGATTTCCAGGTGGTGCAGTGGTAAGTGGTAAAGAATCAGCCTGCCAGTGCAGGAGATGTGGGTTCCATCCCTGGGTGGGGAAGATCCCCTGGAGGAGGAAATGGCAACCCACGCCAGTATTCTTGCCTGGAGAATCCCACAGACAGAAGAGCCTGGCAGGCTGCAGTCCATGGGGTCACAAAGAGGCAGACAGGACTGAGCACACGTACAACAACATGATTACCAAAGGGAAAAGTTGGAGGGATGAATAGATGGGATTAACACATACACACCATTACATGTACAATAGATAACCAACATACATAGGACCTACTATATAGCACAGGGAGGAACTATACTCAGTATTCTGTAATAACCTATAAGGGAAAAGAATTTGGAAAAAAATGGACAGACATGTATGTATAACTGTATCATTTTACTGTATGCCTGAAACTAACACAACATTGTAAATCAACTATATACTCCCATTAAAAAAAAAAAAAAAAAAGAAGCGCTCTTTATAAATGTTTTAGGGAGGCCAGAGAGGTGATGTTATTTATAACTGGGGAGAATCAACAGTCTATGCATGAGTTGACACTGATCGGGTTTTAAAGGCCTTAAAGGGATTTGGACTTGTGATAATGGGCAGAAGCAGCAGCCTAGGAAACATGGACTAGGCAGAGGGAACAGTGGACTGTTCAGAGTGATCAGAGTGAATTTTTTACTCATTAATTTAAAATAAACATTTATTGAGCATCTACTGTATTCCTGGTACTCTTCCAGACTCTAAGAATTCAGCAGCAAAAAAACTACTCAGTCTGTTTTTTTTTTTAATCCCTGCTTCTCTGGCATATCATAAGTGAGTAAAATAGACAGTATGCCAAAGGATAAGTAAATGAATAAAAAAATGTCTAACTAAAGAAGGATATGGGCTGGAGGAGACCAGAGACCTGGAGGAGAAGGATATGCATTCCAGTAGAGAGGACAGTAAGTGCATAAGTCCTGAGGCAAGAACACACAAAGAAATAGGGGGAAAGAGAAACTGGCACTAAATAAAGACAGGCCATCATACTGGCATCCCTCACGATATTCTGCTGACAGCTAAGATGGCTCCCAGATTCGACTGTGGCTTGAAGCCAGGGAGCGCTTCTCCTAAAGGTATTCAAACTCAGACACCTGCCTGAAAAGCGGACTGTCTTGTTTACATTCCATTCTGACAATAAGTGGGTAATGCTCCTCCTAAGGGGGATCTATGCCAGAATCCTACATTGGGGTAGAGAAGCAGTTTAATTCTTGGGTACATTCACTGGAAGGAGGAAATGGATCTCATGAAATGTGAGGGTAGGTGGTTTACACTGTAGAAGAGATGACCCTATGGGCTTCCGAGATGGAGCTAGTGGTAAAGAACTTGCCTGCCAATGCAGGAGACGCAGGAGACCCGGATTGGGAAGATCCCCTGGAAGAGGGCATGGCAACCCACTCCAGTATTCTTGCCTTGAGAATCCCATGGACAGAGGAGCCTGGTGGGCTACAGTCCATGGGGTCTCAAAGTGTCAGACACGACTGAAATGATTCAGCTCACATATATTCATGAGATGATCCTACTTTTCTATCCAGACTATGAGGAGAAGTTCTGGAAAGCTCCTATCACTGTGCTTGGTGACAATCAGGCACCGGATCAGAGTCAACAATGACCATGCTTCGTCGGCTTCCTTATCTTGGCAGTCAGTACTTGCTGCTGCGGAAGTGCCTGCGTTGGCCAGCGCTCACGTCCACGTCTGCCTCGTGCCGGTGACGTGCCTGCAGTGTGCCTCATGTCACAGGGAGGGCCTCAGTGAGCCATCCTCACCCATGAGCAGACCAGGCTCAGTGCGGCCTTGCCGTCTTCTCTGGCTTCTGAGTCATCTTCACCATGACGGCACACATTCATGGTAAGAAGAAATGGAAAGCAGGGAGGATAAACAATGACACAGATCTGCAATTCAAGATGGTGGACTGGTCACGTGCCTTTTGTCTCTCCTCAGCTTTCAAGACTCCACTTTAAATTCATGCTAATTGAATAATTCACCTTATTATTCCAAAGAAAATTACTCTGAATTTAAGTTAGGCCACTTCTAAAACTGTGGACAGTTCTTCAACAGAAGGGAATACCAGACCACCTGACCTGCCTCCTGAGAAATCTATATGCAGGTCAAGAAGCAACAGTTAGAACTGGACATGGAACAACAGACTAATTCCACATGGGGAAAGGAGTACATCAAGGCTGTATATTGTCACCCGGCTTATTTAACTTATATGCAGAGTGTATCACGCAAAATGCTGGACTGGATGAAGCACAAGCTGGAATCAAGATTGCTGGGAGAAATATCAGTAACCTCAGATATGGAGATGACAGTACCCTTATGGCAGAAAGTGAAGAGCTAAAGAACTAAAGAGCTTCTTGATGAAAGTGAAAGAGGTGAGTGAAGAAGCTGGGTCTGCTCCTATCACTTCATGGCAAGTAGAGGGGGAAACAGTGGAAACAGTGTCAGACTTTATTTTTTTTGGCTCCAAAATCACTGCAGATGGTGACTGCAGCCATGAAATTAAAAGGCACTTGCTCCTTGGAAGAAAAGTTATGACCAACCTAGACAGCATATTAAAAAACAGACATTACTTTGCCAACAAAGGCCCATCTAGTCAAACCTATGGTTTTTCCAGTGGTCATGTATGGATGTGAGAGTTGGACTATAAAGAAATCTGAGCACTGAAGAATTGATGCTTTTGAAATGTGGTGTTGGAGAAGACTCTTGAGAGTCCCTTAGACTGAAAGGAGATCAAACCAGTCAATCCTAAAGGGAATCAGTCCTGAATATTCATTGGAAGAACTGATGCTGAAGCTGAAACTCCAACACTTTGGCCACCTGCTGTGAAGAACTGACTCACTGGAAAAGACTCTGATGCTGAGAAAGATTGAAGGCAGGAGGAGAAGCAAATGACAGAGGATGAGATGGTTGGATGGCACCACTGACTTGATGGACATGAGTTTGAGCAAGCTCTGTGAGTTGGTGATGGACAGGGAAGCCTGGCATGGCTGCAGTTCATGGGGGTCACAAAGAGTTGGACACGATTGAGCAACTCAACCGAACTGATTTCTGAACCCCAACAGGTGAGACAATGTCAGTGATTCCTTTTGGCTGCAATAAAATTTGGAGGCAAAGTGGAGCCCTGCAAGGCCTTAAAATTAGTTTTTATTTTTTTTTAAAAATCATTTATTTTGGTTGAAGGCGAGTTGCTTTACAATGTTGTATTGGTTTCTGCTACACATCCACATGAATCAGCCATAGGTATACATATGCTCCCTCCCTCTTGAAGTTCTCTCCCACCTTCCTTCCCATCCTGCAAGGCTGTAACATTGGGAAACACTTTTTTTTCAGAAGGGAGAGAATCTGCAGCAGAATGCCCATGCCTGTGGTCAGGCCTTGGGCTGGCAGGTCACGGTCTCATGTGGCTTTCTATGCTTTTCCTCTTAGGACCATTACTCTTTTCAGTGCTGATTTGGGAATGAAATTAAGGTCCAGTTATTTCACGAATGCCATCGACAAACTCATCAGCAGCATTAAACCACCTGAGCACCCAAGGACAAAGACCTCTCCATGAGTCTCCGTCATTGGTTCTTATCTTTGCATGGAAATCACTAATTGCATCTGAATTGCTGATGTAAAAACTCAGTAGAAATCAACTAATGGCATTCATTTGCTGGGTCAAGAAAGTAGTGACTATCTTATGCTTCTATGAAATAGCATAATCCTTTTAGTCTGCCTGTTCCAGAATTCACCTAATATTTGTCTGTAATTCTTGTTAGTAAAACAGGGGGTTTTCATGAATACAGAAAGAGAACTACGGCGTCAGGCAAAGTAACATTTTCCTAAGTGTTGGACTGAATTTCAGGACGTAAGTTTTAAATTCTAACAAACAGACAATTAGAACAATCAAAATTTAGATAGATCTCAACTGCCTAAATAAAAAAAAAATGCTACTGAATAACATATTACCAATAATGCAGAATAGGATAATACAAGCATTATATCTAGTCTATTACAAAATTTTGTTTAGTAGGTATCTTTTTACCTGACTATCCAGTCTTCATTTCAAAGGAAAGTATGTGTTTTCCTTGCCATCCAAACTGTCCTTCTACATTGTACAGCTATACACCTGAAAGTACCCTCTTCAAGAGTCTCTATGCATCATGTTTTAAAATCCACTGTAAATAAGTCTGTAAAATAAATCCTTATGTACTTGAACAGAGGTGCCAATACAAGTAGACGCTGAGATAATATCAAAGGATTGAAGTAACATGTTGAATTAAGAAGTCCGTAACAAACTAGGAGGGTGGGGTGGAGTGGGGTTGGGAGAGAGGTTCAAGACGTAGGGGACATACGTATACCTATAGCTGATTCATGTGGATGTCTGGCAGAAACCAACACAATATTGTAAAGCCATTATCCTTAAAATAAAAATAAATTTAATTATAAAAAAATTTGATACAGAAAAATAAGACAAAGTTATTTTTTTTCTTCTTGAGCAGAGAGAAGCTCTTGTTAAAATGTATGGAGGAAAATTTTTACAATACTAGACTTTTAAACATTGTGAAGAGGAAATTTTTTTAAAGTGTTGCAAAAAAGCATTACAAAAATTAAAATGTAAGTGACAAATTGACTGAAAATATTTCCATTTTACATAAGAGAGATCAGAATCCAGAATATATATAAAGAATAAAAACTACCCTCCTAAAAAAGAACAAATAATATATACAGCAACTCTCACATAAGGGGAAAGTATAAATATACATTTGCCCCTAACTTGCTAAAGTTCAGAGAATTAAAATTAGACTTAAATTAAAATTAGAATTAAATGTATTAAATCTCAATAATACATCATTTCTCACACAGCAAATTTTTTTAAAAATTTGATAGTATCAAGATTTGACAATTGTGTGAGGAAACAGCTGCATATGCCATTGGCTTTACAAATAGGTACAGCCACGGAGAAGGACAGTCTGTCTGAATTTGCCTTGTCATTCAGCCGTGAAGTCGTGCCTGTCTCTCTTGGACCCTATGGACTGCAGCATGCCAGGTTCCTCTGTCCTCCACTGTCTTCCAGAGTTTGCTCAAACTCATGTCCATTGAGTTGGTAATACCATCTGACCATCTCATCCTCTGCTGCCCTCTTCTTTTGCCCTCAATCTTTCCCTGCATCAGGGTCTTTTCCAAAGAGTTGTCTCTTCGCATCAGGTGGCCAAAGGATTGGAGCTTCAGCATCAGTCCTTCCAATGAATATTCAGAATAATCTGAATCTGCCTAAGACTCAGTAAATCCCTCCTTTGAATCTATCCCCTGAAAAGATTTGCCTGTGCCCACAAGCAGAGGGATTCAAGGATAAGTGAAGAATTGCTTGTACAGCAAAACATTCAGTGAAACACTCTTTCTTCAGGTGCTTAATAGGTATTAAGCAAAAAAGGATTTCTCAATCAGTTATGTGGAGGAAGCTCCAAGTTAAAAGGATCAGACCTCGTTATTGTGGGACTTCTTAGTATGGCAGATACTTTACTCTACACCGAGTTTCTGGAGGCCTATAGCAGACAGCACTTCCCACAATTACTGAACCACTAAAACCTTCTTTCAGGGACACAAGGAACTAGTGGTTTAGAAAGTGAGCTGAGGAGATGCTGAGCTACTTGATGCTGCAAAGCAGTTTGGGGCTTCTCTCCACAGAAAGGCCAGTGGAATGGGAGGCTCTGAACTTAGTAGTCAGGCAGACTGAGCAATGAGTAGACAAGGAAGAAATAAGACACTGAAGACTTTTCTTCAGGAATGTCCAAAGCAGCAGCATTGGCGACAGAGGGCAGTGCAGGATTTAGGGTGGGTATGCTGTTTTGTTCTGTTTTGTTTGTGGGTTGTTTTGTTTCTCTTTTTGTTTGTAGTATGGAAGACATGTGTGTTGGTAGATAATGGGGAATAATCCCGTAGAGGGGCGGGAAGTCCCGATGGCACAGTGGGTAAAGAATCCTCCTGCAAAGCAGGATCAGCAGGAGACATGGGTTTGATCCCCGGGTTGGGAAGATACCCTGGAGAAAGAAATGGCACCCCACACCTGTATTCATGCCTGAAAACTCCCATGGACAGAGGAGCCTGGCAAGGCTACAGTCCATAGGGTCACAAAGAGTTCAACACGACTCAGCTACTAAGCATGCCGGCACTGGCAGAGGGGCAGAATTTCAAGCTACAAATACACCAGAGGAGATGCACATTTCTGAGACAGGAAGGCATTCGCCTTGCTGGGACGCAGTGTCATTCTGGCAGTGAGTGGAAGGGTTTGGAATGTGGACCCACGTACACTGGTAAATGAAAGAGGGAAATGATAACCTGAATACAGATTAATGTACGATTTCCTACTTTTTTCAATAAAGTAGGAGGTAAGGCAATCTTCCGTGAGGGAAGGAAACACCAGTGTGCCAGGGTTAAGGTGAGAGAGGTCAGTTGAACACAGCACTCGCAGGCAGGTGCTGTGTTCAACTCTGGTTTTCTTTCATCTCTTTGGCTTGGTGCTGATATTTCTTTAGTTTCTTTTACAGAGAAAGCAATACAATCAATAAAGACAGTGGAGAGGGGCAAGAGGAGGCAGTTGAAAGAAAGGGAAGGATATTTTCTTTCGGGAGAAGGTACAGCAAAGATTTTCCTTTTTTAAAGAGGAATAGTAAAAGTAGGAAAATAGTAAATAATAGTGAAAATAGTGAACAACAGAGGGTCTTGATGACCTCTGCATCAGAAGGCGGGTTAAACAACAAATAAGGATGCTGCTAGAATTTTCAAACATTGTTCTGAGATCCTAGTCATGCAGACCACTCAAGACCCGTTCTTAAGGAAAATAAAAGCTCTCGGTTCAGGATGCACGTTGTAAGCACCACAGCTCTCCACAAGAGGGGAGCATGTCCTCAGTTTTGAATGTCTTTAGAGTCCTTTCTCTTCTCGAGATTCTTTTTTTGCCTTTCACAGAGACGGAGGCTATACTCGACCTGTTTGTTGACTCTGGGAACATTGATGTGAACATAACACATTCCTCCCCCATGCAGGCACAGGTGAGATTTTATTGGACACATGCTCACCATTTGCAGGACACAGACCTGACACGCATGAAGAGCATGTTAAATGACAATGGGGACAGTGGTGAAGCTGTTTGAGATTATGTAATTTTATTCTTCATAAGCTGGCAGAATTTTTCTCTTTAGTAAGCACTGTCTTCCTTCAGAAAATCTACCTTCCTCTCTTTGGTGAGTATATATTCGCCAAAACCATAGAGCAACATATACTGCTTATGTAAAAACATGATGGATGCGAATACTGTTTTTCCAGCTTAAAAAATACGTGTATGATTTCTTTGAGAGCTTGCTTCCAATACAAATATTTTATTACAATGTTTTAATCTTCATTAAGTACTGAAGATGTGCTAGGTTCTATAATTCATACCAAAAATAAAGTGGAGGGTACTAATAATATAAGAACCAGGTTTCATTATTTTTAAATTTTAATTCATAAGAGGAACATTACAGTGTTGCAGTGGGCATGTTTCCCAAGTTGGTAGAAATTGTTCAGACCCCACAAAATTAATGTGATAAAAATAGCAAAGTCTTATTTACTCTATAGCCTACTTGGGCACTTTGCAATTTAAGTAATTATGATTTAATGAAACATCTAAGAACCTAGAAGTAAAACCCTCTGGTTTATTTTACCCTCTTTAACTTTGAAGCAGATTTGTTTTGTTGGGTTTTGTTTTTGCTTTAAATTCTCTGGAGCTTGGGTTGTTTTCCCAGAGTGAATTATTTACTAATATATATCGTCCTCAAAATAGAATATCTCCCATCAAACGATTGGCATCCACTAAACACTAATAACCTAAGAATTCAGCTGTGCAGAAAAGCAATCTGGAGTGTCTGGGAATGGACTGCTTGTTTCACAGATAATCCCGCCTCTGCACCAAAGAAACGGGGGTGAGGAGCCACATTGTTCTTTTGATAACACATGGTAGAGCCCCTCCCCGTGGAGCCCCTCCCTGGCTGTCTCCTTTCCCTGCTCTGCTCCGGAATGAAGGTGGGACTGTAACTCAAAGTGTCTTGCTTTCTGCTCATTACGATTCTGTAAAGTCCTGGCCTTTAGGAAATGTGTCTCCATTTCCGTGGAGATGAAGCAGGAAGGTCAGACTGAGCTTTAATCAAAGGTATCTCTCATGCCAGGGTAGGAGGCTTCTCTCCCTTACACGTGTGCCTTTGATTCGGTTGCTTTTTTTTTTTTTTTAAGATGCCGAAAACCATGTCAGGGGCCTGTCTGTCGTCACTTAATTCAGATGCCTAGGGAAGACACTGATGCTGTCGTTGACAATTTACTCTTGCAGTATTTCTCTGCTGAACTCAGAGGGATGCTGTCACTGGTGCATTATCAAAAATACATGAAGTTCTCGCCCCTTATTAAGAGATGTCAGTTGAGCTAACGTTTAAAATACAACCCTAGCAGTGAGCAGACCCCATCTCTTGCAGGAAACAGGCGGGTGCGCTGTGTTGCCAGGGGGACCATCTCCCCCTGGGGAGGGTGTATTGTGCTGTGGCCCCATTTACTTCAGAGATTTTCCTCTTCTCTCTGGACGCTCTGTCAATCCCTCTCCCTCCCACCCCCCGCTGCCCCACCAGCATCCTCATTGCCACTGGTATATTTCTCTCTGTCCCCTATCCCCTCCCTATCTTCTTTGGCTGGGAGCGCCCTTGCTAACCTCCAACTCCTTTCTTTCATAGGAGAGGAAATCTCTTTTACTTTCCCAGTGTTGCCGATGCCATAATTCATTCTGCTTTAGGTAGGCATTTCTTTTTATTTCCTGAGGAACCCGAGTCATTAGATGTATTGCTAACTCAAGCAGTTCCTGGGCTGAGAAGGTGTCATCACACTACGTGGGGCAAGATCGGGGCTCCCTCTACTCCCAGACTTGACCTTTGGATCCCCCATCTGTTTTCCTTCTCAATTTTGAAGGCTCTCAAATTTCACTCAAGTTCAGGACTATATGTGCTATACACAAAATTTGGTTTCTGTTCCAGTTTGAAAAAAAATATGGATTTCCACTGTTGTGCTTCAGACATGTGAGGTGGTCATGAGGGGAGAGCCAAGCCTGGGCAAAACTGTCCACCCCACCCCCACTCCCCTTACCAGCCTCCCTTCCCCAGGCTCCTTTTCTTCCCCACTTTTCCTTCTGGCTGGCTATCTGCTGCTGGCTAACAGATCTTTAATACCAGCTTACATTGGGGCCATTTCCAGGGAGGTTTACAACAGAAAAATGAGAAGTATGAGAGACCTGCTATATGACCTTGGAAGGCTGCTTTCTCATGTTCTCAATAAAAATCTCTAAAGTGACTCCAAGGATGTTGTCTAGGATTAGGGACTTTCAAGAGGGCTAGGATAATCTCCATGTCCTCTCCCTTCACTGTAATAGCCTTTTCCTAATGAAGTGCTTGTCCTTTTGCTAATACACCTTGAACTATAGAATCTTCAAGAGATTAAGTAACAGTGCTTCAGGGAATAGAAACAGCTATTCTTTCAATGCCACAAATATTTCCCTCCTTACTTTTGGTTGCAATTATCACCAGCTTTCCCTGCACAACATCCAGACATTCAAAACCATGTACTAGACCCAGAATATTACACTGACAAGCAGGAGCTAGTCAGTTATCAAGAGCTAGTTATCAAGAGTTATCAAGAGCTCTCTTTTTCATAGCCCACCTAACATCAACTAAATCAAATTCTTATCCACAGGTCTTACCCTCTCTACCCCATTACCAGCCACATTCTTTCTCTGTCTCTACATTCTTGTAATTGTTAGGACTCTTAGCTGAGGATGGCAAAATCAGACTAAGGGGAAAGAAAAGGAGTTTGTTGTTTAGATATGAAGGTATCCCATAGAAAGCAAGAAAGGGTCGACCAGCAGACCAGGATAAGGGTAGGGACTCAGATGAGCCTCAAGAGTGGAAGCAAGGCTATGGGATCACAGCAGGACTCCCCGACTCTGCTGTTTGTTCTTCAGTCATATTCCCTCCCCCGTCTCTGTCTGCTTCTCTGGAGCATGTCATTTCTCTCTCAACTGCTGCCATGATCTCTGCTCCTATGGCACGAAAACCACCAAACGGTCTGAGTTTTACACAGCATAGCTCCTGCTATGCTGCAAACACAGAATCACCTTTCTCAGGACAAATTTCAGAGTGCAGGATCATATTTAATGGGCCTGCGTAGCACCCTCACCTGGGGCCATGCAAGGTGCAGAAGGTGTTCAGAAGGTGCACTCACATGTCAGCACCCATTGTCACCAGATGGCCAAGTAGAGGCCAAAAGCGGGAGGGGTGGCTGTAGTGACCTGAATAATGGCCCCCAAAGATACCTGGGTTCTAACCTCTGGAACCTGTGAGTGTTACCTATGTGGCCAAAGTGACTTTGCAGATGGACTAACTTAAGAATCTTTAGATGGGAAGGTTATCTAGGATTATCCAGTGAACCCTAAGTGGAATCACGAGTGTCCTTCCTGGAGCCAGGCAGAGGGAGATACAACTTTAAAGGAGATGGAAGCAGAGAGTGGAGCGATGTGCTTTGAAGATGGAGGAAGGGGCCACAAGCCAAGGAGTGCAGGCAGCCATTGGGGACTGGAAAAGGCAAGGAGATGAATGTCCTTCTAGATTCTCTGGAAGGTGCACATTCATGCTGATGCCTTGATTTCAGCCCAGTGAAAACGATTCTGGATTTCTGGCTTCCAGAACCATAAGAGAATAAACCTGTTTTAAGCCAGCAACTTTGGGTGTTTTATTACAGCAACCATAGGAAACTAATATGCTGCTACTGCTGCTGCTGCTGCTGCTGCTGCTGCAAGTCGCCTAAGTCGTGTCCAACTCTGTGCGACCCCATAGACAGCAGCCCACCAGGCTTCTCTGTCCCTGGGATTCTCCAGGCAAGAACATTGGAGTGTGTTGCCATTTCCTTCTCCAATGCATGAAAGTGAAAAGTGAAAGTGAAGTTGCTCAGTCATGCTCGACTCTTAGTGACCCCATGGACTACAGCCCACAGGTCCTCCATACATGGGATTTTCCAGGCAAGAGTACTGGAGTGGGTTGCCATTGCCTTCTCCGAGGAAACTAATATAGAGGTTCTTAAAATACAAGGAAGGGAGGCAATGCCTAGGAAGGCGGTTTTTGGTGAGGCTCTGAGCTGTCAGTGCAAAAGATGCATGCAGAAGACTGTTGTTAGGGCCTCAGGAGGGGGTATCACAGTGATAGTTGGATTCTGACTTCTGATTAGAGACTTCAGATACATGCAAAGAAAATGCATCATGATTGAACAATTAGATGCAAACCCTTTCTGGTTCAAGTGGGAAAATTCAAAAGAAGTAGGATTGGATATAAATGGTCACATGGGGCAAGTTTCAAGAGAAAGCAAATAAAGGGGGAAAGGATCTGAAAAGAGAAGGAAAGAGACAGGAAAGGTCCAAGAAAGACAGAAAAAGAGAGAGAAAGAAAAAGGAAGAGAGAAAGTGTTAGTAGCTCAGTCATGTCCGACTCTTTGTGACCCTGTGGACTGCAGCCCGCCAGGCTCCTCTGTCCACAGGATTCTCCAGGCAAGAATTCTGGAGGGGTTGCCATTTCCTCTTCCAGAGGATCTTTCCAACTGAGGGATCAAACCCAGGTTTGATCCTGCATTGCCGGCAGATTCCTTATCATCTGAACGACCAGAGAAGCCCATGGTAAGGTCCTAGAAAGAGCACTAAATAGGCAGTGAGGGCCCTGTTCCCAGTTCCCTGGTGCTAGTTCCAAAGTAGAGAGGGTTCTCTACCTTCATAGCCTTCGTCCAGGCAATTCTGAGGGGAGGGCTTGAAGGACCTGATCCTACACACCCACTCTAGCTCAAGGACACTGCTTGTGTGTCTGATGGTTCAAACTTGTGTCCGATGTTGGCCTGGATGTTGCCTTGTTAGCTCTTGGGGCTCCTGAAATTTATATCACACACTTTGGGACATGGTAGCTATATCAACACAAAATCCTGTACAGCTAAAATGGAAAAACCCCAGCTGGCCATGCACAAAATCTCCAAGACTCCTTGGTAAGAAACAGAACAAGAGAAACCAAAAGACATGACCCTTGTGTCAGCCCTGGAAAATAGCTTCACAGTGGACTAAGTGCTTATTGAGGCAAAATGTGAATATTCCTCAAGGAAATCTGGAGACAGTTCTGCAGAGGTGAAGGTAAAATACAAATCCATCAGCACCAGTAGAGGCAAGAACACATTCTCTGGTAATGGCAGAGTTTATGGGTCACGGGAAAGATGGCACTTTTCACAAAAAAATAAGGAAATTCCTGTATTTGGGGAAAATAAACTGAAGATAAACAAATGTGCCTGAAATCACATCAAAACTTGCTTTCTCCTAAAGTCCCAGTCTGTGTTCTGTCGACTAAAATCATAACAATCCTAACAGAAGTTATTAGTTATTTGAATCTGTATAATTTTAAAAATATAGCTATAAATTGTACTTTCAAAAGCTTCAAATCATCTGAAGCTAAAAGGAGGGGCTGTTAGAGGTATACTAGGTTATGTCATGCAAGTGAAGAAAAGTCTGATTAACCTACTCTCAGAAAGAAAAGCAGATAGGAATTCTCCAGGGATGTCTTGGATTTTTTTTTTTTTTTTTTCTGTGTAAATCTGCCAATAACATATACAGACCACATAGTGCTTCTTACAAAATAGCACCCTAAAATTGCACGGTGATAACTACCACCTCATGTCACAGCTGGGTTTCTATAGGTCATTGAATCATTCTATAAGGCCAGTATTGTCTGAATGGCAGGGCATATGATAGTATCCATTAATCCCTTGGATATCATCTCATTGCTGGCCCGTTTTTGCTGTGAGGTGGATTCAGTGATAATACGTTTACTATCAGTGCATATGACCTTCAGTAAACTCATAGACAATGTGCATGGGTGTGAAGGGAAGACAAAGTCCAAATCCAGAGCATGTGTACCTCTTCTGATAGTTAAAAAAAAAAAAAACCCAATTTATTCACTGATGGCGCGGGCCCAGTTTAGTTGATCTAATTACCAAGTGCCCAGAAAGCATCCTTGAGGCTTGGTAGTGGTTCAAAATTGGATGCCCCTGCGTGAAAAACTGGGTACTCAGCAATGATCCAAGGCAGGAAAGTCAGATCTAGTGAAGGGGAGTTCATGCAGTTGAGCCTATAGCAAGTTTGGTATCTATCTCTGCCACCATGCCTACCTTATTCATAAACCCAATTATTAAACACACACTGACTAATAAAGGGAAATGACATCTATGAACCATCCTGCCCAGCTGATTACCACGAGTTTCTTCTATGAAGAAAGTCTTCTGAAAGGGATGTGTGAGATACAATTGTTTTCACGCTTTAAGGCCATCCTGAAAGACCCAACCACACTGCCCATTCCTTACCCTTCTTGTCATGAATAATCTAATCTTCCTCCTCCCCTGTGAGGGACAGACAATAACAATGGCCTAGAAATCAATATTGATCTTGATTTTAGGCCAAATTTCCTTTTAGGCAAAGTAGATAGCCAATTGGTATGCTTACTGCTCTGGCCACTCTGGAGAGTTTTAATTTCTGCCACTGTCTTTCAGGCCACTCCTGTCTGGAGCACTGCTGGCATACTACAGTCCATTCCAGTTCATGTCAGAGTTTCTTCAAGAATCAAGTGTGACAGTTTAATCTTTAGTCAAGTGGTCACAGGAAACCACCCATGAGACCATTCATAGCTATGGACTAAGAAATTCATGGGAATGTGAAAAATGGGAGTGTGTATGATCTGATTGTGTACATGACTTGTGCTTTCAGGATCCAATTTGATAATGGAATATTACTAGCCATGCTATGCTATGCTAAGTCACTTCAGTCGTGTCCGACTCTGTGCGACCCCATAGACGGCAGCCCACTAGGCTCCTCCGTCCCTGGGATTCTCTAGGCAAGAGTACTGGAGTGGGGTGCCATTGCCTTCTCCAGTTTTAAAGCTACATATATCAAATGGTATTAGTTGCTCATGAGTAGTTCAAACACTATACCTTGCTGCTGCTGCTAAGTTGCTTCAGTTGTGTCCAACTCTGTGCGACCCCACAGACGGCAGCCCATCAGGCTCCCCTGTCCCTGGGATCCTCCAGTCAAGAATATTGGAATGGGTTGCCATTTCCTTCTCCAATGCATGAAAGTGAAAAGTGAAAGTGAAGCCACTCAGTCCGGTCTGACTCCTAGAGACCCCATGGACTGCAGCCCATCAGGCTCCTCTGTCCATGGGATTTGCCAGGCAAGAGTACTAGAGTGGGCTGCCATTGCCTTCTCCATAGCTTTCTATGGGACAGGTATTCTATATTCACCAGAGTCCATTTGAAAACTGGAAGCTCATTCTAAAGGGGAGAGTCACCTGGGGAACCTCATTCTAAAGGGAAGAGTCAAGGGAAGAGGATACCTCTGCTTTCAGACTCTAGAGACCACCACTAGATTGTCCCATTAGGGCTCATCACAGACTCCATTGTGCAACTCCATCTGCAAACAATACCATTGCACTTGCTGGGTTACAAAGGCTGAGGGAAAAGTAGCATGAACTTTGCTGCTGTTGTTTAATCACTAAGTTGTGCCTGACTCTTTTGTGACCCCATGGACTGTAGCTTGCCAGGTTCCTTTGTCCATGAGATTTCCCAGGCAAGAATACTGGAGTGGGTTGCCATTTCCTTCTCCAGGGGATCTTCCTGACCCAGGGATTGAACTCACATCTCCTGCTTTTCAGGCAGATTCTTTACCTCTGAGCCACCAGAGAAGCATGAACTTTTCTCTGAGAGAGTTAAATGTGTTTCTCTCATGCTGCAGATACTCAGGTACCTGGAGAGGATATATTCACAATGATTTCTCTCCTTTTTCTTGCCATGGTGCACTGTGGATAAAGTATATTTATCCTTGTCTCGCAGACTTTGGGTTTCCCCACCAAATGACTTAGTTTCAACAATGGAATGTACATGGACATGATGGTATTCCAGCTCCTAGAAGAGATTGTAAGGTGTGATGTCTGTTACCAATTGCTCTCTTGCATCCCTGCCCTGCACCAAGAGAACAGCCCAAGTAGATGGCCCTCTTAGACTTTGGCCCTAGAATGAGCATGGCACGAGGTGCATTACCTGCAGCCTGGATTAGCATTCCCGTGGCAATGCATGATGCAAGTGAAGGAGACAGAAATGCTTAGTTTCGTAAACCACTGAGATTCTCAAGTTTATTTGTGACATGTGCTATGCTCAGATGCTCAGTCATGTCCAACTCTTTGCAAACCCATGGACTGTAGCCCACCAGGCTCCTCTGTCAATAGAATTTCCCAAGCAAGAATACTGGAGTGGGTTGGCATTTCCTCCTCCAGAGGATTGAACCCTCATCTCTTACATCTTCTGCATTGGCAGATGGATTTGATTTTTTACCACTAGCACCACATGGGCTTCCCATTTGTGACGTAGTAAAACTAAATGAAAGCAGACTAAGATGCCAAGTAAACAGGTCAGAAACAATGTACAACATACTTCTTTTGAATACGAAACAAACTGTCATCAAAATCTGAAAAGGACAATCATCCCATGCGTTGTGTTTCCTTCTCCATGTCAGAATAAAGGGATAAACTTGTATTTTAGAATGTTATGTGGCAGCCTGGATGAGAGGGGAGTCCGGGGTAAAATAGATACATGTATTTGTATGGCTGAGTCCCTTTGCTGTTTACCTGAAACTCTCACAACATCGCTAATCAGCTATGGTTTATTCACTAAGCCGTGTCCGACTCTTGCGCCAGGCTCCTCTGTCCATAGGATTCTCCAGGCAAGAATACTGGAGTGGCTCCAATATAAAATAAAAAGTTTGAAAAACATATTTTAGGTTGGAAATAATATCCCAACATATTCTAAAGTATCAATGCCATAGATATGTCATAGTATTAACTCTCAGAACTTTTGCATGTATTATCTCCTACTCCTTGAACCAAAACATCTGGGGTGTTTTCCTTTTCCTGCTTCCTCAGACTCATCAGAGAAGGCAATGGCACTCCACTCCAGTACTCTTGCCTGGAGAATCCCAGGGACAGGGGAGCCTGGTGGGTTGCCGTCTATGGGGTCGCACAGAGTCAGACATGACTGAAGCGACTTAGCAGCAGCAGCAGACTCATCACCTTGACATCATTGATGTAATGAACACAGATAGTACCCACTCTTGATGGCCTGCTGGGATCCCCTTGTCCAGGCAGGCCTATCAGTCTCCCAGTGCTTTGAGTGTTACCTGCTAATGACCTTCAGCTGCCAACTTTTGCCCAACAGTTACAGGCAGGAAGATACTTTCTGAGTAGGTTTCTTAATGGCTGAATGTAGGTGTACAGGCTGCTAGTTTTCCAAACTGAAATATGCAAGGTACCTGAACATACACACAATCCAGTGACCAATTCCAAATACCTTCTCGTGTTCATCTCCTGAGAGTCTGCTGCCTGCAATCTCTCTCCTGGACAATGACTGTGTTGGTTGAGGTTATTAGCATTGTTATCACCAGAAATGGACTCTGGCTAGCTTAATTTAAAAACCTTATTAGGGAGGAGTATAGCGGGGGCTCACAAATTAAAATAAGAATTGAGCAAGGGTGATTGGAGAGGTGAAGAAACTACAGACTCTCCAGGGACATTCGCAGCAGAGATTAAAGACCCTGTCTCTTTGGCGGTGGTTCTCAAGTTCATCTGCATATTCCAGTCATGTGGGAATTATATAATCCTAGTGCTGATACTCAGTCCACACCCAAAACAAACTGAAATCAAAATCTTTTGGAATGGGACCCAAGCATCAGTATCTTTTATAACCCAAGAGTTGATTCCAGTCGGCAGCCATGGTTCAAACTTCAGCTGCATCAAAATTACCTGGAAGGCTTATTAAAACACAGACTGCCAGGCTCCAGTCCCAGAATTTCTGACCTACATAAAATCCATTAGAAATGATTTGTATTTACAACAAATTCCCAGGTGATGCTGAACTTGGGTCTATGGTGAGCCTGAGATTCTATATTCTTAACAAGTCCTCATGTGATCTGAGGCTGCAGATCCTCAAACCATATTTAGTGTAGCAAAGATCTAGAGCAGGGGTTCCAAAACATCTTTTCTCAATTTTTAATTTGTGAGCCACCTGCTTGGTCTTCCCTAATCAGGTTTTAAATTATGCTAGCCAGAGTCCATTTCTATTGGTAACAAGACTAATAACCTTAACCAATGCAGTCACTGTACAAAAGAGTGATTTAGCAAATATCAAAGGCATTGCAAACCTTGTGAAAACACGTATTCTTGGACTCCAACACCAGATTTTGATTTTTTAGTTCTGAGGTGAGGCCCGATATTTTCTAAGTTGTTCTCAGATGACACTGTTCCCACCAGTCCACAGACCACACTTTTTATAGCACTGGTCTCAAGGTGGTTCTGACCATGGTGACTGTCCCCTGCCTCCCCAACAAAAGGGCATTTGACAAGATCTGATTACAGTTTTGATGGTGGCACTGCAGCAGATGGGGAGAAGCTGGGAGGAGAAGGAACGCTATTGGTGTCCAGTGGGTAAAGGCCAGGGATGTAGCTAAGCATCACACGATGCATAGAAAACAAACAGCCTCCCTCGCTACTTTTTCTGATTTTGTAATTCCAGTGAGAAAGAAGAATATTTTCCCAGGTTGGGTCAGGTGCCCAGCTGTGTGGATCAGTCAACTATGCCAGGGTGGCAAGGCTTTTGTACACATGAAAGGGGAGAGCCAGTCCTCAGAGCAAATCAATAGAAGGCAGACAGTGAGCTCTTCTGAAAATCAAGAGAAGTGGGGAAAGGTGTAACTTTAGCCAAGACAATTGTGCTCACTAGAGCAGGGTGGTGGTGGGTAATAGGCATCTCTGAGGAGTGACAAATGACTAAATCTTTGCATACACAGCAGTTGCTGGAGCTGCTTCTGTAATCGGAACAGCTGGGAACCTCATTTCAGGCTCTTGAAGCCCAGGGCAGCCGCAGACAGACAGCTCCCTGTGTTTCCTCGCTTCCCATGTGTCCCCTCTCTCAGGTAGCTTGAGCCTATTTCTTTTCCTTTCAAACTGAAGTATACACATGCAGGCAGGCTCACACATGTGAATGTGCATGCATAGTGCTCAATGTTGATTCAGTTTGAATTTTCAGTCTGTCCCCCACAAGAACTGGTGAAACACACAACCAGCTGGCGATAAAATAACTCAGCCCTAGTCTTTACTGGATCACCACTCACTTTGGTTGATCAATCCTGTTTCAGGTACTTTTTTGTTCTACCTAAGTCTACCTTGGAATTGTTATTGACACTGGTTCATATAGGAGTGTGGCTTCCCTGGTGGCTCAGAGGTTAAAGCATCTGCCTGCAATGTGGGAGGCCTGGGTTTGATCCTTGGGTTGGGAAGATCCCCTGGAGAAGGAAATGGCAACCCGCTCCAGTACTCTTGCCTGGAGAATCCCATGGAGGGAAGAGCCTGGTAGGCTACAGTCCACGGGGTCACAAAGAGTCGGACACGACTGAGCTACTTCACTTCTTCACTTCATATAGGAGTAGTAATAGCTAACTTCCACTAATATTCATTCAGGGTCTATGTTCAGATATATAAATATATATACATATGTTACACACACATATATATGCACATATACACATATACATGTTTAATTTTAATCCTCACAACATTCTTATGAGGTAGGATTATTATCAATGGAGAAAATTAGTTTTAGAGATCTTAGATGCTAGTCCAATGTTATGCATTTCTCAAGTATGTAGTAGAACAGGAATACAAACCCAGGTCTGTCAGTCACCAAAATCTTTTGCTTAACCATGGTCTTCTCCTGTCCTCCCCTATTCTGGACTTTCTCCTACTTCCCAATCCCAAGCATGAGCCAAAATATATCCCAATATCCTCAGGCGCTAAAACAGTTGAATGAGATCTTACAGAATTGTCATGGAAAACCAATTTAAATACAAAATGCTAATCAAAGTAGAACACACAGTACTCAAAGCTTAATGAAGACAATCTGAAAACATAGCTGAGGTACATATCACCAGTTAGAAAGTCCATGTCACTCAAGAAAGTACAGAGCACACAAATGATTTCAGTGTGAGTGTTAGACGCTCAGTTGTATCAGACTGTCTGTGATCCCATGGATTGCAACCCCATGGCTCCTCTATCTATGGGGTTCTCCAGGCAGAATACTGGAGTGGGTAGCCATTTCCTTTTCCAGGGAATCTTCTCAACCCAGGGATCAAACCCAGGTCTCCTGCATTGCAGGCGGATTCTTTACTGTCTGAGCCACTCGGGAAGCCCAAAATGATTTCAGACCAGATGGCAAAGTAAACTTAGAATGAGAGAGGCCTCACTGAAGCCATTATCTCAACAGATACACTGCGTATGAGGCTGTAATGGCAGCCATCTCCCTGCAGATCACCCAGCAACATGCTGTCAGATCAGCTGAGCTGGAATGAACCCTGGGTATTAAAGAAAGTACCAAGGATTCCCCAATGCTTTGTGAATTTCAGACGCGGCGTTTCACTGGCTTTTACCACAGAGGGTAAATGAGTGGAGTGTGCCTGTGCCATGCCAGCTCCTCAGAAGGTTGTGTCTCATTTAGATCATCAAAGCCACTGGCCAGACATTCTTCATCCCCTGTGCTTTGTGGAATGCCAAGCATTCTGCAGATGGTCCTCCAAGTGCTAAATAATAATAGTGTCTAGCTTTCATGGGCTATCTGAGGTAGTCATTCTTCATACTCATTCTATTAACTGCCTCTGTCTCTGCTGTTGGTGAGAAACACTGTTATGAGTGACAAGATGGACACCTAGTTAAAAGACATCTTCAGAAATAGAACTCCTTGCTCCCAATCATTTCAAATTTTTACAGCATTTGACTGAAGTAAAGCACACACACACACAAAAATTTAGTGACTTGTCCTTTGTGCTAGTTGCAAAATTTATAGTCACCCTCCCACCTGTATCTTCTCTGAGATCCTATGTGCCTTTGAGGGCTAACACAACATAATTCTACTCCACTATATAATGTAATGGTGAAAAGGAATTTTCTGCTTGGAACAGACCATCTCATTTCAATATGCTGTGACATCTTTTGGAAACCAATATCCTCTATAATGGGGAATGGCTGCAGATCAAGGGCAATCATTTCTCTGATTTATGAGCAGTGCAAGCAGATGGTTTTTTGAATATCTGGCCTTTTCCCAAAAACCTCATGCAAGCTAAGCTGTTGTATCTTATTGAGTGAAAAGCTTTTGCTTCCAGGTAAAGGGCTGGGATGACTCAGAATCTGACTTTGTACTTGAAAACAGAAACAGAAGATGGTGTTCAAGAAAGCCAATGAACTTTTTTTTTTCCCTACAGCTAGCAGCAATCATAACTACAGACCAAGCTGTGTCAGCCTTAAAAAAAAGAGAGAGAGAGCCAAATAACTGGTCTGGAAGGTGAAGATGTCTCATTTTGCTATGGTTATTAGATTATCAATTTTCTCCCCTCAAGACCTGTGTGATTCACAGGGAACACTATTAGTCTGGCAAGAATTAATTACAGCCCTGACAAAGGTGACTTTCCAAACAAAAGCAAAAAGGCAAACTAGTCTCCATGTGAAGTACCTGTGAAGGTAGGTTTGGCTAGGATTCTAAACAGGATCGTGGGAAATTCTATTAAAGAGCTCTTTTAAGTGCTCTTTTAAGTGAAAAACCAAGTAGGTGGGACTTGATCCTGAGCTATGACCAAAAAGGTGCAATTATCAGCATTATTTCAATATTTCAAAAAATTAAGGCTTTCATTTCAATTTGATTGATCCCCTCACAGGTCAAAAAAAGTGACAATTTTTTGAGGACTAGGGGTTGACAGTGATAAAGATTGATTTCATCTCGGCATCAGAAGACTTGGGGATGTTGTACACATAAGTGAAGGAAGCCAGTCTGAGTGACTTGAAACAAAGGGAACCACGAAAGTGACTCTCTCTACAGTCAATATATTCAACGATGTGTCATTAATTTGAGATCCTACTTGTTTCTCTTTCTTTCTGGAGAATTAATGTTGGGAAAGTGTTTGAAGCAATCAAATGAGTCTTTAATGATCCTGCACTCTTTCCCGTAGCAATGAAACCCCTCCCTTCTCCTCAGTTACTTAGCCCTCAGCAGTGCAACAACCTTCTATTTCAAACTGTGCATTCAGGAAACATTTTTGCTGTAAGAAGCCTCAAAGTAAGCCTCAAGCACTTCTGTTATTGCATGGGTTTTATTTTCGGGTTGAAATGGAAGTCTTCAGCACCTGTTCAAAGGATTTCGAGGGTAAGCAGTAGAGAGGGAAGGATGGCTTTTGCCTCTTGCAGTGCACTAAACTGCCACGATGTCCCTCTTCCCAGAGGCAAGTCTCCTGTCTGTGACAGATTTTTATGCCCCAACAGGCACCAAACATCCCAGAAATGAACACTGAGGCCTCTGGTGCACTCCACCTGTGTGTCTAAGACCATACTTGGCTCAGCTTGTCTTTTTGCCGTGAGGACAGACATCAGGAAAATCTTATATTTTTCAGTTCTGTTAATTGTCTTTATTCCACAAACTCTGTTTTTATTCATTCACTTATGTAATCACTCATTCACATAGCAATTTAACAAACATTTATCAGTGGCCTGAACTTGGTTCAGGATGTTGGTGGGCTCCCAGCCCCAAACAGAAAAGAAGAGGTCCATGTCCTCATGAGGCTTAGATAAACTTAGGTATCTGGTTAACTTCATGTTATTTGGTTTTAGCTTTAATAGTTTAAGCAATTTTTTCTTGTTTAATAATGAAAAATTTTAAACTATGAATTTGCCTTTGAATACAGCTTTGAGAGTATGCAATTAATATTATTTAATGTCATCCTGGCTATTATTTTTGCTAACAACTGATTTGAGCTTTTCTTTAACTTAGTTTACAGGAGGATAGCTTGCAATGATGCTTGTTTAATCTCAAACAGGGATATTTTGCTTCCTTATTATTAATATCTGGTTTATTTTGCATTAAGGCCAGAGAATATATGCATTATAATTCCATTTCTAGAACTTACTATGATTTCTTTGTGGACTAGTAGTTCTGACTTTTATAAATGTTTTATTGTGAGTTGACAAAAATATATATTCTGTTTATAAAAAGTTAGAAATATGACAATGAAATGTTATATTTTATTTAGATGCTATTATATTATTTTATATACTTCATAGTATACCTATATTATAAATATACATGCCATTATATGATACTACTAGATACTATTATTGTTTCATAAAACAATATACTACTAATAATATACTAATATATTTTTATAATAAGAATATACTTTTTCATGTTTGACTTTTTGATCTGTTAAAAACTGAAAGAGGTGTGTCTAAAATCTGATATTTTTACCTTGCTTTACATATTTTGATGGTATTTTATTCACTACATAAAAATTAATTACTATTAAATCTATGCAAGAACTTCCTGGTCACTTTTAGGAGGTTTTGCTTTCAGTTCTATTTTCTTTGATATTAATATTGCTCTTTGTGCTTTTTATGTGTTATGAAATGGTCCTTCCTTGTGTATCTCTTAGATAGCATTTAGGTTAAATTTTTAGATTTTATTTTGTTCTTTTTGTTTTATACAGGCTTGTTAATGATACCTGAACAACTCCATTTTATTTAAAACATTAACCCACTTAAATGTATCATAATTCATTTATTTGGTCTTGTTCTGTTCCCTTTTGCAATATGCTTTATGCTTACCACTTGGTAGGCATACTCTTGCATGCCAACTCTTTTTTTACCCTGTTCTTTGCTATGTTGATCACACTTTTTGTTTTGCTTTTACAAAACCAAAGTAGACTGATTTGGGCTTTCCAAAGGCATCTCTTTCTGGTTGTCTACTGATGTCTACTTGCTCCAGCACCATTTGTTGAAAAAGCTGCTTTTCTTCCATTGGATTACATCTGTGTCAAAAATCAATTGGGCATTTCTGTGGGGGTCCGTTTCTCAGTTCTCTGTTCTGTTCGTTGATTCATGTGTCTGTCCTTCTGCCAATAACACACAGTCTTAATACTGTAGAAATTGGGTAGTTTCTCCAATGGATTGATTTCTCCCAATTTATCATTTTTCCAATTGTTGTAGCTATTCTAGTTCCTTTCATGTAACCATTTAAACATTAGAATAACCTTGTGTGTATCAACAACAACAAAAATTCTAGGTTTATCTTTGAGCAATCTTTTTCACCAGGAAAAATGTGGAATATATTTTCTAAAGCTTATAACAAACATATCAATATATGCTAAACAAAAATTCTCTCTTTACACATGAATGATACCATAACTAAATAGGAAATTCCTGGTTAGAGCTCAAATTCTTCCTACTCCAAAATTCTATCAACATTGCTCCACTGGTATCTAATGTTCACTGTTATGCTGGAAAAGATCAAAACCAGTCATATCTCTCCATTTTTTTCTCTCTGGATGTGCAGAAGACACTTTACTGACTACTGAAATTCAAAAATTTCACCAGGATATGTTTAGGTGTTGTTTTCCTTCTGTCCAATTTGCCTTATGTGCTGTTTCAGGATATTCTTCATCTCAGAAAGTTTTTACACTGTTATTTCCTGATGTTTGCTGGGTTCAGTTTTTTCTCTTTTCTTGGAAGACCAGTATTATGTAGGTTGAACATGTGCCTTTCACACCTGTGCTCTTCATTCTTGTTAATTCCCTCTCTTTGTTCTTATCCTCTGAATCCTGGGAGAATTTTTAAAAGCTGTCTTCCAAGTCACTGGTTACTTCTCTGAAAGATAATTCTTATCTGTACTGCTTCTAACATACACTTTAAATTTTCTCATTATATTTTTAATTTCTTTACAATTCAAACTTTTCTTGTCAGTTTCCTTTATACTTACAACTGTGTAGAAATCCCTTTTCCATATTTAAAAATATAAACTTTCTTCTCTCATTTAAGAGAATCTGTATCTTTTTAAAGTTAATTGAGTGCATAATAAAGATGGGATTATGTCCCCTCTAGTAAATCTTTAGTTGAATAAATAATATGTGAACAGGAAAAACAATCAAACATTACAAAATGTATGTAATTAAGAGGTAGTCTCCAGTCTCCATCTGGTAGTACTCCAGTACTTTGGCCACCTCATGTGAAGAGTTGATTCATTGGAAAAGACTGATGCTGGGAGGGATTGGGGGCAGGAGGAGAAGGGGACGACAGAGGATGAGATGGCTGGATGGCATCACTAACTTGATGGAATGAGTTTGAGTGAACTCTGGGAGTTGGTGATGGACAGGGAGGCCTGGTGTGCTGCAATTCATGGGGTCGCAAAGAGTCGGACGTAACTGAGCGACTGAACTGAACTGAACTGAACTCCATCTTATCCCAAATATCTATCCCTTTCCTATAATCAAATATTGCTAATAATTTCTCATTTCCTTCTGGAAATGTTTTATGCATATACAAGCATTTAGATGTATATGTTTTTAATATAGATGACTTTCTGTAAGCCTTGCTTTTTTTCACTCAACATATTTTGAAGATCATTTCATATTAGCATATAATATTTTACTTCATTCCACTAACAATGCTGTTTTCAAAGTAGTGCACAAATAACAAATATCTTTCTACATGTTTATAAACACATCTTTAAATGTATCACAGAATGGTTATCACATTCATTCACTGAAGGAACACTGTTCATGAAGTAGTGAGCAAGTAGCACTGACTGAGTCCACCATAATTCATTCATGATGGACATTTAAGTTGTCATAAGTATTTAACCATGGAAAATGTGGTCTTTTTTTAAAGCTTGGTTTTCCTTTGATTCTTGAATTGTGGGGTTGTTTCTTTGGAGGGGACGCTAAATATTTGTTCTTTCTTTTTTTTTCCTTTTTCTTGTTTGTACATCATTGAATAATAACAGATACATCCAAACTTGATGCTTACCCAGAAACAAGGTGGCTTAATTCTCCTTCTTTCCTCTCACCTCATTCCACTTTTCATAGTGTCCTCCTTCCAAACATAAAATGGAGATTCCCATTTATTTTATAGACCCACTTAAGAGAGTCTGAAGGAATAACACCAATATGTTAATATTTATCTATGGGTGGTTGAGTTATAGGAGATTTTCACTTTCATTTTTATGCCTTTTATATTGCTTAAATTCTTTACATTGGAAAAATATCAATATTACAAGAAGAAAAAATAATGCCATGAAAATTTAAAATATACCATTCCCAGTTCAACAGCCCACAATATGGGAATAGGGACCACTGAATGTGAAAGTTGCCCCATAAGAGGGATTTCATCTCTATGCCATTTTTCAGTGTATCAAAGCCAGTAATACACTGGCAAGCTTTCTGTTGGTTTTGGCCCTTGTAGCAGGAATTATGGAGTCTCTTCAACACCAACCCAAAAGATGTTTCCCCTTCTTTACTGCTAACAAAATCTCAATTTTGCTTAGAAAATGAAGAAAAGGATTAAATAGACGAGAGTTCAATGAAATGATTACTTAGAGTGGTTTGAGCAGGTTCCAAGGATCAGCGACAGTAGAGAGGTAAAACCTACTTTAGGCCTGAAGGAAAAGAGGGACAAGAGGTTATTGAACCCAAGGGAAAGCTACAGTTGCAGGAGAATATCTTCTAGAAGGAGCTGTGGCCTTTGGAATAAAGAGAATGGTGTTACCAAAACCCAAAGAGAGCTGGAGCCACAGAAGCTGGACTACTTACTAGTGGCAGCCCAAACAGGGAGGAAGCTGGGGAGAATAATACCTCACCATTTTTTTTTTTTTTACCTCCTGCCTTCAGATTTCCTCTCATGTCTCCTGGTACCAAGACTCAATGAGAAGCCAGATAGCAAAGGAGATTAGGTTATAGATATCAGCCCTTGAGGTAGGTAGCAACTTAAGAAAAGCAGAGAAATATACATATTTTACATCCTGTATTGCATTCCCTTGGCCCACCATTTTGTCCTGGCCATTGCTAGGTCACCCAGCTGCAGCAATAGCCCCTGGACTCAGTTTCATAGTATGTCTCTTGTTTCTCCAGAATCCTTTACCTTCATCGTCTGAGACCCCTACACGAGACTAGCCTGCTTACCCATTCTGCAGCGTATTCAAGCTGTACATGTAAGGAGGTTAGTGGCCTCTGGGGCAACTGTTGGATTGGGTTTGGAAACCAATAGAAAAACATAATTTTTTTCATGTCTTGAGCAGACAATTCTGAGATGAAAAAAGATTCACAGAACAGACACAGTTCTTCAAAGGTTCTCAGACTGAGCCCCAGGTACCCATAACAGTAACCAGCATTCAACTTTAATAACTCAACTCTTGAATTAACTTTACTTCCTTCTCTGTTTTACTACTCCCAGTCCCTTGACTCCTATTGCCTGATATTATTTCCCCAAATGACTACCTTCATGTATCCCTTTCTCAAATTCTGCTCTAGGGAACCTAAGATAAAATAGACAGAAAAGGGTAGTTTTGGAGGGGCGGGTGTCCACTCTTTTCCCAAGTGATGCAGGGGTAAGTAACCCTATTCCAAAATGCAGGTATAGATTCTGATTAGCCCACAGTGATAGTTTGGAAAAGGGTGTGTGATTAGTTTGAGCTAATAATGAAAGAAATAAGTTGCTCCAGTTTTATAATGTAAGTGCAAACTGCAGCACAGGGTCAGTTCTAAACAGGCAGTCTAAAATATGACACTACTGAAAAACACATAATGTCTCCATCGGGTTCAAAACACTTTCAAGGGTTTAGGTAAAAAATCAATAATCCAACAGTTTCTGGTGCCACAGTCATAGACAAGAGTTGGGACTTCACAGGAGAGATGAGGGTTGCTTGTGGTTTCCACAAATGTCTATCCAGAGTACAAGGGATGGGAAAGAATGAGGCTTAACTCTTTATCAAATATGTGGTTTGATTTTCCCGTAGTTTTGAGGATGTACGCACTCTGCTCTGATTCCACAAGAAAAGTTAATAGTGTAAACCACAGGTTGGCATACTTTTTTTTTAGAAAGGGTCAGATAATAGGTATTTTAAGCCTTATAAGCCATGCAGTCTTTTAAAAAGGAGACACAGAACGAGCTTACATAAATGGACATGGCCATGCTCCAGTGAAACTTTGTTTACAAAAGTAGGCGGTGTCCTCAATTGGCTTCTAGGTTTTAGTTTGCTGACACTGGTATAAACCAAGCAGCCCTTTGTTGTCACCTCACAAAGAATCCAATTAATACTGCACCTCAGTGAATACTTTCCTCAAAATGTGAACGATTTCATCAGTAAATTTAAAAAATTAGACTATCCAGCAGCTTTCGTCCAAAAAATTTCATTTTCTCTTAAGAATATTTGCCTTCTACTAATGCTATTTGCAGAAAAAAAAAATCAAATCAGCAAAATGATGTCTAATTGATCCACTCAATTAGAGTTGTCAATTGCCTAATTGATCAACTTATTTTTCAACTCAAAACAGTTGAAAATATCTCCCAGGATATCTCATTCTGAAACTTTTAGTCCTCCAAAAAATAAAACTGAAAGTACAAGATCTGAGAACCTATCATAAAAGTCCATTAATGTAAAAACCACTAAGTAGAACTAAAGAAAAATACATTTGTTCAAAAGCAATCACATAACTAAACCAAAAAGTAGTCTCCTGGAGATAACCTTATGTTAAAAGAGTTTCATGTTTTCTTGAGAGCCTTTCATGCTGAAAATTCTAAAAGCCCACTGGCTGCACACAGTGGCAGAATGCAACAGTGATTTCACAACCCCAGGCAAAATTATATAAGGAAGTAAGGATATGACGGAGTCTGTTTCTTATCCAGTAGTAAATAATCTGCAATTGCACAAATTAAAATTTGGTCCAGCCCCAGATGCTAATTGCAATACCAGGCAGAGTGTACTCAAGGTTTAATTTGCATCAAATAGAGAAGAGCTTTCCAGTACCAGGCATTGAACCCCGTGTTGGAATGCTGTAGCTTTTTCTAAAGCAAAATAACACACTCCCAACATCATTGTTCAGCTGCACCATAGACATCTCTGTGGGAGTTTTCTAACATATTACTGACAAGAGTTGGCCCTATTTAATCTATAATCATGAATGCCATCAGTGCCTATGGTTAGAGGACCATAAAGCCAAAGAATAGCATACACTCGGGTCTTGTTCAGACTAAATTGCTACAGAATAAGGGCCAAATAACATAGTAACTGTGACTGCATCATTAGATAGACCTCTCAAAATAGTTATTTCTTTGGCCTGAGTATTTAATGGAAAAATTAGCAATTCCTTTGCAGTTAAGAATTTATTTATTTCTTCTGATAAGCAAATGTTTAACTTTCCCACCAAACAATGATTTTTCTTTACTTGTCAACGCGCACATTTTCTATCAAGGAGCACAGAATTTTATTTGGTATCTTCTCTAGATATTCCGTAAACCGGATTGATTTATCAAGTGTAGATTTTGATGTTGAGCAACTTACAGCTACATAGCATAATTTAGTCAAATTCAAACAGATTCATTAAAATCATCAAAATCACTAAGCAAGCACTGGGATCTTATAGCAACATGTGTATTCAGGTATGAGTGTGAGGGGCAGGACTTCTACTCACTTCTATTTTATCACAAAAGACCTCCTGAGAGAGAGTATTGTAGAAAACACAGAAGTTCAAGTCCAGAACTTGGTGAGCTGGGAGATGGATCAAGCATGAAAGATGAATATAGAGAAAAAAAATCTATTTAGAACATGTATATGCCACTTAGATGAATGGGAACTAGAGTAAGTTTGCTTAAACAGAGCATAGGAGAACTAGTCTGATTATGAGAAGTTAAGATGAATGGGAACTAGAGTAAGTTTGCTTAAACAGAGCATAGGAGAACTAGTCTGATTATGAAAAGTTACAATGGTCCCTAAAGAGACCCTATTGGGGTCACATGAAGGTTGGGGTCACATGAAGGTTGTGTTTACGTAATGGATGAGACACTTCCATTAAGTAATGGAAGTCAAAAGAAATACATCATACTTGCCGTTCATAAGGCTTTGCAAAGGATATCAAGTACGTTGATTACATCCTGATAACAAATCTGAGGTAGATGTACTATCCCCAGTTTCCTCACAAGGAAGTAAAGGAAACAGGTGGTGCTGGTGGTAAAGAATCCACCTGCCAATAGAGGAAACTCAAGAGGTGCGGGTTGAGTTCCTGGGTTGGGAAGATCCCTTGGAGAAGAAAATGACAACCTACTCCAGTACTCTTGCCTGGAAAATCCCATGGGCAGAGGAGCCTGGTGGGCTACAGTCCATGGAGCCCCAAAGAGTTGGACACGACTGAGCACACGCACATTAAGACTATTTAGCTGGTAAATGGTAGAATAAAACAATGAACAAACAAAAATCCTCTTTTCATTGTATAGAAGTGTTATTTCCATTCTACCACAGCACCCTTTGTATGAAGGACAGAGAAGCAACATGTCACAGTACATGCACTCCTGGACTAAAGGATGCAATAAGTTCCAAAGTGAATGATGCAGTAAGTTCCAAAGTGAGCTAAACATGTTTGACTTCAGTAATCTAGTACTTCCCAGGCCTTGCCATTGTTGGCTATCTGTGGGACCTCATTAATGGCAATAACCCAAATTGCACTGGTCTTTCCTCTCCCTGCATTACACATACTCTCACTTCTTTGCAAACCCCTCCATACACTTCTGGGAGTTCCAGGGGTGCCTCACGCATCCCCCAACCCTGTCTTTTCAGTGATGCCCACTCCCTTGACGCCACCTGAGGGCAGTGCCTCACAGTGCTGCTACTACAGCCGCGTTCCACGAGAACACTGACGTCTGACCAAGACAGCCTTAATGTTTGGTCAACTTGACTAACCAACTTCACATGGGCTTCTTCCTCACTCTAGTGTCCTGATCTCCCTTTTCTTAGAGACTTTATTGAGGAAAACTTGCATCTGTACATTTTATTATCTGCCCCTTTAAGTTGTAAATCATCTCCCAGTCTCTTGCCAGTTTCACAACCCAGAAATATCCTTCTCAAGGACTTGGGAGTCATACCTGTGAAATACAATCATAGGGAAAGACAGGACACCTATCTCTTTATCTCTGTAGGAGGTAGGAGCCTGACTTCAGTGAGTGCCAAGTAGCAAACACAGATGGACTAAACACATGGCCCAACCTCCCCACTAATAACCTCTAGTTACTTTCCATTAGCTCACCCCACTACTTAAAAACCTCCGACCTTTTGTCCTATTGAAGTTGAGTTCATTCTCTCTCCCTATTATAATTATCTGGAATAACGTCTTGTTTAACTCCACCCAGTGCAATTTATCCAGACCAAAATGCTAACACTGGAAACCTCTCAAAGTAGTAAATCCCCAGCAACTCAAAGAGGTGCAAAGACAACACCTTTATGACTCGGGTCACAGTTTGTAAGTTGTGAGAAAGCCAAAGGACCCTCACTCTTTCCATATCTCATGGAGCCCTTCATGCAAACATGTCCTCCACCTTCTTGCTGTAGGTCTACAGACTGATGTAGAGACAGTATGACAGGCAAACACCATGCTTCTCTCTACATCTCAATTCTTCAGTTAGGTGATCAAATAAAACAAACCATTTTCTTCCTACCCACCCCCTCACCCACCCACCATTATTTTTTTACTACAAATGGGTCTACTCACTAGATACCAATCATGCCCACAGATAATTGAATTCCAGGGCATCTCAGGTGGCTCAGATGGTAAAAAATCTGCCTGCAATGAGGGGACCTGGGTTCAATCCCTGGGTCAGGAAGATCCCTGGAGAAGGAAATGGCTACTCATTCCAGTATTCTTGCCTGGAGAATTCCGTGGACTGAGGAGCCTGGTGGGCTACAGTCCATGGGTTTGCAAAAAGTTGGACACCACTGGGCGACTAACACTTTCATTTCACTTTCACTTTAGTCCAAAGATCCCTATTTCACTTAGATGAGTGAAATAGTGTGATAGGGGTGCTTAAAAATAGAACAAATGAGAAAAAAATGAAGCATTCTCAAATTTTCTTTATCCCTTTTACATTCTTTGAAGGATCCAGTTCAAACAACCATTCATAAAGCATATTTAAACACTCATATGCTTTGTACCACCCACTGATTTTTCAATTTAAGTTTAAAGGCCAGCCCAGCACGTTTAGAGCCATTGTACTGCCCAGAAGGGAAGAAAAAAAATTTTAAGAGATTAGCAGCATGGGTGGAATCCAGAGGAAATAGATTTAAGTTCAGTATTAGAAAGGGCTGTAACAATTACAGGAATCCAGCACTCTAATCAACTGTTTTAAGAAAATGGTTTTGTCCATGTTGGAACCTGGGTAGAGGCTGGAGATAGCATTCAGGATGTTGTAGAGGAAATTCATGCATCAGGTAGGATACCTGACTTCTCTGAGGACACTTTCAACTCTTAGATGATACTGTGTGATGTATTTACTACTTGCAAAATATTATTCTTGTGAGTTCATTAATGAGATCTTAATTTCTTTTATATATATTCAGTTCAGTCACTCAGTCGTGTCCGACTCTTTGTGACCCCATGAATCACAGCATGCCAGGCCTCCCTGTCCATCACCAGAGTTCACTCAAACTCATGTCCATCGAGTCGGTGATGCCATCCAGCCATCTCATCCTCTGTTGTCCCCTTCTTCTCCTGCCCCCAATCCCTCCCAGCATCAGAGTCTTTTCAAATGATTCAACTCTTCGCATGAGGTGGCCAAAGTACTGGAGTTTCAGCCTCAGCATCAGTCCTTCCAATGAACACCCAGGACTGGTCTCCTTTAGGATGGACTGGTTGGATCTCCTTGCAGTCCAAGGGACTCTCAAGAGTCTTCTCCAACGCCACAGTTCAAAAGCATCAATTCTTCAGCACTCAGCTTTCTTCACAGTCCAACTCTCACATCCATACGTGACCACTGGAAAATTAAATGTATTAGTACCTCATTAATGAGATAGAAAAATCGCTCTTAAATATAGAATATTTCTTTCTAAAATGAACATCTAATAACAAAAGTCATTTTTTATCAACATATCAACTTCATGGCAGAGAAGGTAATGGCACTGAATATGCAGGTGCATTTAACTGGTTACTATATAGCTGCCATCAGCTTTGTACTCTGATATCAAATGTGAATTGATTTAGTTATTCCTTACAGCAATCTCCATGCAATTAGGCATTGCTCACTCACAACTAAGTGATCTAAGCACTACAGAGATAAGTAAAGTGCTCTTTATCTGTTTCTACAAGTGTTTCATTAGATCGCTTTCCAGAGCTCTGTGCCAGACATCAAACTACCCCAGAAGACAGAATCCCTACTCTCAAACAGCCAAAGCTGTAGGAGAGAGCGAGCTAGCTCAGTACAGGAATCAGATGGTTTTCTTTCAGTTGATCTTCCCCTCCTTCAGGTTGGTGAGTGAACAGCTGGGCTCAACCAATGCTGGAAGTCAAGCCAACTGGCCCAGTTACATTTCTGGAGGTCATCCAATCTTGCTGGCATGGAAAGCCACAAAATGTTTGACAGCAAGAAGAGACTCCAGACTTTAGGACACTTTAGTCTTTAGGATGTTCTAGGCATGAGTAAGTCACCTTACCTTTTCAGGTCTTAAGATCTCACACACATCTGCAAATTGGGAATGATATCACATACTCTGATGCCTACAAGGCACTGTAAGAATTAAAAGATAAAAATGCTATGTATGTATTATTTAGAAGTGGTTATTATTTTTGAAAAAAAGGAATAAATGAAGAAAAGAGCCACTTCGCTGCTAATCAGGAAGGCCCTAGACTTCCGTCCATATATGCCTGGTGCCCAAGTCACAGTAGAAAAAGGGCAGAGGCTGGGTTAGCATTTCCTAACAAGTCATAGAAAATTAAGGTAGAATTTATGAGATTCTAATTTCTTCACCAATAATGTCAACTGCTAACCAAGGCCCTAGATATAAAATCCAAAGAATTTTGCTTGTGCTAGACACAAAATATTTCTTCCTTTATTCCCCACTTAGCATATGTTTAAAGCTTTTGAATATATGCTTAATAGGAAATTTATCTCCTCAAAGATGCCATCGTTTGTTAGGAGAATTTTAAAATTTTTCTTTAAAAACCGTTTATTTTAAAGCTTTTAGCTCTAGTGGGGAAGAATACTAAGAGTAATAGTTGGCTCTCCGTTTGGCTACATGGCTTCACTTTGCTCTAACTGCTATTATTTACCTCCGTGATTATGTTACCAAGAGGAAAAGCCTATTACATAAGAAAAACCATTTAAAGAATTTATTGGTATTGTGTGTACTACTCTGCTCCTCAAAACAAATGGAGGGCAGAGTTGTCTGTGATTGTTGGAATCTAGTACTCTTGGAATTGTGTCAAGAATATAAACAGGGAGACTCCCCATCCACTAAAAGCCCGTATATACTGTTGACTCTAATGAGGTTCTTAGATTTTAAAACTTAGAGTAGCCAATCAGAATCATAGAATTCTGATTCCAGCCAAAAATAAAACATCTGACAACCCTTTTCTGCAAGGATAATGCTATTTTTCTGAAGGTGGGAGAAATATTTTAATAGCGAGAATGAAAAGATGAATCATTTTCCCCCAAAAAACACAACTCTGGAAGAGAGCAATTCAGTTTCTTTTTTTGTTTGCATCTTCATCCCTGTCTTTTCTTTACTTTTACCAACGATATATAAGATAAGCTTCTCTTTATCAAATTTTACTTTGAAAGACTAGGAGTTTAAATGCAGTTGGCATTCCCTGCTGCTCTAGTCAGAGCACAGAGAATTATGGCCAAGTATATCTTTAAAGTCAGCATGTTGGCTTAGACACAGGCCAGCTTTCATGCAAAGGTGCTTTATGAATCATGAATCAAATGATAGCATAATAAAAGTGCACACCTCTGGAAGTCATCTAATGCATTTTGGGTGGAGAAAGAATATCTAGTCTCTCACTTCAGAAACTATGGAAGTGAAATAAAAATGGCTTATATTTATCAAAATCTACACATTCTTTTTTCCCTTCCTTTTTTTTAGGAGGCATTACTTATTTACAATGTGTTCTCTCTGGCATAGTCTGTGAGAGGAAACATCTTGTTTGCCCAACACTCTTTAAAAAAATGGTGAGCCCATGAACATCCATTACGGCAAGTCCCTGCAATAGAAGTGTTAACAACTTTGATGACAATATAAATCAAGCAAAGGTAATGGGAAGCACACACCCAAAGGTTAAAAGCAATGATGAAGGTCATTCCCAAAAGTTGTCCAAGAATATTTCTAAGTGCTTTTGTAGTGTGAATAGTTGGTGAAAGTCTCTTGAATTTATTGCAGTATTAAACTCAGGCACAGCTTTATTTGAAAGTTCCTCTTGAGTTTTTTCCCATTCCTTCTCCACATTTTTCCATCCCAGAAATTTTCTTAGAACTGACATTTGAGATATAGAGTTTAAGAAAACATGTTAAATCACAAAAGAGATAGTCTATAATATTTATTCATAGGGGTGAGTGGGAGGAAATTTTGTCCCCATAAAGTCCGGCTGAAAAGAAGAGCAATTTTCCTTTCTCCCCTGGCCTGTCTGGTCTTTCTGTGACAAGCTGTTATTGAAAAATTGTGTTGAAACTTTTAGTCACTCAGTCATGTCCAACTCTTTGTGACCCCATGGACTGCAGCCTGCCCGGCTCCTCTGTCCACGGAATTTTCCAGGCAAGAATATGGGAGTGGGTTGCCATTCCCTCCTCCAGGGGATCTTCCTGATCCACGGAGTAAACCTGTGTCTCCTGCACTGGCAGGCAGATTCTTTACCACTGAGCCACCAGGTAAGCCCATATGTCATTAAACCCACTCTCTATTTCTGAGGCTATGAATTTGAAAAGCCAGTTCCATTGAAAAGCCAGTTCCAAAGGGAGCAGTTCAGAAAGCTTCAGGCAGACGTCAATGGAAAGTACTCCCCGGCCCCCTCCCTTCTTAAAATTAATGAGGATTCTTTGCACAGATTACCTACAGCTCAAAGCATTGGCATACTGATATCCATTCAGCTTCTCTCCATGTGAAACCCTTGGGGAAGACTTAAGTCTCTCAACACCCTCATAAAGTATTTCCCATCCACTCTTCACTCTTTTATCCCCAGCCCAATATGACTTTTCTTTGGGGAAACTCCACTTAAAAAAAAAAAAAAAAAAAACATTTCCCAGACTCCTTTGCAACTAACTGTAGAAGAACCAACTTTGGCCTTTAATACCTAATTGTACTTCTCAGAGTTTTGCTTTCTGTGTCCTTCTTCATTTTCTGTCTACCTAGGATGGTAGCTGGAGCAGGCCTACTGTGACCATGAAATCACCATGTAAATGAGAACCATATAGAGATAACTGGGTAACAGAGCAGAAGGATAGAGCTCTGATATTGATATTAAGGAACTGCTGTGGCAGCCTGCAATGCCTTTTCTGGACTTCTTTTTAAATAAACCAATGCTTGGTTAAGGCAACTTTGGCTGATTTCTATTACACGCAACCAAACGCAGTTCCTAACTGATATGCTAGTCGCGGTTCATCTAGTGTCCTAGAAGGTGGGGTAGTTGAACTCTTCTCTGTTCTCTTTTCTATTTGTTGTCATTGTCCTAATATCTGTATCTACTTCCTTCAGAGTCTTCCCTTTTGATTGTCAAGAGACTGTTTTTCCTTCAATCAAACTCAGTTTTTGTTATGCAGTCTTGGGCTTTTGAAAATACTGATTTTGATGTGAGTTTCAAAAGCCTACTTTAGAAGTCAAAGGCTGAACATCCATTGATTTTTATTCTTCTTGTTGCATTCCAGTTACAACAATCTTAACTCTCCTCAAGGAAATGTGAAAATCTCTGATCACTGAGGAAATGATCATACACTGGGAATTGTGGACAAAAGAAAATACAAATTTGTTTGAAGTATTACATCAAGTAACAGAAAAAAACAGGCTTATAAATTTATTAAAGCCCTTTTAAATGTCCAAGTTACTCATTACAGTCAATAAGGTAAGTTTTCTAACTACATGCTAAAGAGAGATGGGATGCCCAAGCTTAGTCCTGTCTAGCTTTAACATGCTCAGAATACTTATATTAGCTTACAATGGGGCAAAATTATCTAACACAAGTCTATTATATAGTAAAATGGTGAATATCTCATGTAACTTATTTCACACCACTGCAAAGTTTAACGGAGAAGGCAATGGCAGCCCACTCCAGTACTCTTGCCTGGCAAATCCCATGGACCGAGGAGCCTGGTAGGCTGCAGTCCATTGGGTCGCTAAGAGTCGGACACGACTGAGCAATTTCACTTTTACTTTTCACTTTCATGCACTGGAGAAGGAAATGGCAACCCACTCCAGTGTTCTTGCCTGGAGAATCCCAGGGACAGCAGAGCCTGGTGGGCTGCCGTCTATGGGGTTGCACAGAGTCGGACACAACTGAAGCGACTTAGCAGCAGGAAAGTTTAAAATTCTTACACTGTTTTTGAACTATCATAATTCAGGGACCATCTATACACACCACAAAGATTTCTCAAGCAGTTTTCCAAACTCTTGTCTAAATTATCATTAGCACAACCATGAAAAACATATGGCATGTATTATCTACCAGCAAATGCAAGTGTTTCATATGGAAAATATAGGTCATTAATAGCTTAAAAAATTGTTAAGAGAACTTAATGAAACTAAAGTATATTAAAGAATATAATTTATTTGCTTGATTGGATGCCAGAAAATAAATATGAATTTCAGAACTTGCTTACCTAAAAGTTCCTCAAAGTTTAGCCACAGTTTATTGGTCTCCCTAGATCTGGCAATATTTATGGTAATATCTTTTTCCCATAATTTTTATAAAGAAGATAATTTCTTGAGGAATATCTTAAAATACTATTTAACCAATACTTCTCACTATGTTTTTAGAATAATGGAAACTTTACGTATACTATGTGTCACAAAGTCCTCATGACTATGATGAGTTTTGTGACCTCTTCACCAAATGTCATTTAAACATGCTAGGAGAAGGCAATGGCACCCCACTCCAGTACTCTTGCCTGGAAAATCCCATGGACAAAGGAGTCTGGTGGGCTGCAGTCCATGGGGTCGCTAAGAGTCGGACACGACTGAGCAACTTCACTTTCACTTTTCACTTTCATGCATTGGAGAAGGAAATGGCAACCCACTCCAGTGTTCTTGCCTGGAGAATCCCAGGGACGGGGCAGCCTGGTGGGCTGCCGTCTATGGGGTCACACAGAGTTGGACATGACTGAAGTGACTTAGCAAGGTGTAATGTAGGACTATTCACTAATTTCAGGTATTTGGTAAAACATAAAAGAAATATACTGCATTAAACATTTAATAATGGCCCATAATATATTTTTATACACTTTTAAATTGAAGTACACCATATACACAGAACACAAATGTGAAATGAAATTACTACCCAGATTAAGATCTAGAATGTAACCGTCAGGATTAAAATGAGAAATAGACAAATCCACAGTCATAATTACTTCTGTCAATTTTTATATATTTTGAAGCTGTTTTGTTAAGTGCATACATGTTTAGAATTGTTTTTGGCTTCTGGCTTAACTGATCCTCTCTCATTATGAAATATCATTTTCATGCCTTTCAATATTTCTTGCACTCTTTTTTGCCTAATGTTATTATAGCCATGTTGAATTTTTGCTATTGTTTCTTTGGTGTACCTTCTTTCATCCTTTTATTTTCAATATATATATTTAAATGGATCTCTGTAGAAAGCATATAATTGAATTTCATTTTTATAATCCATTTGTGTTTTAAATAGTGCTTACTCCATTATATGTAATAACCAATGCAGTTGCATTTAACAGTATCTCAATAACTGTTTTTTGTTCCATCTGGTCTTTGTTTCTTTTTTAGTCTTTTCCTCCCTTCTTTAGAATTCAATACATTTTCAATACATTTAATAAAGGTTCCTTTTATTTCTTTAGCTTGTTTATTTTACATTGTTATTATTTTTAGAAGTTAGAGATTATTATATTCTCTTTGCTATCACATAATCCTCTTAATATTAGTACTTTTATCATTTTTAAATAATGCAATAACCTTGTAACAGTTTAACTCGATTCACATGCCACTTGATGTTTATGACATTACAGTCATATATTTTACATTTATATATTATTAATATAAAAATTAAACCACAAAGATAGTATTGTTAAACACCTATATCCTTTGATATTTACTCATATATTTACACTTTCCACTGCCTTTTACTTCTTTCTCTAGTTTTATGCATCCATCTGGAACTGTTAATACTTACCTTTGGTCTCAAGAATTTCTATTAGCATATCTTACAGTCTACTTCTACTCATGACAAACACTCTCAGATTTTATCTAATTTCTTTATTTCATCTGTATTTTTGAATCATTTTAGATTTATATACATCTATTTCTGCTTTATTGACTATGCCAAAGCCTTTGACTGTGTGCAACATAATAAACTGTGGAAAATTCTGAAAGAGATGGGAATACCAGACCACCTGACCTGCCTCTTGAGAAACGTGTATGCAGGTCAGGAAGCAACAGTTAGAACTGGACATGGAACAACAGACTGGTTCCAAATAGGAAAAGGAATACATCAAGGTTGTATATTGTCACCCTGCTTATTTAACTTATATGCAGAGTACATCATGAGAAACACTGGGCTGGAAGAAGCACAAGCTGGAATCAAGATTGCCAGGAGAAATATCAATAACCTCAGATATGCAGATGACACCACCCTTATGGAAGAAAGTGAAGAAGAACTGAAGAGCCTCTTGAAAGTGAAAGAGGAGAGTGAAAACATTGGCTTAAAGCTCAACATTCAGAAAACTAAGACCATGGCATCCGGTCCCATCACTTCGTGGCAAATAGGTGGGGAAACAGTGGAAACAGTGGCTGACTTTATTTTTTGGGGGCTCCAAAATCACTGCAGATGGTGACTGCAGCCATGAAATTAAAAGATGCTTACTCCTTGGAAGGAAAGTTATGACCAACCTAGATAGCATATTCAAAAGCAGAGACATTACTTTGTCAACAAAGGTCCATCTAGTCAAGGCTATGGTTTTTCCAGTGGTCATGTATGGATGTGAGAGTTGGATTATAAAGAAAGCTGAGCGCCAAAGAATTGATGCTTTTGAACTGTGGTGTTGGAGAAGACTCTTGAGAGTTCCTTGAACTGCAAGGAGATCCAACCAGTCCATCCTAAAGGAGACCAGTCCTGGGTGTTCATTAGAAGGACTGATGTTGAAGCTGAAATTCCAATACTTTGGCCACCTGATGCGAAGAGCTGACTCATTTGAAAAGACCCTGATGCTGGGAAAGATTGAGGGCAGGAGGAGAAGGGGACGACAGAGGATGAGATGGCTGGATGGTATCACCTCAAAGGACATGGGTTTGGGCAGACTCCGGGAGTTGGTGATGGACAGGGAGGCCTGACGTGCTGCGGTTCATGGGGTCACAAAGAGTCGGACACAACTGAGTGACTGAACTGAACTGAGATTTATATAAAAGCTGAAAAGATGGTGCTGAGAGTTTCTCTACAGCTTTCACTCAGAACTCCCTAATGTCAGCATCTGAAATAGTTCAAAACTAAAACATTAACACTCATTACCTAAACTTTATTCATATTTGACCATATTTTCCACTAATGTCCTTTTTCTCTCCTAAAGTACATAATAAGATAATAGCATCTAAGAGAATCCCAGGGACGGGGAAGCCTGGTGGGCTGCCGTCTATAGGGTCACACAGAGTCGGACACAACTGAAGCGACTTAGCAGCAGCAGCAGTAACTTTATTTTTTGTAGAATATTTTACTGTGTATAAAACTCTCTATTGGTCACTGTTTTCCTTCCATCTCTTTTAAAAATGGCATTCTACCACTGATCAGCATACCTATAATAGTCATGTGCCACCAGGTCACACATTCAGCTGTGCTGCTGGCTCACCCTACCCACCAGGTGGCCATAGCAGTCAAACACCAATGGCCTTACAGCCAGCTGCAGTGGAGGTCTGTTCTACCCACCAATGCACCTTCAGCAGTTGGCCCCAACACAACAGAAAGGTTCATACAGCCCACATAGGGAAAACCCTGAAATATGTGACTGTAATGGCCAGAGGTCAGTATGCTGCTGGGTCCCAGAAAACATCTCCTATATAAGGTCATGTCTCCAAGAGCAGGAGATATAACAAACCTAACTAATACAAAGAAATAAGCAGGACTAGGTAAAATGAAGAGATGGATGGTTATGTTTCAACAGAGAAAACAAAACAAACCCTCAGGAAAAGAACTAAAAAGAGAGATAAGCAATCTACCTAATAGAGAGTTTGAGGTAATGGTCATAAAAATGCTCCCGTATGTCTGCCAGCTTGCTTTTCAGCAGAAACTTCTCAGGTCACAGAGGACTGACTCAGTACACTCAAAATGCTGAAAGGAAAAAACCTACAACCAAGAACGATTTACAAGCAAAATTATCATTTCAAATTGAAGGAGAAATAAAGAGTTTTACAGACAAGCAAAAGCTAAAGGTGTTCATTACCCCTAAACAGGCCTTACAAGCAATGTTAGAGGTCTGCATTTACTGATTATTTTTGCTCTTTCTTATTGGTTGTATTATCCTATCTTTTCATTGTCTCATAATTTTTATTGTATATTTTACATTGTATAAAAAATAATTGTACCACCTGCTGAGAATGTTATTTTCCCCAAAGAAATGTTATTCATTTTTTTCTCTCAAGTAGATAAATAAAAAAGTTGATTATTTGAATCCAATCAGAGATTTAACTGAGTCAGGTCTAGGTTGCAATTTCAGTCAAATGAAGTTTCCATTCATTTTAAAATGTTCCTTAGTCATGGGCATTCTGGACTTTTGCTTTAGGCTCTGGAAGGTCTTTGTCTCTTTAATCCTGAAAAACTATAGGAGATTCTATTCTGTCTTTTATGTATACTGAGCTGAACTCCAGAGTTTCCTACTCCATACTATTTCAAATATATATCAAACATATGCCAAGTATTTTGATGTGGAGACTGGCCATGACAAGCCTTCTCTCTCAAGCAGTACCTATCTCTGTTGTTTAGTTGCTAAGTTGTGTCAGACTTTTTGTGACCCCGTGGACTGTAGCCCATCAGGCTCCTCTGTCCATGGGATTTCCCAGGCAGGAACACTGGAGTGCCACGCCATTCCCTTCTCCAGGGGACCCTTTACCTCTGAGCCAGCAGGGAAGCAATACAATTGCTAGAAATTTCACCTTCTACAGGTGGTGACCCCATCTCCAAGCAAGGTCTCAGGGGGAAAAGGAACTATGCTTTTGAGTCCCCTCTGAATTCAATCAATCATACTATCTTATACAATTCTTAAAAGAGGTAACCAAACAAAAAAGAACCAAACTTGAAAAAAAATGGTAGTTACCAGAAGCTGGAGCAGTTGGGGGAAGGATAAGAATAAGAGTATGTACTTGCAAACGAGGTCCTATTGTGTAGTACAGGGAACTATATTCAACATCCTGTGATAAACTTTAATGGAAAAGAATATGAAAAGAATACACACACACACACAACTGGGTCACTTTGCTGTATAGCAGAAATTAAACACATTGTAAATCAACTATATCTCACTAAATTACAAGAATATATAGTTGAAACTAGTAGATAAAGTCATGGATATCTAATACATAGTACATGATTATAGACAACAAAAGCTGTATTATAAACATTAAGCTTGCTAAAAGACTAGATCTTAATTATTCCCACCACTAGAAGATATGATAATTATGTGGCATGACAGTGCTACAATGGCAATCTTACTATGATATAAATGCATCAGTTCAAAACATTGTACACCTTAAACTTACATGGTAAATTTATACTGTGTCAATTATACCTCAACTTTTTAAAAAGCTCCAGTTTATATTATATGTCATAAAAGCTTTTTTAAAAGCTCTAGTTTCTCCCTCAGCAGAATTCCTCTGTTTAGATTAAGACCAATCTTGTTCCTGGACCAAGTTAGAAATGCCCCTAGAGAAGAAAATGGCTGGCAATTATGAACCTATCTAGGAAAGGCTCTTCCCTGTCTGGAATTTTATTTCATCTGTTCTCCTTACTAATAAAGCAGTGCAATTTCTTTAAAAAAATAAACCTGTATTTTTTTTAATTTGCTATTTTAGTGGGACTATTGCCTTTCCATGGTCTATTACATCAAACTGGTAAGCAAAATTTTAATCCCATTACACCTAAACAAACAAATGTATGTTTAATTATTTGAGCTACATGCTAAGAAACAGAATTGTAAATGGTCTTAAAAACAAGCCTTTTCCTCTACTGTTGACAAAAGTCTGAAAACAGTAATGATACTCTAGACAATACAGAATCACTGGCATTACCCCCTCACCAGTGTCTAAAGTGGCCAGGGTATAACCAGTCTCCAAAATATGCCAGTTAAAAAGCAGTTGACTCATTCATTACAACACTAGTCGTATACACATAGGATGATTATATATCCCAATTTTCCCTGGACAGTTTTATGTTGTAACTACAATCAGTGCCTCTTTTACTCACAAACACATCCCAGGTAGAATGATAAATTATATGTCCCATCTCGGTTTATGCATGGATATGAGGCCTAAAGAAAGATAAGCTTTTAAATTTCACCGTACCTCCTGTACTTCAAGCTTATGTATGTCATTAGACTGTCAAGATACCGGCATGTTGGTCCTGAACCATAACCCTGTTAGTTACAGTATCATTTGCCAAAAACCAAAATAAATGGATTCATAATTTTTTTTCTACTATGTTCATATACTGCTGCTTTAAGAAAAGCCATAATAAAATTTCAATATTAATACAACTTTATGCTCCCATAGGTAAAATGAAGTTTACTCCTATTAAAATATTTTTATATTTTAATATAGACTATTTAATCTTTTAAGACACTTAGATATGTACTCCCCCCCACCCCATTGTCTCCTCTTTTATTCATAGTATAGTAGATACTTGAAAAACAAAGCCAGAAAACAACTTTGGAATTTTCGTCATTTTTATAGGTATCATATAAAGCAGGTTGCATTTAATTCTCCATGGAGTAAAGTTTGGAAATGAGGCTGAATTATTTGCAGATGACAAATTTTAGACCCTAAAACATGCTTGGTACATTGGAGAAAATTAAATCACTTGAGCCATCAAGTTTTTCTTAAAGCATCTCGATATGCTTTTGACTGATACCATCTGTTATCTCCTGAAAAAATTATTTTCCTTTGGAAGGTATTCATCAAATTATAGGTGACATATTTGTTTGAGAATATAGTAGACCATCTGGTTCTACAAAAACGTGTCTTTAAAAAATATTGCCATCCTATCTCAGCTACACCATCCATATTTTTCAGAAGCTTTTTTTTTTTACACTCCCAAAACAGAAACACATGATATTTTTGGCTCCTGGTTAAAGAAGCAAAGAAAAACATTTACAAAAAGATTTTTGTAAGCACCATGATATTCTACAGCTATACACTAAAAGAATAAGTAGGTGACCAAAATAGAGTGTGGAGAAGAAAGGAAGAAGGCATGGTGAGCTCAATGAATATTTCATATCCTGAATAGAAAGACACTGAAACAAAGGGCTTCACAACCTTCTCCCTGCATAGATGAGCTCTGTAGAATACCAAGGTATATTACCTTATTTGTAATCAAGAAAATGAATATTGAGTTTACAGACATATTCTCATTCCTATGACTATCCTGCAATTGCAGCTCAGTGATATAAAAAATTATTTTCTTTTCCTAAGGATGCTTTTCTACTTATTAAAATAAGAGATGAGAAACCTAAGAAAATAACCTCACTTCTGATTCCCTATTTGGGCTCAGTAAACTTTGTGCTTAGTCACTCAGTTGTGTCGGACTCTTTGCGACCCCATGAACTAGCCCATCAGGCTCCTCTGTCCATGGGATTCTCCAGGCAAGAATACTGGAGTGGGTTGCCATGCCCTCCTCCAAGGGATCCTCCCAACACAGGGATTGAACTCAGGTCTCCCACACTGCAGGCAGATTCTTTACCATCTGAGCCACCAGGGAAGCCCCTCAGTAAACTTGGAAAGACCAGATTTTCTCCAACTATAAAATGGGTCATTTTCTTACCAGAACAAAGCTTATCAATATCAAGCCATTTTTTTTTAACACTGTGAACTACAGCAATTGTTCTCAGACATTCAACCATATATTTCACCAGTTCTTGCAAGTGGTGGTAAAACACTGTGAAAGAAAGTAGCAAGATGTTCCTATTAAGGATATTCATATATTTCACCACATTTAAAGGGTATCATACTCAATAACCTCAGATATGCAGATGACACCACCCTTATGGCAGAAAGTGAAGAGGAACTCAAAAGCCTCTTGATAAAAGTGAAGGTGGAGAGTGAAAAAGTTGGCTTAAAGCTCAACATTCAGAAAACGAAGATCATGGCATCTGGTCCCACCACTTCGTGGGAAATAGATGGAGAAACAGTGTCAGACTTTATTTTTCTGGGCTCCAAAATCACTACAGATGGTGACTGCAGCCATGAAATTAAAAGACGCTCACTCCTTGAAAGGAAAGTTATGACCAACCTAGATAGCATATTCAAAAGCAGAGACATTACTTTGCCAACAAAGGTTCGTCTAGTCAAGGCTATGGTTTTTCCTGTGGTCATGTATGGATGTGAGAGTTGGACTGTGAAGAAAGCTGAGCGCTGAAGAATTGATGCTTTTGAACTGTGGTGTTGGAGAAGACTCTTGAGAGTCCCTTGGACTGCAAGGAGATCCAACCAGTCCATTCTGAAGGAGATCAGCCCTGGGATTTCTTTGGAAAGAATGATGCTAAAGCTGAAACTCCAGTAGTTTGGCCACCTCATGCGAAGAGTTGACTCATTGGAAAAGACTCTGATGCTGGGAGGGATTGGGGGCAGGAGGAGAAGGGGACGACAGAGGATGAGATGGCTGGATGGCATCACTGACTCGATGGAAGTGAGTCTGAGTGAACTCCTGGAGTTGGTGATGGACAGGGCCCTGGCGTGCTGCGATTCATGGGGTCGCAAGGAGTCGGACACGACTGAGCAACTGATCTGATCTGATCTGATGCTCATTTCTCCATTTAAAAACATTTGCTGAGCCCTTATTATGTGGCCAGCACTACCAAACACTGAGGATCTAATATTGAACAAAAACAGATATAGCCCCTGGGCCTGGGAGTTTAAAATCTAGTAAATTCAAGAAGCATTATTTAAAGGACAACAGGGGACTTCCCAGGTGGTCCAGTGGTCAAGATTCTACACCGATAATACATGGGTTCAATCCCTGGTCAGGGAACTAAGATACCACATGACACACAGTACAGCCAGAAAAAAAAAAAAAAAAAAAATCAACACATGTAAAATTAGAAGTGTAAAAAGAGTTATGGAGACAGAGACATGAAGTACATTGTGTTGTGTGTGTGTGTGTTAGTCACTCAGTCATGTCTGACTCTTTGAGACCCCATGGACTGTAGAACACCAGGCTCCTCTGTCCAGGGAATTCTCCTCCATGAAGTTCTCCAGGCAAGAATATTGGAGTAGGTAGCCATTGCCTTATCCAGGAGATCATCCCAACACAGGGATCAAGCTAGGAGTTCGAAAGGTCACAGTATCTGTGAGGAAGTAATACATGATATGAGATACTGAGTGTGAGGAGGAGTTAATTCAGTAAGGAGGGGAGGAAAGAGCCTTGCCAAAAAGAAGACGTAAAAGCAACAACAAAATTGTCTCACCTTTGACTTGAACTAAAGACCCTCTTAATGAAAGTGAAAGAGAAGGGTGGGAAAAGCTGGCTTAAAACTCATCATTCAAAAAATGAAGATCATTGCATCTGGTCCCATCACTTCATGGCAAATAGTTGGGGAAACAATGGAAACAGTGACAAACTTTATTTTCTTGGGCTCCAAAATCACTGCAGAAGGTGACTGCAGCCATGAAATTAAAAGATGCTTGCTCCTTGGAAGAAAAGCTATGACAAACCTAGACAGCATATTTAAAAAGCAGAGACATTACTATGCTGACAAAGGTCTTTCTAGTCAAAGCCATGGTTTTTCCAGTAGTCATGTATGGTTGTGAGAGTTGGACCATAAAAAAAGCTGAATGCCAAAGAATTGATGCTTTTAATTGTAGTATTGGAGAAGACTTTGAGAGTCCCTTGGACTGCATGGAGATCAAACCAGTCAATCCTAAAGGAAATCAGTCCTAAATATTTATTGAAGGGACTGATGCTGAGGCTGAAGCTCCAATACTTTGACCACCTGATGCAAAGAACTGACTCATTAGAAAGACCCTGATGCTGGGAAAGATTGAAGGTGGGAGGAGAAGGGACGATGGAGGATGAGATGATTGGATGGCATCACCGACTCAATGAACATGAGTTTGAGGAAGCTTCAGGAGTTGGTGATGGACAGGGAAGCCTGGTGTGCTGCAGTCCATTGAGTTGCAGAGTTGGACATGACTGAATGAAAACTGAACTGGACTTGATCATTGTAATATAATTCACATTTTATATCCGAGAAGGAATTAACATTTCTGATAAAATGCTTAAGCAATATTCTGATGGATATTGGTTTTTTAGGAGTCTGGGAACTAGTAACCCTGCTGTCAGTTGACCTGTAACTAGATACTCATTTTCCTTTCTCTCTGGTTCATCCATGATTATGATTGTTGAAGCCGAGTTATTTTTTTCTATACATATCACTACCAAGAGAAATCTCTAAATGATCTACTAGAGATCTTTTCAATTGTAATAAAATTGTAATAAAATGCTCATACAAGTTCATAATTATTGTCAGAAAAGTATTTATTACAGTTTTGGAGGACCCACCAGAGTGAAGGGGATCAAAGCATGCTGGTGAGATTGTGTTGTGTTGCCCAAACCTTCCTGTGCCTGGATTTTGACGGGAAGTTTTTGCTAATATGTCAAAACTTGAGCTCACTCTCATGTTCACATATCAAAGTTCAATGACCATTGTATCTGTCTTCTATTATTATTACAAGTTACCATACATTAGCATCTTGAAACAACAGAAGCCTCTTACCTCATGCCTCTTTAGATCAGAAGTTCAGGAACAGGGCAGCTCAGTTGGTTCCTCTGCCTTAGAGTCTCAGACTGAAATCAGAGTGTCGGCTGGACTATGTTCCTTTCTAGGTGCTCTGAGGATAAATCTTCTGAACTTGTTCAAGTTGAAGAACAAATTCAGTTCATGTGGTTATAGGACTGAGGTATCCATTTCTTTGCTGGCTATCAACTGTTCACCTTTCTTGGCTCTCTTAAATCTGCTTAGTTCCCTTGTCTTCCATCTTTAAACCAGCAACAGTGCATCAGGTCCTTCTCACACTTCAAATCTTTCTGACTTCCCTTTCAACCCCATCTCTTCTATTTCCAGCTGGAGGAAGTCTCTACTTTTACAGGTCCAAATGTAGTGGCTCAGACAATAAAGAATCTACCTGCAATGTGGGAGACCCAGGTTCGATCCCTGGGTCAGAAAGATCCTTGGGAGAAGGAAATGGCTACCCACTCCAGTATTCTTGCTTAGAGAATTCCATGGACAGAGGAGCCTGGCAGGCTACAGTCATTGGGTCATAAAGAGTCAAACACAACTGAGTGACTAACATTTTCACATGATTCTTAACACCCAGATAATCCAGGATATAATCTTAATTGCACCTGCAAAGTCCCTTTTGCCATGTAACATAGGATCCATGGGATTCATAGTTTCCAGGGATAAGGGCATTGGCATATTTGGGGGGGGGGGTCTATTATTTAGCCATTTTAGAGGATGACTGTCTATCAGCCATCTTAAAAGATGACTATTTTTGACACATTTTGCCATCCAAGGTGAGAACTTGTTAAGTTAGTTTAGGTTTGCAGTTTGGGTCCTATCACTGACCTCCTTCAGAGTAGGACTGTGTGATTTGACATGTAAGGGATATCAATTTCCCTCAGGAAGGGGAACTAGATATGATATCCCACGGTTTTGGTAAATGCACTTACCAGTTCTGCGGTAAATGTTGAGAACTTCTAGAGATGTTTGAGGAATTCATGAGTATATACTGCCTTCCTGCAGGGCTTATTTTTGGACACATTTGTGTCTGCTTTCGGGCTAGAATATTGTATTTGACTCAGAATTCTCTATATGTTTGCCTGTGTATTTCAGAAGCTGCTTGTAGGCCCTTGCATTCGCAGTCAGTAGAAATTCTCTGGGAATCTTAGATACACAGCTTCCCGTTTGCTGTGAGCAGCTGTTCTCTAATTTTTGGTTTTAGGATTCCTTTATACTCTTTTTTTTTTTTTTTTTTGCCATTCTGGTAGAGTTTAATATTCATAGTGGCAAGGGTTTTAAAGCTATCATATATACTAAATTAAGGCATCTAATTTTTTATTTGTTTTTTTTTTTCAGGTGAGCTAGTCTTGACCTTTTGTGCCATTTATTTTTTTTTAAATTTTATTTTATTTTTAAACTTTACATAATTGTATTAGTTGTGCCAAATATCAAAATGAATCCGTCACAGGTATACATGTGTTCCCCAACCTGAACCCTCCTCCCTCCTCCCTCCCCATACCATCCCTCTGGGTCGTCCCAGTGCACTAGCCCCAAGCATCCAGTATCGTGCATCGAACCTGGACTGGCAACTCATTTCATACATGATATTTTACATGTTTCAATGCCATTCTCCCACCCTCTCCCTCTCCCACAGAGTCCATAAGACTGTTCTATACATCAGTGTCTCTTTTCCTTTATACTCTTAATGAGAATTAAGGATGCCAAATAGCTTTTTAATGGGAGTTCTATCCATGGATTTTTAATATTTCAAATTAAAAGCCAAGAAAAAATGAACATATTTCTTAATTCTTTTATAAATGTAACAATTTCATATAGCATAAATACCATATTTCTATGAAGAGCTAAAAATTACCCAGGACAAAAGCATATTTAGTTATAAGACAAGGGTTGTGCTACTGTTTTGCAAAACTCTTAATATCTGGCTTAATAGAAGATAAGCTGTGTTCTCATGTCCACTTCTATATTCGGCCTGTTGTAATATGTTGTTTTGATTTGAGTAATGAAGCAACCTGGATTTTCACAGGTAAATATTTGGAAAAGGGAGAAATAGTTAACAGCCTTTCAAATAATTGTGAACTCTTTGACACTACAAGTCTATAAATGGTAGTTTTTGAAAAGGTTAGTTGCATGTGGAATTTGATACCATATGAACAAACTTTTTGTATCTCATTACATTAAAATCCATGGTTTTAATTTGTTTGAATGCATATTTTTGGCACATATATAATTTTGCAACATCATGCATTTGTCATTTGGAAAATACAGATTCCCTGAGTTATGAGGATCTTCCAAATACTGACAAAAATTTCATTATAAAATAGCCAAAATATCACTTTAGTTGGTATCATCACCAATATCAAAAGACTGTTATGAAGCTGTGAAGCTTCTTGTGGCAGAAATAAGTTTTCCAAAATGCAAATTTTGTACTTGACAGTTCAAATTTTATCACTGGCAACAAATACTATGAAATCTTTTTCTTGATGTGACACTAACCTCATTCATTTTCAGAAATGTGTCTGCCAACTACCAAGACTGAATAACCCAGTTTTTCCTTCACATAAAAGCAGTATTAAATGAAAAAAAATGCTGCTAGTTGCAGGGCTTGTCATTTATATCACAGTGGGGCTATCGAATTCAAATCAAATAGACCTTCCAGCCAAGGGGACCCCGAAGAACTTTTGGCCTGTTTTTGAGTTATTGACAAAAGTTCTAAAATACTTTAAAACATGGAATTATTAAATTACAGATAATTTGAATTTATGATGGTATATTTATTGCTGAGTAACAAGCAATTCCAATATTTAAAGCATTAAAAGAAAAGATTTATCATTCTTCATAATACTATGATTTAAACAAATGATTCATCTGCTGGTTTTGCCTGATCTCATTCATGCAGCCAGTTCAGCTGGAGAGTCAACCATGTGAGAAGATCCAAGATGGTCTCACTCACGTCAGACAGTTAATGACTGTGATCTCTGGGAACCCTGGTTTTTCTCTTGGTGTCTTTTCATCCTCCAGTAGGCTAGACTGGCTTCCAAACATGGTGATCTCAGGGCAAAAGTTCAAAAAAGTGAAAGTAGAACTTGCCACACTCCATTAGCCTAAGAATGTCACAAAGTTTGATGGAAGGGCCTGCAAAGACTCTATGGCCATATTTAATACATCATAAATGGCCACTGAAGGTCTCTTTTAATGTAATTAAAACAAGTCACCTTAGAGAAATGTTCAAATCAAATAGCCACAAAATTTCTTATTGTTAGTGTCTGCCTTAGATGATGGGGATTAATGTATTCCCAAAAAGACAACACAAGTCTTAAGTGTGAGTTCTTTAAAATATTGCTCAATTGCTTTTTAAGGACATGTTTAAAGAAGGATGGGGACCTGGCAAAAGGTCATAAAACTTCCCACGGGCCAAATAAAAGACAATTTCAGTATCAAAATAAACAGTAATAATAGATTATTTCAATTTAAATAAAAGAAGACCCCATGAATCCATACTGATACAAATTAATAGAAAAGACTGCTTTCCTTATAGTGGAATGCCAAGTAATAAATGTAGAAGGAATACTGGAATTAGAAAAATCACCATTTGACAACCATTGATTAATAATTGCTTCAGGCAAAAATCGTTCAAGACACTAAAGCTGCTAGGCATAAGGTTGAGGAGAATGTAATAGGGAAACTGAAATCTGACTCGACATTGGATCTGGGTTTGTTTTTTTTTTAACTTTGACCTCTTATAGTTGCTTTTTGCTATAAGTCAAGAATTTTGGCTATAACCTGAAATATACAGGACAGTTCATTCTCAAGGCCCTGATCTTTAGAGGTATAACACTTTTCCATTCATATCGAGATAAAAAGTTGCTGAACAGATAATAACATTTGTTTTGCTGGAGGTTTACAGGAACATCGTGACTGGACCCACTTGAACAACTGCAAGAACAAAGGAGTCTGGCACCAAAAAGTGTTCAGCCACCAGCCACACACCCCCACCTTTTCACAAAACAGAAGCCTAAATTCTTACTGGGGTAAGATGATTCTTTGAGATACCATCTTGGTCTGCTGGCTTTCTAAATAAAGTCGCTATTCCTTGACTCTAACAACTCATCTCTCCCTTTACTGGCCTATCCTGTACTACTGAGCAGTATAAGCCTGGACTCAGTAATAAGAAGAGGAATAATTTACAAGATCTCAAAAGAATTTCCTACAGAAGACATTTTAATTAAAGAAAGAAGAAGTCTGGCAAATATGACCTTAACCAAATGATCAAAGTTAGCTTCACCAGTAATAAAAAACATAAATGTGACGGGCTCCTGATAATGTACACTGAGAAGAACACAACTTTTGTAACATTCTTGCCAAAATTGCATAGCCCAAATTTAATCAAAATGAAATCTCAGACAATTATGAATTGAGGAAGATTCCACCTCAATAAGTGAACTACTCTTCAAAAATGTTGGGTATGAAAGAAAAAGAATGATTTAGGAGTTAGTCCAGATTGAAGGAAAGTAAAATGATAGGAAAGCTATTGCAATGTGTCTTTCTAGATTGGATTTTATACTCTAAAGTGTTTTTTAAAGTACATTAGCAGGGCAGTTAGTGAAATCTGAATCAGGTCTTGGGATTAGATAATAGTATTGTACTGGTGTTAATTTCCTGATTTTGTAATTGTGCCATGGTTATAAAAGCAATATACTTATTAACAGGAAATATATACTGAAGTGTTTATGGCATTATGAAGTGTTACGGGGGCTTCCCAGATGACTCAGTGGTAAAGAATCTGCCTGTCAATACAGGGGAAATGTTTTCCATCCCTGGGTCGGGAAGATAACTGGCAGTAGGAAATGGCCACCCACTCCAGTATTCTTGCCTGTAAAGTTGCATGGACAGAGGGGCCTGGAGGGCTACAGTCCATGGCGTCACAAAGAGTTTGACATGACTGAACAACTGAGCCTGCATGCAAAGTGTTACAAACCTGCAGCTTATTCACAAATGATTCAAAAATTATAATACTTTTTACATATTTACCTAATACAAGAGAAAACATAAGTGTGTTTAAAGTGTTAATGTTTGAAGCATCAGTATGAAAGGTAATTTACACAGTTTTTCATAGTGTTTTTTTTACTTTTCCTGAAATAATTTATTGTATTTAATAAACTTTTAAATTTAAAAAAATTAAATAAAACTATAACTGAGCAGAACCTCATGGGGCCTTCCTAAGGCAGATCCTACCATTTTCCTCTGTCTGTCTCTTGTCTGCAGGAAAATTTTGGACTCCTAGGCCTTCCCTAAGCTACAAAGAATTCATTTAATTCTTCCAAAGAGAAGTGAGAAAATGCAGTAACAAAAGAAAATAGTCAAGCAAACAAAAGAATAATAGTTTATCCACTAAAAAGGCAAGAACCTTTAGCTCCTTCTCAAGGGCTGTAGAGAATATTCTGAGCCATATCGTTTCAGCTGTTTTTGCAGACACTGAAAAACCTCCACCAGATGGAAAAGCTAACTGAATGCCATCCACAAGCATGTAGACCCCAGACCAATCAGAACCAGAAGGTTGATGATGCTGACTCCTGATTATCTCACCACCAATCAGAAGAATTTCCCCCAGCTGATCACATACCCTACAACCCTCTTCCTCACCCTGTCTTTAAACCCTTTCCCTGGAAGCCATCAGGGAGTTCAGGCCTTTTCCTTTGTACCTTAGCTTTCGGCACTCCTTGCTTGGTGCCCTGCAGTATATACCACATTTTCCTTAACCACAACCTGGTGTCAGTAGATTGGTTTTACTGCACTGGTGAGCAGACTCATTTGGTTTGATAACAAAATCAATTTAGAAATTACTCTTCAAAGATAGAGAATTTAAATGATCTTCTCTTGAGCCAAAATATAAAATTGTATGCAAGACTTAAAAGAACCAGTAGCAAACTACTAAGTCTGCATATATTATTTTTACAACACTCTGGTATTACATATCCTAACATAAACATAGGAACATTTTGGCTGGTAATTTTTAAGACTAAATTCTGAAATTCAAAGCTGAGTGAAAAGTGAAAGTTCAATCATCAAAGAGTCACTTCGGATGAGATTCAAGATGCATCAGAACATTGCCAACAAAAAGTCTTAGAAAACAGTTTTAAAAATCTGCAAAAATAAGTCTTGGTTTGAGAAATGTAGCAGTTAGGAAAACTCATGTAAACACAAAGATCTCAGAGCTGTTCAAATTAGTCCAAATCTATTTCAGATTTCTGGCTTCTAAAATCTATAAATAACTGCTATAATTTAACATGAAAAAGGAAGCAATCCAAATAAATCTAATGGGCAATCGGCAGGGATAAATCTTCACAAAGGAAGACAATGAACATGTGAAAAGGCCTCAACATATTAGGAAAATGCAAATTAAAACCACAATGAAATTCCATTAGAGTTACACTAAAAGGTTAGAAATCTAAATTTGTTTTAAATTGACAGCTCCAAATATTGGTGAGGATACAGAGCAACTGAACTCGAATATATTGTTGATTAGATTGTAAAATGGTTGTTGGGCTGCACCTGCCAGGCTTGCAAGCCCTGTACCTGCCCAGCTTTAAGACCAAAGGGAGAGCCTGGAGTTGGCGGCGACAGAAGCATCAACGGTCTAACCCAGGGGTCCCCAAGCTTTTCGGCAGCAGAGACCAGTTTTACAGAAAACAGTTTTTCCATAGGCTCAGGGGTTGGGGGATGGTTTGGGGATGATTCAAGCACTTTATTGTGCACTTTATTTCAATTTTTATTCTACATCTCCACCTCAGATCATCAGGCATTAGGTCCCAGAGGTCGGGGACCCCTTGTTCAATGGATAGGGGATCTTACTTACATTTCTGAAGCAAGGTCCTGGAGCAACACTGCCCGCTGCGCAACTGGTGGGCAGAACATGGCGGCAGCCCATGCTTAGGGGAGGGGAGGTTACTATTTATGGAGTAATTAGTGTCAGGTGGCTCATTGGTTACCAGGAACTAGCAAAAGGGCACGTCTCTCATGGCCCCTTTGATTAGCTAACAGTTGGAGATGAGCTGATTTAAAGGTTAGAACAATCACTAATGGGCTTCCACAATTGCTCAACAGTAAAGAATCTGCCTGCAATACAGGAGACACAGGAAAAGCAGGTTCGATCCCTGGGTCAGGAAGATCCCCTATGGGAGGAAATGGCAACCCACTCCAGTATTCTTTCCTGGAGAATCCCATGGACAGAGGAGCCTGGTGGGCCACAGCTTGCCAGAGGGCTACAGGTTGCAAAGCGTCGCACATGACTGAACACAAGTGCAGCTGGACAATCACTAGCTGGGATGGGGACAATTAGGTGAGCTATGTGAGTGTAGGTGTAGGCGAAGCAGGCACTGGTTGAGCGATTTACAGAGACGGTAAGAGAGAAGTCAATTAGGTGGCCCAATCATACAGTTCTAAAAATAACTGTGTTCCAATTACAGAAAGACACAAAATTCTCCAAAACAGGGAATGAATATATTTCATTTAATTGTGGGAGTCCCTGGTGACTAAGATTAAAAACACAACAAAACAAAAGGTAAACAGATAGGCATCGGGCCAATCTAAAGAAAAGTTTCTGTATTAAGATTTTACCATTATTCAAAAAATTTTAAACAGTATAAAAGTGTTTTAATTATGAATAAATGCTTATAAATAAATATCTTATTAAAAGGTTACAATATTCAGTACTCCTAATTATGGTAATACTTGGATGGATTAAATATTTTCACAGTGTGGGATAAAATGCAAACAACATTTTTGTTGACACCTGATCCTCATTTCTTTTCTGACAGGGAGTCAATTTATTGGAAATAACTTACATCTGTCTTATAGATAAATAAATAATCACTAACTGCACTCACTGAAGTTCATGGTTCATGTATTGCTGAAGCCTGGCTTAGAGAATTTTGAGCATTACTTTACCAGCGTGTGAGATGAGTGCAATTATGCAGTAGTTTGAGCATTCTTTGGCATTGCCTTTTTTTTGGATTGGAATGAAAACTGACTTTTTCCAGTCCTGTGGCCACTGCTGAGTTTTCCAAATTTGCTGGCATATTGAGTGCAGCACTTTCACAGCATCATCTTTCAGGATTGAAATAGCTCCACTGGAATTCTATCACCTCCACTAGCTTTGTTCATAGTGATGCTTTCTAAGGCCCACTTGACTTCACATTCCAGGATGTCTGGCTTTAGGTGAGTGATCACACCATCGTGATTATCTGGGTCATAAATGTCTTTTTTGTACAGTTCTTCTGTGTATTCTTGCCACCTCTTCTTAATATCTTCTGCTTCTTTTAGGTCCATACCATTTCTGTCCTTTATCGAGCCCATCTTTGCATGAAATGTTCCCTTGGTATCTCTAATTTTCTTGAAGAGATCTCTAGTCTTTCCCATTCTGTTGTTTTCCTCTATTTCTTCACATTAATTGCTAAGGAAGACTTTCTTATCTCTCCTTGCTATTCTTTGGAACTCTTTATGGCAGAAAGTGAAGAGGAACTAAAAAGCCGCTTGATGAAAGTGAAAGAGAAGAGTGAAAAAAGTTGGCTTAAAGCTCAATATTCAGAAAACGAAGATCATGGCATCTGGTCCCATCACTTCATGGGAAATAGATGGGGAAATAGTGGAAACAGTGTCAGATTTTATTTTGGGGGCTCCAAAATCACTGCAGATGGTGATTGCAGCCATGAAATAAAAAGACGCTTACTCCTTGGAAGGAAAGTTATGACCAACCTAGATAGCATATTCAAAAGCAGAGACATTACTTTGCCAACAAAGGTCCGTCTAGTCAAGCCTATGGTTTTTCCTGTGGTCATGTAAGGATGTGAGAGTTGGATTATAAAGAAAGCTGAGCGCCGAAGAATTGATGCTTTTGAACTGTGGTGTTGGAGAAGACTCTTGAGAGTCCCTTGGACTGCAAGGAGATCCAACCAGTCCATTCTGAAGGAGATCAGTCCCGGGTGTTCTTTGGAAGAAATGATGCTAAAGCTGAAACTCCAGGACTTTGGCCACCTCATGAGAAGAGTTGACTCATTGGAAAAGACTCTGATGCTGGGAGGGATTGGGGGCAGGAGGAGAAGGGGCCGACAGAGGATGAGATGGCTGGATGGAATCACCAACTCGATGGACATGAGTTTGGGTAAACTCCAGGAGTTGGTGATGGACAGGACGTGCTGCGATTCACGGGGTCGCAAAGAGTCAGACATGACTGACTGAGCAACTGAATTGATCTGAACTGAACTGCACTGAGCTTTTAAGATCACAGAGATGTAGATATGTATCTAAAACTATACTCTGTCAAAATTATGAACATCTGACCACTGTTCTTGTAAACTTCAAGCAACGCTATATATTACCTAAATCCACACAGTTACCTTGTTTGTATTATCTGAGTAAAATTTGGGGTATAAATGTTCAATACCAGGTAAATTTAGCATTCTTTAATGTCAACTTAAATTGTAAGTCTAAGACCCTTAATTAAATTTATGACTTCAGACTTAATTAACTTTAAGACCTAAGGCTTAGAAAAACTTAAGTAATTAAAATAAATAGAAGTCTCTCCTTGTGACGGAGGATATGGTACTTGGCAAGTAGAGACACAAGCAGTAGTGTCAAACAGAAACACTGGGTGACTACACCGTAATTTTTACTTACGTGCTGTTATTCATTCACACATTTGTTCTTGCTAATACTCATTTTAAGAGGATAAAATTAACAGAGTGAAATATTGTCTTAAAATGTGCTTGAGTGCCTCCCTAGTGGCTCAGTGGTGAGAATCTGCCTGCCAATGCAGGGGACACAGGTTCTATCCCTGGTCCCAGAAGATCCCACATGCTGAAAGACAACTAAGCCCCTGTGCCAACTGCTAAGCCAGCTCTCTAGAGCCCACATGCCTAGACCCCGTACTCCACAACAAAAGAAGCCACTGCAATGAGAAGCCCGCGCACTGCAACTACAGAGTAGCCCTTGCTCAGTGCAGCTGGAGAAGGCCCTCACACAGCAAAGAAGACCAAGAACAGCCACAGACAAATAAATCTTTAAAAAATGTGCATTTAAAAACTAATGGTTTATTTAAGCAGTATCATCTCATTATGTAGTACATATATATTTTAAATAAAAACATTTGGAGGTAATAAGATTAAATTTTAAAGGAAGTTATGTATAACAGAGAAAGCGAGCTCTGGTAGCTCACAAATAAAATTGGTCTTTGTAGGCTGTACAAAAATATTTTTGTTTTCTTCATGTTCTACCCAGATGTCAGGATTTTTTTCCTTTGGGAAGGGTTTATTGAGAATTGAGCTATTCTGGCATATTTCACAAATATAAACAATCATAAGCAAATCCACCAGAAAAATAAGGGATTTCTCACTTGGGTAAAGTTAACATTCTTTTGGTAGTTGTAATGTATTAACTACATTAATACATTAATGTATATTACCTACTAATACATTAATGTATATTAACTACTCTGGTTAATAATTTAGGCAAATATGTGGCTATTTCTTTTTCTTAGAAACTTATGATTTTACTCAACCATAATTCCATTGATAATCTATCCAGGATAAGTCCTCAAACACCATATTAAACTGACCAGGTGTTTTTCATACTCCATCATCTCTGTTACTCCCCTGAAGCACAGACCCTCTCTCTTTGGAACCAAGGGTTGGCCCCTGGAAAGGAAGTACACTGTCAATAGTGAGTTAGGATAGATAGGCTCCACATTTTCTTAGTTAAGTAAAAAAGAGAAGCTCAGCCAAACCTAAATTATTAATATGAATATAATGTAGTAATTGCATTACCTTTGAGGATGGATAGAAATATATTCATGTTCATGAACTTGGGCTGACATGGTCACTTCCAACAAATTCACTTCTAAGAAAATTTTATTTATGGGTTTCAAACACTTGGGTCAACAACTCTGGTTCTGGCCCAAATGAAGAATTTTGGATTTTCTCTCTTGCCTAAAAAAAAAAAAAAAAAAATATGTAATAATTTTCAAGATACTGAACATCAAGCAATGGAAGACAGCGATCCTTGAGAGATGAACGATGAATAAGGTGAGCCCTATGACTATCCCAACCAAGTACTTTGGTAGAGTTTCAGACCAGAGTATGGATGAAAGGACCGATAAACTGAACAAGTTCAATGACTTAGAATTCCTTGAAAGGCATAAACTACCAAAACTCACTCAAGAATAACTAAATAACCTGGATAGCCCTATATGTACTGAATATTGTATAGTATATTAAATAAAGAAATTGAATTTTTAGGTAGAAACCTTCTGACAAAGGAAACTCCAAGCCCTGGAGGCTTCAATGGTGAATTCTACCAAATATCTAGAGAGAAATGGTTTCGCTTTTTCAGAAACACTTCTAAAAAAATTGAAAAGGAGGGCATACTTCACAATCCATTCTAAAAGAAAGGGCATTGCTGTATTACTACAACCAGACAAAGATACTATAAGAAGACCAATCATCAGTATCCCTCATTAATATACATGTCAAAATTTGAAATAAAATTTTTGCAAACCAAATATAACAATATATAAAATGTACAATACATCATGAATGGGGCTTCCCTGTTGGCTCAAACAGTAAAGAATCTGCCTGCAATGTGGGAGACCAGAGTTTGATCCCTGGGTCAGGAAGACCCCTGGAGAAGGGAATGTCTACCCACTCCAGTATTCTTGTCTGGAGAATTCCATGGACAGAGGAGCCTGGCAGGCTATAGTCCATGGGGTCACAAGTAGCTGGACATAACTGATCAACTAGCACTTTGAACTTTTTAATATGTTAGTTTTATTCCAGGAATGTAAGATCAGCTTATAATTTGAAAATCAACAAATATAATTCACCACATTAAACAACTAGAAAAGGGGAAAAAAGCATATGATATGTCAATAGATACAGGAAAGGATTTAACAAAATCCAACATCCTTTCCTAATAAAAAATTTCTCAATGAACTGAAAATAAGAAAGAACTTTCTCAACCTGATAAAGGGCATTTATGAAAAATGTATAGGTAACATGAGACTTTATGATGAATGTTTTCACCTTAATTTCAGGAACAAGACAAGGATGTCTGCTTCAGCTATTTCAGTTCAATACTGTACCAGGAGTTTTAACCAGATGAATAAAGCTAGAACAAAGAATAAAAGAAATTTATATAGGAGAAGAAGTAAGACTGTTATTATTCATGTATGATATCATTGTCTATGTAGAAGATCCAATGGAATCCACAAAAAAAAAAAAGCTTTGACTTTATGAATTCTTAATATGGGAACTGTAAATGTAATTAGTGGACTCTCAAAAGAATTTAAGTGTAATGACTCTAATATTTGGAATTCAGGAGTGTTTTTAAATGAGTTGAGCTTGGGGGAAAAAGTCACAATTATTTTGGATAAAAGATGTTGTTATAAAGTTCACTAACATTCAGAAAACTAAGATCATGGCATCTGGTCCCATCACTTCATGGGAAATAGATGGGGAAACAATGGAAACAGTGTCAGATTTTATTTTGGGGGGCTCCAAAATCACTGCAGATGGTGATTGCAGCCATGAAATTAAAAGACGCTTACTCCTTGGAAGGAAAGTTATGACCAACCTAGACAGCATATTGAAAAGGAGAGATATTACTTTGCCAACAAAGGTCCATCTAGTCAAGGCTATGGTTTTCCAGTGGTCATGTATGGATGTGAGAGTTGGACTGTGAAGAAAGCTGAGGGCCGAAGAACTGATGCTTTTGAACTGTGGTGTTGGAGAAGACTCTTGAAAGTCCCTTGGACTGCAACAAGATCCAATCAGTCCATCCTAAAGGAGATCAGTCTGGGGTGTTCATTGGAAGGACTGATGCTGAAGCTGAAACTCCAGTACTTTGGCCACCTCATGTGAAGAGTTGACTCATTGGAAAAGACCCTGATGCTGGGAGGGATTGGGGGCAGGAGGAAAAGGGGACGACAGAGGATGAGATGGCTGGATGACATCACCGTCTCGATTGACATGAGTTTGAGTGGACTCTGGGAGCTGATGATGGACAGGGAGGCCTGGCATGCTGTGATTCACGGGGCCGCAAAGAGTCAGACATGACTGAGTGACTGAACTGAACTGAATTCTAACCACATAATATCTGTAAATAATCAAAGTGCTGATAGTACTTATGATGATTTTGTAAAAATAGTACATATATGAATTGGCCTTGCTATAAAGCTACTTATTAAATAGGTCAAATATTATATAAGCACAGTGTCTTTACTGATTCCCTGTACACCATTCATGGCAATGTAGCTGTTTGCATGGTTTCAACATAATTAGAAAAAACAAATTTATAATTATAACTGTACCAGAAATGTCACACTTGAAGGCAAAGTGCATTTCATTAAGTGGACAAACCCACTCTAAAAGAATTAGAACTGAACTTCATGTATGGGATTTGGTTTGGTACCCATTCTATGACTAATAGGATTCCAGCCTTACAAGAATATATATCATCACTCCTGGCAAGTCAGATACAATCATGAATTTGAGCTCTTAGAGGTGAAAAATTATTTTTGTTGTTGTTCAGTTGCTCAGCAGTGTCTGCCTCTTTGCGATCCCATGGGCTGCAGCACACCAGGCTCCTCTGTCCTCCACTATCAAGTAGAGTTTGTTCTGATTCATGTCCATTGAGTCGGTGATGCTAACCAACCATCTCATCTTCTGTTGCCTCTTCTCCTTTTGCCTTCAATCTTTCCCAGAGTCAGGGTCTTTTCCAATGAGTTGGCTCTTCACATCAGGTGGCCAAAGTGCTGGAGCTTCAGCATCAGTCCTACATTTTTAGGGATGGTGGTTAATCCTAGAAAAAAACAGCCACTTTTTCTTTGATTCCTTGCCTCAGAGTAGACAAGGTGACAAGAGCAGATACAAGTAAGGAGGTTTGGAAGGAAGGGGGAAAGAAAGAGGGAAAAATTAAAGAAAAAAAGGAAGGGAAGGGAACTGGAAAGTAGAGAACTGAGGAGAGGAAGGAGAGAAAAAGTTGAGGAAAGAAGGAGATGAATAAGGAGGAGAGAGAAGAGAAGAAAGGACATGGATGGGAGGAGAGAAAAGGAAATTCTGGAATAATAATGGAGCCTGGATTTTTTTTTTTAATCTCTGAATAGAAATTAATTATCTGTCTTTAAAATGGAGTAGTTCTAGTTTTGTTAAGCTAACAGCAAAGGCATTAATCAACACTTTTAATTGAACTTAGGTAAATAAAATAGGCCATGTTGAAAAGAACATAGATAATATAAAATCTTTAGTCCATAGACTATATAAAACAGCTAATATTGATCTTGAGTTGCCACAAGATTTTGTTTGGAAATTTTCCTATTACACTGGGAAAGGATATCAGTATATGATGAAACACCATTGCAAGCATGATTCCATATATAGTGCATAGATGAAACTATGTCTAATTTTTGCCATTTATTACAAAATGTAAAAGAGACTGACTGGGCCAAAAACATCCAGTGAGTGATCTTAGCACAAATATGCAATGAGAATCTTTTTTTTTTTTTTTGGTCTGAGAGAGATCTTTGAAGATTTTCTGAGTCAAAAGGAGGACTTTAAAAAACTGTCCAAATCTGCTCTGAGACAGAATCTTTTTCTGGTAATATAATGTACAACCTCATCTCAAGAAAAGATTGGTAGTCCTGATGAACTGTTTAAGCAGTTTCTGATGAATGTAAAATGGATTAAAACCTCTTTGAAGAAACTAGTAACCCACCCAACCCAGATGACTGTCATTAGACCTGAAACTAAATTTACTTTTTAATTTCACTTCTCTTTTCCCCATAAATGTCTCTACCAAGAAAGAAATCCTTGAAATGGCCTGCTATTTTACAAGTCTGTAAAATCCTTGATGTGTGTACATAGCTCAATGTTATTTAATGGCACTTTGTGTAAAAGGAATAGTAAATTGTAACTTACTAATGGACTTTTAAAAATGACAGTGTTAAAGATAAATTATATTGCTCTTGCTTAAGAAAAACACACCAAAATCATCACTACGTTAGATACTGTTTTGAGGGGGAAATAATTCCAGAATTATCAGTAACAATATGTCGTGTGACATGACAATCACTTCTGGGGTGACATGGGACATATGCCTAAACAGAGGGAATAAGAACAGTTATAAGATTTATCAGGAAAACCAGCTGGTATCTAAGGTTCTGAGCAGGATTAAACATCACAAATGGGTTATGGGTATCAGGTAAAGTAGTCACGAGATAGCATGTCACATAAGCACAGTGATTGCTAAGGAAGAAATGCTGCTGCTACTAAGTCGCTTCAGTCGTGTCTGACTCTGTGCGACCCCATAGATGGCAGCCCGCCAGACTTCCCCGCCCCTGGGATTCTCCAGGCAAGAATGAACACTGGAGTGGGCTGCCATTTCCTTCTCCAATGCATGAAAGTGAAAAGTGAAAGTGAAGTCGCTGAGTTGTGCCCGACTCCTCTCGACCCCATGGACTGCAGCCCACCAGGCTCCTCTGTCCGTGGATTTTCCAGGCAGAGTACTGGAGTGGGTGCCAATTCTTAGTAAAACAGAATGAAAGTAGTATGACTGCTCCACTCACTCTTCTACAGCATAGAGATTATGGGTTGCCTCAAAGTACTAAATCACATGTGCAGATATCTACGAAGTATTCAGTAATCCTGATCCTACTTAGGGGAGATAAAAATCTACTCAGACTGTCAGTTTCTAATATTACCCCAAATTTATTTTCAGTTACAACAAACCAAACAAATGCTTGATATAAGCACCAGACATTCCCCCTGCAGGATTTTTTTTTTTTAATCCTAGGCTGTACAAAATCAGACAACTAATACCGTGTGAAAAAATTAGAGAATGTAAATTAAACAATAGAATGTTTAACTTCAAAGTATAAAAAATAAGCCAGGTGCTAGTTAAGAATATGGACAAGAGACACTGGTACAAAAGAAGAAATCTTACCTCTACACCCAAGAGGGTGAGGGGTCAGTTCAGTTCAGTTCAGTCGCTCAGCCGTGTCCGACTCTTTGCAACCCGATGAATCGCAGCATGCCAGGCCTCCCTGTCCATCACCAATTCCCAGAGTTTACTCAGACTCACATCCATCAAGTCAGTGATGCCATCCAGCCATCTCATCCTCTGTTGTCCCCTTCTCCTCCTGCCCCCAATCCCTCCCAGCATCAGAGTCTTCTCCAGTGAGTCAACTCTTCGCATGAGGTGGCCAAAGTACTGGAGTTTCAGCTTTAGCATCAGTCCTTCCAATGAACACCCAGGGTTGATCTCCTTCAGGTATGGTTTTCCCAACATGTGTGCCATGTCTTTATTCTGTTTCTTGCAAGCCCTGGGGGAGAGCAGCAGAGAGGTCTTTATAGACATTTGGGGAGCCAGGTGATGAAGTGAGGGTCGAAACAGCAGGAAAAGATGATAAATCTGACTTTTCCTACTAATCTACATATCCAAAGTATAGCTGTTTGTAAGCTCAGTAACGGGGTAAAAATAATTACCTCTTGGTTTCCAACCCTAAATCATATATCATATAACCCTTTAATTATAATAGTTGTCCTTAGAGTGGTTCCACTAAATCAGAAAAGACCTTGCCTAGAGAAAGGGGAGGGAGAAATATGCAATGAAGTTTAAGTAAGCAGCTGGTTTGGACTTTTAGGTCATACTGAAGAGATATAACTTTATTCTAAGAGCATGGGGAAGCCACCAACTGTTTTGTGCATAAGTGGCAAGATCTATTGTATTCTTTAAATATTAGTTTGTAAAGAAGGAATTATGGAGAGGCTAGTCAGGATACTTTTGCTGCACTCTAGGTAAGAAATATTAGGGCTTAGAATATAGTGAAGAATAGAAGTAGACAGATTTAAGATATATTACAGAGGAACTAAGAATACTTTCTTGTGGTTTGTGAATGGGGGATGAGAGAAAGGGGGAAATGAAAGCAATTCCCTGACTTTCTATTTGGGTCACTGAGGAAATAACTGATCTGAGGACAGACTAAGAGATTAATAGGTTTGGGAGTGAAGTCAGGAGTTCAGATTTCAATGTGTAGAGTTTAAAAACCTTAGCAGACCTCCAAATAAAAGTGTCAATTAAACATCTGTCTATATGACATTCTCAGAGAAAATGTCAGGGTTAGATAAATACATTTGATAATCATCAGCATGTAAGTTGTATTAGAAAAATGGGTTTAGATGAACTGTGGAGAGAGTGAAATAAGCAGAAGAAGATATATGAAGAACAAGCTCTAAAGCAAGAATGAGTATTCCACTGAATTTAGGGAAATGGAGGTCACTGGTGACTGACAAGAATAGTTTCATTGAAGTGATGAAGCAAGATTAAGAGTAAGTGGGAAGAATTCCCTGGTGGCACAGTGGTTAAGAGTTTGCCTGATAATGCAGGGGACATGGGTTCAATCCCTGGACCGGGAAGATTCCACGTGCTGTGGAGCAACAAAGCCCACGTACCACAACTCCTGAGCACACACACCTACAGCACGCGTTCCGCAACAAGAAAAGCATCACGATGAGAAACCTGAGCACCGTAAAGAAGGATAGCCCTTGCTCACTACAACTAGAGAAAGCCTGCGGTCAGCAATGAAGACCCGGCGCGGTCAAAAATAAAATTAAATAAAGATTATAAAAAAAAAAGGGTACGTGGGAAGTGCGAAGTTTGAGCAAACTCTGGGAGATGGTGAAGGACAGGGAAGCCTGGAGTGCTGCAGTCCATGGGGTAGCAAAGTTGGACATGACTTAGTGAATGAACAACAACAGGAAGCATGAAAAAAAAGACAAGCTGTGGAGACAGAATGGTAGCCAGAACGAGATGATGGATCAAGACAGTCTGCTTTTGTTATTGCTTTTTCAATAGGAAGAAGGCCCGAGGGTGTGTGTGCATACTCATAGAAATGGCCTAGTCAATAATGAGAAATCAATGATAGAGGACAACATTGGAGAGCCTAAGTATGGACTGATGGTGGTGGTTGTTCAGTCACTCAGTCGTGTCTGACTCTTTGCGACCCTATAGACTGCAGCACACCAGGCTTCCCTGTCCTTCACCAGCTCTGGGAATTTGCTCAAACTCATGTCCATGGAGTCAGTGATGCCATCCAGTCATTTCATCCTCTGTCATCCCCTTCTCCTCCCACCTTCAATCTTTCCCAGCATCAGAGTCTTTTCCAATGAGTCGGCTCTTTGCATCAGGTGGCCAAAGTATTGGAGCTTCAGCTTCAGCATCAGTCCTTCCAGTGAATATTCAGGACTAATTCCCTTTAGGATTGACTGATTTCTTCTCCTTGCATTCCAAGGGACTCTCAAAAGTCTTCTTCAGAACCTCCATTCAAAGTCATCAATTCTTTGGTGCTCAGCCTTTTTTTATTGTCCAGCTCTCACATCCGTACATGACTACTGGGAAAACATAGCTTTGACAACATGGACTTTTGTAGACAAAGTAATGTCTCTGCTTTCTAATATACTGTCTAGGTTTGTCATTGCTTTTCTTCCAAGCAGCAGACCTCTTTTAATTTCATGGCTGCAGTCACCATCTGCAGTGATTTTGGAGCCTGAGAAAATAAAGTTTCTCACTGTTTCCATTGTTTCCCCATCTGTTTGCCATGAAGTGATAGGACCAGATGCCATAATCTTAGTTTTCTGAAAGTTGAGTTTTAAGCCAGGTTTTTCCACTCTCTTCTTTCACCTGTCACTCTTTAGTTCCTCTTCACTTTCTGCCATACGGGTGGTATACTGGCATATCTGAGGTTATTGATATTTCTCCCAGCAGTCTTGATTCCAGCTTGTGCTTCATCTAGCCCAGCATTTCACATGATGTACTCTGCATAGAAATTACATAAATAGGGTGACAATATACAACCTTGATGTACTCCTTTCCCAATTTTGAACCAGTCCATTGTTTCATGTCTGGTTCTTACTGTTGCTTCTTGACCTGCATACAGGTTTCCCAGGAGGCAGGTAATGTGATCTGGTATCCCCACCTCTTTAAGAATCTTGTACAGTTTGTTGTGGTCTACACAGTCAAAGGCTTTAGTGTAGTTATTGAAGAAGAAGTAAATGTTTTTCTGAATTCCCTAGCTTTTACTATGACCCAACAGATGTTGGCAATTGGATCTCTGATTCCTCTGCATTTTCTAAATCCAGCTTTAACATCTGGAATTTCTCAGTTCACATATTGTTGAAGCTTAGCTTGAAGGATGTTGAGCATTACTTTGATAGCATGTGAAAGGAGTGCATTTGTGCAGCAATTTGAACATTCTTAGGCATTGCCCTTTTTGGGGATTGGAATGAAAACTGACCTTTTTCATTCCTGTGGCCACTGAGTTTTCCAAATTTGCTGGCAGATTGAGTATAAGCACTTTAACAGCATTTCTTTTAGGATTTGAAATAGCTCAGCTGGAATTCCATCACCTCCACTAGCTTTGTGTGTAGTGATGCTTCCTAATATCCACTTGACATCATTCTTCAGGATGTCTGGCTCTAGGTGAGTGAACATATCATTGTGGTTATCCTGGTCATTAATATCTTTTTTGTATAGTTCTTCTGTTTATTTTTGCCACCTCTTCTTGTATTTTCTGCTTTTGTTAGGTCCATACCATTTCTGTCCTTTATTGTACCTATCTTTCCATGAAATATTCCCTTGGTATCTCTAATTTTCTTGAAGAGATCTCTAGTCTTTTCAATTCTATTGTTTTCCTCTATTTCTTTGCACTGTTTACTTAAAATGCTTTCTTATCTCTCCTTGCTACTCTTTGGAGCTCTGCATTCAGATGGATACATCTTTCCTTTTCTCCTTTGCCTTTTGCTTCTCTTTTTTTTCTCAGCTATTTGTAAGGCCTCCTCAGACAACCATTTTACCTTTTGTATTTCTTTTTCTTGGTGATGCTTCTGCTCACTTCCTCCTGTACAGTGTTATGAACCTCTGTCCATAGTTCTTCAGGCACTCTTTTAGATTTAATCCCTTGAATCTATTTGTCACTTCCACTGTACAAACAGATTTAAGGAATTACATCTGATAGAGTGCCTGAAGGTGGGAGAAAGCAATTCTGTGCTTAGGTAGGACAAGTGTCTGCAGAAAAAGGACATATATGAGAACCCTGTGTGAGGAAAGAGTGAGATCCATATTTTGAAACTAATTAGGGACCACAGGATGCAAGCACTTTCCCCAAAAACAGCTCACAGAGTCAGTGAATTGAGGCAGCAATGGGAGATGGCCATAGGGCAATGTGAAGAAGACTAATTAGAGAACTACAGTCAGAGCAGCTGGCCCCGTTGATCCCAATGCAGCTTGTACCAAGGAGCACATGTCTGCAGCGTTTCCAGTGGCATGCTGGTAAACTGGCTCTCCAGAAAAAGAAGAAAGGAAGGAAAGGAGGAAGGGAAAGAGGGAGGAACGAAAGAAGGAAGAGGGGAGGAAGGGAGGAAAGGAGGGAGGGAGGAGGAAAAAAATGAAAATGGCAGATTAGGAAGCACCAGGAACCTATTTCCTCACCAAGAAAATAACTTGTACTGGCAGAATCTATCTGATATAACTACTTTAGGATGCTGGACTCGATTGAAACCTTGGATGTTCCTGGGGAAGCCTTGGACAACTGCAGTTAATTTTGGTCAGTTTCAGCTCTTAGTACAGTAGCAGCTGCCCATCTCCCAATACCAACTCCATGGCAGGCAGCTGTGCACATGATGCTGGAGCCATCTGCACAGAGCCTGGAGGAGACAGGGTGGACAAAAGTGACCCTGACCTCCAAATACCAGAGGCCTGTGCTCTGATTGCTGCTTGTGATCACCAAGTGCAGACATAGATGTGGGTGGTCACCGTGGTTGTGCCGCCTTCTGTTATTGACAAGCCCCACCCTCCAGGACTGAAGTGGGACCTAAAGGGTTAGCTCTATTTCTCCTCAAATAACTTTTTTTGTTTCTCTCTTTTGAAAGCCAGAAACTAAAGATTAGGACATCCTAAAGCAACTGCTTATATAGGGAAAATTAGAAAGTGACCATACATGCCCAGGAAAAGGTGCAGACTCAAAACATTTGAAAGGATCAAGGGCTTCCCTGGTGGCTCAGATGGTAAAGGATCTATGCGAAATACAGGAGACCTGGGTTTAATCCCTCAGTCGGGAAGATCCCCTGGAGAAGGGAATGGCCACCCCCTCCAGTATTCTTGCCTGGAGAACTCCATGGACAGAGAGGCTGGCAGACTACAGTCAATGGGGCCACAAAGAATCAGATACAACTGAGCAACTAACACTAAATGTACACTGCAGGCTGCTTCCTTTCTAATTGTTTCATTTCTCTGTTGGAAATAAACCATTTCTTTTTGTCTTCTTAGAGTCATTCTGTTCAAAAAAAGATGAAAAATCTTTTAAAAAGTAAGTCTATACTCAATATTCAGCATAATACAAAAGATGAAGTAGATCTTAAGCTACCAATAAAATTGACTGCAACTGTTAAGAGGCTGAATTGTACAGCATGGAGCAAAATATGACTATGAAATGAGAGCAAAAATCATTTTTTTAAGTGTGTAAAATGCCACATTATATACCCTATTCTTAAATTATTCATGCTGAATAAATATAATGTAGAAACCAAATTCCACAAACAGCAAATAGTAACAAAAGAATTGAAACTATTTTTTGTTATCATATGAATCTACAACAGATTCAAAAAGTACTGGGCAAGCTGAATAGAGTTCTGCGAATGCTATGCACATTTGCAGAACAATCAAAACACTTCCCACGGGGGAGGGGGGGTGGGGGGTGGGAAATGCAGATTCTATTGAAAAACATTTTCATGACAGAGAACCAATGAATTAAGTGACTTTCAAATAAAGGTTCGAGCCCTACAGTAATTTCAAGTCACATTCAATATGAAGCAAAGATTTACATGAAAGAAGTACCTTTAGATGTATGAGCATTCAGAGGTAAGAAATGTACTCAGTGAAGTAGAGAACCTGCAATGCTTTGCAATAGCCTGTCCATTGTTCAAGAATGATGACTTCAAAAGGGATTGCAGAAAGAAATAAAAAATTGGAATAAATACAGATCAAGTAATGAAAGAGTACAATAAAAGTGAGCTCCTACACCTATATACCTGAGTCCAGACGCTACTTCTGTATGGAGGATCCAGACATGATTAAGTCACAGCATATCAAAACCTCAACTAATCTTGACTGCTATCAGATTTTCTTTCTCCAAATCCTGTTTGATGATAGCCCAGCTACCCAGTTACAGAACATACCTCAGAGTCATCTTTGAATCCTCACTTGCTCCCATTTCCCCTCATCTTTTACTAATTCTATTGCTTTTATTGCTAGTGTCTAGACACTCCTTTCATTCTGTTTGTTAATGGCTGAATCAGAGCCCCATTAATCTCTTGCCTAGGTCACTATAACAGTATCTTAATTGATCTCCAATGTCCCCAGTGTTTTGCCTTTCAATTTTTCTCCACATTGCTGCCAAAATAATCATCCTAAAATGCAAATCTGATAATATCACTTCCTTGATAAATATCCTCCAAAATTTCCTTGGTACCAGCTGGGATAAAATCCAGACTCTCAGCATGAGATTAAAAGCCCTGATAAGGACTTGTGTTAGTGCTCAGTCATGTCTGACTCTTTGCAACTCTATAGACTGTAGCCTCGGAGAAGTCAATGGCACCCGCTCCAGTACTCTTGCCTGGAAAACCCCATGGATGGAAGAGCCTGGTGGGCTACAGTCCATGGGGTCGATAAGAGTCGGACACGACTAAGAGACTTCACTTTCACTTTTCACTTTCATGCATTGGAGAAGGAAATGGCAACCCACTCCAGTGTTCTTGCCTTGAGAATCCCAGGGGCGGGGGAGCCTGGTGGGCTGCCATCTATGGGGTTGCACAGAGTCGGACATAACTGAAGCGACTTAGCAGCAGGCTGTAGCCTGCCAGGCTCCTCCATCCACGGAATTCTCCAAGCAAGAATATTGGAGTGGGTAGCCATTCCTTTCTCCAGAGGATCTTTCCAACCCAGGGATTGAACCCAGGTCTCCTGCATTGCAGGAGGATTTTTACCATCTGAGTCACTAGGGAAGACTTCTTCCCTACCCATTTTTGCCTCATATCCCCTGCTTATCCTTCCAAACCCAACTCAAGAATTATCCCCTGTGAATATTCATTCATGGCCTCCTTATCTCAATCAGGCTTCCTAGTCACAGCTCCATGCAGTTTCCTTTGTCTTTGAATTTATCTCAGTTTCTCATAATTGACTGACCATGTTTCTTTATTCATACTATTCTGTGAGGACATTAAGAAAAAGTACCATTGTTCTTCACTTTTGTATCTCCAGCAAGGTTCATGAATATATAATAAGCAGTTCAAGTATTTGAAAAAGAGAAAATAGGGAAGGAAAAAAGAAGGGGTTACTAGATAATGCTAGGAACCTTTTAGCTCTAAAATTCTGTCTTCATTATGCCTTTTATTTGGGCCAGACTGTCATGTCATACACTTATAATCTACAGGCAGTAAGAGGGTAGCTATCAAAACCAAAAAATTATTCTTCTGTTGTCCAGTTCCAAGAGAAAATGTTCCCTTAAACTCACCACATAAAGGCACAAAGCTTCAAGGCGAGAGAAATATGTAGTACTAGTATAAATTCTTAGAAGTATCAAGAGAAATAGATATCCAGGTGGTATACTAGAGAGCCAATTTTTAGCTCCAAAGTAACAGTCCTCAGAATATACAAACAGATCATGCAGGTCAATATAAAAAATACAAACAACCCAATCAAAATATAGGCAGAAGCTCTAATAGACATTTTATCAGAGAAGACATATAAATAGCCAAAAAATACATGAAAAGATACTCAACATTATTAAGTTCTAGCGCAACAAACAAATCAAAACCACAATAACGTATCATCTCACACCAATCAGAATGTCTATCATCAAAACAGCCACAAACAATAAATGTTGGAGAGGGTGTGGAGAAAAGGGAATCCTCCTACACTATTGGTGGGAATACAATTGGTACAACCTCTATGAAGAAAGTATGGAGGTTCGTTAAAACATGAAAAATAGGACTACTATATGACCCAGCAATCCCACTCCTCGTGAAACCCATAATTTGAAAAGATACACACATTCTTATTTACAATAGCCAGGACATGGAAGCAACTGATGTCCATCTACAGAGGAGTAGATAAAGAAAATGTGGCATATATATATTTATGAGAAGGAAATGGTAATCAACTCCAATATTCTTGCCTGGAAAATTCCATGTACAGGGGAGGCTACAGGCTACAGTCCATGGGGTCACAAAGAGACAGCCATGACTTAGTGCCTGAGCATATGTATTTGTGCATATATATATATATATATATAATATATATATATATAAAAATACAATAGAAAATTACTCAGCCATTAAAAAAGAATGAAATTAGCAACAACATGGATGGACCTAGAGATTATCATACTAAGTGAAATGTCAGACAAAGATAAATGTCATATGATATCACTTATATGTGGAATCTAAAAATAATGATACAAATAAACTTATTTACAAAACAGATTCACAGACGTTGAAAACAAACTTATTGTTGCTAAAGGGAAAAAGTGTGGAGAGGGAGGCATAAATTAGGAGTTTGGGATTAACATGTGCACACTACTATATATAAAATAGATAATCAACAAGGATCTACTCTACAGCACAGGGAACTCTACTCAATATTCTGTAATAACCTATACAGGAAAAAATGTGAAAAGGGGCCTTCCCTGTCAGTCCAGTGGTTAAGGCTCAGCACTTCCACTGCAGGGAGTGTGGGTTTGATCCCTGGTTGGGGAACTAAGACCTCACATGCCCTGTGGTGCAGCCAAAAATTAAAAAAAAAGAAAAAAGAATCTGAAAAGGGATGGATAAATATATATGCATAATTGAATTAATCCTGAAAGATGATGCTGTGAAAGTGCTGCACTCAATATGCCAGCAAATTTGGAAAACTCAGCAGTAGCCACAGGACTAGAAAAGGTCAGTTTTCATTCCAATCCCAAAGAAAGGCAATGCCAAAGAATGCTCAAACTACCGCACAATTGCACTCATCTCACACGCTAGTAAAGTAATGCTCAAAATTCTCCAAGCCAGGATTCAGCAATATGTGAACCGTGAACTTCCTGATGTTCAAGCTGGTTTTAGAAAAGGCAGAGGAACCATAGATCAAATTGCCAACATCTGCTGGATCATCGAAAAAGCAAGAGAGTTCCAGAAAAACATCTACTTCTGTTTTATTGACTATGCCAAAGCCTTTCACTGTGTGGATCACAATAAACTGTGCAAAATTCTGAAAGAGATGGGAATACCAGACCACCTGATCTGCCTCTTGAGAAATTTGTATGCAGGTCAGGAAGCAACAGTTAGAACTGGACATGGAACAACAGACTGGTTCCACATAGGAAAAGGAGTTCATCAAGGCTATATATTGTCACCCTGTTTATTTAACTTATATGCAGAGTACATCTTGAGAAATGCTGGACTGGAAGAAACACAAGCTGAATCAAGATTGCCAGGAGAAATAACAATAACCTCAGATATGCAGATGGCACCACCCTTATGGCAGAAAGTGAAGAGGAACTCAAAAGCCTCTTGATGAAAGTGAAAGTGGAGAGTGAAAAAGTTGGCTTAAAGCTCAACATTCAGAAAACGAAGATCATGGCATCCGGTCCCACCACTTCATGGGAAACAGATGGGGAAAGAGTGGAAACAGTGTCAGACTTTATTTTTCTGGGCTTGAAAATCACTACAGATGGTGACTGCAGCCATGAAATTAAAAGACGCTTACTCCTTGGAAGGAAATTTATGACCAACCTAGATAGCATATTTAAAAGCAGAGACATTACTTTGCCAACAAAGGTCCGTCTAGTCAAGGCTATGGTTTTTCCTGTAGTCATGTATGGATGTGAGAGTTGGACTGTGAAGAAGGCTGAGCACCGAAGAATTGATGCTTTTGAACTGTGGTGTTGGAGAAGACTCTTGAGAGTCCCTTGGACTGCAAGGAGATCCAACCAGTCCATTCTGAAGGAGATCAGCCCTGGGATTTCTTTGGAAGGAATGATGCTAAAGCTGAAACTCCAGTAGTTTGGCCACGTCATGCGAAGAGTTGACTCATTGGAAAAGACTCTGATGCTGGGAGGGATTGGGGGCAGGAGGAGAAGGGGACGACAGAGGATGAGATGGCTGGATGGCATCACTGACTCGATGGATGTGAGTCTGAGTGAACTCCGGGAGTTGGTGATGGACAGGGAGGCCTGGAGTGCTGCGATTCATGGGGTCGCAAAGAGTCGGACACAACTGAGAGACTGATCTGATCTGATCTGATCTGCCTTTACTGTATACCTGAACTAATGCAACCTAACACACACACTCCAATATAAAATAATAATTAAGTTAAAAAAAATACAGAAAAACAAACGAAAAACAGTGTTCAGAGATGCACAGGTCATCTTCCCATCCTGCAGACATCAAAGCCAAATGTCAGGGAGGTGAAGCCTTTGCACACACTAGAGGGCAGTCTTGGAGCAGCAGTAAGTGTTTTCATGCTGATGAAATTTTTTTGTCTGGGCTTTTCTTCCCTTATCAGGTTAAAATGTATCTCTCTTTATTCCTAGACTCTAGGAGTCAGACTTGATTGTGCCCTTCTCTGTGGCATACCCATAACTCTTCCACAGCATTTATCACACTGTTGTTATTGTTTCTAGATAACTGGTGAGAAAAAATTTTCCATACGATTCTTGCCTTTTTGCCCATTTGAGCAAAGATATTGACAGCTTTTGCTTCCAACTATCTTTTCAAGGATGTCTGTATGGCAAACTGTCTTTCAAGACAGAGAGAATGTCTTCCTTCGAGGGGGAAAAAGGCAGGTTTTTTCCCTAACGCATTGATACCAAAGAAGGTGACTTTTACCAAGTTGAGGTTAGGCAAGTTCACTAGCAGCCTCCTTTACAACACTGGGAGCTTCCTAAGCTTAGGGTTCCTCAGCTTTGATATCAACCTCCTATATACACACCTGCCTGGGCACTTTACATTGCCACCATGGAATTTGGTGGGGGTCAGGAAGGATTCCATGAGAGTATGAGGTTCGTGCCACCTGCTGTGCACGAGTTGTTGTTGTTGTTGTTCAATCACTAAGTCATGTCCGACTCTTTCCTACCCCATGGACTGCAGCATGCCAGGAATCCCTGTCCTTCACTATCTCCTGGATTTGCTCAAACTCATGGCCATTGACTCAGTGATGTCATCCAACCATCTCTCTCTGTTGCCCCCTTCTCCCCTTGCTCTCCATCTTTCCCAGCCTCAGGGTCTTTTCCAATGTGTTGACTCTTCACATCAGGTGGCCCAAGTATTGGAGCTTCAGCATCAGTCCTTTCAATTAATATTCAGGGTTGACTTCCTTTAGGATGGACTGGTTGGATCCCCTTGCTGTACAAGGGACTCTCAAGAGTCTTCTCCAACATGCTTTTGATGTTCGAAAGCATCAATTCTTCAGCACTCAGCCTTCTTTATGGTCCAACTCTCACATCTGTACAGGACTACTGGGAAAACCATAGCTTTGACTAGATTGATCTTGTCCTTTTCTCTGAGCCAGGAATCTCATGTATTATGCCAGTCAACTCTTTGCAACCCTAAAGACTGTAGACCACCAGGTTCCTCTGTCCAGAGAATTTTTCAGGCAAGAATACTGTAGTGTGTTGCCAATTCCTCCTCCAGGGAATCTTCCCAACCTAGGGATTGAACCCACATCCCCTGTATCTCCTGCATTGGCAAGCTGATTTTTACCACTGAGCCATGTAAGAAGCCCTGGTAAGCATTTAAACAGGGTGAAATCTCAGACCTTTTTTGAGTTTCTGATAAAGTGCAAAGTGTGTGTGTGTGTTTAACCTATTCAGTTTCTTCCGATCATGAACTCCTTAAGAGTGAGGGTTGCATCTAATTTATAAAGGTATTTCTAAGTCATAACTTAGTTAAAATTAAAATAGATGCTAGCTGAATAAAAATATAATGAGAACATGGGTAATTAAGAAGAGGAAAAGGGGAAAACCTACCATGTAATTTACAAACCTCTTCATCACTTAAATTCATGCTGTTTTCATTTAAGTTAAATGAATGCTATTATTTCAAGTTAGAAAAAAATGAGACTGTTGTTCATATATATTCTTCAAATTACAATCATTACCTCAACTCTCATACTGACATTCTAACCTCATATAATAGGGTCTTTGACGTACCTCAAAATGAATACATTAATTCTAAGAATCCAGAACATTTTATCACAAATAATGCAAAATTTTACAAGAAGTTTTACCTGAGTAAAAATCTGGGGTTATATGTAATCAGTGATAGAAATAAGATGTCATTCCTTCCCCAGTGGCTTGGCTCAAGAGGAAATGAGGAAAAAGCTCTCCCTCAATACCTACATTTGATGACACAAATTTATGTAGAGGAATAGGAATCTCATGGAAGATAAAAACTTGGACTATGATTCCTCTTTTTGCCACTCGGTAATCCACCATCAAAATTAAAGTTCAAAATTTAAAGTATATTTTATATATAAAAACATAAAATCATGTATTTCTTCAATAAAGGAAAATGAGGGCTTCTGACTGAAAATGTAACAGAAGGAAGAAGAGGGTTAGACCTGCATTATAGATGGAAATGTTGCTTCTGGATTCTGTTTTTGGTTAACTTTGGAACCCATGCTTATTCAGTCGTTCTTGCACTGTGGGTGTGTCTGGTAAAATGACTCTGTATGTGCAGCCAAAGAACTGAAGCAGCATGACTAGTAAAAATTGGAACCCAAGTCGTTTAGCTGTGGGCAGCTTCCTTCAGAGAGTGATACCAAGCAAAGTAATGTCTTCTTCCTCAATGCAAGAAGATTTCAAGGCTGAACAAAACCTCCAAAGAGATGAGAGATTCAGTGGTAATAGCAATGGGATCAGCAAATGAGGCACCAGAACCAGGAGGAATGGAAAATTTCACTGAACCATAGTTCTGTGAATCTCCTGGGGCCCTTCAGCCTGCTCTCACTGGCTTAAGGAGATGCGGCTCCAATGACCCTGGAGGCACTTGATGACAGACTGGATGTATCTGACAGATAAAGTTATCCAGATGTCAGTCTCAGTGGGGTCCAGACAAAAGGTCTGAATTTCTATTTATTCTGAAATAACTGATTCATGGTCATGAGTAAGCATCCCTGGGGAGTCTTAGAAAAATTGGGGAAGGGGAACCTTGCTAGTAAACTGGGAGAGGTTTTAAAGCCATTGAAATGTGGGTCGTAAATACAAATGCAATTTCATTTTATCCACAAGCTTGTGAAGCACAGGGGACATTTGGTAACAAAAATATCAAAGTACAAAAGATAAATTTCACAGGAAAAGTTTACAGCTTGTCCTCTGCAGGACAGACTATCTGTGCTGCTCTTTCATCACAGGTAGTTAAATGAGGGCTCTGGCAGCGCAATGACTCAGAGATAGCAAAATAAAGTCGTAACATCAATATCCTCAAATGTTTGGGGATATATTTGAGAACATAAATATTAAATGTTGAAAAAGGGATTCAACCTGCCCTTCACGTCCAGCCAGCTGGCTTTTCTCCATCATGCCGTGTCCTCTAAGATTATCCAAGTGAGAAAAACAAAACTTTCAAGGAGCAATGGTCTATAGTGCTTTGTAAAGAGGTAGTGAATTAGCGGTTTTGTTGTTGCTGCTGTTGTATTTCATTTTTATAAATAAAAATTTAATTTTTTTGACTCCACAGTCATAACAGATATCTCATTTGAAGGCAGATATTTCAGTAAAAAGGACTGTGAGCACTTCCAACCAAATAAAATCTCCCAGTATCTATCCAATGTTACCATTGATAGGTAAATTTCAACAAATCATTTCTTTGAAAGAAGACTTTGCTGACATTCAAGATCTGTTGGTTAATAATGCATTACTACTACTAATACTAAGTCGCTTCAGTCGTGTCCAACTCTGTGCGACCCCATGGACTGCAGCCTACCAGGCTTCTCCGTCCATGGGATTCTCCAGGCAAGAACACTGGAGTGGGTTGCCATTTCCTTCTCCAATGCATGAAAGTGGAAAGTGAAAGTGAAGTCGCTCAGTCATGTCCGACTCTTAGCAACCCCATGGACTGCAGCCTACTAGGCTTCTCCATCCATGGGATTTTCTGGGCAACAGTACTGGAGTGGGGTGCTATTGCCTTCTCCAAGTTTGTTGATTACTCTTTCCAATATGGCTGCTAAGGAAAGCCGCTGGGAATAATAAAAAATGAGAGGAGTAAATTAAGAGCATGGCATATAAACTTCATGGGTACCCAAGATTTTCATAAAAGATGAAGAAAAAAGGAGAAAACAGTAAACCAGGAGGTGAGAAACTCCAGAAGCAAACATCACAGATTTTATCCATGACTTGACAATAAGAGCCATGGAAAAATCTAAATTCCTTTCTGAAACTTGAAGTGCACCTCCCAAATTATGTGAAGTGACTACCACTTAGGGAAAGTTCTGAACCCTGTTTGGCTGTGCACTATTTAGTAGAAGCCCAATGTCATCTCACCGTAATATACTAGAATGAAAATCCCACCAAGAAGAAAAAGGATGAGAGAGGTAAATATTCCCCTAGCATGTATGATTAGCACCTCTGATGATTTTTCTTGAGCTTGAAGAGCTGTTATTAGAAAATTGTAACTCTGGGTAGTTAAGTGTGGCAGATGGCACATAGGAGTGAGTGGTGTGCAATTTACAGTAAACAAATTCTTTATCTTTGACGGGTCATGGGGAGAACTAAAACGGTCTCCAATTCAATCAGGGAATACACTAAAAAACACTGACATGCAGATTCACTAATTATAGTGAAATGTGTTAAAAAGCTACAATTATCCCAATGGATGGAACCTTTCCCCATGAAGACGAGAGAACACCACCCGGTGTCAGGGGCTGACAGCAGGATCCCATTTGTAAATGTGCCCCCAGGTTGGCTGACACCTGTTCAGAGATGATATTCAAGTCTTCAGGACTTTCCACTTGGTCTTCTCTCAAGACAGGTACACTTTCTGATAGTATATATGAGTGTGATTTCATCAGCTGTTCTTGTATCAAACATAAAAGCAAAAACTGTAGCTGTTTTCTGTCTTAAAGGAAGAGGATCATAAGTTAGTGGGAGTGTTTCTTATAATACTCCTTAGTTATCATTAAAATAATGTTTCAAATATCCCAGAGCTTGATTTCTACCTCCACAGACAGAAGAAAGAAAACATAACACAAATATGAATGTGTTTCTTAATAAAAGTTATTTAATCATATATTGAACTGTGGCCATGAAAATTTATCAGACTGAGAAATAAAGGCACAGAATGTGAAATCATATAATTTTTAGGAACCACCTATATGATATAGACTGTCACCTACACTGGAGTACTCCATGGGATTTACTGGTGGCTTGAAGCATATGAACCTTATAGAGGTGTGATGGGGAGCTCTTAAATGATGCCATGTGGGTTGTTGCTGTTCAGTTGCTAAGTCGTTTCTGACCCTTTGTGACATAGGACTTCAATCCAAAGGAGTGAGACCATTGCATTGGAGGACTTGACTTGGATAATCCCTTAAATTCAGTGGTAAACGGGTGTTTGCACTCACTCAGTCATGTCTGACTCTGTGATCCCATGGACTGTAGCCTGTCAGGCTCCTCTGTCAGGCAAGAATCCTGGAGTGGGTTGTCATTTCCTTCTCCAGGGGATCTTTCTAACCTAAGGATTAAACCCACATCTACCGCATTGTAGGCAGATTCTTTACCCACTGAGCCATCGGTGGTGGAAGCCCCTCAATGATAGCTACTGGAATGTAAAAAAGAACAGCTATGATTTGAGGAAAGATTTTATCAAACACCCTCCAGATATCTAGAGACCTGGGAAATTTTGCTGGGTTTGTACCATTTTTTTGTGTGTGTATCTGTGTTATTATTTGTAACATAACCATCCCCTAAGGAAGTTCAGGCTAGAATTTCAAGTGTGCCAGTTGTACGATAAATGACCTAAGCATCCTTGGTGTGCCAGGCAATTCTGAAGGAAAAAACCACAGACACTGTCCTGGAATTGTGGCATCCTCATTTTTCTGATGAGAGATTGATTCCTCATTCTAACTGGGGAAAAAAATGTGACAATGTGTCATCTAAAAAAACTTATCTAATAGGTGTGACTGGTGGCTGTTTGACCACTTACTGTTTATCATGTCACTGGCCCAGATTTCTTCCTGAAGGGGATATGTGACTTTTTGTTGGGAACTGTATTATAGGCTAATGTTTCTGGACTCAGGACAGATATATAAAGAGACGGTGACTAAGTAGGCCTCAGGGTCTTTTTTTTTTTTTTTTAATCCTATTATATAGGAAGTGGTTGAGGAAAAAAATTACACTTTAATTCATTGGATCTATAACTCACAAGGATAAGAGAATATGATTTGGGACTTTGCTTTGGAATTTAACTTGAGAATTCTGGAATTTAATTTCTTTGTGTTTTCAGTCTTTGAGCTTTAATTTTCCCCTGGCAATTTAATGATAGCATTGAGCAGATATTCAAGTATGAGGGCCTCCTATATTGGAGGCATTTTGTTTTTGGAATATATGTTGTTGTATAATCTCACTGCATGCCCTCTACTAGGCCATGTGTCTAGAAATAATATGGGAGGAGAAATAGAATGAGGTGACCTCTAAGCACTGGGTAGAGCAAGGATCTGGGATTAATTGAAATAATGTACCATTCTCACTCATTTTTAGAGCCTTCTAAACCAAAGTCTACACTGCTCACCAGTGGTCCAGGTTGCACAGCAGAGCCCTGTTGGAATTCAGAGAACGGCTTCATGAAGCTCAGAGTATAGCTCTGTAGGCAGTGATCTCCTCTGGGACCCATAGACACATTCTGGGAAACCACAGGCTCATTGCCAAGCCAACTGGTTTAGAGAAACAAACAGCTGGAGATGTTACGGAAAATATTCATCCCTCACTCTTTGTAATGCTTCTCTACAGAGAGAAATTTTAAGTTAAGGTTTCCAAGCCTTTGCACTACCACTTCCTCACTTCTCATGGCCACTGCTCACCTACTATTTTTGTGGGAAGAAATTAGTAAATCAGGTTTCCAAATTAGGTGGAGTCTTCTATTACATTTCTGAAATATCAAGAATTTAGTTGTTTTTTTTTTTCCCTAGCCACCCAAAGCAATGATTGGGAGGCAGTGATACTGGGTAGGTCTCCATCTGGAAAGTGTTAGAAACCTAATTTGTTTTTATTTAAGCCACATTCTTCACACTAGCAATAAAAGTAATGACATTTTCATCTTCATCTGCCTGTAACTATATCTCCAACAGTTCTACATTAGCAGAGAATAAGGGTGTTATTAGCCAATTCAGATTCCTATACATTCTAGTTGTCTTCAGTTCAGTTCAGTTGCTCAGTCATGTCCGAATCTTTGCGACCCCATGAATCGCAGCACGCCAGGCCTCCCTGTCCATCACCAACTCCCGGAGTTCACTCAGACTCACATCCATCAAGTCAGTGATGCCATCCAGCCATCTCATCCTCTGTCGGCCCCTTCTCCTCCTGCCCCCAATCCCTCCCAGCATCAGAGTCTTTTCCAATGAGTCAACTCTTTGCATGAGGTGCCCAAAGTACTGGAGTTTCAGCTTTAGCATCATTCCTTCCAAAGAAAGCCCAGGGCTGATCTCCTTCAGAATGGACTGGTTGGATCTCCTTGCAGTCCAAGGGACTCTCAAGAGTCTTCTCCAACACCACAGTTCAAAAGCATCAATTCTTCAGTGCTCAGCTTTCTTCACAGTCCAACTCTCACATGCATACATGACCACAGGAAAAACCATAGCCTTGACTAGACGGACCTATGTTGGCAAAGTAATGTCTCTGCTTTTGAATATGCTATCTAGGTTGGTCATAAATTTTCTTCCAAGGAGTAAGCATCTTTTAATTTCATGGCTGCAGTCACCATCTTCAGTGATTTGAGAGCCCAAAAAAATAAAGTCTGACACTGTTTCCACTGTTTCTCCATCTATTTCCCATGAAGTGATGGGACCGGATGCCATGATCTTCGTTTTCTGAATGTTGAGCTTTAAGCCAACTTTTTCACTCTCCACTTTCACTTTCATCAAGAGGCTTTTGAGTTCCTCTTCACTTTCTGCCATAAGGGTGGTGTCATCTGCATATCTGAGGTTATTAATATTTCTCCTGGCAATCTTGATTCCAGCTTGTGCTTCTTCCAGCCCAGTGTTTCTCAAGATGTACTCTGCATCTAAGTTAAATAAGCCTTGACGAACTCCTTTTCCTATTTGGAACCAGTCTATTGTTACATGTCCAGTTCTAACTGTTGCTTCCTGACCTGCATATAGGTTTCTCAAGAGGCAGGTCAGGTGGTCTGGTATTCCCATCTCTTTCAGAATTTTCCACAGTTTATTGTGATCCACACAGTCAAAGGCTTTGGCATAGTCAATAAAGCAGAACTAGATGTTTTTCTGGAACTCTCTTGCTTTTTCGATGATCCAGCAGATGTTGGCAATTTGATCTATGGTTCCTCTGCCTTTTCTAAAACCAGCTTGAACATCTGGAAGTTCATGGTTCACGTATTGCTGAATCCTGGCTTGGAGAATTTTGAGCATTACTTTACTAGCATGTGAGATGAGTGCAATTTTGCGGTAGCAAGTATTTAAATTACCTTCAATATCAAAATAAGAACATTCACTTCTATGTATCTACTCATTTCTAAAGCTATGTTAGAACTCACCTTACAGAAAAAACTGAAGATCGAGTAAACATACTTTCATAGCTTTTAAAAATCCTCTCACGTTATAGTTTTGACATGAAAAAGTCATAAATTTCATGGGTATTACATTTATATTGGAAATAAAAGGTGTCGTATATATAATATTTTAATATTAATTTAAAAAATCTAATCTTCTTCATGAGCCCTTATCTTATCCTACTCAATAACTAGAAAACCCAAGCTTCTTAGGTGGACATTGTCTTTCTTTGGACTATAGCAATCGCCCTGCTCCCACCCAACTCTATTCATGGGGAATCTCCTACTCCAAGACTCTTGATAAGAGGCAGTGACTACTGCTCACTCTGGGAACTGAATTTTTTCTCCCAGTTTTCACATGACCTAGCTTCTACCAATAATATATACACACAAGACCTTGGCTTAGAGTCTGGGATACACAGAAGCAGGGAGTGTGCAAAATCCATTCTTTCAATATTGCCAGTAAGAGCTACAGTTGCATCCATATCCCAAAGCTGGCAGCAACAGAAAGAGTTCCAGCATTATCTCTATTGTCCAGCAATGATCATGGAGGTACTTTCAATGGAGATACTCATTCTCAGCAGCGTTGTCTTGATGGATGCTTGCTGCAGAATGATTTGGACTTTGACTAGGTAGCCTCCAAGTCTAGTTTTCAAGCAGTCACAGCAATTGTTAACCAACTAATAGCTTAGTAAGAAGAGCTGGCAAGAAAACACAGAAGAATTATACAAAAAAAGATCTTCATGACCCAGATAATCACGATGATGTGATCACTCACCTAGACCCAGACATCCTGGAATGCAAAGTCAAATGGGCCTTAGGAAGCATCACTATGAACAAAGCTAGTGGAGGTGATAGATTTCCACTTGAGCTATTTCAAATCCTGAAAGATGATGCTGTGAAAGTGCTGCATTCAATATGTCAGCAAATTTGGAAAACTCAGCAGTGGCCACAGGAATGGAAAAGGTCAGTTTTCATTCCAATCCCAAAGAAAGGCAATACCAAAGAATGCCCATACTACTGCACAATTGCACTCATCTCACACGCTAACAAAGTAATGCTCAAAATTCTCCAAGTCAGACTTCAACAGTACATGAACCGTGAACTTCCAGATGTTCAAACTGGAGTTAGAAAAGGCAGAGAACCAGAGATCAAACTGCCAACATCTGTTGGATCATCAGAAAAGCAAGAGTTCCAGAAAAACGTCTACTTTTGCTTTATTGACTACACCAAAGCCTTTGACTATGTGGATCACTACAAACTGTGGAAAATTCTTCAAGAAATGGGAATACCAGACCACCTGACCTGCTCCTGAGAAATCTGTATGCAGGTCAAGAAGCAACAGTTAGAAAGGGACATGGAACAACAGACTGGTTCCAAATCAGAAAAGGATTACGTCAAGGTTGTATAGTGTCACCCTGCTTATTTAACTTATATGCAGAGTACATCGTGAGAAATGCTGTGCTGGATGAAGCACAAGCTGGAATCAAGATTGCCAGGAGAAATGTCAATAACCTCAGATATGCAGATGACACCACCCTTATGGCAGAAAGCTAAGAAGAACTAAAGAGCTCTTGATGAAAGTGAAAGAGGAGATGGAAAAAGGTGGCTTAAAACTCAGCATTTAGAAAACTAAGATTATGGCATCCAATCCCGTCACTTCATGGCAAATAGATGGGGAAACAGTGACAAACTTTATATTTTGGGGCTCCAAAATCACTGCAAATGGTGACTGCAGCCATGAAATTAAAAGACGCTTACTCCTTGGAAGGAAAGTTATGACCAGCCTAGCAGCATATTAAAAAGTAGAGACCCTTTGCCTACAAGGGTCCATCTAGTCAAAACTGTGGTTTTTCCAGTATTCATGTATGGGTGTGAGACTTTGACTATAAACAAAGCTGAATGTCAAAGTATTGATGTTTTTGAACTGTGGTGTTGGAGAAGACTCCTGAGAGTCCCTTGGACTGTAAGGAGATCCAACCAGTCCCTCCTAAAGGAAATCAGTCCTGAATATTCATTGAAAGGATTGATGCAGAAGCTGAAACTCCAATACTTTGGCCACCTGATGCAAAGAACTGACTCACTGGAAAAGACCCTGATGCTGGGAGAGATTGAAGGTGGGAGGAGAAGGGGATGACAGAGAATGAGATGGTTGGATGGTATCACCGAGTCAATGGACATGAGTTTGAGTAAACTCTGGTAGCTAGTGATGGACAGAAAAGCCTGGCGTGCTGTAGTCCACGGGGTCACAAAGAGTCAGACATGACTGAATGACTGAACTGAACTGAACTGAACTCAGCCTTAGTAAATCTGATTTTCTGCTTAAATTAACCAGCAATGGTTCTGCCACTTGAAAGTAAAAGTCCTGATGGATACCCTGTTCAGGTAACACTACCAGTTTCTACCAGTATGAACAGTTTCCTATCTGTTTAAAACAACCTCTTTCAGAGTAAGTCCTCAGTTGTACAGACTGATGTCCTCTTTCCTTTTTCTTCCACAAAAAGTGCCTAGGTCTGCATAGTCCAGTAGAGCAGCCATTAGTCACAGAGGCTATTGAGCACCTGAGGTATGGTTATTCTGAGTTGAGATGTGCTGTAAGTGTGAAAAACAACTGAATTTCAAAGACTTATTACAAAAAAAGATGTAGAATACCTCCTTAACAATGTTTCATATTAATTACATATTGAAATTATATTATGAAAATATTAGGTTAAATGAAATATATTAAAATTAATTTCCTTTGTTTCTTTTTACTTTTAAAAATACAGCTACTAGAAAAATTTTAGTTACATGTGTGGCTCACATTATATTTTTATTGGATAGGCATATAGGAGAGCAAATGCTTATACATTTATATATTATATTGTTATTCTGTTAACTAAATCCCTTCTTCCACAATATTATTTGAAATCTAAATTATTTCTATTAAGGAAGGGCAAGGGGCTAATGTAATAAAAGTGTCCAGGTGCCTGACACAGTGCTATTAATTTGTTTATATTATTTTAATGAACCTTCATTATCAGTATGTGAAGGAAATATTATTATAAATGGAGATATATACTAAGAAGTTAGTTTTCCCTTGGATATTTATCTATTACATGGCAGAGCTAGTTCTGAAACATAGATCAGTTTGTCTTCCAAGAACTATTTGCATTATCCCAAGGGTCACACCCTTTCTGTTCCACTCTCACCCCATTAACTATTCACAAGAAAGCTTCCAAAAAGCTTTCTATTTTAGAAAACTATAGTATTAATATTTTCATTAAGCTATATTATGACTGTGTTTCAAATTGTCAAATTCAGTAACTAATGCAAAATCAAACTTACTGAAATAAGACATTCTTACCCAATAAAATTTATGAGCCAAAAGCACTTTTCTATTTCTTCTGTCTTCTAGGTCTAGGTTCTTAGGTCTAGCTGAACTTAGAACTATTTTAAACATAAACTATTTTTAAATTTTCTATTTGAATCAACTGTCTATCTGATCCACTTGGAGCCCTTGAACCAATACGAACGACTCAATACATAGATACAGGTGGTCAAATTACTTTCTGTTGGCAAGAGGTTATCTAGGAGATATATTTTTAAGTTCTGAAATATTAAAAACTCAGGAATATTTTGATAACTTATAGAGACATCAGTAAAGACTATTTTTTTTTTATTATGAGGTACCAGAATATTAGGACTTCCCCAGTGACTCAGTGGTTCAAGAATCTGCCTGCAATGCAGGAGCCATAGGAGACATGGGTTTGATCCCTGGGTTGGGAAGACCCTCTGGAGGAGGGCATGGTAACCCACTCCAGTATTCTTGCCTGGAGAATCCCATGGACAGAGGAGCTTGGTGGGCTACAGTCCATAGGGTCACAGAGAGTCGAACATGACTGAAGTGACTTAGCACGCATCAGGATATTAGGAGCATTTGAAACCATACATAAAAGTCCAGGAAAAAATTGAATGCCACTATTTATAGGTTCAAAATAAATGTCAAAATAAGTTCATGTACTGCACTTCATCCTGTTCATGTGACCAGTTGTCTTGCTGTTCATACTGTTCACACTATTCACTGAACCTAGGGTAGGCAAGGCATGACATAAGAGGCTGGAAGAAGACGCAAGGAGCCATAGGAACTGCAGACACATTTATTCTCTCCTGGCTGGCACAGCAGTCATAACACAGCCTTTCTTCTGGCTGACTTAGCAGCCATAGCAGCAGCCATAATATAACCATAAGGTAGCCATAACATAACCTCATATAACATAACCATGACGTCACTCCAATGTAGGCCCAATGCAGCAGCAGCCAGGGGTTTCATGGTTTAGCTCATACAGGTGTACCATACGACTCTGGGCTTTTCCAGGTGAAGTTTATATATCAAAAGTAGCCCACGTCCAAGTGAGTATCTTGTGACACACATGTGCAGCACTATAAGTGATCTCAGCTGTTACATAATCATTATTTACAAAACATGCAGCAAGAGCAAGAGGCTGTGGGGCAAGTTAGCCTGACCACACCATCTTGGCTAATTTGCTCTTGCCCTACAGTATACTAATTCAGACTTTAGACTAATTTTCACCAAAACTTGGTATTTTTTTAACCTTTGAACTTTTGTTAATTGTAGATTAAGTCTGTCCCACATACGTGTTCAACCAAAACAGTACTATCCTTGCTATTTATTCTGTGGTGAGCATAGAAGCAATATGTGCCTATAGAATTAAGGGCCCTGTTGAAATATTTCATTGACAAAAATCCTCAACCTCTGTGTGTCATAATTCAGTCTAAGTGATACACCTCTGAATTGGTAGGGGACTTGGGTCTGAAAAAGTTAGAAGGGGTGTCACAGCATGTCTTTTGGAATAATAAAATTCAGTGTACTGTATTCTCCTAAGTAGCTTCATTTGAACACTAAAGATTTTTGATGATATTTAAAGGGCCATAAAATATGCTCAAAGGAGAGACTAATGAAATATATGTATGGCCCTGTGCTGAAGAAGAGCACAGAGTAACAGTGAAGTTGAGAATAACATTCTTTGGACTTCAAATGTAGGAATGATTGTTATAAATGGAAATGATCTGAGGAGGTTATGCGGTCTTTGGAAGGACAGACAAAGAGAATCTGAGAACCAAAATAGATAAAAGATAAAGTTAGTTGGAATAGAATGTGAAAGAAATGAAAGGGAAGTCAGAAAGAACTTTTTTGCTTTAGTTTCTAAATATCTTGAATGGCAGGCTAGAGATTTTGGATATTATCCCATATGTTACAGGGTTATGATGAAAACATGGTTTGATAAGATTCTGAACTAACGAGATCAAAATGCGTAAAATGGGGTGTGAGACACATGATAAACAAAGCATTGACAAAACTGTGGCTGTATTACACAATAATAGTGGGAGACTTTAATACCCCACTCACACCTATGGATAGATCAACTAAACAGAAAATTAGCAAGGAAAAACAAACTTTAAATGATACAATGGACCAGTTAGACCTAATTGATATCTATAGGACATTTTGCCCCAAAACAATGAATTTCACCTTTTCCTCAAGTGCACACAGAACCTTCTCCAGGATAGATCACATCCTGGGCCATAAATCTAACCTTGGTAAATTCAAAAAAATTGAAATCATCTCAAGCATCTTTTCTGACCACAATGCGGTTAGATTAGATGTCAACTACAGGGAAAAAAAACTATTAAAAATACAAACATATTGAGGCTAAACAACATGCTTCTGAATAACCAACAAATCACAGAAAAAATCAAAAAAGAAATCAAAATATGCATAGAAATGAGTGAAAATGAAAACACAACAACCCAAAACCTATGGGATTCAGTAAAAGCACTGCTAAGGGGAAGGTTCATCGCAATATAAGCTTACCTCAAGAAACAAAAGAAAAGTCAAATAAATAACCTAACTCTACACCTAAAGCAACTAGAAAAGGAAGAAATGAAGAAACCCAGGGTTAGTAGAAGGAAAGAAATCATAAAAATTAGGGCAGAAATAAACTGAAAAAGAAACAAAGGAAACCATAGCAAAAATCAACAAAGCTAAAAGCTGGTTCTTTGAGAAGATAAATAAAATAGACAAACCATTAGCCAGACTCATCAAGAAAAAAAGGGAGAAGAATCAAGTCAACAAAATTAGAAATGAAAATGGAGAAATCACAACAGACAATACAGAAATACAAAGGATCATAAGAGACTATTATCAGCAACTACATGCCAATAAAATGGAAAACTTGGAAGAAATGGATGAATTCTTAGAAAAGTATAACTTCCTAAAACTGAACCAGGAAGAAATACAAAAACTTAACAGACCCTTCACAAGCACAGAAATTGAAACTGTAATCAGAAATCTTCCAACAAACAAAAGCCCAGGATCAGACAGCTTCACAGATGAATTCTACCAAAAATTTAGAGAAAACCTAACACCTATCCTACTCAAACTCTTTCAGAAAATTGCAGAGGAAGGTAAACTTCCAAACTCATTCTATGAGGCCACCATCACCCTAATACCAAAACCAAACAAAGATGCAACAAAAAAAGAAAACTACAGGTCAATATCACTGATGAACATAGATGCAAAAATCCTTAACAAAATTCTAGCAAACAGAATCCAACAACATATTAAAAAGATCATATATCATGACCAAGTGGGCTTTATCCCAGGGATGCAAGGATTCTTCAATATTTGCAAACCAATCAATGTGATACACCACATTAACAAATTGAAAGGTAAAAAACCACATGATTATCTCAACAGATGCAGAGAAAGCCTTTGACAAAATTTTACATACATTTATCATAAAAACCCTCCAGAAAGCAGGCATAGAAGGAACATACTTCAACATAATAAAAGCCATATATGATAAACCCACCAGAGAAGGCAATGGCATCCCACTCCAGTACTCTTGCCTGGAAAATCCCATGGATGGAGGAGCCTGGTGGGCTGCCGTTCATAGGGTCGCTAAGAGTCAGACATGATTGAGCGACTTCACTTTCACTTTTCACTTTCATGCATTGGAGAAGGAAATGGCAACACACTCCAGTGTTCTTGCCTGGAGAATCCCAGGGATGGGGGAGCCTGGTGGGCTGCCATCTATGGGGTCGCACAGAGTCGGACACGACTGAAGTGACTTAGCAGCAGCAGCAGCAGCAGCAGCATGATAAACTCACAGCAAACGTTATCCTCAATGGTGAAAAATTGAAAGCATTTCCCCTAAGTCAGGAACAAGACAAGGGTGCCCACTCTCAACACTACTATTCAACATAGTTTTGGAAGTTTTAGCCACAGCAATCAGAGAAGAAAAAGAAATAAAAGGAAACCAGATTGAAAAAGAAGTAAAACCCTCACTGTTGGCAGATGGCATGATCCTCTACATAGAAAACTCTAAAGACTCCACCAGAAAATTACTAGAGCAAATCAATGAATATAGTAAAGTTGCAGGATATAAAATTAATACACAGAAATCCCTTGCATTCTTATACACTAACAATGATAAAACAGAAAGAGAAATTAAGGAAATGTTGTTCACCATTGCAACAAAAAGAATAAAATACTTAGGAATAAATTTACCTAAAGAAACAAAAGACCTGTATATAAAAAACTATAAAACATTGAAAAAAGAAATCAAAGATGAAACTAATCGATGGAGAAATATACCATGTTCATGGATAGGAAGAATCAATATAGTGAAAATGAGTATACTACCCAAAGCAATCTATAGATTCAATGCAATCCCTATCAAGCTACCAACGGTATTTTTCACAGAGCTAGAACAAATAATTTCAAAATTTGTATAGAAATACAAAAAACCTGGAATAGCCAAAGCAATCTTGAGAAGGAAGAATGGAACTGGAGGAATCAACCTGCCTGACTTCAGACTATACTACAGAGCAACAGTCATCAAGACAGTATGGTACTGGCACAAAGATAGAAATATAGACCAATGGAAGAAAACAGAAAGCCCAGAGATAAATCCATGCACCTATGGACACCTTATCTTCAACAAAGAAGGCAAGAACATACAATGGAGAAAAGACAATCTCTTTAACAAGTGGTGCTGGGAAAACTGATCAACCAATTGTAAAAGAATTAAACTAGAACACTTTCTAACAACATATACAAAAATAAACTCAAAATGGATTAAAGATCTAAATGTAAGACCAGAAACTATAAAACTCTTAGAGAAAAATATAGGCAAAACACTCTCTGACATAAATCACAGCAGGATCCCCTATGACCCACCTCACAGAGTAATGAAAATAAATGCAAAAATAAACAAATGGGACCTAATTAAACATAAAAGTTTTTGCACAATGAAGGAATCTATAAGCAAGGTGAAAAGACAGCCTTCAGAATGGGAGAAAATAATAGCAAATGAAGCAACTGACAAAGAATTAATCTCAAAAATATACAAACAACTCCTGCAGCTCAATTACAGAAAAATAAACGACCCAATCAAAAAATGGGCCAAGGAACTAAACCGACATTTCTCCAAAGAAGACATACAGAGGGCTAACAAACACATGAAAAGATGCTCAGCATCACTCATTATCAGAGAAATGCAAATCAAAACCACAATGAGGTACCACCTCATGCCAGTCAGAATGGCTGCTATCAAAAAGTCTACAAACAATAAATACTGGAGAGGGTGTGGAGAAAAAGGAACCCTCTTACACTGTTGATGGGAATGCAAACTAGTACAGCCACTATGGAGAACAGTGTGGAGACTCCTTAAAAAACTGGAAATAGAATTGCCATATGACCCAACAACCCCACTGCTGGGCATACACACCAAGGGAACCAGAATTGAAAGAAACACGTGTACCCCAATGTTCATCACAGCACTGTTTACAATAGGCAGGACATGGAAGCAACCTAGATGTCCATCAGCAGATGAATGGATAAGAAAGGTGTGGTACATATACAAAATGGATTATTACTCAGCTATTAAAAAGAATGCATCTGAATCAGTTTTAATGAGGTGGATGAAACTGGAGCCTATTATACAGAGTGAAGTAAGTCAGAAAGAAAAATACCAATACAGTGTTTTAACACATATATATGGAATTTAGAAAGACAGTAACAATGACCCAGTGGAAACAGTGTCAGACTTTATTTTTTGGGGCTCCAAAATCACTGCAGATGGTGATTGCAGCCATGAAATTAAAAGACACTTACTCCTTGGAAGGAAAGTTATGACCACCCTAGATAGCATATTCAAAAGCAGAGACATTACTTTGCCAACAAAGGTCCATCTAGTCAAGGCTATGGTTTTTCCTGTGGTCATGTATGGATGTGAAAGTTGGACTGTGAAGAAGGCTGAGCACCAAAGAATTGATGCTTTTGAACTGTGGTGTTGCAGAAGACTCTTGAGAGTCCCTTGGACTGCAAGGAGATCCAACCAGTCCATTCTGAAGGAGATCAGCCCTGGGATTTCTTTGGAAGGAATGATGCTAAAGCTGAAACTCCAGTACTTTGGCCACCTCATGCGAAGAGTTGACTCACTGGAAAAGACTCTGATGCTGGAAGGGATTGGGGGCAGGAGGAGAAGGGGACGACAGAGGATGAGAAGGCTGGATGGCATCACTGACTCGATGGACATGAGTCTGAGTGAACTCCGGGAGATGGTGATGGACAGGGAGGCCTGGAGTGCTGTGATTTATGGGATCACAAAGAGTCGGACACGACTGAGAGACTGAACTGAACTGAACTGAACAATGACCCTATATGCAAGACAGCAAAAGAGACATAGATGCAAAGAACAGACTTTTGGACTCTGTGGGAGAAGATGAGGGAGGGATGATATGAGAGAATAGCACTGAAACATGTATATTATTGAGAGAGTCAATTCCTAGGCAAATTGATAAGAAGTCCAGGGTCCCCAAGGAGGAGAAAGGGGTCTGGAATTCTCAAGGAGGAGGAAAGGACAAACTTTATTGTCTACATTCCCTGCTCCTGCTGCTGCTAAGTCGCTTCAGTTGTGTCCGAATCTGTGCAACCCCATAGACGGCAGCCAACCAGGCTCCCCTGTCCCTGGGATTCTCCAGGCAAGAATACTGGAGTGGTACAATCCCTCAGTTCAGTCAGTTCAGTTCAGTCGCTCAGTCGTGTCCGACTCTTTGGGACTCCATGAATCGCAGCACACCAGGCCTCCCTGTCCATCACCAACTCCCGGAGTTCACTGAGACTCACGTCCATCGAGTCAGTGATGCCATCCAGCCTTCTCATCCTCTGTTGTCTCCTCCTCCTGCCCTCAAACCCTTCCAGCATCAGAGTCTTTTCTAATGAGTCAACTCTTCACATGAGGCGCCCAAAGTACTGGAGTTTCAGCTTTAGCATGATTCCCTCCGAAGAAATTCCAGGGCTGATCTTCTTCAGAATGGACTGGCTGGATCTCCTTGAAGTCCAAGGGACTCTCAAGAGTCTTCTGCAACACCACAGTTCAAAAGCATCAATTCTTTGGTGCTCAGCCTTCTTCATAGTCCAACTCTCACATCCATACATGACCAAAGGAAAAACCATAGCCTTGACTAGATGGACCTTTGTTGGCAAAGTAATGTCTCTGCTTTTGAATATGCTATCTAGGGTGGTCATAACTTTCCTTCCAAGGAGTAAGCGTCTTTTAATTTCATGGCTGCAATCACCATCTGCAGTGATTTTGGAGCCCAAAAAAATAAAGTCTGACACTGTTTCCACTATTTCCCCATCTATTTGCCATGAAGTGATGGGACTGGATGCCATGATCTCCGTTTTCTGAAGGAGATCATGGCAACTTTTTCACTCTCCTCTTTCACTTTCATCAAGAGGCTTTTGAGTTCCTCTTCACTTTCTGCCATAAGGGTGGTGTCATCTGCATATCTGAGGTTATTGATGTTTCTCCCAGCAATCTTGATCGCAGCTTGTGCTTCTTCCAGCCCAGCATTTCTCATGATGTACACAACTCAGTTTAAACTCTGCACTAGGGATTATACCAGAGAAGGCCATGGCACCCCACTCCAGTACTCTTGCCTGGAAAATCCCATGGATGGAGGAGCCTGGAAGGCTGCAGTCCATGGGGTCGCTGAGGGTCAGACACAACTGAGCGACTTCACTTTCACTTTCATGCATTGGAGAAGGAAATGGCAACCCACTCCAATGTTCTTGCCTGGAGAATCCCAGGGATGAGGGAGCCTGGTGGGCTGCCATCTATGGGGTCGAACAGAGTCGGACACGACTGAAGTGACTTAGCAGGGATTATACAACAACAATGTATCCTGCTTGAGGACAGTTTCTCCTTCCTGAAAACTTTCTGACTAATCCTGATATCTTAGAATGTATATTATGGGAGTGGGTCTGGTAGGATCTTTCTATTGTTTAATTCTAATCTTGTTATCCTAAAATGTATGGAGAAGGAAATGGCAACCCACTCCAGTGTTCTTGACTGGAGAATCCCAGGGACGGGGGAGCCTGGTGGGCTGCCGTCTATTGGGTGGCACAGAGTCGGACAGGACTAAAGTGACTTAGCAGTATCCTAAAATGTAAATTGTGGGAGTGGGTCTGGTAAAATTTCCACAAACTTGAGACATTCTTTTGATTCATTGTAATAACTAATTAAAGGTATATAACGCCATTGCTAACACTAGCAACGGGGTATTCTTTCTGCCTCCTTCTGATGTCTATGTTAGAAGCTTTCTCTGTCTCTTTTATACTTTAATAAGACTTTATTACATCAAAGCTCTGAGCGATCAAGCCTTGTCTCTGGCCCCAGATTGAATTCCTCTCCTCTGGAGGACAAGAATCCCAGCGGCTTTCATGGTTCAGCAACAACCTCTCATTATCATATGTGAAATAGATTGCCAGTCCATGTTCAATGCATGAGACAGGGTGCTCAGGGCTTGGATGACCCAGAGGGATGGGATCGGGAGGGAGGTGGGAGGGGGTTCAGGGTGGGGAACACATGTACACCCGTGGCTGACTCATGTCAATGTGTGGCAAAAATCACTACAATATTGTAAAGTAGTTGGCCTCCAATTTAAGTTAATTATTAAAAAAAAAAAACCTGTTGCTGTAGGTGGGAACAAGGATGAAGTGTTAATTCAAACTGAAACTAAGATACCAAGCCTGGGAGCTTAGGAGAGGGCCTTAAGTATGAATAAAAAATACAAATAATATGGATATTGCAAAAGCTGACTAAGTTGGAAGGATACATTGGTTAATTCCATTGATTCTGAGTTGATAATACACACTATTAACAAGACACAAAAGACTCAAGACTATGTAAAGGCTGGTGGGGTGTGAACCTTTTGATTTGCTAACTTTACCAAATTGATGTACTACAGCAATATGAAGAATCAAAATCACTCAGAAGTGGTTTATTATTTATAGAAGTATTTTCCTACTCCCTTGAATCACTGCCTGATTTTAGTTGAAATAACATAACACGAAATGATTATTCAAGTGTCACAAGTAACTGGGCAAATGAACATATGCATGTACAGGCAAAGAGATTGTTAAAGGCATTTATCATTGGAAGATGTACAGTACCTAAATTAGTAGTTGTTTTACTATTTTTTCATTCATTGGAATGCATCCTTTGACATTCCTATTTCACATTACTTCTATATTGTACACCCAAAGATAAAAATTGAGAGAATTAATGATGTTGTGACTGGTGCTGAATTTATTTCTCTAATATATTTTATACATTGAACCACAATTAATTTTGAATTTTCTCTGAATTATTTCAACCACATGATTCTACAAGAGAGATTTTTTGGGGGGAGGATATATTTGGGAGGACTGGTTTTTATTTGACTACATATGCAAAATAAATTGGAGTCTATTTATCTCGCTGCTGTTTGTAGTCTACAGTTTGTTATCTCAAAGTCATTGTTCTAAATCAAACAAGTTCAGAAAGAATAGAGATTTGAGAACTTTAAGAGCATTATAGTGACATGCTTGATGACTTTATAGCATATTTCAATAGGAAAGAAAATTACTTAGGAAGAAATTTTTTTTCTTCCTAATCTACCTTTACACTACAACTATAATAGAGACACTATGACTTTATTCTATCTTGGTTCACTTGGAAAAATAAAAGTATATTTAAAAAAAGGTTCTAAGACAAATGTACTACTATTACTGCAGCCCCAGCTATTAGTATTATTTATAATTGCTGCTCCCTTCAAAAAGGAGCCCTTTGCCAAAGGAATCATAAAAGCTACCAATTTTCACTTTTGTAGAGAAGGATTTGTGGATATTAATGTCGCCTTTTGTCACATCTTTTTTATTTTATCCAGCAAAGTAGAGGGAACAGCTAAACTAGGCAGAACAAATAGAAGTTCTTTGACTTGTATGACAGAAAATTCCCCCAGGTGGAAGCTTCAAGCAGCTATAATAAATCTTTATTTAGAGAAGTATATTTCATAATACAAGATATTTCATTTCCCTAAACCACTGTATTGCACACACCTATGAGAGACAAGCAAGAAACATGCAATTTTTATTGACTGATGAAAACAGGACTGATAGTTACTTAGAATTTGAAAAAAAAAAAAGTGTGCTAACTTTTGAAATTAAAATAAGCTGTAAATTGTAGGATGGTATTAGTACCTACATTATAGGGTGTTTTGGAGATCAAAAGAGAATCTGTATGAGGTTCTCATCACCATCAGTGTCTCACTGTAGGTATTCCATCAAACTGCCACCAGTGTTACTTCCATTACTACTCACATAGCTCAAGCAACATAATATACTAACTAAAAGTATTTATATTGACATTTAAATGACTTTTATTATATTAAAAGTCATTATTTAATCAGGGGGCAGTAGGACACAACTGAGCCCACACACACACATTCAATTAGAAATCACTTTTTCCTACTCATTTTCACACATGCAGGTGATTTACCATACATTAGAATTAGTGGTACAGTTATCATAAACCTGGGGCTTCCCTGGTAGCTCACTGGTAAAGAATCCACCTGCCAGTGCAGGAGACAGGTCCGATTCCTGGGTTAGGAAGATCACCTGGAGAAGGAAAATGGCTACCCATTTTCCAAAAATACCCATTTTCCAGTATTCTTGCCTGGGAAATCCCATGGAGAGAGGAGCCTGGTGGGATACCAGGGGTGGGGGCACGGAAGAGTCAGACATGACTTAGCAACGAAAACACAACAACATCATAAACCTATTTGGTAATTTCTAACAGATAAAACCCAACTTTAATTAGCTGAGTCTTCATTCTAAACTTTCCATTCTAGTTTATTTAAACAAACTGTATTTAATCCCAGGAAGAGTTCTCAGTTTATTTGATGAATATATGCCATCATCAAGTTAGACTATAATGTAGGTGGGGGTTTGGAGAAGCTCTTCACGTAGCCATAGAGGGGCTGAACTGGAGAGAATGCAGTGTGAACAGAAAGAATAGAAGCTTGCTAGAATTATCCAGGGATAAAATGAGGAAGAATGTGTTCATATTTACAAATAACGTGAAATGAAATGAAAAAAGAGAATAATACCCAACTTAGGTGGAAATGAATTTTTGGCTGTCCTAGTCATTCAAAACAAAGTTGTGAATCTGTACCTTTTGAAAAAAAACATGTCCATAAGGCATATGCAATGGAAAACAACCCTCAACCGTTACTCAGGGTCTATCTACTTTTCCTTTGTATACAAATTTACCCCAGGTTGTAAAAAAAAAAGTGTTTTAAGATGAAGGAGAATAAAAAATATATCAAAGCAGAAAAGCAAGTAGAAAAGCAACAATTTAATATCCTGAATGTGGGGAAAATATGACCCAAAGCATGGCAATATCTCTAGGGACTATCTTAATCTCACATCATCATTAAGATGAGTTTGGTTATATTTATAACTCAACAAGAGGGAAAACATGTTTTCTCCAGAATTCTTAAGAGCTACAAATGGTCAATAGCAAAGTGAGGCTGAATCCCAAGAGCAAAGCAGGATAGGGGTGGGGAGAGAAAACAGCCATGTTCCCTAGTGGACTGCCAGGAATAGGGAGGCAGCATCAGGAGGACTTGGGAGGAGACAGAGAGGGAACCAGAGGGCCTAGGAGTGAAATAATGCCACGGACACCACCTGAACAGTCATCCCTTCCTAGCTATAACCAGGATCAAGGTTCAGAACAATGTCCATCTATATTTCTGAAAGGCAGAGAAGTTTTCAATGACATCAATATTCTGACTAATGAGAAAAACCTGTTTTGAATATGCATTAATGTTTAAAACTTCTGTCACTGTAGAGAGAATAGCTTAACAGTTCTAAGAACCAACTTTGGAGCCAGGTGGATCTATGTTTAAGTCCCTATTTCATCTGGGTTGTACTTTTGACAACATAGTTAATTAACCTCTCAGAGTCTTTCTTCATAATAGCAATAGCAATACCCACTTCATTTAGCTTGCTAGAAAGATGAAATAACATATCTAAAGTTGTATTAGTTATTTATTGCTGTGCAATGAATTACCCCAAAACTTAGTGGCTAAAATCAACAAACGTTTATCATGTCACAGTGACTAAATCCAGCCTACCCTTGAAAGAAGAGATTACACAAGGCAAGAATTCCAGGAGATAGGATCATTGGACCTTATCTTGGAAGCTGTCTGTCACACTTGTGTTTAGCAAAGTGCTAGCACATAATGGGGAAGGAAATGGCAACTCACTCCAGAATTCTTGCCTGGAGAATCCCAGGGACAGAGGAGTCTAGTGGGCTGCTGTCTATGGGGTTGCACAGAGTTGGATACAACTGAAGCGACTCAGCAGCAGCAGCAGCAGCAGCAGCACATAATAAAGCTTAATATATGCTAGTGCCTATGATTAGTATCTTTTGGAAAACTCACAAAATAGTTCTTTATTTATGGTTAGTGGATAAATGAGGTACTATTTGTGCTCAATCTTCAAAAATATCCTAAATAACAAATAAGATAGGATATGCCCAAATATGAAACTCAAGTCACCAAGTCCTTAATCTAGTAAATTATATCTGAACACACAGTATTACAAATCATTTATATCAAGCAAACAGGGAGACAGTTAGAAGCAAAAGACCATGAGGAAGGTTAGCCTCATCTATCCACTCTGAAGACTTGTGTAAGTGGTGACTTGCTTTCACCATGGCCACCAGAGTCTTCTATTCTGCAACTGAGGACACTGGAGTTAAGTAGTCTTGCTATCCCTCACTATAGTAAGTCAAAGGGTGATGTAGGGAAAAGAAAAATAAGTACCCATAACCTCAGAAATTAGCAGGATAGCTAGACGATGATTTTTCTAAGTGGAATCAGTTTTCCTTCAAAGTATGTGAATACGAGTAGCAGGAAAAGAAAGAGGAATTAAAAGAATTTGATGGGCTAAATTCTTCACTGAAAGAGCTCTCTCTCTACCTTTTGCCAAGAAAATATGAAAGATGTCAAAACAGGTCATGACCACTGTTATAAACATGAGCAGCCCTCAGATGAGCACAATCTTGGATACTATGGTGACCCTAAAACTGACAAGCTCAAATCCATTACACTTGAATGAATGTATCTTCACCCCCAACCTGCCCACCAGAAAACTGTCCTAAGACAGCTGCTAATTTAAAGGCAGAATTAATTATAAGTGACTTTGTGACAGATGCTCTGCATTTGGACTCCAACTGAAAAAGTCTCTCTCTGTTCTGGGCACGATGCTGGTGTTCTACTCTACAGATTTCGCTACAACCATGCAGTGCTACTTGGTGGGTGGCTTGCTTGCAAGCTGTCTGGGCAAACCACTGAGATTTAGCCTAGTTTTCCGACTTCCCCAGCTTGCTGTCCCTCTTGTTGGCCTTTTCCTGTGTTTCCTGTGGCTAAAACACAGTTTTATTTGTCACAGTCTGTCAAGACACACAGGAGAAAGGGAGATCCATTCCAGAGAAATTTTCCTGCCCTTCCTTTCATTTATAAGCCAGACAAGGTACTTTGGATAGAAAGCACTGACCCCGCAAAGAGAGTACTCACACTCTGGGACTAGTCTCTGCCTCAGTAATTCACAGCTACCATGTCAGTCACTACTCCCAGTTCCCTGCAAACCATCTAATTGCTTATGCTGGAGGAGAAACCTAGAACATTTTAAGTATTTATTTTTAAGGTAATACTTTTTCATTTTAAAAAAGTTGAAAACACATTACATTTTTAAGAAAAAAAATAAACAACAGGAATACACTTTCTAGTCTTTTAGATGAATTATTTTAAAGGTTCTCCATGTCCTATATTTGGGAAGTCCTTGATATATATCAGACATAGAGAAAAAATGTTTTCCTTATTTTTATACCTTGTCTGCTGGGGTAAATGTTGGCCAATGATATTTATTTATATTTTTCATTTTGATTAGCATATTTTTAAGTTCAAACTAGCTATTTTGAACCCTGAATTCCGATATGCCATACAAGATAAGATAATTTTATTTTTTTCTTTATAGGTTCACCCATTGACAAATTTGGAAAGTATTAGGGTGCTTGAGAAAACCTGCCTCCCTTTTTACCTACTTAAATCAGAATTTTTAGATATGCTTGACGCTACAAATGTTACTCTTTATACCATATGTTTTGCCCACCAAACTTCCTGAACCTTGTCAATTCTCTTTCATAGATTTTGTGTTTCAGATTGCCAGACTAACTGTGTAATCATTACATTCAATAATCATGATTTACAATATATAACACAAAGACTTCAATAATCATGATTTACAATATATAACACAAAGACAGTTATTTCTAACTATCTCTTAAAGTACACGCCATGGGCTAGGTCTTTCCTGGCAGGCCCACTGACATTATCTGGTTCTTCTTAGATAATAAAGACTCTATGGTCAAGTCTCCCAATACAGTTGCAGGAGAGTCATTATGTATGCTTACATAATGGTCTAAATTCAATCTTGCTTTAAAGTTAGAATAATACTTCCTTTGAAATTTTTGCATCATAATTTTGTACTTCACTGTGAAATATGGCATTTTCTCTGTGCTTTGACCAAAACTTCAATGACAACATCCTTGTCATACATATAACTTTCTCTTCTTTTTCTTAGAACTTTTAGCAACTATATTAGAATCCCCCCAATATTATCCATTAGTATATTTTACAGCACCTGTTCTCTATGTCAAATGCAAAATAAACCAAATCTCATGTGTCTACAGATTTATTTTGTTTGATTTTCAGAAGAAAAAAAAAACCACCCTTTTTTTTTTTTTTACGTTCTACTTACCATGAAGGGTCACAGGCTTTTCCCAACGGAGATAACCAAAGACCTAAATTCCATCTGCAGGGGCCCCATGGAGACCCGGAGAAGACGATGTTGTCTTAGTAAAGCCCCACCAGGTTAATATTAAGACTATTAGAGCTACCACAGTCCACCTGTTTTGCTTCTCTATCCCTTCAGTATTCTTGTTATCCTACTGTCTACGTTACCTCACCCTGGTAAGACATCCTGATTTTCCATCACTCTGCTCCTCAGCTCCTATCCTCTGCTATCAATGTACTCTTCCTGCCAATTTCCCACCACTGTTTTATTCATCCCAGTTCTGCTCATCAGTACACCTGGCACCAAAGTCCATGAGCTTTATATAAATGAAAGTTCATCCAAATCTACATTCTAATATGAAAATTCCTTTGCTACCCATTTTTTTGCTCATATTCTAACAGAAATTAAATAATGCATAGAAATCATACACCTTACTGGCCAGTCTGGTATAAGTTTACCTCTCTCTGACTCTTTTAATTCAGAGCAGACAAGACAATAAAAGGTATCAGCCATTTCTGAACTTTTCATCTCAATTGGATCACTAGTGACACTTTCCACATTGATACTCAGAGGACAATTATAGGTCATGCATGTCATAAACATGCTTTGGGGCATAGCTCTCCTACATGTTATTTATGTCACACCCATGGAATCTACTCCCTGTCTTCATGAAACCCAGCCTTAAATCATTCATCTCCTTAACTTACGATATGTTTTTTTTTTTCCTTAACTTGTGCTCCAAAGTAGAGATATAGGAATTATCAAGGCAATCATAAAGATCTGATTTGTCCTCTATCCCAGCAGACCAATATCATTTTCATTCTGCTAAAATGCAACTTTTTATGTAACCTCTTGTCTAAGTACCTTTAATGGCTTGCCTTTACCTACAAGAGCAGAATGACAGTTTGGAGTTGAGCTCCTGAACCATAGAGACCAGAATATACTGAAGATAAGATTACCGGATTTGGCAAATAAAAAAAGAGGACTTTATCTGCCAACTTTAATTGAAGGCTAACCAGCTGCAACAGTGAGAACACACTACACCCACATCATACAAATGCTATGGCTGTTACTCTTTACAATTCTAAACAAGGAGTACAGAATGGACACTGACCAATCAGCATGGCTGCAGATGATTACCAAGTGATAAGGCTGAATCAATGCATCTTTATAACACATCTGCCTCACATGCATACCGTGTTCCTCAAAAGAAGTACCAGTCCTTTTCTTTATCCTTCCAAATATTTCCCATGTTTTAAAGGTTTCTAAATGTTAACTTTCTCTCTAAAATCTTTATGAACTAACTGAAGCAGTTTGAATTTGGTATCAAAGATCAAATTCATAGCTTCCTTCTCTGAATTTCTCTAGCAAGTACTGCTTATGTAACTCATTTAGAGATATGCTCTTGGTGGGAGGCAACCCTCCATAGACCTTTTGCATTTATGCCTATCTTATAAGAAGAGGCACTGACTGGTCTTTGTTCTGGACCATCCTTTCAAAGATGATTATACAGCAAACAGCTTTGGAAAACAGACAGAGTGTCTCTCTCTGAAGCAAACAGTAGGCATGCTTACAGCCTTATAAAAAAGAAAACTCAGGTTGCCTAAACATATGGTTTCTTTCCTATATCAAAACACAATGAGTGTGCGAACATTCACCTGGCCCATTTGTATCACTTCTTTGGGACTTAGAGGCAAGGGGGAACTGATTCAAATAGGCCCATGTAACTTTCTGTTCTGTAAGTAATGAAATCTTGTTCTCTGACCTAAGGGTCTCCTGTCTTCTACCAGTATCCAGGAAACTAACTGTGATAGGGCAACTTGTAAGCTTTTAAGTATGGGAAAGTCTTAAACCCTTCACAGCTGTTGACACTACTTTGTCATTTAAATATTTCACACAGATTAATATATCCAACCAGATCATGCTTAGCAGATTCCACCTTTCATTCAGTACCTAGCTCTTCACGTAGCGACAGCTCAGCACAAGATCTCATTGAATGAATTTTGAGAGACAAAAATTTAAAGGGGAGATGTTATAGAAGATGTTTAGAAAAGATTATAAACAAGGAAGGATATCTTATTGAGAAATTGGACATTGGCTTAAAGTTAAGGATAAAGTTAAATTCAGAATGCTAGGGGCTTCCCAGGTGACTCAGCAGTAAAGTATCTGCCTGCAATGCAGGAGACACAGAAGAATGTGGGCTCAGTCCTTGGGTCAGGAAGATCCTCTGAAGGAGGAAATGGCAATCCACTCCAGTATTCTCACCTGGAAAATTCCATGGACAGAGGAGCCTGAGGGGTTGCAAAGAGTCGGACTCCTGGGCAACTGAGTAGAATGCTAGGGAAACATTCAGGCAAAGTGAAAAACCGATTTCTAAACCTGTATTGCATATTAACTACTGCCTAATTTGCAAAGAGCCTACATCATAGTCATCCTTGCCATCTCCTACGAATTACTGACTTTTCTTCTATGTCTACTTGATGGCATTACGGATGCCACAGCTACAGTGATCATTCAGGTGGACTGCAGGAGTTAGGAAGGCACAAACAATGAGCTCCTTTAAGCCTTGAACTGAGGCAGGGGGGTTGAGGGGTTGGCAGTCATGTGGCTGCAGACCTCCAAATAGCTATAGGCCATTCTGGCTTTAGCAATAAGCCTGTGTAATGACCCTGCACAGGAGCTACAGTGCAACATTGCAGTCAAGTCGACCGTCATGCCCCAGAGCACGGTGCTACATGAAACAGAAACATTCATTTGAAAATATGCACATTTTACAATAGCCTGACATTAGACTGGCCTCAAGCTACCTGTGTTTATCTAGAAAGAGAAATTTGTAGTGTTGCTCATCCTAGAAGCTCAGGTAAAAGTGTTTATAACTGAAGTGACCTCGCCAGCATTCCGCAGGTGATATGTGGTAGAATATATAATCTCTGTCATTAAAGAAGGCCGATGGAATAATATTTGATTTTGAAGCAGTAATTTAGAAAATCAAAACCTTTCTTGACCTGAAGTATTAAATTCCAAATAGACAACAATTATAAACTAAATGTCAAAATTTTTCTAGCCTCTTTTCACTGACTTTTAAAATTTTCACAGGACAATTTTGGGCGCCCTCATGCTGAGTCTCATCACCCATCAGAAGACTTGAATTGAAACATCTGACAGATTGAGCTGGCTTATAAATTCATTTTAATCACGTTCAAATATTCACATTAAGGCTCTGAGCCTGATAAGTGGGCTTTTTTAATAAGCATATTATAAGCCAGCAGGAGTCATCTTCCTAGTTACATTTTCATGCAAGAATTAGATATTAGGAGATTCCTAGATCAGTGTAATCAATTGCAATTTAAACTTTTTCTTAAGAATTACCAGCTTCGAGAAATGGGCTATTAGGACTTCCAAATGGGGTAGAAAATGGCAGGAACAAAAAGCATTGTATTATGATGTTTTTCTGATATTCTCAAGCTTCTTATCCTAATGCCTAAAACTAAAGCATAAATATCCATAAATAAAAGGTAGTTAAGTAACAGGTTTATAAAACATATATTCTACACGTTTTCTACAAGCTTTTTTTTCCCTACAATTTTTTTTTTCCTACAGCTTTTTTTTTTCTTTCCCTTCAACAAGACTTGGATATCAACGAAGTTTATCTTGCCCACTTCCTCCCTAGCCTGTCAGATGTTCAACCCCAAGCTTCTTGCTGGCTGTCAAGGCTCCACAGTTTACTCTTGGTGCCACTGTCCAGGTCTCTCTGCTCTCTGGTCCTCAGCCTCAGGCTTCTAGAGTGTGCGTGTGTGTGCTCTGTTGTGTCTGACTCTTGCAACCCCAAGGACTGTAGCCCACTAGGCTCCTCTGTCCGTGGGATTTCCCAGGCAAGAATACTGGACCAGCTTGCCATTTCCTTCTCCAGAGGATCTTCCTGACCCAGGGATCGAACCTACATCTCTCAAGTCTCCTGATTGGCAAGCAGGCTCTTTACCACTAGTGCCACGTGTAGCCACACCCAATGACTTACAGTGCAAGGAAAAGGGAAATGTCAACCATTTCACACATTATTCTTGAGTCGAAAAAAGTGCACCTCATCCCAGGCTTCCTGAGAATGATTTCCTTAACACCAGAAGGTTATTCTAAAAGTCACCTAATACAGTCCCTGGTATATATGTTCAATCAATGTTTTTTTTTTATTGAACTAAACTAATTGTGACAATATTTGGCAGAGTGGGGGAGAGAAGGCATTCTGGTTCTCACATATTATTACACTATACCCAGACATAGGGCCTAATCACAACTGACTGATCAATCTTGAAAAGAGAGAGAGATATCATATATGGCTGAGTACAAATATCAGCTGGAAAAAATGACTCAGTAATTCATTGTGCAAGCAAATTTGACCCACTTGATATTCATTATCAATCCTTCAACTCAGACACAAAGCATAATGATAAGCATAAAACCAGACAACTTCAAGCACTTACTACACACTATATATGATGGCCACCATGTTATATAGGCTGCATCTGCATTGAGTTGTACAACATGTATCAGTTAGGGAATATTAATTATTACTGTGGAACAAATGGCCCTGAAATACCAGTGATTTATAACAGCAAAGATCTACTTTTGTGTCACATTGTGGCCATCTGAGGCTTACAGAGCACTATGTCAACACTTGCTTCCATGATCCCCAAAAGAGTGTACGATTTACAACAACTTAGGGTTTCTAAAGTCTTCTTAGAAAACACACGCATCACTTTGACTCACATTTTATTGGCCAAGCAGATATTGACTTCAAATATGTCCAGAAGAAGAACCTAAGGTATTATTAACAACCTTAATGATACCAACTTAATATCTGAGCCTCAAGAAACTTTGGAGTTTATCTTGGAATATCCTGTCATTTTACAGATGTGGGATGAAGACCCAGAGAAATGAAAGTCACATAGTCATTCAGTGGTATAGCCAGAAGACAGATCCTGGAATCCTAAGACTTCTTGTTACACGCACACACACACACACACACACACAATTTTCTATGTCTTTAATTTAATTTTTAAAATTTATTTATTTTTTAATTGAAGATAACTGCTTTACAGAATTTTGCTCAGTTCAGTCAGTCAGTCATGCCCAACTCTTTGCAACCCCATGGACTGCAGTGTGCCAGGCATCACTGTCCATGACCAACAACCAGAGCTTACTCAAACTCATGTCCATAGTGATGCCATCCAACCATCTCATCCTCTGTCATCCCCTTCTCCTCAAGCCTGCAATCTTTCCCAGCATCAGGGTCTTTTCAAATGAGTCAGGTCTTCACATCAGGTGGCCAAAGTATTGGAATTTCAGCTTCTGCATCAGTCCTTCCAATGAATATTCATGACTGATTTCCTTTAGGATGCATTTGTTGAATCTCCTTGCAGTCCAAGAGACTCTCAAGAGGCTTCTCCAACACCACAGTTCAAATGCATCAATTCTTCAGCACTCAGCTTTCTTTATAGTCCAACTCTCACACCATACATGACTACTGGAAAAACCATAGCTTTGACTAGACGGACCTTTGTTAGCAAAGTAATGTCTCTGCTTTTTAATATGCTATCTAGGTTGATAATAGCTCTTCTTCCAAGGAGCAAGTGTCTTTTAATTTCATGGCTGCAATCACCATCTGCAGTGATTTTGGAGCCCCAAAAAAGAAAGCCTCTCACTGTTTCCATTGTTTCCCCATCTATTTGCCATGAAGTGATGGGACCAGATGCCATTATCATAGTTTTCTGAATGTTGAGTTTTAAGCCAACTTTTTCACTCTCCTCTTTAACTTCCATCAAGAGTCTCTTTAGTTCTTCTTCACTTTCTGACATAAGGTTGGTGTCATCTGCATAACTGAGGTTGTTGATATTTCTCCCAGCAATCTTGATTCCTGCTTGTGCTTCATCCAGCATGGCATTTCACATGATGTACTCTGCATATAAGTTAAATAAACAGGGTAACAATATACAGCCTTGATGTACTCCTTGCCAGATTTGGAACCAATCTGTTGTTCCATGTCCATATCTAACTGTTGCTTCTTGACCTGCATACAGATTTCTCAGTAGGCAGGTCAGTTGGTCTAATATTCCCATCTCTTAAAGAATTTTCTACAGTTTGTTGTGATCCACAAAGTCAAAGGTTTTGGCATAGTCAATAAGGCAGAAGTAGATGTTTTTCTAGAGCTCTCTTGCTTTCTCAATGATCCAACGAATGTTGGCAATTTGATCTCTGGAACTTCTGCCTTTTCTAAATCCAGCTTGAACATCTGAAAATTCACAATTCACGTACTGTTGAAGTCTGGCTGGGAGAATTTTGAGCATAGGGAAACTTCCATAAACCTCTTGTCCTTATCCATCAGAGGGCAAAAAGAATGAAAAGCACAATCACAGAAAACTAATGAAACTGATCACATAGACCACAGCCTTGTCTGACTCAATGAAACTATGAGCCATGCCGTGTAGGGTCACCCAAGATGGATGGGTCATGATGGAGAGTTCTGACAAAACGTGGTCTACTGGAGAAAGGACTGGCAAACCACTTCAGTATCCTTGCCTTGGGAACCCCATGAACAGCATGAAAAGGCAAAAAGATAGAACACTGAAAGATGAACTCCCCAGGTCGGAAGGTGCCCAATATGCTGCTGGAGATCAGTGGAGAACTAACTCCAGAAAGAATGAAGAGATGGAGCCAAAGCAGAAACAACACCCAGCTGTGGATATGACTGGTGATGGAAGTAAAGTCCGATGATGCAAAGAGCAATATTGCATAGGAACCTGGAATATTAGTTCCATGAATCAAGGCAAATTGGAAGTGGTCAAACAGGAGATGGCAAGGGTGAACATTTACATTTTAGGAATCAGTGAACTGAAATGGATTGGAATGGTTGAATTTAATTCAGATGACCATTATATCTACTACTGTGGGCAAGAATCCCTTAGAAGAAATGGAGTAGCCATCATAGTCAACAAAAGACTCTGAAATGCAGTACTTGGATGCAGTCTCAAAAATGACACAATAATTTCTGTTTGTTTCCAAGGCAAACCATTCAATATCACAGTAATCCAAGTCTATGCCCCAACCAGTAATTCTGAAGAAGCTGAAGTTGAATGGTTCTATGAAGACCTACAAGACCTTTTAGAACTGAGACCCAAAAGAGATGTCCTTTTCATTATAGGGGATTGGAATGCAAAAGTAGGAAGTCAAGAGCTATCTGGAGTAACAGGCAAATTTGGCCTTGGAGTACAAAATAAAGCAGGTCAAAGGCTAATAGAGTTTTGCCAAGAGAATGCACTGGTTATAGCAAACACCCTCTTCCAACAACACAAGAGAAAACTCTATACATGTACATCACCAGATGGTCAATTTTGAAATCAAATTGATTATATATTCTTTGCAGCCAAAGATGGAGACGCTCTATACAGTCAGCAAAAACAAGACCAGGAGCTGACTGTGGCTCAGATCATGAACACCTTATTGCAAAATTTAGACTTATATTGAAGAAAGTAGGGAAAACCACTAGGCCATTCAGGTATGACCTAAATCAAATCTCTTACGATTATACAGTGGAAGTGAGAAATAGATTCAAGGGATTAGATCTGATAGACAGAGTGCCTGAAGATCTATGGATGGAGGTTCGTGACATTGTACAAGAGGCAGTGATCAAGACCATCCCCAAAAAAAAGAAATGCAAAAAGGCAAAATGGTTGTCTGAGGAGGCCTTACAAATAGCTGAGAAAAGAAGAGAAGCTAAAGGCAAAGGAGAAAAGGAAAGATATACCCATTTGAATGCAGAGTTCCAAAGAATAGCAAGGAGGGATAAGAAAGTCTTCCTCAGTGATCAATGCAAAGAAATTGAGGAAAACAACAGAATGGGAAAGACTAGAGATCTCTTCAAGGAAATTAGAGATACCAAGGGAACATTTCATGCAAAGATGGGCTCAATAAAGGACAGTAATGGTATAGATCTAAGAGAACCAAAAGATATTAAGAAGAGGTGGCAAGAACACACAGAAGAACTATACAAAAAAGATCTTCATGACCAAATAACCACGATGGTGTGATCACTCACCTAGAACCAGACATCCTGGAATGCGAAATCAAGTGGGCCTTAGGAAGCATCACTACAAACAAAGCTAGTGGAGGTGATGGAATTCCAGTTGAGCTATTTCAAATCCTAAAAGATGATGCTGTGAAAGTGCTGCACTCAATATGCCAGCAAATTTGGAAAACTCAGCAGTGGCTACAGGACTGGAAAATGTCAGTTTTCATTCCAATCCCAAAGAAAGGCAATGCCAAAGAATTTTCAAACTACCGCACAATTGTACTCATCTCACGTTAGCAAAGTAATGCTCAAAATTCTTCAAGCCAGGCTTCAACAGAATTTTGTTGGTTTCTGTCAAACATCAACATGAATCAGACATAGGTATACATATGTCCCTTCCCTCTTGAATCTCCCTTCTTAGTCTTTAATTTTGTATCCATAGGAGATGACGGATGTTTACCAAACGTATTGTGGTTATCATTTCATGATGTATCATTTCAAATATATTAGTCAAATCATTATGCTGTATCCCTTAAACTTGTATACTGCTGTATGTCAATTATATATTTTTAAAACTGGAGGAATAAAAGGAGAGTGAGAGAGAAAGAAATAAAAAGAAAAAAAAAAAGCTTAGACTCAAATATAGGATTTTCACACTAAAGCAATCAAACTATTGTAGGAAATTTGTCTTTGCAAAGAAACAGATAAGGCAACATTTGGTAAAAGGGTTGTTTTGCTATTTCATTTAGTTCAATGAAAGTTGTATTGTACTGTATGCTTTAGTTTAGTTCTGTTCTTCCCAGATATTTACTTATATGATAGCATCTAGAAAGGTTTTAAAGTAAGTTCTTAAAATGACAACAAAGAACTAATTGAAAGTAACTGGACTCCCTGATAGCTAATATAATAAGTTAAAACTATAATGATAGCAACATATACTGCACACTATGTACCAGGCACCATTCTGACATTTAATAGGTACTAGTTCCTATAATTGGAGAAAGCAATGGCACCCCACTCCAGTACTCTTGCCTGGAAAATCCCATGGACGGAGGAATGTGGTGGGCTGCAGTCCATGGGGTCGAGAAGAGTCGGACACGAGTGAGCAACTTCACTTTCACTTTTCACTTTCATGCTTTGGAGAAGGAAATGGCAACCCACTCCAGTGTTCTTGCCTGGAGAATCCCAGGGATGGAGGAGCCTGGTGGGCGGCTGTCTGTGGGGTCACAGAGTCGGACACAACTGAACCGACTTAGCAGCAGCAGCAGTAGCAGTTCCTATAATCCCCAGAACAGCCTTTTGGGGTATGCACTAATACTTTCCTCATTTGACTGAAGCACCTGAGGAACCAAGAGGTTAAATAACTTGCCCAAGGACACACAGATATTAAACAGTAGATCTAAGATTTGAGCTTGGACATTCTGGCTACGTAGTCTGCACTCAGTCTCTGCCATCCTAAACCACTGCACTACATGCGAGGACTTCATTTATCTGTTGATCTAGCATGAAATAACACCCGCAATAAGCTATAGTTAATATACAATGTGTGTCTAATTTTAATTTCTAGCTCTTTCAGTGTATGGTAGAAGGAGATGTCCCTGGTCTATCTAGCTTATTCCATTCTGTCTGCTGTACTCTGTAAATTCCTTGAGGGCAAAGATCAAGCCAACACTCAGCACCATGCCAGCAACATAATTAATGCATAATAAATATCTGTGGGACAAATAAATAAATTCATGTTCTCTATTGCTTCTAATTTATCATTGTCGCTCATAATATCTAAACTAGAAAACCTTTTTATTAGAAGGTTAAAAACTCTTAATATACATTTCCAAAACTGTTAAATTGTTGGTCTGAAAATTCAAATGTGTTAACTGTTAAATTCTACCAATGTGCTTTGAAAACGTTTGGCTGTGGATTTTGCCCAAGAAATAGCTTACTGGTGTCTACCGCACTATATACTTTTCAGACCTCCCCCATTCTGTTTAGCCACTTGGTACCATGTACTGAAGCCTCAGACGTACCCTTCAGCATCCTGAGAAGAAGCTCTCCCTGAGTTTACTGGAAGAAATTCAGTTGTCCACTTACCCTATTACATATGAATTCCCCACTGTTTCCTAGTGTCTTGCCCACTTTCCAGAATCCAGTCTCAGAGATTATAGAAACAGGTCATAAAAATCTGACACCAAACATAAGATTCACAAAGCTCAGTGTTTTGTGTAGACATGTGCACTGAAAATTTACTTTTTGCCTTTGATGTATTGATCACCAAGTGAAAAAAAAAAAAAAAAAAAAACAGGCAGAAGTTAGGCACAAAGAGGGAACAATACAGGAGAAAAAAAAAAACTTCAATATTGACTCAGTTCAGTCACTTAGTCATGTCCGACTCTTTGTGACCCCATGGACTTCAGCATGCCAGGCTTCCCTGTCCATCGCCAACTCCTGGAGCTTACTCAACTTCATGTACATAGAGTCGGTGATGCTATCCAACCATCTCATCTTCTGTCATCCCCTTTTCCTCTTGCCTTCAATCTTTTCCAACATTAGGGTCTTTACCAATGAGTCAGTTCTTCACATCAGGTGGCCAAAGTATTGGAGTTTCAGCTTCACCATCAGGACTTCCAATGAATATTCAGGACTGATATCCTTTAGGATGGACTGCTTGGATCTCCTTGCAGTCCAAGGGACTCTCAAGAGTCTTCTCAGCCACCACAGTTCAAAAGCATCAATTCTTCGGCACTCATATTTCTTTATAGTCCAAGTCTCACATCCATACATGACTACTGGAAAAACCATAGCTTTGACTAGGAAGGCCTTTGTCAGCAAAGTAATGTCTCTGCTTTTTAATATGCTGTCTAGGTTTGTCATAGCTTTTCTCCCAAGGAGCAAGTGTCTTTTAATTTCATGGTTGCAGTCACCACGGGCAGTGACTTTGGAGCCCAAGAATGACTATTATATCCTAAACTATGTGGTGCATTTCAGGAGATAGACCCTCCCTAACTCCCTTCTGGTTATTATAGGAAGGACCTAGTTTCCTATTTGAGCTCGGCTTTATGTAACTAATAGGAAGTTCTTAAGGAATTTGAAAAAGAGCCATTATCCTAGAGCAGGGGTCCCCAACCTCCAGGATTGAACACCTGGTGATCTGAGGTGGAAGTGAGTTATAATAATAGAAATAAAGTACCCAGTAAATGCAAAGTCCTGAAAACATCCTGAAACAACCTCCATTCCCCAGGTTCATGGAAAGACTGTCTTCCATGAAACTGGTCCCTGGTGCCAAAAGTTTAGGGACTGCTGTCCTAGAGTGCAATTCTCCAAATTGTGGTCCCTTGACTTGTTTTTTTCTAAAAATGCTATGTATGCTCCCTGCTAAATGGGTTCTTAAATCAAATAGACTAGGAAAAAAGAGACAATTAAATGGGTTTCTTTGTATAGACTATTTAGATACTTTTCAATGCATGTGGTCAGATGCTCATTCATGTCCAACCCTTTGCAGCCCCATGGACTGTAGCCCACTAGGCTCCTCTGTCCACGGGATTCTCCTGACAAGAATACTGGAGTGGGTTGCCATTTCCTTCTCCATTTCAATGCATACAACTCTATAAATAGAAATTTGCAGGGGACCTTAAGTTCATTATATTTTCCTATTCTTTTATACCACCATGTTGAAATTAAGCTATGCTTTCGAATGTCCATTTTTCTATGGAAAGTGTATCTTTGTAGAACTACATTTGACAAGTAATTTCTTTCTTTCAACTCCAAAGCTGAGGACTTACAGCTTCCAAAGCCCTGTTGTTGAGAATCTATGTATCAAATGAATATACTATTTTAATAGTCAGTCCTTCTGACTAACACACTGCATTCACACACACACACACACACACACACACACACACACACACACAATCAGTAAACTTTTCAACAGAGCGACTGAACAACAACAACAAATCTAGTTTGGAGAATTAATCATTCAGCATTTTGCAGTTCCTTATTTGGCAGGATCATTCCATGAGTTGTTCGCTCACCTACCACCTAATTAATATGCCAAGAATGAATACCAGGACCATTTATCAGCTCTATAAGATCCAGCAATGTACTTAAAACTCATGATCTCTTTCATCATCCTTTTTTATCTTTGAGGATTCAAGCCAGAAGAATTAAGTACAACTTTTATCATTATCAATACTATTTGTTGTTGCTAAGTCATGTCTAGCTCTTTGTGACCTCATGGACTGCAGCAGGCAAGGCTTCCCTGTCCTTCACTATCTCCCGGAGTTTGCTCAGATTCGTGACCACTGAGTTGATGATGCTATCTATCCATCTCATCCTCTGCCACCTTCTTCTCCTTTAGCCTTCAATCCTTCCCAGCATCAGGGTCTTTTCCAAAGGTTGTCTCTTTGCATCAGGTGGCCAAAGTATTGGAGCTTCAGCTTTAGCATCAGTCCTTCCATTGAATATTCAGGTTTGATTTCCTTTAGGACCGACTGGTTTGATCTCCTTGCAAGGGACCCTCAAGGTCTCTACTGAGCTAGTTATAAATAGAAGCTGCTTCTTATTCTGAGTACAGTTACTTGCCTGAAGAGAATCATTTTGCTTCCTCTCTGTTATGGATTCTCCTCTTGGATTTTGACTTGTTTTCACTCAACTTCCCAATCTGCTTCAAATAATTTTATCATCACAACATCTGCTAGTTTCATTAAAGTAAAGTGGCACACTGCTTGCCTGGACCAATTAGAGAGCTCTTGGCTTGCTCTAGAAGCTTTGAGTCATAGAACACAAGCAGATGTAAAATGCACATTACCTCTAAAGCACACCCACACACACACAAAAGCCAAGAATTGTACCTCTTTCTTAGTGATAACGGGCTCAACCAATAACTATTTGTTTTTCACTTTGAAGAAATCTCGATATTCCTCAGGTACTTCAAAGAAGTGATAGTATACTATATTAGGAAGAGTTTTATCCTCCTCTCTGGCACTTGAAAAGGCATCTTACCAACACTTCCAGGGTTTCTTCTACTTCCCTTTCTCCTCATCTTATAGAGTGTGATAAATGTGGTGAATCAACATAATATTCAGCAGGGCAGTGATATACACCCATTGCTTCTAGACAGAACTGTAGCACAGATCTGGAAAATTGATCAAACCCTGAGAAAAATAGTAAAGGTGTAGTGTTTAACTTCCAGACAAGAACAAACTGCTCCTGTTTTGTTTTTTGTTTGTTTGTTTTGTTTTAACTAACTGGACAAAGAGGATAATATTTACCGGTTTAATAGCTACACAGCAGATTCAATGGGCTGTAAAAATTCTATCTAAGGAGACCTCATCAGGAAAAGCAACTATACTTTGATTCACTACCTGATTCAGTTCAGTTCAGTCACTCAGTCGTGTCCGACTCTTTGTGACCCCATGAACCGCAGCACACCAGGCCTCCCTGTCCATCACCAACTCCCAGAGTTCACCCAAACTCATGTCCATTGAGTCAGTGATGCCATCCAACCATCTCATCCTCTGTCATCCCCTTCCCCTCCTGCCCTCAATCTTTCCCAGCATCAGGGTCTTTTCCAATGAGTCAGCTCTTCTCATCAGGTGGACAAAGTATTGGAGTTTCAGCTTCAACATCAGTCCTTCCAATGAACACCCAGGACTGACCTGCTTTAGGATGGACTCATTGGATCTCCTTGCAGTCCAAGGGACTCTCAAAAGTCTTCTTCAACATTGCAGTTCAAAAGCATCAATTCTTTGGTGCTCAGCTTTCTTTATAGTCCAACTCTCACATCCATACATGACTACTGGAAAAACCTTGACTAGACAGACCTTTGTTGACAAAGTAATGTCTCTGCTTTTGAATATGCTGTCTAGGTTGGTCATAACTTTCCTTCCAAGGAGTAAGTGTCTTTTAATTTCATGGCTGCAATCACCCAAAAAAATAAAGTCAGCCACTGTTTCCACTCTTTCCCCACCTATTTGCCATGAAGTGATGGGACCAGATGCCATGATCTTAGTTTTCTGAGTGTTGAGCTTTAAGTCAACTTTTTCACTCTCCTCTTTCACTTTCAAGAGGCTCTTTAGTTCTTCACTTTCTGCCATAAGGGTGGTGTCATCTGCATGTCTGAGGTAATTGATATTTCTCCTGGCAATCTTGATTCCAGCTTGTGCTTCATCCAGCCCAGTGTTTCTCATGATGTACTCTGCATATAAGTTAAATAAGCAGGATGACAATATACAGCCTTGTCGTACTCCTTTTCCTATTTGGAACCAGTCTGTTGTTCCATGTCCAGTTCTAACTGTTGCTTCTTGACCTGCATTCAGATTTCTCAAGAGGCAGGTCAGGTGGTCTGGTATGTCCATCTCGTTCAGAGTTTTCCACAGTTTATTGTGATCCACACAAAGGCTTTGGCATAGTATAAAACAGAAATAGATGTTTTGTCTGGAACTCTCTTGCTTTTTTGATGATACAATGGATGATGGAAATTTGATCTCTGGTCCCTCTGCCTTTTCTAAAACCAGCTTGAACATCTGGAAGTTCACAGTTCACATATTGCTGAAGCCTGGCTTGGAGAATTTTGAGCACTACTTTACTAGCATGTGAGATGAGTGCAATTGTGTGGCAGTTTGAGCATTCTTTGGCATTGCCTTTCTTTGGGATTAGAATTAAAACTTACCTTTTCCAGTCCCGTGGCCACTGCTGAGTTTTCTAAATTTGCTGGCATATTGAGTGCAGCACTTTCACAGCATCATCTTTTAGGATTTGAAGTAGCTCAACTGGAATTCCATCACCTCCACTAGCTTTGTTCATAGTGATGCTTCTTAAGGCCCACTTGATTTCGCATTCCAGGATGTCTGGTTCTAGGTGAGTGATCACACCATCGTGATTATCTGGGTCATGAAGATCTTTTTTGTATAGTTCTTCTGTGTATTCTTGCCACCTCTTCTTAATATTTTCTCCCTCTGTTAGGTCCATACCATTTCTGTCCTTTATTGAGTCCATCTTTGCATGAAATTGTCCCTTAGTATCTTTAATTTTCTTGAAGAGATCTCTAGTCTTTCCCATTCTATTATTTTCCAATTAAGTTTATAATAATCTGCTATCATCCTCCAAGAGACATCTGTCTTCTGCATTAATCTAACTCAGGATGTGGTAAGAATCATCAATCTTCATCTTTCAACACTTTAGAAGCAGCACTCACATCTATGGTTTCTCCAGAGATACAGAATTGACTTTGATTTACTCTTTTGGAAGAGAATGAGAATTCAAGATGCTTCCACACTGCCATTTCTACCACAGTGGAATTCATACCCATTGGATCTCAACCCACAAGAAAATTTTGATGCAGGAAAGCATCTTTATATTCCTCTTTTCTTTCCCTTGTACTTCCAACTTTATATATTTAATGCTTGTTTTCTAACACTCTTTTATAAGCAAAGCCTGAGAAGATGTTACTGTCATTTTTCCTTTAAAAAATATTCATGTTCAAATGAAAAAGACAAATCATAAGCTTCAAACAGAACCAAATGGATTTCTAATTGTAAACCCATCACCTGCTAAATCATGTGTGACTTTGCTCACATTAATTAACCTCAGTTTTATAATGTATAAAAGGGTGTAAGTCTAAAGACTTATGAAGCAAATCACTGAACACAGGCATTTATAACAACTACAGGGGTATAAAACAATGCTGACCTCTTTGCCGAAAACAGTCCAATTCTCCACCCTTCTATTCTTCCTTTGGATTTCCCTGGGAAACATACTCTGTTCCCTTTGTCTGTTTAGGTCAAATTCTCTCTTTTGTATAATCCTTTAACATCTTCTTTCCCCTTTCTAGTGTCTGTCTCAATTTATATCTCATGTTTGTTTTTGTATTTATTTAATAATTGTTTATTTTTACCAATACTTTATATACTCCCTTGAGGGTTTTGTTTTGCTCATATTTATAAAAGTCTCAGTCTCGGCATTTTTTTTTTTAATTTTTTAAATTTTATTTTATTTTTAAACTTTACAATATTGTATTAGTTTTGCCAAACATCTAAATGAATCCACCACAGGTATACCCGTGCTCCCCATCCTGAACCCTCCTCCCTCCTCCCTCCCCATACCCTACCTCTGGGTCGTCCCAGTGCACCAGTCCCAAGAATCCAGTATCGTGCATCGAACCTGGACTGGCGACTCGTTTCATACATGATATTATACATGTTTCAATGCCATTCTCCCAAATCTCCCCACCCTCTCCCTCTCCCACAGAGTCTATAAGACTGATCTATACATCAGTGTCTCTCTTGCTGTCTCGTACACAGGGTTATTGTTACCATCTTTCTAAATTCCATATATATGTGTTAGTATACTGTATTGGTGTTTTTCTTTCTGGCTTACTTCACTCTGTATAATAGGTTCCAGTTTCATCCACCTCATTAGAACTGATTCAAATGTATTCTTTTTAATGGCTGAGTAATACTCCATTGTGTATATGTACCACAGCTTTCTTATCCATTCATCTGCTGATGGACATCTAGGTTGCTTCCATGTCCTGGCTATTATAAACAGTGGCCAATATCACTGATGAACATAGATGCAAAAATCCTTAACAAAATTCTAGCAATCAGAATCCAACAACACATTAAAAAGATCATACACCATGACCAAGTGGGCTTTATCCCAGGGATGCAAGGATTCTTCAATATCCGCAAATCAATCAATGTAATACACCACATTAACAAGTTGAAAAATAAAAACCATATGATTATCTCAATAGATGCAGAGAAAGCCTTTGGCAAAATTCAACATCCATTTATGATAAAAACTCTCCAGAAAGCAGGAATAGAAGGAACATACCTCAACATAATAAAAGCTATATATGACAAACCCACAGCAAACATTATCCTCAATGGTGAAAAATTGAAAGCATTTCCTCTAAAGTCAGGAATAAGACAAGGGTGCCCACTTTCACCATTACTATTCAACATAGTTTTGGAAGTTTTGGCCACAGCAATCAGAGCAGAAAAAGAAATAAAAGGAATCCAACTTGGAAAAGAAGAAGTAAAACTCTCACTATTTGCAGACGACATGATCCTCTACATAGAAAACCCTAAAGACTCCACCAGAAAATTACTAGAACTAATCAATGATTATAGTAAAGTTGCAGGATATAAAATCAACACACAGAAATCCCTTGCATTCCTATACACTAATAATGAGAAAACAGAAAGAGAAATTAAGGAAACAATTCCATTCACCATTGCAACGGAAAGAATAAAATACTTAGGAATATATCTACTTAAAGAAACTAAAGACCTATATATAGAAAACTATAAAACACTGGTGAAAGAAATCAAAGAGGACACTAATAGATGGAGAAATATACCATGTTAATGGATTGGAAGAATCAGTATAGTGAAAATGAGTATACTACCCAAAGCACTTTATAGATTCAATGCAATCCCCATCAAGCTACCAATGGTATTCTTCACAGAGCTAGAACAAATAATTTCACAATTTGTATGGAAATACAAAAAACCTCAAATAGCCAAAGCTATCTTGAGAAAGAAGAAGGGAACTGGAGGAATCAACCTACCTGACTTCAGGCTCTATTACAAAGCCACAGTTACCAAGACAGTATGGTACTGGCACAAAGACAGAAATATAGATCAATGGAACAAAATAGAAAGCCCAGAGATAAATTCACGCACATATGGACACCTTATCTTTGACAAAGGAGGCAAGAATATACAATGGATTAAAGACAATCTCTTTAACAAGTGGTGCTGGGAAAACTGGTCAACCACTTGTAAAAGAATGAAACTAGAACACTTTCTAACACCATACACAAAAATAAACTCAAAATGGATTAAAGATCTAAATATAAGACCAGAAACTATAAAACTCCTAGAGGAGAACATAGGCAAAACACTCTCCGACATACATCACAGCAGGATCCTCTATGACCCACCTCTCAGTCTCAGCATTTAAAAATTAGTTGAATGAATGAATGAATATCAAGAGGCAACAACTAATGAACACTCACTGTGGGTAATTCTCTGTGCCATGTGCTTTATGTCTGCCATACATAAAATACCCAAATATCTCTCACAGTTTTTCATCACAAATTTCAGAAAGATTTAGAAAAGCTAACACTGAGATTTTTCTATTTCCCTCAGTAGTCTGGGTATCTTCTTCTCCCACAATATCTTGATTATACATTCAAACATCTCATGTCCATGATATAATTTGCCTGCACTTTCAAGACCTCCGCAACAACACAGATGATTTGGGAACTCTAGTCTGCCCAAGGAACATCTGAAAGCTTGTTTCAAGTACTTCCCTCATGCATAGAAATTCTAACTCTGTAAGTCAGGAGTGAGATCTGAATATACGTGATTTTATAAAACAATACTGATAACTAATGCACATGCATTTCAGAAATTTTGAGATCTAGGAACCTGGAGTTAGAGAATGAAACAGATGTAGAGTTGGAATGTTCAGTGGTAGACCACAGAGAACTTTAATGTTAGGGAAAAGAAATTCTCACTCTTGGAAACTGAACTCCAGTGTTCCAAAGTAATAAGAGTTCTGGGTGGCCAGAGATTATTAGTTAGTACTGTGATATGTGATACAGGCTTCCCTGGTGGCTCAGACAGTAACGAACATGCCTGCAATGCAGGAGACCCAGGTTCTATCCTTGGGATGGGAAGATACCCTCAAAAAGGGAAGGGCTAACCACCCCAGTATCCTTTTCTGGAGAATTCCATGGACAGAGGAGCCTGGTGGGCTATAGTTCCTGGGGTCACAGAGAGTCTCACAGGAGTGAGTGACTAACACTTCATTGTGATACGCAAAGAAACCATCAACACTAACAAGGTAAAGCATATATACTGGAAAACTGACCTCATAGGCTGAGAAATCTTGATATGGTTGAAAAAGAAGTAGAATTATTTACATAAACTGTTTTACATTTATGCCTAATTGCCATGCAGTCTAACAATAATTATGTATATCCCCTAAATGTGTGTCAGAGGGCTCTTGTATATTTGGAACAGTAACCTCTGTAGATCTGTGTTTTTAGATTACTTTTCTGAACCACAGACATTTGATCTCAACCTTAAAACAAATAGTAAAAGTCTGATTAAAACATACAGCTTTATTTTGGATGATTTCTTTGGAATTGTCTTATATCCTTCTGGAAAGAGAAAACTTTGTATTTACTTTCTAGAGGGACAGTTGGCATCTCTGAAAATGACAATGGGGATTGCTGAAATGGACACAAAATGACCTGTGCTTTTCTAACTATGAGCTATCCCTAAGCACTAAACAAGGAGTCTTCTATTAATACTTCCCACTGAAACCACACACTTCAAATGCTAACATAGGAAAGTAACATGTATAGGAATGGACACGTTCACTCTATGAGTTAAATGATATGCTTTGTCTTTGTCACAGAAATTTTCAGAATTATTTTTCCCTAAAATGTTTGCTAAGGCCCCTAAAGAAAACAAATAGGATTTTCCACTTGCACATTCAGTTCATGCATCTCCTTTATATAATTCTCTTGATTCTTCAAATATTAACATTTTAGGCAGGTACAATGAAATTCAACAAACTGAGCTAAAATAAATATATTACCAAATCAAACAAAACTCAAACTTAATCCTTTAAATTTCTTTCAAGTTTCAGGCAAGCCTTCTTATTTAAAGTAATATATTTATCTACATAATTGTTTAGCTAAGACTAAGATAAGATTGACCATAGTTCGAGTATCAACTCTGCCATTTACTAGCTCTGCAATCAGAGGCAGGCTTCCTAGGTGGCCCTAGTGGTAAAGAACCTGTCTGCCAACACAGGAGATGCAAGAGACATGGGTTCAGTCCCTGGGTCGGGAGATTCCCTGGAAGAGGGCACAGCAACCCATTCCACATGCCCGGAGAACCCCATGGATAGAGGAGCCTGGCGGGCTATGGTCCATAGGGTCATACAGAGTCAGACAAGACTGAAGAGACTAAGCATGTAATCAAAGACAAAGTTTTTTAACTTCTCCAAGACCCAGCCCATTCATCAATAAAATGGGGACATTTCTCACATAGGTTTGATGTAAGAATTAAAGGAAAGCATATTTTAAGAGTACATTAAGATGGGCCCAACATAAGGTAAATATCATGAGTTTTATTTTTTAGCTTTGAAAGAATACAAGCACCCCAATGCTCATTGAAGCATTGTTTACAATAGCCAAGACATGAAATCAACCTAAATATCCATTGACAGAAGAATGGATAAAGATGTGGTACATATATAGAATGGAATGTTCAGTCAGTTCAATTCAGTTCAGTCGCTCAGTCGTGTCCGACTCTATGCGACCCCATGAATCGCAGCACGCCAGGCCTCTCTGTCCATCACAAACTCCCGGAGTTCACTCAGACTCACGTCCATCGAGTCAGTGATGCCATCTAGCCATCTCATCCTCTGTCGTCCCCTTCTCCTCCTGCCCCCAATCCCTCCCAGCATCAGAGACTTTTCCAATGAGTCAACTCTTCACATGAGGTGGCCAAAGTACTGGAGTTTCAGCTTCAGCATCATTCCTTCCAAAGAAATCCCAGGGCTGATCTCCTTCAGAATGGACTGGTTGGATCTCCTTGCAGTCCAAGGGACTCTCAAGAGTCTTCTCCAACAACACAGTTTAAAAGCATCAATTCTTCGGCGCTCAGCCTTCTTCACAGTCCAACTCTCACATCCATACATGACCACAGGAAAAACCATAGCCTTGACTAGATGGACCTTTTTTGGCAAAGTAATGTCTCTGCTTTTGAATATGCTATCTAGGTAGGTCATAACTTTCCTTCCAAGGAGTAAGCGTCTTTTAATTTCATGGCTGCAGTCACCTTCTGCAGTGATTTTGGAGCCCCCAAAAATAAAGTCTGACACTGTTTCCACTCTTTCCCCATCTATTTCCCATGAAGTGATGGGACCAGATGCCATGATCTTCGTTTTCTGAATGTTGAGCTTTAAGCCAACTTTTTCACTCTCCACTTTCACTTTCATCAAGAGGCTTTTGAGTTCCTCTTCACTTTTTGCCATAAGGGTGGTGTCATCTGCATATCTGAGGTTATTGATATTTCTTCTGGCAATCTTGATTCCAGTTTGTGTTTCTTCCAGTCCAGCGTTTCTCATGATGTACTCTGCATATAAGTTAAATAAGCAGGGTGACAATATACAGCCTTGACATATTCCTTTTCCTATTTGGAACCAGTCTGTTGTTCCATGTCCAGTTCTAACTGTTGGTTCCTGACCTGCAAACAGATTTCTCAAGAGGCAGGTCAGGTCATCCATAAAAACTAATGAAATAATGCCATTTGTAGCAACATGGATGGAGATTATTATACTAAGTGAAGTAAGTCAGAGAAAGACAAATATCACATGGTATCACTTATATGCAATACCTAAAAAACAAAATGACACACGTGAACCTATTTACAAAGAGAAACAGACACACAGACTCAGAGAACTTACAGTTACCAAGAGGGAAGGGTGTGGAGGAGGGATAGATTGGGAGTTTGGGACAGGTGTATACACACTGCTATTTCTATAAATAGATAACCAGGACATCCCTGGTGGCATAGTGGATAAGAATCTGCCTGCCGTTGCAGGGAACATGGCAAAGATTCTTTCTCTGGTCCAGGAAAGATTCTACATGCTGAGCAGCAACTAAGCCCATGAGCCACAACTGTGCTCTAGAGCTGGCAAGCCTAAAAGAATGAAATAATGCCATCAGCAGCAACATTGGATGGACCTAGAGATTATGGTACTAACTGAAGTAAGTCAGAGGCAAATATCATATGATATCATTTATATGTGTAATCTTTAAAAATGACCCAAGCAAACTTTTTGCAAAATAGAAACAGATTCAGACTTTGAAAACAACCTTATGGTTACCAAAAGGGAAAGGTTGGGGGGTGATATAGTAGGAGTTTGAAATTAATAATATACACTTATTATATATAAAATAGATAATCAATAAGGACTTCCTACTGTATAGTAAAGGGACTCTACTCATTATTCTGTTATAAGCTATACAGAAAAGAATCTTAAAAAGAATGGACAAATGTATATGGATAACTAAATCACTTTGCTGTACATCTGAAACCAATATAACATTGTAAATCAACTATACTCTAATATAAATAAAAATTAAATTAAAAAAATTTTTTAAATAAACTAAAAAAACTCCACTATGCTGTACACCTGAAACTAATAATATTGTGGTCAACTATACTTTCAATAAAAACAAAAACAAAGAATTATTACCTCATATTATTACTACTCTTCATTGATAATAAAGCACACTGAGAACAATCATGATAGTGATTATCATGGGGATATGAGACAAAAGACCTGCAAGTCTTTCACAAACCTCAAATCTCCAAGTACTTGAGATTGTCGCTATGGTTGTTTATAAACTCTGACTCCATTTTCAATGATGCCTCTTGGACTCAGATGGTTTCCGTCCTCAGTCAAATCGTTAAAAATACTTATTAATTTGGGATTAACCTAACTATTAAGCAAAATGACAAAGGTTTCTTTGGTTTCCAGCTTTCAAGTTTCATGCTTGATTTGTTTTTTTGGAGGAGGGAAACTATTGTGATGCACGAATGGTAGCAGCATTTTTATCAGATGGTCCAATAGTCAGTTTTCTTAAAGTGAAAAGTGAATTTCATCAACACAGCTGTCATTTAGCATTCTCATCCATGAAAAGAAAAATTAAAAAAAGATGGAAACTTGCTATTTTTCTGTTTCAAAAATAAAACAAGGCCAGTGAAACTGTCATCTGGTCAACTTTACTCAGAAAAGAACTGGCTGTCTTCCCAAAGGCAAATTGAATTGTGGAAAATGTTTCCACTGGTTTTCACAGGAAAGGCAGAATAACTGGGGACAAAGCAGGCAAGAAGTTGACAATTAAGAAAGGAACTAAAATGTAAATAAGAAATAATGTAAGATTTGATTTTACTGTTTAATATCCAGCTAGTTTGGTTAACAATAAAAGTATTTAGTTCAGGGCACTTCAGTTGAGATGAGGTGTACCTGACTTCCATGGATGTTAGCTTTGGACTTTCAGGTACAGGTAAATGAACAAGGAAGTGTTCTGTCAGCCAGAGTTGCAATATTAGAACTTGCTCACTGGTGTGGCTTTGTTTCACATAATTCAAAATTTACATTATTTTGCATCTAAGTGGGAATAATGATTTGACTCACATTCTAGAGTAGGACAAAAGAGAAAGGATAAGCGACAGTGCTCAGTACAAATAAAATCCAATCATATAACACGGAAACCTTTTAATTTGGTAAGACAGCACTACAAATAATGGTGCTATTATAAAAAGCTTTATCCTGAAATATAATACCTCAAAGACTGAGAAAGACATTATGTGATTGATTAAATAAATAATGTAATCATTCATGGAAATAAGAAAAGATCAAGAGTTATTTGCTGCTGCTTCCTTTATAGTATCTCTTCACTAGCTTTTATTAGAGGAAAATACTTTTGAGTGAAATTCCTAATTAAAAATGCTTATATTTATATTGTTCTGAGCAATTTTTTTATGCTCAATTAGATTCAAATTACAGAAACATCCTATTAGCATAGGTGTCCTAAAACAAAAACAAAATGGTGGGCAGGAATTCTAAGAGCAGCCGAAGTTAAAAACTGTAATAAATTGTAATTCGAAAATAAAGGTTAAGTTTACATGAATAATAAGGAGGGCAATTTTCCCTGAAACTTAAGATAGCCCTCCACCAAAGTATTATTTTGGTTGCAAGGGAGAGCCAATCTGACTCCATGTTGGATCTGTTTCTTTGACTTGCTTTTCTTTGTTTTTGCTATTATAATCATACAATAGGAGCTTTCCTGGTGTCTCAGTCAGTAAAGAATATGCCTGCAATGCAGGAGACCTAGGATCTATCCTTCGGTCAGGAAGATCTGCTGGGGAAGAAAATGGCAACCCACTCCAGTATTCTTGCCTGGGAAATTCCATGGACAGAGGAGACTGGCACGCTACAATCTATGGGGTTGCAAAGAGTTGGACACAAGTAGGCAACTAAAGCACCACCACCACCACGAATCATACACAGCGGTTAGTGGTTCTCTGCCTCAGAGAGAAGAAGGCAATGGCACCCCACTCTGGTACTGCTGCCTGGAGAATCCTGTGGACGGAGGAGCCTGGAAGGCTGTGGTTGATGGGGTCGCTGACGGTCGGACACGACTGAGCGACTTTACTTTCACTTTTCACTTTCATGCACTGGAGAAGGCAATGGCACCCCACTCCAGTACTTTTGCCTGGAGAGTCCCATGGATGGAGGAGCCTGGTGGGCTGCAGTCCATGGGGTCACTAGGAGTCGGACATGACTGAGCGACTTTGCTTTCACTTTTCACTTTCATGCATTGGAGAAGGAAATGGCAACCCACTCCAGTGTTTTTGCCTGGAGAATCTCAGGGACGGGGGAGCCTGGTGGCTGCTGTCTATGGGGTCACACAGAGTCGGACACGACTGAAGTGATTTAGCATAGCATAGCATAGCATAGGACATAAATATGTAAAAGTGTTCTGACCCCTCTATTAGAAACAAGTTAATCACCATTGACAGTTCTAGACCGTGATCTCCCCAGAGGTGCATCAAAGCAATCTTCAAATCAAACTTTACTAATTTGACTTTATTCACCATTAGTTCCCCCATACACTTACCCCCCCAGAAGTCCTTTTCTTTTGACTTGTCACTTCTCCAAAAATGTATTGTTCTTTGCTAAGATGCTACATAAGACCGGTTTCTAACCACCCCAATGAATTACTTGACACTGAGTACAACCATGTATATGTGTGTTGATCATGTTCAGTTCAGTTCAGTCGCTCAGTGTCTGACTCTTTGCGACCCCATGGACCTCAGCAGGCCAGGCCTCCCGGTCCATCACCAACTCCTGGAGTCCACCCAAATGCATGTCCATTGCATTGGTGATGCCATCCAACCATCTCATCCTCTGTTGGCCCCTTCTCCTCCCGCCCTCAATCTTTCCCAGCATCAGGGTCTTTTCAAATGAGTCAACTCTTCCCATCAGGTGGCCAAAGTATTGGAGTTTCAGCTTCAACATCAGTCCTTCCAATGAACACTCAGGATACACATGTTAATAAACTTCTATTTTGCTTTTTCTTTTGTTAATCTGTCTTTGGTAGTCTAATTTACAAGGCCCCAGCTAGAGAACCTGAAATGGGTAGAGTAAAAATAAAAATTTTCCTCCCTTACAAAAAATTACTTCAATAAACATCCTAAGTCATGAGAAGATTCAAATTCTAGAAATAAAAGCAAATATGATCACTCCACTCATTAATGACAATGAGGTTGGTGAACAGCATAAGATGAAGATGCCACATACTTTGCAGAAATCATGTGAATTATGAAGCTCAATAAATATTTCAGTGCCGAGAAAATTAATTTAGAACTGTAAGCATAAACCTATATAAACTCCTATCTGGACTAATGAAAATGTTTACCTGAAAGGAAATTATAGTCCATTTTTAAAAATATGTCTTTCACAAGGCCTCTGTTGTTTGATAACACAGTAAAACAACCCTCTAACCTTAGGTTTTGGGGTTTTTTGTTGTTTTTTTTCTTGAGGTACCTTTTGACATATATTAGTTTTAGGTATACAATATAATGATTCAGTGTTTGTGTATATTGCAAAATGATCTAGTTATTCATCCATAATGAAATAAAAATTCATGTTTTAAGGAAATATAAGAAAAACTTAAACATAAGAATTTTCTCCGCCCATTTGGGCTTCCTCCCTCTTCTCTTGTGTGCATTGTGCATCTGCATTACATGTTAACCAGACCTCCCCAATAGCAGAAATATCTGCTCAACTATAAAGATCAATTTTTCTCCTTCTGGCCACAGCCATGTAACTCCTTAGAAGATGACATGCCCTCCTCAATCCTATAAAAGGACTAAGGAATCCTGCACCACTTGCCTAATACAGCTATCTTATGCAGAGATCTTCAGTGATTTTATGTATAATGCCAATATATCATTTTCCTTAAAGATAGTGATTAGTGCAGAACAGACTGGTCAGATAACCTGAAGTGATACTGGAAGTTCTTAATATTTACTTATGACCATATTAGGGTTTCCCAGGTGGCTCAGTGGGTAAAGAATCCTCCTGCAATGCAGGAGATATGGGTTCAATCCCCAGGTTGGGAAGATCCCGTGGAGTGGGAAATGGCAACCACTCCACTGGAGTGGAATATCACTCCAATATTCTTGCCTGGAAAATTTCACGACAGATGAGCCTGGTGGGCTACAGTCCAAGAGGTTGCAAAAAGTTGGACACGACTGAGTGACTGAGCACACACATTGTTAACTGCTGTCACCCTGCTGTGAATTACATGCCCAGGACTCACTTATCTTATAACTAGAAGTCTATATCTTTTGACCACCTCCCACCCACTTCTGGAAACCACTGATCCATTCTCTAACTATGAGTTCATTTCTTCATTTTTGCTTTGTTTTTATATTCCCCATAAAAGTGTTATTGGTATTTGTCTCACTTTGACTTATTTCACTTAGCATGATTCCTTCAAGGTCCATCCATGCTGTCACAAATGGTAAGATTCACTTCTATTCTTATGGCTGAATAATAATATTTCATCATATATTTTATTATATATAATACAATATATTATATATTATGTTTATTATATAATATATAAATACTATAATTTCATATATATATAATGAAATTATATATATGTGTGTGTGTGTGTATGTGTGTAACAACTTCTTTACCATTTAATGTTAAGTTTGTTTCCATGTCTTGGCTACTGTGAATAGAGCTGCAATGAACATGAGGGTACATGTTTTAACTTCCCTAGCTTGTTTTAATCTCCTTCAGATATATACACAGAAGTGGGAATACCAAATTATACATCAGTCTTATTTATTTTTAATTTCTCTATACTATTTTGCATAATGGCTGCATCACCACCAACAATGCACAAGGGTTCCCTTTTTCCCACATCCTCACTAGCACTTGTTCTTTCTTATCTTTTTGATAGACTGCTATTCTAACAGGTGTGAAGTGATGTCTCATTATTTTGATTTTAATTTCCCTGATGGCTAGCGATGTTAAGCATCTTTCATGCATCTGTTAGACATCCGCATGTATTCTTTGGAAAAAATGTCCATTCAGTAAGCTCTTTGTTTATTCAGAACTTCTGCCTATTTTTAAATTGAATTTTTTTTGTTTGTTTTTTGCTACTGAGTTGTATAAGTTCTTTATCAGCTATATTATTTATGATAATGCTCCCATTCAGTAAATGACTTTTCATTTTGTTGATGACTTCTTTTACCTTGCAGCAGCTCTTTAATTTGATGTACTCTTTATTTGTTTTTTTTTTTTTTTTAAACGTTTGTTGCCTTTGTCTTTTGTGACAAATGCAAAAAAAAAAAATTATTGTCAAGACTGACACCAAAGAGTTTACTGCCTGTTGTATTCTAGGTGTTCTATGGTTTTAGGTCTTATATTCAAGTAATTAATCCGTTTTGAGTTGTTTTTGCATGTGGTGTAAGGTACAGGGTCCAGTTTTCCCAAAACCATTTATTGAAGATTTTTGTTTATTTATTGTTTATTGTCTTTATTTATGTTTTTGGTTTCTTTGCTGTAAATGAACTAACCATAAATGTGTGGGTTTATTTTTGTATTCTCTATCTTATTCCCTTAATCTTTGTGTCTGTTTTTATGCCAATACCAAACTGTTTTAATTACTACAGCTTCATAATAGCATTTGAAATCATGGAGCTTGGTGCCTACAGCTTTTGCTTCTTTCCAAAGACTGTGATATTTGGAGTCTTTTATAGTCCCACATAAATTTTAGGGCTGTTTGTTCTTTTTCTGTGAAAACTCTCTCCGGAATTTGATAGTGTTAGGTAGTTGCTGCTGCTGCTGCTGCTGCTAAGTCGCTTCAGTCGTGTCCGATTCTGTGTGACCCCAGAGATGGCAGCTCACCAGGCTCCCCCGTCCCTGGGATTCTCCAGGCAAGAACACTGGAGTGGGTTGCCATTTCCTTTTCCAATGCATGAAAGTGAAAAGTGAAAGTGAAGTCGCTCAGTCATGTTCGACTCTTAGCAACCCCATGGACTGCAGCCTACCAGGCTCCTTCGTCCATGGGATTTTCGAGGCAAGAGTACTGGAGTGGGATGCCATTGCCTTCTCCGGTTAGGTAGTTAGAACAGGGAAAAGGGGGTCCAAAACGGCAGTGGCGAAGAGACAAAGAAAGGAAAAAGCTCATGAAAATGGAAAAAAAGGAAATCTGCAGACAAGTGAGAACTTCAGGTGAAACAAACACTTCCCCTTCTAAGCTAGCCCAATTTGCATAGTGCAGGCTTGGGGGGAGGAGACAAATGTATAAAAGGAGGAAGCCTAGAAGGACTTCTGTCCTTTGGGATTGGCCCACCCTCACACCTTGAGGATATACTATCCTTTGCTTTTCCTAATAAAACTGAGCTGTAACCAAGCTATAACACTGGTTTGCCATTTCAACATTCAAGTCTTTGCCGCGGTGAGACAGAACCAAAAAATTACACACTCCCCCGACAATAGGATTTCCTAAATCCAGATGTCTGTTTCCTTCCCCAAGGTAGGGAAGTTTGTAGTCATTATTTCTCCCAATGAATTGTCTGTCCCTTTTATTGTTCTGTTCTACTTTGAGAATCCCTATAATTCAAATGTTAGCTTGATGTTGTCTCATAAATCTCCTAAGCTATCCTCACTTTTTAAAATGCTTCTTTTTTGCTGCTCTAATTGAGTGAGTTCCACTGCTCTGTCTTTGAGTTGACTGATCCTTTCTGTTTCATCTAGTCTTCTGTTGAAACTCTCTAGTGAATTTTTCAGTATAGTTATTATATTCTTTATCTCTTTGACTTCTATTTGATACTTTCTTTAATTTCTATCTCTTTGTTGAAATTCTCACTCAGTTTATTCATTCTACTCCCAAGTTTGGTCAACACTGTTATCATCATTATTTTGAACTTTTTTTTTCTTTTTTTTAAATTTATTTTATTATTTAACTTTACAATATTGTGTTGGTTTTGCCATATATCAAAATGAATCTGCCACAGGTATACATGTGTTCCCCATCCTGAACCCTCCTCACTCCTCCCTCCCCATATCATCTCTCTGGGTCGTGCCATTAGGCAAATTACTTATCTCTGTTTCATTAAGATTTTTTTCTGAGGTTTTATCTTGTTCTTTTGCTTGGAATATATTCCTCTGTATCTTCATTTTTCTGGACTCTTTGTGTTGGTTTCTATACATTAGATAAAACAGACTCTCCCAATCTCAAAGGAGCAATTTCATACAGAAGATAAGCCTTATCTTTCAACATTTTCTGGCTCTTGGTTGTTTCTCAAACCTTTGTTATCCATGCAAACTATTTTATTTTTAATGGCCCCTAGTAATTGAGAGTGTGCCAAGACCTGTTAGTGTCCCAAAGGAAAGGCTCTCGACCACTTAGATTCAGACTATCTGGAATTCAGACCCTCAAGCAGTAGTGTCTAAAGTATGCAAATATATACAGTCCTGCGGGGTTGCTAGCATAAGCCCTGCTGACCACCAGGGATAGGTGATCTGGAGGTGTCCCCTGCCCAAGCGGCAGTCACAAAAATCTGGGCTCCAGGCAAGCTTCCACTCATGTCCAGGAGATACCAGTGAGATGTAGTGAGGCAGAGTAAAGCACAAAAACAGTGTGTACCACAACTACACTCCCCGAGGGCACATTCACAGGCCCCTAGCTGTGCCCACGCTGAACCCTCCCCTTCAGGCTGAAGCTTCAGGACCTCTTTCACAGAAAGACTGGCTTTTAGCTGGGTCTGTTCTCTGTGCAGTGTCCTGGGAATGCAGCCAGCTAAGAACCGAGTCTCTGATTATTACACTCTTGCAGGACCCAGACATGTGGGCTCCCTGGCTGCCAGAGCCAGAGTATCAAGGGGCATTCCTTAGGCACAAAGATAGGGCACCCAAACTAAAAACCAAGGCACTAGACACATGTAGAAGCTCCCCCTACCCCTTCAGGAATTACTGGCATTCTAGAGTGTTGTAGAGAAAGAGGGTGCGGCTATCACCCACCCTCTAAGGTCTATGGAATACCTTCCAGTTGGCACTTAAATGTGTGTTTAATAAGAAGCCTGACTTCAAGCTGCAGTTGTGATGATAAACTACTAGGCTTCTTTCACAGAAAGACTGAGCCCCTGGGTATATTGCCTCTTGCTGTGCCCTGAAGATGGTGACATTTTAAGAACTCTTTATCCATTGTTTGTCACCCTGTGGTACCCAGAAGTGTAAGCCCCATACAGACAACTGTTGTTGTCTGTGTGATTAGGACTGAGCACAGTGTATTTTATAAGTTCTCACTTAAAACACAATTGTGTTAAGCCATGACACCTAGCAATGTTTATTCTCTTACTATGAATGTTTATTAAATATGTATTATATGCCAGGAACTGTTTTAGATGCTGTAGATACAGCAGGGAACAAATTTCATGAACCAATGGACTGTAAATTCTAAAGGGAAAAAAGTCAATAAATATACTTCAAAGAAAATACATATTTCAAAGAAAAGTAAGATAAGGTAATGGAAAGAGTGTTGGCGTGTTATTTCCATTGGGGGACCAGAGAATTTCTCTCTGAGGAACAGAAAATTGAATAAAGAATAAAACTGAAGGAGAAAATCCAGTTAGAAGGCTGCAGCCATGGCCCTGGTAGAAATAGCCAAGACTGCTTCTGTTTCATTGGCAGATGCAACATTGTAAGATATAGAGAACAGCTGAGTTCCACAGAGATTTACAGCATAGGAAAAAAATATTAAAAGTATCATTCTACTGGTAGCATTTACCTCAGTTTTCTCTTTTAACACCTCCTGCAAACTTCAGAAGGGACAAAAGTAGGGATACTTTTCCATGCAAATCACACAATTTAAAGCTAAAGAACCATTGTCAACATAATAGAAAAACTAAATCCCTAGGGCTCTAAAGACTGCTGCAAGAGAAAACTGTCTATTTCCCACTATCATCAACAAAAGGATAAATTCAGTAACATCATGATTAAAACACTTAATAAGAAAGAACTGTATAAAAGCCGGAGATAATTATAGCCATGTAAACCACTGCCATTGATGGTTATATTAATTGTTCTAGGCAGAGAATATAGCTTTTGGTTACCTTACAATATGTGATACAAACTCTGTAAAACGAAAGATAGTATAATTTGCTTTATGGTGCCAACAACAGCAAATAACAGCACGGTTCTCAGCGTTTACTTGCACTAAATACACATTTTACTCAGAATGTTGCTTTACATTTATCCAGCTTGCATATCATCTCCTTGAAATGTTAAAATCCTGTACATCAAAAATACACATACGATTTTCTTTACCTTCTGACTAATGTAGTTAATAATAGCCCATGGATGCCCAATACAAATGGCTTGGAAATCTTCAAGGAATAATAAAACTGTAATGAAAATACTTAATAAATTTAGTTCATTATTTTGCCAGGATAAATGGATACTTGAAACCCAATTAGTGCCCAAGAGTAATCAGGAATTAGTTATTTTTAGTTTAATTCTCTAATTCTGGACTCGCTATATAAACTTGAGATACAGAAGAGGCAGGCAGCAACAAGACTAAGCTTTGAAAAATCATAATGCAAATACTTCAAAGAAAGTATGTCTCTTCTGGAACACTGCACAGTGCTTTTATATAAATGATTGGGCTTTTATACAAATTGATTTAAGTTGTTGATCTCATTTCAAATGTATTTTTAAAACTCTCCACTTGTACTCTCCTCCCCTTATGATTACTCTTTTTGATATCTTACTTTACATCTAATCATTTTGTGTGTCCCTTTCCTGTTTATTGTGGATATAGATAATTTCACTACTTTTGTCTTTTAACTTCCCCACTAGCTTTGTGTGCAGATGATTTCTTACCTTTGTTATATGTTTGTGTTTTCTGGTGAGCTCCTTCATTTTGTAATTTTCTTGCTTCTAGTTGTGGCCTTTTCTTTTTTCATCTACAGAAAAATTCCTTTAGCATTTGTTGTAAAGTTGGTTTGGTGGTGCTGAACTCTTTTGTTATCGTTGTATAGTCACTAAGTCATGCCCAACTCTTTTGTAACCCCATGGACTTTGAAGCCCACCAGGCTCCTCTGTCTCTGGGATTTCCTAGGCAAGAATCCTGGAGTGGGTAGCCATTTCCTTCTCCAGGAGATCTTCCCAACCAAGGTATCGAACCCACATCTCCTGCATTGGCAGGCAGATTCTTTACTGCTGAGACACCAGCGAAGTCCTGCTGAAATATTTTAGCATTTGCTTATCTGTAGAGCTTTTTATTTCTTCATCAAACCTAGAGAGCTTTGCTAAGTAAACTATTCTTGGTTGTGGGTTTTTCTTTTTCATCACTCTGAATACACTGTGCCTCCCATCTGGTCTGCAGAATTTCTGCTGAAAATTCAGCTGATAACCTTATAGGAGTTCCCTTGTATATTATTTGTTGTTTTTCCTTTGTTGCTTTTAATCTCTATAATTTTTGTTGTTTTATTTACAACTCATCATGCTTACAATCTTTACTCTTAAGGTTTTGTTGGCTAGGTTGCCTATCTCCACTTAGTCCTTCTAGGATTTAAACTTGTTCCTTTGTCTGGAACACCAGGCTTCCCTGGTGACTCAGATAGTAAAGAATCTACCTACAATGTGGGAGACCAGGGTTCAGTACCTGGGGCGGGAAGATCCCCTGGAGAAGGGAATGGCAACCCACTCCAATATTGTTGCCTGGAGAATCTCACTGACAGAGGAGCCTGGAGGGCTACAGTCCATGGGGTCTCAAAAGAGTCGGACATGACTAAGCAACTAACACTTTCACTTTCTTTTGTCTGGAATACATTCCTCTGCAGCCTTTTTTTTTTTTAGTCTAAGTTACTGTTTTTTAAAATATATTTATTTATGTGGCTGCACCAGGTCTTGGCTGCAATATGTGGGCTCTATTTCCCTGTCTAGGGATCGAACTTGGGGCCCCAGCATTGGGAGCATGGAGTCTTAGCCACTGGACCACCAGGGAAGTCCACTATGGGTATTTTTATGTATTCAGCAGGTTAGTTAAGGGCTTCCCAGGTGGCGCTAGTGGTAAAGAACCCACCTGTCAATGCAGGGGACGTAAGAGATGTGGGTTCGATCCCTGAGTTGGGAAGATCCCCTGGAGGAGGAAAGGGCACCCCATTCCAGTAGTCTTCCCTGGGAAATCCCATGGACAGAGGAACCTGGTGGGCTACAGTCCACAGGGTTGCAATGAGTCAGATGCAACTGAAGTGACTTGGCAGGCATGCACACACAGGTTAGTTACCTTTCTCAAACCTGGAGAAGTGGCCACTGTAAGAGGATTCCTGTGTGTCCTGGCAGTGCACTCCACTCTCATCACCCAAGCTGTATGCTCTAGGGATTCCATAAGAGGGCTGCATGGGTCCTTCTGTTGTTGCAGACTGACTATGTGGGTAATCTGGTGGTCTGGTTGGCCCCAGCCCAGTTGGTTGTCAGGCTCTGTCTTATGTGGATGTTTTTGACTGCTGGTTAAGGGGTTCTGGTCAGGAGGCAGCTGGCTGCAGAAACCTAGGGTCTCCCCAACTAGTGCTGGCTCACTGGTGGGTGAGGTCAGGATCCAGAAGACTCTGGGGCTATTGCCCCCACCCCACCCCCACCCCCCACTGTTGGGTGAAGCCAGGTCCTGGAGTTAGTGCCAGACTACTGGCAGGAGGAGCTGGGTTCTAGAGTCTCACTGCAGGTACAGGAATTCCAGAGCTGATGTCAGGTTGCTGGGGGTGAGGGGTGGGGGACACCGGGGTGGGGTAGGGGGGTCTATTCCTGACACAGCTGGGTATATGGTCAGGGTGTCCTGAAGCTTGTGCTGGCCTGCTAGTAAGACGGGCCAGGGCCCAGCTGGTGCCAGTGTAGGGTCTGACCTGCTGGAGGCTGTAGGAGCCGGCTTTTCTCAAGTCTGTCATCTGCCCACTGGTGGAAAGAGCTGGGTCTTGGCCCTCTAGTAGTCTGGGCTGTATGGAGCAGCATCTATAGATGTTGGTGGGCTCAAGAAGACTGGAGGCATCCTGTCTGCTGATGAGGGGACTGTGTCTCCACACAGCTAGTTGTTTGGCCTGAGGAGTCCAAGCACCAGGTCCCTACAGGCTGTTGGGTGGGGCCAGGACTTGGCGCTAATGAGAGGAGGGTCCACCTGGCTCTCCTACCACTACTTCCGGTTTCCGCGTGTGTAGAAGGAGCTCCCAAATATGGCTGCAGCTGGTGCTTCTGTCTCCTGGGAGGTCCCCCTCTTGGGAGATGCTTCAAGACCAGCAGTTAGGTCTGGCCCAGGCTCTTATCAAATCATTGCTTCCGCCATGGGTCTCGCTGTGTGTGTAGTGAAGTGTGTGCCTTTAAGAGTGAAGTCCGTTTCCCGCAGTTGTTTGGGACTCCGGAAATTAAGCGGCACAGCCTTCAAATTGGCTTTGGGGACTCATCTTCCCCGTGCTGGATGTCTGGGCTGGGGAGCTTGATGTGGGGCTCAGAACTCCCAGTCCTGTGGGAGAGACCTCTGCACAGTAATTATATTCCAGTTCGTGGGTCACCACCTGAGGCTATAGGACTTGATTATATCACTAGTTTGGGCTTCGCAGTTGGCACAGTGGTAATGATTCTGCCTGCCTATGCAGGAGACGCAAGTTGGATCCCTGGGTCAGGAAGTTCCCCTGAAGGAGGAAATGGCAACCCGCTCTCGTATTCTTGCCTGGAGAATCCCATGGACAGAGGAGCCTGGCGGGCTGCAGTCCGTGGGATCACCACGAGTCCAACACAATTTATCGGACCGCACGCACACGCTAGTCTGCTCCTCCCGGCCATCTCTTCGTGGCTCCTCCTTCTTCTTGTTAGGGGTAGTAGCTCTATCCTGTAAGTTTGGGTTTCGTCGTAGTTGGTTGTTCTGCAGATGGTCGTGCTTTGGGCATGCACAGTGCTTAGCCGGCACGTTGTGGGCAAACAAAAGGAAATGTAATGTTACCATTTGAAAACAGAGCAGCAATATGATAAAGAGGAATTTGGACTAAATAAAAGAGATGATCCTAAAATGCTTAAGAAAATTTGCAACAGCACTTTAAGACTGAAGCAGCCTTGCAGCATTTTTCTTTTCTAAGGACTGTTGCCAGCCTACTGAAATAAAAAACAGGCCCTGGTGTTATTAAAAGCTGAATGAATGGCAGAAAAATAGAAAATCTCATTAAACCATGCCAACAGCTTCAACTCCTTATGAATATCTCCATAGAGCAGCCAATAATCCATTATGTTTTAAATAATATGCCTAAATATACCTCATTACATATAATGGCGGCTTGACACTCTATAAATGTCACAGAGCAAATTTTTTTAGTTCAGACCTCTTCATTTTAGTAATATTTCATGAAATCTGAGTATTAAATAAAGTCAATACCTTAAGAAACTGTACATTACAACATAAAATACCTGAAATGTTCATTTTGTTCATTTTTTTTTTAATCTATAGACTGCCCTCCTGTAGCCACTGTCAGTGTTGATAAACTAAGCTTTGCGTAGTTGTTCTGACTCACCTCATTTACCTTGCTATCCCTCACAGATTGTTCTTATAGATTCATTTTCTTTGTCACTTTCTTCTCTCAAGCACCCTCAACACATTCACATGCCAATTTTTTAATCTGGAGTTTTGCTTGTTAGACCTGTTATATCAAATACGCTTAGACTCTTTGGCCTCTTCTAATAATCTCCCATCATTCACTCCCCAAAATATTGTTTCCACTTTTTTCTTCTTAATTTCTCAGAAGACACCTCACAGGAAAATTTTAACTAGGTAAAAAATGAGAAGAATATGGAACATTTAGATGTTAGCTCCATGTATAAAGAAATAAAAATTTTAGAAAGATACATTTAGGATAAAATTTTAGAAAAATTTTAGGATGGCATAGGCAGTCCCATAAGGAGGTAAACTTGCCATAGTAAAGTGAGGGAGAAATTTGGGATGAATGATATGTTGTGATTCTGCTCTGTGGTAAAAGCAAAATGAATTAAATCAATAGAATTAAACAAATGTGGTTCAAAAAACATAAGGTGTTCATAGATAAATTAGTAAAAGAGGTATATATATGTTATATATGCTGCTGCTACTGCTGCTAAGTCATTTCAGTCCTGTCCGACTCTGTGCAACCCCATAGACAGCAGCCCACCAGGCTCCCCCGTCCCTGGGATTCTACAGGCAAGAACACTGGAGTGGGTTGCCATTTCCTTCTCCAATGCATGAAAGTGAAAAGTGAAAGTGAAGTCGCTCAGTTGTGTCTGACTCTTTAGCGACCCCATGGACCGCAGCCTACCAGGCTCCCCCGTCCATGGGATTTTCCAGGCAAGAGTACTGGAGTGGGTGCCATCGCCTTCTCCGATATGTTATATATACATACACACTATTGTGCCTTTTAAAAAAAAGTTCTTCAATGTGCAACGACATAAATAGCCTTAAGGATATTATGCCAAGTGAAATAAACCAGTCTCAGAAAGACAAATGCTTCAGGGTTCCACCTATATGAGGTGTCCATTCCTTTTCTTATCTGTGGAAAGGTAGATAATCATGATTCTCTAAACGCCCTCTAGAAAGATTATGTTTGCTTCCTGTTCTATTTTTTGTGTTTTTATATGTGCCTGCAGGCTGAACCATTTTGTGACTTCCTTTTCATTCCAATAGAACATGTGAATTTTTATATATTTATTTTATATTCCCAGAAAAGTGAGAGACTGACTGCTTCTTCTTTGTCTTGATTAGAAAAGCACAAAAAGTCAAGGTAGGATCCAGAGTTCAGTGAGAAGGAAACCTCCAAGCAGTTTTCACCCAAGCCAGGACATTCTGTCAGATACGGTCCAAACCTGAAAGTTTTCTTCTTCTATCAATCGTATTATTAAAAAGTAAGAGATAAGCAAAAAAAAAAAAAAAAAGTCACTAAAACCGGAGATTGAAAGGGCAAAACATGAGTGGAAGACTATTCAAGCAAGATTTACTTTCTCACTGAAGAGCATATTATTAGTAGAATTTACTGGTAGAGTTGTCACTTTAAAGTTAATTGGATAGAGAAAGAGAAATGTTAACTGTGATGGAAGGGTACAGTGCAACATGTCAGTGAGTTCTCTTGGTCAAGAGATGTGAGCTTCCTCAAAAACATGATTTCCTTTCCTCCTTTTCTGTCTTTCTTGTAAAAAATAACTGTTATTTGTTAGATTATGTTAACAGAAGGAAAGTGAAATGAACTAAAGATTAGTAAGTAAACTTAAATATCATCAAAGAGTCTGTATGGAGATGAGAGATCATGTGAAAACACTTGGGTGTTAGAAATAGGCGGTCTTAGGAGAGGCAGAGAGAATGCAGATTTAAAAGAATCAGATTGGCTATTTAACCTCATGCAATCATTCTAAAGGTCAACTATACCCATGGACTGTAGCCCACCAGACTTCTCTGTCCATGAAGTTCTCCAGGCAAGAATACTGGATTGGGTTGCCATTCCCTTCTCCAGGGGATCTTCCTAATCTAGGGATCAAACCCAGGTCTTCTGCATTGCAGGGAAATTCTTTACCATCTGAGCCACTAAGGAAGCCCTTTCACATAAGTTATTCTAAAGATTATACTTTTGAAAATGTAGCTTTCAGATCAGTAAGCATATTCTTAGTGCCTATCCTGCTCAGTCCATATATGATAGTGAAGAAATGTAGCAACTTATAACTGCAATCAAAGAGTTTACAGCAGCATTTTCCATATCTGTAATCAGTGTTGTTCAAAAGTTATATGATAAATACTACCTATGGGGGTTGGAGAGGGCAAATGAGGCACTAATGTTAAGAGCTTTAATTAGTATAATATTTCTAGAGAACAGATTGTTAATACAAATCAAAAGCTTAAAATTTTGTGCATTTGATGCTCAACATCACTAATTACTAGGGAAATTCAAAGTGCACAATTAACACCATGATGAGATACCACCTCGCATCCGTTAGGATGACAATGGTCTTAATTTGCTATGGCTGCCATAATAGAACTCCACAGATCCAGTGCTTAAACAACAGAAATTTATTTTCTCATAATTTTGGAGGCTAGTAACCCAAATCAAGAGTTTTGCAGATTTGGTTTCTTCTTAGATTTCACTTGCAGATGGCCGCTTTTTCACTGTGTCCTCAGTTGACCTTCCCTCTATGTATGCATGAAGAGAGAGAGATTGCTGACACTTCTACCTCTTCTTAAGGACACCAGTCCTACTGGGTGAGGGACCCATCCTTATAACCTTCACTACATCCTTAAAGCCCCAGTCTTCAAATATAGTCACATTGGAGGTTAGGACTTCAATATGTGAATGTGTTTGGAGGGTGGGGGGTGGGTATATAATTTAATCCATAACAACTGCATTGTTTACAAAAGGCAAAAAGTAGAAATAATCCAAATATTCATGAATAGGAAATGAACTAAACACATGGCTGTACATTCATATAATGGAGTACTATGTAGTTATTAAATGAGATGATTTACATGTATATTTATTAACAAGAAAAGATGCCATAATATTGTGAGATGTAAAAAAGACATGTTAAAAGAAACACGTATAGTATGGTTTCATTTTGTAAGTATAAAAAAATGCATAAACAAATACATTATTTTTGTTTCTCTGTCTTTATCTCTTTCTTTCTCTCTCTTCCCTCATCCCATTTCTCTCTCCAGCTCTCAAATATATATAATCATCTGGAAAGATATACATCATATAGTACAGGAGTAATTGTATTTGATAATGAGTTACAGTTGATTTTTTTCACTACAAAATAATTTTAATGCCTGAATATTTCAATATGTGCATATTTTATTCATGTATTTCCAAATATAAAGTTATTTTTATTGAAAAAATTATTCAAATTGAAATTGCCACTTACGAAGAAATGAAAATCTTCAAGGCTTAAGAGGTAACCTGAAATAAATAAGCTAAGGAATCTATCGGTTTTTTTCAGTATGCCCCTAGGTTAGGACTGAAACCCACACGCTATGAATTTTACTTAAGTTCTGCCACTGAGTTTTCAACACATACATATCTATTTCCTGCATGTTTTCATCTGGGCAGTATTCTTCAGAAAGTCTTATCCTTAATATTGAGAAGATGATTACCCTTGTGCCTGCTAACAGGTAAAAATGGCACAACCCTGGCACTGTAACATCTGATGTTCAGTGGGCTTTCTTCAGCTACTTGAAAGAGAGGCATGCTGTAGAACAGTTCTTCGCCATTTCATTCCCTTTTTCCAGTCCAAGCACTGCTAGAGTAGATTGTCCCCTATGGTGTAAACCCACTTAACATTTGATTTACCTACTGGCAACCACCCAACCCTATCTGGACAAGCAGGTCTCACTCCAAAAAGGACTTCAATATTTGTATTCTATGATATTTATTAGCTGTTTTCTGCCTTAACTTTCACATTCTAGAAGAAATGATTTAAGGGTTGATTATTTCGTTGAGTGAAAGTCATTAGTTTCTTTTTAGATATGCACAAGTAGATCAGAAGCTTAATCTGGATGAAGGCCAAATTGTTTTGTGTAATAGAGAAATCAGATGTACTCTCAGGCGGCTGGGGTGATAGGAAAGGGTCTTAGTCAAAAAGACTGGTAGCATGGCAGCAGCAGACCCTACAGACAAAAATGACAGAAAGAAATCATTAATCTCCATGAGACCTGGGAATTTTTTTTAAAGAGCAATGTCATGTATTCAGATTGTGCTGGGTTGCTGGGCTCCCCCTTATGTTACTCACATCATCAGTGAACATCTGTCAGACATAAGGATTTTACATTAAGGATGCTCTGAGGTGTGAGGAAAGGGGTACCCAGTGCATGAAGCTTTCAGGAGATGATAGCAAGGAAAGCAATTGTGAGGAGACAGCAGAGAAGCAAGCTGTGGTATGGGCCAACTCAGGAGTACACAGAGCTCAAGTTCTGCTTTTCCAAAACCTACCAGAGAAAGATTTGAGGAGGAAGGAGGTAGGCTCAATCCAGCCCTTATATAAACAGGGGTATCCAAGAGACAGCAATGTGGGTACTAACACTCTTTATGGAAAACTACATTGTACCACGTAGTTTTCATCATCTCTTCAAGATAAGTGTTTATTATGGTTCCCTGGGGCTTCCCAGGTGGTACTAGCGGTAACCTACCAAAGCAGGAGATGTCAGAGATGCAGGCTAGATCCCTGGGTCAGAAAGATCCCCCGGAGGAAGGAACGGAGTTTTCAGATTTCTCCAGTTTTCTTGCCTGGAGAATCCCCATGGACAGAGGAGCCTGGAGGTGTACAGTCCATGGGGTCACAAAGAGTCAGACAGGACTGAGTACACACACCTAGAGATAAGAAAGACTAAGTAATTAGCCCAAGGTCACATGGGAGTCACTGACAGAACCAGGATGGGAGCCCAGGTGGAACTGCCTCTCGTCTCTGCATCTGTCCACCAGGCTCTCCCAGCTGAAAGTTCAAGGATTCCTTTATGCTTGCCTAGCACGTGTGCCATTTGGATCCTTTCAATGGAAAAACCACCACATCCAGAGCAGAAAGTCAGACAAGGTCAAGTGCATTCAGGGTGGTATGGCCATAGACTAGAGAAGAAAGTCAGCATTCTACTTTGCCAGAGTAACGGGAAATGACCTGTGTGCTTCACAAGCATCTAGTGACCGCTCAGTAAACTCCATGAGTGTAGGGCTATGTCCTTTTTCTAGCCACGATTTCCTGTCACAAAACCTGTGTGCTAGATGGTCTGTTGAATAAAAGATTAGTGCATAAAGGAAAAGTTTGATCCGACAATTTTTAAATGAGTGTCTCTGCCTAATCTTTTCTCAGTCAGCTCTAGAAGGGGAATTTCACACTGAATACAACTGATAAAGTTCACTTTCCTTGACTTGAAAAATTAATACAAGTAATTCATGTCCTTAAAGAAAAATTAGAAGTTATAGATAAGCAAACTGTAAAAAGTGAAACTACCTATAATCCTAGTGCCTAGAGTTCCATTGTATTGATGCTCTGACATGGAGCACCCTTTGCAGTGAATGGAGAAGGCAATGGCACCCCACTCCAGTACTCTTGCCTGGAAACTCCCATGGACAGAGGAGCCTGGTAGGCTGCAGTCCATGGGGTCACAAAGAGTCGGACACGGGACACGACTGAGCGACTTCACATTCACTTTTCACTTTCATGCATTGGAGAAGGAAATGGCAACCCACTCCAGTGTTCTTGCCTGGAGAATCCCAGGGACGGGGGAGCCTGGTGGGCTGCCGTCTGTGGGGTCGCACAGAGTCGGACACGACTGAAGCGACTTAGCAGCAGCAGTTGCAGTGAATAACGCTCTTCTCTTTTACTCTTTGCATGTTGCCTTCCATCCATTATTTTGGTTTCTTCTAGAACTCCCAAGTGACTGATTTCAGAACTGCTTGACCTCTCCTACATATTTGGAAAATTACTTTTATACTCATCATGCTTTTATTTAGTAGCTACCTATTATGCCCTGTCTCTATGCTTCTCAAACTTTGATTTGATTCATATACAAATCATTTGGGGACCTCAGTAAAAAGGAAGATCCTGATTCAGCATTGCGGGGTGGCACCTGAGATTCCGCACAGCCATCAAGTTCCCAGGAGACATCGGTGATGCTGATCTGCAGCCTGTACTTTCCTTAGCAAGGTCTTAAGCAAATGCCTGGCATCACAGGTACTGGAATGTATACTGAAAGCACATGGACTCCACCGTCAGCCAGCGTGGGACTCGCCCCCTCCACTCACTAGCCATATGACCTTGGGAAAACTGACCTAGTCTCTTTGAGAATCTGCTTTCCCCCCTACAAAATAAAGATACTTGTCCTCATGTTTCAGATTTCCTGCAGTGCTTAAAGTGTGATTTTTTAGCCTGCCCACACCATAGGGGGCATGAAATAGGAAAGGGACAACCTTGGGTTTCTGCTGTCAGGGGTAGGCTTTAATGATGTCACACAGAAAGTGTCCTGGTAGCCACGTCTCTGCCCAGGGGGAGGACACCATGCTCAGCTTGACCTCAGCCATGAAGTTGTTCTTTGGGTTGAAGGGATTAGAACAAAACACCACTCCTGTTTCATGCCCACACTGATGCAACCTCCACCCATAGGACAGGAACAAGCACGTTCAATTTCAATAGAGAACAACCTGCAGGGTGAGCCACACGAGAGAAAGTAAATCATTCTATGATTAATGGTGGATACTCAAAGAACAGACTTCTGTTAAAAACGTAAAGGCAGTACTTAGAGTGGAAACTGTGAAATTTTATGACAGTGAGGATAAGGGACTAGTGTTTGGGGGCGAAATCTTCTTGCCCTAAAGCTTGTTGACAGTAATCGGTTGCTCTGAGCAGAGTGAATGAAAAAGGGAGGAATGGCAGAGCGAACGAGTAAAGAAATTAACGTTGATTAAGTATTTCATGCTAGGCATGTTGCAAATATTATCATGTAATGTGGGGTCCACCAGGGCTGAATTCAGCCCCATCCACACCAAGATATACTGGCCTGTGAAAAGAACAGGGTGAACCATAAAAAGGATAAGTAGCCTCAAGCAGCACAAGGAGAGGCAGAATTGGCCCAGATGGTGATGGACAGGGAGGCCTGGCGTGCTGTGATTCATGGGGTGGCAAACAGTCGGACACGACTGAGCGACTGAACTAAACTGAACTGAATGCTGAAATGTTTTTTTAATATTAGAAATTTAGTTATAGATATGTGTTTCATTATAATCTTGGTGTTTATACACGCAGTCAAATGTTTGGTTACAGTTTTGTTGTTAGGAGGCCAATTTAATCAGTAGGCTAATTTAAAGATTCAGTCTTAGTGGTGACATTTTGGGGCTTTCCTGATGGCTCAGATGGTAAAGAATCTGCCTGCAATGCAGGAAACCCAGGTTTGATCCCTGGGTTGGGAAGATCCCCTGGAGAAGAGAATGGCTACCCACTCCTGTATTCTTGCCTGGAGAATTCCATGGACAGAGGAACCTGGCAGGCTATAGTCCATGGGGTCAAAAAGAGTCAGACACGACTGGGTGACTAACACTTATACACTTACTTATGTACAGTGACATTTTTAGAAACAGAAAAATGTGAAATAGTCTTCATCAGATCAAATACAAAAAGAAAAGAGCAAAAGATCACTAGACTCTTGAAAAAATGGGGGACAGGTTTTCCAAGAACAAATTTTAGTCCCATTAATTCCCATAAATTTTATCAGAAAATTGCTTAGTATTTTATTAGCCTTGCTACTATCTTCCCAGAAGGAAGTCATGAATTACATAGCCTTAAAAATTCTGTCCCAAATGAGGTTTGGGGAAACTTTTTCCTTGTCTAATATCAGTTTCCTTAGTAGAGAAAAAACTAGAAATTTAAAAGTGAAATCCACTCAATGTAAGACATAGTTTGCTATAAAACAGTTAAAAGGACTTTCCCCCAAGAATTGTAAGTCATTTTCGCCTGGTAAGAAGGCTTGCAAGAGAAAGAACCCTAGCTGACTCTCTCAGCCAAGGTCCAACTTTTCAGAGTAGATTGTGATATTGTGATTTATAAGAAATACATATTTGGTCTTCATCCACAAATAGTCTCAGATTTGAGTTCTCAGACATTCTGCTGGTGTTCTAGAATTGCTTGGTATTATGCGGGAAGCCCTCCACACACACACATACTGGAATTGGGTCTAGGAACTCAATCAAAGCTGAAAGGGACACATTGTAACATGTCTTCGGTAGGGCAGTCTCTGTCTAGGTGGGCTGCAAGGTATACCAGAACACATGTAGAGTGTCTAGCACTTAAAGTGAGCTCATATCTACATTTTGTTCTTTCCTTCCTTTAACCTACTGTCTTCCATTCTCTTTCCTTCCTGCACTGCAGAGCTAGACTGACTTATGACAGTATTTCAGGGCTTGAGAGGTTCTCTCCAGCCCTTACTATCTTCATTTAGAGATAAGATTAAAATGCAAGTAGCTAGGATCAAGAGCACACAGTACTGATGAGTTTCTTTCACCAAATAAATATTTCATATCTCTTTTCTTGAGAAGGACTCAGAAATTAAAAAAAAAAAAAATGTACTTGAAAGTAGGGGTAGTACACTTCACTGGAAAAAGAAACAGCAACATAAAGTAGGGGTGATTGCAAGGCTTCAGATCAACTTTTGCCAGCTTTACCACTGGGATTTGGGGCCACTCCTGGTTAGGGTCATCTCTGCTGCTGCTGTTGCTAAGTCACTTCAGTCGTGTCCGACTCTGTGCGACCCCAAAGACAGCAGCCCACCAGGCTCCGCAGCCCCTGGGATTCTCCAGGCAAGAACACTGGAGTGGGTTGCCATTTCCTTCTCCAATGCATGAAAGTGAAAAGTGAAAGTGAAGTCGCTCAGTCGTGCCCGACTCTTAGCGACCCCATGGACTGCAGCCTACCAGGCTCCTCCGTCCATGGTATTTTCCAGGCAAGAGTACTGGAGTGGGGTGCCATTGCCTTCTCTGAGGGTCATCTCTACTCAGGTCAAAAGCAGCAGTGGGTGGAGAGAAAGACTTCTTGTCCTAACCCTAAGTGTCTTCGTACAAAAGCAGGGGAACAGCAGGGTATGAGGAAGTGGGAGAAAATGATCAAACCTGAATTTTCTAAAACATTGAAAGTTATGGATAAGGTTAAAGCAAAAAGGTTTATAACCAGACAGGACCATCTCTACACTTACTGAACTTCTCTAAACTCCAATTTCCTGCAGAATGAAGCTAATTATAGCTTCACAGGTTGATAAATGATGAAGCGCTCAGCTTGGTGCTTAGGATATAGAATTATATCAATTAGCTATTGATATGTAACAATTATACCCCAGATTCAGTGGCATGACAGCAGTGAGTTTTCATTCTTGTATGTCTGAAGTTGACTGAGGTGACACCTTGAAGCTGCAGGTGTGCGGGGAAGCTGATCAAGCTCTGATCCACACATCTCCTTCCTCCTGGAAACAGCAGGCTCCCTACGACATGCTCTTCTTATGGCAGTGACAGAAGCACCGCCACACAAGCACATTACAAGCGTGTGCTTGTGTAATCTCCACCAACATCATGCTGGCCAATGCAAAGCACACGGCCAAGCCTCGCATCAATCAGGCAGAGGAAGTCGGGGGGAGTTTTTGCTTAACAATCACAGAGACTATTACTCTCAACTCTCTTTTTATATTAATTCATATCTTTCCCATACAGAAAACACCTTAATTCACATCCCAAGACCCTCAAAAGTCTTATTTAGTCACAGCATCATGTTCAAAGTCTAGGACCTTGTGATCTACATCAGGCTAAACATAGCTCTTCTTTGTTCAGAGATCTCATAATAAAAAGACAGGTTATCTGTCCAGCACACATCCAATGTACAGAGATAGAACAGCGATGGGATAAAATAATACTAAGAACTTGCACTAAAAAAATGAGTACTTTTTGCACACTGATTCCTACCTGAGGAAATATGGGAGTTGCAAGACCTTTCTATGTCTCATATGATTTCATCTTTTAGTTTGGCTGGCGATGCTTTTTCCAATAGGGCTCTTTTAAAAATGTTGTAAGTTCCAAACATTTTTGCATCAAAATATGTGACATCCAAGATTCTTTCTGAGACATGCCTCTCTCTGGAGACTCAATTACAGGTACTTCAGAGGTTCCTGGCTTCTACAGAACCAAGACCTTAATCTTTGTGGGAACTCTTTTGTCCATGTGAAAGGAGCTAGTAAGTTCACTAATCATTTCAAAAGTCTCACAAAAGGACTTAACAACCACTGTTTTTACCCTGAAGCAATGTCTTACTGGCAGGCCCCTGAATTTGTGCTCTTCCTTGACACTATGTCATAACGGCCATATGGCCTGTTGAAGAATAGTTTTATTTTCCACTTCCACTGATGTTTATCTTTTAAATGTACTTAAGAAACAGGACCTGATTTCTCTATATGAGTAAGGGATGACCATCCATACCAACATACTTACAATGAGTATATTAGAGTGCATGGAGCCCTCCAAATGGGGACCTTGCCCCTGTAAATATCATCTCAGACTGTGGTTAAATCTAAGGCGATATAGGGAATTTACAAAGCAAGAATCAGAGCTACTCAGCAAGAAGAACAAAATTAATGATTGCACTTCAGGCAAAAGATCTGTTCCTGGGGCTCGTCTTCCTAATGCAATAAGAGAAACCTAATAGAGTTTTTCATAAAATATTCATGGATGAATTCACTGCAATACAGTGAGCATTATTGATGAATGAGAGCAACCACCAGTGATCTGGGACCTTGGTGTGAAGAGAGCAATTAGCACCTACTCAATTAAAAAATTTGAAGGAAATGAATGTTCATAATGGATACCATGCAATTATGTGAAACTTTAACTTTTCACAGTACCACTGGGGACCAGAAAATTTCAGTTATCATCAGTAAACCTTCCTGGATTGAAATATGGAATTGTAAAATATAAAGTTAAGTAGAATTAGCCTAAAATCATCCTGTTTGTCCTATGTTTGCCATTCTTGGCATACAGAAGTGACTTCTGATTTTCTCTCAAGAAGGATGGAAAGTCTAGTGATAGATACCCCACACACCAGCCCCATAAGCTACAGGCCATTCCTGAATACACCTTGATCCCTTCTCTGTTCCCTGTGGCCTCCTTTAGCCCTTCATTGTCTCTGACCTGGATATGATAGTGGAGCCGTTCCATCAGCCTTAGTTTTTATTCCCTTGTCTTGTAAAGCCTTTCTCCAATGCATCTCCTCCATAAAGTGTTTCCTAATGACATTGTTAAGAATGATTACCTTTTATAGCACCCTGTTTATCCCTCATTTGGGGATAATCACCACGTAATGCGTTTTACTAGAGTATGATCTATCGAAGTCAGTTGCCCATATTGGACAATAAGCTTCTTGAGGTGGTATATTAGCTTTATCCCACTTTATCCTTTGCACACAGTGTTTATTGTTCTAAATTTTCTTTAACGCAAGACTCCTAACAATTGAATCATTGATAAATGATTCTGACTTTGCCAATATGCTCAGACCCCAGTTAGACTCCAGTTAGAGCCTGTTATCCTTAACTCAGTTTGTTTTTCTAAGCCATAGTTCTGTAGTTAATCCCATGATCTCCAGGCCTTCAGAATAATTTTCCTATATGATTTCAAGGCAATTATTCCAGTTGAAATACTGTTAGCAGTAGTAGTCACAAGGACTCTCTAAAGTAGGTAGTAGATCTTTTGAAAATAAGGAACAATGAATATACTCATACATGTACATGTGGGTAGAAGATTTTTTAGTTTCTGAGGCTAGCTCCAAAAGACTGACTAATGTACCAGACTAGCAAAAACATAAAAACTTATATATAAAACCAAAAAATAAATGAAAGAAGAGCAATTCCTAAATATTTATTTGATTGTCATATGGCATCTTGAGCATTTATTTTATGAAGTCAAAGATGAATGAGACTGGCTTTAAAAAAATCACCGAACCTAAGAATTAATTGAGCATACATGTACTTTGTGATGGGCTTCTCCGGTAGCTCAGATGGTAAAGAATCTGCCTGCAATGTGGGAGACCCGAGTTCAGTCCCTGGGTCAGGTCAGTCCTGGAGGAGGGAATGGCAACTCAGTCCAGTATTCTTGCCTGGAGAATTCCATAGATGAAGAAGCCTGGTGGGCTGCGATCGATAGGGTCACAAAGAGTCAGACAGGACTTTGTGAATGTCAGGTGAGATGAAAAAAGTTTTCTGAGAAAATTTGTATGTGAAAACTGAAGTTGCAGATTCCAGTCAGTTATCCCATAAGCTATGTTTGGCCACCCCAAAATGTAAGCAATGATTAATAGATGAACACTGGGTTTCTCAAGATTTTATTTGTGACATTCTACCTGGGGAAGTGAGAAAATTTGGGATCAGCGTAATTATGGAGAGTTAATTCACCATAAAAGGCAAGAAAAACCATACTGGATATATTATTTCTGGATTTTGAATTTGTCTTTGTTTAAAATTTATGGTGAATCTGAGAGGCTTCTGAAATAATGAGTACAACCTAGCCATGAAAAATGATTGAGCACAGGGTGCCTAAGTCTTATTGAACTTTGTCCTCATAAGTAAATCAGTTGAGTTCCCACTTTACTGAGTAGTTCTTAAGAGTGCATAATCACTGAGGGATAAACTCGCATCTCTGATACTCAGGAGCTGGGATAGGGAGGTTTTTATATCACAGACCGAGGTTGCTGTAGATGACGTGCTATATACCTGCACCTAGAAGCCCAGCTTGGCTGTGCTGTGCCCCCTCCTTTGCCTCATGAACAGGGGTCCTGTAAGAGGACCTGTCATCACCCAGTGTCAGTCCAGGAGGTACCATGTAGCCCGCCCTCTTCACCAGTCTGGTGGAACCCAGTGAGAGGTGCCCCAGCTGAGAGCTTGTGGGTATGGGCAGTTGCTGCCACAATTTCCACTTGGCCCCTTGCTACTTACCAAACAAGTCTCTATTCCTTTTTCATTATTTTAAGTGCCTGGAAATAAGTGCTTAATTCTCTTGTTATTTCTGAGTAAGTTATGAGAAAACCATAAAAACACTCTCTGGCAGGCTCAAAGGAGATATTTCTAACAATTATCTTAATGAAGGTGGAATAGGTGCATTGTTAGTTGGTATAAGTGCATATTTAAATCAGTTTTTCCTGTTGGTTATTTATTTCAAGTCTCATTGTTTTCAAATTAATTATCTTTTGACATCTTCCTTTAAATCACTGCTCTGTATTCATTTTACTATACATCTTTCTCAGAGAAACCTGCTAGGTATCTGAATAATTACAGCTCTTGTGGCAATAAATCCTAAATTGTGGGATGCATCATTGTCTGATGCATTAACAATTGGTTTTCTGTATTCTGTTTATTCCTCAAGACTAGGGACTATGGTTTTCCCTTTCTTTGATCATTCTGAAGTATTTTCTTGTTTAGTTGGGTTCTAGGTGGGCTTCCCTGGTGCCTCAGATGGTAAATAACCTGCCTGCAATGCAGGATACATGGGTTCAGTTCCTAAGCTGGGAAGATCCCCTGAAGAAGGGAATGGCAACCCACTCCAGTATTCTTGCCTGGAGTATTCCATGGACAGAGGAGCCTGGTATGGTAACATATGAGAAAAGAACTAAATCAAGTGAGATCTCTCACCAAGTATATGAAGATCCAGATACAGGTGCAAGGACGATGTGGCAGGAATAGGTTTCCTTGTGCAAGGGCAAATTAGCAGACCCATGCATCCAGGGCAAAGCAAAGGAAGGGAAAGTGGTAAAAGAGGCGGCTAGAGGTGAAGGCTAGAGGGAGCATTTTGGAGGGCCATGCAAGGGCTGATGGGTGAGCTGACTATACTGGGATCGTTCCCATTTGTCTTCAAGAAGGAGAGCCTTGAAAATGTAAACATCGTGATCCACGGTCAGACAGAGCAGACTGCAGCAGCTGGGAACTAAATGCACCTTCATACCTCCTCTTCGAGGCTTCCCAAAGATGAGCTGCAGAGTATCTATAATGACTCCCAAGAAGAGCACCTTCCAGTGTTTTATGTTTTCTGCCCAAGGTTCACAGATGGAGCAAAGCCCAGACATTATGAGTGTTTGCCTCTGGAATGAGGAATAGGGAAAGTAAAATGGGGCTCTGCCTATGCTCCCATTCGACCACAGCTTGCCAGTGGGTAAGCATCTGCTTTTGGAGCCTAAGTCTGTGTTCTAAAATGTTTTAATATAGGGATCACCTGGGAAGCTTGTTAAAAATATAGATTTCCATGTTTCCCAACATTCACAAATACAAAATAAATAAATAATGAGGGCCTACTGTACAAGTCTAGTGAAGGAAGGGACAAATTTCCATTGCCATCATTTGCTGGTACAAATAAAGAGACCTCTAAGGAACCATGACTACATATTAAAAGTTGCAAATGACAGCTGTTTTCATAGTGATGATGAAATTTATTTCCTATATTTCTCTTGTCATTACTTTCCTAAATAAGTTAAGGGCTCTTGTAATAACAAATGTCTTTTAGAATTGGCCTCATTCAAGAGTTTTCAGTTATTCACATCAGTTACTCATGCACATTTTTTTTCTATCTCCCCCAAGTCTCATAGAACTCAGTCTTTACTGGATTGACTTGGCTCAGAGATAAAGCAGTGCCTGGAAGACTTCTCTAATGGGACACAGTGCTGAGCGTAAATGAAGAGGGCAATAACAGAGGCTTCCCTGAGACGCAAGGCTCTGTTTTGTTACAGTTGCCTTCCTTTTGTCATCTGCATCTGTTAGAGTGGCCAACCTCAGTGACAGACAAGAAGTAAATGTGAGATGTATCAGATCTGTTTTTGAGCAACTGATCTTGCATAACCAGACTGCAGCAAGCTGTCAGTTTTGTATGTCCCTCATCTCTAGACCTTTGCACTTCCCTATGCTGCAATCCCGCTGACCTTTTATTCTCTATATAAAAGAATAAAATGCTGGCTTTCTATTTGGCTCGGTGTTTTCTGTGAAACCCCACAGTTTGCAAGAGAAGGACTCAGTGTTTCAAATACACTTCTTTTCCTAACTTGTTGAAGTAGGGTGGGTTGGCTAAATGGAAAGTATTACAGTTTTTTAGGTTTAAAGTATAGTTAGAAATACAGGTAACACCACTGCAAGCACCATAATGCATGCATAATGGCAAAAGGGTAAAGTAAGAAATGAAAAATCTTTACTACAAAAATAATGGCTATATTTTTTCCCATGGGAATGCTCCAGCAATTTCAAATCTAAAATACACCAAATAGTTAACCCATGATCAAAATGACCTCACAATATTCGTCCTATGAGAGAAAGTTCTTTGGGCATTTTTCTGCAGTTTTGCTTATTTGGTCTGGTTTGTTTGTAATGATGAAATAGTCTTTGAATTCATCCCACTCTGATAAAATTTCATAAGGTGTTTAGACAATGGTTTGACTTCAAAGTCAGTCAGTCATCCTAGAAAAATGAAGAAACTATCAACCCTAATTTCAAGTGATGATCTTTCCATAAACTGAGTATTTTAAATATCCATTATTTTATCAATTCCTTTTTTCTTTACCCTTGTTATATCACATAGACTTCTTATGTTAGAATAAATCTAATGTAGATATCTTAAAAGATATTATATATATATATTCTTTATATATATATATATAAAAGAATACACAAAAATAAAATAAAATAAGACTTTAGTAGATAAGATTATCTGACTATTTTTTTGCCCCTTGCTTGAGGACATAACCCCTCAAACAAGCATGTCATGGAGAGGATCAGGTCTCTGCTTTTACTTATTGTCCCTAAATCTCATCTGTTGGCAAAAGCCATATTTTATGCATATCAGATTTGAAAATATAGGTGGAAATTACCTAATCTTTCATTCTTCTGGCAGTGAAGATGGAAGATAAAACATATTCACAGGAAAATGCTATAGACCAGAAGAAGATACTCTGCCTTGTTCGGTAGCACAAGAGACATTACATGAGAATCTGGATGTGTTTTTAGATCCGTTTCCAGGGACCATGCAAACCTTCGTACCATCCAGCAGATGGCGCCAGGCAAAGTTCAAAGTCTTCTGGTAAGCAAGGAAGAGTTCACATTCTCAGTTCAGTTCAGTTCAGTCGCTCAGTCGTGTCCGACTCTGCGACCCCATGAATCACAGCACGCGAGGCCTCCCTGTCCATCACCAACTCCTGGAGTTCACTCAGACTCACGTCCATCGAGTCAGTGATGCCATCCAGCCATCTCATCCTCTGTCGGCCCCTTCTCCTCCTGCCCCCAATCCCTCCCAGCATCAGAGTCTTTTCCAATGAGTCAACTCTTCACATGAGGTGGCCAAAGTACTGGAGTTTCAGCTTTAGCATCATTCCTTCCAAAGAAATCCCAGGGCTGATCTCCTTCAGAATGGACTGGTTGGATCTCCTTGCAGTCCAAGGGACTCTCAAGAGTCTTCTCCAACACCACAGTTCAAAAGCATCAATTCTTCGGGACTCATCTTTCTTCACAGTCCAACTCTCAACATCCATACATGACCACTGGAAAAACCATAGCCTTTCTAGAGGGCCCCTAATATCAAATTAGAGAACAGAAAAATGTTTTATAACTTTGGGGCTCTTTATTTTTAATTTCATAATTTGAACATAATCCTAGATTTACCTATGGAATTCCTTTTGCTCTCTTTTTATACTGCTGCTTAAGTAAATCTGGGTAGTGCTTGTTAAAACAGTCAAAAAGAACACACACTTACTTATTCTGTTCAGTTTAATCTGCTGGATCTATTTGCCTTTCAATAACATAATTAGCATACACAGATCTATTGTTTTTCCGTTTGACTTATTCATGTGACGTAATTGAAAGTAAATGGAATTGACAAGCGTGGAAGACCGTAGGATAGAATGGAAAAATCTACTGGCCATTGAGGACGTCAAGAGCTTTCCCTTTACTCATCGATAGCTGCTATGTTTTGCATCAAAATTTCCTAATATGTTTTTGTGAACAATCCAAACCTAATTGTTTCTTGTACTATATACAGAAGGAATTTTTTTCTCAATGAACAAATTTGGAAAACTGATTTTTATTGCAATGTTAATTGGAGAAGCAGGGAACCTCTGAGGAATGAATAGAGGATGCATTTCCTAAATGGGCAGTCTAAAAATTCTATCATGATTTCTTTTCCCCTCCAGATCATTTTCCCCATGATTAGTTTATGATTTTACAACATTGTTTAGTTTGCCCTGAGAAAAGCTTAGGATGATGCCTGTGTGGTAGATTCCTTCAGCTGAATTAAGAAGCTAAAAGTGGGCATGTAGTTCTCAGTTTAGAATATCAGTGTGTGTGTATTTCCTAGTAACTATACTTTGAACCTACTCGCTTCATTTGCAGTTGAGTGAGTGAGTGAAAATCGCTCAGTCATGTCTGACTTTTTGCGACCCCATGGACTATACAGTCCCTGGAATTCTCCAGGCCAGAATACTGGAGTGGGTAGCCTTTCCCTCCTCCAGGGGATCTTCCCAACCCAAGGACTGAACCCAGGTCTCCTTTATTGCAGGCGGATTCTTTACCAGCTGAGCCATCAGGGAAACCCTCATTGCAGTTAACATGCTGTATTACAGTTTCTGTGTCATATATTTACTTCTTCAACTAGACTGTAAATTCTGTGAGCATATATGCCCATTCATCTTTACACCCCCTAGTATCTGAAACTTAGAAAGTGCATAAAATGGTCATTTTATCAAAGTTCAGTTTAGTGAGTCATGTATAGGCTTTGTGCACAAATTTTCTTTGCCAGTAATGCCAAACAGCAGATGACACCTCAGGAGTGGTGGTCTCTCAGCTCAGATTCCTGCAGAGAACTGGAGAACTCCCTCTGAGACACACTGGCTCCCCTCACCTGCAAGAGTTACACAGGAAAAACATTAAGGACTCCAATCCCAACTTCTTGAGAGTTTAATGTTGAAATAGGCTTAAGTTTGTTCAAAACAGCATCGTCGGTAGTCTGGTACAGAAACAGCCAGTCATAAAGGGTGGTGGAAAGCAGACAGAGCCTCCCTCTGGGCTGATGGCTGTCCATGAGGATTTTTTCCTACCACACTAGGTGTTTTCTCATAATTCCATACCACCACTTTTACTCAACTTTTTCCCCCTTTTCCTTGACATATTTTGCAATTGCTAAAAATTATCTGAAATTGAAAAGAAGGAGAAGAAACCCCATTGAGGAGGGATATGTAAAATAAGATCACACAACAGGGTTGTACCTGGATTTGTCATTTGGGGTTCCCACCTCTCTTGAGGCAGTTTGTGTTAAAAAAAATCCTTAAATTATATTTCCATTTGATTTTTTACTCTCAAGTGTGTTTAAAATTTGTATAAGTAAAAGATGCTGGTAATATAGTAATTTTTGTGCAACAGTATCTAAGTTCTACCTCTACAAACACCTGTAAGTCACATTTTCCAGAATGATTGTTCAGAGTTTTCATTCCTTTACGAATATGTTCTAGGCATATACAATCATATACACATACTTTTCAAATGGAATCATACCACACAAACTATTCTACAGCTGTTCATGGAATCATACTCCACAAACTATTCTACAAGTATTTTCCAACACACTATAATCATTTTAGCGCTGAGTAATTTCATCACGAGGTTGCACTCTAATTCATTTACTCGAATCTCTTACTGATCAACATTTAGGTTGTTTCCACTTTTTTTAACTTCTAAAGTGTGCTTCTCTGTTCATCTTTCCATCTTTTTTTTTGCACATTTGTATATCTGTGGGGAAGTTTTTCTAGTGGTAAAATTGCAGGATGAAAGGAAATGAATGCCTACAACTGCCCCCCAGACAGTGCACCAAGTGGCTTTGTCATCAAAAGTCACAGCCCTCCACCTCATCCAGCTACTGCTCTCTTTTTTTGAAAAATCGAGATATAATTGATATATATTCACTTTAGGTGTACAACATAATGATTTGATGTTTGTACATATAGCAGAATGTTCACCACAATAAGTCTAGTTAACATCCATTATCACACAGAATTACAAAATTTTGCATTCAAATACATAGTACAGTATTTCTGACTATAGTCACCATGCTTACATGTGTTACACGTAACACCACGTGTTATATGTCCAGGACTTATTTGTCTTACAACTGGAAGCTTGTGTCTTTTGACCACCTTCACTCCTTTCATCCACACTCCACACCCCTTCTGGAAGCCACCTAGGAGTTTGGGAGGTTTTTTGGTATTTTTTTTTCATTTTCTGATCCCACGTATCAGTGAGATCATACAATATTATCTTTCTCTGTTTGACTTACGTCACGTAGCGTAATGTCCCCAAGTCCAGCCATATTGTCACAATCGACTCTCTGCCCCTTTTAATCCTCAAAAAGGAAACCCCAGGTTTATTTTATTATTCACCTACAATTATTTAAAAGGTTATAAATATTGGTAGACTATGTGTAAAAATATAGGAACAACAGAAAAGACAGGTGATAAAGATTAGACATTATATATGATGTATATATATATATATATTATATATGATGTAGATAGTTATTTTTATTCCATTATTGTTGTAACAACAGAAGTCAAACATACTGTAACAAAACTTGGAAGGATGGGAACATAATCAATGTATGTATAAATTCCAATTTGCTCTGCCTCTGAGTCTCCTGCTTGCTGAGATAAAGGAGGCAGGTTTTTGGCTTCCATCAGAAAAAAAGCAAAAACCTATTACCCACAATTCCTTACACCTTCTCTGCTCGATGATGCACCAATGACAATACAATAAATCTGCTTGTTCATGAGAGCACCACGCTGCCCAGTGAGGAAGATAGCACTCTGCAGCCCTTCGCATCATACATCACCTGGAGGTGCTGCTGGCTGTGTTCTGGAGAGTGACGCGCCTCTGAATTTTCTCCTTTTTGTCACTGACTCCTTCAGACATCACTGTCTCATCAACTGTAGCTGATTCCTGGCCATATTTCCCCTCTTTCTGCCTCCTTTCATTACTTGTACTCAGATAAATCTCTTCACTTTGACAGAGAAGGTTGAATATATGGCCTCTTTCCCTTGCAGGGATCAATACTTGCACGAGATAAGCCAGCCAACAAAGGGTGGATGGTGCAATAGGACTGGCTCTTATCATAATTGTGTCTCACACATAAGGTGCTTCTAACCTTCATATGTAATCAGTAATAATAATATACATTTTAGGGGAATATAACCGCAAGTTGGGCACTATCACATCAGCGCCATAAACACAGACCAGAGAGGCTTTCAGATGCAGCTAAAGGGCCTGAACCATGACATCCAACCAGGCATACTCCTGGTCTCCCATTATTTATTTGTAACCCAGATCTTCCAGGCTTCTCCCCCTATGGAAGCAAATGGCACTCCCAATATCTATGTTCACATTAATTTCAATGGCTCTAACTCCATCCACTTACTCAGTCTGTAAAGTCTGATCTAATTATTATGGGGACTCCCCAGAGGATCACCCTAAAGTGCTCACATACTAGTGGTCAGTTCCAGCCGGAGTTATGTCCAGCATCTGCTCCAGCTTCCTCCTCTATAACCTCTACCTGCAAAGGCACTTGGAGATGCTGTCCTAGCAGCCATGCTTACCATAGCAACTTGAATGTCTCTGTCAAGGGGACAATCTCCCAATATCCCCAAACCTCTAGGAGCTAGTGTGGGCCTGTGCTCCTGAGGAAGTATAAGGATGCTCTTCTCTCCAGCACCATGATGTCCTCTAGCTCCTGGGTACCAAAGGAACTGTGCCCATGCCCCCTTGCCTTACAATACCTCATGGAAACAGCTCTGTCAAACTTGGCTTTTTGTCCTTCTTCATGGGACCTGACCTAAGGCTTTAGAACTGGGCCACCAGAGGCAACAAACCTAACTTGGGCCCCCTCCTCTCCTGTGTCTCCTTTACTGAAGTCTATCTCCTCTCACGCCTATTAACTCTTGCAAATAGATGCCTGAAGGATGCCAATCCTATGTCAGTCCTTCTAAGTTGCTTCTATTTCACATATTTAATGTATAATGCAACTTCATGACCCCAAAAGAAGTTCCATGCAAAGATGCATTTTGAAAATCAAGTAAAAGGTATGCATTAGAGTCCTCACTCTTTTTGCATGAATGCTCAGTCATGTCCGAGGGTTTGTGACCCCATGGACTGTAGCCAGGCAGGAATTTTCCAGGCAGGACTACTGGAGTGGGTTGCCGTTTCCTACTCCAAAAGTCTTCACTAACTAAATTGTAATGACCCCCTGGAGTTGCCTTCTTTAGAAAAGGCTATTTGTTGTTATTGTTTTTTAATATTTATTTAGTTGCACCAGATCTTAGCTGCTGTATGCAGTTGTGGCATGAAATCTAACTCCCTAACCAGGGATTAAACCAGGTCTCCTACATTGACAGCATGGTGTCTTAGCCACTGGATCACCAGGGAAGTCCCAGGTTATTTGTACATCTTCGTTGGTTTTTGTACATTTTAGTTTTGTATACTCTAAAATTCACACTTTTGAACACATTTGAGCATCTGTGTTCCTGCCAGGAATGTTCAGGTAAAATCAGTTGTAAAGACAATATCTAATCTAACATACAAGGTCTCCATAAACTGTCACTTCTTCTTTTTCCAACTCTGGCTTTAACCCTTTACACCCACTAACCAGTCATACTGAATGACTTTCAGTTTCCTAAACAAAATTTCCATTTCATTCCTATAACCTTTGCTGCCAGTATAAACCTTGCTTCCAATATAACTTAACCTAAAATATGTTCCTCCCCTTTTAGTTATATTTCAAACCCAAGTCAAGCATCACTGCATACATGAAGACTTTTCTTTTTCATTCTATCTTTACCCTCACTACCTTGAAAGAATTAATTACTTCCTCTCTGTGACCAACACCATACTGCATATAACATTCCACCATAGCACACAAAATAGTTTTCAAAACTTTATAAACTTAAGTCAGGGTTATTTTATTAGCATCTACTCAATATCTGATGTTCAGTAGTTGTTTGTTTGGGGAACTAATTTCTTAGAAATAAAAGGTATTAGTACATCTTTGCATATGTAGATAAGAGTAAGCAAACCATTCTTTTCCCCAAAATGCTTAACTTAACTATATCTAGACTTGGATCAGAGAAGGCAATGGCACCCCACTCCAGTACTCTTGCCTGGCAAATCCCATGGATGGAGGAGCCTGGTGGGCTGCAGTCCATGGGGTCGCTAGGAGTCAGACCTGACTGAGCGACTTCACTTTCACTTTTCACTTTCATGCATTGGAGAAGGAAATGGCAACCCAGTGTTCTTGCCTGGAGAATCCTGGGGATGGAGGAGCCTGGTGAGCTGCCGTCTATGGGGTCGCATAGAGTTGGACACGACTGAAGCGACTTAGCAGCAGCAGCAGCAGACTTAGATAGCATTTTGTTTTTAGAAAATTCTCCTAAAGAATAACAAACTGAATAATACTACATGGGGAAAAATGAGGGGAAAAGTATGGAAAAATTCATATTATGGACTCTATCTCCTGATGCCCACATCACATCCCCGGGGCCCACCTCTGATTGTGCTGTAGCTGGAGTGGACAAAAGCTAGGTGAGCCTCTCTGTTTTCTTGCCCTGGGCCTTCTCTCATGCTGTACAAGCTCTAAGCCTATGCAAGCTCAGCTGGAAGCAGAGTAGAGTCAATGTCCTACACGAAGCCATGGAATCTTGTCCTAGACAACTAGCCCACTCTAACACATTAGTGCATGGAAAGATGTACCAGACTAGATTGAAAGAGACCTAGAAGATATAACAGTTAAAGATAATATGTGGTTCTAGATAAGATTGTAGTTTGGGCAAACCGGATATAAAAGATCTTTTTAAGACAACTATAAAAGTGTGAATATGGCCTTGTACTTCATGAGATGAAGATATACTGAAGTGTAAAAATAGATATTATTAGCTCAGATTGTGTATGTGTGTATTCCAAAAGCCAAAAAAAAAAAAAAAAAAAAAAAAGAATCTGGGAAGATATACAGTAAGGTATTGACTGTTCAACCTCTAGATATTTGCAGTATGATCCTATTATTCCCTTAGTTTTATTTATCTGTGTTTTCTAATATTTTAACACACACACACAAACTGCTCTGATATTTTAAAGGAAGCATTTTTAAAAAGCTAATACAGTGTCCAACTTTCAACCTGTTATTGTTATTCCAGGGCAATTTCTATACAGTTCAGAGATAAATGAGTCTGAGAAACAAGGGAAAATGTAAATGGACTAAAGAGGGTCCCATAATGCATTGTGGCAGGAAACGGATATCCAGGCCATGACCCAGCTCCTGGGCAGACAGGATCCCATAAATATCAGAGTCCGAGTCTTTGTGAGTTATAATCACTCCTCTCTGTAAACTTATTCACATGCATGCATTAACATACTCAGAGAACACAGACACATTCCTCAGCCCAGATGGAGGAAGATGCTTGTTTAACCAGCACTTCATAATTTATGATTTCAGGAATTAGGAGCCAGCCTCCCTGCTTACTAACTGCACCTGATGTGACTTGGCAGGAAACTTCCACCGTAACACACACATTCTCTGTAAACTGATGATCCTCCTATACACTTAATCTTTTCCCAACCAATCCCCCCAAAAGAAAACAAATATTTGTAGATTAAAGGAGAGCTGCCTTTTCATCCTTTACAGCTGCTGGCATGCAAGCCATAAAGCACAGAGTGTTTAATTAATGGAAAGATATCATTAGAGAGACAGCTGGACCTGCATTCAGATGAGTTTGGATTCAAGGTGCCAAGAGATAAAGATCTGAAAATGGAGAAGCTGGACTGCAATTGGGTTCATTTATAAAAGAGGCTATTAAAGGTCAACTGTGTTTTCTTGTGCTAGAGATAAAGAGATGCTATCAAAAACAATTGGAAAGTAATTCAAAAGAGAGCACTGAGTCACTTACGCTAAATTAATTTGTCTTTCTGATAGCATGGCACGCATGATGGGAAAGTAAATTTACCTAAAAGCAAGATCTTTCAAAAACAACCATTGGTCATGTCTTTCATGCAAAGTCACTGAAATATGCTCCGGAAGCCAGAACCACTGGTTCTGTCTGATCACTGCAGCCTGTTTCCAGTCTGAGAATTCACTGCTTTCCCCTATGGATAGTACTATAGTGGCATTTCTATGGACACGCTAAGATGCCTGAGCCTGCTAATATCTTCCCACTGCCCTTGATGAACTAATAGCCAAGGACCAGGACTACCCATGGTGCACATGTTCCCACTTTCCTGTCATTCAGCAATATATTAGGACAAACTAGCTTGCTGTATTTTACCTACAACCTCCCCTTCTTCCTGTGCTCACTCCAATATAGCACACATTAAAATGTATGCAGACTGGAATGAAAATTGTTCATTTAACTGGAGGATATATCTACAATTATGACTGGTAGTTTGTTTAACTTCATATAGCGACATGATATGTTTTCTTTGTGTATCTCCCCCTCAGGGTGAATCCTTTCATTCAACTACTGCAAACTTCCCTTCTCCCCAACACATCTGACACCAGTCAGATGTATGACAAAGAGCAATTTCTTCCAATGCTCAGTGAACCCACTGAGCTCACCTTCATCTTCCCCTGGGCAAGATGGAGGTTGTGTCTATTTGCTGCCGGACTTGGGGGTGACAGGGACAAATGCACTCCATGAGACTGTGACCTTGTGCTGGTAACCTGGATCTAATTCTCTTCTACTCTTCTTCTTGCCAGAAGAAAACTGCTTGTTGCTCTTCTTCATTTCTTGGGCTTGGGAGTTAATTGGAGTGTTTATTTTCTGAAACCACAAGAATAATGAGCAATTTTCTGCAAAGGTCTATTTGTGAACATGCATTTCCAGACAAATTCCTGCTCAGCCCCAGTTCCGTGTCAGTTGGGAGTGTTGACCAAGGAAAGACACAGAGGTTAAGAGGCAGTCGATATCATACATTTAGCACTGTGGATCATTTGCAGGTTTTAATAACAGATTGCAATTCAGATTCTGCACTACAAAGGATTTCCAGAACAGATATCTCAAGGTTTCTTCTGAGTCTATCACCTTTCAAACACTAGGGAGGCGGACATCTTCGTTATTAACTAAATTAGAATAAACTTGCTCATGTTCACATCTCACCATATACCTGACCTTAATAGGATGTGCTTTAGGCTCCAGTCATTGGAAAGAGCCCCAGAGATGAAGGGTTCCCCCCAGTCTTGGAGGCTACTGAGAAACAGCACACCACGGAAGGAGCCAAGAGTAACAGCAGCCACAATAGCTACCACTTGTGGAGCAGCTGCTGTAAGTCACATAATCTACCACTTGTTTTACATACACTGTGCATGCAAAGTAGCTTCAGTCGTACCCAACTCTTTGCAACACTGTGGACCATATCCCACCAGGCTCCTCTGTCCATGGGATTCTCCAGGCAAGAATACTGGCATGGCTTGCCATGCCCTCCTCCGGGGGATCTTCCCAATCTAGGGATCAAACCCATATCTCTTATGTCTCCTCAATTGGCAGGTGGGTTCTTTACCACTGGTGTCACTTGGGAAGCCCTAATGTCCTTTAATTCCTAAAACCAGGCTGGGAGATGGGTATTATGGTTTGCATTCTTAACTTAAGCTGAGCTAAACTAGTAATCCCTAAATATTTAGGTAAATAGAAGAGACAGCATACACTCATGTACTTGCTCTGTGTCAGGTATCTGAAACCATCTCTTGTGATTCCGAGTTTGCCAATGAAACTATGAGTCTAGAAATAACTACAACATACCAGGTGGATTTTTCCTGTGCTATCTGTCCCACCCACCTCCTATCTTCATGCTAAATCAGCATTAGTGTCCTCTGGAGGATGCTCCTTCCACTACATCAACTGTCTCATTGAATGAGCTGTTCACTCTCTTCTTACAGCCCCTCAGCCCCTCTGTCCACAGTAATGGGCACATGCCCAAGTCTGTCCAAACCCTTGGACGGACTCCTTCCCACTCCCTGGCTATGATTGTTTGTTACAATGAGCGTGTAAAACAGTAACAGTAATTCAAAATATATTAGTGGTTTTTATGTGCTAGACATCTTATTTTTTACATATTCTCACAAGGATTCTATGATGTAGGTACTGTTATTATCTCCATTTTTCAGAGGTGGAGAGTGAAATGCAGATGGTTAGACATCTTGCCCAGGCTCTAATATCTAGAAAGTTGCAAAGCTGAGACTCATTTTGTATCAGTTAGCTATTGCCACGAAAATGCTGGGTAAACAATTTCATGTCTTAAAACAATAATCATGTGTTCTCCCTGAGCTGGGTCACACAAATGTTAGCTGGTAGAGGCTGGCCTCAGATAGATGTGTCAGATGTGACCTTGGCCGAGCTGGTTCATGCAGTTGGGTCCATAGGGTCAGCAGATGCAGGCTGGGTGACTGAGCTCCATGTGTCTCCAGGGACCTGAGGGCTGGCCTGGGCATGTCCTTAGGGAATAACCAGAGAGCAAGAGCAGAGAGAGAAACAAAAGAGACTTCCTGAGGCCCAGACTAGGAATCAGCACACTGCTGTTTTCACCTCGTGCAGACACAGTCAAGAAGTGGGATGTGTAGTCTGTCTCTTGTGAGAGCTCCACAGTCAAAAGCAAAGCAGAAAGATTCAGGGAGAAGTGAAGCACTGGGACCAATGACACAAGCTACCACAACGTCCCATTTACTCCTTTAGAAATGTTCCATCTCCAGCTGGGGAATTTCAGTTCCCTGTTGGTCAGTGGCATCATGAGCTGTGCATCTTTAAGGTGGTCCAGCACCCACATCCCCCAGTGAGAGGAAGAAACTGGTCACAGTGGTATGTGGGGAGAGATGAACAGATCAAAGATGGAGAGAAGTCTCCAAGGATGCACACTGCCTCGGGGACCGCTTGTCTTCAAGCTTCAGCTGTGTTCCCACCCATCCTGTCATTTGGTTGTTCAAGCCTGCTTCTCAAGTCATTACCCCAAACTCCTTTAATTTAGATTTACTTACTGTCAAATGTTACCCAACACTAAAACACCTTGTGAGTAAAAAAAAAGCACAACTGCAGTAATTCATGCTAACATCCCTCACAATCAACATATATTTTAGGCATCTACTATTTGCAATGGGTTGTGTTAAAAACTGGGGATCAGAAAGAATGGGTCAGGTTGAATGCCTATCCTCAAAGAACTCATCATATAGGAGACACAACAGAAACACAGCTTGTGACACTGCCAAATGAGTGCTTTCAAGGGAAATGCGGAGACATCACTTTGCCCACAAAGGTAGTCAAAGCTACTGTTTTTTTCCCAGTAGTCATGTACACATGTGAAACTTGGACCATAAAGAAGGCTGAGCACTGAAGAATTGATGCTTTTGAACTGTGGTGTTGGAGAAGACCCTTAAGAGTCCCTTGGACTGCAAGGAGACCAAACCAGTCAATCCTAAAGGAAATCAACCCTGAATATTCACTGGGAGGACTGATGCTGAAGCTGAAACTCCAATATTTTGGCCACCTGATATGAAGAGCCAACTGATTGGAAAAGACAGTGATTCTGGGAAAGATTGTGGAAAAAGAAGGGGGCAGCAGAGGATGAGATGGTTAGATGGGATCACTGACTCAACGGACAAGAGTTTGAGCAAACTCTGGGAGATAGTGAAGGACAGGGGAGCCTGGCGTGCTGCAGTCCATGTGGTCACAAAGAGTCGGACACAACTTAGGGACTGAACAACAACAAGGGGAAATGCGGGAAAGGGTGGGATTAAATTCTTATTTGGGCAAAAATAGGACTGTCTGATAGAGGACCTGATGTGTGCTGTCAGTTCCTAGAAGATTGAGGATTATTTCTGCAGCCAGAGGAGAGAAAGGTGGGTGGCACTGAGGGGATTGCTGTGGGGGAGGGTAGCAAGGGCAAGGAGCAACATCATAGAACTATTGAAAACTACATGACATCAGATGGGGGATCACAATCATTTGGTAGTTGACAGATCTTTTAAAGTGAAAAGTTAGAAAAATTTGCCAGTGTGCCTCTAAGAAATTGTGCTAGGCAATGAGGCCATGTGTAGCTGGCAGAGTGGCTCTGCCCTACTTAGCAGGCATTACATCCCTAAAGGGCCAGGAATACAGAAAATGTCCCTTGAGATTGTTCTGCTTCTTTACATCCTGACATTGCACTTGCAAAGCAACCTTTATATCATCATTTGGTTTTCCACATAGAAGGTCCTCTAGGGAAGGGAAGAGGCTAACCAGCCCACGGTAATATTCCAATCCACTTGGCAGTTACATTTCTTAGAATAAATTTTTAAATTGAAAACCTAGTTTATAGAGAAAATTCTTGGCAGTCTGGTGTGTAGTCAAGACTCTATTTTACAGAAACCCAACATAAGTTAAACAAAAGGGGTTGCCTGGAAAATTATCCATTTGGCTTACAAAGAAAGAGCTTCAGGCACCAGGGCTGCTTCGGGGCCTTTAGGATGGAACTTGGAACTCCATGTTCTTCTCTCATCATTGTTTGGGGATTTTCTACGTCCAGGTATACACCAACAGCTCTGAGATCATATTTTATAGCCCACAAGCAATAAAGAAGAAAGAAATGATTTTGCTAGTTCCAGCAGAAAATATTCTAAAATATTCCTCCTATTGTTCAGATTTGAATTAGCTGCTCATTTATGAGGGATACCAAAGGGATGGAATGAAATGATTGATCCAGCGTGGGATCATGTGCTCAGAGATGGGTGAGAGTACTGTCCCAAAGTTTGGGCAGGGTGTTTCCTGGACAGACAAAATCAGGGTCATCAAATTTATTTATCATGAGTTAATTATGCTTTATATCCAATGGTCCTCAGACAGACCAAACTAAAGGACTAGACCTGGACACACTCCCACTTCCAAGAATAGAGCAACCAAACAACATTTACCCTGGCCCTGCATCTTTTTAAAGTCATGATTAGAGGTGATGCAGACCGAATAAGCTTTTGGACACATCATGGATTAAGTTTGGTTAGGTCAACCCTGTGTCTAGGATATTAAATTTTTACTGAGATGGAAAAAAGTGACTGAGTGCCAAATGATAACAGAAAATAAGTGTCTTTATCTGCTTTGGGGATGTATTCATGTGCCCTGAAATACAAACACAGAAGAACCACCAGTGTCCCAGATGCTCAGGGGAAATGTTGGAAGAGAGTAATAGTACCCAAGAGGCCCAAGAGTACCTGTAGCCATTCTCCGGATCTTAGAGCAGTTGTTCTTTCTTAACCTCCACCCCTATCCAAGAAGCTTGCCATTGCATTCAAAACAGCACAGAACATTTTAGATCCCACAGTTGCAAAGGTCAATTTTTCATGATTCTTTTAGTCTTCTTTAAACAGGGACTACTTAGGCAGGTCAAACACAACCCATGTTAAAAGCATGGCCAGTCATACAGTTTTGAAAGCAAGGCATAAAATGTAAAGGAAAAAAGTGATGGACCCCAGAAGACTAAATCTCTGTCACTCATTCTTGCGTGGACTCTTGAGCAAGGTACATCCTCTTTGAAGTTGTTTCTTCATCTGTGAAAGCAGCTTGTTGGTCAAGTTAATCTCTAAGGATCTTTCCACATGGAAAGATCTTTGATTTCACTAGAATTCCAATTTCCTAACCTTTTCCAGGACTGATGCCTTAATGTATTCTCAGAGTCCTTTGTTGCTCTGAGGATGATGGAATCACTAGTATGGGAACAGTGTCTACATACCAAACCATATACTGTAGAAGGGTGTTTGGAGCTCAGCCTTTCAAATTGCACAGATGTCTTCAAACCACGCCTCCTGCATGTTGCCTAGAGTGAGGGACATTGTCAACAGAGAATCAGGAGGACTTGGCTCCTGCCTTTCAGGTGTAGAACACTTAACAATGGCTCTTTGACCTTGAATCTGGGAGGAATAGGAAGGAGAGCCTGCTGAGTCTGGTTTTAGACATCCAAGAGAAAGTTCAGGAGGCAGAGAGAGAAGTGAGAATGGGGGCCAAGAACTACAGAATTTTTAATTGGAAAAAAATATTTGTATCCTTTTTGTCCTTTCAGCAATGAGGGGTAGAAGCTAAAAACTTGGCTTTGACTTGTAGATTAATGATGGCCTCAAAAATGGTGTTTCATAAGCAATAGGAGAAGGAGGAGTATTGGAGTATTTGTATTGGAGGAGTATTTGTATTGGAGTACAAATGCAGTCACCCTTCTCCAGTACTTTTGCCTGGAAAATCCCATGGACGGAGGAGCCTGGTAGGCTGCAGTCCATGGGGTTGCTAGAAGTCGGACACGACTGAGGGACCTCACTTTCACTTTTCACTTTCATGCATTGGAGAAGGAAATGGCAACCCACTCCAGTGTTCTTGCCTGGAGAATCCCAGGGGCTGCGGAGCCTGGTGGGCTGCCGTCTCTGGGGTCGCACAGAGTTGGACACGACTGAAGCAACTTAGCAGCAGCAGCAGCACAAATACAGGTCTACTGCTCTATGGACACACATAACACGTGGCAGACTCTGAATGAGGCCGCCATGTCTTTCTCCTGCCACCTGGTGTGCTGAGGGCAGTTTCACTCTCACTTTATCTGACTATCCCTGTGTGCATTATATTGTTGGCTTAATGAATAAATAGAAAAAAATTTGTCCAGGTGACAGACCCCCTAAAGAAAGTGTGGCAGTCTGTGGGCCTGTGATCTGCAGTCAACTGCTGCTGCTAAGTCGCTTCAGTCGTGTCCGACTCTGTTCGACCCCATAGACGGCAACCCCCTGGCTCCTCCAACCCTGGGATTCTCCAGGCAAGAACACTGGAGTGGGTTGCCATTTCCTTCTCCAATGCATGAAAGTGAAAAGTGAAAGTGAAGTCGCTCAGTCACGTCCGACTCCTAGCGACCCCATGGACTGAAGCCTACCAGGCTCCTCTGTCCATGGGATTTTCCAGGCAAGAGTACTGGAGTGGGGTGCCATTGCAGTCAACTAGGATGGGGCTTTAATCCTAGACTGACACTGATTTATTCCAGTTATATCACCTACTTTTAAGAGAATGGATTGACAAGTGTCCGTCAGTAGATGACTGGTTACTCTACAGTAGCTGACCCAATGGAATACTGTGCAACCTTAGAAAGAGAGAGGAGGCTATTATGTAGTTCAGTGAAAAGATCATCAGGCTATTTCATTCTACGAAACAAGCAGGATGCAAGACAGTTTAAATACTATGGTACCTTTGGGCTAGGGAGGGAAGAAAAGAATATATTCACATATGTTATTTGTATGTACTTTAAAAAAATTTTATCAGAGTATAGTTGATTTACAGTGTTATGTGGTTTCAGGTATACAGCAAAGTGATTCAGTTATACATATACATGTGTTTATCCTTTGTCGGATTTTTTTTCTCATATAGGTTAAAATATTGAGTAGAATTCCCTGTACTATATAGTAGGTCTTTGTTGGTTATCTATCTTGTATATAGTAATGTGTGTATGCAATCCTAAAATCCTGATTTATTCCCCTTTCCCTGACATTTCCCTTTGGTAACCATAAATTTGATTTTGAAGTCTGTGATCTGTTTCTGTTTTGTAAATAAGTTGATTTGTATCATTTTGAAATTAGATTCCACATATGAGCAATTTCAGATGATAGTTGTTTTTTTCTCTCTATAACTTACTTCACTTACTCTGATAATTTTTAGGTCCATCCATGTTGAAGCAAATGGCATTATTTCATTCTTTTTATGGCTGAGTAACATTCTATTGTATATTTGTACTACATCTTCTTCATCCATTCCTCTGTCAATGAACATTTAAGTTGCTTCCATGATTTGGCTATTGTAAATAGTGCTAGAGTGAACACTGGGGTGCATGTGTTTTTTTTGAATCGGTTTTCTCTGGATATATGCCCAAGAGTGGGATTGGTAGACTACATGGTAGGTCTATTTTTAATTTTTTAAGGAACCTCCATACTTTCCCATAGTGGTTGTACTAATTTACATTCCCATCAACAGTGTAGGACAGTTCTCTTTTCTCCACATCTTCTTTAGCATTTATTGTTTGTTGATTTTTTAATGATGGCCATTCTGACTTGTGTGTTCAGTTCAGCTCAGTCGCTCAGTCATGTCCAACTCTTTGCAACCCCATGAACTGCAGCACACCAGGCCTTCCTGCTCATCACCAACTCCCAGAGCCTAGCCAAACTCATGTCCATTGAGTCGGTGATGCCATCCAACCATCTCATCCTCTGTCATCCCTTTCTCCTCTTGCACTCAATCTTTCCCAGCATCAGGGTTTTTTCAAATGAGTCAGTTCTTCACATCAGGTGGCCAAAGTATTGGAGTTTCAGCTTCAACATCAGTCCTTCCAATGAACACCCAGGATTGATCTCCTTTAGGATAGACTGGTTGGGTCTCCTTGCAGTCCAAGGGACTCTCAAGACTCCAACACCATAGTTCAATAGTATCATTTCTTTGGCACTCAGCTTTCTTTATACTCCAACTCTCACATCCATACATGACCACTGGAAAAACCAAAGCCTTGACTAGATGGATCTTTGTTGACAAAGTAATGTCTCTGCTTTTTAATATGCTGTCTAGATTGGTCATAACTTTCCTTCCAAGGAGTAAGTGTTTTTTAATTTCATGGCTGCAATCACCATCTATAGTGATTTTGGAGGCCCCAAAAATAAAGTCAGCCACTCTTTCCACTGTTTCCCCATCTGACTTGAGTGAGGTGATACCTATTGTGTTTATTTGCATTCCTCTGATAATTAGTGATGTTGAGCATTTTTTCATGTGCTTTTTGGCCGTCTGTATGTCTTTGGAGAAATGTCTGTATGTTTTGTGTATATGTATAAAGGAACACTGAAAGTATATGCAAGAAACTATTAATTTACTAGAGGGCAGAAGTGAGGGGGTCATCAAAGAGCCTGTACAGAAATGAAGAGGGAGTGATACTGACATTGTGCACCTTTTATGTTGTTTTGATTGTTAAACAATGTGAATATATTGCCTATTTTAAAAATTTTAAATTCAAAAGGAATTTGGGATGTGATTTTGTTAAGGTGGGCTTCCCAGGTGGCTCAGTGGTGAAGAGCCTGCCTGCCAATGCAGGAGATGCAGATTCAATCCCTGGGTCGGGAAGATCTCCTGGAGAAGGAAATAGCAACCCACTGCAGTATTCTCACCCGGGAAATCCCAAGGACAGAGGGGTCTGGTAGGCTACATAGTCCATGTGATCACAAAAGAGTCCACATGACTTAGTAATCGCTAAGTGGACTTCGCAACTAAACAGCAATAGAAATTTGTTAAGAAAAAACTAGCTTTGTTGTTGTTTAGTCTCTAAGTTGTGTCTGACTCTTTTGCGGCTCCATGGACTGTAGCCCACCAGGATCCTCAACCATGGCATTTCTCAGGCAAGAATACTGGAGTGGACTGCCATTTCCAACTGCTATTGCAAATAAATCATAAAACTCAAAGGCGACTGTAGTATGTTTTTGTTTTGTTTTTTTTCCTCACTTACACAAAGTCCAAAAGCTCAAGGTCATTCAGGGACCCAAGTTTCTTTCAAAATAGGTCTCCTTTTCTCCTGTGTATCTCAGATTCCTCTGCATCCAGCTGGTGGAATTAGGGTGCTGGAGAGGAACCATGGGCCTGGAAGTGAGGCAATCATTGCTACCCTCATTGCTTTGTCAGAATTCAGCCAGACAGCCACCCATAACTGCAAAGGAAGCTGGGAAAACAGCCTAGCTGTGGCCCCTGGAGGAGGAGAAGATGAGTTGGGTGAAAAAGAAAAACATTTTACCAGTGGAAACACTTAGCAAAAGAAAAATTTTGATAAATCCTATTTATTTTCTGAGTATTTCAAGTTAGCTTTTACTAGAGCATTGTTTTGAAATTGTGTCATTACATAACTGTTCCCACAAGACAGATTTGTGGATGTTGATGAGATCTGCGTGTTCACTAATCTGATCCATTTATCACATCTTCAGTTTAAAGGAACCATTGAAAGTTCTGCTATTAGAGCAAATATTGAGGGTCCATTGAACAGTAGGATTCTGTTCAGGAGCCCCTATTTTGTTTACTTCAAGGAAGATTCAAAGGCACTGTTCTATTTATGAATCCCAGGAAGCAAGATAAACAGCATCAAGTGCCTCAAAATGCCCCCAAATTCAGTGCTGCTAGTACGAATGGGGTGTCCAGGATGGAGGTCATATTCACTTACCAGTGTCAGGAAATTCAGAATAAGCAACTAAGATTACTAGTTGTCTCTAATGCAAAACTGCATTATTTCCAGGGTTTATCTGATTCATTGCCTTTGAGCTGTTTCACAATTGACAGCAAAGCAAACCATTTGTGTCTATGGATATGCAAATGAATTCTGTCTGGTGGAGGGACAGACTTCTTCTTCATGGAAAAGCCATGTATGGGTTCATCTGAAAATTCATTTCAGTATCCCAATCTATAAGTGTATATGTTCCTCGGATTCTCCTTTGAATTGAGTGTAACATTACAATTTTATTCTCTTTTGAAATGAATCCTTTCACACTAGAAATTGTTGAAAAATGAGGATTTGTGCTACTGGTTCTTGTCAAGCTTTGTTTTCCTTTTGGTTTATTTATTTGTTTCGCTGTCTCTTTATGTCATGCCTATCATCATTGCCAGAAAAGCTGTTATGTAGTATAGCATAAAAATCAAGTGGTGAAAAAATTTTACTATCTTCCTCTTGCACCCCCACCCCAACTGTTAGGATGTTATGCCAACATAAAATCATCAGAAAGCCTGTTCTGCTGACATTTCAAGCTCCCACAGAAAACACTGTGGATCTTCTGAGAAGGCCTTATTTGCAAGATTTGTTCAACAAAGGGGTTGGATAAGCATCTTGGATTAAGCTTTCAAAGCAGCAGGCCCTTGGTTTCTTTTCCTGATTAACCTGCGGACTCTTTCAAACTCTTTCTTATCATTATATGTTTTTTGAAACCATCAGTTTTCATAATGAGAAACACTTTGGTAAACACACTTCTTTATGCCTTTCCTTTTAATTAGTAAAACCTTTATTTCCCACAAAAATTTCATGTTTGAACTTTATCTGCAAAGAATATTTAGTGTGAAGTATTAAAGAATTACACAGCTAATAGAAAATACATTTTTCCTACTGGTAACATATCAAAATCTGTTAGTCTGTTCATTAATTTCTAGCTGCTTAGTCTCCAGGAAGCACAGAGCCAAATTTGTGACTCAATTTAATAACTCAGTAGAATCTACCTGCCTGCCTTCTACCTTCTTTCACTCTTAATCTTGGTTCCTAATTTATATTTTACCTGTTCCTGATTTTACTTATTTATGCTTATTTTCTTCTATTTTACTGCATGCATTTTATAAACCGTGTCTCCTTGTTTAGGGAATAGGCCAGACATAGGATAAGAAATTTATACACATAAATTATACATGTCTCTGTGTACAATCCTGTACAAGAAATTCTTGTGCAGTTTCAGTTCAGTTCAGTCACTCAGTCATGTCTGACTTTTTGCAACGCCATGGACTGCAGCACGCCAGGCCTCCCTGTCCATCACCAATCATGGAGCTTACTCAAACTCTTGTCCATTGAGTCAGTGATGCCATCCAACCACCTCATCCTCTGTCATCCTCTTCTCCTCCTGCCCTCAATCTTTCCCAACATCAGGGTCTTTTCAAATGAGTTAGTTCTTTGCATCAGGTGGCCAAAGTATTAGAGTTTCAGCTTCAGCATCAGTCCTTCCAATGAATACTCAGGATTGATCGCTTTCTGGATGGACTGGTTGGATCTCCTTGAGGTCCAAGGGACTCTCAAGAGTCTTCTCAACACCACAGTTTAAAAGCATCAATTCTTTGGGGCTCCGCTTTCTTTATAGTCCAACTCTCATATCCATATATGACTACTGGGAAAATCATAGCTTTGACTAGATAGACCTTTGTTGGCAAAGTAATGTCTCTGCTTTTTAATATGCTTTCTAGGCTGGTCATAACTTTTCTTCCAAGGAGTAAGCATCTTTTAATTTCATGGGTGCAGTCACCATGTGCAGTGATTTTGGAATCAAAAAACTGAAGTCTGTCACTGTTTTTATTGTTTCCCCATCTATTTGCCATGAAGTGATGGGACCAGATGCCATGATCTTTGTTTTGAATGTTGAGTTTTAAGCCAGATTTTTCACTCTCCTCTTTCACTTTCATCAAGAGGCTCTTTAGTTCTTCTTCGCTTTCTGCCATAAGTATGGTGTCATCTGCATATTTGAGGTTGTTGATATTTCTCCCACAATCTTGATTCCAACTTGTGCTTCATCCAGCCCGGCATTTCACATGATGTACTCTGCATATAAGTTAAATAAGCAGGGTGACAATATACAGCTTTGATGTACTCCTTTCCAGATTTGAAACCAGTCAGTTGTTCCATGTCCAGTTCTAACTGTCGCTTCCTGACCTGCATACAGATTTCTCAAAAGGCAGGTCAGGTGGTGTGATATTCCCATCTCTTGAATAATTTTCCACAGTTTGTTGTGATCCACACAGTCAAAGTCTTTGGCATAGTCAATAAAGCAGAAGTAGATGTTTTTCTGGGACTCTCTCGCTTTTTCAATGACCAAACAGATGTTGACAATTTGATCTCTGGTTCCTCTGCCTTTTCTAAATCCAACTTGAACATCTGGAAGTTTACTGCTCACATACTGTTGAAGGCTGGCTTGGAGAATTTTGAGCATTACTTTGCTAGTGTGTGAGATGAGTGCAACTTTGAGGACATACCCCACTTCAAAGGGCAAAGGAGAAGCCCCAAAATGGCATTAGAATCAAACCCTATACCTGCCAGAGATGCTCAGAGAGCTCAAACAAACCTTGTGTGCACCAGGACCCAGAGACCCCATAGATTCTGAGCCAGCCTGTGTTTGAGTGTCTCCTGCAGAGGTACAGGTCAGCAGTAGACTGTTGCAGAGACAGGGGCTCTGAGTATAGCAGACCTGGGTATGGCATAAGCCCTCTTGGAGGAAGTCGACTTTAATCCCACCATAGAGCCACTAGAACTTTTACAGGATTGGGGATATAGACTCTTGGAGGGCACAAACAAAACCTTGTGTGCACCAGGCCCCAGGAGAAAGGAGCAGTGACCCCACAAGAGACTGACCCAGACTTGCCCGTGAATGTCCAGGAGTCTCTAGAGGTGTGGATTGGCAGTGGCCTGCTACAGGGTTGGAGGCACTGAGTGTAGCAGTGCCTGCATGGAACCCTTTGAAGGAGGTTGCCATTACCTCCACTATAGTTTGGCCTCAGGGCAAATAGGGAGAGAACACAGCCCCGCCCATCAGAACAAGACCCAGTTTCCCCCTCTGTCAGTCTCTCCCATCAGGAAGCTTCCATAAGCCTCTTATCCTTCTCCATCAGAGGGCAAACAGACTGAAAACCACAATCACAGAAAACTAACCAATCTGATAACATGCACCACAGCCTTGTCTAACTCAATGAAACTGTGAGCCATGTCGTGTAGGGCCACCCAAGGTGGACGAGTAATGGTGGAGAGTTCCGACAAAATGTGGTCCACTGGAGAAGGGACATGACGGAAGAGACTTAGCAGCAGCAGCAGAGAAGGGAATGGCAAACCACTTCAGTATTCTTGCCTTGAGAACCCCATGGACAGTATGAAAAGAAATTTGGGGAAAGTTACAATTTGCCTAGTCATTGTTCTTTCCTGGTGTGTTTCATTCAAAGACGATGAAGCACTTAGCACTTTCTTAACCTGTTCTGAAATGTAATCAGTTGCTCAGTGGTAGTTGACTTTGAGAACCCGATGACTGTAGCTTTCCAGGCTCCTCTGTCTATGGAATTTTCCAGGCAAGGATACTGGAGTGGGTTCCCATTTCCTACTCCAGGAGATCTTCCTGACCCAGGGAGGGCACTCGCTTCTCTTGCAACTCCTACATTGGCAGGTGGATTCTTTACCATTTTGGCACCTGGGAAGCCAACTGTTCATGTGATCTATAACCACAGAAACGGAGAATACAGGATCCCTTAAGTGATGCAAATCATTGTTAGAACTGATGCATACTAATTTGACCTTGTTTGACTTTGTGCATCTATTGCTAAAGTTACATTTAATATGAAAACATACTTTAGTAATAGATACACAAAGTCAAACAGGGTCAAATTCAGTTCAGCTCAGTTGAGTCACTCAGTCGTGTCAGACTCTTTGCGACCCCATGAATCGCAGCACGCCAGGCCTCTCTGTCCATCACCAACTCCCGGAGTTCACTCAGACTCATGTCCATCGAGTCAGTGATGCCATCCAACCATCTCATCTTCTGTCGTCCCCTTCTCCTCCTGCCCCCAATCCCTCCCAGCATCAGAGTCTTTTCCAATGAGTCAACTCTTCACATGAGGTGGCCAAAATACTGGAATTTCAGCTTTAGCATCATTCCTTCCAAAGAAATCCCGGGACTGATCTCCTTCAGAATGGACTAGTTGGATCTCCTTGCAGTCCAAGGGACTCTCCAGAGTCTTCTCCAACACCACAGTTCAAAAGCGTCAATTCTTCAGTGCTCAGCTTTCTTCACAGTCCAACTCTCACATCCATGACCACTGGAAAAACCATAGCCTTGACTAGACGGACCTTTGTTGGCAAAGTAATGTCTCTGCATTTTAATATGCTATCTAGGTTGGTCATAACTTTCCTTCCAAGGAGTAAGCATCTTTAATTTCATGGCTGCAATCACCATCTGCAGTGATTGTGGAGCCCCAAAAATAAAGTCTGACACTGTTTCCACTGTTTCCCCATCTATTTCCCATGAAGTGATGGGACCGGATGCCATGATCTTCATTTTCTGAATGTTGAGCTTTAAGGTAACTTTTTTCACTCTCCTCTTTCACTTTCATCAAGAGGCTTTTCAGTTCCTCTTCACTTTCTGCCATAAGGGTGGTGTCATCTGCATATCTGAGGTTATTGATATTTCTCCTGGCAGTCTTGATTCCAGCTTGTGCTTCTTCCAGCCCAGTGTTTCTCATGATGTACTCTGCATATAAGTTAAATAAGCAGGGTGAAAATATACAGCCTTGACATACTCCTTTTCCTATTTAGAACCAGTCTGTTGTTCCATGGCCAGTTCTAACTGTTGCTTCCTGACCTGCATATAGGTTTCTCAAGAGGCAGGTCAGGTGGTCTGGCATTCCCATCTCTTTCAGAATTTTCCACAGTTTATTGTGATCCACACAGTCAAAAGCTTTGGCATAGTCAATAAAGCAGAAATAGATGTTTTTCTGGAACTCTCTTGCTTTTTTGATGATCCAGCGGATGTTGGAAATTTGATCTCTGGTTCCTCTGCCTTTTCTAAAACCGAGATCAGGGGCGGCAGCCGAGAGAAGCTACCCCACATCCGAGGTCAGGGACGGCGGCTGAGAGGAGCTACCACACACCCGAGGTCAAGGTTAAATTAGTATGCCTCAATCACATCATTTAAATGATAGTGTATTTTCAGTTTCTATAAATATTTGTCAGTCACATCGTTACTTATTAGATAAGTACTATCTGATCACCAGCAACTCACCATTTTCTCTACAGACATTTCAGGAGATAAAAAGTGGCCTGCCATCATGCTTAAGAGTTCAGAATGTATGTTGAATAGCTTGTCTATATCTCTGGGATTTGAGCTTGTCTAAATCATCCTGAAAACTAAGATCATGGCATCTGGTCCCATCACTTCATGGGAAATAGATGGGAAACAGTGGCAGACTTTAGTTTTGGGGGCTCCAAAATCACTGTAGATGGTGATTGCAGCCATGAAATTAAAAGACGCTTACTCCTTGGAAGGAAAGTTATGACCAACCTAGATAACATAGTCAAAAGCAGAGACATTACTTTGCCAACAAAGATCCATTTAGTCAAGGCTATGGTTTTTCCAGTGGTCATGTATGGATGTGAGAATTGGACTATAAAGAAAGCGGATCCCTGAAGAATTGATGCTTTTGAACTTGTGGTGTTGGAGAAGACTCTTGAGAGTCCCTTGGACTGCAAGGGGATCCAAACAGTCCATTCTAAAGGAGATCAGTCCTGGCTGTTCATTGGAAGGACTGATGCTCAAGCTGAAACTCCAGTACTTTGGCCACCTCATGCGAAGAGCTGACTCATTGGAAAAGACTGATGCTCGGAGGGATTAGGGGCAGGAGGAGAAGGTGACGACAGAGGATGAGATGGCTGGATGGCATCACTGACTCGATGGACATGAGTTTGAGAGAACTCTGGGAGTTGGTGATGGACAGGGAGGCCTGGCGTGCTGCAATTTATGGGGTCGCAGAGTTAGACACGACTGAGCGACTGAATTGAACTGAACTGAACTGAACTGAAATCATCTTGAGATCCAAGTGTTTCCCAGTTCCCATAACAGTGGTGACATCTCCTTAAAGGAACTAAAGAATTGCCTTCAAGGTGGAAACAAAAGTGTCAGTTAGCTACCTTCTCTCTGTAGTGAGGAACATTCACTTGATGGCATGGTAGTAAAAGCACACTGAACTTTGGGCCCCAAATCTGGTTTCAAGTCCTCATTTTACAACTCACTAAAGTGTGGTTTCCTGCACCTGTACAATGTGGGTAATAATTCCCCTTACCTTCAAGTGGTTGTGAGGACTTAATGTGAACACGTTTGGCATTGAACAGGGCTTCCTCATTATCCACTCCCTCTCCGCCTTATGCTAAGAATTGACAGTGCAAATCAATCCCAGGGCTTTTTAAGCCTCTTTCTTTCCTCACTGCCTGCCGTGCTCAGAGAGGCTCAGCTGCAGCTTCTCCTCTGTTGGGTTTTTTTTTTGTCTCAGGGCTGTCCTAGTCTTATCCTTGGGCATTTTTCACTTTGCTTTAATAACCTGAGAGAAGACTTTCATTCATGAATGTATCTGCCCCTTTGTGTCACGTGAAATTTTCCAAAGATGGTCACATCAATGTCTCCCACCCCATTAGCTCTTCTGCAGTGTGATACCCAATCTTACCTGGAGGACGGCTGTGGTTTTTCCATAATCATGTATGGATGTGAGAGTTGGAGTATAAAGAAAGCTGAGCACCAAAGAATTGATGCTTTTGAACTGTGGTGTTAGAGAAGACTCTGACAGTCCCTTGGACTGCAAGGAGAGTCAACCAGTCCATCCTAAAGGAAATCAGTCCTGAATATTCATTGGAAGGACTGATGCTGAAACTGAAACTCCAATACTTTGGCCACCTGATGCAAAGAACTGACTCATTTTAAGAGACCCTGATGCTGGGAAAGATTGAGAGCAGGAGGAGAAGGGGATGACAGAGGATGAGATGGCTGGATGGCATCACTGACTCTATGGACATGAGTTTGAGTAAGCCCCAGGAGTTTGTGATGCACAGGGAGGCCTGGTATGCTGCAGTCCATGGGGTCACAAAGAGTTGGACACGACTGAGGGACTGAACTGAACTATGAGAATAATGTCCAACTAAACAACACTTTTGAAAGCACTGATGTATTCATACGAACTATCTATTGCTATGTAACAAATTACCTCAAATTTAGCTTAGAATAACACGTTTATTATTCCACAGTTTCTGTGGGTCAGGAGTCTGGGTACAATTTGCTTTGTACCTGAGGTTAAGGGGTTATCCAGGAATGAGTCTCATCTCAATGTTTGACTGTGAAAGGGTTCATTCCAAACAAGTTGTTGGCTGAATTCATTGGCTTGTTACTCCCAAGCTTGAACCTCCTTCCCAGCTCACCAAAGGTTAAATGTAATTCATGGATCAGGACTCACAAACCAGAAGGAAAAAACATTAAACAGGTGTTGAATGAGTACAGAGGAAGAGGGCTTTGTAGGTACTGTGTTCTGTTTTGTTTTTTAAGGGAAGCTCACAGCTTCTTTCACATTTTATAACATAAACTGTGGACACTAAGAGCTGAGATCTCCTTTGACATTCGCCTGTTCAGTGAACTGCAGAAAATGCAAATCTTTACAAGCCAGAGAATGGTACCTTCCCTGTGTGTGCTTGGAATATTTAAAGATCAATCTAACTTTATTGTTCTCAAAGTTTTTGAAATGATGTTCCACTTGATTTTACCCTTTTAAAAAAGAGGGGAGAGTGGCAGTGTTGCAAAGGTCTTTATAGCACCTGCCAAGCTCCTCTGTCTGTGGAATTCTCTAGGCAAGAATTCTGGAGTGAGTTGCCATTTCCTACTCCAGGTAATCTTCCTATCCCAGGGATCAAACCCAATTCTCCCGCACTGGAGGCAGATTCTTTACCAACTGAGCCACCAGGAAAGCCCTTTTAAGAAATGAATTGGTTCCAATTATGTAAGAGTGTTTTAAATCAACAATTATTTCCCTAGTTTTGTATTATCTTTAGTATTCCAAACTATGTCGTTTTCAAACTATGTCATCTTCTGTCATCACAATACCTTTATATAAGTGTCCTTGAAAATGTGATTTTTGGAAAAAGTAGTATTATTCCTAAGCGACAATAGCTGTAAAATGAAATTAAATTCTATATGGATTTTTGCTTCCTCTTTTATATTTCATTTCCATTCCCCTGATATTTAGACCTACTTTTCAATAAAATTTTCTTCTCCTATGAACAGCTTCATTTATACTTTTAATCCATTAATGATTTGGTTCAGAAATCTTCACTTTCATTTTTCTGTGGCCATGTGAAGTAATTTCAGGTCTTGATCTGAGTGTGTGTCATTGAGTTGTAGATTCTGGCCTGGGACCTTGCACCTCAGCTACCTTCTCATTCAAAACTTCTGTAGACAGTTGTATTCTTCCTGATTTGCATTTTCATCACTAAGTGTAGCATCTCTGAGTCACTGGAATACTGTTACTAGCACTCATTTTCTTTTCTTACTAGATTACAATACCTTTTAAGCTTATTTGGAAGTAAAACGGACCTAGAAGGATATTTGATGATAGGGAAAATAAAATTGGTTATTGTAATGGAGGAACAGCTAAATGTCTTAGTCATAGCTAGAGAAAGGCAATCAGGGACATTAAAAATAATTGTGGAAACAAATAACCCAGTAGAAAAATGGGCAAAGTATTTGAACAGACACTTCTGCAGAACTTATATACAGATGGCAAATAAGCACATAAAAAATGTTCAACATAATCAGTCATTAGAGAATTGCTGATTAAAACCCTGAATATTCATTGGAAGGTCTGTTTTTGAAGCTGAAGCACAAATACTTTGGCCACCTGATCTGAAGAGCCAACTCATTGGAAAAGTCCCTGATGATGACAAAGATTGAAGGCAAAAGGAGAAGGGGGTGGCAGAGGATGAGATGGTTATGTAGTATCACTGACTGAACAGACATGAATTTGAGCAAATTCGGGGAGATAGTGGAGGACAGAGGGAGCCTGGCAGGCTGCAGTTCATGGGATTGCAAAGAGTCAGACACGATTAAGCAATTGAACAACAACAAAAATTAAACCACAATGAGATCCCCACTTGTATGGCTAATGCCAAAGCAAAACAAAGCCAAAAACAACAAATACTGATGAGAATGTGATGTGGAACAACTGTGGCTATCATACATTGGTTATGGGAATGTAAAATGTTAAAGTTACTTTGATAAATACTCTGATAGCATCTTATAAAGTTTAGTATATACTTACCACACAACCCAGCAATCCCACTCTTATGCATTTACCCAAGAAAAATGAAAATTATGTCCTCACAAAGATCTGTACCCAGATCTTTATAGTAACTTTATTCATAATTGTCAAAGCCAAAGAAAGTGAAGTTGCTCAGTCGTGTCTGACTTTTTGCAACCCCATGGACTGTAACCCTCCAGGCTCCTCTGTCCATGGGATTTTCCAGGCAAGAATACTGGAGTGGGTTGCCATTTCCTTCTCCAGGAGATCATCCCGACCCAGGGGTTGAACTTGGGTCTCCCGCCTTGTAGACAGATGCTTTACCATCTGAGCCACTCAAATATCTCCTAAGTAGTGAGTAGATAAGCACACTGGGGTCCACCTATTCAAAGAACACTACTCAGCAGTAAAAAGAAATGAAAACTCCGGATATGGGAAATCACATGAATGAACTATGTTAAGTGAGAGAAGCTCCAGTGAATGATATTGTGAAAAAGGCAAAACTGTAGAAACAGAAAGCAGAAGAGTGGCTGCCAGAGCTTGGGTGTGGGGAGGAGACATCGACAGTTGACTACGAATGGGCACACAGGAATTTGGGGATGTGACAGAACTGTTTGTTCTCTGTCTTAATTGTGGTGGTGGTTACAAGGCTGTATGGTTTGTCAAAACACACAGGACTGTACATTAAAAGTGTGAATTTTATAACTCTTAAAAATGAAGGAAAAACCTAAGAGGTCTCTGACTTGAGTGACAATTAGAGAGTGACGTTGCTGAAATTAATAGGAAAGCTGGGCTGGGCAGCAGACAAGCCCGAAAGGAAATAAGGGCAGGTTCTGCCTTGGCAAACAGAGTTGGAGGCAGGCAGCAGAAATACAGAGTTAATATGGACAAGATGGGGGGTTTTTTGTTTTGCTAACTGGTATTCTATTATACTCTGTTGGGTCAGGAAGATCAGCTGAGAAGGAATAGGCTACCCGCTCCAGTATTCTTGGGCTTTCCTTGTGGCTCAGCTGGTAAAGAATCCGCCTGCAATGTGGGAGACCTGGGTTCGATCCCTGGATCAAGAAGATCCCCTGGAGAAGGGAAAGGCTACCCACTCCACTATTCTGACCTAGAGAATTCCATGGACTGTACAGTCCATGGGGTCACAAAGAGTCGGACATGACTGAGCAACTTTCGACTGAATAAAATTAACAGTGTTATATGAATATGCCATAGTTTATCCATTTGCCCGTTGAGGGACATTTGAGTTTTTTCCATGTTTGGGCTTTTATGAATGAAGTCTCTATACACATTTATGTGGCTACTGAAAGATCTGAGCAGAAAAATTAGGGATCTGTGTTCCCTAAATGCAAATCTGATCGTGTTATTCTCCTGATCAAAATTCTTCACTAATCTCTTACTGCCTACAAAATGAAATTTTTGTGATTGTGTATAGTGACTGCACAGTAGAGTCACCTGGACCACTTTTCCAGCTGCTGCTTGCTGGGCCTATCCTGAGAGGTTCTGAATTAATTGATCATCGGATGGGGCTCAAGTGTCAATTTTCTTAAAAGCTCCTCATATGATTTTATTATTTTTTAGGTTTAACTTTTTAAAACAAAACAGTATTACTGAGATGTAATGTACCTACCATACAGTTCATCCATTTAAACTGTATAAATCAATGGGTTTTGGTACATTCCATTATTAACTTTCTAAGTTGAAGCAAAAAAATATGTATATATCATAAAATTTACCATTAAATGTATAAGCCAGTGACATCAGTTAACACTCACAGCCATTAGTTACATTACAGCCATCGCCATTAGTGTCTCCTCACCATTTGATATTAATATATGTCCAGTTCTATAAAGCTAAATCTAAGTGCTTTAGCAAAGACCCAGAAAACAAGTATTTTTTTTTTAATTTCACTAAAATTATGGCCTGATGTACATGAAGCAGAGTATGCTTTTATCCAATCTTCCATTATCATATTAACCTATTGTCTCACATCATTAAAAAAGCAAAATGTGTATCTGTCATACAAAAATATGTAGACATTAAATACCTCAATCAGAAATGAATTGTTTACAGGAGAGAAATATATGTTAAAAAGTATTGCAGTCTTGGATCAGCTTTAAGACAATTTGATGAGAGAGAGGAAAAAGTATATACATAAAGCAGACATGGCAAAATATTAAGAATTGTTGAATCTCAGTTATGAATATAGGGGGATTCATCTTACTCTGTTCTCCACTCTTGTGTACATCTGAAGTTGTTGATGATAATAAATGATATAGGGATCATAAACTTACAGATAAAATACCTTCTAACATTTGTACAAATTTAAGGATACAACTTAAATAATTAGGTTCTTTAGTCATTGATTTTACTGGGTAATATCAAATAATAACGATATTTTGGAATTAACATGTTAGATTCTTTCTTGAGAGCTCTTTCATATGTGATATTTCATCATGGAACATTGAATGCCAGATTTCTACAGTGGCATTACCTTTTTCTGATATTGTTTAATAAGTGCATTTCTCATTGCCCTTAAATCCAAACATCCTGAAAGAGTTCATTTATCTTGAAAAGCAACAATAATCTTGCATCATCTTTAAAATTACTCAATGTTAAAAATGATAATGTTGAAACTGAACACATCAGGACAATCCACATTTCTTGATCCTTATATGTCAATAAGAAAGGGTATCGTATTCAGACTTACACACACAACATCGGATTCAATCAACTATGTATTGTTTTCTGGAAACCATATCTATTGATTGTGGCTTGAAACATGGATATTAAAATAGCAATATCTTTTACTCCTTTGACAGTTAATAAAAGTAGCGTGTATCTTATATTCTAGAGTGAGATGTTTAGCATGCCAAAGGTATAAATAAAAGACATAAAGTAAGAGACAAAAGTGAACCTTTTAACATTAACGTGATGTTGGCCATTATTATGAGCCTAATGATATCAAATGCACATAAGAACACATAGGTATCATGCTGGGAAACCAATGATCTAGCTCTCATCTTGACTGCAGGCAAAGAATATCTCATTAAAGCCATAAATTTCATGAGTTTGTTCCTAAATTTAAAACCCTTAAGGAAAATGGCTTTCATGGTTCAATAGTTTTAAAGGGTTGTACTTAGTTGGCTTTGTAACGAGGAAATTAATCGTTTTTTTTTTTTAAACAAATCAGAATTATGCCATAGTTGCATGTGTTTTCATGCTGTTGCTGTTAGCACTTAACTTCCTCCCTAGACAACAAAACCCCAGACTCCACATTGAATTCACCATGGGGAGACATTTATTACCTGCTATGGTTGCTCAGGATAGTCTGGGAAAGATGAAATTTGCTCATTCATGGCTACATAAAAATTGTTTTCTTGAGGTAATGTGAAATGGAGAGGGTTTTAATCAACCCTCACCATTCAGAGTAAATATTATTCAGGCTACACTCAGGAGATATAAGTTTCTCCAGTTCCATATGGTGCTAGCACCCAACCAACAGAAATATCTGCAGGTTTCAGGGATCCAAGGCACTGGAAAATGTCAAAGCAAATAATCGAACTTATTTCTTTTTTTCTCAGTGGATTTTGGAATAAATCTTCCATAGCCATGGGAGAGATGCATTTATAGGAAACATTCGCCTTTGTTTCCTGCATGTTCGACTTAAGGAGCAACAATTTGCTGCATCTGGGAGAAACAAGACATTGTAATGGTGTAAGAGAGTATTTCAAACGCCTCCAAATGTTTAAGTTTAGAGGAGAGTCTTAGTGATTGTTTTACAGAAAGAATATATACACATGCAAAAAGAATATAATTATTGATTTCTAAAAATTATCAGGGAAGCAAAAACTACCTAGACTCATCTCATTTCATCTGGATGATTAGAAAGTTACAAATGGGAAATACTATACCTTGGAAAGACCACGTCCTATTTGATGTGTGTGGAAATAAAATTCAAAGAAGTTCATAGACACTTGAAACTCCAAGTAGCTCAGACATTTTCTAAATTAATTTATTTTTAATTGAAGGATAATTGCTAGTTCGCAGGCATTTAAAGTTGGAGCAACTAGGAATACATCTTGCTTCTTCCTCACACAAGCTTTCTTTTTTTAAAATTAATTAATTTATTTTAATTGGAGGCTAATTATTTACAATATTGTAGTGGTTTTTGCCATTCACTGACATGAATCAGCCATGGGTGTACATGTGCCCCCATCCTGAACCCCCCTCCTTCCTCCCTCCCCATCCCATCCCTCAGGGTCTTCCCAGTGCACTGGCCCTGAGAGCCCTGTCTCATGCATCGAAGCAACTGACAAGGAATTAATCTCAAAAACATACAAGCAGCTCATGCAGCTCAATACCAGAAAAATAAATGACCCAATCAAAAAATGGGCCAGAGAACTAAACAGACATTTCTAACTCAAGCTTTCTAATCTCAGGGGAAATGGATAGACTTTATTGAGAAGATAAAGTTAAAATTTAAAATTGTAAATTATGTTTTTAATGTATTTTCTACTGCAGAGGTCATTCAAAAAATCATTTATTAAAACAGAGCTTGAAATCTATTAAAAGGCTTTAACTACATTAAATGTTTTCAAATAAGGCATCACACTTTTTTGAATGCTGAATTAAAAAAAATTATTATTATTTATTTTTAAACTTTCATTAGCGTCTTTTGTAGACAGTGATTACTTTTAACTTTCAAAGTGTTATAAACATTATTGCAGAATACATCCAATTTCCCTGAAGGAAAATTCAAGTATTAGACCCCAATTTAGCCATGCTACACAGCTTAGTGTGGCAGTTTCTGAAAAGAATAACCATTATGAAGTACAATTTCTACTTAAAAGAAAAAAAGTTGCCTCCAGTTTTTGCTTATTACAAAATTATGAATAAAGTTACTTAAAATATTCATATATAATCTTTCTGTAGGCATATCTTTTCATTTCTCTTATGTAAAAGCCTATAGTGGAGTACCTGGTTCATGTATTAAGGGTATGCTTAATTTCATGTGAAATGTCCAAACTCTTTTCCAAAGGGGTGTACCATTTTACATTTGGACCAGTAATTAGGTGGCTGCTGCCAAGTCGCTTCAGTCATGTCCGACTCTGCGCGACCCCATAGATGGCAGCCCCCGTCCCGGGATTCTCCAGGCAAGAACACTGGAGTGGGGTGCCATTTCCTTCTCCAATGATGAAAGTGAAAAGTGAAAGTGAAGTCACTCAGTCATGTCCAACTCTTAGTGACCTCATGGACTGCAGCCCATCAGGCTCCTCCATCCATGGGATTTTCCAGGCAAGAGTACTGGAGTGGGATGCCATTGTGGACAAGATGACAATTCCCATAGCTGTTAGTCTGCCTCTTTCTATCATTGCTTTTTTTAATAGGCTCTAGATAAAATCGACATTCAGCAGAAAGGAAGGCTGTGTATAGAAAATAACATTAGTGTTTACTCCTGAAGGCTGATTTGGTTACCACTGCTAAATGCCTAACTTTTCTGATAGTAGCGACCCTTCTTTAATCTTTTATAGAATATCTCCATTAGACTTCTAATGCATTCTTGGTGCATAAAAATTACCATTAAATTAGCAGCTCATAACAATACAATTATTATTTCAGAGTTTCTATGGGCCATGAGGCTGGACGTAGCTTTGTTGAATTCTTTGTGAGTTCTGATTGCTTTATAACCTCGCCAACATTTCATTACCAAGAGTTTAAATTATCACTTACACTTGGCCAGTAGAAATACAATAGAATTTATCCACACATATTTCAAGTTGCCTAGGAACCACATTAAAAAAGTGAAACTAGTTGAAGTTTCTTTTAGTAATATATTTTATTTAACCAATCTATCCAAATATTACCATTTCAGCGGATTCATTTTGATATTTGGCAAAACTAATACAATTATGTAAAGTTTAAAAAAAAAAAAGTTAAGAAATTTTATATTTTTTCTCATGCTAAGTCAACAAAATTGTATTTTTATATATTTTGTTCTTTGCTGCTGCTGCTAAGTTGCTTCAGTCATGTCCGACTCTGTGCGACCCCATAGACGGCAGCCCACCAGGCTCCTCCGTCCCTGGGATTCTCCAGGCAAGAACACTGGAGTGGGTTGCCATTTCCTTCTCCAGTGCGTGAAAGTGAAAAGTGAAAGTGAAGTCGCTCAGTCATGTCCGACTCTTAGCGACCCCATGGACTGCAGCCTACCAGGCTCCTCCGTCCATGGGATTTTCCAGGCAAGAGTACTGGAGTGGGGTGCCATTGCCTTCTCCGATTTTGTTCTTTAGCACATCTCAATTCAGACAGGTTGTATTTCAAGGGCTTAGTAGCCAACATGTGGCTAGTGGCTGCTGTATTGGACAGTTAGATGCTTCCATGGGTATAGTCACTCACTGTGGTTTTAACTTGCATTTTTACCAATAACTAAATGATGTTAAACATGTTTTTGTATACTTATTGACCATATGTAGATCTTTTGTATAGTTTTTGTTCAAATGCCTAGCAACATGTGGTATATTCACACAGCAATGATTCATAAATTATGGTATATTGATACATGAAGAAGTACTCAGTAATAAAAAGGAATAAATTACAGAGTCATGAAATAACCTGGATGAATCTTTTTTTTTTTTTTTTGGATGAATCTTAAAATATTATATTGAGTGAAAAAAGCCAGACACAAAAAAATACATGTGAAATGATTCCATTTGCATGAAACTTTAGAACAGGCAAACTAACCAAGAAAAAGAAGCAAGTCCATGGCTATAGCAGGAATGTGTTAAAGACTGCAAAACTGCACAAGAGAACTTTCTGTAGTGATGGAAATGTATCTTGATTGGAGTGATGATTATATAGAAATGTACATTTACCAAAACTTATTAAATTTGCCATTTTAAATTAGGTGCATGCAAATTTAAAATAGGTGCATGCATATATAATTATACTTCAATTTAATTGATTTAGAGAAAAAGCAATATATGTTACACCTGCTATGTAATTTGCAGGCCCAGTGCAAAGTAAAACTGTAGGACCCTATATTCAAAAAGTATTAAGAATTTTAAGATGGTGACAGCAAAGGGATTTTATCTGTTATAAATCCCCAGTGAAAGTGAACAGGCTGTAGTATGTTCTAATAAAGTTCTGTTGGATGAATTTATGACCAACCTAGATAGCATATTCAAAAGCAGAGACATTACTTTGCCAACAAAGTTCCGTCTAGTCAAGGCTATGGTTTTTCCAGTGGTCATGTATGGATGTGAGAGTTGGACTGTGAAGAAAGCTGAGCACCGAAGAATTGATGCTTTTGAACTGTGGTATTGGAGAAGACTCTTGAGAGTCCCTTGGACTGCAAGGAGACCCAACCAGTCCATTCTAAAGGAGATCAGTCCTGGTTGTTCTTTGGAAGGAATGATGCTAAAGCTGAAACTCCAGTACTTTGGCCACCTCATGCGAAGAGTTGATTCATTGGAAAAGACTCTGATGCTGGGAGGGATTGGGGGCAGGAGGAGAAGGGGCCGACAGAGGATGAGATGGCTGGATGGCATCACTGACTCGATGGACGTGAGTCTGAGTGAACTCCAAGAGTTGGTGATGGACAGGGAGGCCTGGCGTGCGGCAATTCATGGGGTCACAAGGAGTTGGACACAACTGAGCAACTGATCTGATCTGATCTGATGTTGCCATAGACATAACATTGGGACTTCACTCTAGTGTTCCCTAATATAACTAGAATTGTTATAACAGAGGTGTTTGAACTTATTTAAATACTGTGTTATGGACTGAATGTGCCCTTCCACCCATCCCCCTCCAAGCTAATAGTCACATGTTGAAGCTCTGGCCCTCATTATGGCTATAATAGCTGTATTTGGAGTAAGGAAATACTTAAGGTTAATGAGGTCATAAAGTTAGGAGTCCTGACCTGATAGGATTAGTATCCTGTTAAGAAGAGATTAGAGAGCTCACCTGCTCCCTTTCTGTGTGTACTCACCTAGGAAAAGACGATGTGAGGATGAAGCAAGGACACCATTTACAAGCCAGGAAGACAGTCCTCACCAGAACCCCAAACCTGAAGAAGCCTAATCTGGGACTTCCAGCCTCCAGAACTGTGGAAAAATACATTTCTGGTTTTGAAGCCAATAAACATGAGGTATGGTTGGCTAAACCAACCTGCCTCCTGTGCAACACTCTATCAGATCTAATCCCTTGAATCTACTGTTACTTCCACAGTATAATCAAAAGGTATTTGATTTAGGTCATACCTGTATGGTCTAGTGGTTTTCCCTACTTTCTTCAATTGAAGTCTGAATTCGGCAATAAGGAGTTCATGATCTGAGCCACAGTCAGCTCCCGCTCTTGTTTTTGCTGACTGTATAGAGCTTCTCCATCTTTGGCTGCAATGAATATAATAATCTGATTTTGGTATTGACCGTCTGGTGATGTCCATGTGTTGAGTCTTCTCTTGAGTTGTTGGAAGAGAGTGTTTGCTATGACCAGTGCGTTCTCTTGGCAAAACTGTTAGCCTTTGACCTGCTTCATTCTGTACTCCAAGGCCAAATTTTCCCATTACTGCAGGTATTTCTTGACTTCCTACTTTTGTATTCCAGTCCCCTATAATGAAAAGGACATCTCTTTTGGGTGTTAGTTCTAGAAGGTCTTGTAGGTCTTCATAGAACTGTTCATCTTCTTCAGCATTACTGGTTGGGGCACAGACTTGGATTGCTGTGATATTGAATGGTTTGCCTTGGAAATGAACAGCGACTATTCTGTTGTTTTTGAGATTGCATTCAAGTACTGCATTTCAGACTCTTTTGTTGAGTATGATGGCTACTCCATTTCTCCTAAGGGATTCTCGCCCACAGTAGTAGATATAATGGTCACATGAGTTAAATTCACCCATTCCAGTACATTTTAGTTTGCTGGTCCCTAAAATGTCAATGTTCAATCTTGCCATCTCCTGTTTGACCATTTCCAATTTGCCTTGATTCATGGACCTAACATTCCAGGTTCCTTTGCAATATTGCTCTTTACATCATCAGACTTTATTTCTATCACCAGTCACATCCACAACTGGGTGTTGTTTTTGCTTTGGCTCCATCTCTTCATTCTTTCTGGAGTTATGTCTCCACTGATCTTCACTAGCATGTGGGGCACCTACTGACCTGGGCAGTTCATCTTTCAGTGTCCTATCCTTTTGCCTTTTCATACTGTTATGGGGTTCTGAAGGCAAGAATACTGAAGTGGTTTGCCATTCCCTTCTCCAGTGGACCACGTTTTGTCAGAACTCTCCACCATGACCCATCCACCTTGGGTAGCCCTACATGGCATGGCTCATAGTTTCATTGAGTTAGAGAAGGCTGTGGTGCATGTGATCAGATTAATTAGTTTTCTGTGATTGTGGTTTTCATTGTTTGCCCTCTGATGGAGAAGGATAAGAGGCTTAGGGAAGCTTCCTGATGGGAGAGACTGACTGAGGGGGAAACTGGGTCTTGTTCTGATTGGTGGGGCCATGCTCAGTAAGCCTTTAATCAATTTTCTGTTGATGGGTGGGGCTGTTATTTGGCTAAACTATGGTGGAGGTAATGAAGATAATGGCAAGCTCCTTCAAAGGGTTCCATGCATGCACTGCTACACTCAGTGCCCCCAACCCTGTGGCAGGCCACTGCCAACCCACACCTCTAGAGACTCCTGGACACTCATGGGCAAGTCTGGGTCAGTCTCTTGTGGGGTCACTGCTCCTTTCTCCTGGGGCCTGGTGCACACAAGTTTCTGTTTGTGCCCTGTCCTGTTTCCCCAGTCCTGTGTAAGTTCTGGCAGCTCTATGGTGGATTAATGGTGAAACCTCCTGTAAGAGGGCTTATGCCATACCCAAGTTTACTACACCCAGAGCCACTGCCCCTGCAGCAGTCCACTGCTGACCCATACCTCCTCAGGAAATACCCAAACACAGTTCTGTCTCAGTCTCTGTGGGGTCTCTGGGTCCTGGTGCACACAATGCATGTTTGAGCCCTCTGAGCATCTCTAGTGGGTATGGGGTTTGATTCTAAACATGATTTTGCCCCTCCTACCATTTTGCTTGGGCTTCTTTCGTGCTGGGGCAGTAATCAAGACCATCCTCAAGAAAAAGAAATGCAAAAAGGCAAAATGGTTGTCTGAGGAGGCCTTACAAACAGCTATGAAAAGAAGAGAAGCAGAAGGCAAAGGAGAAAAGCAAAGATATACCCATTTGAATCCAGAGTTCCAAAGAACAGCAAGGAAAGAAAAGAAAGCCTTCCTCAGTGATCAGTGCAAAGACATAGAGGAAAACAATAGAATGGGAAAGACTAGAGGTCTCTTCAAGAAAACTAGAGATACCAAGGGAACGTTTCATGCTAAGATGGGCACAATAAAGGACAGAAATGGTATTGACCTAACAGAAGCAGAAGATATAAAGAAGAGGTTGTAAGAATACGTAGAAGAACTACACAAAAAAGATCTTCATGGCCCAGATAATCATGATGGTGTGGTCACTCACCATGAGCCAGACATCCTGGAATGTGAAGTGAAGGGGGCCTCAGGAAACATCACTACAAACAAAGTTCATGGAGGTAATGAAATTCCAGTTGAGCTATTTCAAATCCTGAAAGATGATGCTGTGAAAGCATTGCACTCAATATACCAGCAAATTTGGAAAACTCAGCAGTGGCCACAGGACTGGAAAAGGTCAGTTTTCATTCCAACCCCAAAGAAAGGCAATGCCAAAGAATGCTCAAACTACTGCACAGTTGCGCTCATCTCACACGCTAGTAAAGTAATGCTCAAAATTCTCCAAGCCAGGCTTCAACAGTACGGGAACTGTGAACTTCCAGATGTTCAAGCTGGATTTAGAAAAGGCAGAGGAACCAGAGATCAAATTGCCAATATCTGCTGGATCACTGAAAAAGCAAGAGAGTTCCAGAAAAACATCTATTTCTGCTTTATTGACTATGCCAAACCTTTGACTGTGTGGATCACAACAAGCTGTGGAAAATTCTTTAAGAGATGGGAATACTAGACCACCTAACCTGCCTCCTAAAAAATCTGTAAGCAGGTCAAGAAGCAACAGTTAGAACTGGACATGGAACAACAGACTGGTTCCAAATTGGGAAAGGAGTACGTCAAGGCTGTATATTGTCACCCTGATTATTTAACTTCTATGCAGAGTACATCATGAGAAACGCTGGGCTGGAGGAAGCACAAGTTGGAATCAAGATTGCCAGGAGAAATATCAATAACCTCAGATATGCAGATGACACTACCCTTATGGCAGAAAACGAAGAAGAACTAAAGAGCCTCCTGATAAAAGTGAAAGAGGAGAGTGAAAATGTTGGCTTAAAACTCAACATTCAGAAAACTAAAGATCATGGCATCTGGTCCCATCACTTCATGGGAAATAGATGGGTAAACAGTGGAAACAGTGACAGACTTTATTTTGGGGGGACTCCAAAATCACTGCAGATTGTGACTGCAGCCCTGAAATTAAAAGACGGTTGCTCCTTAGGAGAAAACTACGATCAACCTGGACAGCATATTAAAAAGCAGAGACATTACTTTGCCAACAAAGATCCATCTTGTCAAAGTTATGGTTTTTCCAGTAGTCATGTATGGATGTGAGAGTTGGATTATAAAGAAAGCTGAGCTCCAAAGAGTTGATGCTTTTGAACTGTGGTGTTGGAGAAGACTTTTGAGAGTCCCTTGGACTGCAAGGAGATCCAACCAGTCCATCCTAAAGGAAATCAGTCTTGAATATTCCTCAAGAATATTCTTGATGCTGAAGCTGAAGCTCCAATCCTTTGGCCACCTGATGGGAAGAACAGACTCATTGGAAAAGACCCTGATTCTGGGAAAGACCGAAGGCAGGAGGAGAAGGGGACGACAGAGGATGAGATGGTAGGATGGCATCACTGACTCTATGGACATGAGTTTGAGTAAGCTCTAGGAATTGGTGATGGACAGGGAAGCCTGGCATGCAGCAGTCAGTCCATGGGGTAGCAAAGAGTCAGACACGACTGAGCGACTGAACTGAATTAAAATGAGCCTGAGGTATGTTATAGCAACCTGAGCTAGTACAAGTTATATGCTCTATAAAACAATACATAATATATAAAATTTGATTTAAATACAATGACCAGCTTAATCAGTCATATAATGTGGGCAGTCTTTTAGCATTATAACAAGATATATGTGTATATATTTATGGCATAAATGTATAAACCCTAAAAATTTTGATAAATTCATGTGGAAAATTTTCCCTTAAGAAATTTATAGTGATTTACTTTATTACACATTGTCCATAAGCCAAGGGGTATACAAATGTTTTAGAATATTTCTATAATGGAAAATTGGAGTTTTAAATGCATAAAGGTTTTACTTAGATATATTTAAAATGTCTGTTGAATAGCTGAGTGTCCCTGAGATTCTCACACTCAACAACTTATTTTAGAAATTTAAGTATTGTGAGATGAGATGACAGTACACTAGTAACTAGTTTACTGAAAAAATATGGCCAAAAAGTTACTGAAAAATTGGTGAGAAGCAGTAAGATGCTTTCATAGTTGTTGTTCCATCATAATTCAGTGTAGAAAATATAAAGCAGGTTTTTCATGTTTTAGGGGAAGTGGGCTGGTAATTATTCCACTTATTTTACTGAAGTCAAAGTTTGCAAATTGAATTAAGCATGGTTAAGAAGAAAAATAATTAAACGGGACATAGCAGGTGGTAAATAAGATTCTAAAAAGAAAGATTGTGTTTTGGGGGAATGATAGTGAATTGAAAGAGATGATGCTAGTAGGTATTTCACAATGATTAAATGTGGTATTCTGGGGTGAGACTGCTTGGGTTTGAAGTTTTGCTCTGCCAATTACAAGTTATATAACCTTGGTTAATTTATTCCCCCTAAGCCTCAAACTTATCATTGGTAAAGCGAAAAAGTAATAATTATCTTTTATGTCAATAGCGTTTATTAGTGGTATAAAAAATACTGTTTAGCAGAGTATCTACAACACAATCAATGTAATAAATGATCATGATGATAAGAATCATGTATTATTGTTTCTTTTCAAAAATGACACCACTAATGTAACTCCAATCTAAGTGAATATGGGTTATTTTGAAATAAACTAATATATATTCCAAAAATAGAGAAAAAAAGGGAGGAGTCAAATTGTATTTGCTTATTCCAAGGGCCCTCTTCAGACTCTGACATGCCTTCTCAGGCTTTTCTTTGGCTCAACGTCTGCTTCAGAATTCACCACCCAGGGAGTCCAGTGTATGGGATAGAGCTGTTTTCCTGATACCCATTATTTGAGGTTATACACATCAGTGAATGTTCTATCTTGCCTACTTGCAGTTTTCCCCACTTTGGTGTGCTATGATCATAGCTGCCAGCCTGTCCCACTGCCACACCTTTATAGGGCTCCTCAGATGCTTGTGATAAAACCATCGCTCCAGGGTAAGTACAATACACAGACCCCATTCTCACAGGGAAGCAGTGTGTGCTGGCATGTTCTTATAAGCTTTCCAAAGTTTTGCTTCTCATTTTAAGAAACTCTGCTTTAAATAATCAAACAAAGGCATCTGCCAAAAAACACTTGGCTCTGCAAATAGCAAGTAGATTTGTTCCTCCTGCTGAGGTTTGCAGATGATAGCTTAGGAATTAGAATCAGGAAAAGTAATATGTCTGGTTACTGAGAACTCTGAGAAAGATAGGAATCAAAGGAATTTTAGAAAACTCCTAAGCCAAAGAAACACAAGTAGGGAACAAATGTCCAGAAAAAATGTGTAAGGCCTAAGCACATACTAGGTCCTTAGTAAATATCATGTGAATTCAAAATCATGGTACTACTTCTGTCACAGAGAATGTTAAGTTACCATTTCTTTTCAGCCTTTACCTGCAATCCCAGAGTATTATGTGATGTATAAGTTGATGAAATCAGAAAATGATATTTCATCCTGTGGCACTTGCTGGTTTTCAATTGCAAACATTTCCTGTTCATTTTTGAACTATGTTGGATTTCTTTATATTAATAATTGGAATTCTATTAAGGTTCCTGAAAAAGACAACACAGACTTGCAAGCAAAAAAAAAAAAAACTTTCAGAGTTTGTTTTTTTTAGGTCATTCACATGTGATAACACTTGGATTACAGATAAGAGGAAATTCTGTCTCTATTCTCAAATTCACTAGAGAATTAAAAAAATATATTTTAAAGGTCTTTTATACAAATGTTTAAATTGCTCTAAAAAAGCATACAAATTCCAAATGCAAAGTCCCATTTCATTTTCAATGACTTTATTGAGAACATTTTGCAAATTAGATTTTACAGTTTAACATTTTACAATTAGAAATTTCATCTGCTACTACATAAGTTGCAAACTTCTCAAAACACTACAGAAAATCCTTTATTTCTTTGAATTTTTCTGTTCCACGCTGAGCTCCTGAGATATATTTTTTCTTTCAGCTTCATTTTCATCTTCCTGTGAAATAAATTTGGGAAAACATTAAAATACAAACCTTAGAGCATTTAATCACTTATACTTCATACACTTTAACTTTATTTCTCTGAAGAATTAACTATCATGATTCCAGTAATACTAGGGAAAAGGCTATAAACAAAATGGCACAATTATGTAACATTTAAATATTTACAGTGCATGCTGTTTTATACTACATGTTAGCTAAATTTTTCTATGTATTTTTAAAAGCAACTTATTTTATCAATGACCTAAAAATTACTTTTGAAAACACTTGCCACTAAAAAAATATCCTTTTTAGGGGTCAATCAGATATTTTTACTTCACTATTTGATAAAAAAAATAGTAAATGTAACTTCTGAGACACTTGATGTACATTGGCATTTTTGTCTCATCCAGCAGACTTTCTTGACAGGTCTGCCAATTTCCCAATTACTTGGACCACCATATGTTATCTGAAAATCAGTCAGCTCTAAAATAGGAAACTCTAAAATGGGCATGTCAGGCAATAGAATGCTTACATCTTCTACAGTTTCGATTCTGAGTGGTGGCTTCATAATTCATAGCAGGGTCCTGTGGAACATGGTGAATAAATAAAGTGACATCATAATGTCTGCTTCCATAGGAATGAAATACATCTTATGTTCAATATTAAATGGTGACCTCCAAAGTATAAATGAATGAGAATCTGGAAAAATATGTCACCTTACACTTTATAATCCATCTCATCATCTATGTTCTTTCAGTAACACCCAAGTACGAAGCAGTCTTGCTTTCCTAGTATTCCTGAAAGGCCTTTTGTTCTTATTAACTGAAGTAAAACGCATTGTCTAACTCTTCACAAGTTAAAGTATGAGTATCTTAATTTCTTAAGCATCTGTGGACAACAGTAATTATATCAGTATCACCAAACATATAACCCTGTATCTCTTTATCTTCTTATAAAACCAAATTCAATTAAATTAAATAATTACTGAGCTTTGGTTACTAAACTGACTTTATTAAGTAAATGCAAATCAAGATGTGTGTATATATATCTATGTTTTCCATGAAAGACCACATCCTTGCCCATAAATATTAAGGTAGAGAAAGCTTCCTTTATAGACACTGTCTCTAAACTTCAATAGCAACTGTCATTTAGCCTTTGTCAATACCAGAAAAGTAGAAAAGTTATCAATATTATCAGTCAGACTGAATAATTATAGATATGTTGGATAGAGAGGATGGGGTTCTGAATATCAATTTAGGTGATGTAATTTTAATGTATTTTTCTACGTATAACAACCACTGAGTGTTTTTTTTTGTTTTTTCAAATTTTCTCTACTGAATAGAGATAGAATGTTGAATTGACTATTGAAAATCTGTTAATGAACAGGTAGTTTTTGGGTTTCCCTGGTGGCTGGCTTCCCAGTAGTAAAGAATCTGCCTGCAATGCAGGAGCTGCAGGAACTGCAGATTTGATCCCTGGTTGGGAAGATCCCCTGGAGGAGGGCATGGTAACCCACTCCAGTATTCTTGCCTGGAGAATCCCATCGATTGAAGAGCCTGGCAGGCTACAGTCCATAGGGTCACAAAGTCCAAACACGATTGAAGCAACTTAGCACACACGCACGCAGTTTCCACTTTAACACTTTAACTCAAACAGAGATTACATTTTAATTACAACCTAATAAAAACCAAATCCTATTCCATATTTTCCACTGTCTTCTTCAGGTGGAACACTGACAGAAAGTGTTACATCAGCAGGTAAAGGTGGCAAGATTTTACTAGGTAGGACTGAATGTGTCTATATGTTGCACAAGGCAAGGTTTTATCTTTATCTTATATTCCTACCATCTAACAGGGCATATTTAGTATCTAGGTGGAGTTCCATAAACGTTTCCTGAACTATTTTAAATACTGGGATAAAGAATGAATAAGAGGTGTGTGCTTTGGAAAAGCAAAATATCCTTCCTTATCTAGTGGTTACACTTCTGAGTTTACTAAAACAGTACTGAAAACAGGAATGAGCAAAAACGTTAGAAGCAACATTAGACAAAATTGCTTTTACCAAATTCATAGTCTTTAAGTTTTGAAAAAAAAAAAAATGGAGCTTTTATCATGTGAACGGTCTAGTAAGTCCTCACAGCAATATGACTTACTGGTTTAACAAGGTGGTTACCTAGTTTTCCCCTGAGAACTCGGAATTATCTATAATATTTACTTCCATAAATGGCAACCCACTCCAGTACTCTTGCCTGGAAAATCTCATGGATGGAGGAACGTGGTAGGCTACAGTCCATGGGGTCGCAAAGAGTCCGACACGACTGAGTGACGTCACTTTCACTATATAATGTCAGTCTTTTTGTTGAATTTTTCTTAGGAATAAAGTATAGCTAATAAATGCATGTCTAATAGTACCTCCTGTTCAGCATAGGTACAAAAGTTTCTTATGATGAGAGTCTGTCTTAAAATATCTTGCCTTTCTATGCCTTTAAACTATTTATGTAAGTTAGCAAGATACAATCTCTTCTACCTTTGGATAAAAATAGCTGTAATCTGGATATAGATTCCATAAAGGATTATGGAAGTGTAGAGAAGGCATTTAGTCCCACTGATAAGAGTCCCACACAACATAATTGCTGTGGTATAGTATCACCAAAATAATAAAACTAACAGCAATAGATTTTAATCACTATAAATAAAACATCAGAATTAGATATAATAAAACTCCAGAAATGATTTTAGAAGTTGTCTTTTTTTTTTCCAGAAGTGCTAACTTGTATTGTTAACGTTACATTGTCAATTTTTATAAGAACTTTATCAACAGTTCAAAATTAATAAAATCATTAAAATAGTTCAGGCAGCAAATCAAATATCATTCACAAATGACTGTGTAATGAATGAAACTACAAAGAAAGGAAGCTCTTTTACCGAAGTATTTCTTCGCTACCGGATTAATAAAGGCTGACAAAAATTTCTCCTGATAGATGGCAGGTTTTGTCACTCTTTTCTAAGATAAGACATCTGTTTGTTTCCCAGTGAAAGAAGACCCTTGCTACAAGGATCATTTTCTTAGTGACAGCCCTGACAAGTTTGACATTTGTTTCATGAAGTATTCTGAAGCAGCCAACAAGAAAATGTACCCTTTGGGGCTACTGGGAAGTAGACAGGTTTACCTCTTAATGTTTAAGCCTGTTAATTTATACTCCAGAAAACATGTGATTACAGCAACCTTGCAGATCTGCTGTTACATGCGGAATTTCAGGAATACACACACGTAACAGTAACACTCGTAATGCCAAATCATTACACGTGATTCCTTGACCTCCCTGCTCTTTGTACACTGACAGAACTGTTGGAGTGAGGAGAATGTTAATTTCTAGGCATAGAGGGACCGTGTAATTATGGACTCATGCTCCAGGTGGCAACATGAGACTAAGAGAGTCATTCAAACAGAAAATAAGTAAAAACGGTGCCATTTTTCATCTAAGCTAGATCCCATAAAACCCAAAAGAGTCTGTTTAAATACTACTCAGCTTGCAGCATCAATTTGGAAGAGGTAGCCTTCTATTTCCCTTTATTTACAAATTTGACTTTTTCTCATAATAGTTGAAAGAATTAATGTCAATAAAACCTATCCATCCCGCTTTTCCTTTCTCTTGAGGTAACCAACTCCAAACAAAGAGCAATTATTTTAGCAACTGGACTTCTTAATGCTCAGGTAGTACCTAGATTCAAAATTACAGTCTATGAATAAAGATGACTCTGTATTTATGCTACAGACTGTCAAGTTTTAAATGATTTCTTTTAAAGGTTGGATTATTCAAAGGGACAAATTTTCCCCATTATTTCATCTTTAAAAATGACTTTATGAGTACCTTTAGAGTAGAGAAATCTGTCAAACATTACTTAACCAAATAATTAGGGTTAACATTACCAGTAACACATATTAACATCAACCCTTTGGTAAGATGCTTTACAAAGGGCATGTTAATTCTGATTTGTGGTATCCTTCCCAGCAATGCATGAACCTCAGTCTAATACAAAAAACATCAGATAAACACTCTATAAAAGAATTAAACAGTAGAAGATAATAACACTGTAGGAAGCTGGATAAAGGGCAAATGGGAATTATGTGTGCTATTTCTGCAACTTTTGAAAGTGAAAGTGAAGTCACTCAGACATGTCTGACTCTTTGCAACCCCGTGGACTGTAGCCTACCAGGCTCCTCCGTCCATGGGATTCTCCAGGCAAAAATACTGGAGTGGGTTGCCATTTTCTTCTCCAGGGGATCTTCCCAACCCAGGGATCGAACCCAGGTCTCCAGCATTGTGGGCAGACGCTTTACCCTCTGAGCCACCAGGGAAACTCCTAAGTTTTGGTAAGTCTAAAATTATTTAAAATAAAAAAAAGATTTAAAAAACAAAATAGAAATGAATACTTGATGAAAGTTTTCTAAATTCAAAGTAAGGGTGATTTATGCACAAAGATTTTATGTAAAAGAAAATTCAAGGTTACTTTAGCCTCTACATTGAAAATATACAGCTAAAATAAATTGTTTATGCTTTCCATTTTTGCACTTAAAATTCCTTTCTTAAGTACCTCAACTGTTTATTATGATGATGCTATTAATTTTTTATTTTCTTGTCTGTGCTTCCAGGCATTTTTCTTACATTTCTACTCACAGTCAGAAAATATAAGCTTTATTTCCAGAAATAAGAAAGCATAATGGGAGATTGTTTTCAAAGAGAATGATGTCAGCTGTTTTCATTTTATAGCAGCAGACAAAGACATATGGTGGGAACTGTAAAATAAAGTGAGAAAGTACAACTAAGCACTAAAATATTTCTATTATCTTTTGATATTTTCTTTAGATTTTAAATATTCCTTTAATCAGAAGAGTTTCTATAATCAGATTCAAATTAATAGTTGAAATTATCTGTATGCTTTAACTATGATCCTTCCAAAACTTCCAGTAAAAAATATGAAGATACACTTAAGCTGTTAATTGTAGAGTAAGTATAGAAAAGCAATATATAATATACTCTAATCTGTGGTCAAAAATTACTCTTTTACTTATTTAAAACGTACCAGATGTAACTCTCAACAGCATTTAAGATTATGCTTTTAATACTGAAAATATGCTAGTGCTGCACAATGGGAAAAATTTATCTTAATAACTGAAAAAATTCTGATGATAATGAAAATGTTTTAGGCAAAAACGAGCATGCTGCATGCTTCAGACTAAAATTAATTAGAGTTTTTAACGTTTTACAATTCCACCATAATTCTTAAAATGGTGCATTTACTTCATGGCAATAAACACTTGGATCATTAAGTAAAGTGCAAAATGTGTGTGATGTGCTACATTTAATAACCTTTGGCCCTTTTTTCTGTTCTTCTGGCATTCAGTTTTCCAATGCATTGAATAAGCAATTGAAGACCACAATTAAATTTCCTGACGTTGCATATTTGAGATTCTTATTTCATTTAATACAAAAGGCAATTAGTCTACCATTTTACAACTGAATCCTAACTTTAGTGGGCCGTGATAAAGATACTGAAATGAACTTACAAGAAATGCTTAATTAAATTTACAGTAAAAAGCAAAAGAGGTTTTTTTCTTATGACAGAAGTTGCATATTTAATTAGAAAGTCTATGGCTACACTGTAAAATTACAGTAACCTGGGAAGTTCTCAGTGAACCTAGTTCAAACATAAATGTTGCTAAATAAGATGGAGCTATTTTATAAATTTCTACCTTTTTCTCTACTTAGTGATTCAACAAAAGATAGTTAAATATTGTTTAATATTGTAATATTATCTAATATGCTAATATTACCTAATATTACAAACTCATGGGCTTTATGTTAATAGCAAGTATAATACATACATAAAAGGACAATGAGTGCTCAGTCATGTCCGACTCTTTGCGACCCCATGGACTGTAGCTCTCCAGGCTCTGTCCATGGAATTTTCCAGGTAAGAATACTGGAGAGGTTTGCCATTTGCTACTCCAGGGGACCTTCCTGACCCAGGGATCGAACCTGTGTCTCCTGCATGGGCAGGTGAATTCTTTAACCCTGTGCCACCTGGGAAGCCCCAAAGGGATGGTAATAAATTTCTAATTTCATGTGTGAGTATATATGAATTTTATATCTCATTTATTTCATTTATTAACCATCATATCTCTCCATCTGTGATTCTGGAGATCTAGTTAAGTTTGCCCTTCTAAATCTTTAGTTGAGTAGGTTTGTCCTTCTAAATCTTTAGTTTCTCTTGTTACCTTTAACTTCCTTGTGGTGTTTTTTGATGGCCTGGAAATGGGATAGTTAAAAATAAGGCTTTGGATTTCCCATGTATGATTTGAGATCGAGAGAATTCCTGTGACCTGGGAAGAAAGGCCCTAAGGACGGGTCAGCCATTTGGGGAGGGCATATTAAAAGGAGATGGAAAACAGTAAGTGCAAGATAAGAGTCTGGCAAAATCGAATTAAAAAAACGAAAATGAATGATGGATGGTAAGTGTGAGTTAGGGCAGACACTTAATGAGTATAAACCTAATTCTATAAGCTTATATCTTCCCATAAACATTAAAAAAAGCACACAACTTTGAATTTTTAGGTATTTAGCAGGTTGCTAACCTGCTGGGCCTAGAAATTTTAATCATATTCTTTTCTTCTCTGACAGATGAGTTCTTGTATAAGGCATATGTCTGATAACCCCTGCAGAACTTATAATCTTAAAGATAATAAATTTTCCTTCTCTGGTAGGCTTCTAATATCTAGGAAATAAGCTTAAAAGTGTACACCAGAAATCAAATTCTATAATGGGGCAATATATTTTCAAATGAGAACAGCACAAATCCAATGTGTATGAATTAAAAGATTATGTTATATTAAGATATAACATTTTAAGAGGCTCTTCAGAAAGTATTTTTTGCATAAATTATCTATTATTCACTAAATGTAACATTACAAAAATCCTAAATGTGCTAATATTTAAGATAATAAATATGAATTTTTACTTTTCCCACAGGTATTCAAGGAGAAGAGAGATTTCTAAATTTATGTTGTTTGATTTTTTTCTGTCCTAAACATACACATACAAGATTAAATTTCATCAAGCAAAAATGAGGCAAAAATAATGTCTAAAAATGTTTGAGGTAAAAAAGCTCATCAGTAAAATAACAGTTCCACAGCTAAGAAATTTCTAGGTTGTATAAAAATCAGTGACTGACTCATTAAACTTTCCAGTCACACATGCACTGTTTTATGACTGGAAATTATTCAGCAATAAATGAGTTCCTTATACAAGCTGGAAAAAACTTATATGTAGCATGTTTATATTTATTAATATAAGCAATAACCATTGATATTGGAATTGGCCATTGTGGAAGAAGTGACTTCTTCAGTAATATGTGACAGCATTTTGTTTATCCTTTACAATATGATGAGAAGTTTAATGCAGGCATTTTACATATATAATATTAAAAGGATTTTGGTGGAGGAGATCAAGATGGCAGAGTAGAGGGATATGGAGCTCACCTGATGTGTATGTGTGAGAGAGAGAGAGTCACTCAGTTGTGTCTGACTCTTTGTGACCCCATGGACTGTAGCCCACCAGGATTGTGTCCATTGGGATTCTCCAGGCAAGAATACTGAAGTGGTTCACCATATCCTCCTCCAGGGGATCTTCCCAACCCATGGATTGAACCCAGGTCTCCTGTACTTCCTGATGGATTATTTACTGTCTGAGCCACCAGGGAAACCCTGACCTGCTCTAACAAATATATAAAAATATATTCTTTTAGTTTTCGCGTATCTGAGAAATTCTTTTTTTTTAATTTACTTATTATTGTTGTATTAGATGCTCAGTCATGTCTGACTCTTTGTGACTCCGTGGACTGGAGCCTGCCAGGCTCCTCTGTCCATGGAATTCTCCAAGCAAGAATACTGGAGTGGGTTGCTATGCCCTTTTCCAGGGGATCCTCTCAACCCAAGGATTGAACATGGGTTCCCTCACAGCTCAGTTGGTAAAGAATTTGCCTGCAATGCAGGAAACCTGGCTTCAATTCCTGGGTTGGGAAGATCCCCTGGAGAAGGAAATGGCAATCCACTCCAGTATTCTTGCCTGGAAAATCCCAGACAGAGAAGCCTGGCAGGCTACAGTCTATGGAGTCGCAAGAGTCAGACATGTCTTAGCAACTAAACCACCAACCACCACCACCTCCCATATTGCAGGCAGATTCTTTACCATTTGAGCTACCCTAGAGGTTAGTCAAGGCTATGGTTTTTCCAGTGGTCATGCATGGATGTGACAGTTGGACTGTGAAGAAAGCTGAGTGCTGAAGAATTGATGCTTTTGAACTGTGGTGTTGGAGAAGACTCTTGAGAGTCCCTTGGAGAGATCCAACCAGTCCATTCTAAAGGAGATCAGTCCTGGGTGTTCTTTGGAAGGACTGATGCTAAAGCTGAAACTCCACTACTTTGGCCACCTCATGAGAAGAGTTGACTCATTGGAAAAGACTCTGATGCTGGGAGGGATTGGAGGCAGCAGGAGAAGGGGATGACAGAGGATGAGATGGCTGGATGGCATCACTGACTCGATGGACATGAGTCTGGGTGAACTCTGGGAGTTGGTGATGGACAGGGAGGCCTGGTGTGCTGCAATTCATGGGGTCGCAAAGAGTTGGACACGACTGAGCGGCTGAACTGAACTGAACTTAGAGGTTAGTTAGCTCTATGAATACTAAACCAATCCTAAAAGAAATATCTAAAGGTCTTCACTAAATGGAAAAGAAGGAAGTATCTACATTAAAGGCAAATAAATAAAAGGACTGAAGATTACTTAAATAAGTCAGTGCAAATATTAACAATAAAAAACAATGAAAAAATTCTGTGAAAGTAATTATAACTACAATGAGCAGCAAAAGGATAAAAATTAAGATGTAAAATAGGACATCATAAAATGTAGGGAGGGAAGTAAGAAAAATGTAGATCTTTTAGAATATTTGAGTTTATATGACTACCAGTTGAAAGCAAGTAGGTAAGCTACAGGTTAATATATTTGAAAACCAGGATAATCACAAATCAAAAACATGCAGGAACTTCACAAAAATCAAAAGGAAAGGAACTATAGCATAATAGAAAAGAAAACTATCAAACCACAAGAGAAAAACAAAAAGAAGACAGGGATAAAGAAGGAATACAAAGGAATCAACTGGAAAACAAGATTTAAAATGGCAATAAATAATTATCAATAAATAATTTAAAGGTAAATGGACTAAATTCTCCAATCAAGACACAGAGTGGCAGACTAGATAATAAAACAAAAACCCACAATATACTGCCTACAGGAGATTCTCTTTAGGGAAGAAAATGTATACATTGAAAGCAAGGGGATAGAAAAAGGTGTTTCATGCAAACGGAAATGACAAAGCAAAAGTAGCAATATTCATATCAGACAAAACAGACTTTAAAACAAAGGCCATAAAGAAAGATAAAGGAGACTACATAATAATAGAAAGATCAATTCAAGAAGAGGTGTATAAGCACCCATTATAGAAGTGTTTAAATACATACATAATAACAGACATAAAGGGACAAACTAATGGTAATTCAATAAGGCAATGGAGATTGATCCTAAATGACACACTAGAACAGACTTAATTGAGATCTCTAGGATAATACATCTAAAAAGACCAGAATATATATTCTTTTCAAGTGCATATGGAACATTCTCTAGGATAAATATATCCTTTACATACTAGGACACAAAACAAACCTCCATAAATTAGGAGGATGGAAATTATTTCAAATATCTTTTGTAACTACGACATGAATAGAAATCAATAACAGAAAGAGAAACAAGGGGGAAAAATGATTACATGGAGACTAAACAAAATGTTACTAAAAAATCAGTGAGTCAATGATGAAATCAAAGAGGAAATAAAAAATATCTTGAGATAGATGACAATAAAACACAACCATACAAAATCTATGGGGCACAGCAAAAGTCGTTCTAAGCAATCCTGAGAAAAAAGAACAAAGCTGGAGGTATAACATTTCCAGACTTCAGACAACACTATAGAGCTACAGTAATTAAAACAGCATGGTGTTGGCACAAAAGCAGACAGAGATCAATGGAACAGAAAAGAGAACACAGAAATAAGCCCGTATGCCGTTGGTCAATTAGTCTTCTTCAACAAAGCTGACATATATAATGGAGAAAGACATTTTCTTCAGCAAGTGGTGTTTGGAAAGCTGGACAGCCACATGTTAATAAAGTTAGAACAGTCATTCACACCATTTACAAAATTAAACTCAAAGTGACTTAAAGACTTATTAAGACATGACACCATAAAACTTCTAGAAGAGAACACAGGCAAAATATTCTCTGACATAAATTGTACCAATGTTTTCTTAAGTCAATCTCCCAGGGCAAAAAGCAATAAAAGCAAAGATAAACAAATGGGCCCTAATCAAACTTATAAGCTTTTCCACAGCAAGAAAAGAGAAGAGTTAGTTGCTCAGCTGTTTCCAGCTCTTTGCAACCCCATGGACTATATATAGCCCATCAGGCTCCTCTCTGTCCATGGAATTCTCCAGAAGGGAATGGGTAGCCATTCGCTTCTCCAGGGGATCTTCCTGGCCACGGGTTGAAATGAGGTGTCCTGCATTGCAGGCAGATTCTTTACCATTGGAGCCACAAGGAAACCATAAACAAAATGAAAAAACAACCTACGGACTGGGAGAAAATATTTCCAAATGATGTGACTGACAAGGGCTTGATTTCCAAAATATACAAACAACTCATACAACTCAGGGCTTCCTGGTGGCTCAGTGGTAAAGAATTGGCCTGCCAATGCAGTAGATGCAGGTTTGATCCCTGGATCAGGAAGACCCTTGGAGAAGGAAATGGCAACCCATTCCAGTATTCTTGCTTGCCAAATTCCATGGACAGAGAAGTCTGGCAGTTTACAGTCCACAGGGTTGCAGGAAGTCAGATACAACTTAGCGACTAAATAACAACAACATACAACTCAGTAACAAAAAAACAACCCAATCAAAAAATGGGCAGAAGACCTAAATAGATATTTCTCCAAAGACATACAGATGACCAACAAGTACATGAAAAGATTTTCAACACTGCCAATTATTAGAGAAATGCCAATCAAAACTACATTGAAGTATCATCTCACACAGTTCAGAATAGTTATCATGAAAAAGTTTACAAATACTAAATGCTGAAGAGGGTTTGGTGAAAAGGAAACGCTCCTACACTGCTGGTGGGAATGTAAATTGGTACAGCCACTACGGAAAATAGTATGTGTTCCTTAAAAACCTAAAAATAGTTACCCTATGATCTAGCAATCCCACTTCTGCTCATATATCCAGAAAAGACAAAACTCAAATTTGAAAAGACACATGCACCCTAATGCTCATAGCAGCACTATTTACAGTAGCCATGGAAACAACATTAGTGTCCATCAACAGATGAATGGATAAAGAAGTGGTACATATATACAATGGAATATTACTCATCCACAAAAAGAATGAAATAATGCCATTTGCAGCAACATGGGTGAACCCAGAGAATATCATACTAAGCAAAATAAGGCAGAAAGAGAAAGATGAATACCATATGATAAAACCTGTGGAATCTAAAAAAAAACTATACAAATGAACTTATTTACAATATAGAAATAGACTCACAGACATAGAAAACTTACGGTTACCAAAAGGGAAAGGGGTAGGGGGAAGATAAGTTAGGAGTATGGCATTAACAGATACACACTACCATTTGTAAAATAGATAAACAAAAAGGATTTACTCTACAGCACAGGGAACTATATTCAATATCTTTTAATAGCCTATAATAGGCATAAAAAATTTATTGTGTATAAATATGTGTATAACCAAATTGCTCTGCTGTACATGTGAACCTAACACAATATTGTAAATTAATATTAAATTAAAGAATTATAAGCCCAGGTCCAGATGGCTTCACAGCTGAATTCTACCAAAAATTTAGAGAAGAGCTAACACCTATCCTGCTCAAACTCTTCCAGAAAATTGCAGAGGAAGGTAAACTTCCAAACTCATTCTAGGAGGCCACCATCACCCTAATACCAAAACCTGAAAAAGATGCCACAAAAAAGAAAACTACAGGCCAATATCACTGAAGAACATAGATGCAAAAATCCTTAACAAAATTCTAGCAATCAGAATCCAACAACACATTAAAAAGATCACACACCATGACGAAGTGGGCTTTATCCCAGGGATGCAAGGGACTCTTCAATATCCACAAATCAATCAATGTAATACACCACATTAACAAATTGAAAAATAAAAGCCATTTGATTATCTCAACAGATGCAGAGAAAGCCTTTGACAAAATTCAACATCCATTTATGATAAAAAAACTCTCCAGAAAGCAGGAACAGAAGGAACATACCTCAACAAAGTAAAAGCTATATATGACAAACCCACAGCAAACATTATTCTCAATGGTGAAAAATTGAAAGCATTTCCCCTAAAGTCAGGAACAAGACAAAGGTGCCCACTTTCACTACTACTATTCAACATAGTTTTGGAAGTTTTGGCCACAGCAATCAGAGCAGAAAAAGAAATAAAAGGAATCCAAATTGGAAAAGAAGAAGTAAAACTCTCACTGTTTGCATATGACATGATCCTCTACATCAGATCAGATCAGATCAGTCACTCAGTCGTGTCCGACTCTTTGCAACCCCAAATCCTCTACATAGAAAACCCTAAAGATGCCATCAGAAAATTACTAGAGCTAATCAATGAATATAGTAAAGTTGCAGGATATAAAATCAACACACAGAAATCCCTTGCATTCCTATACACTAATAATGAGAAAATAGAAAGAGAAATTAAGGAAACAATTCCATTCACCATTGCAATGAAAAGAATAAAACACTTAGGAATATATCTACCTAAAGAAACTAAAGGCCTATATATAGAAAACTATAAAACACTGGTGAAAGAAATCAAAGAGGACACTAACAGATGGAGAAATATACCACTGTTTATGGACCGGAAGAATCAATATAGTGAAAATGAGTATACTACCCAAAGCAATCTATAGGTTCAATGCAATCCCTATCAAGCTACCAACGGTATTTTTCACAGAGCTAGAACAAATAATTTCACAATTTGTATGGAAATACAAAAAACCTTGAATAGCCAAAGCAATCTTGAGGAAGAAGAAAGGAAGTGGAGGAATCAACCTGCCTGACTTTAGGCTCTACTACAAAGCCACAGTCATCAAGACAGTATGGTACTGGCACAAAGACAGAAATATAGATCAATGGAACAAAATAGAAAGCCCAGAGATAAATCCACGCACCTATGGACACCTTATCTTTGACAAAGGAGGCAAGAACATAAAATAGAGAAAAGACAATCTCTTTAACAAGTGGTGCTGGGAAAACTGGTCAGCCACTTGTAAAAGAATGAAACTAGAACATTTTCTAACACCATACACAAAAATAAACTCAAAACGGATTAAAGATTAAATGTAAGACCAGAAACTATAAAACTCCTAGAGGAGAACATAGGGCAAAACACTCTCCGACATACATCACAGCAGGATCCTCTACGACCCACCTCCCAGAATACTGGAAATAAAAGCAAAAATAAACAAATGGGACCTAATTAAAATTAAAAGCTTCTGCACAACAAAGGAAACTCTAAGCAAGGTGAAAAGACAGCCTTCAGAATGGGAGAAAATAATAGCAAATGAAGCAACTGACAAATACTTAGTCTCAAAAATATACAAGCACCTCCTGCAGCTCAATTCCAGAAAAATAAATGACCCAATCAAAAAATGGGCCAAAGAACTAAATAAATATTTCTCCAAAGAAGACATACAGATGGCTAATAAACACATGAAAAGATGCTCAACATCACTCATTATCAGAGAAATGCAAATCAAAACCACAATGAGGTACCATTTCACACCAGTCAGAATGGCTGCTATCCAAGTCTACAAGCAATAAATGCTGGAGAGGGTGTGGAGAAAAGGGAACCCTCTTACACTGTTGGTGGGAATGCAAACTAGTACAGCCACTATGGAGAACAGTGTGGAGATTCCTTAAAAAACTGGAAATAGAATGGCCTTATAACCCAGCAATCCCACTGCTGGGCATACACACCAAGGAAACCAGAACGGAAAGAGACACATATATCCCAGTGTTCATCGCAGCACTGTTTATAATAGCCAGGACGTGGAAGCAACCTAGATGTCCATCAGCAGATGAATGGATAAGAAAGCTGTGGTATATATACATGATGAAGTATTATTCAGCCATTAAAAAGAATACATTTGAATCAGTTCTAATGAGGTGGATGAAACTGGAGCCTATTAAACAGAGTGAAGTAAGCCAGAAAGAAAAACACCAATACAGTATACTAACGCATATATATGGAATTTAGGAAGATGGTAATGATAACCCTGTTATACAAGACAGTAAAAGAGACAGATGTATAGAACAGTCTTTTGGACTCTGTGGGAGAGGGAGAGGGTGGGATGATTTGGGAGAATGGCATTGAAACATGTATAATATCATATAAGAAATGAATCACCAGTCCAGGTTCGATGCAGGATACAGGATGCTTGGGGCTGGTGCACTGGGATGACTCAGAGGTATGGTACAGCGAGGCAGATGGGAGGGGGGTTCAGGATGGGGAACATGTGTACACCCATGGTGGATTCATGTTGATATATGGCAAAACCAGTACAATATTATAAAATAATTAGCCTCAAATTAAAATAAATAAATTTGAAAAAAATCCAAGTTAAAAGTTTTAGAAGTAAAAAAAAAAATTATACTTCAATTAAAAAAAGTTTTTTGCTTAGTCAAGCCCTATAGTTACTATTTACCTAGACTATGTATCAAATCACTGTCAAAGAAGTAGAATTTATATAAATGGAAATATCACAATCTTAAAGTGCTATTTTAGAGAAGAGATAGAAGACATTCAAAAAGTGAAAGGTAACACAAACTCCCATAATGAAAATGATGTTATTTATATAACTTGATGTTTAGACTTGATAACTGTCCTATTATATAAGAAGTTATCAAAAGAAGCTGGGTGCTTCATACTCACCGTACATGTTTTTGCAATGCTTTTAAAATCAAATTTGTCTCAACACAAAAAGAACAGATAAGCAAACAGATAAATGATATTTGTTAGATGATTTAGAAATAAGTATACTTATGTTGTAAATACTGTAAAGTTTCTCACCAAAATAATATATAGAGGTTATCAGTTATGAGTAACAGTTTCAGCATTTCTGTGATATGGACAGCTCATTACAGACTCCATACTGTAAACTAGTAAACTGTATTTACTGCTTGCTAGTAAAATCATAAAATCATTCAGAGATACTGAGTTATGTTTCACACATGAAATTCATTGTAGTGTTTTGAGGATTCATGAAGTTTAATAAGAACCATGAGAATCAAACTCAACTCTTAATGGTAAAATAATCTTCTCATTTTACAAGACTCTTCATCCCTTGACTCATATTAAACATTTTTATCTTTTAAAGATAATATTAAGTATTGAAGTAAGTTCTATTCCTAGAAATCCTTCCTTTCTTTGTCTTGCAAAAATGTATTGAACAATGACTGTGTGTCAGACACTGGGAAAGGTACTGGAAATAACAAGATGAATGAAATGTCTTCTGCCTAGAGGAGCCAGTGTTCCAATGTGTTAGAAAAGTGAAAGTGAAAGTTGCCCAGTTGGGTCTGACTCTTTACAACCATATAGTTCATGGAATTCTCCAGGCCAGAATACTGGAGTGGGTAGCCTTTCCCTTCTCCAAGAGATCTTCCCAACCCAAGGACTGAACCCAAGTCTCCTGCACTGCAGGCGGATTCTTTGCCAACTGAGCTATCAGGGAAGCCCAATGTGGTAGATAGGCAGTCATATAATTACAGTGCAATGCAGAAAGTATAATTTAAAGTCTATCAGGCATAAAATGTAAAGAGAAAAAACTGAACTATGACAATACATAAGGAGAGTTTTTTTTTTTTTAAAAAGAATGAGTTATAGTCTAGAGTTGGGGTATGGCATCAGAATAATATATCCTCCTTCATTCTCTATGATTGGTATTCTGCATCTTTGAAACAAACGCTTCTCAATGTAACTTACACTGACTACTCTTTTATTAAGTCAACATTAAAGGACTACCTCTTTGAGAAATAAACTTATGCTTAAAAGTGATTTTTTAAAACTTTACTCCCAAGGGAACAGATTAAGTTGCTGCAAATGTCTCTATTTCAAGTTGAATGCTATTTTCCCTAGAGTGAATCCATTAATCTTCTCAGTTTTATTGGAAATTAATAGCTCATTAGACATCCAAGTAACACATTTCCTATGGCACATTAATTTTTCATGAGTGAAAAAAAGTTTAATTTTGCTTCAAAAAAAAATAACATTTTAGAAAATTCCACATAGAAATTTTCTCTAGTTGTGGTACTTCATATCAGACAGAATCAAATATAACAGCCACATTTTCTACATTCTGAATTCAAAATAATTGTATAAACACTATTTTGCTCTTAAAAGAAAAGTGTTCAATGTTTTAAACTCTTTGCTTTAAACTGTTACCATAATGAAAACCAAGTACTGATACCCTTGTAAATGATTGCCAAAAGTAGGCCTTGTGGCAAGTACCAAATCAGTTACAAAGCTTACCTGAAAATGTATTTACTTAACTGATGTTTTCTATGACCAATTAGTTATTCTATAAGTATAAACTATTTCTCAATATTCCATGATCAACACTATAAAACATTAGAAAAAATATTTGATAAAATGACATTTGAAAAGATCATTCAGAGAGCTACAAAAGCCATTCATACACTTTCCCCTGATTATCAACTGTGTGTCCATTATTGTGATAGGTGCTAATAAGAAAAAAATCCCCCAAAACTGATATATAAGGCAGATTCTGAGCCTTGTGAATCTTTTAATCTCTGTCCAAAACAATGATTACTAACTATAATAGCAATTAAGACATGTTCAATGAAAGTACAAGGCTATGAGCATTTCACTAAAACAGCCTAAAAGTTTCAGAGAAGCTTGTCCCCGTCCTAAAAATGACAAATACATTCAGACCTGGAGGATAAGATGGAGAGGTAAACCTAAAGTCCACACACAGATAACATCAGAAGACAAAGAAACATCTTAGATTAATTAACCCTACAACCATCTAATAGTCTTAATTCTGAATATATCAACACAAAGCATGAAATATTAAAATGTTACATTTTCTATTACTTGCAGTTAAAGCATCCTTACCAATACAACACTGGAATGTTTGCTAATTTTCTTCTCTTAGTTCTCTGAATTTTCCCCATATCTTATTTCTTTTAACTTCCTTTTATCAATGTTTTTAGAACTCTGTTACTCTTAACTGGAGATGGCTCTAAAGGGCCTCAAATGCCATCTATTTTATGTTGACTCTCCAATTTATACCTTCAGCCTGGCATATATTCCACGTTGTAAGGTCATATGTCCACTGCTACTTGATATCTTCACTGAACTTTTAAATAAGGACTTCAAACAGACCAGGTACAAAGCCAAACTTGATTGCCTTTCCCCAAGCACTGCCAACCTCCCTCAAAAGCCTTATACCTCTCTTGGTCTGTAATTTACTCAGTTGCTCAAATACAAACTCTAGGAGTCATTCTTTGATTCTTTTCTTTCTCTCATACTCCAGAGCCAACTCCTGTTGTCTCTATTACCACAAATAATACAATTTCAGTATTTCCATTCCATATTTCCTGCCAGGATTACTCTAATACCTTCCTAATCAACTGCTTCCATTTTACTGTTGTACAACCGATTCTCCATATAACAGGCAGCAATTTTTGTAAGGCATGGAGGTTATCACATCCCACCTTTGCTTGAAACCCTCCAGGAGTGCTGTATTTAGACTAGAATCCAAACTCCTGCCATGGCCTATAAAATCCTATAAAATCTGGCCCCTCCCACCTTTCTGGCTTCGTCTTCAACAGTTCTCCAACTTGGTTATGTTAGCTCCAAACATGCTGGTCTTCCTTTTGATCCCTGGACAGATGGCACTAGCTGTTCTCTCTGCCTTTAACTTTATATGCCTAAGTTGTTCTGTTTTTGTTATACAGTCTTAGTGAGTTCTCTGACATCATGCACATGGAACCAGCCTTTCCTCCACCAACCAGACTGTTCTTCATAACTCTTATCACAATGAAATAACCATTTACTTGCTTATTTTATATATTATCTGTCTTCCCTCACTACAGTGTAATCTCCATGACAGCAGATTTTCTCTGTCTTGCTAACCACAGAATCCTCAGAAGCTAGTGTCATTTCTATTATATCACAGTCTCAATATCTCTTTACTGTATGAATAACTACCCTACTATATAACTGCACAGGAAACAAATAGTAGTTTTGACTTTTTCAGTATTTATTAAATACAGAGTTTTCACATATGCTGTATCTAATACTCACAAGTGCCAGGCAATGTAAGTATTATCATTCCTATTTCCCATCCAGAAAATTGAGAATTAAAGACATTAAAGAACTACCATGGGTAACACACCAAAAAGTATAAGAGGACCTGGATTTAAACTCAGCTCTGTCTGACTCCCGGAGAAGGCAATGGCACCCCACTCCAGTACTCTTGCCTGGAAAATCCCATGGATGGAGGAGCCTGGTGGGCTGCAGTCCATGGGGTCGCTAACAGTCGGACACGACTGAGCGACTTCACTTTCACTTTTCACTTTCATGCCTTGGAGAAGGAAATGGCAACCCACTCCAGTGTTCTTGCCTGGAGAATCCCAGGGACGGGGGAGCCTGGTGGGCTGCCGTCTATGGGGTTGCGCAGAGTCTGACACGACTGAAGTGACATAGCAGCAGCAGCAGCAGCTGTCTGACTCCAAAGAATTCTCCTTCCAGTATTCCAGACAAGTAGAATTGCTCATGATCAGTAAATTTAAACCTCACTTATATTTCCAAAATACCAATAATTCATCTTTTGTCCAACAGATACTGATCACATTAATTGCTCAGTCATACAAAAAGATCTTAAATCTGTCTTGCAGAAATGACTGAAAAGCAATCTTTAAATCCAAAACAGTTTAGCCATTGTGCACCTTGAAGATTATTTATAGAAATCCTGATAAACATACCACTTGCCTTTTCATTTTTTCAAGCAATCTGACAATATTAGGATTTATTGTGTTATATTTCCTAAATCTCATGAAGATATAGAAATGGTTGAGAACAAAAAGGGGTACTGGGAAAATGTTGCAAGAAACAGTTTCTGAGAAACATAAAATTCTGCCATTACCTTGGGATGGCTGCTCTTTTGTCTTCAAATAAGCCTGTGTAAAGAAGATTTATTATCAAGGTCCATGGCCTTCTCAATTCTTTGACAGATATCAACACAAAGGCTTACTTTCTCACAAAGAAAAAATAGTCTCTATTTTTAAGAAAAAGGATCACAAGCCTTTACAGAGGTAGGTCTGTGAAGGACTCTTGGAAGTTTTTGGAAATGTTGAGAGTTCAAATTGAAGGGTATCAAAAGAAAATGCTGGTATAATATTAAATTGAATATAAAGCTGACAAAATACAACATTTAAGGAAAATTAAATTATAAAGTTAAATATAAAATAACTTTTTAACATAAAAGTTAATGATCTCATAGCCACATTATGTGGCAACCATATTGTTCAATCAAATTCATTAAACATTTGGAAAGTGCTAATTTTCACAATACAGGTGTTCAACAGTTACCCAGGAAACAAATCTCTAATTCGCCATTGAAATATGAAAGCATTTTTAAAAGACAATTTTACTTTTGTTAACTTTTAAAGATACTATCATGCATTTTATCATAGACAGAAAATACATAAACAGTGTGACCTTTTAATTCCAATTTTCTTTTAAAATTAAAAAATAAGCTGTATATTCTGAATTTCACCACAGTTTGAAGTGTCTTGTTGATATATGATATATCTAATTTCAAAAGAATGATAAAGCAGAATATAACTGAGCAACAGCAGGCATTGGAAACTGTGATACCATTTTGCCTCCTCTGAATGTAGCCTAGCATGAATCATTGTTAGGACTCAGCACACAAGTAGTATACCCCATAATTAATTTGATTATGTATTTTATACATCACAAGCAGCTCAATAAATATGAAGTAATAGGTTGTTTTCTGTAAAGTTATATGGAAAGCTTGATCACATTTTCTACATTCAGAACAAAAAGTGGGCTTCTAATATACAAAATAAATCTACATCGTTATTTAAACTAAGATTTGCTTAAAAAAAATTAACGATGTGTAGGCGCCAGTGGCAAAGAACCTGTCTGCCAATGCAGGAGATATAACAGACACTGGTTCAATCTCCTGGGTCAGGAAGATCCCGTGGAGGAGGGCATGGTAGGCTACAGTCCATAGGGTCATAAATGAGTTGGATGTGACCAAAGTGACTTAGCATGCACGCACAATAAAAGAATAAGAAGAAAGAAGGAACAGGGAAAACTAATGAAAAACGTCCTCCTCTCTTTCTTTCTTCTATTCTTTCAATCAAAAATTATTAAGTGAATACCTACTACATGCTGTGCATATGTTCAGGGTAGAGAGGAGAACAAACAGCTGATCCTTTTTCAGAAAACTTATGGACGTGAATTGTAAAACTGAGTTCAACTTATGCCTCCTACCTTCTCTATTCCTTGTCAACAGACACCTCTATGTTTCTTCAGAAAGTCAAATTATTTTGTTTATAAAATATTGCAAACATAGCAATAATCATAGCTATAACTTTTAGCTATAACTATTGAAACCCCCTGGATATTTCTTCCCCAATACATTCCTCTTCCTTCCTTTTTACCAGACGTGACCAATATGCTGAACTAGACATCACTCATTGGTATGCTTTCATACCATATTTTAACATTTTATATGAGTGGCATCATATTAAACTTCTACAACTTCCAGGTTATTTTCAACACTTATATTTTACTTATTTATTTGTTATACTTTCTTAAAATAACATACATGTTTTCAGCTCAAAAACTAGCACTACAAACTAGAAACAATCCAACCAAGTTAAGGTGGTGACAAATATACCACTATTATTTAATCTTGTTTGCAGATACTGGTCAACACAATTAGAAGAGAATGCCATGAAGTATAAAATTGTAAGATATGATAAAACCACCTCTATTTGTTTATACCTGGAAATATCAAGAGAATCAACTGAAACACATAAACAGAATTCAATGAGCACCTCTGTTTATGAGGAAGATCAACGGTAGGTAACAGACTACAACAATTTAAATAGACAACTATTATGTTCTGTATCCATATTCCTCTAATTACCTCTGTAAATTTTAAGACTGATTAAAGAAAGAATACTGCTTGCTATGTGTATTTCTAAGAAGAGCAAATCAATATATTAAAATAAACAATTCACATTAAATAAGTCAGATGCTAAGTTAAATAGATTTCATTGGTTTTCCAGACCACTTTTCTCTATAAAGAGCCATAAAATTTTAGAGACAGAAGGGAAGGTATTCTAGAGGATGGATCGTTTGATCCATTCTATTTATTCTACTGATAGAGAAGCCATTCTTAGAGCACATAACTGACCTCCCCAGGATCCCACAGCTACTAAATAGTAGAGCTGGAATCAGAATTCAAGTCTTCTAAGCTGCTGTCTGGAACTGTTTGTCATGATGAGCCAGTATTGACCATAATGAATCAGTATGATTTTAAATTAAATGCTGGTAAAAATATAGCATGCCTAAAAGCAAGACAAAAAATGTTGGTGAGGTTGTGTGTACCTAGGTATTCTAAGAATCAACGTGATCTTACATTGTAAAATAATTGTGTGTTCTTATCCAAAGCATCTACAAGAGCACAGTGGACAATGTATATACCTCTGGCCTCAGACAAAACTATCCCAGTCCTGCTTTGACACCTACTATTGGTGTGACCTTGGGAAAAGCACATGACCTCTCAGTCTCAGCTTCCTTATATGTAAAATATAAAAAAAACTAAAAACTAACCTGAAAAAAACACACTTTGGGGATCAGAAATATGATTATGCATAAAAATTATACTAATAAAATATTTAATTTACTAATAAAATGTGTTAACATAGTAGGTGCTCAAAACAAAGCCAGCAATTATTACTAAAGAAGTTAAAATACATTTCCAAAAACCAGGCTTGAAAGTTGAGAAAGTTGGTTGGAGAAAGTGCTTTTCCTTTTTACCAGAATAAAAATGAACAGTTTTGCTTCCTTTTCTAACTAGAATTTTAGTATTTCAATGCTGGTAGTAACTGCAATGTTAAGAATTACTTAAACCTGTAATATAGAAGTGTTTTCTATTTGTTTATTAACCTGCAAATATGTAAATGTCTATTCACTATCTGCCAGGTTCCTTTCCAGAAGGTGGAGAAACAAGTGGTAAATAACAGTATGTCTTTGTCCTCATAGGTCTTATATTTCAACAGGAAACAGAATAAACTGTTAGCAGATAATTTCACATTTTGATGTAGTAGAAAAAACAAAGGAAAAGAATACAATGTGTGTGAGCACAGGTTTCCTTAGATAATGCAGTCAGGGAATGTTACTATAGACGTAATATTCAGGCTGAGATGCCAGCCAGGTACTAGCCTGTGAAAAGAGAATGTACAGGCATAGGGAACAAGGGCGAGGGCCTAACAGTACAGAAGAGCTCAGCAGGTAGGACACCAGTATTTGTGGCAGGAGATGCAACGTTAGGCTGATTCCCTTTACAGTGAGAAGCCACTGAAGGATTTAATACTAGTAACATAATTTGATTTTGAGCTTTAAGGTTATTTTGGTTGCTATATAGAGAAAGAAGGATAGGGTTATAGCTAAGAATGAAAATAGAAAAATAAGGCAGAAGACAACTGCAACAATACAAATCAGAAATGATGGTGGCTTGGAGCACTGTAGTAGTGGTGGGAATGACTCAGACATGGTTCTGAGTCAGGACAGGCTATGAGGGAGAAATTGAGGAATAAACAAAAGACAATAATTAGAACTGATTGCTGTTTGTGGCACACATAAATGGTAGTAGTGAGTTGGGAAAGAGTAAGAGACAAGTAAGCTATTATGGGAGTGAAGAATGATCTGGAAACAAAAATTGTATTTCAGCAACATTAAACTTGAGACAATCTTTAGCTGTCCAATGGGAATGTCAGGCAAACATCAGGATACATGAATTTAGATTGTGAGGGAAGAGTTCAGGGCTAGTATTCGATATCTGGAAGTCTCCAACTTACAGAGACTATATGCACTCATCAAGGGAATGGCATACAGACAGAAAAGGGTCCTATGGACTAAGCCATGGAAATAAAACTGGGCACAGGTGGAGTACTCAGCTAAGAAGATTGAGAAGGAGTTGCCATTTATGTAGCATGAAAATTAGGGGACTTTGCGGGTCATCAGTTCAGTTCAGTTGCTCAGTTGTATCCAACCGTTGCGACCCCATGGACTGCAGCATGCCAGGCTTCCCTGTCCATCACCAACTCCCTGAGCTTGTTTAAACTCATGTCCATTGAGTTGCTGATACCATTCAACCATCTCATCCTTTGCCATCCTCTTTTCCTCCTGCCTTCAATCTTTCCAGCATCAGAGTCTTTTCAAATGAGTCAGTTCTTCACATCAGGTGGCCAAAGTATTGGAGTTTCAGCTTCAGCATCAGTCCTTCCAATGAATATTCAGGACTGATTTCCTTTAGGATGGACTGGTTGAATCTACCTGCAGTCCAAGGGACTCTCAAGAGTCTTCTCCAACACCATAGTTTGAAAGCATCAATTTTTCAGTGCTCAGCTTTCTTATATATATATATAGTCCAACTCTCACATCCATACATGACTATTGGAAAAACCATAGCCTTGACTAGACGGACCTTTGTTGGCAAAGTAATGTCTCTGCTTTTTAAAATGCTGTCTAGGTTAGTCATAACTTTTCTTCCAAGGAGCAAGCGTCTTTAATTTCATGGGTGCAGTCACCAACTGCAGTGATTTTGGAGCCCCCCAAAATAATGTCTGTCACTGTTTCTATTGTTCCCCCATCTATTTGCCACAAAATGATGAGACCAGATGCCATGATCTTAGTTTTCTGAATGTTGAGTTTTAAGCCAACTTTTACACTTTCCTCACTTTCATCATTTCTTCTTCACTTTCTGCCATAAGGGTGGTGTCATCTGCATATCTGAGGTTATTGGTCTGGAAATCTTGATTGGGAAGTGTTAAAACATTTCAAAGGAAATGAAGAGATTCTTTTTGAAAGAGTTAAGATATTTTCTATTTCATATTCCTCTGGTATTAGTTTCAAAGTCTTCTATCACACAAAAATTATTTGCTTTCAAAATACAATTCTGTAACATATAAATATTCTATTATAGGAATTCTCATATTTAAAAAAATTTATTTTGTGTTGGAGTATAGCTGATTAGCAATATTATGATAGTTTCAGGTGGACAGCAAAGAAACTCAGCCATACATATACATGTATCCATCCACTCTCCCCCAAACTTCCCTCCCATCCAGGCTGCCACATTACACTGAGCAGAGTTCCCAGTGCTAAACAGTAGGACCTTGTTGGTTATCTATTTTAAATATTGCAGTGTATACAAGTTGATCCCAAACTTCCTAACTATCCCTTCTTCCCATCTTTTCCCCTGGCAACCATAAATTTGTTCTCAAAGTCTGTGAGTTTATTTCTGTTTTGTAAATAAGTTCATTTGTAACAATTCTTCTTAGAGGAATACTCATTTTGACTGTAAAGCCCTAGAAACTATGTCATAAACATACTGTCTTAAGCCTAGATTTTCCAGTGAAATATGCTAAAATAATACTAGAAAGCAGGAGACCCAGGTTTGATCCCTGGATCAGGAAGATCGCCTGAAGGGGATGGCTACCCACTCCAGTATTCCTGCCTGGAGAATTCCATGGAGAGAGGAGCCTGGTGAGTTACAGTCCATGTGGTTGCAAAGAGTCAGACACGACTGACGTGACTAACACACTGAGTTCTTTCAAAACTTCTTCTAAAGTTTTCATTTCATTTGTCTATATTCTCTTTTAAACTACAAGTATCAAGAGGACAGGGGTTATATCCTTTCAAGGATGCTCCTAGTAACTATTACTGGGCCCTACACTTTACAACAGGTTCAGTAAATATTTGTAAAAGGAAGGAAAGAAAAACTCTAGAAAGAAATACACCAATATGCCAACAATGATAATCCCTCGGAAATATGGTATGACTTTTGTTTTCTTTATCCATTTCTCTGAATTTTTCAAATTATCTATAATGAACATATATTACCTGCATAATGGGAACAAAATAATTAATATACTTAAAACACAGCTCCTAAAGTAACTGGTCACTTAATTCCTTACACAACAGGTATGTAACAATATGAAAAATGTAGTAGTCAAAATAAATTGATGTTACATAGTTACTTATAGAATGCATTTATGCTAAATGAAATTTATATATTTAATTTATAAATTACTATAGCACATCATCTTCAAAACATTATCTAAGGACGTATTTTAGTATATAGGCCATAGTTCAATAAAACTGTGTTTTTCATTAGGAAAAGGCAATATCAAGTCAAAATCAAGAAATTGCTGAACTCACAAAGGATGTCAAATATTTCTAACATAACACCTTTTAATTTCTAATTTTTAGAATGCAGATCAAGAGTTATATAGCTTGTTCCTCTCCTAGAAAAATATTTAATTACAAAAATATGTAAAGAGTACTAAATTACAGGGCTACATCATGTGCATGAGCAGAAAAGAAAATTATAGATTTTTCAAGCTGATAACTTTTTTGATAGTCAACTAGCCATTAAGTTATTAATACTGTTTTATCACTGTATATTTATGTAGGATAATAATTTGGCTTTGAGATGTCCAAATAGAAAAATATGAACTATTAACATAAGAACTATTTTTTTCACTTTTATTTTATTTCACTTTTTTGTTGTTGCTGTTTTTGAATTTTAGGAGTTTTTTGATGATCTTGTATAGTGAGCATGTGACTAAAACAAAATCTTACTATTATTTTTTCCCCTATCATAACAGGATCTTCTTTAAGGTTTGTGATGATAGGTTGAGCTTCTGATACTATTTTTAATAAAATATTGCTTCCTTACTTTAATATATAGAAGCTACATTTTCAAGAAGGAAAATGCTGATGTTATCTTGGTTATAAGCTTGCTGCTGAAATGATTGAGATGGTTTTCTCTCCCATACAATATCAGTTTAAGGCCTTTCTTTTCAAAAATGAATTATAGCTGATACTTCAAACCTATTTTATCTGTATCTCTTAGCTGAGAAAAATGAGAAAACATAAATATTTATTCTATATAAATGGAACAGACAGAAGATGTAGATAAAAATGATTCATTATGGAGCAGTGAATAATTGCTATTTGTATCATTATTTGAACAGAAAGGGGCATTAAGTATTTGTACCAGCTTTAAATCTGAGGATACCTAAAGTTACTGAGAAAATAAAAAATCTACAGTTTTGTGTGTTTGGGATAGTGTGTTTGTGGTTCACGATTTTGTATTGATAATAAATTTAACACTGTTCTCTGTAGCATACTTTGGAGAAAATTCAATAAAACCTTGCCTTACTTGAGATTCTGTGTATGTAAGACAATCCCTATCCACATCAAAATAAAAAAAGTTTAAGAAACCCTAATGTAAAAATAAACAGTGAAGCTATAAGTAAATTATTCATTTACTTTGCCATTTCTGATATCTCGATATTCAAAAGATAACCACCAAAAATTGTACAGACAAGTAATTCTCATCGTCTGATAACTTGAAGAAAATATGTTGAGTATTTTTTTTCTTTCATGAAGCAGTAGTTTTAACTTTGAGGAGACTACATTGAGAGGAGAAGGAAGTATTACATAGAAACAGCAATATCATTGATAAAGTGATATAAGCATAAAAACTTATGCTTATGTTTGGGTGCTCAGCCGTGTTTGAGTCTTTGCAAACTCAGACTAACCCATCAGGCTCCTCTGTCCATGGGATTCTCCAGGCAAGAATACTGAAGTGGGTTGCTATTCCTCCCCCAGGGCATCGTGGCAACCCAGCAATTGAAACCAAGCCTTTTGCGTCTCCTGCACTGGCAGGCGGGTTCTTTACCACTAGTGCCACCCGGGAGTGCTAGAAATAATTTCAAACTAACCTTTAAAAAAAAGTAACAAAAAATAACCACAATCAGAGGTTCCCTTACTACACTGATACAAAATGAAGCTGATTAATTTTGAAGAATAAAATCTGTACCTAGATTAAATTTACTGAAAGAAACATGCATCAGATTACACTCTTCATAAAATTCAGACTATTATATAACACAGTGCATAGGAAATTTTTACATAACTTAATTTTAAAATGGTAAGAAAATATTTTTATTTTATGTACATACTCCAAACAATAAGCCCAATTAGATAATCATGGAAATTATATAATACTTGGGAATTACATAAGCACCGTAAGACATTTACCATGAATGTATGTAAACAAACACTGGACACTGGCACTATATATGAGAAAACCGAAGGATTTGAAGACAGAAGGTCAAAGTCCTAACTGATACTTATCATTAAGTCTTCCACAATTCATTCACAAACCTCTTGGAACTCCAGATTTCTTAACTAGTGATAGCCTTAAGGGAAAAGAGATCTAAGAGAATTTACCAGTTTACCTATAACTTTATAAGTCACTTCTAGATTTAAATTCTAAGATTCCATTATTTTACATGAATGAGAAGCAAACTATTATGAATAACACTCAAGGGAAAACTGGTGTTTTCCTCAAGTATCTTGGGAAATCAATTCTTTCCCTGGGTAAATAATTTATAATTCTAACAAACTAAATTTTAAAGGCAGTTTTTACTTGTTTAGGTAAGTCTGAACACATTTCAGTATTTACTGACCTCTTTTATTAGCAATAATTCTATATCAAATGAAATTCAACACTAAGAGCCTGAGTTAAACATTGAGACACTAAAAAATACAGTATTCATAAAAACCTCTGTTGAAAAACTGTGAAATACTATTTCCATATATGATTCCATATAAATCTAGAAACCATAGGCTGCAAACCTATAACCAAATTAATACGATTCTATTTTTCTCAGTCTTTTTTGACAACTATCATATAAGACCTACTCAAAGTTGTTTGATATCTCTTATCTCTGGGTTATGAAAAATCAAACATGTATGCAACAGGATAATTTTGTTTTACTCACAGAACTGTAAAAAAAAATAGATTAACAATGGTGTTAATAGCTATAATAATAATTATGAAGGTATGTGTTACCATTTATATGTAATGGGCCAGTAATTATGTTAGGCAGGCTTCATTGGTGGCTCTGTGGTAAAAAAAATCCACCTCCCAATGCAGGAGATGTGGGTTTGATCCCTGGGTCAGTAAGATCCCCTTGAGAGGAAATGGAAACCCATTCCAGTATTCTTGCCTGGGAAATTCCACAGAGGAGCCTGGCAGGCTACAGTCCAGGGGGCTGCAAAGAGTCAGACACAACTTAGCGACTAAACAACAACAACAATTATGCTAGGCATTCTACACACCTATATTAATACTATTCTCTGATCTTCAGAACTTGCCTACACAGTATTACCTTTACTGAAGAGGAAATACAAACTCGGAAGGCTTAAGGAATTTTCCCCGGAGTACCAAAGCTACTAAATGAAGAAGTAGGTATTCAAATCCAGGTCTGACTATAAACCGATGCTTCAGAGGCATATTTTACTCAATTTCAATTTTACAGAAATTGACATATAAAAAAAGAGGCTGACTCCCAGATAATACACATAAGAGAAAACAGTTATTGGCTTCTTGACATTTATATGACAAGACTGACTGTATACCAGAAATGTTTCCCAGAATTAGACATTTCTCAGGGTCAGTAAGTAGTTGGAACAACTTCAGATAATGACAAAATTAGTAACCAATTGCTATTCTACTAGCACAAAGTCCTTCATTTTATCATAAAGTAGAGAAATATTGTATGAACCTCTTTCAAATCCTATCATTTAAACTTCTTTGCTTAAACTTCTAGTTTCCTTAAAAACTTCTACATAGAATATTCTTGTAGTTTGTCCATTGCATGGTAAAGAATAAAAGGAAATGTATTAATATATATAGCTCTTCATTGCTGAACAATAAAAGATCACAATACAAAAGTTTGAAAAATATCTACACAAAATTATGAATGTTAGCCAATGTTACTTCCTTTTAGGTTAAATATATTTTCTTTTGAATCTGTATTTATATACATAGACACCTAGCAAAAACATAGGCTGATAAGAGAACTCAGGATCTACTCTAAAAGCAAGCATGCACTAGTCTAGATGACATGTGACTTTAGTGAGTTATTTTAAAGGTGAAATTTAATAGAAAAAAATAAAATAGGGTACATCACACATAGTAAGGATAAGAAAATAAGTTTTGTTTTAGTGTGGAGTGTATATGCATACATACAGGGAGCATGAGTGACACAGTCTTATAAAGGGCTATGCAGGCAGTGTGTGCAGGGCTATGTGTAGAGCTGTGTATGGGAACGTCTGTAGGAATGTATGTGGGGGTTTGAGAAGGTGATGTATATTTAGAATCAAGTATCCCTTACAATTATACAGTGGAAGTGAGAAATAGATTTAAGGGACTAGATCTGATAGAGTGCCTGATGAACTATGGATGGAGGTTCATGATATTGTACAGGGCACAGGGATCAAGACGATCCCCATGGAAAAGAAATGCAAAAAGGCAAAATGGCTCTCTGAGGAGGCCTTACAAATAGCTGTGAAAAGAAGAGAAGCAAAGGAGAAAAGGAAAGATATATCCATTTGAATGCAGAGATCCAAAGATTACCAAGGAGAGATAAGAAAGCCTTCTTCAGCTCTCAGTGCAAAGAAATAGAGGAAAACAATAGAATGCAAAAGACTAGAGATCTCTTCAAGGAAATTAGAGATACCGAGGGAATATTTCATGCCAAGATGGGCTCGATAAAGGACAGAAATGGCATGGACTTGACAGCAGCAGAAGATATTAAGAAGAGGTGGCAAGAATACACAGAAGAACTGCACAAAAAAGATCTTCACGACCAAGATAATCACGATGGTGTAATCACTCACCTAGAGCCAGACATCCTGGAATGTGAAGTCAAGTGGACCTTAGAAAGCATCACAATGAACAAAGCTAGTGGAGGTGATGGAATCCCAGTTGAGCTATTTCAAATCCTGAAAGATGATGCTGTGAAAGTGCTGCACTCAATATGCCAGCAGATTTGGAAAACTCAGCAGTGGCCACAGGACTGGAAAACATCAGTTTTCATTCCAATCCCAAAGAAAAGCAATGCCAAAGAATGCTCAAACCACCGCACAATTGCACTCAACTCACATGCTAGTAAAGTAATGCTCAAAAGTCTCCAAGGCAGACTTCAGCAATACGTGAACCGTGAACTTCCAGATGTTCAGGCTGGTTTTAGAAAAGGCAGAGCAACTAGAGATCAAATTGCCAACATCCGCTGGATCATTGAAAAAGCAAGAGAGTTCCAGAAAAACATCTACTTCTGCTTTATTGACTATGCCAAAGCCTTTGACTGTGTGGATCACAATAAACTGTGGAAAATTCTGAAAGAGATGGGAATACCAGACCACCTGACCTGCCTCTTGAGAAACCTATATGCAGGTCAGGAAGCAACAGTTAGAAGTGGACATGGAACAACAGACTGGTTCCAAACAGGAAAAGGAGTACATCAAGGCTGTATATTGTCACCCTGCTTATTTAACTTATATGCAGAGTATATAATGAGAAACGCTGGGCTGGAGGAAGCACAAGCTGGAATCAAGATTGCTGGGAGAAATATCAATAACCTCAGATATGCAGATGACACCACCCTTATGGTAGAAAGTGAAGAGGAACTAAAATGCCTCTTCCATGAAAGTTAAAGAAGAGAGTGAAAAAGTAGGCTTAAAACTCAACATTCAGAAAACTAAAGATCATGGCATCTGGTCCCATCACTTCATGGGAAATAGATGGGGAAACAGTGGAAATAGTGGCTGACTTTATTTTTCTGGACTCCAAAATAACTGCAGATTGTGACCGCAGCCATGAAATTAAAAGACGCTTACTCCTTGGAAGGAAAGTTATGACCAACCTAGACAGCATATTCAAAAGCAGGGACATTACTTTGCCAACAAAGGTCCATCTAGTCAAGGCTAGGGTTTTCCCAGTGGTCATGTACGGATGTGAGAGTTGGACTGTGAAGAAAGCGCCAAAGAATTGATGCTTTTGAACTGTGGGGGCTGAGAAGACTCTTGAGAGTCCCTTGGACTGCAAGGAGATCCAACCAGTCCATCCTAAAAGAGATCAGTCCTGTGTGTTCATTGGAAGGACTGATGCTGAAGCTGAAACTCCAATACTTTGGCCACCTCATGCAAAGAGTTGACTCATTGGAAAAGACGCTGATGCTGGGAGGGATTGGGGGCAGGAGGAGAAGGGGACGAGAGGATGATGGCTGGATGGTATCACCGACTCAATGGACATGAGTTTGGGTGAACTCTGGGAGTTGGTGATGGACAGGGAGGCCTGGCGTGCTGTGATTCATGGGGTCACAAAGAGTCGGACACAGCTGAGTGACTGGACTGAACTGAACTGAAAAGATTTAAACATTAAAAAGGAAAACGTAATTCATTTTTCACTTGTGAATGCTAACATGAAATTTCTGAAAACATGGCTTCATTTGTAGTACAGGATAGTGAATAAATATGCTAGAATACAGGGACAAAAACAGCCCATAAAGGCAAAGGCCTAATCCGGAATTTTCAGCTCAAATAAAAATGAAGAGCTCTAACTCTTTTCAGTTTGTCCTTTTAAAAGATGATCTGTAATTAAAATGCTGACAGACAGAACTATTTAGCCGCAGCACTGCCATGTGGCATACAGTAGATCTGACACTGGAAGCTGCAATAGCTGCTACCTGCACTTAGTCTCACACTGACCTTAACATGGGATGAACAATGAAGGACTTTAAGAAATGCAGACAGAACTGATTCTACAAAAAAAAGGACAAGAAGCTAGGTTTGAAATAAGATGATGGGAAATTTAAACTGTTGTCAACAATGTTACTTACGTAAAGCAAAAGATTACCAATAATTTTTTCCCACCATCCTCCCCTGCCCCCCGCTACCTGTGTTTTTTTAATACCGGTTGACTTTAACAAGACAGCTCTGAATGTATTGTAAGTTAATTCTTTATCAGTTTTCATATATCATCCTTTACCTTGGTCGGCCAGCTGAAAATTATGCAAGCTATAAATTAGCTTTAAACAAGCTCTGAATCAGGCTAGAACTGGTTTTCGAATTAAAGAGCCTTCAGTATATTACAATGTGCTGTCATTTTATTACCTCAATCAATTCTGTGTGGCCTGAGGGGGAAGGAAATGAATGCTGCTTTCATTTGCAATGGGTTTATCTCTTACAGCAGGCTCTGGAAACATAACTGCAGCAATGAATTGAAAACTAAAGTTACACTTAACATTACCAATGCAGGAAATTGTTGCTCCTTAACAAAGCTGGAGATTCAAAGGGGGGAAAAAAAAGATGTGTCTATACTGTGAAAAATATACAAAATTTAACATCTGATTAAAATTAAATTTTATAGAATACTAAAGAAATACAGTTAAAGCTTGCATTCTATTAAAATAACTTTAAATGGTCCTCAGATTAAGAGAAAGAAAAAAAACCTACACTGGATGTTCTATTCTCAGTGTTTCAGAAGTACTGGACATAAATGTATATATTTCATCTTTATCTTAGTGAAAAACCATTTCATTTCTTTTTCCTGTGCAACTAAACAGACAAGTGAATTAGGTATTTGATTAGGCTCACTGTCATTGTTACCTGATTCTAAACCACCAACAAAATAGCTTAAAAAAAAAAAAAAAAAACCTCAATGAGTAGGTATTATTTTTTGCCGTCTCCATTTTAAAGTGAGGAAATGAGGTACAGAGACATTAAGTCACACGCCCAAGTTTACACAGTTATCTGGACAATTCGATTTCAAGTCTATTCTTAAGGGAGCCTTTGACTAAGAGTACAGGGACATCCAGTACATGTAAGAGACTAATTTTTCAGAAACTGTTTGTTTCAGAAGAAATAATGAGCAACTACCAGCATGGGAAGGAATAAAATCAAGTTCAAAGGCTTACAAGAGTATGTCAAGTGAAGATGGGGAAGATTCCTGTGACAATACACAAACCAGCTCGCTCACATGCAAGTACTCATATAACACGAGAATGTGTTCAGTCCCTGACAAAGTTTACTCTGAGGACTATGTGTTGCTCTATCTAATCAATCACTGTGGACCCTTCCATAGTTTGAGTTTACTCATGATTCTGCAAAATGAGTTTAGACATCTATTTTTAGCACTAAACTTGTTTTTAATCACTAAGCAGATTTAATGACAATATAAAATTATTTCTGAAGTGCTCAGTGATAGATAAATAAACGACTGGAGAAAAAGTACTAACTGGCACTAACCTGGTCATAGCTCGGCCATTAACTAGCTGAATAACCCTGAGACTCACATGAGATTACTTTTCTGAGTCTCACTTCCCTTAACTGTAAAATAAAGCATTTTAACCAGATCAACATTTTCCAAATTATTTAATAATATAAGTGCTAGTAAAATCAATTTAGTGGAAACTGATCAGCATTTTTAATGTAAAAAGAAAAGAACAAAAATTATCAGCAAGCTTTTTGTAAAATCTTTAGGTTATATGTAACAACCTATATACAATAAATCTCTGAAAAAAAAGCTGGTGAATCACTGGTCTAAATGATATCTCCTCTTCTGATCCTTAACATCCCCTAAAGGACACCAAAGAGAACTTCAGTGGTTACAAATTCATAAGATATTTATAACCTTTTATGTTATGGATCCATCTAAACTCCCAACCACTTGCTTTGTATTAAAAATGTATTAGCTGAAAAGACTACATTTTCTCCATTAAACTGCTTTTACTCCTTTGCCAAAGACTGGTTGATTATATATGTGGTGGTGGTGGTCCAGTCACTTAGTTGTGTCCAGCTCTTGCAATCCCATGGACTATAGCCTGCCAGGCTCCTCTGTCCATGGGACTTCCCAGGCATGAATACTGGAATGGGTTGCTATTTCCTTCTTCGTGGAATGAAATCCTGCCACTTGCGAAAATATGGACATATCTTGAAGGTATTATGCTAAGTGAAACAAATCATATTGAGAAAAAAAAATACTCGTATCATTTCATTCATATATGTAATCTGAAAAAAATGAACAAACAAAATAAACTCAGAGACACTGAGATTTGTATCAAATCTGATAAAGGACAAGAATCTAGAATATACAAAGAACTCTAAAACTCAGCAATAAAAACAAAACAAAATTAAGATTCAGGCAAAAGATCTGAAGAGACAGCTCACCAAAAGATATATAGATAGAAAATAAGCACATGAAAGACACTCAACATCTATGTCACAAGGGAACTGCAAATCAAAACAATAATGAGATATCACTACATATTTATTAGGATTGCTAAAAGGTGAAACACTGACAATACTAAATGCTAACAAACATGTGGATCAATAAGAATTCTTATTTATTATTGGTGGGAATGCAGGATGGTACAGTTGCTTTGTAAGACAGTTTGGCAAAGCTTCTTACAAAACTAAAATACTTTTACCACATGATCCAATAACCATGCTCCTTGGTTCTTCCCAAATGAGTTTATGTCCACAGAGAAACCCATACATGTATGTGTATAGCAGCTTTACTCATAAATTGCAACACCTGGAAGCAACCAAGACTGCTGTATATACAACAAACTAATTGTACTCATACACTTTCTCACCTTCAATAGGTGAGTGCATAAATCAACTGTGGTACATCCAAACATATTATATGATTCTGACTATATCACATTCTGGAAAAGGCAAATCTATGGAAATAGTAAAAAGATTTGTGGTTGCCTGAGATTTGGAAAAGGGAGGGAGGAGTAAATAGGTGGAGCATAATGGGTAATAAAACTATTCTGCATGATACTGTGATGATGGATATAATTCATTATACGTATGTCAAAATGTACAGAATGTATAAAATCAAGAGTGAACACTAATGTAAACTATGGACTTGGGGTAGTACTGATGTATCAATGGAGGTTCATCGATGGTAACAAATGTACCACTAGATGCAGGATGTCACAGGCGGGGGAGGATGGTTGCACATCTGTGGAAACAGGGAGTATACAGAAACTCTGTACTCCACTCAATTTTGCTGTGAACCTAAAATGTAAAGGATAAAAAAAGAAGAAAGAAAGAAAGAAGCTATCAAGCCATGAGAAAACATGGAGAAAACTTAAATATATATTACTAAGTGAAAGAAGCCAATGTGAAAAGCTATGTGCTATGTAATTCCAACTATATGACATTCTGGAAAAGGCAAAAGTATGGTGACAGTATGAAGATCTGTGGTTACCAGGATTTTAGGGGGAGGGCAGGAAGGGCAGACAGGTGGAACACAGGGGATTTGCAGGAAGCGGAACTATCCTCTATGATACTGTAATGGTAGATATACCCTATCATACATTTTCCAAAACCCATAGAATATACAACATAAAGAGTGAACCCTAATGTAAACTATGGACTTTAGTTAGTAATAATGTATCAATATTGGCTCATTAATTGTAACAAGTGTACCACCCTAATACCAAATGTTAATAACAGGGGAAACTATTACTACAGTTTTACATATTACAGGTGTAGGGGCAGGAATGAGGGGCATAAAGGGAACTCTGTACTTTTCACTCCATTTTTCTGTAAACCGAAAACAGCTCCAAAAAAGTCTATTTAAAAAAAAAAGCAAAAAGAAAAAAAATTAAACATATTAGCATTTATTAGTAGTACAATTACTGCTTCTCAAATTATTACGCAGTTTCCCTGTACGAACTGTATATATATTCTTTCTTTCCCTGGATTCTCCCTATGCTGCTTCAAATACCAAAAAGGCCTTTGAAGTATGTTAGCACATGGTAGCATCTGGCCTCTTAACATTAGGTTTAACTTGAGGAATTTGTGTACCATAAGATGGAGTTCAAGGTGTCAATTTCCAGACAAGATTTGAAAGGTCATTCTATAATCTGCTCTATTTCCTTCTACAGTGCCGTGAAGCACATATGTTGAAATAAACTGCCATCAGCTTGGGTCCTCAAGTAACTATGATATACAGAGTTGCTCTGTCAAACTGTATTGACATGTTATTTCCATGAGAAATCAATTTGTGTTAGGTCAATAAAAATTTTGTATTTTTTCTGTGTGTGCTGCATAACCTTGTCTATCCTGATTTACATTCCTACCTTGGTTTGGTTTAGTCGCTAAGTCGTGTCTGACTCTTGCGGACCCCAAGGACTATAACCTGCCAGGCTCCTTTGTCCATGGGATTCTCCAGGCAAGAATACTGGAGTGGGTTGCCATTTCCTTCTCTAGGGGATCTTCCCAACCCAGGAATCAAACCCAGGTCTCCTGCATTGCAGGCAGATTCTTTACTGACTGAGCTATAACGGAAGCCCATATCCAACCTAATTTTTGTAATTCCATTCATATGACACATTATTCATAATCTTTTTTATTGTGAATCTTAAAAAATTTGTTTTTGAAAGCAATGTTTCTAGTCTTCTAATTCCCAGTAGTTTATCTGTAACTTCTAAAGACATTTAACACTTTAAATCTTATAATTATATTTATACGCGTGTTATCTATCCTACCAGAACATAACTTTTTAAGGGCCACATTTATGTCTGATTATTTTAGTATGTCTCAGGTACCTGGGAGAGCATGTGGCATACCTTCTGAATATTACACAGATTTTTATTCAACAAAATGAGGTTCTTATTGCAGACTTATTGGTAGGTCCATCAAGACAAAGAGCATATCTATATAAATAAAAGTTACTGTTTCTTATCAAATGTTACACTTCTTATCAAATATTTATACAAAATACTGAAATGGACATTTTCTTTCAGATTGTCTTTAAAATCTCAGAGAACTCTGGTGTTCTTCATTCTGGAGGAGACAGTTTCTTTTTAACTAAAAACTGTTATCTCTATTTCAAGTCAATTTACCATTATCAATAGGCACTTTAAAATGTTAACAGAAATGTTGACTGACCTAGACAGAAACAATTCTAAGAAAGGACAGTATTTTAAACATGCTGAAGAGACATTGTCTTATGTCTCTTATTCTAGGTCTTTTCTGCATATTTGGGTCATCACTGGAAGAAATTTATGTTTCAGACATCCATTTATTGCTCAAAAAAATAGCCTTGGGCATCTAAGGCAAAACTTAGAATCTGTACCACTTCTGTTGCCATTCAGTAAAATGAAAGTTTAAAAAATAATTTCAATGACAACAAATAGGAAACAAGCTAGCAGTTAAGCACTACCAGGAGTGCTTTTAAATCTATCTTTGGAAAAATCATGTGTAACATTCAGGTTCCGGTCTTAAAAAAATTATGAAAAAAATAGTCTCTAAGAGTTTGCAATGTAGCTGGTAAGGAGAGCCAAGACATAAAAAGATGAATAACAATACAAAGAAACATCTACCAAATGTCAAATCAACAGTTTAGCAAAATGCAAAAGAATTTTAGTTTAGTCCTAAAGACTACTTGGAAAATTAGGATTTAGCTGAATATATCACTAAACAAACAAACAAACATGACACTCTGATGATCTCTGTAAAAGGGAGAGGGAAGGGAGTGGGGAGAGGGGAGAGAGACAGTGAGACAGGAACAGATGTATCTGGAATATTAGCATGAGGCCAGATTATAGACAGCCTTGAAAGTCCAGGATAAAACTCTGACGTCTGTCAGTTTTCACCGTCCACCACAGAGCAGTGGGCAATGAAGAGCTTCTTTGAGTTTTGCAACTTGGAAGGACAGGTGACAAGTGATCTTTCAAAGGACTGATTGGAAAAACCTTGTAGGGGGCCTTGATGAAAACAGAAACTTAGATTTTGAAGAGAAAGATTTTTGGAATAAAGAACAAAAGTAAGTGACATATGTATTTTTCTTCTGAAAAGAAAAGAAATAAGAGATTGAGGTATTTTGAAAGTAACAAAAGACTTTCTAAGGTTGGGATGTGATAAGATAAGGTTATGGCCCCTTTTTTCCTCAGTAAAGTAAGAGACAGAGTTATTTAGAAAAAAATGAGGGTGCTGTAAATAAAACTGAGACTTAACAAATGTGGCAAATATCGGAAATAACTGCTAAAAGAAATCTGATAAGGAACTCATAAAAAACAGCAATGAGGCTTGGTTTAACTTAGGAACCATAAAATTTGTAGTGAGTCTAAGTCTACAAATTCCTCCAGTTATTTTTAGGCAGAAGAGAGAAGAAAAAAAAACAACACATTTAAGATGAAACAATATAGTGAATGCAGAGAAAGTTAATGAATTATAACAGAGGACTCTGTTTTTTAAAAGTATCCATTAAAATGCCAAATCATAGCTTCAAAAAGGAGAGGTAGATAAAATCAGAAAGAAGATGATGTTCTGGGGGTCTTGAGAAGAAGAAACTGGCAGAAAGTGAAGAAGTGGACAAATTAAGAAAAAAGAATGATGGTTTTGAGTCATGATGATTTGAGAATGATTTGACCTTCTCACACAAAATGACTAAATAAAGGGTAGGTGAAATTTTCTCTCTCAGTCTCTCATAAAAAGTCTAAAATTTCATGTTTTCAAAATATTCACTGATAATATACTTTAGAAAGTATTGTCTTCAAAGACTCATACATACAAAGATTCATCAAAGGAGCAGCTTGAAGAATGAGGAAAAGTGAGATTGGAGAGTAAGGATTTCTTTAAAAGATATACTCCATAGGAAGTCAATATATGAGACAGTCTTTCTGAAAAGTATTCAGAGTGTTTGTTCTTAGGAGTCCCAAGGACACTGAGATTGGTGGGAGATGCTTTTGAAGCATATTCAGAGACCCTGTCCCCTCGGAGTTTTGAGGGACACTCAGATGAGCATCTATCTAGTTGTAAAGGCAGAGCAGCAAAGATGCAGTGCTGCAGGAGGAATGACTGCTCTTCTTAGCTTACAGGACAAATGAGAAAGACCCATGAAAGAGAGCAAGACTCTGTTGTTTAGAAAGGGATCCAGCCAAACAGGGACAGTCTAGTGGGAGTGTGCCTATGCCAATCAGGGAGGAGCCAAAAGACTAAAGACTTAAAAACTTCAGAAAATGAGTTCTATGTAGCCCACTGAAGAACACCTCTCTCACTTCAAGGAAACAGCAGTAGGGAAGCCCTAAGCAGTGAGGAACCACTAAAACCTCACAAAAGGAAGCAGGCACAGGAGTCAAAGTCCAGGATGTGCCCTTTTCAAACTGTAGACTTCCCAGCTTAAAGCAGGACGCTGGTGAGAGGAGAAACTCTGAACTGCTTGAGAGTCTGAAACCTTCACATTAAATTGGAGTGGATTTTCTATATTAAAAAAGAAAACTATTATTAATAATACCTCAGAAGACTGGAAAAGCTGCAAGTCACCCAAAAGAAGAAAATTCATCAGAGCTTGTTTAAAGGTACTGGAATGAAAAAAAATAAGTTGCTTTCTATGGGGATCTTGTTGAACTCAGGGACAAAATTTACTTGGACTGGACTAAAAAGGAAAATCAGCCTTTTAAAAATAGTAGTCTGGATAGTCCACACATTTAAGATAGAGAACAGATATGACCATTTCTGTTGTCTCCTTTTATATTCTTTATTTAATGTTGTTTAACGGTGTCTGTTTCAGACTGCAGGATTTCCATGCCACAACCCCTCAAATTGCCATGGTGCGTTATTAAAAAAAAAAAAGCAACGAACTCTATTTGGTCTTATTAGGGAGGTTCGCGCTGAGTTTTCCAAGTTTGCTGGCATGTTGAGTGCAGCACTTTCACAGCAAAATCTTTCAGGTTTTGAAATAAATCAACTGGAATTCTACCACTTCCACTAGTTTTGTCCATGGTGATGCTTTCTAAGGCCCACTTGATTTTGCATTCCAGGGTGTCTGGCTCTGGGTGAATGATCACACCATTGTGGTTACCTGGGTCATGAAGATCTTTTCTGTATAGTTCTTCTGTGTATTCTTGCAACCTCTTCTTAATATCTTCTGCTTCTGTTAGGTCCATACCATTTCTGTTCTTTATTGTGTCCATCTTTGCATGAAAAGTTCCCTTGGTATCTCTATTTTTCTTGAAGAGATCTCTAGTCTTTCCCATTCTATTGTTTTCCTCTATTTCCTTGCATTGATCACTGAAGAAGGCTTTCTTATCTCTCCTTGCTATTCTTTGGAACTTGGCATTCAAATGGGTCTATCTTTCCATTTCTCTCTTCTTTTCTCAGCTATTTTTAAGGCTTCCTCAGACAGCCACTTTGCCTTTTTGCATTTCTTTTTCTTGGGGATGGTCTTGATCACTGCCTCTTGTACAATGTCAGGAACCTCCGTCCATAGTCTATCAGATCTAATCCCTTGAATCTATTTGTCACTTGAACTGTATAATCATAAGGGATTTGATTTATGTCATACCTGAATGGTCTAGTGGTTTTCCCTACTTTCTTCAACTTCAGTCTGAATTTGGCAATAAGGAGTTCATGATCTGAGCCACAGTCAGCTCCTGGTCTTCTTTCTGTTGATTATATAGAGCTTCTCTATCTTTGGCTGCAAAGAATATAATCAATCTGATTTTGGTGTTGACCATTTGGTGATGTCCATGTGTAGAGTTTTCTCTTGTGTTGTTGGAAGAGGGTGTTTTTTATGACCAGTGCGTTCTCTTGGCAAAACTCTGTTAGCCTTTGCCCTGCTTCATTAAGTACTCCAAGGTCTAATTTGCCTGTTACTCCAGTTATCTCTTGACTTCCTACTTTTGCATTCCAGTCCCCTATAATGAAAAGGACATCTTTTTTGGGTGTTTGTTCTAGAAGGTCTTCTAGGACTTCATAGAACCATTCAACTTCAGCTTCTTCAGCATTACTGGTTGGAGCATTAACTTGGATTACTGTGCTATTGAAAGGTTTGCCTTGGAAACGAACAAGAGGAAAACTCAGCAGTGGCCACAGGACCAGAAAAGGTCAGTTTTCATTCCAATCCCAAAGAAAGGCAATGCCAAAGAATGTTCAAACTACCGCACAATAGCACTCATATCACATACTAGCAAGGTAATGCTCAAAATTCATCAACTCAGGCCTCAACAGTACGTGAATAGTGAACTTCCAGATGTTCAAGTTGGCTTTAGGAAAGGCAGAGCAACCAGAGAATAAGTTGCCAAAATCTGCTGGATCATCAAAAAAGCAAGAGAGTTCCAGAAAAACATCTACTTCTGCTTTATTGACTATGCCAAAGCCTTTGACTGTGTGGATCAAAACAAACTGTGGAAAATTCTTCAAGAGATGGGAATACCAGACCACCTGACTTGTCTCCTGAGACACTTGTATACAGGTCAAGAAGCGACAGTTAGAACTGGACATGGAACAATAGACTGGTTCAAAATTGGGAAAGGAGTAGGTCAAGACTGTATATTGTCACCCTGCTTATTTAATTATATGCAGAGTACATCATGAGAAATACTGGGCTGGGTGAACCACAAGCTGGAATCAAGATTGTTGGGAGAAATATCAATAACCTCAGATATGCAGATGACACCACCCTTATGGCAGAAAGCGAAGAACTAAAGAGCCTCTTGATGAAAGTGAAAGAGGAGAGTGAAAAAGTTGGTTTAAAACTCAACATTCAGAAAACTAAGATCACAGCATCTGGCCCCTTACTTCATGGCAAATAGATGGGGAAACAATGGAAACAGTGAGAGACTTTATTTTTGGGGAGCTCCAAAATCATTGCAGATGTTGACTGCAGCCATGAAATTAAATGACGCTTGCTGCTTAGGAGAAAAGCTATGATCAACCTGGACAGCATATTAAAAAGCAGAGAGGTTACTTTGCTGACAAAGGTCCATCTAGTCAAAGCTATTGTTTTTCCAGTAGTCATGTACAAATGTGAGAGTTGGACTATAAAGAAAGCTGAGCACTGAGGAATTGATGCTTTTGAACTGTGGTGTTGGAGATGATTCTTGAGAGTCCTTTGGATTACAAGGAGATCAAACCAGTCAATCCTAAAGGAAATCCTGAATATTCTTGGAAGGACTGATGCTGAAGCTGAAGCTGAAGCACCAATACTTTGGCTACCTGATGTGAATGAGAACAGGCTCATTGGAAAAGACCCTGATGCTGGGAAAGAATGAAGGCAGGAGGAGAAGGGGATGACAGAGGATTAGATGGTGGGATGGCATCACTGATTCTATGGACATGAGCTTGAGCAGGCTCCGGGAGTTGGTGATGGACAGTGAAGCCTGGAGTGCTGCAGTCCACAGGGTTGCAAAGAGTTAAGACACAACTGAGTGACTGAACTGACTGAGGGAGGTTTCTATCTTAGGGGAGCTTTTTACTGATGAAGGAACATAATACAGTTGATAAATATATAGAATGTCATGTTTCCAAATGCTGTTCTCACTAAGTCTGGGAAAAACAAGAAGAGGTGAAAGACTACGAAAAAAGAGAAAACTGGAGGATTTGGGAACCGCAGTCATGAATAAACAAAAGTTTATCTCACAGCAAAAATTAGACCATGAGTAGCAGAACTCAAAAGCAGCAGTCAAAGAGAAAAGGAGAATAAGATTATACTTTATATAGTATTTATGGTGTAAACAGGGTAAAGCTTCCACATCTTCACTAAATGTCACAGGGAAAGGGTTGGGAGATGTCTAAATTATATATCACTTTGTCTTCTTCAATAGAGAAAATAAAACTTTCTAAAAATATCTACTTCACTCATAATCCTAAAATGGCATCAAGTGGAGATAAATTGACTTTAATGGTAAGTAAACTAATGACTGGATCCTGGAATAAACTTTGAATTGAGTTATTTAAGTAACAATTTTTTTCTTGAAACAGTTGCATTAAAATAAGAAAATAATGCTGAAACATCTCATGTTCATGATTTGCTTTAGACTATATTATATTATATATATTACTATATATCCTCTTATTATCTATATATCTTATTGACTTCCCTGGTGGCTCATATGGTAAAGTATCTGCCTGCAATGCAGGAAACTCAGGTTCGATCCCTGGATTGGGAAAATCCTTTGGAGAAGGAAATGGCAACCCACTCCAGTATTCCATGGAGAATTCCATGGACAGAGGAGCCTGGCAGGCTAGACAGTCCGTAGGGTCACAAAGAGTCAGATACCACTGAGTGACTAATGTACACACACACACCTTATATATCTATGCTTCAGAAACTGGATCACAGATATCTGCTAATCTATATTTTAAAAACAGAATTTTAGAATACTATTTTTGTCTTTAGAAGTTGAAAAAATAGTCGAGTCCCTCAGGAACACAAAAGTGAACTGAAAAAAATGCTCTGATGCATTTTGAACTTTTCAAAGTGATTCTTAAAAAATTTTAACCTCTATAGGCATACCTTAAAGAGTTTTCAAACCAGCGAAGCAGATAATCATTTGTAGCCATTATCAAAGGTACATTTAACAAAAAACCAACTTAACTTCAATGACAATATAACACTGCAACATAAACCTTTAAGAAACCTTCAGAGAAAACATTAAAATAGATTGCATCTTAGGTGACCAGAGTTTAAATTTAGCATATGAATATGGTCCAAAGGAAAAAAGAGAAAATTTTATTAAAGCTAGCTAAAATAACCTATAGAAGTCTGAAATCACAAAAGAATGTAGATGGCTGAGCTAGATCACAGGTCAAGATACAGTGGAACAAAAAGCTACATAGATGGATCTTTATCTGTCAAGACGAAATGAAACATTTTTAAACATTTTATAGATGAGGTAACAATTTCATACTTTTTGGTTAAAGAACAACAAAAAAATTAACAAAAGAACTAACCCATATGAGTCTAAACTGCATAATAAATAGTTTTGATCTACCGACAAACAAGGTATTTGTTTTTGAATAAGATTTTTTACTGTAAAATTACGTTACCATTGAAAAAATATACAAAACCTTCCAGTTTATGCATAAAGTGGCTTACATGGTACAAATCCAAATATTCGTAAACTATCTTTGCAAAACGATTGCACGTGGTTGGTTTTAGTTTCTCTTTACAGTACAGACTTTCAGACTTTTACAACTCATGACATACATTAGGCAGTAATATTTGACTCAGCTAAAACACAGTGCTTAATGCCTAATAAAACTTTTTTTTCACTTTTAGATCCCTTCCCTCACTTCCCTCCAACTACAGTAGATTAGATTCTGCCAGGACCACATAAATCATCTATGTTGTCAAGCGGCAGCTCCCTAAACATAGACACTTATTTCACTGAATTTTATAAAGAAAGGGCCTTGAGGAATTATAGTCCATCTTTTAATACTTTATAGGGGAAACATCTTTAATTTATTTATTTAAGAATTACCTTAAGTCTCCTATTCATTAAAAAGATCGGAACAGATCCCATTTAACAAACACTTTTCCTTTTCCTATTACTACCAGTGTTTATTTGTAAAAAAAAAAAAAATTAACTGAGTTTCTATATGATGAAAATCTAAAGTGGCTTCAGGACAAAATCTAATTTGAGAACCTCTTGCAACAAGGAATAGAGAATCAAATTTCTAAAACAAGGCTTTGAATCAGGCAGATCTGGGTTTGAATCACTGTTATACCACATATTTGCTGTGTAAAACCCAACTTCTTTGAACCTCATCTTTTTTAATCTACAAAAAGGGGCTGAAAAATAGTAACTACCATAAAACCAGTAATATATCATATAGTGAGGATTAAATGAGATTATACATTTTAAGTGCTTACATAATGCTAGGCACATAGAGGTACTCAATGAATATTAATTACTAATATTACTAGTAGGGTGTTCTTTTTTATTTTTAAAATGTTCATTTTTTTGACTCATAAACTACACTGAGTCTATCTGAGCAAAAAAATACTGTACAGTACTTTAAAAATCTCATTAGAAAAGAGTATTTAACACTATGGGAAATTGTCACATAATGCAGTTACATGCAGGTAATTTTTAGTATTTTTCTTTCTGTTTTTAAAATTTTCCAAATACTCTACAAAAACCATGCATTACATCTGTAAAAAAATTTTTAAAACACACAAAAGATATGTAATTCTTTTTTCTGACTTCAAATTTCTTCAGAAAAGTAGAGCCAGAGAATAAAAAAGGAGAAAAAAAAGAGTAAGAAACATGAATTTTTTAAAGCAAGACTTATATAAAGGATATTAGTTTTATTACACTAAAAATTTGCTATTTTGAATTACTACTCTCTAGCTTTAAAGTTAAACAAAACTCAAATACAGTCTGACACCTCAATTATATTTAATCGTATCTTCACACTAATATTTCACCTGGAGATCAAGCTGTTGTGTATTCTTCCAGTTAAGCATATTCTATTCAAGCTTTATAGTAAAGGGAGACTATGCTGCTGCGAAGTCGCTTCAGTCGTGTCCGACTCTGTGCGACCCCATGGACGGCAGCCCACCAGGCTCCCCCGTCCCTGGGATTCTCCAGGCAAGAACACTGGAGTGGGTTGCCATGTCCTTCTCCAATGCATGAAAGTGAAAAGTGAAAGTGAAGTCGCTCAGTCGTATCCGACTCTTAGTGACCCCATGGAGGGCCCACCAGGCTTCTCCATCCATGGGATATTCCAGGCAAGAGTACTGGAGTGGGGTGCCATTGCCTTCTCTGAAATGGAGACTATAAGATAATGGAAATGGCCAAATAACACTTATTTTTTGTAAATGTAATATAAATTTATCATTACATTATGTCCTAATTATTAGATTGAAAGATAATATTTTAAAAGATAGAAACTTTCTCTCTCTTGATTAACATTAACCCAGATAAAGTAAGTAGATGGATCATTAATCTTAAGTCCCAGGTATTCCTGTAGCAAAACTGGTACTGTAGTGACCCTTAGGTTTGGATGCTATCACCTGCAGAGTGAGAAAAGACAGTGAGAACAGGCAAAAGAAGCTTATCAAAAGGCAAAAAAAAAAGTCTGATAAAAGGGAGAGAAAACCAGAAGAAAACAGGTGCACTGAAGGCAAAGATGTATGTGTTTAGCCGCTCAGTCATGTCCGACTTTGCGACCCCACAGACTGTAGCCCACCAAGTTCTTCTGTCCATGGTGATTCTCTAAGGCAAGAATACCTTGCCTTAGAGAACCCAAAATGGAGTGGGTTTGCCATTGCTTCCTCCCGGGGATCTTCCCAACCCAGGGATCAAACTCAGGGCTCCCACATTGCAGGTGGATTCTTTACTGTCTGAGCTACCAGGGAAACCTAAAGGCAAGGAAGGAGTTTGTAAAAAAGAAGTACAACAGTATCAACAGCTATATAAAAGTAGAAAAAAATATGAAGCTGAGTAACAGGAAGATTGATAGGGACAAAGAGAATCGATAGCTCAGAGAAGATCCTTGAGATACTGCTGGACAATTCCAGAATGAGCAAAGAAGAAAGGGAATATTACAGATACTACAGTACTGAACCTAACTCAGTCTATCTTGAACCTGCTTGTCAGGTTGAAAGAAAGTCCCATTAGAGAAGAATAAAGTCTGAGAATGAATGATATTCTGTAGGTACAATAAGTGAATACTTCAGAGACAAAACTGTGTGTAAGGAATTTAAAAGAAATTAGGGTCAAAGAAGGTTCTTTGACCCGAGGTTCTTAAACGTTAGTAAGTAAGTATAATTATCACCTGTGGTGCTTATAATAATGCTGATTGCTGGGCGTCATTCCAGGAATATTGATTTAGCACATCTGCATGGGCCCTCCACACTGCCTATTTAACAGTACTTTGAAAGTGAAAGTGAAAGTCACTCAGTCATGTCTGACTCTTTGTGACCCCATGCAGTCCACAGAATTCTTCAGGCCAGAATACTGGAGTGGGTAGCCTGTTCCCTTCTTCAGGGGATCTTCCCAACCCAGGGATCCAACCCAGGTCTCCCACATTGCAGGCAGATTCTTTACCAGCTGAGTCACAAGAGAAGCCCAAGAATACTAGAGTAGGTAGCCTATCTCTTCTCCAGCAGATATTCCCAACCCAGGAATCAAACCAGGGTCTCCTGCATTGCAGGAAGATTCTTTACCAACTGAGCTATCAGGGAAGCCCTAACAGTACTTTAGATGACCCTAATGCAGATGTTTGTAGGCTATACTTTGAAGGGAAATCACTGAAATTTGGGCTAGGCAGATTGACAAGTGATGAAAATCTCAAATTATAATATCAAAATCAGAAGTTCAAGAATTTTTTTTTAAGACTAGCATATTTGATATTCCCAGAAGAGATATTCTACTTTTAAAGTTACATGAAGGTAAACAAATACAGACATTTATAAACTATTATTAAGAATGTATATTATTAATGGTTTCTTCCACTGAGAATCAGGGGAGCAGGTGGCAGAGAGAGAGAGAAAGGTATGAGGTGTCAAGTCAGGGTTCTTAGGAATTTACATGTATAAATCACTGCCCTTTAACTTAAACAAATAAAGCATGTATGAAATTCTACCTTTTTGAGAGAAAGGCATTAGTAGCATCTGAGAATGAGTACTAATTTACTTATTTACTTCATGGGAAGCTTTCTTTTGGCACAAATGTTTGTGAGACATATTGAAGGCACATAATCATTTTACGGAATTCTAAATGTATTTACACAGTTGCCCTAAAAGTTAATAACTTTAATTTCCAGGTGCCACAAGGAATGTAAAAATGGTGGCCCAGAACTCCCCACATTTCCATCCTTAAAGGTATGGCAACATTTATGTGAAAAAAGGGTATGTTGCCTGTCCTTGATGCTTCAGATGGTAAAGAATTTCCCTGCAATTTGAGAGATCCAGGTTTGATCCCTGGGTCAGGAAGAGCCAGTGGAGAAGGAAATGGCAACCCACTCCAGTATTCTTGACTGGATAATCCCATGGACAGAGGAGCCTGGTAAGCCACAGTCCATAGGATTGCAAAGAGTCAGACATGACTGAGTGACTAACATTTTTACTTTATTTCTCTAAAAGCTATTTGTTAGGCTTGATGAGTCTTTTGTTACCAAACCACATACACCTTGATAAAGTAAATTCATAAGTTATCTTACAACTATCTTCAGTAGTTTGCTACTTTTAAATTTTATTTACTTTTTACTTTCATCTCAGTTTCAAGTTTATAGCTTTCATGACCTTGACATGGAAATAATATTCCTCCAGTCTATGGGAAATTTCTTTGATATTTCTTCACCTATTAACAAAACATGATTTTGGTTAAAAACACTTTTCCCTAAAAAAGAACTCTTGCCTGTATCAGTTATGTCTTAGACATGACCTTACTCTATTTAGTGTAGAACTCTGAGAAAAGAAAAAATTTTTACTTGGAATGTGTAAAGATAAAATATAAAACACAGCAAACTGCTCTTCAGATTACTTAAAAAAAAATTTACAGTTGAAAAATCAGAACATTATCGCTGATTTTGAACCCTTCTCTCCACAGCTAAAATGACTGCTTATTTTTAAGAAGTCATTAAGAAGACATGTTATTTACTGACCACATACACCTTGATAAAGTAAATTCTAAATATTGCCACTAAACTTTTCACAAATGAGCAACCTGAAACTCACATTAAGTGAAGCAACTTGCTGAAGGTCACAAACATTGTAAATAGTTATTAATAATATCTGAACTCAGTTTGCTTCTTTTCAAAGCGTATAAAGCTCTTACCTCTACATCACACTGCATACTTCAACTTTCTGTACATTTTAAATTACTCTACTTTCTTACTCAACAATGACTCAGTTTATAACTCTGAACCTCATGGCAAATTTTTATGGAAAAAAGAAATATTATCACTTAAAGAAACAAGCTACTTGTAGATACACATTCTAATTTCAGAATGTCAAAAATGAGTGTGTTAACTTTGGTTTCCTCAGGGTATGTGCCTAGTGCATACATAGAGAATCTAGAAAGACGGTACTGATACTTGCAGGGCAGCAACAGAGACACAGACGTAAGACAACAGACTTATGGACATGGGGTAGTGGGGAGGAAGGAGACAGTGGGACACAGGGAGAGAGCAACATGGAACCTTATATACTACCATATGGAAAACAGACAGCCAATGGGAATTTGCTGTATGACTCAAGGAACTCAAACCAGGTATCTGTAACAACCTAGATGTGTGGGATGGGGAGGAAGGTGGGAGGGAAGCTCAAGAGGGAGGAGACATAGGTATGCCTACGGCTGATTCATGCTGATGGTCCACAGAAACCATACAATTATTGTAAAGCAATTATCCTTCAATTAAAAATAAATAAATTTAATTTTAAAAAATGAGTGTTATAATGTAACATAGCCAATGTAACACAGGACACTAACCCTTAATTTTTAGTTTCTTTTTAATCTTGATAGGATTCTAGCAGAAAATCAAGGTTAGAATGCTTAAAATATATTTGATATCAGAACTCAATTTCATTAGCTATCAGAGTTCATACATTTAATTCTCTTCAGTCAATTCAGTAGCTCAGTCATGTACGACTCTTTGCGACCCCATGGACTTCAGCATGCCAGGCTTCCCTTAATTCTCTTAGCTTAGATTTAAAGAAGTCTAAGTTTTAGATAGCATATTAAAAAGCAGAGACATTGCTTTGCCAACAAAGGGCCATCTAGTCAAGGCTATGGTTTTTCCAGTGGTCATGTATGGATATGAGAGTTGGACTGTGAAGAAAGCTGAGCCCCGAAGAATTGATGCTTTTGAACTGTGGTGTTGGAGAAGACCCTGGAGAGTCCCTTGGACTGCAAGGAGATCCAACCAGTCCATTCTGAAGGAGATCAGCCCTGGGATTTCTTTGGATGGAATGATGCTAAAGCTGAAACTCCACTACTTTGGCCACCTCATGCGAAGAGTTGACTCATTGGAAAAGACTCTGATGCTGGGAGGGATTGGGGGCAGGAGGAGAAGGGGACGACAGAGGATGAGATGGCTGGATGGCACCACTGACTCGATGGACGTGAGTTTGAGTGAACTCCGGGAGATGCTGATGGACAGGGAGGCCTGGCGTGCTGTGACTCATGGGGTCGCAAAGAGTCAGACACAACTTAGCGACTGAACTGAACTGAACTGAAGTTTTATGCAAAAGGTTACTTCTGAAACCACAATACATAGGTTAGAAAGACAATTCTTCAAGAAATAAGTAACTCTATAAAATGATGAAATGGTAAAACTAAATGTTTAAATTAGAAGAAAGTAACTATATAAATATAACTGTATGTACATCTAGAATACATGATCTCTCTGTTTTTTGAAGCTAGAATTTAAGCCTTTCCTATTATTCAGGTGTTCCTTTCACAACTCTGAGAATGGGCTTGCTTAATTCAATTAAGACCATCAGTTTGCAATGAACAATGTCTTTCACACTCACATTATACATGAATACTAGAATAGTAAGTTTACATAATTAATATATTCTTCATTCCTCCTTGGTATATTACATAACCCCAAATTAATGTTTCAAATGCTGGGCTAGTAAGGTAAAAATATTCTTACTAACTTGTTAAAAGTTGTAATGAAATATCCTTCAGCTTAGCCACCAGATTTTTAGTAGGTAACTTTTCCTCCAAAATAAAAACAAAATTTTTTGAAACCAAAGGATAGAATGAAGTTAGTGATCTCTAAATGATATTCCTATATATGGCACCCTACTGCACTTTATTTATCTTGGTTGATTCAGTTTCTCATCATACAGTATTCCATTAGAGGGTTCACAGCATGTTATTTAAACATATCAAACCCACATACCATCTGAATTAGAAAATGGCTTGGTTTTCCAAGTTTGTAGAACGTGTAACTTAAAAGGTGATTTAGTTTTTCCAATTTTTCAAAATATTGAGAGAAAACATTTGTGTATTTTAGAGGTCCTAATCATTTTCTTTTTCTGTAAATATGATGCTGAGATATATAAAAATGTATGTCATAAAAACTAACAAACTTTACCAGAGGAAAGAAATCCTATTTTTGCAAAGGTTCTTAAGGATTACCCGACCATACTTATTGGGATATGCCAGTGTGATTCATGTGTACTGCAGAGTTCACATGAAAATTATCCTAGATTACAGAATTAACAGATCAGTGTAGATTCCAATTCTGTTACAAAGAATAACCATAAACAATCTGTTTTGGTGCAAATTGTTACTTGATAAAAATATTATCTGGAGATAGGGTTCAGAAACATGTCTAAGACAGTCAAGTAAACAATTTTTTTGAGCAGGCAATAATGACCAATAAAATGTTCAGTTCAGTACATAAATGTTCAATTTAAACAAATAAAGCACACTACTATAGTTGGTATTGCGCTTAAAAAAAATTACTGTTTTATTTGTTTAAATTGAATGTTGATATAATAAACTGAACTTTTTATTGATCATTACTGCAGGCTCAAAAAGCAGTTTACTTGATTGTCCTAGACATGCTTATGAACCCTATCTTCAAGTAATATTTTTACCAAGTAACAATTTTCAGCAAAACAAAGATTGTTAATGCCCTGGTGGCTCAGATGGTAAAGAATTTGCCTGTAATACAGGAGACCCGGGTTTGATCCCTGCATCTGGAAGATCCCCTGGAGAAGGGATTGGCTACCCATTCCCAGTATTCTTGCCTGGAAAATTCCATGGACAGAGGAATCTGGCAGGCTACAGTTCAGGGGGTAGTAAATAGTCGGAGATGACTGACTGAACAACTTTCACTTTCACTTTTTACCAACTATAGTTAGAATTATTAATGGTTATTACTTTTTATCGAAATCACAAAACACTGCTACGAGTCTCAAAGTACTTGATAAAAATATTATCTGAAGCACTCTATTACAAATTAAGACTTAAAAGACATTTATACAATTATGCCTGCCAGGGAAAATTCTAGAGTAACCAGCAACTGCCTGAATTTAGCCTAGGTTAAGGTATAAGATCTACTGGAAGTGTGTGGAAATCTAGCAAAGAGGAAATCTGAAGTTTAAATATTTAACTCTAGCTATCATGAAGGATAACCAGTTTTAATTCTCAGACTTTTAGTAAGTCTACAAACTACCAGAATTGTTCTATGGGATTCTAATTTAGGATACTATGTAAACAACTTTTCTCTAGACTTTACATAACTGTATCAGTAAAAAGGAAAATAAAAACTCAGGAAAGTTTGAAAAAACATATTGTTATAACCACTAACATCATACAAGTTCTAGAAGAATACTGAATTAAGATGGTTAAGCGGTATAAGTTTTACCTGAAAATGACTTCTCTGTCAACCATGCTAAATTTAGAAACTTAAAATCTAACCTAATGCCAGATAAAATCCCAGAGGTCAAATGAATAGCAAAAATATTAAAAAGTCCTCTTTTATGGGTCAGTTATACAATTCAAATTTAGAAGAACTTTAAAGGATAACTCATTTTAATTTTATATTTTTCATAAATCTTCATAATACATAAAGCTCAGACATTCAATTTTCAATATCACCAGGTTCAATTAAATGTGCTTGTTTAATGTATTGTGGCAAGATACTCCTTGGAGAGATTGTTCTGTGCAGTTCTTAAAGAATCAAAATTCTCAATGACTATTTTATTTGCTAATAAATATTCAACATGTCATTTTGACACAAGAATTTCAGTTATAGAATTCTAGCTGCTCAATGCAAAAAAAAAAGTGAAAAATGAAACAAAAATTGAAAAAAAAAAAAAAGCATACTTCCCTACTCAGGGATTTCTAACACAAATGATTATCAAAAAGTACCGCATTTGCCTGAGCTAGTGTGTCATAAGTTTGCAGTTCCAGAAAATCTTACATATGGATTTAGATGAGATTTTCATGCATATGAATTCAACTTATTACCACTAAAAAGAGTACTAGAAAGATGAAATAAGAGTGAACCAAATGGAAGTCTCAAGCTAAGGCAGCTCATTTTGTAGTACTCAGGTAATGATCTGTCATGTATACCCTTTGGCTTTTCACAAAACACAGCATGAACAGGGATGAAAAGCTAGAATCATAACTGGCACAGTCACTGTAAAATATAAGATGTGTATTTAAATCCTCAGTGGCACTGGTGAATATATATATTCTTTCAAAAGGATTTTATTCATGTTCATTTAACCCTATCAAAATATCCTCATTTGGGGTGTTTTAGTACAAAGCAGTTGTTGAGATCTATATCAAGTATACCCTAAAAAAGAGAGACTAGTGAATTGTGCCCTATATTAACGTGGAATAAGAGGGAGAGGGCTCAAATAAATACAATTAGAAATGAAAAAGGAGAAGTTACAATGGACACCACTGAAATACAAAGGATTGTAAGAGACTACAATAAGCAACTATATGCTAATAAAATGGACAACCTAGCAGAAATAGACAAATCCTCATAAAGGTACAATCTCTTAAGACTAAACCAGAAAGAAATAGAAAAGAAAATATGAACAGGCCCATCATAAATACTGATACTGAAGTTGCCATTAAAAAACTCCCAACAGACAAAGTCTTAGACCTGATGGCTTCACGGATGAATTCTATCAAACATTTAAAGAAGAATTAACCTATCCTTCTGAAACTCTTTTGGAAAATTGCAGAGGAAGGAACACTCCCAAACTCATTCTAGGAGGCCAACATTACCCTGATATCAAAATTGGACAGAGATATCACAAAAAAATAAAATTACAGACCAATATCACTGATGAACATAGATGCAAAACTCCTCAACAAAATACTAGCAAACCAAATCCAACAATACATTAAAAGGATCATACACCATAATCAAGTGGGATTTATCCCTGGGATGCAAGGATTTTTCAATATCTGCAAATCAATCCGTGTGAATACCACATCAACAAATCTAAGAATAAAAGCAATAACAGTAGAGAAAAGGAGCAAAGAAAAACTGGAGATATATTTAAGGAAACACCTGTACAAGATTCTGTGACTAGCAAATGTACAAGCTAGTCCTTGTACAAGCAAGTGACTGACTGTCTATTTGGGACAGGATGAAGAAAACCTGAAGATGAATTCAGGTATTTGGCTAGGGAGAATGGATGAAAGTAAGGATGGAAGAAAAAATAAAAGATGGGTGAGGCAGAGGAGTAAGAACAAAATGCACTGATTTTCCAGGTATACAGCATTCAATGGCAACAGTATTTTCACAACATAGCAAAGCACAAGGGGAAAAACCTAATGCTGGTAACTGGTAGGAATGAACTAGCCCCACTGAATACAAACACGTCACATTGTCCTGGGTAGCTACTGCCTTAGTTAAGTATCTTTGAAGCATAATCTGTAGAAGAAAATGTTTTGTGCATGTGTTTGTATGTATGTGTATAGATTTGTCTCTCCATGTGTGTTACATGTAACGTTTATATCTGAGCCCGTGTAGATGGTCATTTTTCATGAAACCTAGTGATTACCTATGGGCTTCCCTGGTGGCACAGACAGTAAGGAATCTGCCTGCATGGAGGGAAACCTGGGTTGGATCCCTGGGTCGGGAAGACCCCCTGGAGAAGGAAAGGCACCCTATTCCAGTATTCTTGCCTGGAGAATCCCATGGACAGAGGAGCCTGGCAGGTTATAGTCCATGGGGTCGCAAAGAGTTGGACATGACTGAAGCGACTATCAGCAGCAGTGACCTAGATATGAAGGACTGATAAGGCAGAGACAGTCTTATATCATACTTTGTGGGTTTGGATAGAATAAAAGTAATTTTATATACAAATATTGAATCATTATGTTGTATATCTGAAACTAACATAATGGAAGTCAATTATATCTCAGTTAAAAAATCATTCTGTTAGGTAAATTGTTATTAAATCAATATCATTAATTATATATTATTATTAATTTAATATACTTGGGTATATTTTATCTTTCATGAGCTAGAACTTTATATCATGGATTGAGATATGATGAATCTTGTTAGACTTTTGTGTTTACATAATTTCATTTCTGTGAAAGTGAAATTAAAAGCAATAGGCAGGACTAGTGACAGAAGATTTTTGCTCTCATAAAGCTTACGGAAAAAGAAAACCCATTACTTCAAAGACAAAGTCATATATAAATACATTATGTTGCTCAGAGTATGCATGGCAGTATTTTAGAACTTCCACTAGTAGGCAAAAATTTAGAGACAATGTTTTAACAGTTAAATAATGTATAAGTGCAATGCATTTTCAAGCACATTTTCAACTACACACCCATACCTTATACAATAATTTACTACACTGGAGTCAAATGTTTATAATAAAGTTAAGACTTCTTGGATTAATAATCCTATCATATATACGTATTTATGGCTATTAACAATTTTATACTCACTTGCCCCCACCTAAATTTATTGGCAACTGATTCCTTTCTCCTGGCAATAACTATTTCTACCTTAGCTTTTCATATCATTATAATATATGAACATGGCAAATATACCTAGTATTAACTAAAAAATATCATTCCACCAAAGCCAGAGGAGAATAAAGGACAAGCAAAACATATCAACTTTTATTCTGGATTTCTTTTAGGCCCCCAAATGATACTAATTTTTTGACAGATGTTAATATACTGCTTTCTTAGTTTGAGAGTTTCTGCAGCAATTTACTGAATTGTAAACCCGACATTATCAATGTTTTCTTCTTGGAACCCAATACTAGTCAACACCTCACACGAGAAAATGTAAACAGAAATTTACTACCTGCTGGTCAGGAATGAAAGTTTTCAAAGTGAGCAAAACAGAGTTGATTTAACACAAGTATCCAAAGGAATGAATTCGGCTTCCCTGGAGGTGCTAGTGGTAAAGAACCCTCCTGTCAGTGCAGGAGACATAAGAGATGCAGGTTCAATCCCTGGGTTGGGTAGATCCCCTGGAGAAGGGTAATGCAACCCACTCCAGTATTCTTGGCAGGTGAATTCCATGGACAGAGGCTAAAGTCCATGAGATTCCCATAGAGTTGGATACGACTGAGCAACTAACGCTAACACAACTTTCAGCTTAACTATTATATTGCTTAATTTTTCATAGGAAAAAAGTAGAAGTATATAATATTCATCTTGATATGATAAAAATATAAATCCATTTCACTGCTGTAAATCTTACAATAAACTGCTGTGACATTCAGCAGTGAGATACCATATTTAGATGAAAGTTTGGAAATGCTGGCTGTTTACATCTGGTGTTCATTCAATCACAGGTCAAAGTACAGCAAGTGCAATGCAACTTTTCAACAACGTATCTTACTAAGAGATTTCCATTCAGAGTTCAAAGATCTTATTCTCTCAAAGAGAGGGAAAAACAAGATACGGGAACAACTCAATGGCTACTGGCATGCGCCTATTGCATTTACAAAATATTAATTTTATATATTCCTAACATATGAGAAATACATCCCCTTGCATTTTCAATGTTCATTAATGAAGTTACTACATAACTTAACAAAGGCACTCTGGATTTAATACAATGCTACATAATTAGAGTAGTATAAAACATTTTTAAAAGAATGTACACAAAAAGACTTATTTATAAAATGCAATAAATGTTTTTTCTTTTTTTTTTTTTTTAATGTTTTTTCAAAAATTGCTTTCCTAATTACTTTTTGAGGGTAGAAGAAAATCCCAAACAAAAAACACACTTAGAAAAATTAAATCACAAAGAGTCCCATAAGATGATTATTTAAAATCTATAGTACACTATTATTTTTTCACTTAAATATAATTTCTAGAAAGCATTTTAAAATTATGTAATAAACTACTGATATTAAATATGCTCCATCTTAAATATGGGTCTTAATAGCTGGAAAATTATTTTTTGATATATAGTTGAAAAACCTTGAGTAAAAAGCTTGATTATTAAATAAAATGCATAATATTCTATTTTAATAACCATTATATAAAATATGTAAAATTTTAATAAATTTCATTATTTGAGAAAACAATAAAGAGTTTTTTTTCCCTATAGCTAAGTGCTTTTCTGTAATTTTTAATACAAAAGCTTTTACAGATGGCATCTGTGGTAAGCTTGAGTAAATCATTTTAACTGATAAAATGAGTATTTTTGATTCCATAATCAGACAGTAATTCAGTGTCAATTTTAATTCGCCCTAAGAAAAACAAATGCACTGAAGTGGCATTTAGGAAAGATGGCTTGAAGTTCATATTACAACAGACAGTCAGCTTTTGTTGTCTATTTAAAGAAGAATAATTTGTTTAACCTAATTGTATTGTCTTAGTTCAAATATATTCAATATATCTGTCAAGTGAGTCAAAGCATCAGGAGTCCAGCTATTCACTCACACATTTTAAATAAAACACATAGTAATCTTAAAATGCTGATCACCACAATTAAAGGTTTGAGCTACCAGAGAAGTCTAAGATTATAATATTGATATTCAAAAGATATAATTTCAATAATTTATTTTCGGAGATAAACTATGAAACAAATTTTTAGGTATTTCATCCTTTCTACTTATCTAAAATAATTATCATACAAAATTTTAGTATATAAAAACAGTTTTCTCAAAGAACACTCATTATAAAAATTCATAATATATTGATTATATATTAAGATGAGTCATGTATAAAATTAAATTGGGTTTTATTGGTTATTCCCTAGGGGTGATAAATAAGAAGAAGATGACAAGTTTTGGTTACTAGATGACTATTTAACATGCTACACAACACAGCTAAAATATTTCATAGAGAAAATTTATATACTTCAGTAGAGTTCTTTACTCTTTAATTTAAGGGCAATAAAATCACCAAAGCAATATTTTCTTCAAGTGCATCAGATTAAAATGTTGGTCCTTCATATTCCAATTATTTTTAAACTGAGGAAGCTGATGGTGAGATGTAGAAAAGCTATCAAAATAAACAGAAACAAGACTTTTTCTTACAGGTTTTCCCCTCTTACCTTAGAAGATGAAGAATCACACTCCTGACATATCCATCCATAGCCTGTTTGTTTAGGAGATTTTTTCAAAGGAGGATCCAAACAACCAAAATGGTAGCACAGTCTGCATTCATCACACCTGCAGGGTAAACAGATTTATGGTGTATCTAAATAATATTAAAAAACATCTTTTCAGAAAACAAAAAACCAGTAAACTACTATATATTTCAATTGTAACACTGTTAATTCTATCCTTAGCTAATAAGATTATTGAATTAATGTTTATGAAAAAGACAATCCAAACCTGAAATAAATGTTTTAGGAAAAACAAAATACCAAAACAACAAAATTAACAAACAAAACAAATATCATTTAGAACACATTGATGGTAGAAATGTTAAGACCATAGGAATAAATTGATGTGTATAGCCATGTGTTCAAAACTAATATTAACATTTTCAATTTTGAACTTAATAATCACTTGCCTGTTAGTTTTAAAATATTTAATAATACAAGATACATATAATTAAAGACTGAATTCAATCTAATACATTATGAGTATTTTTAAAAAATTTTAAATGTAATGAATTCTACTATGCCACACTAAGCTTAATTCTATACGATTTGTGTATCTTATCACTCACTCTCTAAGTTAAGGTCGATTCTAAAAACAATTTCTAATGTTTGCAGCATGCTAACATAATCTATAGCAAATAAAAACCATACTCGGAATTTTATGTTATTTTCTAAAATACAAATTTTCTCAAAAATTTACCTGCTACTTTCAGTGCATGTGGGTTTTCAAAGTACCTCCTAAGTACATTTTAAAGCTTATTAACAAATGTTTTGATAGTGTCTTTGCCACCTATGAGGTACAAAATCTAAGAAAACTACCATACCTATTCTTCGTTTCAGACAATCTCATCCTGCTGACAATGAAGAAAGATCTGTATTATTTCAGTGTTTTTCAAAATGAATTTTGCATCAGTTGGAATAACAAGATGAAAATTTAACAACAAATAACAAAGTTGTATATATTTTATAGAAAGGATTATATTCCTCATTTTGTGTTCCTTTAAGTTAAAAAAATAATATTTTCTCCAAACCAATCTGTCATATTCTCAATGACTTATACATTATAAACTTATAAATCAATAAGTTACCCTTATTGATTTAAAACATAAAAAGTTGAGGAATTTATAACTAGGAAAGCAAAGAGGATATTTTACAGACAACATATTTAAGTAATTATGTTACTTAAATAAAGTACAAAATAACTATTCAATAACTTTTGTTAGAAAAAAAAGGGGAAGGAGTTACTGTGATAACAACATGCAAAGAAAAGCAATTTATTTTCACAATAAAGGGAACTATAAATTTATATTTATAGTAAAAATTTCATATCATTCTACAAAACCCTATCTCCCATTTCAGGAATCAAGAGTTTCAAAAAATTTAGCAAATTAGCTAAGCTATTCAGGTATAAAGAAGTCTAAAACAAAATTCTATGTCTGAAGTTTATGTATGCATTCCTCTACAACTTTCTTCTTATAAACCTAACAAACTTCAGTACTTTTCCAAAAACTTTTGCTTAGACTCAAGAGATGGACTTGAATAAAAATGTTTATTATAATAATTCTAGCTATACAAAAAAATCAAATCAAATGGAATAATAAATGGTACTTTATTTGTTGTGCCAGTATTATACAACTATCCAAAATATATTTAAAAGTAGTTAAAATGTTTAAGTACCTATTTTTCTATTATTAAGAAAATATAATAGATAATAAATAGCTAACATCAAACATTACATAAAACTAAATAGCAAGCCTGTACACTTTTATGTTCTTCTCAATTGAGCTTATTTACCTTTCAGTAGTTAAGGTTCCAGTTACATTAAACACATACAGGACCCTTCAGAGTATAAGCATTTCTGAGTTATGAGAAGCTAGAGATTTCTAGATGGCTAAGAGTGCAACTCCTTCAAGCACGGAAACTAGTATTTCAGTCATCTTCAATGCGAAATTCAAGGAGAATCACATTCTTTGCTTCATCAAGAAAAATCTGTTAGATATGGTTTACTCTATCTTTGTCATCCCCGGGTCACAAACACGAGTAACAGATACTGCTACATGTCTAACAGTTGTGCCAGACTTGTGTGTCTGGAAATGAGTATCATCAGTCTGCCATACTGTCTAAATTGTTGTATTCAACTATTTTAGGTCCTCACTTGCTTGAAAAATATCAGTCACTACTTTCTGATATTGTCAGTGTTATTTAAGTAGCATCTCCCCAACAATAATTCATTGTGGATTCAGAAAACAGATCACTCAAATCTGTGCAAATTGACAGTTAAAAGAACATGGAAATGAGAGCTGCTAAGTACATGGGCTCAATTTTGGTTAACTATAGTCTTTTTTGCTTAATTTAGGTTTTTTTAAAGCAAGTTTAGATTGCCAATAATCTAGGCTTTTGATAGTGAAGAGTTATAGTATTGTTTTCCTAGTTCATATTAAATTACAACCTAACTACTGTATCTTTACAAGTCCATGCCACAGTAAACTTGCAAATTATGACTTCTAGTGTACAACTAGAATCAAACACTATATGAATATAGAGGTAAATCATAATTCATTACCTTTTACCTTCATGGTATATGAATATAAAGATGTGTATATACACAGATATTTCAATCTAATAATTGCTTCCCGGGTGGCTCAGACGGTAAAGCGTCCACCTGCAATGTGGGAGACATGGGCTTGATCCCTGGGTCGGGAAGATCCCTGGGAGAAGGAAATGGCAACCCATTCCAGTACTCTTGCCTGGAAAATTCTATGGACTGAGGAGCCTGGTAGGCTACAGTCCATGGGGTAGCAAAGAGTCGGACACGACTGAGCAACTTCACTTTCAGTTTCTTTCTTTCAATCTAATAAATTAAGAACAAGTTTGTGACACTGAAGTAGTTCAGATTTGTAGCTGATTTCAATTAACTGTAAACTCAAGCTATCTTTCAGCTCAATAAAAAATGCAAAAGGAAAAGATTTTATATGTTAGATTTGTTAGAAGATAATATTGAGTAGATGCTATTTGGAAATTACCCAATCCTTACTGACTCCTTCATTAATTATACTTTTTAGAATGACTTAGTTTACATATAGAACACATGTATTAGTGTTGGGTTCAAGAGGAAAGGAGGAACTTACTTGTTAGAATCAGGGAGTGATATAGGAATTCTCTGAAGTTATAGCTCACTCACTAGTAAATAAAAACTGCAATTCCAAGACTAAGTATTAATAGCAAAAAGAAGCAGTTAATACACTTAGGAACTGCCAAAATCCAGGAGAGGCAAACAGAAAAAGAAATAACCCAAATCTTGAAATCGTAACTATTACTAAATAAGTATAAGTGCTTTCTAAAAATGACTAAAATTATTTCCATGTAGAAAAAAATATATTTGTTCTATACTAAACTATTTAATTGAAAATATCTATAGCTTCATGTGGTGGTAACAAAAATATCCTGAGTGATACAAGTGAACTCCAGTAGAATTTGCAAGAATTACTTCACTATAAACTAATGTAAGAGATACCATTAAGAATCCTAGAAATCAAAGAACAGTTTAGATGGTAAAAATAGTGAATTACTTATTTCACGCACACACATACCACTTTTTTAACTTTGGCAAATTTTGTCAGCCAACAAATTATGGCTTAGGTTACAAATTTAGATCATTTTAAAAACTCAAAAATCAGAAACTCGTAAGGATCTGTGATCATTCCGCTACCAAAAAACTGAAACAGTTGAAGTAATTACTGATTCAATTATTATGACTGCTACATCTAATTCTGACATATACTTGGAAATATATAACTGCAACACATAATATGGAACATATTTATCAAAATAATAAATACTGTGAAAAAAGCAGTCATTGACCCACAAAAGCATACTGATATAACACAATATACTTTATTAAATAACACAAATGTCTATGCTAAAAAAACAGACTATTATACCAATGGCACATATATTAAATGCAAAGACAATGTCTTAAAATAGCAAAAGATAATATAAAACTAATGTATAAAGAAACACAAAGTTTTTTTTAATAAAATGCAAACTGGATACCTAAAGAATATCCTCGAAACATCTAATAAACTTGTACACATTAACATATTATAGGACATTCTAAAATTACAATTTTAAGTGAGATAAAATAAATCCCATTTATAATAAAAGGAAACCTGATTAATTAGATTCTTACTAAATACAACTTTCTACTCATCAGATTTATAATGGATACAGATTTAAACAGTAAAGCAGCTATATGTATATAGTCTTTTACACATTCATCTAACAAAATACAGTGACCAAATAAACATAGTTCTATATGTATTTAAAATACTTACTTAGCATACGGTTAAGTATAGCACCCTAGACAAAGAAGAGGAAGAAAATGATTTATGTTCATATGTCCTGTGATCCATAGAAGCAATCAATCATGTGTTTGTCTGATTACTGAGAATATGCATATAAGTAAAAAGAAACATTTCCATCTACACCTAAGAGACAGGCTAGTGTTCCAAAGGGTTTCTTAAACTCCCTTAATTTCCAATTGATAATTTTATTGGGAAAGTACACTAAGTAACTACTTTCAAAAACTAACCAAAATAAGTTAAGTGTACCTCCTATATATATATATATATATATATAATTTATAGCTAGATGATCAGCTAAATTTCAGGAAGAACAGAAATCTACAACATGGGACTTGAAAAGTGATGTACATGTATTATAACTAGGATGATCCATAATCATAGCTATTTTTTATGTCAATGAACATTTGATTTAGATCCCTTTCAAGTCTATATGGAGTAAAACAAAACTGACTCTGAAAATGTACACTATTACATTGGTTCACTTAAAAAAAGGAACACACACAATTAAGTATCAAGAGAACTGTGGGTTGGATTTTCTTCCTTTTTCATCACTTCTATGTAAAAATTCTATATAAGAATGATCAAAAGAATTGTATTTGAATATAAGATTACTTACATAAAATCTTACTAGCAGTTAGAACACCTACACAAAGATATTAACCAGTAGTGATAGACTCTTTTATTGAACGGTGGCCAATTATTTCTTTTATTCATTTTAACAGATGGAGAAAATGCAGGTTTGTGTCCCATGAGTTAAATCACCTCTAAAATAATACAAGCTTGCACAAAATGATGCATTCTACCAATATTAGAATAACACTTAATATCAATAAAGGCAAAGGCAAACTTTATTCCTTTTTACAACCCTTTTAGTGCAAATAACCTATATGAGCATTTTCTAAATAATTAGAAAATGCCTATTATAACATATTACACATATAATGACTAATATGGAGTTCTTGAACATATTTTTATTAATGCTACTATAGATTTCCATCACATGCAATAATGAATGAATGAGTGGTAGGAAACACAAAAATATCCTTTACACATTAAGTATATTAATTGGAAAAAACATTTGGATAATTATTGAAATCCAAATTCATTTTTAATTTCTCTTAAATAATGGAGTTAATTCAGCTTGCTACATCTGCAGCAGCCAAGTTATAAGATTAAAAGTGAAAGGAAAAAAATAAAACATGAAACAAAAGAATTCACATGAAAATGCACAATAAGGTCAAGTTCCTCTTCACAGCACAAGAGAACGATGAGACATTTTCATACCTGAAACACGTTTGCTTCGTTCTTTAATAAACTGATCTCCATCTGCTCATGCCCTTGGAAATCTTTCAGCAGTACAACCTGCTATGCTCAAGTCCCATATAACTTTGTATTTCTCTGCTCATAATTAACTAATTATTCTCTAATCAATAGTGTAGATCTTGATTTTACAACATAAATTAGGTAAATGACATAATGGCTGGGGGTCAATCTCATTTTATTTACAAAGCCCAGCATGAGCATCCAACTTCATTGTATCTTATGTACCTGAACAGCAATGAATCTTATTAGCAGACCTACAGAAAGTCTTAAGACTGAGTACTGGGAGAAAGAGGCCTACATGTTTATTAAATTAAAAAAAAAAAAAAAATAGTATTTGCAAAGCATGTCCAGATCAGAAATATTTTAAATCACAATCCTTAGTGTTATGTAAACTGACAAAGTGCTGACTCAGACAAGTAGGAAAAAATTTCTGCCTTCATATATCATGCAACTCTAAAGCTGAGTCTCTTAAACAAGTTTTAATTGTTGAAATGATTTCAGAAAACTTAAAGAAAAATTAATGATGTCAATATATCATTCTGCTGCAGAGTCCTTCTGAATTTCTTGAAAAGATTTTGGTGAAATATTAATAAAAATATTCCCATACTGAGAAACAAGTGAAACAGTGGTAAGTTTTGTCAAATAAAGAATATTAAGTATTTAAAAATAATGATCTCTTTAAGTGTATGGGAGAAGGCGATGGCACCCCACTCCAGTACTCTTGCCTGGAAAATCCCATGGACGGAGGAGCCTGGTGGGCTGCAGTCCATGGGGTCGCTAAGAGTCGGACACGATTGAGCGACTTCACTTTCACTTTTCACTTTCATGCACTGGAGAAGGAAATGGCAACCCACTCCAGTGTTCTTCCTGGAGAATCCCAGGGATGGGGGAGCCTGGTGGGCTGCAGTCCATGGGGTCGCTAAGAGTCGGACACAACTGAGTGACTTCACTTTCACTTTTAAGTGTATGATGTAAAAACAGGGAAATAGGATAGTGAGTGTGAATATTCTTATTATTTATCATCAATATATTTTTACTATTAAAAACGCAAAATCAGATAAACAAACACATGAATAACGATATATAAATGATAAAAAAATTTCATTTACAAACTTAAAATGGATTAAGGTTAAGGCTAATCTCTGCTTTCATGTTAAACATAATCCTAATTTCAAATTTTAACAAAGTTACTATGGACAAAGGCTATGCGCCTTGATTCATTTCTGTGCCTAAAATACGGCTATCTCTGTAACAGGTATAAAATAAACACCTATTTAATTGAACTTACGTATAATAAAGAAGTTATACTGCATGTGTTGTAAATAGAATTACCACAATCCCTTTTACCTAGAAATAAATATTTTTGCAAATTTAAGGGCCTTTTAATGAGATTAAAGCCACATTCAATCAATCGATGTCAAGCACAACACCATGATTCTTTTAAAAAATATTATATACAAATGGTTGTCAAAGGATGTCCCTGGCCAGCAGCAGCAGCATCACTTGGGAACTTGTTAGAAAAGCAAAATTTCTGGCCTCATCCCAGAGCCACTTATTCAGGAACTGCAGGGAGGAGGAGGAGGGAGTAAAATGTAGAGGACTAAAAGAAGACTGGTGGTATGTGAGCAGTCTGCTTTTAAACAAATTCTTCCTGTGATTCTGATACACTACAAAGTTTCAGAACCACTGCTATATACTGTCATGTTATTCTTCTTGTATCTCCGAGTTATTTATTTTACCCCTTGATATTTCAGTGTTTTCTTTCCTTTCCCTATTATGTGACAATGAACCATCATTCACTTGTTTGGCTGTTTTCTCTTATATATGTCTGTAAAATATGAACAGTTTAGTGTATATCCCCTTAAGTATACACTAATATCTCCTCTGAATAACAACTGGACCAATTTCAGAAAAGGGTTAATTCTGTTCCCTGGAAATATAAGAGTGTCTAGGAGATTATTAGGAAAAAGTGTTTTATTTGTGATCTATGACCAAGATTCTTAGGGCTAGCACCAAATATGGAACAGGATATCTACCACAGAAGTATTAAAGTAAGACAGAGAATGAAGACAGTATGTTATTACAAACAGAAAAAGGTGGAAAGGATTTTGATTGACAGTGACATCAAAAGCATAAGACTTAATTATTTTTTCAAAATGAAAAGTCTAAAATAAAATGACCACTGGTAATTTCTCATCATGTATCAAAGGAGGATCAGGTCCCAATGAATTAGCCATTTCTTTTTTAAGGAAATGGAAATCTGCCATTTTTCTTAAATTCAGCAACAGTAATCATTACCAACTTTTTCTTAAGATTATACAGCAATAAACAGTGAGTCCTTCTCCTAAGGAAAAAAAAAGCCTACTGGTTTTGCTACAGGTTATTAATATTTTTCCTCCAATGTTACAAGGTCTTTCAATAAGTTGATGATCTCAGTTTATACATATTTTATATACATTCTACTTTTACTACAGATCCAATAAATTATGGTTCCTTAGTATAACTATAGATTACTAGCATATAGCAACTTTATATTGACACTTGCTTTTGATTATCTGTAACATTTCCTACTCTATTTCTAATGTTTAAACTATTTTCAATTGCCACTATACCTGAAAAGATGTCCCAAACCACATCTATAAATCAGGTAATTCCATGAGACGTGTTGACAATTTACATGTAAATATGCATTTCAATTTCAGCAAAGAGTCTCTTCTAAATCAGTTCAAGATGAAGTGATGAAATATTCAACATATTTCTGTCGTTGACTTAAAACAGGATCATTAAAGCTTGAAGATCAAATTTTAATTCTGCAAACCTTTGGAAAGATACAGATGTTGATGAAGATCTTTCATTTGGCAGGTTGTATAGTCAATAAGCTTTGTATCTCTCTCCTTATTTTGTAACCTCATATTTATGGTTGAGAAAAGTAAAATTAAACCAAACAGAGAAAGTTTGTATTAAGTCAATGAAGACTCGGTAAGTTTGGTTACTAAAAATATCTAGAGATCAACACAGATATATCTTATTTATTTAAAATCTGAAGTTGTAAAAACTGCATGCTAATAATACTAGTGCTTTCACACTAGAACTAATGAGTCAAAACTAGAATGGCATATTCTTTCACAAGTTTTCATTTTTGCTGAATTATTATAAGTAAAAGTAACATTTAATATAGTCTACAGTTGTTTCCCAATGTAGCGTTTCATATATGAATATGTGTATTAGCTGGATGAAACAGAACAGCAGACTAGTGGAATGCATTGTCTTTCTTATTTGTTACTTGATTTGTTCAACAACAATGAGTAGCACATTGCATGTAAGTCCGGCTTCCACAACTCTTTAGTAAGTCCAAACACTATATCATTTGCCAAAGAAGCAAGAGGGGAAGACATTACTTAATGGACAATTCTGACAAGACATTATCTAGTATTTTTCAACAATGTACATATCAAATGTTTCTGATTAAAAAAAAAGTTAAAGAAGGGAAAAAAAAAAAGAGAAAAAAAAATCCATAGAGGCAAATTAACTGCCTTGTCAGTCCAAGTAACAAACCAATCAATTACATTCTATTCAAACCTGACAAGCAAAGGCAACTTTTTGCAGTGATAAGCTTATGGGAAGGACAAGAGAGCTGTTCTCCTTTACTTTATGTACTCTATTGAGAGGGTTATCCACATTTAAAAAATCACACTTATAAAAGAGGTTTCCAGGATTGCCTCCGAGGATGAGCTGTGGCAGAGTTGGGTCTCATGAAGGGTATCTACACAGTAAAGTGATAAGAAAAGAACATTAACATTTAAAGATCACAGCAGATCTGCACTATGTCTTATGAAACACACTAAAAATAACCATGGTAGATTCAAATAACATATGATCTGGTTCAAACAGACAGATGCCCTGAATCTAAATGCCATGATCTTGCAAAGGTTTTTACTAGTTAAACTGGAACTATTCTATCATTAGAAACACTGAGTAGCCTCTTGTATTACTCTTATTGCTTTTAGTTGTCAAAATAAACCTTACTAAACAAAAAGAGAAAGCATAAAAATGATGAGGGGCTTGCATTTATACAAGCAAATATGTAGTTCAATCAACAAATGTTTTAAAAATAGCAGTTTGCTATCTTCTCATCAAATATAGCAATTTAGTAATGTTTGAGAAAGCATGCAACTATGCTAAAACCAAGTACACGTAATCAGTACAGTACAGGACTGGTTCTACTCAAGTAGAGAGTCTCAGGGAGGAAATTTTCAGATTCTTACTCCCTGGGCCTCCACTGCCTTCTTTTATTAAAGACTATATTGGAAATGCTTTGTTACAATTATGAAAAGTATATCCCTAACTAGCTATTTGAGTAGATCTGTGCAACAAGTGACACAATACATGTCATTGTAAAGACCTGGTCATTGATTATAAATACACTAATTTTGACCAAATTTTCGAAAGTCATTCATTTGTATTTATTTTCAAAACTTTCATCAATGTTTCTTGTATTTATTTCCCTATCAATAAACTTTCTGAGTGATTTTAGATGCCTAGCAATTTGAGGTAACTTTTTTGATTGTGGTAAACAAAATTTTATCATTCTCTTCAGATATTTACATCTGTGTATATGAGGTGAAATTGCCAACTAGTCACAAATCACAGAAAAAGTTCATTTCAATATTTATTAGAGAGATGTGTTTAATGCTTCTAAGTTCTACTGAGAAAAAGAAAGTGAAAAGTGGCACAATCACAGACAAAGTGCTACTGAAGAACTCCCATGCCAAACTGAATACTTCCAAAGCAAGGAAAAACAAAATTGTACAAGAAAAAAAGAATATAACATGAAACATAGTTTTCAGAGAAATATACTTATCAACATATGAGAAGTAAACAGAATGAACAGAAGTCCCTCACTGAATAACAAGGAAACAGACAGGAAGAGCTGAATTCCCTTGTTGAATAGTCACATGTGCTAACTTTTCTCAGCATTTCAGTCTGCAAGTGATGAGCTTTAAGCACATTCTAAACCTGTTATTCTGAGAAACGCTTTGTCAGCAGGTTAAGCACTACTAGATAAGCATAATGCAAGAGGAAGCAACCACATCATTTATCACAGAAGCACATTTAACTTGAACCTACATGTAAATACAATGGAGACTAGCAGACAACCCAAAGATGTATTTGTATTCGACACTGATAGGAATTTGAGTATAGAAACACTAGATAACATAAACATCTGCTTTAAATTCTAATTAAACTAGATTTAACTTTGAAAACACTAAAAAGCTATCACTAATATTCTTCCATTCTAAGACTTCACTTAATTTCCAGAATAAGTAATATGACTTATCCTGTGTGCTACCTTCCTAGGACAGAAGACTACTATATGGTCTTTTATATCAGAGGTTAAGCCTTGACTTTGTATTTATTCCATGTGCTTCTAATAAGTTTACTTACAAATTAATGTAGGAAAAAAGGGAATTAAATATTTTCAAAGGGCTTCCCTGAAGCAAGCTTCTTGTATAGTTGGAATTGCTGACCAAGAAGAAACATCTACTTTTGCCCCAATGAAGGCAAATACGCTAAAGAAGCATTTGTCTGGTCTGCAGGATGCCTAACGATTAGAGCATTCGCAACACATTCAAGACTGCCTAAACTCCAAACTGAATTCTACTACTTCCTGTTCTACCTATTTTGTGGTCTTGAACAAGTTAAAACTTCTCAGTTTCCTCAGTCATAAACTAGGGGGTAAAATGAATATCTGTCTAATTTGGAGTTGCCTTGAGGATTACATGAGATCAACTATGGAAAACACTAGCACATTGGCCCTTAATAAATACTCTATAAACTAATATAAAACTAAACACTCAGCAATTAACATGAACAATATTAGATTTATCAAACACTACAGTAGTATGTGTATTGGAAAGGAAGAAACTATATTCTAATAACAATTTATATAACACAGTTTCAATATATCTTTGGAATAGTTATCTAATCTCCAAAATGGAGATGTCCACACCTCATACGACTGCTGTTAAAAACTGAATGAGATAATACATTCAGAGAGCAGAGAAGAGGATCTGGGATATAGGAAGCATTATTTTAACACTAGCATTATTTTGATCTCTAGTTCATAAAGACTTTAAGGGTTCAATTATTAATAAAATGTTAAAATATGATTTTCTTATATTTTATTATCTAGACTTCAAAATCCATCAACTCCAACATTCATATCCTATCTACAAATTCTAATTCCAATTACTATGTCTATTCCATATGTCCAAAACTATACAAATCTATACAAACACCACAAATCAAAACCTTGTTACAGGAGAACAGATAAAACGGGATGTTTGATTTAAAAAAAGAAAAAGAAAAATCAGAAAACAATATTGTTGGTTTCTAACACTAGAAGTTAGATAATGTTTGTTTTATATGATTCTAATGATTGAAACTGTCTAGAAGAGATACCTTAGCTGACTTGGAGAAGGAAACTGCCAGTGATCAGAGCAGCCTCTAGAGGGAATGGGTGACTCACACACTTCTTTCCTGGCAGGGGCTCTTTGCCTGTTACTTAAGTAGTGATACTGAGCAGATGACTCAAGTGCCAAATTGACAGTGAGATCCTTTTCAGAACTGTATAGGATTTGTTTTGAAATTACTATGAGTTACAAAATCTGAGAAAACATGAGGCTGAGACCTTCATTTTATAGATGAGAAAATGACTATAATGGTAACGTAATTCAAGGTCATTCATCTAACCAGTAGCAGAGCTGTGGGTGTAATACCAGTCTTTCTAAATAACTGAGTAACCCCTTTGATGTATAAGTTAACAATATTAACACATTGCAATAAATAATGAGTATAAAATTACAAAAAATAAATTTTACTGAAAAATAAATGTGTGAAGTGAGAAATATTTCACTGCTATATATGATAAAAATTATAACATTTACTACTCTAAAATTGCATACTCCAGAAATACCACACTTCACTATGTAATTAATGGTTACCATGTTCAGGCTTCTGTTTTTTTTACAATTTACTAGTCTATAATGCATTTATTTTAGAAAGAAAATTTAAAAATTCAAACACAGATAACAAAAATATTTATAAATCATACTAAGTTATTTGAAGGTTTAATATAGATTTGAAAAATCAATAAATGTCATCATTGAATACTAAATGTGTGAGGCAAGTTAGCCACTCCACATGTCTAATCAAATCATCACATCAGCTTAGTTATAAAGGAAAAAATATATACTGAATAAACATTTTCTTTTCAACCCAAATTTTATCAGAATACTATTCTAATAAGAAAGATTCAGTGGCAGCTGGTCTACCTGCATTATCCAATTACATATATTTTGAACATTAAACATCCCTTTCCCAATTTTTACTAACAGAAGACCATTCTTAAAAAAAAAATTTCAAGTATAGCTTCCTTCACAAGACTCAGTTTATTTTTGAATTTCCTCCTTAAAATCCAATCTCTTCGTGATGTATTATACAGCATCAGTTTGGTTCTAAAGACATTAACTTAAACCACTGACATTAACTTAAACCACTGTTTTTTATAAAGCTAGGTCTAAGGCACAAAGGCAATATCCTTAGTGTTAGGGATGACTAAGTAACTCCCAAGAACAGTAGTATAAAGCATTCAATTTTAAATTTTAGACCCTTTTACCCTAAATGATTCAGCAAATATTCAAGACAACCTTGGAGTGGTGCTATTCGGAAAACAAAGAACAGCTGGGTTCAGGAGAAAATGAAGAAGCAGGAGAACATGTGGCCTGCTCAGACAGGGAGGATTCTGGTGGACTTCCTTTAGTGACTGGAGTTCAGGTTTAGGTCATTTAATCAGGCAAGGAATAAACCAGAAAGTTGGAGGAATCAACATATATTAGAGCTAAAGAATGCAGTTATACCAGTTTTACTAGCAATAAAAAAAAGTGGACAGCCAAGGCAAACAGATTGGAATCCAAGGAGGCCTCATTGGAACTGAGAAACACAGCCAGGGAAAAAGAGGAAACAATGAAGAAGCTCAAGTGTACAGAATAACATAGTAGAGAACAGTGTAGACATCGTAAGTCAGCCAAAAAAATGGGAAAGGAAAGAAAAGGAGAGTTTGGTTTAATACACCCCTTTCTTCCTTGCCTCCTCATTTTTGGCTAATTATCTGCTGTAAACACTGGTGTGGAGTTACGTCCCCTGCATGTACTGAATCCTTTCCATTTATTTGTCCATCAGTCTAAGTTCGAGGCCCCCAAACTGGTCATTCATCACACAGGTCACCACAATATCAACCTCATAAAAGTACTATTCTCCCTGTTATCTCTGACCTTCAGTGAATCCCCACTGTGTGTACTTAAGTGCTTAGTCGCCTCAGTAGTGTCTGACTCTTTTGGACCCCATGGGGTGCTCCCCACCAGGCTCCTCTGTCCATGGGATTCTCCAGCAAGAATACTGGAGTGAGTTGCCATGCCCTCCTCCAGGGGATCTTCCCAACCCAGGGACCAAACCCACATCTCTTACGTCTCTTGCATGGGCAGGCAGCTTCTTTACCCTACTCTCCAAGTCTTTAGCATGAATCCAGGCCCCAATCTACCTTCAATCTACATCACAAATGACTCACAGGATCCCACTCTATGTCTTTCAGTTCAGTTCAGTTGCATCTGACTCTTTGCGACCCATGGACTGTGGCATGCCAGGCCTCGCTGTCCATCACCAACTCCCTGAGTTTACTCAAACTCATGTCCATTGAGTAGGTGATGCCATCCAACCATCTCATCCTCTGTCATCCCCTTCTCCTCCCACTTCCAATCTTTACCAGCATCACAGTCTTTTCAAATGAGTCTGTTCTTCATATCAGGTGGCCAAAGTATTGGAGTTTCAGCTTCAACATGAGTCCTTCCAATGAACACTCAGGACTGATTTCCTTTAGGATGGACTAGTTGGATCTCTTTGGACTCTCAAGAGTCTTCTCCAACACCACAGTTCAAAATCATCAATCCTTCGGTGCTCAGCTTTCATGCATTAGAGAAGGAAATGGCAACCCACTCCAGTGTTCTTGCCTGGAGAATCCCAGGGATGAGGGAGTCTGGTGGGCTGCCATCTATGGGGTCACACAGCGTCTGACATGACTGCAGCGACTTAGCAGCAGCTTTCTTTAGAGTCCAACTCTCACATCCATACATGACTACTGGAAAAAACCACAGCTTTGACTAGATGGACCTTTGTTGGCAAAGTAATCTCTCTGCTTTTTAATATGCCGTCTAGGTTGGTCATGGCAACCCACTCCAGTACTCATGCCTGGAAAATTCCATGGATGGAGAAGCCTGGTGGGCTAGAGTCCATGGGGTCGCAAAGAGTCAGACATGACTGAGTGACTTCACTTTCACTAGGTTGGTCATAACTTTCTTCCAAGGAGTAAGAGTCTTTTAATTTCATGGCTGCAATCACCATCTGCAGTGATTTTGGAGCCCCTCAAAATAAAGTCTGCCACTGTTTCTACTGTTTCCCCATCTATTTGCCATGAAGTGCTAGGACCAGATGCCATGATCTTAGTTTTCTGAACGTTGAGTTTTATGCCAACTTTTTCACTCTCCTCTTTCACTTTCATCAAGAGGCTCTTTGGTTCTTCTTTGCTTTCTGCCATAAGTGTGGTGTCATCTGTATATCTGCAGTTATTGATATTTCTCCTGCCAATCTTGATTCCAACTTGTGCTTCATCCAGTCCAGCATTTCTCATGATGTGCTCTATGTCTTTAATCATATTCATTCTCTTCAAGGATCTGGTACCTCTTATCACAATCTTCTGAAACCTACTCATACTTCAAGATCCAAGTCAAATGTCACCTTCGTTTATATGGAAATTTCTCCCTCATCCTTTTACAAACATCCCCATTCCCATATAAAGTCTTATGCCTTTATATATCTTCCAAATGACAATTTGATGAATAAATAAATGGATTTTAATTTCCTTAATATTAAATAGTTTAGAAAATGAATTTGATGAGACTAAACATAAGAATCTTATTATTAAAAGAACTGGAGGGAAATAGATCCCATAATTTCTTTACAAATGAAAGCTTCAAAAGCACAATCAAAAAATTTTTTTGGTCAGAGTGCTTAATATACTCACTATAAGAAACTCAACTTTCCTTTTTAAATGATCTACATTTAAAGGCCACGTCACAACAAGGCAATTTTTAAAATTCTTTAATTATTGACTCAAATGAGTAACTGACAAACGAAATGGGTCTGGAAGATTTCAGTCACTTAAAAAGCAAGTTACTGACATGTAATTTCTCTTGGATGTGACTGAATCCCATTGATTTAGTCTTTCCTAGGCCTATTTTCCTTGTGTAGCAGGGCCTGTGTCCATCTGATTTACTAAGCATCTACAGAGACGACCTAACAAGTTTTATTCAAGCAGAATTCTTCCTCCACTTGCTATTATCTGGAGAGAATACACTTAAAAAGTTACTTTCATGTAGTTCAGTCTATCAATTCTCACAGTATTCAACTGGCTAGATCACACTTAGGACACTTAAGATCATGGGCTTCATTTATTATCTATGTACTGAAAAATGACACACACACACACACATACACACACAGAATGCATGAACAATTTTATACTAAAGTTAAGTCATAATCACTTTTTTAATAGTATAGTTAGAAGGTAATAATTACCTTCACTTTTCTCAAACTTGCCAAAGTATTTTAGGAAAACAGACAAACATTAAGTACCTCATTAAAAATTGTTTGTGGAGTTCTTATATTCAACTTTTAAAGAAACCATGGAATATTCAGATAAGGGTCAAAGGAAAGTCATAAGGAATTATATAACTGATACAGTATATCTGAGAGAAAGGCTGAGGAAACGAGTTATTCACTTCTTTTTTTTCCTAAAATTTTCACTTTAATTCACCAAAGAATTAAAATAACAGTATAATAAAACAAACTTTGATTAAATAACAACATGCCCTTGCCTAACATAAATTAAATATCAAAACAAGCAATTTGGGCAAATGCAAGTAGGTACTGAACCCAGTGGTTCAATCTTAGGTAAAGAATTCCCCTGACAAGCAGGAGATGCAGGTTTGATTCCTGAGTTGGGAAGAGACCCTGGAGAAGGAAATGGCAACCCACTCCAATATTCTTGCTAAGAAATCCCACTGTTTTAGAAACAGGTAATAAACTCTGGAATTGACAGTTTAATTTTCAGATAATTATAATACATGTAAGGGAACAAAGAGCACAAGAAATTTTTCTCTGTCTCTTTAATATGCAGGGCTTTAAAGGAAAAAAATCCAATTTAACAGTAAACGAATCTTTTGAACACTTATTGTGTTCTAGTTTCTAACTCTGCTGCTGCTGCTGCTAAGTCACTTCAGTCGTGTCAGACTCTGTGCAACCCCATAGACAGCAGCCTACCAGGCTTCCCCGTCCCTGGGATTCTCCAGGCAAGAACACTGGAGTGGGTTGCCATTTCCTTCTCCAATGCATGAAAGTGAAAAGTGAAAGTGAAGTCGCTCAGTCGTGTCCGACTGTAGCGACCCCATGGACTGCAGCCCACTAGGCTCCTCCGCCCATGGGGTTTTCCAGGCAAGAGTACTGGAGTGGGGTCCCACTGCCTTCTCCGTTCTAACTCTAGATCTACTAACTAATAAAGTTAATGTATACCGAAATTGTAATTGATAAAAATAAAAACTCAAGAAGAAAACAATCTAATTGCAAATCAAACTCTCTGGTTTTTTGTTTGTTTTTTTTTTTGCCAAGCTGCATGGCTTGCAGGATTTTAGTTTCCTGGCCAAGGATTAAACCTGGGCCAAAGCCAGGAAAGCACCAAGTGCTAATCACTGGACTGCCAGGGAATTTCCCAAACTTTAATTCTAAGAGTACTACAGGGTAAGCAATGAGGTGTAAAGGAAGCAATGTTATGCATATTTCATGCACATATGTGCTTATATTTATTTATATAGAAAGTTATTACTTACCAGTTAAAAAAAAAAAAAGAGGTTTAATTAGACTTAAAAGTTTGCCCACTGATAACATGTCTATCTGATATTAATAAATCACACATAGTTACCAAAAATTGTTTTCAGGGATTTCTACGATGGCTAAACAAACATCAGAACAAGAAGATCTAAGAAGTTTTCAAAGTGAGCAATTTTATATATGGGACATAACACTTCTTTTATAATGGGTGCCGAATTTAAAAAGATGTGACTGCGAAGATTAAAGCTCAAGAAATGTATGAAGAATTAAACTTTTTGTACCATTTACATTCAAGTGACCAGACTAAATCAATAAAATGTCATAAAATAAAGTAGCTATTGTCACAAAAGGGAAATATGGAAACTCAACGATGTACAGTGACACAACACTGCAAAAGATTTATTTCCAGTAAGTACTTAAACAATGAAAAGATTTGTGCAGTTAATCCAGATGGAGTTATATTCTCCAAAATTAAAATGAACCTAAAATGATCAACAGTCCAGATACTAGAATAAAAGTGTTAAAAAGTATAAACATTTTATTAAAACTAATAATATTGTTTGTAGGGCATGTAAAAACACAACTGTGCACTATCATAGTGTCTTTATAAAGAGTAGGATTATTATAAGAAGTTAATAATAGAACCTGTAGAAACAGTGTGATAATGAACACTGAAGTCAAGAAGTCTGGGTCCTAAGCCTAACTCACACTAACCAAATGATCTTTTAAAAGCTGTCTGTCCAAATAATCACAAAAAGATTACAGCATGCCAAGTTTTATTCTGGCACTTGAGATAAAAGTATAACTCTTTCATTAAATTCACAGTCTGATGGAGGGTCAAGACTCTATACAGGAGAGATTTAATACAAAGTAACAAGCATTATTAGCATGTAGGCCTGCAATAAACGGTCAATAAAACATATAGGCAGACAGACTATCTTTGCTTGATTAGTAGGAGAGAGCAGGCTAAGGAAAGGATTAACAAGAGTAAACACTAACAAGATTAAAGCAAGTGTTACAAGGTAGTAGGAATTTATCAGGGAGAGAATACGTGGAATAAAATTTGAAGAAGTACAGAGGAGATTTTTAAAAGAGTATATCAGAAAAATGTTTTGCTGGCATTTGGCTATACCAATCAGAAATTAAGTGGAGAGTCTGGCTAGAATTAAAAATTTGGGAGTATTCTGAATTAAAAGAAAGAAGACATCAAAGATGAGATCACCAAGGACTGTGTAGAATGGAAAAAAAAAAAAAAGAAACTTGGACAGAGGTTTAGGAAGAGCAACAAGTGCAAAGGTAGAGATGTCCACAAAAGGACTCTCTAGAGAGATGGACATGAACTTGGGCAAACTGCAGAAGATGGTGAGTGACAGGGAGGCCTGGCGTGCTGCTGTCCATGGGGCTGCAAAGAGTCAGACATAACTCAGCGACTGAACAACAGCAACAATCCAGAGAGATAGAATATCTAAGAGAATGCCATGAATTGAAAGCTAAAGGAAAGGAATCAACTGAGAAATTGAAGATAATTACAGAAGAGTAGGAAATAATCAGAGTCATGATGATTGGGATCCAGGGGGCACTGATGGTAGACATGATAGTTTCAGAAGGAAAAGGGAACACCTCTTCTACTAAACTGTTATGAAAAGAGAGCAAAGGGTGGTGGAAGACAGAAGCCTACGGATGTAAGTAAGTTATAGCTTCCGTGTCAGAAAGTTTAGGGATTTCTGTCTGATGGTTTCTGTTTTGTATGTGAAGCAGGAGACAAGGTCATTTGATAAATATGAAGGAAGAGAAAAGATGATGAGATAAGGAGCATGAGAAGAATGGACACAGGCACTCTCAGAAATGAAAGTTCAAGCTGACTAGGAAAATATGGAAGGACTGCCAGATAACACTGAGGACCTGATTTATAATAATCAGGTACGTTAAAAAAATATACATATGAACCAATTAGTGAATTATTTATATCCTAGTAGACATATACTTTCACTCTGTTTATAAGTTTGTTTCTTAACTAACTAAAGTTAAAATGTGCACAAAAAACTTACTTGAGCCACTTTTAGTATCTTCTTTGAGGAAGAATTATTATATTTATTATATTTCACTTAAATATGTTTTCCCTAGAATTAGCAGTTTCTCAGTAAAAGTTTGCACAAGATTTTTATTGGCTTAGGCCAACTAATCATAGTCATGTTTTTTTTTAATATTTAATTAGCCTTTTTGTGTGTGTAGTCAATTAGGACTGTATTTTAAAGTGTAAGTAACTTAAAACTTTGTAAAAATTTTTTAATGTTTTACTCACAATCCTACCATACTAAAAAAAAATAGCATGCTTATTTCTTGCTCCCTTCCAATCTCTAGGTATCTGTTATGTAACAACTGAGGAGCATATACTTATATTCTAAAATACTTTTCTTCATTCCCATGTAATTATCTTGTAATCTACAAAAGATACATATTTTTTGTTCTACTAATTTGCTATACTTATCATTCCCCTCCCATACCATGTTTAAGCTGCTTTTATTCTGGGATTTGTGTATTTTGAGTATGGATAATTTTACTACTATTAATATGGCTATAAATATTCTTTAAATACTTTTCTTTGAATATTTCCTTGTGATAAAATCCAAAGAGGAAGGTTATCATAAAAATAAGAGCACATGTAAAGCCAGCACAACTGAAATAGGACAAAATTAAATTTTTCCTCACCTCAAAACAAAAAACGTAGAATTACATATAAAATATACAATATTTACAAATCAGACACTTTCAAATGTCTGAAAATAACAAATATTGTTATTCTTATTAATTGTCAGTGTTTGAATCACTTGACAATTTGTAAAACAGTCAAGTTAGAAAATAGACTATTGTGTGTATTCATCTGTGTGTTTGTGTAACCAATACAAATTTCTTTCTCAAGTTAATAACAATGATAATTTTACAAAGTTAAGTGTTATACTGAAGGAAACAAGCAGTATTCTACCAGAAGTTAAAACTTAAAGAATTATGTTCTACAAACAGTAATTACCCTGAATGACTTTAAAGATGTATATTTTATTTTTTTACTTTTGCTTTTGTTTCCATTCAACTTTCAGAAATCATCATAATTTTCCTAAATTATTCATAGTTGCTTTTTAAATTACATATTTAAAATTCTTACCCAACACAGAAAAGAGTGCTAGAGCTAGTCTTATAAACGTAACTATGCACATCACACAGGCACACACAGACAAATGAAGATATTAACAGGAATGAAATAATCTAGAGATTAATTACCAAGTGAGGAGAGTAAAAAGGGCCAGAGAGGTAGCTCATAGGCATAATCCAAGTCAGCAAGAGCCACTGAAAGGATTAACTGCACGGGGAAAGACGCCTGGGACGCCAGTCACTGGCGCAAAACAAAGAACTATGTACTATACCCAAGTACCGATACAGAAACAGCAAACAAAACCAAAAAAAAATAAAAAGGAAAGAAAGAACCAGTGTCTTTTATTGCCATGGAATTACCCCAGGAAGCCAAATTAGAAATTCTCAAACTGTTACTAATTTTCTTCCAGATTAAAATGGAAAGAAAATTCAGACTGTTACAAATTACAAAATAAAGTACAGTTTTATTTCCTCTACTCTGACTAAAATTGTATTATGACCTAATCTGATTTAACTTAACTGACTCTGTATTGCCCAAGCAGTTAAAATTAGCAAAAATTAACAATACACATATTTTCAGATTAAAGAAAATTCAGATGTCAATGAAGTAGGAACTATCCTTAGAAACACCAGAGGAATGTGAGGGTAATAAAACTCATTTAAGAATTTAAAAGTATCTTAACTCATAGAACAATACAGCCATGAAGGAAAAAATGAATGGAATTACTATAAGTTACATTAAAGTATGATGAAAACTACCATCCCAATCTAAATAAGGTTTGAACATTTTGTATATAAAAATGACATTAACTAAGCCAAGTTCCCAGTAATATCTGATGAATATTACTCTTAAAATATTAAATATGAATGACTTTAATTAAAATCTATAGATTCTCTATTCTCTTCATCTATGTAAAGGGCATACTATGTGATAAGCATGGAGAGAGCCTGGGACTGGAATAATTAAAATTAACTTAAATATCAATATATGGTACTGGGAGATGGGAGGGAGGTTCAAGAGGGGTGGATATAAGTACACTTACAGCTGATTCATGTTGATGTATAGCAGAAACAAACACAATAATATAAAATAATTATCTTCCAATTAAAATTAAATGAATTTTAAAATGATACAATTATTGAGGTTTTTTAATGTGCATAAGCCTTTTTCTGGAATTTTTATTCCTTTCTGTTGGTTGTTTTGTCTAGCCCTACACTAATAAAATAAAACCAACACAACATTGTAAAGCAATTATCTCCCAATTAAAAATTTAAAAATATTTTTTAAAGATATGGTACTTACACACTAAGAATCATGAATTGACCAAGACATACAGACTAAATATAAATGATTGAGAAGTCCTCATTCCAGAGAAAAACAGGAGATCATTTTAGATAAGAGCAAGTTAAAGTTGGGGCTTCCCTGGTGGCTCAGATGGTAAAGAATCTGCCTGCAATGTGGAAGACCTAGGTTCGATCCCTAGGTTGGGAAGATCCCTTGGAGAACGAAATGGCAATCCACTCCAATATTCTTGCCTGGAGAATCCCATGGACAGAGGAGCCCAGAAGGCTACAATCCATGAGGTCACAAAGAGTTGGACACGACTGAATGACTAATGTAACATAAATTAAAGGTGAAGCAAGATGGCATGAAACTAAGTGAAAGTTTTAGGAAGGAGAACTAGGTTATTCCAAACTGTGAATAACTGAAATGAAGACTAAAAAGACCGAGGTCAGGTGTGGAAGACCTTAGACCATGTTTTAGACTCTGGATTTACCTTGTAACAAACAAGAAGCTTCTGGACAAATTTAAGTACAATGTGAACAAATTCTTTAGACAACTAGATGGAGACTGGAGACATTCAAACTATTGATGGTGCTGGTTACTATAACAGACTAAGAGGGAGTTAATGAAGGCATATAACCTCCTTCTATTCATTTAATCCTCACAGCAATTCTATGAGGTAGAAACAATTACTATTCTCAGTTTATAAATGAAGAAACTAAGGCACAGAGATCGCTGCAGATGGTGACTGCAGCCATGAAATTAAAAGATGTCTGTGCCTTGGAAGAAAAGCTATGACCAACCTAGATAGCATATTAAAAAGCAGAGACATTACTTTGCCAACAAAGGTCCATCTTGTCAAAGCTATGGTTTTTCCAGTAGTCATGTATGGATGTGACAGTTGAACTATAAAGAAAGCTGAGTGCCAAAGAATTGATGCTTTTGAACTGTGGTGTTGGAGAAGACTCTTGAGAGTCCCTTGGACAGAAAGGAGATCCAACCAGTCCATCCTGAAGGAAATCAGTCCTGAATATTCATTGGAAGGATTGAAGCTCCAAAACTTTGGCCACCTGATGCAAAAAACTGACTCATTAGAAAAGATTGATGCTGGGAAAGATTGAAGGCAGGAGGAGAAGGGGATGACAGAGGACGAGATGGTTGGATGGCATCACTGACTCGATGGACATAAGTTTGAGCAAACTCTCGGAGATGGTGGAGGACACGGAAGTCTGGTGTGCTGCAGTCCATGGGGTTGCAAAGAGTTGGACACAACTGAGGGACTGAAATGAACTGAAGGCACAGAGATTATATAACTTACTCAGAGTCAAAACTAATAACTGTTGGCGGAGAATTTGAACCCAAATAATTTGGGCCCCAGACATAAGCATTTTAACCACTGTTCTGCCACTGATAGGAACTAGAGTAAAACACTGAAATAGGAAAAACAAAAGCTTTAAGAAGGAATGTTCGTCACCAATGTTATTAAATGCTGAAACAAGAACAAAAATGAAGAGTACTTAGAAAATTAAAATGTCTTTGAATTTAGCAATTCAGAATTTATCAGTGACTTCTTCAATTAAAACTATAATTTTGCCTTTGTAATCAACCACCAAACACAAATTCAATTTCCTCAAGGTCCAATCACCAAACACTATTAATAAGGTCCAAAACATTATATAAAAAGTTACAAAATTGAAAAGAAGCTTTAAGGAGCTTGAAAATATGCATTCTCAATATTTAAAAAGTTACAAAATAGTCTCTGAAAACAAATTGTTTTTAAATCAAAAGAATTTGACATATACTAGTAAAGCAAACTAACATTTTATATTATGCTATACAAAAATATAAAATAAAACTATTTTTAAATGACATAGTATCTCTGCAGGTCTTTAAAAATATTTCAAGCAAAACTGCACATAGATCATCCAAAGGGCAAAGACAAATATATGCACTGCCTGACTAGGTAATGTATGAGATATTAGTTGGTTATGTCATAATAACACATATTGGTTTCTTCAGACATAAATATCATAACATATAAAAAGTAAAACTTGTTTTGCCAAAAGTATCATTAGCAAGCGAAACACACACACACAAAATACCTGAAAGAAAAGGCCTGTAATCTACACTAAAAATATGTGATAAACTCACCTTTAAAAAAAGTAGAAAATATCTCAATAAGGAGGCACAGGATATGGAAAGACAACACATGGATGAGAAAATCCAGATGGCTAATCAATATATGAATAAATAACTCAACAACACAGTCACAAAATAAAATAAAACTGTCAATTTCTATCAACCAAATTGTAAAAAACTTACACAATAACATCCTCGAACAATTATGTATATTGGGAAAGATACAATAATATATATTAAAATGTAATACATACATACAGTTTGGTCTAGCAAACTCAATTTGAGATAGAAATCAAAAAAAACATGAATTTCCATTTATAGATAAGTATTAATAAATTATGGTTTATTTTATTATTTTATTGCTATTTAAAAGACTGGTTTAGTTCTATATTTACTGAAAAAGTCCACTATGTGTTTTCAAGTTTAAAAAAAAAAAGGGACATTTCAGAGTAAAGCCTACAATAGCTTTAAAAGGGAGAGAGGGAGGAAGCCAGCCAATACGCCCTGAATATTGGGGCATATTTCGTTTGCACTTAGAAGAAAGAAGTATGGCTGATTATACACCAATTGACTATGTCTGTTACCTCAAATGGAAAGGGTTTTGAGGAAACAAAGTGAAAATAACGTTTCTTTGTACACTTATTAAGCAATTAAAAACAACATATATTGCATTAATACTTAAAAAACAATCTGTTAACAAATATGCTCTAATCCAGTATGCCAGTATCTCCAAAATAAAAGGCTATCTGTATATGCCAAACATTTATTATACTGATGTTTTTTGTTTTTCCCAGAATTGTATGTATATGTATGTATAATGTATGTATACAGTTTCTTCATGAACATGTTTAAATTTTGTAACTATTTTTAACTACAATGTTAGAAAATATTATGGTAATAGTTATGCAAAATAGCACATTATAAAGTATCTTTTTTTTTTTAATCTTACTTTTATGTAATGTTACAATCCCCCAATCATAAATTGTGGTATTTTAGGTCAAATAATTCTGCCCAGAACTCTGCCACAAAAGGACTTCCCATCTTCTTGAGAATGCTCACAAAGCATCTCTTCTCTTCTGGAAAGCCTTGCTCTATTTTTCCCTACTTGCTTAAACCTACCCATTCTTTTACAAATCCATTGGCTTTACTGGCTACCACTGTTTCTTTTTTTTACAATTATCTTATTGGGTAATCCTATACTACCAGTTCCTATTATCTGAGAATTTTCAGAAAACTGATTATTTCTACATAAGAAATTTCTGTGGCTTTCCAGTCATAATGATGGAGAGTTGGCAGGAAGAAAGGAGGAAGGAAGAGGGGAAAGTGAAGGAGGGTAAGAGGGAGGGAAAAAAGAAAAAAAGGAAGGAAGAAAGTGAAAAAAAAAAAGGAAAGCAAAAGAAAGGTACTTGTTCAGTAAGGCATACTTTAATTATATCACTAACAAAATGCCAAATCATTTTTAGTTGAAAACATAGGGATTTATATCCACACTGCATATTATTCTAATTAGTTCTTTTGATCTATATAATCATCTGAAGACAAAGAACTGTTGAACTCAATGTAAATCCTCCCATTCTGAGACATTTGCAAGAAAGAGCAGCAGAATTAAAGTCCGTCAGGCAACTAAATACAATCGACAATAGAGTTCATAAAGAGTGATGGTCTCATACTAAAGCCAGCTAGGAAAACGGGCAGATTGAGAAATTTCAAGTTAAATTTCCATTTCTTTAGTTGAAATTGCACCTTTTATGAATATTCCTATTATCCCGGGGATTCAGGGGAACCAAAGTAGTGTTTAGTCAAATACTATCTGATGTATCTTTTTTCAAAAGTGAGCTATTAAGAGATATGTATGTGCAAAATACACTTCCAAGGTTTTCGGTTTTGTTTTTTAAATTATTGTGTGATGGGGCCCATATCCAGGCACTCCATATCAACTCTAAAACAGAGTCCAATGCTGTACAAGTGTTACAAACTATATTTTAGTAAATTACTTTCCTTTTCTCAGCATGTTTCCACAGGGCAAAAAAGTTTTACGTGGGACAACTTTATGACTTCATTCCCAACAGAAATGTGCCCTCTCAAAGTTAACAGGCATTGATCTTTAGACCAGTGAGCCTATAAAATCAGCTCTAATAATACACATTTAAGTGACAATAAAAAGTAGGATACTTTCTGGTTACACGTAATAGGTAAGGTCTATGTAATTACTAAACAAAGCTGCCCTGATTTACTGACGTGTCATTTCTGACCAAGAGTTACTAGGAAGAAAAAAGGAGAGGGGAGGACAAATGGACAAAAAAAATTAACTTGAAAGAATAAAAACACTGCTTTAAAGATATAATAGAACTAAATGATTTGTGTATCACAGTTAACATAAAATGTAAAGGGGTAATAGTCATGTTACTAAAAAAAATTTAACTTATTTATTTTGAAAACAGATTCCTATAATAGAATTCAGTGCTTGGTCACTCTTCCCCTACATTCCCATCCTAAACTTTGGTTTCTTTTTAATGAAAAAAAGGAGTCAGCAAAACAAAATGCCACCATTAAATCATTCTGCAACATTTTGTGTCAAAAATGTAATGGGAAATGCACACATCAAGGGAAAGGTTACTGTTCTTCCAGAACATCTTTTCACTTGGTTCACGGCTCATCCTTCTACATAACCGTGCAGGCACTGCTGACGGTTTTCTCTCTCGGTTTAATGTGGCATTTGAAGGATTATGGCATTTTCAGAAACCACAGTGCAGTGATTTTAGTGGTTATCTGACTGAAAGTGATACTGCGACTCAGAATAACTGCGCTGTTTATGTGCAGTGGTAAAAGTCAGCTACCAACTCTTTTCACATTATCAACCTAGTTCCTGATTGCATATTTTCTTAATAATACACGAGTTCAGTCTAGAAACTAACGCCAGAATTAGAGAAAACTCCATTTAAATGGGAGCCTGCTGTACACAGGCATACTATATTTAATTTTAAATATTATTAACTGCATTGTTATAGAAAGAGTTAACTCAGCAGTTGGTTAATCTTAACTCATTTCAGTTTAGGATAAATGTAACTGAAACTGTTTCACAAAAAGGGTTAAAATAAACAATTAAAAGGAATATTCTTAGAAATTAAAATGAAAAGAAATCATATATCATACATGTAAATCAATTAAGAACTATAAAGATACAGTAAATGAGATATGCTATAAATACCCAGGTAATATTTTAATCTACTAATATTTGAATAGATTACTTATATTAATATATTTAAAGTATATTTTAAAAAAGCTCAATCTATAAAATTTTATTTTATAGAATTAAGAAAATAAAAAACTTTCCAAAGTGAAAGAAAACAGTTTCTACTATAAACTATTTCTCACAAACCTACATCTCAATTAGTAAAAAATGAAAAGTGGCTGCCTTAAAATTAATTCATATGCTCTGGTAAGCTATGAGCTATAAAATATATAATTGACAACAAAATTAGAAAAATAATATGGATTAATACGATAAAAAAATAGCATTGTTGGTAGGAGGTTTGTGCTGTAAATTGTTCAAAATCGCAGACTGCGGGGTATTTTTCATTTCTGAATTTCCTTCTCTTATCCTTTAGTCTATGATATAATGAAATCACAGAACGTGAAAATTAAAAGCTATCTTCAAATATATCTAACACATTGCTTAATTTATAAATGAGATAGATGGTTTCCAGAAAAGCTGTCTGCATCCTCAAGGTGACACAGTCTTCAAACTCTCAGTTTTAGTCCTATACCCTCCACCATCATTTTGCCTGGTTAGTTATCTAATGAAGTTTTCAAGTGAGGTTCATTTTTTGAGCCTATTAAGATAAACATTCAATGTACTATCACTGCCAGAGAGAGACTGTCCTTAATAAGCAAGAAAATTATATTCCTGGCTTTCCTAATCAATAATTTCTTCATATATGTTAACAGTATTATGTGGAAAATTAGAGCTGTAATAATGACATATACCGCATCTAAATAATAAGTGAATAGGGTGAAATAAGGGAAAAATGAGGTTTGATAACTTACTTTTATCCTTATTCAAAAAACAGAGATATAAATATGAAAACATTTGTTCAAATACAACAATGTTATAGCTAATACACACACATTCACATATGTACATTTTAAAACTGAACAAGATCACCCTAAGGTTAAAGAATTCTGAGGTTATGTATTTCTGAGATTTAAGTCTCAGTTTTATGTATGCTAAAGAATCAACTAAATGATGCAAAACTTCCCAAGTGGGGAACAAATTAACATTTATTTTACAAAGATTCTGAAATGACAACGTTCTTATTTGCTCACTGAATTTCAAGGGACCACAATTCTTCATCTACTAACTTGTATTGTTCTATTCATTTAAATAATCTCTCTTCTCAAAAACAAAACCCTCAGATCACAGGTAATTAAAAGGCTGACTACAACAGAGGTAAATCTGTTTTTCAAATTTAATCTACCAAATGCAAATATACTGCACTTGTGATCTTTTTTTTTTTTTTTTCCACAACTGGTGGTTAATACAAATACTCACCTCTCTAAAATTTCACATCATTGTGCCTATAAACTCAAGATTTCTTCAGTCTATTGTTAGAATGATGCTGTTGTATTCTTCAAGACAACACAGAGGGACTACAAAAGCATTTAGTAAACAGATGACCACAATCAAAATGACGAGTGACCAAAATGGTAAAGATAAGATGCATCACACATTTTCACAAACAGCAGCTTCAATTAATATATGCAACATTATGTATGCGATTTAAGTATGTACACATATACCATTTTAATGTGTATACATATAACATAAATACAATGTAAATACATTCATATACCCTTCAACCTGAAAGTTATTTGTAAAAGATGTAACTTGCCCCTGAAAAAAGGATAGAGCATATTTCCTTAAAAACAAAAGTCCCAGAGATAAACATCTACAAAGGTCACATTTATTGAGTCCTATGCCTCTCATTTAATATAAAGTACAAATGAAGAATATGACATCTAAAGTTAAAAACAAAAAGTAGTAATTTTAATAAATCCTTTTAATATCAAAGAAAATCAAATAGTATAGTTGGAAGAATAAAGATTGCAGCACTAGTCTCAAAGAACATCAAATTTAATTAAAAAAAAAAACCAAAATTTGAAACATCAGATATGATCCCAAAAGGGATGTCATCATTTAGCCTGAAACAAATACATTTATCAAAGACAAGTTTTATTCTACCAGGGAGCTGAAATGTAAATTTATGTTGAGTCTGTATGAGCTAAGAGCACAGGCTGTTTGAATCTGAGTGTCAGTTTCACTACTTTCTTTTGGGAAGTTATTTATGCCTTAGTTGCCCCAACAATTCAATGGAAGCAATAGTACTGCTCACCTTATAGGGTAGCTTTAAGGATTGAATGATTCAACATGTACATATATATATATGGTATCTGGTCCATATAAGCATTATATAAATGGTTTATTACAGTTGTTTGCATATATAGGGTATTTACAATTCCCTAATTATTGTGCCAAGCCATTTACTTCTATTTATCTCAATTAATCCTCCAACAACCTCTGGGTTAGGTACTATTGACTATGGTTATTTTACAGATAAAGAAACCAAACCACAGAGAACATAAAGGCAGAATTCCCAAATAACAGAAACAAGTTTTAAATCAGGTGGCTGGCTATAAATACCCATTTTTAATTGGTCATTATACTGAAGTGGGTTGCCATTGCCTTCTCCAATATAAAACTGTTTCCCAAAATGTAGAAAGACTCTGAAATTTAATAACATTTAGGCTTTTCACATAAATTTATCAGGTTTGCTTTAAAAATATCCAATGTAAAATATCATGCTGAAGAAGGAATAAAATGGGATAAGTTTTTCACATACAAGATTCACTTTAATTAGAAGTATCTATTTCATTAAATTCTTTTGTTAAAGAAGAAACATATTCAATGACAGGTGTTCAAGATGGTATGGCAGGCTTTATTTAGGACCATCATGACAGATTTAGGAACCACTGAATTGGGATTTTATACTGGGGCAGAAAGACTGGGCCAAACTCTGAATACAGTATGGCCAAGATGGAATTTATAGAAAAAGTACATGGTGGGGATCAATAGATAGAAAATTAATAAGTGGAAATATCAGTGCTAAGGGGGTTTTGGCTAAACTGACCTGAAAGAATTTTTTCTTAAGATATGCCTGGGTGATCAGAATGGTAGAGACTGAGGAACCAGATCAGATACCTAGGGTGATTAGACATCAAGGGTGAGAGGTTCTGCTTAAACTGACTGAGCAGGGTTCCTGCTAAAACTGGACATTATAAGGAAACATACAGATGAACTTGGAGAAAGTACAGTAACCTGACTAAAGTTTGTTCCAGCAAAGAATCTTTATTGCCTTTAGCACATTAAAAAAATTTTTTTGCAGAAAAAACAACAAAAACTAATCTTATCTAATCAAACACATGTAAAAATAATATTAAGATTAAAAAATGGATTAGGAAAGGAATAGGCTATGCAGAACAAGTGACAAGAGAATATTTGCAGTGGTTTTCTGAGGGTGAGGGTGAGCGTGGGATATGGGATACATGGCATATGGAATCTTCTTCCAACCAGGGATCAAACCCATGACACCTGCATTTGGAGTACAGAGTCTTAACCACTGGACCACTGGGGAAGCCCGTAAGAGTAATATGAAGATGAAAAAAATGGATCAGGAAAGTAACAGGCTATGAAGAACCAGTGACAAGAGAATATTTGCAGGAGTTGTCTGAGGGCAGGGTGGGAGCTAGGATTGACAGTAAATAAGCAGAGCACTTTTTGAGGTAATGGAAAATTTTCTAAAATGGCACTCTATTGATAGCTGAACAGTTCTATACATTTATTAAAAATTGTAACAGTCTACATATAAAATGGCTGAATTTGTACAGTATGAAAATTAAATCTCAATATAGTTATTTTTAAAAAGAAAAAATATTTGCTCTTTATCAAAGGAAGTAGGCTGTACCAAGGGAACTGACTTATTTTCCAGTCTCTTTAGCTAAATGAGAGAAAAGTCAACAAGAATGACTTCCACTCTAAGAGACTTACTCAAAAAATATATATATATTCTACATAGGTACAGGATAGTCTAGAAAGAGATTCTGAAAGTATGTGTTTACAGGACAGCCTGTGAGGGAATGTAATTTAGTATAGGTTTGGGAACTTGTAACATCACATATGATTATCAGAGGTAGTCTGTTAGAGCTCAGAGATGATATAGCCTGACATCTTTTCTATTCAAATAAAAAAACAGAGACCCTCTGAGATTCAGCAACTTGCTAGAATTGGTAAGAGACAAGCTTGGACTAACTGAGGTCTAATTCTCAGTGAAGTAATCATAGTCAATCAGAAATCCTTATTTACCTATGCTTTTTGTTGTTTGCTACAAGTATATACTATTTTAAAGTTTGTTTTTAATAAGTAAAAATGAAAAAACAAATCAATTAAGACCTAAAGAAAAGTCTTTGTTCTCAAAGAGATGACAGTATTTCAGTGTATAAGGCTGAAATGCATACAGACTTAGCAGTGTATCAGTAAATATACTCTGATTAATTTTCTGTGCCATATTGTAGAAGACTATGAGAATCATCATGAATAAATGGAAGGCCTCACTTAATCTAGTGAAAAAGTAATTCATAGATAATTTCCAAGGAATTGGATAATAGCATGATGTGGGATTTTATGTGGATCCCAAGGTCAATCAAAGTAAGAAAAACATCATTATGGGATCATATACGTCTGGAAGGATACACGAAAGAAGTAAATACCGAGACCTAGTCTTAGAAGAAAGAGAATATGATCTGAAATTGTATAGGAAGCAGGGAAGTCTCAAGCAAACAGTTGTAGTGCCCATCCAAAAGATCAGCATACTCAAGAAAAGAAGCACTGACAATGGAAATAAAATCAATAAATTGCTTGAAAAACACAGCTTACCATAACTAAGGTAAGACAAAAGAAAAAGTTTTCAATAGCTCTATTATCTAAATATTTTAAAAATCGAGGGACTTCCCTGGTGGTCTAGTGGTTAAGACTCTGTCCTTCCAATGGAGTGGGTGTGGGTTCAATCTCTAGTTGGGTTACTAAGACCCCCACAAGCTGCATGGGGCAGTCAAGAAATAAAAAGTAATGATAAATAAGTAAAGATTTTTTAATATGAAATTAATTACCAAAAACGTCCCAACAAAGAAAATTCTAGTCCAGAATGGGAGAAAATAATAGCAAATGAAACAACTGACAAAGGATTAATCTCCAAAATACACAAGCAGCTCATTCAACTCAATACCAGAAAAACAAACAACCCAATTAAAAAGTGGGCAGAAGACCTAAACAGACATTTCTCCAAGGAAGATATACAGATGGCCAATAAACACATGAAAAGATACTTAACGCTGCTCATTATAGAAATGCAAATCAATATACAATGAGGTATATCACCTCCTACCAATCAGAATGGCCACCATCAAAAAAATCTACAAACAATAAATGCTAGGGAGGGTGTATAGAAAACGGAACCTTCTTGTACTGTTGGTGGGAATGTAAATTGATACAGCCATATCAATGTAAATTGATATGAATACAGTATAGAGATTCCCTAAAAAACTAGGAATAAACTACCATATGACCCAACAATCACACTACTGGGCATATACCCTGAGGAAACCATAACTGGAAAAGGCACACACACTCCAATGTTCACTGCAGCACTATTTACAATAACTAGGACATGGAAGCAAACTAGATGTCCATCAACAGATGAATGGATAAATAAGCTGTAGTACATATATACAATAGAGTATTAGTCATAAAAAGGAACACATCAGTTCTAAAGCAAAGGATGAACCTAGAGCCTATTATAAAGAGTGAAATAAGTCAGAAAAACAAATATTGTGTATTAGCATATATATATGGAATCTAGACAGAGAGTACTGATGAACCTATCTGCAACTCAGCAATGCAGACACAGACCTAGACAACGGACTTGTGGCCACAGCTGAGGAAGGAGAGGGGGGATGAACGGAGAGAGTAGCCTGGAAAATCCCATGGACAGAGGAGCCTGGTGGGCTGCCGTCTATGGGGTCGCACAGAGTCGGATACGACTGAAGTGACTTGGCAGCAGCGGCACCGAAACATGTACCTTACCATATGCAAAACAGATAGCCAGTGGGAATTTGCTGCATGACACAGGGCACTCAAACCCAGTGTTCTGTGACAATGAAGCTGGTAAGATGGGATGGAAGGTGGCAGGGAGGCTCAAGAAGGAGGGGACGTGGGACATATGTACACCTATCGTTGATTCATGTTGATGTATGGCAGAAACCAACACAATACTGTAAAAGCAATTATTCTCCAATTAAAATTAAATTTAAAAAGAAAGAAAGAAAGAAAACTCTGGTCCAGATGGTTACATTTGAGGAATTCAATGAAAATTCAATGAAGAAATAAAAATCAATCAATAAATACTTAAAAAAAAATAGAAAACTTTCTAACATCTTCTAGAAGGCCAGTATAACCTGAAAAACAAAATCTGATAAAGACTTAGGAAAAGAAATTGTAAGAATAATATTTACATGAATGAATAGAGACACAAAACCCTTATCAAAATACTAGCAAATGAAATCCAAATATATAGCCCAGGAGGGCCTTATCCCAGGATTGTAAAGTTGATACAACTTTTGAGGTCTCCATCTGTGAAGGATGGAAAAGCTAGACGGAAACACTGCTTGTACACCTACTTGTGCCAAGATCTCCTTATTGAGAGGTCTTAACACTTCTCGCCACTGACTCTCTATTTTCCAATTTCCTAGCCCTTTCCCTTCTTCTTCACTCCAGTCCCTGGGTCCATTAAACAGCAAAAGCCTTCTGTTTTTAACCATAATGATCAGCTTGGCTTCTGATCCTGACTGACTACCTCAACACCAGGCAACTCTCAACACCTGCATAAACAGGTTTTTTTTTTTAATCTTATTTAATAATTTCTTATACAATAGCATCAAAAACATTAAATACTTAGGAATACATTTAATAATAAACATGTAAGACTTCTACAATGCAAACTATAAAAACATTGATGAAAAAATAATGGATATCTGAAAATCTGAACAAATGTAAAGACATACCTAGTTCATGCATCAGGAAACAATTCTGTTAATGCTTCCCAATATCAATGCTCCCCAAATTCATCCACATATTCAACACAAAACTAATCAAAATCCCAGCAGGCTTCTTTTGAAACACTGTGGTTAAATATATGTAAGATTTACCATTTTAACCGTTTTTAAGTGTACATTTCAGACACACTAAGTACATTCACACTGTTGTGCAAGCATCACTACCATTTATCACTTTACACAACTTAAACTCAGTACCTATTCAAACACTAACTCCCCAGTCACCCTGCTCCTGGCAACCATGACCCCACTTTCTGTCTCTATGAATTGGACTACTCTTAAGCATCCCGTATTAAGTAGAATCATACATTTGTCCTTTTTTGACTGGCTTATTTCAGTCAGCATGAAAGTCTTCAGTGTTCATTCATGTTATAGCATGTATCAGAATTTCCTTCCTTTTTATAGTTGAAATATATCCTGAGGGCTTCCCTGGTGGCTCAGTGGTAAAGAATCCACCAGCCAATGCAGGAGACGTAGGTTCGATCCCTGGATCAGGAAGATCCCCTGGAGAAGGAAATGGCAACCCACTTCAGTATTCTTGCCTGGGAAACACCATGAACAGAGAAGCCTGGTGGGCTAGAGTCTGTGGCATCGCAAATAGTGACTTGACTTAGTGACTAAACAATAACAACATGTATATATCATATTTTGTTTATCCATTCATCTATTAATAGACACTTGGTTTGTTTCCACCATTTGACTACTACTACTAATGCTGCCAGGCTTCCGTGGTAGCTCAGCTGGTGAAGAAGCTGCCTGCAATGCAGGAGACTCTCGTTCAATTTCTGGGTCAGGAAGATACCCTAGAGAAGGCATAGACTGCCCACTCTGGTATTCTTGGGCTTTGCTGGTGGCTCAGTCGGTAAAGAATCTACCTGCAACGCAGACCTGGGTTGGGAAGATCCCCTGGAGGAAGGCATTGCAACACACTCCAGTATTCTTGCCTGGAGAATCCCCACGGACAGAGGAGCCTGTTGGGCTGCAGTCCATGGGGTCACAAAGAGTCAGACACGACTGAGCGACTAAGCACACAGCAATAATGCTGCCATGAATATGAATGTATATCTCTTTAAGCTCCTGCTTTCAATTCTTTGGGGTATACACTCTCTAGAAGTGAAATTTCTTTTTCTCCACATCCTCCTCCAAACTTGTTATCTTCTATTTTTGTTTGTTTGATAATAGTCATTCTAATGGGTTTGAAGCAGTATCTCATTGTGGTTTTGCTTTGAATTTCACTAATGATTAATGTATAGCATCTTTTCATATGCTTAATAACTGGAGAATTTCTTTGGAGAAATGTCTGTTCAAGTCTTTTGCTCATTTTTAATCAGTTTTTTTCATTGTTGTAAATGATTTGTTGTTCTTTTTACACTCTTGATATCAATCTCTCATTGGATGCATGATTTGCAAATATTTTCTCACGCTTTGTTGGTTGCCTTTTTATTCTGTTGGTAATTTCCTTTGACACAGACATTTCTAATTTTCAATGAAGTCTAAAATGTATATTTTTTTTGTTGTTGCTGGCCTGTGCTTTTTTTGGTATCATATCCAGGCTTTCTTCCTTTTAATAAAAATGGAAAGCTCTTTCTGACACTCATATGAAAATGCAAAGGATCCCAAATAACAAATAAGCTTACGATAAGACCTCAATAATCCAGACATTAGTACTGGCCTAGAAATATGTACATAGCTTGATGGAACAGAATACAAAGTCTAGAAACTGACCCTCATTTAAAAAGTCAATTAATATTTAACAATGAAACCAAAGCAACTTAATGCAGAAAGGAAATGCTTGCTAGAAATTTCTTAGAAAATTGGTGCTAGAAAACTAGAAATCCACATGGGATAATAAACAAACCTTCCTTAACTATACCTGAAGTTAAACAAAAATTAACTTCAGATGAACCACACAATCTCAGTATAAAAGATAAATCATAAAGCTTTTAGAAGAACACAAAGATAATTTTTGTGACCTGGACCTAAGTAAAGACTTCTGAGATAGGACACAAAGGCATTAATCATAAAATAAAAAGTTGCTAAACTGAACTTAGTAAAATTAGTAATTTCTGTTCTCTAATACCATTAAAAAATGAATAAGCAGGCCATAGATAAAGATTGTATGTCTGAAAAACATGTATTTGCAAAATAGAGTATATTAAAAACTCATATAAACTCAATACTAAACATACAACCCAATTTTTTTTTTAATGAGCAAAATAATTAGCTCACAAAGGAAGATATACAAACAGCCAGTGAGCATATAAAAATGTGCTCAACATTATTATACATCAGAGTAATGCAAACTAAAACCACAGTGCCATTCCCTCACACATTCATTAAAAAGGCTGAAATCAAATAAAACTAAACATGCCATTTATATGTTCTACAAGAGGTAACTTCTAGGGGAAAGAAATGCAATGGTTGCCTTTGAGAAGAGGGAATGACTAGGAAAGGGCACAGCTCTTGAGAGTGAAAAAAACTGTTCTACATCTTAATAGAAATGGGGGTTACATACGCGCATCATAAAAATTTTTATTACATGCTTTTCTTAAAATTCACCAATTTATTCATTTAACATTTATGCATTTCACTGTTTGTAACTTTAACCACACACACACACACATACACAAGCAACTACTGAACTTAATAGATTTATTTTTGCAGTGGTTGGGGCTGGCAATTCTGAAACTACTTCCTATATATTCTAAGCTTGAGCAAATAGGAAAATATATTGTCCTGAAACCTAAACTAGATAAGACAATTTATGAATACATTTTTATATTTCTATGAAATATTTCTGTGAAATATTTCAATTTTTATAGAAATGTTCCTATGAAACTGTTTCATCTCGTTTCATCATTAATTCAGAATTTACAACCTTTGGGCAGCTTAATTATTGTTTCTCTAAGTAGTTTACAGAGTCTGGATTTAAAAACACTGAACAAATCACATGTAACTAGACTTCTATAAGATACAGCCATTTTTCCTACTTGAATTTTAATGTCTGTTGTTTACATCAAAATTATTAAGATCATATTTTGTCAAAATATCTATTTTTAAAAATATATCAGATAGGGTGACACATAATGAAACTTTAAATAGTTGCAATGTTTGCATTTTTCCTACTTATCTTTGATTAAAGTGAAAGTTGCCCAGTCGTGTCCGACTCTTTGCGACTCCATGGACTATAGCCTGCTAGGCTCCTCTGTCCATGGAATTTTCCAGGCAAGAATACTGGGGGGGTTGCCATTTCCTTCTCCAATCTTTGATTACAAATAGAAAGAAAAATATCTTTGTTAATCAGTGCTCAGGCTAATTTCTTTATACATTCTAGCATTATTCATATATTAAATGCTGGCATTCTTATAGAGTTTTAATTCTGGTATTAAACTGATTCAATTAAGCAGAGTTTTTGTTTTTTTTTTAAGTTAAAAAATAAGTAACCAATCTTCAAAAATTATAATAAACTTTGAAAACTAAAGTAGACCTCACTGGGTTTTTTTTTTACAAAAAGCTTAAAAATCAATTATCTGTTAAACAAAATGAAAATTTAGAAATATTTTCTCAAAATATGGATATAATGATGTTAAACTCTCCAGAATATGACAGAAATACTTTTCTGAATTTTATTCAATTTTAATTTTACTTATGCATTAGGTGATGTTGTTTGGTATTCATATCAGAATTTCCTTGAAAAGCTGTTTCTATTAACTATTTCTTATAATGATTATTCAAAAAGTAAATGTAAAAGTGTTTTAAACAGTTAAAAACCTAAGAAAAGGAAATTTCAGGTCATAATTGTATTCCTCTGTTTAAATTTTCAAATAATTGCAAATGCTTCATTAGTTTGTATTTAGAATGCTACACTTACCTTCCCTTTTGATGAGAATCTTGTTAAAGAATTAGCACATTTCCTCAGGCTATGAGTTATAGGAAGTCTATATGTCTTTCAACATCTTGATATGCTACTTTATCCTTGCCTTTTATGTAAAATTAGATTTTTATATCAGATTTTTGATAATATTTTAAGCCTATTTTATATTAAAAATAAAAATTAGAAAGATTTAATATCTGGCCAATGATTCTGTAACGCAACCTCCTATGAAGTGTGTAAGCCATCAACTACCACAGGGAGGCGCTCTTTGCTCAGTGACTTGGAGTAAGAAGAGGGGAGCTATAAGGATATGTAAAACAGAGACTCTGCCTTCTAGATGGCCATACTTGCAAGAGAGCAAAGTCAAGTAATATTACAGCACTAACAGCAGTGAACTTCAAGAAGAGATATATCACACAGGACATCAGGGTGACATGAGGGGATACATTTTACTACATATAATTGAAAGAAATATTAGATCTCCAAGCTTTGGAAACAATCCTTTAGAACACAGCAATTTGTACTACACCAATCACTGACTCAGGGTTATAAAACAAAACAAAACATTAAAACCTATCCTTGAAACTGTTGGTAAAAATAAGGAATAGAAACAGAAGATTAACCAGAAATGTCTTTGTGCAGGAAATGTTTTTAATAATTTGAAATTTATTAGAAGAAAAATCATTTTACAATTTGTTTCTAATTTATAAATATCCAAATAATATACATTTGCACCATCACTTGACATTCCTACATAAATATGCAAATTTTATCATTAAGACTGATCACTGTGTGATAAACTACATAAGAAATAATAAATTAGAAAGTGTATAATCAAAATAAATCATGCTGAATATTTTAGTCAGTCAGTTTAGTCGCTCAGTAGTGTCCGACTCTTTGTGACCCCAAGGACTGCAGCACGCCAGGCTTCCCCCATCAACAACTCCTGGAGTTTCCTCAAACTCATGTCCATTGAGTCAGTGATGCCATCCAACCATCTCATCCTCTGTCGTCCCCTTCACCTCCCACCTTCAATCTTTCCCAGCATGAAGGTCTTTTCAAATGAGTCAGCTATTCACATCAGGTGGCCAAAGTACTGGAGTTTCAGCTTCAGCATCAGTCCTTCCAAAGAATACTCAGGACTGATTTCCAATAGGATGGACTGGTTGGATCTCCTTGCAGTCCAAGGGACTCTCAAGAGTCTTCTCCAACACCACAGTTCAAAAGTATCAATTCTTCGGCGCTCAGCCTTCTTCACAGTCCAACTCTCACATCCATACATGACTACTGGAAAAACCATAGCCTTGACTAGACGACCTTTGTTGGCAAAGTAACGTTTCTGCTTTTAATATGCTGTCTAGGCTGCTCATAACTTTTCTCCCAAGGAGTAAGCATCTTTTAATTTCATGGCTGCAGTCACCATCTGCAGTGATTTTGGAGCCCAAGAAAGTAAAGTCTGTCACTGTTTCCACTATTTCTCCATCTATTTGCCGTGAAGTGATGGGACCAGATGCCATGATCTTCATTTTCTGAATGTTGAGTTTTAAGCCAACTTTTTCACTATCCTCTTTCACTTTCATCAAGAGGCTCTTTAGTTCTTCTTCACTTTCTGTCATAAGGGTGGTGTCACCTGCATATCTGAGGTTATTCATATTTCTCCCAGCAATCTTGATCCCAGCTTGTGCTTCTTCCAGCCCAGAGTTTCTCATGATGTACTCTGCATATAACTTAAATAAGCAAGGTGACAATATACAGCCTTTACATACTCCTTTTCCTATTTGGAACCAGTCTGTTATTCCATGTCCAGTTCTAACTGTTGCTTCCTGTCTTGCATACAGATTTCTCAAGAGGCAGGTCAGGTGGTCTGATATTCCCATCTCTTTCAGAATTTTCCACAGTTTACTGTGATCCACACAGTCAACGGCTTGGCACAGTCAATAAAGCAGAAATAGATAGGAGATACCCCACGCCCAAGGTCAGGAGGGGCGGCTGCACTTGCTGGACCAGCAGTGAGGAGATACCTCACATCCAAGGGCAAAGCAGAAGCCCCAGCAAGATGGTAGGAGGGGTGAATATGCATTTAGAATCAAACCCCATTCCCGCCAGTGACACTCAGAGGGCTCAAACAAACCATATGTGCACTAGGACCCAGGGACCCCACAGAGACTGAGACAGAACTGTGTTTGAGCGTCTGCTGTGGAGGTACCGGTCAGTGGTGGTCTGCTGCAGGGACAGGGGCTCTGGGTGCAGCAGACTTGGGTATGGCATAAGCCCTCTTGGAGGAGGTTGTCATTAACCCCACCATAGAGCTGCCAGGACTGGGAAATAGACTCTCGGAGGGCACAACAGAAACCTGTGCACCAGGACTCAGAAGAAAGGAGCAGTGACCCCACAGGAGACTGCCCCGGACTTGCCCGTGGGTGTCTGGGTATCTCTGGCAGAGGCGTGGGTCAGGTGGCCTGCTGCGGGGTTGGGGGCACTGAGTGTCGCTGTACATGCAATGGACCTGTTGAGGGAGGTCAACTCTACCTTCACTGCCTCCATCACAGTTTGGCCCCAGGTAAACAGCAGGGAGGGAACAGAGTTCCACCCATCAACAGAAAATTGGTTTAAAGATTTACTGAGCCCTGCCAATCAGAACAAGACCCAGTTTCCCCCTCAGTCAGTCTCTCCCATCAGGAAGCTTCCCTAAGCCTCTTATCCTTATTGAGGGCAGACAGACTGAAAACCACAATCACAGAAAACTAACCAATCTAATCACATGGACCACAGCCTTGTCTAACTCAATGAAACTATGAGCCAGGCCATGTAGGGCCACCCAAGACAGACAGGTCGTCGGGGGGAGTTCTAACAAAATGTGGTCCACTGCAGAAGGGAATGGCAAACCACTTCAGCATTCTTGCCTTGAGAACCCCATGAACAGTATGAAATATTTTAGGCAATCTATCAAATGTAATCAATTATTCTTAAGAGAAATGAAACTTAGTTTTATTTTTTTTAAGTACTTTAAAACAATCTATTAGTATTTAAAGTGATCTTACATTCTGTGAACATAGAGTTATAAATAAGATCTGCTCTTAGTCTAACCGAATCTCTGGGGAATAAAACACCCCTTACTATGACCCAGGCAATCTGTAAACCTCCAACAAGCTAAAACAGGAAAGGTAATTATAAATTGAAAAATCTGAATTATCACAGAGACCAATATTTGAAATAATTGATAAATATGAATTTGTGTTTGTGTTCCTAGTAACTTATGATGACATCAAATTGTTTTGAGGATGGCACTCAGAAGCTAGATGTTTAAAATGCCAAATAAATAAAAGTGCTAATAACAGTGTTAACAGACCAAATAAACATCCTAACCTTGTAACCAAAATGGTTCAATACCTATATAATTTGCCATATACTCAAATAAGGAAGAGCATATAGTAAACAGTTAATGGTATAGACTTAGCTATAAAAATAAAACACCTGCACAGTTCACTTCCTACCCTCAATGCTTCTAAGTAATGGCCACAATACAAGATAAAACTAAAGATGTTATTTAAGAGGACTAATGGATTTTAAGGATCTTAGTTTTAGGAGACCTTTTTCCTCTCTCCTATCTCCCATTAAGCAATAAAATGTGTCCCACTGAGTTTAAAATTTGAAGCCTAAAATTTTGGTCTTATTCCTAACTTGATAGTTTGATAAAGATGTGTAGAGAACAAAAGCCAACCTACCTCTAAAATCTATCTTTTGAAAATAAAATATGTTCAAGAAGAATAATCACTTTATTTCTACTTTTACATTAATATATCAACTAACATTTCAAATTTGTGATTCCTAGTCCTTTACCTAAAGCACAGAAAAAAACCACTGCTCTTTAGCGACATGAAAGTAATCCTCCTTTATTAAGTCTTTTAAACATTTTATCATATACTGAGTGAACAATTTGTTCTAGGAACAAATTAGAATACTAAATGTTTTTAAATTAATTCAGCAAAGAATAATCAGTCACTACTCATATGGCAAAGTCACTCATTTGCCACGCATTTACTGAGAATTAAATGTCCCAGGAACTGAGGAAGCAAAACCAAGTAAGATATCACTAAGAGCTCAAAAGTACCTCCAACAAGGAACATTCAGAGCAAAAAGATAAATATCCCCAAAGACCTCATAATTTGAAGACAGTTTCAATTTGCCCTTTAGCATTTAACTGCACTAAATAACACAGAGAAATATATTTTCAATAGGAAACTTTCCAGTTAAATTTTAATTAAGTTTAAAAAGCAGATGGCAAAAAAGGAAGAACTATTTTTTTTAATCAATATAATAATGTAAACCCATTTTTCATCCTTAAGACACTGATAACTTTCATATTTCCCATGTTTAGAAGAAACAGTTGGTCAAATCATTTTAGGGACCATGTTTCAACAAATTCAAATTTTTTGTCTCCCTTATTGCAAGAATAATCATACACAAAAACAGGACAAGCACACTCTCTAAAAGGTAAAAAAATATGCATTAGTATTATTAATGTAATATATTTACCAACTAGAACCCTTATTTCAGAGCACACATACATGTATTCTTTGAATTACTAAGTATTAATAATACCACTTCCCTACTATCTTATACAGAATAACTCATAAAGCTTATAAAGCATGATTGTGATCATGTACAAGAGAGGAAAAAACCAAGACAAAGAAATTCTAAATTACTTGTCAAAGACCTGAGAAAACTTAAAAGGCAAAACAGAAAATCACATTTGGAACCTACTATTACAGGTAACTGACAAATTGAATGCAACTTCCTCATGATATTAAAAAAAAATACATGTAAATTAACATATACATATTTACAAATAATTGAAAAAGCCAGGAACATCATAAGAATTTTTTATATAGCCTGAATTACATAGAGAAGTGTGGTTTCAAAATCAAAGCTGCTAAACAGCCGATTCCAGTGAGTCATGTACATTAGTTCAGAGGAACCTGAGAAAATACAGTATATTCAATATAATATTAATAATTAAATTATGACCCAAGAAGTTTGATTTTATAAGAAGACTTAATAAACATATATAATAAGTATTATGATCAAGCACTGAAATATATCTTCAGGGAAAAAAAGGTTAATTAAAATGTCTTAAAAGTAAAGTTAAAAAAATAGCATGTGTACATAATATTTAAGATGCAACTTAATCATAAAAGTGTGGGTTTTGGGGAGAGGGGTTTGCAAACAATAATGGTACCATTACAAAATAAAAGAGATCTTAGGGGAAATGGTAGATATTGGCTTATAAGCATACCTCTTGAAACACATGAAATTCTACATAAAATTCTTCTTTAACCCAAGAGCAATGTGTTTAAACTAAATGTGTGTGTGTGTGTGTGTGTGTATAAAATGTAGATAAAATATATATGTATTTTTAAAGAACAATCACATCATAACTATAAAACATTTTATGGTGAGGCTTTATATCCAGCTTATTTTGTTCTCAGAACATTATTAATATATAATGTTTATAAAACATTTAATTCCCTCTTCATTACCTCTAAAATCTTTGCAGAAAATCTGATATTATCTTGTTAACAAGGCAAAACTAGGGAGGAAGATTTGTATATCCATCATTTCTCGAGTAACAAAAATATCTTTACCTTCCAGAAGACTTTCACAAAAATCCGACACTGGAATGTTATAATAATGCAAGTGAGGATGAAAATTTTATAATAGGAACTGATTAAATAAATGAGAGGAAAGGCTAATAATAGATAAAAATGTTTATCAAGAACCAAAGAAAGGTGATACCTATTTTTTCTTTTTTAAGACAACTATAAAACAATGTCCTGGAGACACTCTTGTTATAAAGTGGGTTTTAAGATGAAAATTGTATTTACTTCTTAGGTTCTTTTTTTTCAAATGTATCACCAAATAATTTAAAATAAAAACCTGACAAAAACATGTAGAGTCTATACAAGAAGTCCTGCATCAGCCTACTATTTTAAGAAAATAAATAGGAGGTAGATATTTACATAGATTTTAATAGTTATAAAAAGAATAACCAGCTCTCTTAACTATTGCTTCAAAATGATCATGCCCCACAATGCCACTCTCAATTCTAGACTGAATTTTTGTTCATTATGTAAGAGTGCTTTTATGTTTTTTCTTTTATTTATTTGTTGTTTTATGCATTCCAGTATGTTATGCTTATGCTTGGGATTTCTTTTTTTATATAAAACAGAAGATCATGTTGTGATGAGAATTACTCATGGGTCTCTTCTGATACTAGAACTAATTTACCCCAAACTTAAATAAGCTTAATCTCCAGGAAAGCTCTCATGATATTCTACATAAACTATTTAAAAAAACAGTTGTTTAATATTACAGACTTTTTCAAGTTTGCTGAAGCACTCTGTATTTCTTCACTGGAATTTATACTTTTTCTTTTTCTACCTCAATGACGGCATAAAGTCGTGAAATTTAAAACCACATGCCTCTAATTTAAGAAATTAAAACAAGCAAATTATACTTCTAATGACAAACAAATGACATCATTTTGGAAGCAAATATTTAAAATCTTATAAAGGTATTAATACACATTAATAATTTTTGAATCATTTAATTTCTATGCCATGAGTTAGTCAGGGGTTTATCAAAAGACAATTTTTGAAGGAAACCAGAAAGTGTTCCCATAACATACTAAAAAATTCTTTGTGTCACTGTCCTTTGAAAGAGGATACCTCTTTTTAGATAAGGTCTCCTTTTTCTCACCCACCCACTGCTTCATCTCACTGAAAGCTTTGCGCATTTCATCATCTCAGCAAGAGAGGCAGCAAATGGCTAAAATTAGCAGTCTCTGGACCCTCAGGAATAGCCACTATGCCATATCACCTGAGATTCCTGATTAGAATCATGTCTGATTTAAAAAAAAAAAAAGTAACAAAACAAAACAAAGAAACAAGAAAACAAAACAGAAAACAAAAAATGTCTAACTAGGCCATCTTTTCACCTTTCTTTATTTCATAAGAGAGAAGCATTTAACACATTTTTTTTGAAAAATGATAAAGTACTAACAAAGCTCGTGTCAACATTACTGCTAAAAAACTTATCAACTTTTATATGCTAACAAAACTCAGTAATTTTATTGCTTTATGAGATAAAACATAATAACCTTAGCGCAAAGAGTTTAGATCAAATTATTTTTGTGGCCTCTATCTATAGGACACAGTCAACTTCTCATGTCAAGGGAAAATTAATTCTCTTGTTCAAAATCCAGATTATCACTCTTAACTAAATCTAAATCCAGAGAATAACCATGTGTAGCACATTGGATGAAATTTGTTTCTGAAGTACTTTTTTCACTCAAGATTTTAAGAAAGGTCCTATACTGTGATTTTCCCCCCCATTTTATCTGCGATGAGAAAATGATTAGGATGGAACCTTAATCCCCTAAAGTCTCAGCATCCAGCTTACCTGACAAGATTTTCATTGTCTCCAGTTCCCTTGCAAGTTGCACATTCAGTTCGTAAATCTTCAGCCTTGGGCTTCTTTTGTAACACAGACTGCCTCTGTCTTCTCTCTCTAGGAACTCTTTCCTGTCATACAAGGAAGAAACAAAATATAAAATCAGGATACAAGGAAAACAGAAATAATTTTAAGCAAGGAAGTTTCTCAAAGTTTAGACTATGCAAAATATGCTTAACTTATTCCAACCTCATGTTTTTCTTCCTCAGGAATGAAGCTTCGTTTTCGTCCTCTGGTTCTCTAAAAAAAGAAAGAAAGAAAGAAAGAAAAATCCACAAAAATATCCAATATTTAATTAACAGTAAAAATAAATTTTTACTGCTTAGGTTAAGCACTTGGAAAGTTAGCAGCATTTCTAATTAATGCCGTACTGCTCTATTACACTTTGTTACAATTTATATAAGAAAATAAAAACATGACAAATTAAGTACAGCCTATAGTAACAGTGCTTTACTTTTAAATAACAGATATCTGATAAGAAAAATAAGCTACAAAATTAGCTTGAAGATTTATGAACACCATAGATGTCATACTATGATGATTTATGAAGAACATTTAAACTTTCATAACTTATCAAGTATGACTGCTAGAGCTAACCCTGGACTTACAATACATCTATTGCATGCCTCTGTGTGTGTGTGTGTGTGCGTGTGTGCTGCACAAACACGTCAGAGTAACAAGAATCAACTTTTAACAGCTATGCAACAAGGGAGGCAAAGGGTTCAGATGTCTCCCAATCCTGGTTAAAATAAAATGAACTAAAACATGGTACAGGTGGCTTGAGCTTATTTACTTAAAACTCTTGAAACTTATATCCTGTATTTCAGAACACATTTACCATGTGAAAGACAACATTTGTATGTTTTAAAGTAATACAAGTACAACAGTATTTGCAGTCCATATGTTAAAAATCTCGACCCATGTAGCACAGACTCTGGAGATCTATAATTCTCACGTGAAGATCACTGTTCTTAAGAGAGAATGAAGAGAAAGGAGGCACCACTTTCAAAACTTGCTTCGTCTGACTACTGAGATCAAGGAACATTATTCTCAAGTTACAGTAGGGACCAAACAATTCTAAATTACTGTCATTTCAATTTGCCACAGTACTAAGTCACTTGTTATTTAGAACCCACATCCTGTTTAATCTGCTTCTCGAGGAGAAGGGGGCAACAGAGGATGAAATGGTTGAATGGTATCATCAACTCAATGGGTATAAGTTTGAGCAAACTCAGGGACACAGTAAATGACAGGGAAGCCTGGCCAGCTGCAGTCCATGGGGTCACAAAGTCATCAGACACACCTGAGCAACTGAACAACAACAGATGACCAAGAGTTAAATAATCAGTCATTCAAAATAAGCAAATTTAAAGACAACATATTCATTTACACTTACACTCTCAATCAGTCTATTTTGATTATATTATAGAAGAAATTAGGAAGAAAAAGGAAACTGTACCCAGGGAAGGGTTTCAAATGCAATCCACACTGGACATGACTGAGTGACTGAGCACACATACATCTATTTTTAATTCCAAAGAATTAGTACTATGCCTTGCTTCTCAAAATACGAATCATGGTTCATAAGCACTGGCATCCACTGGGAGTTAGAAATGAAGAATCTCATGCCCACAACAACATACTGAATTAGAACTTGTCTTTTCACAAGATCCTCAAGTAAGTCATATACACATTAAAGTTTGAAAACAGCCTTTAATACTGACAACACTTACCCAAGTCCTAATTAAAACCTTATGGCTAGCTCTTTGTATAGTCATCTTTCCCCTCTATGACATTCCTTCCTTTTATGCTTCAAATTCTGCCCCCCTACACAATTTTTTCCAAAACTGGTAAGGACCATGTCATATTCATCTTTTCAGACCCAATTAAACTTAATATAATGCATATTATATAGAAATTCAATAAATTTGTTTAAATAAAATAAGTATTTGGATTGAAACTACAAATGAATATACCAGATAATACAAATGATAACACTGACAAAAAGGGTAAGTTATTGTTCCTTCTCTAATAATCTATTTTCAATTTGCAAAAATTATGCATAGAGCCATTTCAATAAGGTGATCAAAATTAATAACCACTATTAAAGGAAAAATATTCAAATTACTTATTTTAGTTCTGCTGCTACTGCTAAGTCGCTTCAGTCGTGTCTGACTCTGTACGACCCCATAGACGGCAGCCCACCAGGCTCGGCCGTCCCTGGGATTCCCCAGGCAAAAACACTGGAGTGGGTTGCCATTTCCTTCTCCAATGCATGAAAGTGAAAAGTGAAAGTGAAGTCGCTCAATCGTGTCTGACTCTTCACGACCCCATGGACTGCAGCCTACCAGGCTCCTCCGTCCATGGGATTTTCCAGGAAAGAGTACTGAAGTGGGTTGCCATTGCCTTCTCTGAACATCTAAAGAATGTTCAAACGGCCTTCACACATCTCTATATTTCTCTTCATTCAACCCATCTTTTGTTGAGTCATCTAGTTTTTGAATCATCTACTCACTGAATTAATTTTTAAAGTATATATGTCAATGCTCCAAGTTCATATTCTCAGTTCTTTTAAAAATATATAATTTTTACCATTTCTGATTAATACTTCAAATTTTCAAACATCTGGTTTGATTCCATCAATTGGAAGCTTTACATACCCATGGAAGAGCTAATCTTTAGGTAGGTTGGTAAGGAGTCCAGGGCCCTCAAGGAGGAAGGGGTCCAGAGCCCTCAAAGAGAAAGGGGTCCAGGGCTCTCAAGGAGGAGAAAAGGACAAAGGTTTTTTTCCTACATAGCTTTGTCTTAGTCAATATAACAATCTATCTTGCTGAAGGCCAAGTTTCTCCTTAACAAGAACATCCTGACTAATCTTGTTATCTTAAGACATATATTGTGGGAGTGGGTCTGTTAAGACCTTTCTAGTGTTAGTTCTAATCTTGTTAATTTAAGATGTATGTTGTGGGAGCAGGTCTAGTAAAAGTATATAAGGCCTTGATAAGACTAGTGAGTTTCTGGCACTATCCTTCCCCCTTCTGATGTCTATGTCAGAAACTTTCTCTCACTTTTTATACTTTAATAAAACTCTGCTACACAAAAGCTATTGAGTGATCAAGCCTGGTCCCTGGTCCTGAAGCTAAATCTTCTTTGGAGATAACAAGTCTGACCTCATTCACTGTAAGCTATCACCCATACTGCAATTACCATCATAAAGTATAAATAATGTCACACTGATCCTATCTCATAACTACAGTTACGTATCTCTACGTTTATAAATTGTTTTATATTTTATGAAAGCAGTATTTTTAAATGACTAAACATTTGTAATTATCTAAGTGATTTTAACTTAAGTGCACATATTACAAGAAGGTAATCATTTACGTATTCCTGCAGTAATTTTAAATAACTAAATACAAGAAACCAACATAAACAATTTCTAGCCAGAAAAACAAGGTTGTTACTAGCAACATGAAATTATAGCATCTTAGAGTTTTGAGAAAACAGGTCACGGAAGTAACTTGATCAGCTGTGATCACACAGCTGATAACTGACCGAAGGTGAACTTCAAACCCAGGTCTCACAACTCTCAATTCAGTGATTTTTCTTGCATGATAAATCCAAGATTAATAATTTAATTCCACATAGAGTTGAGTAAAACTATCAAAAGAAAGCAAATGTCTTATTCTCCCTTGATAGTTAAATAAACTGTAACACTCTTATGTCTAAATGAAAAGTTCTTACATTTTGAAAAAAGTGAATGAGACAAAGGAGACAAGTCTACCCAAAGGAGTGGAGACCTCAATACCTCAAGCTGACTCTATATTCTACTCAATTTGGTACCCTATACATACAATGACTAACATGATCCATTACCAAAGTGATTTATAGCAAGCTTCTTTAGCAAATATGATATAAACTAGCATTTCCAAAAATTAAGAATAAGAGGATTTAATCCAAACAGAATGCATCACAATATCAAGTCCCTAAACCAAGAAAATACTGAGAGTAGTGGGTTTTTGCCCCCTAGTTTTAATGAAGTGTCAGCAACTGTTGCAATTCACACCAGTCTACAAACAAAACAGACAAAATATGTTAAACATGGTATCTCTAGTGAATCAAAAACATAAGGGGAGTTAAAAAGAAGGAGAAATGACAGGAAAAGAAAAAAGGTTGCCTCATCCAACAAGTTTCAATAATCAAAGATCTTGCCCCATCTTAGATGTACATAAGTATTCATAACCAGGTGGTCATTTCATGGTATACATTGAGCCTGACACTACTTTAGAAACAAGATAAAGCAGAAGGGAGAACATAGTGCACGGAAAAAGGAAAAAAAAATATTTAAGAAGGTGCTTTAGAACTTAGAACAAATATATTATCTAGACATTCCAAATGATTCAAACTTTATTTCCAAATTGAGGTTCCTTTTCAATTATTACACTCTTAAAAGTAAATGGAAGTCTGAAAATCATTCCACATCTTAACACATTCCTATTTTTTTCTTTGTTATTTTTTTAAGAACTTTACTTGCTCAGGGAAAACTGACAATCTGAGCTGCTTAGATCACCTGGCTCTACCTGTCTTTGACACATTTACTTGAAAACAGGAGGTGATAAAAACACCCACAAAGAGTGGCATAATATTAGAGACAATGTATCTAAGTTAGGAAAGAATAAAACACTTGTAACTATAGGCATCATTTTAAAAGCACATCATCTGAAATAAATAAATATTTCAATAACTTCACTTGTTTAGACCAATAAACTTAACAAATTTTAATTCTGGGTTATTTTAATTTATAATTAAGTCAGATGTATGATTATTTTCCCAAGGTTAGAATGATTCATTTCACAAATGAACTAAATTTAAAACTAAAAGACAGTGTCTCAACATCTTTGATATCATTAAGATGGATTTCACATAGTCATTTGCACACTGATTTCTCTAAGTCTGACACACCTTTTTGATGACAAATGACAATAAAGAAGCCACAAGTGTTTAGACAAAACGAAGAATGCCTTCCTATGTAATTTATATATAAAAAGATAAAATGCTATTTATTAACAAAATTCAAAATTCAATGTTAATTAGGACAATTAAACCTTGAAAACCTCTGTCAGGCTAAAATAGCTTCAGATTTATGCTGAGGAATAAATGTCAGGGCTGTCTTGCAGCTGTTCAAAATGCTTCAATGAAATATATATACAGCATATATTTTTTTTTCCTTAAAAATAAGTATTTGTTTTCCAATTAAAAAATACATTAAAAACAATCATATATTAAAACTCATAAAATATTCAAAAGAAAAACGTTATATACATAAACAATGTGTGAACAAAGCACCATCTGTTTCTGTTGGCTACAGGCATACAACAGATGGAATGGTGATCACCAAAAATGAGTGTTTTCCCTTCTTGTCAACTGACTACAGTTTATTTTTACCTAATTTATATTAACTGGATTTGGAAAACAGGTGAAAAATAATAAGAATATCATGACCTGTTTCACTTAACACTATAAATTAAAATAACCACAAGCCTAAAAAGGTAAAATAAAAGCTACATTTTACATGACAAATGTTTCTGTAACACCCTTCTCATAGGTAATGGCAGATTCAAAATAAGGAAAATCCTGAAGCTCTGCCTAGACCTTGTTCTCTTTATTTCATACACCTGGAAATAAACAAAAATGATGCCTTTCCAAAAGGCAAAAGCACAGAAGCAGCCCGTGGCTTCTGAATAAGATTAGCTGACTGAAGGACACCCACCGTGGCTCTCTTCCAAGTGAGTCAAGGTGAGTTAAGCATGGTTTAGTTCGCCAAAAAATTTTTTGCCTAGGTTTCTTCTAAGGATCTATGATAGACACACAGGTTATTATTATCTCTTTAGTACTTCAGAGGTCCCCTTGGGTCTGATAATAAACTCAAAAATAACTCTGATATCTAAAGCCCCCCATACAAAATCCTGTCTTCCCAGAACTATATTAATTAATCAAAATGAAAAACATCTATTTCTGCTTTATTGACTATGCCAAAGCCTTTGACTATGTGGATCACAATAAACTGTGGAAAATTCTGAAAGAGATGGGAATACCAGACCACCTGATCTGCCTCTTTAGAAATCTGTATGCAGGTCAGGAAGCAACGGTTAGAACTGGACATGGAACAACAGACTGGTTCCAAATAGGAAAAGGAGTACGTCAAGGCTGTATATTGTCACCCTGTTTATTTAACTTATATGCAGAGTACATCATGAGAAAAACTGGACTGGAAGAAACACAAGCTGGAATCAAGATTGCCGGGAGAAATATCAATAACCTCAGATATGCAGATGACACCACCCTTATGGCAGAAAGTGAAGAGGAACTCAAAAGCCTCTTGATGAAAGTGAAAGTGGAGAGTGAAAAAGTTGGCTTAAAGCTCAACATTCACAAAACGAAGATCGTGGCATCTGGTCCCATCACTTCATGGGAAATAGATGGGGAAACAGTGGGAAAAACAGTGGGAAAAAATAAACAGACTTTATTTTTGGGGGCTCCAAAATCACTGCAGATGGTGATGCAGCCATGAAATAAAAAGACGCTTACTCCTTGGAAGGAAAGTTATGACCAACCTAGATAGCATAGTAAAAAGCAGAGACATTACTTTGCCAACAAAGGTTCATCTAGTCAAGGCTATGGTTTTTCCTGTGGTCATGTATGGATGTGAGATTTGGACTGTGAAGAAGGCTGAGCGCTGAAGAATTGATGCTTTTGAACTGTGGTGTTGGAGAAGACTCTTGAGAGTCCCTTGGACTGCAAGGAGATCCAACCAGTCCATTCTGAAAGAGATCAGCCCTGGGATTTCTTTGGAAGGAATGATGCTAAAGCTGAAACTCCAGTACTTTGGCCACCTCATGCGAAGAGTTGACTCATTGGAAAAGACTCTGATGCTGGGAGGGACTGGGGGCAAGAGGAGAAGGGGACGCCAGAGGATGAGATGGCTGGATGGCATCACTGACTCGATGGACGTGAGTCTGAGTGAACTCCGGGAGTTGGTGATGGACAGGGAGGCCTAGAGTGCTGCGATTCATGGGATCGCAAAGAGACACGACTGAGCGACTGATCTGATCTGATCTGATTAGCATAAAGATAACAAATAAATTAAGACCTGGGCAATGAATGCCTAGTTGCCTTTAGTCATTTCAATAGGGCTGAATCCAACGCTTCTATTATTTCTACTAAACTAGCATCTAAAAATTGTATGTATGAAAAACACATTCCAGATTTTAAAAGTTTCTCTGTTAAATAGACTATACCACAGATGTAAAACATATGTGTATGTGTAAAACTATTTTAAAATCAAACGAAAGCAAACTCTCAGATATTTGATTATCTTTCAAATGAAGCTCACCACTTAGACTACTGATTTGTGAAGTAAAATGGAAAACAGATTAATAACGTGTTTAAGTCTATTTCTAGAATAATGATCTATAAGAAAAGGTGAATTCTGAAAAAAATATGGCTTCAGTCAAAGCTGCTAAAAAGTACTTTGACATTTTACTGCATTTATCTTTCCAAAAAAGGAGATACATAAAACAATATAAAAATGTATGAGACAGAAAAAAAGATCTGACAACTTCAAAGAGAGTAGAAGATGATACATTGTGTATAAGAGTATGGAAAGATAGTCCCTACAAGTCCCTTTGGCACTTGTATAAAAGATGAAAAGTCACTAGATGACACAGAGTGTAAAGAAAACGAAAAGAAAATATGAAAGCTTTCAAGTTACATTAAAGCTATTAGAAAATATGCCAAAAAGTACAAACATCAATTTTAAAGTAACTTCAAAAGGAACACGGGTAAGCTAATTTATATTTTCTTCAAAAGTAATTTCCTTGCCTAAAAGCAAGTGAAAAGTTTCTACATTAAAAAAAAAAATGCAGAGAAAATGTCTAAATAACAAGATACTTAAAGGGAAGGCTGTCTTTCGAGTAATTCTATAGTTTCACCAATGAAATATGATTAATACATACAAGCAGAAACAAACTAATTTCCTTCTTAACCATAAAAGGCTAGGGAAAAGACTCTTTCAAAGTATACTAAGCTTCTGATACATAGCAACAGTGGAAAAGAACTCATTGGTGAAATATCCACCAAGTACCTACCGTAGTAGGTAACCAGCACATAGTGGTGAACGGGACAGCCTCTGTCCATTTGGGTTCAGAACAAATAATTAAATGTATAATTATTTATAAATTTGGAAAGGGCAACTAAGGTGAAGCATAAAAATAAAGTCACATACTGCACAAAACTTTAATCAAAACTAGTGTTCTAAAATTCAAAGTATGCCTATGTATCAGTCATAATTTATACTCTTAATAATGATCAAAGTTGATGTAAAACTACATTCACCTTAAAGATGGGTATGGAGAAAATGCCTAACAAAACTGGAAAACACAATTCTCAAAGGAACACACTTACATGTGACACTGGTGACCCTCAGGAAGGAATGGAAAAAGAAAGAGTTCAGATGGGCGAGAAGATAAAAGAATCAAGGACAGTAGCAAACACATTACTAAAATAACAAAGGAGGTAGGAAAGATACTGGAATTGTAATGAAAGCATGATACCTAGATATCCAGGCTGCTAAGTAACTGTGAGGATAAAGACGGCAATTGGATTTGAAATGTAGAAAAGAAACCCCACAACATACTGAGGGCACATGAATCTACTTTTAATCATGATTATTTCACACACATGAATCTTAAAATTAAAATCAAATATTATCTCATATAATCTCTACTCAATGCAGAAAAGCCATAATTATTCCAGATAACAAGGCAGAATGTTCCATATAAGACAGTTCTAATTATCAGTTCCAGTTTTACTCTCCAAACATCCTAGCATTCAGGTAATAGAAGTTTAAATATTTAAAGATAAATGAACAGGTCTTTACTATGTTAAGAGTCTCTGTTCATTCATCTGTTAAGCTAATAAACATACCAAAAAAATAATCATAAAGTAACAAGGGCAGCAAAATCAAGTAACTATGTGAATATTCTTTCAATTAATTACTCCTCAGAGTACTTTTCCAGAACTTCATCATACTATCACATTAGGTTTTACTTTCTTAGATCATAAGAGCTAAAATTGAGGGATGATGGCAATAATGACACAGATTAATAATTACAACAGATCTATAATCTGTCACTTTTCCTTTGTTTAAGAGTCCAACTACAACATCATTTTTGCACTATGTAATACAGGACAGATAACAGAAAGGTAGAAGGGGCTGCATCATTTCTTTTTGTTTTAAAATATCAACAGTGTCATTGGCCAACAAAGAAATGTGTATCAAAACCACAATGATATACCCTAAGTGTTCCTGGGCTAAAATCAAGGTGTTGGCAGGCTGCATTCCTTTCTGGAGGTTCTAGGAAGAGAATCACTTTGCTTGCTTTTCCATCTCCTAGAGACTGCCAGCATTCCTTGGATCCCTTCCTCCACCTACAAAGGGCTCATATCTCTGACTCATAATCCATAGTCACATCTCCCTCTTACTTTCAGTTCAGTTGTGTCCAACTCTTTACTACCCCATGGACTGCAGCACACCAGGCTTCCCTGTCCAGCACCAACTCCCGGAGCTTGCTCAAACTCACATCCATCAAGTTGGTGATGACTTCCAACCATCTCATCCTCTCTTGTCCCCTTCTCCTCCTGTCTTCAATCTTTCCTAGTAGCAGGGTCTTTTCCAATGAGTCAGTTCTTTGCATCAGGTGGCCAAAGTATTGGAGTTTCAGCTTCAGCATCAGTCCTTCCAATGAATATTCAGGATTTCCTTTAGGATTGACTGGTTTAATCTCCTTGCAGTCCAAGGGACTCAAGACTATCCTCCAACACCACAGTTCAAAAGCATCAATTCTTCAGCGCTCAGCTTTCTTTATAGTCCATCTCTCATATTCATACATGATTACTGGAAAAACCATAGATTTGACTAGATGGACCTTTGTTGGCAAAGTAATGTCTCTGCTTTTTAATATGCTGTCTAGGTTGGTCGTAACTTTTCTTCCAAGGAGCAAGCGTCTTTTAATTTCATGGCTACAGTCACCATCCACAGTGATTGTGGAGCCCAGGAAAATAAAAGTCTCTCACTGTTTTCATTGTTTTCCCATCTATTTGCCATGAAATGATGGGACCAGATGCCATGATCTCCCACAAGAGAATGACCAAGACTTACCTGTAAGTGTCCAGGATTCTCTGGTGGAGGCATGGGTCGGTGGTCTGCTGCAGGGATGGGGGAACTGAGTGCAGCAGCGTGTGCATGGGACCTTCTGAAGGAGGTCACCTTTATCTTCATTACCTCCACCATAGTTTGGTCTCAGGTCAAACAACAGGAAGGGAACATGGCCCCCGCCTGCCCATCAGAACAAGACCCAGTTTCCCCCTCAGTTAGTCTCTCCCATCAGGAACCTTCCATAAGCCGCTTATCCTTCTCTATCGAGGGAAGACAGAATGAAAACCACATTCACAGAAAACTAACCAATCTGATCACATGGACCACAGCCTTGTCTAACTCAATGAAACTATGAGCCATGCCACGTAGGGCCACCCAAGACGGACGGGTCATGGTGAAGAGTTCTGACAAAACGTGGTCCACTGGAGGAGGGAATGGCAACCACTTCAATACTCTTGGCTTGAGAACTTCATGAACAGTATGAAAAGGAAAAAGAAAGGACGCTGCAAGATGAACTCCCCAGGTCAGTAGGTGCCCAATATGCTATAGGAGAACAGTAGAGAAATAACTGCAGAAAGAATGAAGGGACAGAGCCAAACCAAAACCAACACCCAGTTGTGGATGTGACTGACGATGGAAGTAAAGTCCAATGCTGTAAAGAGCAATATTGCACAGGAACCTGGACTGTTAGGTCCACGAATTAAGGCAAATTAGAAGTGATCAAACAGGAGATGGCAAGAGTGAACGTCGACATTTTAGGAATCAGTGAACTAAAATGGACTGCATTAGGTGAATTTAACTCAGATGACCATTATGACTACTACTATTACGGCAAGAGCCCCTTAGAAGAAATGGAGTAGCCATCATAGTCAACAAAAAATTGAGCCCATATAATACTGTTTAATCTTCCCATCTCATGATCCATAACTTTAATCGTATCTGCAAAGCCCCTTTTGCCAAGGTAACACATAAAAATGCTCTGGGGATGGACATCTTTGTGGGGATAGGGGTAGTATTCCACCTACAACATTGTGGAAATCAAATGTACACACTTACTGAGCTTACGAAAGCTATCATTCTACAGGTGGAAATGGGGCATTTAACAGTGATAACGCTTGAAAAATAAAATCCCTAACTATATTACAATCACATAAACTCACATACGATTATTCTCAATGGTGAAAAACTAAAGCATTTCCTCTAAGATCAGGAACAAAACAAGGATGCTCCCTCTCAACATTCTTACTCATCAAAGTTTTGGAAGTCCTAGCTAAGGGAATCAGAGAAGAAATAAAAGGAATCCAGATCAGAAATGAAGAAGTAAAACTCTATTTGTAGACAACATTATATTATACATAGAAAACCCAAAAGATACAATCAGGAAATTGCTAGAGCTAATCAATGAACTTTAAGTAAAGTCACAGGATATAAAATCAATATACAGAAATCACTTGCTTTCCTACATACTAACAATGAAAAATCTGAAAGTGAGGAAACCAGAAGGGAAAGAGACACGTGTACCCCAATGTTCATCGCAGCACTGTTTATAATAGCCAGGACATGGAAGCAACCTAGATGTCCATCAGCAGATGAATGGATAAGAAAGCTGTGGTACATATACACAATGGAGTATTACTCAGCCATTAAAAAGAATACATTTGAATCAGTTCTAATGAGGTGGATGAAACTGGAGCTTATTATACAGAGTGAAGTAAGCCAGAAGGAAAAACACCAATACAGTATACTAACGCATATATATGGAATATAGAAAGATGGTAACAATAACCCTGTGTACGAGACAGCAAAAGAGACACTGACGTATAGAACAGTCTTATGGACTCTGTGGGAGAGGGAGAGGGTGGGAAGATTTGGGAGAATAGCATTGAAACATGTAAAATATCATGTATGAAACAAGATGCCAGTCCAGGTTCGATGCACGATACTGGATGCTTGGGGCTAATGCACTGGGACGACCCAGAGGGATGGTATGGGGAGGGAGGAGGAAGGAGGGTTCAGGATGGGGAACACATGTATACCTGTGGCGGATTCATTTTGATATTTGGCAAAACTAATACAATTATGTAAAGTTTAAAAATAAAATAAAATTAAAAAAAAAAGAAATTAATGAATCAGTCCCATTTATCACTGCAACAAAAAGAATAAAATGCCAAGGAATAAACCTACCTAAGAGACAAAAGAGCTTATATACAGAAACTGTAAGACACTAACGAAGGAAATCAAAGATGACATAAACAGATGGAGAGATAGTCCATGTTCCTGGGTTGGACGAATCAATACTGTGAAAATGACTATACTACCAAATGCAATCTTTGGATTCAATGCAATCCCTATCAAATAACCAATGGCACTTTTCACAATTAGAACAAAATATTTCACAATTCATATGGAAACACATAAGACCCCGAATAGCCAAAGCAATTTTGAGAAAGAAGAATGTTGCTGGAGGAATCAGCCTTACTGACTTCAAACTATACGACAAAACTAAAGTCATCAAGACAGTATGGTACTGGCACAAAAACAGAACTATAGACCAATGGAATGAGATAGAAGTCCAGAGATAAACCCATGCACCTATGGGCACCTTATCTTTGACAAAGGAAGTAAGAATATACAATGGAGAAAAGATAATCTCTTCAATCAGTGGTGCTGTGAAAACCAGACAGCTACACTTAAAACAATGCAATTAGAACACTTCCTAATACCATACACAAAGATAAACTCAAAATGGATTAAAGATCTAAATGAAAGATCAGAAAGTATATAACACTTAGAGGAAAACACAGGCAGAACACTCTATGACATAAATCACAGCAAGATCCCCTATGACCCACCTCCTAGAGTAATGGAAATAAAAACAAACAAGTGGGACCTCATTAAACTTTTAAGCTTTTGCACAGCAAACTACAAACAAGATGAAAAGACAACTCCCAGAATGGGAGAAAATAACAGCAAATGAAACAACTGAGAAAAGATTAATTTCCAAAATATAAAAGCCGCTCATGCAACTCAATACCAGAAAAACAAACAACCCAATCAAAAAGTGGGCAGAAGATCTAAATTGACATTTCTCCAAAGAAACTACAGATGGCTAATAAACACATGAAAAGATGCTCAACATCACTCATTATTAGACAAACTACAGTAAGATATCATCTCACACCAATCACAATGGCCATCATAAAAAAATCTACAAACAATAAATGCTGGAGAGGGTGTAGAGAAAAGGGAACCCTCTTGCACTGTTGGTGGGAACATAAATTGATACAGTCACTATTAAAGACAGTATGGAGATTCCTTAAAAAACTAGGAATAAACTACCGTATCACCCAACAGTCACACTACTGATCAGATCAGATCAGATCAGATCAGTTGCTCAGTCGTGTCCGACTCTTTGCGACCCCACAAATCACAGCACACCAGGCCTCCCTGTCCATCACCAACTCCCGGAGTTCACTCAGACTCACGTCCATCGAGTCAGTGATGCCATCCAGCCATCTCATCCTCTGTCGTCCCCTTCTCCTCCTGCCCCCAATCCCTCCCAGCATCAGAGTCTTTTCCAATGAGTCAACTCTTCGCATGAGGTGGCCAAAGTACTGGAGTTTCAGCTTCAGCATCATTCCTTCCAAAGAAATCCCAGGGCTGATCTCCTTCAGAATGGACTGGTTGGATCTCCTTGCAGTCCAAGGAACTCTCAAGAGTCTTCTCCAACACCACAGTTCAAAAGCATCAATTCTTCGGTGCTCAGCCTTCTTCACAGTCCAACTCTCACATCCATACATGACCACAGGAAAAACCATAGCCTTGACTAGATGGACCTTTGTTGGCAAAGTAATGTCTCTGCTTTTGAATATGCTATCTAGGTTGGTCATAACTTTCCTTCCAAGGAGTAAGCGTCTTTTAATTTCATGGCTGCAGTCACCATCTGTAGTGATTTTGGAGCCCAGAAAAATAAAGTCTGACACTGTTTCCACTGTTTCCCCATCTATTTCCCATGAAGTGGTGGGACCAGATGCCATGATCTCCATTTTCTGAACGTTGAGCTTTAAGCCAACTTTTTCACTCTCCTCTTTCACTTTCATCAAGAGGCTTTTGAGTTCCTCTTCACTTTCTGCCATAAGGGTGGTGTCATCTGCATATCTGAGGTTATTGATATTTCTCCCGGCAATCTTGATTCCAGCTTGTGTTTCTTCCAGTCCAGCGTTTCTCATGATGTACTCTGCATATAAGTTAAATAAACAGGGTGACAATATACAGCCTTGACGTACTCCTTTTCCTATTTGGAACCAGTCTGTTGTTCCATGGCCAGTTCTAACTGTTGCTTCCTGACCTGCATACAAATTTCTCAAGAGGCAGGTCAAGTGGTCTGGTATTCCCATCTCTTTCAGATTTTTCCACAGTTTCTTGTGATCCACACAGTCAAAGGCTTTGGCATAGTCAATAAAGCAGAAATAGATGTTTTTCTGGAACTCTCTTGCTTTTTCCATGATCCAGCAGATGTTGGCAATTTCATCGCTGGTTCCTCTGCCTTTTCTAAAACCAGCTTGAACATAAGGAAGTTCACAGTTCACATATTGCTGAAGCCTGGCTTGGAGAATTTTGAGCATTACTTTACTAGCATGTGAGATGAGTGCAATTGTGTGGTAGTTTGAGCATTCTTTGGCATTGCCTTTCTTTGGGATTGGAATGAAAACTGACCTTTTCCAGTCCTGTGGCTACTGCTGAGTTTTCCAAATTTGCTGGCATATTGAGTGCAGCACTTTCACAGCATCATCTTTCAGGATTTGGAATGGCTCAACTGGAATTCCATCACCTCCACTAGCTTTGTTCATAGTTGCAAGAGGGCATCAGAGGGCAAACACACTGAGACCATACTCACACTACTGAGGAAACCATAATTTAAAAAGACACCTTTACCCCAGTGTTCACTGCAGCACCATTCACAATAGCTAGGACATAGAAGCAACCTAGATGTCCATCAACAGATGAATGGATAAAGAAGCTGTGGTGAATACATACAATGGAATAGTACTCAGCCATAGAAAGGAACACATTTGAGTCAGTTCCAGTAAGGTGGATGAACCTAGAGCCTATTATACAGAGTGAAGTAAGTCAGAAAGAGAAAAACAAATATCAAATATTAATGCATATATATGGAATCTAGAAAGATGGTACCAACGAACCCATTTGCAGGGCAGCAATGGAGATGCAGACACAGAGAACAGACTTGTGGACACAGGGCAGGTAAGAGAGAGTGGGACAAATGGAGAGTGTAGCACGGAAACATATACACTATCATATGTAAAATAGATGCCCGTGGGAATTTGCTGTATGACTCAGGGAACTCAAACCAGGGTTCTATGATAACCTAAAGGGGGGAGATGGGGTCAGAGGCAGGAGGGAAATTCAAGAGACAGGGGACATACATATAATAATGGCTGATTCACTTTGATGTATGGCAGAAACCAACACCACATTGTAAAGCAATTATCCTTCAATTAAAAATAAATGCATTTTTTTTAAATATTAAGAAATAAAATGCTACTTTGGATGAAACTTCAGTAACATGAAGATATAGGATTTCATTTCCTTTCTATGCAGTTAAGAGACTACCCCTCTCCCATAGGACACAGGAGGTATATTCTCTGGAGAAAAAGAACCAGAGAGACTCTGTACAAGGGGTTTTCAGGCACAGAGAAGGAAGCAATGAGGTAACAAACAGAAACCAGGAAGCATTAATGCATTCTACTTTCTAAACCATGAGAGCCTTAGCCCCTTTCTCCTCACCTGTCCAGGATCCTGACAGTCAAAATTATACCTATCATTTAGGAGAAGAGAGACTACTTCTACTGAATTAATGTGGAAAAAACCTATAGATACTGACATTTAGGGAGTTTCCAAAGAAAAAGCTCTGTGATCATAAAATCAACCTTTGGGGGAAACACTGGGCTAACCAGCCCTGCTGCTGCTGCTGCTGCTAAGTCGCTTCAGTCATATCCGACTCTGTGCGACCCCATGGACTGCAGCCCACCAGGCTCCCCTGTCCCTGGGATTCTCCAGGCAAGAACACTGGAATGGGTTGTCATTTCCTTCTCCAGTGCATGAAAGTGAAAAGTGAAAGTGAAGTTCCTCAGTCATGTCCGACTTAGTGACCCCATGGCCTGCAGCCTACCAGGCTCCTCTGTCCATGGGATTTTCCAGGCAAGAGTACTGGAGTGGGGTGGCATTGCCTTCTCTGAACCAGCCCTGTAGGAACTTAATTACCTTTTTTAAAACAAAATATGAGTGGATGACTCCAAAGATTCCTAGGCATCTGAAAGCTTCAACGTGAAAAAGATGAACATGAATAGAAATAAGGAAACCAAATGCAGAATACAGAAAAAATAAATAAAAATTATAATATTCATAAGGATGTAAAAGAAGTTTTTGTAATCATGAAATAAGAATACTTGCTGTTTTTTAAGGAAATTTGCTATTAAAAGAAACAATGAAAGTACACGGTCATCTTAAATGAGAAAGAGAAAATCTTAAGAGTTTCAAGAGAAGGAAAAAAAGAAATGCAGAAAGCAATACTGGGAGCCAGGAGCCAGTCAAGTAATACTTAAAAAAATATGTGGTATTTTATACACAGCCAAATAAGTAATGAAATTATAAAACTTATTTTTTAGACATATAAGATCTCAAAAAACTTATCTCTTATTAATCTTTACTTGATAAGTCATTGAAAGAGTTGCCCCAACAAGATAAGGGACTAAGTGAAAAAAAAAAAAGAAACTGAAATGCAAGCAACAGGAAATACCATCTTTCAAAGGTTAAAAGGAATTCCCAGGATGATGATGAAACAGAGTTCAAGGGTAACATTAAAAAAAAAAAAATTCACATTAGAACTGGAGGAGAGAGGTCTCAGAGAAAATATTTAAGAAATTATACGACATATGTGACTATATGTAAGACAGTGTATCAGAAATATTTTATAAGGTAGCTGAAGGTTGTGAGCAGACAGTCTTAGATTTAGAGATAAATTACAAATACAAGAAAGGCAAATAGCTTATTTTTAAACTATTCATTCCTTTCTTTAAAAATAAACTGAATAAGAATTCTCAAAATTTAATTAGTGACATAATCTGACTGTATTCTTTCCTTCGGCACCCACCTCACTCTTGCCTACCCAGCCTTAGACCAGTAATAGGGCAAAAAGTGTGTCAATGTTTACAAGTTCATAAAGTGTTTAGAGAGTTATTCTGTTGTTCTTCATATTTTATCTCTGGAAAGTTACTATCATGAAGAAGTCAATATAAACCTGGCTAAGTAAAATAATCAAATGTTACCTTGGAAACGAAACAAAAGGAGAACTTAAAAATTTCTTTTAAATAAAATCATGAAAATAAGTTATCCTACACATCTGCTGACCCACTTTCTTGGAATCATTCACACAATTTTTTCAGAAGGAGACAATGATTATAACAAAGGTATAATCCAGAAAGGGAAAAGATAAAGGTTACCAACAAATGTGATCTTTAAAAATAAAACAAAACTAAAAACTCTAAAATATAATTACAAAATATTACCAAAATTTCCAGATTATTTGAATGTCAATGTGTATATTTTAACCCTCCTAGACAGTCTTAGGGATAGAAAATAAATACAATTCCGAAATTTAGAAAGAGACCTTTGGTTCTAGAAAAGATTGCAGATCATCTACTTTATAAATGAGGATACTGAATGCAAACAAGATAAGTAAATTACTTATTCAAGGTCACACAAAGGGTTACTGGCAGAGTATGGACTAAAATTCTAATCTACCATGTGCTAGTCCAGGAACTTTCCACCACGTACCATGCTATCTTATAGGTTTTGAGGCTATCTAAAACACTCAAGAATTTGATTTTCTACCATTTATCTTTTAAAGGGAATAATGCTACAAAGAAATTGTCCTAGAGAGGAAAATACCATTACAGTTACAATGGTTCATTATTTTCTCAAGCATAATTAGAAGTCATATCTATATATAAGATATTTTCAACTAAATAAATATAAGAAAGTTATTTAAGTTCAAAAAAAAAAAACACCTCTTCAATCAATACACTAATGATCAAAATTTCCTTAACACAGGAATAATTTAAAGAGAAATGAGCTATCCTAAAAAAATGTTCACATCTATTTATATGAAAAAATTAAATAACTGAAATATTAAGAGGCTTTTTGCTGAAGGTGCTTTAACTCATTAATCATCAATAATTTTAATTGATAAGTAAATCTGTACTAACATTAGCTATTAAGATTTGATCCAATTAACTTATTTAAAATTTTACAGTTACTAATGCAAGGAGCTGTTGCCAGCCATCAAGATGCTCATAAAAACATGTAAGAAAGATAAGACACAGGTGTTAAATGATAACTGTATGTGGTTCAAAATTTATACACTAAATTTTATGCTAAAGTATCCAAAGCTTTTACACGTGTTCAGCTTGCTGTTACTTTAAAAATTTCAACTTCTTTAATACCAAGGTTTTCAGCAGTGGAAAGTAAGGACTTTCTCAGGAGAATATTTTCCTACTATTGACAGCAATAATAGTCAAGTTGTCGTCTTTGTTGCTTATCTCAATCTTCTGTCTTTCCTCTTCCATTTCAGTTAGCATGTTATCTGCTAGTGTAATTTAATGTCCCCCTCATATGGACACTTTACCTTCTAATTTATAAAATATTACATTATTTGAGAGTCAACTTTCTATCAATAAACTTCTTTGAGGACACAGACCATGTCTTCATTTTAGTGTTCTACTCAACATCTATTGCCCAGTGCCTTACCTCATTAGTTGCTCAATGGATATATGTTGAAAAATTAATCTGATCATGGTTCAAGAGTAGGACAAGGAGTCACAAAGACCACAAAACATGGAAAGACTGAGATATCCATGTAGCCAATTTTTACTGCTTAATATAAAGAACTATTCAACTCAGGAATAAATACGACCAAAGCACTCACGTAAAAGGTAATTCCCTACAATTTTGACAACTGTGAAGAAAACGTAACTTCAATTCATGTTCTTATATACTGCAAACAAAAGTTCATCTTTACTGCACTCTGAAAGCTTACCTAAGAGGACAAAATTAATTAAAGATCAAACCACTGAGGCTGAGAATTGTGTTGTATGCATTACAAGTCACTATCTACCTTCTACATGATGTGAGATAAAGCTGAAAATAAGCAAAATCAAAGAAGATAAAATAACTACAGAATTACTGGGATCTCTAAAGGTGTGAGAAAGCACTTAAGTGTTAAAACTAGAATATTATTAAATCGTAAAACAGTCTGTCTGATCAGTTCAGTTCAGTCACTCAGTAGTGTCTGACTCTTTGCCACCCCATGAACCGCGCAACACGCCAGGCCTCCCTGTCCATCACCAACTCCCAGAGCTGACCCAAACTCATGTCCATTGAGTCGGTGATGCCATCCAACCATCTCATCCTCTGTCATCCCCTTCTCCTCCTGCCCTCAATCTTTCCCAGCATCAAGGTCTTTTCAAATGAGTCAGCTTTTCGCATTAGGTGGCCAAAGTACTGGAATTTCAGCTTCAACATCAGTCCTTCCAATGAACACCCAGGACTGATCTCCTTTAGGATGGACTGGTTGGATCTTCTTGCAGTCCAAAGGACTGAAAGTAAATGTATCACTTATCAGTAAAACAGCAACCCACAAGGTCAACAGTATTACAAGTTGTTCTGGCTCAATGACAGAGACACAAACTTGAAAGGTGGAAGAAAGAAAAAGAAACTATTTGAAATTAGTAAAAAAAAAAAGTACTATAATAAAAAGTCATAGTTGAAAGATATTACATTGTCTTATGTAATGTAAGAATCAAAGGGAAAACAATATATGAAGTATGGTCATTTTACATTTAAAGGTGGAAAGAAAAGGGAGTAAGGAGTGGGGTGGGGGAAGGAGTCTGGAAGTGTTACTTTCTATGGCATGTACCACATGCGAAGTATCACTACATTAAGCTGCAGTAGGTTATTATGCTAGATCGTCTGTGGTCAATTTGGCAGACACACCACCAACACTACCACCTCCTTGTTTATGCAGTCTAAGGCTGAAACCACACTTCCCACAATATCCTGGTCTGTACAGTTTCATGACAGCACCTCATATTTGAAGCAGATAAGTAAAGTGAAGGCCAGTTTTCCTCAAGAAGTAACAGGGCTCAGGTGCTTGGTTTTTTCAGATGCAGCAGCCCTGCAGACCTTTACATCAGCTCCCACTTCACAGTCCTGACAGGTTTTGCAGACCTTCCCACAAATACTAACTTTTCTACCCACTTACTACCAGTGGTGTTCAGGCTGAGGTCTTCACCAAAGTTCTCTGATCTAATGTCAGCTCCTACCCTCTGCTCAGTGCTTCAGGATGATTTCACTGACAGTCTTTGATGTTCAGCAGAGCTCCTTCAATCTATGGTGATCTTTTCTTGACATTTAGGCCCTCAACTGTGGTATAAGGCCAAAATTCTTTATAGAATGCCTTCCATTCTCCGGACCAAATCCTTAGTTACTAAGCTGCTGGAACCATGAAGGTCCTGTGATTCTAGCCCAGCAAAGTCCAGGAAAGGATCTTGTCTAGAAAGGCAGCCTAATAAAGTAATTAAAGGGCTCAGGACCTAGTAGTTAAATCTGATTCTTGGTTCTACCACTTTGAAGCTGTATGTTCTTAGGTAACTTAAATTCTTTGCCTCGGTTTCTCCTTTGGCAGTGATATTAGCAATGGCAATGATATTAGTAACTAATTCATAGAATAGCTATGACAAATGAATAAATATTAAATACATACTAAAGAATAGTAAAGTTTATTAAAATATGCTTTTCAACCCTCTTCCTTCTTTAAACTTACTCCTCCTATTTGTACCCAGTAATAATAGAGAATAATGGTTACTAAGACACTGAAATACTGGAGATGGGATATTTATGAGCCAATGGAAGAAGTGTTACAAAGTCTTATCTCTGGAGCAGGAAACCATATGTGAAGAATTTTATAAAATCAGATCATTCCTGTTTTATTTATTAATACTTGAATTATATGCTATGTGTCTTGAACCATCTCCATACTACTTTTCTGTATGACTCATTCATCATTTTTTTTCTTGTTCTCTGACAGATACACCTATAGAAATGTCAAATAATCAAAGTTCAAAATATATACTCTTCTAATAAAGATAGATTCAAGGCATGTGAATTAGGTTGGAGAAAGAGAATGCTGGGAAAAGAGTTATAACAGACTTTGGATTTTTAAACTTCTTACAACAAAAAAAAGTATTCATATTACATTTATAGTTAAAACTCAATTAAAAAATTATTCTTTCAGAATGATGAATTTCAGAAACACTGATAATTTAGCAATTAAATATGCGATAACATTAAAATACAAAACAGAATCTCCATGTTTTATAGGAAGGATATTTTCTGAAAGTATACTATCTCCATTCTTATACAAATACCTCTTTTAACCCATTAAAAAAAAAAAAACACTAAATCTTTACCGCTATAATTTTTTTCAAGTAACTTTTCTGGTTAATCTTTTTATGATCTTTGGGTAGAAAATATTTCTAATAGAAAAAAATTGTACTGAGACTACTTGCTTTGAAAAGCGTCTAGATCTTATTAAATCTACTGTCTCAAAACATGATACATCCTTTCAGATTTCTATATATTCTTATTAAGGAAATCAGAGTAGAATGAAATAAAAAATTACTTTCTTCAGTATCCGAATAATAAAAATAAAGTAAGGTTTAGCAAAGTGTTCTACTCCCTGTTGCACCCTTTGGTCATGACAAATGGCAACTGCCTGTCAGCAGGAAAAGTGGATGCCATTTTTCTAGTAGTAGCTTTGTTTTGCACCAAAGAGGCACTGGAGCACAAAGACTGAGTCTATGGGCTCATCTTTCTTAACAGTGATCAAACCAAGTGAACAAATCAAAAAGATATTCATTGCTTAATCAAAAAAGTTGAGATGCAATAAGCCAAATGTTTTAGGTTCAATTTGGGATAACTAGTTAGGAAAGGGAAAAAAATGTAAAAAAAACCGCCATGCACTTCTCCAATTTCACTCAATACTCCTTTTTTCCCACAGCAGGTTGCACAGTACTCAATGCGGTAGAAAAAATACAAACCAAAATAGAGAACAGTAAAATAAACATATACTGGTAGCTCACATATACACACGCCATCAGTGTACTTATTGCTTTGCTGCTTCTAATTTTTTCTTTTCTGATTTTTTAAAATATCAATTTCCTGAAGGTAAAATAATCTGCAAATGTTTTATTAACTTCTACAGCATTATACTGTGATTGACAAGAGGGCTGCCAACACTCCTGCACAAGCTTGAAAAGGAAAACAGTTCACACCCAATTGAAAGTACAAAGAAAAACAGTGTTAAATGTAATATTTAATGTGAAGGAACTCAGTTTTGAGAGTCAGTAAGTGGATATGTGTCTGGCTGCTCATAGGTTAACACTATACTGTGGAAAGACACATGACCATTCTGGTACCAGATGAGAGTACCACATTCCCAACTATGTTATCTAATGATCAAATGTTTTTACAACTATTTCATTTGCACCACAACTAAATGCTCTTCTACAGACCTCAGAAAAGACACTACTTCTTAATTTAGTTGCTGCTGCTGCTGCTAAGCCGCTTCAGTCGTGTCCGACTCTGTGCGACCCCATAGACGGCAGCCCACCAGGCTCCCCCGTCCCTGGGATTCTCCAGGCAAGAACACTGGAGTGGGTTGCCATTTCCTTCTCCAATGCAGGAAAGTGAAAAGTGAAAGTGAAGTCGCTCAGTCCTGTCCGACCCTCAGCGACCCCATGGACTGCAGCCTTCCAGGCTCCTCCGTCCATGGGATTTTCCAGGCAAGAGTGCTGGAGTGGGGTGCCAGCTATCTGGGTTCAATTCCTATTCTTCTTACTATCTGTAAGATCACAGGTAAATTACTGCAGGTTTCTGTGCCTGAGTAATAAAGAAGTTATAATACCTAAATACTAATTTTTTTAAGGGGGAGTAGGATGGAGGATTACTACAGTGTCTGGTATATGATCAATCCTCAGAAAAAGTTAGGTATTATTACTATTAAACTATTTTATGTAAGAGTAAACATACTCACATCCACTTCTGATTTACCTACCTTTGAAAAATAGGAAGAAATATAAAATAATAAAGTAGTTGGATTCGTTAGCAGTATAGATAAAAAGACGTTAAATTATTACCAGAAACACACTAGTATTTACAAACACTCCAACACATGAAGGCCTTCCTTCTCCCTTTTACTCCCTTACTACCATGATGCTATTTTTAAACATAAAGATATAAAGTATATTTATAAAGTATGTTTATAAAGTATAAAAGGAGAGAAATTAATAACAGAAGATAAGGAAACTAATCAATAAAAATGGAACTTCAATCTATAGCAGCTCTGATCATTTTTTATTTTCGATGGTTCTTGGACAATTCCACAGAGACAGACATCAAAATAAGAGATTAAAGTTCTGTCCACTTAATTATACTATAAAGTCTTAATTTTTAAAAAATAAAATCATTCTAACAGAATATCAATTCATACACCCCACAATATGGGTTTCTGAAAGAAGATGAAATCATTTCAACTAGCATGAAAGAACCCCAAACTACTTTCTAAAAATTGTGCTATCACTATAATCCAATGGAACATAATAAATTTAACAGAAATGGAAACTTGGAGAACAAATGATCATTTGAACTGTTTTACTGAGTGAGATACTATTTTGAAATGAGAAACTGAAGTTTAAGGTCTGTCATGAATCCTCTATGTCACAAGGGTAAAATTTTCTTCAAAATTTTGACAGAATAATATGACTACTGTAAAATGAACTTTTACACAAAGAAACTAGAGACAAAGAATTTCATGAAAGGCACTGGACTAAACTGGAAAACTCAAAAACATTCTTGTAATTCTAGGCTAAAAAGCAGACAGGTAAATCAGAAAAAAATGGAATCTTGTTTTATCTTAAATAATGGACACACAAATATCACTATAATATGTACAAAATTTCCCTCTATATGATAACTCCAAAGTTAATGGTAATATCATTCCTAAAGATTTCTTCAAACAATAAAGAAACTAGAAAAAGTGTTTCCTAAGAAGATAATCTATGCAAACACAGACATAAGAAGTAATAACAGCTTTTTCTCTAAGATCTTAAGAACAGCTGCAGATAATAGCATCAAAAGTTACAGAAGAATATTTTAGAAATAGAAATAAAATGGCTTATTTAAAGAAATAAAATTCTCTCTAGTTCATCTGTAAACAAAATATATTTGTGAAATCTAAAAAATGTTTTAAACTAGAGGAAATTATAAGAAAAACTATTTCAAGTTGATCAATTTAGAGCACCCAAAACTACATATTTCAATTATCTAAAAGATAACAATTCCCAGATTCGCCTCATCAATTTCAAATGAATCTATAACACAAAACTGAATGAAATAATCTAGGTTATTTCTCTTAAAATCTTTTAAGTGATTATAATATAGATGGATACTACAGATTAAAAAAAAAAAACTTTTCAAAAAACTATTACCGTAAGGGAAAGAAAAAATTAAGACTAAAACCAAACAGACAACAAAACAGATGAATTTGACAACTATCCCTAAAAGTATATTTACATCTCCTTTAGGGATAGGCAGATTTGTAAAATGTGCCTGCCTTGGCTCAAGGTAAGAAAGTGAAAAATGTCTCCCCTAAGAATTCATAACTGCAAGCCATTGTTCATGGCTTTGGAGTAGAAATTAACGATATTCATGTAGTGGAAGAGACACACAGGACAAACTTTTATTAAAATGGCCTTAGGCTGGTAGAGCTCCCAGGCACCTGGTAATAACTAACATAAATGTTTTCTGGAAAAACTTTTTAAAACTCTGACCTGAGAGAATTTTTTATAAGAATAGGCTAACAACCTGATAGAAAAGCTGAATAAGATTTGTACATACAACCAACCAAAAATATATAGATGCTCTAAGTCAACTAAGTATTGAGAGAAATGCAAAATAAAATGCCTCTACTATTTACATATATCACACTGGAAAGCATTATAACACTGGACAAACCAAGTTTGGCAGAAAAAGTAACATTACTCATTGCTAGTGTAAGTGTAACCTGGTTTGGAAAATATTGCACTTACCCAGCAAAACTGGGTGCCAATATCCTGTAACTAAGCAAATCCATGCTTTGCTATATACCCTAACTCCTTGTTACCAAGCTGCAGAAGAGATTTAGAATAATATTTAAAGTGAGGTTGTTTATAAAAGCGAAAAGATGGAGGGCTTCCCTGGTGGCTCAGAATTCACCTGCAAATGCAGGAGACACATGTTTGGTCTTTCATCTGGGAAGATCCACATTCCATGGAGCAACAAAGCTTGTGCATCACAACTATTGAGTACGACTGAGCGACTTCACTCACTCACTCACTCTAGAGCCCGGGAACCACAAGCCCAGCCAAAAACTGAAGCCCGTGAACTCTAGAGCATGTGCTCTGCAACACAAAAGCCATCAGAATGAGAAGGCCTCACACCACAACTAGAGAGTAGCCCCTGCTTGCCACAACTAGAGAAAAGCCCACATAGCAATAAATACCCGCAGAGCTAAAAATAAATAAATAAAATTACTATAAGTAAAAAAGTGGAAACAAAACTGCCAAACTATTACTTTGCCAACAAAGGTACGTCTAGTCAAGGCTATGGTTTCTCCAGTAGTCATGTATGGATGTGAGAGTTTAACTATAAAGAAAGCTAAGCACCGAAGAATTGATGCTTTTGAACTGTGGTGTTGGAGAAGACTCTTGAGAGTCCCTTAGACTGCAAGGAGATCTAACCAGTCCATCCTAAAGGAGATCAGTCCTGGGTGTTCACTGGAGGGACTAATGTTGAAGCTGAAACTCCAATACTTTGGCCACTTGATGTGGAGAGCTGACTCATTTGAAAAGACCCTGATGCTGGGAAAGATTGAGGGCAGGAGGAGAAAGGGATGACAGAGAATGAGATGGTTGGATGGCATCACCGACTCAATGGACATGAGTTTGGGTTGGCTCTGGGAGTTGGTGATGGACAGGGAGGCCTGGCGTGTTGCAGTTCATGGGGTCCCAAAGAGTCGAACATGATTGAGCAACTGAACTGAACTGAACTGTTAATGATCTATTTTCAATAAAAAAATGACATACTGGTGAAAATAAATGAGCTACAATTACACATATCAGCATGTATGAATCAATCAAGGTAAAGTTGGTCAAAGTATCAAATAATGGGGAAAAAACAGTTTGACTCAATTTACACAAAATTCACACTGTGCAAAACTATGTATTACTTATGAATACACACACACACACGATGGTGGTAGTTTAGTCACTAAGTCCAGTCTGACCCTTGTGACCCCACCACACTGTAGCCCACCAGGCTCCTCTGTCCATGGCATTTCCCAGGCAAGAATACTGGAGTGGGTTGCCATTTCCTTCTCCAATATACATACATAAATACATATAAAAAATGGAGTGAATAAAAGACACAAACTTGAGAAAGGAGGTTATCTCTAGACTACATGGATGGTGAAGTGAGTCCTCAGGGATTCAAAGGTGACTTCATAGGTTTTGGTAATGTTCTATCTTTAAAGTGGGTTTGTGAACACAATAGATCTTCATTATTATTGTACTTTGCATTGAATATGTAAACTATACATTCTCAGGTGTAACTAGTATAGTATATTTCATAATATAAAACAGTAAACTGTTAAGAAAAACCAAAAGCAATATATTTCTTTCATTGGCTACTGAGTATACGCTTGCCCTTTGTCTTTCTCACCCTTTAAATTTTGACCTCAGAGTTTTGTAAGGGTTATTATGACTACTAGGGAATAAATTACCGTGTTTCTTATTGGAATCTTCTTGGGTTCTGGAGGCATATCCTGTGGAACAAATTTCACTGGTTCCTTAATCTGCCTCCTTGATCGTTTGGTCCCATCTGGTAAGGTTTCCATGGCCATCTCTGCTTCCATGTCACTGCTCCCTGCCTGGTCACATTCAGAACACTGCCTACATAAAGAAAAAAATATTATTTCATACATTTATTTTTACCTTCCAGCATTAGCCATGGTTTCTCTAAATACAAAATGCAGGTATATGTTTAGAATATATGAAAATGTACACAGGAACATGTGACCATAGTCATATAATGACCATACATACAGAAAAGCACATACATTCCTTTAAGAGACACAACAATATATGTAAAATGTCCAAAGCAATTTCATGTATCCCTAATAAGTATCATAAAAACACATGTAATACTGCCATATATTTATGTGAATGAATGTAAGAGGCCCAGTACTGATTAAAAAGATAGTTTTCCTTAGGAAATCATGATTTTTCCTCAAATGATATACATTGTGACACCAGAAAATCAAAGTCATTCTTTGACCAACTCTATTTGTCACAGCTATAATATCCTTGCATCTTAATTAATGGCAAGCTGTGCTGAATATACCAACTGAGAAAATTCTGTAAAAATTCATACCTCTCACTCATTAGCACTGTATTTATACCAAATTAGTATTTATTTTAACAGCTTTAAATTTTGAACTCCAATAACAGAATTAAATACAAAGTATCATGTGTGGCTAATACAAATGCACTATTCAGTTCAGTTCAGTTCAGTCGCTCAGTCGTGTCTGACTCTTTGCGACCCCATGAATCGCAGCACGCCAGGCCTCCCTGTCCATCACCAACTCCTAGAGTTCACTCAGACTCATGTCCATCGACTCAGTGATGCCATCCAGCCATCTCATCCTCTGTCGTCCCCTTCTTCTCCTGCCTCCAATCCCCCCCAGCATCAGAGTCTTTTCCAATGAGTCAACTCTTCGCATGAGGTGGCCAAAGTACTGGAGTTTCAGCTTTAGCATCATTCCTTCCAAAGAACACCCAGGACTGATCTCCTTTAGAATGGACTGGTTGGATCTCCTTGCAGTCCAAGGGATTCTCAAGAGTCTTCTCCAACACCACAGTTCAAAAGCATCAATTCTTCGGCGCTCAGCCTTCTTCACAGTCCAACTCTCACATGCATACATGACCACTGGAAAAACCATAGCCTTGACTAGACAGACCTTTGTTGGCAAAGTAATGTCTCTGCTTTTAAATATGCTATCTAGGTTGGTCATAACTTTCCTTCCAAGGAGTAAGCATCTTTTAATTTCATGGCTGCAATCACCATCTGCAGTGATTTTGGAGCCCAAAAAATATAGTTTGACACTGTTTCCACTGTTTCCCCATCTATTTCCGATGAAGTGGTGGGACCAGATGCCATGATCTTTGTTTTCTGAATGTTGAGCTTTAAGCCAACTTTTTCACTCTCCTCTTTCACTTTCATCAAGAGGCTTTTGAGTTTCTCTTCACTTTCTGCCATAAGGGTGGTGTCATCTGCATATCTGAGGTTATTGATATTTCTCCTGGCAATCTTGATTCCAGCTTGTGCTTCTTCCAGCCCAGCGTTTCTCATGATGTACTCTCTGCATATAAGTTAAATAAGCAGGGTAACAATATACAGCCTTGACGTACTCCTTTTCCTATTTGGAACCAGTCTGTTGTTCCACGTCCAGTTCTAACCATTGCTTCCTGACCTGCATATAGGTTTCTCAAGAGGCAGGTCAGGTGGTCTGGTATTCCCATCTCTTTCAGAATTTTCTATTGGTAACATGCAATTAAAATTTAAGGTATTACTTTTAATATCTTAAAATTTCCATTTAAGCAAAAATTTTAACACTAAAAAATTTGACCAGTAGGAGTCAATTATCACTAGTTACTAAAGATTTTTATATAACTGTTGTTAAAAACCAAGCACTTTATTCTTTGGATTCATAGATTAACATCAAATAAAAATATTTTTAACATACACGCATTTCTGTGATATGGAAACAAGTATCTTTTTAGAATGAATCACTGTAGGGACTTTTTTGTTTGTTTTTTAAGTGACTTGTTTCCTCTTTTGTTTCTCAGTTTGTAACTATATTCCTTGTCAGGATAGTCTCTAGCTTCTCAAGCTCATCCCCACCAAAGGTTAATACATTTAGGTGACAAAGAAACTTGCTTTAGAGCACTCAGATAAACAAAAATGTTATGCTCTGAAAACCACAAAACACTGAACAACTCAGAAAAATCTAAAAAATATCTAACTGCTAAGGCAGAAATTTATTTCTATTTCAAGGCAACTGCCACACGATACTTGTAGTACATAAACTCAATACAGATGAAAACACTATTTGCAGCTCTTTCAACAATCTGTTAAACACTATAGTCCTCATTTTATAAATAGCCTTTAAAATATGAAAAAGCAGCTCTGCTACCATAACTGGTACACAAGATCCTAAGAAATAGGATGTTTAAAGTAATAATAATGAAAATTCATGTTAGGAATTTATGCCAAAGGACTACCTTCATACTGAAATACTAAGAGATTTTTCTCAGTTTGCTATATATTCTTGATCCTTAGCACGATACACTCCAACTTATGTTAGGGAGGTTTTTAAATCTTTATTATTAAAGGGAAACAATTTCATTGTTTATGTGTGCTGTGTGCTTAGGCACTCAGTCACGTGCGACTCTTTGCGACCCCATGGACAGTAGTCCACCAGGCTCCTCTGTCCATGGGGATTCTCCAGGTAAGAATACTGGAGTGGGTTGCCATTTCCTTCTCCAATATACCTAAATAAATACATATAAAAAATGGAGTGAAGCCCTTTTAAAAATCTTTATTATTAAAGAAAAACAACGTCATTGTACAATAATGCTAAAACACATCCATGATTATGACAAAGTTCCCTGGCCCTGAAGACTACCAAACTGGTTTTCAACTTAGAAACGCACATAGGATACTTATTAACACTGCTGATATTCTAATACGTGACAGCAGTTTCTCTTAAATTCTGGTTTCAAAAGCACTCACAAATCAGAAGTAATACATCCCACTATATTTGAAAAGAGTTGACCAGTATGACTGTCTCCAGGCAAATTGATAAAAGAGCACTATGAAAAAGAAGGGCTTCTCTCATAGCTCAGCTGGTGAAGAGTCCACCTGCAATGCAGGAGACCCCAGTTTGATTCCTGGGTCGGGAAGATCCACTAGAGAAGGGATAGACTACCCACTCCAGTATTCTTGGGCTTCCCTCGTGGCTCAGCTGGTAAAGAATCCACCTGCAATGCAGGAGACCTGGGTTCAATCCCTGGGTTGGGAAGATCCCCTGGACAAGGGAAAGGCTACAGACATCAGTATTCTGGACTGGAGAATTCCATAGACTATATAGTCCATGGGGTCGCAAAGAGTCGGACATGACTGAGAGACTTCCGCTTCACTTCATGAAAAAGTAATCATGTGAAAATGGTGAAAGAATGTGAGATTCTTAATAAAATGGACAGACGTAGGTTTATGCAATAAAACAATGAGGTCAGAAAATATGCTTTAATGTATTTGATAAATAAACACCTTTTTGTACAGATTATCATTTAAGATTGGGGTCTAGTCATGTAAAATTTGTATAAAAAGAATAGTCATGTGCCTTCCAAAGCTCTCCGTGACCTATATTCTTCCTATACAGAATCAATCTGTTAGAATTTGAACATCTGTCTTTCCCTTGGATTAAAATTAAGGAAAGAATAAAACTTATAAGTATCATAAACTTTTATCAAACATCTGTAGTGATTCCACATGCCTAAGTTAATGAAAAAATTCAAAAACGTAAGTCAAATGTTTCTAGATTTACAAAGAATGGTTGAATTTTAATACACAACTAGCCACAAGTAAAGCCTTTGGTGACACTAATTTGAAAACAAAATACTAAACTACGTTTAAAGCATGAATATGGAGGCAAATTCTTAATAAAGAACAAAAATAAAGAATTTGAAAAAATGTTATAATAAAGAGAATTATAAACACACTAAACAGAATTCACGCCTTAAGAAACCACTGCTAAGATATTAAAATAGCCTCAATTAACTTAAATTCATTTATCAAAAAATTTGCTACATCTCTATACATATAATACTGTAATAAACATTTATGTCTGAAGTATTCTTACCACAAAAAATGATAACTATGTGAGGTGACAAATATGCTAATTAGCTTGATTGTGGTGATTATTTCACAGTGTATACATATATTAAATCATTATGTTGCAAACCTTAATATACACAACTTTTAAATGCCAATATGTCAATATTATTGGAAAACATTATAAAATTTTCAATTAAAAATATACTGAAAACTTTATTATGCATCAAATATGTTCTAATACTTCATCTAATACTGTTGAAACTAAGAGCAACACCAGTTCTAACATGTACATGCTCTTCAGTTTACTTACCAATAACTGTTTTTGGTCTTTCTTGGCATCCTCGTAAGAGGAGGGTCCAGACATCCAAGATGGTAATGCAGTTTACAGGTATCACACAATAAAAGAAGATGCTGATCATGGTTCTTCTTACAAATTCCACAACTTTGATAAAGGCAGCAGCAATAAAGGATTAGAATAATAATTATCATAGTGAATAGTTAATTTATGGCATATTTTTAAATTTTCAAAATTTCATTGTGATTTAACTTAATATATTTCTTCAACTGAAATCAAATACTTTTTTTAATAACACATATCTTTTTATAATGGCAAGAATCTAAATACTTTTGAGAATGTAGAATAGTTTAGATCTATTATAAATTTAAATTTTGCTGGAGTCAAACTATTCAGAGAAGGGCATATGTTAGGTATTTATTCTAACATCATCTTAATCTTCTTTATTACTTAAAGCCCATGTAACATCAGACCAAATTTTCTCTAGGAACAAATATTAAACAAAAATAGTTTTCAATTTTCTACCTCTCTAAAACTACAAAGAAGTTACTTTACAAACGAAATTCTGTTTATTTTCTACCATTAACTGTAAATCTTTCAAAGAACCTTCAACGTGTAAATAAGCTACATATGTTAAGTCTTTTTACAGAATCAGACTTTGAGTCTTAAAAATATACCAATTGATATTTATTATAAAGAACTGGAAGTTTTATTATTATTGTTGCTGTTGTTTTAGATTTTTGATTGTTCTTAAGAAATCTAACTTTTCTTGTGCAAAAGGTCAACTACTCCTGAGAGCACAAACACCATGATCTACAAATCCAGGGTGTACTTATATTAGGAATGTGAAGGGTGAGGAAAAAGTTGAGATCCTAAAAAATCCATAAGTATACAGAAAAAGTAATGATGTTTGAATTTTAAATAACCTTAGAAAAAAAATCAAATATATACATATACAACAAAGACCAATCAATACTTGGTCTCAAAGTTGCTCAAAGTAAAAATGAAAAATTACTAAACTGTATCCTGAAACAAAAATGAGCTGTTAGTGATGAAAAGTCAGAAGCATAAGTAATAAGCCTGACGGTTTCAAATGAAACAGTTTTATCTGGAAAAGCTAGACTGTGACAGTGCTAGTCTTTATAAAGTACAGTATAGATACTAGTGAGCTTGTCCCACATTTCAAGGAAGTTAATTGCTATTACCTATGGAGAAAGCCTCCAAGCTAGAAGAGAAAGTAGTTATTGAGACAGATACTGTTGTTGCTATTTCTGAGAAAGAAAGAAATTGTGGGGAGAATATGTATACACTTACATAAGCATATTTACTTGTGTGTGTGAACAGATTTGTGTGTGTATGGATACACACAAACATACTTGCATCTTCTAAACTTTTCTCAATGAGTTTCATCAGCTACATGGAAAAAAAGTAAGATCCAAACCTACTGGTATGGAAAGAAATCTTAATAACTATATAAAACTGTTACAATGGTGAAGACTGTAAAATACTGAGCCAAAAAAAAAAAAAGAACAAAAATATTTGGGGAAATGAAATTACTACAACTGAGCACAGAGAGAAAAAAAAAATGTAGACAGATTCAAATCTAAAACTTATCTTCATTATCCACCCCTACCACTGTACAAAGGCAGTAATTCAAACTATAATATCCAACACTACCTAAAAACACATGTAAACCTCTAAAACTCACTCCAGCAAAATAAAATATAAATGTCCATTTATCTAACACACTGTTTTAACTATTTAAGAAAATAATCACGTACCTTACTTAAAACTCACTTTCTAATTCTCTAAAGAGGGGTTTCCATGGAGTTTGTGCACATATAACCCCAGTTACTTAAAGTATACAAAAAGTGATTTTTCATTAAAAGAGGAGCGACTCTATCCTATCATCATTCAGTCTGGGAAGTATTTTTGATGAAGGTATTAATAAAATGAACTTCAAACACATTTGACTTTAAATTCTGATATAAACATAATTCATTCACAAATATTTAAAGCATCTTGCTACTAAAAAGTATTCATTTAAAAATATACTGTATTAATCTGTCAAAATTTCATTACTTGCCTATAAAGTACTGCAGGAAGAGTAGACGCCTTTTGTGTGCCCCCTTCTTTTTTACTTGGTTTTCTCTCCTTGGGTGCTCGCAAAATTGCCGGTATGTTCAACTTCTATTGATTTGAACAAATGCAGTTTATTTTGTTTTCAGAGAAAAAATATAAAGCAACATTTTTCTTTATGTGCCGTTCAAGTCAACTAATATGCTAGGATCTTGAGGGGAAATGTTTTAAAGCTTTTACACTGGCAAAAAGGACTAAAATGAGTTTTTGTCTCATAGTCACTGCTGTGAGAAGCCTATAATTACATACTTTCACCAATTTTCTCTGGACCACTAAAACATTGTGAAAATTAAACTCCTACTTTAGCTTTAAAAGTGAAAGACAAGGACAAGAATTCAAGAACTTGAAAAAAAAAAAAAAAAACCACACGACAAAAAGAGTATTGAGGCCGTTTATTTTCTTAAACACCACAGCTACACTGGTGCTCCAAAGGTTAATTAGAAAAATTATCTTATTGGACCAAACTCTTCACAAAGTGAATTAGATTCTCTTTGGGTCTCTACTAATCTGTAGTATACTAGCTTCTCAGACAGCAACCATCTATCAAAGTCATTTCTCAGTGGCCCAGTGGGCCCGCATCAGTTCAACCAACCGGAAAAAAAGTGTCCTGCAAGTGGTACAAACGAATTCTACTTCTCCTGTGTATTTTACATTTGCACACAGAAATGCACGTGCTTCTGTTTCAAGTGATTTAATAAATTAAATTGCTCTTTCATAACTTATACTAAATAGATTCTTATGAGACAAACTTGCAAATCTGGCCAAAAGATAATGCTAGCTTGCCAAATAAACTAATAGGCTTGTATTCAATATTAATTTCACTAAATATAAAATATAAAACACTATAATCTTCCAAATATTCACCAACAGCCTATCAATAGAAACAAAGGTCAACTGTGCATACATAACTACTCATCCTCACCTCTTATGTTATTCATTATACTATATGCCACATACACCCTTTTCACAAAAGAAGCATCTTCAAAGCTAGCATGGCATAATACATATCAGTATGTATTACTTTCTAAAATAATGTGTCCACACAAGCTATATAATGAATTTGGCTCTTTATAAACCTTTAAAATAAGTACCACAAAAAATATCTGTTCTTTAAAAACCTTCCTTCACAAATAAAACTATTTCCATGGTGAAAAGACCACAGCGAGTCTCCATTATCCTTAAAAAAATAACTTAAATTATTCAAATGAATTATTAATTTAAGAATTAAATACACAGTACTAAAAAAAGCATTCAAAGAAATCCATTTGGCAATGATTGTTCTTTACAATACCAAGAACTTTAATAGGCTCAATATGTTCAAGGATAAAGTAATTTCTTTCATAATTAAAATAAAACTAATGAAGGGAAAAACTACACTTTAACATTAAATTTCAAAAACCATTCCTTATAAGTTCAAAACCCATCAACATGAAAAAAAATTCCAGTTTTCCTTTTACATTTCCCCCATTAAAAAAAACAACAACTACTTATAGCACAAGAATAGGACAGAAGAAATGTGGCAAGGAATCTAAAACCGCTGCATAGAGGCAGAAGAATATGGTAGTAGTAACTCATGCTTCAAATCTTAGCTTCATCACAAATGACAGGTCAATCAGTTAGAGCAAATGAAAAAATTTTGCAAACAAGATAGCTGTTAAAACAACCATATTAAGCTACAAGTTCTCAGTAGGCAGCTTGCAAAGCTCTAGATGCATTTCAGGCAGACACCATTATCCCAGAGGATTAGTTGGCCCTGATTAAACAGAATTCTTCAGTTAGTGAAGTGACAGTTGTATTAGAGATCCAATCTTTGAAATCATACAGAAAGCAAGAAGAGAAAGAGAGAGCAATTGGAAAGAAACTAACCTGCCCTGTGATTCTGCCTAGTAAGGCCCATATTCCTTGTCCTTCACTTCGAAGTTTTCCATTCATGTTTTGTAGTTCTTCCAAAGATTCACAGAGCTATAATGTGAACAATTCAAATTAGTAGACCATTACAATATTCAGTAACATATTTGAAAATGTAAATAATTTATCAATGTCCAAAATATCTACATTTCTATTCCACATACATTTAACACATTCAAGTCACAATACACTGAAAAATGAAAGTCTCCAACTACTTAAGAAGCACCAACAAAAAGTAAACATTTTATGTTAGCATTTTACTAATAATGATACTTACATATTCTATAATAGTTTACTATATAATTTCACAGACACACTAATTAACCCTTATGAGTGTATCAAAGTGCACTCCCACCATTTTTCCAACAAGAAAATGATATATATCAATAAGTCAATCCTGGGGACCTCCCTGCGGTCCAGTGGTTAAGAATCTGCCTTTCAATGAAGGGGACGCAGATTTGATCTCTGGTTGGAGAATTAAGATCTTACATGCCTCAGGTCAAGTGAGCCTGAGCTCTGCAACTAGAGAAGCCTACATGCCGCATTACTGAGCCCTCGTACCCAAAGATGACCCAGCACAGCCAAAAGAAACAAAAGTCAATCCAGATTTTTCTTATGTTACTTATTATCTCACATTTAGTCACAACTTGCTTTTATACATTTCTTCATGAACTTCTTCATCTTTAGAATGAAGATATAGAAGAGAAATTTTAATCAGGAGATTTTTTTATCAAAAGTAACAAAACAATTTAAGAAAAACAGTAATTCAAAAGTAAGTTTTAAAGTTTTCTATAACTTAGAAAGATAAATGGAGTCAGACTTGGGCCTCAAACCCCAACTCTATGCCTTGACTACCTTTGCGAACCTGGGCAAATTACTTCACCTGTTTAGGATTCAGTTTACGCTTCTGAAAAAGGGAGCAGAAATCATAAGCCACATTATAAAGCTGAAGTGAGAATGAGATGAGTTAACACAAGTAAAAATGCTCAAAACTGTGCCTGGCACATAGAAAGTACTCAGTGTTAGTGACGGTAATGAAGATAACGAGGGGTCAGAATTACAGACAAGTCGTAGAAACTCCAGAGGAATTTCAAAATGAAACATAAGGAATCATCAGTAAGATGTAATTACATTACGTTGTTTGTTTTACCTTATTATATTCCACATGAAGCTTTTCTTGTTCATTCTCTAATTTATCCTTTATATTCTTTTGTTCAGCCATATTCTCCTGAATTTGAATCATGCGCATATTTCTCTCTAGTTAAATTAAATATCCAATTTTAGTTTAGAAGAAAATAAAAGCTGATATACAAAATACACAAAGGAAGAAGCTAGCCATAGAGAGGACCACATGGATAAACCTAGACACTTTTAACTCTACTCACAAATACATTAAATTAGCATTTTACAACAATCCACAACTTATTAGGAAAATAAACATACTTGATATATGTAGCAAGACTAGTAAATTTCTAAACATTGACAGTGTATCAAATATTTCTATCAGCAAACTGTTCTCAATGAAAACGTGCATGCATCAGGGCCTATACTGACCGAAATAATAATTCACAAAATCAGCAGTGAGAGCAGGTTGCTTATGCTTTCTCCTTCCATCCACACTAGAACTAGTATCTGAATTGTCCACTGGGAAGATATCTGTACTGATTCCCATGAGTTCTGCTTTCCGCATAAGTTTGCGAATGGCTGAAGCACTGCTAGTGAGTGGTCTGGGCAATTTTTCCCTCGGAACCCAGGCCTGGGGTCTGGTGGATCGAGCTAGTTCTGCTTTGGCACGATACTGCTGAAGCCGGGCATTGATCCTTGCCTATAAAAGAAACGTACACAAATTTTAAAAGATATTAAAGTGGAACATACTTATGATTTTTATTTCCATACTTAGCAAGAGTAAGGATGATCAGAAGTTCCTCTATTGAGGCAAATTATATCTATCCACAGTCCTTAATATCCACAGCATAATTCTTGGCTTATGATAAATTAGGTCTACCCCTAGTTAAGAACTGCCCTAGCCTATGATTAGTTGTCAAAAACTAGTATAATTAAGCTGAGGTTTCTCAACTAGCCTTGTACTAGCCTTCATAAATTTACTTAATTTACATACAAATATATTTCATGACAGGCAAACTAATCAAAGTCTTTGCACATATGAATCTTAGAACAGACTGAAAAAAAGATGTGGTCAACATATTGCACTGACAGAATAATTTCCACTAAGCCACATTCTTTAATGGATTAGAAACATGTTTTATAAATGACTGCTTTGTTGAGACTAGATGATGAGTAATGTATTCAACCACAAACTATACTCTCCGTTTACCTTAATGACAGTCCACTTTCTAGATAATTTCACAATTACACTAACCAAATTTCACAATTATACATCATATATCAAAGATGCATGAGATCTTAAATTTCTAACTTCTTTTTTTTGGCCAGGCTATACAGCTTGTGGGATCTTAGCTCTGTTACCAGGGATCAAACTGGAGCCCTCAGCAGTAAGAACACAGAGTCCTAACCACAGAACCACCAGGGAATTCCCTGAAATCCATACCCTTGCAAGAAAAAAAACACAAGTTTTGGAATGAGTCTCATACCTGTGCTTCTGGTGATAACTGCTTCTCTCTCTCTTGTAAAGACATTTTACAATAGGATTGTAGAGCCAAGTAGTTTTTTCTCTTCCACTTTCTGTCTAACCTATCTGCATGTTGCTTACAATAAGCAAAAAATGGATCTGCTATATCCTATATAAAAAAACAGAGAGGGGGAAATGAACACTTTTACTCCAAAGGGCCATTTTAAAAAAAGCCGTAAGAGATAATATTTCCTTTCTGAAGAATATACCACAGTGCTGGTTATTCCTAAAAATAAATTACAAAATTAAGTTTTATATATAATGATAAAAATCGCTGCTTTAGGAACTTAATCTATATACCAAATTCAAATTAACAATTTTTTTTCTTTATACAGCCTTGTGGATTTAAAAAATACTGAAATCAAAACTTAGGCATTACATTAAGTTATACTTGTTACCTAAAAAAAAATCACTGTTTAAAACAAATAAGATATTAATAGGCATAGGTAGAAACCATCATTAAAGTTATTAATACATAGATTAATATTATAAAACAACAACATATCTAGAAAATATAAGACTAGTCAACAATAGGGCATTTCTAACTGACGGGAAATGCACAGGCAAACTCTTCCTGGGAAAAAACTAGATTAAGAAGGCCAGGCCTTATGGAAGGGGAGTTTAGGGGAGAATGGATACACATATATGTATGGCTGAGTCCCTTCACTGTTTACCAGAAATTATCACAGTATTGTTTGTTTATCAGCTATACCCTAATACAAAATAAGATGTTTAAAAAAAAAGGCCAGGCCTTGTCAATAAAACACTTCAGATATTCTCTTTAACTCTTTACAAAATTCTAAAACCTCAAATGGAAACACAGCCGTCTCACAGTCTCATTTTATGGTACTACCTTAATGGGTACATATTCATAAATAATAGGATACAAAAACATAAAAGGAAATCTACTATCAAAAATAGGAAAAAATTGTAAATATGTAGGCAAAAAAAAAGCATTCTGCAATGTGACTAGCCAGCAAAGTAACAAGTAGTTCATTCTTCAGGTCTGTCCCAAAGAGAAAAACAGATAAGCTGCTCATACGGTTTTTACCTGAGTTACGTTAGAGTCTCTTAGTAAGGTGGGGTTTTACAACCCAAAGAGAACTGATGATGCTAACAAAAGTAGAAACAAATGAGAAGTACAAAAAGAAAAATCATCATATAGTAAAACCAAAGTGTCCTTAACATTAAAAACATCAAAGTATATAACGCAACTTTTTAGTATGATATCCACAGATGTTACAATATAGCACTGTGAATATTGTAATTAGAGAATCTGGATATATAAAAACTTGGACAATAAAACCTGGCCCCACCAATTAAAGATTTTTGTGGCTTTAAACAAGTTGCTAATTATCTCTGGGTCTCTGTTAACTCATTAACAAAACAGCTTTAATAATAATTACTTCATATAGGTACAGAAATAAATTTTAAAAATGTAGAAAGGAGACTGGATTCTCTCTCTCTCTCTCTCTCTCTCATTCACACTCATACACAGCTGCTTTCTCACAACGTGCTCTACACATGCTGGCAATAGAAGAGACTAAGTGGAAATAAAGAATATATTGAACTATAGTCAAAATGATCTCAAGAACCATTCTACTGTCTTAAAGTAGTAGGTAATGTTGAAATTGAGATATCAGAGATAGGATTCATGCTTGCATAGGTCAGTTAAGCATTAGAACCAAGACTCTGACCTAATGAAAAGACCAGTCATTTCTGGTCAAAAAGACACATGAAAAGGATGAAGTAGCCCAAGTAATTTTTCTTTTGTTTCATGACTGGGGATTGGGGACAATAAATCCTAAATCTAAGGCTATCAAGACCAAGGGATTAATTTTTTTTAGAGAATGAAACAGATACACCAAGCAACCACTATCCATTAACATCTATCCTCATCTTTTTCCCCTTAGTAGTAGAATCTTTCTGAGTTTCTGGATATATGATGACCTTGCTAGAAAATTTCTATCCAGACCCTCAGCAGCTGAGTATGGCCATATGATAAGTTCCAGCCAATGAAGTTTATGAAATTTCTTAACCAGACCCTTGATAGGAAATGTCCACTCTTCACCTTCTCTTCCTTCCTACCAATGGGGTACAACCCAGGCAAGGTGGTGATAAACCATCTCTGACCACGCGAGAAAGTACAACAAACTAAAGGAATATGAAGCAATAAGTAAGAGGCACCTGGTCCCTGGAACCAAACTCCCCTGAACATAAAATCAATCTGGAATCATAGAAAGACCATAACGTCTTCCTTGTTCAAGTTACTGGCTATTCAATTCTATTAAACCATTCAAAATAGTGTGCTAATTAATAATCTGGTTGACTTGGACTATCCCCTCAACTTGCCTAGAGAAACTTTCAAGATCCTATTCCCAGTAGAAAATGGAAAGGGAAAAAAATTTTCTAAACATTTACCATGTACCAGGCTTAGTGCCTGTTTTCATACTGTCTCATTTATCTCTCATCACTACCACATGAGGTAAGTTCTATTATTTTAATATCAACTTTATGGATAGAAAACTGAAAACAAGAGAGGTTAAGTTGCTGACCAAGATCCACTGCTAGTAAGTAAAAGCTGTCTTTTTCAACCACTGTCTGTCATCAGATTTACTTAAGGACATTTCCAAATAGAAACAACAAAATCCCAGCTCTGGAGATTGCGTTTCAGTAGGTCTAAGGCAAAGAGTTCTAAATGTGAATGCCTTGAGAAACAGTTAACAGTAAACATAAATGAGTAAAAGGATGTAAAGATGCTGGGAAGTTATAAGACAAAAATAATGATGGAAGTAGGGGGAAAAGCGGAATGTGGGGTAAATGGTGGGGACCCGTGACAAACTGGAATGCCCCATCAACTCAAGTTATCTTTTTATTGCACTATTCTTATCATACAAAATGTATCTACAGGTCACATTTAGCTTGTGGACCTCTGAATTTCACGATTTGTTCTAGAATCTTAAAACCAAAACAATTTATTCCAAACAAAGCTCCCTGACTAATACTGATTCAACAGTTCAAAGGACTATAAGCTGAAAGAAACTATTAGGAATCTTGTACATTGAGACCCAACTGGCACTTGTAAAAATGAAGTATTTTTAAGAAAAGTAGAGAGGTTTTATTGGTATCTGCATAAAACTGTTTATTGAAATAAGAAAAGTGTAAATACTATCATGAGTTAGGAGCATAACATGTTTATCTTCTCAGTTACAACACCATCTGTTTCCACCTCACCTCAGCCATTTAATTCCTATGACTGTACCTAGATTCTGAACTCTTTCCATAATGCAATTTCTCAAGTATTCTCTGAGCATTATCTTTTATCTTTCCTGATCACTTCTTTTCAGACTCAAACAAGTTTTTAATACCTTTCAGATCTCCAATGTACAGACTTTTATCCTCTGACTGCCCCAGAGTCCCATACACATGATTGCCCTCTTTACCTGATTATTTCATGGCCCATCAATTAACTCCTTGTTTGCAGTCCTCTCTTCACTTGTTCCTCTCTTCCTCATCTAGCTTCACTTGACAAAACCTAAAGCAAGGTAAACCCAACTCTTCCCCTATTTTAACCTACATCAGAGCATCTGAACACATTCCCAAATTAATTTCCATTCCATTTTTATAGATAATCACTGAACAGCTTCATCTCTCAAACTTTCAATATCTCCTCTCTATTCTTAACTTGCAGATGATGGCCTTATTTATTCCACTGGAGAGGTTTTGAAGAGAGGAGAAAAGCAATTAAATGAGAACTTCCACAACCTCCAGTCACTGCATACCTCAACCTATCTGCATGTCTACACATATCCTCTGACTAATCTCCTGTTACCGGAGATAAACTGCCCAATGTTCCTATCTAAGGCTGACCTTCAGTTGCAATTAATTCCACCCCATCTTCCCTACAGCAATTCTACCTCCTGCACATTTTTTTCTCTCTACTGGCATACTAAAAACACTGTAATATCCTTTAAAAATACTTAAAAGACATTCCCTGGGCTCTCATTTGTAGGTCACTTCAAAGTCCCCCTTAAAAGGAAAAATCTAAAGCCCTGCCCATATAGCTGTCTTAACTCTGTTCCACTCCTAAGTTTTCAACTAGTCTCAACTTCTCTAATAGCTCCTCTCAAGTCAAAACTGACCTTCATTTTGACAAACCCAATGGTCACTTCTCAGTCTTAACCTTATTCCTTTGACACAACTTGTTTACTCTCTCTTTGAAACACTTGTCTTTGTTTTTTTTTTTTTTTTTTTTAACCTCACTAATAACTCTGCCTCAGACTCCTTGGTAGATTTCGCCTTACTTTCCCAAATTTCAATTTGGGATTGTTGAATGCCGAGGTAGCCCTATGACTGTCATCAGAACTCTTCCCATCTCCTTCTCCTCTTATACTCTAAGTAATTTCACCTAGTCATCTCACCATAAATACTATCTATACCCTGACACTCCCAAATCTGTATCTTTAGCCTTGATTGCTTCCCTAAACTTCAGATTCTGATAGTCACCTACCTACCTGATGTCTCCACTTACAGGCCTAATAGGCGTTTTGAACTCAACATGTCCAAAACTGTCCTCAATTTCCTTCTCTCCTGCAATAAATCTGCTCTTCCTGCAGATTTAATAATCTTTCAATAAATCTTTTCTACCTCAGTAAACCATAACTCCACTCTACTAGAAGCTCCACAAGAGCCTCCTGATGAAAGTGAAAAAGGAAAGTGAAAAAGCTGACTTAAAACTCAACATTTGAAAATCATCATGGCATCCTGTCCCATCACTTTGTGGCAAATAGATGGGAAAACAATGAAAATAGTGACAGACTTTATATTCTTGGGCTCCAAAATCACTGCAGATGGTGACTGCAGCCATGAAATTAAAAGATGCTTGCTTCTTGGAAGGAAAGCTATGACCAACCTAGACAGCATATTAAAAAGCAGAGAGTACTTTACTGACAAAGGTCCGTCTAGTCAAAGCTATTGTTTTTCCAGTAGTCATGTACGGATGTGAGAGTTGGACTATAAAGAAAGCTGAGCGACAAAGAATTGATGCTTTTGAACTGTGGTGTTGGCAAAGACTTTTGAGAGTCCCTTGGACAGCAAGGAGATCAAAACAGTCAAACCTAAAGGAAACCAGTCCTGATTATTCATTGGAAGGACTGATGCTGAAGTTGAAGCTCCAATACTGTGGCCACCTGACGCGAAGAACTGACTCACTGGAAAAGACTCTGATGCTGGGAAAGATTGAAAGCAGGAGAAGAAGGGGATGACAGAAGACGAGATGGTTGGATTGTATCACCGACTCGATGGACACGAGTTTGAGCAAGCTCCGGGAGTTGGTGACGGACAGGGAAGCATGGTGTGCTGCATTCTCTGGTGTCAGAGTCAGACATGACTGAGCGACTGAACTAGAAGTTCAGGCTAAAGAGAAATCACCCTTTTCCTCTCTCTCTCTCTGTTTACTCAACAATCTCTCAACAGATATCTACAAAATCTGTCATTTCTTATTACCTCTATCCTTAAAACCTTAAACCATTTTATTTGTTCTCTCTACTTTCACCTTCGCCTCTCTATAGTCTATACTGAACACAACCATCAGGGTGGTCCTTCTAAACATCAGTTGACTCACATGTTCTCTATGCAAATCTGATGGCTTTCCATCTCACTCAAGAGTGTAAATCCAAAGTCATTCTCATGTTCTTCCAGTCCCTACATGATGTAGCTGCCTCTATGACCTCCTTCCTCTCCTCTTACCACACACCAGCCCCCACCTCTGTATCAGCCATACCAGTTCTTCTTGGTCCTCAAACCAAGCATGTTTCTACCTCAGAGCCTCTATATTCTGTTCCCCCTGCCTGTAACGCTCTCCTCTCAAATAAACATAAGCTCCCTACCATTTTCCTTACATTTTTTCCACAAAATGTCGCCTTCTTAGAGAGCCACCTCTGATCTCCCCATATAAAACAGTACTGTCCTACTTCCCTTAGTCCGTACATACTTTACCCTGCTTTGTATTTCTTCATAATACGTATCACAATATAGCAGTGAGTTGAGGATAAACCCTTAAGTCTGGGAGACAGAGAAGTGATTACTCGTTTGTCTCAAAAGTATTGGTATTTTCTGGTAAACTTTTTCACTATCTGTCCTCTCCCAACCTGCCACTCAAATGTAAGCTACCTTAAGAACAGTTTATTTTGTTCAATGTTAATCTCTATAGGCTCCACAGCAAAGCCTAATACACAGTAGCTCAATATACCTGTTGAATAAATATGCTGAATGAATGACAGTAAAAAGCATTAATCTGTAATCCTTAAATAGTTCAAAGGGACAGGGAGCCTGGTGGGCTGCTATCTCTGGGGTCACACAGAGTCAGACACGACTGAAGCGACTTAGCAGCAGCAGCAGCAGCAGCAAGAGATATATAGGCCAAGAAGGTCCACTGAAGTTTCTGATTCTTCTAGGGAATCTTCTTATTTCTGTATTTACAGCACTTCTTGTCCATCAGAGGCACCTGTGACATCTTTTAATGTTGTCTTGTAAGACTTTTTAACATTTCATTGTGTTTACTATCTAACCCCATCCACATGACTTAAAGCTATTTTTATGCTCCCTGACAAACTCCTCCACCCCCAAACCTAGAGTTTATAGTGTCTGTTGCACATATGAATAGGCCCTCAATCATGACTGACTGATGTGAACTGAGTACTATGAAGTTATGTTTGAATATAAATTTCACTGTTTGTAAACAAAGTTTAGGTCACTCCTAACAAAACAACTCAGTTTTAGAACATGAATTTGATAAAGACTTACTCCTGACAGTCACGTTCCACAAATGCTTGCTGAGTTATATAATTCAGCCCTCAACTGTGATGCCTTTGCAAACACTATATGATTAACTATTTAACACACAGTTTTAGTTTACTTTTTAAGGAGTCTTGTACTCAAGTCTGAAACTCCCAGAAGATGAAGACCAAAGGATAAAAACAATAAATCTAAGCAAGATTTCTTAATTTCTTGAATCTAGTACTTGAAATTTCTAGAACCTTTTACAGATGAAAACTTTTCATGCAAATTCAATGCCCAAATGCTTGAGAAGGAAATGGTAACCCACTGCAGTGTTCTTGCCTGAAGAATTCCATAGACGGAGGAGACTGTGGGCCATGGTCCATGGGGTCGCAAAGAGTTGGACACAACTGAGCAACTAACACTACACTAATACACTAATGCACAAATGACTCACGTCTAGATACCAAAAAAGAAAAATTTCACAATGTACATATTTTCTGAACCATAAACAAAACCATACGTACAGCTGTTTAGTACCCTTTCCTATAAAAACTGAAAGTAACCAACTTAACTTTATTGAGATCTTATTCTAAGAATCTGTATTCAATTTGATCTCATTTTTAAAGGTCTCTTTTCCCCCCATTTTTAGCATTTATCACTTGTTCACTTTTCACTTTTATGACAATTCTTAAAACTCATACATATTATATACAAAATATGGTGGTCTAAAACCAATCTAATAAGAATTTTATGTAAATTATATTTATTAAAAAAATAAAGCAGTTTCTTTACCCATCATTAGAATATTATCCTTATCTATATCTTTTATATAAAAATTAATACTAATCTAGCTAACAGAAAAATAACACTTTATGAAAGTAAAATTATCCTTTGGCATCAGATTCTACAAAAACATTAGGTATTAACTATTTACATTAAGCTCATTAAAATCTGACATTAATATTTCTTTCTGGCAGGAAAATACATATGATTTAATGATTATATAATACTTTAAAGTATTCAATTCTACTTTTCATTTTTTAACCATATCTGTTAAAACAAAAAGAAAACCTATGTTAATTTATTTGGCAGCCTAAAGTTCAACTTATGCAATATATGTTTATATAGGAAAAGTCCTAATAATCAGCTCTGCACATAGGAATTATCCATTTGCATTTATTATATTTTATTATTTCCTTACATATAGTCACACCATCCCAAATTCATTATTTTTAATTGCGGTTTATAAGCAGATAAAAATACGGTCTTATGGTAGACATCAAATTTAGACACTGACACAAAACTCACAAAGTTAACTGAAAAATAATGATATAAACTCTTTATTAAAAACAGAACTGGTAAAAAAAAATAAATAAAAAATAAAAACAGAACTGGTGTGTTTTTATCCTACAGGTTATTTTTTATTTATTCAAAAAAGATTTGAGGTGGCTTATTAAAATATGCAAAGCGTAAGATAATTTAATTAAGCTTTAATTATTAATTTTAAAAACTAAGTAAGGACTGTAGTGTGTGTGTGTTTAGAAGGTGAGAGTGAATAATGAAACAAAGGGAAAAACGAAGTAGAAAAAAATAAGATGAAACCCAGACATACAGAATATTCCTTAAAGTTCTCTGTGTAAGATTATAAAACTAAAGCCAATATTAATGTCAAAAAAAAACAATCAGAAAAAAAGTCTTGAAAAGGAAGGACTACTGAGAAGCCAATTCCACTATGATGAGGCAGGCTGGAAGGAAAGGGGATGACACTCTTAAAAAGCAAAGATCAGGTAACAGATCAAACCCAGGGAAAAGAAAGGCCAGAACATCAGAATTCTACTGTGAAGCAAGGAAGGGAAAAATGGAAATGGTGAAATTTTCATTTGTTTCTTTCTTTTATTCAAAATAACTGATTCTTCTTTTCCTTCTTTTAATACCTGATAAAAACACTACTTCATTTGATCTAAGTATATGGCTGAGCTACAGTGAAAGGAAATAAACTGCCAACTTCTTAGGCTGGTTGTAGCAAACTGTTTGTTAGCTGCTGACTCCCCAAGCCATTCCCTTCCAACATATTCCCTTTTTGTAAAATTCATTTTCTCTGACAGAAACGGAAAATGTCAGGTTTCACCAATTCACGCACTGCTAACAATAGCCATAATGACTATTTTGACACATGAGATAATGGGACAATCTACTGGAGTGAACATATGAGAAAATTTTTCAGTCCTAATGATAAGAGAACCCTCTCCCCTCCTCCTCTGTTTTGAATTATATAATGAAAGAACACAGTGCTTATTTAGAGCTATTCCAGCAATATTGAGACCATGAGACAACAAGGTTAGGAACCAAAAAGAAAAGCATATTGATGTTGGTAGAATAGAAGAATAAAATAAGACTTAATCATTGAGCTTCTGAAACAACCCCAGAACTACTATTGTTTAGGTCTCCTGTCATGAGATAGTTAACACATGGCTACCACAGCTAAGTATTCTATTACTTGCTTCCAAAAGCCTAGATAAGGTACAACATCAAAAAGTTGAACAAACAAAATACTTATCATAAAAGTCACATGCACATTGGTAGTAGACTCCACATGTGGCTCTGAAATTGCCAGAAAATTAAAGAAGTTATTGTAATCAGTAACATAATTCACAATATCAGAAACCAGTTAATAAGCAAACACACAGCTACACCTACTATTAAGAATTAAGAGAAAGAACACTACATAATGTACTGAGAAACAGGCTCATCAACATTCTCAGTTTAAACAAACAAAAAAAAAATCAATAAGGCTTTCAACACCAACAAAAGTATAAAAAGTACACATCAACTAAATGAATAATAGTTAAGAATCAAAATAATTTTATCCAAGAACATAAACATCTAATAATATGGCTCATGTAAATGTTTGGAGCAGTTGATTATCTGTATAAATTCCAAGTAAATTATATTTCTTACAGTCAGTCATACTTCAAAAAAAGTTAAATGATTCTTAGAGAAGTACCAAAGTGAAAATGATCTATCTGCTAACAAGTAACCAAGCTGGAGGAAGTAGTGAGCAACTTATGCAAACCAAAGAGACAGAGACACATGTATGAATAGTTAGTTATTCTAATACCACAAGAAAAGGTACCAAGGAAATACCCTCAGACAATGCCTGTAGATAAATAGGAAATCAAATAAAAATAAATGGGAAACCAAATTGCAATTCACTATACACAAAATGGGAGAAGGCAATGGCACCCCACTCCAGTACTCTTGCCTGGAAAATCCCATGGACGGAAGAGCCTAGTAGGCTGCAGTCCGTGAGGTCGCTAAGAGTAGGACACGACTGAGCGACTTCACTTTCACTTTTCACTTTCATGCATTTGAGAAGGCAACGGCAAGCCCCTCCAGTGTTCTTGCCTGGAGAATCCCAGGGACGGGGGAGCCTGGTGGGCTGCCATCTATGGGGTCGCACAGAGTCAGACACGACTGAAGCGACTTAGCAGCAGCAGCAGCAGCATACACAAAATGATGATCTGAAAACTAATTTTATTCTAGAACTCTTCTTAATGAAAACTTCAGTTCAGTTGCTCAGTCGTTTCCGACTCTTTGTGACCCCATGAACCACAGTACGCCAGGCCTCCCTGTCCATCACTAACTCCCAGAGTTTACTCAGACTCACATCCATCGAGTCAGTGATGCCATCCAGCCATCTCATCCTCTGTCGTCCCCTTCTCCTCCTGCCCCAATCCCTCCCAGCATCAGAGTCTTTTCCAATGAGTCAACTCTTCCCATGAGGTGGCCAAAGTACTGGAGTTTCAGCTTTAGCATCATTCCTTCCAAACAAATTCCATGGCTGATCTCCTTCAGATTGGACTGGTTGGATCTCCTTGCAGTCCAAGGGACTCTCTTCTCCAACACCACAGCTCAAAAGCATCAATTCTTCGGCGCTCAGCCTTCTTCACAGTCCAACTCTCACATCCATACATGACCACTGGAAAAACCAGAGCCTTGACTAGACAGACCTTTGTTGGCAAAGTAATGTCTCTGCGGACTGCAGCCATGAAATTAAAAGATGCTCACTCCTTGGAAGGAAAGTTATGACCAACCTAGATAGCATATTCAAAAGCAGAGACATTACTTTGCCAACAAAGGTTCGTCTAGTCAAGGCTATGGTTTTTCCTGTGGTCATGTATGGATGTGAGAGTTAGACTATGAAGAAGGCTGAGCGCCGAAGAATTGATGCTTTTGAACTGTGGTGCTGGAGAAGACTCTTGAGAGTCCCTTGGACTGCAAGGAGATCCAACCAGTCCATTCTGAAGGAGATCAGCCCTGGGATTTCTTTGGAAGGAATGATGCTAAAGCTGAAACTCCAGTACTTTGGCCACCTCATGCGAAGAGTTGACTCACTGGAAAAGACTCTGATGCTGGGAGGGATTGGGGGCAGGAGGAGAAGGGGACGACAGAGGATGAGACGGCTGGATGGCATCACTGACTCGATGGACGTGAGTCTGAGTGAACTCCGGGAGTTGGTGATGGACAGGGAGGCCTGGCGTGCTGCGATTCATGGGGTTGCAAAGAGTCAGACACGACTGAGCGACTGATCTGATCTGATCTAGGTTGGTCATAACTTTCCTTCCAAGGAGTAAGTGTCTTTTAATTTCATGGCTGCAATCACCATCTGCAGTGATTTTGGAGCCCCAAAAAATAAAGTCTGACACTCTGTCCACTGTTTCTCCGTCTATTTCCAATGAAGTGATGGGACCAGATGCCATGATCTTCGTTTTCTGAATGTTGAGTTTTAAGCCAACTTTTTCACTCTCCTCTTTCACCTTCATCAAGAGGCTTTTTAGTTCCTCTTCACTTTCTGCCATAAGGGTGGTGTCATCTGCGTATCTGAGGTTACTGATACTTCTCCTGGCAATCCTGATTCCAACTTGTGCTTCTTCCAGCCCAGCGTTTCTCATGATGTACTCTGCATATAAGTTAAATAGGCAGGGTGACAATATACAGCCTTGACGAACTCCTTTTCCTATTTGGAACCAGTCTGTTGTTCCCTGTCCAGTTCTAACTGTTGCTTCCTGACCTGCATACAAATTTCTCAAGAGGCAGGTCAGGTGGTCTGGTATTCCTATCTCTTTCAGAATTTTCCACAGTTTATTGTGATCCACACAGTCAAAGGCTTTGGCATAGTCAATAAAGCAGAAATAGATATTTTTCTGGAATTCTCTTGCTTTTCCGATGATCCAGCAGATGTTGGCAATTTGGTCTCTGGTTCCTCGGCCTTTTCTAAAACCAGCTTGAACAACTGGAAGTTCACAGTTCATGTATTGCTGAAGCCTGGCTTGGAGAATTTTGAGCATTACTTTACTAGCGTGTGAGATGAGTGCAATTGTGCGGTAGTTTGAGCATTCTTTGACATTGCCTTTCTTTGGGATTGGAATAAAAACTGACCTTTTTTTTATGAATTTTTTTTTAATGAAATCTTAAAAGAAAAAAAAAAAAAAAAAAACCTTAAATGCTAAACAGCTGATCACATACAAGGTGAATGATAAAAGGGATTGGTCCCTCAACTTGTATTCTAATCATTGAGAACACAGTGAAAAATAATAACAAAAAATCCCTGTCCTTATGAATCTATGTCCTAATGAAAGTGACAGACAATAAACAAAATAAAAAGAATCATACATATTATCAAGTGGGACTTATTCCAGGGATGCAAAGATTTTTCAGCATCCATATGCCAATCAATGTGATATACCATAATAACAAATCGAAAAATAAAAACCATATGATCATCTTTATAGATGCAGAAAAATCTTCTGACATAATTCAACATCTATTTATGATTTCTCTTCAGAAAGTGGACACAGAAGGAACATTCCTCAACATAAAAAAAGGCCATTTACGATAAATCCACAGTTAACATCATAATCAAGGGTGAAAAGCTGAAAGCATTTTTCTATAAGATCAGGAACAAGATAAGGATGGCAACTTGTACCACTTTTATCCAACATAGTTATTTTGGAAGTCTTCGACACAGCAATCACAGAAGAAAAAGAAAAGGAATTCAAATTGGAAAAGAAGTGAAACTGTCACTGTTTGCATATGATATCGGTGCTATACCTAGAAATTCCTAAAGATGCTACCAGAAAACTACTAGAGCTATACTGGACAGTGGTTAGGTTAGTTAAAAAGGGAAGAAAGCAGCAGAAAAGAGAATAGAAACTGTTACGGGAGTGGGAGGATTGCAACATTAGACAGGGCGACCAAGAGAAGCCACAGTGAGCAGTAGATATAGAATGAGGACCTGAAAAAAAAGTGAGGGAATGAGCCATGTGGGGGAAAGGCAGCCCATGCAAGGAAACAAATACAGAGGCCCAGAGCAGGAGCTCACCTGGCCATCCATTCAAGGAGCAACAAGTGAGCCAATGAGGCTGAACGAGGGGAAATGATAAACTCAGAGAGGTAATGTGAAGCCAGATCACACAGACCCTTATAGACCAGCAGAGAAACTGGCCTCTAGTTTGAATCAGATGGAAAGCCATTGAAGGGTTTTAAGCAAAGGAGTGACCAGATCCAACTTAGATTTTAATGGGATAATACTAGCCACAACTGAAAATGTCCTTTGTTCTCTATGAAAAGGCTTGACACCAAAGCAGGACCTAAAAGCCAAATCTGGCACTGCCTGTTTTTGGAAATACAGTTTTATTTGAACACAGCCATGTTCATTTGTTTATATATTGTCTATGGATTTTTCATAATCAGTGGCAAAGTTAAATAGTTACACACAAGCCATAGGCCCACAAAGCCTAAAATATTTACTATCTGGCTCTTTATAGTAAAAAGAAAAAATTGCCACCCTCTGCTCTAGCAAGACAAGGCCAGAAAGAGCTGGGAGGTTATTAATCCAGTTGACAAAAAAAGACTTGGACTAGGGCACAGCAATGAACTTAGCAAGATAACACTGAACATGTCCTAGATACACTTTGAAGACAGGATATGCTAATAGATTAGATATGGAGTGTGAGAGAAAGTGATCTGAGTAACTGTCAGAATTCATCCAGAATAATTTTTAAAATAATGCCTAAAACAGCCATATAAAAATATTACTGAAGATCTCATACAAAATACCTACTTTTAAGGAATGTAACTTCTTCATTAATTCATTTAAAAATATTTTATCCAACAAGAGCTATTCTTACCAATCCTGGTTCTTCTAGCAATATTAAGGCATCAGTTCAGTGCCAAATATCTAATTTGAGCCTTTGAAATTTAATTCATGAATGATTTCAATGCATTAAACCAAAGGTTGTAGGAAAAAAAATTGATACATAATTTCACATTATTTCAAAGAGAATTTTTTACATGGTAACAGATTATAACAATGTTCACAGTACCAAAATCATACTTTATCATAGAAGAAACTACCAGATGGTTTAAGTGAAAGATAAGGAATCTTAAGGCTAACTATATGATATGAAACATAAGTTGCAATCAGCATAACTGGGCCTGTTTTATAGTGTGGTTTTAACAATAAGACATATTTTGTCATTAAGTGAAGTGAAGTCACTCAGTTGTGTCCAACTCTTTGCGACCCCATGGACTGTAGCCTACCAGGCTCCTCCATCCATGGGATTTTCCAGGCAAGAGTACTGGAGTGGGGTGCCATTGACTTCTCCAGGGGATCTTCCCGACCCAGGGATCAAACCTAGGTCTCCCTCATTGTAGGCAGATGCTTTACCGTCTGAGCAAGCAGGGTCATAACATGGTTAAATATTCTAAATAATCTAGAATTTTCACAAAATGGGTCAAAAGCAATAGAATAGATGTCACTAATAGGATAAAGTACTATGGCAGACGGCTATAAAAAGACGTAAAAAGTATGCTAGGGTTATGATGTCACTGGATGAAACCAAAGTACTCACTCTCTTTTTCAACCTTTCTTTGACTGCCTGTATAAAACACCCATCAAGAAGTAAGATATCCAACTTAATAAAACAGTCTTTAAAAAAGACAAAAAAAAAAGTGCTTTCTCTAATGTCACAAAACTGAAACAGAAGACAAGACATACCTACAAACAGCACATCTATTTTGATTTAAAATTTATTTTTTCATCAAATATGCATTACATAAATCTTAATCTACACAAGTACAACCAGGAGAAGTAGCCAAGAAGTTCATTTTAACAAGACGTTTACTGACAAGAGCAAAGTTCATTGATATTGATTCAAGCCAAGTCTTGTATTTTAAAACCCTATTCAAAATTCTTTATATGGTTTCTTTATATATTCTTTATATAGTTGATTTTTCAACTATATAACTGTTTACAAGAAGAAACCACAAATACCTGCAAATATGCTTTAAATCATTTCCCCAAAGAAGAGTTCATTTAACAAGATGGGGAGAGAAAAATCACACTTCATTATTCCAAAATCCAGAATTCCTACCTAATCAATCAAAGGAGGGAGCAAGGCAAGGAAAAAAACCTGTTTCCACATCATGATTTATCTAACTTTCTCTGTAAATTTCCCCAGATTAGCTCACAGATATATAGATATTCAGACCACAAACTGTAAACTATTTATTCAATGTAATACTGTATTTTGTTTGTTTTAATTTGAATGCCTTTATGTGGAGATGCAATCTCTAAATCACTATGGACCCCATTATACCTGCCGTCCCATACATGGCTGCTTCACACATTTTCATTAATTAAATGGCTGCTGCTGCTGCTGCTAAGTCGTTTCAGTCACGTCTGACTCTGTGTGACCCCACAGACAGCAGCCCACCCGGCTGCCCCATCCCTGGGATTCTCCAGGCAAGAACACTGGAGTGAGTTGCCATTTCCTTCTCCAATGCATGAAAGTGAAAAGGGAAAGTGAAGTCGCTCAGTCATGTCTGACTCTTAGCGACTGTCTACCAAAAATAATGATGGATGGCACTATACAAAGAGACCCAAACTATCACAGTATAAAAGGCAAAGTCCTCTCAAGTTCTAAAAGAAATGGCTACAAAAAAACCATCCTGCCTACGAAGTTCAAAGTTTCCAGAAGTAAAGTCATAACCTTAACCTACAGATTCCCTGATGCAGATATTCACTGAGATTTATCTGATCTGCTGAGTCTTACTTCTTTTATCTCTCTGGATTTCTGCCAACCATCTTGAGTGATTTGTTGTTGTTCAGTAGTCGCTAATTCATGTCCAACTCTTGTGACCCCATGGACTGCAACACGCCAGGCTTCCCTGTCCTCTACCATCTCCCAGAGCTTGCTCAAACTCATGTCCATTGAGTCAGTGATGCCATCCACCATTTTGTCTTCTGTCATTCCCTTCTCCTCCTGCCTTTGATCTTTCCCAGCATCTGAGTCTTTTCTAATGAGTGGGCTCTTCACATCAGGTGGCCAAAGTATTGGAGCTTTAGCATCAGTCCTTCCAATGAATATTTAGGACTGATTTCCTTTAGGATTGACTGGTTTGATCTCCTTGCAGTCCAAGGGACTCTCAAGAATCTTCTCCAACATCACAGTTCAAAAGCATCAATTCTTCGGTGCTCACCTTTCTTTATGGTCCAACTCTCAAATCCATACATGACCACTTGAAAAACCACAGCTTTGCCTTGTTGGCAAAGGAATGTCTCTGTTTTTTAATAAGCTGTCTAGGTTGGTCATAGCTTTTCTTCTAAGGACCAGGCATCTTTTAATTTCACGGCTGCAGTTACCATTGCAGTGATTTTGGAGACCAAGAAAATAAAGTCTGTCACTGTTGCCATTGTTTCCCCAACTATTCGTCATAAAGTGATGGGACGGGATGCCATGATCTTAGTTGTTTGAATGTTGAGTTTTAGGCAAGCTTTTTCACTCTCCTCTTTCACTTTCATCAAGAGGCTCTTTAGTTCCTCTTCACTTTCTGCCATAAGGGTGATACAAACTGCGTATCTGAGGTTATTGATATTTCTCACGGCAATCTTGATTCTAGCTTGTGCTTCAGCCAGCCCGGCATTTTGCATGATATACTCTTCATATAAGTTAAATAAGCAGGGTGACACTATACAGATTTGACAATTTTCAACCAGTCTGTTGTTCCATGTCCAATTCTAACTGTTGCTTCTTGACCTGCATACAGGTTTTTCAGGAGGCAGGTAAAGTGGTCTGGTATTCCCACCTCTTGAAGTATTTTCCACACGGTCAAAGGCTTTGGGGTAGTCAAAGAAGCAGAAGTAGATGTTTTTCTGGAATTCTCTTGCTTTTTCTATGATCGAACAGATGTTGGCAATTGAATTTCTGGTTCCTCTGCCTTTTCTAAATCCAGCTTAAACATCTGGAAGTTCTCAGTTCACGTACTGCTGAAGCTTGGCTTGGAGAATTTTGAGAATTCCTTTGCTAACATGTGAAATGAGTGCAAATGTGTAGTAGTTTGAAGATTCTGTGGCATTGCCCTTCTTTGGGACTGGAATGAAAACTGACCTTTTCCAGTCCTGTGGCTACTGCTGAGTTTTCCATATTTGCTGGCATACTGAGTGCAGCACTTGCACACCATCATCTTTTAGGATTTGAAAGAGCTCAACTGAAATTCCATCACCTCCACTAGCTTTGTTCATAGTGATGCTTCCTAAGGCCCACTTGTCTCCACACTCTAAGATGTTTGGTTCTAGGTAAATGATCACACCATTGTAGTTATCTGGGTGATGAAGATCTTTTTTGTAGAGTTCTTCTGTGTACTTTTGCCATCTCTATCTTTTGCTTCTGCTAGGTCCATACCATTTCTGTCCTTTATTATACCCATCTTTGCATGAAATGTTCCCTTGGTATCTCTAATTTTCTTGAAGAGATCTCTAGTCTTTCCCATTCTATTGTTTTCCTGTATTTCTTTGCATTGATCACTGAGGAAGGCTTTCTTATCTCTCCTTGCTATTCTTTGGAACTCTTCATTCAGATGGATATATCTTTCCTTTTCTCCCTTGCCTTTTGCTTCTCTTCTTTTCTCAGGTATTTGTAAGGACTCCTCAGACAACTATTTTGCTTTTCTGCATTTCTCTTTCTTGGGGATAGTTTTGATCACTGCCTCCTATACAATGTCATGATTCTTCATCCATAGCTTTCCAGATTAGATCTGTCTATCATATCTAATCCCTTGAATCTATTTGTCACTTCCACTGTATAATAGTAAGGGATTTGACCTAAAGGTCATATCTGAATGGCCTAGTGGTTTTCCCTACTTTGTTCAATTTAAGTCAGAATTTTGCAATAAGGAGCCACTTATTCATGATCTGAGCCACTATAAGCTCCCAGTCTTGTTTTTGCTGACTGCAAACAGCTTCTCCATCTTTGGTTACAAAGAATATAATCAGAACCAATCTGATTTTGGTTCTGGCCATTTGATGTCCATGTGTAGAGTCGTCTCTTGTGTCATTGGAGGAGGGTGTTTGCTATGACCAGTGAGTAATCTACATGACCCCATTATACAACTGCTCCTCTATATAGGTCTACCAAATAGCTGTGAAAATGCACAATGTCCCTTTAGTACTCTTCTTCAATTAATCAAAATACAACTCATCATAATCAGAGACTGGCACAAAACCAGATACATGTGCCCAAATTATAATCTAAATAGGATCAATTCATTGGTAAAATATGTCCCTTAAAATTGGCTCAAAAATTTTTCTTCATGAGATTATCTTTGTCACTTGTTTCTTGCCTATGAAATAAAATGGAGTAAGATGAAAGCCCAACATAAAAAATATATTTTTACATGACACTGAAAATTCACCCAATAAAGTAGCATAACAACAGAGGCTTAGATATTCCATAAATCTATTCCAAATATAAAGTAAGAATTATAGAACACTCAATTACCTACTTATATAAAAAGCTTAAAAAAAAACAAAGAAAACAAAACTTGGTCTCAGGATCCCTTACAGTAGTAAAAGGTTTTGAAGACCTGCAAAGAGTTTATGTGAGTTACAGTTACCATATTAGAATTTAAAATTGAGAAATTTTTAAAATATTCATTTATTTTAAAATAACAATAAGCCCAGTACATGTTAATAAAAATAACAGTTTAATGAAAAATACTAAGATTTACATACATAAAAATTTTTAGTGAGAAGATTGACACTGTTTTACATTTTCGCAAGTCTCTTAATACCTAGATTTAAAGAAGACAGCTGGATTTTCAAAACTGCTTCCACATTCAAATGCTTATATTGTTATATGCTATATAATCTCTGGAAATCTCCACTATTACTTGTGAGAAAATTAAGAGCAAAAAAAGTACGTATTATTTTCATACTATTATGAAGACAGTTTTAACCTCACAGACCTTGAGAGAATACTGAAGAGTTCCAAAAATGTACTTTGAAAATGACTGATTGCTTAAATTTCTAGTAGGAAAATTTTAGAATTAGAAACAATTGTAAAGAAATAGAAATGCAGGTACTGAAGACAGGGTAGTGATTTTACTTAAAGAGAAACAGAGCAAGGTTATTACTAAAATATAATTTTAGATTCTTATACAAGATACGCAGACATTATAATCCTTTAAAACACCTTGAATTATGTTTCATTTTATCTGTCAGATTTCATTATAAAATTTGTAACATGTTTTCCAAAGGTATGGCTGGCTTTAAGACTGAAAAAATTCATATATATTGCTTACTCAAAGTTTCAGACCAGTGATCTAGACAAACACTTAAAGAATAAACTCACAAATTTATTTTAAGATGCACACCTGTTAGAGAATATAATGGAGTCATAATAAGTCTTATGAACATATTCACCAACCATGGATATAAATAAACCTACCTCTTCTGCTGCTGCCTCTGAAAGCAGACCTTCCTTCTGAGCACAGGTCACATGGAAATAGGCTCTGCACATCCCTGCATCACAGCTAATGCAAACTCCAGTTCGAGCAAAACGAGGGTCTTCACAGAAGCTACACTCCTACAGTGGAATAATAGGAAAAGTCTCAGAGGGAAAACATTCCCAGAACAGAAACTGTATTCTCATTCAAAGCTTCTACAAAATACAAATAGTGAACCAATAGTACCAATAGTATATCAATATAAACAAAAACCTTAGGTAAGCCAAATATTTATAAGAAAAAAAGTAATTCTCTATATAGTTCTACAAAACCAAAATTCCACTTATATAATAATGATTATAACAATAAGTAGTTGAGGGCTTACCATGCACTACGCACTATTCTAAGCACGTTACATGAATTAATATATATAATTATTTATAGTGTCATCTGACACTATTTCATAATAATATGTGGAAGAAGTACTACAGTCATTCTCATCTTACACATGAGAAAACTGAGGTTAGTGCAGTCTTTAACCAGATAATCTTAAAGACCATGCTCTTAACCATTAAACTACACTTATTTCAACAATATACTATTTGAAAAAATTAAAGAAAACGAATAAGAAGCCAGAGAAAATTCACCAAAAGATCTAGACATTGAAATCAAAGAAATAACACATTTTAAAAATATATTTAAGAGAAGCAGAAGCAATCTTAAGTAAACAATTTTGTGAAATTAATAATAATACACAATATAACCAATTATTTATATTCTTCCTATATATAAAAGGAAAAACTGCAAAACTAAAGGTATAAACTGTTGAAATTACCCCAAATTCCAGCACCCTGACTTATTTTTGTAATACTTTAACTAAACTACGGAGAGGAAGAAAAGGAAAAAAAAAAACCTACTATCAAAATATACTCTATAAATATGAACCTTCACAAAAAAACTTGCTAAATTATGAAAGACCATCAGCAGACAGTTAAGGAAGAACTGCTTAATAAATGCAGTCTATATAAATTAAATATGAGGGAAACATTTAAAAAGAAAAATGAAAAAGTTTCAATAGATGCTAAAAAGATCATTGTAATACTGTAACAGTTAGTACCTACTGGCTAGACAGTACCAAACTGATATATTAGCACTGTTATCCAAGAACTGTGTTCTGGGCACCGGTGTGAAAATACTGCCAACTCCTGACATTCTGCTGCCTAGTTAAAGGTCTTTTTATTAACAGTAGTATATATATGGTATAAAATATCAACAAGTAGTAATATAAACATGAAACCAAAAAACCCAACTGAAATTGGGTAAGGGACTTTTGAGAGAACACAAAGAAAAAATGTCTGACACTGAAGTCTTAAAAGACTACAGAACAATCAACAAAGAAAATAGAATCTTCCTCAATTGCCTGAATCATTTACAACGCTAGGGAACGAAGCAACTGAGAACATAAGGAAGAAAGTAATCAGGATTAGGAAATGGATAGACAATGTGGTCTAGAGAGCTGTCTAAGATAAAACTCACAACATTGGGTTTGATTTTGCAGATGAGCTAGACAGTACATAATTTTTTTACTCCTTTTCCTAGTAATACTTCAACACAAAAGCAGGTGATAAAAAAAAATCAGCTGATAATTATACATTTAATGACTCGTTTTTAATCCAGAGGTCACTGCTAGCCTCAGTTTTATGAAGCAGTATCTGCTTACTGGTTTTTTTTAATTGCTCTGAGATTTATATTTATGGTAACAACATATGCCTATTGAAAATGATGGAAGTCAGTTCCTTTTATGCTTGATGGAAGCTGCTATCAAAAAGTAGGAACTTCCATTTCCAAAACTGGTGGACTAGGTAATCTGTATTGCTTCTACTCAACTAGAAAATGTAGACAAATTAGTATTTATTTACTATAGTTTAAAGGCATTAGAGAAGCAACAAGACAGTGTACAGTTACCTGAGGAAAGTAAATTCAATACTAGGGCCTAGAAGCTTTAGCTAATTCTGGAGAGGGGAGCTGCATACCCAAACCAAAGCAAAAGATTACTGGAGTGATTGTTAAAGTCCAAGGAGGATATTCTGGATATAACAGCAGAAACTATCAAAGTTTAAAATCAGAATCTTCCAACAATATCTAAGTTTTTCACCTTACCTTTAATATGTTACTAATGCTCTTCAAGAGACTCCCTTCCCAAATGCCCAACAGACAGTAATGGAAAGAGAATATGTATCAGTGCCTAATTAGTTCTACCATTCTAAAGATGTCTGCAGTAATTATATACTTAAGTTTAAATTAATAAGTGTGTAATCTTATCACTCATAATCTAAAAGTCATAGTGAAAAACCAATTTATAACCTACGGAGACTCATTTGCTAGGGCAGGTTATGTAGGCATAAAATCAGTCCTTGAAATCTGAGAAAATAATGGGTTTTTCATGTACTCTTTTCATAATTTCATAAATTTCATTTCAAAAGTAAAGTTAGAAATTAAGCTCGTATTCAGTCCAACTGGTTAAAAATAAGGATTTAATCTGAGAATTCACTATACACTAAGCAGTGTGCCAAATGCCAGGGAAACAACAGTGATATCAACTATCATTTTTCCCCACAGGTTAAACTAAATTACAAACACATGGAAGAATTTATATATTACTGGCTTTCTGGGGAAATTACTGTCAATTATAAATGATTTAGTACTCTCCAATAGCATAATTGGGCTTCCCTGGTGGCTCAGACAGTAAAGAATCTGCCTGCAATTCTGGAGACCCTGGGTTCAATCTCTGGGTCGGGAGATCCCATGGAGAAGGAAATGGCAACTCATTCCAGTATTCTTTCCTGGAAAATTCCATGGACAGAGAAACTTGACAAGCTACAGCCCAAACAGGTTACAAAGAGTCAGACACAACAGACTGACTAAGCACACACACAAGCAATAGCATAATTAGTAATAAGCATTTCTGTAGTTAATAATGATATTAGCAAAAAGCCATATAAACTAACAAGTAAAACTTTCTCTTAGACAACCAAATACAGTTTGTCTCACCTTGGCACCGTATTTGGAATAGTTCATTTCTGTTAGTGTTACTGGTCGTAATTTGTCAATATCTCCAAAGGCTACACCAGGAACGTACAGGGCACAAACGATGTGAACCCATCTATAAGGAGAAAAGATATGATTTTGTTATCAAACCTTCTGATAAAATGCCCACGTGGAAAATAAACATAAAATATATCTGCCATATCAAATAACTACTGCAAGAATTTTATGGCCGGGTCTCAAAACCTCAGACATACAACTAAAGAATATTAAACACTTATATAATTATATCATTTAATTACAGAAAAGGGGACTGCAATAAGCACTATTTTTCCAGCAGCTTAGCCAAAGCTGAGAGATAACAACTATAATTGCCTTTCACTTAATATTCACCGCACTTTGCACTTATCTGTTATTCTTAAATATTTGCACAAAACCACTATTCAAATGAAACAAAACATTTTCATGTGCATGGAAAGGTATGCACAATATTTTAAGCACTCTGAGAATTAAGGATCCTAATTTAAGAACTGTGACGTTAGTTACTCTGCATAAATTATATAACATTGATCTTTCCTGCTACTTTTTTCTAAAAGCTATTGGATAATCCTTAAGGACATATTAAAAAAAAAAAAATTCTTGGTGTGCATCTTAACTTTCTTTCTTCCTAGGTTGAAACTGATTGATAGGAGACTGGACAGAAGAGTTGTGATAATATAAGGAAGTCACAGTTCATTCAGCTCATCAGATCACCATACAACCTATGTACTATGTATGTGCCCCACAAATAAATAATTTTTAAAGTCTGGATGATTTTACAACACTAAACAACAGCAACAACAAAATGTTCAGAGTTTCAGTGTACTAAAAAAAAAGTAGGAATTGATTCTAATTACATTTTTTAAAAACTGTTCTGAACCTCTATAAAATATATCAGGAACTCTTTCTGTTTGCTTACAACCATGCAAAATACAGGACCACTAGATTTTGAAATGTAAACAGATCTCCCTCATCTCTGCAAGAAAGAAGGTAAAAATGAGATGGCAAATATCTCTTAACCTTGTGAAAATATTAACAACAAATTTTACTTTATCATAGCTTGAGAGGCTATGATTGCTACCTGGTTCTGTTTTGTGAAGCACTATGAGTCTTAAAGAAATAAGACTAAGAATCATTTTATAGAGGTACTGGGGAAAATAGTTACAAATCTTTAAAATTTATCCTTTTTTACTGGGAAGAAAATTCAAAGTTTTGAGATTTTCTTGATAAAATGTTGTAATCCAACTTCCCAAATGCATCCTGTGGAGTTCAATATAAAGATACACATCTTCAACGAGCAGCTGCTTTCTCAATTTAATTTGTGCAGTTTTTTCATGCTCCACTGATGTATTAAATGCCGCTGTACTCTGTAGGAGTTTATCTTTGATAAACCCAACAGCTGACTGCTTGCTTCATACTGACCTTCTTAAAATCTTTTAGAACTAGTCACACAAGTACTACAGATTGAAACTGCCATTTTAGTGTGACTGGCACAAAAGTGTATCATTTTCCACAACCACACTTATGAGGATGCCAACTTAAGTCTTTATTAAAATACATACCAAACAGCTGAGATAATTTTGGTCCTTTTTAATATCTGTTGTATATAGATTTTTGTTCGTTTGTTTAACTAAATGTACTTTAGAACCTTGTAATTAAGACAAATTGAGAAATCAAAAACGAATAAACTTCCTTGTTACTTTATCATTCATTTTTCTTGGAGCTTTGAAGGCAGATGTTGATCAGGAAAGGGAACAAAAAACAAGCATCCCATAAGACCACCAAAAAAACAAGAGTCAGAATTGTCATTCTAGCACAGAAGCTATTAATACATTCTTTTAAATTTACATATTTTAATAAAGCAAACTAAGTAGAAAAATACTTCACAAAAACTCATTTCACATAAGAACTACATTCATCGATCAAACTTGATTTTGAAATGCTTTGTACTTGCGGTGTCTTTATAACACATTAAAAAAACTCATTTCAGGAGTTATTTTCATTCCTGCATTTATTCATTCAGTAATTAATTACTGAGCGACTGAACTGAACTGAAGAACACAGCACCAGGCAGGCAGTGGGGAAGTGACAAAGAAGTATGTGAAATGCTTGCAGCATAAGGTGTGATATGCTATTAAAGTATGTGTAATATTTCCTATATTCAGGTTTATAATACCACTAAGGCAGGATGCTGGGAGGGATTGGGGGCAGGAGGAGAAGGGGACGGCAGAGGATGAGATGGCTGGATGGCATCACTGACTCGATGGACATGAGTCTGGGTGAACTCCGGGAGTTGGTGACGGACAGGGAGGCCTGGCGTGCTGCAATTCATGGGGTCGCAAAGAGTCGGACATGACTGAGTGACAGAACCGAACTGAACTGAAGGCAGGATAAAATACTCTTTAAGAAAAAAATAAAATAAAAATTCAATGATAAGAATGTATTGATGGTCTTCTCACATTAAACTGCATAATTTTCTATTGTAGTATATGTGGCTCCCATCAGACACAGAAGGGAAAGCAGTCTAAATGGCCTATGTAATAGAAGAAAATTTCAAAAATTTTTCATTCTTTCCATACATAGTTCTTTCTTTTCATCTGTTTTCCATTTGAAGCTAGAGTACTAAATACCTTGTCAAATCTTCATGGCTTTTTTGCTCTTGATTCAAGCTAGTATTACATCCTTCAAACTGTATCAAGACCTGTAATTCCCACAGTACTCTACAGGTAAGTATGGGCATCAACACAAATAAAATGTTCAAAGAGCATAAAGAATTTTCCAGGCTACACCAACAAGGGAGGTGTCTACATATATGAAAGATCCACAGAAGCCAATATAAATATATCTGAGTAAAACTCAATGGTTAAAGAAGCCTCCCTTTTCTTCAATCAGAGACAATTTTACAAGTTAGTTTGTGGATTGTGTATTAGTATATATTACATATTAGTGTAGTAACAGAGCTACTTTATAGTTTCTCAATAGAAATTTCAAATTATTGACAAGAGAAAAGGTAAAATAAATACTCTTCCCTAAAAGGAAATTGTGTTTCTCAAAGCTGCCGTACTTTTTCACAACCATTTATTACCATAAATTTCAAATTGCAGGACCGAAAAGTTATTAAGAAAGGATTTATGCAGTTTCTTTTCTAAGATTACCTTAAATAAATGGAATAGTATCAAAAAAGCACTAGCAGTAGACGTAGCAGCAGCAGAGGAACTAAGGAGATATTTATTAAACACTTAAGTTTCAGAAACTACACTGTTTACAGAAATCATCTCATTTCAGTTCAGTTCAGTGACTCAGTCGTGTCCGACTCTTTGCAACCCCATGGACTACAGCACACCAGGCTTCCCTATCCATCACCAACTCCCAGAGCCTACTCAAACTCATGTCCATTGAGTCAGTGATGCCATCTGACCATCTCATCCTGTCATCCCCTGTGCCTCCTGCCTTCTATCTTTCCAGCTACAGGGTCTTTTCACATGAGTCAGTTCTTTGCATCAGGTGGCCAAAGTATTAGAGTTTCAGCTTCAGCATCAGTCCTGCCAATGAGTATTCAGGACTGATTTCCTTTAGGATGGACTGGTTGGATCTCCTTGCAGTCCAAGGGACTCTCAAGAGTCTTCTCCAACACCACAATTCAAAAGCATCAATTCGTCAGCGCTCAGCTTTCTTTATAGTCCAACTCTCACATCCATACATGACTACTGAAAAAACCATAGCTTTGACTAGATGGACCTTTGTTGGCAAAGTAATGTCTCTGCTTTTTAATATGCTATCTAGGTTGGTCATAACTTTTCTTCCAAGGAGCAAGCGTCTTTTAATTTCATGGCTGCAGTCACCATTTGCAGTGAATTTGGAGCCTAAAAAAATAAAGTCTGTCACTGTTTCCACTGTTTCCCCATCTATCTGCCATGAAGTGATGGGACCAGATGCCATGATCTTAGTTTTCTGAATGCTGAGTTTTAAGCCAGCTTTTTCACTCTTTCATCAAGAGACTCTTTAGTTCTTCTTCGCTTTCTGTCATATGGGTGGTGTCATCTGCATAACCGAGCTAATTGCTATTTCTCCTGGCAATCTTGATTCCAGTTTGTGCTTCATCCAGCCCAGAATTTCTCATGATGTACTCTGCATATAAGTTAAATAAGCAGGGTGACAATATACAGCCTTGATGTACTCCTTTCCCTATTTGGAACTAGACTGTTGTTCCATTTCCAGTTCTAACTGTTGCTTCCTGACCTGCACACAGATTTCTCAAGAGACAAGTCAGGTGGTCTGGTATTCCCATCTCAGGAAGAATTCTCTACAGTTTGTTGTGATCCACACAGTCAAAGGTTTTGACGTAGTCAGTAAAGCAGAAATAGATGATTTTATGGAACTCTCTTGCTTTTTCGATAATCAATGGGTGTTGGCAATTTGATCTCTGGTTCCTCTGCCTTTTCTAAAACCAGCTTGAACATTTGGAATTTCACAGTTCACGTACTGTTGAAGCCTGGCTTGGAGAATCTTGAGCTTTACTTTACTAGCGTGTGAGATGAGTGCAATTGTGCGGTAGTTTGAGCATTCTTTGGCATTGCCTTTCTTTGGGATTGGAATGAAAACTGTCCTTTTCCAGTCCTGTGGCCACTGCTGAGTTTCCCAAATTTGCTGGCATATTCAGTGCAGCAGTTTCATCATCTCATTTAATCCTCTCAAAAGTGCTAGGAAACTGAGGCATAAAATGGTTAAATTACTTGCCTAAAATCACAGTAAGAAAAAACCAGAATACAAATATAGGCAGTCTAACTTGAAAGCACACACTTTTAATGTTGTAGTAAATTTCCTAATTCTAGGTCAAAGTGAGTCCAGGCATAAAATAATGGCATTGTCTATGACACAAACCACAGACTCAATTCAATACATCAAATAATGTGTTAAATGTTTATTTTGAGGATAAGCAATGAGGGACAAGAAGTAAACTTTTTGGTCATTTTCCTAGACATCAATATACAAGGTAGTCATTTCTCCTAGATACCCTCAATATACAGTCTCCAAGATTCCATGATAGACTCTGTGCTATCCCAACTGTATGGCAATATTTTCAAGGGCCTACCCACCAATTAAGGTAAAAATGAAAAAAATAGCTTTTACTTTACTAAAATAAAATTTATTAAGTTAAAAAAAACCATTTTTGGCATATAATGCATCCTATCATTTCAAAATTTTAAATATGAAAAATGATCGTGATAATTTGTCTAGGTTATTTCACTGTTCTTATTAAAATATTAAACATTTAGTAAAATACTGAAATATCCATATCTGGTAAAATAAAAAATTGAGTACCCCCTCTTACATGGGGGAAGAGGGTAAGTAGTGATATATAATACATAAAAGGTTGGGAACTAATCTTATATTAGTCACCCATCCCAACTGGTAGTCTCCTGGGGAAAAACAAGAAAGATGCCAACACTGTAACAATGACAACTGTTCAAATGTGATACTAAAAATGAGTGTGAATCTAGTGAAAAGAACATAGTTCTCTGGACCAGTTATCCTTTTAGTGCCTCTCAGCTCAAATCCACTCTTCAATATCTGCTTTGAAATAATGAACAGAATCCCAACAGCACTTCCCATCTACATGATCCTCGGCTCTGTCTCAGTAGAGTGGCAGAAGGCACGGTAAGAGGAAGGGGCTTCTCTTCAGGATGGGAAAAGGACACCCACCAGTGCTCTGCCCTCAGTGACCTTGCAGACATGGCCTGAAGATCACTTTTTTGTGGCCCTCTCAACCTAGACACCACACACTCCTGGCTTGAAACCACTGCCCAGTTACCCACTTGCCAAGAACAGGCCAGGTACTGGACCAGGCAAACCAGCCAACTTCCCTGCCATCCAGCAGGTTCAAACTACACTTTCTCTAACAAGGCCTGAACCATAGTCTTGGGGAAGGTGTCTCCCTTCCAAGTTTGTCTTTCCCTGGAAACTCTCTCTCAGCTCTACAGTATTATTCTTCAGAGTTCTTTTATATCTTTATGGTTACTGTTTATTATAGCTTAGTACTTCTTTAAGTTAAATATCCCCTTTTATAATCATTGTATAGGTTCTATTTACTAATATACTCTTGAAGTCAAACAGATCTGAGTTCAAATTTAACTATGAACTTGTTCAAAATTATGTAAAGATCTGAGCCTCAGCTTCTACCTATAAAATAGGCAACTTTACCATCTCTCTGATCATACAGTCATTCCTAAGATTAAATGGCATTATAGGCTATAAAGGCAAATGCAGATACTCAGTAAATGATCTTTCTTCCTCTTTGCCCTGATATGTAGCCTCCTGTCCACTTACTCTATGTCAAAAAGACACAAAGAAGCAATCAAATGAAAATGTCTAACTCAGAAAATCATAAATACAAAAATAGAAGCATAGGCATTATAAAGCAGATATATTAACACAAAAGAATTATGACATCAACCTTCCAGCATCTGTCTCCTTGAAAATTCCATCCTGATTGGGACACAGTTCACAGCTAGGGGAAACACCACATTTACAGGCATCACAAAACCAAGGTTCAGTGGAGTTTTCAGAAGCTGAACTCATAATAGAGTCACTCTCTCCATCAACTCCATAACAACCTAAAAAAAAAAAAAGACGTATGATTAGAGTTTACTTTTTAAACTCACATTTATAAAGTTACAAAAGAAAAAGGGAAAGGAAGCAGAGAATAATTCTGAAAATTAACGGTTTAGAAGAATGATATTAAAGTCAAAACACAGAACTGAAATCATTTTATAAAAATGTTTTCACCATTTCATAGTGTATGCAATGACATAACTCTTTATGACAAGTTTAGGTCTACTGGAAAGCATTACAGAAGGGGAAAATTTTACAGTTCTTTAGAATTTTTTTACAAAAAACACATTAAAATATGAGTTTTCACTATACAGAAATCAGAACTATTGAGTCTAGGAACCATTAATTAGTAAATATTTTCAAGCTACCTTTGTACTGAGCATTTAAATATATCTAAAAGACCATGATCATGTAAAACATACAAACAAAAACCTCTGATTTAATTTTGTATGAATTTGGTTAAAACACAAATTCATACAACCATAAATGCAAAGTAAGTACTAGTAAAAGGAAAATAATAGGCATACACATACATAAATTAAGGCTACTGAGCAATCTGAATAGTTTAGAGATAAACAAGCGAGTTCCATTCACAATTGAGCCAGTCTAGAGCTATACAAGGTATCTGATCTATTTAACATTTATAATTCTACTATCTTCTGTAAAAATGTATCCAGAACTGAAATAATGAAAAGAAGGGTAGCATAATCCTTCACATTTCAGAGTAGGACATCAACCCTTATTGTGGCTTATAATAAACAGTACTTCCCTGGTTAATTACAATAGTCATGACTCCTAAATAGTTTTTGTTTTTTTACCTAAATGGTGCTTGATGTACCACAAACTTCATATTATCTCTCATATTCTAGAAAGGAAGATACTGCTCTCATGACAAACTGTACTTTAGAAAAATAATACACATTAAAAATTAAATAGATAACAACCTAATTCTATTAATAGTTCCAATTATGCCCATTATCTTTAGGTTGGGCATTTCTCTGATCTCCTAAGACACATTTATTACTCTCAAGGTAGGTCACTTCTACAAACAGCCTACTATTAACCATCCCAGGATAATTCTGACCAGGTTTATCCTAATAGGGTGGTCTTATTGCCAAATTCTAAGGAGCACTCAAAGTACCCTTCAATAAACTGAAGCCACTAAAAATACCACTATGAGAAACATATGTAAGTAACAATTCTCTCTCAAAAGGTTTCACCATGGAGGTGAGTTTCCATGCATCCATGTAAGATCATGTGACTACTGGAACTGATTGAACACTCCACAGACAACAGGAGCCTGATGAAAACTGTCTTCTCACAACCACCAAAGATACCCAAAGTGAAACAAATAAGTATGTAATCCCATCACTTCATGACAAATAGATGGGGAAACACTGGAAACACAGACTTTATCTTCCTGGGCTTCAAAATCACTGCAATGGTGACTGCAGCCATGAAATTCAAAGACGCTTACTCCTTGGGAAAAAAGTTATGAGCAACCTAGACAGCATATTAAAAAGCAGAGACTACTTTGTCAACAAAGGTCCATCTAGTCAAAGCTATGGTTTTTCCAGTAGTCATGTATGGATGTGAGAGTTGGACTATAAAGAAGGCTGACTGCTGAAGAACTGATGTTTTTGAACTGTGGTGTTGGAGAAGATTCTTGAGAGTCTCCTGGACCTCAAAGAGATCAAACCAGTCAATCCTAAAGGAAATCAGTCCTGAATATTCATTGGAAGGACTGATGCTGAAGCTGAAACTCTAATACTTTGGCCACCTGATGGGAAGAACAGACTCATTGGAAAAGACCCTGATGCTGGGAAAGATTGAAGGCTAGAGGAGAAGGGGACGACAGAGGATAAGATGGTTGGATGGCATCACCAACTCAATGGACATGAGTTTGAGCAAGCTATGGGAGCTGGTGAAGAACAAGGCAAGCCTGGCGTGCTGCATCCCATGGGGTCACAAAGAGTTGGACGTGAATGGAGCGACTGAACAACAAATGTTATTCAAAGGTTTTACAACAGTGAACCTCAACATAATCCAAATGTCATACAGAAGAATGTTAAAAATTTTAAAGGAGCTAGACTATCATGTACAAGAAAAGATTCAAAATATTAATTTCTTTAAATCATCTAATTGTGGATAGTAATAATTATTACCTTTATCACTTCTGTCTGGATATACATTTTTAAAATGATAAACCATAAAATGAAAAAGAAATAAAATTTTCCTCTTGGGAGTAGTTATTATTGATTATCAGCAAGATAAGAACATTTTTCAGTAAAAATAACAGTAAGCAAATAGTTTATTTGAAGAAAAATCACAAAATAATAAAAAATAGTGAATTTGATTTCTCAGTTATGTAATACCACAAGGAAAAAAACTATTTTCTTTACAAAATAATATTTTTCAGGCAATTTTTTTCATTAGTATTCACATGAAGTCCCAAGTTAAAAAACCCTCCAAATGACTATCCATTTTACTCATCTCATTTACCAATATCAAGGTAAATCATAGCAGCTCACTCTTTTAAAATAAAGCAAAGTTTCAATTTTAATTTTTAAAGAATACACCACACATTTGACAAACATCTGATTAAACAATGATTTTAAACAATGATTAAATCACCTACAAAAACCTCAGAAGTGATTTCTAAGGGTCCCTTTAAACATTGGTATCACATAAGCTTCAAAAACAATGAACAAGTGGATAAGTATTTCTTCTTCAGCTTCACTGCCCTTGAAAAATGATCTACACTGTGTTACTGCCTTTACAGTCTTCAACTTGCCACTTTTCCATATTTCTCTGCCATATCTGTTGTGTCTACTGAGCTGTAGACTGAAATTCTAACATTTATATCCACTCTAATCCATTTAAATTAAAGACTAAATACATTTTAACATCTTTTTCTTTCTTTCATACACAACAATTTAAACTATCATAAAATGAGGTTTATTCTCTTCAACCTATCTAATTTTGAGTAAAAGATACAAAAAGTACACCTTCAATATGATTATGGAAAAAAGGTTTTTTATATGATGATATGTAGAAAATTAAAAATTTATAGATATATAAAACCTATTTCATATAGGTTTTTCATGTTTTAAAATGGGTAAACAGGAAAACCATGTTTGCTATTATTTTAGCAAAATCTCAACTTAAGAATCTCTCTAAATTATAATTATTTAAGCTTTTTTTTTTAAGGGAAAAATATAAAGGAAATACATCAAAGCACTAACTATGGTTGTCTGGATATTAGGACTGTTAGAAATGTTTTATTTCTTGAAATTATGATCAAGGCTTCCCTGGTGGCCCAGTGGTTAAAAAAAAAAAAAAAATACACCTGCCAGTGCAGAAGGCACATATTCAGTCCCTGGGTTGGGAAGATCCCCTGGAGGAGGAAATAGCAACCCACTCCAGTGTTCTTGCCTGGAAACCCACAGAGGAGCCTGGAGGCCTATAGTCCATGGGGTCACAAAAGAGTCGGACATGACTCAACAATTAATATCAACCTCTGAGTAGCACAACCTATGTGAATCTTATTTAATGAAAAATAATATAAAATGTGTCTATAATTGTTTTGAATTATTCAAGAAATATGTACAGTCCAAAAAAAAAAAGAAATATGTACAGTCCAAATCAGAGGAAACTTTCCCCATTCAACTTGTCACTGGGGACCAAAAGACCTACAGTCTTCTACTTTCTAGCTGTGTAACTTTGACCAACCACATCACTGAGGCTGAGTTACCTGACCTTCATTAAGTATTTAATATTTATCCTATCTCTCAGTACAAAAAAAACAGGAACACAAAATTTGCTATTTAAAACATTTTTTTCTGTACTTAACATCCTATCACTAGAACTCTGATTATAAAACCTACTAAAAGTTTTTAAGTAAACTGAGTAATATTGCTGATGATGAGAAAAGAACTTATAATATGCATGATACCTATCACAAATATATCCTAAGGCACAAAAGAGACAAAATGCAGTTGACACATAAAGTCCAAATGGTGATTACTTGAACATCTGCTACTCCGTGAACACTGCTAAGGATACATTTTTTCGTATGCTAAGAAAAAAAAAAAAGTCTAGGGCTAGGCTAATAGCAGACTGGAAAATAAATAAAATGGGGGGGGGGGAGTGGGAGGAATATCTCTTAGAGACCTTATTTAAAACATTGTTGGCAAGTATACTACCTAATGCTCTGTCATGTACTATGACATGCAGGTGACATTTTTCTTCAGACACAGTGCAATCAATATATCAGGATAACTGACATCACAGTCAGGGGTACCCTACTATTACAAGTCAGTTACAAGATCTTGTCACAAAGGTGTTTATACTAAGTGACAAGTTGCAACCTCAAAAGAAAAGAGATTTATCTACATTTAGATGAAGTACTCCAAAAAGAATTAGACAGTTATACATTTAAAAAGCACATTTGGAAAACTATCTTTTAGCAAAATCTCAGCTTAAAGATCTCTCTAAATTATAATTATTTAAGCATTTCTTTTAAGGGAAAAAGATAAAGGAAATACATCAAAGCAATAACTATGGTTGTCTGGATATTAGGACTGTTAGAAATGTTTTATCGTCTCTCTGTTCTATACTTCCCTCATTTTTATTTACTATTCATCTGTGGTTCAGCTGGTAAAGAATCCACCTGCAAAGCAGGAGACCTGGGTTCGATCCCTGGGTTGGGAAGATCCCCTGCAGAAGAGAAAGGCTACCCACTCCAGTATTCTGGCCTGGAGAATTCCATGGACTGTATAGTTCATGGGGTCTCAAACAGTCAGACATGACAGCAACTTTCACTTACCCACTTACCCAATACATTATGATGGACAATTAGCTTTTTATAAAATAAAACATTTAAGAAGTTCATATTTAACCATGAAAATATTTAAGGAAAAGTGACCTGGTTAATTTACAATATGGAAGTCTGTCACTTAGGCACCTGATTAAAAATCAAAACCAAAAACACAAAACCTAGCAAGACTAGCTTCCCATTACGCCTTAGAAAATTTCCCTTCTTCTGGATTCATTAATTTTAGACAAAAATTCATTTTGGAACTTGTAGAAAGATCTACATATGTGACTGTATAAAAAAAAATGAACATTCTAAACAGTGAAAAATACCACAAAGTTAAAATGTACAGGACAAGGTGGAAAAGTATTTGCAAGGATACAAACTATTTGTAACACACATAACAGACAAAGGATTAACATTACTAAAAAAGAAAATTCCAATAAGTTAATAAGAAAAATGACAGGTTAAGAAATGACAAAGAGGGCTTCCCTGGTGGTCCAGTGATTGAGAGTCCACCTGCCAACGCAGGGGATACGGGGTTCAATCCCTGGTCAGGGGAGTCCCCATGTGCAGTGCGGCAGCTGAGCCCAAGACCACGACTACTGAAGCTCCTGTACCCCAGACCCTGTGCTCTGCAGGAAGAGATGACACAGCAATGAGAAGCTCGCACTCTGCAACTAAAGAGTAGCCCCCACTCACCATAGAGAAAAACCTGCACACAGCAGTGAAGACCCAGCACAGGCAAAAATAAAATACCTTTTTTTAAAAATAAAAAATAAAGAAATGACATGAGAACTGTACAGCAAGCAATAGGAAAAAAAAAAAAAAAAAAAAAACTGGCCACATATATTACTACCAACCTTCAATACTAATAAGAGGAACACATATTTTAATTAAGAGATAGTCTCCAAAAGGATTTTTAAAACTTACTAATATGCAATGTTGCAGAGTGATCAAATAGTATACTGTTGGAAGAATACTAATAAATACAGTCTTTTTGAAGGGCAATCTGGCAAAGTTTGTTAGAAAGTTTAAATGTACTTATATTTTGATTCATTCTAGAAATCTATCCTGTACAAATTATGACATTAATATATGTCACACATATTTGTTAACATGTCAGTGGAAAACTAGAAACAAAAAAAAAGTAAAGACATTATGGTTGATCCATTCTATAGCTATTAATATATACCATTTTAAAAAGTAGTAACATATCCCATACGTAACTCATATGAAAAGAATCTCAAGATTAAGAAATGAGTAAAATAAAGTAAGTCATGGGAGGGGAATCTCATGGAATTTATCTTATTTATTTATTGCAAGGTGGGGACTGTGCAAACATGCAAATGCATGTTGCATACTTGTGTGTATGTTAAGAGCCTGACAGAAGGGGCTCTCACTGGTAAAATTTGGACAATTTAAGTATCAGAGTAATCAGGTTATAGATGATAATGAGACCACAGTAATACTGAAAAAGGATAAAAAGGGAGAGGTTCTTTACAAAACAAGAGTTGCCTAATAAATGTAGAAAGAATGATAGAAAATCCCCATTCTGCAGCCACATGCATAACTGGCTCTGTCAATGATGCTAAAACCACTAAGTATAAGGCTGTTAGGCAACAGGATATTATAAAGTCTCAAGGTCATTACCCTATAGGTATTCATTAACTATAAAGAGAAAAGTATAGCTTTAAAATGGAGAGGCTTGGATGACACTACCTTAGCACATCACCAACAATGTAATAAATTGGCATTAAATGCTCTGGATGTGAAATGTCATCATAGCACTCTTACCAAAAAAAAAAAAAGTTTAAACTGAATCTAATCCAAAGGAAACAATAAAACAAATCCAGATTGAGGGATACTCTGCTGCTGCTGCTGCTGCTAAGTCACTTCAGTCGTGTCCAACTCTGTGCGACCCCATACACGGCAGCCCACCAGGCTCTGCCATCCCTGGGATTCTCCAGGCAAGAACACTGGAGTGGGGTGCCATTTCCTTCTCCAACGCATGAAAGTGAAAAGTGAAAGTGAAGTCACTCAGTCATGTCAGACTCGTAGCGACCCCATGGACTGCAGCCCACCAGGCTCCTCCATCCATGGGATTTTCCAGGCAACAGTACTGGAGTGGGTGCCATTGCCTTCTCCGGAGGGATACTCTACACAACATTTTAAAAACACTTTGATCTTTCAACAAGTCAACATAAATGATACAAAAGACAGAAACTTGTGATTAAGACACTGACAGGACCCAAAATGCAGTGCATGGTACATGAATGTATCCTGGATGGTAGGAGGGGAGAGCTGTGCTAACAGAGGCATAGAGGGTACAAGGGGCGTTTGCATATTACTGACCATTGATCTTTTTGAAAAATATGTTTCTGTATGTGTACTCACATAAGATGTTACCTCCCACTATGTGAGCTGTTTGCTTTAGGGACGACTACAAATTAGACTCAAATGAGAAAAGCATGAGGCTGCTTTATTGGCAAGCTGTGTTTTCCCTCCTCGATCCTTCTGAATAAGCTGGTGTTAAATGTAACCAATGGTAGTCTTGAAAATAACAAAGTGTAGATACCCTGGTAAGCCTTACTGAGCCACTCCTTCATATTATCAATGGAGCTAATGGTTTACTGTTCACATGAAACACCCTGGGATCCATTTAAAGTGGGAGGGGCCAGATAAGCATAGGGGAATAAGACATACAAGCTACTATATATAAAATAAATAAGTAACAAGGATACATTGTACAGTTCAGCCACTAAATATAGCCACTATTTTGTAATAACTTTAAATGGATTATAGTCTATAAAAATACTGAATCAATACTTTATACATCTGAAATTAATATAATATTATAAAGCAACTTTACTTCAATAAATAAATAACAGGTCAGAAGGGAGAGTTCATTGTGATTTGTACAGGGTAGTAGTCCCCAGGAGATGCAGACTTGAGTCCAAAAGTAAGCAGCTAGAGTAAAAGAGCTGCTTTACTATCACAGCTGCGGGACATTGAGACCACAAGGCTGTAGCAGACTGACTCCCAGCAGCAAGACATCACCCTCAAATACATTCAAACATTTCTAAGGACCAGGCAACTATCAAACATGAGTGAGGGATTGAACAGAAGAGAGTGGCAAACCGAAGATTATAGGCTTCAGCAGCCCTATTCCACTCCAGATTGTTACCATAAAAGTGAAAACCAACTGCTGTCAGAACTTCAAGAGAAGTTCAAATTCCTAAATATGTAAAATAAAATCTTCAGTTTTTAAATGTTAACAATCAATTCAATTTCTTAAAACCACTGTGCTAGCCTTAAATATCACATCCATGGTCAAAACCATGGCCTATGAAGTAGAGGCAGTACCCCCAGCATGATGAATAGTAACACGAACAGCACTAGTCAGGCCTGCATCTCACATCAGCGCTGACGGTCATGCATACAAGCAGCGGTAACACATCTGTGACCAGCAGTGGTGATCAGCACGACAAACAAGGGCAGCACAGCTGCTACTTGTGATGTTCACCTATTCTGCAACTTCTCCAAGAAATCTGAACCACTCTCTTGGAGAACAAAAAGAACTCATACACACAACCATGTTGACTGGTCCAAGGTTATAATCAATCTCAAGTAGTCCCTTACTGCTGTCTGGTAATATATACACACATATATTATATACACACAACATATAACATGGGTGAATATGTAAGCATACACACACACACAGTATTACATACGTTATTTCCCTAATCCATTTATTCCCCCAAATAACTATTTTATACCAACCTCTCACTCCTCAAATCTCCAACATCTCCCCACCTCTACACTCTGCTAATGGCTGCTTCCCATTTCACTGAGAAAATAAGCATTCAATTCCACATGTTCTAACCACCACATCCAACATCATACCTACCTCTGTACCCATATATTCTCTTTTCCCTCTAGTTACTATGCCAACTTTTATCTATTAAATCTCTTCCCTTGTGTTGGATCCTATCCTTTATAGCCTTTTACTCAAAGGACTTGCTCCAGCAACTGTTCCCCTTTCTTTCCTGACATCATCAACTGTTAACTTTCCATTTCCACTGGTCCCTTCCATCCATACACTAGCATCTCTGTCTCTGTGGCAGGCAGCCTCTAAGATGGCCCCCAGTATTAATATTCTTGGTATGTCCGCTCCTACATTTGACTAAGGTTGGTTCTATGTGAACAATGTAGCAGAATTGACAGTACATACCACGTTAACTAATCCCATATTTTCCCCCTTGCTTCTATGTATTTTACATTTATTTAATAAACCATGTGACATAAGCATTTTGTCTGTAAGCCTTGTTTCCCATACTCTTTGGGATGATTGCCGGGTAATGACTTGGAGTTTTTCTGCATTAGGGTCATTTCCCATAAGACAGGTTTCATCTTACTCTAAAAACAGTATTTGACAATTACAATCTATTCTGAAAACTTTTCATTACTCCTGGTCACTACTCAAGGCTCTTCTCCAATCTCACTGGCCCTCTGCTCCTCAACTGCTCTTGAAGTGCTCAAAGCACTATGCTATTTCCTAGAAAGCACATTTAGGCTCACAGTTTTAAATAACATCTGCAGGCTGATCAGTCCCAAATTTATCTCACCAGCCCCTATATCTTACCTCAACTCTAAAAGTTTAAAACCAAACTTTTACTATCTACCTGTAAACCTATTTCTCTCTTGGATCACTGCTATGGTCTCCAAAATGGTCTCCCTGATTCCCACTTTAGACACACTTCAGTCTGCTCTCAACCCAGCAGTGATTCTTCCAAAACATAAATCATATCATACTGATTCTCTGCTTAAAGTTCACCTGGGCCTTCCCATATTCATCTCAGTATAATCTGAAATCTATGATCTACAAGGCTCCACCTGGTTTGCCCCTCTCTCTGCCTCTACCACTAAGCAGCTCACTCCCTTAGTTCTAGCCACACTAACCTCCACGTCATCATACAAACACTCCAGACACGTTCCTATTTCAACATCTTTATACTCACTACTCCCTCATTCTGGAGTGCTCTTTCCCCAGATACTCACATGGCTTGCTTACTCAGGTCACTGCTCAGAGATCACCTTATCAAAGAGGGTTTTCCTTATAAGCTTTTATAAATAGAAACTTCCACCTGCCCACTCAACAACCCCCATTCATAGCATTCCTAATATTCCTTTTCCTGCTTTATTTTTCCCCACAGTCCAGACCACCACCTGATATATACTACTGTATTATATTTTCATTCCTGTCTCTTACTATACATTAAGCTCCATAAGGTCAGCACTGTCTATATTGTTTATTTTACATGCCTGAAACCTACAGAATGCCTAGCACTCAGAAAATTCTAAACAAACACTACTGGAAAAAAAAAAAAAAGAATAAATTACAGCAACAGGAGACATTCCCACAGTGAGTCTTAGCGGCAAGGGCGGGGAGCTTCATATGAAGGCAAGAGGACTGGTTAAAGAAGTCCAAGCCCCACAAGTCTCAGAAGTCTCACCAGACACCCAAAACTATTTGGGAGGAGGTGGCAATACCAGAAAGGCAGGTAAGGGCAAGGCCACAGAAACACTGTTTTGTAGTAGTCATGACTCTGATAAGAAAAAATTAACTGACAGGGAAAAAAAAAAAAAAAACTTTACTACAGAGGGAAGACACCCTCCTCAACCAAGTGATCAAAATAACATCATCAGTAACTGGACAAATAAACATTACATGCTTCCTAATATAATACATTGAGAGCACAAGATAACTTCTGAGGTACTTCTGCCAAAAGCATCAGGTTAGCACCTGAACCTAATCAGGAGAAAACAAGAAAATCCCAATACTGAGGACATCCTATCAAAGAACTGGCCTGTATTCTTCAAAAATGTCAAAGGCAAGAAACACAAAGACTCAAAATATGTTCTAGATTAAAGGAAACTAAATAGATATGACAACTGAATGCAACTCATAATCCTGGATTTTATTTTGCTAGAATCAATATCATTGGGATGAGTGGCAAAATGTGGATATAGTCATAGACTAGATAACAGTTTTCTACCAATGGTGATTTCCTGACTTTGATAATTATGTGACTTTGTAAGAGAATGAATGTCCTTGATCTTTGTTCTTAAGAAATACATAATAAGGTACTTGAGGTAGAGCTGAACATTTTGTCTACAGTTTACTCTCAGAGAGGTGAGGGAAAAATTTTTATATGAGAGAAAAAACATACATAGCAAGATATCACCATCTGGCAAATCTTAGTGAAAAGCATACAAATTCACAAGTCAGAAATTAGGTCAAAATAAAAAATTTTAAATAAAATACAACAAAAATTACATTAAAAAGGTTCAAAATTCATAATCAGGAAAAATACTTTCAATGTATTACAATGGATCCTATTTCAGATTCTAAAAGATGATCTCTACAAATTCCCCTTTCAACTTAAAAATTATAACTATGTAAGAAGAAACTATACCACTAGACTCTACTGTACCTTTTTCAAAAATGCACTCTACTGAACGAACATACTAGATTTTTTCCTATACCTAAATTTCAGTTAAAAACTAGAAATAATGCCATGAAACAAAATATCATAATACTGACCTTCAAAGAAATCATGATTTATATACAGTAATAATCTACTCTGATTATTTTAAAACACATTTTAAATGAACCTAATCTGAAAAAATAATACCCATCATAATTTGAAAATTCAGTATGTCTTATTTCAGGTTAAATATCATAAAATATTATAGAAAAATTAGCATAGTACATATGTAAAATAGCTGATATTACTTATACAAATGCAGTGTCAACCAGTCATTTCTAAAAGGAAACAAAACAAAGCAACATTACCTTCATGAACTGTAATGCCACAATTGTCACACTGAATTATTTCATCAGCATCCTCACTATTATCTCCAAGACAAACACAGCAAATCAGAATATGGTCCATTTTTTGAGAACTCCAGTTTTGACTCTTCTCAAGAATCAGCGAGTCCTAATAATAAAATATCAGAAAATCACATATTTAAAAGGTAAGTTTAATAAAATTCTCACCTTAAATCATTTAGTACATTTCCAAAATTATGCTGCATACTCCATTACTTTAGTCATTCCCAAGTGCACCACATTTGAGAAGTATATCTCTTTGTTAAAGGACCCTATAAGAACCCTCTCTCTAATTTTTCACTTCTCTCCAAGTTTCATATTCTCTTTTCTCAAGTAAATATAAAACCAAGCTTATAACCAACTCTTCATCTGCTTTGCCATGCTGGATATAGCCTGACCCCTCAAACTTGGAAAAAGGTAAAATTAATCCACAAGTAATCACTAATTTTATATGAGTATTAAAAATGTAAGAATGGTTCCCACACTTAGCAAGCTTATAATCCTATCTAGGGGAGACAAGACATACACATATTAAACAATTTAAAAAAATCAATTCAAGATAACATATAGGCAAATATGTATGTGATGGCATAGTTACAGACTAAATTCCTTTAGTGCTGGGGAATCTAGAATTTCCAGAGTCATCAAACTGCTGGATGATAGACCCACGAAAGTCTGCATTGGAAACTGGTGTATACAGGCACAGAAAATCATCTAAAAAAGAATCCAGACTGACTGCCAGAAGAGTCAGACTCTCTATTAGCCTTTTGTCAAGAAACACCTAGTGAACACCTAGTTAACTGCAATATAAAAGGAGACAGGAAAATGCATTCAGGAATAAAAAAAAGGAAGAGGGTGCTCCATTTAATTTAAACCTTCTGCACTACGAATTTCAACTTTAAATGCAAATTAACAAGATAATGATGTCTGCCATTTAATGCACTGGGCTTAGCATTACATGTAATAAACGATGACATCTGAGTCTATACATTTTCATTTAAGAAACTAACCATATTCGGAAACAAAATTAATTGTTCCATATCACACATTCATTAAATATATTATTTCATGTTAACATTTTTATGTTTCTATATTCTTTTAAACTGACCAATATCCACAGGTAACATTTAGAGTAATTTCCACAGCAATTTGTAAATAACATCTGAATGACATGACTGTCACAATTAATAACATTCTTTCAAGATATTTTCTGTGTAATTAATCTAAACTTGCAGTTGACCTAGATAAAAAATCAGTAAATAATGCAAAAGTTAACAAGGAGGCAGTGTCATTTCTCTTGAGAATTCTAGCACTGTAAAATTCTATACTTCACTCCTTTCGTTATAAAACCAAAGTAGTGTGGGGTGTTGCACGTGGCTAGCAAATAAGGTTAAAATTTCCTAAAAAGAAAACTCATGTTTTAAAGTACTTTAGTACAGTGATCAAAACAAAAATCTGCCCAGATTTTCATCCCAAAACTTCAAAGCTGAACCTTTCTCATCTGTAAAATGGGATGACAAAAATAATACCTACCTCATCAGGTTCTTGTAAGAATTAACAAGAAAACATATGACAAAAATGTTCCGATACGTACTAGGTATTCAATAAAAGATCATTCCCATTCTCCTTTCTTCTGTACTTTGAAGATGGTCCAAAAAGAGATATATGAGCTGACCATTTACTACACTGGGAATCTTCCTTGGAATCCCAAAAGGAAAGTTATAAATCTCAATAAGCACTGCTAGTTTAAATATTTTCCTATGGTAAATCCATTTTTTTTAAGAATACCACATCCAGATTAAAAAAGTAACAGATCAAAAAAAGAGTGAGCAAATGACCAGAGTTTGATGACTGAGAAGCTACTCATGTTAATGCACTCTGCCTGTATTTCTCCCGTGGAATTACAACAACTAATTAGCCCTTGAAAAAAAGATTTACCCATGTGGGAAATAAGTAAATGTCTATGGATCAGAAAAAGGAGCATCAATAGGTGGCTCTAATTCTATTATTTTCCTGTTTGTCCATTTTGCTCAGAAAAACAGTACATGTCTTAATTGTATCTCTATTCCATTTTCTCTCTACACATATTATCATTTAGAGGCAGAGAAAACAAAACTAACTGGCAATTTTGGTTGATACCCATCACTGCAGACTCTTTCTTACTAAAAATTAAATACAAAGAGACAAAAATAGGGAAAATTAGGAAAATTCAGATGACAACTGCTATTTCTTCACAGGGCAAGACATCTAATCCATTTAACATAACAGACCCTTTTACCAGGAAAAAAAAAAAAAAAAAAACTTCCACCTGAAAATTTCTACTAAGATGATGTTCTATCGTATATTAACTCTCACCCAAAGTGCCTGTTTCAAAGTCCGGGAACCATTATCTGAAAATACTATACAGCCCTCCCCCAAAAAAACTTACTTCAGAAAACTAAAAGGTAAAACCTTAGTGAATCTCAGAAACTTCAAAATAAAATGATGAAAAAGACATGCAACCATATTCCAAGAGTCCTGTTCAGATTGCACTTAAATTCACAAAAATGCCATAATGCCACTGACAAAGATATGCCCACGTGAAGAAAATGCAGGTTATTAAATGCCCAATTCTTGAACAGTAGTTCTAAAATTGTGGTCTAGGGAACTCTCTTTCAAGGGTTCTAAAAGGTAAATACAATGGATATTTGCCTTTTCACTCTCTCTCATGGGTATATGATGAATATTTCCAGAAGTTACATGACATGGGATGGTGTCACCAATCCAACAACTTCTATGCTTCTATACATTTCGTTTTTTAAAATTTCTGAGTTTTAATTGCAAATGGAAATATCAAAAGATATAACTTATATAAATAATAATTATGGTCCTCAATTTTTAAGAGTATCCTGAACCAAAAAGCTTGAGAATCACTGCTCTAGAGCATTTCAAGGCCTACAGCATGCACATGGTAAGACCATTAAGAGCCAAATAATTATAAAATGCCTCCAAAAAGAATGTCAAATTCCCCTAAACATTTTCAAAATTATAAAAGTTCCTGGGCATCATTTACATAATACCCAATATCACAGCCCTAAAAAAAGCACCTGACAGAAGCCAAGGGAAAAAAAAATCTGCCTGCTTATAGGCTAAATACAATTCTATTATGTATTCTAAAACTATATTTTCAGCTATCTCTACTACAAAGTAGTATTTGAAACAAAGTAAAAGCATAGAAAAATAAAACTTCAAATATAAAAGTATAATACCTATACAGATATATAGGTATTAACTAATGAATACTCGGCAAGGTATCACTACCTAAATTAACCAGGAAGATTAAAATTCAAACACTGGTCAGACAACAAGGATTATTTTTGGTCATCTTTTTACAAAATCAAGATTATACAAATAGGAAATTTAAAAATATATAACAAACTGAATTTATTAGTTTTCTATTAAAATTTAACATTAATTTGAATGACATTTATGTAGAACCAGAATCATCAAAAATAATTGAGGAGTTTGAAAAACAGTCTTGGAAAAAAACAGTTATCAAGCTTTCAGGTAGAATATTATTGAGGGAAAATTAATCTTCCATAAGTTCTCCTACATTTCTATACAGAGTGGAGCAAAAGGAAAATTAACATAAATTAACACAAAGGATTAATTTAGTTACTCTAAGAACTTTCTTTACAACTTTATCAAAGCACTTATCCAAGAAATGCTCTGGAATCTCATTCCTTAGGGACTGTTAACCTAAATAAAGCCCCATTATTTACCAAAATCTCTTCTGTTTAGTAGAAAAAAATTAAACAGCACGTCACCTTTACATGTATCAAAAAATATAGTCTACAATCTCTCAAGCAATTTGTTACGTAGTACAGATTATTAACAACTGAATAATTTACATAGATTTTACATGGCAAATTTCTAGACATTCCCTCACACCTTAGCATAAATCCAATTTATACTGCCCCTATCACTAGCCAGCCTCTTGTGTGATTGTTATGCTAAGAAAAATGAAGAAAGTGATACTGCCAAAGGTAAACTTAGTCAGGAGATACAGATTAGCATAAAGTGCTATAAAATAAATTGGATACATGCTTAAATCAATTACGAACAACTGGATTTTCCATACTTCTGTTTCCTTAAACTGGAAATACAGACTGTCTTGCTACATCATTATGAATAGTATACTATATTCCAAATGACGATTTTCCTTTACCTAAAGATAGGAATTAGGAAAGCACTGGAACCAGGCAACATTCTTCTTAGGAAAATGGGCAACCTAGAAGTTAACCAATGTTATAATCTAAAACATCAACTACTGCTTCATCTCTGCTGACATTTAACACCTCCTAATCTGCTACATATTATTTTGGTTAAACATCAAATTTTCAAATGAAACTTAAAATAGAAAATCACTGTTATGTAAAACTTGTAAACAGAAGAAATGTAAAAGAACAAATAAAGCACAAAAGGAAAATCTTTCTACCAGTTTAATCTACTTCAATAACATGAAAAAACAAAAACTAAGTGCTTGTTAAAGTGAATTTTCATGACCATCAACATATTAATGGAATGACAGACAATCATTATAGTTCTTTCATGTGATGTAACAGGTACATCTACATGTAAGACAACAATTCAGTCTTTCTTTTGAAGAAAAACATATACATAAACACACAGACAACGAGATACAAATGTGTTTGAAGAGTCTTGAATGTTGCATCTTGGGCCCAATGGATAAACCTAACTTTCAGTAGTAGAACTTCAAGTGGAAGAACTGAGTCATAATTGTAGTTTTATGATAGTAATGTTTGTTTAGCATAGAATGTTTGTTTTCATTTCTTTGTAGAGAGACCTTATTCGCTAAACATATGTAAATATATAATTTGTATTTACTTCCACACACTTAAAGCAATGATCTGGTGACTATTCAGGTGGGTGCTACAACTGAAAAAGGAATTACCTTTAAAATGAATCTCTAAAAGCCTGAGACAATTAAATTCTTTGTTGCTCTACTTGAAAGTACTCTTAGAAGTACTCTACATTTTTATGCAGATATGGATACAACTAAGTTGAAAGGAAGGTGATCTTGTTTTCATAACCCACTCAGAACCATTTAGCAGTCCAAAAAAACTCTACCATTTCCCAAGGGTATGGACATAAAAATATTTCTTTAAGTATAGACTGAGCTCCTTGAGAACGGTGATTATGAGCTCCTTGAGGACGGTGACAAATAGGAGATACTCAATAAAAGTGGGCTGACCAAATGAATAAATGTTACAGTTAGGGTGCTCATTCACTCCCATAGCTAAGAACAGGCTTTCAAGGAAGCCACTTAATATAATGGGTAGAACGGTTTAGAGAAGAATTCCCTTTTCCCCAGACAGACAGATATCATAAAAATTGGGTTGATCTACCTCATTACTCTTGCTCTGAGATAGTGTCAGGCTATCATTGGTCAGTTCCTCATCATCAGCACTGTTTCTGCTAAGAACTTTACTCTTCTTCTTCTTGCAGCCCCCTTCACTGGCAGGACTGCTATGCTCTTCATCGTTGCCTTCATCGTTCTCGTCCTCATCACTCCCGCTTCCCTCATCTTCATCGTCCTCGTTGTCCCCGTCACTTCCTTCCTTCTGAGATGCAGATCGTCCCTTTCTTTTTACTACAGTGGGTCGCCAATCATTGTCATCTTCACTGTCATAGTCATCCATGTCATTCAGCTCTTCCATGGATACGAAATCCAAAAGTGGTCGGTTCCGACGAAGGTTCCACTTTTTTGGCTCGCTGACCTGCTCCTCTGCAGCTGTGGCCGTGGGGCCTGAAGGACACGTGTGAGCAGCAGGAGGGCTTGTGGCTGGCGTGGTGGAGGCAGCAGCAGCCACGTTATCAGATACTGTTGCTTTCTCTTTCTCCTTCTCTCTCTCCTTCTCTTTCTCTTTCTCTCTCTCCTTCTCTTTTTCCTTTTTCTTCCTAGGTCTTTCTCCATTCTCTTCTTCCTCTTTCTTTTCCACCTTAATTAACTGTTTTTCTGATGACAGTACTTCTTCCTCTGCAGAATTTTTAAGTTGTTCTTCTTTTACTTTAACGTCTTCATTCAGTTCTTCCTCTAAAATATTTTCTTCAGAATCACTACAGGAACCTTCTCCACTGTCCTTTGAAGGATCTTCGCTTCCATTACCACTCCCTTCAGAATCTGTTGAAAATATGAGAAAAAAAACCACACATATGTATATACATACACACACACACACACAACGCTGACACAAATGAAACCACCAAAATTTGTGAATAACTCGCAAAACAATATAAACAAATTTAAGTCAAAGAATGGTAGACATTCCCAACCTGATTAAATAATAAATCAATGAAGTTGATATAATGATTCTAGTTTAGTATAGCACCAATGAAGATGAATATATGTATCTCTAAATTAAAACATGCTTTAAAACGAGGACCACTATTTTGTGTCATACGTCACACTATACTTGGTACTTTAAAGGCATTTTTTTTTTCTAAAAGTAAATGTGTTTTTTTTAAATTGAGCACTTGATTTTAACTTTATAATACAGATTACATTCTTCTTCTCTTACATCTTTCTTTCATAAATTACACTGACTGGCAAGGATGGAGTCACATTCAGAGCAAGAAAAATCTGACCCAGAAAAAAAAAAAAAAAAAACTGTTTCATTTATCTCACTCTTTACCTAGCAAAAGTGAACCCAGGTATTTATGACCGTCAACTTGTACCACATCTCTAATCTATCAATCAAATTTAGGAGCACCAAATACACAAGGGAAAAACAGACAATAGCAATGGCACAGAAAATAGAGGTTGCAAGATTTAAGTTATCAATTTTTTTGTTTATTAGGATACTGTTCATATCAACAAAAGAGTCACCTGACTTTCCTAAGGTTCTAGGCATTAACTACTAGAGCCCCTAGATTGAAAGAAATTAGTGCATTTTAAAAAAACTAATCCGTCTTAGACAACAGCAAGCACAGTTGTCACTAAAAAGATAGGCTGAGGATATTAAGAGTTCATGCAGGACCACAAGCTTCCTAGCAAGTGCTATCCATTCCTGCCTAGGGCAGTCCACACCCGGTTAGACCAACACTATTCAGTAGCATTCCAAGCCTCTTTTCATATAATCAAATAAATAAGAATCTAAAATATTTGTGGAAGGAGAGCAGGAAGAAGTAGGAAACAAACCAGTCAATAATCAGGTTGTAGCCAACATCAATAGTAAAATCTGTGGGGTGATGAATATTTTGTACCTATAACCAAGAAAAGGGTAATCATAAAATCATCGAAAAAATGCATATTTTCGCACCATTTTTATTTCTGTTAACTCAACCAGCATTAGCCTCTATAATTACCTGGCCATTCAAAGTAAAGAAAGTTGTCTGTTATTAGTATCTGGTTTCTAAAATATCTCAGAAATCCTTTACAAACAGCTGATGAAGAAAAATCCTGAAAGTTAAATCACATAAAAAACACAGACTAACATTTAATCGATGCTGATGGAGCCTGTAAAAGTACTGTCAATCTCAGGATTATCATACATTGCCTATATCTCATTCAGGACTGCAGTGAAAAAAGCATTCTCAACCTGAACAATCTTGCAAAGGCCACAAGAGTAATATAATGTAAGCCAACAATCCTTTGTTTGAAACTTTTGGAGCCAGATGTGTTTCAGAATTTAGATTTTTTTTTCCCCAGATTTTGCAAACGTAGCATGGTGCATGCACAATATATTACACTAACACCGCCAGTGGGGTCTATGGTACTACAGTATAATCAAATACACTCTTTCTGCAGTGAAAAGTATGAAGATTTATAAGTATGATAAGTAAACACTACAAATAAACCCCTATCAGTTCCAGTCAGATTTTATCATCAAATAAGTTTATGTCAAACACAGGAAACATCTTTGAATTTGCAAGCAAATTTTAAGAAGAGTGTAGACCCAGTATCACTTACAAACAGGGGAAGTCCAACAGCTCTACAAATCATTAAAGAAAAATACTAATTAAATAATTTTCTATTAAAGAAAAAAAAAGAAAAAGAAAAAAAAAAACCCCTTAGAAACAGATAAGGCATGAAGGTTCCCCACTGGGCTCCCAGCACAGAGGCCAGGGCCACTGACTTCCCTCCTCCAATCCCTAGGGTCTCAGGATGGGCGGTAGAAAGAATGGGGAGCCCTGAAGGGCAAGCTGAGGATCTGGGCCTCTCTTATGGGGAGCCCTGAAGGGCAAGCTGGGGATCTGGGCCTCTCTTAGCTGAAGCTGGATCTTCTGAAGCCTTAACATAAGATAAAGTCCCTGACCCTCCTGGGTCCTCAAAAGCCCCCCACAAAGCTGAGTGGTTACAAGCAGGCATTTTATGGGGAGGAGGAGACGTGCTCCCCATCTGGTAAAAAAAAAAGAAAAAAAATGGTGAAAAAAAAAAAAAAAAAAAATGGTGATCTTTCCAAACCACTCATAACTCTTAGACTCAAACTACCAAGAAAAAATACCTCTGATTAAAAAAAAAAAAAAATAGTTCCTAGGTAATTTTAGATAAAAGTGAAAGTAAAGTGAAAGCTGCTCAGTAGCTTCCAACTCTGCGACCCCATGGATTGTAGCCCGCCAGGTTCCTCTCTCCATGAGATTCTCCAAGCAAGAATACTAGCCATTCCCTTCTTCAGAGATCTTCCTGATCCAGGGATCAAACCCAGGTCTCCTGCATTTCAGACAGATTCTTGACCTTCTGAGCCACCAGTGAAGCTCATTTTCAGGTAAAGATATAATAAAAAATAAGAAGAGTTAACCAAATGCTTCAGAGGCAAAGACGGATCTTTGTGCATACTGACTGAAGAAAACTGGAACATCCTGCAAGCAATGCAGATTAATTATAATTAATTATAAGTAGATATAATTAATTATAATTAAGAGAGCTGGGAAATGGAGAAAAGGTACTTTTCTTCTGGATTAACCTTGTAGAATTTTTTCTTAATTAAAAAGTACTCCTAATAATTTTTACCAGTAAAAACATAATAGTAGATAGAAAAAAAAAATGATCAAGTGAGGCACAAATGTGGACTCCTGATCAAAACCAAGACCAATCCAACTGTGGTAAACATTACTTGGAAATTTTTCAAAATGTCAAGAATTTCTGCAATTTTGTTTTGGTTGTTTTTGCCAATGCCAATAAATTCTTTTTAAAAGTACTCTTTGAATCTGTTTTTGTTTTCTTATCATGCCTGAATAGAAAGCAAAATCTTAAATAGATTAATTAAATGTTTTACATTTGCTAACATTATTAGAAGAATCTGAGATTTTCCCACAAATTTCAATCCTAGTAGCTTACCCAACCCTCCATTCTCCAAATATGACACATTAGCCATACTCCAACTGCAGAGGATCAGGAATTTTCAAATTTTACTTTTCTCTGATTTCTGAAAAATAACTCAACTGATTAGTCATAACTTCTTTTTGGTACATATGCACTTGGGGGATGGAGACAAACAATGTTTAGTCACAGGCATTATTTAGTAATAATGACGAGAAAAATCAGAGTCCTGGGCTATCTATAATTGTATTTTATAGACTGCAATGAAAATTTTCCTATTCCTACAAATTCAAACAATGTTCCAAGTCCATCCCTCTTACAACCATTAAAAAAAAAGAAAAAAGCAATAATGACTAGAGAAATAAACCAGATATCTCAAATACAGCTATTGTGAACATAAGAATAGAATAAATTCTAATTCTACAATAAAAAAATTTTAATTAGAAAAAAAATCTTTAAAATTGAAATCCCTATCTCCTAGTCAGTTAAATTAATGGTGAGGTGAAGTGAAGTCAAGTCGCTCAGTCATGTCCGACTATTTTGAGACCCCGTGGACTGTAGCCCACCAGGCTCCTCCGTCCATGGGATTCTCCAGGTAAGAATACTGGAGTAGGTTGCCATTGCCTTCTCAAGGGCATCTTCCCGACCCAGGGATCAAACCCAGGTCTCCTGCATTGCAGGCAGACACTTTAACCTCTGAGCCACCAGGGAAGCCCTAAATTAATGGTAACCTTTCTCAAATACAATATACCAAAACCTCTCCAAGCAACAGTTATTTCCACTAACAGACAGTTAAATGTTTTACAGATAAAGAAATTAGAAATCAACCTTAAAGAATCCCTTCACAATATTCAATGCTTAAGTTTTCCCCATGATAAATATTAAATAATAGAATCAGTTAATAAATATTAATAATTAAATCAGAATGATTTGATTCAGTTTTATGGTAGCTTTGCAATATAAAGAATCATCTTTGCTCATCAATCTTAATTATTTAACTATTCTGTTTATTGAGCTGATGTAACAATAATTAGGATTATACACATATACAACAGATAACAGACACATCACCAGTCTAGTAGTCATTCAGTTACCATCCTGGGGACACTGTAAGCTAATCTAGTATATCTCTTTTTAAAAAGCCAGTCAACACAACTCATCTTCTACTGCTTGCTGTAGTTCTAGTTGTGTCACTTTATATTTTCTGGGTAAATCTAGACCGGTGGTTCTCAAGTGGGTACAATTTTGTCCCACAGAAAACATGTGGCAATGACTAGACATAATGGTTGCCACAAAAGGGCAGGGCTGGGGTAGAGTTAGGTAGGGTAGATGTTGAAGGCAGTTAGTAGAAGCCAGAGAGGCTGCTAAATATCCTCCAATACAAAGGGCAAGCCTCCACAACAAAGAATTAACCAAAACAAAACGCCAATGTTACTGAGATTAAGTAACATGTTACTTACATGTTACTTGTTACATGTTACTGACATGTAAGACCTCAATTTGACCTCATTCTATTTTCTCAGGCTCGTCTCTTCCACTGTTCTTTTATTCAAATTCTGATCTCCATATATAAATAATATTTACCATCCTCAACACTCTTTAACACCTAATGTTTCCCTCAGGTTGGGACTCTTTCACTTCCTAGTTCAACTCTCATCTCCTCAATGAATCGTTCTAAATCAAGCCAGTCTAAAGTCATCCCATCTCCTTTGAAAGACTGGAACTAGATCATGCTTTATAACATCTATCTGCTTTTGTATTTAATTATTCCAGTATTCATTATTTCTTTGTGAATTCACCATAACATCCAGCAAAGAGCTTTTAAGCAAAACAACAGTCGCCTAATGAAAAACCAGATCTACTCATTATTAGCCAAAGTCAATTAAGCAGAAAATACTACCAAGGCAAAATCTAGTCTCAATCTTTCGGTTAAACTGCTTTCTGGCAATTTGGACCAACCAAACTAACGATGGGCTTCCCTGGTGGATCAGTGGTAAAGCATCTGCCTGCCAATGCAGAGGATGCAGGTTCAATCCCTGGGTAGGGAAGATCCCCTAGAGAAGTAAACAGCAACTCACTCCAGTATTCTTGCCTGGAAAATCCCACGGGCAGAGGAGCCTGGCAGGTTACAGTCATGGGGTCACAAAGTCAAACACAACTGAACAACTAAACAACAAAACTAACTATGGCTCAAGAGCTAAAGTTAACCATCTTACTTTGGCTAAGGGTTGGGGAGACACAGCACTGCTATTTCACCTTGTTTAATAAAAGTAGTACATGCATTTATCTTCAACATCATTCCAGTTACATGTGGTAGTTTAGTCACTAAGTTGTGTCCGACTCTTGCTACCCCATTGATTGTAGCCCACCAGGCTCTTCTGTCCATGAGATTTTCCAGGCAAGAATATTGGAGTGGGTTGCCATTTCCTTCTCCTGGGGATCTTCCCAACCCAGGGATCAAACCCAGGTCTCCTGCACTGCAGGCAGATTCAATCCTATTTTAAATGTCTCCTATCCCCTGTCTTAAGTCACAGTCTCAGATATAATCACTTTAAGCCAAACTATGAAACTGCCAATAATCAACTGCCTTTAGTCCTATAAAGCGGATTAATTTCATAGGGTACCAGCTAACATTTCTATATATGGTTCTTCTGGTGGTAACCACCATAAATCTGATACGCTTACACATTATTTTAGGATTAACTTAAACATGTATTTAGTATTGTCCTCAATCAAAAATGATAGATTCAGTCCTACTTTTACATCAGAGATAAAATAAAAGATGGTCTCTTTTCAGTTCATACTTTTCTAAAGGTAGAAGCTAGTAACACTTAACTGTTGATAATAACTTGCCAAGTTTATTGGCAGGTCTTTTCTGAATTTTACCTTTTTCTATTTTATCTGAGAAGCATAAAAATTATGTCTATCTGCAAGGGTAGTCAGTTTTCAGAAATTTCAATATTTATTCTTAAAGCCAGACAGAAACACAAAGTTTTGTAGTCAATACCAGAAGAAATTGAGGCATAGAATCCAATTAAAAAACTGAGGCCCACCACTCTAACCATTGTAACATTAAGTCTTTAACTCAATAAACTCAACAGTTCATTGAGTTAGTCACTTTTAACAAGTTTGTGGGGGTCTTTTTTTGGCCACGAAACATATGGGATCTTAGTTCCCCAATCAAAGACTGAAACAGCAACCCCTGCATTGAAAGGGCAGAGTCTTCACCACTGGACCACCAAGGAAGTCCAGAGTTAGTGATTTCTAAAGACTGCTTTGAAAGAAGCTATGATCAGAAAGACTATTATTAAAGATTATTACTATTCAGTTACTATTTTTCCACTTCCAGGTTAATCACCTATTACTAAGTAGGGTTGGGATTCCACAACTTCAACATGTTTGAAAAACAGTGATAACTCAAATGTCTTTAAGAGTCCAACTATCTTACAAAGAGAAGAGAAAGGATTCAAACAGGAAGCACTGGTAGTCTAGATAAGCCAGTATGTCAGCAATGGGAGACAATACACCTTAACCAAGACTGGAAAATACAATTCAATTTCTACTATTACCCATTAAAAAAAAAAATTATTTTCTACTAAACTCTCAGTTATGACAACAAGAGCTGCACAAATAAATTTGTGACCTTTGGGGCCCAGGAAGGAAATTACAAGTATAGCAGACTAGACAACTGAAAGTATATATTTTTAAGTGTTTCAGAAGACTAAAAAAATTATCATCCTAACAAAACTCATTCTACCACTTTCACAAATAACAGATAATTCACATCAACCATGATTAAAATTTAACAAGGTGAGGGGTTCTCTATTTAGCTTGATACCAAGAGTTATTTTGAGAAAGCAATTTGTATCATTAGATTATTTTAACCCTTGTAAAGAGAAGTGCTACATCTCAATAAATAAAATGAGAAAAATTATATGCAAAGTCAGAATTTACTGTCATAAAACTAATTATGGAATACGTAAAAGAAATTAAGCTTTGGAGTTTTTCCCTAACGGTATTCTAGTAAGTCATAATTTGTAAGACCCAACCATTTTTGTCAGTTTACAATCTCAACACGACAAACCAAAGTTGCATTCTAGCAAAGAATATTCCTTTCTGCACAGTTTTCAACAAGAGCACTGACATAGGTTTAGATTTTACTTCTTTCCCTTCCTTTTTTTCCCCTTTGGAAATACCAAACAACAGTAAACCAAGTGAGAGATGAAAGAGCTGAGAAATAAAGGGGCAAAAAAATTAAACAACATACACTTTACAATTTTTGATTGCTGGGAGTAATCTCAATTAGTCACCTTGATAAGTAAGTACAGTAGTTTCAATTTAAGACTACATTTATTTACTTTCAGGGCCTAAGCAGTGAAAGCATTAAAAAATGCTGAGAATCGTTAAGAACTGGATTAGATCCATTTAGGCTAAGTGGCTTCATGCAAATTCTTTAAACTCAGTGTCCCTGTTATCTGTAAAGTAGTATCTCTTCCAAAGTTATTGTAAAAATTAAATGAGATTATGGAAACAAAAAGTCGTTGGTAAATCACAATGCAAACTGTGCCTGTTGATGCTATTAAAAGTAAAATAGTAACACAATACAACCAAATTTCATCCCTTCCTACCACATCTGGCAGAAAAAAAAATCAGGAGAGAAATAGGACTAAGCACTGAAAATTCTCTAGAAGAATAATTTAAAACTGTTAAAAGGATAAAATCAAAAGGGCTTTAATTTGTTACTTGATTTAAATTTCTGTCAAAAGGGGTAGAATTAAGTAATTTTTATTGTTCATGTGTACTTGTATTTTTCATATAAAATATTTAAACATAATTTGTATTTCTCAGATTCCTGCAATGAAAATTTTTTATGTAGATATGTCTGTTGAATTACAATGAACAAAAGATAAAAGGAAAAACATATGTTTCCATTTTTCAATTGTGTACAATGTTACTATATGATTTCAGTTGTGTATATTACCGTTGGACTTTTATTAAAAGTTTATTTTTAAAATCACAAAATAAAATGAGCAAGCATTCATGCTTTGTAGCTCAGATTTTTAAAGACCCAATCCACAAGGTCCAGCACCTACCAAAGTACAACTTTTTACTTTTGTCAATTTTGCGCTGGTAAGGGAGTTAATAGACAAAAAGCAAAACTCCTTTCAGAGGGTGCCGAACAATCTGAAAAGACAAAATCTTCCTGGGTGGTTCAAGGCTCCTATTACTCTCAGAACGGTACTCTACTTTAAGATTACCTCTAGATTTTTCCCTATTCTGTCCATCAAAGAAACGTAAATGTATCTTTAAGTAAACAACAGAGAAAACACTTCTGTATCTTGTGTCTTTTTGTTTTCCATTGTGTCTTTTTGTTTGGTGTTTATTGAGGTATGAAAGTGAAAGTTGCTCAGTCCTGTCCACTCTTTGTGACCCCATGGACTATACAGCCTATGGAATTCTCTAGGCCAGAACACTGGAGTGGGTAGCCTTTCCCTTCTCCAGTAGATCTTCCCAGCCCAGGGATCGAGCCAGGTCTCCCACATTGCAGGCAGATTCTTTACCAGCTGAGCCACAAGGGAAGCCCAAGGATACTGGAGTGGGTAGCCTGTCTCTTCTGCAGCGGATCTTCTCCACCCAGGAATGGAATCGGGGTCTCCTGCTTTGCAGGCGGATTCTTTACCAACTGAGCTATCATGGAAGCCTTTATTGAGGTATAGGTGATTTACAATATTACTGCATCTTTGAAGAAAATCCTTCTCTGACAGTTATCTGATAAATAGCAACAAAAACAGAAGTAGTGATAGTATTATCCAGTGACACGCTCTAAGGGAAATGTAGGAAATCAAATCGACAAAATAAAGTTTATGTGCTTTAACTTTATATTGACATTTTAATTAAAATCCATTCTTTTTAAGCAACGTCTGAAAATCAGCCCAACTCCAAAGAGCTGGGAAAAGGGAAGCAAGAAATAAACATTTACCTGAAGCATCTCCAACTTTAAAATCACTGTCATCTGAACTATCATAATCGAGAGCTTCTAGCAGAGAAGCTGCCAAAGGCTTCACCTGCCTCCTCTTGGAGCTGCGATCCACTGTTAAAAGAAAAACATTACATTGTCATTCATAATCACACCAAGCGCGAGGGAGAGCTGTGGCGCTGAAAGAAGGTACAGATGACCTCCTGCAGGTGGTGCAAATCTTTGTCTTAATTCAGTTCTTAGCAAATGGTGTGGTGGAAGGTTGGGTGGGAATATTGGGGCTGGCCGGCCAGCTCCATGGGCAGGTTCAGCCGCAAGGCACAGCAAGTACGAGCCCAGGGCGACTAAAATCAAAACAGGCCTTCTTGAACATCTTGCTTCTGAGACTTGCTCTCTCTAATCCCTAAGACATCGTTAACAATCAATAAAAAATTCAAAGCCCAGGGAATATAAAAAGCTATGTCCATTCCGACGGATCGTGGAGGGGGAGCGTCCGCGGAGGGTACATCTTCCCACAGGATTCTCCCACCCCAGCCCTGCCCCCGCCGGCCCCGACTTCTTGAAGGGCTGAAATGGACCTGTCTCCCCGCGGACGCCTCCGACACACTTACTAAGGAATCCGAGGTGGTCGTTTGGAGGAGACCTAGGGAGAGGCTGCGATAGCACAGGCAGCGCCGAGGTCGAGGACTGAGACCAAGGAAATAAGTCCAAAAGATGCTATTAAAAATGGGCGGCGCCGCGGACCTGCCCGGGGCGCCCCAGGTGCAGCCCCGCCGCTCCCCTCCCGCCCCCCGGCCCCCCGGTCCTAGCAGAACAGACCCCGGCCGCTCGGGCGCCTTCCTTTGGCGCTCCCCGGCCAAAGGCGCCCTTCGGCCCAGGCAGCTCGGCCAACCCGGCAGCCCTGAGTTAATTTACCCCGTTAAAACGCTTAGATAAAAAAATAAAGGAAAGAAAAACTTTATTATCTCGCAAACAAAAGCAACAAAAGACCCAGAATCTGCACAGTCCGAGGCCGGTAGCCTAAGACAATAGAGAAAACAACGACCCGGATACAGCTCTGAAGAGAAGGAAGTAAAAACAAGAGCTAGAGAGCGGCCCTAAGAGCAGCAGAAGCTGAGAGCGCGTGCGCGCGAGTCGCCTCGGCTGTGTCTCCGAGAGGAGGAGCCGAAAGAAGACGAACGCAAAGCCGTGGGAGAGCCGAGAGGAGGCGAGTAATGCCGAGCGGGAACAGAGAGCCCTCCCAAACCCTCTGCCTGCCAATCCCTGATGCTGGGCCCTCAGTCCAAATAAATAGGTCAGTTTTTGTTTCTGAGAAGACAGAGCAGTGTGTGTGTCTCCATGAATGTGGAATAGTGCTTTGCATACACTTAGATAATATATTTTTTAAGATGAACTTTTAAATCCATAAAAATATGAGGAGGGTATATACAATTGGATTTCAGTCCTTCAGCAGTTTCAAATGCAACGTTTATTCGAATACAGGTTAGCTATTTTTTAAAAACAATGTTAAAATGTTAGAATCTGAGCAGTATTAATACTTTTTACATGTTTCTATATCAAGGAGAAAGTAAGATTAGAATAAAGCTGATTCAGTTTATGTATTCCCCAGATACATATTGAGTGGTAATGTTTGTAACATGGGAAAATATAGAGTTAGGAAGGACTGTAAATGAAATATATAAGAAGCAAATCATGCAATACAGTAGGGGCGCTTATTCCTTAAAGAAAACATGTTGAATTCTTTTGTGAACTGTAATTGAATTTTATAATACTAAATTTGAAGAACTGATAAATACTTACCTAGTGCAGTTTAGGGGATGATTACATAGAGGCTGTACCTTCAGCAAGAAAGTTATCTTTTCCCTGCCAGAGCTTAAGATATAGTTGAGGATACAAATAAGTTGATGAGGAGCTGCTGCTGCTGCTGCCGCTGCTGCTAAGTCCAGTCAGTCGTGTCCGACTCTGTGCGACCCCAGAGACAGCAGCCCACCAGGCTCCCCCGTCCCTGGGACTCTCCAGGCAAGAACACTGGAGTGGGTTGCCATTTCCTTCTCCAATGCATGAAAGTGAAAAGTGAAAGTGAAGTCGCTCAGTCGTGTTCAACTCTTAGTGACCCCATGAACTGCAGCCCACCAGGCTCCTCCGTCCATGGGGTTTTCAGGCAAGAGTACTGGAGTGGGTTGCCATTGCTCTCTCCGAAGTCAGTGAGTAATTACTACCTATTGTGAAAAGGCTGCCAGAGAAAAAGTACACATGCTAAGGGAAGTCTTCCTAAAGAAAGCTTTTTTTTTTCTTTTTGATTTTTAAAATTTTATTGATCTATGGCTGTGCCGGGTCTTCATTGTTGTGCAGCTTTCTCTAGTTGCAGCAAGCAGGCCACTCTCTCGTTGTGGTCTGTGGGCTTCTCATTGCAGTGGCTTCTCTTGCTGAGGTTTGCAGGCTCTAGAGCTTGGTCTCAGTAGTTGTGACACATGGGCTTAGTTGCATGTGGAATCTCCCAAGACTAGGGATGAATCTGTGTCTCCTGCATTGGCAAATGAATTCTTAACCACTGGACCACCAGATTAAGGCCAAAAGTCTCATTTAGCTCCAGACATGGTATCTGAACTGGGCTGGAGAAGAGAGAAAAAGAGACGCCAATTCCAGACCAAAGAAAGGACATAAGCAAATGACCAGGATAAATAGAGGAATAGAGATGACTAGTCAGATTCCATGAAAGCTGGGCTACCTCGAATGCCTCAAGACATTCCACCACAACCGTAGTTATTGCAACCTCATATTTCTGTGTTCCACGTCACTGCTAAAAATGCAATGTCTCTGACCCTCTGATCTCTCTAAACCTTTAGTTCCCTGACCCAAACCACCACTGCTATGTACCCACTCAAACCTTTCTATCATACTGAGGAAACTTCCATTCCAAAATTGTAAAATATTAGTAAACTCTTTCCCGTTTCAGTATCTTTCTTGTACCTCCTTGTATAAAGTAAAAATGTATAAAGTTTGTATGAAGTTATCATGCTGCTGCTGCTGCTAAGTCGCTTCAGTTGTGTCCGACTCTGTGCGACCCCAGAGACGGCAACCCACCAGGCTCCCCCATCCCTGGGATTCTCCAGGCAAGAACACTGGAGTGGGTTGCCATTTCCTTCTCCAATGCATGAAAGTGAAAAGTGAAAGTGAAATCACTCAGTCACGTCCGACTCTTCGAGACCACATGGGCTGCAGCCCACCAGGCTCCTCTGTCCACGGAATTTGCCTGGCAAGAGTACTGGAGTGGGGTGCCATCACCTTCTCTGGAAGTTATCATGAAACCCCCTCAAGTGGAAGCCACTTGTTTTCTCAATATCCAAAGATGGCATCTGGTCCTTAGTTGGCTTTCAGGAAGTGTCATAATTCAAAATGATTTGTAACCAAATTCAAGATACTTGGAGATAAAAAGATGGAGTGTGTGGGGAAAGTAAAATAAGAAATGAAAAAAGTTGAATTGTATTATCTGGTTTGAGAGAAAAGCTGTAGGTCCTGATTAGTATTTTAAGAAACCAGAAAAGTGGAAATCAGTTTGTTATAAACCTAAGGATAACATACATCACCAACTCAATGGATATGAGTTTGAGCAAGGTCTGGCAGTTGTGATGGACAGGGAAGCCTGGCGTTTTGCATTCCATGGAGTCACAAAGAGTCATACGACTGAGCAACTGAACTGACAGACTGAAAGATAACAGATCTGGCTCACAAAACATAATGGAACATGTCAGTTACATTTCTACTCTCCCCAGATTTCACTGAAATCACAAGAAAAAAAATGAATATAAATAAAGCCAAAAAGCCATAACTCTGCCATAAATCTTAGCAGAGTGTCACAAGCAAACTTTTGAGGGTAGAAGAAATGTTAACAGTTATGGAGGTAGGCTCAGATTGCCAACAAAACCCACCAGACTAAAAAGCACTTAATCTCATCTGGGTGAAAGATATGAGTCACTGAAATGAGTTTTTTCAGAAGTCCTTGTATAACCCTCAAATGACAGATAATGAGGCCTGTGAGAAGAGCTAAGACTTGGATAATAGGCTGGCTAATTCATAAGAAGGAAAAAAAAGTTTCCTAGAAATCTATTTGCAGAGGGCCTGAAAACAGTGTTTCTCTCCAGAATATAACTTCAAGTATATTTTTATTAAGTAAGAAGTCTGATTCCAGAAATTACCAGAACGGGCATCAGGTTTACAGAAGAAAGAAGGATAATAAACCCAGTGCCATGAGCTGTCATAAGATATAGGAAGATCCAGCATACAAATCACTCATAAATCATGAAAAAGAGCCTACTCACATGTACTCTCCCTACATCACTGATCTTCTTCCTGCCCACCATAATGAGCACAGTGAGGACATCTATAAACAGAACTTGCATTCTTTGATCTGCCAGGTGAATAGGACTTCTTATTTAGACAACATATAAAAATTCGGGCTACCAAATCCTCCTATTCTATGTATATAGACATAGAGGCAACCAAGAATCAATGAATATTTTAGTAAAACTAACAAAATGAGAGGATTTAGATTTTAAAAAATCTTTAAGACAATTATATAATTCATATATATCAGGTCTCATGTACATCATAGATTTAGAAGATGAAAGGAGACAGAGGCCACCTTCTTTCAGCGGTAGCAGTAGCAAAACAAGATCCGTTATCTGTGAAAGTAGAATCTACGTTCTGGCATTTACTCACCATTTTCAAATGCATAACGTCATGGTGGAGAACGAGCTCTGGAAAAGATTAGCAACAATAGCTCCACTTTGTTTTCTGACTTTTAGATCATAGCTACAGTTGTACGATTGTGAAACTCACAGCCTCTTTGGATTACTGACTTTCACTCTTTCAGCCCTTCTAATGATTTTGCATGTACCAATTTTTTTTTCAGTATAAAATACTTATAGTGGTTTCCATTTCTTCTACTAAAATCTTCTTTGAAATGAATGCTTGCTAGAGAAAGGTGTTCAGAAAATAAATAAATAAAACTCAACCATGAGAATTAAAGATTTATTATTTGACTTGGTGTTTGTCAAAAGGCAGTGATGCCTTCATTTGTTGTTGTGGTTTAGTCCTTAAGTCAAGTCTGACTGTTTTACAGCCCTGTGTACTGTAGTCCGCCAGGCTCCTCCGTCCATGGGACTTCCCAGGCAAGAACCCTGGAGTGGTTTGCCATTTCCTTCTCCAGGGGATCTTCCCAACCCAGGGATTGAACCCAAGTCTCCTGCATTAGCAAGGAGATTCTTTCCCACTGAGCCACCAAGGAAGCACAGACAATTTATTAACAGTGGAAAATAGATACAGATGCAGTGATAAAAATGTTATTTACAGTATTAAATGTAGTAGCCAGGAATAAGGTGCCTATTGAAGGCAAACCTTTGGTGACAATGTTTGCTATGGCAGAATGAAAATTATTATTTTATCACTATTAGGATGAAATAAGAAATACTGAGTTGGGCTGGAGCCAGCAGCTAGCCAAACAGCTGTCATTTGTGATCACTTAATTCATTGTAGAGTCTATGGCTCATGTTATCTCACAATACTTAATGTTTTCAGAGATATTCAGGAGAAAACAATATTGAAGAAATATAAAAAGATGGTGCTGAAATATCTGAGCTTCAAGAGAATACTAAATGCTTCTAAAGAGAAAAGACAGAATATCTACAAAGGAATAGAAATCAAGTTAGAATCAGAATTTTCAACTGCAACTCTAGATGACTGGAAACTTCTAAAACCACCTCAATGTTTTCTAACAAAGGGTTCATTGATAACCACCGTTTTCAAATTATGTAAAATATACTGACTACAGAATTTTCTCCAAGGCAACAAGGATCTGCTCTAGTATTACAGAGTAAAAACTTTCCACATATATAAAAAATGAATAATACTGACATTTTAAAATTAATTGTTCTAGATAATATGTACACACAGTAAAAAAATGTTTAATGCACAAAAAATTTTTATGAAAATAAATTTTCACTTTATCTTTGTGCCCTAGCCAGTCATCTCTCTAGACATAACAGGATTAACTTTTTTTAAAAAGACGCTTAGCTCAGGGCTGAGTTTTTATATCTTTATTGAGATACAGTTTACATACCATAATATCCACACTTCCATGGTGTAAAATTCATGGCTTTTAGCATACTCAAAAGTTGTACAATCATCACCACTATCTAACTGTAGAACATATATAACATCATCACAGAAAGATAGCCCAAACCCATTAGTAGGGACTCCCTGTTTTCTTATTTCTAGACTGTGGCAGTCATTAATCCACTTTCTATCTCTTGGAATTTGCCTATTCTGGATCTGTATACAAATGAAATAAAAAATGTATGGTCTTCTGTGTCTGGCTTCTTTTATCTAGCATAGGGTTTTCATGGTTCATCCACACTGTAACACAGCTTGTTTGTAAACTAACCTGATACTGTGAAATGTTATCAGTATTTGTTCTGCCTGGAGAGAAGATGAAAGAGGTATTTCAATATTTGCTAAGTAGCTGTGTATTAGATCTCTTAGACAAGCTGAGATATTTAATTATGTTTCAGTGCATATGAATGGCACTCTTAGGGGCTGAGTTTTACAAGGGGCAAGTCCCAAGAAAGCAAAGCAGATGGGCAAAGACAGCATCACTGATGCAACATCACAAAGTGTACAACATTGTTTGTTAGACAGACAAATAAGGTTAGTTAGAGACAGGAGGTTTCGTGTCATCAACTCAAAAGGTGGCAAAGCTTTCAAACAAACAAGAATGCATAAATAATACCTTCTGTTCTTTTTAATCCATCAAGTCTTCAAGTGACAGAACATAAGCAAACCCCCAATATTGTTCTAAATCTACACAACTCAGTTAAAAAAAAGCAACTCTTATTGGAAAATATCAGAGGACAGTGAAAAATAAATGAACATACAGATGAAAGGCTCAAGGAACAAAACACCCTTTTAAACATCATCCATGCCAAGGCCAAAAAAGTCTCTCTTGAGCCCCCTCAATTAGTACCCTCTGTGGCCTATAAATATAGTCATTATCTTGAATCTAGAACTATTTTTTTTTCACATTTTATGTACATGAACCCATACAGTGTATGTTATTTTGTTTCTGATTTCTTTGACTAATATTTTTTCTGAGGATAATCTATGTTGTTGTAATTGTAGTTCATTTGCATTGTGGAATATACCAGAATTGTGTGCTTGAATATACCACAATTCACTTTTCATTTACCCTTGATAAACACTTTGGCTCTTTTCAGTTTATGCTATTATAGATAATAGTTTGATATGTATTCTTGTTCATGTCTTGGCATACATAAGCACACATTTCTGTTAGGTTTACATCAGAGTAAATTATTGGACCATATTGTATTCAAGTATTAACTTTAGTAGATTTTCAAAGCGTAGTCCCAATTTATACTCTAATCAGCAATGTGTTCAGGTAATGTATTTAGCAGGGTAACAGGATACAAGATTAATATACAGAAATCTGTTGCATTTCTTTAAATAAACAATGAAATAATAGAAAGTTTTAAAGAGTCCCTTCTAAAATACCATAAAAAAATACTTAGGAGTAACCCTGACCAAGGAGGTGAAAAATGTATATGCAGACTACAAAACATTAATAAAGGAAAGTGAAGATGATTAAAATAAATGGAAAGATATCCCATGCTCTTAGATTGGAAGAATTAATATAATTAAAATAGCCATACTATCCAAAGCAATCTGCACATTAAGTGTAATCCCTATCAATCATCCATGACATTTTTCACAGAACTAGAGCAAATAATCCTAAAATGTGTATCGAACCACAAAAGACCCAGAATTACCAAAACAATCCTGAAGAGAAAGAACAAAGCTGGAGATATAACCCTCCCGGACTTTAGAAAATACTGCAAAGCTACAGTAATCATAATAGCATGGTGTTGGCACGAAAATAGATATATAGATCAATGGAACAGAACAGAGAGCCTAGAAATAAACCCACAGCCTACACTCAATTAACCTTTGAAAATGGAGGCAAGAATATACAATGGAGAAAAGACAATCTCTTCTGCAAGTGGTATTGGTAAAGTTGGATGGCTACATGTAAATAAATGAAGTTAGAACACTCCCTCGTGCCACACACAAAAATAAACTCAAATGGATTTTCATCTTTAGACAAATACAAGACATGGCACCACAAAACTCAGAGAATAGAAAGAACACAGGCAAAGCATTCTCTTACATAAACCATACAAATGTTTTTGTGGGTCAGTCTCCCAAGGCAAAAAGAGAAAGACAAGTTTCACCACTTATATGTGACATCTAAAAATATATATACAAATAAACTTATTTACAAAACAGAAACAGACTCACATAGAGAAAACAAACTTACGGTTACCAAAGAGGAAAGGGGGGAGGGATAAATTAGGAGTTTGGGGTTAACAAACTCATGCTACTGCTGCTGCTGTTGCTGCTGCTAAGTCGCTTCAGTCGTGTCCAACTCTGTGCGACCCAGCGAATGGCAGCCCACCAGGCTCCCCCGTCCCTGGGATTCTCCAGGCAAGAACACTGGAGTGGGTTGCCATTTCCTTCTCCAATGCATGAACGTGAAAAGGGAAAGTGAAGTTGCTCAGTCGTGTCCGACTCTTAATACTACATATAAAATAGATAAATAAGAAGGTCCTACTGTATAACACAGGAAACTATATTCAATATCTTTTAATAACCTATAATGGAAAAGAATCTGCAAAAGAATATATATATATTTCAGTTATATACATATATAACTGAATCACTCTTACTCTAGAAACTAACACTGCATTGTGAAACAAACTATACTTCAACAACAAAAACAAAAAATAACCTAGCAGATCTGTCAGTCCTTGAAGCAAATTACCATGCAAACTAAGTTATCCATCATGAACTGGGTTTTGTCTGATCAACAAAGCCATAAGACTGAATATGCAGAGCAGCATTCTATCACCAATGGAAACCAGATGAGTCCGAGCTGGTCCTGAAGGTATAAGTAAATTGCATGAGTAAGTGTTACAGATGCCTGTGTTCTATACTCCTGCAATAATACCTGATCCCCTTTCAACCAACCAGCACCTATGGTTACATGGAACACACTCTTTGATTTGTTAATTGAGGAAGAAATATTTCAGCCCAGTAAACAGATGTTTCTGTATGAAATACTGTCAATATTAAACAGCTGTAGTATTTTAGTTCAACTCTGCATTGACCCTGAAGGACACTAGTGAAAGATGATATGGAAGTGGCTCTTATTATTTTCCCTAAAAATCCACTAGTGAAATTCCTATCACTTCTGCAACTGGAGCCTTGCTAATCTAGAAGCCCTAGCTTCAAGAAAAGTTTTCTATCAGGACATAGAGCAATGATTCAATTAAAGTGGAAGTTGAGACTGCTACCTAATCACTTGGGGCTCTTCAATCAACAACCATATGGGAGGTTATTCTATTAACTTCGGTAATTAACTTTGATTATCAAGAGGAAATTAGGAAGCTACAACTCAGTGAGGGTAAGGAGGAGTATGTCAGAAATGCAGATCTCCCAGGGCACCTCTTAGTATTCCTGTTCTTGACAAATCCCTCCTTTAGTTTCTATATTCCTAAACTAGGTTTATGTCCAGTTCTGTGACAAAGGGCTCCAGTGTCTTTGGCAGGACACCCATATCATTAAGCCTGAGAGTTTGGAGGTAATGAGAGACCATTGTGGTCGCTCTGTTCTCATGGGTTCCACCCATCCCCAGAGATTCTAATATGCCTTTGCTTCTGTTCCTCATGTCCTCTTCCTTTCCTGACTACCCTTCCTGTTGACTTCAAGATGCAATTAGAAACAGTACTCCCACAATTGCATAATGTCAATTCCTTATAATAAAACTCTTATTATACATGCATATATCCTAGAAGCTCTGTTTCTCTGATTGAACCCTGATGGATATATCAGCCTACATTTCTGACTCATTCTACTTTTTCTGTTCTAACTCCTCCTGCTTGGCCTGGTCCTCATTTTGTGCATATTCTCTAGAATCACAGCACTGACCCTCTTCTCTCCTTACACTTTCCTTCTTACACATTCTTTGTAGCCAAGCTCATCAATTTCCATAAATCTCACATGCACGCCCTTTCCTTTTATATTGTACTTGTAGACCAAACTTCTCTTGAACTCTAGTGGTATTTCTGCCAGCGTTCAAAACATCTCTGATTGGATATTTCAGTAGAAATTGCTAGACTCAACATTTCCAGAAATGAATTCATACACCAAGTAACCTACGCTATATATCAGTATTTACTGTGGCACTTACCATACAGCTTTGTAATAATTATACTCCCATCCCACTAGATTATAAGATGTTAAGGAAAGACAGCATTGTGTTATTCATCTTGTCCTAAGCATTTAGCATGATGAACAGTACGCAGTAGGTACTTAACATATGTTTAAGAATGAATATATGAATGAACAAATGACTGAATGAGTGGATTCATAGAAGAGATAGAAACTGCAGAGAAATAACAAGTGGCAACACAGAAGAATAGAGCATAGTTATTCTCAAAAAGATATAATTTAAAGATATATGTGTATGGCATAATTTTCCAAAAGTTTTAATAAATACTGTTTTCCTAAAATTAATATTTAACCAGAAGTTTTCAGTGAAAAGAAGTACCATGATTTTAAATTGCTAGCATTTCTTTACTTTTTAGTATTCATTGAATTTTGTACATAAAATGCTTCAAAAAATGCTTCAAGTATTTAATTTAAACTGATGACTGTATGTGAGGCTTTCAGATTTATAAGAGTGGAAGTAAACTTTCACAGAACAAAATATGTTTTCATTTTTCCAATAGAAGTTGTATAATTAAATACAGTTTATGCTAAGCAACCACAATACTATTACAAGAACATTTATTTTTAGATTAAGGATAACTGCAGAATCTTTATTAATAAGTGAAGGTATAATTTGTATTTGTGTTTTCAGAAAAACAACTCTGGTTGTCAACTTATCTGCTAGAAAAATAATTAAACGCTAAATGCAAACAGAGTAAAAAATATAAGATTCTGCTTTCAATTTGCATTAATATAGTTGTACTCCATGGTTCACTTATCAAATTATTCTTCTCTAAAGAAGCTATTTCTTTACTGTCACACATTTAATAACAACACATAATTACTATACTTTCCAGAATTTTCTGGGCTTGAATCTTCAGAGAAACCATGCAAAAGAAATACTTTTGGGGTATGCTATTGATATACTGCCTATAATTATTCACTGAACAACTTGCATTTAGTTTGAATAATATTTTGGTATTTTAAAATTGTTCACAAAATTAAATAGAACAAAGGAACAGGAAATCTAGAGGACACATGTCTCAGAGTGGAATGGTTTTAATGAAAAACAGCTTTATTAATATATTAATAGTATCCTGCCATTGTTTTATCCCATTTATATATAAAACTTACAAATCTTTACCGTCTAAAAGATAAAGTTCCAAATCTCAACTTCTCAAAAATCTGTTAATCTTTTCCACTTCATTTCCAATAACTCCTCCTTAGGAAACCTAAGCTCCCACCACACTGAATTCATTTCAATTCCTTCTGCACATTATACACTTTGTGAACTTTCCTTCCTTCTGCCTTTTCCATGCTATATCATCTGCACGGAAGCAAATCTCCCCTCCTTTTTTCTCTGACTTTCTAGATGCTACATTCTCTAACATTATAGCTTGCAAACTGATCAATTACTTTCTGAGTCCTTCTTTTTATTGTACTACAAGTGTGTCAATTGTTGCCAATAGTAACTGACGCACGTTGCTACAAGCCCTTTGCCTGCCATTTCACTGAAAGCTCTGAGTTCACTAGGGACATTGCTGCTGCTGCTGCTGCTGCTAAGTCACTTCAGTCGTGTCCAACTCTGTGCAACCCCATAGACAGCAGCCCACCAGGCTCCCCCGTCCCTGGGATTCTCCAGGCAAGAACACTGGAGTAGGTTGCCATTTCCTTCTCCAATGCATGAAAGTGAAAAGTGAAAGTGAAGTCGCTCAGTCGTGTCCGACTCCTAGTGACCCCATGGACTGCAGCCTACCAGGCTCCTCCGTCCATGGGATTTTCCAGGCAAGAGTACTGGAGTGGGGTGCCACTGCCTTCTCCAAGGGACATTAACTGCCTTCTAATTAATTTCGAACTATTTCACCAAACCTTCTGGCATTGCATAACATAGACTGCCATCCTTCTAGCCTCTAGTAATAATTACTTTGTCACCTGTTGCTGAGTCCTGAATCCAATGGCTCATATTTTAGGGTTTTTATCGTAACACGCCTCCACAGTTTTGGAACCAAATTCTGTACTAATCTCAGTAGATTAGGTTATGCTACAGTAACAGGCTACTCTCAAACCTGGTGACTTGTTTCTTTTTCATTTTCAATGCACGTCCACCATAGCTCAGCAACATATCAGCTGCGGGTAGTTTTCAGCATGACAGGAAAGGCTCTGTCTACAACACTGCTGATCTTGTGGCAGAATGAAAAGACAGAACATAGCACATGCTAGCTCTTAAAGCTTCTGCCTGTGCATGACAAATACTACTTGTCACATCTCATTGGCAAATAATGCAAGTCATCTTATCAAGCCTGACATTAGTGAGGCAAGTAGGTGATACCCCTTCCAGGGAGAAGCAGCAAGAATTTGTACATAATATAATCTGCCACACACACCAATCCTACTTATAAAGCTGAAGTTTGTTTTTACATCATGTATATTCTACTATGGCTTCTTTTCCCAGACTGTCATCTCTAATCTTCCCATCTCTGCTTAAATATTGGTCACTGACTCTTTCCTCTAACTTTATTGTGAAAAATATAGATTTTTACAATTAGACATTTTGCTTAATATTTAATGAAATTTAGAAAATTCTCTGGTGTTCCATTGTTTAGGACCCCATGCTTCCATTGCCAGGTGCCTGGGTTCAACCCCTGGCCAAGAAACTAATAACTCCCAAGACAAATGCCCCTCCCCCCCAAAAAAAAAACTTTTAAAAATGAAATTTAACTTCCCTGGTAGCTCAGTTAGTAAAGAATCCGCCTGCAATGCAGGAGACCCCAGTTCAATTCCTGGGTCAGGGAGATCCCCTGAAGAAGGGATAGGCTACCCACTCCAGTATTCTTGGGCTTCCCTTGGAGCTCAGTTAATACAGAATCCGTCTGCAATTCTGTTGAAGACCTGGGCTCAATCCCTGGGTTGGGAAGATTCCCCTGGAGGAAGACATGGCAAGCTACTCCAGTATTCTTGCCTGGAGAATCCCCATAGACAGAGGTGCCTGGTGGGCTACAGTCCATAGGGAAGCAGAGTTGGACACGACTAAGAGACTAATAAAAATTTGGCTTAAAGCTCAACATTCAGAAAACTAAGATCATGGCATCCGGTACCATCACTTCATGGGAAATAGATGCGGAAACAGTGTCAGACTTTATTTTGGGGGACTCCAAAATCACTGCAGATGGTGACTGCAGCCATGATATTAAAAGACGCTTACTCCTTGGAAAGAAAGTTATGACCAACCTAGATAGCATATTCAAAAGCAGAGACATTACTTTGCCAACAAAGGTCTGTCTAGTCAAGGCTATGGTTTTTCCAGTGGTCATGTATGGATGTGAAAGTTGGACTGTGAAGAAAGCTGAGCGCCGAAGAATTGATGCTTTTGAACTGTGGTGTTGGAGAAGACTCTTGAGAGTTCCTTGGACTGCAAGGAGTTCCAACCAGTCCATCCTAAAGGAGATCAGTTCTGGGTGTTCATTGGAAGGACTGATGCTAAAGCTGAAACTCCAATACCTTGGCCACCTCATGCAAAGAGTTGACTCACTGGAAAAGACCCTGATGCTGGGAGGGATTGGGGGCAGGAGGAGAAGGGGATGACAAGAGGATGAGACGGCTGGATGGCATCACTGACTCAATCGACATGAGTTTGGGTGAACTCCAGGAGTTGGTGATGGACAGGGAGGCCTGGCTCGCTGCGATTCATATGGTCACAAAGAGTCGGACATGACTGAGCGAATGAACTGAACTGAACTGAAGAGACTAAGCACAGCACAACCCTGCTTTGTTAATGATTCCAAAGGCATCACTTGACTACCTATATTATTGTTACTTCTAGAAACTAAATCATTGAAAAGAGTCACCCGATTTTGCTTATTAGCAATGGCATTCCTGTATGCCTACTTACTTATTACCAATTGTTATCATTAAAAATAAAATATTGCAAGAAGAGATCTTCCCCTTCTAATTTCTTTACTGAAAGCCTACCTACACTTACTAATCTTGGGCTTCTGTGTTCACATCTAAGTATCTTCCATGATTTTTGTGCCGATCTTTTCTTTTAACGTAATCATACTCCTTACCATAATTTATAAAGTAAATGTCAGAGACACCTTTATAACCTCTCTGATCTCATTTTTTTATGGGCCAGCCATACTGGCCTCCCTTGAGCATTTTATTATTTTTTTAAACCTCAAAACTGTTTTTTATTGACAATCGGAATGTTTTTCCCCCAATCTTCAGCAGGTTATCTTCTTTTCATTTAGGTTTCAGCTCAAATATTACCTCCTCAGAGGAATCTTCCACATTCATTTTTACTAAAATAAACTTCTTTCCTCCATGCCTCCATGTCCTCCTCTACTCATTATTCTTTTTGTTTGTTTGTCTTATTAGTCTCTAAAATGGGCTTCCCTGGTGGCTTACATGGTAAAGAATCCACCTGCAATGCAGGAAACTCAGGAGATGAGGGTTCGATCCTTGGGTCAGGAAGATCCTCCCTGGAGAGGGGAACAGCTACCCACTCTGGTATTCTTGCCTGGGAAATCTCATGCATAGAGGAGCCTGGCGTGCTACAGTCCATAGGGTAACAAAGGGTCAGACACAACTGAGTTACTAACAGGAAGTCTCTAAAATTATCTTAATTGTTTATTTATGGTTTTGAAACCATTCACCTCAGATTAGGCTTTGAACCCATGTGCAAGAATTAAACCCGGCCAAGACCCACAGCTTCCAACTGAGATCACACACCTGTTTTTAGGACCTAATGAAGCTCAGTCAGTCAGTCAGTTCAGTTGCTCAGTCATGTCCGACCGACTCTTTGCAACCCCATGGACTGCGGCATGCCAGGCCTCCCTGTCCATCACCAACTCCTGGAGTTTAGTCAAACTTATGCCCATTGAGTCAGTGATGCCATCCAACCATCTCATCCTCTGTCGTCCCCTTCTCCTCCCGCCTTCAATCTTTCCCAGCATCAGGGTCTTTTCAAATGAGTCAGCTCTTTGCATCAGGTGGCCAAAGTACTGGAGTTTCAGCTTCAACATCAGTCCTTCCAAGGAATACCCAGGACTGATCTCCTTTAGGATGGACTGGTTGGATCTCTTTGCAGTCCAGGGGACTCTGAAGAGTCTTCTCCAACACCACAGTTCAAAAGTATCAATTCTTCTGTGCTCAGCTTTCTTTATAGTCCAACTCTCACATCTATATATGACTGCTGGAAAAACCATAGCCTTGACTAGACAGACCTTTGTTGGCAAATAATACGCTGTCTAGGTTGGTCATAACTTTTCTTCCATGGAGTCAGCGTCTTTTAATTTCATGGCTGCACTCATTATCTGGAGTGACTCAGATGAAGCTCAGGTTCTTGATATTTCATCACAGAAAGAATTCAATGAGTGACAAAGTGATAAGAGGCGGATTTATTTAGAGAGAAACACACTCCATAGACAGAGCGTGGGCCATCTCAGAAGGCAAGAGCAGTCGCAAAATGTGATGTGGTTAGCTTCTACAGGCGGAGTAATTTCATGGGCTTGAATAGGAGGATTACTTCAACTATTTTAGGGAAAGGGTGGAGAATTCCAGGAATTGGGCTGCTGCTCATTTTTTGATCTTTTATTGTCAGCCTTTGAACCATCTTGGTGCCGGTGGATGTGTCTTTCAGCTTGCTGATGTGTTACAACCAGCATATACTGAGGCTCAAATTCTAGTGGAAGTCCACTAGTCTGCCATCTTGGACCTATTTGATTCTAATCAATTTATGTCATGTCTTCAGGCTATACCATTCTTTTAAAGGTTGTGCCCTGCCCCTCTTCCCTCCTGTTTGTCTTCCCAACCAGTCTGTAAACGCCATTAGTGAGGAACAAGTTTTTCTTTCAGCTGCCATAGTTAAAACAGTGCCAGATTCAGAGTAGGTACTTAATAAAGATTTACTGAATGAATGAAAAAGATACCAGTCTTCATAAGCTTCATGTCATTTTAATAATCACCACCTCTTCTCCAGCACCACAATTTGAAAGCATCAATTCTCCAGAGCTCAGCCTTCTTTATGGTCCAATTCTCATAATCTCAATAATTGGCATCAAAATCCAGAGTTAGAATGGAACCTCTGAAACTATCCTGGATTCCCTCTTCTTCCTACTCCCATGTTTGACCAATCACAGTGTCTTGGTGCTACCTCCTAAATATCTCTGCAATCTCTTCTTCATCATCACATTTCCTACACTAGTAGAAGCTACCATTTTCTAACATGGACTATTGCAATGGCCCTTTAACCATTCCCCCATTTTTCATGTTTATCTCCAGTAATTCAATTTTCATAGACAAAGCAATAACTTAAAGTCACATCTTGCTTTTGCCTAACTCCCTAACGCTCTCAGCATAAAACCCATGCTGTGTAAATGACCACTGGTGCAACAGATCTGATCCTCCCACCACCCGCTTCCTCTACTATTCAAGTTCCAACCAAACCAGACCTCCCTTCTTAAAAAGTCTCTTTAGTTTCTGACAGTCACAACTATTACCTCTGTCTATACATCTACCTCCATTTCGTTTGGTTAATGTCTTCTCCTTCAGGTCTCCCATTACTTTTTTGGAGGAGACTTTCTTTCCAGGTCCAATTACTGGTGTGATCATTTGATTAATGCTTTAAGCTACATATGAGGTTGGGGTTCAGAGTGTTCTTGAATGCCTGGGAAGACTTCTGGGTTAAAAAAAAGAAAAAGAAAAAACAGGTAAATGAGAATTCCAGTATTGGGATACCGGAAAAAATTATTTGTAGTGACAAGACCGATAGAAACATATTTTTAGAATGCAGTTTCAGACCCAGGCAGAGGAGAGAGTGGCAATGTCGCAAAGGTCTTTGTAGCCAGGCTCCTCTGTCCGTGGGAATCTCCAGGCAAGAATACCTGGAGTGGGTTGCCATTTCCTGCTTCAGGGAATCTTCCTGTTCCAGGGATCGAACCTGTCTTCCGCATTGGAGCCACCACGGAAGCCCTGAACACTTAAGCGACGACCAGGAACTGTTTCCAGATCATATTAACAAGACTACAGCCATCTTTAAGTCATTTACTAGTTTCTAACTTCTGCTCTTCAATGACAGTCAAGGACAGGAAGCAGCTGCAGTAGTTTTAAACCGCAGTCGCTGACCTCAGCGGCTAGAGACTCGACCTGCCCTCCAGCCGGCCGGCGCCCAGCAGCCAGAGGCGCCGCGCAGCTCCCCGAGCGGCTGTCAGGGCGGCCGGCGCGCAGCCGGCACACGCGCCCCCAGCGTCTCGGCGCGCGGACCAGGCTCGTGGACGTCTAGCTAAAGGACACGGCTCTCTGAGCTCAAGGCGCTAGCGTCCGCCTGCCCGCCCCCTCTTCAAACACGAGGCCTCCCGAGAAAGTGCCCGTGTAGTCAATCGTAGGTTCTAGTTTTGACGCAAAAAAAATTACCCATTGAAAGTATTCAAGGCATAGTAATGAGACTGTTTTGCTTTGCAGTCGAACGCTGTTGATTTAGCCAGGTTAGAGCAGACGCGAGAGGGTCTGAGCCAAACAGGCATTATCCAGGACAGCTGCATCCGGGCCCTCCTGCCGCAGGCCGCCCTCTGAGCCAGGGGTCCTTCAGGTAGGAGGTCCTGAGTGACTTTGGACGTCCGCTCCTCCCAGGTGCGGTGAGTGCTTAACCTCCGGTCTTGCGGCTTAGCTTTTCTCTCGGTTTGGACTCGAGGCCTCTGTTGCAACCATGCTCCGCCAGATCATCGGTCAGGCCAAGAGGCATCCTAGCGTGAGTTCTTAAACCCTCTTCCAGTGTTCCCTTGTCTATCCTGTGGGGGTAGGCGGCTGCGTCAGTCCCCTAGGAGCTTCCTCCTTCAGCCCCTTACGGTTTCTCGGGGCTGGACCTTGCCTCACTCTGTCCTGTTCTTCTAGTTGCCCCAGGACCTTGAGTTCTGACCTTGCACGCCTTGCATTGTGGGGGTTTGGCCTCGCACGGGGGAGGTGAGGGATACTCTCGGGGAAAAGAAAATGTTGGAACAGTGAGGTGGGCGCGCGTCCTTTTGCAGGTCGGTGGTACCAGGACGGATAGTTGGGCGCTGTGTGGGTTAGACAGCAGGAAAGGTCAGTTACACTGTTTGTTGTGCTGTTAAAAGCCTTGTTTTCACTTCATTGCACCACCAGGCCTTCAGGAAAATGTGAAGGTCTCTGAGTTTGGAATCCTCAGTTTCTCTTGACGTCTTGATATTTTATGATATTTTAGGAGTGCGGAGTTTAATTGCGTTGAGAAATATATATAGAAATATAAAAGAAATATTTCACGTATTTTCCCCTTGCACGTCAACGTCCGGTGGTCCTAAAACTCAATTACGCAATCTTTTAATTTGTATTTTTAAATCTGATTGCCTAACTGCATTAAGTGTGCTAGCAGTTCGTTTCCAGAAATTATGTGCAATAGCGGTATTTATAGTAGGTGTGCTTCTATATGCTCATTCAGACTTTATTTAACAGAATTTTTGTTTTTCATAACGTCTGTATAGAAGCAAGCTTAAATAATTTGCCAAGAGCTTGTGTTTCAAGCATGCGAGAAGCTGGAATTTAATGAGAGTGATGTATGACTATTAGGTAAAAAAGATGATATAGTTTCTTAGAAAATTTAAAATTGCAGTATAACGTTTTCCACGTTAAATCAGAATTATCTTCACATCCTTTAGAAATTCCTTTTTTTTTTTTAAACTGTTGAATATAGTTAAAAGTAATCTTCCTTAAAAATGAAGTCTTTTTTTTCAAATTTCAAGACCAGATAAAAAAGGTGGTTTGAAGAGAAGGTTAATCTAGAGTTAGAACGCAGATTAGTGGTTGCCTGGGGCTGAAGATGGGGGTGTGAGTGGCAGCAGTGGCCCTGAGAGAGATTCTTGGGGTGATGGGGATGTTCTAAAACTGTATTGTGGGACGGTTGCACAACTTTATACATTTCCTGGAAATCGTTGGTTGTTGAAGTTAATGAATTTTACGGCATGTAAATCCCAATAAAGCTGTTAGAATTTTTTAAAAAATAAAAAGATGGTTAGAGATTTGGGAATCAGTGAAGAAACTACTGTAGTCTTTTTTTGTTTACTTTTATCAGTATGTAGGTATTTGAAGATGACTGTTAATTCTCATGTATTTTGTTTTGGCTTCCAGTTGATCCCCCTCTTCATATTTATTGGAGCAGGAGGGACTGGAGCAGCACTGTATGTCACGCGCCTGGCATTGTTCAATCCCGATGTCAGGTAAGTGTTTAAAAATTTTTAGAACTTTGATGGTTTACCAAACTGATTTAGGAGCCTCAATCTTTCTAGAGAGGCAGCGTCAAGTAGTAGAAAGAAGCTGAAATTGGCTGTCGTAGATTCAGATCCCAGTTCAGATCCCAGTTCTACTGTTGTTGTTTTTTTTTTTTTTTTTTTGGTTCATGAAATTATTTCTAGATTTCTCTGACTTGCATTTTCTCGTTGGTTGAATAGAACTGCCAGTACCCGTTTTGTAATGTTGTGAGGATTGAGATAATAGTAACTTTATAAAACACTTAGTCAGGGTTGCTAGTATGTTTGAGTGTTTTTTGGGGGCTGTTTTTCTACAGTAGGGAATGCTTTTTTTTTAAAATAAAGTTTTCTGTGACAGGGTTAGGAACAGGGATAACTGCCCCAAGGGGCTCTCTGTGTTGTACCTTTTTCTAACTTGTTCCATGGGTTTGCTTATTAGGGGTCTTTTCTCTATTTCAACTCTATAATGAAAATAACACTACTTCATCTGATAGGAAATGGAATTTGATCTATTCAAAATGATAGCTTCTTGAATATAAAACTATTTTAAATAGTATTTTGTAACTTTAATAATTATAATGTTTTATATATTTCTTCTAGTTGGGACAGAAAGAATAACCCAGAACCCTGGAACAAACTAGGTCCTAATGATCAGTACAAGGTAAGCTAAAAATTGTTTCAGAATTGTTGGAAAGTGTATTTTAATAAATTTTGTCATGGACTAGGTCTTTTTTTGAAATAGGAGATGCAAGTAAAACTCTATTATAAATGAACTTTGAGAAATTGCTAGATTGTTCTGTGAAATTAAAATGGTATATTTTTCTAATAAATATCTTTTTAAGAACTTTATTCACAAGCTTTAGAGTCTGTGTAGGAAATGAAGATAATGTCTCAATTCTGCTAATTTGACTAAGGAAAGAAAGAGATAGTATGGTTAACATTTTCTCCAGTCTTGTTTAGTGTAGTGCAGTGATTCTCAGACCTCGGCATACATTGGCATCTCTGGAGAGGTTGTTAAAAATAGATTCTTCAACTCCACCCCCAGCGGTTCTGATTCACTTGATCTGTTGTGGAAACTGAACATTTGCATTTCTGATAAAGTTTCAGATGATATTGATGGTCTTGGTCCATGGGCCACACTTTGAGTAACGAATCTAGTGGCTGGTTTGGTTGGTGGTTTTTTCTTTTTGGTATGGTTGACATATTTCAGGTGAGAATTAGTAGAAAGATGTGAAAATCAGTTGAAACTTATATTTTACCATAAACTTTCTGGGTACACCTTTTTGACATCTTTCTGCAAAACTAGTTTGTGAAACTACTCCAAAGAATGATTTCATGGACTGAGGCTATTTGCCTCTATTTATGTAATTGATACATAATTGACGTGTAATATTGTGTAAGTTGGAGGTGTACAGCTTGTTGGTTGGGTGCATTTATGTATTACACTATGATTACTACAGTAGTGTTAGCTAACACCTTTATCATGTCACATAATTATCACATTTTTGTGTTGAGAATAATTAAGAGCTAGTCTCTTAGCAACTCTGAAATTTGTGATACTGTTGATGATCATCACTATATTGTACATTAAGCCTCCAGAACTTGTTGAGGTACTAGTCGCAAGTTTCTGCCTTTAATAAAATCTTCCCAATTTCCCCATCTTCCATCCCCTGGTAGTCACCAGTCTACTTTCTCTTTTTACAAATTCAAACTCTTTAGATTCTATTTAAGTGATGATCATACAGTATATTTGTCTTTCTCTGTCTCAGTTACCTCACTTAGCATGATGCCCATAAGGTCTATCCTTGTTGAAAATCTAAGACCATTTATTCCTCAGATGCTATGCTTCCATGTAAAATTTTTGCATATACAAAGAAAAAATCCTTGCAGTGTCATAAAGAATGTAAATTTTTGCATATACAAAGAAAAAACCCATGGCATGTCAAAGTTTTATTAGGATATGATTCATGTACTAAGTCACTTCAGTTGAGTCCAACTCTTTGTGACCCTATGGACTGTCAGAGAGTCAAAGGGTGAGACAGAGGATGAGATGGTTGGATGGCATCACCAATTCAATGGACATGAGTTTGTGCAAGCTCCAGGAGTTGATGATGGACAGGGAAGCCTGGCGTACTGCAGTTCATGGGGTCTCAAAGAGTTGGACACGACTGAGTGACTTAACTGATGGACTGTAGCCCACAAGTCTATTCTGTCCATGGGGTTCTCCAGGCAAGAATACTGGAGTGAGTTGCCATGTCCTCCTCCAGGGATCTTCTCAATCCAGGGATCAAACCCTCATCTCTTATGTCTCCTGCATTGGCAGGTGGGTTCTTTACCACTAGGGCCACCTGGGAAGCCCTTTATATACCATACAGTTTACCCACTTAAAGTATATAACTTGCTGTGAATTTTCCACTATGCCAGGCTCTTTCATCAAAAACTAGCAGTTTCTTTGAGCACTGTTAGGGAGAAGTATCCAGAGCAAGGAGTGTTTAGGACCTTTTGGCAGATATAGCTCCTTATTACAGAAATATGCTGTCATTACTGATGACAGCAGCTTTTAAAATAATTACCACCTTTTGCAGACTCCAAGCCTTATGTTCAACCTTCTGATTATAATTGGGCTTCCAAATCTTCAACAGATTTCTCTACAAGAAACAAAAATGTACTGGTGAACCTGAAGTGAGCCATCTTAATTTGTGTCACATTTTGCCTCAAAAAATGACACACAAGCATCCTGTTTTTTTCTCTTCTGTAAATTTAAGTCCATTCTGGAGAAAATGATTCCACATCCAATAAACTTTGAAAAAGGAAATAGCAGCAACCAAAAAACCCCAGGCCTTTGTCCCCTCACCCCAAGAGCATATTGGAATCTCTGGTATGTAGTTCAGAAAACTCCCCAGGTGATTATGATAATGAAACTGATTACCAGTGTTTTAAAATACAATGTTCATGGGGTCACAAAGAATCAGACACGACTTAGTGACTGAACAGCAGCAACAAGAATATGGTAACACATGCCAGGATAAGGCCATGTGAGCTGGAAATGGAACGTTGCCTCAGCAGAAATCTAATGTGTGTGGCATAGATTGGGCTGTAAATAGCTAACATACTGGTATTAGCCTGGAAAAAGGAATCATATAATGGCAAAATATCTGAAGTGTCACCTGCTATAACTTGGAAAGCAGACCTTGTGCCTAAAGAGTTCATTATAAAAGATTTTGGAAAACAGGATGTTAGTAGACTATTGCTGGCTCTACTTGCCAAGAGATGAGTTTAGAAGGATTGGGACATTTGCAAGCAGAAATAGAAGGGAGCCAAGTCCAAAAACTTGGGAGCTTGGCATGGATGATGTCTACTACTGCTCTTAAACCCAAACGCTGAGGTAGGCTAGGTTATTCTTTCTCTGTCATTCACTTCCTCTCACCTAAGAGAATTTTTTTCTGGCCCTTTTAACACCAGGTTTGGTTATGTGACTTGCTCTGGCAAATCAAAGAAAGTGGTATCTGCCACTTATAATCAAGCGTGCGGTTCGTCCATTGTTCTTTTCCATTTCCCTCCTGAGACCAAATTGACAGTTAGGGCTTCTCATTCAGCCCAGATTAAAATGAAAAGAACAGAGCAGTGAGCTTAGAAAGGCAGATAATGTGAGTGAAAAATAAACCTTTCTTGAAAGCCGCTATGATTTGGTGGTTATTTTTTGCTATTTCACATTCTAGCAAAAGCTAACTAATACAAGAGAGTAGGCTGAGATAGCATTTAAGCATTGAAGGTCTAGCAGCATTTCTCAACTGGATAAAATACCCTGAAGCCAAGATCAGAATATGCTGTGCCTTCCCAGCTGTTGTTTCAGAAACTGCCGAGGTAGCTACCATTAAATTGAGAAAAGGATTGGGGACATGGAAGCTGAAAAATAAAGCAGATTTGAAAATTACTTTGACAGAGAACTCTGATACTGGTACATGGAGCTGAATAAAGCAAACATATCAGAAGTCTGCTTAGTTTTGAGAAAATTAGCAAAAATACTGTCAACTTTCCACTCTGCTTGGGTGTAGGAGCTTGATCCTGCTTCTGACAACTTGATAACTTGATCCCAGTGGCTGCTTTTCTAAAGAATGAGTAAGGTTGTGATAATTAAGATAAATGATTCTGCCGATAGTGCCTGGGATCTTTTAAAACAGCCCATAAATATTTCTTAAAATACAACCTGCAGTTCCTTTTATAAATACTCTGTTTAACATTTTGTTAGTGTGTTACAGATGAACAGTTGGTTTCTTTCAAGTCTCTGTCTTATTTCAGTTACTTCATAGGAGAATACTGTCAGAAGAAAAAATACTACTTTATGACTGATTCATACCTTAATGTTTATAAAGTGTATAAACGTCTACATATGTATCTCAAGGATAAGCTTCACAACCTGGGAATTTTTTTAAAAGTCAAATTAAGAATTTTTCAATTAGAGATCAAGAAGTTAGGGTATGTTTCAAGAAATAAAAGGGTTTGAAGAAACAATGGACACAGATCTATGAGCTTCTTGTTTAAAAACTGAAGAAAATGATGATGAATTCTGCACTTCGGATACTTTTGGAGTTAAATAATACAGTTTTCAAGTAATTATAGCATAGCCTCTTCAGTATTCTTTGGCATAAGATTATAGCCTTGTCTGGGCTTATTACGAATCCTGTTTCCTTAGTAGGATTGTTAGAGCAGTTACAAGTATAAATCATTTTTTTTAATTATTGGGAGTTAGAGGCAGTTTTTAAAGAAATGATAGTAAAATATATTTCAAATTAAGTTGAATATAGGCACATTTTTGAAAATTTAAAAATTTCCAAAATACATTTAAATATATTTAAAAGCTTTTGTGCCAAAGGTGGTAAAGTATAAATTTGATTTTGATGCATTCTGGGTTAGGAAATTAAGGAAACCCCTAAGTGAAAGAGAGGGAAAAATGGAAAGAAAAGCCATCAAAGCAGGCCAGTTTGTATCTAAAAACTAACAGAAACAAACATGCAACAAAGCATGACTTTATATTATTAGCTGATCTTTATTGCTTTAAACCTTTCCCATCTAAATTATAGCACTTTGCTGACCAAATAAGGATAATAATTGATACTCATTCTGTTGGAGATTCACTCCTGTACCTAATGGAAATGAAAGGAAAAATGTAACAATTGGAAGTATATGTCAGAAGAATTCATAATTATTCACCTTGAAAAGAAGAATTTTTTATAAGTTCCAACAGATCATACTGACTCTGCTTTTCTGAGGAAGACTGAATATTTTTACCGAAGACTGAATATTTTTACCTTACGAAAACCATTATTAAGGACTGGAATTTTAACGTCTTTGTTTGAATGACTTTTATATTGTTAAATATTTTTAATAATTCATGTCTATAATTGTTACTATATAAAGCTGAATAAAAATGATCTTAAACTTCTATATCATCTTTGTGTATATGATTATCTAAAATATCTTTTTTCTTTTCCAAGTTCTACTCTGTGAATGTAGATTACAGCAAACTGAAGAAAGAAGGTCCAGACTTCTAAATGAAATATTTCACTGTAAAGCTGATTTGAATGAAGGTCTTCCAGAAGCCATCCGCACAATTTTCCACTTAACCAGGAAATATTTCCCCTCTAAATGCACGAAATCACGTTGGTGTATTGTGGTGGGGTTTACACTGATGAATAAATAGTCTGAAACTTGATATGTGTCATTATTTAATGCTGAAACTCTACTCTGAACTTCATAACTTAGGAGATGGGAAATAAACTATTGGAATTTAAGGAATTTCTTGAGTTTCCGTGTATTCATGTAACTTGAAAATAAGACTTTAAGCAGCTCTAATAAGACACTTTCATTTTGTGTACAGGCCGTTGTTAGTGCTGGGGCATATTTAAGAACTGGAATTATAAATGAAAGGTAGATTTGGAAGATTATTCAAGCCTCTTTGGGATTGGTGAGATGAAAACCTCTGAATTTCTGTTACTGGCTGATATTGAAGTATGTGCTGTTGTTAATACTGGTTTTTACTGTGTCATTCATTCTCTCTACTGAAAATTTTATAGGTTGTCAGTTGCCATGGTCTGGCTGGGGATTGTAGTTGGATCTGACTCCATCACTACTCACCGAGTGAGTGGCCAAGAAGAGCTCTTGAGAACTTCTGAGTTTTGGCAGGTTTTCAAAGGCTAGGAAGTATGCTAGCAATTTTGATCCAATGAGCAGAACATTTCAGTGGTGGCTAATCAAGAATTAGCCATGTCATATATCAGTTTTCCACGTGGTGTGTGTAGATCATGACATTGTAGGAGCTTCAGGAATTTAGTGAGACAATTTTAGATTTTAATATATAGGTCTATGTTATACATAGTTTGTGTTTACAAAGTAATGGTACATTTTACTTGTCAGGAACTGAATTAAATGTTCATGTGAATTATCTCAAATACTTAACAAATATTTTTTTAAATAGTAAGGAAACCAAGACCAATTAAATCAAGATTAAATTATTCAAGTTCATTCCATTAGTCAAATGTGAATCAGTTACCCCTTGGTGTCTGGGAGATTTGTTTCGGGAACACTGTTCCTCCCATTTCCCGCAGATACCAAAATTCACAGACGCTCAGGTTCCTTATATAAAATGGCGCAGTGCAGTCGACCCTCTGTATCCATGAAAGCAGAACACATGAATGCATTTGAATGCATCTTTTTGTGTTTGAACCCAGGTAGTCTTGAATGTAGAATTGACCACTTCAAGCTCCTTGTCTTTCAATAATGTTTATCCTCAGAGTTTCTCAGCCTTGCCATTGTTGACCTTCTGAGTCAGCTGTCAGATTGTTGTAGTAGGGTGGGTTTTTATTTTATATTAGCGTGGTTAGTAGTGTGCTTGTCCTCTGCCATATATGCCAGTGACATTCTCTCTCCGCGTTGTAAAACTAAAAATGCTTGCAGACATTGCCAAATGTTACTTGGTGCACAAAATTGCCCCATTCCCACCCGTGTCAGGAACCACTCTGGATGCTTTGGTACAAATCACCTCAAGGTTTAAAATTATGAAAAGATACAGGGATTTAGTCAAAATTCCTAAATAATTGAAAGACAAAGATTTTATGAAGTATTTCCAAATAAATGCCTTACATTTTTTAGTACTAGAAAATTGTCTTTTAAGACTCTTTAATCAGTATTTAATCAGTATTTCTGGACTTGCCCACACAAAAATGTAAAATTTGGCATGAGACATGTCTTGAAGAAACTACATCCAATTACTGCTGTTACAGACACTGAAGTGGCAATGGAAGTTGACTGTTGCTGCATCAGATACAAATGCTGCCAGGAAAAATAACATGCCATTTTTTTTACCCTTGAATGAATTTGTTTAGAATTATACTTTTACTGTACTGCTTATTTAAATATACAGCAGATTACTTTGTCATTTCCTCATCTTAATGAGGTCACCAGGCAAAACTGTGTTTCAGGATAGGTGTTGCCTTGGGTAGCATATTTGTATATTTGAAAAATTGCCATTTTCAGAATTGACAGATGCTTCCCAGGAGGTACTTGAATCAACCGTTAATATTCACTGGGAGGACTGATGCTGAAGCTGAAGCTCCAATACTTTGGCCATCTGATGTGAAGAGCTGACTCACTGGGAAAGACCCTGATGCTGGGAAAGATTGAAGGCAGGAGAAGGGGATGACAGAGGACGAGATGGTTGTATGGCATCACGGTGGATATGAGTTGGAGCAAGCTCTGGGAGATGGTGAAGGACAGGGAAGCCTGGTGTGCTGCAGTCCATGGGGTCAGAGTCACACAACTTTGCAACTGAACAACAGGGTATGTGAAACAAGAAGCAAGCAAAAATTATACTGAATTTTGCTTTTTTCAAGTCTGTTAACTCACCCTGATCAGGTTTTACCTTTAGCACTTAACTAAAAATGCTTCAGTTTTGGGCATCACTGACTTCCACGTTTCTAAATTTAAAAGTCGATTATCATTGCTCACTTTGACCTAATAGAGTTTACCCAACTCCTTGAAATATTCCTTCACTGTCTAGAACGACATGCTGTGCTTGTTTTTCTGTACGACTTTGGCTTTTCTACTCAGTCTGTTGGTGATACACTTTCGTTTCCATGAGCTTTTAATATTGGAGTGCACCAAAGAAAAAAAACACTGGACTTTTTCACTATCTGAACTCTTCATCCAGTTTCATGTTTTCAAGTACCATCCTTTGGCTGTTAAAAGTAATTTTTCAGACCAGGTCTCTTTTCATGTGTGTTTGTGTATGTGTATCTCTATTCACTTGACCTCTCCATGTGGATTCTTAGAGGCATCTTTAAGATGTCCGATATGAACTTGTAAACATCTCAATTTCTGCCTCCACAGTCCTCAGTCCCACTGTTTTCAATATTGTCAGTTTATAGGAATGCCATCCTTAGTAGTTCAGTCCAAGATCCTCAGAGTCTTCATTAACTCTTCAACACTCAGTATCTACTATATTTGAGTATGTTTACTATACCTTCAAAATAATACCCAGAATCTCACTATTTTCAGCACATAATTTCCCCACTGTCACCTTGGCCTTAAGCCATCATCTAACATGAAGTAATAAATAACCTCTCAACTGGGTCTCCCTGTCTACAATCTGTTCTTAACAACAGCAGCCAAAGTGATCTTTAATATATTCCTTTGTTCAATATTCACCAACATTTTCCTGTTTTACTCAGTAAAAGCTAGATTGTTTTGTTGCTAAGTCGTGTCTGACTTTTGCGACCACATGGACTGTAGCCTGCCAGGCTCCTCTGTCTATGGGATTTCCCAGGCAAGAATACTAGAATGGGTTGCCATTTCTTTCTCCAGGGACTCTTCCCAACCCAGGGATCAAACCCGAGTCTCCTGAATTGCAGGTAGATTCTTTACCGCAGTAAAACTTTATGACTACTTTTTAAATATCTTCCTCTACTAAAATGTAAGCTCTATGAGTACAAGAATATTTGGCCATTTTGTTTGTTGAAATATCCTCAGCACCTGGAATGGTACCTGGCATATAGTTGGTGTTCAAGAAATATTTGGTAAGTGAATGAATAAAGGACCAATTCATCAGGTGTCTAGACTGGCTAACCTTAAGTTGCTACAAGTGATTTTTGACAGAGGCAGAGAACCAGAATTAGAAATATTGAACACTTTTAGTGAAAGGGCTCTGAGCTATACGTCATCAACCCCAGTGGATACGTTTTTAATAGGTCTTTTAAAATTTCCAACTAAAGCATCGTCTTTATACTGAAAAACATCTATCCTGACATTTCAAGCTTATTTTCTTATTTCACAACATTTTAATTAGGATGAATCTGAATGAAGGAAAAGTTAGGTACAAGCACAAATAAAACTAGATGAGTCCTCCTTTCATTAAAAAAAAAAAATTCCCCAAAGTCCATATACCATATTCACCATTTCCAAAAGATATCCATTTTCTTTTCTTCCCATTTTTCTCCTTTCCAGTTATAAAAGCAATGCATGCTCAGCATAACTAAAATAATTCACAGAAAGCATTTTTTATATATCCAAGGCTTTCCTTCAATGGTATCAGAGAATATGTTGGAATGCTACTCTGTTACCACTTTCTCAAAAATGCTCAAATAGGGCACGCAGGAACTTTGTTATCTGAACAAATAGCAGTTACTGTAGAGCAAAACAGAACCTCTAAATTTGAAATTTAAACTTCAAGTAAAAATATACATAGAAATTATATATATATTTATTACACATAAGTGTTTCTCATTGTAGCAGCTTGTCCCTTTCCTCTAGGGTGATTGATAGAATTCATCTTTGGAGGAAATCTCCACTTTTCTTGAGTAGGTAGAAGGTAAAAAAAGACAAGAGAAAGGGTTACAAGAAGGCATCTCATATCAAGATGAAACTGATAACACCAGTGGATAACATCATTGAGCCAGGGACAATATATATTACTTCATTTACTAATTATAACATTGTAAGGCTATGGTTTTTCCTGTGGTCATGTATGTATGTGAGAGTTGGACTGTGAAGAAGGCTGAGTGCCGAAGAATTGATGCTTTTCAACTGTAGTGTTGGAGAAGACTCTTGAGGGTCCCTTGGACTGCAAGGAGATCCAACCAGTCCATTCTGAAGAGATCAGCCCTGGGATTTCTTTGGAAGGAATGATGCTAAAGCTGAAACTCCAGTACTTTGGGCACCTCATGCGAAGAGTTGGCTCATTGGAAAAGACTGATGCTGGGAGGGATTGGGGGCAGGAGGAGAAGGGGGCGACAGAGGGTGAGATGGCTGGATGGCATCACTGACTCGATGGATGTGAGTCTGAGTGAACTCCGGGAGTTGGTGATGGACAGGAAGGCTTGGCGTGCTGCGATTCATGGGGTCGCAAAGAGTCGGACACGACTGAGTGACTGAACTGAACTGAAGGCTGACTTACTACTCAACCCCCTCCCCCACCAACTTTTTTAGACAAGTGGAGAGAACAAGACAGAAAAATATGCCCAGGGCTGTATTTAACTAGGGAGTGGTATAGAGTCAAGCTTTGAATCCAGATAGTGTGACTTCACGTTCATTTCCCTGAACCTGCTAGACATGTCTCATAGGGTTGTCTTTAGAATTAAATAAGATAATATATGTAAGAGGCTTAATATATCTCCTGGCAAAATAAGTATTACTTAAATATTACATAATTTGTATTATAAGGCCTAGAGTTCATTTCTTTCTCTCCTTCCATCAGAAATTTAATGGGAAACTTAAAAACCATATTATAAAAAGCTTAAAGGAAAGAAAAGAACTGTTCAGTAAAAGCTTATCCAACTACCGACAATCTGATCCAGTAATTTTTTATTGTAAATATCACTGATTTCAAGGTGACTCCCCTTTTATACCAGAGCTATAAGTCTAAGAAGTGTGATTTATGTTTCTCCCTAGGTTTGCTCAAGCAATGCTTGCCCACATAGCATGCCATAATAATGTTCCACCCTCTCTGATTTGCATTATGACTCCGTGAATTAAAATCTTGTTATGTAGGTCATTTCTCCAGTTGAAAATGATACTGAGTTAATCCATGCCTGATATTGAAAGAATTTTTTGATGCTGTTTGAATGATAAATAGCACTGGAAAAATTTATCTCAGGTCTTTTTTCCTGCTGTTGTTTTTTTAATCTTAAAAGGCAGCAGCTTGTATATTCTATACAAAGCTTTTCTGTTTGTTTCTAACCAAAGATTTTCTAGGAAAAGAGTTAATACTATATAATATTTTCAGACTCCATAATGATCCATCCTAAATAAAGATACTCTACAAACTTAATTTGTTTTAGACTGGTCAAAAAGTAATTTATCCTTTCTTGTTATATAGTATATTTCAATATCTTAAATTACAAAGCAACTTTGTTAGGAGAATCTTGGCAAATTGCTAAATTGTTAAATCCTATTGTTTTCATAAGGAGTTTGCCTCATGTTCCCTCTTGAAGCAGTGGTGTGCAGGTAAATGTTTAACAACCAGCTCTCCAGAGGGGAAAATCCTGATTTGTAGCGTTTGCAGATTTCTGTGGTTGGCAGATGAATGCCTTCCCCTAAATTAATTCCTGGAACCTAAGAATAAATGTGTTTATATGGCAAAGGAGAAGTGAAATTGTACATGAAATTACTGTTGGTAATCAGCTGACTTTAAAATAGGGACATTATCCTGGATTATTCAGAGCCCAGTGTAATTGAAGAATCCTTAAAAGTGAAAGAGGGAGTCTGACGGGGAAAGTCAGAGGGAAACGTGACTATAAAAGAATGATAAAATAAATGCAATGTTGCTGGCTTCAAAGATGGAGAAAGGAGATCATGAGCCAAGAAATGTGGGAAGCTTCAAAGAAGCTGGAAAACCTATGGAAATGAATTCTCTTAGTGCTTCCAAAAAGGAATTCAGTCCAGTGAATTCTAATTAATATAACTGTGAGATAGCAATTTGTGTTTTAAGCCATTAAATTCATGATAAATTGTTATAGGAGCAATGGGAAAACTAATACATCTACTGTGGCAGAGTTTAAGGTACCATCTTGTATTTTCAATCGAAGGTTGGAAAAATGCGAGAAGAATTAGCTCTTGAGAGCTGATGTTGAACTCATTCTAAAACGGCACTGAGTGGACTCAAATAGGAAAAGATTTGTTCATTTTCTCCTTATATTTCCTAGTAGAATAAAAAACTCAATAAAAAGTGACTAATTGAAAACCTCTTACTATTATTAAGCTGTTTGCTAGTATTTTCTTTTTTGTTTTGTTTTTCCTTAGAGTCTAAGGCAACTGGAAGGAAGGAAATGGACATCTAGGGAGGGGAAAGAGAATGGGAGGAGGTGATCACGTTGAACAACTCTTGAGGGTGACGACAGTACAAATGATGTCCCGTTTAGCTGAACAGAATCAAGTCCCCAACATGCTTTCAGATTTTTATACATAGTGCTTTTTAAAAAATTGTTCACTAGAAACTAAAAAATCAGTATTATATACAGAAAAGAGAACAGGGTTTGAATAACATAGAACTTTAGTCCCTATCCAGCCAAAAAAAACAAAAATAAACTCAAGAGATGAAAAACACCATAATGGAAACGAAGAGGGCCTTTGATGGGCCAAATGTAAACTGGACAGAACTGAGGGAAAAAAATCTGAGCTAGAGGATATATCAATAGGATCCTTGGAAACTGGAAAGCAAAGAGAACAAAGACTAACAAACAAAAGAATATGCAAGTTGTGTGGAACAACTTCACACATAAGTGTAACGGAAATAGAAGGAGAAAAAGAGAGACAGGAGCAGAAGAAATACTTGAATAATAATGACTGAGGATTTGCCAAAATTAATGTCATAAGCTAGCTCACAGATCCATGAGGACACTGAGCAGGTAAATGCCAAAAAAACTATCCCTAGGCATATTAATTTTAACCTACTGAAAGTCAAGGATAAAAAAAAAAAAATCCTAAAAGAAGCCAGAGGAAAAACAATTACTTGTAGAGGAACAGAGGTGAGAATTACATTTAGCTTCCCTCAGAAACAATGCAAGCAAGAAGAGAGTGGAGTGAAGTATTTTAAATGTTCTGAGAAAGAAAATGCACCTCCCTAGAATTCTGTGCCCTGCAAAATTGTTCAAAAGTGAAGTAGAAATAATGACTCTCAAACAAAAGCTGATGGAATTCGTTGCCAATAGATCTGCCTTGCAAGAAATGTTAAAAGAAGTTCTTTAAGAGAAGAGAAATAATGTAGGTCAGAAACTTGGATTTGCTTGAAGGAAAGGGAGTACATGGAAGAAGGAATAAATGAAGGTAAAATAAAAATTTTAATTTTCCTTCATAATTTAATACTAACAATGCATTTATATGCTGTGGATTCAATGCAGCCATGTATTTACGTCCTTTAGATTCAGTGTATCCCCAATCAAAGTCTTGGTAAGTTATTTTTGTGGATATTGACAAATTGATTCGAAAACTTTTATGGAGATACAAAAGAGTCAGAATCACCAACACAATATTGAAGGAGAATAAAGTTGGAAAACTGACAGTACCCATCTTCAAGGCTTACTAGAAAGCCATAGTAATCAAGATTGTCTCATGCTGGAAAAGAAAACATAGATTAATGAAACAGAATCAAGAATCCAGAAAGAATGGTACATCTACTTTGGAAAACAGACTGTGTGTGTGTGTGTGGGGGGGGCAGTTTCTTATATAACTGAACATACTATAGGAGCCAGATATTTCTCTCCTTGATATTTACCCAGAAGAGTTGTAAACTTGTGCCCACAGAAAAACTGTACGTGGATATTTATAGCAGCTGTCAAATAATAATTGTCAAAAGTTGAAAGAAGCCAAGATGTCCTTCAGTAGGTACAAGGATTGAACTGTGGTATATCCGATAACAATTGAATATTATTCAGCACTAAAAAGATATGAGCTATCAACCCATGAAAAGACATGGAAGAATCTTGAATACATATTACTGAATGAAAGAAGCCGTCCTGAAAGGCTCCATTACTGTATGAGTCCAACTATATGATACTGTGAAAAAGACAGCTGTAGAGACAGTTCAAAGTTCAGCAGTTGCCAGGGGTTGAGGTAAGAATACATAAATGGAATACAAAGGATTTTTAAGGTACTGAAAATACTCTGCTTGGTACCATAATGATGGATATGTGTCATCATACGCGTGTCCAGACCCATAGGATAAATAGCAAGGCTGAACCATAATGTAAACTGTGGACTTGGGATGATTGTGATGTGTCAGTTTAGGTTCATCAGTTGTAACAAATGTACCATTTTGGTGGAGGGTGTTGATAATGGGGGTGGGGGTTCATGCATATGTAGGGCAAGGGCTATGTGGGAAATCTTTGTATCTTCCCCTCAAGTTTTCTGTGAACCTAAATCTGCTCTAAAAAATAAAATCTTTTAAATCTTAAAATCTTTTAAATCTTAAAATCTTAAAATGAAGAGAAGAAAGGAAGGTTAAAAAAATCCACTGTGACTTTCAATAAATCTGCAATTCTTTTCCCCTTTGCGTCTCTCGTAACACATGGCCACGGACTATATTTATGATGGTTACAAAAACTTTATAAGTAAATCTACTTCCCATTTCACACATCTTGATTGTTGCACCGAGGTTTTCTTTGTATCCCCGAGAAGAGTGTCTGTGTCTGTTTTGTTTATCCTTGTATCTCCAGGGCCTGACAGTGTCTGCACTTAATATACCTGCAAGTATTCATTGATTGAATATATAGAACATAATGTGATTGCAGAGGCTTTTGATTTATAGACATTTTCAGAGTGATAGTACAACTTAATTTGTAGATGGTAGTTGAATTTTGAATGAATGTTTAAAAGTGGAAACTCAAGTGCTTATATGTTATTAAAATGAAAATAAAATGCAATAGAATGTTTTTTATAAATACCCAAGGGCTTATATATGAAACATCAATAAACTAGCTATTGAAAAACCCTAATTACTGGCAGTTTACCATGTAGATACCTTATATGATGTTTCTACGTGGAAGTTACTAATTTGAATTTCTCTAGAAAAATAATGTATATAGGCGTTTTTAGTTTATCACTATAATATGGTGATGTACCCCCTCTTACTAGAATCCCACAGTGCCTAATAGTCATGAATAAATTTATAGACATGTTTTTCATATTGAAGCAAAATGACTATGAGCGTGAAATATCCTCTTCTTTTAGTTTCCTTACTGCAGGCGAATATAACAAAGGGCCTAATGGATAGTGAGAATAAATTACTATATGGAGAAATAAGAACTGTATGCCTATTACTAGTTTTTAGGTCCATAGACAAGGAAACAAAACTAGATCATACTGCTGGTCCATATTGGTATAAAATATAATTTTAATTCTAGTTTTAAAGTTGATTTTCAAATAAGTGTAATTTTTGAATTCAGCTAAATGTTGCCAGGAGAAGAAAATGAGTTTGGTATTTGCTGGCATATCAATTTGTAAACATGATCACAGATCATAAATTGCAAGAAATACAGTGCTGTTTATTTTTTAGATTGCAGTGAGAATTAGTTCACTGGAAAGAAAACAGAAAGGCATTTTAGCTAATTTGTATTGCTTCTTAAAAGCACAAACCTAATAAAATAGTATGTTAGGAAAGAAAAGCTTAGAAAACAAAGAACATGGAGAAACATTGAATAATCAGACTGCTAGGGATAAAAAGTAAAGCTTAAGGTATTAGCAGGATTAATTTTGCTCTGCTTTCTGTAATGGATAGGGAGGGGAGAGAAGGGAGCTCTTGTTTAAATGTGCAAGGCTGTTTACATGGGTTATCTCACTTTTTATCCTCACATCAGTCCTTTTGGGCTGCTGTTGTTTTACTAATTTCAATATCAAAAAAATAAAGTTCAAGGAGGCTGGTTAAGTAAGTCGCACTACCATCTTATAAAAGCAGGCATTTGAATCTAGATCTACATAGCTCCAAAGTCCTTCCTCTTGCCACTATTTTCAGCTGTGCTCATCAAGGGGTGCCAGTAATTTGAGTCCTGACGCCACAGGCACAATGATCTGGTATTAAGAATCTACAGCCTGGTGGGAATGACTTAAATTTGCCTTAACTGTAGCTTAACTTTGCCTTTGAGTATTTTTATTCCTATATTAACAGATGAAGAAATTGGAGTAGAGAAGTTAAAGGAAATTATGGTTACACAGGACACAAATTGCTGAAATGGAATTTGAAATCAGAAATGGTAACTCCAGAGCACACAAACTTAACTACTGTGCTAAAATGTCAGGCCTTATGGAAGAGGAAATATAATCCTTTCTCCCTACCACAGCTTTCATTATCTCCTGGTGATTTATGGGAAGGTGGCTGAGGATAAGGGGGCGAAGTGGGGAGGGGAGTGTAGACGGAAGAGAACTCAAATGCAGTTCTTTAATTAATTACTTTGGTGTTTGTTTCATGCCTCTTACCTGCTTTTGATATATGTTGTGGGAGACAGGAAAACAAAAGGTATATTTGGATAGTGATAAATAGGAATATAAGGTATAAGGCTTTTAGCATGAGGTATGCAAGCTGGTAGTCAGAGATAAGACTGAAATGTGTGTTGAGGACAGATCAAGAAAAGAAGAAAAGATAAGAGTGGATTTTATATGGTGGTTGAAGAGAAACATTTATGATGGATACAATTAGAGATTTGCTTTTGGAAGATTAATCTGGCATAACTGTACATGTGAATTTGAGAGAGGAGACATTGGGATCAAAGTCCAACTGAAAAGCTATTTAAAAAATAATTTAGACTACATGAATTTATTAGGGAAATAATACTTGTTAAAACAGAAAAATCCCCCTATGTTAGTCATCTCAGGCTGCCATAACAAAACCATACACATAATGGTTTAAACAAAGGAAATGTATTTTCTTGCAGTTCGTTCTGGAAGCTGGAAGACTGAGATTAGGGTGCCTGCAAGGGTTGGTTTCTGGTGAGAACACTTCCTGGGAGGTAACCTTCTCTATGTTATGACATGGCCGAGGGAGAGACAGCAAATTCCCTGGTGTCTCTTTATGAGGCCACTAACGCCATCATGAGGGCTTCCCTGGTAGCTCAATGGTAAAGAATCCACTTGCCAATGTAAGAGACACAGGGGACGCAGGTTTGATCCTTGGCTTGAGGAGATTCCCTGGAGAAGGAAATGCAACCCACTCCAGTATTTTTGCCTGGAGAATCCCATTGACAGAGATGCCTGGCGGGCTCCAGTCCATGGAGTCACAAAAGAGTCAGACGTGACTTAGCGACTAAACAACAACAATGCCATCATGAGCCCCACTCCTAACCTCTTCTAACCCTAATCACTTCCCAAAGGCCCCATATCAAATACTATCATACTGGAGTTTAGGGCTTCAACATATACATTATGGGGGAATATAAACATTCACTCCATTATACCCCACATCTTCATGGCTTAACTGAATAGAATTTAATGAAGTTTGACATGTTTTCCTTGGTGGGAAGTTTTCAATATGGGTCATGTTCAAAGTTGAGATTGATCCCTGCATGATGCATAATAGTTTCTACAGCAAGGAGTGAGTGTAGTTTTTTCTATGCTAGGTCTGAACATATCTCCTATTAGAGACTTAAGAATTATGAGATGAACTCTCTGCCTCCCACATACTCAATAATATAATATATAATCGTGTATGATACCAGATAATCCCAGGAAACATACCCATTCAGAAAGAAGAGTAGGAACACACATCAGTCTCTGGTCCATTATGGCTCTGAAATCTCTCCATGGTATGAGAGTCCCCTTCCCTAGGGATAGGGAGTGTCCCTTGATTGGGTAATTCTAGTTTCTGGGAGATGCATCTCAGTCCATTGTTCTCTATGTTTCTTAGGTCTTTTCTTTTAAAGAGTACTGTTCAGTATTCCCCTTGGTCTCACCTAAAATAAATACTGGAGAATATGCCCTCCCTGGGTACTTAGTAAATTTTTTTGAACCTGCTTTTTGTCTGAGGAAAGTTAGAGGCCAGGGGTTGTTCTAAGACTCTAATGGTCTCACATATTTCTAGTCTAGGTTCATGATTTATCTGACAGAAAAATGCTCTTGTAAACTTAATAGGCATTTAATCTGATTCCAGTGACTTTTACATGCCTATCACACACCTGCAGCTCTTTTAAAGACGTAGATAGGTTTACTACATATCTTTTTTTTCTAACCACCTTCTTCTCTCTATTACTCTCACTCTCATCTCATTATGATCTCTTAGTATTTCACCTTAATTGGAGTACCTTGGACTTATCAGACTCCAACAGCAGAAACATACCCTTAATTTATTTACCTTGGGGCATTTTGTCCAACTGAAAGTATTTACTGGGTGCCAACTCAATTTATGCACAAACCTTAGCTTTGATATTTGCCAGAGGCTCAGTTTTAATCAGTTTTAATTCTCTGTTTTACTATTTGAGTTTGAAGAGAGTTACCTCTTTCAACACTACAAATCACTGAATTTCTGCATTCTCTCTAAATCATATATTTCTGTTTCTTACCAGCCAATTCTTTTCACGAGCTTCTCATTTTCCTGTGATATCTCACTGAATGTAGGCAATGCCAACAAGAACGTGTTGCTAAACTTCATTTTCCAAACTTTTCCTTTAGGATCACAGTTTGTTAGGTATGTAATCTTCTATATAAGTTATTTCAGGGAACAGGTCTGCCAGATGTTTTGCCATGGCATAGTTTTTAGACAAACATATTTTCAGACTCTGAAAAGACTTTCCTCTTCACCTATTGCCTGAACCCAGTGCCACATTTGTAGATCAAATTGCCAACATTCACTGGATTATAGAGAAAGCAAGAGAATTCCAGAAAACAATCTACCTCTGTTTCATTGACTATGCTAAACCCTTTGACTGTGTGGATCATAACAAACTGTGGAAAGCTCTTAAAGAGATGGGAATACCAGACCATCTTACCCATCTCCTGAGAAACCTGTATGCGGGTCAAGTACCAACAGTTAGAATCCTGTATGGAGCAACTGATTGGTTCATGATTGAGAAAGGAGTACAATAGGGCTGTCTCCTGTAATCCTGTTTGTTTAACCTATATACTTAGCCCATCATGAGAAATGCTGGGCTAGATGATTTACAAGCCACAGTCAAGAATGGCGGGAGAAACATCAACAACCTCAGATAGGTGGATGCTACCACTCTAATGGCAGAAAGTGAAGAGGAACTAAAGTGCCTCTTGATGAGGGTGAAGGAGGAGAGTGAAAGAGTTGGCTTAAAGCTAAATATTAAAAAAAAACTAAGATCGTGGCATTCAGCCCCATTATTTCAAGACAAATAGAAGGAGAAAAGGTGGAAGTAGTGACAGTTTCTTCTTGGGCTCTAAAATCACTGCGGATGGTGACTGCAGCCATGCAATCAGAAGACGATTGCTTCTCAGCAGGAAAGTGGTGACAAACCCAGACAGTGTGTCAAAAAACAGACATTACTCTGCCAACAAAGGTCCATGTAGCCAAGGCTGTGGTCTTCCCAGTGGTCATGTACAGTTGTGAGAGCTTGACTACAAAAAAGGCAGAATGCCAAAGAATTGATGCCTTCGAACTGTGGTGCTGGAAAAGACTCCTGAAAGTCCCTTGGACAGCAAGGAGATCAAACCAGTCAATCTTAAGGGAAATCAACCCTGAATATTCACTGGAAGGACTGATGCTGAAGCCCAGTCTCCAGTATTTTAGTTGTCTTATGCGAACAGCTGCCTCATTGGAAAAGTCCTTGATGCTGGGAAAGATTGAGGGTTGAGATGGCTGGATGGCATCACCAATGCAATGGAAATGAACTCGGGCAAACTGCGGGAGAAGGTGAGGGACAGGGAGGCCTGGCGTGCGGCAATCTGTGGCATCGAAAAGAGTTGGACACGACTGGGCAACTGAACAACAACAACAATTGTTTTGGCAGCACCTGACTGGAAGGTACTAATTTTTACATTTTTCAGGATAGGCTAGATTATGACATAGAAACGAAACTCCTAAATATCAGTGGCTTACTAAACCAAATTTGTTTTTCTTTTATGCTACATGCTTACTGTGAGTTGGGTAAGAGGTTCTGTTCATGGTAGTCACTAAGGAATCAAGGCTAGTGGAAATTTCAACCAAATATTTTCTTCCAAAACCATAGGGTAGCCCACCTGTTCTCATTTTTTTGGATATTTCCCAGTCTTAGCACTGAAAACCCTGCTTCCAATGAACCCAGTCAAACCAGAACAGTGTTTCTGGTATTGTTCTGGTCTTTCGTCCGGAACTCCTGTGTCCTAGGAATCGCTCAGTTCTGGGGAAATTGAGGTAACTGGTCACCTGACACAATCAGTACAGCAGTGGGAAGGAAACGTTATTCTTAGGCCATCAGACCAAAAATGACACCTGCCACTGTTCCTTCCTCTCATTAGTCAGCGTGAGTCGGATGGCATTGTCTCAGATCAAAGTGGGCAGAGAAGAGCAACTGACCATGTGTTTACAAGGCAGAGTCAGAAATGTTTGGTGAACAGCGCAAACTACCACAGGAAGAAGACAAAGTAGTTTAATAAGCAGCTGGTTAGATCATAACATATAAAAGAAATTGGTGGCAGTTTAAGATATTAAATCATATGAAAAGTTATACACATAAAATCAATATAAATATGATAAAAGCTGGTATTTAAAAAGGAACCTAGAAAATAAATTAGATCCCAAAGATAACAGATCTGCTTATGAACTATAAATTTAGCAACAAATACTTTCTTGGTTCTAGTTAGTATGTATACATGTACATGTGGTGGTGGATATAATACATGTAGAATTTTAAGCTCAGTTACTCTCTGAGAACTTTGTAGAATATATGAGCAATGAATGCAAATCAGTCACTTGTAAAAGTTTCTCTTTCTGAGCTCTGCCAATGTGAGAATGAACTAAGAATTTCCAAATTTACCAGTTACTAGAGTATAGGTGCAGAATAGTGTCTAATCATTTATTCATCTATCAACTTATTCAGTAAGTATTTATTTAGTGACATAAACTGTGGATATAGGGAGAGAACATGTAAGGAGGTAGACAGAAAATGCCCCTCTTCTCATTGGAGGAGACAGATAAACAGGTAAATATGTTAGATTGTGATAATTACTGTGAGGGGAATGAACAGGATGACTAGATAGAGAACAAAGAGAGAGGGCACAGAACGGGTAGGAAGTATTTTGATTCGAATCATAGGGAAATTTCTCTGTGAGGAATTATATAGTAGGAATAAGCTGCCAAGGGAATAGCTGGAATAGCTTTATAGCCACAAGTGTTACCAAGTACAAAGACGCTGAGGTTGCAGTAGTGCAGTAGTAGTGTTAATCGCTCAGTCATGTCCTACTCTTCGCTTCCCCATGGACTGTAGCCCACCAGGCTCCTCTGTCCATGGAATTCTCCAGGCAAGAATACTGGAGTGGGTTGCCATTCCTTTCTCCAGGGGATCTTCCCAACCCAGGGATCGAACCTGGGTCTCCTACATTGCAGGCAGATTCTTTATTGTCTGAACCACCATGGAAGCCCTGAGGCTTCAAAGAGGAACCAAATAAAGCCAATATGGTCAGAGTATAGCCTTGGGAAAATTGATACAAAAAGAAGTGGAAGAAGAAGTAAGAGCCAGGCCAGGGTAAAGAGTTTGGACTTTATTTTGATCATAGATTTTTATTCAGTAAGTGAAATGATCTACTTTTTGTTTTACAAAGAATAATCTGATTGCTGTTTGGAGTATGGATGGAAGAAGGCAAGAAAAAAAGCAAGGAGACTAGTTACAAGACACTTTAAACAATCTTGGTGAGACATAGTGGACTTTGAATTAAGGGGGTGGCAATGGGTATGGTGGGGCTTCCCTGGTGGCTCAGCAGTTAAGAATCACCTGCCAATGCAGGAGACACGGTTTGATCCCTGATCTGGGAAGATGCCCTGGAGAAGGAAATGGCAATCCACTCCAGTATTCTTGCCTGGGAAATCCCATAGACAGAGGGGCCTCATGGGCTATAGTCCATGGTGTCATGAAGATTCAGACACGACTTAGTGAACAAACAGCAACAACAACAAAAATGGGTATGGAGAGAAAAGGATAGATTTTAGATACAATGTGGAGGTAGTAGCAGTGGGATCTGATGATGAATGTGATGGTAAAGAATCTGCCTGCCATATAGGCGACCTAGGTTTAATTCTTGAATTGGGAAGATCCACTGAAGAATAGAATGGCTACCACTCCAGTGTTCTCACCAGGAGAATCCCATGAACAGAGGAGCCTGTTGAGCTACAGTCCATGGGGTTGCAGAGTCAGACACGACTGAGCAACTAACACTGACTGATTGACTGAAGAAGGAAAAGAAAGAATAGGATCAAAGATTACTCTTTAGTTTTTGGGCTTTAGCCATCTACTGTGTGGATATACCCTTTACTGATCTATCAGAAACCTGGAAAGAAACAAGATCTGTGGGAAAATCAAGAATTCTGCTTAGATAGACAGTTTGATTTACTTGGACATCCAAGTGGAAATATCAAGTAAGCACTTAGATACGTGGTTCTGGAGACCTGGAGAGATATACGTAATGACACTTATGAGACATCAACGTATTGGTGTATTGTAAGGTAAGGTAGTGGTTAAGGAAACATAGGGAGAATGTGCAGATATGAAAGAAAATAAGTCCTGTGCTGATTTGGAGGCACTCCAAGATTTAGAGACTTTGTAGAGAAGATAGAACAGAAAAGGAGACTGAGAAGATCCAGCTGTAACACAGAGTGTAGTGTACTGAACATGGATAGAGGAGACTGTTTTAAGGGAGTGGTGGTGGTGGTAGTGAATTGTGCTATTGCTGCTGAAAAGTTCAATAAAGAAAAAAAACAACCATCAAATTTGTCAACATGAGAACTGCAACAAGAGCAATCTCTATGGAATAGGTTGAGGGATGAGTGTAAAATGAGGAAATGGAGACAGTGGGTGTAGATAAAATCTCCAGGCATAAAGTAATCATATCAAATATAAACAGCAGTAATATAATTAAATTGTTAACTTAATATACCCCAGTAAACAAAAATATTACCAATTCATAATTATATCACTTATCTCTAGATGGAAATTAATTACAGAAGGTGATAGTGTAATTGGCCCTAAAAATGGGAGGCCCAAGTCCAGAAATCTACCAGTTATTCCAATAGTCTCAGAGGGAGGGTGACAATGAACCTAGAGAGAACTGCTGTCATCACCATAGAGACGGCTTTGGTGAAGAGCAAGGAGAATTCTTCATAGTTCACTATTGTCTGAGTGAAAATTACCTTCATTAGGTTAAATTTTATTTCTCTTTACTTTGATTTCTTGCCTCCCAAACAACCATCTGACTAATAAAATTCTGTGTCCCAAAGTAACTGATACCAGAGAGAAGGGAAAGAAAAACAAAGAGGAGTTTTGATGGAAGGCAGAATGAATGGAAGGATTCATTTTGGAGATGAGATGTTTCTGGTTTCCATTTTTGTTTTTTCTCCCTAAGAAGAAAATAAAGAAGATAGTATGCAATCACACAGCGAAATATGTAGTAACAGACCAAGTGTGGAGCTTGGGTTGCCATAACAGCGTACCACACACTGGATGGTTTAGACAACAGAAATTTATTTTCTCACACTTCTGGAGGTTGGAAATCCAAGATCAAGGTGCCAGGAAATTCAGTTTCTGGTAATATGTCTTTCCCTGGCTTGCAGATTGCCTTCTCCCTGTTCCCTTTCATGAACTTTATTTTGTGTGTGTGTGTGTGTGACGAGAAATCTCTGATGTCTTTTCCTATTCTTATAAGAACACTAGTCCTACCAGATAAGGGTTCTACCCTTATGATCTCATTTAACCTTCATTACCTAAAGGCCCTATCTCCATATACAGTCACTTTGAGGGTTTGGGCATATGAATTTGAGGGGAACACTATTCAGTTCATAACAAATGGTTTTACTCTTAAAAAAGGAGGATGCATTTTCTATTGACTAGATAATAATCAATAGAAATTATTGAAAAATATGAAAGGATTGTGTAGCCATATTACAGTTTGACTACATTTCAAAGCAAGACAGCAGCATGGGAGTGGGAATTCATATAAAGGCCAGAGGTTAAATAGATTTGAAAATTGGAATAGTAGACATAAACAAGAATGTCCAGGAGTATGGGGGAGATGTGGGCAGGAGAAAATATTGTTAATGTGGGCTTCTTCAAAATGGTTGGCCATTGGATTTAAACTAACGCTTTCCTAAATTTTTTCATGTCAATGGCAGGAAAATGACAAAGCAATGACAATTTTTGTAGCATTTTGAGGCATCTATATGGGTCTTGGTGGAAAAAATTTATATTATCAATTTTACATTTTAGTAACATATACTTAGGGAGAATAATGAATAGAAAATTCTACAGAAGATATTACTTTTGAATTTGTTTGCAATTCTAAATAAAATCCTTTAAAATGTCTTAATGAAAAATTTCAGTTTGTTTTCTGAGCATATCATTTTTAATATCAGAATTTTTTCCCTTTAGAATAGCCATATGCCATTATTGATTAAGACTTTTAAGTGGTGATACATTTAAATTCTTGATAGTCATTATTGATATAATAAGTAAGTATATAATAAAAATTAAAATAGAATTTTTAGGACATTTGTAGGAATTGAAATCAGTTTCAAAAATGATTTTAAAAAGTTTTTTTTCACTGGCAAATGTAATATTGGACTTTCTCTAAAATAGTAAAGAGATTGAAATCCAGTTAAACTTTTCCAGACCAAGAATTTAAATGCATTTGCATTGTTAGAAGAATCTTCCTGTCACTAGCTTGGTGGCTGCAGAAGGGACAAATTAACCATGACTTATTTAGGAGGACATTTTGGGATGTAGTCTCCATCTGTGCCTGCCCAGGGTTCTGCCTGACCTCTTCACTCCAAATCCTGGAGCATGGGCTGTATTACCTGATTGACTGGAACACAAACTCCTTCAACAGCTTCCTAAGCCACTTGTGGGGAATGGGCAGTGACTGAGTGCTGAAACACTTGAGGATGTCCAAGTGATAGAACACATCCTTGTCCATGCTCATCATTGTGTGACAGAATGGGAGGCACCAAGGGTTACTCATTTTTTGTGGGCAGCACTTGAGTTGCCTCTTGAGGAGCCCCAGAGAAGGCTGCTATCTGCCAGGGTTTACCAAATGGAATAGTGGTCGATCCAGACCCCACCATACTTCTTGAAGATTAAATAGAACATCATTTTAGGTAGCTCTAAGTTTTGCAAAGAGACAATTATAATAAAATCAGAAGAGGGATGATGGTTTCAAGAACTAGGAGAAGTTGTAATGAGGAAAAAGAATAGGTTCATTCTACTCAGAGCTTACATTCTAAAAATTCTGTCCATGTCCCCCGCTTTGTGCTTAAAATATAAAAAACACAAAATGATGTGTTTATTCAGACCAGTGGATCATCCAACTCAATCCTTTTATATACTAGCACCAAGAAATATTTTATAGGAAAACATAATTCTTTCCAAGCAAGGAATAATACCAAATTTGCTTAGTTAAAAAAAAAAAACAGCAAGCTATCTATTGTAGATAAGTCATCTGTGTATTTGTGTCAGTCTTCTTGAATATAATGTAGTACTCGTCTGGTAGTAGCCAATATACATTTTAAACAGCTTTATTGAGATATTATTTGCATACTATGCAATTCATCCTTATAAAGTGTATAATTCCATGATTTTTCATATGTTCACAGAGATGTGCAACTGTCACCACATTCAATTTTAGAGCATTTTCTTCACCTCAGGAAATAACTCTGTAACCTTTAGCTATTATCATCCTACTGCCCCATAACTTTCTTAGCTCTAAGCAACCAGTAATTTACCTTCTGCCTGTAGATATTGCCTATTCTGGCCTTTCAAATGAATGGAATCATATAATATGGAGGCTTTTGTGACTAACTTTTTTCACTTAGCATAATGTTTTTTTTAAGATTCATCTGCTGCTGCTGGTAAGTCGCTTCCGTCGTGTCCAACTCTGTGCGACCCCATAGACGGCAGCCCACCAGGCTCCACCCTCCCTGGGATTCTCCAGGCAAGAACACTGAAGTGGGTTGCCATTTCCTTCTCCAATGCAGGAAAGTGAAAAGTGAAAGTGAAGCCGCTCAGTCGTGCCCGACTCTTAGCGATCCCATGGACTGCAGCCTACCAGGCTCCTCCGTCCATGAGATTTTCCAGGCAAGAGTACCGGAGTGGGTTGCCATTGCCTTCTCCATAAGATTCATCTAAGTTGTACCAAAAGGCTTCCCTGGTGGTTCAGACAGTAAAGAATCTGCCTGCAATACATGAGTGAAAGTCGCTCAGACGAGTCTGACTCTTTGCGACCCCATGGACTGTAGTCTGTGGAATTCTCCAGGTCAGAATACTGGAGTGGGTAGCCTTTCTCTTCTCCAGGGGATCTTCCCAACCCAGGGATGGAACCTAGGTCTCCCACATAGCAGGCAGATTCTTTACCAGCTGAGCCACTAGGGAAGCTCAAGAATACTGGAGTGGGTTACCTATCCCTTCTCCAGCGGATCTTCCCGACACAGGAATCGAACCAGTGTCTCCTGCATTGCAGGCTGATTCTTTATCAGCTGAGCTACCAGTGAATCACACAGTACAGGAGACCCTTGTTCAGTCTTGGGTTGGGAAGATCCCCTGGAGAAGGGAATGGCAACCCACTCCAAAATTCTTGCCTGGGAAATCTCATGAACAGAAGAACCTGGCAGGCTACAGTCCAGGCAGTCACAAAGAGTTGGAGACAACTGGGCGACTAACACTTTTCAAACTGTACCCCAAAATGTACAAACTACCATACACTTGTGCTCATTTCACATGCTGGCAAGGTTATGCTGTAAATCCTTCAAGCTAGACTTCAGCAGTACTTAAATGGAGAATTTCAAGATGTATAAGCTAGGTTTAGAAAAGGCAGAGGAACCAGAGATCAAATTGTCAACATTCCTTGGAACATGGAGACAGCAAGGGAGTTCCAGAAAAACATCTACTTCTGCTCCACTGACTATGCTAAAGCCTTTGTGTAGATCACAGCAAACTGGGGAAAAATTCTTGAGAAGATGGGAGTACCAGACTACCTTACCCCTCTTCTGAAAAACCTGTAAGTGGGTCAAGAAGCAACAGTTAGAACTGAACATGGAACAACTGACTGCTTCAAAATTGGAAAAGGAGTCCAACAAGGCTGTATATGTCACCCTGCTTGTTTAACTTCTATGCAGAGTACATCATGTGAAATATGAGGCTGGATGACTCACAAGCTGGAATAAAGATTGCCAGGATAAATATTAACAGACTCAGATATGCAGATGAAACCACTCTAATGGCAGAAAGTGAAGAGTAGCTAAAGAGCCACTCGATGAGGGTGAAAGAGCAAAGTGAAAAAGCTGGTGTGAAAATAACATTCAAAACACTAAGATCATGGCATCTTGTCCCATCACTTTATGACAAATAGAAGGTGAAAAAGTGGAAGCAGTGACAGGTTTTATTTTCTTGGGCTCCAAAATTGCTCAAGATGGTAACTGCAGCCATGAAATGGAAAGACTCTTGCTCCTTGGATGAAAAACTATGACAAACCTAGGCAGTGTATTCAAAAGCAGAGATTGCTTTCTGACAAAGGTCCATATAGTCAAAGCTATGGTTTTTCCAGTAGTCACGTACAAGTATGAGAGCTGGACCATACAGAAGACGGAGAGCTGAAGAATCGATGCTTTTGAATTGTGGTATTGGAGAAGACTCCCGAGTGTCACTTGGACTGCAAGGAGATCAAACCAGTCAATCCTAAAGGAAATCAACCTTGAATATTCATCGCAAGGATTGTTGCTGAACAATCAGTTTGGCCACCTGATTTGACTCATTGGAAAAGACCCTGATGTTGGGAAGGATTGAGGGCAGAAGGAGAAGGGAATAGCAGAGGATGATATGGTTAGATAGCATCACTGACTCAATGGACATGAATCTGAGCAAATTCTGGGAGATAATGGAGGACAGAGGAGCTGGCTTGCTTCAGTCTGTGAGGTTGCAAAGAGCCAGACATGACTTAGCAACTTAGCAACAACAGCTGTACTATTTATCAATACTTCTTCTTTTTATGGCCAAATAATATTTCATTATATGAATATACTACATTTTATTTTTGCATTTGTCCACTGACTGATATTTGGGTGTCCCCCCGACATTTTGTCTACTATGATGAATGCTGCTATAAGTATTCCTACACAAGTTTTTGTGTTGGCATATATTTTATTGCTCTGGGGTGTATATCTAAAAGTTGAATTGCTGGGTCATGTGGTAGCTCTGTGTTTAATCATTTGAGAAACTACAAGAATGTTTTCTAAAGTGACTGAAGTATTTTATATTCTCATCAACAGTGTGTGGGTGCTCTGATTTCTCTACATCCTCATCAGCTCCTGTTATTATCTGACCTATTAATTCTTGCCATCTCAGTGGGTGTGAAGTGGTATTTCATTTTGTTTTCGATTTGCAAACTTTCTGTTGACTAATGATATTGAGAATCTTTCCATATGCTTATTGGCTATTTGTATATCTTCTTTAGAGAAATGCTCATTTAAAAAACCAGGTTCTGGCAGATGGCGTTACCTGGAACCTGAGAGGCTATACAAGGGTGTCGGAGGCCTGGTGAGAGACAATGGCCAAGAACAAACTAAGAGGGCAGAAGTCCAGGAATGTATTCCACATAGCCAGCCAAAAAAGCTTTAAGGTTAAAAATAAAGCAAAACCAGTTACCACTAATCTTAAGAAGATAAACATTGTAAATGATGAAAAAGTTAACAGAGTGAATAAAGCTTTTATGGATATACAGAAGGAACTGGCAAACTTCTCAAAAGGCCTTTCCCTTGAACCTCTGCAGAAACAACTGATACCTCAGCAGTGTCATGAAAATGTACCAGTTAATGTTGATGAAGCTACCAGATTAATGGCTCAGTTGTAATATACCAATGATGCATCAAATTCCCCAAAAAGACCAATAAATTTAATCTTTTATAAAAAAAAAAATAAATAAAAAACCAGGTTCTCTCTCTTTTTTTTTTTTAAATGAGCTGTAATAATTCTTTACATAACCTAGATGTAAGGTCCTTATCACATATGTGATTTAAAAGTATTTTCTTTTGTTGTATTATATATATTGTGTTTTTTATTTTTTTTAATGGTGTCTTAGAGAAGGAAATGGCAACCCCCTCCAGTACTCTTGCCTGGAAAATCCTGTGGACGGAGAAGCCGGGTAGGCTATAGTCCATGGGGTCTCAAGGAGCGACACGACTGAGCGACTTCACTTTCACTTTGAAGCACAAAAATTTTAAATTTTGGGCTTCCCTGGTGGTCCAGTGGCTAAGACTCCACACTCTCAATGCAGGAGGCCCCAGTTTGATCCCTGGTCGGGAACTAGATCCCCCATGCTGCAACTAGGAGCTCGAATGACACAACTAAAGATCCCCTGTGCCACCCCATGCCATAACGGAGATTGAAAATCCCATGTGCCACAACTAAGAGCGGGTGCAGCCAAGTAAATAAATAAATATTTAAAAATCCTTTGAATTTTAATGAAGTTATTTTTTTTCTTCTGTTGCTCATGATTTTAGTGTCATATTTAAGAATTCTTTGTCAAATACTGTGTTTTCTATGAATTTTATAGTTTCAGCTTTTACATTTAGGGACTTTGATCCAGTTTGAATTGTTTGGTATCTGTTGTTAGGTAAAGATGTTTTGATTACCTACTATTTATCTAGTTGGTGAGGGAGGTATCCTCTATCATAAATAGTATGAGATGGCTGAACACATAATATCTAGCACTGGACAGATGAAATCCAATAGAAGATTATCAATCAATCATGCTTGCAGCCCCAGAGAGGACACAGCATATCATACAGAGCCACATGGGGGCTGCACTTGAGAATAGTAAGGATAAGCAGAGGCTGTGGGAGCCAGACTTTGGAATATCCAGAGGATGAGGTGATCACTGGCTCCCACGGGAGATCATTGGCTTGTTTGTGATTGGCTTGTTTAAATTTCATGGACTGGCAAGGAGATAAAGCCCATTAGACTGAGGATGGAGTGTGTTGTACCTGGTGCAGCTGACAGAGGAACTAGTCAGATGGGAAACCTTTCCTGTGGGGTGGGGGGCATATCTCACAAGAACAAGGAATCTTATGCTTAAGACTTTGGGGCCCTGCAAGGCTCAAAGAAGTCAACGCAGCACAGGAAATGTTAGACTTTGTAATGTGCTGTGCTTAGTCACTCAGTCGTGTCTGACCCTTTGCAACCCCATGGACTGTAACCCGTCAGGCTCCTCTGTCTGGGGGTGGGTTGCCATGCCCTCCGCTAGGGGATCTTCACAACCCAGGGTTGGAACCCAAGTCTCCTGCACTGCATGTGGGATTCTTTACCATCTGAGCCACTAGGCAAGCCCAAGAATACTGGAGTGGGTAGCTTATCCCTTCTTCAGGGGGTCTTCCTGACGCAGGAATCAAACCAGGGTCCCCTGCATTGAAGGCAGATTCTTTACCAGGTGAGCTATCAGGGAAGCCCAGATTTTGTAATACCAGAAAACAATTCTTTTGTATGTGGCCATCCAGTTGTCCCAACACCATTTGTTGAAAAAATTATTCCTTCCCCATTGAATGGTCTTGGCAACCTTGTTGAAAATCAGTTGTCCCACAGATGTATGTGTTCAGTTCTGGATTCTCAGATCTATTCCAGTGATCTGTCAGTATATATCTTTTTCTAGTACCACACTGTCTTGATTAAAAAGCAGAGACATTTGTCAACAAAGGTCCATCTAGTCAAGGCTATGGTTTTTCCAGTGGTCATGTATGGATGTGAGAGAGTTGGACTATAAAGAAAGCTGAGGACAGAAGAATTGATGCTTTTGAACTGGGGTGTTGGAGAAGACTCTTGAGAGTCCCTTGGACTGCAAGGAGATCCAACTGGTCCATCCTAAAGATCAGTCCTGGGTGTTCCTTGGAAGGACTGATGTTGAAGCTAAAACTCCAATACTTTGGCCACCTCATGTGAAGAGCTGACTCATTTGAAAAGACACTGATTCTGGGAGGGATTGGGGGCAGGAGGAGAAGGGGACGACAGAGGATGAGATGGCTGGATGGCATCACTGACTTGATGGACGTGAGTCTGAGTGAACTCCGGGAGTTGGTGATGGACAGGGAGGCCTGGCGTGCTGCGGTTCATGGGGTCGCAAAGAGTTGGACACAACTGAGTGAGTGAACTGACTGACTGTCTTGATTTCCATTGCTTTGTAGTCAGATCAGATTCAGATCAGTCGCTCAGTCGTGTCCGACTCTAACCCATGGAAAAGAAATGCAAAAAAGCAAAATGGCTGTCTGGGGAGGCCTTACAAATAGCTGTGAAAAGAAGAGAAGCGAAAAGCAAAGGAGAAAAGGAAAGATATAAACATCTGAATACAGAGTTCCAAAGAATAGCAAGAAGACGCAAGAAGAGCAAATAGCAATAGCAAATAGCAAGAAGAGATAAGAAAGCCTTCCTCAGTGATCAATGCAAAGAAATAGAGGAAAACAACAGAATGGGAAAGACAAGGGATCTCTTCAAGAAAATCAGAGATACCAAAGGAACATTTCATGCAAAGATGGGCTCGATAAAGGACAGAAATGGTACGGACTTAACAGAAGCAGAAGATATTAAGAGATGGCAAGAATACACAGAAGAACTGTACAAAAAAGATCTTCACAAACCAGATAATCACGATGGTGTGATCACTCACCTAGAGCCAGACATCCTGGAATGTGAAGTCAAGTGGGCCTTAGAAAGCATCACTACGAACAAAGCTAGTGGAGGTGATGGAATTCCAGTTGAGCTATTCCAAATACTGAAAGATGATGCTGTGAAAGTGCTGCACTCAAAATGCCAGCAAATTTGGAAAACTCAGCAGTGGCCACAGGACTGGAAAAGGTCAGTTTTCATTCCAATCCCAAAGAAAGGCAATGCCAAAGAATGCTCAAACTACCGCACAATTGTTTTGTAGTACATATGGAAATTGGAAAGTGTGAGTTTTCTACTTTTTCTTATTTTCCAGGATTGGAAATATTTTCTTCATCCAACTTTAGAGTTAAGTGATTTTGGAAAAACTGGTGCTAGCTTTATGAAACCAGAGATATTATAAGACTAGTTAACCATGTTACCTGAAAAAGAGAAAAAAGCAGCCCATGTAACACTTGTTTTTTTTTTTAAATTATTTTTACATTTTAATGAGATTTGAATACAAATATACATAGATCATATAGTTAAGTTACATTATTAACTTCTTTAGCATTTTGTCAAAATAATGTTTATACCTGATATTTTATATAAAATAAAAATTTCACTATACTTACTATGTAAATTAGCCCCAAACAATTTGGCTGTTACCTTTAGCTATAAACAGATATGACAAATTCAAGCTGATTTGGGAAATTATTTAATCAGTTAGAGACAAAATATGTGCAAATGAAAATGAAATGTCATGTCTTACAAATCAATTTCAAGCTGAAATAATTTAATTTCTACATACAATTGGAGTTTTCCATACATATTAACAATGTAGTCAAAGCTACATTTTTACCTTTATATCACTATGATGTTTTTCAAGGATGTGTTAATATGAGTTACAGGAAATGAGACTGCATGTATAAAGTTTACCAGAATGAAACTTAGAAGGAAAAAACACAAATTATATATATTTTTATTAGGTTTATTGCATATTTATATTTAATATATGGACTTTACATTTAAATGACATTTACAAAAAATAAAAGCTAACGTTTCTATGTTCCTCACAATGGTCTGGCCTTGTGCTTTATGTACTTTTTAATCTTTAAATTAGCCTATAAGGTAGGCACTCTCATTATCATACCAGTTTTATAATAAAGAAACAGATGCTTAGAAAATTTAAATAACCTGCTTGTGATTATGCTGCTAATGATTGGTAAAGCTGAAATGAATCTCTGTCTTTCTGACTATAAAACTCATATTCTTATAAGACATGCTGTAATACTCCTGCTGCCTCTCATAATATTCTCATATTTAACGAAATTCTGGAGAACTGTATGACTAATAAAGAAAATACGAATAAAGCAAAAAACATTTCAGATTAATACTGCTCTTTCAAATAGAAATTTTATATGACTTTTCCCAGTGTACACTTCAAAGTCTCAACAGATGTTTGAACAAGATGTCTTGACTTAAATTTGCTCTAAGAATGTTGAGAAGTTTGATGGGATTAGTAGAAAACAGTTAATTGTCCATTTAAGTGCAGAAACTTTTTTTTTTATAAAAATCTGGCTTAAAAAAGGGATAGCTTGAATTGACTTAGAAGAAGACTTCAGGCTTTCTTTTTAAAATTAATTCTTTATTTCATTGAAGTACAGTTGATTTACAATAGTTCCAGGTGTACAACATAGTGATGTTGAATATTTTTGTAGATTACACTCCATTTAAAGTTGGTGTAAAGTACAGCCTACATTCCCTATGCTGTACAATATATCCATGTAGTTTATTTTTATCCACACTAGTTTGTACCTCTTTATCCCCTACCCTTATCTTGCCCATTCCCCCTTCCCTCTCCCACTGATATCCATTAGTTAGATCTCTATATCTGTGAGTCAGAAGCAGACTCTTTCTTTGTTCTGGAAAAAAACTGCCATGGGCCATTTTGTTACACAAAACTACCAAGGAAATTGGAGGAGTTTGGGAATCTGTGGCTCTAAGGGGCTGAACTGTCCTTTATGGTGCATCAAGGTTTGTCTAGGAATAGGTGTATCTGCATTTCTGCAGAAAGTGTTTCCTTTGGAGAAGAGTTTCTTTTTCTATATATGTCATCAAGCAGATCTATGCCTGCTAACTGGTGTGCTGCGATTATGTACTTGCTTTAGCAACAGCTCACAGGCAATCTGCTCCTGTGGACAGGAAAAGTCAATTCATTGAACACATACCTATAGAACATCATTTGTGGATCAGATACTGTGGAAGGTGCTAGAATACAGAAGGAAAAGTGATACAAAAATCCATGTAGCCTCTATTCTAGTAGAGGAAGGCAGATAACAGTGGTAAGTAAAATGTGTTGTGTATCAGATGTTGAGAAGTGCTCTGGAGAAAAATAAATGCAACAGAGAGTGGGGAATGTGTTAGATGGATTCCCAATGCTGTTTACATGGAACACACACGGATGCTCAGTCACATCGACTCTTTGCAACCATGAGCTGTAGCCCACTTGGCTCCTCTGTGCATGTTGATTTCCCAGGCAAGAATACTGGAGTGGGTTGCCATTTTCTACTTCCGGACACAGGGATCCAACCCATGTCTCTTGCGTCTCCTGCATTGACAGGTGAATTCTTTACAACTGAATCACCTGGGAAGCCATTGTTTACATATTTATTTAGAAATTACTTTAAACTTACAGGAAAAAAGGGTTCAAGAAACTACTGTTTATATGAACCATAGAGGAAGTAGCTATCACTCCTGAACAACTTTGTCCTACACAACCATAACAGAGCAATAAGAATTAGGATATTAGCATCGATCCTTTACTGCCATCTCATTTTGTTTCATCAGTTGTTCTTGTAATGTTCTTTATGCAATAGGACTCTAACTAGGATCACGTATTACATTTGGTTGTCATGTCCTTTTTGTGTCCTTCAATCAAAAACAGTTTTTCATTGATGGGGGAATCCTTACACAATGTATACGTGTATCAAATTATTATGTTGCACACTTTAAATATCTTAGAATTTTATTTGTCAAGTATATTTCAATAAAGCTGGGAAAAAGCACAGTTTTTCGATGTTTCTTTGACTTTCAACCTTGACACTTGTGAAGAGTTCTGGCTGAACATTTTGTAAAGTGTCCCTGTATATGGATTTATCTGATGATTCCTGATGATTAGATTCCAATTATACATTTTTGGTAAAATGCAACATAAGTAAAGTTGTGTTCTTATTTTATCCTGTCAAGTGATAGGCGATTTCAGTTTGTCTCATAATTGATAACGTTAACTTTGATCACTTCATTAAGAAGTAGGCATCACCACTGTAAAATTACTCTTTTTCCTTTTGTAATTAAAAAAGCATTTTATGAGCAGGTATTTTGAGAGTATGTAAATGTCCCATTTTGCATTGACTTTCATCCACTAGATATAGCATCTATCTATATTTCTTGCTTGATTACTACTATGATGGTCCATTAGTTTCACTACATTTATTAGTCATCATTCTACTACAGAGAAAATCTTTCCCTTCTCTCCATTTATTTGTTATTTTAAATCTTTATATCAAGGTGAATTCATGAATTTTGTTTTATTCAGCAGGTTATATTTTTTTAGCATTGTTATTTAATTTTTTGTTCAAATTTTCCCAGATTTGGCCAGTGGGGTCCCTTTCAAGCTGACATCTATGTCATTTTGACAAAACCTCATCTTTGTGCACTTTCTTTCTCTCTAGCATGTTAGATGCTTCGGGTTTATCTTGTAATTTCTCTGCCCTGCCCTGTAATCAATCACTTTAAAAGATCCCTGGAAGTGGAAGTTTAGTTCAGTTCAGTTCAGTTGCTCAGTCGTGTCCGACTCTTTGCGACCCCATGAATTGCAGCATGCCAGGCCTCCCTGTCCATCACCAACTCCCGGAGTTCACCCAGACTCATGTCCATTGAGTCAGTGATGCCATCCAGCCATCTCATCCTCTGTCGTCCCCTTCTCCTCCTGCCCCCAATCCCTCCCAGCATCAGTCTTTTCCAATGAGTCAACTCTTCGCATGAGGTGGCCAAAGTACTGTAAGTGGAAAATAACACTGAATATTTGGAAACTAAGATCTGAGTGCTAGATATGCTTGTGGCTAATAAGAGTTTGCTGCCCCTAGATCTTTTTAATGGACAGAGCTGGGATTATATGTATGATTATACACACATATACATATACACATTTACATACATGTTTATTTCTATATCTAATATACTGAAAGCATGAGTTAATATTAGCTTCCAGCTCCAGTCCAACACCACAGTTCATTTTAATTTTCTCCTTTTCCACATTTGTAAATCCCTTCTCCCCCAGTAGAAACTTGGCTGCCATTACCTTTAACATGTTTTTGTATTAGATCACTTCTTGCTGAATATAACCAGTTTCCTGATGCTGCTACCAGCCCTCACTTCCTCATGGCTGAACTCTTCACTCTCTACTCATCTTTTCCTTTTTAGATCTTGACATCTGACTTTAAGCTTCCTCTGACCGTGGTCCATTCATTGATGTCTTCCTCATCCCATCGATTCTTATGTATTGCACAGGTTTGCTGCCCCTTAACTCTACCCTGCATGAATGTTTAATTTTCTGGGCTTCGGAGTAAATTATTTAGGAAGGCAGGAAGAATACTAGGTTGCCATTTTTAATGGAATGGTCAGGAAACACCTTGCTAAGAAGATTAAATTTGAGGGATGGTTTGAAGTTGGTGAGGGAGTGAATCCTGCGGGTATTTGGAGAAGAGTATTCCAGGCAGCGGTAGTAACATGTGCAAAGGCCCTGAGGCACAAAGATATCCTGTGAGTTAAAGGCAAGGAGGCCACCATCACTGAAGCAAATGAGCAAAGGAGAGAGTGATAAATCAGGTCAGAGAGGTATCAGGAGGCCAGATTCTGTAGGACTTTGTGGACCAATGCACAGTTTTGGCTCTTCTCTAAGTAAGCTGGAGTGCCATAGGAGGGCTTTGAGCAACAGAGCAATGAATTTCACTTTGGGTTTAAAAGGTGACATTGGTTCCTATGTTGAGAATAAACTCTGTATGTGAGTGGTGATGAGGGGATGGAGGGAGATGGAAGTTGAAAGCAAGTAAAACAGCCAAAAATACTCTTAGAGTGATGAGAAGAGAAATTAGCTATGGAGGTCATGCAAAGTGGTCAGGATCTGGATATATTTTGAAGGGAAAGCTGATGGGATTTGTGGTGGGTTAGATATAGAGCTTTGTATAAAAGATATATAGATAACACATACTTAATCACTGAAATGTAAGCTTAAGGGAGTCAGAGATGAGAGTTGGACTGTAAAGAAAGCTGAGCAGAGAAGAATTGATGCTTTTGAACTATGGTGTTTGAGGGGACTCTTGAGAGTCCTTTGGACTGCAAGGAGATACAACCAGTCCATCCTAAAGGAGATCAGTCCTGGGTGTTCCTTGGAAGGACTGATGTTGAAGCTGAAACTCCAGTACTTTGGCTACCTAATGCGAAGAGCTGACTCATTTGAAAAGACCCTGATGCTGGGAAAGATTGAAGGCGGGAGAAGGAGACGACAGAGGATGAGATGGTTGGATGGCATCACCGACTCAATGGGCATAAGTTTGAGTAAACTCCGGGAGTTGGTGATGGACAGGGAGGCCTGGAGTGCTGTAGTCCATGGGTTCGCAAAGAGTCGGACATGACTGAGCAACTGAACTGAACTGAACTGTACTGAAAATGTTTTAGTTTATTTTCTTTTTCATGAAAAATCTGCACAATCACCACAGATACAGTCTGTTGTCCAATCTCCAGCTCACTTTTTGCCAGCACCAACATTGGCCTTTACATTCCCCCTGACTTTCTGCATTCTGTTCTTGCATTTCTTTTACTGTTTTCTTGAGGTCTTTTTCTTCTCATATAGGCCACGTCTTGCAAGCCTGTGTTTGCGCTCATTCTTCTTTGCATAATCCAGGGAATGGTAAATCATGCCAAAGCCAATTGTCTTGCCACCACCAAAATGGGTTCTGAATCCAAATACAAAGATGACATCTGGTGTGGTCTTGTACATTTGGCCAGTTTTTCCCGAATTTCTGTTTTACGTACTGTTGCCTTTCCAGGGTGAAGAACATCGATGACCATTTGTTTCCGCTGAAGCAGTCGGTTGGTCATGAACTTCCTGGTCTGGATAGTTACTGTGTCTTTCACGATGGCAGCTGATCTTTAAGCAGCCAGGGAGGAAAAGAGCGGAGTCAGAGATTTTTGTTTTTGATCAGTTTTTCTTACTGTTATAGCCCCAGCTCCTAGAATTATACTTGGCATGTATCAAATATTCAACAAATAATCGTTGAATGAAAAAAAAAGAAATAGGAATCCTAGTCTTTGTACTTTTTGAGGAATTTGCATTTTTTCCTTTAATGGGGTGTGTGGAAATTACCACTAAAAAATATTGGGAAGCCTGTATTTAGTCAACTGATAAAATGTGACATGAGTACAATGAAAAGGACTCAAAAGGGCCAATGAAATTATACTTTCAAATACTTACTGTTACTAAAAATATCTTCTAGAAACCAAAACAAGGGAAACTGAAATGTTCTGATTGTGTTCAGTAGTTCACTTCAGGGTAGCAGTTCTCACTATGCATATGTGAATTATGGTGCACATGGATGAGTGGTAAGAAATTTACTACCTACAGTGAGGAAGAGCCAAAATTTGAGTAGGATTTGCTTGAAGTAATAAAATAAGAGCACATATGATGATCATTTTTATTATAATAGATCGTCCCTTTTTTTGAACCAAAGAAAGCAGAACATTTGCAGCAAGCATGCTGGAAAATGTACATTAACTACAGTGTCTCATTTATCCCACACCCACAGTGTAGATTGGTACAAACTTTCTAGAAAGATATTGACAGTAAATACTGTCAATATATACTTAAGAGAAATCTTAAGGATATATATATATAGGAAATATATATACTTAGTTGGAAATCTTAAACATCTGTGATAGTTGACACCATGATTCCTACTCCATATCCCCCTTAGGGTTTTTTACATACATGGATTGGCCTATTTCACCAACCTAGCTACACAAAAGGTCACATTTAGTTTAAAAAATTTACATAATTCATGTAAATTTGTCAAGCTTCCGCAGACTCAAAGTAGTGGAACATCTGGTCACTCACTTTTGAAGTTGTTCCCATGTACATTGTTGAAAAATTTAGTGGGCTTAATTGGCCAAAATGATTGTCTTTCCCAGAGATACTCTAGGCAGAAGGGCAACCAAAGAATGTGACTGACCCTCTGGTTTATCTTGCCACTAACATTTTATTCCACCCACATTCCTACTATCCATGTCGTTGGCTATGATAATGGCATTATCATCACTATGATGACTGGCACAGGCCACAAAAGTTCTATTTGCAGATCTAACTCTCTTAGTCTTATAGTCAGGCATGAGTGACCCACTATTTAGTTACCCACAGATGCAGCTTTTATGATTACAAAATGTTACATATGTTTATAGATAATACAAAAACTAACCACCAATTAACGTTTCAGACCATTTCTCTCTCTGTTTTGGGGTTCTTGCTGTAGTTCTTTTTTTAATGTTTAGCTATTGCACTTAATATTGTATTTTTTTGTACTTTTGATTTTTATAAAATGTAATTTTAAATAGTCGCAATATATAACATTATATTACCAAATTTATCTAAGTAATCCCTGAAGAAGTGGGACTGATTGAATTTAAGTTGCTTTTTGGTCACTTTTTCCTTTTTCTGTGTTCCTAATGCTAGGATTTCAGTTGAACAGGTGAGGGGATTAAAGAGTTGGACTTTTAAAAGGAACCATCGATGGAAATCAGATTGGGGCAAATAAACTGACATATAAAAGAATTTATTGCATGTATAGGTAACTAGCCCCATTATAGCTCTCACTTTAAACCGTGTTCTGACTCAGGCCTGGAGGGGGAGGAATCACAGGGCGGTGGCTCCAGCTACACATCATTTGTTTTTTTCCCGGGTTGTATTTGCATGATACTGAAACAACCCCACTGAGAAATTAAATTCAACAAAAATATGCCTTTCTTGTTTCAAATCCTGTCATGCTACTAATGGCTACTAGAGGGCAGCAGAAACCAGGAACTGGCAGGAAAAGCAGTAACTTGAATAGACTGAAGAGGCTCTGCCCAGACCTGAGAACCATCTGTTCAGGGTTGAGACAGAAGATTGGGTTCAAAGAGTCTGTCTTAAAGGCCGCTTCAGTTACTTGAGAAGAAAACAAAATAAAGCAATAACAAGAGTGGCAAACCTTAAACGTTTTGGAGGATTGAAACAAACAGATGGGGACTAGCGGGAATCACCAAGGGTAAGCCAAAAGCCACAGGTGACCAGGTTACGCATTCGAAGGAGAGAGTAGAGGTGAAGCTGTGGTAAGGTCTCAAGTGCCTGGATCAGGGAAGCAAGACATCTGAACGAAACTGGGGGTGTCAGAGGGCTATGACCACATGCCATCATCCGAGCAGACCCTCCACTGAAGAGCCCACAGGCGAGGGCAGCAGCTGAGCAAATGTTAAGGCATAACAATCTCAAGAGGTTATCTCCTGAGAGATAACATGTTAATAAGATGGTTTCTAATTTATGGTAGTAGAAAGAACATTGGGCAGGAATTGAGATCTGGATTTAAGATCTAGCCATCAACTAGTTGTAGGACTATAAAAAAGTGTCTTACATTTCTTTGGCTTCTGGGTTATCATGGACAAATTGGGGGGTTGGATTGGATGAATTCTATGATACCTAAGGTACTTGAAATTCTAGGGATGAACTGATTGGTCACCAAAGCCATCGCCCAGTTGCACTGTGTAGGTAGGCTGAGATGACAGTCCAGCATTCATCTTCCCGTAGTCTACACACTGTCCTCACGCAGCTAGCCAGACGGTTACAGTCCCACCGTTTTTCATTTGTACTTCTGTGAAGATAGAAGCCAGACTACTTGATGTTTCATACTGTGTACTTGTGAAAAAGAAAGAAGGACCAAGCTTTCCCAGGATTTGATGATCCTGTTTCAAATACACTGGTGTGTGTCTTTGGGAAATCTTAAAAACAAAACAAACTGCAAAAGAAAGCACATAAACTCACTGTTGCAGTTCAGACTATAGTTGCTGATACTTTGTGTTTGAGTTAGGGCGACTTTTAGGATCTTTAAGATATTTTAGACTTTTCTAATCAGAGCTTATATTTTGAATTCTAAAGTACTAGAAAATGATAAGCCCATTGTCAAAATGTTCATCATTTCCTTAACTATCACTGTAGGATTACAAACAACATTTTTAGTTTTAAATCTCTTAAATTTATTTGTAATCTTATTTAAAATGGGCATTATTGCTGTTTGAACTTTATACCTTTATGGAAGAATTTAGTAAGTAGATAATTCTAAAGAGGCTGGTTTATAGTTGTTAGACTATAAGCATTTTTGAAAACATACTCTTGTGAATAGACATGGAAGAATGTGGACATTTAAAATCTTCAAACAACTTTAAGTCTGCTTTAAATAAAATTTGACCTGCTTTTTCATCTAATTTATATAAAGAATTAAAAAATATTAAAAGTGATGCATAGTTGTATTGATTTTTGAAGCAGGCAGATATCATAGACATTGTCTGGAACAAGTGGTTCTTGACCTTTTCACTGCTAAAGGCTCTTTTAATTAATTTTTCTCCAGTGATTCAACATTTTGAAATATTTTGTCTATTTTTCCTCACCAAGAGCACTCCTTAAATGATAATTAGGTTTTTCATTTTAAATTAATCTGAACACAGAACTACTGATCTCTTTAGCATGAGTTCAGCAATGACACCATCCTGAGATAATGAAATTCTACCATGTAAAAAAATTCTAGTATTTAGTGCAGACTTACTGTGAAAAAATACATTAATTCTATTATAGTTTTGAAATTTTGAAAATAGTTTCAGAACTCTGGGGAACTACTTCTTTTCCCTACCTCTCCCAGTTTACAGATATGTAACTCAGTCAGTTGTTTAGTCAACCTGATACAAGTCCAGGGCTCTATCTACAATACTGAGTGTTCCCTCTTCTATAGGATTAATCATTACAGTTTATGGTAATGAATGTAGTTAAGTTCATACTTCTCACAAAAAAGTGAATCTAGAAATTTGGATTGGTTGATATTCTTTCTTTCTTTTTTTTTCATAGATGGCAAACTGAACAAATTTAAATTTAGGAGGCATCCCAGGTAGCAGATTTAAGGAACTAAATTCTAGACATTTCTTGGAATGTAAGTTCTTCCTTTTGGAATCCTTCAAGAGTTGAGATATTATTTAGTTTTGACAGCATGTTGATGTGACTAATTTCATTACTTAAAATTTACTGCATACTAACTTAGTTGCAAAAAGAAAAATTTTAAATCCTGACCCCATAGAAGCCAAACAATGACACTGTATTTGCGAGTGTGTGTCTTTGTGTTTGGTGATTACAGAATCAGCCTTCCTTTTCCTGTCCATAAACATGTAACATATGTATAGTTTTCTAGAAGTAAGAATGAAGACTGAGTACTCCTGAAATATCAAAGTATAGGTTACCTATACTTTCTACTTAAGGAACTAGCTTGAGCTCTTCCTCTCTCCCTCTCTCTATATATGGCCAAAGCTATCGCTTGACATTTGCTTCTGTGATGCCTTCAGTTCAGTTCACTTCAGTTCAGTTGCTCAGTCATGTCTGACTCTTTGTGACCCCATGAATCACAGCACGCCAGGCCTCTCTGTCCATCACCAACTCGCAGAGTTCACTCAAATTCATGTCCATCAAATCGGTGATGCCATCCAGCCATCTTATCCTCTGTCATCCCCTTCTCCTCCTGCCCCCAATCCCTCCCGGCATCAGAGTCTTTTCCAATGAGTCAACTCTTTGCATGAGGTGGCCAAAGTACTGGAGTTTCAGCTTTAGCATCAGTCCTTCCAATGAACACCCAGGACTGATCTCCTTTAGAATGGACTGATTGGATCTCCTTGCAGTCCAAGGGACCCTCAAGAGTCTTCTCCAACACCACAGTTCAAAAGCATCAGTTCTTACGCGCTCAGCCTTCTTCACAGTCCAACTTTCACATACATACATGACTACTGGAAAAACCATAGCCTTGACTAGATGGACCTTTGTTGGCAAAGTAATGTCTCTGCTTTTTACTATGCTATCTAGGTTGGTCATAACTTTCATTCCAAGGAGTAAGCGTCTTTTAATTTCATGGCTGCAATCACTATCTGCAGTGATTTTGGAGCCCCCCAAAATAAAGTCTGACATTATTTCCACTGTTTCCCCATCTATTTCCCATGAAGTGATGGGACCAGATGCCATTATCTTCATTTTCTGAATGTTGAGCTTTAAGCCAACTTTTTATCTCTCCACTTTCACTTTCATCAGAGGCTTTTTACTTCCTCTTCACTTTCTGCCATAAGGGTGGTGTCATCTGCATATCTGAGGTTATTGAGATTTCTCCTGGCAATCTTGATTCCAGCTTGTGCTTCTTCCAGCCCAGTGTTTCTCATGATGTACTCTGCATATAAGTTAAATAAGCAGGGTGACAATATACAGCCTTGACGTACTCCTTTTCCTATTTGGAACCAGTCTGTTGTTCCATGGCCAGTTCTAACTGTTGCTTCCTGACCTGCATATAGGTTTCTCAAGAGGCAGATCAGGTGGTCTGATATTCCCATCTCTTTCAGAATTTTCCACAGTTTATTGTGATCCACACAGTCAAAGTCTTTGACATAGTCAATAAAGCAGAAGTAGATGTTTTTTCTGGAACTCTCTTCCTTTTTCCATGATCCAGCAGATGCTGGCAATTTGATCTCTGGTTCCTCTGCCTTTTCTAAAACCAGCTTGAACATCTGAAAGTTCATGGCTCATGTATTGCTGAAGCCTGGCTTGGAGAATTTTGAGCATTACTTTACTAGCGTGTGAGACGAGTGTAATTGTGTGGTAGTTTGAGCATTCTTTGGCATTGCCTTTCTTTGGGATTGGAATGAAAACTGACCTTTTCCAGTCCTGTGGCCACTGCTGAGTTTTCCAAATTTGCTGGCATATTGAGTGCAGCACTTTCACAGCATCATCTTTCAGGATTTGAAATAGCTCAACTGGAACTCCATCATCTCCACTAGCTTTGTTTGTAGTGATGCTTTATAAGGCCCACTTGACTTCACATTCCAGGATGTCTGGCTCTAGGTGAGGATCACACCATCGTGATTATCTAGGTCGTGAAGCTCTTTTTTGTACAGTTCTTCTGTGTATTCTTGCCATCTCTTCTTAATATCTTCTGCTTCTGTTAGGTCCATACAATTTCTGTCCTTTATCGAGCCCATCTTTGCATGAAATGTTCCCTTGGTATCTGTAATTTTCTTGGAGAGATCTCTAGTCTTTCCTATTGTGTTGTTTTCCTTTCTTTCTTTGCATTGATTGCTGAGAAAGGCTTTCTTATCTCTCCTTGCTAGTCTTTGGAACTCTGCATTCAGATGCTTATATCTTTCCTTTTCTCCTTTGCTTTTCATTTCTCTTCTTTTCACAGCTGTTTTTAAGGCCTCCCTAGACAGCCATTTTGCTTTTTTGCATTTCTTTTCCATGGGGATGGTCTTGATCCCTGTCTTCTGTATAATGTCATGAACCTCCTTCCATAGTTCATCAGGCACTCTATCTATCAGATCTAGTCCCTTAAATCTATTTCTCACTTCCACTGTATAATCATAAGGGATTTGATTTAGGTCATACCTGAATGGTCTAGTGGTTTTCCCTACTTTCTTCAATTTAAGTCTGAATTTGGCAATAAGGAGTTCATGATCTGAGCCACAGTCACCTCCTGGTCTTGTTTTTGCTGACTGTATAGAGCTTCTCCATCTTTGGCTGCAAAGAATATAATCAATCTGATTTTGGTGTTGACCATGTGGTGATGTCCATGTGTAGAGTCTTCTCTTGTGTTGTTGGAAAAGGGTGTTTGCTATGACCAGTGCGTTCTCTTGGCAGAACTTTATTAGCCTTTGTGCTGCTTCACTCTGTACTCCAAGGCCAAATTTGCCTGTTATCCCAGGTTCTTGACTTCCTACTTTTGCATTCCAATCCCCTATAATGAAAAAGACATCTTTTTTGGGTGTTAGTTTTAAAACGTCTTGTAGGTCTTCATAGAACCATTCAACTTCAGCTTCTTCAGTGTTACCAGTTGGGGCATAGTCTTGGATTACTGTGATATTGAATGGTTTACCTTGGAATTGAATAGAGATCTTTTTGTTGTTTTTGAGATTGCATCCAAGTACTGCATTTCGGACTCTTTTGTTGACTGTGATGGCTACTCCATTTCTTCTAAGGGATTCCTGCCCACACTAGTAGATATAATGGTCTTCTGAGTTAAATTCACCCATTCCAGTCCATTTTAGTTCACTGATTCCTAGAATGTTGATGTTCACTCTTGCCATCTCCTGTTTGACCACTTCCAATTTGCCTTGATTCATGGACCTAACATTCCAGGTTCCTATGCAATATTGCTCTTTACAGCACTGGATCTTGCTTCTATCACCAGTCACATCCACAACTGGGTATTGTTTTTGCTTTGGTTCCATCCCTTCATTCTTTCTGGAGTTATTTCTCCACTGATCTCCAGTAGTATATTGGGCACCTACCGGCCTGGGGAGTTCAACTTTCAGTGTCGTATCTTTTTGCCTTTTCATACTGTTCATGGGGTTCTCAAGGCAAGAATACTGAAGTGGTTTGCCATTCCCTTCTCCAGTGGACCACATTCTGTCAGACCTCTCCACCATGACCCGCCCATCTTGGGTGGCCCCACATGGCATGGTTTAGTTTCATTGAGTTAGACAAGGTTGTGGTCCATGTGATCAGATTGACTAATTTTCTGTGATTATGGTTTCAGTGTGTCTGCCCTCTGATGCCCTCCCACAACACCTACTGTCTTACTTGGGTTTCTCTTACCTTGGACGTGGGGTATCTCTTCACAGATGCTCCAGCAAAGCGCAGCTGCCGCTCCTTACCTTGGATGAGGGGTATCTCCTCATTGCCGGCCCTCCTGACCTTGAACGTGGAGTAGCTCCTCTCAGCCCTCCTGTGCCCACGCAGCCACCAGCTCCTTGGACTGGGGTAGCTCCTCTCGGCCACCGCCTCTGACCTCGGGCGTGGGGTAGCTCCTCTAGGCCATGCTTCTGCATGGTCCAGCATGTCAGAAGTCCTCTATTAATCTTTTTTTCTTAATGAAAATATGCAAATATGTCATCTTGGAGGGTTAAGACAATGGTTTATTATCAGTAAACCAAATCAACCTGAACTATTTTGTTAACTAATAGAGAATAAGGATGAGAAATAGGAAAAATTAAATTTGGAAGAGTGGTAAGATAAAGGACAATGGACTTTAGAATGTTCTAGTGACAGACAATAAAAGCCAGAGTTACTATGAATGCACCAGGGGCCTGGAGTTGAAATCAAAGAATAAGTGAATTTTGTCTTATTCTTAATTTTAAGTTAGTAATATACACAAAATTTTGTTTAGAGGAAAATCAAGCTTTTAAGAATATATTTGAAAAATGCCATATTTTTGTACCTATTTCTGACACTAGTATAGCATTGGGACCCTCACTGCCAGACTTTACATTTAATATGCAGTCACCAATAGAGTAAAATGAAAACTGTATGTGTATATATATTTAAAGATAATTTAAAAAATGACTCCAGTCTTATGCATAAAAAATGCATTATATTTGTATTTTTACTTGCCTCCAGAGAACACTTAGAGAAGGGCATTTCTAGAAACAGGATTAAATATTTTGAGTCAAACAATTAGAACTCTTCAATGGCAACTGTTAAAAAAAACACTCAGAACTCCTTGGGGACAGACCATTGTATGGTTTTATAAAGTCTTGTGGCTCATACTTGCATGGTGTGTTAGTGACAAAATCTGGCCTAGAGTCAGATTTCCTGCTCCTCTTGATATGCTCAGTCCACAAAGTAGGACCTTCTGTGCAACTGAAAGTAAACCTAAATTAAGAATGTTTTAGTTTCTCTGTTTAATAATAAGAGGTACCACTTTTCATGAAAGTTTTGTCATGAGCCAGGTGTTTACATGAATCGGCTGCAGTCTTCACAGCCATCCTGTAAGGTGGTGATAACTAACACTGAGAGGTGGAATAGTACAGAGTTTAGGAGTGCTGGTTATGGATCGCAAGGAATAGTGCCTGTCACCTATCTGGATTTGAATTCCACACTCTTGCTTAATGGTCAGGTAAACTTCATTTCTTCGTCTTCACAATCTAGATAAGTAGTTGTTGTTTTTGTTGTTCAATCACTAAGTCGTGTCCGACTCCTTGCGACCTCATGGCCTGCACCACGCCAGGCTTCTCTGACCTCCACTCTCTCCCAGAGTTTGCTCAAATTCATGTCCATTGAGTTGGTGATGCTATCTAACCATCTCATCCTCTGCTGCCCCCTTCTCCATTTGCCTTCACTCTTTCCACCATCAGGGTCTCTTCCAGTGATAAGTAGTACCTATCCTATAATGTTGCTGTAAATGAGAAAGAGGAGAGCAGCACCTGAGAATCAGAAGCTGGCCCAGCTCTATCAGCTAGGGCTTGGCATTCTAGATGCTAGCTTGACACTGGCAGCTCGGTTGTGGCATTTTGCCTGATGAACATAAACAGGTTTGTGTGTGCGTGCTCACTTGCTTAGTCATGTTTGATTCTTTGTGACCCCATGGAAAATCATGGGGTCAAATACAAAGCTATTTTCCACTCTTTTGAACTTTCCCTAAATTACTAATACAGTCCTGAATCCTAGTCCTTTCTAACACCCACCTACTGAGATGCCTCACAGTTCTCCCTAATATATGGTCTCCCTCATTGTCACAAGTCAATAAACCCAACCTCATTTGACCAAAGGTATGTTCTTGGTGGTCCTGGGCTAGAGGGCATTGACATGAGGAATGAATGAGTTAATCCACATAAAGAACTTAAAATAGTGCCTGGCTCCAAGTAATTGTTCAATGAATATTATCTATATAGTGTTTTATAATTTTGTAGATAGTGATATGGAAACTCAGAGAGGGCCGAAAGCTGGGAGGATGTGGTGCTGTATTTCCAGTTCAGGCTTATTATGCTCCAGAGCCCATGTTTTTACTACACCATACTACTACGCTTTGACTCATCACCATTGCTTCCCTGTCAGGGGGTGCCTGTATTGGCCCTTGGGATTCTAATTTTTTCTTGATCTATGGCTTCCCTGGTGGCTCAGAGGGTAAAGCGTCTGCATGCAATGCGGGAGACCCGGGCTCCATCCCTGGGTCGGGAAGATCCCCTGGAGAAGGCAATGGTAACCCACTCCAGTACTCTTGCCTGAAGAATCCCATGACGGAGGAGCCTGGTCGGCTACAGTCCATGGGGTTGCAAAGAGTCGGACATGACTGAGCGACTTCACTTTCACGTGTTTAAATAAAAATTCTTTTCCTTTAAACAGCATTAAAAATCAACTGTTAATCTTTTTCATTTATGTAGCAGCTTGTTAGGTGAAAGACCTTCAGATTTTCTTTTACTACAACTTTACTCTTTTGATCATGGTAAAATTCTCTTTTATCCTTTGAAGTCTCATTGACTGAAAAGACTGTGGTAAAGAATGTTAACTTAGATCTTTTGCAAAATAAGGTAGCTGGGAGACAAGAATGGCAACAGTCCCAAGCTAGCACCAGGGTGCAGAAGACTGAAGATGAGAGCCCAAGCATTAAGCTTCAATGAAACCATCCAGCCAACTGCTAACATGATAAGGGAATAATGTCAGCGAGCTTCAGGAAAAGACAACACTGACAGCCAGAGCATGTTTGACTTCCATAGCGTAAGGTAAAAGATTAATAATAAATTGGACCATGGATCTAGGTGCCTTTCGCATCCACTCATTTTCTAATTTATCATTCTTGGGAATTTCTATGTGTTCTGAGGTGGATGGAGTGAGGTCTTATGTATGTATTTGCTTTATGGAAAGACTTCTAATTGAGTTCTTCCTAAACTGTGTGTTTTGGAAATGCTGGTATTTTAGGAGGTATTCGTATGTTTTCTATAAAAGACAACCTAAGGGTCAATTTTTGGTATTGTTCTAATTGAGTCTACTTGAAGATTCACAGATGCATATTAAAAGATGTTAAAAATGAAATAAAATATGTTTAATTTTATGTCAGGCATTTCCCAAATTCATTTAAATTTAAGACTTTTTCCTTAGAACATATTACCACCACCATCACCACCACCACCATCACCATCACAGTTAACGCTTACGGAGGGCTTACCATACAGTAGACACTGTTCTAAGTACTTTGTATATGTTAACTCATTGCCACAACAGTGTTGTTATTGCCAGGGAGGCTGAGGTGTAGAGCAGTGACATGACCTGTTCAAGGTGACACATCTAGTAAAACAAAGCAGAAATTCCTTTAACTGCTCCTGTCTTAGGAGAAAAAGTGAGAAGTCCTTTTTTGACTTGAAGGAACAAAGAGAAAAGTACTAGATTTATTCAAGTATTCTGTCAACATTTGTTGAGAAACTAGTATGTGCCCTGAGAAACTGGTATAAACAACAGCTATTCAAAGTGCTGGAGATACAGCACTGAGTAAGACAGACAGGATCCCAATTCTTATGGCGTTTACATTGTAGTGGGAATAAATAGATAATAACAAATAAGCACATAAATAAACAAACAAAAAAAGGGTAGTGATAAATGTTATGTTGTAAATAAAAGAGTGGTCTACGTATGGATTAACATTAGGTTAATTATTCTTGAAAGTTCATTGCAATGTCTTATTTAATAACTTCATCTGACTAACTAAAGCAGAATAATCAGTTTAATCATAGCCTTTTACTAATAGTCTTTCTGGTTTATTGATAAGGTATGTGTTTGCTTATTGGGAAGTCATCAAAGAAGTGCTTTTATATTCTTTATATTCTTAAAGAAGTGTTTCCCAAAATGGGATAAATGAAGTACTAATTCCCAGGAATTTTAATAGTTGTGTATGTATGAAAATATTTTTGTGGTCAAAGGAGTTTGAAACAAGTTTCTAGCAACATCAGTCACCCGGAGTTTCCAATACATCAGTGATTTTTTTTTCTGGCAAAAAATGTAGTGTACAATATTTTAAACTTATTTGACCATGGAACTTTCTCTTGTGACAACTTCTCATGAGAGTTGTATTATGCGGACCCCACTTTGAAATGTATTCCATTAGAGCTATCTCTGTTTCTTTTTTAGCACAGCACATTTGCGGCGCTACTGGGTTGCCATAATTATTAGCTCATTTAAAAGAAGTTTTGATCTTTTGCATTGACTTAGAGTAATTCCTTATTAAATTCTCCTTTGTTGTTAGAATTCAGATCTAAGAGAAATAACATTTCATAGAAAAGTGCTATTCTTTCATATTCTGAAGTCTTGTTAATTCTGTTTGCTGGAGTTTGGGTTAGTGGGACTAAATATTCTGATTTTTTTCCCATGCTTGTTTTATTTTTATGGTTCAGTCTTTCTTGATCAACCTGTGCTACTGTTGGGATCTGTTGGGCACTATGTGTTATGTATTCTTTCTCTATCAATAAGAAAAAGAGAGTCCACCTTTCTATCTCTGCCATATCACATGGATAGAACATAAAGAGACATAAAGTGAAGTGAAGTCGCTCAGTCGTGTCTGACTCTTCTCGATCCCATGGACTGCAGCCTACCAGGCTCCTCCGTCCATGGGATTTCCAGGCAAGAGCACTGGAGTGGGTGCCATCGCCTTCTCTGTGAGGATAAAGACTGTGCCTTTTTTCCTGTTTCCCTGGTTCACAATAACAACATCATTCTGGTGGGGAAAGCAGACCAGTTTTGGCAGCCCTGGTGGGAAAGGTGGATCTTGCATTTACCTAGGTTGGGGGCGGGAGGGCCCTCTCTGGAGGGAATGCTAAATGGGTATATATGAGTGAGACAGGAGGCTCTGGGTTCACACACCCCTGTGACAACAGGGCAGGCTGGGCTGGGGGCCCTGCCCTTGAGTTTCTGAAGTTTTGCATAAATGTACAGTGAAAAATGTCACTGATACATACAATTATCAAGGGCAAAAATTACTACCAGTTCCTTGTACATTCTTCTAGAGATACTATATATAATATATCACACATATTTATAGTATTTACACTCAGATACATTTGCACTTATATTAAAGGAGATCAGCCCTGGGTGTTCTTTGGAAGGAACGATGCTAAAGCTAAAACTCCAGTACTTTGGCCACCTCATGCGAAGAGTTGACTCATTAGAAAAGACTGATGCTGGGAGGGATTGGGGGCAGGAGGAGAAGGGGACGACAGAGGATGAGATGGCTGGATGGCATCACTGACTCGATGGGCGTGAGTCTGAGTGAACTCCGGGAGTTGGTGATGGACAGGGAGGCCTGGCGTGCTGTGATTCATGGGGTCGCAAAGAGTCGGACACGACTGAGCGACTGAACTGAACTGAACTGAACACATATAAAACTTCCTTTTGTGAACACAATGTAAAAAATGTAATAGCAAACTATTCTACCGCACCACACTTTATTCACTTTGCAATTTATTTTGGGAATCTTTCTATATCAGTTTATAGAGATCTACATAATTAACAAAAAAGAAAAAAGGAATTAAAGCTATTGCAATGTATTCCATTATATATATTGTTAAATTTATCTGTTTATATTCCACTGTATAGATTATTATAGTTTAGTCTCCATTTCATAGACACTTAGGTGATGTTTAAATAATTGTGTAAAACAAAATAACTCCTTAAATATTAGTCTTGTTATGGGGTAAATTTTGCCTTGATGTTATTATATTGATAAATTTGAGGTTTCTATACTAATGTTTTACCATTTAAAAAGATTTTCTACTTGTTATTTGATTTAGTATAAAAAAGTTTGCAGATTTCCAGAATACTGAAATTTGAAAACTCGTGCTGAAAACAGTAGGCTTTTAAAAACCTAACTGGTTTCCTGTATTAAAATTCTTTATCCTTGCCAATATCGTATGTTTTCACATTCATTACGTCATAATACTAGCTACATATTTCCTCTCCAAAATTCTATTTTAAAAGCTTTTAAGCTTTTCCTTTTTGGATTTAAGACCCAGGACTCATCTGCATGGATTATTGTTCTGAAGTGCAGTACCACTGCGTGTTTGGTTGAATTCTTTCTATATAAACAAGTCACGAATAATATAAATGAGCTTAGATTGGATCAGATACAATGAGGGTCGAAGAGTGATGGTTGATGCAAACAAGTGAAGTGATTAGTATTGTTCCTGCTGCAAGATGAATTATATTATGTCATGCATTAAAACAATGGCTTGTCCTTCAGGATATCAAAGACTTTTTAGCAAACCATATAATGGGAAGTATGCAGTCCTTTATCATTTCAAAAAAAAAAGTGAGCTTATAAATAACAGTTTTGAGAATTATTTTCAAGTTTCACAGACCAGTGTAGTGCCAGCACTGATGAGAATGGACACACCTTGTCTTTGCTAATGGACAGCACAGTGTATTTATTGTCCTTTTTGCTCCGCGGTGCTGTTCTGTGATGCCACATAAGCTGTTTTGATCTCTGGGTACTTTAGCTTAAAGTGGACCAAGAGCTCTTCTACCCTTGGGGGTGTTAGTAGGATTCTAATGATTCTGTTTGATCTCCCATGCTAAACGCAAATGAAATAAATCAGTAGAAATACACATAGTGAGTATATCAAAGAGTTATTTCTACTTCTGGGCATAAGGAGTTGCTAAGCAACCTGTGTCAGACTTCATGGTCATCTGTTAGAAAGGACACAAAGCCAATGCTCACTCCAGACACATTAGATCGTAAATGAAAAAAAACTATTTTGTTGGATTCAAGAAAAAGCTCCTTGGATGAACGTATAATGGTTTCAGGATATGATGTATCTTTTTGCAGATGTGCTTAGGGGAACAATTAAATAGGTAAAAAAAAATCAACATTCAATCCCAGCAGACAGGAAGGACAAAGAAAATAAATGACATTTTCTTTGAATTATTCTCACTTCCCAGGATCTACCTTCAGAACACCGTGACTATCTATGGGATGTAATAACCTTAACAGTACGTGCCGTGAGCCTTCCAACAGCAGGGGAGTCTGCAGTGTACCTTTGGAATGTGGAATTTTATTGATAATAAGAAAATTACTTATAATCCTCTTTTACATCTTTCTTCAATACGACATTTTACGATATGAACTTTGTAACGTAGAAAAGAGCTTTGTCAAAGCAGAGAGGCATGGGATAGGTTTTGGGCTAAGTGTAATAAAGCTATCCAAGGCACAGAGTGTGGAAAAATTATGATATTCACTTTGCAGAAATTATATGTTCAGTATCTAAAAATCGCTGATGATTTTTCTTCAGTATTTTGTGTAGATAAATATTTTTCTTCTGATATGAGATTATTGTTTGGCCCATCACAGCATTTCATTATGTGCTAGTTTTTCTTTTTTTAATCGGAATGCCTCTATAGTACCATTTACTGGCAACTTGACCTTAGAAAGTTTTTTTAAACTCATTTCAGCCTCCAATTTTCTTGACTGTAAAACAGAGCTATAAATAATCCTCTCATAGAATTGTGATAATTTTATGAATTAATAGTTATATAAAATACCTAGTGGATAGTATGTTTTAAGTTGCATGCATGTGTGCTCAGTTGCTTCAGTCATGTCTGACTCTTTGTGACCCCATGGACTGGAGCCCACCAGGCTTCTCTGTCTACAGGACTCTCCAGGCAAGAATACTGGAGTGAGTTGCCATGCTCTTCTCCAGGGGTCTTCCTGAGCCAGGAATTATACCTGCAGCTCCTGTGTCTCCTGTATTGCAAGCAGATTCTTTACCCACTGAGCCACCTAGGAAGCCGATAATTATTATTATTTATGGCATAGACTATTAGAACAAAGTATTCTAAGTAGGATTATTGCATTTTGTCTATAAGGGCACAATGATTTTTAAATGGGAAAGTACATTAACTCATGTTTTTTGTGAAGTTTTTTTTTTAATTAAACACATTTAACTGAAACTGAAATAGTCATTACACTGAAGTTTAAAAAAAATATTGTTCATTTGCTAAGTCGTGTCTGACTGTTTGTGACCCCGTGGACTGCAGCTCGCCAGGTTCCTCTAACCTCCACTGTCTCCCGCAGTTTGCTCAAATTCATGTACATTGAGTCGGTGATGCTAGGTAACCATCTCATCCTCTGCTGCCCCCTTACTCTTTTGCCTTCAATCTTTCTTAGCATCAGAGTCTTTTCTAAGTCAGTTCTTCACATCAGGTGACCAAAGTATTGGAGCTTCAGCTTTATCATCAGTCCTTCCAACGAATATTCAGGGTTACTTTCCTTTATTTTTTATTCTATTTTTTTAACTTTAAACATTTTTTGTATTGGGAGTATAAGCCAATTAATAATGTTGTGAAGGGACTCAGCTGTACATATGCATGTATCCATTCTCCCCCAAACCTCCCTGCCATCCAGGTTGGCACATAACATTGAGCAGTGTTCCAATAAGTCTATGTTGGTTACCCATTTTAAATATAGCAAGGTGTACATGACCTTCCAAAAATCCCTAACTTTCCCCTTTTCCCTGCATCTCTAAGTTTGTTCTCTGAGTCTCTTTCTGTTATGTAGGTAAGTTCCTTTGTATCAATTTTTTATTTTTTTTTAAGATTCCACTTATGAGGAATGTGATATATTTCTCCTTCTGTTTGACTTACTTCACTCAGTATGACACTCTCTGTGTCAATATGTATTGCAGCAAATGGCATTATTTTATTCTTTTTAATGGTTGAATAATATTCCACTGTATATATGTACCACATCTTTATCCATTCCTCTGTCAATGGACATTTAAGTTGCTTCTATGTCTTGGCCATTGTAAACAGTGCTGCAATAAAAGTGGGTTGCATGTATCATTTTGGATCATGTTTTTCTCAGGGTATGATTGCCTTTAGGATTGACTGGTTTGATCTTCCTTTGCAGTCCAAGGGACTCTCAAGAGTCTTCTCCAGCACCACAGTTCAAAAGCATCAGTTCTTTGGTGCTCAGGCTTCTTTATGGTCCAACTCTCACACCTATACATGACTGCTGGAAAAACCATAGGTTTGACTAGATAGACCTTTGCTGGCAAAGTAATGTCTCTGATTTTTAATATGCTGTCTTGGTTGGTCATAGCTTTTCTTCCAAGGAGCAAGCATCTTTTAATTTCATGGCTGCAGTCACCATCTGCAGTGATTTTGGAGCCCAAGGAAATAAAGTCTGTCACTGTTTCCATTGTTTCCCCATCTATTTGCCATGAAGTGATGGGACCAGATTCCATGATCTTAGTTTTTTGAATGTTGAGTTTTAAGCCAACTTTTTCACTCTCCACTTTCATCAAGAGGCTCTTTAGTTCCTCCTCACTTTCTGCCATTAGAGTGGTATCATCTGCATATCTGATGTTGTTGACATTGATCCCCGCAATCTTGATTCCAGCTTGTGAGTCATCCAGCCTGGTATTTCACATGATGTACTCTTCGTGTGTGCTCAGCTGCTCAGTTGTATCTGACTCTTTGCGACCCCATGGACTGACAGGTTCCTCTGTTCATGGGATTTTCCAGGCAAGAATACTGGAGAGGTTTGCCATTTCCTCCTCCTGGGGACTTTCCTGACCCAGGTGTTGAACCTGAATCTCCTGCATCTTCTGCATTGGCAGGTGGATTCTCTATTACTGAGCCACTTTGGAAGCCCTGAGGTACTCTGCATATAAGTTAAATAAACAGGGTGACAATAAACAGCCTTGATGGACTCCTTTCCCTATTTCAACCAGTTAGTTGTTCCATGTCTGGTTTGAACTGTTTACCTGCATACAGGTTTCTCAGGAGACAGGGAAGGTGGTCTGTTACTCCCATATTGTCAGGAATTTCCCACATTTTTTTTGTGATCCACACAGTCAAAGGCTTTAGCGTAGTCAGTGAAGCAGAAGTATGTTTTTCTGGAACTCCCTTGCTTTCTCCATGATCCAATGAATGTGGGTAATTTGGTCTCTGGTTCCGCTGCCTCTTTGAAACCCAAATTGTACATCTGGAAGTTCTTGGTTCACATACTACTGAAACCAGTTTGAAGGATTTTAAGTTTAACCTCGCTAGGATGGAAATGAACACAGTTGTACAGTAGTTTGAACATTCTTTGGCTTTGCTCTTTTTGGGACTGGAATGAAAGCTAATCTTTTCCAATCCTGTGGTCAGTGCTGAATTTTCCAAATTTGCTGACTTATTGAGTACAGCACTTTCACAGCATCATCTTTTAGGATTTGAAAGAGCTTAGCTGGAATTCTATCACCTCCACTACCATTGTTTATAGTAATACTTCCTAAGATCCAATTGACTTCACACTCCTGGATGTCTGGCTCTAGGTGAGTGACCACACTATCGTGGTTATCTGGGTCGTTAATACCTTTTTTGTACAGTTCTTCTGTGTATTCTTGCCACCTCTTAATCTCTTCTGCTTCTTTTAGGTCTTTACCATTTCTGTCCCTTATTGTGTCCATCCTTGCATGAAATGTTCCTTTGATATCTTCAATTTTCTTGAAGAGATCTCTAGTCTTTCCCATTCTATTGTTTTATTTTATTTCTTTGCACTGTTAATTTAAGAAGGCTTTCTTATCTCTCCTTGCTGTTCTCTGGGAACTCTGCATTCAGTTGGAAATATCTTTCTCTTTCTCCTTTGCCTTTTGCTTCTCTTCTTTCCTCAGCTATTTATAAGGCCTCTGCAGACAACCACTTTGCCTTCTTGCATTTCTTTTTCTTTGGGATGGTTGTGATCACTGCCTCTTGTACAATGTTATGAACCACTGTCCATAGTTCTTCAGGTACTTTGTCTACCAGATCTAATCCCTTGAATCTATTTGTCACCTCTACTGTATAATTATAAGGGATTTGATTTAGTTCATACCTGAATGGCCTAGTATTTTCCCAACTTTCTTCAAGTCAAGCCTGAATTTTGCAATATGAATCTTGTAGTCTGAGCCACAGTCAGCTCCAGGTCTTGCTTTTACTGTCTATATAGAGTTTCTTCATCTTTGGCTGCAAAGAATATAATCAGTCTTACTTCAGTACTGACCATTGGGTGATGTTCATGTGAGAAGTCATCTCTTGTGTTGTTGGAAAAGGGTGTTTGCTATGACCAGCATAAAAAGAAAAATTATATCTATCTTTGAAGTGTAGTTCACAGCACATTTTCTTTTTGGTTCTGCAATAAGTATAAAGTATCTAAATTTTGTCAGTAAATGAATATTTCTTTCTATAACAAATTATAATGTCTTTAGCATACAGACAATACAAAAAAAACTAGTACCCATAGTTCAAAACTCTCTTACAGGTTCATAGAGTCTCCTTGGAGGCATAGACCAGCACTTTAGTTTTGGAGAAGAATTTTTGTGTTGAATTTTGTGAGTCTGTTAAAAAATCTGTTAACATTTTTTACAATGATGAGTTCAGTGTAACTAAGAAGTCAGTTAGGAAGAGAGATAGAAGATCCAGAATCCATCTTTAGGGAGTCACAGCTCATCTTTTTTAGGACTAGTTGGGCCTTGGTATTCTCTCTGTTGCAGTGGAACATTTGTTGATTTATTCAATGACTGTTTTTTTGCGTGCCTACTGTGTGTGCTAGGCACTGTGTGAGAGATGCTGCGCATATAGTGGTGGACAAATTCTAAGTGAAGCCTGCCCTGTTGGAACAGTGGGAAAAATAGTAAAGTACTAAGTGCCTTGAAGGAAATGAACAGGGTGAGGGATAAATAATAGTGCTGCTGGGCTGGTTGAATGAGTTGCGACTAAATAAGGGAGGGTGGCTGGGAAAGATCTCTGAGCAGTTGGCATTTAGACTGAAACCACTCAGAGCAAGGTTGACCCCCTGGACCTCAGCGTTCAGCGTGAGTAGTTCTACCACAGCTGATGTGCCCGTCAATGACTGACCTTTCTTTGTCTTCAGGACTCTTGAGTTCGAATGAGATAGCATGGTTTCCCTCTCCTTTTCCTTGTGGAAGTCTTCCACTTTTATCTTTGTTTTTGGAGACAGCTGTTTCATTTTACTGATAGATGCTGTGTCATCCTTAAGCAAGCCAGCACTTCTTTCATTTTATGAGGCTTGTTTTCTTCCACACATTTTCATTTCAACCCGTGTCTTTTCATATAAATTATGAGCTTTAAAAAAATAAACTAAACTAGACTGTTGGTAGAGATCAGGGAGGAGCTGTAATCAACGTGTTAGAGTGGGGTGTTCCATTTTTCCATATTTTGATTACCAGTTTCTCATAAACAATTGAGCATGGCTTAAAAAGAGATTTAGAAGGTCATTTATGTGTTACTAATCTACATTTTCATAGGATTTTAAGTCTTTCAAATTGTTGTGTTATATATATTTAGAAACAAGACTCTGGTTTAACAGCAATAGCAAAAGCATCCTCGCATTGTCAGGAGTGGTGTTTTCAATTTGGTTAGCTTTCAAAACACCCATGAGTTATAACATTAGGAGCATGTTAATCTGTACAATTTGAACATTAATAGATTAGCATTCACGTTTATACATTTATATGATTAAAGCTTAAAGAGCACAATTTCTATTTTAATACAAATCAGTGTCTACATGTCTGTTTGGATGATTGGGAGTTCTTCGAATTTATAATTAGCATCTAACAACTGCTAAACAGGTATTATAAGAAAGAAAGTCAAACAATATGAAACATGAAACAGAATGCCACATTGTAATAACATCGGTAACCCAAGTTTTATCTGCTTTGTGTTAAATGCACTATGCTGCCGCTGCTGCTGCTAAGTTGCTTCAGTTGTGTCTAACTTTGTGACCCCCATGAATTGTATAGTCTGCCAGGCACCTCTGTCCATGGGGATTGTCCAGGCAAGGATACTGGAGTGGATTGCCTTGCCCTCCTCCAGGGGATCTTCCCAACCTAGCGATTGAACCCAGGTCTGCCCTATTGCAAGCGGATTCTTTACTGTCTGAGCCACCAGGGAAGCCCAGGAATATTGGAGTGGGTAGCCTATCCCTTCTCCAGAGGAACTCCCCAACCCAGGAATCAAACCATCGTCTCCTGCATTGCAGGCAGATTCTTTACCAGCTGAGCTAAAGGATACACATGTGAATCAGTTATGTAGATAAAAGAACTGATTAGAATTTATTTTTCTCTAAGGCTTTTTAACATTTAATTATTCTACTAATTCATTTTTGGCTGTGCTGGGTCTTCATTGCTGTGTGCTGGTTTCCTCTCGTCGTGGCGAGTGGAGGCTACTCTAGCTGTGAGGCATGGGCTTCTCATTGTCATGGCTTCTTTTGTTGTGCAGCACGGGGCTCTATGCCGCGGGCTTCATTAGTGGCAGCCCACGGGCTGAATAGTTGTGGCTCCTTGGCTCTAGAGTATGGCTCAGTAGCTGTGGTGCACAGGCTTAGTTGCTCCAAAGCAGGTGGGATCTTCCCAGACCAGGGCTCGAACCCATATCCCATTGGTAGGCAGATTTTTAACCACTGGATCACCAAGGAAGTCCCTCCCGAAGGATTTTTTTATTGCTTACCTTTAATTAAACAATAATGGAAAACTAAACTGTAGTACAGTAAAATTTTCTATTTGTGGGGATAAGAAATAAGCCTAATTATAAAACATAAAGAAAGGAACTCAGTTATATTGAAGAATGAGAAAATCATATTTCAGTTCAGACTATATATACATTTTTATAAGTGATTTTTCAGACTGTATATTTTTATAAATCATACATATATGTTATCGTCATAAAGCCATATATCATTATATCATTTTTCATATATACCATACACCATTTTTCAGACTCTAACTCCATATAGACATACACACACACACACAGAAGTCGCTCAGTCGTGTCCGACTCTGCGACCCCATGGGTTGTAGCCCACCAGGCTCCTCAGTCCATGGGATTTTCCAGGCATGAATACTGGAGTGGGTTGCCGTTTGCTTCTCCAGTATAGACATACAGACATACCCATAAATACATTGACACTGACACTTGGGTACAAACATGAAAAGAATTTCATTTAATTTACAGGACAGTGTTTTGAGGTTTTTAAACACTTAGGATAATTTTCTGTGGCTCAACCGGCATTTTGGCTATGGTTATTAAGACTTGGAGTTACAGCAATAAATTTAATTCAATCTTATTAAAGTGCTAGTTTATCTTTAACTGACTAATAGGATCACGAAATACTGATGTGTCCAACTTGACCTTCTTAATGATCCGAATCAATTATTCCAGCAATATATCTTTGTAGTCACTTCATTAATGGCCTTGCTAAGGTACCCCCAGTTTCTGAGAATAGACCCTGCTTTACCTAAACGACTCACTATGCCATCGCTTAATAAATTAGTTTAAAAAAATTCTGCTCTCCTTTAAAGAATATTCAGACTGAAGACAAAGCTGCTTTTATTGTGGCTTGACTGCCATTCCTGCTTAACGTACATTAGTTCTGTTAAATGTAACACATTGAGTGAATACATGGGGAAAGATATGGCCTAGGTAACTGCTGTCTTTTCATCCTAAGTTTTCTGAGTCTCAACTTCGGAGCCCTGGTTTGTAAAATGAGGCTCTAAGTCCAAAGTAGAGGAAATGTAAAGAATATTTGCTTCTCCCCTCCTACTGTCCCCACTTTCAAACTAATTTAAAAAATTGCCAGATTACTATTATATATTTATCATATATCCTCCTCCTTGAAGTCAAATAAGGAGTTAACAGGGCATAATTAATCAATTATTTTATTTAAATATTTATTTCCTAATGTGCATTTCTATGTCTTCCCTTTCAGCTTGAAGAGGAAGTATTTATATGTATACTTTGCTTGTGCATAATTTTCTATCCTTCTTTTCACGTGCATCTTCCCCCCTCTTATGGCAGTTGTCGGCGGCTGTAGTCCAGACACCTTGAGTTGAACATCACTTGAGAGGGTTCTTGGGTAACTGAGAGTTTAATCCCTTTTCACACCCTTTTTACTAGCAAGAGAACCAATAAGGTTAGAAGGAATGATCAGAGAGTTTTGCTTTACTGCAGCTGCCACTTAGATTCATGGAGGTCTGAGTAATAAGCATTGTTGAAAAAAATGGTTTTGATCACTTTAGATATTTTTAAAAAATCTTGACAAAAAGAATAGGGAGGGAAAATGGAAGTATGTCTGATTAACAAATTTAAGGTAATATACTACTAACTCTGTTATTCTGTATTCTTCCAGAGGTTCTTTATAGATGCAAATGTAAATATCTTTTAATTTTCTTCCTTCAAAGAAATCATGATATAAGATTATTCTGTGTTTTATGTTTCAAAAATTTTACGTGTGTTTAAAAAAAACCAGGCATATATTTGCATACTAGACTTATTTTTGATTGCTAACAGAATGATGGTTCAAAATGCAAAAATAAAGACAAAAAAAACAAAACTTAATCTTTATTTTTTGTGTACAAATGTATATTTATAAGGATTTCCCAAGTGGCTCAGTGATAAAGGACACACTTGCCAATGCAGCAGACACAGGAGACAGGGTTTGGATCTGTGAGTCTGGAAGATCCTCTGGAGGAGGAAATGGCAACCCACTCCAGTATTCTTGCCTGGAAAATTCCATGGACAGAGGGGCCTGGTGGGCTACAGTCCATAGGGTCACAAAGAGGCAGACCCAACTGAGAATGTATGCATGCAAGGCATGGAATTATAAACATGTAATTTTTAAGTGCTTAGTGATTTGGTAGGCATCATTAACAGCTATGAACTTTCACTTTTCTCTGAAAGACAGTTATTATATAATTCTGGAAATAAGGTACACATGCCTTTGAAAAGCTAATCCTTATGTCAATGTATTGTAGTTTTCGTATATATCTAGAAGACATTATGTCCGTGGAACTCATTCTTGTCATTTGATACCAAAACTTCTTTTCATAGAAAAATTGCTTTTTTATTTGTGTAATGAAGAATTTAAGAATTCAAAAAAACTGCAGAAAAGAAAGTGATAAATATTATCTCCGGTCTCACTACCCCCAACAAACAATGTTAAGTGAACATTATTCCATAATTTTTCTATGTATGTATATAAATAGAGGCTAGAAAGAAAGCTTTGAAAAATATTTTTCATGAAACAGGATCATGTTGTGATATCTTAAGAATGAAATGCATTGTTTTATTTGAATTTAGAGGTAGCAAATTAGAAGGACTGATGCTGAAGCCCCAATACTTTGGCCACCTGATGCAAAGAGCTGACTCATTGGAAAAGACCCCTGGGAAAGATTGAAGGCAGGAGGTGAAGAGGATGACAGAAGATGAGATGGGTGGTTGGCATCACTAACTCAATGGACATGAGTTTGAGCAAACTCCAGGAGATAGATAAGGTAAGGAGAAGGACAGGTAAGCCTGGCATGTTGCAATCCACGGAGTGGCAAAGAGTTGGACACAACTTAGTGACTGAACAACAACAAGAGGTAGCAAATGAAAATAAGATGGAGTGAAAGAAGTTGCTAACTGCACATTGTTAACATTTGGAGTTGAGGCCACTGGCCAATGAACTCACAAGTATAGGCAGTGTGCTCCACGAGGGGCAAGTTTTTTGAAAACACCACAAGGGTTTCTGGCCCAATGAGTGGAATTTAATAGTAATACTTGCTACAGAAGTATTATTTTAAGATTGAGTTGATGTATCCTGCTGTAAGATCCTAAAAAGGGAACTCACTCAGTGGGTCTGATGTAGTGGATGCTATGCCGAGAAGTTCTGTTTGTGCGTGGCACCATCTTCCAAGAACACGCATGGGAGGTCATGCCTGATTTCCACTCCAGACCCTGAAGAGACTGAAATGGAAGAGCAGGCTGCAGCTGAGAAGGCTGTAACCAAGGAGGAACTTCAGGCGGAACGGACTGCTCCAGCTCCAGAGTTCACTGCTACTCAACCTGAGGTGGTGGGCTGGTCCAAAGGAGTGCAGCTGCCTTCTCTGCCTATTCAGCAGCTCCCCATTGAAGACTGGAGTACTTGGCCTTCCACTGAAGACTGCTCTGCAGTTCCCACTGCTTAGGCCACTGAATGGGTAGGAACGACCACTGAGTGGTCTTTAGCTGTTCTTCCACACACTCTTAAAATGGAAATTTGGTTAACAGAAAATAAACCATTTCTAAAAAAAAAAAAAAATTTGCTAAAACTCAAATGTTTTGAGTCATTACTTCTTAAAGGATCCTTTTAAGATTAAATAAAAAGATGAAGAAAATCATTAAGAATTTGGAGGCTTTTTAAAACCACATCTTCAATTCAAGAGGGTGTTGATTGACTTCTTTTTGATGATGGGGAATTAGTACTCTCATGTTTTCTTTTATAATATTTTTCTTTAATCTACTGGTATATGTCAGTAACATTATTTTCATACTGTCCAGGTTTCTGGCATTTACATTCTATTCTATAAGCATAATCTATATGCTTTTATTTATATTCTACTTAAATGGAGACACAGTTCATCACTTGTTTTTACACTGTTTTACCAACCCTGAGTTTGTTATTTTCATTCATTCTATAAAAGTAGCTTTACATTTTGATATATTTTACAAAGCAGTTTCTGAACTGCTCATGAGTTTTGTGGTCCATAGATTCTTTCGTGCTTTAGAATGACAGACTGTTGATTTTATACTTGACTAATATCATGGCTCAGAGAAGGCAATGGCACCCCACTTCAGTACTCTTGTCTGGAAAATCCCATGGATGGAGGAGCCTGGAGGGCTGCAGTCCATGGGGTCGCTGAGGGTCGGACACGACTGAGCAACTTCACTTTCACTTTTCACTTTCATGCATTGGAGAAGGAAATGGCAACCCACTCCAGTGTTCTTGCCTGGAGAATCCCAGGGACGGGGAAGCCTGGTGGGCTGCCGTCTATGGGGTCACACAGGGTAGGACACGACTGAAGTGACTTAGCAATAGCAATATCATGGCTACATGTTGTAATAGAATTCTGTACATATTGTTCTTGTGCTTATGGCATAAAATATTGTGTTGAAATCCAAGGCCAGCCTGACTGAAGTTCAATAACTTAACTAGGATTTTCCTGAAATCTGATACGCTTTTTTGATTTGAAGGTTAATTCTTTTCTCCCCATGGAAATTTATTTATTAAGCCTTCTACTTAAAGGACATCAGTTAACTTTATTTTGAATCATCCTTATTTCTCCTTCATATTATTTGCTTTACTTTTATCTTTTTAATATGTTTGCATTTTAAAATCTGTTATTACTATGATTTTATCAGGTTTTTTTCTCTGCTGCTACTGCTGCTAAGTTGCTTCAGTCATGTCCGACTCTGTGCAACCCCATAGACGGCAGCCCACCAGGCTCCCCCATCCCTGGGATTCTCCAGGCAAGAACACTGGAGTGGGTTGCCATTTCCTTCTCCAATGCGTGAAAGTGAAAAGTGAAAGTGAAAAGTGAAAGTGAAGTCGCTCAGTCGTGTCCGACTCTTAGCGACGCCATGGACTGCAGCCCACCAGGCTCCTCCATCCATGGGATTTTCCAGGCAAGAGTACTGGAGTGGGGTGCCATTGCCTTCTCCACTTGCCACTGCCAGGCACTGTTAATTCTAAGTGCTTTAAATAAAATAACCCATTCAACTTTCTTGGGTTAGGTACTATTATCTCTCATTTTATAGATGAAGTCTCTGCAGTATAGAGTGGTGAAGAAACTTGTCAAGGGTCAAACAGCTAGTGAGTGTTGGAACCAGGATTTAATTCCAGGCAGCCTGACTCTAGAGTAATGAGTTCTCAGGTACCACCCTCCTCCTTCCTGTGGTCATGGGTGTGTCTTAGGTGACAGTTACCTGGGACAACAGAGCCAAGACAGAATGAACATAAGGAGCCAGGGTCCTTTTAACAGCTCCGTGGTGGTTTAGTCATCAAGCCGTATCTGACTCTTGTGACCCCATGGACTATAGCCCACCAGGCTCCTCTTTCCATGGGATTTTCCAGGCAAGAGTACTGGAGTCGGCTGTCCTTTCCTTTTTTCTCTAGACTAATAATTGAATTGTTAGCTATATATATCCTGTTACTTATAGTTTCTAATAGCTATTAAACTTTATTAAGCTGCTTTGATTCTCAATTTTTTCCCTAGACTCGTGACCTCTGTCTCTTCCTTTCTCTCTCCTTCACACTATTTCTCTCTTAACTGATTTTATGTGTTAACATAGCTAGGCTATGGTACGCAGTTGTTTTGTCAAACACAAATCTAGATGTTGACCTGAAGGTATTTTTTTAGGCATAATTAACATTTAAATCAGTGGACTTAGAGTAAAGTATATTACCCTCAAGAATGTGGGTAGGTTTCTAATCAGTTGAAGTCTTTAGGAGAAAAGAGCAAGGTCACCAGAAGAAGAAATGACTTTATATCCAGGCTGCCTTGAAACGCTTTTCCTGGCAACACAATAAAGCTGTCCTTGTCTACTTCACCCAAAATTGTCTCCAGGATCTGATTCGGCACCGGTGTACAAAGAGGCCGAGCTTTCGGTAGCATTGTCACAAATTGCAGAATTCTGCCACCTCCCCCACTTTTTAAAGTCTGGGAATATTGCATTGTTTGTAGATAGCACATTTTCTTTGTTCATTCATCTGTTGATAAACGTTTAGTTTTTTTTTCTACATCTTGGCTGTTATGAATAGTTCAGTGAACATGAGTGTGTAGATATCTCTTTGAGATCCTGATTTCAATTCTGTTGGGTGAATACATAGAAGTGGCGTTACTGAATTAAATGGTAGTTCTAGTTTCAGTTGTTTGAATTGAATCTCCATGCTCCTGTCTACAGTGGCTGTGCCAGTTTGCATTCCCACCATCAGGGTGCAAAGGTTTCAATTTCTCCTGCATCCTTGCTAACACTCATTGTCCATTTTTGAGCAAAACATATTGTGGTTTTGATTTGCATTTCCTTGATGATAGTAATATTGAGCATCTTTTCACATAACTGTTGGCCATTTTAGAAATCAATAGCAGAAGGAAAAGTGGAAAATTCACAAATATATGAAAATTAAACAGCACACTCTTGAACAACCAGTGGGTCAAAGAAGACATCAAAAGGGGGAAAAAAAACCCTCAAGACAAATAAAAATGGAAGGATAACATACCAAAACATGTACTGCAGCAAAAGCATTAATGAGGAACGTGTATAGCAATAAACACCTACAATAAAAAAGAAAAAAAATCTCAATTTAACTGTGTACCTCAAGGAACTAGAAAAAGAACAAACCTAGTTAGCAGAAATAAAACAGAGTGGAAAAACATTAAAAATCAACAAAGCCAAGAGTTGTTTTTTTGAAAAGATAACCAAACCTAAAAAACCTGTAGCCAAATTTACTAAGAAGGAAACAAAGAAAATTCAAATAAACAAAAGCAGAGTTGACTCACTTTGATTCCATGAGAGGCAGTGATTTTATTCAACAAATTATAATCAATGGCTGTGTATTTCTTTTATCTTAATTTATTTTTTATTGAAGCATATAACTGACTTATAATGTATTGATTTCTGCTATACGGTGAAGTGATTATTATATACATATATACATTCTTTTTTATATTATTTTCATACTGCGTATGTGCTGTACAATAGGATTTTGTTTCTTGTTCAGTTTGCATCTACTAATCCAGACCCTCAGTCCATTCCTTCCCCATTTTTCCTTCCCCTTGGCGACCTCGTCTGTTCTCTGTATCTGAGTCTACTCCCCATCAGAATATCACTCAGTTCATTTTCCCCAGATTTGGAGGTATTCAGAGACAACTTACAGTTTGGCTTTTGAGGGATAAGACTAAGTCCTTCACTATAAAATACCTGCCACTCTGCTCCAGATCCTCATCTTTTTTCCCCCTCTAGGCTGCTGTTTTTTGAGGTTCATGGCATTAGATTGCCTAGTTGCTGCTCCTGAATTTTTCCTGGGTTTTGCTATTTTTATTTCACTAAATTGAATGTTGGGAAAGGAAATTCTGTGCATCAGTTTTATTACACCATCTTAGCTCAGAAGTCCCCAATGATTTTTATTAACCGCAAAAATATTTCTATTCATTGTGCAGATATGGAAATTTGTAAATAGAAGATTAGGTGGGATGTATTACCATGTGAACAAGTACTTAATTACATTAGAGATGCAAATGTTTTTTGAGATTATACTTTTGTAAACAAGATGATCTTGTTATAATGGAGGATTTGTGGTAACTGCAATGTAAAGGAGCCTCAGAGGAAAAATTAGCAAAACTGAGTATGCGAACTATTTATTGCCCGTGTGAGTAGTATGCATAAAATCCAATGAATACCAAAGACCGTGTGCAAAATCACAACACAGTGCATTCTATTACACAGTCTCATTCTCTTCTTTTAAATATCTAGATTGCTTTTCATTTCTTGTAAGTGAACTGAAGAAATGTGTCTCAGACTGACACACTTCTGAATGTTTTAAATCTCTAACGATCAAAAACACACTTGGCAGAGAACTAATTTCACACCTCAGGCATTAAAATCCAGAGTCTGTATTCATTGTTTATTTTACATAATGTAAAACAGCATGAAGCATGATATATTACACAATGGGTGAATGGGAATTTTAGAAAGTAGGGCATCATTTTACATTTACACCTGGTAGATGACATTTTATATATTAGAAAATGTCCTGATATATCAAACAAAATGTTTTTTTTTTCAATCAACTGAATTTTTTGTTACTGTATACATTAAAGAATAAAAGATTTCTATTATTTGGTTATATTTTCTTAGAATATAATGGTAATTTTATGAGTTACTGTGACGTCAGTGTTAATACCCAATAGACCAGGCTTTGTTTTGTAGTTTTATTGATAGATTTGCTTATTTTTCAGCTGCGCAGGGTCTTGTTGATGTGTGGGCTTTTCTCCAGCTGCAGTGAGAGGAGGCTACTCTCTAGCTGTGGTGCCCAGGCTTTTCGTTGCTGTGGCTTCTCTTGCTGCTAAGCACCAGCTCTAGGGCATGCAGGGCTTCAGTAGCTGTGGTTCTTGGACTCTAGAGCACAGGCTTGATAGTTGTAGCTCATGAGCTTAATTATTGCCCGGCAAGTGGGATCTTCTCAAACCAGGGGACTGAACCAGCGTCTCCTGCACTGGCAGGCAGATTCTTTTCTACCAAGGGATTCGTTACTACTCAGGAAGCCTAGACTTTGTCTTAAATATGGAATATCCAAAAGTTAGAGAACACCATAAAATCTAGATTAATTAAATTATAATATACTTAGCAATAAATAGCTGGGCCAACTAAAAATAAGCCTTTAGGAATACAGTGATTCATTTTTTATTGTAAAACTTTTGAATCATTAGTGAGTATGTTAATTGCTGTTTGGTTGCTGGAGTCAAAAAGCTGGTATGGGTGTAATTTCTGTAATTTGTAAGTGTTTAAATTATTTCAGGTACAGTTACTTGTAAGGGCGACTTAGCATGCACACACAGGTAGTACCACCAGTTGTCAAAGGGACTCCTGGGTTTCAGTGGTACCAAAACAGAGGCCAGAGGTGACTACTGTTCCCAGTGGCTTTTGATGGTTCAGGCAGAGATGGAGATGTTTCAGGGGTGGCAGCGGTCCGTAGCATTTTAGCAGTCAGTGTGTTCTGGATTCTGGTAATCTCCTCTCCTCCCTTCTGTTATTTGAGCCCAAGGGGTTGTAGCAGCTTTTGTCGTTCTCATTCTCTGGTTTTCCTCACTTGAAACTTTTTGATCCTTCAGTCCTTTGATCATTTTCTGTAAGGGTTCCTTGTAGTAAATACTCTCTGTTTGAACTATTTAGCACAATTTCTGTTTTCCTAATGAGACTTTACTGATTCTGTACTGTCAGTAATCTTCCTGGAATCACCCCAAACTATTCTAAACTGGGGACCCTTTTTAGCCTGGTGTGGGCACTCTCATTCCATCTGCGTGGCTGTAGATCTGTCTTGGACTCAAGTCACCAGGGGCAGAGGTGCTCTGTGACTTTGTGCATGAGTGTGATGGTGAATATCATTTCCTGACAGGTACTGGCATTCCCTAGGGTTTGAATTTTTTTTAATACCTCTTATTCTTAAAAGAAAAACAGACTTATTCTGAACGTGGCGGTTTAGTCGCTAAGTTGTGTCTGATTCTCGCAATCCAATGGACTGTAGCCTGCCAGGCTCCTCTGATTCTCCAGGCAAGAATACTGGAGTGGGTTGCCATTTCCTTCTCCAGGGGATATTCCTGACCTAGGAATTGAACCCCAGTCTCCTGCATTGCAGGCAGATTCTTTACTGACTGAGCTATGAGAGAAGCCCAAAATGCAGTTCTGAATGGAACAGCAGTTTTCCATAGAAAATTCTAAGGAGTTAGTAGCTTCTCATTAGGTGTTTGAATGAATGAATGAATAGCTTGCTCTATGAGTGTGCATATGAGTGTGTGTGTGTGTGTGTGTAGTGTTTTGGGGAGCTGAAAGCTATACTGTAGGCTTTTGGCCTTTGGACCTTGCCTACTATTATACTTGATCCCTCAGTTTCTTTTGTTATATTGTCAGTTTTTGCTTTTTACTGAATATGTGAACTAGTTTCTAGTTCACATTTTACTTTGTATTTCCTGTTTACCTCTCTTAATTTTTTTCTAACTTTCTTACTTTTTGTAAGAATGGTAAAGTTTAGTTTATTCCTTTCAGCTTTTTAAATCCCTGGGCTGGTTTGTAAACTATAAATAGCATTTTCAGTCTTTCCATATCTATTGCTTAGAGTGAATAGAGCTCTAGTATTTTTAGTTATACAGTGAAATTTGCTAATATCTTTTTGAAGATCTCTAGATTTTTAGTTTCTAAAAATATCATACTTTAAAAAGCTTCTTGTTATGAAACATTTCAAACATATATGTTTTTGAAACCAGTATAATGAATTCTCCTGTGACAGGCATAACTTTAACAGTGATTGCAATGATAAAAAAAAGTGGCCAATCTCTTTCACCTATTAATGTTCCTCAGTTTACATCATTTCTTAAATAATCATTTCAGTATTTGTTTCTAAATGATATTCTTAAAATGTAATCACGATGCCATGATCTCTCCTAAAAATTTACCTAATGTCATTAAATATCCAGTCAGTGTTTAAATATTCCTGATGGTCTCATAATTTTATTTTTGTTTAAATAGGACTCTAAATAGGGTTCACAATAGCAAGCAGTTGCAAATATTCATCTGAAATCTAGTTTAATTTGTATTTCTACCCCTTTCTCTTTTTAATTTTCCAATTGCAATTTATTCTGCACATTTTCTTACAATATGGATTTTGCCAATTGCATTCCATGGTTTTCTTTAATAGGTTTCTCTTTCTCCCTCACTTTTGATAAATAAGTAATTAGATTTAAAGTCTTGACCAAATTCAGTTTGATTTTTTTTTCTTTTTTGCAAGAAAATTTCAAAGGAAATTCATAGAGGGCACAGGATACCTGCTTGTTTCTCTTTTGTTGATGTTAGCAATGGAATTGGTGATCACTGCTTGAATATGTTGTTTTATTGGGAACTGAAAAATGATGTTTTAATCTCCTTTAATAATTTATTACCTGAAATATTTCTGTAAATAGAAACTTTCCCTAATCAACTATTTAATTACCCTCAAATATCCTGAATTCATGCAATAAAGTCAGGATATATATGTTTTCAATAATGACCTGATTCCCTAGTATTTTCTAACGTGTGCAATAATTTTTTAAAAGTATCATTATGTATTCATGAATTTCAGCATTTTGATTTTTCAGTACATTGCAGTTATTATTCTTGTTGATTCTCAGATTGTCCATATTTTGGCTAGAAAAAACATTCTTAGTTCTTGAATCCTTTTTATCTGTCCTCAGTACTCTTTGATAGGTTTTTGGTTTCTGGTTTGACAAAATCTTTTATAGAATCATCTTGTATACTCCCGCCCCATTTTAGAATCCTCTCTTTGTCCAAGGAGTAGTAGTTCTTTAGTGGAAAATGATACTTAGAAGTACAAACTGTGTATTAAGTATGCTATTGCCTTTTTAGTGAACAGAGCTAAGAAATGTGTGTGTTAAAGATAAAATATATTATGATTTCATACTGATAATTTCAATTCAATTGAAGACCAGAGAGATTTCACTTAACCTTTTAAATCTTACATTTGCCTCTCTTTGTATTCTGCTAAAAATTCCTATTTTCACCAATACCAATAAAATTATTCATTTTCTTTTTTTCATATACACTCAGTATAGCAATAACAACATTACCTCTAATGGTATGATTGCTGAAAACAGTTTAAGAAATTTTTTGCAGCTTTTAAAAATTTATTTGCAGCTTAGTATATATATTCCACTAGACATGTCAGGCCAAATTACTGTAGTTTAAAAAACACTTGAGATAATGGTGTGTGCAGTTATGCTACTAACCTGTTATATTATTTAGTTTATTCATTTTTTTTGCCTTTGCTTTTTTAGGGATTGCTTTAAATTTTTAAAATTTTATGATTATGTGAATATATAATTATGTATATGTTCCCAACATCAAATACACAAAGCAAGATATATTCTGAAAATTCTAGCTTTATCCTGGTTCTCTTTTGCTTTTTCCCTTCCTTCTCCTATAGATAACTCTATTAGTCAGATTTCCTCAGAGAAACAGAACCAGTGTATCATATATATGATTTATTATGAGGAACTGGCTCAGGTTCTCAGAAGTCCCAGGTTCTACAGTCTGCCAGCTGGTGATGCAGGAAAGCTGGGAGTGTAATTTGGTCTGAGTCTGAAGACTTGAGAACCAGGGAAAGTGATAGTAAAAATGCCAATCTGAGGGCAGGAGAAGATGAAATGAGATGTCTCCTCTTCTAATGCAGTTCTCCTCCTCCTCTGTTGTCCTGAGGGGTGCTTCAGCCTCACCCCCAGTTTCCGGATGGATAGTTCTAGTCCATCTACTTATGAGGAGGATTGATGTCCAGAACGATCTATGTCACCATCCTGAGGGACCCTCCTTATATATCTGCAGTATACTTATATCAAAGTCACTTAAAATAAACATCAAAGAGCAAGTTTATCTCCCTATTGTTGAAATTGCCAGTTGACTTTTTTTTAGTGTTTTTTTTTTTTGGGGGGGGGGTGAGGTGGGGAGGGGGGGAGCTAATTCTGAAAGGATAATCAAAGAAAGTTTTTCTCTCTATACCTATTCACCTTTCTAGCTCTTTTAACATACAGTTCCCTAATGCCAGAACAAGATTATATTTTTTTCAGTTTGGGGACATTGTTCTTTGCTAAGTATCAGTATTATCAAAATCACTGAGCCAGTAGTGATGTTGGTTACACTGTATTTTTAAAAAAATTAATGCCCTGTATGTTAAGCTAATATTAAGTACTGAGAGACTGACATATTTTGTTGGTGGGATGGTATTATTTCAAGTATTGATCAATAACTTGTTCACACTTATTGGCAGTTTTCCCGATTCCTTTATCTTCCCTTTCTTGCCTCCTCTTTCTTACCCTAACACCATTCTCAGCAGCTCGTCTCTTGCATCTCTCCTTCCCTGTCCCATTGGCCATCAATAAAACAATCAAACAAACCCCAAATGTTGTACATTGGCTAGATCAGACACAATTTAAGTCATCAGGCAAGCTAAGGTTATCCTTTCTTGTCTAGCTGGAGACATATCAGAACTTAGAGTGCTGTCCAGGTCATAGCAGTTGTCTAGAGGTGGCATTTCCAGAGCTTCTCTCAGGGTATCTACAATTGGGAAGGACATATTGAAGTTCTGACTACACCTGATTCATCAGGGATGGTAGCTCTGGGTAATGCTTAGGTTGAAATAGACTATATCCAAAAGGGCAAAACAAATAGCTGCCAGAGGGATATGGTATTTTGATATTTAAAAATAATATAATATATGGTATTTAAAATAATATAAAATATGACATTTTAATTTTCTAAGGTGCTTCCCATGTAATTTTATTTCCATCGTTATTGAGATATAACTGACATACAACAGATATGTTTTGACATCACAGTCAATAAAACAAGATACGCAATTTGTGGTGGAGAAGAAATATTTGTTAAATAACCCTTAACCTCCTTTTAATTTTTTTAAACCCAAAGTGATATCAGTTCAGTTCAGTCTCTCAGTTGTGTCCAACTCTTTGCAACCCTGTGGACTGCAGCCCACCAGGCTTCCCTGTCCATCACCAACTCCCAGAGCCTACTCAAACTCATGTCCATTGAGTTGGTGATGCCATCCAACCATCTCATCCTCTGTTGTCCCCTTCTCCTCCTGCCTTCAGTCTTTCCCAGCATCAGGGTCTTTTCAAATGAGTCAGTTCTTTGCATCAGATGGCAAAAGCATTGGAGTTTCAGCTTCAGCATCAGTCCCCTCAATGAATATTAGGATTGATTTCCATTAGGATGGACTGGTTGGATCTCCTTGCAGTCCAAGGGACTCTCAAGAGTCTTCTGCAACACCACAGTTCAAAAGCATCAGTTCTTTGGTGCTCAGCTTTCTTTATAGCCCAACTCTCACATCCATACATGACTACTGGAAAAACCATAGCTTTGACAGATGACCTTTGTTGGAAAACTAATGTCTCTGCTTTTTAATATGCTATCTAGGTTGGTCATAACTTTTCTTCCAAGAAGCAATTGTCTTTTAATTTCATGGCTGCAGTCAACATTTGCAGTAATTTTGGAGACCCCAAAAATCTGTCACTGTTTCCACTGTTTCCCCATCTATTTGCCATGAAGTGATGGAAACAGATGCCATGATGTTAGTTTTCTGAACATTGAGTTTTAAGCCAACTTTTTCACTCTTCTCTTTCACTTTTATAAAGAGGCTGTTCAGTTCTTCTTTGCTTTCTGCCATAAGGTTAGTGTCATCTGCATATCTGAGGTTACTGATATGTCTCCTGGCAATCTTGATTCCAGCTTGTGCTTCATCCATCCTAGCATTTCTCCTGATGTACTCTGCATATAAGTTAAATAAGCAGGGTGACAGTATACAGATATGACTTACTCCTTTCCCAATTTGAAACCAGTCTGTTGTTCCATGTCCAGTTCTAATTGTTGCTTCCTGACCTGCATAGAGATTTCTCAGGAGGCAGATCAGGTGCTCTGGTATTCCCATCTCTTACAGAATTTTCCACAGTTTGTTGTGATCCACGCAGTGAAAGGCTTTAGCATAGTCATTAAGCAGAAGTAGAATTATTTCTGGAACTCTCTTGCTTTTTTAATGATCTAGCAGATGTTGGCAATTTGATCTCTGGTTCCTCTGCCTTTTCTAAATCCAGGTTGAATATCTGGAAGTTCATGTTTCACATAATGTTAAAGCATGGCTTGGAGAATTCTGAGTATTACTTTGCTAGCGTGTGAGATGAGTGCAATTATGCGTTAGTTTGAGCATTCTTTGGCATTGCCTTTCTTTGTGATTTTAATGAAAACTGACATTTTCCAGTCCTGTGGCTACTGCTGAGTTTTCCAAATTTGCTGGCATATTGAGTGCAGCACTTTCTCAGCATCATCTTTAGGATGTGAAATAGCGCAACTGGAATTCCATCACCTCCACTAGCTTTGTTCATAGTGATGCTTTCTAAGGCCCACTTGACTTCTCATTCCAGGATGTCTGGCTCTAGTTGAATGATCACACCATCGTGATGAGTTGTGAAGATCTTTTTTGTACAGTTCTTCTGTGTATTCTTGCCACCTCTTCTTAATATCTTCTACTTCGGTTAGATCTATACCATTTCTGTCCTTTATTGAGCCCATCTTTGCATGAAATGTTCCCTTGGTATCTCTAATTTTCTTAAGAGATCTCTAGTCTTTCCCATTCTGTTGTTTTCCTCTATTTCTTTGCATTGATCGCTGAGGAAGTCTTTCTTATCTTTCTTTGCTATTCTTTGGAACTTTGTATTCAAATGGGTATGTCTTTCCTTTTCTCCTTTGCCTTTATCTTCTTTTTTTCACAGCTATTTGTAAGGTCTCCTCAGAGAACCATTTTGCCTTTTTGCATTTCTTTTTCTTGGGGATGGTCTTAATATCTGCCTCCTGTACAATGTCATGAACCTCTGTCCATAGTTCTTCAGGCACTCTATCAGATCTAATCCCTTGAATCTATTTATCACTTCCACTGTATAATCATATGGGATTTGATTTAGGTCATACCTGAATGGGCTAGTGGTTTCCCCTACTTTCTTCAATTTAAGTCTGAATTTGGTAATAAGGAGTTCATGATCTGAGCCACAGTCAGCTCCCGATCTTGTTTTTGCTGACTCTATGGAGCTTCTCCATCTTTGGCTGCAAAGAATATAATCAATCTGATTTCTGTGTTGACCATCTGGTGATGTCCATGTGTAGAGTCTTCTCTTGTGTTGTTGGAAGAGAGTGTTTGCTATGACCAGTGTGTTCTCTTGGCAAAACTCTATTAGTCTTTGCCCTGCTTCATTCCGTACTCCAGGGCCAAACTTGCCTGTTACTCCAGGTATTTCTTGACTTCTTCCTTTTGCATTCCAGTCCCCTATAATGAAAAAGACATCTTTTTTGGGTGTTAGTTCTAAAAGGTCTTGTAGGTCTTCATAGAACCGTTCAACTTCAACTTCTTCAGCATTACTGGTTGGGGCATAGAGTTGGAGTACTGTGATATTGAATGGTTTGCCTTGGAAACAAATAGAGATCATTCTGTCATTTTTGAGATTGCATCCACATACTGCATTTCAGATTCTTTTGTTGACTATGATGACTACTCCATTTCTTCTAAGGGATTCTTGCCCACAGTAGTAGATATAATGGTCATCAAGTTAAATTCACCCATTCCAGGCCATTTTAGATCACTGATTCCTAAAATGTTGATGTTCACTCTTGCCATCTCCTGTTTGACCACTTCCAATTTGCCTTGATTCATGGACCTAACATTCCAGGTTCCTATGCAGTATTGCTCTTTATATCATTGGATTTTACTTCCATTACCAGTCACACCCACAACTGGGTGTTGGTTTTTCTTTGGGTCCATCACTTCATTCTTTCTGGTGTTATTTCTCCACTGATCTCCAGTAGCATATTGGGCACCTATTGACCTAGGGAGTTCATGTTTCAGTGTCCTAACTTTTTGCCTTTTCATGGTGTTCATGGGGTTCTCAAGGCAAGAATACTGAAGTGGTTTGCCATTCCCTTCTCCAGACCACATTTTGTCAGAACTCTCCACCATGACCCATCCATCGTGGGTGGCCCTACATGGCCTGGCTCATATTCTCATTGAGTTAGACAAGGCTGTGGTCCATGTGATCAGATTGGTTAGTTTTCTGTGCTTTTCTGTGAGGGAGGAGGATAAGAGGCTTATGGAAGCTTACTGATAGGAGAGACTGACTGAGGGTGAAACTGGGTCTTGTTCTAATGGGCGGGGCCATGCCCAGTAAGGGCTATACAGTCAGCAAAAACAAGATCGGGACCTGACTGTGGCTCAGATCATGAACTCCTTATTGCCAGTTTCAGACTTAAATTGAAGAAAGTAGGGAAAACCACTAGACCATTCAGGTATGACCTAAATCAAATCCCTTATGATTATACAATGGCAGTGAGAAATAGATTTAAGGGACTAGATCTGATAGATAGAGTGCCTGATGAACTATGGATGGAGGTTCGAGACATTATACAGGAGATAGGGATCAAGACCATCACCGTGGAAAAGAAATGCAAAAAAGCAAAATGGCTGTCTGGGGAGGCCTTACAAATAGCTGTGAAAAGAAGAGAAGCGAAAAGCAAAGGAGAAAAGGAAAGATATAAACATCTGAATGCAGAGTTCCGAAGAATAGCAAGGAGAGATAAGAAAGCCTTCCTCAGCGATCAATGCAAAGAAATAGAGGAAAGCAACAGAATGGGAAAGACTAGAGCTCTCTTCAAGAAAATTAGAGACACCAAGGGAACATTTAATGCAAAGATGGGCTCTATAAAGGACAGAAATGGTATGGATCTAACAGAAGCAGAAGATATTAAGATGAGGTGGCAAGAATACACAGAAGAACTGTACGAAAAAGATCTCATAACTAAGATAATCACGATGGTGTGATCACTCACCTAGAGCCAGACATCCTGGAATGTGAAGTCAAGCGGGCCTTAGAAAGCATCACTATGAACAAAGCTAGTGGAGGTGATGGATTTCCAGTGGGGCGATTTCAAATCCTGAAAGATGATGCTGTGAAAGTGCTGCACTCAATATGCCAGCAAATTTGGAAAACTCAGCAGTAGCCACAGGACTGGAAAATGTCAGTTTTCATTAAAATCACAAAGAAAGGCAATGCCAAAGAATGCTCAAACTACTGCACAATTGCACTCATCTCACACACCAGTAAAGTAATGCTCAAATTTCTCCAAGCCAGACTTCAGCAGTACGTGAACCATGAACTTCCAGATGTTCAAGCTGGTTTTAGAAAAGGCAGAGGAACCAGAGATCAAATTGCCAGCATCCACTGGATCATGGAAAAAGCAAGAGGATTCCAGAAAAACATCTATTTCTGCTTTATTGACTATGACAAAGCCTTTGACTGTGTGGATCACAATAAACTGTGGAAAATTCTTGAAGAGCTGGGAATACCAGACCATCTGACCTGCCTGTTGAGAAACCTTATGCAGGTCAGGAAGCAACAGTTAGAACTGGCCATGGAACAACAGACTGGTTCCAAATAGGAAAAGGAGTACATCAAGGCTGTATACTGTCACCCTGCTTATTTAACTTATATGCAGAGTACATCATGAGAAACACTGGGCTGGAAGAAGCACAAGCTGGAATTAAGATTGCCGGGAGAAATATCAATAACCTCAGATATGCAGATGACACCACCCTTATGGCAGAAAGTGAAGAGGAACTAAAAAGCCTCTTGATGAAAGTGATAGTGAAGAGTAAAAAAGTTGGTTTAAAGCTCAACATTCAGAAAACTAAGATCATGGCATCTGGTCCCATCATTTCATGGGAAATAGATGGGGAAACACTGGCAGATTTTATATTTTGGGGCTCCAAAATCACTGAAGATGGTGATTGGAGCCATGAAATAAAAAGACGCTTACTCCTTGGAAGCAAAGTTATGACCAACCTCAGTTCAGTTCAGTCCAGTCACTCAGTTGTGTCCGACTCTTTTGCGACCCCATGGATTGCAGCATGCCAGGCCTCCCTGTCCATCACCAACTCCTGGAGTTCACTCAGTCTCACGTCCATCGAGTCACTGATGCCATCCAGCCATCTCATCTTCTGTCGTCCCCTTCTTCTCCTGTCCCCAATCCCTCCCAGCATCAGAGTCTTTTCCAATGAGTCAACTCTTCACATGAGGTGGCCAAAGTACTGGAGTTTCAGCCTTAGCATCAGTCCTTCCAGAGAAATCCCAGGGCTGATCTCCTTCAGAATGGACTGAATGGATCTCCTTGACCAACCTACATAGCTATTAAAAAGCAGAGACATTACTTTGCCAACAAAGGTCCATCTAGTCAAGGCTATGGTTTTTCCAGTGGTCATGTATGGATGTGAAAGTTGGACTGTGAAGAAAGCTGAGTGCCAAAGAATTGATGGTTTTGAACTGTGGTATTGGAGAACATTCTTGAGAGTCCCTCAGACTGCAAGGAGATCCAACCAGCCCATTCTAAAGGAAATCAGTCCTGGGTGTTCTTTGGAAGGACTGATGCTAAAGCTGAAACTCCAATACTTTGGCCACCTCATGCGAAGAGTTGACTCATTGGAAAAGACTCTGATGCTGGGAGGGATTGGGGGCAGGAGGAGACGGGGGTGACACAGGATGAGATGGCTGGATGGCATCACCGACTTGATGGGCATGAGTTTGGGTGAATTCCGGGAGTTGCTGATGGACAGGGAGGCCTGATGTGCTGCAATTCATGGGGTCACAAAGAGTCAGACACTACTGAGCGATTAAACTGAACTTATATTCAGTAAATCTTTAATCCAGTTCTAACTTTATGGGTTGGGCTCTGTTTCCTCCATGTTTTTTGACCTGAGGCCAAACTATGGTGGAGGTAATGAAGATAATGCTGAAGTCTTTCAGAAGGTTCCATGCACACATTGCTGCATTCAGTGCCTCTGACTATGTAGCAGGCCACCACCAACCCACGCCTCTGCCAGAGACTCCTGGACACTCACAGGCAGCCTTTCTCTGGGGTGCTGGTGCACACAAGGTTTTGTTTGTGTCCTCCAAGAGTCTGTTTCCCAGTCCTGTGTAACTTCTGTTGACTCTATGGTGGGGTTAATGGTGACCTCCTCCAAGAGGGCTTATGCCATACCCAGGTCTGCTGTTCCTAGAGCCCCTGTCCCTGCAGCAGTCCACTGCTGACCCATACCTCTGCAGGAGACACTCAAACACAGTTCTGGCTCAGTCTCTGTGGAGTCTCTGGGTCCTGGTGCATACAAGGTTTGTTTGAGCCCTCAGCATTTCTGTTGGGTGTGGGGTTTGATTCTAAATGCGATTTCACAACTTCTACCATCTTGTTGGGGCTTCTCCTTTGCCCTTGGATGTGGGGTATCTCCTGAAATTCACTCCAGTGCTGTGCAGCCACCGCTCCAGTGCCTACCATCTTGCTGGAGTTTCTCTGCCTAAAGTGATATACATAGTAGCAAAAATGTAATTGAACAAACGCACATTATTTTGGAAAAAAAATTTTTTTTAGACTGTCTCAGTCCTCAGGAGGAGATGCAGATAGTTTGACAAAACAAAACTTTCTTTGCAAGACTAATTTTTACTCAGTTTAAAGTTTTCCAAACAAGTAGGATATGAACATGAGGACACTGAAGTTTCTATCAGTGTCTCAGTCCTGGAATATTCATCTATATATTTTGAAACTAAAGATGATGACAAAAAATGTGAAATGCTTTCTTTGAATCAGAAACTGTAACTTGCTATGAAACACCATGCAGTCCCTGCAAGAAATATAAGAGCTGTTCAAATAGAGCTCTCCAAAGTTATCAATATTTTTACCAAGTTGAAAAATAATGAAATTCTTTGAAGATAAAGGAATCAAGGTAAAGTATTTGAAGATAACTTATAACCATCTCTTAACATGTTTCTGGTCAGAGCTGATTCAGAGAGAACTTTTATAGCAGCTGGAAAACTTTATACAAAAATGTATCTATGACTAACAATGCTACTGTTTACACAATTTGTTTTTTAAACTAAATAACATTGTATATAATTAAAACTTATTCACATTAATGTGTGCTTTGTTATTTTTGATTAATTATTTTACTTGTAATAGTTTATTTGCTCATAATTTTTATTAGAATGAGAATGTATATTGGAGTTTATATTTAACCTACATTTTATTTTAAAAGTATATTAAATATTTGAAATAAGTTAAAATTGTTTTACTCACATTAAGAGTTTTGTGAATTATGAATGCACACAGTAAAATACCAGTATTGATACTAGTTTAGAGTTATATAAAGGAAATAGAGAAATATAGCATTGTCATTCCAGCCAAGAGAGGAACAAGTACACAGCTGCACCATGCTGGTAGTGCCTACAGCATGCTGGAGTTAGCTTTTACTGGCTTGCAAGAACCAGCTGTTAAAGTTTCAGGAAACAGTGTAATCAGTTATTACATGGAATCATTATTAAAAATTATGTGTAATATTTTTAAAAGTTACCTTAATATTTCCAAAATAACATCAGTGATGTACACAGAAAAAAATAGCTCACCTTTTTCACATTAAGGTATATAAAGCTCAAAATTAAGTTATACAAGTTTACAATTAAATACGTTATTACCTTGAAAAACAAAGATAATAAATATTCAAAACATACCTTTCCTAGTTATTTTGCTACATTTTTCTATTGTCTATGCTGTTAGGGTTATCTCTGTCTCTTGTGTTATCACGTGGACATATGAGATAGCAGTGTGATACTGTGTGTATATCATTCCCTACTCTGTGTCAGCGACATCTTGTTGGTAGTTTGCAATTGGCCATTGTGGGAGTATTTTCCCACAGAAATTGGCAAATTCTATAAAACAGAGCTTGATTTATTGTTTTGATTACCTAGACTTAAGATAGTAACAGAGAAAATATTAATAATGGGATTAAATGTGAAAGTATGCTGTATTTGTAGTCATTAAATGGTGACTAGAACAAAAAAGAAGTACTCTTCCAGTATTAAAAGCTATTAAAAAGTCCTTTATATCATTAGTGAATGAGTGGAGTTATGACAGGCTTCTTTATTTTATCTTACTTGTTAATATAAAGGGAAACATCAATCAGCATTCCTATTGGAGCTACACTAGTTTGTCTATTGCAATTACAGGTTGGCTGTGGACATAAGAGTTCAGCAAAAAATAACAAAAGCATTCTGTGAAAATCAACAGACTACATAAAATTTATAATAAAGAGCATTTATAGTTTATTTTTTAATTGTAAAAATTTTAAAAATCGTTTTAATAAAGTAATTTAAACAGTTTAAATCTATTTAAAATTGTAAGACACATACACCCCCTCAAGATGATTATTTAAAATATTGATCAACACATCAATGGCAGTAGGTCTGTATTTTAACAACAATGTTGAATTATAGTTGATATACAAAAAAATTGCATGTATTTAATGAGTAGGATTTAATGGGTTTGAACATATGCATACATTTGTGAGCCATTATCACAATTAAGGTAATAAACATATCCATCACATCCAAAAGTTTCCTCTTATCCCCATCCTTTTTTGTGGTAAGACCCCCTTATTTTGAGTTCTCTTAACAAATTTTTTTAGTGTACAAGACAGCATTGTTAAGTATAGGTACTATGTTGTAAATTGCAAACTGTGATAAATGCTATAAATAAAAATACAGGGAGCTTTGATTGCTTTTAACAAGAAGACCAGATATAGTCCAACATTCATGGAAGACTTCCTTTAGGTTGTGATGTTTGAACTGAAATTTGAAGGATGAGTAGAATGTGATGATACAAAACAAGGAGAAGTGTCAGGAGCAATGAGAACAGGAAAGAAGGTGAGTGTGTTTGGAATGCAAATACTGGGGGCAGAAAGTGGCCAGAAATGAGAGTGGGAAGACATGCAGGGGCTAGAGGACCCAGAACCTTGAGAAACTATTGAGAAGTTGGAATAAGTGAATCATATGGCTTGATATGAGTTTTAAAAAGATCACTTTGTGAAAAATACTTTGGAAGGAAGCCATAATGTGGTCATCAGTAATTAGAAGGGTAGCTGATGAAGGCAGTCCCGTGAGACAGCATGGAAGCTTAAGCCTTTGAGGATGGTGATTATACTGCAGAGTAGTAAATGATTAGAGAGATGTTTAAGAGGCAAGATTGATAGGACTTGATGATGAATTAGATATTGAGAATGAGGCAGAGGGCAGTTTCCAGAAGTTTTACTGTTTTTTTGCCATGAACAATCAGAAGAATGATACCAATCACTGACTCAGAGAAAAGTGACAGAGGGCCCAGTTTGAGTTCAAGTTTTGGACATTCTAAAATGTCCAAGTGGAGCTTTTTTGAAATGGAGCTTCCCCAGTGGCTCAGCGGCAAAGAAATCTGCCTGCAATGCCGGAGACCCTGGTTCAATCCCTGGGTGGGAAAGATCCCCTGGAGGAGGTAATGGCAACATACTCTGGTATTGTTGCCTGGGAAATCCTATGGACAGAGGAGCCTGGCAGGCTGCAGTCCATGGGTCACAAAAAGTTGAACATGACTTAGCAACTAAAGGATAACAACAAGTTTGAAGTGCCTTTGAGACCTCACAATGGAAATGTTGATTGTTAATTAGATATATCATGCATATGCCTTTTTTATGGATTCTCTTTTCAGGCTGAGCTCTGAGGCTAGGAAACATGCACATCACTCAAAGTTCTTATTTTCAGGCAGCAGATACTCCAATGAAGCAGGAGTTTATTGAAAAAATACTGGATACCTGCCAGGTTTAATGGAAAGCTAGAACTCTGGGTATGGAAAAATGTTTCTAGGAACAAAGCTCCAAATCCCATATCAGAACTGGTCCAATGAGGAAACCATGACAGAATACCAATTATTCTTGTACTGTTGCTCGACTTTTCAATAGACCTGTCTGTGCCCTGACCTTGCAGCCTCCATCTGCAGACAGTGTGAATGAGTCAGAGTCATGTATAGTTGCATTTTATTGCCAGAGCCTCACTCATAAGATTATTCTTTCTTTGCAAGAATGCCTAGGAGCATGCAAGAATGAAAAAGCTAACATTTTCAGCTCCTGTAAGGGAAGAAGCTTTTGATCTGCCACCAAGATAATAGAGACCCTGCACACAAACTAGAAAGAGGTTTAGATTTTGCAAGGCTAACATAAATGGCAAATTTCCCCTCACATAAATCATACTCATCTTTGTGTGCTTAACAACTTTTGTAGAAGTTCTGAAATAATAATTTATTTTGAATTGAAAGAATCTTTAAAAATTATTTAAAATCAGATAAAGATTTTCTTGTTCATTTTTATCATTTAGATAGTCTATTACTAGATTATCATATGTCATTTTAATTTGTTTTTGTAAGCTAGTTTTACTGTGATAGTCCATATTTACCATTATACTTTGGTTTTTAGAAAAAATATTTATTTTTTTCAAAACAGTAATGTCTTTACATTTCTTATTTGAGGGACATAGGTACACATATCAGTGCCCAAAATGGTTTAGACATTTTATTTAAGGAAAACATTTTTTCCATTTCTCCTTTCCTACCTGTGCTTTACAATGCTAAACAAATAAATAATATTTGACATTTCCTACTGTTCCATGGTGAATTTTTGCCCTAGAACTTATTTCACATTCCATCAGTCCCATTCAGATTGATGGAGTACAATCATTTAGCACTTCTCTTGCCTTCTTCCTTTTTATATTTGGACCTTCTAAGTTTTATTTTTCCCTTCAAAAATTTGAGAAAATAAATGGAAAAACTCTATATTACCTTCATAAGCTATAATAGATGAGCAGCAAAGATTCCAGTTGCGTCTTGCTTACTGACAGTGATGATTAATGAGGAAGCAATTCCTTATTAACTTGAGAAAGTAATTTTACTAGATCATTTCTCCCTTAGACATGCAAATCAAACAGTTTCACTTGCTTATTCCCATTATACCTTCCATGTTTTAGTGTAAAAAGAAGACTTTTGGTTTTTTTTTTTCTGCCCTCAGTGTTGCAGTTTTCCTTGATTCTTGATGATGGCAAGAGCCATTGTTAGAAAGAAGAGGCATGCCCTGTTATAACGCTAGTTACCTGTCCATTTACTCCAGACTCTTGTGGTGGTTTGTAGAGTGTCACTTATACCAGAAGTAAATGTATTAGAATGTTCTTCCCTAAGTTAGCATTGGCCAAAAGAGGACTTTATATAATTTTTGGAAGGCAGAAGTGAAGCAGTAACGATCTCCATAGGTCAACATGGTTAGATGCAGTGACCAAAGATGCAGATGCACCTATGGGTGCTGGCAAGATGCACCTGGCTCTTGGTCTGCATCAGCTTTCCTTCTGATTACTGACCTACAGTGACTCCAAGCCCACTCCCAACTCTCTGTCGTGGACTCAGAGAAGTAGTGTTACCGCAAGATAGGGGTTCAGTTGCTTGCCACTCAAAAGCCAATAAGGAGGTCAGGAAAGGAATAGAAGGTTGGTGGATAGGATTTATTTTGGATGCTGGCATCCAGGGAGAAAGTGGACATCTGTCCAAAGGCTGACTCCCCCCAATGAAAATCAGTGGGTGAGAGCTTTATAAACAGAAGAAGACTACACACAGAAATAGCACAGTCCACTCTAACAGTCATCTTGGAATTGGTCATGGGAGATCTTACAGTGTCATCTTGGTTGTTTTATGTACAGTTAATCTTTAGTTCCAGTGTCAATTTGTTTCTATTTCTTGAGGTCAATTCTAAAGAATGGAGGCAGCTTATATCATGGCTACAGTCTGGTCATCATGTAGGTAACTTCTCCACCTGGTGTAGTTTTAGTATAAACAGCTCAAGAGATATGGCTCAGAATATTATCTGTAGCCCTAGAGAAGGAATTAAAGATCCTTGACTATGCTTAATGACTACATTATTATTGTTTGGTCCCCTTTGACAGTTTTCCTCTGTTTCTGCATTTTCTCATTTCTCTGATTAAACTTATTCTTTGGCTAAAGTTTTCCACAGACAACAGGCAGACAGAGGACATGTGGGAGCCAGGACCATGAAGCCCTGCTTTGTTTCAGGAGCTGCAAAGTCCTTTCAAGTCCCATTTTAGTGGTTGCATGTGCTTGGCTTTTCACATTGCCTGGCTGGCTGGTCACTCTCACTCTGATCCTCCAACTTTCTTCTTGAACCTCCTGTGACCAGCGTTTCCTCTTATTGTGTTAGATCTAACTCTTATAATAAATCTCTTAGCCCAAACTCATGGTGGGTCTATTTTCTTGTTGAACTCTGACTGATTCAATTCTTCGTACTAAAACTTGAAGCTTGTTCTGATACCTTTTTCTTTGCTCTTTGTCTTTTATCATGAATTGCTTTTTTTTTTTCTGTACGTTTAAGATCTATCTCTTGACTGAAATAATTCTATTTCAATTATTAGAAGTAAAAATTAAAAAATTAATTTTTCAAGAGTTATTTAGTGTTCGCATTCTGGTGTATTCTGAGTGCATAATGTCTGTGTTATTTTTTCTACAATTTATTAATTTGAAAAAGTTAGATAATTTTATATCCCAGTGCAGTTGTGAGAATGTTAATAAATGGTAAAGCACGTTATAATTGGTAGTTACAAATTATTCTCTAGATATGTATGAACTTTCTCTATACTGTACTTAGAAAAGATACATTAAAACAACAATAACAACAACAAAACTTGTTCTTCCATTGTTGAGAACTTGGATGTGTTATTCCATCATTTCTAGACAGAAGATACATTGTTTAATTTAGAAATAAAAAAGTAATAAAAATAAGTGAAATATATATGAAGAGTGATATGAAACAATGATATTTATGAGGAAAAACTTGGCTCCTTCTACATATATGACATCAGTTCAGTTCAGTTGCTCAGTTGTGTCCGACTCTTTGTGACCCCACGAACCGCAGCACGCCAGGCCTCCCGGACTTCACTCAAACTCATGTCCACTGAGTTGATGATGGCATCCAACCATCTCATCCTCTGTCATCCCCTTCTCCTCCCACCTTCAATCTTTCACAGCATGGACAAATGTTAAATCAACTGTTACATATTCTTAATGGAATGTTATATAGCCATTTAAACATTTATGAAAATTTTATAATAATTTGGAAAAATGTTTAAATATTAGTGAAAACAAGATATGGAATATTACATATAAAAATCTGGAAGGAACTACTTTAAAATATCAGTAGTAGTAGGTTCACAAGTAATTCTTTTCCTTGTTTTTCTGTGGTTTCTAAATTTCCTGTTACCTTTTAAAAAAGTATAAGCTTTATTTGAGAAGTTGTGAATTGCTCTTGAGAATGGTACTCTGCTGCTTATTCATGGGTGTGAATCCCACAGTAAAATAATAGAGAAGCCAAGAAATTGCTTGTTATTTCATTGGCATAGCCAAAGAGGAATGTGAGCAAACTTCTTTTCTTAAATAGCTGGCATATATTTTCTTCCTTCTCTTTTCCCCCTCCACAATTATTGCTAGGTGTAAAGGAATGGGCACCAGTGCAGCATTTCATTCTCTGCTGAGGATTGCATGCAATATTTATATATTATATATCATTACTTTGAAATCAGTTTATGATAAAGGAGCCGAACTCTTCCACAGGACTGCTTCTTTCTGTTTAAAGAGGCATCTTTTCATTGGAGTGTAGTAATGGCTGTAGTACTTTGGCAAATAGCTATAAAACATGAAAACGTCCTCCTCTCTTGTATTAATCCATCAGGAAGCTTTCAGGGATTCTTCTTGTCTAAAATATTCATAGGCAGAAAAATGTCCTGAATGCCCTACAGAATTTGTGCAGAGCCAGGGGGATGATTGATAGTGAAGCTCTGTTCTGAGTCACTCACAGTATGTAATTCTATTTGTCTTGCCAAATACATGAGAACAGGCAACCCATAAAAGGTAAAGGTAACAGACGCTGTATTTTCTTACATTTAAAAAAAGATCTTGGTGTCTCCACTTCGCTGTACTCCATTGCATATGGCAAATTTTTATTAAATAAAATAAAAGGCAGTTGAGTCATTCTTTGTAGCGTGATATAGTTTTATTATATTGATGTCATTTATTATATTGCACATTTCTTTTTGGTAGATATTTGCCTGCATGGGTGTATCTTAAGTAATGGTGTTCAAAAGCCTAAAGAAAGACTAGGCAGGGTGCCTACTAAAATCAGGGTACACAGTAGACATTCAATACATCCCTTAGTGAAGAAAAGTCACTATCCATCTTCCAGTATTTCTGACATTAGTGTTTTTAAGATATCATTCAGTTTTCCTTTAAATAATTGTTAAAACTTAAACTCTGTTCAGGTTAATCTTGTAAAGTCAGGTAATGCAATGGATAAGCAATAGATGATATTGCTCCTAGTTGGATTTAGCACTTTGAACCACTCTCATTTCCTGTCATTTGCATCTGTTCACAAGGTTTGACTGAGTTTTGACTGAGTCAGGACCTTGGAATCAGGTCTGGAGTTCTTGCTTTTGGTTTTCATGCTTCAGTTTATAACCTTTCATGTTTATGTCAATTATTGTGCTGCATGGTATCTAAAATTAATTGCAAAGTACTGGAAATATAGGATAAATTAATTACAGTGTTTGTATTTTGGTTTTCTTTAGTGAAAAGATACTGAATATACAAAAATATAGCATCACTGTGAAGGAATTCTTGATGTATGAAAACACTGAAGTCAGTTGGGACCTTCTACCTACAAAGATGAGATATTTGAGCCAAGAGTTGATTACAAGTGTGTATAATTTGGTAGACTAATCAGTTAAAGAGCAGGGACCATATTTCAACATTATTCAATTTTTGCTGTGCACATAATAGGAAATCAATAAACAATGCATTAAGCAGAAACCCAGAAAAGTCTTCTACAGGAGTCAATAATCATTTAGGCAGAAATTGCCAACTGGTGGTTTTTCCACAGGAGACTCATTAGACCTTGAAGTTTGGGTTTGTTTTTTTTTTTTTTTTATTAAGCTCTCTTTCAATAATATCTCATGCTTTAGCATAGTCTTTGTCTTTATTTTTGGTATATAAAATATAGGTACCTCCCAATCTTTGGACACACAACAAATTTGCCCAGAAATTGATCCACCAGGCAAATAAAAAATTTGCTGACATAGGTAACCAAAGATGTATACACGTCTAACCTATCCAGAAAATATTGTCGATTGTGATTTGTTGAGAATTTTTGCGTTCTTCCCGTTGAGGTGATGAAAATTTGCTTTCCAAGTGGTGTGGAAACTAAGTGGAATTTGTAGTTCTCTAAGTCTATTAGTTTTTTAAACACACAAACAAGCATGCAGAGGGGCAGAGATAGAATAGACTACTTAGAAAAATGTTAAAACCTTTATTTCTAGTTTAAAATCAGCATAAGAGAAGCATAATGTGATTTAAATTTTACAGAAATCATACTACTAGGTACTATTTTAGGGATGGGGTGTATAAGTGGAAAGAAGAACATAAATTTGGAGGTTATTGCAGAATTCAGGAGAGATGGCAGTGAAGTTGGAGAATAGTGGACTAATTCAGGATTATTTTTGGAGGTAAAATTGATAGGTCTTGATGGTGGATATTGGAAAGTGAAGAGGAACTGTGATATTAAAAAATGCAGTAAAATTGTATGATATTGAAATATGTACTGACTTGTCTGGATTTAATTTGAAAATATGAAAAAAGATGGCAAAGAGTTTGCTTCTAAATGATTGACCTTCTACTTTTAAGTAGATATGAATTTAGTTGATGAACTCTTTTTGATCAGATAAATTAAAAGAAAGCAGTAAAGTTAATGATTATAAGAACAGGTTTAGGACTCAGACTGCAAGGGATGAATCCCAGTTCAGTCAGGAGCTAGTTATGTGAATTTTGGGATATTACTTTTATTTTCTATCCCTCAATGTCCTCATTTCCAATTGTACTTATCCAGAAGGTTGTGGCTAATAAATGAGGCAATTCATCTATGGTACTTGGTACACTGTGGCACAAGGTACACAATCAATTGCAACTATTATTATTATTATTTTTAATAAAATGGGCAGTTCAAAGAACCAGTTTAGACGGTTGAGAAACAAAAAAAGGTGTTATCAGATATCTGGATGTTTGAGGTGTACTGGGGGTGAATTCCCTTAATTTTATTCTCTTCTCCTCAAGTTCAAATCTTTTAGGCTATTCATATCTTTTGCAGAAATGAGTTATCTGCCTTTAAAATATCTTGCTTACATGAAAAATTGAAACTATATAGAAATATTTTTAAACAGTTAAATTTACCACTGAAAATTTTATTTTTTAAAGCCTTGAAAAAAATGGCTACATGACACTAATCTTTGCTGATAATCCACACTGGCCATATAGCATAAGAGCCACCTTTTACAGCTGCACTTGGTTTCTCTCTAGTTCTCCTATTAACTGGTATTTCCCTGGAGAGCCTGATTCCCTAAACGTGGTATGAGCTGACAACACGGATTTAAAAGCAGAGGATCAGGGCTGCTCTGATTACTGACGTTGCCACCAGGGAGGTTCTGGCAACAGAATGGGTCGTTTCTGTCTGTCTCTGTGGCTGCCCCTCTGAGGGGTACTTAAGTGCAGGAGCCATATCAATGGGAGGCAGTCTCATTAGTCTGCAGCCGTCATCAATTAAAACTTGTCCTTGCCAAGGGTAGTTCCTCTTCCCTCCACTTTGCTTGTAATAGTGCAAGTGTCTGTTTTTTTAAAAGAGTATCTTGATTTGGCTCTCTTTTCTCATAGTTGACAGAGGAACAAATAGAAATAGTATTTGCAACAGCAAGAACAACAATAATGCTTATTGCGGTCTTAACTATTTTACAAAATTGAAACATGTTAAAATGCAGTTTGAAAGGTTATTTTCCATTTACAGTATTACAAAATATTGGCTTTATTCTTCATGTTGTACAATACATCCTTGAGCCTATCTTACCTCCAATGCTTTGTACCTCTCACTTCCCCACATTATATTACCCCTCACCCTGTAACTACCACTTGTCTACTTTTTATCAGTTTTGTATATTCATTTTTTGTGACCCTCGGGAAGGAGAGGAGAAATTGCTTACACATGCAAGGAAGTACCACACCCCTGCCCTACTTCATTCTCTTGTCCAGCTTTTATTTCTCCTTGTTGTTTAGTGCTAAGTCTTGTCCGACTCTTTGCAACAACATGGACTGTAGCCCGCCAGGCTCCTCTATCCATGGGATTTCCCAGGCAAGAATACTGGAATGGGTTGCCACTTCCTTCTCCAGGGATCTTCCTGACCCAGGGAAGATCCCACATCTCCTGCATTGCAGGCGGGTTCTTTATCACTGAGCCACAGGGAAGAGTCTCCTTACTCTGTATCTAAAAACACAAAGAGGCTATTCAACATGCAGCTGGAGATACCTGACTGGGTTTTGGATTTAGAAAGGGAGTGGTTTGAAGACTGAGTGTATTTATATAAGAGAGATTATGTGGATAGGCTTCCCTATGGCTCAGTGGAAAAGAACCTGCCTGCAATAAAGGAGATGCAGGTTTGATCCCTGGGTTGAGAAGATCCCCTGGAGAAGGAATTGCCAACCCACTCTAGTATTCTTGCTTGGGAAATCCCATGGACAGTGGAGCCTGGTGGGCTACAGTCCATGGGGTCACAAAGAGTCGGAGAACACTTAGCAGCTGAACAACAACAGCAGCAAATTATTTGGATAGGAGGCTCTGCAGCTTCTGTGATGTTGTCTGTAAGCAGTCCCAGTGTGTTTGTGTAACGCAAGCAAACCATTTTGACTTCAGTGTCCCAACCTGGACTTCTGCTTTCAAGCCAGTTTAAGACTGAGCAGCAAGGCAGAACCAAGACTATATGTAGCTTGGACATGCTCCGTGCTTTCAAGAATCCAGGTGTGACATTCTTTTTCTAAATTAAGGAATCATGGTCATGGGCACATTTACTCAAGTAAATGATATGATGAAGAGACTGCATGAGCTGTTAGTTCAGTGGCAAGGATTCAAATAAGAAGAAATGTGACATATATATAGATATGATATATAAATGTAGGCAGATAATGGAAGGTTTGAGGGGAATGAAAATAACACTTCTTTGGGGTTTGGCTAGCCACTGAGGTTTTATTTAGTGGAGGCTGTTTGGAATACTTTTGGGGTTTTGGTTTTGCTGGGTAGGGTATATCAGTTATGGGATTTTAAATATATCAGCTGAGATGGGGAGAAGAAGTAGGGTTAGCTGGGATAGATAGTGCTGTGAGAATTTTTTTTCCTTTGTGACTGTAGTATAACTTTTCTCCCATCTTCTGATGAAAATTTGATTAAAATATTCCTCTGATATTGGATTCCTGTTTTATTTGGGTGTGTTATGCACTAAGATGGGTTTGAGGAGCACTCAGGGTAAGAGCCTAAATGGTGACCATTTAGGTAAATGTCCATACTTACAGTTTACATCATGAGGCAAAAGAAAGATCTTGAAGTGCACTTCCTCCCACTGAGTACACGGAAGAGGAGCCCAGAAAACATTCATTAGTGGCTCTAATGCCTTTCCCAATGCCTGCCATATGAAACGTTTGTGGAACAAGTTTTTATATATTGGAACTAATGTAAAGAAGGTGGCTGGAAGTGGACATGCTGAGAATTTGCTTCATGAAAATCCCCTCAGTGTTTGGGAGTAGAAATGTGCCCATGTTCACTCTGAGCAAGTGAAGTACTTGAAAGGTGTGTGTATGCACTCTTGCATATGTATGTGTGTGTTTTAAGAATTAAAAATATGCAAGCACTCTGCAAAAAATTTCTTTTCTGTGGTTTAAGAATAAAACCAGCAAACCAGTGCATTTGTACTACTTGTACCTCTAACATTAACAATTTCCATTTGATTTCTTAAGACCATTCTTCCGTTTCATGTTGGAGAGATGTTTTACTCTGGATGCAGTGGTGGGTTATGCAGGGTATCTTTGGTTAGTAAAGAGCAGGATAACAATCCATATAGACTGTATCTTGATTAGTAATATATTACTTTCCTTTGAAGAATATGAAATGAAGTGTGACTTTAAACCACTTTGTTTTTGATAAAGCAAGCTAAGTTTCTTTCAAGGATCTTCATGACAAGTGAGAACAAACAGGAATAAAACAAAAGCTAATATTTTTCTCCTTTTCATTTTTTTCATTTATACTCCTTTTGGCTATATTGATGAAAAAATAGATTGGAACCTAGTTGATTTATTAATTTAACCCTGATCAATGTGGATTGCTTGCAGGACTAGTTAAGTTAATGAGGAGAGTGACCAAAATGAATGGATTTTGAATAGCCAAATCTACATCATTCACCTTAACACAGACTTATCTTTGTTTTAAATAATCAATTTGGCAACGAAGCAGGCATTCTTAAAGGGCAAAGTCTTTTTTTCTTATTCTTGTAGACATTGCCACTTTAATTCTAATTGTCTTTTTATGTCCAGAACAAGATGAAATGCTGTTTGAAATATTTGATTTCCTGAAATAAACCTAGAAATATTGGTACTGGTATAAATATAAGTGAAATCCAACAAAGCTTTAGCAGACAATAGCATTTTAAGTTTTATTTTTCTTGTCCCTTCTGGAAAGCTATGTGATGGAGAAAGAAGAAAATGTATGATGGAGAATGAAGTAATGATAATTGGGTACGTATTCCAATCATGAATGTTATGCTTTTAAAGGAGAAATATATGCGTGTTTGTGTTTATGTGTAACATATGTTTATATATGTACATATACGCAGAGGTGTCAAAACAACATTGATTTGAAACCAGTAATGTGGCTAAGAAGAGCTTCTCCTTTGATGTCTATAATAGAGTGAAACTTAACACTTTGAAATTGTAACAAATAGAAATGAAACTTCACTATTCATCTTCTGTGGATATCTTCTAATCTAGATACAACATCTGACACCATCCTATTCTGATAACTTCTCTTTGATGTTTTCCTTCTTTCCCAAACAGTTTGTTACAATTTGGTATAGCTCATAATATGGATTTAGAGATGCATCTTCACCTTCTTCCCAGAGAGTATTGTTATCTTTTAGCAACTCTTTTTGTTGGATACAGCAGAAGGCAACTTGCCCTATTTTTATTTTGAGGTGAATCCATTTACAACAGCCTACTAGCTATTTGTAGCTGAAAAGAATAAAATCGAAGGAACACACTTATAAAAGAATTTTTCCGTCCCCAAGAAAAAGAATCTTACACCTTTACTGTGTATAACGCCTTCTGGGATCGTGATACAACATCATTTATATAGACATAGGTGGGTATTCTGTTTCTCTTAAGTCTGTGTTTATATAGTATAGACATGTACTTCTTTCTTCTGTGAAGGTAGAGAAGGGTTGATACAATGCATTGGAATAATTCTGATAGTTCAATTGGAATATTTTTGATAGTTTCAGAATATTAGGAGCTGTAGAAAGAACTTCAGAGAAGGCAATGGCACCCAACTCCAGTACTCTTGCCTGGAAAATCCCATGGACAGAGGAGCCTGGTAGGCTGCAGTCCATGGGGTCTCGAAGAGTCGGACACGACTGAGTGACTTCACTTTCACTTTTCACTTTCATGCATTGGAGAAGGAAATGGCAACCCACTCCAGTGTTCTTGCCTGGAGAATCCCAGGGTCGGCAGAACCTGGTGGGCTGCCATCTGTAGGGTCGCACAGAGTTGGACACGACTGAAGCGACTTAGTGGTAGTAATAGAAAGAACTTGAACTATGTATGTTAGTTGTTCTAAAAATCACCAGGTAGAAAACAGGGCTAATTCAAGGGGATCCTCAGAGAATGGTTGATGCCTGAGATTTGATTCCCAATCTGCCTCAAGATTTAGTTCTAATTAAACTAACATGAACAATAGGACATTATGAAGTGAATAGTATTTGATCAGGGATTAATGGACAAAGTACATGAAAAGAAGGGGAGAAGTGAAGGAAATATGGCAGTTCTGTAGTTAGATAAACTGGACTGTTACTGTTTCCTGTTGCAGCAAACTTTAGAAAAAGTCAAATACAAGATCTAAAAAGGTGATTTAATTAGGTTTAAAGAATACAGTCCAAGAATACAGTGTAGGTACATTTTGGTAGCCTAATCTCACCAAAAATAGAATTAGTCTGTTTAGAGGAGGGCTTCTCTACAGAAATCTGCCAAATACAGTATCAACTGAAGCAAGTCCCATATTCCTGTTTATATCACTTACCACAAGAAACTCAAAGCCCATCTGGATTATTTATTGCTTAGATTCCCCTCCTGTATGGCTCCATATAGCTTCTAAGTAGAATACCATTTCTCCCTTTCCTCTATTTCCTAAAACTCTTCTGCCATCTAGAATACATTCATCATAAGCAAAAGTATCTTACCTTTAAAGCTCAGCATTGTTCCTGTCCCTTTCATTTTTTTTTTTTTTTTTTCATAACTGAAGTTCAATACTGATGGCAATGTTTTGCCTCTGTCCTTCTAGATGGGTGACTGCTTCCTCTCCCATACTCTTTGAACCAGTGGTCTGGGAAATGGTATAGATATACTACATGCTCTTCACTGTTATTTTCAAATTTTTCACCCTTTCTGACTCTAGAGAGTCACAGCTTTAAAACTCATATCATCAGATTATAATACTCGCTGCCCCCTTACACAGTATTTGGAGACCCGAAGTTACTTAACTCTATGAAGATTTCAGTATCTGGATTACTATCATTCTCTCTAGATTACCCCATTCACAATTTTGCTGGGTTCAATAACCCATGTGGAAGATCTTTTTAATACCCTTGTCTTCTTTATTCTTGATTCTTCCTTCTCCTATGGTCTTGTCTCCTTCCTACATCAGCTATTTATCATCATGGTCACACTCTTGACCACTGACTGCTTTCCATCTTAAATCTTAATGTCAGTATTTCTGCCTTCTGTGTATCTAGTTTGTTCCCTCTAATATATGATTCCCAGAAATACTTTGAGACAGTTTTTTGGTTACATAACTTAAAAAATGTCTCTCAATGTAGTGGCTATGAGAATGCACCTTGCAGACCTTCCGTTCAGTTCAGTTCAGTTTAGTCACTCAGTCGTGTCCGACTCTTTGCGACCCCATGAATCACAGCACGCCAGGCCTCTCTGTGGATCAAATTGACAGAGGACCCCAGCAGCTGCATTGGCCACCTGAAATGAGTTGCTGCATTTTTATTGAGGCCAGTGTCTGAATTGGTGGGCATTTTAAGGCAGACCCATTCTTGGGAGACATGCATCTCCTCTGTCAACTTTGGCTCATGGTCTTTGATGGCTTGCTGAACTTCCCTTAGACAGCATGGCGGTCTAGGGTGCTTACACCCAAACTTCTGTCCCATGAGTTGGATAGATTGCATCATGAGCTGGCAATTCTCCTTGTCCTCTCCACCTCCATGCCTATTTTCTCTAATAGAAGCATTCGCCCTATAAAATTTTTGTACTTTTAATCCCATTTATATCTGATTCTTGGAGGAGTGCGGCTAAATGCTCATTCTGCTCATACCCTTACTCCATCTTTACCCGTGTTAGACTCCACAGTTCACTCACTCTCGTATTCCTTCAACTCTGCCATGCCTTTGCCATTTTCTCTTACTTGCCTAGCAAACCCCAAATCCTTCCTAGAGCCAGTGGTTTGACTACTCTGTGGCTGCATCTGTGTAGTTGAATATGTTGGACACAAAACCATTCTGAATTATCTCATTTAACATTCAAGGCCAGCAGTGTTCGAGTGTGATCTGATTAGTCCTTCCTATTTCATATATGGCTTTGTGGACTATTGAAGAGCTTTGGGAGATATAGTCAAGAACTTATGTTTTAAAAGGATTCTTTAGGTAGATGGTTGGGTAAATGACTCTAGTGGGTTATGACAGAGGTTATTTACTTGCCCCCCACCCCCCATGTTTATTCTATCTTCCATTGATATTTAGCTGATCACTTGGTTACCCAGAATTAAGACTGCACTTTCCAGCACCCTTGAGGTTATGTGTGGCAATGAAGCCAAATTCAGCCCTAAGAATGGACATTGGAAATGTTAAGTGCAACTTTCAGGAACTGACTTTTAAAAGAGGAAGACTTTCCTCTTCAACCTTGCTGGCTACATGGTGAATCAGGTATGAACTTATGGCTGAAGCTTGAGTGAACATCCTAGACCGTGAGGGAAATCTTCATCATGGAGCAACATGATAGGGGCCTGGGTCACTGACATCATAGAACATCATACCAGCCCTGAACTTCCTCTAGCTTGACTATTTCACATGTGAAAAAAGGAAACTCCTGTCTCATTTAAGATCCCATTTTTTTTTGATATTCTGTCATATATACCAATGCCTAATCCTAACTGATACAAGAGGAAGTGAGGGCATAAGGAGACCTATTGTGAGGTCATTTCAATAACCCAGGTGAAAAAAAGCAGTGGCTTGGATCAGGTGGCAGTGGTAAAAATATTCAGATTCTGAGTGTTTAATGCAGTAGAATGTTTACTTGTGATGAGTGAAAGATTAAAAAAAGGTCAAAATGATCTAAAATCTAGAGGTGTGAACCTAGGCAACCAGTGGGCATTAAACAAAGAAAATGGAACCACAAGAGGAGAAATAGTTTTGGAAGGAAAAAGAATGAACTCACTTTAAACATCATGGTTCTCTGTTTGAAGTGCTTCCAGGATTGCATGGAACCGATCAAGGTTTCTAAAACGTTCAGATGTAGAAGTTCTATGGATTATTCTCATCGAGCTGACAGGTGGTCACAAAGCACACAGACTAAGGCAAAAGAGAAAGGAGGGGCCAGGATACTATTGTCTGGATTAATTCTATAGTGGGGATATCCATAGTTAGAGAGCTTTATGCGGTATTGAAGTATGCTATGAAAAGATGCACTAACCTTTGCTAAATCGTAAAATGAGACACTGGCTCTTTCTGTTTGGCTTTGTTTCCCTATTTAAAAGAACATGTTCTTTATTTATGAAGGGATGGAGTCCAAATTCTCTTCAATGAAATTATTTTGGTAACTTTGGCCGAGTATTGTACTGCCTAGAGGTTATATCACAAAATTATCACCCACCTGGCACAACAGTTCAGGAAAGCCTTTTATGTGAAAGGCCAAAATTAGCACAGGAACCAATGAAGAATATAGCATAATTTCTTTTTTTGCACCCAGGGAACAATCTTTCTGTGTGGATATGTTGGTAAAATGATGCTTATATCTGGGCCTACTTGGAAAATTAAAGCAAAAAATTTCTCTTTGGGGAATAAAAAGTACAGCTTAAAGTAATTTTTTTTCAAGAAGTCTTCTTGCCTTGAATATAAATGATCCTCTTACACATTGGTTTATTGACAATATGGTCTGGCATACAATATAGTGAAATATGAAGCCTTGTACATACCAAAATCTTTTTTTTTTTTCTTTTTTGATGTATTGCTATTGGATTTTTGAACTTTGGAAATAAAATTACAATTGAGATGTAACTAGTAATTTTGGAACATTTATAATTTTCTTTTAAATTGTTCAATAGAGGCAGCAAGTTAAGGTGAAAAAAGTGTGGATTTGGGCATCAAACTGAAAGGGCTTTGAATGCCACTCTGCCACTTACTACCAGTGTGACCACTTGGTGTATCTAAATAAAGGAAATCACTCCCAGGTTATAAGATTGTGAGGGTTAAATGAGGTCATGCATATAAACTCTATTTTATATGCAGTGTGCAATGCAAGAGAGCCAGATTCAATCTCCTAGAGAACAGAATGGCTACCCACTCCAAAATTCTTTCCTTTAGAATCCAATGGACAGAAGAGCCCGGTGGGCTACAGTCCGTGGAGTCACAAACAGTTGGACGTGACTGTGTGACTTCACTTTCACTTTTATGATCATAACAGAGTATTTTATAGTAGCTGTTGTTGCTACTATAATAATCAACAATGATTTCCATCCATAACAAGCACTGGTTCAATGTTATTTTTGAGGTTAAAAAAAAGAGAAGTAATTTGTTTTAGCTGTAGAATATTAATCCCCTCTGTTCTGCTGTTGCAGTTCTTCTTTAGTGTTTATGTAGGTGACATACTTTCATGGGCATATAAAATTTCCATGGGTTATTTCTGGCAAGCAGACTAATTTGTCACTCTTTCTGTACTATTCAGGAAAGTATATTGGGATACAAATAGGATTTATTCATTTGACAACTATTTCATGAGAGCCTACTATGTGTGAGGTACTTTCCTGATGAATTAAAAGAGATGAAATTACCCACCTGAGCATACCACCTAGTAAGTGTGAGAATGATGTTATTATATGGGTGTGGTGGTTGAGTTCATGCTCAGTCGTGTCCAACTCTGACTTTTTTCCCACTGGGAAGCCTGATGTTATTATATGAATAACCTTTAATGTGATCTAATTTTTCAAATGGATCATTTTCCAAACCTTAACACTCTGAGAAGTAATGAATTATTGTGGCATCCTTCACAACTAATTGAGATATTTTAGTATGTTACAAATTTGGAGTTGAAATCTAATCTAAAGCATCATGATTTATGCTAAACCCACCTATATGGGGTATCAAGAAAACCATAACAGATGATAGCTAACAGATATAATATCTGATTAATAGGTAATCGCACTATAGGTAGTGTGTGGTTAGGATTAAATAAGTCCTTCAGGACAGCTCTGCTTCTTTTACATTCTGACCTGATGTTTTAATCAAGAGAAACCCAACTTGAAACTAATGTGCATCCTTTTGGCTACTTTAACTTGTGTCCCCTTAACCCACTGCTTCCCTTGGAGGGCCTCTGTTGATTCCACCAGGACACTGATATTCCTTGTCGGAGAGCTGTGTCTAATGGAAGTCTTCCTGTGGGAAGTGCTTTTGCCTGGTGATAGTGTTGTCTTCGCCCATCTACTCGTATAGATCAGTGTGTGTTTCGACATGAATGTGTGAAGCCAAGCTTGTGACTGTGGTACAGAGATCAGCTCAACAGATTCTAGAAATGAATCATGGAAGCAAGGTGGGTAGCATCAGAGGAACTCAAGAAAAAATAGAGTAAAACTACATAGATTCAGAAGAATGTTTTGGGTAGAAATGAAGTAGTTACAGTTTGTGGATTATTTCTCTTTCCTGTAAAGATCAATAAGAAAATGTTAAGAATCCGGGTTGATTTGTAACAAAGGACACATTGTTTAAGAACACAAACAAATTATATTCTTTTGAGTTCTCAGTGTTTACTTCTTTTTCATTCTGAAGGATGGGACTTATCAGAGAATCTTCCTAGAGCCTTTTTATTGTCTAATTTGGCTCTACCATGAAACAGCTTTGATTTCACAGCAAAAGGTAAAATCACAGGTGGTTACACCGTTGTTTCCAGGGCACCATAAAGGATGAGAAAATACCACAAATTGCCAGTATCCTAGTTACTGCAGGATTTTGGAGACATCTATTGGTCATGTTAAAATCTTCTCTTTTATGTCAATGGAAGCACAAGGAGCCACTGGAGCAAAAAGGAAGCCAGTGTCCCTGAGAGATGGGAAAAAAGGAGGTATAACAATATCAAGCTTAAGGAGCAGTTGGTAATATTAACTGAGATCGTGTGATTGTATGTGTGTCTATAAACCCCTCAGTACGTCTTTAGTTGGTACTCAAAGCATATAGTTGTCTCTTGCTTCTGGTTTTAGGTAAGTAATCAATCCCACCTATACTTCAAGTTCCTTATTCTTTTTTAAAAATTGAAAAAAATAAATCACATTTGTTTTAGATAGGCAACGGATTGTGTGTGTGTATGTGTGTGTGTGTGTGTGAAAGCTGGAAAATTCATCAGAGCATGTTTTAGATATTTTTGAATACGTGTGATGTACAGCAGAAATTTTTTTCTGAGCCAGTGGAATATTGCCTTCTAAGAAAATGTCATTTGGTTGTTCTGAGGATTAAATGAGGTATTGTATGTAGAGTATACAGGAAACAGAAAAATGTCAGTCAATTTGCATTTGAAGCTAATTCTAGTTCTACCCATGTTCACCTCATAGAGTTGTGGAAAATACATGTCGGTACGTTGTAAATTATAAAGTATTATCTAAATATGATAACATTTTCTGTAGCTTATTTTCCTTTATGCAATACATACATAAAGTGAATATATCTAGTGTGTCATTTGTTTTGATTCCTCAGTGGTTTGTCTTAAGGTAATATTTTTCTTAGGAGCATATTTTTGTTGGAAACAAAGATCTCAAAAATATACTAGATTAAAATATGATATATGCTTTTGAGAAATTGTGTGGAACTAAAATAAATAATTATTCTAAACAGAATGAAAATCTCATTTTTAGCAGGAGTGTTTGCCTTCCTCACAAGTGTTTTATCTAAAAAGCTTTGGAGAACTTATAATGAGATTTTAGTTTGTAAGATTGTGACATACTTCTCTTCTTGATTTTCTTTTTTAAACTCTCCTATGAAATAAATAGTCCTAACTCAAAGGATAGATAATCTATCCTCTTTGGGAACTATAGCAATGACTGTTTGAAAGCCAGGATTTAAAAATATTCTTTTAGACTACCACGCTTAGTGAAAAAAATGTAAACAAAAGCAAGGATCTTTAAAAAAAAATATGTGGTCTGTATTTCTTCACTACAACAGAAAAAAAAAAATCAAACTATATTTTCAGAACACCAGAGAGCTCTCTGTGAGAGTTGGCAAATGCATCAAGGCATTGTTTGTAGATATTATTTTTGATAGGTTTGATATACAGCATAGTTTTCCGAGCCAATGGAATATTGTCTTCTTACAAATCTCATCAGGCCAGCAGTGCTGCTGCCATGGGCTGGCTTATCAGCTCCAGCCAGAGTCTGCTGCACTTGCACGCACCTTCATAGCCTGAGAGGAAAATAAATTGTGCCCAAGCAGTTAATAAGAAAGAATTATTGTGAGTGAGATGCATGACATTATGAGTGAGCATCGTGTTTTACAGACTAAATGTTGATTTGCCAAAGGAAAAAAAAACCAACCCTCTCTATACATGAAATGAAAATTTCATTTCAAAATAGTCATTTTAAGTGTATGTGCGGATTTCCTAGCTCAGGAACTGAATATTATCTATTTTTGACGTGTCTTGGGGATAGTACTGAAGAGGTAATTCCTACTTTCTGTGTTTTGCTAATGGATATTTTTATTCCTTCCAGGTATTTAATGATACATCTGTTTTTATTTATCGTAGCAGATATACAATACCTATAGGTACAGAGAATATATGTTTTAAAACATAAAATGTAGGAACATAATGTCTGCTAGCATGACTGAATTGCTTAAGTGGAGTCTAAGGTTCTTATGGCTTTTTTCAATTGTTTGGGTCAGTATTTCTAATGTCAAAATATTTGTGCACGAAGAGCCTGATTAGTTAAATTTAATAGGTGTTAACTGTTAATATGGGCTTCCCTGGTGGCTCAGAGGTAAAGAATCTATGTGCCACTGCAGGAGACATGGGTTTGATCCCTGGATCAGGAAGATCTCCTAGAGACAGGAATGGCTTTATCCACTGCAGTATTCTTGCCTGGAGAATCCCATGGCCAGAGAAGCCTGGTGGGCAATAGTCCATGGGATCACAAAGAGAGTCGGACATGACTTAGTGACTAAACAATGACTGTTAATATAAAGTATGATCTTTTCTAAAAGAGGGACATGAAGTCTTAGTCCTTGTATTCTAATTAGTTAAGGCCTCAGAAATTTGTTATTATTTGATTATAGTTGAGAAGGTGAAATAACTTTTGTAAGATCATAGAACTATTACTTGAAGGAATTATACTTCAAACTGAGAGCTGTCTAGTTCTACTCGGAAAATGCATATTTTGACTTAATTTTGCTTACTATATGTTTAGAAACAGAAGAAACCAGATATTTGGTAAGATAACAGTATTTGCTGTAGTAAAACAATGCCAAATTTTTAATAGTTTGACCCAACAAAAATACATTTATTGCTCATTAAGAATTCACTATGGATCCACTTAGCCTGTGAGCAATTCTCTTCCACCCAGTGATTCAGGGACTCAGGGCTCTTTTATTTGAGGCTCCACCATCCGTTATGGCCTCAAAGTCATCTGGCAGGTTGGGGAAGTTGTACTGGAGAAGGAACACCTGATTTTAAAAATTCTGGCCTGGAAGAGACATAACACCATTTCTGCTGCTATTCTGTAGGCGAGACTGAGTCAACACACCAGAATATAAGAGAGACTGAGCGTGGGAGGAAGAATTTTTGGATAACTTCTGAAAGATGTCTCACTCTAATCCACGGAACCTGTGAAAATAATGAGGTATCACCCCCCATGATGATATGTCAACTATGAAGTTGACTTTAAGGTAGAGATGATCTTGGTGGCTTTGATCTAATATGAGCCCTTAAAACCAGAGTGCTTTTTCTGCCTGATGACAGAAGAGGAAATCAGAGACACTTTAAGCATAAGGTGGGATTTGACAGCTGTTGTTGGCTTGACTGTAGAGGGAGTCACTGGAGAAGGAATGGTGGCCACTTCTAGAATCTGAGACAGCCTTCAGCTGACAGCAAAATGGAACCTCCTTCCTGGAACTGTAGGAACTGGATTCTGCCAACAGCCTAAATGGGTCTGAAAGGGGCTTCTTCACTAGAGCTCCCCAGTCTGGCTGAAACCCTGAGAGACCCTAAGCATGTAACTAGTTGAGTCACATCAAACTTTTGAGCTACAGAACTGTGAGCTAATAAACCACTAAGTTGGTGGTAATTTTTTATTCAGCACTAGAAAACTGATCTACTTTGAAATGTTCTTATTAAAAGAAAAGATTCCTGGATCCCACCCCACAAAGAATAGATTCAGTTTGAAAATCTGCTTTTTAAACAAACAAGCTAAGTGATTCTGCTTGAAGATAATATAAGGTTCACACTTTGAGAAGGAAAAAGAATTCTGTAAGGCAATGCATGATTTTCAAGTATGTATTTTTTTGGTCAAGTGTCTGTAGGCTGTAAGGGATTCACAGAGAGATCTTACTCAAGGTAAAATTTTGGAAGGTTGGCTTCCAGAATGTTTGTACTGGGACACAAGAAATCTGTATGTTTTTAGGTTCTTCCTACTTGATTCTGGCCACCTTGTATTTAGAAACCACTTTCCTCAGGGTTATAGTGTCCTCTCCCGTGAACCCATGCCATGGCAGACCCAGATTCCAAAATTTAGAAATGCATGCTACCAAAGAGTAATCTGAGAATGTGCTGCCTGAACATTTTCCCCTCTTTTCATGTTCAATCCTAGAGCCATCATGGCTTTTCTTAATTTGTGTAGACAATAAGGAATATGGTTTTGCTTTTGTGAAAAGCATGTGTTTTTTTTTCTTCTGAACCTTTTAAAAAGCATTAACGCTCACCATGTAATGAAATATGCTTTTATTTGGAGACAGAAAATGAAAGAAAGAAACAAACAATAATTAAATCCCCTAAATAATGTGAGCTTTGTGGTTAAATCTCCGTGCAACTCCTTGAAAATTTAATAAGGAAATAAAGGCTGCTTTCCATTTGTGCAATACAGTGCTGCATTTCTCTCCTCTATGAAATTGTCTCTGGCTAAAGAGTGCCTCACAATTTAGATTGCTGAGTATCTAGCTTGAGAGAATTTTATGCGTCTATTTTTTAACTCAAGTTGCTCATGTACAACCATATTATCTTACATCAAAGTAGGATATAAAACCAGGAGACTAGGTGAGGGGAGAAAAGTCAGGGATGAATGTCATATTATATGATCCAATTACACACAGTCCCTGACTTGCATATGCCTGACTTATGAATGTCCTTGTGTTTACAAATGGGTTCCTGAGAGAGGGTCAGCAGAATTCTCTTTCTCTCAGCCTCTTCCCTTTCTGTCTTATTCATAGATTGAGCATTTTCAAAGCTGTGACAGAGAGATCAGCATCTTACTGCTATCTCCCATCTTTGTACTTTATAATTTCTTAATACTAGCGTTAAAGTCCCTGGAGAAGGAAATGGCAACCCACTCCAGTATTCTTGCCTGGAGAATCCCATGGACAGTGGAGCCTGGTGGGCTATAGTCCATGGGGTCACAAAGAGTCGGACACGACTGAGCGACTACACTTAGCTTAGCATTAAAGTAGTCATATATAGAAAAAAAAAAAAGCAGAAACTTTAGGGGAAAAGCACTTTAAAATTCATTCTAACTTTATTTCTTGCTGCCTCATCCTCAGTCCTCACAGTACTTTATTTTTTTTTTTTAATAAAAAATGGTAAAACACATATGTACCTTTGCCAACTGCCTGCTTCTCATATTCATGTCTCACCCCAAAACCCCTCTCTTAGGGAATGGGCAGTAGACTACTTATGGTCTAGAGCGGACACGCCTCACTATTGAATGAATGAGAGAAAGAAGATGGAATTCTTGCTCTCACTGGGGGAAGTGTGCTGTTAACAGCTAAGGCTGGAACTTGAGGTATATTTTTCCATCAAGACAGTGATTTGAATGATGGTTATCATTCGTCCTGTTTTGGATGTGTTTAGCCCCACATATTGTGGGGCTTCCCAGGTGGCTCAGTGGTAAAGAATCCACCTGCAGTGTAGGCAGCACTACACTGAAAAGACACAGGTTCAGTCCCTGAGTCAGGAAGATCTCCTGGATAGGAAATGGCAGCCCACTTCAGTATGCTTTCCTGGAGAATGTTGTGGTCAGAGGAGCCTGGCAGGTAGCAGTCCTTGGAGTCAAAAAGAATCAGACCCGACTGAGTGGCTGAGCATACATGCGCGTAATACATGTTTTGGTTTTAATAAGACATTGATATTTATCTTTGGAGCCAAATCATAATATAAACCACCTCATCAACAATAACTTCCTTAAAGAATTGGTGCATAAATGAAATAAAAATGAAAGTAGAAAATGAATTGCTATCACTGTGCTTAACTCATAGTAGACAACTGAGTTTTTTTTTTTATGATTATTTCTCTTTCTTTTTTTAATGACAAAAAGTTGTACAAATTCAAAATGACTGACTTACAAATAAGCTTGTGAGACATAGAAGCCATAGCTTTCTTTAGGTCTGTCTGTACTCATAGTGCTTGCTGAATGGGCGTGTTCCTCATGCACTCAGAACTGAGCTGTCAGTGTTCCGCCAACCATTCCACAGGCTGACCAAGCGCTGTGCACACTGTAGGACAAAAGGCTTTTAGTAAGACAACTGGGGTAATTAGCCAGAAATTTTTATCCCCATAAAAATTTGAACTAAGAGACCATTTTAAAAATAATTAATTAATTAATTAATTTATGGCTGTACTGGATCTTCATTGCTGCAGGGAGTTCTCTCAAGTTGGGGTGAGTGGGGCTATTCTCTAGTTGTGGTGCTCGGGTTCCTCCTGTTGTGGAGCAGGGGCTTTAGGGAGCGTATGGGCTCAGTAGTTGCAGTTCCCAAGCTCTAGAGGACAGGCTCAGTAGCTGTGGCACATGGGCTTAGTGCTCTGAGGCATGTGGGATCTTCCCGGTTCAGGGATTGAACCCATATCTCCTGTATTGGCAGGCGGAATTCTTTACCACTGAGCCACCAGGGAAGACTTAAGAGGCCATTATTAATCAATGCCATTTACTAGAGCTGAGGTCATATCAGGAGCTGGGGCCAGCAGCCTTCTAGGACTGGGCAGAAGGGGATGAGCATGGTGCAACCCCAGACAAGATCGCAGCCTGTCTTCCCACTATGGGGCTGCCGAGAGGTGGGGTCAGTAAGCCTTGCTGCAGACTTTCCGGTTCTCAACTCCAGTTTGCCTACATTGGACTACATTTGGATTCTATTCTTGGATCAAGAATTCCTGATTTCTTCCTGTTCTATGTGTTCCTTCCCCCTTAGCACTGTTCTTTGTGACTTTAACTCAAGCAACACCTGCTCTGTATTTTGTTGAGCTCTCAGTTTGCCACTTTTTTGGGGGAATTTCTTGATATATATTTTGATATGTGTGGAAAGAAACTGTAGTCTTTGAATCCAAGCTAATTATGTGGTGGACACAATACCCAGTATTAATGCTGGATTTTAATAGAATGAAGATATGTCTTCTTCAGTATTTTTATCTTAATTGTCCCTGTTCATGTAAGAAGCCTCTCTCTTCCAGAACTCACACTGATTTTACAGCTCTTGGAGAACTGTGTTTATTTAGCCTTTGTTTAGCCATTAATCTCTGTCGTAGAAAATCTTTTAGGTAGTGTACACAATTAGGGAAATTAGGATCAAAGTTGGTAAAATGAAGAAAGCATTTCAAATTTGTATGTGAATGAAAATTAGTTTTTATTTTAACTTCACGTCTCTTTTTATTTCTTTCTAGGTAGTTTTATCTTGAATGAATGGCTAAATCTCTAAACGTTACATTGATTTTAAGGCAACAGCTCCTCCTACGGGCCCCAGGAGTTAGCCAGGGATCTGAACTTAAGCTGACCACTTTCTCGTTGTGTTGGGAAGGTCAATTCATTTAGTTCCTTAAGAGCAAGGAGCTTTTGTTTCAGCACATATGAGATGCACCATTCTCGTCTATATTGGTTTCTTAAAGGTCTCCAAACTAATAATACTCATTTCTATCATGTCAAAAAAAAGATGGAGGTGAATGAAGAGTTATTCATCTGACTTCTATTTTGCCAGTCCTGTTATTCTGATGTCATTAATATTTTGATGTGAATCCTCAATAATCTCCCTCTCTACTACTGCAAGTAGACAGTAATGTAGCATCAAGAACATCCTAGAACATATTGAGAGCTCAGAGTATCTTTGTTGAGTAAACACAATAAAATAAATCATATATATATATTGTATATAGATTTTGTTTTTCATAAAACCCATGATCTTTTTTTTAAACAAAAATAAGATCATACTGTACACATTATTCTGTGGTATGCTTTTATTGATGTGATTTCTAATTGGTTAATTTTAATTTTTTGCCACTAAAAGCAATACTGTAATAAACATCCTTGTACATATATCATTATGCATAGGTGCTTTCATTTTTTAAGAAAATATATCCTGAAGTAGGATTGTTGGATCTAAAGGTTGGCACTTTAAAACTTCCAGTAAGTATTGTCAGATTACTTTCCTAAAATGTGTAGCAATTCACACATTCCCCATCAATGGATAGGCTGCTTATTTTTTAAAATAGGAATGTTAATGCCTAAATTATAAAGATTGTTGAGAAGATGCAGTTAATCTCTCACTTTCTCTCTCCATAGATTTGATATCTAGCACATAGTTGCACTTAAAAGCTTTTTTTCCCCGTTTGTTTCGTCTCCATGGGCTTCCCTTGTGGCTCAGCTGGTAAAGAATCTGCCTGCAATGTGGGAGACCTGGGTTCGATCCCTGGGTTGGGAAGATCCCCTGAAGGGAAAGGCCACCCACTCCAGTATTCTGGCCTGGAGATTTCCATGGACTGAATAGTCCAGGGGGTCGCAAAGGGTCGGACACGACTAAGTGACTTTCACTTTCACTTAGTATCTGTGATTTCTAGTTACTAGTGATTTCTAGTTTCTAGTATCTCATGAAAACTTTGGTATTTTTCTAATTGCCCTTCTCAGTTGACTGCCATTAGAAATGTGATATACATGGAAAATAGGATCCAACTTACAGTCAAACAGTTTTTGGTTATGTAAGTAACTCTTCTGATTAACCCTAAAAACTATAGGAGAAAGTCTCTGTTGACCAAAAAGCAAACCCTAAGGCTAGGTGACTGTATCTCTCAGTCTTCCTAGCAAAATCTCTGTTTCATTTGTTGTTGCACTATCCTTTTTTCTTCTTTGTACTTCCTTTCATTTCAAAAGCGCCCTGGTAGGAGTCATAAACTATGCGGTTACCTAACCTAAGGCTAAAAGTTGTCTAAGCCAGTAGAAAAAGAGACGGAATAAAGCTTAAAGATGAAATTATGGGAAAAAAAAATACTTAAAGACTTCACCATAGAGGGACTAAGTCACTCAGAGTAAACAGCAAGATTTGAAAAGCCTAAAACATTAAAGAAAATGGAAGTAATCCATTAAACTTTTTTCTTTCGCTTGGATACGAATGAAAATGAAAGCTTCCAGTTGAGTATGTCTGAGAGATGATCCTAGTTAGTGTTAGGATGAAGATTTATCTAGTGTACTTATTATTGCTTTGCCTTGGGAACCAGAAATTGGAGAGTTTTGAAAGTAGGTTTCTGCTTTTGTTGAACAGGTATTTTTCTCTTATGACTTGGTTCCACTATATGATCACATTTCTTTGCATAATTTGTATTTGATATATATATATGAGTCCCCGTTTTGAACAGACCATATGGAAAGCTCCACGAGTGCCCAGGGAACCAGAAGTGTGTGGTGATTAACCATGGGTTCTGCTGTTTGTGCCGCAGATGAGCAGAGCTGTGAAATAAAAGGCATCACACAATTGTTTTGTTGCCCTTATTTTGTCCTTTGTTCGGTGATGCTTTACTAAGGATAAGAAAGTAAAACAAAATAAGAAGTCCCAGAGAAGCACGGAAGAGAAATGGTAAAAAGCATTTTTCAGAATACATTTGAAGAAGGTGGGCTGTTCGTGGCATGAACTTTGACAGCCAGAAGAGTGAACTATTTTGTGAAAATGAAACTAAAAATATGGTTACTGGTTTCTCAGGAAGCCCAAGGAAATTTTAACACGTGTGAGACAATGCAACTGACAGCAGCTGGTTTTGTAATTAAATTTGGCTTAACGTGTACTTATTTAACAAGTATTTTATGTTGCATATGTTATTGGAGGCACTATTGTGGGGCATTCAAAAGGATGCAGTCACTTATCTTTAAAACATTTACAATCTGTTTGTGGAAACAATTCTGATGTGAGTAAATATCTAGATAAAATAGTATATTGAAGTAGAATCCCTACAAAATATTTAGCAATACATCAATTTCAGAATTCAGTATTTGAAATTCAAGATTTCCTAACAGTTTGTAACCACATTGTTTAATAGACATTGAATAAAGACAAAACAAATTTTCCTGTGCTTTGAAAGGCATGCTTTACCTTGTTTGTCCAAGATTGTATAAACTTGGCTAGTTTTCTTTATAGTGTTTTTAAATTTGGTCAAAAATCAAAATAATATGGAGGGCTTGTTAGCACAATTGTCTAACAGGCCCTTTATGCATGAATTTAGTGTGCTGAGTTTCCAGGGCAATGAAAAGATGACAAATATTAATCTGTAGGAAGAAACTTAACAACTGATGGCATTCATTCTGTCCACTGGCTTTCCTTCCAATAAGGAACCTTTTTCTGAAATGTATGTTAGTTAGAATTTCCCAGTGAATACCTTCTCCAATGTTCTTCAGATTTATCCTGCATCTTAAAATAATCTGAGGCGCTATCCAGAAAAGGAGGACTTGAGACTGTTAATAATGTGGTGGGGGTAGGGGGAAGGAGGTTTTAACTTTTCTCTCAGTGGCTCCATTTAGCTTTTAATCCTTTCCTCCTTCATGAATGCCAGACAAACATGTCAATGACACTGTAATTTACCACTGTGAAAGTTCCAGTTGGATTCAGGGGCTCCTGATTTTGGAAATTGTTCTCAAAATAAATCACGCCTAAAAAAGTGGTGGAAAAACAAAGACCTTAACATTGTCATGGACTGGTGTTCACTATGTGCAGTGGAGGGTGAGGGGAGGCATTTTAAGCCCTTGCATGTGGCCTGCAGCTGTGTAGTGTTGAGTGGCCCATTTTGAGTCTCCACACATTATATGAGCTTGATCACATGAACTCTGCCATCCCCCACCCCCGCCATATCAACCCCCTAGTTTTTCATACCTTCGCAACTACAGAAAACAGTCACTTGATGCTATTTAATCATATTTATCCATTGTTTGGGGTTGTTCATTTTCATCAACTATCTTGTTTGATACTTACGAGTTCTACCCAATCATGAATGCCTTTTCTGTCATTCCAATTTAAACCAGGACCCTTGGTCCTACTCTCTCAAATTATCTTGTATTTTTCCTCTGTTTCACTATCACAGCTTTTAAGACTACAAGGCTTTCAGCTTACATGAGCCAGAACTACTCTGGTTCTTCATCAATGCATCCTTCAAATCTTATACAGTGTTCAGAGCATAGTTCATAGTCAATGGGTATTTGTAGAGTGAATAAGTAGAATGAAATCCAACTGTGGAAAGTAGCATTTGAAACTGCTGCCTACTTTATATCCTTAAAGAACTGAGACACATGGAGCAACAAGATTTTGTTTTGCACTCAGCTTATCTAGTTGTATTCAGAATCATGGTCTCTAAAAATAATTATACATGTAGCCAAATAAGAATGGAATATGGGGTCATCCTAGTTTTGTTTAAAATCAGAAAGGCTTTCATTATTATCTGGGATGGATACAGTAAAGGACAATCTGGAGATCTTTCCATTGAAATGTTAAAAATGTTGCATAGTTTTTGAATAAATGAATCAATGAATATTATTATAGCATTCTTAGTTGTTTAATACCTTTCTGTGAAACATCTGGCATGGAATTCTATAAACTACAGTATACTCACAAGGTAGTTTCAGTTTGGTGGAAATTATTCCTTTGTTTTCTTTTTAGGAAACTAAAGTAACTGAGAAAGCAATATCCACAAGAGGACTAGAGAAAATCATTCTAGAATAGTCTCAGTGGTAAAGTGGAAGAGACTGAGAGTTAAGTGTGTAGTTAGTATATGGGCTGGAGAATAAAAGTAACTGAGGTAAAGGGAAGGGAGGTGAGCAAAGCCAAGGAAGAAGACAGCTAGCTATGTGAAACACCTGACTTCCCAGGCGGCTCAGTGGGTGAAGAATCCGCCTGGAATGCAGGAGATGTAGGAGACACGGGTTCAGTCCCTGGGTGGGGAAGATCCCCTGGAGGAGGGCATGGCAACCCACTCCACTGTTCTTGCCTGGAGAATCCCATGGGCAGAGGAGCCTGGCGGGCTATGGTCCACAGACTCCGAAAGAGTGAGACATGACTGAAGTGACTGAGTATGCGTGCACACGTGAAGCATCTCACTGTGACAAATGAGAGCTATTTTTTAAAAACAGAATTAAGGTGTTATTCTGTGGGAGCAGGCAGTTATTCCTCCATTCTCTGTTACAAAATGAACATACATTTGACTTGGCTTTGCAGAAAACTCTTAGACATGATGGTTACATGAGAAATAACAGTTGTTAACTCTCTGTGGGGAAATAAGCTACAATGTAAGTAACACAAGTGCCTATTTAGCCACTGTTAAAGGACCTGATCGGAGAAGGCAATGGCACCCCACTCCAGTACTCTTGTCTAGAAAATCCCATGGGCGGAGGAGCCTGGTAGGCTGCAGTCCTTGGGGTTGCTAAGACTCGGACACGACTGAGTGACTTCACTTTCACTTTTCACTTTCATGCATTGGAGAAGGAAATGGCAACCCACTCCAGTGTTCTTGCCTGGAGAATCCCAGGGTTGGGGGGCCTTGTGGGCTGCCATCTATGGGGTCGCAGAGTCGGACACGACTGAATTGACTTAGCAGTAGCAGTAGCAGTAAAGGACCTGATTGGAAATAATTGCTTGTATCTAAGGTTGAAATTTAATTTGGTTACATCACAGAATTACCTCAACAACCTCTGAATAAAGGTCACTTTTGGCATTAAGAAGGTATAAATTGCTAATTAATACTTTATATTGAAATTGAGTTACCTAAGATTTTGAGGAAATGTTCAATGAAATAGTAATAGGTACTAAGATTTCAAATTACTCTAATTTCTACAGGTGATAAAACTCAAGAAAAGAAATTTCAGCCAGTAACTTTAAAAGTCTGTTTTAAAGAGAGTAGTATTAACTAGATCAAAAATTCTATTACCTCTAGAAGTGCATTCCTTGTTAAATAAAAAGAACTTAAAACAAGGTACTCTCATGTTTAGCTTTCCCCTAAGGAATTTTGAGTAAATGAAAGAAACTGATTAGATTTCTCTGGTTTTTGTAGTTTAAGAGTTTTAAATTTCCTTGCTGGGATAAGAAGATCTAATGCTGGTTTCGGATGGTGGCAAGGGCCTGATGCTTGGTTATTGGCTGGGGTGCAGGAGAGGTGAATTCCAGAAGCAGAGCCCTCTGGACGGGGGTTCTCAAGCAACCATTTTATATGTATCAGATCCAAATACGGGCTTCCCTGGTGGCTCAGACAGTAAAGACTCCGCGTGCTATGCGGGAGCGGCTGCTGCTACTCAGTCGCTTCAAGGGTGTCTGACTCTGTGTGACCTTACGGCCTGTAGCCCGTCAGGCTCCTCTGTCCATGGAGACTGGGATTCAATCCCTGGGTTGGGAAGATTTCCTGGAGATGAAAATAGCTACTTGCTTCCATATTCTTGCCTGGAAAATTCCACAGACAGAGGAGCCTCGTGGACTACAGTGCATGGAGTCACAAAAGAGTTGGACATACAGAAAAATGTGCTTCAGAGAGGAAAGGAAACGGAACTCTTATTGATGCCTACCATCTGCCAAGCTCTAGGACATGAACTCTCATATGTATATATATATACATATATTGTATTTAATACGCACAGAGAGCCTGAAAGTCCAGTAAGGAGGCTGTCTTTGAATGGAGACATTTGATAATTTGCTTACATTCAAGTGTTAGGGTTCAGAGGCACACTCAGTTCTCTGTGACTGTGGAGTCCATGCTATTTTCCAGCATATTATTTTGTCTTTCTTGAAGAAGTATTGGGGTATGAGATATGACAGAGAAAATTATAAGACAGTGCTTAAAAAGAGCCAGTTCAAATATGGCTAATCTACATTGGAAGCTATTAACATTAGTGAAAATTTTTCTGATGTTAGTATATTCAGGGATCATTTCTGTAGTTTGTTACTAGAGAAGTTTCTCTGAAAAGCTTCTGCACAACAAAGGAAACTGTAAGCAAGGTGAAAAGGCAGCCTTCAGAATGGGAGAAAATAATAGCAAATGAAGCCACAAACAACTAATCTCAAAAATATACAAGCTACTCCCACAGCTCAATTCCAGAAAAATAAATGACCCAATAAAAAAATGGGCCAAAGAACTAAATAGACATTTCTCCAAAGAAGACATACAGATGGCTAACAAACACATAAAAAGATGCTCAACATCACTCATTATCAGAGAAATGCAAATCAAAACCACTATGAGGTACCATTTCATGCCAGTCAGAATGGCTGCGATCCAAAAGTCTACAAGCAATAAATGCTGGAGAGGGTGTGGAGAAAAGGGAACCCTCTTACACTGTTGGTGGGAATGCAAACTAGTACAGCCACTATGGAGAACAGTGTGGAGTTTCCTTAAAAAACTGGAAATAGAACTGCCTTATGATCCAGCAATCCCACTGCTGGGCATACACACTGAGGAAACCAGAAGGGAGAGACACGTGTACCCCAGTGTTCATCGCAGCACTGTTTATAATAGCCAGGACATGGAAGCAACCTAGATGTCCATCAGCAGACGAATGGATAAGAAAGCTGTGGTACATATACACAATGGAGTATTACTCAGCCATTAAAAAAATACATTTGAATCAGTTCTAATGAGGTGGATGAAACTGGAGCCTATTATACAGAGTGAAATAAGCCAGAAAGAAAAACACCAATACAGTATACTAACACATATATATGGAATTTAGAAAGATGGTAACAATAACCCTGTATATGAGACAGCAAAAGAGACACTGATGTACAGAACAGTCTTTTGGACTCTGTGGGAGAGGGCGAGGGTGGGATGATTTGGGAGAATGGCATTGAAATATGTAGAATATCATGTATGAAATGAGTCGCCAGTCCAGGTTCGATGCACAATACTGGATGCTTGGGGCTGGTGCACTGGGACGACCCAGAGGGATGGTATGGGGAGGGAGGAGGGAGGAGGGTTCAGGATGGGGAACACTTGTATACTTGGGGTGGAGTCATTTCGATATATGGCAAAACCAATACAATATTGTAAAGTTAAAAAATAAAATTAAATTAAAAAAAAAAAGAAAGCTGAAAAAAAAAATTTATCCATTCACCAAAATCTATATTTTTTGGATGTTTGCTATGTGTTGGACTCTGCTAACGTCTGTTGGGAACACAGCAGATATGTTCCTTATTTCAACAAGTGATATTACCAGGAGTAGGAAGCTGTGTAGCAGCAGAACATCTTATATCAATAAAAGGCACAAGGAAGTAGATAATAACTGTTAGACCTGAAGTGAAAGTGTTAGTTGCTCAGTCCTGTCTGACTCTTTACGACCCCATGGACTGTAGCCCGCCCAGCTTCTCTGTCCATGGGATTTCCCAGGCAAGAATACTGGAGTGGGTAGCCATTTTACTTCTCCAGTGGATCTTCTTGACCCTGAGACTGAATCCAAATCTCCTGCCTTGCAGGCAGATTCTTTACAATCTCAGCCACCAGAGGAACAGTAATTTTAGATTATTACAAATATTAGAGGAGAAGGCAATGGCAACCCACTCCAGTACTCTTGCCTGGAAAATCCCATGGACGGAGGAGCCTGGTGGGCTGCAGTCCATGGCGTCGCTAAGAGTTGGACATAACTGAGCGACTTCGCTTTCACTTTTCACTTTCATGCATTGGAGAAGGAAATGGCAACCCACTCCAGTGTTCTTGCCTGGAGAATCCCAGGGACGGGGGAGCCTGGTGGGCTGCCATCTATGGGGTTGCACAGAGTCAGATACAACTGAAGCGACTTAGCAGCAGCAGCAGTAGCAGCAAAAATATTAGATAAGAACTTAGGAATTCTATGGATTGCACTGTCTGATTTGTTTATTTCAATTTAAGCAGACTGAGATTTAATTACCAGATGATATTGAACCTAAATTTTAATTTCCTTCATTAGACAAGTCTCTGAATTTTATTAAAAAATGTGTGATGTGTTCATAGTAGGATAACAATCAGGGGCTCTTAGACTGGAGAAAAGAAAAATGTATCATTAGTCAACAAGCACTTATTAATATTCTACTTCAGTGAAATCTTCAAATTTAAAGGCAATTAAGGATGATTATAACTTTTCCTGGGTAATCATTTCACAATTCTGTTCATTCTTTGCTAATTTGTTTAGTTCACTTTCATTACCTTTTATACCACATCTCTTTCCCCAAAGGCAGTGAGGCCTTCCTATGAAGCTAGCCTGTGGCTCTATTCTCTTGGCCCAATTTTTTCCCTTTCAATTTCTGGGGGCTTCTTTGAAGTACAGTTTGAAAACCATTAATCTAGCTAAATTGTCCAACTGATCTAGTTTACACTAGGGTTGGCAGGAAAGAGATGATCAGAGATAAATAACAAATCAAAAATATAAATAGTTGCCAAATATTTACTGCTTGCTTATTGTTTCAATCGCTAGGTTGTACCCAACTCTTTTGCAACCCTATGCACTGTAGCCTGCCAGGCTCCTCTCTCCATGGAATTTCCCAGGCAAGAATACTGGAGTGAGTTGGCATCTCCTACCTCCAGGAGATATTCCCTACCAGGGGATCAAACCAGCATCTCTTGCATTGGCAGGCAGATTCTTTACTGCTGAGCCACCAGGGAAGCCCCAGTACTCGCTTATCATTGTGCTAAAGAAGATTTTACCCTAGTTTTGGAGACAAGCCATACTACTACTAAGTTGCTTCAGTTGTGTCCGACTCTGTAAACACATCTAAAATTAAATTAAGACAAACTTCAAAAAATTAATAAAAAATAACTTATTATTGAGACTTTTGGAAGAGACTGGAGAATTCAGGGAAAGCTTCATGGAGGAGAAGACACTGATAGTGACTGAAGAATGGATTTATATGGGTAGATTGGGAGAAGCAGAAACAGAAGTCAGGAAACTAGCTTCTGTCCTAATGACCCAACTGATTTTTAAAAAAAAATTGAAGTAGCCACTTCTATTTAATATAGTATTGGAAGCCAGACAACAAAAATAAATAAAATGCATCCAAACTGGAAGAAGTAAATAAACTACCAGGACCCACTGACTTGTATGCTATATTCTGAGCAACAAGAATATGGCCTACTGTTTAACACATGACACAGGTTTTTACTTTCATAGTTGTAGTCTTGGAATGTTTAAGCCAGAAACTTCCAGTTAGATAATATCACAGTGCCAATTGCAAAGAACTAGGTTTTACTTAACATCATTATCTAGAAGGGGAGATAAACATTCCACAGGACATATTTTAATCACCCCTCCCATAATAAACAATTTGTGATTTTTGTCCAAAAGCTTCATGAGTCTTTAGACTTCTGCAAGAATTTAAATAAAGAGAGAAGATAGGTAGAGAAATTCCATAAATGTAAATAGTTTAGAGATTTTAATAACTTATACTGATGCCCTGAACCCTTGATAGTGATTCTGTAGCCAATGAGATTGATTGTTGTTGCTGTTCAGTCTCTCAGTTGTGTCTGACTCTTTGTGACCCCATAGACTGCAGCACACCAGGCCTCCCTGTCCTTCACCATCTCTTGGAGCTTGCTCATGTCCATTAAATCAGTGATGTCATCCAACCGTCTTATCCTCTGTCATCCCCTTCTCCTCCTGCCTTCAATCTTTCCCAGCATCAGGGTCTTTTCTAATGAGTCAGCTCTTTGAATCAGGTGGCCAAAGTATTGGAACTTCAGCCCCAACATCAGTCCTTCTAATGAATATTCAGGATTGATTTCCTTGATTGTCTCGTTTGATCTCCTTGCAGTCCAAGGGACTCTCAAGAGTCTTCTCCCACACCACAGTTCAAAAGTATCGATTACAAGATTGATAATCATATGGAAATAGTTACTGATTGCAGCTCAAAAAGTTTTTTTATTTTTACTTTTTAAAAAGATTATTTATTTTTAAATTGAAGAAAATTGCTTTACAGAATTTTGTTGGTTTCTGTCAAACATCAACATGAATCAGCTATAGGGAATATAAAAACATTTTAGGAGATTCTTTGGAGAAACACAATAGCCAGTTTTGTTTTGTTTTTTTTTTTTTTGCTGTGATTATATGTATAGGTTTCTGAATTCTTAAAACTAAAAATCCTAAATCAGTGACACTCAGAGCTGGACTCTAGAAATATTGTGAATTTACTTTTGATAACTTTATTCTGAGTCAGTCTTGGGCAATTATGAATCATGACCATTTCCCTGGATCCATCACTATTTATGCTCAGAAGAGACTCCAGGATATTGTCCAGTGTAAAGATGATTCTGCCATCCATTGCTTAAAAAACAACAACAAAAAGATTACTCTGCAATCTATTTGTACAAAAAATGTCAGCATTTCTTCTTCAAACATGAAGACAGAGCTCACTCCACTTTATCATAGATTTTCTACTGACGCTGCAACTTTTTCCCTTCGAGACTGCTCTTGATGTTCTTGTTCATGAAGAGAGAATCAGTTTATAATGAACACTGATGGAGGAGGTGTATGATTGCACTGAGGTTGCACCCTGCTAAGAATGGCCCTACCCTCACCACTCGAGTCCTGTTTCCTCAAACTACTCTTTTGGAGCCCCCAGATACCTTTAGCGTGTCATCCAGGCCAGTTCTTGCTGGAGGATGTTCTTCCTCTGTCTTTGTTGTTTGATAATTTCTTCCCCCTAAGAATGTTCCCAAACAATTTCCCCTGGTATATTAATGAGGAGGCAGTCTGTTTGAGCTACTCTGTCATGAATTACTGATAGCCCTCTAATCTTACCAGGACTGTTTATATTAAAATTTTTCTAATATTAATTTTTTATATTTAAACTTTTTTTTTTTTTTTTCTGCACAGCATGTGGGAACTTAGTGCCCCAACTAGGACTCAAACCTGTGCTCTTTGCTTTAGAAGCACAGAGTCTTAACCACTGGACCACCAGGGAAGTCCTTATATTTATACTTTTAATACAAATAAATCTCTAGTTGGTGGGAGTTTTAGCCAATTCCAAAAGGAGCTTTATAGCCAAGGAGAGCCATCATTGGTAAGAGATGGGGCTATTTGGATATTTAATATAATGCCAAGGCCACCTTGAATTAGGAAGAAAAAAAATAAAAGACCAACCATCTGGTTTTTTTTTTTTTTAAAGTCCTAAATAGAATGACAACTCACAGACTTGATCTACTCTGATGATATCATATCAAAACTGCAAGTCATGTCATGTCATCAACTCCATGATAGCTCTACTTTTCTCTTGCCTAACTAGCATTTGGCTCTAGTCTCTCTTTTAGTTTATTCCCCATTTCTCATATCTCCTTTAGAATGATCTTTTAAAAACAGGTAACTTGTGTGGCAACTTGCATCTGATAGCCCCTGTTGCATATACAACATGGTTTAGGACAGGGTCCAATCTTCTTTTCTAGACTCATCATCCATAGCACTCTCTTTCTCTCCGCATCACATTGTCTTCCTCGCCTCACTACATTAATTGCTGCATTCTCTTGGTCCCTCTTGTAAATCTATAAATTTTGTTTTTAAATTACTCTTTTGATTTTATGTATCAATGCTAATCTCTTTGAGGACAAGCACTCTGTCTTATTTATTTTTGTTTCTTTACCACATAATATGTGTAATATTTTAGAAAACTCAAGAATGGTTTCTTAAATTTTTAATGAACTATTATTACGGTATGTGAAATAGCTAGTGTGCAAGAATGCATCTGAAGCCTTGAGGACAGGTGAAGTCATGTTTGGGGACTCTTCTCAGGATTGATTATAAAGTAATGGGACAGGAAAGAAAGGAATTGTTAGAAGTACTCATAACAAGCATGATTGGGTTGGGAATATTTAAGGAAGACAACCGAAGTAGACTGATTAGTGAGCATGTTATGGGGAAGGAGAAATCAGGCTCTGTGCAGGCCACACAGAGAGCACTGGCTTCGGACAAATCCAGTAGCGATGGTGGGATGGGAAGTTAAAGAGTGAAATCCAAAACAGCAGGTTCTGATTTATGATTTAATACCTGTGTTTAGTTTAGTGATGAAAATCCTTTGAGAAGTAACATACCAAATGAGTTTAGGAATGAATTCTTTCTTCAACATGTTTTTAGATATAATTTAAAAAGTGTGGTCTTAATTGTTCTGTTTTATGTGTGCTAAGCTGCTGCAGTGGTGTATGCCAGGCTCCTCTGTCCATGGAATTTTCCGGGCAAGAATATTAGACTGGGTAGACATTTACTCCTCCAGGGGATCTTCCCAACCCAGGAATCGGATCTGCGTCTCCTACATTGGCAGGCAGGTTCTTTACGGCTAGCACCAACTGAGAAGCCAGGTTAATTATTCTAATGGTGTGCTATTAAGGAAGATGATATTTTTGGTTGTTTTAGTAACAACCTTTGTTGTTACTAAAGGATATGTTACCATATCCTTTGCCCTTAAACTTGACTGTAAACCTTTGTTGTCTAATACACACAATATCTGTCTAATATACTTAGGAATATAAGGTTGGGAGCCATTCTTAGGCTGCTTTGCCAATGAGATTAACCTTTTTCTGAGAGAGAAATAGATGCTCTCTCATGGCCATATTAATAATCAGTGAAATACATGTTTATTAATGCCATCTTAAATGTTGTTATTTACAACTCAGTTTTCTAGAATTGAAGAGCTTCCAAAGAGCCAGAGTCTTAAGAAATGACTATTAAATCCCTCTAAATCTTTGTTTGGGCAAGATTTAGCACTACTGATTTGTGTAAATACTGGGATAATCCTCTTGCCCTTGGGAGGCCTAGGGCTAGAAAGTGAAGGGAAATGTAACCCAAAGTATAATTAAGTGAGCCAACCTCAAAGAATGTTGACACTACAGACAGATGCATGATCTTTTTTTTTTTCTCTCCCAATTATGAAAACAAAAACCTAGTTTGACCTCTTTACCAAAGGAAACTATAGATAAGAAACCCCTGCCTTTTGGCCACTGGTAGTGACTTCAGACCCTGATGCTGGGAAGGCAAAAGAAGGGGCCAGCAGAGGATGAGATGGTTAGATAGCATCACCAGCTCAGTGGACATGAATCTGATCAAACTCTGAGAGATAGTGGAGGACGGGGGAGCCTAGCATGCTAGAGTCCATGGGGTCACAAAGAGTTTGACATGACTTAGTGACTAACATCAATAACAAGTACTTCAGGGAAACATTTTTAGTCTCTGGTTTTAAGTATTTTTCCCTAACCAGCTCTTATTTCGGAGAAGGCAATGGCAACCTACTCCAGTACTCTTGCCTGGAAAATCCCATGGACAGAGGAGCCTGGTAGGCTGCAGTCCATGGGGTCGCTAAGAGTCGGACACGACTGAGTGACTTCACTTTCACTTTTCACTTTCATGCATTGGAGAAGGAAATGGCAACCCACTCCAGTGTTCTTGCCTGGAGAATCCCAGGGATGGAGGAGCCTGGTGGGCTGCCGTCTATGGGGTCCCACAGGGTCGGACACGACTGAAGTGACTTAGCAGCAGCAGCAGCAGCAGCTCTTATTTACACAGGTCAAATAGAAAAGGAACAGAAGAATTGGATTCGAGAATTATGTTTTTCCCCCCTGTTTGGGGAATCTGTAGTGTATTTTTCTAATTCTTCTTGTTGTTCAGTCACTAAGTCATGTCCGGCTCTTTGTGACCCCATAGACTGCAGCATGCCAGGCTTCCCTGTCCTTCACTATCTCCTGGAGTTTGCTCAGATTCATGTCCATTGAGTCAGTGATGCTATCTAACCATCTCATCCTCTGCAGACCTCTTCTCCTTTTGCCTTCAATGTTTCCTCTCATCAAAGTCTTTTCAATGAGTTTGTTCTTTGCATCAGGTGACCAAGATATTGGAGATTCAGCTTCAGCATCAGTCCTTCCAATGAATATTCAGGATTGGTTTCCTTTAGGATTGACTAGTCTGATCTCCTTTCAGTGCAAGGGACTCTCAAGAGTCTTCTCCAGCACTACAGTTCAAAAGCATCAATTCTTCAATGCTCAGCCTTCTTTTGGTCCAATTCTCACATCCATACATGACTACTGGAAAAACCATAGCTTTGACTATATGGACCTTTGTGGGCAAAGTAATGTCTCTGCTTTTTAATATGCTGTCTAGGTTGGTCATAGTTTTCCTTCCACAGAGCAAGCGTCTTTTAATTTCATGGCTGCAGTGATTTCAGAGCTCAAGAAAAGAAAATCTCTCTGCTTTCACTTTTCCCCCACCTATTTGCCATGAAATGATGGCACCAAATGCCATATCTTAGTTTTTTGAATGCTGAGTTTTAAGCCAGCTTTTTCATTCTCTTTCACCCTTATCAAGAGGTTCTCAAGTTCCTCTTTATTTTCTGCCACTAGAGTGGTATCATCTGTATATCTGAGGTTGTTGATATTTCTCCTGGCAATTTTGATTCCAGCTTGTGAGTAATCCACCCTGATATTTCTCATGATGTGCTCTGCATATAAGTTAAATAAGTAGGGTGACAATATACAGCCTTGATGTACTCCTCTCCCAATTTTGAACCAGTCCATTGTTCAAAGTCCGGTTCTAACCGTTGCTTCTTGACCTGCATACACGTTTCTCAGGAGGCAGGTAAGGTGGTCTAGTATTCCCATCTCCTTCAGAATTTTCTACATTTTTGGTGATCTACACAGTCAAAGGCTTTAGTGTAGTCAATGAAGCAAAAGTAGATGTTTTTCTGGAATTTCTTTGCTTTCTCTGTGATCCAACGAATGCTGACAATTTGATCTCTGGTTCCTCTGCCTCTTCTAAGACTAGCTTGTACATGTGGAATTTCTCAGTTCACATACTGCTGAAGCCTAGCTTGAAGGATTTTGAGCATAATCTTGCTAGCATGTGAAATGAGTGCAATTGTGTGGCAGTTTGAGCATTCTCTGGCATTGCCTTTCTTTGAGATTGGAATGAAAACTGACCTTTTCCAGTCCTGTGGCCACTGCTGAGTTTTACAAATTTGCTGACATATTGAGTGCAGCACTTTCACAGCATCATCTTTTAGGATTTGAAATAGCTCAGCTGGAATTCCATCACCTCCACTGGTCTTGTGCATAATAATGCTTCCTATGGCCCACTTGACTTCAGACTTCAGGATGTCATTTTCTAGTTGAGTGACCACAGCATTGTGATGATCTGGGTCATTAAAACTTTTTTGTATAGTTTTTCTGTGTATTCTTGTATTCTTCTGTGTATTCTAATTCCTCTAGTGAATGGTTTAAGACTGGTATATTTTCTGATTACAAATATCATTTTAAAATAAAGCATTAAAATATGAATAGAGCAATTGTTTAAAATGTCCCATATTGCCAGCAGGATTTGGCTGTAGGCTTCCATAGGACTGGGGAAAACAGAGACCCCACTTTTGGGAGGCACACACAAAATCTTGTGTACACTAGGACCTGGGGAAAAATGACCCTTATTTATTGAATTTTCTTTCTCATAATCTGAAAATTATCAGAAAGAGTAGAAATTCAAGTTAGAGTTAAGTAGAGAAAAGGGAATACTATAGCTGATAATGATGTAAGGTAAGTAAATCTCTTCCTCATTTGGATATTTCACTTGAATTTACTTTCTCATTTTTTTTTAATCTCAGTTTTATTTATTTATTTATATTTTTTTACTTTACAATATTGTATTGGTTTTGCCATACACTGACATGAATCCGCCATGGGTGTACATGTGTTCCCCATCCTGAACCCACCTCCCACCTCCCTCAGTGATAGAAAGTCTTAGAGGCAGATGAATAGAAAATTTTTAGAAAAATTCCAGATGATATGGGATTAATAGAGCTGAGGAAAATAACCTCTTTAAAATTTCTACTGAGTAGCAATAAAAATTGGTGAGGATATTTTTTAACCTGGGCTTCCTTGGTGGTTCAGCTGGTAAAGAATCTGCCTGCAATGCAGGAGACCTGGGCTCGATCCCTGGGTTGGGAAGATCCCCTGGAGAAGAAAAAGGCTACCAACTCCAGTATTCTGGCCTGGAGAATTCCATGGACTTTATAGTCCATGGGGTCGCATGTATAGTCACGAGACATGACTGAGTGACTTTCACTTTAACCTATGGGTGGTGAAAATATAGAGAAACTTGTTCATATCTTGTCAACTTTTTTAGTGAGTTGTAAAATTTAGATGGCATGACTAGCCATATTTATTGAATCTTTTTTATTTTAGAAGTTTATGTTGGAGTTATAATGTGATGAGTTGAGTTATATGAGACATCTGCAAGTAACTTTCTGCCTAGGAAATCTGCATGTCTCTTAGTTCTTGTTGATTAGGATAATGGCCCTGTACATTTTTCCAGACAAGAAAAGAACATCACCACATCAATTATCCCCAAAACTTAGTAAAGCTTCAAAGGGGAGAGAAGACTGAAAATTATTCAAAGGCTTAGAGTTGCTTCATCCTGCACAATTATTTCTTGCTCTTTTCTCTGACCTCTTGCCCAGCAGGACACGATATTCCTTAAAACTAACAAGTTAGCTGTTTCCATTGCTGTAGTGGCATCTGTCCTCTATCTTATCCTGTAAAATAGTTACCTTTGTATTTGTTTTTTGCTTTCCATCTAGATTTTATATGCATCTTGAAAATAGGCACTGTGTCTTAACAATTTGAACCCACATTAAATTAGAATTATGTAAAAGCCTCAGGTGGACTTCCCTGGTGGCTCACTGGTAAAGAACTCACCTGCTAATGCAAGAGATGTGAGTTTGACATCTGGGTTGGGAAGATCCCCTGGAGAAGGAAATGGCACCCCACTCCAGTATTCTTGCCTGGGAAATCCCATAGACAGAGGAGCCTGACAGGCTGCAGTCCCTGGGGTCACAAAAGAGTCGTACATGGCTGAGCGACTGAACACATGCCTCCCATAGTGTATCAGGGGGCATTTTATCTACATCCTTACCAATACTTGTTATCATGAATTTGTGTAACAGAAAGAAAATGACTTAAAAATCATTTATTTTTTTAATAGAAAAAAGAAAAAAAGTGATTTCCATGAAATCAGTTTATGATGACAACCTAAACATATCTCTCCACTCTTAGAACCTGTCCTCTAAGGAAACTACTGTGAACAGTTTCTTTGATTTTTCCAGAAAATATATATACATGTATATATATAATTTGCAAAAAATATATTCAAATATTGCCACAGTTCTGCACTTTCTATTTTTCACTAAAATATTTGAGTATGTTTATATATAATATTCTTTCAAATGCTGACTTTGATTTCCAATACATATAGTCTCATTTATATAACCTGTCTTTCATCAGTCACCTTTAAATAATTTATAGTTACTAGTTATTTTATTTAATTTTATAGTGAAAAATACCTTTTTATGTATCTTGGAGTACTTGTGTTAACATTTTTATAAGGTAGTTTCCTAGCTGCAGAATTGTTGGGTCAAAAAATATATGTATTTCCAGTTTTGAGTTGTTGTTTTGGGGATAAGTCGTGTCTGACCCTGTTTGACCCTGTGAACCCGCCTCCTCTGTCCTCTACTATCTCCTGCAGTTTGCTCAAATTCATGTCCATTGAGTTGATGTCCAGTTTTGAGAGACACTGTCAAATTCCTTTCCAAAGCTATTTTACCCGTTTATTCATTTTCCTCATACCTCCTGTTACAACAGGGTATAAGATAACTTTGGAATTAGCTAATCGGATAGATAGGGTGGGGTGAGTGCTAGTCACGTCCAACTCTTTCAGCCTCCTGGACTGTAGCCTGCAAAACTCCTCTGTCCTTGGGATTTCCCAGGCAAGAATACTGGAGTGCGTTGTCACTTCCTCCTCAGAGGATCTTCCCCACCCAGGGATGGAATCCACGTCTCGGCATTGGCAGATGGATTCCTTACCACTGAGTCACCTGGGAAGGCAATAGGGTAGATAAGAAACAGCATCTCATAATTTCATCTGCTTTTTAAAATCAGAAGTAAGAGCAAACTTAATTTTTATGACCTCCTCCTTATTTCTCCTTGGGCATTGCCTTTTCTTCTGTTATTCCTATTTTATTTTTTAAAGTTGGATTACTTATCATTTCTTATTCATTTTTATAATTTTTTAAATTAAGAATAACAATGTTTGACATGCATTAAAAAATATTCTGTAGTTTGTCATTTGACTGTAGGATATTTTTATTACTATACTCAAATGTTGAATTTATCCGAATTTATCAATCCATTCTCACCATAGCTTCTTAAAAAAAAAATTATGCTGTGTGGGTCTTCGCTGGGGCACACAAGACCTATGATCTTTGTTGTGTGTTCAGGCCCTTTTAGCTGTGGCATGTGGGATCCAGTTCTCTGACCAAGGACTGAACCTGTGCCGCCTGCATTGGGAGCACAGGGTCTTAGCCACTGGCCCAACAGGGAAGTCACATTTCAATGACTTCTTGATTTTGTTTCCTAGTTACAAATGCCTACTCTACACCAAAATTACAAATACATTTTTCATTTAATATTTTTACTTTTAAATAATTCTTTAATGTACTTGGTTTTTATTTTGAGGAGTAGAATAAAGGAGAAATCTGCATTTATTTTTTCCAAATAGCTAAACAGTTGTCTCAAGTTCATTTATTGAATAAATTTCTTTTCCTTAAAAACTGAAAAATCACCTTTAATGTCAAGTATATTTTCATATTATTTTTGGTATTGATTTGTCTAATATTTCCCTAGTACCAAAGCAATTTAATTTACTGTTGTTTCATGATATAATTTAATATATAGTAAGTAGCCCCTCATTCATCTTATTCATGATTGTTCTGGATATGCTCACATTGTATTTCTTGATGAACTATAGTGTTATTTTATAAGGTTTCAAAATAATCCTGTTAGTATATATTGAATCTTTTCAACTTTGAGTATTAGTCTCCATGAAAAAAGTCCTTTTGTATTTCAATAAATTTCAAATATTTTCTTTAAATAAGTTTTCACATTAAAAGTTCTGCCTTATCTTTTTGCTATTATAATATCTTTCTAGTATCTTTTCTAATGAGTCATAGATTATACATGGAGAAATTATTGTTTTGAGCATTAATTTTATAATCAGACTTGTTACTGAATTTTCTTATTATTTATTATAGTTTTGTGTTAATTCCTTGAGGTTTTCTAGGTATATAAAATTTCATCTGCAAGTCGTGGTGATTTTACCTTTTCCATTTCTTTTCCTTTCATTGACTGATACTTCTGGGGAAATATTAAATTACAGTGGCAAAAGTGGGCATTCTTCTTGTGTGAATGTTGACGTTTTTTAAGTGCTTCTATTTGATATCTACTGAAATAGACATATTTTACTCTCTTTTAGTCTGTTAATGTGGTGTAGTATATTAACAGATTTTCTGATATTGAATCACCTTTAAGGCAAATGGATTTTAATGAAACCAATTTAAAGGACACATAATGACTATCATATCTTAGCAATGAAAAGGAAATGTTTTATTTTAAGAACACTATGCAAGGTGAGGGGGAAATGGCATTCTCAATAGTTTAAATTTTAAGTATCCCTAGAGCTCTGTATGTGAAGATCATTATCTCCTCTTTGTTGCCTTAAGAGGCATTATTATAAAATCCTGGCCAATTAGTTATTTTCTTTGCATTTCAGAGCACCTTATACTGCTTGTTTAAAGAAGAGTGTTGTATATTTTCTTATTTGAGTCAGTTTGCAAACTAAATAATTATTTTAAATTTCTCTGTCATGGCTTTGGCACTCTGTAATTTAAAGAAAACCTTTATATAATTAGGATTTGCACATCATAAAGTATAATCAAAAGATGCTAGTCTCTAGCTTGTTTATTATAGAAAAGGGATTCTACTTTATCATTATCTTCTTTCTTTCAAGTGTGATATCAAAAGAATTTTATACAAATAAGAAAGCAAATTTGGGTCAAATTTCACATAAAAATGACGAAAATGATGCCAAATAATATGTTATTCAGGGAAAAGAAAAACCTTTCAAATGTTTGAATATCATAATACCTGACCAACCTATTTTCCAAAATAAACTCTCAGAGGTATAACCTCTATTGTATGTTCATCTTGATGCAGTGATTTATTAGAATAACAAATTTTAAGGATTTTTGAATTGCAAAGAAGTAGGAGAAGGGGATGACAGAGGATGAGATGGCTGGATGGCATCACTAACTCGATGGACATGGGTTTGGTTGGACTCCGGGAGTTGGTGATAGACAGGGAGGCCTGGTGTGCGGTTCATGGGGCCACAAAGAGTCGGACATGACTGAGTGACTGAACTGAACTGATGTTCATTTTATCAATTATTATTTTCACCCTTTTTTGGTAAACAAGTTAATTAAAATATAATGGTATTTTAAGGTATTATTTCACAAAATACATCAAAGTTACATATAATTTATAATATGTAAGGAAAAATAAGATGTAAAAATAAGATAGTCTTTTTTCATCTAATTTTGTCACATTCTGTTTTCAAGTTTTCTAATTTATCTAATCAAAAGTCAGCTGTGTTACAAAAGAAAAGTATTTTGAATATATAAATTAACTAAGATATAAGTCCAGGGAAAATTCAGTTTATGAATTCCAAGTTTCATTATTGGCTGAAGCTCCTGGAAAGCCTTTCTGAGGATTTCTATGATTTTCTATTATGCTTCTTGTTAGCCTTCCAGAAATTTGTCTTATGGTCTCCTGTATTGTGTGCGCTGTTAGGAGATCTGTTTTATAGATAGTTGCCTTTCCTACCCTGCCTGGCTCAGAATATTGTTCATAATAATTGCTTATGAAGCAATTGTGACCACATTATGCCTCATAAGTTTTTTTCCTAGGAAAGAAATGTCAGGTTTCATTGGCAGTGAAGATGAAAGCCAACCACCTAGATAAAGTAAATGGAAATTAATTTATAAAATTTTGATCACCAGGTTATTGACTTCTCTAAAGCTTTAAGTAGGTCTTTGTTCTTATTCAGGTGTGAGACCTAACGCTTGCCTCAACTTAGCTCTTTTAGGGTTCTCCTGCACCATGGCATTTAAGAAGTCAGTGAGATCCTTCTTGGTTTCATTGTTTTGGATCCTCAGTGGTCCCAAATGATGACCAAAATTTGGTGAATCACACATATTTGGAAAAAAATAGAGAGGGCAAAACTAATACAATTATGTAAAGTTTAAAAATAAAATAAAATTAAAATTAAAATAAAAAAAAATAGAGAGAGAGCTTAATGATCTGGCACCAACATAGTATTATCTGATAAGCTGTGTATTTTATACATCCAAATATAAGGAAAGAAAGTGTTGGGAACATCCATCAGCCATGAGAACATTTTCATTTCTGAATTGTCCTCTTTCAAGATACACCATGCCTATCAGTTTAGTTCAGTTCAGTTCAGTCGCTCAGTCATGTCCAACTCTTTGCGACCCCATGAATCACAGCATGCCAGGCCTCCCTGTCCATCACCAACTCCTGGAGTTTACCCAAACTCATGTCCATCGAGTTGGTGATGCCATCCAGCCATCTCATCCTCTGTCATCCCCTTCTTCTCCTGCCCCCAATCCCTCCCAGCATCAGAGTCTTTTCAAATGAGTCAACTCTTCGCATGAAGTGGCCAAAGTACTGGAGTTTTAGCTTCAGCATCATTACCTCCAAAGAAATCCCAGGGTTGATCTCCTTCAGAATGGACTGGTTGGATCTCCTTGCAGTCCAAGGGACTCTCAAGAGTCTTCTCCAACACCACAGTTCAAAAGCATCAATTCTTCTGCACTCAGCCTTCTTCACAGTCCAGGTCTCACATCCATACCTGACCACAGGAAAAACCATAGCCTTGACTAGACGGACTTTTGTTGGCAAAGTAATGTCTCTGCTTTTGAATATGGTATCTAGGTTGGTCATAACTTTCCTTCCAAGGAGTAAGCGTCTTTTAATTTCATGGCTTGCAGTCACCATCTGAAGTGATTTTGGAGCCCCAAAAAATAAAGTCTGACACTGTTTCCACTGTTTCCCCATCTATTTCCCATGAAGGGATGGGACCGGATGCCATGATCTTCGTTTTCTGAATGTTGAGCTTTAAGCCAACTTTTTCACTCTCCACTTTCACTTTCATCAAGAGGTTTTTAGTTCCTCTTCACTTTCTGCCATAAGAGTGGTGTTATCTGCATATCTGAGGTTATTGATATTTCTCCTGGCAATCTTGATTCCAGCTTGTGCTTCTTCCAGCCCAGCGTTTCTCATGATGTACTCTGCATAAAAGTTAAATAAGCAGGGTGACAATATACAGCCTTGACGTACTCCTTTTCCTATTTGGAACCAGTCTGTTGTTCCATGTCCAGTTCGAACTGTTGCTTCCTGACCTGCATACAAATTTCTCAAGAGGCAGGTTAGGTGGTCTGGTAGAAGCTCTTATTATGTAGCCTCTCAAATTTACTTTCTTTGCAACATTGAATTAATATTTTATATCATATTTCAAATTCTGTTTATATGCAGCTCAGCTTTGTTACTTACGTTTGTTTAACTTTGTATGTGGTTTGGGTGGTGTGTATAAATGGTCCTTTAAGGACAGTTTGAAGGTTGGTTAATACTTTAAATGGTAACAGTGGCAATCTATCAACCCTGGCATAATTTAATAAATGGTGACAGGAAGAATATTTTACTGGTGACTTTTCATAGCTTTCTAAAATACTAGAATTGTTACTTATGTATGGTAAATGGGTTTGATCCTCATAGGATATTTGAAATGGTCACTAACTCTGAATCTGACTGGTAGAACTGCCTACTTAAGAAAATAAAGTCACATGAAGCAGTCCCTGTTGGAGAAGGGTGAGACAGAGGATAAAATGTTTGGCTAGCATCACTGACTCAATGGGCATGAGTTTGGGCAAACTCCAGGAGATGGTGAAGGACAGGGAAGCCTGGAGTGCTGCCGTCCATGGGGTCGGTTGCAGAGAGTTGGAAATGACTTAGTGACTGAATGATAAATATTGTATGTTAATTTTTTTATTATATAACACGTTGTTGTTGTTTAGTCGCTAAGTTGTGTCCAGCTCTTTGAGTTGGACAACCATGAACTGCAGCATGCCAGGCTGCTCTGTCCATCACTATCTCCCTGAGTTTGCTGTCCAGTGTTGTCCAAATCCAAATGACAGATTAGAAAGTTTATTTTTTAAGGAGGTGTTATGTATTTATTATAGGCTGTGCACTATATGAAGGAGTTCTGAGCAAATATAGCACATGATCTTCATCTAATAGGAACAAAAATCTATTTGAGGAGTTAATACATGGAAATTCTCTAGTGGTTATCACAGTTCCTGGGCTTCAATAACTAAATGAGTGAGTGAGTGAGTGACAGCAAAAGGACAAGGCATACATGCAGCACCATGCATTAAATACTGAATGTAAGACAATTAATGTGATTGGAATTAGCAAGTGAGTTAATATTTCACTTCTGGCTTACTCCACAGCTCTCAATAACTTCTGCTGTTCCATACTACACTGAAGAGGTGGGAAGTTGGGGATATGAATAAAAACATAATGAGTGTCAAAAATAATGGAAAATAAAAGTTTTGAGATTTTAGCATTCATATTTTTCAATTAATGTTATGACAGAAAGAAAAGCATGATAATCAAACATGCTAAATGTTTTGGCACATGTAAATTTATTTCTAGTTGTGAAGTCTTGAAAAATATTATGAAGATCAGATCATGAATCAGTTCAATATAATGCTAAAAAACTGTCTATCAAAGTTTTGTTTTGATTTACTCTGAAGACATAGGGACAGAATCAAGGCTAAATAAACCATCTGGATAATTTGAGTTTCTAAGGATTATTGGCAGAGAAGGCGATGGCACACCACTCCAGTACTCTTGCCTGGAAAGAGTACTCCATCCCATGGATGGAGGAGCCTGGTAGGCTGCATTCTGTGGGGTCGTGAAGAGTTGGACACAACTGAGCAACTTCACTTTCATTTTTCACTTTCATGCATTGGAGAAGGAAATGGCAACCCACTCCAGTGTTCTTGCCTGGAGAATCCCAGGTACGGGGGAGCCTAGTGGGCTGCCATCTTTGGGGTCGCACAGAGTCGGACACGACTGAAGCGACTTAGCAGCAGCAGCAGCAAGGACTATTGGAAGAGGAGATGTCTGAATTCTGAGTTTGAGTGGATGAGGGATGAAGTGGACCTAAACAAGTTGCTTTTTGAAATGTAAAAATAATTTTATAAGGAATATATGTAAAAAATAACTTAAAGTAAAATTGTTCTTGCTATGAATGACAGCGCTTCCTCACTCTTCTCCCTTACCATTTCCTGATCTCTATAAGTAACTACCTCCAACTTTTAAAATATTTTAATGTTTGCTATTACTTTTCTAAATAACAAATAACTTAGAAGATGTAGATTTAGCTCACTTTCACTAACCACGACTGACCTCATCATGTGTGTGGATAGTGCTTAGTTGTCCGACTCTTTGCAACACCATGGACCTGAAGTTTCCTCTATCCATAAAATTTTCCAGGCAAGAATACTGGAGTGGGTTGCCATTTCCTTCTCCAGAGGATCTTCCTGACCTCATATACATGCACTTTTCTGGCATAGTTGTATGTTACTTTTGTTCAGATGAATTCTCTGGGCTTGTGTTAAAAAACCATGTCATTTCTAGCTTTTATTATCTACTTATCTATGGTGGGCCACATAGTGAACTCTTTCCTTTTTTTACACAATCTTACGTTTTCTTTTTTTTTTTAATTTATTTATTTTAATTGGAGGCTAATTACTTTACAATACTGTAGTGGTTTTTGCCATACATTGCCATGAATCAGCCATGGGTGTACATGTGTTCCCCATCCTGAACCCCCTCCCACCTCCCTTCCCATCCCATCCCTCTGGGTCATCCCAGTGCATCAGCCCTGAGCACCCTGTCTCATGCATATAGGGTGGTACTGAATTCTCTTAACTTTTACTTGTCTGAAAAGCTTTTGATTTCTCCATCAATTTTGAATGAGATCTTTGCTGGGTATAGTAATCTTGGTTGTAGATTTTTCCCTTTCAGTACTTTAAATGTATCCTGCCATTCCCTTCTGGTCTGCAGAGTTTCTGCTGAAAGATCAGCTGTTAAGCATATGGGGTTTCCCTTGTATGTTACTTGTTGCTTCTCCCTTGCTGCTTTTAATGTTCTTTCTTTGTGTTTAGTCTTTGATTAATATGTGTCTTGGCATGTTTCTCCTTGGGTTTATCCTGTATGGGACTCTTTGTGACTTTTGGACTTGACTTTCTGTTTCCTTTTCCATATTGGGAAAATTTTAAACTATAATTTCTTCAAAAATTTTCTCATACCCTTTCTTCTTCTCTTCTTCTTCTGGGACCCCTATTATTCAAAAGTTGGTACATTTGATATTGTCCCAGAGGTCTCTGAGACTATCCTCAGTTCTTGTCATTTCTTTTTACTTTGTTCTGCTTTTCAGAAGTTATTTCCACCATTTTATCTTCCAGCTCACTGATTTGTTCCTGGTTCAGATATTCTGGTATTGATGCCTTCTACAGTATTTTTAACTTCAGTAACTGTGTTGTGTGTCTCTGCATGTTTATTCTTTAGTTCTTCTAGGTCTTTGTTAGTTGATTCTTGCATTTTCTCCATTTTGCTTTCCAGGTTTTTGATCATCTTTACTGTCATTATTCTGAATTCTTTTTCAGGTGGTTTGCCTATTTCCTTCTCATTTATTTGGACCACTGTGTTTCTAGTTTGTTCCTTCATTTGTGTAGTATTTCTCTGCCTTTTCATTATTATTATTTTTTAAACTTATTGTGTTTGAGGTCTCCTGTCCCAAGCTTCAAGCTTGAATTCTTTCTTCCTTTTGGTTTCTTCCCTCTAAATTTGGTCCAGTGGTTTGTGTAAGCTTCATATAGGGTGAGATTTGTGCTAAGTTTTTGTTTGTTTGTTTGTTTGTTTTTGCTCTGATGGGCAAGGCTGAGTGAAGTGGTACTCCTGTCTGCTGATGACTGGGTTTGTATTTTTGTTTTGTTTGTTGTTTAGATGAGGTGTCCTGCACAGGGTGCTATTGGTGGTTGGGTGATGCTGGGCCTTTTATTACAGTGGTTTCCTTTGTGCGAGTTCTCACTATTTGATACCCCCTGGGGTTAGTTCTCTGATAGTCTAGGGTCTTGGCGTCAGTGCTCCCACTGCAAAGGCTCAGGGCTTGATCTCTGCTAAGTCTTTCAATGGTAATACCTCTCATGCTTCTCTTGTTCTCTGGCAGCCAGCCAGATCCCATCAATTAAAGCTTCCATGATGGACTCTTCTCTGCACAAGTCTGACCCTTGTGAAATCCAAGACGGTCTTATCACTGGTTGGTATAGGCAAACATGCGTCCAAAGCCACAGTTCACAATATGACCCCAAGCAATGCTCGGGAGGTCCCTGATCCCTAAGGAGAATGGGAGGGCATCGAAGCAGAGGGGACAGTCCCTGTGTGCTTCCCTTCTGTCGTCCACAGTCTTGTGAAGTCCGCCTGGAAGGACCTAACTGTTGCTTCTTGACCTGCATGCAGATTTCTCAGGAGGCAGGTAAGGTGGTCTGGTATTCTGATCTCTTTAAGACTCTTTAAGAATTTTCCATAGTTTGTTGTGATCACACAGTTGAAGGCTTTAGCATAATCAATGAAGCAAAAGTAGATGTTTTTCTGGAATTCTCTTGCATTTTCTATGATCCAATGGATGTTGGCAGTTTGATCTCTGGTTCCTCTGCCTTTTCTAAATTCAGCTTGTACATCTAGAAGTTCTTGGTTCACATACTGTGGAAGCTTAGCTTTAAGGATTTTGAGCATTATCTTTGCTTCTGTACTTATCACTAATTTAACTGTAAATTCTTCTCCATATGTATAAATCTTCTCTCAGTATACTAAAAGGGAGTATATACTCCTTTTACTCATAAAGGAGTCTCTCAATTTTCTCTTATTTGAGGTTTCTCACTTGGAGTCTTTTGTACTTCTTGCATTTGGATCTGAAGAAATGACATGTTATACAGTGTCAACCTCATGAACAAGGATTTTTTTTTTCACTAGAAATAAGAGAAGATAATGGAGGAAAACTTGACTAGTATGTGTTTGAAGCATAAGAGTAACACCCTGATTTTGGGGACAAATTGTGTGAGTACACAGTTGACTCTGAAAGTAGACTAGATGATGAAAAAAACACATGGTAAAATTCTCCAACTCCTCTGACAGAAGTCCAAATATCCATTAGGTCATATTTTTAGACTCTTTGCTTAATGTTTATTACTTGGGAAAAAATTGCCAGTTACCTGGCCATCACTGATATCCATAAAGAAAGAATGGACATTTCCAGTAAATCCATAGGGCTAGCCAATGTGAACTATTGGTTTCTTTAGGGGTCTAGGATGATATCAGTGTGGAAGATGATGGGTCATTTAATTCTGTATGTTGCTTAAAGGATACCTGTCTGGTGCATACCAGAACTCTGTTCTTACAACCATATGTATAAACAACATATTCAGTATCTTGTTTTGTTGTTCAGTCATCAAGTCGTGTCTGACTCTCTGTGACCCCATGAACTGCAGCATGTCAGGCTTCCCTGTCCTTCACTATCTCCCTGAGTTTGGTCAGACTCATGTGAATTGAGCCAGTGATGCCATCCAACCATGTTATTCTCTGTCTCCCCCTTCTCCTCCTGCCCTCAATCTTTCCCAGCATCAGGGTCTTTTCCAATGAGTCAGCTCTTCACATCAGATGGCTGAAGTATTGCAACTTCAGCTTCAGCATCGGTCCTTCCAAAGAATATTCAGGATTGATTTCCTTTAGGATTGACTGGTTTGATCTCCTTATTTAATACCCTATTAAGTACTAATAGGAATGGATTTGGGCCATGGTGTAACTGGCATGTCCAGCTGGATAATAGCTACTGCACTGAATGGATTGGCTTTATTGTGATGAGCCTCATGGAATTTAAATGATCCTGAGAGGTTTATGTCTGTACAAGAAAAGGGCAGTCTGGAAATTTTGGCTATGCTTATCTGCTGTATTCTCAGCAGGACCACTCAAACTCCAGAATCAGACCAATATCTCCATCTTCTGAGGGTCCAATGTACAATGTAAGTACAGGAGTTGATGAACGTTCTCTGTTCCTGCCCACCACCTAATCAGAATTCATACAATGTGGGCTTCCATAGTCAGAATTCATTTAGGATGCCCAGAATTCTAATATGTATGGCACACTGAATATATCAGTCCACCTGAGATCCTGTAACGGCTTATTCAATTTCTTTGACAAAGAGTTCTATTCTGATCACTGTCTGAAAGGTCTGATAGGCATCATTGTCGCAAACACTAAGACATCCCTGGGATGAAAACATTCAGAGGAGCTCAAACAGCTTCCACTGAGGCAGGTTCCCACTGCCTCAATCCAGCCTTCTTATCCTCTGCACCACACAGCTCTTCATCTCTCCCTCATTCTCTCTGTCTTACTCTATCCTTCTTCTTTATTTCTCCCACCCTAACCTGTTTCCATAAAATATTATAAACCTCAGGATCTTTACTTTTTATATTTTGTTCTTACCTATGAAGCTGATAAATAATACAATACTTTTTGGAAGTAGGTACTTTGCAATGTGTTATTTGCAAAGTAATTTGAAAATAATTCTTAATTATTGCAAACAATTCTTAATTCTCACAAAGATCTTTCAAGATGGGTTACTCTTGCTTTCACACCATGATATATCGTTTCTCCCTCTCTCTCCATGTTTGACATACATAATTTTTACAGAATACCTTTTAATTTGGAATATCCCAGTTGAACTGGATTGGAAAAATATAACATCTATTAAAATATCTTATACATTCAGTCTGTAATGATTTAGATTATATTTTATCTTTCTAGGAAAAAATGGGAGTTTTATCCTTGTGTAAACAGGTTTAAGATATTTATGTCAAGTTGAATGTTTCCGAGTAAGGTAAACTTACAAAAATGACAGCATGCAGTGATTCATACTTTAGACTGAGCGTCTTTAGCGTTTCTACTTCTTTTTTCTATGGATACCTCTATGAAGTAATAGGATATTGTATCTGCTAATTTTAGGTAGTACTGCTTTTATTATTTTAGTAAAGAGTTGTCACCATGAAAATCAAAAGCAGACACATCATTTTAAATCCTGCAATTAAGTATATGCTTGTCAGCAGCTCAGTCATGGTATCTTTGATAGTGTGGGTAATGTGTTTTCTTCTCAGCTTACTTAGGCTGTGGTAATGGAAGCCAAACTCAAACATCAAAGGAAAGAGATTTTCCTCTGTCGGAAAACATCATTACATTTTCACACCATTAGGGTGATAGAAGTATAGCATCTCCTCTGCATGAAGTAGATGCTTTTGATTTTTTTTTTAAAACTAAACTTAGACTAGGATCATTATTTGTATGTGTATTAAAACTACAATGCTCAAAATAATGCCTATTGACTACCTATTAACATTGTTAGGAAAGGGGTGGGATATTAAAGAACTCACTAATTGAAACTCATTTTAATTAATTATTAGCAGTTACTTAGGCATATCAGCATCTAATTTTCTGTCTTTTAAATGACATTCCCTTGAAAGTTTGAAGCGTTCTTCATGATAGCCTCATAAAAACCAGCCTCAGCAATTATTAAAGTGAGGGCATCAGGCAATTTAATCTCCAACTGAAATCAGGACTAGATGCTGAGGAATGACAGAAATGCCTATTGTTCTACTTTTCTCTTATTGTTAATGAACCATTTTACTAAACAAATGGTACATATACTTGAGAAAATGAACTTTCTGAAAAGTTTTGCTTAAATAAGGCTGCCATTACCAAGATGTTGTAGGGTGAAAATAGGTGAGCTAATATACCTGATTTCTATAAGAATTATTTTCTTTGTTGCTTATATAACTTTACTTTTAACAAATATTGTTCCAAGAAAGTACCACTAAAATAATAGCAATGGTGATGGTAGAGACAAAACCACCCAAATCCACAAGGATGGAAAAAAATACTTCATATACCACAGTATTTCACACATTCAAAATGATTGCCATGTGTAGAATGTAAGTTATCCAACAGGGAACAGAACAGCAAGAAAGGAAACATGTTTTAATGGCTGAATCATTTTTCTGATTAGTTGAAAACATCCCTTTGTTAAAGCTGCTGGGACGGTAACAAAATGGTACCCTGAACAGCGGTCACTTATTTGATTTTTACCCACCAATATTCTTCAGATTAAATAATGTTATAAAAAAATCTTATCTGCTGTTGCTTAGTGGACAGTCACCTACTAATAGTCTTTAGATAGTAGTAGAAGTAGTGTTAGTTGCTTAGAAGTGTCTGACTCTTTGTGACCCAAGGGACTGTAGCCTGCCAGGCTCCTCTGTCCACGGATTCTGCAGGCAAGAATACAGGAGTGGGTTGCCATTCCCTTCTCCAAGGGATTTTCCTCACCCAGGGATCAAACCCAGGTCTCTTGTATTTCAGGCAGAGTCTTTACCATCTGAGTTACAGGGAAATCCCATTCTTCAGTTAACATGATGTCAACTACAAAATCTTTGTGGGCATTTAGTAGAAATAATGACATCAGTTCAGTATCTTCAGTCTAAAAAAAGATTTGCTTTACTGTAATGTTGATTTTTCCAAAAAAAATACATCAAAGCAGCCCTGATAAACCATGTTTTTGTAAAAAATTTTCAACTGTTAATGATATAAAATAGTTAAATACTTAATGTTACTCTCCAAGTGATTTGCTGACTTGAGTTAGCCACACTGGAGACAATAGCAGCAAAGCTTGAAAGAGAGAAACTCTCACATTTAGTCTGACAACAGACTTCTATCTAATTTTGCTTTATTATATATGCTGCTCTGTTTTCTCTTTTTCTTTCTTTTCACTGGTTTGTAAAACTTTCAGCTTATTTCCTTTATCCTCTCATTTAGTCTTTAAATAACTGTTGATTGCAGTGTTATTTGGCACAAAAAGTACAGATAGACCAAAATATATCCCACCAAGCAGGAGAATTTAGTATGTGACAAAATTTAATTTTATAGGAAAATTACGGTTTACTTAAAAGATTCTAGCAACCTGGCTATCCATTTAGAAGAATATAAGCTTAGAAGCCTACCTCACATCTTATATACAGATAGACTTCAGATAGATTAAAACTTTAAACATTAAAAATCTTAGAAGAAAATGTAGATTACCTCATGTAAAAGTTAGAGACTGGAGAGGTCTTATTAGACATATGATATTCAGAATGTATGAAAGACAATAGAAATGTATTCAAATATTTATAAATTAAAATCTTTTATAAAAAAGTTGCCATAAATAATTTCAATAGAAAGATTTTGGGAAAGATTAAAATGCAAATGAAGAAATGATGACTAATATCAACAATAAAGAAGTCTTCATAATAAATAGGGCTCTTTATTGAAAGAATCCTATTTTAAAACTCCTATTAAAAAACTAACCCTATTAAAAATGTTCAGTGTAACAATTTAAGCCTAGTTTTAAAAATCCCCTATTAACAGTGAACAAAAAAGATTTGAATGTATAGAAGAAAAGATCCAAATGGTCAGTTACATTTGTTAAGAATTTGAAGTTCACCATGTGGTAAATGCAAATTAAATAGTGAGAAATCACTTTAAACCGCCAGAGTGTTGCATTTAAAAGAAGCAGTTACATATACCCTGATGGAGATGTGGACACAGTGTACTCTCATGTCTTATTGGTGAAACGAGACTCAGAAGTTGATCTGGCATTGTCTACCTAATATAGAGATGCGTGCATGTGTGCAAAGTCATTTCAGTTGTGTCCGACAGCTGTGACCATGTGGACTGTAGCCCGTCAGGCTCCTCTGTCCATGGGATTCTCCAGGCAAGAATACTGGAGTGGGTTGCCATGTCCTCCTCCAGGGGATCTTCCCGAGCCAAGGATTGAACCTTCATTTTTTGTGTCTCCTGCATAGGATACACATATCCTTTAATTAGAAGATCTACTCCTGGGAATTGAGCCCAAAGAAATAAAAGCATGGGTCTGTAAAGATTTATGTAAAAGCAGTTTACTGCTGGGATATTTGTAACAGAAACAAACTGGAACAAGGTGGATGCACATGAATAGAGTAATGATTAGATTATGGTACATTCTTGCAGCGAATATCACATTTCATTAGGAAGTGTAGATTGGATCTTGTCAGTTAACCTTGGAAGATTTTTAAATAAGAAGAGAAAGAAAACATAAATAAGATGGCATAATAACCTCAATTTTGGGAAACAATCATCCCAAGTTTCATAAATTCCTACATGGGTATCTCTGTCTTTGTATATTATTCTTTGTGCATGGAGAAGGCTATGAGAATAATACAGTTCAGTTCAGTTCAGTCACTCAGTCATGTTCCACTCTTTGCAACCCCATGAATCGCAGCACGCCAGGCCTCCCTGTCCATCACCAACTCCCGGAGTTTACTCAAACTCATGTCCATTGAGCCAGGGATGCCATCCAGCCATCTCATCCTCTGTCGTCCCCTCCCCTCCTGCCCCCAATCCCTCCCAGCATCAGGGTCTTTTCCAATGAGTCAACTCTTCGCATGAAGTGGCCAAAGTATTGGAGTTTCAGCCTCAGCATCAGTCCTTTCAATGAATACCCAGAACTGATCTCCTTTAGGATGGACTGGTTAGATATTCTTGCAGTCCAAGGGACTCTCAAGAGTCTTCTCCAAAACCACAGTTCAGAAGCATCAGTTCTTTGGTGCTCAGCTGTCTTCACAGTCCAACTCTCACATCCATACATGACCACTGGAAAAACCATAGCCTTGACTAGATGGACCTTTGTTGGTAATGGGGTTCTAAAACTGAGAAGTGATGTCCTCTGGTTGTGAGCATGGGCTTTGGCATCAGACTTTCTACATTTAAATGCTGACTATGCAGTGTACTCAGAGAAGGCAATGGCACCCCACTCCAGTACTCTTGCCTGGAAAATCCCATGGGCAGAGGAGCCTGGTGGGCTGCAGTCCATGGGGTCGCTAATAGTAGGACATGACTGAGCGACTTCACTTTCACTTTTCACTTTCATGCATTGGAGAAGGAAATGGCAACCCACTCCAGTGTTCTTGCCTGGAGAATCCCAGGGACGGGGGAGCCTGGTGGGCTGCAATCTATGGGGTCCCACAGAGTCGGACACGACTGAAGTGACTCAGCAGCAGCAGCAGTATGCAGTGTACTTAGCTGTGTGATTTTGGAGAAGATACTGAATCTTTTTAATGCCTCATTTTCCTCTTCTATAAAAGGAAGACAATGCTAGAATCTACCTTTCTGACATTGTATTAAATAAGTTCAGATTCATACATTTAAAATCATACTGGTTGTGTAGTGAGTGCTGTCAGCTTGTGGATAAGCTAGAGGAGGAGAAAAGAGAAGAGCATAAAAAGGAAAAAAAAATCACAAAATGGCAAAAAATCAGATTCCTCTTTTGAAATAATTTGTTTCTCTGGGGTGCCCAAGTTGGTTACCTACCCTCATCTTTCACCAGCCAGCTCTATTCAAGTGTCTGGACAGACCCTCTTATTCCCAGCACCACTTTCAAATCCTTGTCCTCTGCACTGCCAGAGACTGAGGCATTAAGGACAGGATTGCTGCATAATGCAATGGAGTTCATCTTTCAGAGCACACATAACTGACTTCTTAACCCAAGTTCACTCGATAATTACCTGATGTTTCTATCCACTTTGGCTGTGCAAACAGTTTGTTTTCCCTTAAATATCATTAATACTACCCTTGTTCTTTTCTTTGGTCCTGGGCTGGGGATAGGTGAGGAGGAGGAAGGGAAGAAGTTACTTCAATCTAATATTTTCAGTCCTTTCTTCATACAGCCTATGCTAAAGTCTGACCATTGTCATTTTTTTTTTTTAGGTGACAATTCTCCACGCATCTATAACTGTTGAGAGCAGATTCACTGAAGGCTTCTTACTTTCCAATTCTTTTCAAGGATGTTTGTTTAACAGACAGCCCGTGAGAGAGACTGTCTCCTTCTCTAGCAAAGGGAGGATTTCCCTCCTCTCCTGTAAAACAAAGTTAATGTCTTCTTCCGGGGCGAAGTGTGGGTTTAGTGCTAGCTCATTGTAAAAGATTAGGGGTTTCCTAAATTCAATGACAGAAACCCACGGTGTACACAGCATAGACCTGGGCCCCTCCATATTGCCCTTGAGACCTTGGGGATCGAAGAACTAATGTGAACTCATAGCAAGCAGCTCATGCTGCTTGCTATGCCAAGACTAATAAAGTTCTTTGTTTCTGACCCAGGAAACTCATGTTTTCTGCCAGCATCTTTGACACTGCATCAGGCTAATTCATTAACCTGAATGTAGAGTAAAATCTCAAAACTTCACAATTCTTGCCACTATTCACTAGACAACAATTTTATACTTTGAAATGAGATAATGTAGGTAAAAGGCTTCCCAGGTGGTGCTAGTGGTAAAGAACCCACCTACCAATACAGGAGATAAGAGATGTGGGTTTGATCCCTGGGTCTGGAAGATCCCTTGGAGGAGGGCACCCCACGCCACTATTCTTGCCTGGAAAATCACATGGACAGAGGAGCCTGGTGGGCTGTAGTCCATAGGATCACAAAGAGTTGGACACAACTGAAGCGACTTAGCATGCACGCTTGCATGCAGTGTAGGTAAAGGGTTCATGCAGTCAAATTACAAGGAACAACTTTAAGATTGTAATAAGGTATGGAAAAGTACTGTCTGAGCTTTCCAGAGAAGCCAAGAAGAGCTTCGTGGACTGCAGTCCATGGGGTTGCAAAGAGTCAGACACAACTGAGCGACTAAGCACATTTACCGGTTTACTTAGGAAAAGTACAGTCTATATTTTGAAGAAAAAAACTTGAATTTTGAAAATATTTGAATTTTTGTAAAGTTGTGAGACACAGTGATATCCCCAGGGTGTGCTTAATTTTCAGGAAGTAAAGTATGGCCTCAGCTTAAACTTTGAAGTGCCACACGTAACTGCAAGGGAGCATGAAAGATATGGGTTTTTGGATAGGTAGGATGTGCTTATATAAGCTACCATGGAAGGGTTGGAGAACAAAAGTTGCTGTACAGCAGACGATCAAACTGGCTACTTATGGTGCCAATTTGCCTCTGGTTTAGGTTCAATAAGGAGAGCTTCTCAGTTAGTGGTCCCAGTAGAGTGGCTATTTATGGTTGCCATCAGGATGAGAGTTAGGGAGAGAGGGAACCTATTAAATGATAGATGGACTTAACTGACAAGGATGAAGAGGTGTGGTTAGGTTTTGACAAGAGATAACAAGAAGAGCTTCCCAGGTGGCACTGGTGGTAAAGAACCCACCTGCCAATGCAGGAGACATGAGACTCAGGTTTGATCCCTGGGTTGGAAGATCCCCTGCAGAAGGAAATGTCAACCCACTCCAGTATTCTTGCCTGAAGAATCATAGGATTGCAAAGAGTTGGACATAACTGAGCGTGCAAATATAACAAATATAACAAGATAAGCGGAAAAGGAAAAACTTATGACAAGACTTGGAGGTCATGATTTGTTTATTATCTGATGATGAAAACAATGTGGATTGATTAAATGATTGAGCAATGGAGTAGTTTAAGTAAGTGCTTCCTGATGTTTTTCATATCATAGAAAACAGTATCAATAACATCACATTCTAGGATAAATGAAGGAAGCAGAATGTAGCTGATGGCAACTGGCAAGAGCATTCCCACTGTATTCCAGCTGTCCATCCTGACAGCAGCATCTGTAGCCTGAACACTGTAACACTGGCTTCATCACATTGCTTGTGAAGCTGTGCACCCAGAAGCATATGTAAAGATATGCCCTTAGTCAAAACTATAAAGACAGGAGACTGAAGAAATAGCAGATTGGATATAAAACAACTAGGGACATTGCCTTTTTGAATGGAAAAAGCACACAGGTCAAGTTCCCCGGCTTAAAAATATCACACAAGCTTAAAAATATAATTTGTCAATGGATCAGGAACAAATTTGCCTCAGGCAGCTGACTTACACAGAACAAACTAACAGAGATTGATGAATAAAAACCATAAAGCCAATCTATTAATTTACATTGAGAAGTGAACATGTTGAGAGGATCCAAAAATGTTTGCATATCAATACATTTTCTGCCTGTGGCCAGTTTTCTCAAAAGGGCAAATTATGATCAGAAGCATGCTCAGTGAGCCTTGAATAGGACCAAGAAGAGTGGGTTGTGTGATATTCCAGCCTATATTGCCAACTGGTGGATGGGTTGACAACTTCTGTGCCACTTTAAAACTTCTGTGCTTTAGGGCCACTAGACCCCCAAGTCTGGAGATACACTCCAAACTTCAGATGCTGAATCTTCTTTCAGAGAGGCCATCTTGAGAGTTCTCCTTTGTTTCTCTTTCTCTTCTTTCAGTGAGATTAACATATAACTCAATTTGGACATAGATAAAGGCAATGGCAACCCACTCCAGTATTCTTGCCTGGAAAATCCCATGGAAGGAGGAGCCTGGTAGGCTGCAGTCCATGGGGTCGCGAAGAGTCAGGCACAACTGAGTGACTTCACTTTGACTTTTCACTTGCATGCATTGGAGAAGGAAATGGCAACCCACTCCAGTGTTCTTGCCTGGAGAATCCCAGGGAAGGGGGAGCCTGGTGGGCTGCTGTCTCTGGGGTCGCATAGAGTCGGACATGACTGAAGCGACTTAGCAGCAGCATTCTTACAATTCTAGTCCATTTCTGCTTTCCTAGAGCTTCCCTTGTGGCTCAGCTGGTAAAGAATCTGCCTGCAATGCAGGAGACCTGGGTTTGGAAGATCCCCTGGAGAAGGGAAAGGCTACCCACTCCAGCATTCTGGCCTGGAGAATTCCATGGACTGTATTGTCCATGGGGTCGCAGAGTCAGACATGACTGAGCGACTTTGACTATCACGATCTGCTTTCCTGAGGGCATATACCTTGTCTGAAAAAAACCTATGGAGCTGAAGCAGTAGACTGCCTTGCCACCATGGGCTAATAAAGTCCTTTTAAAAGAGAAGGTTGTTTGTTCCAATGAAATGAAAGGACCCACACTTTTATGGAAGAGCAAGTCAAAATGAACCTAAGCAATGAATGCTGACGCACAGCACGAGGCTCCCCAGTCTGGGGAAATCGATTCCACAAATAACAGATCTGTGTGTGATGCCATTTCTTTCCAAGTGATCCGTTCCTCTGCCTATTCTTTTGGTTCTTTTCTAATGAAATTTACCCATGGTAGTCTTTCTTTCATGTGTAATTCATGTGGAGTGTAATCCTACTTATAAACATTTATCTCTAGTGACTCTTTTTAGAGAGGGTTGCATTGCAAAAGCAGTTAAAAACTTCTCATGAGTAAGGATCTGCACGCGCAATCATTTAAGATGTTTTATGAAGCTTAAAGGGGTTTTCCTGGTGGCGCAGATGGTAAAGAATCCGCCTACAACGCAGGAAACTTGGGTTCAGTCCTTGGGTCAGGAAGATGCCCTGGAGAAGGGAATGGCAACCCACGTCAGTATTCTTGCCTGGAGAATCCCATGGATAGAGGAGCCTGTGTGTGCGACTGAGCACACACACAGTCATCAAGCTTAAATCCCTAAGTGTATCTCTCTAGTATATTAGTTCTTCTGTGATGTTTTCAAGAAACATGATGCCTTACCAGAAGTATTTACTTTGACTAGAGAACTGTCTGTTCATTTAAGAATAAATGATCTTGAACTAAATTTTACATTGAAATGTAGGCATAATGTTTTGTCTCTTCTGAGAATTATATTTTTTACTTTATTTTACAATGCATTATAGAAGTGAAGCAACCACCTTCTTGACTATGTTACTTGTGAATGTCTCTACACTTCTAAAGCCTAATGTGTGCTTTCCTTTTCAGAAATACTGAACTTCGACATTTTGACAGTGCTATTTAATATATAAACAAGTTTGCTTATTATATTTATCTAAAACCTAGTAACTTAGATTTTCTATACAGCATCATATAAACCAGTTGAAAGTGAAAATTTCAATCGAAATAGTACTTTGACATTATTTTTCACATGACTATTAAGTACTGAGAATTATAATTTTGCTGTAAAAGAATTTGACTTCCCCTAAGGAAACAGCATTTTCTAATGATCTGTCAGCAAAATATCTCCACAAATGAATTTATTTATTGAGTTCTAAAGTCCCAAGTTGTCTGGACAGTTCTCCAATTGTGTGTGATGTCCCTCCAAATTTAATTTCTTCTTATTTCTTGACATCTAGGATCCATAGTATTTCTAAGAAGTGTGAAAAGAAAGTCCATCTGAAGCAAAATGGGATTACTTTAGTTCTCTCTTTGAAATTATATTTGAAGTTGCCTGAATATTTGTGAATGTACATTTAAAGAGGGGGTAGAAAATTAATAATTCTCAAATTAATTAATGTTCTCAAAAGGAGTTGTGACTCCAAAGTGTCAGACAAGAAAATCCAGGCAAATCAACCTGACTTTCTTTCTGCTTCCCTTAACAATGCATAAAATCCAATTAAAGTAAATATCAGTTGCAGCCTTTAGTGGCAAAGAAGGAGTAGAAATTAAGGAAATGGGAGGATGTAGGGAACTTGTACTCTTGCCTGGAAAATCCCATGGATGGAGGAGCCTGGTAGGTTGCAGTCCATGGGGTCGCGAAGAGTCAGGCACAACTGAGCGACTTCACTTTCACTTTTCACTTTCATGCATTGGAGAAGGCAATGGCAACCCACTCCAGTGTTCTTGCCCGGAGAGTTCCAGGGACGGGGGAGCCTGGTGGGCTGCCGTCTATGGGGTCGCACAGAGTCGGACACAACTGAAGCGACTTAGCAACAGCAGCAACGGCAGGGAACTTGTTACTAAACATCTAATCTCAGTCTTGCCTGTGGAAAAATAGATTTCAGGTGTTGAAAATGTGTATATAGGTGCTTGTGTTCTTTCAGGAGTAACTCATGGAGGTTTTGCCTGGATCTCAGAGGCTCAGGCCTCTTCAGTGGAGAATGCTAACCACGATGAGAACTTGCTTGTTTCCGTAGTGTAGGACTGAGTGAGAACTCACGATCCTGGAGGTGAGAAAACACTGAGTGCTCACGTGGTCCACAGGCTGACCAATAATATGCCAGGAAAGTGGATCCAGCCCACGTTTTTAGAAGACCATAGACTTTGGATGGAGATAACCTTGGTCCAAATAACTGGGTGTTCAGACTTACAATGTCTTTTAGTCTTAATTCCCCTATATGTTTAGCAGCAAAATAATATCCACCTGGAAGATTTATAGTGTGAATTAGCATGATGTATCAAAAACAACTAACAAATGTCCAAGTACCGAAAATTGAGACATTTTTCCTTAATCCTTACGTGTTAAATGTTTAGCATTTAAGGAATAAGGCCATTTAAAAAATGAAAAACAAAAGCCTGCTATTTATCTCTTAAAACTGAATAATGTGAATAATTGATAATTTAGAAAGAAGCAATGTTTGTGGGAAGTCCACAGTGACCACACTGCCATAATGTATTGAATAGTACTAAAATTAATCAATTTCCATCTGTCTTTGTTTGGCGATACCACTTGATCAGACACCACATATTATCTGTGAAGAGCGTCTCCTGCCGCTGTTGCACTGTCTGCTGCTTTTATTGCTTGCCCAGGAGAGATAATATTTCCTTTGGAAATGTGAATGAATTGGTTGGAAAATAATTTGCTTGTAGCTGATTCTATAGGACAAGCTTACCTGAAAATCAAATGTTTTTGAATTGCTGGAGTCTAGCAAGGGAAAAAAAAATGTAACATGCCCATCACCTTGTAAATGGAGACATTTTTCTTACTAAGGAACTTGCCAAATAATAATTATTAGAAACTTCAAAAAGAGGCATAGTGTTTAATGCTTTTTTTGGCAATTAAAACATCTGCTTACTTATATGAGAATTCATTTATTCACTCACTTGTTTAAGCAGTATTTATTGAGTGTGTCTGGAATGTGAGTCACTACTGTGTCTTTTTAGTTTTTTATGGTAGTACTTGGAAGAACCTAAAGTGAAATATTGACAGCCCAAGCAAACCAAAACAGATGGCGAAACAAATGACATGAAAAAAATCTTTAAAAAGATCCTTTATGTTGTTTACTAGGTGTCAGCAGCCCTGATTTTCACTGCTTGTTCTCCTACTTGCTCTAGGACCTGCCAGTCAACTGGATATGATTAAAAATAATTTGTTGTTCAGTCGCTAAGTCCAACTCTTTGCGACCCCGTGGACTGCAGCACACCAGCCTTCCCTGTCCTTCACTATCTCCTGGTGTTTGCTCAAATTCATGTCCATTGAGTCATTTAACTATCCAACCATCTCATCCTCTGTCGTCCCCTTCTTCTCCTGCCGTCAATCCTTCCCAGCATCAGTGTCTTTTCCAAAGAGTCAGCTCTTTTTTGGCCATCAGGTGGCCAAAGTATTGGAGCTTCAGTTTTAGCATCACCCCTTCTGATGAGTATTCAGGGTTGATTTCCTAAAAAACAATTTACTCCCCTATAAATTATTAAGACTATGTTTTCAACTTATGTCTTCTGATGGTTCTAAGGATCAAATAATATTGTGATTTGAAAACTTATTGTAGACCATTAAGAACGGTATGAAAACGAGAACTATTGATTTGGTAAATGTGTCTACTCTATGCTAAGGTCAGTAATTTCAAGGAGTAACAGTTTTCAGAAAAACCAAGGCACTTCAGTAGGCTAATAAACAATAATTTTTTAATCTTACAATCTTACACAATAGAATTGGCACCCCAATGAATGATTTCCTTAATTTCAATTTTCCTGTTCATTGGCTGTTTATCTTTGGTCAGTGACAATATAGCTCCAGGAATGAGACCGCTTTACTTATATGGAATTCTTTTGTCCACATCAACCACCTCATCTTCAAGCAAGATGCAATCTGAAAATTATAGGTAGAATGGAATTTGTTTTAATAAAAAATAAAAAGCTATTAAAGGAACCCGATTACAAAGTAAAGCCAACTTCAGTTTGGACTGCACTCCTGTGCAAACAGGAAACACAAATGACAGAAGCTGATTGCGTTTCATATTTGTGGTGTAAGAGGGTTCATGGAGTTCAAGGAGGAGAGAGAGAACTGAAGGGATTGCTGCAAGTGTTTGGTCAGTTGATTGTAGTGATAAAGGACAGGAAGTACCAAGCAAACTAAAATGATGCCTCAGTGGTAGATAAGGCAAAGTGACTCAGGGCAAAAGGAACACAATTTCAATACTGAACCCCAATCAGAGTGGGTAACCTGATCAATTCCAGTAAATGCATTTTTCTCTTAATCTTATATTTTCTCTCATATTTCCCCTCTGGTACCTCTGCTTCTTTATTTGAGAACTCTGTGGCTGACCCTCATGACTTACTTTCCAATCCACATGCAACTATCACAAATTGACACGGTAAAGTGTCTGTCTACAACGTGGGGGACCTGGGTTCGATCCCTGGTTTGGGAAGATCCCGGAGAAGGAAATGGCAATCCACTCCAGTACTATTGCCTGGAAAATCCCATGGACAGAGGAGCCTGGTAGGCTACAGTCCATGGGGTCGCAAAGAGTCGAACAGGACTGAGCGACTTCACTTTCACTTGCAACATCTGGACAGGGAAGAACATTTTTACTTTATAATTCAAATTAAGTCAGCTGTTGTTAATGGCTTATAGTTACTAAACAGGTGATTTCATCTCTACCAGCAAGTAAGGTACACCCAAAAAGTAACTTTTTGCAAACTGGGTGAGCAAAATTATTTTGTTTCTTCTAAAGAGGGTGTTTTTCCAAGCTAAACATTACTGTCCCCAGAGATTAAGTAGCATATTAGTGATTTTCAATTTACTATACAAAGTATATTGAATAGATAAAATCAGCACATCAAGAAATCACTGAAGGCAAGAATGTAGAAGTCTAGTGGAAAGTAAACATGTTATTATAGGTATCAACATGGATAAGTCTTAAAAGGATAATGTTGAATGAGAAAAGCAAGTTGCAAACTGAAACATATAATGTGATTATATTTATGAATATACATAAAACAACACAAACTATTTTACAATGTCTCATGTACCTTTGTGGTAAAAGTATAAGAATATGCATGAAAATGATAACACAAATGTTAGGGCAGTTATTACTTCCAGGGAGAAAGGACTGAGAGCGAGAGGGGTTTTAATTGTACCTACGCTTTTTATAAATGAATGTTAATCTTTATTGAGAGTATTATTATGACCAGAAGTAGTAATGAACACTAATAAGAAGCTTTACAGTCTTAGATAATTTTTACATTTTAATAAGTTTTTAATTATTGTAAATAAGTCACCAAGAAACATGTAAAATCAAGTATTAAACATTTCTATAAAAGGCTGTGGAGTAGTTCATATACAAAAGTATGATAAAATGGTTTATGAATAATACAGTCAATATCTTCATAGTATGACATGATGTAAAGCCTCCTATAACAAAGCTGGACTCTTTTCCCCAAACTTATTTTATATTATAAACTTTGGGTGATATTTAAATAATCTGGCTCTCATAGTTTCTGCCATCAACTCCATTCTAATTTCATGAGGAAGATATGAGGAATCCGTCAAACAAATTAAACATCAACTTATATTGTCATCAAATAAAAAAAGAGTTTACCTTCTCAGTAAGCAACTTATCCTGTGGCAATAAGATAATATGCTATGTTTATTAGTCTAGACATCCTAGGAAAAGATATTTCCATCTAAGCACCAGATATTTTGACTTTCTAAAGGTAGAACTTTCTTGTGATTCCATTTTTAGAAATAAATAGGTATCAAATGAAAATTTACTTCTGGAAAAAAAAAAAAAACAACAACATTGATTTTTAGCCCAGTTAAGGGAAACAAACAACAGAGAAGAGACTTTTCACTTTTTTGGTACATTCTGAATGTGATAATTTAAGCAACTGACTCAATACTGACACTTACCTGCAGACACTTAACCTTTGTCTAAATTACTTTTCCACAACTATGACTCATTCTTATTTCTTTAAAAAAATCAGAAGTAAATATGGTATTTCCATTTGTTTCATAAATTTAGGTGGTAAGTTCATGGGTGTCTTTTTCATTATTTTCTGAATGTTTTGGATATTCAAAAATTAAATATAGAGTCTGTGTATTCTGTTGGTATCGTGCAGTTTGCTATATATATTAATCAGTATATAGGTTTGCCTGTTTCTAAAAAGCCAAAAGAAATGTACCCAAGTAGTCTTTTCTGTACTTTGGGGATGGTATTTGCAAATAATATGCATTGTTATGAAGTGAAGTGACACAATGTAGCAGAAATGATAAGAACATGAGCCTTGGAATCTGACAGTGTTGTCTCAACTCCCAACATTTAACAGCTTTGGAAAATAGTTTTAACTTCAAGCTTCCCTAAAAAGGAAATCAAGTGACCTCTTATAAGGGGAAGTTTAAGAACTACATATGGTCATAGAGGTCAAAGGTTCAGCAAAGTGTTACAGAGTAAACAATAAGTGGTAACCATCAGTGAGTTTATCCATGCCCTTATGGAGTTTTTTTTACTTAGTTTTATACATTTTGGAAGGCTACTAAGTTTTTAAAATAAGTTATTGGTGTTTTGTTTTTGGTAAAGTGCAATTATGGGAAATTGATGATAGATGGTCAGTCTTAAGCTCTTTACAAAAGATGGTTCCTGATCTATTTATTTCTGTGATGATACTTCTTGGTTCACATCTGCTTCTGCATGTTCAAATTAATTAGATACATCATTCTCTAGAGTGTGGAGAAGCATGATGACATTACAAAAAGAGTTTCTCAATAATTTTACCAGTTATTATGTAGCATTTCCATTAAACAGTGTCTCTAAGGATGATTAGCATTTTGTGAATATAAAATTTGATAATTGTAGTCTTCAAGCTTGAGGGAATGTTTAACATCTTTATTTTAAAATGATTCTAAAGAGGTTAAGTGATTTGATCAATGCCACAAAATGAGTTACAGGTGGAGCTAGCTTTAGAGCTTAGGTCTCTTGGTGCTTGGTTTGTCTGTTTAAAAAGTAACTATACTATTAAAAAATTAAGTATTTGTAAAAACAGAATTATATATGAAAATGAGTTGTGGACCTTTATGTGAAAGTTTAAGGAAATAACAGAATGATGAAGTGATAGTGCTGATTCCAGGCTTTTTTGTAGTTAGAATGAAAATATAGGGTATGGAGAAATTAATCTCAGTAGGAACATAAAAAGCAAAAGAATAGTGATATTATAGAACATATTTTCTGTATAGTTTCATTTTAATTCTTAATTATGGATCCTTACCAAGATTTTCCCCAAAACATACTGTTCTTTAGGAAATCATTTAACATAATAATAACACATTTCATGAATATTATATATAAATATATAATATGGTATTGCAATAAAATATATTACAGAATTATATTTACATATTAAGCATATTAAGATATATTTAAAATGATAAAAAATTGCATTTGGTCAATTATTTCTTTTTTTAATTTTATTTTATTTTTAAACTTTACATAATTGTATTAGTTTTGCCAAATATCAAAATGAATCTGCCACAGGTATACATGTGTTCGCCATCCTGAACCCTCCTCCCTCCTCCCTCCCCATACCATCCCTCTGGGTCGTCCCAGTGCACTAGCCCCAAGCATCCAGTATCGCGCTTCGAACCTGGACTGGCAACTCGTTTCTTACATGGTATTTTACATGTTTCAATGCCATTCTCCCAAATCTTCCCACCCTCTCCCTCTCCCACAGAGTCCATAAGACTGTTCTATACATCAGTGTCTCTTTTGCTGTCTTATATACAGGGTTATTGTTACCATCTTTCTAAATTCCATATATATGCGTTAGTATATTGTATTTATGTTTTTCCTTCTGGCTTACTTCACTCTGTACAACAGGCTCCAGTTTCATCCACCTCATTAGAACTGATTCAAATGTATTTTTTTTAATGGCTGAGTAATACTCCATTGTGTATATGTACCACAGCTTTCTTATCCATTCATCTGCTGATGGACATCTAGGTTGCTTCCATGTCCTGGCTATTATAAACAGTGCTGCGATGAACATTGGGGTACACGTGTCTCTTTCCCTTCTGGTTTCCTCAGTGTGTATGCCCAGCAGTGGGATTGCTGGATCATAAGGCAGTTCTATTTCCAGTTTTTTAAGGAATCTCCACACTGTTCTCCATAGTGGCTGTACTAGTTTGCATTCCCACCAACAGTGTAAGAGGGTTCCCTTTTCTCCACACCCTCTCCAGCATTTATTATTTGTAGACTTTTGGATCGCAGCCATTCTGACTGGTGTGAAATGGTACCTCATAGTGGTCTTGATTTGCATTTCTCTGATAATGAGTGATGTTGAGCATCTTTTCATGTGTTTGTTAGCCATCTGTATGTCTTCTTTGGAGAAATGTCTATTTAGTTCTTTGGCCCATTTTTTGATTGGGTCGTTTATTTTTCTGGAGTTGAGCTGTAGGAGTTGCTTGTGTATTTTTGAGATTAGTTGTTTGTCAGTTGCTTCATTTGCTATTATTTTCTCCCATTCTGAAGGCTGTCTTTTCACCTTGCTAATAGTTTCCTTTGATGTGCAGAAGCTTTTAAGGTTAATTAGGTCCCATTTGTTTATTTTTGCTTTTATTTCCAATATTCTGGGAGGTGGGTCATAGAGGATCCTGCTGTGATGTATGTCAGAGAGTGTTTTGCCTATGTTCTCCTCTAGGAGTTTTATAGTTTCTGGTCTTACATTTAGATCTTTAATCCATTTTGAGTTTATTTTTGTGTATGGTGTCAGAAAGTGGTCAATTATTTCTTATTGGTAGAAGAGTTTGAAATGATACATGAGAAGTAAGAAGCTGCAGATGGTGAATGCAGCCATGAAATAAAAAAACACTTACTCCTTGGAAGACAAGTTATGACCAACCTAGACAGCATATTAAAAAGCAGAGACTTTACTTTGCCAACAAAGGTCTGTCCAGTCAAGGCTATGGTGTTTCCAGTGGTCATGTATGGATGTCAGAGTTGGACTATAAAGAAAGCTGAGCAGTGAAGAATTGGTGCTTTTGAACTGTGGTGTTGGAGAAGACTCTTGAGAGTCCCTTGGACGGCAAGGAGATCCAACCAGTCTGTCCTAAAGGAAATCAGTCCTGAATATTCATTGGAAGGGCTGATGTTGAAGCTGAAACTCCAATACTTTGGCCACCTGATGCGGAGACCTGACTCATTTGAAAAGACCCTGATGCTGGGAAAGATTGAAGGCAAGAGGAGAAGGGGATGACAGAGGATGAGATGGTTGGATGGAATCACCGACTCAATGGACACGAGTTTGAGTAAACTCTGGGAGTTGGTGATGGACAGGGAGGCCTGGCATGCTGCAGTCCATGGGATCTCAAAGAGTCGGACATGATTGAGTGACTGAACTGAACTGAACTGAAGAAGCAGAGTGTATTCCTTATTTGGGTGAATTAAATGATTTATCTTCTGATACTAAAATTGACTCAAAACAGAGCTCACATTAAAATGTAGTGCTCATCTATATTTTAGAAAAAAACTTCAACTGCTAAATTAATAATGTAATCTTTGTAGTTTAAATACCATCTTTTAACTGTGTATGAATTCAGAATATTGGGCTTCCCATAGGTGGCGCTAGTGGTAAAGAACCCGCCTGCCAATGCAGGAGACATAGGAGACAGGGGTTTGATCCCTGAGTCGGGAAGATCACCTGGAGGAGGACATGACAACCCGCTCCAGTATCCATATCTGGAGAATCCCATGGACAGAGGAGCCTAGTGGGCTACAGTCTATAGGGTTGCAAAGAGTTGGACATGACTGAAATGACTTAGCACGCAGCATGAAGCCAGAATAGACCAGTTTCAAACTGAATAAAAGATGTAATCCCACATTCAGTCCAACAGAGAAAAAGAATGCAATTATTAAAAAAGAGAAGAATTTAGAGCATACTTTCACTCTATAAACAAAATCTAGAGGAGAAAGACTTAGTTTAGCACTGTAGAGGCAGGCACTGAATTTTGAGCTTATCCTGTTATGTTTAGATTGTCAACTGACTGATTTGATTAGTTAGATTACACAGTAGTTATTAAAATGGCTAGAACTGTGAATTAGGCTTTGCACTTTCTTGTTTCAGAAGTGAACTCCTTTATAGCCAGTATCAAAGGTTAAATCACAGAAGGAAACATCATTGGCCCCTACAGGACCGACTGCCTAGCTTTCCTGCATCTCCCTACATCCCTGGCTATATCTCTCCATCGTGGTGTGCTCTTCAGAGCGGCTGTATTCTCACTTGTTCCCTGGCATAGCTAATTGGTCCAGAGTTCGACATCTGAGATAAGCTGTCTTTCTATAGAAAACATGAGTCTTGCTCATTCAGAGACTGAAGATATAATTTGTATTTCATTGCACTGGGCTTCAGTAACTTGTACCCAAAAGAATTCTCATGGATACAGCTTAAATAGTATGATGTATGTAACCAAACACTTTCTATTTTTTTCAATCCATTCATCTATTGTAGATGGAAGAGATAAGTGAGTTCCCCAAAAGCTTACTCATAGTGTTGTCCTAGAAAGAAAAGTATAGGCCATTGGAAAGGATTTTATTGTCAGGAATGACATCTGTTGGTGGGAATGACAGTAGAAATCTTGGTCAGGTTGGCTCGGACACACGCTTGTAAAGACAACCACCATATTGTGGTCCCTAAACTTTCAAAACTTATTTGCTGGTGTATGCTAATCTCCATGTTAGATGGAATAAGCAAAAGAGTTGGAATTCTACTGCTGTCACTCTGATGACCTGGAAATAAGGTGTGATGCGACAAATTTAGTATAAACTATTTCCCACAGGACTGACTCAGAGGAGCAGATGGCTGTGAGAAAGAACTGTCATCCAACCAGTGTATTCATAGTTTAGAAGATTGGCAAAGGGCTTTTTAACAAAGAAATACATTCTGTTAACAAAGGATTTTGTGTGGCCTCTTTCTTTCTTTCAGACACTTAAAGCTGATGCACGTACATCTGATATTTCTAGTAAATACCTGTTCTCTGTTGTTTTGAGTATAACTGAAAATTTTTTCTTGGAAGAGTTTGCTCAATTCGTTTCCTTGAAAGTAAGTGAATTCTTTGCATTTAATTCTAGAAATGGAGAGAAGCAACATAAATATTGGCTGAACAAGGGCTTTGCTTGATTCAGGAACCGGTATTTTCATTTGAGTAATACTTACCATTTTGCAGTATATGTAGTCTCATTATAAAATGAACCACAGAAGTAGTGAAGTTCAGTGATATGCAGGTACCAAGGTAGAAGACACATAACCTAAGAAGATTTTTCATTTATGAGACTTTTCCTCAAAACTTCATCCTCTTTAGACTTTGATTTCTGCTTCTGTTAGATGGGGAACAAAGTCATTCTCCCTTAAAAGACAGTTTTCTGGATTAACAAATTTGTTGGTAAAATGTTTTTCCACCTTTGGAACAAAAGGTGTTGATAATGACTAAGTGCCATTAATCCTTGGCTAGGGTGCTTTCATTAATTCCCTTATGTATATATGCATAAACTGGTTAGTTCAAAGAAAAGTGTGTCTATAGATGCTCCTCTTTGCTCAGAAAAAGGCTTTTCTTACTGCTGACATAATTAATTTGCAGTATAATTTAGATGCAGAGTCTGGTAAAGAAATGTTTTGTGTTTATGGTATCTAATGCATCTGCCAAATATATGATTATTGCCTCGAAGATTTTATAAATAAAATGCCAAACTGAAAACAGCGATGGAGATAAAATATTTATAATGTATTTCTTTCCTGTATTTCTCCATTTGAAACGTTTGCTCATCACAACACTCATCAACAGATACACTGAATTAATCTAAAAGTACTACAGTTACTATGTTTTGACAGTTCTAAACGTGTCAGCGTGTCCCTAGGGGAGTGGAGAGAGTGAAGTCAACAGTGGCAGCTTTTCCCTTTTGCTCTGTCATTTGAATTTCCCTCCAAATGGTTTTGATCTTGACATTCTTTTGAAGAGACATTTTGATGAGACTTTCTAGAGTGGCAGAGATGTACTGGGGCTTCCCACATGGCTCAGTGGGTAAGGAATCCACCTGCAATGCAGGAAACACAGGAGACTTGGATTTGATCCCTGGGTCAGGAAGATCCCTTGGAGGAAGGCATGGCAACCCATTCCAGTTATTCTTGCCTGGAGAATCCTTATGGGGAGTCAAAGAGTTGGACACAACTGAGCTACTAAGCACAGCACAGCACACAGAAAGTTAGAGTGCATACTTTTTCTAGATACTGTGCCAGAGTTGAGTATACAAAGATAAAATCAATACCCCCTTTTCTCCCCAAATAGACTGTAAGGTATTTTCCTTTCTTTCTTTTTTTTTTTTCCCCTTTAAATATTCTTTGTTTGGGCTTCCCAGGTGGCGCTCGTGGTAATGAACTTACCTGCCGATGCAGGAGACATAGGAGATGCAGGTTCGATCCCTGGGTGGGGAAAATCCCCTGGAGGAGGGCATGAAAACTCTCTCCAGTATTTTTGCCTAGAGAATCTTATGGACAGAGGAGCCTGGCGGGATACAGTCCATGGTATCGCAAAGAGTCAGACATGACTGAAGTGACTTAGCATGCACACATTCTTCTTTTAGACATGTTATAAGCATATAATGTAGCCTTTATAAAAATGCAGTGGCCATATCTCCTCTATCAGAGTGATTAGAACTGCTTATTGAATGAGAATCTTCATTAAAAAAAAGAGAGGTCAGGTGAGTTTGGGGCACACTGGAGATTGAGAACAGCTTGGACACAGTGACTAGGTCAGTGCTGTGAAGGACTGTACTCACCAAGATTTGTTGGCTTAGTTATTATTGGAGTGGTTGTGTATCAATTATAGCCGGCCAGACACCTCTGTCCATGAATTTTTCCAGGCAAGAATACTGGAGTGGGTTGCCATTTCCTCCTCCGTACCCAAGGATCAAACCCCCATCACCAGCATCTCCCACATTGCAGGAGGATTCTTTACTACTGAGCCACCTGGCAAGCCCTATGTATTGCAGTCTCCTGCCCAAACTAGGAAAACTGGCAGGATTAAACATGAGTCAGATAATTATATAGTTATTTATTCATCTGTTTATTCATTCAACAAATATGTGTGGTCACCTACAATGCACCAGGCTTTCTTTTAGTTTCTGGTATAGGATACCCCAGTGACCAGAATTCACGTGCTCATGAAGCTTACATCCTGTTGTGTGACAGGGTGTAAGAATGGTTCTTCAGAGAATGAACAAATAAGCAAGTAAATATGTAGTTTGCCTGCTGATAATTGCTGTAGAAAAAAACTGTTGTATAGTATGTGATAAGGAGTACCGGAGATGAACAGGGGTTTGGATAGCTTGGTTCCATGTTTCATAGGGTAGCTTGACGAGCTTCGTGGTAATCAAAGCTGCGAAGAAGGTGAGGGACTCCACCGTGCAGCTCTGGGGAGCAGAACAGGAGAGTTCTAGCAAAGGGAAGAGCAAAAGTAAAATTCTTGAGATGGGAGTGTAGTCAGTATGTTGAAGCACCAGAAGGAGTCCAGTGAGGGGTGGGATGGGAGAAGGGGGCTGAGGCAGGAAGGGCAAGGGAAGCCTGGTAAAGAAGTCAGGGAGGCATCAAGGAGCCATGTTTTGCAAGGACTTTGGCATTTACACAGAGTGGATTTGAACAAGAAAGTGTCACCATCCTAGAATGGGTTGAACAAGAGTGAACGTCTATTCAAAATGAACTCATACAGTTTTCTAAATTCTTTTGAGAATCTATCAGTGATTTATACTCTTGGTAGACAATATCTTGTTCATTTGAGTGCTTAATTTGGGCCTAAGGGAAATATGAATAGCTGCTGCAGTGGTTGATGAGTGAAGTATCAAAGGAACGGAAAGCTTGTGCTGTTGATAAGGAAGAGGGAAAACCAAGCTGAAGGCCTCAGAGGATGTTCTCCAGGGGATGGTTCACTATGCGGCACAGGACTCCTGTCCTCTGCGCCATTCACTTGGACCCAGAGTCCCCTCTCTTAAGTAGTTTGTTCAGATTTAACAAATATTGATTTAATATGCAATATTTTCCAAGCTTTGTTGTAAAGAGTTTTACAAAAATAAACTAACGAATCCTTTTGACTCCCCTTTTGAAGTAGGTTTTGTGATTCCAGTTTTACTGGCAAGCCGAGGCACCATTCTAGGGGTGGGGGGTGGTCTTGGTGAGAAATGTGGGACAACAGTCACTAGAGGTAAAACCCTTTCTTGAAAGCGAGGCTGAGCAAAGTGATCTTTACAGTTCTACAATATCATCCTTTCTGTGGTAAGACACAGGACAGATTTATACGATATATGTTCTGGGTGAACTGAAAGCCAAAAGATTGGATAAAACACTGCAACTCGCATAGAAAACGTGTTTGAAATTCTGACTGGGAAAATTATTTTGAGCCAGAACTGAAATTCTAGTTTGCCTAAAGACCTGTTGTTATTACTATTAACGATTATTTTTTGACCAGCGAATTATGTGACAAGTCAGCTGTTTTGCCAACTCTCTCATTACTGGGTGCTGCTAGCACACCTGTCATAATCTGTGCTTCAAATGCCGTATAATTACAGGATTCAAGCACTGCTCTCTGTCCAAACTCTTTACGGCACCAAGTCAAGAGCTTTGAAAATGCCACCACCTTCTCTGAAGCAAAGAGAAACGTTTCCTAATTGGGGACTGACTTTCTTGAACAGAATAATTTGAAAAGAGAGGCCACAAAAAGGAACTACTAAAGGTCATGACTAAGGGTCATAATAAAACTCTCTTAAGAAAATAAAATATCTGAATGTGTGTGGTACCACATTTGTGACTCAAATTACAAAGACCTTGGTGAGTTAGTGCTCTGGGGACATAAAGGAAGCTGGTCTAACATAATGAAGAAAGCTGAAATGCACTGCTTTACTGAATGCATGTGTGTGAGTGTGTGTGAAGAAGGCTGTGGTAGATCTCAGTGGACCGGGAGTAGAAGAAAGGAATTCAATAACAACTTTTATTGGTAGAATTACGTTTATGACAAAATAACCTTTTCCTGTTTCTTGTCTTGGTGGCTACTACTGAAATGGTGACACTTGGCAACTTGGCATGGTCTTTTCTTTTTTTTCACTCTGTTTATTTTTTTCAGTGTGTTTCCTTAATTAAAATGACAATGACTTTATTGCTGAAAGTAGGTGGTATATTGGGGACATCTGTGGTAGAAACTGCTAATTGGCCCCAGTATCCAGTTCTCCTCTTTTTCTTCACCAATTAACTTTTCTAGGTTTTAGCTGATCCAGTGTTTGTCCTGCTGGCATTTACCCTTCTGGTCTGCCTTGTAGCTTGATGAGCCATTGGACTGTTTCGTGTTTCTTAGAGGAAGTGATGTGTGCTACTTAGAGGTTGTGCCCTTTAGAGGAAACTGCTTTCCCTCTCCTTCCCTTCCTTTCTTCAGATGGCAATTCACAGGTGGGAGTACTGAGTCTGCTTCAGCTTCTAGCATGTGATAAGGACAACACACTAGTTGTATCAGCCAGCATGCAGGTGGGCTGCATGAAACACCCCCCGGGCATCCCAACCAGAGAAGGACTTAGCATGGTGAATTCAGTGCTTACAAAATGAGCACGGGGATTGGCAGAGTGAAGTTAGAGAAGCACCAGAGGACAGGTGGTTTTAAATTTATGTCATTGTGCTTCTGAGGCAGAGGGCAGGCAACTGCTGCTGTTGCTGTCCCTCTCTGCCATCATCTTGGCTGCCCATACTACTAAACAGTGGTCTTTAGAATGTGGCCTCTGCAAATACATCCCTTGAAAATTGTTTGAGAGCCACCACTGTATCCACTCTTGTGAAATAACCTCTGCCTGAGAAGGAGAGATATCATATGGCATCCCTTATATGAGGAATCTAAAAAGAAATGATACAAATGAACTTACTTTCAAAACAGAAAGAGACTCACAGACTTAGAGAACAAACTTATGGTCACTGGGTGGAAGGATGGAGAAAGGGGTAGTTAGGAATTTTGGGATGGACGTGTACACACTGCTATATTTAAAATGGGTAACCAACAAGGACCCACTGGATAGCACAGGGAACTCTGCTTAATGTTGTGTGGCAGCCTGGATGGGAGGGGAGTTTGGGGAGAAAGGATATATGTATATTGTATGGGGAAAATGTATATGTATGTGTATATGTATGCATGAGTGCATGCTAAGTCACATCAGTCATGTCTGACTCTTTGCAACCCCACTGGACTGTAGCCCGCCAGGCTCCTCTGTCCATAGGATTCTCCAGGCAAGAATACTGAAGTGGGTTGCCATGCCCTTCTCCAGGGGATCTTCCTGACCCAGGGATTGAACCTGTGTCTCCTGAGGCTCCTGCATTGCAGGCAGATTCTTTACTACTGAGCCACCAGGGAAGCCAGTATATATGTATATGTACATGTATATGTATATGTACATATATATGTACGTATACATGTGTAGGGGAGAATGGATACAGTATCCACCATTCACCTGAAACTATCACAATATTGTTAATCAGCTATATTCTAATAGAAAATAAAAAAGTTCAAATTAACAGGAAAAAAAAAAAAAAAAAAAAGACCAGAATCCAACTGCTAAAAAAAAGCCTCTTCTGATTTCTACTTTCCAAACCTCCCACAAGTGCATCTTATTGGTACAATTAATATTACTTCTGGAAGACTAGCCACTAGGAAGCCCGTAAAGTGTGGTCATCTGTCTCTGGCCATTGTGATAAGGAGGTGAGAATGTACCCCAAGTATCAGTAAATAAAATCTAGAGCACTGGGAGTCAATGGCAACAAAATAGAAGAAGCCTGGGTCCTGGAACCTATGGAATATCCAATTAATCCTGAACCATATATCACAAATGAGAAATAAATGATTGCCTTGTTTAGTCCACCATTTTTTTTTTTAATTTTCTGTCACTTGTAACTTAATCTAAGATTAAGTAATTCAATTTTTTTTCATCAGAAATGGAATGCTGTAAATAACATGTGGTGTTGGATTAGTGTAAGCAGCCAGGTACAAGAACTCATTGCAGTTTAGAAAGCTGGTGACCTTCTTTCAGTTCAGTTCAGTTCAGTTCAGTTCAGTTGCTCAGTCGTGTCTGACTCTTTTTGACCCCATGAATCGCAGCACGCCAGGCCTCCCTGTCCATTACCAACTCCCAGAGTTCACACAAACTCATGTCCATCGAGTCAGTGATGCCATCCAGCCATCTCATCCTCTGGCGTCCCCTTCTCCTCCTGCCCCCAATCCCCCCCAGCATCAGAGTCTTTTCTAATGAGTCAGCTCTTCGCATGAGGTGGCCAAAGTATTGGAGTTTCAGCTTTAGCATCATTCCCTCCAAAGAAATCCCAGGGCTGATCTCCTTCAGAATGGACTGGTTGGATCTCTTTGCAGTCCAAGAGATTCTCAAGAGTCTTCTCCAACACCACAGTTCAAAAGCATCAATTCTTCGGTGCTCAGCCATCTTCACAGTCCAACTCTCACATCCATACATGACCACAGGAAAAACCATAGCCTTGACTAGACGGACCTTTGTTGGCAAAGTAATGTCTCTGCTTTTGAATATGCTATCTAGGTTGGTCATAACTTTCCTTCCAAGGAGCAAGCATCTTTTAATTTCATGGCTGCTGTCACCATCTGTAGTGATTTTGGAGCCCAGAAAAATAAAGTCTGATACTGTTTCCACTGTTTCCCCATCTATTTCCCATGAAGTGATGGGACTGGATGCCATGATCTTTATTTTCTGAATGTTGAGGTTTAAGCCAACTTTTTCACTCTCCACTTTCACTTTCATCAATCAAGAGGCTTTTTAGTTCCTCTTCACTTTCTGCCATAAGGGTGGTGTCATCTGCATATCTGAGGTTATTGATATTTCTCCCGGCAATCTTGATTCCAGCTTATATTTCTTCCAGCCCAGCGTTTCTCATGATGTACTCTGCATGTAAGTTAAATAAGCAGGGTGACAATATACAGCCTTGATGTACTCCTTTTCCTATTTGGAACCAGTCTGCTGTTCCGTGTCCAGTTCTAACTGTTGCTTCCTGATCTGCATACAGATTTCTCAAGAGGCAGATCAGGTGGTCTGGTATTCCCATCTCTTTCAGAATTTTCCACAGTTTATTGTGATCCACACAGTCAAAGGCTTTGGCATAGTCAATAAAGCAGAAATAGATGTTTTTCTGGAACTCTCTTGCTTTTTCTGTGATCCAGCGGATGTTGGCATTTTATCTCTGGTTCCTCTGCTTTTTGTAAAACCAGCTTGAACATCAGGAAGTTCACGTTCACGTATTGCTGAAGCCTGGCTTGGAGAATTTTGAGCATTAGTTTACTAGCGTGTGAGATGAGTGCAATTGTGTAGTAGTTTGAGCATTCTTTGGCATTGCTTTTCTTTGGGACTGGAATGAAAACTGACCTTTTCCAGTCCTGTGGCCACTGCATGACCTTCTTTACATCATCATAAATATTTGGGAACACCATCCCCAAAACTCTCTTGGAATGCAGTTTATCTGCTTGCTTATCCTCAAGGCTTTAGGGAAAATAAGAATTCAAAATGTTGTTATTGTTATTGTTGCTATCACAGGTTTTAGAAGTGAGGTATTTACTTAGGGTAGAATTGGCCAGGGTACAAGCAGAGATGGAGGAAATATTGCTCTGATAAACTCAACCATATCTGACTCTTAACTAGAATGCAAACTGAGAGTGTAAGGCCTCCCAGGGTTAAAATAGCTCACTACTTCTGCTACCCAAAGTAAGGCAGTAACTTTAACCAAATATACAGCAATTTCCAAGCTAACTATGACTGCAAAGCTAGTTTGGATAATTGCAAAGGACCAGAGATGGCTATGTATCAATACTTCTAATTTCCCCCTTTTCCTAATGGGAAATCCAATTCCTACTTCACCATTAGCTACAATAGGAGGGGGAAAGTAATTTGTATTTGTTTTGTAGTTTTGCAGACCTGTCCAGACTCATATCACTCAGACATGCTGGACTTTGAGCCGGATACTGGAATTGGAGGGGACGTTGGCATCGGATTCCTTCAGGAGAGGTTAAGTGTGTTCCACTTGTAAGAGGAGTGAATCTAAAGAGGCAGAGCATGTCATAACCTGCTGGTTGCCGCTTAATATGTCTTAGAGAATGGACATGCGGGCAAAGAGGGGGAAGGGAGGCTGAGATGAACTGGGAGAGTAGCACTGACATATACACACTGCCACGTGTGAAACAGCCAGCCAGCGGGGAGCTGCTGTGAATCGCAGGAAGCTCAGCCCGGTGCTCTGTGGTGACCTAGACAAGTGGGATGGGGCGGGGTGGGGGGTTCACAAGGGGGGGACACATGTATACATATAGCTGATTCCTTTGTTGTTCAGCAGAAACTAACACAACATTGTAAGGCAATTATACTCCAACAAAAAATATTCTAAAAAAGAAACAATGCATTTGCCTCTTCTTCATCCCTTCTTCTGGCTTGTTCCCTCCACCTTGATAATCACCATCTTGGACCATAAAAACTCTTTTTTCAAAAAAAAAAAAAAAAAACTCTTTCTTCCCCCTCATTGTTTTTATTTTTAAAAACTGTTTTCTAACATATCTTAGAATTGAAAAAACAACGTATAAACAAACCTTCAACGATTAGCTTATTGACAACATCGTATGAGCTAGTTTTTGCCAAACTCAGAGAGATAGGCACAATTTAGGATTTTGTTTTGAATTCAGAATAGGAGAAAAATTTTCTCCATGTTCTTCTGTTACCTTTCATTTTTGTTGATACAAAAATTTTAGTTTCATGTATTATGTAAATGATCATATATTTTCACTCAGACACACAGCTAGTGTTTTATCTGCTTTGTAAGACATGACTTTTATTCCTTTAGAGGGAAGCAAAATAAAAATAGAGGACGGATTTACTTATAATACAAAATACCTCATTCAATTTTTCAATTAAGAAAGAAAGAATTGAATGTAACTATCTCAACCCCAGTTTATATTCTTTGTTTTTCTCTGGTTTCCCTTTTGCCTTACGGAATGAAAAGGATTAATCCTGTGTAGTAATTTAAATAGAATTACTTGCCAAAAATCCTCTGCCAAGATCAGTGAAAGGGGATTAATTTTAAGCTGCCCTAATCAGAATATTTTTAAGAAAAAGTGAATCAAGAAGCAACTGTTTACACTACACATCTAAGTGTCGGCACATCCATTTTGATATCATTTGTAAAAACTATTTTCTCTCAAAATTACTTACAATTATCTTTTACATTTTTTGACAAAATATTTTGAATGGTAAAATATATCACTGAAGATTCTAAGTTCTTGAATTTGTATGATAGTATTCTATATCACTGTATAGAATATATCCTTTTTGGTTAAAACCGATGCATGATTATTCCTCAATTCCTCTTATATTCCCCAATTTTTCATTTTGGAGAGAGACCAGGTCTCTGCCTAATGGTCATAATTTTATTCCTTTCATTTCGGTGCTGACAAAAGCAGCCTAAATACTCATGCTCATATTTTGAAGTGACACATGGGCATACAAACCTTATTTGGGAACTAGTATATTCTACCCAGAGAGGAACCGGAATAGATAGCAAATAAAGACACTTGGACTTCCCTGGTGGCTCAGTCGGTAAAGTGTCTGCCTACAATGTTAGAGACCCAGGTTCAACCCCTGGGTTGGGAAGATCTCCTGGAGAAGGAAATGGCAACCCACTCCAGTATTCTTGCCTGGAAAATCCCATGGGTGGAGGAGCCTGGTAGATTATAGTCCATGGGGTTACAAAGGGTCAGACATGACTGAGTGACTTCACTTTTTCACTTTTCTAAAGACACTTGGGGCAGGGCATCAACACAGAAATATCTTCAGTATATTTCTGGATTTCCAGAATTTCCAAAAGCAAACTCAAAATATCAGGATAATATGAAGATAAACTACTATTTCTTCTCTTATTCTTTAGGGATTGTATCTTGACAGCACTGGTTTTAATTTAACATCTCTTGTCTAAATCCACTGCTTCTCATGTCACAATTGACCCCAGACTAGCATTTTTTCTTGTTTACACTGAAGCTGAAACAGTTCTCATGAATCTATGCCTCTCCATGGAATCAGATAAATTGTTAGGCTCAATGTATGTTTGGGGCTTCAGGGGCAAGAAAGTAGGGCTGTTCTGAAGAGGACTGGTGGTATATTCAGGAAGTCAAATGTCTAGTCTTGAAAGAAATTAATACAGAATTCAGCATCTGTATTAAGGTCAGAAGCAGTCATCAAGTACAAATATAAGGTGAGGTCTTAGTCTATGGCAGGTGCTACATGCTTTTTACCCTGCTTTGTATTATTTCCAGGTGTACCCTAAAAGGACTTTAGAGACTGCAGACAAATCCTCTCTGGCTAAGACTAGAGTATGCATTAGTACAGAGATCTTCAGGGTAAGCCCTGTCGTTGTTTAGTTGCTGAGTCATGTCTGACTCTTTGAGACCCCATGGACTGTAGCCCGCCAGGCTTTACTATCCATGGGATTCTCCAGGCCAGAATATTGGAATGGGTTGCCATTCTCTTCTCCAGGGGATCTTCCTGACCCAGGTTCAATAACTGGGTCTCCTGCATTGGCAAGGAGATCTTGCTGCTGCTGCTAAGTCGCTTCAGTCGTGTCCGACTCTGTGCAACCCCATAGACGGAAGCCCACCAGACTCCACCGTCCCTGGGATTCTCCAGGCAAGAACACTGGAGTGGGTTCCCATTTCCTTCTCCAGTGCATGAAAGTGAAAAGTGAAAGAGAAGTCTCTCAGTCGTGTTCAACCCTCAGCGACCCCATGGACTGCAGCCTTCCAGGCTCCTCCATCCATGGGATTTTCCAGGCAAGAGTACTGGAGTGGGGTGCCATTGCCTTCTCCGAAGGAGATCTTAGCAGCTGATAAAACCAAAAGGGTAAAGGAGAATATTTGAGGTGTAGCAATTTATCTTGAAACTCCTATATTTTTGCAAGTAACATATACTAAGTGATCTACCTCATTAATCCCAGAATTAATATTCTTTCATACTTTCAGAATTTACATTTCCCTATTATGTATTTTATCATTTTCTATTCATAAGCATAAACATATGAAGCAGAGAGTATGAAAGAAAAAATTGTTTCTACAGTATAGACTTGATATATCTTTTTTTTCATTGTCTGCACTCAATATATTTATTGAATGAAGCATAAGTTAAAGATTCTTTTTTTTTTTAGACTTGATATATCTTTCTTAGACTGACTTTTCACCACCAGCTGAATATTTCTTTTTTAAAATAATGATGGAAATGACATTCTCTCTCTTAGAGCACCTAGTCTCATATTTACTTTGTGGATTTCATCAGCAGGAAGACGGGGCCTTTGCTTTCTGAAAACACTTCTAAGTAGGGAAAAGAAGCTATCATTTATCCAAGGTCATTGTATTGATGATCAAGAAGCCAATTAAGCTGATTTCTTTCAACCCCTTTCTTTGCGCAGTAAATAGAGTTTATGGCTATGGCCTTCTAATCCTGTTCTCCAGGTAAGAGCTACAAAGAGAGTCCTTGGTGCCCTGAGGTGGGCCATTTAACTTTGCAAGGCCTTAACTTCCTCATGGATAAAATGGATGTAATAATAGTACTTACTTAGGATAATTGTGAGGATTGAATTAATAACATGTAAAGTGCTTAGAAAGGTTAATAATACATAGTAAACACTCCATAAATCTTTTCTCTCATTCAAATCTTACACGGATCCTATTCAGGGGTGCTACTTGCCTTATTTTATGGATGAAGGGATTGACCTACAAAAAGACATAAGTGACTTATTCAAGTATTATCATCATCAGATGATGGAGAAAGGTTTGGAATCCAGGCCTTTGGTCTTTTGACTGTAATTTTTCAAATGTCCCAATGTGCTCATTACTATCTTTAAAAATCAGCTAAAGTCTCTGTGTGAATGCCAATTGATCATTTGTTTTCATATTATACTTTTATAGCTATTTATAAACTGTTCATCAGATGCTAAACTTACTTTTTTTGTGTGGGAAAAAAAAAAAAAAAAAAAAAAACACCAGACTTCTGTTCCTTACTTTGTTAGTTGCTAAGGTAGAATAACTACTTTGAGGGTAGTTTTTATATTAAAATAAGATACTGTAGCTTGTCATAATGGTCATACAACTACCTCAAGATTAACTAGTTAGATTTAAGAAATACAACTAAAATTGGATGCACATATAAATTAAAGAATAGCACTATACCTTATCAAACAGCTGCTCTTAGAGACTAAAAAAAATTATGAACTCCAAGGTTATTTATTTTCAAAACTTGTGATTTATTTATATTGCCTGAGTAATAAAAACTGAAAAAATGAGCTGGAAGCTATGACATCACATTTTTTGAAACTAAGTTCTATTCACACTTAATACCAGCACACCATTAAACAGATTTCTGCTTAGCAGTCTTCTTCTCCACTGTATTAAAGATGTAGGATTTAAAAAACTTGTTCTTACCTCTGAAGGAGAAACTACTAGGTAAATGTTGCCACAGCTGGTGAAATGAGACTTATCCAGCAGAATCACAGATCAGTTGGCATTTACCGAGATCTCTCTGTGCTTTGAATTCTGACCACCTCCCTGCCTCCCCCACCAAATCATGATCTTTTCCTCAAGTCAATTCAGGAGAAAGATATAAAAGAATATCTTTAAATATTTCTAATGCAATAAACATTTCCCAGATGTTTTGAAAACTAGAGTATTTTTTCATATAAAGCCAATAGCAGAGGGGGTAAAGTTAATTGAGGAAGGAGAGGAAGCTGAGTTTTGGACCAGCTTTAGAAAAATAGAAACTTCTTCCATTTATAAACTCTGTTTTTGTTTATAAATAGAAGATTTTACTTGAAAAATATTAAAAATGTGATTTGAGAAGTAATTTTGTAGATGCTAGTGTTCCCTATCTAGTCTACATTTTATTAAATATAAGGATGTCTGTTTAGTCTTTCCCTTCAGACTCTGAGCTACTTGAAGGCAGGGATAATTCCTGGAGCCCAGTGTCCCACACAGTAAAGTAGAAACTGAAAAACTCCAGAAATACTTATGAGATGGGTTGTTGAGTTTTAATTCAATTATACCATTATAATTCCAGATAAATTGTTTATGGTATGTGTGTGTGTGTGTGTGTGTTTTGTGTGTGATCTTTACAAGGGGGTACTGCTTGATATTGGAGTGGGTAATGGCAACCTACTCCAGTATTCTTGCCTGGAAAGTTCCATGGGCAGAGGAGCCTGATGGGCTACAGTTGATACAAAGAGATGGACACAACTGAGCAACTGAGCACACACACTGCTTGACATCGTGTTAGAGAATAAAATCCTAGTTATATCTATGGCACTTTGGGAATTAAAAGAAACTTGACTCAACCCCTAATTTCTGATTCATTTCACACACTTCGCAAGTCATTATTCAGCACTGATGGTGCAGTGGGGACAAGACGACCTGAGGAGTATCCATACCCACATTATCGTTGGAGAATGGCTTGACCTGGATTGCTGAAGATCCTTGGAAGTGGGAAGAGTGGCCAGTGCAGACGGCAAGGCACAGGTGCTGCCTGCTCCGCGCTGGCAGTAGCCCGTTTCCGACAGGCTGCTGCACTGGGCACGATCTGAGGCTCCCAGGTGGTCTTCAAGGACAGCCTGCACTGCAGCCAACTTGTTCCACTGAGGTCAGGGAGAGGGCCTGGGCACACAACCAAGGATCTGCAGAAGGTAGAACTGAGTTATTAGAGGGCAAGAGTTGGCATTTGGGAAAATGATTCCTGACTAGTGATAAAGAAATGATTAATTCTCTCAGGACAGTTGTGCTGTACTTAATTCTACTTTAAGGTCAGTGGGTACTTTGAATGAATATTAAAGAGAGAAGATTTTGTTACTAACATTTTAATATATTGTTTACTTAAAAATTTGGCATATGGCTGAATCTCCACACCTAGGGGTACACAGTTTCTGTGGCATCTCATCACCTGTGTTTTATTGGAAGTCCTACAGTAGCTGACCAGACACAAACTGAGACAGTCATCCTGATGGTGACCTCCTGCGTTTCTGCTTACATGGGGCTCTGCAACTTCAGGCTCTTTAAAGACTGTGGGATTTATTAATCTTAGGCCAGACGTTCCATCCTAGCCTGGTACAGAAAGACCTTTAGTTCAAAGTCTCAATAAGAAAGATGAAGTCACGTCAGTACCTCCACGCCTACTTCACTCTGTATCCTTTAATGCCTTCCAATACACAAGGCCGCCTTAGTGATCCACCCTGCCTTTCAGTCATCTTCACAATCTGGGAACTGTCCTCTCCATTCCAACACACACACTCACTCCTCACCAGCCGACTTAAACTTTGTTTCTTACAATTTCTGCCTTTTGTAACACAAACTCTACATCTTTACACTCTTCAATCGATGGTTCGGTTCCTCTGCTATATCTCAACACAAATGATGATGATATTCATATGTTCTACACTTTACTATACCTGAAATAGAAATACATATGAAATCCATGCTGTTTTATAGTTATTGGGAGAATGACATTGAAACATGTATAATATCATATATGAAACGAGTCGCCAGTCCAGGATCGATGCACGATACTGGGTACTTGGGGCTGGTGCACTGGGACGACCCAGAGGGATGGTATGGGGAGGGAGGTGGGAGGAGGGTTCAGGATGGGGAACACATGTATGCCTGTGGTGGATTCATTTTGATATATGGCAAAACCAATACAATATTGTAAAGTTAAAAAATAAAATAAAATTAAAACAAACAACAAAAAAATTCTTGGTAGTATGTAGAATAATGGGCCTCTTAGCCCTGAGAGCATCATAGATTATGTGAAATACAGTAGCTCTTCTGAAGAGAAGCCTCATCACCTTTTCTTGAGTAGATGGCTTTCACATGTTCTTCAGCTTCCCAGTGTGCCTTGTCCCCTTGCTAGTGAGTTCGGCTTCTTCTTTGAGATCTATAGTCCTGTGTAGACCTCTGTCATTCTATGGGATCACAATACAGGAAATATTTATAAATCTGTCTGTAACTTTAGGCTTGGATATTGGTTTACATGTAAGGGGCATCTCCTGTTTACCTATTCTCTTTTAAATAAAATAAGGTTTAGTAAAAATTGGGAGAAACAAAAACATACATTGTGAAAGTCCGTTACCTTAGAAATAACTTGACATTACATGGAAAAATATTCTTGCTAATAAATACCTTATTAGCATACCTAATATGCACTTTTCCTTGTTTCTCTCATGGCTGTCTGTCATCAGAGCTGAGGAGAATATATGTGTTATATTTGTGGTTCTCAATGAAAACAAAATTAATCTATATATTTATAGTAATATCTTTCATATACATTATTACTTGAATTGTAATAGAAGTTTTATAAGAATTCACTTTGTTCATTTATGCTGGTAAGTCTGACGAATTTGCTCTTTTGTTTTCTCATTTTTTTCCTGTTAGTTCTTATACTGTCTTAAGTTTGCTAAGCTAAAAGGAAGCTTTAGAAGGTGGTTCTATAATTCTTTTGGAAGTCTTATTAAAAATGATTATGATTTCACACCTTTAATTCTCAAGCCCTCTTTTTACCTTCTCTAAGGCCTTCTGAGAGTGACTGAAGCATAAAACTTACTCTAATGAGGATGTTTATATAGGGAATATGAAACTAATTTTTAAATGGGTATTAACACAAACTATTATATTTATCAATACAAATGCTATCTCTGGAAAACTCAACCCAAACTTATACATAGAAAGAATTAGAAAAATCAAAGTAATCAATAAAAATACTTCCTTACAAATCAACAAATATTGTATTTGAATCATGAAGTATTTATTTAGGGTTTTGGCTTTGTTCAAAACAAAATGTTTTCTGTAAGGAAAAAAAGTAAAGAACACTATTTGTTTTTCAACTGTTTGTTTAACTCAATATATAAGCAAATATGCATACATGTTAAACATTGGCTGTATACACATATCTGAAATGTTTATATACCAATATTGGGAAGCATAAAACATCTCTCCATAATTGGTGAACTTTACAGGTAACATTTAAAACCAAAGATCACATCTACATGTCAATAGTTAATATTTTATATTTCTAAAGTATAACATGAATGTTCGTGGGTTCTTTTCTATGCTTTGCTCTTCCAAGTGATGGAGGTGGTGGCTTTTCCCAATCTGAAGTGTCCGATGTCAACCAAAATATTTTGAGTCAGTTTTCCTCACCCTTATTGTGCTCTGTGGGCCACATCTCTGTGTCCAGTGCTCTGGAAAGTGAGATCTCCAGTATTGATGAGAGCATAGTTCATAATCCTTTGGCAGCCACTCTGTCTTGAGCAAAGTAGAAACTTTGTGACAGCATCAAACACTCAAATATTCACAGAAGTTGGCAAGTCCTTCTGACTATACCCCAGTTAAAAGTTGGCTTGTGCAAGTTAGGAAGAAATTTGTTAACACCAGAAAGATGAAAGAGAGTGCTGTATTAATTCCCTTGGGGCTATTGCTGTTGCAATTCACAATTCTTTTGAAGTGTAGAATCTATAGGCTTACTACCTTTGGGTACAGAGCATTTTTCTGAATTAGTGTTATGTTTTCAACATTTTATATTTTTAAAAATGTACTTGAGTTAGTATTTCTTTATTGAAATTATATTTCTAATTTTTGGTTGTTTTTTTTTTTGGCCTTGAAATTAGATATATTTTTTACTTAAGATGATTTTTCAATGATTCACTTTTTATTCCAAAGAATAAAATATCCAATTCTTTTCTGCCTCACTTATAAGGATGAAGAATAGGATATAGAGAGTTTTATTTGGTAGATTACAAATCTAGCTCAAAATCCACAATAGACTATAATGATTAAAAGCTGTTACTGACTGAGTTTTTTATTCCAAAAAGATTTATAAGGTGAGACCAGCTTCTACTTGAATGGTATGTATGGGGACAAAGCAAGAGTATTCAAGTGTTAACCTCAGCATAGGTGTCTTAAAAGGAAAGCATTATAATGACTTTAGTCTGCACTTCTTATATAGAGATGTGATTCATTTAAGTTAGAGCTTAGAGGTAGATTAGGGTAAAGAATCTGCCTGCAATGTGACCCCTGGTTGGGAAGATCCTCTGGAGAAGGGCATGGTAACCCACTCCAGTATTCTTGCCTGGGAAATCCCATGGACAGAGGGGCCTGGTGGGCTATAGTCCATGGGGTCACAAAGAGTCGGTCATGACTGAGTGACTAGCATTTTCACTTTTCAAGGTCACCTAATGACTTGGTTCAGTAGAAATTAGCCTGTAATTGTCATAATGGAAACTTTCTATATAATCCCACTCCTTAATATGAAGAAAAAATAAAAAATGTCAATTGATGGAGCCTTGCCAATAATTAAGGAATATTCTTGGGGTCATCAATATTTATTCTCAGGAGGAAGTAATGACCCTCATCTGGCCATGCCTACTTGGTCACCTTCAGAAATGCATATTTCTAATTTTAATCCACTGATGGCCTTTATATTGCCTTATACTGTCTTTATATGTAGAGCTTTTATAGACTTACTATTGAGTGGGCTTATTATTTAAAGATTTCTATTAATACTTATTTGTATTATGTTGATCTGTGCAATCCATTCAAAAACACGTTTGCCCCTGAATGTTGATGTTCTTGATTGTGTCTTTTTCTTAATACTTATAAGCAGCCAGATTAGCTTTCAACTCACATTTACCCATTATAGACATTAAATTCCTGTAGGTTACATAACACTTGATACTATAGTCTTATTCATTAAAAACTTATTGTGTGCTTCCAAAGATTTTTAAACATAAGAAACATACCAAATCTCAGATTTTTACTACCTGGGTACAATAATAGGAAATGGGGTGTACATTCTTTGCAATCATTTGGCACTTTTTATTAATGCCTAAATTTATGTTTGTTTAAAAAATTTTTTTTGTCCCTGATAGCTCAGTTGGTAAAGAATCTGCCTGCAATGCAGAAGACCCCAGTTTGATTCCTGGGTCAGGAAGACCCACTGGAGAAGGGATAGGCTACCCACTCCAGGAATCTTGGACTTCCCTGTGGCTTAGCTCCCACCTACAATGTGGGAGACCTGGGTTTGATCCCAGGGTTGGAAAGATCCCCTGGAGAAGGGAAAGACTACCCATTCCAGTATTCTGGCCTAGAGAATTCCATGGACTGTATAGTCCATGGGGTCTCAAAGAGTCGGACACGACTGAGCGACTTTCACTTTCACTTTCATAGTTGATTTACAATGTTGTGTTAGTTTCAGGGGTATAGCAAAAATCAGTTATACACATACATATATCCATTTGTTTTTTTAAAGATTCTTTTCTCATGTAGACCATTATAGAATATTGAGTAGAATTTCCTGTTCTGCTATTCAGCAGGTTTATATTAATTGTCTGTTCTATATATAGTAGTGTGCACATGTCAATCCCAATCTCTCAATTGATCCCTTCCTGCCTTATCTCCTGGTAACCGTAAGTTTGTTTTCTACATCTGTGAGTCTACTTCTGTTTTGTAAATAAGTTTGTTTGTGTCCTCTTTTTTAGATTCCACATATAAGTGATGTATACATACACACACACACACACACACACACACACACACACACACATATATGAAAGTGTTAGTTGCTCAGTGATGTTTGACTCTTTGCGACCCAATGGACTGTAACCCGCCAGGCTCCTCTGTCCATGGGATTCTCCAAGCAAGAGTACTGGAGTGGGTTACCATTTCCTTCTCCAGGGGATCTTCCCAACCCCAGGGATAGAACCCAGGTCTCCTGCATTGCAGACGGATTCTTTATCAACTGAGCCACCATTTGTCTTTCTGTGTCATTTGACACTTTTTAAAACACAGGATTTTAATTGTCAGTATGGAACCTTATTGGTTAAAAGATTAAAATCTCAAGGTTATCTTAAATAATGTGAAAAAACCTGGACATGATTATCTAAAAGCTACTTTTATCCTGCTTCTGACAATCAAAATGAGGAGGAGGGTGTTTTAGTACCATTACCATACATTTGAAGGTGATACATGGATTTAGATTTCAGTCTAGTGACACTGACTCTCAAGGAAGAAAAGATGGATCCTGATCTCTTGTCTTACATGTAACCATGTAGACCTCAAAATCTCAAAAGAGAAAGATAACAAAGATCCCAGCCTTTAAGCACACTTTGATCTTTGCTCTCAGCACTACTAAACTTAGCTGTTACCTCACATGAGGAGACGAGTAAGAGAAAAGAAAGGGAAAAAGGTTAATACAAAAACTTCATTTATATTAAATCATTTGCCACATTGCTGGCCTTTTGCGATCTGAAATAAATGTACATCCTTCATGCATTTTCTTTATGCATTAAAAAGGAAAAATGAAACTTGATTTGTGAAACAAAGAAATAATGACAGCAAGCGAGGACTTTTTTTAATTTGTTCTTTGGTGTGAATTGGCATAGGCATTATGATGAAGTTAAAATGCAGAGGTTAATTGAAAAATGAGATAAACAAAGCCCCTTGAAGGTCTCTGAATAATTTTGCCTGGCAGAATTGACAGTCTACAACCATCAGGCACTAAAACCTACTCCGAACTGCTGGAGATTACAAAAAAAAACCTAAAGTTAATTGTCTTTCTGTTCCTTCCACCTCATTTCAGCCCAATTATAACTGGGAAAAGCCATTCTGTCTAATTTGCATTAATGCACCTCCACGGAAAAAGAGCTTAGACAGTGAATTTGATTTCTTTTTTGATATTATGGACATATTTAAAATACAAATAACAATTCTCAAATGTAAAATGGCTTGTAAAATTCCTGGATGACAATTTTTAAGTTTTCCTAAGGTGTTTTTAAATTTTAGATGTTATTAAAAAATCAACATACATTGAAGATATCCTAAATGCTGGAGCTTGTTATAATTCTTCATATGGATTATTTCTTTAATCCTCACACAACCCTATAAAGTGAACATTTTTACCATTCCCATTTCGCAGGTGAAAAAGTAGAAGTTTAGAGAGGTTACATTGCAGGGTCAAAGTCATGCAACTAGGAAGTGTTAAAACTGATATTTAAGCTCATTCTAACAGCAAAGTCTTAGATGTTAATGTAATTTGATGATACTTTAATATACTTATTTTGTTTTTAATCTTATGGTTCAGATGGTAAAAAGTCTGCCTGCAATGCAGGAGATGCAGGTTTGATCCTTGAGTTGGGAAGATTTTCTGGAGAAGGGAATGGCAACCCACTCCAGTATTCTTGCCTGGAAAATCCCGTGGACAGAGGAGCCTGGCAGGGTACAATCTATGGGGTCACAAAGAGTCAGACACCACTGAGCAACTAACGTACATAACATAAACATCAATTAAATTGTCTTTCCTACAATCAATATGAAAAGGGGAAATACCAGCGCAGTCTGGTATCATTAGTTCACTTACTCATGTTTCTTTCATGGCAACTTTACCATGGAGCTCATAGTCTTATTTTTATTATTAAATGGATATATATTTAGACTATTTCTGTTTAACAGCAAAATAGCTGAAAATCAGGATAATGCTAGACTCTTGTCTCTAGAGTAAAACCAACCTAAAGGATGTCAGAATTTTCAAGAAGATTTTTGTTGTTGTTGTTCTTACATTCATTCAACAGATCTGATTACAGTTAGTAAAAAAAATAAAGATATCTCCAGATATGCTCAATATACTGGATTTTTTTTTTTTGGATTAGTATATTATTTTTATTGCTGTAATTGACAGACTTGGAGCAAAAGCAGAGTCTATTCAGAACCATTTATATTAATAAATAAATGCATTTATCCATTGAGGTCTTTATTTTCAGATCTCTGGGCTCATAGCCTCCTTTTGTGCCTCTTTTTAGTACTAAAGTGTTCCTAATGATGAGGAGCATCTGGCCACAAACTATTGTTTCTCATTAAAAGGACATGTCTCCAAAGCTTTTGGGGATTCTTTGTGCTGAACAATGCAGACTCTGAACATTTTGCCCTTTTCATAATCTGTAAATGTGTGTTGTTGCTACTGCTTCTTGCCTAGGGTACATGCTTGCTTTTTTAGCTCAGCTTCTGAGCTTCTAAATACGAGATGGGCTTGCAATCAGTGACTGCATGTCCTTTTGTTTGGCTGACATTTGGGTTTCTCTGTCTTTTCTGGTCTCTGCCATCAGTAAATATAATACAATAATAAGAATGGTAGTGATCTGAATCAACAGTCACTTGGGGGTAATCTTAAATATTTTGTGTATTTAAATTGCTTCTTAGAATGGTGAATTCTTGGCTTAAGGCACGTCAGTCCAAGAGATAGAAAACTGGACAGGGGTACAGATTCCTGCTTGAGTCATAAACCTTCCTGGGCATTAACTTCCTCATCACCGAGAAGCAGACAATTATTTCCCTATTGCTTCCACTGGGCTCTCGTGAGCTCTATCCAGACACTGGGGAGAATTTGACTTACTAAATCAGTCTTTCAAATCATTAGAAAAATTTCTGTTTGGCCCACACAGTATGCATTACCTTTGGCCACATATAACTATGCCATCTTGTCCTTTTTTGACTTCAAGTTTCTCTGCCAGCTTCCTAGGTTAAAGGGACAATGAGATCTGTCTAAATGAAATATGTTGTTTCTGCATAAAAAAGATTTACATGAAAACAAAATAGAGAGATAGAGACAGAGATACAGAGTACACTTGTTTCTTGTAGGGCCAGTAGGCTTTGGTTCCAGGTACTTGTAAATATTTTTGTCTCTAGGTATGAGAACTGGCGCCAATTTTTATTACTGTAGCTCCTCAAGAATAAAAACCTTTAAATCATGATAGTTAGCATGACTCCTTTATTAAAAGGAGAAAAACAAATAATTAAGAATTAAAAATAGTGCATTATTGTAAATATAACTGGTGGGAGGGAAAGGAATGTAATTTTACTCATGGTAAATACAAATTAAATCTCAACCTATGATGGTTGCAGTTGATTTTCTGAGAAAGAGGTTTCCAATAAGAAGAGCAGTGTTGGATATGAGAGGGCAGATAGCAGAAATGGAAAACAAAATAATTTTCTACATGTATCAATTCCTGCCGCTGCTGCTGCTGCTAAGTCGCTTCAGTCGTGTCCAACTCTGTGCAACCCCATAGATGGCAGCCCATTAGGCTCCTCTGTCCCTGGGATTCTCCAGGCAAGAATACTGGAGTGGGTTGCCATTTTCTTCTCCAGTATCATTTCCTAGGATATAGTTATAAAAGTTTTTTGTTGTTGTTGTTTAACCGTGTCTTGGGATATCATACAGCTTTTCTGAGACTCTACACATAATTGTGGGCTTGTTAGGACGAAATCGAAAAGTGATTTTCCTTATGAGAAAATGTTCATGTGTGAAAGAGAGCTTCCACAAACTATGAAAGGAACCCAGGTGTAAGATGGATACGAAAAACTAGTGGGGACCACCTGGAATTTGGCTCAGCAAGAATAGAGGATCTGCCTGGCTGAGGAAGGGGTGTTTGAAGTGGGTGAGAAAAGGATTGATATTATTCTATATGCAAAAGTGTTGTTTGAATTGCTCTAAACCCAAGAGACTGAACTTGCTGTTTTGTTAAATTTTATTTTATGAACTTTACTTTTGTGTTTCTTGTTCTCTGTAAACAAGTTATGTTTAGCTCACTCATATTTGAAATAGAGAAATGCTAGTCCTCCGAACTAACCAGCCAGCTTCATCTCAAAATCTGTTATTAATTTTATGTTATGATTTCTTTAAAAACAATGCATCTATTAAAATGGTTACCAGCAATGGTAGCCTGTAGGCACAATTCCAATTAAAAGGAGATGTCACTTAGGCTATAATGTAAGTAAATTTCTAAATATACATTTATCAATTTTTTATTCATCTTTCTATTATGGGTCCTCCTGGAAATGGGACCTCCTAGAATTTGAGATAAGCAATGACCCTTTCATTGCTGAAATTTAGCTTTAGTTTAAAAAATGAAGTAATGTATTGATAGAAACAGGGTTTCAACAACTGTGAATTTCAAAAGTTTAAACAAATTAACACTTAAAATTATAATTCATTATATCCTTCAAATGGCAATTATGTAATTTACAAAAATATAGGCATGTTGGTGTACTATATGTAGGTCATGTGGTTAGGGATTGGATGTAAGTTTAACGTTCTCTGATGATTCTTTCTGTGACTGTCCGCATAGTTTTATCCAGAAACAGTGCCAAAGTCTAAACTTTGGGATCGTTGTGTGAGATCCAGGGCCAAATGGCACTCAAATGGTTATCCATGCGTTTGTCCTTACTTGAGCCAAACAAGAAGTCTTCTCAGGGGAACAGAGCTTGAGCAGGGCTTTTAAGCTTTGCTTGGGAAAGAGAAAAGAGTATTAAGAAGTCCAAAGCAGTAAAAGTAGTAGCAGAAATGCCAATAATTTGGGGAACTCAGTAGCCAGGGTTTATTAGTGACATTAGTCCCCACTGAGTATGGCTTGTTGTTGTTCAGTCGCTAAGTCGTGTCTGACTCTTTGTGACCCCCATGGACTGCGGCCTGCCAGGCCTCCCTGTCCCTCACCATCTCTCAGAGTTTGCCCAAGTTCATGTCCATTGAGTCAGTGATGCCATTCAACCGTCTCATCCTCTGTCACCCCCTTCTCCTCCTGCCCTCAATCTTTCCCAGCATCAGGGTCTTTTCCAATGAGTCAGCTCTTTGCATCAGATGGTCAAAGTATTGGAGCTTCAGCTTCACCATCAGTCCTTCTGATGAACACTCCCTTAGGATTTCCTTCAGGATTGACTGGTCTGATCTCCTTGCAGTCCAAGGGACTCTCAAGAGTCTTCTCTAGCACCACAATTTGAAAGCATCAATTCTTTGGCACGCTACCTTCTTAATGGTCCGACTCTCACATTCGTATGTGACTACTGGAAAGACCATATCTTTGATTATACATAACTTTGTCAGCAAAATGATATCTTTGCTTTTTAACACGCTGTCTAGGTTTGTTATAGCTTTCTGTCCAAGAAGCAATCATCTCCTAATTTCATGGCTGCAGTCACCATCTGCACTGATTTTAGAGCCCAAGAAGAGAAAATCTATCACTGTTTCCACCTTTTCCCCTTTTACTTGCCATGAAGTGATGGGACTGGATGCCATGATCTTAGTTTTTATAATATTCAGTTTTAAGTGTGAAGCCAGGGGGCCTGTCTGACATAGCACACCAGCCATGCATGGCTAGTCTCAACAGCAGTGCAGAACCTGGGAAAGTCATGGCCTTAGGAATGTCCTCTGATGAAGAAGAATCTGCAGGCTTATAATATTGTGTGGAATGTTGCTGTGTTGAAAAGCAGTAGTTGTGTGTGCTTCTCCGCTTCGGTCTGGATCAGCAGGGCTGAGGCAGTGGGTGTGCATATTACAGAAGTGTGAGCAGAGACCAGAAGCCAAAGGCACATCTGCTTACAAATAGCATTGGACCAGGAATGGAAGTCTCATTCAAATATTGGTAGTCAGCTCACACTACCTATCCCAGCCTCAATTTCCTTATCTGTATAGAGGGAATAGTAATTTCTGTTCTTTCTAACTCTTGGGGAAACTGGTTCTGAGTCAAAGCATGAGATAATATATCTGAAAATGCATTATAAACACAACATCCTATATACATGTTCTCAAATGGACAAATAGCAGTACAAAAATCAGATAAAATCCTCATCATCTGAAGGCAAAGAAAGGAAGTATATCTACAGTCTGTGATCTTTTACCATGAGTGTTGACAGTAAATAATTGAAGTTGAAAAAAATAAAAAGAAAATCTTAGTGGTCTTCCCTCTTTTCTTTTCTTCAATAAGAGCTTTGTAGAATACAGCAAGAACTGGTCCGAAAGAACATGCAAGGACACCTGAAATTAAATAGGAATATAAAGCCTTTAAAAATGAAACATGAAAACTAGCTTTCCTTTGCTAGCTAAATCCTGAATTTATTGCCCCATGCTGCTTCTATTAGCATTGATAATTAAAGCAGTATATGGAATGTATTGCATTTGATGTTAATAGTGTCATGCTGGCTGCTGTGGGACCTGGCCTGATCTTTCTCCCCTCTGCAGGTAAATCTTTGAGTTCACCTTTACAAAGCACATTAAACATTCTGGAAGAGACTCTTTAAACTTGTGGATTCTCTAGTGATCTCTTAAGTATCAGAAGCTCAGATTAGAAGATGACATCTTCTAATCTTCTGACTACCGCCTGACCTATGCTAGCAACGGGATGGAATAAAAAGCCATTACGCTTCTTATTTTTGCTTTTGTCTGACCTTGGGGATCCATTGAGACCAGAAAGAAAAGATCAGTCTGTCAGAAATATACATCTTTTGCATGGCACACTTGCTTTCTTTAAAAAAGAAAGTAAGTAATACTTTTATTAAAAATAGTGATGGTAAATAATTTTTATAATATTTTATCAAATTTGTATATGAGCAAAACAGTAGCATTTAACACATATAAAATTAAATATGTTTAAACTTCACTTGCTCACTATTGAATTCATTTAGATATTTCTATGATACTTTACAGGTCCTTCTAGTTTATTCAGTGTCTTATTTTAAAAGGAAGCGCTGGACTTCATTCAGTCGCTCCACTAATGTCCTTCTAAGATCCCATTCAGGATAAAACATTATATATTTAGTCATATGTCTCCTTAGTCTCCTCTGGTCTGCAATGGTTTTTTCCTTATTTTTCATGATTTTGACAATTTTGAAGAGTATTGGTCGGGTATTTAGTAGAATTTTCCAGGCAGGAGCAGGATACCATACTACAGCAGGTTGCCATTTCCTACTGCAGGTGGTCTTCCCAACCCAGGGATCGAGCCAGCATCTCTTGCTTCTCCCGCATTGGCAGGCAGATTCTTTACTGCTGTGCCACTTGCGAAGCCCATTTAGTAGAATATATCTCAATTTGAGTCGTGTAATATACTCATGACTAGGTTAGAGTTACGATATGCTTTGACTTACTTTTGTAAGGTTAACTCAACGATCACTTCTTTTCTGCCAAACCAATTTTGAGTGGTAACTGTTGTCCTCTTTATTCATTTTCTTTTGCTGCTTTGCAATTAACACAGACTTAGTGGCTTAAAAGAACAGACATTTTCCAGTTCCTCTTCTATAGGTCAGAAGTCCAGGCAGGATTAATTGAGTCCTTCTCTGCTCAGGGTCTCACAAGCTAAACTCAGGTTTGGCTACACTACATTTCTGTTTGGGGGAAGAATCCACTGGGTTTTTGATTCAGGTGTTGGTAGAATTCAGCTCCTTGCAGTTGTAGCCACTTGCATTCACTGCCACATGGCCCCTTCTTCCTTCAGGGCCAGCAGTGGGAGAATCTCGCTTGTACTGGAATCCCTGTTACACTTCAATCCTCTGTCACCAGTAAGAGCTTCGTCCCTTTTAAGAGTTCACTTGTTTAGCTCAAGTCCACCCAGGATAATCTCCCTTTCTCAAAGCATACTGTGCTATAGAACATAAACATGGGAGGGCCAATCTCATCATGTATATGCCAGTGTTAGTCACTCAGTGGTGTCTGACTGCAACCCCATAGACTGTAGCCCACCAGGCTCGTCTGTCCATGGGGTTCTCCAGATAAGAATACTGGAGGGGGTTGCCATTCCCTTCTCCAGGGGATCTTCGTAACTCAGATATTGAACCCTGAGTTAGGATCTTTCTGCAATGCAGGTGGGCCTGGCCACCCTCCAAAGAGAAGGGATTATACAGGGCTTGTCCATCAGGGAGCAAGAATCTTGGGGATTATCTCAGAATGCTGTCTACCACATAATTCACATGTACTCATCAGTGTTGGCAAATTAGATTGAGGATATCTTGTTTATTTGCTCAATAGATGCTCCATGTGGCAGGAACTTGGTAATATTAATACTATCCCAATTCCCTGTGTGCTTAACTATGAAAAAAGCTAGATCTGTGCTTCTGCCCCAGCTGAACACATCTGAGAATTGGCATACATTTTTCTACATCCTGTAATTGGAATAAAGTTTTGTTTTTTTTCTCTTTTGCTATTTTAGCTTCTTTGTGGTCAGCAATTTAGAGGGACTTTGGGTTATTTTATTGATTTTTTTTCATTTTTAATAAAAAACTTCAACAACACTAAATGGGCATCTTCAACAGTATTTAGTATTTTAAGTTTTGAATTTCACTTGACACACTCCCTCAAAATATCAACAATTAATCTTCTTTCATTAACCAGTGAAACCAAAATTCTGGGTTTATTTACATCATATAGTGCTTTGATCAGCTTCCTTTGAGGCTCAGATGGTAAAGAATTCACTTGCAATGCAGGAGACTCAAGCTGAATCTCTGGGTCAGGAAGCTCTCCTGGAGAAGGGAATGGCTATCCACTGCAGTATCCTTGCCTGTAGAATCTCACGAACAGAGGAGTCTTGACAGGCAACAGTCCAAAGGGTTGCAAAGAGTCAGACACAACTGAAGTGACTGAGCGTGCAGCAGTGCTTTGAAATATATGATTTTAGTTCAGAATACATATCAATAATAAAAACAAGAAGAAAAGGTCATGATCTCTCATTCATTTTACAAAGCAAATCTTTTGTGAGGGACAAATGCCACCTAATATTGGCACTACCCCTGAAAAATACAAACTGAGAGCCAAGCTGTATTGTGAGTGTAACAGGACTAAAGCACAAGAACAATTTAAACAGGAAGGCTCTAAAGGTTAAAAGAAAGGGATACTTTTGTGACGTGAGCATGGAAGCCATGATACTTCTGTGGAGGCTTCTACACCCCGATTCTTTGTTTCAAATGTTCCCGGAAGTGTCTATGCAGCTGTCAGAAGCAAATCTCAAACTGATGGTTGGCTGTCCAGCTGTTTCCTGTTCCAAAGAATCTGAGCTCAAATAATATAAAGAAGACTTTACTCATTTACTGGTTTTGAAATGGTTTTCTCATGCTCTTTTTTTCCCCCCCTTAGGAAAATATAACCTTACATTTCAGACACTAAATTGAAGGGCAGAATTCTGAATCTAAGTCCACAGGGAATCCATTTTTGTCTCACCAGGTACTTGGCATCTCCAAAACTCAACAATGGACCTAGTGGCTGTAGACAACATCTACCTTATTATTGCTAGCCTTTCCCTGAGGCATAACATTTCTGATCTTTATTGCCTCACAATTTAATTGATACCTTTATTTATAAACTGGAACTTACCTCTGCTTCATCCAGCTCACCAGCCTACACTTCAGTCTTGTTCTGAAATGCACTGAATTACTTAAGTGCTGTTAAATTGGCTTCACTATACTTGTTTAGTCCCTAAGTCATGTCTGATTCTTTGTGACCCTCTGGACTATAGCCTGCCAGGCTCCTCTGTTGGTGAGATTTCCCAGGCAAGAATACTGGAGTCATTGGGTTGTCATTTCCTTCTCCAGGGGATCTTTCTCACCCAGGGATTGAACCTGCATCTCCTACATTGGTAGGCAGATTCTTTACCACTAAGCCACCTTACTCTGCATAATCACATAATCATTACCAAGAGAGGCTGAACTTAGTGGGGATCCAAACGTGAAACAATTTTATTTTTTTCAATTGCTATTTCCAAATACGTTTGGTTAGATCTCCTTTCCTTGTCATCTTTCATGTCATTTTGGGTGAATCTCAGCCTTTCTGGTTTCTTTTAGTTATTAGAAAATTTAGCCCCAACTAGTCCAATTTAAAAGTTGTGCCTCAGATCTTATTCAGACCTCATATTTTTTCTCTTGGCATTTGTGAGGATTCAGCCTCAAGGACCTGGCAGTGGGAAAGTTGTGGTTTGTTCTTTCCTTTCCTCCTCTCTACCTCTTGCCCCCCTTTTGTGTGTTCAGGAGTAGGAGTTAGAGAGAAGTCAAGTCTTTTCACTTACCTGAGACTGATATAGGTATTTATTGACTGCTGAAGCTTCTGTGGATTATCATTCGTTAACTGACCATTACTGCTGTCTGCACTGCATGTGTGCTAAGTCAATCAGTTGGGTCTGACTCTTTGCGATGCCATGGACGGTAGCCCACCAGGCTCCTCTGTCCGTGGGATTCTCTAGGCAAGAGTGCTGGAGTGGGTTGTCATCCCCTTCTCCAGGGGATCTTCCTGACTCAGAGATCGAACCTGCATCTCTTATGTCTCTGTCTCCTGCATTGGCAGGCAGGTTCTTTACCATTAGCGGCCACTGGGAAGTCTGCTGTCTGCATTATGGGCAGCTACATTTTGTCTCTTAATGTGAGAATCACTTGCGAATGCTTTAGAAGGCCCACTCAAACCTCATCACTGCACTGAATATGACGTGAGCCAGGCTGCTCTGACTCTTCATGAACCTTCCAAATCCCTGTACTTTTTGTAGTGTCTACTGGACTCACAGGAAATACAAGGATCTTTATTGTGAGAGAAAACTCTGCTTTCTCATGGGTCCAGAGGGCATGTCAGCAACTCAGCTACATAACCAACTCAGTTCCACCTAGGGAAGGATGTGCTCACGCTTGGTTTGAGAGTTGGGTAGAAAATAGAAAAACTATTCTCTCCCTAGGCTAATAATACCTTATTCCAACACATCTCCCTCTAACATTTTCTTCAGCTGTCTCTGGTGACGTACATTCACCATGGATAGGGTATGTGAGATGGTTGGGAGGAGCAGAACCAGTATGGCTCAGTTCCTCATGAGTCCTAGGGAGGACCTTTGGCTCTTAATTACTGTAGGTCCTCTACAAAGGTGAGATACTCATGGCCTATTTAACTCCAGCTTTGAATGCCACTTGTATGATTGCCAGATAAAATATAGAATATGCAGGTAAATTTGAATTTCAGATAAATAAGGGGCAAATATTGTACAGGTCATATTTATACTAAATAACTTATATCTTGTTTATCAGAAATGGAAACTTGACAGGGTCTCCTGTATTTTTATTTGCTAGATCAGACAACCCTAGATGCATAATAGCAGAAAAATCTCACTCTGTAACTGATTATATTTTTAGGTGTGCTAAGCATTTTACATAGCTTATGTGTTGTTTTGCCAGCCAGGTATTACTATCTGCTTTATCTAGGGACAATTATTGAATTTCAGAGAAGGTTAGTGAAATGGCCAGGATCACTCACAAACACACAACCAGTCAGGGTCAGAGAGAGGGTTTGGGTGCAGGTCCTCTAGCTGCGCCTCCTGACCCTCGTGTACACTTTGTCACATTTTCCTGTTGTTCTTCCATTCCGCCCCGGGCCCAGGAGTCCCAGTCGGTGCCCTCTGCGCTGGATTCACAGCTACTTCTCACTCTACTGGTCACATCTTCCTACTTGGTTCTATTTTGTTTCCACCATTAATGCATAATATAATGCATTCTAAATTTCTCCTGGGAGTTAAGCCTGATTAAGTGCAGGTGGATAATATTTATTGTTTAGTCACTAAAGCTCCTTGCTTGTTTTCTATCCTGGTGAATTGATTGCCAGAGATGTAAAGGAAACTTGATAGCCTCCTTTGCTTTTTTTCCCCCTTGAGCATAAAACAAGCCCAAGTCAAGTGACACCCTACATTTCTTCCCCTGTGAATCCATTCACCATATTTCCTAGGGCAAGAGTGTCTAAAAGGAAGAGGAGCTCTCAGAAAACTGAAGGAGCTGCTTGCCCACCACCTCTAGAAGTGCCTCTAGGTTCTTCCTGGTTTTCTTCTTGCCAAATATCCATGCCCCCATGGTACTCCCACCTGTCAAAGATAAGCACAGCCAGACATATTGTTAAGGTGGTCAGGACAGATTTTAATCAGTAATACACTACTACAGTCGAGAAAAGATTCCAGGGTGAACTGAACTCAATTTCAGCTTGTACAGAGGTGACTGAGCATTCTAAAGGGGGAATGTGTAGGAAGGCTGTTATATAGGCGCTCAGTAGATTTAGGGAAGTGAACAATTATAACAAGTGAGAAGTGGGAATTGATCTGTGTGAAATCCATCTGGGTTTGTTAACTGGCACTTATTGAAGCCAAGCTTCTACTCTCATATACAGACAGGGGCCCTATCTTCAGATGTTGATTGGAACAGATTCTTCAGAAAACCTTGAATTTTCTCAGGCAGACACGTTAAGGGGGAATAAGACTGTCACAGGGAAATAGTCTTGAGCTGTTAGAAACTACATTAATGTGTTCAAGCCCTTATAGACCAAGGTTGAGGGCTGGTTGAGGGCTAGTTTAGAAGAGAGCTCAGGGGTGCCTGGCCAGAGTTAGGTCAAGGAGAGAATCTGTCACATCTAAATTTGAGGAGATCTAATAGCTCAGCTAGTAAAGATTCTGACTGCAATGCGGGAGATCTGGGTTCAATCCCTGGGTTGGGAGGATCCCCTGGAGAAGGGAAAGGCTACCCACTCCAGTATTCTGGCCTAGAGAATTCCATGGACTATATAGCTCATAGGGTCACAAAGAGCAACTTTCACTATCAAACTTGAGGAGAAGGAGGGTTGAATAGGCTTCATGATCTCTACTTTCTCTCTGCAGCTAGTTGATTCACTGGGTTAAAGCCCTAAATTCCAGCCTCTGGCATTTCTATAGGGTTCTCCCTTTTTGCTTTCCTTCACTGCTCATCATTCCTGCTTCCGAGAGAAGGATCAGGTAAGTGAAGAGCACATGGAACCAACTCTATGAATGATGGAGAAATAATGAGTGGAATTTAAGGCCTGAGAATACAAATATAAACAGACTGAACGGGAAATTAAAATAGTGTAATACGTAAACAGGATTTGCAGTACTTGCAAAACAGAAATGTAATACTTGGGTGCAATCTCAAAAATGACAGAATGATCTCTGTTTGTTTCCAAGGCAGACCATTCAATATCACAGTAATCCAAGTCTAGGCCCCAACCAGTAATGCTGAAGAAGCTGAAGTTGAATGGTTCTATGAAGACCTACAAGACCTTATAGAACTAACACCCAAAAAAGATGTCTTTTTCATTATAGGGAACTGGAATGCAAAAGTAGGAAGTAAAGAATTTGGCCTTGGAGTACAGAATTAAGCAGGGCAAAGGCTAATAGATATTGCCAAAAGAACATACTAGTCATAGCAAACACCCTCTTCTAACAATGCAAGAGAAGATTCTACACATGGACATCACCAGATGGTCAATACCGAAATCAGATTGATTATATTCCTTGCAGCCAAAGATGGAGAAGCTCTATACAGTCAGCAAAAACAAGACCAGGAGCTGACTGTGGCTCAGATCATGAACTCCTTATTGCAAAATTCAGACTCAAATTGAAGAAAATAGGGAAAACTACTAGACCATTCAGGTATGACCTAAATCAAATCCCTTATGGTTATAGAGTGGAAATGACAAATAGATTCAAGGGATTAGATCTGATAGACAGAAACTATTGATGGTATTCATGACATTGTACAGGAGGCAGTGATCAAGACCATCCCCAAGAAAAAGAAATGCAAAAAGGCAAAATAGTTGTCTGAGGAGGCCTTACAAATAGCTGAGAAAAGAAGAAAAGCAAAAAGCAAAGGAGAAAAGGAAAGATATACCCATTTGAATGAAGAATTCCAAAGAATAGCAAGGAGAGATAAGAAAGCCTTCCTCAGTGATCAATGCAAAGAAATAGAGGAAAACAATAGAATGGGAAAGGCTAGAGATCTCTTCAAGAAAATTAGAGATACCAAGGGAACATTTCATGCAAAAATGGACTCGATAAAGGACAGAAATGGTATGGACATGACAGAAGCAGAAGATATTAAGAAGAGGTGGCAAGAATACACAAAAGGACTGTATAAAATAGATCTCCACAACCCAAATAATCACGATGGTGTGATCACTCACCTAGAGCCAGACATCCTGGAATGTGAAGTCAAATGGGCCTTAGAAAGCATCACTACAAACAAAGCTAGTGGAGGTGACGGAATTCCAGTTGAGCTATTTCAAATCCAAAAGATGATGCTGTGAAAGTGCTGCACTCAGTATGGCAGCAAATTTGGAAAAAACTCAGCAGTGGCCACAGGACTGGAAAAAGGTCAGTTTTCATTCCAATCTCAAAGAGAGGCAATGCCAAAGAATGCTCAAACTACTGCACAATTGCACTCATCTTAGAAGCTAGTAAAATAATGCTCAAAATTCTCCAAGCCAGGCTTCAATAGTACACGAACCCTGAACTTCCAGATGTTCAAGCTGGATTTAGAAAAGGCAGAGGAAGCAGGGATCAAATTGCCAACATCTGCTGGATCGTCAAAAAAGCAAGAGAGTTCCAAAAAACTATCTACTTCTGTTTTATTGACTATGCCAAAGCCTTTGACTGTGTGGATCACAATAAACTGTGGAAAATTCTTAAAGAGATGCCAATACCAGACCACCTGACTTGCCTCTTGAGGCTTCTGTATGCAGGTCAGGAAGCAACAGTTAGAACTGGTCATGGAACAACAGACTGGTTCCAAATTGGGAAAGGAGTATGTCAAGGCTGTATATTGTCACCGTGCTTATTTAACTTATATGCAGAGTACATCATGAGAAACCCTGGGCTGGAAAAAGCACAAGCTGGAATCAAGATTGCTTGGAGAAATATCAATAACCCCAGATATGCAGATGACACCACCTTATGGCAGAAAGCGAAGAAGAATTAAAGGGCCTCTTAATGAAAGTGAAAGAGGAGAGTGAAAAAGTTGGCTTAATGTTCAACATTCAGAAAACTAAGATCATGGCATTTGGTCCCATCACTTCATGGCAAATAGATGAGGAGACAGTAGAAACAGTGTCAGACTTTATTTTTTTGGGCTCCAAAATCACTGCAGATGGTGATTGCAGCCATGAAATTAAAAGGTGCTTGCTTCTTGGAAGAAAAGTTATGACCAACCTAGACAGCATATTGAAAAGCAAAGACATTACTTTGCCAACAAAGGTCTGTCTAGTCAAGGCTATGGTTTTTCCCGTAGTCATGTATGGATGTGAGAGTTGGACTATAAAGAAAGTTGAGTGCTGAAGAACTGATGCTTTTGAACTGTGGTGTTGGAGAAGCCTCTTAAGAGTCCCTTGGACTGCAAAGAAATCCAATCAGTCAAACTTAAAGGAAATCAGTCCTGAATATTCATTGGAAGGACTGATGCTGAAGCTGAAACTCCAATACTTTGGCCACCTGTGTGAAGAACTGACTCATTTGAAAAGACCCTGATGCTGGGAAAGATTGAAGGTGAGAGGAGAAGGGGATGACAGAGGTTGAGATGGTTGGATGGCATCAGCAACTCAATGGACATGAGTTTGGGTAAACTCTGGGAGTTGGTGATGGACAGGGAGGCCTGGTGTGCTGCAGTCCATGGGGTCGCAAAGAGTCTGACGCGACTGAGTGATTGAACTGAACTGAATAAGTAGGCATGTAAGAAGTAACAAAAAGAGCAAATGAATGAGGAAGGAGATTTACAGCATAATTTAGTAACGTCAGATCTACTAAAGGTTTATATCCATTACTTATTTTAAAACATTGCCCAAGTATAATTGAATGTGTGCTATATAATAATTTATTGGTATTCTCACCACTTTCTCCTAAGTTGTCTGAAGACAGTTTAGCAGAAAGACACCATCTTCTGATGAGTATGCAATGGGTCAGTGCTTCTAGGTGTAATACAGAGGCTGACTATTGATTAACACATTATTTATGAGACCATTTTTAAAGGAGGCATGAAAATATATTGCAATATGGCTGATAATACATTATAATATAATATGCTGGACATTATGAGAACGGTACTTAGTTCTAACCTACTATCAGGAAGACATGTGGTGTGGTTTGAATCTTTGAAGCGGTTTAAGGTAACAGTGAGAAGCCCTTTATTTTTGAATTTTGCAGTTAAATGTACGTAGAATGTTATGCTAGTTCTATGATACTGGGTAAGTCACGCTTCTAAACCTAGTTTCCTCAAGAAAATGTAGAAAATAACAAACTTCTATTTAAGTAGTGCAAATTAAAGAAGGCAATGCATATAAAGTACTTAACACAGGGGCTTGCACAGTACAATAGTCAGTGATAGTATCTGCTCCTCCTTCTCCTCCTCACTGTCGCAGTGCTTGTGACCAACAGCACATTTGGGGCATGGGTGGTTTGGATATGCCCTTCCTAGGAAGACAGGACTCGGCAGTCAGTATTATTATTTATGTTACTGTTCAAGACAATACTAGCATGCTGCGAAAACTATCTTAAATTCTGTTTTTATACTCATTTTCAATAAAAGTCACAAAAGTGGGTTTTCGAGTCATATAGGTAGTTGATGAGGAGTGAGAGTATCTGAATTTTCATTTTGACTGGCTGCCCATTGCTCTGTGATTTGAAAAAGGTATTTCATCTTCCTAATTAAGAATTTTTTGTCTGCAAAATGGAACATTTGGAGGAAATAATTGCAGGTATCTACTCCACTGTAGAAGTTTTAGTTTAGCTATGGTTTTCTATATTCATAACGAACTGCTAGAGTAAATTTCCTTCAGAGTTAAACTAGTCACTGCACAGATTACAAATATGTTTAGCTGTTTTTAATTCATTGTCTAAGCAATTAAGGTGGAGAAAAAAAGCCCAAAATGAAGATTTCATTATATTTTTTAAGGATAAATAATTTGTTTTAAGTTATATTTGTCAGTTATATAAAACACAGAAAACAAAGGAAGCTATCAAGAAAGAAGGAAATCACCAGTTATGCATTCTCCCTCTACAGACTCCCTCTCAGTGAGATAACCATTCTTGACATTAAACCATGGATTACCTGGAAATTTAATGTGTGCATAAAAATATAGAAAGTAGGATTATGTAATACGTGCCTTTCTAATTTAGCAGTTTTATCATAGACAGTTAATGAAATCAAACAGCATGATTATATCATTTTAAATAGCTGCATAGTATTTCTTTCTATTTCTTAATATTTCTTTCTATTTCCTGAATCTGAAAAGAAACATTTAATGTTGTTTGCAATACTTTATTATAATAGGCAATACTTTGAATATTCATTGCTTATTTATGCAAGAATGCCGATTTGATGAATTTGTAGAAACTGCCTTACTGGTTAAAAGATTATGCAAGTACAATTTTATATACACATATATATTATATGGGCTTCCACGGTGGCTCAGTGGTAAAGAATCTGCCTGCAATGCAGAAGATGTGGGTTCCATCCCTAGGTTGGGAAGATCCCCTGCAGGAGAACATGGCAATACATTCCAGTATTTTTGCCTGGGCACTCCTATGAACAGAGGAGCCTGGAGGGCTATAGTCCATGGGGTAACAAGAGTCAGACATGACTTAGTGACTAAATCACTACCACCACCACCACCATATATATTTATATATATATATATATATATATAACCAAATTACTACCCTGTGTGTGTGTGTATATATACGTATATATATTTGTATATATCTACCTATGGATAGAAGTGTCTGTTTCTGAAAACTCAGCATTGAGTATTATCATTCTTTTAAATATGGGTCAGGGTGGAAGGCAAATGAAAAAAGAAAGCTATCTCCTTGGTCTTTTAATTTTTATTTATTTATTTATTAACATTTTATTACTAGTGAAATTGGATATATCTTAGTGTGTTTAATAACCATATGGGGTACTTGTTTCTTTCTTAAACATTTTGGAGGAGCTCATTTCTTCAGAAGTATATTAAATACCAATCTGTTGTATATATTGTAAATATTTTTTTCTTTAGTTTTCTTCTAATTTAGTTTAAGAAATTTAGGTGAAGTTTATGAATTTTATGTATCAAACCAACAGCTTCTTCTTTTATGGCTTTTGACTCTCATGTTCTGTTCAGAACATTATTCCCCACTTAAAGATCATGAAATTATTCATTAAAATTTTACTAGGTATTTTATTACATTTAAATCTTTAATCCATTTGGAATTTATTGTGGTTTCTATAAAATGCTTGCAGCTACTTTTAATGATTTTTCCATAGATGACTGGGTTCTATGGTTACTCACACATGTTAGAGGGGATCTGAATCAATTAAAAACCAATAATGAGATACAGTGACTAGTATATTAAATGCCCACTTGCCATCCAACACTAGCATTGCTGCCTCCTAGCTGTCCGTAATGCATCACAAGGGGGAGCCTTTGTGCTTTAGTAAATACGTCTATCTTATGCTTTCCAGGCACTCCTTTCATTTGTAGCTTTTTTGTTCAGCCTTGATACGTTTCTTTCTTGATCAAGCAAAAAAGTAGTGTATTGAGGTGGTCAAGGGAAAAAAAAAAAAACCTGGAAAAGATGAGCTATACAGGCAAAATTACTAAATATTACTAAGTCTGTATTGAATTTTTTTTTTTTCTGTGCATAGGAAAAGGATTGAAAATTTCTCTCATTATTCTCTGGTTTCCCAAACAATTATTGGGATATGCATCCTTAGCAATGGAATTCAGATCCATATTTAAAGTTGTGGACTTGAATGAAAAGTAAAATGAGGAGCTGTATATTATGTGACTTTTTTTTTTTTTTTTCCTGGCAATTGTGATGCAAGCCAGTATGTGTCAAGGATAACATGATGGACACTAGCCAGGATTTCTCCCCACCCCCTATTTATTTATCAGTTGGTCATATTGTTCAGTTAATTAAATATGTTTGACTTTACTGTTTTCCTATTTGTGTACCATCCCTTTGCAGAACTCTTTTACCTACACATTTGGGGATCTAAGGGCCATCCTCTTTGTGGTTAATCATCAGTAAATTATTATTTTTCTAAATTTTTTTCTCAGTAAAATTCAAAATTCTACAGAATTTTATTTTGAGTGGAAGCTCTTGCACTATGCCTTTTTTGGGGGTACTTAACTCTCTAGAACGAGAAATGGGTACTGTCAAACAATCTTTTTCCTTGGCTGTGAAGCATATGCTTTTATGAATGCTTGGATGATAGGCAGAGTATAAATGTGAAGTCCTCCCAAAGAGGGTAAAGAGCCTCCCAAATACTCTTAGAGGACATATCCAAGGCTAAACATATGGCCTTGTCATCACAATTTCCCACATTGCCTTTCTTGTGGTTTTAACCTTCTACTTTATTTATTACCAGAAGGCCTTATCTCTCTAGCCTGCTGCTACAGACTGCTAGGCCAGGATGTAGTGAAAGCACAAAGTAATGAAACAGGATGATCATAAATAGAAGGGAAATGGCCACAGCCTCTGTCTGTGTTACAGCTGCCCAGGTTCTGTAACCTGAGCCAAACCATGCTAAAGAGACATACTGTTCCACAGTGCTAATCATGCTTCCATTCCTGTTACATCTGGTATCACCAGAAGACTTTAGACCTCGTGAATGTCAAGGCTTTTCTAGGAAAAGTGTCAGCTGAGGGAAGCGGGGAAAGGAAGACAGCTAGAGGAGCTTAAATGCTAAAGTGCCATTTAAAGGACAAATAGTTCAAGTGAAGAAATGTCATGCAAATGAATTATGTGGTGGGCTTACAGTAGGAAAGTGAGGAGGAAAAACAATGAATACTGCTTGACGAATGTAGTAGTGTAATTTTTTTTTTTTCTGTGCAGCCCTTAGCAAAGTTATCAAACAAGAGCCTCACACCCTGTGATGAGTGAGTGACAGGTGATTGACTTCAGCAACCTGGATGATAATTGAATTAGCACTTTTCAAAAACTGGTCCAGTTTTGGCCAAACCTTATTGGTTGTAGTTAGTGCCAGGGCTTCTAGGGAGGTCTCAGGGTGTCCCTTTCCTCTTTCCCCAGGCAGAGAGAGAAGAAGGGGAAGTAAGAAATAGGAATTTGATTCCTGAGCCCAGATGCCATGTATAGTCAACTACAGAAATATCACATCTTTATAATTAACTTTAAAGTTTCTATAACAATAGTAAGATATTTTTGGTTGTAAGGGTGAAAAAGAACTTTTAAGTGATAATGTATTGTGTTTGGAAAGGATACATAGCTGAGAACTTTAATACATGATTGGTGTGAGCATCAGTTGATGCTAGCATTTTGGAGGAGAATTTGTAATAATCAAAGTGTATTAAATCCTTGGATCTCACATTCCACATCAGGGAATTTATTGTATAAAAACACTAATTTAAGTCAGTAAAGTATAGGATGTCAGAGAATTATTTATAATAGTAAAACAAAATCATGCAAATATCTATTAAGATAGAAATCATTAAATTAAGGGAGGAGGGTTCAGGATGGGGAGCACGAGTATACCTGAAATTTTTTAATTTAAAAAAAAAAAAACTGGAAAATAAACAATTTTAAAATTAAAAAAAAAAAAAGTCACACCAAAAAAAAAAAAATAGAAATGCTAAGTGCTGTGCCGTGCTTAGTTGCTCAGTTGTGTCCGACTCTTTGCGAGCCCACGGACTGTAGCCCACCAGGCTCCTCTGTCCATGGGGATTCCCAGGAAAGAATAGTGGAGTGGTTGCCATGCCCTCCTCCAGGGGATCTTCCCAACCCAGGAATAGAACCTAGGTCTCCTGCATTGAAAACAGATTCTTTACCAGCTGTGCTACCAGGCAAGCCCAGAAATGCTAAGTAGCCATTGAAAAAATAAAGTAGAAGTATATATATTTCTTTTTCTGGGATCTGACTCTTAGAACCCATTTGGACTTGATCAGATTATTTTGTATCTCTGCCTCAGTTTTCTCATCTGTATTATGGGCAGAATAATGATATCTACTTCACAGGGTTTCATGAGAAGCAAATGGATAATGCATTGTAAAATTTTTAGAACATTGGCACATAATAGAGACTTAGCTAATTTAAATCTTTACAGTTATCATTTTTCTGTATCGGCATGGGAGAATGTGCAGGATAAACAGAAAAGGAAAGTTAAGAAGTCTGTATAGGTAGTATCATTCCACAAAGATAAAAACAGCAATATTCATTATACTGATGATTCTTATTGTCTCTGAACATGGTTTTAAATAGGCTTTACATTTTACCTTCTTTATTGCTAAAATGTTCGAGTTTTTTAACTGTCAAATTTTACCCGATTTGTGACCTGTGGCGCATATTAATAATTACCCCCACTGCCTCATTTTTCTTGGCTCCTACAAGAGGTTATCATGATGTTTCATATAGTCAGAGGAGCTATCATTCTTATCATGCAAAGTTCATGGCTTATATTAGGCTTCACCCTTGGTGTTGTACATTCTATGGGCTTTTACAAATGTATAATGACTTGTATTCAGTATTATAATATCATGCAGTATGATTTCACAGTCCTAAAATTCCTCTGTGCTCCACCTATTCATCCCTCCCTCCCCTAGGCCCTGGTAACCATTGATTCTTTAACTGTCTCCAGGTTTTTCTTCACCAGGAAGTTATATATAACACTTGGAATAATACAGTATATATTCTTTCAAATTAACTTCTTCTTTCACTTAGTAGTATGCATTTAAGCTTCCTCCTCATGTTTTTTATTTTTTTTATGGCTTGATAACTCATTTCTTTTTAGCACTAAATAATACTTTGTTGTCTGGATGTACCACAATTTATATTTGCATCCATCTACTGAAGGGCATCTTGGTTGCTTTCAAGTTTGGCTATTATGAATAAAGCCGCTCTAAGCATTTGCGTACAAGTTTTTGTGTGGATATGTTTTCAGCTCAGTTTTATAAAACATTTTCAACACATCATAGGCCAGTACTTTTTGAAAACAAAATAAAAATGAATTATTAGCATAATTAGATAAAAGCAAATAGATCCAAAATTCAAATCCTAACTTTTAATTACTAGATTCAATAGGCTTCTACTTACCCTTGTGAATTGATACCAAAATTTCCAAATGCTTACTCTCAGTTTATGTATTTACTTTATCTTGGACCAGAAATAGTTTGTGGTTTGACCCTCGTCCCCACCACACTTTGTGTAGCATTTATGCAGAGAATTCCAGATATATGAGAAAAGAGAGGTCAGGATATCCCCTCCTTTCATCTTGAAAACTCATGTTAAGCCTTCAAAGATCAGTTTTTAGCCTTCTCTGACTCCTCCAGTCTGGTCAAGCTGCCCTTTATTTGGTTTATGAAGTGGTGCCTGCAGCGTTCTCCAGATGTGCTGACTGGCTGCCTTTCAGTCTTTTATGTGCTGCTTGGATGCAGATGAAAACTCCATAACCTAGACACCTACCATAGGGCCAGGCACATGGAAGTAATCCAGTTGAAGTTATTAATGGCTAAATGAATAAATAGAAAAAACAAATTTAACTTTAAAAAGGAGCACTTATCTTTGCCACTGTAGATTCAATAAATCAAATAACCTTTAGGTATGAAGTCAAATTCTATTATCATTTTGTATACTATAATGTGGATTTAAATTTACATCGAGTCAGCTTATGTCTCTAGTTTTGGTCGAGGCTCATCTTGCTTCATTCAGGAAGTTTTCTCTTTCTCATTTTTGCTTTAGCTAGCGGTTATCTTTCTGCTATACTTTGATGCTGGAGTAGGTATCTTTTCCAAATAATAATGCAAATAGTTACCAAGGAAGTGAAAAAAGTCTCATGTAATTAGAAATGCTAGCCATGAAATTAAAATATGCTCACTCCTTGGAAGGAAAGTTATGACCAACATAGACAACATATTAAAAAGCAGAGACATTACTTTGTCAACAAAGGTCCATCTAGTCAAGGCTATGGTTTTTCCACTGGTCATGTATGGATGTGAGAGTTAGACTATAAAGAAAGCTGAGCACCAAAGAATTGATGCTTTTGAACTGTGGTGTTGGAGAAGACTCCCGAAAGTCCCTTGGACTGCAAGGAGATCCAACCAGTCCATCCTAAAGGAGATCAGTCCTGGGTTTTCATTGGAAGGACTGATGTTGAAGCTGAAACTCCAATACTTTGGCCACCTGATGTGAAGAGCTGACTCATTGGAAAAGACCCTGATGCTGGGAGGGATTGGGGGCAGGAGGAGAAGGGGAGGACAGAGGATGAGATGGTTGGATGGCATCACCGACTCGATGGACATGGGTTTGAGTAGACTCTGGGAGTTGATGATGGACAGGGAGGCCTGGCATGCTGCGATTCACGGGGCTGCAAAGAGTCGGACACGTCTGAGCAACTGAACTGAACTGAACTGAAGGTCTATATTATTTGTGATATAATTTCCTGGAATAAATTTTGCCTGATAGCAAGTCCAGCGCTTCCATTCCCTTCATGACTGACCAAGTGCTATGAATAAAACAATATGTGATAATCCAAATCAATGTTTAAATCACCTGAGGACCTACCACTAAGAGAACTATCCCAGATATTCAGTGTAACATATTTCTAGCCAGAGGTGGTCAGATACCCCAGAACACAGGTTCACATTAAAGTTAACTCAGTTACTTGGCTCTTATGTTGTTTTTTTAAACTTGTCTTTCTTTGCAGGGACTGTTCCTGCTTCCTTCTTCAACTCCTTAGTCATTTCTCCTAGCAGATGTCCTCAGGACTGACTTTTGAGAAAATCAAAGCCAACTTTTATCTTCTCCCTTTTTTTCCTCAAAATATTTCTCCATGTGTGCCTTAAGTCTACATAGTCTTTTAAATTCTACCTTGACCTCTTGAGTGTCACTAACTTCTTTTCTCAGTCTTCCTCCTTTTTGACATCCTAAAGACTTGTATTAATTATTCCTCTGACCTGAGACCCTCCTCCTTTGTTATGTTTATGATGTTACATTGCCTCTGAGTCCTTAAAATCCTAAAATCTCTGTTTTAATTATTTTGTTTTAATTTTGCTGATTCTGTCTCCCTGGATAGTGTTTGTACTAAGGTAGTAGTGAAGAGAAAGAGAAAGAATTAGATCCTTGAATGTGGTTTGGATGTGCGTTGACAGGGCTTGCTGGTGAATCTGATGAAGGAATGAGTGAAAGAGGAATCAAAGATGAATTTCAAGTTTTTAGTTTGGACAACTGATTGAATGATAGTGTCATTTACTGAGTAAATGGGAGGACAAATTTGGGAGAAGTCAATAGTCAAGAGTTCTATTTAGACAGTATTAAGTTAGAGTTAGATGATATTCCCTGGAGGCTCAGATGACAAAGAATCTGCCTGCAATGCTAGAGACCCAGATTGGATCTCTGGATTGAGAAGGGAATGGCTACCCACTCGAATATTCCTGCCTGGAAAGTCCCATGGACAGAGGAACCTGGTGGGCTACAGTCTGTGGGGTTGCAAAGAGTCAGACACTACTGAGCAACTAACACACACACACACACACACACAAGTTAGAGGTGCTTGATAGACAGTTAAATGGATATGTCAAGCTAGCAGTTGAGTATACCATCTGGAGTCTGGGGTAGGGAACAGGTGGGAGGTGTGCATTTAAGAGTCATAATCATACATTGATAAGCATACATTGATGCTTTGCATTTGGATGAGACAAGCTGTAGATGTGGTTCTCAAAATGTAGTGTGCATCAGAATCACACACAGGTTGACTTGTTAAAACACAAATTGCTGGCCCTATCCTCAGAGTTTCTGGTTTAGTAACATTGGAATGGGGCCTCCAAATTTTCATTTCTAATTTTCCCAGATTATGTTATGACTGCTGGTCCTAGGTCTACACTTGAGAGTCACTGAAGAAGAGAAAGGATATAATTAAGGAAGGAAAGAGAAGAGGGCTGAGAAATAAGGTCTAGGTATGCCAACATTCAGAAATTTTAAGAAAAATTTGAGAAGGGCCACTTGAGACATGAAACAATTTAGAACACAGTGACGTAGAAGCTAAGAGAGAGTGTTTAAGGAAGAAAGTAGTTTGTTGAGTGAAGACAGGAAAGTGACTAGCTCAAGTGAAGATGGCTATGAAGAACCTTGTCTCAAGAGACTTGGACTCCAGGATCACAAATAAATAGTTATTTTGGTTGATTGGAATATTATATTATACTTTGTTCATTCTATTTTGCTTCATTCTCATCATTAAAATAAGTGGTAAACAAGGTTTAAGGATGTCTCCTTTCAGGTCTCTATAAAATGAACCAGTAGAATTTGTCTCAGAAGAGGAATTTCAGTTTTACTGTTGGCATCCCCTTGAGTTAACTGAGTAAACATTGCTGAAAGTGAAAGCATTAGTCATTAAGTCGGGTTCAACTCTTCGCAACCCTATAGACTCCTTTGTACCTGCCAGGCTCCTTTGTCCATGGAATTCTCTAGGTAAGAATACTGGAGTGGGTAGCCTTTTCCTTCTCCAGGGGATCTTCCCAATGCAGGGATTGAACCCAGGCCTCCTGTATTGCAGGCAGAGTCTTTACTGTCTGAGCCACCAGGGAAGCCTTTCCTTCCCCAAATATTGCTGGCCCTTCCTTTAACCAACCCACTTCCCACCCACTCATTGACAGAATGGATTCAACCTTATTTCTCAGGATCATGGAGTGATTCTATTGGGCTATAGCCACCTCTGACTCCTTTACTAGATCAAGGGAGTAAAAGAGAGCAAGAAGTCTCCCATTTACTCTCATTTCAGTTGCCTTTATTTTAGGCACATGTGGCTTTTCAGTGATTCTGATTTCCTTCCCAGCATTCATAGCTTTAGATGGTCCTAAGAAAATTCTCTGAAATCATTAAGAATATGAATCTGCTACAGCTATCAATCTTTATCCAAATTATATTGTTCCATTGCTAAGACTCATGTTCAGTTCCATGAAATTTGGGTTGACATGCTCTTTTTGCTTTCAGATAGATGTAGCTGACTAAATTTCAACTTTCTGTTTTTCTTTTTAATCTTATTATATGAATGTCAGTTTTTAAGCCTTTGGTCTTTTGTCCTGGACCCCAGTTGGCTTATAAACTCCTCAAGTTATTAAAGACTTACAACTGAAGGAGAAAGGAAAAACATTCTTCCATGAACCTTAACCTACCTCAACACCCACACCCACCCCAGTTATCTTCTATTCCCTCAGTGTGCCATGCAAGATCCTATCCGCATATTTTACTCATAGTGTTTCCTCAGCATAAAAAGGAAATGTTACCATTTCAAATGAAACTCAAAAGTTCCCTCTGCTTTATTCAATGCTATTAATATTACACTTCTTTTTTTCTTGGCACTTTCTCCCCATTTTGCTTTAGGGCTTATTCAAATTAATATGTACACATATATAGGTACAAATATGTATACATACATATAGAGGTACACATACAGATACATATATAGGTACAGGTATGTATACATACATACCTAGGTACACACACACACATATATATAGGTATAAGTATGTATATATATGGGGCTTCCCACGTGGTGCTAGAGGTAAAGAATCTGATTGCCAATGCAGGAGATGTAAGAGACATTGGTTCAATTCCTAGGTTGGGAAGATCCCCTGGAGGAGGTCATGGCAACTCACTCTAGATTTCTTGCCTGGAGAATCCCATGGACACAGGAGCCTGGTAGGCTACAGTCCACAGGGTCACAAAAAATCAGACATGACTAAAGCGACTTAGCACACACACATGTAACTATATGGGGCTTCCTAGGTAGTAAAGAAGAGACACAGGTTCGATCCCTGGTTTGGAAAGATCCTCTGGAGGAGGGCATGATATCTCACTCCAGTATTCTTGCCTGGAGAATCTCATGGACAGAGTAGCCTGGCGGGCTATAGTCCATGGGGTCACACAGAATTGGGCACGACTGAAGCGACTTAGCATGCACACACACAGACACACAGACACACACGCACATATATATACACACATATATACTTCCCCTCTGTATTTATCACCTTTTCTTGGTTGGAACAGAACCTAATTTCCTAATTTAGCTCTGATAACTCAGGATCTTTGCCTCAGATAGTACATTCAGTTCAGTTCAGTTTAGTTCAGTCGCTCAGTCATGTCTGACTCTTTGTGACCCCATGAATTGCAGCACGCCAGGCCTCCCCGTCCATCACCAAGTCCTGGAGCTCACTCAGATTCACGTCCATTGAGTCAGTGATGCCATCCAGCCATCTCATCCTCTGTTGTCCCCTTCTCTTCCTGCCCCCAATCCCTCCCAGCATCAGAGTCTTTTCCAATGAGTCAACTCTTTGCATGAGGTGGCCAAAGTATTGGAGTTTCAGCTTCAACATCAGTCCTTCCAAAGAACACCCAGGGATGATCTCCTTCAGAATGGACTGGTTGGATCTCCTTGCAGTCCAAGGGACTCTCAAGAGTCTTCTCCAACACCACAGTTCAAAAGCATCAATTCTTCAGCGCTCAGCTTTCTTCATAGTCCAACTCTCACATCCATACATGACCACTGGAAAAACCATAGCCTGGACTAGATGGACCTTTGTTGGCAAAGTAATGTCTCTGCTTTTCAATATGCTATCTAGGTTGGTCATAACTTTCCTTCCAAGGAGTAAGCGTCTTTTAATTTCATGGCTGCAGTCACCATCTGCAGTGATACATTAGAATTCCTAAAAGAGAGGCTCAGGTAATCCTTGTCAGTTGAGCACTACTAATCTGGAGCAATAACTCTCTGAGAGTAGGACCCATAGTTTCTTCACTTTAATGAACAGCTGGCAAATGTATTTGGGCTTGTAGTCAGAACTAGCCTGTGATTAGTCAGAGTAGGTGAATGAGTGGCAGTGTTGTAGGGATATGATTCTCATATGTTTTACCATATAACCATTGATGTATATTTGAAGTAACCATCACTGCAGTCATTTTTTTGGTATTGAAATTATCAGATCTCCAGAAGATTTTTATTCAAATGCAAATACGCTTTCATAGTAGCAACTCAGTTCGGATTGTTTCATCAGATCAGCCATAAATGAATGGACTTGGGGTGAGTAAATTTTAAAGAGTACTATGAAATCAACTGTCTCAGAGGGCAGATAAATGAGACTTTGAAATCTGGATTCCTACATGCCAATTTTACTGCTTTAAGGTTACCAAAATTTGAAAGGAGGGAAATTTAGAAGGGCAAATGCAGAATAATGCCTTTTTAAGAGTTTTGGGAAGGTACAGTTCAAATTTTAACATTTGAATCTTGGCTATGATTCATGGTCCAAAGTGATCTTAGTGTCTAATTTCCTTTAGTGCATATTAGTTTTCTAATGATGAGATCAGAGTCTTTATGCCAAAATAGAAATATAATGATAAGCCTACCATTGTCTCCATAATTCAGTTTCTTTGTCAAGAGGCTAATTGTGAATGTAAACGAGTGAAAGGAAAAGATTCACCAAAGGTGTTACAGACTTGATTTTTTCGGGTAGCTTTGATGTTATTTTTAGTTGTGATGATAATTCTTACTGAATTTCATCTACCAAATTGATACGCAAGGTCAGAATGTTAAATTTAGCTAACAACCTACACGTTAACTTAAGGAGTCAGAGTGTAAATTATAATTCAGTGATTGTAGACATTTGTGTGTTTCTTTTTTCTTTTAGCAAATGCCTTGCCACTTGAAGGTTAAAGTAGGATGGAGATATAGGCAAGAAACTCACTAGAAAATTAACAGAAGCTCAGTGAAATATTCTGGGATTAAGTGAGATTAAATGGAATAATATCCCTAAATAGTACAATGTAAACTATAAGCACTGCATAAATATTTATTGTAAGATATTATTAAAGGGAAATTTATTGCATGATTATTATTTGCATGACCTCAAGGCAGTCAGAAGCAATACTCTTTAGCTAGTAAAAGTAATACCTTTTTGATGTAGAGGCCACACATACAGTGAATAGAACTGACATGATTGTTACTGATTTTATTGCTGTATAAATACTTTTTTTTTTTTTTTGCCATATGGTTAAGACAGCTAGTCCATCAGACAAATTCAATGCACTTTATAGAGCATTGCAAGAGCACTGAACCAGGTGCTGTAAAGGAGTTAGTTATGATGGAAGCAGGCATGGTGTTTCTGTCTTTTGATAGCTTACAATTTAAGAGAAAGCAGAAATAAAACCCTTAAAGGAATATCAAAAGTTTATACTAACAATCACAGAGACAGCTGGCTATTCAAAATGTTGCATTTAATTATCTGAAAGTCACTCTTCAAAGCCTCCTTACTGCTACTTGTAACTCCTCCCGTCCCAATCCTATCTATTTCTGTGTTCAGTTCATAATCCCTCTGTCATGTTAGATTTCCTTAGCAACCTCTTTTCCTGTCCATGCAGATTATTATGTCTGCTCTGTGGGTTCTGTCATTCAATCTTAATGTCTTGCTTTTTCTGAGTACTTGTCATTTGCTGTTGTCTTTACCAAGTTCAAGTGGATAAGTTGCTCAGTCATGTACAACTCTTTGCGACCCCATGGACTGTAGCCTGCTAGGCTCCTTGGTCCATGGAATTCTTGAGGCAAGAATACTGGAGTGGGTAGCTGTTCCCTTCTCCAAGGAATCTTCGTGATCCAGGGTTTGAACCCAGGTCTCTTGCATTGCAGGCAGATTCTTTATTGTCTGAGCTACCAGGACAGTCCTTCCCTGTTTTTAATATGCTCATAATTGTGCTGATTTGCTGAGCTGGCTTTGCCTTCGCTTTCTATGGCAAATGAGCTTTAAATCTTGTTAAAATTACAGAATTTTCTTTCTCTCTAGGCTTTACTCTAAAATAATACATTTTTTAAACTAACTCATTTATGGTCCCTAGATAATCATTATGCCAAATGAAAAGTGACTTTTTTTTAAAAGTTGAAAGGGGGAAATTTTTTTTCAATCATGTTATAGCTGTGAAGAATTGGAGGGTTTTTAAATATTTTTTGAGGGAGCTAGACAAGTGTGTGTTTTTCACATTGGGAGTGAAGGGACTTGCCATTTGAAGTGGGTTTGATTGATCTGCCTAAGACAAAAACTACATTTTCTGACAAAGTGTTAATAAACTCTCTCCAGCAGTTGTAGGTTCCTTTCAAGATCTTCCCGTTCTTTTTTGAAGTAATGAAGTTTACAGAGAACTATTATAAGGTTCTAATTGAATTTCACAGAAGTAGCCCTGATGTGACCCAAAATGGAGGAAAAAACCTAACCCACAAAATCTCACACTATGAAGCAACTCTCTGCAGAATCATTGATTAAGAACTTGAAGTGGAAAAGAGAGGCCTAACTCTCAAATAATTAGCCCTGGTTAATGAAGACTTTTAAGATACGGCATGTTGATGTTGATAACTTCTGTGGGACACAGGGAGATGATGAAAAAGATTGGCAGTTATCAAAGAGAAGTGTTTATTAAAACACCTTTCAAGTACCTGTAGGATATAATAAAAAGCCATCTGTAAAGGAACTTATTAAAATAAAGCCTAGATGGAATCAATAATTTCACCACCTGCAGCTTTCACAAAACTTTTTTTGTTTTGTTTTTTTTAATGAAAGTTTTTTACGCATTTCATGGAAATCTTAACATGTATTATATAGATTATGTGCTCTCTCTGTTTTGGTGGACCTTGCTAAAAGAGGTTTGCAATGCATATCCTAACAGAAAGGTTGTCTTATTTAAGGCAACCTTCCTGTGTTGGCAAACATTCTCTCATGCACTGAGAACATTTTCCATCTCAAGATAACCGGTGGCTACAAGTGGACACACAAAACCTTATTTTGTAGATAATGGAATAATTTCACCTGTGCATTTACTAGTGTATAGCAAGCTTTCTATCCATTGTCACTTAATCTTCATGATAATCTTATGGGGTATGGAAGGCAGGAAAATGGGGTTCCTAATTTTCTTATGGAGAAACTGAGACTAAGAGATGAAGTGACTTGAACAAGGTCAGACAAACTGAAACAAGGTCACACCATATATAAATGGGAGAGTGGGGATACAAACTAAGTATTTTAACTATATAAATAAATATACTGTTTTACTAGTATATCTATTACCTTAGAAGCAGGCCATGAGTGTCAGGTGAAATGTACAGACCTTAGGCCAGGTCCCTTCACGTGCTAAGTGCTCAGTATATGTTATCTGTTTTTGTCACTTCTGGGCTTCCCTGGTAGCTCAGCTGGTAAAGAATCCCCCTGCAATGCAGGAGTCCCTAGTTTGATTCCTGAGTCTGGACGATCCCCTGGAGAAGGGATAGGCTACCCACTCCAGTATTCTTGGGCTTCCCTGGTAGCTCAGACAGTAAAGAATCTTCCTGCAATGTGGGAGACATGGGTTTGATCTCTGGGTTGGTAAGATCCCCTGGAGGAGGGCATGGCAACGGACTGCAGTATTCTTGACTGGAGAATTCCATGAACAGAGGAGCTTGGCAGGCTACAGACTCGCAGAGTCGGACACGACTGAACAACTGGGCACAGCGCTGTCACTACTATTGTTATCTGACAGTGCCTCTTTGGGCGTGAAAAACACTATTCAAATCCCTATATATTTAATTGGTAAATTTGTAGTGTAAATAATGCCCTCCATAGGTATAATATGACCATTGGTAGTATTTTGGGGTCCTTAGCAAAGAATCCTCAGCAAAGAAATATGAATAATGCAACTTCTTTCCCATTAAATCTCTCTGTGACATTTCAGCAGCCTGTAAGTCAGAGGATATTCTGTGTATCTGTGGCAGTGTCACTTCAAGATCCTCAAGCACTTGGCTCCTCTCAGGCTCTACTCTCAAGGATCTGCCATGGGTCAAGAGTTGACATGGGTTTGAGGTCTTTGAGGAGATGCACACTTTGTCATGAAGAGATACCCCATGCCCAAGGTAAGAGAAACCCAAGTAAGACAGTAGGTGTTGCAAGAGGGCATCAGAGGGCAGACACACTGAAACCATACTCACAGAAAACTACTCAATCTAATCACACTAGGACCACAGCCTTGTCTAACTCAATGAAACTAAACCATGCCCGTGGGGCAACCCAAGATGGGCGGGTCATGGTGGAGAGATCTGACAGAATGTGGTCCACTGGAGAAGGGAATGGCAAACCACTTCAGTGTTCTTGCCTTGAGAATCCCATGAACAGTATGAAAAGGTAAAATGATAGGATACTGAAGAGAAACTCCCCAGGTCAGTAGGTGCCCAATATGCTACTGGAGATCAGTGGAGAAATAACTCCAGAAAGAATGAAGGGATGGAGCTAAAGCAAAAAGAATACCCAGCTTTTAGGATGTGACTGATGCAAGGTCCGATACTGTAAAGAACAATATTGCATAGGAACCTGGAATGTCAGGTCCATGAATCAAGGCAAATTGGAAGTGGTCAAACAGGAGATGGTAAGACTGGATGTTGACATTCTAGAAATCAGCAAAATGAAATGGACTGGAATGGGTGAATTTAACTTAGATGACCATTATATCTACTACTGCTGGCAGGAATTCCTCAGAAGAAATGGAGTAGCCATCATGGTCAACAAAAGGGTCTGAAATGCAGTACTTGGATGCAATCTCAAAAACGACAGAATGATCTCTGTTCGTTTCCAAGGCAAACCATTCAATATCACAGTAATCCAAGTCTATGCCCCAACCAGTAATGCTGAAGAAGTTGAAGTTGAATGGTTCTATGAAGACCTACAAGACCTTTTAGAACTAATACCCCCAAAAGATGTCCTTTTCATTATAGGGGACTGGAATGCAAAAGTAGGAGGCCAAGAAACACCTGGAGTAACAGGCAAATTTGGCCTTGGAATACTGAATGAAGCAGGGCAAAGACTAATAGAGTTTTGCCAAGAAAATGCACTGGTCATAGCAAACACCCTCTTCCAACAACACAAGAGAAGACTCTATACATGGACATCACCAGATGGTCAACACTGAAATCAGATTGATTATATTCTTTGCAGCCAAAGATGGAGAAGCTCTATACAGTCAGCAAAAACAAGACCAGGAGCTGACTGTGGCTCAGACCATGAACTCCTTATTGCCAAATTCAGACTTAAATTGAAGAAAGTGGGGAAAACCACTAGACCATTCAGGTATGACCTAAATCAAATCCCTTATGATTATACAGTGGAAGTGAGAAATAGATTTAAGGGCCTAGATCTGAGAGATAGAGCGCCTGATGAACTATGGAATGAGGTTCGTGACATTGTACAGGAGACAGGGATCAAGACCATCCCCATGGAAAAGAAATGCAAAAAAGCAAAATGGCTATCTGGAGAGGCCTTACAAATAGCTGTGAAAAGAAGAGAAGCAAAAAGCAAAGGAGAAAAGGAAAGATATAAGCATCTGAATGCAGAGTTCCAAAGAATAGCAAGAAGAGATAAGAAAGCCTTCCTCAGTGAGCAATGCAAAGAAATAGAGGAAAACAACAGAATGGGAAAGACTAGAGATCTCTTCAAGAAAAGTAGAGATACCACGGGAACATTTCATGCAAAGATGGGCTCAATAAAGGACAGAAATGATATGGACCTAACAGAAGCAGAAGATATTAAGAAGAGATGGCAAGAATACACAGAAGAACTGTACAAAAAAGATCTTCACGACCCAGATCATCATGATGGTGTAATCCCTGACCTGGAGCCAGACATCCTGGAATGTGAAGTCAGGTGGGCCTTAGAGCATCACTACGAACAAAGCTAGTGGAGGTGATAAAATTCCAGTTGAGCTATTTCAAATCCTGAAAGATGATGCTGTGAAAGTGCTGCACTCAATATGCCAGCAAATTTGGAAAACTTGGCGGTGGCCACAGGACTGGAGAAGGTCTGTTTTCATTCCAATCTCAAAGAAAGGCAATGCCAAAGAATGCTCAAACTACTGCACAATTGCATTCATCTCACACGCTAGTAAAGTAATGCTCAAAATTCTCCAAGCCAGGCTTCAGCAATATGTGAACCATGAACTTCCTGATTTCAAGCTGGTTTTAGAAAAGGCAGAGGAACCAGAGATCAAATTGCCAACATCCGCTGGATCATGGAAAAAGCAAGAGAGTTCCAGAAAAACATCTATTTCTGCTTTATTGACTATGCCAAAGCCTTTGACGGTGTGGATCACAATAAACTGTGGAAAATTCTGAAAGAGATGGGAATACCAGACCACCTGATCTGCCTCTTGAGAAATTTGTATGCAGGTCAGGAAGCAACAGCTAGAACTGGACATGGAACAACAGATTGGTTCCAAATAGGAAAAGGAGTGCGTCAAGGTTGTATATTTTCACCCTGCTTATTTAACTTATATGCAGAGTACATCATGAGAAACTCTGGGCTGGAAGAAACACAATCTGGAATCAAGATTGCTGGGAGAAATATCAATAACCTCAGATATGCAGATGACACCACCCTTATGGCAGAAAGTGAAGAGGAACTAAAAAGCCTCTTGATGCAAGTGAAAGAGGAGAGTGAAAAAGTTGGCTTAAAGCTCAACATTCAGAAAACGAAGATCATGGCATCTGGTCCCATCACTTCATGGGAAATAGATGGGGAAACAGTGGAAACAGTGTCAGACTTTATTTTGGGAGGCTCAAAAATCACTGCAGATGGTGACTGCAGCCATGAAATTAAAAGACGCTTACTCCTTGGAAGGAAAGTTATGACCAACCTAGATAGCATATTCAAAAGCAGAGACATTACTTTGTCAACATATGTTCATCTAGTCAAGGCTATGGTTTTTCCTGTGGTCATGTATGGATGTGAGAGTAGGACTGTAAAGAAGGCTGAGTGCCAAAGAATTGATGCTTTTGAACTGTGGTGTTGGAGAAGACTCTTGAGGGTCCCTTGGACTGCAAGGAGATCCAACCAGTCCATTCTGAAGGAGATCCGCCCTGGGTGTTCTTTGGAAGGAATGATGCTAAAGCTGAAACTCCAGTACTTTGGCCACCTCATGCGAAGAGTTGAATCATTGGAAAAGACTCTGATACTGGGAGAGATTGGGGGTAAGAGGAGAAGGGGACGACAGAGGATGAGATGGCTGGATGGCATCACTGACTTGATGGATGTGAGTCTGAGTGAACTCCGGGAGTTGGTGATGGACAGGGAGGCCTGGCGTGCTGCGATTCATGGGGTCACAAAGAGTCAGACACGACTGAGCGACTGATCTGATCTGAAAGCACTTTGTCCTCTCAGCATTATGGCTTGACGTCATCACTGAGTCTCCCAAGGTGTTTGTGATTGCTCATCCTCTGTGAGCTACTTGCTGCATATATGATTGTCCAGAGTTCTGACTCCTGGGGAAGAGGTTGATATTTCCTTTGAGTCTCCCTTACAAATAGAGCATGAACTGAACAGCCATTCTAAACCCATAAATGGGTGGTTTATAGTGCTAAGTTGGTGCTTGCCTTGGAAATTGAGCTGTGCTCAGCTGTCGAAATATCTGCTATGTACCAGCTCTGGTCCCAGGGAACCAAAGGAGCAAGAGAGGCACCCTTGCCTACTTAACTAACACGGGTGATTCCTATAAATAAAAAATCTGATCACTAAACTCAGGTTACTATCATGACCAGGAGATATCATGACCAAAATGAAAATTCTTAATGATCCATCTTTATTGTTCTTATTTAGTTGTTAAGTGATGTCTGACTCTTTTGCAACCCCATGGACTGTAGCCTGTTAGGCTCCTCTGTTCATGGGATTTCCCAGGCAAGAACACTGGGTTGCTCTTTCCTTCTCCAGGGGATCTTCCTGAACCAAGGATTGAACCTGTGTCTCCTGCATTGGCAGGCAGATTCTTTACCAAAGAGCCACCAGGGAAGCTGGTCCTTCCTATCTTTCTATTATGCTCCAACTGGCAGTGAATCTACTATTTTTGATTATCAGACTTAACAACAACAATGAACACCTAGTGACCGGATCTGCTAGTTTTTCCCCTAGTGTGTGACTTTGAGTGTCAGAATTTAGATGGCAGAACTAATGTGATAGAGACATAAGCTGCCATCAGGGCCTTGAAATCCTAAATGGGAAGATCTGGAGAGAGGAGGCCATGATGGGCCTCTTCCTTACTCCTTTAGAATGTATAAGCAGAGTGACCCAGACCTCTGCCCTTGTCCTTAGAATAGAAAGAACAAAAGAGGGCAGGAATTCGGGTTTTTCTTCCTTTGATTTTATAAAATTATATTGCCTCCATTACATGACCTCAGAAGGAAATCCCTGCCTTCCCCAGGGAGCACTGACAAGACAGAAAAAAATTGGAGAGCGTTGCTGTTGTTCAGTTGCTAAGTCACGTCTAAATTTTTGCCAATCCATGGGCTGCAGCACACCAGTCTTCTCTGTCCTTCACTATCTCCCAGAGTTTGCTTAAACTCGTGTCCATTGACTCAGTGATGCCAACCAACCATCTCATTCTCTGTCACCCCCTTCTCCTCTTGCTTTCTATCTTTCCCAGCATCAGGGTCTTTTCCAATGAGTTGGCTCAGTCCTATCAACTCAAAGGATGAAGAAAAGAAAAAAAAAAAAGTGCATTCTCTATTTTATAGAAACAAGCAAGGGCATTCTTTTTTCTATTTTTATGGAAACAAGCATACCTGATTAGGGAGGACAGCTGTTTCAAAGTCACTTTATTATTCTAAGTCTTGGCATATATTTCCTTGTTCTAAAATACTTGAAATATATTTTGTTGAAATAGTAAATGAATAGGTCTAGAGAAAATTAGAATTTAATGTGTAGGCTGAAGAGCTTGCACTGGTGAGTGATCTTCATCAAACAAAATTGGTATTTCTGTCTCTCAGTTAGAGGAGAAGAAACCATTTTTAGCTCTTCTCAGACTTTAAAACATATCTTCTGACTCTATTAATGGATTCAGGTTTCAGTGGTATTATATAATTCATGAAGCTGGTGTAAATATGAGGGATTTCCATATCTAGTGGCTGTTGAAATGGTTCAGTCATGACTCTGAGAAAGTCACCCTGGCTCAGGAGTGTTTTCATAAAGATTTAATCCCCATCAAACACCTTTAATGAAAATCTTTCCCAAATCATCACATATCATCAATGAGTATTTATTTAGTGTCCTTTTGCAAATTAATCTGCACTAGGTTGTTTTCAAACAGGTTAAGAAGCTGGTCCATATTGCTTGCTGGAAATTGACAGTAAATAAGAGCCTGGGGATAAAAGAAAAACAGCCCCAAATGATTTTTATTCAAAGAAAAATGGCACTTTAATTGGCAGCCTTATGATCGGATCTAAAATGCTGTGGCCTTTTATATGGCATATGCACACCCAGGTGCCACAGAACCACTAATAAAGAGACAATCTTGTATCCTCAGATAAATGCATGGGTGCCCCTTGCCTGACTGTCATTTAAGGATGTGTGGCAAGCAGGGCAGGGAAACCAAGAGAGACCATGAGGCTGTACATTCTAGTGCATCTGTTAGATGTAGTGGGAATACTCATGAGAAGCATTTCTAAATAAAGATTTTAGCCACAGGGTTGATGAAAGCAGGCACTGAATCTTTTGCCATGTCCTGGAGATGTGTGGATCGCAGGTGACAGAGGAATCAGTTCCTCTCAATACATCGCAACCTGGCTACTTAGGTAGAAAAACATAGTCCTGGTAATAGGTAAGCAAGGCAGAATCCATGTGTTTGGTCTAAGTTTCCAACATGAAATTTATAACTTGGGCTTCCTCTTTATAAAAAGGAATCTTGAATATATTGCTTCTGCAAAATTAAAAAAAATAGATGAATGTGTGAAAGTATATTGTAGGGTCATTCCCAGGGTTTGAACAAAACAGGAACAAGAGAAGGGCACTGAAATGAAAGCCTCATTATCTTCAGGATGACACTCTCTTTGCTTTCGGCACAGTTGCGAAGGTTAAGGTATGGAGGCTATTTCTGTACTTCTTGATGGTTTATGGTCACAGGCTAATCTGTTGATACATTCACGTGTGTGTTCTGTAATATTGAAATGTGCCTGTAATATTGCCCAAGGCATTGATGTAGTATCAAGATTGTCTGTATATGTGGTCACCCACAGTTTAAATTTTTTAGGTCTGGCCCATTAGTGCCCTTGTGTCCCCAGCAGTATAAAACAAAATAAAACAAAGCGTTAGATGGAAGTAAAATCCAAAATAGTTATCTGTTTAAGCTTGAGAGAATCTGGTAAAGAGAGGAAAAACGCTCCTGAGTATTTGGATATGATGACTTCGGGTGATTGAAAGCTTTCAAAGACAATACAAGACTAAACAGAATTGAATGGCAGTCTAAATCACTGGACTTTAATAATAAAACTATTTTCCAGGAAAATGCTACTTAATGCACAATAGTTTCCATTCAGAATTGAAATTCTGGATTGGCTCCTCTGAAATAGAGACAAATTTTACTGCAATCTTACTGGTGAAATAAATCATTATTTTGTCATCACAGGTTTTGAGTCTTGAAGAATGGGTTAGCTTTTACTTGTCTTCTAAGAGTAATCCTTTGCAATAATAATAGTAGAATGGAAAAAAAAAAGGTTTAGAAAAAAACAAACAAATCTGTTAGGTATCCCTTGCTTGAGTTTCTTATAGATCATGATCAGCTATCTGTAATTTGCTGGGATAAAAGTAAATTACATCTTTTCCACATTATCAGATTCTTGCTATTTTTATGAGATTAGAATAGGTATGGCTCAGTTTAGAACTCAAAGTTCATCCTTACTTGTATTTAGGCTTTCTTACCAAAAAAAAAAAAAAAATGCTCATAAGAATGTCATAATAATATCAAAGATTCATGGGATGAATATACTAGGCCTATTGAGTGGGCACAATCTTTGGTATTCTGCCCAGATCTCCATTACTAGGATGGTGCCACCATCCCCAGATACTGTAGGTGCTGGTTGCTTAGAACTCACAATTGCATTCTTCCGGATAGTCTCTCTTGCTGATAAGAGCCAACTTGCCTGAAAATGCCATAGGCTAGTGATTGGCTGACACAAGAGGATGACACCATAGCCTTCTTGCCTCTAGTTGATACCATCTATAAGATTTAGTTCATGCTCCCAAGGTCCTCGTGAGACCAGTCTGAACATTCAATTCAGTTCAATTCAGTCCCTCAGTCATGTCCGACTCTTTGTGATCCCATGAACTGCAGCACGCCAGGCCTCCCTGTCCATCACCAACTCCCAGAGTTTACCCAAATTCATGTCCATTGAGTCGATGATGCCATCCAACCATCTCATCCTCTGTTGTTCCCTTCTCCTGCCCTCAACTTTCCCAGCATCAGGGTGTTTACAAATGAGTCAGCTCTTCACATCATGTGGCCAAAGTATTGGAGTTTCAGCTTTAACATCAGTCCTTCCAATGAACACTCAGGACTGATCTCCCTTAAGACGGACTGGTTGGATCTCCTTGAAGTCCAAGGGATCTCAAGAGTCTTCTCCAATACTACAGTTCAGAAGCATCAATTCTTCAGCACTCAGCTTTCTTCACAGTCCAACTCTCACATCCATACATGACCACTGGAAAAATCATAGCCTGGAAGAATCATAGCCTTGACTAGATGGATCTTTATTGACAAAGTGATGTCTCTGCTTTTTAATATGCTGTCTAGGTTGGTCATAACTAACCTTCCAAGGAACTAAAAAACTCTTGATGAAAGTGAAAGTGGAGAGTGAAAAAGTTGGCTTAAAGCTCAACATTCAGAAAACAAAGATCATGGCATCCAGTCCCATCACTTCATGGGAAATAGATGGGGAAACAGTGGAAACAGTGGCTGACTTTATTTTGGGGGGCTCCAAAATCACTGCAGATGGTGACTGCAGCCATGAAATTAAAAGACACTTACTCCTTGGAAGGAAAGTTATGACCAACCTAGATAGCATATTGAAAAGCAGAGACATTACTTTGCCAACAAAGGTCCGTCTAGTCAAGGCTATGGTTTTTCCAGTGGTCATATAAGAGTTGGACTGTGAAGAAAGCTGAGCACCGAAGAATTGATGCTTTTGAACTGTGGTGTTGGAGAAGACTCTTGAGAGTCCCTTGGAGTGCAAGGAGTCCAACCAGTTCATTCTGAAGGAGATCCGCCCTGGGTGTTCTTTGGAAGGAATGATGCGAAAGCTGAAACTCCAATACTTTGGCCGCCTCATGCGAAGAGTTGACTCATTGGAAAAGACTCTGATGCTGAGGGATTTGGGGCAGGAGGAGAAGGGGACGACAGAGGATGAGATGGCTGGATGGCATCACTGACTCGATGGACGTGAGTTTGAGTGAACTCCAGGAGATGGTGATGGACAGGGAGGCCTGGCGTGCTGCGATTCATGGGGTCGCAAGGAGTCTGACACGACTGAGCGACTGAACTGAACTGAATCACCATCTGCAGTGATTTTGGAGCTCCCAAAAAATAAAGTCAGCCACTGTTTCTACTGTTTCCCCATCTATTTGCCATGACGTGATGGGACCAGATGCCATGATCTTAGTTTTCTGAATATTGAGCTTTAAGAAAACTTGTTCACTCTCCTCTTTTGCTTTCATCAAGAGGCTCTTCGGTTCTCCTTCACTTTCTGCCATAAGGGTGGTGTTATCTACATATCTGAGGTTATTTATACTTCTCCCAACAATCTTGATTCCAACTTGTGCTTCTTACAGCCCCGCATTTCTCATGATGTACTTTGCATATAAGTTAAATAAGCAGGGTGACAATATATAGCCTTGACATACTCCTCTTCCTATTTGGAACCAGTCTGTTACTCCATGGCCAGTTCTAACTGTTGCTTCCTGATCTGCATATAGGTTTCTCAAGAGGCAGGTCAGGTGGTCTGGTATTCCCATCTCTTTCAGAATTTTAGTGGCGCCCCACTCCAGTACTCTTGCCTGGAAAATCCCATGGATGAAGGAGCCTGGTAGGCGGCAGTCCATGGGGTTGCACAGAGTCGGACATGACTGAGCGACTTCACTTTCACTTTTCACTTTCATGCATTGGAGAAGGAAATGGCAACCCACTCCAGTGTTCTTGCCTGGAGAATCCCAGGGACGGGGAAGCCTGGTGGGCTGCTGTCTATGGGGTCGCATAGAGTCAGACATGACTGAAGTGACTTAGCAGCATTGTGATCCACATAGTCAAAGGATTTGGCATAGTCAATAAAGCAGAAATAGATGTTTTTCTGGAACTCTCTTGCTTTTTCCATGATCCAGTGGATGTTGGCAATTTGATCTCTGGTTCCTCTGCCTTTTCTAAATCCAGCTTGAACATCTGGAAGTTCACAGTTCACGTAGTGTTGAAGCCTGGCTTGGAGAATTTTGAGCATTATTTTACTAGCATGTGAGATAAGTGCAATTGTGCAGTAGTTTGAGCATTCTTTGGCATTGCCTTTCTTTGGGCTTGGAATAAGAGCTGACCTTTTCCAGTCCTGTGGCCACTGCTGAGTTTTCCAAATTTGCTGGCATATTGAGTGCAGCTCTTTCACAGCATCATCTTTCAGGATTTGAAATAGCTCAACTGGAATTCCATCACCTCCACTAGTTTTGTTCATAGTAATGCTTCCTAAGGCCCACTTGACTTCACATTTCATGATGTCTGGCTCTAGGTGAGTGATCACACCATCATGATTATCTGGGTCATGGAGATCTTTTTTTATACAGTTCTTCTGTGTATTCTTGCCACCTCTTTTTAATATCTTCTGCTTCTCTTAGGTCCATATCATTTCTGTCCTTTATCGAGCCCATCTTTGCATGAAATGTTCCCGTGGTATCTCTACTTTTCTTGAAGAGATCTCTAGTCTTTCCCATTCTGTTGTTTTCCTCTATTTCTTTGAATTGCTCACTGAGGAAGGCTTTCTTATCTCTCCTTGTTATTCTTTGGAACCCTGCTTTCAATGGGTATATCTTTCCTTTTCTCCTTTGCTTTTTGCTTCTCTTCTTTTTACAGCTATTTGTAAGGCCTCCTCAGACAGCCATTTTGCTTTTTTGCATTTCTTTTCTATGGGGATGGTCTTGATCTCTGTCTCCTGTACAATGTCATGAACCTCCATCCATAGTTCATCAGGCACTCTACCTATCAGATATAGTCCCTTAAATCTATTTCTCACTTCCACTGTATAATCATAAGGGATTTGATTTAGGTCATACCTGAATGGTCTAGTGGTTTTCCCCACTTTCTTCAATTTAAGTCTGAATTTTGCAATAAGAAGTTCATGATCTGAGCTCCTGATCTTTTTTATTGTTGACTGTATAGAGCTTTTCCATCTTTGGCTGTAAAGAATATAATCAATCTGATTTCCTTGTTGGCCATCTGATGATGTCCATGTGTAGAGTCTTCTCTTGTGTTGTTGGAAGAGGGTGTTTGCTATGACCAGTGCATTCTCTTGGCAAAACTCTATTATCCTTTGCTCTGCTTCATTCTGTACTCTAAGACCAAGTTTGCCTGTTACTCCAGGTGTTTCTTGACTTCCTACTTTTGCGTTCCAGTCCCCTATAATGAAAAGGACATCTTTTTTGGATGTTAGTTCTAAAAGGTCTTGTAAGTCTTCATAGAACCATTCAACATCAGCTTCTTCAGCGTTACTGGTCGGGGTGTAGACTTGGATTACTGTGCTATTGAATGGTTTGCCTTGGAAACGAACAGAAATCATTCTGTCATTTTTGAGATTGCATCCAAGTACTGCACTTCGGACTTTTGTTGAGTATGATGGCTACTCCATTTATTCTAAGAGATTCCTGCCCACAGTAGTAGATATAATGGTCATCTGAGTTAAATTCGGCCATTCCAGTCCATTTTAGTTCTCTGATTCTTAGAATGTCGATGTTCACTCTTGCCATCTCCTGTTTGACCACTTCCAATTTGCCTTGATTCATGGACCTAACATTCCAGATTTCTATGCATAGTTGCTCTTTACAGCATTGGACCTTGCTTCTATCAACAGTCACACCCACAACTGGGGATGCTTTGGCTCCATCCCTTCATTCTTTCTGGAGTTATTTCTCTAGTGATCTCCAGTGGCATGTTGGGCACCTATCAATCTGGGGAGTTCATTTTTCAGTGTCCTATCTTTTTGCCTTTTTATGCTGTTCATGGGGTTCTCAAGGCAAGAATTCTGAAGTGGTTTGCCATTCACTTCTCCAGTGGACCACATTCTGTCAGACCTCTCCACCATGACCCATCCACCTTGGGTGGCCCCACAGGGCATCTCAAGTCTGAAGGTAAACTTCTGAAGTTACATCATTGTCAAACTTCTTCCCCTGACCAGCCTGTTTCCTTTAGTTTCTTGAAAGCACTCCTTTACTCTCCTGCCTAAGAATACCCAGTTCAAGTGCTGCTTGTTGGGAATCCCACCTAAGCAAATCCATAGCAAAAGCAGACTACATTGAGTGCTTTGCATTTCCATTTGAGTTTTTGAGGAATGGAAGTGACAAAACACAGGAGAAAGGATAAAAGTGGTGGATATGTTTCTATAACTTTCATATTTACCATGGCTGACTAACAAGCTGAAAAGTGAACTTTTAAATTAAGGATGGAATAATTTTCCACAGTTCTTGGCATCAAATCAGCACAATGCCCTTCCCCTAAGTGAATTTTGTTAGTCAGTTTGAAACCAAGCTGTGTAATCTGGCATGGTTTGACATTTGCCCCCTGGTCAGGGTCAGGCATTCTGTGATACCAGACAGTCAATTTCAAGCATTGCTGGAGCCACAAAATGAGCCATTCGTGTGACAACAGAAACCTTAGAAAAGGCAGGTAATGCGGGATGCTAGGGCTTCTCTTGGCATTTCTGCAGCAGGGCCAAAGCCAGATGCCAAGCTGTTTATCCGTCTGCTGTTGACTCCACTCTGAATTAGTCAAACAGGGCATACCACCTGTTGCGTATGAAACAGTTTTGAAATGAGTAGACCATCTTTTATAAAGGCCATAGAGTCATAATACAAAGATCACCTATATTAATATTACATTTTGGTATTCAAAGGATTTTTTCTCAGAACAGCATGCAGAGCATATGCTTTAAAAAGACAGTCAAATTGACTCCACCCCCCACCTGCACCCCATTTATTTTGAAAACGAAATGGCTGAATGAAGTGGCTAATGTGTTGAAGTGCCAGCAGGAAGATACAGGAGATGACACTGGGTAGAAACAAGGCAGGATAAGAAAGGAATCATAAGTATTTAGAACCTTATTATAAATGAGAGAGCCATTCAAGGGTTTAAGCATGGAAGCTATGATTACTTCTGTATTTTAGTGAGTAAACTTTCAGATAAACATTATCTCACTGGAACCTCAAAATAACTGCAACATAAGAAGGTCTGACATTATTCACTTCATTTTCACATGAGGAAAAACTGAGGCTTCAGGACATTTAATCACTTGACTAAAGGCACACAGTTATGTAGTGGAGAGAACATTGAGCCTGCAGTTCTGATTCCAAATCCTGCCATGCAGTTTTCATGGGTGGTCACAGTAAACATTCAGTAGAAGAGAAGTTCCAACCCAAGGGGGCAGACTATGCACAAATGCCCAACTGTAATTGATGAAAAGGATGTATTGCAAAAATAGATGAGGGGAGAGATAAGAGTCGGCAATATTGATGTTTCCAACTGCATCACACTCACACACAGAAGCTTCCACGCTGCTGTCACTGTGTGGAAAGGGAAACTAAGGAGACTTGCGCATCATCAGTTTCACCCCCAGGTGCGCACAGACCAGAGAATATTATCCTGAATCTTAGGGAGAAGCCTACATCGTTTTGTAGAAGCAAATAAAAAGACAGTCTTCTACTTTATTCCCAGACTCCTTTTCGAGGGCCAACCATCTACTTGAATGGCAAAGGTGTCCATGAGGAACTGAAAACTTTTATTTTCAGACAAGTAGATTTCTGGTTCTTTGTCCTGTCTTTCTAAGATAACACTATGTAGAACATTTGGGGGACATCCCTGGTGGTCTAGCAGTTAGGTCTCCTGGCTTAGACAGCTGAGGGCCTGGGTTCAATCCCTGGCCTCCCTGGTTGGGGAACTAAGATCCCACAAGTTGTGTAAAGTGGCAAAAAAAAAAAAAAAAAATTAAAAAAAAAATTATGAGAGTGGCACAGTAGGGTTGGGTGGTGCTAGTCCCTGGGTTGGGACTTCAGACTCAAGCCAGGTGACAGGGATTGAGCCTGTCAGACTAGATACCTGGTGATATACACACCCTCAGGTAGAGGCTCACTTGGTGAGTGGACAGGTGCTGAGTGGAGCTCTGACCCTAGGGTTTTCACTTAAAATGAAAGTTCTTGGAATACCGAGATGATGTCTATCTTGGATTATGCATGTGGAGGGGTTTGCGGGGTTAGTGGGAACAGGCCCATGCCTGCTGACTCTCCGTGTACCCTGCATTTTAAGTATTTCTGGGTAAGAGAACAGCATCAGGAATCTACTGCTTCTGTGACTGCTGCCTGGTGATCACATCAGAGACATTTTCTTTGCTTCCTTTATAGAGAAAGACTTGATGTCAGTGTATTGAAGATCTTTTACTTTTTTAAAAATTACTTTGACATAAAGTACAGTCTATCAAAATATAATGTGTCATTCAATTTTGAATTGGTATTCTACTGCTTGAAATCACCCCTCACAATATGAAGTATTGAAGGGGGGACAGAACTACATCTAATTTTATAGCATTAAAATACAAGTAGAAACAACATTAAAGGTGATACTAAGAGTTATTTCTGAACTGTAGGTTTACAGATAGCTTGTATTTGCTTTTATACATTTTTTCCTGAATTTTTAAAAAAGTCCACAATGAGCATATATTACTTTTGAAAGCAGAAAAGTAAATATTATTTCAAAAATTACAACGTACTATCAAACAATCTCCCTATCTATTGGCAGCAGAGAGGGCAGAGACTATTTTTGTCCTTTTATTCTTGACATCATGTTATATGAATGGGCTCAATTTAAAGACGGTAAGAAGCCTCTCTGAGACTTCCCAAGCATTACTCTGTAACCTATTTTCAGGTTTACAGTCTAGTACAATTTCCTTCTGAATGATGTTCCTGATTTTTCTGGCATTCAAATACAGTATATTCCCTGTGTGTATCATATCAGGAAATGCTTCTTTGTTTTATCTGGATCTAGAGTTTATTGTCTAAAAGTGGCATTCAGATGGCAAAGTAGTACACTGCCGTTTTTTGTTTCATGGGAACAATGACATTACTTCTAAGATAGGTTGAAAACAAGGAATTAACCCCCTCAAATCATGAAAACAATGAAAAATGTAAGGAACAGACACATATTTTAGCATTAAATTTAAATTCATTTTACAATGGGACTTCCCAGGTGATGCAGTGGTAAAGAATCTGCCTGCCAATACAGGAGGTGCAAAAGATGCAGGTTTGATCCCTGGGTCAAGAAGATCCCCTGGAGTAGGAAATGGCACCCACTCTAGTATTTTTGCTTGGAAAATTCTGTGGACAAAAGAGCCTGAAGGGCTACAGTCCATGGGTTCACAAAGAGTCAGACATGACTGAGCACGTACTCATGCACAATTTTACAATTAAATATTGTCAGTTATATACATGAACTTGTCAAAATTTTATGAAAGAATTAATAATAGGGGTATGAAACTGTATCACAATATACAGAGATGTTTATAATGTAATTAGTAGAAAAAAATAAGGCCATAATCTTAAAGGAAATTGAGTTAGAGAAGTGAGATTATTAGTGATTTTGAAATTTGATTTCATTTTAATTGATCATATTGTTCTTATGGGTTTCCCAAGTGGCACAGTGGTAAAGAATCTGCTTACCAATGCAGGAGACATGAGTTCGATCTCTGGGTCAGGAATATTCCCTAGAGAAGGAAATGGTAACCCACTTCAGCATTTTTGTCTGGAAAATTCTGTGAACAGAGGAGCCTGGCAGGCTACAGTCCATGGGGTCGCAAAGAATTAGATGTGACTGATCACGCACATACACATTCACTATTGTTCTTATAGCAAAAAAATAGGATGTCAGGAAAGTCCACATACTGAACACCTTTCTAAACTAAGAATTCCACCCATTTTCTCAAGCAAAATATATTGCTTGAACTTCATCCTAGGGGAGTAGTTGGTGCCTACCCAATACCCATCTTGCCCTTTTATCTTCCTCTACGAAGTGTGATTTAGTGCAGCTAATTACCATAAGGAATAGCTGATCCTTTGCCAGTTCTAGGGGTAAAAATGATTTGTTCCATATGTTTGTCAATGATTAGTGTGGAAATGGGTCTTTGATATAATTTGGGTTAAAGCATATGAGAAAAGTTTGCTGAAGGCTCCTGGAAAAGTTGATCTTGCTATTCCAGGAAACTTGGAAATGATTTCTCCTTTCAATGTTTTCCTGCAGAGATGTGAGGCCCAGACTCAGTTATCAAAAGGATGCTGACCCACAAAGGAGTTTAAAGTAGAAAATTCTCTTAATTAAGTCAAACTAAGGTTTAACCTACTTTGGTATTTCATATTTAAGCAAGTTTAAGTTAGATGCCTTTTTCTTTTTTCTCTTTGCTGTAAAACTCATCCTAACAGGTAGATATATGATGAACTGTCTGGCATTCTTAATTATCTGAAATATAAACTATATTCCTAAGAGCTGGATCAATGTGAAAAAAACAGTGAATTATTACATTCTTATCATATCAAAGTAAAAAATGTATTTAATCAAACAGTTACATAAATTGGATTTGAGCTTCCATATGAGTGGTTGGTTAATAATTAATCCTATTTAAAAGCTGTTAATTTTCAGTATTTTCCTATTTATAGCTCATTATTTACCACTGATAGCTCTAAATTGCTTTTGTTAAAACATATTTTATCTACATTTAACGATACATGCCAGCTTTCTCAGAAGACAAGAAAATGATACATCTCTATGTGTCTCAGTGGATTTTTGATATATCAGAAATTCTCAAGGCATAAATATAGATGTAACTAGAGTGAAGATTAAAACACCCTCAGCATCCAGTATAGAGGATGATCAAAAATTATTTTGAAATAAAACCTGACAAAACGGAAAATACTGAGAGGGCATCCTATAGATCTGGGACAAACATCTAAGTCATAGGAAATAGATTTTCTTTAATTATTATTTAACAATAATTAGTCAATGGTAGTTAACACATTGCTGTGTTTCCACTCCACTGATCAGGAGTCAATACCATGTAGCAGTATTAAGCTGATATTAAAGCTAAAATCAGAAAAAATTCTATTATTAATGTCTGTCCAGCACTCTTCTAGTACCTGCTCTCCCCTTTCTTATGGGGAAACCCATTCCATGTAGTCCATCTTGCGCTATCTCTCCAGGCCGGAAGTGTAGGAAAATGACAGGTCAATGAGAGTACCTCCCACTGCATACATACAGAAATGAGTCCAGATACCAACTTACCAGAATGGTCCTGAAAGATCAGGACCATTTGTAGTCACTACAGATGGGAATACCAGACCACCTGACCTGCCTCTTGAGAAACCTGTATGCAGGTCAGGAAGCAACAGTCAGAACTGGACATGGAACAACAGACTGGTTCCAAACAGGAAAAGGAGTACATCAAGGCTGTATATTGTCACTGTGCTTATTTAACTTATATGCAGAGTACATCATGAGAAACGCTGGGCTGGCGGAAGCACAAGCTGGAATCGAGATTGCCAGGAAACATCTCAATAACCTCAGATATGCAGATGACACCACTCTCATGGCAGAAAGTGAAGAAGAACTAAAGAGCTTCTTGATGAAAGTGAAAGTGGAGAGTGGAAAAGTTGGCTTAAAGCTCAACATTCAGAAAACGAAGATCATGGCATTTGGTCTCATCACTTCATGGCAAATAGATGGGGAAACAGTGACAGATTTTATTTTTTTGGGCTCCAAAATCACTACAGATGGTGACTGCAGCCATGAAATTAAAAGACACTGCTTGGAAGAAAAGTTATGACCAACCTGGACAGCATATTAAAAAGCAGAGACATTACTTTGCCAACAAAGGTCCATCTAGTCAAGGCTATGTTTTTTCCAGTAGTCATGTATGGATCGGAGAAGGCAGTGGCACCCCACTCCAGTACTCTTGCCTGGAGAATCCCATGGATGAAGGAGCCTGGTGGGCTGCAGTCCATGGGGTCGCTAATAGTAGGACATGACTGAGAGACTTCACTTTCACTTTTCACTTTCATACATTGGAGAAGGAAATGGCAACCCACTCCAGTGTTCTTGCCTGGAGAATCCCAGGGACGGGGGAGCCTGGTGGGCTGCCGTCTATGGGTCGCACAGAGTCGGACACGACTGACGTGACAGCAGCAGCAGCAGCATGTATGGATGTGAGAGTTGGACTATAAAGAAAGCTGAGGGCTGAAGAATTGATGCTTTTGAACTGTGGTATTGGAGAAGACTCTTGAGAGTCCCTAGGACTGCAAGGAGATCCAACCAGTCCATCCTAAAGGAGGTTGGTCCTGGGTGTTCATTGGAAGGACTGATGTTGAAGCTGAAACTCCAATACTTTGGCCACTTGATGCAAAGAGCTGACTCATTTGAAAAGACCCTGATGCTGGAAAAGATTGAAGGCAGGAGGAGAAGGGGATGACAGAGGATGAGGTGGTTGGATGGCATCACCAATTCAATGGACATGGGTTTGAGTGGACTCCGGGAGTTGGTGATGGACAGGGAGGCCTGGCGTGCTGTGATTCATGGGGTCACAAAGAGTCAGACAGGACTGAGCAACTGAACTGAACTGAACTGAACATGTTGAATCAGGTTGTCCTTGTCTTATCTGTAACCAAAGTAGAATTTTAGAAATCATTTTTTACCTCTGTGACTCATAATTTATCCTCCATTTACAGTAAAATATAGGTGTTTCCCCACAATTGGAAAAATCAGCAGAATACTTTATGTTTTTAGACTCCTAGAGAATATTTTCTGTGTCATCCAGGGAGTGAAAGAAATAATAGGTTTCTCCTTACTGGAGCTAAAAATAAAACAGTGTAGGCATTTTCCCCTAATGATTAGTTTTCTTGATCTGAGGACAGACCTGAGAGTTCAGAGGTAAGATTCTTCCTTGTGAGATATATTTTCCTCTCACTAGTCATTTCACAGATGTCTCTGGGTAGGTGCTAAAAGTGAACTTTCTGTGATTCAAAAGGCTACTTTTTTCTCTCCCTTTAATAAAGTGTCATTAGAATATCAGAAGTTTCACCTAAGGAATCAAAATTCCAACAGCCATTATGTTTCACACTTTGAACTGTGCAGCTTATTCTACTTGTAAGTAGACTTGAAATGGTTAGACATAGAAATATTAATGCCCTGTTCTGCTGTGGACATGACAATGCCCTCAAGTGTCATATTGAGTGTCACAAAGTCTCTCTGTGCCTGCTCAGTGAGAGAGACTTCTGGTAACATTCAACATAAAAAGATATTCTTTTCCAACAAAGAAGCAAAATTGGAAATGAAGTATATATGGGGATAAAGGAGACATTTCTAGCTCAAAACATAGTTCTGTTGGGGGATGTTATTCCTGGGGAGCTGATCTTTGTTTTACCTGGTCCTGAAGCCATTAATCTGGTTTTAGAAAAGGCAGAGGAACAAGAGATCAAATTGCCAACATCCACTGGATCATGGAAAAAGCAAGAGAGTTCCAGAAAAACATCTATTTCTGCTTTCTTGACTATGCCAAAGCCTTTGACTGTGTGGATCACAACAAACTGTGGAAAATTCTGAAAGAGATGAGAATACCAGACCACCTGACCTGCCTCTTGAGAAACCTATATGCAGGTCAGGAAGCAACAGTTAGGACTGGACATGGAACAACAGACTGGTTCCAAATAGGAAAAGGAGTACGTCAAGACTGTACATTGTCACCCTGCTTATTTAACTTATATGCAGAGTACATCATGAGAAATGCTGGGCTGCAAGGAGCACAAGCTGGAATCAAGATTGCCGGGAGAAATATCAATAACCTCAGATACGCAGATGACACCACCCTTATGGCAGAAAGTGAAGAGGAATAAAAAAGCCTCTTGATGAAAATGAAAGAGGAGAGTGAAAAAGTTGGCTTAAAGCTCAACATTCAGAAAACTAAGATCATGGCATCCGGTCCTATCATTTCATGGCAAATAGATGGGAAAACAGTGGAAACAGTGTCAGACTTTATTTTTTGGGGCTCCAAAATCACTGCAGATGGTGATTGCAGCCATGAAATTACAAGACGCTTACTCCTTGGAAGAAAAGTTATGACCAAACTAGATAGCATATTAAAAAGCAGAGACATTACTTTGCCAACAAAGGTCCATCTACTCAAGGCTATGGTTTTTCCGGTGGTCATGTATGGATGTGAGAGTTGGACTGTGAAGAAAGCTGAACACCGAAGAATTGATGCTTTTGAACTGTGATGTTGGATAAGAATCTTGAGAGTCCCTTGGAGTGCAAGGAGATCCAACCAGTCCATTCTGAAGGAGATCAGCCCTGGGGTTTCTTTGAAAGGACCGATGCTAAAGCTGAAACTCCAGTACTTTGGCCACCTCATGCGAAGAGTTGACTCATTGGAAAAGACTCTGATGCTGGGAGGGATTGGGGGGCGGAGGAGAAGGGGACGACAGAGGATGAGATGGTTGGATGGCATCAATGACTCGATGGACATGAGTCTGAGTGAACTCTGGGAGATGGTGATGGACAGGGAAGCCTGGCGTGCTGTGATTCATGGGGTCGCAAAGAGTTGGACACGACTGAGCAACTGAACTGAATTGAACTGAAGCCATTAATCAGGATGTGCCAGAGTGGTACTGGTTATCACACCTTTTGGACTAGCATGTACCCCATGTTGTGTGTTCGCTCAGTCGCTCAGTTGTATCTGACTCTTGGCAACCCCATAAATGTAGCCCACCAGACTCTAGTATGTATCACATACCTGAGGTCTTCAGCATAGCTGGTGGTCTGTTGGACAGGAGGGTATCGAAAATCCAATGACAGGATCTTTTTTGTTTTTAATTTATTTTTAGTTGGAGGATAGTTGCTTTCCAGTTTTGTGTTGGTTTCTGCCGTACAGCAATCTGAATGAGCTATAGGCATACGTACATGCCCTCCCTCGTGAGCCTCCCTCCCACCACTCCCCATCCCACCCCTCTAGGTCATCACAGAACGCAGAGTTGAGTTCCCTGTATTACACAGCATCTTCCCACTAGCTATCTGTTTTACATAGGATAATGTATATGTTTCAACACTACTCTCTCAATGCTTCCCACCCGCTCCTTCTCCTGCTGTATCCACAAGTCTGTGTTTGCACGTCTATTCCTGCCCCAAGGACTCCATCCAGGAGATATCATGATCAGCAGCAAACATCGTAGGGTTTTGAGGGCCTGGGAAGCTTAGATTTCGTGTTCTGCCTCCCCTAACTTCACGCAACATGTCCGTGTATCTTTTATTTCCAGTCAAGTAACCTGTGTTCTTCTCCTTCTATTAACACCAGTCACTCCAGTGGTATCTTTGTGACAGTACCAATCCATCACGTGCATGGTAAGGAGACATACTGTAATGAGATATTTGGCAGGAAGCATTTTAGAGAAGCATGGGCTTCCTTACTCTCAAGGATGGTATAGAACTTGCTGTAAACATTAGGAGCCATCAGGGAAGAGGCACTGGGATATGATTAAAAATGTTCTCTGAAGTGGCTATGTTGACAGAAAGAGGAGCTGACTATTCAGAATTTAGTAAAGGAGACTTGCTACTATTCAGATACTGGGTATGAAACATGAACCAGCCTAGGTCACTGGGGAAACATTAATAATATCAGTTAGAGACTAGACCATAGTACAGTTTGAATGGAATTGTCTTTATTAGATTTCACTGATTCCAAGATGCACATTTTTTCATACTTTAGCATTTCTGGAAATGAGATGTGTCTTACAAACAAGGGCATGTTATGTTTAATTGGCAATGCTCTTTTTCATTCTTAGAAGAACTAAAAAAAATGTCTTATAACCAGTGGCAAGTAAGAAAAATATGTGACTACCCAGTGAGACAAGTTTGGAGTAGCACCAACTCCACTCTAATTTAAGATTACAGCACCAAAGTTATAGTATGTGAAATGTTTCATAAGTTGTGTATAGTATATGAGTTGAAGGTTGAGTTATTTCTCAAATAGTCATTCTTGTTCTTTCTCTAAATGCCCACATATACAGATACACTTTACATCTTGTTATTTCTCTCATTAGGCTGTACTCTCAGTTCAGTTCAGTTTAGTTCAGTTGCTCAGTCGTGTCTGACTCTTTGTGACCCATGAATTGCAGCATGCCAAGCTTCCCTGTCCATCACCAACCCTCAGAGTTCACTCAAACTCACGTCCATTGAGTCGGTGATGCCATCCAGCCATCTCATCCTCTGTCGTCCCCTTCTCCTCCTGCCCCAAATCCCTCACAGCATCAGAGTCTTTTCCAATGAGTCAACTCTTCGCATGAGGCGGCCAAAGTACTGGAGCTTCAGCTTTAGCATCATTCCCTCCAAAGAACACCCAGGGCTGATCTCCTTCAGAATGGACTGGCTAGATCTCCTTGCAGTCAAAGAGACTCTCAAGAGTCTTATCCAACATCACAGTTCAAAAGCATCAATTCTTCGGTGCTCAGCTTTCTTCACAGTCCAACTCTCACATCCATACATGACCACTGGAAAAACCATAACTTTGACTAGACGGACCTTTGTTGGCAAAGTAATGTCTCTGCTTTTCAATATGCTATCTAGGTTGGTCATAACTTTCCTTCCAAGGAGTAAGCATCTTTTAATTTCATTGGACATGAACAACAGACTGGTTCCAAATAGGAAAAGGAGTATGTCAAGGCTGTATATTGTCACCCTGCTTATTTAACTTATATGCAGAATACATCATGAGAAACGCTGGGCTGGAAGAAGCACAAGCTGGAATCAAGATTGCCAGGGGAAATATCAATAACCTCAGATATGCAGATGACACCACCGTTATGGCAGAAAATGAAGAGGAACTAAAAAGCCTCTGATGAAAGTGAAAGTGGAGAGTGAAAAAGTTGGCTTAAAGTTCAACATTCAGAAAAGGAAGATCATGGCATCCAGTCCCATCACTTCATGGCAAGTAGATGGTTAAACCGTGGAAACAGTGGCTGACTATATTTTGAGGGGCTCCAAAAAGACTGCAGATGGTGATTGCAGCCATGAAATTAAAAGACACCTACTCCTTGCAAGGAAAGTTATGACCAACCTAGATAGCATATTGAAAAGCAGAGACATTACTTTGCCAACAAAGGTCCGTCTAGTCAAGGCTATGGATTTTCCAGTGGTCATGTATGGATGTGAGAGTTGGACTGTGAAGAAGACTGAGCATTGAAGAATTGATGCTTTTGAACTGTGTTGTTGGAGAAGACTCTTGAGAGTCCCTTGGACTGCAAGGAGATCCAACCAGTCCATTCTGAAGGAGATCAGCCCTGGGTGTTCTTTGGAGGGAATGATGCTAAAGCTGAAGCTCCAGTACTTTGACCACCTCATGCAAAGAGTTGACTCATTGGAAAAGACTCTGATGCTGGGATGGATTGGGGGCAGGGAGAGAAGGGGACGACAGAGGATGAGATGGCTGGATGGCATCACCTACTCAATGGACATGAGTTTGAGTGAACTCTGGGAGTTGGTGATGGACAGGGAGGCCTGGTGTGCTGTGATTCATGGGGTGGCAAGGAGTCAGACAGGACTGAGCGACTGAACTGAACTAAACTGAATTTCATGGCTGCAGTCACCATCTGCAGTGATTTTGGAGCCCCCCCAAAATAAAGTCTGACACTGTTTCCACTGTTTCCCCATCTATTTGCCATGAAGTGATGGGACCGGATGCCATGATCTTCATTTTCTGAATGTTGAGCTTTAAGCCAACTTTTTCACTCTCCTCTTTCACTTTCATCAAGAGGCTTTTTTGTTCCTCTTCACTTTCTGCCTTAAGGGTGGTGTCATCTGCATATCTGAGGTTATTGCTATTTCTCCCGGCAGTCTTAATTCCAGCTTGTGCTTCTTGCAGCCCAGCGTTTCTCATGGTGTACTCTGCATATAAGTTAAATAAGCACAGTGACAATATACAGCCTTGACGTACACCTTTTCCTATTTGGAACCAGTCTGTTGTTCCATGTCCAGTTCTAACTGTTGCTTCCTGACCTGCATACAGGTTTCTCAAGAGGCACGTCAGGTGGTCTGGTATTCCCACAGAATACCAGATTTTCAGAATTTTCCACAGTTTATTGTGGTTCACAGTCAAAGGCTTTGACATAGTTAATAAAGCAGAAGTAGATGTTTTCCTGAACTCTCTTGCTTTTTTGATGATCCAGCAGATGTTGGCAATTTGATCTCTGGTTTCTCTGCCTTTTCTAAAACCAGCTTGAACATCTGGAATTTCACAGTTCACATATTGCTGAAGCCTAGCTTGGAGAATATGAGCATTATATTACTAGCGTGTGAGATGAGTGCAATGTGTGGTAGTTTCAGCATTCTTTGGCCTTTCTTTGGGATTGGAATGAAAACTGACCTTTTCCAGTCCTGTGGCCACTGCTGAGTTTTCCAAATTTGCTGGCACATTGAGTGCAGCATTTTCACAGCATCATCTTTCAGGATTTGAAATAGCTCAACTGGAATTCCATCACCTCCACTAGCTTTGTTCATAGTGATGCTTCTAAAACCCACTTGACTTCACATTCCAGGATGTCTGGCTCTAGGTGAGTGATCACACCATCGTGATTATCTGGGTCGTGAAGACCTTTTTTGTACAGTTCTTCTGTGTATTCTTGCCACCTCTTCTTAATATCTTCTGCTTCTGTTAGGTCCATGCCATTTCTGTCCTTTATTGAGCCCATCTTTGCATGAAATGTTGTTCTAAGATTCCACAAAATCATGTTTATTTCATTCCACTGAATTTCTGGCACTGATTTTATCTAGGTTATCCAATGCTGAGGGATCCTATTTAAATCATCTTTGATACCGCACTAGAGATACTGAGCCTGTGCTATAGCTAGCTTCCTTTCTTTCTTTATACAAAGAATATTGCATTGGTCACAGTTTCCCTAATTATAGTTAAAGCAAACTATGTACATGTTTTTGTCTGAGACAGAGATTTAACATTCCTTTCACAAAACAGTTTCTTTAATATAAATTCAGTTTTTCTAATTAATTATTGAAGTAAGAGTTATAAAGGAATGGAGGGAATATGCTATAAGGTAATTTTATCACAAAAATGTGCTTGAAAATTTCAGTGAATCAAATGATATAGTCATTTAATGGCTAAAAATGTTCTTTTATAAATAATCATGGTTTTCACTGTTAAATATGAGGTATGTAATATATAAAGTTATGTATTAATACTATACATGTACACATTTAATAGTGAAATGCTATCTATTTTAGAAATAAATAACTTTTATGGCTAAATAAAATTAATTTTGTTTATTCCTGCTTATGGTACTTTTCTAAAAAATAATATAGATGATATGATTAATTAAAAAATATGTATACATACTGTGTGAATTGTTTCTACATACACTGATGCTGCACTGTTAGCCATTAAGCTATTACGGCCTCATAAGGAGCTGACATTTACAGTTTTTCATTTTTTATCACCTCATTGTTAGATCTTGATCTCTGCAGCATGTTAATTTTAATGAAAAAGAAAGATAATATAATAAAATATGGAAACTTACTATTTGCCTTAGAAACTATAAATATTAATCTAAGAATATAAAGTTAGACTCCTTATGAAGACTGCTATAATAATGAAAGGTTTTGGTATTATAAAAAACGTTCCATGAAGGGTTCTCTCAGATCATTGAATAAAGCAGAGCTGAGTGCTTCTGAGTCTTTGGGGACAACTTTTCTCTTTCTTACTTTTATTCTGCCCATATTTTTCTACTCCTGTTTCTCCCATCTCACTTCATCATCTTACCACTGTCCATCATTTCTTTGTCTCCCTCACTAATCCAGTTTCATCGTGGTGAGCAGAGGTAGTTCATTTGCTCCACAAGGTCAGAGGCTGTGTCTCTCTATTAATTATCCACTTGATCCTGGTGCCTGTCTCATCATTGGCACATGCAAAGCAACAAATGTTGCTTGATAGCTAAAATAATTTTGAGATTGGTGTAGATCCAAATGGACACTGTCTTTAGGTATTTTAGGCCAAGTCTAAACAGTGTCTATGACATTAAATGTTTCTTTGGCTGTTGCTTTTATTATCACCATCAGTGTGTGATTGTTCTGTTTGAGCTCATTCCTTGAAACAGAGATCATGTTGTTTTGAGTTTTCCTTTTATTTCTCTAGATAAACTAGTCAAATGTTGTCACTCCCTTTCTGTGAAAGTGTGCATACTTGATTGCTTGAGACTTACAAATGGTTTTACAAGTTAGAGAGGGCTCCCAGACACGAGCATAGAATTTGAGTCATCCAAGCTGTATTTTCAAAGTGTTACCAAACATCTGGGGGCTTCTTCGGTGGCTCAGTGGGTAAAGAATCTGCCTGTGATGTGGGAGATCCAAGAGCTGTAGCTTCAGTCCCTGTGTTGGAAAGTTCCCCTGGAGGAGGGCATGGCAACCCACTCCAGAATCCTTGCCTGGAGAATCCCATGGACAGAGGGGCCTGACGGACTACAGTCCGTGGGGTTGCACAGAGTCAGGCATGCTGAAGAGACTGAGTGTGCATGCAAACACCGAACATCTGAGGATCATATTGAAATCCTAAGCATGGATTAGAAATGACTGTTTTGTTCAAGGCAAATAGGATTCACTTTCTTAGGTTACTATTCCAGAGAAAAGTACCACAAATTTGAAAATAGGAACAACAGCAGCAACAATAATAATCATAAAGCCAGGACTTTACTCGGCATCTCTCTACCTTTTTATGTCTTGAATAATATAGAAAATTGTTACCATTTCTTGTATTGATGTGGTAAATGGGAACTTATTATTATATCATGTATTTTATAACACACTAAAGGGTGTATTTAGCATAATAAAATAAAAATAAGTGTACATTCGGAAATTTCTCAATTATATTTGTTTTATATCAACATTGTCTTTCTCACCAGTAAAAACAAAAACAACAATGAAATCTTACCAGTGCTTTTATGTTCATAAGTGTTTCAAATCATACTGTTAAAAGGGTAACTAAATTGGCACTAATAAAATTGATTTAGGCAGAATACGCTCCTTTTCTTGGCTCTAACAAAAGATCTGTGCTTATATCAGCCCCATGGGGACATGGAGTGAGAAGACAATCAGAAGGAAAAAGCCCCTTTGACAGTTTACTTTTTATTTTCATTTTCCTCAGGTCTCACAGACTATTTCCAATAGTATTCAGATCAGATCAGATCAGATCAGTCGCTCAGTCATGTCCGACTCTTTGCGACCCCATGAATTGCAGCACGCCAGGCCTCCCTGTCCATCACTAACTCCCGGAGTTCACTGAGACTCACGTCCATCCAGTCAGTGATGCCATCCAGCCATCTCATCCTCTGTCGTCCCCTTCTCCTCCTGCCCCCAATCCCTCCCAGCATCAGAGTCTTTTCCAATGAGTCAACTCTTCACATGAGGTGGCGAAAGTACTGGAGTTTCAGCTTTAGCATCATTCCTTCCAAAGAAATCCCAGGGCTGATCTCCTTCAGAATGGACTGGTTGGATCTCCTTGCAGTCCAAGGGACTCTCAGGAGTCTTCTCCAACAACACAGTTCAAAAGCATCAATTCTTCAGTGCTCAGCCTTCTTCACAGTCCAACTCTCACATCCATACATGACCACAGGAAAAACCATAGCCTTGACTAGATGAACCTTTGTTGGCAAAGTAATGTCTCTGCTTTAAGCAAGCCAACTTTCTAGATCCCCCCGCTTCTAGTTGGGAGATCTTTCTGGGCCTCAAATTCTTCTTTCATAAAGTCATAATGATAACAGTAACAGCAATGATAATGCCTATTTTGTAGGGTTGTTGTGGGGCTAAGAGGAGCTAATATATATGTGTTCCCTACCAATGTCTGTAACATACTAGCACTCAGTTGGTATCTGATAATAAGTAGTAAATCTTGGCTACTTATTAATAGCAGTATAGTAATAATTATTATTTTTGCCTACAATATTTTCTACTGGCATTTCTGTAGTCTTTGCATGTGTGCTCAGTTGTGTCCTCCTCTTTTGAGACACCATGGACTGCAGCCCACCAGGCTCCTTCTGTCCATGGAGTTCTCCAGACGATAATACTGGGGTGGGTTGCTGTTTCCTCCTCCAGGGGATCTTCCTGACTCAGGGATCGAACCTGTGTCTTCTGTGTCTCCTGCTTTGGCTGGCAGATTCTTTACCACTGAGCCACCTAGTTGCTTTATAAAAAATAGAGCTTAGTTCCTTAAAATCACGTTCTTGATATTTTTTCATTTAAAAAATTAATATTTTATGTGACTCATTATATGACTCATTTATTTATGTTGAGAGGTCAATTTAGGCTAAATTAGATATATCTGAATATCTATGAATAAAGTGATCTAAATTTTTAAGTCTTCACTGCAACCAGAAAAACCTCCTGAACAATTAACCTAGATTCATGTAATTTGCAGGTTTTTGCTTTTTCTAATGTTGGCCTTTTTGCTCAACCAATAAAAATGTGCTTATTATTCTTTAAATTTCTGTTTCAGTTCATTGTTCTTTTGTTCTCAGGTGGGGACCAGTTCACATCCAAATACTTAATGCAGGCATAATACCTTTCAGGTATTATAAGAAAGCAAAATTAATTAACATTAACAATTTTACTTATATTTTAATTTTACAACCCCTTGAGGCAGGCACTATCTTCATTTTACAGAGGAAGTAACTGAGGTCTAAAGGTAACCAAATAGTAAATGGCCGAGTTAGGTTCGGAGAAGGAAATGGCAACCCACTCCAGTACTCTTGCCTGGAGAATCCCAGGGACGGGGGAGCCTGGTGGGCTGCCGTCTATGGGGTCACACAGAGTCAGACACGACTGAAGTGACTTAGCAGCAGCAGCAGCAGCAGCAGCAGCAGAGTTAGGTTGGAATTGAGGTCATCTGATTCCAGGGGAGTGCTCATTTTTTTAAGTCACAGAGCACAGTTCCCAGGAATAGACAAACGTTTATCCAAGGGAACTCCAGAGAACTTTTCTTTGGTCAGAAATAAATTTTCCTAAGTTAAACTTTTTGACTATTTTCAGTGGAGAAAATATTTTTGTGGAATCACAACAAACTGCGGAAAATTCTTAGAAATGGCAATACCAGACCACCTGACCTGCCTCTTGAGAAATCTGTATGCAGGTCAGGAAGCAACAGTTAGAACTGGACCTGGAACAACAGACTGGTTCCAAATAGGGAAAGGAGTATGTCAAGCCTGTACATTGTCACCCTGCTTATTTAACTTATATGCAGAGTACATCATGAGAAACACTGGGCTGGAAGAAGCACAAGCTGGAATCAAGATTGCCAGGAGAAATCTCAATAACCTCAGATATGCACATGACACCACCCTTATGGCAAAATGTGAAGAGGAACTAAAGAGCTTGTTGATGAAAGTGAAAGAGGAGAGTGAAAAATGTTAGCTTAAAGCTCAACATTCAGAAAACTAAGATCATGGCATCTGGTCCCATCACTTCATGGGAAATAGAAGGGGAAACAGTGGAAGCAATGACAGACTTTATTTCTTTGGGCTCCAAAATCACTGCAGATGGTGATTGCAGCCATGAAATTAAAAGACACTTACTCTTTGGAAGGAAAGTTATGACAAACCTAGACAGTATATTAAAAAGAAGAGATATTACTTTGCCAACAAAAGTCCATCTAGTCAAGGCTATGTTTTTTCCAGTGGTCATGCATGGATGTGAGAGTTGGACTATAAATAAAGCTGAGCACTGAAGAATTGATGCTTTTGAACTGTGGTGTTGGAGAAGACTCTTGAGAGTCCCTTGGACTGCAAGGAGATCCAACCAGTCCATCCGAAAGGAAATCAGTCCTGGATGTTCATTGGAAGGATTGTTGCTGAAGCTGAAACTCCAATACTTTGGCCACCTGATGCAAAGAGCTGACTCATTTGAAAAGACCCTGATGCTGGGAAAAATTGGAGGCAGGAGGAGAAGAGGATGACAGAGGATGAGATGGTTGGATGGCATCACTGACTCAATGGACATGAGTTTGAATAAACTCCAGGAGCTGGTGATGGACAGGGAGGCCTAGTTTGCTGCGGTCCATGGGGTCACAAAGAGTTGGACACAACTGAGCGACTGAACTGAACTGAACTGAAATAGTCAACCATCTTAAATGAATCTGCCTCTTGGTAAGTATCTGGAAATGTATGCATTTGTGTGTGGGTTAGAGACAAAAGCATTGTTTCTGATGTATGTGATGATACTAAACACTTGCATCACTTCTATTGTTTCTGTTTATGATGAGTCTTGTTCACGAATCTGCAATCCTGAGGTCTACAAAGGCCTGAAACCTGTTGAAATCTCATGTTTTTCCTTCTCGGTTAGAGGTAGCCTGGTCTACACAGGCAAATGAAAGGTCAAATAATTATCTTCAGATTTTATTTAATGTGATAAATCAACATGAAATATTTTAGCATCTCAAGCTCCTTTTTTCCTTCACTGTGGGTATTTAAACCTTAATCAAGTGAATACTTTCTTAGATCTCTGTGTGATTTTGAAACCAGGACTGATGAGGACATAGTGAAGGCGATTCTAAGAGGGAGTTTCAGAACAAAAGATGTGAGTACGACCCACACAACCATGGACATTTTGAGTCTGAGAAACGAGTCGAGGATGACACTGGACTCAGGGCCATATCATAACATCCTTCAGCTCAGTGTCCTACTCTGGGTCACTGAACCCAAATCTCTTCTTCACAAGGCCCCCAAAATGTCTCACAAATATCCAACTCCATCTGCCTGTACATCTGACTGCTCCATCTTTCAGGCCTTGGGTGGAGCTGCTTCCTACCACCAATCCCACCATTGTCTCTGGGCCTGATCAACTTTTGAAGTAGTCTATTGCAGTTTTCTCCCAGAACACCTTTGTACTCTTAACCCAAGTTCATCCCTCCAGGGTCCTCCTGTACCTGGTCAATGTCCCTGTTTCCGCTTCCCTGGGGGCCTCCATTGCCTGTTGCATCTTCTTCTTTTTTATTTTTTAACTTTACAATATTGTATTGGTTTTACCATATATCAAAATGAATCCACCACAGGTATACATGTGTTCCCCATCCTGAACCCTCCTCCCTCCTCCCTCCCCATACCATCCCTCTGAGTCGTCCCAGTGCACCAGCCCCAAGCATCCAGTATCGTGCATTGAACCTGGACTGGCAACTCATTTCATATACGATATTATACATGTTTCAGTGCCATTCTCCCAAATAATCCCCCCCCCTCTCTCCCACAGAGTCCACAAGACTGTTCTATACATCAGTGTCTCTTTTGCTGTCTTGTATACAGGGTTATTGCTACCATCTTTCTAAATTCCATATATATGCGTTAGTATACTGTATTGGTGTTCTTCTTTCTGGCTTACTTCACTCTGTATAATAAGCTCCAGTTTCATCCACCTCATTAGAACTGATTCAAATGTATTCTTTTTAATGTCTGAGTAATACTCCACTGTGTATATGTACCATAGCTTTCTTATCCATTCATCTGCTGATGAACATCTAGGTTGCTTCCATGTCCTGACTATTATAAACAGTGCTGTGATGATCATTGGGGTACACGTGACTCTTTCAATTCTGGTTTCCTCAGTGTGTATGCCCAGCAGTGGGATTGCTGGATCATAAGGCAGTTCTATTTCCAGTTTTTTAAGGCATCTTCTAGCTTTATGAATGTGGGTCTTTCTAGGGTGGAGACAAGGTGACAGCCATAGATCATTGTTCTGGAGTAATTTAAGGTTCCTGGTCTTCGGTGCTTCCCAAACAATGAAACCCTTTGCTTTACCACCAAATATGTCTGAGGTGGAGCTGATGGAAGAGGCAGGCAAAGGATGGGGGTTAGGAATAGTGAGGGAAGGAGGGTGTATGTATATGTGTATACCCATAACAGTAGCTGTTTTTTTTTTTATTTTTCTTCTCATTTTTTTCTAGTCTAGAAGTCAGGTGGTAGCCAGTAGTCTCAAACCACTTCCTTTTAGCCTTAAGCCTGTGGTCTCACTTTTGCCTGCATATCTCTTTGAAAAAAAAATGTAGAAAATGTACCCATTACACATTTTAAAATAGACATTCATCATTTTTCATAATCGAAAACTTTTTGAGAGTATATAATTACCAGTATATTATAAATATTCACATTACAAAATCTTAAATTTCATCACTCTTTTAAATGTATTCTAAGCAATACAAAACATAAGTAGTTTGATAACCATATCTATTAAAATATATATGTATATAATTTGTATATGTATATATGTATTATATATATAAGATATAATCTTTGGAATATGATACAATCATCAGAATTTTACATTGCTCTTTTTTTCCTTGAGCTTGTACTTCCATTCCACTTTCTGCAAAAAAATTTTATACTAATATAATATACTTTTATGCTTGAAAGACTTTTATTGATCACCCTATCATACTTCTCTGCAACAAAGATCATTTATAAATTGGAATGATTTTTTCATATAACCAAAGTCTTTAAGTATTAAACTTTTTACCTGCCTTGAGTTATCATTATAAACATTAACATACAATTGACTAAAACAGTATAAACATTGTATAAACTTTTACATATCACTATTAAATGTAAAATGTGAAATTATACGGATGGATGAGAGAATTGATTATGATGCCTTGATTAAAGCAACAGTAAAGTTGTTCCTATGCTGCCACGGAAGATTTATACCTTGGGAGGCAATGAGCCATAAGAGGGCTGTGACTTCTTTTTGTCATGTGGAAAGCTGGTTGAGTGTGAAAGGGAAGGAGGAAGGGAAAAGGGAGAACCTGAACTTTAGTGATTTGCAGATTAAGTTTCAGGCAAAATATATACAGAAGTTGAGAATAATGGAAATTATTTCTTTAAAATTCCTGCCTTTTCAAAATGATGTGTTCCATCCATTTGAAGAGCCCTGCTGTATATTGCAGTTTCTTAAAATTTAGTTTTACTTCTTCCTCTATGTTGTAAGCAAAGGAGCTCTATTTGGGTCTCATCCCACCTTAAGGGTATAAGCAATATTCTTCTCCTGGCTACATAATGACCAGAACTTGTGTCAGCTCTATTATCATTCACTGGCCTTTCCTCATGCATTCTTCAGGGTCCCCTAATTCTCATCATTCTACCCTGAAAGTCTCTGCCCTCAGTAAACTATGACTATGCATTCATTAAGGTGACAAATACAAATATTTATGCCATGTTTATGACACTCTGAAAGATTTTATAAAGTTAAGTAGATATAATCTGATCCTCAAACAGCTTCCAACATAGTAGCAGAAATAAGATATATGTTCAAGTCACTAGGCAGCAATGATGGGGCACAGAGTGTCAAAGTACAAGTGTGATCCTCGAATGGACATGCGTTCAATTTGCTTGGGGCCCAGTACTCTTGCCTAGAAAATCCCATGGACGGAGGAGCCTGGTAGGCTGCCGTCCATGGGGTCGCAAGAGTCGGACAGGACTGAGTGACTTCACTTTCACTTTTCACTTTCACGCATTGGAGAAGAAAATGGAAACCCACTCCAGTGTTCTTGCCTGGAGAATCCCAGGGACGGGGGAGCCTGGTGGGCTGCTGTCTATGGGGTTGCACAGAGTCGGACATGACTGACGTGACTTAGCAGCAGCAGCAGCAGGGTAAATTTAAGAACACAATTTCCTAATGTGTGTCTGTATTTTTGAAAAGAAAGCAAGACGTTTTGTTTGATTGTATTAGTTTTGAAGTCAAGTAAGAAACAAAATGTGAATATACGAGATTAAAAGAAAAGACACGTTTCTTTTCTATAGAATTTATTAATTCTTTCAAAGATTATTATATTAAGGAAAGCCAGGAGCTGTATTAATATGCAATTCTTTCCAACTTGTTTTCTTTTCTTTCTTAAAGGTGTCTAACCAGACAAGTGTTTGAGGAACAACTGGAAAAAACTGACTTAGAAAATAGTAAGAGGTAAGGAAGGAAAAATATTCTGGGTTCAGATGGCCAAAGCCACAATATCTGGAATTTGTTTGCAGTCAGTGATGGCTTTGGCAAGATTGTTCATGAGCGTAGCTGGGCTCTGGGATGGATGGCCTGTGGTCCATGTGAGATGTGGATTGACAGTGGGGACCGAGATAAAAGACTGAGGCAGGAAGACGTAGTAAATTGCACAAGAGAAATAAATCCTACACTGGGGGAGTTTCGGTGTGGTTGAAGTGGGAACAGAAAAAAATATAAATGACCCTTTGCAGCATTTGAAACTTTTTATGTGCTTAATTGCCTGTGTTGGGTCTTTGTTGCTTTGCACAGGCTTTCTGTAGTTGTGCTGAGCGGGAGCTGCTCTTCATTGTGGGGGGCAGGCTTCTCTTGCTGCCGTCATAGGCTTTAGGTATGCAGACTTCCCTCAGTAGATGTAGTGCACGGGCTTAGTTGCTTTGTGGCGTGTAGGATCTTCCCTGAGCAGGGATGGAACCTGTGTCCCCTGCATTGGCCAGTAGATTCTTATCCAATGTGCCACCAGGGAAGTCCCAGAATTTGAAACTTCTGGTTCACTTGATGTTGAGGCTGTCTTTAAAAATTTTATCTTTACTTTTGTGATGTAAATTAAGATATTTAACTTTCGTTTCTTTCTTATTCTGTATGTTTATGTTCAGATAATATAGAACTTCTCATCTAAAAGTTATGGAACATCTGTATGAAAAAAGAAATATCTGTTTAATTTTTTTGACATTTCCATTGTTAATGTTTTTTGTTTTTCACAAAGTAGAGGCAACATCACTAGGTATTTATCTAAAATTTAAAATTTGTATACAGACACGGTGTATGGGATAGTGAATTTTAATGTTGAAAAATAATTCCTTCAAATTATAGAATTCACATGAATAAAATGGCAGCATCATTTTAAGAATCAGTTTTATAAACTAAAATAGAGGAAAAAGTAGACAATTTAAATCAAAGTTGAATTTTTTAGGTGGTTTGCCCCATCACTTCTTTATTTCTCTAGTTGCTTAGGTGTACCTTTAGGTTGGATAAGACATATCCTCTTCTTGTTACCAGATATTGCCTCCAATATTTTAGGTACACCTTCTTCAGTGCATTGCATAATGATTTAATATAAATTATGGCTTTATGTGTATTAATATGTCAAAATGATTAATCTAGTTACACCAATCAAATAAAAAGAATGAAATTCTTAATTGGTTCTCCTTATAAAAGACAAGCAGGCAAAACTTGCAGCCATTTTCAGATTAGAAAAATAAAATAGTCAAGCAGATATAGCAGCTTGATGATGCAGTAATTTGACAGCTAATGATCTAATGAATCTTGTTGAAACTTGACATGACATTTTGGTAGAAAACAACCTAAGCTACTTGCTAGTTATTGAGTAATGGGTCACAAGGGCTCTTGACAATGAACACTTTTTCTTGTGATGAACTGGTATTGGCTAAGAAATGGTGCAATGATTAAATAAGTTATCTTAAAATGAAGCTCAGATCAATAGTAATCACAGCAATAATAAATAGTAATGGCCGGTATTAATATTAAATGTGTGACAGTAACTTCACATCCAGTACCTTAATCCTTAGCTAGTTTTGCCTGGTAGGAATTATCATCTCATTTAGAGGTGGCAGAACAGGTTCAAATGAATAAAATGACTTGTCAAAGTCCCACAGTAGGTAGACTTTCTAATATTCTGTGTTACTTTTCATTAACTGCAAGTCACTGTTGGTCTTGACTTTGGAGAATCTGTAAGCTCTGAAGTGAGGTTAATGGATCATGCTTTTATTTCAGGTTAACATTTTCATATCATGAAAAATTTCCTTACATTACCCTATATCTCTGTGTTTCTCAGAATTTTGTGTTTTGTAAATGTTTAATGGATTCAATTGTTTATAGATTCACTGGAAATCTGCATTTCTTAGACTGGAAAAGAATGATTTTGATTTGGCTGATTCACACAAAATGTAAATATTTTAAAATAAAGTATCTATCTTTAATCTCTTTCTTTCTCTCTCTGTATCATCTACCATCTATCTATGCAAAAAATAATTCTAGCTTTAGATTTCAAGGCTTTTTTTCCTATAGCATAATTTTGTAATTTCTGAGCATAGTCAAAGCACTTTGGTGTGAAAGAGCCCAATATAGGGTGAGAAAACTAAGTCTTCAGCTAATTGTGCTTAGAACAATGTGTAGGCAGTTATTGGCTGATTGACAAGAATTATATTCTTGATGATTCTTTTTAAAACTAAAATGAACAAAGTTTGGACATATGCCACAAGTCTGAAGATGGATAATATACACTCATCTACTCAATTTCTTGAGATTAATTATAACCTGCTGTAGGGTGAAATCAGTCCTGAATATTCATTGGAAGGACTGATGCTGAAGCTGAAACTCCAATACTTTGGCCACCTGATGCGAAGAGCTGACTCATTGGAAAAGACCCTGATCCTGGGAAAGATTGAAGGCAGGAAGAGAAGTGGATGACAGAGGATGGGATGGTTGGATGATATCATCGATTCGATGGACATGAGTTTGAGCATGCTCTGGGAGTTGGTAAAGGACAGGGAAGCCCGGCGTGCTGCAGTCCAGGGGGTCGCCAAGAGTCAGACATGACTGAGCAACTGAACTGAACTGAGGATGAAAAAAAAGTAAAGATCTTTGCTTCATCTATGGCACAGATAGGAGAGAAATGTTTATTATTTATAACCAATCTTTCTCTCAGCCAAAGTCTATAAATGTTTTTTCTTGGCAATAGCTTTGTAACTAGGGTTATGGTAAGGAGTATCTTGTTCTGGGGACAGATTTTCCACCCAATGATATATTTTTTGAAAGGTATGTGTTCAAACTACAGGTATAATTACCACATGAGAACCTCTAGAATTACTGGGCACCCACAAAAGTTTATGAGGGAGCAAACAGACATAGAAACATATCTATTTCTTAGGGTAGTAGGTCCTATTGAGAAATTTGACTTCATGGTTTAGAATCTTAACATTATTGATTTAACCATATATAACATTTTCTAGAGAAAGCTTGGGGATCTTATTTGTCTGCTGTCTCCTGCCAAATGGCTTGATGGAGCTCTAATGTATAACTTTATTTCAGTGACCCATGGGATGTTCCTAGAGTCACCATATAGGTCATTTGAAAGGATTTTGAGTGTTGCATGGAATCAAAGCCTCTGGGCTTCCCTAGTGGCTCAGGCAGTAAAGGATCTGCCTGCAATGTCAGAGACCTGAGTTTGATCCCTGGGTCAGGAAGATCCCCTGAAGAAGAGAATGGCCCCTCAGTCCACTATTTTTGCCTAGAGAATCCTATGGACAGAGGAGCCTGGTGGGCTACAGTCCATGGAGTCACAAAGAGTTAGACACTACTGGGCGACTAACACATATCAAAGTCATTACTTCTGTTCATTTATTGTTTGTAGCAGTCTGGGAAATGGGGCCCAGGACTACTGGTACTCACTCTAGGAGTAAATTCACAAAGTTGAAGAGAAGGTTGTTAAGGGAAGGGGTGAGAGCTACTAAGTTGCAGATACAGTTAGGCACTTTTTATATTGAATTTCCTAAACAGATCTATGAGGTAATGTTATTATTAACATTAACATCTGTAGTTCTGACACCTTCTCAGAGCTCTGTATCTATATATCCATCAGCTTACAGGCATTTATACCACACATTGTATACCTCACACGCTAAAGCCTTTTAACTGTATGGATCACAACAAACTGTGGAAAATTCTTAGGGATGGGAGTACCAGACCATCTGCCTCCTGAGAGACCTATATGCAGGTCAAGAAGCAACAGTTAGAAATGGACATGGAACAATGGATTGGTTCCAAATTGGGAAAAGAGTACGTCAAGGCTGTATATTGTCACCCTGCTTATTTAACTTATATGTAGAGTACATCATGTGAAGTGTTGGGCTGATGAAGCTGAAGCTGGAATCAAGATTGCTGGGAGAAATATCAATAACCTCAGGTATGCAGATGACACCACCCTTAAGACAGAAATTGAAGAGGAACTAAAGAGCCTCTTGTTGAAAGTGAAAGAGGAGAATGAAAAAGCTGGCTTAAAATTCAGCATTCAAAAAACTAAGATATGGCATCAAGGCAAAGAGGTGGGGAAACAATGGAAACAGTGACAGACTTTATTTTCTTGAGCTCCAAAATCACTGCAGATGGTGACTGCAGCCATGAAATTAAAAGATGCTTGCTCCTTGGAAGGAAAGCTATGACCAACCTAGACAGCACATTATAAAGTAGAGACATTACTTTGCCAACAAAGATCCATATAGTCAACGCTATGGTTTTTCCAGTGGTCACGTATGGATGTGAGTTCAGTTCAGTCCCTCAGTCGTGTCCAACTCTTTGCAATCCCATTGACTGCGGCACGCCAGGCCTCCCTGTCCATCACCAACTCCCGGAGTTTACTCAAACTCATGTCCATTGAGTCGGTGATGCCATCCAACCATCTCATCCTCTGTCGTCCCCTTCTCCTCCTGCCTTCAATCTTTCCCAGCATCAGGGTCTTTTCAAATGAGTCAGTTCTTTGCATCAGGTGGCCAAAGTATTGGAGTTTCAGCTTCAGTATCAGTCCTTCCAATGAATATTCAGGACCGATCTCCTTCAGAATGGACTGGTTGGACCTCCTTGTTGTCCAAGGGACTCTCAAGAGTCTTCTCCAACACCACAGTTCAAAAGCATCAATTCTTTGGCACTCAGCTTTCTTTGTAGTCCAACTCTCACATCCATACATGACTACTGGAAAAACCATAGCCTTGACTAGATGGACCTTTGTTGGCAAAGTAATATCTCTGCTTTTTAATATGCTCTCTAGGTTGGACATAACTTTTCTTCCAAGGAGTAAGTGTCTTTTAATTTCATGGCTGCAGTCACCATCTGCAGTGATTTTGGAGCCCCCCAAAATAAAGCCTAAAGTCACTTTTTCCACTGTTTCCCTATCTATTTTCCACAAAGTAATGGGACCAGATGCCATGATCTTAGTTCTCTGAATGTTGAGCTGTAAGCCTACTTTTTCACTCTCTTCTTTCATCAAGAGGCTCTTTAGTTCTTCTTAGCTTTCTGTCATAAGGGTGGTGTTATCTGCATATCTGAGGTTATTGATGTTTCTCCCTGGATATGAGAATTGGGCCATAAAGAAGGCTGAACACCAAAGAATTGATGCCTTTGAATCAATTCAAGTGTTGGAGAAGACTCTTGAGAGTCTCTTGGACAGCAAGGAGACCAAAAAAGTCAATCTTAAAGGAAATCAACCCTGAATGTTCACAGGAAGGACTGATGCTGAAGCTGAAGCTCCAGTACTTTGGTCAACTGATGCAAAGAGCCGACTCATTGGAAAAGACTCTGATGCTGGGAAAGATTGAAGGCAGGAGGAGAAGGGGGCAAGAGAGGATGAGATGTTTGAATGGCATCATGGACTCAATGGATATGGCTTTGAGAAAACTTCAGGAGATAGTGAAGGACAGGGAAGCCTGGTGTGCTACAGTCCATGGTATCCCAAAGAGTCAGGCATGACTGAGTGACCGAACAACAACAATCTCACAAGCACCCTAAACTCAGGATGGTCCAAATTGACTCTAACCATCCTAGCCTCTCCATGCACAATACAATCTACCTCCGAGTCCTGCTAATTATAAACTTAAATGCCTCCTGAACTGTTGATTTCTATTTCCATTGCCACCACTTTGCTACAAATGACTATTATTTTCAGCTAGACTGCTGCAGTGGTTTTCTGTCTAGCTTCTCCTCATGGAGGACCTCTGTTTTTGTGATATCCCTCCTATTTGTGAGTCACTGCATCTGTAATAGGGGTGGAGCTGGCACACAGCTGTTAGCACTCAGCCCTTAGTGAAACTATTAGCATGAGCCCGTGAGCGTGGAGGTTAGAGGTGCCGCTCTGCCAGTAATGAGCTCCCGGTGGTCCTTGTGGCAGAGAGAGCAGTGAGAAGTAGATCAGGGGCTCTCTGGCCAGCCACTGAGCTGGGACACCTGGAGACAGGCTGAAGGCTTTGACCCACATTGCTCCAGAGCCTTTTCTGGGAGCACCCCCTGGCCAAGCCCAAGCCTTGAAGTAGCAGAGAACGTCACCCCGTCCCCATCTCCATGACCTACTGGAAGTGTCTGTCTCTATGGGTTGCAGTTCAGGGAGGCCTCAGCAACTGGAGTACAGGGACACTGCTATTAAACTAACAGCTTTAACCAGCATTGGTCTCACTGTTCCAAGTTTCAGAAGATTGCTATGGATGAGATTAGTTATCTGCCCTGAGGAGGTGCCCAGAGGTCAGGGTAAGTAGCAAGAACATTGCACATCATTACTTCAGGTTCACCTGTGTGGTTGGGGCTAATCTCCAAGAAGGGCAATTGTTGTGAGCTGGGAATTCACCCGATTGGTATTTGCTAAAACATGCATTTCTGTTGGTTCTATACTAACAATTCTCTCCAGTTTGAGTGAAAAGCTTGAGGGCTGGTTGGGTCCTAGGTCCCTGGCTCCCTCAGTGATGACAACTGGGCAGGGCTGGGGGCCTGGCCCTGAGGGCACCATCAGCTGAGATCTGTCTCCTTAGCTGGACCTGGGCACTGGTGGGAGGACTCAGACTGGGTGCTTGACTGAGGCCCACAAAAGCCCACATAGGGATCCCTTCCTCTTGGCCAGGGCCTGGCCCTTGGAAGGTGAAAGTTGAGCATTGGCCCTGGCCCTTTCTTTTCAGAATGGAGAATGATAGAGGTTTAGAGGAACATCGTGACTTGACTTTCACCTGATGCCAAGAAGAAGCTTCTGACACCCTACCTTTCCTATATAGGGGCTTTATTGGAAACTTCTGGAGAATTAGAGGTTTTTAAGGCATGAGCCTTCAGGGTTTTGCATGATCCTGCAATAGACCTTTCTCTGCTCCAAATACCTGCATTTTGGTATTGTTTGGCCTCATTGTGCATCAGGCACACAGATTTGCGTTTGACAGCATATGTGGGTTCTGACTAGACCGTGTCTCTGCCGCACCTACCTGCCTTCATGTGGCCATTTCTTTATACCTTTAGTTGCAGACAATCTGTTCTGCTAGTATTCAGGTGGCTCTCAGAGCTGTTGAAGTTTTGGTGTATCTGTGGGAGGAGGTGAGCTCAGGATGTGCCTACTTCACCGTCTTGATCTGGATCTCTGACAGCACAAATTATTTTGTATGATTTTGTGGTGTTCATTTTTAATGTAATAGAGCTGTCCCTTTCATTTATAATTAGGATTTCTAGCAAGTATTTTTTTTTTAAGTAAAAGTCTAGCCTAAGAGTTGTACATTTTCAGTCTTTGAGAAGACCATGTTGATTAATGTTTTTGCTTAGGTCTTAGAGTGGTTATTCTTATAGGAATGATACTCTTATCTCTTAGGACCATTGCTTAGATAAACACTTGTGAGATGTTATGTCTCATCTCTACTTATACACTTCTGACTTTTATCCTGTTGTCCTCTTGGTTGGAGCTATAACTCAGATACCTTTTGTAGAGCTTTTCTCTTGACTTTTAAAATAAGGAACTATTCACTAATCCGTGATCCCAAAACACCCCACACAAATGAACAAGTGAGGTGATCAACTTACTTTGACATTGAGAAAGACAAGTGAACATTTTTTTGTGCATTTTAAGGAATCTAAACTAGTTTAGCCTAGTATTCTTAATAAGTAGCTGAAATAGCATGTATAGGGGAAAAACAGTAAGGGGGAAAAGCTTTATAATCCATTAATTTCTATATTTCACAAGTAAATGGCAGTTTTTTGTTTTTTGTTTTTTTTTGTCTTTTAATGGTACAAAATCCATAAGAGCAGAACAAAATTAGTTTTTGAATGCTTGCCGACTGTCTTTGGAAAAATTGTAAAATCTCAGGTATATTTGGAATTCTGTCCCATATTGTTATGTGGAAACTTACTGCATTTTGAATATGTATACTATATGAAATATCATTAAATTGTATGCATAAATTAAGCAATTGGGAAATTGAATTTCACAATGGATCACTGATTTTAAACTATAGAATTCTACCTTGGACTAAATTAAAAAGTAATCACTTGGTGTTTTGCCCTCCTGTTAGTAAAACTTTCTTTACTAAATACCAGCATGGCTAAATTCTAGAAAACAATCTTTGCAAAGTCTTGCTCATGAGAGTAAAAAGCACTAACATTATTTTGGGAAAGTAATGTTTTTGAAATTAATATTTTTACACAAGCGTGGAGAATGTGTTAATACGTAGTTAAGTTGAAGAGCCTTTTTGTTTATCACTGCTTGCATTTTTGCTTCTTTAAAAGCAATTGTAGAGAATATTTTTGATAATTTCTGTGACTAAACTACAAAGATTGAAAATGAAGGAGAGAAAAAGAGGTGTGAAGTTGATGTTTCTCTTAAAAGTTGTTTGTCCTGTAAGTTGATGTTTCTCTTAATCCAGTCCAGTTAGAACTGATCATTGGTTCATCAGCGGTGACAAGAGTGGAAGATTAGGAAGGGAATGACTGAGAAAGAAAACAGCCAAAGCCATTAACAGTTCAGGAGGGGTTCAGTTATTTCTGCTGTAATGATTCCATCCTCAATGATCTCCTGCAGCCCAAAGTTCTATATGCTGAACACAAACAGAAAAAAGTTATTCTTATCTATGCTGCCAAAACAGTTGTTGGATGGCAACTGAGTAACTCCACTCCTTTTCTGTAAAAGTACATGCATTTACCTCCAAAAAGTAGAGAAGGGAATTAACTTGATTATGATCTTATAGAAGGAACAAAAAATGATTAGACATTATTTTTAACTTGCTTTTTAAATGATTGATCAGTAAGGCTTGCATTTTGTTTCAATTCTCTTTGGAGACAATTCCACAATGTTTAAATTCTTTAAAATTTTAAAGTGAAAATTTTTTGAATCTCAAAAATGTAGTTCTCAAAGATTTCCTTAATTAGATCATTGAGAGTTTATCCAGTATATTTATATTCTGTAGTGATGAGAAAAAGATATAGATATTGTGGGAAGAAAAGAGCTGATAGGGCACATTCTTGTGTAACAGGTGGTGGGGTCAGCCATTTCAAATGTCAAAGATTCAGAAACACCTGTCAAAACTCATAGTAAATATTGGGTCAGAAACACCTCTCCAAACTTACAGTAAATATTGGGTGCTGGTCCAGTTGTGACTGTTTTACAGATGAGATGTAGATACTGGGAAGAGCTATTTCTAAGGAAAAAATATTAACTTCTGTAATGAAAAACTCATGGTTCTCTAGCACCCCAGGACAAAATATAAATCCTCCCAAAAGATAAAAGCCCCTTAAAATATGATCTTGATTTATATTACTGACCTTATCTTCTGCTACTAAATTTCTGTCTTCTATTTCCTTGTTCTAACTTTGCCCGTGCAAAATATCCAGCCACACTAAACCACATGATATTTTTAGTACTCTTGTGAACACACATAAAGAAGGTTAGTTACTCAGTCATGTCCAACTGTTTGTGACCCCATGGACTATAACCCACCAGGCTCCTCTGTCCATGGAATTCTCCAAGCAAGAATATTGGAGTAGTTAGCCATTCCCTTCTCCAGGGTATCTTCCTGACTCAGGGACTGAATCCAGGTCTCCTGCATTGCAGGCAGATTCTTTATCATTTGAGCTACTGGGGAATCATGACTCCATTCTTTTGCATATATGATACACTTCCCCTAGACAGTTGTCCACTCTTCTCCATGGCTTCCCTCATAGCTCAGTCAGTAAAGAATCTGCCTGGGTTCAATTCCCTGGTTGAGAAAATCTCTTGGAGAAGGAAATGGCAACCCACTCCAGTATTCTTGCCTGGAGATTCCCATGGGCAGAGGAGCCTGGAAGCCTACAGTCCATGGGGTCACAGGTGTCAGATATGACTTAGCGACTAAACCAACCAACCAACCTCCATGTGAGTCATCTTTGGACACAACTCAAGTGACTTAGCATGCACACAGTCTTGTGAATCACTTAAAAGATAGCAAGACCCTAAGCTTTCCTGAGTTGTCCAGGCCAATTGAGTCAGCCATTGGTGCTCTCATACTATTTTTTCACTCTTATTTTTTTTTGTTCTTCATTCTGTGTTCATTCTTTTTTTTAAAATTTTAATATAATTTATTTACTTTTGGTTCTGGATCTTCATTGCTGCACTTGGCCTTTCTCTAGCTATGAAGAGTGGTGGCTGCGGTTTGTTATGGTGTGCAGGCTTCTCAGGGGCTTCTTTTGCTGCGTGGCACAGGTTCTAGGATGCCCAGGCTTCCATAGTTGTGGCTCTGGTCTCTAGAGCACAGGCTCAATAGTTGTGACTCACGGGCTTTAGTCGCACCACAGCATGTGGAATCTTCCTGGACCAGAAACAGAACTCTGTGTCCCCTGCATTGGCAGGTGGGTTCTTATCCACTGCGCCACAAGGAAGTCATGTTAACTCTTTTATCATCACGCACCACAGTGTTTCTTTACTGTTTATTTACAACTCTGTCTCCTCCACACTCCATGAGCATAGAATACGTAAATCTAGAAGAGTAAAATGTGTGGACTTGTGACCTGGAAATTAGAACAAAGACCCAAATGACAAATTCAGGGCAAAGCTTGGCTAATGAATATTAAGCCTGAATTAAAAATGTGCCCATGGGAAATTTCAGACTAAAGAAAGTTAATTTAAATTCCAATTAGAGACTGATTCCAGTTCTTGTTCTTCTAAGGACTGCCGATATCAATAGACATGTGGTTTGACTGGACTAGAGGAAGTATGATTAGACCATCAAGGCTCATCCTGATCATCTTTCTAACATGCTCACTCATAATGGCACAGATCCCCAAATCCTGAACCCAAGAGAACCTACATTATTATTTTAAATAATGAAACCTGAATTACCACTTAGCTTGGGCATTGAAACCTTATCTATACGAAGCTTCAGAAAAGTTAAATAAGTCTCAACCTGCTTACCAAATTTTTTATTCATCATATATAAGAGATTAATCCCTAAGTAAAAGGGATTAATAGTTTTCAATTTTGAATCTGTTTTCTGGTACTTTGGAGGGGAATGATAAAAGATAATTTTCCATGAACTCATTTTATTATTGTAAGAAGCTCCAATGAGAGGCATGCTGTCAGATATAATAGAATTGGGGATGTCTCATTTGTAAAATGCTGTCTCTTTTTCAGTCATAATTCTCTGTCTGTAGAAATAGGCATTCCAAGATTCCTACAAAGATAGGAAGAGGCATGTGTGACCTCTACCTGGACCCCCAGTAGTAGAAGAGTACATTTCTCTGGGTTGGTGGATTCTAAACTTCTTATATAGTGCAACTTTATTATTTAAATATTCTGTGTGTTTCTCCTGCTATTCATTTATGTATAAGTCATATAATTGAACTAATATGTATGTATAGCATACATAAAAATGGAAAGTAAGAGGATGATAAAATTGGACTAAACAATCTTTTAGAGATTGTTTTGTTTTCTTTAACATAGTTCCAATCCCAAAGAAAGGCAATGACAAAGAATGCTCAAACTACCGCACAATTTCACTCATCTCACACGCTAGTAAAGTAAACCTCAAGATTCTCCAAGCTAGGCTTCAACAGTATGTCAACCATGAACTTCCAGATGTTCAAGCTGGATTTAGAAAAGGCAGAGAAACCAGAGATCAAATTGCCAACATCCACTGGATCATCGAAAAAGCATGAGAATTCCAGAAAAACATCTACTCTTCTTTATTGACTACATCAAAGCCTTTGACTGTGTGGATCTCAACAAGCTGCGGAAAATTCTTCAAGAGATGGGAATACCAGACCACCTTATCTGCCTCTTGAGAGATCTGTATGCAAGTCAAGAAGCAACAGTTAGAACTGGACATGAAATAGCAGACTGGTTCCAAATTGGGAAAGGAGTATATCAAGGCTGTATATTGTCACCCTGCTTATTTAACTTATATGCAGAGTACATTATGCAAAATGCCAGTCTGGATGAAGCACAAACTGAAATCAAGATTGCCAGGAGAAATATCAATAACCTCAGATATGCAGATGACACTATGGCAAAAAGCTAAAAAGAACTAAAGAGCCTCTTGATGAAAGTGAAAGAGGAGAGTGAAAAATCTGGCTTAAAACTCAGCATTCAGTAAACTAAGATCATGGCATCTGGTCCCATCCCTTCATGGCAAATAGACAGGGAAACAATGGAAACAGTGGCTGACTTTATTTCTTTTGGGCTCCAAAATCACTGTAGATGGTGACTGCAGCCATGAAATTAAAAGACGCTTACTCCTTGGAAGAAAAGCTACAACAAACCTAGACAATGTGTTAAAAAGCAGAGCCATTACTTTGCTGACAAAGATCCATTTAGTCAAAGCTATGGTTTTTCCAGTAGTCATGTATGGATGTGAGAGTTGGGCCATAAAGAAACCTGAGTACCAAAGAATTGATGCTTTTGAACTGTGGTGTTGGAGAAGATGCTTAGGAGTCCCTTGGACAGCAAGGAGATCCAACCAGTCAATCCTAAAGGAAATCAGTTCTGAATATTCATTGGAAGGAGTGATGCTGAAGCTGAAACTCCAATACATTGGCCGGCTGATCTGAAGAATGGACTCACTGGAAAAGACCCTGATGCTGGACAAGATTGAAGGCAGAAGGAGAAGGGGACGACAGAGGATGAGATGGTTGAATGGCATCACCGACTCAATGGACATGAGTTTGAGCAAGCTCTGAGAGTTGATGATGGACAGGGAGGCCTGGCATGCTGCAGTCCATGGGGTCACCAAGAGTTGGACATGACTGAGCTACTGACCTGAACTGAACTGAACATAGCTCATTTCAGTGGATTTAAAACCATTACTCAAGTGGTCTTATTAGTTGAGATTTTATAGACTGACATTTTGGCAGATGAGAGTGTCATTGCTTTGGATTTTTTTTTTTAATTTTTTTTTTATTTTTAAACTTTACAAAATTGTGTTAGTTTTGCCAAATATCAAAATGAATCACCACAGGTATACATGTGTTCCCCATCCTGAACCCTCCTCCCTCCTCCCTCCCCATACCCTCCCTCTGGGTCGTCCCAGTGCACTATCCCCAAGCATCCAGTATCGTGCATTGAACCTGGACTGGCAACTCATTTCATACCTGATATTTTACATGTTTCAATGCCATTCTCCCAAATCTTACCACTCTCTCTCTCTCCCACAGAGTCCATAAGACTGTTCTATACATCAGTGTCTCTTTTGCTTTTGCTTTAGATTTTTAATGTGATTGTTGGAGAGCTTGTACAAGGAGTAGGGATGCTGGCCCAGTTGTTACTGATCACTTTAGATCATAGTATTTTCAATCCAAGGTTGATTGTATGAATCCTTTTAAACTGTGTGTCCATTTTGTGATGGTTGATTGCTTTATGCTACAAAACCAGTGGGCTTCCCTGATGGCTCAGTTGGTAAAGAATCCACCTGCAATGCAGGAGACCTGGGTTCAATCCCTTGGTTGGGAAGATCTCCTGGAGGAGGGCATGGAAACCCACTCCAGTATTCTTGCCTTGAGAATCCACATGGACAAAGGAGCCTTGTGGGTTACACTCCATGGGGTCGCAAAGAGTCAGACACAACTGAGCGACTAAGCACAGCACACACACAACCAGTACATTAATGTAACAGGGCAGGTGTAGACTGCAATAATGTCACGGTATGCTGAAAAGGAATCAGAAGAGAAGGTGTTGCTACTACTGCCTCCACATGGTAGGGTTTCTGTGGTTTCCTCAGGATACCTCACCCATACATGGCAACCCTCTTCCTTCTGATCTGTGAGCCAAGGAAGATGCCAGTGTCAATCAGTACGTTAATGATTAGTGAACTTTAAATATTTTTACAAACATAAGTATACATTAAAATACTAATGTTGGTTTCCCTGCACCCCAATGAAGTAATCCTCTTGCCCACATCAAGAGGAAAGTGTACCCAAATTTGGAGGCTACTACTCTATGTTATAGAGAATCAGACACAGTAGGAACCATGTTCCTCAATATAGTGATTGGAAATACTTAAAATTATAGAAGAAATAAAACAATTGATTTGTCCTAAAAGAAAGCACAGGGTTCAGAAGAAGCTTTTTTAAAAAGCACAATGTAAAAAAATAAAAATAAAAAGCACAATGTCTCTGTGTCTCCGTTTCTGCTTTGCAAATAGCTTCTTCAGTACCATCTTTCTAGATTCCATATATATGTGTTAGTATGTCATATTTGTTTTTCTTTTTCTGACTTACTTCACTCTTTCTCTTTCTGAATTGCTTTCTAACAGGCTGTAGATTCATCTACCTCATTAGGACCAATTCAAATATATTCATTTTGTGGCAGAGTAATATTCCATTGTATATATGTACCATACAGTGGAGAACGAGAGGGTGGGACAAATTGGAAGAGTAGCAGGGAAACATATACATCACCCCATGTAAAATAGATAGCCAGTGGAAATTTGCTGTATGACACAGGGAGCTCAAATCAGGTTCTCTATGACATCCTAGAGGGGTGGGATGGTGTGTGAGGTGGGAGGGAGGTTCAAGAGAGAAAGACATATGTATACCTATGACTGATTAATGTTGATACACGGCAGAGACCAACATGGTATTGTAAAGCAATTCTCCTCCAATTAAAAATAAATAAAGATAAATAAATTTTAAAAATAAAATAGAAAATCAGAAAAAGTGCAATATATGACTCTTTACAAAATATATAAATGTATATTTACATTTGTGGATTTTGGACTCCATTTTTGAAAAGATGCATCATTCCCTTTCTTAGTGTGCTTCTCTTGAAGTACTGTTTTGTTTTTATTGCCACAACCAGCAGTAAATTTGACTTCCGCTGTGTCCCTAATAAGTGCAGCAAGAAGAAAATTTGGGGAACACCATAGATTTTAAATCACATTTGCAAAACTATAGCTAATTTAGCTATTATGAACTACATAAACATATGATTCCAAAACAGTATTTATAAAAGTTCTCCAGGATTCAAAAAGTAAATGAGTATCACTCATTCTGTGAGAGTTGATGCTGTTGTAGCTCCAGGGTCATGCAAGGCCTGACCTATGGACTAGAGTCCATAGTTCAGATCAGATCAGTCGCTCAGTCGTGTCTGACTCTTTGCGACCCCATGAATCACAGCACGCCAGGCCTCCCTGTCCATCACCAACTCCCGGAGTTCACTCAGACTCATGTCCATTGAGTCAGTGATGTCATCCAGCCATCTCATCCTCTGTCGTCCCCTTCTCCTCCTACTCCCAATCCCTCCCAGCATCAGAGTCTTTTCCAATGAGTCAGCTCTTCACAAGAGGTGGCCCAAGTGCTGGAGTTTCAGCTTTAGCATCAGTCCTTCCAAAGAACACCCAGGACTGATCAATAGTAGGCAACCTACAAATGCTGGTTGAATAACAGAAGGAGTATGTTGTGTTAAGGAAAAATCATTTTGTTTAGTAAATTCCTAAAAATCCATGTAAGTCTAAGGAAGAGCAATGTGATTAATTTTAGCTTAGAAAATGTTGATAAACAATAAGATATCCTTTTATAATAATTGAGAAAATGTAGGCTAAAGGACAGAGTTGTTTTTTCAACCATGAAACAGTAAATATAATTGTTTATTAAAACAATTGGAAACAAATGGAAACGAAATCCACATTATGTGTAGCAAATGTGATATGACAAGATTAATGCATCCTTTACAATGTCTGGACAAATAGAAAACAGTGCACTTTGTTTTTTGTACACTAAAAGTATTCTTGGATATTTTCAGGGAAATCAAGCTACTACTTGAACTGTTCTCTCAAAGCATCACTATATTTTACCAACTTTTAAAACTAGAGTTTCTCTTGCTGAAGTTAAATGAACAGTATGTCTGTGGGGTGGGAGGAATGGGGTGGTGGTGGAGATAAATGAGGCAGCTAGTGGGTGTGGTTTTAGGTCCTTTACCTTGAAACACAAACAAGGACACCCCAGAGCTTCTTAAAACACTGAGATGATAAAGCACAGAATTGTCTGTGTAAATTAAACAATCTAACTCTTTTTTTCATTCATTTATCCAGCATTCAGACATTTATTCAATCACACATTCATTTGGCTAGCATTTGTTTTGTGTCTTTTATATTACAGGCACTGTATTGGTTAGAACCTTGTGAAATCAGAGTGATTATGTAGACTCTCCTGAACTTGTGCTTAGTCGCTCAGTTGTGTCTGACTCTTGGTGACCTCATGGACTGTAGCCCGTCAGGCTCCTCTGTCCATATTCTCCAGGCAAGAATACTGGAGTGGGTTGCCTTGCCCTCCTCCAGAGGGATTTTCCCAATCCAGGGATAGAACCCAGGTCTCCCGCATTAGAGGAGGATTCTTTACCATCTGAGCCACTAGGGACCTTAAAGGACCTTTAACATTGTGGGTGACTGCGGCAAGTGGGTGATTTCTGTTTTAGGTTGTTACAGTGGAATTGGACCTCTTTATAAGCAAACTTTTCAGAGATTGGTTGAATAGAAAATACCTTTTAAAAGCCACTTATAACCCTAAGGTAAATTATGGACTCTGGATGATTATGATGTGTCAGTGTAGGTTCATCTTTGGTGAGAAATGTACCATTCTGGTGAGTAATGTTGATAATGGCAGAAGTTGTGTTTGTGCGGGAAGTAGGAAGTATCTGGAGAATTTCTGCTCTCTCCTTTCAATTTTGTTGTAAGCCAAAACTGCTCTAATATATAAAGTTATTTAAGACACATTCAGTTGCCAATGGTTTATGATAGATAAAAGTATATAAGCAAATATCTGCTTATTTGTTTTATAACTGATTTCACAGAAAGCAGATGTTTACTGCATTGGCATCTATAGTAATGACTTTTACCCAGTGACCTTCAAACTTAGCCTCAGTACATTTATTTAAATTCTTCATTAAAATATATGTAAGAGAAATGAAGATCAGACCAGGATGCTTTGAAGGTTTGCTATGCTCTAGTCTGTTGAATCTTTACTGTTATTGTGTATGGAAAAGTTCTGCTTGGTGTGACATTTCCATATTTCAGCCAGTTTCTTAAATTTTTCAGTTCTCATAAAATATAGTTTAAGTCTTTATGCATTATGTATGATTCTTTATAACATCTAATTCCCCCACCCTTTCACCCTAGAGTATAACTATAAATAGCCATAACATTTAGACCTGGCTATTGAACAAGTATGAGGAAAATTTAGATCCAAATGGGAGTCATTGCTTCACATTTCATGATTCAGTGTGCAATCTATGTTTTAAAATGGCTCTTTTACTGTTATAAATATGCTCCCTTCTGCTTAATTGTGACATCCTCAGGAACAATTATTGCCAACTGAATTCATACCACTTTAGCATAAGTAACTCTACAGTTTAAAATGAGTGAAGCAATAATTATATTATAGATGGGATGTTTAAAAAAACTTTTTCTTTAAAGTTCAGCTCAGTCACTATTGATAGTCATGTGGGGCTTATTATGAATTTATTATTAAAACTGGTCAATAAAAGTTCAATTTGCTATTTAAAATTTAGAAATATCAGAACAAGCTATATTTGTATTCTAAAAATATTATTAAATCAAAGTCAAAATTTCGAGGGGAAAAAGCCTTAAATTTATCATGTAATCATAAAAGCTCTTTCCATGATTATATATTGCCATTGATTTCAGAAATTTTAAAATGTATCAGAACCACTGGCATAGGAAATCTTTGCCTCTTGTACTGGTGATATGAGTGAAATACAAACAGGGATATTATAAACATTAAATGAGAAAACACAAGAAAGCATACTGACTTCAGTATATATCGATAGAATGAGTGATTACATGCTAAAAAATAAGGTAAACTTCTAACTGTGCTGTTAGATTAATTAATAGGGGGAATCAAGGAAGGGTCCAAATCAGTGATAACTGCAGTAACAGGCAAAACTCAGCTCCAACACTTCATTAAACTTTTATTTTTAATGGGGATTTCTTCATTTCCACTGGAATGAACAAGTCAGTATGCATGACTTATTCTGCGCTGAACTTTGATGAATTTTTCTAAGTACATTAAAAATGAGTTGCATCCTTCTCTTAATCCGAGAAACCCCCTATACCTACACTGATAAACCCTCTGATGCACATGTAAGAAGGCAGGATAATGGGCATGAAGGACAATCATCTATATGTATATATAAAATATATATTTTTGCTTGTCAGTAATAACTCTGAACTGCCTACAGCATTCATCATGCCTCTTAAAAGTCAGGTATTGTATTGAATTCAAAAATTCTCTTATGCTGAGCAGGGAAAGGAAAAAAAAATCAAACACTTTCTGAATTGGGCCCAAATATCCAAGGTTAATTTTCTGAGAAAGCTGCAGCGGCTAGATAAGGCCATCCCCTGCAAATTAGTTTTGCCTGCCTGGATTACAGCTAAATTTATGCAGCTTGCCTTATCCTTTCGGAAGCGCCTCTGAAGTGTCGTAATTAACTGGCACACATAAAGTGAGCACATTTTCTGCTTGGTGGCAGCCATTCCTCATTTCATTTCAGTTCTAACCCAAATGGAAAGGTAGTTTCTTATTTTTACTGTTAAAAACACACATGAATGCACTTGTGTGTGAGCACACAAACGCACATGCATACACACACACGTACACCCTCCAATACTTTACCAGAAGTCTTTGAAAATAATCTTAAATCAGCTTCAGAACAGAGTTTGAAATTTTAAAGGAGTAAAGAATACTGCTGAGAGAGCAGGGAGAAATTTTAGCATAAAATTGAAATAAAAAGAAAAGACACCTTTTATGAAGTGTCTGGACTACTGTTTTGTTTTGTTTTTTTTCCTTTTTAACTAGAAAAATTTCATTTTAACCAGTTGCTTTGTGTATTTCTTGGTTATGTAAATGAAAAAGATCACCAAGATATGATGAAAACAACTATGATACGTATCTCTTTGGTCTGTATTTTCTATTGTCATTTCTTTAATATACTTCATACCTCCCCCAAGCCCATCCCCAAGTTTTTGAGGATTACAATGTACATTAATGTAAGCCAAAAAGGCCCAGAGAAAACTATCATTAGACAGCTTTCTCAGAAATGTGGCTCTGTCTATCTAAAGAACACCTTCTTTTCCTCTGAACACAAGGCTGAAACAGTCAGTGTTTATTGAATATCAATATAAGCCTTTGTCAGAACTGTCCCTGGTATCATGTTTGACTTTGGTCAGCTCCTGGAAAATACACTAGATAATTCCAGCGCTCTTTGCTTAACATACTTCATTAAGGAGTTTTCTGGTTTTGCTTTGAACATAAAACATTGGTGCAGTCTGTAGAAGCTGATCAAGAATTCCACAATGTCCAGGCTCATGGAGCCCATGCTGAGTATGACACCAGATCACTCATAATCCTCAGGAGCCAAGAGAGATTTTCTGTCCTCCACCCCATACTCTGTTCCCAGATTTTCTTTGGCTTGAGTTCTGCAGAGTTATTATGAGGATTACATGGGTTAACGTATAAAATGTTTAGAACTGTGCCTGGCACATAACAAGTATTCGCTAAATGTTAGTGTTATTATTCTATCCTCAGTAGGATACCACTTCAGTGTAGGCTTGTGGCTGAGTCCTTTCTTACTCATTCATGTAGCAGTTGCTTTTTCTTGAATAAGTTCTTATTCTCAACACGTGAAATGTATTGTGATTTTGTTTCTTTTTCTGCTGAAACTTCTTCCCCTTCTGAAAACAGCAGAGAAAACAACTTCTTGCTCTTTCTAGTTACTTTTTCCTTCCAATCTTCCTTCCTCTTTCTGCCGCAAATCCACGGTGTCATTTTCATTGTATTCTCCGGGTATCCCCTGTGGGGCCCTCTAGAACTTGTCCTTATTCTTTCTTTATCATTCTTACAACTCTTGCCCCCACCTCTTTGATTCATTTTCTGGAAATGTTTGTCTCTCAAGTTAACCACTCATGAGAATCAGAAGATTGCAGAGTCTTGTGCATAGGGAAAACATTCAGTGGTGCCTTAAGAAGGATTTTATCTGATTGCAGAAGTTATCTAATACAGGTTAGAAAATAGTTTCCTTCCTTGATTATTTCTTCCTATGGGAAAGTTGGCATACTGCATTTCTCATTATATGAAATAGAGTATTCACTTTTTCAACTCTATTGCATGCTTTAAAGACAATCAACAATTTGCAAGGCATCATGTGAATATACAGATGGATAGTCTATTCCACTTAACCTTCAAAATATTTTCCAATTTATGGTGCCTAGAGCTTTGAGAAGGAAATGGCAGAAGGAGAAGCCTAGAACTTGGAGAAGGAAATGGCAACCCACTCCAGTGTTCTTGCCTGGAGAATCCCAGGGATGGGGGAGCCTGGTAGGCTGCCATTTATGGGGTCGCACAGAGTCGGACATGACTGAAGTGATTTAACAGCAGCAGCAGCAGAGCTTTGAGACTGTCCCAGGAAAGAGGACTATATCTGTGTTCTTTGGGGTATGTGGGTGAGAGGGGACTTTCACACTTTGAGGACTTATTAAAACTGAGGAAGTTAAACAGACACAATGTTTTCCAATGGGAAACAGACTCATTTAGGACATTTGAGTTTTGGATCTGGTTCTAGTCCAACCCACCAACTTGTGGAGTGATTGGAAAGTACAGTTCACCCTTAAATGATGCTGGGGTTAGGGGTAGTGACCCCTCCCCACCCCCAGTCAAAAATCCACATGTAACTTTATAGTCAACCTTCCTCTGTGTCCTACATTTGTGCATTAAACCAACCTCAGGATCAGGTAGTACTTTAGTATTTACTATTGAAAAAAATAATATTGGGTTTCCCTGGTAGCTCAGCTGGTAAAGAATCTGCCTGCAATGCTGGAGACCCCAGTTCGATTCCTGGGTTGGGAAGATCTCCTGGAGAAGGGATAGGCTACCCACTCCAGTATTCTGGCCTGAGATTTCCATGAACTGTATAGTCCATGGGGTTGCAAAGAGTTGGACATGACTGAGTGACTTTCACTATTGAAAAAAAAAAAAAAACTGTGTAAAAGTAGGCCTGCACAGTTTAAGCCTATGTTGTTCAAGAGTCAACTGTAAATGTAATAGGATTATCCCGAAAGCTGAGACTAAATAGGTTGCTCACTTTGGCACCAAAAATGGCAATCTTTTTAAGCTCTAGGGCTTCCCTGGTGGCTCAGAGATTAAAGCGTCTGCCTGGAATGCAGGAGACCTGGGTTTGATCCCTGGGTCAGGAAGATCCCCTGGAGAAAGAAATGGCAACCCACTCCAGTACTCTTGCCTGGAGAATCCCATGGAGGGAGGAGCCTGGTGGGCTACAGTCCATGGGGTCCCAAAGAGTTGGATACGACGGAGCGACTTCACTTTCACTTTTTCATTTTAAGCCCTAGGAGGTAGGTTTCAAGCTACCTGGCTTAGATCTTGGTATTCCAGTAAGAGTGCTTGAATGACAAACACTTGATAGATATTCAAGGTAGAGTCTGGAGGCAGCCTGGGTCCTGAGATTAAGGTGTTATTGTTTTTGCTAACTTGATTAAGGAAATCATTCTCTGTGACACTGTAATTCTGACTCTTAGGGTGGGGATTAATTCTAATCAAGACCCAATGGACTTATTTCAACTCCTGCTTCTAGGAAGACCTGGCAAAATGAAGTGCAAGAGCCCCGAGGCAGGAAAGGGAGTGCTTTGAAGTCAGGATCGCAGAGCTGGCATGGAAACTAAGTTATGGTTGAGAATTGACTCTAACAGTTGTGGCTAAACCCACAAGCCCTCAGGGTACAGTGGTTAAGGCTGTGATTGTGATGGAGTAGGTCCTAACTACCAGCTGTTCAGCACCTTCATTCATGTGTAGGATTTATGGAACAGGGTGTACAGCTTCCCTGAAACCTGAGGAAGCAACAGACAATATATTGACATATATTCTTTCTCCTCCTGCCCCTAGATGTGTATTGACGTCTTCTAGATTTAAGTGTAAAGTGGTTATTTAATGTATTAAATTAATACTATAGGCTATATTTATATAGGATTCCTTGGTGCCTCAGATGGTAAAGTGTCTGCCTGCAATACAGGCGACCTAGGTTCAATCCCTGGGTCAGGAAGATCCCCTGGAGAAAGGAATGGCAACCCCTCCAATATTCTTGCCTGGAGAATTCCATGGACAGAGGAGCCTGGTGGGCCATAGTTCATAGGGTTGTAAAGAGTTGGACACGACTGAGTGACTAACACTTCACATATATTTATATATTTTAGACAAATGTGTGATTATTGGTCATGAAACAATACACATACATTGTTTAAAAATTGAAAAATAGGGGGCTTCCCTCATGGTCCAGTGGTTAAGAATCTGCCTTTTAATGCAAGGGACACCAGGTTTGAACCCTGGTCTGGGAAGATCCCATACGCTGTGGAGCAACTAAGCCCATGCGCCACAACTATAGAGCCCACACTTTTAAGAGCCTGCGAGCTGCAACTACCGAAGCCTGCATGCCCCTAGAACCTTTGTTTCCCAGCAAGAGAGTCAGTCACTTCCTAGGCAGATCGATAAGAAGCCCGGGGTCTCCGAGGAGGAGAAAGTGGTCTGGGGCTCTCGGGGAGGAGATAGGGGTCTGGTATTCTCAAGAAGGAGAAAAGGACAAATGTCTTTTTTTTTTTTTTTCTCTCTACATTCCTTAGTCTTAATCACATAAAACATTTTTTTGTTTTCCTTATTACACAACACAACTCAGCTTAATCTCTGTACTAATGATTATATGACAGCAATGTATCCTACTTGAGGTCAGTTTCTCCTTCTTGAAAACCTTCTGACTAATTCTATTTTCAAATGTAAATTGTGGGAGTGGGTCTAGTAAGGGCTTTACAACCTTGAGACATTCTTTTGATTTATTATAATAACCAATTGAAAAAGTATATAACTCCCTTTTCTAAGACTAGTGAGGGCGGCACTGTCCCCCTTCTGATGTCTGTGTCAGAAACTTCCTCTGTCCCTTTTCATACTTTAATAACATTCTGCTACACAAAAGCTCTTGAGTGATCAAGCTTGGTCCCTGGTCCCAAAGCTAAATCTTCTTAGGAGATTACGAATCTGACACTGTTCACTATCACGAAGCCACCAAAATGAGAAGCCTGCATATAACCTCTTCTAGCTGCAAACAGAGAAAGCCTGCATGCAGTGACAAAGACCCACCACAGCCAAAACAAACAATAAAATCTTTAAAAAAAATAGAGAAATAAAGGAACTAAAAAAATTTGTAATTCAGCCTTGTATACTTTGCCGTACTTTCTCTTACCACTTCAAATATTTAGTGTGTGGAAAATCCAAGTGTTAGTTGCTCAGTCATGTCCAACTCTTTGTGATCCCATGGACTGTAGCCTGCCAGACTCCTCTGTCCATGGAATTTTCCAGGCAGGAATACTGGAGTGGGGAGCCATGCCCTTTTCCAGGGAATCTTCCCCACCCAGGGATGGACCATGGGTCCTCCTACATTGCAGGCAGATTCTTTACCATCTGAGTCACAAGGGAAGCCCTTAGTGTGTGACTGAATACCTGTTTCACCACTGTAATAATTACTTGGACCTTTCAAAGATATTTTGCAACCCATGTATAACTATAAGGCACAGAGAGCCCATGCTGGTTCTTTCCTTGTGTATTCTCATCTTGAATGATATCTAAAGGTAATGAAAGGGGGCTTTTAAGTGCAACAACTATGCATAGACAGTCTTAATTTTATTGAGTATAGTAGCATAATGGAATGAATCCTCAGATTGATCTAAAGCAAGAATTAGCATAAAACTTCAAATCAGTGATTATCAAATACTAAAGGAACATATGATCTCCTTGCCCATGTCAGCAGAGATAGAACTTGCTTGCCTCATCTTAAAATTTTGCTAACTTCTGAAGGTAGGAAAGAACAGAAGAATAACAAATCGAAAGAAAACCCAATGATGGATGTGGAGTGCCATACGACCTCTTGCATGTTTTTCCATGAGGTGGCTCAGTGGTAAAGAACCTGCCTGCCAATGCAGGAGATGTGGGTTCTATCCCTGGGTCAGGAAGATCCCCCAGAGAAGGCAATGGCAACCCCCTTCCAGTATTCTTGCCTGGGAAATCCCATGGACAGAAGAAGGAGCCTGGGGGCTACGATGCATGGTGTTGCAGAAGAGTCCGACAAGACTTAGCAAGTAAACAACAACGACAACATGACCTCTAGACTTGAATCAGGCTTTGAACTGAGCCGAGCAAGAACAGATTTCAGTCACCTAGTTCTCATCCAGTCTTACAAGTCTCTCCATATAGAGCAGGGAGTTCAACTTGGTGCTCTGTGCTGGCCTTGATGGATTTGGATATGGCAGAGAGGGAGATCCAAGAGGGAGTGTATACAGGTATGTATACAGCTGATTCACCTCACTGAACTGCAAAAACTAACACAACACTGTGTAGCCATTATATCCCAGTTTAAAAAAAAAATGTTTGATCATTTTGGGATGGACGTGAGCATTGGTGTTAGATTTTCTCATTTGTTGGCTGTGACAGAACTGAAGCCTTCTCTGTTCACTGAAAATTCAGGGAAATTTCCCCAAAGAGCACAGAATCTGCACAAACTGGAAACACATTTCAAACCTATGAATGTTTTAGGTGGTTTTTCAAAGGTGTATTAATTTTAATAAAACCTGGACTCACTAAAACCATAGAGCAAAGACCTATATCTAAAAACCTGAATGGAAAGTCAATTATTCGTAGAAAGAGCACAGGATTAATTGGCTTTTAACAACAACAATAATAACAATGACAAGAACATCATCACCTTTGGAAAGGTTGAGAATTAATTTTTGTGTTCTCTAGGATTAAGTACAACTGAACTCAATTTAGAAGCAGAGAAAAACACAAATGCTTAAAAATAGACTTTCTAAAGCCTGCTCATGCTTTAAAAAAAAATATATATATGTATGTTTATATATATATTATTAAATTATAGTTGATTTATGTTGCAGGTATACAGCAAGTGATTACGTTTATATATATATATATATATATATATATATTTTTCATTATAGATTATCATGAGGTACTGATAATGAGGTATAGTTCTCTATGCTATATGCTACTGCTGCTGCTAAATCGTTTCAGTCATGTCCGACTCTGTGCAACCCCAGAGAGGGCAGCCCACCAGGCTCCCCCATCCCTGGGATTCTCCAGGCAAGAACACTGGAGTGGGTTGCCATTTCCTTCTCCAATGTATGAAAGTGAAAAGTGAAAGGGAAGTCACTCAGTCGTGTCTGACTCTTAGCGACCTCATGGACTGCAGCCTACCAGGCTCCTCCATCCATGGGATTTTCCAGGCAAGAGTACTGGAGTGGGGTGCCATTGCCTTCTCCGATGCTATATAGTAGGTTCTTATTGTTTACACAGTAATGTGTATCTATTAATCCCAAACCCCAACTTATCCTGCCCTCCTTTTCCCTCTTGGTAACCATAATTTTGTTCCCTATGTCTGTTTTATAAATAAATTCATCTGTATCTTTTTTTTTTAGATTCCACATATAAGTTATATAGTCTTGTCTTTTTCTGTCTTCACTTCGTATAACATTCTCTAGGTTTATCATGTTCCCACAAATGGCATTATTTCATTCTTTTTGTGGCTGAACAGTATTCCATTGGATATACTTATACCACATCTTCTTTGTCCATTCATCTGCTGATGGACATTAAGATTGCTCCCATGTCTTTTTTTTAAAATTGAAGTATAGTTGATTTATAATATCATGTTATTTTCAGATGTGCAGCTTCTGTGTCTTGGGTATTATAAATAGTGCCACTACCAACACTGGAGTGCATGTATTTTTTTGCATTACAGTTTTTGTCTTTTTCAGATATGTGCCCAGGAATGGGATTGCTGAATCATATGGTAACTCTATTTTTTGTTTTTTAAGGAACCTCCATACTGTTCTCCATAGTGGTCACAGCAAATTACATTCCAACCAACAGTGTAGGAGGGTTTATCTATATATTTTAAAATAATATGTACTTAGGATGTACAACATGATGATTTGTAATACATACACAGTGAAGCCTACTGCTACTGCTGCTGCTAAGTTGCTTCTCATTCTTAATTTGCTTTTCATAGGATGTCATGTATATAGCTCCCTTCCTCTGTCTGTCTGTCTGTCTTCTGGCTAGAGAAGTGAGGGTCTTTTATTTATTTTATTTATTAATAAATAAAATATTTATTTTATTTATTAATAAATAAAGCATTTATTTTATTTATTAATAAATAAAGCATTTATTTTATTTATTAATAAATAAAGCATTTATTTTATTTATTAATAAATAAAACATTTATTTTATTTATTAATATTCAGGTCTTTTCCATTGATGTGAACACTTATTCTTTCTATGTAATAAGAAAATGAAAAACAATTTCTACCTTCCCTGTGGACAAAGGAATAGCTTCTTTTTCTTCCAATTGTAATTGAAGGGCAAAATAGATTGAGCCTAGGGTCTCTGATGGAGAAGGCAATGGCGCCCCACTCCAGTACTCTTGCCTGGAAAATCCCATGGATGGAGGAGCCTGGTGGGCTGTAGTCCGTGGGGTCGCTAAGAGTCAGACACGACTGAGTGACTTCCCTTTCCCTTTTCACTTTCATGCATTGGAGAAGGAAATGGCAACCCACTCCAGTGTTCTTGCTTGGAGAATCCCAGGGACGGGGGACCCTGGTGGGCTGCCGTCTATGGGGTCTCACAGTCGGATGCGACTGAAGTGACTTAGCAGCAGCAGCAGCAGCAGCAGGGTCTCTGAACTGTAAAAGCTGGACAGGGTTGCTCAGGGTGAAGCCACCTGCCACTCCCAGCACTAGCCCCGCCACCCCATCCACTCCCTTATCCCTGCGGCAGGGATTCTTGCTGTGTCACCTTCAGCAGCTATTCACATTCCAGCTTGAAGCAGCTGCTCCTCCAACAGTGACCATGGTTGGAAACCACTTCTGCCAGCAGTGGCTTCTCATGACTGGGATCAGTCTACTAGTTGCTTTCAGTCAGGTGGAATGAATTCAGGCAGCAGCTTTGAAGCAGCTTTGATAAAGCCTTCCTGATCTTTCATCTGTGGGACAATTTAGGACATTTAAAATGATTCCTCTTGCATTGTGTTCCCCTGGTGAGCCAGAGACTAAAGAATCTCCTCACAATGCTGGAGACCTGGGTTTGTTCCCTGGGTCAGGGAGATCCCCTGGAGAAGGGAATGGCAACATACTCCAGTATTCTTGCCTGGAGAATTCCCTGGACAGAGGATCCTGGTGGTCTACAGGCCATAGGGTCGCAAAGAGTTGAACACAACTGAGCGACCAACACTTGTTTCCTCTTGCATTTACAATTATATTCCTCCAGAACCCACTTGCTCAGACCACTCACCCTTCATCCATAGGCTGTGCGCTGCTTCAGACTTTGGAAACATGGCTGCCCAGCATGGGGAAAGTGAAGAGTTGTAGGGCTATATTTTGATGGCTCAGAATGATCTAAAGCTTGTATTTGTGCTGGTTTTCAGAAACTAGGATCCTGGTTTGTGACTTCATCACCCCTCCCCGCACCTCTTTACCTGTCTTTGCACAGAAATGACGGCTTGTTCTAGTTGCTATTCATCATCCTCCGGTCTCTTTGTTGGTACCCAGTCAAGTATTCTGGTCTTCCCTCGCTCTCATCCTTCTTGCAGGATGAAGATTGCTTTCTCTGATCTTCAAGCACAGGGAGAGTTCAGCTAAGTGTCTGGGTTCAGCATTCTCCTTTAGGTCATGAGTCCTGCTTCTGAAAGGCAGCATGAAGCAGGAGTCTTGCCAAGACTTACAGTACAATGTTTAATAGACTGTGTTTTTGGAGAAGGCAATGGCACCCCACTCCGGTACTCTTGCCTGGAAAATCCCATGGATGGAGGAGCCTGGTCGGCTGCAGTCCATGGGATCGCTAGGAGTCGGACACGACTGAGCGACTTCACTTTCACTTTTCAATTTCATACATTGGAGAAGGAAATGGCAACCCACTCCAGTGTTCTTGCCTGGAGAATTCCAGGGACGGGGGAGCCTGGTGGGCTGCCATCTCTGGGGTCGCACAGAGTCAGACACGACTGAAGCGACTTCGCAGCAGCAGCAGACTGTGTTTTTGGAACCATAATTTCAATACAGCCCACCAGTTTTGCTTTACATTGGTATAACCATTTGGCTTCCTGGGCTTTTTTCTCAGGAAGAAAGCATGTTATCCTAAAAGTAAATTCTGGTATTCTGGTCTCCTTATCTCCCAAATAGAAAATATCTGGAGGCTTTGTTTCAGTGTTAACTCTCCTGGTACATTATGATTTCCTCCCTTTCTTCTCTCCCTGCTCTGAAGTCTTGGCAATAAAGTAGCTTCTTTTGCATCCTGGATATGGGGCAGGTATTCTATTCTTGACAATGATAAGGAGAATAATGCCGTTCATGGTGATTGATGACTGTTTCTTTCTTGTTATAAACACATCATCTCATTTAATTCTTTCAACTTTCCTTAATGTATGGGCAAAATGAGAGTCAGAGCTGAAATTCTGCTATACCTGAATTTAAAACATTCTTCTTTTTTCTTTGTATATCTCCATCAGAGAATTCTGGGTCAGAATGCAAATTAAATTCCTTGAGAAAAGTTCCCCAAGGTAAATATGCAAATGTGCTCTAATTATGGTCATGTATTACATATGAATATGCCCTTCCTTGTAACAGAACTGGTTTCTGTTATTAGATATTTCCATGTATTAAATATTTATCATTGCTTTGATAAGTTAATGTGCTGCAATTGATTATTGACCCTTTCTTTTACTATTTTTTTTTAGCCTTAACATTGTGATGTGTACGTAACCTGATCACTGTAGCTATATTTGGTTAAAAAGAAGTTTTGGTTATATTCTAGGTGCTGAAAAACCTTCACTAACATTCACTAACATTTATTAAAACTGTTAATAAATGAATAAAATGGGAGATGAATACCTAAATGATATGTAGAAATTGGAAAATTTAGCCATAATCATGACAGTGGAGCCGCAACCTTCGAGGATGTTTTGCATAGAATTATTTTGGGGTATTTTGTGAGCATCAAAGAAAGCACAAATCCATGTCTGAAATAATACTCTAGTGAAAGACATGACGGCATGTAAAATATATCAATAATCAGTGGAAAGGATATAGGTTTTTGCATAAGACAAGTACTTGAGTTCCTACTCATTTCTTACACTTTACTGTTTCTGTAACTTCGGGGAATTCACTGACTGCTTTCTCACCTTTTGGGAAATTCATTTACTGGTTTCTCACCTTTCTATTTTATTAAATGGGACCAATAGTAATAATATTTATGTCACAAGTTATTTTGAGGTAAAATATATGAAAGTGCTTAATAAGAACTGGTTTATTTATTCATGCATTCAGTTTATTATTTGCAAAGCAGTGCTTCAGGCAGAGTGGGGACTATAAAGGAGTACCGAACAAAGTGATAGAAGCCCTGGACATGAAAGAGCTTGCATTTTAGTTCAAAGCAATAATTTTAAGGCTAATTTTTGCCCTGTGTTAGAAATAACTGGAGTTTATTTCATAGCTCATTTTCCCCTAAGCCTGAGGTAAAGTTTAAAAGGTTGAAGATATTTGTGTTTATGTAGTAAAATTCTGTGTTATAAAAAGCTTCCACAATGTTTACTTTTAAGATTATTTTGCACATGTAGATAAGGGGGACAAGAACTGGATTTGGGGTATTTATAAATTAAGATAGTGAAGCCATTGAGAACCTCTAAGTAAGCTGCCTATTTTGTTGCTTCTTGATATAAACTATACACTTTAGAAATTACTGGTTTAAAATATGTTATCTTAAAATAACAGACTTAGTGTGACTGTCCGGATCTCTCAAATTCTTTAAGATTGTACTAAAACTCCTTCTCTTTCAAGAAATTGCTTTTGATTCAACTGAAAAATATCTGTGATGGTGACAAATATCTGTGTGGTAGACTGTATCAAAAATGGGTGCATTAATATTTCTGCGCCCACATATTCTTTTTGTCACTCTGCTCCCAAAAGGTAGAGCCTGTTAAGGAGAGTCCATGTCCTTGAATTCGGGTGAGCCCCTGAGTACCACTGCAAATGGAATGAGGTAGAAAGGAGATTATGTGATTTCCAAGGCGAGGTCCTAAAAGTGAAGCAGCTTCTGCCTGCTTCTCTCTCTCTCATCTTCTCTCTCTCCTGTCTCTCTTTCCTCATCCTCTTTCCCTTTCTCCCTCTCTCTCTCTCACATTTATCTCTCTCTGTCTCTTCTCTCTCCTTCTCTTTCTTTCTCTCTCTCCCCCATTCTCCCTTTCTCTTTCTCCATGCAGCTTGTAAGAGGTCCGAGGATTCCTGGCTGTGCCAGCCTCCAATGTTTGAGGTCTTCCTGAAAGTTGAGCTTTTGGTTGATTACAACCCCCTCCCTTCCTGTGGATGCTGAGTGGAGTAGAGACAAACTGTCCCAGTGAAACACTACCTAGATTCCAGCTTTGTAAGTCAGGTAAATGCTGCTGATGTTTTAGGCCACTAATGTTGGGAGTAGTTTGTTATGCAACCGTAGATAACTAGAACATAGAGTAACCCAGCTGGCCATTCTATTTAACCTCTGTCAATTTGTATTGTTTTCATTACTCTTGCATAACCACTAGACAGGGGCTTTCCCGATGGCTCAGTGGTAAAGAATCTGCCTGCAATGCAGGACACAGGAGACACGAGTTTGACCCCTGGGTTGGGAAGATCCCATGAAGAAGGAAATGGCAACCCTCTACAGTATTCTTACCTGAAAAATCCCATAGACAGAGGAGCCTGGTGGGGGCTACAGTCCATGGGATCCCAAAGAGTCAGACATGACAGCTGCTAAGCATGCGCCTATGGAACCACTAGATAATACATGCCATAAAAACCTGTTTGTGTGAGATCTACTCTACATAAATCCTTGGCATTGGATATACTGCTGTGTATATGTGGGAAACTAGTGGTATTACTTGATACATAGAGTTTGCCAGTATGGTCCTCTGCAACTTTGAATCTTGATTATATGTAAGTCTTAATGGGTTACGTTATTAGTTACAGTGATTTGGGCTACAAGTAACAGAAAATTCAACTCAAACTGGCTGAGTTATCCCATTTAATAAAAAGCCAAGAGGTAGGATGTCTCAGATTTGGCTTCATTGAACTTGATGTGTTTGCTAGGTTTTTAGACTTGCCTCCTCAAAGTCACAAAAAGGCTTTTGGGGTTATAAGTACCACTTGCAGACAGGAAAATACTCAGTTAAAGAAGAGTTGCTTTCCTCCTGTATATCTCTCTTATTTTTGCAGAAGCCTATGGCAGACTTCTCTTCAGAGGCCACTGATCAGTGTCAGTCTAATGATCTTGGAAGTACCTTGAGAAATCAGGCAGTTTCATGTAAAATCTTCAGAATTCTACTAGAGATCATTTTGTCTCATACCAGTTCCCTAAAAGTTAGGGAACTTTAGAAGAGAAAATCAGATTGTGTAAAGCTTAATTACCTTTAGGGTTGGACAGGAAGGACATTTTCTTAAGAGCTAAAAATGCAAAGTACAATTGAATCATTAATGTGCATAAACCAGAGACAGAGATTCTACTGACTTCAGGGTGCTAGAACAACTTTTCTCTTAGTTATAATATCCTTGTTTTAGACTATAAAGAGGAACTAGGATACTCTATCAAAAAAGCAAACAGTGATGATACAGCTGAAATATATGGCTGTTAAGCAATCATACTGATGGAGAGGTTATTCCTCGAAATTGCCTGTCATGACATAAGGTAAAAGTTTGTTAAGTCGCTCAGTCGTGTCTGACTCTTTGAGACCCCGTGAACTGTAGCCTACCAGGCTCCTCTGTCCATGGGATTCTCCAGGCAAGAATACTGGAGTGGGTTGCCATTTCCTTCTCCAGGAGATCTTCCCAACCCAGGGATCAAATCCAGGTCTCCCGCATTGGAGGCAGACGCTTTAACCTCTGAGCCACCATGAGAATTAACTATTACCTAAATAGTTAACCACCTTTCAACCCTGGGGAAATTGAGAATTCAGTGCCAAAAACTTTAAGATAATCAAACAATGGTATTATATAATTGACATTTTATATAGTTTTTAAGAAACTGAGTTCAGTAGACTTACCCTTAGAAATCATCTTGGTTATTCTGATTTAAAATATAAAATTATCAATTTTGATCTGTGTTTTACATTAAAGTCTTGCTAGATTTATCTATAATATTGATGCATTTATGAGAATATATGATTCATCATACTAATGTTTATTAAATATAAAAGTTATTTTTGAACTCAAAGAGTTTGTAATAAGTAAACTAATTTAAATGTTTTACAATTTGAATACATTTAATTTATGTGTGTGTGTTAGTTGCTCAGTTGTGTGCAACTCTTTGTGACCTCATGGACTGCAGCCTGTCAGGCTTTTCTGTCCATGGAATTCTCTGGGCAAGAACACTGGAGTGGGCTGCTATTCCCTTCTCCAGGGGATCTTCCTGACCTGGGGATGGAACCCAGGTCTCTTGCATTGCAGGCATATTCTTTACTGTCTGATCCACCACAGAAGCCCACATTTAATTTATAAACACAGATTAAAATATTTGAAGTTGCTTAACTAAGATTGTAAATGGTGCCAAACATTAATCAAATGGCCTCTAAACCCAATTATTAAAACTAGCTATATTATCATTATAATAAATCTATAAGCTGAGAGCTTGAGAACTAGATTTTTAAATATGTGACTTGAATAAAATGAAATTTTTAAAAATCAAAGTAAATGTAGTTACTTTGTAGCAAATAGTTTTTTCTGATGAGAAAAATTACCCTCAAGTCAATAAGAAACTCGTCTTTACACCAAGGACTGATTTACATGTTCATTCCTAAACCAATCTCTGGCAAGTATAATATGTCCACAGTGATTCAGACTTATCATTTCATCCCAGAGGCCTGGGAAGGCACCTCCCTAATCTGGTTTCCTAACTTTCGTAAAATCAGCCCATCCGTCATAAGCAGAACTTCATGCCATGTTAGCAGGAAGATCTTCTTTAACAAAGAAATTCTTTAATTTTATTTCCCAGTATTAACACTGTGAGTCTTTGTAGATCCTCAATGTTTTACTCTTTTGGACAAATGTAGCTCTTTGATAATTCCTGGGTTGCTTTCATGAAAGCTATTTTGATTTGTAGCTGTTTTGAGGTTTAAGTATTAAAGATTTCTTTTCCCCAACTCACTGAGTATTTGGGGTTTCATCTTCCCTGAGTATCATGAGGATTCCCTTCCCTGCCAATCCTGAGGGAAATATGGAAAGGAGTCTTGGAATGTGCCAATATAAATGAGAGGCTATGATTGCCTTTAGGGCTTCCCTGGTAGCTCAACAGTAAAGAACCTGACTGCAAGGCTGGAGATGTGAGTTCGATCCCTGGGTTGGGAAGGTCCCTGGAGAAGGAAATGGCAACTCACTCCAGTATTCTTGCCTGGGAAATCCCATGGACAGAGGAGCCTGGCAGTTTACAGCCCACGTGGTCACAAAGAGTCGGATGTGACTTAGGGACTAAACAACAGGAAATGAGGTGTGGGGATTCTCAGCTGCTGGCAGGTGAACTCTTTCCACCTTACTTTCTGCAAAGCATTCTTATAAATGGCAGTTTTGGTTTGAAATTTGAATCTGTAGTCTTTTACAACAAGGTTGAACAAATCACAGTTCTGCTGGAAAGGAAGAAGGTAGGTGAGGGGGTAAGGAGGTGGTCTGTTAGGCTGTGACAGTGTCTGCCATAATCTTTCAGAAAGATAAGCTTTTATCCTTTGACATTGTTTATTTGACTGTAACTATATGGGGCTTTTAATGATATCTTTATATTAATGGTTAAGGCAGTTAAATTTCTATTTCCTAAAAGAAGGGCTAAATAATGTTTTATAATAAACACTTCTATTTTAAGAGTAAAGTTATTTGGATATTTAATTATTGCTAATGGGGCAACTTTACCAGACAATCCATTCTAGGAAAAAGAGATGCTCAAGTATTTATTAGTAGAATTACTTGGATAGGGCAAATGGGAAATAAATTTTAAAAGAAACACAGAATGGTAAGAACTTCTCAGGCTAACTAATGATATAATTTAGGCTAAAGTATTTTTTGTTATTATCTAATCAATACATTTTTCTTCAGTGCTTACATATGCAAAGTACAAATAAATCATAGTTAAAATTTTATGATCTAGCCAGGATACAGAATCTATGAATTTAAAAAGATAACTCACGATATGAGATTGAATGTGGTAATCACCATATTAGCTGTCTAGGCACATAGTATAGAGGCATTCTAGGAAAGGAAAACACTCTCAGCTGAAGTGACAAGGGATGGCTTACAGAGTAAGCCTCTCTCCAAAGCTTTTGATTACTGGATAACTGCCTCCTAGACATATGCATTTGGATCTGGCGTCAGTTAGGAAACCATTATCTCAGAAATTCTATGTAACAGACAAGCCAGAGCAGAGTAACTTAAAACAGCCAATGTTCATGACTAAATGGATTTAGTGTTTGGTATCTAACAAGCAGTATTTTTTTATTTTTGACTGGTTAAACAAGTGAATACAGAATGAATTTAGACAGTATTGGATTTGAATGGATCCTGAAAGATGCTGGGATTGGAAATTGTTGAAAAGTCATCTAAGAACTTGGTGAGCATAGATACACAGCTAGAGAAGTCCGCAAACCATCATGGGGGACAGTCGTGGGCTAATTTGGCTGGAAAACAGGACTGACCGTGAAAAATAGGGAGAGTTAAGTAAAAATCAAGTTGAGATCCAGTTAAGATGCTATGACTTTGTCCTGCATGGTTGAGATGCACAGTTCTTGATAAAATTGTGTGGTAGGAAAACTATTCAGGCAGTAGTGTGAGAAATGAATTTACGGAATAAGGCCAATTGTAAAGATAGTTAAATTGATCAAAAAAAAGATGAATCAGTCTGAGTTAAGATGGTAGCTATGAAATGAGAAAGGCACATCCAAGTGAAATGTAGTGGAAAATTGAGTCTCAACAAGTTGTATCAGAATTTTAGCAGGAGTGAAGAGTACATGAAACTTTGACCCTAGATGGTAAAGTGAAGGGTGTTATTACAGAGAGAAAGGAGGATTATTAATGTGGGAGGAAACTATCACAGATTCAGATTTAAATATTTTGGATTTGAGAATAGTAATATGGTAAGCAGCTTCTGCTGCTGCTGCTGCTGCTAAGTCGCTTCAGTCGTGTCCGACCCTGTGCAGCCGGCCCCATAGACGGCAGCCCACCAGGCTCCCCTGTCCCTGGGATTCTCCAGGCAAGAACACTGGAGTGGGTTGCCATTTCCTTTGACACCTAATACTCCCTACTTGCTGTGACTGAGACCCATGAGAAATAGTCTCCCACTGAGTGTGGGCTGAGCACTAAAGTACTTTGTTCCTAATGAACTGAATACAAGAGGAGAGATAGGATGTCACTTCTGAGATTGTGCTAAGCCGTTTTCAGTCACAGCCCTATGGACTATAGCCAGCCAGGCTCCTCTGTCCATGGGATTCTCCAGGCAAAAATATTGAAATGGTTTGCTATGCCCTCCTCCAGGGGATCTTCCTTACCCAGGGATAGAACCCAAGTCTCCTGAGGCTTGTGCATTGCAGGCAGATTCTTTACTGCTGGGCCACCAGGGAAGCCCCTCTGAGATTAGATTATATCAATAAAAACTGGGACTTACATCTTGGTGTTCTTTTTTGCTCTCAGATTTGTTGTTCTGGGGAAAGCCAGCAGACTTAGAGAGCATGTATAACAAGAGACTGATCTATATCAGCAAGCACAGGAGTGAGCTTGGAAGCTCATTACCCTCCTTCCCCAGTTGAGCTTTCGTGGAGATCAGAGCTTTAGCTGACATGTTGTTGCTGTTGTTTAGTCAATAAGTCGTGTCCAGCTCTTTTGTGACCCCATGGACTGTAGCCCACCGGGCTCCTCTGTCCATGGGATTTTCCAGGCAAGCATATTGGACTGGGCTGTCATTTCCTTCTCCAGGGGACCTCCTTGACCCAGGGATAGAACCTGCATCTCCTGAACTGGCAGGTAGATTCTTACCACTGAGCCACCAGGGAACCCTTTAGCTGACATAGCTTAGCTTGAATACAGCCCCATGACAGATCTTGAGCCAGGGGTACCCAGGTAAGCTAAATATGAATTCCCAACACAAAAAATCTGTGAAATAATGCATGTTTATTGCTTTAAGCTGCTAAATTTAGGGCTAACTTTTATAGTCATCAATAACCACAGTAATTAAAATGATACTGTTAATTTGACTGGGATTAAAAAATTGATGTTTTTGAACTGTGGTGTTGGAGAAACTCTTGAGAGTCCCTTCAACTGCGAGGAGATCCAACCAGTCCATTCTAAAGGAGATCAGTCCTGGGTGTTCTTTGGAAGGACTGATGCTAAAGCTGAAACCAAGAGTTGACTCATTGGAAAAGACTCTGATGCTGGGAGGGATTGGGGGCAGGAGGAGAAGTGGATGACAGAGGATGAGATGGCTGGATGGTATCACCGACTCGATGGGTGTGAGTTTGAGTGAACTCTGGGAGTTGGTGATGGACAGGGAGGCCTGCCTGGCGTGCTGCAATGCATGGGGTGGCAAAGAGTTGGACACGACTGAGCGACTGAACGACTGAACTGAAGTTTATTCATAGGTTTGAAATCACATGACTTCATTTGAAAGTTCAGGGGAAAGTTGAAGCCTTGATATATTATGTGATATATATACATCTATAAATATGTATATATACCAAAACTGGGACATAAGGATACTGTATTTAAGATAGAACTCAAGGAAAAAGGTAATCATGAAAGATATGGTTAACATGACATGATACAATAAAAAATAATTGGGTAATTATGGTAAAATAATTATATTTTTCTTCACATTTTCCAAGTAATACAGAGGATTACTATGTAGAGGATTACAATGGCAATTGAACAAATGATTCTCTGGTTAACTGTCATGCATAGTTTCATTCAAAATACAGACGTCCAAATATTAGTAAACTAACGTGAATGTAAATATCACCTCCGTGACAAGCTGGCATAATTCATGTAATCTAGTTTGCTGGTTCCATTAGACCATACTGCTGCTAAGTTGCTTCAGTCGTGTCCGACTCTGTGCGACCCCATGGACTGCAGCCTACCAGGCTCCTCCGTCCATGGGATTTTCCAGGCAAGGGTACTGGAGTGGGTTGCCATTGCCTTCTCCTTAGACCATATTAGTGATATAGAATTTAAAAGAAACTCTAAGGATTATCGATTTATCGAAATCCCAAAGGGTTATTGTTCACCAAGTACCATAAGATATGACTACTGTGTGTTTTGTGCAAATAGATCATCTTAGACCACGAGTGAGGGATTGATTATTTTGTGGGATATTTTCAATTTTCTTTTCACTGATCGTAAATAATATGATATAAAAAAATCAGACCTCTCCAGTGGGTTTCTGATGGGAATTAAGCTCTAACCTATGAGAGTGCAACGGGAATTTCTGGACTTGAATCAGGGCCAACAATCCTACGGCTACACAGATAGTGAATCTGTGGTAGCAATTTAAACAATATCTTTTGAATGTCAGTTTATTAATAATCACAATTCTTCCTATTTTGCGTATTATTTTAAAGACTCCCCATATGGGATTCCGTGGGATTCCATAAAAGTGCAGAGCTGGTTGGGCTTCCCAAGTGGCGCTAGTGGTAAAGAACCTGCCTGCCAATGCAGGAGACACAAAAGACATGGGTTTGATCCCTGGGTTGGGAAGATCCCCTGCAGGAGGACATGGCAACCCACTCCAATATTCTTGCCTAGAGAATCCCATGGACAGAGGAACCTGGTGGTCCACAGTCCATATGGTCTCAGAGAGTTGGACAGGATGGAAACAACCGAGAATGTGCACACAGGTCTGGTCTAAATCCATGCATTCAGTTATTTTCACATATAACTTACGTAAACACTTGCTTTGGTTGATGTGTTTCCTTCCCAGATGTCTATGAACTCTGTGTAAGACTTAATTAACATTAAACTGAAAGGTTCACACTCTTCATTTCATGCTGATCTGCTCAAATAACAAACACCATTGGGTACTTTTGTATGTGGAAAAATGTTTTTGATTGTTTAATAATCTACAATCATCTTATAAAAATCAGTTTAATCTGTTAAAATTTTATACTGAGAGATTAATAAAATAAAAGCTTAAATCAAATAAAGCAAGTGAAAGTAAACCTTTAGTTGGACACCTTAATCTGTGAAAGGAAAATTGCCCTCCTGTGGAAATGATGAATAAAATCCTGTGTGCCAATGATATAAATCTTCATGCAAACAAAAGCTGATAATTATCAGTCTCTAAGTACTTAAAATTGTACCTCTCTCAGATCATGGCTGGGTGCATAATACATATTATGGCTGAGAATCTCCTGTTAATTTTCATTATGAGGCAGCTTAAGAATTTGATATGAGAAACGCATCATTAGAATATATTCAAACTCACTTCTGCCAATTGCCTAAACATGTTGAAACTGTTATATCATCCTAAATCATTTGAAGCAAACATCTTTAGTTTTAGTAAATACTGTATCTTTTAAAAACTGAATTCAGTGAAAATTTTTAAGTACAAGTAAATCAATATTTTATTTCTCTTTATCAATCTTTTCACTTAGGGTGGGGGAGAAAAGCATCCGATATACCAACAGTGCTTTAAGTCAGTGGATAGATATTTTGATTCTTAGCTTGTTTACTTCCCGATTCTACCCTATGATCAGGTGAGACACTTACCTTCCTCATGTGAATCCAAATCCTTTCTAGACACTGTGAAAACAGATATATGTTTAATAAATCTTGAAATAAATATTTGAATAATATAAAATGTTTTATTCTTACTGAAAACTAAGTGGCCACAAGGCAGATCTTGAAAGTGAGAGAGATAGGGTCTTTAAATGGTTCAGTCAGTTCAGTTGGTCAGTCATGTCCAACTCTTTGCGACCCCATGAATCGCAGCACACCAGGCTTCCCTGTCTATTACCAACTCCTGGAGTTCACTCAAACTCACGTCCTTCGAGTCGATGATGCCATCCAGCCATCTCATCCTCTGTCGTCCCCTTCTCCTCCTGCCCCCAATCCCTCCCAGCATCGGAGTATTTTCCAATAAGTCAGCTCTTCGCATGAGGTGACCAAAGTACTGGAGTTTCAGCTTTAGCATCAGTCCTTCCAAAGAAAACCCAGGACTGATCTCCTTTAGAATGGACTACTTGGATCTCCTTGCAGTCCAAGGGACTCTCAAGAGTCTTCTCCAACACCACAGTGCAAAAGCATCAATTCTTCGGCACTCAGCTTTCTTCACAGTCCAACTCTCACATCCGTACATGACTACTGGAAAAACCATAGCCTTGACTAGAAGGACCTTTGTTGACAAAGTAATGTCTCTGCTTTTGAATATGCTATTTAGGTTGGTCATAACTTTCCTTCCAAGGAGTAAGCGTCTTTTAATTTCATGGCTGCAATCACCATCTGCAGTAATTTTGGAGCCCCCAAAAATAAAGTCTAACACTGTTACCACTGTTTCCCCATCTATTTCCCATGAAGTGATGGGACCAGATGCCACAACCTTCGTTTTCTGAATGTTGAGCTTTAGGCCAACTTTTTCACTCTCCTCTTTCACTTTCATGAAGAGGCTTTTTAGTTCTTCTTCACTTTCTGCCATAAGGGTGGTATCATCTGCGTATCTGAGGTTATTGCTATTTCTCCCGGCAATCTTGATTCCAGCTTGTGCTTCTTGCAGCCCAGCATTTCTCATGATGTACTCTGCATATAAGGTTAAAGCATTCTAAAAACCTGACTGGTCATGTTAGAAAGTGGATAGTCAGGGCCACTCTCCTGGTTTTCTTTGTGCATACTAGAAAAAGATACTCTCTTTTGGCAAATTAGTTCCATGGGCTTCTGGCTTGAGAAGTAGATGACATCATGGTATAAATTTTTTTTAGAGTGTCTTTCTCTGGGCAGATGAAGTCCCTTTTTAGGATACATGAAGATTGTAGTCTAAATTATAGTCCCTCTTCCCTCCTTGGCCAAGAGCCCTGGACAGTAAATACTCTGTGCAAACATTTATGTTGGTCCTATGAATGGTGCAGAAGAGTTTAGTTTTAGAGGGATTGAAGAGTTATTAGGAAGATATTTTCCAAAAAGTTGTCAGCATACACTGTCTTCAGCACTGTAACAGTTAAGGCTCTTGCATTTAAAGTAACAGCAACTGACTTTGCTTAATATAGGCAATATTTATTGGAATAATATATGGTACTTCACAGTATGAAAGAAAAAAATTAATCAGCTTTTGAAGAGATAAGAATCAGGGCATTTCATAGATCAAGGTAGTAGGAACAAACTGGGTCTCTGATGACCTGGAGCAGTGTTTCTCAGTTCTCAGTGAAATTCACAATATCCTTGGCAATTTTAAAAATCTTGATGCTCAGGCCACATTCCAGACCAATTAAATCAGGGTCTCTTGGCTGGACACAGGCATCAATAATTTTTAAAATTGCTGAGGTGAAACAATCTTTAAAATTTCATTTGGGGTGATGAAAGCCAGCTGATTTTAGTTTTTTATGCCATTACATTTAAATTATATCTCATTATTGGATGGCAACTCTGACTCAGCGGACATGAGTTTGAGCAAACTCTGGAAGTCAATGAAGAACAGAGAAGCCTGGCATCCTGAAGTTCACGGGGTCACAAAGAATCAGACATGACTGAGTGACTGAACAACAACAAATACCATTATACTTAAAATTTGAATTCTGAGTTTGGGGGGGAAGAGAATCTTATTGTTCAAGTTTGGGTTTCATACCCACCATTTCTTAGACAGGAGAGGGAGAGGTAACCTGAACAACAGAAGACCCTGCTGTGTGCAAAGGGTCTGGAAAATAGAATCAGAAGGAATGGAAGCTGAGTATACAAAACCAACAGCAGTCTCCTATGGCTAGCTTTGTAATTAAGTAATATTGAACAAGAGAGGAGAGCAATTGGAAAAGTCTTTCATTTACAGTGTTTTCAGATTTTTCCTATCTCTTCTTAAGGATTATGTTGGGAATATATTTTTTTCTTTTTTTTAGGATGGTTGCTACTCTTACTGTAAATAGCAACACTGATTTTTTCTTTTTTAAGATACAGTGCATGGATGGGGGTATAAGCTTCTAAGTCTTAGTGTTACCCCATTCTCTTTTTTTATGAAAGTGTCCCTGAGGTCCTAGAGATGATCTGTACACTGTACAACTGTGACAATACAAGAACAGGCAAGGAGACAACTCTGGTCTGATTTGAAAATGAAAACTTCGCAGAGACTGTTTCATGTCTACATTATAATGGTCTTCCAAAATTCCTCCCAATTTTATCCCTATACCATAGAAACCTGTAAAACGATAATAGTAGAAAAAAGAAATTATTGAAGGAGAGATAGAAAAGAGGCGGCTTTTGATATTTCTCTTTAGGGTTCAGTTTAAAGTCTTTCTCCTCTTAATTTGTGAAAGTCCCACAAGCACTTGGAGATTCTAAGTTGTGGGTGCCCAGCAGGATTTTTAAACCTTTCTTTACCCTCTTCTAGATCATGCCAGTTTTATATTAAAAACCTAAATTGAATAAACTCTACATAGCAAATAAGGAAAAGGAGGTCGCTAATTTACTATATCCTTAGCTACAAAATAGGCTGCAAATACAAAACCCCTTCAGCTAAAAGTTAAGTGTCTCCAGAAGCCCTGCTTTGAGAAAGAAAAAAAGAAAAAGGAAAAAAGGCAGGATGTGAGGGATTCTCCAACATAAAAGCCTTTTAAGCAGAAGGACAAAGGAAGCTCGGGAAGCATTAGGCCTTGGAGAACAAGTTATTCATCATGAAGGGTTCTGGCTGGGAGAACAAAGAAAAAGACCTGGGCAGGTTTCAGAATCCCTTATGCCTCAAGCTGGCTTCCTAGAACAGTTCACCCTGATTTTGAATTTTAGACCTTTCCAACAGTGAGCACTTGTTTTAAGAGTTGTCAGTCACCTAGTTAGGAATCACAGCCTTTTCACATGTCTTGTAAGTGGTAACAATCTTTAGGGCAGGAGTAACTATACAGCTTAAGTGACAGATTCACCTTTTCTGGGTTATGAAGAGTTTTATACTTCTGGGTTTTACTTCCCTGAAGAATCATAGAGAAAAGTGATGTTATCGTGTATAACTGTGTGTAATGGGATACATATATGACCAGTTTATGGATAAAGTAAAATCTCTCTCAAAAGTATACTTAAAAAATACACATTGGTAGGGAGGAAGCATCTCCAAATTACAAATAGCCAAAAATTAAGAAAAAGAGCTATAACACTATTACCAAGTCCAAGCTCACTCTGCTCACTGCAAGATACACCAATAAATCCAGTAGATGATGTGATGAGGCAAGGAATACAACTTTATTGGGAAAGCTGACTGACCAAGAAGGTGGTAGATTAGCCTGTATGGCAGATCCTTTTATGGATCAGAGATGGGAGAGGTAAGGAAACAAAGTAAAAAGACCATTTAATTTCTTGCAAGTATTTCCTAGAATGACAAGCCTTAGGCAGGGGATGTGTTAGTTTCACTTCCTCACAGTCCTCCTGCAGGTGCGCTGACTCAGGTTTTCTCCCTGAGCCGCCCACTGTGTACACCAACAATAACAAGAGCAGCAAGATGAGGGTTAAAGTCACAGAAGCAGATCCGGTATGAATTCAAAATTAACCCTTACAGATAAAACACCAGGACAGAAACTTTAAAGCAAGGAGAGATAAGAAAGCCTTCCGCAGGGATCAACGCAAAGAAATAGAGGGAAACAACAGAATGGGAAAGACTAGAGATCTCTTCAAGAAAATTAGAGATACCAAGGGAACATTTCATGCAAAGATGGGCTCAATAAAGGACAACATGGTATGAACCTAAGAGAAGCAGAAGATATTAAGAAGAGGTGGCAAAAATACACAGAAGAACTGTACAAAAAAGATCTTCATGACCCAGATAATCATGATGGTGTGATCACTCACCTAGAGCTAGATATCCTGGAATGTGAAGTCAAGTGGGCCTTAGAAAGTATCACTACAAACAAAGCTAATGGAGGTGATGGAATTCCAGTGGAGTTATTTCAAATCCTAAAAGATGATGCTGTGAAAGAGCTGCACTCAATATGCCAGCAAATTTGGAAAACTCAGCAGTGGCCACAGGACTGGAAAAGGTCAATTTTCATTCCAATCCCAAAGAAAGGCAATGCCAAAGAATGCTCACACTACCGCACAATTGTACTCATCTCACACGCTAGTAAAGTAATGCTCAAAATTCTCCAAGCCAGGCTTCAGCAATACGTCAACCATGAACTTCCAGATGTTCAAGGTGGTTTTAGAAAAGGCAGAGGAAACAGGGATCAAATTGCCAACATCTGCTGGATCATGGAAAAAGCAAACATCTATTTCTGCTTTATTGACTATGCCAAAGCCTTTGACTGTGTGGATCACAATAAACTGTGGAAAATTCTGAAAGAGATGGGAATACTAGACCACCTGACCTGCCTCTTGAGAAACCTATATGCAGGTCAGGAAGCAACAGTTAGGACTGGACATGGAACAACAGACTGGTTCCAAATAGGAAAAGGAGTACATCAAGGCTGTATATTGTCACCCTGCTTATTTAACTTATATGCGGAGTACATCATGAGAAACGCTGGGCTGGAAGAAGCACAAGCTGGAATCAAGATTGCCAGGAGAAATATCAATAACCTCAGATATGCAGATGACACCACCCTTATGGTAGAAAATGAAGAGGAACTCAAAAGCCTCTTGATGAAAGTTAAAGAGGAAAGTGAAAAAGTTGGCTTAAAGCTCAACATTCAGAAAATGAAGATCATGGCATCCGGTCCCATCACTTCATGGGAAATAGATGGGGAAACAATGGAAACAGTGTCAGACTTTATTTTTCTGGGCTCCAAAATCACTGCAGATGGTGATTGAAGCCATGAAAATAAGACACTTACTCCTTGGAAGGAAAGTTATGACCAACCTAGATAGCATATTGAAAAGCAGAGACATTACTTTGCCAACAAAGGTCCATCTAGTCAAGGCTTTGGTTTTTCCAGTGGTCACGTATGGATGTGAGAGTTGGACTGTGAAGAAGGCTGAGCGCTGAAGAATTGATGCTTTTGAACTATGGTGTTGGAGAAGACTCTTGAGAGTCCCTTGGGCTGCAAGGAGATCCAACCAGTCCATTCTAAAGGAGATCAGTCCTGGATGTTCATTGGAAGGACTGATGCTAAAGCTGAAACTCCAATACTTTGGCCACCTGATGCAAAGACTCTACTCATTGGAAAAGACCCTGATGATAGGAGGGATTGGGGGCAGGAGGAGAAGGGGATGACAGAGGATGAGATGGTTGGATGGCATCACCAACTCGATGGATGTGAGTCTGAGTGAACTCCAGGAGTTGGTGATGGACACGGAGGCCTGGCGTGCTGCGATTCATGGGTTCGCAAAGAATCAGACATGACTGAGCGACTGAATTGAACTGAACTGAAGTGAGCTGAGGAAGAAGAAAGACACTTCTGGTGAGGTACCGCCTAGCCCCTAACCCAAAACACCTGCTTTCTGTATGGCAGAAAGAAACATACATATGAAACTGAAAATTTTTACTGACAACTCAAATTTGGAGAGAAATGGTCTTTTAAAGTGAATAAATATCACTGTGAAAAGTCAGAGAAAAACATTTGAAAGTAAAAATAAAAAAGTAATAGACATTCCTACTACCTCTGAAAAATCAGTGTTCACTAGGGCCAAAATTTCTTAGCAGTAGGAGAATGAGCTGCAGCCCATAAGAGTGAGATGGAAATCTTACAGTGTGAACATGTTGCAGAAAGGAGAACCCTCCGGGGCCCAAGAGTTGGCTCTTGTTTAATACTCGGAAAAGAATTGTCCAAGGAGACACACATGATGACACAGAAAGAAATTTAATAGGGAAGGGACCCCCAGATGGAGAGAAGGCTGGTAAGGGAACCCAGGACAACTGCTCTGCCCCGAGGCTCGCCATCTCAGGTTTTAAGGTGATGGGGTTGGTTTCATGTTGTCTCTGGCCTATCATTCTGACTCACGGTCCTTCCTGGTGAAGCACGCCTTGCTCAGCCATGATGGACGCCAGCAAGGAGGATCCTGCGAGGTTGGAAGGACACGTGGCTCTCCTTTTGACCTCTCCTAAATTCTTCCACTTGGTGATGGTTTGTTAGTTTCGTGTTTCTTATAGCATAGCATGCGCGTGGTTACTGTGGTGCCTGGCCAGGGTGGGTGGTTTCCATCAGGTTTCCCTTAACAACTGGGCTTGATATGCAGCGTTTGTGGCCTTTCAAAAGAATGAAGCAAGTTTAGAAACTCAGCAAATGCTGAATGTCCTCCCAACTGAATGCTACTCCATCTTTATTCTCTTAGATTGCAGCAAAATAGATAAGAAGTAGTAGCCAGAATTCCTATAAAAGTGTGGAAGAGGTGGAAACATGGGATATACAAGGGGCCAATTGTCATAGATAAATAAGAAAGCGTATAAGAGAATTTACTCATACTATATTAGAGAATTCCCTGGAATTCTCTTGTGTCAACAACCTCAGATATGTGGATGATACCACTCTAATGGTAGAAAGTGAAAAGGAGCTAAAGAGTCTCTTGATGAGGTGAAGGAAGAGAGTGAAAGAGCTGGCTTAAAACTAAATATTAAAAAAGCTGGGATCATGGCATCCCATTAGTTCATGGCAAATAGAAGGGGAAAACGTGGAAGCAGTGACATATTTCCTCTTCTTAGGCCCTACAATCACTGCAAATGGTGACCATGAAATCTGAAGACCATTGCTTCTTGACAGGAAAGTATGACAAAACTAGACAGTGTGTTGAAAAGAAGAGACATTACCCTGCTGACAAAGGTCCATATAGTCAAGGCTATGTCTTCCCAGCAGTCACACACGGTTGTGAGAGCTAGACTGCAAAGAAGGCAGAATGCCAAAGAATTGATGCCTTCCAACTGTGGTGATGGATAAGACTCCGGAAAGTTCCCTGGACAGCAAGGAAATCAAACCAGTCAATCTTAAGGGAAATCAACCCTGAATACTTGTTGGAAGGACTGATGCTGAAGCTGAAGCTCCAGTATTTTGGTCATCTAATGTGAACAGCCACTCATTGGAAAAGTCCCTGAAGCTGGGAAAGATTGAGGGCAGAAGGAGAAGAGGGCATCAGAGGATAAGATGCCTGGATGGCATCAATGATGCAAAGGACATGAACTTGGGCAAACTTCAGGAGCAGGTGAGGGACAGGGAGGTCTGGCATGCTGCAGTTCATGCGACTGCAGAGTTGGACAGAACTCAGGCAACTGAATAATAACATATTAGAGGAAGCAGGAATTCTGGGTAAATAAGCCAATGTTTAATTCTCAGCAAGATGAGATGTAAAGGTACAGAGACTGTATTAGTTATATTTTCTCCTGTGACAAACCACCGTAACTCAGTGGCTTAAAATAACAAGCATTCATTTCATTTATAGTTCTGGAGTTTGGTAAATTAGTCTGTGCTCAGTTAGGCAGTTCTGGATTTAGCTAGGCTTAGATTTCAGTCTGTTGTCAGTTGCCAGACCATCTGGGGACTGACTGGTCTAAGATCGCTCAGCTGGGACTGTTCATCTTGATTCCATATGGTCTGTCACCCTTCAGCAGGATAACCCCAGGCTTGTTCACATTCTGGCTGGACAGAGGTGAATGAGAGGAATCAGAAGTATACAGTCTTTTGAGGCCTAGTCTTTGAATAAGTGTACCATATTCCTTTGATCAAGAAAGCGACATGTCCTAACTAAAGGGATGGGGAAATAGATTCACCTTCTTCTTGGGAGAAGCTGCAAAGTCACATTTGACTGAAGCATTGACATAGGGTCAGGAAGATCCACTGGAGAAGGGATAGGCTAACCAGTCTAGTATTCTTGGGCTTCCCTGGTGGCTCAGCTGGTAAAGAACCTCCCTGCAATATGGGAGACATGGCTTTGATCCCTGGGTTGGGAAGATTCCCTGGAGAAGGGAAAGGCTACCCCCTCTAGTATTCTGGCCTGGAGAATTGGACTGTATAGTCCATGGGGTTGCAAAGAGTCGGACACGACTGAGCAACTTTCACTTTCACTTCACTATTGATATAGGGAGGCTATGCAAACACACTATCACAAAAAGATTAAATAAAAAGAGACATCACAACCCCATCAGATCATCCAATCGAACTGTAATAAAACTCAAATAACAAAAGAAAACTTCCCAAGATACAATATAAATTCTGTAACTCAATATAATGGAATGAGAAGAATAGAATTAAGCAATAATGAGAAGCAGTAGAATAAGGAGCAAAGTGAGATTAAAAAAATAGCAAATAAAATAAGTACAACAGCAAACTCCCTTACAGATTTGACAAATAAATTAGAAACAGCAAAAATACAGTAAGGAGCTAAAATGAAATCATCAGCGTTGAGGAGAGATGATCACAGTGAAAGGAGAAGGGATAAAAAACAAAAACTTTTCAAAGCATGGGTAGAGACAGCTTACAAATATGAAGGACAAAGAAAATAAAATATAAAGTTAATTGATGTACCTGAAGTACAGAAGTCAACAAATAAACCTGAAAAAACAAGTACAATTCTGAAGAAAAATTTCCCTGTGTAATGGTTTCTTTCAAGCTTCTCTAAGTGTGTTCAATGTTAGAAGACAATGGAACTTCTAAAGATTTCTAAAGGAGACCTGTGATCAAAGAATATTGCCCATATTCAGCTAAGTATTCATTTTGGAATTAAAGCAATAGGAAAGCATTTCAAACATGGAAGAACTCAGGGGATATAAAACCCCCAAATTATTCTACAATAAATGAATAAACTGAAATTCAACTCATCATGAGACGAATCCAAATAAAGAACTCAGAAATGAAAAAGTAGTAGACTGGTCAGATCATTGAATCCACTTAAATTTGGGCTACATTTAACTGGGTGAATTATGAGTAGAGAACAGAAAAAAAATCTTACAAATTTTGACAGAGAAAAATAATATAATAACAAAATAATATTAAAATAAAACAAATATATAATTATAATAATATAACTAACAATAATATCTGTGCTTATCCTCATGCTTTTTTTCTTAACAAACTGTAATCAATACTGTTTTAAAAGAAACATACAAAAATAAACACAACATATTGACATCCTTTAACAATGTTCTTGGTTATAGAGATCTTTAGAAACTAGTATTAAAGAAGCATTAATCAGCCAGTTCTTCAGTTTGCTTTCTTGCATCAAAGTCTTATCGATTAAAATATCTTTCTGTACCAAATAATAATGAACATTTATTGAATATATGCTCTCATTATTTTGCATCTAATAATCAATTTAATCCTTATAACAACCCTATGAAAAAGCTTTTACCTTTCCCCCTGATTTTATTTGTGAGAAAACTGAGACAAAGAAAGAGTATTTAACTTGCTTACTTCACTTGAGAATTTTGAGGATTTGTACAAAAGCTAAGTCAGGGCTCTTTATATAATGATAGATGGATCCTAATATTATATACTGTTTCTCTACCAAACTATTTATTTAGCTATTTTTTTGTAATAGCAACCCACCCAGTATTCTTGCCTGGGAAATCCCATGGGCAGAGGAGCCTGGCTGGAGTCCATGGGTTCTTAGAAGAATTGGACATGACTTAGTGACTAAACAACAATAGAATGAGAGATATCCAGAATGACATTTTCTAAGTTGTTGATTATTTCTGGTGGTGGCGTTTCCTTCTTTTAAAAAAATTTCTGAATTTCTTGCATTTATTCTTTTTGCCATGAAAATATATTGATTTTATAAGGTGCCAATACAGCTATTATTTTTGGAAAAATGATATGGTTATTTTCTTCCTATTGTGTATAGTAAGTGAACATACTGAAAGACCTAATTTATGACAAACTCTGATCTTGATCTCTTGGCCTGACTCTGTTTTTTTCAGAGCATGTTATTAAAACACATATGTAGCAATTACTGGAACACAAAATATGTTTCATTTTAAAATTGAGATATAGTGTAGATGCAATAGGCTTTCGTGGTGTCTCTGATTGGGTAAAGAATCTGCCTGCAATGGAGGAGACCTGGGTTTGATTCTTGGGTTGGGAGATCCCCTGGAAGAGAGAATGGCTGGCTACCCACTCCAGTATTCTTACCTGGAGGATTCCATGGACAGAAGAGTCTGGTGGACTATAATGCAAAGAGTCAGACAATGATTGAACGACTTTCACATGGGTACATAAAATGGACAAATTTTACATGTATGTATTCATCCCAAACCATGAAATTTCTTATTGCATGGATAATCTGTACAGATTTTCCTGTTCTTGTGAAGGAATGATGGAACTATCCTGGTGAGATCTCTCTGGGACCAAAATAGAAGGAAACTCCAAAATTGAAGTGTTTATAGTCCAGACTTATGCAGGGAATTAAAAGGAGTTTAATAGTCACCAAAGTATTTGGGTTGGAACTGTGTAAGGTTTAAAAAATGAAAATGAGGCAATTATTTCAGAACTACAGAGTAATTGCATTTGTGCTTTACAACTGAAGATAAATGAGGCTGTTTCTATCATTCTAGTCTGGTTGACCTATATAGTGGGTTATGAAATTAGAACTATATACATATATACATGTATATGATTGTGTTTTATCACTGATCTCTCAGTTAAAGAATTAGAAACACTAGGAGATGTATCGGAGAAGGCAATGGCATCCCACTCCAGTACTCTTGCCTGGAAAATCCCATGGACGGAGGAGCCTGGTGGGCTGCAGTCCATGGGGTCGTGAAGAGTTGGACGTGACTGAGCGACTTCACTTTCACTTTTCACTTTCATGCATTGGAGAAGGAAATGGCAACTCACTCCAGTGTTCTTGCCTGGAGAATCCCAAGAACGGGGGAGCCTGGTGGGCTGCCATCTATGGGGTAGCACAGAGTCAGACACAACTGAAGCGACTTAGGAGCAGCAGTAGCAGGAGATGTATACAAACATGTGTCAAGGAATTTGTGTTTATTATAAGGATTTGACCTTACACAATTTTGAAAGCTGGTTAAGCAATTTCTTTCTGCCATTTCATTCTATCCATGGCAAGAATGCTGAAGTGGTTTGCTGTTCTATTTCCCAGTGGACCACGTTTTGTCCGAACTCTCCACCATGACCCATCTGTCTTGAGTGGCATTACACGGCATGGCTCATAGTTTCATTGAGTTAGACAAGGCTGTGATCCATGTGATCAGATTGGTTAGTTTTCTGTGATTGTGGTTTTCATTCTGTCTGCCCTCTGAGGGATGATGATAAGAGGTTGTTGAATTGGACATGGGACAATGGACTGGTTCAAAATTGGGAACAGAGTATGTCAAGGCTATATATTGTCACCCTGCTTATTTAACTTATATGCAGAGTATGTCATGCAAAATGCCAGGCTGGATGAAGCACAAGCTGGAATCAAGATTCCTGGGATAAATATCAATAACCTCAGATATGCAGATGACACGGCCCTTATGGCAGAAAGTGAAGAGAAACTAAAGAGCCTCTTGATGAAAGTGAAAGAGGAGAGTTAAAAATCTGGCTTAAAACTCAGCATTCAAAAAATGAAGATCATAGCATCAGGTCCCATCGCTTCATGGCAAATAGATGGGGAAACATTGGAAACAGTGACAAACTTTATTTTCTTGGGCTCCAAAATCACTGCAGATGGTGACTGCAGCCATGAAATTAAAAGATGCTTTCTCCTTGGAAGAAAAGCTGTGACACACCTAGGCAGCAAAAAAGCAGAGACATTACTTTGCTGAAAAATGACTGTATAGTCGAAGCTATGGTTTTTCTAATAGTCATGTACGGATGTGAGAGTTGGACCATAAAGAAGGCTGAGAGCTGAAGAATTAATGCTTTTCAACTGTGGTACTGGAGAAGACTCTTGAGAGTCCCTTGAACTGCAAGAAGATCAAACTAATCAGTCCTAAAGGAAATCAATCCTGAATATTCACTGGAAAGACAGATACTGAAACTGAAGCTCCAATACCTTGGTCACCTGATGCGAAGAGCCAACTCATTGGAAAAGACCTTGATGTTGGGAAATGTTGAAGACAGGAGGAAAAGGGGACGACAGAGGATGAGATGGTTCTTGGATGACATCACTGTCTCAATGGGCATGAATTGAGCAATCTCCAGGAGATGGTGAAGAACAGGGAAGCCTGGTGTGCTGCAGTCCATGGGGTTTCAGAGTTGGACATGACTGGGCCACTGAACAACAAGCAGTTTCTTTAAGGTCTTTGTCTTTAAGGTCCTTGTCTGATCTGGAGCTTAAATTTCACAAAGCAGGCAGATATGAGGGAAGATGGGCATGAAGTGGAGATATCAAGAGTGAGCGAAAACCTGCAAGGATGAGCTGGAATCCATGAGGATGGACTGAAACACATCAGTTCTTATTGTCCCTGACTTTGGTAGTAGTATTGGCCCTGTAGAAGCTGAGGCCGTATGTCAAGAAGCTAATCACATACCCCTGACCCAGGAGTTGGAGAAACTAAGGGAGGGTCCGGGTGGAGGTAGAGTACCTGCAGGCTTAGCTGATGCCTCAGAGCAAGGTGAGTCAACCCCTTGATAGTAAAGTGGATGAATTACAAAAGGACTACTCTTTCCTGGTGCCATTACGATCTCCCACAAGAATCTCTGAGACCCACCTTAACAGAAACATACAAGACAGAGTTCTAGGAAATGTAGTTCAGCTTAGCCAAGTTCACATGGATTGAAAACTGTACAAAACTATCATATGAATTGAACTGCTCTCTATGACAGGCAGAAAAACTCTACTTAAAGAGTTAATTATTTTTAATCACCTCCTAAGACATTAAGTTCATTCAGAGATCCTGCTTTCTGCTTTTCAAATAAATGATGGACCTGAAGCTGTATTTTTATTGCATAATTATTTTGAGTTACTGGATTTTGAGTTCCCCTAGAAAGTGTCTGTATCATGTAAAAAATTACCATATGAATGAGATCATGCTTGTATTGCTCTCCTACATCAGTTAATATCATGTATACAAAATGTAGACTTGTGCTGGACTTTCTAATATCTGAAAGGTGTAAAGACACTGATACGTAATCTTTGGAATGTGTGGAAATTGTGGCTAGATAATATGATATAAAGATGAAAGGAAAAGACAGATGGATGATAGTTCTGTTTGTTTCTTTTTTCCTTGGTAAATTTAGGTTTGAGGGAAAAGGGCTCACAGTAGTCCTTTCATTTGCTTTTGTTTCTTTTCATTCATATAATATTTAAAATTCACCCTTGAAATTCACTTTCATCCATATGTCTACATATAAGGGAAACAGAATGCTACCATTTATTGCATAGTTTCTTCTTAATTTTATTATTTACACAACAGATAACACAGCATCATCTCTTTATATCCTTCCTGCTGATTGCCTACATCATTCTTTCAGGCTTCTCTCTTTATGCCAATCTTGCTCCAATTGAACTTCATCTGTTCTGAATAATTTCAGTCTTTACTTATGAAAAGCTTTGGTAAGGTTTGTTTGCTTTTCTATATGAGAAATGACTGTGATGACCTGAAAAGTCTAGAAGTGTTGGTTCATGAAGTGCCTATTTCAGAGAGCAGGTGTCTGTCTCAATGGTGCAGTCAGTCATCTTAAAACACATTTTAAAAGCAGAGATTAATATAAAAGGATGACAATGCATAGTCAATTAAATTTAAGCATAGGAGAGCCTTCCTGAAATTAGAATCTTACTTATGTGGTAGAAAAGAGCCAAGTAGTCATCAAAAAATAGATTGTCAGCATTGAATCCACATCCCCACTTCTTGCTGAGCACTTTGTAAGCTATGTTAACCCATTCCAGACAAGAGAATTTTATTGCATTTGCATAATTATTTTAGCCTATTCCACAAAGAATTTTAGGTGGTCTGCAAAAATACAAAAAAGGTACAAAGGATATAATCAGTATAGAAGAAATGAGCACTACCAAAATAGAGCAATAAATGGAAAATCAGATTAATGCATAAAAAGGCACATGCAAATTTCCATAGTGCTGTTTTAAGTATCTATTGGAAAAAGCCAATGTGATCAGTTGTACACTTCATATGGTCCATATAGGAAGATATCCAATTGACAACTATCCAGACTGAAGATATTTCGTCTCTCAATGCTGAGACTACAGATAGATGGGGCACATGTATGCCCTTGTAACTCCAAGATTTGAAGGGTTTCATTCCTTGTTTAATTATTCCAGGAGACTCACTGAAGTCAGGGGCTGCAGGACCCTAACCGGTGCTTTGCACTCAGTGAACTCTGAGACGTCCACGGGGTGATAGACATGGGATGGAGCGGACGCTAAATTCAAGTGGAATTATGGGTATATTTTTGCTTAAAATTTTGATTTTAGAATTTTATATTTGATCCAAGTTACTGGGTTATTGCTGGCTGAGGGAAGATAAGGGGCATAATTGAATGGAAAATAAGTCACCTGTTCTCTTAGCATGTCAAACAAAGCTTTATCCTTCAAGTGAAGAGGCCGTGTTGGGGAATAACTTCCCCGCCATACGGCAGTGTAATCCAGTATCTTCTCTTCCTATGTGCAGAGAAATGTACTGTCTTTTGAGGGCTGGCATGGCCAGGAGCAAGGAAGTATTCTCTTTCCCTATAAGGACAATTTCCAGAAGTTGCACATGGCACTTTCCAAAAGTTACATATTTCTACTTACATCCCACTAGTATAATCTTAACAAAATAATTATATCCAGCTGCAAGGAAGGCTGAGAAAGATGATCATGATTCAAGGTGGTCATATGCCCTGTTGAAAATAACGGGATCTTTGTCTAAGGGCTTCCCTAGTGGCTCAGATGGTTAAGAATCTGCCTGCAATGCAGGAGACCGGGGTTTGATCCCTGGGTCAGGAAGATCCCCTGGAGAAGGAAATAGCAACCCACTCAAGTATTCTTGCCTGAAGAATTCCATGGACAGAAGAGCCTGGCGGGCTACAGTCCATGGGGTCACAAAGAGTCAGACACGACTGAATGACTTAACACTTTCACTTTTCACTCCTGTCTAAGGATAAGAGATAATGGGTATTTGGAAACTGTTGCCTACTTGCCTCTGTCATAAGGGATACAGTCCAGAGTTTGGTTTTAAGTTTGAAATATCAATTATATAGGAGGAGAGGTAATTGGATATTCAATGAAGGAAAACAGAGGCTGTGGATTTGTGAGCCATGTATGTGTTATTTGCAATTACACAATTGAACGAGATTAGGCAGTGAATTTATAGACAGAAGAGAAGAGGAGCCAAACTTCTGAGACATGGGGCTCTCTAATAGTTAGCAGTTGATGAGAGAAGAATTTACACCATGGGATTAAAGAGGAGTGGTAAGTGTGGTTTACGAGGAAAACTGGGAAGTGGTTTCATGGGAGTCAAAGGAAGAAAGTGTTTCAAGAAAAAGGAAGTGTTCCACAGTGTCAGTTGCCATTCGGAGATTTGGTATAGTGAGAATGGAGAGCTGACAATTGACTTTAACAAGATGAATATCACGGGTAATGAAGCAGAATGGTTTCAATGAAAGCGAAGGGACAATAGCCTGACTACAATGAATTAAGAAGTGAGGAAGAGGATATAACAGGTACTGGAAAATTCTTTTGATGAATTTTTCTATAAATGGAAGCAAAAAATGAAGTGATTAAGGGAAGATATTAAAATGGGAGATAATACACCATGCTTGTATTCTGACTGGTATTATACAGAAGAATCGGAAAACTTGTGGGAAAAGGACTGAGAATTGTGTAAGCTATCTCCTTGATAAAGTAACTAGCGCACTAGTGGCCTGAGATAAGAGAAGGGAAAGAGAAGAGAAAATTTGTCACCTTTAATAGAAGTAAAACACGTGACTATAGATTAAATGTGGTGGTGGAAATATCTGCAGAGAAGGAATTAGGGAGGAGAGTGTTGAAAGATTGAAGAGCATGGGAAAGATGTAACATAGTCTTCTTAAGAGTGAAAAACTGATTTCATGAGTAATACATAGAGGGTGGCTGGCAGAATTGGACTAAAATGAGATATATACAATTAATTCTGGTATGTTTTTCTCCAGTCATGTTCAGATTGTTGGATAAATATGTGAAGTTGGAATCAAGTTAGACTTGGCCAGAATTAGGATTTTTCTAAGCAAATAAGGAAAGGAATAAAGTGATGGAGGAATTTTACAGAGGCGTGGACTATAGTGATGTTTCATTACATCTAAACTGGGTATGAAGGAAAAGGTGAGGAAATAAGAAAAATTACTGACATTGAAAAGTGAAGAAGGCATAATAAGGGCCTCTTTAGAATGTGCTTCCGGAGAAGGCAGTGGCACCCCACTCCAGTACTCTTTGCCTGGAAAATCCCATGGACAGAGGAGCCTGGAGGGCTGCAGTCCATGGGGTCGCTGAGGGTTGGACACGACTGAGCGACTTCACTTTCACTTTTCACTTTCACGCATTGGAGAAGGAAATGGCAACCCACTCGTGTTCTTGCATGGGGGAGCCTGCTGGGCTGCCGTCTATGGGGTCACACAGAGTCGGACACGACTGAAGTGACTTAGCAGTAGAATGTGCTTCAGCTGGTAAAGAATCTGCCTGCAATGCAGGAGACCTGGGTTGGGAAGAGGCCCTGGAGAAGGGAAAGGCTACCCACTCCAGTATTCTGGCCTGGAGAATTCCATGGACTGTATAGGCCATGGGGTTGCAAAGAGTTGGACATGGCTGAGCAACTTTCACTTCACTTAGAACATCCATACCATAATCCCCAGAATCTTTGGAAATGTTATGTTATGCGGCAAAAGGGACTTTGCAGATGCAATTATGATCACAGACCTTGAGGTGGAGAGGTCTTCCTAGGTTATCTGGATGATTCCAATCCTACCACATAAACTCTTAAAAGTTTAGAAGCAGAGGGGAGATGAAGTGGAGGGAAAGTGAAAAAGATATGAAGAATGAGAAGGACTTGGTCATCTGACACTGGTTTTGAAGATGGAGAGTGGGCCATAAGCCAAGGGGTGTGAGGGACCTCCAAAAGCTGAGAATAAGCCCTGCTAACATCTAGCAAGGAAAAGAGATCTCAGTCTTAGGACTGCATGGAACAGAATTCTACCTGCAACCTGAATGAGCTTGGCGGTGGAATCATCCCAAGAGCCTTCAGTGAGGAAAGCAGTCCCACCAAAACCTCGCTTTGGGTCTTATGTGACCCCAGCAGAGAACCAGCTGAGCCACACTGTTCCCAGATTTCCGACCTACAGAAACTGAGATAATGAACAGGTGTTATTTTCAACCACTATATATGTGGTAATCTGTTATAGCAGCATTAGAAAACTCATACAGATGAGGATTGTCAATTGATTGGAGGTATCAGTTGGGAGACAGATGGAGGTAAGTGTTCTACAGTAAGTAAATTAGAAAGATACAAGATTTTGGTCTCTAAGTGGGATACTAGAAATCGATATTTTGTTTGTGGTGTGCTTACTGATGACATGTTGGCAGAGATAGGGTAGGATAATAAACTGTTGGAGTGGAGTTGCCTAGGTAGTCTTAGATGGATGATGACAAGCAGAATAAGGGTATAATCTAGGCACTAAAGTTAAAAAAAAAATAAAAAGGAGGCTAGTTGATCAGAGGTCGTTATAGGAGTGCAACACGGAATACTAGTGGTGGGAGGGTTGATGGAATGTCCTTGAAGCAAGTTAGAGCTTTTAAGGAAGAATAAAGATGCCAATTACCAGAAGAAAGAGAAGAATAAGGAAGACATTTCTGAGTGCTATAGTGTATGGATGGAAAAAAAAAAAAAAGGCCCTGAAGTCTATTTGCTGAAGGACAAATAGATTTTTCATGGATAACCAGTTTTCAATTATAAGAAGGTAAAGAGAAATTTAGGGAAGAGGTTGAGAACGCAATGTAGCACAGTGGTAGAGTTTGAAAGATAGGAAAGGACAGAAACTGGGTCAGTGTGGAGAGTGTATAGATGTGTTTGTAAGTGAGGGATGAGCCAGAAGGCTTGGATTTCTTGTCTTGCAGTGACTACAACAAGCTAGAAAGTAGGGCTTAATGAAGTACGAACTTTGATGGTCCTTTTGAAGAAGTTGAACAATCATTCTAATGTATTCTTTTTCTTACAAGAGGTCTCTTAGGCAGTATATTGCTGCGTGAGGCAGCAGTACAGCAGGGGAGATGCCCTGTCTTATCAAAGCATGTATGACTTTGAAGGTCCTATTTACAGAAGACAGCAGGCGGTTACGTTGTTGTTTTAGAGACCTTGGGAAGTCAACACCTCAGAGAACCCTCTACCAAGGGTTGGCATGAAAATGTTCGTTACTCAGTCATGTCCAACTCTTTTGCAACATGATGGACTGTAGTCCACCAGGATCCTCTGTCCATGAAATTTTCCAGGCAAGAATACTGGACTGGGTTGCCATTCCCTTTTCCAGGTGATCCTTCCTGGCCAGGATTCAAACCAGAATCTTCTGCATTGCAAGCAGGTTCTTTACTGTCTGAGCCACCAGGAAAGACTACAGGTTGGCATGAAAGTGAAGTGAAAGTCAGTCAATTGCGTCTGACTCTTTGCAACCCTGTGGACTATACAGTCCATGGAATTCTCCAAGCCAGAATACTCGAGTGGGCAGCCTTCCTCTTTTCCAGGGGATCTTCCCAACCCAGGGATTGAACCCAGGTTTCCCGCAATGCAGGCGAATTCTTTACCCCCGAGCCACAAGGGAAGCATAGAGTATAGAAATTAGACTTGTTTATACTCCCCTGACTTTCCGACTAGTCAAAAAGGAAAACTCTATCCTGTAATTTTATACACAATGAAAAAAATGCCTTAAAATTTGCATATCTATTTTCAAAATCTGTTGTGTGTTCCAAATACAGAGGTTCTACATTGCTTCTTAGAGCTAGTTTTCTTTATAACAATGCTTTCATCCTTTATTCACTTTCTAAAGAACCAGGTTAAAATAGATTGATCACTCATACTTTCTGTCCTAAGGAGAAAGTTTTATCTTTAATTTAGGAAAAACCATTTTCTAAATATGACTTCCCCTTAGTAGTAAAGAAACTCAGGGAGGAAGGATATAACTTAATATTAGTAGATGTTAATTCTCTAAATAAAGGATGCTTTAACGTTTGTGAGAGCTCATTTTTCAGTCCATAACTTACAGGGACTTTTTGTTTCCCTCCTGGAATGTTTATAGCCCTCTGTTTCAATGGTGATGAATAACTCCATAAAAGTGTAGTCAGGGCAAGAAAGAAGAGATGCAATTCATATTCATCAGCAAATCCCTCATCTGAAATCACTTATATCACCCATCATATTGATTACTGTCCAAAGAACTGATGACTAGCAGTATAACAGGTATATAACTTAAGTAGTACAAAATCTTACATAATGTATGATGACAGTTAAATAATGTGGTTTTTGAATATATATGATTTGGACTGAAATGAAGTCATAGAAGATTAGATATCAGCAGAATATATTCTTTTTTTCCCCTTAGAATTCCATTTTAGAGTTAGTATTCAGAAAACTGTAATTTGTGAGCAAAAATAAGCTGAATTGTTTGGAAAAAGGGCAGACTGCAAAATTGTTCCCATCATATGGCCATGGCACTTCAAAATAACTACACCATGGGAGTGTCTTCGATGCTGGTTACATTGCTCTTTAGGAGTCTAGATGCCCACTGGTAACGCAAAGAGGCTGGGTGTTTCAGGGCTGTGTTTGAGAAACTGTCTTATACATAATGAGGGAAGTGTTTTCCACTTCTGTGTTGCATTGGGATGAAGTAATAGTCATTTACTGCCCTGGAAATAACCTCATGCCATTACTTTACTTCTCAAATGATATACCTGGCTCGCCACTATTACTCACATTTCATTTGGAACTCTAAGTTCAGGCCTATTAATAATAAATTCTTATTAACCTTTTCTAAAGGACAAGGGTGAAACTTTCCTGACAGCTGGATTGATTTCCATATTTTGAATATCTTTCCATTGATCAACCTCTTCAGAAAGCCTTTCAAGGAAAGACCAAGTGTTTCAATTCTATTTCTTCTTGTTTCAACACTTAATCTCCAACATTCTTTCACTTCCGTTAGTATTAAGTCCATCGTCCAACACAGATATAAAACGTTTTGAAATCCATAAAAAATCATGAACAGATATTTCTAATAATCAACAGCCAAGGGAAATGTGCTACAGATGTTTTTAACATATTGAATTTTAGGAGAAAAGATATTTCCATTTCAAAACTGTCAAAGAGATGTGAACGTGTGAGATATATGGAGAGAATATCTTTAATTAGGATTTTTCGTACCTTGAACTCTCTCTCTTCTAAATTATAAACTAAGTTTTGGTCCATATAGCTTATTCCTATCTTCTTAGTCTCTTCAGGTTTGTGCAGCTCAACCATGATAGCCTGGAGCTTAATCGGCACAGGCATCTACCTTCCCTACATTGTGCTTGTCAGCCTATCTTTGGATCACTAGTTATCTCACTGTGAGTGATTTCCAAGCCTCTTGGAGAGAGTCAAATGTAGAGTAAGTAGACTTTGGATGAGCTAAACATCCTGTTTCAACTGGTGATGTGGTAAATTATTTTTCAGCTTCAATTCAGCCAAGATTTTTCAGAGCCTGATAATGGTACTGTAAGGATGCCAGATTTTCAGTGCCACCCTTATCATATTTTCCCAGGAAAGGTGCTCACTTAGTTTTTATTCATAGCCTAATTACAAGCCTTCAGTCAGGACAATCTTTACACCTATTTGTGTGGTACCCATTTTGCTTTCAAGGAGCTCAGAAAGAAAGGCTAACATTTTGTAAGTTAGTCAATAAGAAGCAAATTCAACCTATTTTTGCTTTTGCTTCTGGGTCATAGTTTGGTAAATAGTAACAGCATTTAGAGTCATTTGTTTTCTAAAGCAAAACTTGGATATTATCTGTTTATATTAAAAATAACAACCACAACAACTGGAATAAATCCTCCTGAATATAACAAAGTAGCACGGTAATAGTTCAATGGAAATATTGGCTTTTACTGATAAGGGTTTTAAAATTATCAGCTTACTGGGAATCATGAAATAGTTTTAGCATTTCTTAGCAAGATCACAGATTACAGATAATTTTCATGGCCTTCTAAACATTTCAATAATACATTTTTTTTCTGAAAGTAAAGAATGTATTTTAATGTTTAGAGAATTCTGGGCCATAGTGTTCTCAGTGTATAGTGATGTAACAGATTCCACTGCGTATCAGAGGTGACTCAGCCTGTGGCTCTAGAAACAAAATCAAATAGGATGAGATAAAATTCTGACTTGCCATAACAAGTGCTCGTGGCTGTGCTCTGCCCAAAGAACTACCTGCCTCATCAGGCTAAAAATTGCCCCCTGTGAGTTGGTGCTAATCTTATTTGGATGTGTTCATTTTGCCTTGGCCTGGGTTATTTTCAACCATTTAAATTATTTCATAATTCCAATATTTTTCAAGATAGTGACTTGTGAATTTTACCATATGCTATAAATATACAAGCCATGCTTCTTACCACCATATAAAATCACTTGCTAACTTATATTTCCTCTTTAATCAAGTGTTTATTGAATATTAACTGAGTACAAGACACTGTACTAGGCATTGAGGATAAAATGAAGAACAGAAATAAATCAGGTGTCTGGTCTCTAGGCTGTACAGTCCTTAAAGAAAAGAGAGGGTTGAAATATTCAACCCACTAAGGAAATAGAATGATCATACATGCCAGTTTGCTCAGGCGAACCTGGTCTGAGCATTTTGTAATTGTATAATTATCAACAGGACACTTTTTGTTTCAAATTTTTTTTTGGTTTAGAAAATAAAAATAGTCATCCTAAAAAAAATGATTACTTAAGTGTTGTGGAGGGATAAAATCTGGTTTATGAGAGAGGGTCAGAGAAAGACTAGAGTCACTCCTTTACTTAAGAGCTGACTAGGGTAGAGGAGAGGGGGGCACTTCTCAGACTGTGAACAGCAAACAATTGGACTTTAACAGGGGTACCTCTAATATCAACAACAGAGATCCCAGGGAGCAGAGATGTGCTTCCCAAAAGCTGTCTTGATAGTGTGTGACTTTAGAGAAATCTTCATGCAGACTAAGCCATCATTTCAATTTCTTTGATAAAAAGGTTTAAACACTTGAATGATAAAGGGACAGGCACAAAAGCATCTAACTAGTCCCTCAGCTGCAAATTGAGATGAAAAGCAGTGCCATGCCTTTTAGCCACTAAGACCTTGGGTTTCAAATTCAGAAGACTTTGGTTTTAACCCCAGGTCTACCACTGATCACTTGTCTTGTGATCTCCAAGCTGTACAACTCTTGAAGGCTCACATTCTTGTTTTACGAGGAAAAGAATTAATGTGTGTGAACTGCTTAGACAAATGCTTGCACACAGGAAAAACTCTGCTCATGTTAGTTGTTATTCTGCACTCTGACTCAATCACTGTGCATGACCCCATCCTTAACAGTGTTTAAAGAAATATACTTTGTTAGCTAAAATATAATTAAAAACATTTCAGAGTCTTAACCTACTCCCAGGAGAATGGTCAAAGGGAGGGGATGCCTAATCATATTAATTTCCAGGGGCTGCCTTATCAAATTACCACACACTGGGTATCTTAAACCAACAGAAATTTCTTCTTTCACAGTTCTGGAGGCTAGAAGTCTAGATCAAGGTATCAGCTGAGCCCCGTTTCCTTTGGAGGCTCTAGACTCTAGAAGAGACCCTAGTTGTTATCTTTTCCAGTTTCTTGTGGCAGTAGATGTTCCTTGGCTTGTGGTGGCTGCCTCCAGTCTCTGCCTCTGTCTCTGAACAGCCTTCTCCTGTGTGCTTCCAACTTATCCCCCTCTGCCTTTTCTTACATAAGGACATTCGTGACAGCATTTAGTGCCTACCTGGATAATTCAGGATAGTTTCTTCATCCCCAAACTTAATCATAAATCAGATAGTAATCACAGGTTTCAAGGATTAGGATATGTTCAGATCTTTTAGGGGATATCATTCAGCCCATTACACTTATTAAATGTAAAATGCATCCTTCCCATAGCAGCCACCCTTTATATCCTCCCCAGTGATGCTGGTCATTCCTAGAAACTCTGCTCCACTCTCTCAAATCCCAATCCTGGAAAAATTCCTAACACAGAACTCATGTAGTTCTTTTTTGACTTTCTAGCCAAACTTTTTCTCTTAAAGAGATACATATTTTATCTTTTTGTCTTGTTTCATTTTCTCTTCACTTCAACCCTTACCCAGATTTTGCCTGACAAAATAAACTCAGGAGCTGACCCCAAATGTAAGAAGTTTTGCCTCTGAGAAACTGGGGAGATCTGAGGGGTTTTTGAGTTGTGACCGTTTAAGAAATTTTTGCTCTGTAACAGCTTAACCATGACTTTTGGGCCCCCACACACAATTAAATAAAATGATTTCTGTCAGGACTCAGATCCTCCTTGACCAACCGAAGTTTATTAGCGTCTCCTCTTTACTATCTCCACTTTGAAAAAATACAGGAAAGTCAGGCATGACTCAACAAAAGTGAAATCTGGAGGCAATGTTGGGGCATCCCTTTCTCTAGCATGCTTTAGCGCTAGCATGAAGTGCTAGCATGGAGTGGAATTTTTCACACACTGGACACCCAAATAGAAAGTCAGCAGCAGATGGAGGTTTGTTTCCAATGAAGTGGGTAACAGCATCAGGAAACATGCCAGTCAGAGGCAGAGTTTGTGTTGTACAAAGTATAAAAATTGAATTAAACCAGAAGAAAGTTGCTTTCTGATAAAATGGCTTCACTGGAGAAGAGGTTGGAAATCATGTCCCAATGCTAAGAATTCCCAGAGCCTCTTCTTGCCTCTTCCCAAAGACTGCCAAATTATTAAAATAATGATATAAATTTATATTGGACAAAATTTTAGATTGATGTCTGTTGAGAGAATTCTAAAGCAAAAGGGTAGAAAATGAGAGGAATCAAGAGTAGCCAGACACTGCTGCCTCTGGTCTATTTCTAAGCATGGAGAGACTTCTGCTCAAGAATGAGTAAGCACAAGGTCAAATAAATACACAATATGATGTTTATAAGATAAGGAGTATTCTTAAAATTTGTATTATAAAAAGCAGAAAGAAATTTCAGAAAGCATTTTTTTTTATATAGCTAATAATAGAACCGACTTATAGGTACTCTAAAATAAAATGCAGGCAGGCAATATCACTTTGGTATTTTTGTACTGCTATACCTATACAATGTATATTTTTAATTTAATGTTTGTATTTAAAAATAAGTTCTTTTCATGAAATGTAGAAGTTCTTTCTCTCTTCCCCCAGGTCCCGCTCCTTTATTAAGTTGTTTTTTCTGGCATTTGCATCTGCATATCTAAATATCAATAATATTCTTACATTGCTACTGCTACTTTTTCATTTTTCAGAAATTATCTATTGGCTTTTCATAGACAAGATATGGATTTAGTTCTCTTTCTCCCTGACTGTATTGTGCCCATAACAAGCATGCCAAGTTCTCTTTCCTTGACCCTCCCATTTTAGTATATTGTAATTTGGTTAGATTCATTGATTGATATTAATCAATGTTTATTTTTGACATCTATAATTATAGTGGTTATCATTTAATATTTTAATTATTAAAAGAAGTTAATTTATAACAGATAATCAACATTCTTTAAAATGTTCAGTTATACAACAATACCAGGAAGTAATTTGAAAAGAAAACTAGTTTTCTTCTAAACATAGGTACAAACTAATAGCTGTGATTATATTATTTACATTGATAATTAGAGAAATAGATTCAAGTAAGGTTATGCCCTGGAGAAGGGGATAGCTACCCACTCTACAATGTTGCCTGGAAATTTCTATAGAGGACCCTGGAGAGCTACAGTCCATAGGGTCCCATTGAGTTGGACATGACTGAGTGACTAACATTTTCACTTTTCAAAGTTGTTAAAAATGGAAAGTAATAAAATTGTAATTCACAAATGATTTTTGAACAGTTAAAAGAAAGAAACTAAATGTATTCTATTTTTTTTTAATAAAGAGAACAAATGAAGTGGTTAAGTGAACATTGATAAAGAAAGCAAAAATCCAGGTGACATACAATGCCAAGCTTGGCACCTTTGGCTTCCCTTGCGGCTCAGCTGGTGATAAATCCGCCTGCAATGCAGAGATCCGGGTTTGATCCCTGGGTTGGGAAGTTCCCCTGGAGAAGAGAAAGGCTACCCACTCTAGTATTCTGGTCTAGAGAATTCCATGGACTGTATAGTTCATGGGGTCCCAAAGAGTTGGACACGACTGAGCAACTTTCACTTCACTTCATTTCATTTTTGCACCTTTGATAATAAATGCAATTGTACTGAAATCCTATAACAAAACTTTAAACATCTCAAATTATATAGATAAAATCCACAGTCAGTGTTTAAAATGCTTTGGCTATATCTAAAACAAATGATATAGATTGCTTAAAAGTTAAAGGATAAGAAAGATGTATCAAGTAAATGAAAAAAGAGGGTTATAACATTAGTATCAGATAAATTAGAAATATAACCCCAAAACAATCCCAAGAAAAGCAGGAGAGAAATGGTAAAGATAAAATCAGAAATTAATAAATTAGAGAATAGGAACAAAAATAATAGAAATGTTCAATCTTAGAGATAGTTCTCTAAAAGAAAAATTCTCCATTCTCTAAAAAAACCTGCTTTGGATTAAAAAAGCAAATACAATTCTGTTAGGAGACTTCTACATGAATTATAAGTAAGGCATAGTATATGCTGGAATGTTTAAGGTTATTTATTAGTGCTTATTACAAAATGACTGTCAAAACAGTAAAAACAATAGCTATAGAAAACAATAACCATATACTAGCAATGAATGGAAGGAAACTTAATTGAAAAAAGATCCACACAATCAGTAAACTAGAAAATTAACTATCTAAGAGCAAACTTAGTAATATATATATAGTTTGGACAAAGGTAAAGAGAACTAAAATCCTTTACTCGAGTATGTAAAATAGAACTTTTAATAAACTAAAAAATGTGCAGAAGATTTCATGTTTGTAGCAAAATTTAACTCATTTAAAATAAGAAGATTTCATAATTGTGGAGAAAACAATTTTGATTGGTCACAAAAATTATACAGGTAGTCTTATTTTATATCTTGGGAATTGTTTTTAAAATATATTTTCTCCTATGTGTATATATAGGCTAAAGAATGACATTGGTTGTCCACAAAATGAAGGGTAGGATCAAAGATCATAAAATAAGAAAGATGATATCCATTAGAGCAGTGCTTTTCAGACTTTGAAGTGCATTTATCAGGGATCTGGATTCAATGTATGTTCTGATTCTGTAGGTCTGGTGGGTCCTAAGATTCTGTATTTCTAAAACACGTTTCAGTGATGCATTACCATTAGAAATGGCTGAGCTCCCCAGGAACCATCACAGGACTTTGCTTATGTCTGCAGACCAGACCAAAATTATTTCCTATAGTGAGGGCAGAGCTACAGGCTCAGAGATGGGACTGGAGTGGGGAATGAATGGGGAGACATCTCTTGCTCATCACTCCTCCTCCAATTCCTTGACATTGAGGTTACAGAGGCTTTTCCATGTGTAATTACCATCTAGGCAGAGGAAAAGAGTCCGGAAAGGGAACCAAAGAAAGAGAAGTCAACCTAGAGAATTTCAATGTAGAATTGCATGAATATTTATAAAAAATAGATTGTTTTTAAGCCAAATGAAGTTTAGTTACTTCTAACTGTTCACCTTTTTTCTGCCTTTAGTAGGAACTGGGGAATCCAGAACAGTAAAGAAAATTATGTTTGTTTCTATGTATCCTAGTTTAAAGTACAAATTTAAACCCCAGTATTTTTATGCAAAAATAGGTAGTGAAAATAACTGCATCAATTTATAAAGTGCACACATAATGTTTGATGCTAATTCTTTTTGGTTAGATTTCCCAGTAAAATTGACATCCTTAATTTGCTATTGTTTTGAGCCATAATAAATTGGTTTGACAATTCAATAGAAGAAATACATGGGTAAGAATAAATAAAATCTGTTCCCTGTCCAGTGGAACCATGGATAAATTTAATCTTTTTGTACTGCATGAATTCTGGAGCAAAGCTGTCTGGGTTTGAATGCCACATAGGGTACTTTCTACATTAGTTTCTACACCTTAAATATAGTGATAATAGCACAGTTTTAAGTACTAAGTGAATTCACAGATTTATCACAGTGTGTGATGGATATGTGCTAGATGTGAGCTAGTTATTGTCATTGTTTCTGGTTTTCTTTCCCAAACTTTCCACAATACTTTCGTATTTTCTCTAAATTCAGATAGAAAAGTGAAATAAAGATTATTGACGGAAATCTTGATTTAGCATGGTGGTTTTAGGTATTTGCTGCTTTGGGTATTTCAGTTAAATATAGTAGAAGTATTTCTATATTTTATTTCTTGAAGTGAGAAACTGTTGAGATTTATGTTCCTTTTTCCTGAAAAACTGTGTCCGACAACTTTGTGCATACACCATTCTGAGAATTTCTCTGGCACCCTCAGTTTCATTTTTGATGGTATTTGAAGGAAACTAAAAGACTTCAATCAGTTTTTATGAGCCAAACACCTGATAGAAAACAGTCTCAGCCTTTCAGTGACTTTGAGGTGATTTGGTGGCTTATCTTTTCACTATCTTTCAATCATAATTAAAAATTAAGCTTTTATGTAATTAAAAGAACCAGGCTTTGGCCATCGTTCCAATAACGTGTAGAGGCAAAAACAGCATAGTTGGCAATTTAAGATAGTATGAAGTTTGCATTTGCCATTTAGAACAGTTAATCTTAGGGACCACCTTCTCTTGTCAGGGACAGGAAATAGATTTTTGATGCTATCTAATATTGATTGAACTGCCACATAACTGATGGAACAAGATTTGAAGGGTACTGTTTTAAGCAAGCTTAAAGTGCTCTTTTTAACGTGGTCTAATCATGTGAGAACTGAGAAAATAAAACAATTCTAAAAAGAAGGATTTCATTAATTCCCTTAAAGACAAATCTTGCCTATGAAAAGCAAACTTCTGAATTATTGAGGTTATTTGGAAGGGTTCTTTTGGAGGTGTGGTAGGGGAGAAATAATATGTGAAGATTGGGAGACTTGTTTTTTTTCCTCCCCTGAGTCAATTTGCATCTAATCTGTGTAGTCTGTGGAGCATGATGGCTTTATGCTAACTCTTATCTCCTTATTGATATTTTGCTTATAATGGACCTAACAAAATTTTTAACCCAAGAAAAACAGACTATAGGAAAAAAGCAGTTATTCAGCCTCAGAGAAAAACATTCTTTAAATTATTTAGATATAAAAATATTTATTTTAACATTGAAAGGAAGAAAAAAAGCTAATACAGAAAACTCCAATTGAAGTAATATTTTTAGATAACTTCCTATACAGAAAGAAGAATAAATAAGCTCTGGAATTCAATTGTTTCTTGGCTTAGTATTTAAGAGTCCTACAATCTCTTTCCTTAAATAAGTGACCTGATTAGATTTCAGATATAATTAAGTGGTAGTTTTGAGGGCAATGTTTCACAAATACAATTTTATTAAAAGAAATGTTCATTGAAAATAATACTCCATTTTATTGCTAAATTAAACAATTTCCATATCTATAATTATTTTTTTTACACATTCTTTAAGAACCATGGGCTGAGGATCTGTTAATTTTTGCCTATACATAAAACACTTTCCTATTCATTCAAGAATATATATATATATATATATATATATATAAAAAATATGTATGTATGTATATAATATGAACATATATTCTGTTTCAAAACTAATTTTTTATTAGTAGGAAAACAACCAAATTTATTTCAATAGAAGCCTACTGTAATTGAATGTATTAGTAAATATTTTATATATATGACATATATATATGTCATGTTTTATATATAGTTCAGTTCAGTCACTCAGTCGTGTCTGACTCTTTGTGACCCCATGACTCACAGCATGCCAGGCCTCCCTGTCCATCATCAACTCCCGGAGTTCACTCAAACTCATGTCCATCGAGTCGGTGATGCCATCCAGCCATCTCATCCTCTGTCATCCCCTTCTCCTCCTGCCCCCAATCCCTCCCAGCATCAGAGTCTTTTCCAATGAGTCAACTCTTCACATGAGGTGGCCAAAGTACTGGAGTTTCAGCTTTAGCATCATTCCTTCCAAAGAAATCCCAGGGCTGATCTCCTTTAGGATGGACTGGTTGAATCTCCTTGCAGTCCAAGGGACTCTCAAGAGTCTTCTCCAACACCACAGTTTAAAAGCATCAATTCTTCAGTGCTCAGCTAGTGGTCCTCAACCAGGGGTAATTTTTGCTCATTGTCTCCCAACTTTTGAAAACGTCTGAAGAGATTTTTGGTTGTGACAGCTGGAAGGGGTTGGTATTGGCATCAGGTAGGTAGAGGCCAGGGATGCTGCTAAATATCTACAATTTAAACAACACTGCTCCACCCCCACATAAACAAAAAATAAGATGGCTAACAAACACATGATAAGATGCTCAGCATCACTCATTATCAGAGAAATGCAAATCAAAACCACAATGAGGTACTATCTCATGCCAGTCAGAATGGCTGCTATCCAAAAGTCTACAAGCAATAAATTCTGGAGAGGGTGTGGAGAAAAGGGAACCCTCTTACACTCTTGGTGGGAATGCAAACTAGTACAGCCACTATGGCTGAGGGTGAGACTGTAGAGGATTGTTTCAAGGAAATGTAAATCATATATTTGGTTTCAGCAGGGTTTAATCAACAGCTTTGGGACTGTGATTTCTGATATGTTATGAAGTAAGAAAATAACCTCAATTCTCATGTCATGATACCATCTAGTATATGAAGTATACCAAAACAAATATCATGTGTCAGATGAATAAATCTTACAAATAATAGATAATTGATATTCTAAAAGTGAGTTAAGCTCTCACCATTTCCTCTAGGAAGGATAAAGCTTGGTAATTACTATTTCCATCTTAAAGATGGGACATAGGGAGAGGTGATAGACTAAAACAGAATACTTTTTATTAACTGCCTACTTTATTATTACATAATCCTCAATAGATAAGTCAGGCTTCTGTTCAATGGATGGGTACATTGAGGTACAAAGTTGAAAAAGTTTACAAAAGTATTTACAGTATTCTTTTATCTCATTGGATTTTGCAGAAATCAACTATAGAACTTATGTAAATTTAATATAGATTGGCACAGGCTCCTTGTAAATTAAACATTTTGACAGTCAGTGGTTAGATTTGTTCCCTTTCTTACTAAATATAACTCCCAGTTAATGTACAATTGTGTCTTACATCATTTATCTTTATCTTTTATCCGGATACCTTGATGATGGGATTCCCAGGTGACTCAGTGGTAAAGAACCTACCTGCCTGCCAATGCAGGAGACAGAAGAGATGTGGGTTTGATCCCTGGGTCAGGAAGATCCCCTGGAGGAAGAAATAGCAACTCACTTCAGTATTCTTACCTGGAGAATCCCATGGACAGAGGAGACTGATGGGCTACAGTCCATGGGATTGCAAAAAGTCTGACATGATTGAGTGAATACGCACACACCTTGATGATACAGCTGATGAAATGGATGTATAGTCCACTGGGATAGAAAATAATTGAGACCGATCTCATACTGAGGACATAAATGAATTAGAATTGGCCAAGAGAAGCAAATATTGCCTTTGTCTAATTATTGCAGGAAGTAGCAATTCAGTATCAACTTAGGATGTCAAAACCAAAGTATTCCAGTTGACTAGAGTGGACGTTCTTCAAAATTCAGATATACAATATTAAATAATTTCATTGCCAATTTAGATCAATTTGTTTAATTACTTTGGGATAGATTTTGCAGGCAGGCTGTTTGGAAAGCAGTGTTACTAAAAGTATTTAGAGCAACAAGAATAATGCTGGCTATTCTTCTGCTATCAAGAAGACAAATTATTTACACTTGTTCTAAATTTGTACATGTAAAATAATTTATTCCATGCTCTGCAGGGTTAAAATGGAACCTCCGTCAAGATCTAGCTCAGGAATTTTTACTCAAACAGAATGTTCTGCCTTTGTAGTATTGATGATTCCTTTAGTATAGTAATAATGCGTCTACATCTTTACATGTGCCAGAATTATTAATCAGAACTTAGTATATTCTTAATGTATTAATTTTTTCAGGTGTGAGAAGTACCCTTCAAATAAATAAAAGCAGCAATAACATATAAATAATAAATCAAGTTCTTTGCCTTTATGACTTTTTAAGGAATTTAAATAACATTTTTGCCAAATTATAATGAAAAACAATGGAATGGAACAACTTTTTAATGAAATAGATAATACATCTCTTTTCTACTATACCTTTAAATTTTATTCTCTTTTCAGAGAGAAGTTGAAGTTGAATGATAATGCAAATTATTAAATAATAAGACCCTGTATAAACAATGCAATCTCTTGAAAAGTGGCTTATTTATATCCATATAATTTTAGCATTTATTTTAAAGTGAATGCATATTGTAAAAGCACTGAATATATCTTCTTTTTTATTCAGCTAGCCAGGGGCTGTTCAATAACTCTTGAAAAAAAGATCTAGTGTAAGATCTTCCTTTATATTTCAAAAATATTTCAAAGTACTAAGTGAAGTTTTGTCCTTCTATCTCACATAGTCCTGAAAAATTAGTATCAAGGATGCTGTAATATGGAAACTCACAATCTATATTTAATTGCGGAGAAGGCAATGGCACCCCACTCCAGTACTCTTGCTTGGAAAATCCCATGGACGGAGGAGCCTGTTAGGCTGCAATCCATGGGGTCGCTAAGAGTCGGACACGACTGAGTGACTTCACTTTCCCTTTTCACTTTCATGCATTGGAGAAGGAAATAGCAACCCACTCCAGTGTTCTTGCCTGGAGAATCCCAGGGACGGGGGAGCCTGGTGGGCTGCAGTCTATGGGGTCGCACAGAGTCAGACACGAGTGAAGTGACTTAGCATAGCATAGCATATTTAATTGAATTGTATTTCTTTCAAGTAGGGAGCTTTTGCTAAAAAAGTAAACATAATACCACCATTATGAGCCAGAAAGTACGACTATTTCCTTTGTATAAAAATCGTGCTGTTTGGTGGCAATTTTAGCAGCCCTCAGTGACTTCACTTTTACTTTTCACTTTCATGCATTGGAGCAGGAAATGGCAACCCACTAGGGTGTTCTTGCCTGGAGAATTCCAGGGACGAGGGAGCCTGGTGGGCTGCCGTCTGTGGGGTCGCACAGAGTTGGACACAACTGAAGTGACTTAGCAGCAGCAGCAGCAGCTGTTAACAGTAATTTAATATTGAACATGTATAGGATACTTTTGCTCCACATTGTCTTTGAAGTGTGAGTTCCATCCATCTTAATAAATAAAAGATAATTTTACTCCCATCCATATAGAGGAAGTGTAGTTAAAGGCACATTTTTATCATTTATTGCTTTATTCTGCCTGTGCAGAATTGCTTAAAGGGCTTAGACTAGATGGGGGAAAAAACCCCCTGAGGTCAAACAATTTTTTTTTTTTTTTTGCTTTCATATGGAAACCCACTTTTAAAAGATAACTGACACTGTAAAGCCATACATAATAAAGCCAAATGATTATGCTAATATTTACAGGCAATCAAAATGATAGTAGATTGAATATTGATACTTTGGAAGTAATAAAGAATTGAGAAAGTAAATGAGAGTAAACACTTTAAGGTGTTTCAGCAGGACACTGAATGAAAGAGAAGATAATTTGTGGGGAAATAGGTAGCTTCTTCAACGTGATCCTATAACAGCACTGACAACTTTCTCAGTTTTATATTAGAGTGTGGAGGACACAATACAAGATGACTTTTCAGAACATAGCTTTTTATTTTTTACTTTTTTTAAATGATGAAGAAAAGAGCAGCAATCTTCCAGCAAAGCTGACCTTCTAAAGAAAATTAACATTCTTAGCATACTCTGTTTTAGTGCAATGTAGCATGGCTCACTAGAGCAAGTCAGATGAAAAGTTAGAGGATAAGAAGTTCGAGTCCACACCCTGTAACTAAGTTGCAAAGCAGTCTTGGGGGCTGGGATTAACATAGCCTGATTGCCTTCTCTCAATGGCTGTAAAAGATAACATAACTTATACTAATGAAGATGACCTGCTAAAAAAATTTTAGTCTTTGGCAGTATTAAGATGAAGATCTGTCCAGGTTCGATGCACGATACTGGATGCTTGGGGCTGGTGCACTGGGACGACCCAGAGGGATGGTATGGGGAGGGAGGAGGGAGGAGGGTTCAGGATGGGGAACACATGTATACCTGTGGCAGATTCATTTTGATATTTGGCAAAACTAATACAATATTGTAAAGTTTTAAAATAAAATAAAATTAAAAAAAATAAAAACAACAACAACAACAAAAAAAAGATGAAGATCTGGAAAATAAGTACACTTTAATTTGAAAACTTTTGCAATCGGTGTGGACAATTTCCACAAAGATATGAATATGTGCTACAGAATAGCTAAATTTGAGACCTGAGTGCACCAAAGGATGACGGCGGAATGGGAATTTGTTATATTGTTTAAAAGTTCTGGTTTGAAATGTTATGAGCTTTCACCCTAGGACTGCTTCTAATAACATGGTTTAATCTCTAGTCTGGCATCAGGATGACAACTGTGGCAGTTCCCAGCCTCTCAGAGGTGATGTAAGTCTTAATTAATGTTTGTAAAGCCATCTAGGAGCCATGAATGAGAAGAGTTATGAAAAGGGGAGGTTATGTTATTATAAGAAGCAACTGCATGTTGTCTTACATTACACTAATATGACAACAATATGTATCATTCCATTATTCATAATAGATGTAACCAAGCTCCTATTCAACATGATGAGAACATTTAAAATTTTCATGTTAATGAATTCACAGATAATAAATTGCCTCATAGGCTGTGTCTACGTGCAAAGGCACCAAACTATTATTGTCTTTCTCTACTAGCATGCGTTCCTGAATAAATGCACTATAATCATTAACAGAACACAAGAATCAGAATGATTTCTATTTGTAAATTTGTATCAGTCGTGCTTCCAGGTAGGCACAATAGGCTTATTAGCTCAAACATGGTTTAGAATTCTTCTGTGTCAGTACTAGAGGGCTTTTTTAGCTGTAAGATTTTGGTAGGGTTATGTATTCTGTTCCAAAGAGTAACAGAATATTCTTACTATTTGGTGGCTACCAAAAGGATCAAAATTAACATTGAAACTTGTGTAGGCAGCGAAAGTTGACTAGTTATGTTATCAGAAAAAAAAACACTTAGTGTTTCAAACTTCTTTTTTGTCTGCTATAAATTATTTTTTAAAGTATTTTTGGAAGTTTTCTAAAGCTCAAATTCAACAATGCATGTGAACTGTAACTCAAGACACAGAAATAAACTATTCATTATATTTAGAACCAAGAGTTAACACAATGTCAAAACATATCCAGAGTCTGACTACTTGTGATTAGCTCTACTGTTGCGGTTCTGGCCTACATCATCGTAATATCTCGCCTGGGTTACTGAAATCAACTTGTAAGTGGTTTCCTGGTTTCTACCCTTGTCCACTTATAGTCTTTTTTTTTTTCCTTAGCACTCTAGCTAGAAATTAGGCAGAGGGATTCCCTGGTGGTCCACTGGTTAGGGGCCTTCCCAGGAGGCACAGTGATAAAGAATCACCTGCCAGTGCAGAAGAGGCAAGTGATTCAGGAGATGTGGGTTTGATCCCTGGATCAGAAAGATCCCCTGAAGGAGGAAATAGCAACTCCCTCCAGAATTCTTGCCTGGAAAATCCCATGGACAGAGGAGCTTGGTGGGCTACAGTCCATGCAGTCCATGGGGTCGCAAACAGTCAGACATGACTGAATGGCTGAGCATGCATGCCAGTGAGTAGGGATTTGTACTTTCACTACCAAAGTCTTGAGTTCAGTCTCTGAACTAAGGGACTGGACTAAGATCCCACCAGCCACAAGTTATAGCCAAAAAAAAAAAAAAAAAAAAGGTATATTACACTTTTTGAAATGGTCCCATAGTTCCTGAAGGCTTTCCCTATTAGCTCAGTGGTAAAGAAATGGGTTGCCATTTCCTACTCAAGGGGATCTTACTGACCCATCTCTTGGGTCTCTTGCATTGGCGGGCAGATTTTTAACCACTAAGAATCCATTCCTGAGCTGCTGTTTGCCTATCCACTGAGGAAAGATGTAGCATTTATGTCAAATGACACATTCTCTCTTTGAAGACAGATTGGAATGCAGTACTTGGATGCAATCTCAAAAATGACAGAATGATCTCTGTTCATTTCCAAGGCAAACCATTCAATATCACCCCAATTCAAGTCTATGGCCCAACCAGTAATGCTGAAGAGGCTGCAGTTGAACGGTTCTATGAAGACCAACAAGAACTTCTAGAACTAATACCCCCCAAAAATTGTCTTTTTCATTATAGGGGACTGGAATGCAAAAGTAGGAAGTCAAGAAAATTTGGCCTTGGAGTACAGAATGAAGAGGGCAAAGGCTAATAGAGTTTTTCCAAGAGAACACACTGATCATAGCAAATACCCTCTCCCAACAACACAAGAGAAGACTCTACACATGGACATCACCAGATGGTCAATACAGAAATCAGATTGATTATATTCTTTGGAGCCAAAAATGGAGAAGTTCTATACAGTTAGGAAAAAATAAGACTGGGAGCTGACTGTGACTCAGATCATGAACTCTTTATTGCCAAATTCAGACTTAAATTGAAGAAAATATGGAAAACCACTATATCATTTGGGTATGATTTAAATCATATGCCTTACGATTATACAGTGGAAGTGAGAAATAGATTCAAGGGATTAGATCTGATGGACAGAGTGTGTAATGAACTATGGGCAGAAGTTTGTGACATTGTACAGGAGACAGGGATCAAGACCACCCCCAAGAAAAAGAAATGCAAAAAAGCAAAATGGCTGTCTGAGGAGGCCTTACAAATAGCTGTGAAAAGAAGAGGAGCAAAAAACAAAGGAGAAAAGGAAAGATATATCCATTTGAATGCAGAGTTCCAAAGAATAATAAGGAAAGATAAGAAAGCCTTCCTCAGGGATCAATGCAAAGAAATAGAAGAAAGCAATAGAATGGGAAAGACTAGAGATCTCTTCAAGAAAATTAGATACCAAGGGAACATTTCATGCAAAGATGGGCTTGATAAAGGACAGAAATGGTATGGACCTAACAGAAGCAGAAGATATTAAGAAGAGGTGGCAAGAATATACAGAAGAACTATATAAAAAAATCTTCATGACCAAGATAATCACAATGGTATAATCACTCACCTAGAGCCAGACATTCTGGAATGCAAAGTCAAGTGGGCCTTAGGAAGCATCACTATGTAAAAAGCTAGTGGAGGTGATGGAATTCCAGTTGAGCTATTCAAATCCTAAAGAAGGATGGTGTGAAAGCACTGCACTCAATATGCCAGCAAATTTGGAAAATGCAGCAGTGGCCGTAGGACTGGAAAAGGTCAGTTTTCATTCCAATCCCAAAAAAGGCAATGCCAAAGAATGCTCAAACTACCACACAATTGCACTCATCTCACACGTTAGCAAAGTAATGCTCAAAATTCTCCAAGCTAGGCTTCAACAGTACATGAACCATGAACTTTCCAGATGTTCAAGCTGGTTTTAGAAAAGGCCGAGGAAACAGAGATCAAATTGCCAACATCTGTTGGATTATTGAAAAAGCAAGAGAGTTCCAGAAAAACATCTACTTCTGCATTATTGACTATGCCAAAGCCTTTGATTGTGTGGATCACAATAAACTGTGGAAAATTATGAAAGAGATGGGAATACCAGACCACCTGACCTGCCTCTTGAGAAATCTACATGCAGGTCAGGAAACAACAGTTAGAATGGGCCATGGAATAACAGACTGGTTCCAAATAGGGCAAGGAGTACATCAAGGCTGTATATTGTCTCCCTGCTTATTTAACTTATATGCAGAGTACATCATGAGAAACGCTGGACTGGAAGAAGCACAAGCTGGAATCAAGATTGCCGGGAGAAATATCAATAACCTCAGATATGCAGATGACACCACCCTTATGGCAGAAAGTGAAGAAGAACTAAAGAGCCTCTTGATGAAGGTGAAAGAGGAGAGTGAAAAAGTTGGCTTAAAGCTCAACATTCAGAAAACGAAGATCATGGCATCTGGTCCAGTGGAAACAGTGACAGACTATTTTTCTGGGCTCCAAAATCACTGCAGATGGTGATTGCAGCCATGAAATTAAAAGACGCTTACTCTTTGGAAGAAAAGTTATGACCAACCTAGACAGCGTATTAAATAACAGACATTACTTTGCCAACAAAGGTCCGTCTAGTCAAGGCTATGGTTTTTCCAGTAGTCATGTATGGATGTGAGAGTTGGACTGTAAGGAAAGTTGAGCCCTGAATAATTAATGTTTTTGAACACTAGTGTTGGAGAAGACTCTTGAGAGTCCCTTGGACTGCAAGGAGATCCAACCAGTCCACCGTAAAGGAAATCAGTCCTGAACTTTCATTGGAAGGACTGATGCTGAGGCTGAAACTCCAATACTTTGGGCACCTGATGCGAAGAACTCACTCATTTGAAAAGACCCTGATACTCAGAAAGATTGAAGGCAGGAGGAGAAGGGGATGACAGATGATGAGATGGTTGGATAGCATCTCTGATTCAGTGGACATGAGTTTGGGTAAACTCTGGGAGTTGGTGATGGACAGGGAGGCCTGGTGTGCTGCAGTCCATGGGGTCACGAAGAGTTAGACACAGCAGAGTAAGTGAACTGAACCGAATTGAACTGGAATCATTTTTGGACTTTCCAGGTGGTGCTAGTGGTAAAGACTCTACCTACCAATGCATGAGATGCAAGAGATGCAGGTTCAATCACTTGGTTGAGAAAATCCCTTGGAGTAGGAAATGGCAACCAATTCCAATATTCTTGCCTGGGAAATCCCATGGACAGAGGAGACTAGTGGGCTGCAGTCCATGGGGTCACAAGAGTCAGACATGATTTAGCAACCAAACAACAGCATAGTTTCTGATGTTCTGAGTTTTTGTTTGGTGTGCGTGTGTGTTTCATTCCTTTTTATCTCTGCGATTCACTTTTGGAAGTTTCTATTAACATATCTTTAAGCTCATAAATTCTCCCCTCAGGTATGTCCAATCTAGGAATGGACTTATTAAAGTTGTTCTTCACTTCAGTTTATAGTTCCAGCATCTTCAGCATCAGGTACAATGTCAGATATGACACTGCATTCATCTGTCTCTCTAGATTCAGGTTGAAGTTGGCTTCCTCCTACATTATACTCTTCATGGATGTTAGACTGTGGCTTCCTTCACCCCACTTCCTCACTCAGTAGTTTTCTCTTTATCAGAAATATACTATGCATTCATATGTGTGTATATTTTTGTAAAATAGCTTTAATATTATTTTAACAGCGTATTGGGAGAGAAAAATATTAAATGCTTTTTCTCATAACCATCTGATTGGGTATTTCTCAATGTATTAAGAAATGGTCAACCAAGTGGTTGCCTCTTGCTTGCAAGAGGACTGAAATATTATGTTAGTGTTGGAAGTAGTGGACGGGAGGAGGGACATATGATTCTCAAGTGTCAAGTATCTGCTGTATTTCATGCATTTTTTTGGATGTAACTAGACTTAATATCTTAATTTTCCATGTCAGTTTACTGAAATGTTAAGAGGTTCATCACCTTGATAATTTCACAATCAGGTTACACCAAAGTTCATACGTGAACTTAATGTTCTTTCCACTATTCAATGCTGTCTTCCCATCATAACAGTGTCTACACGTCTAGACTATGAGCTTTTACTGGTTTGGTTTATTGTATGAATAATTGCAACACACTTCTTTCAAGACATCATGCAGAGATTTCTATAACAAACTGATGTATTACAGTAAAGATAAAATTTTAGAAATCAATTAATTTAAAATATCACCAAAGCCTCTCAGCATAGACAGTTTTATTATTATATATCATAACAATTTATTTCTTAGAGCATTTTGCAATAATATGAGCAAGCAATTTTTCTCTTAATAACTGTGCTAATATTGCTATTTTCCCATTTGAAGATGGAATTGAGTCAGCTCTCTGTGCCTCATGTTCTTCTAACTCTCTTCATAAATTAAATTCAGTTGTTGTCTTTTTCGACAGAGTTTTCAAGAATTCTAGGCCATCACTACATTTTCTTTAGCCTTAACTCTTCTATCTTGCTCCATGAAAATAGAGGTTATTTTATAGGAAAACGCTTCATTTCTTTTTAAAGTGATATGATATTGACAGGGAGCTCAAAAGTGAAATGTCTGATGCAGCACACACCCTGGCCCCCATGTCTCTTCTCCATTAAAATACAGCTCTGTGCTTTGTGGAGTGGGGGCCTCCCTGTTGGCTGAGTGGTAAAGAAACCTCCTGCCAGTGCAGGAGATAGGGGGTTGATCCCTGGGTAGGGAGGAGCCCTTGGAGGAGTAAATGGCAGCCCACTCCAGTATTCTTGCCTGGAAAATCCCATGGACAGAGGAGCCTGATGGGCTACAGTCCACTGGGGTGCAAAAGACTCAGACCTGACTTAGCGACTAAAGCAACAACTCTGTGGAATACTAACTCAAAATGGCTTTTTAACATTATTTCTTTGTATGCATGGTTTTATAGAAGTGAAGTTATTGAAATTCAACAGCCCAGTCTCAGGAAAACCATATCTATTTAATGACATTACTAAAATTGAAAAAAATCATTAAATTAAGAAACAAAAATTATCATTTTTATTTAAAATACAAAAGTTTTACCTTGGCATAGTTTACAATAGCATTATATTAACTTGCTCAATAATACTGAACCATTAAGTTATTTAGCATATTTTTATAGACCTTTACCTTGTCTTCTAACATTACTTAACTATTATTAATAGTTAATGGTGATAATAGATTTTCACTTAGCTTTCTTTAGAACTCTTTGTATTTTCTCTCAATATTTAGTCCTTTGTCATCAATGTAAATAATGAAACACTTGAAGAACAGATTAAGTTTTAAGTTCTCCTAAAAGCAATAAAAATCAGTGTAATTATCACCTCTATTTAATAATCCTCTTTGCTTCTCCTTCCTATGTCAATGCTAGATCTGAAATTTACTGTCTAATTAGCATTAAATATTTTACACAGGGACTCCCAAAGAGGGTTCAGTGTAATTTCATGAACTAGGCTAATATCCAAGAAACTATGACATTTCATTAGTGATCATTTGGAGGGTTGTATTGCAACTCAATTTATTTTAAAAATTTTTACCAAATTGTTTAGTGGGAAAGGATGTTAAGAAATCAGTTGACTTCTACTCAATATAACAATTCATTTTTGGATTTCTTGCTAGTTAGCATCTAGCCTTTGCTTGACCATTTATGGTGCTTATGGTCTCTCCCTTGAGATGGTCTTATCCCCTATGGGGCATCCATAAAGGTTAGGAATCATTACCTAAACTTGTCTCTTATCATTTCTATCAGTAAGCTCTCCTTCTCTACTATGAAGCCACATTGTTTACTTTAGCACATTTTATTACAGATCATAATTATTTATAAGTATATTTGAAGGAAGAAAAATACATGTATAGTTACTTAAAGTGAAGAAGACATAGTAAGATTTTAGAAGAGGAAGCAGAGGTAGGGCCTGTGTGATTTTCTCTCAGTGAAGTAGCAGAGAAAAAAGGGTATTTGATTAAAAATTAGATTAAATATACTTTGAGGTTATAGTTTGATCTGTTTAGGTTAATAGAAGTGGAGCAGAGGATGCTACATCTGAGATAACGTAAGTTAATAAAGAAAACACAGAGCATGAGATTGGGAATCTTAATTATGGGCATGATCATTGGACCAGAGTTTGTCATAAGTTCATGAAATCCTTCCAGGGAATAGAGCCAAATGAAATAGAGTAAATTAGACAGATGTGTATTACCTAGTAGCTTAGGATTTTTGTTATTAGTCCTTTATTACTTGTGTCACATTTGTATTTCATATTGAATTAGCAAACTTGAAATTACTATAAATGATTAGAAGAATGTTTGTTTATTAAATAAGCAATAGAATTCTGATGATGAGATTTGCATCCTTTTATGTGTTTCTGAGGGAGTCAATAAACATTCCTGCTACCAGATGCCAACTTTTATTTAGTAGCTTTGACTTGGAAACAGTTTCTTAAGATGATAGTAAAAAGCCTAAATGATGATTATTTCTCACTGTCAGTGGTAGAAACTACTAGATGTTGATATAGTATCTATTACCCCATCCACTTTACTAACAGAAGCCTGCCCAGTTGGACTACATTTCTCATACATTCTTAGAATTATGAGTAGCCAGTAAGATGTGAGTGCAAGATGTGGTGCTGGTGTTTCTAATTTTTTTTTTCTTCTAATAACATGTGGACTCATTTGGGAGGGTATACCCCTTTTCATTTTTCTCCTCTTCCTTCTTCCTGTCTCAAACTAGATGGCTAACACTTAAGCGGTTATCTTGGACCATGAGGCAATGTTGTCAATGGAAGTCAGCTCTAAAGATTAATGTGTATAAAAGACAGGCTAAGCTTGGATCCCAAGTGCCTGTGTAATTGTCATATAAGCTCTGGACTCTGTACATCTGAACTTTCCCTAATATAAAGAAAAATAAACATCTCTATTACTTAAACTCGGAGAAGGCAATGGCAACCCACTCCAGTACTTTTGCCTGGAAAATCCCGTGGATGGATGGAGGAGCCTGGTAGGCTGCAGTTCATGGAGTCGCTAGAGTCGGACATGACTGAGCGACTTCACTTTCACTTTTCACTTTCATGCATTGGAGAAGGAAATGGCAACCCACTCCAGTGTTCTTGCCTGGGGAATCCCAGGGATGGGGGAGCCTGGTGGGCTGCCATCTATGGGGCTGCCCAGAGTTGGACACGACTGAAGCAACTTAGCAGCAGCAGCATTACTTAAACTACTATTATTTGGGGACAAGGTATTCTGTTCTCTGAAGACAAATCTAATTCTACCTGATGAATACCCAAACTGTAATTGCTGTTGTGAGGAGATGGCTCCTGGGAAGGTAAAGCATTGCTACTATTTGTAAATATAATATTATAGGATTTGCTGGCTCCTAAAAACAGGCCTGTCACATTATCTAAGGATAATAGCAATTTTGCGAGGTTCAATGGAAGGCTGGGTAGCATCTTGCATGTGTTCACAGGCTAGGGAGCATAGAGACCTGAATAACTGAATTCAAACTGTCACTTTCTGAATAATTCTGGAAAAGTGGCATAAGCTCTTTAAACCTCTTTTTTTTTTCAGTTACAAATTGGGTGTAATCATAATTTCCACCTTGTAGGTTTGTTGTGAAAATTATATGAGCTAATATATATAAAGAATTTATCACAATGCCTAAAACTTATTAGAGGTGAGATGTTATTATTGACCTTGTCTTTGTTATCAGTTAAGGGTAGGTGATTCCCTTCCTGATTTATTGATTTGCTCCACATCTTGCTTCTTAACATTATTATTTCCAGTATCCATTATGTTCAGCATTGCTCCTGGCCTAACCTACTTTCTTAATAGTCATTGATTCATGGGGAGTGATGGGGAGGGTAAACAATAAGCAATATTTAATAGTTTTAGAATGTCTTTCTGTTTACTAAATTCAGGGAATAAAATTTATAGGCGTGAAATTTAAACATTACAGGCTGTGTTTTCCTTGATTGTTAGTAATTAATTATGAATTACAAGATTTAAAAAGTGAAGCACACATCTTTATTTTCAAATATAAAGTTTTATAGTATCTTAAATTATAAAACTTGAAGAAACTGAGATTTTCTCTGCGCAGCTTGTTGATGTATTCTCCTTAAGGCCCAGTTCAAAGTATGTAGGCATAGGCCAGTTTCCATTTGGCTGTTTAACTTTGTGGTCTAGGTTGGATAACTGAACTATCAGTACTTCCAAATTTGGATATGATTATTGCATTTCCTGCTGCTTCCTCTAACTTAATCTGACCAATGAATAGGGCCCTTACATTTTTGCATTAAATTGTAGAGTCAAGGCTACATCTCTTATTACATCATATTACCTGAGAGAAGTTTAATAGGGACATGAAGTCATGGAATATCCTGAATGGACTGGACTGTTAGCTGGTTGTTAGCTGAGGTTAGTGTTTTCTTGGAGAAGGAAATGGCAACCCACTCCAGTGTTCTTGCCTGGAGAATCCCAGGGACGGGGAAGCCTGGTGGGCTGCCGTCTCTGGGGTCGCACAGAGTCGGACACGACTGAAGCGACTTAGCAGCAGCAGCAGCAGTGTTTTCTTTCTTTCTTTTTTTTTTTTTTTGACTTCTGGCTTTAAATCAGAGTTGAGGTTGGAGCTGAAGATCAGGGGCTTTCTTAAGCTTAAAGATGAAATTAGTGGCTCAAACCCTTTCCATCTGTCACTGACTGAGATAGTTGGACAATATGCAGGTAAGGTGTATTTTAAGGTTGGCTGGCAAACTTCTATTTAAAGATGAAATTAGTGGCTCAAACCCTTTCTGTCTGTCACTGACTGAGTAGTTGGACAATATGCAGGTAAGGTGTGTTTTAAGGTTGGTTGGAAACTTCTATTTAACTGTCAGCCCAAATATTTGAAAAATTTAGTTAAATATTTTGTTACTGATGACTTACTTGGATTTATTTGCGATATACATTCTCATTAATCTATTACTTAAAGAAACCTGTTTATTATAAATGACAATTGCTGTTCTCTATGGGCATCTCAGATTCAGAAATTATGAAATGGTTCTTACAACCTTGTTAGTTCTATAACATAAAATTTTGATAGTTGCTTGATCAAAGCAACACTTTGAAGCACAATCAGAAGTTAGATCTGGACATGTGATAAACAAATCTCTTTCTAACATCAGCAGGACTTCCTCTTCTGTCTGAAGTTGCTAGGATACTATCTTAAAGAAATAACTCATTTGATTAACTGCAAATAGAAATTGCTTTTTTTACAAAAAAGTTCATACATTTATAATAGTCTAGGTCAGGCATAAATCTATACTAGCTAAATGTTGAGCATATGATCTGATGACCCTCTGAATATCAGAGAACAACTATTATTTTCTTCATCAAATGCATGGTACAGAATGATTTTAGCCATGTTTCACTTAAAAATGAAAATATTATTGGTAAAAGGATATATTCTCTGGCTTTGTCCTAGATTTTATTTATCCTCATTGTGAGGATTAGTTGAAATGCCACATGCAAAAACACTTTGAACCTTAAAATGAACACACAAATCCAATAATTTTTTTTAAAAAGTGGTGTCGTTCTTGGCAAATGAAAATCTTGCCTATAGATACATAGATTGCTATGCCTGTATCTATTACCTATTGCCTGATCATTAGCATTAGAGTCTATACTTTATTCTATAATACAAAAAGCCCTGCAATATCATAGCAGTGGCCATTATTATGTAATATTTTGGGGAAAGACTTGTCTTAGGCACCACAAACATCTTTCCATGGTTATACAATTTATCTATTGGACAGGTAGTAACCTTGGTCTTTACATGAACACTGCGAAGGAACTCCACTATATAATGACCTTGCTTGGCTCTTTTTATATGTAGTGAAATTCGAATATCACTTTTGGACATACAGGATGAAAGCCAAAAAGGTGATTTAAAACAGCATCCATGATAGAATCATTTATCCAAATAAGTCAAATTTGCCCGTTTACTTATTAGCTGTTCCCTTCACCCCACTCCAGTACTGTTGCCGGAAAATCCCATGGATGGAGGAGCCTGGAAGGCTGCAGTCCATGGGGTCGCTAAGAGGCGGACACGACTGAGCGACTTCACTTTCACTTTCCACTTTCATGCATTGGAAAAGGCAATGGCAACCCACTCCAGTGTTCTTGCCTGGAGAATCCCAGGGATGGAGAAGCCTGGTAGGCTGCAGTCCATGGGGTTGCACAGAGTTGGACATGACTGAAGCGACTTAGTAGTAGTAGTAGTAGTAGTAGTAGTAGTATGTGCGACAAGAATTGTTGATTTTTCAAAAGCATTGTTAGCTTGATATATTCTTAGAGCAGAGTGATACAGTCTATGCATGTGGTATTTTCTGCACATGTGGTACTGTGTTAGTCTGTTCCAGCTGCTATAACAAAACACCACAAACTGGGTAGTTTTTAAACATCAGAAATGTATTTCTCACAGTTCTGGAGACTGGAAGTTTGAGGGCACCATATGAGCACAGTCAGATGAGGACCCTCTTTCCTGGTTCCTGGCTAGCAGCTTTTTGCTCCTTCCATGTGGAAGTGGCTTAGGATCCCTGGGAGGTCTCTATACATTCATTGTTAAGAATACTAATACCATTTGTCAAGGCTCTACCTCATGATTTAAATATTTCTCAAAAGGTCCCACCCTTTAATACCATCACACTGGGCATTAATATTTTAAACATGTGAAGTTTAGAAAAAATTTAGTCTAACAATCTCTGCTTCTCGGGTTGTTTAATTTATTCACATTTAAGTTTTTATTACTGTGGCTGTATTTATATCTACCTTTTTACTTTTTCATATCTTGAATTTTTTGTTTCTCTATTTTTCCTTTTTGCATTCAGTAAATCAGTAAATCATTTCTATTGCATTCAGTAAATCATTTCTATTTAACATTTCAACATTTTTAATGAGGTTTCACTAAATTATTTTGAGCATTTTTTCTTCTTTTTTTTGTTTTAGTGGTTGCTCCAGGGCTAATCATATACATTTAAGCTTGTCAGAATCATCTTCAAAACTTAATTTCAATATATAGAAATGGTATCCTATATAGTTCAATTTTCTTTTCTCCCCTTGTGTGATATCATATATATATATATATATATATACACACACACACATATATATATACCTATTAATATTATAAATGTTATAATTATTAGTTTACCATTTATAGCTATTTCTTAGTGAAAAAATAGCTTTGTTCTTACTCATGACCTTAAAGCTGTTATTAGCAAATGTATTATAAAATATTACATATCTATATAAGTCAAACATTATATTTGGACTTTTATTTTATTAAATTATTATTATTAAATTTCTTTATAAACAAGTTATGAGAAAGAATAAAAATGTATTTATAGTCTTTAAAAAATATAATTACATAATTACCTATACTAGTACTCCCTATTCATGTGGATTCAAATTACTATCTGGGTTTATTTGCTTTAATCCTGAGGAAATTGCTTTAGTATTTCTTGTAAAGCAGGTCTGTTAGCAACAAATTCTTAAATTTTTGTTTACTTTTTGTAGTTTTTAAAAAGTAAGCTATATGTGTGAAAGAAAGTAAACAGAAATGAACACATTTCATAAGAGGTGAGTAATAATTTACAAATCTCTATAACAAATTGACAGTTTTGTTGGCACAGAATAATCTAGCTGTGTCCAGATGCACAATAATTCTGATATTTGAATTTACAACTACATTTGCATTGGCTGGCCTTTTGTATGAATTGGACAGGCAAGCATTTTTGAATCCTGATTCATCCCAGTTCTTCTGAGCATCAAAATGCCTCATTGAAATTAATATACAGATTCTTTTACATAGCTTATGTCTCTGATGACTAAAAGTGGGTAGAACTGACAGAGTATGGAAAACACTTGAAATTCTAATTTTTGTTTTGCTAAAGGTTAGATTCCAGGCTTGAAAAGTTTACATTTTTTGAGAACACAAAGGCACTTACTAAGAAGTTCTATACTTATCAAATCTACAGATTTGATTTCATGCAGTATCATGTGATTCCTAATAGTTATTCAGAGGGTGCCTTATAAAATTACTTAAGAAGTTATTGGAACCCCTAGAGCTGCAAATATTTTATATTCTGGTTGTGGAGTGTTTAATATGAAGACAAATCTACACATGCTGGGAGGCAAATTTAACCTTTATTTGTTATCTGAGAATTCTGTATTTGTTGCTATGCATGGAGTACTGCTTTAGTACTTATATTTAGTAATCTGACTAATGAAAGGTAAATTCCTGAGGGGCAAGAATTCTTATATACCATTTTTAATATTAATCAATTTAATATATCACTCACTCCAATACTAGTTTTTCAGTCCCAAGAGTGACCTTTCTGAAGCAATCTAACATAGTGATGCATAATAATGATAATATGACAATTACTTGGCTTTACTTTATGGTTTTCTTTTTACGACTTTATAGTGCTGTGGTGTGCTTAATCACTCAGTCATGTCCGACTCTTTGTGATCCCATGGACTGTAGCTTGCCAGTCTTCTCTGTCCATGGGTATTCTCCAGGCAAGAATACTGGAGTGGGTTGCCATGCCTTCCTTTAGGGAATCTTCCCAACCTAGAGATCGAGGCCAGGTCTCCCACATTGCAGGCAGATTCTTTACCATCTGAGCCAGCAGGGAAGCCTAAGAATACTTGAGTGGGTGGCATATCCCTTCTCCAGGGTATCTTCCCAACCCAGGAAATGAACCGGGGTCTCCTGCATTGCGGTGGATTCTTTACCAGTTGAGCTACCAGGGAAGCCCAGGACTTCAAAATACTTTGGGCCTTTTTCTACAATTAATTTTCATAAAAGCTCTGTAATGTGGTGGAAATCACTTATGAGAGGGAGCACTGGCACTTCAAGAAAGAGTGGCATTTCTATTTGATGTGATGGTAAATGGGATGGTTTACCAAATCCCTCTTTTTGATTTTTCATTACTACTATACAGGAATGCAAGAGATTTCTGTGTATTAATTTTGTATCCTGCAATTTTACCAAATTTATTGAATTCTAGTAGTTTTCTGATAGCATCTGTAGGATTTTTTTTTGTATAGTCTCATTTGAAAAGCAAGGGAATTCCAGAAAAAATTATCTACTTCTACTTCATTGATGATGCTAAAGCCGTTGACTGTGTGGATCACAACAAACTGTGGAAAAATTTTCAACAGATGGGAACACCAGACCACCTTACATCCTTCATGCAGGTCAAGAAGCAACAGTTAGAACTGGACATGGGACAACAGACTGGTTCCAAATTGGGAAAGGAGTATGTCAAGGCTGTATATTGTCACCCTGCTTATTTATATATGCCAAGTACATCATGTGAAATGCCAGGCTGGATGAAGCACAAACTGGAATCAAGATTGCTGGGAGAAATATCAACAACTTCATATATGCAGATGATACCACCCTGATAGCAGAAAATAAAAAGAAACTAAAGAATCTCTTGATGAGCATGAAACAGGAGGGTGAATAAGCTGGATTAAAACTCAACATTGAAAAAATGTTAATTATGGCTTCTGGTCCCATCACTTCATGGCAAATAGATGGGGAAAAGTGGAAACAGGGGCAGATTTTTATTTTCCTGTGTTCCAAAATCACTGCGAACAGTGACTGCAGCCATGATATTAAGACACTTGCTCCTTGGAAGAAAGCTATGACCAACCTAGACCAACCTATTTAATTGCATATTTAATAGCAGAGACATCATTTTACTGACAAAGGTCCATGTAGTCAAAGCTATGGTTTTTCCAGTAGTCATGTACAAAAGTGAGAGTTGGACCATAAAGAGGGCTGAGTGCTGAAGAATTGATGCCTTCCACCTGTGGTGCTGGAAAAAAACTCTTGAGAGTCCCTTGGACAGCAAGGAGATCCAACCAGTCAGTCTTAAAGGAAATCAACCCTGAGTATTCATTGGAAGGACTGATGCTGAAGCTAAAGCTCCAGTACGTTGGCCACTTGATGTGAATAGCTGACTCATTGTAAAGGACCCTGATTCTGGGAAGGATTGAGGGCAGGAGGAGAAGGGGGCAACAGAGGATGAGATGGTTGGATGGCATCACAGACTCAATGGATGTGAGTTTGAGCAAACTCTGGGCAATAGTGAAGGATAGACAAGGAAGCCTCTCATGCTGGAGTTCATGGGGTTGCAAAGAATAGGACATGACTTAGTGACTGAACAACAGCAACAACAAAAAGAGGCAAAAGACCTATACTCAGAAAAATGTAAGATACTAATGAAAGAAATCAAATATGGCACAAATATATGGAGATATATATCATGATATCATGTTATTGGACTGGAAGGATCAGTTTTGTGAAAATGACTATAATACCTAAAGCAATCATATAGATTCCATGCAATTCTATGAAATTTCCATTTGTTGTCACAGAATTAGAACAAAAAATTTACACGTAGTATGGAAACTCAAAAGACCAGGAATAGACAAAGCTATCTTGAGAAATAACAGCAGAGCTTGGGGAATTAACTTACCTCACTTCAGACTATATGACAAAGCTACAGTAATCAAGGAAGTATGGTACTGGCACAAAAATAGGAATATAGATCAATGGAATGGATAGAAAGTCCTGAGATAAACCCACATGTCTGTGGCCACCTAATCTACGACAAGGGAGGCAAGCGTACACAATAGAGGAAAAGACAGTCTCTTCAAGAAGTAGTGTTGGAAAAACTGGGCAGCTACATGTAAAAGAATAAAATCAGAATACTCTCTAACAGCATATGCAAAAATAAACTCAGTATGGATTAAAGACCTAAATGTAAGACCAGATACTATAAAAGTCTTAGAGGAAAACGCAAGGAGAGTACTCTTTGAAATAAATCATAGCAAGACCTTTTTCAATCCACTGCCTAGTGTTTTGAAAATGAAAACAAAAACAAACCGGTGCGACCTAGTTAAACTTAAAAACTTTTACACAACAAAGGTAACCATAAAAAAATAAAAAGACCACCCTCAGAATGGGAGAAAATATGTGCAAATGAAGTGCCTGACAAGGAATTGAAAGTGAAAGTGAAGTCGCTCAGTCCTATCTGACTCTTAGGGACCTCATGGACTGCAGCCTACCAGGCTCCTCCGTCCATGGGATTTTCCAGGCAAGAGTACTGGAGTGGGGTGCCATTGCCTTCTCTGGACAAGGGATTAATCTCCAAAATATACAAACAACTCATGTAGCTCAATATCAAGAAAACAAACAACCCAATAAAAAAAAATGGGTAGAAGACATAAATAGACATTTCTCTTTCAAAGAAGACATACAGATGGCCAAAAAAACAAACAAAAAAACAAACAAAAAACACATGAAAAGATGCTCAACATACTAATTATTAGAGAAATACAAATGCAGTGAGGTATCAACTCATACTGGTCAGAATGGCCATCATCACAAAATCTATAAACAATAAATGCGGGAGGGGGTGTGAAGAAAAAGGAATCTTCCTACACTGTTGGTGGGAATGTAAGTGGGATAGCCACTTCAAAGAACAGTATGGTGTTTTTCTTTCTGGCGGATTCATTTCGATATTTGCCAAAACTAATACAATATTTTAAAGTTTAAAAATAAAATAAAATTTAAAAAAAATGCCTACAAAAAAAAAAAAGAACAGTATGGAGGTTCCTTAAAAATCTAAGAGTAAAGCCTTGCATGATACAGCAATCACACTCCTGGGCATATATCCAGAGCAAACCATAATTCAAAAGGATACATGCTCCTCAATGTTTGTTGCAGCACTATTTACAATAGCCAAGATATGGAAGTGACTCATATGTCCATCAACAGAGGAATGGATAAAGAAGATAGGGTACATATACACAGTTGAGCATTACTCAGCCATAAAAAGGAACAAACTAATGCCATTTGCATTAACATGGATGGGTCTAGAAATTGTCATACAAACTGAAGTAAGTTAGAAAGAGGAAGACAAATATTGAATAATATCACTTATATGTGGAATCCATAAAAATGGTTCAGATGAATATTTTTGCAAAGCAGAAATGAGTTTCAGATGTAGATAACAAGCTTACAGTTACCAAGGGCGCAAGGGGGAATGGGATAAATTTGGGGTTTTGACACATATATGTATACTATATATAAAATAAATAACTAATTAGAACCTACTATATAGAACAGGGAATTCTACTCAGTGCTTTGTAGACTGGAAGGAAATCTAAAAAAGGGTGGAGACATATCTATCTATCTATCTGATTCATTTTCTTGGGCTCCAAAATCACTGCAGATGGTGACTGCAGCCGTGGAATTAAAAGATTCTTGTTCCTTGGAAGAAAAGCTATGATAAAACTAGACAGCATATTATAAAGCAGTGACATTACTTTGCTGACAAAAGTCTGTCTAGTCAAAGCTATGGTTTTCCCAGTAGTCATGTGTGGATGTGAAAGTTGGACCATAAATAAAGCTGACTGTCAAAGAATTGATACTTTTGAACTGTGGTGTTGGAGAAGACTATTGAGAGTCCCTTGGATTGCAAGGAGATCCAACCAGTTAACCCTAAAGGAAATTAGTCCTGAAAATTCATTGGAAGGACTGATGCTGAAGTTGAAACTCCAATACTTTGGCCACCCAATGTGAACAGACTCATTGGAAAAGACCCTGATGCAGGGAAAGATTGAAGGAGGAGGAGAAGGAGATGACAGAGGACGAGATGGTTGGATGGCATCACTGACTCAATGGACTTGAGTTTGAGCATACCATCTGAAGTTTGTGACTCAAGTTACCTACTCCAAATAGACATACACATTGATCACTAGAGAGTTGCCCAATAAAAATTCCATGTGCGATTCACTGCATTAAAATATGTGACTTCTATGATAGTGCTAAGAATCAATCCCTCGTAACCCTAATCAGGATACTGTGAATAAATAAGACTAACACATTAGCACCTAAAGATACACACATTCGTGTATGCACAGATACAGTCCAGTATACAAAGGATAAAGATTCCAATCTAGAATGATCAGAGCACAAACCTGCCTGTGTTGGGATTTCTGACTTATGTATGTAGGTATGTCTGTTTATAAATGTGCAATTTTTGATGAGAAACAGTAGTTTCAATCTATGATGGTAAAGGAATACAACACATTATAGAGAGAAGGTTCATTCACATGTGACACAGAAGATTTTGACAAGTTAGATCACATAATTTCAGAGAAAATATGATAATGTTACTGTTATGGACTGACTTGTGTTTCCCCAAAATTCATGTGTTGAAGCCTTAATGTGTATACTTCAGAATGTGACTGTATTTGTAAAAAGAGTCTTTAAAAGAGAGAAGTTATAATGGAGTCATTAGTGTGGCCCCTAATCCAATATGATTGATGTCTTTACAATGGAGAATCATGATGCAGACACAGGGATGACCCTGTGAGGGTGTGGGGGGAAGGCTGCCATTTTGTAAGCCAAGGAGTGAAACGCAAGAAATCAATCCTCCTAACATCTTGATCTGGGATATCTGGTATTCAGAACTGTGGGAAAATAAGTTTCTGTTTTTTAACCCACAAATCTGTGGTATTGATATACCATATCAATACACTTTTTATGTGTATTGTGTACATCTTTGTATGATGACCTTAGCTATCATAGTTGGAATCTATACAGTTCCCAAGATGAGAGATTCTTTAAGAAATTCAGCTCAAAAAAAAATGGCGACTCCAACAGTATAACTTTCACAAATCCCAGAAGGAAAGAAAATTCTAAATCTAACAAAAACAGAGAAAAACAATGCAATTAAAAGAGGCATAGTTAATAAGAAATTATGTAAGAATCTAAGAATAAACAGGAAATTGCAAAAAAGTCAATTTGACACCCCTTTAAAAATCTCCCTCCATTCAAGCATTGTCCCTTACTTGGCTGCCAGCTTGAACTTCCTAGACTTTTGACATCTAGGGGGGATTATCTTAAAGGCTAATGGCACAGTCTTGAACATCTTCAAGCTTTGTCTGAAGTTCCCAGGGTCTTATTTTCTCAATAGTCTTTGATTCCTGAATCTTTACTTGCTTTTGCCATGTTGCCTGATATTAATCTGTATGTGAAAATGTGATCACTTACCATTTTCTGAAAATATTCATGCACATTAAATATCTCTTGAGTTTAAAAAACTCATTAAATGTTTGTGAGGTCTGTGGAGAGTCTCTATCAGGCTCCAGTGATTTTTCACTACCTTCTGACTTCTCTCACATTCTCATCTCTCTGTTTTCTTTTTTTCCCACCTTTCTTTCTGTGGAGCAAACAAATTCTCTCCAATATTCTAACATATTGGTTTTGATCCTTCTGAGAAATGTTTAGCATCACACTCAAGTTTTAGTTATATATGTTTATGTTCTGAGCAAACACATGGTCTCCAAATTCTCAGTGTAAATTTTGTTAGCAGCTTTTTAAGAATGCTTTTTTCCATCTCATAAACAACAAATGCAGACAAACTTAGAAGGAAATTATAAAATGGTAAAATAAAGTATGGCATTATGTAGGTCAACACTTTATAAAAATCACAAATAGTGAGATCACTGTATAAAATAATCTATCACTTTATATAAATCACGATAGCTTTAATGAGAGAATAAAAGCACTGATTACTCATATGATGTGTTAATTTCAGTTGAATCACAGTATTTGATTTTAACTGGAGCTAAATAGCAATGTAAATATAAGTAAAAAATCATGGACTTTGTTTTCTGCTTCCTCAAAAATTAAACTTTATTCTGGGAATAATATTCCTAAAGGCAAAGATGTGCAATTTTCTTTGTTACCTCTTGGTTAGGAAATATAATTTCTAATATGGCATCTTCATGTTTCAATGTGAATATTTTATTAGCCTTTGAGTAAAAAAGGTGGTGGTTGAATGAATAGAGCTAAAGATATCGGTATGGGCTTCTCAGGTGGATCAGTAGTATGAAGAATCCACTTGTCAGTGCAGGAGACATGAGAGACCCAGGTTCCATCCCTGGGTTGGGAAAATCCCCTGGAGAAGGAAATGGCAACCCACTCCATTATTCTTGCCTGGAAAAATCACACGGACAGAGGAGCCTGGCGGGCTACAGTCTGTAGGGTTACAAAAGAGTTGAACACGACTGAGCAACTAAGCAAGCATGCGTGCACAAATGTCAGGCTAGTGATTTCTGGGTGTGCACTAAATGCTGCTATAGAAAGAGAAAACAAATGAGATATGAAATATTAAGGCTACTAGTATATGTTACTCTAGGAAAGGAAAATGTGAACAAAGAATTTGCTTTTTGTTTCTCGTACAGCACTTGCACTAAATTTAAATCATGTTGTGGTGGAGAGTATATCGATGAATACCTTAATGACAAGATCTGTAATGTTATTTTTTTTTGTGTTTATTGAGTTAGTAAGTCTTTGAGAATTTAGAATTCATTAGAAACAACATGTTGCAATTTCTGGGTTGTAAATTCTTTAAAATAATTTGACACAGTTAATGAAATTTATATAGGGAGATTTAAGATCCAATCTAATACCTGTTAAATAAATAGTTCTGTGATTTAAAAATTATTTTAGACTACTGCTACTTTTGGTTTCATAAAATTAATTTGATAAACATTGAACCAAATTAGCTGTATAATTGAATTTCATTATATTTTCTGAACTATGCCATGCTGTATAAATCACATAGAAAGTTAATAGATTGAATGTTTCCTGTTTCATGGATCTTGTTTCTATTTCTTGACAGTGAAAGCTTCTATTGTTAAAGTAACTGAAATAATAGTAGCATTTTAATAAAGATGATTATGATTTATGGCTACTACATTCACTTGGGAATTTTTTTAAGGCGAAGTTATGTTTACAAATATGAAATTGATTCCTGTGAAATGACTCTTTTTGTCAAGTTATTTCCACGTGCGTCCGCATTTTCACATCCATAGTCAAGTGGGCTACTTTCATCTTTCAAGACTATTGGTTGGTTTGGGGTAAATATTAAGGTTGTATTCTTTAGGAAATATTATTTCTCTCAATTCATTACAGAGCAGTTTGGAAAGTGTTCCATAACTTCCTGTCTCCTATGCCTACATTCTTAGTTCTTTATTTTTTTTCTCTAGGACATAGATATGTCAGTCATGTGCTATCATTCCAGTTTATGAGAAATTAGATTCTAATTTAATTTGTTAGTTTCATATTGATGAACTATCATTTAAAATTGGTTCTTGCTATTCTAAGCAATGAGAACAGGGCAAAGTTACTATGAATATCTTTATGTTTGAGTTCATCTCCACATTTAAATTGTCTAATTTAAGGAGATTTTTTCAAGTTTGGCGATGTTAATTTTTATTTTGGTTTTAGACATTCAGATTTATTTTCCTCCTACTTACTTTATCTTCTGAATGCTCTGTTGCCTGTTGTATTCCATCTTTTTTATTTTTTTCTCATTTACATTTTCTTATGACAAGTAACTTGATTTCTTTCTATTATTCTTTTTTATTTTTTAACTTTACAATATTGTATTGGTTTTGCCATATATCAACATGAATCTGCCACAGGTATACACATGTTCCCCATCCTGAGCCCTCCTCCCTCCTCCCTCCTCGTACTATCCCTCTGGGTTGCCCCAGTGCACCAGCTCCAAGCATCCAGTATCGTGCATCGAACCTGGACTTTTAATTGCCAGAGTATAAAAGGAAAAGTGTGTGACATTGCATTGGAAGTACAGTGGAGTACCTATTATTTATCATACTTGGCTTTGAACTCCCAAGTATAGGATCCTTTTGTAGAATTGGTTAATTATAAATATCTCTTTATAACTCAAATGTATTTTACTTTAATTTTCAAGTTACTCGAATTTCTGCAAATAACATTGAGATTAATGACTTTCACATACATAGCTTCCATGACTGTTTCTTGCCTGTGAAAATGACCCTTTGAATGGCAAAAATAAATTCACTTATTAAATGTCAGAAACATCTCAATGAAGAATTTATAAACTAGACTTCACCACTTGAATTTATATTTTGTCCCAGACTTGGTATCTTTATGGTAGATGAAGTGTTCTCTGTTTTGTATTTTGTTCATGTACGTGACATAACCATATACCATGAAAATCTTTTCTAAAAACATAGTATCAAAGCAAACATTGCACAATAAAAGGTATTAAGGCAAGGAAGACTTTATTTACTGTTATTGCAGTAGGGGAGTGATGCTAGAATAAGTCTGAACTGCACGCAACATATAGGGAGTAGTTTTTTATGGACTGGAGTGAGTTAGTGGAAAAGTACTGGAGGACATTAGGGATAAGTCATAGACTATCTGTGTATTCTAATGGGCTTTAACCTTTTTCCAAGGGAAAAGTTAACTTCCCATATCTTCATGATAGGAGGCAATTTTATAATTAGGAGCAATGTGCCATCTAAAGTTAGGCTTCTACCTTTTCGTAGAAACTGGGAAAGAGAGGGGCTATCCCCTTTGATGGTTACTTTTAGAAGAGATGATCCCCAGACCCCTAAGACAGATGTTTGGATTGTAAAGCTGTCAAGAGGGTTTTAAAAAGATTTACATCTCAAAGGGGCAGAGAAAGATTTTACAAATTATAAGCTTTCCGAAGGAAATGTTCTAAGAAAAGGAAGATCTGGAACTTGGAGTCAGGGAGGAGCTTGTCTAAATCTTAGTCAAACAGAGGGAAGCATTAATGCATCTTGATCTTGGTGACTGTCATTAATTGAATGTATACTGCTAAGTCACTTCAGTTGTGTCCGACTCTGTGCGACCCCATAGATGGCAGCCCACCAGGCTTCCTGTCCCTGGGATTCTCCTGTCAAGAACACTGGAGTGGGTTGCTATTTCCTTCTCCAATGCATGAAAGTGAAAAGTGAAAGGGAAGTCGCTCAGCCGTGTCCGACTCTTAGCGACCCCATGGACTGCAGCCTACCAGGCTCCTCCGTCCATGGGATTTTCTAGGCAACAGTACTGGAGTGGGGTGCCATTACCTTCTCCGATTGTATAGCACACCTCCAAATTTCCTTATGAGTTTGTAAACTTTTATAGAAAGAATTTAGTTGCTATAGAAATCCAACCATTCTGCCAAACTTTAAGATTTGTGTAGAATCCCTATGGTCAGAGGAGACTGGTGGGCTACAGTCCACAGGGTCACAAGGAGTCAGATATGACTGAGTGATTAGTTATGACTAATAGTTATTAGCACAAATAATCATTATTATTTAGAAGATTATTATCAACACAAATAATAGTTATTATTTGGAAGATAATTCATTTAAATAGCATCTGATGTTGAAAGTGGCAAAATAAGCAAGCATGGTAGAAATCCAGGATAATATCTTACACTGTTTGTTTGAAAAATGAGTGATAACTGTGAGTACTGAAAGCTGCTGCTACTATTTCTTGTGAGTGTCTTTTAGGTCAACACATTAGTTCTGGAGTTTACAGAGCTCCTTCACTCCATTCTTTTCTACTGTTTTTTCAACAAAACTGCAAGCTAACTTCTATACTAAGTGTGTAACCTTGGGCAAGTCTCTCAGTCTCTTTAAAGGCTTCATTTTAGAGTTAAGTTTTCTGTTTTGAAGTGATATTTGATAATACAGTTTTCTAACAAGGTGGTTTTATGCTTTGTAAGATTTAATTTATTTATTCAAGAAGCATCTGCTAAGAACCCAAAGATGTGGAGGCATGGCACCAGGCCTGAGAAGAAGGCATTTATGTCATTTGAGTGGATTGTACTCCAATATTTATTAAAATAAATGTATAGTTTCTGTTGTATGCTAATGAGGATGTAGCAGAGTAGATGCTACCCAAGACAGGAACTTTATCATCTGGTTCACATATGAATTCTCAATACTGAACTCTAAATAACTATTTAAAATTTTGTGCAAAATTCTGGGTAGTGCAGTGGAGGGTAGTACAGGACAGTGGAGGATACAGCTGCTGCTGCTGCTGCTGCTAAGTCGCTTCAGTCATGTCCGACTCCGTGTAACCCCATAGACAGCAGCCCACCAGGCTCCTCTGTCCCTGGGATTCTCCAGGCAAGAACACTGGAGTGGGTTGCCATTGCTTTCTCCAATGGCTGCAGTCTATGTGAAACTTTGACTTGGCCCATGTGGGCTGCTATAACACAAATACCACAAGCTAGATGGCTTGTAAACAACAGGAATTTATTTTTCACTGTTCTGGATGCTGGAAGTCTGAGATAAGTGTGCCAGTCTGGGTGTGTAAGGGTCCTCCTCAGGTCTCAGACTTCATTTTATCCTCATATGACATACAAAGCCCATGGATCACTCTAGATCCTCTTTTGTAAAGGCATTAATTCCATTCTTGTGGGTTCCATGGTATAATCTAATCACCCAAAGCCTCCCATCTCTAAATACTATCATATAGAGCTTTATGTTTTAACATATGAATTTTGAGAGGACACAAGCATTCAGACCACAGTAATTCTAGGTTCTATGACTAGTTCTATGCTCAATGATATATGGTGCTCCATACTCCTGCTGCCCAAGTTTACTGCATTTGTAAACTGTGTATGCTTTTGTCTTTCACCAGAATGTAAATAACTTGACTCTACATGTCTTATCTACTCATCTAGAGATAAAAGAATAAAAATTGCCCTAATAATTAGTGTTTGAATCTCAAGTGTTTTAAACAATGTATACTATTTTCTAGGGATATCAAATATTCTGAAAACATCATTTACATATAACATTAGATACTTAACCACATTTTTATAGTAGTATTCTTAAGTGCCCCTCACAATACCCAAGATATAGTAGCCACTGAATACAGTTTTGTTGAGCAAATTAATATAATTAATATTAATTACATTTTTTTGTAGTAAGGTATCTATCTACAAGGTAAGACTGAGTTGACCTAATTTCAGATATTGAACATGAAGAAAAGTAGTGAAACTCCATTTTATTAACAATCCATAATTTAAACTTTTCTCCGGTATCTTGGAATGGCCCCAGGCTTAGTCTAAGCGCTGATGAAAACTTACAGTTTTTTAGTAGGATTTTTAACATAGCCTACATGGGGCTGATTGAATTGAGACTTCATGATATTCAGACTTTTGAAACTGAAGTGCATAAATGTGGGCTGAGTGAGTGGAATGGTAAATGATGCTGTCATTTCTTTTTCTACCCTTCATACTAAGGACAGGATGCCTTAGTCTGGAAAATGCTGATGCAGAAAGATTTGATGAGGTTAAAAGGAGTTCTGTTTCGCTTGACCATCATGGATTGGCCTTTAGGGTCCCAGGGCGTGTGAGAATAGACGAAACAGATATGAGGGGCTGGAGAAAACGGAAATCACTGAGGACACTGAAGTGCAGGAGTAGGCTTCAGTAGGAGCCCTGCCAACCATACTGGTTTTCATCGCGTTAGCCCTTGCTGCCAGAAGAAGAGTATTTCATATTCTGGTGCTTGCTTCTGGAAGTCAGAGGTGGGGGACAATTTTTGATAAATGATTTTTCATTCAGGTCTATGTATCAGAGAGGACAGTCCCTCAACTTATTACCTTTGATGTATTTTTGTTCTGCTTCAATATTATTTTTTAAAAATGAAACATTTCTTCCATAAAAACTTCTTTAACCTTCAGCATATCAGGTTAATAAAGGACTTTAGAATACATTTCCTTGACTTTTCCTGCCATGGTATGTATAAATATTTAACTCAACATTACCACTAACTAATTCATGCTTAGAGCTAAAACTTTTTGATCCAAAGTAATAGATAACTGCAGAGCATGTTAATAGGGAAAAATAAAGCAAATCTGGATGATATGTATCATAAAGGATCCTCTTATCTTAAGATGGTCCATTCATAATAAACTCACTGCTATTTAGATGAAAAGTGAGTTTTACTCTGCTTTAAAATCCAAAATGAAGATCTCAAAAAAATTCTGCAAGGCATATGATAACATCAGAACTATTTAATTTTTCTGTAACATTACTGGTAGAATGGTAATAATATTGGCTTGTTTCTTTCTGAAAGGAGGCCATCACTTAATTATAAGAAAACTTAAATAGAACTATGTTTAACTTATCAATAACTAAAACTGCTAGCTGCTGTTGGACATGGTGAGAGAGAGAGAAAGAGAAAGAGAAAATCTGAGGAAAACCTTGAGAAAGGAGGATAGTACCTGAACTTACTTGTTTATTTAATGTTTATTTTCTCTTTCCCATGCTGGATGATTAGCTTGGATAGGCCCATGTCTGTTTTTTTGGCCACTGAATGTCCAGTAATTCCAACAGTGCTGAGTATAAAATATATGCTCGGTAATACTTGATAAGTTTATGCATGGGCTCACTTAAATCTTTCATCTTTAATATCTGGGAACTCTGACTCAGAGAGAACTTCTCTCCTCATTTGGACCAATATCTGAGAAAACGCTTCTTTTTCCTTGGTAAGGTAGCCAGATAAAATCCAGGTTACCTATTTAAGTTTCCACTGGTGAATGATTTTTTTTTTTTCACCAGTATTTCTCAAATATGTTCCATGCAAATGTGGGATCTATTTTTTTTTAAACTGTTGTTTATCAGAAATTTAAATTTAGCTAGGAGTCTTGCATATCTATTTGCCAAATCTGCCAACCATCCCCTTTGGGTAGGAGAGAGAAGAAACTGAACTAATACTTACCATGGAATTTCCTGCTCAAGGTAGAGTTACCAGTCATCATAACTTGCTGCATCCTACTCCAGGTGGTATGAAATAAAAAAAAGCCAATGGAACAAGAATAATTCAAGAATGTTGTGGGGCTTCCCTTGTGGCTCAGATGGTAAAGAATCTGCCTGCAGTGATGGAGACCCGGATTTGATCCCTGGGTTGACAAGATCCCCTGCAGAAGGGAATTCAAGAATGTTCAGGGATAGTCTTGTGTAAGCCCACAGATCCCACAGATCATTGATTCTGAAATGGCAGAAGCATTTAGGGGTTTGGAGTGGATAGACAGGGTAAGAGCCAAGGACAAAGGGAAAGAGTTGAGTTGGCCATAGAATGAAACCTTTGTGCTTCTGTAGCTCATTTTTTTTTCTTTAATCCAGTGGAAATATTAGATCTGAATTAAAGGTACAGAGATGAGGCAGGGGTTCTAGGATAATAGCCCCCTCCTCTACAATTAAAAAAAAATATCCCAGTAAAATGATTTGATGACCTAATTTATGTGTTTCATGTTTAGCTGATTGATTCTTACCAAAAATGAGAATCTATAGTAGTGGTTAGGATTTTATGTAATTGTAAGATGTTCAAGAGCATATGACTCTTAAATTACTCCATTTCTCATCAGATCAGATCAGATCAGATCAGTCGCTCAGTCATGTCTGACTCTTTGCGACCCCATGAATCTTAGCACGCCAGGCCTCCCTGTCCATCACCAACTCCCGGAGTTCGCTCGGACTCACGTCCATCGAGTCAGTGATGCCATCCAGCCATCTCATCCTCTGTCGTCCCCTTCTCCTCCTGCCCCCAATCCCTCCCAGCATCAGAGTCTTTTCCAATGAGTCAAAACTCTTCGCATGAGGTGGCCAAAGTACTGGAGTTTCAGCTTTAGCATCAGTCCTTCCAAAGAAATCTCAGGGCTGGTCTCCTTCAGAATGGACTGGTTGGATCTCCTTGCAGTCCAAGGACTCTCAAGAGTCTTCTCCAACACCACAGTTCAAAAGCATCAATTCTTCGGTGCTCAGCCTTCTTCACAGTCCAACTCTCATATCCATACATGACCACAGGAAAAACCATAGCCTTGACTAGATGAACCTTTGTTAAGAAAGTAATGTCTCTGCTTTTGAATATGCTATCTAGGTTGGTCATAACTTTCCTTCCAAGGAGTAAGTGTCTTTTAATTTCATGGCTGCAGTCACCATCTGCAGTGATTTTGGAGCCCCCAAAAATAAAGTCTGACACTGTTTCCACTCTTTTCCCATCTATTTCCCATAAAGTGATGGGACAAGATGCCATGATCTTCATTTTCTGAATGTTGAGCTTTAAGCCAACTTTTTCACTCTCCACTTTCACTTTCATCAAGAGCCTTTTTAGTTCCTCTTCACTTTCTGTCATAAGGGTGGTGTCATCTGCATATCTGAGGTTATTGGTATTTCTCCCGGCAATCTTGATTCCAGCTTGTGTTTCTTCCAGTCCAGCGTTTCTCATGATGTACTCTGCATATAAGTTAAATAAGCAGGGTGACAATATACAGCCTTGACGTACTCCTTTTCCTATTTGGAACCAGTCTGTTGTTCCATGTCCAGTTCTAACTGTCGCTTCCTGACCTGCATACAAATTTCTCAAGAGGCAGATCAGGTGGTCTGGTATTCCCATCTCTTTCACAATTTTCCACAGTTTATTGTGATCCACACAGTCATAATCCATTCATTCATCCATTAACACATGAATTTTATTTATTTATTTATTGCTTGCCAGACACTCTTCTGGGTTTTAGAAATAAAGCAATTGAGCAAGACTATTTTATATTTTAGTTAGAGCAAACAGACAGTTAACAAAATTTCAGATTGTGATAAATATCTTGATATGAAACCATATAACTCAGCTGAGGGGTTGGATAGAGCTACTTTTGGTAGGGTGCTCATGGGTAGCTTCTCAGGAGACTGAAGTGAGTCTTGAAGGGTGAGATGGAAGTAGCCATGCAAAGAACCAAGTGAAGAATGATTTTTATTCAAAGGAAACAAGTGCATAAGCTCTTTACTTGGGAAAAGTTCAGAGTTTTCAAGGAAAGAAAGGAAGCAAGAGTGGTTGAAGAGTAGAAAATGCAATTGGAGAGGCATTCGAGAGCTGAAACATGTGTGGATCTTATAAATCTTGGTACGGAGTTTGAGTTCTTTTCAGAATGCTTTGGGGAACAGAGTTTTAAGTGGGGAAACAATGTAATTTAATTTTAATTTTCATTTAAAAAGATAATGGCTGCTAAGTGGAAAATAAACTGAGCCCATGAGGAACAACAGTTGAAGTAGGAAGACTATCACAGTTTAGAGGCCACTATAGAAAAGGATTCCAGTAAGAGTGGTGATTTGAACTAGAGGGATACAAATGAGGATGAAAAATGGCTAGATTTGGGTTTACTTTGGAAGTAGAACAGACAGTTTATTTATAGATGTTATGTGGATATATCGAGGAAGGGAAGAGGGAAGAGTAAATCCTATAGTTTTGGGTTTGAGCAGTTTGTTGGTATCTTTTACTAAGAAAAGACTAGTTAAGAAACAAAGTTAAGGGAATCACTAGGTTCCTTTGAATATGTTAAGTCATCCATGTAGAGAAGTCGTGGAACCCCCTGGCTATATGAGTAAGGAATTCAGAAATATATATATATATGTATATATATATATATATATGATAAATGTTTACAAATCATCAGTGTGTGGATAATAATAAAAAGGAGATAAAAATTTAAAAGATAGTATGTGGATAACATTTTAAGACTTAGAAATGAATTAGATTATTGAGACAAAGAATATTGATAGAGAAGGCTGAGGACTGAATTATGAAAAAGAAATGTCAATAATGGAGTAAACATTTAGCTGTGTAAAAATCATATGAGAAATTTGATTAAATACAAAAAAGAGAAGCATTTGTTGGATAGTCAACATGGAAGCTATTAAAGATCAGATTAAGAATATCTTTGCAATAGTAAGGTAGGGAGTCAGATTGGAGTGGATGGAAGAATAAATGGGAGGTGAAAAATTACCAACAGGGAGTAGAAATTTGGGGGAAAACAAGAAGGAAAAATAGCTGGGGTGGTATGTGGGAAAGGGAGGATTTGGAATGGTTTGAGACGAGAATTTAATCTAATAAGGAGGAAGAAATTGGAAATAAAAAAAAGAGAAGAACGTTAATATAGAAGTGACAGTCCTTGAGATGATCCAAGGTTGTGTTTCAGAACACAAAAAATTTCCAGTTTGTTCATTCAGAAAGCATTTCTTTAACACCTACGATATGTCAGATATTGGCATAGACACTAAAAATATAAAGACAAAATCTGTAATTTAGGATCATTTATAATCAAAGAAGAGACATAATTAAATAAAAATATGTGCAGAAATGAATTATAGAAGTTATATATGAAGTTCTAAGACTAAAACTCATGATAACTTTCTGAGTGGTAAGAGAACCATCTTGACTTCCTTACAGGTCTTTAGAATAAGGCTGTTCACAACCTTATTTCTTCTGACATTTTCTTGAGGAATAACTAATCAATGACTGACTTGGCTTAGCACATTTAAATATTACATATTAAAATAGTAATTTCAAAATATGCTCATGAAAGCCACAAAACTGATATCTCATCTGTGGAAGGTTTTCGGAGGGAGATAACATGTGTCTTAGATTAGATTGTTTAGGTAGTTCTAGTTTGTTGTGCCAAACAACTCCTTTCAACTTGAAAACTGCAAGATTCCTTTGGTAAAATGCCTTTGAAATGTCAGTTTATTTCTTTTCTAACATTTCAATGTTATAAATGTCTGTTTATTTCAGATTGTTTTAGTAATTTCCCAATTGTTTAATCACAGGGAACAACTATCTATTATGATTATCCAAGAGGAAAGAGAGTGGGCAGAGGGGGGCACCTAAGCTCATTTTTCAGTGGTGAATGTCATTAGCATTAACCTTTTTAGACTGTCTGTCTCTGTTATCTGGAAGAGCTGGAAAAGGGTTTATTCAGGCAAAATTGCAGTTTTGCTCTTTTGCCCTTATCACCCTTGACTCCTGCCTATATTAATGGTTGGAACATAGACTGACCATCTTTCAGGCTGTCTTTCAGGCAGCGATTGCAGTTGCTCTCTTCTCTCTCTGTTTCCTGAGTTTAAAGATCAGAAAGTCATTGGACCAGTTGATGGGATGTGTTGTTTCTTACTTGCTTCTATTTAGCCTCAAAGAAAAAAACATACACATTTTTGTATACATATTTTGAAACGTATCTTCATTCCTAATTTTAAAAGATACTGCTCCAGTGGTGCTTCTTCAGAACTCTCCAAGAGACACTTTATGGCTATTTTACTCCATGCTGGAGTCTTTGTAAACTCACTGTGATTAACAGCTGCTGGTCAACAGCTTAGAATACTCTGCCAAGAACAGGTTCCAGAACTATGGTGGTCAAGGCCCTGGTGTTTCTCTGTCAATATATTCAGAGCAGCATCTCCAGTGATTTCTTTTATCTCTTCCCTGCCAGACTGTGACCCTGGATAATAAGAAAGCTGATAAACTCTGTACCACTTTGAGGGAATATGTTAGATTATAGTGGCCTTGGCTTTAAGAGAGCCACACTTTTCAGTTAGAAGATGAAGAGACAGTTTATAGCCCTGCTTTCCACCAAAGCCCTGAGAATTAGCACAAAGTGGGTGATTTGAACTGGCGTGGGGTGGGGGTGGGATTAATTGCAGCTTGAGTGTACTGTAAGGACCAGGAGACTCACTATGAATTATTGGCTTACCCTAGAGTTTTGAATGATTGGTCCTCTTTTTATCAGACTTTGAAAATCATATGAACTAGTTTTGATACCATAGTATCAAAAGAACAAAGTGTGGTTTAATAGTGCCTTATATTATTCCCATCTATTTAATATCATTAATCATCTTCATTTCCATACACAGTGCAATGTAGAAAGCCTCAACTCTCCCAACTGTAGCAGCTTCTTTCCAGATAGTATTGAGATTTTCACATAATATTGTGGATTTATTTATTTACATAATTGCTTTCCAGAGCTTTTACCTTCTTTTTTTCTAATATCTATATCTATTTTCCAGACCTTTGCCATTTAAAATTAATCAAATATTGACATTTACATTTTAAATACCTAAAATTCTTTTCTAATGAGTTTATTATTATTCTTTCTTAATACTTGTACATTTGAATAATCAACTTGTTATTAATTTTAGGTCTTAAATGGAGATATTAAAAAAGAATCCAATTTTAATCTCTGTAGACATCTCCTTAGTGTTCTACCATTTCTTTGATTATAAACCCATATTTCTATTGTTAATGAAAATTTCAGCAGATATACAAGTGCTCATTTCCAAACTAATTTGAATTAATTTTTCAGTGTGTGGCATGATATTATAACCCTAAAATTTCACAGCAGTTCCAAGAGTCTTAAACATCACTGTTAGTGATTATATAAATAACCTTTAATTTTGCATATCTGTTCTCCTAGGTGAGCTGTTTTCTTAACTCTGAGAATCAAATGTTCACAAAGCAAATGTCAAGCTGAAATTAATATGTTTAGAAATAAGCAGCATGATGGTGAAGTGCAGTCATCAATAGCTAAAGGCCAACCAGGAAAGAATTGTTGCATCATGAGTCTTTAAAGGCACCTGTGAAATGCAGAGTTCCAATCTTGTTAATTTGTGTACTTTTAGCACTTCAATGGGTAGGATACTGCCTCATTGGGCCTTTGTTTTCTCTAAATTATAAACACACTGAAATACAAGTTGATCCATCTAAAACAGGTCACATACAAGCTAGACAAATTATTAGTTCCTACTTCTTAGCTCAATGTTTGATGTGCAAAGCTAGTGAGCTCAGGGAGGCCTATCCCTTCCACTGGAGATGCCTAGTAAACCCACATTCTTTGTATGAAATTCCAAGAATAATACAGGAATAAAGTGCTAATAATATAAAATCATAGATTTTAATGCTCTTTCTTTGCCTTTTGACTCTCTGGGTAGAAATTTGTTAATATTTGACCATATAGATCTTAGACTGCATCTAAGCCAGAAGAAAATACGAACGTTGTCTTTATACTTCATAGACAATCATTTCCAAAGTGATTGAAAAGATGTGTTTTAATTCACCCCTTCCTGTCTTTTAAATCTTTTCCTTTGTAATTTAATTCCATGTTCAGATGATTTGGAAGTATTTCCATCTTCAAGAGTAAAGAGTGATCTAGGCATTCACTCATCATAAAGGTGGCATGATTTTAGTATCATGACTTTGGAGTGGCTTTAATAAAGGAGTAACTCTGCTGTCTCATCCTGGAAGACAGAAAGCATCTAGATCAATTGCTTTAGAACTAAAGTCATTAATAGAAGTCCGATGCTTTATTTTGACTGATTTATAATCACTTCATATACAGCTGTCTAGAACTATGTTTTAGAATAATTCTATATTAGTTTTGAAGATTTCTTTTTACTTGAAACAGGAAGCAACAGTTAGAACTGGACATGGAACAACAGACTGGTTCCAAATAGGGAAAGGAGTCCATCAAGGCTATATATTGTTACCCTGCTTATTTAACTTATATGCAGAGTACATCATAAGAAATGCTGGACTGGAAGAAACACAAGCTGGAATCAAGATTGCCGGGAGAAATATCAATAACCTCAGATATGCAGATGACACCACCCTTATGGCAGAAAGTGAAGAGGAACTCAAAAGCCTCTTGATGAAAGTGAAAGTGGAGAGTGAAAAAGTTGGCTTAAAGCTCAACATTCAGAAAATAAAGATCATGGCATCTGGTCCCATCACTTCATGGGAAACAGTGGGGAAACAGATGGGGAAACAGTGGAAACAGTGTCAGACTTTATTTTTTTGGGCTCCAAAATCGCTGCAGATGGTGACTGCAGCCATGAAATTAAAAGACGCTTACTCCTTGGAAGGAAAGTTATGACTAACCTAGATAGCATATTCAAAAGCAGAGACATTACTTTGCCAACAAAGGTCTGTCTAGACAAGGCTATGGTTTTTCCTGTGGTCATGTATGGATATGAGAGTTGGACTGTGAAGAAGGCTGAGCGCTGAAGAATTGATGCCTTTGAACTATGGTGCTGGAGAAGACTCTTGAGAGTCCCTTGGACTGCAAGGAGATCCACCAGTCTATTCTGAAGGAGATCAGCCCTGGGAGTTCTTTGAAAGGACTGATGCTAAAGCTGAAACTCCAGTACTTTGGCCACGTCATGTGAAGAGTTTTGACTCATTGGAAAAGACTCTGATGCTGGGAGGGATTGGGGGCAGGAGGAAAAGGGGACGACAGAAGATGAGATGGCTGGATGGCATCACTGACTCGAGGGACGTGAGTCTGAGTGAACTCCTGGAGTTGCTGATGGACAGGGAGGCCTGGCGTGCTGTGATTCATGGGGTCGCAAAGAGTCGGACACGACTGAGCGACTGAACTGAACTGAACTGAACTGATGGGTGTTTTACTGAATTGGAGGTTGAGAAGTATACTCTGTTATAACTATTTAAATCTCTCCACATTATAATTAAACTTGACTTAGGAATAGAATTCTGCATATCTGTCTACCTACTTACCTAACTACCTGTCATCTATCTCCCCTGTCTTGGTCAGAGACTACCTATGACCACTTTTATTTTTAGAAAATGAATGATATGGGCATTTATTTGGCTTATCTCCTCTCTTTAGACTGACATCTTTGTTAGGCTCCTTATTTACGTCAACTAATTGTTAAAACTAAAATCAACATTAAAATCAACATTGGGAGTAGATGTACTTGTAGATCCTTGTCATGATGTAAGATTGAACTATCTGTTGTACATTACCTTTCAAAAAGTCAGTTGAGAGAAACAATTATAGAGAGGAGCACTTGGATGCTATGAAGTTCACTAAATTCATGATAATTAGGAAAGAATGTTAGTTCCCCAGACTAATGGTTTTATTAGAATAAGCTTGGCTATGTCACAGTAACAAAGGGACCCCTTTCTCAGTACTTAAAGTCACAAATTTCTCATCCATGCAAGAAACATGTTTATAGGTCATTTATGACTTTGCTTCACATTTTATTTGCCCCAAACCTGAAATGATTGATCGGTGTCTATTTTGAACATTTCAACTTCAGTGGTGTAAGTAAGAGACATGGAGAACCACAAACGGTTAAAGTTCATGTCTGCAAGTGCCACATGTCACTTCTGTCCACGTTTCACTGGCTGAATCAGGTCACCTGGGCATTTCTGAATTTTATACTGTGGAGATATATACTTCTTCCCCAGAGAGGGATACTATAAGAAAAAAAAAAATCAAAATATTTGGTGAAGAGTATGCCAAATTTGCTAAGTTCCATACTCTTCTTTGGGGGTAGATTTCTTGAGAATAAGATATATTTTTTTTCCCAAGCTATCCATTGGAATCTGATATGCTCCCTGAGAGGAGCGTGCCTCCTCATTGCAACTTGTGTGGGATCATGCTGTTACTGTGCTGAGTCGTTGGTCTTGAGCAGGAAACATAATGACTACTATTTAGGTACACTGCTTCAATCACTTCATTCACCAGACTATGTCAAGCCATGGATTTACATTTCAATGTTATACTTATACATGGTATATGGCATATATATATAAACACATCCCAATGGCCAAAGCAAGTCATATAACCACGTCCAATTTAATGGAACAAAAATATAATTCTTCTACGGTGAAAGAGGAAGTGAATAACTAACAATAATATTGTACAATCTACCATGTTACATTTAGCCAGTATTTTTCTTGTTAAATCTTGATCAATTATCAAAAAAAGATTAAGCATTGTATTTCTATGTATGTGCTTAGACGATCAGTCATGTCCAGCTCCTTGCAACCCCATGATCTATAGCCTACCAGGCTCCTCTTTCTATGGGATTCTCCAGGAAAGAATACTGGAGTGGGGTGTCATTTCCTCCTCCAGGGTATCTTCCTGACCTAGGGGTCGAACCTGTGTTTCTTATGTCTCCTGCATTGGCAGGCAGGTTCTTTACCACTAGCACCACCTGGGGAGTCCCAGCATGGTACTTCTAATTCTTCACAAATAAGCATTCAACAAATATTTGCTAGTAGGCTTAATATAAATGTAAATCACTACTCAGTTCCAATGAGGTGGATGAACCTAGAGCCTATTAAACAGAGTTAAGTAAGTTCAGAAAGAGAAAGACAAATGTCATATGTTAACGTACACACACAGAGAACCTAGAAAGATGATACTGATGAACCTATCTGCAAGGCAGCAGTGGAGACACAGACATAAAGAATGGACTTATAGACACAGGAGCGGGAAGGAGAGGGTGGGAAAAATTGAGAGAGTAGCACTGAAACATGCATTACCACATGTAAAATTTTTCAGTTCAGTTCAGTGGCTCAGTTGTGTCTGATTCTTTGCAACCCCATGGACTGCAGCACACCAGGCTTCCCTGTCCATCACCAACTCCTGCAACCTACTCAAACTCATGTCCATCTAGTCGGTGATGCCATCCAACCAACTCATCCTCTGTTGTCCACCTCTCCTCTTGCCTTCAATCTTTCCCAGCATCAGGGTCTTTTCCAATGAGTCAGTTCTTTGCATCAGGTGGTCAAAGTATTGGAGCTTCAGCTTCAGCATCAGTCCTTTCCGTGAATATTCATGACTGATTTCCTTTAGGATGGACTGGTTTGATCTCCTTGCAATCCAAGGGACTCTCAAGCCTTTTCTCCAGCACCACAGTTCAAAAGCATCAATTCTTTGCTGCTCAGCCTTCTTTGTGGTCCAACTCTCACATCCATACATGACTACTGGAAAAACCAGAGCTTTGACTATATGGACCTTTGTCAGCAAAGTAACGTCTCTGCTTTTTAATTTTTAAATTTTCGATGAATATAAAGTCAGATCATTCTAAGCAGAAACCGTTGTCTATGATTCCTTTCATGTGATAATGGCTATTTCAATTGATCCTGTGACTGTCAAATACAGAGTATTCCTACCCAGAATTATCATCTTTGTCTTATAATGCTATCATTTTTTCCCCTAATTAGATGATGATTTAGTGGTATTTACACTATTTTGTAATCTGAGATATATCCTTGAGGAAGGGATAGGTCCTACTGTAATTCTGAGTTCCATTCCACTATTTTAGAATGCCAGGCCTTATCAAACTTTAGAGGAAGTCTGAAGTTGCTCCACCAAACTACAGAAACACAGCACATTTACCTCATAGATAAGAAGTATGAAACAAGGACATTTCCTGAATAAAGAGTGATGTGTACTACAGATTTAAATATAATGTTCAGGGTAGCAACTGGTGTTTGTAGGAAGATACTCATGTGTTTTCTCTGTAAAACTGCCTATGTCCTCTTAGTTTCATGATCAAGAAAGCAGATATGGCAGAAATATGACAAATACAGGAAACCTGCCTTAATTCCATTGACAGTTTTTGGTGTAACAAACATTTCTTGACTCTGCCTTTGAAGCTAAAAAAAAAAAGAGAGAGAGAGAGAGCATCATATTTGTTATTCATCTCCAGCAGGCAGACTTGAGAAACTGTAATTTCTCAGTAATTTATAGGAACAGCACATTTTATTTAGAACAGGAGAGAGAGATTAAGGAAAAGAAGGAGAATAGATCGGTATCCTATATTTCTGAAAAGTTGGGGCCAATTATTTGTTCAAATGTTAGTAGGGATTCACCCACTAGTTACTAAGATTTTCTCATGAGCTACCTCTTCAGATGTCAGGACAACTAGACAAAAATCAACCAAGAAAAGGAAGGAGAAAACATGCCTTTTCCACTGCTACAAAGGAGAAGATCAGAACTGCTACATATAACCCCATCTCAAGGCTGGAGGCCAGGTAGCCAGTTCTCCTTCTCCCCAAATCAAAGCCTGGAGCAGAAGCTACTGAAACCATTTATTCTGACTGTCAGCTTTTGACTTTGCAAAAGGTCCAAGGAAAGAGGAGCAGAACAGGGGAGGCTGAAAACAAACCGTGCTTTCTGCGACCCCTTTAAATATAGAGAATCTCTGAGGAAAATAAAGTTTATAAAATTCTTAAACTTTGGAAATTTGGGCTTGTAGAAAGCTGCTTTGAACTTTTGATATAAGCCCTTTTTTCCTGCCTCTTTTCATTACAAATTCTTCCCCCTTTCTCAGGCTTTCATTTTCTTGCTGAACTCCCCAACACGGTAACCCTCAAGATTCTAAATCTTAGAATTTTTGCCTCTTCCTGAGAAAGTCCAAAATGAAATAATTTTCCTCAAGGGAGTTTGGAGAGCTCAGACGATGAACGACACTTGTATTTCTCTGCTTTGCTTTGAAGGCGTCCTCCAGTTTTTACGTGTTTTAGGAATGGACTGTGTTTGTAATAATTGTTGTTCCAGAAAGCAGAGCGATGTTTTCAGCCCCATGGTAAATGTGCAGGGGATGCAGTCCTCGGGCAGGGTGGCAGAGGGGAGAATGGTGTCCAGGCACAGGGCTGTGAAGGGAGCCCATCGCCCACGGAACACCTGAGATAATGCTGTCTTGACATTTGTCAGGAGAGGAGCAGCTGGTAACTCTCTCCTCCTACACCGCACCGTTAAAGCCTAGTTCTAGTCTCCACTTTCCAGGAAACTTTCCTTTTGTGTTGCCGTTTCATTATGACAGGAAATTCATCTTACATTTCTGTTGGGTGGTTTTGTTCTCCTTACAATGCGATCATTTGTAACCGTTTATGCTTTGAAAACATTTCTAGTCATTTTTTCCCCCTGCCTGTGTGCTGTGGGTAACCAATTATATTGTGCTGCTTTATTGGTAAGAATGATGTCTTTTATTTTATTTTTTTCCTTTCTCCTGGTGTCTAGCTGAGCATTGCAAAGCTCATGATTGAGTGATAAGAAGAATCCCTCAGTCTCATGAAAAATGACAAGAAAGCCTTTGGTTGTACGATCTCATCATAAGTTTATTTGCTGATTAGATTGTCTGAATGTTAGAGTCTGTTTCAGGAGAAGGTGTTGGCTTCTCTTTCAACATTAGACTGAAATGAGAAAGCAAGGAAGTGGGGAGAGTGTGGTGAGTGAGGAAGGAGGAAAAGCGTGTACATGTTCCTAGCCAATCTCTTTCCATGGTTGCACTACCATTTATAATGACATGAAACACCACCTTGAAACTTCTTTTCTTTGCCCTTTTATCCTGATGTAATAAGGTGCATAAAGGATTGGCCTCTTTATTTTATTCCAGGCACCACCTAACTTACTAACTATAACAAGTTACTTAAAAGTAACTTAAACAAGTTACTTATAACAAGTTACTTAAACGTTCAGTGCCTTGATTTCCCCATTTCAAAACTGAGAATGAAAATATCATCTACTTCATAGTGATATCAAGACGAATAAAATAAGAATATATGTAAAACTCTGAAAGCAAGACTTGTCATGCAGAAAGTACTTAATTGACATCAGTATCACTATTTGAGTTGTTTAAGAAGCAGGAAATAAGTGCTGATCAAAGTGGCAATCATGGGTTATCCCAACAGAAGGGGAAAATAGGAATCTGTGGGACAAGAATAAAATAATCACTCAACATATTTCTGACTAATCAGTGAGATGGGAAGTTCAGTCTTAAAATTGAATATCAGGTGATCTTTTAACTCACTAATGATAATGAAAATTATTTCTCAGCATAACATCTATCAAAGGAAGCTCTTGACAATTATCATGCCACTTTAGTGATCCATTTTCTACCCCATTAACTAGCATTTATTAAAACAGGATTGCTATCAGATGGAGATCTTATCTCTACCTTATTATGTAACTAGAGGAAATAAAGTTTTCACCTGGGAAGAACAAAAAAGAATTTCAGGAGAAACAGCATTGCTCATAGACAATACCAAAGGGACAAGACGTGTTGCTTGAGGTTGCTTGAGGTGATTTACCGTCAGCATAGACAGAAGGTGTACTGCTGTGGTAAAAAAAATTAACCTTTACTCTGGAAAATACTGCAGATTAATAGAGGCTATAGTAAAGCATATTGATTTATTCATATTTCTTAAAGATAGTGTGTAAAAATATAAACAGAATACCATCTTCCATTACATTTTTTTATCTTGTGTATGAATTGGCAAGGATTTACTAAGTTTTGGTGTCATATGTTAGAATATCATTGTAGTATTTTTTTTTAAACCTTACAGATTCTTGGAAAGACCTGAAGCATCAGACAATAACTGTAAAATGAGAAGAAAATTGAGGAGGAAGTGCTAAAACATAATGTCACACACACAAACGTAATATCACTCAAGTAAACACTCTCCAGATAGCAATATGGCAAATGAACACAGAATTCTACAAGGGAGAACCTAACCTGTACTGAACCTTGGTTCACTGTTAATTTGGTCCAACCGGCCTGGTTAACCCTCTTTAGTAACCTAAAACAATATTTAATTTAAGACTTTATGATGATAACAAAAGGATTAGTTGAAGATGATTAACTCTGAACTGTGAAATAAGAATTGTATGGGTTATGCAATTAAGCCTGAATGCCTAAGTGTTTGTGAGATTTTGAGCTAAGGATCGGATCTTTGGGTTTATTCAAAGGTTTCTTTGTTTATTCTTAAATTATACACAAGTGATTTTTCAACCTTTTCATTTCTTCTTTTCTAATACAAATACTTTAAAGCTGTGCATTTTTCTGTAATTACCACTTTTGCTTTATCCCACAGGATTTCATATGGAGAATTTTAGTTAACATTCAGATCAGATCAGATCAGATCAGTCGCTCAGTCATGTCCGACTCTTTGCGACCCCATGAATCGTAGCACACCAGGCCTCCCTGTCCATCACCAACTCCCGGAGTTCACTGAGACTCACGTCCATCGAGTCAGTGATGCCATCCAGCCATCTCATCCTCTGTCGTCCCCTTCTCCTGCCCCCAATCCCTCCCAGCATCAGAGTCTTTTCCAATGAGTCAAAACTCTTCGCATGAGGTGGCCAAAATACTGGAGTTTCAGCTTTAGCATCAGTCCTTCCAAAGAAATCCCAGGGCTGATCTCCTTCAGAATGGACTAGTTGGATCTCCTTGCAGTCCAAGGGACTCTCAAGAGTCTTCTCCAACACCACAGTTCAAAAGCATCAATTTTTCGGTGCTCAGCCTTCTTCACAGTCTAACTCTCATATCCGTACATGACCACAGGAAAAACCATAGCCTTGACTAGACTTTGTTGGCAAAGTACTGTCTCTGCTTGGAATTATTATTAAAATCTTTACCTTGATATTATTTCCTTTTTTTGTAAGTTAGTTTTAATTTCTAAATATAAGGACATTGTTAAGTTGATCTTCTTGTGAATGACTGTAACTTTAATTGTACTGAGTCAGAGAATGTGGTCTATATAATTTTTGCTCTTCATAATTTTAGACTACTGTTTTAGTTACTTACTGAATTTTAGACAGATTTGTGTGAGTGAATCTTTTATACCATGGGGCATCACTGGATGGACTGACCTAGACAAAACACGCTTCATTACATGTCTGGGGTGTTGGCAAGGATGACTGGAAGATTGGGCTCAGCTGGCCAGAGGGCTAAGGTGATCTCCCCAGCTTGGTGGCCTGAAGATAGTTGGACTTCTCATCTTGAGGCTCAGGGCTCTAAGAACAAAAGAGGAGAAAGTGGTGTGTCATTTTATAGCTTAGCCTGTAAAGTCATATAGTGACTTTTTTTTCCATTGAGCTCCATTGGCCAAAAAAGTTATAACTATTCCCAGATCAACAAAATATGACATAGAACTCATATCTTAATAGGAGATATGTCAAAACATTTGAAGGTATATTTTGAAACTACTATACATTCTTCATGGTGTATTACATGGTAATTTTTTACAAATGTGTTCACAACTGACAGATATATGCATCCTTTAATTGTTAGGTGAACAAAAGAATAAATGTTCATTAAGTCATACTTAATTAGAAATCAAGTATTTTATATTTTTAGTACTTCTCAGTCTTTTTAACCTACTAGTTTTTCAGGAAGGAATACATTTGACAACTGACTTTTATCAATTTTTGCTTACTGTAGTTTGAGATCATTTTAGTAGGTACATGCAAGTTAAGAATTATTATGTCATTCTGGTGAACTGGACCTCTTATCACAATGATGTGATCCTCTTAATCTAAGTGCTGCTTTAAAGTCTATTTTTATGATATTGTTATAGATACTGAACATTGTTTTTATTAGTTTGTCTTTATTAGAGTCTTACTACATCTGTTTCAAAATTTCCATGACTTTATATACATTTTTGCCATTCCTTTACATTTTTTTAAAAATGGAAATATAGTTAATTTATAATATTATGTAAGTTTCAGGTGTAAAGCAAAGTGATTCAGTTATAACTGAAATATAACCCAAGTCTCTTATGTCTCCTGCATTGGCAGGCAGGATCTTTCCACTAGCACCACCTGGGCAGTCTATTTATTTATTACATTCTTTTGTGTTACATGTTATTACAAGATTTTGAATGTTCTTCCCCGGGAAACACAGTAAATCCTTGTCGTTTCAGTACCCATTCCTTTACTTCCTTTTTTTTTTTTTAAGCTTATTTTAATTTTAAATTGAAGCAGTTGATTAACAATGTTGTGTTAGTTTCAGGTGTGAGCACAGTGATTCAGTTATACATATACCAGTATCTACTCTTTTTCAAATTATTTTCCCATTTAGGTCATTATAGAATATTGAGCAGAGTTCCCTGTGTTATACAGTAGGTCCTTACTGGTTTTCTGTTTTAAATATAGCAGCATGTACATGTCAACCATTCTATGTCCTTATGTTTTACTTGCCTCTTATAAGAAGTGGATATCTTATAAAGTAGATATATTTATTGTGTTTTATGATATATTTTGATTTACTTTCATGATCTTATTTTGTCTTTTTGTCTCATTTTTTCTATACTCCTTTTTCTCCTTTCTTGCATTTTAAAATCTTGATTGCATTTTTCTTTTACTAAGTTTTTTTAAGTTTACTTTTCATCTTTTAGTATTTAAAAGTCATAGCCTCTATTTCTATTCTTTTCAATCGCTGACATTTTGAAATTTTACCGTGGGTAGTGTTCTAAAGAAAGTCTGAGGTTCAAAAATATCCTAACCATTCTACCTGAACAGTACAAGTTTATTGATTCTGCTATCAGTTATGCCTATTTATTTTGCCATCAAGTTTTTTTTAATTCCAAAAATTATATTTTTAATTTCAAGTGTTCTATTTTGTTCTTTTTAACCTGAACATTTAAAAATTCACCATTGTTAGCTCATTCTTATGATTCCACCTTTTATTTTTTTAACTTTTCCTATATAATTAACTTATATTCTATACTGATAAGTACAACATTTGAGAGCCTTGGGTTTTCTCTTTTTTTTTTCCTTTTTTTAAAAATTTTATTTTATTTTTAAACTTTACAATATTGTATTAGTTTTGCCAAACATCAAAATGAATCCGCCACAGGTATACCCGTGCTCCCCATCCTGAACCCTCCTCCCTCCTCCCTCCCCATACCATCCCTCTGGGTCGTCCCAGTGCACTAGCCCCAAGCATCCAGTATCGTGCATCAAACCTGGACTGGCAACTCGTTTCATACATGATATTATACATGTTTCAATGCCATTCTCCCAAATCTCTCCACCCTCAACCTCTCCCACAGGTTTTCTAAATTTAAAACTCATTATTTTCATGGATTGCTTCTCCTTCAGATTTGTTATCTTGCTTACTTGATAGAACTCTCATGCTTATGATCTCATTTTATTTTACTTTATTCTGCAAGAATCCTGAAGGTCTAAATAGGAAATTTCTTCTCGAGAGAGGATTTACATTTACTTTTATCAGAAGCTAAAAGAATTCCAACTTTTAACTACTTTAGCTTCTTTTAAGAGTTTGGAATTGAAGGCCTAAGTCTTTGTTTTAGCCACCCCTCTGGCTGCAAGGCCAACACACAGTCTTCAAATAGCAGACCTGGCATGAGTATTGCCTTCAGAGAATCCTTCTCTTTTGCTTAATATTCATCACTCCACATCAGAATTCACAGTTCAAATTTTATTGTTTGCTTATTTTTATTACTGGAGCTGTAGGAAAGGATTGGAGGTTTCCATTACCTTTCTTAAGCCCAGCAATATATTAAAAATTCTTTCCTTTCCATCCCACCTTAGGATCTAGTTGGTATGTAGGGAGGGCCTTTATGTATCTGGTCCAAATTAAGAAAAGTCGCCCAGGTTTTCAGAAACAATAACTCTATGTTATTAAACTTTCTCTTGGATAAATAGCTTGCAGCACCTACTCCTTTATACCACTTATTTCAAAGAAGCTGTATCTTTATGGCACATGGCTGCCTTCCACTATTTATGGCGGGACTTGAAAACTCATTGCTTGAGATTATTAGTTTGAGAGACTTTGGCTTCTTGAGGGTAATATATTAGCCAGGCTTTCAAATAATATCTGGGCACGTCTCCTGCCTATAAGTCTCCAGTTTAAATAGAGTTTAATGAAGGACAACAGAGTCTGAGAAAAGCCTATTAGGTGTGCAGATGGTGTACCATCAAACACAATCATGAAAATTAATTATGAGAATGAGGAACAGCCTGAGACAGGATCTGAGTTTATGTGCTCTGATGGACATGCAGTTGTTATAAGCACACACACAAGAAATAGGCTTCTTTGACAGTACAGGGAAAGAGCTTCCAAAGACAGAGATTAAGAGTTCCAGTAGGAGATAAATATACAAATTTGTTAAGAACTAATAGAATTTATATTTGTTAACTTTTCCCTTTTGGCACTAACAAAGCTAAGCCTATACCTGCTTTCTTTGCAGCCTGAATTTGTAAGTTTTTTTTTTTTTTTTTAATGCAATGATGATTATACAACCTGGATCTGATGAGAAAACTATATGCAGAAAATAATGCAATTATCTCAGATATAAGCAAATGGTCAACTTCCAGGTGTGTTGAAAAATTAATATGAAAGATTATTCTTCAGCAAGTCACATTCCATTAAAAAGAAAGCATTGACAATAAAAATCTTCATAATGAAATATATTAGAAAACTCCAGATGATATGAGACATATTTCAAGAAATAACTTTACAATTTGGTTCCAATACAGAGAAGTCATGGCTATCCCTTGAAAACTTGATTCCTTTATTTGTCAATATGCATTGAATACTTATGTGCTGGGCACTGTTATAGAAATTTGGATTATGTTATTCAGTTGCCAAGTTGTGTTCAACTCTTTGTGACCTCATGAACTGCAGCATGCCAGGCTTATTGGTTCTTCACTATCTCTCTGAGTTTGCTCAGACTCGTGGCCATTGAGTCAGTGATGCCATCCAAACATCTCATTCTCTGTTACCCTCTTCTCCTCCTGCCCTTTCCAAGCATCAAGGTCTTTTCCATTGTGCTGGTTCTTCACATCAGATGGCCAACTGTAGCTATTCACATCTGTAGCTATTTCTCCCCTCTTCCCCAGTAGTATACTGGACACCTACCAACCTGGGGGTTCATCTTAAAGTGTCAAATCTTTTTTCCTTTCATACTGTTCATGGGGTTCTCAAGGCTAGAATACTGAAGTGGTTTCCCATTCCCTTCTCCGGTAGACCACATTTTGTCAGGCCCTAACTAGCCGGGACATGATCTTCAGCTGCTCAATGTATCTGGATGACATGCCTGGTGCCCTGGTTGTCCCACTGCTAGTCATCACTGAGTGTATAAATCGTCACTGGCTGTTGGGTGTTGATCAACAGTAGGCTGGGGGTTGAGGCAAAGGCCCTGCTGGAGTGGCTGGGAGTGGGGTCTGGGGAAGGCTGGAGCCCATGTTGGCGTTTGTTGGAGGCTGACTAGCTCACCGCTGCCCAGGAGTCATTGTCCACCGTGAGCCAATCCACTGCTCAGGAACATATCAGACAAAAGTTTCTCTTTCAGAGCTTACGTTGTAATGGCTGGGGACAGATAAGAAACATACATATGTATGTATATATGTGAGTACATACATATATATTATATCTAATCCTAAGGGGAGCTCTATAAGAAAATAAAGCAGACTAGTGAGAATGAGTAAACTTTTTGGAAGTATATGAATGTGTGTGTGCATGTGTTTGAGTGCATTCATGTTTATTTTGTCTGGTAAAGCCTCTCAGAGATCTAATTCTGAGGGAAGAGAGCCTTGCAGATTATCTGGAGTAAGAATGTTACAGGCTGTGGAATCACAAAGTATGTATTACCTGAAGTTAGGGGTATGCTGGATTCATTCAGAGAATAGACGCAATACAGACTAAGGGTTTAAGTTGTAGTTTTTTGTCAGAGAGGTAGTTGGTAGTCACCATTTTTCCATGATACTAACATGATTTTTCTAGAAATTTTAAGCAATAGCAGTCATTATACTCTCTAGAGATTAAAAGTATATATTTTATGGATTGTGATCATTTCCTGATTATTGACTGATCACTATCTATCTAGAGAATAGCACTGTGCTAAGAGTTTTAAGACTTAGTCTCTGTTCATAAAGTTCACAATGTAATTCTGAGGACTTTTTGATTTGTTCATTCTCCCTTTGAATCACACTGCTTTTCTTTTCTAGAATGATCCCACTTGGACTATATGGTTTTTCTTAGGCTGACCAATATCACATCTTCCTAGTCATCAGTGTTGACATGTAGATACCTTTATGACTGGGGAATTTTATCCTTCTGTCTCTTTTATAACATCTCTTAATGTTAGGGAAAACTTCTGGAGGCTCCTCCAATTCTCCATGGCTTGGAGAAGACTTAAGAGTCTACTTCAGTTTTATTTGTCTAAACATTCCCTTTTCTCATCCAAGGATCTTGATGGAAAAATCTCCTGTGGGTTCTATCATATAGAATCCCAGTTGCCATGACTTGTTCATTGTTTTTCAGTCGCTAAGTTGTGTCCAACTCTTTGTGACCCCATGGACTGCAGCACAGGAGGCTTCACTGTTCCGCCAGAGTTTGCTCAAACTCATGTCCATTGAGTTGGTGATGCCATCCAATCATCTCATCCTCTGTTGCTACCTTTTCCTCCTGTCTTCCATCTTTCCTGGCGTCATGGTCTTTTCCAATGAGTTAGCTTCTCATATCAGGTGGCTGAAGTATTGGAGCTTCAGCATCAGTCCTTCCAGTGAATGTTCAGGGTTGATTTTCTTGACTTATGTCTCCTGACAATTACCGTTAGAGGCTAGGGAGCAGGGACATTTCTCCAGTAATTCTTTTCTCCTCTTTCAGGTCCTCTTTCTCTCCTGATCAAACTCTGGAGGTGACTTAGCATGAACTTTGTCTTCTTTTTTAATTAACACTTAATTCTTTTAGAGCAGTTTTAGTTTCATAGCAAAATTGAGGGAAGGGTACAGAGATTTCCCATATGCCCCCACCCATGCACAGCCTCCTCTATTATCAATATATTTCACCAGAGAGGTACATTTGTTACAACCAATGAACCTATGTTAATGTAGTCATTGTTTCCCAGTTCTTTGTCTACTAAACTTTATACCTCTTTTCCATCAGAAATTTGCATTTGACATCACATTTGAAAGTTTTAAAGTGTAAGCCTTATTCTTTCTCCCAAAGTGTAGCTTTTAAATTTAAATATCTTCAGCTTTCTAAATTATTTTTTTCCAAATGAATTTCAAAAGTCTACTTAGAAACCCAAAATCCTACTTAGAAACCCAAAAGCCTATTTGGAAACCCCAAAGACATCAAATTGGCTTTCTGGTTTGGGCTATGAGGTTCTTTCCTGAGGTAATCAACTTGAAATTCCTTGATCTCAAGGGCAAGTTTTAATTGGGAATAAAGAACTTATCTGTTAGTGTATTTAAGTCTTATCCCACTATTTGTTATTGTGTCTGACTAGGTTGTACCTGACTCTTTGTGATTCCATGAGCAGCAGCATACCAGACTTCCCTGTCCTTCAGTATTTCCTGGAGTTTGCTCAAACTCATATCCATTGAGTCAGTGATGCTCTCTAACCATCTCATCCTCTGTCATCCCTTTCTCCTCCTGCCTTCAATCTTTCCCAGCATCAGGGTCTTTTCCATTGAGTTGGCTCTTTGCCTCATTTGGCCAAAGTGTTGATGTTTCACCTTATCCTTCCACTGAATATTCAGGGTTGATTTCATTTAGGATTGACTGGTTTGATATCCCTGTAGTCCAGGGAATTCTCGAGTCTTCTCCAGCACCACAATTCAAAAGCATCATTTCTTCAGTGCTTAGCCTTCTTTATGGTCCAACTCTCACATCCATATGTATTTACTGGAAAAACCATAGCTATGACTATATGGACCTTTGTTGGCAACGTGATGTCTCTGCTTTTTAGTACTCTTTCACGGTTTGTCGTCTCGGGTATAGCTCACTTGTAGAGCCCATGCTTAGCATGCATGAGGTCCTGGGTTCAATCCCCAGTACTTCCATCCTTATATTTTCACATCCCAAGTGACACTATTGGTAAAGAATCCACCTACCAATATAGGAGACTCAAGAGATGTGAATTCAATCCCTGGGAGGATCCCTTGAAGAAGGAAATGACAATCAACCCCAGTATGAAGGTTTGTCATAGCTTTCCTTCCAAGGAGCAAGCATCTTTTAATTCCATAGCTGCAGTCACCATCTGTAGTGATTCTGAAGCTCAAGAAAATAAAATCTGTCACTACTACTTTCCCCCACCCTTCTACTTGCCATCAAGTGATGGGATCAGATGCCAAGATCTTAGTCTTTTGAATGTTGAGTTGCAAATGAGCTTTTTTATTTTCCTCTTTTCACCCTCATCAAGAGGCTCTTCAGTTCCTCTTCACTTTCTGCTATTAGAGTGGTGTCTGCATATCTGAGGTTGTTGATAATCTCTGTGCAATCTTTATTCCAGCCTGTGATTCATCCAGTGCAGCATTTCACATGATGGACTCTGCATAGAAGTTAAATAAACAGGGTGACAATATATAGCCTTGTCTTATTCCTTTTCCTATTTTGAGCCAGTTTGTTGTTCCATGTCTGGTTCTAACTGTTGCATCTTGACTCACATACAGATTTCTTAGGAGACAGGTAAGGTAGTCTGGTACTCCCATCTCTTTCAGAATTTTCCACAGTTTGTTATGATCCACACAAAGTTTTTAGTGTAGTTAATGAAGTAGAAGTAGATGTTTTTCTGGAATTCCTTTGCTTTTTCCTGTGATCCAACAAATGTGGACAATTTGATCTCTGGTTCCTCTGACTTTTCTAATCCAGCTTGTATGTCTGAAAATTCTCAGTTCACCTACTGCTCAAGCCTAGCTTGAAGGATTTTGAGTATAACCTTACTAACATGTGAAATAAGCACAATTTTGTGGTCGTTTGAATGTTCTTAGGCATTGCCTTTCTTTGGGATTGGAATAAAAACTGGCCTTTTCAGTCCTGTGGCCACTGTTGAATTTTCTAAATTTGCTGGCATATTAAGTGCAGCACTTGAAGAGAATCATCTTTTAGAATTTGAAATAGCTCAGCTGGAATTCTATCACCTCCATTAGATTTATTTGCTATATTGCTTCCTAAAACCCACTTGACTTCACACTCCAAGATGTCTGGCTCTAGAGGAGTGACCACATCATTGTGGTTATACAGATCATTAAGATCTTTTTTTTGTATAATTTTTATTTTTATGTGTGTGTGTTTTCTCGTCACCTCTTCTTAATCTCTTCTGCTTCTGTTAGGTCCTTACCATTTCTGTCCTTTATCATGCCCTGCAATGCAGGAGACCCTGGTTCAATTCCTGGGTCGGAAAGATCCTTTGAAGAATGGATAGGCTACCCACTTCAGTATTCTTGGACTTCCCTTGTGGTTCAGCTCTTAAAGAATACGCTTTCAATGTGGGCAACCTGGGTTTGATCCCTGGGTTGGGAAGATCCCCTGGAGAAAGGAAAGGCTACCTACTCCAGTATTCTGCCCTGGAGAATTCCATGGACTCTATAGTTCATGGGGTCACAAAAAGTTAGACATAACTGAGCAACTTTCACTTCCACTTTCACTTTCTTGCATGAAATGTTCCCTTTTCTTCCCCTGGTGGCTCAGATGGTAAAGAATCTGCCTGCAAGGCAGGAGATCTGGGTCAGATCACTGTCTCAGAAATATCCCCTGGATAAGGGAATAGCTACCCACTCCAATATTCTTGGAGAAGGCAATGGCACCCCACTCCAGTACTCTTGCTGGAAAATCCCATGGATGGAGGAGCCTGGTGGGCTGCAGTCGACAAGGTCACTAAGAGTCGGACACTACTGAGTGACTTCACTTTGAGTTTTCACTTTCATGCATTGGAGAAGGAAATGGCAACCCACTCCAGTGTTCTTGCCTGGAGAATCCCAGGGACTGGGGAGCCTGGTGGGCTGCCGTCTATGGGGTTGCACAGAGTCGGACATGTCTGAAGCAACTTAGCAGCAGCAGCAGCAGCCAATATTCTTGCCTGGAGAATTCCATTGACAGAGGAGCTTAGCAGGCTTCAGTTGCATAGAGTTGGCATGAGTGAATGACTAACACTATCCTGAGTGAAGTCACTCAGTCGTGTCTGACTCTGTGACCCCATGGACTATAGCCCACCAGGTTCCTCCGTCCATGGGATTCTTCAGGCAGGAATACTGGAGTGGGTTGACATTTCCTTCTCCAGGGGATCTTCCCGACCCAGGGATTGAACCCAGGTCTTCTGCATTGCAGGCAGATGCTTTAACCTCTGAGCCACCAGGAAATACTATCCTACTATAGGTTAAATTAAATGAATAATTGAATTACATATGTGATCAATGAAGTCTATTTTCATAAATGATATGCAAATTACCTCATTTATCTTATGCATCCCTTCAGATCTCCATATCTGCAACTTCTGAATCCAAAGTTCAACAAATTCTTTCTGTATTTCTTCTCTGTATGTTACTGGAAGAGAAGAATACAGATGACTACAAAGAGATGCTTGAGCGTAGAGTATTGACAATGATTATATGGAATTCTTCTGTAAGAGTATTTATCTTGTATGTATGTATTTATATATGTCAGTATTGACTTATAGATATTCATTTTATATTTTGGATAATGATGTAATACTAATGAATTTATTTTGCTGATTAAATTGAGCACTTTCTTACTCTTTGGCACTATAAGATGCACAAAACTCATCTTGTATATTTCCTGTTCCAATTCTAAAATCAACTTTTTCTCCAAGGATCCTTGTTCCTTTATGGGAGAATGGTATTAGAAACCAAGGTCTGGGTGTTAGGTGTGCTCATTATTATTGGGGTGTTGTTTCTTTTAGATCCCCTCAGATAATAGAGTAAGAAAATGTATGTTTATGTTAATACATGGATGTACACATATCTATGAATATTTCTGTATGTAAACACTTATATCTATTTTAAGAAAAATGTGAGTGCCTACTGATGTCTTCAACTCTGTTTATGACCACATGGGTCATTCTAGCCTCTCACTCTTGCTTGTTTGTAAACTCATACTCTAACAGTGACAAACCTTACTTAAATATTCCATTCCAGTTTACATGTATAATAGTACCAGAATCATTAACCCATAATCCCATTGGAAAGAACATTATCAGCTGACTACAGTGTTTCTGTGTAGTTTTCTTTGTTGTAGTCTTATAGACTCTACTCTTTTCCGAAGTTACTAATGTCAGGCCTTTTTGCCTGTCTTCTTCAGTGAGGTTGTTTTATACATTTTAATACAGGTAGAGTCTCTTATGGTGTGCATTCCTTCCTGAGATACTCTGACTTCCTAAATATTTGTTTTAAAATATTTGCATACATTAAGGTTCTCTCTTTATGCTGCAGAGTTCTGTGGGTTTTGATAAATGCATAATCACTACATTCATCATTAGAGTACCATACAGAATAATTTCACTGCCCTAAAATGCCCTGTGCTTTGTCTCTTTCTTTTAGGAACTGGTCATTGTAGCTATAGTCAGTTTATCTTTATTTTCTGTCCTTTACTCTCCATTTTTATTTTATTGTTTTTTAAATCATGTATCTTTAAAGTAGTTTTTAGAGGTTACCCTCTTATCCTCTGTACTCTTTGCTCTAAATTATTCTATAGATAGCTCATCTTCCTCATGATTAGCAGGATGTAAAGATCTAATTCTGTTTAACTGTGGTTTCCAAATGGACTTGAAAAGGAAAACACATCATACTTGTCTAGCACATTTTAACATCACAGAATACTTTACGAATGAAACAGACCTCCAAAGCTGAGTCAATGAGATGTGTATAGATGAATATGCTGAGAAAACCCTTCTCAAGGTCACAGAAAACTGTTAAAATCATAACCAGTGGAAGAGTATTTCATTCCCTTGCACCATGAAAATCATCCTCCTGGGAATCAAGTACGTTTGGGAAGAGAGAATCTTGGATAGCAACCAGCTACACTTGGAAGTCTTTCAATGGCACGGTTTTAATGCAATCTTGCTTCTGGTATTTAGGAAACCAGACATACAATCTTTGTCTCTGTAGGGGATCTAAGCATTCACATGCTTTTCTCGCCAGTGCTGTCTGCCTATATTTGCCCAAAGACATAATAACTATTTTAGGTAACTTCATACTGTGACAGGGCTTGTGTTATGTAAATGAAATGAAGACGTTCTAGTCTAAATTAACAGATGATTTTTATGGCAAGACAATTTTGGGGAGAATGTCTCAGCAATTTGAGCATTTAAAATTACTAAGAATTTAAAACTTCCTTTACAGTATTGACTTTAACATCCACTTGAGAAGCTATTTTTTTGTCAACTTACATTGTTATTCTCTTTCTTAATCAGTCTAATACTTAGTTATTTACACAATGCTAATTATCTGAGCAAAGTAAGTTTCTGTTGATTTGAAATTTACCTTTCAAAGATAATTCAGTTCAGTTCAGTCTCTCAGTCATGTCCAGCTCTTTGCGACCCCATGAACCACAGCACACCATGCCTCCCTGTCCATCACCAACTCCCAGAGTCCATCCATATCCTTGTCCATTGAGTTGGTGATGCCATCCAACCATCTCATCCTCTGTCGTCCCCTTCTCCTCCTGCCCTCAATCTTTCCCAGCATCAGGGTCTTTTCAAATGAGTCAGCTCTTTGCATCAGGTGGCCAAAATATTGGAGTTTCAGCTTCAACATCAGTCCTTCCAGTGAACACCCAGGACTGATCTTTAGGATGGACTGATTGGATCTCCATGCAGTCCAAGGGACTTTCCAGAGTCTTCTCCAACACCACAGTTCAAAAGCATCAATTCCTCAGCACTCAGCTTTCTTTATAGTCCAACTCTCACATCCATACATGACCACTGGAAAAACCATAGCCTTGACTAGACAGACCTTTGTAGGCAAAGTAATGTCTCTGCTTTTGAATATGCTGTCTAGGTTGGACATAACTTTCCTTCCAAGGAGTAAGCGTCTTTTAATTTCATGGCTGCAGTCACCATCTGCAGTGATTTTGGAGCCCAGAAAAATAAAGTCAGCCACTGTTTCCACTGTTTCTCCACCTATTTGCCATGAAGTGATGGGATCGGATGCCATGATCTTAGTTTTCTGAATGTTGAGTTTTAAGCCAACTTTTTCACTCTCCTCTTTCACTTTCATCAAGAGGCTCTTTAGTTCTTCTTCACTTTCTGCCATAAGGGTGGTGTCATCTGCATTGGTTTGGATAAATTATAACAAGTATTTGCTTTGACACACTTTATACTTTCTGCTACATAGATGGTGTAACTATGAGATATATTGTGCATAATAGAAAATAAAATGAGCATTTTATTAACTTATAAAGCATGTTTTAATAGCATTAAATTTCACTAGAAAGTTAAAAATCATGAAACTTACATTCTGGAAATATAAAAAATTTCTTGGAAGTATTGTCCTTACATAGATGCATATAGAAATGTTAATGTTATGTGCACATAGTATTATTTTTAAAAGAGGTAGAATATGAAATTCACAAGTCAAAAAACTGCTTCAATTCACTTTTAAACGTCTACCTCCAAATATTTTCCTGATTTCCTTCCTGTCACTAATATTAGGATTCTTCTATGAACCAGGCTTGGGAGCTCAGTATCAGCTTTGACTTATAATCAACCTCTGCTATCCTCTATATGCCATATTCTGTAGATTTTACCTCATTGTTTCTTGACTCTTATTTTTATCATTACTGCCACTCCCTTAGCTATGTCTCTCTATGGTTTTTATGTAGGGTGCTGTGGAACTCTGAAACCTGCTCTCTTGATTCCCTTTTCTCCCAGTACTTGTGTTTTTACCTAATGATGACAAACAGATCCATGTCAAGCATTGTTTAATAATAGTTTCTGCTCACTCTGTTGATTGTTTCCCTCATTTCTACTGAAATGTATATAATGCTTGATAGTTTTTAAACTTTGGACCCCAAGAACTTTTTTAGCTCCAGGTAAACAGAACTATTTGCTGTTCCATGACCTTGCTGCTTCCCACACTCTACTCCAACTTTCTTACCTCTCTCCATTCCAGTGTTAACTAGACTGTGTTTGATAGAAGCAAGTCCAGTGAGACACTTTAAAATATGGGAAGGGTTGTTTCTTGTAACATATGTTTAGGAAGGGGGCTTACTGTGTGTCCTTTTTGGAAGACAATGCATATTCACAAATGAAAGCCTACAATGGCCTGCAGTAAAGAAAAGTGTTTAGTTTTTTTTTTTTTTAATTTTATTTTATTTTTAAACTTTATATAATTGTATTAGTTTTGCCAAATATCAAAATGAATCCACCACAGGTATACATGTGTTCCCCATCCTGGACCCTCTTCTCTCCTCCTCCCTCCCCATACCATCCCTCTGGGTCGTCCCAGTGCACTAGCCCCAAGCATCCAGTATCGTGCATCGAACCTGGACTGGCATCTCGTTTCTTACATGATATTTTACATGTTTCAATGTCATTCTCCCAAATCTTCCCACCCTCTCCCTCTCCCACGGAGTCCATAAGACTGTTCTATACATCAGTGTCTCTTTTGCTGTCTCGTACACTGGGTTATTGTTACCATCTTTCTAAATTCCATATATATGCATTAGTATACTGTATTGATGTTTTTCCTTCTGGCTTACTTCACTCTGTATAATAGGCTCCAGTTTCATCCACCTCATTAGAACTGATTCAAATGTTTTCTTTTTAATGGCTGAGTAATACTGCATTGTGTATATGTACCATAGCTTTCTTACCCATTCATCTGCTGATGGACATCTAGGTTGCTTCCATGTCCTGGCTATTATAAACAGTGCTGCGATGAACATTGGGGTACACGTATCTCTTTCCCTTCTGGTTTCCTCAGTGTGTATGCCCAGCAGTGGGCTTGCTGGATCATAAGGCAGTTCTATTTCCAGTTTTTTAAGGAATCTTCACACTGTTCTCCATAGTGGCTGTACTAGTTTGCATTCCCACCAAGAGTGTAAGAGGGTTCCCGTTTCTCCACACCCTCTCCAGCATTTATTATTTGTAGACTTTTGGATTGCAGCCATTCTGACTGGTGTGAAATGGTACCTCATAGTGGTTTTGATTTGCATTTCTCTGATAATGAGTGATGTTGAGCATCTTTTCATGTGTTTGTTAGCTATCTGTGTGTCTTCTTTGGAGAAATGTCTATTTAGTTCTTTGGCCCATTTTTTGATTGGGTCATTTATTTTTCTGGAGTTGAGCTGTAGGAGTTGCTTGTATATTTTTGAGATTAGTTGTTTGTCAGTTGCTTCATTTGCTATTATTTTCTCCCATTCTGAAGGCTGTCTTTTCACCTTGCTAATAGTTTCCTTTGATGTGCAGAAGCTATTAAGGTTAGTGTTTAGTTTTGACTAGCTTTCTGCAACCCACTCCAGTAATCTTGCCTGGAAAATCCCATGGACGGAGGAGCCTGGTAGTCTACAGTCCATGGGGTCACGAATAGTCGGACACGACTGAGTGACTTCACTTTCACTTTTCACTTCCATGCATTGGAGCAGGAAATGGCAACCCACTCCAGTGTTCTTGCCTGGAGAATCCCAGGGACAGGAGCCTGGTGGGCTGCCGTCTATGGGGTCACACAGAGTCGGACACGACTGACATGACTTAACAGCAGCAGCAGCAGCTTTCTCAAACTAACTGGATGGTAGAATGCTTTTCAGTGCAAACAATTCCTTAAAAGGTCAAGTGCTTTTCTTCAGGCTAATCCTTCTGTCTGGCATGAATTCATCCTCAGTGCTTCTATGTACAACCGACAAAATCCTCTCTCTTCTTCAAAATTACAAACCAATACAAATGCCCCCTCTTCCATAAATCTTTTCTTGAATCACTGTCAAACACAGGTCTCCTTATTGAAAATTTTGTAGCACTTTTATAGGTACCTTTCTTACAGCACATACCTTACTCTGACTTTTCTTCAGTTCTTTGTTTTTACTAGCTTTAACCACCTGTCCAAACTTTAATCTCCTGCAAATAATGATTATGTCTTATTTTTCTCAGTATCATTTCCAGAGACTAATACTATTTCTTGTACGTAATGAGTCTGAATATAAATAACTATTGTATCGTGTCTTACAATAATAGCAGCATGCCTATCTATAAGTTTGGAAACACACCATCTGAGTTGATTCTTATTCACTCTATAAACTGCAAAGAAATTATTGAACTCATATTTAAGGACTGAAACCAATACAATTTCTTGTCCTTGTGTTAAAATATTGGATACAGACACACTTTACTTTGCCAATATTGAGAACAACAAGTAAAACATAACTCAGCTGTTTATTTCAGGTATACTTAATGTAAGAAGATAAAACTGTGAGCCAACTAAAACAGTATTTTTTAATCAAGACTATCAGTTAGCTCAACAAAAATCCCTTCAAGACTTTCACTTCAATGGGCCAACCAATCCAAAAGTATTATATCATTAATCCTGCCCAACTCAGTTCTTGAAAGACTTGTTTTAAAATCACCCAGCCTGGGCCTTAAAAACCCTATAAATGTTCTTGCTTTTCCAGCTTCTCAGATCTGGGACATTTTGTCATGGTCTCTTCTACTGCAGTTAAATCTAATAAAGTTAGCTGTGCTTTATCAATAGGTTTTACTGCTGGTCTTCTGGAGGAATGAGTAGTTGACACTTATAAATAAAAACCTTGATGCATAAAAAATTAAAAATTTACCCAAGTTGCAGAGCTGGGAAATGGCAGTGCTAAGATGAATAACCAAGCCTTTCAAATCTATATCTGCAAAGTTTCCTCCTATCTTTTCTCTGTATTATGTTATTTCTCTGAAACAACTATAAACTTCAGGTAACTTCAGCTGTAAAGAGTGGTGTGAAATTAGTTTGTTCACAGCCTCTCCCTCAAATAAGTATGCTTCATTCATTCATACAAACAAGCAATATTTCTTGAGTACCTACAATATACCAGGTATTGGGACTATATCCACAACAAAACAAAGCTTCTGCTTTCAAAAATGGCACATTCTAGTTGGAGCCAGGTAGGGAGCAAAGACAGTAAGTAAATAAATAGTTGAAGTAGAAAAACTGAAAGAGGGATTGCAATTTTATACAGGGTTGTCAGAGAAAGCTCACCTGAGAGATGACACGAGATAATATCTCAAGGAAGTGAGTAAGGGAACTAGTTAGATATCTGTGGGAAAACCTTCTACGTGCTTATCGGATAAAGCCTAAAAGTTAAGAGACCATGCTTTTTATGTTTTAAGAAAATTACAGTGATTGAGCAATCATTATGTTGAACAAAATATTTGTGTACTTAATCAATGCTTTAAGTGGTTTAAGGCTGTGTCAATGGTATTTGCCTCTTGATATTCTGGTGCTGATTTGATTATAAACAATGTCCCCTGCTTGCTCTTGCATATCTAAGTCATCTTAATTCCTGATAGGTGGTGGGTGGCAGTCTTCTCTGATTAATTTTCTTCAATAGTCATGTAAATTTCTTCTGTGATGCAAAGTGCTTAAAAATCTGCTTTCCTTCTGAAAGCCTGAGGAATCATAGCATTTATTCCTAGAGTCATCAAGGCCAACTGGGGGAGAAAAACCAAATAGGACATATTTAACCATTCATTTGGTTCATATATTGTGAAATGACACCTTTCAGATGGTTGACTACAGAGAAATTGAAGTCACTGTGCAGAGATTAAGCCCTGACAGTAAATTCTTTAAACTCTGCTCAAGTCAACCAAAACACACCCTTTGCTTTAAGAGTAATTCCTCCTAATGTTTCTGAAAGATTTTAATGAGGTTAGACACACAGAAGTCCTTTGCCAACAATATTTTTATTGCACAAAGATGAAAAATGCCGAAAATCAAGGTGGCAGCCTTCACCTTTTAATCATTACAAATACTGCTTCTTTGAAACCCGGCCGTAATCCATTTAGCCCAAACTATGGTTTAGTGTGTGTGTGTGTGTGTGTGTGTGTATCTTAAAGCCTTCAGGGTTCTCACTCTAAACTCTAGTCTCCCTAACAAGCTGCACAAAAGTTCCTGGTCCTGGCCCTTTCCAGCACTGCCTCTGTCACTCCATATAACAAACAGCATTTCCTTTCCAGCAAAATTGAAATAGGTGTTGAGAGTTGTTGCTCAGTCTGTGTGGCCTCTTACCTCTCTTCCTTTATTGCTCTTTCTCCCCTACTGTGGGATTCTCTTTTCCGGGCTCCACTTCTGTGTTGGGGGTCTTCAGGTTTCCTCTAGATGCTCCCTTTGTTCTCCCTGTGTACACTCTCCCTTAGGGATCACATCTGTCTTGTATGATTTCAATGATTGTCTCTCTGTTAATGATGTTCAGACTTAAACATCTCAGTTTATCTTCTTGGCTCTAGACACAAGTGTTTAGTGCTTACCTGAGTGTCCCAAAGGCACTTTAACATTCAACATATCCAACACTAATTCATTTATTTATTTTTAAAAATTTATTTTAATTGGAGGCTAATTACTTTACAATATTGTAGTGGTTTTTGCCATACATTGGCATGAATCAGCCATGGGTGTACATGCGTTGAGTTCCTTGAATGTCAGTAGTATTCAACTGGTTGTATATGGCATAAAATCATTGATTGAGAATAGGTTCACTTATTCATTCAGTGATTATAATATGCCAGGCACAGTTTTAGGCATTTGAAATACAACATTATATAAAACAGTGTCCTCATGAAGTTGATGGTTTACTTGGAAGAGGTGGGAGCTAATAAATATTTAGCATACTGAATAGTGGTAAGGGGTAAGGAGAGGTAAAGTGGAGTAAAGGAAATATAGAGTCTCACCAATAAGAGGCATTTTGGTCAGTAAAAGTTTCCTTGGTAGCACTGAAGAACATCATACAGACCAGTGTGGTCACAGTGGAGTAATTGATGGAGTAAGTAGTTAAGGACTGAGATGGAGCACGGGGGCAGACTGTTACACAGATTTTGGGGTCACTGTAAAGGCGTAGGCTTGTACTTTGATTGGAGTACTCTGAATGCAGAACCAGTGGAGGGTTTTGGGCAGATAAAGTGATTTTACTTATGACTTAATGTGGTCACTCTGGCTGCTCTGTGGAAAATTAACTTTAAAGGGGATGAGTAGCATGAGTGACACTAGTAATTAGACAAATGAGCTAAATAGAATGAGGAATAATCATCTTAGATTAGGACTCAGATTGAGACTAAGGTATTATTAATGGAAATGGTGAGACACTGTAAGACTCAGATGTGATTTGAAGGTAGAACTGAAAATTTGCTGATAGGGTTGGCCATAGGTATAAAGGAAAGAAATGAATAAAACTCCCAGTTATTTTTCCTAAGCATCTGGAAGGATGGAATTATTATTTGCTGAAATAGTAAAGGCTATAGGAACATGTTTGATGGGGAAAAATCAGGATTTTAGACTTGAAAAAATAAAGTGGATGCCAAGAAGGCAATGGCAGCCCACTCCAGTACTCTTGCCTGGAAAATCCCATGGACGGAGGAGCCTGAGGGCTGCAATCCATGGGGTCGCTAAGAGTCGGACATGACTGAGCGACTTCACTTTCCCTTTTCACTTTCTTGCATTGGAAAGGAAATGGCAACCCACTCCAGTGTTCTTGCCTGGAAAATCCCAGTGACAGGAGCCTGGTGGGCTGCCGTCTCTGGGGTCGCACAGAGTGGGACACGACTGATGCGACTTAGCAGCAGCAAATAATAATATGTAGAATTTACTGAATATTGCAATATGCTGGGCACTGTTCTAAGAGCTTTACATATGTATTCACTCTTAGTCCTCACAGTATCCCTGTGAGCTCAAAAATTATTAGCTCCATTTTACAGATAAGAAGATTGAGGCACAGAGTATTAACTTGCTCAATGCCACATTGTTAGGAAATGATAGAGTGGGGTCTTGAATCCAAGAAACTTGCCCTTGGAGCTTGTGATTTTTACTCACAACACTATACCACATGTAGAGTGACACCCGTTTCAGTGGAAGTACAGTGATATCTGAATGTGTACATTACAGTGGTAATTAAAACCATGAGCAAGATAAGATGACTTGAACAGAGAGATTAAATACAAGAGAAGACACCTAAGAACTGGGCCCTAGATTACTCCAATGTTTGAGCTTAGAAAGTTGAAGAGAGCCCAGTGATGAAAACTGAGAAATCATAGCCATAACATGGGAAGAGATCCTAAAGACAGTGATGTCCTGGGAAGCAGGTAAAGAAAGTGTTTCAACAAGAAGTCAGTGATCAACTATGCCAAATTTTGCTGATGGGTTAATAATGGAGAGGGTTCTGCTGATATCTTGGTTTTAGCTAGTGAGACCCATTTTACACTGAATTGTGAAGATACTGTAAGACAATAAATGTGTACTGTTTTAAACCACCATGTTTGTAACCTATTACAGTAGCAATAGGAAACTAATATTAGTGGAAGAAATGCATTGGAAATGTTAGGGGGTGATGACCAGAAAGTGAGATGCTTCAAACTGAGACTATGAAGGGAGGGCAGTGGTAGTTGAGGTAAAATAGATGAGAAAATATTTGGAGAATAGAGTCAAGGAATAGAATGGCTAGGGTATTGGAAGTATCATCTGTGTGGGTAGTGAAATCAAAGGGTACTCTTGCCTGGAAAATCCCATGGATGGAGGAGCCTGGTGGGCTGCAGTCCTTGGGGTTGTGAAGAGTCAGACACGACTGAGCGTCTTCACTTTTACTTTTTACTTTCATGCATTGGAGAAGGAAATGGCAACCCACTCCAGTACTGTTGCCTGGAAAATTCCATGGATGGAGGAGCCTGGTAGGCTGCAGTCCATGGGGTCGCTAAGAGTCGGACATGACTGAGAGACTTCACTTTCACTTTCCACTTTCATGCATTGGGAAGGAAATGGCAACCCACTCCAGTGTTCTTGCCTGGAGAATCCCAGGACTGGGGAGCCTGGTGGGCTGCCACTGAGTCGGACAGTGACTGAAGTGAGCAGCAGCAGCAGCAGCAGCAGTGTTTAAGACGGATGTTGAACCAGCTGCACCGTCTTTGCCCTCTCCAAACTACTGTCCATGCTCTTTGAAATTCAAGTCCTATCACATCTTGCTCTTGCTTAAAATTTAATATCTTGTCATTGGTCATTAATATGGTTAATGCAATATCTTCATTTTTACATACCTTCTTCATTAAAATATCTTCTTTTTTATTTTAGTCCAATGCTCTGATATTAGTGAAGCATTTCCTATCCTCACTACTGTATTAGATTTTTATTATGTTATTCAGAGCAACTTTTTCTTTCAAAGGATTTCACACATTTTAAAATTAATCTCTCTCTCACATTCTGTCCATGTGTGTGTCTGCACATGCATGTGTATGATTGTTTGATTAAATTTTCTAGTAAATCATAAACTCATTAAGGGCAGGCACATTGTCAGTTTTTGTTGTCCAGTCACTAAGTCATAGGAGAAGGCAATGGCACCCCACTCCAGTACTCTTGCCTGGAAAATCCCATGGAAGGAGGAGCCTGGTAGGCTGCAGTCCATGGGGTCGTGAAGAGTCGGACACGACTGAGTGACTTCACTTTCCCTTTTCACTTTCATGCATTGGAGAAGGAAATGGCAACCCACTCCAGTGTTCTTGCCTGGAGAATCCCAGGGACGGGGGAGCCTGGTGGGTTGCCGTCTATGGGGTCGCACAGAGTTGGACACGACTGAAGCAACTTAGCAGCAGCAGTAGCAGCACTAAATCATGTCTGACTCTTTGCGACCCCATGAACTGCAGCACACCAGGCTCCCCTGTTCTTCACTATCTCCCTGAGTTTGCTCAAACTCATGTCCATTGAGTCAGTTATGCCATCCAACCATCTCATCCTCTGTTGCCCCCTTCTCCTCTTGACCTCAATCTTTCCCAGCATCAGGGTCAAATGAGTTGCTTTTCCCATCAGGTGGCCAAAGTACTGAAGCTTCATCTTCAGCACCTGTGCCTCAATGAATATTCAGGGTTAATTTCCTTTAGGATTGACTGGTTTGATCTCCTGGCTGTCGAAGGGACTCTCAAGAGTCTTCTCCAACACCACAGTTTGAAAGCATCAGTTCTTCAGCACTCAGCCTTCTTGATGGTCCAACTCTCACATGCATACATTACTACTGGAAAAACTGATACTAAAGTCTTTCTCTTGACACTAAAATGAGAAACATTCTTTAGTTGAAGCTTCATTTATTCAAGAGTAATAAGGATAGGAGGTGAATTTGAAATTTTGATATAAATAAATTAAACATTTGATTGTATGGCCCTCATGTTTCATTTAAGTCTAAAATGGTGTTATTTTGACTAATAATTTATTCCCCATTCACTGAGGCTAGTAGTCTTTTTCTGCTATTTTTATGCTAGACCAGTTCAAATTATGACACTAAGGGAGGGTAGTTGCTCAGGACACCTAAACTTTCCTCTCAGAGAGCTATTTTGAGGACTCGATAGGAGTAGAAGGAAGAGCTGGCAAATCCATTGTTTTCACACCATGTCAGGGTCTTAATATCAGCTTTCAATAACAAAAGTGGAGGGTGGCAAGGAAAAAAATTGCAGGAAAAGGAATCTAGTGATAAGACATAAACCATATGTAACTGGATGAAATGTGAAGATCTTATTTGGATCCTGATTCAAATAAACCAGCTATAAAAATCATCCATTCAAAGTCAAGTGGGCTTTAGGAAGCATCACTATAAATAAAGTGGAGGTGATGGAATTCCAGCTACTTCAAATCTAATTCAAGTTCTAAAAGATGATGCTGTTAAAGTGCTGCAGCTAATATGTAAGAGAATTTGGAAAACTCAGCAATGGCCACATGATTGGAAAAAGCCAGTTTTTGTTCCAATCCCAAAGAAAGGCAATCCTAAAGAGCATTCAAACTGCTGCCCAATTGCACTCATCTTACATGCTAGCAAAGTAATGCTCAAAATTCTCCAAGTGAAATTTCTCTAAGCAAAGGCCTCAATAGTATGCGAACCAAGAACTTCCAGATGTTCAAGCTGGATTTACAAAGGCAGAGGAACCAGAGATCAAACTGCCAACATCCCCTGGATCATCGAAAAAGCAAGAGAATTCCAGAAAAACATCTACTTCTGCTTTATTGACTATGCCAAATCCTTTGATTGTGTGGATCACAACAAGCTGTGGAAAATTCTTAGAGACAGAAATACCAGACCACCTTATCTGCCTCCAGAGAAATCTGTATGCAGGTCAAGAAGCAAGAGTTAGAAATGGACATGGAACAACAGATTGGTTCCAAATTGGGAAAGGAGTACATCAAGGTAGTATATTGTCACCCTGCTTATTTAACTCTTATGCGGAGTACATCAAGCAAAATGCCAGGCTGGATGAAGCATAAGCTGGAATCAGGATTGCCAGGAGAAATATTAATAACCTCAGATATGCAGATGACACCACCATTATGGCAGAAAGTGAAGAGGAACTAAAGAACTTCTTGGTGAAAGTGAAAGAGGAGAGTGAAAAAGTTGGCTTAAAACTCAACATTCAGAAAAACGAGGCTCCTGGCATCCATTCCCATCACTTCAAGACAAATAGGTGGGGAAACAATGGAAACAGTGACAGAATTTATTTTCTTGGCCTCCAAAATCACTGCAGATGGTGACTGCAGCCATGAAAATAAAAGACACTTACTTCTTGGAAGAAAAGTTATGACCAACCTAGACAGCATATATAAAAGCAGAGATGTTACTTTGCTGACAAAGTTCCATCTACCCAAAGCTATGGTTTTTCCAGTTATCACATATGGATGTGAGATCTGGACCAATAGAAAGCTGAGCACTGAAGAGTTGATTCTTTTGAACTGTGGTGTTGGAGAAGACTCTTGAGAGTCCCTTGGACTGCATGGAGATCCAACCAGTCCATCCTAAAAGAAATCAGTCCTGAATATTCATTGGAAGGACTGATGCTGAAGCTGAAGCACCAATACTTTGGCTCCCTGATGTAAAGCACTCAGGTGACTCATGGAAAAGACCCTGATGCTGGGAAAGATTGAAGGCAGGAGGAGAAGGGGATGACAGAGGATGAGATGGCTGGATGGCATCACTGACTCAATGGACATGAGTTTGAGCAAGCTGTGGGAGTTGGTGATGGTCAGGGAAGCCTGGTGTGCTGCAGTCCATGTGCAAAGAGTTGGACATGACTGAGCGACTGAACTGAACTGATGAAAATCATCCATAAGACATGGAGAGCATTTGAATACTGATTGAGTATATAATGATATATACTAGTTATCTATGGCCATGTAAAATTTTACCCCAGAATTTAGTGGCTTAAAACAACAAACATTGATTACCTCACGATTTCTGTGAGTCAGGAATCTGGGCATGGCTTATGTGGGTGCCTCTGCCTCAAGGTCTCTCATAGGCTATGATGAAGGTATTCTCTAGGGGTTCAGTTGCTTCAGGGCTTGACTAAGAAGAATCTGCTTCCAAGTTCTCTCTTGCTGCTGTTGGTAGGCTGAAGCTGAAATCTGGCTGATGCCAGTCATCAATTCCTTGCTACATTAGGTCTGTCCATAGGACCATTCACAACAAGGGAACTTACTGTCTACAGATAAGGGCTCAGAAAGAGACAAAGTGAGAGAGAGAGAGAGAGAAAGAGAGAGAGAGTTGAGAGATTGTAAGAGAGAGAGAATTTACAAGATGAAATCCCAATGTCTTTGTATCTGAGTGAGGTCCCATCAGTTTTGCCTTATTATATTCTTTATTACGTCCAGCTCACACTCAAGGGGAGCCATTATAACAATGGCTTGCAAAGCAGGAGATGAAGATCACTGGGGTCATCTTGGGAGAAGGCAATGGCACCCCACTCCAGTACTGTTGCCTGGAAAATTCCATGGATGGAGGAACCTGGTATGTGCAGTCCATGGGGTCGCTAAGAGTTGGACATGACTGAGAGACTTCACTTTCACTTTCCACTTTCATGCATTGGAGAAGGAAATGGCAACCCACTCCAGTGTTCTTGCCTGGAGAATCCCATGGACAGAGAAGCCTGGTAGGCTGCAGTCCATGGGGTCGCACAGAGTTGGACACGACTGAAGTGACTTAGCAGCAGCAGCAGCAGGGGTCATCTTAGAAGGCTTCTATCACAGATATTAAGGAATTATTATTTATTTTCTTTATGTATGATAATGATATTATCATGTCTGACTCTTTGAAACCCCATGGACCTTAGCCCTCCAGGACTATAGCCATCCTCTGTCCATGGAATTCTCTAGGCAAGAATATTGGAATGGTTTGCCATTCCCTTCTCCAGGCGATCTTCCTGACCCAGGGTTTAATCCAGGTCTCCTGTATTACAGGCAGATTCTTTACTGTCTGAGCCACCAGAGAAACCCCTGATGACTTTATGGTTTGTTATAAATACTTCTTTTATTTTATTGATATATACTTAAATATTTATGGGTGAAGTGATATTTAAGTCTGTGATTTGCTTCAAAATAATCCAGTTGAGGGTAGGAAAATATATGGAAGTATATGAATGAAACCAATGAGGCCAAGAATTGATGAATGTTGAAGTTGGATGATCTAGTATATAGGTTTATAGTGTTATTCCCTTTAATTTTGTGCTTGTTTATACTGTAAACATTTTTCTAAAAATAAAAATAGTTTGGTATCTAGCTGCTGATTCCTGTGCTTATCACACAACAGGTCTTACATGGGTCAAGGAAAAATATATTTATTTAGTGTGTCTTCTAAACCTCAATAGTAATAAAGTAAATATGGCATGTTTGTATAACTGATATTCACATGACATTGCTTTATAGCTCCTCAGTCAATGTTAAATCCAGAAATTTCTGATATTCCAACCAATTTACATTGGACTCTCTTCTGTTTTAATAAAATTTCTACAGCTAACTGTCATAGCAACTGGAGATGACTACCCTTTATTAAAAGCCCCTTGAGGTTGAATTCTCAGATTGATGTCATCTGAGATGAAAATTCACCAAATGGTGGCATAATTATTCCCCAGGCCCACTCTGAAGTAATTATAAAGCTCTGGTCTATTAAATTTAAATATTAGCACTAAAATGTGTCCATATCCTTTAGTCCAAAAAAGTTGAGAGATAACATTTAAAGAATGCTTATTTTAAAAGCATTTATATGGTTGGGGTGGAGACAGATCCGTATATTTTTATTCTTCACTTTGTTTAGTAGATAGTGAGGTTATAGTGTTTTCTTTTATTTCTTTTGTTTTCCACTAGAATATATAAAGTGACCATTCTTACAACCTAGAGGCACTAATACCAGAAATATTAGGTTAATAAATGAAAATAAATTTAAGGCATAAAAATATGAAACATGGTATCTGCTCTCAAGATATATTAAAATTTTTATAAGAATATGATATTCATAAAAAGAGAGGGCAAAGTAAGGTCAAAACAAAATTGCCAAATAGGAGACAGTGATAGCAAGTGACTGAGGTTTTGGGAGGAAGGAAGAAATTACGAGTTGGACTGTCAAGGGAAGGATGCTGGACATGTGACAGTAAGATTCAGAAATCTGAAGAGAGTAATTAAAGAATCTAAATGTCTCTTCTACTTTATCGTCTGCCATTTCATTCTGGGACCTGTGTGTGTGTGGATAGAAGAAGGGTTTTTCTTGAGATACTGCTGCTAAGTCACATCAGTCATGTCCAACTCTGTGCAACCCGTAGACGGCAGCCCACCAGGCTCCCCTGTCCCTGGGATTCTCCAAGAAAGAACACTGGAGTGGGTTGAGATACTAAACACTCGCTATTTTAATTGAAAATAGCTAGTGATATGACTGTCTTATTTTTTACTTAGACTGTCCACAAAATACTTAAAATCTTTGTTCTGAATAATTCTCTTACATGTATTTTCCACTGTAACTAGACATATGAACTCACTGCATACTTACTTTTATCTCTTTGAACAGACTTTGCTTGTCAAGGAATGCCTATCATATTTGCATCACAATTTTGGAATATACCCACATTTATAATCCTCAAATTCTCTGTGAAAATTTCTGTTATTTCTCAATCAGAAGGAATATCTCTCCTGTAGTCTTTCATTGAACTCCTTGTTGCTGTCAAACATGTATTTGGTGGCATATTCAATATTTCAAATTTGTGTTCTTATGCTATTAGTAGTTTTAAAAGCTCCTTGGGTCAAGTGTAAGCTCATTGGAAGCCTAGGGCATGCCTCTTATCTTTGGTATCCTCAAATGAGCTTGCAAATAAATGATTCTTAGTACAGGCGTGTTGAGGGAATCATGAAATAAAATGACTTGCAAAGCTGTGAGATTTATTGACTGAGTTTTCTTTTGCTGCTGAGTGTGTTCAAGTGAAGCCTGCTCAGTGATGCGTACTGAACTTTTCGTATGGGCTCTGTTCAGTTTCTCAGGGAGGGAGCACTAGTCGTTAGCTCATTTACTTGAAGAGCTCTTTCATGAAAAGCCTCACAAGCTTTCTGGGACAACGTACAGCTGAAACATTTTCAGCTTCTTTTTTCCCTCCGTCCTTTGCAGGTATTATTTTTGTGTCTTGGTCTAATTGTGGTGATGCTTTCTTTTGCAATGTCACAAGAATGAAAACCTGAGATGTATGAGTGAAAGTGGTGCCATCCAGTAAGGCAGAGATGATGCTAGAAGAATTTTATCAAATTGACCTTTAAGTGTTCTTACAGAATCTTGTGAAGTACAATCAATTAAGATAATTTAGTAATAAATTGAGTCCATATGAATAGTTCTTTTTTAAAAGATTATTAAATGTTTAAGAGAACATATGCTGATACAGCATTTATACATTGACTTTATAATATACTCGACATTATTTCTGATCATTTTTCTTATAAGAAGACATGATGTATAGAACAGTCTTATGGACTCTGTGGGAGAGGGAGAGGGTGGGGAGATTTGGGAGAATGGCATTGAAACATGTATACTATCATGTATGAAACAAGTCGCCAGTCCAGGTTCGATGCATGATACTGGATGCTTGGGGCTGGTGCACTGGGATGACCCAGAGGGATGGTATGGGGAGGGAGGATGGAGGAGCGTTCAGGATGGGGAACACATGTATACCTGTGGCGGATTCATTTCAATATTTGGCAAAACCAATACAATATTGTAAAGTTAAAAATAAAATAAAAAAAAAAAAAAAAGACATGAAAGCATGTTCAGTGGACAACAGGAAAATTGTTAGGTAGTTTCTAAGACTCTGAATAGAAAAAAAAATGCAGAACAACAACAAACAAAATGCTAACAACAAAATGAAAACCAACCATAATATAGAAGGCTATACAAAATGACAATAATATATATTAAGATTAATTGTAAAAAAAACTACTCTATCTTAGAAGGAATTATTTATTAACAAAGCTCAGAGAGACCACTGAGAGTTCAGTTACCCAGGAAGAGGGTGGGTTTCTATCTATTCCTACTATAAACCATGCTGCTAAGATACTGAATCAATTTATTAACTAAAAATAAAGCCACCCTCTGACTATATGCAAGTTGCTCTTTGAGGAATGTAGAGCAATTTTATTGCTGTCTGACTGTTCATTCATACCTTTCCTTGTAATGCACATTGGCCGTGGGTGACAGGGGATATAGTCCTACCTTGTTGAAAAACCAGTTGTAAGAAAAAGCGGGAACAGCAAGTGCCAAAGCAAGCATACTGAGAATTGTGGCACTTATGCTGGCAAGAAAATACTATTATTTTAATAGCAATATTAGGTGCCATTTATCCAGAATTTATTATGTGCCAGGCAATCTGCTAAACACTTCACATATACTATTCTGTTTAATTCTCATGACACCACAAGAAAGGCAGCATTATATTTATCTTACAAATGATGGGAATGAGTTTCAAAGATTACATCATATGCTTTATGATTTCACAGCCTGAAAATGGTAGCGCTGGTAGGCCCCATTTCTGCCCGGTTTGAATGTCACTATTCCTAATTACTTTCAGAATAGTTCAAATGTTTAAGGCATACATTCATCTCTATAGAGCCAGATAATTATATACTAGAAGCAGGAGGTAAAAGTTATTAAAGATACTGGAAATTTGTTCGGAGACTCAGGTGAATTGTCCTAGAATATTCAAATAGGAATCAGGTTTTTACTGAAGGACACCTAGGAAAATCTACCCACATGTTTATGGGTAAAAATCAATAGAAGAGACAGTTGTTTCTTCAGAAATATGTAAATACAAACCAAATAAAATAAATGAAAGGAAAATATTGAGCTTAAGCTGTTTGGAAAAGTAGAAAAGCTTTACTCTTGCCACTTGGCTTGTGGTTGTGAATCTTGGAGAATGGCCAATAAGCATCAATAATGTTGGAAGAAATACGAGGAGAAGCCTTTAGGCTAAGGTACTGAAGCAACCCTACTGAGAGACGCAAACTGAATGTCCATTGCCATTCTTGACAATGAACCACTCATGGAGTAACTACTCAAGGAAGCTGTGTAACCTGGTCAGGTGGTCACTTATCTTGAAAATTTCCACATCCTCATCCAGGAAGTGACTCCCCAGGAATCCACATAGAAGAGTTTATAAAGGCATAGCAAGGCTTGATTCAGTGTCTTCTCAAAGACCATGGAGGTTTCTATGGCATCCACATTATCCCAGTCTCTATGGGATGACATGTGAATCTCTTGGAAGATGGTGCGGCATCCACGCATATTTTGGAGATCCAGAAAACACTATAACTTCATTTTTTCCCCACTCACAATTGTCTTCAGCACTCCAGACATAGACTAAACTAGAAGTTTAGGGAGCATAGATGTAGGAGGCCCTCAGGCTTTTGGGCAAGCACATTCATGAGAGTTTCACTTCCAGGTGAATCTAACAGTACTCTGAAGGCAAGTTCAGCCAACTTTTAAATCTGGATTTTGAGTCAAAATCCTTCATGAAGCAGGGATGCACAAGCCTAAATGGAGCTTCTAACCTAAAGAGCTATTTCAAATATGCTACTGGGATAACTGGGATTCAGGATTCTTTTATGTTTATCAAAGCAATGGAGTGTTGCAGATCTTTCTAGCTAACCACATATCTTGAACACATTTGTTTTATCAATGAAAATTATTACTCATTTACCTCCTGTTAATTAGTGGATGTTCTGAAAATGGATTTTGATGAATCTTATGCACTTGCATGGCTACCCCTGAGAACAGATTTGATGAGGATACTTCCAAATACATGTTACCTTCTTTTCCTTTCCCAGTATAATTCAACATAATATTTAAGCAGTTTAAAGTAAAGTTCTAGGCTGACAAGTATACACTGGGTATATGATACATAGAGGACATTCAGCCAAATAAACAAAATTTATTCTGAGCTAGATCTTTGAACTAGTAGTCTAAACTACTCTCCAGTCTTCTGACCTGGATTATGCCTTCTTCCTCATTGACTTAAGTACTTATACTATTCAACTTAAAAAGGGAAATTTATGATGATGTGAAAGTGATGTGCGTTCAGTAGAACATACCTCGAATTTTGAATTCTGATCTTTTCCTGGAACACTGATGGATGACACAGTACCCTCTTGTGATGCTTGGTCAGATGTGGTGAGCCTCAACTTTCAGTCATCCATGAGGGTAAGCAACCAATATACTTAAAACCATTCTGTTTTTTCACTTTCAATACAGTATTCAATACATTTACATGGGCTTTGTGGTAAATGATTTTGCCCAACTGTAGGAATGTAAAAGTAGGAAGTCAAGAAACACCTGGAGTAACAGGCAAATTTGGCCTTGGAGTACAGAATGAAGCAGGGCAAAGGTTAATAGAGTTTTGCCAAGAGAACACACTGGTCATAGCAAACACCCTCTTCCAACAACAGAGAAGACTCTACACATGGACATCACCAGAGGGTCAACACCAAAATCAGATTGATTATAATCTTTGCAGCCAAAGATGGAGAAGCTCTATACAGTCAGCAGAAACAAGACCAGGAGCTGACTAGCTCAGACCATGAACTCCTTATTTCCAAATTCAGACTTAAATTGAAGAAATGGGGAAAACCACTAGACTATTAAGGTATGACCTAAATCAAATCCCTTATGATAATACAGTGGAGGTGAGAAATAGATTCAAAGGACTAAATCTGATAGACAAAGTGCCTGATGGAGGGAGGATTGTGACATTGTACAGGAGACAGGAATCAAGACTACCCCCAAGAAAAAGAAATGCAAAAAAGCAAAATGGCTGCCTGAGGAGGCCTTACAAATAGCTGTGAAAAGAAGAGAAGCAAAAAGCAAAGGAGAAAAGGAAAGATATACCCATTTGATTGCAGAGTTCCAAAGAACAGCAAGGAAAGATAAGAAAGCCTTCCTCAGTGATCAGTGCAAAGAAATAGAGGAAAACAGAAGGATGGGAAAGACTAGAGATGGCTTCAAGAAAATTAGAGATACAAAGGAAACATTTTATGTAAAGATGGGCTCAATAAAGGACAGAAATGGTAGGGATCTAACAGAAGCAGAAGATATTAAGAAGAGGTGGCAAGAATACACAGAAGAACTGTACAAAAAAGATCTTCACGACCGAGATAATCATGATGGTGTGATCACTCACCTAGAGCCAGACATCCTGGAATGTGAAGTCAAGTGGTCCTTAGAAAGCATCACTATGAACAAAGCTAGTGGAGGTGATAGAATTCCAGTTGAGCTATTCCAAATCCTAAAAGATGATGCTGTGAAAGTGCTGCACTCAATATGCCAGCAAATTTGGAAAACTCAGCAGTGGCCACAGGACTGGAAAAGGTCAGTTTTCATTCCAATCCCAAAGAAAGGCAATGCCAAAGAATGCTCAAACTACCGCACAATTGCACTCATCTCACACGCTAGTAAAGTAATGTTCAAAATTCTCCAAGCCAGATTTCAGCAATATGTGAACCCTTAACTTACCAGATTTTCAAGCTGGATTTAGAAAAGGCGGAGGAACCAGAGATCAAATTGCCACCATCCACTGGGTCATTGAAAAAGCAAGAAAGTTCCAGAAAAACATCTATTTCTGCTTTATTGACTATGCCAAAGCCTTTGACTGTGTGGATCACAATAAACTGTGGAAAATTCTGAAAGAGATGAGCATACCAGACTACCTGACCTGCCTCTTGAGAAACCTATATGCAGGTCAGGAAGCAACAGTTAGAACTGGACATGGAACAACAGACTGGTTCCAAATAAGAAAAGGAGGACTTCAAGGCTATATATTGTTACCCTGCTTATTTAACTTATATGCAGAGTACATCATGAGAAATGCTGGGCTGGAAGAGGCACAAGCTGGAATCAATATTTCTGGGAGAAATATCAGTAACCTCAGATATGCAGATGAAACCACATTTATGGCAGAAAGCTAAGAAGAACTAAAGAGGTCTTGATGAAAGTGAAAGAGGAGAGTGAAAAAGTTGCCTTAAAGCTCAATATTCAGAAAACTAAAATCATGGCATCTGGTCCCATCACTTCATGGAAAATAGATTGGGAAACAGTGGAAGCAGTGTCAGACTTTATTTTTCTGGGCTCCAGAAAATCACTGCAGATGGTGACTGCAGCCATGAAATTAAAAGACGCTTACTCCTTGGAAGGAAAGTTATGACCAACCTAGACAGCATATTGAAAAGCAGAGACATAACTTTGCCAACAAAGGTCTGTTTCACCGAGGCTATGGTTTTCCAGTAGTCATGTATGGATGTAAGAGTTGGACTATAATGTAAGTTGAGCACTGAAGAATTGATGCTTTTGAACATCAATTTGGGGTTTGAGAAGACTCTTGAGAGTCCCTTGGACTGCAAGAAGATCCAGCCAGTCCATCCTAAAGGAGATCATTCCTGAGTGTTCACTGGAAGGACTGATGTTGAAGCTGAAACTCCAATACTTTGGCCACCTGATGCGAAGAGCTGACTCATTTGATAAGACCCTGATGCTGGGAAAGATTGAAGGCAGGGGGAGAAGGGGATGACAGAGGATGAGATGGTTGGATGGCATCACCAACTCTATGGAAATGAGCTTGGGTAAACTCCAGGAGTTGGTGATGGACAGGGAGGCCTGGCGTGCTGCAGTCCATGGGGTTGAAAGAGTCGGACATGATTGAGCAAGTGAACTTAACTGAACTGAAGGCCAATGTAAGTGTTGTGAATGCATTTAAGGTAGGTGAGGCTAGAAGTGTTATATTTTACGGTTAGTTTTATTAAATACATTTCAATTTATGATGTTTTCAACTTATTGATGGGTTTTCAGGAGGTAGCCTCATTGAAAGTAGAGAAAGATCTGTACCTACAGACCTAATGACCTCTGACTTTTCTCCCTTAGATTCAAGCTCTGAGACCTATCAGCCCACTGAAATTGGTCTTAACAAGTCATAAAAGATCACTGCATTGCTAAGTCCATTGACCAGTTCTTGACTTCAATTTACCTAATCTGTCAGTGGCATAGTGAAATTTTTATTCAAATGTCACTTTCTTTTTGAGGTTTTACCTGACCACTCCATGTAGAATTTTTTATGTCCCACCCTCGTTACTCTCCTTCCCACTTCTTTGCTTCTTCTCTCTGTGTCCATCTATATTTTAGTTATGCATCCTATTTATAGCCTCTCTCCTCCCAACTAGGTCATGAGCTCTGTGAGGGTGGGAGTTTCTGACTGCTTTGTTCATTATTGTGTTTCTAGTGCCCAGAACAATGTCTAGCACATAGTAAGTGATTAGTTTGTCTTTGTTAAATGAATGAATGAAAAGTGTCACTTGCAGAAAGCTAAATCAACATAATCGTAGTGGAAAGCAAATTTGAGAATGTATATACGGTTTGTTTTTACTTGTTTATAAGTTTTTGCCTCAGTACATTTCACTGTTAAGAATCTTAAGTAAATAATCAGTGACTAAAAGATGCATATCCTCAGTCTCTTAAGTAATATCAAAGCAGGTTATTGGATGTGTCTTAGGCTCATAAAAGTGTTTATTACCAATCTGAGATTTGAATACAAACAAATGTGTATTCATCGTCTCTAAAGATGCTATGCATTGTTTTGTGTGTACAATATGTGTGTTGATCTCTGAGTGTGAGTGTGTGATAGGATTTTGATTCTTGGTGGTGACTTAAGATAAGGTTTTATTCATGCCTTGTGGGAGTGCACAGTAACACCATTTATGAAGGCCATTTTTCAATCTGTAGCAAAAGTTTAAAAAATGTTCAAAATGTTTAAACTGGAAATCCCACTTTTAGGTGCAAATCATAAAACAATACTCAAAAATAGTCGACAATTTACATATAAATATAATTATCATATAATTATTGATGATAGTATAAATTTGAAAGAAACCTCAGTATGTTCAAAAATTAAATGTTACATTTATTCATAAAGTAGTGGTTTTGTATGTAAAGATCTCATTTCCACAGACCTAAAATCTGCATGAAGCTCTTGATAAGTGAACAAATAAATCTCTAAACAATGATCCTAATGTTATATTAACAGTATGCATTTATTTATAAATGTGTGCAAAGAAATGGCATAGAAATGAATAAATTAAAATGTCTGTGAAATTTGTCATGGGTAATTTCCCCCACTATGTTATGTATTATTCCAAAAAATTTATTCAAGAGCATGTATAACATAAAATGAAAAAAACATCTTAGATAAAAATAGACCAAAAACTTATAACCCTTTGAGAAAAATAAAAACCTTGTGGAAAAGCTTGCAAAATTTTTCATTCTCCTACATTATAGAATGTTAAATTTAAAAAATTTGAATAGAAAAGTAAAAATAAGGCACTTGATTGAAAATCTCCAGATTTACTTGCCTGCCCTTTATATTTACATAACATTTGATATCCACCTTATGCCAAATGATTCTCCCATAACTACCCTGTGATATTGGCAGATCAAGTGTGATTATCTCCAAATTTTACATGTAAGATAATTGAGGCTCAGAGAGGTTAAGTGACTTACCCAAGGTAAACTAGTAAAGAAATAAAACCAAGATAAAAACACATCTTCTCTTCTAGTCACACACTTTTTTCCTCGATTGCTCTAAATTGTGCTGAAAAATTAGAAAAGAAAAGACAGTGATTGTGTTCTTAAAGCTGTTTGAGTGCACTTCTATTAGTGCCAGACAGCTTTGAAGTCATTGATTGCCCCTGAGAGATGATGAGATTGTGTTACACAGAACTTGGCCATCGTTACCATGTGATTTTCAATTAAGAAGAAAATCAAAAGTATCCCAGTGTCATGGTCATAACCTGAAGGGTTCAGACAAGCTACCAGCTGCATACAAATCAAGGAAGACTAATCATTTATCTGTGTGTGCAGGCTGCAGACTTTCAAAAGAAATGATCTTTTACCCTTGTAGCCTAGCTACTTTATTTTTCACCCATGGATGTTGTCATTTGTCAATTAGGTCTTTAAATTGTTTTTGACTCTTGGGAAAAATTTTTCTGGTATCTTCATTGAACAGTTGCTACGATGATACAGAATGTCAAAGTGTATTGTGAAAACCGAACAACTCTGAGAAGTTCAATAGGAAGGCTGCTGTGAAACAAACAAAAAACTCCAGCCTTAAATATCTGGTGTCAGTATAGCCAAACTGATGGACCAGCTCTTTTACTTTCAGCAAGTCATGACTCTTCAGCTTCAGAATTCATAAAACAGGGCTATTAATTTTTATCTTGCAGAGTTCAGTTCAGTTCAGTTGCTCAGTTGTGTCTGACTCTTTGAGACCCCATGAACCGCAGCACACCAGGCTTCCTGTCCATCACCAACTCTGGGAGTCCACCCAAACCCATGTCCATTGAGTTGATGATGCCATCCAACCATCTCATCCTCTGTCATCCCCTTCTCCTCCTGCCCTCAATCTTTCCCAGCATCAGGGTCTTTTCCAGTGAGTCAGCTCTTCGCATCAGGTGGCCAAAGTGTTGGGGTTTCAGCTTCAACATCAGTCCTTCCAATGAACATCCAGGACTGATCTCCTTTAGGATGGACTGGTTCTTCATCTAAAGATGGACTTGGATCTCCTTGCAGTCCAAGGGATTCTCAAGAGTCTTCTCTAACACCACAGTTCAAAAGCATCAATTCTTCAGCACTCAGCCTTCTTCACAGTCCAACTCTCACATCCATACATGACCACTGGAAAAACCATAGCCTTGACTAGATGGACCTTTGTTGGCAAAGTAATGTCTCTGCTTTTTAATATGCTGTCTAGGTTGGTCATAACTTTCCTCCCAAGGAGTAAGTGTCTTTTAATTTCATGGCTGCAGTCACCATCTGCAGTAATTTTGGAGCCAGAAAAAATAAAGTCAGCCACTGTTTCCACTCTTTCCCCATCTATTTCCCATGAAGTGATAGGGCTGGATGCCATGATCTTAGTTTTCTGAATGTTGAGTTTTAAGCCTTTTCACTCACCTCTTTCACTTTCATCAAGAGGCTCTTTAGTTCTTCTTAGCTTTCTGCCATAAGGGTGGTGTCATCTGTATATCTGAGGTTACTGATATTTCTCCCAGCAATCTTGATTCTAACTTGTGCTTCCACCAGCCCAGCATTTCTCATGATGTACTCTGCATATAAGTTAAATAAGCAGGGTGACAGTATACAGCCTTGATGCACTCCTTTTCCTATTTGGAACCAGTCTGTTGTTCCATGTCCAGTTCTAACTGTTGCTTCCTGACTTGTATACAGGTTTCTCAAGAGGCAGGTCAGGTGGTCTGGTATTCCCATCTCTTTCAGAATTTTCCACAGTTTACTGTGATCCACACAGTCAAAGGCTTTGGCATAGTCAATAAAGCAGAAATAGATGTTTTCTGGAACTCTCTTGCTTTTTCAATGATCCATTGGATGTTGGCAATTTGATCTCTGGTTCCTCACAGAATCGTAAAGATTAAAATGAAATGACACATGCCAAAGAGACTAACTCTGTCATAGGTATACATGTGCTAAATACATTTTTGTTTTGTTTTAATGTAGTGATATAGAAAGAGTTTCCTGGAATAGCATTGGCTGGGTAGTTTAAAAGACCTCCAAGCACTGCGCTGTGAGAAAAGGTCACTTAATGAAGGACATGAGAGTGGTGCCAAGTCATATGCCTTTATGAAATGACCACTGAGAAGGACACAAAGGAGCCACATTAAAAATGTAAACATGCCTGCATTGCTGTTGTAGTTGATTTTTGTAAAGGCTAAGACATAATCTTCTTCAAGTGTATAAACTAGATGAGGATATATCCACCTCATTCCATTTTCAGTATCTTAACCATAAAATGTGGGGTTCCCAGGAGGTGCTAGTGGTAGAGAACCTGCCTGTCAATGCGTGAGACTTAAGAGAAACGAGTTCAATCCCTGGGTCAGGAAGATCCCCTGGAGGAGGGCATGGCAACCCACTCCAGTATTCTTGCCTGGAGAATTCCATGAACACAGGAGCCTGGAGGACTACAGTCCATGGGGTCGCAAAGAGTCGGATGCACTGAAGCAACTTAGCATGCACATAACCATAGAGCAAGCTATAGCTTGCTTGTCAGAAAATAATATTTTTTGTCTGTTAACTTTATCAAGAAAAATGGGTTGATCTGTCAGTGAAAATGGACAGAAAGTAATACATGAACTGTGTCCCTTGAAGTCAAGCAAGATCTGGATTGATTTTATTAAGCATTTTAATCATGTTTCTTTCTTGCTATACTTACTTTTGTTTACCTGTTTAAGAAAGAATTTATCTTTAGTATTACACTTACTTCAAGTATTTCTTGTTCTCTAATTTTGTTTTAACTTCACAATCAATTGGACATAAATCTGGTGCCCACACATGAGAGTCTCTGTTTCACCTTTTAAAATTCTTCACCAATTTAGTCATTATTTTACAAGCTCTGTATTTTTAATCTGTTAGTGATGTCTCCAGGTCCCAGGCACTCTGCCTTGTATTTTCAAGTGATGCACTTGACATAATTTAGTTTTAGTGGCTCTCTGGGTGTCATGAATAAAATGATTTGATGACTATGATGTCATGCTCAGCAATCGTTCATGAATTCTTCCCTTAGGGCATCTAGAAACCCTTAGCCAAAAAAATCAAAGGCAACAAGTGATTACCAATTTCCAGGGATGGATTAAGTTTTAGTACTAATGCTAATGTTACAGTGTCCCAAGATGCTTCTTGTGGTTAAGGTGTGAAAATATGCAAATCTTTGCCAAGTTACCAAGCTGGTGATGCACTATGACAATTTGCTTATTTATCTTTGTTCTAAGCACCATGCCTAGGAGATACTTGGAAGCCTGCAACTTAGGTCTTCCTTTGCAGAGCATATGGTCTAATTTAACTCATGAATTCAGTAAATATCTCTTGGTTGCTTACTATGTCTTAAGCGCAATTCCCTGCTTTGGGGATGTATAAAAAATAACACATAACTTTATAAGTGGAGAAGGCGATGGCACCCCACTCCAGTACTCTTGCCTGGAGAATCCCGTGGATGGAGGAGCCTCGTAGGCTGCAGTCCATGGGGTCGCTAAGAGTCGGACACGACTGAGTGACTTCACTTTCACTTTTCACTTTCATGCATTGAAGAAGGAAATGGCAACCCACTCCAGTGTTCTTGCCTGGAGAATCCCATGGATGGTGGAGCCTGGTGGGCTGCCATCTATGGGGTCACACAGAGTCGGACAGGACTGACACGACTTAGCAGCAGCAACTTTATGATAGGTTATATTCTACTGAGGGTGGCAGAAGATAAATGAATAAAATAAAGAGCATGTTAGGAGAGGTGTCCAAGTTAATGTTGTCAAACCCAGTTAAATGTGGCCACATTTTGATATTTCATTTGATAATGAAATATCAAAACTTTATGCATTTGATGACGTGCACATGCTCAGTCGCTTCAGTCATGTCTGACACTTTGTGATCTTCTTGACTGTAGCCCATGGGAATCTCCAAGCAAGAATACTGGAGTGGGTTGCCATGTCCACCTCCAGGGGATCCTCTGGACCCAGAGATTGAACCCATGTCTCTTATGTCTCCTCCATTAGCAGGCAGGTTCTTTACCACTAGCGCCACCTGGGAAGCCCTATATAATTGATGGTGATATATTTTAAAATCCTTAAGTAAAATACCTAAGTTTGTGTCAAAATTCTATCATTGTCAACATGTTGAAATGTGTCTCTATCCTAGTTAGTATCTAGATGGTGTGGTTTGGAACCGGTCACTAAGTGCAATATCTTGAATATTTGTCTTGATGACCTTGGTTTTGGTCATTATCACTTTATATGTGGTATAAATCAAATAGATCCCCCATCCCCGTGTCTTCTAATCAACTCTTGAGAGTCCCTTGGACAGCAAAGGGATCAAACCAGTCAATCCTAAAGGAAATCAACCCTGAATATTCACTGGAAGGACTGATGCTGAAGCTCCAATACTTTGGCCACCTGATGCGAAGAGCTGACTCATTGGAAAAGACCCCAATGCTGGGAAAGATTGAGGGCAGGAGAAGGGGGCGACAGAGGATGAGATGGTTGGATGGAATCACTGACTCAATGGACATGAGTTTGAGCAAACTCCAGGAGACAATGAAGGACAGGGAAGCCTGGCATGCTGCAGTCCATGGGGTTGCAAGGAGTTGGACATGACTGAGTGACTAAACAACAGCAACTAATAGACCCTGAGTTCTCTGGAGTTGTTATAAAAATATTTAAACCCTGGAAGCCTCATTAGAAGTATGTAGCATAATCTAAAAAGTTGACCCTTTTCCAGGACAACTTATATTTGGATATTTTTAAAAACAACAAAATTAACAAAATTATCTTGTGACTTTATTATCACTGAATGAACTTCATCAAACAGCAATTTCATGAGAGTAGCTCAGTTTAAATAGATGGTAACTCTGTGGAAGTGATGTGCTTGGACTCATTATCAACTGTATAAACATCAACAATATTCCAAGGGCTTTGGAAGATCAGTTTTAGATGAGACTGAGGAAGCATAGACTCAATCATGAAAATACCTTGCTTATAATAAGATCCATAACAGGAACTTCCCTTGACTTTCCTGGATGAGATGAATGGGTGGCTATCAGAACAAATTGCCCTATTAGGATTTGATAAAAAGCCTCATTTGCTGCTTAAGTTTGGACAATATCCAGATGACTAGAAGAGGATGTGCACAAATATTCAATTCTCTGTTTTTGCAATATATCCCACTGGATGTCATAATGATTGGATGAACATTTCAGAAACAAATACTGGCAGTTGGAAATACTGTGTCCCATAAGTCATTTATGCTGTTTGTGGGTGTTAATACCTAAAAAATTCAGGTTTGGGTAGGAAGGAGGAAGGGTTAACAGATGGAAGGTAAACAACAGAACCAGCTGCACACTCCAAATTAAAATTTAAGCCATCCCATATTTTGTTTGCATATGTTACTAATAGTTGCTTTGAAATACAATAGGTTGTCCTTCAGGGTCAGCATAACAATCCAGTTGGCACAATCTGGACTTGTTTCTATTCATCATGTGTTTGCTGGGGTTATGAATAAGGCTGTGCTGTTGTTGGATAAACACCAGCATAGCTGAGTCTTTTCTTCATAGCATATACATACCCAAAGAAAAGAGTTCATGCAAGGATATGTGTGGCAAAATAACATAGAAGCTGCACTGTTTAGAAGACATGAGAGGAAAGGTAATCACCTAACTCAGAGCTCGAAAAAGGTCTGTGAAGCCTTCCTTTATTATGTAATGTTACTTGTCTTTTATTATTTAGATTTCCTTTAAAATGTTGGACCTTGGAATTGTCTATGGGGACACTTGAAACAATGTATTCTGACTTCAGCTTGTTAAAAATCTCCTGTATTTCCTTGACTATACTCACCAATACCATTCTTCTGTTGCTATTTGTTATGTAACATTGAAATATATGGTTTAGCCACTATATGTATGTTTCTAATTTAAAAGACTGCGCATTTGGATCATTTAAACGTTTAAAAAATTTTATTATGATACCTACAAAACAGAAGTAGACTCACAAGCACAGAAAACAAAGTTATGGTTACCTAAGGATAAAGGGTGGGGAGGGATAAATTAGGAATTTGGTATTAATAGATACACACCACTATATATAAAATAGATAAACAACAAGGACATACTATATATCACAGGGAATATATTCAATATCTTGTAGTAACCTTTAATGGAAAAGAATCTGAAGAAGAGTATACGCAGACTGCCCAAAGCCAAGCTAGGTGATTTGCTCTTTTATGTGTTGAGGATTTTCTGCTGTTTTCTCTTCTCTTCATTTCTTCCTCAGTGTTTCTGGGCACTAAATTGGGATTCTGACTGAGCACGTTACTGAGAACAGTATTTAATTATTTGTTCTTATTGTGCCTTTCATATCCAAGTAGTTTGAGGTTACAGTGGTATACCTGTGAGAATTATAGTTTCAGGAACAAGACAAATCTTGAGAGCTATTAAATTCTAGCACAATGAACCAGTACTAATAAAGATATCTTTTTGAAAAATTACTTTTTTTTAAAAATAGACTGCAGTTTTTTTTTTTTTTCAGCTGTTGCTCCTATGATGATCCTTGCACATTTTTCTAAAACTTGGAATAAACCCTTTGCTCATTGCCAGGCAAAGTCAGTTGCGTCACTGGGAGTCCAAGGTAGAGTGTGTTGAATTGCTGCCTGTTACACCTGTTGTGATATCCTTTGGAAATGGTAGCTTCCTGGTTCCACAAACTAACATGTTGAAAAAACACAAAAATTACAATGTCTTCCCCCTCTGGCCAGCTGCATACTTGTCACATCTATAACCATTACCATCATATTTATGGAGGGTATTCAGTTTCCGTTCTTTGAAATGTGTCTCAAATGTATAGAGCTGTGAAACAAGGTCCCAGTGTATTCATTGGTAATTTTTGTTTTCCATCTGTTGAAGCCATTTGAAGAAGCTGATGGTCTCTTACTGACTCAAACTCAAAGCCCAGAAAATAATAGTTTAAAATATTCCCAAGGTGCTTTCTATAGTAATTTCTTTCCCTGATACTTATTTTTTTCCTTCTCTGGGTGATAGTTCTTGCCCTTTGTTTTTTACTTCAGCATAGAACTGTAGGTGTATGGCTGTCTCGGTTTTGATTTAACGCCATATATTGCATTCTAATGCTAAAACATGGATAGACAATAAATTTTCTTGTAAACTGAGGGCTTCAAGGCTGGGACTCTGTCAGGCTTATATTTTCAAAACTCTTGAAATATTTTCTACTTAGCAACCTCTTTGCATTACTTGCAAAGCTTTTATGGGGCATGCCAGTCAAAAGGATGATTCTAACCAAAGAAAGAACAATTCAGAGGATGATTTTTAAAATCAGTATAAGTTTTGTAGATGATTCAGTGGCTCTAACAGTTTGCATTTCAAGCAGGATGAGAAGGGCAAACATTTTGCTTCTACTTACATAGTGTATATTAAGGGAGATAAGTTCATATCACATATCCAGATTTTGTCTGTCTTGTATAACTCAAAGTTGGAAGAGGGCAATGGCACTCCACTCCAGTACTGTTGCCTGGAAAATCCCATGGATGGAGGAGCCTGGTAGGCTGCAGTCCATGGGATCGCTAAGAGTCTGCCATGACTGAGCGACTTCACTTTCACTTTCCACTTTCATGCATTGGAGAAGGAAATGGTAACCCACTCCAGTGTTCTTGCCTGGAGAATCCCATGGACGGAGAAGCTTGGGGGGCTGCAGTCCATGGGGTCGCACAGAGTCGGACACGATTGAAGTGACTTAGCAGCAGCAGCAGCATAACTCAAAGTTAGAGGTTCCATTTTTAATTGTCCAATTTTGAGCTGAATATGAGTCATGGATTAGTAATGACAAGATGACATTCAGGAGGGTGAGCACAGGTGTATGTGTGTATACCCTAATCGGCATTCGGTAATTATGTCTCCTTGACTGACAAAAAGATCAAGGTGACAGCAGTATTTTCAAAGTTAGGCAAAGCTCTGTGTGTGTCTTTGTTTTAGAATTGGTTGGGTTACCTTCTACATTGACACTGGCCTGTGGTCTGCAAAATCAGGAATACGTGCCTCCAATTCCCTCAGTAGCCACAGGGGCAACATTAACTGACACAGAATTTCTAGGTGACCCTTGTGTACTCTCTGCTCAATGGAGAAGCATAAGTACCAGAAGATCAATAAGAAGTGAGATGAGAAAAAGAGAATTGAAGGAAGTCAGTAGAAGGCCTCAAATATCATGGGAAAAAGATCAGAGCTGGATTTAGTGAGACAGGAAGTGAACAGCAAGTCTAGTTCCTACTCGCCTGCCACTAGCCTCTACTTTCTTCATCCTTAGACATCTCCCAATTATGGCCTGTGTCCTACCCTAGGTCCTGCTCAAGTCCTGCCTGAGGCATGTATTTCTCTCATCTTAGGAAGCCTAGAAGTTAAAACGGACATATTAGTAAGGCCTGTTGAAGATTACCTAGCTGCTCAGGTAAAGTACAGACTCAGAGGCAGGTCATCTTCAGCTCCATGCTGTGCTGTGTACCCATGCTTCTCACTGAAGAAGCAAGTTGTTGGATGCAATCTCTAAATATTACTAAGTATACCTTCATGAGAGAGAGAGAGAGAATGTGCTGTATTGTTGGCACACTCAGCTGGGGTGACCCAGGTTAATGGTGAAACCATGAGAATCACTGAGGCCTGACATTAAACATGAGACACCTGACTGTGAATTATACCTTGGACCTGGTCCAGTATTGTTCCCTGAATGTCTAAACTGCCTAATGGTTTTTCTCCTGGCTTCCCTTCTGATAGTTTCCTATTACATAAGTTTCTAGTTATTTAATATAAGTAGCTCTCTGCTTCATCCTGATCCATAATTACTATCCTGGAAACATGTTAATGTTCAGTTCAGTCGCTCAGTTGTGTCCAACTCTTTGTGACCCCATGAATTGCAGCACGCCAGGCCTCCCTGTCCATCACCAACTCCCGGAGTTTACTCAAACTCATGTCCATTGAGTCGGTGATGCTATCTAACCATCTCATCTTCTGTTGTCCCCTTATCCTCCTGTCTTCAATATTTTCCAACATTAGGGTCTTTTCCAATGAGTCAGCTCTTTGCATCAGGTGGCCAAAATATTGGAGTTTCAGCTTCAACATCAGTCCTTCCAATGAACACCTAGGACTGATCTTTAGGATGGACTGGTTGGATCTCCTTGCAGTCCAAGGGACTCTCAAGGGTCTTCTCCAACACCACAGTTCAAAATTATCAATTCTTCTGTGCTCAGCTTTCTTTATAGTCCAACTCTCACATCCATACATGACTACTGGAAAAACCATAGCCTTGACTAGATGGATCTTTGTTGACAAAGTAATGTCAATGTTAATAATAGCCAATATTTACTAAACATCTTTTGAGTGATGGGGGGGGGGCGGGGAGGTTCTAGTTAATTTACATGCATTATTTCATTTAATTGTCTTGACAGTCTTTGGAATTTCTCACAAAGAACATTTCCAAACATCTCATAGTTAGGAAGAGATGGAATACAGAATTAAATTCAGGACTCTCTGTGAACTTTTTATTTAACAGCCAAACTTTCTAACCAGTTGTGCTAAAGTGAGTCTTCAGTTCAGTTCAGTTCAGTTGCTTAGTCATGTCTGACTTTTGCGACCCCATGAGTCGCAGCACGCCAGGCCTTCTTGTCCATCACCAACTCCCGGAGTTCACCCAAGCTCATGTCCATTGAGTCAGTGATGCCATCCAGCCATCTCATCCTCTGTCGTCCCCTTCTCCTCCTGCCCCCCATCCCTCCCAGCATCAGGGTCTTTTCCAATGAGTTAACTCTTTGCATCAGGTGGCCAAAGTACTGCTAAGTTCAGCTTTAGCATCAGTCCTTCCATAAAACACCCAGGACTGATCTCCTTCAGAATGGACTGTTTGGATCTCCTTGCAGTCCAAGGGACTCTCAAGAGTCTTCTCCAACACCACAGTTCAAAAGCATCAATTCTTCAGTGCTCAGCTTTCTTCACAGTCCAACTTCCACATCCTTACACGACCACTGGAAAAACCATAGCCTTGACGAGACCAACCTTTGTTGGCAAAGTAATGTCTCTGCTTTTGAATATGCTATCTAGATTGGTCATAACTTTCCTTCCAAGGAGTAAGCGTCTTTTAATTTCATGGCTGCAATCACCATCTGTAGTGATTTTGGAGCCCAAAAAATGGCGGCGGCCAAGAGGAGCTACCCCACGTCCGAGGCCAGGGGTGGCGGCCGAGAGGAGCAACCCCACGTCCAAGGAGCAGTGGCTGCACGGGCTCAGGAGGGCTGAGAGAAGCTACTTCATGTTCAAGGTCAGGAGGGGCAGCTGTGAGGAGATACCCCTCATCCAAGGTAAGTGAGTCTTATTAGACCACAATGCATAATCTCTAGTTTTCCAGGATCTGAAACTTGTTTTAATTTTAATCAGATTCTCTTACTTCCCTGGTGGCTCAGACTGTAAAGAATCTGCCTGCAATGCAAGAGACTTGGGTTTGATTCCTGGGTTGGGAAGAGCCCCTGGAGAAGGATGTCTACCCACTCCAGTATTCTTGCCTGGAAAATTCCATGGACAGAGAAGCCTTTGAATAAGGAAGATGGGCATGAAATAAAATTTGTTTCTGAAGCATATGTATATTGGGCTTCCCTGGTGGCTCAGACAATAAAGAATCTGCCTTCAATGTAGGAGACCCGGGTTTGATCCCTGGTTTGCGAACACCCTCTGGAGAAGGGGGAGCACTCTTTCTGCCCCTTTCTCATGTCTGTGTCAGAAGCTTTCTCTCTTTTATACTTTAATAAAACTTTATTACACAAAAGCTCTGCGTGATCAAGCCTCGTCACTGGCCATGGATTGAATTTTTCTCCTCCGGAGGCCAAGAATCCTGGCGTTTTTTTGTGGTTCAGCAGCAACCTTTTATCTTGGAGGCTCATCCCAGATTCTTCAGGACAAGATAAGGATGATTGGAGCTCTAGTTCTTTGTTCTCCTAGAGAACGTGTTTTCTGCTATACTTTACTAACTCTACAGTGTGCTTGTGTGAACGAATGACACACCCTGCATGAAACAAGTAAGGAGCCCTACTCTGTGGTTCCGTGGTGACCTCATACAGCTTATGGCAGAAACCCTGTCAGGGGTTTAGGCTGACCTGCCAAGGGACTTCCCTGGTGGTTCAGATGGTAAAGTGTCTGCCTACAATGCAGAGACCCAGGTTCAATCTCTGGGTCAGGAAGATATCCTGGAGAAGGAAATGGCAAACCACGCCAGTATTCTTGCCTGGAAAATCTCATGGATGGAGGAGCCTGGTAGGCTACAGTCCATGGAGTTACACAGAGTCGGACATGACTGAGCCACTTCACTTTCTTTCACTTTCTGGGGAAGGGAATGGCAACCCACTCCAGTATTCTTGCCTGGAGAATCCCACGGAAGAGGAACCTGGTGGATTACAATATATGGGGTTGCAAAGACTTGGACATAACTGAGCGATTAACACTTTCACTTAAATCAAACTGAAGTCTTTCTACTGAGCCTCTATTGACTAGATGAATATTCCCTATCCATAGACAGACTTGTACCAGCTATTTTCCTGGAATTTTGTGTATTAACCATGTTTAGGGCTCCAAGCACTTATTTTTGATCTCAAGTCTGTCTTAATTGGTGGGCTTCCTAGTTAGCACTCTTATAAAGAATATGCCTGCCACTGCAGCAGTCACAAGAGATGCAGGTTGTATCGCTGGGTCTGGAAGATGTTCTGGAATAGCAAATGGCACCCACTTTAGTATCCTTTGCCTGGAAAATTCCATGGTACAGGCATCTGGTGGGCTACAATCTATGTGGCTGCAAAAAGTTGGACATTCCTGAGTGAGCACACAAACAATTGGTGCTGCTTCATGATTTGCCTTCCCTAATCATCATGATTGACCTTAATTGACTTCTCTTGCAAGTCATATTTCTATATCTTGCTCACACGCAGGTGAGAAGCTACACAATATCATTTGTACAATATGATTTATTTAGCATTCCAAATGAAAGACCCATGGATGTACATTTGTTATTGTTAATTTCTAATTCAAAAGATAGTTTGTGTAATCTTTTTTTTTTTTTGTATGTAAGCTACCCCCACAAGAAATTCTAAGACCAGAATTTTAGGTGAGATAATGCATGTTCTACTTCATTATTTTGACTCCAGAAGTCTTCCATTTCTATTCAGTAAATGTAGATATTTGCTTTATCTGCAATTGCCTCCATTTTTTTTTTAAATTTGGAAAAATGATTTAAATGTGACCAAGAAAAACTCCATCTGACTATTCTCATATACACCACTTTCTTATTTGGGGGATAAATTGCACTTAGTGAGATGACCCACATCATCTCATTGTACTCTGTGAGATGACCACAGATGAACTGTGGTCATTCTCTTGTCTGTCTTATACGAAGACTGGACTGCCATGATACTCTTGAAACATCTCACATTCCTTATATCTTTGTTTTGGGTGAAAGAGCAGAATTTCTCAAAGTCTATTTCAGAGACCACTAGAATAGTGAGAAGTGCCCTGGAAAAAATGGGTCATGGTTATATATGCAATAATTCTTGTATAATATATCCACATATATTAATATATAAACTTTTTTGATACACAGTAATGTATTAAAGGCTCTGAGGAGTCTTCATGAAAGAAAACATTTTTCCTTTTACTGATTTGACCACAGAATCCTCTTTTCATATAATAAATATTAACATTCTGTGGAACTGAGATTTCAGGTAGTACACTTTCAGTTCAGTTCAGTTCAGTTCAGTCGCTCAGTCGTGTCCGACTCTTCGCGACCCCATGAATTGCAGCACGCCAGGCCTCCCTGTCCATCACCAACTCCCAGAGTTCACCCAGACTCACGTCCATCGAGTCAGTGATGCCATCCAGCCATCTCATCCTCTGTTGTCCCCTTCTCCTCCTGCCCCCAATCCCTCCCAGCATCAGTCTTTTCCAATGAGTCAACTCTTCGCATCAGGTGGCCAAAGTACTGCAATTTCAGCTTTAGCATCATTCCTTCCAAGGAAATCCCAGGGCTGATCTCCTTCAGAATGGACTGGTTGGATCTCCTTGCAGTCCAAGGGACTCTCAAGAGTCTTCTCCAACACCACAGTTCAAAAGCATCAATTCTTTGGTGCTCAGCATTCTTCACAGTCCAACTCTCACATCCATACATGACCACAGGAAAAACCATAGCCTTGACTAGACGAACCTTTGTTGGCAAAGTACTGTCTCTGCTTTTGAATATGCTATCTAGGTTGGTCATAACTTTCCTTCCAAGTAGTAAGTGTCTTTTAATTTCATGGATGCAGTCACCATCTGCAGTGATTTTGGAGCCCAAAAAAATAAAGTCTGACACTGTTTCCACTCTTTCCCCATCTATTTCCCATGAAGTGATGGGACCAGATGCCATGATCTTCGTTTTCTGAATGTTGAGCTTTAAGCCAACTTTTTCACTCTCTACTTTCACTTTCATCAAGAGGCTTTTTAGTTCCTCTTCACTTTCTGCCATAAGGGTGGTGTCATCTGCGTATCTGAGGTTATTGATATTTCTCCCGGCAATTTTGATTTCAGCTTGTGCTTCTTCCAGCCCAGCATTTCTCTTGATGTACTCTGCATATAAGTTAAATAAGCAGGGTGACAATACACAGCCTTGACATACTCCTTTTCCTATTTGGAACCAGTCTGTTGTTCCATGTCCAGTTCTAATTGTTGCTTCCTGACCTGCATACAAATTTATCAAGAGGCAGATCAGGTGGTCTGGTATTCCCATCTCTTTCATAATTTTCCACAGTTTATTCTGATCCACACAGTCAAAGGCTTTGGCATAGTCAATAAAGCAGAAATAGATGTTTTTCTGGAACTCTCTTGCTTTTTCCATGATCCAGCGGATGTTGGCAATTTGATCTCTGGTTCCTCTGCCTTTTCTAAAACAAGCTTGAACATCAGGAAGTTCACGGTTCACATATTGCTGAAGCCTGGCTTGGAGAATTTTGAGCATTACTTTACTAGCATGTGAGATGAGTGCAATTGTGCGGTAGTTTGAGCATTCTTTGGCATTGCTTTTCTTTGGGATTGGGATGAAAACGGACCTTTTCCAGTCCTGTGGCCACTGGTGAGTTTTCCAAATTTGCTGGCATATCGAGTGCAGCACTTTCACAGCATCATCTTTCAGGATTTGAAATAGCTCAACTGAATTCCATCACCTCCACTGGCTTTGTTCGTAGTGATGCTTTCTAAAACCCACTTGACTTCACATTCCAGGATGTCTGGCTCCAGGTGAGTGATCACACCATCGGGATTATCTGGGTCATGAAGATCTTTTTTGTACAGTTCTTCTGTGTATTCTTGCCATCTCTTCTTAATATCTTCTGCTTCTGTTAGGTCCATACCACTTTAGTAAATGCTATTCTGTTCTAGAGACTTGATATTAACTGGAGAGCTTGAAAGCTTAACTAGGCTCTGGGCTCTTCTAATTGGCTGATACAGGGTAAGGGAAAGGATTGTGGAGAAACCTATTGAGATATATCAGTTAAACTACTCACAGAGGAAAATATGTCAAATATGAAAAAAAGTAATGCAAAAGATTGTATATACAAAACAGGAAAAGACTGAGAGATATATTAAAATTTGTGGTTACTAAAGGGGAGAGGGAAGAGGTAAGGCACAAATTAGGGGTATGGGTTTAATAGATACAAACTGTGATGTATAAAATAGGTAAGCAATAAGGATATACTGTATAGCACAGAGAATTATACCCATTACCTTGTGGTAACTTATGGAGTATAATCTGCAAAATTACTGAATCACTCTGCTGTATGCCTACAACTAACACAATATTGTAAATTAACGACAATTTAAAAATGACACAGCCTCTCCTCTGCTCTCCAGAAACACACAGTCCTCTAGGAAGACAAGTGCATGTGTCAATAATTCTTATGTTAATGTGGTAGCAACATACAAGGTATGGGCAACTCAAAAGAGGTGTAAGCAACTCAATTCAGCATTTAGAAAATTTACAAACTTAATTTTAAAGGAGCAAGAATAATTCAGATGAACAAAGGAAAAAGGGACACTTTATGTACGCAAAACAACATATACGGTATGTTGCTGTATGGAAAAATAAGGTATTGTGTTAAGGGATCAGCGAGGACTGTTGCCAAAGTCTCAGGAACACCAAAAGGAGTGGAAGTAGACGAACCTGGAGCCCGATTATGGAGGCCCTTGCCTGCTAAATAAAGCCGTTTTCTTATTACCTTGTAGGTGATGGTGGAGCTTCTGATTAGTTTTAAAATGTAAGGATATGTCTTTTAAAAAGAACACTGGCAGTAGGGTGTGCTGGGTTGGAGAGTGGTATGTCTGTCCTGATCTCCAGAATTAACCTGAAGCCAGTAGTCCTGATCTTTGGAGTTTAGTGAGCCTCACCAAAAATTGTAACTTAAAAGACTACTTTCTTATTTATCTATGCCATCCTAATATGAAATGGTCTTCTGTTTTATCCCCTACCCCCAAGGAAAAGTCTCTAACAGAAGAAGGATGATGTTTCTGCTCCTTTAATCAAAGTTTCAAGTCTGTAATATCAATGTTGCCTTCTTTCTACTATGGTGTGTCCACTTGTCCTTCTATTAAATTGAGTTGTTAGCATAATGGAGATGGCTATGTGACACACAAGTGATAAACAAGTAAGAGGTGACAAAATACTTTCCATAGGATTTAGGGTCCTTGTCCCAAATGTCCTCAGTTTCACTTTCAGAATCTTATTAAACTTGAATGCTACGCCATGCATGAAGGATAATATGCCTTGCTGTTAGTAAAATGAGTGCCGTTCCGTGGTAATCACCTTAGATTGGCTCAGAACAGCGTACCCACTTCTGTGGCTGCATGGAGAGAACACTGTTGCTTCGTATGACAATGTCAATGGAATATGCCATTCTATTAATCTCCAGCCATGGGATACAGAATTTCCTACATAATGTGGTGATCAGCCATTTCTGTTATGATTTTATGGAAAGGGCCAACTGGCTAATGCTTTAATTATTGAGGAGATATTTTCAGTTATAGCAGAGAATTCACTGAGGAGGATGTCTGCATATCTCAAGGACAGCTGGACTACCTTGGAGGGCATTAGAATGTTTGCCTGGGATTTGGAGAGATAACAATTTTTTACCCAGATTAAAATTTTTTTTTGATTATAAAAATTTTTACTGAGGAATGTAGAAAGCATAAAGTATTTAAACAATTGTGCATTATCCCACCACCCAGGGAAAATCATTGTTTACTGTTTTTTTTTATATCCATATTCATATTTACTCCTGTATCAATACTGATATCTTAATCTATGGACATAACTAATAAAATAAGAACAGTGCAGCTAATTTTATTGAACCTTCAGTATGTCTAAAGTGTTGCTCAAAAATTTGTTCTTATGTTGTCTCATAGATTCCTCACAAAATTCTCTTTGTTAGATACTTCTATTACTGCATTTTATACTCAGAAACCAAAAGATTAAAATGACTTAACCAGCAGTCACACAGCTTGTAAGTGGTGGAGCCACTTCTAAACACAAGCTTCAAAATGCAAGTCATTAAGAAACACACTATATTTCCATATATATATATATATATTTTAAGTATCATATGTGTGTATATTTGTATACACATATATGTACAATGTTTAAAAGTTATATTTAAGTCTGTTGGCAGTCTTACTGTTTTTAGTTTCATCCAGATTTCCCATTTAATTCTTTGTTTCTAGTAGTGAAAAGTTGCATCTTTTCACTTTAGTAGTGAAAAGTTGAAAATTCCGAATGGTTTACTGTCATGGAAATCTGCTTGGCATACACAACAGGACAAAATTATATTGTGACACGATGTTCTCAGTGTTCAAATTAATTTAAAATAAGTTTTCATTATTGTGTAGCATTTTTATTATATATAAACCCAAGGAGATTTTTTAGTTCTTTTAAAGGGCATTTCATTGAAATCTTTATAACAGGCTATCATTGCAGAATACATAGAACATTAATTGTAAATTCTAGATACCTGTATCTGCATCAATTTTTATTTTTTGATGTAACAGTTTTCAGTTTTGATTTTGATTTTTTAAAATTGAGCTTTGAAAAATGTTAACACCCATGGACACACGTGCCTATCAGACATAAAGTTTCCACCATCCAACAAAATCCCTTTGTACCCTTTCCTAGACAGTCCCTTGAACAACCCTCAAAAGCTACCATTACCTTGGTATTATTTACTGGGGACTGGTTTTGTCTATTCACAAGTGTTGGTGCTAGTGGTGCTAGAACCCATCTGCCAATGCAGGAAGCATAAGAGATGAGGGTCCAGTCCCTAGGTTGGGAACATCCCGTGGAGGAGGAAATGGCAACCCACTCCAGTGTTCGTGCCTGGAGAATTCCTATGGACGGAGGAGCCCGGCTGGCTACAGTCCATAGGGTCACAAATAATCAGACACAACTGAACCAACTTAGCACATGCAGTTTTGTCTACTTTAACCTAGAATCATACAGTAGGCACTCTTTTGAGTAGAGTATAATTTGGTTTTATGTCAAGGACTCAGTTCCAAAGCTGGAGTCACAAACTATGTGTTTGAGGGCAAATACAGACAATTGCCTGTCTTTTGAATAAAGTTTTATTGAAACACACATAGTCCTTTGTTTACTTATTGTCTATGGCACCTTGAGTACTTCGGTGGCAGAGCTGAGTATTTGTGATAGAGATCATACAGCCTGTGATACCAATGTCTAAAATATTTACTATCTTCACAGTTTATAAATTCTGAAATAAGTATAATATTGTTGAAATCTCAGGAAAGCTGAAAGAAGTGGAGGTAGATAAAGTTGGAACTTGATTATGGAGACCTGAGCCTGTTATGTAAAACATTTTCCACTTTATCTATAGGTGATTAGAAAGTTCTGATGGATTTTAAGTTGAAAGATTGAATTTCTTCCACTAAGCATAAGTTTTCTGAGATTCACTCATGTTGTTTCTTCTATCAGTAGTTTATTCTTCTTTACCATCTAGTAGTGTTCCGTGGTGTATGTGTATGATCAGTCGTGTCTAACTTTTTGTGACCCCATGGACCGTAGCCCACCAGGCTCCTCTGTCCATGGAATTTTTCAGGCAAGAATACTGGAGTGGGTTGCCATGTCCTACTCCAGGGAATTTCCCAACCCAGGTATCTAAACTGCATCTCTTGAGTCTCCTGCATTGGCAGGCAGATTCTTTACTACTGCACCATCTATGGTATGAATATATTATTCTTTGTTGATAGATATATGGATAGTTTCCAACTTTTTTTTTATTGTAGAGAGTCCTACAAGAACATTCTTGTACAAGTCATTTTGTGGACATGTACTCTCCTTTACCTTGAGAAATTCTCAAGAATGAAATTACTGGATCAAAAGCTAAGTATGTTTAATTTTATATGAAATTTCCAAATCATTTTCTAAAGTGTCTGTATCATTTTACATTCCTGTCAACAATGCAAAAAAGTTCCAAAGGTTCACTAAAATGTAATGGTGTTCTGGTGTGTAGTGGTACTTTATTAGAGGATTAAATTTTTTTTCCTTCATCTCTAATGATGTTTAACATTTTTTAATGACTACATTGGCCATTTGTACATTTCCTTCTGTAAAGTGTCTGCTTATGTCTTTTACTCATTTTAAATTGTTTACATTTTTATCATTGAGTTATAAAAGTTTCTTATTTATTCTAGATATAAATCCTTTGTCAGATGTGTGTCACAAATTTTCCTCCTAGCCTGTGGCTTATTAATTCAGATTTAATGGTGTCTTTTGAAGAGAAACTATTGCACTTCATAAAGTCTAATTTATCAGTAGTTTCCTTTGTTATTGCTTTCTTGGCTCTTAGAAATTGTTGTTTACCTCCAAGTCATGAAAATAATTCTAAATATTTTAAAACGAGTTTTATAGTTTCCGCATTCTTTAAGGACTGTCGTCTATACTGAACTAGTTTTTGTGCAGGGTAAGAGATATAGGCTAAGCTTATCTTTCTCTGGCTCATATAATTCAATTTACTGAAAAGATTTTCCTTTCCTCATTAAGCTACTTTGGTGCATGTTGAAAAGACCATGATGACATGTGGTTACTTCTTTTATATTAAGATCTTTGTTTGTACTTATGTCAGCATTATACTTGATTGATGTGTTAACTATAAGTCTTTAAGACAAGTATTGTGTTTTTTTCAACTTTGTTATATATCAAGAGTATTTTTGATACTCTGGGTCTTCATTGTCATATAAATTTAAAATTCAACTTGTCAATATCTAAAAACAATTCTCCTGGGAATTTTATTGGACAGCATTGAGTCTACTTATTAGTCAGAGTATAAGGAGTATGTTAATAATATTGAGTCTTCTGTTTCATAAACATGATATATATCTCTTAATTAAGGTCTTCATCAATTTCTCTCAGCAATGTTTTTTCATTTTTAAAACAGTAGTTTCACTCATTTTTACTTAATGTATTCCTAAATTATTTTACATTTTTGAGTCTATGATTTAAGTTTGTCTTTAAATTGCCATTATGATATACACAAATACAGCTTATCTTTATTTATTGACCTTCTATAATTCAACCTTGTTAAATTTGCTTATTATTTGTAGCAGATTTTTAAGATTTCTTAGTATTCTGTGTCTAAAATTATGTCATCTCTGGATAATGTTTTCATTTTTCTTTTGACTGTGGATAAATTTATTTTGATTTTTAGCCTTTTGCTTTGAATTATGCTTTGAGTACAATGTTGATTAGAAATATAATTGTGACTTGTTTCCAATTTTATGTAGACTAGGAACTTCAGTTTCTTATTAATACATATAATGCTTATTTTTTACTATTTATTTTTATTGAATTTGATTTACAGTATAATCATAGCTTCAATGTACAGATCAGATCAGATCAGTCGCTCAGTCGTGTCCGACTCTTTGTGACCCCATGAATCGCAGCACGCCAGGCCTCCCTGTCCATCACCAACTCCTGGAGTTCACTCAAACTCACGTCCATTGAGTCAGAGATGCCATCCGGCCATTTCATCCTCTGTTGTCCCCTTCTCCTCCTGCCCCCAATCCCTCCCAGCATCAGAGTCTTTTCCAATGAGTCAACTCTTCACATGAGGTGGCCAAAGTACTGGAGTTTCAGCTTCAGCATCATTCCTTCCAAAGAAATCCCAGGGCTGATCTCCTTCAGAATGGACTGGTTGGATCTCCTTGCAGTCCAAGGGACTCTCAAGAGTCTTCTCCAACACCACAGTTCAAAAGCATCAATTCTTTGGTGCTCAGCCTTCTTCACAGTCCAACTCTCACATCCATACACGACCACTGGAAAAACCATAGCCTTGACTAGACAAACCTTTGTTGGCAAAGTAATATCTCTGCTTTTGGTTGGTCATAACTTTCCTTCCAAGGAGTAAGCGTCTTTTAATTTCATGGCTGCAGTCACCACCTGTAGTGATTTTGGAGCCCAGAAAAATTAAGTCTGACACCATTTCCACTGTTTCCCCATCTATTTCCCATGAAGTGGTGGGACCGGATGCCACGATCTTCGTTTCCTGAATGTTGAGCTTTAAGCCAACTTTTTCACTCTCCACTTTCACTTTCATCAAAAGGCTTTTGAGTTCCTCCTCACTTTCATCAAGAGGCTTTTGAGTTCCTCTTCACTTTCTGCCATAAGGGTGGTGTCATCTGCATATCTGAGGTTATTAATATTTCTCCCAGCAATCTCGATTCCAGCTTGTGCTTCTTCCAGTCCAGCGTTTCTCATGATGTACTCTGCATATAAGTTAAATAAGCAGGGTGACAATACACAGCCTTGACGTACTCCTTTTCCTATTTGGAACCAGTCTGTTGTTCCATGTCCAGTTCTAACTGTTGCTTCCTGACCTGCATACAGATTTCTAAAGAGGCAGATCAGGTGGTCTGGTATTCCCATCTCTTTTAGAATTTCCACAGTTTATTCTGATCCACACAGTCAAAGGCTTTGACATAGTCAATAAAGCAGAAATAGATGTTTTTCTGGAACTCTCTTGCTTTTTCCATGATCCAGCAGATGTTGGCAATTTGATCTCTGGTTCCTCTGCCTTTTCTAAAGCCAGCTTGAACATCAGGAAGTTCACGGTTCACATATTGCTTAAGCCTGGCTTGGAGAATTTTGAGCATTACTTTACAAGCGTGTGAGATGAGTGCAATTGTGCAGTAGTTTGAGCATTCTTTGGCATTGCTTTTCTTTGGGATTGGAATGAAAACTGACATTTTCCAGTCCTGTGGCCACTGGTGAGTTTTCCATATTTGCTGGCATATTGAGTGCAGCACTTTCACAGCTTCATCTTTCAGGATTTGGAATAGCTCAACTGGAATTCCATCACCTCCACTAGCTTTGTTCATAGTGATGCTTTCTAAGGTCCACTTGACTTCACATTCCAGGATGTCTGGCTCTAGGACAGTGACCACACCATCATGATTATCTGGGTCATGAAGATCTTTTTGTACCATTCTTCTGTGTATTCTTGCCATCTCTTCTTAATATCTTCTGCTTCTGTTAGGTCCCTACCATTTCTGTCCTTTATCGAGCCCATCCTTACATGAAATGTTCCTCTGGTATCTCTGGTTTTCTTGAAGAGATCCCTAGTCTTTCCCATTCTGTTGTTTTCCTCTATTTCTTTGCATTGATCGCTGAGGAAGGCTTTCTTATCTCTTCTTGCTATTCTTTGGAACTCTGCATTCAGATGTGTATATCTTTCCTTTTCTCCTTTGCTTTTCGCTTCTCTTCTTTTCACAGCTATTTGTAAGGCCTCCCCAGACAGCCATTTTGCTTTTTTGCATTTCTTTTCCATGGGAATGGTCTTGATCCCTGTCTCCTGTAAAATGTCACGAACCTCATTCCATAGTTCATCAGGCACTCTATCTATCAGATCTAGGCCCTTAAATCTATTTCTCACTTCCACTGTATAATCATAAGGGATTTGATTTAGGTCATACCTGAATGGTCTAGTGGTTTTCCCTACTTTCTTCAGTTTAAGTCTGAGTTTGGCAATAAGGAGTTCATGATCTGAGCCACAGTCAGCTCCTGGTCTTGTTTTTGCTGACTGTATAGAGCTTCTCCACCTTTGGCTGCAAAGAATTTAATCAGTCTGATTTCAGTGTTGACCATCTGGTGATGTCCATGTATAGAATCTTCTCTTGTGTTGTTGGAAGAGGGTGTTTGCTATGACCAGTGCATTTTCTTGGCAAAACTCTATTAGTCTTTGCACTGCTTCATTCCGTATTCTAAGGCCAAATTTGCCTGTTAGTCTACTGGAGAAGGGAATGGCAAACCACTTCAGTATTCTTGCCTTGAGAACCCCATGAACAGTATGAATAGGCAAAATGATAGGATACTGAAAGAGAAACTCCCCAGGTCAGTAGGTGCCCCATATGCTACTGGAGATCAGTGGAGAAATAACTCCAGAAAGAATGAAGGGATGGAGCCAATGCAAAAACAATACGCAGCTGTGGATGTGACTGGTGATAGAAGCAAGATCTGATGCTGTAAAGAGCAATATTGCATAGGAACCTGGAATGTCAGGTCCATGAATCAAGGCAAATTGGAAGTGGTCAAACAAGAGATGGCAGGAGTGAATGTCAACATTCTAGGAATCAGCGAACTGAAATGGACTGGAATGGGTGAATATAACTCAGATGACCATGATATCTACTACCGTGGGCAGGAATACCTCAGAAGAAATGGAGTGGCCATCATGGTCAACAAAAGAGTCCATAATGCAGTACTTGGATGCAATCTCAAAAACGACAGAATGATCTCTGTTCATTTCCAAGACAAACCATTCAATATCACAGTAATCCAAGTCTATGCCCCAACCAGTAATGCTGAAGAAGCTGAAGTTGAACGGTTCTATGAAGACCTACAAGACCTTTTAGAACTAACCCCCCTCCAAAAAAAAAAGATGTCCTTTTCAATGTACACCATAATATTAAATAGTTTTATAGATCATATACCATTTAAAGTTATTGCAAAATAATGGTTATATTTCCTAGGCTATATAATGTATCTTTGCTGCTTTTATATTTTATACATGGTAGTTTGCATCTCTTAGTTCAATATCCTTATCTTGGTCTTTCCTCATTTTTTCTTCCCACTGGTAGTCACTGGTGTGTTCCCTTTATCTATAGGTCTGTTTTAAATTTGCTATATACATTTATATTAGATTCCAAATATAAGTGAAAACATACAGTATTTGACTTTCTCTGTTTTATTTCACTAAGCATAACTCTCTCTAGTTGTTCAGTCACTCAGATGTATCCAACACTTTGCAATCCCATGGACTACAGCACACCTGGCTTCCTTGTCCTTCACCATCTCCCAGAGCTTGCTCAAACTCATGTCCATTGAATCGGTGATGCCATCCAACCATCTCATCCTCTGTCATCCCCTTCTCCTCCTGCCTTCAGTCTTCCCTAGCATCAGGGTCTTTCCCAAGGAGTCACATCAGGTAAAGCTCCAAAGTATTGGAGCTTCAGCTTCAGTATCATTCTTTCCAATGAATATTCAAGGTCCATTTTCTTTAGGATCGACTGGTTTGATCTCCTTGCAATCCAAGGCACTCTCAAGAGACTTCTCCAATGCCACAGTTTGAAAGCATCAATTCTTCAGTGCTCAGCCTTCTTTATGGGCCAGTTGTCACATCCATACATGACTACTGGAAAACCCAATAGCTTTAACTAGTTGGACCTGGTGTCGGCAAAGTGATATCTCTGCTTTTTAATAGCTGTCTAGGTTTGTCATGGCTTTTACTCCAAGGAGCAAGTGTCTTTTAATTTCATGGCTTCAGTCACCATCTACAGTGATTTTGGAGCCTGAGAAAATAAAGTCTGTCACTGTTTCCATTGTTTCTTCATCTATTTGCCATGAAGTGATGGGACCATATGCCATGATCTTAATTTTTTCACTCTCCTCTTTTACCTTCATCAAGAGGCTCTTTAATTCCTTTTCACTTTCTGCCATTAGGGTGGTATCACATGTATATCTCAGGTTATTGTTATTTCTCCTGGCAATCTTGATTCCAGCTTGTGCTTCATCCAGCCTGACATTTCTCATGATGTACTCTGCATATAAGGTAAATAAACAGGGTAACTATATACAGTCTTAACGTACTCTTTTCCTAGTTTTGAACCAGTCCATTGTTCCATGTTCATTTCTAACTGTTGCTTCTTGACCTGCATACAGGTTTCACAGGAGGCAGGTAAAGTAATCTGGTATTCACATCTCTTGAAGAATTTCCCACCTTTGATGTGATTCACACAGTCAAAGACTTTAGTGTAGTGAATGAAGCAGAAGTAGATATTTTTATGGAATTCCCTTGCTCTTTTATTTGACCCAATGGATGTTAGCAATTTGATCTATGGTTCCTCTGCCTTTTCTAAATCCAGCTTTTACATCTGGAAGTTCTCAGTTCATATACTGTTGAAGTCTAACTAAAGAATTTTGAGCATTACATTGATAGCATGTGAATTGAGTGCAATTGTGCAGTAGTTTGAACATTTTTTGTCACTGCCCTTTGGGATTGGAATGGGAACTGACCTTTTCCAGTCCTGTGACCACTGCTGAGTTTTCCAAATTTGCTGGCATATTGGGTGCAGTACTTTCACAGCATCATCTTTTAGGATTTGGGATAGCTCAGCTGGAATTCCATCACCTCCATTAGCTTTGTTTGTAATGATGCTTCTTAGGATCTACTTGACTTCATACTCCAGGATGTCTGGCTCTAGGTGAGTGATCACACCATTATGGTTATTCTGGTCCTTTTAGATCTTTTTGTACAGTTCTTCTGTGTATTCTTGCCACCTTTTCCTAATATCTTCTGCTTTTGTTAGATCCGTACTGTTTCTGTCCTTTATTGTGCCCATCTTTGCATGAAATGTTTCCTTGCTATCTCTAATCTTCTCGAAATGATCTCTAGTCTTTCCCATTCTATTGTTTTCCTCTATTTCTTTGCATTGTTCACTTAAGAAGGCTTTCTTATCTCTTCTTGCTATTCTTTGGAATTCTGCATTCAGATGGCTATATCTTTCCTTTTCTCTGGGCCCACCCTCATTGTTGCAAATGGCAGAATTTCACTCTTTTGATGGCTGTATATTATAATAATATAATATAATATTCATCTCTTTATAGATTCTTTTTTAAAATTTATTTATTTTTTAGTTGAAGGCTAATTGCTTTACAGGATTGTGTTAGTTTCTGCCAAACATCAACATGTATCAGCTATAGGTATGCATATGTCTCCTTGCTCTTGAACCTCCCTCCCACCTCTCTTCCAAAATCCCACCCTTCTAGGTTACAGAGCCCTGGTTTGAGATTCTTGAGTCATATGGCAAATTCCCTTTGGCTGTCTATTTTACATATGGTAATATGTTCCCTGGTTACTCTTTCCATACATCCTATACTCTTCTTCCTCCCCCCTCCCTTGTCCACCATCCTGTTCTCCATGTGTCTCCATTGCTGCCCTGCAAATAACTTCATCAGTGCCATCTTCCCAGATTCCACATACATGGATCAGTATATGATACTTATTTTTCTCCTTGTGATTTACATCCCTCTGTATAATAGATGTTAGGTTCTTCTGCCTCATTAGAACTGACCCAAATGTGTTCTTTTTATAGCTGAGTAATCTTCCATTGTGTATATGTGCCACAGCTCCTTTATCCATTAATCTGTTGATGGACATCTAGGTTGCTTCCATGTTCTAGCTATTGGAAATACTGCTACTATGAACATTGGGATACATGTGTTTTCTTCAATTTTGGTTTCCTCAGGGTGTGTGCCTAGGAGTGGGATTTCTGGGTCACATGGTAGTTTTATTCCTAGTTTTTAAAGGAGTCTCCACACAGTCTTCCATTGTGGCTGTATCAATTTACATTTCCACTGATATGCAAGGAGGTTCCCTTTTCTTCACGCCCTCTCCAGCATTTATTGTTTGTAGATTTTTTGATCTGACTGCCCATTTTTTGATCTGAAAGGCCATTCTGACTTGTGTGAGGTGATATCTCATTGTAGTTTTGATTAGCATTTCTCTAACAATGAGTGATGTTAAGCATCTTTTCATGTGTTTGTTAGCCACCTGTATGTCTTTGGAAAAATATCTGTTTAGGTCTTTTTCCCACTTTTTGATTGGGTTGTTTGATTTTTTGGTATTGATTTGTATGAGCTGCTTATATATTTTGGAAATTAATCCTTTGTTTCATTCAAAAAGTAAGTCCATTGTTTCATTTGCTATTATTTTCTCCCATTCTGAGGGTTGTCTTTTCATATTGTTTTTAGTTTCCTTTGCTGTTCAAAAACTTTTAAGTTTAATTAGGTCCCACTTGTTTGTTTTTATTACTATTACTCTAGGAGGTAGGTCATAGGGGATCTTGTGATTTATGTCATCAAGTGTTCTGCCTATGTTTTCCTCTAAGAGTTTTATAGTTTCTATTCATCTTCTTTATCAATTCTTCTGTTGATGGACACTTAAGTTGTTTCCGTATCTTGGTTGTTGTAAATAATGATGCTATGAACATTGGGGTCATGTATCTTTTCAAATTAGTGTTTTCATTTTCTTTGAATATGTACTAAGGACTGAATGTGATGAGTCATGTGGTAGTTTTACTGTTAGATTTTAGAGGAAGCTCCATACTGTTTTTTTGGAAAGGAAATGGCAACCCACTCCAATATTCTTGCCTAGGGAACCCCAGGGACAGAGAAGCCTGGTGGTCTGCCATCTATGGGGTCTCACAGAGTTGGACACGACTGAAGCAACATAGCAGCAGCAGCAACCCTACTGTTTTTCCATAGGGGCTGTACCAATTTTACATTCCAACCAACAGTGTAATAGGATTACTTTTTCCCACATCCTCAGCAACATTTGCTATTTGTGGTCTTCTTTTTTACATTTTATTTTTAATTGAAGTATAGTTGATGTACAATATTATGTAAGTTACAGGTGTACATTATAGTGATTCAAAATTTTAAAGGTTATATTCCATTTGTAATTATTATAAAATATTTGATATATCCCCTGTGCTGTACAATATATCTCTGTAGCTTATTTTTTTAATATAAATTTATTTATTTTAATTGTAGGCTAATTACTTTGCAATATTGTATTGGTTTTGCCATACATCAACATGAATCCGCCATAGGTGTACACGTGTTCCCCATCCTGAACCCCCCCTCCCACCTCCATCCCTGTACCATCCCTCTGGGTCATCCCAGTGCACCAGCCCCAAGCATCCTGTATCATGCATTGAACCTGGACTGGTGATTCGTTTCATATATGATATTATACATGTTTCAATGCCATTCTCCCAAATCATCTCACCCTCTCCCTCTCCCACAGAGTACAAAAGACTCTTCTATACATCTGTGTCTCTTTTGCTGTCTCCCATACAGGGTTATCATTACCATCTTTTTAAATTCCATATATATGCGTTAGTATACTGTGTTGGTGTTTTTCTTTCTGGCTTACTTCACTCGGCTCCAGTTTCATCCACCTCATTAGAACGGATTCAAATGTATTCTTTTTAATGGCTGAATAATACTCCATTGTGTATATGTACCACAGCTTTCTTATCCATTCATCTGCCTATGGACATCTAGGTTGCTTCCATGTCCTGGCTATTGTAAACAGTGCTGTGATGAACATTGGGGTACACGTGTCTCTTTCAATTCTGGTTTCCTCGGTGTGTATGCCCAGCACTGGGATTGCTGGGTCATAAGGCAGTTCTCTGGTGGGCTGCCATCCATTGGGTCACACAGAGTTGGACACGACTGAAATGACTTAGCAGCAGCAGCAGCAGCAGCAGCAGCAGCAGCAAGGCAGTTCTATTTCCATTTTTTAAGGGATCTCCACACTGTTCTCCATAGTGGCTGTACTAGTTTGCATTCCCACCAACAGTGTAAGAGGGTTCCCTTTTCTCCACACCCTCTCCAGCATTTATTGCTTGTAGATTTTTGGATAGCAGCCATTCTGACTGGCGTGAAGTGGTACCTCACTGTGGTTTTGATTTGAATTTCTCTGATAATGAGTGATGTTGAGCATCTTTTCATGTGTTTGTTAGCCATCTGTATGCCTTCTTCGGAGAAATGTCTGTTTAGTTCTTTGGCCCATTTTTTGATTGGGTCGTTTATTTTTCTGGAATTGAGCTGCAGGAGTTGTTCGTATATTTTTGAGATCAGTTCTTTGTCAGAAGCTTCATTTGCTGTTATTTTCTCTCATTATGAAGGCTGTCTTTTCACCTTGCTTATTGTTTCCTTTGTTGTGCAGAATCTTTTAAGTTTAATTAGGTCCCATTTGCTTATTTTTGCTTTTATTTCCAATATTCTGGGAGGTGGGTCATAGAGGATCCTGCTGTGATGTATGTCACAGAGTGTCTTGCCTATGTTCTCCTCTAGGAGTTTTATAGTTTCTGGTCTTACATTTAGATCCGTAATCCATTTTGAGTTTATTTTTGTGTATGGTGTTAGAAAGTGTTCTAGTTTCATTCCTTTACAAGTGGTTGACCAGTTTTCCCAGCACCATTTGTTAAAGAGATTGTCTTTTCTGCATTGTATATCCTCGCCTCCTTTGTCAAAGATAAGGTATCCATAGGTGCATGGATTTATCTCTGGGCTTTCTATTTTGTTCCATTGATCTATGTTTCTGTCTTTGTGCCAGTACCATACTGTCTTGATGACTGTGGCTTTTTAGTAGAGCCTGAAGTCAGGCAGGTTGATTCCTCCAGTTCCAGTCTTCTTTCTTAAGATTGCTTTGGCTATTCGAGATTTTTTGTATTTCCATAAAAAATTGTGAGATTATTTGTTCTAGCTCTGTGAAAAATACCATTGGTAGCTTGATAGGGATTGCATTGAATCTATAGATTGCTTTGGGTAGTATACTGATTTTCACTATATTGATTCTTCCAATCCATGAACATGGTATATTTCTCCATCTATTAGGGTCCTCTTTGATTTCTTTCACCAGTGTTTTATAGTTTTCTATATATAGGTCTTTAGTTTCTTTAGGTAGATATATTTCTAAGTATTTTATTCTTTTCCTTGCAATGGTGAATGGAATTGTTTCCTTAATTTCTCTATTTTCTCATTATTAGTGTATAGGAATGCAAGGGATTTCTGTGTGTTGACTTTATATCCTGCAACTTTACTATATTCATTGATTAGCTCTAGTAATTTTCTGGTGGAGTCTTTAGGGTTTTCTATGTAGAGGATCATGTCATCTGCAAACAGTGAGAGTTTTACTTCTTCTTTTCCAATCTGGATTCATTTTATTTCTTTTTCTGCTCTGATTGCTGTGGCCAAAACTTCCAAGACTATGTTGAATAGTAGTAGTGAAAGTGGGCACCCTTGTCTTGTTCCTGACTTTAGGGGAAATGCTTTGAATTTTTCACCATTGAGGATAATGTTTGCTGTGGGTTTGTCATATATAGCTTTTATTATGTTGCAATATATTCCTTCTATTCCTACTTTCTGGAGAGTTTTTATCATAAATGGATGTTGAATTTTGTCAAAGGCTTTCTCTGCATCTATTGAGATAATCATATGGCTTTTATTTTTCAATTTGTTAATGTGGTATATTACATTGATTGATTTGTGGATATTGAAGAATCCTTGCATCCCTGGGATAAAGCCCACTTGGTCATGGTGTATGATCTTTTTAATGTGTTGGATTCTAATTGCAAGAATTTTGTTAAGGATTTTTGCATCTATGTTCATCAGTGATATTGGCCTGTAGTTTTCTTTTTTTGTGGCATCTTTGTCATGTTTTGGTATTAGGGTGATGGTGGCCTCATAGAATGAGTTTAGAAGTTTACCTTCCTCTGCAATTTTCTGGAAGAGTTTGAGTAGGATAGGTGTTATCTCTTCTCTAAATTTTTGGTAGAATTCAGCTGTGAAGCCATCTGGACCTGGGCTTTTGTTTGCTGGAAGATTTCTGATTACATTTTCAATTTCTGTGCTTGTGATGGTTCTGTGAAGATTTTCTATTTCTTCCTGGTTCAGTTTTGAAAAGTCATACTTGTCTAAGAATTTGTCCATTTCTTCCAAGTTGTCCATTTTATTGGCATATAATTGCTGATAGCAGTCTCTTATGATCCTTTGTATTTGTGTGTTGTCTGTTGTGATCTCTCCATTTTTATTTCTAATTTTATTGATTTGATTTTTCTCCCTTTGTTTCTTGATGAGTCTGGCTAATGGTTTGTCAATTTTATTTATCCTTTCAAAGAACCAGCTTTTGGCTTTGTTAATTTATGCTATGGTCTCTTTTGTTTCTTTTGCATTTATTTCTGCCCTAATTTTTAAGATTTCTTTCCTACTACTAACCCTGGGGTTCTTCATTTCTTCCTTTTCTAGTTGCTTTAGGTGTAGAGTTAGGTTATTTATTTGACTTTTTTCTTATTTCTTGAGGTATGCCTGTATTGCTATGAACCTTCCCCTTAGCACTGCTTTTACAGTGTCCCACAGGTTTTGGGTTGTTGCGTTTTCATTTTCATTTGTTTCTATGCATATTTAGATTTCTTTTTTGATTTCTTCTGTGATTTGTTTGTTATTCAGCAGCGTGTTGTTCAGTCTCCATATGTTGGAATTTTTAATAGTTTTTCTCCTGTAATTGAGATCTAATCTTACTGCATTGTGGTCAGAAAAGATGCTTGGAATGATTTCAATTTTTTTGAATTTACCAAGGCTAGATTTATGGCCCAGGATGTGATCTATCCTGGAGAAGTTTCTGTGTGCACTTGAGAAAAAGGTGAAATTCATGTTTTGTGGTGAAATGTCCTATAGATATCAATTAGGTCTAACTGGTCTACTGTATCATTTAAAGTTTGTGTTTCCTCGTTAATTTCCTGTTTAGTTGATCTATCCATAGGTGTGAGTGGGGTATTAAAGTCTCCCACTATTATTGTGTTATTGTTAATTTCCCATTTCATACTTGTTAGCATTTGTCTTACATATGGTGGTGCTCCTATGTTGGGTGCATATATATTTATAATTGTTATAGCTTCTTCTTGGATTGACCCTTTGATCATTATGTAGTGTCCTTCTTTGTCTCTTTTCACAGCCTTTGCCTTAAAGTCTATTTTATCTGATAAGAGTATTGCTACTCCTGCTTTCTTTTGGTCTCTATTTGCGTGGAATATCTTTTTCCAGCCCTTCACTTTCAGTCTGTGTGTGTCCCCTGTTTTGAGGTGGGTCTCTTGTAGACAACATATATAGAGGTCTTGTTTTTGTATCCATTCAGCCAGTCTTTGTCTTTTGTTTGGGGCATTCAACCCATTTACGTTTAAGGTAATTATTGATAAGTATGATCCCGTTACCATTTACTTTATTGTTTTGGGTTCAAGTTTATACACCCTTTATGTATTTCCTGTGTAGAGAAGATCCTTTAACATTTGTTGGAAAGCTGGTTTGGTGGTGCTGAATTCTCTCAGTGTTTGCTTGTCTGTAAAGCTTTTGATTTCTCCTTCATATTTGAATGAGATCCTTGATGGGTACAGTAATCTGGGCTGTAAGTTATTTTCTTTCATCACTTTAAGTATGTCCTGCCATTCTCTCCTGGCCTGAAGAGTTTCTATTGAAAGATCAGCTGTTATCCTTAGGGAATCCCCTTGTGTGTTGTTGTTTTTCCCTTGCTGCTTTTTAATATTTGTTCTTTGTGTTTGATATTTGTTAATTTGATTAATATGTGTCTTGGGGAAGAAAAGTTGTCACCAACCTAGATAGCATATTGAAAAGCAGAGACATTACTTTGCCAACAAAGGTCCATCTAGTCAAGGCTATGGTTTTTCCAGTGGTCGTGTATGGATGTGAGAGTTGGACTGTGAAGAAAGTTGAGCACTAAAGAATTGATGCTTTTGACTATGGTCTTTGAGAAGACTCTTGAGAGTTCCTTGGTCTGCAAGGAGATCCAACCAGTCCATTCTGAAAGAGATCAGCCCTGGGATTTCTTTGAAGGGAATGATGCTGAAGCTGAAACTCCAGTACTTTGGCCATCTCATGCGACGAGTTGACTCATTGAAAAGACTCTGATGCTGGCAGGGATTGGGGGCAGGAGAAAAAGGAGACGACAGAGGATGAGATGGCTGGATGGCATCTCTGACTCGATGGACGTGAGTCTGAGTGAACTCCGGGAGATGGTGATGGACAGGGAGGCCTGGTGTGCTGCAATTCATGGGGTCGCAAAGAGTTGGACAAGACTGAGTGACTGAACTGAACTGAACTGGGGTGTTTTGCCTTGGGTTTGTCCTGTTTGGGACTCTCTGGGTTTCTTGGACTTGGGTGATTATTTCCTTCCCAATTTTAGGGAAGTTTTCAACTATTATCTCCTCAAGTATTTTCTCATGGTCTTTCTTTTTGTCTTCTTCTTCTGGGACTACTATGATTTGAATGTTGGGGCATTTAACATTGTCCTGGAGATCTCTGAGATTGTCCTCATTTCTTTTAATTCATTTTTCTTTTTTCCTCTCTGATTCATTTGCTTCTACCATTTTATCTTCTACCTCACTAATCCTATCTTCTTGCTCTATTATTCTACTATTTGTTTCCTCAAGAGTGTTTTTGTTCTCATTTATTGCATTATTCATTATATACTGACTCTTTTTTATTTCTTCTAGGTCCTTGTTAAACCTTTCTTGAATCTTCTCAATCCTTGTCTCCAGGCTATTTATCTGTGATTCCATTTTTATTTTGAGATTTTGGATCATTTTCACTATCATTAATCAGAATTCCTTATCAGGGAGATTCCCTATCTCTTCCTCTTTCATTTGGTTTGGTGGGCATTTATCCTGTTCCTTTATCTGCTGGGTATTTCTATGTCTTTTCATCCTGTTTATATTGCTGTGTTTGCAGTGGCCTTTCTGTATTCTGGCAGTTTGTTGAATTCTCTTTATTGTGGAGTTTCCTCACTGTGAGTGGGATTGTGCTGGTGGCTTGTCAAGGTTTCCTGGTTAGGGAAGCTTGTGTCAGTGTTCTGGTGGGTGGAGCTGGATTTCTTCTCTCTGGAGTGCAGTAAAGTGTCCAGTAATGAGTTATGAGACGTCAGTGGGTTTGGAGTGACTTTGGGCAGCCTGTATATTGAAGCTCAGGGCTGTGTTCCTGTGTTGCTGGAGAATTTGTGTGGTATGTCTTGCTCTGAAACTTGTTGGCCCTTGGATGGTGCTTGGTTTCAGTGTAGGTATGGAGGCGTTTGATGAGCTCCTGTTGATTAATGTTCCCTGGTGTCAGGAGTTTCTGGTGTTCTCAGGATTTGGACTTAAGCCTCCTGCTTCTGGTTTTCAGTCTTATTTTTACAGTAGCCTCAAGATTTCTCCATCTACACAGCTCCATTCATAAAACATCTAGGTTAAAGATTAAAAGTTTCTCTACAGTGAGGGACACCTAGAGAGGTTCACAGAGTTACATGGAGAAGAGAAGAGGGAGGCGGGAGTTAGAGGTGACCCGAATGAGATGAGGTGGAATCAAAAGAGGACAGAGCAAGCTAGCCAGTAATCACTTCCTTATGTGTACTCCACAGTCTGGAACCACTCAGAGATGTTCACGGAGTTATACAGAGAAGAGAAGAGGGAGGAAAGAGACAGAGGTGGCCAGGAGGATAAAGGGGGGAATCAAAAGGAGCGAGATAGATCCAGCCAGTAATCAGTTCCCTAAGTGTTCTCAACTGTCTGGAACACACAAAGAGATTCACAGAGTTGGGTAGAGAAGAGAAGAGGGAGGGAGGAGATAGAGGTGACCTAGTGGAGAAAAACAGAGTCCAAAGTGGAAGAGAGCAGTCAAGCCAGTAATCTCACTCCCAAGTAAAAATGGGTATTGAAGATTGGGTTTTTAAAGGTACTAAATTGATAACAAATACCAAAAAGCAAAGACTAAAAATCTAGAGTAGAGGTTGTATTTTCAAAAATACAATATTAAAGAAAAAAAAGTTACAAAAATTATAAAAATATATATTATGAAGTTTGCTTTAAAAATAAGGTCTCTCTTTTATTTTTTGCAAAATAATAGTAGGTTATAAAAATGAAAATTAAAGGAGTAATAGAGGACTTTAAAATAATTAAAAAAAAGAATGATAGTAAAAATAGTAAAAATATATCTAGGACTTTTTCTGGTGGTATTGTGGACAGTGAGGGATCAGTTCATTTTCAGATAGTTCCTTGGTCTGGCTTATATTTTTCAAGATCTATAGACCCCTTCCTATGTAGTCGGTACTAACTACAGGGTTTTAATCTATTGCACCTGTCACTTCCAAGGCAGTTTCCTCTGTTTTAGCTTCTGTTTGTTGGTCTCTTCAGTGTCTGATTTCCGCCCTGACACAAGGAGGCGGTGGTGGACACTTTTTTAGGCTCACTGTTCAGTCAGGCTGTGGGGAGGGAGGGACATTGCAAACAAATAACACTGGCATGTGCTCGCAGTGTCTCAGCCACACTGGGCCTGCCCCACTCATGGTGTGTGTACCCTCTCTGCCCACACAGCTCAGGCTCTAGGTTGCTCTGCTGGGAACTGTCTGAGGTGGGCCCTGGGCTGCATGCACCTCCCAGGTCTAAGCCGCTCAGGTTCAGGCACTCAGGTAGTCCTCAGAGGCGCAGACTCGATAGGGCCTGCGTTTTGTGCCCTCCCCAGGTCCGAGCAGCTCAGGTGATGAGGTGTTTGGCAAGCGTGGTTGCTGCGACTTATTGCCTCCTCCATCCCTGCCACTCGGTTTTCTGGGTGTACAACCAGCGCACCTTCTCAGGTGGATGTTGACTGTCCAGAACCCCAAGAAGTCTTAGTTAGCAAAGAAGCCTGCTTGAAGTTTGGTAGATAATGCCTCTCTGGGGCTGCGATTGCCCCCTTCCATCTCTGGCTGCCTGTCACCAGAGGGGGATGGTCTGCAGCTGGCTAGCTCTGTTCAGTCCTTTGTTCTGTGAGTGGGTCTGACGGTGTCTTAGTTTAGGGCTTTTCGTGTGGTAGCTAGCCCACAGTCTGGTTTGCTAGCCCAAGTTAGTTCCCTCAGATTGCCCTCGGGACATTCAGGCCCGGTCCTTACTCTAAGCAATGGAGCCCGCGCCACCCTGCCCAGCCCCCGCTTGTTAGTGGCGGGTGCAGGTGTCTGCGCTGCTTCTCCACTGGGGGAGTTACCATTGGGCACGTAATCTGTGGGTTTTAATTATTTATTTTCCCCCCACAGACTTGGCAGTGAGAGTCTTTCCTGGTGTTTGGAAACTTCTTTTTTAAGACTCCCTTTTCGGGATGGAGCTCCGTCCCTACCTCTTTTGTCTCTCTTTTTGTCTTTTATATTTTTTCCTACCTCCTTTCGAAGACAATGGGCTGCTTTTCTGGGTGCCTGATGTCCTTTGCCGGCATTCAGAAGTTGTTTTGTGGAATTTACTCAGCGTTCAAATGTTTTTTTGGTGAATTTGTGGGGGAGAAAGTGGTCTCCCTGTCCTATTCCTCTACCATCTTAGGACCACCTCTGTAGCTTATTCTATATCTAACGTTGTATAGTTCCTAATCCTCTACCTCTATTTTGCCCACCCCCCTCCCAATGGTAACCACTAGTTTGTTCTCTATATTGATGATTTATCTTTTATTTCTTGTTCCTGATCTACTGCAAAACTTAACATCAGCCTGATGTATTCTCCCATTGTGTTTTCTTTGCAATATTCAGTACTATCACATATTCATTTTGCCAGTCATCAAAGACAAAATTTTTCATCTGAAAGCAAAACAACAGAAAGAACAAGAGCAGTGAACAAAATGTGTTTCAGAACACTCGAAACTCAAGGTAGAATGCACATTTACTGTAAGAAATCAATATGATACTCTTTCACTTGTTTCCTTGGAGCATAAAATGGGGTTCAGAATTTGGGGAAACTATATGTGAACAGTGTATGTATACATATACTGTTTTATATGTATACATACATACATATAACATATATACATATGTATATACACACAGTGTGTGATTATTCACTTTTTAGGAAAATATTTCATATGCTAAGTGCAGCCCTCTATGCCGTCCTCATGAGTTTTCCACCTTTGAAGCATAGATTATTTGGGAAAATGGTACAATTTAGAGAATAATGAAATAGACCTTACCAACAATATCTAAAAGTGTTTGAACTGTTACTTTGCCATCCCATTTGAAGTATGGGATTTGCCATCTCATTACATTAACAATATCTGTTAAATAAAGTTGTGGAATTTATCACCAGGCTTTCTGGTAAATATCAAAAGCTGATTCCTCTCTTGAAATTATCATATTCTCTCTCTGAAAATGAGAGGGGGGATGTCAGTAGGAGTATTTTGGCCTTCAGTCTGTCTGGTTAGGTGGCTTCATTGTTTACAGTATGATGCTAATGAGGGCAAATTCGGGGGTTAGAGCCCCTGTGCAGCTTAATTAGCTTCACACTGAGGTAAACCTCCGCTTCAGAGCCTAAGATTGTTCTCTGACTCTCTCCAGCTGTACCACCAATGCATGCAAGTTACAAGGGGTGAAAGAGCTTATCATTATCAGCAAAAATCCATCACAATTTATGGATAACCTGCCAATTATATATATTATTTGATCTTGAAATTGCTGTTCTCCAGAACATAGGTCCATGAAGAATTTTTTCTGTAGTTAAGTAGACAAAGGTATGTAGTACCTCAAACAAATTTAAAAAGCTTCACTTGAACTATCTGTTAACTTCCAGTGCCTTGGGATTGTTTAGTTGCCAAGTTGTGGCCAACTCTTGTGACCCCCTGGCAGGCTCCCCTGTCCATGGGATTTCCCAGACAAGAATACTGGAGTGGGTTGCCATTTAGCTCTTCAAGGGATTGTCCAGACCTAGGGATCAAACTCGCATCTCCTGCATGCATTTCCTACATTGCTGCTGCTGCTACTAAGTTGCTTCAGTCGTGTCCGACTCTGTGCAACCCCATAGATGGCAGCCCACCAGGCTCCCCCATCCCTGGGATTCTCTAGGCAAGAACACTGGAGTGGGTTGCCATTTCCTTCTCCAATGCATGAAAGTGAAAAGTGAAAGTGAAGTTGCTCAGTCGTGTCTGACTCTTAGAGACCCCATGGACTGCAGCCTACCATGCTCCTCCATCCATGAGATTTTCCAGGCACGAGTACTGGAGTGGGGTTCCATTGCCTTCTCCTTCCTACATTGCAGGCAGATTCTTTACTGCTAAGCCACCAGGGAAGCAATGCCTCAGGATGATCCCAGTAAAAATATCTTCAATTGTCATCAGGGTATATGTAGTCATCAAAGCACATACTTACATGTGCTCTCCTTGGTCTTAGGATTCTTTACCCATGTGATTGCTATTTTTATTTAATGTGAAAATGCTTGAGAGCTCTTTGTTTTTACTTTTATAAGCATGTACTAAGTTTCTTCAGTTGTGTCCAACTCTTTGCAACCCCATGGACTGTAGCCTGCCAGGCCCCTCTCTCCATGGGGTTTTCCAGGCAAGGATACTGGAGTGGGCTGCCATGCCCTACTCCAGGGTATTCTCCTAACCTAGGGATGGAACCCACATTTCTTATGTCTCCTGCACTTGTATGTGGCTTCTTTATCATTAGCATCATGAAAGTTATAAAAAAACTATGAGAATTTTCACATTTTACCCACAACTTTACCAATTGGTAAATTTGCTAAGTATTGGAGGCATTTTGGTGCACTAATAGAGATAAGATTTCTTCACTTCAGGAGGTTAGAGTTAGGGTGGGGAGAAAGGCTAAGCCATCAGCATTAAACAATTAAATCAAAGACATATAAACAGTGACAGGTTGATGACTTAAACAACTGAATCTGGAAGCCTAACATATGGGAGTAGGGTGGGTTGGATTCAGAGAACCCATTTTAGAGTGAGATGAAAGGAAGAAGTTTTCTGAGAAGTTTAGCTGAATTATGACCAATGAACCGAACACAACATGCAGAGAAAAGAGGGAAGGGCATTCCAGGCAGAGGAAAACACACTTGCAAATGTCAGGAAGGGAGACATGTTTGGAACATAAGAGGAAACATGCTTAATGGGAGTAAAGAAGAGGTCAATAAGACTGTCAAATGAAAAAAAAAAAAAAAAATAAACTGAGGTTTCTGGTCAGATGCATGCAGGATTCAGTAAACAATGCAAAGAATCACTCCTGCAGCTATGTGGAAAGCAGACTGCAAGAGAATCAACAACAAAAGCCAGAAGGATGTTATGAAGCTATTTTTTAGCATATTGGGGGCATAGTTTAGGGTTTTGGGAGCCTATTTTGGATAACCATTTGCCAGTGGACAATGGGAAAGTGGAGGGAATTCAGGTGATTCCGAGCTCTGATTGCCCTATTTTGTAGTTGCATCTAGGGAATTGAGGGATATTGGAGAAAAGGTAGATTTAAAAATAGGACAGGAAAGTAGGGATTCAGTTTTGAACCGGTATTTTTCAAATTGGAACCTTCATTGCAGTATGAAGTTGAACTTTAAAAAAAAATTTGACATAACAGAGTGATTGTTTATTGAATAAAATAATTTTTAGGATTACTTAATATATGTGGTAAGGTTTTAACATTTATATCGACTTTTATGACTTTTGAGTAATGATAAGTTGTCTTATATTGAAAATTCTGCTTTTAAAAAAAGCACCATCTCTATGCTACTAGGAAAACTTTCCTTTGAAAATGTGGACTTTTTTAGGTAGCCTAATGAAATGAAAAATTGTTTAAGACAAATAGCTTTGCATAATGATTAACATGGGTACAGGAGAGTGAAAAGCTGACAGATAATACAAGTAGATGCAAAGATGAATTATTCAAATAAGGAAGCAAACTTTATTGAGTGGTTGAATTTCTTGGATTAACCTCGAGCTAAATTTCATATAAACAAATTAAGAAATCAGTATTACTCTCATGTACAGAGTATTTTAACTTCTAATTTTTTGCAGTTTACACTATAATTTTTTCTTTCTTTTTCAAATTCTTTTCCTATTTAGGTTATTATAGAATATTGAGCAGAGTTCTCTGCTCACACCATGTTTATCACACTTAACTCCAATATGGAGAAAAAATCAATACTAAAATATCAAGACTTGAGATACTAATCATTTTAATTGGTGATGAGTTAAACATGACATATTTAGTTTTTCATAAAATCACATGTAATAATTTTGTTTTCTCTATATTTTTAAAAACAATAATTTAACAGTAGTTATTTTATTTTATTTATTTTTCTGGCATGACATGTATCTCTCTTAAGTCTTTTCAAACTTAAACACCATTCACTAAAAAGTAAAAGTAATTACTAATACAATTTTGTTTTATTACTTTTCTCACCTTTTAATCTAACGGTAACAGGTAAAAAGCACGTCTTTAATAATTTTTCACATCTAGACTTTTATATATTTGGAAATCAATGTTTCTTTCTTAAGGCAGCTGATCAGGTTTTGCTGTGCAAGTTGAGCTGTAATGTAAGGAGAACATGGGACCGAGTGTTGGAGAAACTTCATTCTTGCACTGGCCTATGGTTAAAGAACTCTTTGACCTTGGGTAAGTCATGGCACTTCTTTCAGCCTAATTTCCTTGTCTGAAAAAAGGGAGTGCATCTAAGAATACATTAAATTTCAAAATTATACAGATTTATGATACTGTAACTTATGCCTTGTTACACTGGGCCAAACAGATTAGAATACTAGACTTCTTTGTATATGTGCAAAAGAATCATTTGATGACTGGAAAGTGAATCTTTATGTGAAAACGGATGTTGGATGAAGTGGTTTTTACCTTAATATCAAAGAAAAATGACATTTTCAATATAATAGTATTTGCAAAGAATCAAAAAATCTGTAACATGAAAGAGATCTCTGATAGTTTGTCTTGAATTTCTAGTTTATTGGTTTATAATGGAATGCATTAAAATAGACTCCTAAGCACCAAAGTTTATAAAGTACTCCTGTCTTGTTAGGTAAGAAACTGACAAAATAGTGAATACCTTATTCTGTGCCTCTTGTCTCTGCCATTATTAGCAGGTGACATTTTAGCATTAAAGGTAAGGCAACCCTCAAATGCACAAGCTTTTGTGCAAGCCAGTTTTCCTCTGTTGAATATTTTGATAGTCTTAGATGAATCAGCTAAGAAAATATGCTAATTTAGCTTCAAGGGTATATAGTCTGACTTGAGAGGCTAGACGAAAAAGTCACAATTATTTAATTTACATAATTGTTTTAAGTTGATTAGCTTGGCAGCATTGGCGTGTGTTTTTTCCAGGGGAAGAGTTTATTTACTCTATAAATAATTATTTACTAGACACACTCTAAGATATGACTTGACTAGGCTTTTAGAATGAAATGTATAAACCTATGCTCATCCTTCTTTAACACAGCAGATTTATTTTGGCACTCTCTTAAGAAGTCAGGGCTTCTTGCAATCTATGAGAAACAAGGGGGCCGTGACGATCTGTATAACTGGACTTGGCAGCACAGATCAGCTCTTGTCATAGCTCCAAGGGAGGAATGTGCAGTCACTGAGTGCTGCTCCCTAGACTGGTTTTGCCTCCTGGCAAGAGAGTACAGGGCTCTTGTCAGTTATGGAGATAGCTCCAATAGCAGACTCTGAGAAAAGTAGGGCAGAATATACACTGCCTGGCTTCTAACCAGCAGCTCCACACATATTTAATAATGGCTACACGTCTTGTCTGATTTGGTATAAAAAAAAGCTTGAGGGAGTGGTAGTGGTTTCAGATCTGTTTCGTTTATCCTTTAAAGTACTGTGAGTCTGTAAAGAAAAAAATTTCTACTCTCCTTACCTCTCTGGATTTACTTCTGGTGGTTCACATATGTGACAGGGGAACTTACCCATTTACCTATGAAATAGGCGAAGTCCACCAGCATTTGTTAGATGCTGGTTCTAGAAATCTTGCCACATTAACATGCAATAAAGATGAGGATTGTCACAGTCCTGTAATCTACCTGATAGTTTGCAGGCAGCAACTGACTTTGAAAGTATCTGCTTTCTGTTTTAAGCTAATATCTAGACCCAAGTCAAATTTCTTTCTTGTTCATTATATTTCTGTGTTGAAGGTGGGGTCAAAACTAGGATGTAGAAAACATCTCAAAAATACATAATATTTTTAAAAGTCTCATTCTGGAAACAGTATCCTTTTCATCATTTAAATGGAATTCTTTGGAAGGAGAATACACGTGTGGTCCTCAGACTGACCTGAAGTCTGAACCTACTGATAGTTACTTCCAAAAACACAGCTCAGATTCATCAAGTTTTGAAATAAAAATTGAGCAATTTATGTTTGGATTTGGGCTGTGTGAGTGTTGATTTGCAAGTTATTAGAATCCGGTGAAGGAAAATCTTGGAGAAGGAAATGGCAACCCACTCCAGTGTTCTTGCCTAGAGAATCCCATGGATGGAGAAGCCTGGTAGGCTGCAGTCCATGGGGTTGCACAGAGTCAGACGAGACTGAAATGACTTAGCAGCAGCAGAATCTGGTGAGTAGACAGGCCTGCAGCCAGAGTTTTCAAAATAATTTGTGAAGAGTGTGCAAGGAACAGGATGTGAAGCCTTCTCCCCATGAAAATGGTCAAGATGAGCTTCTTATGCCTGGTGGGATCCTTTCTGAAGGTGGTGTCTAGAACAGTGGCATTTCTTCCAGAAGAGTTTGGAATCTTGAGAAGGGCCTTACTAGTCTGAGAGTATGTCTTCTGCTTTGAATATTCACCTTCAGACTGATATAATTCCTTATTCTTTGCCAGGATTGACCCAAGTTTTGTGGGGCCTGAAGTTTATATAATATTGGAAGCCCTTTTTATGAAACATAATGTAAACTTAGATACAAAAATATCTAATTGATATGTAAATTTGGTAAGTACATCTTGTGTTTGTGCTTAGTTGCTCGGTCATGTCTGACTCTTTGTGACCTCATGGACTGTAGCTCGCCAGGCCTCTTTGTCCATGGGGATTCTCCAGGCAAGAATACTGGAGTGGGTTGCCATTTCCTTCTCTGGGTATCTTCCTGACCCTGGGATTGAACCCTCGTCTCCTGCATTGCAGGTGGATTCTTTATCATTTGAGCCAAAAGACAAGCCCAAATACATCTTGCTGCTGCTAAGTCGCTTCAGTCCAACTCTGTGCGACCCCATAGAAAGCAGCCCACCAGGCTCCCCCATCCCTGGGATTCTCCAGGCAAGGACACTGGAGTGGGTTGCCATTTCCTTCTCCAGTGCATGAAAGTGAAAAGTGAAAGTGAAGTCGCTCAGTCGTGTCCGACTCTAGGGACCCCATGGACTGCAGCCTGCCAGGCTCCTCCATCCACGGGACCTTCCAGGCAAAATTACTGGAGTGGGGTGCCATTGCCTTCTCTGAAATACATCTTAAGAGCAGATAAATACTATAAGCATCATAAATCTCAGAGAAATAACATCTTTACCATGCTTTTTCCCCTATGTCTTTGGCTGCATGCTCTCTGATCACCTCCTTGTGTGGCAATGATTTTCGAGCAGTTTGTATAGAGAACGGTTGATTGATTTAATTATTGATAATATAAAAATTATTTTGGCTTTATAACTCATTATTGATGAAGATATATACACTTTTTAAGGGTCTTTTTGAAGTCAAATTTGGGAAAACCTTGATTAAGATTCTTTCACATATATAGCATAAAATTTAGAAGACTTTTCTGCAAATATATTGTTCTGGCTATATCATTTCAACTTTGTTTCTTTTCTACTAGTTTCTATCTGTATTCCTCAAATCTTGTTTCTCCCTACTTCCCATATATTCCAGCTCCAGGTACAAGAGCATCATTTTGTGATGTGATCCCTTGGCCCTGTTCTTTGGGTCACCTCAATAAGTGAGTCAGTATAGGAAGAGCTTCTAAACACAATTTCTATATCAGAATTGCCAGTACCAATAAACTATACCTGGAGGTGATGGCAATCCATATAGACATATTCCACTAAGTGAAACAAATTCTATCCCCAAGTCAACCATCTCTTAGACTCTTATGTCCATTCCAGTGTCATATTATTTGAGGGGAATTGTGATAAGGAGGAGATCAGAGTTTAAGGCCTCAGAATTGCCCTTAGATCTGGGACAAGCAGTCTGATGGACCATGAAAATATGTATCCTCCCCAAACCTGGGGTGAATTCCAGTCGTATCCCCTTTATCCCCTATAACCATGACCTAGATTCCTGGAGCCCTGGAACCTCAAGCCTGCTTCCAGGGCATGGATTTCCCTCAGGTGCATCTTCTTTTTCAGCACTCCAGTTACATAAGTCCTGAGGTCTTGGTTTTTGCTGTTGTTCAGTTGCCCAGTCGTGCCTGACTCTTTGCGACCCCGTGGACTGAAGCACAGCAGGCTGTCCTGTCCCTCACCATCTCCCAAAGTTTGCCCAAGTTCATGTCCATTGCATCACTTATGCCATCCAGCTGTCTCATTCTTTGGTGCCCTCTTTTCCTCCTGCCCTCAATCTTTCCCAGCATCAGAAAATTTTCCAATGATTTGGCTGTTCTTATCAGATGACCAAAATACTGGAGTTTCAGCTTCAGCATCAGTCCTTACAATGAATATTCAGGGTTGATTTCCCTTAAAATTGACTGGTTTGATCTTGGTTGGGGAGGTGATATTTTAGGAATGGAGGTAGGGAGAGTGTAGGTGGAGCACTGCTGTGTGGGTTGAGGTGACATGTAAGCTGAGGACCCTTGCCTTGTTGGATAAAGTCTGGAGCAGAACTGTGGTTGGGCTGCAGGATGGGGCCTCAGTTTGTATTCTTGCCCAGGCCACACTGATTTTACACGTTAGTCTTATTTGAGAGAAAAGTAACAGTAGTTTGAACAACTTGTGGTTAAAACTTCTTATTTTTGCATTTTATACAAAAACATGACCATGTGAATGCATTGCTTGCACCTTCCAGGGCCTTAGAAGGGACCTGTGCAAGTTTGGGGTCTTGAAGTTTAAGCTTCATTAGCTTATCAGTAAATTGCCTCTGTTCCTTGACATTAATGAAACTGTATATCAAAACATTGTACCTCCTGGCATCTTTCTGTCAATCACATTAATATCCAATTGGGAAAAAACAACACTCAAGGGCCTTATATATTAATTTTGAAAAATTATTAGTACTAATTATTGTTATATTTCACTTAGTCCAAGTGCTCTTATCTTGTAAAATCAAGTACACCGTGAAAAGTCAAGAAACCAAAATCAGAGAGAAAAAAAGCTTCTAATTGAAAATAAACATAAATTAATTCAGGGTCTTATGTCTTAATTACTGTACAGTCTTCCAGCAATTAACTTAGTGACTGCATATGTCTTTTTGCAAGATTTTAACACTATGATCCATTTTAAGGTGTATAAGGAAGACATGAAAAGAACAATGAAAAAGTTAAAGGATCAGTTGTATATTAGTCTGTGGTCAAAAGATTTTAGGAGTTGCATGCAGGACAAGAAGAAGAGAGTTGGAATAATAGGAGATTACTTCTAGGGAGTGGAGTGCCTAGAACTGAGTGGAATGAGGCTCTAGCATTTGGTAATGACATAATCAAGGGCTTTGCTAAAAACAGTGAGGAGGTTTTTCTTATGTATAAAGGAGCTCAAGGACTAAGAGTGCTGGGTGTGAAAAGCATCGAGTATGCAATTACAAATATTTCCAGGAATAATAATAGCAGTTATAGTGAAAAGAATTGACAGTAAGCTGAGTACTAAACTCTTCAAGGAATGAGATGGACTGAGATGGGGGCATTGGTTGCTGTTGTTTAGTCACTAAGTCATGTCCAACTCTTTGCAGCCCCATGGATTGCAGCATGCCAAGCTTACTTGTCTTTCCCTATTTCCCAGAGTTTGCTCAAACTTGTGTCCATTGAGTCTGTGATGATATCCAACTGTCTCACCTTCTGTTACCCCCTTTTCTTACTGCCCTCAATCTTATCAAGCATCAGGGACTTTTCCAATGAGCTGGATCTTTACATCAGGTGGCCAAAGTATTGGAGCTTCAGTTTCAGCATCAGTCCTTCCAATGAATATTCAGGGTTGAATGGTTTGATCTCCTTGCAGTCCAAGGGCCTCTCAAGAGTCTTCTCCAGCACCACAGTTTGAAGGCATCAATTCTTCAGTGCTCAGCCTCCTTTATGGTCTAACTCCACATCCGTAAATGACTACTGGAAAAACCATAGCTTTGACTATATGGACCTTTGTCGACAAAGTGATGTCTCTGCTTTTTAATATGCTGTCTAGGTTTGTCATAGCTTTCTTTTTAAGGAGCAAGTGTCTTTTAACTTCATGGCTGCAATCACCATCCTCAGTGATTTTGGATCCCAAGAAAAGAAAATCTGTCATTACTTTCACTTTTTCCCCTTCTATTTGCTGGGAAGAGATTGGACTAGCTGCCATGATCTTAGTTTTTTTAATGTTGAGTTTTAAGCCAACTTTTTCTACTCTCTTTCACTCTCATCAAGAAGCTCTTTAGATCCTCTTTACTTTCTGCCATTAGAATGGTATCATCTGCATATCTGAGGTTGTTGATATTTCTCCCAGTAATCTTGATTTCAGCTTGTGAATCATCCAGCCTGGCATTCTGGATGATGTACTCTGCATATATGTTGAATAAGCAGGATGACAATATACAGCTTTGATGTACTCCTTTCCCAATTTTGAACTCGTTTGTTGCTCCATGTCCGATTCTAACTATTGCTTCTTGACCTGTATACAGGTTTTTCTGAAGACAGGTAAGGTTGTTGGTCTGGTATTATGATCTCTTTAAGAATTTTCCACAGTTTTTGTTGTGATCCACAGAGTCAAAGGCTTTAGTGTAGTTAGCAGAAGTAGATGTTTTTCTGGACTTCCCTTGTTTCCTCCATGATCCAATGGATGTTTACAATTTGATTTCTGGTTCCTCTGCCTTTTCTAAATCCTCCTTGTACATCTGGAAGTTCTTAGTTCATGTACTGCTGAAGCATAGTTTGAAGGATTTTGAGTATAACCTTACTAGTATGTGAAATGAGCAAAATTGTACAATTGTTTTAACATTCTTTGGCATTGCTCTTCTTTGGAATTGGAATGAAAACTGACCTTTTCTAGTCCTGTGGCCACTGCTGAGTTTTCCAAACACAGGAAGTTGGTAGATGACTTCAGTAGGTAATTAGGATTGCAAATTAAAGACATGAGATTCAAACTTGGGGAAAGAGGAAGAAAGATAATTTTAAAAATATTGGGACTGTCTAGCATAGCTTATTAAATATTGTTTGATTATCCTGGATGATTAAGAGACACTATCATAATTTTTAACACATTATTTTAGAAGATAGAAGTATTGAATTTGTTTTAGATTGTATTTAATAATTATATTTTTATATATATTTTTACTTTTTGGGGCTTCAAAGTTTAATCAATATCAGCTAAATTATAATATACTGATATGTTGAAAAACTAACCTACATTTATCTTTAAATTTGTTTTACATTGGAAACTAGTCAATTAATAGATAGAAAAATTAATTAATAAAATTAAATCACTATTTGTGATAAAACTCTTGTCAAAATAGAGTTGAAAAAAATTACTTGTAAAAGATTATCTACCATGAACTTCCAGAAGAATTATACTTAATAATTTAATGATAAAACTTTAGAAACAATTTTTCAGAGTTAAGAAGCAATTTTGAATATCTGCTATTATTTTTTATTCAATATTAATTTAAAGTTCCAGTTAGCACAGTAAGAGCAATAAAAGAAATAAAATGTGCAAGAATTGGAAAGGAAGAAACAAAAATTCTATTTGAAGATAACAAAATCCCCTACCTTGAAAATTCAAAAGAATTTGCATATAAACTATTAGAACTAGTAAGAGAGAGCAACAGATTCCTGTAAATCAAATTACTATATAGAAGTTTTTGCATCCTATATAACAGCTTTAAACAATTGGGAAATAATATACAGAAAAATTTCTTGAGTCACCAAAACTATAAACCAGAAGGTGAAGGAAATGGCAACCCACTCCAGTACTCTTGCCTGGAGAATCCCAGGGATGGCAGAGCCTGGTGGGCTGCCATCTATGGGGTTGCACAGAGTCGGACACAACTGAAGTGACTCAGCAGCAGCAGCAGCAGCAGCAGTGCAACAACAACTTTGGGAGCAGCACTTCTGAATTATAGATACCAAGCAAAAGGCAAAAGATAAGTCAGAGGTTTGGAGATGTTATTTGAAATATATGTACTTTACAAATTATTAGAAACCTCAAAATACAAAGAGGTTTGGCAATTTTTATGAAAAAGAACTCAATGGAAAAAAATTGGAAATTCACAGAGATGAAACCCAAGTAGTCAATAAACATGTAAAAATAGACAATGTCAATGGTAGCCAAGAGACTACAAAATTAAACCCTGTGTTAAGCAAAATAATGACCCCTGAAGATGTCCCTGGAAACTGAATATGTTAGTTTACAATATGAAGAGGAGTTAAAGTTGCAGAAGGCATTAAGTTTGCTAATCAACTGATTTTGGGATGGGGAGATTATCCTGGATTATTGGGATGGGTCCTAGGTAATCACAAGGATCCTTATAGGTGGAAGATGATGGCAGGAGAATCAGAGAGAAATCTGAAGGGGGAGGAAGGAACCACAAGCCAAGGAATGAAGCATCCCATAGAAGCTAGATAAAGCAAAGGAACAGATTCTCCTGTGGAACCCCTTGAAGGAAAACAGCCCTGCTGATCTCTTGATTTGAGACCCAGTTTGGACATTTCACCTCCTGGACTGGAAGATAATAAACTTATGTTATTATTAAGTCATTACATTTATGGTAATGTGTTGTAGCAGTAATAGAAAATGAATAAAAGTGCTGGTGAAATGCACTGCATTCCACCAAGATGACAAACATTTGAAACTCTGACAATATCATATGCTATGAATGTGGAAAATGGGAGGTGTCATATGATGCTGGTGATAGGTGATAAATTAGTATTATCTTTTGAGCAGAGCAATTTTACAATGTCTAATATATTTACACTCAGGATCAGCAATTTTATTTCTAGGTCTAGTTAAGAGAAATTGTGACACATATGGACAAAAAAATACAAAAAAAAAAAAAAAAGAATTGTTTAAGAAAATTGCTGCCTTAAGAGAATTTGTCTTATTTTCAGTATCCAATGAAAATTTACAATCAGTGTATATTTCCATCAATCAGATAATGGATAAATAATGTGAATTTAATTGATGAAATAATATATAGCAGGTGAATGGACTAGAGCTATTTATATTAGCATGTCTAACTTGCAAAAATGTATAGTTTAATAAAACAAAAGCAAGTTTCAGAAGGTGTTTATGTATGTATTACAATATCTTTTATGGAAATTTTAAAAACAAAATAATTCTTTCTACTGTTTTTGATACATAATTGTGTAAAGCACAGCTATCAAAAACATTAAGAGAAATCTAAATGCTAAAATTAAAATTTTCATGGCATCTAATAGAGTGTGGGAATTACAGGATTTCAAGTCTGCAATGAGTATATGAATATTTCTTATCTGTTCTTTCCTCTTTTAATATGCCTAAAATATTCTGTAATTTAAAAAGCATATGCCTAATTATTTAAATTATTGCTTGTGGTCAATACTGTCTATCATAGATCATATATATACATATATGTATAATTTTAGTTTATGGAAAACTAACAGGCCATACATGAGATGGCCATCTTAGCTATGATTAACAAAATTCATAATAATTGCCATGAATGAATTCAGAAATACTTCTTACTATAACTTGTGGGTTGAAAAAAGAGACAATCCTTACTAAAGTAGCAATCATTTACTTTCTACTGAACTTCAGATGACACAGACTGTAAATAAATAAATTCAAATGAGTATGAGGTATTTTATTATTGGTATAGTACAGTTTTTACCCTACCTTGTGGGTATATGAATTGCTATATTTGAATTTTTTAAGAAATCAAATGACATCTGCCCAAGACCCACTCAGTAGGTTGGAAAGAAATTCAATTTCTGTCTTATTTTTAACAACTGTTCTTGCAAGGGTCATTTCTGAACACTTGAGATGGACCCCCTGTTTTCCTCCCACATTAATTACTTCTAGGTGCTCATTGTCCAAGCCCAATTGTCTGGCTTTCCTGCTTCCAAACCAAGTAAGGGCATGAAGGTCTTGGTCCAGGCTGGCAGCTGAGGACCTGGTGTCTGGCTTCCTAGGCTTAACATGCATGATTTTCTTCTTTACATCTTACAGATTGCCAGAGACATGTCAAAGGAACAAGACAGTGCTTTCTGCCATCGAAATGACCCATCAAAATATTTCTCCTCACTCCTGAAGAATAATGCTTTTCTCTGGGCCTTTTGCTTTCACCTCAACCTGCTCCCCAACCCCTCCACTCCAGTTCAGTAAATCTCTAAAAATAGATATCCAACTGGACTTTCATTTTTGAGGCTGTGGAATGGTGACATCAGTGAAGTTCAGGGTTTTGTTTTTTTTAACAACATGGAGAACAAACAATGCATAATTTATTTGGCAAGATGTCTGGTCTAGTCCTTAAAGAAAAGTATGGTGAATTGTACTTTTCAGGAGTTTAATCTTTCTGAATTTTGCCTATGTCCAGGGAGATTTGTCTAAGCAATTTTAACATTCTTTGTGCTCCTATATGTGTCAAACCTAGTGACAGAGAGCTTTACTGGTCCCACTGAGAGCACCCTCAAACACAACTGAGCTATGAAAAGTCAGCAGTCTTGCTTTGGATCCATCTCAAAGACAAGAAGGACTGAGCCCACTAATCCTGCCGGGGGTTGTTTTGTTTCCACTGCCCAAAGACTTCTGGAGAGTGCAGGCTCCCTTGAACTACGAGGATGACCTAAATGATGTTGGACTAGTCAAACAGCTCACACTGTTGAATCTTCTCTAGTTCCCTGGAATCTCTAACGTGCCTGTGTCTTTCTGATTGAAGTGGGACTGAATGAACCAATGTGCCTGACTCAGTGGCAGCTTTACAACATCTTCTGGGTGCTTGGGCTGAAAGCTCAGGCTTCATCTTGAATTGTGAAAACAGTCAAGGAACATTCATTTCCTTATATGGTTATATATCCTCAGTATTTGAATCCTCATAACTATCATTTTGATAAGAAAAATGCACTAGGACACCAAAAGCAAATTAATAAGTGCCTTAAGATTCGACTAATGGCCATTTCAGATAATAGTGACATTCATGTCATTTGAAGACATCACAGACATAGAACGATGGCAGATGTTTTCCACTCCCACTACTGACAGGTCAGGATTCAGAAGCCAACCGCACTGGGAGGGATTTAGGTCAGTGTGAGAAATCAGCGTGCATTTAAAAATTCTTTTTGTATGTTTAAAATACATTGTAATGTGTTAAGAAACAGCCTGTCCTTTTGAAATTCTGCTAAAGAGCTTCTGTGGAGAGTTGCAGCTGTTTGGGTGCATTCAATGGAGATGATGCAGCTGGGAGGAAGGCCATTAGAAGGGGAAGAAGAGTCCAGAGAAGGCTGGGTATATGGCAAAGGAGAAAGTTTTAGAACCAAGGTTTATATTCTAGAACAATAGTCTCTGAAATGGGCTGCCTTTCCCAAGGATTGGACAGGAGTTTCTATGGGTATTCAGGAAGAAGAGATTAGAACTACTACTTACTGTTTGTTTCGTAATTTGTGTTTCAATTACTATATATTTTCTTTTATTTGCCACTTTATTTTTAATGGAAGGATAATTCCTTCACAGAATTTTGTTGTTTTCAAGAATCAGCCATAGGTACACCCATGTCCCTTCCCTCCTATCTCCTGCCCCATCTCCCCCTCTAGTTGTCACAGAGGCCCTGTTTGAGTGCCCTGAGTCATACAGCAAATTCCCTTTGGCTATCTATTTTACATATGGCATTGTAAATTTCCATGTTACTCTCTATGTCTCACCCTCTCCCTCCACCCCTCCCCTGGGTCTATAAGTCTGTTCTCTATGTCTGTTTCTCCATTGCTGCCCTGTAAATAAATTCATCAGTACCATCTTTCTATACTCCATATATATGCATCAGAATATGATATTTATATTTCTTTTTCTGACTTACTTTGCTCTGTATAATAGGCTCTAGGTTTGTTCACCTCCTTAGAACTGACTCAAATGTGTTCCTTTTTATGGTTGAGTAATATTCCATTGTATATATGTACCACAGCTTCTTTATCCATTCATCTGTCAATGGACATCTAGGTTGCTTCCATGTTCTAGTTATTGTAAATAGTGCTGCAATTGGGGATACATGTGTCTTCTTCAATTTTGGTTTCCTCAGGGTATATGCCTAGGAGAGGGATTGCTGGGTCATATGGTGGTTTTATTCTTAGTTTTTTAAGGAATCTCCATACCGTCTTCCACAGTGGCTGTATCAATTTACATTCTCATCAGCAATTAATAAGTGCAAGAGGGTTGTCTTTTCTCCACACCCTCTCCAGCAATGATTGTTTGTAGACTTTTTGATGATGGCCATTCTGACTGGTATGAGATGGTATCTCATTGTAGTTTTGATTTGCATTTCTCTAATAATGAGCAATGTTGAGCATCTTTTCAGGTGTTTGTTAGCCATCTGTATGTCTTCTTTGGAGAAATATCTGTTAAGGTCTTTTCCCCACTGATTTGATTTTTTTTTTTTTTTTTTTGTATTGAGTTGTATGAGCTGCTTATATATTTTGGAAATTAATTATTTGTAAGTTGTTCCCTTTGCTATTATATTACTCTTTTGGTATTATATTCTTGTGTTTTACACTATACATAATAGATTAGTTCATTAGGACAGGAATACAACCTATAAAAAGCCACTGTATATATATCTAGAGTGCTGACAAATTTTTATTTATGATTTTATTGATAAGGGTACTGCTTAGAAATAATTCAGGGGCTCCTCTAAATTTGTTAAACCAGATCTGACATGGGAGCAGAAAGGCCAGTGCTACCTTGATGATGACAAACAGCTTCTAAGGCCTGGGACTGCAGCTGGCTCATTCTCATCATTAAAACTGATGAGAGTTTTAAAAAGGCACCCTTCTAAGTGGACATAGCCTTGAGGGATTCCTGGCCTGGAATCTGTATAGAGACTGAATGTCAGCGCATTCCCCACATCCTCACAGGGAAGCCTGTCTGAGGACACCAGGGAGAGAGGAGGTGAAAGACAGTAATTTTGCTGCTTCCCTTCCCCAGATGAAATTCAGCACTTAAAAGCTTGTAGAGCTAAATCTTTAGGTCTGATGAGATGATTAGTTTTTATCCAAACTTGGGAGGAGAAAGAAGACTTGTTTCTTGATTTATTTCTCAAGTGTAGCCCTTTTTATTCCCTCTTCACATCTATTCTTATTCTCTTCCTGAATATTTGTAGCAGAGTATAGACGTGGGATTTGATTTTGGCCAGCAAGCAGTAGTTTTAGCAGCAAATTCAAGGAGGCCTTAAATGGAGAAGCTGAAACATTCTTTTTTTCCTTTCTCCTTTCATACTGTTTCCTGGAATACAGATGGGATAGCTGGAACTCCAGCAGCATTATTGAATCTCAAAGAAGGCTATGTCTAAGGATGGCAAATTAGTAGTATGGAAGGAGTCCATGTCTTTGAAAACTTCATGCAGTGTCTACACTAATGTTAGACTGTCTTTTTGAAGATTTTCTTTACTTGAGAGAAATAAGTTTCTACTATAATTAGGAAATTTTCTCCTGTTTCAGCTGAACTTAATCTTCCCTCCTCAATATATGAAATTCCTTCCTAATTCCATGATTCTAAGTATACTTGGCTATACTCATTACTGTGAACCTAAATGTGATAATAAACAAACAATCAAGGAATCCTCTGATAATGTCTAGCCATTAAACCATCATTGCAAACCATTTAACTGAATTATATAATAGAGTTTTTAATAACTTTGGTTCATACAGATCCAGAATCAAATATCAACTTTGCTACCTACTGGATGCCCGGATTCTTATGAGACAGAGATTTTGCACATGCATTCTTTGCTCTGTGTCCTATAAAACCAGCTTATAGGATCGTTGTATTTATTAAATAAGATGATATACATAAAGTGCCTGCCACTCAAAGATGCTCTGTATGTGTTAAGTACCTTTGTAGTTAATTTTCTCGTTACCTGTTTCTTTATTTTATGTCATTACTGCCTAGCACATTGTCTTTCCTAGAGTACACACCAAACGAATGATTCTTTTAATAAAAATAAGGTTAAGATTCTAAAGTACCTTATAAGGCATATATCTTGTTCTCTTCATTTGAATTCACTCTTCAACTTTTGTGAAATGTTATTCTAATGCTCAGAATGATTCATGGGCCACTTGAATTTACACTTTACAACCAGAGAGTTAGTTTGGATTTGGGCAGAATCTGGCTGTTTATTCCACAGTATGTGAAAAAAATAATGAATTGCTAAATGCACAAACTTGTGTTGGAGATTAAAATGAGCATTCTACTATTTTGAATGCATTAAGCATGATAATTTGGGGTCAACATATAATGAGCAAAATTATTTCTGTACAACATTTTCCAAAACTTTAATTCAAAAATATACTGTATTGGATACATCTTAGAAAATTTAGGCAATTTTATTCATTCCAAGTATATAGTACTGTCTCTGTGTGTTTGCATTTTTCTCTCCCTCAGCAAGAGAATCATGAATTGGGACAAGCTTATAGAGATCTTGTGGCTCAGTCCTCTGTGGTGATGGAGGAGTTTGTCTGAACCAACCTGAAGACATAGCAAGGGGAATTTTCTCTGTTTAATGACCTGCATGATGCATCATAATTCTTTCATGTACAAGTGGTTTTATTAATTGTGCCTTTTCTGTTCCTTTCTCAGTAGTGTCTAGCAAAATGATCTGGTCTCATCAAAAATGTTCTATGCACTTTTCTTCATATCTTGTGGTTCAGAGACCATATTGCAGATCTTTAGAGAGGGAGGGGTGGAAAGAATAAAACGATGGCAATAGAGGTTAAAGGGAAGTGAAAAACTTTCTTCTTCACTTCCATAAACTTTCTCTGAGAAACGCTGGACCTCTTCACCCAGTAGATAGATAGCATTTGAGTTATAGCTGCTTTAATCCATCTTTTGTCTACAGGAAAAGTAAACTTACTGAAAGAGTGAGGTAATATCAGAGACCATGGGAATCCATTACTGCTGAAATGACAAATCTGTCTGTGTGTATCCCCTTGAATCTTCCTAATAAGGACTGCAAAGAAGGAAACTCCAAAGCTTTGTGCTATGTGATATATGCGACAATATCAGGAATTTGGAGAACCTTTAAGAAAAAACAAATGTGCTATGTAATATATGTTGACATTATTAGGATATTTGAAGAGCCTTTAAGAAACTAAAAAAAAGATTGAGAAGATCAGGGGAAAATGTATTATTAAAGCTTAGGAATAATTTAAGAATGGAGGGCATTTGTCAACATTCAAGTGGCAATTTTTAAGTTGAGCTTCTGACATGAGTAAGATCTAGTGAAATGCTACTGAGAGAGTCCCACAAGCTTTTTGATAGCTTCCACGCTGACACACACCTCCAAGTGGATTTGAGTGAAATCCAGGTATTGTTTCTATTTTAAGTGAACTTAATTGAGCCTTCAACGGCTTTATGGTATTTCAGACAGGCGCCTGTCAGGACTTTATAACAAATAGTGCCCTCAGGGGGCATCTGAGGAGCAGCCTGTAATGGACAGTGAGGACAAGAGACCTGGGCAGCAGACCCAGGTGAAAGGTGCAGGAGAAGATACCTGTGTGAGGGTGTGTGCTCAGCCTGTACCTGCACTGTTCTGCCAAGACCTGCATCTTCTCACTGTCAGTGGTGAAGAGATCCCTCAGTGTCAAAAGGCTGAGTGAGAGTACAAAGGCTGCTCCTGAGAACAGGCTTTGTGGGCAATTTGTTCACACTGACAGATTTATTTTGTCTACGCTTGTGTTATCAGGGTTCTGGGAGAAATTCCTTCCCAAATGTACTTTGACATGTACTAGTGTCTGCGGTATTAGGAAATGATGCTTTTTTTTTTTTTGGAGTGATTGGGACTGTAAGTGTGAACATGTACTCTGTTTAAATTACCCCATGGGTGAAGCATTTCTCTCATAAAACTTTGATCTCCTAGCTTACTTTAAACTCAAAATTTACATGTTGAGATACTAGGAGAAAGTGGATGAGTCCACTATGCATCCAAATAGTGGAGGCATTTGTAAAGCTGTTTCCCCTATTACTTCCATTTATTCACCATGAGGGCATAAAATAGCTTTGATTTCCATTTCTTTTTTCTGTACTTTTTTTTTTTAAATTTTAAGTTAGGAACTTCGATGCCTCCTTTTTCTCTGATGGACTTTTGTGTTTGAGGAACTGTGCACTATGGCAGGTACTATGCAAAAATGAACATCAACCAAACAGAGAGATGTTTTTGCTTTTAGCAGTTAACATTTACATCTGGTTTTCTGTCAAATTCTTTGCATTCGAATTAAAGGAGCTTATTTTTGATAGTTAATAAAATAAATCTAATCAGCTTTGACATTTGTATTTGTTCAAATGCTCAATGAATATATTTTTCACCTCAAAGCATTTTAGATTTTTTTAGTCATGAACATTTTCTCCCTCTTAAGTGACTTAGCATGCAAAGAATAATTTTGACCCTACAAGGTAATCACCAGAAGTGTTTCTAGTATGATTTAGTTAAACAATTTGCTTTAAAACCACTAATAGGATACACTTATGTATTTTAAAGTGATCTATCTGTGATACATAATAGCAGTTTAATGTGGGTTTCTAAACATTAAATATTTAAAAACCTACAAATTTATATTTTTCCACTTTTTATGTAATTTCTATATATAGTTTTATATAGTTTCTACTAGTACTAGAAACTTTTTGATATGCATCTTTTGCAAGTTATTGGAAAAATTAACAGCTCTTAGGGCTTCATAATTATTATTTATGTGTGTACTTGTGTGCATGCCTGAGTATGGATGTGTGTCCCTTTCCTCCACTAAATCATAAGCTTTTTGATGTAGGGAGAATGTCTTTTATCCCTGTGTGCTCACTTTATTTTTGTCCTTAGATAATAGTATCTTCTCCGCCACATTGAAGGTGCTCAGTAAATATTTGTTTAATGAGTGAATGACTAAATAAATAAATAAAACAAAAATAAAAATATAACCATAAGAGAGAAGAAACATTTATAACTATTATCATCAAAGGGTGATTGCATTTTTTGCTGTATAATTTTATGAACATCTTTGTAGAAATACATAGCTTTTTAGCATCATGTATTGTATTAAATTGCCTTATATAGCTTATAAGTGAAAATATTGCATATTTTAAAGGGCAAGGAAAAGACTTCTACTGGAACTCATGCCAGTCATGTTCAATGGTTAGAATAGCATTCTGAAGCCCTCATGTTGATTGTATTTTAAAGATCATTGTGATTAGAAATTTCTCCAAATATATGATACTAGTTTAACATAGGTGTAGTGTCAATCATGGTAAACTAAGTATTAGAACTATTTTTTGTGTGAGTACTCCAGGCAAGTATCATTCATTTTTCAAACCATTCCACATGTACTTCAGTTCAGTTCAGTTCAGTCGCTCAGTCATGTCCGACTCTTTGCGACCCCATGAATCGCAGCACACCAGGCCTCCCTGTCCATCACCAACTCCCAGAGTTCACCCAGACTCATGTCCATCGAGTCAGTGATGCCATCCAGCCATCTCATCCTCTGTCATCCCCTTCTCCTCCTGCCCCCAATCCCTCCCAGCATCAGAGTCTTTTCCAGTGAGTCAACTCTTCGCATGAGGTGGCCAAAGTACTGGAGTTTCAGCTTTAGCATCACTCCTTCCAAAGAAATCCCAGGGTTGATCTCCTTCAGAATGGACTGTTTGGATCTCCTTGCAGTCCAAGGGACTCTCAAGAGTCTTCTCCAACACCACAGTACTTCATCAGGATGCATATATTGGCTCTATCTCCAATATTTTATATCTGATTACTTTTCACCATCTTCAACTCAACAACTTTATTCCTGGGCACCATTAGTTCCATTCTCTACCTGGTCTCCTTGATCACCCTCTTTCCCCCATTTTCCCCATCACAACAACAGGTCATAAATCAGATCATATTGATTCCCTGGTCCAGATGCTCCAGTGGCTTCATTACAATTAGAATACAATTCACGCTGTCTCACTTGTCTCCACCCTTTCTCCGTGACTGCAGCATATGGCCCCCCTCTCTGTGATCTTGTCTCCCGGATGCTACCGCTTCTCCACTATGCCACAGTCACAGTGAATATATCCTAAGCCTCCTCCTGTTGAAGAGTCTTTGCATTTGGTATTTTCTCTGCTTGGGAGGCTCCTTCCTTCCTTGCTTTTTCCAAAGCCAGGCCCTCAACGTGTGTTTTCCTAACTGTCATTGTCTCAACATTTCCATTTCTAATTACCCTAGCTAAGTTAACCTTGCATCCATTTCACTCCAATCAGATTACCCTATTTTCTTCATGAAATTTCCTACTATCAGCAGTTAAGTGATAAATTTACTGTTTGTTTCCTTACTTGGCTAGAGTTGGTTAGAATGTAAGCTTATTAGTGACTTGGACATCCTTAGGGCTTCCCAGGTGGTACTAAAGGTAAAGAACCTGCCTGCCAATGCAGGAGACATATAAGAGACGTGGGTTCAATCCTTGGGTCCGGAAGATCCCCTGGAGAAGGGTGTGGCAACCCACTTCAGTATTGTTGCTTGGAGAATCCCATCATTAGAGGAACTTGGTGGGCCACAGTCCATGAGGTCACAAAGAGGTGGACACGACTAAAGCAACTTACCATACATTTACACACATCCTTGATTTTTTTTTTTTCTTTATAGTTCCAGTGCTTAAAAATGTGCCTAGAGAATCTCCTTGGTGAAGAGAATCTACATTTGAGACATTGACCTCTTGAAATTTATGTCCTAAAGTCAGTCTTTTATATGTTGTTTTTAGTCATCAATGTAAAAAGACATGATTGTTTAAAGACTCAGACTCCTAAATTTCCCTGGTGATCCAATAGCTGAACCATTAGTTGCTGGACTCCATTCTAGGAGTTCTGTTAGTCTCTCTATCTCTACTCTGTAGCTGGTAGCTGAAGTGAAGTCCCCAAATCTCCTGGAGCCCATCATAGCTCTGATTAGGGGGAAGAGAACTGATCATATAGAGAAGAGCAGTGTTTTTCCAAGTTTCCAATAATGGGCAGTTTGGGACATAGTGTTTACCTGGTGATGGAAACCCTTCAGACTAACTCCCCAGGTGGCATAGGCATTACCAAGGGAAATAACTATGTATGTCTACAAGCAGTGGTGCCCAGGCTTTTGAAAGAGGGTGCAGGTGTGCAATAAAAGGCAGGCTGTTTGAGAATAATGGGGAGGGGAGAGATTATTCATCCTTGTACTCAAAAAAATTATGCCAAATAAAGAGTAACAGTTGTTTAGAGAGGGCTATGAGGTGTGTGAAGTTTATGTGACCTGTTCTTGTTTCCCCTGTTTGCTTCTGGATGCACGAGGGCAACTTATGGGAAATATCACCATATTTAGGTTGTTTGTACATATATTCCATTCTGCAGGATAGAGCTCTGTATGTAAAAGATCTTTTAACTCATATTATAGCCAGCTCCCCCATAGACTCTTTCACCATTTATAAAGCTGTCACTTCTGGGTGATGGACTACATGGTAAGACCAGTAATCCCTTAGGCTTCAGTCTACCGCATTATTTCTTTTGCACTTGGTAAGAGGCAGTAGTGAGTATGAGAAGCTTATCCATTATAAGCTGAAAGTTTGTGTTCCCCCACCACAAATGCATTATGCTACTCACCCCTAGTGTGATGGTATTTGGAGATGGAAACTTTGGGAAGCATTCAGTTTAGATTATGACAGGAGGGATAGGATCCTCATGATGGGATTCATGCCCTTATAAGAGGAAGAAGATGCAGAGATGTCTGTCTTTCCATATGCACACAAAGAAGAGGTTGTGTAACCACATAATGAGATGGTGGTTGTCTGCAAGCAAAGGAAGTAGGCCATCACCAAGAACTGAATCTATTGGCACCTTGATCTTGGAATTTCAGTGTCCATAACTGTCAGAAATACATGATGCTTAAACCGCTCTGCTTGTGCCATTTTGTTATGAGACCAAACTAAGACGTTGTCCATGTTTCCTTTTCTCAACTTCTTCATCAGCAGTGCTCCAATATTGTTCTTTTCATGTCCTTGACTAGCTGGTTGGGCAATTAGCCTCTGACATCTATGTAAATCCCTTACTTATGGTTATATCTTCTTAAAAGCAAAATGACATACTGCTTGATGTCCTGCTCTCTAGGAAGATTGCCTTGTTCATTTAGTGCCACGTCTGAGTCTGTGTTAGCCCCAGTAGTTCAGCTTTAAGTTACTGCATGTATATCATGTGGGACTGTTTGTTGACTCACTTGAAATTGCTTTATGTTCACCCTGAGTGTATTCAAGGGACCCAGGAACTCCATTGTGATTCCTGGGTTAGGACTTGCCAGGGGCAACATAAAGCACCCTGATCTGCTACTGACCCTCAGATGACCACTGGATCTGCGAGTTGTGAGAGTTACATGTCCTATCCATGGATCAGCTGAAAAGGTGTTTCTTTCTCTAGGATCCACTGAAGACCTTTGTGTCGGAATAGGAGGCCCGGATGTAGTATGTGCACCAAACATAATGCTTGTTAAGGAAAAAAAGGTGAGGGGATGCAAGATTTAGCATCCTGCAGTCACTCCTTTTGCAATGAATATTTTTAAATTATTTAATTTATTTTGGGTCTTTGTTTCTGTGTGGGCTTTTCTCTAATGGCGGGGAGTGGGGCTTACTCTGTAGCTGTGGTCGTGGGCTTCTCATTGCAAGCGGCTTCTCTTGTTGGGAGCATCAGCTCTAGGGCAGGCAGGTTTCAGCAGTTGTGGCTCCCAGGCTCTAGAGCACAGGCTCAGTAGTTGTGGCCCATGGGCTTCGTTGCTCTGTGGCATATGAGATCTTCCAGAACCAGGGATCGAATCTGTGTCCCCCACACTGGCAGATGGATTCTCCATTACTGAGCCACTGGGGAAGCCCTCAGTGAATGTTTTTGAAATTTACTAATTTTAATACTATATTTCTTGATGTTATCCATTGTGTATCAATTTTTTCCTGGCTGGTTTTAATATGAATATTTAAAACTTTTTTCAGGAACATACACTTTTGTTCTACATTTGAATATTTATTTGTTTCTCTTTTACTTAATCTGGTATCTAATTAAAGAAATGCTAATGATAAAATTGATATCTTTAATATCTATCATCTTCTTTCCAGTCATGTTTGCTTCATTCCAAAGTACATTATTACCATATATTTTGTTTTGCATGATTTTTTTTAAAACTTCTCTTATCTGTCCTCAACTGTGTTTTCATTTCTGTTTATTCTTTTTGTTGCTTCTAATAATGTGATAGATCTATCTGCATTATTTATTTCTGTGCATACTCTTTGTCATCTTTTAAGACATTCAAAATTTACATTGAGTGTTTTCTTCCTTTAGCAAGCTTTTTTCTGACCCTTCCTCACTTACCATAAGACTGGGTTAGGTGGTTTTTATGTTTATTTCTTGTGAATTCTCCTATCATTGCCCAGTATTATCTGTTTCTGTTTGACTTTTATACTATGTTGTTACTTACGTTAAGGTGAGAACCATCTCTTGTTCATTTTTCTTTCCCCAGTATATGATTGTAAGTATTAGAGAATATTAGTTGGAGGGAAAAAAATTACATCAGTGTAAATGTCTTAAAGCTAATGCCTTCCAAAATGACAAAGCCACAGCAAATCTAATGAATCAGTAGCCCTACATAGACTACCTCCTAAAAATGGCTAAGTTTAAGGGAGATTTATTGAGACTGTGACAAGATTAATGATCATGATAATTTTAAAATATAAAGATATTACTGAGACTTGTTCCAAGTAGTGGAATATTATGGCTGAAAAGGAACTTAAATATCATTGAGTCTAATCTTTCTTCCTGTAATGCTCTTGATATTGAATGAAGGGAAGAGAGTCCTCAAAAAGCTGTTGTTGCTGCTGCTGCTGCTAAGTCGCTTCAGTCGCGTCCAACTCTGTGGTGCCCCATAGACGGCAGCCCACCAGGTTCTGCCATCCCTGTTTTTCTCCAGGCAAGGATACTGGAGTGGGTTGCTATTTCCTTCTCCAATGCATGCATGCATGCATGCATGCTAAGCCGCTTCAGTCGTGTCCGACTCTATGCGACCCTATGGAGAGCAGCCCACCAGGCTCCTCTGTCCACAGGATTCTCTAGGCAAGAATACTGGTGTGGGTTGCCATTTCCTTCTCCCTTAAAAAGCTAATAGATTTGAAAAGATTACTCAGTTTATAAGTGGTTAAGTCATTGCTAAGAGCCAGGTCTATCATGATTTTTTCACACTTTTTACTAGGATAGTGAAAAAAACAAAAAATAAAAAACTAGGCTTCCCTGGTGGCTCAGACAGTAAAGAATCTGCTTGCAGTGCAGGAGACCTGGGTTGCATCCCTGGGTCGGAAAGACAACCTGGAGGGGAAAGTGGCAGCCCGCTCCAGTGTTCTTGCCTGGAGAATTCCATGGACAGAGGAGCCTGGCGGGCTCCAGTCCATGGTGTCACAAAGAGCTGGACACCACCGAGTGTCTTTGGCTCTCTTTACTATTCTGTCTCCCTGTTTCATTGTTTTAATGTTAATCTTTGAAACTCTTCCATTCCTTTTTGGAGTCTTCGACTATAGCAGGCAGAGCCAGCGCTTTCACAGTTCTTTCAGTTGCTGCTTAGTTTATGGAAAAAGCCAAAGTGATTTTATCAAAACCTCCAGTTATTAAAATGGAGTAGCATGTAGATAAGTATATTTTTCGACAAGAGAAGCGCCCCTTTTCATATTTTATGCCTTAAGAATCTTTTACCTAACCTAGCAATGGAGTATTTGATTAAAAATAGTTATTGTATATATAATTGTATACCCTTAAGAGTGGTATTGTTATAATGATTGGTAAAATCTCACAGTTTAGCTGGTTAAACTTCAGCAAATTTCTTTCATTTAGTTCAGAAGTAGAAATATATCCAAAGAAATGTTTGACATTTAGCATTTTTCTTTATATTCTCTTTGGAAAATAAATTAATTTATTTTAATTGGAGGCTAACTATTTTATATTATAGTGGCTTTGTCATACATTGACATGAATCAGCCACAGGTGTACATGTGTCCCCCATCCTGAACCTCCTCCCACCTCCCTCCCCACCCCATCCCTCAGGATTTTCCCAGTGCACTGGCTTTGACTGCCCTGTTTCATGCATCCAACTTGGACTGGAGATCTATTTCACATATGGTAATATACATGTTTCAATGCTATTCTCTCAAATCATCCCACCCTCGCCTTCTCCCACAGAGTCCAAAAGTCTGTTCTTTATATCTGTGTCTCTCTTGCTGTTTTACATATAGGGTCATCATATTCTTATAAGGGCTTCTAGTCTGACTTCTTAGTTTTGAAGTAAACCACTAATAAGTTTATTCTAGTATTTGTATATGAAGAGTATTTTTTTCTACAATAATATAGGTCTATGCTCTAGTTTAATGATAAGTTGTATTTGGAGTTTTTTAATTTTTCTGCATACTTATATCTCTTTCCATAGCTAAGCTAGTTTAACGACAATTTCCTACATTGAAACAATATTATCATCTTGTGCGAGTTGACATCATTATTAAATGAAGTCAGTAATGTAGAAACCATTACTGAATATTAAAGGCCTGTTATAGAATTATTCTTTAATGCACTATATCACTTCTTTGTGAAACTAGCTAATCTCAAGCAAGGTTTGACTCTGTTTCAAAATCCAAATCATTTTTGGAGCAAACTTCTTGGATGTTAAATCATATGACAACTGTGCAAAAATATACACCATAAGTTAATTACGTATGATTAAATGGAAAGTGATAAAAGTTATGTTCATAAATATTGATAAATGCAAATAGCCACAGTAAAACTCATAACATACATACAAAATCTCTAGCAGCTGGTCTCGATCTTATGTATTATAACCTGTGACCAACAGGTGGCAGCAGTTCCTAAAATGTTCTCACTGGAGAGCATGCAGAATCATACAACAGTTATAACTCACATGCTTTATCCTTCACTAGGGTTGTATAAAAATCAATGTATTTAAACTGAATGATAGAGGCCTCCGTTTGCCACTTTAGAAACAAAATTACTTTATTCAATTATGTTTAGAATTACATGTATAATGTGCATTTATTTATTATACTGTGTTGAAATATGCACAGTGAACCAGTAACTGCTTTCCTTTGTTGAAAGAGGTTAGGAAGTAGGGATGCATTGAAGACATTCACTCTTCTAATTTTTAATCCCTGGGGATATTTTAAAGAAATGACTCTACTGATTTCTTACATACGTTCATTTGACTGTAACACAGGACTAGATTTTAGTTATTTGGATATAAGGCATGCCACCACTGTAGGAGTTTGTAAAATTCAGAATAAGATGTACTGACAATACCGTGTTTGATAGCTGTAGTGTACTCACCTTTAATAAAGAGTGCCTTTTTGTGTACTTTGTTGTATCCTTGAAAAAGTATGACCATATTTATGTTAAACATGGACTCTTTCTTGTCTCCTCCAGTTTTACTGGAATATAGCTGACATATGGCACAATATAAGTTTAAGGTATATAGTATAATGATTTGGGCTTTATATATCATGAAATGATGACCACAATAAGTTTAGTGAACATCTATCATCTCCTATAGATACAAAATTAAAGAAAAGGAAGAAAAATGTGTGTGTGTGTGATGGGAACTTAGAATTTTACAACTTTTATATGTAACACACAGCACTTTTAATTATATTCATCATGTTGTGACCCAGAAAACTACGATGGTGTGGTCACTAACCGAGAGCCAGACATCTTAGAGTGTGAAGTCTGGTGGGCCTTAGGAAGTATTACTACAAACAAAGCTAGTGGTGGTGATGGAATTCCAGGTGAGCTATTTCAAATCCTGAAAGATGATGCTGTGAAAGTGCTGCACTCAATATGCCAGCAAATTTGGAAAACTCAGCAGTGGCCATAGGAATGGAAAAGCTCAGTTTTCATTTCAATCACAAAGAAGGGCAATGCCAAATAAAGCTCAAAGTACCAAACAATTGCACTCATCTCACACGCTAGCAAGGTAATGCTCAAAATCCTTTAAGCTAGGTTTCAACAGTATGTGAAATGAGAACTTTCAGTTGTAAAGCTGGATTTAGAAAAGGCAGCGATCCAGAGATTAAATTGCTAGCATCCACTGGATCAAAGAAAAGAGCAAGGGAATTCCATAAAAATATCTACTTCTGCTTCATTCACTACACTAAAGCCTTTGACTGCGTGGATCACAACGAACTGTGGAAAATTCTTAAAGGGATGGAAATACCAGACCACCTTATCTGCCTCCTGAGAAATCTGTATGCAGGTCAAGAAGCAACAGTTAGAACTGGACATGGAACAATGGATTGGCTCAAAATTGGAAAAGTAGTACTTCAAGGCTGTCCATTGTCATCTTGCTTATTTAACTTATATCCAGAGTACACCATGCAAAAGGCTTGGCTGGATGAATCTCAAGCTGGAATCAAAATTTCCAGGAGAAATATCCACAACCTCACATATGCAGATGACACCACCCTAATGGCAGAAAGAGAAAAGTAACTAGAGTCTCTTGATGAAGGTGAAAGAGGAGAGTAAAAAAAGCTGGCTTAAAACTCAACATTGAAAAAAAGGAACATCATGGCATTTAGTCCCATTGCTTCACGGCAAATAGATGGGGAAACTGTAAACAGTAACAGGCTTTTCGTGGGCTCTAAAATCAAGGTGGAGAATGACTATAGCCACAAAGTTAAAAGATGCTTGCTCCTTGGAAGGAGAGGTATGACAAACCTTGACAATGTATTAGAAAGCATACACATCATTTTGCTGACAAAGGTCTGTAGAGTTAAAGCGATGGTTTTGATGTGAGAGCTGGACCATAAAGAAGGCTGTGTGCTTAGTCACTCAGTTGTGTCTGATTCTTTGAGACCCCATGGACTGTAGTTGGCCAGATTCCTCTGCCCATGGGAATTCTCCAGGCAAGAATAATGGACTGGGTTGCCATGCACTCCTCCAGGGCATCTTCCCAACTCAGGGATCAAACCCAGGTCTCCTACATTGTAGGTGAATGCTCGACCATCTGAGCCAAGAGGGAAGCCCTGAAGAATTGATTCTTTCGAACTGTGGTGCTGGAGAACACTCTTGAGAGTCTCTGGGACAGCAAGGAGATCAAGCCAGTCAATCTTAAAGGAAATCAACCCTGAATATTCATTGGAAGGACTGATCCCAAAGCTCCAGTACAGTGGCCACATGATGCAAAGAGCCCAAAGGTTCTTGTTTTTCATTGGGAAAGACCCTCATGCTGGGAAAGATTGAGGGCAGGAGGAGAAGGGGGCAGTAAAGGATGAGATGGTTGGATTGCATCACCAATTCAATGGACTTGAGTTTGAGCCAAATCCCAGAGATAGTGAAGGACAGGGATGCCTGGTGTGCTGCAGTCCATGGTTTCTCAAAGAGTCAGACATGACTCAGTGTCTGAACAATGACACTCATGTTGTATATTATATCCCTACTCCTTATTTATCTTATAACTGGAGTGTGACCGTATATTAACTAATTTGTTGACTTGGTTGGAACTTATCTTTCATAACAAGGATACATTGGCACAACTGAAACAAATCATTATAAGGGAGAAGTTATAAACCAAGTCAGGGTTTTCTGCAGATACATTGAAGCACTTTTCTAACAGTGTCATACCTCCAACTCCATCGCATGTTATACCACCAGTCAGTGTAAAGGACAATCTTCCAGGGCATGCTTCAGTTCATGATTCAGTAGACAGTTTTGGTGGTGTCTAGAGAGCTAAAGCTGAAACTCCAGTACTTTGGCCACCTCATGCGAAGAGTTGACTCATTGGAAAAGACTCTGATGCTGGGAGGGATTGGGGCAGGAGGGAAAAGGGGACGACAGAGGATGAGATGGCTGGATGGCATCACCGACTCGATGGATGTGAGTTTGAGTGAACTCTGGGAGTTGGTGATGGACAGGGAGGCCTGGCTTGCTGCAATTCATGGAGTCGCAAAGAGTCGGACACGACTGAGTGACTGAACTGAACTGAACTAAGAGACATTTTTGGTTGTCACAATTGGAGGGAGCACTGCTGCTGGTAGGTATGCTGCTTAATGGTGTCTACTCACAGGACAGTCCTCCACAAAAAGGATGATGCATACCAAACGTCAAGAGTGCCAAAGTGGAAAAACCCTGTTCTTTACTAGTCAGCTAGAAAAATCACTTGTCTCTACCTTGTATGAATACAGGCACAGAATGGCAAACAAATTAGAATTCAGGTGCATAAACTAAATGGTTAAAACTATGATAACACCAGATTTTCTAAGAAAATAAAATCTATCCATCTGTTGATGGATCAAAAGATCATAGTGTATACTAACAAGGACCTACCATATAGCACAGGGAACTACTCAATATGTTTTAACAACCTGTAATAAAAATATTCTAAAAATTATATATATATATATATATAACTGAATCACTTTGCTATATACCTGAAACTGACAGAACACTGTCAATCAATTATATTTTAAGAAAATTAAAAAAGATCATAGTGAAAAAAGCTCTTTCCAGCAAATCATGACTATAAAGTGTTCTAGTACAGGAAACCCAAGGGGAAAGTTTGTTTCTAACCTTGCACAAGAAATTCTTCAGAAAGCCTCATTAGCCACCCAGCAAAATTTAAACACTCAGTATATCAAACCTATATTTGCTGAACAAATTGAGTGCCGAATATACTGTTGAAATATTTTATGTGTCGTTGCTTTTGAATTCTTAAATTTATATTCCAAAGGATAGATGAAGAGTGGCCACACTTTCCCTATCTATCTTGCACCCCTAAACTTACTTTTTGCTTTTCCATCTTGGGGATTGAGGGGTGTAACAAAATTTCATGGTAGCTTTTGCTCTTTCAGTCTGATTTGCTCTCAATAATGTGCGGGTGATTGAGCACTATATGCCTGCGTGTTCTAATACGGAGACATTCCAAGTACTGGAATCTTCCCATGTTCTAGAAAGCTCTAGTAAAAGATATTTTGTGACTACATAGACATTTAGAATATTTAGAATATTATCTATGTCTAATACAAGAAAGTTCTTTAGGTCCAATAAATAGAAAATATCACAACACATTTTTAAGAATATCTGTTAGGCACCCAGAGTACTGTTCTTCTTATAAATATGTGCTATATTAGGGCCTTAAAAATCTGACTTCTCATGAAATTTCATGTAATTGTATCAAGATATAAATATTTGAATTTTGAACAGTTGCTTTGATGTCTAAAATGGTCAAATGTGACCAGCAGTAAGTACATTTCTGATTCATTTGCTCTTTGTAAAAGGAAAAGAAAAAATAGCAAAGAAGTGGGATGATTATACTGATCCATTAAGTTCAGTGCAATGATCCAAAGCTCAGCATGTCTGAGAGAATTGCTCTGTAATCGGGCTCCTTAGATTTCTAGCAACTACATAGGCAGGAACTCAACTTCTCCATGTTGTAAAGGCTTGACTTCCCCTGTTTTATAATGAAAAGAAATGTGTCTCTGACTCTGTAGATCAAAGTTTGTGCTTTGGTTAAACTGATAAGCATTTTTCAATTTTCTGTACAGGGCTTATTTGCTTCATGAGGGCTATGTTATATAAAGAACAAAAATGAGATTAGAAGTACAACTTTGGCCAAATGACATTTTCACATATTTTAGGATAATGTAAAAATGAAAGAAAAGTCAGGCAATGTCTATGATGCTTTTATATTTAAATGCATTGCAACAAAAAAGCTGGCATGTGACATAAATTTGCATGTTTTTGAGGAATGCTTTGGGTAGAATAGTGTATAAAATGATCCTAAGAAGATATTTGTCCTCATGGAGTTTATTTGTTCTCCACATGAGCTTTTTAACAATTAAAGACAGTTCTTTATTCTGTTTCAAGTCTTTATAATGAAGCTTGCATAAATAAAATATATAGAATATTTACAGAAGGTCATGATTGTCCTTTCAGGGTGAATCAAATCTAATTTGTCTAATAATTTTGCCATTATTGCAAATAAGGTTGTGTAGCTTTTTTTGGTCATGTCAGATTGCATGTTCATTTATTTAATGATTGTTTATTGAGCATTTGCTTTATGTGAGGCAGTCTCTGGGAGCTTGGAATGAAGCACTGACTGCAATGGTCGTTGTCCCTGCCCTAATTTCTAATGAAACCATCAGAATACTGGAAACCATCATGTGCTCTTCTCTTTTCAGTAATATGAAGTCTAGTTACAATGATGGAAAACTTGAATAAATACTTGTGCTAATTAGAAATATTAAAGTAAAATATACTTTAAGAATCTATTTTAAATCCTGATACTCTAAATATAGCAGTAACAGTACATTAATGTTCCTATTTTAACATTACTGTATTCTCCTCATGATTGAATATACTGATGGCTTTTAGTAAAGTCACCATAATTATTATTATGGTTCTCAAAGTATATCTCTTTTCTTCTTTCTCTCTTTCTCCCTCCTTCCCCTCTCTCTCTATATATATTCATATATATATGTGTAAATACACACTAGTAAGAATTGTTATACATGGTTACCAGGCATAAACATTTAGAAATACTATAAAACTATGACATTCAGAATTTCCAAGTACAAAGAGAATCCTGGATCACTCAAAATACTATTTTATAAATGAGACTTTTCACGAGTTTTCCAATGCATTTTGTGTAACATTGATTTGCAAATAATCTCAGACAAATGAAAGCTTAGATTCTTGAGGTGAGTTCCATGTTTTATCATTCAGAGCATTAAGCAACTATCCATTTCCAAATTTAGTATAAATTCAAATAAGTTGGACATGATCCAGCTTGGAGGAAGGAAAGAATTCAAGGTATCTATAATGGGGTTCTTTTTCAACCCACTTTCTTAGTATAATTAAAAGCTGTAGTAGATAGTAATCTCTTGTTTAAATGCAATGTGAAAGATCACTCTAGATCACCCATTTGGAAGATGGAAACCTGTGTCTTAGAAACCAGTGACAAGGTGGGGAAAGAAGAAAAGTGTAGTTGGCATCTGTTGGAAAAACTAAAACTCACAATGTGTGAAAAAAAAAAAAAATACAAAAACAAGCCATGAATAGGTTGTCTTAGTAAAGCATGTCTCCTCTTTTTCTCACATATACACTTAATGCTTATTGTTGCCACAGTAAAATATATCACTGCATTTGTTAAAATTAAACCAATTCTGATTTCCTGGGAGGATCACCCTGGAATATCTACTGTAGAATATGACTGTACTGGGATTCAGTTGAGTTCAGTCACTCAGTCGTGTCCAACTCTTTGCGACCCCATGAACTGCAGCACGCCAGGCCTCCCTGTCCATCATCAACTCCCGGAGTTCACCCAAACTCATGTCCATAGAGTCTGTGATGCTCTCCAGACATCTCATCCTCTGTCGTCCCCTTCTCCTCCTGCCCCCAATCCCTCCCAGCATCAGAGTCTTTTCCAATGAGTCAACTCTTTGCATGAGGTGGCCAAAGTATTGGAGTTTCAGCTTTAGCATCAGTCCTTCCAAAGAACACCCAGGACTGATCTCCTTTATTTATTTATTTTGTTTGTTTGTTTGTTTTTCCTAATTTTATTTTATTTTTAAACTTTACATAATTGTATTAGTTTTGCCAAATATCAAAATGAATCCACCACAGGTATACATGTGTTCCCCATCCTGAACCCTCCTCCCTCCTCCTCCCCATACCATCCCTCTGGGTCATCCCAGTGCACTAGCCCCAAGCATCCAGTATCGTGCATCGAACCTGGACTGGCAACTGGTTTCTTACATGATATTTTACATGTTTCAATGCCATTTTCCCAAATCTTCCCACCCTCTCCCTCTCCAACAGAGTCCATAAGACTGTTCTATACATCAGTGTCTCTTTTGCTGTCTCGTCCAGGGTTATTGTTACCATCTTTCTAAATTCCATATATATGCCTGTATTTATGTTTTTCCTTCTGGCTTACTTCACTCTGTATAATAGGCTCCAGTTTCATCCACCTCATTAGAACTGATTCAAATGTATTCTTTTTAATGGCTGAGTAATACTCCATTGTGTATATGTACCAAGCTTTCTTATCCATTCATCTGCTGAAGGACATCTAGGTTGCTTCCATGTCCTGGCTATTATAAACAGTGCTCACGATGAACATTGGGGTACACGTGTCTCTTTCCATTCTGGTTTCCTCAGTGTGTATGCCCAGCAGTGGGATTGCTGGATCATAAGGCAGTTCTATTTCCAGTTTTTAAGGAATCTCCACACTGTTCTCCATAGTGGCTGTCCTAGTTTGCATTCCACCAACAGTGTAAGAGGGTTCCCTTTCTCTCTCCAGCATTTATTATTTGTAGACTTTTGGATCAAAGCCATTCTGACTTGTGTGAAATGGTACCTCATAGTGGTTTTGATTTGCATTTCTCTGATAATGAGTGATGTTGAGCATCTTTTCATGTGTTTGTTAGCCATCTGTATGTCTTCTTTGGAGAAATGTCTATTTAGTTCTTTGGCCCATTTTTTGATTGGGTCGTTTATTTTTCTGGAGTTGAGCTGTAGGAGTTGCTTGTATATTTTTGAGATTAGTTGTTTGTTGGTTGTTTCATTTGCTATTATTTTCTCCCATTCTGAAGGCTGTCTTTTCACCTTGCTAATAGTTTCCTTTGATGTGCAGAAGCTTTTAAGGATAATTAGGTCCCATTTGTTTATTTTTGCTTTTATTTCCAATATTCTGGGAGGTGGGTCATAGAGGATCCTGCTGTGATGTATCTCGGAGAGTGTTTAGAATGGACTTGTTGGGTCTCCTTGCAGTCCAAGGGACTCTCAAGAGTCTTCTCCAACACCACAGTTCAAAAGCATCAATCTTTGGTGCTCAGCTTTCTTCACAGTCCAACTCTCACATCCATACATGACCACTAGAGAAACCATAGCCTTGACTAGATGGACCTTTGTTGCCAAAGTAATGTCTCTAGTTTTGAATATGCTATCTAGATTGGTCATAACTTCCTTCCAAGGAGTAAGTGTCTTTTAATTTCATGGCTGCAGTCACCATCTGCAGTGATTTTGGAGCCCAAAAAATAAAGTCTGACACTGTTTCCACTGTTTCCCCATCTATTTCCCATGAAGTGATGGGACCAGATGCCATGATCTTCATTTTCTGAATGTTGAGCTTTAAGCCAACTTTTTCACTCTCCTCTTTCACTTTCATCAAGAGGCTTTTGAGTTCCTCTTCACTTGCTGCCAGGAGGGTGGTGCCATCTGCATATCTGAGGTTATTGATATTTCTCCCGGCAATCTTCATTCCAGCTTGTGCTTCTTACAGCCCAGTATTTCTCATAATGTACTCTGCATATAAGTTAAATAAGCAGGGAGACAATATACAGCCTTGACGTACTCCTTTTCCTATTTGGAACCAGTCTGTTGTTCCACGTCCAGTTCTAACTGTTGCTTCCTGACCTGCATATAGGTTTCTGAAGAGGCAGGTCAGGTGGTCTGCTATTCCCATCTCTTTCAGAATTTTCCACAGTTTATTGTGATCCACACAGTCAAAAGCTTTGGCATAGTCAATAATGCAGAAATAGATGTTTTTCTGGAACTCTCTTGCTTTTTTGATGATCCAGCGGATGTTGGCAATTTGATCTCTGGTTCCTTTGCCTTTTCTAAATCCAGCTTGAACATCAGGAAGTTCATGGTTCATGTATTGCTGAATCCTGGCTTGGAGAATTTGAGCATTACTTTACTAACGTGTGAGGTGAGTGCAATTGTGCGGTAGTATGAGCATTCTTTGGCATTGCCTTTCTTTGAGATTGGAATGAAAACTGACCTTTTCCAGTCCTGTGGCCACTGCTGAGTTTTCCATATTTGCTGGCATATTGAGTGCAGCACTTTCACAGCATCATCTTTCAGGATTTGAAATAGCTCAACTGGAATTCCATCACCTCCACTAGCTTTGTTCATAGTGATGCTTCCTAAGGCCCACTTGACTTCACATTCCAGGAGGTCTGGCTCTAGGTCAGTGATCACACCATCGTGATTATCTGGGTTGTGAAGATCTTTTTTATACAGTTCTTCTGTGCATTCTTGCCACCTCTTCTTAATATCTTCTGCTTCTGTCTCCCAGAAGCAGAAGATTATCTCCCACTAATGGCTGGGCCTAGTGGGTGGATCCTGGTCATTATTTGTAAGGACTTGGTTGCCTTCCCTATTAAAAAGAAAGAAAAGATTTCTCAGTTTTAAGAGAGAGGGTTCAGTCTTGTCATAAGTAGCCAAGGGGAGAGGAGAGGTTCAGAAGACAGTTCTGCAGGGGACCTTCCTGTTGCCATGTGAACTATCTCTATCCCTTTCATCATCTAGAGTAGGTTTCCCTGCTCAAGTCATTTATTTTCCACTGGAAATTTTGGATCAGTTTTTACCTGTATCAAATGTGACGACTGGGAGATGAATTAGTTGTAGGGGAAGATGGTCCAAATCTTGGTGTGTGGTTGACCCTTGAACAACACAAGGGTTAGGGCCGTTTACTTCCTGCATAGGGGAAATCCATCCACAGTTTTACAGTTCTGTATTTGAGCTTCCACACCTGCATATTCTGACTTCTCTGGTGGCTCAGAAGTAAGAATCCACCTGCCAATGCAGGAGATGTGCAGGAGACATGGGTTCCATCCCTGGATTGGGAAGGTCCCCTGGAGAAGGAAATGGCACCCCTAGTATTCTTGCCTGGAGAATCCCATGGACAGAGGAGCCAGGTGGGCTACAGTCCATGGGGTCACAAAGAGTTAGGCATAACTGAAGTGACTGAACACACACACACACACACACACACCTGCATATTCAACCAACCATAGATCATGTGGTACTGTAGCATGTATTTAGTGGGAAAACAAAACAAAAGAAATTGCCTATGAGTGGACCCAAACTTATCAAGCCTGTGGTGTTCAAGCATTAACTTCAGGGACAGGATTTACCCCTTCCTTTTGATTAGGAAAGTAGGCCTGTGGTTAATAGATATTTATATAATATACAGAAAGGTATTCAGTGTACTAGATGTGTTTAGTAGATACCATGGTGGTAGTTTTATGTGACCTTATAATGGAAGTATTGATACATATAAAATCTTGAGCACAAAAAAGATTTAACAAATGTATCTGTTTTCTTCTTGTCAGTAATACCTTTCTTATGCCCTTTGTCATTATGAATTACATTTTGAAGAAGATGGGGGTTTATAATAAATAATTGTGATTTATAATGAACACACTAAGATATATACTGTCTAAATTCTGAAAGGTAACACCAATACTCTCTACCCCTGTGTGAAGGGGTTTGTTTATTTCAAAGTCACTTCTTGGGATAATGCATTAGGATTTAGGGGGTGTATTTACCTATATTGAAGAAGAATTTCAGAGATTACATATGCTAGAAAAAAATTTTTTTAATTTATACAGTGATTTTTTTTTCCCCAAAGATATAAAGTATAACTATGGGAGGGGAGCAACTGAAAAACTGCTAAAATTAGTATTTAATATCTCAAGATTTCTAAAATTAGTTAAATAAATTATATAGCAATGTACTGTACCCATAGTTTTTATAAATAATATTCAATTGGAAATAAAATTACATAGCTGTTTACTTAGAGAAAATATAAAGGATGTAATAGATAAAATACATTAAAAATCTCATGAAAATTAAAACCCTGTTTTTCAAAGTAACATTAGTGAACATGTCTTCAAAAAAGTAGATTATATGCAATAACATTTAAATTTTATTTTTTATGTAGATTATTTAGTATTTGTGCATTTCAGTTTAAAATTTACTTATATCAGTTTATCATAAGCAAGATTAAGAGCATGATATTGATCTTAAAGAAACTATAATCAGAAAATTGGATCACAATACACATTAATTGTGAGATTATCCTTTTCAGCAAAAAACACAAGTATCAAATTTGGCAGGTACTGAAATTCCCAGTATTATTCTGACATAAACACCAAACTTACTTATGATGTAGTAAATACAAAGAGGAACAAAACAGGCATCAGAGATGTAATAACATAGAGGGGTTAAACAGTTCTTCTTTCAAAGAAATGTAGAATTAAAATATTCTTAAAGGTCACATGCCATCTCTTCAGCCCATTTAAGTCTTCTGAAATGCCACTCTGAAGTAAAATTACCTCTCCAGAAGAGTCATTCCATTAGAGAGCCAACTAACATCAGTACAGAGATAAATGGGAGAACAGAAAATTGATTTTACACTTGTGCTGTAAGTGTGGTCAAATGTTATAGGCCAGCACATCAAATAGGCTTCCAAAGAATTGCTGTGCTTTAAAAATAACAACATAAGAGGATGTGGTTAAATACAACTTAATAATAGGTCTGATGCGCTCAGTGTATAGTAAAATATTTATTTACTCTTCTATTTGTAGTGTGACACATTCATATATCACTTTTCTTTCTGTTAATAAATTAATTCTTTCACTGTTCCTATAACTAATACCTTTTATCCCAACTCTTGCTATCACATGTACCCAGAGATACGTGGGCATGTAGCAACAATGATTTAATTTTGTTTCATTAAAACATATAGAATCATGCCTAATAAAAATGTTTGAATTATATTTTATTTTATATAATGCCAAGTCCACATGCAAATGCTATCCAGATTAAAATTTTAAAGGTACTATTTATCAAAACTGTTGAAGTTCATTAGATTCACCAGAAGCACAAAAGTGAGTTTGCTTTTCAACTTTCTGTATGTTTCCTTGCCTTCTCCATGTTGCTTACGTTGCTATGGTGTTCAGCTGGGACCCACCAATTATTCTCAGGTGTTTTCGATCTCAGTACCATTGAGTAGAATCAGGTTTGATGAATGTGATACAACGTTTCCATCCTTCCTTCACTAAAGGATCTCAGAGGGTAGATAGAGAGCTGGGCAATGACATTTTTAGAAGCCCTGTGTGTACTTGGCAGCTTAACAAGAAAGTTACAGCTAATATTTTTTTTTTCCTCTTATAGACCTTTGGAGCTGTTTAAGACCAACATAACCTCACTCCACAAATTGCTAAGCAAGTGATCAATTCCAGTGTAGACTGAAGGGTGAAGGAATTTGCAACAAATTAAGGAAAGGTGATCTGAGAATTTAATTCTTTCTTAAAGATGGTTCTGTAGGGCAGCCCTTGACATCTACTCCATCTCTTCCTTTGATTTTCCTTCTCTCCTGGTTCTCCCAGTTTCTACAGGTTTTATAATCTCACATGACTATTACAACAGTTTATTTCCTTTAATTCTTCCTTGGGAGACATGAGAGATTTTGAGTCATGTATTCTATCCATCAGTTCAGTTCAGTTTAGTTGCTCAGCTTTTTTTATAGGCCAACTCTCACATCCATACCTGACTACTGGAAAAACCATAGCCTTGACTAGACGGACCTTTGTTGACAAAGTAATGTCTCTGATTTTTAATATCCATATGTTATCTGAAAATATGGGCTGCTTCATGCAATATGGCTCTCAGTTCAGTTCAGTTACTTGGTCGTGTCCGAATCTGTGACCCTGTGGACTGTAGCATGCCAGGCCTCTGTCCATCACCAACTCCCGGAGCTTACTCAAACTCGTGTCCACTGAGTCTGTGATACCATCCAACCATCTCATCCTCTCTCATCTCCTTCTTCTCCCACCTTCAATCATTCCTGGCACCAGGGTCTTTTCAAATGAGTCAGTTCTTTGCATCAGGTAGCCAAAGTATTGGAGTTTCAGCTTCAGCATCAGTCCTCCCAATGAACACCCAGGACTGATCTTCTTTAGGGTGTACTGGTTGGATCTCCTTGCAGTCCAAGGGACTATCAAGAGTCTTCCCCAACACCACAGTTCAAAAGCATCAATTCTTCCCTGCTAAGCTTTCTTTATAATCCAACTCTCACATCCATACATGACTACTGGAAAAACCAAAGCTTTGACTAGATGGACCTTTGCTGGCAAAGTAATGTCTCTGCTTTTTAATATGCTCTCTAGGTTGGTCATAATGTTTCTTCCAAGGAGCAAATGTGTTTTAATTTAATGGCTGCAGTCACCATCAGCAGGGATTTTGGAGTCCCCAAAAATAAAGTCTGTCACTGTTTTCATTGTTTCTCCATTTCCACATCTATTTGCCATGAAGTGATGGGACCGGATGCCATAATCTTAGTTTTCTGAATATTGAGTTTTAAGCCAACTTTTTCACTCTTTTTCAAGTTGGCTCTATTCTCAAATAAAAGTCCCTTTTTTCCCCAATGCCAATTTTGAGAGGCATGGGGTTGTGTTTTGAACACTCTTTTACTGGAAATTCCACTTTAAATGCACTTTTTTTTCATCTTGCTTCTTGAAATTAAGATTGAGTCTAAAAATTTAAAACATACCTTTATTTTTTGGTTAATGAAATATGATGCTGTAAATGGTTAACAGAAAAACAGAGTTTCTTTGCATGTAGATACATTTGATAGTGATGGTAGGATTGTGAAACTTGGAAAATACTTGGAAAAGTCTCACATTTTTTAAATACTTAGGCTCTATGGTAAGATGAGGTACCTGAGGAAGAAAGGGCTATCATGTTACCTAAAGAAGATTGCTGCTGCTGCTGCTGCTAACTCGCTTCAGTCGTGTCCGACTCTGTGCGACCCTGTAGACGGCAGCCCACCAGGCTCCCCTGTCCCTGGGATTCTCCAGGCAAGAACACTGGAGTGGGTTGCCATTTCCTTCTCCAATGCATGAAAGTGAAAAGTGAAAGTAAAGTCACTCAGTCGTGTCCGACTCCTAGCAACCCCATGGACTGCAGCCCACCAGGCTCCTCCATCCATGGGATTTTCCAGGCAAGAGTAATCGAGTGGGGTGCCATGCCTTCTCCAAAGAAGACTACTCTCCACTAAACCTTGTTAGTTTCTGTTACCATTCCACCATGTTACCTTCCTTTGTTCCCTTTGAAATTTTAACTTTGGCACATAGTTTTGGAAGGGCAGTGGAAGAAATCTTTGATATCCATTTCCTTTGACAAATACAATGCTGTTTTCCATTGTAAACATATCTAGATAAAAAGCTGTATTTTTATGTTGTACCTGTGTATTGGAGCTTCTAGGTTGTCTTTGAATCTACAAATATGAACAGAAACATAATTCATTTCAATTTTTTTTACTTATACACATGACTCAGATCTTATTCATTAGGAAGCACAGCGAAAGTTATTTTTGCCTTTTCTTTTTTTAAATTATGCTTCTCTCTTTCTGTTCAGCTTTGTTCATTTCAGTATAGTTACATTTAATAGTCAGTCGTGACTCAGTGGTAAAGCATCAGCTTGCCAATGCAGGAGACACAGGTTTGATCCCTTTGTTGAGAAGATCTTCTGGAGAAGGAAATAGCAACCCACTCCTGTATTCTTGCTTGGGAAATCCTATAGACCAAGGAGCTTTGTGAGCTACGGTCCATGGGGTTGCAAAGGAGTCAGGCACAACTTAGTGACTAAACAACAACAGCAACAATAGAACTTTTGAACTGAATCAAGTGTGACCTTAGAGATAAGGAAGTCAAGCTCAGAGTGGATAGTGACCTGACCAAGGTCACACAGCTCGTAGGTGATAGGTTTGGCACAGTAAGAATGTTTTTCTGAGTCTCTGTTGAGGGCTCTTATCATTGCACATCTTTGCTTTTCAGAAATCACAGATAGTGCATTCCTTTTTAGGTATATTCTTCCCAAGGACAAAATATATTTTCACTACTGTCTTAACTATATGCTACATCTAAGGAATACCAACCACTAGTCATTCATTGCATTTCCCCTAGTATGCTATAATTGATACAATGGTTTTGTTTTTAGTATAAGAAACTACAATCATAAGATAGAAATCAGCTAAGCGGTGTGATCCATTTTTTAAAAGTATAGAGTGCAATAACAGTTTTTTCATAGCGAAAGCAACAAATCACTGTTTTGTTTATTAATTATTATTTTCAAGGCATTTGATTCCATTTTGTAGCCAAAACATAAGAAAAGTTCTCTACCTCTGGGTTAATCAGTGTTCTCCAGAGAAACAGAACCAAGAGGATATATTGATCTACTGATTGACTGTCAATCAATTGATAGATTGATTTATTCTGAGGAAATGGCTCATGCAATGATTCAGGGTGAGAAGTTCTACAGTCTGCCATTTGCAAGGGGGAGGCCAGAGAAACTTGACGATGTAGATCTAGTCCCAACTTAAAGGTCTGGGAGCCAATGGAGCCTATGGTGTAAGTACAAGTGTGTGCCCAAAGGCCTAAGATGCAGGAGGTCTGGCCCAAGACCTAAGATGCAGGAGGTCTGGCCCAAGGGTAGGAGAAGATTGATGCCACAGATCAAGAAGGAGAACAAAGTCACCCCATCATTGACTACTTAATTGTATCTCTCCTCTCTCCTCAGTAGATTGGATAGTGCCCACCCACATTGCTAATCTCTTCTGCGAACAAGCTTCAGACACTTCCAGAAATAATGTTTTACCAGGTATCTGGGCATCCCTTAGCCTGGTGAAATCAACACATAAAATTAACCATCAAATCATCCTAGGAATGCATATTTCTTTTGGAGGTGGAATGGAGTGAGGATGGAGTTACATTAATAATGCAGCCTTATATTTGTATAGCTCTTGATTATTCAAAATAAATTTGTATAGGTATTCTTTTACTTAGGCTTTACCAAAATTCCTAAAGATAACTGAATCAGCTGTTATTGTTCACCGTAAAAAAAATTGAGTTATAGATAGATACTGGAAAAGTTACTACTTGCCTAATTAGCATATGGTAAATAACCTTTCCTGTTACTCCAGGTAACCTGGAATAACAGGCAAATTTGGCTTTGGAGTATGGAATGAAGCAGGGCAAAGGCTAATAGAATTTTGCCAAGAGAACGCACTGGTCATAGCAAACACCCTCTTCCAACAACACAAGAGAAGACTCTACACATGGACATCACCAGATGGTCAACACTGAAATCAGATTGATTATATTCTTTGCAGCCAAAGAGGAAGAAGCTCTATACAGTCAGCAAAAACAAGACTGGGAGCTGACTGTGGCTCAGATCATGAACTCCTTATTGCCAAATTCAGGCTTAGATTGAAGAAAGTAGGAAAACCATTAGACCATTCAGGTATGACCTAAATCAAATCCCTTATGATTATACAGTGGAAGTAAGAAATAAATTTAAGGGACTAGATCTGATAGAGGGCCTGATGAACTATGGACAGAGGTTCATGACATTGTATAGGAGACAGGGATCAAGACCATCCCCATGGAAAAGAAATGCAAAAGCAAAATGGCTGTCTGGGGAGGCCTTACAAATAGCTGTGAAAAGAAGAGAAGTGAAAGCAAAGGAGAAAAGGAAAGATATAAACACCTGAATGCAGAGTTCCAAAGAATAGCAAGGAGAGATAAGAAAGCCTTCCTCAGCAATCAGTGCAAAGAAATAGAGGAAAACAACAGAATGGGAAAGACTAGAGATCTTTTCAAGAAAATTAGAGATACCAAGGGAACATTTCATGCAAAGATGGGCTCGATAAAGGACAGAAATTGTATGCACCTAACATAAGCAGAAGATACTAAGACGAGGTGGCAAGAATACACAGAAGAACTGTACAAAAAAGATTTTCATGACCCAGATAATCACGATGGTGTGGTCACTCACGTAGAGCCAGACATCCTGGAATGTGAAGTCAAGTGGGCCTTAGGAAGCATCACTACGAACAAAGCTAGTGGAGGTGAAGGAATTCCAGTTGAGCTATTTCAAACCCTGAAAGATGATGTTGTGAAGGTGTTGCACTCAATATGCCAGCAAATTTGGAAAACTCAGCAGTGACCCAGGACTGGAAAAGGTCAGTTTTCATTCCAATCTCAAAGAAAGGCAATGCCAAAGAATGTTCAAACTACCACACAATTGCACCCATCTCACACACTAGTAAAGTAATGCTCAAAATTCTCCAAGCCAGGCTTCAGCAATACATGAACTGTGAACTTCCAGATGTTCAAGCTGGATTTAGAAAAGGCAGAGGAACCAGAGATCAAATTGCCAACATCGTGGATCATGGGAAAAACAAGAGAGTTCCAGAAAAACATCTATTTCTGCTTTATTGACTATGACAAAGCCTTTGACTGTGTGGATCACAATAAACTGGAAAATTCTGAAAGAGATGGGAATACCAGACCACCTTACTTGCCTCTTGAGAAACCTATATGCAGGTCAGGAAGCAACAGTCAGAACTAGCCATGGAATAACAGACTAGTTCCAAATAGGAAAAGGAGTACATCAAGGCTGTGTATTGTCACCCTGCTTATTTAACTTCTATGCAGAGTACATCATGAGAAATGCTGGGCTGGAAGAAGCACAAGCTGGAATCAAGACTGACAGGAGAAATATCAATAACCTCAGATATGCAGATGACACCACCCTTATGGTAGCAAGTGAAGAGAAACTAAGAAGCCTCTTGATGAAGGTGAAAGAGGAGAGTGAAAAAGTTGGCTTAAAGCTCAACATTCAGAAAATGAAGATCATGGCATCTGGTCCCATCACTTCATGGGAAATAGATGGGGAAACAGTGGAAACAGTGTCAGACTTTATTTTTGGGGCTCCAAAATCACTGCAGATGGTGATTGCAGCCATGAAATTAAAAGATTCTTACTCCTTGGAAGGAAAGTTATGACCAATTTAGACAGCATATTCAAAAGCAGAGATATTACTTTGCCAGCAAAGTTCCATCTAGTCAAGGCTATGGTTTTTCCAATGGTCATGTATGGATGTGAGAGTTGGACTGTGAAGAAAGCTGTTTAGTTCAGTTCAATTCAGTCACTCAGTCAGCTGAGCCCTGAAGAATTGATGTTTTTGAACTGTGGTGTTGGAGAAGACTCTTGAGAGTCCCTTAGACTGCAAGGAGATCCAACCAGGCCATTCTAAAGATCAGTCCTGGGTGTTCATTAGAAAGACTGATGCTAAAGCTGAAACTCCAATACTTGGCCTCCTCATGTGAAGTGTTGACTCATTGGAAAATACCCTGATGCTGGAAGGGATTGGGGGCAGGAGCAGAAGGGGACGACAGAGGATGAGATGGCTGTATGGCATCACCGACTCGATGGATGTGAGTTTGGGTGAACTCCAGGAGTTGGTGATGGACAGCGAGGTCTGGCGTGCTGCGATTCATGGGGTCACAGAGTCAGACATGACTGAGCGACTTAACTGACTGACTGACTAAATATCCTTTCCAGTCTAGTTATTTTAAATGACCACATTTGTAGCTGTAACATGTTCCAAATTCTGAATAAATGGAGAACCACAAGATGCATTCATGCTGTCAAGACTTGGTTATAAAACGAGACCATTTGTTACCTGAATGGAAAACTCGTGGTCCATAGGCAAACTGTGACCTAGAATCACATTTCCTTTGGTCTATACAATGCTGACTCTTGAGTCACTTCTTAAATTAGTTTCCGATACACAAAATCCGAAGGTCACAGAGAAATCTTTTACACAATTAGAAATTTTGGCAACTCTGGGCCTGCTTCCTGGTTGGCAACAAAGATTTGGAGTTAAATAGAAGCCACAGTCCCTTTGCAATGGATTCCCTTTACTGGCAGCTTCTTTAGTCTACATGTACTGGCTGACCTCCTCAGAGAGTTCAAGTTCAGCGACTTTGAAGAAGGTACTTGAAAAGTTAACAAATCATTTCAGGTTTTAGTCTACCTGATTGGCTACCACCACTTTAATTAATAGCCTATGCTCCATTTTTAAATTTATCAAATTTAGATAATATTGAGTCCTAATTGTTAAAGAGGAAGTTAATTACTGATACCACTTCCATTTACCTTCATCTCATTAAAAGAATGTATAATGCACATTAGCCTTTGTTCTTTTATTTGCTACCATTATAGCTTTAAACCATTCACTGCAGTTCTTTCCAACAATGCCAGGTATCTCTTAATAACCATCTGTGTGAGCCAACTCCCCAACACTTTTCTCGCCTACTGCAAGACCCAGTTATACATATGGCAGCTATCTTGTTGCTTTTACAGTGTCAGAACTGATAACATCTGTATTCTTTTTTTGTAATTATAGTTCTTTTATTCATTGCTTATAGGTTTATTCTGAAGATTAGGGGGAAAAAAAAAACCAAACAGTGTTAAATGTATGGACATATTATTCACTACAAAACCAATGGTGTAACTGAACCTTTACAGGAAGAAATGTAATCAATTCTACTTCAGGCAACCTCTACCATTCCACTAATACTGTTTCAATCTGTACAGTCAAATATATTCTCAATTTTTCATCCTATCAATGGCTGGAAGTGAAGCTTCATTTTAGGAGGTTAGATATGTGGGCTGTAGTTTGCTTCCATGCATTTTTATTGTTCCTAGAGTTTCTAACTTCCTTTTAAATATATATATATGAGGAGATCATCCCTACTTCATCCTCACTTCTCCTTTTGCATTGGAATCCGTTTTATTCCTAAGGACTAAAATGTTCTGCTGATTGCTATTAATCATTGAGATCAACTACTTTGTAGACTCTTATTTGATTGTTTTTGGGGAACCTATTTTTCTTGAAATCTGGTTCAATATCACCATTTTCAGTAAAATTTTATTCTTTTGTTGCTCCTTTTTTTTTTTTTTTTTTTATGGGCTAGATAGGTCTTTAAGTTTGTTTTTCCAAATACAAGTATGAGGGAAATAAACTTCATTGAGTCTCCTTGTTTCCTGGCACTAACCTTATTTTCTATTTATTCATAGTTTGCTGTCAAAATATGTTTTCAAAATCACCTTACCTCACAGCTTTGAAGATAGTGCTCCATTTGTCCTCTAATTCTGTGTAGCTCGTCAGTCAGTCTGATGTCAATCAGATTAATACTACTCTTTGGGTAACTGGTCTGAACCTTGGAATTTTTGAGATATTATTATTTTTTGGTTGTTCCCAGTGTGTTTGTTTGCTTGCTTTTGGAGGAATGTCTATGTACGGGTTTTCTGTCATTCATTTTTTTGGGTACCTGAAAACACCTTTACATGAAAACTTTCTCTCTGAAAACTGTCCCTTGAATATATCTTTTAGGATTAAGATATCTCGTGAAAAATACCTTTTTTGTTATATCTATTCTTGGCTTTTCCCTCTATACCCTGTTTCTGAAATGCCTCCTATGTAGACAGGATAGGGAAAATTAAACCTCAGCATTGTCTATGTTTTCATTTGTCCAAATTCTCTACCTGTTTATGACAAAATCTTTTGGCAACCAAGGAATAGAAAGAAACTTATTCAATCTAATATATGGCTATGAAAAACTTATGTAGCCTACATCACTTATATTTAATGAAAGTCTAAATGCTTTCTCTTTAGTATCTGGAACAAGGCAAAGATATTCTCTCTTATCACTTCTGTTAAATATTATACTGGATTTCTTATCATATGCAGTAAGGCAAGAAAAAAAAATGACATCTAGATTAGTAAGGGGGCTTCCCTAGTAGCTCAGATGGTAAAGAATCTGCCTGGAATGCAGGAGACCCGGGTTTGACCCCTGGGTCCGGAAGATCCCCTGGAGAAGGAAATGGCAACCCACTCCAGTACTCTTGCCTGGAGAATTCCATGGATGGAGGAGCTTGGTGGCTACAGATTAGTAAGAAGAATTAAACTATCTTTATTTACAGATGTCATAATTGTCTAGTAGAAAATCCTAATAAATCTGCAGAAAATGCTCCCAGAGCTAGTAAGAAAATTTTGTAAGTGTAGAATACAAGAATAATATATAATAATCTATTGTTCTTAAATACTAGAAATGAACTATTGCAAATTGAAATTATAAAAATACCATTTCTACAGCAAAAGAATGAGATATTTGGAGAAGAATTTACCAAGAATTCTTTATATTGAAAACCAAAAGCATTTCAGTCAACATTGAGGAAACTTTTAATAAACTGAGAAATATCAAATGTTCATGAATCATGAATCAGAGGACTTAATATGATTAAGATGTAAATTTTCTTTAAATTTATCTGTGGATTCAAAATAATCCCATCCAATTCCAGAAATCTATTTGTTTTTAATAGAATCTGACAGGCTGCTTTGAAAATTTAATGGAAATGTAAAATATTTGAAACAGGCAACACCATTTTAAAGAAAGGAATAAGATTGGAGGAATTATTCTATCTGACTTCAAGACTTTTAAGACTACAGTAATCAAGGCACTGTGCTTTTGGTTGAAAGATAATATACAGGCAATGAAATATAACATTCAAAAAAATTGTTGGCCAATTGATTTTTATAAAAATTCTAAGGGCATAGATAATCTGTTCAACCAGTGGTACAGTAGCAATTATTATCCATTCATTCACACAGACAAACCCCAACATTAAACAGTTAAGGCTTCAGCTATGTGCAAAAATTAACTTGAATCATTAAAATATGAGAAAAACCTGAAAACCTTCTAGAAGCAAATATAAGAGAAAAATCGCTTTGTCCTTGATTTAGGCAAAAATTTCTTTATCAGAACACTCACATAAAAAGACTATATAAAAATAATAAATTGAAGTTCTTCAGTATTAAAATCTCTTCTTTTTCAAAAGACAGTTAAGAAAATGAAATGCCAAGCCATAGAATGAACGAAAAGATTTTGCAATCTTATATCCAGACTATACAAAAGATACTTACAATTTAATAATAAACAGCAAAATTGGGCTAAATATTTGAACAGACGCTTTCACTGAGTTATCTACTACTGGCAAATAAACAAGTTTGCCATTAGGGAAATGCATATGAAACCCACAGTGAGATAGCAAAAAACACTACTGGAATGGCTACAGTTCAGTTCAGTTCAGTTTAGTCGCTCAGTCGTGTCCGACTCTTTGCGACCTGATGAATCGCAGCACGCCAGGCCTCCTTGTCCATCACCAACTCCCAGAGTTTACCCAAACTCACATCCATCGAGTCGGTGATGCCATACAGCCATCTCATCCTCTGTTGTCCCCTTCTCCTCCTGCCCCCAATCCCTCCCAGCATCAGGGTCTTTTCCAATGAGTCAACTCTTTGCATGAGGTGGCCAAAGTATTGGAGTTTCAGCTTTAGCATCATTCCATCCAAAGAACACCCAGGACTTATCTCCTTCAGAATGGACTGGTTGGATCTCCTTGCAGTCTAAGGGACTCTCAAGAGTCTTCTCTAACACCAAAGTTCAAAAGCATCAATTCTTTGGCGCTCAGCTTTCTTCACAGTCCAACTCTCATATCCATACATGACCACTGGAAAAACCATAGCCTTGACTAGATGGAACTTTGTTGGCAAAGTAATGTCTCTGCTTTTGAATATGCTATCTAGGTTGGTCATAACTTTCCTTCCAAGGAGTAAGGGTCTTTTAATTTAATGGCTGCAATCACCATCTGCAGTGATTTTGGAGCCCCCAAAAATAAAGTCTGACACTGTTTCCACTGTTTCCCCATCTATTTCCCATGAAGTGATGGGACCAGATGCCATGATCTTCATTTTCTGAATGTTGAGCTTTAATTCAACTTTTTCATTCTCCTCTTTCAATTTCATCAAGAGGCTCTTTAGCTCCTCTTCACTTTCTTCCATAAGGGTGGTGTCATCTGCATATCTGAGGTTATTGATATTTGTCCCAGCATTCTTGATTCCAGCTTGTGCTTCTTCCAGCCCAGCATTTCTCATGATGTACTCTGCATATAAGTTAAATAAACAGGGTGACAACATACAGCCTTGACATACTCCTTTTCCTATTTGGAATCAGTCTGTTGTTCCATGGCCAGTTTTAACTGTTGCTTCCTGACTTGCATATAGGTTTCTGAAGAGGCAGGTCAGGTGGTCTGGTATTCCCATCTCTTTCAGAATTTTCCACAGTTTATTGTGATCCACACAGTCAAAGGCTTTGTCATAGTCAATAAAGCAGAAATAGATGTTTTTTCTGGAACTCTCTTCCTTTTCCCATGATCCAGCGGATGTTGGCAATTTGATCTCTGGTTCCTCTGCCTTTTCTAAAACCAGCTTGAACATCTGGAAGTTCATGGTTCATGTATTGCTGAAGCCTGGCTTGGAGAAATTTGAGCATTACTTTACTTGTGTGTGAGATGAGTGCAATTGTTCAGTAGTTTGAGCATTCTTTGTTGTTGCCTTTCTTTGGGATTGGAATGAAAAAGGACCTTTTCCAGTCCTGTGGCCACTGCTGAGTTTTCCAAATTTGCTATAATGAGGACCATATGACCTGAAATAGTGATAACAAGGATGTACAGCAACTGGAACTCTCATGAATTGCTGTTGAGAGCAAAAATGCTGCAGCCATTTTGGAAACAGATGGACAGTTTCTTATGAAGCTGTACATATACTTACCATACAAGCCAGCAATTCCACTACTGGATATTTACTCAAAATAAATGAAGATTTGTATGTAAATGTTCCTAGCAACTATATCCATAATAATCAGAATTTGGAAAAAGCCAAATATCTATCAGTTGATGAATAGATAAATCGTGGTACATGCATGCAATGGAATCCTGCTTTGATACATGCAGCTCTGAATCTTAAAAGCATTGTATTATTATTATTTTTTAATTTTATTTTATTTTTAAACTTTACAAATTGTATTAGTAAGAAGCCATATAAAAAAGACTATGCACTGTACTATTCCATACACACAAAATTCTGGAAAGGCAAAACTTTAGTGAACAGATTCATAGTTGCTAGAGGGTAGAGAATGGAAAGATGCTATTAATTCCAAAGGGTAGGGGGAGAATTTTTGATATGGTAGGATGTTCTGTATCCTCATTTTTCAAAGCTCATTAAATTTCACACCTATTGGACCGAAGGCTGAGCCTCAAAGAATTGAGGCTTTTGAACTGTGGTGCTAGAGAAGACTCTTGAGCATCCCTTGGCCAGCAAGGAGATCAAACCAGTCAATCCTAAGGGAAATCAACCCTGAATATTCATTGGAAGGACTGATGTTAAAGCAGAAGCTCTGATACTTTGGCCACCTGATGCAAAGAGCTGACTCATTGGGAAAAAACTCTGATAGTGGGAAAAATTGAGGGAAAGAGGAGAAGTGGGTGATAGAGAATAAGATAGTTAGATAGCATCATTGACTCAATGGACATGAGTTTGAGCAAACTCTGGGAGATAGTGAAGGACAGCGAAGCCTGAGATGCTGCCGCCCATGGGGTCACAAAGAGCTGGACACAACTTAGCAACTGAATAACCACAACAAAATTTAATATATTTCATTGTGTATACATTATACTTCAGTAAAGTTGGCCTAATCCTAAGGAATGATCTCATTTTGGACAAGCTGAGTTTAATGTTTAAATCAGATATCCACATGATGTTGTTTAATACGAAACCCAAGAGAGGACAAATGTCCGAACTCAAGTTCCTGATCAAGTCATTAGCATATAGATGGTGAAAGTGGTCATGGGTTGCACAAGAGAAAATAATTAAAGTGAAAAAATAAAGGTGGTCAAGGATGGGGCCTCATGTAATGCTCACATTTCAGGGATGTTTTATCACTTAATTTGACTGAACTGAATGGTTAGATCCAATTATTACCAAATCAATTCAGCCAGATTAGCAAGTATAGAAAAGTTAATGATTTTTTTACTGTGTTAAAATGCCAAAATTGGCAGAATGTGCATTGACCAATGACTGTAAATGGCTCTCAAAAGCTTATATTAATAGATACAGATATCTTGAAGTATCAGCTATTCTCAGGAATGAGAATAAACATTTGAAAGCAGATAGAATATTTAAGGATAATATCAAACAAGCAATAGAGATCTTTTACTTTCTAGTGCTGATTGTAAAGATTTGGCTACTCTTTATTTACTACTTTTTGTGTTATTTTGCTGTAAAGATTCCTGGAAATTATCAAAGATAAAACATATGTCAGCTAACTCTTTTCCAAATTGCATTTGTTTTACTTATGTATTTATGATTCATTAGTTTTAAAACACATAAAAATTCAGTGTCGTATACGTAAATTCAGCTAAAATTATGACCTTCTATTTTGTCTTTGAAGTAAGGCTACTTCAAATTGACATTCTTTTTGGACTCCAATTTCTGACTCCATTCAAGTTGACAAACTGCACATATATAATGTTTTATTTTTATGACCTTTAATAGAATTTTCAGTTCATTTATATTACTCATTAATTTTACCAGTAAATTTTCTGAAACTCTGAACTAAGTCCTTTATATGGAAGCTAGCAACTCAGTATTTGTTGTATTTATTTTCTAAGTTAATTCTCTAAATCTATTAAAAGCAAAAAATTTGAAAGTCTAATTTTTGTTTTTATCAGAACATTATATACATGTTACATGTGATTTTTTATCTTCTATTGTACTAAAAAGATACATGCTTTACCTGAATTTGCCACAAAAGAACAGAAGATTTAGTAGAAAATCATATTGAGGACCTCTTTCCTTAATTCTGAAACAGAGATTTCTTTCTTTTTCAGAGGTCAGTACAGTGCATTTTATTGAATCATATTTTCTTGTTTCTGAGTATATTCAGGAGGCTGAAAGAAGAGCTCATAAAACCCTAAGAGATACCTCTCTACACTGCTACTATTTAAGAGAATTGTACTACCAATGTCTCTCCTTAAACTACTGTAAATCCTGAAGTAGGTGAAAAGAATGCTGCAACTCTATAGCTGATTGAAAGAGGGAGCTGAAGCACATCGGGGAGTTTCCATAGGCTAATGTGAGGGATATCTCAAACCTCAGTAGGCATTGGCATCAAATCTGCTAATAGGGAGTGCTCCATACAAGAGAGCAGTCTGTTGGTCCATAACCAGTTATTTACCATTGAGGGCCAGAAATCAGGCCACCTGTGCTCAAGTCAAAACTTCACCTAAGGAATTACTTTTCCAGTTCTTTATGAAGCCAACTGCATATCCTTGCATTGGAAGTGCTAGGAGCTAGTGTCAGAGATGACTTCCTCTATGCATTTAGTGTATCCTTCCAAGAAATCTTCTTTACATACAGTAAATTGTGGAAGTCTCCTCCCTAATGCCCTATGGAAGCTGAGTCACGGAGAGAATGATTAAAAACAAGATGCACCTAAGCAAATAACAGAAACTGAAATATCAAAGTGATATTTGTAACGAGGTCTGGACATAACAAAATTCTCAAGAAGTTATTTAAATATTGACACTTTTAGGTTGTATCTTCATATGTTTAGATCTGCTATTTTCCATAAATTGTATCTCATCAAGCACATAATAAAAATAACAATTTTAAATAAACCTCATGAGGAAAGAAATCTTATTCAATACAGCTCAGCTTCAGAGAAGTTAAGCTAATTGAGTAAAGTACTTTTTTCTTATGGCTAACCCCTTTTAACAAAGCCAGGATTATTTGAAGTTTCTAAATCCTAGACCATGTCAAAATCAACATTTATAAAAAGGGGTAGAATGATACACTCAGAAAATTAGGAAAATTATGACACTATGGGGTAATAGTAAGATAAGTTGGAGTATTTCAGTTCAGTTCAGTTCAGTCACTCAGTCGAGTCCAAATGTTTGTGTGACCCCAAGGACTGCAGCACGCCAGGCTTCCCTGTTGATAACAAACTCCTGGAGCTTACTCAAACTCATGTCCACTGAGTTGGTGATGCCATCCAACCATCGCATCCTCTCTCATCCCCTTCTCCTCCCACCTTCAATCATTCCCAGCATCAGGGTCTTTTCAAATAAGTCAGTTCTTCGCATCAGGTGGCCAAAGTATTGGAGTTTCAGCTTCAGCATCAGTCCTTCCAACGAACACTCAGGACTGATCTTCTTTAGGACTGACTGGTTGGATCTCCCTGAAGTCCAAGTGACTCAAGAGTCTTTTCCAACACCACAGTTCAAAAGCATCAGTTCTTCGGCACTTAGTTTTCTTCACAGTCCAACTCTCACATCCATACATGACCACTGGAAAAAACATAGCTTTGACTAGACAGACCTTTGTTGGTAATGTTTCTGCTTTTTAATATGCTCCCTAGGTTGGTCATAATTTTTCTTCCAAGGAGCAGCATCTTTTAATTTCATGGCTGCAGTCATCATCTGCAGTGATTTTGGAGCCCCCCAAAATAGTTTCTCACTGTTTCCATTGTTTCCCCATCTATTTGCCATGAAGTGATGGGACCAGATGCCATGATCTTAGTTTTCTGAATGTTGAGTTTTAAGCCAACTTTTTCAGTCTCCTCTTTCACTTTCATCAAGAGGCTCTTTAGCTCTTCTTCACTTTCTGCCATAAGGGTGGTGTCATCTGCATATCTGAGGTTATTGATATTTTTTCCAGCAATCTTGTGCTTCCTACAGCCCAGCGTTTCTCATGATGTACTCTACATATAAGTAAATAAGCAGAGTGACAATATACAGTCTTGATGTACTCCTTTCATCCTATGTAATATGATATAACCCCTTTTCTGTGTTCCCAAGAGAAAAAAACCTTGAAAACCCTACATTACTTGCATATTTATGGAGGAAATTTGATTCTCTTTTCGCATCACAAAAGATGACATTTTGAATCTGACATTATCTTGAGAATAGTGCAGCTCAGTTCTCTTATCTTTAGAATTTTTTAGTGGTGATGATTATGTGAATGAAACTTTCTCCAAGAACTGAATCTCAAGGATCTTAGAGACTTGTTTGTGATAACTACGTCTATAATAGGCAAAAGTACCAGTGATGAAAGGATACTCTGAAAGGGATTACATTCCTTGTTTTTCTCTCTCAGAGAAAGAGGAGGACTTCACCTAAGCAGAGTCAGGAAAGCACCGAGGAACGGATCTTGTGTGCCATTTTTATGATGCAAGAGTATAACAGAAAGGTCTTTGTCATAAGGGAAACAAATGTAATGGAATTTTTTCTTTGACTAAACAACACCAGGCCCTTCTCATGGCTTTCAGAGTTCTAATTTGATTTGAGTGGAAAAACTAGGTTACCAGTAGCTATGATGTTTGAAACTCAGATTTACCGTGGTGAGCTCACCTATCCTCGAACCTAGTGACTTTAGCTGAAGTCAGTGAATGAATTAATAGCTGAAACATAGAGTAATCAGAAACGCAAGTGCCTTATAAGAAAAAAAAAAATAAAAAAGAGAATACGTCATTTCTTTGTTTTCCACATGTACTATTAATGACTATTTTTACAAAGAGTAAAAATGACTATTGCACAAAGATTCCCTGGCACCTCATGGATTTCCTGGCACCCAATGCCCACAGGAGGTCCCCAAGACAGGCATTATTACACATGGGGAAACTGAGGCTTGGAGAAGCTGAGTGATTGATTGTATAGGGCTCCACAGTTAACAGGAGAGAGCCAAGATTCCTCCAGAACTTAGACTTTCCAGAACGTGGCACCATCTCCATTTTTTCTAGCTGATGCAATTGTGTTAGAATTTTGAAGAGAAAACTAAAACCTGCCATTGGGATCATATCCACTCACTTCAAATTTGACACTTTCCTTCTCTGGGTGCTGTTTTCTCCTCTATGGCCTGAAAGGCTTAGACTCTGTCCCCTGGTCCTTCCCTGGTTTCTATGGAAACCTGGGGGACCCAGAAATTTCCTTAAAGGTTACTCGGGCCGGATGGGGCTGAAAGTCCAGGAACCTGGTCTCTGTCCTGCCTCATTCTGCATTCACATTTCTTTGTATTCTATGTGTAGTTTCGTTTAAGGAAGAGTTTCTGCTGCTTGATGATGTTGACAGCCTGCAGCCTGAGCATCTCTCCTGCTCTGTGAGTCTGAGACTGGACCACCCGCAGTCTGCTTTGTGGGCTGAGAACAGGGCCCAAGTACAGCCACCAGTGTGAGGCAGAGCAGAATGACCCAGGCTATTTGATCAAACCCAAAGAATTACGGGCGTGATGAAACTACATCACAGTGTGTAAAACCATAGGCAGCACATTTATGGTTAAAGAAAAGTGTTCTGTCCCACACTCGTGTTAACTGCTGTACCCAGGTCAGTGACAGATACCGCAGGGGACAGGAAAGGATGCCTGAATGTGCTCATCAGCCACATTCAGCCCCCACCCAACCTGGAGCCTTGCAGTGCCTGGGGAAGTCAGAAATTATGGCTGGAGTGTGGAGATGCACAGAAAATACAACATAGTTATTGTCAACTCTCAGGGAGGTGTGCTTCAGTGATAAATGGCCACTTGGCCTTTTGCCCTGAGAACTGTTTAAGAGGCGGTGGTAAATGACAGTCTAAGATCACCCTGCTCATGAGGGGCAGGGTGGGAATTTGCAAGGTTCTCAGTCCAAAATGCCTGGATAAGGAAATGGCAACCCACCCAATACCCTTGCCTGGAAAATCCCATGGACAGAGAATCCTGGTAGGCTACAGTCCATGGGGTCACAAAGAGTTGGACACAACTGAGCAAGTTCACTTCAGACACTTTTTTTAGAGTTTAGTATAACTTGAGAGTAAATTTTAAGACAAGTGCATGGTGGTCCTTCAGCCTCATACTTTCAGAATTATTTTCATGTAAGAGAGGCACTTTTTTGTTGTTCAGTTGCTAAGTCATGTCCAAGTTTAACATGGGTTTAATAATTATATTTCTCTGTGGTCTTGTTCTACCAGATAGGTGTGTGTATGTGTGTGGTCAGTCATGTCTGATTCTTTGCGACCCCATGGATTATAGTCACCAGGCTCCTCTGTCCATAGAATTCTCCAGACAAAGCACCAGAGTAAGTTGCCATTCCATTCTCCAGAGGATCTTCTGGATGCAGGGCTCAAACCCACATCTCCTACATCTTGTACACTGGCAGGCAGATTCTTTACCACCAAGCCACTTGGGAATAGGACTAGACCATCATTGCTGACAGTGAAGTCAGCTAACCAAATGGTTGGTTTAATTGTCTATAAAGATAAAAATTTCTTTTAAATCTATTCTCTATAAAACAGCTTAATACCTTTTAATATATTTTAAAATACAGTCATCCCGTTAGTGCTTGTTTCAAAGGATATGTAAGTTTTAACAATTTGGGAAGCAGTTTGATGCTGGAGACGTTACAAAACCATTTCTTACGGGACAAGACCTTGTATTTCATGGTGCACAGTGGCCTGATAATTCCTAGGTTTCAGTGGCCCAGGTAGATAATGGGAAACTCAGGAAGGTCAGAAGAGAGAAAAGATTTATCCTCAAGTAGGAAAGATAACCATGTTCCAAGAACTGAAGTATTTCTGGTGACCTGACTTTTCTTAAAAGGAGACTTTAGTAAAAAAGAAATCATTAACCATTTGGGGAGATCTTGAGGGCATTGATAATTGGGACTGAGAAATATAGGTTCAAAAGTCAGCTCTTATCTAGAAATGCTAAAAGAAACCTCGTAAAAATGGTTGACTCTACAAAACACAGGAAGAACATCTAGAATTTATTACACTAGAAATATCAATGGCATATGTGCTATAAAATAAAAGTTCCTATAATTCTCTGGTTGTTTGACAATTCTAAATGAATTCTTGTACCTAGAAATACATTCTGTAAATAAGTTATGAAATCCCCTTGTAGTCATTTTGATATGGTATTAGCATGACATTTGTCACTAATATGATGCAAATATATTGTTTATACACTTAGAACACCAGTAAATTTGATATGACATTAAAATATGTAGCTAAATGTCCCTGGTGTCAGTTATGGTTCATTTAGACAACTGTCTTTGAATAAATAAATAGCTGAGTTGATGGCACCTTTTAATTTTTTTCCTCGACTTGATTTAATAGATTATTGCCTCTCTCCATGCTATTTGAAATGTTTTTCTCATTCATTTACAACATAAATTAACATGTCATTTTTTTTTCATGAATTTTTGAGAGCAGATAGGATAGTGACAGTACTAGTACAGTGTGCATCTGTATACACATTTCAAGGTTTTAAATAAGTCATTTGAAGAAAAATTAGCCTAGAAGAGCATCTGTCATGCTATGAGATTATTGCAGCTAGAACTGCAGTGTCACCATTAGAAAATGAAACAATGCCAGAGTTGTAGTAAAACAAAAGTCAGCTCTTGAAATAGCAGCTGCCGGCTGTTTTTACTTTGCATAGTCTGAGGTTATCATTTGACCTTGACAGAAAGTGCTTCTGTGAGTATTGATCAATGTGATTCCTGATAACCTTTTCACATTTGTAAAATCCATGAACTTCTTTTGTTTATGGCACTTGAATAAATAAAGATAGTAAATTTAAAGTAAATACAGCTTTCAACTGTTGGAGAGTAATATAGTCTTTTATTTGTATATAACATGATGATTATGCTCTGTATGTTAAAATACTTGACATTCATTATGATGTTTTAAAATTAATTTCTCTTAATATTTGTAAATTCTATTATTCTGTATTTTTATTGATTACTGTTTTATCTGACTAAATAAAGCTTCAATGTTTGCATGTTCTTTTTCTTCAATGATCTGTTTATTGCTCTAAAGCTCTCCAGTTTTCCTCAGGGTTCACATAATAATCAATCTAGAATCAGCCAATGCTGGGGACCTGGGTTTGATCTCTAGGTTGGGAAGATTCCCTGGAGGAAGGCATGGCAACCAATTCTAGTATTCTTACCTGAAGAATCCCCATGGACAGAGGAGCCTGGCGAGCTATAATCCATGGGGTCACAGGGAGTCAGCACAGAATCACCCGATATTTTCTGTTTTAACTTGTGTTCATTATGCTTAAGATACTTTGGTAGCCTCTATATCTAGACAGTTGTACCTAATAATCCTCTCTCCATAAATGGATTTATTGCCAATTCTAGATGACAAGACATACATAACCCAACCAATGAACTTAATTTACCTAAATCTGCAAGACATTTCTCATGGCTGCTCTTCTCTCTAGAATATTGTCATGCAGGTCTCCTCTGATTTGGTAATACCTCCATTCTTTCAAGCAGTTTAAAAAAATGTATTTATCTTTATAATTGTTCTCTGTGATATAATTATTCTGAAACAAGCTAGTCTGCCATTTGGAAGACAATTCTCCCATTAATCAGAAAAAAAGATTTTTATATTATCTTTTACTAGTCCTATTTTAATTTTTTTTCATTTATTCCTTAGGAATATATTGATTTCTCACATAGGAGCCTTGTATATTCTCATGTTTTATCTTCTCTTGCATTATTTTAGGTTCTTTGAATTTTTCTCTGAATCCTGAGAAAATTTCTATTTTTTTTTTTTTTTTCTCTACTTAACTAAGCTGAATTCTTGGAAGTCAATTCTATTTGTACAGACTGTAGTTGGGAATGTTATCTTTTTGTTGTTGTCAGTCATTTTAACCTTATTTATCTTAGTGTCTTTACATTTATTCTGATATTTAAAAATGTTTTTCCTGTTCTCTCCTTTTGGATGTCTGTCTCCTGCTACTTTAAATAACTATGTCTTTTTTGATTACAAATAGTTTTCTAAATATTTATGTCTTTGTAACATATTTAGAAAGAAGTTAGTTCTCTGAATGTTCACTGCTGCTGCTACTGCTAAGTCACTTCAGTCGTGTCCGACTCTGTGCAACCCCTCAGACGGCAGCCCACCAGGCTCCCCTGTCCCTGGGATTCTCCAGGCAAGAACACTGGAGTGGGTTGCCATTTCCTTCTCCAACGCATGCAAGTGAAAAGTGAAAATGAAGTTGCTCAGTAAGTGTCCGACTCTTTGTGACCCCATGGACTGCAGCCTACCAGGCTCCTCCATCCATGGGATTTTCCAGGCAAGAGTACTGGAGTGGGTTGCCATTGTTCACTAAAGAGGTCCAATTTTTTTCCCCAAGCTTTTTTCATAAAGTTTATGTTTAACTTTCTCATTTCTCCTTCTTAAACATAAACTCCTGACCAGTAGAAAATAGGTGGCTATAAAATCATTGTTTTTACACTTTGTTCAACTGGATAGTTGTCATATATATTCTCTGTTGCATTGATTGAGTTCACTGTGGTACCCAAGCACTCATTCTAATTCCTCGAGACTGACAGGAATTCATCCATGGTCCAGCAGATATTTATTTGGATTCTGCTACATTCCTGAGGGCAGCATCATCTACCTACACAGACTGGTTCTCTCTCATTTTTGTCCAGCGTATTATATGGAAGACTTTAATTGACTGCCTCCAGGATTTACTTTTGCCTTTCTAATACTATACGTCATTTGAGGGTACTATATTTTCTTTTTTTTATTTTTAATTTTATTTTATTTTTAAACTTTACAATATTGTATTAGTTTTGCCAAATATCAAAATGAATCTGCCACAGGTATACATGTGTTCCCCATCCTGAACCCTCCTCCCTCCCCATACCATCCCTCTGGGTCGTCCCAGTGCACTAGCCCCAAGCATCCAGAATCGTGCATTGAACCTGGACTGGCAACTCGTTTCATACATGATATTATACATGTTTCAATGCCATTCTCCCAAATCTTCCCACCCTCTCCCTCTCCAACAGAGTCCATAAGACTGTTCTATACATCAGTGTCTCTTTTGCTGTCTCGTACACAGGGTTATTGTTACCATCTTTCTAAATTCCATATATATGCGTTAGTATACTGTATTGGTGTTTTTCTTTCTGGCTTACTTCACTCTGTATAATAGGCTCCAGTTTCATCCACCTCATTAGAACTGATTCAAATGTATTCTTTTTAATGGCTGAGTAATACTGCATTGTGTATATGTACCACAGCTTTCTTATCCATTCATCTGCTGATGGACATCTAGGTTGCTTCCATGTCCTGGCTATTATAAACAGTGCTGCGATGAACATTGGGGTACACGTGTCTCTTTCCCTTCTGGTTTCCTCAGTGTGTATGCCCAGCAGTGGGATTGCTGGATCATAAGGCAGTTTTATTTCCAAGTTTTTAAGGAATCTCCACACTGTTCTCCATAGTGGCTGTACTAGTTTGCATTCCCACCAACGGTGTAAGAGGGTTCCCTTTTCTCCACCCCCTCTCCAGCATTTATTGCTTATAGACTTTTGGATCGCAGCCATTCTGACTGGCATGAAATGGTACCTCATAGTGGTTTTGATTTGCATTTCTCTGATACTGAGTGATGTTGAGCATCTGGAGTCCTGAATTTCCAAATCAACCACTATCATTTATTCCCCTGTATATTCTATCTTGGGAATTTCATTATCTGAATGCAAGTTATAGGTCTCTTGTGTTTCTTCCTCCAGCATTTCTTCCCACCTCTTTGTTCTCATTTTAGATTCTCATTCATATTTTTTTTTTCTGTCATGAAGACCACAATTTATCTTGCCTTCTTTTAAATTGTAACTCAGTTGACCATATATCTTAGGTCTCAGTTTGCTTAGAACTGACTAGTTTGCTCTTGGCATCCCAGCCAAATAATTATGCTGTTCCTTTCCCTTAGTGGTACTTAGATAGAGACAACTTTTTGATCATTCTAATTCTTGACCACTAAATTTTACTTTTAAGAAATGACTTTATATACACACTGCAGTATGGTTCTACCTTGACATTTTATTGCTTTGCATTTTTTATGTCACAACAAAAACAGCAAATGAGAATAATAATATTTAAAGTTTTTCTTCTAGTGTTCCCCTTTTATTCTTTTAAATATTTGTATGCCTTAGGACAAAAACCTTATTTTAGCACAACCTGAAACAAACAAATTACAGAGAAGGCAAAAGAGCTGAGTTTGTGAAATGTTCAGTCAAATTTGCTTGAAGAATTGGTTTAGAGAAACTTCAGATTAACCTTCAAACCTTATAAGTCTTATCTATACAAAGAAACTAGACACTTAAGTGGTGCCCATTACTAATAACAGTGCTTTTTAGTAAAATACATATAGAAATAGCTTCTAGCTGTCATTATTATAGATTTTTATTTTTAATCCTTAGAAAATGTTAATAAGCATATCAGAAAATGCCATTCTTTTCTTGAGCCACTCTATCTGTTAAACTCAGAATGAATTTAAAGCAATCATAGGAATAGACTTATCTCTCTGCAAAGAAATCCAAAGTCATAGATATGTTCCTTTTTGTTGGATTAAGGAATGAATCCGTGTTTAACTTTAATTTTTAAATAGGGAGCATTGCAACAGATACTACCAAATCTGTGTAATAAGAACTATTCTCTTATGATGTTTTTAAAAGCTTTGGATACATATTTCAAATAAATATATATAAAATTAAAATTTGCTTATAGAGCATATGCCACTTCCAGCAGCTGCATTAATGATATATGATTGATGAAATAGTAGTATGTCTATTAAAAAAAAGAAAACAACTGCCAGCCTTTTTGGCATCTAAAGTGTATATTTTAAAACAGGAATATATTTGAGCAATAGGTATCCAGTTTCTGCAAACTGAATGTTCTTGAACCTAGAGCCAGTATTTAAACCATTTTCATCACTTAAAATAGAAATCATTTCATATACTGTGTACAGTTGTAGGACTTGTTTTAAATGGTGCAAGCCATTTCACCTATAGATTTGATTAAGAAGTAAAAAATTAGTTATTTAAAGCTCTTAAAATATTTGTTTCTAGTCAAAGGGCTAAAATGAGGACGATCCTTAGGGATTATTTCAGGGGTTCTCAGTGGTTCACACTGGTAAGCTTCCAGGAGCAATCCTCTGACTTTCACTTTCCAGCCTTTATCCAGGGTGATATCTCAAGGGCTTATATCATAGATCTTTCAGGAAAACATAGAAGTCTTATGTATAGGAATGATTTAGTCATTCAGATACTACTTAAATGATAACCTTGAAGACAAAGAACACAGACAAATAATAAGCAGACAATTATCTTACAAGGTCAAAAATAAACTCAACATATACTTTAATACAGAGCCACTTGTCCATCCAACACAAATACTTAATGTTTATAAACAACTATACCCAGAATGAATATACAATGAACCCAATTCCTGTGCGTCTTTAATAAAATTTTAGAAAGTGCAAGAGGTTATTCTTAGAGGCAGGTGGATTAGCAAGAACAAGAACGGAAGTGAAACAAGACAAACATGTTAAAACAACAGAGAAGACTGCCATATTGTAAAACAAAAATTGCCCTTTCTTCCTGACACTAATGGCTGTTTTAGCTTGGATCTTATATATCTTTGCCGATATATCACCTACCTATCATTGTACTGTCTTAACCACTGAGATTCGTTTTCTTGAGGTCAAAATTATCCAGATTATTGCTAAAATCAATAACACTTTTTTCATTTCTATTATCTTCAGTCTCTCAGATATTTTCACAGAGAAGGTCACTCCTGTCCTCCATTGGCTTCTGCAGCATTCAAAAATCCTGGCGCTCTGACCCATGTCATTTTTCTCTCCAGTTTCAATGATCCCTTTTTTTCCTCCCACAGCCCTCCTCTTACTATCTGTAACTGTTGAGTACAACATGGATCCGGCTCTTCCCTACTTTTTTCCCTCTTTGCCCTCTTCAGGGAGTTCACTCATTCCTCTGGCTTCAGCTATTGCCACACTAATGACAGCTTCTAAATAGGAAGCATAATGATCGAAATGGGATGAATGGCATCTGTCTAAAGGGCGCAAATCTGAAGGTCTCACTTAAAGAAATGAAGCAAGCAGTACTTGATTTGTTCTGCAGTAGAGCTTGATATAGAATGAAGATCAAGTTTTTATGTTTGTTCACTTTCTTCTTGTTTTTTTAAAGAAAATCTTTTTGCCATTTTAAGTAATTTGCCATAAAAATAGCAAACAGATTAATAACTTAATATCAAAGGAAGTGGTATGAAAAAAGTGTAAGTTGAAAATGCATTGGTATTTTCCATTTGTAGCTCAAAAGTTTTTTTCTTCATACTTTGTAGGTTTTCCAATAATATCATAAATATTATTTAAAATATCACACAAAAGGAGATTTTTAAGGAGGCTTTTCACTTAGAGTCAATATATTCAGTTTAGGATATTTGAATCAACTTCTTTGGGCCTGAATCTGCTTATTACATGTGGTTCTTGGCCTGGGAGTTACTTCTCATTTTTTTTTTTTTTTTTAAGGATGGAAAATTATTACGTTGCCTGAAAGCTTTGAGCAAAGATGAATTCTTCTAATGTTGTCCACATTGTAGTTGATACTATGCTCAAAGAATATCAGTTGTGAAATTTCCATTCAGAAAATCATATAGCAGGTATGAGGAGGGACATTTTTTGTTTTATTTCATAATTTATTTTTTGTTTTATTTCATAATTTATTACATGGTTATAAGACAGATTTCATTGGAACAGAACAAATAGATGAGACCCTTCCTTCTTTTTCTATTCATTTCAGAGGAAAGTGATGTTTTTATTTATTTTTTCTCCTAGGGTAGTAAATATAGTGAATTCTTTTTTCAATTTTCTGTGGTTCCCCATATTTGTATTAATGCTTTTGCTGACAACCTCTGTGACACTAAAGTTGCAATCCAAGAAATAAGTATCTAATTTTCCATTGTATTCCAAAATAGAACAGCATACTATTGAAAACATTTTACAAGCAATTTCAAGAAACTACCAGACACTTTTTTTTTTTTTGAATTATACCTTTTCTAGTCGAGATGGTAGCTGGACACCAGGCATCAGTCAAGAAAAAAGGGTAAGAGTAAAATGTGCCAACTATTCAGCACAGTTTTAGAAAGATGCATTCTCAGAAACACCAGTGTTTACATAGCACTGATTGGAATATTGTCAAATGGTTACCCTTATTTTCAATGGATGTGGGGTCTTTCTGTACATATCCCCATGTTAAGAGGAAATGGTTATTGGGTAGGTAACTAGCATTTTGTTCAACAACCCTGAACGCTTATCTCATGGCCAAATTTGCATGCATTTTCCATTTATGTCTTACAAGGTAGATATTGTTAACATTCTCTTTTTACAGATGAGGGAGTGGAGGTTTAGGCAGGCTAAATAACTCACCCAGTCACACGGGTAGCAGGGTAGAACCAGGAATGGAACTTATTTCTACTTGCAACAGCTGCGAAACTCTTACTCACTTGACCTCATTGCCTCTGAACTCATGCTCCAGGTCTCTTGTTGGTTTTATTTCAGGAAACCAGCTCTGGATTCCAATGATGAATTAATTCCTCTGAAGGGCAGAGAGGGAACCTGGGCTGACGTACAAATGCAGTAACCTTTTAAAAAATTCATAGGCCTAAGATGTCGGCAAAGACTTATCTGCTTGCTTTGCTGTTTCTTGATCTGTTCAGCAGACAGAGCACTATGACTTGGCCTAATACTGTGGAAAGTATTTAAAGATAGAAAGAACGTCTCTCCATGAAATGAAATTTTAAATATTATGTTTCTGATAGTTGAGGCATTTTACAAATCTGCACAGGTTCATTTTTTTTTTTTTTTTTTAATTCTGGATCAATTGGTAGATAGTTGGAATAGCAGATACTATTGGTAGTCTAGCCCCAAACTTGTTCCCAGTCCCCTTGTCTCTTCTTTGCCTCTACCACATGGGCTGAGAAAGTTGCATGATTCCTTTCACAGTCTCTCTTTACGTGATGAATGGCCAAGTGATACAGTTCTGGTTAATTGCATATAAAAAGAAGCCTCTTAGGGATTTATCTCAGAAATCTTTCACTGGCTTGGTAAAGAGAATAGATATAGTAGACACCTTCCTTCCTTCCTTATGCTTGGATTTAGATCCAATGACTGGAGCTAGAGCAGCCATTTTGAAATCATAGATATTCACAGAGATATTGTTCTTGATATCACTGAATTGGTAAATCAATGCCTACTTTCATACTCCTTATTTTCCTTATCTATTCTTAGTCATGTTATTTTTTACTTTTCTCAAAGTTATTTCTGATTAAAATATTTGGTTATTTCCTTTCAATAATGGACACAGCAATTCATGGGATTTTTTATTAAAAAAATAAACAAAAATGTGGGGTATATTGGCTTGCTGCTGCTAAGTCACTTCAGTCGTGTCCAACTCTGTACGACCTCATAGACAGCAGCCCACCAGCCTCCGCTGTCCCTGGGATTCTCCAGGTAAGAACACTGGAGTGGGTTGCCATTTCCTTCTCTGATGCATGAAAGTGAAAATTGAAAGTGAAGACGCTCAGTCGTGTCCGACTCCTAGTGACCCCATGGACTGCAGCCCACCAGGTTCCTCCGTCCATGGGATTTTCCAGGCAAGAGTGCTGGAGTAGGCTGCCATTGCCTTCTCCCATATATTGGCTTAGGAGAGCCAATTCCTATATGCCCTTTTAGACCTGGAAAGTAAATGAATTACATAATAAATTTATACAGTCACAAAGGAATTGCAAATATGGCTCATTGATGAATAATTGTTTGGTTCAACAGGATTTTCCTGTAGAGATAAAACAAGAATGAGATGTTAGCAAAAAGTGGATTGCCTTCATAGCATATAGTTATTGTGACAGTCCAAAATGGAATAAATCTGTTGTCAGTTCCAGCTACTATAACAAAATACCATTGACAAAAGAGTTTTATTTCTCATGGTTCTGGAGACTTGGAAGTACAAGGTCAAGGTGCAAGCTATTTCCATTCCTTGTGAGAACTCTCCCTGGCTTGCAAATGACCTTGTTCTTGCTATGTCCTCATGGGAGAAAGAGACAGAGCTCTGGTGACTCAATTTTTTGGGGGTAGTGGTGTCATCATGAGGACTCTACCTTCATGATATTGTTTGGATCTAATTATATCTCAAAGCCCTCACATCAAATACTATCACATTGGATATTAGAATTGTAATATATGAATTTTGGAAGGACATAAGCATCAGTCTGTAGCATTTGTCTTTGAATTCAGGCATTAACAGAGATTCTTGGCTCAGCCTACCTTGAAAAGAAGTCAAATCTATTCACTCTTCATGGGAGGCCTGAAATTAATAATGATCCATTACAAACACGGGTCATATCCATATATGGGTAATAGTATTTTCAATATAACATTTTCTTACTCAACATTTCATCCAGACCAAAAGGAGAAAAAAAGAATTTTTGAGCAAAAAATATAGGTTATTTTTTATTTATTGGTTTTTCTAACCAGAACAGTCTTTTAGTTCTTTCTCCATTTCAGTATTATTTGAGAACCTTGAATTATGTCTAAATTTTTCTCAGCTCTAAAATTATGGTATAGGTAAATAAGAGGGTGTATCCTTTTATTTCATAAACTTGACTATTCATATAAAATATCTTTGTTTTCATTTTCTATCTTATGTAGTTCATGAGAATTGTGACTGAGAACTTGGTATTTAGAAACTAAATTTAGAATTTAGACTGTACACTGACCTAAATGAGAGAAAGGCAAAAGGGATGCTTCAGATAGTGAATGTTATGATATTTAATAGGCAGTCTTGATAGGCCTTGGTAACCTACTTTGTGTGGTAATGATGATGGAGAAAAAGTGGGAGTGATTTTATTAGAGTTGGGGGGTTTTCAGATTTTGGTTTTTCATGATGATGAGTGGCCTTGAGACTGCTACCTAGATTTGAGTCAGTTTGGGTCAGTGAGTCAGTTTGTGGACATATTAAATTTGAAGTAAAATGAGGTCGTTAGATAAAGATGTCCAATAAGTAATTCAGATCCTAAAAGATGATGCTGTTGAAGTGATGCACTCAATATGTCAGCTAATTTGGAAAACTTAGCAGTGGCCACAGGACTGGAAAAGTTCAGTTTTCATTCCCATCCCAAAGAAAGGCAATGCCAAAGAATGTTCAAACTACCACACAGTTGCACACATTTCATATGCTAGTAAGATGCTCAAAGCCTTAAAGCTAGGCATCAATAGGTAAGATGCTCAAAGCCTTCAAGCTAGGCATCAATAGTATGTGAAGTGAGAACTTCCAGATGTTCAAGCTGGTTTTAGAAAAGGCAGAGGAACCAGAGATGAACTTGCCAGTATCCACTGGATCATAGAAGAAGCAAAAGAATTCCAGAAAAAATCTGCGTCTGCTTCATTGACTATGCTACAACCTTTGACTGTGTAGATCACAACAATCTGGAAAATTTTTAAAGAGGTGGGAATGTCAGACCAGCTTACCTGCCTCCTGTGAAACCTGTATGCAGGTCAAGAAGCAACATGGAACAATGGACTGGTTCAAAATTGGTAAAGGAGTACTCTAAGGCTATATTGTCACACTGCTTATTTAACTTATATGAAGAGTACATCATGCAAAATGCCAGGCTGGATGAAGCACAAGCCAGAATCAAGGTTGCGGGAGAAATATCAATGAACTCAGATATGCAGATAAAGAGGAATAAGAGCCTCTAGATGAAGGTGAAAGTGAAAAAGCTGGCTTAAACCTCAACATTCAAAAAACTAAGAACATGGCATCTGGTCCCATCACTTCATGGCAAATAGATGGGGAAACAATGGAAACAGTGACGGACTATTTTCATAGGCTCCAAAATCATTGTGGATAGTGACTGCAGCCATGCTATTAAAAGATGCTTCCTGCTTGAAAGAAAAGCTATGGCACACCTAGACAGTGTATTAAAAAGCAGAGACATTACTTTGCTGATAAAGGTCCATATAGTTAAAGCTATGATTTTTTTCAGTAGTCATTTACAAGTATGAGGCCTGGACAATGTAAAAGGCTGAGCACCAAAGAATTGATGCCTTAAAACCATGATGCTTGAGAAGACTGTTGAGAGTCCCTTCGACTGCAAGGAGATCAAACCAGTCAATCCTAAAGGAAATGCGTCCTAAATATTCATTGGAAGGGCTCTCCTGATAACTCAGTTGGTAAAGAATCTGCCTGCAATTCAGGAGACCCTGGTTCAATTCCTGGGTCAGGAAGATCCTCTGGAGAAGGAACATGTTACCCATTCCAGTATTCTTGGGCTTCCCTTTTGGCTCAGCTGGTAAAGAGTCTGTCTGCAATGTGGGAGGCCTGGATTCGATTCCTGGGTTGGGAAGATCCCCTGGAGAAGGGAAAGGCTACCCTCTCCAGTATTCTGGCCTGGAGAAGTCCAAGGACTGTATAGTTCATGGGGTCGCAAAGAGTTGGACGTGATTGAGCAACTTTCACTTCACTTCATTTCATTCATTGGAAGGACAGATGCTGAAGGTGAAGCTCCAGTACTTTGGCTACCTGATGTGAAGAGCTGACTCATTGGAAAAGACCCTGATACTGGGTAAGATTGAAGGCAGGAGGAGAAGGGAATGACAGAGGACAAGATGTTTGAATGGCATCACTGGCTCAATGGACATGAGTTTAAGCAAATTCTGGGAGAAGGTGAAGGACAGAGAAGCCTGGTGTGCTGCAGTCTATGGGGTCACAAAGAATCAGACATAACTGAGTGACTGAACAATGACAAAAGGCTGAGAGAGATGGACAGAAGAAATAATTGTAAAAACATTAACTTGGGAAGATCATTAGTGTTTAGTACTCAGTGGGGGTGTGAAAATTAAAGGCAGAGTAGGTGGAAGATTTGAGAAGGGTTCAAAGTTTTTAATTTACGCACCCAATGGTATGGACCTAACAGAAGCAGAAGATATTAAGAAGAGGTGGCACGAATACACAGAACTGTACAAAAAAGATCTTCACAACCAAGATAATCATGATGGTGTGATCACTTACCTAGAGCCAGACATTCTGGAATGTGAAGTCAAGTGGGCCTTAGGAAGCATCACTACGAACAAAGCTAGTGGAGGTGATGGAATTCCAGTTGAGCTATTTCAAATCCTGAAAGATGATGCTGTGAAAGTGCTGCACTCAATATGCCAGCAAATATGGAAAACTCAGCAGTGGCCACAGGACTGGAAAAGGTCTTTTTCATTCCAATCCCAAAGAAAGGCAATGCCAAAGAATGCTCAAACTACCACACAATTGCAACTCATCTCACACGCTAGTAAACTAATGCTCAAAATTCTCCAAGCCAGGCTTCAGCAATACATGAACCATGAACTTCCAGATGTCCAAGCTGGTTTTAGAAAAGGCAGAGGAACCAGAGATCAAATTGCCAACATCTGCTGGATCATGGAAAAAGCAAGAGAGTTCCAGAAAAACATCTATTTCTGCTTTATTGATTATGCCAAAGTCTTTGACTGTGTGGATAACAATAAACTGTGGAAAATTCTGAAAGAGATGGGAATAGCAGACCACCTGACCTGCCTGTTGAGAAACCTGTATGCAGGTCAGGAAGCAACAGTTAGAACTGGACATGGAACAAAAGACTGTTTCCAAATAGGAAAAGGAGTACGTCGAGGCTGTATATTGTCTCCCTGCTTATTTAACTTACATGCAGAGTACATCATGACAAACGCTGGGCTGGAAGAAACACAAAATGGAATCAAGATTGCTGGGAGAAATATCAATAACCTCAGATATGCAGATGACACCACCCTTATGGCAGAAAGTGAAGAGGAACTCAAAAGCCTCTTGATGAAAGTGAAAGCCTAAAGCTCAACATTCAGAAAATGAAGATCATGGCATCTGGTCCCATCACTTCATGGGAAATAGATGGGGAAACAGTGGAAACAGTGTCAGACTTTATTTTTTGGGCTCCAAAATCACTGCAGATGGTGACTGCAGCCATGAAATTAAAAGATGCTTACTCCTTGGAAGGAAAGTTATGACCAACCTAGATAGCATATTGAAAAGAAGAGACATTACTTTGCCAACAAAGGTCTGTCTAGTCAAGGCTATGGTTTTTCCAGTGGTCATGTATGGATGTGAGAGTTGGACTGTGAAGAAGGCTGAGCACTGGAGAATTGATGCTTTTGAACCGTGGTGTTGGAGAAGGCTCTTGAGAATGCCTTGGACTGGCAGGAGATCCAACCTGTCCATTCTAAAGGAGATTAGTCCTGGGTGTTCTTTGGAAGGACTAATGCTAAAGCTGGAACTCCAGTACTTTGGCCACCTCATGCTAAGAGTTGACTCATTGGAAAAGGCTCTGATGCTGGGAGAGATTGGGGGCAGGAGGAGAAGGGGATGATAGAGGATGAGATGGTTGGATGGCATCACTGACTTGATGGACATAAGTTTGGGTGAACTCCAGGAGTTGGTGATGGACAGGGAGGCCTGGTGTGCTGCAATTCATGGGGTCACAAAGAGTTGGACACCACTGAGCGACTGAACTGAACTAAACTGAAAAGCATGATAAAATTAACTGTAAATAGAAGTATGAGTTCCAGTTTAGGCATTCTTTATTTTGGCTGCCTTTGGAAGATCTACATGGAGAAATACTCTTTTGATAGTTGAAAAGTAAAAAAGGTAGGTAATAGGAAGATAGATTGACAGCAAATGCTGAAACAGGGCTACCTGCACGTTTGTGAGATGCATCTGAGTTGAAAGCACAGGAGTTGAGGGGTTTGCCCAATGAAAATAGGTACAGAGAGATGAGCGGCTTGCATGAAACTTTGAGGCACACTAACATCTAGAGGGAAACAGCAAAAGGGAAATCAGTCAAAATGCTGAAAATAATGCCTAGAGGATAAAAACTGAAACAAATGAGAAAAGAATCATCAAAAATGCAAGCAAATTATATTCAAATATGGAAGCACAATCAAGTTTTATATAATTTAAATATGCTATTTAATTTGCCACTGGAAGTCCACTGTAATCTGAAGTGAAGAGGTTTTTAGTTGAATGTTGGAGGAAAAATGTCAGATTACAAAAGGCGAAAAGCACTTAATAGGAGCTTCAAATGTGGCTCATTGGTAAAGAATCCACCTGCCAATGCACAAGATGCGGGTTCAATTCTTGGTTTGGGAAGATTACCTGGAGAAGGCAAAGGCATCCCACTCCAGTGTTATTTCCTGGGAAATCCCATAGAGGAATCGGGCAGGCTACAGTCCATGGGGTCCCCAAAGAGTGGGACACGACTTAGAAACTAAACAGCAACGAGGCAGTTGCAGCAGTGGAGGAAGCTCAGGCAGTGTGCAAACCACTCTTTCTAGTCATTGATTGATGAAGGGAGTGAAAGAGACAAAGCAACAGAAGAGGAGGTGTGTTTTTCTTTCTTTCTTTCTGAGGTCATTTTTCGGAGGAGTGTTTGGTGACTGAATGCCCTTGTTTGCTGTTTCCCATTGAAGTAGCAAATGCATCAATATCAGTGTTAATGATAAGGATCATTAACTTTTCTCTTTTCTCTTAGGATCCACTTTTAAGAATTTGATAATATGGAATTACAGATGTTAATGCAATAGTGAGCATTTGGTCAAATGAGGGAACAGGCCAAAATCCTTTAAATACTATGTATTAAGACACATTCTAGTTCATTAGTGATAGATATTTGTAACTTTCTTCAGGTCTTTGTCTGTAGTCCTATAGATAACTTAATTTGTTCACTCTAAGCAAGATTGAGTATTTTAATAAAGTCTTGACAAGTGCTAACTACATTGTGATGATAGCATTTAAGAAATATCAGTTTTATCATAGAAAATGATGTGTGTCCCGTAATTACTTGTTTTCATCAGTACCTTACTGTTTCTTGTTATTGCTTGTTTTAATCTGTATCTTATTTTTTTCTACCTATAATAGTGACTGCTTTAATTTAATTTCTCTTTTACTGGGTTACAAGTTAAGTTTTAGAGCTTCATTTGCAGCCAAGAATAAAAACTAGAAAATCTTTTCTTCCATCAGATATATCTTTAGCTGAAGATTTTATCCTTGGTCATGAACATAACTTTTCACTACTAAACTGCATCTCGAGATATTTGATACCCATATTAGAGTTCCTTTAAATGCTTAGTTCTCTTTTCTTAAAAGTATTATTTGCATATTTATTTTATATTACTACTTGAAAACTGTTGATGTCTTTAAATGAGCTTGAAAGCAGCTATAAAATATTTCCCTGGATTTTTCACTTATGAAAAAAATTTTTTAGATGTGGCATATATTTAGATACATATTGTTGTTGTTGTTTAGTTGCTAAGTCATGTCTGACTCTTTGTGACTCCATGGACAGTAGCCTGCCAGGCTCCTCTGTCCATTGGATTTCCCAGGCAAGAATACTGGAATGGATTGCCATTTCCTTCTCCAGGAGACTTCTTGACTCAGGGGTTGAACCTGTATCTCTTGCATTGCAGGCAAATTCTTTACTGCTGGGCCACCAGGGAAGCTCGTGTGTACGTGTGTGTGTGTGTTTATTGCTATTATAATATATGAAATATATACTATATCTGAAAATGCATATATTTGTAGCAAGAAGAATGTAGCTTCATACTGAATATAAAAATTCTTACATCCTCTTAAAATGTAAATAAGAAAGCAAATGACCACATGATCAATGTATTCTTTCTTGTCTTCCTGAATAATATTAAAACAAGCCATAAAACAATGCCAACTCAATGCTAAACTCCTTTGATCTTAGCTGACTGTTAGTATCAAACAAGAGAAATTTTGAACAGGGATAAAACATGGCTAATTTCAAAGATATAGATAAACAAAGTAAATCTCAGAGGTGAAAAGACTGTAGAAGCCACTTCATTCAGGTTGGTTGGTTTGTTTTGAAAGCTGATTCTGAGCGATCTTTGAAGGTGTATGAAGCCACATGAAGGGCCGACTCTAGAGATATGAGGTTGTGGGGAGGCAGGGAATTGGTTAGTCCCTTATCATCCCTACTGAAATCTTTCCTGCTGGGAGTTTATTTCTGCTACATATAGAGCTTCTCTGTGGGCTTTCAGTAGTAAAAAGAATTTTACAGTTGAAAAGCTTGTGAGAGCCATGGGTACGGCATCCTCTTTCCCCTCTCTGATAGAGATGCAGTGGTCTTCAAGGTCACACATGTGAGTTGAAGAGCCAAGCAAGAGTACAGGTCTAGTAACCAAAAGCGCTGTGGGCCCCCTACCCCCAATTAACCCAAACTGTGTTACCCATATGAAACTACCGACACTTTTCATGTGTGCGCCTTGGCATATGAACAAATTCCGTGGAGATCCAGGATTCGCAGAATTTTATTTTGAAAGGGATTTTTAAAATGAAGTCCAAAGTCCCTCTTCAGGCAGTAATCCTTTCTCTAACATCAGAGAAAGGGGGCAGGCACACAACTTCTGTTAATGTGTTTAAGACAGGGACCCTGCTATGTCCTCAAATAACATATTTCATTCCCGGGCAATTTTCCATATTCTCCAGTATTAGCTAAACCTTCATTCCTAACATATCATCCTACTAAACTTTTTTTGGGCTCCAAAATCACTGCAGATGGTGACTGCAGCCATGAAATTAAAAGACGCTTACTCCTTGGAAGGAAAGTTATGACCAACCTAGATAGCATATTGAAAAGCAGAAACATTACTTTGCCAACAAAGGTCCATCTAGTCAAGGCTATGGTTTTTCCAGTGGTCATGTATGGATGTAAAAGTTGGACTGTGAAGAAGGCTGAGCACCGAAGAATTGATGCTTTTGAACTGTGGTGTTGGAGAAGACTCTTGAGAGTCCCTTGGACTGCAAGGAGATCCAACCAGTCCATTCTAAAGGAGATCAGCTGTGAGTGTTTGGAAGTAATGATGCTAAAGCTGAAACTCCAGTACTTTGGCCACCTCATACAAAGAGTTGACTCATTGGAAAGGAGGGATTGGGGGCAAGAGGAGAAGGGGACGACAGAAGATGAGATGGCTGGATGGCATCACTGACTTGATGGACGTGAGTTTGAGTGAACTCTGGGAGATGGTGATGGACAGGGAGGCCTGGTGTTCTGCGATTCATGGGGTTGCAAAGAGTCGGACACGACTGAGTGACTGATCTTATCTGAAACTTCACTTTTCTTTTTAAGCTAATATATAATAAAACTATCTTCCATTTAGTGGTTTGGGTTGGACATTGATGTGTAAATGGGTGGATGAGTTGGCATTTTGCCAGTTCCTCTACCCAGGCCTTTGGTTTGGAGCATATGGGAAATGAAGGCCTCCACTAGAGAAGCTCCCTGAGAAATGGTATTTTCATGGTAGATCTTTTATGTGGAACTTAATGATAATGGATGATCACATAAAAAAAGGTAACAAAGACAGCTAACCCTTTCTACAGACTTGCTGTGTTCTAAGTTCTCTATTATATTTACAGATTTATAGCTCTATGTTTATATATAGATCTGTATTTATATATACAACTATATATAAGTTCTAGTGAAAGTGAAGTGAAAGTTGCTCAATAGTGTTTCTTTGGGACCCCATGGACTGAAATTCTTCAGGCCAGAATACTGGAGTAGGTAACCTTCCCTTTTTCCAGGGTATATTTACTCATTTAACATTCACAATATTCCATGAGGATGATTATTATCCCATGTTATAGATGAAAAATGAAGTTCCCCAAATTCACAAGTGTTAGCCAATAATAGAGCAAAGATTTGAAAGCAGAAAGACTAATTTCAGATTCAAACTCTTAAACTGTTAGGCCATACTACCCCTCTGGAGATAGAATGTTCTAATAAGAGGTTGTGAAGAAAATGTATTTATTAATAACGTTAGGAGATTCCACAGGGTATACTGGGCAGAGTTGAAAGTGGAGAGGAGCAGTGGGGAAAGGCAAGCAGGTGGCCAGAGGAGTGGGCTGGTGACTGGGATGTGAAGTCCAGTCGCCTTGCTCTGAAAAGAACCTATTGTTAGAGCTTTGCTGCCTTGAGGGCACAGAGAGAAGACGAACACTCGAGTCTTATCAGGGGCTTGTGTGTGTTGTACCCTTCATCTCTCTTGGCAGTGGAGTGTGACTCCCAAACACTTTCTCTAAGGATATTGTTCTTATTCACTTTGGATCATGGACGCTTTTTGAAAATATGGTTAAAGTTTTTCACTTTTTCTCTAGGGAACAAAAGCACCTAGGCATGAACATAGAAAATGTTTATTTCCCCCAAATGTGGAAAACTGAGGAAGGCATATAATTTAGGAAGGATCCTATCAGGCAGCAGGGACTGGGTGATATTTCTCAAGGATACTAACTCTTTGCGACCCCATGGCCTATACAGTCCATGGAATTCTCCAAGCCAGAACACAGGAGTGGGTAGCCTTTCCCTTCTCCAGAGGATCTTCCCAACCCAGGGTTTAAACCCAGGTATCCCGCATTGCGGGCAGATTCTTTACCAGCTGAGCCGCAAGGGAAGCCCAAGAATACTGGAATGGGTAGCCTATGCCTTCTCCGGCGGAACTTCCTGACCCAGGAATCGAACCAGGATCTCTTGCGTTGCCGGCAGATTCTTTATCAACTGAGCTATGACGGAAGCCCTCTTTATGGTACAGGAAGGGTCTATGTGATAAACATAGGTTTGGAAAAGTGAGCATGTGTGGACATGAACTACAAAGACAAAGAAGGAAGTGAAACAAATCCAGGGAACTCTTTATTAGCTGCTTTTTCATGACCTCACAAATGTCGGTATCTCCGTAAAAGTCCCGATGTGTTTACTATGATTGGAATTTCTCCTGAAGGCAAGTGAGAAAGATAGAGCTTCACTTCAGGTCCGGAAGTAGGGAAATGCAAAACAGGCTGCCCTGATCCCAGATTAAGACAGAAAGACGCACAGTAAGGCACACACGCAGTGGGTGGGGCTTCTTGGTGCTCCATAGCCTGAATCTGGAGTTTAGGTGAAAATTCTCTGAGCCTTTAAGGGCAGAGAAAATCCCACATGCCATTTGTGTTACATGCATGCTCAGGAAAATCCTTTTCCCTTTTATTTCAGGGGATTCTTGGGCTCTCTGAAGCAATCCATGTTCCTTAGGTTAAAGCCTTGATCTGCAAAAATGCTTCTAACACTAAGCTGGCTTCAGATGACAAAAATGTGGCTGAATCAATCACCAGCCGCCTTTCTACTATAAGAGAATCTGAGGATTTCCCATGCGTTTGCTTTTGTGTGTCTCTTTTTCCTTCATGCATCACTGAAGATTGAACAAGTTCATTACTGAAGCCACTGCCTGTGTAGACATGGGGCACTGGAGTGTCTTAAGTGTCATGTCAGTTCTCTGTTTTTGCTCTTCTCTTCCCTTTGACATGGGGCCTGCACTGGCAGCATCCTGAGTGAGAATGTCTTGTGGGGAGTTTGAGTTAGGACAGGTCTGCTGCCCAGAGGGATAGAAAGCCTGAGCACACACAGGGCTGAGCCCAGATTTCTCCCCTGGTAGTGGGGGCATGTTATTTCACAGACCTTTGTCTGCCTGATTTTGCTGAAGAAGGAAAAGTCCTCAGGAATAGCTATGTGAAATCACTGACCTGAATTGGTTTTGAAGAAATGGTAACTTCCAAGACATTTTTGAGCTGTGAGAGCTGAGGCTCACATATATTTCCTTTTGTCTGCTGAAGAGCTAGAACATTCTTTTTAGAAAAGACTTCAATGACTCAACGGATGGCATTTGAACAAATTTTGAGAGAGAATGAAAGATAGGGAAACCTGGTGTACTGTAGTCTGTGGGGTCACAAAGAGTCAAACACAACTTAGCAGCTGAACAGCAACAACAAGGAACCTAATTATGTATACATTCGTGCAATATTTTAAGCAAACAGCAAATGTCCTTCTCTTACCTCATAAGGGACATAGGCAATCCAAAGGTCAAACAAGATGATCTATCTTAAGCAGAATTAGAAAGAACTGCTTACTTGGGTGGGTCCTGATTAAATATTGAGATATAGGCACTTGGAATATAAATGTGAATATGATATTCTCATTGCCCTCACAATGTTCACATTATATCTATGAATATAGCTACAGAGATAAATAAGCATTCTGAAAGTTAAAAAACAAACCCTGCTAGTCATTAAAAAAAATGACATACACATGCAAATCTATCATTTAGCTGACCATCCACACATGAACTTTAAAGAATAAGACAAGCATTTAGAAAATAACATCACAAGCTCTTTGTTGGTGAATAAACCCAGAGATATCTCCATACTCCTAAGTTCATTTGTCTGGCTCCCTCCAATTTCAGATTGGTTATGAAATTTCTCAGATCACCCTAGTGATGTGAGTTGAGGACTGAGGACCATTAGTTAGTCTATAGGTTCCCAGCTCTGATAGACAGAATTGGAAAGTGACTCCCAATAACTCATTCCCTTGCATAATTCCCTTCTCTGGAGTGTATTTGGAACCTGTGACTAGGGTGAAGTGCCACTCATGCTTATGTTACATTGTAAGGCAAAGGTGAAGGGATTTTGTAGATATAATTAAGGTCCATAATGAGTGGTTTTTGAATTAACCCCAAAAGAGAGCTTATCCTGAATGGACCTGACCTAAACCAATGAGCCCTTTAAAAGAGGGACTGGAGCCCTTCTTGAGCTCAGAGAGGTGCCTAGGCTGATCATGAAAAGGAAACCAGTATGCAGTCAGAAGGGGCCATTCTGTTATTCATTGTGCACGCATGTCCATACTCTGCACGGTTCTCTGCTTTTGAGAGAAGCAAATGCACAGACGTTTGCGATAATAAAATAGATGGCATTCGAGAAGATGATATTGAACCAGAACAGATAGACTATTCGTTTCTCTCCAGATACCTACGTCTGTACCCAGAGAAGTATGCTGGCACTTGTGCTGAATCCTGGGACTTAGAAGGACTTTCCTAATGGAAGAGGAATGGGGGAATGGTGCACACTGTTGCTATTAGAAATGAATAGCCAGAGAGCACAGGTTACCATGAAAGTAAGAGGGTGACTATAGGAAGCAACAGGAGATGAGGCTGGAAAACAGGCAAACCATGGAACAGTCTTTTATGTCCTACTAAGAACTTTATACTATATTGAGTAGGTAATTGGATATATTGAAAGCATATGATCAGACTTATAGTTTAAAATATATGGATAAAAATATGAAGGATGGTTGGGAAGATAAAAGGTAAACTGAAATGTGGAGACCAATTATGATACTCTCTCAATAGTCAACAAAAAATAAATGATCTAAGATGTGGATGAAGGGAAAATGATAGAGATATTGGAGAGATATTTAAGAAGTGACACTGGTAGGGTTTGGTGCCTGTATGTTGGTCTGAGAATTTAAAGCTTAGGTAGGTTTTGGGCTATCAGTTAAGTATAACTAGTAAAGTGTAACACAACATAGTGGGAAAAATTGGGTTGTAATCGGAAGAGGGCTGGAGGAAGGAAGGGGATATCTTATCCCCTTATACATCCCCAAATATATCCCCTTATATATCCCCAAATACACTTATTTTGGGGTGTATTTTCCTTCAGTTGTCATGAAGTCTAGTAGACAGTTTGATATATAGCATCTCTAGCACTGGAACCAGCTTAAAGCTAACTCAACCTTATTCTGTATAGTTTCCAGATCTTATATATTCTACTTGAACCCATGAAGAAAGCCAGGGGTGTTATTTCCCTTAATATAGGTACACCTTTAATGTGCTGATTTTAAATTTCTCTAAAGAAAATAAATTTATTTATTCATTCATTCATTCAAGAAACATACATTGAGACTCTACTGTGTGCCTTGTACAGCCATCACTCAGTATCTCAGTATCAAAGACCCTAACATATACCAAAACCCCTGGATGCTCAAGTTCTTTATATAAAATGACCAGGTACCGTTGGCCCTCTGCATCTGTATCTATGGGTAGGGAGGGCTGACTGTACTTCTCTAGGCACGAGGGATGGGGGACAAAGCAGTACATAAGTGGGACATTGTCTTTGCTCCCCTGGAACACACGTTTTAATGGAAGATACAGAAATCGGGATAAGTAAATACACTCATAATCATCAACGCTAGAAAGAAAATTGAGAATAGAAACTCAGAGCGATTGTGTATGTATTCCAAGTGGTAAACCTGGGGAAGTTAGGGGAGTTAATTTCTTCTTATCCTATCAGCAAATGAGAACATTCTATTTAAAAAATCAGAGTTGAACCGTATCCAGGAATCCCTTGATCTTCAGAGAGTGGCTTTTTCTTACCTCTTTTCTATCCCGTACACCCAGAAACACTTGACATACCATCAATTTCTCTTCAAGAATCTCAGGCCCAACTGAAGCAGATTTTTCAACTGTGTAATATGAATTGTATCTGAAGAAACATCATCTAAAGGACTTGGCTGAACACATTCTGGATTCTACAACCTTAAATGGTGAATACAATATGAATCCACCCAAAATTATCTGAATTGGACAGACTTTGGAATGAGATATTCTGAAAGGTGAATATGAAATCATAGGCTATGGTTGTTGCTTTTAAAAGTGTTTCTTTAAAGTCAAGTTAAAGAGGATGGTCGGCCATAGGCTTACCAGAAAAGGGCTGTCTTGGCAAGGGAACAGACTCTAAAGCTGTGTCCCTTTCATCTATCTTTAAAATTAAAGTGAGGTTCAGCAGATACCTTGAGGAAAGATATTAAATTGCAGATTTTGCAGTTTTGTTGTGCCTGCAACTTCCCAATGTTGCTAGTGAGAAGCCAAGAAGGCCCTTAAAAGCCTTTGTGCTTGGCACCTGCAGAAATCTAATTTCTGATGAATAGGGCCCTAATTGGGTCAATTATTCTATTATACTACACAAGAGTACTTCAAACTGCTGCTTCAGTAAAGAGAGAGCTTTAGTCTCCCATTGGTGTTCTCCACTCTGAACAGAATTCAGAATACAGCATTTAACTTTTCCTTTTCCAGTGCCAATTTTGTCCTTCTGATCTTAGTTCATCTTATATGAGTCAACTGCTGAGTAAAAGTGAAACTAATTTTTCCCCTTCTGTGACTATGTGTAAAATTATAAAAGAGATTCTTTGACTCCTTTAAAAACTGCTTGCAAATGCATGAGGCAATTGCTTTAGTGTGCCTTGTTCAATGGGAATATTAAAAAAAAAACTTTACTTATTTTTTAATTTGTGTATAGCCTTATATAAGTAACTTTTACAAGTTGAATATTGTACTTAGACCTGTGTATAAAGACATACAGAGGGTCAACAGGCACGTGAAATGTTGTTGAACATCACTGCTTGTTTAGAAATACTCTCAATTGTTATCTTTGGAGGAGGGGGAGAGATCTGCATTTTATTTGTGGATTATATTATACTTTTGAACATTTGTAAGCCTCTAATTTAAATTTTATTTTCTGATTATCAAAGAATCGTACCAGTTTCCTTTTCCACAGTCACACATAACATGTGAGTTAGAAAGGAAAATAGTATCTGAAGCTGACACTTGATGATTCTTATTGAGTCATTATTTTAGTGAGATTTATTTCTTAGACATTTCCTTTATGCTAAATGTTCAGATTTGTAGCTTGAAAGAGAAAATTCTTTAATTAGAATGAATATTTTCACTTGAGTTGGTCTATAGTTCAGACTTTACGTTGGAGAAGATAGAATTATGTGGCTTCAGCTATGCCTTTAAACTGCTACTATGTGATAACTTGTTGCCTTTGAAGCTGTTTTGGATAAAGCAAAGAGGCATCACCTTGGTTTTTACAAGAGGCCAGGAAGACTCGCATTATATAAAAAAATTGAATTCAGTAATGTACTCAAAGAGGTATTTTATAAGAAACTCCAAGCTTTAGTGTCTGGCACATATTAAACACTCACAAAATTGATTTTATTTTATTTTTTCATGGGAAATGATAAGTGGATTTTATTTTATGTCACTGAGCTGGGGTAGTTTTAATGTTCCAATAGGTAACTGATACAACCAAACAGTCATGAGTTCTTTGAAGATAGGTACCCATCTAGCTCATTTTTAGAATGCCAGTCCCTTTAATTTCAGATCAGTTTAGTACAATTGCTCAGTTATGTCCAACTCTGCAACTCCATGGACTGAAGCACCCCAGGCTCCTCAGTCCATCAACAACTCCCGGAGCTTGCCCAAACTCATGTCTATCAAGTCAGTGATGCCATCCAACCATCTCATCCTCTGACATCCCCTTCTCCTCCCACCTTCAGTTTTTCCCAGCATCAGGGTGTTTTCCAATGAGTCAGTTCTTCACATAAGTGGCCAAACTATTGGAGTTTCAGCTTCAGCATCAGTCTTTCCAATGAATATTCAGGACTGATTTTCTTTAGGATTGACTGGTTTGATCTCCTTGCAGTCCAGGGGACTCTCAAGAGTCTTCTCCAACGCCACAGTTCAAAATCATCAATTCTTCATCACTCAGCTTTTTTATAGCCCAACTCTCACAACCATACATGACTACTGGAAAAACCATAGCCTTCACTAGATGGACCTTTGTAGGCAAAGTAATGTCTCTGCTTTTTAATATGCTGTCAAGGTTGGTCATAGTTTTTCTTCCAAGGAGCAAGCATCTTTTAATTTCATGGGTGCAGTCACCATCTGCAGTGACTTTGGAGCCCAAGAAAATAAAGTCTGTCACGGTTTCCATTGTTTCTCCATCTATTTGCCATGAAGTGATGGGACCAGATGCCATGATCTTAGTTTTCTGAATGTTGAGTTTTAAGCCAGCTTTTTCACTCTCCTCTCTCATTTTCATCAAGAGGCTCTTTAGTTCTTCTTCACTTTCTGCCATAAGGCTGGTATCATTTGTGTATCTGATGTTAATGATATTTCTCCCAGCAATGTTGATTCCAACTTGTGCTACATCAGCCCAATTTTCACATGATATACTCTGCATAGAAGTTAAATAAGCAGGGTGACAATATACAGCCTTGACATACTCCTTTCCCAATTTGGAAACAGTCTATTATTCCATGTCCAGTTCTTTTTTTCTGTTTTTATTTATTTATTTAAATTTTATTTTATTTTTAAACTTTACAAAATTGTATTAGTTTTGCCAAATATCAAAATGAATCCATCACAGGTATACATGTGTTCCCCATCCTGAACCCTCCTCCCTCCTCCCTCCCCATACCATCCCTCTGGGTCGTCCCAGTGCACCAGCCCCAAGCATCCAGTATCATGCATAGAACCTGGACTGGCATCTCGTTTCATACATGACATTTCACATGTTTCAATGCCATTCTCCCAAATCTTCCCACCCTCTCCCTCTCCAACAGAGTACATAAGACTGTTCTATACATCACTGTCTCTTTTGCTGTCTCGTACACAGGGTTATTGTTACCATCTTTCTAAATTCCATATATATGCGTTAGTATACTGTATTGGTGTTTTTCTTTCTGGCTTACTTCACTCTGTATAGTAGGCTCCAGTTTCATCCACCTCATTAGAACTGATTCAAATGTATTCTTTTTAATGGCTGAGTAATACTCCATTGTATATATGTACCACAGCTTTCTTATCCATTCATCTGCTGATGGACATCTAGGTTGCTTCCATGTCCTGGCTATTATAAACAGTGCTGCGATGAACATTGGGGTACACGTGTCTCTTTCAATTCTGGTTTCCTCAGTGTGTATGCCCAGCAGTGGGATTGGTGGATCATAAGGCAGTTCTATTTCCAATTTTTAAGGAATCTCCACACTGTTCTCCATAGTGACTGTACTAGTTTGCATTCCCACCAACAGTGTAAGAGGGTTCCCTTTTCTCCACACTCTCTCCAGCATGTATTGCTTGTAGACTTTTGGATCGCAGCCATTCTGACTTGTGTGAAATGGTACCTCATAGTGGTTTTGATTTGCATTTCTCTGATAATGAGTGATGTTGAGCATCTTTTCATGTGTTTGTTAACCATCTGTATGTCTTCTTTGGAGAAATGTCTATTTAGTTCTTTGGCCCATTTTTTGATTGGGTCATTTATTTTTCTGGAGTTGAGCTGTAGGAGTTGCTTGTATATTTTTGAGATTGGTTGTTTGTCAGTTGCTTCATTTGCTATTATTTTCTCCCATTCTGAAGGCTGCCTTTTCACCTTGCTAATAGTTTCCTTTGATGTGCAGAAGCTTTTAAGTTTAATTAGGTCCCATTTGTTTATTTTTGCTTTTATTTCCAATATTCTGGGAGGTGGGTCATAGAGGATCCTGCTGTGATCCTATGTCAGAGAGTGTTTTGCCTATGTTCTCCTCTAGGAGTTTTATAGTTTCTGGTCTTACGTTTAGATCTTTAATCCATTTTGTGTTTATTTTTGTGTATGGTGTTAGAAAGTGTTCTAGTTTCATTCTTTTACAAGTGATTGACCAGATTTCCCAGCACCACTTGTTAAAGAGATTGTCTTTTCTCCATTGTATATTCTTGCCTCCTTTGTCAAAGATAAGGTGTCCATATGTGTGTGGATTTATCTCTGGGCTTTCTATTTTGTTCCATTGAGTCAGAAGGCTGGTTCCTGTTGGCATTACAGGAAATAAAACAGTGAAAAAAATAAACAAAGCATAGTCTTTATTTTCAAGTAGTTTGTAATCTAAAATGCAGATGAAAAATGTATGCTTGATTGAAATATAAATTTTTTTTAATGAGTGTCCTCAGAGGGTTACAGAGTACTATGAGAGCTTAAAAATATGTGTGTGCATATGTGTCTGTGTGTGTTTCCATTTTGTAGCACCCTAGCATGTTCATTTTGTAATATTTGAGTGGATGCATGCATCTGTGGATTTAGAATACCAATCCTGTGTTTTTTATGTATACATTAATACTTCACACATACAACACTGGGATTTGTCTCTGTTTGATCTGAAAACCACACATCTAGCAAGAAAGATGGCTTGATGGATTTTATGGTGAATCAGAGAGAGGAGAATTTAGTATGCCACTTTTTCTGATTTCTTTCAAGAGGAGCTAGGAAGAAGTTATATGATTACTGCTTTCTGGGAATTCTCCATAGATTAATTTCCCTCACAGAGGCAGTACTATTATGGTTCTTCTTCTAAGGGGTTTTGAAAGTTGAATTTTTTTAAAGCCCTTTCCATTTATTTAAATAAAAATTTTGGCAAAGTGTCTATAATAATATACTTTTGGCATTTTGCCACAAGAATATTGTCCTCTTTACTCTTCAGAAATAAGAATATTTAACTATATTTTGTCCTTTTCCCTATTATCATGCATGGTTCCTTGCTATGTTTTATTATTTAATTTTGCAGCTGCTATAAAGCATTAGTTTTTCAAAAGCATTCCATTACCAGGTTGGGCTTCCCAGGTGGTGCTAGTGGTAAGGAATTTGCCTGCCAATGCAATAGACATAAGAAATGTGGGTTCAGTCCCTAGGTCAGGAAGATCCCCTGGAGGAGGGCAAGGCCACCCAGTCCAGTATTTGTGCCTAGAGAATACCATGGACAGAGGAACCTGGCGGACTACAGGCCATGGGGTCGCAAAGAGTCAAACACAACTGAGCAACTTATCACAGCACATAGCACACCTAACTGGTCATGAATCCAATAGGGACACTTGGCAAATATTTGTCATATCTACCTTAGAAATAAACAGGCATCATTTGTGACAACTGTATGTTATAGTATGTGGAATGCTCCACATGAATTTTCTCATTTAATCCTTATAAATCTTTTAAAGAGGTATTAACATCCTATTTTAAACATGAAGCTGAGATCCTGAGAGATGAATTTACTTGTTCAAATTCATACAGTTAATAAATGACTACTGATTCTCAATCTGAAGTCCTTGTCCTTTTCACCATGTTGTTCCACTTCAGTCCTTGGGCTAGTCCCTAATATTATAACTCCTTATATAATCACACAGGGGTGGAAACTTCAAAATGCTCTCTTGAAGAATATCACTTTGAATATTCATTCCCAGAAACTTAAAAGCAGTGGCCAAAAGTTGAACTTTTTCCCATCATTTTTAAGGCTCACGCTTCAATGTTGTTTCCAGAAGAAGTATAACACATATGGCTTTAGTCACTAAATATGTTGCTTTGAAGATAAAAAGTAAGAGGAGGAAGACTCCTTCAGGCAAAGAACCTTCTCCACAGTTGTGCATACAGCCAAGCAGATTAGGTCAAACAGACTGTAGTCTTGCAATGCTCAAATCAAGACCTGCCCGACACTAAATGAGACCATCACTCATCTCTGCTGCCTCTGGCCATCAGTCAGAGTCAGTTAGTATTTGTGTGGGAAAAGAAACAGTCTGCACCCTCAGGGAGCTCTTAATCTGTTAGATGAGACCAGCCCTGCCCACGAGTAAGGCAGGGTGTAAAAGAAGACTCAAGCGGGAAATAAGACAGATGTGAGCTAGGGGAAACAGAAAAAGGAATCATCGATGGGGTGTCCTCTAACGTTTTATGATTCTAAATGCCATGAAGGTAGGGGCTTTGTTTATTTATTTACTAGTGTCAGCAGCATATAGCACAGCACAGCTTCTGGCATGTAGGACACACATTATAAAAAATTAGTTATGTGCATGGGTAACACACTCTGGGTACCCATGATGCCTAGGAAAGTGAAGAGGACAATTTCCTAGACAATAATTCATGCATGCAGTGTCCTGGGTCAGCTGCAAAATGTACCTTTCCCACCTCTATCAAGTCTCCAGTAATGATGTAGGGTCTATCTTGGATAAGCATCAATGAGTTCCCTTCACACTTTGTGTTCTCTTCTTCTTCCCTAAGCTCCCTAAAGAAAGTCAAAGAAAGGTAATGCTAAAGAATGCTCAAACTACCACACAATTGCACTCATCTCACATGCTAGCAAAGTAATGCTCAAAATTCTCCAAGCCAAGCTTCAACAGTATGTGAACTTTCAGATGTTCAAGCTGGACTTAGAAAAGGCAGAGGAACCAGAGATCAAATTGCCAACATCTGCTGGATCATTGAAAAAGCAAGAGTTCTAAAAAAACATCCACTTTTGCTTTATTGACTACACCAAAACATTTGACTGTATGGATCACAACAAACTGTGGAATATTCTTAAAGAGATGGGAAAACCAGACCACCTGCTCTGCCTCCTGAGAAATCTGTAAGCAGGTCAGGAGACAACAGTTAGAACTGGACATGGAACAACAGACTGGTTCCAAATCAGAAAAGGACTTTGTCAAGGTTATATATTGTCACCCTGCTTATTTAACTAATATCCAGAGTACATCATGTGAAATGTTGGGCTGTATGAAGCACAAGCTGAAATCAAGATTGCTGGGAGAAATATCAATAACCTCAGATATGCAGATGACACCAGACTCATGGCAGAAAGCGAAAAAGAACTAAAGAGCCTCTTGATGAAAGTGAAAGAGGAGAGCGAAAAAGTTGGTTTAAAACTCAACATTCAGAAAACTAAGATCATGGCATCTCCCATCACTTCATGGCAAATAGATGGGGAAACAATGGAAACAGTGAGAGACTATTTTCTTGGGTTCCAGAATCACTGCAGATGGTGACTGCAGCCATGAAATTAAAAAGTGCTTGCTCCTTGGAAGAAAAACTATGACCAATCTAGACAGCATATTAAAAAGCAGAGACAAAGGTCTTTGCTTTTGCTGACAAAGGTCTGTCTAGTCAAAGCTATCGTTTTTCCAACAGTCATGTATGGATATGAGAGTTGGACCATAAAGAAAGCTGAGCACCAAAGAATTGATGCTTTTGAACTGTGGTGTTGGAGAAGACTCGAGAGTCCCTTGGACAGCAAGGAGATCCAACCAGTCTATCCTAAAGGAAATCAGTCCTGAATATTCACTGAAAGCACTGATGTTGAAGCTGAAACTCCAATACTTTGGCCACCTGATGCGAAGAACCAACTCATTGGAAGAGACCTTGATCCTGGGAAAGATTGAAGGTGGGAGGAGAAGGGGATGACAGAGGATGAGATGGTTGGATGGCATCACCGATATGATGGACATGAGTTTGAGTAGGCTCCAAAAGTTGGTGATGAGACAGGGAAGCCTGGTGTGTTGCAGTCCACGGGGTTGCAAAGAGTTGGACACAACTGAGTGACTGAACTAACTGAAGCTCCTTGGGTCTCTTCTGCCCTCTCTCCATTATCCTCTTCTATACTGGACAGACAAGGGCAAATATGGGATGCCATATATGTGGTCTCACCTTTTAAAACTTTCTAATTCTCCTGATGAAACATCGTGAAAGTGAAAGTCACTCAGTTATGTCCAACCCTTTGTGACTCAATGGACTATAGCCCACCAGGCTCCTCTGTCCATGGAATTCTCCAGGCCAGAATACTGGAGTGGGTAGTTTTTCCTTCTCCAGGGGATCTTCCCAACCCAGGGATTGAACCCAGGTCTCCCACATTGCAGGCAGATTCTTTACTGTCTGAGCCACCACATGGTGAAAGATAAATAAACTTTTCTCTTGCCTATTACTGACCACGTTCAAAGCATAACTCAGATATGCTATTGTGGGAATAGTCTTTATTATTATTTTACATTAGTGACATCCCCCCACTGGGATGGAAGAAAAAATAAAAGGCCTTAAGCAGAGTGCTGCATGGTGGATGAGCATGAGAAGAGCCTTTCCCGATCTCCCTAAATAAATGAGCAATGGTAGAGGCTCACTTGGCAGAGTAGAAGGAAAGGGATCCTGGTGGAAAGGGATACATAACACATGGAGCATGTCTGTCGAAGAGAGCTATCAATCAGCTGGAATCTAGGGTACACATAATGATGTACTTCAGCTGCCAGTAAGGAGAACATCGCGTTTTCCATCTTCAGTAGGGCTTGATTGCTGGTGGTGTTTAGCTGTTAAGTCACGTCTGACTCTTTTGTGACCCCATAGACTGTAGGTTGCCAGGCTCCTCTGTCCATGGGATTTCTCAGGCAAGAAGACTGCAGTGGGTTGCCGTTTCCTTCTCCAGAGGATGTTTCCTTCTCTGGAGAATGTTTTAAACTCAGAGATTGAACCCATGTCTCCTGCACTGCAGGTGAATTCTTTACTGCTGAATCACAAGGCAAGCCCAGTAGAGCTTGATGTCCTGCCCCAAATTCCTCTGCCTGACTCTGAGTTCCCCTGCTGTTTCAGAGGACCATTTTGAAAGTGCTGACATTAAGCACCCTCTGCCTGGAGGTTTTCTCAGGGGCCAGAGGAATTTCTCCAAGCCAAATACAGATAGAAAGGGAGAGAATTATTTAGTTCTCTTGAGGTTAACCCTCAACAAATACAGGGCAGAATTTGATGGTAAATGCTCCATTTTCCACCTATAGTGAAATAATTCTAAAGGTGGGTTTGCATTACTTAGAGTGCCCCTGTGAGTGCGTGCTAAGTAGCTTCAGTGTCTAACTCTTTGTGATCCTATGGACCAGAGCCTGCCAGGCTCCTCTATCCAAGGGATTCTCCAGGTAAGAATACTGGAGTGGATTGCCATTTCCTTCTCTGGAGGATCTTCCTGGCCTAGGAATTGAACTGGCATCTCTTATGTCTCTTGGATTGGCAGGCAGGTTCTTTACCACTAGCACCAACTGGGAAGTGAATTCTGTAACATGATCATAAGCATATCCCCCATTCCTGCTTTACCTCCCCATTCCTGTTTACAGCTAAATTCTTCCTCAGGCCTGCTTTGGGAGGAGGCCAAACTGATAAGACACCATCTCTTATAACTTGTCTCTATATTCACTCAGCCTTTCCTTTCCTTTCCATCCTATCCCATCACATGTTTGCTCTCCATTTCATCCACCAGTTCTCTGCTCTAGATTCCTAATAGATATTTATTCCCCATTCCAGTCTCTTTCCTCACCATTTGTTTTCCATGGTATGCTAGAGATTACTAACTAATGCTAGTAAAACAAATGCACAAGGGTGATCAGCTTGTAGTTAGATCTATCAGATCAACTGACACATCACAGTTCTTTGCCTCGATTTACCCATATATATGTTTATCGCTTTCTGTAAGATAAGGAGTTTTGAGTCACAGATACTGCATTTAAAATGTTTCTATCATTGCAGACTACTACTAAATGGTCTTGAGCTTTGAAATGTTCATTACTAGAAAATAAAAGCTTTTGGGTATTTGATTTCCTGATGTTAAAGTTGACTTTTTAATTTTCTCACTTTCAAACTTTTCTGCCCATGAGTAGGAAAGGATCAACTCTCAGGATGATATTTTGATTTTCATAATATAGTGAATATTTTGGTGCCTTGTAATATCACTTTAGAACCTACAGAGTCCTTCCTGACAATGGTCTCAGTTCAGTCACTCAGTCATGTCTGACTCTTTGTGACCCATGGACTGCAGTACTCCAGGCTTCCCTGCCCATCACCAATTCCCGGAGCTTGCTCAAACTCATGTCCATCGAGTCAGTGATGCCATCCAACCATCTCATCGTCTGTCATCCTCTTATCCTCCCACTCTTAATCTTTCCCAGCATCAGAGTCTTTTTCAGTGAGTCAGGTCTTTGCATCAACTGTCCAAAGTACTGGAGCTTCAGCTTCAGCATCAGTCCTTCCAATGAGTATTCAGGACTGATTTCCTTTAAGATAGACTGGTTGGATCTCCTTGCTGTCCAAGGGACTCTCAAGAGTCTTCTCCAATACCACAGTTCAAAAGCATCAGTTCTTTGGTGCTCAGCTTTCTTTATGGTCCAACTCTCACATCCATACATGACTGTTGGTAAAACCAAAGCTTTGACTATATGGACCTTTGTCAGCAAAGTAATGTCCTTTGAATATGCTGTCTGCTAAGTCGCTTCAGTTGTGTCCGACTCTGTGCAACCCCATAGACGGCAGCCCACCAGGCTCCACTGTCCCTGGGATTCTCCAGGCAAGAACACTGGAGTGGGTTGCCATTTCCTTCTCCAATGCATGAAAGTGAAAAGTGAAAGTGAAGTCCCTCAGTTGTGTCCGACTCTTAGCGACCCAATGGACTGCAGCCTACCAGGCTCCTCGGTCCACAGGATTTGCCAGGCAAGAGTACTGGAGTGGGCTGCCATTGCCTTCCCCAGAATATGCTGTCTAGGTTGGTCATTATTTTTCTTCCAAGGAGCAAGCACTTTTTAATTTCATGGTTGCAGTCACCATCTGCAGTGATTCTGGAGCTCAAGAAAATAATCTTTCACCGTTTCCATTGTTTCCCCATCTATTTGCCATGAAGTGATGGGACCAGATGCTATAATCTTAGTTTTCTGAATGTTGAGTTCTAAGCCAACTTTTTCACTCTTCTCTTTCACCTTCATCAAGAGGCTCTTTAAAAGCTTTTCCCTTCCTGCCATTAGGATAATATCATCTGCATATCTGAGGTTATTGATATTTCTCCTGGCAATCTTGATTCCAACTTGTGCTTCATTTAGTCTGGCATTTTGCATGATGTGCTCTGCATATAAGTTAAATAAGAAGGGTGACAGTATACAGTCTTGACCTATGCCTTTCCCAATTTGGAACCAGTCTGTTGTTCCATGTCCATCTCTAGGTGTTGCTTCTTGACCTGCATACAGATTTCTCAGGGGGCAGGTAAGGTGGTCTAGTATTCCCATCTCTTTAAGAATTTTCCACAGTTTGTTGTGATCCACACAGTCCAAGACTTTATTGACTTTAGCTTAGTCAATGAAGCAGAAGTAGATGTTTTTCTGGAATTCTCTTGCTTTATCTGTGATCCAGTGGATGCTGGTAATTTGGTCTCTGGTTCCTTTGCCTTTTCTAAATCCAGCTTGAACATTTGGAAGTCCTTGGTTCACATACTGTTGAAACCTAGCTTGGAGAATAATTTTATGCATACATGTAAAGAATCTTCTATTTTTTTTATTATAGCTTCTAGATATCAATAATTGTAAAATCAACCTAGTTCTTTTTTTTACATCACTCTAATAATTTTATTCTTATTTTTACATTTTTTCTCTCTCAAATTTTTGTCTACCTCTTAATAAAATACATTTAACTAAAACACAGTTGTTTATTTAATTACCAGTTTAATTTACCATTATTTTATACTTTCTGATAGTTTACTTATTATATTACCTATAAATTTCACATAGTAATGAGGTATACACACCAAAGGGTTTTTTAGTTAAAGAACTTAGAGTTCTAAAACTGTACTTTAGTAATACAGTTTTATTAACAATTCAAAAATTATTTTAGAATTAATAGATTTTGCAAGGGCATAGCATGAAAAAGGTGTAAATGAAACATACAAATATAAAGGTCATATTTCTCTTAGTATTTTATACCTAGTTTTTTTTTTTTTTTAATCTTAGGTTAGAAAGCTAACTGAATTATTTACAAAAAGAAAAAGATTAACCCAGCAAATATCAAAGAGACCAAGATAAATGGGGAAGCAAGACATGTTTAATCAAGGAGAGTAATGTTTTTCAAAAAGGATTTATTTAATTTCCATCATCCTATTTCTTCTATCACAGTTTTGGTTAGAGATGGTTTATTCAGTAGTGGAATAAGAATCAGATTTAGAGAAAGTTATTTTTTAGCAAATGGCTTATAGCCACTCAGATTATAAGATCATATACTCACATGTAAGTATTTCAATCTGAACTACATTTTAGGTGAGCTTCATGGAGTCTTAATATTTTGAGTTCACAGGGACACTCCTTAAACAAGTAAGTGTAAAATTCTATTGATGTACACCAAAGCTAACAAAACCCAAATTTCTCAGCTTCACATATTGTATAAATAATAAAATTCACTTGAAAGCATGTTTTCCAATAAGACAATAAGAATTCCAAAAAATTTGAGTTTCAATTACTCATTAATTCACAAGAACAGTAATTTTTCCTATATATTAACTATTGTTTTGATAACACTGCATTTTGAAAAACATTATATACAGAGAAAGCAATGGCACCCACTCTAGTACTCTTGCCTGGAAAATCCCATGGATGGAGGAGTCTGGTAGGCTGCAGTCCATGGGGTTTCTGGGAGTCGGACACCACTGAGCGACTCCACTTTCACTTTTTACTTTCATCCATTGAAGAAGGAAATGGCAACCCACTCCAGTGTTCTTGCCTGGAGAATCCCAGGGATGGGGGAGCTTGGTGGGCTACCATTTATGGGTCGCATAGGTCGGACAGGACTGAAGTGACTTAGCAGCAGCAGGAGTATACTATCTTACTTTCTTTAGCAATTCTAAGCAGTACACTGAAACTTAAATATTTTTTTCAGAAAAAATCAAAGTCAGTTTCAACAGAGAAAATAGTAGATTTGGGTTAAGGAAGCAAATGGACATTTTTGATCTTTAAATTTTTCCCTGCAGGTAATTACAGTTCAAACCATGGTCTAAGACTCTGGAAACTATATTAAAATGAGGATTCTCATTTCAGCTGCTAAAGTGAATATTTTGCATAACATACATTGCCCCAGGTATCAATACTATTTTTGTGAAAAGAAAGTGTTGATACTTTTGCTGTCTGAACCAAGTTCTCTCCAAACAGGAATTTTCAAATGAACAAAAAAGTTTACTTTGATATAAGGAAAGTTTCTTAAATGTACAAATAAATGAAGAACACTTTCTATGAAGGTTCATGTAAAAAACTTCATCAAATTATTGGGCCACAACTCCCAAAAAGGATGACTTGTCACAGAATCTTGCCCAATGTTAAATCATGTTGGCTAGTGACAGAATGAAACTAATTGGAAACTGCTTCCCTGGCATTCCTAGCCTAGTTTCATTTTAATTATAGACTTTTAAACATTTGTGTTGTGTTTGATAATGTTCTTTGTGCTTTCACAGACCTCATCTCCTTTGATTCTCTCATTTGATCTGTTTCATTCCAGGCATTTCAAAACTAGTTCTGAATCAAAGCCATGATCATTTATTTTGCTGCATTGATTTATCCTGATGAAGGGTCAAGTCAGTGTCCAGGCAGATCAAAGTCTCTTCATTGCTGTGCTTTGATGAGTATATTTGCTTCCTAAAATCTCCCTTACTAGCCTATTTAATTCTTTGAAAATTCCTCACTAAAAGAAAAAAAAAAAAAAAAACAAAAAAAAAATCACATATGCACTCAATCTCCAAATATTTATTCAAGTCTAGTTTGACACAATTCACTCCATTTCTGGTCATGGACTAGCTAAGGTATTCAGTCCAACTCTTAGTACTTGTCACTATAGAACATGTTGTGGGTTCCCTTTTTCTCTGCAAGCAAAAGTAACAAACCCAAACCCATCTTTTTCTTAAACAAGAAAATACATTACTCAAGAAAAAGAGATTTATTATACCAGAAATACTGTACCCCTCAGCAAAAATTAATTCAGATTTTTGCAGATTATCAATGTTGCAACTAAACTCCCATTTTTCTGATGTTTGCTGCATAATTATCAAGAATGTAGCATCCAATAGCCAAAAAGGCAAGAAATGGATAGTAAGCTGAAGTATCTTTGACTTGTAATTTCTATGATAACTATTTCTTTGATTAGGGAAACTTTCACACAGAGTTGAAAAGCTGTTATTCAAGTAATTCAAACTATTAATTAGGTGTTCATACAGATGCTACAATGGCTCTTCCAGTTGCTATTAAACATAGAAGGAAGGACAAAGTTATTTATTGCTAGGACTTCAGCCTGGAGGAAAAGACTTGAGTTAACCTGGGGCCATGTGGAGCACTGTTTGGCAAAACAAGTGGTATGGTTTGTTAGGTGATTTTAAAAATTGTAATACAATCAGAATTAGATTTTATTGCCTCTAAAACATTTATAGCTTCATGTCCAACTCTCTGAGACCCATGGAATTTAGCCTGCCAGACTTCTTTGCCCATGGAATTTTCCAGGCAAGAATACTGGAGCAAGTTGCCATTTCCTACTCCTGGGGATTTTCTTGACCCAGGGATCAAACCCACATCTCTTGTGTCTCTGTCTCCTGTATTGGCAGGCAGGTTCTTTACCACTGCAGTACCTGGGAAGGACTCAAACATTCACAGTTAAGTGTAGACCATATGTAACTGAGTGGGTTAAATAATTTGCAAGTAAAATACTGTGAAAAGTTGAAAGAAACATACTATTCAGGCTGGGGATATTAATAAAGCTTTAAGGAGAAGGTAGGACTTCCCAGGTGGTGCTAATGATAAAGAACCCACCTGCCAATGCAGGAGACAGAAGAGATGTGGGTTTGATCCCTTGGTCAGGAAGATCCCTTGGAAGAGGGCATAGCCACCCACTTCAGTATTCTTGCCTGAAGAATCCCCATGGCAGAGGATCCTGTCAGGCTACAGTCCATAGGGTCGCAGAGTTGGACATGACTGAAGCGATTGAGCATGCCCACACACAAGGAGGAGGTAAGCTTTGTAAGAATGGAGGGCTTTAGAATATATGGGAATCAGAGGGAAAGATAGTTAAGCCAGACGTTTAGAAGGAATGGTTGAAGCAAAGATATTGCAGAAGGGCAAAGATAGAATCAGAAAGCTAAAAAGAGGAATAACAAGTTGCTAAATTTTCCTGGTATATGAGTTATATATGAGTTTGTAACAATGGATATGGTCTTGTGGGTAGGTTAGCTATAGATTTTGAGGGGGTTTATTTGCCAGGATTCAGTTGTATATGGTATAATCCACTCTATCTCTGTTCAGTTCAGTTCATTTCAGTCGCTCAGTCATGTCTGACTCTTTGCAACCACATGAACCGCAGCACACCAGGCCTCCTTATCCATCACCAACACCTGCAGTTTACTCAAACTCATGTCTATCAAGTCAGTGATACCACCCAGCCATCTCATCCTCTGTCATGCCCTTCTCCTCCTGCCCCTAATCCCTCCCAACTTCAGGGTCTTTTCCAATGAGTCAACTCTTTGCATGAGGTGGCCAAAATATTGGAGTTTCAGCATCAGCATCAGTGCTTCCAAAGAACACCCAGGGCTGATCTCCTTCAGAATGGACTGGTTGGATCTCCTTGCAGTCCAAGGGACTCTCAAGAGTCTTCTCCAACACCAAAGTTCAAAAGCATCAATACTTTGGCGCTCAGCTTTCTTCACAGTCCAACTCTCACATCCATACATGACCACTGGAAAAACCATAGCCTTGACTAGATGGACCTTTGTTGGCAAAGTAATGTCTCTGCTTTTGAATATGCTACCTAGGTTGGTCATAACTCTCCTTCCAAGGATTAAGCGTCTTTAAGTCACCATCTGCAGTGATTTTGGAGCCCCAAAAAATAAAGTCTGACACTGCTTCCACTGTTTCCCCATCTATTTCCCATGAAGTGATGAGACCAGATGCCATGATCTTAGTTTCCTGAATGTTGAGCTTTAGGCCAACTTTTTCACTCTCCTCTTTCACTTTCATCAAGAGGCTTTTTAGTTCTTCTTCACTTTCTGCCATAAAAGTGGTGTCATCCGCATATCTGAGGTTATTGATATTTCTCCCAGCAAACTTGATTCTGATTGTGCTTCTTCCAGCCCAGCATTTCTCATGATGTACTCTGCATAGAAGTTAAATAAACAGGGTGACAATATACAGCCTTGAAGCATTCCTTTTCTATTTGGAACCAGTCTGTTGTTCCATGTCTAGTTCTAACTGTTGCTTCCTGACCTGCATATAGGTTTCTCAAGAGGCAGGTCAGGTGGTCTGGTATTCCCATCTCTTGAAGAATTTTCCACAGTTTTTTGTGATCCACACAGTCAAAGGCTTTGGCATAGTCAATAAAGCAGAAATAGATGTTTTCTGGAACTCTCTTGCTTTTTCCAGTACTTTGGCCACCTCATGCGAAGAGTGGACTCATTGGAAAAGACTCTGATGCTGGGAGGGATTGGGGGCAGGAGGAGAAGGGGACGACAGAGGGTGAGATGGCTGGATGGCATCACTGACTCGATCGACGTGAGTCTGGGCGAACTTCGGGAGTTGGTGATGGACAGGGAGGCCTGGTGTGCTGCGATTCATGGGGTCGCAAAGAGTCGGACACGACTGAGCAACTGATTTGATCTGATCTGATCTTGCTTTTTCCATGACCCAGTGGATGTTGGCAATTTGATCTCTGGTTCCTCTGCCTTTTCTAAAACCAGCTTGAACATCTGGTAGTTCACGGTTCACGTATTGCTGAAGCCTGGCTTGGAGAATTTTGAGCATTACTTTACTAGTGTGTGAGATGAGTTGCAATTGTGCCATAGTTTGAGCATTCTTTGGCATTGCCTTTCTTTGGGATTAGAATGAAAATGGACCTTTTCCAGTCCTGTGGCCACTGCTGAGTCTTCCAAATTTGCTGGCATATTGAGTACAGCACTTTCACAGCATCATCTTTGAGGATTTGAAATAGCTTAACTGGAATTCCATCACCTCCACTAGCTTTGTTCATAGTGATGCTTTCTAAGGCCCACTTGACTTCACATTCCAGGATGTCTGGCTCTAGGTGAGTGATCACACCATCATGATTATCTGGGTCATGAAGATCTTTTTTGTATAGTTCTTCTGTGTATTCTTGCCACCTCTTCTTAATATCTTCTGCTTCTGTTAGGTCCATACCATTTCTGTCCTTTATCAAGCCCATCTTTGCATGAAATGTTCCCTTGGTATCTCTAATTTTCTTGAAGAGATCTCTAGTCTTTTCCCTTGTTTTGTTTTCCTCTATTTCTTTGCATTGATCACTGAGGAAGGGTTTCTTATCTCTCCTTGCTATTCTTTGGAACTCTGCATTCAGATGTTTATATCTTTCCTTTTGTCCTTTGCTTTTCGCTTCTCTTCTTTTCACAGCTATTTGTAAGGCCTCCTAAGACAGTCATTTTACTTTTTTGCATTTCTTTTTCTTGGGGATGGTCTTGATCCCTGTTTCCTATACAATGTCACAAACCTCCGTTCATAGTTCATCAGGCGCTCTGTCTATCAGATGTAGTCGCTTAAATCTATTTCTCACTTCCACTGTATAATCATAAGGGATTTGATTTAGGTCATACCTGAATGGTCTAGTGGTTTTCCCTACTTTCTTCAATTTAAGTCTAAATTTGGCAATAAGGAGTTCATGATCTGAGCCACAGTCAGCTCCCAGTCTTGTTTTTGCTGACTGTATGGAGCTTCTCCATCTTTGGCTGCAAAGAATATAATCAATCTGATTTCAGTGTTGACCATCTGGTGATGTCCATGTGTAGTCTTCTCTTCTGTTGTTGGAAGAGGGTGTTTGCTATGACCAGTGCTTTCTCTTGGCAAAACTCTATTAGCCTTTGCCCTACATCATTCCGTACTCCAAGGCCACGTTTGCCTGTTACCTCAGGTGTTTCTTGACTTTCTACTTTTGCATTCCAGTCCACTATAATGAAAAGGACATCTTTTTTGGGTGTTAGTTCTAAAAGGTCTTGTAGGTCTTCATAGAACTGTTCAACTTCAGCTTCTTCAGCATTACTGGTTGGGGCATAGGATTGGATAACTGTGATATTGAATGGTTTGCCTTGGAAATGAACAGAGATCATTCTGTCGCTTTTGAGATTGCATCCAAGTACTGAATTTCAGATTCTTTTGTTGACTTAATGGCTGCTCCATTTCTTCTGAGGGATTCCTGCCCACAGTAGTAGATATAATGGTCATCTGAGTTAAATTCACCTATTCCAGTCCATTTTAGTTTGCTGATTCCTAGAATGTTCATGTTCACTCTTGCCATCCCCTGTTTGACCACTTCCAATTTGCCTTGATTCATAGACCTGACATTCCAGGTTCCTATGCAATATTGCTCTTTACAGCATTGGACCTTGCTTCTGTCACCAGTCATATCCACAATGGGGTATTGTTTTTACTTTGGCTCCATCCCTTCATTCTTTCTGGAGTTATTTCTCCACTGATCTCCAGTAGCATACTGGGCACTTACTGACCTGGGGAGTTCCTCTTTCAGTATCCTATCATTCTGCCTTTTCATACTGTTCATGGGGTTCTCAAGGCAAGAATACTGAAGTGGTTTGCCATTCCCTTCTCCAGTGGACCACATTCTGTCAGACCTCTTCACCATAATCTGTCCATCTTGGATGGCCCCACAGGGCATGGCTTAGTTTCATTGAGTTAGACAGGCTGTCATCCGTGTGATCAGATTGGCTATTTTTCTGTGATTATGGTTTCAGTGTGTCTGCCCTCTGATGCCCTCTCACAACACCTACCATCTTATTTGGATTTCTCTTACCTTGGTCATGGTTTATCTCTTCAGGGCTGCCCCAGCAAAGCACAGCCGTTACTGCTCCTTACCTTGGACAAGGGGTATCTCCTCAGGGCTGTCCCTCCTGACCTTGAATGTGGAGAAGTTTCTCTCAGCCTTCCTGCGCCCATGCAGCCACTTTAGCTAGTTTAAACCCAAAGGGAATTAAGCAGATGAATCCATATCTTACAGCATCATTGGAAAGTCTAGGGGAGGTGTTCTGAGCTGAGCTTTCAGAATTGCTACATAGTCTTAGAATTGTTTTACAAAATTGGCTTAGTGAGGGAAAAAAATACCATTGTGGTCACTGTAAGAAGCAACGTTGCCTCGTTTGACATAATTGGGCAAGAGAATGATTGAAAAGGAGGTGCCACTACAGCTCAGTACCCCAAAATAGGAATTGACTGGACAGAAGTCACTCTTAGACAACTGAAACATGCAGCTATATCTGTAACTTACTGAAGATCTATGTGCCTACCATTTGATGGTTCCACTTTCTCATCCTAAGACCTGAAAGGGTGTCTATTTCTTGAAGCTAAGTTATATGCAGAGACCTCAGCTGCCAGAAAATTTGAGGCATGTAATCTTTCTTTTGTAAGCTCTGACTGGAAATCACACTAAAAGTGGTGGGAGAAGCATCAAGTTAGCTAACCTGTCATATCTCTTAACGAGGTCTTAGATGGTGATGCCAGACACATTGGGCTTGACTTGATGCCCAGTGGGAAACCATCAAAGATTTCTGAGTAAAGGGAGAACATATTAAAGACTAGACTTTGGGAATATTAATCTGGTAGATGAAAAAATGACTTTTTAATAATTTATTGCATATTTCTTAATAAAATGAATTATATAGCCTTCTGATGTCAAATGCATATATAGCATATTTGACCTTAAAAAAATATCTTGAATGAAGTACCAATCTAGAGTTTTCAATTTCACAGTCACTACATTAAAGAGATTGGAGAATGAAATGGCAACCCACTCCAGTGTTCTTGCCTGGAGAATCCCACAGACGAGAAGCCTGGTAGGCTGCAGTCCATGGGGTTGCACAGAGTCAGACACGACTGAAGCAACTTAGTAGTAGTAGTACACTAAAGAGATAATTGAGTCTAGACAGATGGAGTGATGGCCAAGGAAGAAGAAAGTAAAGAAGACAGTGGAGAAAGGCAGCCAAGGAAGGAAATTTGAGAAACTCATGTATTTGGGAGTTAGAATGAGCTAGGAGGAATATAAAAGGAGAATTAAAGGGTAAAAGGATCAATCAGCATGGATATCTAGAGAAGAAAAAGAATGAAATGAATCAAGAAGATGATGATAGTAGTGATACATGCTATAAAGTTAAATGAAATTGAGTTCAGAGAACTGAAAATTGAATAGAAAAGAGCTGCTATGTTTTAAAATATAAATTCCTGTAGAGTGGTGAGGATAGGACTCTACTGAGGATTAAGGAGTGAGTACACTCTGCATATAACTTAAATAAGCAGGGTGACAATATACAGCCTTGACATACTTCTTCCCTAATTTGGAACCAGTCCGATGTTCCATGTCCATTTCTAGCTGTTGCTTCTTAATCTGCATACAGATTCCTGCATACAGGTGTCAGGTAAGGTGGTCTGGTATTCCCATCTCTTTAAGAATTTTCCACAGTTTGTTGTGATCCACACAGTCAAAGACTTTAGCATAGTCAATGATGCAGAAGTAGATGTTCTTCTGGAATTCTCTTGTTTTTTCTATGATCCAGTTGGCATAGATCATAATTGGCAATTTGATCTCTGGTTCCTCTGCCTTTTCTAAATCCAGCTTGAACATCTGGAAGTTCTCAGTTCCCAAAGTGTTGAAGTCTCCCTTGGAGAATTTTGAGCATTACTTTGCTAGTGTGTGAGATGAGTGTAATTGTGTGGTAGTTTGAACATTCTTTGGAATTGCCTTTCTTTGAGTTTGGAATGAAAACTGACCCTTTCTGGTCCTATGGCCACTGCTGAATTTTTCAAATTTGCTGGCATATTGAGTGCAGCACTTTCACAGCATCATCTTTCAGGATTTGAAATAGCTCACCTGGAATTCCATCACCTCCACTAGCTTTGTTTGTAGTAATGCTTCCTAAGGCTCACTTGACTTTGCATTCCAGGATGTCTGGCTCTAGGTTAGTGATCACACCATCATGGTTATCTGGGTCATGAAGATTTTTTTTTTTTTGTGTATAGTTCTGCGTATTCTTAATATCTTCTGCTTCTGTTAGGTCCATACCATTTTTGTCCTTGATTGTGCCCATCTTTGAATGAAATATTCCCTTGGTGTCTCTCTTGAAGAGATCTCTAGTCTTTCCCATTCTACTGTTTTCCTCTGTATCTTTGCATTGAGTACTTAGGAAGGTTTTCTTTTCTCCCCTTGCTAGTCTTTTGTAGTCTGCATTCAGAAGGTTGCCTATCTCCAGTTTATTTAGTTTTTCTTTTTTCCCCTGGGATTTTTATCTTGTCCTCCATCTTGGATGTAGCTTTCTGTTTTTTCCTGCTGATTAACTTCCTGTACTGTGGTTTTTGTTTTATTCACTGTGGGACTGTTGTTTCTTTTGTTTGCCTTCTGTTGGAAGCGGCTAAGAGGCTTGTGTAAGCTTCCTAATGGGGGGACTTGTGGTGGGAAATACTGAGTCTTGCTCTGGTGGGCAGGGCCTTGCTCAATAGAGCTTTAACACAATTATCTGCTGATGGGTAGGGTTGCATTCCCTCCTTGGTAGTTTTTGCCTTGAGGTGACCTGGCTCTTGGATCTAGGGGCTTTATGCTTGGGTTAATGGCAAACTCCAAGAAGTTTTACACCAAAGGCAACCTTCCCAGACAGCTGCTGCTGGTTCCCCTGTCCTTGTGGTGAGCCCCTGCTGCCCCATGGCTTCACAGAGGACCCTCCAACACTAGCAGGTGGTTTTGGCTCAGTTTCCTGTGGAGTCTCTGCTCCTTTCCTCTGAGTCTAGGTGCACACAAAGTTTTGTTTGTGTCCTTCATGACTGGAGTCTCTAATTTTCCCAGTGCTGTGGAAGTCTTGTAATCAAATCCCTCTGGCCTTCAAGGTCAGATTCCCTGGGGATTCCCAGTCCCTTTGTCACATCCCTAGGCTGGAGAGCCTGATGTGGGGTTCCAAACCTTCACAATAATGGGAAAACTTATTTGGTATTATTGTTTTCCACTTTGTGGGTCACCCTCCCAAGGTATGGGATTTGATTCTATCATGATTGTTCCTCTCCTACCATCTGGCTGCAGCTTCTTCTTTGTCTTTGGACGTGGGTTTTTTTTTTTTTTTTCCTTTTGGGGTAGATTCCTGCATCCTCCTGTAAATGGTTATTCAACAGTTAGTTGTGATTTTGACACTCTTGCTGGAGGAGATAAACACATGTCCATCTGCTCCGTCTTGAACTGGAACATCCATCTGGATCATCTTGAAGTTTCTGTTGACTATATTTCACTTGAGAAAGGATTGCATTTTCCTGGATTTTCCATACACCCATCTGCTTTAAAGTGTGTCTTGGACATTGTGAGTGGCATATTGTAGACAATCTAGATTCTGGTATATTTTTTTGAGAATTTTTATTTACCCTCCCAACCTCCACCTTTTTAAAAGCTATAACTTAACCTGTCTAAACTAAAACTGCAAGCTTTGTGTTTCTTGCATTGGTTAACACGTTAAATCTCAACTGTTTTTGAACTTTGTGCTACTTGGGGCCTTCCTTATGTAAGTGTGGTTTAGGGAGCAGCCATTTAGGCCAAGCTCATATGTAAAATTGGGACTGCACCTCAGTGACTCTCTCCTTTGTTAGATTTGTCTCTGGTTCTCAAGAACAGTAGACTACAGGTTTTCTAATAAAAATTTTAGCTGCTTAAGCAGAATTGACTGGTGAAAAGAGAGAGGCATCATAGTATAAAGAATTCTATATTTAAGTAAGAAAATTTAAGATTTCCAAGAAAAATTTAGCCTTCTTTGGCTTCATAAACTCTCTAATAATGAGAATAACTAATATGTAGAATATATCCACACTAGGGTAGAAATTTCAGTTAGAACTATAGGAATGTAAATATGTCCAATTAAAACAGTATAATATTATTGCATATTTTCTTTATTTTATTTCCTAACTGTGAAAGAAGAGAAATTCATGATTGGCTGCTCATTATGCCTACTTATGTTCTCCAACAAAAGTCCTATTCAAGAACCACATTGCCTTAGAAATGCTCAGAAGTTAAATTTGTGGCTCCCTTGCCAGATGCACCCAAGCAGACATTGTCAAGACTCTTTTCTTTTTGTAGTAGAATCCAACTTTTATTAATGAAAGCACATTTTTCTAAAATACTTATGCAAATTTAGAAACTGTCTAAGTGAAGGAAAGATCAGCATACTCTTTACACACACACAGAAATCAGGCTAAAACTTTGTGAAGTTAACTTTTATATGACTGACAATAATATGTCTTTTTAAGTGAATTTCATTTTTAAATTTAAACATGAATTTGTTCAATATTGTTTCTTGTATGTTAATATGAAATAATTGATTAGACTGTATTTTTACTTTCTTTTCCCATTAATGTAAATATCAATAATAGTGGGAAATTGTTTTCCTTTGTTTTGCCAGATGTATTTTTTTATCTGCTCATTGTCATTGTGTAGAATGTTCTTGAAATGACACTGACACCATATGTGCTTTATATTTTCACATTTAATTGTAATCATTCATATTATATTCATGGCTCTTAATGAATGAATTATACAAAATAGGTTTACAGTTTTCTCTCTTTCACATGATAGAAAGCATATAATAGAAAGGTAAAGTAACTTGTACACAACATTTTTTTTTTTTTTTTGAGTTAGCAAGAACTGTTTTCTATATTCTGCTTTTAAAACTCCTGTTTATGAGTTCTAAGTCCAGTTACCAGTCCTATAGTAATGAATATAGTGGGTGTGAGTGCTCATTTGCTCAGTCCTGTCTGACTCTTTGTGACCCCATGGACTGTAGTCCACCAGGCTTCTCTGTCCATGGGATTTCCCAGGCAAGAATACTGGAGTGGGTTGCCATTTCCTTCTCCAGGGGATCTTCCCAACCCAGGAATAGAATCTGGTATATTAGCATTTATGTAGAGTTTTTAAGAAGTCTATTTTACTTTATCTGAGATGTTGGAATATTTCTATGTACATTTTCCCCCTATGTTAGTACCTATTATTACTCATAATTATTCTTCAGTGACCTGTAATAGAGAATTGAAACCTAGGTGTCCAGGGAGTATCCTTTTTTAAACTTGTGAATAGTCCCCCTTTGAGGTAAGAGGAGATGTTTCTAAAGAAGAGAATAGCCCCTTCCAGTGTAGATTTCTCTTTCTAAAATATTTCTGATGTTTAGCACTAGCAATATATTTCCAAACTCTGGTTTGCAATATGCCAAGTAATTTCTCTGTCCGTCTTAATACCAGATAATTTTTTAAACTCTTCTGAGCAACAGTGCTCCCACCTAAACACAATCTACTCTGCTTCTTCCATAAAATAGTGATAAATGAGTAGAGCAGTGACCTTTTATAATGAGAAATATCACAAGACTGCCTTTCTCACAGTATTTCAAGTGCATTTTCTCCTGAAAGATCATAAGAAACTGCCTTTTATGCTCTTCTCTCTGTAAAATTGGTTTCAGAATTTTGTGCTGATTTTTTTCATGTGTAAAACCAGATGGGATAAAATTCACTGTATTCTATTAAAATAATCAAAGGCTTTGGAAGCCTATTCATGTTTTTAGTTAAATGAACAGAATCATAAAAATAATATGAATATATTTGCTTTTTCATATTTTTGAAACTCAGTCAATATTGCCTTATATATTTAGACATCTGAGTTGTACAATTTCATCCTAAATACCCTAAGGGTTTAAGAATAATAAGAAGAATATTATAATGAATTGAGAATTTGATAAAATAAACAGTTCTCACATTCATAAAAATAGTACTTAAATTATAACTTTATCATCTTGACCAACCCAGGCAGAACTGAAGCATCTGGATTAAGTCAGATTGTTAGACATCATCAGTCATTTTTTTTTTTTTTTTTAGTGGACCAACCAATGATACTCCAGATAGCTTGAATCAGTAGATGTCAGTTTTATTCTTTCAGGGAAGAAATTATTCCTGTATTTTCTTTAGTTATTACTTGTAATATGGAGAATAAATTGTTAGAGATTGTATGCTGATATGCAGAAATTTAGGAAAGACAGTAAACTCTTATCAGTGTTTCTGAATCTGAATAAAAACATACAAACAATATTGTCAGCATAAAAATAAAAAGCAGTGTAGGAAAGTTCTTAACACTTTGGAATTCAACAAAGAAAAACTTCTGATTAGAGAACAAGGGAAATAAGACATGAAATAAATAAGATTTGAAAATGACTTAAGACAAGGTAGAACTTTGCTTTGAAGAGCACATTTAAGCTTGAGGACATTATAGAAGCAAAAGTAGCTGTGTTTAGAGAGATGGGTGAGGGCAGAGTTTATGGTATCATGGTATATAAGCTGAGAAACTACATATTGGTGGAGGCAAATGTAACGGGGCAGTGCACCCCTAATTTCTTGGCATCATTTTGAAAGGAATGCATGTCAGACACATGAATGCACCATGCTTGTGCTTCAGGAGAGTTCCTGTCTGCTCTACTGTTCTATTTTCTTTAAGTACAAGCATGAAAATAACCTTATAAATAGGAATAAATACTTAGGGCTCAGACTTTGGATTCAGAGATTAAATGCCAACAATTTTGGGAGTACTGGGAGAGTCATGTGTACATACTTTGAGATTTCAGCAGCTTAAAATATGGTAGTTCCTCCTACTGGTGGAAAAGTGAAGTGAAAGTGAAAGTCCCTCAGTCGCGTCCAACTCTTTGTGACTCCACAGACCATACAGTCCCTGGAATTCTCCAGGCCAGAATACTGGAGTGGGTAGCTTTTCCCTTCTCCAGGGGATCTTCCCAACCCAGGGATCAAATCCAGGTCTCTGGCATTGCAGGCTAATTCTTTACAAGCTGAGACAAGGAGCAGTGGGAGGAAGTATCTAATCCTAGGAAGTTGATGTTTGAGTGCTGTCTTTCCTACTGGAAGAGGAAAAGACTTCAATTTCTATCAGTCCAATACTAAGCAAACTAGAGAAAGATGATGGAGTGCTTGTTATATATAATGTATGTTTATAGGATAGTTTAATTTGTGTGAAACTAAGCACATGAGCCGGAGAAGGCAATGGCACCCTACTCCAGTACCTCTTGCTTGGAAAATCCCATGGGCGGAGGAGCCTGTTAGGCTGCAGTCCATGGCGTCACTAAGAGTCGGACATGACTGAGCGACTTCACTTTCACTTTTCACTTTCATGCATTGGAGAAGGAAATGGCAGCCCACTCCAGTGTTCTTGCCTAGAGAATCCCAGGGACGGGGGAGCCTGGTGGGCTGCTGTCTATCGGGTCACACAGAGTCGGAAACGACTGAAGTGACTTAGCAAGCACATGAGCAAGAAAGTGTTAGGAAACTAAGCAATAGGTTCAGGATGGATTGTGAATGCTAAGGAAACTTTTGGTTTTAAAATAACATTCAAAAGATAGTTAAGTTTTAAACCCTAGAAATTGGAAGTCTTATGATCAAAATGCTGCTCAGGAAATTAATATAGCAGTCATTTTAGGATGATTATTTATAAAAGCAAGCCTGGAGCCAGGGTATCAACTTGCAAGTATTAAAGGTGATCCACTAATAAGTGTTTATGAGAAAAGAGTGGCAGTGAAAATGGGAAAAGACATTCATGTGGGAGATTATAAATAATAAAACTACAGACAATGATTGATATGAGAAAGTAAGCATTTTTGAATTTTCAAGCTTGAATTATAATCCAATGGAAAACATACTAAAGAAAGTACTTTAGGGAGAAGCGAGTAGCCTCAGTTAGCCAGATAATGTAATGAAGCAAGTGTCACATGTACAAGGCAGTGCTCAGAAAATTAAATATGTTGTGGGTAGATCTTGGAGATTGACTGGAACTGAAGGTACACATGAAGAGTTATCTACCTACAATTGATGCCTTCAGTCTAGAGAGTCTACCTAAATCGAAAGTTTTTACGTTCACAAACCAAATGACTTAGCAGTTGATGGGCCAAGAATGACAATTGTTTTGAGATTGAGAGTGGGAAAAAAGGTCTGAGGCTAATTCTCAGGCTCTTTATCTAAATTTTCTTGGAAGGGCTTCCTTGGTAACTTAGCAGACCACAGTTTGATTCCTGGGCTGGGAAGATCCCCTAGAGAAGAAGGATAGGCTACCTATTCCAGTATTCTTGGGCTTCCCTGGTAGCTCAGCTGGTAAAGAATCTGCCTGCAATGCGGGAGACCTGGGTTTGATCCCTGGGTTGGGAAGATCCCCTGGAGAAGGGAATGGCTGCCCACTCCAGTATTCTGGCCTAGAGAATTCCATGGACAGAGGAGCCTGGCAGACTATGGTCCACGGAGTCACAAAGAGTCAGACAGGACTGAGTGACTTTGAATTTCCCAGGAAGTAGAATTCTGAGAGTGCTTAAAGGAAAGTAGCAAGTAGCTACTTGCTACTTAGTGCTTAAAGGAAAGATTCAAGTAGACAGCAGTTTCTAGTAGGTGGTTTCTTTGATATGAATGTCTTGGGCAATGATTTTTAATATTAGTTTATTTTATAAAGGTTTCAATTCTTCACCTCAAAAGATGAGTGGAAATTTCTCTAAGTTACTATATCATGTGTTTACAACATATAACTGAATGATTACCAAATCATCATCTGGGTGGTTACCAAAATGGGAAAACAATGTAACATAACTTCAACTTTCAAAAAGGGTCTTCTGAAAAGGAAGTTTAGCTCAACACTCACTTAAGAGAATCTGGCTTGAGTTTCATATTTTTCTTAACATAATTTACGAGCACAACTTATAACACTTATGAATCCTGTATGAGGAAGTTTTGTAGAGGCTAAAGCAAATACTACATAAATCTGGCTTTCAATCATCATTCTGTTGTTTCACAATTGTGTGACTTCTGTGCCTAAAATAGAGCAGGTAACATTTTTCTCCCATGCTTTTGAGGAAACAATGAGTTTGTAAGGAGCACAGCATAGAACTGCGTGTATTGAGCATTAAGTAAGTTCTTGTTTTCCTTATAACCAGGCTATCTTCTGTGCTATAGCCCTAGGACTCTAATGACCTGTGAATAACCAAGGGCACCCAAGGACAAGTTATCTATTGTGCTGTTTTCTTAAGTTTGTGCTGATGAATTATCAACTTTAAGTTTCTGACGGGGGAAGATTTGGGAGCTCGTGTAACCAGATACTTGTGTGTTAGTTGCTTCAGTTGTGTCCAACTCTTTGTGACCCCATAGACTGTAGCCCGCAAGGCTCCTCTGCCCATGGAATTCTCCAGGCAAGCATACTGGAGTGGGTTGCCATTTTCTAAACTATAGAATGCTTTTTCTTTCAGTTTGGAAAAATGCCATAAAGAATTACGATTTGCTCCATCATGGGTCATAGCCCTTCTCTTTAGAGGTAGGTTACTGTGATTGGAGACTCTACCATATTTAAGTTGAAGGGAGAGGATAATTTACCAGAAAGAAGATGGGTAGCACTGACATGTCTCTTATGGAAATTGTTGTAAATTAAGAGAACTGTCTCCAATTTTTTAAGCCAGTGCCTGAGCCAAACCTTTTCCTCTGAGATGGAGAGGGAATATTTAGAGTCATAGAGCCTAAAGGAAGATGTAAATAAATTTGTATCTAAAAGGAGTGGTTTGTTTGTATCTTCTTCAATTTCTTAATCAATATCATAATTTTCAGCATATAATTTTTTAATTATGTAGGCATTTATTGCTATAAATTTTCCTTTTAGAATTGCTTTTGCTGCATCCAATAAGTTTTTCTATATTGTGTTTCTATTTCATTTCTCTCAAGATACTTTTTAATTTCCCTTTTTATTTCTTCTTTGATCCATGGTTGTTTAGGAATGTGTTGCTTAATTTTTACATATTTGTCAGTTTTCCAGCTTTCCTCTGGTTATTGTTTCTAGTTTAATAATACAGTAGTTTGGAAAGTTACTTAATATAATTTCTGTCTTCGTGAACTTGTTTTATGGCCTAATATATGATCTATCCTAGAAAATGTTACACATGTGCTTGGAAAATATGTATTAGGTTGCTGTTGGATGGAATGTTTTGTATATGTCTCTATAACCATTTGGATTATGGTGTTATTCAAATCTTCTCTTTCTTTATTAACTGTCTGTAAAAAAGATCTAGCCATTTTTTGAGAGTGAAATATTAAAGTTACCATCTATTAATTTATTGTGATTTATTTCTCCTTTTAGTTCTATTAGCATTTGCTTTATCTATTTATTGACAGGCAGATTCTTTACCACTGTGCCACTTGGGAATGCTCCTACAGAATGATCCCCTGGAGTAGGAAATGGCAACCTACTCCAGTATTCTTGCCTGGAAAATTCCATGAACAGAGAATCCTGGTGGGCTACAGTCCCTGGATCACAGACAATCAGACACAACTGAGCAATTGAGCATGTACATTATATATTTAAGTCCTCTGATGTTCAGTATACTCCATTAACTTCTAAGTTCTTTTAAAGGATAGGAACTCTAAATATGTCTATGAAGCAGTCAGAGTACTGGGTTATCATTTTTCTAGTTTACAAGTGAGAAAGCTTAAAAATATTTCCTAGAATGGTAGTAGTGTTTCAATTAGAAGCCAAACCTTGGTTGACCCTGGGTTGGGACTAAACTTGAGGGGAGTTGCTTTGTGTCAGTGCTCCTGACTCAGCTCTCACCTTGCCTCAGGTCCTATTCTAGCCACGTTACTCAGCTTGGCAATGAGACTTTTGGCATGCTAACTCCTGCCATTTCTCCATGCCTGTAGAAGCTGGGTTTTCCATACGATTAGAGTAGTTCATTCATTCTAGTTAGGGCATTTGTACTTCATAGCATCGTCTCTCCAAAAGCTACTTCTACAAATATTCCCATGAATTGCTGTAATTTTTCCTTTGGGGCTCTTCTCAAATGCTCAGTTCTAGGAGGGAGATCGTCCCAGACCACCCTTCCAAAGAACACACTAATTCATTCTTTGTCTGCTTGCTTTGGTTTGTTTTCTGTCACTGCATTCATCCTTTCCTGACATTTTACTCTATAAATTTATCTGTATCTCTCTCCACTTAAACTCCATAACAAGAGGGATTTTTTTTGACACTGTTTACAGCACATAAAACTTGAAGAGGGGTAGGATTGATTGTATAAATTGTATAAGTTGATGGCATATAAATGAGACTATATTAGAATTGGAATGTTTCTCAAAGTTCATAAAGGAGGTGGGAAACTTCATTCACAACCAATGATTAAATTAATATGTTAACATTGAAAGAACATTCTTAACAAGCACTGTTATCAGGAATGTTAACATTCTTGCTTAATGTCTTATAAGAACAAGAAACCATTCAAATATTATAGGCCTAGTCATAAAATCAAGTATACAAGTTGCACTCAATGATTCCAAATAATCATGACTGATTGCTGAAGAAATTAATTGATGGGTATTTTTTTTTTTAATTGATGGGTATTAATAGATGCAGACAATAGCATAAAAAATAGAAAATGTGGACAAAGTGGTTTGAGATTTAAAGCCAACTTACTGTTTTTTCCTCTAATTTTGTTGCTGTCTTGTTATACTCCCAGAAGTAGGTACTTGAGTGTTTTCAGAATGGTCCTAGAATATTTCTTGTACTTTTTCATCCTTCACATTTTCTGTATTGCTTTTTTAAGTTGGAGAAATCATGCATGCTTGCTGTGATGAGTGGAGAAGGAAATGGCAACCCACTCCAGTGTTCTTGCCTGGAGAATCCCAGGGACGGAGGAGCCTGGTGGGCTGCCATCTATGGGGTCACACAGAATCGGACACAACTGATGACTTAGCAGCAGCAGCAGCTGTGATGAATAAATTAATTTCAAGATGTATAAAGCAAAAATGAATAATTTCATCCATTTATATCCCTATATCATTCTATGATGCAGCCCAGTATGCTTCTCTTTATTCTACATGGCCTTTAGAATTATATTGCCTACTACTGTATAATTTGCTTTTTTTCAGTTAATGTGATAACATGGTCACTCTTCCTTCTTTCCAGGGTTATAAAAGTACCTCTTATTTAAAGCTACATGTTATTTCTCATGGACATACTGCCATTTATTAAATCATTCTCTTCTCTTATTGAATGGTATTATAATTGATTCCAGATTTTTGCTATCATAAAGATGCTTCAGTAAATACATTGTATGAATATATATTTTGTATATAGTAGATTCCCAAAAGGGGGGATTACCAGGTCAAAGGCTTTGTGTACTTAAACTTTTGAAAGATAATGAGGGATTATTTTCCAAAAGATTGTAAAATAAAATATTTATCCTTAAATTTGCAAAGACTGTCAAGAACCCCTGGGCGTCTTGCTGTTCTATTATAAATTCCAGATGATCCAGCTATAATTTCCAAATCTAAAAAAAAGGTTTCTGGTTTCTAACATCAGTAATCATGGGCATTACATGGAAATATAAAAATACCTGTACAAATGCATACTTTTCAAATTGTACTGAATTGCCTGAAGCCAAGTTATTATATTAAAAGTATGTTGGACTTTAAATTGAATATGTTTACATAAACCAGAATCTTCAGTTGCTCTCTATGGAATATATTCAGGAACACAGAGAAGAATAAAAAAATCAAACAAGTAAACAGACAAAACTCCTTACCTATAATGGTTATCAGAAGCAGCATATGTAGGACTTAAATCATACAATAGTAAACAACTTGTTGAGAGAATTCTCAGCACTGTAGTGGCACTTTTTCAAAAAGTCATGCAAATTTCTTTCCTCAATGAGACAGCTATGCTGGTTCTTGGGATATATCCCTACTTTCCCCAGTATTATAACTAGGATTAATTCATAGCATAACTGATTCAGAACCAGGGATAAAAAAGAACAAGGGAGTAAAGGCCTTCTACCACAAAGGAACTACAAGAACTAGTCTTGGGACCTGGGGGATTATGTGCAGGACTGAATCCTGAGGATGCTTTATGAAAGGGGTCAGTACACAAATCAAATAAGGGAAAGGTTATTGATTTCGACGTACTCTCCCGAAATTCAAGATTTAATATCCTGCCAAAGATCACAAGAGATGTGGACAAGCATGCTGTAGCCATGTTAAGTGAAGTTAAAGTGCTGAATTGTTTATGTCAGACAACAGAAGCAGGATGAAAAAACTCAGAAAAGTTTGCATGCTGAAGTGAAATACTGTAATGTTGGAAGACCTTCCATTTTGCTGTGTCTATGGAAATGTCCAGGGAATGCACCATTTATTAATATCATAAGGCTAGCTCTGATAAGAAAGGCATAGAATCACCAGGAAGTTCAATGGCTAGTCTCCTCTGTTGCTCAGGTATGATGGTAGGAGAGACCATTACCTAACTGGGTAAAAAGCTATCATCCCTGTCCAGTTTCCAAATTTAAGTCAATTTCCAGACCTGTAATTTATTTATTGAAGAAAAGGCTAAATCCCCAGGCAAAGGACTCTGCAATACCATGACAAGCATACATAGTAATAAATCTTCATGTTCTTCCACAAAGGAACCTACAATGATTTACATCAGTAACTAACTGTATACTGGAGAAAGGGGAATATTTTGAGAACTTAAATAATAGTTGCCATGGTATTTTTTTTTTAAATGTAGCATGTGGGAACTAGGTAATAGAGTGTCTTAGCCATGGTCCAATTCACAGTGAACCTATTATAGTTATTCTGTGGTTTTTTTTCTCTGATGTTGGAATATATCATTGGGATGGACATACTAGATAATCGGCACAAACTCCATTTTGGGCCTTTGGCTTGCATGGTAGGAGCCACCATAGTATGGAAGGTCAAGTAAAAGCTTCTGGAACTGAACCACCTCTGGCCAGGATAGTAGATCAAAACAAAATTCCATCTAGGATTTAGGCATGGAAATCAGTGTCACACTCAAAGGTTTAAAGGATGAGTGGGTGTTCATCCCTATAATAGATTTGTAGCTCTATTCACCAGTCTTACCCCTACAGAAACCAGACTAGATCCTGGATAATACTTCAAAGAAGAATTGCAAAGAATGAAATAGAACAAACATTAAATGCAGTGTTAAACACATTGTTCAACAGAAGGCTGTCTTGAAATAAAAAAAGCTAAATTTATACAGTAAGAAAAGATATGGCTAGGAAAAATTGATCCAGATTAACTGCATGACATATCCTAGTAATATTATGGGACACTGGGATAAGAGGAAACTTTCTGCTTCCAAGGAGAAATACCAAATCTCTTATAAGGGCAAATATCAAATTGGCTTTGCATTTCTTTCCACCAAGATTCAACATCAGCACTCAATGATGAACATACCTTATGTTCTGAAGAGTATAAATATGTGAAATTGCACTTTAGCTATATCAATCCCAGTCATGTTACTTTGAACATGTAAGATTTAGGGAAATTTTTTACGTTAGCCTTCCTTGGGCAAATGCTACAAGACAGAATTTCTATGGCTAAGAGATGAGTGGGGAAACCAAGGTTAAAGGACTGGCAATGGAAATTAAAAATATTTAACTATAGATTACAACTATAATGGGTAGATTAGGAGAATAGAATAGGATCTAAATGTATATAGAAGTAGAGAGGATATATCTCATCACATGTGGTAAGGAGAAGCACGTTAAAAGATAAGCTGAGGCATATTAAAGCATTTTAATTTATTTGAGCAAAAATAGATTCAACTGGGGGCTGTGCCAAACTGGAACTGATTAAAAGCACTCTGCTGACAGAAGCTATGGGAAAGACTTATATACAGAAGATGTGATAGTAAAGACAGGAAATTATTTGGTAGGCTATAGCTTCAAACCTAGTTGGCTGTTTGTAAATGGTTGTCCTTAGGTTTCAATTTTGTAACCGTAATGCCTTTACAGGCTTAGATTTTTGGTTTGCTTATCTAGACTTCTATGACATTGGAGCCACTGCCATCTAACTGTCCCATTGTTTAATTAATTTAACAGGGATAACCAAGTTAAAGATTAAGTAAGTAGTTTCTCAGATTGCCTCACTTTTAGTATATAGCTAGAATCCAAAGTATATTATTTTATTTTAACAGATCAAATATAAACAGAAACATCTTTGACATTTCCAGGGTTCTAAATAAGAAAGAAAATCTTACTGGCTAATGTATATTGCTGAAGAAGAGAGTGTGGAGAAAGATAAAAGAAATAAGGTAATTTTAATATTTCTCACAGTACAAAATTAATGTTTTGTAAATAGAGTGCTAACAGCATAATGTAGAACTATAAATCTAGTTAGGCTAGAACAACAGCAACAATACTTCATAAACGTAAGATTACATATATGTCAAGATGCAAAGAAATAAATCAACATGAAAAAGAATAAATAAATGATGCAAACAAAACCAATTAAATGAAACCAAATTGCTAAAATCAAATGTATTTGTCATTTAAGTAAATTATTTCAACTTATCTATTAAATGACAATTTCAGGATAGATCACAATGAAAAAGACAACTTTGAACTGTATACTAGGGAACTGTCTAAGGCAAAAGTGAAAGTCAGAATCCTACTATTAATATTAGATAAGACAGAAGACAGGTCTAAAAGTAAAAAACGAATTTCAACTTCTGCCCATGAAAGATTAATTGCCATAGCAATTGCTGTTCACTGGAAACAACCAGAAAACTGGAAAATTAAGTGAAATAATGGTTTTCAGACAATGGGCAGTAGGAAGACTGACAGAACTGCGATGTCTGAGAGAAAAGAAGCAAATGAAATGGGCTCTAATTTGACCTAGGCTACTGACTGTAGGTAATTTCCTGATTACAGTGCAAGGAGAGGAACCATCACAAAGGCTAGCTGAACTGAGAAGACAGATTAAAATGAGGCAGCTAGAAATTGAAACTTGAAATGAAAGTGACAGATAAAAGGAAGTAAACAAACAGAGGGAGAGGGAGAGCACAAGAGCAAATGAGAAAGCAAGGGAGAATAAGGAGTTCCAAGAATGGTAAATACGCAAATAACATAGAATATACTTTTTCTAATTGTAATTTCTTTAAAAGATAATGAAGTAGCAAAAATGTATAGCTAAAAAAATAGATAAAATTGAAATGGAATTAAAAGTAATATTCATATATTCCAAAAGAAGGCAAGAAAGGGAAACAAAAATAGAAACAAATGAGAATAAATACTAAAATAGTAGATCTTAATACAGCTTTAACAAATTAAATGAAAAGAAATTTTCTCAATCAGGCAAAAAAAAACTATAAACAATTTACAGCTAATATTACATTTAATGATAAAAACAGGATGATTTTTCTCTAATATTAGGCTTTAAACAGGAATATCTCTTTTCATCATCTGTACCCAAAATTGTACTGGATGTTCAAGCTAGTGAAATAAGGTAAGGAAAAGAAATAAAAGACACAAAACTGAATATAAAAAGTGAAACTATTTTTATTCTCTGAAAATTTTTGTAGAAACTCAAAGGTAAAGACATAAAAAAGGATTAAATTAGTGAGTCAGTTTACAATGATTTTGGAATATAACAAAAGCAACTGGATTTTTATATGACAGCAACAAAAATTTGAAAATTGAAATAAAAATAACATTTACAACAGCACAAAGACACACAAAATACAGACTGTCCTCATTTTGCATGGTGTCATCTTCCAAGAAACTTGTACAAATAGGAAGTGTATTTTTTGTACAGTCCCATGGTAACTGAGCGGAGAAGGCAATGACAACCCACTCCAGTACTCTTGCCTGGAAAATCCCATGGGCGGAGGAGCCTGGTAGGCTGCCTTCCATGGGGTCACTAGGAGTTGGACACCACTGAGCGACTTCACTTTCACTTTTCACCTTCATGCATTGGAGAAAGAAATGGCAACCCGCTCCGGTGTTCTTGCCTGGAGAATCCCAGGGACAGGGGAACCTGGTGGGCTGCTGTCTATGGTGTCACATAGAGTCTGACATGACTGAAGTGACTTAGCAGCAACAGCAGCATGGTAACTGAGATTATAATTAGGGTACATTTTATAAAACTGTGCAAAAACTGATGAAATATGTGTAAAAATATCTGATAAATGCATTGATAAATCATGTTCATTTAGGGCAAGACTCAATATTGCTGAATTGAGTACTTCTCCGCAGATTGGTCTATAACTCCAATATAACTTCTTTTAAATTCCTATCTGGCTATTTTTGTTTATGTTGCTATAAAACTTACAGGCTGATTCTAAACTTCTATGGAAATGTAAATGACCTAGAAAAACAGAAGTTTTGAAATACTTATACAACCAGATGTTCAAACTTACTATAAAGTTACAGTAATGAAAACAATCTGGTATATTGGAGTAAATATGATTATAGTTTAGTGCATTAGACAAGGTAGTCCAGAAATCAGCTTACAAATACACGGTTAATTGATTTTTGAAAAAAATTGCTATTATAATTGAATGGGGAAGGAAATGTTTTCAATAATCTTAAAACAATTCCTATATATGGGAAAATTATCCTTGGTCCTCATCTCATACCATATAGAAAAATTAACCAAAACATATCATGTATGTAAACAAATGGGCTAAAACTATAAAAATTTTGAGGAAAATATAGGAAAAATATCTACAACACTTTTGATTATTTGAGATTTATTAGTGAAGAAAATACCAAAAGCATGAATCATAGAAGAAAAAAGTTTATAAATTATAATTAGAATCCTCTGGTTTTTTTGAAAGCTTCTATTTTCTGAAGCAGTTAAGAAACTGAAAAGGCAAGGCATACATTTGAAAAAATACTTTCAAAATACCTGATCAAGAATTAGAACATATAAATAACTTCTTTATCTAAAAACCAAAAATTGACAGGTCAATTTTTTGGAAATAAACAGGCAAAAGTTTTGAACAGGAACTTTTCCAAAGAGGGTAGGTGAGTGGTAAATCAGCACAGAAGAACATGCTCAATATCAATACTCCTTCTAGAAATGCAAGCTAATAATACCATATGAAGTTACTACCACAAATCTACGGAGTGGCTAAAATGAAAAAGACTGACAATACCCGTGCAGAGTAGTGTGGAGTGACTCAAATTGTTACATATTGCTGTTGCTTGTGGACATGCAAGATGATGCAGTCACTTTGGAAAAACAGTTTGGTAATTTCACTCCAATGTATTAACACAAGAGAAATGAACATATATATCCACACAAACATATATATGTGATTGGTCATTGTAGATTTACTAATAATTGCCCACAACTTGAAACAATTCAAATTTCCATCAATTACTGAGTCAATAAACAACTCATGGTATTTTTGTACAATGAAATGCCATTCAGCAGTAGAAGAAAATGAAGTGCTGATGCATAAGACAACAAAGAAGCATTTCAAAAGCATTATGATAGATGAAAGCAGCCAAATACAAAAGACGCTATACCACGTAATGCCATTAATGTGAATTTCTGGGGAAAAACCCCACAAATTACTGTGATAGAAAATAGACCAATGGTTACTTATAGGGCTACGGGTTAAGAGATAAACTTCAAATGAGCACAAGTGCACTTGTAGGGGAGATAGAAACACTTTGTAAGTTGGTTTTTATTTTAATAACATAACACATTATTTGCTAAATCTCAATGAAATGTATTCATGTCAATGTACTAAAATCTAATAATTTCTGACATATCTATTACTATATACTTATCTTTTTTATCCTATGTATTATAGCTATAAATATTCTAAACCAACACTGTCCAATAGAATTTTCTGCCATAAAAAAAAATGTTTATATCTGTGCTGTCCAATACAATGGCCACTAGCTACATGTGGCTACTGAACGCTTGAAATATAGCTAGTGTGACTGAACAACCAAATTTTAAATTTTATTTAATTTTAATTTAAATAGCAGAAACAGATAATACTTTATATCCTAAGTCAGACAGTTTGATCTAAGTCTATTGTTTACTTTTTTTCTTCTGACTTTTACTCAAGCTGACTTACCTCCTAATATGTTAGATTACCCTTTGGTTATGAGATCAGTACTTGATTTTCATCTTCCTGTGGAGGTTATTTTTGCCTACTTCTGCTGACATCCAGGAATTACCTCTGACTTGAGACAAATTCAGGCAACCTTGAAGGTCCTGGCTGAAATTAAGAGTTACAGTTAAAGCAATAACAACTTTTTAATACTAGCTTAAGAGTCTTTATCCTCATTGTAGTGTTACTTAGAACCAATTCTTCTAAAATCTTGGAATGTAGATGTTTCCTCTTACTTGTATTTCCAAGAGTTACTCCGTCTGCTGAGATCTTCTCTCATTGAAAAGAATCAATGAGGCATTTCTAACTGTCTTGTTTCATACCTTTTCCCATTTCTTTCTGTGGGGACTCCCAACCTTCTGAGTAATAGATTATGAATATTAATTCATCCTATTCGCCTGAACCACAGACTGCTGGATCATTTCTGTTGTCATAGCAACTCACTTAGAGACCTGTTCATGTCATTTCTAATTAAAAAAAGTGCCCTCTTTCATAGACTAAAATCATTTTGAAGCATCAAGAGTAGAGGCTTTAATCTGTGTTTTGTATTACATTACTCTACATTTCATTTGATCCTTTATAAACAATGGTTCCCTATAGTAATGGAAATATTACGTCTTGATGAGTTACTTGGCTTAACCATTTTGACACCTAGAATTTTCACATTCAGGAACATTTTGATATAACTTTGAAATAAATTATGAGGCTTAAATTTTTTTATTTCTATGAAATATTAACACATGTAACAGTTTATTTATCAGTCTCTGGTATTTGCTCAAGAAGATGAGAGTTGAGATAAGACATGCATTATATTTATAGTTGGTATACTGTTCAGGGATGGAGTAAGAAATAGGAAAGTTGCTCTTTGGAGATGAGTTGAGGTTCAAGGCTGGGGAAAACAGTGAGTTAACAGTGAGGGCTGATGTGTTTTATATTTTGGAACAGGCTAGCTGAGTTAAAAAATAGCCATTTCAAAATATTCTACTATGGCTTAAGATAGCTGAGGAGGGCAAGGCTACCTAGCCTATATAGGGCTATGCATCCCTTGAACTATGTTCTAACCAGCTCATAAAACTCTGAGGCAAACAGATTGGTGAACAGCAGAGTCCTGGTCCTGGGACCAAGAAGCATTCTGTCTAACTTCTCAACTCTTTGAACTTGAACCACCCCTACTAATCGTGACTGATTTGATACACTGAAGGGCCCATTAACAATGGCTGTTCTGATTAATGCTGTGTGGTGTGGCAGTAGTTCTGATTTCCTGTGACTTTCCATCTGGGTAAATAGCTGCCATCATTAGGTAATGGCTGCTTTGTTAGGATAGCAAATTAGTAAGCATTTACTATAATCTAGTGTTAACATGATTTGATTTAATAATTAGTTATGATTTTCCCATTTCTACTTCTAGATGAATAGAAATTTAAAGTATTCTCTTTTGCTTTCTTTTTCCTCACTCTTTGGTATTTGTGTATTCTCTCATAAATATCATTTAATAATCATTTAAAGAATCATTTAAAGATTAAAGAATAATCATTTAAAGAATAAAATAATAGAGTAGTTAATGGCCACTATAATTTAACTGTCATGATTGTCTTTCATAATTAGAACATGACATAGGAAACTCTTGATTCTTTTCTTCTTATGTGCATAATTTCAGGAGTATGAGGTCTGGAAGCAGTAAGGAGAAAAGTTTTATATTACAATTCAGAAAAGAACCCATGACCCTCAGAGAACTAATGTGAATGGGGAAGAGTATCAAGTGTGGGGGATATATATGAAAATCTCCAAGCCAGAATACTGCAGTGGATAGCCTTTCCCTTCTCCAGGGGATCTCCCCAACACAGGGATCAAACCTAGGTCTCCTGCATTGCAGGCAGATTCTTTGCCAGCTGAGCCACAGGGGAAGCCCAAGAATACCGGAGTGGGTAGCCTATCCCTTCTCCAGTGGATATTCCCAAGCTAGGAATCAAACTGGGGTCTCCTGCATTGCAGGTGGATTCTTTACCAATTGAGCTATCAGGGAAGCATAAGACCACTTACCAAAATATATTAGATCCTCTTACATCAAAGGAATTTTAGGTCAAAATTATTGCTTACATGAATGTTGCATGATGTTAACTGCTGACTTCCGAAAAAAAAAGTCTCATATAGCCCATTGCTCAGGCAAAGACAAATTTATTGATTATTGTAGGAAGGAAGGATCTTACACTGACAGAGTCCCAGTAGCATCTCTGAAGGGGAAGTTCAAAGATGGGCTATTTCCAACTTTTGGGCAGTCTGGCTAAGGAATTCTTTTTATACGAAATACTAAATGGGACTGAGAAAATTTCTTGATATGATAAGGTGCAAAGAAAAGTCCCAAGGTGATACAGAAAGTCCCCTTGTACCCATTACCAAATTTCCCCTACTGGTAGCATCTTACATTTGAATAGTACTTTTGTCACAACTAATGAGCCAATATTGATGGATTACTATTAACAAAATTCCATATTTTATTCATATTCTCTTAGTTGTTGTTTTTTTTTTAACCCATCACAAGATCCCACGCAGAATACTACATTATATTTGCTTTGTCTCCTTAGGCTCCTCTTGGCTATGACAGTTTCTCAGACTTTCCTTGTCTTGATGATTTTGAGAATCTTGAAGAGTGCTAATCAGGAATATTGTAGATCACCTCAGCTTGGATTTGCTGGTGTTTTTCTCATGACTGGACTGGGGTTATTGGTTTGGGGAGTAAGGCCACAGAGGTAAAGAGCCAGTCTCATCATATCAGAACAAGGATACCTGCTATCAACATGATGTCCCTGTTGGTGTTAACCTTGATCATCTAGTGGAGGTAGTGTTTTTTTAGGTTTCTATACTATAAAGCTACTCTTTCCCTCATCACTCTATATTGCACCCTTGGAAAAATGTCACTGTGTGCAGCCCACAATGAAGGGGTAAGAATTAATGATCTACCTCCTTAAAGGGGCAGTATCACATAAATTATTCAGAACATGGATTTTTTCTGCACAGAAAATTGTCTATTCTCTCCCATTAAAAATTAGTATAGTAGTATAAACTCATGGATTTTAAAAAATATTTTGGGTTGTAATACAACAATGCTGCTACTGCTGCTGCTAAGTCACTTCAGTCGTGTCCGACTCTGTGCGACCCCATGGACTGCATCCTACCAGGCTTCTCTGTCCCTGGGATTCTCCAGGCAAGAACACTGGAGTGGGTTGCCATTTCCTTCTTCAATGCATGAAAGTGGAAAGTGAAAGTGAAGTCGCTCAGTGGTGTCTGACTCTTAGCGACCCCATGGACTGCAGCCCACCAGGCTCCTCTATCCATGGATTTTCTGGGCAACAGTACTGGAGTGGGGTGCCATTGCCTTCTCCCACAACAATGCAATATTGGTATTTTTTACCATATTTTCACAGTTTATTATCCTGCTTTCCTAAATGTATGTGATATGAATTTTCCTGCACCAGTCTCTGTTTCTCCAACCTCCTTTCCTGCCACTCATTTACTCATCAACTCACTGAATTATATGAAATACTCCAAGATAGCCTCATTATCTGTCACCTTAGGACATTCTCTTTGCTTTGCCTAGAATGTTCTTCCCTTTTGTGTGTCATTGTTTAACATCCCCTTATTCCTCTGGACACAATTTGGCATCATTGGAAGCCATCCCTGATTAACACCTTCCACATCCTTTGTCCCCATTAGAAAACTTTTATAATTCATGTGGGTTAGAAAAAATTTTTTTTGGTCACACCATGTGGCATGAGGTATCTTAATTCCCCAACCATGGATTGAACCTGTGTCCCCTGAAATAGAAGCATGAAATCTTAACCATTGGGCTGCCAGGGAAGTCCCTTGTGGATTTTTTTTTAATAATTATTAAATATATTTTTAATTGAGTCCTTGAGAGTTTCTTGGACTGCAAGGAGATCCAACCAGTCAATCCTAAAGGAAATCAGTCCTGAATACTCATTGGAAGGACTGATGCTGAAGCTGAAACTCCAATACTTTGACCACCTGATGCTAAGTACTGACTCAATTGAAAGACCCTGATGCTGGGACAGATTGAAGGCGGAAAGAGAAAGGGATAACAGAGGATGGTTGGATGACATCACCCACTTGATGGACATGAGTTTGAGTAAGCTCCAGGAGTCAGTAATGAAGAGGGAAGTCTGGCGTGCTGTAGTCCATGAGGTCGCAAAGAGTTGGACATGACTGAGTGACTGAACTGAAATATTTTTAATTACTGCTTTGCTGTTATATCTTTTATTAAATGTGAGAATATCTAGAGCATAGCTCTGCCTTGATAATTTCTGTATCTCTATGTCAGTAGGTATATAAACTCCATAATATTTAATCTGTAATTCCAAAATTGAAAGTTCCACGAGAGCTCTTAAAATCCAAAGCTTTTTTTTTGTCATCTGGTGGGAGAACTTGAACTGATGTGAACTTTTGGTAGCAAAATCCTACCTGAATGCTTGAACTGATGAGAGGCTGTTAATAGTTTTTATTTACACCACTGTTTTGCTGTGGACACGTTGACTATAAAACCCAGACTTCACTGAAGATATTAGAATATATAGTATATGCATCTGTATTACCTTTGTAAATTTGAACAGTTCTGAATTTTGAAATGCATAGAGCCCTAACAGTTTTGGAGTTTGGATTGTGTCCTTGTGTTATAGTCTCATAAAATATTAACATATTTGAATTTCAAGCATGCAACAGAAAGAGACTTTTAGTCAATTTGGTATAAAGATGAAACAGTTACACAATATCTGAAACCAAATGGCTAAATTTATTACCTACCTAAGTAACAGAGAGCTATATTGACTAGACCTAGTCTCTGAACAAAATAACTGATTTTATACGGGTTTTGGGGGGAAGTGTTCTTTTGAAATTGTTTTATATAGACCAGAGAAGAGTATGTTAAAACAGCTTTAAGTGTTCATTGGACTGAATCTGCCACCTATTGACTGACCTTCAAAGCCTGAAGCTGATACTGATCTCCGTCTTACAGAGGCCCATTCACTAAAGCTCAATGTCCTTGATTAATCACAGTGGTTAAAATTCAGTCCTAAGTTATAGAACTGACATTGATTGATTCAGTGGGATTAAAAGCTGATCTGCCAGATCCACTTTAATGACTGATAGTCTTCTTCTGGAAGCATTGGCATACTTTTTTTTTTTTTTTTATTCTCAGTGCACACACTGAAGTAATTTTTTTCTTCCATAAAGTATATATTTAAGAATCTTACCCTTGAAAAGGATGCTCATACTATATTTTAGTAGAAAATTGATGAAATAATTGCTCATTTTTTTTCATTCAAATGTAGAAAATAGATGGGACTTGAATATGGAAGCTCTGGCCAAAGCCATAGAAATAATTTCAACAAAAATTTGTCAGAACTTCTAAAACCCTTTTTAAAACATCATTTAAATCTGTAACATAGAAAATCTCCCATTCTTCTAATTTCCTTGTGATATAGTTTCACTACTATCTTGGATTTATTTGCTGTACAAATTCTCATAGACAAAGCAATCAGATTGGTGCTGTGTAATTTCTGTTAGCAGCAAGGAAGTCCCTAGTGTTCCTGGCATCTCACTCAATTAGAGATTGCAGGATATTTTCTTAGCTCAAAAGGAAATATGTTAAACCTTTGGGTGTAGATGAAATGGCTAAGAGGGTGAAGACATGAGGTAGCATTACCAATGTGTGCACTTCAGTGACAATATTAAACAAGGCATCTTGAAAGGATTTTGAAATATTCAGTACTATAAATTCTATTGCTTTTTTATTAATACAGTCTCAGTTTCTCCTGATCTCACACCATGGACAGGAAAGTGAATGACTGCCAACAGGGTATAAAGTTCTTATTTAATTACTTAAAATGATGAATTTGAAATAATTTAAAAAATTTATGTGGAGGCAAAGAATTTTCTTATATTGCCTATTTTCCTCCCCTGTCTATTGATTATTGCCTGGGGGGGGAAGGTCTTTGATAAAGAAGAGTGAAATGTAAGTTGTATTTGTGGTTGATCCCTGTGTGCTCAGTCTCTCAGTTGTGTCTGATTCTTTATGACCCCATGGACTGTAGCCCATCAGGTTCTCTGTTCATGGGATTTTCCAGGCAAGAATACTTGAGCAGATTCCCAGTCCCTCCTCCAGGGAATCTTCCCAACCCAGCGATTGAACCTACATCTCTGGTATCTCCTGCATTGGCAGGTGGATCTTTTACCACTGAGCCACTTGGGTGTAATGGTTATATTACAAGAATGGTTTGATTTGTAGATATTCTGTTCTGGGTAGTCTGAAAGACTTCAACCTTCCTTCTAAAATACACTGTGGGGCTCTGCCCTGCCTACTTGAAAAGAATCTGGAGGGAACTCAGAATATTAAGAACACTGTGCTACTTCTTCAGAACCCCCAGAAAGAAGGCAGAAAAGTAAGAAAAAGACCAATAATGTTGCTGGGGTGGGGGGAAGAGTTCAAGCTCAATGAACTTGGAATTAAATGGTGAATAAGCAAAAAGAGTAAAATGTTTTGTACCATCTACTGGAATCTGCATGTATTAGTGATTAACTCATAAGAAGTTTAGTTGCTTTCCAGAACATACTTTTCCTGTGCATTCCCCACCTTTCCTTCTACATGAAAAGCTCATTCCTCAGCTCATTTTTATCTGTTAATGCCTATGTCATCACTTTAGAAAGTCATGTCCACTCCACCCTAACAATCCTCTGCCAGTGAGCCATTACCTTCTGTTTTTCCTTCACAATACTTATACTACAGTATGTACTATAATGTAATTTTTAGTTTGCTTGTCGATTATCTGGTTCTCCCAACAGGAGATACTCCATGAAGTTTCAGTGGTATGCTGAAGGCAGCTCATATTTACCTGTAAAGGATGACAGTTATAACTGTAAACACTAAATAATAGTTTGTTACAGCACATCTTTTTTTAAATTTCATATTCAGTGATGTTATTTTGGTAACTTAAGATCAGTCATTTACATAAGCAAATATGAGCGGCTCCAGCATACCAATGGACCTGCATGGTATATCTTCTGTTGGGAGAGCTAGATAATTAACAAAATTTAGCACGTCATGGTGGAGTATTTATACCATGGAAATTAGCAGGTGCTACACAGCAAAATTTTGTTTCCCTAGAAAGTTAATTATTAATCATTAATCAGTGCATGGCTGGTAAGGAAAAGGTCTGTATTGATTACTGACTCTTGGGTTCCAGCACAGTGGCTGGCATGTAACAAAACTCAATAAATATAATTGAATGAATGCACAGAAAATTGAGGGGTTACAATTATATTCAGCTGGAACGTATATACTTAGATTCTAAGAATCTCATTTAGCAAGTTCAATGACTCTTAATTTTCATTTACCAATAAACAGGCACAGCATTTATACTTAAAAATGTTTTCCTTACTTTTATAAGTATTTTTAGTACTATGCACCACAGAGAATGTTTTTGTTTTGTTTTTTTGATATACATTCATGGTGATTTTGAATCTATTTGTTTGTCTGAATTGTTGGGAATAACATTGTTCAGGTTAATTGGCTGAGGAAAAATTCAGCCCTCTGACATGATATGTTGGATGGGTATATTGTGAAGAGCACTGACTCAGTGAGTCAAGACATTGGATCCAAGCTCTGATTCCACTACTAACCAGTTCTGTGGATTGAAGCAAGTCATTGCATTTTTCTGAGCCTCATTTCCCTAATCTCCTAAATGATAAGATTGACTTGAAAATACTTAAGTTTCTTTTGGTTTTAAGCTCCTATATTTAATCTTCTTTGCTGGTGTATTTGTATATTTGTATCTTTAAAAAAAATAATTAAAACCTATATCTAAAATTTAGTGTGAATTTCTATCCTGGGCATTCTTTCCATTTATTAATTATGCATTTTTAATTACATGTGAATGCCTACTATCCATGATATGTGTATATTTATATGTATAAACATATATATATATATCCCTTCTCTTGGGCCTCCCAGGTGGTACTAGTGGTAAAGAACCCGCCTGCCAATGCAGGAGACATAAAAGATGCGGTTTTGATCCCTGGGTTAGGAAGATCCCCTGGAGGAGGGTATGGCAACCCACTCTAGTATTCTTGCCTGGAGAATCTCATGGACAGAGGAATCTGGTGGGCTACAGTCCATAGGGTGGCAAAGAGACACAACTGAAGTGACTTAACACACACACACACACACACACACACACACACACATCCCTTCGGGCTTTGCTATCTTAATGTCCTTTCAGACATTTTTTCCTTTTCTTTTTCCTTCTGGAATCTGAGGCCACCCTTTCCCACAGGCTTCCCAGGGTTTATGTTCACCCTTCTTGATCTATTTTCTACCAAACTTGCTTGTAGAACTCATGATTATGCCTCTCTGTTCAATGTGATTCCCCCTTTATTTTATTTTTAAATACTTTGTCTATGTTTATAGTCTTTTGTATGGAATTATGTTTATCAAAATGTTCTTTTAGTGTGTTCTTTTAAAAGTAATTATAGTAGATGGAAAACTGTCTAAGCTTGCCAATTTGTACTTTGTTATAAAATTATACTACTTCAGTACAAATCTAAATTTCTTAGTGTTCCAAATATGAAAATGCTTCTTTATTTTTTAACCCAGGTATAAAATACATCACAAACCATTTCTTTGATAGGAAGCCTTTCAACATTTTATTTGATATTTCAATTGGAATGGGAACAGCTCATTTATTTTCCTTTTCATAAAGGATCCTATAGATCCTACAGCAGTTTAAAATTTTATACTTTAAAATAAGTTGCAAACATCCATTGCTGCTCATGCATACTAAAGAAAGTTAGAAGATGTGCTTACACATTTTGCACATTAGCTGCATATGGGATACAGAATTGGTTTGTTGTCTCCATCTTCCTTCTTCAGCTTTTGGTCTGTGTGGATTTCATCATCCGCCATTAGTTTAGCCACCTGGCCATCCTTCTTTATGTTTACTATATATAATTGCTTTAGCTTCTGTTACAGATTGAAAAATGTTTTATTTATTTTAAAAATTAATTTATTTTAATTGGAGGCTAATTAATTTACAATATTGTAGTGTTTTTTTGCCATACATTGACATGAATCAGCCATGGGTGGACATGTGTCCCCCATCCTGAATCCTCCTCCCACCTCCCTCCCTATCCCATCCCTTAGGGTTGTCCCAGTGCACTGGCCCTGAACACCCTATCTCATGCATCTAACCTGGACTGGTGATCTATTTCACATATGATAATATACAAGTTTCAATGCCATTCTCTCAAATCATTCCATCCTCACCTTCTCCCAAAGAGACCAAAAATCTGTTCTTTATCTCTGTGTCTCTTTTGCTATCTTGCATATAGGGTTATCGTTACCATCTTTCTAAATTCCATATATATTCATTAATATACTGTGTTGGTGTTTTTCTTTCTGACTTACTTCACTCTGTATAATAGGCGCCAGTTTCATCCACCTCATTAGAATTGATTCAAATGCATTCTTTTTAATAGCTGAGTAATATTATATTATGTATATATACCACAACATACACACTTACTCCTTGGAAGAAAAGTTATGACCAACCTAGATAGCATACTGAAAGGCAGAGACATTACTTTGCCAACAAAGGTCCGTCTAGTCAAGGCTATGGTTTTTCCAGTGGTCATATATGGATGTGAGAGTTGGACTGTGAAGAAAGCTGAGTGCCAAAGAATTGATGCTTTTGAACTGTGGTGTTGGAAAAGACTCTTGAGAGTCCCTTGGACTGTAAGGAGATCCAACCAGTCCATTCTGAAGGAGATCAGCCCTGGGTGTTCTTTGGAAGGAATGATGCTGAAGCTGAAACTCCAGTACTTTAGCCACCTCATGTGAAGAGTTGACTCATTGGAAAAGACTCTGATGCTGGGAGGGATTGGGGGCAGGAGGAAAAGGGGACGACAGAGGATGAGATGGCTTGATGGCATCACCGATTCAATGGACGTGAGTTTGAGTGAACTCCGGGAGTTGGTGATGGACAGGGAGGCCTGGCGTGCTGCGATTCATGGGGTCACAAAGAGTCGGACACAACTGAGCAACTGAACTGAACTAAACCACAACATTCTTATCCATTTGTCTGCCAATGAACATCTAGGTTGCTTCCACATCCTAGCTATTGTAAACAGTGCTGCAATAAACACTGGGGTACACGTGTCTTTTTCATTTCTGGTTCCCTCAGTGTGTATGCCGAGCAGTGGGATTGCTGGGTCATATGGCAGTTCTATTTCCACTTTTTTAAGGACCCTCCACACTGTTCTCCATAGGGGCTGTACTAGTTAGCATTCCCACCAACAGTGTAAGAGGGTTCCTTTTCCTCTGTACTCTCTCCAGCATTTATTGTTTGTAGACTTTTTGATAGCATCCATTCTGACTGGTATGAGATGGTATCTCATTGTGGTTTTGATTTGCATTTGTCTGATAGTAAGTGATGTTGAGCATCTTTTCACATGTTCGTTAGCCATCTATATGTCTTCTTTGGAGAAATGTCTTTTTAATTCTTTGGCCCATTTTATGGTTGGGTTTATTTTTCTGTAATTGAGCTGCGGGAGCTGCTTGTATATTTTTGAGGTTATTCTTTGTCAGTTGCTTCATTTGCTATTATTTTCAACCATTCTGAGGCTGTCTTTTCACCTTAGTTATAGTTTCCTATGTTGTGCAAAAGCTTTTAAGTTTAATTAGGTCCCATTTATTTATTTATTTTTGCTTTTATTTCCATTACTCTGGGAGGCGGGTCATAGAGGATCCTGCTGTGATTTATGTCAGAGTGTGTTTTGCCTATGCTTTCCTCTAGAAGTTTTACAGTTTCTGGCCTTACATTGAGATCTTTAATCCATTTTGAGTTTATTTTTGTGTATGGTGTCAGAATGCATTCTAGTTTCATTCTTTTACAAGTGGTTGACCAGTTTTCCCAGCACCACTTGTTAAAGAGATTGTCTTTTTTCCATTGTATATTCTTGTCTCCTTGGCTGAAGATAAGGTGTCCATAGGTGCGTGGATTTATCTCTAGGCTTTCTATTTTGTTTCATTGATTTATATTTCTGTCTTTGTGCCAGTACCATACTGTCTTGATGACTATAGCTTTGTAGTATAGTCTGAAGTCAGGCAGACTGATTCCTCCAGTCCATTCTTCTTTCTCAAGATTGCTTTGGCTATTCAAGGTTTTTTGTATTTCCATACAAATTTTGAAATTATTTGTTCTAGTTCTGTGAAAAATATAGTTGGTTGCTTGATAGAGATTGCATTGAATCTATAGATTGCTTTGGGTAATATACTCATTTTCACTATATTGATTCTTCTTATCTATGAACATGGTATATTTGTCCATCTATTTGTGTCATCTTTGATTTCTTTCATCAGTGTTTTATAGCGTACTATATATAGGTCTTTTGTTCCTTTAGGTAGATTTATTCCTAAGTATTTTATTCTTTTAGTTGCAATGGTGAATAGAATGGTTTCCTTAATTTCTCTTTCTTTTTTCTCATTATTAGTGTATATGAATGCAAGGGATTACTGTGTTAATTTTATATCCTGAAAATTTACTATATTCATTTATTAGCTCTAGTAATTGTCCAGTAATGTCTTTAGGGTTTTCTAGGTAGAGGATCATGTCGTCTGCAAACAGTGAGAGTTTTACTTTTTCTTTTCCAATCTGGATTCCTTTTACTTCTTTCTCTTCTCTGATTGCTGTGGCTAAAACTTCCAAAACTATGTTTAACAGTAGTGGTAAGAGTGGGCACCCTTGTCTTGTTCCTGACTTTAGGGGAAATGCTTTTTTCACCACTGAGGATAATGTTTGCTGTGGGTTTATCATATATGGCTTTTATTGTGTTGAGGTATGTTCCTTGCTTTCAGGAGGGTTTTTTTATCATAAATGAATGTTGAATTTTGTCAAAGGCTTTCTCTGCATCTATTGAGATAATCATATGGTTTTTATCTATCAGTTTGTTAATGTGTTTCACATTGATTGATTTGCAAATATTGAAGAATCCTTGCATCCCTGGGATAAAACCCGCTTGGTCATAATGTATGAACTTTTTAATATGTTGTTGGATTCTGTTTGCTAGAATTTAGTTGAGGGTTTTTGCACCTGTGTTCATCAGTGATATTGGCCTATAGTTTTCTTTTTTTGTGGCATCTTTGTCTGGTTTTGGTATTAGGGTGATGATGTCCTCATAGAATGAGTTTGGAAGTTTAACTTCCTCTACAATTTTCTGGAAGAGTTTGACTGGATAGGTGTTAGCTCTTCTCTAAATTTTTGGTAGAATTCACCTGTGAATCCTCTGGTCCTGGGCTTTTGTTTGTTGGAAGATTTTTGATTACAGTTTTGATTTCCGTGCTTGTGATAGGTCTGTTAAGATTTTTTATTTCTTCCTGGTTCAGTTTTGCAAGGTTATACTTTTTAAGAATTTGTCCATTTCTTCCAAGTTGTCCATTTGTCATACAGTTGCTGATAGTAGTCTCTTATGATCCTTTGTATTTCTATGTTGTCTGTTGTGATTTCTCCATTTTCATTTCTAATTTTATTGATTTGATTTTCTCCCTTTGTTTCTTGATGAGTCTGGCTAATGGTTTGTCTTATTTATCTTCTCAAATAACCAGATTTTTGTTTTGTTGATTTTTGCTATAGTCACATTTGTTTCTTCTTCATTTATTTCTGCCCTAATTTTTTATGATTTATTTTCTTCTACTAACCTTGGGATTATTCTTCTTTTTCTAGTTGCTTAGGTGTAAAGTTAGGTTATTTATTTGATTTTTCTCTTGTTTCTTGAAGTAAGCTTGTATTGCTATGAACCTTCCCCTTAGCACTGCTTTTCCTGAATCCCATAGGTTTTGGATTGTTGTGTTTTCATTTTCATTTGTTTCTATGCATGTTTTGATTTATTTTTTAATTTCTTCTGTGATTTGCTGGTTATTTAGAAGCATGTTGTTTAGCCTCTATAGTTTTTTTTTTTTCCTATTGACATCTGATCTTACTGCATTGTGATCAGAAAAGATGCTTGAAATGATTTCAGTTTTTTTGAATTTACCGAAAGTAGATTTATGGCCCAGGATGTGACCTACCCTGGAGAACGTTCTGTGTGCACTTGAGAAAAAGGTGAAATTCATTGTTTTGGGGTGAAATGTCCTATAGATATCAATTAGGTCTTACTGGTCCGTTGTGTCATTTAAAGTTTGTGTTTCCTTGCTAATTTTCTGTTCAGTTGATCTATTCATAGGTGTGAATGGGGTACTAATGTCTCCCACTATTGTGTTACTGTTAATTTCCCTTTCACTCATTAGCATTTGCCTTACATATTGCAGTGTTCCTATGTTGGGTGCATATATATTTATAACTGTTATATCTTCTTCTGGGATTGATCCTTTGATCATTATATAGTGTCCTTCTTTGTCTCTTTTCATGACCTTTATTTCAAACTCTATTTTATCTGATATGAATATTGCTTCTGCTGCCTTCTTTTGTTCTCCATTTTTGTGAAATATCTTTTTCCAGCCCTTCACTTTCAGTCTGTATGTGTCCCTTACTCTGAGGTGGGTAGACAGCATTTATAGGGATCTTGTTTTTGTAACTGTTCAGCCAGTCTTTGTCTTTTGGTTAGGGCATTCAACCCATTTACATTTAAGGTAATTATTGATAAGTATGATCCCATTGCCATTTACTTTTTGCTTTGGGTTTGAGTTTATAAACCTTTTCTGTGTTTCTTGTCTAGAGAAGAGCCTTCAGCATTTGTTGAAGAGCTGGTTTGGTGGTGCTGAATTCTCTCAGCTTATGCTTGTCTGTAAAGCTTTTGATTTCTCCTTCATTTTTGAATGAGATGCTTGCTGGGTACAGTAATCTGCACTGTAGGTTTTTCTCTTTCATCACTTTAAGTATGTCCTGCCAATCCCAGGTGAGCTATGTGTCTCAATCACCTCCCCAGTCCCAGACACTTGGTTTCCTGGGTGTGCCATAAGAGTGCTGTCTCAGGGGTGCCGTGTCTCCTCTGGGGAGCCAATCTCTGACTGTGACCCTCCTGGCAGATATCAACTGTCCAGGTTCCCAGAAAGACTTGGTCAGCAACTGGGAGCCTGATCACAGTTTGGTGGAGGATGCCATCTGTGGGGCTGAAATTACCCTTGCCTTCCAGCTCTGGCTATTGCATGCCTGCGTTTCTGCCTCTGGCAGGGGGATGCCTGGTCCGTTGGTATTCGTTTAGTCCCTTGTTCTGTGAGTGGGCCGGGCTGTGCCTCAGGTTAGAGTTTTGCACGAGAAAATTCTCTCTTTCTTTTTTTTTTGAATTTCTCTGGCTATCCCACAGTTTGGGTTGCTATCTCACATTAGCTCCCTTAGATTGTCCTCTGGGCATTCAGGCCTGGTCCTTACTCTAAGCATTCAACCCACCTCTCCCTGTCCAACCCCTGCTTGCTGGTGGTGGATGCGAGCATCTGAGCTGCTTCTCCGCTGGGAGTTGCAGTTAGGAGTGAATGCTGTGTGTGTGTGTGTGTGTGTGTGTGTTTTCCTCCTGGTTATGCTTCCCTCTGAGATTCCAAGACTCCCCACAGACCTGCTGGTGAGAGGGTTTCCTGCTGTTTGAAAACTTCTCCTTCACGACTCCCTCCCCAGGACAGGTCTCTGTTCCTAAATCTTTTGTCTTTCTTTCTGTCTTTTATATTTTGTCCTATCTCCTTTCAAAGAGAATGGGCTGCCTTTCTGGGTGCCGGTGTCCTCCACCAGCGTTCAGAAGTTGTTTTGTGGAAGTTGCTCAGCATTCAAATGATCTTTTGATGAATTAGTGGGGGAGAAAGTGGTCTCCCAGTCCTATTCCTCCACCATCTTCAAAAAATGTTTTCTTATATACTCACATATATATAGAGAGAAATTCATTAGAATCAGATTTATTTATTAATCAAGCACTCTGAGGGTGCCTAGATCTATTAAGAGTCTTTTACAAACATTAATATTAATTCTTACAATAGGACTATGGGTAGGTACTACTATTAACCCCACTTTAAATATGGAGAAAGTAAAGTGAGGATGAATTCACTAGCTGAAAGACAAACTAGTAATGTCAGAGCTGAGACTTAAACTCAGGGTCTCCAATTCCACAGTCCAAGTTTTCAACCACTATGCTATGTTGTTTTTAAAGACCTTTCCTTGAAATAAATCAATAAAAATCCCAGGAAAAAGTCTCTGAAGCAATGGAAATTCCATGGGCTACGAAATTTTATGTTTGGTCCATGCATGACTAATCTCTTTCTCTTACAATCCAGAACATTACTTTTATTTTATTTTTAGAGAGAAATGATTTGTTTAGAGTTTACATCAATCATTCACTGCTAGTGTGAAAATACCTGTCTTTCAAAAGTCACAAAATGCGAGACTGATACAGTCACCACCATGACATTTGTACACCATAGATTCACATGTCTTCTTCAACTGTCATCAGAAGAAATAATAAGCACATAGGAATCTTACATATTCTCTTTTATTCTTTAGTTCATTGATACCATCACTGGTTACAAGAACCCACATATCCTCTCTAAATGCAAAGGATCTAAGAAATGTAATCTTCTGTGTACCCAGAATGAAGTGAGAACTAAAGAATGTCCAGTGAAGCCTCCTTCTTTTCATCAAAGAGCTCAGTCACTCTCCCTGTCACATCGCGAATTGGAACACCCTCTTCCCATGAAAAACAAACAAAAACACACCAAGCTAAGACTTGTTTTTCTTTTCTTATTAAGGAACGTCACGTATGGTTGTTCTGATCCTTTCCTGAGTGATGGAGATCAATTTCCATCTCTTTATCAGGTGGCCAGCATGGATAGCAGAGCGTTGCTTTTAAAAGCCATGAGTGCCAGAGCATATGACTACTTTGGTTATAAGTGATTTCCCGACTTTATTTTATTAAAACGTATCATTTCCTGTATTGAATAGTACACATTTTAAATAGTAAGAACTCCTATTATAAAATACTTACCATAAATGGCTATATATATATAATATATATAGGTATATATAATAGGTATATATAATATACCTATTATATACCATAAAATGGCTATCATTAAAAAGGCAACAAATAAAAAGTGTTGACAAGAATGTGGAGAAAAGGAAATCCTTGTGAAGTGCTTGTGGGCTTGTAATTGGTGCAACAACTGTGAAAAAGAGTATGAAATTTCTACAAAGATTAAAAATAGAACTTCCATAGACCCAGTAACTTCCATTCTGGGTATTTAACAGAAGGAAACAACACTAGTTAGAAATAATATATGGACACCAATGTTAATTGTAGCATTATTTACAATATCTAAGATATAAAAGCCACCTATGTTTTCATGGGTAGATGAATGGATAAAGAAAGTGTGGTCAATACATACGATAGAACATTGTTGTTGTTGCTCTTTAGTCGCTAAGCTGTATCCAACTCTTTTATGACCCATGGACTGCAGCCTGCAAGGCTTCTCTGTCCATGGAATTTCCTAGGCAGGAATACTGGAGTGGGTTGCCATGTCCTTCTCCAGGGGATCTTCCTAAGCCAGGGAACAAACCCAAGAATACTGCATTGCAAGGAGATTCTTAACTGCTGAACCACCAGGGAAATGCCTACAATGGAATATTGTTCTTGTTCAGTAGCTCAGGTGTGTCCGACTCTTAGCAACTCCATGGACTGTAGCATGCCAGACTATCCTGTTCATCATCTCCTGGAGCTTGCTCAAACTCATGTCCATTGAGTTGGTGATGCCATCCAACCATCTCATCATCTATCATCCCCTTCTCTTCCTGCCTTCAATATTTCCCAGCATCAGGTCTTTTCCAGTGAATCAGCTATTCACATCAGGTTGCCAAAGTACTGGAGCTTCAGCTTCAACATCAGTCCCTCCAGTGAATATTCAGGATTGATTTCCTTTATTGACTGGAAATACCTCCTTGCAGTCCAAGGGACTCTCAAGAGTCTTCTCCAGCACCGCAGTTAAATAGCATCAATTCATCAGTGCTCAGCCTTCTTTATGCTCCAATTCTCACATTCATACATGACTACTGGAAATACCGTAGCTTTGACTAGATGGACCTTTGTCAACATAGTAATGTCTCTGCTTTTTAATATGCTGTCTAGTTTTGTCATAGCTTTTCTTCCAAGGAGAAAGTGTCTTTTAATTTCATGGCTGCAGTCACCATCTACTGTGATTTTGGAGCCCAAGAAAATAAAATCTGTCACTGTGTCCATTGTTTCCCCATCGATTTGCCATGAAATGATGGGACCAGATGTCGTGATCTTAGTGTTTTGAATTTTCAGCCAGATTTTTCACTCTCCTCTTTCACATTCATCAAGAGGCTCTTCAGTTCCTCTTTGCTTTCTACCATAAGGGCAGTGTCTTCTACATATCTGGGATTATTGATATTTCTTCTGGAAACCTTGATTCTGGCTTGTGCTTCATCCAGGCTGGCATTTTGTATGATGTACTATGCATATAAGTTAAATAAGCAGGGTGACTATATACAGCCTTGACGTACTCATTTCCCAATTTTCAACCAGTCAGTTGTTCCATGTTAGGTTCTAACTGTTGCTTCTTGACTTGTATACAGGTTTTGCAGGAGGCAGGTCAGGTGTTCTTGTATTCCCACCTCTTTAAGAATTTTTGACAGTTTGTTGTGAGTCACACAGTCAAAGGCTTTGGCATAGTCAATAAAGCAGAAGTAGGTGTTTTTATGGAATTCTTTTGCTTTTTCTAGGATCCAGTGGATGTTGGCAATTTGATCTCTGGCCCTTTCCCTTTTCTAAATCCAGCTTGAACATCTGAAAGTTCTCAGTTCCTGTACTGTTGAAGCCTCCCTTAGAGAATTTTGAGCATTACTTTGCTAGCATGTAAAATGAGTTCAATTTTGTGGTAGTTTGGACATTCTTTGGCATTGCCTTTCTTTGGGATTGGAATGAAAACTGACCTTTTCCAGTCCTGTGACCACTGTTGAATTTTCCACATTTGCTGGCATATTGAGTGTAGCATTTCACAGCATCATCTTTTAGGATTTGAAATAACTCAGCTGGAATTCCATCACCTCCACTAGCTTTGTTAGTAGTGATGTTTCCTAAGGCCCACTTGACTTTTCACTCCAAGCTGCCTGCCTCTAGGTAAGAGATCATGCCATCGTGGTTATCTGGGTCATTAAGTTCTTTTTTTTTTGTATAATTCTTCTGTTTCTTGCCACCTCTTCTTAATATCTTCTGCTTCTGCTAGGTCCACACCATTTCTGTCCTTTATTGTGCCCATCTTTGCATGAAATGTTCCCTTGGTATCCCTAATTTTCTTGAAGAGATCTAAGTCTTTACCATTCTATCATTTTCATCTATTTCTTTGCATTGTTTACTGCAGAAGGCTTTCTTATCTCTTCTTGCTATTCTTTGGAACTCTGCATTCAAGTGGGTATATCTTTCCTGTTCTCCTTTGCCTTTCACGTCCCTGCTTTTCTCAGATATTTGTAAGGCCTCCTCAGACAACCATTTTGCCATTTTGCATTTTTTCCCCCCTTGGGAATGATTTTGATAACCACCTCCTGTACAGTGTTATGAACCTCCCTCCATATTTCATTAGGCAGTCTGTCCATCAGATCTAATCCATTGAATCTATTTGTTACTGCCACCATATTATTGTAAGGGATTTGAGTTAGGTCATACCTGAATGGCCTAGTCATTTTCCCTACTTTCTTCAACTTATGTCTGAATTTGACAATAAAGAGTTCATGATCTGAGGGACAGTCAGTTCCCAGTCTTGTTTTTGCTGACTGTATAGAGCTTTTCCATCTTGAGCTGCAAAGAATAGAATCAATCTCTTTTTGGTACTGACCATCTGGGGATATCCATGTGTAGAGTTGTATCTTGTATTGTTGGAAGAGGGTGTTTGCTATGACTAGTGTGTTCTTTTGGCAAAGCTCTGTTAGCCTTTGCTCTGCTTCATTTTGTACTCCAAGGCCAAACTTGCCTATTACTCCAGGTATCTTTTGACTTCCTACTTTTGCATTCCAGTCTCCTATAATTAAAAGGACTTTTTTTTGGGTTGCTAGTTCTAGAAGGTCTTGTAGGTCTTCATAGAACTGTTTAACTTCAGTTTCTTTGTCATTAGTGGTTGGGCATAGACTTAGATTACTATGATATTGAGTGGTTTGCCTTGGAAGTAAACAGTTTATTTTGTCTTTTTGAGATTGCACCCAAGTACTGCATTTCAGACTGTCTTGTTGACTAGGAGGGCTACTCCATTTCTTCTAAAGGAGTCTTGCCCTCAGTAGTAGATGCAATGATCATCTGAATTAAATTAGCCCAATCTGGTCCATTTTAGTTCAGTTCAGTTCACTCAGTTGCGTCCAAGTCTTTGTGAGCCCAGGGACTGCAGCACAACAGGGTTCCCTGTCCATCACTAACTCCTGGAACTTGCTCAAACTCAAGTTCACTGATTCCTAAAATGTCGATGTTCACTCTTGCCTCTCTTGTTTGACTACTTCCATTACCTTGATTTATGGATCTAACATTCCAGGTTCCTATGCAATATTGTTCTTTACAGCATCAGACTTTATTTTCACCATCAGACACATGCACTAGATGTTGTTTCTGCCTTGGCTTAACCTTTTCATTCCTTCTGATGCAATTTCTCTGCTGTTTTCCAGTAGCATGTTGGGCCAATACTGACCTGGGGAGTTCCTCTTTAAATGTCATTTCCTTTTGCTTTTCATACTATTCATGCAGTTCTCAAGGCAGGAATGCTGAAGTGCTTCGCCATCCCCTTCTTCAGTGCACCACGTTTTGTCAGAATGCTTTACCATGACCCGTCTGTCTTGTGTGACCCTACATCGCATGGCTCATAGCTTCACTGAGTTAGTCATGGCTGTGATCCATGTGATAAGTTTGGTTAGTTTTCTGTGATTGTGCTTTTCATTCTGTCTGCCCTCTGATGGATGATGAGAAGAGGCTTGTGGAAGCTTCCTGATGGGAGGGACTGGCTCTGGGAAAATCTAGATCTTGCCCTAGTGGGCAAGTCAATGCTCAGTAAGTCTTTAATCCAATTATCTGCTGATGAATGGGGCTGTGTTCCCCTCCCTGTAGTTTGGCCTGAGTCCAAACTATGGTAGATGTAATGGTGACCTCCTTCAAAAGGACAATGGAATATTACTAATCCATAAAAAATGGAAATCTTGATATTTTCAGCAATGGGAATGAATCTCAAGAGTATTATGCTAAGTGAAATAGGCAGACAGAGGAAGACAAATATTGCATACTCTCACTTATATGTGCAATCTATAAAAAAAAAAACAGCAACAGATTCATGTATGCAGAAAGCAAAGAGGTTGCCCTTAAGGGAAAGGATGTTGGGTGTGGGCAAAATAGGTGAAGTTACAAGCCTCCATATATATGATAAAGAAGTCATGGTGATGTAATATACAATATAAAGAATATGGTTTATAATAATGTTTATAATATAATAATAACTTTGTATAGGTTTCCCTGGTGGCTCAGCTAGTAAAGAATCCACCTGCAATGCAAGAGACCTGGGTCACTCCCTGGGTTGCAAAGATCCCCTGGAGAAGGGAAAGGCTACCTACTCTGGTATTCTGGCCTGGAGAATCCCATGGACTATATAGAGTCAGACACAACTGAGCGAATTTCACTTCACTTTTGTATCAGAATGAAGAGTTACTAGACTTATACAGGTGATCATTGCATAATATATGCAAATATCAAATCATTATGTAGTATGCCTGACATTAACATAGTATTATTGTCAACTATATTTCAGTAAAAGACAAAAAAATTAAATAAAAATATATTTTATATATAATAATAGTTTTAAGAGCAAAAAGCTTGAGAGCATCTCCCCTAAATAAGACGGGGGCGGGGGGGGGGCTCATAAACTATACGAATTTGATGTTTTTGCAGCCAAAAAGCTACCTCAACAACATGACCAAGATATCACTTAGTAATGCATAGATGCCTAAGTAAGGGTTTGAATAGATAATATATGGTTAAAATATCATGAACATGCTACATATTAAGTATAGAGAAATCTAGTCAATAGCTAAAATAATTCTTTCAGTGATTAGTAAATCTGCTTAACTAAATCTAAATTGAAATGTACCAATGATAATTCCTACTTTTGTTATAATCATGAAGAGAATATCCCAATTATTCTTGCTGCTGCTGCTGCTCAGTCACATCAGTCGTGTCCAACTCTGTGTGACCCCATAGACAGCAGCCCACCAGGCTCCCCTGTCCCTCGGATTTTCCAGACAGGAACACTGGAGTGGGTTGCCATTTCCTTCTCCAATGCATGAAAGTGAAATGTGAAAGTGAAGTCGCTCAGTTGTGTCCAACTCTTAGCAACTACATGGACTGCAGCCCACCAGGCTCCTCCGTCCATGGGATTTTCCAGGCAAGAGTACTGGATTGGGTTGCCATTGCCTTCTCCACAATTATACTTAAATCAGTACAAAAGTACTGGTAGTCCCAGAACATTTTCCTTGTTTTGCTGGCCTAGATAATATTGAGTGATTTCATAAGTGATGATTTCACTTATGAGAGATAAGAAGTAAAGGCTGAGTTGGCTTATCTCATCCTCACTCCTCTCTATTCTCTCACACCTGCCCTTTCTAACTCTCCCAAGCCTTGCCCACTTCCTGGTCTACAAATCTATCAGATCAGATCAGATCAGTCGCTCAGTCATGTCCAACTCTTTGGAATATATAATATTATTCCTGTTTTCAACACAATGCAATTCTCTGTAATGAAATCAACACCCTCAAAATCTGTTTCTATACTCAAATCAGAGAAAGTTTAATTTAAAAATATTACTTCAGAGATGCTTAGGTTTTTATCTTTAGTCAACCAGTAGAGTATTCTGGGAACTAGAAAGGAAATAAAAGAGATTTTAAAAGATCACCCTTAGAAAGGTCAGATGAATCTGATGAAAAAGTAGGAAATGATAAATTTCTGGGAAGAATATCTATTGAGATTTTTTTCTCCTTAGTTATCTTAAAATGAGAAAAAATTCTGAAGGGTGAATAAAGTTATATAGTGAAAATGGTACTCAAATCAGGAAAATAGTCAAAGATCATACACTTCTTTTAAGTTGTGAACCTACGAGATTGCTTGAAGAAGTTACTTTGAAATAGTAATAATCAATTGGATTCACCTTTAAGGGGAAAAGTATTCTTTAAGGTATTTGTAAGGTTGGTGTTAGAAGAAAAAAGGTCAGTGGTTAACAGAATTATGAAACTAGTGTTACATATTATCCCATGTTTTAATATAAGGGAAGACATTTTGTTTGGCCTCTTTTGATACAAAAAAAAAAAAAAAAAAAAAAAACTTTGATTCCCCCTGGTGCTGGTTTTTCTTTTTGAAAGGATACTACCTAGTGAAATTCTTAAATTTCTTTTTCCTCACCTTATTCTTTGAAATGTTCTTTATAGGTTAAAAATGATCCTCTAATATTCTAAAGCTGTTATTTTAAGCATCCCAATTATGATTGTAATCTGTAGTTTTATTACAATAAAATTTAATGACTAAAGAAGGGGACTCCCAAATTTGTAAAGTTTAAGATGCTGGAAAGAGCCTTAGTTTGCTAACACTTTTTGAAAACTCATTTTATTATATTACTGCTATTATATAATTCTAGGGAAAATCCAAATCCCAGGTTTGGACTTTCTGCCAGCAATGCAGGAAACCCCAGTTCGATTCCTGGGTTGGGAAGATCCCCTGGAAAAAGATAGGCTACCCACTGCAGTATTCTTGGGTTTCTCTGGTGGCTCAGTGGGTAAAGAATCTGCTTGCAATGTGAGAGACCTGGGTTCGATCCCTAGGTTGCCTATGGACCCTGCCTTATGAAAAAGTTTAGGGCCTCCCTAGTAGCTCAGTGGGTAAAGCAATTGCAGCTCAGTCTGCCTGCAATGCAGGAGACCTGGGTTCAATCCCTGATTCAGGAAGATCCCCTGGAGAAAGAAATGGCAACCCACTCCTGTATCCTTGCCTGGAAAGTTCCATGGACAGAAGAGCCTGGCGGGCTATAGTCCAGGGAGACACAAAGAGCTGGAGACGACTGAGTGACTAACACGCACACACACACACACACACACACACAGGGAAAATCCAAAATTTAGGGAAGTTTTTGGGATTAAACTTTATTTAAAATTCTGGGAAAATATATTACATATAGTCAGAAATTTTAATCCTTTCAATAAGACGATGTTAGTAAGTGCTCTCATGTTTAAGCTATTCTAAACATCATACTGAGAGAAGGCAATGGCACCCCACTCCAGTACTCTTGCCTGGAAAATCCCATGGACAGAGGAGACTGGTAGGCTGCAGTCCATGGGGTCGCTAGGAGTCGGACACGACTGAGCGACTTCACTTTCACGTTTCACTTTCATGCATTGGAGAAGGAAATGGCAACCCACTCCAGTGTTCTTGCCTGGAGAATCCCAGGGACGGGGGAGCCTGGTGGGCTGTCGTCTATGGGGTTGCACAGAGTTGGACACGACTGAATTGATGCAGCAGCAGCAGCAGCAGCAAACATCATACTGAATTCAATTCTAAGGACCTGTCTAAGACATTTTCATTAAGTGGGACTAGAGTAGATTCCAAATTTGTATTTAGAAGAGAATTTGACATAAATGACCCACAAATTCACTTTAAGAGGAAATAATGGCAGATATAGGGCAGTGATTCTCTGAAGGAGAGCAATATATCTGTAGCATTTGAGAGGTTTTCAAGCTATGCTCACCCTGGCTTCTACCATTCTGTGGCAGATAGACTCTAGGGTGGTCACCCACCTGACATTCATGCCTTTGTGTAAAATCCTTCCTTTGAGTGTGGGTGAAACCTGGGATTTGAGTTTGACCAATGACAGAAGTGTTTGTATTTCACTTCCGTGATTATTGTACACTATATAAGACTCTATTTTGCTAGCCAACTGGCTCCATGCACTCCTGCTATCCTAGAAGTAGTAAGCAATCATGTTGGGAGGACCACAGGGCAAGGAATGGACAGTGATGTGTAGGTGCTGGCTAGCAAGAAGCCTAGGCTCTTAGCCCTCAAGGAAATATATTCTACAACCCACCTAGTCTTCTTGAAAGCTTATACTTTTGGAGTCAGGACTCCAGATAAGAACAGAACCCAGAGGATACCTTGATTGTAGCCTTGTGAGATCCTTAGCTGAGGACCCACTAACCTATTCTTGTACCCCTGATCCAGGGAAACTTTGATGTAATGAGTGTGCTGTTTTAATCCTTTAACTTTGAGGTAGTTTGTTACTTCACATTAGATTACTAATATATATATGTATGTGTGTATATATATATATATATATACATCCCCATCTTATATTTCTCAGTGAAAATTTGGTTACAGTCCTTGAAGATTTTTTATTTAAAAACACCCACTAGATTCTTATTATAAAAAAGTAATGCTTCATATATCATTCAAAAACTTGTAAAATGATTGCCCCTTCCTCATGAATAGACAGTGAGGCTACAGCGGATTTTAATACATTATGCTTCCCTAAAGCACTTTATTATCATATCAAATTCCTATATTTTTGCTACCAGAATTTTTTGTATCTCCCAATGCAATATATTGCTCTAGGGATTTGAGATCACATTTAGACAGAGAAAGAGGAGAGAGAATCAAAATAAGGAATGAACTTTGGCTAATGAGATTAAGCCATCATAAAATGTATAAAACTTGTACATAAAATTTATACTGTTCAAGTTGTTCATTCATGTCCGACTGTTTGCGACCCCATGGACTGTAGCCCACCAGGCTCCTCTGTCTGTGGAATTCTCCAGGCAAGAATCCTGGAGTCGCTTGCCATTTCCTTCTCCAGGAGATCTTCCTGAACCAGGGATTGAACCCAGGCATCCTGCATTGCAGGCAGATTCTTTACCATCTGAGCCACCAGGGAAGCCCATATGAGTGGGAATACAAGTATATATTCAGTATGTGTACTGTTGTCATTAAGAAAAAAAAAGAAAATAATTCTTGTCAATTAAGGAGTTTATTTCAAAGGGAGTATATTTCCTTTTGGAAATTAGTAACTTTGATTAGCAATCAGGATGCTATAAATTTTATTCTTCCATGAAAACAGAATTTGGTATGCACAACTGCCATAAAAGAGGAATCAGATTGCTCTAAAACTAGTGATAAATATTCATGAGAATAATCTAGACAGATAAGAAAATAACTAGCTTTATACGTAAGCTTATTTACCCCTTTATTTTAGAAGGGATTATTTTAGTAATGTGTTTAGAATAGTTAAAATATCTTGAACCAGAGTTGAAGAAAGAAAACACAAAGTTAGTAAGTATTAGAATTGAGGACTGTGTTGAATCTCCCTTGAGCTCTGAAGGTAATCCAGACCCTCATACAATGCAACTCTTTCCAGGAGGCCGGATGTTCTGTCAACAGCCTCTTTTTAGTTTCAAGTTTTAACAAATATGGAATTTAATAATTCTTGTTTAATCATGCAGTTGAATTTCTTTTCTTTTCATCTTCCAAACTTTGTAACTAAGGCTCCTTAAAGTTCACCTCCAGGTTCAGTCCATGACTCCTGGTTAATGCAAGAAAGACTTGAGCAATACTTCAAGGCCACGAGATGCATGGGCTTATCTACGGTGGTTTTTTGGCTTCATGCCCTAATTTCAGGCTACTTTGGATAGAGTTATAGCTCTGTATTTACTAGGTTGATAATCTTATGGACTTTCTTAACCTTTCCAGCTATATTTTTCTGCTCTCCAAAATGGAGATGATAATGACTCCTACGTCATAGTAACGCTCTGAGAATTAAACGAGACACTCCATATAAAGTACATAGAACAAATATACTCTACAGTGTCAATAAAGTCAGTAATGATGTGTTTTTTCCGCCAACAACTAGGTTTTTTTGTTACCTTTTCCTAGGGCCAAACATGCTTCTCAATTCAACCTTTTTCTGCTTTGGTTCCCTGGCTGTATGTTTCATTTGGTTGAACATCCTGTTCCCTAACATTGTGCTAGTGAGTCTTCCTAGATGGTCTGCCCTTCCTTTAATTCCCTAAGGTTGTATTCATTTTCAGTCCCTTGCCATGGGTCCTTGGATATGTCTCTGCCATTCTCTGTACATATATTTTAGCCTCAATATTGTCCCTATTTGACTTTAGTGTAGCAGACAATTTATTAGATTGGATGTCAAGTATCCTGAGTTGTAATGCTGTCTAACCCACTGATTCCAAATAGGAAAAGGAGTACGTTAAGGCTGTATATTGTCACACTGCTTATTTAACTTATATGCAGAGTACATCATGAGAAACGCTGGGCTGGAAGAAGCACAAGCTGGAATCAAGATTGCCGGGAGAAATATCAATAACCTCAGATATGCAGATGACACCACCCTTATGGCAGAAAGTGAAGAGGAACTCAAAAGCCTCTTGATGAAAGCGAAAGTGGAGAGTGAAAAAGTTGGCTTAAAGCTCTTCAGAAAACAAAGATCATAGCATCTGGTCCCATCACTTCATGGGAAATAGATGGGGAAAGAGTGGAAACAGTGTCAGACTTTAATTTTTTGGGCTCCAAAATCACTGCAGATGGTGATTGCAGCCATGAAATTAAAAGACTCTTACTCCTTGGAAGAAAATTTATGACCAACCTAGATAGTGTATTGAAAAGCAGAGACATTACTTTGCCAACAAAGGTCTGTCTAGTCAAGGCTATGGTTTTTCCAGTGGTCATGTATGGATGTGAGAGTTGGACTGTGAAGAAAGCTGAGCACCGAAGAATTGATGCTTTTGAACTGTGGTGCTGGAAAAGACTCTTGAGAGTCCCTTGGACTGCAAGGAGATCCAATCAGTGCATTCTGAAGGAGACCAGCCCTGAGTGTTCTTTGGAGGGAATGATGCTGAAGCTGAAACTCCAATACTTTGGCCACCTCATGCAAAGAGTTGACTCATTGGAAAAGACTCTGATGCTGGGAGGGATTGGGGGCAGGAGGAGAAGGGGACGACAGAGGATGAGATGGCTGGATGGCATCACTGACTCGATGGACGTGAGTCTGAGTGAACTCCAGGAGTTGGTGATGGACAGGGAGGCCTGGTGTGCTGCGATTCATGGGGTCGAAAAGAGTCTGACACGACTGAGTGACTGAACTGAACTGAACTGAACCCACTCCAATACTCTTGCCTGGCAAATCCCATGGACGGAGGAGCCTGGTAGGCTGCAGTCCATGGGGTCGCTAAGAGTTGGACACGACTGAGCAACTTCACTTTCACTTTTCACTTTCATGCATTGGAGAAGGAAATGTCAACCCACTCCAGTGTTCTTGCCTGGAGAATCCCAGGGACAGGGGAGCTTGGTGGGCTGCCATCTATGTTGTTGCACAGAGTCAGACACGACTGAAGCGTCTTAGCAGCAGCAGCATGCCACTAATAAACGGCATATTTTTAAATGATTGATTCTCAATCTTGACTAGATATTAGAACTGCCTATTGTTGTTGTTTGTTTTTGTTTAGTCACTCAGTCATGTCTGACTCTTTGTTAACCCATGGACTATAGCCCATCAGGCTCCTCTCTCCATTGGACTTCCCAGGCAACAATACTAAAGTGGTTTGCCATTTCCTTCTCCAGGGACTCTTCCCAACCCAGGGATCAAACCCGAGTCTCCTGCATTGACAGGCAGATTCTTTACTGCTGAGCCACCAGGGAAGCCCAAATGAAAGTAATTAATGGTTAATATGAGGATGAGCCCCAAGCCCAGAATGGTGATCATTCTAGGCAAACAGAGCCAGAAATGCAGTTGGTTTAACGTTCATAAATCAAGCAGTATACTATACCCTGTTTATAAAATGAGGGAGAAAATTAAATGATCATTTCAATAGATGCAGTAAAAGTATTTTTTAAGATTCAAAGCTCATTTTGAATAAAAGTCTTAGTGGCCAAAGATAAGAAGGGGACATCTCTGATCTGATCAAAGGAACTATAGTGAGCTGAGTTGGGGCCCCAGAGATATTTACACCCTAACCCCAGCCTGTGACTGTGTTATCTCATATGGAAAGGGGACTTCACAGGTGTGGTTAATGACCTTGAGATGGGAAGATGGTCCTCTATTATGCACGTGAGCCAATATAACCCAAGGATCCCTATTGAGGGAGGCTTGAGAGGAAGAGTGGCTGCAGATGCAGAGCTGGGATGGTTTCAGAGACTGGAAGGTGCTGCTCCTGGGAGTGAATAGATTTTGCTAAATATTAAAAATATGGCGGTCATTAACCCAGAATTTATGGTTAGTAACTTTGGAGTGTGCCTAAGCTTATAAGCGTTTTGTTTTGTTGTTCATTTTTAAACATACCTATGAGAGATACCGGAGAAGGCAATGGCGCCCCACTCAAGTACTCTTGCCTGGAAAATCCCATGGACAGAGGAACCTGGTAGGCTGCAGTCCATGGGGTCACTGAGAGTCAGACACGATTGAACGACTTCATTTTCACTTTTTACTTTCATGCATTGGAGAAGGAAATGGCAACCCACTCCAGTGTTTTTGCCTGGAGAATCCCAGGGATGGGGGAGCCTGGTGGGCTGCAGTCTATGGGGTTGCACAGAGTCGGACAGGACTGAAGCAACTTAGCAGCAGCAGCAGCAGCATGAGAGATACTGATTCATAGCCAGGATTAAAAACTACTTCTTCATTCATTTAAAATTTACTCAGCCAACTTTCATTGAAATCATAAAGCTAGTAGGACTTGAATGTACAATACCTAATACCACACCATCCCTACCTTCATCCTGCCTAGAGAGATAACAAGTTGGGGCTTTGTCTATTTTCTAGTAAAATTTTTGGCATATCAGTTCAGTTCAGTCACTCAGTCGTGTCTGACTCTTTGGGACCCCATGAATCCCAGCACGCCAGGCCTCTCTGTCCATCACCAACTCCAGGAGTTCACTCAGACTCATGTCCATCGAGTCACTGATGCCATCCAGCCATCTCATCCTCTGTCGTCCCCTTCTCCTCCTGCCCCCAATCCCTCCCAGCATCAGAGTCTTTTCCAATGAGTCAACTCTTTGCATGAGGTGGCCAAAGTACTAGAGTTTCAGCTTTAGCATCATTCCCTCCAAAGAAATCCCAGGGCTGGTCTCCTTCAGAATGCACTGATTGGATGTCCTTGCAGTCCAAGGGACTCTCAAGAGTCTTTTCCAGCACCACAGTTCAAAAGCATCAATTCTTCTGTGCTCAGCCTTCTTCACAGTCCAAGTCTCACGTCCATACATGACCACTGGAAAAACCATAGCCTTGACTAGACAGACCTTTGTTGGCAAAGTAATGTCTCTGCTTTTGCATATGCTATCTAGGTTGGTCATAATTTTCCTTTCAAGGAGTAAGCGTCTTTCAATTTCATGGCTGCAGTCACCATCTGCAGTGATTTTGGAGCCCAGAAAAATAAAGTCTGACACTGTTTCCACTGTTTCCCCATCTATTTCCCATGAAGTGGTGGGACCGGATGCCATGATCTTCGTTTTCTGAATGTTGAGCTTTAAGCCAACTTTTTCACTCTCCACTTTCACTTTCATCAAGAGGCTTTTGAGTTCCTCTTCACTTTCTGCCATAAGGGTGGTGTCATCTGCATATCTGAGGTTATTGATATTTCTCCCAGCAATCTTGATTCCAGCTTGTGCTTCTTCCAGTCCAGCGTTTCTCATGATGTACTCTGCATATAAGTTAAATAAACAGGGTGACAATATACAGCCTTGACGAATTCCTTTTCCTATTTGGAACCAGTCTGTTGTTCCATGTCCAGTTTTAACTGTTGCTTCCTGACCTGCATACAAATTTCTCAAGAGGCAGATCAGGTGGTCTGGTATTCCTATCTCTTTCAGAATTTTCCACAGTTTATTGTGATCCACACAGTCAAAGGCTTTGACATAGTCAAATGCTGCTTGGCCTTAAAAATAGCATGTTTACTATTATGAAACAGCTGATCTCTGTTCCTTGTCCCAGGAATGCCTATGAAATATTTTTAGTGTAAAACAGCATCATTCCATTAGTCTTTTGTGTATTCCCTTCATTTTTAGGTGTTTACTTTCTAATAAGTGTCTTTGGTATAATATAAGTTTCAACATAGAGTGAAATTTTCATTCACTTAATATGTGACTACGTCAATTCCCTTTATTTGCATATATACTGAAATGCAGTGATCTTTGATTTCATAAAACCATGTTTCACAAGATTTTTTTGCCAAAGAGAATAATAAATGTATATTGCCTGATTGTGTCATACTCATAGATATACATAATCGAGGTAATGATAATAACCTATTCAAGAGAAACAGCCCTATAAACTTCAAAATAGCCAGATACTTAAGTCCCTTGTTATCACTTGATGAACCAAAGTTCCCTTTAGTTAATTTAGTTAATAAAAATTGTGTAAGCCTGAATGAAGCAGCTTAGCAGAACAGCAATACTGACAAGACATCATCTTACACCATTAGCTAACATGGGCATGAAGGCAGTGACCATCTACAGTGTGTGAAATGCCACAGGAAGTCATCAACAGGGGAGGGGAGTTATGTCAGTCCAATTTCTTCAAGAACACTATGTGGGGTTTCAGCTTCCTCCTGCAGCAGATCAGCCTGCTCAGTTGCTTTAAGGACATTCTTGGGTATTTCCTGAACTTCTCCTCCCAAAAGAAACTCATCCAAAACAAAATAAGCCTTCTCAAAATTAAAAATGGTATCAGATTCACACACACTGCCAAAATACTTGTCAAGTAATTCCACATAACGATGAACTATTTCCAGGGTAATTAGTTCATTATCCTGATCCTCAATAGCACAGCAAAAATACAGACTGGCATATTTTTGTAAACAATCTTCAGATCTCGCCACTCAAGAAAGCTGCACATTTTAGGTTTCCATGCTAAAACGGTTTGAAGAAGTTCTCTTGTGATCTTTTTCTTCTCTTTGTCTGATAATGGGACACATCACCTCCGTAGTGGAAGCTTTCCCTGACGACTAAAGAGCAACATAAACTGCATGGCAGCCGCGGGTCACGGGCGGGGCATGGCTTGGCCGCAGCGGCGGCGGCGACTGAGGGGCAGCCCCTGTCGCTGAGCTGAGGAAGAGAAGCTGTCTTGCTGTCACTTTATAGATTATTTTGGGAAATACAGAGTTCTTAACGTCTCTTGTATTTTTAGATTACTGTGTTTCTAAGTCTTTAGGAAAGACCTTTATACTGTTGGCTGCTGCTGCTGCTGCTACTAAGTCGCTTCAGTCATGTCCGACTCCTGCGACCCCATAGACGGCAACCTACCAGGCTCCGCCGTCCCTGGGATTCTCCAGGCAAGAACACTGGAGTGGGTTGCCATTTCCTTCTCCAATGCATGAAAGTGAAAAGGGAAAGTGAAGTCGCTCAGTCATGTCCGACCCTCAGCTACCCCATGGATTTCAGCCTACCAGGCTCCTCTGTCCATGGGATTTTCCAGGCAAGAGTACTGGAGTGGGCTGCCATTGCCTTCTGTGTGTACTGTTGGAGAAGTCAGCTATTAGAATGCTTGGTGCTCCCATTGCTATGTCTGAAGGAATAGCCGTTAACCAACTGAATGTACAATGAGTAAGTTGGTATGTTAAATATGTGACCATAATACTTCTGTGCTGATTGACTAGATAAGAATAGGCACGTGACTCAAGGGGTTCCCTGTCATAATCCATTCTTGGTCAATTAGTTTCATTCTCTAAGGAATTTGAGTTAAAGAATATTGCGTAAATATTTACAGCTGAAATGTAGAGATCATTACATAAAGCAGAGTTGGTGGTTCAGAACATGTTTAAAAATCATTTGACTATTTATGGAGCATGCCATGTCCAAGTGACTAGAACTCCCCACTCCTTAGCTTATATCATTTGCTTTATTCCTTTAAAGTAGATTTCTGACCCCCATATACATTTGTTTGCATTCCATGAAGTGGAGGACATCTGAGGTGGCTGGGCTGCCATCTGCAGCCTTTAGAAATTAAAGAAGAAGTGGTTGAAACATTGGTATTTGGGCTGGCTTTCTGGACATTCACCTGAACACCAGAACAAAGAAAAAGGCAGCTGCCAGGAAAATACATTAAAATGAAATGAGCTTAACTTTGTATTAAAAATATATTGGCTATTTTTGCTTTTGGTAAGACCAAAAGCAGTTATCCACTTTATCAGAGAATTAAAAACCCTTCAGGTGAAGTTCTGACTGTTGGTACCTTCAGTTCAGTTCAGTCGCTCAGTGGTGTTCTACTCTTTTCGACCCCATGAATTGCAGCACGCCAGGCCTCCCGGTCCATCACCAACTCCAGGAGTTCACTCAGACTCATGTCCATCGAGTCTGTGATGCCATCCAGCCATCTCATCCTCTGTCATCCCCTTCTCCTCCTGCCCCCAATCCCTCCCAGCATCAGAGTCTTTTCCAATGAGTCAACTCTTCACATGAGGTGGCCAAAGTACGGGAGTTTCAGCTTTAGCATCATTCCTTCCAAAGAAATCCCAGGGCTGATCTCCTTTAGAATGGACTGGTTGGATCTCCTTGCAGTCCAACGGACTCTCAAGAGTCTTCTCCAACACCACAGTTCAAAAGCATCAATTCTTCGGCACTCAGCTTTCTTCACAGTCCAACTCTCACATCCATGCATGACCACTGGAAAACCATAGCCTTGACTAGACGAACCTTAGTGGGCAAAGTAATGTCTTTGCTTTTGAATATGCTATCTAGGTTGGTCATAACTTCCTTCCAAGGAGTAAGCGTCTTTCAATTTCATGGCTGCAGTCACCATCTGCAGAGATTTTGGAGCCCAAAAAATAAAGTCTGATACAGTTTCCACTGTTTCCCCATCTATTTCCCTTGAAGTGATGGGACCAGATGCCATGATCTTCATTTTCTGAATGTTGAGTTTTAAGCCAACTTTTTCACTTTCCTCTTTCACTTTCGTCAAGAGGTTTTTTAGTTCCTCTTCACTTTCTGCCATAAGGGTGGTGTCATCTGCATATCTGAGGTTATTGATATTTCTCCCAGCAATCTTGATTCCAGCTTGTGCTTTTTCCAGCCCAGCATTTCTCATGATGTACTCTGCATATGTTAAATAAACAGGGTGACAATATACAGCCTTGATGAACTCCTTTTCCTATTTGGAACCAGTCTGTTTTTCCATGTCCAGTTCTCACTGTTGTCTCCTGACCTGCATACAAATTTCTCAAGAGGCAGATCAGGTGGTCTGGTATTCCCATCTCTTTCAGAATTTCCCACAGTTTATTGTGATCCACATAGTCCAAGGTTTTGGCATAGTCAATAAAGCAGAAATAGATGTTTTTCTGGAACTCTCTTATTTTTTCCATGATCCAGCGGATGTTGGCAATTTGATCTCTGGTTCCTCTGCCTTTTCTAAAACTAGCATGCACATCTGGAAGTTCACGGTTCACATATTGCTGAAGCCTGGCTTGGAGAATTTTGAGCATTACTTTACTATCGGGTGAGATGAGTGCAATTGTGTAGTAGTTTGAGCATTCTTTGGCATTGCCTTTCTTTGGGATTAGAATGAAAACTGACCTTTTCCAGTCCCGTGGTCACTGCTGAGTTTTCCAAAGTTGCTGGCATATTGAGTGCAACACCTTCACAACATCACCTTTCAGGGTTTGAAATAGCTCAACTGGAATTTCATCACCTCCACTAGCTTTGTTCGCAGTAATGCTTTCTAAGGCCCACTTGACTTCACATTCCAGGATATCTGGCTCTAGGTGAGTGATCACAGCATTGTGATTATCTGGGTCATGAAGATCTTTTTTGTACAGTTCTTCTGTGTATTCTTGCCACATCTTTTTAGTATCTTCTTAGGTCCATACCATTTCTGTCCTTTATCAAGCCCATCTTTGCATGAAATGTTCCCTTTGTATCTCTAATTTTCTTGAAGAGATCTCTAGTCTTTCCCATTCTGTTGTTTTCCTCTATTTCTTTGCATTGATCGCTGAGGAAGGCTTATCTCTTCTTGCTATTCTTTGGAACTCTGCATTCGGATGCTTATATCTTTCCTTTTCTCCTTTGCTTTCACTTCTCTTCTTTTCACAGCTATTTATAAGGCCTCCCCAGACAGCCATTTTGCTTTTTTGCATTTCTTTTCCATGGGAATGGTCTTGATCCCTGTCTCCTGTACAATGTCACCAACCTCATTCCATAGTTCATCAGGCACTCTATCTATCAGATATAGTCCCTTAAATCTATTTCTCACTTCCACTGTATAATCATAAAGGATTTGATTTAGGTCATACCTGAATGGTCTAGTGGTTTTCCCTACTTTCTTCAATTTCAGTCTGAATTTGGCAATAAGGGGTTCATGATCTGAGCCACAGTCAGCTCCTGGTCTTGTTTTTGCTGACTGTATAGAGCTTCTCCATCTTGGCTGCAAAGAATATAATCAGTCTGATTTCGGTGTTGACCATCTGGTGATGTCCATGTGTAGAGTCTTTTCTTGTATTGTTGGAAGAGGGTGTTTGCTATGACCCGTGCATTCTCTTGGCAAAACTCTATTGGTCTTTGCCCTGCTTTATTCCGAATTCCAAGGCCAAATTTCCCCGTTACTCCAGGTGTTTCTTGACTTCCTACTTTTGTGTTCCAGTCCCCTATAATGAAAAGGACATCTTTTTTGGGTGTTAGTTCTAAAAGGTCTTGTAGGTCTTCATAGAACCGTTCAACCTCAGCTTCTTCAGTGTTACTGGTTGGGGCATAGACTTGGATTACTGTGTTATTGAATGGTTTGCCTTGGAAACGAACAGAGATCATTCTGTCATTTTTGAGATTGCATCCAAGTACTGCATTTCAAACTCTTTTGTTGACCATGATGGCTACTCCATTTCTTCTGAGGGATTCCTGCCCACAGTAGTAGATATAATGGTCATCTGAGTTAAATTCACCTATTCCAGTCCATTTTAGTTCACTGATTCCTAGAATGTCGATGTTCAATCTTGCCATCTCTTGTTTGACCACTTCCAATTTGCCTTGATTCATGGACCTGACATTCCAGGTTCCTAGGCAATATTGCTCTTTACAGCATTGGACCTTGCTTCTATCACCAGTCACATCCACAGCTGGGTATTCTTTTTGCTTTAGCTCCATCCCTTCATTCTTTCTGGAGTTTTTCTCCACTGATCTCCAGTAGCATATTGGGCACCTACTGACCTGGGGAGTTCCTCTTTCAGTATCTTATCATTTTGCCTTTTCATACTGTTCATGTGGTACTCAAGGCAGGAATACTGAAGTGGTTTGCCATTCCCTTCTCCAGTGGACCACATTCTGTCAGACCTATCCACCATGACCCGCCTGTCTTGGGTGGCCCCACAGGCATGGCTTAGTTTCATTGAGTTAGACAAGGCTGTGGTCCTAGTGTGATTAGACTGACTAGTTTTCTCTGAGTATGGTTTCAGTGTGTCTGCCCTCTGATGCCCTCTTGCAACACGTACCATCTTACTTGGGTTTCTCTTACCTTGGACGTGGGGTATCTCTTCACGGCTGCTCCAGCAAAGTGCAGCCACTGCTCCTTACCTTGGACGAGGAGTATCTCCTCACCACTGCCCCTTCTGACCTTGAACGTGGAATAGCTCCTCTAGGCCCTCCTGTGCCCACACAGCCACTGCTCCTTGGAGGTGGGGTTGCTCCTCCTGGCCTCGGCCCCTGGCCTCGGGCGTGGGGCAGCTCTTCCCAGCTGCCGCCCCTGACCTCAGACTGGAGCAGCTCCTATTGGCCGTTCCTGCACCGTCGCAGCCTGGTACTCTTGGCCACCACCCCTGACCTTGGATGCGGGGCAACTCCTCCCGGCCGCCTCCCTTCGGGCATGAGGTCCTCCCGGCTTCTGCCCCTGACCTCGGACGTGGGGTAGCTCCTCTCGGCCGCGCTTGAGCCCAACTCCCATGCTTTTTCCAGGGAAATGCTGAACTCCAGTGTGGTACCTGAGTGGCATGAGGTTGGGCACTGCTGAGATTGAGAGAGAGAGAGATAGAGACAAAGGAACAGAGAGAGACAGATTGGGGGATGGGGAGTAAAATGATAGTCACTGCTACTTGTTCACATTGAAAAGTCATTCTTCCTCAAGTGCCTCAGGTTCCCATGTTTTAAATTAATATGAGCTGCACAGAAACAGCCAGCGCATCATTTCGTTTCTTTGCCAGTGACAGCCTGCAGTCTGGAACCTGGTGAAAAGAGTTGAAGTCTGCATGCTACAAGTACTCATTTTCTTTGAATTACTCCTTTAACTTGACCAAACAGGCTTTGGGTACCAATTGTTGCATTTCCTTTTCTTTCCTACAATAGCTAAATTTGCTCACTCCCCTTTAGGCACTTTCTTTTCCTTTTTTTTTCCCCCTTAATTTGGTGAAGGAACAGTGGCTATAATTTCAAATGAAGTTATTCAGGGGCACTTTTGTTGACTCTTGACCGAATCCTTTTTAGAAATAAGTAGTGGCATTGAAAGTACACTTGCACTTCATCAACCACAGGTTACTCCATCCTAAAAAGGCTTTTTGAAAGGTGGCTACTTCTTGGGGAAGCTAATTTTCTATATTTTGGTTTATTCTGAGAATGAGAGAAAAGGTATTATTCAAGGTATTCATTTCAGAAATGCCAGGAAACAAATGCTTCTTAAACCTTTACTTTTGGCATTATTGTTAAGGACCGAGTGAAGAAAAGCCAATAAGCAGAGTTTCTGATTGCAAAGAGAGAAAATCATGCCTCTTCTATATAGACTGTTCAAGGTATCACTACTGTAAGGAAGACTTCAGCCAGAGGCAAAACCCAAAATATGTAAATCCTTTCCCAACCTGAATTACAAAATTATTCCTGTATCACTTGCTTCAGAGATTATAAAAATTTTAATATGAGAAAAAATTATCACAAATAATGACAATTCTGCTTTCCATATTACCAAACTAGACTTCTTTCAACTGTGCCAGTGTCTTTTCTCACCTGTCAGTAGACATTGTTTAAATGCCTCCAAACAGTTGATGGGAAAGCTTCATTTAATAATTCTATTTCTCTGTACTACTGGAAAAAATTACTGTGCCGGAGAACCATACATCATAGCTTTGTCCTTTATAAAATGATGGCGTATGTATCAAAATTGGTTTCCAGTTGAACAATTTTATATCTGAATTTTATATCAATCTAGCACCAGTATTAGGACCCTGAGTTTAGTAGTCAAAGAAATTTGGGTTCAAATCATGACTTGTAAGGGCTTCCCAGGTAGCTCAGTGGTGAAGAATCTATTTGCTGGAGCCATAGGAGACAGGGCTTCGATCCCTGGGTTGGAAAGATCCCTGGGAGGAAGAAATGACAACCCACTCCAGTGTTCTTGCCAGGATAATCCCATGGACAGAGGAGCCTGGTGGACTATAGTCCATGAGGTTGCAAAAGAGTCGGACATGACTGAGCGTGCACACACGCACATGATGTGTAAATTTCTGGTTTTCTGTGGGTGAGTTAACTTGATCTCTCTGCCCCACGTGCCTGTAATGAATGTTGGGTAGACACTTATAATGTCTATTATAAGTTCAGTTCAGTTCAGTCGCTCAGTTGTGTCTGACTATTTGTAATTTTTAGCTGTATAATGAAATTAGTATGTTTATGAAACATTTGAGTATAAAGCAGAAAAATTCTAGTTTTTTATAATCTGAAGTTAAGAGTGAGCTGAAAGCAAATAGATTTTGAGGTTGTTTTTCATATCTAATTCATCAAATAGCTTTTTGTGCACTCTTTAAGATCCTTTAACTTATCCAAGGTCATATGCTATAGCAATAAAAATAAAGCTGAAATTTAGTACTCAATAGGCAGAGGATTGAATATAGAGTTATTAACTTAAAATATAGGTTATTAGAAAATATTCAGAATTAAGTACATAGAGAAATAATATGAAGAATGCAAAGCAAATTGTGAGCAATCTGAGGCATAAGGACTAGGGCATATCCAATTATTTACCCCTGACCTACCAAAAAGAAAGAGAGAGAGAGAGAAAAAGAGAAAGAAAGAAGGAAGGGAGGGAGGGAAACAGAGTATCGATTATAAAACAAATTATGAAAAGGTAAATTTAAGCCTTAATATATCAATATTTACCCCATATTTAAACTGATTAAACCTTGAATAAAAATAAATTAATTAAAATTCAGATAATGTGGGCAGAAGATTTAAACTGGAATTTCAAGTAACCAGGAAGCATATGAAATGATTTTCATTATCTACTTAGTCATAAGAGGAATATAAACACACATGAATATCAGATATCATTAAGTAACAGATTGCTAGTATTAAAAAGATTCCATTATCAAGTGTTGGTGAGAATGTGGAGCAATTGGAATTCATCTCAAGTTAATTGATTACTTTGGAGAGGAGGGGAGGAGCAGTACCTGGAATGAATTATGAAAGACCTCCAGTATGCTGATAATATTCTATTGACTGATCTCAATAGTAATTACATGGGTTGTTAATGAAAATCATTAATCTGTGTACTTATGGTATGCATATTTCTAAAGATCTTTGGTAGAAATAATCAATTCTTTTTACTGGTAAGCTTAATATTCCCATCAGGAAATCAAGTAAAACTATAATTTACAGATTTATTGCAACATACACTATTGCGAACTTTACACATTATTACAAACTTAAGATTCAGGTTGCAAATTTGAATTCCTTTAAATATTTCTGGAAAGGATAAAATTGTGGTAAATGACTAAAAAAGTGGAAATGAATATTAAAAGACCTATTCAAAGAATTTATGGTGTTATTTAATGTAGTATGTAGTATTGAATTTCATTTTTATTTTCCAGGTAGGTAAATGCCAGAAAAAATGATTACCTAAATCATAAAAAGTTTTGTGACCTTGAATTTCAAAATCAGTTCTGGTTATGTGACCTTTCAAAATTCTATCATGTCCTAATGCTAGAGAAAATGAAATTTGTGAATAACCTCTCTTAGTACATTTGCAACAGTTCTTTCTTATGAATACAAGGCCTCTCCTTTTTTATCATTCAGATCTTAAACTTAGTCCTTTCATCCAGAATAACCTTTTTCTGTCTCCTAAGTGTATAATCCTTCCTACTTTTGGATTTGTTCCAAAAACTGTCATAGAGCTTCACGAATGCTTTTTATGGGTTTATTTGTTTTCCCAAAACAGTAAAGTCTTTGAAAACAGGGACTGCATCAACCATGAATACACTTTTAATCCCTATGATTAGAGTGGAATACTTATCAGATCAGATCAGATCAGTCGCTCAGTCGTGTCCGACTCTTTGCGACCGCATGAATCGCAGCAAGCCAAGCCTTCCTGTCCATCACCAACTCCCGGAGTTCACTTAGACTCATGTCCATCGAGTCGGTGATGCCATCCAGCCATCTCATCCTCTGTCGTCCCCTTCTCCTCCTGTCCCCAATCCCTCCCAGCATCAGAGTCTTTTCCAATGAGTCAACTCTTCGCATGAGGTGGCCAAAGTACGGGAGTTTCAGCTTTAGCATCATTCCTTCCAAAGAAATCCCAGGGCTGATCTCCTTCAGAATGGACTGGTTGGATCTCCTTGCAGTCCAAGGGACTCTCGAGAGTCTTCTCCAACACCACAGTTCAAAAGCATCAATTCTTCGGCACTCAGCTTTCTTCACAGTCCAACTCTCACATCCATACATGGCCACTGGAAAAACCATAGCCTTGACTAGACGAACATTTGTGGGCAAAGTAATGTCTCTGCTTTTGAATATGCTGTCTAGGTTGGTCATAATTTTTCTTCCAAGGAGTCAGCGTCTTTTAATTTCATGGCTACAGTCACCATCTGTATATATTTATTGAACAGTGAATAAATGAATCACGATAATGTTACCCTCCGGCTAATAAATGAAATAGTGGACTTTCTAAATTGTGAGAGCAGTTTCAGTAAATATCTCCACTGAGACCATATTTACAAATAACAATCAAATTGTTCTTGTTGGTTAGTTGCTAAGTCATTTACGACTCTTTTGCGACTCCATGGACTTTAGCCCGGCATTCTCCTCTGTCCATGGAATTTCCCAGGCAAGTGTATTGTAGTGGGTTGCCATTTCTGAGGTAACAGCTTTTACTGGAAGTGGAAATATGAAGTATCAATAGTCTATGTAATGTAAGTGTAATGTAAATATCTTTGAAAACAACTTTGCTAGAGTTACTTTTTCTTTTTCTTTTTAACTTCCAGACTTAACACTTCAGTTTAGTTACTGCTTTCACAGCAAATAGTTTTAACATATATTCAGATTTTTCCAATCAGACTTTTCTCTTCCCGAGTCAGTTTTGGTACAAAAGGCACAAACCATCTTTATTTAGTTTATTAAAAGTGCCAAAGTTTCAAACCATGTTTAGATCGGATAGTTTTTGCAGACTCCTCTCTGCAATACTTTTTTTCTTTTTCCTGATTATCATAATGTATTTAGTTTATCCCTAAATAATAACTTCTCATCATTTTCTTGTTTAGTAAATACATACCAGTGTTTTCTAATATACCATAATGGTTAGAGCTCCTAATTACCAGTGAATATTTTGACATTACATATCATATCCTTAGAATTGAAGTATTTCAGTATCTATTTCCATTTAAAGAGGCCAGTGGGGCTCATATTACATATGTTTGCTCTCTTCCTCTCCATTCTTCCTGTATAGGAATACACACACACTTACATGTCTGTTTGTCTACCTATAATTTCTCCCAAAGAAGGCAAAGTTATTATAAAAACTAAATTTTCCTGAATGTGTCATTAAAACTGGAGAGGCCATTCTTGAATATGTACTCAGTTCAGTTCAGTTCAGTCGCTCAGTCGTGTCTGACTCCTGGATGTCCCAAAAGTATGAATTATTGTTCTTCTAGGGAGTGTATTCCTCTGATGCAGCAATAATTTGCCTTCCAACTCTAATTGTTTGTTTGGATTTTATTTCTTTCCATAAATGAGATAATGAGATTTAGAGACTGAAGGACAGAAATTTAATTGACAATGCAATAAACAGACATCTAAAGTAAGTTTTCACAAAATGATACCACTACTCATTGGAAATTTCAACTATATTCAGAAGAAATGTAAGTGGTTACCTTTTGCAATAGTCTATGAAATTTAGTACCTTCTGAGATTTCCTTTCAATCAGTATTAAGCAAAAGGTTCTTTTAAAAGAAGTGAAGATTAGCAATTATGTTCTGTGATTTCCCAATACTGCTTTAACACTTCTCCTGTGGGCCAGATGATGTATCTGCACACTTCAGGGTAAATTCACAGAATGTAATACAAGCTGGCTAAGTTTCATTAGAGCAGAACAGGGCAGATTTTTTTTTTTTTTGAAAGCAAAATATATTTTAGTTTAACACATGCACAATTTTGCCAGAGAAATGCTGTCATTGATGTGGTAATGCAACTCTAAATCAGATAATATATTTGGTTAAATTTTATCTCCAGGTGTTTATATTCTCAGCAACTTAACATTAAAAAGTGATGAGAAGTTTTATACTACTACGATTCAGTGACCACAAAGGCTATTATGATGAAAACTGCCCAGTTAAAAAAGTACCATGCCCCAGTATGTGGTACAATATCTTTTGAAACAATTACTTGGTACAAAACATCTTGCAGTTCCTTGAGATTTGCTAATAAAAAAATTGAACTATAGAAATAACTTTATTGCAAAAGAGAACAAATTTGCTAATTTACATGTGTTTTCTTTAATTTAAATTTCTTAGCATGGTTTTTCTTGGTCTTAGTATGCCACTAGACTTTTCCAATATACATGTATATATAATATACTATTATATTTTGATATGATATTTACTATTTATTACACTAATCCTGTGTAGATCCTTTTGAAATCATTTGATTGATTATTTAAATAGAATTCTACTTTAGGGGCCAAATGATTTAAAAAGGAACAAGACTACATGTGGGGCTTCCAGGTGGCACTAGTGGTAAAGAACCCGCCTGCCTATACAGGAGAGGTCAGAGACGGGGGTTCAGTCCATGGGTTGGGGAAACGCCCTGGAGCAGAAAATGGCAATCCACGCCAGCATTCTTGCCTAGAAAATCCAGTGGATAGAGAAGCCTGGTGGGCAACAGTCTATTAAGCTTGCAGAGTCAGACATGACTGAAGCAACTTAGCACAATCATGACTACATCTTATAATAGTTTTGTCACACACATCGTTTAAGTTTTATTTTTCTGGACCCTCTCTCTCTCTCTCTCTCTATATATATATATATATATATATATGTATATATATACACACACTTCCTGGTGGCTCAGATGGTAAAGCATCTGCCTACAATGTGGGAGACCTGGGTTCAATCCCTGGATCAGGAAGATCTGCTGGAGAAGGAAATGGCAACCCACTCCAGTACTCTTATGGAAAATCCCATGGACAGAGGAGCCTGGTAGGCTACAGTCCATGGGGTTGCAATGAGTCGGACACGACTCAGTGACTTCCTATATATATATATATATATATATATATATATATATATATTTATTTATTTATTTCTGTCTCAATTTCAGTTTTCATATTTTTTTTTCTGAGATCTGCCATCTCTAGAGCCAGATGGCACCTTACCCTTTGGCTTGACTAGATAATTTTTTTTTTTTAACCTTGAACAGGAACCATTTAAAATGATTAAATGATGTACGCCATTGTCTCATTTTGCTTCAGATTTTCATCCCCATCTAGTAACTGGCTCACCTGTGAAGTTGGCCAGAGTTATTCAACAGAGCTCATATGAAATGTGTCAATGATTTTAGTGTCTGTGGGAATGGATACAACCCTTTGGACTAACCATAATTCTCCACATTAGCATGATTTCAATAGACCTAGAATTACTAATCACTTCTCATAGAATTTTTTGTACATGGCTATAATTAGTCACATTGTAAGTTATGGTAGAAACTATTAGATCGTGGTTTTGCTTCTAAAACATAGATAAACAATCAGTGAAGCTGGATGCTACCTCTTTAATTGGGTATTTATCTACCTTTCAGAGGAAGTAAAATAGACAAAAACCTTTGTTTTATCACCTTAAATATTTTAGGTGTTGGCAATGCCAAAAGTGTAATAAAGTACAGTAGAAAATTACTTTACAAAATTACTTTATAAATCCTTGATTTTAATTATTTAAATACATCAATAATAATTTAATTTATTGTAAATAGTATATTTTTATCCCTTCCCAAAATCTTTTGCTAATATTTAAGGCAAGGCTATGTATGTATATAACTTTTGCTAAGACTTATAGAAGCACCAGTGATAAATGAGACGGAAACAATAATTACAATGGGAAATTCTATTCTTTGTAATCCAAAAAAATTTACCATTGTTCCTCAAACAAATATATTTTGTAGTCTTCTAGTCAGGATTCCTCCTTTGGCTCTACTAGGTTAAAATAACAAATCCCCTCATGCAGAACGATGGCTCAGTAGCATTTATGTTTAGCTATAATTTGTTGAAAGACTATTGTGTTCCTGATGTTTTATCATATACAAGTGGGATACTGTTGGCCTGAGCAACAATGAAAAGCCAATATCACACTCCAGGATCTTGCTGCCTGCAGAATGGTAAACAATAGAGACTATGCATTTATTCTTGGCAGTCTCTGAAAAATACCTTGGAGAATTTCTGTAGCATTATGTACTGCAAGCTTGGGTGAAACCACAGACCAAAAAGTGATTTTCATAGGCTCATTGTATTCACAATTTATTGCATGTTATTAAAATAACAAACTTTTATGCTGATATTTGTGATATCCCTAACAACAAGATAATGCAATGTGGAGTAAAGTCACTATAATTATACAGGAGAAATGTAGCCTACTGACAGGCTTACTAGGTAAAATGTAGGATCATAAAATTTATTAATCGGGAAGCTAAATTATAACAGGACCTAGAATGCTGCTGCATAGCACAGTTTTCTGGACCGTTCCCTGTACAGTCACACCTTCTTATTCATTCACATCTGCTTTCATGACAGTCATCTGATAAAACACCCCCTGTTCAGCCTTTTTTTGAAAAACACTTTAATACAGTTCTGCTGCTCACCATTGGAACTGCCTCTTGTCCCACACAAGGATCCACCTGATCTTCATGTACAGGGCATTCCCTGGCATAGAAATGGCCTTCTCAGCCTTTCCTTGTAACAAACGGATAAGAAGGGATTGGCAAAACAGAAGGAAACAGGTCATGTCCCTGCATCTGCCAAGAAGAAGCCCAAAGGATTACGTTGGCAGGGAGTATCATCTTCCAGAGTAAAAAGTTACAGTGTGGTAAACAGTAGCATGCATTTTACTGCTGAAGGGAATTATTTTTAGAGGAGTTTTAACAGTTTATACAAACTGTGTTTTACTTGCTTCTGTGAGGTGAATGATTTATTTCAAAGGTTAGCTAAGATAGGGTGAGTGCCGATGCTTATTGAATGTTTGTAGTAGACCAAATATTGTCTTAGGAATGAACATAGATTTTTCAGTAATGCTTATCTTAGCTCTGCCAGGAAAGCATTTTCATTCCATTTTACCAATGAGGATATCTACTTCTATCAACTTGCATTACTCTCTGTAGCTCAGGATAATACATCTTCATCTTATTCAGATGGCTTCCCTGGTGTCTCAGTGGTAAAGAACTTGTCTGCCAATGCAGGAGACACAGGTTCAATCTCTGGGTGGGAAAGATCCCCTGGTGAAGGAAATGGCTACCCACTGCAGTATTCTTGCCTGGGAAATCCCATGGCCAGAGGAGGCTGGTGGGCTATAGTCCATGGGGTTGCAAGAGTTGGGCATGACTTAGCAACTGAACCCCCACCACATTCTGATAGATGTGAGGTGGCATCTCACGTAGATTTGATTTGCATTTCTGTGATGATTAGTGACATTGAGTATGTTTCATATTGCTGTTTGACATCTATATGTCTTCTTGAGAAAAAATACCTACTCATGTCCTTTTCAGATTTTAAATGGGGTTGTTTGTTTTTTGATATTGACTAGTATGAGTTCTTTATATATTTTGGATATTAACCTTTTACAGACATATTGCTTGCAAATATCTTCTCACATTCAATTAGCTGTCTTTTCTTTTTATCAAAGGTTTCCTTCACTGTGCAAAATGTTTTTTTGTTTGATGTAATTCAACTTGTATAATTTGCTTTTGTTTCCCTTGCCTGAGGAGATAGATTCAAAAATATTACTATAACTAATGTCAAAGAGCATACTGTTTATGTTTTCTTTGAGGAGTTTTATATTTTCAGATCTTAAATCAAAATTTTTAATTCACTTTGAGTTTATTGCTTATGGTACGAAAACTAATCCAGTTTAATTTTTTTGCATATAGCTGTCAAATTTTCCCATTACTATTTACTGAAGAGCCCTTTTCCCACATTATATTATATTTTGCCTCCTTTGTCATAAAGTAATTGGATACATGTATGTGGATTTTTTCCCTGTGCTCTTATTTTTCTCTCTTGATCTATGTGTCTGTTTTTGTGACAGTATTATTCTGTTTTGGTGACTATAGCTTTGTATTATAGTTTGAAATCAGATAGCATGATGCCTCCAGCTTTGTTCTTTCTTCCCAAGATTGCGTTGCCTACATGGGGCCTTTTGTGTTTCTATTCAAATTCTAGAATTATTTGTTCTAGTTTTGTAACATATGCCTCTGGAACTTTTATAGGATTTACAATGAGTCTGTAGATAGCTTTGGATAGTATAGCTATTTTAACAGCAATTCTTCTGATCCCTGAGCACAATGTATCTTTCCATTTATTTGCATTGTCTTCAAATTCTTTCCTAAATGTCCTACAGTTTTCAGAGCACAGGTCTTTCACCTCCTTAGATTTATTGCTAACATTTTTCTCTTTGATGCAACTGTTTTATTAACTTATCTTTCTGATAACTCATTCAGTTCAGTTCAGTTCAGTCACTCAGGTGTGTCTGACTATTTGCAACCCCATGAATCACAACATGACAGGCCTCCCTGTCCATCACCAACTCCTGGAGTTTACCCAAACTCATGTGCATCAAGTCGGAGATGTAATCCAGACATCTCATCCTCTGTCATCCCTTTCTCTTTCTGCCCCCAATCCCTCCCAGCATCAGAGTATTTTCCAATGAGTCAACTCTTTGAATGAGATGGCCAAAGTACTGGAGTTTCAGCTTTAGCATCAGTCCTTCCAAAGAACACCCAGGGCTGATCTCCTTTAGGGTGGATGGGTTGGATCTCCTGGCAGTCCAAGGGACTCTCAAAAGTCTTCTCCAACACCACAGTTCAAAAGCATCAATTCTTTGGCCTCAGCTTTCTTCACAGTCCAACTGTCACATCCATACATGACCACTGGAAAAATCATAGCCTTGACTAGCTGGACCTTTGTTGGCAAAGTAATGTCTCTGCTTTTCAATATGCTATCTAGGTTGGTCATAACTTTCCTGGTCCCATCACTTCATGGGAAATAGTTGGGGAAACAATGGAAACAGTGTCAGACTTTACTTCTTTGGGCTCCAAAATCACTGCAGATGGTGACTGCAGCCATGAAATTAAAAGACGCTTACTCCTTGGAAGGGAAGTTATGACCAACCTAGATAGCATATTCAAAAGCAGAGACATTACTTTGCCAACAAAGGTCCGTCTAGTCAAGGCTATGGTTTTTCCAGTGGTCATGTATGGATGTGAGATTTGGACTGTGAAGAAGGCTGAGCAGCAAAGAACTGATGCTTTTGAACTGTGGTGTTGGAGAAGACTCTTGAGAGTCCCTTGGACTGCAAGGAGATCCAAACAGTCCATTCTGAAGGAGATCAGCCCTGGGATTTCCCTGGAAGGAATGATGCTAAAGCTGAAACTCCAGTACTTTGGCCACCTCATGTGAAGAGTTGACTCATTGGAAAAGACTCTGATGCTGGGAGGGATTGGTAGGAGGAGAAGGGGAGGACAGAGGATGAGATGGCTGGATGGCATCACTGACTCGATGAATGTGAGTCTGGGTGAATTCCAGGAGTTGGTGATGGACAGGGAGTCCTGGCGTGCTGTGATTCATGGGGTCACAAAGAGTCGGACACAGCTGAGTGACTGAAGTGAACTGAGTAAGCATCTTGTAATTTCACGGCTGCAGTCATCATCTGCAGTGATTTTGGAGCCCCAAAAATAAAGTCTGATACTGCTTCCACTGTTTCCCCATCTATTTCCCATGAAGTGATGGGACCAGATGCCATGATCTTCATTTTCTGAATGTTGAGCTTTAAGCCAACTTTTCCACTCTCCTCTTTCACTTTCATCAAGAGGCTTTTTTGTTCCTCTTCACTTTCTGCCATTAGGGTGGTGTCATCTGCATATCTGAGGTTATTGATATTTCTCCCGGCAATCTTGATTCCAGCTTGTGCTTCTTCCAGCCCAGCATTTCTCATGATGTACTCTGCATATAAGTTAAATAAGCAGGGTGACAATATACAGCCTTGACGTACTGCTTTTCCTATTTGGAACCAGTCTGTTGTTCCATGTCCAGTTCTAACTATTGCTTCCTGACCTGCATACAGATTTCTCAAGAGGCAGGTCAGGTGGTCTGGTATTCCCATCTCTTGAAGAATTTTCCACAGTTTATTGTGATCCACACCATCAAAGGCTTTGGCATAGTCAATAAAGCAGAAATAGATGTTTTTCTGGAAATCTCTTCCTTTTTCGATGACCCAGTGGATGTTGGCAATTTGATCTCTCGTTCCTCTGCATTTTCTGAAACTAGAGTGAACATCTGGAAGTTCACGGTTCACCTATTGCTGAAGCCTGGCTTTGAGAATTTTGAGCATTACTTTACTAGCGGGTGAGATGAGTGCAATTGTGCTGTAGTTTAAGCATTCTTTGGCATTGCCTTTCTTTGGGATTGGAATGAAAACTGACCTTTTCCAGTCCTGTGGCCAGTGATGAGTTTTCCAAATTTGCTGGCATATTGTGTGCAACACTTTCACAGCATCATCTTTCAGGATTTGAAATAGCTCAACTGGAATTCCATCACCTCCACTAGCTTTGTTTGTAGTGATGCTTTCTAAGGCCCACTTGACTTCACATTCCAGGATGTCTGGCTCTAGGTGAGTGATCACACCATTTTGTTTATCTGGGTCATGAAGATCTTTTTTGTATAGTTCTTCTGTGTATTCCTGCCACTTCTTCTTAATATTTTCTGCTTCTGTTAGGTCCATACTATTTCTGTCCTTTATCGAGCCTATCTTTGCATGAAATGTTCCTTTGGTATCTCTAATTTTCTTGAATGAACTCTAGTTTTTCCCATTCTATTGTTTTCCTCTATTTTTTTGCATTGATCACTGAGGAAGCCTTTCTTATCTCTCCTTGCTATTCTTTAGAACTCTGCATTCAGATGCTTATATCTTTCCTTTTCTCCTTTGTTTTTCTCTTCCTTCTTTTCACAGCTATTTGTAAGGCCTCCCCAGACAGCCATTTTGCTTTTTTGCATTTCTTTTCCATGGGGATGGTCTTGATCCCTGTCTCCTGTACAATGTCACCAACCTCAGTCCATAGTTCATCAGGCACTCTGTCTATCAGATGTAGGCGTTTAAATATATTTCTCACTTCCACTGTATAATCATAAAGGATTTGATTTAGGTCATACCTGAATGGTCTAGTGGTTTTCCCTACTTTCTTCAATTTAAATCTGAATTTGGCAATAAGGAGTTCATGATCTGAGCCACAGTCAGCTCCCAGTCTTGTTTTTGCTGACTGTATAGAGTTTCTCCCTCTTTGGCTGCAAAGAGTATAATCAATCTGATTTTGTTGTTGACCATCTGGTGATGTCCATGTGTAGAGTCTTCTCTTGTGTTGTTGGAAGAAGGTGTTTTCTATGACCAGTGCGTTCTCTTGGCAAAACTCTTATTAGCCTTTGTCCTGCTTCATTCTGTACTCTAAGGCCAAGTTTGCCTGCTACTCCAGGTGTTTCTTGATTTCCTACTTTTGCATTCCAGTCCCCTATAATGAAATCAGGACATCTTTCTTGGGTGTTAGTTCTAAAAGGTCTTGTAGGTCTTCATAGACCCTTTCAACTTCAGCTTCTTCAGCACTACTGGTTGGGGCATAGGCTTGGATCACCATGGTATTGAATGGTTTGTCTTGGAAATGAACAGAGATCATTCTGTTGTTTTTGAGATTGCATCCAAGTACTGCATTTCAGACTCTTTTGTTGAGTATGATGGCTACTCCGTTTCTTCTAAGGGATTCCTGCTCATTAGTGTGTAAAAATGCAACAGATTTCTGTGTATTGATTTTGTATACTGCATCTTTACTTAATTCATTTATTTCATTTATTCATTCAAACAATTTTTGGTATTGTCCTTATATAGTATCATGTAATCTGCAAAAAATGACTGATTACTTCTTCCTTTCCAATTTGGATTCTTTCATTTCTTTATCTTGTGTGATTTCTGTGGTGAGGACTTCCAAAGCTATGTTGAAGAAAAGTGGCAGGAGTGGGCCTCCTGTCTTATTTCTAATCTTATAGATAATGCTTTCAGCTTTTTACTGTTGAGCATGATGTCAGCTATAAGTTTGTCACATACGGGCTTTATTACATGGTAGTATGTTCCCTCTGTACCTGCTTTGTTGAGAGTTTTTTTTTTTTTAATCATGAATGGATGTTAATTTTATCAAAGCTTTTTCTGCATCTATTCAGATTATCATATGATATTTAGTCTTCAATTTGTTAATTGATTGGATATTAATGAATCCTTGATCTCTGGGATAAATTCCACTTGATACTGATATATATTGATGAGTTCAGTTTGTAACATTTTGTTGAGAATATTTGTATCTATGTTCATCAGGGATGTTGGCCTGTAATTTTCTTTTTTTGCAGTGTTTTTTTTTTTTTTTTTTTTGCTATCAGTGTGATTCTAGCCTTGTAGAATATTTAGAGGGATTCGTTTAGTAGGAGAGATGTTAGTTCTTCTTTAAATATTTGGTAGAATTCGCTTGTGAAACCATCTGGTCCTAGACTTTTGTTTGTTGGGAGTTTTTGTTTTTAATTTCTGATCCAATTTTATTACTGATAATCACTGTTCATAATTTCAATTTCTTTCTGATTTAACTTAGAATATTATACACTTCTAGGAATTTATTCATTTCTTTTAGGTTGTTAATTTTACTGACATGGAATAATCCATAGTAATCTCTTATGATCCTTTGGGTTTCTGTGATGTCAGTCATATTTTCTCCTATTTAGTTTCTGATTTTGTTTATTTGGGGCTCTCTTTTTTCTTGATGTATATGGATAAAAGTTTATCAACTTTGTCTTTTAAAAAACCAGCTTTCAGTTTCAGTGATCTTTTCTGTTGTTTTTTAGTCTTTATTTTATGTCCACTCTAATGCTTATTATTTGTTGACTTCTGTTAACTTTGGGTGTTGTTCATTCTTCTTTTCCTAGTTCCTATACTTGTAAGGTTGGATTGTTTATGTGAGCTGTTTCTTGCTTCCTGAGGTAGGCTTATATTGCTATAAACTTTCCTTTAAGAACTGCTTTGCTGCATCCCATAGGTTTTGGATCACTGTGTTTCCATTTTCATTTGTATTTCATTATTTTTTTTAATTTCTTCTTTGGTTTCTTCAGTGTACCTATATGTTGTTTGGTAGTGTGTTGTTTAGACTTGATGTATTTGTGTTTGATGCAGCTTTTTCCCAGTAGTTAGTTAACTTCTAGTCTCATAGCATTGTGTTCAGAAAAGATTCTTGATATAATTTCAGTCTTCATGTATTGGATATTTACTGAGATTTGTTTTGTGACCTAGCATGTACTCTATCCTGGAAAATGTTCCCCATGCACTTAAAAAGAATGTGTATTCTGCTGTTTTTGAATGAAATGGTCTGTACTTATGTATTAAGTTCATCTGGCCTAATATGTCATTGAAGGCTATTGTTTCCTTACTGCTTTCCTGTCTGTATAATCTGTCCTTTGATGTAAGTGGAATGCTAAAGTCTACTATTATTGTATTACTATCACTTTCTCCCTTTATGTTTGTTTATTTGTTTTATACATTTAGGTGCTTCAGTGTTCAGTACATATATATTTACAATTGTTGCATCTTCTTGTGGGAAAAATCTCTTTATCATTATGTAATGACCTTCTTTGTCTCTTGTTACAGTTTTTGCTTTAAAGTCCATTTTGTCTTTTTAAGTATAATACATGATTATAAAATTAAATTTATAATTCATAATTATAATGTATATAATTTTAAGTTGATGATCTCTTAAGTTGAATGCATTCTAATCACCCTATATTTTTACTCTTTCCTATGTTAATTTTTCTTGACATCTTAATTTATATCTTTCTATTTTATGTATTCCTTAATTAATTAGTGTGAATATAGATGATTTTATTGTTTTGTGTTTTAACCTTCCTACTAACTTTATAAGTGGTTGATCTACTGCATTTACTGTACATTTGCCTTAACTAGTGAGATTTTTTTCCTTTCATAGTTTTATATTTCTTGTTGTTCAGTTGGTAAGTCATGTCCAACTCTTTGCAGCCCCATGAACTTCAGCATGGCAGGCTTCCCTGTCCTTCACTATATCCCTGAGTTTATTCTAACTCCTGCGCATTGAGTCAGTGATGTTATCTAACTGTTTCATCTTCTGCTGCCCCCTTCTCATTTGCCTTCAATCTTTCCCAGAATCTGGGTCTTTTCCAGTGAGTCACCTCTTTACATCAGGTGGCCCAAATATTGGAGCTTCAGCTTCAGCATTAGTCCTTTCAGTGAATATCTAGGGTTGATTTCCTTTAGGATTGACTGGTTTGATCTCCTTGCAGTCCAAGGGACTCATAAGAGTCTTTTCCAACACCACAATTCAAACTCATCTAATCTTTGGTGTTCAGTCTTCTTTATGGTCCAACTCTCACATCTGTACATGACTACTGGAAAAAACCATAGTGATTTCTTTTTTGCCTAGATAAGTCCATTTAGCAACTCTTGTAAAACAGGTTTGTGGTGCTAAAGACTTTTAGATTTTGCTTGCTTGTAAAATTCTTTATTTCTTCTTCAATTTTGAATAATAACATTGCCGTCTGCAGTAATTCTTGATTATAAGTTCTTGTTTAATCACTTTGAGTATTTTGTGCCATTCCCTTCTGGTCTGCAAAGCTTCTTGTGAAAAGTCAGCTGAAAGTCTTATGGGATTTCCCTTACACGTAACTATTTGCCTTTCTCATTCTGTTTTTAAATATCTCTTTTTACCTTCTTCTTTTTTTATTTTTATTTTTTTCCTTTTAATTATAGTGTAGATTGGTGTGGACCTCTTTGGGTTAATTTTATTTGGAACTCTCTGTATTCTCTGAACCTGGATATATGTTTCTTTTTCCAATTTAGAAAAGTTTTCAGCTGTTATTTTTTCAAACAAGTTCTCTGCCCTTTTTTCTCTCTCTTCTTTTCCTGAGATCCCGGCAGCATAAGTGTTAGTACACTTGATATTGTGTTAGATTGCTTAAACTAGCCTCAACTTTTTAAATTCATTTCCTTTGTTCTGTTCATCTTGGATGATTTTTATTACTCTTTCAGATTGCTTCTCTATTCCTTTCTATTGTCTAATCTATTGTTGATTTTTTTCTAGTTTTTTTTTTAAAATTTCATTTATTGTATTCTTTATCTCTGGTTCTATTTTGTATTTTCTAACTTTTATTTTTTTACAGTCTCTTTTGCTCATTCATTCTTCTTATAATTCATTGGCCATATTTTTGATCATTACTTTGAACTTTTTATTGGGTGGATTGCTTTATTGCACTTTAGTGCTTTTTCTTATTATAAGAAGGTTTGTCTTATTCCTTCATATTTAACATGTTTCTGTCTTCTCATTTTGCTTAATTCTTTATGTTTATTTCTATTTGTTAGGTAGGTTTTTTACATTCCCTGAGCTTGGAAAAGTTGTCTAACCCAAGCTTCTTTCAAGCTTCTGCACTGGCAGTCAGCACGTGAAATTTTGCGTGTATCTTTTAACATATCATTGACTGGGGGATTTTTCAGAAACTAATGCCTGAGGCTGGCAATTTATCACATAAGCGAATACTGAAACATCTCTGATCAAAAACGTCTGGGTGACAAAGATGTATCAATAAGTCTCTGGTCAATAATTTGCTAAGAGTGAAATCTGTGTTTCATGTAACCCTCTGGACCTTCAAAACATGAACCCTGTTGGTTTTCAAAGCTGGGTGTTCTTTTGGTTCATCTTCACAGTGCAGCACCCCTGGACGGGGAGCCCAGTGTGAGACTTGGAGCCCTCACTCCTTGGGGTGTACCTTTGCTATTGTGATAGTCCTTCTACTTGTGGGTCATCAGCCCAGGGGTGTGGGTGCTGACTAGCCTGCGTCTCAAGCTCTCCTATTTCTCCAATGGCTCTTTATGTCTTTGGTAAAGGAAAATATTTTCTGCTAGTCTTTGTGTTGTCCTCATAGATAGTTGCTCTGTAAGCAGCTGTGATTCTGGTATGTCTGTGACAGGGAGTAATTTCAGAGTCTTCATACTCTGCAATCTTGGTCACCTCAGAGATTTCTTGGTCTTATGGTAAATATATGTTTAACGTTATGAGAACTGCCAAACTCTTCCTAAGAGATTGTACTGTGTTACAGTCCCACCAGAAATGAGTTGTAGTTGCTCCAACTCCTTGCCAGGCTTTGACATTGTAAATTTATATATGGCTGTGTGCACGCATGTGCTTTTGTTCATCTGTTTTCCCTATTCTAATGGCAGTCAGTGGTATTTCATTAAGTCTGGATGACTATCTAAAATTTTTTCCCCAAATTTTATTGGTTCTGTTTTGTATTTTGTTTTTTCTGTATTTTGAGAGTGTGTTATATAATCTCAGTGCTAATCATTGTCATACATTTTGCAAGTATTTTCTTCTAGTCTGGGTTTTCCAAAATGTTTTACTTTGATGAAGTCCATTATTTTTTATGATTAGTGCTTTTCATATCTTTTCAAAGAAACATTTACCTAAACAAGTCACAAAATTTTTCTCATTTTTTGGCAACAAATTTTATAGCTTAAGTGTAACATTTATGTTTATCATCCATTTTTTTAGCATATAATAGGAAATATGAGCCATGAGCAGAATTCTAAAGGACAAGATATGTTCTGTTTAATACTTGGATCTTATATATTTCTTATATAAAACAATAAAAATAGTAGCACCTTTCATATTAAAACTATGAAAGCAACTTGAAATTAATTAATCTAGATGTATTGGTGATTCATTAGGGCTTTTTGCATATTGGTTTGGAGTTTTTCCCTTAACATATGTGAAAGACAATGCCGTTCCTTTATAAATTTAGCAAAGCCCTAACTAGTTTATGTATACTTCCAGAATGATTTCTTTATTTGCCTTTAATTTGATTTTGACTTTAAATTAGTTTTACCCTGCTCTGGAAATTTTAAAAACATAGTTCTAAGTAAAAGGATATTTGAGCTAATTTTGTCACTGACCCTATAACTGGTGTGTAACTGGAATATTAAACTCTGTTTCAATTTTTTAACCAGCAAAATAGAGATGTTGAATGGAAGAATTGAAACATTGTATAAGAAAGCATCTCAAAGAGTATAAAATGCTCTAATGATAATGGTGACTATGATGATGATAATCTTGTTTAAACTCCAGCTATTCTAAATCATTCTAAGCATGTCTGCTGGAATAATCTTCCAGGTTGAAGCTTTAAGGCATTCCATAATTCACTGCCTTCCAATAAGTATCAAGTTCTCAACAGACGTCCACAGACTATAGCCACCTGCTCTCTCTTCTGCTGTACCCTTTTATAGTTTACTGTAATCACACCTAAATACATTTCTTCTTTTCCTCCTTCTTTTAGTTGTTGGTATCCTCAAGCAGTTGTCACTGTTTAATTATACTGTGAGCTTTTCCAGGCAATCAAACTGTAAGAACCTGTGGAATGGAAGTAGTAGAGCTTTAAACATTTCTTATGGTGGTCTGGAGAGTGAAATTTCTACTACTGATGAAGCTAAGGAGAATTTTGATTGTTACTGATACTTTCAACCTTTTGACTGATTTATAATTTTTGTGTCTATTTGTTTCCACATCTTTAGATATGGATTAATGATTGTGTTTTAGAAATGCTTTGATAGCCTTTGGTAAAGAGTTGTATATAAGTGCAAAGTATTTCTGTCTTTCTGTTGATTGCATCTTAGAATTTTGCACAGCTTGAGAAAATATGTCTTTTCAAGGCATTTTATCCTGAGCTAGCCGTGCTTTTCTATACCCTGGTATTGAAGAAAAGCCTTCATTTTCAACAGTGGCTCTTTGAAGAAAATATGGACTGGAAAAAAAAAAAAAAGGAACAGTAGTTTATCAAAAAGTATTATATTCCCAGTTGAAAAACGATTTGGAGCAGGACACATAAATATTTCAATCACCTAAAATACCACATTGAAAACTGTCTGTGAGATCAATGTCTATTGAAAGAATCCAGCAAGTTCTTTGTGTGTGAGTCATCGTTTCCTCCACATATTTTAAGATATTGTCCACAGAAACTTGTGTCTAGTGCTTACAAAGCTCCAATGGGTATAGATTTTATGTCAAATGAAAGTAGCATTGATGTTGCCAAAGTGTAATAGAATTTTGTTCTGTTAGCAAGAAAAGCAAGAATAGAATGAAAATAATCCTTTGACATAGGTAAAAGAAATTAACGGCTTTATTTTTAAATCATTCTCAGATCTTATCTTACATATAATTTTCTTTTTATTTTATAACTTCTTTTGTTCTCTTTTCTTTAGTCTTAGTTTTTCATTCTTTCTCCCCACTGTTTTATTCACTTTTTCATTAATAAAGTATAAACACTTCCTATGTTTGAATCCTAAGCTGCTTAATGAGTTTTCACTAAGTATTTTTAGAGCAGTTGTTTTCCTCATTGTTTATAAAAGAATGAAGCTATTAATTTTTCAGAACATTTTGAGGTATTTTTATAAAATTAAGTACAACATATATTGTAATCTCTATATTGAACTGATGAAAGAAAGAAAAAGAGAAATCATAGTCAATCTTAATCAGTTGCTATTGAGGTTTTTTTAGTTTGATCTCACTTGCTTTATTCTATATCTTTCCGCGAAGGTGCCACATTTTTTTTTTTTTCAAGGAAAAGACCTTGATACCTTTCTTTTTCCATTTAAAACACAAACAGGACTTAAATTTTTTGGAGTGTCACCCTATCTGAATGTAGAAATCCTTGAGATACTGTCATGAAAAGGGAGGCTGGACTATTCATTTCTCACAATGCAAAAGAGCAAGTGGAAAAATACCCCTTATTTTGTTTTGCTGTGTAAATGCAAAATTTAACTAGAAAAAAAAAAAGCATGCTCTATTAGGGATGTTGCTCCATTTAGTTAGAAGCTAAGAAAATGGAGTATTTATTTTATACTAGAAACTGGTAATTGTAAAATGCTTTAACCAGTGTGGGTCAACTTTAGAATAATGGAATGATGATAAAAGGAAGCTCTATAATTTTCTTTTCTGTAGATCTATTTAAAATTTTTACTTCACTCTTCAAATATACTTCCAGTAAAGTATGGTTTAACATGCCAGAAATAGATCTGTGCCTTCAATGGACTAATACTATTCATTACATTATTGTTATTGAGCACTTACTAAGAGACTGGTGATATGTTAGACATTAAAGAGATGAAGACTCAAAGTTCTCCCTGCCTTTAAAGAGCTCCTAGTCTATATTGAGAGAGTTAGGCAAACCAATGATCTCTACACAGTGAAGTAATTATTATAAAATAATATCCCCATGAAGCCATAGCATGATGAATTCTATCCTGGTATGATTAAGTCAGAGATGTGATATAATGTTCAGTTCACAAGTGGAAATATTATCTCCCTGTAGTCATGACCTGGGTTATCTATAAAGGTTTGGAATTCACCAGATTATGGCTAAAGCTATATGAAAGAAAGGAATTATTGAGATAATGATTAAACCAAGATTAAAGGAAGACAGAAAACATTAGTCATCCTGGGAAATTAAGAGAATAATGGAAAAGTAGCAACAAACATGAAGAAACAGATATTGAGTACTAATGATCAGAAAGAGTGGGAGAACTGTTAGATATGAAAGGAGAAACTTTTTATTGTTGTTGCTAAAAAGGAGAAAAAAGACAAATGGAGAAAAGGCAATGCATGGGAGCAGTAATCAACAAAGTTAGTGATGCAGAAGTCAATTAGGATATACTCTGAAAGGCAACCAGTGGATTTATCTTTTGGAAAGGTATATGTAGCCTTAAAATGAGCAATTCTGCAGATAACAAGGACTGAAAATGATTTAAAATGGAGAATTAAAAAGTACAGCCATTGGAAACTCACTTTCACTGAAGATACAAACAAAGACCAATAACGCATAATTACAAAGGCAGTGGAGATATTGGCCAAAGAAACATTAAGAATTATCACAGCCAAGTAAGACAAGAGGAGATTACGAGAAGGAGGTATTGACCATATCAATGCTACTGATAAAGTAGAACTATCTTGAAAATAATCCCATGGATTTGGCAATTAGATAGATTTTAATTATATACTGATTAGTGGGTAATTATTTGGTTAGTGTTTATTTTCTCCATCAGATGGTAAGGTACAAGATCTTTTTTTTTTTTTTTAAGGAGGGCATGGTACAAGTTTTTTTGTATGGTTTATGAAAGGGGTTCTAAGACAAGAGAGGCTTGGTACCAATGATAGGCAAAAGAAAGTAATTGAATAGAAAATAAGAGATTGGAGACAGAGAACAGTAATGACTCATAATAATGCCTTGGAGAGCAATGCCTTGAAGTCAGAGTGGAAGATGGGCTTTAGAACACTGTGACAGGATTAGGCTGGGACATGAAGACATGCCCAATGTTACATGTATTTGTATTACTATTTTAAATATCATTCTTTAGTTTATTTTGGCTTTAAATACATTTTAGCCAGTAAGCTGAATCTTAAATGATTATTGACTGACTGTGAAATTGAAAAATCCAATTCATCAGGTGAAATATACTTCTTCACATGTCAAAAACAATTTTAGGTCCTTTTCCCTAAAGTTTGTATATTTTATAAGCTTGTTACTTTTTATTGTTGTTGCTGTTGTTTTGTTTTATTTTTGGAGCCAAGTCATTTCAGCATCTTCAAAAGCAAGTACACACCATTACACTAACTCTTCATGTCACTGGGAAAAATTTAAAGTTTTAAATACCAGTCCTTAAAGCATTTAAAAATGTTATTGCTGCCTACCTCACTTATTCTACGACTGAGAAAACATGTGCCAGGTGTGTGTGTGTGTGTGTGTGTGTGTGTGTGTGTGTGTGCTTAGTTGCTCAGTCATGTCCGATTCTTTGCAACTCCATGGATAATAGCCTGCCAGGCTCCTCTGTCTATGGGGATTTTCCAGGCAAGAATACTGGAGTGAGTTGTCAGGTCCTACTCCAGGGCATCTTTCTAATCCAGGGATTGAGCCCAGGTCTCCCACATTGCAGGTGGATTCTTTACTGTCTGAGCCACCAGGGAAGCATGGAGTGGGTAGCCTATCCCTTCTCCAGGGGCGAATGTGATGTTTATTGTGACGTACAGCCATTCAGACAAAACCCTGGCTTCCTATTCAGCAAGGAATAAGATGAAACTATCAATAATATGAGGTGATTGTATTTTGTTGTAGTTGTTCAGTGTAAGTCGTGTCAGATCCTGTGCAACCTGATGGACTGCAGCACATCAGGCTTCCCTGTCCTTCGCTATCTGCTGGAGTTTACTCAAACTCACGTCCATTGAATTGGTGATGCCATCCAACCATCTCATACTCTGTCACCCTCTTCTCCTCCTGCCCTCAGTCTTTCCCCACGTCAGGGTCTTTTCTGATGAGCTGGCTCTTCGCGTCAAGTGGCCAAATAATAGTGTGTACTATTCATTATATAATTCTTTGAATTCCTTATTTCATAATTAATTCTTTAAAACACACATTTTTGATAGAGTTCTTGAATGGTAGATGATCTATAATGTTTCAATTTGGGCTTAGTGATAGCTCTTACTATCTAAGAGAAATATTAGGTATGATGTAATACAGATAAGAGTATTTGTGACTCTTAAACATATGGGAGGAAGAGACAGTGAATATGTACTCAAGTACTTCCAGTATTTTTTTTAAGTTGACATTTCAAAGGACTTTAAATTTCTAAAAATAACATTCTGAAAGTCATATATTTGCCTCTAGTAATGATCTCATTGAAAAATGACTTAATTTGATACACAGAATTTCTCAGCACAGTTATAAATAGACTCTTTTAGGTTATCAATTCCTGGTGAAATAATTATGGTAACAGCATAACAATCTTTCCTTATCATATCTTTTAGCAGAAGTAAGCATGTTTTACTGAAATCATGTACACAGCTGTGATTTGAATAGCAATATTTATCTTATCTCTGTGAAGGCTGATCTTCCTGACCTTTACCTCAGCACATTGAGTTAAGCATGTAGGGGACTACTGCTGCTGCTGCTGCTGCTAAGTCACTTCAGTCGTGTCCGACTCTGTGCGACCCCATAGACGGGAGCCCACCAGGCTCCCCCATCCCTGGGATTCTCCAGGCAAGAACACTGGAATGGGTTGCCATTTCCTTCTCCAATGCAGGAAAGTAAAAAGTGAAAGTGAAGTCGCTCAGTCGTGTCTGGCTCTCAGGGACCCCATGGACTGCAGCCTTCCAGGCTCCTCCATCCATGGGATTTCCCATGCAAGAGTACCGGAGTGGGGTGCCATTGCCTTCTCCGACTAGTTAGTATATTTAAGATGAGATGCACAATGGGTATTATTCAGCTGAGTAAGATGTGGCACCTGCCCTGGATGGATTCAATCTAGTGAGAGAAGGGACTTCAATGTGAACAAATCTTCTATGACACTAACCATATTAAGGACACTAGAAGAGCTGTGGTAGAGGGCTCCCCATGTTTCTCTATTTGTCTAAACCACCAGCCTGAAGCAGCCAGTGTCCCTGAACAATTCGAGTTATTCAGTGTTTTCATTCTCTTATATCCTGAATTTTATCTCTCAGTTGGAAATCATAATGTTGGACTGGAAAAGAAATGCAAAAAAGCAAAATGGCTGTCTGGGGAGGCCTTACAAATAGGTGTGAAAAGAAGAGAAGCGACAAGCAAAGGAAAAAAGGAAAGATATACCCATCTGAATTCAGAGTTCCAAAGAATAGCAAGGAGAGATAAGAAAGCCTTCCTCAGTGATCAATGCAAAGAAATAGAGGAAAACAACAGAATGGGAAAGACTAGAGATCTCTTCAAGAAATTAGAGATACCAAGGAAACATTTCATGCAAAGATGGGCTCGAAAAAGGACAGAAATGGTATGGACATAACAGAAGCAGAAGATATTAAGAAGAGGTGTCAAGAATACACAGAACTGTACAAAAAAGATTTTCAGGACCAAGATAATCACGATGGTGTTATCACTCACCTAGAGCCAGACATCCTGGAATGTGAAGTCAAGTGGACCTTAGAAAGCATCACTATGAACAAAGCTATTGGAGGTGATGGAATTCCAGTTGAGCTCTTTCAAATCCTAAAAGATGATGCTGTGAAAGTGCTGCACCCAATATGCTAGCAAATACGGAAAAATCAGCAGTGGCCACAGGACTGGAAAAGTCCATTTTATCCCAATCCCAAAGAAAGGCAATGCCAAAGAATGCTCAAACTACCGCACAATTGCACTCAACTCACATGCTAGTAAAGTAATGCTCAAAATTCTCCAAGCCAGGCTTCAGCAATATGTGAACCGTGAACTTCCAGATGTTCAAGCTGGTTTTAGAAAAGGCAGGGGAAACAGAGATCAAATTGGCAACATCTGCTGGATCATCAAAAAAGCAAGAGAGTTCCAGAAAAACATCTATTTCTGCTTTATTAACTATGCCAAAGCCTTTGACTATGTGGGTCACAATAAACTGTGGAAAATTCTGAAAGAGATGGGAATACCAGACCACCTGACCTGCCTCTTGAGAAACCAATATGCAGGTCAGGAAGCAACAGTTAGAATGGGACATGGAATAACAGACTGGTTCCAAATAGGAAAAGGAGTACGTCAAGGCTGTATATTGTCACTGTGCTTATTTAACTTATATGCAGAGTACATCATGAGAAACGCTGGGCTGACAGAAGCACAAGCTGGAATCAAGATTGCCTGGAGAAATATCAATAACCTCAGATATGCAAATGACACCACCCTTATGGCAGAAAGTGAAGAGGAACTAAAAAGCCTCTTGATGAAAGTGAAAGAGGAGAGTGAAAAAGTTGGCTTAAAGCTCAACATTCAGAAACTGAGATCACGGCATCTGGTCCCATCACTTCACGGCAAATAGATGGGGAAACAGCGGAAACAGTGTCAGACTTTATTTTTCTGGGCTCCAAAATCACTGCAGATTGTGATTGCAGCCATGAAATTAAAAGACGCTTACTCCTTGGAAGGAAAGTTATGATCAACCTAGACAGCATATTCAAAAGCAGAGACATTACTTTGCCAGCAAAGGTTCATCTAGTCAAGGCTATGGTTTTTCCAGTGGTCATGTATGGATGTGAGAGTTGAACTGTGAAGAAAGCTGAGTGCCAAAGAATTGATGTTCTTGAACTGTAGTGTTGGAGAAAACTCTTGAGAGTCCCTTGGAGCGCAAGGAGATCCAACCAGTCCATTCAAAGGAGATCAGTCCTGGGTGTTCTTTGGAAGGAATGATGCTAAAGCTGAAACTCCAGTACTTTGGCCACCTCATGCTAAGAGTTGACTCATTTGCAAAGACTCTGATGCTGGGAGGGATTGGGGGCAGGAGGAGAAGGGGACAACAGAGGATGAGATGGCTGGGTGGCATCACCGACTCGATGGACATGAGTCTGGGTGAACTCTGGGAGTTGGTGATGGACAGGGAGCCCTGGCGTGCTGCAGTTCATGGGGTCATAAAGAGTCAGATATGGCTGAGCAACTGAACTGAACTGAACTGAATGCTGGCCTATAATCGTGATTATGCATTGCTTAGTGAGTGACTTGGAAATCTTCTCTTGTGTCTATGTCCTGGCTCTTAGTAATACCAGCATAATGACTTGAGAAAAAGGCACACAACTCATTTCCTCAACATGATAGCCAGAATCAGGAAAAAAAAAATCCCCTAAAACTGCTGTGAGAAAGTATTGTTAATTATTTTCTCCCAACTGTGTACTCTGTGGGGGGAAAAAAAAAAAGTGGGTTGTCAAGTCATAGGGTAAATCTCCTGTTAAGTTGCATGACGAATAAGTCTTCTCCTTTGTGCTTACCATCTCTATTTTTAACCTCTAGTCTTAGACTCGGAGAAGGCAATGGCACCCCACTCCAGCACTCTTGCCTGGAAAATCCCATGGACGGAGGAGCCAGGTAGGCTGCAATCCATGGGGTCGCTAAGTGTCGGACACGACTGAGCGACTTCACTTTCACTTTTCACTTTCATGCATTAGAGAAGGAAATGGCAGCCCACTCCAGTGCTCTTGCCTGGAGAATCCCAGGGACAGGGGAGCCTGGTGGGCTGCCGTCTATGGGGTCACACAGAGTCGGACATGACTGAAGTGACTTAGCATAGCAGAGCATAGCATAGTCTTAGACTAAATAGAAGGTTACCAAGGCCCATTATTGCAGTATTCTTAGATATAGTCCTTTGCCAACAAAGGTCTGTATAGTCAAAGTTCTGATTTTTTCTAGTAGTCATGTATAGATGTGAGAGTTGGACCATAAAGAAGGCTGAGTGCCAAAGAATTGATGCTTTTGAACTGTGGTGTTGGAGAAGACTCTTGAGAGTCTCTTGGACTGCAAGGAACTCAAACCAGTCAATCCTAAGGGAAATCAACCCTGAATATTCATTGGAAGGACTGATGCTAAAGCTGAAGCTCCAATACTTTGGACACCTGATGTGAAGAACTGACTCATTAGGAAAGACCCCTGGCGCTGAGCAAGATTGAAGGCAGGAGGAGAAGGGGGTGACAGAGGATGAGATGGTTGGATGGCATCACCAACTTGATGGATATGAGTTTGAGCAAGCTCCAGGTAATGGTGAAGAATAGGGAAGTGTGGCATGCTACAATTCCTGGGGTTGCAAAGAGATGGACATGACTGAGAGACTGAACAACAACAGATATAGAAAACTAAGATGTCTCTTGTAGGAAATGTCTTTTTTCCTGTTACATAGAAGAACCTAGATAGCATATTTAAAAGCAGACATTATTTTGCCAACAAGGGTCCGTCTGGTCAAGGCTATGGTTTTTCCTGTGGTCATGTATGGATGTGAGAGTTGGACTGTGAAGAAGGCTGAGCACGGAAGAATTGATGCTTTTGAACTGTGTTGTTGGAGAAGACTCTTGAGAGTCCCTTGGACTGCAAGGAGATCCAACCAGTCCATTCTGAAGGAGATCAGCCCTGGGATTTCTTTGGAAGGAATGATGCTGAAGCTGAAACTCCAGTACTTTGGCCACCTCATGCGAAGAGTTGACTCATTGGAAAAGACTCTGATGCTGGGAGGGATTGGGGGCAGGAGGAGAAGGGGACGACAGAAGATGAGATGGCTGGATGGCATCGCTGACTCGATGGACATGAGTCTGGGTGAACTCCAGGAGTTGGTGATGAACAGGGAGGCCTGCCGTGCTGCAATTCATGGGGTCGCAAAGAGTCGGACACGACTGAGTGACTGAACTGAACTGAGAAGAGTATTTGGGTTAGAAGCATTTTCCTTTAGCATAAGTTACAAAAATAATCTACCTAAACATTGGAATATCTCTGTGTTAAAGTATTTGTAGAACTCTAAATTTCTTTAGAATAATCGAGACAGTAGGAAGGAAAGGAGTACTTAACCACACAACCACTAGGATTATCATTATTGCTATAATTGAAAAATAAAATTTAATTTTGAACATTCTGGAAATCAGGACACAAGTTAAAGCAAGATAATAGTAAGAAATAAATGTATCATTTACCAAAGGAACATATTACATTCCTGGCCACATGCCAAAAATCTTTTCTTGTGGAATATTATATAAGAATCAATGGCCATTCACAATTTTATTGCAAATGAAAAAACAGTTTCACTTGGCAATTTTTGGATAAAAGTTTAAGACAGCAAGTCTTAAGTACTTAAGACTTAAGAGTACTTAAGAGTCAAAGTACTCTTAAAAGTCTAATGATCAAAACTAACAATTTGTGCCACTTTCCTTTTCTATGACATACTAATTATCTGAAAACAAAACAATACATTTATGCAACTCCCTTCACTAACACATACATTCATAAATATTAAAATTTTCAAACTGTGCTCTGTATTCAGTAGAAAATTAACCTTTCTGAAATTTCTAAGTCAATTGGTTAATTAAATAATTGCTATTATTAATAAAAAACTGAATATAAAAATATCCTCAATCATTGTAGCAAATGTTACAGTGATCCCCTCAGTATTCTTAAATACTCTTAGAATTTTAAGTCATATTACAAATTTTTAAGAGTCTCTAGAAGAATAAAACCTCAGTTGCTTCTAATAGACATCTGGTCTTTTCCACACCCTAAACTGACTTTCTTTTTGTGTCTCAATTTTCCATTCTCCCCCAGTAAGTCTTGCAATTATCTCTCTAAAGAAGTACTTATACTCAAATCCTAGTCTCAGTACCTATATTCAAATCCTGGTCTCAATGGCTACTTTTGGCAGAAGCTAATCTATCATAATCATTAAATAAATAATAAATTATACCTTTGCCAAAATATGTTTTATGGAAAGAAAGATATGTGAAATAATAAAAATTTACATAGATAAAAAAAGCCTCAGAAGGAATTTGGAGTATCAATTAATTGTTTTTTTTTTTTTATGAATGTCAATTTGTCATATCTTGCCTCTTATTTTTGACATTTTACTTATGAATCTAGTTTATGTTTTCTCTTAGTTATCTCAACTCTGGTAAAATTTATCTGAATTGCCATTACCATTGTATATAGAAAGACAGGTGGATAAACTGATGTACTATTACAGAGCAGGAAACAACTTAACTTTGAATATCTTTCTCATAACTACATAATCCTTAAGATAGCCTTAAAGGAAAAAATAATGATCCCATTCTTGGAAAAGTCTCAGTAATTCAAGCTTTCTCAAATAGAATCATTATTATCAACTCTGAGACTATTGGAAGGAAAATATGGTCCCATAACTCTCCCACATACCAGATTAGCAAACAGAATTTATTCTGAGCAAATATGTTTGGACTTTTCTGTGATACAGATTGGTGAAGAGTGAGCATTTTCTTTTACAGATTCTGACATTTCTATAAACAGCATTTTCTCCTCTGTGTCCACAGAAAGGCATTTCATTGCTTGTGAATGGCAGGTAGCTCATCGCACAAGATTACCTTCCAGGTCGAGTTGCTAATTACACAGATCTGCCTTTAAAAGGATCAGGGAATTAACCAGATATTATATTACTGTGTATTATGTAACTATGAACATTTTGAGTAGATACACATATGATTTCCACAGCTGCCTTGACAGAAAGCATAAATTTCTCAAGAAAAGAATAGTGAATTAATTTTTTCAATATATCTCAAGACATTTTTTCCCACTGAATGCTAAACATCACTTTGATCATATTAGGTAATAGAAGTTAATGTATTTCGATATTTTCCCTTTTAAAATAACTACTGCTGATTTAAAATAATTTTTAATACTTTTACTTACAGCCAAATTGAATTACAGGGTACCCAGTAAATTTACACCCCCATCCCCAACCAACCAAGAAAGAAAAAATTATAAAAGAAAAAATGGTATTTATGAGAGTGTATGTAAGACAATGAGAAAGGCTGTGATTTTAGGGAGAGAGGAAACTAAAAGTGAAATCCTATAATTTTACATTGAAAGAATTTTCCAGGCAAGGATTTCTGGAATTGAGAAGATGAATTGAGAATATGTGGCAACAAAAGCAAGTAGAATTTTATGGAAACATTGCCAGGTAGGAGAAAGCTGAGAATTCTGGAACGATGAGGAGAATCCTACTGGCATAGTCAGCTGGATGCTGTTCAGCACATATCTTTGAGGAAACTACCAAGGAAACTTTCTCTCCTCCTTTCTTTATTTCCTTGTTTCTCTATGCTACTGCTGCTAAGTCACTTCAGTCGTGTCCGACTCTGTGTGACCCCATAGACGGCAGCCCACCAGGCTCCCCTGTCCCTGGGACTCTCCAGGCAAGAACACTGGAGTGATTTGCCAATTCCTTCTCTGTGTCTCTGTCTTTCTCTGTGTGTATCTTGCAAAGGCTTTGCCAATGATTATTATTCTTTTGGCTGTTTCAATTTTTCTCTATTTTCCTGGTTCATTATTTTCCATTTATTAAATTTTTGGAGACTCATTTGCTTCTTTTTGTTTCTTCTTAGGATTTATGCTAAGATCATGAATTTTCATTGTCTTTTTTTTTTTTTTTGCTGTTGCTGTTTCTTCAGTATATGCATTTAGGGCACAGCTTTTTCTATACTCTCTGAGTATAGATTTGACTGCATCTCAAGGCAATGGCACCCCACTCCAGTACTCTTGCCTGGAAAATCCCATGGGCAGAGGAGCCTGGTAGGCTGCAGTACAGGGGTTTGCGAAAAGTCAGACACGACTGAGCTACTTGACTTTCACTTTTCACTTTCATGCATTGGAGAAGGAAATGGCAACCCACTCCAGTGTTCTTGCCTGGAGAATCCCAGGAACGGGGGAGCTTGGTTGGCTGCTGTCTGTGGGGTCGCACAGAGTTGGACACAACTGAAGCGACTTGGCAGCAGCAGCAGCAGCAGGACCAGTTTCATGTGTCAAATATTCAGTACTATTCAGTTCAAAATATTTCTAATTGTTGTGATTTCTCCTTAGTTCCACTGGTTATGTGATACTCTGTATTCTAATTGCCAAACTGATTCATATTTATTAGAATTACCTTTGATAATTATTTCTTGATTAACTCCACCAAAATCAAAGAATATCCTTTTCTATTATCAGTCCTTTTAACTTTACTGAGCACTACTTTACAGCCTTATATATGAACAGTTTTGGTAAATGTTATGTATACATTGAAAAGAATGGTCATCTGCAGTTGCTGGGTATGGTTTTCTATAAATATAAAATCTAGTTTTTTTGTGTGTATGTTTATTATTATTGTAAGTTATTGAAAAAATATATTAAAGATTTCTATTATTTCTATGGATATGTGAATTTCATTTATAGAAATTAATTTTTTGTGTGTGTTTTGAGGACATGATTTTAGTTATATAAAATATAATGTTGTTAATGTTCTCTTCATTATTACAAAATTCTCCTTTTTGTTTTTTGTAGTAATTTTCCTTATAGTCTTCACTGTCTAATTACAGCTCTTTTAGGACATCCTTTAATATCCTGTGCTCTTATTATTTCTGTATCTATCCTTATTTTTTGGGGCTCCAAAATCACAGCAGATGGTGACTGCAGCCATGAAATTAAAAGACACTTACTCCTTGGAAGGAAAGTTATGACCAACCTAGATAGCATATTCAAAAGAAGAGACATTACTTTGCCAACAAAGGTCCTTCTAGTCAAGGCTATGGTTTTTCCTGTGGTCATGTATGGATGTGAGAGTTGGACTGTGAAGAAGGCCGAGCGCCGAAGAATTGATGCTTTTGAACTGTGGTGTTGGAGAAGACTCTCGAGAGTCCCTTGGACTGCAAGGAAATCCAACCAGTCCATTCTGAAGGAGATCAGCCCTGGGATTTCTTTGGAAGGAATGATGCTAAAGCTGAAACTCCAGTACTTTGGCCACCTCATGTGAAGAGTTGACTCATTGGAAAAGACTTTGATGCTGGGAGGGATTGGGGGCAGGAGGAGAAGGGGAGGACAGAGGATGAGATGGCTGGATGGCATCACTGACTGGATGGACGTGAGTCTGAGTGAACTCCTGGAGTTGGTGATGGACAGGGAGGCCTGGCGTGCTGCGATTCATGGGGTTGCAGAGTCGGACACAACTGAGCAACTGAAGTGAACTGAACTGAACTGATCCTAGTAGTTAAATAATATATTTTAATATATTTATATATATTATTTTTCTTTAAGCAGAAATAGTTGTATCTCCATTCTAATGATCTCATTTAGCCTATCAATTTTAGTATTTAATATATAATAATTTTTTACATATTTGGGTTTATATAATCTTACCATTTATTTTTTGTGTCCCTTCTGCTCTTTGTTCCATTTTTATTGTTTAGTTTTTTAAACAACATGCTATTTCTTATTCTTTTAATGCTTTAAATGCTTACCCTATATATTGCAATATGCTTCTTTCACTGATTAGAATATGTCTTTATTATTTCACATTATCTGATCAATGAAAGTATTTAAAAATTCCTGTCCCATCTTTTATGTTATTAATATCATGAACATTAATTCTATGTATGTTGAACTACACACACACAAACATATATATGTATACATTATTATTATTGTACTAGGATTCAATATTTACTTTTTATATGGTCTAGTATTTCCCCTTTCAGAGCTTTTAATTCTTTCTACACAGTTTTATTATAGTTTAATCAGGGATTATTTTCTTTCTGTCTGAAGAATTAAGTTTGGTATTTCTTTTAGAACTAGTACCATGGCCTAAACGTCTCCGAGATTTTGTTTTTCAAAAAAGCCTTTACTTAGCTTTCATTTTTGAAGAATATTTTGTCTTAAGTACAGATTCAATTATTTTCTTTCAAACCTGTAAATGCCTCTGTCTCTTTTTTCAGCCTTACTGTTGTTCTTTTGAAACCAATGTGCCTTTTTTATTTGCATGTTTGAAAGATTTTATTTTGTTTTAGTTTTTAGCAGTTTTCTATGATGTGCCTAGGTGTTATTTTCATGTAGCCACATTGTGTTTCATAGAGCTTCCTGAATGCCTCAAATAGCTTGATGCTTTTCATCAGTTTTGGAGAAATTCTCAGCCAGTATTTCTTCTCAAACTTATCTCTTTCTCTCTTCTTGGAATTCAGTTATAGATATGTGAGACTTTTTCATCATGCTCCACGTGTCTCTTAGTTTCTTCTCCATTTCTTTTTCTTGCTTGCTTCAGCTATATACTTTCTATGTGTATTTGTATGTGATTCTATAGGTATACATTTTCTCTCTCCTACTGTATTAAATGTCTATATCTTAAATTCAGTTTTTTGTAATGTAACTGATTTCTACTTTATTTTAAAATTACATTCCAAATTTCTGGTGAAAATATTTCACCTTTGTGTATTGCCAGTAACTCAGAAATCTGGAGCTTCTGTTGGTTTACTTTTGCTTTTTTACCCTTGAGTTTCTCAGTCATTTGGTCCTGTTTTCCAGTAAGTCTGGTAATTTTTGACTGAATGACAGAAGCTATGAATAGAAAAGGGTTGTAACTTTGTGTGGTGTTATCTTTCTTCTTGTAGGTCATTAAACTATGTGCATATCACCTTGCCTCCATAAGTGATGATTTACTTCTGGTTTGCTTCTGCTCCATGGGTGTTGCCCCTTTAGGAGACTCCACTGAAAGTCTGAGGCTTTTTTTTAAAGGTGTCTTCTGTAGTGGTTCTGAACTCCAGCTTTCATCTCCCCAGCACCTTAAAACTGATGGAATAGCTGCTTAAAACATAATGTCTCAGCAGCTATTCTCTGCTTTTTTTTTTTTTTTCTTAGAATTTGTTCTTTGAATTTTATTACTCAGCTAGTGCCTTAAGGAGAAATTTTTGACAGAACGCCATGCCCACTCATCTAAAGTTCTCTTTTAAGCTAAAGATTGCAATCCCTCAAATTCTTACTGTTCTGACAGCCATGAGTTCCAATAATTTTCTCCACTGGATATTGTCTCCACAGATAGCCATAAATTCTAGGATCCATGCCTCATGTTTTCTTTTTTTTAATCAGCCAAAGCCCTAAGGGAAAAGTGGGCTAGGCAGTTTGTAGTATGTACCCAGGCAGTGATAGCTTATGGTGAAAGCTGTCAGATTCATGATCTCCAAAATAGAAGAATTCACTCCGGGACCAGAGACACAGCCTCAGTCACTCAGAGCTTTTTTTTTTTATTTTTTTATTCTTTTTTTTTTAAATTTTATTTTATTTTTAAACTTTACGTATTTGTATTAGTTTTGCCAAATATCAAAATGAATCCCCACAGGTATACATGTGTTCCCCATCCTGAACCCTCCTCCCTCCTCACTCAGAGCTTTGTGTAGCAGAGATTTTATTAAAGTGAAAGGATAGAGAAAAGCTTCCAGTAGAAGCTGGAAGCAGGTAGAAGAATACCTCCTGGCTAGTTTAGGTGGGGTATGTACTTTTTAGCAGACTGTAAAATATAGATTAAAGAAATACCTTAATGTTGTGAAAGTTTTACCAAGCTCCTCTCCTACAACATACATCTTGAGATAACATCAAAACAAGATTAACCAAGGGGAACATATCTGGACAGGATTTCTCTGGGTGGGATATATTGTATCCATATAATCAAAGGCATAGGTTTTTGAAGAAAAGCAGGTTCTTGAGTAAGATATACTGTTCTGTTGTGTAAACATTAGCTCTGGGTTTAGAGAAAGTTAGTCTTAGGTGAAATAGATCATTGTCATAGTAACTCAGAGCTTAAGGAAAGAAAGTCCTATATGACTAAGGTGAAGGAATGTAAAAAATGTTTGCCTCCTCCTCCTCAAGGGCCTTGGACTCCCTATCAACCTACCTAAGAATTAATTCTCTCAGTAGAATATCACACATTAATAAAATAGATTTGTTCTAACCTATTAGCAGAGAAGGCAATGGCACCCCACTCCAGTACTCTTGCCTGGAAAATCCCATGGATGAAGGAGCCTGGTAGGCTGCAGTCCATGGGATCTCGAAGAGTCAGACACGACTGAGTGACTTCACTTTCACTTTTCACTTTTATGCATTGGAGGAGGAAATGGCAACCCACTCCAGTGTTCTTGCCTGGAGAGTCCCAGGGACGGGGGAGCCTGGTGGGCTGCCGTCTATGGGGTCGCACAGAGTCGGACCATGACTGAAGCAATTTAGCTGCAGCAGCAGCAGCAACCTATTGGACTGCCCCCCCCATTTCACTTTTATACCTCTCCAAAATTTTCTTTTTAAAAATTATTATTATGATAATATTTTAAGATGAGAATTTCAAGGACATTTGTGTAACAACATTAAAAAGTTGAACAAATATCTTATTTTACCTTTATTCAGTTATTTGTCTTATTCATGATTCAATACATTTTGGCTATGAGTTAGACATATCCATCCAAATTTTTTAAAGTTTTCCTTTAAATTTTTTCAGTAGATTTAGTCTCTCATTTTAGTTTTGATGCTGTGAGAGCCTTAGTACATAAAAGTTTCAAAAATCAATAAAAACCCTCAGGAAGCATGATTAAAATTTTTTAAATTTTATCCTACTTGTATATAATTCTTAATATGACATAATTGTGACTTAATAAGGTCCTGTGCTTTACAGTTCTTGAGATAATTCACAGCTTAAACATGTGCAACTATAAAGTATTATGTGAATTGTCAATGGAAATAAGCATTTTTCATAATTATTTTGAAAAAATTGCAATATGAATTTATGGAATGTGATGTCAACTAGATTTATCCTGGTGTTTCCAAAATGTTTATTTTCTCTATTTACATTTCAATTACTGTTTTCATTTATTAGGACTATTTTGTGTGTAAGATTTTAGCAACATAGATGTTTGTTTTTTCTGTCATTTTCAGTGAAAGTTCCAAAGCAGCTCTTAGCAGCATATATTTAGAGCCAAAGGTTAATATCACTTATATACAGGAAGACTGAGGGAAGGATAATTTGAATCACAAAATGCTTGTGTTGAAATGTACTCTATGAAACAATGGGAGCAGGAAAACAATGCCAACATGGTGTGCACAGTGGAAAGAACAAAGCCCAATTCTAAACAGAGGATGCTAAACAAATCAGTCCCCATGCAATTAGATGGAAAAGCACTTAGCAGCAAGTGAAACTGAAAGACTAGCTGATAATCAAGTACAATAAAAGATGACTCGGAGTCTCAAACGTTTGTATACTTTGTACTGTTGCATTCAATTCCACATAGAGTTAGTTCACATAAGGCTTGATCATATGGAATTACATGTGATGGAGGAAGAATAAATCATTTCTGGATTTCTGACATAAAATTAATACTAATCTGTCCTTTAGTAAAAGAACCTCAACTCTCTAAACATTTATTAATGAATCCTTAGTGAAATTTCTCTTAAAAATCTTAAGGACTGATACATTTTGGCATTGTTATAGATATAAAATTGGCATATTAAAGTTTTTGGTTTGTTAAATATTTCTTGTTCTGTTGTTCTTTTTAAAACATCATATTTCAAATACCAAACTTCTCTGGATCTGAAACAACATGATTAAATATGAATATATATTTCACTGTCTCCCCATTCTTTATATTTCTCTTGATGTAACACTGTTATTTCAGTTTTACAGGCTTACATCTATGAATTTTTAATCTTGAGTGTTTGTGTATATGTGTATATGACACACAGAGAGAGACAGTGAAAGAGAGAGACAAAAAGACAGAGAGAAACAGCAGAGAGATCAAAACAAATCACGATTTTCAGAGCCCAGAGCAAAAAAAAAAAAAAATACAGCAAAAAAATATGTAGAACCCCTTTTTCAAAAGTTGTTAAATGTCGACTTAAAAAATATTCACAACCTAGAAGTTGAGAGTTATGTTTTATTTGGTGGGAATTTTTTCGGGTTTCAAACTTGGGAGAAAGAATTTCAAGTAACAATGAAAGAACTGTGATGAGGAGGCAGGGGGAAGAGTCAGGTTATGCAGAAATTTGCAACCAGGGGCAAGTAGTCAGAACATCAAAAGATTATTATTAATTAAAGAAAACCAGGTATCTCAATTTAAGGAATTTAGCACTTTTCTATGTATGGGAAGATGTAAGGTTCTGGGCTAACTGACATCATTCCTTTCATATGTACCTCAGTTTACCTGGGGCCAGTATCCTGCTTTTTTCACCTCTCACTACCCCTCCACCAACTCCTCAGTACTCACCATGGGAAGTGGCTGATGGCTGCCAGACAGGCATTGTTTTTCCAGGGCACCCTACAGACTCTTAAATTCACATTTGGAGGGCTAGAATGGCTGATAGCTAAGGCATTATTGTTTATTGACATGGCAGGAAATACTCCATTTCTCATAAGAATTTCAAGATAACAGCAGAGCATTAACCAAGAATGGGCTCTTTTTAGCACAGAGTCCTGTATGATTCTACAAGTTGCATTTCCATGTAACTGGCTTAAAGGATAGGGAGAAAGAGAGAGAGAAGAGAGAACATGTGTGTATTTTATAACCCAAGGATTACTCTCAGGAGGATGTGCCCTAACAATGTGAAGGCTTATTTAGTCTGTATGCAGGTCAAGAAGCTATAGTTAGAATCTAACATGGAACAACAGATGGTTCTAAATTTGGGAAAGGAGTACGTCAAGGCTATATATTTTCACCCTACTTATTTAACTTATATGCAGAGTACATCATGTGAAATGCCAGGTTGGATGAAGCACAAGCTGGAATTAAGATTGCCAGGAGAATATCAATAACCTCAGATATGCAGATGACACCACCCTTTTGGCAGAAAGCAAAGCAGAACTAAAGAGCCTCTTGATGAAAGTCAAAGAGTACTAAGATCATGGCATCTGGTCCCATCACTTCATGGCAAGTAGATGGGAAAACAATGGAAACAGTGACAGACTTTATTTTGGGGGCTCCAAAATCACTGCAAATGGTGACTGCAACCATGAAATTCAAAGACGCTTGCTCCTTGAAAGAAAAGTTATGACCAACCTAGGCAGCATATTAAAAAGCAGAGACATTACTTTGCCTACAAAGGCCCGTCTAGTCAAAGCTTTTATTTTTTTTTCCAGTTGTCATGTGTGGATTGAGAGTTGGACTATAAAGAAAGCTGAGCACCCAAGAGTTGATGTTTTTGAACTGTGGTTTTGAAGACTCTTGAGAGTCCCTTGGACTGCAAGGAGATTCAACCAGTCAATCCTAAAGGGTATCAGTCCTGAATATTCATTGGAAGGACTGATGCTGAAGCTGAAACTTCAATAGTTTGGCCACCTGATGCGAAGAACTGATTCATTGGAAAAGACCCTAATGCTGGGAAAGATTGAAGGTGGGAAGAGAGGGGGATGACAGAGGATGAGATGGTTAGATGGCATCGCTGACTCGATGGACATGAGCCTGAGTAAACTCGGGGAGTTGGTGATGGACAGGGAAGCCTGGTGTACTGTAGTCCATGGGATCACAAAGTGTTGGACACGACTGAGCAACTGAACTGAACTGAACTTAGTCTGACCAATTTTATGATTTCATGTAAAAATTAGCAATTAGAAGTTTAGTGAAGTGAAGTCGCCCAGTCGTGTCCGACTCTTTGCGATCCTGTGGACTGTAGCCCACCAGGGTCCTCAGTCCATGGGATTCTCCAGGCAAGCATACTAGAGTGGGTTGCCATTTCCTTCTCCAGGGCATCTTCCTGACCCAGGGATCAAACCCAGGTCTCCCGCATTGCAGGCAGACGCTTTAACCTCTGAGCCATGAGGGAAGCCCAATTAGAAGTTTAAGTGGGAGTAAATTTATACATATTAGATTGTATTGAAGATTTCAAGGTAGAGATAATAGGCTGTGTTACACACACAGCTGACAGAGACACTAAATTTTTTTTGAAAATCTAACATAACAGAGATCAAATTTCTCCAAATTCCCTCATGACCATTCTGTCACTGTGGTATGTTTGTGTTTATGTGTCCCCCCCCAAAAAAAAATATATATAAAATGAATTTTTAAACTCACATTTCTCTCCAACCCTCTGACCCTTATCAAATATTCTTATGTATCATCCAATCTCTATGGTTTGTCTTAATCTCTCTCACTTATTCTGTTCCCCTCAATCCCATTAACTTCAATTTTTATTTTATCTTATGATACATAAGATAAAACTCAACACTTTCTTTCCCATTATGAATAATTATTTATTTGTCAGAGGAAATTATCCCAAATCTTCCTGTGATATGTATTGTATTTCTTCTTGACTTTGCTTGGATCAGATTGCAAACTCTCTTATTTCATTGACCAAAAAATAAAAACAAATCTTTAATATAAACCCACGAAAGATGATTTTGTTAAATTTTACATTCTATAGTTTTTTCCTAAAAGCTTTAGTTTATATCCATTTTCAAATATGAAAATATAATAGTAAATATGTTGAAATATTTGACACATATACCTGTCCACAAATTTTGGTATTATCCTTGTGTATCCTAAATCCTTTACCAGTTGATATTTATTCATTCAAAAAAATAATATTTCATTTCTTTTTACAAATTAAATTGAAAACCAAGCCATTATAATTTTTAAACCACAATGATGGAGAAATGTATGTTAATATTTAGTATGCACTTTTTTGTGTAATATCAATTTCCATTCCAAGGTATCATGGTATTCTTAAGTGATTTTTTTTTTTTTTTCATTTGGGAGTAACCTAATTGAGCAAATACATTTGAGCTTTTAATAAACTATGTCTGAACCTGAATTGAATTTTTTCTTATCTAGTCATCCATCTGTTGTCATATACTGGTTGTATAACCTCTGCAGTTGTAATTATTTTCTCATTTGTGTGTTATACAACCCAAAGGGTGTGGGTCTTGGCTATATTGTATCTCTATCCTTCCTACCCATCTCAGTGTGGTTGTCCTTTTATCTTTAGTTGTAGAAAGATCTTTTCTGCTAATCTTCTAGTCTTTCTCATCAATAGTTGCTCTACTAATAGCTGTAATTTTGGTGTGTCTGTGAGAGGAGGTAAGGTTAGGGTCTTCCTATCCTGCCATCTTGGCCATCCTCTTCCTTACTCCTTTTATGCTTAGGAAATTTCAAGGTTTGAGGCATCTATGCCAGGGGTGTTGTTGAGCCTTCTCAAGAACTTCTTATTTTTCCTGGTTGTAGCACTAATATTCATTATAAAAACACTTTCTACTACTAATAATTTACTTTCTAAAACTTTCTTAGCAGTTTTAAATATTAGTTGTTCCAATGATCAGAATTATTGAGTCCAGTTTTGGGGGAAATTAATACTTTAATGGGAATTGTCCAAAATTTACATTTTCATAAGCAAAAGATACTATTATTTTTAAGTTGTGTGAGCAAGGAGAGCAGTGTCATTCTCCATCTATTCAGCATTTCTGTTAGGGATCTGAATAAAAGTTTAGTTTTATTCTTTTATCTCATTGGCATTGTGAACCCCGTGTTAAAATCTGTAATAATTTAAAATAATTTTCCTAATGCAAAAATTATATATAAAACTACATAATATTTTATTGCATTTCATGTTATACACATTAAAGTATACCTATAAATTAAGTTATATATGTTATAGTTCATTTATTTAATCACTCAAATAATACTAGGTATTGAAGATATAATAGTGAATATAATATTTATGATATATTCAGGAAACAAAGTAGATACATATATTGAAAATAACTATAGCTAATAATTAAGTCACAAAGGCTATAAACAGAGTAATGAAAGAATAGTTCTTTAAACATACATCAAATATATATATATATTAATTTAAAATTTTGTGTACACTTTTATAGAAGTATATTTAACTGTATGTATGGATGTATATATATGCTATTATTTCATTATAAATTTTATAAAACATATACACTGATATCTGAAAGTATGTAATAGCAACAAATATAAATGGAAAATTGAATTATTTTTCCTATATTTCGATGGCTTATCAATTTTTTCCTTCCCTTTATATATACATATCCTACATTAGAGGCTGACACAATATTTTGAATAGTGTGGTGAGGAAGTCTTTTCTCACAAGATGCTATTTAAGTTCAGTTCTGAAGAATAAAAAAGTGCCACAGGGAAGCCAAGGAAAAAGATCTTAGAGATAGGTAATAACAAGTATAATTTCCAGATGTTAGGAAGTTTATGATATATGCTAGGAAATTTCACAAGGCAGTGTTACTGGATCTTGTGGGTAGGGGTAAGGGAATAGAGATTATAAGAATGGAGGGTAGACAGACCCCAAGGCATTTGCATCTTAGGGTTTATATGAGGTATTTGGATTGTATAATAAGTGTAATGAAATATTAAAGAAAAATTCTGGGTTTGAGAGTCATAAGTTCTGATGTGATTTAAATTCTGTTTAATGACTCTGATCCTTGGGGAAGAGTGCTTGTAGGAAAAACTAGAGGAAGCAGGACTGAGCCCTGAGCTACTTCAACACTTACAAATGAGTGGAGAAAGAAACCTAGAGAGTGAAGAGAAATGATAAGGTGTGGGGAAACAAGAAACACCAACATATATCATAAAATCTGAAGCAGAACAGTATTCAAGAAAGCAACAGGGGCTAATGGAAATAAACCATTTATAGAAAGGTTAAGGTGAAGACAGAAAAGGATCCAATGGTCTTGGCAACATGAAAACCTTTGGTGACTTCCTCAAGAGCAGTTTCAATAGAGCTATGAGTTCAGCTGGTAAAGAATCTGCCTGCAATGTAGGAGAACCCCATTGATTCCTGGGTGGGGAAGATCCCCTTGAGAAGGGATAGGCTACTCACTCCAGTATTCTTGGGCTTCCCTGGTGGCTCAGATGGTAAAGAATCTGCCTGCAATGCAGGAGACTTGGATTCCATCCCTGGGTTGGGAAGATCACATGGAGAAGGCAACGGGCAACCCACTCCAGTATTCTTGCCTGGAGAATTCCATGAACAGAGGAGCCTGGCGGGATACAGTCTTTGAGGTCGCAAAGAATCAGATACGACTGAATGACTTTCATTTTCACTTTCATGAGAATAGAAGTCAGATTGGATTAGGGTGAATAGAATGAACAGTGGATACAGTTTTGCCTTAGAATGTGAAAGATTGTCACTTTTTAAAATAACTATAGATTATTCCACTCTATGATTGTACAATAATTTATCTAATCAGTCAGGTATTGGTTGACATTCATGTTGTTTCCAATCTTTTGCTAGCACAAGCATTGCTTACAAGAATAGCTCTGTATAAATAGCTCTATTCATCATATGAATATACATGCAGAATACATTTTAAAAATGGAACTACTGAAATGATAAACTCTGAGCTATATCCTAGTAAAACTACTAGAGCTTAAAGATAAGAATAATCTTCAAAGTTTCAGAGAAATGAGATAAAAGGTAAAACAAACTGGCATGACTCTGGCCAAAGCAGAATAGAAAGCAAGGAAAAACTCAAGGAAAGAAAGTGTGAACCAAAAAGCTAGGCTGTCGTTCAAACGTCAAAGCTATAGAAAAATTATTTTAGTCATATAAAAAATTCAGAAATTCTTTAGCCACGAGTCCTTATTCAGCAATCTACTAGAGGATAAATTTCATCAAACTATGACACGAATAGCAAAAGTTTGGCAAAAGGACTCTTGGTTTCAGTATTGTAGTACTACAACTCAGACAAAGCTGGTCATAAGAGAGAAAAATAACACATAAGTAGTATAAGAAAGAATAAAATATGTACACTTTATGTTCTGACAAAGTGGGTATAATGTAAATAAAGAAAGAGAGGAGAAAGGCTTTGGAAAGAGAAATATAGAATAGGTGATATGTATAAGTCAAAGATCGTATTAAACACTGAAAACATGTTGTAAAAGGTGATGAAATTAAAGAGCATTTCACTCTGGGGACAGTGCCAGGTGGGGAGTTTGACTGGGGCTGTCAACTGTCAGCTGGTAACTGTCAAACGGTAACAAAGGTGTCCTAAGGTGAGCTCAGGGAGGACAGAAACCTCCCGTGGAGCAGAAGGCCAAAAGCTCTCTTGATCTTGATTTTCAGTTGTTGACATTACTTTGTCAACAAAGGTCCATCTAGTCAAGGCTATGGTTTTTCCAGTGGTCATGTATGGATGTGAGAATTGGACTGTGATGAAAGCTGAGTGCCGAAGAATTGATGCTTTTGAACTGTGGTGTTGGAGAAGACTCTTGAGACTCCCTTGGCCTGCAAGGAGATTCAATCAGATCCAAACAGTTCATTGGAAGGACTGATGCTGAAGCTGAAACTCCAATACTTTGGCCACCTCATGTGAAGAGTTGACTCATTTGAAAAGACCTTGATGCTGGGAAAGACTGAGGGCAGGAGGAGAAGGGGATGGCAAGGATGAGATGGCTGGATGGCATCACCGACTCAATGGACATGAGTTTGGGTAAACTCCGGGAGTTGGTGATGGACAGGGCGGCCTGGCGTGCTGCGGTTCATGGGGTCGCAAAGAGTTGGACATGACTGAGTGACTGAACTGAACTGAACTAAGCAGGAAGGTGACCACTAGAACAAAAACACAGGCCTTTCAAATATCAAAACAAACAAACAAACAATAACATGCAAACTATCACGAATAAAAGAAAATCATTAAGCTATGAAAGTAAGTATCACCTAATACAGATAGTAATTGAAAATAAAGCATCATCACCTTATTAAAAATATAAATGGGCTTAGTTCACCTCATAAAATTAAACAACTTTCAGCTTGGCTCCAAAAGCAAAACAACAATATGTTTGTACATAGCATATCATTTTGTACAATTGTATATACAAAAGACACTAAGGAAATGTTTCAGAATTTCCTAAAATGAAAGAATATAAAATATACCATAGAAATAAAAGTAACAAATTACAGATTTTGATCTTGGATCAGTTAAGTTCAGTTCAGTCGCTCAGTCATGTCCGACTTTTTGAGACCCCATGAATCGCAGCATGCCAGGCCTCCCTGTCCATCACCAACTCCCGGAGTTCACTCAGACTCACATCCATCGAGTCAGTGATGCCATCCAACCATCTCATCCTCTGTCGTCCCCTTGTCCTCTTGCCTCCAATCCCTCCCAGCATCAGAGTGTTTTCCAATGAGTCAACTCTTCGCATGAGGTGGCCAAAGTACTGGAGTTTCAGCTTTAGCATCATTCCCTCCAAAGAAATCCCAGGGCTCATCTCCTTCAGAATGGACTGGTTGGATCTCCTTGCAGTCCAAGGGACTCTCAAGAGTCTTCTCCAACACCACAGTTCAAAAGCATCAATTCTTCGGCGCTCAGCCTTCTTCACAGTCCAACTCTCACATCCATACATGACCACAGGAAAAACCATAGCCTTGACTAGATGGACCTTTGTCGGCAAAGTAATGTCTCTGCTTTTGAATATGCTATCTAGGAGTAAAATTCAATCCAAAGATTATTGAGCCTAAAACTGAGGGCTTTTAGATGCTAAAAGATACAATTTATAATAAAGAGTTGTCAGTTATGTGTTTATAATAGTTATATATCTATTTATCTCCTGTGAAGCATGACAATCATCTCTATTAAGCAGAAATTACAGAAATTAAAGATCTCATAGCTATACAGAAAGAAAGGAATACAAGTACATGCAATGATCATTGCAAGTCAGTTTTCCAGAAACATAATAGGAAATACAATAGATAATTCAAGTCTTCTTTTATTTCTGTAAAGTATTTTGTTGTTGTTTTGCTTAAAGATGACATTTATATATCACTCCATGTACAAGTCAGATGAAACAAAAAAGAAAATAAAGGTATAGAAGGAAAACAGAACCCTCCAGACCTCTCTAAACTCTTATTTTGCACTGTCTTTCCATAATATATTTATTAACTTTATTGTCTGTCTTCCCCTACTAATGTTTTCTCCCAGTTATGTCTTTACTACTTAACAACAGTACCTGGTATAATGTATGCTAAATATTGGGCTGACCAAAAAGTTTATTTGGGTTTTCCCAAAACATCTTACAGAAAAACCTGAATGAACTTTTTGGCTAACCCAATAAGTATCTGCTGTATAAATATCTATTGAAAGACTAAAGGAAGGAGAGAATCATGTCTAATGGTCAGTGATCCATTTTAATCCAAACTGAAACATTTTTTCAATTGATATATCTTCAATTTTGGTGAAAGAGGAGACTGAAAAAGCTGGCGTAAAACTCAGCATTCAAAAAACCAAGATCATGGAAATCAATCCCTTCATTTCATGGCGAACAGATGGGGAGAAAGTGGAAACAGTGACAGGTTTTATTTTCTTGGGCTCAAAAATCATTGTGGTTGAAGACTGCAGCCATGAAATTAAAAGACGCTTGCTCCTTGGAAGAAAAGCTATGACAAATCTATACAGCATATTAAAAAGCAGAGATATCACTTTCCCAACAAAGGTCTGTATAATCAAAGCTATGGTTTTTCCTGTAGTCATGTACAGTTGTGAGAGTTGAACCATAAAGAAGGCTGCGTGCCAAAGAATTGATGCTTTCAAATTGTGATGCTGGAGAAGATTGTTGAGAGTCTCTTGAACAGCAAGGATATCAAACCAGTTAGTCCTAAAATAAATCAATCCTGAACATTCATTGGAAGGACTGATGGTGAAGCTGAAGCTCCAATACTTTGGCCACCTGATGTGAAGAGATGAGTCATCAGAAAAGACCCTGATGCTGGGAAAGATTGAGGGCAAGAAAAGAAAGGGGTGACAGAAGATGAGATAGTTGGATAACATCACTGACTCAGTGGACATGGTTTAAGCAAGCTCTGGGTTACAGTGAAGGACAGGGAAGGCTCGCATGCTATAGTTCATGGGGTTTCAAAGAGTCAGACATGACAGCGACTGAACAACCAATCTTAAATTACTGTTTTCCTCCGTAAATGTATTTTTCTCTTTCTGTTAGTTCTTTAACCAAATATTTTGTCTCCTGTATCCACTATGAAATTATATTTCTTATCTTTAATTAGAATTGTTTTTATGTTTACTTTATATTGTGAGCTAGTGCTTCCATTTCGTCTTCTAAAGGTATAATTGCATTTTTATTCTTATATTCATTTTAAAATTTATGAGGTATAATTTATATAATATCTGCTTTATGTATTGCTTAATTCTAGTTAGTTTCCATGTGTGTGCAGTTTATCTCCTACATATTCTATATCATTTTTACTTAAGGACTCCTCTTATATTTCTACTAGCTATGCATCTGAAGGACTGCATACCCTAGTTATTCAGTTTAGTTCACTTTCTTTTTTTAATATATATACATATATTATTGAAGTATAGTTGACTTACAATGTTTCAGATGCACAGCAAGATGATTCAGTTAGTCAAATACACATACATTATTTTTGAAATTATTTTCCATCTTAGATTATTGTAAGATATTGACTATTGTTCCCTATGCCCCTTGATGCTTGTTTCATATCTAATTCTTAATTGGAAATCTAGCCTTCTATTCATACTAAGTCAAACAAATGAATCAAAATGTCATAATATTTTTAGTTAGGAAAAATTAATGTTTTCTAAAATATATGTATATATATATATATTATGCATATATATGTATGTATGTACTGTGCTGTGTTTAGTCACTCAGTTGTGTCTAACTCTTTGTGACCCCATGAATTGTAGCCCACCAGGATTCTCTGCCCATGGGGATTCTCAGGCAAGAATACTGGAGTGGATTACCATACCCTCTTCCAGAGGATCTTTCCAACCCTGGACTGAACCCAGGTCTCTGCTTTGCATGTGTTCTTTACCATCTGAGCCATCACAGAAGCCAAAGAGTACCAGAGTGGGTAGCCTATCCCTTCTCCAGGGGATCTTCCTGACCAAGGACTCGAACTGGGGTAGCCTGCATTGCAGGCAGATTCTTTGCCAGCTGAGCTACCAGGGAAGCCCATATATATGTATATAAAAGCTTTTCTACTACACTTGATAAATGCTTGAGGAAGAACATCAAAAAAAAAAAAAAAAAAAAAGAGAGAGAGAGAGAAGAGATGGAGAAATTGAAGAACAGAAACTAAATGAACTGGGAGCACTGAATATGAAATAGAAAAATTAAAACAAACTAGATAAAAGTAAAAGATCATCATATGGTCCAGTTGATTTGAAACATAACTGCTCGTTGGAAACATATCTGGAGTTCTGGAGAAAAAAACAATACTTGGGCATTTGTCTTTTTCAAAAGATTTTAAGATATTTCTGATATGCATCTGGATTTTAAAAAGTGATTACAGGCTTTTCTATAGATCCTAGTTTGGTGATATAGAGTTCTATTACTTTTCTTTTTTTTTTAATTTTTTTTTCTAATTTTATTTTATTTTTAAACTTTACATAATTGTATTATTTTTGTTGACCAATCCTGATACAATTGTATTAAGTGGGTAATACTTACATAATGACAATAGTAAAAGTATTTATCAGTTTTCAACATCAATAGTCAGACAAAAAAATAAAAGATAATTGTCATTGCAAGTCATAATGGGAAAATGATTAACTTGACAATAGAAAACAATTTTATACATTTGGGTGGGGGGGGGAAGTCAAGCAGAGTGATGTGGTGGAAGTGCATACATGCACATGTTTCATCCACCCTGTCAGTGTCAATCTTTTGGTTAGTGCATTTAATCCATTTACATTTATGGTAATCATCAATATGTATGGTCCTATTACTGTTTTCTTAATTGTTTTGGGGTTTATTTTCTATAGGTTTTTTCCTTCTCTTGTGTTTCCTGCCTAGAGAAGTTCCTTTAGCATTTGTTGTAAAGCTTATTTGGCAAAAAAATTCTCTTAAATTTTGCTTGTCTGGAAAGTTTTTGATTTCTCCATTAAATCTGAAGGAGAGTCTTGCTGGGTAGAGTATTCTTGGTTATAGGTTCTTCCCTTTCATCACCTTAAATGTATCATGCCATTCCCTTCTGGGTTGGAGAATTTTTGTTGAGAAATCAACTGACAGCCTGATGGGCTGATAGTTTTGTATGTTATTTGTCATTTTTCCCTGTTGCTTAATATTTTATCTCTGTCTTTAATTTTTGTCAGTTTGATTATTCTGTGTCTAGGTGTGCTCCTCCTTGTGTTTATACTTCCTGGGACTCTGTGCTTCCTGGACTTGGCTAACTATTTCCTTTCTCATGTTTGGGAAGTTTTCAGCTATTACCTCTTCAAATATTTTCTCAGGCCCATTCTCTCACTCTTCTCTTTCTGGAACCCCATAATGAAAATGTTGGTATGTGTAACGTTTTTCTAGAGGTCTTTTAGGCTGTCTTCATTTCTTTTCATTCTTTTTTTCTATACTCTGTTCTGTGACAGTGATTTCCACCATTCTGTCCTCCAGGTCATTTTTTCCATTCTTCTGCCTCAGTAATCCCACTATTTATTCCTTCTAGTGTATTACTCATCTCTGTTTGTTTGCTTTTTAGTTCTTCTAGGTCTTTGGTAAACATTTCTTGCATCCTCTCAATCTTTATTTCCATTCTTTTCCCAAGGTCCTGGATCATCTTCACTATCATTATTCTGAATTGTTTTTCTGGAAGATTGCATATCTCCAATTCATTAATTGCTTTTCTGGGATTTTATCTTGTCCCTTCATCTGGTACATAGCTTTCTGCTTTTTCATCATTGTTACTTTCTGTAATATGGTTTCGTTTTAGCTGCTGTGAGACTGTGCCTCTTCTTGCTTCTTCTGTCTACCCTCTGATGGACGTGGCTAAGAGGCTATTTGGCAGAACTAATACAATTTTGTAAAGTTTAAAAATAAAATAAAATTGTAGTTGGAAAAAAAAATAAAACTTCTTGATGGGAGGAACTTGTGGTGGGAAAAACTGGGTCTTGTTCTGATGTGGAAGGCCTTGCTCAGTAAAACTTTAATCCAATTTTCTGCTGATGGGTGGGGTTGCACTTCCTCCCTGGTAGTTGTTTGGCCTGAGGTGACCCAGCCTTGGGGTCTGTGGTAGAGTTAATGGCAAACTCCAAGATGGTTTATGCCAAGGGGGCCCTTCCAGTGCCCCATCCTTCTGGTGAGCCCCTTGTGATCCACAATCCACAGGAGGCCCTCCAACACTAGCAGGAAGTTTTGTTTCAGTCTCCTGTGTGGTCAATGCTTCTCTCCTCTGGGTCTTGGTGCGCACAAAATTTTGTATGTGTCCTCCAAGACTGGAGTCTCTCTTTCTCTCAGTCCTCTGGAAGGCCTATAATCAAACCCCATTGACCCCCCAAAGCCAGATTCCCTGGGGATACCCAGTCCCTTTGTCACATCCCCAGGTTGGAAAGCCTGACATGGAGTTCAGAACATTCAAAATAGTACGAGAACTTCTTTGGTATTATTGTTCTCCAGTCTGAGGGTCAACCACCTCGCGGGTATGGGATTTGATTTGATCATGATTGTGCCCCTCCTACCATCTTGCTGAAGCTTCTTTGTCTTTGGATGTGAGGTGTCTTTTTTTTGTGTGGGTTCCAGTGTCTTCCTGTCGATGGTTGTTCAATAGCTAGTTGCAATTTTGGTACTCTCACAGGAGGAGATGAGTGCACATTCTTCTACTCTTCCATCTTGAACTGGAAGCCCAGTTCACATTCTTTAAAATATAAAGCATTATTCATTATACATTGGTGGTTCGTTAAAAAGAAGGATTGAAATGAGTTTGAAAATTTTGGAAAATCATTTGAGTAGATCAGAATTTTTGTTTTTAATCACTTTATTTTCATTAAGCAATAATGTACTGCAAGTACACTGTAGCAGAGTACTACACTCCAGAGTGAGGGAATAAAATCAAATGAAAAGTTTGACTTCAAGGAAATGGCAACCCACTCCAGTGTTCTTGCCTGGAGAATCCCAGGGACGGGGGAGCCTGATGGGCTGGCATCTATGGGGTCGCACAGAGTCGGACACGACTGAAGCGACTTAGCAGCAGCAGCAGCAGCAGCAGCAGAGAGTATGTATTATTTATTAGATTTAAGTCAATTCTCATTACATCTGGTCTACAGTGAGACTCAATAAGAATAAGCAATTTTGAAACATGTAACAGTTATAGACCAAAGAGCATTATGTTTGAGAGCAACCACATATGCATTCAGGGGCCTCCCAGGAGGCACTAGTGGTAAAGAATCTGCCTGGCAGTGCAGGAGACAAAAAAGACATGGATTCATTCCCTGGGTTGCAAAGACACACTGGAGGAGGGTCTGGCAACCCACTCCAGTATTGTTGCCTGGAGAATCCCATGGACAGAGACGCCTGCCAGCGTATAGTCTCTAGGGTTGCGAAGAGTTGGACATGACTGAAATGACTTAACGTGCATGCACTTTCTGTTTCCCAGACTGGGACATAGAAAATCTGATTCTGTGAGTCTGGACTGGTGAGGAAAGTTGTCCTACTTTTGGGCTCAGTGATTTGTATTCTTTGTGTTGTGACTTGTTGAGTTAACATTATATTGCTTTCCCCACTACAACTACACAGTGAAAGTAGGATACATTCCATATTTGTTCATGTCAGAACTTCTGTGGTGTAGTTGTGATTAATGAAAAAAAAAAAAAAAAAAATCCCAAAGTTACAACTAAGCATTGGGCAATGTTTAGTGTGAAGCCCAGGAGATGTTATGAACAGGTAAATGTAAATCATTTCAGCAATTTTCCTTCTTCTTTATGCCAATTAATTCCCACATGAATATCTGTATCTTTGAAGCTATTTTAAACCAATTCGGCATTTCCTCTCAAAATTGCAAATATCAAATACCTAGCATTTAAATGTTGGTTTAGCCTGAAACTATTCAATAAAAATGAGCTGCAGTGTAACTGCAAATACATTATGAATGACTGGCTTTGATTTTATCAGCCTTTTTGGTTTGTTTTATTACTGCATGAAGACACAAAAAACTTATTAAAATCAGGATGATTTTTTTCCGTTCCACCCAATGTGCAAATTAGGCAACCTTTTTTTTTTTTTTTTGAATCTACTAGCTGTGCTTCTTTTTTACTGGTATCTTTAAAGGACAGAGCACCAATCATTTTGTACCTGTGCTAGTAAAGAGGAGTAGCGGTCATGATGTTCCCAAATCACTATCTGGTCATTAGTTTCCTCAGATTATATCATTCAGAGAGAGACTTTTCTTAACAAGGAGAAAGAACTACGACTGGAGTTTATAATGTCTTCCAGGCGTGCACTGAGACAATCCTCAATGACTAATTATAGCTTGAGAAAGCAGAAAAAGACTGCCAGAAAAAATCCATCAGAGGAGTTAATTTGGAGAAGGAAGGAGTACAGTTTGAAAGCAATTTTGTAAATTCCAAGCATAACTGCTTGTACTCTTCAAAACAATCTCAGTTTTACTGATGTTAATAATAGGGCATTAGTTAACAGAGGAGATAAAATAATCATTTCATAACTGTAGTTCCTATATTTGCATAAGGTGTCCTTAAGAAGAAGTCAACCTACCTTCTTTAGGAAATTGTTAGAGCAGTATTAAAATATTAAAACCTATAGTTTCCATAGTCAAAAAATTGCATCTTAAAACTTAATCCCTGGGCTTCAGTGGTGATTAAGATCTTTCACTGATGGTTCTGAAATTTTGAAGAAAGTAGATGACCCAAGTCTAATTTTTAAGCATTTTCTTGAAATCACTTTGTTACATGTGTTTTTTAAGTCAAATGTATTTTGTAAATTTCTTTAATGTACAAGAAATTTTAAAAATATAAGTTAACTTGATCTTGTCAAATGATAACAGGAATGTTGTGAAAACAAGTGTTTGCCTAGATCTATTGACTATATTTAAGTTACTTTTAGTAATGAAAATACAGAACTACGTTACAGATATAGTTCTAAAACTCAGACAATAATCACATTCTAGAAATCGATGATTATCATCAGCAAAAGAAACCATAATGTTATCACCTAATAATCTATGTAATTTCTATGGAAAGCCTGACTGCTATCAATAGTACTACTCTGGCAGTCTAGTGCTTCATTGTTTTGACAGTGAGCAGTGTTTTATGCTTGTGTGATACACTTCAAACATATAAGAAAACTCAAAGAAAAATCTGAATGCCTGTGAAATATTAATAGAAAAAAATGACTTCGCAACATAGTAAAGCCACATAAATGGAGGAACAGATTTGGGGCAGTGAAAAATTAAAATTTCTGTGGCTTAAGAAGCATGAACTGTGGAAATCAAGTCAGACTGGTAGGATGAGGCTCAACAAAGAAAGAACTCAAAGAAGTGGTGAAGGAATTGAGGAAGAACAGCAAGCGTTTTTAAGAGAGCAAGCAGACAAAACAATATTTAAAAAGGATTTCTGTAATAATCAGTTGGAAAAAATATGTTAGTCATTTAGTCATGTCTGACTCTGCAACCTCGTGGACTGTAGCCCACCAGGCTTCTCTGTTCATGGAATTCTCCAGGCAAGAATACTGGAGTGAGTTGCCATTTTCTTTTTCAGGAGATCTTCCCAACCCAGGGATTCAACCCAGCCTGCTGCATTGCAGACAGATTCTCAGATTCTGAGACACCAGGTTAAGCTAAACCTGGGAGATTAAATTAGGTGGCCACTGAACAAGAACAAGTCAAAATAAGCTTGCCATCAGCCTGGTTTCTGTCCAGTGTGATGACATAGATAATGGGAAATAAGATGAAAATCAAAGAGTATTTAAAAGGAAAAGGGGTTTTTTGGTTTCTATTAGCACATTGGGATAAAGAACAGGGAAAAATTAGAAATGACTCTGCAATCCACAGCTTTGAAGTCTGGGAGGCATATGATTGATAACCCCATTAATAACCATGAGAAAATTTAGATGCTGGGTGGGAATGGGCTCAGGTTGAAATCAAGTTAAACAGGCTCAATACTGGTGAGCAGGTGGAAGTCAGAGATGTAAGGGTAGTTTATAGAGAACAGACAAAGGAAGAAAAAGATAAAATATTGGATATTCTTTACTATATTCAATTGTTTCTTACCCTTAGATCTATTAATTAGGCATAATCCAAGTTACTTTTTTTTTTCAAAATGCAAATTGCAGAGGTTAGATTTCTTCTTCTACAAGCAACTGTCAGTTGTTTTCTTTAGCTAAAGTCACACATTTATGTGATTTATAGATAAAAGGCAAGCATTCAGATTGTATTAACTTAATAGTTTTTCTAATTCATATATTAAGATTCCATTGCATGCTCAGTCTCTTCAGTCATATCCAAATCTGTGAGTTGCAAAGCTACTTGACTGCAGCCTGCTAGGCTCTCTGTCCATAGGCTTCTGAATTGAAACTTTAAAACTGTATAATGTGGATACAAATGGAAAATCTGTCTTATGGTTATCACTTTACCTATAACTCAATCAAAATGTTAAACGAATTTCAACTGTGGTTGAGAATTGCAAGTAAACAGTTGGTAGGATGAAAAAGGATGCTAATTTACTTTAAGCCACTTAGATTAAAATTAATACTGTTTTTCCAGCATAGGCCTAAACATATGAGAATTCATTTAGGAATTCAGCACTTGAAAAGAACTGTAATTTGCTCAAGACCTCTATTTATCCTTGAATTCTAATAAGACCCATTATCATAATTGATCACTTACTAAAGAACAGTGAAGCTAAAAACAACAACAACCAAAACCTCTCTGACTGGTTAGTGCTTTTATAGAAAAGAAGTATTAGCATGATTACATGCAGGAGAAAGTAACCCTGGATCAGGGTTTTAAGGGGGTGCTAGAACTGTGGATCATTTATATGTGAAAAGATGTTCCTCACCCATAACTTGTCAAGGTATTCTGGACAGAATACATGGCATTTGGAAGCAGCTTTTTCCAGACTATTATTGTTATTATTATTAGTAGCAGTTTGTGTGTGCTTCAGTCATGTTCTAATCTTTGGGAGCCTATGAGTTAGAGCCTGCCAGGCTTCTCTGTCCATGGAATTCTCAAGTCAAGAATACAGGGGTGGGTTGCCATGCCCTCCTCCAGGGGATCTTCCCAACCCAGGGATTGAACCTTTGTCTCTTATGTCTCCTGTATTGGCAGGTGGATTCTTTACCACTAGCACCACCTGGAAAGTCTATTTTTCATCTCACAATCTTTAATAAACCAGATGTATTTTTGGAAGTCCAGTACTTAAGCAGACAATACTCTTGCTACTGTAAAATGGGGCTGGGAGCACAGAGCCTCCCCACTTTTGATGCTTCCAGTCATTCAGCCCTAGCCTCTCTGTAGAAGCTCAGCCATGCCTAGCCTTTCTAACAGAAGGGCCATTTTCATCTCAAAACATTTCAGGGTTGACTACATTGTAGTAGGGATACTTTTAATATTTATTATTGGACCAAAGAATTTTTATGTTGAATATATTCCAAGGATTTTTTTAGTCCTCAGGTTAGAGGGCAATGCACTGCAAGTAAATGCCTTCATGAAGAGGAACTGATTGCATTCATCTGATTTCCTATCCTCACAGGTATTCGGCTACCATTCAAATCTTTTAAGAATTGGTATAGGCTGAATACGGAGAAGGCAATGGCAAGCCACTCCAGTACTCTTGCCTAGAAAATCCTGTGCAGGGAGGAGCCTGGTAGGCTGTAGTCCATGGGGTTGCTAGGAGTCGGACACGACTGAAGGATTTCACTTTCACTTTTTACTTTCATGCATTGGAGAAGGAAATGGCAACCCACTCCAGTGTTCTTGCTTGGAGAATTCCAGGGATGGGGGAGCCTGGTGATCTGACCTTTATGGGGTCACACAGAGTTGTACAAGACTGAAGCAACTTAGCAGCAGCAGCAGCATAGGCTGAATAATGACCCCAAATATACCCACATCCTATTCCATGGAACCTGTGAGTGTTACCTTACAGGCGAAAGGGACTTTTGAGATGTGGTTAAGTTAAGGATCTTAAAATGAGGCTGTTTCCCTGGATTATCAGGATGGACCCTAAATATAATCAGAAGTGTCCTTTAGAAGACGGAGACAGGAAGTTTGACTAGAGGGGAGAAGAGGCAACATGATGCTAGAAGCAAGAGGTTAAAGTGATGCAAAAATAGGTCATGGGCTAAGGAATACAGATGGTAGAAGCTCCAGAAGCTAGAAAAGGCAAGGCCAGGACACCTGTCCTAGAGCCTCAAGAAGGAACAAGCCTGGTGGCACTGGGACATCAGCCCATTGAAATTAATTTCAGCTTCCAGAACTATGAGACAATCAATCTCTGTTGTTTAAAATCACTAAGTTTGGGGTTGCTTGTTATAGCAGCTATAGGAAACTAATACAATAATCATCAATATGATTGAGATCATGTCAATAAAAATAATAAGCATACATTGCTTACATAACAAAAGACTTCCCTATAAAAATGATGATATATTTTCTCTATAGACATGTTTCTTTAGGGATATTCAAATGCTTCCCTAAACTAGGGAAATAGAAAATTCATCACCAAGAGAAAACCTTCTACCTCAAACTCATGTTAAATAGCAGGTTTATGGATTAGTAGATGTTTGGTCTTTTCCACATAAGAAAGAATTTTGAAGAATATTCATTTAATTGATATTAATGAACATGAATTGTATAATTTAACATAGAGTATAAATAAAGATTTATGAAATGAGACCATAAATGTTTTTGAAAATAATCTTAAAGACATGGAAAGCTAAATAGAAAGAATGAAAAATTAAATTAAAATATACTCTACAAATGTTCATGTTAATGAGGTTTTTATATATCTAGATATCATCCAAGGAGAGTTATGAGTTTAGAAATTAGAATGAAAGTACATTTTTAGATGGTATTAAAGAGATTATAACTATGTCCAGCTTTATTTTCATGCTGTGACTGCAAGCTCCAGCAGGGAAGATGATAATATGCATAAGACCAAGGCTTACTTTCTCATTTTCCATGGTCAACATGATAATTACTGTAAAGACAAACATCACCACCAAGGATGAATATATTCAACAGGTAAAGCATACAGTATAAAGTCTATACTGTAACTATGCAAATGCCAACATCCTCAAAACCACAAGCAAATATTGATTAAGAATTTTAAGGTCTTCAAAGTATTGCTGGAACAAAATGAATAAGTTTGGGAACTTTTAGAGATTGTTGTTGCCTCAGGTGGGTTCCTGGCACAGAGTGACCCCATACTTCTAGAAAAAGGCAGTGCATTAAAGAGCTGAAAATCATACAAGGCAACAGCTCAAGGAAACTTTAAAATGAAGGGTTAAAGAAAACAGTATTTCATGTTTTTGAAGGCAAATAGCTTCAGCAGAATTCCAACTTAATTTCAACTTTTACATCATGAATAGGAACTCATATTTTATTCTATTTCCTTTCTTATACGTCATCTCTGAATAATATGTCATTGATGAGAAACCAAAGGAAAGATGACCTTATTTGATGGGACATTATGGTAAGCTGATTTTGTCTAAATCCTTCGTTAATTGGTTAAATCCACTATGTTATGTTAGATCTGGGCATAGTAGTAGAAACTAGCCCCTTCATATTATGCTGCTGCTGCTGACAAGTCACTGCAGTCGTGTCTGACTCTGTGTGACCCTAAAGACAGCAGCCCATGAGGCTCCCCCATCCCTGGGATTCTCCAGGCAAGAACACTGGAGTGGGTTGCCATTTCCTTCTCCAAAGCATAAAAGTGAAAAGTGACAGTGAAGTTGTTCAGTTACATCCAACCCTTAGCTACCCCATGGACTGCAGCCTACCAGGCTCCTCCATCCATGGGATTTTCCAGGCAAGAGTAGTGGAGTGGGGTGCCATTGCCTTCCCCACCTGTATATTATACCAGAACAAAATAGAGGCCTAGAATGACGTATGGATGGTATCATCATTTATGCTGTTCATTAGGTTAAACACTCAAACAACAAACAAAAGACCTTTAATATACTCAAAGGCAATTTGTTGGTAATTCACCACTTAACAACAACAACAACAATAACTCATTCTATCTACTATTTTCTCTCAAACTTTGATAGACTAAGCTACCATTTTCTCTCACTTGGAATACCACAGTAGCCTAATACCTTTGTCTTCCATCATCTTCTCCCTTTTCTTTCTGATTTGTTCTCCTCATAAAGCCAGAGTGACTTCTTCAAAGTTCATATATGATCAAGTAATTTCTTACTGGAATGATTTCAATCACTTGCCATTGGTCTTAGAATGAAGACTGAGCTCCCTAGCTTGAGCCCTGACTGCTTCTCATCTCAACACTGGCCTCCCATTCTGACCTATTCTCCCATTCTCACAGCTTTGTAGCTACATCCGTCTTCTGTACATTCTTGTCACCTGGCAAGGTTTTCCTTGCTCCAGTCCAGTTAGTTCCTTAGACCTCAACTCAAGCAAGACTTCCTATAGCAAGGCTTCGCTGACTTTATGTCTTAAAAAAATTGTCACAGACTCTGATAGCAACATATGCCTTTCCTTTATAATACTACTATTATAATATTACATCAATATATGCGGGATAGACATCCCTAAGAGACTGTAAGCTCCAGAAAGGATAGTGGCATACAAATAGTAAATATTAAGTTCAGTTTTATGGCATTTATATAAAATAAAATTGTCAAAAATGTGGATACTTGAAAATCACAGACCAGTTTTTTGGAAAATAACCAAAAATTTGGATTAAGGAATGTTGCATAAAAAAAATTTTTTATACATGTGTATCTTAGCATCCATTTTATTTCACAATTTTGTTTTGGTTAATTTAACAGAAAAAAATGCAAATATGTGTAGATGCACAGCTGCAACAATAACAGCTAATATTCTATTCACAGGATGCTCTTCATTTTAAATCAGCAGAATTCTCAATAGTAGAGAGATTTTTATTCACAGTTTAATCAATCACAGCCTGTAATATCTCTAATAACTGCCTGTATCCTGTGATAGGTGAAACATTTAAAATAAGTAGAAAACTAAGTTCCTCAGCCAGTTTGGAACTTTGGTGAAAAATTATTTTTCAAGTATATCTTAAAATATTACAGATGAATAAAAAAAGTTGTAAAATTTATTTTAATTCAAGGATAATTGCTTTACAATATTGGTTTGACTTCTGCCACACATCAATAGAATGATGATATTTTAAATTAAATCTTGTCAGCAACATTTGCTTCAGCTATTCTTTCAAATCTCAAGACATTCAACATTTATTTTGTTTGTCAAGTTTAATATGGAATCCATCCACTAACTTTATCTGCAACATTATGCACTTTAGCAACACAATCCCCCATTGTTTAAATAAACCTTTCAGCTTATTAAAAAATAAAAGTATTCACACCATTCCAAACATATTTTGCACAAACATGTTTGAGAGCGGTGGTGTGTTTGAGATTGTTTTCATCAGCAAAAATAATGAGTCTGTCTCATATGGCATATTCAAGCCTCCACCTTGATTCTAGACTGTTAGAGATAATTCTGGAAAAGTTTCCTACTTAATAGGCTGCTAACACATTTGACAATTTTGTGACATTTCCCCAAACTGTTTGTGAAAGATGCTGGCTCCTATGATTTCTTTGCAACATGTGGTGCTGACTTGAACACATTTGAGCGATAGATTCATACTTGCCATCTCGGCAGTTGTTGACCTCAGTGTTTTCACACTGTCAGTACAGATGTCACTACATTTTTGCCAACATCCTTTATAGTGTGTTAAAAACAGATCCAAACACTAGCAAAAAATTCCCTTGTTGTCTTAGTGTAGAGTGTTTAATGTATCCTCATTGCATGCATCTGTATGTACAGTAGAAAACGAGCAAATGGAAATCATAAATATGTGCATTCTCACTCAATTGAACTATAAACACAGTGGTTGTGAATCTCAACCCATAAATTCAAGTGTACAAGGAACATAAATACTTAATCTAACATTTGAACTCCCAATTCCCCATTTACTAAAGTGGAAGTAGCTTAACCAGTTCTTTGAGTATTTTTTCCTATCCCCAGAAGTGTCTCAAAGTTCTAGGGAACTCATCCAGTTTGAGCTCCAATATAACTTTCAAAAAATTATTGTACCTCACTTGAAAATAAATAACATTTATAAGCATGAATTTAGATAGAATTATGTTTATTAAAAACATAAAATTTAGATATTCTAAAAGTACAAAAAAGCTCCAATACCATTTATGATACATAATGCAACATTAGTAGGATAAAGTATTTATATGTTCAGTTATCACAATATAATTCCTAAGAATATGTATAGAGCTTTGCCTGGCATTTAATTAAACCAGTTTCATGTCTGCCATGAAAGAACAGTGGCTTGCCAAAAGCTTTATTATAAGGAGTCATGCTTAGGGCTAAGTTTGAAGAATGACACATGTAAACTACATACTTCCTACTCAATGATTTACATAAGAAAAATATGTGCTCAGAGATGATAAGAAAATTGTTTCTGGGTATACATATGAGCTGAACTGCCATGGAAAGTTAACAATAGTTAATGTGTTAACAAATGTTAATACTGACATTTGGATGTATGTGTAGTTTATTTATAAAGATTTTATTTTATTTTATTTTATTTTTTTATATTTATAAAGATTTTAAATACTCAATGATATGTTTTAAAAATGCATATCATACATTTGTAGAATACTTGAAGTTCAATCAAAAATTTGAAACTTTTGTTACAAACAATTGGCAATAGAATAAAGGACAAAATGATCCATGAGCTACTGGCCTATAAAACCTAATCAACTTTGTACACAAATATGAAAAAAATAGTATAGATTGAGTGAGAGAAAAACACTGATAAACTCTACATTTTTCAGAGATCCAACCAATTCCAATAGGCTCCTTGTAGAATCAGAGCCAAGGACACTGTACAGACTGCTTGGCAGCACAAGCAAGACCATAGGAAACAAGGAAATAAGGCAGAAAGCATTAGCCCACCTTATAGGAAGCCACAGGAAGACTGACTTAGAATATCATATATAACTGTGACGTCTTCTCCTCAAGAAAGTGTGACAGAGCTGCAGAAGAATGTTTCTAAATAATTAGACAGAGCTGTTTCTACAAAATGATAAACGATGAACTTCTTTAGATTCTAATTTCAGATTAAGATGGGTTTTCAGTTGTGTCTCTAATTCATTTCAGATCTATCACTAGAGTTCTCCTTCCAAAATACAAATCTAATGTCAGTCATCTGTGAAAACCTTTAGTGACTTTCTAATCCCTGTAAAATAAAGTCCTCTTTCTTTAGCAGGGCATCTAGATTCCTCCACCACCACCAAGCTCCAGCATAAGGTTATAATGATGTTTATAGTCATATACTCTCTCCTCGCTTATTGTTTGTTTTGTGCAGGAATACTCATTATTTTCCAAAAACTTCTTGAAACTCTGGATATGCCATTCCCTCTAGTAGAAACCTTTACTCCCAATTAGACTTTACACCTCACTCAAATGATCTTGTATCAGGAAAGTAACCTTTCCTCCATCTTCATCTCCATTAACAGCCTTACATCCTCTGTCTGCAATGCTTATTTTCTACTTTTTCCTAACTCATAAGAAAGAAAGACAGTCTTTACTTATAGGACTCCACATTTTCTATAAGATCCGTGTACCCATCTTAAGAAAAAAAGACATTGCCCAGAATCCCTTACAGTTAATGGTGGCCCAGAATAGACAATGAAATATCAGTTCAGTTCAGTTCAGTTGCTCAGTCGTGTCTGACTCTTTGAGACCCCATGAATCGCAGCACGCCAGGCCTCCCTGTCCATCACAACTCGGGGAGTTCACTCAGACTCACGAAATGGGAGTAACTTGTGAGCCTTCTAGGACCTTTGTTTGTCCTTTGCCTTTACCCTCATGACTATGATACAAAGCCATATGCTGAGAACAGTGAGATAAAAACACACAAGAAATCTGATGTTCTTAAGATGCTGTACTTTCAGATTTCTTACTACATGTGAAATGTTTTTGTTTATGAGATTGTTCAGCTATATTTTGTGTACTCTAGCATTCTAGTTACTTGTTTGCCTTTTTTGTTTCCTCCACTGGAATGTAAATTTATTTAAAAAATATATTCACCTTCGTTTCCACATAGTACAATATCTAAGGCAAAGTAGGTGGTCCTGGCACTGTGATTGCTGCTGTTAAATTCTTTGCATTAAAAAGACAGTGACGTCTCCAATCAGAAATGGGTGGGTAAAAGTTTTACTAAATGGATGGAATGTGGATCAATAAATAATTACTAGGGGAATTATTGCTTCAGGGTAGTATATTTAACTTTTGTAATATCATAGGGAGGCCAAAAATCAAATGCCCTTTGAGCCCTTCTAACCCTTAGAATATATAAGAGGATATAACTCTTACTTGACCTAATATGACATGTTCTCCTTAATGAAAATGTCCATGAGAAGAAAATTGTGATGTTGAAGGACTCTCAAAAGAGAATTTGGCAGAGGTATGAGACAGAAAGTAATTCTGTGGGGTTTCATGGCAATAATCTCAAATTATACAGAAAACCAGGAGTCCACTTCAAGGAAGGTGAAGTAAATTGTGTTTTTTCCCCCCTTCTCCTGCTGAGTTTAACTAAAAACCCTGGGTTTTCTTTATAAAACAAGCATAAGAAAACTGACATGTGGAGACAAAAGGTAGAGTAATTCAGGACTTCAGAAGCAAAAAAAAAAAAAAAAAAAGACATAGTGGATTCCTTTTCACATTATATATCTTGGACCTGGAGCTGAAGAAGCCAGGAACCTGGAAGCGCCAACTGGCACAGACAAAAAGATTCACCTTCACAGCCACTACTAGGCTGCTCTCTTAAGCCAAAGGATAAGGAAAGAAGACTAATAAGAAAGAAAACAGCTAGGTGATCATCACTCTACACAAGTTACATCTTACATAGAAAACTCTATGTACCAGGGGCAAGAAAATCTTTCTAATCAAAATAGGCCAATCTGGAGAAGTGATGTAGCAGTAGTCTGCCTCACAGAGTAAGTAGCGCTCATATTAAAAACATTTACTAGTACTTGTGTCAGTCCGTGTGTGTGTGTGTGTATCTATTTATTTCACTTGCAGAAATTTCTTTGTACTTCCTCCAAAACTCAATTAAGTTGCTAGAAGCTGTAAAGGTGAAGTAGAGACCCAGTGGGACTCTGTTTCATAAGAATGCTGTTTGCCTCATAACACAATGAGCTCTACTTTAAGAAAAAAAAAAATGTTTTAACAATAAAATCATGAACTTAAAATCCCACTTAGCTTTGCAGTTTCTCTTTGTACCCAAGTGTATCAGAAGACTAAAAGTGGCATCTGACTTCCAAAAAAAAATGTGAAAACAATAATTGTAACATCATAGTGAAAGTTCTTTTGCTTCCCTTAAGGCTTTCTGTGCTTTGCTTACTTTTAAAAGCTGTTATCTTCCCTCACGTACAGTGGCTAACAGAGATGTGAAATTAAAGTGTGTTTGCTTGTTTGGATAAACAGAGACCACTTTTTTTTTTTTTAAAGCGTTCCTATTTTCAATTTGTTACCTACACGGTGACACTGTTACCAGTTACTCTGCTGATACTAATTTCTAAAAGTCTTCTACAATTAGCTTTATAAAAAGAAAAAAAAAGCCTAAAATTAATGTTAAATTTATGTAGCTCTCTGATGTTCTTGTCAGTTAGGTCAAGATGCTATGATAAAAACATACTAAAGAGTTAAATTATATGAGAAACTATTAGTCATAAATATAGTAATAAAGCAATTAATATTTCTTAATATTGTTCTAGTTTGTAATAGAGTACAAAGTCTTCTCTTTGTATAGATTAATTTTCATTGACAGTAAGCAAAAACTATTGGAAAATTCATATCACTATCCTATATGTAACATAATTTTGGGTTTTATAATGTTTCTTTTCTGCAACATAAAGATAATTTTTAGCTTTATCAGATAATTAATTTTAAAGATAATTCATTAGCTTTAGTTTTAAAGATAATTCACTAGCTTCTTCATTACTATTTTGAAGAAGGAAAATGATAGTCTTCCTTTCTATGATTCTATTGTTCCAAATTTTTTTTCTTATTTACAGTAGAGTCCATTGTGTTATGATTATCTAAGCATTTGTTTATAATTATTTGATCTTTCCCTACTTACAAAAAGATAATATATTGAAAGCATTATTGTACTTTTCGATTAGCATGTAAATAAGGTAAAAGTCAGATAAAAAGTTTTGCTCCAAAATATATTTATAGATTTAGAAATAATATGGTAATTGAAAACAAAATGTAATTCCATGCATCCTAGCAACCAAGGCAAAAGGGAAACAATATGAGTTACTTAAAGAATCATACTAGTTCTCCAGGGTAAAAATAAAGCTCTAATACTCAGAAGCATCTGTGATGTGAGTTTCTCAGAAACTATATATTATCTTCAAAAAATGTTTGTTGAAACCTATAGAAACATGTTTTCTATGGACTAGGGATTTTCTTATTTCATATTTAAGTGGATGAATGCCAAAGCTTTATTCAGAACTATGTAATGTTAGAAGTAGAAATGAAATTAGAAGCCTGATCTTTCAATTCTGATGTTGTGTCCTGTTGATTGAATACAGTCTAGACTACTACTGCTCCATTTTAGAGAACCAGTTCATCTTCCCTCATGGCTCAGATGGTAAAGAATCTGCTGAAATGTGGGAGACCTGGGTTCAATCCCTAGGTTGAGAAGATCCCCTGAGGAGGGCATGGCAACCCATTCCAGTATTCATGCCTGGAGAATTCCCATGGACAGAGGAGCCAGGAGGGCTACAGTCCATGGGGTCACAAAGAGTTGGACATGACTGAGCAACTTTCACTTTCATTTTTCAGCTCCATGAAGCTGAAATAAGTGGATATCATTTATAAACATTCTATCATTTGGGCCCTGGGACACTGAGGTAGGATGTTAATAAATAAATAAGGCAATTGGCTGTAGTAACATCATTTAGAGAATCAAGTGAAGGTCCCTACATTTGGCTCTGTCTAAAATCCCTTTATAGAAAAATGGAAAATTTTATTTCATTGTTAATCAATGCACATAAAAATAAATCTCTCTTGGCAAAGTAATAATTTGCTTCAATATCTCACAAGTTTTGTTGAAAGAGAAAACGTCTCAAGAAGATATGTTTGGGATAAAAGAAAAAGGTAACCAAAAATGGGAGTTATACTTGTGTGGCCCATGTCATCTAAAAGAATCATCTGGGTTTTTATCTTGGTGAAAGTGAAGTGAAAGTGTTAGTCTCATTGCACAGTCGTATATGACTCTGTGACCCCATGGACTGGGGCCCACCAGGTTGCTCTGTGCATAGGATTATCCAGGCAAGAATACTAGAGTGGGTAGCCATTCCCTTCTCCAGGGGATCTTCCTGACCCAGGGGTCAAACCTAGGCCACCCACATTGCAGGCAGATTCTTTACTGTCTGAGCCACCAGGGAAGCATATTGTTGTAAATATAATTTATTTAAAATAAATTTCTGAATCTTATATTCAAAACTTCTGCCTTATTATGTTTGTTTTGTTCCAAAGTCTGTAGTTTAACAAGCAAACTTCTTGGGTGACTCTCCTAGAAGTTTTTTATGGATTTCATGCAAAGAGATAGACCATCAGTGGAAGGGAGAACCAAAGACAAAGACCATTTTGGCAACCAGATGGATGGGTGATAGGTTCCACACATTCTGTGTTGGCTAATCAGCAAGAGTCAATCTTCCCAAAGAAACATTAGCTAGGGACTCTAAATAATAATTCTATACCATAGAGCATTCTTTTGGTATTGAGAATGTACTTAGCTTATCCAGTTCAGTCGCTCAATTGTGTCCAACTCTTTGTGACCCCATGAACTGCAGCAAGCAGGCCTCCCTGTCCATCACCAACTCCCAGAATCCACCCAAACCCATGTTCATTGCATCGGTGATACCATCCAACCATCTCATCCTCTGTCATCCCCTTCTCCTCCTGCCCCCAATCCCTCCCAGCATCAGGGTCTTTTCACATGAATCAGTTCTTCTCATCAGGTGGCCAAAGTACTGGAGTTTCAGCTTCAACATTAGTCCTTCCAATGAATACCCAGGACTGATCTCCTTTAGGATGGACTGGTTGGAACTCCTTGCAGTCCAAGGGACTCTCAAGAGTCTTTTCCAACACCACAGTCCAAAAGCATCAATTCTTCAGTGCTCAGCTTTCTTTACAGTCCAGCTCTCACATCCATACATGACCACTGGAAAAATCATAGCCTTGACTAGATGGACCTCTGTCGGCAAAGTAATGTCTCTGCTTTTTAATATACTGTCTAGATTGGTCATAACTTTCCTTCCAAGGAGTAAGCATCTTTTAATTTCATGGCTGCAATCACCATCTGCAGTGATTTTGGAGCCCCAAAAATAAAGTCAGCCACTGTTTCCACTGTTTCCCCATCTATTTCCCATGAAGTGATGGGACCAGATGCCGTGATCTTAGTTTCTGAATGTTGAGCTTTAAGCCAAGTTTTTCACTCTCCTCTTTCACTTGCATCAAGAGGCTCTTTGGTTCTTCTTCACTTTCTGTCATAAGGATGGTGTCATCTGCATATCTGAGGTTATTGGTATTTCTCCCAGAAATCTTGATTCCAGCTTGTGCTTCATCCAGCCCAGCATTTCTCATGATGCACTCTGCATATAAGTTAAATAAGCAGGGTGACAATATACAGCCTTGACATACTTCCTTTTCCTATTTGGAACCAGTCTGTTGTTCCATGTCCAGTTCTAACGGTTGCTTCCTGACCTGCATATAGATTTCTGAAGAGGCAGGTCAGGTGGTTTGGTATTCCCATCTGTTCCAGAATTTTCCACAGTTTATTGTGATCCATGCAGTCAAGGGCTTTGGCATAGTCAATAAAGCAGAAATAGATGTTTTTCTGGAACGCTCTTGCTTTTTTGATGAACCAGTGGATGTTGGCAATTTGATCTCTATTTAATTGCTTATTTTCATGTATATTTACTATGTGCCAGACAAGTTTCTGTTTTTCATGTGTTGACTCATTTGTCCTTGTATCATCCTATGAGGTAGCTACAACTTATTTTCCTCTTATAGTCGTTGGAGAAGTCATGTATCTTACCATGCTCAGAGCTGATAAAATTGAGAGTTGTGGTTTTGTACTTGTCATCCCAGGGGGCACTAGTGGTGAAGAATGCGCCTGCCAATGCAGGAGACACGGGTTCAGTCCTCGGGCTGGGAAGATCCCCTGGAGAAAGAAATGGCAACCCATTCCAGTATTCTTGCCTGGGAAATCCCATGGACATGGGAGCAGGCTACAGTCCATGGGGTCACAAAGTGTCAGACAGGACTTAGCGACTAAACAACAACAAAGCCCTGAGAAAGTCTTAAGTTTGAGGACTCCATGATATCATAGGATACTTCTATGGGAGAGGCAATAACTGTTGTGAAAATCTCATTGTCATTTTATTATTGAGAAAAGAAAAAAAACAGAAGGAAAAATAAAATAAAGAGGAAAATTGAAGGACTTAAAATATGCAGGGGAAAAAAATAACTAAAGAGGCATGCAAAAGCTAATGAGGTGAAATGACCTAGTTACAAAATCAGCAGAACAAAGATTGATGGACTCTGTTTGTTTTTTGCCAAAAGCAATAAGTGAGTAGGTAGATTAAAAATAAGACCAAAGGACATCAGCTAGCTGATAGAATTGTTCTGATATTCTTTAGTGAAATGAAAATCTCCATAAATGTTATAGTTACACAAATACTTCTGAGTCAGGTTCACTTTATCAAAGCTTCAGATAGTTTTGATGTATATGTTTCACACATTTTATCAATTTATACTGTTTTCAAGCACTTCAATCTGATGTAGGTTAGTCTTAGCAATTAAAAATTTTTATAAGGGGATTTCACATTCTGAGCCCTACATAATACAGGAAATTTTTTGTACAATTGTAGATTAAGAACATTTTAAAATGCACCTTAAATATATGACCCAAGATTACTTTTGATATGTCTGAAAGAGATTAAAGCTTCTACTCTTTGGTATTGATTTGTCATTTAATCACCATGACAGAAGAAAACCAAAAAAGAAGAAAACCAAACAAAAAGAAAACTGTAATAGAATGAAGAAAAAGATGCTAATCCCCCATATACCTTCATCTTTTTAATATAAACCTTGTTTTTTTTCTTTTTCAATTTGAAGTTATCATTTAATGGAATAGTTTGTTGGTGGGTAAAGTAAAACTTCATTATGAAATTTTAAAAATGTAGTTTGTTCAAATACAAATGAAACATTTCCAAACTAATATATATTCAAGAAAATACTTTGTTTCTTCTTAAAGATCTTTTTATTTAGTCACTGAAAAATGACTTTATCATCACTGTATGTAAATAAAATCTCTCCAATTTCTCCTGTTAAGCAAAGTAAGTTCTCACCTCACTTTTTTTTTTAGCAGTTACTTAGCAGTGCACTGGTTCCAAATAAGAAAAGGAGTATGTCAAGGTTATATATTGTCACCCTGTTTATTTAACTTATATGCAGAGTACATCATGAGAAACACTGGACTGGAAGAAACACAAGCTGGAATCAAGATTGCCGGGAGAAATCTCAATAACCTCAGATATGCAGATGACACCACCCTTATGGCAGAAAGTGAAGAGGAACTCAAGAGCCTCTTGATGAAAGTGAAAGAGGAGAGTGAAAAAGTGGGCTTAAAGCTCAACATTCAGAAAACGAAGATCATGGCATCCGGTCCCACCACTTCATGGAAAATAGATGGGGAAACAGTGGAAACAGTGTCAGACTTTATTTTTGGGGGCTCCAAAATCACTACAGATGGTGACTGCAGCCATGAAATTAAAAGACGCTTACTCCTTGGAAGGAAAGTTATGACCAACCTAGATAACATATTCAAAAGCAGAGACATTACTTTGCCAACAAAGGTTCGTCTAGTCAAGGCTATGGTTTTTCCTGTGGTCATGTATGGATGTGAGAGTTGGACTGTGAAGAAGGCTGAGCGCCGAAGAATTGATGCTTTTGAACTGTGGTGTTGGAGAAGACTCTTGAGAGTCCCTTGGACTGCAAGGAGATCCAACCAGTCCATTCTAAAGGAGATCAGCCCTGGGATTTCTTTGGAAGGAATGATGCTAAAGCTGAAACTCCAGTACTATGGCCACCTCATGCAAAGAGTTGACTCATTGGAAAAGATTCTGATCCTGGGAGGGATTGAGGGCATGAGGAAAAAGGGGACGACAGAGGATGAGATGGCTGGATGGCATCACTGACTCGATGGACGTGAGTCTGGGTGAACTCCGGGAGTTGGTGATGGACAGGGAGGCCTGGTGTGCTGCGATTCATGGGGTCGCAAAGAGTCAGACACGACTGAGTGACTGATCTGATCTCTGATCTGAGCAGTGCATAACTTTTGGTCTGTTTGTTAAGGCCAGCTTTATATTTTGAAGAGAATAGTGGACTTTGTTATACAGATAACAGATCCCAGTCATTGTATTATTTAATATTTCTCACATTTTAGCTACATATTTATGTAAAGCTTAAGACAAATTATGTTTAAAAATATCATTCCAGTAACATGATTTATAAATATTAAAAAAGAAAAAAATCCCCAAACATTAAGGATTAAACTAACTGTAAAGTATTTGAGAGTCATTTAGGCTATTTATTTTAGGGGGTGAAAGAAGTTCTTCTTTTGATAGTCATTCTTTTGAGAAGGTAATTTTAAACTGTTCAGTCAAGATCACATAAAGCAATTTTTAATTATAAAAATTATGCAAAGCAGATATTCATTTAAAGATAAGTCTCCTTGAAAGTCAACAATGATAATATTCTCTTCTATAAGACAGGGAATGAAACATTTCTTCAGATATGAACATTTTACTTTTATTTTTTAAACTACAAAATGTCACTGGAAAAAGATTTTCACCCAATTACAGAAGACAAAAATGGCAGGACTAAGGGAGTTGTTGCATTGAGAGGGGTTGGCTTTGAACCATGCTGCAGTTCATTATCCTCTAATCAAACAGTCAAGTTTCCTCACCTCTAGAATTCACATTCTGCTGATTAGCATTTAAGTACATTAATTGGTTACAGTGTAATTTCTGGCTAGACCCATACTGAACAAAGAACTGTTACTGATGGCTCATTCACAGTTTTATTCCCTTTTGTGTAGTTGGCTAAGAGATTCCCTCCAGATTTCTCTGTCATCACCTATACAGCTCTCCCACTGGCTATAAAATTCTACAGCAGCTTGTAGGTAATTGATCAGACAAGTGAACTGTAAAATATTCATTTTCTACTTCAATAGCTAGATAAATCTCTTGGGAAGAGGATGAAAATATTGCTTATGCACATCAGGGTCGGGAGAGTAATAGCAAGGTTGCTGATAAGCAGGGGTCCACTGCAGAGCTAATACTTAATTCGGTGCTCTGCCAGAGACTGAAAGCGTGCAGCATCGCTTTGCCTGAAGCTACAAGTCTCATTATACACTCAACCTGAGGCATCAACATCAGTGCCCCAGTCCTGTTGCTCAAAGGATAGTGCTTCCTCTTTTAATTAATCAGGTTCATCTTGGCATAACATGCCAAATAGCCAATTAACACTTAGCTACTGTAACCAACATGCTAAACACTAAATTGCTAATGAAATGCGAGTGGGTAGAAAGGTAGCTGTGCAAAGGATGATGGGAAAGCAGGTTGTCTGATTTTTTTTGTATAGCACCTGTGTTCGCGTTTTTTTTTTTTTTTTTCCTTCTTCACTTCGTTTCTTTCCTCTCTGCCAACTTTTAAAAGAACTGTCACGGTGCTTTAATTGGAAATTGTTAGAAGTCGACAGCGTTCAGACCAGCTAAGCTAAAGCAAAAAGTAGTACGTTATTTTAATCTTTTGCTTTGTAGGTTGTAATAGTAAAAAATGCTAAGAGACATTTTCCTTGCTTTTGTCCCTATTTCCTATATGTTACCAACTTTTGAAGGAGTTTCAAATCAGTGAAATATAAACCATAAATAATTATTTTTCTACAGTCATCACTTTCACCTGGGTTTTGACTTATTTTTCTTTCCTGTTCTAATGAAATCTTGGGCAGATTCCAAATATGATCCAGACCCTTTGGTCATTAAAACAGTATACTTTATCATTTAAAGCATAATCTTGGTTTCAAACACATCTATTTCTCTATGTGTCGCAATGGCTTGGGTCCCTCCCCCTGCCCTTTGAAGCTTGGGCTCTCCAGTGTTGCTGATGGGGGGAGAAGAATGAGGACTAGTCATAGCTGTTCTTTTCCCTTCAGTGAGAGTCACCATTTCCTGGACTTACTCTGAGGAGGTACTGATGCTCTCTTTATGGAAGGTGTCCAAGTGACAGTTCTCAGATGAACACCCCACTGAGTTCTTTGGAGAGCCTGTGGAGTCTCACCACTTGATACTTCTCTATTGCAGAAAGCCCAGTTCTGGCTTGACTGCTTCCAAGGGTCTGCTCTTGCTGCAGTCCTCCCACCAGCAGGCAGCATTCTTGGATGAAATGCCAGCAAGACCATAAAGGCTTTTGTGATATCCACTGGACTTTGGCTGGAGAAGGAAATGGCAACCCACTCCAGTGGTCTTGCCTGGAGAATCCCAGGGATGGGGGAGACTGGTGGGCTGCCGTCTACGGGGTTGCACAGAGTCGGACACGACTGAAGTGACTTAGCAGCAGCAGCAGCTTGACTTTGGCAGAGAAACTCATGCATTCCTTCCCATACCACATGGCAGAGTATGAACAGCCCATCATCCCTTCTCTGTCCCTACTACCTCTCTTCACGTCTCCTCTTGCATGCTCAGAGAAGTGTAGGGTTTGCATGCTAAGCAGACATCCAGGTGAGGAGTGAAATGTTTATCCTGCTGATTTTGGGCAGTCTTATACTCTTTGCTTTACAAGTCATTTTCTTTCCTCTGGACTCCCCTGTTTTGAGATAGAAATGAAGCACGCTCCTCCTCTCTTTTTCTCATCAACTGAGTAGTGAGTTAAGCAATATGTCCTTCAGGAAGCACCCTGCACAACTTTCTCTATAAACCTGACGACTCTCTCCTCCAGTCTCCTCCCGCTCTTACAAAGAAAGCTATAGTCAGGGCTGAGAAAGTTTCTTTAACTCTTAGCAAACTGTGGTAAAATGTGCCTCCTCTTCTCTACATTCTGGTCAGTAATTGGTAGTTTGTGGAGTATTGTTTTTAGCTTTGAGCCACACTGATAATTCTGGGGCAACAAGAAAAAAAAAATCACTCCATATCCTTTTATATATCTAATCTGTGCTAAGAAGCTTAATAGAAAACTAAAAAGCAATCAGAAAATGCCTTCACTCTCTTCCATCTGGCTTTATTCTTTATATAACAAAGGGGAATTGGAAAGATAGGTAAAAACTAAAAGATAGTTTAAACAGTTTTCTTGTTTAAAATTGCATCTGGGTAGCTGAAGGATTAGGGTATATGGATTTTTCTCCCTGAACATGGGATTCTTTCCTATCACCCTGTTCTTCTATAAATTTCAAAGTCTAAGCTTTAGCACAGTAAATGCATACCTATATACTTTTTTTTTTTTCTGGTTCATATTCTTTGTGTTTTGGACTCATTGATTGTTGGAGAATTAAAGTGTCTTGTAAACATTCTGATATGGGTAGGCTCATTCCATTTTTAGGGAGAAAATTTTTAATAGCCAACCAAATATATTTTTGGTTCAATTTCCTTGTCATCAAATTCAGTAGAACTCCCTTTAAATTTTGGCAACAAATAAAAATGAATGAATGAATGAATGAACGAACAAACAAATGAATGTAGTTTCCACATTCTCCCCAGTTAAGAATATCAAAGGCAGATAGATGGGAGAAAGCACCCAAGCTAACTTGAGATGAAACATAATAAAATATGGGAAAATGGCTACTAGATTGATAGGCAGCAGTATCTGATGAAAGGGCAATCACATTTGGTTCTTCAAAGAGTTTTATATTTTACTTTGGTTCTACAATATATGTGTCACTTTCATAATTATTAAGAGTATTAAATGATATATTTTTAAAGACTGAAAGGTCACAGGCATATAAAGGCTTATATACTGAAAAAAGAAGAGATACCAAACTGTTAACCCTGATGAGTTAGTAGAAGCCATACAAATACTTTTCCTTTTTTCAAATTTTAATTATTTTTCAATTAAATGAACACACAGGTCTTTTCTAATAAGGAAATCAATTACTATTAAAATTAGTTTTATTTTTTCAGTAGTTCTTAAAGTTGACTAAAAGTGTAGTCACACTTTATGGCTCTGTTGAGGGAGCATTCGTCAGCTTCAGTCATATACTGGAATAAAATATTGTCAGTATTAGGTCAGTACAGAGTCCTAGGGAAGACAAATTGAACACCATAGGTTTTTAATACTAAAGCAAGTACATTAGAAAAGATGCAATAGTAATCCTACAAATAAAACAAGTAAATCAAAGGTTCTTAAAGCAGAATAGTTGCTCAGTTGTTAATCTAAGTTATAAATTTTGTCATTGTATATTATTTTCTGATAATTTAAAATAAATTCTAGGAATAAAAATTATAACCACTCAGTACTTTTTAATGTCCTCTAAGTATAGCAACCTACTCCAGTGTTCTTGCCTGGAGAATCCCAGGAATGGGGGAGCCTGGTGGGCTGCCGTCTATGGGGTTTCACAGAGTTGGACATGACTGAAGCGACTTAGCAGCAGCAGCAGCAGCAGGATGGTCTCAGAAATAGCTGAGCCTTTATGCTCCATGTGGTTGATTACCTTTCCACCTAAACAATTTCTTGATAAAATAAACTTAAAGCAAGATATTATTTTAATTCCCTTTATAATTCTCAAGTCCTTATTGTTATTGCATGCATTCTGATTTTTAATATTTTAACAGACTAGTTAAGGCACATAAAAAAAGAATCTACTAGTTCATGCAATCCATATCCTACCTAAGAAAAATTAAGTTTCCAACACACTTCCTATTTCCAGTTCCTCATATAAGGAATTTGAAAATTGTCACTCCATCCAAACAACAATCAAGAAGCTTAACAGGCTGAAAAAACCCAACAATTCTTCTAATTCCATCAGAGAGGTTCAGCCTTCTGTATTTGAGGTTTGCATCTGTAGATTCAAACAATTTTGAATCAATGCATGCCAACTCGCTTAAGTCATGTCTGACTCTTTTTGGCCCCTTGGCCTGTATCCCTACAAGCTCCTCTGTCCATGGAATTCTCCAGGCAAGAATACTGGAGTGGTTGCTATGCCCTCCTCCAGGGCAACTTCCTGACCCAGGAATAGAACCTGTGTTTCTTGAGGCTCCTGCTTTGCAGGAAGATTCTTTACACTGAGCCACCTGTATATACTATTGAGTTAAAAGAAAAAAAAATTCTTGGAGAAGTGGACCCATGCACTTCACATCCATGTTTCTCAAGGATCAAGTGTATATATACCTTGTCTTTGCATTGTCTTGCTATCTTATCTGTGTTATTCCTCATACTGTTTTAGTATTTTCAGTTCTTTTTTTTTTTTGTATCTTTTCCCCTCAATTCTCACATTTTATGCTGAGAGTCGGACACGACTGAGCGACTTCACTTTCACTTTTCACTTTCATGCATTGGAGAAGGAAATGGCAACCCACTCCAGTGTTCTTGACTGGAGAATCCCAGGGACGGGGGAGCCTGGTGGGCTGCCGTCTATGGGGATCCCACAGAGTCGGACACGACTGAGGCAACTTAGCAGCAGCAGCATGCTGTTCTTGTTTATTATTTCCGTCCCCTGCTTTATCTAATTATATGTTAAATCTACATATTCAGCTCCTAATTTTAGTTGCTATGTAATTTAAGTGTAGATTTCCTTTTGACCCTATTTTCATAGATTCTAGTTTTTTTAATTTGTTTTTCTATCTTATCTCTTTTCTTCTGATTATTAATAGCAATTATATCTAATTTCTTATATCCCCAGTGTCTGAATGAACTATAATCAGTTATTGTAGTATTTTTATTTTAATTCTCTCTACTCATATGTCTAGCAATTTTTAATCAATATAGTCATAATTTAAGAAAAAAGTAATCCCTGGGTATAGTTTTCTTCATTCAGAGAAGGTTAACATTTATTTCTGGTGGGTAGAGAAAACTTTTATTTTCTTAATTTAGTTAAAAAGTGAGTAGATTCAAGCTGAGTTTCAGAACTTTTAAAACCTTGTCTATTTACAATAAGTCCTAGAAAATTAGAGAGTCTCAACCTTGGTGGGTCCTAAGCCCTGATTTTTCTCTCTCCTGGATTTTAGGAAGGCTGTATGCATGGTTTAATTTTTCTTCCAGCTACCTGCACATTTCCATTTATGTGCTCAATCTCTATTACCCTTCTGATTCTTCACATAGCTCAGGGCAAACACTGCCCCAAACTGCTAGGCTAATAGGAATGCATTTCCAGTTCTTAGAGATCTTGGTGTGCTAAATTTTGGTGACTTAGTAGCTCTCCAATGACTTCAAAGCAACTTAATTTCCATATTATCAGTTTTTACTAAATTCTCTCAGCAAGATATTTATCTGATATAACTTAATCCATTATAGTGAAACTAGAGTTTCTCTTATTTTTTTCCTCTAACATCCAAAAAGTCACTCTGGATATTGTCTTCATTGGAACATCCGCTGGGGAAAATGAGTGAATCACTATCTCACACATCAAAACTGAGAAAAGGTTCTTGAGAATAGGGGTTGCATCTTATTTATCATTGAGCGTAGCATTTCTGACATTACAAATGGTGCACAAAAGACATTTGGCTTTTTGATTGAATTAAATTTCAGTGTTCAAACAAAAACCTTCATCTTGTTTGCAAAGAGGATTAAGATCATCTTAGCCTTTTCATTGTATCCTCTCTGAAGTACTATACTAACAATTGTCTATCAATATTTTTAATAGTATAGTGGGACTTGCCACCCTAGCAACTTTTGTACTGTACTCTTTTCTCAGTCTTAGTCTAGCTAGATCAGATCAGATCAGATCAGTCGCTCAGTCGTGTCCGACTCTTTGCGACCCCATGAATCGCAGCACGCCAGGCCTCCCTGTCCATCACCAACTCCCGGAGTTCACCCAGACTCACGTCCATCGAGTCAGTGATGCCATCCAGCCATCTCATCCTCTGTCGTCCCCTTCTCCTCCTGCCCCCAATCCCTCCCTCCTAAAATGACTTTATTTATTTAAGGCTGGTTTTCTCCTATGAAATTCACTTTTGCTAGTAAACTAAAATAATCAAATTCACTTAGTCCACAGACAAGTATCAGACCAATTTTGATATTTTTCATAATATTTGAAACAAATAGAAGCTAACCTTCTACAATTGCAATAGGGGTGGAGACCCTTAACCTTTTAGCTACAATACTTTGCCCACCTGATGTGAAGAGTTGAGTCATTGGAAAAGACCCTGATACTGGGAAAGATTAAGGGCGGGAGGAGAAGGGGATGACAGAGGGTGAGATGGTTGGATGGCATCACTGACTCAATGGACCTGAGTTTGAGCAAACTCTGGGACACAGGAAAGGACAGGGAAGCCTGGTGTGCGGCAGTCCATGGGGTCACAAAGAGTCAGACATGAATTAGCGACTGAACAACAATTTGTCCAGGACAGAATCTACCTTTCTCCTAAATGTAGTCCCATGTGCTTTGTCACCAGAGATGGATTCATTCTTCAAAGAAAAGAAAAAAAAATAAGCAGTCACAATTTTTTTAAGGAAATATAAAAAACAGATGTTAAAAAAGAGTATTTTTTTTGTTCAAATAGTTAAGTATAGAGGTACAAATTATGTAAAATAAAGTAAGTGATAAAGCTGAAGGGTTAGAATTATATTCTAAACTTCATCAGTCTTATTTCCTATGGGCTTGTTAGCATGAAAACTTTTTTTTTTAGCCAAAATATTAGAGCTATAATGTTCACTTATATAATACATGGAGTGAGAGAAATAAAAGTAGAAATGGTCAGCTTAATCTTCCCATCTTTAAGTATAGAATCAAGTAAAATATGATGCACTTAATATGCATTAATTACTGTATGCCAGCATCTTCATTGAGGATACTAATAAAATTCAGGAAAGAGTCTTATCAATGTGCAAATGTCGTATAGGAACTGAGATTTCTTTTTTAAAGTCGCTGTAACAGGTACAAGACTTTGCCTGAGGGTACTGTTTGCAGAATGAGAAACATTAAAATAGTCTGAAGGAAAAAAAAAGATCTTTCTCATCCTGTCCATATTCCTACTTTTAAAAAATAATATCTGAGAATCACTTCATTATTTTTAGTTATAATCAGTGTGCTTCTTAAATTTCAGTATGAATGAAGAAAATGTAGTTAGATTCAAATGTCATAATGATATAAAAAATCTACATTTTCAAGGGAAAATAGAAAATATATAGTGCTAAAAGAGACCTGAGACAACATTCTCCCCTCTTCCATTGACCTTAAGCTTACTAATCCCAACCTGAGTTATTTTGTGATTAAAAATATTAGTCCTTCAGGTTAAAATCTGTTATTTAATTCTCATCTTTTTATCCCTTTGGGTTTTGAATTCTACTTTTCTGACTGTGGTCCCACTATCCCATTGTACTTTTTGGAAATCTTGTTTTATGGCAAAGAGACTCCCACAGAGTCTTAAAGTATTGATGAAGCTAATAGCTCATGATTTTGACTGAAACTTGGAATTCCCTTGAAGATACTGCTTTCTGGCAGAATTCTTGACAGCATCACTTAATCCTAACAAAGATAGCAATTTTTCTGAACTTTAAATTTGGGACATCTATCTAAGATTACGGAAGCTGTTCATTGTTTCAGACTTTGCATGTATATGTGAATATGTGAGGAGTGGTTTTCTCTGAACTTTCAAGCTTCTGATATGTGAGGTTTAGAAATTGTGTTACATTTAAATATACAGAGTTTAATTGACTTATTTAGAATGTGTACACAATATAAATTCAGTATGAAGCTTATGATATTACATTATGGCCAGGACCAAAATTTGGTGATTAATCTGATATGTTTTCATTATGTGTGACCTTTTTCTGTACCAAATTCAGAGATATCCCAATTAGGGTGATATTTCTTATGAATATGTGTTAATTTAATGGCAAAGTCAAAAGGATAAAGAAGAAAATACATCTCACAGCTCTGTAAACTGAAAATGTAATTTATTTTTCATTGCAGTTTTTTTTTTTTTTCCCTTATTTTTCCATTTAGAATTCTAAATGTATAAAGTCTGTTATCACATTAACAAACATAAACTTAATACCATATTAATAAGTATAAAATTAATAAATCATACATTGAGTTTTAATAGATAACAGTATATATCTAGGAGATATTCAAATTAATCACAGGCAGATTATTCCACAACATCACCATAATCTAATATTTTTACGTGGTATTGTAGGTTGAATTGTCCAACCCTCCCCACCCCAACACTTGCCACCTTAACCCCTGTGAAGATACTGATGTTCTAACCTCTAGTACCTATGAATAAGATTTTAGTTGAAAATAGATGACTGGGCTAAGTAATCTTAGGGTCATTAAGGTGGGCCCAAATCCAACCACTCATAATAAAGATAATAATATTAGATATATATTTTGCAAATCAGTTTCATCTAAAGAATACAAGATTGGTTAAGTATTAGAAAACTAACTAATATACTTGTCACATAGAGGGATTAAAGGAAAAAAAAATCACATCATCACACAAATAGAGGCAGAGAAAGCATTTGATGCAAAATCAGTATTGATTCATAATAACAATCCCCAACTAGTATAGAAGGGAACTTATTTAATCTAAAAGAATAGGTATAATAAAACCATAGGAAGTACCATTCTTAATAATGATATGAAGAAAGCTTTCTATCTGAAATGGTAAACAACTCAGGGTAAACAACTTACTGTCCCCATTTTTTCCAAATTTCTTAGTAAATTAAGAAGTAGAACAAAATGAAAAATATGTGAATTTGGCAAGAAGAAATAAAAGTAATTGTTCATAAATATTCCAAAGATATTATTAATGTATACATAAAAAATTCCAAAGAATCTGGAAATGAATAATTGGAATAAAAGTAAGGTTTAATGATATAAAGTCAGTATATAAAAATGTATCATACTCCTATGTATAAGCAAAACTCAATTAGAATGTAAAAGTATTCCATTTATTATATTATAAAAATATTAAGTTTACAGATAATATTTTAAAGGAATATTTATATTACTCTTGAACCCCAAATTTTAAACTATCCAGTTATCTCAAGCATATATAAAATCTTTTTAAAAACTACTTGTATGGCAAAACCAATACATTATTGTAAAGTAATTAGCCTCAATTAAAATAAATAAATTTATATTAAAAAAATAAAACCACTTAACAAAAAAACAAATCTCAGCCTCATCATTTATAAAACATTTTCTGTAAATAAAATAATGAAGAGCTAATTAGTAACAAATATATAAATTAAAAATTCCTTTTTATGAAATATAAAATCATATCTAAATAGCCAATTAAGAGATAAAAGGAATATTAAAATTGCTTATTAAAAACAAGAAAAAACTCAGCAGTAGCCACAGGACTGGAAAAGGTCAGTTTTCATTCCAATCCCAAAGAAAGGCAATGCCAAAGAATGCTCAAACTACTGCACAATTGCACTCATCTCACACGCTAGTAAAGTAATGCTCAAAATTCTCCAAGCCAGGCTTCAGCAATATGTGAACGGTGAACTTCCTGATGTGCAAGCTGGTTTTAGAAAAGGCAGAGGAACCAGAGATCAAATTGCCAACATCTGCTGGATCATAGAAAAAGCAAGAGAGTTCCAGAAAAACATCTATTTCTGCTTTATTGACTATGCCAAAGCCTTTGAGTGTGTGGATCACAATAAACTGTGGAAAATTCTTCAAGAGATGGGAATACCAGACCACCTGATCTGCCTCTTGAGAAATCTGTATGCAGATCAGGAAGCAACAGTTAGAACTGGACATGGAACAACAGACTGGTTCCAAATAGGAAAAGGAGTACGTCACGGCTGTATATTGTCACCCTGCTTATTTAACTTTTATGCAGAGTACATCATGATAAACACTGGACTGGAAGAAACACAAGCTGGAATCAAGATTGTCAGGAGAAATACCAATAACCTCAGATATGCAGATGACACCACCCTTATGGCAGAAAGTGAAGAGGAACTCAAAAGCCTCTTGATGAAAGTGAAAGTGGAGAGTGAAAAAGTTGGCTTAAAGCTCAACTTTCAGAAAACGAAGATCATGGCATCTGGTCCCACCACTTCATGGAAAATAGATGGGGAAACAATGTCAGACTTTATTTTTCTGGGCTCCAAAATCACTACAGATGGTGACTGCAGCCATGAAATTAAAAGACGCTTACTCCTTGGAAGGAAAGTTATGACCAACCTAGATAGCATATTCAAAAGCAGAGATATTACTTTGTCAACAAAGGTTCGTCTAGTCAAGGCTATGGTTTTTCCTGTGGTCATGTATGGATGTGAGAGTTGGACTGTGAAGAAGGCTGAGCACCGAAGAATTGATGCTTTTGGACTGTGGTGTTGGAGAAGACTCTTGAGAGTCCCTTGGACTGCAAGGAGATCCAACCAGTCCATTCTGAAGGAGATCAGCCTTGGGATTTCTTTGGAAGGAATGATGCTAAAGCTGAAACTCCAGTACTTTGGCCACCTCATGCGAAGAGTTGACTCATTGGTAAAGACTCTGATGCTGGGAGGGATTGGGGGCAGGAGGAGAAGGGGACGACAGAGGATGAAGTGGCTGGATGGCATCACTGACTCGATGGACGTGAGTCAGTGAACTCCGGGAGTTGGTGATGGACAGGGAGGCCGGCGTGCTGCGATTCATGGGGTTGCAAAGAGTCGGACACGTCTGAGCGACTGAACTGAACTGAAGATAGTTCTGACTCAAAGAGTCAGACACAACTGAAGCAACTTAGCACACACACACACATGCAATAAGCAGCTAATACTTTACATTAATATTGGGCTTTCATTTATATATGTGTGTTTTTATTTCTAGAAGTTCTATTTATTTCAAATAATTTTATTCCTTTTTATAGTTTCTTATGATCTATATGTTTCTAAACTTGATTTTTGTAAATAAACTCTTTATTTTAGATAGCTTTAGATTTACCCCCCAAAATGCAAAAATAGTACAAAGAACTTCCACAACAGTTTTCACTATTATTAATATCTCATGCTACATTGGTTTCAACTAGTACCCCAATATTAATACATTATTAACTTAAGTACATAGTTAATTCAAATATTTAGCTTTTATCTAATGGCCTTTTACTGTTCCAGGGTTCTATTCAGAAACTCACATTATATTTAGTCATTATATCTTCTTGGGCATCACTTGATTGTGACAGGTTTTTATACTTTTTATATCTTTTATGTCCTTGACAGTTTTGTGGAGTGCTGATAAGATATTTTATAAAATGTGCCTCCATTGGTATTTGTGTGATGTTCATCTTATGGTTAGACTTGAGTTATATGTGCCTGATCAGTCGCTCAGCCATCTTTGAGTCTTTGCGACCCTGTGAAACTGTAGCCCAACAGACTCCTCTGTCCTTAGGATTTCCCAGGCAGGCACACTGGAGTGGGTTACCATTTCCTTCTCCAGGGGATCTTCCAGACCCAGGGTTAGACCCCACACCTCCTGCATTGGCAGGCAGATTCTTTACCACAAAGCCTCCAGAGTTATATATATATTTTGGGAGGAATACCACCGAGTTAAAGTGCCGTTTTACCACTTTGTAATAAGTGTAGTGTTCATTGCAGCATTATTTACAATAGCCAAGATACGGAAGCAACCTAAGGGTCAATCATAGATGAACGTACAAAGAAGATGACAACATGAATGAATCTAGAGTGTATTCAGTTCAGTTCAGTAACTCAGTCATGTCCGACTCTTTGAGACCCCATGAATCGCAGCACGCAAGGCTTCCCTGTCCATCACCAACTCCATCACTCAGACTCACGTCCATCCAGTCAGTGATGCCATCCAGCCATCTCATCCTCTGTCATCCCCTTCTCCTCCTGCCCCCAATCCCTCCCAGGATCAAAGTCTTTTCCAATGAATCAACTCTTCCATGAGGTGGCCAAAGTACTGGAGTCTCAGCTTTAGCACCATTCCTTCCAAAGAAATCCCAGGGCTGATCTCCTTCAGAATGGACTGGTTGGATCTCCTTGCAGTCCAAGGGACTCTCAAGAGTCTTCTCCAACACCACAGTTCAAAAGCATCAATTCTTCAGTGCTCAGCTTTCTTCACAGTCCAAATTAGGCTATATAAAATAAGTCAGACAGAGAAGGACAAATATCATATGATTTCACCTGAATGGAATTCTATAAACAAAAAAATGAGCAAACATAACAAAACAAAAACAAATCTATAGATAGAACAAATTGGTGGTTGCCAGAGGGGAGAGAGATGGGCAAAATAGGTGAAGCAGATTAATAGGTACAAACTTTTAGTTTTACAGTCAATAAGTCACAGGATTGTTCTGTACAAATCAGGAAATGTAGACAAAAATATAATAATAAGCTTTGTACAGTGATAGATGGTTACTAGACTTATTGTGATGATCATTTGGTAATGTATAAAAACTTCAAATCACTATATTGTATACCTGAAATGAAATAAATATTGTAAATCAGTTTTATCTCAATAACAAATTAACTAATTGATTAAAAAGTACATATTCAGTTCAGTTCAGTCACTCAGTTGTGTCCGACTCTTTGAGACCCCATGAACTGCAGCACACCAGGCCTCCCTGTCCATCACCAGCTCCCGGAGTTCACCAAACTCACATCCATCGAGTCAGTGATGCCATCCAGCCATCTCATCCTCTGTCATCCCCTTCTCCTCCTGTCCCCAATCCCTCCCAGCATCAAAGTCTTTTCCAGTGAGTCAGCTCTTAGCACGAGGTGGCCAAAGTACTGGAGTTTCAGCTTTAGCATCATTCCTTCCAAAGAAATCCCAGGGCTGATCTCCTTCAGAATGGACTGGTTGGATCTCCTTGCAGTCCAAGGGACTCTCAAGAGTCTTCTCCAACACTGCAGTTCAAAAGCATCAGTTCTTCGGTACTCAGCCTTCTTCACAGTCCAACTCTCACATCCATACATGACCACAGGAAAAACCATAGCCTTGACTAGACGAACTTTTGTTGGCAAAGTAATGTCTCCATCTTTGAATATTCTATCTAGGTTGGTCATAACTTTCCTTCCAAGGAGTAAGCGTCTTTTAATTTCATGGCTGCAGTCACCATCTGTAGTGATTTTCAAGCCCAGAAAAATAAAGTCTGACACTGTTTCCACTGTTTCTCCATCTATTTCCCATGAAGTGATGGGACTGGATGCCATGATCTTCGTTTTCTGAACATTGAGCTTTAAGCCAACTTTTTCACTCTCCTCTTTCACTTTCATCAAGAGGCTTTTGAGTTCCTCTTCACTTTCTGCCATAAGGGTGGTGTCATCTGCATATCTGAGGTTATTGATATTTCTCCCGGCAATCTTGATTCCAGCTTGTGCTTCTTCCAGTCCAGTGTTTCTCGTGGTGTACTCTGCATATAAGTTAAATAAACAGGGTGACAATATACAGCCTTGACGCATTCCTTTTCCTATTTGGAACCAGTCTGTTGTTCCATGTCCAGTTCTAATTGTTGCTTCCTGACCTGCATACAGGTTTCTCAGAGGCAGGTCAGGTGGTCTGGTATTCCCATCTCTTGAATTTTCCACAGTTTATTGTGATCCACACACTCAAAGGCTTTGGCATAGTCAATAAAGTAGAAATAGATGTTTTTCTGGGACTCTCTTGCTTTTTCCATTATCCAGCAGATGTTGGCAATTTGGTCTTGTACCTCTGCCTTTTCTAAAACCAGCTTGAATATCAGAAAGTTCATGGTTCACATATTGCTGAAGCCTGGCTTGGAGAATTTTGAGCATTACTTTACTAGCGTGTGAGATGAGTGCAATTGTGCAGTAGTTTGAGCATTCTTTGGCATTGCCTTTCTTTGGGATTGGAATGAAAACTGACCTTTTCCAGTCCTGTGGCCACTGCTGAGTTTTCCAGATTTGCTGGCATATTGAGTGCAGCACTTTCACAGCATCATCTTTCAAGATTTGAAAGAGCTCAACTGGAATTCCATCACCTCCACTAGCTTTGTTCATAGTGATGCTTTCTAAGGTCCACTTGACTTCACATTCCAGGATGTCTGGCTCTAGGTCAGTGATCACAGCATCGTGATTATCTGGGTCATTAAGATCTTTTTTGTACAGTTCTGTGTATTTTTGCCATCTCTTAATATCTTCTGCTTCTGTTAAGTCCATACCATTTCTGTCTTTTATCGAGCACATCTTTGCATGAAATGTTCCCTTCGTATCTCTAATTTTCTTGAAGAGATCTCTAGTCTTTCCCATTCTGTTGTTTTCCTCTATTTCTTTGCACTGGTCACTGAAGAAGGCTTTCTTATCTCTTCTTGCTATTCTTTGGAACTCTGCATTCAGATGCTTATATCTTTCCTTTTCTCCTTTGCTTTTCACTTCTCTTATTTTCACAGCTATTTGTAAGGCCTCCCCAGACAGCCATTTTGCTTTTTTGCATTTCTTTTCCATGGGGATGGTCTTGATCCCTGTCTCCTGTACAATGTCATGAACCTCCGTCCATAGTTCATCAGGCACTCTATCTATCAAATCTAGGCCCTTAAATCTATTTTTCACTTCCACTGTATAATCATAAGGGATTTAATTTAGGTCATACCTGAATGGTCTAGTGGTTTTCCCTACTTTCTTCAATTTAAGTCTGAATTTGGCAATAAGGAGTTCATGATCTGAGCCACAGTCAGCTCCTGGTCTTGTTTTTGCTGACTGTATAGAGAGCTTCTCCATCTTTGGCTGCAAAGAGTATAATCAATCTGATTTTGGTGTTGACCATCTGGTGATGTCCATGTATAGAGTCTTCTCTTGTGTTATTGGAAGAGGGTGTTTGCTATGACCAGTGCATTTTCTTGGCAAAACTCTATTAGTCTTTGCCCTAGTTCATTCCGTATTCCAAGGCCAAATTTTCCTGTTACTCCAGGTGTTTCTTGACTTCCTACTTTTGCATTCCAGTCCCCTATAATGAAAAGGACATCTTTTTTGGGTGTTAGTTCTAAAAGGTCTTGTAGGTCTTCATAGAACCATTCAACTTCAGCTTCTTCAGCATTACTGGTTGGGGCATAGACTTGGATTACTGTGATATTGAATGGTTTGCCTTGGAAATGAACAGAGATCATTCTGTCATTTTTGAGATTGCATTCAAGTACTGCATTTTGGACTCTTTTGTTGACCATGATGGCTACTCCGTTTCTTCTGAGGGATTCTGGCCCACAGTAGTAGATATAATGGTCATCTGAGTTAAATTCACCTATTCCAATCCATTTGAGTTCGCTGATTCCTAGAATGTCGAAGTTCACTCTTGCCATCTCCTGTTTGACCACTTCCAATTTGCCTTGATTCATGGACCTGACATTCCAGGTTCCTATGCAATATTGCTCTTTACAGCATCGGACCTTGCTTCTATCACCAGTCACATCCACAGCTGAGTATTCTTTTTGCTTTGGCTCCATCCCTTCATTCTTTCTGGAGTTATTTCTCCACTGATCTCTGTATACTATCCCATAATTTATTACTTTTTTTGAAGATTGCACATATTCATATTTTACATATTATATGTACATTCACTCTATCACAGACTTCATGTCATATCTAATTTATACATCTTTAAAAATTAGAGTATAGTTGATATATAATATTACAAGTATACAATATAGTGATTCACAATTTTTAAATGTTATACTTCATTTATAGTTATACAAAATATTTGCTATATTCCCTGTATTATAAAATATATACTTGTAACTTGTTGCTGTTGTTGTTCAGTCATCCAGTTATGTTTGACTTTTTGTGACCCCATGGACTGCCACATGCCAGGCCTTCCTGTCCCTCACCATCTCCAGGACTTTGCCCAAGTTCATGTTGGCACCCCACTCCAGTACTCTTGCTTGGAAAATCCCATGGATGGAGGAGCCTGTTAGCCTGCAATCTATGGGGTCGCTAAGAGTTGGACACAACTGAGCGACTTCACTTTCACTTTTCACTTTCATGCGTTGGAGAAGGAAATGGTAGCCCATTCCAGTGTTCTTGCCTGGAGAATCCCAGGGACGGGGGAGCCTGGTGGGCTGCTGTCTATGGGGTCGCACAGAGTTGGACACGACTGAAGTGACTCAGCATAGCATAGCATAGCATGTTCATTGCATCGGTGATGCTGTTCAGCCATCTCATCCTCTGATGCCCTCTTCTCCTTCTACCATCAGTCTTTCCCAGCATCAGGCACTTTTCCAATGAGTTGTCTATTCACATCAAATGACTGAAATACTGAAGCTTCAGCTTTAGTATCAGCCCTTCCAGTGAATATTCAGGGTTGATCCCCCTTAAGATTAACTGGTTTGATCTCCTTGCTGTCCAAGGGACTTTCAAGAGTCTTCTCCAGCACCACTGTTCGAAGGCATCAATTCTTTAGTGTTCTGCCTTCTTTATGATCCAGCTCTCACAGTTTTACGTGACCACTGGGAAGACCATAACCTGACTATATGGATCTTTGTCAGCAGAGTAATGTCTTTGCTTTTCTGTCTAGGTTTTTCTTACTGTCCTACCAAGAAGCAAACATCTGATTTCACAGCTGGTCACTATCTGCAGTGATTTTAGAGACCAAGAAGAGGAAGTCTGTCCCTCCTTTCACATTTTCCCCTTTGATATGCCATGCAGTAATGGGACCGGATGCCATGATCTTAGTTTTTTTAATATTTAGGCTTAAGCTGGCTCTCTCACTCTCTTCCTTTACCCTCATCAGGAGGCTCTTTAGTTCCTCTTCACTTTTTGTCATTAGAGTGGTATCATCACATATCTGAGGTTGTTGATGTTTCTCCTGCCTATCTTGATTTCATCTTGGAACTCATCCAGCCCAGCATTTCTCATGATGTGCTCATTGTATAGTTTAAACAAGCAGGGTCTCTATTCCTTTCTCGATCTTGGATCAATCAGTTGTTCCATACAGAGTTCTAACTGTTTCTTCTTGACCCACCTACAGGTTTCACTGGAGACAGGTAAGATAGTTTGGTATTCCCATCTCTCTAAGAACTTTCCATGGTTAGTCATGATCTACACAGTCAAAGGTTTTAGCATAGTCAATGAAACAGAGATAGATGTTTTTATGAAATTGCCTTGTTTTTTCCATAATCCAGCAAATGTTGGCAATTTGATATCTAGTCCCTTTACCTTTTTCTAAACACAGCTTGGACACCTGGAAGTTCTTGGTTCACATAGTGAGGAAGCCTAGCATGCAAGATTTTAAGTAGGACCTCACTAGCATGGGAGATGAGTGCATTTGTCTGATGGTTAGCACATTCTTTAATACTACCCTTCTTGGGAATTGCAATGAGGATTGACGTTTTCCAGTCCTATGGCCACTGCTGGGTCATCCAGATTTGCTGACATAATAAATGTAAAACGCTGATGGAATCCTCCTTTAGTGATTTGAATAGTTCTGCTGGAATTTCATCATATCCACTAGCTTTATTAACCGTAGTGCTTCTTAAGGCCCACTTGACTTTGCACTCCAGAATGTCTGGTTCTGGGTGACTAACCACACCATTGTAGTAATCTGGTTCATTACACCATCTTTTTTGTACAGTTCTTCCATGTACTCTTTCTATCTCTTCTTGATCTCTTCAGTATCTATTAGGTCCCTGCCATTTTTATCCTTTATTGTGCCCGTATTTGAGTAGAAAGTGCCTTTGATGTTTCCAACTTTCCTGAAGAGATCTCTACTCTTTCCCCTTTTGTTGTTTTCTTTTATTAAACACCACTCATTGCAGAAGGCCTTCTTGTCTCTTCCAGCTATTCTTTGAAACTCTGCATTTAATTGGATGTACCTTTCCCTCTCTCCCTTGCTTTTCACTTCTTTTCATTCTTCCACCGTTTGTAAAGCCTCCTCAGATAACCACTTTGCCTTCTTGCTTTTCTTTTTCTTTGGGATGGTTTTGTTTGCCACCTCCTGTACAATATACAGATTACAATATTACGGACACAGTGTTATCTAGATCTAGTCCCTTGAATCTATTCGTTACCTCTACTGTGAATTCATATAGGATTTCATTTAAGTTATACCTGCTGGTCTAGTGTTTTCCCAAGTTTTCTTTAGTTTAAGCCTGACTTTTGCAATGAGGAGGTGACGATCTGAGCCAGAGTCAGCTCCAGGTCTTGTGTTTGCTGACTGTATACAGCTTCTCCACCTTCGGCTACAAAGAATGTAATCAATTTGATTTCAGTATTGACCATTTGGTGATGTCCATGTGGAAAGTTCTCTCTTTTGTTGTTGAAAGAATATTTGTTATTACTAGTGCATTCTCTTGGCAGAATTCAGTTAGCCTTTGTCCTGCTTCATTCTGTAGCTTATTTTATACCCAATAGTTTGTACCTCTTAATCCCTTACTTGTGTATTGCCCTTCCTTCTATCCCTTTCCCAACTGGTAATTACCAGTTTGTTCTCTATATTTGTGATTTTGCTTCTTTTGTGTTATATTCACTAGTTTTTTATATTTTTTAGATTCCACATATAAGTGATCCAGTGTAGTATTTGTCATTCTTTGTCTGATCCATACTTTAAACCTACCTTATTTCATCATTATTATTGTAATCAGTTCAGTTCAGTTCAGTTGCTCAGTCATGTCTGACTCTTCGTGACCCCATGGACTGCAGCACACCAGGCCTCTCTGTCCATCACCAACTCCCAGAGTTTACCCAAACTCATGTCCATTGAGTTGGTGGTGTCATCCAACTATCTCATCCTCTGTCATCCCCTTCTCTTCCTGCCTTAAATCTTTCCCAGCATCAGGGTCTTTTCAAATGAATTGGCTTTTTACGTCAGGTGGCCAAAAACTTCATCAGCTTTTTGGCCACCTGATCATCACTGTTGCATCAACTTTAGCATCAGTCCTTCCAATGAACACCCAGGACTGATCTCCTTTAGCATGGACTGGTTGGATCTCCTTGCAGTCCAAGGGACTCTCAAGAATCTTCTCCAACACCACAGTTCAAAAGTATCAATTCTTTGGCACTCAGTTTTCTTTATAGTCCAACTCTCACATCCATACATGACTACTGGAAAAACTATAGCCTTGACTAGATGGATCTTTGTTGGCAAAGTAGTCTCTGCTTTTTAGTATGCTGTCTAGTTTGGTAATAACTTTCCTACCAAGGAGGAATGCAATGCAATTATTGCAATGGTTACTTCCAAATTAATATCTTTGTTATAGTGTTTAAATTTAATGTATTTTAAAAGAAATTATAGTATTTCAGGGAATTCCCTGGCAGTTCAGTAGTTAGGGGGTTTCAGCTCAGCTAGTAAAGAATCTGCCTGCAATGCGGGAGACCTGGGTTCAATCCCTGTGTTGGGAAGGTCCCCTGGGAAAGTGAAAGGCTACCCACTTCATTATTCTGGCCTGGAGAATTCCATGGAATGTATAGGCCATGGGATCACAAAGAGTCGGACACGACTGAGTGACTTTCACTTTTTACTTTCAGTGGTTAGAACTCTGTGCTTTAACTGCAGAGGGCCTGGATTCAATCCCTGGTCAGTGAGCTAAGATCCCACAAGTAATCCAGCAAGGTGAAAAAAATGAATACATTTTAAATAATTAAAATAAAAATTAAATAAACTGCAGTACTTCAAGTAGAAAAATTGTCAGCTAGGAAATGCAAAAATGAGGCACTTCAAATTGCATTTAAAGGATTGCATTCTAAAGGTAATAGAAGGGAATTTAAAACTTGATGTATGGATATAAAATGATGTTGCTATTTTGAAAGCATGTATATATCAATTTTCTTATTTTAAATGTAGGATATATAAGAAATATCTTTTAAATTTGCTTAAAAATTCTTTTAGCTAATTGAGTGTCTTGTCTTGAAATTATTTTAAAATTTTTTTCTTTTTGTCACCTACTTGGTATTACTTGAAACAAATCTAATGATGCAATTGCAGATCTGTGGTTTGTTTATTTTTATGGTAAACAACAATGGACAGTAGAAGATTTGTTCAAATATATAAAAATTTATACTAGATTTTCAAGGCATATTTGTAAGGGATGTCATAATCTGTGCTAATACATATTTATGTATTTGTAGATTGTCTATTGTAGAACATGTAATGGGAAATTTCTAGTGACCTAAAAGTCAAACAACCTCTTTAGCAGTCATAGCTTGATTTCTTAAATGTATATTTTAAATGGTAAGAAGATTTGAAATGAGTTTTTAACATTCTGGCTGTATAGCAAATCTCTTGTCTTCAGGTAAAAACTTTTAAGTTGTCTCTTGGGAAAAAAAAAAAAAACAAACAAACATCTCTTAGAAATAGGATGACTGACTTTTCACAGAATTTCATTAGAATTCACTTTGGATCATTCTAAATCCCATAGGGATTGCACAATTTTCAGTACATTTACAAAGGGACAGAATTATGTGGGGCAAATTCAAAAGGCAATTGTACAGTATTCCAAACAGAAGTCATTCTGGTTTCAGATTTAGATTAGTTTTTAATACCTCTGCATCTGTATGCTGCTGCTGCTGCTAAGTCACTTGAGTCGTGTCCCACTCTGTGCAACCCCATAGACAGCAGCCCACCAGGCTCCTCTATCCACGGGACTTTCCAGGTAAGAGTACTGGAGTGGGGTGCCATTGCCTTCTCTGTGCATCTGTATAGCATTGCATAATATTTAAGCAACTTTACAAACATTAATTCACTAACCTCAATCATCAGCCTGTTTTGAAAATGTGTTTATAAAGTGATTTGGGGATGACTGAGGGCCATTTAACTTGTTCCATGTTTCATGATTTGTTTGCTTCTGAGTCTCCTTCCTGGCCCTTTTCCCTTCTTTCTTTCCTTTTCTTCAGTTTTTATTTCTTCAATTATTCATTGAACATATATAGTGTGTTGGTAGCTGTGTTTAATGTAAAGAAGTAGAGCTATGATTCCTAGGTAATATCATAAAATACTATGACCTAATTGGGGATACATTGAAAAACATGAGAAGATAAATAATAGAAAGATGGGAATAGTCAAAATGACAATATAGTGACAATTTAGTGACACTTTCCAAATATAAACATAAAATATATATGCTTGGGTATAGCCACTTTCTACACATTATTATTTAAAGCATAATCCTATTACATGCAAGGGAGTTTAAGAAATGGATTAAAGACAATCTCTTTAACAAGTGGTGCTGGTAAAACTGGTCAACCACTTGTAAAAGAATGAAGCTAGAACACTTTCTAACACCATATACAAAAATAAATTCAAAATGGATTAAAGATCTAAACATAAGACCAGAAACTATAAAACTCCTAGAGGAGAACATAGGCAAAACACTCTCCGACATACATCACAGCAGGATCCTCTATGACCCATCTCCCAGAGTAATGGAAATAAAAGCAAAAATAAACAAATGGGACCTAATTAAACTTAAAAGCTTCTGCACAACAAAGGAAACTATAAGCATGGTGAAAAGACAGCGTTCAGAATGGGAGAAAATAATAGCAAATGAAGTAACTGACAAACAACTAATCTCAAAAATATACAAGCAACTCCTACAGCTCAACTCCAGAAAAATAAATGACCCAATCAAAAAATGGGCCAAAGAACTAAATAGACGTTTCTCCAAAGAAGACATACAGATGGCTAACAAACACATGAAAAGATGCTCAACATCACTCATTATCAGAGAAATGCAAATCAAAACCACTATGAGGAACCATTTCACACCAGTCAGAATGGCTGCGATCCAAAAGTCTACAAGTAATAAATGCTGGAGAGGGTGTGGAGAAAAGGGAACTCTCTTACACTGTTGGTGGGAATGCAAACTAGTACAGCCACTATGGAGAACAGTGTGGAGATTCCTTAAAAAACTGGAAATAGAACTGCCTTATGATCCAGCAATCCCACTGCTGGGCATACACGCTGAGGAAACCAGAAGGGAAAGAGACACGTGTACCCCAATGTTCATCGCAGCACTGTTTATAATAGCCAGGACATGGAAGCAACCTAGATGTCCATCAGCAGATGAATGGATAAGAAAGCTATGGCACATATACACAATGGAGTATTACTCAGCCATTAAAAAGAATACATTTGAATCAGTTCTAATGAGGTGGATGAAACTGGAGCCTATTATACAGAGTGAAGTAAGCCAGAAACAAAAACACCAATACAGTATACTAACGCATATATATGGAATTTAGAAAGATGGTAACAATAACCCTGTGTACAAGACAGCAAAAGAGACACTGATGTATAGAACAGTCTTATGGACTCTGTTGGAGAGGGAGAGGGTGGGAAGATTTGGGAGAATGGCTTTGAAACATGTAGAATATCATGTATGAAACGAGTCGCCAGTCCAGGTTCGATGCACGATACTGGATGCTTGGGGCTGGTGCACTGGGACGACCCAGAGGGATGGTATGGGGAGGGAGGAGGGAGGAGGGTTCAGGATGGGGAACACATGTATACCTGTGGCGGATTCATTTTGATACATGGCAAAACCAATACAATATTGTAAAGTTTAAAAATAAAATAAAATTAAAAAAAATAAAAAAGAACCATAAAATAAATAAATAAAAGCTAAAAACAAAAAAGAAATAGATCATAATGGGATGAGTTTAAAACTTTTCTTAAAGAGAATGTACGTTGTCAAAGTTTGGAGGTAGAAATAACTTGAAATACATAAAGAACAAAGTGGTCCTTCCAAGAAAACAAGCAATATGACAGATGAAATCACAGGCTAAAATGAGAAGAAATGTTTAGATGATAATGAATATATTTGCCTGGTTGGAAAACAAGGCTGTTTCGGTTTGTTTAATAAATTGTATGGGAGACAAGGCTGGAAAGAGTAGGCTCTTTGCATCAGGTGGCCAAAGTATTAGAGTTTCAGATTCAGCATCAGACCTTCCAATGAATATTCAGGACTGATTTCTTTTAGGGTTGACTGGTTTGGTCTCCTTTCAGTCCAAGGAACTCTCAAGAGTCTTCTCCAACACCACAGTTCAAAAGCATCAATTCTTTGGCACTCAGCCTTCTTTATGGTCCAGTTGTCACATCCATACATGACTACTGGAGAAACCATACCTTCGACTGCACAGACATTGTTGGCAAAGTAATGTCTCTGCTTTTTAATATGCTGTCTAGTTTTGTCATAGCTTTTCTTCCAAGGAGCAAGCATCTTTTAATTTCATGGCTGCAGTCACCATCTGTAGTGATTTTGGAGCCCGAGAAAATCAAGTCTGTCACTGTTTCCATTGTTTCCCCATCTATTTGCCATGAAGTGATGGCGCTAGATGCCATGATTTTTGTTTTTTGAATGTTGAGCTTTAAGTCAACTTTTTCACTCTCCTTTCAATTTCATCAAGAGGCTCTTTAGTTCCTTTTTGATTTCTGCCATGAGTGTGGTATCATCTGCATATCTGAGGTTACTGATATTTCTCCCAGCAATCTTGATTCCAGCTTGTGCTTCACCCAGCCCGACATTTTGCCTAATGTACTCTGCATATAAGTTAAATAAGCAAAGGGACAAATATACAGCCTTTACGTACTCCTTTCCCAATTTGGAACTAATCCATTGTTCCACGTCTGATTCTAACTTGCTTCTTGACCTGCATACATGTTTTTCAGGAGGCAGGTAAGGTGTTCTGGTATTCCCATTTAAGAATTTTCCAGTTTGTTGTGATCCACACAGTCAAAGACTTTAGCATAGTCAATGATGCAGAATTTTTTCTGGAATTCTCATGCTTTTTCTATGATCCAATGGATGTTGGCAATTTGATCTTTGGTTCCTCTGTCTTTTCTAAATCCAGCTAATGCATTAGGAATTTCTCTGTTCATGTAATCTTGAAGCCTAGCTTGGAGAATTTTGAGCATTTGTTTGCTAGTGTGTGAGATGAGTGCAATATAATAATTGCTTATTATGTTCATTTTTGTCATACATCAACATAAATCAGCCATAGGTATACATATGCCCCCTCCCCCTTGAACTTCCCTCCCACCTCCTACCCCATCCCACCCCTCTAGTTTGTCACAGAGCACCAGGTTTGAGATCCCTGAATCAGACAGCAAATTCCCACTGGCTATCTGTTTTACATACAGGAATGTATATTTTTCAGTGTTACTCTTTCTATTCATCTCTCACTCTAACTCTATCTTTAACATATTAAGGAAATGCCAAACTGTTTTCCAACATTGCTGCATCTTTTCACAGTGTATGAGAGTTTCTGTTTCTTTCATTAAATCTTGTTATTTCAAGCCTTTTTTTATATATATAATATATTCTAGTGGGTGAACAGTGGCATTCCATTGTGGAGTTTTGATTTGCATTTCCCTAATGACTAATGAATTTGCCAACAAAGGTCTGTCTAGTCAAAGCTATGGCTTTTCCAGTAATCATGTATGGATGTGAGAGTTGGACTATAAAGAAAGCTGAGTGCCAAAGAATTGATGCTTTTGAATTGCAGTGTTGGAGAAGACTCTTGAGAGCCCTTGTACAGCAAGGAGATCCAACCAGTCCATCCTAAAGGAAATCAGTCCTGAATATTCATTGGAAGGACTGATGCTGAAGCTGAAACTCCAATACTTTGGCCACCTGATACAAAGAACTGACTCATTTGAAAGGACCCTGATGCTGGGAAAGGTTGAAGGCAGGAGGAGAAGGCAATGACAGAGGAAGAGATGGTTGGATGGCATCACTGACTCAATGGACGTGAGTTTGAGTAAACTCCGGGAGTTAGTGGTAGACAGGGAAGCCTGGCATGCTGCGGTCCGTGGGGTCACAAAGAATTGGACATGACTGAGCTACTGAACTGAACTGAACTGAATGACTAATGATGGGCTTTCCTGGTGGCTCAGTGGTAAAGAATCTGCCTGTCAATGTAGGAGATGCAGATTCGATCCCTGTGTCAGGCAGATCCCCTGGCAGAGGAAATGGCAACCCACTCCAGTATTCTTGCCTTGGGAATCCCAGGGACAGAGGAGCCTGGTGGGCTACAATCCATGGGGTTGCAGAAGAGTTGGACATGAATTAGCAACCAAATAACAAAAACAACAAAGGACCAGGGATATTGAGCGTGTTTCCATGTGTTCATTGCCATTTGTGTATCTTCTTTGGAGAAATATCTATTCTGATCCTTAACTAATTTTTAACTGGATTATTTAGCTTATTATTATTGTGCTGTACATTATGTATATTTTGGACATAAGTCCTTTATAAGATATATGATTTGAAAATATTTTATCAGATTCCATGTAGTAGTTTTAGATTTATCCATGCAGATATGGATGGATACACACACACATATTTGCTTCTAACTGTTGCATGGCATCTCATGGTAGTCTTCTATCACATGTTATCTATTTGATTCTCTTGTGATGACATCTATAACTTATTACTGTCACAAATAATGATGCAATAAACATCTTTACAGAATTTTGTTATGTATATCTTAGGGATATGTGTCCAAATGAAAATTACCAATATAGTTGCTTTTTGAATAGTTTCCACAATGGATATGCTATCCTAGACTCTCACTAGCAGTGTGTGAAGGGACCTATATCATGTGTTCTATATCCATACCAAAAATCAAAATTATACATCTTTCTATTTTTCCTTATACAATGAAAACTTGCTGTTGGAATTTGTAGTTTTTTTTATTTCCTCTCTTAATTTTGTAGTTTCAAAAATGTAGTAAGCTTCCTAAGATTTACCATGTTCATTTACAAAATAAAGCAAATAATATCTCTTTTATAAGGTGTAAGAAATAAATGAAATTATGCATAATACCCTTTTCAGTGCTGGACACACAGTAAGCACTCAAAACTATCAGGTCTTGTTATTTTTAGCATTACTGTGTTGAAAACTATAAGGACCTTTGCAAATAGTGCTGGCTTGAAAAGAATAAAAATAGAATATTAGTTTCTCAGAAAATGGTAGATGATGCTTCTTTTCTGGTGTTCCAGCCTTCAAGTGTGTCCTCTCTGCTCACTTGACTTTTATTTCTTTTCTCCAGTGTTTCTGACTTTTAATCTGACAAAATAGATCCTTTCTGCTTTGCCTATGTAACTAATTTGATTACAGTGCCATCAGAGATGGTCTAAGGCACTGTTGACAGCCTCTCCACCAAGGCTGAATCCCAGAACCAACCTCAGTGAGATTAAAAGTTTGTACCTTGAGAATAATGGAAAATAGTCTTAGAGCGTAGACTCTTGAACAATGTTGCCTGAGTTCAGATCTCAACACTATCATCTAGTAACTGTGTCATTTTTGATAAACACTTGACTGCTTTGAGCTTCAGATTACTCATTGTAAATCGGAGATCATAATAGTGCTGGTAGTGCGGACCTCAAACAGTGTCCATGAGGATGAAAAGTAAACACTTACTCCCTGCCCAACAGTAAACAAGTCCCACTTATACTTCTGATGCTGCTACTAATGATAATGATTATTATAGAGGGCATTTTAAGTATCCAATAATTGACTGAGAGCAGCTTGTATTCATAATACACATCAGATCCTATGCATATGATGATTTCCGCTTGTATCTAGATAGCCATTATTTAGCTTTAGGTTATAGCAGCTAGTGCTGAAGTCAGGATTGCTCTTACTTCCACAGTCAGTCAAGTACAATTTTACCTTGGAGCTTTAGCATGGAGCTCTACCTTGGAAGATGCAAGTGGGAACCTTTCTTTTCACCTTGTTAATAGTCTTTCTCAATCCTAGCACATTTGTCAGCTTTATGTATCAACCACACTCAGTACTCCAAGTTAGGCAATACTATGCAATATACAATATATATGTGGCAACTTAAATAAGTGTCTTTAGAGAGTAAGAGATGATTAAGAATGTGATTTGCAAGCCAACTTGCAGTTTAAATGAAAGGGGAGGAAAAAGCAGAAGAGCAAAGGAAGAAACTCAGCTTGCCCAACCACATATAGACTCAGTTAATGTGGAAAGCCAGGTTAAAAACTTAATAATATTGATCTCCCAAGGGTTTTTTGTAGCTGACTTAATTAGTGTTTATTAACCACTGTCCACCAAATGTTTGTCTAACACCTTAAAAGTCTATCTCAGTAGCTATAATCTCTGCTAGTGCTAAAAAATGCTTCCCTATCATGCCTGCTCCAGCGGAATTTAATTTGTATCTACTTACCTAATGTTCAAACAATGAGCTAAAAAGTGAAAGATTCATCAATCAATCGGGTTTTTTTCCCCATAAGATTAAACAAATTACCTAATACTATTTTCTTTACTAACTTGAATTAAAAAAAAATAGGCTTGTAAAATAGTATCAGTACATCTTTGATGAAAAGAGAACAAAACATGCTTTAATCAGCTTGTGGTGAATTTTAAACACTTTATTATAAACCTGCAAAAAAAAAAAAATGAGTCTGTAAGATAATCTATACAGAAATAAAGATTAGAGGTGATTGACTACCTTTAGAGGAAATGAGAGCAAATACTTGATAAAAAGCCTTATAAAGATTAAATTTTAGCCTAAAAGTGTCTTCGTAAATTTTTAAATTTTCTTAGATTCATAGAGAGAAAAGGAAGAGGAAGAACAGGAGGGAGAAGAAGAAAATGAGAGAAAGAAAAGGAATGGAAGAGAGAGAGAGGAAGGGAATAATTATATGCTCAGTACTCTTAGTCCACCTTCTGCTGCAGTCTAAGCAGTAGAAAGTCTTTGATGGTATCTATGGTTCTCCATCAAATAGCACCAACATTCAGAACATTTGCCAGGTGAAGTAAAGATCAATGAAGAGTGTTAGAAAGAAAAAGTGACAGTTAAAGTAATAAACTAATATTTATTGATTACCATGCGTCAGATATGGAACAAAGCATTTTTTCATCTTTTGACTAACTGGCTTCCTGCCATTCCTCCATCCTCACTCATAAGCTAGATATTAGTATTCAACTTTCAAAAATAAAAATAAATAAATGAAAGCAGGGCTAAGATATCTTACTCAGTGTCACATATTTTGAAGGTAGAGTTTTCTGAAACTGAAGCCATATCTGTCTGACTCTGAAACTTACATTCTTTACATCACATCTTGCTGCTAAGAGTCAACTGCTCTGCCGATTCACAAATGATTTTTTAATGGTCAGATTAATCTGTGCCTTATCCAGAGTTAATTTCAGCTCTTAAGGGGAAACTCCAAGTTTCCTGGCCAGTTTTGACCCCAGAAAAGGGGCTGGAATATGTAGTAACTGAATTGAGTGATTAACCTGATTTGACCTTAAAAAATTTTTTTTCTTTTTATTGAAATTTAGTTGCTTTACAATATTGCATTGGTTTCTGCCATATATCAATAGGAATCAGCCACAGGTATATATATGTCCCCTCCCTCCTGAACTCGCCTCCCATCTCACACCTCATCACACCCCTCTAGTTGTCACAGAGCACTGGGTTGAGCTCCCTGTGTCACACAGCAAATTCCCACTTGCTATCCATTTTACATACAGTAATGTATGTTTCCATACTATTCTCTCAATTCAGACCAACCTCTCTTTCCTCTACTGTTTCCACAAGTCTGTTCTCTATGTCTGCATCTCCACTGTTGCCCTGCAAGTGGGTTCATCAATAGCATCTTTCTAGATTCTATACTCATGTGTCAATATACAATATTTGTCTTTCTCTTTCTGACTTCATTCTCTCTGCATAATAGGCTCTAGGTTCATCCACCTCATTAGGACTGACTCAAATGCATTCCTTTTTATAGCTGAGTAATATTCCATTGTATATATGTACCACAGTTTCTGTATCCATCTTTCTGCTGATGGATTTCCCCAAAGGAAATATACAGATAGCCAACAAACACGTGAACAGATGCTCAACATGGTTCATTATTAGAGAAATGTAAATATAAACTACAATGAATCATCACCTCACACCAATCAGAATGGCCATCATTAAAAAATCTAAAAACAGTAAATGCTGTTGAGGATGTGGAGTAAAGGGAACCATCGTGCACTGTTGGTGGGAGTGTATATTGATACAGCCACTATAGAGAATAGTACTGAGATTCTTTTAAAAACTAGGAATAGAACTACCATACGACCCAACAATCCCACAACTGGGCATATAACCTGAGGAAACTGTAACTGAAAGAGACACATGTACTCCAGTGTTCACTGATTTGACCTTTAAAATAGCTAAAATGATTTGTCTGTGATGTAATGGCAGTAATAGCAACAATTGAGTTTGAGTTGATAGACCAGATTAATTGCTTAGGGATTTCCTTTTTAGGTTACATGTATACATTCTTTGGAGTTCAGCTAAGTTATATGGCAATTTGTATAGGAGTCACCAAAAGTTATAGCCGGGTTTCTTCATTTGTCAATTCACTCATTTACTCAATTTGGCAACCTCTATTACAGGCATATGGTAGTCGATGTTAGATGAGCCAGACAAAGTCTTTTTGCTAAAGGAGCTCACATCTACTAAAAGATACAAATAATAAAATTCATGATCTCAGCACAATGCCATAAATATTGATAGAGTTATACAGAAAACAATATGAAGAGTTTTATAACTTTTGGAAGTGTCATAAAATATTTCAGTAAGAAAAATCCTTGATTAAAATACCGAGGGATACTTTATACAGAAGCATTCTGGGGGAATTCTGGGAACTGAAAAGGCATCCAGGAAAAAAAATAGTATAGCATTTTTAGTAAATGACATACAGTTTGATAGGTTTGGAGGCTGCTGGAAAGTGAAAAAGAAAGGTGACAGAGAATACATAGTAATGAGAAACCATGAAATGTTAAATAATATATGGGTAAATTATTTATGCAAATTAGAAAAAATAAATATTAATATATGCTACTTTTGTTTTTCCTACTCTTTTTTTAAATGTTAACACAAACACTTTTGTTGACTCACCTAACATAAACATGTTTTTTCAGTTTTTAAGTGATTCTGTGTGATCAAAAATATGATTTGGTGACTATTATTTCTGCTCAGACATTGATGTTATAAGAAAGCATCTCAGAATGAATTAATAGAGTTTCAAATTGAGAAAATAACTTGATTCAACAATATTTAGGAGATTTCCCTCTGGTTTATAGTTTTTTAATAGGTGTTTGGGAGTATAGACCCATTGGCTTTTGAAACTGTCTTGAGTAAAAAAAGAAATCTTAAGTGAGCATTATTCTATTACCAGAAAAAGCTAAATGTGTTTAATTTTGCATGATCAAATATATTATTAAATAAAGATACTTTACACAAATGTGTTCAAAACTAAGGCAGGCATAAAAGATGCAATTGTTTGAGAAAATGAATATGCAGTCTTAAAAATTAATGTAGCACATTACTGCTTATCTTTGTTCACCAAAACATTCTCAATATCCTTTGCTTTATATGAATTCTCAATTGTCTGTATATAAGATGTCATTTTTTAAATTGTTCAATTTTCTACTGCATAAAAAGATTTTGGCTACTACTAATGTGGGTCCTTGGATGTAAAATATCTTGCTGCTGCTGCTGCTGCTAAATTGCTTCAGTCATGTCCAACTCTGTGCGACCCCATAGATGGCAGCCCACCAGGCTCTGCCGTCCTTGGGGTTCTCCAGGCAAGAACACTGGAGTGGGTTGCCACTTCCTTCTCCAATGCATGAAAGTGGAAAGTGAAAGTGAAGTCGCTCAGTCATGTTCAACTCTTAGTGACCCCATAGATGGCAGCCCACCAGGCTCCTCCATCCATGGGATTTTCCAAGCAAGAATACTGGAGTGGGTTGCCATTGCCTTCTCCATGTAAAATGTCCTAGAAGGAACTTGAATGCCATTACCCAAGTTTGGAAAGATCACATGTGGATGTATAAAATCTGTGATTGGTAATTTCAGTTGCTTAGAATATAAAGCCTAGGAGGTTCTGAGGTTTAAATTTCAGTTATCTGAGCTCTACTAATAATTTGAAAACAGGATTGATTTTCCAAGTCAGTCATTCTATGAATGGGTATTATTGGTCACTATAGATCTTGGGTAGATATCTGGATGTGTCAGCATAAAGGCATAGCTGCTACCAGAAAACAATCCAATATATGATTTCTTCTGAGAGCATATAAAGAAGAAGAGCTCCATAAGAAATACTGAGCATATTATAGTGATATCATAATCAACTTCATTTTATTTAGGGTTGAACTCAAGGTTCAGCATTAGAGTTTAAGAAATTAAAACTCTCTGAGCCAAAAGTTGATAATCCATGTGAGAAAAGGGGTTGTGTATGTGCAAGGTCATCCTTCCCAGTTTTATTAATCTTTATTCATTATCCCTTTTCTTTTTAATGTTCAAGATTTTAGCCGCTAAATAATATCATTGGTTGTATACTTAAACTGATAGCTTCCTCTTTCTCCCAAATCTGTATTTCCCTCAAAGGGACAAAGGTAGATTTGTCCTTGGGAGGAAAAAAGGAAAACAGAGCAGGGGGAGTCAAAGCGTGATTCTTGACATTGCACAACACTCATGATTGTCTCTAGGGATGGGAGCCCTGGTGGTTCAGACAGTAAAGTGTCTGTCTACAATGCAGGAGACCTGGGTTCAATCCCTGGGTAGGGAAGTTCCCTGGAGAAGGAAAAGGCAACCCACTCCAGTACTCTTGGCTAGAAAATCCCATGGACAGAGGAGCCTGGTGTCCAAGGGGTCACAGAGAGTCAGACACGACTGAACGACTTCACTTGCACTTTGTTGAGGACTGTGTATATGGCAAGATCTTGCTTCCATGAACTGTGTTGTGAAAAGCACGTGTATATCTATGTATGACCTTATTTTTTGCTTATCTAAAAGAACATTGTTCTTTCATCCATGTGAATGTAACAGAATAAAAGTGTGGCACATGTAGAATTGTTTTGGAAAATATACTAATTTAGTAGATTTGAGTCTTGCTCAAACTTCTTGATAAAGCATACTTTTCCCAATGTTTTTCTGTTTCTGTATAAATTTGATTAGGTTTAACTTTCTAACTCCAAGGGGAAATGAAGTGAACAGTCTGACATGGAGCACACTATGCTGCATTTTTTGTCTGTGTCTGAGTCTGTGCATTTTAGAATCCAAAAAGTTTGAGATTTTTCATAGTTTAAGACCCAATAAGGTTATAAACCACCCCTTTATTATAAAATGATTTTTAAACATATTCTACTTAACTATGGTAGTATTTACTCCATATTTTTTTTTGCAATTTTTATAATTTAATTAAGGATATTTTTCTAAATTTATAATCTGGCTTGGGCAAGATAGGATTAAAACTGCTATTTTTTAAAAAAAAAAAAGAGATTTACAGGTAATCATACAGTACATTATGTCTATATATTTATAGATAATCATACAGTATATTATGTTTCTACATATTCATTCACAATTAATTCAATAACCATACTTATCTCTGCTAAGAAGAGGATTGATAAAATTATATAGTTGATTTGGTCCAGAGAAGAATTTGCATATTGGTTTAAATTAGATTCTCCTGAAAATATGAGTCTGAATTTCTGTTTGCTTTGGCCTGTCTGTTGTCAGAATGAGTGAGTAGGTAGATAGAGGTTTTTGACTTGCCTGAAACCTACAAATTAATAGGATTTAAGAGAAAATATGGACATAATTGAAAATTGGTAAGGGTGGAGGGGCCTTAAAGGCCAGACCTGTTAGAAGGAGAGAGGAGGGACTTCAGATTAGATTCACTGCATGTTTATGTTGAGTGAGAGACTTATTTTCATTCCATCAGGTATTTTATGAAATTGTTTTATAACAATTTTTCCCATAAAAATTATAGGTCAATGTTGCTGTTGCTGCTGCTAAGTCACTTCAGTAGTGTCTGACTCTGTATGACCCCAGAGACGGCAGCCTACCAGGGTCCTCTGTCCCTGGGATTCTCCAGGCAAGAACACTGGAGTGGGTTGCCATTTCCTTCTTGGGTTACACTGATCTTAATTGTATAGAATTTTATAATAATCTTGTATAAATGTATCTTTGACAGCTTTAGAAAATTTGACCAATTTCATTGTTTTCCTGAAAAAAAAAAATCATGATTTAAAAAAATATTACAAAGTGAAATTCTAGTTTAGGGAAAGTCTAGTCTAGTCTATTTTGAAACTAAGTTGGATAGACATGAATTTGTTGTCAAAAGGACAGTGTTTTTATATTTGGCAATTGTGAAATAGAAAAATTTACCAATTGTGTGAAAAGATGAAGAGCTCTACAGATTGAAGATGAAAATTAATAAACTGTATAGAACAGAGAAGAGATATGGATATAATAACTCTGGAAAAATATTGGACATATGGTGAAATGAAATACACAATATTACTCACTCTTATGAGAAACACTAATGTATGTGTAGATATATACATACACACAAACATATATGTGTGTGTATATAGTGTGTGTGCATATATATATATATATATATACACATATATGTGTGTGTGTATACATATATATATCCCAAGTCTCACCTGGAGAATAAGCATAGAGTTTGCAACTGAGCACAGAACTGACATTTTTGTCTAATAGATTTTAGTTTCTGGAAGGCTTAGAACTTCTGACACTTAAGTCTATTCTCTTTCAGATCATGGATTACTTCTGTGCTGTGCTTTCAGCTGCTATTCTGAAAGTTGAACTAATGGGTCACTGGACAGCTGTAATTGCTATTTTTACACTAGGGTGAAATCATACTGTCTATGATTTTACTCATTGGTTCTAATTTATTGGCAAGACACAGAATAGCTTTCCTTTCTCTCAATAGACTACCCCTCAAATCAAGACCTGTAGTTATTAAGTTTTTGAAGTTTGACTTTCTTTGTTTTAATATGACAAAGTGCTTTTAACCATTTCTTAGTGTGTTTCCTTTACCACCTAGATGTTATCTGATCTTCAAAGCTTCGTCTCAAAATGTGCCACTGAGAAACGAAGACACTATTCCAGATGACATCTAAGAAGGGCAGTCAAAAATATAAGTGTATTTTTAGTCAAGCCATCATTCAACAGGTGAATTTCAAACTTGTGGCTGACTAAAACTGCTCTAATGTATCTCACATAAACTTTGGCTAAACTAAGCCTAAATTGATGCCATGTTTGCAAAATGCATTTCTTTTTTGAACTTGAAATTAAAGTGTGCCTTAATTTTCACTAAATTTTATCTTTTGAACTTTAGCCCCTATTTTTATGATCTAAGGAAATTTAGTCTTAATTCAAGTATTCTAACAATTCCTCTTAATATTTTCTTCTAAAACTTTATATATTATACATTCCATGTCTTCGAACAGTGTGGAGGACTGCTTAGTGTGTGGAGATCAATCTATTGATTGACATTTTGGGTACATAAGCATTGAGTCAGTTATCAAATCCCATCTAATGTTTTCACCTTGTCCTTATAGATATAATTATAAACTGATAACTCAATGGCTCAGCAGGTAAAGAATCCACCTGCAGTGCAGGAGACACAGGGTTTGATCCCTGGTTGGGAAGATCCCCTGGAGAAGGAAATGGCAACCCACTCCAGTATTCTTGCCTGGAAAATCCCACGGACAGAGGAGCCTGACTGTAGAGGGCTACAGTCCAATGGATCACAAAGAGTCAAATGTGACGAAATATGAACATGAACAATGAACTATATATAAACTGACAAAAGTTTTACTGAACTCAAGATGCTGCATTTTTCTAAAATAATAGATCATATTAGAGGATGAGTGTGGAGAAGGCAATGGCACCCCACTCCAGTACTCTTGCCTGGAAAATCCCATGGACGGAGGAGCCTGAGGGGCTGCAGTCCATGGGGTTGCTGAGGGTCAGACACGACTGAGCGACTTCACTTTCACTTTCACTTTCTTGCATTGGAGAAGGAAATGGCAACCCACTCCAGTGTTCTTGCCTGGAGAATCCCAGGGACGGGGGAGCCTGGTGGGCTGCCGTCTATGGGGTTGCACAGAGTCGGACACGACTGAAGTGACTTAGCAGTAGCAGAGGATGAGTGAGTGAGTGAAAGTTGCTCAGTCGTGTCCGACTCTTTGTGACCCCAAGGACTATACAGTCCATGGAATTCTCCAGGCCAGAATACTGGACTGGGTTGCCATTTCCTTCTCCAATATTAGAGGATATTTGGTTTTTAATAGAACTTTTTAAAAGGCTCATGTTAGCACTAAATAAACATTCTATATATTTCATCCATGCTTACAAATAATCTTTTGAAAACCCTCAGACTCTCTCAAACTTGACAGTCCTACATCCCAGTAATCTAATATGTCTGACCCTATAACCCTGCAACTATTTCAGGTTTTCAGGATGCTGCCGCAAGAACTTGGTTCAAAACTATAACCAGAATGGGTATGCTGTATAGCAATTTGTCTGAATTAAATCCAGGTAGCCATTTTGGAGTCATATCATTTGAGCTTTTCTGTAATTCCAGGAAATTGCAGTAGGATTAAGTGATCAAGTGCTGTATCCGTCAGCAACCCAGTCAGAAACACAGACTTTTGAAACTGGATAATTCAGGAAGATTTACTCAAAGAGATTATTTATAAAGGTAATCCCAGGGGGACCACAGTGGATAGTAAAGCCTACCTGTTTACCAGCTCTGCCTTGAGATGACAAGGGTACTGAGTCCTTACCATGATTCAACAGGAAACCAGAAGATGCAGGAACATGATGATATGGTCCATACTGGCCAGGAAGCACTCTAAGGCGTAGAGAAGGGTGAGTAAGGGAGAGGAAGGAACCGGAGATGAAGCAAAAACTTTCAGCATCATTTTATTGGCCTATAAAAGATCAAACTGACAGATAGATATGGTAATAGATATTAAAATAATTCATGTTGTATGCTCCCATCTCCTGTGAGGCCTATAACCATCCTGTCGTTTTATATCTTCTCAGTGGTCTGTCATGTCCTTCTCACTGGATTTTCTTCCTTAGTTTACTCATAACTGAGAGTTTCAGCTATTTTATTTACTCTTTAGCTTAAGTGACAGAGTCAGGGATCCAACTGAGACATCTCCAATTGCAAACTATATTATTTTACTAATGTAATAAGCTCTTTGGAATGCAATGTTTTCATTTGTGAAATGAGGATTAACCGACATAGATGTATTTAAAATGCATTCAACATTTAGCATTTAACTCAATTTTATTCTAAATATTAATGGCACTATAAGCCATTAAAGGACTACTTGTAAACTTGTATCTATAGAAAGAACTACTTGTAAACTTGTGCTTGGTCACTGTTTTTCAGTCACTAAGTCATGTCCAACTCTTTGTGACTTCATGGACTGCAGCACAACAGGCCTCCTTGTCCTTCACTGTCTCCCAGAGTTTGCTCAAATTGGTGTCCATTGAGTTGACTATTTGGGAGCAATTTTATTTTTTCCTTTGAAGCTTTACAGAATTTCAAGAATACATAGGTTTTTATTTTTTCCTGGAGATACCAAGTATGTTAAACATCAAGCAGAGATTGCAAAGGATTCCACACTGAGATACACTTTCAAAACAATTTAGCCACTTTGAAATGTAAATGCAATAAGCAAAGGCAACACTGACACAGTTACTGTACTCTACCCAGAGCCCTAAGTGGGTGCAAATGAGCTCTCTTTGTGATAAGAACCTGCACCTATTGGACAGTGGTGTTTGGAAGTAGCCTGCCAGCAAATCCTAAAATAGCTGGAATGAGAAGAATATATTAAATTGTGAAGGGAGATTCAAGTGATATCTACCCGTTGATGCACATTTGTAATCATGGGTTTAAGTCTGTATAGCCTAAGGGGTTCCCATTATTTTTGTTTAGTGATACCACTCCTCCACTTTGGCCATGCCAATCAAGACCTGTACTATCAGAATTCTTTGATATGGACTTCCCGTGTCACAGTCTGTTGTTGAGAGGGAAACTCTCAATATGATCTGAGACTGTATTTCAAGTATTCCTGCAGATAAATAATTATTTTACTACTTATCTTTTTCTAGACAATAGGTTTTGAGTTTCTTATAATTCAACCAGCTTTTAAGTATTACTCCCAAATAAAACATTAAAATTAAATCTTAATTTACTCTGTTGTGTATATGTAAAGAGCTCTCACTTAGGAGCTAATGAATTTGAGCACCATTCTAATTTTCATTTGGAAAGGGAAGATGTATTTGTACTTCAGCAAGTTTTATCAGAGTAAGACATAGTAATACTTTAAACGAGAGCTTGAGTTAGAATTTCTATAATAAAACATCACTCCTTAAGTAATTATCTGGCATAGAAAGGTCTTGAAACACTTTCAAATAACATGTAAAATCGATTTCTAAAATTGTATTTGTCATAGTTGTTAAATGTAAATAATACTAGAATATATTCAAAATTGAGGGCTTCCCTGATAGCTCAGTTGGTAAAGAATCCGCCTGCAATGTGGGAGACGTGGCTTTGATCTCTGGGTTGGGAAGATCCCCTGGAGAAGGCAAAGGCTACCCATTCCAGTATCCTGGCCTGAAAAATTCCATGGACTGTGTAGCCCGTGGGGTCACAAAGAGTCGGGCACAGTGCTACCGCTACTACAGAAGATTTAGAATAAATATTTATTAAGAAGTACCAAGATTATTCTAAGAGTTAATATTCAAAGTACTAAGGCTGAGTAGAGGTTCTAACTAACAAGAAGTGATTTTGACTATTAACAACTCATAGGACTGAAAAGGGGGGTGCCACATGTTTATAAGCCTTGGTGGGAGCTATCAATACATTTTCTATTTTTGCAGATGAAGAACTAAAACTTCAAAAGATAAAACAATTTCTCCAAAGTCTCCAGCCAATATAAGATCAAAACCTTGTCTATTGAACCTAAATTGAGCTAACTCTTGAACCTGTGCTCTAACTACTACAAAGATATTATCAAACTCTGTATAGGGTTTGGCAAGTGTGAAACAATGTGTATTGGACATCTTGTCTTGGACTTGCCTATAATATCAACATAGCCTAGAAAATTTAGGCATGGCTTTAGTATTTGTAATCTAACACTTTAATTTTCAAAATAAGAAGTCAAAATCTAAAGAAAAAAAGTGATGTTCTTTTGTTCAGTCTCTTGTCGCCAAATCTAATTTTTGTATGTTAAATATTTGAAATATCTTCTTATCTATTAATGTTGAGCTTGTTGATAGAAACACTAGGTGATGAACACAGTATCTCAAGATGATTGATTGCCTACAAGATATTCAGCATTTCAAACGTATAGATAAACCAATTTATAGAATAAACTGAAATATCTTTTTCTTTGGTAAACTTAACCCCATAGGTAGTTCAGTCTAGTTCAGTTGCTCAGTTGTGTCCAACTCTTTGCGACCCCATGGACTGCAGCACAGCAGGCTTCCCTGTCCATCACCATCTCCCAGAGCTTGCTCAAACTCACATCCATTGAGTCAGTGATGCCATCCAACCATCTCATCCTCTGTCATCCCCTTCTCCTCCTGCCCTCAATCTTTCCCAGCATCAGGGGCCATTCAAACAAGTCAGTTTTTCGTGTGAGGTGGCCAAAGTATTAGAACTTTAGTATGAGTCCTTCCAATGAATATTCAGGACTGATTTCCTTTACGACTGACTGATTTGTTCTCCTTGCAGTCCAAAGGACTTTCAGGAGTCTTTTCCAATACCACAGTTCAAAAGCATCAATTCTTCAGCACTTAGACTTCTTTATGATCCTAGTCTCAGATCCATATATTACTGGAAAAACCATAACTTTGACTATGTAGACCTTTGTCAACAAAGTAAGGTCTCTGCTGTTTAATATGCTGTCTAGGTTGGTCATAACTTTTCTTCCAAGGAGCAAGCATCATTTAATTCATGGCTGCAGTCACCATCTGCAGTGATTTTGGAGCCCAAGTAAAGAAAGGCTGTCACTGTTTCCATTGTTTCTTTGCCATGATCTTATCCCAAAGATAAGCATGAAATATATCAGAAGACTGTGAGGTGGTTAAACTTACCTTTTTCACATTGTTTCAGCAAAAATGAAAGGATTGTTAATAAAGCAGATGAGTCAAGTAAGTCTGACCAATAGATAGCCAGAGATTGACCTCATATATAGCCTTCCACATGGTCTGAGCTTTTCAAAAGTGAAAAAATGAGAAGGCTCAGGTTCCAAGGAAACGTTGTAGATAAGTTCTTTCTTTTGTAACTAAAAATCTTTGCCTTTTAAATGAGGCTTTATAGATGCCTGACATAGCATAGCCTCACTTTATTCCTTTCTTATTATATCATCCATACTTTCAGTCTACATTTACATTGTTAAAGACAAGACAACAGGCCCCACATGGAGTCAGTCATACTAGGTCCCACATCACCAAGACTTAATTATTGCTTCTACCTTTCCCAGAAATGGAATCTTAAATTGGTCGGTCAGAAACTTCCTGATCACCCTACTTAGGTGAGTTTCCTTGTAGACCTCAGCAATTCTCTCAAGGAACGCAACTTTGCAATGCATGCTCAATTACTCAGTCATGTCCAATTGTTTGCGACCCCATAGACTGTAGACTGCCAGACTCTGTCCATGAAATTTTCCAGGCAAGAATACTGGAGTGGGTTTCCATTTCCTTCTTCAGGGGATCTTCCTGACCCAGGGATCAAACCTGCGTCTCCTTTATTGGCAGGCAGATTCTTTACCAGTGCACCCACCTGGGAAACCAAATTTGCAATGACCAACCTACTTTTTTGCCTACAATAACTCCCTTGTTCCTGTTCCATTTTGCTTATAAAAGTCTTTCATTTTGTACAGCTCTTTAGGGCTCCTTTCTATTTGCTTAGATGGCATATTGCACAATTCTGAAAAGCTGAACAAAACCAAAAATATCTTTAAAATTTGCTCAGTTGAACTATTTTTTTTTTTATAAAAACATAAAAAGTCTATATCTTTTGGATTTAAAAACTCAGGCCATTCCTTTTGCAAATCTAAACTGCTTTATTCCTTGATAAATCTTCCCCTGATTACTTTCCTTTTGTGTTTCCTGTGCCTGAGTTGAAATAATGAGAAGATGTTAGGGAATAGCTGAACATTATTCCCTTAAGCATCAGTTAAAAATAAATTGCCATCTAGTGATACGGTTGGCAACCCACTCCTGTATTCTTGACTAGAGAATCCTGTGGACAGAGGAGCCTGGTGGGCTACAGTTGAGAGGGTTGCACAGAGTCAGACATGACTGAAGCAACTTGGCATGCATGCATACATTGGAGAAGGAAATGGCAACCCACTCCAGTATTCTTGCCTGGAGAATCCCAGGGACAGAGGAGCCTGGTGGGTTGCTGTTTATGGGGTCGCACAGAGTCGGACACAACTTCAGCTGGACACTTAGCAGCAGCAGCAGGGATAAGATAGGCAAATCTACTCTCTTGAGCTAACTTGTTTGACTTGAGGAGTCAAAGCATTTATGGAGTTGTGATGAGCTTCAAATTTTGGCCTGTGTTGACTACCTGGGCTGTTGAGGACTGTCTTAGGGAGCCAAATAAGAATTTTTAAATTAAAAACAACAAAATTCTAATGCCACTTAACCATTTTTTTCTTTTATGCCATTTGCTGTCCTTTGATTTCTCTTTTCAATGCCTCTCCTCTTTTCCCCGTAAATACAAGATTCCCCCAATGATTCACCCCATAAATACATCTACAGGCAAACATTCTAACAGGAACAAAAAAACTTTTTCTTCATGAATATACATTAAAATGGAGTGAAGCACTCCTTCCTACATATTTAACTGCCAGTATTCATTGTCTCGGAGAAGGCAATGGCACCCCACTCCAGTACACTTGCCTGGAAAATCCCATGGACAGAGGAGCCTGGTAGGCTGCAGTACATGGGGTCGCTAAGAGTCGGGCACGACTGAGCGACTTCACTTTCACTTTTCACTTTCATGCATTGGAGAAGGAAATGGCAACCCACTCCAGTGTTCTTGCCTGGAGAATCCCAGGGACAGAGGAGCCTGGTGGGCTGCCGTCTATGGGGTCGCACAGAGTCGGACACGACTTAAGTGACTTAGCAGCAGCAGCATTCATTGTCTAGTAGAATATTGGATTATTTTATTCAAGGCTTCCTGTTCAAAAATCAATGTTCTGCTAAACTGAGTGGACTGACAGTAGTGTGAGGCTTGCTAGACCAACAGACAACTGGATTGCCCTTAGATTTGAAATCCAAGGCTGCTCCTGATTATGGTGAAGGGTAAATAAAGAAGGAAAAAATACAATTATATATGTTTCATTTACAGTCATGAGGACTTTCATGAAATTTTTTGTGAAAGAAGAAATATAGCTCAAGCTCAATAGGATATTAATTCAAATAAAGGGATTAAATTATCTCTTAATTACTTTTAGGGATGGATGAACTTGGCCATATTTGGGGTGTATTGAGTATCTCAAATGTTTTCCCAAATGTCTGGAGTTTAAAAAAAAACATCTTCCTCAGCTACCTTTGTTTTAAAGATCTTGCGTAATTTATGGTAAACCCAAATGAAAATATTTTAATTTCATTTGCAACTAAGAAAACATTTGCTTTTTATGCTTTTTCTTATTAATGTTTGAAATTTAGTTTCAGTCAAGGGCTAAGACTTCTAGATGTTTTACATGTAATAGAAAAACATTTATATTCAGGAAATAATTATAAACTTTGCTACATGAATATCACACTTATTATCAATGAGGAGGAAGGAAATTTTAAAAGACTATACGTTATGCAGGGCCATGTTGATATTATTTTAGACAGCCTATTACTTTGAATAAGAGCCTTTCTAGTACTAGAATTTACAACATAAAACATTTTAAATAAAAGTTTAACTAAATTAATTTCACTTTTCTGTCAATATTTTTGCAAAGATTCATTTTTATCACACTTTTATAGTGTAAACAAAAATAATATTTTTAAATTACATATTTGGTACCAATTTATGTCTATTTGGAATTGAAAATATTGGCAAATTTCTTATTTAAAACATAAACATAATTGATAATTTTATATGTATAGATATGGGTATATATATTGTGAATGTGTATGTATATATTCACTATATATATACATATATATGTCTAGATACATACACAACATAGTGATTGTATATATGTATATATTCACTATATATACACACAAATATACATATTTTTTCACTCACACAAACATACACATTCTAAGAGCAATATCACAAGAGTGACCAAAAAGGCTACTTTTTGTCCTATACTCAGACCTCTTGTAAAAAACTATTTCTTCTCAATCAACCTTTTTTTGTCATTGTTCTTTACTTTGAGGACTTATTTGCAATCCTATTAGAGTACCTACCACATAGTGAACAAAATACTCTCTCTGTTGATGCAATAATATTCTTCTGTAAAAACAGTCATCCTACCTGTGAATAAAGCAATTCAGTTCATGTTTTCTATTGCTGTGGCTTTCCATAAAATGGCAAATACCATTTTCTACAAGAGATACATGTTACAGATCATCAAAAACAACATCAAGGATTCATTTTCACTTATATAGCAGAAATATCATTTTTACTAATTTTCCCATCAATGCACCTCAGAGTATTTTATCTAGTCTAATAGTCTTTTCAGAGAGGAAATATTATGTTTCATCTAAAATACACTTTCACATGTAGGGATAAATGTGAAAATCGATAATCAACTAAACTGAGGTTAATTTATTTCTGAGATGAAAAAAAAATTATTGGTGACCATTAGACATTCAGCTCTGTCAGGAGGCATCCCTGGCATCAGAGCCAATGTATTTTCATCTAAATACTTAGCTAACTCTTCCTCAGTCTGGGTTCCACCACTTGAATATAGCAAACCCTCAGATCTGCTGTGACTGGGCTATGGTATAGGATTTCCAAAATCCATCTCTACAGTGTTCAGACAGTCCCTGTAGAGAGAATACACGTGCAACTACCAGAGTTTTTTTAACTAATTTGAAGTTAAGATGTGCTAAGTTTTGAGGAAATTAAAAGAAGTTGACACACTACTTTTAACTTCTCTTAAAAAATGTATGGCTTTCCTGGTGGTTCAGTTGGTAAAGAGACTACTTGTATGCAGAAGATCCAGGTTCAATCCCTGATTTGGGAAGATGTCCTGGAGAAGGAGCACATAACTTTATTTCCTTGTTTTTCTTACTTATTCCAAATCATTTCTACATTTGACTTAAGAAGTTATATTTTTGTGATAATTTGGTTTGTTGGTAACTTTATTGTTCTATTGGCTCTGTTTTTAGTTACCAGATGGAATGACCTCTAAGCAAAAACAGAAGCTTTGAAAATAATTATTTGCTCAAAACTGATGAAGATATAGGGACCTTGGAGAAATTGGTATAACGGTCCCAGTGTATGCCATTACAAAGATAACCATTAAAATCCACATGCAATATTGAACCTATGTTGTATTAATTTTCCTCTTTTAATAAAAAGGTACTATTGGCTCACACCTTTGTGCTCAGTAGACTCTTAAGTTCTTCTTATTTATGGCAATTCCTTTTTACCTTTTTCATGCTGCAATTTTGGGCTCGTTTTTTGAGTTATTTTCATTTCCTAAAGTTAAAACACCACGATGTCTCTTACTGCTTTTACAGAAATGCATGTTTTATTTGGCCCCATATCATTGAAGACAGGTTCAATGAAACCTGGAACTGGTGAAAACATTTACTAATCTTCTACTGCTATTTGCAGTTGGAGGCAACTGTCTCCTTATATTCCTTTCCTAGTCAACTCAGTGAAAATTAAAATTGACAGAAACAATTTCTAGAAGGAAAGTGGAAAAAATGAACAAAGGAGTTGAAAATATATATCCTGTTTTCTTACATTAAGGCCACAGTATGCTGTTGCAAGTTTGTTTCTATTTTAATGATATTTCAAATATATAAAGTGCATATATTCAAATTACAAAAAGGAAATCAATATAAAGTACCTTTTTTGAATGCTAGGGCAAAAGCCATTTGGAATAGTTCATTATGTACAGTCTATATGTGAGTCAGTTGGTTATCAAAAGCCATAGTTATAAGAGGTAATATGAATGGACATGAGATGAAAAGAGTTTTAAGATCACAGTGCATTAAAATTTACAAAACACCTTGCTTTACCATGGTTTTTCAATGGTGTAGGTCAAGTAATCTGTATAGCATTACAGGAGGTCCTACAGCATTATTCTGATCTTTTCATATCTGTACAATGAGTATTTTGCTTAAACTATAAGTGAAAAACATGGTTGGCTGAAAAGAAATTTAGTGGGCAAATCTCATGCTTCAGGGTTTCATATCCTGATGTTACTTCTTTCCACTAAAAACCTACAGCAAAAAGCTGCAAACCAGTATCCCTCTGGACAGTTTAAAAGCAAATTTCTGGCTGTTTCCCTGGTGGCTCAGATGGTAAAGAATTTGCCTGCAATGTGGGAGATCTAGGTTCAATCCCTGGGTCAGGAAGATACCTGCAGAAGGGAATGGGAACCCACTCCAGTATTCTTGCCTGGGAAATCCCATGGACAGAGCAGCCTGGTGGGCTACAGTCCATAGGGTCACGAAGCGTTGGGCCCAATTAAGTGACTAACACTTTCACACTTTGTGGTTGTTTGTCATGCACATTTAGGAAGTTTTACCCATTTATATGGATTATACATTAAAGTTATGCATTACTTTAAAAAAGCTGGGGACAACACTGGAGTCACATTCCTCAAATGTAGTGTTGACTGAGGTTAAGTATTTCTGATAGAGAAGAAAAATTTCTTGTTTACATAGTTTGCAAATGCTTACTAAATTAATGTATCAATGCATTTGCAGAAATGTTTTTTTTATGTCAAATGATATTTATTATTTGTTCTCAAGTAATTTTGAAAATTATTTTGGAGGAAGCCCTTCAACACAATGGATAATTCTATTAACTATTTTTAGAAAACTGAATAAAATATTTTACAATTTTCATGATTGATACATAGTGAAGTTAACAAATAATTGCAAGAAACATGTTTAGTTATATGTAAGCATGTTATTTTATGTTAAATTTTATTTTAATTACATCTTTAATAGTGAACATATATAAAGATAATTTTGTTTTCTCTCATATCTTTCCTATAAATTGCTTTATTTATTTAATGATAAATTACTCTAATTTGTAAATATAGATGCTAAAATGTACATTTCATTTCAGATTTAATTTTGGAATTAAATATACAGGTTGAAATTTAAATACCTATACAAAATAAGATACACTGATATAAAAATCTTATTTTTTTAGAATTCTAATATTTTGTGCTAAAATGATTTTCACATTTTTTGCTTTTTTTTTGTATTTTAAAAAGTGAGAATGTTTTGATTATTTGTAAGTGCTTTTCAAATCAGTCAGTTCAGTCAGTCCTCAGTCGTGTCTGGCTCTTTGTGACCCCATGAACTGCAGCAGCACACCAGGATTCCCTGTCCTTCACCAACTCCCAGAGTTTGCTCAAACTTATGTCCATTGAGTCAGTGATGCCACCCAACCATCTCATCCACTGTCATCCCCTTCTCCGCCTGCCTTCAATCTTGCCAAGCATCAGGTCTTTTCCACTGAGTCAGTTCTTTGCATCAGGTGGCCAAAGTATTGGAGTTCCAGCTTCAACATCAGTCCTTCCAAAGAAGATTCTGTATTATTTCCTTTGGGCCTGACTGGTTTGATATCCTTGAAGTCCAAGGGACTCTCAAGAGTCTTCTCCAACACCACGGTTCAAGAGCATCAATTCTTTGGCACTCAGCTTTCTTTATGGTCCAACTCTCACATCCATACATGACCACTAGAAAAACCATAGCTTTGACTAGATGGACCTTTGTTGGGAAAGCAATGTCTCTGCTTTTTAATATGCTGTCTAGGTTGGTCATAACTTTCCTTCCAAGGAGCAAGCATCTCTTAATTTCATGGCTACAGTCAATAGCCATGATTCTGTAGTGATTTTGGAGGCCAAGAAAATAAAGTCTGTCACTGTTTCTATTGTTTCCCCATCTATTTGCCATGAAATCATGGGACCAGATGCCATGATCTTCGTTTTCTGAATGCAAAGTTTTAAGCCAACTTTTCCACGCTCCTCTTTCACTTTCATCAAGAGGCTCTTTAGTTCTTCTTCACTTTCTGCCATGAGGGTGATGTCATCTGCATATCTGAGGTTATTGGTATTTCTCCTGGCAATCTTGATTCCAGCTTGTGCTTCACCCAGCCCAGCATTTCTCATGATGTACTCTGCATATAAGTTAAATAAGCAGGGTGACAATATATAGCCTTGACGTACTCCTTTCCCTATTTGGAACCAGTCTGTTGTTCCATGTCCAGTTCTAACTGTTGCTTCTTGAGCTGCATAAAAATTTCAAATAACACTTTGCAAATGTGGGCAGTCTTGAATCTTATAAATGAAAACAATAACAAATTGGATATAACCATGTTTCTTTGTTTATGAGATATTGCAATTTGATGTCCCATAGATTTTGACCACAAAACACAGTTTATGACATGATTGAGATTATCTTGAAGTTAGTTTGCAAAATATTTACAATTTTATATTTCTCTAACTTGTTTTCTAACATTACTCTTCTTTACATTACAAACCATATTCTATTTTGTCATAAGTTATGCAACAGTATTTGACCAAGATAAAAATTGTCAGTTTTTAAAGAAAATATTCAAATAGATATCACAGTGAAAATATCTGCACCATGCAATGCTGCTCAGGTCAATACATGTTAAAAATCATCTGAGTGCACCAGCCCCAAGCATCCTATATCCTGCATCAAACCTGGACTGACGATTTGTTTCTTATATGATATTATACATGTTTCAATGCCGCCGTTCTCCCAAATCATCCCCCTCTTCCCTCTCCCACAGAGTCCAAAAGCCTGTTCTATACATCTGTGTCTCTTTTGCTGTCTCACATACATGGTTATTGTTACCATCTTTCTAAATTCCATATATATGTGTTAGTATACTGTATTGGTGTTTTTCTTTCTGGCTTACTTCACTCTGTATAATAGGCTCCAGTTTCATCCACCTCATTAGAACTGATTCAAATGTATTCTTTTTAATGGCTGAGTAATACTCCATTGTGTATACATACCACAGCTTTCTTATCCATTCATCTGCTGATGGACATCTAGGTTGCTTCCATGTCCTGGCTGTTATAAACAGTGCTGTGATGAACATTGAGGTACATGTGTCTCTTTCAATTCTGATTTCCTCGGTATGTATGCCCAGCAGTGGGATTGCTGGGTTGTATGGCAGTTCTATTTCCAATTTTTAAGGAATCTCCACACTGTTCTCCATAGTGGCTGTACTAGTTTGCATTCCCACCAACAGTGTAAGAGGGTTCCCTTTTCTCCACACCCTCTCCAGCATTTGTTGCTTGTAGAATTTGGATCTCAGCCATTCTGACTGGCGTCAGGATTAAATGCAATAAACTATCTTGGTTTGGATGTTGCACAGAAAATGATTATTAGTGGAAAAACTGGAAAAATCCAAATAAATTCTGTAGTTTAAAAAAAAAAAAGAAATGATCTGAGGGCACAGGCACTTGCAGACACATCTTGTCTTCAAAAATGCCAGCTATGATCACTTAATATGCATTATATGATCCATAACACATAATGCAAACAGCTTGGTTTGTTTTGAAGAGAAAAAAATCAAATTTATTAATTAAATAAAGAGACATTATCAACATTCCTTATCACCCTTCATCCACTACCACCACCACCAACTTGGTCCAAAAATTATTAGTCCATTACTCAAAATTCTAGATTACCATTTATGACCAGAGTCAGAAACATTTCAAGTCATCAAAATATATTTTAACATCCATGTTATGATTTGTATCTCATTCTTTACCCATTTGTTAGTACAACACAATAGTCTAAAGTAAGCCTTGGGGAGACGAAGGAGAATTAAAGTCTTTGAACAGTCTAGAAATTATGCCCAAAACTCCAAGTACTAGAAGTCAGTCCATGTTACAGACTGTCCAGGGCTTTCTTGACTGACTTTTTTTCTTTCCTGCCTTCCTTTCTTGAAGATCATGGCCTATGGTCCCAACACTTCATGGGAAATAGACAGGGAAACAGTGGAAACAGTGTCAGACTTTATTTTTTTGGGCTCCAAAATCACTGCAGATGGTGACTGCAGCCATGAAATTAAAAGACGCTTACTCCTTGGAAGGAAAGTTATGACCAACCTAGATAGCATATTGTAAAGCAGAGACATTACTTTACCAACAAAGGTCCATCTATTCAAGGCTATGGTTTCTCCAGTGGTCATGTATAGATGTGAGAGTTGGACTGTGAAGAAAGCTGAGTGCTGAAGAATTGATGCTCTTGAACTGTGGTGTTGGAGAAGACTCTTGAGAGTCCCTTGGACTGCAAGATGATCCAACCAGTCCATTCTAAAGGAGATCAGATGAAACTGGAGCCTATTATACAGAGTGAAGTAAGCCAGAAGGAAAAACATAAATACAGTATACTAACGCATATATATGGAATTTAGAAAGATGGTAACAAAACCCGGTGTACGAGACAGCAAAAGAGACACTGATGTATAGAACAGTCTTATGGACTCTGTGGGAGAGGGAGAGGGTGGGAAGATTTGGGAGAATGACATTGAAACATGTAAAATATCATGTAAGAAACGAGTTGCCAGTCCAGGTTCAATACAGGATACTGGATGCTTGGGGCTAGTGCACTGGGAGGACCCAGAGGGATGGTATGGGGAGGGAGGAGGGTTCAGGATGGGGAACACATGTATACCTGTGGTGGATTCATTTTGATATTTGGCAAAACTAATACAATTATGTAAAGTTTAAAAATAAAATTAAATTAAAAAAAAAAATAAAGGAGATCAGCCCTGGGATTTCTTTGAAAAGAATGATGCTAAAGCTGAAACTCCAGTACTTTGGCCACCTCATGCAAAGAGTTGACTCACTGGAAAAGACCCTGATGATGGGAGGGATTGGGGGCATGAGGAAGAGGGGACGACAGAGGATGAGATGGCTGGATGGCATCACTGACTCGATGGACATGAGTTTGAGTGAACTCTGGGAGATGGTGATGGACAGGGAGGCCTGGTGTGGTGCGATTCATGGGGTCGCAGAGAGTAGGACACGTCTGAGCGACTGAACTGAACTTTCTTTAATTTTATTTATTTAGTTATTTATCATTGAAACAGTTGCAGTTCAATATTATATCATTCACAGGTGTACAATATAGTGATTCACAATTTTTAAAAGTTGCATTCCATTTATTATTATTACAAAATATTGGCTGTATTCCCTGTGTTATAAACTATATCCCTGTAGCTTATTTTATACATAGCAGTTTGTACCTCTTGTTCCACTACACTTATATTACCCCTCCTATTCCCTCTCCCTACTGGTAACTACCAGTTTGTTGGCTATATCTGTGATCTCACTTTTTCTTTCTTTGGTTAAATAAACATCTGTTTCTGCTTTATTGACTATGCCAAAGCCTTTGACTGTGTGGATCACAATAAACTGTGGAAAATTCTGAAAGAGATGGGAATACCAGACCACCTGACCTGCCTCTTGAGAAACCTATATGCAGGTCAGGAAGCAACAGTTAGAACTGGACATGGAACAACAGACTTGTTCCAAATAAGAAAAGGAGTATGTCAAGGCTGTATATTGTCACCCTGCTTATTTAACTTATATGCAGAGTACATCATGAGAAACGCTGGGCTGGAAGAAGCACAAGCTGGAATCAAGATTGCTGGGAGAAATATCAATAACCTCAGATATGCAGATGACACCACCCTTATGGCAGAAAGTGAAGACGAACTACAGCCTCTTGATGAAAGTGAAAGAGGAGAGTGAAAAAGTTGGCTTAAAGCTCAACATTCAGAAAATGAAGATCATGGCATCCGGTCCCATCACTTCATGGCAAATAGATGGGGAAACAGTGGAAACAGTGTCAGACTTTATTTTTTTGGGCTCCAAAATCACTGCAGATGGTGACTGTAGCCATGAAATTAAAAGATGCTTACTCCTTGCAAGGAAAATTATGACCAACCTAGATAGCACATTGAAAAGGAGAGACATTACTTTGCCAGCAAAGGTCCGTCTAGTCAAGGCTATGGTTTTTCCAGTGGTCATGTATGGATGTGAGAGTTGGACTGTGAAGAAAGCTGAGCACTGAAGAATTGATCCTTTTATTTATTTATTTATTTATTTTTTTACTCCTTTTAAACTGCGGTGTTGGAGAAGACTCTTGAGAGTCCCTTGGACTGCAAGATGATCCAACCAGTCCATTCTAAAGGAGATCAGCCCTGGGATTTCTTTGGAAGGAATGATGCTAAAGCTGAAACTCCAGTACTTTGGCCACCTCATGTGAAGAGTTGACTCATTGGAAAAGACTCTGATGCTTGGAGGGATTCGGGGCAGGAGGAGAAGGGGACGACAGAGGATGAAATGACTGGATGGCATCATCGACTCAATGAAAGTGAGTTTGAGTGAACTCTGGGAGTTGGTGATGGACAGGGAGTCCTGGCGTGCTGTGATTCATGGGCTCTCAAAGAGTTGGACATGACTGAGCGACTGATCTGAAATGAACTGAACCTAATTAGTCTTCTTACTTTTTTTTTTTTTAGATTCCATGTATAAGTGACCTCGTACAATATTGTCTTTCTCTAACTTATTTCACCTCGCATAATGCCCTCCAGGTCCATCTATGTTGCTGAAGATGGCAAAATTTCATTCTTTTTTATGGTAGAGTATTACTCCATTATATATATATATATATATATATATATATATATATATATATATATATATATACACACACACATACATACATACAAACATACACAAACACACGTATCTTGTGTGTGTGTGTGTGTGTGTGTATATATATATATATATATATATATATATAAGATATATACCAGTTGTAAATAATACTGCAATGAATATTGGGTATCTTTTCAAATTAGTGTTGTTTCTTTCAGGTATACATCCAGGAGTGAAATTGTTAGGTCATAAGGTAGTTATATTTTCAGTTTTTTGAGGAACCTCTGTACTGTTTTCCATAATTACTGAACCAACTTACATTCCCATCAATAAAGTACCAGGGTTCCCTGTTTCCACATTTTTTCCAACATTAGCAATTCGTGTTTCTTTTGATGACAGCCATTTTGACAGGTATGAGGTGATATTTCATTATAGTTTTAATTTGCATTTCCACGATTATTAGTGATATTGAAAATCTTTTCATAGGCCTATTAGTCATATGCATTTCCTCTTTGGAAAATGTCTAATCAATTCCTTTGGCATTTTAAAAATCAGGTTGTTTTTTATGTTGAGTGGTATGGACTATTTGTATATCAGTTCACTCAGTTCAGTCGCTCAGTCCTGTCTGACTCTTTGCGACCCCATGGACTCCAGCACGCCAGGCCTCCCTGTCCATCACCAACTCCTAGAGTTTACTCAGACTCATGTCCATTGAGTCAATGATGCCATCCTCTGTCATCCACTTCTCCTCCTGCCCTCAGTCTTTCCCAGCATCAGGGTCTTTTCAAGTGAGTCAGTTCTACCCATCAGGTGGCCAAAGTATTGGAGTTTCAGCTTCAACATCAGTCCTTCCAATGAACACCCAGGACTGATCTCCTTTAGAATGGACTGGTTGGATCTCCTTGCAGTCCAAGGGACTCTCAAGAGTCTTTCCCCATACAACAGTTGAAAAACATCAATCCTTCAGTGCTCAGCTTTCTTCACAGTCCAACCCTAACATCCATACATGACTATTGCAAAAACCATAGCCCTGACTAGCCAGACCCTTGTGGCAAAGTAATGTCTCTTCTTTTTAATGCTGTCTAGGTTAGTCATAACTTTTCTTCCAAGGAGTAAGTGTCTTTTAATTTCATGGCTGCAGTCACCAGCTGTAATGATTTGAAGCCTCCCAAAGTAAAGTCTGCCACTGTTTCCACTGTTTCTCCATCTATTTCCCATGAAGTGATGGGACTGGATGCCATGATCTTTGTTTTTGGAATGCTGAGTTTAGGCCAACTTTTTAACTCTCCTCTTTCAGTTTCATCAAGAGGGCCTTCAGTTCTTCAATTTCTGCCATAAAGGGTGTTGTCATTTGCATATCTGAGGTTATTGATATTTCTCCCGGCAACTTGATTCCAGCTTGTGCTTCATCCAGCCTAGCGTTTCTCATGACGTAACTCTGCATATAAGTTAAATAAGCACGGTAACAATATACAGCCTTGACGTACTCCTTTTCCTGTTTGGAACCAGTCTGTTGTTCCATGTCCAGTTCTAACTGTTGCTTCCTGACCTGCATACAGGTTTCTCAAGAGGCAGGTCAGGTGGTCTGGTATTCCCATCTCTTTCAGAATTTTCCACAGTTTATTGTGATCCACACAGTCAAAGGCTTTGGCATAGTCAATAAAACAGAAATAGATGTTTTTCTGGAACTCTCTTGCTTTTTCCATGATCCAGCGGATGTTGGCAATTTGATCTCTGATTTCTCTGTCTTTTCTAAAACCCAGCTTGAAAACCTGGAATTTCATGGTTCATGTATTGTTGAAGCCTGACTTGGAGAATTGTGAGCATTACTTTACTAGCATGTGGAATGAATGCAATTGTGAGGTAGTTTGAACATTCTTTGGCATTGGTTTATTAAGGATTGGAATGACAACTGAACTTTTCCAGTCCTGTGGCCACTGCTGAGTTTTCAAAATTTGCTGGCATATTGAGTGCAGCACTTTCACAGCATCACCTTTTAGGATTTGAAATAGCTAAACTGGAATTCCATCACCTCCACTAGCTTTGTTCGTAGTTTTGCTTCCTAAGGCTCACTTGAACTCACATTCTAGGATGTCTGGCTCTAGGTGAGTTTTCACACCATCATTATTATCTGGGTCATTAAGATCTTTTTGTATAGTTCTTCTGTGTATTCTTGCCCCCTCTTCTTGATATTTTCTGCTTCTGTTAGGTCCCTACCATTTCTATCCTTTATCGAGCCCATCTTTACATAAAATTTTTTCCCTTGGTATCTCTAATTTTCTTGAAGACATATCTAGTCTTGTCCATCCTATTGTTTTCCTCCCTTTCTTTGCACTGATCACCAAGGAAGGCTTTCCTTATCTCTCCTTGCTATTCTTTGGAACTCTGCATTCAAATGGGTATATCTTTCCTCTTCTCCTTTGTTTTTTGCTTCTCTTATTTTCACAGCTATTTGTAAGGCCTCCTCAGACAACCATTGTGGTTTTTTGCATTTCTTTATCTTGGGGATGGTCTTGCTCCCTGTCTCCTGTACAATAATGAACCTCCGTCTATAGTTCATCAGGCAGTTGGCTATTACATCTAGTCCCTTAAATCTATTTCTCACTTCCACTGCATAATGTTAGGGATTTGATTTAGGTCATACCTGAATGGCCTAGTTGTCTTCCCTACTTTCTTCAATTTAAGTCAGAATTTGGCAATAAGGAGTTCATGATCTGAGCCACAGTCAGCTCCCAGGCTTCTTTTTGCTTACTGTATAGACCTTCTTCATCTTTGCCTGCAAAGAATATAATCAATCTGATTTCAGTGGTGACCATCTGGTGATGTCTATGTGCAGTCTTCTCTTGTGTTTTTTGGTGAGGATGTTTCCTATGACCAGTGCATTCTCTTGACCAAACTCTATTAGCCTTTGCCCTGCTTCATTTTGTACTACAAGGCCAAATTTTCCTGTTACTCCAGGTATTTCTTGACTTCCTACGTTTGCATTCCAAACCCAATGTAAAGTACATCTTTTCTGGGTGTTAATTCTAGAAGGTCTTATAGGTCTTTATAGAATTGTTCAACTTCAGCTTCTTCGGCATTATGGGTCGGGGCATAGACTTGGATTACCGTGATGTTGAATGATTTGTCTTGGAGATGAACAGAGATCATTCTGTCCTTTTTGAGACTCCATCCAAGTACTGCATTTCAGACTCTTTTACTGACTATGATGGCTACTCCATTTCTTCTAAGGGATTCTTGCCCACAGTGGTAGATATGATGGCTATCTGAGTTAAACTCACCCATTCCAGTCCGTTTTAGTTTGCTGATTCCTAGAATGTCCATGTTCACTCTTGCCATCCTCCTGTTTGACCACTTCCAATTTGTCTCGATTCATGGATCTAACATCCCAGATTCCTATGCAATATTGCTCTTTACAGCATCAGACCTTGCTTCCATCACCAGTCATATCCACAGCTGGGTGTCATTTTTGCTTTGGCTCCATCTCTTCATTCTTTCTGGAGTTATTTCTCCACTGATTTCCAGTAGCATATGGGGCACTTACCGACCTGGGGATTTCATCTTTCAGTGTCCTATCCTTTTGCCTTTTCATACTGTTCATGGGGTTCTCAAGGCAGGAATACTGAAATGGTTTGCCATTCCCTTCTCCAGTAGACCAGATTTTGTCAGAACTCTCCACCATGACCCGCCCATCTTGGGTGGCCCTACATGGCATGTTTATAGTTTCATTGAGTTAGACAAGGCTGTGGTCCATGTGATCAGATTGGTTAGTTTTCTGTGATGGTTTTCAGTCTGTCTTCCCTCTGCTGGAGCAGGATAAAAGGGTTATGAAAGCTTCCTGATGGGATAGACTGACTGAGGGGGATACCGGGTCTTGTTCTGATGGGCGAGGTCATGCTCAATAAATCTTTAATCTAATTTTCTGTTGATGGTTGGACCTGTGTCCCTCCCTGCTAGTTACCTGGGGCCAAACTATGGTGGAGGTAATGAAGATAATGGTGATCTACCTCCCTCAAAAGATCCCAGGCATGTACTTCTACAGTCCATGCCCCCAACCCTGCAGCAGGCCACCTCTGACCCACGCCTTCACCAGAGACTCCTGGACACCCACAGGGAAGTCTCCTGTGGGATCACTGTTCCTTTCTCCTGGGCCCTGGTGCACAAGGTTCTGTTATGCCCTCCACGAGTCTATTTCCCAGTCCTAGTGAGTTTGAGAGAACTCCGGGAGTTGGTGATGGACAGGGAGGCCTGGCGTGCTGCAATTCATGGGGTCGCGAACAGTCGGACACGACTGAGCGACTAAACTGAACTGAACTGAACTGATGTAAGTTCTGGCAGCTCTATAGTGGGGTTAATGGCGACCTCCTCCAAGAGGACTTATGCCATACCTACACCCAGAGCCCCTGTCCCTGCGGCAGACCACTGCCAACCTATAGCTCCCCAGCAGATGTTCAAACACAGTTCTGTCTCAGTCTCTGTGCGGTGCCTGGGTCCTGGTCCCCACAAGGTTTGTTTGAGCCCTCTGAGCATCTCTGGCAGGAACAGGATTTGATTCTAAACACAAATTCGCCCCTCCTACCATCTTGCTGGGGCTTCTCCTTTGCCCTTGGACGTGGGTTATCTCCTCACAGCCACTCCCGTGCCTACTGTCTTACTGGAGTTTTCTGACCTTGGATGTGGGATGTCTCCACACTGCCGGTCCAGCGGAGCGCAGGAGCTGCTCCTGACCTTGGGCATGGGGTATCTCCTCTCAGCCGCTCCAGGTCCTTGCAGCTGCCGCTCACCACTCCAGCTGACCATATTAATCCCTTATTGATCATATCCTTTGCAAATATTTTCTCCTATTCAGTAGGTTATCTTTTTATTTTGTTGATTGTTTCCTTAGCTGTGTAAAAGTTTTAAGTTTAATGGTTCCATTTATTTGTTTTTGCTTTTGTTTCCATTAGTTTAGGAGATGGATCAAAAAAAAGAGTGTTGCTGTAAAGTGTGTCAAAGAGCATTCTGCCTATGTTTTCCTTCCAGCAGTTTTATAGTATCTGGACTTACATTTAGGTCTTTACTCCATTTTGAGTTTATTTTTGTATATGGTGTTAGAAAAATTCTAACTGTCCAGTTTTCCCAGCACCACATATTGAAGAGACTTTTTTTTTCTTTTGGTTACTATTAACAGGAATCAGAATATAGTGGGGAAAAAAGGAAGAGCAAATTTGTCATTAAGTAACAAAACCCTAATAAACATCTAGTAATCTGATGTATTTATTTAATATGTAACAACACTATACTAAAGATATAAATGACCACAACTTTTTTGGTTATTATATGCATTTCTAGAACTTTGCAATTTTCTGCTAAGAGGCATAATCCACCTTCACCTTGAACTTGGGCCTTTGTGAGTGCTTTTACATATAGTGCCTTTAATGGGACCTTCATAGTAGGCTATTTCTCAGTGGATTATAGCAAACACACTGTACTCATTTTTGTCGCTATCCCTAGAATGGTGCCCATTTGTTCAAATAAACAGATTTATAAACTTTATAGAAACCAATTTTTATGTATTATTTGCTCAAAGTGGGACATTTTCTTCCCTTGGCTTTAATGAGAGAATTATAAAATATTGCTGGAATTTATGCTGCATGACTTACTTCCAAAGTTAGGTCATGAAAGGTGATATGTCTTCTACTTGGTGCTCACAGTCTCAGGACACTCATCCTTAGAATTCAACCATTTTGTTGTACGGGAGTAGTCAATAGCCCAAGTGTGATCTTAGCAAATAGTCATCATCAATCACCATAATTGTGAGTGAACAAGCTTTCAGATAATTCTAGCCCCAAGGCTTTAAGCTGCTCCATGAAGCAGAGTGAAGAAAGACTGACTTGTATCTTCAACAAGCCCTACTCATATTTTAGAAGGGAGAGAAGATGAAACCAAGTCAGTTGGAATTGGAGAAAGTGATTAATCTTTTTCATTGCTCCTCCCAATATACAAGCATTTTCTAGTCTCCAAGACTTAGAGAAGGAAATGGCAACCCACTTCAGTGTTCTTGGCTGGAGAATCCCAGGGACAGAGGAGCCTGGTGGGTTGCTGTCTATGGGTTCACACAGAGTCGGACATGACTGAAGCGACTTAGCAGCAGCAGCAGCAGTCTCCAAGAGTATGCATTGTTAGGGTGAAAATCAATCCCTACTTTAAAATTTTTCACCTATGTGATAAAATATTTTTTTCTAAAAGCTAACCACATAGTTATATCTTCAGAAAACCTAGACCTCATATGCTACCTTGAAGAAGATATAATTAGCTACCTATATTTATATCATCATGAAACACTTATACAAATATACTTTTACTATAATTAAACCATATAAGACCAAGAATTTGTCTTAGAAACATAAAAATTTTGTTAAAACTATTCTATGAATACTAAGCTCAAGATATATGTTTCTAACAAGTTTTAATGTATAACAATATATATTAAATAATTTTTTAGGACCTTTATAGGAGGATATTTCTAAGTGGAATACAGCAAATACACTGTATTCATTTTGGTTGCTAACCCTAAAATGGTACCCATTTCTTCTAATAAACAGATTTATAAACTTTATAAAAATTGAATTTTGTTTATCATTATCTCAGAGTGGGACATTTTCTCCCTTTGTCTTCAATAAGAGAATTATAAAATAACAGAGTATTGCCATAATTATTTCATTATTATGTTTTAATTTAAGTGTGTTTACTACTTATCTCCTGTGAATATTGTGAAATCAGTCACTTTTTAACGTCTTTAAATCCTCCTATGAGAAGTGTCATAAAATACACTCTACCATTGTGACTCTTTCATCGCTTTCATCTTAGCTGTCAGTTTTCCTTGGGGAATGTGTTCTAAAGATGTTTTTGCAGAACATCGTTAACTAGGGGGTTTAAACTGAGTCTCTGAAACCATTCACTATGAACACAGGGTAAATTGGGTTACGTTGGAATGACAGTATATTCATTTGCAAGTCCCCTGACACATCGTTTCAACAACTTAACTTTCGCATTTACAGTCAGGTCCCAGCTGCAGAGGGAAATTCAATGGCCTGTTATTGTGTCTGAACTGAACTGTGTCAGGCAGGAGGAGATTGAGCGTCGGAGGCAGATTGGGGCCTTCAGATTCATCTGGATTCGTCTGCGGTTTGAGCTGGTTCAGCAGCGGCGGGCGAATCACGAGGCCGGATAGCATCAGCTCTTCTGTGGCGAAGCCCCAGTGTGCCTGAAAATCCTAAACGAATAGCAGTTTATGCCCTTTGAGACGCGCAGAATCCTTTTGAACTCCTGTTGGATTCAGGGATCACAGGGATCAGCTTGACTCCTGGAAGCAGGATGTGTTCATTCGGAGGCAGCGGCTTTGGCAGCCAAAGAGGATTGTCAGAGCCTATTTTCCTTTTAGCAGCAGAAGTAAGTACTGTAAAGAAACAGGGCTCAGGGAGGCAGCATGGTGCATAAACAGTATGTAATCCACTGAATGTGCTGGGAATTACAGAAGAAGGAGAAGGGAACACACTTCTGCTGATGCTCCATGGGGATGGGCAGACCTCTACGCCTTATGGAATACTGCTTGCTAGCGAGGCTCTTGTGTTTTGGAGGAAGTAAGATGTCCCATGCATAAGGAGCTGCCATCGGCCATAAATTTAATAGCCGTGATTTAATGAAGAGGAAAAAAAATACATTCTGGCACTGAATTCTGAACAAATACATCTCTATTACTAGACAGTGTCACTTATTGAATGTTAAATTATTTAGAAAATAAGGGTGAAGGCATAGATTTTGGCTTAACAGCTAAAACGAACACAGGCATCAAAACAGGCAAAGGATAGTGCTGGGGTGAGCAGGGAAGAAACTGCTTTATGCACGAGAGAGAAGAAAATCCACTCTGAAGAACTGACATAACTATTGTGTGAAATATGAAATCTTTTCCTGGGGATTTGTATTATAGCCAGTATTTGACTCTCTTAGTAAACTTGCAAACACTCTGGGCAGAAATAAATAAAAAAGACTATCATCAATCATTGGATATTTATGCTAAGGAGGACTGTTTTCTTCTTTCTTTGCCATTTGTTTAATGGCCCACACAGCATGACTCCTGAACGCTATGGCTCCAAGCCCTGAAGGCACATGCCCAAAATCCAGCACATGGCCTCCCCATGCTAATTTACCAGCACTATTAAGAAGAAGGAAACTGAATAGTAGGAAACAGCAACAGAAAAAAAAAAAGGGGGGGGGGGGCTTGGCCAAACATAATACTTGCAGCTGTGTTTCTGTTTCTGAGAGAGAGCTGATTTGCCAGCCCTTCATGGCAGTACTTTCAAGAGAGCGGGATTTGGCATGGTTTTCTTCCTGTGGAGGAAAAGAAGTGGCAGGAACTCCATTATTCCATATTAAAATTGCCCTCTTCCTTCCCACTGAAAGGAAAAGATTTTAAACTATTTCACAGGATAATAAAATAATGAACAACAATTAGCCAATCCTTACAAAAAAAAAAAGTCTTCTTTTATGATAGCATTTGTCAGCACAGTTGTGTCACCTAGGTAGAAAGGTGATTTTCATTTATCACTGTGATGTTTTGAAGGGGGCCGTGATGTAGTACAAGAAGTTTAGGAAGCTTGGTTCAAGCAGTATGAAATTTGAGGTGGAGATATGGAAACCAGTTAGGAGACTCCAACAATAGACTATAAATGAGTAAATAAGAAAGACAGATACAACACAGAGGTGAAAATTATTGACCACTGTGCTTGACTATGCGAAGTAACTAGAGCTTAAGATGTTGACTATCTTTGTATCTCAAGGAACCGGAACCAAAGGAAGAGAAAACATTTTGAAGGATATAGGATGTGTTCAGTTTACTTTTAGCGTTTGGCTGTCAGAGGACCTGAAACCAAAATCTTGAGCAGAAGAGAGATATCGGTAGAATTGATATAAATTTGGAAGTTATCAGCACAAAAGCAATCATTAAAAGGGGTGCAGTGTCCCTTGGAAGAGAAAGTATAGTGAGAAGACAAGAAACAGAGAGTAGAACCTCACGAAATCCCAAGAGATGGTAAACATTTAAAGGTTTAAAGAGACAGCTTTATTCCTCAAATCTTTTATGTTGGAGAGGAAGAAATTTTTCTCTACCCTTCTAGGTTCTTCTGTCTGGTTTAATAATTAAACTGAAAAACATAGATTAAAAGGAGAAAATAAAATGTTAATAACAGGTATACATGGGAGAGATCTAGGAAAAGAGTAACTCAGAGAACTAAAACTCTCACCTTATACGCCATCTTCAGCTAAAGACAAAAGAGGGTGTTGAGACTAGTGGCTTAGGGACTGAAAAAGGGGAGGAAGGCAATTTACATGGAAATGGAAAAGCACAATGTTTGGGAAAGTATTTGCTGGGCCAGGGAAAGACAATGTGACTCAAAGAATTTTAATAAACAGACTATGGTAGGTTTCTCCCTGTCTGCATGATTTCAGAGACTTGTAGTAGTAAACAGCAGCTTGCAGCAAGCAGCAATGAGTGGTAGCTAGAAGCAAGGTTTTAGTGTCCCAGACCATGAGTCCTAAGCCCTGGACCACAGGGGCCAGCAGTTAGAGCTAGGGTCCCTAGTGTTTGCCTGCCTAGTCAAGAATGAATTCAGGCAAGGAAGCAGAAGGTAAAGTAAAAAGTGTATTGGAAAGAAAAGTACATGTGAAAAGGTGCTCAGGCAAGATCAGAGAGTAGCACCTTTGGAACATTTAAATCCTTTATAAGCGAGCACTTCTCTAGGTCTTTGTCTTCCCTCAGGCCCGTCATCTTGCTTTGTGTCCCCTTGGCTAATTTGTTTAAGGACCCCACACACACCTTAGCCAAGCTGGATCTCAAAGTGAAGGCTTCTGGGAGGATTCAGACTCATTATGGCCTGGAATTGTCCTCTGACTTTTCAAGGAGCCTTTGTGCACATGTGTAGTGTCTTCCTCATCCTTTACTCAGACAGGGTTTTTGCCTCTCTTTGTCCTTGCCATGATTATTCCCTTGAGATGTTTACAAGAGACAAGGACTGGCTGTTTCTGTAGTTCCTTCCATTTCAGAGAGCAAACAGGAGGCTGGCTGTAAATTTCTCAACTGGAGCCCACCTATCTCTTGCCTCAGGAAATGCAAAGAGGAGGCTGACTCTTTGTAAATGTCCAATCTGGAGCCCATTTATCTCCTACCTCAAACACACTTTGTTCAAGCAGTATCTCTGTTAACAGCTCCCTTCCCATAGCAGGTCCTGTATCTACATTCTTCAGACAGTTAAGGGGAGGTTCAAAGTTTCTGAGCCTTGATTGTTTCTGCTTGAAATAATTTAGATACCAAAGAGACATTTTAGAGTGGCAAATTTTGCTCCCCTACATTTACTTATAAGCATCATGCTTTAAGAGAAATATGCTTTGTTGGAATAACTTTAACAGTTTATGAAAAGACTTAGAATGTGAAAAGAAGGTGAAGAAAATTAGAGAAATAAGACTCAACAAGGTGTACATTCTTGGAAAACTACTGCATGGTCCTCCTCCTCACTTTCTGATTCTTCTTCTTTTTCTCTCTTTTTTCTCTTTCTCCCTTTATTTTATGTAGACAGAAAAAAATTCTAAATCCAGATTCAACAAAGAAAGCTATGACAAATCCACTAGACATAATATAGGCTGTCTAAGCCATGAGTACTGCCCTGTAGATTTTTACTACCATTCGAGTTCTATCTCACTTGCTGTGATTTGGGGGATTAAATATAAAGGCCACAAATCTAATGCAAATTTTTTATTAGATAAGTCATCCTGTCTTAAAATCACTCAGTTTTTTATTTTTCTCCTACTCAGACTGTTAAATATATGCCATCATGGTCATATAAAGAGTTATACCTATGTTTGGTTCCTATTTCAATCATTTGATTGCAAATGTGAATATTTATTCAATTGAGACCTGGTAGATTTATTTCAAATATTTAATGTTTTAATAGTATAGAATTTCACTATATTTTTTATTTGAAAGATATTATGATTTGAGTTTCAACAATTGGAAAAAAAGTTTCTATGAAGACAATATTTATATTTTATAAATTATAAAATTAATATTATATTTTATATCTATAATACAGCCTTATATACTTATAGAAAAAGCAGGAGGCAATGAAGAATGATTAAAATAATTAAACTATTTAACAAATATTTTATTAAGTATAACTAAGCACTATATTCTTCACTTTCACTTTTCACTTTCATGCATTGGAGAAGGAAATGGCAACCCACTCCAGTGTTCTTGCCTGGAGAATCCCAGGGGCAGAGGAGCCTGGTAGGAGGCTGTCTATGTGGTCTCACAGAGCCGGACATGACTGAAGCGACTTAGCAGCAGCAGCAGCAAGCACTATATTAACATGCTGTTGGTAATTGGGTGAGCAGCATCAACCATATCAAAGATAGGAAATTTAAGTTCCAGATGGACTCAAAATCTTTCAGTAAACACATGTATTTTATGGACTTTTTCTTTAATAACTAACACTGATAAGGCCTATTACTGTCTTTGTCTCTGCTTCTTCTTTCCAAATCAGAGTGTTGCATATGCCCCCAGTAAGAACTTTCTTTTTAATATTAAGTTCTGATGAAATTTCATGGTTTTTGCTGTGTCTCCACAACCCAAAGATATTTTTTTAAATTGTACTCTAGAGTTAAATCAAATGCAGTTTCACTTCCCACCGCCCCCTGCCCTAAGTTATTCCCAAAGTAAAATAAAAAGTAGTAAGAAAATTTCAAGATACTGGGTTCATCAAATGATGTATAATTTGATGACCACAAATATTGACCAAAAATTTGTAATTGAATAACCTTAAGTTAAAGAAACATTTTTTCTAATTAATTTATTTTTTACTGAAGGATAATTGCTTTACAGAATTTTGCTGTTTTGTTTTCCTATTTACCAGTCCTTACATATTAAGTAGAATTATAAAATAGGTTTATCAAATTCTGAAAAGGGTAAATTTTCACAAGGGAACCAATGTCTAGAAATGTAATTCTTTTGAGCCAGTACTCTTAAACATTCAAGTCCATAAATGTGTATTGGCCTCTCAGAATCCACATTAACTTTACTTAGGCGACAACAAACATTAAAGACATAACCATAAGATTCAGGTACTAGAGAAAAGAATAAAAGCAACAATACCACACATCTATTTAGACACACTTAAAAAAAAACAAGTTCTTTTCTTTAAGGAATCTAGATGATATAAGGAAGCCACAAAAATAATCATGCAAATTGCTTAAATATGATAAGTTATAATATTGAACTGCACAACAGCATGAATGTGTTAAAGAGGGAAGTATTTATTCATAAAGGGAAAGTCAAGGTAGATTTCACAAAGCTCCATTAGGCCACGAGTATATATTTATTTGCTTCACTAGAGTGTTTTCAGTGTTTAAAGCAGTTTGCATTCCATGTCAGGAATTCAATATAAAAATTGAGTAATTGAATAACTGAATTAATAAATAGATGAATGAATTGATTAATGAAAAAGTCACATTAGAGTTGTATCTTGAACTATCTTTAGGAATTCAGCAAAAAGAGACTTCAGATGAAAAAGAAGGAAGTTGAATTTAAGAGCAGTGACAAACAAAATTGTATTGAAGAGGTGGAGTCAGGAAAGAATATCCAAAATTTTACTCTGGGACATTCACCATTTGAGATGTTTACAGTAGTCCAGATAAAATTGAAAAAAAATTGTAATTGATATTAATAGTATCAAAAGATTAAAATATGTTTATGTATATACTGTAGATGAAACTATGGGAAAGAATAACTGAGTCTTGAGAGAAGAAGAAGTGACCAGATGGATAATGAAGCAACATTCAGTTCAGTTCAATCACTCAGTCATGTCCGACTCTTTGTGACCCAATGGACTGCAGCACGCCAGGCCTCCTGTTCCATCACCAACTCCCGGAGGTTACCTAAACTCATGTCCATTGAGTTGGTGATGCCATCCAATCATCTTATCCTGTCATCCCCTTCACCTCCTGCCCTCAATCTTTCCCAGAATCAGAGTCTTTTCAAATGAGTCAGCTCTTTGCATCAGGTGGCCAAAGTATTGGAGTTTCAGCTTCAACATCAGTCCTTCCAATGAACATTCAGAACTGATTTCTTTTAGGATGGACTAGTTGGATCTCCTTGCAGTCCAGGGGACTCTCAAGAGTCTTCTCCAAAACCACAGTTCAAAAGCATCAAGTCTTTGGCACTCAGCCTTCTTTATAGTTCAACTCTCACTTCCATACATGACTACTGGAAAAACCATAGCCTTGATGAGACAGACCTTTGTTTGCAAAGTAAATCTCTGCTATTTGATATGCCATCGAGGTTGGTCACAGCTTTTTTTCCAAGGAGTAAGCGTCTTTTAATTTCATGGCTGCAGTCACCATCTGCAGTGATTTTGGAGCCCCCAAAAATAAAGTCTGCCACTGTTTATACTGTTTATCCTTCTATTTGCCAAAAATTGATGGGACCTGATGCCATGATCTTTGTTTTCTGAATGTTGAGTTTTAAGCCAGCTTTTACACTCTCCTCTTTCACTTTCATCAAGAGGCTCTTTAGTTCTTCTTCACTTTCTGCCATAAGGGTGGTGTTATCTGCATATCCGAGGTTATTGATATTTCTCCTGGCAACCTTGATTCCAGCTTGTGCTTCATCCAGCCCAGTGTTTCTCATGGTGTGCTCTGCATATAAGTTAAATAAGCACAGTGACAATGTACACCCTTGAGGTACTCCGTTCCCTGTTTGGAACCAGTCTGTTATTCCATGTCCAGTTCTAACTGTTGCTTCCTGACCTGCATATAGGTTTCTCAAGAGGCAGGTCAGGTGGTCTGGTATTCCCGTCTCTTTCAGAATTTTCCACAGTTTCTTGTGATTGACACAGTCAAAGGCTTTGGCATAGTCAATAAAGCAGAAATAGATGTTTTTGTAGAACTCTCTTCCTTTTTCCATGATCCAGAGGATGTTGGCAATTTGATCTCTGGTTCCTCTGTCTTTTCTAAAACCAGCTTGAACATCTGGAAGTTCACCGTTCACATATTGTTGAAGCCTGACTTGGAGAATTTTGAGCATTACCTTACTAGCATGTGAGATGAGTGCAATTGTGAGGTAGTTTGAGCATTGTTTGGCATTGCCTTTCTTAGGGATTGAAATGAAAACTGAATTTTTCTGGTCCTGTGACCACTGCTGAGTTTTCCAAATTTGCTGGCATATTGAGTGCAGCACTTTCACATCATCATCTTTTAGGATTTGAAATATCTCAACTGGAATTCCATCACCTCCACTAGCTTTGTTCGTACTTTTGCTTCCTAAGGCCCACTTGACTTCATATTCTAGGATGTCTGGCTCTAGGTGAGTGAACACATCATCATGATTATCTGGATCATGAAGATCTTTTTTGTACAGTTCTTCTGTGTATTCTTGCCATCTCTTCTTAATATCTTCTGCTTCTGTTAGGTCCTTACCATTTCTGTCCTTTATTGAGCCCATCTGTGCATGATATGTTCCCTCGGTATCTCTAATTTTCTTGAAGAGATCTCTAGTCTTTCCTATCCTCTTGTTTTCCTCCCTTTTTTGCACTGATCACTGAGGAAGGCTTTCTTATCTCTCCTTCCTATTCTTTGGAACTCTGCATTCAAATGTGTATAATTTTCTTTTTCTCCTTTGCTTTTTGCTTCTCTTCTTTTCACAACTATTTGTAAGGCCTCCTCAGACAACCATTTTGCTTTTCTGCATTTCTTTATCTTGGGGATGGTCTTGCTCCCTGTCTCCGGTACAATGTCATGAACCTCCATCCATAGTTCATCAGACACTCTGTCCATCAGATCTAGTCCCTTATATCTATTTCTCACTTCCACTGTATAATCCTTAGAGATTTGATTTAGGTCCTACCTGAATGGTCTAGTTGTTTTCCCTACTTTCTTCAACTGAAGTCTGAATTTGGCAATAAGGAGTTCATTAAAAGTCAAAAAAGAAGTCAATAGGAAGCAGCATTAAAAGTCAAAAAATCTCTATAGACACTCCCAAATTTCCAGTTATAACGGGTTCTCTCTCAATATGTGAATGAAAGAAAAAACATGAGCAGTTAATAGCTTGATGGGAGGCAAGGTTGCACCAATATCTACTTAAATATATTTTTAGCTGAGAAGCAGGAACCAATAAAAAGAAAGAAATTAGAGACATAGGAACAGGAACATTTGACAGAACATGGAGCTAAAGAGTGAAGAAAATGTTGTCTTAATGAGTGTGGAGAAAAACCCATACTTCAGAGAGGATGGTTTCTTTACTTCTAAGGCAGAAAAAAAGAACTGAGAGTGGGAAGGATAGAATTTGGAGAATATTGCTATTCAGTTCCTCCATGTTCCTGATATAATAAAAAGCTAAATCATTTGCTCAAGGCAATGGGTTGGTGTTGATCAAAGAAACTTTAAGAGAAAGGTAAAAAATTTGAGATAACTTTTTGCTAAATATACATGATGGCTCATAGAAATGACCCAAACCCCAAAGAATTACTATCAAATGACTTTAAAAACACAAAGAAGTCTAGAAAACCTGAATTGGTGTCAGCAATTGCTGTTAGTTCCTCTGAGTAATTTATCTAGCAGTGCTTGATAAGCAGAATAAGAAAAACAAAAGTAACAACAAAACAAACATAAAACAGGAGTTGATCTGACCCAGAGCATTACTAGTTGATGGAGTAGTGACAGACCAAGGGAGTAAGGTAGTGTTTTTGATAGATGCCAGTACAAGTGAACCCGAAGAATACCACTGTGTGTGCACGCATGCTCAGTTATGTCCAACTCTTTCGCAACCCCATGGACTGTACAAGGCTCCTCTGTTCATGGGATTTTAAAGGCAAGAATACTGTAATGGAGAATACATTTAAATCAGTTGTAATGAGGTGGATGAAACTGGAGCCTATTATACAGAGTGAAGTAAGCCAGAAAGAAAAACACCAATATAGTATACTAATGCATATATATGGAATTTAGAACGATGGTAATGATAACCCTGTGTGCGAGACAGCAAAAGAGACACAGATGTATAGAACAGTCTTTTGGACTCTGTGGGAGAGGGAGGCAGGGGATGATTTGGGAGAATGGCATTGAAACATGTATAATATCATATATTAAATGAAAAAAAAAAATACTGTAATGGGTTGCCATTTCCTCCTCCAAGGGATCTTCTGACCAGGAATCAAACCCACGTCTCCTGCATCTCCCACACTGCAGGCAGATTCTTTATCACTGAGCTACTTGTGGAATATCAATTTTAGAAACTCAAAGATTGGGAGATTTTAAAGAAGCCCAATAGTAAGTTTTGTGAGAATATAAGTGAGAGTGAGCAGGAAGTAGAGAAATTTGGGTTTAGAAATAAGGAATTTTCCAAACTGAAATTGGAGAGATGAAAATCAGCATAATCCCAAAGTGAGAGGAGACATTGATGGCAGCATTTTTAGTTTTCAGATTAATCCAATCAAGTCCAATCTTTGCCTAGAAAACATTTTTTTTTTTTCCATCAAGAAATTCGGGTGAAAAAAAAAAAAAAAAACGAGAGAGAGAGAGAGAACAGTGGTACCAACAACAGTAGCAGACAGTATTCTGTGCATGCAGTGATTCAGTGAATCATCACCATCACTGTGAATGTCATTCTTTATCTTTGTAAATGACTTCACTTAATTCTAATAACATTTCTGTTATGTTGGTAAGCATTATTATTACTTACAGATAAGAAAAAAAAAAAAGTAAGGTTATTGGACCTGGAATTGATCAGTATTAAAGGCAGAACTTGAATCCCAGGCTTTTGGATAAAAGTACTGTGTTCTTTACATTTTTTATATTTACACTATAGTTATCTCTTTAAGCTATAGTGCTGTTTCCCTAGTCTCCAACTTGAAAACTTCAGTCAGCAAAAATCAACCCTCTATTTCAAAGCAGAGAGACTTAATATTCTCAGAGTATTTAGAAGTAAATTGATAATATACATAAAATATTTGATTTTTTACCAGGCCCATTAAATCCTTAAGAGTTAGGGTATGTCCCTCTGTGATCAGAGAAATTATGTGACCTGAGCACTGAGGAAATGAGTTTGTTAATCCCTGCAGAAAAGATATTAGATCCTTTTGGGGTAACCTTATTTATTGCATTTTAGCCCAGGGTGAGTTATTGTGCTTGCCTGCAGAAGTGTGATGGGAAAGGAAAGACTCAGAAAAAGAAGCAGCTGAGCAGTAGAATCACATACAGACAAATTACTGTGGCAAACTGTTTCTTTTGTATAAACCAATAGAGAGAAATCAAATTTCAGCTATATATTCCTTGTTAAAACAGACAAAGTACACTAGATTTTAAGCTAGTGCCAATGCAGAGATCTTTACAAAGCTACATTTCCAAATATGGGCAATAGTATGTCAGTCACAAAAAGGCCTAAGAGGCTTAGGGACTTCAGCTTCCTCTTCAGTGACAGTAATAACTTAAGAACCCATCTTTATCTATGCACATCCCAAAGAAGCTCAATTTATCACAGATGATTTTCCTCCTAAAACCTGTTTTCTTGCTGTTCACAGGGAATTTTTCTTTTGATTTTACCTCTGAGTTCATCTGCAGACTCAGTTGCTGTAATGATGTTAAATACTTGGAGAGACTATTCACTTTCTAGAAGCAGACATGGTGTGCATGTTTTTAGTGTATTGTGTGACAGGTAATGATGAGAGCAGGATGCAGAGTTTAGGTATCTCTAGGAGCAAAAGCATAAAGAGTTTAACCTGCTGGAGGGCACTGGTTCAGGGTCCCTAGTAATATGGAGCAAATGGTAATCATGAAACCGATATACATGTAAAAGGCACTTGAGAGTGTTTGAAGGAGATTATTAGTAATAATGGCTTACCATTTATCTACAAGAAGGGTGAGGAGGTGTCCAGGTTACATGAAATAATAACCTTTTATTATTATCTAAATAAAGAGGGGAGAACTCCTGTATACACACTTCCCTCGTCTTTAACCATTCTTTCTTTGACTTCTCCCCACCATCAACAGCTTTGAGGGCAAAATGCTGTAGTGTGCAATTATGCTTTTTATTGTTATGCCTCCTAAGAAGACACTCACACTCGATTTCATGGTGATATTTCAGCAATTCTGTATAGCCTCTTTCTAGACCCCTATTATTAAGCATTTCAACCTCATTAATAATTGATGTTCCCATTTAAGTTGCTGGTTAGAAAATACCTGTAAGATTTTACTTTATTAGATTTTTGAGTAAATGTTCTCCAAATATCCTCTGCATTTTGTTAAAAATAAATGTTACATATCTTTTGATAAAACCTCCAGAGTTAAGTGCCTAATAAAATATTACATGACTAAAATGACAATATTTCAGCTTTATGCTGAAGTATGAAGATTTGCCTGCAAAGGTATGAATCACTGGTTTTTCATTTCTTTAATCCTGTATTAATTGGTACTTGAGGCAATAAACCATAACATATAACTCTGGCTTCAGATAAGCTTTAATGAGAGCCTGACCTTTGCTTGGATACTTCTATGACAGTGAAAGGGTTCAAGATAACCCTTTGAAGCTCAAATTTATGAGATAAATGTTCTTAGCATTTCCTTATCTTAGCTTGAGCTGGTTATTGGGGATATTCTGGGGGATTTATAATTGAGATTTGAAAGAAAGTTATATTCTATTATGTCCAGTCCAGTGGAAGTTTAAATAGCAGTAATGTAACTTCTTTAGTTCATTATTTTGCACCAGGAAAGGAAGTGAGGTTCAGAGATCAGCAAAAGGTACACAACTGTCCTAAAATATAGTATGAAAATAAAGGACCACAGATATTGTCACTATATCTATATAAAATCATATTTAGAGAGGACCAGATCTCATCCATATTTTGATGTGCTATAGTGTAGTGAAGTCAGTATCTGAATTGTACTTTGTGATCATATCATTCAATTTAAGAATCATAGGGATATTTTATAATTTAAGTGTTTTAAGGAAGGTGCAACTAAAAAAGTGAAGTATAGAAAATTTAGAATGTTTTGACATGTAGTTTCAGAGAAATACTTTCAATTTGAGAGGGTTCAGGTAGTCTTTTTTTCTTTAATGTCCTAAACTGAAATAGAATTGTGGCATCATATTAAGAAAAGTTGTATTTGAGTTGACAGAGAAGATGTAGAGGTTTTTGGACAAGCATGAACCCACATGGCCAAAAGAGATCTCATAGATTCAAACACTAGGACAGAATCTCTTGAGAATCCTTATATTGTTTATATACTTCACAGTACAGTGAAGTTTTAACCATTAATAACCCCCTAATCTGTCCCTTCCCTTGAGAAATCTGGCATGACTCCTCTAGTTGCTCTCTCAGCCAGTATTTTTGCTGAATGAATAAATTAATCTCCCATGAGATTACTTGTCATTCCTTCCCACATTTCAGGCTAACACAACTATATACTAATTGACACTGACATATACTATTTCATGACGGAAGACCAGGCTCATTTACTTGTTTTTTGTGTCTTCCTTGAGTCAAAACCTAAATGAGAATAAGAGGTATAATAAATAGGTAAATAAGCCCATTGCAGAGGAAGAGAAGGAATGACAAAAGACTAAAAGATGTCTGCAATTTTCTGGAAGAGAGCAAGTGTATGTACTGAAAATGAGCTAAATGGGGAGTTAGTGGCACCTACTAAGGAAGCCACTAGTAGAGAACAATTTACCAGTAGAACTTCACGGGGTACTCGGATTAGAACCATTGATTAAATGAAGGCTCACAGTAAGAAGTAGGTCAACATATGACAATTTCAGAAGTTAGGAATGCCATATGTCCACTTCTGCCCAGCTGGCACATGCGTACATACTCTCTCTCTCTCTCTCACACACACACACACACACTATCTCTCATATGCAAACACAAAGATGTAGCCTGACAGAGAATGCCACGCTTGTTCACCTTAAAGTGAAGTTTATTAATCACGTTTCACCCAATACACAGATCCTAGTGAGAATCTCACCCGATGGCAGAGATTCAGCTGTGAAAAGACTTACACACCCAACAGTGTAGGAAATCCAAAATAGATGCTCAGGTCTTTGGTAATAAGTATGGACAAATAATCAAGGACCTGAAAGCATGTTAGGAAAACCAGCAGCATTTAAGACAATATCCAGACAGCCAGATAAAACCGACACTGAATGAGATAGATAATTTAAGGAACAGAAAACAATAATGCAATTAATGTATATTTTGCTAAATATAGACTCAGTGATAAAGAATCTGCCTGCAATGCAGGAGATGCGAGTTTGATCCCTGGGTCAGGAAGATCCCCTGGAGAAGGGAAAGGCTACCCACTCCAGTATTCTTGCCAGGAAAATCCCATGGACAGAGGAGCCTGGTGAGTTATAGTCCATGAGGTCACATCAAGTTCAACATGGCTGAAGTGTCTCAGCATGAGCATAAATAAGATATTTGATAAGTTTTAAAAATGAACAAGTTACTATAAAAATTAAAGGGCAAGAAAGAAAATTAAATATGAAACAAGGTGATGTAAAAATTAAGCAAAGAACAGAATATGATTGTCAATACTAGAGAAGCAGTATTCTTGGTGGTTTTCAGGGTAATATCCACATTAAAACTGCTAATGTTTGAATATGCAATATTAATTACTGGTTGTGTGGCATTGAACCAGGAATTAGAAATCTCAGTTTTCCTATATGTAAGAATGCATATACTATTTAATTTGTTGTTGTTTTTAAAAGTCACAATAAAGAAAGTGAAAAGCAAACTCAAACTCAGATGAGAAATGGGACATGTATATAATTAGGATAGAATTAGTACCAAGTATGTACCAGACTTTCTTACAAATCAATATATAAAATAATGATACTAGAAATCACATTAAAAATTCAAATAGCATTTCAAAGATGATGAAATATGGAATGATATTCAACTTCTCATTAAAGGAATGAAAATAAAAATAACGATGAGATAGATATTTTATGTCATCTATACTGGTTAAAAAAAAAAAAAATCTAAAGTATCAGGTGTTTCCAGGATGTGGAATAGTATGAACTGTTTCATGGCAGTGGTGAATTTTCATTTGATGCAATCATATTTTGAAAATAACTGTTGTCATCTTCCAAGATTGAAGAAGTGCATGTTTTTAAAACTGAGTATTTTTGCTACCAAGTATATAACCTAATGCTATATTTTTAAACTTCTGGTCTCAATTTCAATGATCTTACATGCATTTTAAAAATAAATAGAACAAAACCAGACTATAACATAATATATAGTTATTATACACATAATACAATATAATATGGAAATATAATAGAAAATATTAAAATGCCTTTTAAGCAGTAAGGGTAAAGATTATTTGTATAAACTTGTTTCAGTTTCTTTTGTATGCCTGTCTATACGTTGTCTTTGTTAAAATGTAAACTGTACTTTTTTGTGTACTGTGGTCTAAAGGTTTGAAAACTTCACTCCCTAGGGAAATGGTTCCACGTGTGAATGAAAAGCACAGGCAGAAATGTTCATGGTGGCTTTACTATTAAGAGCGAAACAAACAACCTGGAAACCACTAAAATGTTCATTGAAAGGAAAAATAGCCAAATAAATTGTTGTATTCTAACACAGTGAAATACTATTTGTCAGTGAAAGAATGAACAGAAACTTCACACATCAACAAGGATGAATCTTAGAAACCTAACAGTGAGTTAAAAACACTGTACCCATAGTATCATATCATTAACATTACAAAGCTTACCAAACACCAAACCACTGTTGCATTATAAGCCTTGTATACTATTGCATTGCCACATATGTGATTTTCTTATAAAATAAAGAAGTGTTTTGGTGGCTTAATATTCTTCTTTAGGACTTTTAGATTTATCACAAACTATAATAGTTTTTCATGACATAGAGTGTTATGAGCCAATCTTCTGGATCTTGAAGAAGAAATATCAAGAAATCTATTTCTTAAAAAGGTAGTGGTGTCAAGAGAAGATTTGCTTATTGATGAAGACACAAGTTCACCTTAGTTATGATAGCAATGACTTTTATCTAACAATGGAAGTAGAAGGAATTTAAGAACTTTCTTTAGTCAGAAACAAAATACCTTTTAAGAAATGGTGAGGAAAGTAAAAGTATAGAGCATTTTAAAAGCTTAGCAGTGAGAAAAAAAAAAAGAATTCCTGAGAATAGAAAAAAAAAAAAAAAATACAGTAGCCAAAGAGTAACAGTTGATTTAATTGAGATTGGGTTAGTTAACAGCTCTGGCTTTTGGTATTTCTTTAAAAATTGCTCTAAGTTTTATTTTGACTTAATTTTGTAAAGCATAGAATTGCTAATAATTTTTATAGCTATTCATATGTGTATAGGAAAGTAATAAATAGCGGAGGCTTCCCGGTAGCCCAACAGTAAAGAATCTGCCTGCAAGCCAGGAGTTCCAAGAGACACTGGATTCAATCCCTGGGTCAGGAAGATCCCCTGGAGGAGGTCATAGCAACCCACTCTAGTATTCCTGCCTAGAGAATTCTATTGACAGAGGAGACTAGAGAGTTATGGTCTACAGGGTGGCAAAGAGTCAGACTCGACTGCAGCAATTTGGTATGCATGCACATAATAAATCACTGAATGAAGCACTTATCCCAAACTAGGGACAGTTCAAAAAGTATTTCCATTCACTTATTCACCTCTTTGAAATTTCAGGTGCATTTTGTCTCCTTCATTGGCCTGGCCTTGAATTTTCCCATACTAACAATTCAGCAGTTTTTATGGTAGGTATTAACTAACAAAATCCAGCTAGAAGAATAATTTTTAAAACCAGTGGTTTCCAAGATTTTTGATGTGTCATAAACCCATTGAAAAAAATTTAATATTCTTTTTATTTCCTGCTGCTGCTGCTAAGCTGTTAAGTCACTTCAGTCGTGTCCGACTCTGTGCGACCCCTCAGACGGCAGCCCACCAGGCTCCTCTGTCCCTGGGATTCTCCAAGCAAGAATACTGGAGCGGGTTGCCATTTCCTTCTCCAATGCATGAAAGTGAAAAGTGAAAGTGAAGTTGCTCAGTCATGTCTGACTTTTAGCGAGCCCATGGACTGCAGCCTACCAGGCTCCTCCATCCATGGGATTTTCCAGGCAAGAGTACTGGAGTGGGTTGCCGTTGCCTTCAGAGATTGCGTTGTTCCATCCCGGGAAGCGTGGCCTCCACTTTATGCTCTAACCTAAATTATGTGTTAATCCCACAGAGCTAGTTTGTGTATCTTTGCCAGCAGTTGTGTTTTTGTTCCAATTAGCAAGGTTTCTCAAGAGGTTAATTGATAATCAAGGAGAATCCTACATGCCACAATACTTTCAAAAATAAGATACCAGGGAAAAGACTCCAATCCCAGTCATCTCTAATGTGCTATAAAACCCAATTAGTTCACTCTGAAATCTACCTGTTCCTTTACAGAGTTTGACATCCTTGCGGGCATGCCTGCTGAATTGCTTCAATTGTGTCTAACTACTTGCAACCCTATGAACTGTAGTATCCCGCCAGGCTCCACTGTCTATGGGATTCTCCAGGCAAGAATACTGGAGTGAGTTGCTATTTCAGATCTTCCCAACCCAGGGATCAAACCCATGCTTTTTACGTCTCCTGGCAGGTGGATTCTTTATCACCAGCGTCATCTGGGAAGCTATCCTTGCCTACTCTCAAAGATCTGTCTTATGTTTGCTAGATAATCACGGGAAAAATGAGAATGAGGATCCCAGGCTGCAGAAGTAGCAAATGACAACATCTTTTGTTCTGTTTTGAATCATTGCATCTCTATAGTTGCCATATTAAAAGCAGAACTAAAGGCAGTAATAACACAGAACTAGAATTAAAAATACGGAGAAGGGAGGAAGTAAATGTATTTGTGAGACCTTTATGAGACAGGTAGTCTAGGAGTCAACAACTATACACTTATTACTGTTTTTATGAAAATGTTCTATTTGTGTCTAGGTGAAGAATTACTCTGAAGTTGGATACTTAAAAAACAGCAAAACCAAATAAAACCCACAGCAGTCCAGGTAATAGATTATAATTTTAATATTTAAACAATGTAGTAGTGGGCAATCGTTACTGAAGTCTATCTATTAACACCAGAGTTTTCTTTGACTAAATACAACAATTCAAAAATAAGGCTAGAAATATGGGTGGGTATAAAGACAAAAAGATATGTGGCAACCAATATACAGAGATTCTAATAGGAATTGAGAATTTTTTAAAAAATGAAATAAATATGGACTTGTTATTAATAGTTCTTGTGAAAGTAGTGAGCAAAGTTATTCTTATTTAATAAGGCAAAGAACAGAAGAGCAAGGGGTTTGGTTCTGATAATCCTCTTGGATTTTTTTGCCAAATGAGATTTGTCCTATGGTCATGCCTGTGGCACCTGCCCCCTCTTCTAAGCAATAAGGGTTTTCTCACTCTCACTCTCCATCAAGCAAATTAACCACAACACACATCCTGATGTGGAACAAGCCATCCCTGTCCAATTCTGGTCTCTAGACTTAACTGGGTATATGGGCACGATCCAAAACTTCTTTCCATGCCTTGCTGAACAAAGAGGCATCAGGTTGGAATTGTAATTTTTTGTAATAGTTGTTTTTATTGAGATATAACTGATGTATAATATTATATGTTTCAGGTATTCAACATAGTGATTCACACTTTCTAAAGTTATATTCCATTTATAGTTATTTATAGTTATATTCCATTTATAGTTACAGTATTCTCTATGTTGTACATTATATCCTTGTAGCTTATTTATTTTATAATAGCAGTTTGTAGCTGTTACTCCCTTCCCCCTATAATGCCCACCCCTACTGGTAACCAATAGTTTGTTTTCTATATCTGTGAGCTTTTTTCTTTTTTGTTATATTTCATTGGTTTATTTTTTAGATTCCACATACACATAATGTCATACCATATTTGTCTTTTTCTATCTGACTTATTTCACCTACATAACACCCTCCAAGTCCATTCACGTTTCTGCAAATGACAACTTTTTTTATGGCTGAGTAGTACTCTATTGTGTATCTATATACACACACATGCATTCTATATCTTTCTTTATTTATCTGTTTATGGACACTTAAATTTCATATCTTGGCAATTCTAAATAATGCAGTGAAACATCAGGATTTATGTATCTTCTCAAACTAATATTTTCACTTTTTTCCAGATATATAACCCAGAATGGAATTGCTTAGTCATACAGTAGTCCTACTTTTAGTTTTTTGAGCAACCTTCAGACTATTTTCCACAGTGGTTGCACTAATTTACATTTTCACCAACAGTTCATGGGCATTCCATTTTCTCCACATCCTCACCATTTGTTGTTTGAGGTCTTTTTCATGATAGCCATTCCACCATGTGTGAAGTGGTATATCTCATTGTGGTTTTAACTTTCATTTCTTTGATGATTAACAGTGTTAAGCATCTTTTCATGTGACAGTGGCCATCTGTATGTCTTCTTTGGAAGAATGTCTATTCAGGTCTTCTGCTCATTTTTAATTTTTTTTTGATGTTGACTTGTATGAACTGTTTATATGCTTTTTATATTAACCCCTATCAGTCATATCATTTGCAAATAATTTCTTCCATTCAGGAGTTTACCTTTTTGTTTTATTGATTATTTCCTTTGTAGTACAAAAGCTTTTAAGTTTAATTAAGTCCCACTTGTTTATCTTTGCTTTATTTCCTCTGCTTAAGATGAAAATAATACTGTTACAATTTATGTCAGAGAGTGTTCTTCTAGGATAACTCTGTTGTCTTCTAGGAGTTTATGGTTTCTGGCCTTACATTTAATTCTTTAATTGATTTTGAGTTTATTTCTGTATACAATGTTACAGAATGTTCTATATTCATTGTTTACAGGTAGCTATTCAGTTTTCTCAGCACCACTTATTGAGGAGACTGTCTTTTCGCTATTGTATACTTTTGGGTCCTTTGTTGCAGGTTAATTGACTATAGTATTTATTTCTGTGCTCTCTAGTCTGCTCCATTGATCTGCATGTCTGTTTTCATGCCAGTGCCATACTGCTTTGATGACTGTAGCTTCATAGCATAGTCTGAAATTAGGCAGCATGATTCCTCCAGTTCTGTTATTCTTTCTCAAGATTGTTTTGGCTATTTGGTGTACTTTGTGTTTCAATGCAGATTTTAAAATTATTTGTTTTAGTTCTGTGAAAAAAGCCCTTGGCATTTTGATAGAGATTGCATTGCATCTGTAGATTGCCTTGGGTAACAAGGCAATTTAAACAATATAATTCTTCCAACCCATAAACACAATATATCTTGTTATCAGCTTATGTTTGTCTTCAATTTCTATCAGTGTCTTATAGTTTTCAGAATACAAGTCTTTTACCTTCCTAGGTGAGCTTATTCTCAGATGTTTTGTTCTTTTTTATATGATTGTAAATGGAACTGTTTCCTTAATTTCTCCTTCTGATAGTTTGGCATTCATGTATAGAATACAACAAATTTCTGTATATTAATTTTGTACCCTGCAACTTTACCAAATTCATTGATGAGTTCTTGTAGCTCTTTGGAATTGTATTTTTTGTTTCCCTGACAAGTTTTTCTAAGGGGTGAGGCTGGTATAAAAATCTACTTACCTTGTAACTGTATAAATTATGTATTATTTATTCATCTTTGGATGGAGAAATGTTACTGTCAATTTCAGCTCAAATAAACTTTCATTTTTTTTCTTTTATACATATATCACACTTTCTACCTTAGGAATTGCTATGACATAGCCAAAAAACAATGGTGCTAATTTGCAAGTCACATATATTTGTGTATATTAGAATATTTAGGAAACCATTACCTGCCAAACAAATGTTAGCTTTTTTTTTTTTTTTTTTTTTTTTTACTTTAAACATTTGTTTTACCCTGTCCTAAAGAGGATTTCGGAGAAGGCAATGGCAACCTACTCCAGTATTCTTGCCTGGAAAATCCCATGGACAGAGGAGCCTGGTAGGCTGCAGTCCATGGGGTTGCTAAGAGTCAGGCACGACTGAATGACTTCACTTTCACTTTTTACTTTAATGCACTGGAGAAAGAAATGGCAACCCACTTCAGTGTTCTTGCCTGTTGAATCCCAGGGAGAGGGGACCCTAGTGGGCTGCCATCTATGGGCTCGCACAGAGTCAGACACGACTGAAGCGACACAGCAGCAGCAGCAGCAGCAGCAGCAGAGAGGATTTAGGGTGATATAGATGACAGACAGGTAGATAGATAGGTAGAAATGAACAGACATGGTCTAACATGGCAGCCACTAGCCACATGTGGTATTTGAATATTTGAAATGTGAGTGGTCTAAATTGAGAAGTGCTCTAAATGAAAAATAGCTGTCAGATTTCAAAGACTTATTATGAAAAATGAATATAAATATTTCATTAACAGTTTTCATATTGATTACAGATTAAAACATTAATATTTTGAATATACTAAATTAAATAAAAAATATTCATAAAATTAATTTCACCTCTTTCCTTTTATTTTATTTAAGTGATTACTAGGAAATGGAAAATTACATATATGGTTCATACTTTTATACTAATAATGGTAATATATTAAATGCAGTGAGATGAACCAAATTTAACACTCCTGTATAACATCATTAAACATTTCTCTGGCGATAATAGTTCAGAGGACCTTATTCTTAGGTACTAAATGTCCAGTGTAATGTGGAATAAGACTAAAACGAAGATTGAGTAGCAATGCTGCTAATTGTTGAAGATTGTTCTGGTACCCAGCCAGAGGGAATAAGAATCCATTTGACTGGGGTCTACAGCAAGATTAGGTGGTGGGGCTGAATACAACTAATGAATGTTTCTCTAATCCATTTATTTTGGCAATAGTGAATCATTTTTAATGGTGAAATAGATTGGCATCCCTGTATCATTTGATTTTGTTAATAGTAGTAAAAAAATGTTGCCATCCCACAGCTATTGCAACAAACTGTAGAAACGGGAATTAATGAGACTCATTTTCACTCTGAACTGCCCTGGGTCCTGCACTAGTCAGAGGCCAATGGAACTATATAATTACTTGAGTTAAAGAGAAATAAATGGCCATGGGCTCTAGCTTGGTTTCACTTTGATTTAAAAGGGAAGACTTTGTACATATTCAATTTGATGTAGGTAACTTTTGGTAGGGGTGCAGCTGGAAAAGCCAATGCTTTCTGTGAAAAGGTACTTACTTGACATAAACAGAAATGCAAGTTCAGGCATTTCATGTTAGGGGGGATGTTAGGACATCTAGTTACTTGTCATTCCCCTGCTCCTAAAGCAGCTCCCCTCCCCAGCAGCTAAAATAGGCACTCTCTTTAGTTTTTGCTTATTATCATGGACACAGAAGCATCAGATGAAAATCATGGATTATAAGTCATATTGAAAAAATTAGAAAGAGGCAACAGAGGTTTCTTTTTACTTAATTAAGCATGATTAGCATTTTTCCATCTTTACCTTCTCAGTATAGCAGTATAATAAAGTTCATTGAAGTGTTTCAGGTAATTTGTGATCTAAACTAAAGAGAGTTGATGGATGACTCTCATAGATTTCCTAGCCTTTTAAAATTGAGATTTGAGTTATCAAAACCTTCTTATGTATATATAGACTGAGCAGGCTATTTTGTTACATAAATTATAAAATTATGAGGCTACATTGCCCAAGCTCTCCCTTATTACTGTTAAATTTTTAAAGGCTGTGGAAAACCCCGTGAATGTTGTCAAAGTTTCCTAGTTCATGGGATTTTTGTAATATTGTAAAGGTTAAAATAGATAATAAATGTAAATCCTTAGTTCAGTGTCTGCCATATACTTTAATGTTTATGTGTGCATATATGTATATATGTTACTCATGAAAATAAACATACATGTGTATAAAATAGTATATAAAGTGATTTTACTCTGATATCAAGATATGTTTTCATATTTAATCTTTATATATTATTTTACTTGTTTACAATTAGCATTCTTTTAAATCTTAAAAATAGTTCACTCAGTCGTGTTTGACTCTTTGTAAACCAGTGGACTGTAGCCCTCTAGTCTCCTCTGTCCATGAGATTCTCCAGGTAAGAATATTGGAGTGGGTCGCCATTTCCTCCTCCAGGGGATCTTCCCGACTTGGGGATCAAACTGGTGTCTCTGCCATTACAGGTGGATTCTTTATTGCTGAGCCATCAGAGAAGTCCCAAAATGACTAAGGTTATAAACAAAAATGAAGATGATTAGCTGAGAGGTCACTGAGGGTCGGATAAGACTGAGCGACTTCACTTTCACTTTTCACTTTCATGCATTGGAGAAGGAAATGGCAACCCACTCCAGTACTCTTGCCTGGAGAATCCCAGGGACGGTGGAGCCTGGTAGGCTGCCTCCTATGGGGTCGCACAGAGTTGGACAGGACTGAAGTGACTTAGCAGCGGCAGCAGCAGCAGCAGCAGCAGCTGAGAGTAGTAAATATTTCTGACAGTTATAAATATTTTCATAAAATTTACTGATTATTATTAATTATTGCCTACCAAGCACTGTATTTGAAAATGTATATTGTATTAAAAAATGAGATTCAGATCAATACAATAGAAATTTTATTCAATTTATTTCAACTTCTTCAGTCATATTATCTTATTTCATAGTATAATGCATGTTGAGTTTAGTATTATTATGGAGTTGAAATTACTAGGTTTTTCCCTTTTTAATAAAATTGTTATATGAGAATCTAAATTGTTCCCTCTTCTCACCCAAAACATTATGTATTCCCACAGGTGTAACTTTCAGCTGTGACTTTTGACACATAATAACTGTGCAGATATTTGTTCAAAAAGCATAATATGCCCTTGTAAGGTTTTGGAGGTTTCTTCACATTTTCTTATATGGATCTGTTAGGTTACTAGTTTTTTTTTTTTTCCTACATTGCTACTTAGACTTCATGTTTAGGGTTTTTATTAATTTTTAATCTTGTAGCAAATATTTTACAAAACTAACTCAATTTGGGATACATTAACTAAAGCAGTATTTTTCATGGGTAAGATTTTACCTTTGTTCTCCTTGCTTTCCTTCTGTGGGTGATGTATTATTAAAAATAACATGTCATGTTTCTTATAATGAATCCCCTAAAGAAAAATATGGACAGAAGAAAAAGACAGAAACAATATGTGTCAGTCATGAAGAAGGAGTGAAATCTAGCTTACGGAGCAAAAATTAAATGACTAAAAATATCTAATCAACAGTGACATTTTTGAGTACCAGCTGTGCAGCATAGCAGGATTCATCTTAGTCTGCAAGAGAGCTTATACAGCTCATCAGAGCCAGTGAGTAAAGTACAGGACCAGGATTCAGGAAATCTGTTGACAGTCCCAATTTTGGCACTTGATGCAGAAACACATCCAAGATTATTCATCTGTTCAAAGGGGATGTTGGTAATTGTTAGTACATCATTTATGAAAAAATATAAACTAAGAAGTTTATAGACATATTAGTTCTGAAAGCTGAAAGCTTTCAATGTGTCATGAGTATTCATTTCAAAAGCCATTTTTGTGACCCTGTATACATTGCCTAACTTCTCCATGACTCAGTACCTCACTCATAATAGTAGTATTATAATAATATTTATCACCTGTGGTTGTATATAGATTCAATGAAGAAATGCTCAAAAGGACCATAGAATTGTCTCAACACATTTTAGCTATTAATATTATTATTTGTAAATTATGATAAATGACCCTGAATCTTTCATTAATAAGTTGAAATTAAAATTATTTTCTCATTGAGACTACTTTCTAATTGATACAAACTAAAGTGATGTTCTTTTACATTTTTAGTTAATTAAAAGACTTCTTGAATGAAATCTAAGAAATATTAGCCACATACTAAATTCAAGTAAATGACAATCCAGAACATACTGTTTGCCATGAAAAAGAGAAGAAATAACTCTGATTTTTTTGGAATTTGCATAAATGAGATAATAACACATCTAATTTTTAAATCCAGTGAAAATACAAGCAACTTTGGTATACTTAAAGAATGTATGGCATAAAGATATTCATGTGGCAGATTTCATGATATTGGCTTCAATAGATTCAATCATATGATTTAAATAATTTTTCATTTTGCTTTTGCATTTAGATTAAAATTGGAATATTACTTAAAAATTACTCCAATTTTTATTTTAAAATATATATTTATTATATGATTATGTCATAAGTTGTCACTTCCCTATTAGAATATGTGATAATTTAATGTTACTTCCCAATTGTTGAGTATCTAGATTGACTCTAAATTTTGTATTTTAATACAAATACTATTTAATACCTATTTCAGAATATAGAATCATTCAGGAGGGACTTCCAGAACTGGAATTATTGAAGTATAAATTTTAAGATTTTTAATACTACCAAAAATGACTTCCCAGATAGTAGTAATAAAGTGCTCCTTTCTCCATATATCCATCAACATGGGGATTTATGATTTTTATGACATTAGAATAATTTCATAAGCAAAACATATTATATGCTTTGTTTCTTCAAGTTTTATTTATTATATTAAATATCTTTCGGTATGTTTAATAGGTGTGTCTGCAACTATATATTAATAGGTCTACTTTCTCTTTATTAATATTCAGTTCATTTTTTGCCAAATCATCTATTGAGAAGTTCTTTTTCTCTACTCCTTGGTACAATTAATATTTTATAGACTTAACTCAAAATGGATCACAGACCAAACTATAAAACTCCTAGACAAGAATTTGGAGAAAACCTAACTGAGGCAATGACCATGCAATGTAAGGATATGTGGGTTGTTTAAGCATTGATTAAAGGATAGTGTAGCTACAACAGAAAGTATGGTAGACAATTTAAGAAAAAACAGTAGGGAGTGACAGACAGTAGGTAGACCACACAGAGCCATACAGGCCAAGTTAAGAACTTTTGCATTTATGTAAAAATAATGTGAGAGTATTAGAAGAGGTTGATCTCACTCTGGTATGTGACATGAAGAATTATTTGGAAGAAGAAAACTGAAAGAGATACGTCAATCAGAAGGGGCTGGAAGAGTTCAGGTGAAAGACAATAGTGACTGTCTAAACTGGTGGAAGAAATGAAGAGGATAGGATAAATTTAAAATTTATATTCAGGAGGTAAAATCAAGGGATCTGATGATGAATTTTCCAATGAGGTTGAATGAGAGTGAGGTAGCCAGAGTGATGTGAGACACTTTATGAAACTGAAGTTATGGTAAACTCTATAGATATAAGGCCGTGCAGGGCATTTGGTCCAATGAATGTTTTGAATAGGATCAAATGTCCTCTACTTGAGATAAGTAATCATATTCATGCAGCTGTTGGGAAATAGATGAGTTCAATATTGAGCCCATTGGTTTAACAAGGAGACCTGGGTTCAATCCCTGGGTTGGGATGATCCCCTGGAGAAGCAAATGGCAACCCACTCCAGTACTCATGCCTGGAAAATTCCATGGATGGAGAAGTCTGGTGGGCTATGGTTCATGGGGTCGCAGAGTCGGACATGACTGAGTGACTTCACTTTCTTTCTTTCACTTTTCTGATGTGCTTAGGAGATATTGAGCAGATAGTAGAATATAGTGTTGGCACATACAAGAGGTCTCACTGAAGAATGCATAGGGTTTTAGAAAGATAGTCAAGCATGTCTCAAAGGATGTTTTCTATGAACTGAATACTGAGTCTGAAAAGGATCTAGTACATGTATTTGAAGAATGCCAATGTTTAAAACCAAAAAAGAAAATATAATAGAGAAGAATGAGGAAGTCATTATATCATTGGAGCTAAGGAAAAAGAATGTATTTCAAAAAACAGGTTTTTTTTTTTTTTCACTGAATGTTATAATCATTTTGTCAGCATTTTGTCCATAATTGGATTATTTTGATAAAAATGTCAAGGGGGTGACACCTTCTATTTCAGGTACTGTGAAGACATCACAGGGAAGTTTGACAAAATCTATATGCTTTTTTGTGCATTGTGTCCTTCCTCATGGCTTCCTTTGGACTATTACAGTTATTCAAATTATTTAGCTGGATGCTTAGTTTATCATTCACTTTCTCTTAACTCTAGCATGCAAAATATTAAACAGTTTGGCCATGTTTGATGTTTACTGATTTTTTAAGATTTTTGTTCCAGTACATTAAAACAATGTTTCATTGCATTAAAAAATTTGTTTTGCAAGTTGGTGTTTACCTAAAAGACTTTTCATTTCTGACAGGACCACAAATTTCCCATGCCTCTAATTGTGTTTTTGTTATTTGTTTAGAACTCTCTGGGATTGCTTTTAAAGACATCTAAGTGCTAATTTGGAAAAAGGATGCCCAGATGAAATTAAAATTTAAATTTTTGCAGAGAATGTAGTAATGTAAAAATCACATCTAAAAACATGCATATTGACTTTGTCACATCTCTGTACTTTATTGGTGGATTTTGTTCAAAACTATGTTATAAACAAAGAGTACAACCTGATAAATTTCTACTTTTAGAATATTTCCCATAGCATGCAAGTATTAGTTAAATTTGAGTGGATCACTAAAGATAAACTTCCCTCCAAAAAAATTAACAGTTACAGCTACTTAAAAAAAATTTGTTTTAGTCTTTCTGTATAAAGCATCATTTAATTCTAACTGGAAAATTACCTTTAGAAACAAAAAGAAGCAAAAAAATATATAAAATAAAAGGAAAAATATTTATATATTGATAGTTTTGACATAAAGATTGAAGTGTCTCATGTCTTCTTTGCTTGATTACAAACAGAACACACAAGAGAGCAAAGATATGTTATGTGTAGAAGCTTTTCAATCCCTAGTGGCCACATGAAATTTAGCAGATTTTTAAAATTCATCTCATTTTGTCTGGAGTGTCTTATCTGGTTCTGCATAACAGACAGAGAAAACCTTGCTATTGCTCGTTTCAATCCAGCTTTTTTTCTTTTAATAGACTCTCTCCTTGACCAAACTTCAGTCAGGTTCCTATCAGGCCTCTTTTTAGAGGGCTTCCCTGATGGCTCAGATGGTGAAGAATTTACTTGCAATGCAGGAGACCCGGGTGATGTGGGTTCAATCCCCGGGTCGGGAAGATCCCCTGGAGAAGGGAACTGCTACTCACTCCAGTATTCGTGCCTGGAGAATCCCATGGATGGAGGAGCCTGGCAGGCTATAGTCCATGGGGTCGCAAAGAGTTGGGCACGACTGAGTGACTAACATTTGACTAGGCCTTGGGTATCATTCTATCTTTGTCAGACATGTATGGCCTAGTTTTAGCAGGAATCTGGCAAAGTCAGTGTAGAGAGGATTCCCCCACCATTGATGACTGATCACATTAATATCTGATCAAATTCCTCAGGCCCCACCTGTGATATAGAAGTCCTTGGCCTCTCTTTGGCAAGAACTCTGTCAGGTCACTTTAGCAAGAATCTCCCTATCTTTGATGTCTCCTCTGAGTAATTTTACATTGACCAACTCTCTCACTCTACTCCTTGGCCTTACATTTCCACTTGTCTTTGCATTCAAAGTTAAGCCTGATCTCTCTGCTCTGTTGCATTAGTCTTGACTAAAGTTGTCATTACTGCTTTAATAAGCGTCAGAATAATTTTTTCTTTCTATAGTGCCTGATCATTACAACAGTAAAAATAATCTAAAAATAAACATCCTAAATTAGGTCCTTGCAGATAAAAATAAGCAAACTACTCTTTCAGTTCATCTCACCCTCTCCTTCCCCTCCTGTGTCCACAAGTCCATTCTCTATGTCTATGTCTGCATTGCTGCCCTGAAAACAGGGTCATCAGTACCATTTTTCTAAATTCCATATATATGTGTTAAAGCACAATATTTGTTTTTCTTTTTGAAATATGTACATTACCATGTGTAAAATAGAGAGCTAGTGGGAAATTGCCATATAACACAGAGAGCTCAGCCTGGTGCTCTGTGATGCCCTAGAGCCGGTGAGTTGGGGGAATGGGAGGGAGGCTCAATAGGGAGGGGGTCAATGTATACTTATGGCTCATTCATGTTGTTGTATGGCAGAAACAAATACAGTATTGTAAACCAATTATCCTCTAATTAAAAATTTTTTAAAAGTAAGTAAACTAAATAATTTTCCAAAGCATTCAGGCACCTTAGAGCCACTTCCTGTTCAGCAGTACACAGTCCTTTATACTGTGAACTACCATACTCTGTTCCTTTGCAGTCTATTGTGCTCTGGATGGGTATGAAGATATGGGTAAGAACTTACACAAAGTTCTAAGCATATGAATGTTTCACGAATAGCAGGCAACTCTTCTGATTACAAGAAAGAAGCTTAATTTGAATAGAAATCACTGAGTTGTAAATGTGGGAGACTCAAACACTCCTTTTTTCCCCCTCATTTACTGCAGAGGGAACATTTGTCAAGACTCTGCCTGTCATGTGGTCATAGGTTTAGCCCATTACCCAGAACTCATTTTATTGTACGATCTTGCTTTTTCATGAAGAATTGGAGATTTTGTAGCCCACACTACATAAAATCTTCATTACTCTGTTTCTGTTTGACTTGATCTCACATGTGGATGCTTGTATCCTGAGCTTCAATCTTGCATAACCACTTGTCATTCTCCAAATCTATGGAGTCTGTATTTCATGTCTTCATTCTTTCCTATATGTTCTTTTCACTTCTTAGAATCTTCCTACATGCATCTTATTCATTTCTCTATGTTTTGTTTCCTTAATTAGTTGATTCTACAGTTATTCACTGAACTTAATGTTACCCCTTCTATAATTTTTTCTTATCTCCTCAGAAAATCTGAGTTGTTTCTAAAAAAGACACTCTTCCAGAACTTTGTATGATGCATTTGTGGATCATCAAACCTAAGTCAGTTCATGACCATGTTTGTGCCTGTCATTTCTGCAAAGGCAGGAACTCTGTTCTATTTACTCATGTATTTGTAGAACCTTTGTATGCCTGCCATTAGTAGGTTTTTAATAATATTTGATGAATTGATCAGAATATAAACTATGGCTTAGTTATGTATTGTACACTGAGTCTATTCAGGAGCAGCTTGCTCTCACCTGTATCCATTTTGAGGGCAGATTTAGATCTTAGTTGTATCTCCTAGAATTTCCATCCTCTCGCAAACAGGACTGAGAAGTAACGACTTGCCACATAATTCATTGTATTAAATCTCCATTGAAGGCACTTAGTTCTCTCTCATTATTGTCTCTCTACCCTTTACTCCCTTTCATCCTTTCTATTATCTCCCAAAGACTCTCTAATCTCTTCTGTTGCTTTATGTAACTCAGCTCTGCCTGAAATTATATATTAATATGTCACGTGATGCAAAAACCTCAGAGGATGAACCATTTTAAAATCTGTTATTCAAATAGGTTGTCATAAGTGGGTAAAAATTATTGCTGACCTCAAGTTAAATATTAACGAAATAAGCCTTCTGAGGAAAAGGCTAGTGAGATTGCCACAAAGAAAATTTATTTTTCATTTTATATGAGTTATTATATTTGCAAAGAATAGAAGCCCGTTGTTTAAATGATTCCTTAAATGAATTAATTTGTACAATTAATTTTTCCTAAGGCAAATAGTTATCAGTCATTTATCTTTATCAAAATTTGAATTTTTATACGGTAGATTTGTTTAACAAAATAGTTTTTGTTTAAGAGATGGCTTCAATGAAGCCTAAGAAATAACTCCCTAGAGGTATGTTATTGAGACATTTACCTTTCACTAATTCATTGGTTCAGTAACTAACAGTAAGTGCTCACCATATTTCAGGTTTCCCCCAAATATGTTTGCTTAACAAATGAATGAATGCATGCAAGAAACAGTGGATGAAAGTGAGTGTAGAGATAGACTCAATTTTCCTTATGTCTCATTGATTTGATTTCCCTTCTTTCATACAGTTTATAGGATTCTGTCTTTGAAATAGAGCATTTTTGTATTTTTGAGGACATTATTAAAGCAAATTAGGAATTTTTTAGCATCACAACTTAGGACATTTTAAAGATATTATGGACAAGGAAATGGCAACCCACTCCAGTGTTCTTGCCTGGAGAATCCCAGGGACGGGGGAGCCTGGTGGGCTGCCATTTCTGGGGTCGCACAGAGTCAGACACGACTGAAGTGACTTAGCAGCAGCAGCAGCAAAGATATTATTAAGTGTAGGTAGAGTAACTTTAAATGATACCTAATTGGCATGTGGTTGCAGACCTTTCCTCATCTTCCTGTTTCTTTGATGTAGTCTTTTTTTTTTTTTAATGGAAAATATTTATTCTGAAATTGCTTTGTGAATAGATGGTGTCACAGTTTTTTTTTGTTGTTGTTGTTGTTTTCTGTCAAATCTCAACATGAATCAGCCATAGGTGTACATATATCCCCTCCTGGTAGAACCTCCCTCCCATCTTCCTCCCCATCCGACCCCTCTAGGTTGATACAGAGCCCCTGTTCAAGTTTCCTGAGCCATACAGCAAGTTCCCATTGGCTATTTACAAAGGAGGGGTGTTCTAGAGCTCTCCTTGATTCTTCATTAAGTCACTCAGTAAATCCTTGACCTCTTTGTTTCTGCACTTTGCCTCCAGTAAAACTCAGATATTTGGCTAAATCCACAGTGCAGAAAATCAGAAAGTATGAGCTCGAGGTTACAAAATAACAGTAAAAGTAAGGAAAGAATTTGCAACCAGTCAATTTGCATATGGAAATTTTAATCTCAGCTCAACGAATGGCTATGTTCTAATCACTCAGTCAGCAGCTGCTTAAAATCAGTGATGAAAGCAGCATGCTTTTTTCTTCTTTCAGTATGACAGCCCCTCAAAATATTTAAATCTATTTTTTACAGAGATCTTCATTTCTATGCTTGTTTCTTTGCTTACTTTTAAAAACTTGTCATAATTTTTTAATGTTATATGCTATGACACAGTGGATGACTTTACAACTGAATACCATGTGGAGTATTTTAAACATTTGTTTATCACCACAAAAGATGAGAGCTACTGTATTCTTTTTTTCTTTTCATTTCTTTACTTTTGTTTTGTGAATACTCTTGTTATATATTGATTTATATATAATTTATGTGAAAATAATATAAATTCATACTAGTTGGCTGAATCAAATGCTAATCATAGAAAAACTGAAATGTATAATGATGGAACAAACATATTTTAAAAATGCAAATTATATTTAACATTTATGTATGTGAGGAAGAAATCTTTCTTCTAACCTTCTAGGTTCTTCTGGCTGGTCTAAGAATTAAATTAACTTGAGACAGAGTAACAGGAGAAAATCAAATTTCAGTTCTTCGAGAAACCTACATGCATGGGATGGTGAGAGACCCTATATACATGGTAGGCTCAGAGATAGAAAGGCAAAGTGAGGTATATATGCCATCCTGATCTAGGAAATGGAATGGGGCCTTAAAAGGGGGGGGGGTTGCTGAAGACAGGAGGGTCATTCACCAGACAATAGCAAGAGAGGTTCATGGGACTCTTTGTGACCCCATGGACTATAGCCTGCCAGGCTCCTCTGTTCATGAGATTTTCCTTGAAAGAATACTGGAGTGGGTGGCCATGCCTTCTTCCAAGGAATCTTCCTGACCCAGGGATCAAGCCTACATCTCCTGCATCAACAGGTAGATTCTTTACTACTGAGCCACTAGGGAAACCCAGTAAGAAGAGATGTTTAGTAATTGTTTGCTCTCCCATATAGATGGGGTCTCTAAGGTAAAATTTATCTTCAGTAGTAACACTTTTCTGGGAAAATTTTCCAATTTAAATTCTTCTGGATATTTAAAGGAGAGGCAAATTCTCTTGAATTTGCAGTCTCATTTGCCTTTAGCTCAAAATAATTTGATGCCAAAGGGGCACATTTGGGGGAGGCTCATTCTGAATCCTACATGTGCTTGAGAGAAACAAACACTCCCTGCTAATTTTATAAAACAATAGTTTTCAGCCTTTTTAAAAATCACCTCTCCAGATTTAATATTTCAGTGCTTTAGCAGGAAGGAATAGATTTAAATGGGACATACTTTTTAAGTACGAGTGTAAATAAACAATATTTCAAGCTGGAGAAGTAAGTACAGTTTAATATACTGGAGATTAGAGAATGGAATGGTAGGTGTCTTTCATCATGAATATCATGTTTTGTTACTTGGATTTTCACCTTTGTTTTCCTAACAGTTTCTCTTGATCATCCCAGTGGTTGCAGCATTGTTGTAGTCCTCATGATACTTTCTTTGCTTATGGATGCGGAGGGTACTTACAAGATGACCAAAGCCTGGATCAAATATATTTAAGCAGTGGTTTCAGGTTATCTGTAAACTGTAGGCTTCAGGGCTATGCAAGGCCATCCTCTTTAGTGCCTCTGATTATACTTGGTATATAAACGGTACTGTTAGGTAGTTAGAATAGGAAACAGGAGTCCAAAATGGCGGTGGCTAAAAGACAAGGAAGGGAAAAGCCCGCAAAAATAGAACAAAGGAAGGTCAAAGGAAGATCCAAGGACTGGAGTGAGGACCTTGGGTACAACAAACAGCACTTCTGGCTGGCCCAATTTACATAGGGCAGGCCCAGGGGGAGGAAAAAACATTTAAAAAGAGGAGCCAAAGGACTCTCTCTTTCTCTCACTCTTCTCTTCGTGTCTTTTGGGTCGGCATGCCCTCATGCCTCGAGGATGTATTTTCCTTTATTTTCTAAGTAAAACTGAGGGAGCTGTAACACTGTCCCAGAGCTGTTGACACGCTGAGGGCTTTAATGTCCGTCGCTTCAAATTTTTATTGAGATGAGACAGAACTGAGGAGAATACACTCGCCTGACAGTACCAAATCAATGTAGGTTTTTTGAACAATAATATGCTTTTCTGCTTATCTTTATCTGTTAAAGTTAGTTCACAAGTAAAAACAGATACTATTTTTAGTTGTTTTGTATACATGTGTATGGTAAGAACATTTAAAGGCCTATTTTCTTAGCAAATGCCAAGTATATAATATACATAGTCTTATTAACTGTAATCACCATGCTATACACTAGATTCTGAAAACTTACTCATTGGATAACTGAGTTTGTACCTTTGACCAGCATCACCCACATTTTTCCTACCCCTGCCCCCCACCACCCCAGACTCTGGCTACCACAGTCCTACTCTCTGATTCTGAGTCTGACTTTCTAAAATTCCACATGTATGTGAGATCCTACAGTATTTATCTTTCTGTGTTTGGCTTATTTCACGAAGCATCAGTTCAATCATTCAGTTGTGTCCGACCTTTTGCGACCACATGGACTGCAGCACTCCAGGCTTCCCTGTCCATTACTGAACTCCTGAAGCTTGCTGGAACTCGTGTCCATTCAACCATCTCATCCTCTGTCATCCCTTTATCCTCCTGCCATCAATCTTTCCTAGCATCAGGGGCTTTTCCTATGAGTCAGTTCTTCCCATCAGGTGGCCAAAGTATTGGAGTTTCAGCTTCAGCATCAGTCCTTCCGATGAATAGTCAGGAATGATTTCCTTTACAATAGACTGGTTTGAGCTCCTTGTAGTCCAAGGGATTCTCAAGAGTCTTCTCCAACACCACAGTTCAAAAGCATCAATTCTTCAGCACTCAGTTTTCTATATAGTCCAACTCTCACATCCATACATGACTACTGAAAAAACCGTAGCTTTGACTAGACAGACCTCTGTTGTCAAAGTAATGTCTCTGCTTTTTAATATGCTATCCAGGTTTGCCATAGTTTTTCTTAAAAGGAGCAAGCATCTTTTAATTTCATGGCTGCAGTCAACATATGCAGGGATTTCTTTCAAGATAAGAAAGTCTATCACAGTTTCCATTGTTTCCCCATCTATTTTCCATAAAGCGATGGGACCAGAGGTCATGATCTTAGTTTTCTGAATGTTGAGTTTTCAGCCAGCTTTTTCACTCTCCTCTTTCACCTTCATCAAGAGGCTGTTTTGTTCTCGTTGCTTTCTGCCATTAGGGTGGTGTCATTTGCACATCTGAGGTTATTGATATTTCTCCTAGCAATCTTGATTTCAGTTTGTGCTTCATCCAGCCTGACATTTCACATGATGTACTCTACATATAAGTTAAATAAGCAGGGTGACAATATACAGCCTTGATGTACTCCTTTCCCAATTTGGAACCAGTCTGTTGTTCCATCTCTGGTTCTAACTATTGCTTCTTGACCTACATACACATTTCTCAGGAGGCATGTAATGTGGTCTGGTATTCCCATCTCTTTCAGAATTTTCCACAGTTTATTGTGATCCACACAGAGAAAGGCTTTGGTGTAATCAATAAAGGAGAAGTAGACGTTTTTTTCTGGTATTCTTTTGTTTTTTTCGTGATCCAAGTGATGTTGGCAATTAATCCAGCTTGAACATGTGGAAGTTCACAGTTCAAGTACAGCTGAAGCCTTGCTTGGAGAATTTTGAGTGTTACTTTGCAAGCGTATGGGATGAGTGCAATTGTGCAGTAGTTGGAACATTCTTTGACACTGCCTTTCTTTGGGATTGGAATGAAAACAGACCTTTTCCAGTCCTGTGGCCAATGCTGAGTTTTCCAAATTTGTTGGCATACTGATTGCAGCACCTTAACAGCATCATCTTTTAGGATTTGAAATAGCTCAACTGGAATTCCATCACCTCCACTAGCCTTGTTTGTAGTGATGCTTCCTACGACCCACTTGACTTCATATTCCAGGATGTCTGGCTCTAGGTGAGTGATCAAATCATCCTGATTGAAGTAAGCCAGAAAGTAAAACACCAGTACAGTATACTAACGCATATATATGGAATTTAGAAAGATGGTAACGATAACCCTGTATGCGAGACAGCAAAAGAGACACAGATGTATAGAACAGTTTTTTGGACTCTGTGGGAGAGGGAGAGGGTGGGATGATTTGGGAGAATAGCATTGAAACAGGTATAATATCATATAAGAAACGAATCGCCAGTCCAGGTTTGATGCAGGATACAGGATGCTTGGGGCTGGTGCACTGGGATGACCCAGAGGGATGGTATGGGGAGGGAGGTGGGAGGGGGGTTCAGGATTAGGAGCACATGTACACCCATGGCGGATTCATGTTGATGTATGGCAAAACCAATACAATATTGTAAAGTAATTAGCCTCTAATTAAAATAAATAAATTTAAAAAATCTTCTTGGTTATCTGGGTCATGAAGATCTTTTTTGTATAGTTCTGTGTATTGCCACCTCTTCTGAATATCTTCTGCTTCTGTTAGTTCCATACAATTTCTATCTTTCATTGTGCCCATCTTTGCACGAAATGTTCCCTTGGTATCTCTAATTTTCTTGAAGGGGTCTCTAGTCTTTCCCATTCTATTATTTCCCTCTATTTCTTTGCATTGATCACAATAAAGGCTTTCTTATATCTCCTTGCTGTTCTTTGGAACTCTGCATTCAAATGGCTATATCACTTAGCATAACGTCCCACAAATTCATCCGTATTGTTGCAAATGGCAGAATTTCTTTCATTTTCAAGGCTGAACTATATTCCATTTCAAGAGAAACTGAATGATCTGTAGCTAGGACCTCAAAACTGGTTCAAGACCGTACGATTATACAAAACAAAACACTCTATTACATTTTGTATACTTGTTTGCAAAACAAATCTTTTTATAAGTGCTTTAAAAGATTATAAAGTAAAAACTTTGTATGTTGATTGATCTTTAGTTATGGAAAGTAGTAAATTAAGGTAGAAATGCCACTAAGACCTGATTTTTAATCTTGTTTCTTCTACAATTAGGGGATCTGTATGTCTACAGAATTGTTGGGCAGAAGGTAAATTTTCAGTAAAAAGATGAAAACTCTGAGGATTTAATGTGTGGCATGGTGACTATAGTTACAAGTACTAAGTTGTATACTTGAAATTTTCTAGGTGTCAGTCTTAAGCATTCTCACCATACACACTTCAAAACACCTTTGTGAAGTGATGGAGATATTAATTAGCTTGATTATGGTGATTACTTTGCAATGTAGACCCATATAAAATCATCATATTGTGTACATTAAACATTTACGGTTTTTATTTGTCAGTTATACCTTAATAAAGCTGGAAAAGCATTTGGTGAACTTGGAACACTTTTTTTTTTTCCATGGATTGTATTTTTGTTGTTCTATCTAAAAAATTATTGCCAAACCCAATACCTAGGTTTTCTCCTAAATTATCCTCTGACAGGTTTATAATTTTGTTTCCTTCACTTAGGTCTGTGATCTCATTTGAATAATTTTTATCACAATTTTATCTGATTCATGGCAAACTTTTCAAGTGAGTGTTCTTAATCTGCCACTATTTTCACCTAGTTTCTTGCTTCATTCTCCTCTTTTTCCTTACAGTACTTTTGTATAAAGTCCATGCTAATTCTTGTTTACTTAACACTTTCTGTGAAATGAGGTAAGTTCTTATTAGACAAGCTCTTTGAAGGAGACTACTGTGATATTTTGGACACAGATGATTTCCATTCTGGTGGCAGTTCTTACTGTTTTACCATAAAGTTCTTTATATCCTACCTTTCTCTGGGAACCTTTACTTCCATCTACCAATGTAAATTGACAACTATCGTGTTCATAGTGTGAAATATTTGTCTTTGCTTCTTCCTAATAAGAGACCACTTCCTGGAAGCCATAGGGAAGTATTTAGCTTCTTGTGATTATTTTGTGCCTTTGGCTTTCTTATTCTTTGTGACAAACTCGATCCAGGAAAGGTCCTGCTAATCTTCCAAGTACTCTGTTCTTTTTATTCCAAAATAAATATTTGGTTTCTGCTCCTGAATATTGAAGACCTGTGTTGCATCAGTTTTCTTTCTGAACATTTGTCTGCATGCAACACTGTGTGTGTGTGTGTGTGTGAGTGAGTGCTTGGTTATGTCCAAATCTTTCTGACCTCTGTGGACAGTAGCCTGCTAGGCTGCTCTGTTCATGGAGTTTTCCAGATAAGAATACTGGAATGGGCTGACATTTCCTCCTCCAGGGAATCTTCCTGATTCAGGGATCAAACCCCTGTCTATTGCATTGGCAGGCAACTTTTATTTAATTTAGCATTCTTTACTTTAATTGAAACAACATATGTATTTTAGTTCTGTATAAAATGGAATTGTTCTTTCTGTTTCATTTCCTTTGCTATCCTAGGGAGATTTTTTACTGGTCGGTGGACAACATAAACTTTACTGGTGCCATATTCCCTTTCTCTCTGTCATTTATTTCTCAATCAGGGTTTACTGAGGGCTGATTGCATTGCTAGGGAGTCTTCAGTTAATGGATTTTTATCCAACAGCAAAAAAAAAAGAAAGAAAAAACTTTTGGAAAAGATAAATTGTAAGAACTGGAGAGACCTCTCCAACTCATATGTATATGAAGTAATTAAAACTTTATAATGAATACTTACACCTTATGGCAGTTCAACATAATGATTGCAGTTCAAACAGTATTCTAATTTCTGGGGGATTATGCTTCACTTAAAAAAAAATTAACTACTGAGTTAATTAACATGGAGTTTTGGAGTTAAGGCTTTGCTTTAAGCAATTTATACAAGATCAAAAATAACAAAAGCTATTGTTATTATTTATTGAGCACTTACCATGTGCAAGGTGTTACCCTATGTCCTTTCCAAGGGTAAACTTATTTTAATTTTAACTTGTGAAGTAGGTACTGTAATTCTCTTCAAATTATAGATGACAGATTTAATGATGTTATATAACTTGCCTAAAGGAGTATATTTAATAAGTGACAAAAGATACCAACCAACCATGGCTAAGAACAGTCTGGTGGCAAAGGTAAATGATATTTTACATGTGTTTACTAATTTACCGTTTTTATCCACTTATCTACCCAACAGGTACATTGATGCATACCCAGTGACAGACAGTGGGTTAGGTTTTAGGCACACAGCAGTAAAACAATACCAGAATAGTCTCAGGCTTTAGTGAATTCACAGTTGTATTAAGAGATAGGCATTCAACAAACAATAGCATGTATACATGAAAAATAACCACTGTGTTGATATTTGCTAAAAAAAAAAAAAAAAAAGTAGATGATCTGCAGAATTATATGACATAGAATCCAGGATATTCTGATGGATGAGTCATGGTTAATGGGGAAAATTCAGCTTTCAGATGGAATGGGAAGGATAAAAATGGACTAGGTTGGCAAAGGGGTTGAGGATAAAATCCTAATATAAAGGACAGAAGCACATGTATACAAAGGTTCTAGTGTAGGAGCACATCCTATTCAAGGAAGTAAAAGGTCAGTTTGTCAAGAATACAGAACAAAGAGAAGGGAATGGTGGCTGATGAGGTCAGAGGGGTTACTGGAATCAGATTGTGTTGTTTTGTATCCCATACTAAGTATTTTGAATTTCCTCATAAGAACATAGGAAACTATTCAAAGTTCTAAGCAGTAGAGTGAAATCTGTGATCAACCTGGCAGTGATGTGAAGATCTCTTTAAAGGTGGGAATGATTTGAAGGATGTTTCAGTATTCCAGGGGAAAGATGACAGTTTCTTGGACTAGAAATGAGAAAATGTAGATGGAGAGAATTTAATTGAATAGAAACAAATTAAGTGTGTTAAAATGGAAGAATTTGGTGTGTGGCATGATAAAGGAATGTGTTATTGATGATGACTGCCAAGTTTTTGGCTACAGCAACTTAAAGAAAGATAGTGTCATTCACTAAACTAGAGAACAGTAGAAGGAAGACCATATTTCTTGCAGAAAATTGAGTAAAATTACCTTCGAGACATTCAAAGTGCAATGCCAAGTTGGCAGTTTGATGTGAAAGTCATAAACTCAAAGTATAGGTTTTAGCTAGAGATACCCATGTTGATGATTACTGACATCATAATTTTGAATGAAATATCAAAAGGAGAATTTAAAAATGAGGAAAATGAATGCCAAGCCTATTTTTTAAGGCATTCCAATGTTTAAAGGCTGGTGTAGGAGAAGAAGCCTCCAAGCAAAAAAGAGAAATAATGAGAGAGGAAAAAGAACCAGGAATGTGCAGCCAGGGGGCAACAGAAGAGGATGTGCAATGTGCTCTTACCTTAGGCATTAAACTTGCTGCTCTCCTGTGGAAAGCCCTTCTCTATAGCTCCACTATAGAGAAGGGCTCTATTCATCTATAGCTCCACTCCATCACTTCCTTGTCACATTAACATTAAACCTTTTCTTACCACTCTGTTTAAATTTGGATTTCCTAACCCAGACTCACCCCCAAGCTATTCTTTATTTCTCTATTTCATTTTATTTTCATTAATAAATAGTTTTCTAAAAAGTCATCTCCTTTTAGAAGTATGACTATAAAGAAGGAGAAAATATATATGGTAGTATTGGATAGGATGGGAACATTGAATAGAAGGAGACATGTTTTTTTCCTCCACACAGTTTTTTTTTTTTTTGGAAATTGGACAAAAGGTTAAACATGTTTAAGATGACATTAGTCAGATGAAGTTGAACACAGTAAAGACTGGAAGACAGACAGGAAGGGATAATTAATAGAGGCCGATTTTGGAGAACGTCTACAGAGGAAGTTCTCTTTGGAGGAGGCATGTGCCTTTATTTCTGCTGTTTTGGAGGAGGTGGAGAAAACAAGGATGTGGAAGGATTTGGAAACAGAAGTTAGGTAAGGCCTCTGTACAGAGAAGGCAATGGCACCCCATTCCAGTATTCTTGCCTGGAAAATCCCATAGACAGAGGAGCCTGGTAAGCTGCTGTCCATGGGGTTGTGAAGAGTCAGACACGACTGAGCGACTTCACTTTCACTTTTCACTTTCATGCATTGGAGAAGGAAATGGCAACCCACTCCAGTGTTCTTGCCTGGAGAATCCCAGGGACGGGGGGAGCCTGGTGAGCTGCCATCTATGGGGTCACACAGAGTCGGACACGACTGAAGCGACTTAGCAACAGCAGCAGCAGGAGCAAGGCCTCTATAAGGTTAGTTCTCCAAGTGTGCCTGGGGTTAGTGATATGTTTTCAGTGAAACATTTGAAAAGGAAATTGAAAATAGTATCTTCAGAATGTGGTAGAGAGAGTCAAATAGATAAATATGTTAGCTTTGCCCTGGACAGCATGTAATCTGCCCAAACAACTTGTACTACATAAAAATAAAAATAAATAGTTCAGTTTTGGAAGACAGTTTTTAATTGACTAAATAAAGGCAGCTCATAATTGAGAAATCTACAAAAATCAGACCACTGATAATTGGCAACTTTAATATAAACAGTATTTTCTAAAACACATTGGCTATTTAAAACAAGCACCATTAGCCAGACTCATCAAGAAACAAAGGGAGGAAAATCAAATCAATAAAATTAGAAATGAAAATGGAGAGATCACAACAGACAACACAGAAATACAAAGGATCATAAGAGACTATTATCAACAATTATATGCCAATAAAATGGACAACGTGGAAGAAATGGACAAATTTGTAGAAAAGTACAACTTTCCAAAACTGGACCAGGAAGAAATAGAAAATCTTAACAGACCCATCACAAGCACGGAAATTGAAACTGTAATCAAAAATCTTCCAGCAAACAAAAGCCCAGGTCCAGACGGCTTCACAGCTGAATTCTACCAAAAATTTAGAGAAGAGCTAACACCTATCCTGCTCAAACTCTTCCAGAAAATTGCAGAGGAATTCCAAACTCATTCTATGAGGCCACCATCACCCTAATACCAAAACCTGACAAAGATCCCACAAAAAAAGAAAACTACAGGCTAATATCACTGATGAACATAGATGCAAAAATCCTTAACAAAATTCTTGCAATTAGAATCCAACAACACGTTAAAAAGATAATACACCATGACCAAGTGGGCTTTATCCCAGGGATGCAAGGATTCTTCAATATCCACAAATCAATCAATGTTATACACCACATTAACAAATTGAAAAATAAAAACCATATGATTATCTCAATAGATGCAGAGAAAGCCTTTGACAAAATTCAACATCCATTTATGATAAGAACTCTCCAGAAAGCAGGAATAGAAGGAACACACCTCAACATAATAAAAGCTATATATGACAAACCCACAGCAAACATTATCCTCAATGGTGAAAAATTGAAAGCATTTCCTCTAAAGTCAGGAACAAGACAAGGGTGCCCACTTTCACCATTACTATTCAACATAGTTTTGGAAGTTTTGGCCACAGCAATCAGAGCAGAAAAAGAAATAAAAGGAATCAAAATTGGAAAAGAAGAAGTAAAACTCTCACTATTTGCAGATGACATGATCCTCTACATAGAAAACCCTAAAGACTCCACCAGAAAATTACTAGAACTAATCAATGATTATAGTAAAGTTGCAGGATATAAAATCAACACACAGAAATCCCTTGCATTCCTATACACTAATAATGAGAAAATAGAAAGAGAAATTAAGGAAACAATTCCATTCACCATTGCAATGGAAAGAATAAAATACTTAGGAATATATCTACCTAAAGAAACTAAAGACCTATATATAGAAAACTATAAAACACTGGTGAAAGAAATCAAAGAGGACACTAATAGATGGAGAAATATACCATGTTCATGGATTGGAAGAATCAATATAGTGAAAATGAGTATACTACCCAAAGCAATTTATAGATTCAATGCAATCCCTATCAAGCTACCAACGGTATTCTTCACAGAGCTAGAACAAATAATTTCACAATTTGTATGGAAATACAAAAAACCTCAAATAGCCAAAGCTATGTTGAGAAAGAAGAATGGAACTGGAGGAATCAACCTACCTGACTTCAGGCTCTATTCCAAAGCCACAGTTATCAAGACAGTATAGTACTGGCACAAAGACAGAAATATTGATCAATGGAACAAAATAGAAAGCCCAGAGATAAAATCCACGCACATATGGACACCTTATCTTTGACAAAGGAGGCAAGAATATACAATGGATTAAAGACAATCTCTTTAACAAGTGGTGCTGGGAAAACTGGTCAACCACTTGTAAAAGAATGAAACTAGAACACTTTCTAACACCATACACAAAAATAAACTCAAAATGGATTAAAGATCTAAACATAAGACCAGAAACTACAAAACTCCTAGATGAGAACATAGGCAAAACACTCTCCGACATACATCACAGCAGGATCCTCTATGGCCCACCTCCCAGAATATTGGAAATAAAAGCAAAAATAAACAAATGGGACCTAATTAAACTTAAAAGCTTCTGCACAACAAAGGAAACTATTAGCAAGGTGAAAAGGCAGCCTTCAGAATGGGAGAAAATAATAGCAAATGAAGCAACTGACAAACAACTAATCTCAAAAATATACAAGCAACTCCTACAGCTCAACTCCAGAAAAATAAATGACCCAATCAAAAAATGGGCTAATAGAACTAAATAGACATTTCTCCAAAGAAGACATACAGATGGCTAACAAACACATGAAAAGATGCTCAACATCACTCATTATCAGAGAAATGCAAATCAAAACCACTATGAGGTACCATTTCACACCAGTCAGAATGGGTGCGAGCCATAAGTCTACAAGCAATAAATGCTGGAGAGGGTGTGGAGAAAAGGGAACCCTCTTACACTGTTGGTGGGAATGCAAACTAGTACAGCCACTATGGAGAACAGTGTGGAGATTCCTTAAAAACTGGAAATAGAACTGCCTTATGATCCAGCAATCCCACTGCTAGGCATACACACTGAGGAAACCAGAAGGGAAAGAGACACGTGTACCCCAATGTTCATTGCAGCACTGTTTATAATAGCCAGGACATGGAAGCAACCTAGATGCCCATCAGCAGATGAATGGATAAGAAAGCTATGGTACATATACACAATGGAGTATTACTCAGCCATTAAAAAGAATACATTTGAATCAGTTCTAATGAGATGGATAAAACTGGAACCTATTATACAGAGTGAAGTAAGCCAGAAAGAAAAACACCAATACAGTATACTAACGCATATATATGGAATTTAGAAAGATGATAACAATAACCCTGTACGAGACAGCAAATGAGACACTGATGTGTAGATCAGTCTTATGGACTCTGTGGGAGAGGGAGAGGGTGGGGAGATTTGGGAGAATGACATTTAAACATGTATAATATCATGTATGAAACGAGTCGCCAGTCCAGGTTCGATGCACAATACTGGATGCTTGGGGCTGGTGCACTGGGATGACCCAGAGGGAGGGTATGGGGCAGGAGGAGAGAGGAGGGTTCAGGATGGGGAACACAGGTATACCTGTGGTGGATTCATTTCGATATTTGGCAAAACTAATACAATATTGTAAAGTTTAAAAATAAAATAAAATTAAAAAAAAGTTTTCAGTGATAAAATTTGATTTGATTCTAAAGGTTTATTCTTTCTTCCAAGAGGATTTCCAGACTGGTGAGTTTGAAGGTACATAAACTTGTGCTATTAAGTTTGAAATGTTAAATTTCTCTCTCTATATAAATATCTTTATATACACCTATTCATAAAGACAAATGGTGCATTGATGATGTTTGATTTAAGTTTGTATAGAATTTTAACAAAATAAACAACATGGTTGACATGTTTTCCTAATTGTTTTTAGTATGTAATTTAAATAAATTGCTCCATCTCCAGCATTCCAACTGACATAACTTTCTCAGGAATTTGATCTGTCATTCTTCCAATTAGCAGAGCCCTGCAGCCATGCTGCAGAATGGTTTTGTAATATATCTTGAGTTTTAACAAGGAACTTTTTGATGTATTTCAATTATGATGTACAAAGTAACATCTCCTTAATTAAAGAAGAAATTCCATTTTGAAGCTCTTTAAAGTGCTATTAAAGTTTATGTTTGAAAGCTTTCTGTTAAGATTAATCTGCCCTCTGCGTTTAGTGAAAGGGATATGGAGCACTTAGTTTTGGAAAAAAATATAGCCAAGATATCATGCCAAATACTACTGAGATTGAAGTATAGAGTTTGGTTATAAAGTAATGGCTTTTTAAGAGATTAGATTACATACCAGTAGATATTTAAGCATAGTACTATCTGCTCTACATTTTTGACCCTAATAAACTGGAAAGAATAAGAATTTTTTGAAACTGAGGATGAGGGAATTAAATGATGAAAGTGGGGCTCCCCAGGTGGCACAGTGATAAAGAATCTGCTTGCCAATGCAGGAGATGCAAAATAAATGGGTTTAATCCATGTGTTGGGGAGATCTTCCCAACTGAAATGACAACCCATTCCAGTATTCTTTCTTGGAAAATTCCAAGGGCAGAGGAGCTTGGTGAGCTATGAGGTCCACGAGGTCACAAAGAGTCAGACATGACTGAGCGCGTGCGCGCGACACACACACACACACACACACACACACACATTAGATGTGATGAATCCTATCTGACATGGTAATCCTGGAACTGTGCACAGAAGAAATCCTACTTTATACATGTCTTGTAAAAAAAGCTTAAAGCAATAAAAATAAATTGGTGTATCGCCCTCTTGAGAGACATGCATTCATACAAACAAACCAAAAATCCCCAAACAAAAGTTGAGCCATAAAATACATATGCGGTTCTAGCTTATATGGAACAAATATAATTTCTCTTCTTCTCTCCAAATTAATTTTGCATATTCCAAATACAGCTTTAGATGAGTGCTCTGGCAGCGTGTGTATTTTTAGGCTTAAAGAACTCCTAGGGCAGACAAGATGGTGCAGCTGACAGTGCTCATAGTTGATGACAACACAGATTTTAAAATGTTGTTGGCTTGCTAGTGAGAGTGAACAAAAAACAGGAGGATGTGCTAGACAGGGAAAATATGATATATAAAGCACTGAAAAAGAGAGCCTTTTACTAAATGTAAACATTTCCATACATGTTTGTTTTTACATGTATTGCATGTTATATATGATATTTTATTTATATATATGTATTTTTACATATGATGCCATTCACTCATTCAGCACTGCAAGCATATTAATATATCCTGGTACCAACTGCTCCTATTATCTACTGACTTACTGACAGCAAGTTAAGTTAGAGCAGTCCATTTATTTAATGCTTTAGTATGTTGTTAATGGAGTCTAACTAGTTTAAGGCATTTATATGTAATATTTAATACCTAGCGTCTTTTGCCTCTGAATAGTCATTAAATTCTATATCTGTTTTTTCAAATAACTTATGTAATTTCTTGATCTTGCATGACAACCTAATAGTATTATACAATACATATATTCTTCTAAAAATTGTATAAACTGCAGGTTACTGGGACTGTGGTTTACTTTTCTCTCTCTTAGACCATTTCTTTAGCATATAATTGCATAAATTCTCTCAAGCTGGAAACACAAAATTCCACTATGAATGCCTTACAGCCTTATACTTTAAGAAGAGTAGTGAATAGCTCAGTAGCATATAAGAGAACATCTCTGATATACATGTACTCAAATACCAGTGTTAACATAAGGTTGACTTGGTAGGTAAATTCGTCAGTGAGCTGTAAGATTTTGTACAGGATTATGATATTATTCAAAATTTAAGGTTTTTTATTGTAATAGATTAACATGATTTTGGTAACAAAACAAAATATTTGCTATTGCAGTTTCCTTTCTCATATGCAAGTTATCTTTCATAATCCAATTATGTTTTATATTATAAATTTTCCAAATGACACCATGATCTTTATGTAGCATATGGGAAAACCCCCCTTTTATTAATTGAATAAGGCTAATTATTGTCATTGCAGTGGGGACTTTTTAAATTCAGAATGGAAAATGGTTGCCTGAGGACATGTTGTATTACTAAGATTATCCAAATTGATAAGTCTAGGATTATTGCACTGTGAATTTTTTCACTGTTTCTGAATGTTCAACTCTGCTTTTGGAAAGGAGAAAGCTAATGGGATGGATGAAACTCATAAGATGTGTTAGGTATAAATAATAATATATTAATTAAATAATAATAATGAAGATGTATAGAAAGAGATGAAAGGAAGCAGAGATATTTAATATTTATTGTTTTATATATGTATATATAGTCACAACATACTGTTTATACCTACTATATATCTGTATCTATATCCATATTCATATGTTATTGTAGGTATTTAAAAATACACTGGAAAAGGCAATGGCACCCCACTCCAGTACTCTTGCCTGGAAAACCCCAGGGATGGAGGAGCCTGGTAGGCTGCAGTCCATGGGGTCGCTAAGAGTCGGACATGACCGAGCGACTTCACTTTCACTTTTCACTTTCATGCATTGGAGAAGGAAATGGCAACCCACTCCAGTATTCTTGCCTGGAGAATCTATGCCGTCTATGGGGTCGCACAGAGTTGGACACGACTGAAGCAACTTAGCACTAGCAGCAAAAATACACAATGCCTTAATCTCATCACCCATTGGTGATGCCTTGTCTAACCTTATATTAATATGTCTTCTATACTAAAATGCAAATAAAACTTATGGCTGTTCAGCAAGCTACAGCTTTCAGCAGACATCTTTGTCTTGGTGTCTCTCTGATAGAGCAAATATATATCATGGGCCCAAGGAACCTTCTGCCTGTAATCTTTGTTAACAACAACCCTGGTCCTTGTAACTCAAAACATGTAGTTACATATAATACATGTAATTAAGATAAGTACATGTAATGCAGATAACATATAATACATGTAATTAAAATATTATACTAATAGTGGGAATGGTTCATGTGGGCCAGAGTTGGGATATAAATAAGTGTTAGGTATTCAGGATGCAGATAATGTGGTTCTTCTCCCCACTTGGACCTTATTCTAAGTTTGTTAAAATACCCAAGCTTTATTCTTGTTTCTTAAATTGATTTAGTAATCTGCATGATTTGATTACTTTAATTCTGTCCATAACAGTAATGCAATAATGTTCCACAGTGATATTCATAGTAGTATACTTGACACCACCATTAAATCGAGTTAATTTCTCATAAAAGAGCTACTTAGATGAATGAAGCAGGGTCCATATCTTTAAGGATCTTAGAGTAATCCTTGCATATGGCTTTGGCTTGATTTTTGCTCTGTGTGCTGTGTTAAGTCACTCAGTCATGCCCAACTGTTTGCGACCCCATGAACAGGAGCCTGCTAGGCTCCTCTGTCCATGGGGATTCTCCAGGCAAGAAGAATACTGGAGTGGGTTGCCATGCCCTCCTCCAGGGGATCTTTCCAAGCCAGGGATCAAACCCAAATCTCCCGCATTGCAGGCAGATTCTTTACCATCTGAGCCACTAAGGAGGCCCAAAAATACTGGAGCAGTTATCCTATCCCTTCTCCAGGGGATCTTCCTGACCCAGGAATCGAACCAGGGTCTTCTGTATTGCAGGTACATTCTTTACCAGCTGAGCTACAAGGGAAGCCCTGTTTTGTGCTTACCTGCCCTCAAAATATTTTTAGTAATCAAAAATGATATCTTGCTACCCTTCATATGGCTTGTAGATTCTTTCTGGGACTCAATATAAATATAACTTTATCAAAACAACATTTGGTTATCCCAAATTTAGCACAGTAACTTTTCTTTAAAAGACCATGTGAAATGTCATGTATGAAACGAGATGCCAGTCCAGGTTCAATGCACGATGCTGGATGCTTGGGGCTGGTGCACTGGGACGACCCAGAGGGATGGTGTGGGGAGGGAGGAGGGAGGAGGGTTCAGGATGGGGAACACATGTATACTAATTAAATAATTTTCTATTAAAGGAAAAAAAAAAAAAAGACTGCTGGGTATATCCTTTGTTGTTGTTTAGTCACTAAGTTGTCTGACTCTTGAGACCCCCTGGACTATAATCCGCCAGGTTTCTTTATCCATGGGGTTTTCCAGGCAAGAATACCAGAGTGGGTTGCCATTTCCTTCTCCAGGAAATCTTCCTGACCTAGGGATGGAACCTGCATGTCCTGCATTGCAGGCAGATTCTTTACCATTGAGCCACCAGGGAAGCTTATATACTTTGTTAGAAAGTATATAGTACATAGTATTTAAATGTATCTATCTTCAGGAAGGAGGGAGGTTAATGAACATCATAAAATATGGAAAAGAGTGACTCTTCTTTCTGAGAGAGACTTCTGTTCATATTAGATCAATCATCTCTGTGCTACATATAAACACAGAAATGGTCTACTTGGATCTTTAATATTCAGGTATAACTTACTTCTAAGATTTCTTGATTATGCAATGGTAAGATGTTTCTTTCAGGTAGTCAATAGAGTCCTATTACATACGAACTGTGAATTGGACAAATTATGTAATACATTAATGATTTCTCCTTTAAAGACCTGCTGCAAGTAGTAAATTGGATATTCCATGTGCAAGATCTCTATAAACCATTGAACAATACACAATTGCTCTCATGCTGTATTCTACACTAGGCTCACTTTCTGACATTGGAGAGGATATCACTTTGTTGGGATCTATGGCAAGGAGGCAATTGTTTTCCTCCCTGTGTCTGTGCAAAGTTTGCTTTATAGCTGTTTGAAACATTATGCCAACCATTGGCATAGTGCAAAAATAGGTGTAGATCACTGACTTCCCCCATCATACTGCTGTCAAATGTGTTTGGAATGTTAGAAGGGATAATTAGCAATGAAATATCCTCTATTTTCTGTCACAACACACCAGAGTAAATAGCGCTCTTCGCACTTAAAAAAAGAAAAATCTAGAATGCAAATTTCATGGTAATAGTCTTAAACTTCATATACTTCACTTTCATTCCATGTCTACAATGATGGAACACACATATTTTCTCTTTTTTTCCTATTATTTTCCTCTTCTTCTGCCTCTTTCCCTCTTTACCTTTCTACTTATTTGACATAAAAGTTTGACATGGCCTTGGCTTTCAGCTGCTTTAAACTCTATTGCAATTACTATCATTATGAAAAATTACTTGCCCCCTAAGGACTATATAACAAGCTATTAGGAAAAGAGATACAAAAATACATTCTGTGTTGCTATTTCCTTGACTATGTTCACAGCAAATCTCTGGTTGAACATTTTTGAAAACAATTACATTTTGACCTTTTAAGTTTAATTTTTTCCCTAAAAATTCAGCCTAATAATGTAGTACAAAATATTCTCATATCTAATAACTGAGTAAGCAGAAGATAAGGAGTTTTTGGAAAATTATTAGTGTTTTTCTTTTTAGAAGCATATGTTTTATGAATTCAAGGGTCTCAATAATTCCCCTTAAACACTAAAAAAGATTAAATGAACAACCAGGTACACTGCTCAAGGTTCTACTCTCTGGGAGGGTTTCCTTTCATTATGTCCTTCAGGGACAAGGATTATAGTCTGAATTTGTCCACTTCCAGGCAGAACCTATATGCCTTGAACCATCAGTAAACCACCACACCCAAGTTTTCTCTTTTGTCAGCTGTTCAGAAATCTCCATGCAACCATATATGTAGACTGGAAACAAAAGTTAATTTAATGTAGCAGGGGTGAGGACCATGGGCATTTGTGCCACTTCACTCTGCAACTGATGTGTCCTTAGGGCCTACCTGAGCCTGACTTCACACATATATGTAATGTCTATTTGATGATGGATTGCTTCTACGCCTGCCCATCTTTGTGGATTACTGGATCAAACAACACTAAGTTCATAATGAGCAGTTCAGGTCACATGGAACTTGGTAGTTCATGATTAAGCATTCAGTCTCAACTAAAACCCAACAGCACACTAAAACCTGTATTCTAAAAGGGAGAATGGCATTGAAACATGTATAATATCATATAAGAAATGAATCGCCAGTCCAGGTTTGATGCAGGATACAGGAAGCTTGGGGCTGGTGCACTGGGATGACAGAGCGATGGTATGGGGAAGGAGGTGGGAGGGGGGTTCAGGATGGGGAACACGTGTACACCCGTGGCGGATGCATGTTGATGTATGGCAAAACCAATACAATATTGTAAAGTTAAAAAATAATGATAATAATAAGAAAACTAAAAAAAAATTAAATAAAAGGGAACAGTTATCCATAGAAGATGGTAAGACTTTGCTCCCAAATCCTGAGTCACAATGTGATTCTCCTGTAGGAGCCTGCCAAAAGATCCAAAGAGCATCCCTATTTGCATCTAAATTAGATCTGCTGGATCTGGCCAACTGCTACCTCTGGAACCTTCAAGACTTGATGGTGCCATTAATGTCTGCAAAATATCCAGGTATGCAGTATCACTTTTTCGTATTATTTTTAATTTTTGCTTGGTTTTGATACACCGTTTTTCTAAGTAGGGAGTGGTGAAGCTATTCATTCTCTAATGTTGGATATCTGACACTATGCATTTGTCAAAACTCATAGTACTTTACAGAGTAAAAATTGCACTTTACTGTATGCAGAATAAAAAAAAAAACAATTTAGGAGATTCTGAGTTCCCAAGATTGAGTACAAAATATGACAAAGTAATCTAGCTGTATTCCAAATGTATAAAGAATATCATTTAGGGTATATCGGAGAATGTACATGCCTAAGTAACTTTGGAAATGAGTGGACTGTATAAGACTAAAGGTAAAAGGAACTCTACATAAACAGTGCACTCTAGTTGATAAAGTTATTTCCCATGAGGCTACAGGTTAGTGATGCTGATATCACTAAACACGTATTCTGAAATTGAACAGTTGAGTAAATTGGTAGTGCGATCTGGGTTTTTCACCATGGAAGTGAGAAGTTGCAGATATTTAAGAGGCTAGGAGGCTGGAATGATCCATGTGGTCATGGATTAGAGTTGGAAGCATAAGAATGAACTCAAGTTTGGAGTAATGTAGATACAGATTTTATATTTAGACTACTCATAGACATGTTTATTAATATATGCATAGGTAAGTATAAACACATGTATTTCCTTTCTTCATTGGCTGAAAGGGCTGAAAAGCAGTAGCACATTTAGAGCCCAGTTTGTGGCTTCCCTAACTGTTCTCCAAAAAAATAAACTAGCGATACTTGGGGAAATGATAGAATTTAAGATTTTGGCAAAGAATATTCAAGATGATCCTGGAACATCCTGCAGTGCCAGAGAGTAAGTAAGTGCTCAAAACATCAGCAACAACAAACCAAAACACGCAATTATGTAGATGTGTCAAAGGGCCATCAGTGCTAACTTAAAGAGTGCTCAATGACCAAAGTTGGAGTAACTTTAACAAACAACAACAAAGTTATATTGGATTACAACTCTTCCTCAATTGATGATGGGGTTACATCTCCATAAACCCATCATGAATTGAAAATATCCTAAGTTGGAAATGCATTTAATAGCCTAACCTACTAAATATCATAGTTTAGTCTAGTTTAACTTAGTGTTAGTCGCTCAGTCGTGTCCGATTCTTTGCGATCCCATGGCACAGTCATACCTCGCCAGGCTCTTCTGTCAGTGAGATTTGCCAGACAAGAATCTGGAGTGGGTTGCCATTTCTTTCTCCAGGGGATCTTCCCAACCCAGGAATTGAACCCAGGTCTCCTGCATTTCAGGCAGTTTCCTTACCATTTGAGCCAACAAGGAAGCCCTTAGCCTACCTTAGATGTGCTTAAAAATATTACAATTATATGCCAATAAAATGGACAACGTGGAAGAAATGGACAAATTCTTAGAAAAGTACAACTTTCCAAAACTCGACCAGGAAGAAATAGAAAATCTTAACAGACCCATCACAAGCACGGAAATTGAAACTGTAACCAGAAATCTTCCAGCAAACAAAAGCCCAGGTCCAGACGGCTTCACAGCTGAATTCTACCAAAAATTTAGAGAAGAGCTAACACCTATCCTGCTCAAACTCTTCCAGAAAATTGCAGAGGAAGGTAAACTTCCAAACTCATTCTATGAGGCCACCATCACCCTAATACCAAAACCTGACAAAGATGCCACACAAAAAGAAAACTACAGGCCAATATCACTGATGAACATAGATGCAAAAATCCTTAACAAAATTCTAGCAATCAGAATTCAACAACACATTAAAAAGATCATACACTATGACCAAGTGGGCTTTATCCCAGGGATGCAAGGATTCTTCCATATCCGCAAATCAATCAATGTTATACACCACATTAACAAATTGAAAAATAAAAACCATATGATTATCTCAATAGATGCAGAGAAAGCCTTTGATGAGACAGCAAAAGAGACACTGATGTATGGATCAGTCTTATGGACTCTGTGGGAGAGGGAGAGGGTGGGGAGATTTGGGAGAATAGCAGTGAAACATGTATAGTATCATGTATGAAACGAGTCGCCAGTCCAGGTTCGATGCACGATACTTGATGCTTGGGGCTGGTGCACTGGGACGACCCAGGAGGAGGGTAGGGGAGGGAGGAGGGAGGAGGGTTCAGGATGGGGAACACAGGTATACCTGTGGCAGATTCACTTCGATATTTGGCAAAACTAATACAATGTTGTAAAGTTTAAAAATAATATAAAATTTAAAAAAAATGAAACCCCCCAAAAAAAATATTAGCTTATAGGTGGGCAAAATTTTCTAACACAAAGTCTATTTTATAAGAAAGTGTTGAGTGTCTCAGGTAATTTATTGGCTACTGTACTGAAAGGGAAGAATTGAATAGTTGTATGGGTACAGAATGGTTGTAAGTGTATAGGTTGTTTACCCTCATGATAACTGACTGAGAGCTATGACTCACTGCCACTGCCAGCATCATGAGAACGTGGAGTACCTCACATTGCTATCCCAGGAAGAGATAAAATTCAAAAATGGAAGTACAATTTCTCCTGAGTATGTGTTGTTCTCCCACCATTGTAAAGTTGAAAAATGGTAAGTTGAGCAATTATAAGTCAGTGAACATCTGTATAACCCAAAGTATAAGCTACAGTTCTGTATTTATATAAATAATGATTAAATAAACAAACATATTTTGTTGGGGTCGACTTATCTCCCAATCAGAAGAATTCCAAATAGTTTATATAAATTGTCTTCCCTCAAAGAGGGAGGCCATATTTCCCTGTTCTTTAAGTGTGGGCTGTACACTGTAACTTCCCTCCAAACAACTAAGAGGGAAAAACTATTAACTCTCCAGGGGAGAACCTGATTAATATCTCAGGTGATGAATAGTGAGATCCAATGTAAAATGGTGATAATAAATCTTCCTTTGATAAGATATCATTAAGATAGTACTTTACTTCATTTGTAAATAGAGACCACAGAGTTACAATAACTGTACTTGACTCCATGACCTTCCTCTTAAAAACACATTCAGTTCAGTTCAGTCACTCAGTCATGTCCAACTCTGTGACCCCATGAATCATAGCACACCAGGCCTCCCTGTCCATCGCCAACTCCCGGAGTTCACTCAGACTCACATCCATCGAGTCAGTGATGCCATCCAGCCATCTCATCCTCTTTCTTTGGGATTGGAAAACACATTACCCAAGTGTAATCATGAGGAAATAGCAGACAATCCCGGTTTAGGGATATTCTATGAAATATCTTTTCACTTTCCCTACTTCTCAAAACTGTCATAGTAATGAAAAGCAATGAAAGTCTGAAAAACAATTATAGGCAAAAGTAACCTAAGGAGACATGATGACAAATACAAAGTTGTATCATGATAGGATCCTGCAACAGAAAAACAATCATTAGGTAAACACCAAGGACATTGGGATAAAGTATTGACTGAATAATAATGTCATGATATGGGATATTAACTATAACAAATGTACTATACTGAGACAATAATTGTGGTACCTGGGTGTGGGGTATATGTGAATGTTCCATACCATCCTCGTAATTTTTTTAAGAGTCTATAACTGTTCTGAAATGAGAACAGTTTAAAACAGTCTAAAAAGAGGAGAGTAATTTGAGTACTTAAAAATAGATTTGAAGACTTGTGGAGAGGGAATTAATGTTGGAAAGTCCTAATGTATCATATCTATGCTTTAAGCTGAATGAGTAAATAAATGTTTATATCCCTAGCTTTATACAGGTAAATACATTTCATATTGTATTCTTATGTAGAACATAGAATTATGATAGCATAGAAATAATCTTAATAGAATCAAGTTATGGGCAATATCAGGGCTCCCTGACGGCTTAGTGGTAAAGAATCCGCCTGCCAATGCAGCATCCGTGGGTTCGATCCCTGGGTTGGGAAGATCCCCTGGAGGAGGAAATGACAAGCCACTCCAGTGTTCTTGCCTGGAAAATCCCATGGACAGAAGAGCTTGGTGGATTGCTGTCCATGGGTCACTAAAGAGTTGGACACAACTTAGTGACTAAACAACATGATCTGTATTATAGTTAAAACTGCCTGACTCTTAAGAGGTATCCTAAAATTGTTAGATTCCTTTATATGGACCATCGACCTTTTAATGGGTGGAAGTGTGGGGTTGGGTATTTTGTGTACAGGATATTCTGGGTTTAAATTCTTATTTCATAATACTAGTCATCTGATCTGATCATCTTTATGACTCAGAAATTCATCTGTTGTAAAACAACACCAACTTTATCAGTATTTGAGTGCTGTTGTGAGAACTAGAGATGGTGTCTATCACAACCCAATTCTGAGACTGGTATGCTTAATAAATGAGATATTTTAATATTTAATATGCAAAGTTCACATACTCCCAACTGATTCTGATTGGCCTATTGTTTTTCCTATGGGATTTATAATTTTATAATGCCTCTTTAAAATTTCTTGTTATAGTAGTGAGCAATAGAGACAGTAGCCCTTCTTTCAGGAGCCTTATATCCTTAATAGGTAAAATGGAAAATAAAAATGAATAACTTAATCGAGAATATAGATTGAAAAGTCTAGTAGAAAGTGGCTACATAGCTATTTCAGGTTGGGTGTTTAAAGCAGCCCTCTCTGTGATTTAAATGACAGGAAGGAGACAGGCATGAGAAAGCCAGAAGACTGAGCCTTGCAGAGATTAGGGGACTATCCCTAGTCCCCATGTGGGAAGTGAGCTTGGTATGACCAAGGGAAAAAGATGGAGCTCTGTGTGTGAGTAGATGAAGGGGAGAGCTAGCCTGAGTTTTTACAGCAGACTAAGAAGCTGTGTTGTTTATTTATTTTGTTTTTAATGGAATGAAATGTTTTTGGAGAACTTTATACAAGGAAGCTTAATGTTTTAGAATATTACTCTGTTGTATGTTAAGAATGGAAAGAAAAAACTTTCAACTGCATTTTCATTTTATATAAATCCACTCAGGGGTTTATATATCTCTGTTGATTATTCTCAAGGAAGAGAATCATGATTTGGAAGTTTGTGGATTTATGATAATTTCTATACATCCTCTTATGAACATAAAAAGATTACCATATATATTTGTATATAGATATTGATATGCATATTCTTTTAGAAACTGAATGTAAACTACTTGATTCAAATTTTTTTTTAATCCAAAACTATACTTGCTCTTCATCTAAATGCTCAGTTATAACTCTAAGATAAGTTTCAGATGACATTTCTTATAGTCCAAGGGAAAATTTGAATACCTATTTATGATGATGATGGTAATGATGCTTAAAAATACTATGGGCTTCCTTGTCTAAAACACCCAAATATTCTTTTATCAGGCTTAAAATAGTTTATAACTGTATAAATACTACCTCCACTTCATTTTTTATCCTACTTTTTCTACTAATGTAACCAAAATTTTAGTTAGTGAACCATGTGTCAAGCCCCAAAGTATAGCCTAAGTAGAAGGAAATTCAGTGGATTCTAGGCAAACTTGGATAGTATTCAGCAAACTATAACATGCATGTAGTTCACTTGGGGATTTTGTCAAATGCAGGTTCTGTTCAGCAGTACTTTGGGGGGACCTTGTAATTCTGTATTTCTAGCAAGTGCCCAGATAATGGCAAAGCTTCTGGCCCATGAAGCAGCTTTGAGTTGCAAGTACTAATCTTTATCACCAAAGAAAATCCCTTAAGCATTTACTTATTTGTTTTTTAATATCACTGCCTGACTCCCATCCAAGACCAATAAATATGAATTTCTAGATTTGAGTCTGGACATAAACGTATCTTAAAAAGTTACAGTTGATTATAATGTTTAGAGCAGCTTGAAAACCATATCTCTGGAGCATATAAGCCATGAATAAAATTTCTTTATAACATTGCTTAGGGCAAAAATAATATGGGCAGCAGGATTTAAGGATACTGTTCTGTCAATGTGCTGTGAAGAATTGTAAAACAATTTGCTATTTTTGATCCTGGCTTAATTTTGAGCAGAGACTGACAGAATGGCAATTGTACTAAATTATACTGACTTGCATGGCAGCTTTGTGATAATGGGGCTATTGATGAGGCAGACCATTAAATTCATTTTCACTCAAGACTGAAGCAAGGATTTGAACAGAAGTTTCCAGAGGTGAAAAATGAATGTATAAGCCCATTTATATTCATATGTAGAGTGAATTAATTCATTTTCTCCATAAATGGTTTTGAGATAACATGCACTCAAGTGACTATAAACAGAAACTTTTTTTAACAGTGAAAATACATTTTTAGATCTTCCTACAGTCAGTTGAAGATAATTTATGAAATATGTTAATCCCAACATAATGTTTATTACTAATAACTACTTAGTGATTACTTAGTATGTGCTAGGTGATATATCAGAGAAGGCAATGGCACCCCACTCTAGTACTCCTGGCTGCAGTCCATGGGGTCGCTGAGGGTCGGACATGACTGAGGGACTTCACTTTCATTTTTCACTTTTATGCATTAAAGAAGGAAAGCAACCCACTCCAGTGTTCTTGCCTGGAGAATCCCAGGGATGGGGGAGCCTGGTGGGCTGCCCTCTATGGGGTCACACAGAGTTGGACACAACTGAAGTGTTAGCAGCAGTAGGTGATATATATTATTATTATTTTTATATTATTTCTCCATTTTATAGGAAGATGACATTTAGATTAAAAGATATTAAATAATTTTTTTCAACTTTGCACAGGTAGTGTGTGGCAGAGATGATAGTTCACTAGTTTATAAGACTCCATGGTCTATGCATTTTCCAGTCCAGATCATTAGCACTGGAGTTACTTGAAATGCTGACTAGTGAATGTGTTCATTCCCACTCAGACTTCTCATAGGAAACAAGTTGGAACACATAGGAGACATTTAAATAAATCATCATGAAGTATTTTTTCAAAGTAATATATGTGCATGAATGCACTATTAACTTTTTTCAATGATGATTTTGTTATAGAAATTATAAGCTTTAGTATGTAAGTGTGGTTACACATTTCAGTCCAGAGATGCATGGAAGTTTTTAATTAGTGTCTCTAAAATATAGTAACCTAGTTCTTCATTCTATCAGTAATGTTATTGATAATTCCTAGCTTCATATTTAACCCTGAAACTGTACTCTAAAAAGTTGGTTCATTAATGAAAATAGAAGAGATATGGTCTGTGGATAGCCACTGGGATATACTAACAGCTTACATATATACAGACATTATATACATGTAGTTATACATATAACTTAATTATAACTAAATCATACTTAATTTATGTTCATAATAAAAATATTTTAAAGTAAATTATAGTTTTATTTTAAACATTTTATATAGATGGACATGTTTATATATACACATATACAAACATATATAAAGCTCTTTAAAATTTTATATATATAGATTTAAAAAGCATTATAAAGTTTAAGCATTAAAAACTATACATATATACATGTATATGTGAATATATATTTTTCTTTTAAATATTTTATTATGGAAAAATTCAAATATTTGAAAATAGCATTAAGCTCCATGTACCACTCACCTAATTTCTTAAATTGTTTGCTGTTAATAAGTTTTGTTTCATCTATAACCTTCTATTCATAGCTACATGTTTTGTCTATAATTACACCCCTGAGACTATTCCTAAGAAAATCTCATTGTCTATACTTTTGTCTAAAGCGTAAGAATTTTTCAGCATAATCACATAATTATTTCACCTAAATAATTTGATAATTAAAAATCAAATGTCTATTCAATGTTTAAATATCTCTAATTGTGTTATAATATTCCTACCTTTCCCTTTCCCTTGTTCTTAAAATTTGGTTATGTGGATTAGTATTTAAAAAAATTAAGACATGATTAGTTGCTATATTTTCTAAAAACTTTTCAATCCAAAATTATCCCTCCATTAACTTTTTCCATCTATATTCTTTGTTTGTTGCTGTTTTAAGTTACAATGGGATGTTTTTTCTGTGCAACCTCTTACACCCTGAAATTTGATAATTTTCAGCCACACGTCATTCTTAGACATTTTTTTTTCTGTTCCCTGAATTTACTATAAAATAATAATCAGGTCCAAGGGTTAATCAAATTTAGGGAAAAATATTTTTGGCAAAACCACTTCATTAGATTGTATATAGCATTTGCATCTTTTTTCATGATGTTTAAAATTTTTAATAATTGCCTAGATCCAATGATTAATTAGGAGTTACAAAATAATAATATTCTTTCACTCCTTATTCATTTATTGGCTGTAGTTTTTCTATAAATTTCTTTTCATTATTTACTCATTGGTAAATCTAAAGGACAGATCATACAGAGGAGATAAATTATATTTACTAGTTACCAAAACAATGAGTTGACTCCTCAGAACCATTCAAGTCAAATATAAGGATTTAAAAAATTGTTTCTTTTTATAATCATTATAAATTCACAGAGTTAAATATATCTGATTTGTTTCAATTTAGTGTAGCCTACAGTAGGAACCTGAGGAAGGCATGGCAACCCACTCTGCTATTCTCGTTTGGAGAATCCCATGGACAGAGGAGCCTGGCGTACAGTCCATGGGGTGGCAAAGAGTCACGTGGACGGGAATGACTTAGCATGCATGCATAGTAGGAGCCTATTTTGTTTGGCTGCTGATTTTTAATCTTTTTTTTTTTATGACCATAAGTTCTAAAGCCTTCTTTGCTTTTTCTCATCAAAAAAATATCTCAGCTACATCGATATATTGTTTTTAGGCTTTCTCTGGGAACAGAGATATCAAATGTATGTGACATACACACACACATATATGTGTGTGTATATTACATATATATATTTAAAAGACAAAATGTATTATGAGTTCATACTAATATTTCAAAATCAAATTCAATAATATGGAGTATTATCCCAGTGTCACAGATTCTCAGATCTTTTTTTATCCCAAACTGAAAATTCCAGTTGTAAAGAACATCAACTTATATGTTGAATTACTTTATCCCACATACTCACAAATGTTTCAAAATAAAACTAAGTGAAAAAGTATGAACAGTATTATTACTGAAAATAGTTTACAAAGTAAGATTTAAAAATTTTGTTTTCTCTAGGGTATATGTCATTATAGTTTAACAATCAAATTACATTATGTTGCGTTAAAGTAATTTGAAGCAAACACTGTGTACTTATGTCACCAGCTGGATACTTGGGAGTTTAATTGTTTATTCCTTTACAGTGTTAGGGTCTTGAAATTTAAATTATGCAAAATGTAGTTAACTAAAGTCAAAATATGTTCTGATAAGTCTCACTTCTCTTTCTGTCCATTCCACTTGATTTCATCTGTTCAAATTTTATACACATTTAAAAAAACTATTGATTCCTCCTACATCCACATTATTTGATATTGTTCTAATTATTATATAATAGCTTTAGTCCCACTCCTTTCACAAGCAAGTGAAAGTCACTTCTATAAACAGTATTAAAATTAGCTAGAAACCATGTCTCTCCATTTCCCTGTACACATTATTGTCTCATCTCATTTTAAATAATATACTTTTAATTATGGTTTAATCAGTGAATTTATCTTAATTTTTATATAGTCTCACGTTTTTATCCCATGTGTCAAAATGAGTAATCAGAGAATAGAGCTGTTATATACTATACTGTCTTCTTCTCATTAATCATTTATCTTAATTCTAAATTATGTGTATATATATATGTGTGTGTGTGTGTGTGTGCACGTGATGTGCATCCTTAGTCGCTTCAGTCATGTCCCGCTCTTTGTGATCCTATTGGCTGAAGCCTTCCATGCTCCTCTGTCCATGGAATTCTCCAGGCAAGAACACTTGAGTGGGTTGCCATGTCTTCAACTGGGGAATCTTCCCGGCTCAGGGATCCACCTGTCTCCTGCAACTCCTGCATTGCAGGCTGATTCTTTACTGGTGAACTACCAGGGAAGCCTGTATATAATAAATCATCACCAGTCCATAAGCCAATGGATCTCTAGTCTTGGCTGTATGAAACTCATTCTCTAAGAAAATCCTCAGAAATAGATTAATAATACATTCTTTGTTCCTCCATATTGACAGCAGCATGCTTTTCAGTTTTTACTGACAGATCTTAACTGCATATAAATATTTTCCTTACTGTTTCTTTCCTTAAGTGACTTACACACATTATTTCAATGTCTTTGGAATAAAACGTTGCTGTTAAATAAAACAAAACAGGGTTATGTTAACGATAACCCTGTATATGAGACAGCAAAAGAGACACTGACGTATAGAACAGTCTTATGGACTCTGTGGGAGACGGAGAGGGTGGGAAGATTTGGGAGAATGGCATTGAAACATGTAAAATATCATGTATGAAACGAGATGCCAGTCCAGGTTCAATGCACGATACTGGATGCTTGGGGCTGGTGCACTGGGACGACCCAGAGGGATGGTGTGGGGAGGGAGGAGGGAGGGGGGTTCAGGATGGGGAACACATGTATACCCGTGGTGGATTCATTTTGATGTTTGGCAGAACTAATACAATTATGTAAAGTTTGAGAATAGAATAAAATTAATTAAAAAAAATAAAAATAAAACAAAACAAAACAAAGCAAAATGACAATAACAAACCTCTAATAATCTGTTTTTCTTTCATTACTTGGTCTTTTGGGCTGGAAGTTTAGTTTTTTGTTTTTCTCTTTTGCATGACAGTTTAATAATTGTATTAAAATTTTCTCAGATTTTCACTATCTTGCTTTAATTTTTTCAGGTATGTCATTTATTCCTTCAATGTATAGTTTAACGCTTCTTTTTCTTGTGTAAAATTTTCCTTAGTCATACTTTTTACATTTGTTCTGTTCCACTTCTGTCCTTTCTAAGAAATTTGTATATATATTGGATTTTGTTTATATTATCTACCACTATCTCTGAAATCTGTTTTTAATCTCTTTCTTTATTGCTTTTAGTTTTGTAAATTTCATCCTTCATAGCTTCTGCTTTTTCCTTTTTGAATTAATTTGCTCTTCTACCTTTATTTTACTTTATGCTTCATTTTTTAAATGACTTTTTAATTTTAAAATATCTTTCTCAGTTTCATAACCTCTCTTTTCAAATATTTTGCATATTTGCCTCAGTTTTCTTATGGCAATGTTCCTGGTTCTTTCATAGGCTTTTCCATTTTCTTAATTTCTTTTGGCCTGTTTTGAAATATTCATTGTTAAATTTTCATTAATCTTTTGGACTCTTTTTCCTAACGTATTTTCCTCTTGTGTGGAGATGCAATTTACTGCTTTTTTATTTTTCTTATAATAATATATAAAATTTGACTGTAATCAGAAGGCTGAGTGCCGAAGAACTGATGCTTTTGAACTGTGGTGTTGGAGAAGACTCTTGAGAATCCCTTGGACTGCAAGGAGATCCAACCAGTCCATTCTGAAGGAGATCAGCCCTGGGATTTCTTTGGAAGGAATCATGCTAAAGCTGAAACTCCTGTACTTTGGCCACCTCATGCGAAGAGTTGACTCATTGGAAAAGACTCTGATGCTGGGAGGGATTGGGGGCAGGAGGAGAAGGGGACAACAGAGGATGAGATGGCTGGATGGCATCACTGACTCTATGGACATGAGTCTCAGTGAACTTTGGGAGTTGGTGATGGACAGGGAGGCCTGGCGTGCTGCGATTCATGGGGTCGCAAAGAGTCAGACACAACTGAGCGACTGATCTGATCTGATCTGATCTGAAACAGCTTCTCATAGTTTTAGAAATAAAGATGAATCAGCATTATAGTTTTGGCTTTATTGCTCTAGAAATCCTTCTTCTTTTGTTTGTGGTCAAAAATGTCCTCATGCTTTGAGATATTTTTCCATTTGTTTGTTCATATGCTGATACCAGTCATGTCTTATAGCTATTAACAGTTGGAACACATCCATTTATCCATTTATCTATCGTGGTTCCTGGGGATAACATTTCACTACATTTTTTGTAAATATTGTTGTCTTTATTTTGTTTTACTTAGTTATTTTGTATGTTCAGTGGAGAATTTTGAAGAAATTAAAAAACTAAATTGCTACCACCATCATCTTCCTCTCTCCTATGGCACATAGATTATTAGGGTGCTTCATGCATTTCTTAAGGGTTTGTTTCTCATTGTGTGTTCCAAGGAACACTAGTGCTATAGAAAGTTTAAATAGTTTACATAAAAATGGTGAAATTTGTAGTCAAGTAAAAATTTAAAGTCATGGAATAAACAAAATTGAATCAATTCCTTTACTATATGACATCATAATTTTCAATGTGCTAATGTACCATGTGGATCTTCAGTGGGGGAGTATGTTTTGCTTCATCACACAAAATTCCTTAAGCTTGGGACTCTTGTTTTCTCCTACAGTATTTGTTCTGTATGAGTAAATGGGGCTTCAAAGCAATTCCCTAGCTCTTCCAACTGTGCTTGCCCCATCTTAATTCACAGCCAAAAGACAGCCTTGTCAGACTGCTGGAACCCTGTTAGTGAAAAGTACAATGGGGATCATAGTTTCAGTGTTGGTCTCGTGGATTTTATCATCAGTCGCTTTGTCTTGCTCCTTTGTGTTTTATAGGATTAGCATAGACCCTAGCTGGAAAAGATAAAATGTTTAAATCATTTTCATAAATGATAGTTTTTCATCATCTCAAATGATGTTTCTGGCCTTTGATAGTGAGTAAAAAATTACCAGGCAATATTTTCCTATGAAGTCAAAAGTTTTGTGAGAAACTGTTAAATTGTATTTGGTTTAAAACACAACAAACATAATAGTGGTAAAAGTAGACATCTATTTTTATTTTTAGATGAGCATTGACTTGATAAGGTTTATTACCAAGACAGGACAGAACGATGCTGATTTGCAGTATTTGTGCTTAAATTTATAAGTATTTCAATATAACATTTTCTGTGTGTGCCAAATAAGATTTTTTAAGTGGGTTAAAATAATAGGGTTTTTAAAAGAAACTCTGTTAGTCATTTCTTTCTCTTTCCACCTTTTCCCTCTCTTCCTTCTTTGTGTTCTTTTCTCCAATTAAGTAACTCCTGTGGAATGTACCTATGGTATGTAGTAAGAGAAGACTCCCTGAGTTCTAATAACTATCATTTACTAACTGTGTGATTTGGGAAAGCTTGCTTAATCTCTCTGTGCCTCAATTTTCTTAACTGAAAATGAACTCATATAGTATTTCACTCAAGCAGTTTTTTTTTGCAGTTAGTACAATGTTCTGCACGTGATCCTCAGGAAGACCGGAGCAGAGTACATGAAAAATAAGAACATCCTTACACATTCATTATCCATTCTTTCAGTTGGGCATTTAATTCATCCATTATACAAATATTTGTATAAAGAATCTGCCTGCAATGCAACAGACCCCAGTTTGATTCCTGGATCTGGAAGATCCCCTGAAGAATGGATAGAGTACCCTCTCCAGTATTCTTGAGCTTCCCTGGTATCTCAGATGGTAAAGAACACATCCACCTATAAGGCAAAAGACTTGGGTTCCATCCCAGGGTTAGGAAGATCTCCTGGAGAAGGGAACGGCTACCCACTCCAGTATTCCTGCCTGGAGAATTCCATGGACAAAGGAGCCTGGCGGGCTACAGTCCGTGGGGTCTGCAAGGAGTCGGACATGACTGAGTGACTTTCACTTTCACACAAATATTTACTGAAATATTTATACAATATTTACACAAATATTTACCCCTTCCCACCTTATAAAAAAGCACATTACTAAGAACTTGAAATAAAATGCTGAAGAAGATAGACATGTTTTACTCTAGGTTCTTAGCAATGTGGTTTGCACAGAGGGATGTCCTTCTTGAGGAAAATGTGGAGATGTTTAAATATTCTAGCATTCAAAAATCCTTTGTGGAAAAAAAAACACAAAAATAATAATAAAGAACATCTGCCATTATGAAATTATGTACTATGCACCAGTTATACTAAGGTTTTCATGTGAATTATATTGTCTTGATTATTAATAAGGTCTTAAGTTGTAAGTAACATGAAAAAACTCTATATTTTTAAAAAGTTATTTGGAAAAAAAAAAATCTGTGCAAGGTGCTCAAAGAATTGAGAAGCATTTAAGAGGGCAAGTTTTAGAAAATAAGCAAGGATACTTGAGGTTTAGGCAAAATAAATTAAGATTATGTTCTGCCCTTTGTGCTCACCATATATATAATGTGGTCAATAAATATATAAATATATATATATAATATAATGTATAATAATGTGTAATATATATTTATAGTATAAAATGGCTAATGTTTTTGAGATATCTATGAATAATAGTTGTATTTCCCTCTCCTTTTGCAATTTTGTTAAAAAAGGAAATAAGTGACTTTATATTTAAAGAAGGGAAGAGTTGTTTGTCATTTTAGATTTTTTTTTTTTGAGAAACTATTTATTTATTTATTTTACTTTACAATATTGTATTGATTTTGCCATACATCAACATGAATCTGCCACAGGTGTACACGTGTTCCCAACCCTGGACCCCCCTCCCTCCTCCCTCCCCATACCATCCCTCTGGGTCATCCCAGTGCACCAGCCCCAAGCATCATGTATCCTGCATCGAACTTGGACTGGCAATTCGTTTCTTATATGATATTATACATGATTCAATGCCATTCTCCCAAATCATCCCCCCCTCCCTCTTCCACAGAGTCCAGAAGACTGTTCTATACATCTGTGTCTCTTTTGCTGTCTTGCATACAGGGTTATCGTTACCATCTTTCTAAATTCCATATATATGCATTAGTATACTGTATTGGTGTTTTTCCTTCTGGCTTACTTCACTCTGTATAATCGGCTCCAGTTTCATATAGGCAAAACACTCTCCTGTCATTTTAATTTTTTAAAACGTGTCTGTTAAACAAATTTATACTTTGTTATTCTACTTGATCCTAAGGGGGAGGTTGATATTAGTGAAATGATATATTCTTTAAGTAATTAAAAACTGGAACTGGAATTCATAATTTTATGAAGGTAGTAACAAGATATTTTAAGCATTAAATTTACAATGATGCTATTTTTTGCCTTAAGATAATCCTTTAAAATATCCTCAAGAAACAATCATGGTTCTTTTAAACCCTTGGAATAATTAAGACTTCTGCTAAAAGATCAGAAAAGAGAGAAGTGAAGCAAAGAGCAAGTTGCTCAGTCATGTCTGACTCTTTGAGACCCCATGGACTATGTACAGTCCATGGAATTCTCCAGGCCAAATACTGGAGTGGGTAGCCATACCCTTCTCCAGGGAATGTTTCCTACTCAGGATCTTCCCAACCCAGGGATCGAACCCAGGTCTCCTCCATTGCAGAGGGATTCTTTACCAGATAAGTCATCAGGGAAGCCCAAAAAGAGAGAAAAGCTATCCATTATGTGAGGCAAGAATCAAGCATCCAAATGAAGATCAGTGGTCACTTTTCATCTCAGGTTTTTCTGGGGTTTCCTCAGTGGAAATATCTATTAAAGTTTGCCTTTCTGTAGTCATTAACTCTTACTTACACTAAAGGACTCTGGAGAAGGAAATGGCAATCCACTCCAGTATTTTTGTCTGGAGAATCCCATGGATAGAGAAGCCTGGCAGGCTACAATCCATGGGGTCGCAGAAGTTGGACATGACTTAGCAACTAAACCACCACCATACTAAGGTAATGAAAACAGAATAGTTCAAATTTCAAAGCTTGGATTTAGTTATTGAAGATAATAATAATTAAAAATATAGTAGCAGTCAAGTTAGGCATTGTAATGAAAAACCATTTTGCAAGTAGCAGCCCTGAGGGAGACCGAATCTTACAAATCTTCAGTGACAAAGAATTTTATGGAAATTTGCATCTTTTAGTTCTAAAAACAGAAGCAACTTCGAGGCAAATGGCTCTTAATACCCCCTGTGAAATCTCAGATTTGGACTTTATCTGTATGATATAATCATTTGAGATTTACAGTGAACTATGGGAGGCCTTACAAATAGCTGTGAAAAGAAGAGAAATGAAAAGCAAAGGAGAAAAGGAAAGATATAAGCACCTGAATGCAGAGTTCAATAATAGCAAGAAGAGATTAGAAAGCCTTCCTCAGCGACCAATGCAAAGACATAGAGGAAAACAACAGAATGGGAAAGACTAGAGATCTCTTCAAGAAAATTAGAGATACCAAGGGAACATTTCATGCAAAGATGGACTCGATAAAGGACAGAAATGGTATGGACCTAACCAAAGCAGAAGATATTAAGAAGAGGTGGCAAGAATACACAGAAGAACTGTACAAAAAAGATCTTCACGACCCAGATAATCATGATGGTGTGATCACTGACCTCGAGCCAGACATCCTGGAATGTGAAGTCAAGTGGGCCTTAGAAAGCATCACTACGAACAAAGCTAGTGGAGGTAATGGAATTCCAGTTGAGCTATTTCAAATCTTGAAAGATGATGCTGTGAAAATGCTGTACTCAGTATCCCAGCAAATTTGGAAAACTCAGCAGTGGCCACAGAACTGGAAAACGTCAGTTTCCATTCCAATCCCAAAGAAAGGAAATGTCAAAGAATGCTCAAACTACCTCACAATTGCACTCATCTCACACGCTAGTAAAATAATGCTCAAAATTCTCCAAGCCAGGCAGGCTTCAGCAATACATGAACCGTGAACTTCCTGATGTTCAAGCTGGATTTAGAAAAGGCAGAGGAACCAGAGATCAAATTGCCAACATCTGCTGGATCATGGAAAAAGCAAGAGAGTTCCAGAAAAACATTTATTTCTGCTTTATTGACTATGCCAAAGCCTTTGACTGTGTGGATCACAATAAACTGTGGAAAATTTTGAAAGAGATGGGAATACCAGACCACCTGACCTGCCTCTTGAGAAATTTGTATGCAGGTCAGGAAGCAACAATTAGAACTGGACATGGAACAACAGACTGGTTCCAAATAGGAAAAGAAGTACGTCAAGGCTGTATATTGTCACCCTGCTTGTTTAACTTATATGCAGAGTACATCATGAGAAATGCTGGACTGGAAGAAGCACAAGCTGGAATCAAGATTGCTGGGAGAAATATAAATAACCTCAGATATGCAGATGACACCACCCTTATGGCAGAAAGCGAAGAGGAACTAAAAAGCCTCTTGAAGAAGGTGAAAGAGGAGAGTGAAAAAATTGGCTTAAAATTCAACATTCAGAAAACAAAGATCATGGCATCTGGTCCTATCACTTCATGGGAAATAGATGGGGAAACAGTGGAAACAGTGTCAGACTTATTTTTTGAGCTCCAAAATCACTGCAGATGGTGACTGCAGCCATGAAATTAAAAGACGCTTACTCCTTTGAAGCAAAGTTATGACCACCCTAGATAGTACATTCAAAAGCAGAGACATTACTTTGCCAACAAAGGTCCATCTAGTCAAGGCTATGGTTTTTCTTGTGGTCATATATGGATGTGAGAGTTGGACTGTGAAGAAGGCTGAGCGCCGAAGAATTGATGCTTTTGAGCTGTGGTGTTGGAGAAGACTCTTGAGAGTCCCTTGGACTGCAAGGAGATCCAACCAGTCCATTCTGAAGGAGATCAGCCCTGGGATTTCTTTGGAAGAACTGATGCTAAAGCTGAAACTCCAGTACTTTGGCCACCTCATGCGAAGAGTTGACTCATTGGAAAAGACTCTGATGCTGGGAGGGATTGGAGGCAGGAGGAGAAGGGGATGACAGAGGATGAGATGGCTGGATGGCATCACCGACTCGATGGACGTGAGTCTGAGTGGACTCCGGGGGTTGGTGATGGACAGGGAGGCCTGGTGTGCTGCGATTCATGGGGTTGCAAAGAGTTGGACACGACTGAGAGACTCAACTGAACTAAAGTGATGGAACTCTTGTTTGTCTCAAAAACAAACCTTTGTCTCAAAAATTGGCTAAATACACATCTTGTTCAGGTATAAGTAATGAAGAGAAATTGGATTTTTTCATGAGATAGACTTTCTTTTGAACAAAACCAATAGTGTTTTTTATTTCTGAGATGGAGGTAGTTGATATTGTTCTTGTCAGTGAAATAATTGAAGTAAATTCTAAGAACTAGTTCTTTTTGATGATCTCCATCATTATGAACTTGGAAGTTGGGCTTCTGATTGATAGTGTGTATTTTACTTTGTGTTTAAAAGATTTTATTTTAATTAGAATGTTGTTCGAGATATGCCCTATAAAATTTCTCTATTCTAATTTATTACTAATTTATAGACATTCTTTATATATGTCTTTTTCCAATTACTTATTTTCTCCCAGTTTTCTGTTCATCTTTAGGGGATATTTTTGTTAAATGAGCATTTAGATTTTGATATGTTCAAATGTATTACTTTTAGTGACTTCTGCCCTGAGAGACTTTTCTAAGAAATAACTTTGCTTTCACAGAGATCATAAAAGTACTATTATATATTTTCTACTGACAGTTATAAAGTTTAATGTTTTTAATTGGAGTTTTAAACAGAACTAGATCTGGAATTGAGTTTTTGAATACTTTTCAAAATAGATGAAATCATCACCATGCTGCTGCTGCTAAGTCACTTCAGTCGTGTCCGACTCTGTGTGACCCCATAGATGGCAGCCCACCAGGCTCCCCCATCCCTGGGATTTTCCAGGCAAGAACACTGGAGTGGGTTGCCATTTCCTTCTCCAGTGCATGAAAGTGAAAAGTGAAAGTGAAGTCGCTCAGTGATGTCTGACCCTCAGCGACCTCATGGACTGCAGCCTTCCAGGCTCCTCCATCCATGGGATTTTCCAGGCAGGAGTACTGGAGTGGGGTGCCATTGCCTTCTCCAAATCATCAGCATACCTAAAGTCAAATATTACCACATCAGATAATGAGTAGTTTAACCATTTTTTTCACTGGTTTCTATATGCTAAGTTTCCGTATATGTATATTTATGTTCACTCCATCGTTCTGAGTTAATTAGAGATTTTTAAAGTTAATACATGTTAGGGCAAATATCCTTTCTTAATTTGTTTCTCAGATTTAGCTTGGTTATTTTGAAGTTTATTGTGTATAGAAGTCAATTTGGCAAATTCCATGAAAAGTGATATTCAAATTTTGTTCTATTGAATTTGTATTTTAACTTGAGCTTTAACCAACATTTTTGATACTGTGTCTTCTCATTTTTGAGCAGAGTACCTATCTCATTTATTCAAGTTTCAGTGTCCTTTATAGCATTTGATAATTCCTAATGATTTTGCACATCTTAAATTTATTAGGTATCCCATAGATTTTTTTTTAACAAATTGAATCAATTCTATTTTTTTTTTTTAAATAAAATGTGTATTGGTTATTGCTGGTACAATAACTATCAATTTTTATGTAACCTTTTTGTTTAAGTGGAAGAAACATAACTAAAATATCCAATTTGTAAGTGCAATGAATTTCTACACAGTGAAGACCCCAGGACCTAAATTAGAAATGAGTCATTTCAAGAACCTCCAGTCTTCTTTCATGTCTCAATTACCATCCTCTTACCCAAATACTATGTTAATTCTTAATCTATAGGTTAGTTTCACTTGATTTTGCACTTTATATAAATGGAATCACACAATGTGTATTCCTTGTGTTGACTTCAGTTATATTGTAATCACATATTAAATGATCACCATGGGGTTGTCTATTTCTGAACTTTCTCTTCCACTCCTTTAGTCTGTTTGTGTGTTTTGTGTCAATTGCATGCTTTGTTTTTTGTATCTTTATGGTAAGTCTTAAGATCTGGTAGGGTGAATCCTGAACTCTTCATCATTGTCTTGACTATCCTACACATTTTTCATATAAATTTTAGCATCAGCATATAAATACCCATACAAGAATATGCTGTGATTTTCACTGAGTTGAATTAATCTTATTTGTCAAATTGAGTAAATGTAAAGTCTTTAAAATACTGATCTTTTCAGTTTATGGAATTTCTGTCCATATGTGTTCCATATGTGTTATTTAATTTCTCTGGTATTTTTTTTTTCTTTTTTTGTATGGATACCTTGGGCATAACTTATTCTTAGGGTTTTGATTTTTTGATCTTTTTGTAAATGGCATTTCTTTATTCTAGGGTATAAAATACAATTATTTTTATTTATTGACATTTTAATTATTACTGCAGATGCGAAGGACTCAGAGCTTTTGTTTTTTTAAAGATTTTATTAAAATGTTGAGTCAAATATATTTGGTTTTTGAAAAACTCACATGTATCTAAAATAAGCCTCAAATTTCTATATCCCAAGAACTTAACTAAGTGCTTGTCACATAGTAGGTAATCTATAAATGATTACTGAATGGACAATGATTCTCTTTACAATGATTTTGTATAACATCATTGATTAAATGCTTCTTAAAAATTATTCCTGGAGGCTCACTGCAACCATTTATGTAATATTGCACTCAGTGAAATAGACATTGCTAATTGCTATATTACCTGTTCAGCTCCCCTGCCTTTTTTTTTTTTTTTACTATGTATTAATTTTGTTTGGAGTAACAGTGTGTTTGGACCTGAGTGTTGGATGGTGGTTCCCTTACAGCCAGAAAGGATGAAGCTCTGAATCGTGAAATCTGATGCCCTAGTTAAAAAAGTTAGCTAAGTCTAGATTCTCCATCATTCTTCCATTATTCTTCTACCTTGGGCTTGAACTTGGTGTCTTGAGGTTTAAGAATCATTACAATAGGTCAGTATGAGGTGAGGTGTTCACATGCCTTTGGTAGATCAGGGAGGTAGAAGTAGATGGAACTATTGTGTTATCACCAAGCAGCCAAAAGAATGTCATAAACTGTCTCTTTCTGAATTTTCTCATTTGTGAAAAAAAGAAGCCAACTTTGTTAAACTCACTGTTATTCAGATATCTATTCGTTAGAGAGAGATGCGTTAGTGTGTCACATAGTTGGATAGTACTGAACGTATTACTACTGAGATCAAAATAGCACTGACCAAAAGACAGCTCTTATGAATTCATGATCCTCTTAGGGTCCTGAGACAGTTCAACAAAAATAATATGGCAAAACCAAGTTGGATGAGAATGAATGCTGAATGATGTATAATAGCATTGCATTTTATACTGGAATGGTAGATCTCATTTTTTAAAGATTTATTTAACAATATACAACTTATTCTCTAAGGCTAAATTTGAGCTTTCTTCCCCTAAAGTCTTCCTAATAATCAAATCTTAACATTTTTAGCCTTTTAAAATTTTACAATAACATTTATTAAGTGCATAAGAGTTTGGGCTAACATTATCTTTGTGTATGTGTTGAACCTCTTTTACAGATGTAGGCATGAAGATTAGAATACCACATCTTGCCTTTCTTGTTCTAATGGCAGACTTTTCAAACCTTCACAGCACCATTTCCCTCTAACATTAGTATAACCGTAAGCTCCTCTTTAACACAGACATCCAAGTGGTTACTACATTATCAGAGTTGTAATGCTAGCCATAACTTGATACCATAACTAGATCTGTAACTTAGTTTTTAATACTTTTCAAGATGGAAAGTCATCACTTTATGAAAATGTTGCCACATCAGATACTGAGCAGTTTATCCATTTTTTTGCTGGTTTCCTATACACTAAGTTTCTATATACATATGTTTAGGGGCACTCTGCTGTTCTGTTTGTCTCTGAGTTAATTTAAGATTTTTAAATTTAATACACGTTTGGACAAATATCATTTCTTAATTTGTTTTTCAGATTTAGCTTGGTTATTTTGAAATTTATTGTGTGTAGAAGCCAATTTGCCAATTCCTAACTTGATATCCGGAGAAAGCAATGGCACTCCACTCCGAAGCGGCAGCAGAAACAACTTGATATCCATGACTGAGCTAAAATGTAAACATTAATATCATAGATTGTATTGGTTTTATCTTTGTTTCTTACATACAGATTGTTTTTACCCTTCTCCTTTTCAGTTCAGTTCAGTTGCTCAGTCGTGTCTGACTCCTTGTGATCCCATGGACGGCAGCATGCCAGGATTCCCTGTCCATCATCAACTGCCAGAGTTTACGCAAACTCATGTTCATCGAGTTGGTGATGCCATCCAATCATCTCATCCTCTGTCCTCCTTTTCTCCTCCTGTCTTCAATCTTTCCCATTAAGTATCAGGGTCTTTTCAAATGAGTCAGTACTTAGAATCAGGTGGTCAAAGTATTGGAGTTTCAGCTTCAGCATCAGTCCTTCCAATGAATATTCAAGACTGATTTCCTTTTGGATTGACTGATTTTCTTCTCTTTTTACATGTATTCAATTGACTGTTGTTAATAGATCTTTAGTAATATAGGAACTGACAATATAGATGTTTTTGCAAAATCATATGTATATCACAATGGCTAACACTATAAGACAGGACTGAAATATGAATAAAGCTTACTTTATACTCGAGTAATCCTGCAAAAATGATACATTTCCAGGTTCTTGACTATCTTCTTTTTACATAGAAATAGTCTGTTAAGCTGGCAATGTTAGTTTTCTTTTCTATTAAGTTAGCACATCAAAATCTTCTATCAAAATGAATCAGTTCACAATGAGCAATAGATCTAGACGAGAATTGGATGATATGGGAGTGAAGACAAATTTGTTCCATTGCTAATGGACCATAAAGTCTAACGTCAGACTAAGAAGGTGGATTTGTTTTGACATAAAGAGCATTATACTTGAAGTTAGAAAAAGGAAGTTTGTAAAGATATTATTCTCATTTTATAAAACATAAACCAAAGCTTAGATATATTTTGAGGCTCTAAATTATGTAACTTATGCTCTACCTGGACTACTAACCTATTTATCTAATTCATTTCATATGCAATGTAATTACATACATATAGATGGAAATATTACATATTTAGCCCAGCTAGTTTCTTTGTTATTTCCTATATACTTTCTGCCCTTTTTTAAGTTTTATGCTTTTGTGCAAACCTTATCTTCAGTCTGGAATGCTTTAACCTATTTAATTCATGTCATTATTTGCACATCAGTATACTTGTAGCTTTTCTATAAAGCTTTATGTAGGCCCTTGATAAAAATGAACCTCTTATCTGTGTTTCAAGGTCATTTCTTTTGTAGCATTATCTCAGTACACATTTATACATTTCTTCCTGTATTGACATATGTTATCTATATATATATATAAGCTAAGCTGTAAATGCAATAAGCATTCACATACTCTTCCATTCTTTTCTGTACACACCACACTATCAAGTATTATGCCTACGAGGTACTAGTGGCTAGATACGCCATTTGGTGTATTTATCAATTGTTACCTAATAACATCCCTGAGGCTCAGTGGTAAAGAATCTACTTACCACTGCAGGAGACATGGGTTTGATCCTTGGGTAGGGAAGATCCCCTGGGGAGGAAATGGCAACCCATTCCAGTATTCTTGCCTGGAAAATTCTATGGACAGAGGAGTCTTGTGGGCTACAGTCCCTGGGGTTGCAAAGATTTTGACATGACTGAGCAATTGAGTACACACATCAGTTCAGTTCAGTTCAGTCACTCAGTTGTGTCCGACTCTTTGTGACCCCATGAATCACAGCACGTCAGGCCTCCCTGTCCATCACCAACTCCCAGAGTTCACTCAGACTCATGTTCATTGAGTCAGTGATGCCATCCAGCCATCTCATCCTCTGTCATCCCCTTCTCCTCCTGCCCCCAATCCCTCCCAGCATCAGGGTCTTTTCCAATAAGTCAACTCTTCGCATGAGGTGGCCAAAGTATTGGAGTTTCAGCTTCAGCATCAGTCCTTCCAATGAACACCCAGGACTGATCTCCTTTAGGATGGACTGGTTGGATCTCCTTGCAGTCCAAAGGACTCTCAAGAATCTTCTCCAACACCACAGTTCATCAATTCTTCAGCGCTCAGCTTTCTTCACAGTCCAACTCTCACATCCATACATGACCACTGGAAAAACCATAGCCTTGACTAGACAGACCTTGTTGGCAAAGTAATATCTCTGCTTTTCCATACCCTATCTAGGTTGGTCATAACTTTCCTTCCAAAGAGTAAGCGTCTTTTAATTTCATGGCTGAAATCACCATCTGCAGTGATTTTGGAGCCCCCAAAATTAAGTCTGACACTGTTTCCACACACATATGCCTAACAAATTAACTAAAAAGTCAGCATCTTAAAATAACAAAGATTTTATTATCTTTGATTTTCTGGGAAGCAGAAATCTGAGAGAAGTTGAGCTAAGTAGTTTTAATTCAAGGTCTTAAAGATGTGACCACAATTTTATTCTAAGGCTTGATCCACTTCCGAACTCTCTCATGGTTATTGACAGGCCTCAAGCTTTTGGCTGGCTGTTCTAAAGACTTCAGTTCCTTGTGTCAGTGATCCCTTCTGGGGTTGCCTGGCATGGAATCTGAGTAAACAATGAAAGAGAGAGGAGAAAAAAATCCTAAGATGGAAGTCCACAGTTTTTTAATAACCAAATCTTAACAGTGACATACTATCACATCTGCCACATGCTCTTGTCACATTGAACAACTTTGGTGCACTGTGGGTGGAGACAACACAAAGGTTTGAATATCAGGAATTACAGATCACTGAAGATCCTCCTAGAGGCTGCTTATCTTTCTTGGGAATTGTGATAGACTCAATTTTGACTTGTTTGAGTCTTAACATGTGCTGTAAAATATATTATTGTTTGTTGTTGTTTTTCAGTTGCTCATTCGTGTCTGACTCTTTGCAACTCCATTGACTGCAGCACGCCAGGCCTCCCTGTCCATCACCAACTCCGGAGTTCATGCAAACTCATGTCCATCAAGTCGGTGATGCCATCCAGCCATCTCATCCTCTGTCATCCTCCTTTCCTCCTGCCTTCTATCTTTCCCAGCATCAGGGTCTTTCTCAATGAGTTGGCTCTTTGTGTCAGGTGGCCAAAGTATTGGAGCATCAGTTTCAGCACCAGTCCTTCCAATGAGTATTCATTCCAATGAGTTGATTTCTTTAGGATCGACTGGTTTATACTTTATTTATTTATCTTAAATATACTTGTGTCATAATTAACCAATGTCCCAAATATGTAAATATTAGTTACAAATTCATTTGGGGAAAAAAACACAAATTATCCGACTGTCGCATTTTCTCTGACCTGTCATAGGGTTCAAGTAATGTTTGGTGTGCACGTGTGTGTGTACGTGTGTGCACATGTGTGTGTTTTCACTGCAATCTAAGATATTACACAGTGCCTATTATTAAGAAAGATTATTATCTTAGTTATATATATATATATATATGCATACAGTAGTTACATAAGATTTCAAACATAAATCTTAGTAAATATTAAGGATCATTTTAAAGAGTAATATGAATGCGGTTATATATTGGTACTAAGTTAAAAAAATCAAATTGTTTGCTACTAATTGATGTACATACTACTGTGTTCTTTCATAAAGGGAATTTTTTATTTAAAATTATTTTTAAACAACTTCATAATGTTATGTATCAGTTAAGTAACTTTGTATTGAATGAAGGAAAAATACCTTAACTTTGGGGTCTTGGTCTGTGCATTAAATTACATTTGTAAATGCTTCACTGAACAGTATTTTTCAAATATAATCCACATATAGTAATCATGTTTAAAATATAATTTTTCATAGTTATGACCCATCTGCTCAATACTGATAAGAAGTTCAATAAAGCTAGCTGTAAAAATCAATGCTGTTAAATGTTTATTAATTATCTAACACATTGCTTAGCTTACTGAGCACATTTAATACCCCAATACATATTTCAAGGTATATATGGAAATTTTGTACTTAGGTTTAAAGATACATTTTAAGTATCCTTTCAGCTATGTCCTCTTAATCCAAATTTATAAGCATTTCGCTTATTCCATTTAATCTGATCTTTCATTGAGGATACAATTTCGCTGAAGGTAAGGCAGACAGTTTCTATCTGGGGAAAAAAATCTTAAAAGTACATTGTACATTAAAAACCACTGAAGCATAATGGGCTAAACTGCACATGGACCAAATTTCAACATTTGCCAAAATTATCAGTAAATTTAAGACTCATTCTAATTTTCTTAGCCATTATTTTAGACTCCAGTAGCACTAGAAACTGATTTAATCAGGCAGTAAAGCATAAAATATTCAGGTCAAGTAGATCAGCACAAAAATGTTTTCTAATTCCTTTCATTCTCATCTCGTGGAGGCCTTTTGTCACTAAGATTATTAATGCTTGGGTTCTAAAATTATTTCTCTTTCCAAGCTGTATTAGTGTGTTTTAAGATAGTACACACACACACACACAAAGCCATTTTAACTATTGAGGAACTAAAATGGAACCATAAAAGTTTGATTCATATCTACTAGCAGCCTTATTTTTTTGCATCTGTACTTCATGATCCTTATTCCATTCCCACCTCTGCCTCTTCATCTAACTTCATGCTGTAACAATAGTAACTAACCTAATGCTCTAGCATCTAACATAATGCCTTAAACACAGTATCACTCCAGAATGCATGTTTTAAAAACATGTTGATTATGCAACAATGTGAAACTTCTCAGTAACAATGACATGCACGTTTAAAATTGTTAAAATAGTAACATTTTTGTTAAATATATATATATTATCAAAATTTTTAAAAGCAAAAAAAAAAAAACATGTTGAAATAGATGTTCACAATTCTGGTGTCAAACTCATGAGGTGATAAACTGAGATGGTTTTGGTTAATAAGTGTGTTTCGATCTTACCATTGTCTTTTTCTGTTAACATGCTATCTAGCAAAGAGTTTATTAATGTTGATCTAAAATGAATTACATAAAATCTTACATACTCAATGCCTTTCCAAGTCATAATGCCTACAATTCTTTCATTAAGGACTTACCTCTCTGAGTTTGATGCTTTTGAGAAGTCTACAAGTTATACTTGGGCTATTTTGATGGCCTAGCCACCTCTGGTTTTCTGGCCATTCCTTAGTAGCCATCAGGATGAGTTTCTCATACTTTTTACATTTGATTATTTCTTTTCTAGTGTAATACTAGTGGCTCTTCCATTGCCAGAAGGATAAAATCAAAACTCCATAGTAATATCCACATAGTCTTCATGTGTTTGCCTCAGCTTCTCTTAACAGATTTGCTCCCATGAACGTTATACTCTCTTCCCATCTATCCGTGTACCCTCCTCCATCATGCATCCTTTATTTCTTAATTATCCATTCATGTACCCCATCTATGACCTTATATTACACTCTTACCTATCCCTGTTGAACTTTTCACTGTTTCTGATGTTATCTCAGAACTTTGTATGTTTTATTCGACGTGCCTAGAATTGTGCTGTTGTTTATGTTTTTCAGTTGCTAAGTTGTGTCTGACTCTTGGTGACTCCATGGACCATAGCCTGCCAGGTTCCTTTGTCCATGGGATTTCCCAGGCAAGAATACCGGAGTGGGGTTCCATTTCCTTCTCCAGTTGGATCTTCCCAACCCAGGGATTGATCCCATGTCTCCTGAATTGGCAGGCAGATTCTTTACCACTGAGCCACCAGGGAAGCTCTATGCCTAGAATATCTTCAACCAAATCTTTCCTGTATAATGCCCTCCTACACATTACAAATAATCTAAGCTCATAGTTCATATCTTTTGTGAAGTTTTCCTGACAACTTCTGGATTTTCTATCTGTCCCAAACCCTACACACCTTTCCCTCCTACCATTTAACTCTTTCTGGGATTCATACTCATATTTTATCTCCCTTCCATTTTTAAAATAATCCAAATATATTCATTTCAGAATTTAATATTAAGTTTAATAACTTAATTCATTTCATAATTTAATATCTTGCTATGGCTAAATTTAAGAAAGAACTCACTTTAAAATGTCTAGTACAAAGCATTATCCTGTATTTATTATTTGTTATTTACTAGCCACTGTAAAAATGATGGAACAAGATGAATCATTAAGAGACTACTCAGGAATATTCTTAGGAAAACTATCTTGAGTTGTAAAGAGAAAACAGTCACCTTTATTCTTAGTTTGAACACATTAGGTAACAAGGAAATAAAAGAAATAAATAAAACAAGGAAATGAAGCAGGGCTAAACTTAATCTAAAATGTAATACTCTTTAGCTGCCATGTTTTCAGAAATTGATCTAAATGTTATAAATTTTTAGCTTTTTCCAGAGGCTGTTTTCTTGTGATTTCTGCATTTTAATCTGTCTACTGTGACACTGTCTTACTGAATCTTTCCAACTCCAAAATGGTTCTTTTAGGGGCTTTAACTTGGAAAAAGCAGAGCAAGTTTTTGGACTGATATGAGCTTTACTCACCTAGTATCTGTGAGGAGTGTATGTATGTGTGTGTGTATGTGAGTGTGTATGTGTATGTATTTGATGTTACCTGATTAAGACTTGAACATCTTACATATCAAGTAGATATTGCCTAAAGTTTATCCATTTTTACCAGGGACTTTATTACCAAGCTTCCTTTTGAAGAAAAGCAAGAGAATTATTATAGAATTAATGTTAGTTATCTTTTCAAACCAGGTACTTTGGGGATGATAGAAGATAGAGCAATATAATATATGTAAAAACAGTAGTAGAACAATTATTTGAAGAATATAAAAGATTATTTTCCATAAAATATTAATTTTGTTTATATTTTACTTATAATCAAATAAAGGGCAGACAGTGTATTCTTTCTCCAGTATAATTACTACAAAGAAAACTTAAATTGCTAATAAGAGGCTAACCGCTTGGGGCCACATACTGCTGATGGATGACCAGGAGATAATGATAAATGAATCTCATTCTAAATTCTGTCAACGAAATAAATCACAAATGTCATCAATTTCATTAACATATTAACGTTCCACTTAACCAGTATACATACCTCTCGATTGCCTTTTCCAAGGGAGCCTGTTCATTTTAGTCATATTTACCCTGAGCTTCATGGAACTGGAAAATCATTATTAATTGTGGTCACTCTATATAGAGAAGCCTTTTGGTAGGTGTTATTTGTGGGGAACTGCCCTCTATTTTCAGACTACATAGTCACTCATCCTTTAGGTGATAAAAACATCATTTCTCAGAAAAATGGGAAAAGTTCTTGGAAAGTATGTGTAAGAGGGAGAGTTCCTATTTCTTGAGAGGGTGTTTAGAATACAGATATGAGAATATCTGGCTCATACAGAAGAGAAAACAGTCATAAATAAAATGCCCCTCATGGATATTCTAATAACACTGCAGATTATATTGTGTTGAAAAACACAGATGCTGATAATCCTGAGTTGAAAGTATAGTCAGGTAAATTGGATATTAAAATAAAGAAGGTTTACGTATATCATCTTCAGTTTTTTTCACTTGCATTTTCTTTTTATGGGTGTGCAGAGAATGACATATGATTAAAATTTACATCTAATTAGTGTCAAAGATCTCTTTCATTAGATATAAAATAGCAATTTAAGTGATGAGAGGATTTTGTTAATATCATTGGCAGTACTTTTTAAATAGTGATTGTATTAGCTACGTATCTATGTATTGCTCAAACTTAAAGGTCTTAAAAGTTAACAGATATTATTCTCATAGTCTCTATAGGTCAGGAATGATAGTTGCTTTGCTGGGCTGTTTTGGCTATCTTCTCTCATGAGATTATAGTAAAAAACCAGCTGAGACTGCAGTCCTTTGAAAGCCTACTTGGAACCAAACAATTCACTTCCAAGGTGACACACTCCCAGGGATGGCCAGTCAGTGGTGCTGATTGTTTGAAGGAAGCCTCACTCCTTTCTATTTGGGCATCTTCACAGTCTTCATGATATCCATGGTTGCTGACTTCCCACGCAGCAGGCCACTCAAGAGGCTTAGACACATTGTTATTTCTGGCATGTTCTATCCCTTAATAATCACCTCATCCGGCTTCCATTGAAGGCTCATTGCTACTTCCAGCACCTTCTATTCATTAATAATCATTTCATCTGGCTTCCATTCAAGAGGATGAGAATTACACTCATTTGTTGAAGAGAGGAGTGCCAGAGAACTTAAGCACATCTTCTAAAGCCACAATGTGGTAAACTAACAATATTTTTATGCATGTTATGTTACAGAATCACTGAAATATAATAAGTCCTATGGTGGTAGGAGGAAACAAACTGAGTTAGACAGACTGAGCATAACAAAGTTTTGCTACTTTAGGAATGGACTTTTTGAAGTGATGAATAAGAAACTGAACCAAGTGAAAAATCTATAGGGAAAGTTCCTAGAGCAAAAGCTGAAAATATCAGGGTGCCTGGATGCACAAGAAGTTAGCAAGGAAGCTGGTAAAACTGCCTTATATATTTTCCTTTAGGCTATTTTTAATTGGAGGATAATTGCTTTATACTATTGTGTTGGTTTCTGCTGTACAACAAGGTGAATGAGCTATAAATATAAATATAACCCCTCCCTCTCCATTAGGATATATTTAAGTGACTTCAATTAACAACTGACATTTTAAAAAGCTAGTATAGTTCTTTAATTAATATAAAAACATATGTTAAGAAGACTTAAGATGAATCTTTCATTGGTTTATTTGAAGCTATCTTTTATGGCGTTTTCTACTGGAAAAGTGTACTAATAAGGACTTAATACTTTTCTCTCCAGCTTTTCTAGGAACAGTTTTAAAAACAAACATTTGTTTTATATCTCACAATTTCCTGTTTTCCATAGACATTATTTTACATTGTAGAACAACTTCCTTGAGCATTAACTTTATTTTTCAATATTTAAATTGCAAAATCTTTTATTTTTCTGAAATTTGTCTTCAAGTTCTCCTACTTTTATTTACTCAATTCAGTAGTAAATACTTGAAAACCCATATTCAATTTCAACTTCAGACCTGGATGGGCAACAAAGAGTAGTCCCTTGATGAAAAATTACTTTTTAAGAACATTTATGTGGTATTTATTTGACTCTACCAAAAGGAAAGGCCACATTAGTCAACATAACAAGTACTCACTTAGCTCCCACTATTCTTTTTCCAAAATTAAAAAAAAAAAATCAGAGAAATGTAATATGTGAATCTACATGTCCATCTTCTAACATATTCAAGGAAATATTTGCAGAAATCCATAGCATTCATATGTCCCTCTGGAGAAGGGAATGGCAACCCACTCCAGTATTCTTGCCTGGAGAATCCAGCGGACAGAGGAGCCTGATAAGCTGCCGTCTATGGGGTTGCACAGATTCGGACATGACTGAAGCGACTTAGCAGCAGCAGCAGCATATGTCCCTCAGAAAAACAATGAAACCCAGTAACTTGAGTCAAATATGTAATGTATTATAGATTTTGAAACTGTTGAAGGTGGGTTGAGCAAGTCTTTAATGAAGAAGAAATTAAACTTTAGAAAATAAAGAAACTTTTGCCTTTAATTATGTTGGAAAAAGTAAACACTATCACCAGAACAAAAATAAATCTCTCTCAGGAAAAAATAGAATCTTTCTTCCATTAATATGTTCTTTTTTCAAAAAGATTCTGGTTTACCTGTGTCAGTTTCTACCTCTTCTCTGATTTTCCTACTAATCTTTTTACATAGGTTAAATACCACATTCATTAGGGAGGGAATAAATAAATCACTGCTATACTCAATAACTCAAATAAGCTTGTTATTATTCAATAGGAAAAATAAGAGTTGGGTTTTAATCACAATATATAAGATAAAATCTTCAGGGCATGAATGAAATAATGGAATAGATAATATGTGTAATCAAATGGAGCATATGTTATGTGAAGGAATGTTATGTTATAGAGAAGGAAACTTACAAACATAAATAATTACCTGGAGGCTACAGAACATAATAGAAACATATTTTAGAATGTTTATTCCTATAATTCTAAAAAAAGTTCAAATATGCAAGAAATTAAAACTATCTTTTTGTTGAGATTCTTAAGTCTGGAGACATTTAGGTATAATATTATAGAGCACAAAAAGTACAATTAAAAATTCCAAATAATGGAAATATTTTAAAGGTAATTTCTACACTCCTTATTCTTATAACTGATTTATGTGAGAGAATTCAAACATAGCTGTAAGATGTGTCAAATGATGGCATTTTTTTTTCAATTAAAATAAAGTTGTCAGCAAAGTTGAGCCTATAAAAACCACATCATTTTTAACTGCATTTAAAAAGCTCTGTGAGGATTCCATTTGTTCTAGAATGGAAACATAGACATTTGTTGTTGTTGTTCAGTTGGTCAATCATGTACAGCTCTTCATGACCCCATGGATGGTAGCATGCCTGTCTTCCTGTCCTTTCCTGTCCCCCAGAGCTTGCTCAAACTCATGTCCAAGAGTCATGGTGCCATCCAGTCATCTCATCCTCTGTCATCCTCTTCTCCTCCAGCTTTCAATCTTTCCCAGCATCAAGGTCTTTTCTGATCAGTCGACTCCTTGCATCTGGGGGCCAAAGTATTGGAGTTTTACCTTCAGCATCAATCCTACCAATGAATATTCTGGACTGATTTCCTTTAGGATAGACTGATTAGATCTCCTTGCAGTCCAAGGGACTCTCAATAGTCTTTTCTAACACCACAGTTTAAAAGCACCAATTCTTCAGTGCTCAGCCTTCTTTATGGTCAAAGTCTCACATCCATGCATGACTACTGGAAAAATTATAGCTTTGACGAAGTGGACCTTTCTCAGCAAAATAATGTCTTTGCTTTTTAATATGCTATCTAGGTTGGTCATAACTTTTCTTCCAAGGAGCAAGCGATTTTTAATTTCATGGCTGCAGTCACCATCTGCAGTGATTTTGGAGCCCCAGAAAAGAAAGTTTGTCACTGTTTCCATTGTTTCCCCATTGATTTTCCATTAAGTAATCACATGCTATGATCTTGGTTTTTTGAAAGTTGAGTTTTAAGCCAGCTTTTTCACTTTCCTCTTTCACCTTCACCAAGAGGCTCTTTTGTTCCTCTTCACTCTCTGCCATGAGGGTGGTGTCATCTGCATGTCTGAGGTTATTGATATTTCTCCCAGCAATCTTGATTCCAGCTTGTGCTTCATCCAGCCCAACATTTCACACAATGTACTCTGCTTATAAGTTAAATAAGCAGGGTGACAATATACAACATTGACATACTCCTTTCCCAATTTGGGACCAGTCTGTTGTTCCATGTCCAGTTCTAACTGTTGCTTCTTGACCTGCACACAGGTTTTCAGGAGGCAAGTAAGGTGGTCTGGTATTCCCATCTCTTTAAGACATAGACATTGGGGCCACTTATATTTGAGTAGTTTGTGATGGACAGTTAAGTTATTTTGCAGGATAGTGTTAGATGAGAAAGTTTGATTGGGAGGGGAGACATCTTGAGGCATCTACATGAAACATAGATGCCAGATTTTCTTGCCTTCAGTATTAGGAGATGCATCACAATATCTTTGTTAAAATAACTAGGCTGAATAAAAATTGCATGCTCAAAAGTATCCCAAATTTTTTATTTTTAAGATTCATATGAAAAATCATTTTCTTCTACTATGTTTTTTTGTGTGCATCCATTAAACGTTGAAATTTTGAAAGAGCATACTATTTTGCAGAGCTTTAGTTGAATTACATATTAGAAAAGCATGGAATTAAAAATCAGTTTCTGTAATTTGTAGATATCACATGTAGGGAAACCACTTAAAGCAAAATTTACCAATTTTTTTTAACAATGAACTAATTCAGGAATTATTGCTATTTCTCTGCTATTCTCAGATAAAATGCACATGTTGAGAACATAGCACCTTGAAACTGCCAGTATACCAGATGAATTGTCTTCACAGGATAAAACTTTTAATGAAACTAATTATATGGCATTTCAGAACTTTAGACTAGGTAGAATATGAACTTCTATCGCTGGCATTTTGCTCTGATTTCAGGAGAAGAAGATTAAGTAATAGCTGAGAATTAAGAGATCATCTAATTTTGTTTGGGAGACTGGTTAATCTTTTACAAAAGAAATATGCAAATAATACATCATCACTACATGAATGAAGAAACAATTTAATGTTTTAGGCTAGAACAAAAATTAGCTGAAGTCCATTGGTCAGTATTTTTATTTAAAAACTTACTATGACAACCCTGACTTTTGAGACAAAGAAAATCTCTGTTACAACAATAATAATCACAGAGAGGGTCTATAGAAGTAAAGAATGATACACACCTTCAGTTCAGTTCAGTCGCTCAGTCGTGTCCGACTCTTTGCGACCCCATGAATCGCAGCACGCCAGGCCTCCCTGTCCATCACCAACTCCCGGAGTTCACTCAAAGTCACGTCCATCGAGTCAGTGATGCCATCCAGCCATCTCATCCTCTGTCATCCCCTTCTCCTCCTGCCCCCAATCCCTCCCAGCATCAGAGTCTTTTCCAATGAGTCAACCCTTCGCATGAGGTGGCCAAAGTCCCGGAGTTTCAGCTTTAGCATCATTCCTTCCAGAGAATACCCAGGACTGATCTCCTTTAGAATGGACTGGTTGGATCTCCTTGCAGTCCAAGGGACTCTCAAGAGTCTTCTCCAACACCACAGTTCACATCTTTAGTTAACATATTTTTAAACAGAAATATTCAAAGGCATAGAATTCCAGGCATTGCATACTTTCACTTCCTCCTGTTCTTTTGTTTTTGTTTATTTTATAAATGACAGTAAGCTCAATATAAGTATGTGGTATGAAGTGCCTAACAAAAAAGCAAATTTAATCTTAATTTGCATTAATAGGATGTTGTATTAATATTAATTTTTGAAAGTAGTAAAAGTGCAAAGATTTTGGAATCGAATTGCACAACTGTTACTGTGTGACTTTTGGCAAGTAATTTAACCTTTCTAATGATCAGAAACTCGGATAATAATATCACATCATATATTCATTTGAGAGTACAATGAAACAATGTGTAAAATGTTTCACACAAAGTCTGGAAAAAAATGAGTGAGTGATAGTTGCTCAGTAATGCCTGACTCTTTGCAAACCCATGAACTGTAGCCTGCCAGGCTCCTCTGTCCATGGAGTTCTCCAGGCAAGTTTACTGGAGTGGGTTGCCATTTCCTTCTCCAAAATAAATTGACTTAACTCCTAGATATTGTTATTATCAGGGTGATAATCTTTAGGACTCTGTTCTATTCAGATTTCAGTTGGAGGGATTATCTCTGATCTCACACATATCTATATATACATGCATGTATATAGATGTGTGTATATAGATATGTGTGTATATATATATATATATATATATATATATATATGGGTGTGTATATGTGTATCCAGAGAGAAAAGAAATTAAAAATTAGGAGCATTGGGAGAAATTCATTGGAAAATATGTTTAAAGTCATTTTAAAATTAAAATGTATAACATATTTATTCAAATACATAATGAGGTTTTTAAAGAAATAATCATTTTATTTTCACAAAAATGTGTTCTATCATAACTTAGAAAAGCTCTTGACCTAAGTCACATGCATCTGGTGTAATTGCATTAAACTGTCTGTAAGATCACTTCCTTCTTGGAGATTCTACAATACTGTGGCAGCTCTGACTAGAGAATGAATGAGCCATCCTGTCTTCACTCCATTTCCCTTTCTTTTTCATCCCCTTTGATAACTTCTTATAACACTGAGACAGTTGAGACAATGTATTGTTTTTGACATCTACCAATCTGGGAGTAGAATGGGAAGTATGAAAGTAGAAAGTGATGCCTGGTGCTGTGCTGTATTCTTATCTACGCACCAGTGGCTGTTGTCCATCTTCTAGTGTTCACATCTGGTGGATTATTTGGGTTAGAATGCTAGTTTAGAATTCCTGTTTATGTAAGAAAAATATAGTCAAAGCATAGATGACAAGGACAATATAATGGAATTTAGCAACATGGATTATTCAGGGATAAGCAGCAGATTTTTAAGATATTAACTTCAAGCATTTGTTTTCTTAATTCCTGTCAGTGAAGTTTGAGAAAAGTTGCTTCTGCTCTTTGGGTCTCAGTTTTCTTTTGTGACATGGGAGGAATTATTCCAGATGGGCTCTAAATTTCTTTAAATCTCTAATATCTATGAGTGTATGGTACATGTATGAGGTCTTACAAATCATCTTTTCTCAAAATTTTATCAATAATTTCTATTTACTTAAACTCACTTGAAAAGTAAGAATATTCAGTAGTAAGTATCTGCATTAATTTTAACTGATACAAGCTTAGTTTAGTGACATGGCAATTTAGCTTTTATTTTCAGTGTAGGGTTTCAATGTAGCCAATCCCAATAATAATATTCCCCTGTATGTCTTCTATCTTTTTAATGGTGTGCATATAACTACAAAGAATTTAATATGCTCCTGGATATTATGAAGTAAACCATGTAAGAGCAATTATATTCATATACAATAAAAGATAATAGGTATTCACCTGACATTTTATTTCTGTACAATCTTATTAATTTCCCTCTTTCAGAATTGAAATAAAATATTCATGTATCTCAGTGTAACAAACTGTTTCTCATTTCTTTTATCTCCTCTCAATGTTCTTTTCTTTTTATAACTGTTGAGTGTTTTTACCATCTTGACTTGCCAAACCAATTTATATATATATTCTTTCCTTTCAGAAGCAATAAATGGTTATATGATAATTGTAGAAAATTAAGAAAATTGCAACTCTAGAAATATTAAGGCCAGATTAATTGTAATCTATCAAGAAAGCTCTGTTAACATCTTTGGATTTCTTCCACTGGAACCTATTAAATCAGGGCAGTGACATAATCCAACATGTTAAATAAATTCACTCTGGTTGCTGTATGCAGAGTACAATGAAAGGGCAAGAGTAGAAACAGGGAGATCAGTTAGGAGGCTATTAAACAGAGCAGGAGGGAGAATATATGTTTTGACCTAGGAGGGTAGCAACAAAACTGCAGAGAAATGGTTAAATGAAAGGGAAATATAATTTAAAGAGCCAGAAGAATTTGATAATGGAATGAATGTGGGATATTAAAAAAAAAGAAGGGGGGATGAAAATTATGATCCTGAGCAAATGAATGGATAGTGAAACCATTTACTGATTTGCGGAAAGCTAAGGAGGAGTTAAATTGACTTCTGCTTTGGATGTGACAAATTTGAGATGCCTAATAAATATCTAAGTAAAGATTACATTGCTAGTTGGATAAACAGTTTGAGTGCAAGGGACATATTCAGGCTGGAAATATGATTTTAGTGATCTCCCATAGAAATACTTATTCTACCAAAAATTTAGAGAAAAGCTAACACATATCCTACTCAAACTTTTCCAGAAAATTGCAGAGGAAGGTAAAACTGCCAAATGCATTCTAAGAGGCCATCATCACCCTAATACCAAAACCAGACAAAGATGCCACAAAAAAATAAAACTACAGGCCAATATCACTGATGAACATAGATGCAAAAATCCCCACAAAATTCTAGCAAATAGAACCCAACAACATATAAAAAAGATCATACATCATGCTGCTGCTGCTGCTAAGTCGCTTCAGTCGTGTCTGACTCTGTGCAACCCCATAGATGGCAGCCCACCAGGCTCCCCCGTCCCTGGGATTCTCTAGGCAAGAACACTGGGAGTGGGTTGACATTTCCTTCTCCTATGCATGAAAGTGAAAAGTGAAAGTGAAGTCGCTCAGTCGTGTCCAACTGGTAGTGATCCCACGGACTTCAGCCTGCTAGGCTCCTCCATCCATGGGATTTTCTAGGCAAGAGTACTGGGGAGTGGCTTCCTATTGCCTTCTCTGCATACATTGTGACCAGGGCTTTATCCCAGGAATGCAAGTATTCTTCAATATTCACAAATCAATCAATGTGATATACCACATTAACAAACTGAAAGATAAAAATCATATGATTATCTCAGTAGATGCAGAGAAAGCCTTTGACAAAATTCAACATCCATATATGATGAAAACCCTCCAGAAAGCAGGCATAGAAGGAACATACCTCAACATAATACAAGCCATATATGATAAAATCACAGCAAACCTTGTCCTCAATGCTGAGAAACTGAAAACATTTCCCCTAAAGTCAGGAACAAGAAAAGGATGCCCACTCTCACCACTACTATTCAACATAGTTTTGGAAGTTTTAGGCACAACAATCAGAGAAGAAAAAGGAATAAAAGGAATCCAGATTGGAAAAGAAGTAAAACTCTCACTGTTTGCAGATGACATGATCCTCTACATAGAAAACCCTAAAGACACCACCAGAAAATTACTAGGGCTAACCAATGAATGTAGTAAATTTGCAGGATATAAAATCAACACACAGAAATCCCTTGCATTCCTATACATTAACAACAAGAAAACAGAAAGAGAAATTAAGGAAATACTCCTATTTATCATTGAGATGAAAATAATAAAATGGGAATAAATCTACCTAAAGAAACAAAAGACCTATATATAGAAAACTATAAGACACTGATGAAAGAAATCAAAGATGACACAAATAGATGGACAAATATACCCTGTTCATGGATTGGAAGAATCAATATAGTGAAAATGAGTATACTACCCAAAGCAATCTATAGACTCAATGCAATCCCTATCAAGTGACCAACGGTATTTTCACAGAACTAGAACAAATAATTCCAAATTTCTATGGAAATGCAAAAAACCTCAAATAGCCAAAGCAATCTTCAGAAAGAAGAATGGAACTGGAAGAATCAACCTGCCTGACTTCAGACTATACTACAAAGCTACAGTCATCAAGACAGTATGGTACTGGCACAAAGACAGAAATATAGATCAATGGAACAAAATAGAAAGCCCAGAGATAAATCCATGCACCTATGGACACCTTATCTTTGACAAAGAAGGCAAGAATATACAATGGAGAATAGATAATCTCTTTAACAAGTGGTGCTGGAAAAACTGGTCAACCACCTGTAAAAGAATGAAACTAGAACACTTTCTAACACCATACACAAAAACAAACTCAAATTGGATAAAAGATTTAAATGTAAAAAAAATGTAAAAAAAAAAAAAAAAGATTTAAATGTAAGGCCAGAAACTATAAAACTCCTAGAGGAAAGCATAGGCAAAACACTCTCTGACATAAATCACAGCAGGATCCTCTATGACCCACCTCCCAGAGTAATGGAAATAAAAGTAAAAATAAACAAATGGGACCTAATTAAAATTGAAAGCTTTTGCACAATGAAGGAAACTATAAGCAAGGTGTAAAGATAGCTTTCAGAAGGGGATAAAATAATTGCAAATGAAGTAACTGACAAAGAATTAATCTCAAAAATATACAAGCAGCTCATGCAGCTACATTCCAGAATAATAAACAACCCAATCAAACAATGGGCCAAAGAACTAAAGACATTTCTCCAAAGAATACATACAGATGGCTAACAAACACATGAAAAAATACTCAACATCACTCATTATCAGAGAAATGCAAATCAAAACCACAATGAGGTACCATCTCATGCCAGTCAGAATGGCTGTTATCAAAAATCTACAAAAATAAATTCTGGAGAGGGTGCAGAGAAAAGGAAACCCTCTTACATTGTTGTGGGCATGCAAACTAGACAGCCCCTATGGAGAACAGTGTGAAGATTCCTTTAAAAAGTGGAAATAGAACTGCCATGCTGCTGCTGCTGCTGCTGTCATTTCAGTAGTGTCCGACTCTGTGCGACCCCATAGAGGGCAGCCCACCGGGCTCCCCCGTCCTTGGGATTCTCCAGGCAAGAACACTGGAGTGGATTGTCATTTCCTTCTCCAAAGCAAGAAAGTGAAAAGTAAAAGTGAAGTCACTCAGTCATGTCCAACTCGTAGCAACTCCATGGACTACAGCCTACCAGGCTCCTCCATCCATGGAATTTTCCAGGAAAGAGTACTGGAGTGGGGTGCCATTGCCTTCTCTATAGAACTGCCATAAAACCCAGCAATCCCACTGCTGGGCATACACACCAAGGAAATCAGAATTGAAAGAGACACGTGTACCCCAATGTTCATTGCAGTACTGTTTACAGTAGCCAGGACATGGAAGCAACCTAGATGTCCATTGGCAGATGAATGGATAAGAAATCTGTGGTACATATACACAATGGAATATTACTCAGCTATTAAAAAGAACACATTTGAATCAGTTCTAATGAGGTGGATAAAACTGGATCCTATTATACAGAGTGAAGTAAGTCAGAAATAAAAATACCAATACAGTATATTAAAGCATATATATGGAATTTAGAAAGATGGTAAAGATGACCCTAAATGCGAGACAGAAAAAGAGACACAGATATAAAGAATAGACTTTGGACTCTGTGGGAGAAGGTGAAGGTGGAATGATTTGAGAGAATAGCACTGAAACATGTGTATTACCATATGGGAAATAGATCACCAGTTCAAGTTCAATGCATGAAACAGGGCACTCAGAACCAGTGCACTGGAATGACCCTGAAGGATGGGACGGGAAGGAGATGGGAGGGGAGTTCAAGATGGGGGACACAGGTACACCCGTGGCTGATTCGTGTCAATGTATGGAAAAAACCACCACAATACTATAAAGTAATTAGCCCCCAATTTAAATAAGTTAATTTTAAAAATAAATAAAAACAGGAAGAGTAGTAAAAGTGTTACTAATCTGAAACTATTTTTTAAGCAAATAAAAAAGCAAGTAGTAGAAAAAAAAATAGTTATAAAAATAGAAACTAAGGATAGAAATATGCTTCCCTCATATCTTCCTTCATAGTTCAATTGGTAAGGAATCCACCTGCAATGTTGGAGACACCAGTTGGATTCCTGGGTCATGAAGATCCCCTGGCGAAGGGATAGGCTATCCACTCCAGTATTCTTGGGCCTCCCTGTGGCTCAGCTGGTAAAGAATCCACCCTCAATGTGGGAGATCTGGGTTCTATCCCTAGGTTGGGAAAGATCTCCTGGAGGAGGGAAAGGCTACCCACTCCAGTAGTCTGGCCTGGATCACAAAGAGTCAGACACGACTGAGTGACTTTCACTTTGAAGCATAGAAATACTTCATTACAGAAAACATGGGTTCACAAAAGACTGAGTTTTGACAGAGAAATGAAGAGATATGAAGAGTAAGTCTTGATGCTCTGCAATATTTGGAGGGAAAGAATTCAACACAGCACACTAAAAAGTAGCACACTGTAAGATATAAGTAAAAGGGTATGGCGTTCCAGACAGCAAGTGACAACAGGTTTCCAGATGAGACTGCAGCGGCAACAAATGGTAATGCTGAAAAGTCATTGTATTTTCCTATCTCAAATGGTGCCATGGATATTATAAACACTTTGGTAATATTTTCTGTCCACAAAATGTTGAAGTTGAAAAACTGACATTCTTTTCTAAAAATCGATTTTGATAAGATGTGAATTCCCAAATAGACTTTATTCTTGAAAGTCTCATAACCAAAATAGAATTAAATACCAACATTTAAACATAATGGTTAAAGATTATTTTGTTTAACATAATGAATGATAGACACCAAGCCAGTTGGCAAATATTAGAATTATGATTTAATCAAATCTCTATTATTCTGCCTTGTATTATTTGAAATTAATGGGCTTCCCAGGTGGTACAGTGGTAAAGAATTCGCCTGCCAATGCAGGAGATGCCAGAGACACAGGTTTCGATCCCTGGTTTGGGAAGATCCCCTGGAGGAGGAAATTGTAACCCAGTCCAGCGTTCTTGCCTGGAAAATTCCACGGACAGAGGAGACTGGTGGGCTACAGTCCAGGGAGTCGCAAAGAGTTGGACATGACTTAGTGACTGAGAACACAGCTCACAAAGACTATAATGTTCTTCCTAAAGTTATCTAGCTACCATTGTCTCTCAATATTCTTTTAAACTCTCATTCTTGTTCCCTATTCATTTGCTAATTTTAAAGGGCTTAATTGTGTTTGAACATAAAATTAGCAAGGAAAAAAAACATAATTCTTAATGTTAATAATAGTGTCTCATCGTTTATCTGCACCACAATATATTTAACCAATTCCCTAAAGCTGAGCTTCCATTTATTATTGTTGCTTATGTAAATAACATGTCAATAGTCTACATGTTTCAGTAAATAAAATATAATGTAAAATTTGCTAGAAACACAAGCAATGGAGGGGAGATAAAAGATAGGAAAAGAATGATGATTAAAAAAACAAAACAAAAACAAAACCTCTCTATTTCTCTCCAGCACATATCTAAGAGAAAAATTCTGTATATCAGGATAGGTATAGGCTTAAATTTACATATAAGAAACTGGCAAAAAGTTCTCCCGCATGGTTGTACTGTTTCTCACACTCCCACAGGACTAACTTCCTGCTGAGCTTCTCCATACGCCTGCCAACACTTGATATAAATATTTTAAAATTCTAGTCATACTTGTGGCCCTGTAGTGACATTTAATTATTGTTTTAATTTGCCTCTAAAACTAGTAATCCTTAATAATTTCTCAGATGTCTGTTGGTCATTTTTAAGTCTTTTTAGGCAAATTGTTTTTCCTTATTCTTTGACCCAATTTCAATCAGAAATTTGTCTTTTTTCTTTTTCATTTTTTTTGGCCTTGCCACATGGCATGCAGGATTCTAATTCTCTGACCAGTTATTGAACCACACCCCCTTCGTTAGAAGTGGGAAGTCTTAACCACTTGATCACCAGTAAGTCCTAGAAATTTATCTTTTAATTGATATATTTATATACTCTGGAAATAAGTTCTGTCAGACATAGGTATTGCAAATATATTTTCCCAAGCTTTATTTTGGTATTGATTCTATCATCAGTGTTCCTAGTTTGCATACGTTTTTTGTTTCAATGAAGCATAATTTATTGGTTTTGATCTTCATAATTATATAACTGTCTGTGTTCTAAAATATTTATCATCCATGGTCATAAAGACTTTTTCCCTTCCTAGTTTGCTGAGAGTTTTTAAAGTTTATTTTGAATGGATATCAGATTTTATATTTACAAAATTTTCATGGAAAATCTTGATTTAAATATCTGTGTCCATTGAAATTATTATATCATTCCCCTTTATTTTCTTAATTTTAATTGCAATGATGTTTCAATGTACAATCTTGCATTTCTGGATTTGCTTTGTTAATATTTTGTTAAAGATTTTTGCTTTCCAAAAATGACTATTAATGATGTGGAAATCACTACAGATGGTGACTGCAGCCATGAAATTAAAAAACGCTTACTCCTTGGAAGGAAAGTTATGACCAACCTAGATAGCATATTCAAAAGCAGAGACATTACTTTGCCAACAAAGGTTCGTCTAGTCAAGGCTATGGTTTTTCCTGTGGTCATGTATGGATGTGAGAGTTGGACTGTGAAGAAGGCTGAGCGCCAAAGAATTGATGCTTTTGAACTGTGGTGCTGGAGAAGACTCTTGAGAGTCCCTTGGACTGCAAGGAGATCCAACCAGTCCATTCTAAAGGAGATCAGCCCTGGGATTTCTTTGGAAGGACTGATGCTAAAGCTGAAACTCCAGTACTTTGGCCACCTCATGCGAAGAGTTGACTCATTGGAAAAGACTCTGATCCTGGGAGGGATTGGGGGCAAGAGGAGAAGGGGACGACAGAGGATGAGATGGCTGGATGGCATCACCGACTCGATGGACGTGAGTCTGAGTGAACTCCGGGAGTTGGTGATGGACAGGGAGGCCTGGCGTGCTGCTATTCAAGGGGTTGCAAAGAGTCGGACATGACTGAGCAACTGATCTGATCTGATCTGATGATGTAGAATTATCTCCTGTTGCAGTGGTTTTGCCTATGTTTAGATTTGAGATTTTGTTGACTTCATAATATGATTTGGGAAGTGTTCTACTTTCTGAAATAATTTGTCTAATTATTATTGTTTATTCCTTAATTATTTGAGAGAATTTATGAGAGAGGCCATCTGTGCATAAAGGTTTTGTTGTGAAAAGATTTTAACATTTAATTCAATTTTTTGAACTGCCTTTTTCCTTTCTTCCTTATTTAAAAGTTTTCCTTTTAAATATAGATTTAAATATTGCCAAATTTAATTTGCTAATTTTCAATTATCTAATAAATAAGTCCATTTCATCTCAGGTTATTGAATTTACTGACAAAAATAGTTTATGTGTCTAGAAATTATTGGGAAATCTTTTATTTGGCATCTGTTTTTAGCAATGCTTTTTCTACTTAGTTGTCAGTAGTTGATCAACTATATTGATTATTTGAAAACAATAAATGTTTAATTTTGTTAATTTCTCTAATGCTGGTATGTTTTTATTTCAGTTATTTCAACTATTATCATTGCTCTTTCCTTCTTCCTGCATACTTTTCTAGTGATTTGGTCTTTTTATTTTGTTATTTCTCCAGTTAAAGCTTAGATCATTGATTTAATTATTTTAACAAACATTCCCTGAAGAAGGAAATGGCAAGTCACTCCAGTATTCTTGCCTGGAAAATCCCATGGACAGACGAGCCTGTTCATGGGGTTGCAAAAGAGTCAGACATGACTTAGCAACTAAAAAGCAACAATAGGCATTTAAAGCTATTCTATTCTGTTTCTCTAAGCACTTGTTTTTGATGCATCACACAAATTTGGTTATGTGTTTTTAGTTTCATTGAATTTGAAATAATATCTAATTTCCTGTGTGAAGTCTTAGACCTAAGGATTATACGGTAAATATTGGCTAATTTCTGAATATTTGGAGATTTTCCCACAAAATTTTAAATTCAGTTCTAATTTAGTTGTATTTATGTGAGTCTGGGTGAACTCCGGGAGTTGGTGATGGACAGGGAAGCCTGGCGTGCTGCGATTCATGGGGTCGCAAAGAGTCAGACACGACTGAGCGACTGAACTGAACTGAACTGATTGTTGTCACAGAAAACTAACTAATCTAGTCACATGGACCATAGCCTTGTCTAACTCAATGAAAAATTGACTGTTGTCGCAGCACCTACTCTGAATGATATGAATTATTTGAAATTTATTGAGACTTGTTTTATGCACATAAAATAATCTATATTTTGAAATACTTGGGTGTAGTATTATTTACATACTAATTGCTTAATTATTAAGTTAAAATATTTCACTATTTGACAAATTTCTCTTGTCTATTGTTCCATCAATCAAGGGGAAGAGTTATTAATATTTTCCATAACTATTGCTGAATTTTTATATGGCTTTGTTAGTTTTATTTAATCTCTTTTTGGGGTTTCCAAGGTTACTCAGTGGTAAAGAGTCCCTCTGCCAATGTAGGAGACACAGGAGACGCGGTTCCATGCTTGGGTCAGGAAGATCCCCTAGAAGATGAAATGGCACCCACTTCAGTATTCTTGACTGGTAAATCCCATGGACAGAGGGGTCTAGCAAGCTATACTCCATGGGGTTGCAAAGAGTCGAACATGACTTAGTGACTAAACAACATTTGTTGTTATGAAATATCCATAGTAATACTGCTATTGCTGTTGCTAAGTCGCTTCAGTCGTGTCCGACTCTGTGCGACCCCATAGACGGCAGCCCACCAGGCTCCACCATCCCTGGGATTCTCCAGGCGAGAACACTGGAGTGGGTTGCCATTTCCTTCTCCAGTGCATGAAAGTGAAAAGTGAAAGTGAAATTGTTCAGTCATGCCCGACCCTCAGCGACCCCATGGACTGCAGTCTTCCAGGCTCCTCCGTCCATGGGATTTTCCAGGCAAGAGTACTGGAGTGGGGTACCATTGCCTACTACTGCTCTTTAAATATTTTTATTTAAAATCAATTTAAACCATTATTTTTTAACTTTCACTTTTTAAATATAGTAGAAAATTTCTGTCTTTCAATTGAAGTATTTAGTTTATTTACATTGAATGTAATTATTAACATGTTTGGATCTATTTTCCTATTTGTTCTTTATTTGCTCTTTGTCTCATTTTTCTACCTTCCTGATTTTTATGTTAAGTGAAAGCTTTTGGTGTTTATTTTGTCAAATAACTTTTTAGTTGTGTATGTTAATAATTCATTTTTATTTTATTATTTTATCTAGGGATTACACTATAACATCGTTACTTGTAATAATACATCATTATTTACTTTGAAATGAAGTCAAACAAATATATATTATAATAAATTTACAAAAGTATGGTTTTATTTAACTTTCCATTCTTTGTCCTCTTTTGTTATTTATTTGACTGTTCATATATTATAAACTCCACAGTACAGCATCATTATTCTTACATATTTCATTATCCTTTAATGAGATTAATGTGAAAAAAAACAGATTATTAACAATCATGTATTAGCTATTTCCAGTGATCTCTATTTTTCTATAGATTCAAGTTTTCTATAAGGCATTTTACTTTCTCAAGCCTAAAGAACTTCTTTTAAAATATCTCCTACTGTAATGACCTATATAGGAAAAGAATGTAAAAAAGAGTAGATATATGTATATATAAAACAGATTCAGTTTGTTGTACAGCTGAAACTAACACAACATTGTAGATCAACTATACCCTAGTAAAATTTAAAAAAATAAAATATCTCCTTCTGCTAAGTCGCTTCAGTCGTGTCCAACTCTGTGCGACCCCATAGACGGCAGCCCACCAGGCTCTCCAGTCCCTGGGATTCTCAAGGCAAGAACACTGGAATGGGTTGCCATTTCCTTCTCCAATAAAATAAAATAAAATATCTCCTAGTATAGTTCTAATAATGACAAAATTTTTCTTAGCTTATGTTCCCAGAATAATTTCTAAGTAAGTAGTATCCTTACATTCTTTGAGATAAGAGTTCAGAGAGGCCGCTTTTTGAGAATAGTGCCCTTGTATAAAAGCAGTTTAAACCATTCTCTTTTTTATAGTGGCACCAGGAAAGACAATGACTTTGCTAAGTTCTATTACAAATAATACTGTGTTTGTTAAAGATCATTATGTGTTCTCTTTCTCTTTCACTGAATAATAGTAACTTGAAAAGAAGCATATGAAGCATGGAAAGTGAAAAAATGGTTATATTTTATATGTAGGAAGTATTTTAGACATTTAAGAATTATAATTCTATTGACTTTTAATCTTTCATTACATGTAATCTTTTTTCTAGAGTTTTTCATTGTTATCTCATAATTTATTCTGTAATAAATATTCATTTTGTAGTTTTTTGTTTTTCAGCTATGAATAGAGGGAAATATCATTCCTATTCTTTCAAGCTGTTGATAGTTCTAAAAATTAATTTTTCTATACTATTCATTTTTACAAGAGTATTTTTATTTGAGAAAATAAAAGGATTAAAATTTCTTGCACTTGCCATATGTAAATGAAAAACTCTACAAAAGTACATTTATTTAAAAAAATCTACATATCTGGTTCCTATAGTGAATTTTCTACTGCATTTACCACATATTTCTTAAACCTGTCAGACAAGGAATGCTATTCAAAGATACAGCATTAGCTGACTCACTAAAGCTAATGGTTAAATTTCCTTAGCTCTTGTTAAGTCATTATGTTATAAAATATAGAACCACAAAAAATAAACATTTATTTGTAGTCATAATAACTGCCGGCTCTACCGTGACTTCTAAACGAGTATATAATTAACTAAAATAACAAGCTCACAAATATGTATTTGCACTACAATTTTTGCTAGGTGCAAGCTGTTAAAGTGCAAAGTTTCATGCTGTTGCAAATCATGTTAATATTAAATATATCTGGCACTTTTCATCTCTATTAAGAAAAATAAGTAAACATTCAAAAATATTAAGGCATTCATAAAATTTTCCTTATCAAAAGAGACTCCTGTATCTTCTACTGAAAGGCTAGACATTTATTTTCAATAATTCTTCCCCTTTCAATCCCAAGGAATTTCCTTTGTAAGTGATTAGATAGAAATAATGTGTTTTGTCAGTTCATATATTTGTTCACTTACTTTAAAATTCCTATTTATGAAAACAGTTTATGAATTTAGTTAACCACGATAGTTAGTGCCACTCTAGCAATGAGTGTTCTTCCAAAATGAAGATTAAAAGCCTTTAATAAGCAATGTGGGAATAAAATGTTTTTCAAAGGATCCGAAGAATTAAGAGTATTGGCCATATCTTAGCCTTTGCCTGACACACAATTTTTGAAAAACAATGGCCACCAATTTTCAAAATAATTATTATATTACTTTTGATTATAGTAGACAAGTTTCTTGCAGTGGCTTCCCACTCAAATACTGAAAGTAAAATGATACCTCACTTATTATTCGTTGTCAGTACTTTATATGTGTAGTTACGTGCTGTAAGGATTTAGTTAATGCCAATCTTTTTGCTATTGTTTGACCTATAGCAAGTTTATAATGACTGTTAACTTCCTTCTCCTTTCCTTTTCCTTTATCCATTCCCCTCCTTCTCCTCTCATCTTATTATCTCACTTCTCAATTACAATACTTTGACTTTATTATTGTGTACTATCCAATAATTAATATAATAAGATTAAAGACTCTGATGCTGGGAGGGATTGGGGGCAGGAGGAGAAGGGGAAGATGGCTGGGAGGGATTGGGGGCAGGAGGAGAAGGGGACGATGGCTGGATGGCATCACTGACTCGATGGATGTGAGTCTAAGTGAACTCCGGGAGTTGGTGATGGACAGGGAGGTCTGGTGTGCTGCGATTCATGGGGTCGCAAAGAGTCCGACACCACTGAGCGACTGAACTGAACATCCATTATTTAATCAGATGATATTGTGCCTTTATATATCTGATAAATGATTTATATAATGCTTTGTATTAACACCTGTTTGGTGGATGAGGTTGGTGAGTAATTAGCATACTTAGGGTCACATGGGAAATTAACAATGAGCATCAAATTTGAATCTGATTTTATCTGATATCAAAATTATACTATTGTACTGTATTAAATTTTCTTTTAAATAACAGATTTATACATACTCAATGTAGGAAGTGAAAAAATATTCTAAATAAATAAAAGGTTAAAAATTTGCTACCCCCTTTCTCACCCCAATAGTTTATTTTTGGCCTTTTACCTTTCCTGATGTTTATGTTAACTATTTCAATATTTTTAATAATTGTTGTTCTTTGTGACATTTTTGCCTAAATCATACCATATTTAGATATTACTCTACAAGTTACTTTGCTCATGTTAAACCAAAGTGAAAGTGAACATCGTGACTAACTGTTTGCGACCCCATGGACTATACAGTCCATGGAATTCTCCAGGCCAGAATACTGGAGTGGGTAAACTTTCCCTTCTCCAGGGGATCTTCCCAAACTAGTCATCGAACCCAGTTCTCCCTCATTGCAGGCGGATTCTTCACCAGCTGAGCCACAAGGGAAGCCCAGGCATACTGGAGTGGGTAGCCTATCCCTTCTCCAGACGATCTTCCTGACCCAGGAATTGACCCAGGGTCTCCTGCATCACAGGCAGATTCTTTACCAACTGAACTATCAGGGAAGCCCTTGTTGAACCAAAGTATATTCTAAACCTCCTTCTAGCTCAGCATACAGAGGCCAATCCAATTTGTTAGACTGATATATCATTGTTAATAGCTGTATGATTTTCCTAAGATTACATATATATATATATATATATATATATATATATATATATATATATCACATTTTTAGTCCATTGTTTTCTTTATGGATATTTTTGTTATTTTTGGTTTTGTCACCATAAGCAATGCCTCAGTGTATCTATCTAGACATACATTTATATTTGCAACTTTACTCATATATTTCTAGATATTAGATTTCTGAAGGGGGAATCATTTTATCGAACAATGTCTGTATTTTAATTTTTGGTTGGTATTTTCAAATTACTTTCCAAAAGGGCTAAAGGTATCACACTTTGACTAACAATGTTCTGGTTCTGCATTTTTACTGTTTTTTGAAATAATCACCATTTAATATTTTGTCAATGTTATTGGAGAAGGAAATGGCAACCCACTCCAGTATTCTTTCCTGGAAAATCCCAGGGATGGGGGAGCCTGGTGGGCTGCCATCTATGGGGTCGCACAGAGTCAGACACGACTGAAGCGACTTAGCAGCAACAGCAGTAGTATGGGAGAAATAGTGTCTCATTATTGCTTCAATTTAAGGCTGAAAAAAACGTTCAAGTATTTCATTGTTTTTTAGAATTTCTTGATCATATAATGCTATTTATATCTTTCACCTGTTTTTCTACTGGATTGTTTGTGTTTTCTCATCAATATGCAGATAACTATCCAGAATACATATTTTAACTTTGTTTATATTTTTATCTAAGTAAATTTTTAATTTAAAGATGCCAGTTATATTTTTCTTTTGATTTTCATGTTTCTAGTCCTCTTTTGAAGTCTATCTGTCCTAATTTAGATAAATATTCTCTAATTTTACTTTCTGAAATTGATATTCATTTTTTTATTCCTTTAATGTATTTAATTTATTCAAAAATATTTATTGATCATAAAATGTGTGTAAGGCCAAATCATGGGTTCTTGGGAATCTTGAGTGTTAAAACAAAACAATAAAAAAGTTGACAGAATTGTGATATGTGCCACAGAAAAATATAAGATGGAGAAGGTCATGGGAATTAAATTCTACAGACGTAGGTACCAGTGTCTGGGTATATTTATGAACGGAAAGTTCAGGCAGTCCTCACTGAAAATAAAATTTTAACCAAGATCCAAAGTGTGTGGTATGAGATGAGCATATATTTGACAGAAGATGCTCCCAAGCAAAGCAAGGAGTTAATGCAAAACCCCTATAATCTTTTTAAAAAATGTTTATTGGGGTACAGTTGATTTACAATTTTGTATTAGTTTCAGGTGTACAGCATATACAGTGAATCAGTCATATATATATACATATATCCACTCTTTTTTAAAGATTCTGTTCCCATATAGGCTGTTGCAGAGTATTAAATAGAGTTCCCTGTGCTACACAGTAGGTCCTTATTAGCCATCGTAGTTGTGTATATGTCAGTTCAAATATTCCGGCTTATTCCTCCCTCTCTGCTTACCCCTGGTAACCATAAGTTTGTTTTCTATATCTGTAACTCTATTTCTGTTTTGTAGATAAGTTTGTTTGTACCCTTTGCTTTTTAGATTCAACATACAAGCAGTATTATGTGATATTCGCCTTGTTTTTAAACAGGATGCTTGCTCTTTAAGGGAAAGTGGAAGGCCAGTATAGCTGAGATAGAATGAGAGAAAAATAGGAGATAAAATTAGAAAAGAGATGGGAGTTGGTGATAGCAACAAGGAGGATAGAAGCATCAGAAGAGTAGGAGAAATTAAATCAAGTTGTACATGCCATTCTTAGAAGTTTGGCTTTAACTGTGAATGAAATGGGAAGCTATAGCAGGAATTTGTGAAAAAGAAATAATTTGATTTGAGCTATAATTTTAGAGGATCATTCTCTGTGTTCTTCATGAGAATACATTTTAGAGGGACAAGAGTGAAGACAGGAAGACTGTTTAGGGGCTAGTATAATCTACCTGAGAGATAATAGTGGCTTTTACCAGAAAAGTAACAATGGGTGTGGTAAAAGTGGTCCTACTATGGATACATTTTAAAGATACAACCAATAAAATTTCCTTATATTATGTGTGGCCAGGAATACTCCTCAGCCAATACTGTAAAACCAAACTTGTTGATGAAATCTTAATAGAGACTACAATTAGGAATGTTAAGAGTCAAAAGAGGTCTCATTTCATCAGCTACACTGATGACAATATTCTTGATGTCCTTTACCTATGGATTCTTCATCAACTCCTCTTTGCTCTTTGATTCTGAAGGCTTCTTCAACTTGTTAACCTTTGGGCTAATTTGCTGGAGGTCAATGTTAATGAAGTCCTCAACACTGTCAACTTTGTATGAATCCTTCCTTTCAAAGGTGTAAACTTATCTATGATCTCAAAACCCAGATGAGCAGTTGGTCGGCAAGGGGCAGGGAGGGAAATTAGGCAAATGCCAGGAACTCTCATCATCTCAGAATCTGGCAGATACAAATCCTCAATGCTACATCATGCATATATGCTCCTATATTTGTATATAGCAATAGCATGTGTGTATATATATTTTTTCTGTAGCTAACTTTTTAGTATTTTTTCTAACTCAATTGCATTGTGGTCAGAGGATTATACTATATATCAATTCAAATTCTGAAATTTCTTATGTTGCAAATTAAAAGGTCATTCTGCAGTTTTTGCTTAAATGACGTAACACTTAGTGAACACACACACACACACACACACACACACACACACACAATACATTTAACATTAAGTCAAGTTTCCTAAACAGACTGTTTAGGTCTTCTAATCACTTATTACTGATTTCATGGCTTCTGTTCTGTAGTTAAAGGAAGAATTCTATTCCAGTTTTTTGATAGAATTATAGACTTGTCCATTTCAATATTTAGTTCTTTAGACTTTTGCTTGGAGAGGGCAATGGCAACCCACTCCAGGACTCTTGCCTGGGAAATCCCATGGACGGAGGAGCCTGGTAGGCTGCAGTCCATGGGGTCGGGAAGAGTCGGACATGACTGAGCAACTTCACTTTCACTTTTCACTTTCATGCACTGGAGAAGGAAATGGCAACCTACTCCATATTCTTGCCTGGAGAATCCCAGGAATGGAAGCCTGGTGGGCTGCTGTCTATGGGGTCGCACAGAGTCGGACACGACTGATGTGACTTAGCAGCAGCGGCAGACTTTTGCTTCATATGTGGTAAGCCTACAGGGGATGAGATGGCTGGATGGCATCACTGACTCGATGGACGTGGGTCTGAGTGAACTCTGGGAGTTGGTGATGGACAGGGAGGCCTGGCGTGCTGCGATTCATGGGGTCGCAAAGAGTCGGACACAACTGAGCGACTGAACTGAACTGAACTATGTTTGTATGTTGCAAACAAAATTAGAATTGTTATGCACCTGCCCAGTTGTGTCTCTTTGCCACCCCATGGACTGTAGCCCAGCAGGTTCCTCTGTCTATGGGAGTATCTTGGCAAGATTATGTTGCCAGGTCACTGGAGTGAATTGTCATTTCCTCCTCCAGGGGATCCTCCAACTCCAGGGTTCAAACCTGTGTCTCCTGTGGCTCCTGCATTGGCAAGAGAATTCTTTACCACTGAACCACCTGGGAATCCCAGAATTGTTATACATTCTACTAAACTGACTCTTTATCACTGTGAAATACTCTCTTTTTCTCTAGAAATGCTTTTTTCCTAATGTCTCATATTAATATTATATATGTTTTATTTTAATTGTCTTTATATGTCATAACTTTTTGCATTCTTTAATTTAATCTTGTATGTATCTTACTGTTTTATAAACAATAAACAGAACTCTGATTTTTAAAATCAAGTATAGCAACCTTTGCATTTAATTAGAGTTTTATCCATTTATCTTTAATGTAATCATAAATATTGAATTTAAATTTTAGTGAGGACTTTCTATTTTTTATGCTTGTTATAGACATTTTTGTTTACATAGTTTCTACTTTAAAAAAAATTTTGTGTTTAACCTAGAAATTGTCACATGAATCTTGATTTATCAAAGTCTAATGACAATTAGACCCTTTCCTTCTTTTAAGCACTTTTGATTGCTATTTATCACCTCTTTAGTTATATACTACAGTTATGTTCGTTAATATATTAATTTGTAAGTACTGGCAATTGATAGTATACTTTCCTTTTTCTTGCTTTTTATATTTTCCTGAAAAATGCTATTTGGGTTCTTTTTTTTCTCTTCTTCCTGTATAATTCCTTTATATTTTCCTTTATTGCACATTTTCTGGAGATATATTTTCACCTTTTCTTGTCTGAAAATTTATTTATTTCACTTTTAGTACTTAATGAATACTTTGTACTGGACATAGAATTCTAATTTAATAGCTGTTTTCCTTCAGCACTTTAAAGGTATCATTTCATTATCTCCTATTCTCTATTGAATTGGTTGATAAGCTCACAATGTTATTGTTTTCCTTTTGAAGGCAATCAGCTTCCGATTCTATAGCTGCCTGCAAGCTATCACTCTGCTTTAGCTTTTGGTTTTCAGAGGAATTACTATAATGTGATTTGAACTATATTTCTTGTTTCTTTTTAAAACTTGACATTTCAACACTTCTTGAATTTGTGGCTGATATTAGTCACTACTTCTGGATATTCTTAGCCACCATCTCGTCAATATTGAGCACGTTTCATCCTCTCCTGCCTTTCATCTGGGGGATTCAACATGTGCATTATATATTTTCACCTTGTACCTTATGTCAAATACTTTCTTTTTATTTTCCATTTTATTTCATTTTATTTTCCATTGTCTTTTCTCTCCACATTTCAGTCTGCAGATTTTATTTTTTTTGAGTTGTGTGTCAGATCACACTCTGAGTTCTTAATTTTAGTTATTGCTACCCTTCATTCTGGATTTTCTATTTACTTTTCTCCAGCTATCCCATGTTTCTTCCAAAATTTCCAAAGAAATATTTTTTATCCTGAAAATTTAAGCTTGCGTGTGTGCTAAGTCACTTTAGTCATGTCCAACTCTTTGTGATTCTATGGATTGTAGCCCATCAGGCTCCTCTGTCCAAGGGATTCTCCAGGCAAGAATACTTGAGTGGGTTGCCATGCCCTTCTCCAGGGAATCCAGGGATCAAACCCACGTCCTTTACATCTCCTTCATTGGAGACAGATTCTTTAACACTAGTGCCACCTGGGAAGCCTGAGTTATTTTGTATTGTTAGCCTGTGGCCTCATTTAATTTAACATATGGAGAACCTGTGGATCTCTCTCTTTTGTTTATTACTCTCATCTATGGAATTTTGTCTCTCCATTATCACTTCTTATTTATAATTTTGTGATACACATTACACATTTAACATGTGAAATAATTTATGTCTTAGAAGGTCAGTCATCTTTATATCCCAAAGTTTTATGTTTATTTCTCTCAAGTGTCTGTAGCACTAACAATCTGTATACATCCTCATCCAGTTTCAAGGATTAAGGCAGTTTGGAGTTGGGTCCTTGGAAGGGCCAGTTTACTTCTAGTTTCATTTAGCTTTTTGTTTTGTTTTTCAAAGGATATTGCCCTCTTGGGTCCCAAGCAAATTCAAGTAGTTTTCAAGCCCTTCCAGAATTAGGTGGCCATGTTTTCCTACATTGTTCTTTTAGCATAAAGTGAAAGTGAAAGTGAAGGTCACTCAGTTGTGTCCAATTCTTTGGGACCCCATGTACTGTAGAGCCCGTGGAATTCTCCAGGCCAGAATACTGGGGTGGGTAGCTTTTCCCTTCTCCAAAGGATCTTCCCAATGCAGGGATCAAACCCATGTCTTCTGCATTGCAGGCAGATTCTTTACCAACTGAGGACCATAAGGAGGCTATCAATTAATACACTCAAAATCTCTTAGAACCAGCAAATATCCAAAGATTGAAAAGTCCAGATATTGAGTTCTTATATCTGAATTTCTGTCTGCTCCTGAATTTGGTCTGGTAATTATTTATTTCTTAGCTGTTCTGTGCCTTCAAGCAGAATTTTCCTTCCAGTTTTCTGAATCTTTTCAGAAGGAAAGTCTATTATCTAACCTGCACTTACTAAAATCATAAATCTTTATTGATTTTTAATTAGCAAAGGAAATATTTACATAAAGAAGAAATAACATTTTCTAAGCAGTCTTAACATTTTAAGACTATTTTGAGCTAATCTGGGGTGCAAATGTATTAAGCCTTAACAATAACACTATTTTAATTTCATTCCACCATTAAGGGTCCAACATGGTCTCTCTCTTACTCTAAATAGACATAGATTGTCAATACCTTTCTGCTTTCCTTTCTTGATCATCAGCTAAATTAGCAATTTAATACATTCTATTTTTCAAATGTTCATATTAATTATTACTCATCTTTCAATTGCACTCTCAATTCTGTTACCAAACTCTTAATGTAAAGTTTCCATGTGCTGAATTTTGAAAAAGAATTTAGACTTTATTATAAAAGGTGAGATGGTCTTTGTTGCTAAATCATGTCTGACTTTTTGTAACCCCAGAGACATTAGCCCACCAGAATCCTCTGTCCATGGAGTTTTCCATGCAACAATACTGGAGTGGGTTGCCAATTCCTTCTCCAGGGGAATCTTCCCAATCCAGGGATTGAACCCAGGTCTCCTGCATTGCAGAAAGTCTCTTCACTGAATGAGACACCAGATGAAATATGTGATATTAAATAAAATTCCATTAAAATCATTTGAATAAGCTAGATTTAGATTTTTTATTTGTACATATATTCTTACTATTTTAATTTAGCTTAGTTGCAACTGATAGTAGCATTTATTTATCATTATATACATAATATATATATTGTTATATTATAGAGACTTTCTGTATTTTTTTTTATTTTTCCTCCTAAAGTTAAGCCTTGTTACTAATTTGATTGTGAAATCCTTTTTAAAACATACATAGATTTAGAAGTTTAAAATCTTTTTAGTCCTATCTATTTCAGAAATCTATTTCTCAGAGAAATTTTAGTACCATATTTTATCATTTAGAGATATGTTTAAAGTAGTTGCTCATCTAATTATCTTAATAACTTTCACCACTATATTCACTTATGAATCCTTAGGGAAAGCAGATGTCAATATCATTGATTATCATACATGTTTTTTATTTATTTAATTGACAACCTCTAAGTTGCATAAATTGCTCTTCAGTTAAATATCATCATTTTAATTTTATCAACACCAATAACATGCTTTTAGCAGTCTGTTGCCTTTGAACTTGAAAATGATTCTTAGAATTTATGACTAGATTTTTTTCAGTTAACTGCATCTTGAAGTAAATATTGCTAAAATTTAGCTTGGATGTTAGGAGAAAATGTTTATATCTGTTTCTTTTTTAGAATGTAAGAATCCTATATATCTAATGTGATTTTCTGTTCATTGATTAAATTTCCCTTTAAAGTAACAAGTGTGGATATAAAAGAAGCATAAGGAATTTTATTTCCTAGGAATAATAGAAGTTTTTTACTCTTTATTTTTTATCTTGAAACCAAGTATATACTTACTGAATTATTTTAGCCTCATAGATACATTAATTTTCACTAGAAGATGATAGCAGCATTTTGGTAGCTAGGTTTAGGGGCCGTTGATACTAAATGTGTTCTCTTAGTGAGGCATGATGCAGTCAACTGAGGGTAAGTGATCAATGTCACAGACTTCTCCCTCAAGGACATTTTCTTCAGGGAGACAGAGAAGTAAATAGTAATGATGCAATATAGTAACTTCTATTCTGATACTTTTTAAGATGACATCATAAGACAAGAGTAGAAGCAAGGATTGGTTTTTTCCCAGAAATATTATAATCTTAACTGAGTAAGAGATATTTGAACTAAATTTTAGAGTTAATAAAAAGAAACTCATTTAATGCCTATTTATACTAGAGAGTTTTAAAAATTTTACATGTGTACACATCTAGATATGATTTATTTTACTACAAGTATTATAGTAGACATTATAATTGTCTCACTTGTTTTAGCAATTTCTTAAGAGAAATTAAGTAACCTGACACCAATCAAATATAATTTTGAACCTAGCACAGTCTAACTCCAGAGCTTGTATATTTAACAGCTATGATAGACTGCTTCCCATTATGAACATTTTTAAGTAATAGGAATATGATTAAGTTGGTAACGAATTTCTCAACACAAATTATACTCTTGGGAAGGAGAAGATAGGATACGGTTTGAGAAATATTTTGGAAAACATACTGGCACCTTATGGTGATTACTGAGATGAGAGGAAGAGAAGGAAACTATAGTTTTAGTTGGACAAGCTGCTACTGTTGAAGAAAATGCCACTGACTTGTAGAGGATAATGGCTTATCATCCCAGAGATATTCATATCAAGTCTTAAGATTGTGTCTATTGGCTTGTTTCAATAAATAATTCTTTATAACATTAATCTATAAAAATAACCAAGATAATATTAAACTTGTTTTAAATATTAAACATTATAAAATTATAGCATGATTTTAAATATGATTTACTGTTAGGGCTTCCCAGGTGGCTGAGTGGTAAAGAATCTGCCTGCCAATGCAGAAGATGTAGGAGACAGGTTAAATCCCTGAATTGGGAAGATTCTCTGCAGTAGGAAATGACCCACTCCAGTATTCCTGCCTGGAAAATTCCATGGATAGAGGAGACTGGCAGGTTGTAGACCATGGAGTTGCAAAGAGCTGGGAACGATTGAGCAGCTGAGCACACACACACACACGTTATAAGCAATGAGCTTGGGTATATAGTTGGGGCACTCTAGTACTTGTGTGCAGAGAAAACTGGAGGAAAGAAGCTAGGAGATGACTTGGGATGACATGGAGAAAAGTAAGTCCAGCACCAGATGGCTGCCTGTGGTGATCTGAATGTCCTCACTCTTCACCAGCCTATGACAGCAATCAAATCAGATTGGCAGATCTGATTCTCATTGCCTTTATCTGCCTGTGTACCACTTTCTGTGTATGCTTAGTTGCTCAATTGTGTCCGACTCTTTGTGACCCTGTGGACTGTATTCAGTTCAGTCACTCAGTCGTGTCAGACTCTTTGCAACCCCATGAATCGCAGCATGCCAGGCCTCCCTGTCCATCACCAACTCCTGGAGTTCACTCAGGCTCACAAATATCCAGATCATTCACCTAACAATTCTCAAGGAACACACCAAAGGAGCTCAGGAATAACTCTATTTATACTCTTCATTTTTAGTCTTCAGATTAGAAGATAACTTCTGAGATAACTATCTTTCAAATCATTCAAATTGCATTTGGAAGCTCATCTCTATATATGTGAAATTATTTAAAATATGGAATCTTAAATCTTTAATTTTCCTTCTATATTCTGAGATTCTATGTTACTATGATTCTATGTCATCAATAAAATTACATGGAAACTATTAGTCTCAAATCTACAAGTACAATTAATAACAGAGGCTGAAGAGTAAGACAGTTCTATATATATCCAAATCTTTAATTCCTTGAAATAATTCTAAGTAGTCTTCAGTTGCCTTCATAAATCTCAAAGTGTAAATGACTTATATCTTCTCTATGACTTTGATTAGTGTTTTGAATGACAATGTTATAAAATAAGATGCCTGTGTTCTCAAGTTGAATTTAATGTTTCAGTCAATTGGTTTTCAATCTGGTTGATGTTATTTAAGCAAGAGATGGATAAAAATGTCCTCACCCAGAGAGAGATGCAACTCTGTTTCTAAGAAGAGGTAGCTAATTGAATTCTTTATTAATCTGCATTGCCCCTGCAACTTGCTTTTTTTTTACCCCAAGAAAATAATATGTTAACCACAATATGAGCTGTGACTTCAGATTGTCTTTGCCTGGTTAGATGTCTAAAGCCTATGATAACTGTGAAATATGACCTTGGTATGTGTGCATGTGTGCTAAGTCGCTTCATTTGTGTCTGACTCTGCAACCCCGTAGACAGTAGCCTGCCGAGCTCCTCTGTCCATGGGATTCTACAGACAAAATACTGGAGTGGATTGCCATGCCTTCCTTCAGGGGATCTTGGAGGGTTCTCCAGGGTTGCAGTGCAGGCTGATTCTTTACGAGCAACGGGGTAAACCCTGACCTCACTGTAACAATTGTCAAAGATCATCTATGTGCCTGATCAGAAAAAAAAAAAAAAAGAAAGAAAATACACCAAATGCCTGAATCTAAAATGAAAACAAATAATATATGCATTTATTCTATATTTCCAAGAGAATAATTCAATATTTAACATTAATGTGATGGGATCCTGCAATATCATTGGAATCTTGTCTATCTACACACATACCAAACACAGGTGCCAAGCAACTTTAAACAGAGAAACATAAGCAAGAAAGAGAAATATGTAAGATTTAAAATAATTATCAGATCAGATCAGTCACTCAGTCGTGTCCTACTCTTTGCGACTCCATGAATCGCAGCATGCCAGGCCTCCCTGTCCATCACCAACTCCCGGAGTTCACTCAGACTCACATCCATCGAGTCAGTGATGCCATCCAGCCATCTCATCCTCTGTTGTCCCCTTCTCCTCCTGCCCCCAATCCCTCCCAGCATCAGAGTCTTTTCCAATGAGTCAACTCTTCGCATCAGGTGGCCAAAGTACTGGAGTTTCAGCTTTAGCATCATTCCTTCCAAAGAAATCCCAGGGCTGATCTCCTTCAGAATGGACTGGTTGGATCTCCTTGCAGTCCAAGGGACTCTCAAGAGTCTTCTCCAACACTACAGTTCAAAAGCATCAATTTTTCGATGCTCAGCCTTCTTCACAGTCCAACTCTCACAGCATAATTATAAACAATACAGTGTGTTGTCCCAGTAAGTGATAGTAGCAGAGGGCTAATCTGGTATAAGGATATCAGAGTTAGTAGAAAGAAAACTTCTAAGAAGATTAAATAAATCTGTATATCTCTTCTAAAGTGGAAATAGCTGTCCAATCTATGCAAGCATGTTACTTTTCTTTATATATTCCAAGAGGATGCAACTTTACTGCTCACTCATTGTCTAATAATTTGGGTGGGGGGTTAGGAATAACATTTCACCCATTCAGTTCTGCCTTAGTTCCTTTAAACAAAGACTACGAAGTAAAATGTGATGTTTATGTGAACATGTAAAGTTTGTACATATGTCTATAAAAATATGTATTGGCAATGATACATTGAAATAAATGGAGAAGACAATGTTTAAGCAATGATTGATACCTAAATAGCTTTCTGAAGGTAAGTCTTTTGAAAATTTGTAGCAGTTTGAAGAATAGGACTCAACTGAACACATACTGTATAAAACAATGATATCTTGACAGTATATTCAAATCAAGTGTCATATAATAACCTTATACCATGTTCCATATATTTATTCATGTCAAAATGTCTGTGTATTTCTTTACTGAAGCTAACATCTTTCATATTCTTCCAGGTGAAAGCATTAGTTGCTCAGTCATGTCCTACTCTTTGCCACGCTGTGGATTTTAGACCCCCAGGCTCCTCTGTCCGTGGAATTCTCCAAGCAAGAATACGGGAGTGGGTAGCTATTTCCTTCTTCAGGGGAATCTTCCCAACTCAGGGATTGAACTCCTGTCTCCTGCATTGCATGAAGATTCTTTAACACCTGAGCCACCAGAGAAGCCCCATAATACCAAATATAATACAGCAAGTTTCATTATTCTAGACAAGAAGATCTGTGTGTTAGCTGAAGATAGTAAAGCCAATCCATCATTATAATGATTCAATAGGCTGTGGCATTTGAGATTCACCAGCTCTACAGTTGTTGAATGGCTCTTTTGTATAAACTTCTTTCCTTTTCTTTAAACATTCTGAGCAACAATTCATCTTTAAGACACCCTGTCAGACAAACTACAGCTATGTCTTTGTACGTAATGTTATAGAAAAGTTACTATCAAAAGCACTTCATAGTTAATTTTAATGTTATGATATAATCTAACAACAGCTTTTAGCTCTAAAATTGAAGCAAGGATTATTCTCAATTCATGATACGATGAGTAGAATAAAAACAATGTTGTACAAGTGACAGAAACCATGTCATACATAATGTGGGGTTCCATGATTTGATCACGTTTTATCACTATGCAAGAAGGGTCTAATATATTCAATATTTTAAAAGATGGTTTCCTTTTTATTTTAGCATTATTTCATCATGACTCCATATAAACACAAAATACATATTTCTAAATTGCGTTTCCTGTGAAAGTGCTGGACTCAATATGCCAGAAATTTGGAAAACAGCAGTGGCCACAGGACTGGAAAAGGTCAGTTTTCATTCCAATCCTAAAGAAAGGCAATGCCAAAGAATGCTCAAACTACCGCACAATTGCACTCATCTCACATGCTAGTAAAGTAATGCTCAAAATTCTCCAAGCCAGGCTTCAGCAATATGTGAACCGTGAACATCCAGATGTCAAGCTGGTTTTAGAAAAGGGAGAGGAAGCAGAGATCAAATTGCCAACATTCACTGGATCATCAAAAAACAAGAGAGTTCCAGAAAAACATCTATTTCTGCTTTATTGACTATGCCAAAGCCTTTGACTGTGTGGATCACAATAAACTGTGGAAAAATCTGAAAGAGATGGGAATACCAGACCACCTGACCTGCCTCTTGAGAAATCTATATGCAGGCTGGGAAGCAACAGTTAGAACTGGACATGGAACAACAGACTGGTTCCAAATAGGAAAAGGAATACGTCAAAGCTGTATATTGTCATTCTGTTTATTTAACTTATATGTAAAGTACATCATGAGAAACGCTGGGCTGGAAGAAGCACAAACTGGAATCAAGATTGCTGGGAGAAATATCAAAAACCTCAGATATGCAGATGATACCACTGTTATGGCAGAAATGAAGAGGAACCAAAGATCCTCTTGATGAAAGTGAAAGAGGAGAGTGAAAAATTTGGCTTAAAGCTCAACATTCAGAAAACTAAGATCATGGCATCTGGTCTCATCACTTCATGGCAAATAGATGAGGAAACACTGGAAACGTGTCACACTTTATTTCTTTGGGCTCCAAAATCACTGCAGATGGTGCTTGCAGCCATGAAATTAAAAGACTCTTACTCCTTGGAAGGAAAGTTATGACCAACCTAGATAACATATTAAAAAGCAGAGACATTACTTTGCCAACAAAGGTCCGCTGTCTAGTCAAGGCTATGGTTTTTCCAGTGGTCATGTATGGATGTGAGAGTTGGACTGTGAAGAAAGCTGAGTGCCAAAGAATTGATGCTTTTGAACTGTGGTGTTGGAGAAGACTCTTGAAAGTCCCTTGAACTGCAAGGCAAACCAACCAGTCTGTTCTAAAGGAGATCAGTTCTGGCTGTTCATTGGAAGGACTGATGCTAGAGCTGAAACTCTAATATGTTGGCCACCTTATATGAAGAGTTGACTCATTGGAAAAGACTCTGATGCTGGGAGGGATTGGGAGCAGGAGGAGAAAGGGATGACAGAGGATTAGATGGCTGGATGGCATCACCGACTTGATGGACATGAGTTTGAGTAAGCCCTGGAAGTTGATGATGGACAGGGAGGCCTGGCATGCTGTCATTCATCGGGTCACAAAGAGTCAGACACAACTGAGCGACTGAACTGTTTTTTTAATTTCACAGCTGCAACCACCATCTGAAGTGATTTTGGAGCCTCCCAAAATAAAATCTGCCACTGTTTCCACTGTTTCTCCATCTATTTGCCACGGAGTGATGGGGCCAGATGCTATGATCATAGTTTTCTCAATTGAGCTTTAAGCCAATTTTTTCACTCTCCTCTTTCACTTTCATCAAGAGGCTCTTTAGTTCTTCTTCACTTTCTGCTATTTGATGATGTCATCTGATATCTGAGGTTATTGATTTTTCTCCTGGCAATTTTGATTCCAGCTTGAACATCTCCAGCCCAGTGTTTCTCATGATGTAATCGGCAAAATTTTGAATTTAAATAAGCATGTTTGACAATTATAGCCTTGATCTATAATCATAATATAATTTTCTTTGGAAGCAGTCTGTTGTCCCAATATCCAGTTCTACCTGTTCCTGCCTGACCTGCATGCAGTTTACTCAAGAGGCAGGTCAGGTGGTCTGGTATCCCCATCTCTTTCAGAATTTTCCACAGTTTATTGTGATTTACACAGTCAAAGAAAACCAGGATGTTTAGTCAGTAAAAACTTCACCCTGGTGTTTTTCTTCTTAAACTCTTGCTTTTTTGATTGATCCAACAGATGTTGGCAATTTGATTTCTGCTTCTTTATGCAAACAGTTTTCAAAAATAAAAACAGCTTAACATCTGGATGTTTCATGGCTCAGATGGTGAAGCCTGGCTTGAAATTTTGATCATTACTTTATAGCATGTGAGGTTGGGAAAATTATATCCCCTCTATAATCATAATATAATTTTGTTCTTAGTAGCAATCCCCAAAACAACAATATCACTCTTTTCCTACCTGGATTACCCCACTCCTGCAAAAATCAGCCATAAATGAGAGGCATCCTAATCACATGACCTATATGCCAGCAATCCTACTTCTGGAAATATATACAAAGGAAAAAATTTTCATTATGAATTTAGGCTTGATGGTGAAAACCAGGATGTTTTTATTCAAAATAATAGAAGTAGAATTTCTAAAAGGGATGCTCTGTCAACAAATTAATGGATACAGAAAACTGTTATAGTCTTTATAAAAATGTTAGATCAAAAAATTAAAAAAAGATTTGTACCATTGGTGAACCAGTAGGGCTTTATGGCTCAGATGTAATAAATCTGCCTGAAATGCAAGAGACTATTGCTTGATCCTCATTTAAAAAATTCTAAAATAAGTAGAACCCTTCCAGTATTCATTTGGTAAAGAAATCCAGCTGGAATGAGGAGCCTGGGTTTGATCAAAGTCCCTGGGGTTTCAAAGAATCAGAATAATTAAAACCAATCACAGCACAATGCATGATCCAGCAATGTAAAATAAGGAAATATATACAAAGGAAAATGTTACAAACTCCTGAATACATTATAGAATCTGAGGTCTGAATAGTTGAAATACTATATAGTTGAAATAACTGAATTTAACTCAGTTAAGAAAAAATGAAAGAAAAAATGTTAGAAATTAAAAGATGATTTATGTGAAGTTAAAAAACATTTTATATGTTTATAACAATGAAATTCAGCCATAAAAAGGAGATTTCTATGAACATTGGTGAACCTATTATTTGACAAATAAAGTATTGTATATTATCATTTATACATGAAGTCTAAAATAAGTAGAGGGCTTATCCAGCTGCAATCAATAGAAATAATTAAAAACCAATAATATGGTCTGAATGATGATGCAAAATCAAACTTTCAGTTATAGGATGAGTGAGGTCTGAGATAGTTGATAGTACTGTATTGCATAGTTGAAATAACTGAATTTACTAAGACAGTATAACTTAAATGGTCTCACCAAGAAAAAATAAAGCTAAATGCATAAGATGATGGATGTGTTAATTAAATAGAATCCTTTCTCAATGTATATGTAAATCAAATCATCACATTATTCATTTTAAATATATTATAATTTTATTTGTCAATTATACTTCATTAAAGCTGAAAAAATAAAGTTTAAAAAAGGTGGGGATGAATGTTTTATTCAATAACTGAATCCATGTCTAAATGTAGTAGGTTATTCCTCTGTAAAACCCATTTTTCAAAACTAGATTTTCCTTTATGATTCAGATTCAGAATAAATTCAGATTCAGAAAAATGACTCAGAATAAATTCAAAAAATTATTTAGGGGAGGATAAAGATATCCATATGCACTAAAGTGAAATTAGTTTTCTATAAACATGATTTTATTTATATGTAAAAGAAAATGTAGTTCAGAAACTGAAATAAGTGATTAAAGTGATGATACTCATGTGTATTATTGATCAATAAATTATTTAAAAACTAAATAAGTGCTTTTTACAATGTAAGTCTGTCATTCAGCTTGAACACACACTATGAACAACAGTCAATATACATGATTGGGAATAAAACTGAGACATGCGATTTTTGTCTCCATGCACTTGCAATCTTGTGAGAGACTTTTTTTCTGAAAGTATTCAAGCAGTAATTAACTAAATGCAATTTTTGTAAATGCCATGAAATAAAAGTATAGGATATTGTGGTGTCTGTAACAGGGATTCTGATCTATTGCTTGAAGTTTTAAAGCAAAATATGTTATATTTTTTAATATTTTTCCTGCACGCAATACTTAGGCTGCACTCACTGCCAGCTAATTTGGAAAACTCAGCAGAGGCCACAGGACTCGAAATGGGTCAGTTTTTATTCCAATCCCAAAGAAAGGCAATGCCAAAGAATCCTCAAACTACTGCATAATTGCACTCATCTCATAGCTAATGCTCAAAAATTCTCAAGAAAGAACTGAGATGTTCAAGCTGGATTTAGAAAAGGCAAAACCAGAATCAGACTGAAAAATGCTTTCTACTTCTGCTTTATTGATGATGCCAAAGCCTTTGACTGTGTGGATCACAAGAAACTGTGGAAAATTCTGAAAGAGATGGGAATTGAGCCTCTGAGAAATCTGTATGCAGGTCGAGTTAGAACTGGACATGGAACAACAGACTGGTTACATATAGGAAAACAGAGGCTGAGAGTCCATGGACCCTCATAGCAGAAAGTGAAAGAACTATAGAGCCTCTTGATGAAAGTGAAGAAGAGTGAAAATTTGGCAAAACTCAAAGAGATCAAAACAGTTTTATTCCAATCCCAGTCCATCCTAAAGGACAATCAGTCATGAATATTCATTGGTTGGGAAAGAAACTGATGGACTGAGATGCTACTTTATTTTTTGGGGTTCCAAAATCACTTCAGATAGTGACTGAACCAAAATTAAAAGATGCTTGCTCCTTGGAAAAAAGACTGGTGTGACCAAACTAGACAGCTTGTTAAAAAGCAGAGACCTTCATTTGCCATTACCATAGTCAAAGCTAAAATAATTTTGGAGTAGTCATTTTTGGTGTGAAAAATTTGTTCAATAAAGAAAGCTGAGCACCAAAGAATTGATCCCTGATTGCAAATGGACTGCAAACTCAGATCAAACCAGTCCATCCTAAAGGGAATCAGTCATGAATATTCATTGGAAGGACTTATGCTGAATGGACTGAAACTCTTTTTGAAAAAAGATCCTCCTGCTGGGGAAAGATTGAAGGCAGGAGGAGAAGGGGATGACAGAGGATGAGATGGTTGGTTGGCATCACCAACTCAATGGACATGAGCTTGAGTAAACTCTGGGAGTTGGTGATGGACAGGGAGGCCTGATGTGCTGCAGTCCATGGGGTCACAAAGAGTTGGACACAACTGAGCAACTGAACTGAACTGAATACTTTTCTAGCTGCCTGTGAGTACTTTATATTTCCAAACATTTCTGAATGTCTCAGTGTTTGCTTTGATTGTCCATCTACTTTTGCCAAGGGCCTTTCTGTCACACAGACTCATTGATGCGTTTGCTACTTAATAACATGGACAACAGTGATTAGTCTTTAAAAATATTCTCAAGTTATTTTATTTTAAACACAACTGATTTTTTAAAACATAATTTTGGGAGGTTTAGAGCTTTGCTATACACTTATCCAAAAGGGAATTTATAAGTAAAATGCTGACACAATCAATACTATAAAAGCATGAACAGCTTTTGGCTATAAAAATGCTTATGATTGCTTTCGCTTCCTTTGCAGAGTGTGTGTTACATAGAACTGCTACATTAGAAGCAGTTGTGGTGGCAAATAATAGTGCCTTACATAGGATTCTTTTCTGCTCATCATATGCTATTTTTACGTTATTGCTGAAACTTCTCCTATACTTAAAATGGCATTCACTTTATTTCCACTCAGGGAAGATAGTGTGTAATAAGCAATCTCAATTAAGCTGAACTTAAACATGTCCAAATTTTCAATAGAGTAATAAATTGGATTTGACAGCAATTGACTTTGACATGTGCTGTCACACCTTATCAAACCAAAGGCATTTTGCCGCATGTATAATCCATTTGGAATCTGAATGGAAAACTTACCAAGAGATTTTAAGGAAATTCAAGAACCTGTCTGAAATAATGCAGTTAGGTAAATTTTCTGCCGTAAGGCATTCTACTGTCTTTGTTACATCATGAGAAAATAACGAGCATGAGTTTAGGAGGCATGGAGGGAAACAGATGGCTCCCCTATGGGCTTCCCTGATAACTCAATTGGTAAAGAATCCACCTGCAATGCAGGAGACCCCGGTTCAATTCTTGGGTCGAGAAGAGACACTGGAGAAGTGATAGGCTACCCATTCCAGTATTCTTGGACTTCCCTTCTGGCTCAGCTGGTAAAGAATCCACCTGCAATTCAGGAGACCTGAGTTTGACCCCTGGGTTAGGAAGATCCCTTGGAGAAGGAAAAGGCTACCCACGCCAGTATTCTGGCCTAGATATTCCATGGACTATATAGTGCATGGGGTTGCAAAGAGTTGGACACGACTGAGTGGCTTTCACTTTCCTGTGAAAAGAGAATGAAGACTAGTGCCTGATGGTCCAGACTGCATTGATAAAAAGTAGCCTGGATTTCTAGAAATCAAACAGTTTGCATCTACCAACAATCTTAGCAATACACAACTTGTAAACTAGGTTGTTCAGTTGTAAAGTTTATCTTACAAAATTAGAGATGGCAGTGCTTACTGATAAGCTAAATTTTGTTTCTTTGATACAAACTTCAGTCAACGTTTGGAGTTTTAGGATGCTTCCCCCATACCCCCACGAAGAATGTATTGTCATTGTCACTAAGTTCCCTACAAATCAAATCTGAGGATGTTGTATGTGTATGGAAGTAACATGATGTTATATATTCACTCTAAGGTATTTAGATTCAAAGACAGCTAGTATGACAGGGACACAGGAGAACAGAAAGTCTGAAAACAATGGTGTTATTTGAAATTTTATGAATGGCAACTGTATATACATCAGACATTTACACCAGGCAAGATACTAGAAAATTCTCTTAGAAAGAAGTGGAGAGGGAGGGCTCCTTATAAGAGATAGAATGGTTAGTTTTAATGCTACACTTCAAAGTCCTCTAATTCTGCTCTGTAGAGGACTCCAGCATCTCCTCATCCAAACATGGAGCTGTCCATCCATAGACCTGTAGCTCTCTATCAATATTCCTGTCCTCTAATTCTAAACTATGACTGGAAGGACAAATCATCAGATATTTGAAATGGATGAAAGAAAAATGTAACTTAGCCTGCCACACAGGAAAATGGATCTGGACAAAACTGAAATAGTTTAGCAAAGAAAATTGTTTTATTCGTGAATACATGTGTGCATGCACAGACATACCACAGACCCGTGTGCTCTGGGATTCTCTGAGATATTTGATAACCTGGTGTATCTAAGAACATACATATGATACAAAACTAGTTAAAATATTTGGAATTTAAAGCCAAAATAGTGTCTTAGAATGCAAATAGAAGTCATAAAGTTCAAGGAAAAATGATCATTTAGAGGGTGTTGTTTTATGATACTGGCTCTCAGGCTAATTTGATAAATATCTACAAGTATCTTTTAGTGAAAACAATCAAACCTACTTCTTAACAGCCAACAGAGCAATAAAGGAGGAGCAAAAGCAATGCTTTTTATTCATGCACATTTTCTTATTTATCAGTGAAGTCTCACACAGATATAGCTACATGAATGTTGATAAACTATTAAAAAAAAGTTAAAATTTATTTTTATCATTATATGCTCAGAAAGTTAGGCAAAGACTTTTTTAAACTTTATTCATCAAGATAACATGAATAGGTTTCTTGTCTTCCACTTAATAAGAGTTGGACATGACTGAAGCGACTTAGCACCCATGCACTTTTAAATGCTAAGTGAGCAAATGACATTCCAAATCCAGCCATTACCTGTTTTTGTAAACAAAGTTTTATTAGAATACTGCATCTCCATTCAGTTATTTTATTGTCATTTGCTGCTTTTGGAGCAGGAAATGGGCACTAATTCCAGTATTTCTTTCCTGGAAAATCCCATGGACAGAGGAGCCTGACGGATGACAGTTTATAGGGTCGCAAAGAGTTGGACATGACTGAATTTTTCTGCTTTTGTGCTACAGTGGCAGAGTTTAGTAGCTGTAACAGATACCATATAGTTTGCCAAGCTGAAAATATTTATTATCTGGTCCTTTAAAAAAAAAATTCGCTAACCCTTGAAACACAATTATGGTTCTCAAAATGTGGTCCCTAGACTGATAACATTAGCATTACCTGGAAATTTCTTAGAGAGAAAATCTTGGGCCCTAGCCAAAACAACTGAATCAGGAATTTTGAGGGTAAAGGCTAGCAGTCTGTTATAACTAGTTTTGTGAGTGATTCTAATGCACACTCAAGGTGAAGAATCATTGTTTAGAACAGGGGCTAGTGAACTATGACCTTTGGGTTAAATATGGCCCTCCTCCTTTTTTTTTTTTTTCATATGCTTCAAGCTAAGAATGGTTTTTACATTATCTTAATGATTGAAAAAAAATCAAGAGAGTATTCTATGACTCTTGCAATGAACGTTTCAGTATATACAAATAAAGTTATATTAGAACACAGTCATATTCAATTTGCCTATATATTTTCTATGGGCGCTTTTGCATTACAATGGCAGATGTGAGTAGCTGTAGCAGAGACCATATAACTTACAAAGAATATGTTTGCTATCTGGCACTTTATTCATAAATCTGCAAACTTCTGGCTTAAGCACTCATCAAAAAGCAATTTGTAGTATCATTGAATAGTAGGAAAATAAGCAACCTCAGGGATTAAAATTTTACCTGTTGAGGTGAACTCCCTCTGCCAAGACACTCTCAAGCACCAGTGTGAAATCAGAGGTGTGGAAACATCTGGAAAGTACTGAGATGTCAGAAGCCAAGGTTCTCTATCCATGTGGGCTTCTCAGCTCCTGAGAAGAACTGGGAAGAAACAAATCAGGTAGAGAAAAACAACAACTAAGCAAATAAGAAGGAAAAAAAAGAGGGAAATATAGCAATACCAGCATGAATTAAGATCTGTCACTTCTGATACGTGATTCTGAAGAGTGGAGGTACACTAGGTGTAAATTCTTGATTTTCATTCTCTTTTCCAAACTTTATTGCTTCCACCAAAAACCTGTTAGGAGGCCAGTGGGACACATCTCAAAACTATCTGATCCTGTTTTGACTCTTAACGAGGATTATGCATAAAAATTAATCATTTTTAAAGTATATGAAACTTAAACTAATGAACAAGTGATGTGAATTAATCCTACCCTGTCAGATCCAAACTAACAAAAACTTCTTGGTAATAAATTTACAGCATTTGAACTTAAATTCCTAAGAATTTCACATGCATCCATGGCTCGTCTTGTACTTGTATATAATGGTTGCTATGGGTGACCTAGAAATGAAACCAATCATAGCACTGTAATTTAAAACTAAAACAGCTGGCAAAAATCTTTCCTCTCAGAGCGTGTTGTCAGAGAAGTAAATGAAAAGGTCGGGAGACTTTTCATTTGCTTCTGTGATAACACAGACTACCTGAACTAAGGAACATATTAATGTTTCCTCTGAAGCTTTCTATTATGTGTCAAGGGCCCTATTCCAGAATATCACAGTGGAGCTGATAGAAAAAGACAGATGATAGAATGAAACAGTTGGTCCTAACACAAAATAATCAGGCATCTTTATATTTCCACTTTACATTATAACAGGAAAGCTGATTAGATTCTGTGGTTTTACCTAAAAATAAACCTAGCTCAGAGGGAAGGTTTTTGTCTATGTACACCGATTTTTATTATAAAAGAATTTTTTTTAAAGGCACAGGCACATCTTCATATGATATGGTTAGTGCTTCTTATATTAAAACCCAAGCAGCTCCCAAAGAGAGCTCCCACATGTTACTTCATATGTTTCAAATATTATAGTAATGAAGTTTGTCTTAAAAGAAATCTGCATTTGAGTTTTTTTTCATGTTGACCTATTGCAAAACAAAAATGAAACCCATACAACTATGGAAAAATATGCTTACTATTAAAAAAATTATAAAACTGCATTTAAATCTAGAGTACTGATTCTACTAAACAGACTCTTCTCATAGAATTAAAAATTCATGTAATAAATATAAGGCAGTTTTAAACTGTACCTTCCAGTGTCCACTCAAGCCATGGTCTTTTGGTTAATAGTATGTTTGCATGTATTGCAAGCTCAGTCACTCAGTTGTGTCCAATTCTTTGCAACCACATGGACTGTAGCCCACCAGGCTCCTCTGTCCTTGGGATTCTCCAGGCAAGAATACTGGAGTGGGATGTCATTTCCTTCTCCAGGAGATCTTCCTGACCCAGGGATCGAACGCACATCTCCTGAACTGGCAGGCAGATTCTTTATCACTGACCCAAATTGTATGTTTCTAGTAGTTAAAAGGAAAAAAACAATAAAAGAATGTTGTAATTTTAAAATCACTATAAAGAAATCTGCATAAACATGGTTTATACATTCAATATTAGATAAATTTCAGGTATGATAAATATACATAAAAGATAAATATTTAAATGCACTATACACAAATATAGATGAACACCTGGGAAAAGACAGAATAGGAATTCTTTCTAACTATAACTCAAAATTCAGAAGTCATAAAAATAAAGATTGATAAATATAGCTTCAAAAACAATAAAAATCTATATCATCAAAGCACCATAACAAAAGTCAGAAGACAAATAATAAATTCTGTTTTAAAAACATTTCATATTGCAAAGAAATAATCTCTCTAACATATAATGGTCAGAAATTTAAAATGATAAAGTAAAAAGAGACAATCAAATATACAGTATAAGGAAGATAAACAGACAATTCAGAGAAAAGGCAAAAAATATACAACAGGATGCTCATCTTTTCATGATAGGAGAAATACAAGTTGAAATGATACTGAGATTCCATTCCCATCCTCATCAACGTGTTGAAAATTCTGAAGCTTGATGTCACACCCCGTTGGTAAAGCAAACAGTCTTACCCAGCTGGTAATTCTGTAAATGATATAACTGCCTAGAAGAGTGGCTCTTAAGGGGAGTGATTTTATTCTCTCACTTGGGCTTCCCAGGTGGCACAGTGTAAAGAATTTGCCTGCCAACATAGGAGACGCAGGTTCAATTCCTGGGTCAGGAAGATTCCCCCAGAGAAGGAAATGGCAGCCCATTCCACTATTCTTGACTAGAAAATTCCATGGACAGAGGAGCCTGGCAGGCTACAGTTCATGGGATCACAAAAGTCAAATATGACTGACTGCATACACACACACATACACACAAGGAACATTTGGCAATATCTGGAGACATTTTTGGTATCACAAATGTAATAGAGCAGAGTAGTGGAGAGGGGGAAATGGTTATTGTGGGGAGGAGGGGAGGTGCTACTGACATCTAATGTGGCCACGGATGCTGCTCATCTAAGAATGTACAGGACAGTCTCCCACAACAAAGAACGATCTAATTCAAATGATCAATAGAGTTGATGTTGTACAACCTTGTTGCAGATTGGAATGTCATAATATTGCTCAAATATTATATAGTATAGGCTTCATATATAGAAATTTATCCTCCAGTTTCAGACAAATGCAATAAAAAAGTAAACACAGAGTTATTTAGTAAAGTGTGGTGTGGAATAGAAAAAAAAGTAAACAATCACAACATTCATCATTCAGAACCAGTTAAATTGTGATGCATACATACATGACTATAAATGAATGGAGATGCTGTCTATGTTTCCCTAAAGAATTGTCTCCAAGATACCTTACTAAGCAAAACAAAAAAACAAAATACTGATCCGTGGTTTATAATATGGTAACCTGGATATTGGAAAAAAAGAAAGAAGCATATATATTCATATCATTTCTGTTTTTATATCATGATCATTTAGATCAAGGCAAGCAGGATATTTGTTTCAGTTTCATCAAATGTTTTAGAAGTGAAAACAATGATATCTCTTTATGAATGAGAGTGATCAGTTATTTGCTGAAATTTGTCCCTTTAGTGCAAAATATGGAAAAGAAAAATATTTCTAAAGAATTATTAATACGTAGAACAAAATGGTTGCTTCAGTCATGTCTGACACTTTGCAACTATAGCCTGCTGGGCTTCTCTGTCCATGAGATTCTCTGGGCAAAAATACTGGAGTGGGTTGCCATGCCCTTCTTCTGGGGATCTTCCTTATCCAGGGATTGAAGTCACATCTCTTATGTCTCTTGCATTGGCAGGTGCGATCTTTACCACAAGCATCACCTCGGAAGCCTAGAACTAAACAGTAAAGAGGAATAAATAATAACTGAAGGAACACATCAGGTTTTTGGCTATGTTATCCACCCAAGCAAACCATAATTAGGTTTTGTTTTACACACACTGGGCCAGTGCCCAGTGGTTGTTCCATGCATCTTAATAGGGAACTGATTTGTCTGGACAGCTGAGTGGGAAAACTTGAAACACTACTCTAAGCAATTGTAAAATATCCAAATAAAAGGGAGGAAAAGAGGCAACTATGAATAATTCTAGATAATATGGAATGGAATTTTAAATCTGTGAAAATCGTCAATTAAAATACAGGCAAATCTTCTAATAGTAATTATTTTTAACATTAGCCACAATCAGTGAGAAAATAATAGAGTGATTTTTCTTCACAGTTCCAACTTTCAGGATCCACTGCTATGTAGTGTGTCTTCCAAGCCTTAATAAGAAATATGATGATAAATGGCCCCTGCTAATGTTTTTAAGGCAGCCAAGATTAGAAGATAGAGTTCTTGTTAATAGCTATATATTATATGGAAGAAATCTGAGCATGCAGCGAATGACAAAAGAGCTGCTATCATTTTTGATAGATACTGTCCAAGCTGTACTTATTTTTTTTAGACCTTGATTTCAATATTGTTCCAAAATAGAAAAGTTAACCTCCTCCCTCTTATTTCCAGTCCCCCAGGGTAAGCTGCCTCATACCTGTGTTTTTAGTTGCCTGTTCCATCAAAGGATTTAGTACTTTTTTAAGATGTTAGTTATTGAGGCAAATGTATTTATTGTAATAATTAAAATTCAGGGACAATAAAATTAAAATGATGGCACATGTTAATTATCCTGCCTTCAGTGATAGTGTGGAAAAATTTTCTTATTTCATCACATTATGTTGATGTCTAGCTGACAATTATGTGTGATCACATGACAAGACAATATAAATTCACTTGCTATACTTTTTAAAGGAAAGAGACTTTAGGATTTGAGAAATCTAAAAGAGCATCTATAATAAATGATTGTTTAAAATGCTACCAACATCTTCTTACTAATCTGTAACTATGATCTACTATTGTCTTTATCTAATAACTAAAACTAAGTCTGAAAACAAATATTTTAATACCTTAGATTTACCTGTAATTAATACTGCCTAGATATTGTTCAGCTTGATTCTGCTGACACATTTATCGCAGAGGCTGTCTTTGAAACCAGAGAGAAGAAGATGGTATCTTCAAAGTGGACAGCCTACAGCACATGAAGAGAGTTACTCAAACCAACAAATCCCCATTATGTCTTTTACAAATTATAATAACAGCTACTCTAAATTACCATATTAGTAGAAACAGGAAAGAAAGGATGCTAAAATATTTTAAAATCCGGGAAGATTTTCTTCTCAGCAGGAATTATGTTGCAATTCATTTACTGCATGAAATGTTATTTATTTATTTTTGACATATTTACTGATAGCAAAGCTATCCTACTGCCAGAATCTTCTATAGTAGAAGGCATCCTCTGTTACTTAAGCATGCCGCCTGAGCTAGAAGTATCTTTTTAAACATTGTTAGACAGCCTTGGTTTCCTCTGTGAAGTCTATAGACTAACACCAAGGAGCTGACATTTAACTAACAAATTTTCTCTGAGATGAATGATTTGAGTCAAGTGGCATAAAATGACTTCAAAGTGTTCAGAAATTGAATCCAAGAATCAAACTGCTGAACAGCAGCCTTCTGGGCCTGTTTTATATCCATGTCAAAAGTTCAACTTTTCTTTAACTGGAAGATTTGAGACTAATGCTCTGCATGGTAATTCCTGTAGTCTTAATTGTTCTATCAAGTCCAATTACAAATTGAAATTTTCAAGGACCAGAAAGCTCTGATATTAAAAGAACAGTTTAGGAGAACAACTAAATGTATAAACTATTTATATTCTAGGAACCTTGCTGTACAGAATCTTATATCAGTTACCCACAATATCTGGATTGCCTGATGATAGTAAAATTACAAAGTTAACAAACTCATTATACAGTCTCTCTCTTTTTTTTTATTTTCATCCTATTTACTTTTCAAATTAAAATTTTAGTTGAGGTAATTTTACATTCACATGAAGTTAAGAGATATAGAGGAATAATGTATTGTTCACCCTGTTCTCTCCAATGATAAAATCCCACATACTAACGCATATATATGGAATTTAGAAAGATGGTAACAATAAACCTGTGTACGAGACAGCAAAAGAGACACCGATGTATAGATCAGTCTTATGGACTCTGTGGGAGAGGGAGAGGGTGGGGAGATTTGGGAGAATAACATTGAAACATGTATAATATCATGTATGAAACGAGTCGCCAGTCCAGGTTCGATGCACAGTACTGGATGCTTGGGGCTGGTGCACTGGGACGACCCAGAGGGAGGGTAAGGTAGGGAAGGGAGGAGGGAGGAGGGTTCAGGATGGGGAACGTGGGTATACCTGTGGTGGATTCATTTCGATATTTGGCAAAACTAACACAATATTGTAAAGTTTAAAAATAAAATAAAATTAAAAAAAATAATAAAATACACAAGAAAAAAAAAATCCCACAAAACTGTAGTACAGAATATTGACATTGACACAATTATTTGATCTTGTTCAGATATTACTAGTTAACATACATTCATTTGTGTAATCAGCATCACAGTGATGACAAAAAGCAGTTTTCTTGTCACAAGGATCTCTTGTGCTGCCCCTTTGTAACTATATCTACCTCCTTGGACAACCCTCATCCCTAACCCCTGGCAACCACTAATCTGTTCTTCATCTGTATAATTTTGTCATTCTAGCAATGTTATATAAATGGAGTCACATAATAGGTAGTCTTTGGGGATTGGCTTTTCTCACTCTGCAAACATTTCTGAAGATACATCCAGGTTGTTGCAAGTGTCAGTGGCTTGTTCCTTTTCATTGCTGAGTAGTATTCCATGATATGGATGACCTCATCTGTTTAACAATCTACCCACTGAAGGACATGTGGGTTGTTTCTAGTTTGGGGCTACTACAAGTAAAGTTTCTGTGAATATTAGCATACAGGTTCCTATGCACACATAAGTTTCATTTGCCTTAGATAAATGCCTGAGAATGCAACTGCTGGATCACATGGAATTGCATATTTAATTTTATCAGAATTTGACAAACTATTTTCCAGAGTGTTTGTATCATTTTAAAGTTCTTTTAGCAATGCATGATCCAGTTTCTCCATATTTTCTCCAGCATTTGATGTTGTCATTTTTAAAAATTTTAGTCATTTCAATAGGTAGGCAGTGATAGCTCATTGAAATTTTCATTTGCATTTCTATAGTATGTAATGATGTCAAACATCTATTTATGTACTTATTAACCACCTAAACATATTATTCTATGAAATGTCAATTCATGTCTTTTCGTTTTTCCATTTTCTAATTGGATTGTCTATTTTTTCATCATTAAATTTTAGAATTGTAGATACTAGTTGTAGAAACTAGTCTTTTATCAGCTATGTGGTTTGCAAATATTTTATCCCAATATGTAGCTTATCTTTGGAACAGAGGAAATAGCTCCATTCCATTTCACATAAGAAAAGTCTTTAACTTTGATGAGATCCAATGTGTCAATTTCTGGATTACACTTTTGGTTGTCAAGTCTAAAAATTATCTGCCTAATCCAAGATAATATTTTCTCTTTTTGTCCCCTAAAAATTTCATGGTTTTACGTTTAAGTCTAGGAGACTTTTGAGTTAAGTTTTGTATTAACTGTGAGGTTTAGGTGAAAGATTACTTTTGTATCTGTGGATGACTAAATGTTCTAGCATCATTTATTTAAAGGGCTTATATTTCCTCTATTAGCTGGGCATTGTAACTTTGTAAAAAATTAGTAGAGTATATTTATGTGGGTTTATTTCTAGATTCTTTTTTCTATTAATTTGTGTGTCTACCATTCCACTATTATGACACATCTTGATGCCTCTATATACAGGTAAGCCTTAGTAAGGGGTAGACTGATTCCTCCCACTTTATTTACCCTTTTCAAGATTGTTTTAGCTATTCTAGAGCCTGTTCCTTTCTATATAAAATTTAGGATAAGCTCTTCTATGTCTACAACCCCCCCACACACAAAAAAAAGACACAATAAAAATCAGAAATAAAAAATCTCAATGAATAAAACAAAATTAGTTCAGCTAATTTTATAAGCGATGCCAGAGAATACATAGTGTCTTAGTCTGCTCAAACTATCTTACAAAATACCATAGACTGGGTGGTTTAGACTATAGAAATTTATTTTCTCACAGTTTTGGAGACTGGAAGTTCAAGGTCAAGGTGCCAGCAAGACTGATGTCTTATGAGAGCTCTCCTGTTGGGTTGCAAACGGCTGCATCTCACTGTGTGCTCACGTGGTCTTTCCTTGTTAGTGCAGGGAGGGCAAAAGCACTCTTTCGTGTCTGTTTTTATAAGGACACAAATCCCATGGGATCAAAGCCCCACCCACTGTTAGGACCTCTTTTCACTACTTCCTTGAAGGTATTATTTCCAAATATAGCCACCTTGAGAGGTTGCTTGAAGGACACAAACATTCAGTCTATAGCAGATAGAATAAGCAAAGAACTCTGGAAGGTCTGTAATGATTGCTGTCACTTTTGTGATGTATGCGGGAGACACTCCTAAATGTTTTATAAGCAATAACTCATCTAATACTTTTTATTCCCCTAGGAAATTTGAGTAATATTATTACTTCCATTTGTAAGTAAGGAAAATGAGGTCTGGGGAGTCTAAGTAACTTGCTTAAGATCCACTCAGGTGAGAGGAGTTATAAGCTCTTAAACTCTATATCAGAGTGCCTCTCTGTAGTGATTTATTGGAAAAGAAGAGACAATTTTTGCCTGCTATATTTATTTCAAATAATTTATAAAGCATCATTGATTACTTTAAATACAAATTCAAAATAGGAAATATGGCCGGAAAATTGTTTTTGTTTTTGTTTTGTTTTTTGACCCATAACTATCCTTTTAGTATCATCAGTAAGGACACAAAATGACAAGGAAACCTGGAGACTCTCTGGGAGGCAGTTTCTATAGGAGATCAACAAAGCAGGCTCATTTTTCTTTTGCAGAGCCCCAAATAAACCAATAAGAGTTAAACACAATAAACTGAGTTGAACAAGAAATGAAAGCTTGCCAAGGGCAACAAATAGATTTTTAATTTTTGTGTGTGTACAGCTTTCTTCTCCTTAGTGTCTCTCTGTGATGAATGAGGTGAACAACAGACTTTCTGTAAATTACAGGCTCTGGATAAATTATGAGCAGAGTAACAATGCATAAACCACAACATTCTTCTTCAGCAACAACAGCTTTGGTTTTATCCTAGGGAGGCTTCTGCCCAGAAAGGAAATCTGGGTCATTAAGAAGCTCGTAAATGCACTGTAAATTGTAGCCCTCATGTATTGGTAAGAAATTGAGTTTAGAAGTTATTTACATGTGTGAAATCTTGTTACTTTTCCTTCTCCATCTATTGCAATTTTATTTCTGAAAGAATCACAGACTGAAAGTTTCTTGTGAATTTTTTTAAAGAGTGATTTTCATTTAATAAAGCCACATGTGTTTGAATAACATAAAGTTTATATTTATGTTGAACCTACATGTTTGGTTACTTTCTTCAGTTCAGTTCAGTTTAGTCGCTCAGTCGTGTCTGACTCTTTGCGACCCCATGAATTGCAGCACAGCAGGCCTCCCTGTCCATCACCAACCCCCGGAGTTCACTGAGACTCACGTCCATCGAGTCAGTGATGCCATCCAGCCATCTCATCCTCTGTCGTCCCCTTTTCCTCCTGCCCCCAATCCCTCCCAGCATCAGAGTCTTTTCCAATGAGTCAACTCTTCGCATGAGGTGGACAAAGTACTGGAGTTTCAGCTTCAGCATCATTCCTTCCAAAGAACACCCAGGACCAATCTCCTTTAGAATGGACTGGTTGGAACTCCTTGCAGACAAAGGGACTCTCAAGAGTCTTCTCCAACACCACAGTTCAAAAGCATCAATTCTTTGGCGCTCAGCTTTCTTCACAGTCCAACTCTCACATCGATACATGACCACAGGAAAAACCATAGCCTTGACTAGACGGACCTTTGTTGGCAAAGTAATGTCTCTGCTTTTGACTATGCTATCTAGTTGGTCATAACTTTCCTTCCAAGGAAAATTATTGATTATTTAGATTTTCTAATAACCAGAACATTAAATTTAAATAATCGTATTATAAAAATTTTTACAAATAATTTTTATAACATACCACTTTTTTTATTTTGTAAATCAATTAATTCATTTTAATTGGAGGCTAAATACTTTACAATACTGTAGTGTTTTTTGCCATACATTCACATGAATCAGCCACAGGTGTACATGTATCCCCCATCCTGAACCCCCCTCCCACCTTCCTCCTCATCCCATCCCTCAGGGTTGTCCCAGTGCACCAGCCCTTAGTGCCCTGTCTCATGCATCGAACCTGGACTGGCAATCTATTTCACATATGGTAATATACATGTTTCAATGCTGTTCTCTCCAATCATCCCACTCTTGCCTTCTCCCACAGAGTCCAGAAGTCTGTTCTTTACATCTCTGTCTCTTTTGCTATCTTGCATACAGGGTCATCATTACCATCTTTCTAAATTCCATATATGTGTTAATATACTGTATTAGTATTTTTCTTTCTGACTTACTTCACTGTTTAATAGGCTTCAGTTTCATCCAACTCATCAGCATTATTTTTAATAGCTAAATAATATTCCATTGTATATATGAACCACAGATTTCTTATCCATTCATCTGCCAATGGACATCTAGGTTGACTCCATGTCCTGGCTACTGTAAACAGTGCTGTGAGAAACGTTAGGGTACATGTGTCTCTTTCAGTTCTGGCTTCTTCAGTGTGTATGCCTAGCAGTGGGATTGCTGAGTCTTATGGCAGTTCTATTCCCACTCTTTTAAGGAATCTCCACACTGTTCTCCATAGGGGCTGAACTAGTTGGCATTTCCACAACAGTGTAAGAGGGTTCCCTTTTCTCTGCACACTCTCCAGCATTTATTGTTTGTAGATGATTTGATAACAGCCATTCTGAACAAAGTGAGATGGTATCTCATTGCAATTTTGATTTGCATTTCTCTGATAATAAGTGATGTTGAGTATCTTTTCATGTGTTTCTTAGCCATCTGTATGTATTCTTTGGATACATGTTTGTTTAGTTCTTTGGCCCATTGTTTGATTGGGTCATTTATTTTTCTGGAATTGAGCTGCAGGAGCTGCTTGTATATTTTTGAGATTAATTCTTTGTCAGTTGCTTCATTTGCTATTATTTCCTCCCATTCTGAAGGCTATCTTTTCACCTTGCTTATAGTTTCCTTCATTCTTCAAAAGCTTTTAAATTTAATTAGGTCCCATTGTTTATTTTTGCTTTTATTTCCATTACTCTGAGAGGTGGATCACAGAGGACCCTGCTGTGATTTATGTCAGAAAGTGTTTTGCCTATGTTTTCCTCTAGGAGTTTTATAGTTTCTGGTCTTACACTTAGATCTTTAATCCATTTTGAATTTATTTTTGTGTATGGTGTTAAAAAGTGTTGCAGTTTCATCCTTTTACAAGTGGTTGACCACTTTTCCCAGAACCACTTGTTAAAGAGATTGTCTTTTCTCCATTGTATATTCTTACCTCCTCTCAAAGATAAGGTGATCATAGGTGGGTGGATTTATCTCTGGGCTTTCTATTTTATTCCACTGATCTATATTTCTGTCTTTGTTCCAGTACCATAAAGTCTTGATGACTGTAGCTTTGTAGTATAGTCGAGGTTTTTTGTATTTCCATACAAACTGTGAAATTATTTATTCTAGTTGTGTGAAAAATACTGATGGTAGCTTGATAGGGATTGCATTGAATCTATGGATTGCTTTAGGTAGTATACTCATTTTCACTATATTGATTCTTCCAAACCATGAACAGGGTATATTTCTCCATCTATTCATGTCATCTTTGATTTCTTTCATCAGTGTTTTATAGTTTTCTATATATAGGTCTTTTGTTTCTTTTAGTTCAGTTCATTTCAGTTGCTCAGTAGTGTCCAACTCTTTGCGATCGCATGAACCGCAGCATGCCAGGCCTCCCTGTCCATCACCAACTCCCAGAGTTTACCCAAACTCATGTCCATTGAGTCAGTGATGCCATCTAACCATCTCATCCTTTGTCATCCCCTTCTCCTCCTGCCCTCAATCTTTCCCAGCATCAAGGTCTTTTCAAATGAGTCAGGTCTTCACATCAGGTGGCCAATATATTGGAGTTTCAGCTTCAGCATCAGTCCTTCCAATGAATATTCAGGCCTGATTTCCTTTAGGATGGACTGGTTGGATCTCCTTGCAGTCCAAGTGACTCTCAAGAGTCTTCTTAGGTAGATTTATTCCTAAGTATTTTATTATTTTCGTTGTAATGGTGAATGGAAGTGTTTCCTTAATTTCTCTTTCTGTTTTCTCATTGTTAGTGTATAAGAATGCAAGGGATTTCTGTGTGTTAATTTTATATTCTGCAACTTTACTATATTCATTTATTAGCTCTAGTAATTTTCTGGTGGTGTCTTTAGGGTTTTCTATGTAGAGGATCATATCATCTGCAAACAGTGGGAGTTTTACTTCTTCTTGAGGATTTTTGCATCTGTGTTCATCAGCAATATTGGCCTGTAGTTTTCTTTTTTTGTAACATCTTTGCCTGGTTTTGGTACTAGGGTGATGGGGGCCTCATAGAATGAGTTTGGCTATTTACCTTCCTCTGCAATTTTCTGGAAGAGTTTGAGTAGGATAGGTGTTAGTTCTTCTCTACATTTTTGGTAGCATTCACCTGTGAAGCCATCTGGTCCTGGGTTTTTGTTTGTTGGAAGATTTTTTATTACAGTTTTGATTTCCGTGCTTATGATGCATCTGTTAAGATTTTCTATTTCTTCCTGGTTCAGTTTTGGAAGGTTATACTTTTCTAAGAATTTTTTTATTTCTTCCAAGTTGTCCATTTTACTGGCATATAGTTGTTATAGTAGTCTCTTATCATCCCTTGTATTTCTCTGTGTGTTGTGATTTATCCATTGTTATTTCTAATTCTGTTGATTTGATTCTTCTCCTTTTTTTCCTGATGAGTCTGGCTAATGGTTTATTATGGTTTATTTATCTTCTCAAAGAACCAGATTTCAGTTCTGATTTTTGCTATAGCCTCCTTTGTTTCTCTTTCATTTATTTCTGCCCTAATTTTCATGATTTCTTTGCTTGTACTAACCCTGTTGTTGTTCTTCTTTATCTAGTTGCTTTAGATGTAAAGTTAGGTTATTTATTTGATTTATCTCTTGTTTCTTGAGGTGAGCTTGTGTCGCTATGAACATTCTCCTTAACACTGCTTTTTCTGAATCCCATAGGTTTGGGGTTGTTGTATTTTCATTTTCATTCATTTCTATGCATATTTTGATTTCTTTTTTAATTTCTTTTGTGATTTGTTGATTATTCAAAAACATATTGTTTAGCCTCCATATGTTTGTATTTTTAATAGCTTTTCCCCCTGTAGTTGGCATCTAATCTTACTGCATTGTGACCAGAAAAGATGCTTGGAATTATTTCAATATTTTGTATTTACTAAGGCTAGATTTATGGCCCAGGATGTGATTTATCCTGGAGACTGTTCCATGTGCACTTGAGAAAAAGGTGAAATTCATTTTTGGGGGGCGAAATGTCCTATAGATATCAACTAGATCTAACTGGTCCATTGCATCATTTAAACTTTGTGTTTCCTTGCTAATTTTCTGTTTAGTTGATCTATCCATAGGTGTGTGTGTGTGTGTGTGTGTGTGTGTGTATTAAATTCTCTAACTATTACTGTGCTACTGTTAATTTCCCCTTTCATATTTATTAGCATTTGCTTTATATATTACAGTGCTCCTATGTTGGGTGCATATATAGTTATAACTGTTATATCTTCTTCTTGGACTGATCCTTTGATCATTATGTAGTGTCCTTCTTTATCTCTTTTCATGGCCTTTATTTCAAAGTCTATTTTATCTGATATGAGTATTGCTACTGATGCTTTCTTTTGGTCTCCATTTGCATGAAATCTTTTCCCAGCCCTTCAATTTTAGTCTGTATATGTCTCCTGTTTTGAGGTAGGTCTCTTGTAGACAGCATATGTAGGGGTCTTGTTTTTGTATCCATTCAGCCAGTCTTTGTCTTCTGATTGGGGCATTCAACCCATTTACATTTAAGGTAATTATTGATAAGTATGATCCCGTTGCCATTTACTTTGTTGTTTTCAGTTCAAGTTTATAAACCTTTTCTGTGTTTCCTGTCTAGAGAAGATCCTTTAGCATTTGTTGAAGGGCTCGTTTGGTGGTGCTGAATTCTCTCAGCTTTGGCTTGTATGTAAAGCTTTTGATTTCTCCTTCATATTTGAATGAGATCTTTGCTGGGTGTAGTAATCTGGATTGTAGGTTTTTCTCTTTCATCACTTCAAGTATATCCTGTCATTTCCTTCTGTCCTGAAGAGTTTCTGTTGAAAGATCATCTGTTATCCTTATGGGAATCCCCTTGTGTGTTATTTGTTGCTTTTCTCTTGCTGTTTTTAATATTTGCTCTTTGGGTTTGATCTTCATTAATTTGATTAATATGTGTCTTGGGGTTTTTTGTTCTTGGGTTTATCCTGTTCGGGACTCTCTGGGCTTCTTGGACTTGGGTGGCTATTTTCTTCCCCATTTTAGGGAAGTTTTCAACTAGTATCCCCTCAGGTATTTTCTCATGGCCTTTCTTTTGGTCTTCTTCTTCTGTGACTCCTATGATTCAAATGTTGGGTCATTTAATATTGCCCCAGAGGTCTCTGAGGTGTCCTCATTGCTTTTAATTCTTTTTTCTTTTTTCCTTTCTGCTTAATTTATTTCCACCATTCTATCTGCCACCTCACTTATCCTATCTTCTGCCTCAGTTATTCTACTGTTGGTTCCCTCCAGAGTGCTTTCGACCTCAGTTATTGCATTATCCATTATTGATTGACTTTTTTATTTCTTCTAGGTCCTTGGTGACTCCCTCCCTGGGACAGGTCTCAGTCCGTAACTCTTTTATCTCTCTTTTTATATGTTATATTTTGCCCTATCTCCTTTTGAAGAGAATGGGCTGCCTTTCTGGGTGCTTGGTGTCCTCTGCCAGTGTTCAGAAGTTGTTTTGTGAAGGTTGGTCAGCATCAAATGACCTTTTGATGAATTTGTGGTGGAGAAAGTGGTCCCCCCATCCTATTCCTCTGCCATCTTAGGACCACCTCCCTGACACCACATTTTATAGGTATCTTCTTCTGTTTTCTTCCTTCAGTTCAGTTCAGTTGCTCAGTTGTGTCCGACTCTTTGTGACCCCATGAACTGCAGCACACCAGGCCTCCCTGTCCATCACCAACTCCAAGAGCCTACCCAAACCCATGTCCATTGAGTTGGTGATGCCATCCAACCATCTCATCCTCTGTCGTCCCCTTCTCCTCCTCCCCTCAATCTTTCCCAGCATCAGGGTCTTTTCAAATGAGTCAGCTCTTCTCATCAGGTGGCCAAAGTATTGGAATTTCAGCTTCAACATCAATCCTACCAATGAACACCCAGGACTTATCTCCTTTAAGATGGACTGATTGGATCTCCTTGAAGTCCAAGGGACTCTCAAGAGTCTTCTCCAATACCACAGTTGAAAGCATCAATTCTTCAGCTTTCAGCTTTCTTCATAGTCCAACTCTCACATCCATACATGACCACTGGAAAAACCACAGCCTTGACTAGATGGACCTTTGTTGGCAAAGTAATGTCTCTGCTTTTGAATATGCTATCTAGGTTGGTCATAACTTTCCTTCCAAGGAGTAAAGGTCTTTTAATTTCATGGCTGCAATCATCATCTACTATACATTTAAAAAACTGGTAAGGTACAAGACCTCTCTCTACACTTGGTAAAGCATAGAAATGCACTTATAAAATCTCACAAATTTAGAACCAAAGAGAACTGTATAGATTATGTTGTCCAAATTTCTCATTATGTGTTAAAAAAAAAAAAAAAAAAATGGAAATCTTTTCACAGATCACCCACTAGAGGCACACTATATACTGATACACAATGCTTTATCCCTGCCATGAAATTATCCTGGGGAAAAAGAAAAAGAAATTCGTACTGAATTAGAAAGTTGTCCTTAACATTGTCATAAATGACAACCGCTGTAAGTTATAGGAAAAAAAATAGCAGAGTGCCATTACTGCAAAATTTAAAATGAAAATAACTCTAAATAATAGTATTTACAATTATCACATACTTAAATGTTGGTATTTAAAATCAACATCAGTGAACAGAGCAAACTGTTACCATCGTTTATTCCTTGGGACAAAGAAGGAAAAGAAGAAGATAAATGTAGCTCCTTATTCTAAAATGTCCTGTGTTTTCTACAAGTGAAAATAATTTAAAAACAAAATGAGGTAAATGGAGAAAATGAGCAGGGAAGAGAATCAAGTTTGGGTTGGTTGAGGAAGCTTGAACTCAGGGGAAGCTGGAAATGGGTGTGTCCTGCTTCCCTTGAATGAAAGGCAGGTGTGTGCCCCACGAGTACCACTCGGGTGGTAACTGTGGGGAGCTGTGGGGTAAATTTAACTAGAGCTAGTATTCTGCTGGAGAAGGAAATGGCAACCCACTCCAGGATTCTTGCCTGGAGAATCCCGTGGACAAGGAGCCTGGTGCACTGCCGTCTCACAGAGTCGGACAAGATTGAAGTGACTTGCTGCAGGAGCAGCAGCAGCAGTATTCCACACCTAGAAACTGCCAGTTTTATTTCCCACAGAAAACAGTGAAGTTGTCAAGTGAAAGTGTACTTCTTTGCCCTTTCACAAAATAAGCAGGAAAGTAAATGTCACCAGTTTGCCTTTGCTTAACATTTTCCTGGGTAATTGGGTACCCCTCATAGCGCTTTGAAGTCCTTGTCCTGTGCCCCTAAATTAGGCTGATCCTTAAAGTCCTGCAGTTGAGCAGACTTCTGCCTATGACCTTTTCTGCTTCTCTTGTAAATACATTAGCATTAAGGTCTGTGTGGAGGTAAGATGAAATGTTGGTTTGCCAATAACCACAATGCTTAATCACCATCTTCCTCCTTTGGTAGATTTAAAAAACCCTCATAGATATTAGTTTCTGCAAATCTTTGATGGTAGTTGTAAAGGAATGTAAACTCAAAATTAAGCTACAGAAATTATAGATGAATGCTACCAACCTTTTTTTTTTTTTTTCCGCTAGGTTCAATTAGGGTAGGAGACTGATAATATTGAGTTAAATTTTTAGTGAACTCTAATGTTTATTTCAAGGCTTGTTAAACTGTGGCCCACAGAATAAATCTGGCCAGTGTATGACCTGGGAGCTGAACTGTTTTTAAAAAATCAAAAGAATAGTATTTTGTGACACAGAGAAATTATAGAATGTTCAGATATCAGAATCCATAAATAAAGTTTTATTGGTACACAGACATGCTCATTCTTGTACATAGTACATATGTTTATGGTTGCTTTCACACGATCACCAATAGCAGAGTTGACTAAGAGTTGGAACTATATGACCCATCAATACTGAAGTAATTACTGTCTGGCACTTTGCAGAAAAAGTAAGTGGCCCCAGATTTATTTTACAACAGACTGTTTACCCCAATAGTACTTGAAACTTATTACTCAAAAGTTGTTTATTCCTCCTTTACAGTGCTTCAAATGAGCAGATGAGTATTATCTTTTGTTCTTGTGAAGAATACATAGGTTTGTCTAGGGATGAAATATTAGGAAACTTGATTTAACGATGACATCTCAGCCATGTTCTCCCATTACACTAAAGCTTAGTAAAACTGATGTCTCCATCAATCTGTCCCAAGTATCTCATTTTCTGTTTGATTCAACCTTGAAAAGAGAAAATAATGAATATCGGTTTTTAGTTTGCCAACCTCCAGGAGAAGTGAATATTTGACTTAACATCTTAAAATATTCTAACACTTGGAAATCCACACTCAAACATTATTTTCCATAAAAATTCTGAATTGCAAATAAATTCATTCCAAAGTGTCAGAGACAGACAAGTTAAGATTTTCTAATACACTGAGAATCTTCTCCTATTTCCTCTGTCTCTGAAGAGGATTAAACTTCAAGAAAAGTCAATTCAACAAATACTCATTGAGGATTCATTAGATGCAAGGCATCATGCTAGGGGCTGCAGTAAACTAAAAGCAAAATAAACATTGTCATAAGGTACTTGCAATCTAATTGGAAAAGAAAGTGGTTAAAAATTGCATTAACGTTATTATATGAGATAATATAATTAGTGCCACTGGAAAGAATAAAACAGAATTCTATAGCATTTCAAGGGAAAATGGGACCACATAGAATTAGCTGAATCAGTAAGGGTTTTATGGGTGGGATACTCATATATATATATACACATATATACACATACATACATAAACATATATATATGTATATATACATATATATATAATTAAATATTTTATGGGAAGAAAATGAATGAAGGCTGGGAAATTTTGAAAATGAAGAGCTGAATTATGGAAAGAAGAACATGTGTGAAAATATCTTCCCATATTCTTTTCTAATTGACAATCATAAATATTTTAGCTATGAACTCTAGTCTTTTTGATAGAGTAACACTCTCCTTTTTCAGTCTGTTCTACTCTGCTGTGCAGCTGTCTATGCAGTGGGAAGTGATGTAGGGTCACTTCTCTATTGATGGTCCTTCAGGATTGCCAAAGTTGGCATTTATTAACTGACTGTGGCACTGTCTGTTTCCAGTAATAGGACATGACTGTGGTCATAGAGAGGAGGTTACATTTGGGGAAAAAATTTGAGCTCTTAAACAGGATAATTATAAAAAGCTGTTGATACATTATCCTATAAAGTTCAGGATGTTGTGAAGGATGCTTCTCCTTATTAAAATGGAGAATAGACTGATATGAAGTCTTTTTGGGAGCTCAGCTGATAAAGACTCCACCTGTAATGCAAGAGACCCTGGTTCAGTTCCTGGGTCTGGAAGATCCCTTGGAGAAGAGATAGGCTACCCACTCCAGTATTCATGGACTTCTCTGGTGGCTCAGATGGTAAAGAATCTGTCTGCAATGCGGGAGACATGGGGTCAATCCCTGGGTAGGGAAGATCCCATAGAGGAAGGCATGGCAACCCACTCCACTATTCTTGCCTGGAGAATCCCTATGGACAGAGGAGCCTGGAGAGACTGTAGTCCATAGAGTCAGACATGACTGAAAAGACAGTTTGCACGCAGTCAGCTTGAGATGTAACTGAAAGCTAGAGTGTGCTCCACTAGGGATGAAGGGAAATGAACTTCCCTGGTTCCTGTCTTGTGTTAAGTTGCACTTTTCCACATCACCAGGAGGGCCAGACCTGTTTTCTGAAGTGAGAGGGAGCTCAGTTAATCTTCCTTATGGTGCACTCTGGGAGAGGCCGAACACTTTTTTAACACACACTTGATACTACATAACTGACAGCCTTTCAATATTCCTTTGGGGCTCCTACTGTTCAGAGGAACAGCCCACTAAATGCAAGCAAGTGTCAGATATTAACGCTGAATTAAAACTGCAGGTAAAATCGGGGACACTGGCATATTCCTGTCCATGGGCTTGACAGGAAATTTATTTTGCTGTAGCTGAAAAGTAATTAACCTCCACTGTGAGAGAATTCTATTACTAGCAGCTACTCTGCCATGCAAAGTGCACTACATGGAAATGTTACAGGCTATCAAGCAGAAACGGCAGATTTGTCTGCATTTTAAACTGAATTTCCATTACCCTATTCTTTTCTCTGTATCTCTGCTTTCCCCATTGCCTTCTCTCTTGCTTTCACTGAAGCTGGAAATTGAGACACACATGGAACTTGAGAGAAAGGTACAAAGCAAGAGTGCTTGTAAGGATTTTGTAAGACCCATTTTTTCCCTGTTACTTGATTTTATTTTAAAATAAATATTGTTCATTAGTATGGTGAAAAATATGCAGCACTATGCAAAATACTCAACCGAGAATAATTTTACTATAGATATGTATGAGAAAATTCTACTCATTTTCTGTTCTTCAATGTTATAGGTACATACATGCACATACAGGTATCTGCATAATCTCAATAAAGAATGGATTTGAGAGTAAATATGCCTGGAATGTGTATATAGTCATTTCTGTTATAACACTTACTTTGGAAGTGCAAATTCATTCTGAAGCATTTGCTATATTGAGCATAATGCGGTTTTCATCTTTGCTTATGTCTGATTTTGTCAGCAAGAAATGCTAAGTAAAGGCAGAAGACTGCCCTCAGCTGAATGAACACCCCCAGGAATATATTACCAGACACACATGGGCACACACCTCAACCATCTACCAACCACCTCAGTCCATCCCACATGCTGTGAACCACACCCAAACACACCTGCTGGTGGGCAACTCTCCTTCTGACTCCAGGACACACTGCTTCCTGGACTCCACACTACGTCACAGGCTGCGGTCCTTCCAAATGCAACGTCATGTCGTTTTTAAGGTGAAGTGTCATATTTATTGCAGTACTTTGTGTGTGTCAGTTGCTCAGTCATCTCCGACTCTTTGTGACCCCATGGACTGTAACCTGCCAAGCTCCTCTGTTCATGGGATTTTCTAGGCAAGAATACTGGGGTTGGCTACCATGCCCTTCATGAACTTCTTAATCATTTAACATGCTACTGTTTATATTAGATCACTACTTGTCTTTTCTTGTGTCACTGATGAAGTTTCTGAGTGTTGTCACCTCATTTTCCCAGAAGCCCCATAGTGCTGGTGGTGGTGGTGGTGTTTTAGGTGCACGATTTTGCATAGTACAGTTCAGGAGTTTAGGAACACATACTGCATTAAGGCAGAACTGACTAAACTTCTCTGTTTCTTTTAGTATGATGATGAATGTATAGGCCCTTTGTTTTGTCAATAATGAATGTTTCAGGTTGCTGTGCATTTATCACTTAAGTACTGCTATACAGAGACCGGTTGTACTTTAAGCTGTTACATCAGAATGAGAGAAAATCTCTTCTCCTGGAAAACAATTGTTAGAGTAGAAAGCAAAGCAAACGGTTTTAACTGCTATTACTGATTTTCAGAAATAATAATAGTCATCATTCATGGAGGACTTCCCAGGTACTTGGCAGATGGCTGCACTCTTCTGCATGGATCCCCATGCCAACATGGCTTTAGGAAGCAGAGGTAGCCCCTGTGTTTGATGAATGAGGAGACCAAGGCTTCATGATTCTAAGGAGCTTGTAGTGGTTCTAAACTAGTCAGCGTAGAGCAGAGGATTTTGAAGAAGAAAGTCAACTTGAAACGGAAGTTCTGCCATCTCCAGTGTCTTTCTCTTTGGATTCAGATGTGTCAAAGGCAATTAGAAATACCACTTAGAGATTATAAGATCCAACTTTCTCATTTTAAAAATTAGAAAATTTAGGTTTGGGGGTTTGTGTAACTTAGGTTATCATAGGCTGTCCCTTGTCAAAGCTAGGATTTAGAGCTCAGGCTAACTGATTGAGAGAGTTCATTTCTCCAGGCCATTAGGGCTGTGTTTTGAAATGTCAGGATGAAGGAAGGATTAGTTCCTGAGAAACAATTCAGTCTCATAATTGCTATATTATTATCAGGCCAGTGCTTTGTTTTCTTCCACTTCTTGAGTAAAATAGCATGCACAGTTATGAACTATGTATGATAAATAATAGAGTGAGGAGCAACTATATCACATTTGTGTATTTCCAGAAATGAGATGGGAAAAAAAATCAACCCCCAAATACCAGGTCTTTCTTCTTTGAACAAGATCTGAATGTTGGGTATTTTATGGTAATTGCCACTTATAACCTACTCTCTTGGGAATTGAACTTTACAAACACAAAAGCCAACTTGTAAATTTTTTTCCTGACAGAGAATACACTAGGCTCCAGAGAGCAGAGAGTGTCATACATTCTTCCTGGGATCTGTCACTGTTCATGGTCATTAAGGAAGGCAGGTGGGATAAACAAATTTCTGTTATTTGACCGTCACAAGAAAGTCAAGATGGAAAACAAAAATCGCCTGTCTTTTTTTTTAGTCTTGAAATAGCTAACTGTTCTATCTACCTTCACTCTAGGAAAATGCCATGAACTGGTGGCAGTAGTTGTGGTTCTGTCTAATTTAGATGCCAAAAAAGCAAAGCATTCACTGGAAATTACAGGGGATGTAAATTTTAAGAATTACAGACTAATAGTTCCCTCTTCACCTTCCTTGCCTAACAGCCCTGTGTGAGTGACAGCCAGGCATTAACAGCATGCCACCCTCCTTCTCAGGAAGAGGTGGCTGATGGCACGTTTCAGATATGAAGTGACTTTGGCTTAATGCTGGGCTATATGGAGTTGGGGATTTCTTTTTCTTTTTTCTTAAAAACAAATTGGCATTTCAAAGTGACAGGAAATTTTAGGATTCCAGATTACTGTTATTAATGAAAAATGTTTAAATACCTTTGCAATAGGGATTTTGAATTATAATCTATTTGGAGAAGATTTCCACTTCCCTTTCTCTTAAAAAAAAAAGTTTTTGAGAAGAAATAATTGAAGTTACAATCTACTAATGCAGAATTATTCAGAAGCTTTTTATTCTCCTTTTACTAATCCTCTGTGCTGAGAGAAAGAGAGAGAGAAAATGATCTGTGTATTGGACCATATTGATCACTTTAATGGTCTCTGATTCAACACTCAAGCTTCTCCCTCACCTAGGTTGCAACCTCTAAATTCTTTGTCAAGAGTTTACCTCAAGAGCATATGGAACAAGTTAGATTCAAAGAAATTTTATCAAAATGAAAATTTGTGTCTATGGGATAAACTAATGACAATGTGTTTGAAATAAATGAATTCTCAACAATTTTTTAAAATTGAATTTAAAGTCAAGTTAGTTCTGAAAAAATGGAGGAGTGCTGTACATACATTTCATCTTACTCTATACAACTTTGCAGAAGATATCAGCAACAGGAAGGTAAAGCCAGAGATCCAGTGGTTTCTGGATCTCTGGATCCAAAAACATTGATTTTACTCTTGAAGAAGTAGGAGAGAAACTTTTCATTTTCTTTCAGACATTACAGTGTCTCTCCTCAGAGAAAGAGTTTCAGCAATAGGAAACCTTAAGAGCATTTTTAATTGATTAAACTTGCAGACAGAACTTGTATCATCTCTGACAAATGATGGAAAATAAGCATGTAACATTCAAATCTTGAACAAGAAGATTTAAATCAACAGAAAGAAGTTGAAAAGAGATATAGGGAGCTAATTCCCTTTAATTCATGACCGCTGGCTTAGGTATGGATAAAAATTGGAATAAAATCAATATATATTTAGAGAGACTACATAGACCAGTGCTGTGTAAAAAGTTCTCTAATCATAAAATATTAAAATGAAAATATACTTATTTACAGAAGAGATTTTACATAGGAGTAGATAAAAAATCAGCAAGCAAATTTCTTTTCAATGAAGGTATAATATATATCAGGAGGAATGGGTAGGGATAAATTACACAGGAAGATATATAAAAAACAGAGTTTTTTTAAAGAATGATTTAGAATGAGTCTTTCTCCCTCCCTTCTCCCAGCCCCCCAGAGAGGGGCATGGATAAAGAGAAATAACAAGGAAGTCTTTTGTAAAAAATATGTCAGGAGAAAGAAGAAAGATGGGAACTCAAATAAGAACATCTGTTCTGCAAAACCATTTGAAAAACAACCAAGTGTTAACGTGAAAGAAAATGTGCTCAGCATGAAACTAACCGCAAGTAACGTGGTGGCAGGGAGGCGAGAAGAGTGACAGAAGGAGCTTGCGCCCCACTGAGAGATAACTTCTGAGTGTCCGAAGCCAAGTCACCCGCTCAGCTAATGTGAGGGGAAGTGCTCAGGCAACATCCAGGCAAATTGCCCGTGAAGTGGCAAAACTTGCAACTGAATCAAGATCTCGAGATGCAGAAGCCGAATTAAAACAAAATATTGAAAATAAAATTTTAGGTTTTTTTTTTTTCTTACTTTAGACACCAGATATATTTATAACATTGAGAAATATTTTTTAAATGGGTAATCTTTTTAAAGATAGAGGTAGATTTTCTAATTATGAATATTCAGTGGTGAATGTGTAATTTTAAATTGTGATTTATTTTAGATATCCCTTTTTATTTCAATTTCACATACTTCAGAGGTAATTTTGAACAACTGGAAAGTATAACTGAATGCTTTAAATTTCCCTGTAAAGTTGCACATTTAGAATTGGGGTACCAGGAGATTCCATGGTGCTTGCCTTCCTGCTTAAATGTACCCTCTGTGCAAAAGGCGTCTCAAGAATTTGTGGTGTTTGTTCCTGAAAGTGCTAGATTTTTTTATCTGGGATAATAAAAATAATTGTTCCCAGGGATGGGGGAGCCTGGTGGGCTGCGGTCTGTGGGGTCACACAGAGTTGGACATGACTGAAGTGACTTAGCAAAGCTATTTTAAAATGATGCCTATTCTCAATCTTTAACATTAACTTCTAAGTATTGTTCCTTCTTCTTTCTTCTCTGTATCCCCTGTCTCCTACATTCATTAAGAAAGACCTTTAAAGAAAAATAATTTATAATGGGAAAGCCACGCCACTATACAATCCTCATCCATGCTAACTTACATTCAGACTAATCTCTTCTTAATGTGCTTGTATTGATTGCATCTAAAGACAATAAAAATAAAACTTACATAGTAGTTTATTTTATAAGGTAACAGTGGCAACCCAGTCTAATGAATTTTTGTTAAGTCAAATGAATCTTACGCATGACAAAACAAAATTATGGATTTCACTGCAATGAAAGAAAGAAAATTTAAAGAACCACAGGGTTTCCCTGGTGGCTCAGATGTTAAAGAATCTGACTGCAAGACCTGGATTCAATCCCTGGGTCAGGAAGATACCCTGGAAAAGGAAATGGGTATCCATTCCAGTATTCTTGCCTGGAAAATTCCATGGACAGAGGAGCCTGGCTCACTACAGACCATGGGGTCACAAAGAGTCCAACACTGCTGAGCAGCTAACATTTTCACTTTTTTCAAGGCTTTATTGATGGAACTTAAAAAACAGGAATACTTATTGTTAAGGTTTTTTTAATTGACTCCTGGGATTCTGGTGGTCCTCAATGCACCCTGTTAGCAGATCCTACCGACAAAGCCACCACTGAAGCTTGGGTTCCCTAGAAAACAGAACCTGAAGCAAAACGCACGTGTGTGACCTCATTGCTGGAGAGGGAGGTGGAGTGGAGCAAAGTGGGGGAGGGGCAAGGCCAAATCATTGATGAAGTATTGAGCTAGGCGTTACTACATGCCACATTTTCTCACAGCCATCTTCCCAGTAAGTTTCAGTCAAAAATAGACACAGACATTCTGATTCTAGAGCCCACAGACAAGTAAGAGCTTAACAAATACTGGCCATTACCGTCTTTTTCCTCTCCAACCTCCTCTTCCTCCTTCCCCTGCTCCTCACTGTTATTTTATTTAAAATTGAAAAAAGTAGTGTGCTGCAAGTTTATGGAATATATGTTACAAAATCCAGTTCTTCTAGATTAGAAAATGTATTAGATGGTGTAAGTTTAAAAGAAAAGAGCCTGGGTTTTAAAGTCAGTTGCTCATGCTTTGTAACATCCTAACCACCCGAACTTAAAGTCTAACGTTCACCCAATAATTACAACTTTTTGAACCTCAGTTTCCTCACCTGAGAATAATATTTATTTTAGATCACTTGTGTGGGTTCATGCCTACCAGAGGTCTTATGCTCAGTAAATGTTAAATTTCCTCTCTGTCCTCCCCTAAGCCATTTAGGAATAATCAAGAATTGGATACAGATGATTTGACCAGTGTGATTAAATACAATAAGATCTTTGTACGGGTGGTGTTTGACCAGTGTCTGCTGAGATAGATGATCTGTTAAAATTATTCCCATCAATAATATTGAGATACACTAGAGCTAAAACAATTGTGCACTAGTTCTGAAAAGGCTGTACAATTAAGAAAAAAATACATAAAATAATTTGGAATAATTTATTCATTCAGAGAAGGCAATGGCACCCCACTCCAGTACTCTTGCCTAGAAAATCCCTTGGGCAGAGGAACCTGGAAGACTGCAGTCCATGGGGTCGCTGAGGGTCGGACATGACTGAGAGACTTCACTTTCACTTTTCACTTTCATGCACTGGAGAAGGAAATGGCAACCCACTTCAGTGTTCTTGCCTGGAGAATCCCAGGGACGGGGGAGCCTGGTGGGCTGCCGTCTATGGGGTCGCACAGAGTCGGACACGACTGAAGCGACTTAGCAACAGCAGCAGCAACATTCATTCAGAAAACATTATAAATCAATATGGGATATGTGGAATATGAAAAAGAAGAAAATATAATGCTTGCTTTTAAGCAAATATTTAGGATAAAGCAAAAATTGTGGATATCATATACTATTTGTCAATTTTTCTATGTCCTGAAGTATAGTATGTTATTTAATATTTCATTGCCTCAGCATACAGTGACAGATAAGTCAAAACATTAACTGATAAAAATAATTTTTACTGACACAATAGAAAGATTTAGAAGTCTCTACTATTTTCTCTAAATGTTGTTGCCATTTAACTATTATTTTTGTGGCCCTGGTGCAAGCTAAAGATTATTTACAATTTCTATCATAAAGATTTTTCTGGAGTGATCAAAGTTTAAAATATGCATCACCTATATAAAAGAGGTAAAGTGAATTGTGCCCTCTTGAGTCATATTGGTTTTATTCTGAAAGGCAGCTCTCAATAGTTTCCTGAGAATAGAAGTATTATGTAAAACAACATAAACCATAAATCTGGGTTTTCCCTAGTGTATGTGTGCTCAGTCATGTCCAATTCTTTGCAACCCTATGGCCTGTAGCCTGCCAGCAGGCTCCTGTGTCCATGGGATTTACTTGGCAAAAATAGTGGAGTAGGTTGCCATTTTTTCCTTCAGGGGATCTTCCCAGCTGAGGAATCAAACCTGCGTCTCCTGTGTCTCCTGTATTGGCAAGTGGATTCTTTACCACTGAGCCACTTGGGAAACCCATTGGAGGCTCAATGTTCTTTACTAAGTACATCCTTGCCAATGCAGGAGATGTGGGTTTGACCCTTGGGTTTGGAAGTTTTCCTGGAGAAGGAAATGTCAGTCCACTCCAGTATGCTTATAGGAGAAATCCCATCGACAGAGGAGCCTGGCAGGCTACAGTCCACACGGGTCACAAAAGAGTCAGACACAATTTAGCAACTAAACAAAAACAACGAACCGTAAGTCATGGTGAGCCCATACTAAAGTTCCCATGCTGCTGCTGCTGCTGCTGTCGATTCAGTCGTGTCCGACTCTGTGCAACCCCATAGACGGCAGCCCACCAGGCTCCCCCGTCCCTGGGATTCTCCAGGCAAGAACACTGGAGTGGGTTGCCATTTCCTTCTCCAATGCATGAAAGTGAAAAGTGAAAGTGAAGTTGCTCAGTCGTGTCTGACTCCTAGCGACCCCATAGATTGCAGCCTATCAGGCTCCTCCATCCATGGGATTTTCCAGGCAAGAGTACTGGAGTGGGGTGCCATTGCCTTCTCCAAAAGTTCCCATAGGATATAATGTTTTGCAGTTACAACTCAGGATTTTATCTGAAGCATTATGAAGGAAAAAGGAAGACAACTGAGCAAAATTAGAAAGTCCAGAAACCTAAGACTATGTTTCTAAAGTTTAAGAAAACTTTGGAAATATTTTGTGTTAATAATTAAACAATAATTTTCTTTGAAGGAATTTAAAAGCATAACTCTTCACCCTTATCTCTTCCCTTCTCTGTCCTGCTTTCTTCTTTCCCTCTCAGTCACCATACTTTTAGCTCAAAGAAAATTTGCTTGTATGTAAATTTCTTTCCCACTTTGTCTCAGAGGATATTTGATTATTTAGTAATGTCTCTCTTATGGAATTTTTTTCTCGTTTTTCTTCTTTTATTCTGTACAATAGCCTATATTATCCAAAAGAAATATTAAAGTAGCCCAGATGAGTTTTCTGGCCATGATGCTGTAGGAATTTTTAAATCACTAGAATCACTCTCTTTTAACAAATAGTTTTTTTAAATATAATATTTATATATTTGAATAAAGTTTCTTATGAAAATTCATCATCCCAGACCAGTATGATCACAGATAGTGTCTTGTTTAGAAAACAATTGTGCTGTTGCCTCAACACTCAGATGAAGAGTGAAACAGATTTTGCTAACCAGGTGCTTTCTTCATAGAAGACCAAAAGTCAAAAACATCTATTTCCCTTTTCATTAAGATACTCTGGCACTGTCCACAGATAGTCAAAATCTTTGTTTTACCACTTGAATTGTCATTTAAGTATCAGCAGGAGTACACTTTCTTAGACTATTCTCTTAAAATTGCTAAAATAATCTACTGGTTATAGGAAGCTCAGCATTAAGTCGTGAATGACTCACCAGTGCTCCTCATTCAGTTTGAGTCACTAGTCAATTACCATATTCACCCTTCTGTCCAACTGGGTGGGAGTCCAGCTTTTAACTGGAATTAAAGATGAAATTCCTGCACCATAAGGCTCATTATCTGAGTCTGAAACACCTGCTATGAGAGAATAAAAAGCGATCTTGTAACGGATCATTTAATAATTGAGTTAGACAGGACAAAACAAATGGTCTTTTGTTGGTACTTGATATTATCACTCGTCTTTTCACAAAGTGGCAGTTAACACATAGGGAGAGAGCTTGTTATTGAAGGGAAAAGAATCAAATTCAATCTGATGTCTAGTATTTTAGTAGTTTTTACTTGATCTCAATGGCTGCAGTCATTCAAGGATTTCATGATTTATTTTCTTAAATGTCACTACAGTTGACGTACCAACAATAGATGCAATGTTAGGCTAAGGTGAAAGAGATATAGTGAATTCAGACCATCAGTAGCATTCAGAGGCAAATGGTCCAAGTTCAGATATTCCTGGGGAAACCTGAGGCTTCATTAAGTACAGTTAGTAGGACTCCTTGAATGGTCATGAGTTATCTCTATGGTCCAATTGTAGCATTATTGTTACACAGCTCTCCCTTTGTTTGAGCCGTAATCTCTATCTAATATACTATCAGACAACAGGCTCTGGCAGTGAGCAAAGGGGGCACCATTTTTGTGCCAGAACTGAGAATCAGGCTTCAGGATGAATGGGGATCAAATGGCTGCAACAGTTGTTTTGAACATAATGCAGTTACATCACAGCCCAATGTGGTTCTGTCCTCAACTAAAGATCCCATTGCATTGACATGGAATTCAGGTTTAAAAGAAAAACTGGAAATAAAAGGCAAAGTTGAGTGCTGCAGTGGATTATTCTGAAATCATTAAGAAAAATGTGGAGACTGGAAAAGTAAATGATCTTGTTAATGAAAATGAACAAAAGAGCTGCTGCTGCTGCTGCTCCTGCTAAGTCGCTTCAGTCGTGTCCGACTCTGTGTGACCCCATAGACGGCAGCCCACCAGGCTCCCCCATCACTGGGATTCTCCAGGCATGAACACTGGAGTGGGTTGCCATTTCCTTCTCCAGAACAAAAGAGCAGGACTTATCAAAACAAAAACAAAAGAAAAATTTGGTCTGTATTAAACAAAGCACAGCAATGAAGGGAAAGCCTTGAATGTTTGAATTGATTAAAACTCAAAGAAAGTAGCTTATTCAACTGCAGAAACTATATGTTATTGTTGTTAATTTTTAATTAGGTCAGATTTTCTTTGTAAATATTTTCCTTCTACAATTCAATACTTAATGGCTCTAAACAGAAATATATAGAGTAGACTGATTATATTAACACATCTCAAGAGTTCAGATAAATTTGTGTATGAGTGTTTGTTGAAAGATGCTTCATTAGTAAGGAGAAATAAGGAGATAAATGAAGCTAGAAAACACATTTTGATTATGTCCATTCTTCTAAGTAATGACATTGGCAGATGTTCCATCAAAGCCTTGAGTTCTGGAAGTCTTCTCGGCTTTGGCCTTTTGTGGTGAGTGGGAGACACAGGCTGTCTGGGACAGCTGCACGGGAATCATATTTCGAGCCATCACATGATGAATAGGATTCCTCTGTGTGTGTGTGTGTGTGGGTGTGCGTGTGTGCTTAGTTCACAGTCATGTACAACTCTTTTCGGCCCTGTGGACTGTAGCCCACTAGTTTCCTCTGTCCGTGGAATTTTTCAAACAAGAATACTGGAGTGGGGTGCCATTTCCTACTCCAGGGGATCTTCCCGACTCATGGGTTGAACCCACATCTCTTGCATCTCCTACATTGGTAGGCAGATTCTTTACCACTGGTGCCACCTGAGAAGTCCAAATAGGATTCCTGTTTGTCTTCAGAGAATTTACTAGTCAGAATAACAAAAATATTAAGTCCACGTAGCAACTTTATTTTCTTGTAATGAATTTATTGACAGTGATCTTTAACACTGGTTTCAAAGAATCTTGTGAACATGAAATATGACTCAGCATCCACTACAAAATACTAGCAAAATCAAAGGTCAGTACTGCTAAACTAAGAGCAAGACTTGTAATAATGTTGAATTTACCTGCGGCTAGTTAGCTTCTTCCAGAATACCATTGTTGTATATTAATATACATTTGCTCCCATCAGAAATTGTGTGAACAGAAAACAAATGAAATTTTCCTGTACACTTTGAGGTTTTCATGTGTTTAATAGTTAAGGCATTAATAAATATAAATTTTTCATGAATTTATTAACAAACTTGAAAGCCTGTGACTGGTGAAAATTTATAATTCAGCTGACACATGCATTTAAATAGTGCCCATTTGAAGACAGGTGTGTAGGGTTAAGTAATTTTGAAAGTGAACTAACTAAATGTCCAAAGTTTACTTCTCAGTTCCTCTTTGTTGCCCTCTATGGTGATATAGAGCTGTCCCAGTGGCTCAGACAGTAATCAATCTGCCTGCGATGCAGGGGACCCAGGTTCAATCCCCAGATCATGAAGATTCCCTGGAAAAGGGAATGGTTACCCACTCTAGTATTCTTGCTTGAAAAATCCCATGGACAGAGGAGCCTGGTAGGCTACATGCCATGGGGTCGCAGAGTCAGACATGACTGAGCGACTAACACTTTCACTTTCATGGTGATATAGTTTATCTTCTAAGGAATTTTATATGTTTTTTGAGAAAGATAAAAGGGTACCATAATGGCGAGGCTAACTTCTAGGACTAATGATGAAATTGGAAACGTCTAAGAAATTACAGAGTATTTCATTTGGAATGAAATGACATGATATTGTCATGTTATTAAATGATTTTAAACAGATTTGTGTAGGCTGCATACTTTTTTTAGTATATGGATATGTCAATTTAATTCAGTACTTTCCCTATGTTATGTTTCTTTACCTCATTTATCACATTTATTATTTTAATACAGCCTTATGGAATGTATTCAACTGTCAAAAATATTCAGGGTGCAAACAGCAATTTTTATAAAATATATGAAATCCTTTTTCTTAGGAAAGGGAGATGTTTTCAGGTTTCTGAAGAGGTTCACCAGATTACTGGCGGTGGTGTGTATTGCAGTACATTAAGTCAAATTTTACTTGGCTTACAGCCCTATCAGAAGTAAATCCTAAGAGATTCCACTGCCTGTTATCACCCCCTTTCTCCACCTGCTGTATGACCTAACATTCACTCAAGCAAGAAATTATCAATGCCTTGAGATTCACCTGAAACCCATAATATTTGGGAATATTTAAAACTATTTCTAACAAATGCATAGCTTTCTTTTTAAGATTTTAGGCAAGGACCACTGTTATAAATCTCTTAGCTAATGAAGAGAGCAGCTGGGGTTGTTCAAATATTCTTTGATGCTGAGTCTGAACAACATTAAGGTACTAAGGTTCTGTCACTGGAGCCTTATTAATACAGTTCCATTTCTAGTGCCTGAGATCTTATTTCACCTTTCTTTCATGATATGAAAGTTTCCTGGATGCAGTTTTTTTTAAATATATATAGTAAAGTAATAATAGTGCCTTTGATCTTGGCTTTGTATTATAGGCTCCATTTCCAAGATGCATTTTATTTCATTTTATAAACATATAGTGATAGTTATTTTCTTTACTTTTCATACACTATCTCTGGTGGACCAAAATACTCTGAGGATGATAATACAAGAATCTGAAAAAAAAATCTATGATACATACCATATAATTTTTATTTTATTTAGGGTATGCATTATCTTTGCTATCTTGGAAAAATACTCTTAAACATTTACCCATGTTTCCCTTCTTGAAATAAGTATTTTAACTTATTACCTTTCATATTTTATATGTTGCATTCTGACAAGGAATCAACAATACCTGTCAAACATCATTTAATTAATCCTTATTATTATCTTGTATAAGTCTTGATTCAGGTAATTTTGACATAAATATTTTAAAATATAGAGAATTTCTAACTATATAAAACATTTACTACTTGACATGTAGCACACAAGATTATTTTCTATCACGTAAAGAATTTTATTTTTCTGGCCATGATAATTTTTCTCACTTTAGCATTACTTTTATAAGCACAGAAACTGATGTCAGGCAGCCTCTGTAATACAGACCAGTTGTTACGATCCTGAAGAAGTAATATTTCTTGTAACACAGTTTCCTCATTTGTAAAATGTGCATGATATAATAACTACTCACAGTTTGTTGTTAAGATGATCAAAAGACCCTGTAAATTAGTTCAGTTCAGGTCAGTCACTCACTCATGTCAGACTCTTTGCGACCCCATGAACTTCAGGACGCCAGGCTTCCCTGTCCATCACCATCTCCCAGAGCTTGCTCAAACTCATCCATTGAGTCTGTGATGCCATCCAACCATCTCATCCTCTGTCGTCCCCTTCTCCTCCTGCCCTCAATCTTTTCCAGCAAAGGACCTTTTCAAATGAATCAATTCTTTGCATCAGGTGGCCAAAGTATTGGAGTTTCAGGATCAACATCACTCCTTCCAATGAACACTCAGGACTGATCTACTTTGGATGGACTGGTTGGATCTCCTTGCAGTCCAAGGGACTCTCAAGAGTCTTCTCCAACACCACAGTTCATTTTTTCTTTTTTTTCTTTTCTTTTTTTTTCTTTTTTTTGCTAATAGTTTCCTTTGATGTGCAGAAGCTTTTAAGTTTAATTAGGTCCCATTTGTTTATTTTTGCTTTTATTTCCAATATTCTGGGAGGTGGATCATAGAGGATCCTGCTGTGATGTATGTCAGAGAGTGTTTTGCCTATGTTCTCCTCTAGGAGTTTTATAGTTTCTGGTCTTACGTTGAGATCTTTAATCCATTTTGAGTTTATTTTTGTATATGGTGTTAGAAAGTGTTCTAGTTTCATTCTTTTTACAAGTGGTTGACCAGATTTCCCAGCACCACTTGTTAAAGAGATTGTCTTTAATCCATTGTATATTCTTGCCTCCTTTGTCAAAGATAAGGTGTCCATATGTGCGTGGATTTATCTCTGGGCTTTCTATTTTGTTCCATTGATCTATATTTCTGTCTTTGTGCCAGTACCATACTGTCTTGATAACTGTGGCTTTGTAGTAGAGCCTGAAGTCAGGTAGGTTGATTCCTCCAGTTCCATTTTTCTTTCTCAAGATCGCTTTGGCTATTCGAGATTTTTTGTATTTCCATACAAATTGTGAAATTATTTGTTCTAGCTCTGTGAAGAATACTGTTGGTAGCTTGATAGGGATTATGTTGAATCTATAAATTGCTTTGGGTAGTATACTCATTTTCACTATATTGATTCTTCCAATCCATGAACATGGTATATTTCTCCATCTATTAGTGTCCTCTTTGATTTCTTTCACCAGTGTTTTATAGTTTTTTATATATAGGTCTTTAGTTTCTTTAGGTAGATATATTCCTAAGTATTTTATTCTTTTCGTTGCAATGGTGAATGGAATTGTTTCCTTAATTTCTCTTTCTGTTTTCTCATTATTAGTGTATAGGAATGCAAGGGATTTCTGTGTGTTGATTTTATATCCTGCAACTTTACTATAATCATTGATTAGTTCTAGTAATTTTCTGGTGGAGTCTTTAGGGTTTTCTATGTAGAGGATCATGTCATCTGCAAATAGTGAGAGTTTTACTTCTTCTTTTCCAATTTGGATTCCTTTTATTTATTTTTCTGCTCTGATTGCTGTGGCCAAAACTTCCAAAACTATGTTGAATAGTAATGGTGAAAGTGGGCACCCTTGTCTTGTTCCTGACTTTAGAGGAAATGCTTTCAATTTTTCACCATTGAGGATAATGTTTGCTGTGGGTTTGTCATATATAGCTTTTATTATGTTGAGGTATGTTCCTTCTATTCCTGCTTTCTGGAGAGTTTTTATCATAAATGGGTGTTGAATTTTGTCAAAGGCTTTCTCTGCATCTATTGAGATAATCATATGGTTTTTGTTTTTCAATTTGTTAATGTGGTGTATTACATTGATTGATTTGCAGGATATTGAAGAATCCTTGCATCCCTGGGATAAAGCCTACTTGGTCATGGTGTATGATCTTTTAATGTGTTGTTGGATTCTGATTGCTAGAATTTTGTTTAGGATTTTTGCATCTATATTCATCAGTGATATTGGCCTGTAGTTTTCTTTTTTTGTGGGATCTTTGTCAGGTTTTGGTATTAGGGTGATGGTGGCCTCATAGAATGAGTTTGGAAGTTTACCTTCCTCTGCAATTTTCTGGAAGAGTTTGAGCAGGATAGGTGTTAGCTCTTCTCTAAATTTTTGGTAGAATTCAGCTGTGAAGCCGTCTGGACCTGGGCTTTTGTTTGCTGGAAGATTTTTGATTACAGTTTCAATTTCCGTGCTTGTGATGGGTCTGTTAAGGTTTTCTATTTCTTCCTGGTCGAGTTTTGGAAAGTTGTACTTTTCTAAGAATTTGTCCATTTCTTCCTCGTTGTCCATTTTATTGGCATATAATTGTTGATAATAGTCTCTTATGATCCTTTGTATTTCTGTGTTGTCTGTTGTGATCTCTCCATTTTCGTTTCTAATTTTATTGATTTGATTTTTCTCCCTTTGTTTCTTGATGAGTCTGGCTAATGGTTTATCAATTTTATTTATCCTTTCAAAGAACCAGCTTTTGGCTTTGTTGATTTTTGCTATGGTCTCTTTTGTTTCTTTTACATTTATTTCTGCCCTAATATTTAAGATTTCTTTCCTTCTAGTAACCCTGGGGTTCTTCATTTCTTCCTTTTCTAGTTGCTTTAGGTGTAGAGTTAGGTTATTTATTTGATTTTTTTCTTGTTTCTTGAGGTGTGCCTGTATTGCTATGAACTTTCCCCTTAGGACTGCTTTTACTGTGTCCCACAGGTTTTGGGTTGTTGTGTTTTCATTTTCATTCGTTTCTATGCAAATTTTTTCTTCAGCTTTCAGCTTTCTTCATAGTCGAACTCTCACATCCATACATGACTATTGGAAAAACCATAGCCTTGACTAGATGGACCTTTGTTGACAAAGTAAAGTCTCTGTTTTTTAATATGCTATCTATGTTGGTCATAAATTATTTCCAAGGAGTAAGCGTCTTTTAATTCCATGCCTGCAGGCACCATCTGCAGTTATTTTGGAGCCCAAAAAATTAAATTCAGCCACTGATTCCACTGTTCCTCATCTATTTGCCATGAAGTGATGGGAACAGATGCCATGATCTTAGTTTTCTGAATGTTGAGCTTTAAGCCAACTTTTTCACTCTCCTCTTTCACTTTCATCAAGAGGCTCTTTAGTTCTTCTTCATTTTCTGCCATAAAGTTAGTGCATTCTGCATATCTGAGGTTACTGATATTTTTCCCGGCAATCTTGATTCCAACTTGTGCTTATTCCAGTCCAGACTTTCTCATGATGTACATTGCATATAAGTTAAATAAACAAGGTGATGATATACAGCCTTGATGTACTCCTTTTCCTATTTGGAAGCAGTCTGTTGTTCCATGTCCAGTTCTAACTTTTGCTTCCTGACCAGCATATAGGTTTCTCAAGAGGCAGGTCAGGTGGTCTGGTATTCCCATCTCTTTCAAATTTTCCACAGTTTATTGTGATCCCCACTGTCAAAGGCTTTGGCATAGTCAATAAAGCAGAAATAGATGTTTTCCTGGAACTCTCTTGCTTTTTCGATGATCCAGCGGATGTTGGCAATTTGATCTCTGGTTCCTCTGCTTTTTCTAAAACCAGCTTGAACATCTGGAAGTTCAGGTTCACATATTGTTGAAGGCTGGCTTAGAGAATTTTGAGCATTACTTTACTAGCGTGTGAGATGAGTGCAATTGTGTGGTAGTTTGAGCATTCTTTGGCATTGCCTTTCTTTGGGATTGAAATGAAAACTGACCTTTTCCAGTCCTGTGGCCACTGCTGATTTTCCAATTTGCTAGCATATTGAGTGCAGCAGTCTTACAGCATCATCTTTAGGATTTGAAATAGCTCAACTGGAATTCCATCACCTCCACTAGGTTCGTAGTGATGTTCGTAGTGATGCTTTCTAAGGCCCACTTGACTTCACATCCCAGGATGTCTGGCTCTAGGTGAGTGATCACACCATCATGATTATCTGGGTCGTGAAGATCTTTTTTGTACAGTTCTTCTGTGTATTCTTGCCACCTCTTAATATCTTCTGCTTCTGTTTGCTCCATACCATTTCTGTCCTTTATTGAGCTGATCTTTGCATGAAATGTTCTCTTGGTATCTCTAATTTTCTTTCTTTTTTAAAATTTATTTATTTATTTATTTTTAATTGTATTAGTTTTGCCAAATATCAAAATGAATCCATCACAGGTATACATGTGTTCCCCATCCTGAACCCTCCTCCCTCCTCCCTCCCCATACCATCCCTCTGGGTCGTCCCAGTGCACCAGCCCCAAGCATCCAGTATCGTGCATTGAACCTGGAGTGGCACTCGTTTCATACATGATATTTTACATGTTTCAATGCCATTCTCCCAAATCTTCCCACCCTCTCCCTCTCCCACAGAGTCCATAAGACTGTTCTATACATCAGTGTCTCTTTTGCTGTCTCGTATACAGGGTTATCATTACCATCTTTCTAAATTCCATATATATGCGTTAGTATACTGTATTGGTGTTTTTCCTTCTGGCTTACTTCACTCTGTATAATAGGCTCCAGTTTCATCCACCTCATTAGAACTGATTCAAATGTATTCTTTTTAATGGCTGAGTAATACTCCATTGTGTATATGTACCATGGCTTTCTTATCCATTCATGTGCTGATGGGCATCTAGGTTGCTTCCATGTCCTGGCTATTATAAACAGTGCTGCGATGAACATTGGGGTACACGTGTCTCTTTCCCTTCTGGTTTCCTCAGTGTGTATGCCCAGCAGTGGGATTGCTGTATCATAAGGCAGTTCTATTTCCAGTTTTTTAAAGAATCTCCACACTGTTCTCCATAGTGGCTGTACTAGTTTGCATTCCCACCAACAGTGTAAGAGGGTTCCCTTTTCTCCACACCCTCTCCAGCATTTATTATTTGTAGACTTTTGGATCGCAGCCATTCTGACTGGTGTGAAATGGTACCTCATAGTGGTTTTGATTTGCATTTCTTTGATAATGAGTGATGTTGAGCTGTTTCTGATATCAACTGCAAGTAAATCCTCTGAGACTATTATAGTAACATGCTCCAGAGTAATCTTATCTTTCTTAAAATCAGATCATTTTTAAGTGAGGCTTGTACTGGGTTTTTAATGTAATGTTTCACAAAGGTAAAATTTTCTTGTTAAACAAGTATCAATCTGTGATGGATTGGGAAAGACAAACATCATATGAGATCACATATATGTGGAATCTAAAAAAAAGACTACAAATGAACTTTTCTACAAAACAGAAACAGTTACAGGTGGAGAAAATAAACTCTAGTCTTTCCCATTCTGTTGTTTTCCTCTATTTCTTTGCACTGATCGCTGAGGAAGGCTTTCTTATCTCTCCTTGCTATTCTTTGGAACTCTGCATTCAAATGGGTATATCTTTCCTTTTCTCCTTTGCTTTCCATTTATCTTCCTATCACAGTTATTTGTAAGGCCTCCTCAGACAGCCATTTTGTTTTTTTGCATTTCTTTGTCTTGGGGATGGTTTTGCTCCCTGTCTCCTGTACAATGTCATGAACCTCTGTATGTAATTTAGCAGGCATTCTGTCTATTAGATCTAGTCTCTTAAATCTACTTCTCACTTTCACTGTATAATTATAAGTGATTTGATTTAGGTCATACCTGAATGGTCTAGTGGTTTTCCCCACTTTCTTCAATTTAAGTCTGAATTTGGCAATAAGGAGTTCATGATCTGAGCCACAGTCAGCTCCTGGTCTTGTTTTGGCTGCATGTATAGAGCTTCTCCACCTTGGCTGCAAAGTTGGCCTTCTGGTGATGTCCATGTGTAGAGTCTTCTCTGTGTTTGCTATGACCAGTGCTTTCTCTTGGAAAAACTTTATTAGCCTTTGCCCTGCTTCATTCCATATTCCAAGGCCAAATTTGCCTGTTACTCCAGGTGTTTCTTGACTTCCTACTTTTGCATTCCAGTCCCCTATAATGAAAAGGACATCTTTTTTGGGTGTTACCTAAAAGGTCTTGTAGGTCTTCATAGAACCGTTCAACTTCAGCTTCCTCAGCGTTTATTTCTGGTCGGGGCATAGATTTGGATTACCATGATACTGAATAGTTTGCCTTTGAAACGAGCAGAGATCATTCTGTTGTTTTGGAGATTGCATCCGAGTACTGCATTTCAGATTCTTTTGTTGACTATGATGGCTGCACCATTTCTTCTAAGGGATTCCTACCCACAGTAGTATATATAATGGTCTTCTCAGTTAAATTTACCCATTCCAGTCCATTTTAGTTTGCTGATTCCTAAAATGTCGACTTTCCCTCTTGCCATCTCCTGTTTGACCGTTTCCAATTTGTCTTATTTCATGGACCTAACATTCCAGGTTCCTATGCGATATTGCTCTTTGCAGCATCGGACCTTGCTTCTATCACCAGTCACATCCACAACTGTGTTTCATTTTCGCTTTGGCTCCATCCCTTCATTCTTTCTGGATTTATTTCTCCACTAATCTCCAGTAGCATATTGGGCACCTACCGACCTGGGAAGTTCCTCTTTCAGTATCCTATCATTTTGCCTTTTCATACTGTTCATGGGGTTCTCAAGGCAAGAATACTGAAGTGGTTTGCCATTCCCTTCTCCAGTGGACCACATTCTGTCAGACCTTTCCACCATGACCGTCCCATCTTGGGTGGCCCCACATGGCATGGCTTAGTTTCATTGAGTTAGACAAGGCTGTGGTCCATGTGATCAGATTGGCTAGTTTTCTGTGATTGCGGTTTCAGTGTGTCTGCCCTCTGATGCCCTCTCTTAGTGCCTACTGTCTTACTTGGGTTTCTCTTACCTTGGACGTGGGGTATCTCGTCACGGCTGCTCCAGCAAAGTGTAGCCACCACTCCTTACCTTGGACATGGGGTATCTTCTCATAGCTGCTGCTCCTGACCTTGTACGTAAATTAGTTAGCATGGTTCTAACCAAACAAATTGATGAAATATATTTAGTATTATTTTTGTGTGAAAGTAATTGTGGTTTTGCCTTTTTGTGTTGAACTTTGCCAGTTGATATTGGAATAAATTCTTCAGTGAATTCTCTTATATTATACATCATTTTAATGTGCATTTCTCACTTTATGTATTTGCTAATGATTTATTACTTTCTGTTTATTTCATATTGATTTTAAACTATAGAAATGATGTTAGACAAAAAGTAAATTTGAGTGGTCTTTTTATTGGGGTTCAAAATTGGTCACAAAGCAGTGGAGACAACTCAACATCAGCAAAGCATTTGGCCCAGGAACTGTTAATGAACAGTGCAGTGGTACAGTGCAGTGCAGTGGTGGTTCAAGAAGTTTTGCAAAGGAGGCTAGAGCTTTCAATATGAGGAGAGTAGTGGCCAGCCTTTGTAAGTTGACAATGCCCAATTGAGAGAAATCATCAAAGCAGATCCCTTACAACTGAACAAGAAGTTGTTCACGAACTCAATGTCCCCCATTCTATAGTCATTCAGCATTGAAGAAAATAGGAAAGGTTAAAAATCTCAATAAGTGAGTGCCTCATGAGCTGACTGAAAATTTTTAAAAAATCGTCTTTTTGAAGTGTTGTCTTCTGTTATTCTACTGAACAATAACGAACAATTTCTCAATCAGATTGTGATGTAGAATGAAAAGTGGATTTTATACAACAATCAGCAATGATCAGCTTAGTGGTTGGACTGAGAAGAAGCTCCAAAGCACTTCCCAAAGCCAGAACTTGCACCCAAAAATGGTCATGGTCACTGTTTGGTGATCTGCTGCCTGTCTAATTCACTACAACTTTTTTAATCCTGGTGAAACCATTACATCTGAGAAGTATGCTCAGAAAATAAATGAGATACACCAAAACTGCAATGCCTGCAGCCAGTATTGGTCAACAGAAAGGGCCCAATTGCCCAATTCTTTTCCACAACAATACCTAACCACGCATTCCACAACCAGCACTTCAAATGTTGAACAATTGGGCTAAAAAGTTTTGCCTTATCCGCCATATTCATCTGACCTCTTGCCTACAGACTACCGCTGTTTCAAGCATCTCAACAACTTTTTGCAGAGAATATGCTTCCTCAATAAGCAAGAGGCAGAAACTGCTTTCCAAGAATTCATGGAATCCTGAAGCACGGATTTTTATGCTACAGAAATAAACAAACATTTCTCATTGGCAAAAACGTGTTGATCATAATGGTTCTTATTTTGATTAATAAAGATATGTTTGAGTTTAGTTAAAATGATTTAAAATTCATGGTCTGAAACTACAGTTACTTTTGTACTAACTTAATATTACACTTGCTGGGATTAAGCTATACAAAGAATGAAAAAGAAATATTCCATTTTAAACTTTCAATATGTATAAATAACTATAATTAGGAGATCTAATGTAGTATATATTATTATTCATACAATTATTATTTTAAGCATGTACAAATGTTCTATGGTTTTGTGTTATGATATTAGAATGAAATATAAGGGTATTTCAGATTATACTGCAGATTTTCCTAATTTAGACTAGTCTATAAGTAATAAATTACTTAAAAACCAAGCCCCAATTTTCTTCTCTGAATAGAATTGCCACCTAACAGAGTCACCTGAAGCTTTAGTTATTATTTAGAAACATGATCTGAATTAAGATTCTCTGCATCATTCACTGGCCTAACTCATGCTTCTCATAGAATTATCTCAATCAATACTAATTGAGGGCTCACAGTGTGTATGGTTCTGGATGAACAATTTTAATTTAAAAGGTAGAAATGCATTACATACCTGTGGCATTTAGCTCAACTTGAAGTAGTTTTTGATAATTAGACTTAATCAGAACAATTTCAGTTCTCATCTTATGCATTTGGTCAAACTTTGCTTGATGATTTATTCATTCATTCATTCTGAAAACTATGATTAGTGCCATTATGAGTCAAGCACTGTACTAATACTAGGAAATACAGGGATGATTTTATCACAACCCCCACTCTTTAGAGGCTCACAATCTAAAGGTGGAATCAGCCAGGAAACATTTATACTGCTATGATAAGTGCATAAAATTCCTTTAGAGAATAAAAGAAAGATCTTTTAAGTCTATCTGAAAGAACCACGAAAGACTAGGATGAAGCAGCTTTAAGAAAAATTAAATTACTTTATCAATTTTCATATTAAGAATTAATTCCATTAGAGACATTTTGAAAATTAAATTAAGATGAAATATTGAGTTAAGCATCCATGATTCCACCACTCAAGGATAATTATTGCCAGCGTGTTGGTGAATATCCTTATGTCACCAAAAACTGTGAATATACACACACATAAATGTAACATATATGTATGCATACACACACGCATATATATATTTCACATAACACCATCATGGGAGCAGATACAGTTATGCTATCTTTAGTGTTTCCTACCTCACGTTCTTGCTTAATTGTTTTTCTTGGTTATATTTCCAGATAAACAAATATTCACTTGAATAGATTTTCTAATGAATGACAGGAATTCTGTGATACAAATATACTGCAATTTGTTTAATTACTGTGATAAAAATGTGAGATACTTTTCTCAAAACACAATATGCATGAATGGAAATCCAACAGAAATAGCATGCAGTTGAGTTTGATCAAACGTGTGCTTGAACCACAATCAGTGTTCAGTGGGAAACACACACACACACACACACAGTTTGATGTAAGGGATGTGGGATCAGAGAAAATGGCAATGATGCAAGCCATGTTGTAAAACTAGAAATAAAACCCACACTGGTTTACAGTAGGATCACCCAGAATCTCAAATTATGTACAAATGTTTCACAGAGTAATCCATTTCCTCAGGGAGTTTAGCACAAAGAATCAACTAAGTCTTAAGAATCCATTTGACAAATCAAATTTTTAAGTGTTCTGTCATTAAACTATCTTAATAATTTATCATAATAATTTATAATCTTATTATAATTTGTTATAATAATTTCTTATAAATAAGTTATAAGATCAGAAGAGGGTTTAAACCTCTGTCACTACATTGTAAAAATTTTCTCAATCTAGATTAAATAACAAGTTAGTAACCATCTTCAAGTCAAATGACTCAAACAATATAGCAAAACTTCCATTTAAACTTGCTATGAGCGTATTCTATACAAGCAAACAGTTAAACAACTGTCCAAATATTTATGATAAGATACTTCTCAAGATGCGATTGCTTGTCTCAACTGTAAGAAAATGTCTCATCTTTCCAATAGCTTCGGTTAAGTACTGGTGAGAATCTCTGAATATTCATTAAATTTTCTCTCTGATAAGTGAAATTTTGCATCTTGATTTTCACTTTCCAAGAACATGATATTGAAAGTTGTCTGCAGACAGAAAGCCAGGCCTGGATTCTTCTGGAATATTTAATCCTAATATACACTTACTTTTAAATTGAACAATTCTGTGCAAGGGGAATCCACTTGACTGGTACATCTTAACTGCAGGTGGATTTGGAAGAGAACTAATTTGGGTCCAGGATTAGCTGGATGTGTTAGAAGGAACAATTCTCTAGATTGCTGATTCTGATGTTAATAACCCAGATGTTAGTAAAAGCTGCCAGCTGGGAACACAATGACCAAATTCCCTGCATATGTACTCTAATGATGATGAGTGAATCATTTGACCAAAACTAGCATTTTTGGCTTAACTGACTACTAAGGCTTATAACCTTGTTGCCTCTGCTTAAGACACAATGTAGAAATTTAACAAAATGGATGCTATTTAAAAATCCACTGTCTGCTTGCTAGTTTTGTGTATCTGGAATATATTTTGCCTTTGTATTTTGATTGTTTCCTAAGAGACCTAAGTTATGCATAGTTTATTTCACATGTTCCATCATAGAAAATAAGGAAATACATGGTGATCCAGCTCCCAACTGCATTCCTACCCATCTATGAACAGAAATGCTATTTGAAGTCATTTGAATCAGGTATAAAAGGGCCAACATTTGAAATGACAGTGTTTTGCCTGTGTTAGCCTGTGCTCCCTTATAACACAGCTATAAGGAACTAGACAGAGAAGTTAAAGATATGATGAAATAACTTTATCATTTGGTGGGAAGATTTGGGAGAATGACATTGAAACACGTAAAATATCATGTAAGAAACGAGATGCCAGTCCAGGTTCGATGCACGATACTGGATGCTTGGGGCTAGTGCACTGGGATGACCCAGAGGGATGGTATGGGGAGGGAGGAGGGGGGAGGGTCTAGGATGGGGAACACGTGTATACCTGTGGCGGATTCATTTTGATATTTGGCAAAACTAATACAATTATATAAAGTTTAAAAAAAAAAGATATGATAAAATAAAGCTTCATCAGCAAGCAAAAATGAAGTGAAACAAAGGTAATATTGTTTCCTACAGTAGTACTCTTTCCATTCGTGAACAGATGAATGTGACATCAAAAGGAATTGAGCTCAATATGATTGTCATTACTACACAGCTGATTTAATTGCACTGTATACAGTCTAAAGCTATGTCTGCCAGACTTTAGTGTCTTTTTCTTTTTTGTGGTCTGGGACAATGAGATGTGCAACTACACTATCCTATATTTCCCTGCTAATGTGTTTTCCATCATGTAGATAGTATCCATGAGGAAGATATTTAAAATTAAACCACCAAAGTCTGTGTAGGATTCAGTAGTCAATTTATTTGTTCTTCCCTTTTGAGACTGGCAGAGAAAGGAAATCTATATAATTAGAATAATTTCTCAAATTTAATAGCACGTGAATACTTTTCTCAATAGCCTATCTAAATCCTTATAAGCAAAATGTGAGCTAAACACTAAGTATATCATCAACTTCTCAAATCTATTGATGTATATAGAGATAAAAATAGAGAAATTTTTTAGTCAAGCATATTCTATAAATTCTCATCTTTTGCACAGCATGAAAACATTTCAGAGTTTCTCAGATTGATGAAGAGAAATGCCTCATTAAATGACATAGAGCCCCATGCAGTATTACAAAAACAGCATGGACTGTGTTATACAATGTTATTCCTTAGATCCAGCAAAGAGAAATTTCTGTGTAGAAACTAGAGAATTTGTTCAAAAACTGAAAACAGGATAGAAAACCTCTTATTTTAAAATAGACCCAAAAAGTTTCTTTATGTACACTTAGTATTTCATTATGTAAACTAGTAATAAAGCAATAGGATATATGTAATAGGGCTAACATATATTTCTTCTTGACTTTAAATATGATGTTTACTCTAGGTTTTGAGTAGATGCCAATTAGCAAGCTAAAGAAGTTCTTTTCTATTCCTGTTTTTCTAAGAGGTTTTATTATTTGTGTTTGGTGGTTTTTCTGCATCCTTTAAAATAAGTAAAGGAATTTTCTCCTTTACTCTGTTAAAAATATGAATTACATTATTAAATTTTCTAAGTTTAAATAATCTTTGCAGTTCAAGGGTTAAATTTTACTTGGCCATAATATCTTTAAATACACAACTTGGGTGTGACTTTTAATATTTAGGTGGATTTCTTCAACTACGACACAAGTGAATTTAGGCTACATTTTTCATTTTGCATTTTTTCCGTGTCCTGTTCTGATATTAAAGTAAGAAAATCTTAGTATAAAACTTTAGAAGTCCTCAGGTTCTGCCTAGATTTTGGACAATTTGTTGAAGATTAGGTAAAATTTACCTATATATCTTCAAATTTTTATGCTTTGGGGGGAAAGATTTTTAAAAACTATTGATTAAGATTATAAATAAGTTAGACATTGCTATGTTTTTATTTATTATTCAGTCAATTTTGGAATTCTATTTTCCATAAAATTGCCCTGAAAGTAATTTATCTATATACTATTATCCACAATTCTATTGGGATTTGTCAATCACTACAGTCTCTGAATTTATATGCTATTTAAAATTTCACTTTATTTATTGATTAATTGATTTATTGATTGCTATTCAAGAACTCTGAAAAAATAATCAGAAGCATATAGATTGAAGAAGGACACCAAAATTTGATGTGCCACTCGACCAGCATTGAGTTTACCATCTGTGTTCTCAGATACATGGATGTGAGAACTGTGATAGAGTTAGAGCCTTGGGAGAAACCTTTTAGTTCTGATTCAAGGGATGGTAAAGGGAACTCCTAAGTACAGAAAAAGTAGAGGTAAACACTCTGTTTTGTTTTTTTATCACTCTTTTTTCTCTATTGTTTTACATCCCAGGCCCAAAGCAATTTTATGGTGACAACTGTGACAGCAGTAGTCACAGCAGTAATCACAGCAAGTGTGATTCTGCAGGATCCCAAACTCTGAGGGTTTGGAAACTGCTTCTATATTATGAAGCTGTATTTCCATGAGGGCAGGCAGACCCTCATTGCTTTTTGTTTGTTACTCTCTGTTCTCCTGTCACGTGGCCTTGGGCATGACACAATTGTGCAAGTGAACAATTTCTAGCAAGAGGAATTTTAGGGAAGAAAAGAATACAAAAATAAATTATCAGAATGAGAGCATAATTTCAGAAAGTTAACGATGCATAAAGCTGTTAATGAACTTCTGGGTTCACTCCAACCTATACCTTCTTGGACTTAAATCTAGGTTAGATTAAAGACCCTAAGACTGAACTAATATGCAGACTTTATGCAGATGTCTGATGAACCACTTAGTGTACATACATGGGACAAATCGGAACAGCATCTCCAAACTATGAAAACTGAACTGATTTTGCAACCACTGCACAGAAGGGGGTTAGAATCTGTAGCCTGAAGCCTAGCAAACCATCCTGATCTACAGGTCAATTGCCCATCAATAGAAAAAATTGTCAACGTTAACCATAAGACTGATACAGCACTTTATTCTCATATTGTAATTCTCAGAATGACCAGGCTACAATCCAAAATTACTTGGGATGAGAAGAATTATGAAGATCTCAATTGTCAGTGAAAAAGAAAATCAACAGTTCCCAAAAATAAGATGACATAAATGATGGAATTATTCAAATAATTTTTAGAGCAGTAATTATAGAAAAGTTAATCTTCCAGACTGCCAAGGATGTGCAAGACTTTTGGCTTCATCTTCTAGTTACAGTCTAATGACAAAATTAGAGGGAAGAATCCACCCAAGAGCACCCTAACCTCTGGAACCAACCGAGATTTCAGAGGTTTCACCAAACCACCCTCAGATCTGATAATTCACTAGACTCACTGACAGTCAGGTCAATCCTACTCTTAAAGATTAGAAGTATGGATTGTCCCTACCAAAGAAAAGACCTACTGAAGATTTTGAGCACAGGAGAAATGTCTTGGATCTGTATTCTGGACCCATAACTCTGTTATATTCAGCTTGAATTGGAGAGGGAAGGAGAAGTTAGGGAAACATGTTGATTAGGGCATGAACTAGTACAGATAAAACAAGAATATTTACTTGCTTATTTCTAAATATGTAACAATATGTGAATGTAGTTTATCTGAGTTAATTTCTCTGCTTTTAAAATTAATTTTAGTTAATTATCCTGCCTTTGCCTATTAGCATAATTTGATCTAATTGCATGTTTAATGTAAATGGTTCTAATCACATAATTTGTATGTGTTAATGACATAATTAGATGATGCACAATTATAGTTTTAATGATGTCATAAAATCTGTATAAGGCATGGTTAAACATAAGCCTACCACAAAACAGGGACATGCCTCTTGAGGTCAAAGATTGTGGGAAGTGGGAGGGACTATACATTGTGTAGTTCAATTCACTCATTTAACAAGTATTATTTTACCAAAGAGCACAAAATGGGCATTTTTTAGCATCATCTTAAATTCATTTTTCATCTCTATACACTAAGTGAGTTTCAATTAAAAAAAATAAAAGGGAATAAGACCTTCACTGCACTAGTCCTCTGAAAAGAGAAGGATTTCTTGGGATAAAGAATAGATTGATGTATGGGATGGTTCTCAGCTCATTTAATTAATTTATTCATTCATTCATCTGACATTTACCAGAAATCCGCATACTTTCTGCCCTTAACCCAGGTCTTCTTGACCACAGAACATTAGATCTGAAATGATATATTGAATTGCCTCTCATGAATAAGACTAAATCTACAGTAATAAAAGGCGAAATATACGTAAATTGCACAATACACTTCAGAGTATTCTATAACAAAGAACTAACTAGTGTTGTAGAGGAATGAAAAATTTAATGCGCTTTTAGGACTTTGGAAAGGTTTATAGAGGGATGATAAGTGAGTTACATCATAAAGAGGAAGCAGGAATTTAACAACTAGAGAAGAGAGGCAATTCTGTCAGAAGCAACAATTTTTCAAAGGTAAATTATTATTACAAAACCTTGTGTGCCTGAGTGCCAAATTAGGATCTGTGTGAAGAAAATGATGATGTTGGATACTTAGTTCAGGGCTACAGTATGAGACACCATTTACCATATTAAGAGTTATAGTTCTATCTTATAGACAATGAAAAATTGATAAAGGCTTTTTAATCTAGAAAGTTATGTGATATGAATTGGGTTTTAGATGACAACTCTGGGGACAGAGTGAGAGTAGCTTAGAGAAATGATGTGAATTACAAAGAAATGAGAGAGAAGGTTTTTAATAATTAGTTTAAATAAAATAATGGAGGTAAGCTAAAGATGTAGAAATGGAAATGAAAATGAATATGTAAATGATGTACATGTTCTAGTGATATTATCATGAGAATGTCATAAATGCAGTTAGAGATCAAATATAGTATGAACATAGAAAAAGCTAAAATTATGTATTATTAGCTCAATGAATGGGCAATAGTAATGGGAAGTATCACCCATTAAACTGGATAGATGGAAATAATTCAAGCTAAGAGATAGGGCAACAAGAACAGACTTGGGGATGAAAATGATTTCATTTCACATGTGTTGAAAATGTGATCCAGATAAGAATATATCTTTCATAAACTACATTTTTCACACTTCAGTCATTTGAACATAATTTTCACAATCTTTTGTCAATCTCATCATCTGTATTGTAATTTACTAAATGCTTATCTTTAAATTGATTCCATTTTTATCTACATACACTTATTTTAGGAAGACCTAGTACCTGTGTCATAAGTGGAAACAAATGCCCATATGTGGGCAAACAAACCTGTGCCCATATGTTCATTGTCCAGTAGGACCCACTCTGATTGGTTAATTCACTCTTTGGCTCTAGGTATGGAATTAATATGCAGCATAACTTATCCATCATTCTCAAATAATAAAAAGCTCTCCCATCACTTTAAATCAAATATTCTGTTCAATAATAGTATCTGATTCAGTGTAATTATCAATACCAGTGATTCAGAGAGTAAAGAATCTGCCTGCCATGTTGGAGACCTGGGTCTGACCCTGGGTTGGGAAGATCTCCTGGAGAAGGGAATGGCTACCCACCCCAGTATTCTTGCCTGGAGAATTCCATGGACAGAGGAGCCTGGTGAGCTACAGTTCATGGGCTGCAAAGAGTCAGACATGACTGACTAACACTACCTCCCCACCTCTTAGCCTTTATTTTAATTTTAACCCCTTCTCAATTTGAACCAGCTGCTTGCAATAAGACTGCCACAGGAAAAGTGATCAGATTACTCTTTCTCTTAAAATCCACTCATACACTTCCTCCTAGCTTGCTAATTGTAGTTCTGACATATCAGCATTGAACATAGGGAGAGGAATAAGAGGCAATGAGCAGGGAAATCTCATTTAACCTTCCAGTGGTATACTGCATTTGGCATTTTATTTCTTGGGGGAGAAGGAGCTTTGTAATTTCCACATATATCATCCTCTTGGCAGGCGAGCCTCCAATATCCTCTGGACAACCAGTAGTAAGTAGACCGCACAGCATCTGTTTGCAGAGTTATTCTTTCTCTTTCAGATGCCTTTCTTTTAAAGAACAATTCTGTATTGTGTCTTTTCTATGTGTGGTCTTTAACTGGCCCTCTAATATGCTGGTATGTTTTGCTTCAGCCAGACTCTTATCTTTTAAATAAATTCAAAAAAATTATCACAGGTTTTCAAAAGAATTACATTACCTATCCTTCCTTTCTTGGTCTCTTTACCAATCTCATTTATAGGTTGAAAGTAAATAGTCATATAAAGATTACAACAATAGTTTTCAATCAATTCCTTTGAAAATCTACCCTAAAGGGTCTGGCATACCATTTTGAAATATGAAAGTAGATGGTGCCTACTGTCCTTGGATCTCAGATGAAACAAAAAAAGTCACATTTAAGTACTTATTAATAATACATTTTGATGTGTTTTGCTGTTGGAATATATTAGTGCATTTAAGCTAAGTGACACTTGCTATTTCAAGGTCTGCTTTTCACCACACATCTTGGAAACTGAGCTCTTATATATCTATATCATCATTTGCTAAGCAAATCAAGTTGGAGAAAAGTAGATTCTTCATCAGTTCTTCTCCAATTACTACTGTTATTCAGTATAACAGTAAGCTAATCATGAAGTCTTCGAATTCTAAATAGAAGTTATTTATTTAACTCAGAATTTGTCTTTATTTTTAGAGGGGAAATAAAAGAAATCTAATATTATTTCTTGATTTTTTTGAGTTTAAACATCTGTTCTTACATTCTTTAGAGGGACCAACACATTAGGTTTGAAACAAGGCCTTATATTTCTAAGCAGTAATTTATTTTCTTTTGTCTTTAGCAATGCCTCCTTGTTCCTTACTGATGCTGCTGTTGGGAGTATTTGCGACTTGATTAAGTTGCCAGGAATGCACACAATCATGCAGTATGGCTATCAAAGATGTGATTAAATGTACAGGATTCATTGTACATGTATACAAGATTCTTATGGTATCCCTTATCATAAGAAAACCTCAACAACACCTTCCTAACATCAAATCTCTAGCTCTGCCTGTCTTATTTCAGTCTGACAGAAGAAAATAGTACAGTTGACTAAATTTATATTTACCAAAAGGTTTGGTAAATGAAGGTTAGATACAGTTCAACTAAAAGGATATAATTAATACCAGTATCAACAGACTAGAAACAGCAACCAAAATTCTATTAAATTGCACATCCAGGCAAGTATTCAAAAGAGATACATACATGTACATGAGACAAGAGGCAACTCTACACATGGATATCACCATATAGTCAACACCCAAAACAGATTATATTCTTTGCAGCCAAAGATGGAGAAGCTCTAAACAGTCAGTAAAAATAAGACCGGGAGCTGCCTGTGGCTGAGATCATGAATTCATTGCAAAATTCAGACTTAAATTGAAGAAAGTAGGGAAAATCACTAGGCAATGCCAAAGAACGTTCAAACTACCACATATTGCACTCATTTCACAAACTAGCAAGGTAACACACAAAATCCCTCAAACTAGGATTCGACATTACATGAACTGAGAAATTCCACATGTACAAGCTGGATTTAGAAAAGGCAGAAGAACCAGAGATCAAATTGCCAATATCCATCAGATCATAGAAAAATCAAGGCAGTTTCATAAAAATATCTGCTTCATTGATTACACTAGAGCCTTTGATTGTGTGGAGCACAACAAACTGAAAATTTCTTAAAAGATGTGTGAATATCAGGCCACCTTACCTGCCTTTTGAGAAACCTGTATGCATGGCAAGAAGCGACAGTTAGAACCACACAGGGAATAATAGACTGATTCCAAACTGGGAAAGGAGTATATCAAGGCTGTATATTGTCACCCTGCTTATTTAACTCCTATGCAGAGTACATTATGTGAAATGCCAGGCTGGATGAAGCTCAAGTTGGAATCAAGATTGCTGGAGAAACGTCAATAACCTCAGATATGCAGATGATACCATCCTAATGACAGAAATCAAATAGCAACTAAAAAGCCTCTTGATGAAGGTTAAATAGGAGAGTGAAAAAGCTGGCTTAAAACTCAAGAGTCAAAAAACCAAGGTCACGATTTCCATTCTCACTTCATGGCAAATAGATGGTGAAACAATGACAGACTTTATTTTCTTGGGCTCCAAAATCACTGCGGATGGTTACTGCATCATTAATTAAAAGATGCTTGCTCCTTGGAAGAAAAATTATAACAAACCTACACATAGTGTGTTAAAAAACAGAGACATCACTTTGCCAACAAAGGTCCATCTAGTCAAACCAGTGGTTTTTCCAGTAGTCATTCACAGATGTGAGAGCTGGACAATAAAAAAGGCTGAGCACGGAAGAATTGATCTTTAGAACTGTGGTTCTGGAGAAGACTCTTGAGAGTTCCTTGGACTGCAAGAAGATCAAACTACTCAATCCTAAAGGAAATCAACCCTGAATATTCATTGGAAGGGCCGAAGCTGAAGCTCCAATACTTTGGTCACCTGCTAGGAAAAGCTGACTCATTGGAAAAGACCCTGAAGCTGGGAAAGATTGAAGGCAGAAGGAGAAGTGGGACTTAGAGAATGAGATAGTTAGATGGCATCATTGGCTCAATGGACATAAGTATGGGCAAACTCTGGGAGACAGTGAAAAACCAGGAAGCCTGGAATGCTGCTGTCCATGTGGTCACAACAAGTCAGACACACCTGAGTGACTGAACAAGGAAGAGCAAATATTCTAAAAAGATAAAATATTTTCTTTCTTTGAACCATTTGATATATATGTATCCAATGTATGTATGTATGTATATATATATACATATACATAATATATATACATATATATATATATATATATACACACACATAACAATATTATTCAGACTCAAAAAGAAGGAAATTCTTACATATGCTACAACATAGATGAACCTCAGAGACATTATGCTAAGTGAAAGAAACAAGACAGAAAGTGACAAATTTTGTAGGAATTCACTTTATGAGGGTTTCTAGAGTAGTCCCACTTATAGAGATAGACAATAGAATAGTGGTTGTTAGGGGAATGGGGAAAGGGATTTAGAATTTATTTTTTAAAGGGTAAAAATTTGCAGTCATGCAAGCTGAAAATAGTTATGGGCATGAATAGTGGTGAAGGTTGCAGATATGAATGTACTTAGTGCCACTGAATGTTACACCTAAAAATGGTTAAAATCACACAATTTATGTTGTGTATATTTTAGTACAATTTTAAAAAGTGAAAGGTGGACAAGCATAGTGTCTGGAAATTAAAAAGGTGGAACCTGTCAGGCCCTCTTGCCCCATGCTCTCATGACCTCCCACCCCATGATCTGTAAACAATGACTTTGCACAGAGCTGAGATCATTTATAGCACTGCGTATGCATCACTCCAGTATTCTTGCCTGGAGAATCCCATGGACGGAGGAGCCTGGTGGGCTACAGTCCACGGGGTTGAAAAGAGTCGGGCACGACTGAGTGACTTCACTTTCACTTTCATGCATGTTACAGGGTACTCACTTGGTCACAGGTTACTTTGTGCCATTTCCCTGTAGGAGTTTCACCATGAAAGCCCTGGCTGCTGCTGCATTGGGGCTACACTGGAGTGACATTATGGTTATGAAGCCATAACCATAATGGCTTCATTATGGCTATGTTATGGTTATATTGGAGAAGCAACCCCACATCCAAGGAGTGGCGGCTGTGCGGACACAGGAGGGCCGAGAGGAATTAATCCACGTTCAAGACCAGGAGGGGCAGCTGTGAGGAGATACCTCTCATCCAAGGTAAGGAGCAGCGGCTGCACTTTGCTGGAGCAGCCGAGAAGAGATACTCCACCAAGGTAGGAGACCAAGGTAGGAGAAACCCAAGTAAGATGGTAGGTGTTGTGAGAGGGCATCAGAAGGCAGACACACTGAAACCACAATCACAGAAAACTAGCCAATATGATCACATGGACCACAGCCTTGTCTAACTCAATGAAACTAAGCCATGCCGTGTGGGGCCAGCCAAGACGGACGGGTCATGGTGGAGAGGTTTGACAGAATGTGGTCCACTAGAGAAGGGAATGGCAAACCACGTCAGTATTCTTGCCTTGAGAACCTCATGAACAATATGAAAAGGCAAAATGATAGGATACTGAAGGAGGAACTCCCCAGGTCGGTAAGTGCCCAATATGCTACTGGAGATCAGTGGAGAAATAACTCCAGAAAGAATGAAGGGATGGAGCCAAAGCAAAAACAATAACCCGTTGCGGATGTGACTGGTGATAGAAGCAAGGTCTGACGCTGTAAAGAGCAATATTGCATAGGAACCTGGAATATTAGGTCCATGAATCAAGGAAAATTGAAAGTGGTCAAACAGGAGATGGCAAAGGTGAACGTCGACATTCTAGGAATCAGTGAACTAAAATGGCCTGGAACGGGTGAATTTAACTCAGATGACCATTATATCTATTACTGTGGGCAGGAATCCCTTAGAAGAAATGGAGTAGCCATCATGGTCAACAAAACTTGGATACAATCTCAAAAATGACAGAATAATCTCTGTTAGTTTCCAAGGCAACCGTTCAACATCATGGTAATCCAAGCCTGTGCCCCAACCAGTAAAGCTGAAGAAGCTGAAGTTGAATGGTTCTATGAAGACCTACAAGACCTTTTAGAACTAACACCCAAAAAAAGATGTCCTTTTCATTATAGGGGACTGAAATGCAGAAGTAGGAAGTCAAGAAACACCTGGAGTAACAGGCAAATTTGGCCTTGGAGTACAGGATGAAGCAAGGCAAAGGCTAATAGAATTCTGCCAAGAGAATGCACTGGTCATAGCAAACACCCTCTTCCAACAACACAAGAGAAGACCCTACACATGAACATCACCAGATGGTCAACATGGAAATCAGACTGATTATATTATTTGCAGCCAAAGATGGAGAAGCTCTATACAGTCAGCAAAAACAAGACAGGGAGTTGACTGTGGCTCAGATCATGAACTCCTTATTGCCAAATTTAGACTTAAATTGAAGAAATAGGGAAAACTACTAGACCATTCAGGTATGATCTAAATCAAACCCCTTATGATTATACAGTGGAAGTGAGAAATAGATTTAAGGGACTAGTTCTGATAGATAGAGTGCCTGATGGAGGTTCATGATACTAGATAGAAGACAGGGATCAAGACCATCCCCAAGAAAAAGAAATGCAAAAAAGCAAAATGGCTGTCTGGGGAGGCCTTACAAATAGCTGTGAAAAGAAGAGAAATGAAAAGCAAAGGAGAAAAGGAAAGATATAAGCATCTGAATGCAGAGTTCCAAAGAATAGGAAGGAGAGATAAGAAAGCTTTCCTCAGTGATCAATGCAAAGAAATAGAGGAAAACAACAGAATGGGAAAGACTAGAGATCTCTTCAAGAAAATCAGAGATACCAAGGGAACATTTCATGCAAAGATGGGCTTGATAAAGGACAGAATGGTATGGACCTAATAGAAGCAGAAGATATTAAGAAGAGATGGCAAGAATACACAGAAGAACTGTACAAAAAAGATCTTCATTTGTAGACTTTTGGATCGCAGCCATTCTGACTGGTGTGAAATGGTACCTCATAGTGGTTTTGATTTGCATTTCTCTGATAATGAGTGATGTTGAGCATCTTTTCATGTGTTTGTTAGCCATCTGTATGTCTTTTTTGGAGAAATGTCTATTTAGTTCTTTGGCCCATTTTTTGATTGGGTCGTTTATTTTTCTGGAGTTGAGCTGTAGGAGTTGCTTGTATATTTTTGAGATTAGTTGTTTGTCGGTTGCTTCATTTGCTATTATTTTCTCCCATTCTGAAGGCTGTCTTTTCACCTTGCTAATAGTTTCCTTTGATGTGCAGAAGCTTTTAAGGTTAATTAGGTCCCATTTGTTTATTTTTGCTTTTATTTCCAATATTCTGGGAGGTGGGTCATAGAGGATCCTGCTGTGATGTATGTCGGAGAGTGTTTTGCCTATGTTCTCCTCTAGGAGTTTTATAGTTTCTGGTCTTACGTTGAGATCTTTAATCCATTTTGAGTTTATTTTTGTGTATGGTGTTAGAAAGTGGTCCAGTTTCATTCTTTTTACAAGTGGTTGACCAGATTTCCCAGCACCACTTGTTAAAGAGATTGTCTTTAATCCATTGTATATTCTTGCCTCCTTTGTCGAAGATAAGGTGTCCATATGTGCGTGGATTTATCTCTGGGCTTTCTATTTTATTCCATTGATCAATATTTCTGTCTTTGTGCCAGTACCATACTGTCTTGATAACTGTGGCTTTGTAGTAGAGCCTGAAGTCAGGTAGGTTGATTCCTCCAGTTCCATTCTTCTTTCTCAAGATCGCTTTGGCTATTCGAGGTTTTTTGTATTTCCATACAAATTGTGAAATTATTTGTTCTAGCTCTGTGAAGAATACTGTTGGTAGCTTGATAGGGATTGCGTTGAATCTATAAATTGCTTTGGGTAGTATACTCATTTTCACTATATTGATTCTTTCAATCCATGAACATGGTATATTTCTCCATCTATTAGTGTCCTCTTTGATTTCTTTCACCAGTGTTTTATAGTTTTCTATATATAGGTCTTTAGTTTCTTTAGGTAGATATATTCCTAAGTATTTTATTCTTTCCGTTGCAATGGTGAATGGAATTGTTTCCTTAATTTCTCTTTCAGTTTTCTCATTATTAGTGTATAGGGATGCAAGGGATTTCTGTGTGTTGATTTTATATCCTGCAACTTTACTGTAGTCATTGATTATTTCTAGTAATTTTCTGGTGGATTCTTTAGGGTTTTCTGGAGAGGGTGTGGAGAAAAGGGAACCCTTTTACACTGTTGGTGGGAATGCAAACTAGTACAGCCACTATGGAGAACAGTGTGGAGATTCCTTAAAAAACTGGAAATAGAACTGCCTTATGATCCAGCAACCCCACTGCTGGGCATACACACTGAGGAAACCAGAAGGGAAAGAGACACGTGTACCCCAATGTTCATCGCAGCACTGTTTATAATAGCCAGGACATGGAAGCAACCTAGATGTCCATCAGCAGATGAATGGATAAGAAAGCTGTGGTACATATACACAATGGAGTATTACTCAGCCATTAAAAAGAATACATTTGAATCAGTTCTAATGAGGTGGATGAAACTGGAGCCTATTATACAGAGTGAAGTAAGCCAGAAGGAAAAACATAAATACAGTATACTAACGCATATATATGGAATTTAGAAAGATGGTAACAATAACCCGGTGTACGAGACAGCAAAAAAGAGACACTGATGTATAGAACAGTCTTATGGACTCTGTGGGAGAGGGAGAGGGTGGGAAGATTTGGGAGAATGGCAATGAAACATGTAAAATATCATGTAGGAAACGAGTTGCCAGTCCAGGTTCGATGCATGATGCTGGATGCTTGGGGCTGGTGCACTGGGATGGCCCAGAGGGATGGTATGGGGAGGGGAGGAGGGAGGAGGGTTCGGGATGGGGAACACATGTATACCTGTGGTGGATTCATTTTGATATTTGGCAAAACTAATACAATTATGTAAAGTTTAAAAATAAAATAAAATTAGAGAAAAAAAAATAATGAAAACAAGCTAAAAAAAAAAAAAAAAAAAAGCAACCTTAGGAATCATCTAATGCAATTCTTCCAATCTGCAGTGGTAAAAACAAAAAGCAAGAAAACCTAAGTAACTTGAAGACACAAAACAAAATAGTGATAAAACCAGTACTAGAACAAGTATCTACAACTTCAGTTTTATGAGTTATTATCACATTTGTCTCTGAACTGGAGTCCATGAGACAGATTTATCTTTGCCATATGTATAATACCAATCCTGGTAATTTCCCAATAAATATCAAACATTAAAAAAAAAAAAAAAAAAAAAGATCTTCATGACCCAGATAATCATGATGGTGTGGTTACTCACCTAGAGCCAGACATCCTGGGATGTGAAGTCAAGTGGGCCTTAGAAAGCATCACTATGAACAAAGCTAATGGAGGTGATGTAATTCCAATGGAGCTATTTCAAAACCTAAAAGATGATGCTGTGAAAGTGCTGCACTCAATATGCCAACATTTTTAGAAAACTCAGCAGTGGCCACAGGACTGGAAAAGGTCAGTTTCCATTCCAATCCCAAAGAAAGGCAATGCCAAAGAATGCTCAAACTACTGCACAATTACACTAGTAAAGTAATGCTCAAAATTCTCCAAGCCAGGCTTCAGCAATATGTGAACTGTGAACTTCCAGATGTTCAAGCTGGTTTTATAAAAGGCAGAGGAACCGAGATCAAATTGCCAACATCCGCTGGATCATAGAAAAAGCAAGAGAGTTCCAGAAAAACATCTATTTCTGCTTTATTGATGATGCCAAAGCCTTTGACTGTGTGGATTACAATAAACCATGGGAAATTTGAAAGAGATGGGAATACCAGACCACCTGATCTGCTTCCTGAGAAACCTATATGCAGGTCAGGAAGCAACAGTTAGAACTAGACATGGACAACAGACTGGTTCCAAATAGGAAAAGGAATGCTTCAAGGCTGTATATTGTCACCCTGCTTGTTTAACTTCTATGCGGAGTACATCATGAGAAATGCTGGGCTGGAAGAAGCACAAGCTGGAATCAAGATTGCCAGGAGAAATATCAATAACCTCAGATATGCAGATGACACCACCCTCCTGCCAAAAAGTGAAGAGGAACTAAACAACCTCTTGATAAAAGTGAAAGAGGAGAGTGAAAAAGTTGGCCTAAAGGTCAACATTCAGAAAACTAATATCATGGCATCTGGTCCCATCACTTTATGGCAAATAGATGTGGAAATAGTGGAAACAGAGTCAGACTTTATTTTGGGTAGATAGTGATTGCAGCCATGAAATTAAAAGATGCTTACTCCTTGGAAGGAAAGTTATGACCAACCTAGATAGCATATTCAAAAGCAGAGACATTACTTTGCCAACAAAGGTCCATCTAGTCAAGGCTATGGTATTTTCAGTGGTAACGTATGGATGGGAGAGTTGGACTCTGATGAAAGCTGAGCGCTGAAGAATTGATGCTTTTGAACTGTGGTGCTGGAGAAGACTCTTTAAAGTCCCTTGGGCTGCAAGGAGATCCAACCAATCCATTCTAAAGGAGACTAGTCCTGGGTGTTCATTGGAAGAACTGATGCTAAAGCTGAAACTCCAATACTTTGGCCACCTCATGCGAAGAGTTGACTCATTGGAAAAGACTCTGATGCTGGGAAGGATTGGGGGCAGGAGGAGAAGGGGATGACAGAAGATGAGATGGCTGGTTGGCATCACCGACTCTATGGACTTGAGTTTGAGTAAACTCCAGGAGTTGGTAATGGACAGGGAGGCCTGGCGTGCTGTGATTCATGGGATCACAAAGTGTCGGACAGGACTGAGCGACTGAACTGAACTAAACTGATGGTTATGTTATAGCTGCTGCTTTGGCTGCTCTGTCAGCCAAGAGAGAGGCTGTGTTATGGCTACCATGCCAGCTAGGAGAGAATAAATGTGTCTACAGTTCCTACGGCTCCTTCAGTCTTCTTCTAGCCTCTCAGGTTGCCCCTTGCCTACCCTGGGTTCAGCAAACAATGCAGACTCTGAACAGCATCAGTAAGACAACAGTCATTGTCGGCATGATCTGCAAGACACTAGGAGAGGGGTAACCTCTAAACGTTGGTCAGGATCAGAATAATGATGTCCTGCTACTGAGAGGAGCCTGTTTTCAAGCTCTAAGAAATGAAAAGGCTAGAGAAAATAGGATGGAATTAAGTGCTGAAAAATTATTGAGGTTCCATTTACCTACAGACAGTCAGCACTGTAATAAAGTGTTAGTTGCTAGTTGTATCTAACTCTTTGCACCCCATGGACTGTAGCCTGCCAGGCTCCTCTGTCATTGTAATTCTCTAGGCAAGAATACTGGAGGGGGTTGCCATTTCCTTCTTCAAGGGATCTTCTTGACTCAAGGATGGAAAGCTGGGTCTCCTGCCTCTGAACCACCAGGGGAAGCCCCAGTGGTATGATAGCTGCTCTTAAAAATAGCAATATGATAGATGTTCTTCTATTTCCTCCTTCACGTTGTTGTTCAGTTGTTCATGATGCTACGTCACGTCTGAGTCTTTGTGACCCCATGGATTGCAGCACACCAGGTTTCCCTATTCTTCAGTATCTTCCAGAGTTTTCTCAAACTCATGTCCATCAGGTTGGTGATCCCATCCAACAATCTCATCCTCTATTGCCCTCTTCTCCTCCTTCCCTCAATCATTCCCAGCATCTGGGTCTTTTCCAATGAGTTGGTTCTTCACATCAGATGACCAAAGTATTGGAGCTTCAGCTTTCCCAAGCATGCATGTCATTCCCTATGTGGGTATACCTTCGATAGAAAGACCAATTATGCTGAAACTTTATTTCTGAGAATTATTTCAGCATTATCAAATATGTATTTGGAAAATTCATTTTCCATACACCTTGCATGCCATCTTTATCAACTCTCTACCCTTGCTTTTTTACTTTCCCAAACAAGTTTGGACATGAGAATTTAAACCACTTAGCTCTGGTGGTAAACATGTTGTGTGGTCTATCCAACAGTCATTCTTCTTTTTTGTATGTATGTTCATGCTGCTTTAAGTTTGCAGCAATATTTTCAGTAAAGCATGACCTCCTCAAGTGGTAGGGGATAAACTTTGAGCTAAGCAATTAGAGTTGACCTATTCGCCTTTACCAGTGGTTCATTTTGAGGTGAGCATATGACCCAGTTTTCACCAATGAGAGTAAAGGGAAGTCTTCTGGGTCACTACTGAGGAATATTTTCTTTTCTGCTAAACAATGAAGTAAGATAAACCATCGCTTATCTCTCTCTTCTTTCTGTGGTTGCTGGCATGTGAGAATGTGATATTCAGAATTGAGACAGACCTGCTGTGACTCAGTAGGACACACTTCTGATGCACTGAAAAATGTAGAGCAGAGAGATGATGTAAAAGAAAGAGCTAGGTTCATATTAACATCAATGAATTGGTACATACTCTGGAATTGACTCACTTGGAGATTCTTGAAATGTAGGAAAATGGCTGTTATATTGCTTAAGGCACTTTCCATTGAGCATTTGTTTAACTCAAATTTTATCTTAATTGACACACTTCTTGCTTTTATTTATTTCAAAGGTTCAATACGTATACTAGTGGACATTAAGGAAGAGAATAAAATAAAGCCTGGTAGTGGGCTCAAGGGAGCAAAGGTGGGTGGCTTGTGTTTACACTGTTACTCTATACATTTTTTGTTAATAAATACATATTTGTGTTTGATTAATTGGCTATAAAAGCAAGGAGAAAAAGAGAAAATCAGTATTCTCTTAATCTTTTGTTATCTTATTTTCTGAATTGCATTTATAGATTCCTTCCAAGTTAGTGGAAAGTTGTCATTCTTCAATTTGTAGGTTTTTGCAAAAAATTTAACTGTTGCTCACTTACATAATTTTAAAAAAATATTTAACTCTAATAAAAATAGGATTTCCAAAATGTAAAATTTTTCACTTGCTTCTCTCTTTTTTGGGCGTTAAAAGCAGTCATAATTCTCACTTAAAATATTTTTCTCTCTCAAGTAGAAAGAATAAAGATGTATTATGGATGTTGAAATCCTGTTAACTTCACCAGTGATTGCTGTGTAGCTGCAGATAAGTGATTACTTTTTAATAAACTGAGATGAGACTCTTAATCATTAATAAAATTTGTCAGGTGTGGCAGAATCCCAGATGCTTGTATAATTCCTCTCATCTCCCTGCTTAAGTAAAGTCACCTGGGAAATATGGTTAATGTTTGAAGCATGAAAATATGTCTAAATGCAGAGTTGTGAAAAAATACAGCAATGCTTTAATTTGCAGACTTGCATTCAATAACTGTAGAATGAATAAGACTTGAAGAAAATAAAAATATCAAATCTAGGATTGCTTAAGGTATAAAATGGCATTGGTGTTTGAAAATGATAGAAAAGTAAGTGAATCAGATGATCTACAGATGAAGGGAAATAATGACCTGCTTCTGAAAGTGAAACAAGATGCCTTGCATAGGACCCTGAGCAGAAGACAACACTCTGTTGTGATCTAAAGGGACAGGTATATTGAACTAAACTGAATGTATTTTGGTACATTGATTTGGAATGTCTTCTCCTCCAATAGGTGATTAAAAAAATAAAATGTGGCAGAGGATCACGAAAGCACAGGATTTTAGAATGTTTTTCTCAGTCATATTAAATTCAGAAGAAATAGAACTCAACTAATTTACAAAGCAGTTTCCTATTAAGCAGTTTAGCTCAGTTTATCCCTTTATTGAATAACCCTTCAGTACCAAGAATAAACTATGCTTAAATGACATTTAATTCTATTTATTAAAATATTACCATGAAATTCTTTTTTTTCCTTGTTTCACATGAATGTATCATTAAGTACTTAAATATTCAAACATTTCCTCAAATAATATGAATATGTACAGTAAATATGTACTTTAAAGGCAGTAGAAGGAAATATATTTTCTATATTTTTTTTAAGATTTCTTCTCTCTTTTCCATTCTCCTTATCCTAGTACCTCAGTACTTGGTACAGTGATTTTTATTAGTCTCTTTGTGTTTTTTATTGAACTGTAGTTGATTAATAACAGTGTTTCTTCCATAGAAGAAATCGGAAGATTTAAATTAGCTGACTGGCTTTTTAAACTGAAATTCATGCACATATAGAAAAATGCAGCCCTATGCAACAGTTATTTGTTTAACCAGCCTGTTGCTAAGTTTTAAATATGAATTAATATATTTTTAACTTAGGAAAATTTGTTAGGCACACAAGCTCATCTCCTAATATTTCAGTCTAAAAAACCCTGATGATAAGCTGTAGTTGTTGAAAATCAACATAGTTGCTAAATGTAAAAGCCATTGATGGCTTTAATGGCTATTTTCTAATGCCATTCCCTATGTACTCAGGGGAGCCAAGTTAAACATTTTGTAATGTTAATCTTAATAAACTATGGCATTTCAAGCTGTACAAGAAGAATTAAGGCTGAACCTACATGTATAATTCACTACTATATTCCTATTTTTAAAGGAATCAATTTCTGTGTATAAAGTGATGTTTATACCACATTAAACTTTCAGGACATTTGCTCAGTGGGCCTTAATAACTCGGCTGGTAGTGTTTTCTATAGCAGAAGATGATAATATTGACCTGTGAAGTCATAGAAGTATTCTGTGTAATAACAGCTAAAATTATTTCTAAATCTTTAAAACCCATAAAATCTTATATTGATAACCAAGTTAAGCTATACTTTCATTTTTAGTGCCTAATATTAATTTCTCCCTGAACTGTTTTGTTGGCATGATTTGAAAAATATTCTTTATATTGCAGTAGATTTGAGAGAAGCTTATTTTGATTTAATCAAAACTGCATAAATAGAAACATTGAAATGTCAATGAATTAAAACTCAATGTGTATCTATGCATTTGTTTGTATTTTAATAAAGCCATTTTCAGCATTGAACATGTAGAACTAAGGTTAAAAAATACCTTACATTTTGTCAATCCTTGGGTTTTTCTTGCTAGGGTAAGTAATAAACATGGATGGCTGGTTTGAAAGTGAATGAAAGCAATATTAATTTTAAGAAGAGTTTCTTTATACGCATTTTCAGTAAACTGTTTCATTTTACTGATCATATGCTTTACGCACTATCAGTATAACTCATCATGCCTGGTTTCATCAGCAATTATAAAATGTCATCTTCTAAGATGTGATAAACTCAGCAGGTTAAAATGGATGCAGTTCACTAAAGCCCTTGACTGTAACTTTAAGTAAAACTTTTCCATTGAATAGGTTTAAAAATGCATTAACAAAGGAAAAAGGATCAACTGCTGCTCCTGCTGTTGTTGCTAAGTGGTACCTGACTCTTGTGACTCCATGGAGCTCTCCAGGTTCCTCTGTCCATGGGGTTTCCCAGGCAAGAATACTGGAGTGGGTTGCCATTTTCTTCTCCAGGGGATCTTCCTGACCCAGGGATTGAACCCAGAGCTCCTACATTGCAGGCAAAGTCTTTACTGCTGAGCCAACAGAAAGCCCATATAAAAGTATAAAGACCTGTTGTTCTGCCTTATTAATATTATCAAATGTAAATAGTGAATATAATATAAAATGTTCATCAGAATATTATATTAAGATGTACAATATAAAAATACTGTAATCTTTTAAATTGTAGAATGGGTCATGAAAGTATAATCTCTAATGAGATTTCATGCTCTCATAACAATAAGCACAGTGCTAGGCATATAATAGGGCTTCCCTGGTAGCTCAGACAGTAAAGCGTCTGCCTTCAATGTGAGAGACCTGGGTTTGATTCCTGGGTTGGCAAGATCCCCTGCAGAAGGAAATGGCAACCCACTCTAGTACTCTCGCATGGAAAATTCCACCGATGGAGAAGCCTGGTAGGCTACAGTCCATGGGATAGCAAAGAGTCAGACATGACTGAGCAACTTCACTGGTTCATTAGTTAGGCGTATAATAAGTATCAAATGGAAAAGTTGTTAGGAAATAATAAAAAGATTCTAATTTCTAGACTTCTATCAGAACTTCTACTGCTTCCCTGGAAAACTTCTTATTCTAAGATAGTGGTTTTAGATGATCATTTTAAAAGTTTCTTATGTCCCAAGATTAAATGACAGTGTACTTTCTTCACATTTTTCATCAGTTTAAGTTATCAAGTACAGAGATACCCATGAATATTTTTGAAGTTGGACATTAAAAAAATCATATCTAAATAGAAAAAAAGAAGCAGACGTTTTACATTTTTTAATTGGTGGTGAGATATTGTTTAAATCTACCTTATCATTTTGGATTTGCCTCAAGGGTAGTTGTATGTTAATATTCTCCTGTGCATATTGTTTCTTCCTTCAACCAACAAGATGTGTTTACCAGTCTTGCCAACTGAGCAAAAAATAGATTTAAGAAAGTTGGGAAGAAATCTGAGGGTAAACTTTAAAAAACATAATATTTAATTTATTTAGTACAGTTCAAACTTAGAATTTGTAATGCTTTTATTTGCAATAACATGGAAGTCATCTAATTATAGAAGCAATTGTCTTTGCATTGTGGGGAAAAAAATAGTTCTGATTCCACAAAATCCTGGACATCCTCCTGTGATATGCAAATAGTTACTTAGCAGGAAACATTGCCCAATAAAATTATCATAATGTATTAATGATCTGATGCAAGAATATCTCATAGAACAGAATCTACAATTTTAGATTCAGAAAAGACTTTTGAAATAATTTTGTTAAATCCCCTTGTCATATGAGAAACCAGGAGTCCAGAAATTTTAGAGAATGTGCCACATCTAGTTAGAGTCAGACTGGAGTTCAGATTTTCTCATTTTCTAAATATTCTTTCCATCAACGTGTGAATTTTCACTGGACACATTATAATGATTAGCCTGTTTCTCTCTGGGTGGAAATTCTCTAATGTGTGTTAACACTCATGTGAAGGAAATCAATATGATCTTATAGCATGATATGGCTCTTTAAATTAGTTTTCCAGAAGCCATTCAGGTGAGTTTGGGGACTAACAGGAAAAATAAAAGGCTGAACTTTAGAGATTTATCTTTATAGATGTATGAGTTTAAAATGATTAGATTAACCTCTCAGTCTTTATGCAATTTCTGTTTCCTAAATTCTCACCTTGCACAAAATTTCCTTTAAAGGAGTTTAATACCTAATTTGAGATTTAAGAACAGGGATAAATTTACTGTGGAAGATATGCACCATAGTTAATGGCACACGTAACATGTTAGGTTTTAAATCTGAAATTGGAATGAAAGGGAGGGCTGCCAGAGATCAGGTGATAAACTCAAAAGAGGAAGAAATGTGATTATCCTACCACCCAGGGCCTCAGGCTTTCATGTGGATAAGTTTGTCCAACCTGTAAGAACAGCTTTGCTCAACGATGCCGAGAGAAGCAAGCTGAGAATTACCAGCTGTCTCTTGAGTGGACATGGCTCAATAGTGCCTAATCCAAGAGGAATTGATTAGGCTGACTGCCCTGGCCAAGGAGGAGATTGAGAGGATTGTAGCTGTGAAGAAAACCTGGGGAGAGGTATTTGGGAGAAAGGAATGGAGGTGAATTTGGTCCATGTATACAGCTACAGCAATAGTTCAGGGCACAATTAGTTATTTTGCAAGTTGTGGATATGGGAAATAAGGAGTCCAAAGCAACTTTTTGGAAATACAGAATAATGTCAAAGTTTCTTAGAGGACGAATTTTCACCTATTTGGATTTTGCACAATAAGCTACCAAAATGGAATGCATTTCTAATGGAGGCTCAGGGTCATCTGGGAGGCAATGGGACTCCCCAACAGTGATGACTACCATTTGGGATCTGGTTTAGCTCACTCTGAGAATCTCTGCTCATGAATATCTATTTTCTGATATCTGTAAGTGGAAATATATTCTTTACTACAGGATGATTCTAAATAAAGTTTGAGTGAGGGAATTCACTCAAGAATGCTTCCTGTTCATTCCAGTTCAAGAAACAGATATTAATAAGCAACATGCTAGACCAGATGTTATATGGACTACAATTCAGAAGCTGAAGTTAAGATACAGGCAAATGGTCATCTAAACGAAATGATCTATTTTTAATAGTGCTGCAGTGAATATTGGGCTACATGTGTCATTTTGAATTATGATTTTCTCAGGGTATATGCCCAGTAGTGGGATTGCTGGGTCATATGGTAGTTCTATTTTAAGTATTTTAAAGACTCTCCATACTGTTCTCCATAGTGGCTGTATCACTTTACATTCCCACCAACAGTCCAAAAGGTCACCCTTTTCTCCACATCCTCTCCAGCATTTACTGATTGTAGATTTTTTGATGATGGCCATTCTGACCAGTGTGAGATGATACCTCACTGTAGTTTTGATTTGCATTTCTTTAGTAAAGTGATGTTGAGAATCTTTTCTTGTATCTCTTGACCATCTGTATGTCTTCTTTGGAGAGATGTCTATTTTGGTCTTCTGATCATTTTTTGATTGGGTTGTTTGTTTCCTTGACATTGAGCTGCATGAGCTGTTTGTATATTTTGAAGATTAATACTTTGTTGCTTCACTTGCAAATAATGGTCTCACATTCTGCAGGTTATCTTTTCATCTTGTTTATGGTTTTGTGCTGTGCAAAAGCTTTCGACTTTAACTTGCTGTATAGCATAAGGAGCTCAGCTAGGTACTCTGTGATAACCTAGATGGGTTGGGGGTGAGGTGAGAGGGAGGTCCAAGAGGGACAGGATATATGTATACATATAGCTGAAATACTTCATGTATATACTGCAGCAGAAACTAACAGGACATTGTAAAGCAATTGTACTCCAATAAATAAAAATGAAATGAAATGAATGATCTGGATATGGATTTTCCTATAAGATTCAAGGTGAATGAGCCTTACCACAGATTCCTCTCAACTTAATGACATGTTTCTTCCCAGTAGCAGCTTCCTATTTCATGTGAACCCATTTTGATTGGTACCTTTGCTCTGCCTCTGATATATATTCATTTAATATTTTAAATAGTCATACTGCCCTATTCTGAAGCATTGTTTTATTTTCTATCCCTACTCTGATGGTGTTTGAATCTGAAAGATAAATGCTTCCCTCTTTCCTTTTCTCCCTCATAGTTTTTCTCTCTTTTAAAATCAAAATCTACTCTTAAAGACCATGGGATACTCTCTCCTTAATGGGCTTTGGCCAGAATGACCAGGATGACCTCAATGGAGTGAGGTAGGGACATTGTTATGTAAGAGAAAGAGAGGAATCTATGAGAGATCCAGTTCAGCCAGGGTAGTGCCTATTTGTACTCTCTTGCCTTGTTGTGGGGGGCTTTCCAGGTGGCCCAAGTGGTAAAGAATCCACCTGCAAGCCCAGGAGATGTAAGAGACATAGATTTGATCCCTGGGTTGGGAAGATCCCCTGGAGGAAAGCACAGCAACCCACTCCATTATTCTTGCCTGGGAAATCCCATGAACAGAGGAAGGAGCCTGGTGGCCTGCAGTCCATGACGTTGCAAAGAGTCCGACACGGCTAAGGTGACTTACATACACACATGCACACTCTGTGGTGACCATGAAAGTACCAGAAAAGTACAATTGGCCTGAGAATGCTGGTGAGGGATGGATTTGGGAGGGTGGATTTTGGTAGATATGAAAATGTACTACTGTGTTCCCCTTTCAAAAGGATTTTCTGCCTAGCTGTGGATTGTGTAGTTTCCATTTCTCAGCTTTTTCAGGGTCTGCCTAAGCTTCAGAGAGCTACTTTCTTGAGGCCAAGGCTTTCCTGGGAACCCTGGATTCAGTGACTGAGTGAAGCAGACATATAAAGGTAGAGTCATGGACCTTAATACAATTTACTGTGCTGTGTACCTCCTCTCAATGGTAAAAAGAGGAAAACAAAATTAGCCTTCCCAATGCCATTTCTATCATGTTAACAGCTTTTCCTAAGTGTGTGTGTGTGTGAATCACTCAGTCGTGTCTGACTGTGACTCCACGGACTATAGCCTCTCAGGCTCCTCTGTCTATAGAATTCTGTAGGGAAGAATATTGGGGTAGGTTGGCATTTCCTTCTCCAGTTTCCTAAGCACTTGAACAAAAACATATTGGACACTTTGTACCAAATTGTAATGGCCAAAATTAAAATTTTAGAGATAGTGTAATGCGTACTTGAACTCTTTGACCTACCGATTGTTTGGTAGGTACACCAAATAATTATGTGCTTGTCAGAGTAAAGAAACATACAGCTAGCTGCCTATTAGATAGCCATTACCTTCTCCCCCTTTAATTAAAACAAAGGCAATAACAAAATAGTAAGACCCCATGTGCAAATACTGCTAACTACTTTGGAGGTATAGCTAGTCAATGAAAGAGATATGAGCAAAAGGCACAGAGAGGAACTTGTTCCTCTAGATGAGATACACACTTAGCATAAGCCTTCTGACTATTACTTTTCATCCTCCTGTTTCTTTGCTTGAGTTCAGCTGTGGTGCCTGGAATTCCAAACATTTTGTAACTTGAGGCTAACTTGAAGGTAGGAAACAAGTGCTAAGGAGAGCAGCAGGTCTTCCTGGTGGCTCAGTGGTAAAGAACCAGCCTGCCAATGCAGGGGACAGGGACATGATCCTTGGGTCAGGAAGATCCTCTGGAGAAGGAAATGTTAGTTCACTCCAGTATTCTTGCCTGGAAAACCCCATGGAGAGTGGAGCCTGGTAAGCTGCAGTCCATGGGATCTTAACTTGGCAACTAAAATAATAATGAGGAGAGTAAAGCAGAGGAAAGAATCTTGGGTTCTGATCACATAATGGAGTTGTCAGACCTACTGTGAAGTGCTTTTTTCAGAATTCATGTTATATGAGAGATTTAGGCTTGCATCTATACGAGTTGCTGTACTGCCTGGCTTCTGTTGTTAGTCTCTGAATGAATCTCTAAGTGATAGTTACTTTAGGCTGGTGACTGAAACAATAATTATTTGATTGAAGTGTTTAGTGTTGAATTCAAAGTCCATGTTGTATATTTGATTTATACCTTAGTTTTCAGCTCTATATGAATATTGTCATTGATAATCATTAAAAATATTTTTTCTCAATAGAAGCTACATTCATGCCTTGTCTTAGCTTATCATGGCAATTCTGGACTTTTAGTAAAAGAGTTAATTCTTACTTTGAGATACATCTTCAGAAACATAAAAATCTTAACATGTAAAATATTTCATGACTGGTTCAGATAATTTTTCTCTGGTTTTAATTAGTTTTAGAGATACTAAAAATCATAATAGCTTAAAGTGTCTTCAGTGGTCACTCATCCTTTATAATTAATCTCACATAAGAGAAAATTTTCATTAATCTTAAGTGTCTAATTAGTCACTTATCTACCATCAGGGATTTGTAGCTATATGCTGATTTAATTGGATTGACTTTAAAATTTTTCATTTATCTTCTTTTTCTCTTTTATACTAATGTTATTTAATAAAGAGGAAATTTTGTTTTGCTATCTCTATCATTTTGTTTAGAATCTACATCATTTGATTAGATTTCTTTCTCAAACACTAAATAACTCACGGTAATATGTTCTAGGAATCAAAAATTAGCTATCCAACTTCAAAATTAATTTTGGGGACCAAATTAAGGTTTGAAGGCATACGATTCATTTAATTATATTCCCTTGTCAATATCCAGTTTAGCCAGGGTAGTGCCTATATCAAGGTAACTATAATATGGAAACTCTAGAAAATAAAATATTTAAAAATAAGTCTCCCTCAGCCTAGATGTCTTGGGCTCTAAAATAGGTCCAAGAACTTTCTCTCCCTTGCTTGCCTCTCAGGATCAAACATAATGATGGCTACAAGCTATTCAAATAAACAAAATCTTGAATCCCCCTTCCAATAAAAGTGTCCTACTCTCCCATCTTGTTGAAGAATATTATTTCTTACACATCTGTTATCTCAATGTAAAATATACTTATCACATTAAAACATAAGGGTGTTTTCATTATTGTTTCTATATCAAAAAAGGCTGATATAATTTCTAGTGTTTCTATTATGTTCTAGCTCTGATCTGAACTTAAGACTAGTGCTATCTATTTGACCTTAAAAAGAAGTATTCTCTCAAAAATTGTCATTGTTTCAGACTTATATAATCTCATTAATAATGTACTTCTCACATATTTCCTCTTATTTCTGAAGAACTGATAGTGGAGTCACATAGTGATATCTTCAATAAAATGTCTTAGTAAGAAGAGTAAATTCTACCACATTGTATGTACTTGACATACTGCATCTTTCAAACACATTCATAGTGAATTGTAGCTATGATATAAGGAAGTGCTTTCTATTATCTGTATCAGTCAGCATAATGCCTCTTCTGACAATTTTTGTTTGCCTCTAAAAATATCAGGGCAAATGTAATGACAATTGTGACCTTAAATCTGATATATGTCAATTCACTGTAGCTGTAATCTAATAAAAATACATTTAAAGTGCAAATCTGATATGGGTAAACCTGTCTTTTCTCTTCTTAAAAAGAAAAAGATAAGTTTCCATTATTTTGTCTACCAGTCCAATGAGGAACTGTACTTATTTATGGATTCACTGTGACTGTTTCTTAGTGGATGATAGTTCTGTTAGAGATTTAGAATCTTATTATTTGTTTCAAATTTTAAAATTGAGTAACAAAAAAACCTAAATAACTACCATGTAATTTAAATAATCATGAAGTTCTTTTACTTTATCTTTTTGCTCTTTAGTACAAAGGAATAATATTTATTTTACAAACTGCATTTTCATCTTTTAAATTTTATTATGGAAAGTGTCAAACATATAAAAATAGAGAAAGAGAATAGCAAACCTCTGTATACCCATTGCTGTTCAGTCACTAAGGGGTATATGACTCTTTGAAATCCCATGGAATACAGCAGGCCAGGTTTCCCTGTCCTTCACTATCTCTCAGAGATTGCACAAGGTTATAAATAACCTCAGACATGCAGATGACACCACCCTTATGACAGAAAGTGAAGAGGAACTAAAAAGCCTCTTGATGAATGTGAAAGAGGAGAGTGAAAAAGTTGACTTAAAGCTCAACATTCAGAAAACTCAGATCATGGCACCTGGTCCCATCATTTCATGGGAAACAGATGGGGAAACAGTGGAAACAGTATCAGACTTTATTTTTGGGGGCTCCAAAATCACTGCAGATGGTGACTGCAGCCATAAAAATAAAAGACGCTTACTCCTTGGAAGGAAAGTTATGACCAACCTAGATAGCATATTCAAAAACAGAAACATTACTTTGCCAACAAAGGTTCGTCTAGTCAAGGCTATGGTTTTTCCAGTGGTCATGTATGGATGTGAGAGTTGGACTGTGAAGAAAGCTGAGCGCCAAAGAATTGATGCTTTTGAACTGTGTTGTTGGAGAAGACTCTTGAGAGTCCCTTGGACTGCAAGGAGATCCAACCAGTCCATCCTAAACGAGATCAGTCCTGGGTGTTCATTGGAAGGACTGATGCTGAGGCTGAAGCTCCAATACTTTGGCCACCTCATGTGAAGAGTTGACTCATTGGAAAAGACCCTGATTCTGGGAGGGATTGGGGGCAAGAGGAGAAGGGAATGACAGAGGATGAGATGGCTGGATGGCATCACTGACTTGATGGACATGAGTTTGCGTAAACTCCGGGAGTTGGTGATGGACAGGGAGGCCTGGCATGCTGTGATTCACGGGGTCGCAAAGAGTCCGACACAACTGAGCAGCTGAACTGAACTGATGTCCACTGAGTCAGTGATAGCATCCAACCATCTCATCCTTTGCCACTGCCTTCTCCTCCTGCCCTCAATCTTTCCTAGCACCAGGGTCGTTTCCAATGAGTCATCTCTTTGCATCAGGTGGCCAAATTATTTGAGCTTCAGCATCAGTCCTTCTAATGAATATTCAGGACTGATTTCCTTTAGGATTGACTGGTTTAGTCTCCTTGCTAAAGACTCCTCTCAAGAGTCTTCTCTAGCACCCCATTCAAAAACATCAGTTGTCCAGCTCTCATATCCATACATGACTACTGGAAAACCCATAGCTTTGACTATATGGATCTTTGTTGGTAAAGTAATATCTCTGCTTTTTAATATGCTGTCTAGGTTTGTCATACCTTTTCTTCCAAGGAGCAAGTCTTTTAATTTCATGACTGCAGTCACCATTTTATGACTACAGTGATTTTGGAGCCCAAGTAAAGAATATCTGTCACAATTTCCAATTTTTCCCTATCTATTTACCATGAAGTGATGGAATTGGCAGCCATGATATTAGTTTTTTTAATATTGAGTTTTAAGCCAGCTTTTTCTCTCTTCTCTCACCTTCATCAAGAGGCTCTTTAGCTCCTCTTCACTTTCTTCCATTAGAGTGGTATCATCTGCATACCTGAGGTTGTTGATATTTCTCCTGGTAATCTTGACTCTAGCTTGTGATTCATCCAGGCCCACATTTTGCATGACGTACTCTGCGTATAAGTTAAATAAGCAGGGTGATAATATACAGCCTTGACATACTCCTTTCCCAGTTTTGAAAAAGTCCATTTTTCCATTCCGGTTCTAACTGTTGCTTCTTGGCCTGCATACAGGTTTCTCAGGAGGCAGATAAGATGGCCCGGTGTTCCCATCTCTAAGAATTTTCAACAATTTGTTGTGATCCACAGAGTCAAAGGCTTTAGTGTAGTCAAGGAAGCAGAAATCGATGTTTTTCTGGAATTCCCTTGCTTTTTCTATGATCCAGTGGATGCTGGCAACTCAAACTCTGGCTCCTTTGCCTTTTCTAAACCCCACTTGTATACCTGGAAGTTCTTGGTTCACATACTGTTGATGCCTAGCCTAAAGGATTTTAAGCATTACTTCACTAGCAAGTGAAATGAGCACAATTATACAGTAGTTTGAGCATTCTTTGGCACTGGAATGAAAACTGACTTTTCCATTCCTGTGGCAACTATTGAGTTTTCTAAATTTGCTGGCATATTGAAACTTTAACAGCATCATCTTTTAGGATTTGAAATAGCTTGACTGGAATTCCATCACCTCCACTAGCTTTATGCATAGTAATGATTCCTAAGGCCCACTTGGCTCTATATGTGAAATATATAATCGTATTTATATACTGAACAAATAATCAGTATATAAAACACCCCAAATTAGCTCACATGTTTTATATTTTTTATTCAATTAATGATTGAAGGAAACTCTATTTATTACACTTAAGACTCTTTTAGCATACACATTTCCTCGCCATCTCTTTGTTTTTTTTCCCTGCAATTTATTTTTATTTAAGAAACCAAATTATTTGTTATACAGAGTCTCATATGATCAGGAGTTTGCTCACTGCATCTTCCTGTTATAGTTTCCATGTGCTTATGCTTATGAAAACTTGCAAGAATATTGAGGAAGAAAACGTCATAGCTAATGCTATGTACTTTCATCAAAAAGCACATTGTTTTGGGGAATATTAGCAACTTTTATTAATAGTTACTCTGATTTATTTAGAATGTATATCAAAATAATAATATTCAAATTCAGTTATTTCTTGTTCATTTGTTTGTTGGAATACTTCAGTATTCCAACTTCTATACTTCAGTATAGAGAAACTTCTCCTGAGGTATTTGATTACCCTAAAGTAGAATTTGTATTTTAAAAGGTGGAAGGAATTCTAGTTCTTATATATATACATTTTTAAAATAATAATTTGCTTCCCTGACATTCCTTATTAGTGACCGAAAAAAAAAAAAATCAAAACCCCTCATATTTCATTTAGTATTATAATTATATCATGGAGTAAACTATATATGATGCATTGTGATTTATTACCATTATAATTCTTATTGATATGCATGCTCAATTAATCTCTTCTTTGGCTGTCAGCAATCACTTCACGTTTGCTCCTACATTCTTCAAACACAATATGTAATACCGATAGTCTGAGAGCTCAGCTGTTTTTTGGTATAGCAAGATATTTCAGGCTTACCTCTTATATTTTTCACTCCAGATTTTAACTCTACTTAGTTCTTAGACTAAGTAAGAAACTTGTATGTTTGTGAAAAAAGTCAAATTACACAATAAGATCTAGATATCATAGTAGCGTGACTGTTTAGAGGAATATGAATTCATTTTCTTTTCAGTCACTAAAGATTTTGTCATCCCTTCCCTTTTATATTATATACATACTCATATGCATTTGGAGAAGGCAATGGCACCCCACTCCAGTACTCTTGCCTGGAAAATCCCATGGACGGAGGAGCCTGGTGGGCTGCAGTCCATGGGGTCACTGAGGGTCCGACACGACTGAGCGACTTCACTTTCACTTTTCACTTTCATTCATTGGAGAAGGAAATGGAAACCCACTCCAGTGTTCTTGCCTGGAGGATCCCAGGGATGGGGGAGCCTGGTGGGCTGCCGTCTATGGGGTCGCACAGAGTCCGACACGACTGAAGCGACTTAGCAGCAGCAGCAGCATTTGCTTTTAAATATTTTCCTTTCTTCCTTCCTTCTCCCAGCTTTTCTTCATTCTTTCCTCAATCATTATTCTATCTAGGCTTTATCTATATGCCACTAGATAAAGATATAAGCATACCCTTCCCCCCAAATTTTCTAGCACCATTTATTGAATCATTCTTTTCTCCTCAATATTTTGAAATTTTACCTTAGTAGTATGCCAAATGTTTTCATGATCATGTCTCTTTTAGCATTTTATATTTAATTATATTAATTGATGCTCCTTTTCTAATATCTTAATTTTTGGAAAATTTAATCCTACTTTAACAGTTTATAGTACCACTAAATTCTCATTGTTATTATTTTTAAAATATTTTATTGTTTATCATTGCCTATTTATCCTTCCAAGTGAAATTTAATATTATTTCTAATGTTAATAAATTAATTTGGTATTTTGATGAATATTGTAAGTGGATTTAGAGATAAAATTAGAGATGAAAACAGTAAAGCCATTTAGAGATCATTGGAATCCAAAGAAAGAGAAATTTTTCATTCATCAGCATACTATATCTTTATATTTGTACAAATTATTAAATGACTTTTTAAAAACGTATTATAATTTTCTTATGTTATCCTTAGGAAATGTACATTTTCATTGCTAATGAAGATAATTTATTTCCATTATTTTTTCTAATAGTTATTAGTATATCAGAAGGATATTTTTTGATACATTTATTTTGTAAACAACTATGTTACATTTGGGAGGCATGCCCTCAAAACTCTATTGAAACATTCATGGAATCTAAGTGTAAGTTCAAATAGCAATTTTCTGCACCTACTGCGTAACATATTGTAACATTATAAGCAACTAAACTTTCTGCTCAGCTGTGCCCAAGGCTTAAATAAGAATACAAGACTCTTAGACTATTTGTATTTCTGCTCAGATTTTGTTTTAACCCCATGTCCAACGCTTACAGAGGAGCAGAATTTTAAAATACAGGGAAGGAAGTAACCATTGATTTCTAAGCTGTTGTTCATTCAACTATTAAAGTAATAGGGATGAGTTGTCAGCTTGTCAGGAGTTCCACCACATGGTCTATGCTTTCATATTGAAGACTTGTGATTCTAGATAGATGTGGAAGTACTTTAACCATGTCAGATCTGCCTGCCTTTTCTAAAATTTAATACTGTTTATACTGTACACAGACTGGTCACTATAAGTTTCTAAAGACAGCTTCTAAAATCTTTAATTTTAGGTGAAGTATGCTACTGCTACTGCTGTCACTTCAGTCGTGTCCGACTCTGTGCGACCCCATAGACGGCAGCCCACCAGGCTCCCCCGTCCCTGGGATTCTCCAGGCAAGAACACTGGAGTGGGTTGCCATTTCCTCCTCCAGTGCATGAAAGTGAAAAGTGAAAGGGAAGTCGCTCAGTCGTGTCCAACTGTTAGCGACTCCATGGACTGCAGCCTACCAGGCTCTTCCGTCCATGGGATTTTCCAGACAAGAGTACTGGAGTGGGTTGTCATTTAGGTGAAGTATAGCTGTACCTAAAAGGAAAGCTATCAAATTGATTGCTAATATCTGATACTCATATAAATATTTTATGTTGTAAAGTAAAAACGTATAAAACTATAATTGTGTGTAGGACACATTTTAGAAATAACTTCTTCATCTCTTGCCTTTTTGAAACCTTAAAACATTGAGACTAGACAGAACAGATAGGATTTTCATCATGACTAATCATTCATTCAGCATATGTTTATTGAAAACACACCTGTTGCTCTACTGTAAACTGAACCTGAGGGCTCAAGATAAAAGGTATAATCCTTTTATTCTCAGAGTTTACAGTCTATTGGGGGTGGAAAAAAAAAAAAAGACATGGAAATTGATAATGTCGGACATACCAAATTTGGGTTTTCTTTCTCAGAAAGCTTGTTGTAGTGGGCAGTGTAATAATGCCTAGATATGTCCACATCCTGATCCTCCAGACTCTATGAATATGTTAAGTTACCTGAAAAAGGGATTTGAGCTAGTAGATAAAATTAAGGTTGCTTGAAAGTGAAGTGAAATTGTTAGTTGCTCAGTCGTGTCTGACTCTTTGTGACCCCATCGACTGTAGCCCACCAGGCTTCTCAATCCATGGAATTCTCCAGGCAAAAGTACTGGAGTGGTTAGCCAGTCCCTTCTTTGGGGGATTTCCTGATCCGGGGATCAAACCCAGGTCTCCTGCATTGCAGGCAGACTCTACCATCTGAGCCACCAGGGAAGCACAAGGTTGCTATCAGTTGACCTTTAAATAGGCAGATTATCCTGATCCTGGTCTATACAGATGGACCCAGTGTAGTGACATAAATCCTTAAAAGTGGAATACAATATTGTAAAGTTAAAAAACTAAAAAAATTTTAAAAAAAGTGGAAGAGGATGGGAGAATGAGTTGGAAAATGCAATGTGAGATGGATTTGGTTCCTTCTTTCCCTTTAGTGGCTTTGAAGAGGAAAGAAGGGATCCATAAATTAAAGAACGCCAGTGGCCTCTAAGAGCTCAGAACAGCCTTCAGTTTATTGGCAGCAGGAAACGAGTAACTTCAGTCCTATAGCTGTAAGGAGCTAAATTCTGCCAACAACCAAAAAAATAAAAAGGTAAATGGTGTCTCCCCTGGAACTTCTAAAAGGCACACAGCCCTGAAAATACTTTAGTTTTAGTCCTGCATAACCCATACCTACCATCAGAATTGTAAAATAATAAATATGTTGTTTTAAGCCAATTTGTTTAATTATAATAAGGCAGCTTGAAAAACAGATATACCATAGAATTTAAACAAAATAAATCATCTATCCATTCATTCTGTAAGAGAACTCCTTTCTTTTTTATATGTAATTCTTTCTAATAGTTGTTGGCATGTTTTTCCATACATCTAAAAATATTTTTCAATCAAAATTCACTTAGATTTTTGAGAGGTACTTATTGTTAAGTATGACTTTATTGCTTCTGTTCAGTAGCCAAGTCATGTCCGACTCTCTGTGACACCACGGACTGCAGCACGCCGGGCTGCACCATCGCTCAGACTCATGTCCACTGAATTGGTGACTCCATCCAACCATCTTATCCTTTGCCACCCCCTTCTCTTCTTGTCCTCAATCTTTCCCAGCAATAGGGTCTTTTCCAGTGAGTTGGCTCTTCATATTAGGTAACCAAAGTATTGGAGCTTCAGCTTCAGCATTAGTATTTCCAATAAATATTTAGTGTTGATTTCCTTTAGGATTGACTGGTTGGATCTCTATGCTGTCCAAGGGACTCTCAAGATTCTTCTCCAACACCACAGTTCAAAAGCATCAATTCTTTGGTGCTTAGCCTTCTTTATGGTCCAACTCTCACATTCATACATGACTACTGGAAAAACCATAGCTTTGATTAGACGGACCTTTGTTGGCAAAGTCTCTGGTTTTTAATATGCTGTCTAGGTTTGTCATAGTTTTTCTTCCAAGGAGCAACCATCTTTTAATATCATGCCTGCAGTCATTTTTTGCAGTGATTTTGAAGCCCAAGAAAATAAAGTCTGTCCTACATAAACCTAAATGTGAATGATTTCTACTTTTCTGGAGATGCAAGGTAAGCACATGGACAATACAATCTCAACAGTGGGACTTCCCAGGGAATTCATCCAGCAAAGTATAGCTTTATTTGCTGGTATGTTAGTATTATGATTTTCTTAAATTAACACTTTGTTAGATGTTACATTTGTTATGTCTCAAGGTGGCAGATGGTGAGCCACCATGGTTCAACTAAAGACCACAAGAGAAACTGAGATGGAGAAGTTTCTTATTCACATGTCCTAGAGGAGGTATGCATGGCAAGCATCTCTTGAGGAGTCACACGGGTAAAGAGCAGGTAAAGAGAGTGGCAGGATCTGGGTCCTTTATTAGTATCAGAGGATGACATTCTTTGGGGTTCTAGAACTAAGGCTAGATTGGTTAATTCAAACCAAAAAGAATGCCGTTTTGGTGAGCTCCACCAGGTGTTGTCTGGGGGCTAGTAACTTTAGGAGTTAGGGTGTCATATCAGGAACTTACATTTTGTGTCATACTCATGACTGTTTGGGCTTTATCTAGGACATGCGCTTGCATGAGGAGATTGTTGTTAATGTGAGGCCCTCATAGGCCATTTGGCTAGCAAAGTGGATGGTGAGGCAGCAATATGATGGAATAATTTCACAAAACTCTGGAAAGTTTGTTTACTTTAGGAAATTTCCAGCAAAGTGAAAGGAGGAGAGTATTGACAAATATTAATGATAGCTACCATAAAATGATTTTTTATTGTAATCCAGGTACTAGGCTAAGCACTTAACATTGATTAGCTCATTTCTTCCTTCTAATAGATGCTTAGGTCGGTATTAATAATACTATCTTATGTATGAGGGGTCTGAGGTTTAATTAGATTATGTACCTCACCTACATTCAGAGTAGGTGAGTTACTTTCCATTTGGAGTCATCTCAAGTCTGTCTTTAGCCTCTTTGGAATCTGTTTTGCTTCCAAGTCCAGGATACAAAATTCAGAGCCAGGAAATCCATTCTGAACATATGATTCTCTATTTTTTTGCTAAGATTTCAGTCTTTACCAAAGAATTCTTCATTTCCTGGGAAGATGTGAGTTGAAATCACTTCTCTGAAAGCAATAGCAACCATTCAATTGCATTTCATTTGAGTCCCGGTTTTCCACAATGAGAGTGAGGCCCTGTGTGAGTTTGTTCTCATTTTAATGTTAACTTCAGTGCCTCCAGTCTGAGATTACTGGAGAAGGAAAAATTTTCAAAGTATATAAATGTAATTGTGGTAAATGATTATTGTAAATTGTGACCATTTATTTAGAATTGCAGCTTTACTATTAATAATAAACCTATAATCCATTTTCACAGAATACTTTTCTATTATTGTTGCCAGAACTGTTCATTCCCTTTCAATTTTTTTGTCTCTCCGGCCACATTTTACTTTCCATCTTTCAAGGGAGTCTGACAAACAATGGGGCAGAAAAAACCTTTCTCATTTACTATGTTAATAAAGTTCTCTTCAATACTGTGGTTGTCCTAAATACATATAAAAAGGAAAACTCTACAGTTAGATTCACTGTCTCAGGTCAGTAATACACTTGCTATATTTTAAAACAAGACATTACTTGAGTAAGACCAGAGATATAAAAATTCTTATTTGTCACAATGACTTGCTTATCAAATAGCAACTATAATAGCAGACATCCTTAAAAAAACAAAAGGATCACTTTCAGAGCAGTATTTAAAGAGGAATATTGACAAACATTTCAAATGCAGGAGGCTGATAGCTATTGGTAAAACAGAAACAAGTCACTTCATTATCTGCAAAGTAGGTGAATGGATACTGAGGGACTGTGAAAAACAAATGATTATGACTTGCTAAAGCTAATGAATAATATAAGAACATTGTAAAAATAGAATATAGCAAGAGAGAACTAGATTCCAAATATTCCAAAGCACTGCCAGGTGTTAGGTGCTGTACCTGGATGTTTGGGTACATCTTTAATCAAGTGCCTTCTCCTGCTTTGAGTAAAACTGTGTATACAAAGCAGGGAAAGGTATGTGACTTAAGACAGCCTTATCTTCTATCTCAGGAATATAAATATTGCACTTGGGATTGTAATGGGTTTGTGAAACTTGAAAATCCAGGAATTACTAACACATTTCTACCTTTTTCACTTCACTGTTCCCATGAACTTATATTGCTGACAATTATTTAAATCAAATAACACTGAATAGTTAATAGAATAAGTCAGAAAAAAAAAAGGTTGAGGATATATTGTGAAATAGATTTCCACACCTAAAGTACATTAAAAACATCTGAAAATGTAAACAGTTGATTCCTAGGGTTCACTACTGATAAATTGGGGCTGAGTATTCTGAGATGGATTTTTTCAATATTTACACAATTTTCCATGTGATTCTGATTTTTTAGTCCATTTTCTGTTTACTTTTAGGCCACCTGGGATAAATGAGAACCTATTGTCTTTCAGATGCTAAAGCATGGAAAGGATATCAATAAATCCCTTCTGTAAACATTTAAAAAATTAACATGGACATATCTATGTATTCTTTTTTTTATTTTTATTTTATTTTATAACTTTACAATATTGTATTGGTTTTGCCATATATCAACATGAATCTGCCACAGGTATACTCGTGTTCCCCATCCTGAACCCTCCTCCCTCCCCGTACCATCCCTAATACACATTTTTCATAAGTAAAATGAACTGATTTTCTTTTTGCTCTTAATAGCTATGGTGTATAATGTATTACCATGTTCTTTCATTTATTTATGTTAGATCTACTCTTTTTCTCATCCCACAGAAAAGTATAATTATTTTAACTTTCCCATTAGAATCTATTCCCTAAGGCATCTTTTTTACTCACTTTAAATGTTGGTCATAGTTCAAGAATATGTGTTGATCTCTAGTTAAATAATTTTTTATATACAGTTTTATGCTTTATTGTTTCAAATTAGGCCTATTTTCAGTTCAGTTCAATCGCTCATTCGTGTCTGACTCTTTGTGACCTCATAGACTGCAGCACGCCAGGCTTCCCTGTCCATCACCAACTCTCAGAGCTTGCTCAAACTCATGTCCGTTGAGTTGGTGATGTCATCCAACCATCTCATCCACTGTCATCCCCTTATCCTCCTGCCTTCAATCTTTGCCAGCATCAGGGTCTTTTCCAATGAGTCAGTTCTTCACATCAGGTGGCCAAAGTATTGGAGTTTCAGCCTCAGCATCACTCCTTCCAATGAATATTCTGGACTGATTTCCTTTAGGATTGACTGGTTTTATCTCCTTGCAGTCCAAGGAACTCTCAAGAGTTTTCCCTAACACCATAGTTCAAAAGCATCAATTCTTCAGCATTCACCCTTCTTTATGGTCCAACTGTCACATCCATACATGACTACTGGAAAAACCTGTTGGGGGCCAGCATGAGGCACTCCGCCTGTGGCAAGGGTCATGAGGAAGGAGGCTCAACATATGCAAAGGTGGGATTGAGCCTCAAGAGTTCCCCTGGAAATTCTCAAGCATCTACCCCCATAACCAGAGCCTGCCTATTTTACTACTTTGTGCTCTCACGACTACACCTCTGACTTTATGGGGGGCTGTCCCCCACCACCTCTTTCAGAGAAGGACTTAACTTAGAGCTCCAGTTAATAATAATTCCTGGGCTTGACAGGAGTGTTCCAAACTTACAAACTCCTCTGAAGGTTCTCTAGCCTGCCTGACAGGCTTGTCCAGCCACATGTGATTGCTCACAGCCTCCCAACCATGAGAGGCACGAGATGCTTTAAACCTTCTAAAAACAGGTTCTTTAGAGAAGTTAGAAAACTATTAGTATAAGTATAGTGGGCTGATTAGAAATTGTATTGGTGAAGGGTTTTTCATTTGTTGAGCCAATGTTCGCTGCTAAGTCTCCACATCCCCTGCCCTTATACACATTAATGAATATATAGAAGAAATAAGTATTAACCTTTGATATTAATCACATTGGACCTTAGGCTAAGTAAATTCTTTCCTTAATTAAAACCCACTACACCCTCACTCTATAGGAATGTAACTTTATCTGGTACCTTCAGAAGGTGGAGTCTTTTTTAAGAATAATCACCCCTGGAGAAATAAATGTCCTGGTTGACTGACCGCTGTCACAAGGAGAGGGTCATAAATTGTCAGCAGGCCCCCCTGGCCAGAAGATGATGTAACACCCCTAAGACCTCTGTATACATTTGTATGAAGCACCTGACTTTAATAAAAGTCAGGACTGCTGTCTTCACGTGACTTTTGTGTAACATCTCAGTGTATAAAAACAGACTCTGGAAAATAAAGAATTGGGATCAGTTCCTTGAAAGACTGGTCTCCGCATGTCTCTCTCTCTCTCTCTCTCAAACTCTGGCTGAGTCTCCATCTGGAGCGTGGAGCCCGCCAAGCTTACTAATTTTGCCTGGGCTTCTAAGATCCGACCGGGGAGGCCTCAGTGTCTCCTCTCCTTCGGGAGAACAGAAGGACGCCTGCGGCCTACGTAAGTGGTGCAAGCTTCTTGTCTTGAAGTTTTATTGGTTTCCCGCGTAAACCAAGCTACTCAGCCTCTTTTCTCCACTGAATTTTCCTGCTGAGCTATCCTCATTCTATTATTCTTTATATCTCTAATTAATATTTAAATAAGTTGCTGACGCCGTCCCTGCTTCGAATACCCTGGATCAGCCGGGGCTGGACCCCGGCAAAAACCATAGCTTTAACCGGTTGAACCTTTGTTGGCAAAGTAATATCTCTGCATTTTAACATACTGTTCAGGTTTGTCATAGTTTTTCTTCCAAGGAGCAAGCATCTTTTAATTTCATGGCTGCAGTCACCATCTGCAGTGATTTTGGAGCCCAAGAAAATAAAGTCTGTCACTGTTTTCATTGTTTTTGCATCTATTTGCCATGATGTTATGGAACCAGAGGCCATGATCTATGCTTTTTGAATGCTGAGTTTTAAGTCAGCTTTTTACTCCCCTCTTTCACTTTCATCAGGAGACTCTTTAGTTCCTCTTTGCTTTCTGACATAAGGGTGGTGTCATCTGAATATCTGAGGTTACTGATATTTCTCCTGGCAATCTTGATTCCAGCTTGTGCTTCACCCAGTCCAGCATTTCACATGTTGTATTCTGCATATAGGTTAAATAAGCAAGGTGACAATATACAACCTTGATATACTCCTTTCCCTATTTGGAAGCAGTCTCTTGTTCCATGTCCAGTTCTAATTGTTGCTTCTTGACCTGCATGCAGATTTCTCAGGAGGCAGGTCAGGTAGTCTGGTATTCCCATCTATTTAAGAATTTTCCACAGTTTGTTGTGTTCCACACAGTCAAAAGCTGTAGCGTAGTCAATGAAGCAGAAGTAGATGTTTTAGGCCTTTTTTATAGGTATCTATAAGATTAACAACAGACAACAGGACTCTATAGCAGTTGTACCACCAAGGGTCTAAATGTTACTATGTGTTTTACAGGAAGAAAAAAAGACTTTGACTCAGTATTAGAACCCACTTTGTGTGGGTTCTTTGGAAGTTATGGGAATCAGCAACATGGGAATTATTTTTACTTTCTTCACCTATGGCTACATTAAAATATCCTAGCCCCCAAATACCAACATTTCAACTTCTTGAAGAAGCAGCTCATTAAGACCTCTATTTATATATGTAGAGAAAACCTTGCATTTCAAAACAGCATGTATACATTGTCTAGAGAACGTGGATATCTTATTCTATTCCTTCATTGTCTTTGAAAGATTAAATACTCCTTACATATGTAACTGACAGATATGCAAATTCTATCCTGTCAGTTTCATTCAGTTTACATCCTGTGGAAAAGCTAGTTTTCTCTCATTTTCCTATTCATTTTACTGCTCTGATCTATAAACATTTCTGATTTTTGGATTCTCTTTCAAACTGGTTATAACATCTGCCTGGCTCCCTCATGAGTTAAATACGATCTTTAACATGTGTTCCTTTATACATATGAGGGCTGTAATTTTGCTTTTTTTCTGAAAAATCATCATTTAACAGATATTATTTACTGTGAATTTTGTATACTTTAAGTTTTACTGACACTAATTGGATAACCAAATTCAAATATCTGAAGGTTTTTATTGTCTAACTTTTAGAGGCCAAGGTGTTATTAATACTTTATTGCATATTTGATTTCAGTTTCATAAAAGGACAAAAAGAAACTTGAGTTACAGATGGCAGAAAGGGCATTTATAATTAGGTTTTGATGCAAGCAAATTAACTTTTTAGGGATGTTATTTAGTCATGGAGTTCATTGGGATTATCCTTTATTTCATTTCTACACTTTGATCTCCCTTTTCCCATAATGTCCCTTCCTGTTCACCCCTCCCCTTGAAGTCCTGAACTCCAACTCTTCCTTCATGCTAAGCAAAGAGTTTATTATTATTATTTATTATTATTATTAATATTTAGATAAAGAACCTAAAATTTCGAGATGCTAACTTATCCAAAGCCTGTGGAGTTACACCACAGCCACCAGGAGCAATAGTTTACCCTCCCTGTGTATTAATTTACAAAGGCTGCCAGACAAAATACCGTCTACAGATGTTGGGGTAGGGGTGGAGGTTGAACAACAGAAATGTATTGTCTCACAATTCTGGAGGCTGAAAATCCATGATCAAGGTGTCACCAGTCAGTTTGGGTTGGGGCCCATTCAAATGAATTCATGTTAACTTAATTACCTCTTTAAAGGCCCTATCTCCAAACATAGTCACATTCTGAGGTGCTTGGGATTAGGGTCTCAACATATAAATTCGGGGAAACACAATTCAGTTCATACAACTTGCTAGTCTTACTTCTCCCTGTAACACCCAAATGAAATTTCTCAGTTTGGGTCTCATCAGTGAATTTTTTTAATACTTATTCTAAAATAATTTTACACTTCTAGGACAGCTGCAAAAATAGTTCAGACTTCTCTTAAACATCTCACCCAGCTTCCCATAAGGTTGACATCTTACATATCCATTTCATAATTATCAAAACAAAGACACTAAATTCGGCACAGTACTTTCGACTCATTTACAAACTCTATTCAGATATCAAGAATTTTTTCATTTATGTCCTTTTCTGGTCCAAGATAAAACCCAGAATACCACACTGAATTTATTCATTATGTTTTCTTAGTCTCCTACAGTCTGTGACAGTACATCAGTCATTCCTTATCCTTCCTGTCCTTAACAGTTTTTAATATTTCAGATGAATTAATTTGTGAAATATATCTCAGATTGAGTTTATCTGTTGTTCATTCATTATTGCTTTGAACTAATGCATTATGGCAAAAATACCATGGAAGTTATACTTGCTTTTCATTATATCCTAATGGGGGTACATGAAAATAATATGTCTCTTCACTGGTCATGTCAACCTTGATCATTTGGTATATTAAGTTTTGTCAGGCTGTTGTAACAAATTACCACAAACTTGGGGGCTTAAAATGTTAGAAATATAGTCTCTTACATGTGGAGGCCAAAATTAAGGCATTAGCAGTATTTATTCCTTCTGGAAACCCTGGCAGAGAATCTGTTCCATGCTTCCTGGCTTCTGGTGACTGACCAGCAATCTTAGGTGTTCCTTGTAGATACATCACTACACTCTCCATCTGTCTTCATATGGCCTTACTGTGTAAATGACTTTTATTTCCCTCTCACTTTAAGGAGGGTGCAACCTAAATTTAAGATAGTCTCATCTCAAAAGATTTAATTAAATATGTAAAACTGTATATTGAAATACAGTCATATTCAAAGGTACCTGAAGTTAGGACTTGGACATATTTACTTTGTTTTCTCATTTGTATGTTGAGGGAGTTATTTTGAGACTATGTAACTATCTTGTTTTTCCACAAACTTTCACATGCTAATTTTATCAGCCTTCAGTCGATCTTTCCTTACACAAATCCTATGATGTTCTAATGGCAGTTTTCTATTTATCTCAATCTTTCTACAGTCATTAATTAGAAGCCTTCCATAAGAGAATCTCTATTATCTATCTATCTATCATCCAACTGTATTGCGAAAGCTAGATTTTACAAAGAAAAAGATAAGACATTCATTAAATTTTAATTTAAGCTAAGGAATGGATAATTTTTATTGCTAGTATAAGTATGTTCCAGGCATATCTGAAATATACTTATATAAAAAATTTCAATTTATCTTAAAATCCAATTTAATTGTATGTCCCATATTTATCTGGGAATGCCCATCTGGTATAGACACATAATTATGTATGTTACTGTATGGGTTGCAATCCAATACTTTGTTACCCAGTTTATTCCAGCTTTGGCCACCGAAATTTCTTTTATGTTGGTTTCTGCACCCTTTTAGCATGTCCCCATTTCCTGGATGTCTTTACTATTTTCTAGCATCACCAAAGGGGCTTTCCAGATGGCACTAGTGGTAAAATGCGGGAGACATAAGAGATATGGATCTGATCCCTGGGTCAGGAAGATCCCCTGAAGGAAAGCATGGCAAACCACTCCAGTATTTTTGCCTTGAGAATCCCATGGGTAGAGGAGCCTGGTGTGGCTACAGTCCATAGGGTTGCAAAGAGTTGGACAATTAAGTTGGACAAAGAGTTGGACAATTAAGACAACTTAGCATGCATGTGGCATCACAAAATCCTCTAGGCTTATCTTATAATTTCAGAATCCTAGTTCCTTTTAGTGAATAATGGTATTTAGAAACTAAGATCTGAGCTGAAGATGTGTCATGTTATTGAGGCATCACTGCTACAAGGACCTCTGAGCAGCCACAGCTTGGAAATATCAGTTCAGTCGCTCAGTCGTGTCCAACTCTTTGCTACCCCATGGACTGCAGCATGCCAGGCTTCCCTGTCCATCACCAACTCCTGGAGTTTACTCAAACTCATGTCCATTAAGTCAGTGATGCTATCCAACCATCTCATCCTCTGTCGTCCCCTTTTCTTGCCTTCAATCTTTCCCAACATAAGGGTCTTTTCAATTGAGTCAGTTCTTCGCATCAGGTGGCCAAAGTATTAGAGTTTCAGCCTCAGCATCACTCCTTGCAAAGAATATTCTGGACTGATTTCCTTTAAGATGGACTGGTTTTATCTCCTTGAAGTCCAAGGGACTCTCAAGAGTCTTCTCCAACACCACAGTTCAAAAGCATCAATTCTTTGGCACTCAGCTTTCTTTATAGTCCAACTCTCACATCCATACATGAATACTGGAAAAACCATAGCTTTAACTAGACTGACCTTTGTTGGCAAAGTAATGTCTCTGCCTTTTAAATATGTTGTCTAGTTTTGTCATAGCTTTTTTTCCAAGGAGCAAGCATCTTTTAATTTCATGTCTGCAGTCACCATCTGCAGTGATTTAAGAGCCCCCCAAAAATAAAGTCTGACACTGTTTCCCCCATCTATCTTCCATGAAGTGATGGGACCAGAAGCCATGATCTTAGTTTTCTGAATGTTGAGTTAGAGCCAACATTTTCACTCTCCTCTTTCACGTTCATCAAGAGGCTCTTTAGTTCTTCTTCACTTTCTGCCATAAGGATGGTGTCATCTGCATATCTGAGGTTATTGATATGTCTCCTGGCAATCTTGATTACAGCTTATGCTTCGTCCAGCTGGCATTTTGCATGATGTACTCTGCATACAAGTTAAATAAGCAGGGTGACATTATATAGCCTTGAGGTACTCCTTCAGCAATTTTTAACCAGTCTGTTGTTCCATGTCCAGTTCTAATTTTTGGAAATATATGCATGCATAATAACCCATGGATAGACACACACACATTGAGATTTTCAGTGATTAAATCACTTCATGCTGATTCTTCCAACTCCAATCCAACAACACAGGGTTCGTTCTTGCATTTCCCCCTTTCCTTATCTGCAATTTTCTTCTCCAGCAATGAGATGCCTAGCTATATTACTTACAGTATATTTACTAATATGTTCAACTCTAATATAGACATAAAAGTTTCAGAATTTCTAACTCATAACTCTATAAAAAGCACATTCACTAACCAGAGTACAACATTAATATATGTTGAATTTTGCATTTAGTCTTTTAACCTCCAATGAAAATATGTTTTCCAAAGTAAATTAGATTATTTTCTTACTCCTTCAGGTGATTATATTATTAATTTACATACTGTTATTCAGCTAGGATTACTTTATTAATACATACATTATAATTTATTAATATATAAATTAGAATACTTTATATTATAATTTATATATTATATTTTTATATAATTTTTATATATTATATAATTTTATATATAATATTATGTATTTTGGTCTCCACTCCCCCGATTTTGGTTGACATTTTATTAAATCTACATACAGCAACATTAACTAGACACTGTATACCACTCAGTGTGTTTTGATGAATGTAAAGAACCATGTATCCTTCAATATCAGACATGATACATAAGAGTTCCATAAGCCCAACACTTCCTTATTAATTCAATTGTTCAATCCCACATTCTACCTCTAATCCCTGGGAACAGTGCATTCATTTTCCTTTTTGATTTTTTCAGAATGTAAAATCAAATTATCAGTATGTGAGTTTTCAGGTCTAGCATCTTTCAATTAGTAAAAGCATTTACAATTTGCATATGTTATTATATTAATCAATAATTTATTCCTTTTTACTACTAATAACACTTTATTTTATATACATATATATATGTTATGACCAACCTAGATAGCATATTCAAAAGCAGAGACATTACTTTGCCAACAAAGGTCCGTCTAGTCAAGGCTATGGTTTTTCTAGTGGTCATGTGTGGATGTGAGAGTTGGACTGTGAAGAAAGCTGAGTGCCAAAGAATTGATGCTTTTGAACTGTGGTGTTGGAGAAGATTCTTAAGAGTCCCTTGGACTGCAAGGAGATCCAACCAGTCCATTCTAAAGGAGATCAGTCCTGGGTGTTCTTAGGAAGGAATGATGCTAAAGCTGAAACTCCAATACTTTGGCCACCTCATGCAAAGAGTTGACTCATTGGAAAAGACTCTGATGCTGGGAGGGATTGGAGGAGAAGGGGACAACAGAAGATGAGATGGCTGGCTGGCATCACCAACTAGATGGACATGGGTTTGGGTGGAGTCCAGGAGTTGGTGATGGACAAGGAGGCCTGGCATGCTGCAGTTCATGGGGTCACAAAGAGTTGGACACAACTGAGCGACTGAACTGAACTGAACTGATATATATAGATAGATAAATAGATAGATAGATAGATATAGATATAGATATAGTGGTGGTTTAGTCACTAAGTTGTGTCCAACTCTTGTGACCCCATGAACTGCAGCCTGCCAGGCTCCTCTGTTCATGGGATTCTCCAGACAAGAATACTGGAGTGGGTTGCCATTTCCTTCTCCAGGGGATCTTACCAACCCAGGAATCAAACTTGGGTCTCCTGCCTTGCAGGCAGATTCTTTACCAACTGAGCTGCGAGAAAGCCTGCAGTTTATCCATTCAACTCTTGAAAAAAATGTGGGCTGTTTCCGATTTTTAGTGGTTATGCCCTAGGGTTTACAATATATATTTATCATTAGTGTCTTTTGAGTAATATTTTCATGATATAATAATAATATTTTGTACTTGAGGAATTTACTTTAGCATTTATCATTAATTGAGAGAGAAATTTCCTAACTCTCTTAAACACATTATTTATAGTTGAGGCCCTGATATTTTTATTAAGGGAGGGAAAGAAAAACAGAATGGCAGAAAGAAAAAAAAAGAACTTATTTCAACTTAATTTCTCTGAGATTTAACAAGTATCTATTTCACATGAAATATTTTTCAATTTTTTATCTGAATAACAGTTCTAAAAATATGTAGTGTATTTGGTCTCATATAGATAATTCATGGTATCTTACATTTTATAGACATATTAGCTCCTCTCACAAAGCATATTTCATGTTTAAATCATGTTGTCAAAATATATGTATAGCATAATGCTATACATCTTATGTATGTGTAAAAATATACATAATATGCATCGATCTGTGAAGATACAAAACTAGTTATTAATATTTTGTTATTTAGTCATTATGTCCTGTCCAACTCTTTTGTGACCCTGTGGACTATAGCCTACTAGGCTCCTTGGTCCATGGGATTTCCCAGGCAAGAACAGTGGAGTGGGTCACCATTTCCTTTATTTTTTTCAAACAAAGAATGAGATTAAGAGTTGAAAGGGAATTTTACTTATGTATTTCTTATATTCAGTGAATTTTGTTTTACTGTTAATGTACATTTATTGTATGTTTTTGAGTAAAAAAAAAAAATATGTTTTCAAAAGTTAACCGTCCTAAAAGCTCCTAAAACCAGTCTTCTCTGTAATATATAAGAAATATTGCACTAAAACGACATAATCTAAAACCTAAGATTGCTTGTGAAGGACATTTTCCGAGTCTTCAGGCACTGGAAATTGTGGGCTCTATTTCTCTTACTTTTTATTGTAGTTTTTAGGTAATATAATCATTCAGATTGGTTGTTAATCACTTCAGATCATCAGGCTTTAAAAGTATCTCTCCTATGTACTGACTCAGACAAAAAAATGATGAAACCAAAGAATACATTAGCCAGTTATTACCATTGATTAAATAGTTGAAAATGATATGTTTCCTTAAAAATAAGGGAACTGCTATTCAGCATACTGTTCTTTTCCTATTTTGTCTGATTTTGCATTGCAGATCACTAGCATTTGCTCATGAATCCTTCTTGTCCATCTGGAACCAGCTTTGAATACTATATCATTGCTGCGCCTCACTCTAATGATTTAGTAGACTTACAAATCATTAGAAACACTGATCTGGCTGATGATGCATCTGAGTAATACATCATCAGAAAAAGGTGCTTACATGATATATTACCCCAAAGATGGCGCTATGTAGAGTGGAATCAAAGAACACACCTGGTCGTGGCATGGAGTACTGGCTTTGGAGATGGCTTTGTTTAAAAAAACCATTTGCTTTCTTTAGGCTGAAAAACCAAAAAGCAGACATTCACAAGAAATATATCATGTTTTCAGGGAAAAATTGCTATTTTCATCAAGAAATTCATCAGCATGATACTTTGGAACTTTATTGAATATAAATTTTCTACATTTCTTAGTGATAATGTGTAAGACCATGCAATTCAGAGATAATTTCCATCATCAATATTCATCATCATTTTGCATATTCTAAAACAGCAATACTAGAACAATGGGACTCTAGAGACACATCTACAATCACTATTAACCTAGAGCCATATGACTCCTGCACAAACTGTAGACTGTTTAAAATGGCATAATTTCAAAATAAGTTCTCAGGGATCTATGGATTAAATTTGAGTCCTATATAATTTGAAATCCATAGTTTATCAACCCTCTAATATTTAATCAAGTATTATACTCCACTATTGATTTTTATTTGTGAGAAATAGTGTGTGATTTTTCTCATACTCATTAATGGGAAATAGCCCTGGACTCTAAAATTGGATAGACAGTCTTGTTCTATTTTGAACAAAAACAAGCAATCTGACAAGTAAAATAAGCACCCTAATACACTTTAACTATAATGTAAAATGATACAAATATAATCTTAACTAAAAGCCTTACTCTGTGATATGAAAATAAATTTCTCAAGTGTTTTGCAAACTTTTCCTCTCTGATGATTCTGATATACATTTAGGTTCTTTAATCATTCTTCCAAAGCCTTGGATTTCAGAAAAATATTCACCCTCTGATTCTAAAGAAAGAAAAATTTTATTTCTCCCCCAACAAACTCCACTCTCACTTTGCCCAGTCTAAGACCCATCCAATTTCTGCCCTAAGCTCATGGGCAGAAAGTATATCCTATCCCCCTCCCCCCGGCCCAGGGCAATGTTGCCCTCTACTCAAAAGGAAATGTCTTTACCTATTGATTTGTCATGGCCAATTACAATAGCCAGAGAGTACAGTTTCCAAGGGTACAAGTATGCAGTGTAAAATCACATCTTGTGTTCATATAGAATCATAGTCCCTTGTCCTTGGCCATAATTTCTTGATCAACGTGACCCACCCTACCTGTGATAGTTCCCCTGCAATCTCCTGTCAGCATTATCTCATTCCTTAAGAATAAGCAAAAATGTTCAGGAATAGGACAGCTCAAATCCAGATTATCAACAATAACAGTGAATATTTGTTTTGTATTATCTGAAGGGTCTTAATTATGTGGAACTAAAGAGCCTCTTGATAAGGGTGAAAGAACAGAGTAGAAAAGCTGGCTTAAAACTCAACATTAAAAAACTAAGATATGGCATCTGGTCCCATCACTTCATGGCAAATAGAAGGAGAAAAACTGGAAACAGTGACAGATTTTCTTTACTTGGGCTCCAAAGTCACTGCAGACTGTGACCACAGCCATGAAATTAAAAGATGTTTGCTAGTTGGAAGGAAAGCTATGACAAACCAAGACAGCATATTAAAAAGCAGAGACATCACTTTGCTGACAAAGGTCTGTCGTCAAAGCTATAGTTTTTCCATCTGTATATAGTCATATACAGATATTTCAGTTGGACCATAAAGAAAGCTGAGCACCAAAGATTTGATGCTTTCAAACTGTGGTACTGGAAAAGACTCTTGAGAGTTCCTTGGACTGCAAGGAAATCAAACCAGTCAATCCAAAAGGAAATCAACCCTGAATATTCAGTGGAAGGACTGAAGCTTAAGCTCCAATACTCCAAAGAGCTAATCCATTGGAAAAGACACTGATGCTAGGAAAGATCAAGGGCAGGAGGACAAGTGGGAATCAGAGAACGGGATGTTTGGATGGCATCATTGACTCGATGGACATGAGTTTGATGAAACTCAGGGAGATAGTGAAGAACAGGGAAGCCTGGAGCGCTGCAGTCCATGGGGTGGAAAAATGGGATAAGACTTAGCTATTAACAATTATGTGATAAATGTTCACCTATTTTCATTACTAAGCAAAACTTTTAAAGTATTCATTTACAAATTCTTTGTTTGATTTCTTTCAAACAACTCAAATCCTTTCCAAGGACAATAGAGGGTATTTACTTAAATCGGATTGATTAAATGACCTGATAAAATGATTCTCCCCATATAAAAGAAGCTGTTAGCTTGAAAAGGTAAATTCCAATCTTCTTTTTAGATGGTAGAAAATGCTTATGACTTTGAAACTGGCAGTTTTTCCTGCCAGGCTCCACAGGATGTCTCATTATACTAGCTTCAGGAAAGAAATTTAGATTTTTTTTTTTAAGTCTAAGAAAGAATGCTTTTTACTCACAAGCACAATAATTTGTCTTTGAAGAATACTAAACAAATAACCCAAAATACAGGAAAGGCTACCCGCAAATATACCCTAATGTGTTACTGGCATTAATGAAACAATAGAAGCAATCTAAGTGTCCAAGCTTAGGGGACTAAAAGTGTACCCCACAAAACATCTTTCTCGCTAAGGTTTTCCTAGCAGAATGTTTCCTGATTTTCAATATCAAAATTTCATATGCTTTATTTCATTATAATGAGTTTCAGTTATTGTTTATGTGGAAAATTCTAAAATTTGTATCTGCAAAACAATATTTTTAACAAAATCGTGTTTGGGATCAATGTTGCTATACTTCAGATTCATCAGTATCATTGTTTTTCAGTCCCTCAGTCATCTATGATTCTTGGCGACCCCATGGATTTCAGCACACCAGGTTTCCCTGTCCATCACTGTCTCCTGGAATTTGCTCAAACTTATGTCCATTGAGTCAATTATGTCATCCAACCATCTCATTACTCTGACTCCTACTTGTCCTCCTGCCCTCCTGCCCAGCATCAGTGTCTTTTCCAATGAATTAGTTCTTTGAATCAGGTGGCCAAACTATTGGAGCTTCAGCTTCAGCATCAGTCCTTCCACTGAATATTCAGTTGATTTCCCTTAGGGTTGACTGGTTGGATCTCCTTGCAGTCCCAGAGACTCTCAAGAATCTTCTCCAACACCACTGTTCAAAATCATACATCCTTCAGCACTCATCCTTCTTTATGATCAAACTCTCATTTCTGTATATGTGAATACTGGAAAGACTATAGCTTTGACTAGATGAACCTTTGTCAGCAAAGTGATGTCTCTGCCTTTCAGCATTCTGTCTAGGTTTGTTAACAGCTTTTCTACCAAGGAGCAAGTGTCTTGTAATTTCATGATTAGTCACTAGCTGCAATGTCATGGTTACTTATTCTGAAAAGGGTGCTGAATGCAACAAAGGGCAGATGTCTCTAGGATGTGGCAGGTCACAGAGAGGCATTACTAGGCTGCATCTACTGTGCCACCTTAATGAATTTTCCCTTCACAAATGGCCTGATATTTCTTTATCTCTGGACAAAGAGGCTTATGACTATAATTTGCATGTTGATGTTTTCTTCAAAAGTTTTTATTTTTAAGAAAAAAATTGTTACAGCTATTGCCAAGGCTCTACCTCCCTCTCATACTTCCCTGAATGGGCTTCCCTGGTGGCTCAGAAGGTAAAGAATCTGCCTGCAATGCAGGAGACCTGGGTTCAATCCCTGGATCGGGAAGATCCTCTGGGGAAGGGAATGGCAACCCACCCCAGTAATCTTGCATGGAGAAGCCCATGGACAAAGGAGCTGGGCAGGTGACAGTCTATGGGGTCACAAAGGTTGGACACAGCTTAGTGTTGGACTAACACTACCTCTCCCTCATACCTTCCTCCTGATTTCTTTTCCAGATGTAATGAATATATGAAGTTAGTATATATCATTCTTATATGTATATATTTTATTCACACATTATCATGTAGTCTTTGTATATCTTAAAAGTTCAAAATATTATATTTATCTTTTATAAATGGTTATTTTCACTCAATTATTAAGTTTCTGCAATATCTCCCTGTTGTTGATGCATAAGCCTACTTCATTCATTTTAACTATGGGAGAATACACCATTCCACTATATAGAATGATTCTTTTTCCATTTTTTCAATATTTTGAAATATTTAATATCACAATAAACATCTTTGTACACCTTCCTCTTTCTGTGATAGATACTCATATGTAGAGTTGCTGGGTTTTAGAAAATGACACATTAACTTGACTAGTTATTGACACATGGCTTTCCAAATGTGCTTGTACTAATAGAATTCTTCTACTAGTAATTTACAATATCCTATTTCCCCACACCCTGGCAGCTTGTTTCGTTATCAGTAGTTTGAACTTATTTTAATCTAATGTGTGTGAAAGGTACCAGAAGAAAAGCAGTCTAGCAAGATAGAAACTTCTAGACAATAATCACTGTTTCAGATTAGTGATTATAAACCCTGTCTCTGCTAGGCTGTAGTGATTCACTTCCATCTTCTTGCTGGTATGGTGTAAGAGAAAGCCAACTAGGGAGCCAAGGACTTTCCTTCCATTTTATTCCTCTGGCTGATAATGAGCCCTCACCCTGTGGAACCAGTGGAGACCACATAAACCACCTAAATAACACTTCCAATGAATGTTGGGCTACATGTGTCTTTTCCAATTATGGTTTCCTCGGGATATATGTCCAGTAATGGGATTGTTGGATAATATCTTAATTTTTTATGTACAATAGATAACCAGTGGGAATTTCCTATATGACACAAGGAACTCAAACCCAGTGAGAATAACACCTTCAGCGAACACTGGGATACATGTGTCTTTTCCAATTATGGTTTTCCCCAGAAAATTTCCAGTAACAGGATCGCTGAGTAATATGGTATTTTATTATGTCAAATAGGTAAACAGTGGGAATTGGTTGTATGATGCAGACAGATCAAACCCTGTACTCTGTGACCACCTAGAGGTGTGGGAAGGGGTGGGAGGTGGGAAGGAGGTTCAAGAGGGAAGGGACATATCTACACCTATGATTGATTCATGTTGATGTATGGTAGAAGCCAACACAACATTGTATGACAGTCATCCTTCAATTAAAAATAAATTTAAAAACAAAAAAAACAGCACCTTCATGCAGGAGTCAACAGGACACTGTTCTCCTTCACCCCTAGGGTGGTGTCAGAAGATTCTTGGTGAAGACTCAGGACTAACACTAGTGCCCAGAAGCAATGATATTAGCCCTGTATGGTGTCCATAAAGGCCACTTGGGGAACAGTAGTGAAGAACAACTACTTTCAACCACGAAGGTATTTTAGGAGGTTAATGGGGAATCAGAACTCTACCCTGCCCAGCAGTAATAAGGGGCCTCTCCCTTGGATGTGACTGGAGTCTGAGTGGGAACCTGGACTTCGATCCCCAGCTACAATAACAAGACAGCACCCCATCCCCTTTCTGCCAGAGAGGTGTCACAGGAAGGCAGCCAAAACAATGGTAAATAAGATCGAGAGTGTCATAACATATTCTAAAAAAGCTGTTTTGGTGAAAAATCACTTGTGATATAAAGAACCAGGAAGCACTCAAACAGAATGGAAAAATGCGGTCAATAGATGTCAACACTGGAGTGACAGAAATGTTAGCATTATTTGACAATAATTTTAAAACTGCCATCATAAAAAAAATACTTCAATGGACAATTAGGAACATTCTTAAAGCAAAAAAAAAAAAAGTCTGGGCAAAGAAAGAAAGAGATAAAGAAGAACCAAATTAAAAAATTTAGACCTGAGAATACAATAATAAAAATTAAAACTCAATAGATCTTATAGGAGAAGAAGAGGACAGATGAAAAAATCAATGAACTGGAAGACAGAACAATAAAAATTGCTTAATGGGAACAAAAGAGAGAAAATGGACTAAAAAAAAAAAAAATGAACAAAATAAATGAGCTTCATGGACCTAAACAACTATAACAAAAGACCAGTCAATGCAACAACCTGAATGAAACTCCAGAAAATTATGGTGAATAAAAACAGAGACAGAAAACAAAAATCCAATATTTATAGAGTATTATTTATTTTTTTCTTTTAATTATAGAAATGGAAAACATATAAGTGGTTCCCAGAGGTTAAGAGGTTTCCTAGTTGGCTCAGTAGGTTAAGAATCCTCTGGCAATGCAAGAGAAGCAGGAGGTGTGGATTTGATCCCTGGATTGGGAAGTTTCCCTGGAGGAGAAAATGGCAACCTATTCCAGTATTCTTGCCTGGAGAATCCCATGGACAAAGGAACCTGATGGGCTACTGTCCTTGGAGTAGCAAAGAGCTGGACACACCTGAAGCCACTGAGCATGAACACAGGAACACAGAGGTTAAGATGGGAGAGAAGTAGATGTGATTTTAAAAGGACAAAATTAAGGGATCTTTCTGGTGCTGGGTATTCTGTATTCAGACTCTGTTAATACTGATACCCTTGTTGGTATAATATACTACAGTTCTCATTTTCTTTGGGGGAGACTGTGTACTCTTTCTGTAAAGGCTGTATAGAATCTCTTGCTCTGTGCTATTTCTTACAATTACATGAAAAGCTGCAATTATTTCAAAATAAAATATTTAGTAAAAAATTCATGGATCTATGGTATATTTTTTGCATAACAGATTATTGTCTTAAGATGTGATTGCTTGGTGAGATTCTATCTATAATTTTAGACATTTTGAAATATGCTGATGAATTATTTTATAAATGTAGTCAACACATTCTAACCAGCATTAATAATTATTATTTTCCCCATATTTTTTCTCATTAAACTTCACTTTAATAAATCTTAAGGTAGTGGGACAGATTTTTGTGAAGTTAATTTGATTTAAAAGTGTGGATGAAGAGTAGCATTGAAATATACATTACCATGTGTAAAATAGATAGCTAGTGGGAAGTTGTTATAAATATAATAGCACAGGGAGTTCATCCCAGTGCTCTGTGATGATCTAGAGGGGTGAGGTTGGGGGTGGGTGGGTGGGAGCGAGGTACAAGAGGGAGGGGATATGTGTATGCTGCTGCTGCTACTGCTGCTAAGTCGCTTCAGTCATGTCTGACTCTGTGCGATCCCATAGATGGCAGCCCCCCAGGCTCTCCTGTCCCTGGGATTCTCCAGGCAAGAATACTGGAGTGGGTTGCCATTTCCTTCTCCAATGCATGAAAGCGAAAAGTGAAAGCGAAGTTGCTCAGTCGTGTCCGACTCTTAGTGACCCCATGGACTGCAGCCCACCAGGCTCCTCCATCCATGGATTTTCCAGGCAAGAGTACTGGAGTGGGGTGCCATTGCCTTCTCTGGGATATGTGTATACTCATGGCCAATTCATGATCTGTATTGCAGAAACCAACACAACTTTGTAAAGCAATTATCCTCCAATTAAAAGTAAACATAAGTACGGATTTTAAAAGCTAATCATTTAAAACTCACATGTACACATAGGAAGGGAGACAAAACAAATGGCCCACACAGAATCCCTTTCTTTCCAGTGTTTTATTTTGCATTTTTATCACCAAGAAATTTAAATGGCCAATTGAAACTAATCTGGAACCAATCTTCCACTAGTTGATGAAAACTGGTGGGGACAGGAAGGTAGGTGTCGTTCATTTCACTTTCATGAACTTTCTGGGCCAACCTGGTGACCTTGCCAGTACCAGCAACCTTCTTGTCCACTACCTTGATGATAGCCGCAGCAAGCATCTGTCTAATACCACAAACAGTAAAGTGAACCAAAGAATCTCGGAACCATATGAATGATGGAAATATCAACAGATTTCACCAGCTTGGGGTCACTTTCCAGAATAATCTCCTTCAGCTCAGCAAACTTGCCAATAATTGTGACAATCCAGCACAGTTGTGTAGCCACCATTAACTTATCCTGAATGGTTCAGGATAATCATCAGAGTAGCAAAGGCAGCTGCTTCCCTTGGTGAGTAATTTTTGCTGTTACCAACCATGCTGCCATGGAGAATATCGTCCATGGACATGTTCTTAACAGTTGTCTTAGTCTGTTCAGGCTGCAATATAACAGAATATCTTAGACTGAGTGATTTATAAAAAGAAATTTCTATCTCAGTGTTTTAGAAGCTGGGAGAATCCAAAAAGAAAAAAACAGGTTTCATGCCTCATGAGAGTTTGCTTCCTGATTGATAGATGACCATCTTTTTGCTCTATCCTCACATGGTTAAAAGGGGTGAGGGAATTCTCTGAGGTCTCTTTTTTGTAGGGCAGTATTCCCATCTAAGAGGGCTCCACCCTGATCACCTCCCTTTATTCTCATTTATGAGGGCTCCATTCTGATAGCCTCCCAAAGATCTCATCTCTAAATACTATCACACTGTGGATTAGGTTTCAGCACATAAATTTTGAGGAAACAAAATCAGTCTATGGCAACAGTAGACCTCATATAATAGCCAGTACAATAGATAAAAATAGAGTTTCATTGTTAATTAGATTTTAATTTTAGATTAATGTGATATATTTATTATATGTATATTTTATTTATATGCAACACATATTTTATTTACATTTTCATATATTTTTAAGTAAATTAAATATGTAAGCCCTATTAAATCTGTTTGGAGTTTTATTGTGGTAGTTATCAAGTCATATGAGCTATATTTTTTTAAGGGTTTTTATTTCTTGACAATAATTTTACAACTATTTAGTCCTGTGCTTGTCTTATTACTCCATTCATTTTTTAAACTAGGCATTTTTGATACAGAGAGATTTAAAAGAACTGTGTTCAAAACAATTTATTATTTCCTCTGTGATTTCTTTCATCTGTTGGACAAAAAGAAGATCCTCCCTATGCTACAATATGACAAATATTTGATTATATTTTATTTAAAGGTTTTACAGGTTTTTGAAAACTCTGATGTTTTTATCCCTCTAAAATTCCTTTACATAGAAGGTGGAGATATCAAATGATACTTTTTTCATAAGAACTATATGCAGATCAGGAAGCAACAGTTAAAACTGGACATGGTACAACAGACTGGTTCCAAATAGGAAAAGGAGTATGTCAAGGCTGTATATTGTCACCCTGCTTATTTAATTTATAGGCAGAGTACATCATGAGAAACGCCTGGCAGGAAGAAGCACAAGCTGGAATTAAGATTGCAGGGAGAAATATCAATAACCTCAGATATGCAGATGACACCACCCTTATGGCAGAAAGTGAAGAGGAACTCAAAAGCCTTTTGATGAAAGTGAAAGTGGAGAGTGAAAAAGTTGGCTTAAAGCTCAACATTCAGAAAACTAAGATCATGGCATCTGGTCCCATTACTTCATGGGAAATAGATGGGGAAACAGTGGAAACAGTGTCAGACTTTATTTTGGGGGGCTCCAAAATCACTGCGGATGGTGACTGCAGCCATGAATTTAAAAGATGCTTACTCCTTGGAAGGAAAGTTTTGACCAACCTAGATAGCATATTCAAAAGCAGAGACTACTTTGCCAACAAAGATCTGTCTAGTCAAGGCTATGGTTTTTCCAGCGGTCATGTATGGATGTGAGAGTTGGACTGTGAAGAAAGCTGAGTGCCAAAGAATTGATGCTTTTGAACTGTGGTGTTGGAGAAGACTCTTGAGAGTCCCTTGGACTGCAAGGAGATCTAACCAGTCCATCCTAAAGGAGATCAGTCCTGGGTGTTCATTGAAAGGACTGATGCTGAAGCTGAAACTCCAATACTTTGGCCACCTCATGCAAAGAGTTGACTCCTTGGAAAAGACCTTGATACTGGGAGGGATTAGGGGCAGGAGGAGAAGGGGACGACAGAGGATGAGATGGCTGGATGGCATCACCGACCTCGATGGACATCAGTTTGGGTAAACTCCGGGAGTTGGTGATGGACAGGGAGGCCTGGAGTACTGCGATTCATGGGGTCGCAAAGAGTCGGACAGGACTGAGTGACTGAACTGAACTGAGACAAAAAGTTGTTGGCTTCCTGAACAATTTATAAGGTCATATATCCTTTTCTAAATTGTGAAAACAGTGTGGTCTATTTCAGCATTTTTTACTCTATTGTAGGTACCTAAATTGTAGTATCATAGTTTTGTATCATAATTTCTAAATTCTTCTATATATTATGTTTAGATACCTGATTATATTTGTCTTCCTGTCTTCTCTCTAAAACAAGTTTTGTTTTTCAAATTTATTTTGCCATTTTTGTTTGCTCACTAAGTGTTTTAAGAAGGCTTGATGAACATCATAATATTAATTTAAATTTAAATTTTATATATGAAAAACTTTATATAGCATACATAATCATGAGAATTGTCTACTTAAGAAAAATAATTTCTTAAAGCCCCATGAATCCTCATCACACAGGTCAAGGGAAGATATTCCCTGATAAAATTTTGAAGTACTTCTACATATTTAGAATATTCACTTAGGTTATTCTGACAATTTATATCTGATGCAGAAAAATGATCATTTTCTTGATTTTTAAGTTTATTTTGGTAAAGTTTTATATGGTACTTTAAAAATTATTCATGAACACTTTTTTCTCAGTTTTATTTCAAACTTTTAAAATGTATTTTCTCTTTTTAAAATTAGTTATATTTATTAAAGCTTTGATTAAGTCCTTGAATCTTTCAAGAGAGTTAGTTTATACTTCCACTTATAAAATCTAATTCCCAGGAGTTACTTTTATGCATTTGTTTCATAAGTAATTTTCACATTTAACATTTTATTCATAATCAGTTTATGAATGTTTATATGTAATGGATATGCAATATCAATATGTAAGCTTTATAATTATATATAACTATTTCTAATTTATTAAGTTGGGTACTTAGTAATACTATGGCTAAATACTAAATAGGCTGCAACTGGTGCACTTAGGCGCAGGTGGCTGCGACGGGCACACTAAGCGCAGCCGAGAGGAGCTACCCCACATCCGAGGTCAGGGGCAGAAGCCGGGAGCACCCGATGCCCAAAGGGCGGCTGCCAAGAGGAATTCCCCCACGTCTGAGGTCAGGGGCAGCAGCCGAGAGTGCCAGGCTGTGATGGCGCAGGAAGGGCCGAGAAGAGCTACCCAAGTCCAGGGTCAGAGGCGGCAGCCGGGAGGAGCTATCCCACACCCCAGGTCAAGGGCGGCAGCCGAGAGGAGCTATCCTGCATCCGAGGTCAGGGGCAGTGGCCAGGAGGAGCTACCCCATGCCCCCATGCCCAAGGCCAGGGGTGGCAGCTGGGAGGAGCCACCCCACACCCGAGGCCAGGGTGGCAGCCAGGAGGAGCAACCCCACTTCCAAGGAGCGGTGGCTGAGGGGGCGCAGGAAAGCCTAGAAGAGCTATCCCACGTTGAAGGTCAGGAAGTGCGGCAGTGAGGAGATAACCCTCGTCCAAGGTAAGGAGCAGCGGCTGCACTTTGCTGGAGTAGCCGTGAAGAGATACCGCATGCCCAAGGTAAGAGAAACCCAAGTAAGATAGTAGGTGCTGCAAGAGGGCATCAGAGGGCAGACACACTGAAACCATACTCACAGGAAACTAGTCAATCTAATCACACTAGGACCACAGCCTTGTCTAATTCAATGAAACTAAGCCATGCCCGTGGGAAACCCAAGACCGGCAGGTCATGGTGGAGAGATTTGACAGAATGTGGTCCACTGGAGAAGGGAATGGCAAACCACTTCACTATTCTTGCCTTGAGGACCCCATGAACAGTATGAAAAGGCAAAATGATAGGATGCTGAAAGAGGAACTCCCCAGGTCAGTAGAGGCCCAATATACTACTGGAGATCACTGGAGAAATAACTCCAGAAAGAATGAAGGGATGGAGCCAAAGCAAAAACAATACCCAGTTGTGGATGTGACTGGTGATAGAAGCAAGGTCCAATGCTGTAAAGAGCAATATTGTATAGAAACCTGGAATATCAGGTCCATGAATCAAGGCAAATTGGAAGTGGTCAAACAACAGATGGCAAGAGTGAATGTCGACATTCTAGGAATCAGCGAACTCAAATGGACTGGAATGGGGGAATTTAACTCAGATGACCATTATATCTACTACTACAGACAGGAATCCCTCAGAAGAAATGGAGTAGCCATCATGGTCAACAAAAGAGTCCATAATGCAGTACTTGGATGCAATCTCAAAAATGATGGAATGATCTCTGTTCGTTTCCAAGGCAAACCATTCAACATCACAGTAATCCAAGTCTATGCCCCAACCAGTAACGCTGAAGAAGCTGAAGTTGAATGGTTTTATGAAGACCTACAAGATCTTTTAGGTAACACCCAAAAAAGATGTCCTTTTCATTATAGGGGACTGGATGCAAAAGTAGGAAGTCAAGAAACACCTGGAGTAACAGGCAAATTTGTCCTTGGAATATAGAATGAAGCAGGGCAAAGACTAATAGAGTTTTGCCAAGAAAATGCACTTGTCATAACAAACACCCTCTTCCAACAACACAAAAGAAGACTCTACACATGGACATCACCAGATGGTCAACACCGAAATCAGATTGATTATGTTCTTTGCAGCCAAAGATGGAGAAGCTCTATACAGTCAACAAAAACAAGACCGGGAGCTGACTGTGGCTCAGATCATGAACTCCTTATTACCAAATTCAGACTTAAATTGAAGAAAGTATGGAAAACCACTAGACCATTGAGGTATGACCTAAATCAAATCCCTTATGATTAAACAGTGGAAGTGAGAAATAGATTAAAAGGCCTAGATCTGATAGAGTGCCTGATGAACTATGGACTGAGGTTCCTGACATTGTACAGGAGACCGGGATCAAGACCATCCCCATGGAAAAGAAATGCAAAAAAGCAAAATGGCTGTCTGGGGAGGCCTTACAAATAGCTGTGAAAAGAAGAGAAATGAAAAGCAAAGGAGAAAAGGACAGATATAAGCCTCTGAATGCAGAGTTCCAAAGAATAGCAAGGAGAGATAAGAAAGCCTTCCTCAGTGATCAATGCAAAGAAATAGAGGAAAACAACAGAATGGGAAAGATTAGAAATCTCTTCAAGAAAATTAGAAATACCAAGGGAACATTTCATGCCAAGATGGGCTCAATAAAGGAGAGAAATGGTATGGACCTAACAGAAGCAGAAGATATTAAGAAGAGGTGGCAAGAATACACAGAAGAACTGCACAAAAGAGATCTTCATGACCCAGATAATCACGATGGTGTCATCACTGACCTAGAGCCAGACATCCTGGAATGTGAAGTCAAGTGGACCTTAGAAAGCATCATTACGAACAAAGCCAGTGGAGGTGATGGAATTCCAGTTGAGCTATTTCAAATCCTGAAAGATGATGCTGTGAAAGTGTTGCACTCAATATGCCAGCAAATTTGGAAAACCCAGCAGTGGCCACAGGACTGGAAAAGGTCAGTTTTCATTCCAGTCCCAAAGAAAGGCAATGCCAAAGAATGCTCAAGCTACCGCACAATTGCACTCATCTCACATGCTGGTAAAATAATGCTCAAAATTCTCCAAGCCAGGCTTCAGGAATATGTGAACCATGAACATCCTGGTGTTCAAGATGGTTTTCAAAAAGGCAGAGGAATCAGAGACCAAATTGCCAACATCCGCTGGATCATGAAAAAGCAAGAGAGTTCCAGAAAAATATCTATTTCTGCTTTATTGACTATGCCAAAGCCTTTGACTGTGTGGATCACAATAAACTGTGGAAAATTCTTCAAGAGATGGGAATACCAGACCACCTGATCTGCTTCTTGAGAAATTTGTATGCAGGTCAGGAAGCAACAGTTAGAACTGGACATGGAACAACAGACTGGTTTCAAATAGGAAAAGGAATACCTTGCTTATTTAACTTATATGCAGAGTACATCATGAGAAACGCTGGACTGGAAGAAACACAAGCTGGAATCAAGATTGCCAGGAGAAATATCAATACCCTCAGATATGCAGATGACACCACCCTTATGGCAGAAAGTGAAGAGGAACTCAAAAGCCTCTTGATGAAAGTGAAAGTGGAGAGTGAGAAAGTTGGCTTAAGTTCAACATTAAGAAAACGAAGATCATGGCATCCGGTCCCATCACTTCATGGGAAATAGATGGGGAAACAGTAGAAATAGTGTCAGACTTTATTTTGGGGGGCTCCAAAATCACTGCGGATGGTGACTGCAGCCATGAAATTAAAAGATGCTTACTCCTTGCAAGGAAAGTTATGACCAACCTAGATAGCATATTCAAAAGCAGAGACATTACTTTGCCAACAAAGTTTCATCTAGTCAAGGCTATGGTTTTTCCTGTGGTCATGTGTGGATGTGAGAGTTGGACTGTGAAAAAGGCTGAGCGCCAAGAATTGATGCTTTTGAACTGTGTTGTTGGAGAAGACTCTTGAGAGTCCCTTGGACTTCAAGGAGATCCAATCAGTCCATTCTGAAGGAGATCAGCCCTGGGATTTCTTTGGAAGGAATGATGCTAAAGCTGAAACTCCAGTACTTTGGCCACCTCATGCGAAGAGTTGACTCATTGGAAAAGACTCTGATGCTGGGAGGGACTGGGGGCAGGAGGAGAAGGGGACGACAGGATGAGATGGCTGGATGGCATCACTGACTCGATGGATGTGAGTCTGAGTAAACTCCGAGAATTGGTGATGGACAGGGAGGCCTGGGGTGCTGTGATTCATGGGGTCGCAAGGAGTCGGACTCGACTGAGCGACTGAATTGAACTGATACTATTTATACTAAATATATAAATTAATTCTATTTATATATGTATAAATTAAACAGTTGTGTTAATTTTAATAATAATTAATTTATTAAGTTGAATAAAGACCAATTACACTCAAGGGACTAACATTTGAGTGTAAGTTGGATAAGTGTTTTAATTTTTGATGCTATGACTTTGGTACATATCCAAGGATTTTAATGTATTTTTGGAGTACATGACTTTCTCTTTGACATGGCACTTACTTGAGATTTCTTTTAACACAGCCAGTGTTGTTGTTTATTTCTCTTATTAATTTCTAGTAATAATACTTTATGGTCTGGGAATGACTACTTTTTAAGAATTGGTAGTGATTTTCCTATTGGCATAGTATATTATCATATTTAAAAAAATATTCCAAGAATTCTTCAAGTATCAAATGCTGTATATATGCATATATATAGATAGGTAAATACAATTTAGTATATGAAGGAATAGCATTAAGTTACATTTTTGTGCTCTATACATTTTTAGTTGCTAAAATGATAAGCTTGTAGAAAATAAATCATGGAAACTATATATTAAAGGCTACAAACTTTTTGAAAACTTATTCCATGTGAAAAGAACATTTTATAATATCCTGTTCATTATTGTAAGAAATTGGAATCACATGGAAGAGTTATTAGTACTGAGAATTGTTTTCTGCTAAAAGCTGACATTAGTAATGGTACAAACATTGAATATAAGGGAAATGAATTGGTCCTATTAGTTATTATATACATTATATAAGTTATATACATTAAATTAATTTTTTAAATAAATTTATTTGTGCAGTTTCAATATACATGAATAAATATAATTTTTTCCCACAGAAATGTGGGATTTTCTTTTGTTTGGAAGAGGTGTCCTATCACTTAGCACTTTTTCCCCAAAGGCAGTTTGACTATTTCCCAGAAGGACATTTCCTTTAATTTCCTTTTGGATTATCTAGCTCTCTGGGTTTAAATTTAAAGTTTAAAGGAACCATTTGATTTTAATAACTTTTATGTGTAGTGCTCCATTGAATTTGGACTTCAGCACATAGAACTACTTTTCCATAAGGTGATTTCTAGTAAATCCCTGTGTGTAAAAGCAAGATAAACACACATCACTGAGTTTGTTATTGCAATTAAATTATTGGATTTTTACATTTGAATATGTTTTGAGTATTGAAAGCATGAAGAGCCTGTTTTCTCATGTTGGTCATGGACACTTTTCTGACACTTAACAGCTTGAAATAAACCTGCCAATATTCTTAAATGTCTGAAAATATGAAAATGCTACATTTTTAATATAGGGAAAACAAGTTCAGTAAACTACATTTTCTTAACAGCATCCATGATAAACGCTTCCATAGAATCCATTTTGTGAAGTCTAAATTCTCATTTAGTATATTTTAATTTTGACTTTCCCATTAAAATATTAGTTTAGTTTCTCACACATTTCTTTTTATAATGTTTCACTTACTTTGCACAAATCAAAATACTAAATTGGCTCTCACTAGACTTTCTTGCTAATGACCATTCATGTACACTACTAAACATAACCTATATGTACTTATACAAACACTCTTTTTTAAAAAAATTTTTCTTGGCATATAATTGCTTTATCATGTTGTATTAGCATTTGCTGTATGGCAAATTGAATCATATATATATATTCTTTAAAAAATATATATATATTCTTATATATAATAATTATATAATATATACTATAATATAATATAGTTATACTATAATACATAGTATATATATATAATTTATAATGTAATATATATTCTTATATAATATATATATTCTTTAAAAAATAGTCATTCCCAGACCATATGTATATGTATACATACATATATATACCACATGTATATGTATACACACATGTATACATATGTATAGGTATGTATACATACACATACATGTATATATATACATACGTATACACATATTTATGTTTCCACTATTTTTTACGTCCCCTACCTATTTAGGTCACCACAAGGCACTGAGTAGAATTCCTTATGCTATACAGTTTTTGTTGTTTAGTCACTAAGTCCAGCTGACTCTTTGCAACCCCATGGAGTGTAACCTTCCATGCTGTTCTGTCCATGGGCTTTCTCAGGCAAGAATACTGAAGTTGGTTACCATTTCCTTCTCCAACCCAGGAATCAAACCTGAGTCTCCTGCTTTTCAGGAAGATTCTTTGCCACTGAGCTACCTGGAAAGCCTGTGCTATACAGCAGGTTCTCAGTTATCAGTTTTATACATAGGGTATATATGTCAATCCCAATCTCCCAGTTTATCCCCCCTCCTCTTGCACCCTTGGTAACCATGTTTGTTTTCTTTATATGTGACTCTCATTTCTGCTTTGCAATTAAGTTTATCTGTACAGTTTTTCTAGATTCCACATGTAAGCAATGTATGCTGCTGCTACTAAGTCACTTCAGTCATGTCCGACTCTGTGTGACCCCATAGACAGCAGCCCACCAGGCTCCCCAATCCCTGGGATTCTCCAGGCAAGAACACCGGAGTGGGTTGCCATTGCCTTCTCCAATGCACAAAAGTGAAAAGTGAAAGGGAAGTCGCTCAGTCGTGTCCGACTCCTAGCGACCCCATGGACTGCAGCCCACCAGGCTCCTCCGTCCATGGGATTTTCCAGGCAGGAGTACTGGAGTGGGGTGCCATTGCCTTCTCCGAAGCAATGTATAATATTAGTCTTTTTCTTTTTGCCCTACACAGCTCTGCGTGATAATCTCTAGTCCATCTAAGTCACTGCAAGTGGCACAACTTTGTTTCTTTTTAAGACTGAGTAATATTTTATTGTATATATGTACCACATCTTTATCCATTCCTCTGTTGATGGACATTTAGATTGCTTCCATATCCTGACTGTTGTAAATTGTGCTGCAATGAATATCATGGTGCGTGCATCCTTTCAGATATATACCCAGAAGGGGGATTGCAGGACCATATGGTAGCTCTATTTTTAGTTTACTAACGATCCCTCACACTTTTCTCCATAGTGGCTATACCAATTTACATTCCCACCAACAGTGTAGAAGCGTTCCCTTCTCTCCACATTTTCTCCAGCATTTATTGTTTGTAGATTTTTTTTAATTAATTTATTTTTTTAATTGAAGGATAATTGCTTTACAAAATTCTGTTGTTTTTTGTCAAACCTCAGCATGAATCAGCCATCAGATCAGATCAGTTGCTCAGTCGTGTCCGACTCTTTGCGACCCCATGAATCGCAGCACGCAAGGCCTCCCTGTCCATCACCAACTCCCGGAGTTCACTCAGACTCACGTCCATCGAGTCAGTGATGCCATCCAGCCATCTCATCCTGTCGTCCCCTTCTCCTCCTGCCCCCAAACTCTCCCAGCATCAGAGTCTTTTCCAATGAGTCAACTCTTCGCATGAGGTGGCCAAAGTACTGGAGTTTCAGCTTTAGCATCATTCCTTCCAAAGAAATCCCAGGGCTGATCTCCTTCAGAATGGACTGGTTGGATCTCCTTACAGTCCAAGGGACTCTCAAGAGTCTTCTCCAACACTACAGTTCAAAAGCATCAATTCTTCGGTGCTCAGCTTTCTTCAAAGTCCAACTCTCACATCCATACATGACCACAGGAAAAACCATAGCCTTGACTAGACGAAACATTGTTGACAAAGTAATGTCTCTGCTTTTGAATATGCTATCTAGGTTGGTCATAACTTTCCTTGCAAGGAGTAAGCATCTTTTAATTTCATGGCTTCAGTCACCATCTGTAGTGATTTTGGAGCCCCCAAAAATAAAGTCTGACACTGTTTCCACTGTTTCCCCATCTATTTCCCATGAAGTGGTGGGACCGGATGCCATGATCTTCGTTTTCTGAATGTTGAGATTTAAGCCAACTTTCTCACTCTCTACTTTCACTTTCATCAAGAGGCTTTTGAGTTCCTCTTCACTTTCTGCCATAAGGGTGGTGTCATCTGCATATCTGAGGTTATTGATATTTCTCCCGGCAATCTTGATTCCAGCTTGTGTTTCTTCCAGTCCAGCGTTTCTCATGATGTACTCTGCATATAAGTTAAATAAACAGGGTGACAATAGACAGCCTTGACGAACTCCTTTTCCTATTTGGAACCAGTCTGTTGTTCCATGTCCAGTTCTAACTGTTGCTTCCTGACCTGCATACAAATTTCTCAAGAGGCAGATCAAGTGGTCTGGTATTCCCATCTCTTGAAGAATTTTCCACAGTTTATTGTGATCCACACAGTCAAAGGCTTTGGCATAGTCAATAAAGCAGAAATAGATATTTTTCTGGAACTCTCTTGCTTTTTCTATGATCCAGCAGATGTTGGCAATTTGATCTCTGGTTCATCTGCCTTTTCTAAAACCAGCTTTAACATCATGGTTCACATATTGCTGAAGCCTGGCTTGGAGAATTTTGAGCATTACTTTACTAGCGTGTGAGATGAGTGCAACTGTGCGGTAGTTTTAGCATTCTTTGGCATTGCCTTTCTTTGGGATTGGAATGAAAACTGACCTTTTCCAGTCCTGTGGCCACTGCTGAGTTTTCCAAATTTGCTGGCATATTGAGTGCAGCACTTTCACAGCATCATCTTTCAGGATTTGAAATAGCTCAACTGGAATTCCATCACCTCCACTAGCTTTGTTTGTAGTAATGCTTTATATCCCCTCCCTTTTGAACCTCCCTCTCATCTCCCTCCCTATCCCACCCCTCTTGGTTGATACAGAGACCCTGTTTGAGTTTCCTGAGCCATGCAGCAAATTCCTGTTGGCTATCTATTTTACAAATGGTTATGTAAGTTTCCATGTTACTCTCTCCATACATCGCACCCTCTCCTCCCCTCTCCCCATGTCCATAAGTCTATTCTCTATGTCTGTTTCTCCACTGTTGCCCTGTAAATAAATTCTTCAGTACCATTTTTCTAGATTCTGTATATATGTGTTAGTATACAATATTTATCTTTCTCTTTCTGACTCACTTCACTCTGTATAATAAGCTCTAGTTGCATCCACCTCATTAGAACTGACTCAAATGTGTTTTTTTTAATGGCTGAGTAATATTCCATTGTGTATATGTACCACAACTTCTTTATCCATTCATCTGTCCATGGACATCTAGGTTACTTCCATGTTCTAACTATTGTAAATAGTGGTGCAATGAACAATAGGATACACGTGTCTCTTTCAATTTTGGTTTCCTTAGGGTATATGCCTATGAATGGGATTGCTGAGTCATATGGTGGTTTTATTACAAGTTTTTTAAGGAATCTCCATACCATCTTCCATAGTGGCTATATCAATTTACATTCCCACCAATAGTGCAAGAGTGTTCCCTTTTCTCCACACCCTCTCCAGCATTTATTGTTTGTAGACTTTTTAATGAAGGCCATTCTGTCCAGTGTGAGGTGATATCTTATTGTAGTTTTGATTTGCATTTCTCTTATAATGAGCAATAATGAGTATCTTTTCATGTGTTTGTTAGCCATCTGTATGTCTTCTTTGGAGAAATGTCTGTTTAGGTCTTTTCCCCACTTTTTGATTGGGTTGTGGCTTTTTTTTTTTTTTTTTTGGTATTGAGTTATATGAGCTGCTTGTATATTTTGGAAATTAATCCTTTGTCGGTTGTTTCATTTGCTATTATTTTTTCCCATTCTGTGGGTTGTCTTTTCACCTTGCTTATAGTTTCCTTTGTTGTGCAAAATCTTTCAAGTTTAATCAGGCCCCACTTGTTTACTTTTGTTTTTATTTCTATTACTCTAGGAGGTGGGTCATAGAGGATCTTGCTTTAATTTATGTCATTGAGTGTTCTGCCTATGTTTTCCTCTAAGAGTTTTAAAGTTTCTGGTCTTACATGTAGGTCTTTAATCCATTTTGGGTTTATCTTTGTGTATGGTGTTAGGAAGTGTTCTAATTTCATTTTTTTACATGTAGCTGTCCTGTTTCTCCAGCACCACTTATTGAAGAGAGTTTCCTTTTCCACTGTATATTCCTGCTTCTTTTGTCATAGATTAGGTGGTCATGGACGCTTGGGTTTATCTCTAGACTTTCTATCCCATTCCATTGATCTATATTTCTGTTTTGTCACAAAACAGTGTCACACTGTTTTGATGACTGTAGCTTTGCAGTATTGTCTGAAGTCAGAGAGCCTGATTCCTCCAGCTCCATTCTTCTTTCTCAAGATTTCTTTGGCTATTCAGGGTCTTTTGTGCCTCTGTATAAATTTAAAAATTCTATCAAACATTTGAGAGAAGAGTTAAAACCTATCCTTCTGAAACTATTCCAAAAAACTGAAGAGGAAGGAAAACTCCTAAACTTATTCTATGGGGCCACCATCACCCTGATACAAATACCAGGCAAAGATACCACAAAAAAAGAAAATTACAAGCCAATACCATTAATGAACATAAACCCCAAAATTCCCAGCAAAATACTAGCAAACTGAATTTAATAATATGTTAAAAGAAACATACACCAAGATCAAGTGGAATTTATCCAAGGGGTGGTAAGATTCTTCAACATATGCAAATCAAACAATGGGATACACTATATAAATAAATTGAAGAATAAATCCACATGATTATCTCAATAGATGCAGAGAATGCTTTTGACAAAATTCATGATAAAAACTCTCCAGAAAGTGGACTTAGAGGAAACTTCCTCAACATAATAAAGGCCATATGTGACAAACCTACAGATTTGTCAATGGTGAAAAGCTGAAAGCATTTCCTCTAAATTTGCAAACACAACAAGGATATCAGCTCTCACCAATTTTATTCAACATAGTTTTGAAAATTCTAGTCACAAGTATCAGAGAAAAGAAGGAAAGAAAAGAATTCCAAATTGGAAATGAAGAAATAAAACTTTCACTATCTGCTGATGATATGATACTATGCATTGAAAATCCTAAAGATGTTTCCAGAAAACTATTAGAGCTCATCAATGAATTTGGTAAAGTTACAGGATGGAAAATTACCACACCAAAGCCTCTTGCATTCTATACACTAACAACAAAAAATCAGAAAGAGAAATCAAGAAAACAATCTCATTTACCATCACATCAAAAAGAACAAAATACATAGGAATAAACCTAACTAAGGAGGCAAAAGACCTGTTACTTAAAAAACTATAAGATATTGATGAAAGAAATCAAAGATGACACAAACAGGTGGAAAATACACCACGTTCCTGGATAGGAAGAATCAATATTATGAAAATGATTATACTACCCAAGCAATCTACAGATTCAGTGCTACCCCTGTCAAATAATCAATGGCATTTCCTCACAGAATTAGAACAAAAAAAATATTTAAAATTTGTATGGAAACACAAAAGACTCTGAATAGCAAAAGCAATCTTGAGAATGATACAAGTACTCTTGATGAATGCAAGTATTAGTATAAGTGGGGTATTTAATTCATCTCTTCATATATGCAGTGATTCATTTACTGAGTAAGTTATCCAATTATCCAAAAATTCACTAATGCAGATATCCAAAAATAGATATTCATTTCGTCAAACACTATCATGTTGACCTTGAAGAAAACATTAAGCCCAATTTCTCACTTAGAATAACTATGAATAGACAGTTCAGTTCAGTCTCTCACTTGTATCCAACTCTTTGTGACCCAATGGACTGCAACACACCAAGCTTCCCAGTCCATCACCAACTCCTGGGGCTTACTCAAACTCATGTGCATCAAATCAGTGATGCCATTCAACCATCTCATCCTTTGTAATTCCCTTCTCCTCCCACCTTCAATCTTTTCTAGCATCAGGGTCTTTTCCAATGAATCAGTTCTTTGCTTTAGGTGGCCAAAGTATTGGAATTTAAGCTTCATCATCAGTTCTTCCAATGAATATTCAGGACTGATTTCCTTTATGATTGACTAGTTGAATCTCCTTGCAGTTCAAGGGACTCAAGAGTCGTCTCCAACACCACAGATCAAAAGCATCAGTTCTTCAACACTCAGCTTTCTTAATAGTTCAACTCTCACATCCGTACACGAGTACCGGAAAAAACATAGCTTTGACTAGACAGACGTTTGTTGCCAAAGTAATGTCTCTGCTTTTTAATATGCTGTCTAGGTTTGTTATAGCTTTTCTTCCAAGAAGCAAGAGGCTTTTAATTTCATGGCTACAGTCACCATCTGCAGTGATTTTGGAGCCAAATAAATAGTCTCTTGCTCTTTCATTGTTTCCTAATCTATTTGCCATGAAGTGATGAGACCAGATGCCCTGATCTTAGTTTTCTAAATACTGAATTTTAAGCCAACTTTTTCACTCTCCTCTTTCACCTTCATCAAGAAGCTCTTTAGTTCTTCACTTTCTGCTATAAGGGTGGTGTCATCTGCATATCTGAGGTTATTGATATTTCTCCTGGCAATCTTAAATCATTTGTGCTTCAGCCAGTCCAGCATTTCTCATGATGTAGTCTGCATACAAGTTAAATAAGCAGGGTGACAATATACAGCCTTGACTTATTTCTTTCCCAATTTGGAGCCAGTCTGCTGTTCCATGTCCAGTTCTAACTGTTGCTTCTAACCTGTATACAGATTTTTCAGGAGGAAGGTCAGGTGGTCTCGTATTTCCATCTCTTAAAGAATTTTCCATAGTTTGTTGTGATCCACACAGTCAAAGGCTTTGGAATAGTCAATAAAGCAGAAACAGATGTTTTTCTGGAACTTCTTGCTTTTTGATGATCCAAAGTATGTTGACAATTTGCTCTCTGGTTCCTCTGCCTTTTCTAAATCCAGTTTGAACATCTGGAAGTTCACAGTTTACGTACTGTTGAAGCCTGGCTTGGAGAATTTTGAGCATTACTTTGCTAACTGTGAGATGAGTGCAATTGTGCAGTAGTTTGAGCATTCTTTGACATCACCTTTCTTTGGAATTCAACTGAAACCTGACCTTTTCCAGTCCTGTGGCCACTGCTGAGTTTTTCAAATTTCCTGGCATATTGAGTGTAGCACTTTCACAGCATCATCTTTTAGGATTTGAAATAGCTCAACTGGAATTCCATCACCTCCACTAGCTTTGTTTGTAGTGATGCTTCCTTCCTAAGGCCCACTTGACTTCACATTTCGGATGTCTGGTTCTAGGTGAGTGATCACATCATCATGGTTATCTGGTCGTGAAGATCTTTTTGTACAGTTCTTCTGTGTATTCTTGACACCTCTTCTTAATACCTTTTGCTTCCGTTAGGTCCATACCATTCTGTCCTTTATTGTGTCCATCTTTGCATAAAATTTCCCTTTGTATCTCTAATTTTCTTGAAAAGATCTCTAGTCTTTCCCATTCTATTGTTTTCCTCTCTTTCTTTGTGTTGATCACTTAGAAAGGCTTTCTTATCTCTCCTTGCTATTCTTTGGAACTCTGCATTCAGATAGGTATATCTTTCCTTTTCTCCTTTGCCTTTAACTTCTCTTCTTTTCTCAAGTATTTGTAAGGCCTCCTCAGACAACCATTTTGCCTTTTTGCATTTCTTTTTCTTGGGAATGGTCTTGATCACTGCCTCCTATACAATGTTATGAACCTCCATCCATAGTTCTTCAAGCACTCTATCAGATCTAATCCCTTGAATCTATTTGTCACTTCCACTGTATAATCATAAGGGACTTTATTTAGCTCATACCTGAATGATCTAGTGGTTTTCCCTACTTTCTTCCTTTTGAATCTGAATTTTGCAATAAGGATTTCATGATCTGAGCCTCAGTCAGCTTCAGGCCTTATTTTGCCAACTCTATAGAGCTTCTCCTTTTTTGGCTGCAAAGAATATTATCAGTCTGATTTCCATATTGACCATTTGGTGATGTCCATGTATAGAGTCTTCTCTTGAATAGACAGTAGAAACTTTGAAATGGATGCACTCAGCATTACTGAATGCATCTTTCTCAAAATATACATAGGGCCTCTCCTGCAAGCAATACTCAGTATGAATACACTTCAATGACTGTTTTTACTGAAATTTTCTGAGAATGTGGTATCATAAGTGGGTGATGTAGTAGGTATATAGGAGACACGTTTTATTGGCCCATAGTTAAGAGTAATTATGAGAGCAATAAATTCTCAAGTGACCTTTGAAGTCTGTCCTCTGAATAATATATTAAATAGGAGAAAATACTAAAATCAAGTTACACATTATTGTTTTCTATTGGGAGGGAAAGATATTAACAAATCATACTCTGTTTAAAATTATTAAGTATAATTTTATATGAAAAAAAGCAGTAGATATTTATTTTATAGTTATGATATCTGTTAGGCAGGTAGTGTTCTAAGTAACGGCTTAGAAGGGTTGTATGTGGTAAGTTTTATATGTATTAAGAAAAGTTAAGCTATGCATCATTGCACATATAGATATTGTAGAATAGTATTAGTCTCAAACTGTGCCATTTTTGCTGATAAATGAAATTAATTCTATTCTTTTTTAATTTAATTTCAGAGAGACTTTGTATCTCTGATGCAAATTGTTTAAGTGCTATTAAAAACTATATTTCTTGAAGAGAAAAATTAATTCTCTTTTCTGATTGGTAAATTCATTGTTATTTTTGCATTTACTGTAGAATTATGTTGAGAGTGGTTTGGCATGGTACTAAAAGGTGGGACAAGTTTTTAATATAATTCATGGGAATTAAAGTATTTTTGTGTTGTATCATTATCCTAGATAGATCCCATTACTCTTCTCCTTTGGCTTTTAAATTAAACAAATATTCACACAGTATCTTTTCTATGAGAGAGCATACAACAGGGCACTCTGCTTTGCCTTTGAGGAGTGTAAAAGTGAGTGCAATTGTTGATATCAGTGCCTTATGGAGGTACAAAAAACTAAAGGAGAGGAGTAATTCTACTTCATTTGATAATACAGTCTCTCAGTTTTTCTTTTCTTTTTCTGGAAAAGTGATTTTAAGTTAAATTTTGAAAAGATGCACATTGGAAAGGCAGATATCAATTAATTAATATGTATGTGGTTACTACCATAATTTAGTCCTGTTGACATAACTGGAAAAGCAAAAATGTCAGATTCACAGTTCCTGGGTAACATAATGTGAACTAATTTGATGGGAAAAAAATAGAATCCTATTCACATTAGCTTTAAATAAGAAAATGTTCCAGGAATCTCACAGTCTAGAAATTCAGAAATTATACTTGTCCCTGGTAGAGACTGGAATCAGGAACTGAATAAATGAAAATTAATGCTACTATCTCTTATCTTCTGGGACTTTAAGATTTATTGTTTTTGTTTTATTCCCCCCCGCCCCAAAAAAAACTACTTTAAATTTTTATTCTCTTTTTTTCTAAAAGCTATCCTTCTCTGTGAACTTCTAGATCAATACTGATAAACTGGCATCTGCCTTCTAAATCCAGATTTCAAGAGGGAAAATCCAATGACACTGCTTAGATCAGGAAACAGTTCTTGGTTAGCCATGTATTAGTCATGACTGGAAACAGAGTCAGGTCATCCACGGCTTTCCTTTCCTGGCAATGGTGGTGAAAACTCTGTTAAAGTGCCATAATGGACAGCAGTCATGCGTTCACTAGACTCAGAAACTGCAACCATTTTGTTCTAAACTGTCTAAATTGCATGCTCTGAATTATGCAATGATTTAATTTGCATGGTAACTAAAATAATCTTGCTCATGAAGTGTAATGTTTTAAACAATTGATACACCAGCTGAATTTGACATAAATTTCTAAGATTATCAAGTCAGAGTCTTTGAGAGAAGAAATAGTTTCATAGGGTGTGCAAGTAAAAAATAGTATAATAGAATTACAAAATAGCCTAAAAGGGGTACAAAATGTCAGTGAATCTATGGTAGTAATTCAAAGCATAGTGGCAACAGCTGGAAATGAACTGATATTTGGATATTTTCACATGTAACCTTTCAGCTATGGTAAGATTTGTCATAAATCAATATGGTTATATAACTGGTATCTCTCTTCTACTGCATTACATAGTAAAATAATTAGTGATCATGTTGTGTGCATTTTCACCCATCTAAAACCAAAGCAAACAAGACAAACTTTAATTTTCTAAGTTACAGCTTAAACACAAGGTCCTCACCCAGGTCCCATGTCTGACTGATCAGACTACCTCCTCCCTCCTGCTTTAAATCTTGAGAGTCAGGATTTAAAATGTGGTCACTGGTGTCCTCCTTTGTAATTAAAGACCGCTCAGGCATTTGAGTTACATGCACAGCAGCTTAGGATCGATTTCTCATTTACTAGCCCTTTTCTTTTCCAAGTTGAAATGATTCTATTCACTGCTGACTGCGTAACTCTGTTCCTTACCCTATATATCAAGGCTTGGACACCCTCACAAACCATTTATCTAGCAGAGGTAACAAAACTGCTCAATTCTTAGTAAAGAATAAGAAGAGTAGCAGCTGGAACCTTATTGTTAGTCTAAATAGTTTTATCTAATTTTAGGGTCCTAACCTGCCTTAGTCAAGGATAATTTGGTTGCAAAGTGCTGAAACCCACTGAGAGAAACTCAGTAAAAAGAGGAAGGGGATTATTATGTAAATTTAGGGGAGTCTTAAAGAAATCCAAATAAAGGAAATGTAACTAGCCTTCATAGCAAATGGTTCTCTCCCCCTCAATTTGTCTTTCTCCCTCTCCCACTCCCTTTCTCTGCCTCCCTCATTTCCTTCCATCTAACCTCACTGCTACTCTATTCTCTCTACTCTTTTCTTTTTCCTTACACCTTTAAGCTTCTTCTTTCTTAACTGTAGAAACTTCATCACAGCCAGCCCGAAGTGATAGGCTGTGGCCTCAACATTAAGCCATGTTTCAGGTCAAGTTCTCACAGCTAACTGATTTATTTTCAGACCCTTTTCAAATTTTGAAAAGGTAATTTAATAAACTCGACTAGAGTCATCTGGTTAATTTTGGCTGAGCATGCAGTAGGGTTACTGTTGAGGGCACCTCTTCTAGAATTTTGACAAGTGAGATCCTCTTCGGAAGAACTGATTTGTGGGCAATCAATTACATTTCCAATATGTATCCCTTTCAGTTTTGAATTCAGATTTGATGAATTATTATTGGTGGTGGTAGTGATTTAGGCGCTAAATTGTGTCACACTCTTTGAGACCCCATGAACTGTATGTAGCCTGTCAGGCTTCTCTGACCATGGGATTTTCCAGGCAAGAATACTGGAGTGGATAGTCATTCCTTTCTTCAGAGGATCTTCCCGACGCAGGGATCGAAACTATGTCTCCTGCAGTGCAGGCCGATTCTTTACCACTAAGCCACCAGAGAAGGAAAGTGTCTGCTGTATTTTAACCTTTATTGTACTTATTTAACATGATTTTTAAAACAACCCTGTGATAATTAAATTACCCCTACCTATTAATTTTTTAAAAAAAAATGAGACAGTGATTTTAAAAGAATTCTTTGAGGATCTGATCATAACCAGCAATGGAGGGGGCATAGTAGGGAGTGAAAAAATTAGCCTGAGTTATCAATTTCTTGATTTTGATTTTTTTTTGGTGGGGGGGGGACAAATTCTAAAAAATGTTGCCTTAGTGTTTTTTTCTCTTTTCTTTAATTCTGGTTATATGCCATTTCAAAAGACATCAATGATCTTCTTCTTTAGTATTTTTTCAGCGTTCTTAAGTCTTTCTCCTTTTTTCAGACTTCTGTAAATTATTCATTTAATGTTTTCTGACATGTTGGGTCTTTCTTCCTTAGTTTGCTGGGTGGCATACTTCTGGCTTATTGAATAGTTTCCAAGTGTATGCTTGTGTGTACATTTTCTGTGGTTGTGTAACATTTGCTTGAGTACGTCATTAACTGGTCAAGTGGTGGCAATGGAGGGTGCATCTACCTTGTTCCCGTGCCTCCCCTTGTCAATATCTAGAGGAAATCTTTTAATTGGGATTTAATAAAGATACCAACAGGATTAGAAAATAGACAAAGAATAATGACATAGACTTCGAGGTTGGATGAGCATCTACATATTACAGCCACATCTGATTTTACTGTGCCTCACTTCATTGTATTTCACAGATACTGTATTTTTTTTTTTTAATAAATTGAAGGTTTATGGCAACCTTACATCAAACAATTCTATTTGTGCCATTTAGCAGCATTTTTTCATTTTGTATCTTTTTCACATTCTGTTAATTCTCAGAATATTTCAAATTTTTCATTATTATTATATTTTAGGTGATTTGCTATTAGTGATCTTTGATGTTACTGTTGTAATTTGGGTGGGGGTGTGGTCCATGAATCATATAGGACTGTGAACTTAATTGAAAGTTGTTTTGTGTGTTTTCTGACAGCTTCACTGACAAGCCATTCCCGTGTCTTTTTCCATCTTCTCAAGCCTCTCTATTCCCTGAGGCATAACAATATTTAAATTAAGCAAATTAATAACCTTACAATGGCCTCTAATTGTTTGAGAGAAAGAGTCCTATGCCTCTCACTTTAAATCAAAAGATAGAAATGAGTTATCTTAATGAGGAAGGCATGCCAATAGCTAAGATAGGGCAAAACTAGAGTTCTCATGTTAAACAGTTACTCAAGTTGTGAATAAAAAAAGAAAAGTTCGTGAAGGAAATTAAGAGTGATACTTCAGTGAACACATGAAAACTAAGCAAATGAGCCTTAATGCTTATATGGAGAAAGTTTAAGTGGTCTGGATATAAGATGAACCCAGGCACAATATTCTCTGAAACTAAAGTTGAATCCAGAACAAAACCCTCCCTCTCATTTCTTTGAAGGCTGAGAGAGGTGAGGAAGCTGCAGAAGAAAAGTTTGAAGCTAGCAGAGGTTGATTCATGAGATTTAAGGAAAGAAGCTCTTTTATAACTAAAAGTCCAATATGAAGCAGCAAGTGCTGCTGTAGAAGGTGCAGCAAATTATCCAAAAGAGCTCCCTAAAATAGTAAGTGGCTACACTAAAAGACAGATTTTCAGTGTACACAAATCAGCATTTTATCAGAAGAAGATGCCAACTAATACTTTCATAGCTAGACAGGAGAAGTCAATGTGTGGCTTGAAAGTTTCAAAGGACAGACTGACTCCCTTGGTAGAGGCTAATACAGCTGGTGACTTTAAGTTAAAGCCAATGTTCATTCACCATTCCAAAAAAAAACTAGAGCCCTTAAGAATTATGGTTAATCTACTTAGCATATGCTGTCTAAATGAAACAACAAAGTCTGAATGACGGCACATCTACTTACAACATGGTTAACCAAATATTTTCAGTCCACTATTGAGACCTATTGCTTTGAATAAAAGATTCACTTCAAAGTATTACTGATCATTGACAATGCAACTGGCTACCCAATAGATCTCAAGGAGATGTGCAGGATGAATGTTTTCATGTCTACCAACAACATTTATCTGCAACCTTTGGATCATGAGTAATTTTGACTTTCAAGTCTTACTATTTCAGAAATGCATTTTATAAGGACATAGCTGCCATAGATATCAATGCCTTTGATGTATTTGGGCAGAGCAGATTGAAAACCTTCTGGAAGGGATTCATCATTCTAGATGCCATTAAGAACACTTGTGATTTATAGGAAGAGGTAAAAATATTGACATTAACAAGTGTTTAGAAGAAGTTGATTCCAACTTTCTTTAATGACTTTGAGGAGTTCAAGATGTTAGTAGAGGAAGTAATTGAAGTTGTGGTAGAAATAGCAATAAAGCTAGAATTAGAAGTGGAGCCCAAAGATGTGATTGAATCACTAAAATCTCATGAGGGAACTTTAGTGAATGAGGAGTTGCTTTTTATCAATGATGAAAGAAAATGGTTTCTTGAGATATAATTTATTCCTATCCATTCCTATAATCTTTCTATGGACATTATTGAAATGACAGCAAAGTATTTAGAATATTACATAAATTTGGTTGATAAAATGAAGTGAGATTTGAGAGGATAGACTTTAATTTTCAAAGACATTTTATGGTATCAAACAGCATTGAATGCTACAAAGAAATTATTCATGAAAGAAAAAAAATCAATTAATGTGGCAAAGTTCTTTGTTGTCTTGTTTTAAGAAATAGCCACAGTCACCTCAGCTTTCAGCAACCACCATCCTGACCAGTCAGCAGCCATTGATATCACAGCAAAATACTTCACCGGCAAAATATTACAAGTTACTGAAGTCTCAGATTATTGTTATCATTTTTCAGAATAAAATATTTTTAACTAAAATATGCTGCTGCTAAGTCACTTTAGTCGTGTCCGACTCTGTGCGACCCCATAGATAGCAGCCCACCAGGCTCCCCTGTCCCTGGGATTCTCCAGGGAAGAACACTGGAGTGGGTTGCCATTTCCTTCTCCAATGCATGACAGTGAAAAGTGAAAGTAAAGTCACTCAGTCATGTCCAACTCTTAACGACCCCATGGACTACAGGCTACCTGGCTCCTCCATCCATGAGATTTTCCATGCAAAAGTACTGGAGTGGGGTGCCATTGCCTTCTCAGAACTAAAGTATATACACTGTTTTTAAATACAAATGCTATTAACCATAGTACAATATGACTGCAGTAGAGTTTAAACATAACTTTAGATGCGTCTAGTCAAGGCTATAGGAGAAGGCGATGGCACCTCACTCCAGTACTCTTGCCTGGAAAATCCCATGGATGGAGGAGCCTGGTAGGCTGCAGTCCACGGGGTCGCTAAGAGTCGGACACGACTGAGTGACTTCACTTTCTCTTTTCACTTTCATGCATTGGAGAAGGAAATGGCAACCCACTCCAATGTTCTTGCCTGGAGAATCCCAGGGATGGGGGAGCCTGGTGGCCTGCCGTCTGTGGGGTCACACAGAGTCGGACATGACTGAAGTGACTTAGCATAGTCAAGGCTATGGTTTTTTCAGTAATCGTGTATGGATGTGAGAGCTGGACTATAAAGAAAACTGAGTGCCAAAGAATTCATGGTTTTGAACTGTGGTATTGGAGAAGATTCTTGAGAGTCCCTTAGACTGCAAGGAGATCCAACCAGTCCATCCTAAAGGAAATCAGTCCTGATTATTCATTGGAAGGACTGATGTTAAAGCTGAAGTTCCAATACTTTGGCCACCTGATGCAAAGAACTGACTCATTTGAAAAGACCCTGATGCTGGGAAAGATTGAAGGCAGGAAGAGAAGGGGATGACAGAGGATGAGATGGTTGGATGGCATCACCAACTCCATGGACATGAGTTTGAGTAAACTCCAGGCGTTGTTGGTGAACAGGGAGGCCTGGCATGCTGCAGTCCATGGTGTCGCAAAGAGTCAGACACAACTGAGTGACTGAACTGAACTGAACTTACGTGCACTGAGAAACCTAATATTCTATGTAACTTGCTTCATTGCAATATTTGCTCTACTATGGGCTGGAACTGAACCCTCCACATCTCCAAGTGATGCCTGTGTACTGGAAAAGTTACTTAACTCTGTAGGCTCTGAAATAAGGATATTACTACATATCCTATAGTGTGGTTTTGAAGATGAAGTCAGAAAACTATGAGCTGAAAGTATATGCATGATAAATTATAGTGATTATGCAATGGAGCAAATTGCACACAATACATGGTCATGACTACTACTTGCTTTTTTTGTTAGTTTTTTATCATCATGATATTATTAAAGCAATAAGCCAGTATTTCAGCTTCCCAGTGCTAGTCCTAGATTCTCTTCCCTCCCGTCATTCTTATTTTTTATTATGATTTTTTTGTTTGGTTCTCCATGTTTTTGTGATTTCATCCTACCAGTAATGCAAATGTTTACACTGCAGTGAGTTCTTACATTTTTGTTTGCAGTTTCTCAAAACTGTTCCATTTTGAGTAACAAATTATAAGATAATTCCAGCTATTAAAGGAATGGCCACAATTAGCTATTTCTCAAACTGAGTCATCATCCTTGGCTGTATTTTCTTAGAAGATGAGTTTTTTTTTTTTTTTAATAAGAGTTATCAAGGAATTGTAAGAAGTTTGTGTCTTGAATTAACCTTTTTTTTAAAGGACACTGTGAAGCAATAAAACCTCAGATTGTGAGATTCTGATACAATGCTACCATTCAACAAACCCAGTCTCCCTTGAGTCCTACAGGTTCAGCTGAAAGAAACAACTTTGGTTTAATTGAAAGGTCTGAAGAATCCTGTTTTATACCTTTTAGTTCAGAAGTTGATCCCCCTTGGGCTTTTCTTATTTACCTGAATTCCCTAGAAGTTATAACCATCAGAAAAGGGATGACAACAAAGACTCAGGTTATGATAAGAGCTTTCAAAAGTGATTATGAAGAGGCTAGGGTTGAAAAGCTATATATATGATGATAACATATGTAAAACTAATGTATTTATCTTTTATGAATGCAGAAATTCTTGGCAGTTCAGGCATCTGTGCAATTAAGATGCTATGAAATTTCTTTGAGCAGTCCTAATTTGGGTTTGATGCAGTCTGTTTGTTTAAAATGTTTAGTAACTCATGCCCTAATTGCTTGTTTAAACCCACACTGACTGACAAGTTTTCTGTTACAATTGATAAAATATAGATCACCCTGAATATTTATACATAATTTGTATGTGAGTGACACTTATGATTAACATAAGCTTAATTTTGGTAGTGAAATAAAAATTTTCAAAATGTCTTCATGTGTTCTACTGAAATAATTAGCAGAGGTCATTAATCAAAGAAGTTCTTTTTGTTCTTAATTATGTCAGATGAATGACTACACACAGAAAAGAGTATCTGGTTAGTATTAGGCTTTCATTAAAAAGGCTTAATTTTTTTAATGAACCAGATAATTTCAGAGCCTAAGCTACTGTGATTAAGTTAGACATTTTTAAAAAGTTCATTAATGATTTAACTTCAAGAGGTTACATATGTTTCTGTCTTACCAAATTCACTCTTTCATTTTAAAAAACTCTTTTGTGGGACTTTGTGTATTTTTAAGGAATCCAAATTTGTAAATCTACTTCATCATCCCTTGCAAATTATAGGGAAGGACATTAATTTCATGTTAAACAAAGTGAAGCTTAACTCATTTATCCTCAACAAACTAATGAAAGCTAGGTTCCAATCCACTGTAAAAATACCCAAACCTTGTTTATGCTGCCCAGTTTCTTAGCTCACTGGATCAGGTCTTTGTTACTATGAATTAGATTATTATGATCCTAAAATTAAAATTTTAAGTTAAGTGATTTATAAAGCTTATCTTGAATTTCAGTCTTCCTCTTCTTTCCCAAGTAACTATAGATTTTCCAGATTTTATCCAATTATGTTTTAGTTTTCTAGCATCATCTCCTAAAGGAAATCAGTCCTGAATATTCATTGGAAGGACTGATGCTGAAGCTGAAACTCCAATACTTTGGCCACCTATAGGAAGAACTGACTTATTGGAAAAGATCCTGATTCTGCACAAGATTGAAGGCAGGAGAAGGGGACAACAGGGGATGAGTTGGTTGATGGCATCATTGACTTGATAGACATGAGTTTGAGCAAACTTTAGGAGTTGGTGATGTACAGGGAAGCCTGCCTGCTGCAGTCCATGGGGTTGCAAAGAGTCAGATGCGACTGAGAAACTGAACTGAACTGAACTGAACTGAGCATCGTCTCCACCATTTCTTTCTTTTTGTTAGACCATAGTGGTAGGAGCTAGAGGAATCCTCAACTCTAAAGATACCAATCTTATGTCCACAGGTGACATAAGAGAATCTCTAAAATTCTGAGAGCCTTTTTCCTTTTGCTGTGATTTTAAAAATGAGACTCTACCTTTTGGCAGCAAATGTTTCTTTGATTTATAAAACGTGATCAAGTCAATTAAGGGATTCAGGAATTTTGTTTTTGGAAATGTGACTCTATCAGTAAGTAAAGCAGGAAAGAATGATCTTACTCTTATAAAAACTCAGAAGAGAGGTGATTTGTATTTAATTACCAAGAGATGACAGATATTTTGTCTAGTGTTGTAGGAAAATGCAAAGAATGGAATTGAGTAGAATTAATATAGACAGGGCATGGAAAATATGTTAGTTTTGTAAGTATTTTTCAGGAGGGAAAGTGATCTTTAAATCACTGGCCTCAGGTTTTTTTTTCTTATTTTATGTTTTAACTTTACAATATTGTATTAGTTTTGCCATATATCAAAATGAATCCACCACAGGTATACATGTGTTTCCCATCCTGAACCCTCCTCCTTCCTCCTTCCCCTTACCATCCCTCTGGGTTGTCCCAGTGCACCAGCCCCAAGCATCCAGTATCGTGCATTGAACATGGACTGGAGACTCATTTCATATATGATATTATACATGTTTCAATGCCATTCTCCCAAACCATCCCAACCTCTCCCTCTCCCACAGAGTCTGGCCTCAGTTTTATGCACAGAAGAGAAGTTGAATATACACAGAAATGACAAGAAAGATAACTCATCAGGGCATAAAGAAAAATGAATATCACCTACCTTACAACAATCATTTGTCTTACAACAATGATTGTAAGACAGCAATGTTGTCTTACAACAATTGTTGTATTACTATAATGTCTTACAACAATGTAGTCCTTACAACAATCATACAAAACTCATTTGTCTAGGAACTTTTCTTATAGGTTCTCCCGTATCTTAGCCCTGAAGTCAGTAATTGTTCTCATGTGTAAATTATTAACTATCATTATCATTTTTATTTAACACAGTTCAGAATTGAATTATCAGTTTATTTATAGAAATTAATCTACTTTCAGACAGTTAATAATTGAGTTTTGAATCTATCAAGTTGATAAAACAGACTACGAATTAGTGGTGAACACTAATAAGATAATACAGAACATTAGCTCCTGTCTGAAAAATATTGCCTGACATTTTTAAAGAAAATATGAATTTGAAAGAAGTCTTCTTTCCTATAACCAGTTTCATCAGGCCTAGTAAAAGGGCTACATGTTTCCCTAATTAAATAAATAAATAAAACTAGACTTTGCATGAAACCTTATCACCAACATTTAAAACCTTCCCCTTAGTCGAGGAACTAAGCTGAATTTCAATAATACAATGAGTTACATAATCCATACATGGCTTCCTAGCAAACAGCAATTTAATTGAGGGGATGTATACAGTTGATTCGGAGAAGGCAATGGCACCCCACTCCAGTACTCTTACCTGGAAAATCCCATGGACAAAGGAGCCTGGTATGCTGCAGCCCATGGGGTCGCTGAGTTGGACATGACTGAGCGACTTCACTTTCTCTTTTCACTTTCATGCATTGGAGAAGGAAATGGCAACCCACTCCAGTGTTCTTGCCTGGAGAATCCCAGGGACGGCGGAGCCTGGTGGGCTGCCGTCTATGGGATCCAACAGAGTCGGACATGACTGAAACAACTTAGCAGCAGCAGCATACAGTTGATTGATGCATGGATGATGCAACATGGTACATGCTCATTGCTGAACAAGAGAGTCTCTTGTTTATAGAAAAGAGTGTTCCTCAGAGACCTTGGGGGCAGTTGTGGAAGATTTGAGAGAAGGCAAACTTAACAGAAGTGGGAACCAAAGAAGAGAGGATGGGCTAAGATGGAAGCAGGATAGTGGCAGAAAGCAGGGAACTCGACAGATTTGTTTTGTTTTGTTTTAAGTTTGGAGTGACTGGATCAGTTTAGCTGAAGTTTTATTTATTTATTTATTTTACATTTTATAATGAAAGTAAAAATGAAATAAATATTGTGTTATACATGATTTAATAATACAAGCAATTTGTTCTTACAAAAATGTATATGAGTATTTTTTTTTAATTTGGTTTGAGATTTTGTAATACAGAGATTTGAAGTCTAAGAACTAAGTTTATTGCATTACATTGCTTTAACAGGTGTCATCACAGTTTTCTTGCTAAGTTTCATTCATGTCCAACTCTGCAACCCATGAACTGTAGCCCACCAGGCTCCTTTGTCCATGGAATTTTCTAGGCAAGAATACTGGAGTGGTTTGCCATGCTCTCCTCCATGGAAAAAATGTACACACAATAAAAGAACTTCAATGTCAACTGAGCTTACTAAATCATAGTACATATTTTCTAATCCCATCATCATTCATTTGAAAGTGATTGATGAATCTATGTGATGTATTTCTATCTACCCTGATATCCAACTGCAAACTATTTCAAAAGTTATTTCTTAATTGTCACTTTAAAATGTGGGGAAAAGTTTCTCCTTCATTGGAAAGCTAGGCACTGTCCATAACACACTCTTTCAAGTTATTTGATTCTGATTTATGGGAGTTATTTTGTAATTTCTTAATGTACTAATTTCTATTGGTATCATTTCTGATAGCAATGGAAAAGAATTCTGGTCTCTAGATGTGCAGATGTAATCTGTCTAGTGTTGGGCAACCCTCTCATTTCCACTCTTGCCATGGAAAGAACAGCTTTGCATCCATTTGCACTTTCATTTCAGTATTCCTGATCTATTAATGTATTTGCTTTTTGGATTTTTCTTTCATCTGGCTGTAACATCTCACCTGTTTCCTTACTAATGTGCTAAAATCTTAAACAGAGATTCATTTTGTTATGGTATAAGAATTATAACTTGACCCCTTTTTGAAAGTCAGCCTTTAAAAAACAAATGGATCCAAAACCCCAAAAATTCATTTGGAAGACTGGAAAAGAAGTTAGAAAATTTCCTCTTCAAGTTTATATGTGCAGACACAATTGTTTTAAAAAAACCAGGCTTCCTTTATCCAAAAATGGAAATAGTTCCAATATTAAAAATATTAAAAATGTGATTTTCATAAATGAATTTATTACAAACAACTGCCTTTTCTCCGCTCATCAAATGGCAATTTTATTGCAAAAAGGACAGATTCAATTCATTTCAGTTCAGTTGCTCAGTCATGTCCGACTCTTTGCAACCCCATGGACTGCACCATGCCAGGCTTCCCTGTCCATCACCAACTCCTGGAGCTTGCTGAAACTCATGTCCATTGAGTTGGAGATGCCACTGAACCATCTCATCCTCTGTTGTCCCCATCTCCTTCTGCCCTCAATCTTTCCCAACATCAGCATCTCTTCTAATGAGTCCGAACTTTACATCAGATAGCCAAAGTATCAGAATTTCAGCTTTAACATCAGTCTTTCCAATGAACATTCAGGACTGATTTCCTTTAGGATGGACTGGTTGGATCTCCTTGCAGTCCAAGGCACTCAAGAGTCTTCTCCAACACCACAGTTCAAAACCATCAATTCTTCAGCCCTCAGCTTGCTTTATAGTCCAACTCTCACATTCATACATGACCACTGGAAAAACCAAAGCTTTGACTAGACAGATGGTTGTTGACAAAGTAATGTCTCTGTTTTTTAATATGCTGTCTATGTTGGTCATAACTTTCCTTCCAAAGAGCAAGTATCTTTTAATTTCATGGCTGCAGTCACCATCTGCAATGATTTTGGAACCCCTCCCACCAAAATAAATTCTGTCACTGGTTCTATTGTTTCCCCATCTGTTTGCCATGAAGTGATAGGACCAGATGCCATGATCTTAGTTTTCTGAATGTTGAATTTTAAGCCAACTTTTTCACTCTCCTCTTTCACTTTCATCAAGAGGCTCTTTAGTTCTTCTTCACTTTCTGCTATAAGGGTGGTGTCATCTGCATATCTGAGGTTATTGATATTTCTCCCGGCAATCTTGATTCCAGTTTGTGCTTCTTCCAGCCCAGCATTTCTCATGATGTACTCTGCATATAAGTTAAATAAGCAGGGGGAGAATATACAACCTTGACATACTCCTTTTCCTATTTGGAACCAGTCTGTTTTCCATGTCCAGTTCTAACTGTTGCTTCCTGACCTGCATACAGATTTCTCAGGAGGCAGGTCAAGTGGTCTGGTATTCCCATCTCTTGAAGTATTTTCCACAATTTCTTGTGATCCACACAGTCAAAGGCTTTGGCATAGTTGATAAAGCAGAAGTAGATGTTTTTTTCTGGAAGTCTCTTGCTTTTTTGATGATCCAACAGATGTTGGCAATTTGATCTCTGGTTCCTTTGCCTTTTCTAAAACCAGCTTGAACAGCTCAGAGTTCATGGTTTATGTATTGTTGAAGCCTGGCTTGGAGAAATTTGAGCAAAACTTTACTAACGTGTGAGATGAGTGCAATTGTGCAATAGTTTGAGCATTCTTTGACATTGCCTTTCTTTGCAATTGGAATGAAAACTGACCTTTTCCAGTCCTGTGACCACTGCTGAGTCTTCTAAATTTCTGACATATTGAGTGCAGCACTTTCACAGCATCATCTTCCAGGATTTGAAATAGCTCCACTGGAATTCCACCACTTCCACTAGCTTTGTTCATAGTGATGCTTCCTAAGGCCCAATTGACTTCACATTCCAGGATGTGTGACTCTAGGTGAGAGTGATCACACCATTGTGATTGCACTGTATTAGTGTCCTTCTAATTATTTTGTCTCCCCACATCAAGCTAAATAATTTAATCAATTATTTTGATGAATCCAACTGAATCAAATGAAAAGATTTTTATCTTAAAAAAAAAAAAAACAAAGCAATTTGGGATGAAAGTGTCATTTGGTATAGTATATGTCTACATGGTTTCTTTAATTCTCCACTTTTTTTTCTGTGAAGAGATATAATTAACAAAGCAGTCAAAATAATCATATCTTTGTCTCTAGTCTTAGGTTCAACCTACCAAGTATACAAATGTGTTCCTTCGTAAGTGCCCTTGTGGTCATTGATTTGTTGTAATTAAGAAGTATTTAAGGGGAAATGTATGCATCTATTTAGCAGTAATATACAATAGGTGTAGACTGTTAGAAAGAAGTATTTCAAAATAAAGTAGTTGAAGGACTACAAATGAAAATTCCCTACTAAAAGAAAGCAAATAGTATTTTTCCCAGAATATCTAGATAGTTCAGTCACAAAGTATGTTTAGTTAAATTATATGAATTTATAGTGTGTGTTTGTTACTCAGTCATTTCTGACTCTTTGTGACTCCATGACTGTAGTACACTAGGCTCCTCTGTCCATAGAATTCTCTGGGCAAGAATACTGAAGTGGGTAACCATTTCCTTCTCTAAGGGATCTTCCTGACCTGGGGATTGAACCCTGGTCTCCTGAATTGCCAGCAGATTCTTAACCATCTAAGTCACCAGGGAAACCCATATTTATCTGCTTTATGCAATACTTATCCCATCCCTATCTCTAGTAATGGCTTTCTCCTGGTAAGTCTTCTGTTTACTTCAAAATAAATGAATAATGAAATGCCAAATCTGTATCTAATATCAAAGTACAAAGCCTATTTTATCACCTGGATCTGCCTTTATTACCTTGGTTATATTTGAATATTCCAAATGGTTGAAAAATAAAGAAAATTTCAATATTTATAAACATATTCAATATTGGCTGGTAATATTACTTTTTACAGCTTATTTGCAAATGATCTCCTACCAAGTAACTCCTTTCACTCACTCCAGTTCCTATCAGTTTACTTTCTTTAAACCTTCACTGTGAGAAGACTCTTCAACAATTCCATTCTTACCCACAAAACTCATTTTGATTCACATCCATCTCTTTTTATGATTTGGTGCATTTGCCATGTAGAATTCATTCAATTTAGAAAAGAAAATGATTGGTGCCCAGGAATGCTATATCATGACATGCACACCCACACTTAAGCCTTCATGTACCTATTTAGCAAAACTATTTCTGGAAGATTACGTCATAGTGGAAAGTGACTGGGCGATATGTACCTTTAATACCTCCTCCTTTAACTGACAATGAAAACAAACAGTGAAACAGAAGACAGATGCTAGAAAATGTAATAAATTTTAGACACATTAACTGATTTTAATAAGCTCTTAGCAAAGACATCATTTTTTTACCTAGTCTCTTCCCTTAGCTTGGCAAAGGAGATAGATATAAGTTTCATTCTTCCAATTACACTTATTTTAAACACCTTTGTAATTCAAAGAAGAAAGGAATGGATAGTACTGCAACAGATATTGGTCAAAAGGGAAATTAAACCCAATATATTTAAAAGTAAATTCTAGACTATCTTTGTAAGACTTATGAAACACTAATACACAAAAATATATTAACAAACAGCAATCTCTCTGTTTGAAAGCTGTTGGCAAAGTTCTTCAGAAGAATAAGAACAGGACATAGAATCCTCAGAAGTACTGATTATTCAAGCTTCACCTTAGATTTTAGTGTAATGCTCACAAGAATTGTGTAAGGAAAGCATAGACTTCATTGTTAAGTTTAGCATTTTGAGGCCCTAAATCAAATTTTTTACATTTAGAGCCTAGGAGATCCTTGCACATATTAAATGCTTGACTGAAGTCCCCACTTTCTGTTGATTTGGGAATAGTAATATCTAAGACGAGGAAGAAGCCAGAAAGTACAGTATATGAAATTGTATTTTGTCATTTCTAGCTCACAGCTTTATACAATAGCAATTAATAGGTGATTTATTTTTATTTTAAAAATTATTTGTAATAAGTAGCCCTAGTGCATTGTACACAATTTTAAAAGGATAAAATTAAGTATTTCTCCTTCTCATGTTTCCTGACTGTTTAGTTCCCCACACCAAAAGGTAACTACTATTAATGGTTTCTTATGTCTTCATTATGTGTATACATAAAATTTACATGTACATATAAACACACAAGGGCCTCCTAGGTGGAAGTAACTGGTAAAGAACTCACTTGCCAGGGCAGGAGATGTGAGAGACTTGGGTTTGATCCCTGGATCAGGAACATCTCCTGGAAGAGAAAATGGCACCCTGCCAGGAGAATCCAATAGTGGGTTATAGTCTGGTCTACAGAGGATCCTGGTGGGCTACAAGTCCATGGGATCTCAGAGTCGGGCACAAATGAGCATCTGAGCAAAGCAAAATATATACACAAACACATATATCTGTAAGAAGTATAGGTTTTCTTCATTTCATCAAACTAGTAGCATACTCTACATGCTCTTCAGCAACTTGCTTTGTTCACTTAAAATATTATTTGAGATTTTTCTATAGCAGTATATAAAGTGACATTTCTTTAGGCACTGTATTACTTTATGTAAATATTCCATAGAATGTTTCCTATTAATAGACATTTTTGTTTATTCTAAATTTTTGTTACACAAAAAACTGTAATGATTTGAGTTATACATATATAATTGCTTTCATATGTGAGTGTAACAGTGAAACAGAATCCAAAAGTGAAATTAAAGGGTCTGCTACTCTATTTAATGTTTTAGTCTTTTATCAATTTATAAACATATAAAAATGCCCTGCTTATTCAGCCACATAGTATATGATGAACCTTTTTTGATCTCCAACAATCAGCTTAATAAGAAAAAAAAAATCAGTTAGAACTGTTAGAACTGGACATGGAACAACAGACTGAATCCAAATAGGAAAAGGAGTATGTCAAGGCCATATATTGTCACCCTGCTTATTTAACTTATATGCAGAGTACATCACGAGAAATGTTGGACTGGATGAAGCACAAGCTGGAATCAAGATTGCCGGGAGAAATATCAATAACCTCAGATATGCAGATGACACTACCCTTATGGCAGAAAGTGAAGAAGAACTAAACAGCCTCTTGGTGCAAGTGAAAGAGGAGAGTGAAAAAGTTGGCTTAAAACTCAGCATTCAGAAAACTAAGATCATGGCATCTGGTCCCATCACTTCATGGCAAATAGATGGGGAAACAGTGACAGACTTTATTTGGGGGGCTCCAAAATCACTGCAGATGCTGACTGCAGCCATGAAATTAAAAGATGCTTGCTCCTTGGAAGAAAAGTTGTGACTAACCTAAAATTGGCTTGATATGAACCAGCTAAAAACAAATTCTATTTCTTTTATTCATTTTTAAAAATATTTATTTGGTTGCACTGGGTCTTGGTTGAAGATTTGGGATCTTCAATCTCCATTTCAGTATGCGGGATGAGGGATTTGTTAGTTGCATCATGTAAGATCTTTAGTTGAGGCATATCAGATCCAATTCCTTGACCAGGGCTGGGTACTGGGCCCTCTGTATTGAGATCACAGAATCTTACTCACCGGACGACCAAGGAAGTCCAAATCCTCCTTATTTTAGAATTAATGTTCAGTTCAGTTCAGTTGCTCAGTCGTGTCCAACTCTTTGCTACCCCATGAATCGCAGCATGCCAAGTCTCCCTGTCCATCACCAACTCCTGGAGTTCACCCAAACCCACGTCCATTGAGTCGGTGATGCCACCCAACCATGTCATCCTCTGTTGTCCCCTTCTCCTCCTGCCCTCAATCTTTCCCAGCATCAGGGTCTTTTCAAATGAGTCAGCTCTTCACATCATGTGGCCAAAGTATTGGAGTTTCGGCTTTAGCATCAGTCCTTCCAATGAACACCCAAGACTGATCTCCTTTAGGATGGACTGGTTGGATCTCCTTGCAGTCCAAGGGACTCTCAAGAGTCTTCTCCAACACCACAGTTCAAAAGCGTCAATTATTTGGCACTCAGCTTTCTTTAGAGTCCAACTCTCACATCCATACATGACCTCAAGCATTTACTCATTACAAACTTTTTTTTAAAAAGTCAAAATGATGAGGCACTTGCATAACTTTTTGTGTCTCTGTTCAATTTTCCTCATATTGTTAATACTGAGCTCAGAATCCTCCTGAATAGAATGTCTACTGGGAAAGAGAGGCAACGGAAGATTGGTTGAGCTTTGTGTATTTGGTTGTACATGTGACACTGATAAGATGCCTGGGAATGAAGAGTTCTGATAAAAGCAATCACAACATAACTATAAACAAAGAGATTTAAGCGAGGCACTGCAGAACAACTAGAAATAACCTTTTTGTGTGTTCTCTTTATCTATAGCTTCATCAGTACAGTGTCAGGGACAAACTGAGATCCCAGCTGCCTTTATTCATTTAATAAATTGTTATAATTAATAGCTATTATTCATGCATTTCAGCCCTTTCACATTTAATAACAGCTCGTTCCAATCAAAAATATAAAAACATGGTCAGAGTGGAGTGTGTGGGGGTGTCACAATGCAACTAGTACATTGGAAACCTTCTTATGGACTGTCATTCCATTTCTTTCCAGCAGAGCACACGTCTTTTTGTATTAGCTTGGGGAAATAAAATGGGAAGCATTTCTGTGTAATTTTAAGAACGGTCTGATTGGCATCAGAGTCAGTTGGCCCCTTTTTAATTTTTCCCCCTGTTCATTTGTTCAGGTATAATTACAGATTCTGTGCAAAATTTCGATGTCAATCCTTATTAATCTCTAATTTCTAATCATAGGCATAAGGGATTTGGAAACTGCATTTCACATTTTATGGCTTTGCAGGGAGAATTGATAATGCTTCTGGTTGGGTGAATTCCTGACTACATTCCTCTCCAACTTACCCCCGAGGGACAGTGAGAATAAAATGGACTTAGTGGGAAGCTAAAGCTGAGTTCCAGCTCTTAACGCAATTATGGTTAGATTTATTGGTGGGCGTGACAGTTCTTGGTTGTACAACTCCAGAGAGTAAGAAGATAAATGAGGCTACAACACCTGTGAGACACAGAGGCAAGATTAGCCAAGAATTAAGAACCTCTTCTGAGAGTCGCAGGTAGTTCTGCAAGTCTGGCAAGAGCTAATATTTGAGAGGGCAGAGAAGACTGCAGGATGAGAAGTAAAAATAAATGTGGTATTTTTAGGTCTCTACTTCACGTGAAATCGAATAACTTACTGATAGTTAAGGTATAGGAAAAGAGCCAATCAGGAATTTAGTGGGCAAGTCCTGGCACTCCTTATTGATAAGAACAGTCACAGAGCTGCCTTTTCAGTGTTTCTGGAAGTGCAAAAATTCTTGGCAGTGATTTAGTAGGCAGTCTTTGTGCATATATTATATGTACTGTGGTCACTGGTTGCACTGCTATAGTTACAGTATTTTCCTGTGGACTTTAAGGGAATATCTTTTCTATGGAAATGATCTGCACAAATATTATTCTAATGTTAATTATTTTAACTAGTAGACTTTACTTTAAAAATGATCTTAAGTTCAGCAAAATTGAGTAGAAAACACAGTGATTTCCCATATACCCCCATCCTGATAGACTTGTGACCTCCCTCCCTATTAACCTCCCACTCCTCAGTGATACATTGTTTATAATAAGTGAACTTACAATGACACATTATTGTCACCCAAAGTCTGTAGTTTACATTACAGCTCACTCTTGATGTTGTACATCCTATGGATGTGACAGATGTACAGTAATTCACCACTGTAGTATTGCACAGAATAGCTGAACTGCCCTAAAAATCCCCTGTTCTCTGTTACTTATCCCTCTCTTCACCCTACCCCCACCAATCACAGATCTGTTTTTTTTTTTTTTTTCCAACTACAATTTTATTTTATTTTTAAACTTTACAAAATTGTATTAGTTTTGCCAAATATCAAAATGAATCCGCCACAGGTATACATGTGTTCCCCATCCTGAACCCTCTTCCCTCTTCCCTCCCCATACCATCCCTCTGGGTCGTCCCAGTGCACTAGCCCCAAGCATCCAGTATCCTGCATTGAACCTGGACTGGCAACTCGTTTCATACATGATATTTTACATGTTTCAATGCCATTCTCCCAAATCTTCCCACCCTCTCCTTCTCCCACAGAGTCCATAAGACTGTTCTATACATCAATGTCTCTTCTGTTTTGAAATTAATTATGTATTTGGCTGCATCAGGTCTCAGTTGCAGTGCTCAGATCTTTTTTTGTGGCACACAGACTCCCTAGCTGTGGCATGTGGGCTCTCTAGTTGTGGCTCATAGGCTTAGTGACACTGTGGCATGTGGGATTTTAGTTCCTCAACTGGGGAGTGAACTCATGTCCCCTGCATTGCAAGGCTGATTCTTCCGTGGACCACCATGGAAGTCCTCACAGATCTTTTAAATGTGTCCATAGGTTCATTTTTTCCAGAATGTCACATAGTTGGAATCGTATAGTATATAGCCATTTTAAGCTGCTTTCTTTCATTTTTTAACATGCAGATGGTACTATAGCCATGAACTTAAAAGACACTTGTTCCTTGGAAGAAAAATTATAACAAACCTAGATAGTACATTAAAAAGCAGAGACACTACTTTGCTGAAAAAGATCTGTCTAGTCAAAGCTGTGTTTTTTCCAGTAGTCATGTATAGATGTGAGAGTTGGACTGTGAAGAAAGCTGAGCGCCGAAGAATTGATGCTTTTGAACTGTGGTGTTGGAGAAGACTCTTGAGAGTCCCTTCGCCTGCAAGGAGATCCAACCAGTCCATTCTAAAGGAGATCAGTCCTGGGTGTTCTTTGGAAAGAATGATGCTGAAGCTGAAACGCCAATATTTTGGCTACCTGATGTGAAGAACTGACTCGTTTGAAAAGACCCTGATGCTGGGAAAGATTGAAGGCAGGAGGAGAAGGGGACGACAGAGGATGAGATGGTTGGATGGCATCACTGACTCCATGGACCTGAGTTTGAGTAAGCTTCAGGTGTTGGTGGTGGACAGGGAAGCCTGGCGTGCTGCAGTCCATGGGTAGCAAAGAGTCTACCCACAACATGACTGAGTGACTGAACTGAAGGTTCCTTCATGGCTTTTCATGCTTGAGAGCTCTTTCTCTCCAGTGATGAATAATATTCCATTGCCTGGATGCACCACAGTTTATTTATCCATTCACCTACTGAAAGATATTTGGGATGCTTCTACGTTTGAGCAATTGTGAATAAAGCTGCTATAAATTCCACGTGTAGATTTTTGTGCACTTTTAACTTTTCAGTTAACTTGGGTAAATATCGAGAAGTGTGATTGCTGAATTATATGCTAAAAGTATGTTTAGTTTTGTAAGAAACTGCTGAACTGTCTTCCAATCTGGCTGCATTCCCACTGGAAAAGAGGAGCTCCTATTGCTCTAATGCAGTGTACATCCTCATCAGCATTTGGTGTTGTCACTGTTTCTAATTTTGGTCATTCTGATACATATGTAGTGGCATCTGATTTTTGTTTAATTTGCAGTTCCCTAGGAGGCCTGGCGTGCTGCGATTCACGGGGTCGCAAAGAGTCAGACACGACTGAGCGACTGATCTGATCTGAACTATATATGACTTAGAGCATCTTTTTATATAATTACTTTCCATATAATTACCCATATATCTTCTTTTGTGAAGAGTCTTTTCAAGTCTTCGTTAATTTTTTAATGGGATTATTTTCTTATTGTTAAGATTGAGAGTTCTTTGTATATTTTAAATCATAGTCTTTCCTCAAATATGTGCTTTACAAACATTTCTGCCAGTCTGTGGCTTACCTTTTCATTCTTTTGATATTGGCTCCTGTAGAAGAGAAAGTATTCATTTTAATGAAGCCCAGTTTTGTCATTTCTTTGTTTTATCATGACTTTGGTGTTGTATCTAAAATGTTCTCATCATACGCTAGGTCATCTAGGTCTCTCCTGTGTTATCTTCTAGGAGTTTTATAGTTTTGTGTCTTACATTTAGGTCTCTGGTTCATTTTGAGTTAATTTTTGTGAAGGGTATAAGGTCTCTGGGTAAATTCTTTGTCTTTTTTGCATGTGGATGTCCAGTTGTACCAAGACAATTTGTTGAAAAGACAGTCTTTGCTCCAATGTGTTGTGTTTGCTCCCTTGTCAATGATGAGTTGATTATATTTACATGAAACACTAAAAGATTTCTATTGGTCTATTTGGAGAAGGCAATGGCAACCCACTCCAGTACTCTTGCCTGGAAAATCCCATGGACGGAGGAACCAGGTAGGCTGCAGTCCATGGTGTCACAAAGAATTGGCCATGACTGAGTGACTTCACTTTCCCTTTTCACTTTCATGCATTGGAGAAGGAAATGGCAACCCACTCCAGTGTTCTTGCCTGGAGAATCCCAGGGACAGATGAACCTGGTGGGCTGCCATCTATGGGGCCACACAGAGTCGGACACGACTGAAGTGACTTAGCAGCAGTAGCAGCATTGGTCTATTTGTCCATTCTTTTGCCACACCATACTATCTTGTCTGTGATTTTTAGTATGTCTCACAGGCAGACCTTGTTTCCTCAGACTTTGTTCTTCTTCAACAATAAGTTGGCTATTCTGGGTTTTGCACTTCTGTATATAAATCTCCAAATGAGTTCATCAATATTCATAAAATAACTCACTAGGATTTTGATTGGAGTTGCATGGAATCTACACATCAGTTTTGAGAAGAACTAACTTCTTAACAATAGTGAATCTTTCTATCCGTGAATGCAGTTATCTGTCCATTTATTTAGCTCTTTCTTGATCTCTTTCATCAGAGTTTTATAGTGTTTCTTATACAGATCTTGTACATATTTTGTTAAATTAATACTTCATTTTAGGAAGAGCTAATGTAAATTATAACTTTTTTAACTTCAAATTCTGCTTGTTCATTCTTGGTATATAGGAAATATAATCTTATAACTTTTGAAATCTAAATTTTATGATATAAAATATTTATTTTACCAGATGTCTACATTATGAAAGCTGATCATTGCCACATGTATATTGTTGCATATCAAAGTTTGCTTAAAATAATATTCAAGTAAGTTGGAAACAGTTTTTGTGAAAAGTCATTTTATAGATGACTAATTTTTTATTATTAAATATCAAACATTAACATTAAACACTATCAATATATTATGTTAAATATTTCACTAATTCATTATTATTCAGTGTTTATTATGACTATCATAATAAAATATTTAAGTTCTGAATTGGAGTCCCAGATTTACTACTTATTAGTTATATGACTTCTGACTCTCAGTTTTATCATCTGAAGTTTAAAATGGATTCTTATCCTGTGAGTGTTATGTAAGGACTGAATGAAGTAAAGTATGCTAAGATCTTAAAATTGTGCATGTAACCTAAAAAGATATCAACAAGAATTAATTGCTTTCCCGTACCATCACTACCAACACTGCTGCTGCTGCTGCTGCTCAGTAGCCTAGTGCCAGGAAATGAACACTGGAGGCAGGACCATGAGAACCAGCACTGCCCTAACTATTAATAAATGTATGACTTCAAGTGGGTCCAACCATTATTAGCCTCCTGGATGAACTAGATGACATATAGTTTTTTTTTCAGCTCTAAAGGTATACAAACACCTATGAGAAAATGTTATTATGTTAATGATTGGGCAAGAGAGCATATTGGCATAAGTAAATTATAATACAAGGAAAATATTTGTTGCTAAAATTTGAATTTCAGTTACATATGTGGAAAGCATATGTGTATGTTAAGTTGCTTCAGTTACATCCAACTCTTTGCGACCTCATGACTGTAGCCCACCTGGCTCCTCTCTTCATGGGATTCTCCACAAGAATAATGGAGTTGGCTGCCATGCTCTCCTCCAGGGAATCTTCCCAACCCAGGGATTGAATTCATGTCTCCTATCGCTTCTGCATTGCAGGCAGACTCTTTACTGCTGAGCCACTGTGGAAGCCCAGGTAGAAAGCAAAGAGAAACAAATACAGAATAATGATATAAGTATCAGTTTTTAAAAATGCATAGAAATCAGAAGGTCATTGATTTATTTATTTATGGACTCATTGATGAGTCCATAACATTCTTGAGTCATCCTTCAAGCACTTCGAGTTGTTTTCTACAACTTATTTTTATTATTTAGGCCATAAATTACCTCACCTGACTTCTATGTTTCTATTTTTCTAGTACACTATTTTTCCTTTCCAAAAGGAAGCACAGTGATTCACTATGGTTGTGTTGAATTTTGAATAATATCATGATAGTTTTCAACTGAAGCACTAAATATCCTAAATTTCTAACAATAGGGAAAGAGCTGAATAAATTGGAATGCACCCACTGGAAGAAATTCTACACAGTCATTTGGAGTAACAGTGACTGAGTAGGCAGTTCAGTTCAGTTCAGTCGCTCAGTCGTGTCCGACTCTTTGCGACCCCATGAATCGCAGCACGCCAGGCCTCCCTGTCCATCACCAACTCCCGGAGTTGACTCAGACTCACGTCCATCGAGTCGGTGATGCCATCCAGCTATCTCATCCTCTGTCGTCACCTTCCCCTCCTGCCCTCAATCCTTCCCAGCATCAGAGTCTTTTCCAATGAGTCAACTCTTCGCATGAGGTGGCCAAAGTACTGGAGCCTGCAAAAATATATCTGATATGTTGACTTCATATTAAGGGAGGACAAGCTGAACACAAAAGTGTATGTGTTGTCAAACAAAATTATACACATAAATGAATATGCCATAAACACTAATAATGGTTACAGTGAATTATTGACTTCATAGTAGTATTTTTCCTTACTGATAACTGGCATAATCTAATGTATTTATTTGCTGATAAAAAGTGAATGTTTAAAAAAAAAAAACTAAGATGTTAATATAAATAGTGGGAAATAAAGTTACTTTTAATGCCTAGGAGATTTGGTTTTAGACTCAATTTGATCTCTAATTAGCTGTTTGGCCTTAGAAAACCCACTTTACCTCTCAGAGCCTTCTTGAACTCACATTGACTCATTGACAAAATAAGTGGTTTAGAGTGAGGTTTCTTCTATTATTGACACTACATGAGGCTATAAATAAATGCCTACTATGTAGGTACTAATTAAATGAACAGTATTGATGTTGCCAACATACATTTAAATTAATTGCAAATTTGTGTTTTATGGTGAGTTATTAATGGCAACTTAAAAGGTAAAGGGAATTATATACAAAGTTAGCAAATATTTCCAGCCCATCAGCTGGTATTACTTGGGATTGAAGTAAATAATTTTGAATTATCAAGGCAATGGCACCCCACTCCAGTACTTTTGCCTGGAAAATCCCATGGATGGAGAAGCCTGGTAGGCTGCAGTCCATGGGGTCGCTAGGAGTCGGACACGACTGAGCGACTTCACTTTATTTTTTCACTTTCATGCATTGGAGAAGGAAATGGCAACCCACTCCAGTTTTCTTGCCTGGAGAATCCCAGGGACTGGGGAGCCTGGTGGGCTGCCATCTATGGGGTCACACAGAGTCGGACATGACTGAAGCGACTTAGCAGCAGCAGCAGCATGGTTAAAACATATCAGGACTTCCCTAGTGGCTCAGATGGTAAAGCATCTGCCTACAATGCGGGAGACCCGGCTTCAATCCCTGGGTTAGGAAGATCTCCTGGAGAAGGAAATGGCAACCCACTCCAGTATTCTTGCCTGGAAAATCCCATGGACAGACGAGACTGGTAGGCTACAGTCCATGGGGTCACAAAGAGTCAGACATGACTGAGTGACTTCAATTTCTTTCAAGACATAGCAAGGGGATTCCCAGGTGCCTCAGTGGTAAAGAACCCACCTGCCAATGCAGGAGAAACAGGAGACTCAGGTTCAATCCCTGAGTTGGTACGATCCCCTGGAGGAAGAAATGGCAACCCATTCCAATATTCTTGCCTGGAGAAACCCGTAAACAGAAGAGCCTACAATCCACAGGTTAGCAAAGAGTCGGACATGACTGAGCATGCACACACACACACACACACACACACACACACTAACAAGGCATACCAAGGACTTAAGACATGGCCTCTATTAGGGTTCCACAAAATTCAGTATGAACTTTTATATTTAGTCTTTCTAAAGTTGTTGTGGTTGAAATCACAAGGAGCATCTACAAAAAGGAGTAAGTGAGAAAAAAGTTGTCCCTCTGTAATGGCAAATTGAAAAATAGAAGCTCCCCATTGGAGCTGATATGCCCCAATATATTGTGTGATTATGGTGTATGAGTCTGGACTATCCCTACAAGCCATCTGTTAAACCGTCTCATATACCCAACATATTGTTCTCTGAACTTGCACTCAGTAGTCCCAGCTCTGACCTTTCTCCTTTCACCAAATTATTCTCAAATAAGCATTTTCTTTTATTTTCCTTTAAGCTGGATTTGAAGTCAATTCAGCAGTTTTATTGATTAGTGTTTTCATAATTTTCTTTTTATTATCAATCTTCATCTTGAAATTTAGGTTTCTCCTATCCTTTAATTAAAATGTAATTTCTAACAGTAGAGTACAACTCATTTAGTGTGTAGTCTGGTGAGCTACAGCTAATATTTGTGTATCCACTACTATAATCATTATAATAACTATGTCTTTATTAGCAAAAAAAAATTCCTCCCCTACGTCCTTTTCAATTCAATACTTTTCTCCATCCCTACCCTGGCAATCACTGGTCTATTTTTGTTTTGTTTTTAATCTCTGTAGTTTTTCCCTTCTAAGAATGTTATACAAATGAAACAATGTATTTTGAGGTTAATTTCTTTCATATAGTAAAATGCATTTAAAATCTCTTCCTGTTGTTGCATGTATCAATAGGTCATTTTATTTTTATTGATGAGTAGTATTCTTTTGTATGGAAGTACTGAGTTTGTTAAAGCATTTCCTGGTTAAAGGACATTCTTGTTACTTCCAGAAATGGGCAATTATGATAAAACTGTTGTAAGAATTCATTTACAGGTATTTGTGTGAACACAAGTTTTCGTTTCAATTTCTTTCCCAATATCTAGGACTGTGATTGCTAGGTCATATGCTACATGTCTGTTAGCCTTTATAAGAAGTTGCCAAACTGTTTTCCAAAGTGGCTACACTGTTTTATATTCCTAATAGCAATATGCAAAAACTTAATCAAGTCTTGTCTTTTCCTATCTTTTTCTTCTCTAAAGCATTGTAGTAAATATGTACTGGAATGTCATTATAATTTTGTGTTTCCCTAATGAGTAACATCTTCTCATGTGGAGTATTTGTTCAAAAATTTTGCCAATTTTTTGGTTACATTCTTTTCATTGAATTTTGTGATTTTCATATTTTGAATGTGAGTTCTTTAACAGGTATACAATGTGTACATATTTTCTCTGAATATCTGGCTTTTCCTTCCATTTTCTGAAAGTGTCTTCTAAATGTGATTGTTAACTTTGATGAAATCCAATTTCATTTTTTTTTTAATTTTATAAGTTATGCTTTTAATCATACCTAAGAAATCTTGGTCTGATTCAAGGTTACAAAGATCATGTTTTATTCTAGTAGTATTTTATTTTACATTTAGGTCTATGATCTATTTTGACTTAGTTTTTGCAGAGATTGTAATGTATGGGTTGAGGTTTTGTTTGTTTGGTTTTGTTTTTTCATATATTTGTCCAATTGTCCCAGTATCACTTGTCAAAAAAATTATATATTCGATTTCGAATTGTCTACATATCTTTTACTGAACATTAACTGACCGTGTATGTTGAGTCCTGTTCCATTTATTTTTTCCATTCCTTCTATTATTCTCTTCTCCTTTTATCTATATTTTCACTGATACCACTTTGTTGTGATAACTGTAGCTTTGTAGTAAGCCTTGATATTAGGTAGAATAAGTCCTCCTGTCTTTTTTTTTCTCTCAAAACTGTTTTGGTTATTCTTGTTCTTTGACTTTTCTGTATACATTTTACAAAAAGTCTATAGATTTTTATTAAAAAAGTCCTGCTGATATCATGGTAGGTATTATGTTAAATCTATAAATCAGTTTAGGGAAGAACTGGTATCTTAACAATATTGACTTTTCCAATCCAGGAATAATGCATATTTATGGATCTATTTATTAAGGTTTTTTTTTTTTTTTTTTACTTCCATCAGTGTTTTGTTGTGTTAACATCTAAACAGTATTCATATTCTGTAAACAAAACAAAACAAACGATGTTTAATGATTTTATCACTATGTAAAGACATTTTTTACTTAAATTACCAAATATATTTTACTATAGAAACATATGTATACTTTACATATATAGATGTTATATCTTGAAATGTTATTAAGCTCATTTATCAATTTCAGCATCTTTTTTGTATATTATGTGAGAATTTCTATGCAAAGAATCATGTTGTCTACAGTTTTTCCTTTTTTTTTCCTCACTCTGTATCCTTTTTATTTCCTTTTCTTGTCTTGTTGCACTAGCTAGGGCTTCTAGCATGATGCTAAATAGAAATGGTGAGACTGGACTTCCTTGCCTTTTTCCTAACATAAAGGAAAGCATTCAGCTTTTCGCCATTAAGTATGATGTTAGTTGCGGGACTTTGTAGATAGACTGTCACATTGAGGAATGAATGGATAATAATTTTTTTTCTAAGGAACAGAGCTTGAAATAAATCCAATTACATAGTTTTCAGATTTGACTATGCTTGACTGTCTTGCATTTTGCATGCCCTATCTGTTCATGGTAGCCATCTTTAACATTTATGGTAATGAATACAGCCAAACTAATGGCTCATTCATATTAGTGGTAGGGAAAATGAAAATGAGGATTTTTCCCCCTATGTTTTCAGCATGGTAACATCTTAATTGGAGACATTTCTTCTCATCTTACATTTATTAGGTGTTTAATATTCTGATATGCAGAGGTTTTCTTTTTCAGCCCCGTATCTAAATTTCAGTTTTAAAATGTTGTTCTTTCATTCAAGTCCCCATCTATAATCCCTATGTAACAGGCAAGGACATTTGGTTTAGATATTTGATAGCTTTTTCATAACCCTTAAACCCTTATTTCTTAATTGTCCAGTTTTATTATTAAATCTCTTCTGTGTGAGAAGTTGCATATCTATTACATTCTGATAGTCTCTTGCCGGTTATAATAGATACAATTTATTGTTAAGATTTTTATTGGTGATTAATTTTATTTCCTAAATAGATGTTGCCTTTCTCTACTCTCACTATCATTTGATTTAAATATTTATAATATTTTTAATTGACTATGACAGTAGCCTTTTAACAACTGTGAATTGTGATTACCTCATATCTGTCCTTAATATGATCCTAGATATAAAGCAAAATGTGAAAACTTCACTAACGAACTTAGGAAATAAGCAAACATATTACCACAGCTTTCAAAGTCTTTTGTGATCTAACTCTCGAATACTTGAATACTTACCTGGCCACAATTTCCAGTTTACTTGCCCAAATAGATCCCATGTTCTGGACAAACTGAGTGACATACTTTTTTATTCATAGCATTGCATTTCCCACTTCTATAGCATTATTGTTGCTTTGCATAGAGTATCTATTTTTTTTGTGCTCATCCTTTAAAACAAGTTACCTGAACACTTCTCAACACTTCATACATAGCTTTTTTATGTAACCATGTGTGTTTTAAAAACCTGCGTATGTGTTATTTGTCACACCACACTAAAGCCTTTTTGAGGGCTGCACTTGTTCCTATTTTCCTTGTATTTTTAAAGCCATAGATACAGTATTAGCTTATAATGAGTAAGTAATTTAGTAAGTTCTTGTTTCATGTTTAAGTTCAATAAATACTCATGATTTTCTTGCAATTTAAAAAATACATTTCCTCTTAAAATAGTCCAGCCATAGATTAGGAAGGAGAAAATAATTTTCTCTGAGTCTCAAAATACTCTGAAAAAGTCAACAATCATAAAGTTTTTCTCCATATTAACTTCTTTCTTAGAAATTGAAATTGAAAATGTCATTTTCATGGACCTAATGACATATTTGACTTAGAGACAAGTAAAGTTTCTCGAAAACATTTTTTTTTTTTTAACTGTGTTGTTGAATACAAGGAATTTCCTTGGAACCTTTGAGCCTATCTAATCCCATGAACTTCAAAGTTATTTCAACTTTACATCAACCAGTAAAGGTATGAACAAAAATGAAAATGTAGTCACCAGACTTGAACCGGCATTCTCTGGACAAAATGGACTTTATGAATTCTAGCCAATTTGCCTATTCCTTCTTAGAAACTAAAAGATGTAAATTTATTTTCAGAAGAAAGCATTACAAAGTTTTAACTACACATTTATCAGTGACGTGTTAAAGTTACACAAGGAACACAACACCCATTTTGTTCACTAGCTCCCCTTTGGTCACACAGCACGTGAAGAACATTTACCCAACGTTTTGATCCTGGCTTCTCATGGCTGATGCAAAATGCAGATGTAGAATTCTGCTGTGCTTAGAAATTAGGTAACTAATCTTTAGTGCAAATCAAAATTGTTTTATTAACTTTGACTGTAACTGCTGTGAACTAGAAAACGTTTACAATCCTAGAGAGATTAGCTGTTTCTTTCTGAAAGTCTGAAATCATTCCTTTAATTTATCTCATTTGTAGTTGCACATATTATTTATTTATGCAATCATATCCAATTTTAGCTATCCAATATTTTAAATAGAAAAAAAAAAAGCTTGGGTAATGTGCATACCTCATATTCAAACTTATTGTTGTGATATATCACTTATCTTCTGTATTTTTTATGTATATATGTAAGTGTTCTACAAGTATTTGTATTAAGATCAATGTATTTTTTTAGCTCAGTGAATTATTTTCTGTAACAATTGTTTTATTAGGAACAAAGATCCTGAGGAATTTATCAAGCTAGGACATAGAAGAGATGTTTTATTATACTTTTGTTGAACTGTGTTCTTTTAATGTAACAATTACTCTGTGCAGAATTCTAAACTCTTTGACCATTTGCATACTTAACCTGAACCTTGTCAAGTGTGACCCCTTACAATGGAGGGTATTTTTCTCCCCAGAGTCAGCATATTGTCTCAATTTCTTCTGTCCCACACTTCCTTTCTATTTCAGTGCCTAGAATTCATAAACAGCTCTATATTTGTTCCTCATACCTTGAAGCTTCTATGTTTACATATGTATTGATGAGTGAGATAGTAAGAGAGACAGCGTGAGACACATGGATTGGAAAGAAGAAAGATTTTTCATTTAGAGATTCCTGGATCCAATAACTCCTCTGGAAACACAGAGAAAGAAATATAAGTTTAGCCACTTCAGTGGCTTTCTGAGAGATCTATTCACTAATGACACATGCTCCTTTGCATGTGTACAAGTAGTATGTTTAAAAGGTCTCATGACCACCACTTCTTAGGAAATTATAGACCAGTAATAGTCCTTGTCCAGAGAAGGCAATGGCAACCCACTCCAGTACTCTTGCCTGGAAAATCCCATGGACCGGAGGGGCCTGGTGGGCTGCAGTCAATGGGGTCGCTAGGAGTCACACACGACTGAGCACTTCACTTTCACTTTTCACCTTCCTGCATTGGAGAAGGCAATGGCAACCCACTCCAGTGTTCTTGCCTGGAGAATCCCATGGACGGGGGAGCCTGGTGGGCTGCCGTCTATGGGGTCACACAGAGTCGGACACGACTGGAGCGACTTAGCAGCAGCAGCAATAGTCCTTATCCATGAGGTTTCTTGCAATGTCATGATTTTTGCAGTCATATGTGGGACATCATAAGAGAAAGAAAATGGGAAATGAAGTGTGTAAAAGAGAGTAAAATGGAATCAAGTACAGCAAAATGAATTAAATCATGTTTTTCATTGTATGTCAACCATTGAGAGGGTGAGAAGAGAGTGACAATTTAAAAAGACATTTTGAGAGGGGAGGCAATTTTTATAATGTCATTTATGCTAATATACAAGTATTCAAAGTTTAAATGTACACTGACTATGTTAAAAATCAACCAAAAAAATGCATTCTTATGAAAACAACAGACGTTTGTGTTTAGTCTGAGAAAGCCACATAAGAAAGCGGCAGTGTATCAGAATCTAACCTGATGAACACATTGCAGTTATTTGCTTTTTTCTTTATTAGTTATCAAATGACTTCCAAAATTGATGCCTCTGGCTACTGAGAGGACAATTCTAAGCCTGAAAACCACAAGCCAGTGATAGCTCCCTCAGCCAAAATGCAGAACTAGGTATTGATGTGAATCATTCCATAATTCAAGAAAACTAAGCACGTATCTCACGAATCTGTCATCTGAAAACCAAAGATGACCTTTATGGAAAGCACAGCTAACGAGGAAGGCTTCACTGATTATATGACATATTGGGACAATGGAGCATGAGGAGGGTTCAGAAGTATGTGCTTTTCTGGTTAACACAAGAAAATGAGGGAAACTAGACAAGTGAAAATAGAATGAGAGAAAATGATGTATCATCAGAGAAATAACATGTAGACAGAAACACAAGTGTAAGGCAAATGTGTAGAGAAAGCTTAGGTGGTCTGCCAATGGTGAAAAATATAGCTCACAAATTACTTGGAAACAGATCATGTACAAAATTGCTTGTAATTATAGTTAATGTTTGGGGTATTTACGATTTCATTCCAATACTTCAAACGTTTCAATTGCACTCCCCCCATGTCTCACTGAGTTAATAAATATTTTTTGAAGGTACACTACATGCCAGATAAAGTAGTTGGTGCAAGGGTGAACAAAACAGAAAGAACTGAGTTCTGTGGTATTATATCAGGGAAATTCCTAGGGTAAGAATTTTAGAAGTCTATTACTTTCAGATTGCTTCATAAGAATTACCACAAACTTAGCAGCTGGAAGCAACATGAGTTTATTTTCTCACTTTCCATTTATCAGAAGTTCAGACACAGGTTAATTGGTTTCTCTGCTGAGGATCTTATAAGACTGAAATCAACATGTTGACTGTCTTCAGTCTCATTTAAACCCCAGAGTCCTTTCCTAAGCTCAGTCAAATTACTGACAGAATTCAGTTCCTGCGGTTGTAGGACTGAGGTCACCTGTGGCTCTTTGCAAAGGCGATTCCTAATACTATGGCCTTTTCGGACAAGCAGAGGAACTTTTCTGATACTTCACATTCTTTTAAGGGTTTATCTGGCTAAGTCAAGACCACCCAGGATAATTTCCCTTTGTATGAATTTTATCTCATCATATCTATAGTTATTAATCACACTCAAAGAAAGGTATTTAGAGGGCAAGTCATTTTTGGATAATTTTTGAATTTTGCAAATCACAACAGCTTCCCTGAGGAAGTAATATGAAACCTGAGACCTAAGAAGCCTTAGAGTTATGAAGGCAACAATGGAATAGGTTTACAACCTGGATGTAGGAAAGACCAAAGAGAATCTAAGAAACTTGAAGAAGCTCAGCTTAGCTTTGGGAAGGAAATCTACACATCATAAGAAAGTTAACAAAAGCATGCATGATTGTAGTACCATAATGTATTTCCTATCTCATTTATCACAACTTACAGCTTTGAACTCTATACCTGAGTTACACTAGATTTTATCTTTTCTTTTATGCACTTATAGCCAACTTTGTTTAGTTATTAAAAGCACTGGGCCTTCCCTTACCCTAGTCCTAGTATGACTTCTTAACAGAAGACTAACTAAATGGATATGAATGCAGAGTTTCAAAGAATCGAAAGGAGAGATAAGAAAGCCTTCCTCAGTGATCAGTGCAAAGAAATGGAGAAAAATAATAGAATAGGAAAGACTAGATATCTCTTCAAGAATATTAGAGATACCAAAGGAAAATTTCATGCAAAGATGGGTTCAATAAAGGACAGAAATGGTATGGACCTAACAGAAGCAGAAGATCTTAAGAAGAGGTGACAAGAATACACAGAAGAACTATACAAAAAAGATCTTCATGATCACGACGGTGTGATCACTCACCTAGAGCCAGACATCCTGGAATGTGAAGACAAGTGGGCCTTAGGAAGCATCACTACAAACAAAGCTGGTGGAGGGGATGGAATTCCAGTGGAGCTATTGCAACTCCTGAAAGATGATGCTATGAAAGTGCTACACTCAATATGCCAGCAAATTTGGAAAACTCAGCAGTGGCCATAGGACTGGAAAAGGTCAATTTTCATTCCAATCCCAAGAAAGGCAATGCCAAAGAATGCTCAAACTATCACAAAATTGCACTTATCTCACACTAAAAAAGCAATGCTGAAAAGTCTCCAAGCCAGGCTTCAACAATACGTGAACCATGAACTTCCAGATGTTCAAGCTGGTTATAGAAAAGGCAGAGGAACCAGAGATCAAATTGCCAACATCCGCTGGATCATGGAAAAAGCAAGAGAGTTCCAGAAAATCATCTATTTCTGCTTTATTGACTATGCCAAAGCCTTTGACTGTGTGGATCACAATAAACTGTAGAAAATTCTAAAAGATATGGCAATACCAGACCACTTGACCTGCCTCTTGAGAAATCTGTATTCAGGTTAAGAAACAACAGTTAGAACTGGTCATGAAACAACAGACTGGTTCCAAATAGGAAAAGGAGTACATCAAGGCTGTATATTGTCACCCTGCTTATTTAACTTATATGCATAGTACATCATGAGAAACACTGGGCTAGATGAAGCACAAGCTGGAATCAAGATTGCCGGGAGAAATATCAATAACCTCAGATATGCAGATGACATCACCCTTGTGGCAGAAAGTGAAGAATAACTAAAGAGCCTCTTGATGCAAGTGAAAAAGGAGAGTGAAAATGTTGGCTTAAAGTTCAACATTCAGAAAACTAAGATCATGGTTTCCAGTCCCATCATTTCATGGCAAATAGGCGGGAAACAGTGACAGACTTTATTTTGGGGGGCTCGCAAATCACTGCCGAGGGTGATTGCAGCCATGAAATTAAAAGACACTTACTCCTTGGAAGGAAAATTATGACCAACCTAGACAGCATATTAAAAAGCATAGATATTACTTTGCCAACAAAGGTCTGTTTAGTCAAGGCTATGTTTTATCCAGTAGTCATGTATGGATGTGAGAGTTGGACTATAAAGAAAGCTGAGCCCCAAAGAATTGATGCTTTTGAACTGAGGTGTTGGAGAAGACTCTTGAGAGTCCCTTGGACTGCAAGGAGATCCAACCAGACTATTCTAAAGGAGATCAGTCCTGAGTGTTCATTGGAAGGACTGATGCTGAAGCTGAAATTCCAATACTTTGGCCACCTGATGCAAAGAGCTGACTCATTTGAAAAGACCCTGATGTTGGGAAAGATTGAAAGCAGGAGGAGAAGGGGATGACAGAGGATGAGATGGTTGGATGACATCACCAACTCAATGGACATGAGTTTGAGTAAAGTCTGGGAGCTGGTGATGGACAAGGAGGCCATACTGCAGTGCATGGGGTTGCAAAGAGTTGGACACGACTGAGCGACTGAACTGAACTTGAACTAAACGGAGATTAGAACGTTGACTAGGAATCATTGTGATAAAATGATGAACCTCCAAATATAAGTCAAGTGCCATTGTTCTGTATTCTTTTAGCACACTGTAAGACCATGTAATATCTATTACATATCATGAGATTGCAACTGTCCATTTTGCTTTGCCCAAGCAAATATAAAATCTGGGAGCACTGTTATATCCTTATTGCCTAGCTCAATTAGATCAAGTAAGAGATGCTGAATGAGGGTGATGATGATGATGATGATGATAACAATGATGACCTGAGGAATGAGAGCAGAATTATGAACAGATTTTAAAGAAAGGATCAAATTATTTAGCATGAAGCACTATACAAATGTATTTCCTTATTTTACTCCATTTTAGCAATGAGCTAAGAACAAAGCTCAATCATGTTATTTCTGGTCATGAAGACAGCTGTGTATATGTTCAGAACTGAGGAAAGAATTATATGTAGGGATACATATTTAAGTTGAAGGTCTTTACATTTGGAATGTATGTAAATAAGCCAATATCATGCATAGTTTTTTTTTAATCCGAAGCAGCTAAAAAGCTAGAATTCTACTGAAGAGACACAATGCTTATAACTTGATGTGAATATAAGCATGATTAAGAACATTTCATTGACTCCTCTCTGTCTTAGCTTCACTTTTCTCTATGACAATCAATGAATAGCACACAAGTTTCAATTTTTGATAAGGTTTGACATTATACTGATTGAGTTAAGGAAAAATACTTAAAGTCTTTAATAGTAGTAATAATCATTGCTCCCTCTGGAGCAGTTATTATTCTTTTTTCCTTCCCTAAAGCTTTGAGAATTAAAGTAATTCTATCAGTCAAAATATTTTGTGATCAGATTTAGAGTCTATAACATTTGGGGAGACTCAGAACCAACATCTGTCAGCCAGTGAGCATTTGTTCTATGACCATGACTAATGAAGTATATTCAAAGCCAAGTATTAATGACATGGTAAGACAAGAATACATTGATAGTAATTGTTTTAAACTCTAGACTTGGATGTCCTTTTACCAAACATTTCTTAATCAAATTCACGTGACCTAAAATGTCTACTTATTCATGTAACACTGACATATCCATATCTATTTTAAGAAATATGAACTGTTGGATATTGTAAAATGTTTTCTATATTTTCAATTGTGTTAGTTTCCAAGGGTTGCCAGAACAAATAGTTACAGACTAGGGAGGCTTAGAGCAATAAGGATTTATTCTTTTACACTTCTGGATGCTTGAAGTTCAAAACTAATGTGTCAGTAGGATTATGTTCCCTCTAAAGGCTCTAGAGAAGAAATCTTCCTTTCTGCTTTCAAATTCTGTTGGCTCCAGGTTGACCTTGACATTCCTTGTCTTATAGCCACATTATTCCTATCTTTACCTCTGCCATCATAGGGACTTTTTCTCCTTTGTATGTCCTCATATGACCTTATAAGGACACCAGTGTTTGAATTCACATAGTATCTTAATTCACTATGATCTCACCTTAGCTAACTACATCTAACAAATAGTAACTAACTAAATTTCCTATATTAAAGTAAGGTCACATTCTAGGGCTCAAGGTAGACATGTATTTTGGGGGACTACTATTTAACCCCATACATCAGTGTATAAATTTTTCATTATCCTTCACAGAGGTGGTGTACATTTTAAATTTCTTTAATATTTACCTGTCATTTCAGGAATTTACCATTTTAAAAATTTTGTGATCAGTGGTATATTTTTCAATTACATTCTCTTAATGTTTGTATTTAACTTGAATATATTTAGTAAGTATCCATTTATATTTATTTGAAGAGTTTATTTTGATTATATAATATCTGTATTGTGTACAATTACACAGTGATACTTATAAATAATGTTCTGCCTGATGTAACACTCATCTTTTTATTCTCTAAGAATGCCAGTCACTTTTCTGGGAAATGAATAGTAAGCAAGATGGCTATTTTGTTTTATTTTGCTCCGTACTTTAGCTCTTAAAAACATCAATTTTCCCTTTACTTTGCACGCTTTTATGTGTTTCCTCATAAGAATATCTTGTAGTTCTATCAATTCAAGCTCTGCAGGAAGCAGACACCAAGACATTAGGTAAGATTCCAAGACAAGGGATAAGAGATTGGGAGAGCACCTGTGAAAGATAAAGGAGGAACAAGAGGCAGGGACTTTATAGCCTTCATAGCATGATGTAGGTACAGAACATGTGAAAGAAGAAAACACAGGAAAGATGAGTTATGAAGTCTTGGATGAACAGTACAGTTCTGAAAATGTCAACCGGACTGGTGAGGAATATCCAAGTGGAAATTACTCACTGGAGGAGTTCCATGTCAGATAGGAATGAATCAGCTCTAAAACCCCCTACTATGCTGACTCAGTTGCTCAATCATGTCTGACTCTTTGTAATCCCATGAACTGTAGCCCACCAGGCTCCTCTGTCCATGGGATTTACCAGGAAAAAATACTGGAGTGGGTTGTCATTTCCTTCTCCAGGGACTACTATGATTAGCCATTGGTTATAGGCAGCTGGTGGGGTGATGGCAGTGTAGCTTCATTATGAATACTGTTGCAGAAGATGGAGCTAAAGGCTGGCATAAAACTATACACCCTGTTGCATACAGGGCTGTCATAAAACTATACACCTCTCTTGAATGAGCTCTAAGCAGTGTATCTCCATGTCCAGCCTGGTCCATCTCTTGCTTCACACAGGTCCATTGCTCTCTACATTTGGGGAACAATTCCTTGACGGTTTTCAAGTACATTTCTTTCTGAGGAGAATCTTAAAGAAGGAAATAAATGGACTGAACTGCAGCCTTCATCGCTGCAACTGGTCTCATGTTTGCAACTGGTATTCCGATTTTTCCTCTTCTTCAATCTACTCCTCAACCTCTACTATCACTTTGGCAGGTAAGGGAGGTTTGCCTGGTGGTGTAACCCAAATCTTCATTCATCAAGAATGTGAACACAAGGTAATTATGGCTTTTCAGGCCAAGTTGCAGCACATGTCCATTAAGAGTTACAACTGGTCAGGCCAATGCCATGAGTCACTCAAGCAGATCACATGAGTTTCAGGTTTATCTATTATGTAATTATGTTATGAAAAGGAAAAAGATATGACACTGAAAGATGAACCCCCAAAGTCAGTAATACCCAGTATATTACTGGAGAAGAACAGAGAAATAGCTTCAGAAAAAAAAGAGGCTGAGCCAAAGCAGAAATGATGCCTAACTGTGGATGTGTCTGGTGGTGAAAGCAAAGTCTGATGTTGTAAAGAACAATATTGCATAGGAACCTGAAATGTTAGGTCCATAAATCAAGGTGACTGGAAGTGGTCAAACAGGAGATGGCAAGAGTGAACATAGACCTTTTATGAGGAGAAGGGGATGACAAAGGATGAGATGGTTGGATTGCATCACTGATTCAAAGGACATGAGTTTGAGAAAGCTCAGGGAGTTGGTGAAGGACAGGGAAGTCTGGCATGCTACAGTCCATGTGGTCACAAAGAGTCAGACATGACTGAGCAACTGAACTGAATTGAACTAAACTAAAATGGACCAGAATGAGAGAATTTAATTCAGATGACCCTTATATCTACTACTGTGGGCAAGAATCCCTTAGAAGACATGGAATAGTTCATAGTCAACAAGAGTCTGCAATGCGGTACTTGGATGTAATCTCAAAAACAACAAAATGATCTCAGTCCATTTCCAAGGCAAACCACTCAATTTCACAGTAATCCAAGTCTATGCCCCAACACTAACGCTGAAGAACCTGAAGTAGAATGGTTCTATTAAGACCTCCAAGACCTTCTAGAACTAACACCAAAAAAAAAAAAAAAAATGTCCTTTTCATCATAAGGAACTGGAATGTAAAAATTGGAAGTCAAGGGTTATCCAGAGTAACAGGCAAGTTTCACCTTGGAGGACAAAATGAAGCAGAGGAAAGGCTAGCAGAATTTTGCCAAGAGAGCACAATGGTTGTAGTAAACACCTTCTTCCAACAACACAAAAGATGACTTCATACAGGGGCATCACCAGATGGTCAATACCCAAATCAGATTGATTATATTCTTTGCTGCCGAAAATGGAGAAGCTCTATACAATCAGCAAAACAAGACCTGATGCTGACTGTGGCTCATATCATGAATTACTTGTTGCAAAATTCGAACTTAAATTGAACAAAGCAGGGAAAACCACTAGACCATTTAGGTATGACCCAAATCAAATCCGTTATGATTATATAGTGGAAGTGACAAAGAGATTCAGGGGTTTAGATCTTATAGAGTGCCAGAAGAATGATGGACGGAGGTGTGGAACATTGTACAGGAGGCAGGGATCAAGACCATCTGGAAGAAAAGGAAATGCAAAAAGGCAACATGGTTATCTGAGGAGACCTTACAAATAGCTCAGAAAAGAAAAGAAGCTAAAGGGAAGAAGAAAAGGAAAAATATACCCATATGAATGCAGAGTTCCAAAGAATAGCAAGGAGAGATAAGAAAGCCTTTCTAAGTGATCAGTGCAAAGAAATAGAGGAAAACAATAGAATGAGAAAGACTGCAATCTCTTCAAGAAAATTAGAGATACCGAGGGAACATTTCATGCAAAGATGGGCTCAATAAAGGACAGAAATGGTATGGACCTAACAGAAGCAGAAGATATTAAGAAGAAGTGGCAAGAATACACAGAAGAACTGTACAGAAAAGATCTTCACGACCCAGATAATCACGATGGTGTGATCACTGACCTAGAGCCAGACATCCAGGAATGTGAAGTAAAGTGGACCATAGGAAGAATTACTATGAACAAATGTAGCGGATGTGATGAAATTCCAGCTGAGTTATTCCAAATCCTAAAAGATGATGCTGTTAAAGTGTTCCACTTAATATGCCAGCAAATTTGGAAAACTTAGCAGTGGCCACAGGACTGGAAAGGTCAGTTTTCATTCCAATAATAAAGAAAGGCAATGCCAAAGGATGTTCAAACTACTGCATAATAGCACTCATTGCACATACTAGCAAGGTAAGGCTCAAAATCCTTCAAGATAGATTTCAACAGTATGTGAACAGAGAACTTCCAGATGTACAAACTGAATTTAGAAAAGGCAGAGGGACCAGAGATCAGATTGCCAACATCTGTTGGATCATAGAAAAAGCTAGAGAATCCCAGAAAAAAACATCTGCTTCTTCTTCACTGTGTAAAGGCTTTGACTCTGTGTATATCAATACGCTGTGGAAAATTCTTAAAGAGATGGGGATATCAGACCACTTTACCTGCTTCCTGAGAAATCTGTATGCAGGTCAAGAAGTAACAGTTAGAACTGGACATGGAAAAATGGACTGGTTCAAAATTGGGAAAGAAGTATGTCAAGGCTGTATATTATCACCCTGCTTATTTAACTTACATGCAGTGTACATCATGAAAAATGCCAGACTGAATGAGGCTCAAGGTGGAATCAAAATTGCTGGGAGAAATATCAATAACCTCAGATATGCAGATGACAGTGCCCTTTTGGCAGAAAGTAAAGAGGAACTAAAGAGCCTCTTTATGAAAGTGAAAGAGGAGAGTGAAAAACCTGGCTTAAAACTTAACGTTCGGAAAATGAAGATCCTGGCATCTGGTCCCATCACTTCACAGCAAATGGGGGAAAATGGAAACAGTGGCAGACTTCATTTTTTTGGGCTCCAGAAACACTGCAGATGGTGACTGCAGCCATGAAATTAAAATATGGTTGCTCCTTGGAAGAAAAGCTATGACAAACCTAGACAGCCTATTAAAGAGACATCATTTTGCCAGTAAAGATCTGTATAGTCAAAGCTGTGGTTTTTCCAGCAGTCATGTACCGAAGTGAGAAATGGACCATAAAGAAGTCTGAGCACTGAAGAATTGATTCTTTTCAACTGTGGTACTGGAGGAGACTCTTAAGAATACCTTTGATAGCTAGGAGATCAATCCAGTGAATCCTAAGGAAATCAGTCCTGAACACTCATTGAAAGGACTGATCCTCAAGCTGAAGCTCCAATACTTTGGCCACCTTATGTGAAGAGCCAACTCACTGGAAAAGACCCTGACACTGGGAAACACTGAAGACAGGAGGAGAAGGGGACAACTGAAGATGAGAAGGTTGGATGACATCACCAATTCAATGGATATGAGCCTGAACAAACTCTGGGTTATAGTAAGGACAGAGAAGCCTAGCCTGTTGCAGTTCATGGGGTCACAAAGAGTCGGACATGACTGAGCTACTGAACAACAACAATGATATATAAAAGATTTCTCAAAATCTCCTGCTGACTATGGTCGTTAAGGCTATGAAGACCATAAACCTCTGTTCTCTTAATTCTCAGTGGTGCCCTTTCTGTATCCTGATAAAAGCATGTCCTCCTTGGGGACTGGGACATCCAAATCTGCAGAACCCAGATTTGCAAGGATGGAAAATACCAAGTTCCTCAGGAGATTATTGAGAAAATGGTAAAATGAGTCACTCCTTTGCATACATGCTAAGTTGCTTCAGTTGAGTCTGAATCTTTGTGACCCTATGGACTATTGCCCACCATGGTTCTCTGTCCAGGGATTCTCCAGGCAATACTGGAGTGACTTGCCTTGCCCTCCTCCAGGTGATCTTCCTGACCCAGGGATCAAACCTGTGTCTCCTGTATTGTAAGCACATGCTTTACAGCTGAGCCAAGGCTATGCCTGAGTCACTCCTACTTGCACCTACCCCTTCCCCACCAATACCATATAATATTCTTACCAGGAACATAGGATTTTCTGATTTAATACACATACAACATCCTGAAGTATGGCTCCTGATCCTAGCAGTGACTTGCCTTCACAAGGGAACTTCTACCGAGCTATTCACAGATAGTTGTAGTGCTCTATGGAGCTGGAAACTTGTGGAAAGATAACACTTGATATGACCAGCTGGACTCATCCCCACAAGTCTTACACTGTCAAGGGAGTCCTCTTCTTAGTTGCTATGTTTTCTGTGGGGTCCCTGCCTGTGAAGCAGGCAATTCTGTGAGGCCCTGGAGAATGGTACCAACAGGTTGCCTTTATAGATGAGGAAGGGGTATGAGGTATTTGGCTTGTATCTCACTGTCTTGTTTCTGTATCCTCAAAGATTATTATTAATTATTACTATTTTATTGCCTTAGTACTGGTTTCTGTTGCTGGCAGGGTAAACATTCAGCAGCAATAGTGGTTAGATAGGCATCACTATATTCATGAGCCCATTGTGAAAATTCTGGAATAATCAATGAGGAGAGCTGACTAATGCCAATGGAAAGAGTCATTTTATCGTCTTGGTTTTTCAGTGCCCATTGAATGGAGGTTTCTTTCCGGTGGGCATGACACTGGCAGTGTTATATACCACTTAATATATGACTAGACCTATCTTATAGGTATCTTATTGGAGAAGGCGATGGCACCCCACTCCAGTACTCTTGCCTGGAAAATCCAATGGACGGAGGAGGCTGGTAGGCTGCAGTCCATGGAGTCGCAAAGAGTCAGACACGACTGAGTGACTTCACTTTCACTTTTCACTTTCATGCATTGGAGAAGGAAATGGCAACCCACTCCAGTGTTCTTGCCTGGAGAATCCCAGGGACAGGGGAGCCTGGTGGGCTGCCGTCTATGGGGTCGCACAGAGTCGGACACGACTGAAGCGACTTAGCAGCAGCATAGGTATCTTATAAGTATGGAATGTGTTCCTTTTAGAACACATAAAAAGCCTACCAAGCACTATAATTCTGTCTTTATGACCAGGAATGCCAAATGCAACAATTTGTGTTTTTCACTGCAGTTCAGTTGCTCAGTTGTGTCTGACTGTTTGCGACCCCATGTGATGCAGCACATCAGGCCTCCCTGTCATTCACCAACTCCCGGAGTTAACCCAAACTCATGTCCATTGAGTTTGTGAGGCCATCCAACCATCTCATCCTCTGCTGTCCCCTTCTCCTCCCACCTTCAACCTTTCCCAGAATCAGGGTCTTTTCAAATGAGTCAGTTCTTCATATCACATGGCCAAAGTATTGGAGTTTCAGCTTCAACATCAGTCCTTCCAATGAACACTCAGGACTGATCTCCTCTAAGATGGACTGGTTGGATCTCCTTGTAGTCCAAGGGACTCTCAAGAATTCTCCAACACCACAGTGCAAAAGCATCACTTCTTCGGCACTCAGATTACTTTACAGTCCAAGTCTCACATCCATACATGACCACTGGAAAAGCCATAGCCTTGACTAGATGGACCTTTGTTGGCAAAGTTATGTCTCTGCTTTTGAATATGCTATCTAGGTTGGTCATAACTTTCCTTCCAAGGAGTAAGTGTCTTTTAATTTCATGGCTGCAGTCACCATCTGCCGTGATTTGGGAGCCCCCCAAAATAAAGTCAGCCACGGTTTCCACTGTTTCCCAATTTATTTGCCATGCAGTGATGGAACCAGATGCCATGATCTTCGTTTTCTGAATGTTGAGCTTTAAGCCAACTTTTTCACTCTCCTCTTTCACATTCATCAAGAGGCCCTTTAGTTCTTCTTCACTTTCTGCCATGAGGCTGATGTCATCTGCATATCTGAGGTTACTGATATTTCTCCCAGAAATCTTGATTCCAGCTTGTGCTTCTTCCAGCCCAGCGTTTCTCATGATGTACTATGCATATAAGTTAAATAAGCAGGGTGAAAATATATAGCCTTGACGTACTCTTTTTCCTATTTGGAACCAGTCTATTGTTCCATATCCAGTTTTAACTGTTGCTTCTTGACCTGCATACAGATTTCTCAAGAGGTGGTCAAGTGGTCTGATATTCCCATCTTTTCAGAATTTTCCACTGTTTATTGTAATCCACACACGAAAAGGCTTTGGCATAGTCAATAAAGCTGAAATAGATATTTTTCTGGAACTCTCTTGCTTTTTTGATGATCCAGTGAATGTTGGCAATTTGATCTCTAGTTCCTCTGCCTTTTCTAAAACCAGCTTGAACATCTGGAACTTTAGGGTTCATGTATTGTTGAAGCCTGGCTTGGAGAATTTTCAACATTACTTTTCTAGCATGTGAGATGAGTGCAACTGGGCAGTAGTTTAAGCATTCTTTGGCATTGCCTTTCTTTGGGATTGGAATGAAAACTGACCTTTTCCAGTCCTGTGGCCACTGCTGAGTCTTCCAAATTTGCTGGCATATTGAGTGTAGCACTTTCACAGCATCATCTTTTAGGAGTTGAAATAGCTCCACTGGAATTCCATCACCTCCACTAGCTTTGTTCATAGCCATGCTTCCTAAGGCCCACTTGACTTCACATTCCAGGATGTCTAGCTCTAGGTGAGTGATCACACCATCATGATTATCTGGGTCATGAGATCTTTTTTGTATAGTTCTTCTGTGTATTCTTGCCACCTCTTCTTAATATCTTCTGCTTCTGTTAGGTCCATACCATTTCTGTCCATCTTTGCATGAAATGTTCCCTTGGTATCTCTAATATTCTTGAAGAGATCGCTAGTCTTTCCCATTCCATTGTTTTTCTCTATTTCTTTGCACTGATCACTGAGGAAGGCTTTCCTATCTCTCCTTGCTATTCTTTGGACTTCGCATTCAAATGGATATGTCTTCCCTTTTCTCCTTTGCTTTTTGCCTCTCTGTTACAGCTATTTGTAAGGCCTCTTCAGGTAGCCATTTTGTTTTTTTGCATTTCTTTCTCTTGGGGATGGTTTTAATCCCTGTCTCCTATACAATGTCACAAACCTCCTCCCATAGTTCCTCAGGCACTCTGTCTATCAATTCTAATTTTACTGGCACTGGAGCCATGAGTGTGATGCTGAGGGAGATACGCCACGTCCAAGCTAAGAGAAACCCCAGCAAGAAGGTAGGCGCTGAGAGAAGGCATCAGAGGGCAGACAGACTGAGACTACAATCACAGAAAACTAACCAATCTAATCACATGGACCACAGCCTTGTCTAATTCAATGAAACTAAGCCATGCCGTGTAAGGCCACCCAAGATGGATGGCTCATGGTGGAGAGTTCTGACAATATGTGGTCCACTGTAGAATGGAATTGCAAACCACTTCAGTATTCTTACCTTCAGAACCTCATGAACCTTATGAACAGGCAAAAAGATAGGACACTGAAAGATGAACTCCCCAGATCGGTAGATGCCCAATATGCTGCTGAGGATCAATGGAGAAATAACTCCAGAAAGAATGAAGAGACAGAGCCAAAGCAAAAACAACACCCAGCTGTGGATGTGACTGATGATAGAAGCAAGGTATGATGCTGTAAAGAGCAATATTGCATAGGAACCTGGAATGTTAGGTCCATCAGTCAAGGCAAATTGGAAGTGGTCAAACAGGAGATGCCAAGAGTGAACGTCAGCATTTTAGGAATCAGTGAACTAAAATGTACTGGAATGGGTGAATTTAACTCAAATGACCGTTATATCTACTACTGTGGGCAGGAATCCCTTAGAAGAAATGGAGTAGCCATCATGGTCAACAAGAGAATCTTAAATGCAGTACTTGGATGCAATCTCAAAAATGACAGAATGATCCCTGTTCATTTCCAAGGCAAACCATTCAATATCACAGTAATCCAAGTCCATGCCCCAACCAGTAATGCTGAAGAAGCTGAAGTTGAATGATTCTACGAAGACCTACAAAACCTTCTAGAACTAAAACCCCAAAAACTGTCCTTTTCATTATAGGGGACTGGAATGCAAAAGTAGGAAGTCAAGAAACATGTGGAGTAACAGGCAAATTTGGCCTTGGAATATGGAATGAAGCAGGGCAAAGACTAATAGAGTTTTGCCAAGAGAATGCACTGTTAATAGCAAACACCCTCTTCCAACAACACAAGAGAGGACTCTACACATGGATGTCACCAGATGGCCAACATTGAAATCAAATTGACTATATTCTTTGCAGCCAAAAATGGAGAAGCTGTATACAGTCGGCCAAAACAAGACCAGGAGCTGACTGTGGCTCAGATCATGAACTCCTTATTGCCAAATTCAGACTTAAATTGAAGAAAGTATGAAAAACCACTAGACCATTCAGATATGAGCTAAATCAAATCCCTTATGATTATTTGTGTTTTACTTTGGGACAGATATCCTATCACATCCCTGATCCCTGGACTCTTCAGTTTAATCAAGTGTCAAGTTCCTAAATCTTTGTAGGAAATCTCTCTAATCCTGTGGAACACGTATATCTTATTGAGACCTCTAATATACTAGCCAGGTTTTGCTTATTCTATCCAAAGAGCATGATGTCATCATTGCAATGGATCAATGTCTGTGGATGTCCAGATGGTCCAGAAGCTTTGGATTACAAGAGTAACAAGCTAATAGCTGTTGTTGTTTGTTGTCAGTAAGTCATGCTTACTCTTTTGTGACCCCATGAACTGTAGCCTTTCAGACTCCCCTGTCCATGGAATTTCCCAGGCAAGAATACTGGAGTGGGTTGCCATTTCCTGCTCCAGCAGATCTTCCTGACTCAGGGATTGAACCTGTGTCGCCTGCAGTGGCAGGCAGATTCTTTACCACTGAGCCACCAGGGAAGCCCAACAAGCTGACAGAGCCATGGGTAAAGATGCAAATAAACATGACCATTTTCATGTGAATACAAACTATTTCTGATCCTCTTTTCTGACCAAAACAGAAAAAAATTCATTCATCAAATCGGTGGCAACATATCATGTTATCACAGACTTTATGAAACTGTTCTAGCAAAATAACCACATCTGACAACACAGTTAAAGTCAGCACTGATATTTGGTTAAGCTTGCTGTCATCTACATTCATTCTCCAGCTTTTGTCCAGTTCTTGCAGCAACCATATTGGCAAATTAAAAAGGAGATATGATGTGGCCTCCATGTTTGCATCCTTTAAATTTCTGTATGTGGCACCAATTGCTGTCATTGTCTCTCAGATATGATTTTATTTTTGATTCACTGTCTTTTCCATAGTGCAGTTGAGGAGTGAGGGGAGTAACTGCAGAGGCTTCTTCTAATACTCCTTTGCTATGATACGTCTCATCACACATGCCAAACTTATACCAACTGCCAGGTTGTTGATCCAAATTATAGACTTGGGCACCAGGAAAATGACCTCCTGATTGGTCAGTAGACCTCCTACTCCTACTATAGAGTTTATCCAGATTTCTGTTCATCACCTGACCTCTGCAAACCTCCACTGTATCTATGGAAGGACAAGAGATCATGACAAAATGCTTTGGTTCAATACATAAGAATATCAGTTCAGACCTCATGTCCAAGAGCTTTCTAAATATATTTGACCCTCAAACAACATGGGTTTGAACTGTGTGAATCCACCTATATGTGGACTTTCTCAGTAAATACATTGGATTTGGAGATTTATGACAATTTGAAAAAACCTGGAGATGAACCACACAGACTCGAAATATCAAAATAATTAAGAAAATTTAGGTATGTCATGAATAAATACAATATATATTGATTGTAGTCTGTTTTGTAATTTGCTACCATCACGCAGATATAAATTGATTATAAAAAGTTAGAATTTATCAAAACTTGGGCATCTAAATACCTATAGACCAAACATGTTTCATACATAGTCAAGAGTGATGTAAGCAAATGTAAAAATGCAGTATTAGATTGTAATCGCATGAACTTATCTGTAGTACACACTGTGTGCATGGTATGCTAAGTCAATTCAGTCATGTCTGACTCTGTGCAGCCATATGGACCATAGTCCATCAGACTCCTCCATCCTTGCGATTCTCCAGGCAGCCATGGAGAATAATGGCGTGGGTTGCCATGCCCTTCTCCACATACTGTACTACTGCAGTAATTTCATAGCCGCTTCCTGTTTCTAACCTGGTGAGACCAAGTGTTGCAAGTGTCTGCTTAAAATGACTGTGACTACACTAATCATCATCTCGTGAGCAGTTTGTCTCCCCAGTAAATTGTGTATCAACAGTCAAAAGCAATCTCTCTCATTTCTCGTGTATATTTTCATCTCATTTAGTGCAATACTGTCAACCTTGAGCAACACTGCTGTGGAACTCATAGGACATGACGCTAGTGATACTGGAAGTGCTCCCAAGAAGCAGAGAAGAAGTTAAGGCAAAGAAAAGTTGACTTGCTTGTTATATCCCATTGGTTGAGATCTGCAGCTGCTCTTGTCCACCATTCCAAGATAAATGAATCCAACATAAGGACCAACTGTTAAGAGAAAAAAAAAAATTGTGAAGCTGTTGCTGCAGTTACGTCAACAGGGGTGAGAACTTTGCACTTTTTGTGAAGTACATTTTTTGTCTCATGTTGAAAATACATCTTTTATGTGGGTACAGGATTGTTGTAAGGAAATCATACCTATAGGCTTTAATATGATTTGAGAAGAGCGACTGAACTGAACTGAACTGAACTGAAAGTCATCATACGACATCTTAAAGCAAAAGGAAGGTGAAAGATCTAAAGCTGTAGAATTTAATGCCAGCAAAAGATTGTTTGATAAATTTCAAAAGAGGTTTGACTTAAAAAAATGTCAAGATAACAGAAGAAGCTGCTTCTGCAGACCAAGAAGCAGCTGATGAGTTCCCCAATGCCATTAAGAAAATAACTGAGGAAAAAGGATATCTGCCTGAACAGCTTTTAGATGCAAACAAAATACCCTATTCTGGGGGGAAAAAAGTCCACAAAGGACATTTATTAGTAAGGAGGAGAAGCAAGCACAAGGATTTAAGCCAGGAAGGGATAAGCTAATTCTACTGTTCTGTATAAATGCAGTTGAGTATGATCAGGACTGCCCTTACTTATAAGACTGCTAACTCCTGGGCCTGGAAGGAAAAAGATAAATACCAACTGCCAGTCTTTTGGATGTACCACAAGAAGACCTGGACAATGAGAACTCTTTTTCTGAATTAGTTCCATCAGTTCTTTGTCCTTAAAGTCAGGAAGCATATGACAGCAGGAAGCTGACTTTAAAAATTCTTTTAATATTGGATGATGTCCCTGACCACACAGAACTCTATGGTTTCAACACCAAAAGTGTCAAAGTGGGCTACTTGCCCACACACATGCCTCTAAGTTTGCCCCTAGATCAGGAAATTATAAGGACCTTTAAGGCTCATGATAATTGTTACTTGATAGGAAGAATTATCAACACCATGGAAGAGAACTCTGACAGACAACATCATCAAAGTCTAGAAGGACTATGCCATCAAGGATGCCATCATTGTTATAGAAAAGGCAGTGAAAGTCATCAAGCCTGAAACAGTAAGTTCCTGCTGGATAAAACTGTGCCCAGATATTGTTCATGCCTTCACAAAATTTACAATAGATTCAGTCAAGAAAATCATGAAAAATATGATGAATGTGGCAAAAAGGTGAGAGTGAGTATCAAGATATGGATCTTGGAGAAATTCAAGAGCTAAGAAATACTACACCAGAGACATTAACAGAAGACAACTTGATGGAGAAGAGTGTTTCTGAACAAATGCCAACTGATGAGGAAGACACCTTAGAAGTGTCAGAAAACAAATGATCATTACATAATCTGGCAGAAGTGTCCCAATTACTTAAGATTGTTTTTGACTTTTTTTTTTTTTTTACACATGGACTCTATTCTATGATATGGCACTGAAATTAGAACAAATGGTGGGAAGATTGGCATTGTATAGAAACATTTTTAGAGAAAGGAGAAAGCAAGAAAGTCAGAAGTTAAAATGTATTCCCATAAAGTTGCACTGAGTTTGCGCCTAACTCCTATACCCCTTTCCACCTCTTCCCCCTCTTCCTCCTCTGCCATCCCTGAGACCAAAAGATCAATCCTTTCTCTTCCTGCATCTCCTCGTCTTATTCAGTGTGGAAATGACAAGGATAAAGACTTTTATGATGATCCACTCCCACTTAATGAATAATAAATATTCCTCATGTCATAACAGTTAATAACTTATCTGTTTAGTATATGCAAAACACTTATCTTTGTGTGAAAATCTAATAACTATATGAGACATTTTTATGTAATTATCATCATTGCCTAAGTATTCATATGTATTAAAATCTCTGCATGTGCATGCTAAGTCGCTGCAGTTGTGTCTGACTCTTTGTGACCCCATGAACTGTAGCCCACCAGGCTCCTCTGTCCACGGGATTCTCCAGGCAAGAATCTTGGAGTGGGCTGCCATGCCCTCCTCCAGGGGATCTTCCCAACTCAGGGATCAGCTGGGTCTTTTACATCTCCTGTATTAGCAGGTAGGTTCTTTATTACCAAAACCTCTGGACTTCTGCAATTCAAATTGGCAAACCCTGAGCCTTCTCCTATGGGGTTTTCCTTGGCTCAGAAGGAAAGAATCCACCTGCAGTGCAGGAGATGCAGGAAGCACCAGTTCGATCCCTGGTTGGGGGAAGATCCCCCGGAGGAAGGCATGGCAACCATTCCAGTATTCTTGCCTGGAGAATACCATGGACAGATGAGCCTGGCAGGCTACAGTCCATGGAGTCACACAGTTGAATACGACTGAAGCGACTTAGCATTCACGAGCCTTCTCCTAAACTGTGTTCTCCTCTTTTGCTAAAGGAGATAGGAATCACTTCATAAGCTACTAAACAATCCCTCTGTTAAAATGTTTAACCTTCAGATATGTGTTAAGCTTCATTTTCCCATGATCCCTCTGTAAAGGTTATACATATGTTAGTAATAAGCAGCCAACTTTAGTGTCCTTGTAGGCATATATTTAAAATTACAATTTATTAATACCAATGTGAGAAAAATTGAAAATAAAAACAGACCAATATCATAGGATAAGTAAAGAACATTTCAAATATCTGCTCCTTGAAAGACCAGCTGGCTTGTGTTGAGTCACTGATCATTTCCACTAGTTTTACAAAAAGGATAATTTCAATAATACATAAACTTCTCCTGAACACTGAAAAAGAATAAATATTTTCTAATTCTCCACATAAATGTGATACAACTTTGAAAACAAAACTTAACAAAGACTATTATTCTTTTAATGAACTCCTTGATTGGCAAATGCAATCAAGAAATCCATTAAAAGAATAATTTCCAGTGAGTAATTAAAGTTTATGACAAGAATTTAAAGGTTTATTATTGGCACCCTTAATAGTATAATTAACATTAATGGATGAAAGGTGAGAAGCTTGAGGATGTGTTTGCCTCCCAATCTCACTAAAGATATTGCTTGTGTGGTTTCTCTCTCTTTCTTTTTTATTTTTTAATTGTCTTTGTCACAATTTATTGTGTTAAATAACTAATATGTTTATCTCAGTGTCTTCTTTCTTTAAAAGGAAGTTCTTAGGAGGAAGAAAAATTGAGCAAGAGAAATAATGAAAATTAGAGCAGAAATCAATAAAATTTCAACACAGGAAACAAAGATATACCAATGAATCCAAAAGATAATTCATTTAAAAATCAATATAATCAATAAATCTCTAGCCAGACTAAGCAAGAATAAACAAAGACAAGTCACAAATTATCAATGTCAGAAATGAAAGATTAAAGCAGTGAATAATAAAAGAAATGTTATGTATACTTCTATGTCAAATATTTTGAAAATTTAGATGAAGTGGACAAATTCTCTGGAAGGCATAAATTACTAAAACACGGCCAAGGAGAAATAAAAATCCTGAATGGTTTTATATATTAAATATGTTGAATGAATAACCAATAATGTTACAAAAAAGAGAGCACCAGGCCCAAATGAGTTCACTGGTGAATTCTACCAAACATGTTTAACAAAGAGATCACCCTAGTTATTAGATACAAAGCTTGCAAATATCTTCTCCCATTCCATAGCTGCATTTTCATTTTGTTGATTGATTCTTTATATGTTTTATATTTTGAGTTAGTCTTCCTTATTGATTTTGCTTTGGCTAGTTATGCTTTTCAAGTCATATCCAAAAACAAAAAAATAATCATTGCCCACACTGAAGTCAAGGGATATTTTCCTTATGTTTTCTTATAGGAGTACTATGATTTTAGATTTTATGATTAAGTCTTCAGTCCATTTTGAGCTAATTTTGGTGAAGTGTTTGTTGAGATCTTTGGTTCATTTTTTAATCAAGTTGTTTGTTTTCTTATTGCTAAATTTTAAAAGTTCTTTGTATATTTGGATAACAGTCTTTTATCAAATATGTGTTTGAAAATATGTTCTTCCCATTTGTGGCATATCTTCTCATTCTCTTGGCATTGTCTCTCATATGCACAATTTGTTACTTTTAAATGAACTTTAGTTTGCCCATTATTTCTTTCATGAATCATACCTTTGGAGTTTCTTCTAAAAAGTCACTGCAACATCCAAGGTTATCTAGATTTTTTTCCTGTGTTATCTTCTAAGAGTTTGATAGTTTTGTATTTTACATATAGGTCTATGATTCATTTTGAGCTAATTTTTGTGAAGAGTGCAAAATCTGTATCTGAATTCATACTTTTGTGTGAGGATGGATGGTCCATTGTTTCAACACCGTTTGTTAAGGACACTATCTTTGCTCCATCGCATTGTCCTTTGTCAAAGATCAATTGACTATATTTACAATGGTCTGTTTTTCAGTTTTCTATTCTGTCCCATTGACCTGCTTTTTCACCACTACCATGCTCTCTTGATTACCATAGCTTTACAGCAAGCCTTTAAGTAATGTCAGTCAAATAACATCAGTCCTTCGACTCCGTTCTTTTTCTTAAATATTGCATTGGCTGTTGTGGGTATTTTGCCTCTTGATATAGATTTCAGAATCAGTTCGCCACCATCCACAAAGTAACTTGTTGAGATTTACATTATGTTCTGGAGGGGAAATATTCCTCCTTCTGATCATGGATATTTTGGCTGGCTGAACAATTAAAGTGACATAAGAAAGATATGTACATGCAAGGCATATGAACATGAGAGATTTCAAAGACAGGCAAAATGAGGTATATGCAACCAAGAAGAAGAACGTAGAGGTCCAGGACATCTTCAAAGGGAAGGAAGACAATTCACAGGAAGATGAAAAGAGCATGTTTGGTAAATGTGTTTTAAGGGCCATACCAAAGAAAAATAGGATACAGAAAGGAGTTTTAACAAAGACTTGGTAAGTAATAATCTGTGGTGAGAGCTGCCTTTCTGAAATATATTTCCTATCTAAATTCTTTTGGCAGTTAGGAGGTAAAAACAAAAACATCCTGAGACTTCTGTGGCTTAACAACAATCTGCCCATAATAATCCTCATGCTGAAAAGACATATTTTGGGTGATGAATTTTGCTCCCCTACAATTGGGATTGCATTGATTCTGTTGATTGCAAGTTGAGAACTGACAACCTGAAAGCATTGATGCTTCCTACGTATGAGCATGGAATATCTCTCCACCTTTTTCAGTTCTTTGATTTTGTTCATCAGAATGATGTAGTTTTCCTCATGTAGATCTTACACATATTTTGTTACATTTATACCTAAGTATTTTATTTTGGTGGGTGCTAATGCTAATAGCATTGCAGTTTAATGTCAGATGCCACTTGGTCCATTGCTGATATATGGGAGTGATTTATTTTAGTATATTAACCTTGTATCCTACAACCACTTACTAATGCCAGGAGTTTGGGGGTTAATCATATCATCTATGAATAAAGACAATAAAGACAATTTTATTTTTCCTTTCCAATCTGTATGTATTTTGTTTTCCCTTTCTCTCATATGCATTAGTTAGAGATTTCAATATGATGTTGAAAAGGAAGGGTGAACGGTGGAATCCTTGCCTTATTCCTGTTACCAGTGGGAAAGCTTTGATTTTTTTTTTTCTTTTTTTTTTGATTCTCTCATCATTAAGTAAATGATAGCTATAGATTTTGTAGATGTTCTTCGACAAGTTGAGGAAGTTCCCCCTATTCCAAGTTTATTAGGATTTTTTAAATCATTAATGGATGTTTGATTTTGTCAAATGTCTTTTCTGTAACTATTAATATAATCTTGTGATTTTTATTTTTCAGCCTGTTGATGTGATAGAGTAAATGGTTTTTAAAAGTTGATCTAGCCTTGTACACCTGGGATAAATCCCCCTTGGCAATAGTGTATATTTGTACATATTTTTGAATTCAATTTTTAAATCAAACTGTGTTGAGAATTTTTGCTATGTTAATGATCATATTGGTCTCCAGCTTTCTAAGCTTATACCATAAATGTATAAATAATAAAGGATTTTATCTTTTTTATTTTCTAGTTTCTTCCTCCCTGCTTCTCTCCAAGAAATGAGAGGCTTGTCTGATTACATGGAATCCCAGTATCATGATTGGCCAACTAATAAGAGTGAGTAATTTACAAAACTGTAAAAAGTTTTGTTGTTTTAAACCATTACATTTTTTAAAAACTTGTTAAACATAAAAAGTAAACTAATAGATCACCCTACTGGTGAATGCTTAGATGACTTGCCTTTTTTCCACTGTTAAATATATTGTTAGGGAAATGATTTTGCAAGGCAAGGTAACTTTTCTGCAGTAGTTTGTATTATTTTATTGGCATATAATTAAGAAATAACAAAGACAGTATATGAATGTTGTTTCATAAACAGTTAATAGAGGACAGTTTTATTATATCCTAACCACCACTCAGTATTATCCAGTATACTTCTAAATTTTTGTTAGTTTTATAGATAAAATTTTTCTTATCTATAAGAAAAGATAAGCCTTTTCCTTAATTTGCATTCATTTATTTGAAATTATGCAGTTTTCATATGCTGATTAATAATTAGCATCTTCTTGCAAAAACAACCTATTCATGTTCTGCTCTTCTTCCTTTTTAAAAACTGAATATGTCTTAGTTTTAATGAAAAACATTTACCTCTTTTAAGTATTGCTAGTTCTGTGAATTTGTTTTAAAGTTGATAAAATACACACATACACCAGCACATATATATTTTTTAAATCAATAGATTATTATTCTTTTCCTAAACTTTCAAAGTCGTTATTAGCAACTCACATAACATGTTTAATGTTATGTTTTATTTGAATTATGCATTTCTTTTTTTTTTTTTTTTTGGGATTCTTTTTTTTTTTTTTTAATTTTAATTAATTTTATTTTATTTTCAAACTCCACATAATTGTATTAGCTTTGCCAAACATCAAAATGAATCCACCACAGGTATACATGTGTTCCCCATCCTGAACCCTCCTCCCTCCTCCCTCCCCATACCATCCCTCTGGGTCGTCCCAGTGCACTAGCCCCAAGCATCTAGTATCGTGCATTGAACCTGGACTGGCATCTCGTTTCATACATGATATTTTACATGTTTCAATGCCATTCTCCCAATTCTTCCCACCCTCTCCCTCTCCCACAAAGTCCATAAGACTGTTTTATACGTCAGTGTCTCTTTTGCTGTCTCGTATACAGGGTTATTGTTACCATCTTTCTAAATTCCATATATATGCGTTAGTATACTGTATTGGTGTTTTTCCTTCTGGCTTACTTCACTCTGTATAATAGGCTCCAGTTTCATCCACCTCATTAGAACTGATTCAAATGTATTCTTTTTAATGGCTGAGTAATACTCCATTGTGTATATGTACCACAGCTTTCTTATCCATTCATCTGAATTATGCATTTCATTAAGCATATTGATGTTTACTAAAGGTATGTATTTGCTTCATTTAGTTCAATTGTGTCTGAACTCAAAATAACATTTACTTTGTGGATATAGAATTTTAGTAAAAATGTTTGCAAATGTCAATAGTTTTACTTCCTTATTATGTCCTTTATGAGTGTTATAATATTGGTTCCTCTTGAAAGTAGAATTTGATATAAGACATACATGCAGATGATTTATTTAAGAAAGTAAAGCTAGACAGCTGAGGAATCAAGGGGGTGGAAAAATAACACATACTTCTAAGCACATGTACACTAGTGCTAAGCCAATTCCCACAGGTGTGCCTTGCCACAACATCACATAATTGGCAAACATGGTGTGCAATCGAGATGAGAGGCCCAATTTCAAGTAACAAAGAGAAATCACATCCATATCCTCTGCATACAAGCCAATCAACTCTAGTTTGTCTTCCTAATCCAGTTAAGGTTCTTGACTGTGGCAAGCAAACAAAATTTTAAAAAGATGGATACAAAGTTCTACTTAAATTTGAGCAGAGGACTTACATTCTTGTGGCTTGAAATCTTCATTCATGAAATCCTAATTCATAGGATTGTTTTGAGGATGAAAAAGGTTTGTATTTTTTTAATTATAAGGGAAGCTTTAAAACAGTGCCTCCACAAGGACTCAACACAGCTTTGCTATTATTAGTTCCATTAGTTCCTGTATGATTTACTTATCTTAATTAATTTTTTGAGAAATAGATGATACCATTACTATTAATGTAATTTTAAAAATTAAAATGCTATTTTTAGTAAAAACAATAGCACATTTTAGTTACATTTTATTATATTCAAATTGTCTGTGATGAATACCTTTAATATGGATAGTAAAAAGCAAACAAAAAAAAATCTTGTTCAAAAAATAGTCATTCAATATATACTGGTGGCTAAGACAGTAAAGAAACCATCTGCAATGCAAGAGACCCGGGTTTGATCTCTGGTTCAAGAAGATCCCCTGGAGTAGGAAATGGCAACCCACTCCAGTGTTCTTGCCTGGTGAACTCCATGGATATAAGAGCCTATGCTGTGCTATGGTATGCTAAGTTGCTTTAGTCATGTCCGACTCTGTGCGACCCCATAGATGGCAGCCCACCAGGCTCCCCTGTCCCTGGGATTCTCCAGGCAAGCACAGTGGAGTGGGTTGCCATTTCCTTCTCCAATGCATGACAGTGAAAACTGAAAGTGAAGTCACTCAGTCGTGTCCAACTCCTAGCAACCCCATGAACTGCAGTCCACCAGGCTCCTCCATCCATGGGGTTTTCCAGGCAAGAGTACTGGAGTGGGTTGCCATTGCCTTCTCCATTTCTTTGTCTAAAAGGTATAAAGTCTTCCTGCTCTGGTTACTCCTTTGAGTCTTATATTTTTATTGGACATGATGTTGATGGTGCTAAGTCAATTTAGTGTGTCCAACTCTTTGCGACTCTAAGAATTGTAGCCTTCCAGGCTCCTCTGTCCGTGGGATTTTCCAGGTAAGAACACTGGAGTGGATTGCCATTTCTTTCTCCAGAGGCTTTCCCTGATCCAGGGACTGAACCCAAGTCTCGTATGCCTCCTGCATGGGCGGGCAAGTTCTTTACCACTAGTGCCAGCTGAGAATCTTCGATGGCTCAGTCGGTAAAGAATCTGCCTGCAATGCAGGAGACCACCTGCAATGCAGGAGACCGGAGTTCACCTTGAGTCTGGAAGATCCCCTAGAGAATGAATTGCAACCTACTCCAGTATTCTTAATTCCATAGATAGACAAGCCTGGCAGGTTATAGTCCATGGGGTCACAAGAGTCTTAGTGACTAAACCACCAGTATAATTCAGTATAGTATATATATATATATATATATATAGATAGATAGATATAGATATAGATATAGATAGATATAGATAGATATAGATATATAGATAGATAGATCTAGATAGATAGATACAGATATCTATATCTATAACTTAAGCTGACCTATACTGGAAGATCCCTAGAGAAGGAAATGGCAACCCACTCTAGTATTCTTGCCTGGAGAATCCATGGACAGAAAAGCCTGGTGAGCTATAGTCCATAGGTTCACAAATTAATTACATATATGTATATATATATATATATATATATATAATTTAATGTTTTTTCCCTGTTATTCTGTTTTATGTCAATTTAACTATTAGACTAGCCAAAAAACCTGGAAGAGAAGAAGGAAAAATGCTCCGCCTCTATAACATATTGAAGTTAAATGAATGCAGTTATATGATGTATGTGGTTTTCTGTCTTGTACAGTGCCCATGAGAATCAGGCTCAGTAATGTCCCACTGGGGGAGTTCCCTGTGTTTGGAAAAGTAAATGAAAATTTGAAATGAAACTCTAATCCTGACTACAAGAGTGTTAGCTGATAGCTCATTTTAGAATATAGTTTGGGAAAAAAAAAAAAAAAGAGGAAAAACATGCAAAAATTATCCTTTAGAAAAGTAGGATAACCACATGTCACACTAATTGTCATTGGCTTCGTTAGAGCCAGGTTGTGTCAGCTGACAAACTTACATATGTGAAGACGTTACAAGGATGATAGAAAGACGAAATGGACAGTGACACATGCACATTTACTGCAAAATTCCAAGAAAATAAATCACTGAGATAGTGTGAGGGAAGTGCCAGTTGGTAAGCGCTTCCTGCCTAATACTGGTGTACACTGCTCTTCTTCATCTTCTCCGAAGCTACTCTCTGATATGATACGTAGATACATATTTGTTTTTCTAGTTAACTGAAAACTGTATTGCCCTCCAAAACCTTTGCCTCTGAGAAATACCATGTACAGTGCAGTTCTTTGAGAGTTCAAAATTTTTCATATTGAAAAATACAACATGTCAAAACAAGTTCTGCTGGATTTCAATCTTCTCCCACTTATTACTTCTATGAGTATTTAAGTAGAACTCAAATCATCTGAGTCCTTTTACTTTGTGCATCATTTAAATCCTATAGCTCTATTAATAAATAGTGAAATTACTATAACTACCAAATATGATTGAGAACCTAATAATAAGCAGAAAAAAATGACATAGATTAGCTAGAAGATGCTGCAAAGCTCATGAACTAAAATCTACACAGGTAACTCAGAGCATCTTAATTCTCTATTTTAACGATAATTTAGGAATAATTTAAGTCTAAAACTATTATTTTATAACATTATTTATGTTATATTATTATTTATAGTACTATAATAATATTTCTGAGTATTTAGTAATCAGCAAGCCAACCCTAATCTACTCAGCATTATCAGAAAAAGAAAGAATATAGAATATGTGTGAAATTTTGTATATTACAAGGAAATACATAATCCAAGGTCATGATAATTTATTATCTAATGTTTGAGCTGTGAGTACAGTTAAAACAGAATATTAGAAAATAATAGGAATGTTAGAGGCAGGGACACGTTAGCAGAAAGAACTGACTGCTGATAACTTGCTGATGAGGGAGAAGATAGAAATCCATAAAAAAAAAAAAAAAAACAGACTGCAAAACTGAAAAAAAAAATTAAAAAGGATACTTAGAATTAATTAGGATTTTATATTACTGCAATACTTATGACATATAACTGCACTACATTTCAGCTTTTGTTTTCCATTGTTGACTCTTAGTAGTTGTACACAGATTAAATTACATAAAATCCATATTATTTAAGAAAGTAGGGCAACATGGATTCAAGAACTGACCTTTCTCAATTTTACTCCACTTTTTCATTCTTCTTTCTCTGCATCAAGGTCCCAGTTTTGCTTATCTTCAAACTACTTTCTTCTCTGAGCTCTGGCTTTCTTCTAACCTCAGTGAACACAGTGATGGACATATTTATGTCAAAATGCTTGGCTATTTGAAATAAGAAACTTAGCTAACTAAAACTGGAGTATTTGGAATATCTCCTCTTCTGGAAATGTCAGCAAAAGGCCATGTTATAAAGGAAGGAGCAAAGGACATGTTAGAAGAATTCATTATAAAAGATATTTTTTGCATTTCTTTCTAACCTTTGAAAGCTAATTTCCAATGAAATTAATTAGCTTGATGTGATTTTCATTTACAACATGTCTAATTTAAACTAACAAAATAAACTACATAGGTAACAAATTGCCTAAATATTTCAAGCAAATTGAAATAAACCTCAATTTAGTAACTACTCCTGGAGAAAATATTTTTATTTCAGTGATTGGCCTAATTATCTCAGATGTGACACTTTCATTTACACAATATAAACTTTGTACAAACAAAATTGCCGAACTTTTTTAAGAAAGTAAACTTCAAGTTTATGAACATTTTAGGAGCATAATATTTTTGATCCAAATTATTAATATGAGACTAATTACCTAGCACTAGTGCTTTCCTTTTATAGTTAGGAAATAAAGATGAATCAGCTCATGTTGGCTTCTTATTCAAACTTCAGTAGCAAAATGTACCATCTCCTCTCATTTGTCTCAATAGCAAATTTTTGCAGACATAGAATTATATTTAATGCCAGCTATTTTTTTAAGAGCTAGAGAAAACATGGATGTGAGATGGCAGACATATGACATGAACTTGATTTTTTATTTTATTTTATTTTTTGATAGCTAATCAAGATGTCTGAAAACATAGAATGAGTTATTACCATAATAGCATCAGGCCACTGTAATGGAGCAAAATTTACCTTCCCCCTCCAAAAAAAAAAAAAAAAATCTCTTTGGTATGAGAATTATTTCATGCTGAAAACAGTCAAGGCCCAAAAGACTCAAGAAGAAACTTTGACCTTCCCCTTTAATGGCCTAAAAGAGTTTAAAATGGAGGATCCGGTCCTGGAATAAAATTATCCCAAGATATCTGCAAAGAATAAGGGCTAGGTGTTGGGTGGAAACTCAGCTGTGCCTAGAGATGGGTCCACTTTGTGTCTCTGTCTCTGCATGGCCTAGAAATTTGGCCAAATGTATCTATTTACCAAAATTTGCTTTTCCATCTCCATATGAGCTGTGTTCCTTCCCTTTGAGGTTTCAAAGCACTACTCCCAACATGTTTATTTGTCTTTAACTGAAGATAGTGTATGGAGTGAGAATTTTGGACATTTTGTTGAGTTAGTCAGTTTTCCTTGGTTTCTCCCATGTAAACATGCTATTATAGTTCTGTTTGATCTTTCCTGTTAATCTGTCTCATATGGATTTAATTCTTAGTTCAGCCAGAAGAACCTAGAAGGGCAGAGAAAAATTATTCTTCACTGTCAGCATATCAAACTCTGAAAAAGCATTTGTTTCTGTTGACATAAACTGAGTACCAAACAACCAAAATTTGAATCATTGAAAGCATAATATGCAGAGTGGAAAATCCAACTCAAAGATTTTGATCAAAAACATACCTACTGACCATATTTTTCTGTGATGAAAAACATATTTTAGAGACCAATTAACTACTTGTGATGTGTTTTTTTTCATCCTGAAACACTTATGTAGTACCATCCACTGTTTAGAATTTGAAATTCACAAAGGATTTTTTGTATTTAGTTTGAAATCCCACCCTGCACTACCTTTGGAATTTCAAGTCAGTTCCCTTTTCCTGGCAAGTTTCTGGATGACACACATGTTTCTTCTGTTACTATTTCCTGTGCTATTGTGCTTATCTATACCATATCTTTTATTAGCAGCTGTTAGGCCAAATCATATACTTTTGCCGCCTGAGTGACTACCTTTGATGATCTTACTGGCCCCATAGCCCAAGGTAATCTTCCATTTGGTGTTGGGAGGAGAGTATGCCCAAATCTGGTGCTTTAAGGCAGCTGAGGATTATTTCCCTTTCTTAAACCTCTCTCTAGTAAGAACATGGAAACAATTTTCTTGTGTATATGTTATATATTTTAAATGCAACATCCCATTTCTCATACAAAAGTACAGGTTCCTTGTTGATCAAAAATTGAAGTCCTACAACTTATGTTATACCACTTTCTCTAGTATGAAAAGTTTTTAAAAAATTTACAGTAACATTTGCTTTGTTCAATTATTTATTACCAGAATAGGGAAGCATGCTAGTTTTGTTTCCAATAGATGCAACATTTTAGCACTTTTCTTATGCCAAAATAAAAATGACTTTTCATTTTTATCAGAATCTTTCCTTCATCCCTCCTTGAAATTTACAATATTTTCATCTCTTTTATATCATTTCATTTGAATTGTAATACAAATTAATTTGTCCCGATCAACAGATAACCAAATGACAAAACAGGAAGCAAAATTAGAGGCTGATTGCTTCGTGTCTGTTGAGGCTAAAGCACTCAGTTTTAATTAATGTTAAAAAATTGTCTTGGGGATTGTAATTCCCAATCACTAGTTCCATTATTATTTTACTAATTAGGAAATCTTTTTGGTAGTCAGGTCTAGTTCTCAGAGTGTTAAAAATGTCAGAGGGTTTCGCAAATTTAGAATATAGGTTGGAAGTAGAATGGGGATTCCCAGGTCGTGCTAGTGGTAAAGAATCTGCCTGCCAATGCAGAAGACACAAGAGACACTGGTTCAATCCCTGGGTTGGGAAAATCCCCTAGGGTAGGAAATAGTAACCCACTCTAATATACTTGCCTTAGAAATTCCATGGATAGAGGAGACTGGTAAGCTGCAGTCCATGGGGCTGCAAAGAGTGGACACAACTGAGCACATGTGCGTGCGCGCCACACACACACACACACACACACACACACACATCTACTAGTACAATAGAAGCTGCCAACAGCTTTAGGATTAATCTATCAGACTCAGCCTGTCCCTCGTTACTTGGCCATGGCTGTCACGGTGAAAGATGAACTCTCTTGTGCTTGGACTGTTAATATAAATGAGCTCTATTTCACTTTGAGATGTCTTGATTGAGAATTCTTGAGATGACTCAGGTCAATTTTCTGAGAGGTTACAACTAATTTAGAACTTACAAGTGAGTATAAATAGCTTAAGCTGATCATTTTGCTATGACATACTTTACTCTGGGGTTGAATTTCATTTACTGCCCCAAAACTAATTATTTAACTTTTTAAAGGCTTTCCAGAGAAAGTGATCTCACAAAGTCCCAACTAGCTAAAGCATAAATTTCCCTGTTAGTTACAGCTGTTTTAGAGATATGTTGAATTATAGTGTGCTGTGTTGATCCCTTGGGCACCCCGTTGGCAAATTCTTTGTGCCTTGAGAATTACCTAATTATTCTTTTTCTTTGTACCCTATCTTTTAATCAGACTTTAACTTCTCTTCCTATGATATTTCTTTGGTCTTATTAATGGAATGGCATAAAAACTTAATCAGAATCCTCCTTTGCAAGTTTAAACAAATTAAACCTGTTTTTCCTCCATATGTAATTTGTCTCTCATGTTTTTTTTTTTTTCTTTAATGATGATCTTGTCAAAAAACTAATTCATATTACACTTTTAGGGACTTAAAGTAGATTATGGGCCTAAAATTTTATTTTTTATTATTTATTTATTTATTAACATTACTTTTTAGTCATTTAGAATATTTTAATTTTTATAAGATAACCTATCATAATTATATTTATAATTTATTATGACTTTAGAATAAGCTAGTTTCGCTGGTGGCTCAGATGGCAATTCAGGAGACCCAGGTTCAATCCCCGGTTGAGAAGATCCCCTGGAGAAGGGCATAGCTATCCACTCCATTATTCTTGCCTAGAGAATTCCATGGACAAAGGGGCTGGTGGGCTACATTCCATGGGGTTTCAAAGATTCGAACACAACTGAGTGATTAAAAAGAAAAATATTGTTTTATTGGACTCTGATAAAAAGAGAATTATGTTAGATAAATTAAGCAGTCAAAGAAAATTTTATTCATGACTACAGTATTACGATTGAGAGAGACTGAACTCAAATCTCTTGAAACAAATGGTGGCAGAGATTTTAGGTTCTACAATGAGCTAGTGGGAAAGTACTGGAGGACTTCTGTGGGGTCAATGTTATTAGGCCATTTTTGTTTGTTAATTGGCACTTACAGAAGTAAGGTTTCTACCTTCCCACAGAGATGAGATAAGGGCCCTAAGTTTTCCAAAAAATATTTTTTTAAGTATAGTGAGCATATAATATTAAATTAATTTCAGGTGTACAACATGATTCCATATTTGTGTGTATTGCAAAAATGATCACCACAATAAATCTAGTTAACATCTAGTATCATACACAGTTACATTTTTTCTTCTGATGAAAACCTTTAAGAATTATGCTCAGCAACTTTCAAATATGTGATATGGTGTTATTGACTGTAGTCACCATGCTGTATATTACATCCCATGGATTATTTATTTAAAAACTGGATATTTGTACCTTATGACCCCCTTCCTCCTAACCTCTGCCTCTGGCAATTACCAATATAGCTTCTATGTTTATGAGCTTGGTTTTGTTTCACTTAGCATGATGCCCTCAAGGTCCATCCATAGTGTTGCAAATGGCAAGATTTCATTATTTTTATGGCCAAATAATATTTTACAATATATAACATTTTCTTTATCCATTTATCCATTGATGAACACTTAAGTTCCTTCCATATTTGGCTACTGTAAACGTTGCTGCAACGAACATGGAGGTGCATGCATATTTTACAAGTTAATGCTTTCAATTTCTTCAGATAAATGCCCAGAAGTGGAAGTGCTAGATCATATGATAGTTCTATTTTTAATTTTTTGAGTAACCTCTTACTGTTTCCTATAGTGACTGTACCAATTTACACGTCTACCAACAGGGCACAAGTGTTCTCTTTTTCTCATGTTCTCAACAACACTTGTTATCTCTTGTGTTTTTGATAATAACCATTCAAACAGGTGTGAAGTGACACCCCACTGAGATTATGAATTTCCATTTTCCTGATGATCAGTGATGTTGAGCATCTTTTCATGGAAAGACCATATCTTTCGTGAATACATTTCAAAGGGATGGCTCCGAAGTTCTTGAAAAAGGTATTCCTGGGTTATAAAACTAAAAAGAGTTTGAAAGAGGATTCACCTCTCAAAGAGGCAGAGAAATAATTTACTATTGCAAATTTTCTGAAGAAAATACTCTAAGAAAAGGGAGATTAGGGACTTATGGTGAGGAAGAAGGGCTTCCCAGGTGGCATGGTGGTAAAGAATCTGCCTGTCAAAGCAGAAGATGCAAGAGACACAGGTTCAATCCCTGGGTCAGGAAGATCCCTTGAAGAAGGAAATGACAGCCCACTAAAGTATCCTTGCCTGGAAATTCCCATGGACAGAGGAGCCTAGGAGCCTACAGTCCATGGGGCCACAAAGAATTGGACACGACAGCACAACAATAGTCAGGAAGATGTCTGTTTAAACTTTAGTCAAGCTGAGGGGAATTTTAGGCCATCATAGTCAGTTCCAAAAGTTATTAATGAAAATATTGTTCAGTTCAGTTCAGTCACTCAATCACTTTGCAACTCCATGGACCACAGCACACCACAGTTCCCTGTCCATCACTGACTCCTGGAGCTTGCTCAAATTCATGTCCATTGAGTTGGTGATGCCATCCAACCACCTCATCCTCCATCATCCCCTTCTCCTCCCGCCTTCAATCTTTCCCAGCATCAAGGTCTTTTCCAATGAGCCAGTTCTTTGCATGAGGTGGCCAAAGTATTGGAGTTTCAGCTTCAGCATCAGTCCTTCCGAAGAATACCCAGGACTGATCTCCTTTAGAATGGACTGGTTGGATCTCCTTGCAGTCCAAGGGACACTCAAGAGTCTTCTCCAAAACAATTCAAAAGCATCAATACATCCGTGCTCAGCTTTCTGTATAGTCCAACTCTCACATCCATACATGATTACTGGAAAAACCATAGCTTTGACTAGACAGACATTTGTTGACAAAGTAATGTCTCTGCTTTTTAAAATGCTGTCTAGGCTGGTCATAGCCTGACTTCCAAGAAGTAAGAGTCTTTTAATTTCATGGCTACAGTCATCATCTGCAATGATTTTGGAGGCCAAGAAAATAAAGTCTGTCACCGTTTTCATTGTTTCCCCATCTATCGGCATGAAGTGATGGAACCAGATGCCATGATGTTAGTTTTTTGAATGTTGAGTTTTAAGCCAGCTTTTTCACTCTTCTCTTTCACTTTCATCAAGAGGCTCTTTAGTTCCTCTTCACTTTCTGCCATAAGGGTGGTGTCATCTGCATATCTGAAATTATTGAAATTTTTCCCAGCAATCTTGATTCCAGCTTGTGCTTCATCCAGCCCAGCATTTCTCATGATGTACTCTGCATAGAAGTTAAATAAGCAGGGTGACAATATATAGGCTTGATGTACTTCTTTCACAGTTTGAAACCAGTCCTGTTGTTCCATGTCTGGTTCTCACTGTTGCCTAGAAGGTGGTCTGGTATTCCTACCTCTTGAAGAATTTTTCACAGTTTGTTGTAATCTATCTACACATACAAAGACTTTATCGTAGTCAATAGAGCAGAAGTAGATGTTTTTCTGAAATTCTTTTGCTGCTTCTATGATCCAAAGATGTTTGAAATTTGATCTCTGGTTCCTCTGCATTTTCTAAATCCAGTTTGAATATTTGGAAGTTCACGGTTCATGTACTGTTGAAGCCTGGCTTGGAGAATTTTTAACATTACTTTGATAGTGTGTGAGCTGAGTGCAATTGTGCAGTAGTTTGAACATTCTTTGGGATGTTGCATCAGGTGGGTTTTTCATCATTGCCCTTCTTTAGGATTGGAATGAAAACTGACCTTTTCGAGTCCTGTGGCCACTGCTGAGTTTTCCAATTGCAGGCATATTGAATGTAGGTAGCACTCACAGTATCATCTTTCAGTAAATGAAATAGCTCAACTGGAATTCTATCACCTCCACTAGCTTTGTCCGTAGTGATGCTTCCTCAGGTCCACTTGACTTCATATTCTAGGATGTCTGGCTCTAGGTGAGTGATCACACTATCCTAGTTATCTGGGTTGTGAAGATCTTTTTTGTATAGTTCTTCTATTTGTTCTTGCCACCTCTTCTTAATATCTTCTGCTTCTGTTAGGTCCTTACAGTTTTTGTCCTTTACTGTGCCCATCTTTGCATAAAATGTTCCCTTGGTATCTCTAGTTTTCTTGAAGAGATCTCTAGTCTTTCCCATTCTGTTGTTTTCCTCTATTTCTTTGCACTGATCACTGAGGAAGGCTTTCTTATGTCTCCTTGTTATTCTTTGAAATTCTCCATTCAAATGGATATATTTTTCCTTTTCTCCTTTGCCTTTAGTTTCTCTTTTTTTTCTCAACTGTTTGTAAGGCCTCCTTAGACAACAATTTTGCCTTTTGCATTTCTTTTTCTTCCAGATGATAGATTTTTTTGATCACTGCCTCCTGAACAATGTTATGAAGCTCCATCCATAGTTCTTCAGGAACTCTATCAGATCTAATCCCTTGAATGTATTTGTCACTTTCACTGTATAATTGTAAAGGATTTGATTTAGGTCAGTAACAGGCAAATTTGGCCTTGGAATACAGAATGAAGCAGGACAAAGACTTATAGAGTTTTGCCTAGAAAATGCACTGGTCATAGCAAACAAACTCTTCCAACAACATAAGAGAAGACTCTACACATGGACATCACCAGATGGTCAACACCGAAATCAGATTGATTATGTTCTTTGCAGCCAAAGATGGAGAAGCTCTATACAATCAAAAAAAACAAGACCAGGAGCTGACTGTGGCTCAGATCATGAACTCCTTATTACCAAATTCAGACTTAAATTGAAGAAAGTAGGGAAAACCACTAGACCATTCAGGTATGAACTAAATCAAATCCCTTATGATTATACAGTGGAAGTGAGAAATAGATTTAAGGGCCTAGATCTGATAGATAGAGTGCATGATGAACTATGGACTGAGGTTTGTGACATTGTACAGGAGACAGGGATCAAGACCATCCCCATGGAAAAGAAATGCAAAAAAGCAAAATGGCTGTCTGGGGAGGCCTTACAAATAGCTGTGAAAAGAAGAGAAGTGAAAAGCAAAGAAAAGGAAAGATATAAGCATCTGAATGCAGAGTTCCAAAGACCAGCAAGAAGAGATAAGAAAGCCTTCCTCAGCAATCAATGCAAAGAAATAGAGGAAAATGATAGAATGGAAAAGACTAGAGATCTCTTCAAGAAAATTAGAGATACCAAAGGAACATTTCATGCAAATATGGGCTCAATAAAGGACAGAAATGGTATGGACCTAACAGAAGCAGAAGATATTAAGAAGAGATGGCAAGAATACACAGAAGAACTGTACAAAAAAGATCTTCATGACCCATATAATCGTGACACTGTAATCACTCATCTAGAGCCAGACATCCTGGAATGTGAAGTCAAGTGGGCCTTAGAAAGCATCACTATGAACAAAGCTAGTGGAGGTGATGGATTTCCAGTGGGGCTATTTCAAATCCTGAAAGATGATGCTGTGAAAGTGCTGCACTCAATATGCCAGCAAATTTGGAAAACTCAGCAGTGGCCACAGGACTGGAAAAGGTCAATTTTCATTCCAATCCCAAAGAAAGGCAATGCAAAGAATGCTCAAACTACCGCACAATTGCACTCATCTCACACACTAGTAAAGTAATGCTCAAAATTCTTCAAGCCAGGCTTCAGCAATATGTGAACCATGAACTTCCAGATGTTCAAGCTGGTTTTAGAAAAGGCAGAGGGACAAGAGACCAAATTGCCAACATCCACTGGATCATGGAAAAAGCAAGAGAGTTCCAGAAAAGCATCTATTTATGCTTTATTGATTATGCCAAAGCCTTTGACTGTGTGGATCACAAGAAACTGTGGAAAATTCTTCAAGAGATGGGAATACCAGACCGCCTGACCTGCCTCTTGAGAAATTTGTATGCACGTCAGAAAGCAACAGTTAGAACTGAACATGGAACAACTGACTGGTTCCAAGTAGGAAAAGGAGTACGTCAAGGCTGTATATTGTCACCCTGCTTATTTTACTTATATGCAGTGTACATCATGAGAAATGCTGGACTGGAAGAAACACAATCTGGAATCAAGATTGCTGGGAGAAATATCAATAACCTCAGATATGCAGATGACACCACCCTTATGGCAGAAAGTGAAGAGGAACTAAAAAGCCTCTTGATGAAGGTGGAGAGTGAAAAAGTTGGCTTAAAGCTCAACATTCAGAAAACGAAGATCATGGCATCCGGTCCCATCTCTTCAAGGGAAATAGATGGGGAAACAGTGGAAACAGTGTCAGACTTTATTTTTTTGGGCTCCAAAATCACTGCAGGTGGTGACTGCATCCATGATATTAAAGGAGGCTTACTCCTTGGAAGGAAAATTATGACCAACCTAGATGGCATATTGAAAAGCAGAGACATTACTTTGCCAACAAAGGTCCGTCTAGTCAAGGCTATGGTTTTTTCTGTGGTCATGTATGGATGTGAGAGTTGGACTGTGAAGAAGGCTGAGCGCCAAAGAACTGATGCTTTTGAACTGTGGTGTTGGAGAAGACTCTTGAGAGTCCCTTGAACTGCAAGGAGATCCAACCAGGTCATTCTAAAGGAGATCAGCCCTGGGATTTCCTTGGAAGGAATGATGCTAGGGCTGAAATTCCAGTACTTTGGCCACCTCATGAGAAGAGTTGACTCATTGGAAAAGACTCTGATGCTGGGCAGGATTGAGGGGCAGGAGGAGAAGGGGATGACAGAGGATGAGATGGCTGGATGGCATCACTGACTCGATGGACGTGAGTCTGGATGAACTCCGGGAGTTGGTGATGGACAGGGAGGCCTGGCGTGCTGTGATTTATGGGGTTGCATAGAGTCAGACACAACTGAGCGACTGAACTGAACTCAACTGATGCCTGAATGGTTAGAGGAAATATTGTTCCACTTTACTCCACATATATAATCTATATCTAATTTATATAAAATATTTAATCTGTATGTTATTTATATGTATATAAAATCTAGTGGAAAATATTGTTAAATGTATATAATAATGCACATATTTCTTTAAATATCTGAATATTTTCAAATTTATATTTCAGAGTCTACCAAAGCATTTGGATGCATTTTAAACTTGCCAATGCAGAGTTTAATAAGGTGGTGTCAATATTATATATATTACATTTTTCCAAAATTTTTTATGTTTCAATGTTTAAAATAGAGATAAATGAGTAATTAACATTATTATATATGGTCCTTAAGGCTATAGAAAATGTAATGAGTTAATTTATAATTATTATTATACATTATTTAGCTTCTATATAGTATTAATTTATGTGTTAGTTGCTCAGTTGTGGCCAAATCTTTGCGACCCCATGGCCTCTAGCCTTCCAGGCTCCTCTGTCCATGGGGTTTTCCAGGCATGAATACTGGAATGGGTTGCCATTTCCTTCTCCATATAGTATTCATATCACAAAATAAATATAATTAGTAACTTACAATTAATTTATAAATGTGATGTCTTCAAATTTTGATTGGTTTTCATGGATTGTGATAAAATCATAGATTCCTATCTATCTACAACCTGTGAAGGATCTGAGATTTCATGTTCCATGTAAATTAATGAGTTTACTTAATATAGATTCACTGGTGCTAGCAGAAGACACAAAGTGTGTAGAGCCAGAATAAAAAGAATTTATCATTCATAGTGTAGCAGTATTCTTGGCTGGAGAATCCCATGGACAAAGGAGCCTGGCAGGCCATAGTCCAAGGAGTCACAAAGCGCCAGGCACGACTGAGCAACCAACACACACAGGGTAGCAAGCATGAGCTTCATGTTCTCATTCCTTTTTTTTGCCATTCAAGTCCCATGGGGAGTGATGCGGAATCAGGTTGTCAGATATTTCACATGAAGTGGCTTTATATTGTAGCCGATGAACTTTGAGTTAAGGAAATTGTCAGTTTTTCAAGGAGACTCCTGGAAAACCTGTCCAACCTTTGCCCCTAAGGGAAACATTATCTTCACTATCCTATTCAGGAAACAAGTCTGCCCTCTGCCCTGGAGGCTGAAACTAATTATGTCACCCAAAGCTGTTTATGGTACAAACATCTTTGAAAAGATATTCTACAGAAAAAGGTAACATGGCATGCTTGAACACCATGGAGAATAATTTCCTAACATGAAGAATTTTTTGTTTTTTTAATCTAGACTTTTTGACACCATACCATGTTTGTCCAACTAATAATTAATACCATTTTATTAGGAAAAGCTTGATATATGTGTATATCTCCCCACCATTAATTTGTGTTCTAGCAGATGCTACCTAAGTATTTCAAAAATCATTATAAAATCTACATTAAGAAATTGTTAATGAGCATAAGAGGGCTTAGAATAATTTTCTCCTGAGACCTGAATGAATAATGTTTAAGATATGTGATTGGCTTGAAAGATACTAACAACTTCAGAGCAGTACTATAAGTGTATAATTTTTTACTGTCTTTTCACCACTTTAATGATGAGGACTTTGTAGCCTCATTTGACTCATTAGAAGTTTGAAGATGTCTGCCATCTTGATGTACTCCCCTAGAAGCAAGTCTTTCATAGAAAGTTCTGGAAGAGTGTCTGAGGATACAGGTCTCTACTAAGCCAAAGAACTGGTCATATCACTACTTCTTCCTTATTATCTCATAAGCAGTTGCCAGAGTTAGGTCTAAGACTTGCTTTCATTGTAACATATCATCGGATTGCAAAGTGGTAGAAGACAGCAGAGCAGCCTTCTACCTCTAATCACCTGCATCCCCTGACATTTATCTAAAGGACTTGATAAATGTCATATGGCTATGCTGGCTACTGTATGTATGATACTACACATAGTACAGAATATGCCATACTATACTATAGTATGATAGTATAGTATGATGGTATGCTGGTAAATGGTTAATCCACAACTTGGGAGGGGTAGAGAAATTTGGAATCTTGACAATTTCTATGCCTTAAGTACTCCTATTAGGGTGCATTTCAAACTACTAAAGTGACACTGCTGATCAGAAAGTTGGGATGATATGTGTATAATTGGCTCTCAAGGGCCAGTAAGAGCTGTCTCCAGTAAGAACTGGCTCCCACACACTAGTTTAATGCTTTAATTTTTCTTAGAAGCCAATTATAAAGAATTGAAATTTTCATTCTTAGGGATGACTAATTCTTGCTTATTTGAAAGAAATCAGTAAAAGTTACACTATAATTTATCAGAAATACAGAAAGGAAGACACACATACAAAATTCTAACTGTTTAAATTCTCACTTGACAAGCATTTCCGTTTTGTCCAGGTTGTTTCTCTATATTAAAGTAAGTTCATAAATACATACTTGATTTTAATAGGAAGAAAAAAGCAAAAAGCTAGTCCATCCCAAAAGGCATATACTACCCAATCTAGCAAATAGAAATGTCTCTGGCCTTGAGACAAGAACTTTGAGCAGACAAAGTGGAGACTCAAAAGCTGTTTAAGTTTTCTGAGTTACACTGGGGAAACGCATTAGTCCCCTCTTGTTTCTCTGGAATCTCTGTGCATCTGCTGCAGGCACCAGTACAAAGTGGTTGATAGCTATAGCCTGAGATATAGACTGACACTTTCTGCAGCAGCAGTCAATGGTGAGTTATTTCAATCTGTGCTAGCGAGGCTGGAAAATTTACCTTCACAGGGCTGGAATTTCATTTCAGTCTGTCATGATACACTACACTGCACCTGCTCTCTCATGATCCAGAGTGTCAGTGCAACCTAGTCTCTGAGATTTCTAACCTCTCAAACACAGTTACTGAAGCTAAATATCAAAATAAAGAGAAAACCTGAAAAAAGAAAAACGAAAGTAATATCCTTGTACGGGAATAGGGATACCAAAATGAATTGAAGGATGCAAAAACAAATGCATAAATATCCGTAAAGTTGTTCTTTTCTTCATATATTTCTTCTTTTATTTACAATGATTGAAAATGCTAAAGAGTTTTGAGGTTATTTTATTCCTTATATTTCACAATTTCAAAAAATACATTAGTATAGCAAGAATTTAATCTGTACCTATGTGAGATAAGTAAATATAAAATTGTAATTTGGATGATTATTTTAAATTTACTATTAAGATCATTCACAGAATCTTCTTTGTTTAAAATTGATGTCATTAAGTGACTTTAATATAGATTTCCCTTTCATTTTATAAAAGATTATTAATGAAGTCCTGTGGCCCTAGCGTATGTGAATGGATTTCAGCGAATCATTGAACATTGTTACGTGCAAAGTTTTGTGTTGTATTTGGGTATCTCTGCACTTGTCTGAGATACCTCTTAGCTTGCATTAGTTTCTCAAAGGAGATCACAACCTGCAGAAGTTAGGGACCAATACAGGAGTTTGTATAGTACAATAATGGAATTAATAGAATAAATGGCCACATACACACACACATGTACCAAATTAAATATCACTCACCAACCTTACCTGGTAATGCTTTCCCTTTTCCCTGTGCTGATAGTACAACCACAAGACTCATCCACTGATCTGGACAACAAAGCCTGGGGGTTGCTTTTAGGAAAACCAAAGTGTAGTTGCATGAACAATACCTATATAAAAGGTATATACTTATATAATACAGATTCCATTAGCACATTATCACACACGAGGTTCCCAGCTGAGGTAATTAACATTTCTGACATCAAAATAAGAAAATATGGGGTAAACAGAGGACAATTTTAGCTTGAATGAGAAAAAATAGAGTGTTAAGAAACAGCCTATGAGATCAGGAATAAGGCAAAAACACCCCAAAATGGGACAGGTATAAATCAGAGGACAATAGCCCATAGAAAAGTTAAATTTATTTAAAATTTTTGCCTCAGTTGGCTTGTCAAAAAATAATTTAAAAGTTGTATTGATGACTCATTAATCCTGATGTTTTAACTTTCAGTCCTTGGCATGGCAAAATCAATCCTTTTTTTCTTTTCATTTGGGATAAAGTAAAAATAATTTTCCTTTCTTCCTTCCTTCCTTTCTTCTCTCCTCCCTCCCTCCTTCTCTCTTTCTTTCTTTCATCTATTTGCTATTTTTATGTTTGATGTTTGGTATACAAATAAGCAGGGCTATGTTGAAGATGAAATTCTGAGATGAAGTTATTTCATACCTTATAACCTCTCAAGGAAATTCAGTTCCCATGGGATAGTAGTTTTCAATTTTGGCTATGTATTATAATCATTAAAATATAATTGGGATGCCCAAGTCAATATTTAAATCAGTTATCTTTGGGGGTTGACCCAGGCATCAGCATTTTATAAAACTCTGAGAAGAATATGATGTGTAGTCAAGTTTGAAAAACATGGTTAGAGGGGAAGAAAATGTCATTTCCTGTGTCCAAGATATTCATAATGTTCCCTTAGTCTTGATTAATCTTTAGACAGATTTCTTCCTGACTCTAGGTTCTGACCTCCTTTTACTTAAAGCCTTTGCTTTAAAAACAAACAAACAAAAAGAGATTCTTTCTATGCCCCTTAAGTCTTGACAGTTTCATAGCCCAGGAGTGTCTTTCCTAAGGTCCTAGGGACCTTCTCTTTGAATCCTTGAAAAGTGCACCTTGAAGGGTATTGCTACACTTATATTGCCAGTCTCTATGGGAGAGTAGTACTCTTAACTTTGGTGGATGCCTGCTTCAAGTTGTAAAACTATCTCCTGTCATAAAGTTTACTTTTTGAGAAAAGAGAAAGGTTACTTTTCCTTTAGGTAAGGTCAATTAGCAAATATAGGTGGTATGAAATCTCAGCACTCCCAGATCTTAAAAACTGTCCTGCCCTTCATTTCATTGAAGATGAGTTCAGACTGGTTTCTTGTCTTTCTCTTCTATTAAATCATGTTGTCTTGACCTGCTTAACTTTGTCAGGTACAAAGTTTTTGCTTTGATAACAGTAAAAATGCTTACCAACAGATTTCTTGTTTCCTTACTCATTATTAATTTGTCTTTTGTATAGAAAGCAGGAGCTAATTGTACAATAGATTTTCAGCCACAGTGCATGTGGTTAAACATTAAAACAATTCTGATGATTGGGCCTTGTCCATACAAAAAATTCATATTTCACTTGTTAATAGATGGGGTGTTTTTTGTTTTTTTTTTAAATATCTTCCCAAATGATTTCAATGTTCATTGTGAGTTGAAAAACACTTAATAAAATAATCATTAGGCTTTGTACAATGTTGATTAGTAAGACTCTCACAGAAAAGAAAGAGAAAAACAGGTCAAATATTTTGATATGTAGACCTGGAAATCTATTGACTACTCTTTGGGGTAATTCTGTTACTATTGGGGTTGTGTTTGTTTCCATGAATTAGTTTTATGATTGTGTGGTATGTTTAACCTGCAGATATTAGTGTCATGGTAGCAAAGCCAGATTTAAAAAAATATATATATATATACATATATATATGAATATATTTGTTTTTCAATGTTGTGTTAGTTTCTACTTATAGCAAAATGAATTATCTATAAATATACTACACTCCCTCATTTAAAAAATTACCTTCCCATTTAGATCACAGAGCACTGAGTACAGTTCCTTGTGCTATGCAGTACATTCTCATTAGTTATCTATTTTATGCCTAGTATCACTAGTGTATATATGTCAATCTCAACCTCCCAATTTTTCCCACCCTCCCTTTCCCCCTTGGTATCCATGTTTGTTCTCTATGATTGTGTCTCTATTTCTGCTTTGTAAATAAGTTCATCTATACCAATTTTTTCAGTTTCTACATATATGCATTGATATTTGATTTTTCCTTTCTGACTTATTTCCTTTCTGATTTATTTGACTGTCTCTAGGTCCATTCACATCTTTACAAATGACCCAATTTCATTCTTTTTTGTGGCTGAGTAATATTCCATTGTATATATGTACTGTATCCTCTTTATGCATTCCTCTATTGATGGACAGTTAGGGTGTTTCCATATCCTGGCTATTGTAAATAGTACTGCAATGAACATGTGGGACCATGTGTCTTTTTGAGTTATGGTTTTCTTTGGGTACATGCCCAGTAGTGAGATTGCTGGGTCACACAGTAGCTCTAGTTTTAGAGGCCAGACTTTCTTCTGATGTTAATAGCAATCTAAATAGCTGTGAAAAGAAGGGAAGCAAAAAGAAAAGGAGAAAAGGAGAGATATACCCATTTGAATGCAGAGTTCCAAAGAATAGCAAGGAGAGATAAGAAGGACTTCCTCAGTGATCATTGCAAAGAAATAGAGGAAAATAATAGAATGTTAAAGACTAGACATCTCTTCAAGAAAATTAGAGATACAAAGGGAATATTTCATGCAAAGATGGGCACAATAAAGGACAGAAAGGGTGGGGACCTAACAGAAGCAGAAGATATTAAGAAGAGGTGGCAAGAATACACAGTAGAACTGTACAAAAAAGATCTTCACGACCCAGATAATCATGATGGTGTGATCACTCACCTAGAGCCAGACATCCCGGAATGTGAAGTCTAGAGGGCCTTAAGAAGCATCACTACAAACAAAGCTAGTGGAGGTGATGGAATACCAGTTGAGCTATTTCAAATCCTGAAAGATGATGCTGTGAAAGTACTGCACTCAATATGCCAGCAAATTTGGAAAACTCAGCAGTGGCCACAGGACTGGAAAAGGTCAGTTTTCATCCCAATGCCAAAGAAAGGCAAACCGTGAACTTCCAGATGTTCAAGCTGGTTTTAGAAAAGGCAGAAGAACGAGAGATCAAATTACCAACATCTGCTGGATCATCGAAAAAGCAAGAGAGTTCCAGAAAAACATCTATTTCTGCTTTATTGACTATGTCAAAGCCTTTGACTGTGTGGGTCACAATAAACTGTGGAAAATTCTAAAAGAGATGGGAATACCAGACCACCTGATCTGCCTCTTGAGAAACCTATATGCAGGTTTCAGGAAGCAACAGTTAAAACTGGACATGGAACAACAGACTGATTCCAAATAGGAAAAGGAGTATGTCAAGGCTGTGTATTGTCACCCTGCTTATTTAACTTATATGCAGAGTATATCATTAGAAACACTGGGCTGGAAGAAGCACAAGCTGGAATCAAGATTACCGGAAGAAATATCAATAACCTCAGATATGCAGATGACATCACTCTTATGGCAGAAAGTGAGGAGGAACTAAAAAGCCTCTTGATGAAAGTGAAAGTGAAGAGTGAAAAATTTGGTTTAAAGCTCAACATTCAGAAAACGAAGATCATAACATCCAGTCCCATCACTTCATGGGAAATAGATGGGGAAACAGTAGAAACAGTGAGAGATTATATTTTTGTGGGCTCCAAAATCACTGCAGATGTTGACTGCAACCATGAAATTAAAAGATGCTTACTCCTTGGAAGGAAAGTTATGACCAACCTAGATAGCATATTGAAAAGCAGAGACATTACTTTGCCAACAAAGGTCCATCTAGTCAAGGCTACGGTTTTTCTAGTGTTCATGTATGGATGTGAAAGTTGGACTATAAAGAAAGCTGAGTGCAGAAGAATTGATGCTTTTGAATTGTGTTGGAGAAGACTCTTAGAGTCCCTTGGACTGCAAGGAGATCCAACCAGTCCATCCTAAAGGAGATCAGTTCCGGGTGTTCATTGGAAGGATTGAACTCCAATCAGTTCAGTGAAGCTGAAACTCCAATCCTTTGGCCACCTGATGTGAAGAGCTGACTCATTTGAAAAGACCTTTATGCTGGGAAAGATTGAGGGCAGGAGGAGAAGGGGATGACAGAGGATGAGATGGTTGGATGCCATCACCGACTCATTGGACATGGGTTTGGGTGGACTCTGCGATTTGGTAATGGACAAGGAGGCCTGACGTGCTGTGGTTCATGGGGTTGCAAAGAGTCGAACACAACTGAGCGAACGAACTGAACTGAACTGAAGCAACTAAGACGAAAGGTAAGAGGTGTGCCGTTTATATTTCTATTGTATTAAAAAGCCTTATGGTTTACTTAAGGGGCTAATAAATGGTTTTGTTTACATTTAAGTTTCTGTTGATCACTCAAGAATGGAACAGAGATACCTTTTATTATTATACATATTATTGTCTTAGTCTGTTTGATTTGCTATAACAGAATATCATAGATTTGGTGGCTTATAAAAACAGGAGTAAATTTCTCACAGTTAAGGAGATTGAAAAGCCCAAGATCACAGTGCCAGAAGATTCAACGTCTAGCAGGAGCTCATTCCTGGTTCACAGATGACTGTCTTCTTGCCATATCTTCATAAGACAGAGGGATGAGGGAGATCTCTGGAGTCTATTTTATAAGAGTACTAACCTCATTCCTGAGAACTCCACCCTTATGATCATGTCACTTCCTAAAGTCCCCATGTACAAAATCCATCACATTGGGCATTAGGTTTCAACACATGAATATGGAGTAACAAACATTCAATCTACATCAATTATTAATTTTCAAAAATGTTCTTAGAAATAGTCAAAGAAAAATGTATTTCTTTTGGTAGTTTCTGAATTGAATAATGAAGCCATAAACATTTCCCTGAACAAACAAAATTATATTTTGCTAAAAGGTCTAGGATAACAACCTGAGGTTAAACCAGAATTTCTCAAAATGGCACTATTGACATTTTATATCAGAAGATTGTTGTGGCTTGAGTGAGTGAGTGCTTTTCTGTACATTATAGGATGTTCAGTAGCATCCCCAACTTTTACTTACACTTAATTTTTTTTAACAAAAAATGAAATGTCATAGAAAAGAGATATCCCCCAAAATACATTGAGTCATTTCCATAGAGGAGGTATTTTACTAACATTTTTCATACGGTTCTTTTTTTTAACTCCAAGACCAGCTCTGTGAGATTGGTATATCATCATCACCTTCATAATACTGAGAAACAAATTCCTGTTGTTATAAGCCAGTGAGGTCAAGTTGCTTGTCCCAGGTGGCATATGTAGCAAAAAAAGAGATTGATGTATAAGGACTTGAATCACTGCATTTTGATACCAGTCCTTGAGTTCTTAACCACTTTTTCTGTAGAGATATTTCCTGATTTTCTATGACGCAAAGACTTTCTTGGACTTCTTTCTTCTGCTTCCTTAAATTCTTCATAGATATCATTAATATTTCTTTTGTTTTAAGTTACTATCTATAGAACAGAAAGCTGTAGATGTGACAGAGGTTAAAATTATTTATTTTAAAAGCATCCATTGCTACTTATGCTTCTGCATGAATGTAAGAAAGATAATAATCTAATAGAGAGAAAGTTTAATTAATTTTTATCATGTGGGTATTTTGTAATGTTTCAGTGAGTATCAGTGTCTATTCCATGGATGAAGAAAGTGGCAGGGCATGAAACAGAATCAAATTGTGCAGATTCATAGGACAGCTTCCTTATTTAATTTGAAGGATTGTGAACTTCTTCATGGGAGAAGGCAATGGCACCCCACTCCAGTACTGTTGCCTGGAAAATCCCATGGATGGAGAAGCCTGGTAGGCTGCAGTCCATGGGGTTGCACAGAGTTGGACACGACTGAAGCGACTTAGTAGTAGTAGTAGTGGTAGTAGAACTTCTTCATATCCTACAAACCCCGAGATAAAAGTAATTCATTCATGTTGTTAATCCAATGCTCTTGCTCCTGCCCATTCTTGTGTTTGTCCAAAGTCTTGCTTTAAAAAAAAAAAAAAGTTGAAATTCATTATCAGTGACCATATATTTAAACTTTGAATGCAATTGCTGTACAGTTACAGAAATATAAAATAATTTATGGCTTAAAATCCTTTCAGCAAACTATTATATAAAACTGTACTTTGTTTTGTATCTGTAATTGCTTCATGAACTACCTATCATTTGTGATTCTATTATCTCTTTTGCTGTGTGTCAAAAAGGAGCCTTTTCATCCATAGAGTACTGTGAAAATTTAGTCTAAATAGCTTCTAATTCAGTCAAAGTTGAGCTTGAGTTCTGAGTTTATGAATTTGGTTGTAAGAATAGAGAGAGGTGGAAAGGCAGGGGGTTCAGGATACTGTAATTTAGCATCATATTCTTCACTGACCCTCACAGCCACACAAAATAAAACAACAACCTAAGAAAACACCAATTCACTAGACCCACACTCCTCTCTTTTTGTTCCATGAGCGTTTGTAGTTCTTTGGACCTTTTTAGAACTGCAGAATCCCAGGTTTCACTCCAGACATACAGATTAAGGATTTGTTTTCTAACCCACATCCCTGGGGATCAGTTCAGTTAAGTTCAGTCACTCAGTCATGTCCAACTCTTTGTGACTCCATGAATTGCAGCACACCAGGCCTCCCTGTCCATCACCAATTCCCGGAGTTCACCCAGACGTCCATCGAGTCATCACTTCCATCGAGTCAGTGATGCCATCCAGCCATCTCATCCTCTGTAGTCCCCTTTACTCCTGCCCCAAATCCCTCCAGCATCAGAGTCTTTTCCAATGAGTCAACTCTTCTCATCAGGTGGCCAAAGTACTGGAGTTTCAGATTTAGCATTAGTCCTTCCAAAGAAATATCAGGGCTGATCTCCTTCAGAATGGACTGGTTGGATCTCCTTGCAGTCCAAGGGACTCTAAGAGTCTTCTCCAATGCCACAATTCAAAAGCATCAATTCTTCAGCACTAAGCCTTCTTCACAGTCCAATTCTCACATCCATACATGACCACAGGAAAAACCATAGCCTTGACTAGACGGATCTTTGTTGGCAAAGTAACATCTCTGCTTTTGAATATGCTATCTAGGTTGGTCATAACTTTCCTTCCAAGAGTAAGCGTCTTTTAATTTCATGGCTGCAATCACCATCTGCAGTGATTTTGGAGCCCCAAAAAATAAAGTCTGACACTGTTTCTACTGTTTCCCCATCTATTTCCAATGAAGTGATGGGTCTGGATGCTATGATCTTCGTTTTCTGAATGTTAAGCTTAAAGCCAACTTTTTCACTCTTCACTTTCACTTTCATCAAGAGGCTTTTTAGTTCTTCTTCACTTTCTTCCATAAGGGTGGTGTCATCTGCATATCTGAGGTTGTTGATATTTCTCCCCACAATCTTGATTCCAGCTTGTGTTTCTTCCAGCCCAGAGTTTCTCATGATGTACTCTACATATAAGTTAAAAAAGCAGGGTGACAATATACAGCCTTGACAAACTCCTTTTCCTATTTGGAACCAGTCTGTTGTTCCATGTCCAGTTCTAACTGTTGCTTCCTGACATGCATACAGATTTCTCGAGAGGCAGGTCAAGTGGTCTGGTATTCCCATCTCTTGAAGAATTTTCCACAGTTTCTTGTGATCCACACCGTCAAAGGCTTTGGCATAGTCAATAAAGCAGAAATAGATGTTTTTCTGGAACTGTCTTGCTTTTTCCATGATCCAGTGGATGTTGGCAATTTGATCTCTGGTTCCTCTGCCTTTTCTAAAACCAGCTTGAACATCTGGAAGTTCACGGTTCACGTGAACTGAAGCCTGGTTGGAGAATTTTGAGCATTACTTTACTAGCATGTGAGATGAGTGCAATTGTGTGGTAGTTTGAGCATTCTTTGGCATTGCCTTTCTTTGGGATTGGAATGAAAACTGACCTTTTCCAGTCCTGTGGCCACTGCTGAGTTTTCCAGATTTGCTGGCATATTGAGTGCAGTACTTTCACAGCATCATCTTTCAGGATTTGAAATAGCCCCCTGGAATTCCACCACCTCCACTAGCTTTGTTTGTAGTGATGCTGTATAAGGCCCACTTGACTTCACATTCCAGGATGTCTGGCTCTAGGTCAGTGGTCACACCATCATGATTATCTGGGTCGTGAAGATCTTTTTTGTACAGTTCTTCTGTGAATTCTTGCCATCTCTTCTTAATATCTTCTGCTTCTGTTAGGTCCATACCGTTTCTGTCCTTTATTGAGCCCATATTTGCATGAAATGTTCCCTGGGTATCTCTAATTTTCTTGAAGAGATCTCTAGTCTTTCCCATTCTGTCGTTTTCCTCTATTTCTTTACATTGATTGCTGAAGAAGGCTTTCTTATCTCTTCTTCCTATTCTTTGGAACTCTGCATTCAGATGCTTATATCTTCCTTTTCTCTTTTGCTTTTTGCTTCTCTTCTTTTCACAGCTATTTGTAAGGCCTCCCCAGACAGCCATTTTGCTTTTTTGCATTTCTTTTCTATGGGGATGGTCTTGATCCCTGTCTCCTGTACAATGTCACCAACCTCAGTCCATAGTTCATCATGGACTCTAATCAGATCTAGGCCCTTAAATCTATTTCTCTCTTCCACTGTATAATCATAAGGGATTTGATTTAGATCATACCTGAATGGTCTAGTGGTTTTCCCTACTTTCTTCAATTTAAGTCTGAATTTGGTAATAAGGAGTTCATGATATGAGCCACAGTCAGCTCCTGGTCTCTAGGGATAAGAGTCACCATTTCCCACCCCACCAGAACAGAGCTCCTAAGCCCTTCATCTGTTATGTGGTAATTTCGGCCCCACCACTATATGAATTTGGAGATTTTGCAGCTGGATAGATTTCCTGGAAAGGTCTTCATTCAAGTACAGCAGGTATTCTGTGTGTCTCTAATAACCTCCACTTTAATATAGTTCAGTTTCTATGTATGAACACAGATGAATAGCCAGAGTCTTTTAGCAAGGGAGACAACTAGAAGTAACAGTGGAGACTTGTTCAATTACAGCCACAGCAATATATAGATCTTTACAAAACAGCAGGGACATTGTGTAGACAGTGATGAATGTGAAACTATAAATTCTGGAAATAGTGGTAGTAAATAGATAGAAACAGGAGTGGTTCACAGATAAGGATATGAAGTATAGTCTCTTCATATTTTGCCAAAAATGAACTTCATATATTTTGTGGAATGGAGAGCTGGTTCAAAGGAAACAAATTCATAACCAGTGCCTTCTAGAATTGTCTGTATTAATAAATTATTGAGAAAGTATTTTAATTAAAATATATGTTGTTATTAGCATATATTTCCTTCTTTGCATTAATTTATGAAATATCTCATAAAGAAAATGCTGACTTTCTTTTCCTTTAGTATTTCCAACATAATATACTCTTTCTAATTTCTGATGACCTTTGTTTAGTTGCAAACACTCTCGTATGCTCAGCTGTTAAGTTTTCAAATAGCATTTATAATTTATTAAACCATATCCTTTTCATCATGTCTCTTCTTGGACAAAAGAAACTGAAATAAAGGAAGATAAATGCTTAGCATATTTGCTAATTTCCTACACATAAATATATTAATTTATTTATGCCTAAATCAATAGCAAAAATTAACTCATCACACCAAGAAAATAATTTGTTTCATCTTGTCATGATAGTAGTTGCTTTCCCTTTTTTCTTAATAAAACTTAACTTCATATTGGAGTATAGCTGATTAACAGTGTTGTGATATTTTCAGGTGGACAGCAAAACGACTCAGTCATAATATATACATATATCCATTATCCCTCAAACTCCCCAGCAAAGGTGCCATATAACATTGAGTAATTTTTGATGTCTTAATCAAGGTTATCATTCCTCTAGTCAATTGGATTTTAAATTCACCAAAAATTTGAAAATATCACTGTAAATTATCTTACTTTCATTAGCCTATAGTTTTGTTTAATAAAACAAATTGTAAAAAATTTAATAAAATTTTGATAAATTTCTTAATAAAGTTTATTTTCACTTCTGACCAAATGTGCTATCATTATTACATTTTAATTTTACCTATGTCACTCTATCTTCTACTTTTTTATTCTTCTAAATTAATAATTACAGGTGGTTTTAGTCCTAAGTTTTATGATCTTATAAGCAGTTAAACTGCTTAATTTATTTTTAAAAATGTCTTCCTTTTTTATTAGTCTGATAATCATCTCCAGTCCTTCTATTTGGTAAAATACTTAAAAAGCAGGACACTGAGCAAAGTAGAGAAATAGTGTTGATGCCAATTCAGTAGAGAACTTTCAAAGGGAGACAATGTATTTGTAGGAGCAATTGTCTGAGAAGTCAGAATACTTTGGAAAAATAACCATGCCTTCAAAAAGGGTATTATTCTCCTTACCATCAAAAATATTCAGAAATAGAAAATTGATAGAGGAGAGAATACAGGGGAGGAAAGACTAAGAAGAGAAGAGAGATGCAAGAGGACAGAGGAGAGGAGAAGGGAGGAGGAAACAAGAATGTAGGCTCTAATTATCCAACACTTACTTGTGACGTGACCTTGAACAAGTTTTCCAATTTCTCTCATCTTTGAATAAATGCCACCTAGATAGCATATTGAAAAGCAGAGGAATTACTTTGCCGACAAAGGTCCGTCTAGTCAAGGCTATGGTTTTTCCTGTGGTCATGTATGGATGTGAGAGTTGGACTGTGAAGAAGGCTGAGCGCCAAAGAACTGATGCTTTTGAACTGTGGTGTTGGAGAAGACTCTTGAGAGTCCCTTGGACTGCAAGGAGATCCAGCCAGTCCATTCTTAAGGGGATGAGCCCTGGGATTTCTTTGGAAGGAATGATGCTAAAGCTGAAACTCCAGTACTTTGGCCACCTCATGTGAAGAGTTGACTCATTGGAAAAGACTCTGATGCTGGGAGGGATTGGGGGCAGGAGGAGAAGGGGACGACAGAGGATGAGATGCTGGATGGCATCACTGACTCGATGGACGTGAGTCTGAGTGAACTCTGGCAGTTGGTGATGGACAGGGAGGCCTGGCGTGCTGCGATTCATGGGGTGTCAAAGAGTCGGACATGACTGAGCGACTGAATTGAACTGAAATTAATTCTAGACCTACTATTAACACCGTCTCCTGTAACAAACCTAGAGAAAAGTATTTGGGAAAGAAAAACAGCTAAATCTGTGCTCATCAGTAATAAATCTATCCTTCTAGTCAACACAGGCAACTCAAGTTTTGATGGATGTGTGTGTGTGTGTGTGAGAGAGAGAGAGTCGCTCAGTGGTGTCTGACTCTTTGTGACCACGTGGACTGTAGCCTGCCAGGCTCCTCTGTCCATGGGATTCTCCATACAAGAATGATGCATTTCTATCAAATCCTCCCAGAAATATCTTCCAGCAGCTCCACTTTGTCTTGTAGCTTTATTCTTTTCTAGTGTTTGCTACATTTTATACAATGTCTTTCATAGTATCTTCCTTCTTCTGGGGCTGAATGATACATGTCAAAATGTAAATTTTTGTCTGTGTGTGTGCTAGTCAAATGGTCCAACCTCTCTCTTTTTGCTCATAGACTCTGGTTTTTGGTGTGGGAGTCCTCATTCTGCTTCTGTTGCTGCTGCTGCTAAGTCGCTTCAGTCGTGTCTGACTCTTTGCGATCCCACAGACGGCAGCCCACCAGCCTCTGCTGTCCCTGGGATTCTCCAGGCAAGAACACTGGAGTGGGTTGCCATTTCCTTCTCCAATGCATGAAAGTGAAAAGTGGAAGTGAAGTCGCTCAGTAAGTGTCTGACTCTTCGTGACCCCATGGACTGCAGCCCACCAGGCTCCTCCATCCATGGGATTTTCCAGGCAAGAGTACTGGAGTGGGGTGCCATTGCCTTCTCCGGTCCTCATTCTAAACCTCACTTTATTTTTTCATTTAAAATTTTCTTTCTAAAGCAAATATTAACCACTTTTCCCACTTTAGTTTTTATTAAATATGAGAAATGGATTCTCCTACAAAGTTGGCCAACCGTTGGTATTGTCTGCCATATACACATCAATGTACTATGGTAGAAAGTTCACTTCAGAGCCAAAGAGGTTCAGATGGAAGTTTGGCTATCCCTCCCTCTCTTTAATTAAATATGAAGATAGCAACAAATATTTGACAGCTCTTCTGAAGATTAAATGAATATAATGCCTGGGATATTTCCTGACATATTGGCACTTGATGGTTATTAATGCCTGTCATTCGTATTAAGCAACAGTGGGGCAGACTTCTATGATCAGAGAACAATGCAGCATAGCATTGTGGGTACATTTTTCTCTGAGAGGGAACAACTTTTCTCTGCACAAGGCACAATTCTTTCTGTGCAAAGATTGGTGTCTTGCCTCTCATAGTCTTTTATAAAGTGTGTACACATATCAGGTTCTTGGAGGGCAAAAAGAGGAATTTTGCTAGAAATCTTGGACTTGATCATAGGAAAATGCATTTTCCCACTGAGGAAAATAAAGACGCATTACGTAGTACAGAGGTCCTTTAAATTTCAGAGGTTAGAAGGCTGAGGTTGGTAAACACTGAAATCGCACTTCTCCCACCAGGAAGCCAGTTACAGTTTCTCTCATGTGCCTTAAAACTAGAATTTCCAAAACTAGGGCATTCTTCACCTTTTACATTAAAACCCCTGGTTAAGCAATTCTTACATGTGCATTAATTTGAACCATCATAAGGCTTTTCAGGTATCCAAATGCATATTTAGTGTGTTTTCTCTCAAAACAAAATGTGCTAATCATTTAAAGAAGATTGCTGTAAAAAGAAAGTCACAAGCTCATGAAAAGGTGCTAGTTATACAAATAAAGTTTTCATATAAAATTAGCCTATGTTATTTATAAATGTATTGAAAACACTACTAATTGAGATGTTCATATTTGCTTGATGAAAGTCTTATTAAGTGCATATTTCTGTAAGGGCTTGACATAAGATATACACTCTTTTAAGACTGACGTATTTTAGTACCATATTGCCTTTTACAATTGCCTTTTACAATGGCAAAACAGTAAATGAATCCCTCAATTGTTCTTTTAACATATTTTCACCCATTGTTTTCTTCTCATTTATTAGAAAGCCCATCTTTACACCATTGATGTGAGATGCTGTCTTTATCCTATACAAAATTGCCATACCCTATCAATCTAAGTTTATGCCAAAGCTGCCCAACCCGCAATTCTATAATTTAAACATATGCTTCAGTCCCTGGGCATGTGAAAGAAAGGAAAAGTGAGAGGGAAGATTATTGAAATAAGTATAAGCCACGTGGGAGAACTATATTCCTCTTAGTAGCTACTCCGGTGTATGTGGTTGGTGATAAGTTGTAAAACTGGAATTCAGGTACAAAATATACTTTGATTTTTTTTTTTTGGTAATTCTTTCCTTTTATAAAATAATAAAAAGTAAATACAAACCTAAACAGTGTGTTGAAAAGCAGAGACAACACTTTGCCAACAAAGGTCAGTATTGTCAAAGTTATGGTTTTTCCAGTAATCATGTTCTGATGTGAGAGTTGTGCCATAAAGAAGGCTGAGCACCAAAGAATGGATGCTTTCAAACTGTAATTCTGGAGAAGACTTTTGAGAGTCACTTGGACAGCAGGAGATCAAACCAGTGAATCCTAAAGGAAACTAACCCTGAATATTCATTGAAGGGACTGATGCTAAAGCTGTAGCTCCAGTCTTTGGCCACCTGATGCAAAGACCTGATTTACTGGAAAAGACCCTGAAGTTGGGAAAGATTGAAGACAAAAGGAGAAGGGGCAGCAGAGAATGAGATCATTAAATAGCATCACCGACTGAATGGACATAAATCTGAGCATACTCCAGGAGCTAGTGAAGGACAGGGAAGCCTGGCATGCTGCAGTCTATGGGGTCACAAAGAGACGGACACAACTTAGCAACTGAACAACAACAACAACAAATACAATATAACAATGTTTTAATTTTTAATTTTTTAATGTTTTAATTTTTAATGAAAACAATGTTTTAATTTTTAATGTGGCTATACAGGTGATTCAGAGAAGGCAATGGCACCCCACTCCAGTACTCTTGCCTGGAAAATCCCATGGATAGAGGAGCCTGGTAGGCTCCAGTCCATGGGGTCGCTAAGAGTTGGGCACGACTGAGCTACTTCACTTTCACTTTTCACTTTCATGCATTGGAGAAGGAAATGGCAACCCACTCCAGTATTCTTGCCTGGAGAATCCCAGGGACAGAGGAGCCTGGTGGGCTGCCGTCTACGGGATCGCACGGAGTCGGACATGACTGAAGCGACTTAGCAGCAGCAGCAGCATACAGGTGATTATTTTATTAATTTTAGAACTTTTAGGATTTTAAAATAAAAATTTTCAAAATGAAAACAAAATTTGAAAAGAAAGAGCAGAAATCTAACCTTTACCCAAAACAGAAGAAAAGGAGGAATGGAATTGGGAGAATAGATTCCTTGCCAGAAATCTGTGCTTGTGTAGATAGGGACCTTTAAGAAATGTGTACTTTAACTTCTGAATCTTAAAAACTGTTGTCTAGCTGTGTTGCTGGACCAGGTCACTTGTTCCTTTTAAGGTGCTAATGCTAACGGGACCAGAAAAGCTGAGAGTAGGAACATAGCAGGGGTTTGAATTTGGAGTCTGCCACTACCTGCTGTGTGACCTTGATTCAGACTTCTCTAGTTATTTTATAACCTATATTGTAGAAATGGTAGAAAATATATTAGAAAAAAATTGCTTTTGAAAACATAGCCTAGAACCTGGTGTGCAGTAAACATCTCCTAGATAAACATTAAAATGTGTTATAATTATTCTTCACAACGTTTTACCACCTGAATCTAATGCTAAAATTTTAAAGTGAGGAAGTCAGATTCATTTTTGTGCTTGTCTTGGTGATGGTCCTGATGTAATTATGTGATTTTTCTTCTATCCCCAATGCTACCCCCACATAGTTTGATAGCACAAAAACATGGTGTTAATTTTAAAAATGCAATTTTTACATTCAACAGGAGACTACTACTATTTCTATTTCACCCGATGCTTAGAAAATTAACCAAGGAAAAGCAATAAACTTTCATTGTTATGAGAGACCTTAGTGTTTTGTACTTTTGTTGGCAGCAGTCCTTACATTTATTTCTCTGTAGACAAAATTATATACAACTTAGAATGGTCCTATGAATACCCATTGGAGAAGGCAATGGCAACCCGCTCCAGTACTCTTGCCTGGAAAATCCCATGGACGGAGGAGCCGGAAAGGCTGCAGTCCATGGGGTCGCTAAGAGTCAAACACGACAGAGCGACTTCACTTTCACTTTTCACTTTCATGCATTGGAGAAAGAAATGGCAACCCACTCCAGTGTTCTTGCCTGGAGAATCCCAGGGATGGGGGAGCCTGATGGGCTGCCATCTATGGGATGTATGTAATCCATGATGAGGCTAATATTTTTCTAGATAGATGACATTTATATGGTCACCACCATCAGACATTTTTAAGATGTCTTATTAATATAAAAAGCATTTTCTGTATGACCTTAGGAAGAAGTTTTAAAAATTTTAATATTGGTATCAAATATTAGATGTAATCAATTAAATTTTAAGTAATTGCAATTTAATATATTTGAACTAAAAATATTGACTTATTAGCTATTTCTTTAATATTTGAAACACATTTAGGGTTTATGAACTGTGATGTTTGCAATTTCAAAGAGGAGGAATCCCAAAAGGAAAAGTTCAAGCAGACTGTCAGTCAATAAACCATTTGTAAACTTTAAGAAAAATATGTGTACATTGTCTCTCTTCATATCCAAAAAAGCAGCATACACTTAGGAATAGCATACTTAAGTTTTAATTATACTTCAGGTGTAGGGCAGGCTTCCCAGGTGACACTAGTGGTAAAGAACCAGCCTCTCAGTGCAGGAGATATAAGAGATGCAGGTCCAGTCCTTTTGGAGTATCCCCTGGATCCATTCCAGTATTCTTGTCTGGAGAATCCCATGGACAGAGGAGCCTGGTGGGCTCCCATCCATGGAGTTACAAAGGGTCAGACACAACTGAAGTGACTTACTACACAACACAGATACATAGGTGTAGTGAGAAGAGGAAAAATAATTGTTAGAAGTAGTTTAAGGAAAATTTAGTTGCATGAAAGAAACATTTTGTGATCTTCCCCATCAATGAAATGATTGTGTGTGCTTGGTTTCTCAGTCGTGTCTGACTATTTGCTACCCCTTGGACTCTAGCCCACTAGAATCCTCTGTCCATGGGATTTTCCCTGCAAGAATACTGGAGTGGGTTACCATTTCCTCCTCCAGGGGATCTTCCCAACCCGGGGGTAGAACTTACATCTCCGCTTCTTCTGCACTGCAGGTGATTCTTTACCTGCTGAGGCACCAGGGAAACCTGTAAGCACTGTTAGTGAATAATCACTGTTTTTACACAGCACACAAAATATATTTATATTCAAACAGCATCTGTGCACTCTTTTGATTTTACTGAGAAAGAGCACATAGCACACTTCATATGAGAATTTGTTCATGATGATGTTTAGATTTTGTTCAGTAATGCTTATAATGCTCTGAAATTTTCAGGGAATGAGAATTTTCAATTTTTAATATTTTAAAGCTATGCTCTTATTAAGCAACCCAAAGCAGGAGCAGAGAGAGTGGTAATAAGGTAATGAAAAAATTACAAAAGGCTGAGGGAAATCCCATGGACAGAGGAGCCTGGTGGGCCACAGTCGATGGGTTTGCAGAGTTGGACAAGAGTTAGTGACTAAGCAACAAAAAATATTAAAGCTAAGAATACTAAAGACATTATTTTTACACATATTGTATGTCAGGACTAGGGATATGCAGTTTATAGTTTATAAACCTATACACAAAAGTCATCATATAAATAATTTTTGCAAGATATTTGACAGTGTTATTCATGATGAGAATTTTTTGGAAAAATGTCATTTATCTTTCCCTCCAAAGGCAACATTTTCTCAGTTGAATTTTGCATACTTTGAAAAAGACAATATTTCAGTACCAAAACATTTGGTACTTCAAGTACCAAATCATCTGCTTACAATTAAGAACATATTCTGTGTAGATACTGATAAAATTTTATTACAAAGATACTTATAAAAGCCTTCTGTTTGGAGAAAATTACATTTTGTTAAAACCACACATTAGTGTTATTTAAACACTGTTGTAGAAATTGCCTTGTAAAATGTAAGAACTGTGTACTGCCTAATGTATAAAACCATTTCTTTAAATGAATTCAGTGTGATGTATTGAGAAATAATCACCTGAAGATTATTTGAGCATATTCAAGTAGCCCCTTTCCTTTTCTCAAGTGCACACGGAACTTTCTCCAGGATAGATCACATCCTAGGCCATAAATCTAGCCTTGGTAAATTAAAAAAAAATTAAAATCATTCCAAGCATATTTTCTGATCACAATGTAGTAAGATTAGATGTCAACTATAGGGAACAAACTATTAAAAATACAAACATATGAACGCTAAACATCATGCTTCTGAAAAACCAAACAATCATAGATGAAATAAAAAATAAATCAAAATATGCATAGAAATGAATGAAAATGAAAACACAACAACCCCAAACCTATGGGGTTCAATAAAAAAGCAGTGCTAAGGGGGAGGTTCATAGCAATACAAGCTTACCTAAAGAAACAAGAGATAAATCAAATAAGTAAACTAACTCTACACTTAAAGCAACTAGAAAAAGAAGAAATGAATAACACCAGGGTAATAAAAGGAAATAAATCATAAAAATTAGGGCAGAAATAAATGAAAAAGAAATAAAGGAGACCATAGCAAAAATCAACAAAGCTAAAAGCTAGTTCTTTGAGAAGATAAATAAAATAGACAAACCATTAGCCAGACTCATCAAGAAAAAAAGGGAGAAGAATTAAATCAACAAAATTAGAAATGGAAATGGAGAAATCACAGGAGACAACACAGAAATACAGAGGATCATAAGAGACTACTATCAGCAACTATATGCCAATAAAATAGACAATTTGGAAGAAATGGATAAATTCTTAGAAAAGTATAACTTTCCAAAACTGGAATTCAAAATTCCAAAACTGACAAATTCAAAACTGTCCAAAACTGGAATTCAAAATTCAAAATTCCAAAATTGACAAATTCAACATCCATTTATGATTAAAAACCCTCCAGAAAGCAGGCATGGAAGGAACATACCTCTACATAATAAAAGCCATATATGATAAACCCACAGCAAACATTATTCTCAATGGTGAAAAATTGAAAGTATTTCCCCTAAAGTCAGGAACAAGACAAGGGTTTCCACTCTCACCACTACTATTCAACATAGTTTTGGAAGTTTTGGCCACAGCAATCAGAGAAGAAAAATAAATAAAAGAATCCAGATTGGAAAAAAAGATGTAAAACTCTCACTGTTTGCAGATGACATGATCCTCTACATAGAAAACCCTAAAGACTCCACCAGAAAATACTAGAGCTAATCAATGAATATAGTAAAGTTGCAGAATATAAAATTAACACACAGAAATTCCTTGCATTCCTATACACTAACAATGAGAAAATAGAAAGAGAAATTAAGGAAACAATTCCATTCACCATTGCAATGAAAAGAATAAAATACTTAGGAATAAATCTACCTAAAGAAACAAAAGACCTATATATAGAAAATTATAAAACACTGGTGAAAGAAATCAAAGAGGACACTAATAGATGGAGAAATATACCATGTTCATAGATCGGAAGAATCAATATAGTGAAAATGAGTATACTACACAAAACAAACTGTAGTTCAATTCAATCCCTAGAAAGCTACAAATGGTATTTTTCAGAAAACTAGAACAAATAATTTCACAATTTGTATGGAAATACAAAAAAACCTCGAATAGCCAAAGCAATCTTGAGAAAGAAGAATGGAACTGGAGGAATCAACCTGAGTGACTTCAGACTATACTATAGAGCTACAGTCATCAAGACAGTATGGTACTGGCACAAAGACAGAAATATAGATCAATGGAACCAAATAGAAAGCCCAGAGTTAAATCCATGCACCCATGGACACCTTATCTTTGACAAAGGAGGCAAGAATATACAATGGATTAAAGACAATCTCTTTAAAAAGTGGTGCTGGGAAAACTGTTCAACTCCCTGTAAAAGAATGAAACTAGAACACTTTCTAACACCATACACAAAAATAAACTCAAAATGGATTAAAGATCTAAATGTAGACCAGAAACTATAAAACTTCTAGAGGAAAACATAAGCAAAACACTCTCTGACATAAATTACAGCAGGATCCTCTGTGACCCACCTCCCAGAGTAATGGAAATAAAAGCAAAAACAAACAAATGGGGCCTAATTAAACTTAAAAGCTTTTGCACAACAAAGGAAACTATAAGCAAGGTGAAAAGACAGCCTTCAGAATGGGAGAAAATAATAGCAAATGAAGCAACTGACAAACAACTAATCTCAAAAATATACAAGCAGTTCCTGCAACTCAATTCTAGAAAAATAAATGACCCATTCAAAAAACGGGCCAAAGAACTAAACAGACATTTTCCAAAGAAGACATGCAGATGGCTAACAAACACATGAAAAAATGCTCAACATCACTCATTATCAGAGAAATGCAAATCAAAACCACAATGAGGTATCATCTCACACCAGTCAGAATGGCTGCTATCCAAAAGCCTACAAATAATAAATTCTGGAGAGGGTGTGGAAAAAAGGGAACCCACTTACACTGTTGGTGGGAATGCAAACTAGTATAGCCACTATGGAGAACAGTGTGGAGATTCCTTAAAAAACTGGAAATAGAACTGCCATATGACCCAGAAATCCCACTGCTGGGCATACACACTGAGGAAACCAGAATTGAAAAAGACACATGTACCCCATTGTTCATCACAGCATTGTTTACAATAGCCAGGACATGGAAGCAACCTAGATGTCCACTGGCAGATGAATGGATAAGAAAGCTGTGGTACATATACACAATGGAATATTACTCAGCTATTGAAAAGAATGCGTTTGAATCAGTTCTGATGAGATGGATGAAACTGGAGCCTATTATATAGACTGATGTAAGTCAGGAAGAAAAACACCAATACAATATATTAACCCATACATATGGAATTTAGAAAGATGGTAGTGATGACCCTATATGCGAGACAGCAAAAGAGACACAGATGTAAAAATAGACTTTTGGACTCTGTGGTAGAAGGCGATGGTGGGATGATCTGAGATAATAGCAATGAAACATGTATATTATCATATGTGAAATAGATCACCAGTCCAGGTTTGGTGCCTGAGACAGGTGCTCAGGGCTGGTGCACTGGGATGACCCTGAGGGATGGAATGGGGAGGGAGGCGAGAAGGGTTTCCGGATGGGGAACACATGTATACCCATGGCTGATTCATGTGAATGTATGGCAAAAACCAGTACAGTATTGTCAAGTAATTAGCCTCCAATTAAAATTAAAAAAGAAAGTAGCCCCTTTCTGTGATATACTTAAAATACATTATTTGAGTTCAAATATAACTCTTACTATTCTAACGTTTAAAAGTAGATGGGTTATAAATCATTGCATATGGCAACTGTTCATCAAAATTTTTCTAGATTTTCACTAATTGATGTTTCTTACAGTATAATTTGTCACTTATTGTTTTGAAATATACAAGGAATTTGAAGAAATCAATCTTGTTAATAAATTGCCCTTAAATTTTAAAGTATTAAAATCAGTCTTCCTTCGAGGTTACTATTTGTACCGCTGAAAAGAATATTATCTTAATTTAATGGCATAAAATGTTCTATAAAGACATCCTTGATAAACAAAAATATTTGGTTCATCCTAGCTAATAAGGGATCCCTAGGATCCATAAGTCTATTTTCCCCAAACTCTTTGTGAATTTCCTTTTCTAGCAGCTTCAAGGGCAATTGTAGGTGTGCCAAAAAGCACTGAGCCACAGCACATCCTTGATGAATTTCACAAGTCCATCCTCTCTTAAACAACTGTAATTCAGGTTTAATTTCTTGACATGAAGCAACATTACAACATCCTTGGAGTAATTTTTAGGTGTTATGTCAATTAGAAAGCTTAGGGTCACTGATTATATAGCTAGATGTTACTAATTACAAAACCTTCCAATGGTAATTAAAAATCTATTATAATTAATGACAAAACGTTAAAAGGAGTCAGTTATCTCAGCAGTTGAGCATTTTACATAAATTAGTACACTATACTTTCCATTACCAATCTAAAAGGATTAAAAATCATCTTGTGGAAAGATACTATGGTTGTATTTAATGAAAAGTAAATGGAGAAAAGAAGCCAGTGTCTAAATAATTCAGAGCCCTTGTTATTAAACCTTCTCTGAAATATTCAGGTATTTAGAACAGTTATCAATATAGATAAACATTGATACACATTCTATTTAGTTCTTATTTTCGATCTATAAATGCAAATTTTTATTTGCCAGTTTGAGTCATTTAAATTAATATGTATGTTTGCTTAATTAAGAAACCCATTCTTTCATTTACATTTTATTTATCTGTACTTCCTCTCAGCAGTCCTCAGGGCCACATAATTTCTATATAATATGGGTAAAGTTCTTTCAAAAGTTATAATTAAAAAAATAAATGAAACAATTATTTAGTAGTAATAAGACAGATCTAATACACATGCCCTATGAAACTAGCAAAGAGACACATGGACTCCATTAAAGAAAAATTGCATTAAATTGAATAATAAGGAAGGAATAATAGTTGAAAAATAAGGAAGACTTTATTCATGACTGTTTAAATAGAGACAAGAGGTTGAACTCATCCTTGTTGAAACAAAAAATGAGAGTTTTAATCACAAAGTGAACTTGTAGAAAAGCACAGGAAGACTTGAGGGGGTGGTTTACTGGTGCCCAGGTTTTTGAGAAGAACATTCTAGGTTGTAAAATTAGCAAGAGGTTGGGAGAGGATTTACATCTCAAAGGAGCAGAGAAATAGTTTTTAATTGCAAGTATTTCTAAGTAAATAACCCAAGAAAAGGGATGTCAGGGATGTAGAGTTAGCTGCAGAGCATTAAAGATTAGTCAAGCTGGAGAACTGTAAGCCTACCTTTGTCAACTCTGAATAGTCATAACATTCTTCTAACTTAAATAATGTTTGAGCTTCTTTATATCTGGAGCAGACAGTAAATTTCTTATGATAGTGAATCAGCAGTCTTTCAGGTAATTTACAAACTTTAAACATAGACTCAATTTTTGACAATCACATATGGGTCATTTTTTGGAAATGAAAGTCATTAGTCTAATAAATTAGTATTTCCAAATGAACAATTCAACCAAAAGTAACCAGAAAATGTATGAATACTATAATAGAGAAGTTTTTTTTTTTATTTGTTTCCTTTGTTTTTCCTGAGATTAGTATACATTATTGATAAAAATAATAGTTGCATTTTCAGACATAAAACAGTATGAAATAGTAAATGGATCTTAATTGCCATAATTGTTTTTCTATTAATAGAGGTAAAGCACAGAGAGCAAGAAAATTTTCAGTTGAAAATTAAACTCTCAAGATTGGTTTTCTACCTCTAATATATTCAGTGCTTCTCTCATTTCTCTGTTCAGTGGTTCAGTTGTGATGTAGTATTTGTGGTGAAGGTATGAGTAACCTTGTCTATCATATCAATAATTTATATAAATAGAGGTCTTGAATTCAATGACAATATCATTAATATTTTTATATATCATCATAAAGAAAATATTCAAAATAAACATAAGCAATGTGAGCTTTTTATAGGTGGATAGTTACAAGACAATTATGCTTGAAAATCACACACCTGATCATTTTTGTTTTCTCTTAAGTCAAGCCACTTCTCATTTTTTCATACTGCTTTGTCTATTGACATAAAATGTGCTATTTAAACACAGCATCAGGAAATTATTCCTGAAATGAAACAACATGGTCTCCACTCAAGCACAGCAAGAAAACATGATTGATATCCTATAATGCTTCTTGCGAGCAAAGGTCAGAATGAGAAATAAGTACGAAGTTGTTAGAGAAAGAGAAAAACTATAACAAAAGAAAAAATACATGTTAACAAAATTTCATTAGAAGTTTCATGCAAAAATCACAAGGTTGCCAGACCAAACTGATACTTAGCAAATTTCTAATGTTTAATATTCATTTTGTTGCCAAAGTTATTTGTTAAAATTATAATGATGTTAGGATATTTAGATTTATATAAGGAAATTTTTCAGTATTTTGAAAATCAAAGATCAAAAAGAAAGTTGCTCAGTCATGTCTGACTCTTTAAAACCCTATGGACTGCAGCACACCAGCCTTCCTTGTCTTTCACTATGTCCCAGAGTTTGCTCAATCTCATGTCCATTGAGTCAGTGATGCCATTCAACCATCTTGTCCTCTGTCATCCCCTTTTCCTCCTGCCTTAAATCTTTCCCAGCATCAGTGTCTTTTCCAATGAGTCAGCTCTTACATTGCTCAAAGGGAACCAAATTATCTTGGCCTTCATATTATAAGATTTTTATTTTAAGGAAGTTTCTTTTTAAGCTGGCCCTTTAGCCACTTTTGGAGAAGGAAATGGTAAGCCACTCCAATATTCTTGCCTAGAGGATTCTATGGACAGAGGAGCCCAGCAGGCTACAATCCAGGGGATTGCAAGAGTCGGATACGACTGGGCAACTTTCACTTTCACTAGCCACTTTTAGTAACAGTCATGTTTATTGATTATACTATGGTTAATCATCCTCTTGTACCATTTAAGAAAAGCATTATAATCAATGCTTTAGACGGTCTTTTCAAGGAAAACTTGTACATGTAAAAACACATAAAGAATATTCATTCTGATGTATGGTAGAAGCCAACAAAACATTGTGAAGCAAACACACACACACATACACACACACACACACATAGGAGATGATCAACAACAAACTGAAATTACCTAACATTTATTAATCATAATTGACCTCATTTTTTCTCTTTGTATTAACTAAAAGAGTTACAATTGTTTTTCAAATTCACTGTAATTATCAGCACAATTCAGGAATTTTACCTTATCTAAAATACCTAAGATAGAGACCAAAGTTGTATTTCTTCTTCAAGCATGCCTTTCTCAAGCATCTTTATGGAAAACATTTAAAAAAATATTCATGAAACTATTTTCTCCAAAGTAAATCTAATAGTCTAGAGAGGAAGTATAGTTAAAACAGTAATTTCCCAACTATGATGAGTTAGAATCATTAGAGGAATGTTCATAATTCTCAGTTCCCAGTTTGTACACAATACTAATTAAATTAGAAAGTCTGGGGGTAGGCATGAAACATTGTACTTTTTAAAGATCCTCAGGTGGATTAAACATGTAAAGTATGTAGGGAAACTTTATGTAAAGTATGAAAACCATTGAGTTGAAAGGTATTTAGCCTGGCATCAGGAAAATAACCATATTCCCAAACATTTAATCGTAGCATAATTTGTGGGGCTTCCCTGGTGGCTCAGACAGCAAGGAATCTGCTTGCTATGCTGGAGACCCAGGTTCGATCTCTGCGTCAGGAATTTCCCCTGGAGAAGGAAATGGCAACCCACTCCAATATCATTTCACAGCACATTTTTTTAGTATGAAATTATAAGCTGAGTGACTAATGGACAGGATGCTACTAAAGGTTTTAATGAAATAACTGGGATGGAGTTAAAGTTCACTTTAACTCTGAGTTCTTGATAAGCCATTGAATTTTGTCAGTTTTTAGGTTTACAAACAGCTCTTAGAGACTATTGCATATTGACTATGCAAAACTCTATCCAGATTCTCCTCCAAATACTTTTCCTTTTACATAAAAATTTGGTCAGCAAAAGCACATTAAACTTGCTTATTCTGCTGTGATTTGTCTTGTTACATAAACTTCTCTTTAAGAATATAGTAAATAGAATCCTAGGTTTTGACAAGTTATAAAACTGGGAGAAGAATTTAAAAATAACCAGATTCATTCACCGTGTTTCAGGAGGTAAGACTGTAAAATGACCTAAGTTTTCAGACATTGCACTTCAAAATTATTACCCATAAAGTGATCTAACTGGATATAGGAAAAGTATTAGTAAAAGGTATAGCACAAAGTCAACAGTAGAACTTAAAGTTTGTGTGCATGCCTGCATGCTAAGTCAGTCCTGTCGTGTCCAACTATTTGCGACGCTATGGACTATGTACAGCCAGGCTCCTCTGTCCATGGGATGCTCCAGGTAAGAACACTGGAGTGGACTGCCAGGTTCACCTCCAGGAGATCGAACCCACATATGTCTCCTGCCTTGGCAGATGGGTTCTTTATCACCAGTGCCACTTGGGAAGCCCAAAGTTCATGTGCTCCATCTTAAAAATGAGACACCATATTGGCTGGTGTGTCCTAAAGTAACAAATCTGAGATTTTCCTATCAAGTGTATTGAAATTGATCTTTAAATTTTATATGAACACCACCATACAATGATTGTGTTTATTGCATTATTGTTTTCATCAGCACAGGGCAATCGCTAATCTAAAATCTTACTGACTTACCAAGATATAGTTTATTTATGGGGATTTTGAGGACATGGAGTAATGTGGCAGAGGTAATGTCTGTGTTTCTCTGTGCTGTGTTTCAGACTCAATTCTTTCCATCCCATGGTTTCTTCATCTATCAGGGATTTCCTGTCCTCCCTGGATCCTCTGCTTCCAGCTGTGAGATAAAAAAATAAAAATATCCTCTGTTTAGAGGCTATTTAGAGGTTGATGGATAAGTATTAAATGCTGCCATTTCCAGAAGTGTCATAGGCTCTTGTGACTGCTTTCTATTGGTCAGAACTTGGCCATATTATCTCACTTTGCTGTAAAGCCATTGTTGTTGAAAAAATTAAGAGGGAGAGAGAAAAAAGCATGATTTCTGTTATCTTCATCAAACATCCGTTTATTTCTATCCTCAAAATCCTCAAAACCTTTCTCCAAGGAAGTCAGTACAAAGTCATACATATATACCGTATCAAAGTCTAAGAACTTCAGACAATATAACATACTGTCCATTGTTTTCCTCAATTCTTGGCTTAGCCCTGAAGTATCTTTGTATCCTTAAATCTTTGCTCATGGTGTTTAGTGTGGATATCATTTTGCTTGATTTTTTCTGTCTGCTTCTTATAGAAGCAAGCTTAAATTTCCAAAGTTTTTACTAGGACTGAACAAAGGCAATAAAATTTCCTACAGTATTCAATTCAGTTCGGTCTCTCAGTCGTGTCCGACTCTTTGTGACCCCATGAATCGCAGCACACCAGACCTCCCTGTCCATCACCAACTCCCAGAGTTTACTCAAACTCATGTCCATCGAGTTGGTGATGCCATCCAGCCATCTGATCCTCTGTCGTCCCCTTCTCCTCCTGCCCCCAATCTCTCCCGCATCAGAGTCTTTTCCAATGAGTCAACTCTTTGCATGAGGTGGCCAAAGTACTGGAGTTTCAGCCTCAGCATCAATCCTTCCAATGAACACCCAGAACTGATCTCCTTCAGAGTGGACTGGTTGGCTCTCCTTGCAGTCCAAGGGACTCTCAAGAGTCTTCTCCAACAACACAGTTCAAGAGCATCAGTTCTTCAATGCTCGGCTTTCTTCACAGTCCAACTCTCACATCCATACATGACTACTGGAAAAACCATAGCCTAAAGTAAGAAGGCTCTCTTATCTCTCTTTGCCATTCTTTGGAACACTGTGTTCAGATGAGTGTATCTTTTCATTTCTCCTTTGCCTTAGGAATTAAACTGAGATGAGACAAATTAAAAGGAAAAATCCAGCAAAAGTTAAGTAACAGGTATACATGGGAAAGACCTAGGAAAACTGTAACTTGCAAAATACCTGAAGCCCTCTCCTTAAATTCTATCTTCAGCTAAAGACAAGAGAGGATATTGAAGGGAGTGGTTTGGGACTTCAAAGGGGAGAAAGGCAATTCACATACAGTTGGAGAAGCAAATGTTTGGCAAACCAATGCTCACTGGACCTGGTAGAGACTATAGGACACAGTGTGGACTCTGATCTCTATCTCTGATCTCTTGCTCAGCTGTCTTTCTCATCATATCTAACCCATATTCTTTTACAGCTCTATTTTGGGAGCAAACCCTCTAACAAACAATTCTTTCAGGAAGTTAGAGAAAAGATCCAAGTTTTTTCATAAATTTTTTTGGCCCTAATGTTTCAACTTTAAATAATCCTCATGCCAAAGAGACATTCTGGGGTGGCAAATTTTGCCCTCTTAATTCTTTTTCAATTATTCTCTATCTCAAATTATCATTTTAACAAAGGATAAAATAATATATATGTCAGTCTATATTTCTTTAATATAATCATTAAAACAACCATGTATGCAATCTTTATTGGCATAGGTCTGAACTTAGATTGGCCAGATAAAATACAGGATGCCCAGGTAAATTTGAATTTCAATGAAAAACAAACAAATTTTACCAAAAATTCCCCCAAATTTCATGGGGGCAGATTTATGTGAAAAAGATAATCATTGTTTTCTGAAATTCAAATTTTACTGCATATCCTATAGTATTATTTGCTAAATTTATTAATGCTGGCCTGAATATTTCAGTTATTATTATTATTGTAAGGTCTGTTCAGTGATACCAATATGAATTATGGAAAGTGTAAATATCATATATTTTCCCTCAGTTACCTTCAAACAAACAACCACTGCTACAAGCCAAAGTATGAAGTTTCAGCTACTATCTACTATGTAAATTTATGTGTGCTGGAAGCTTTATTTGTAACTAATCTTTAGTGTTATTTTAGATTTGGTGTTTTAATAAATTTCAGTACAAACTCCTTAAAATAATATTGTGCCATTTTGATTTCATTTCAATATATGAGTTCTGCTTTGTTAGGGGGAAAAGTTGCAGAGAACTGCAAATTATCAGACTTTAACATAAATTAAGAACCAACAGCACCTTCTCAGATCTTCAAACCAAGAGCTTCCCATAAAGTGGTGCTCAGGAGATTGGATTTCTTCTGAATGCTCTTTCAATGATTTTTATATTTTAATAAAACTGTTCATTATACTTAACTTCTTGTATTGAAGCCATTAGATATTTATATGAAATAGCATATCATTATCTTAGTTGCATTCTGAACCATTTGGGATGCTTTTAAGTTAGGGTGATATTTTTTCCCCATCTTAATTTTGCACACACTAGTGCCTGTGTGCCTTTTCAGCTTTGTTTGCATCTTTAGGTTCTTTATCCTATTTCTCAAATTTATTGTGCTAAAGAGGCTAATAAACAAGTATAGCCGGTTTTTGGATAACAAATATGGTATCCAGTCCCATCACTTCATGTCTTTGACTAACCTTAAAGACAGTAATTTCAAAAATTTACTGTATTGAGAAGCAGATAGAAATTGATATCACAGTTACTTCCTCTCTGTCTCTCATTCACTTTATCTCTATCCTCAGTTCAGTTCAGTAACTCAGTCGTGTCTAACTCTTTGCAACCCCATTAATCGCAGCACACCAGGCCTCCCTGTCCATCACCAACTCCCGGGGTTTACCCAAACTTATGTCCATTGAGTCGGTGATGTCATCCAGCCATCTCATCCTCTGTCATCCCCTTCTCCTCCTGCCCCCAATCCCTCCCAGCATCAGAGTCTTTTCCAATGAGTCAACTCTTCGCATGAGGTGGCCAAAGTACTGGAGTTTCAGCTTTAGCATCATTCCTTCCAAAGAAATCCCAGGGCTGATCTCCTTCAGAACAGACTGGTTGGATCTCCTTGCAGTCCAAGGGATTCTCAAGAGTCTTCTCCAACACCACAGTTCAAAAGCATCAATTATTTTTCACAGAGCTAGAACAAATAATTTCACAGTTTGTATGGAAATACAAAAAACCTCGAATAGCCAAAGCAATCTTGAGAAAGAAGGATGAAACTGGAGGAATCAACCTGCCTGACTTCAGGCTCTACTACAAAGCCACAGTCATCAAGGCAGTATGGTACTGGAACAAAGACAGAAATATAGATCAATGGAACAAAATAGAAAGCCAAAAGATAAATCCACACACTTATGGACATCTTTGACAAAGGAGGCAAGAATATACAATAGAGAAAAGACAATCTCTTTAACAGTGGTGCTGGGAAAACTGGTCAACCACTTGCAAAAGAATGAAATTCGAACGCTTTCTAGCACCATACACCAAAATAAACTCAAAATGGATTAAAGATCTAAATGTAAGACCAGAAACTATAAAATTGCTAGAGGAGAACACAGGCAAAACACTCTTCGACATAAACCACAGCAGGATCCTCTATGACCCACCTCCCAGAATATTGGAAATAAAAGCAAAAATAAACAAATGGGACCTAATTAAAATTAAAAGCTTTTGCACAACAAAGGAAACTATAAGCAAGGTGAAAAGACAGGCTTCAGAGTGGGGGAAAATAACAGCAAATGAAACAATTGACAAACAACTAATCTCAAAAATATACAAGCAACTCCTACAGCTCAATTCCAGAAAAATAAATGACCCAATCAAAAAATGGGCCAAAGAACTAAATAGACATTTCTCCAAAGAAGACATACAGATGGCTAACAAACACATGAAAAGATGCTCAACATCACTCATTATCAGAGAAATGCAAATCAAAAACACAATGAGGTACCATTTCATGCCAGTCAGAATTGCTGCGATCCAAAAGTTAACAAGCAATAAATGCTGGAGAGGATGTGGAGAAAAGGGAACCCTCTTACACTGTTGGTGGGAATGCAAACTAGTACAGCCACTATGGAGAACACTGTGGATATTCCTTAAAAAACTGGAAATAGAACTGCCTTAAGACCCAGCAATCCCACTGCTGGGCATACACACTGAGGAAACCAGAATTGAAAGAGACACGTGTACCCCAATGATCATCACAGCGCTGTTTATAATAGTCAGGACATGGAAGCAACCTAGATGTCCATCAGCAGATGAATGGATAAGAAAGCTGTGGTACATATACACAATGGAATATTACTCAGCCATTAAAAAGAATGCATTTTAATCAGTTCTAATGAGGTGGATGAAACTGGAGCCTATTATACAGAGTGAAGTAAGCCAGAAAGAAAAACACCAATACAGTATACTAACACAATTATATGGAATTTAGAAAGATGGTAATGATAACCCTGTATGCAAGACAGCAAAAGAGACACAGATGTATAGAACAGTATTTTGGACTCTGTGGGAGAGGGAGAGGGTGGGATGATTTGGGAGAATGGCATTGAAACATGTATAGTATCATATAAGAAATGAATCGCCAGTCTAGTTTCGATGCAGGATACAGGATGCTTGGGGCTGGTACACTGGGCTGACCCAGAGGGATGGTATGACACTGGATGACCTCAACCTCTAGATGACCCAGAGGTGGGAGGGGGTTCAGAATGGGGAGCACATGTACACCCGTGGCAGATTCATGTTGATGTATGGCAAAACCAATACAATATTGTAAAGAAATTATCCTCCAATTAAAATAAATAAATTTAATAAAAAAATAAAAACTCAAAAAAAAAAAAAAGACATTAATCTTTGACACTCAGCTTTCTTCACAGTCCAACTCTCACATCCATACATGACCACAGGAAAAACCATAGCCTTGACTAGACAGACCTTGTTGGCAAAGTAATGTCTCTGCTTTTTAATATGCTACCTGGGCTGGTCATAACCTTCCTTCCAAGGAGTAAGTGTCTTTTATTTTCATGGCTGCACTTACCATCTGCAGTGATTTTGGAGCCCCAAAAAAATAAAGTCTGACACTGTTTCCACTGTTTCCCCATTTATTTGCCATGAAGTGATGGGACCGAATGCCATGATCTTAGTTTTCTGAATATTGAGCTTTAAGCCAACATTTTCACTCTCCTCTTTCACTTTCATCAAGAGGCTTTTTAGTTCCTCTTCATTTTCTGCCATAAGGGTGGTGTCATCTGCATATCTGAGGTTATTGAGATTTCTCCCGGCAATCTTGATTCCAGCTTGTGCTTCTTCCAGCCCAGTGTTTCTCATGGTGTACTCTGCATATAAGTTAAATAAGCAGGGTGACAATATACAGCCTTGATGTGCTCCTTTTCCTATTTGGAACCAGTCTGTTGTTCCATGTCCAGTTCTAACTGTTGCTTCCTGACCTGCATACAGGTTTCTCAAGAGGCAGGTCAGGTGGTCTAGTATTCCCATCTCTTTCAGAATTCTCCACAGTTTATTGTGATCCACACAGTCAAAGGCTTTGGCATAGTCAATAAAGCAGAAATAGATGTTTTTCTGGAACTCTCTTGCTTGTTTGATGATCCAGCGGATGTTGACAATTTGATCTCTGGTTCTTCTGTCTTTTCTAAAACCAGCTTGAACATCTCATAGTTCACCATTCATGTATTGTTGAAGCCTGGCTTGGAGAATTTTGAGCATTACTTTACTAGCATGTGAGATGAGTGCAATTGTGCGGTAGTTTGAGCATTCTTTGGCATCTTTTCTTTGAGATTGGCATGAAAACTGACCTTTTCCAGTCCTGTGGCCACTGCTGAGTTTTCCAAATTTGCTGGCATATTAAGTGTAGCACTTTCACAGCATCATCTTTTAGGATTTGAAATAGCTCAACTGGAATTCCATTACCTCCACTAGCTTTGTTCGTAGTGATGTTTTCTAAGGCCCACTTGACTTCACATTCCAGGATGTCTGGCTCTAGATGAGTGATCACAGCATCATGATTATCTGGGTCATGAAGATCTTTTTTGTTCAGTTTTTCTGTGTATTCTTGCCACCTCTTCTTAATATCTTCTGTTTCTATTATGTCCATACCATTTCTATCCTTTATTGAGCTCATCTTTGCATGAAATGTTCCCTTGATATCTCTAATTTTCTTTAAGAGGTCTTTAGTCGTTCCCATTCTATTGTTTTCCTCTATTTTTTGCACTGATCACTGAGGAAGGCTTTCTTATCTCTCCTTGTTATTCTTTGAAACTCTGCATTCATTGGGTGTATCTTTCCTTTTCTCCTTTGCTTTTTGCTTCTCTTCTTTTCACAGCTATTTGTAAGCCCTCCTCGGACAGCCAATTTGCTTTTTTGCATTTCTTTTCCTTGGGGATGGTCTTGATCCCTGTCTCCTATACAATTTCACTAACCTCCGTCCAATTCATCAGGCACTCTATCAGATCTAGTTCCTTAAATCTATTTCTCACTTCCACTGTGTAATCATAAGGGATTTGATTTAGGTCATACCTGAATGGTCTAGTGGTTTTCCCTACTTCAATTTAAGTCTGAATTTGGCAATAAGGAGTTCATGATCTGAGCCACAGTCCTTTCCTGGTCTCTTTTTTGCTGACTGTATACAGCTTCTCCCATCTTTGGCCACAAAGAATATAATCAATCTGATTTTGGTGTTGGCCATCTGGTGATGCCCATGTGTAGAGTCTTCTCTTCTGTTGTTGGAAGAGGGTGTTGGCTATCACTAGTGCATTCTCTTGGCAAAACTCTATTAGCATTTGCCCTGCTTCATTCTGTACTCCAAGACAAAATCTGCCTGTTACTCCAGGTGTTTCTTGACTTCCTACTTTTGCATTCCAGTCCCCTATGATGAAAAGGATATCTTTTTTTAGGTCTTAGTTCTAGAAAGTCTTCTAGGTCTTCATAGAACTGTTCAACTTCAGCTTCTTCAGCATTACTGGTCAGGGCATAGACTTGGATTACCATGATATTGAATCGTTTGCCTTGGAAATGAACAGAGATCATTCTGTCGTTTTTGAAATTGCATCCAATTACTGCATTTCAGTGGCTCAGAGATTAAAGCGCTTGCCTCCAATGTGGGAGACCCAGGTTCGATCCCTGGGTCAGGAAGATCCCCTGGAGAAGGAAATGGTAACCCACAGTAGTATTCTTGCCTGGAGAATCCCATGGATGGAGAAGCCTGGTAGACTACAGTCCATGGGGTCCAAAAAGTCGGACACGACTGAGCGACTTCACTTTCATTTTTCACTTTTACTGCATTTCAGACTCTTTTGTTGACTATGATGGCTACTCCATTTCTTCTAAGGGATTCTTGCCCACAGTAGTAGATAAAATGGTCATCTGAGTTAAATTCACCCATTCTAGTGCATTTTAGTTCACTGATTCCTAACATGTTGATGTTCACTCTTGCCATCTCCTGTTTGACCACTGCCAATTTGCCTTGATTCATGGATTTAATATTCCAGGGTCCTATGCAATATTGCTCTTTACAGCATTGGACCTTTCTTCTATGGCCAGTCACATCCACAGTTGGGGGTTATTTTTTGGCTTTGGCTCTGTCTCTTCATTTTTTTTTTTTTTTTTGGTTATTTTTCAGAAATATTGTGTTGTAGGCTAATCAATACACAGTAAATCCTCAGTAATTTTGTTGAGTGAATAAATAAATGAAAGTAGTTCAAACCTACTACAAGATGCAGTAGATTGTGGATGTGGCAGGCCAGGGCTAAGAAGTTTTCTCTTTTGAGAGCTAAGCCTTGTGTGGTATGAGTAGAAGCATAAAAAAGACTAAGACTACTATTACAGTAAGAAAGGTAAGAAATGAGGACCTTTTCTATTGAATCAATCTTGGGGCTACTCCCTTAATCTCTTTGCACAAGAGAAACGGAAGCAAAAGCCACCAGTGGCATATCTAGTGGAGCAGTATTTGTATCCAGTAGTGCTGGGTCCTTAGGTTCACTGAGAGCAGTTAGTTATCACTGATACAGCAAACATGAAAACCATAGTATATAGAACATATTACATATATGGCTATAGAATATAGAAAATGAATGTTCTGCACAATAGGATAGACATAGTGTGTATAATATAAAATATAGCTGTAGCCTATAGGATATATCTGGAGAAGGCAATGGCACCCCACTTCAGTACTCCTGCCTGGAAAGTCCCATGGACCAAGGAGCCTGGTAGGCTGCAGTCCATGGGTTGCTACGAGTCGGATATGACTGAACGACTTCACTTTCTTTTTTTTTTTTTTTTTTTAATTAATTTTATTTTATTTTTAAACTTTACATAATTGTATTAGTTTTGCCAAATATCAAAATGAATCTGCCACAGGTATACATGTGTTCCCCATCCTGAACCCTCCTCCCTCCTCCCTCTCCATACCATCCCTCTGGGTCGTCCCAGTGCACCAGCCCCAAGCATCCAGTATCGTGCATCGAACCTGGACTGGCATCTCGTTTCATACATGATATTTTACATGTTTCAATGCCATTCTCCCAAATCTTTCCACCGTCTCCCTCTCCCACAGGGTCCATAAGACTGTTCTATACATCAGTGTCTCTTTTGCTGTCTCATACACAGGGTTATTGTTACCATCTTTTTAAATTCCATATATATGCGTTAGTATACTGTATTGGTGTTTTTCCTTCTGGCTTACTTCACTCTGTATAATAGGCTCCAGTTTCATCCACCTCATTAGAACTGATTCAAATGTATTTTTTTAATGGCTGAGTAATACTCCATTGTGTATATGTACCATAGCTTTCTTATCCATTCATCTGCTGATGGACATCTAGATTGCGTCCATGTCCTGGCTATTATAAACAGTGCTGCGATGAACATTGGGGAACACGTGTCTCTTTCCCTTCTGGTTTCCTCAGTGTGTATGCCCAGCAGTGGGATTGCTGGATCATATGGCAGTTCTATTTCCAGTTTTTTAAGGAATCTCCACACTGTTCTCCATAGTGGCTGTACTAGTTTGCATTCCCACCAACAGTGTAAGAGGGTTCCCTTTTCTCCATACCCTCTCCAGCACTTTCTAACACCATACACCAAAATAAACTCAAAATGGATTAAAGATCTCAACGTAAGACCAGAAACTATAAAACTTCTAGAGGAGAACATAGGCAAAACACTCTCTGACATTCATCACAGCAGGATCCTCTATGACCCACCTCCCAGAATATTGGAAATAAAAGCAAAAATAAACAAATGGGACCTAATTAACCTTAAAAGCTTCTGCACATCAAAGGAAACTATTAGCAAGGTGAAAAGACAGCCTTCAGAATGGGAGAAAATAATAGCAAATGAAGCAACCGACAAACAACTAATCTCAAAAATATACAAGCAACTCCTACAGCTCAACTCCAGAAAAATAAATGACCCAATCAAAAAAATGGGCCAAAGAACTAAATAGACATTTCTCCAAAGAAGACATACAGATGGTTACAAACACATGAAAAGATGCTCAACATCACTCATTATCAGAGAAAGGCAAATCAAAACCACTATGAGGTACCATTTCACACCAGTCAGAATGGCTGTGATCCAAAAGTCTACAAATAATAAATGCGACTTCACTTTCACTTTTCACTTTCATGCATTGGAGAAGGAAATGGCAACCCACTCCAGTGTTCTTGCCTGGAGAATCCCAGGGATGGGGGAGCCTGGTGGGCTGCCGTCTATGGGGTCACACAGAGTCGGACATGACTGAAGTGACTTAGCAGCAGCAGCATAGGATATATCAGGAATTCTAGCTATCTGTCTCTACTCTTTTTTGTGTTAAAAGAAAGGATTTTTGCATGAGAGGTATGAAATCTTGTAAAGAAGCTAGTTATGAAGAGCTATTGTTATCTGGTCCCCTAGCTGTACACTTCAACTAATGTTCTCAGAAAAATATGACAAAATGAACACAATTATCTTGTAGGACCAGGGAGCTGAATTTACATCCCCAAGGCACACATTCCACTTCAAATAGCCTTTTTTAAAAAGTCTGCCCTAAGTTTTCTTATAGACTGAATCAGCTCTTTTGGAAATAGCCATGCTTCTTTACCTTGGCAATGGTGACAGTGATAAAGAGAAGAGGAATGATAAATCTATAAAAACCCTGGTCTTTATGTGCAGAAAAAAAAAAGTGTTACAGAGAAAGAATCACTATCATAAAATGGACAAAGATGAAAGTTTGCAAGATGATTTAAGTAAAAAATTAATGAAAAAGATTTTAGAGGCAATTTAAAAATTCAGTTAACACAGAGGTTCAAAGTTTAAGTGAGGACACACAGAATATAAGTATACTTTTGACTGACTCTATGCCTGACTCTATGCTAGCCACTTAACATCTGCAAATAAACACAATGCTTAGTGACTGAGTTATATATAATCACCTCTACAATATAGTGATTTAGAAAAAAGTATGGTAAAGATTCTTGATATAATTTGTCTAAAGCCACTTGGCCAAAAAAGTGGCATTGACAGGATTTAAATAAGATAGTTAAATGATTCCTAAATCCACATCCTTTATACCACATTGGAGACCTAGGTTCAATTCCTAGGTCAGGAAGATCCCCTGGAGAAGGGAATGGCAACCCACTCCAGTATTCTTGCCTTTAGAATACCATGGACAGAGTAGCCTAGTGGGCTACAGTCCAGAGGGTCGCAAAGAGTCAGACACAACCGAGCAACTAACATTTATATCACATTGTCTCATTAATATGAAATATGGTACCACTTCTCTGGGTTATAGTAACATGCTGTTGTTGTTTGGTCACTAAGTCATGTCTGAATCTTTTGCAACCCTGTGGACGGTAGCCCACTAGGCTCCTCTGTCCATGGGATTTTCCTGGCAAGAATGTTGGGGTGGGCTGTCATTTCCTTCTCTAGGAGATCTTCCCAATCCAAGGATCAAACCTGTATCTCCTGCATTGGCAGGTGGATTCTTTTCCATTAAGCCATCTGGAAAGCTCTATAGTAACATACTGATAGCAAATAAAATGTTTTCAAAGCTATTCAAAGTATTTAAGTTATATCTAATACACATGTCTCTCAATATAATATCTTTGCTTCTGATTTAGTAAGTATAGAATCGCTTAAAAGCCATGTGTACAAAATACAGGCAAGCCACTTCCAATATATATTCCACTTCCTTAATATTAATTAAGGTTTTTGTTCAAATCATTTTCAATAAGGATTAAATTATCCTGTGTTCTACAAGTCAGGAGAAATTAGTTAACAAGAAATTCTGAGGAGCACAAATCTACTTGAAAAAAATCTGAAAAGCTATCACAGAAGGGGTGGAATATCACTGGAATGATTAAGATGAATGCTCAGCAACAATTCTCTGGCAGGAATGCTATTAAATGCCACTCTAGTGGAGTTCCAGGATGGTTGTAGAACGTCTGTTCTGGAGGCTTTTTAACATACATCAGTATGTGAGAAATGATTTTTGACATTTGCTTCACTGAACTATCTTTAACTTTGTCTTGTGCTTGTACTTTTACATTTCATTTACTATCTGAGATTTTTATTCTGTATTCTTAATGTCCTTATCCATTCTTACTGCCATCACACTTGGTCTAATGCATTGCTAAGTTTGCCAGTTATCCCTTTCTTCTTTCTAACTTTGGTCTCTCTCCATTTCCAGCTTTTCTTCCATTTTTTTTCCACCTAGCACTGTCATTAAATAATTCCTCTGCATTCACTGATTTTATCAAGTCATTTGACTGTTGTAAAACCAATGCCCTATGGTTTCTCACTGCTAACAGCTATATTGCAAGGCATTAGGTGATGAGAAAAAAAGAAAAAAAAATGATGGCATTCAATGGTTAGATGATTAGGAGAATACTGGGAATTTTACTATATGAAGAGGGATTTTACTCTTCAGAATCATTAAAAGGCCAAAACATGCAGTTTTATCATTAGGTTTGTCTGAAGGAGAGTCTATCCAACATGGGAGCAAAATTTGCCACCCTAAAATGTACCTCTTTGGCATGAAGATTAATTTAGGCTGATTATTTTTAAGAAGGAGAATACACCAGAAGTCTTTCTTTTTACCCCTCTCTCAGCTGCCTTAAGAATCTAGAACCTATTCTCTGAATAGAGCCTATTCTCTGAATAGAGCCATCACTGGAGATGCCTGCAACGAATAAGAGTTAGAATGGTGGGGAAACTGAGCAGGGTATAGAAATCAGAGTCCACTCTTTGTCCCGTGATCTCTGCCTGTTTATCAAACATTTGCTTTTCCATCCCCATGTGAATTATTTTCCTCTCCCTTGAAGTCCCAGACCACTACTCCCAACATCCTCTTTTGTCTTTGGCTGAAGATGATAGTTAAGGTGATATCTTCAGCCATTTTGACAACTTGCTCAGTTTTCCTGGGTCTCTTCCATGCTGCTGCTAAGTCACCTCAGTCGTGTCCGGCTCTGTGCGACCCCATAGAAGGCAGCCCACCAGGGTCCCCCATCCCTGGGATTCTCTAGGCAAGAACACTGGAGTGGGTTGCCATTTCTTTCTCCAATATATGAAAGTGAAAAGTGAAAGTGAAGTTGCTCAGTCCTGTCTGAGCCTCAGCGACCCCATGGACTGCAGCCTTCCAGGCTCCTCCATCCATGGGATTTTCCAGGCAAGAGTACCAGAGCGGGGTGCCATTGCCTTCTCCTTCTTCCATAAATACTACTAAGCTTTTATTTGATTTTCTAGATACATTCAACTTCATTTCTGGACCAGCCAGAAGAACCTAAAAAAAGTAGGAGGAAATTCAGAAGTACCTACTGTATCTCAAAGAAGTAATGATATTTAAGTGGCACTTTTGCAAAAGCTGGTTTACAAAATTTTACCATCTAAAATGTAAAGTCCTGCCTTTCTTTGACTATTTTAATTCACCTTCTTTGCAGTGAATTATTATCTTGCATATGCTATTTCATCTGTCTGGGCTCTTCTCTCATCAACAGTTCTACATATCTTTAAATTCTCACCTAATTTATTCTTCCTTAAACTGTCTTTCCTAACGTATAGTTACATCATTCTTTTTCCTAAATACTGCAAACACTTCATATACAGAATCTCGTAGTCATTTTATTAATTTGTTTGCATCTGAGTTATAGGTTAATGACCTGGAATGTATGAAATATGTGTAGTATTTTGTACATTTCTCATAGTTCAGTATGGATATTAAAACTTCAATAACTGAAAGAAAGTGTAATATATGAATTTCTATGTAAATCAAATCTTTGTTTTAAGAAAGTATTTGAGATATATTTTGGGATGGCACATTTTGCTGTCCTATAGAATGAAGTCTCCTTCAATCAAATCTAATGGTACAGCTGTATATTTTGGCCTTTTAAAGATTCTGAAAAGCAAAATTCCTCTTAATATACTAAAATTCCCAGTATTCTCCTAGTCAATTGATCATTGAATATTATTATTGTTTTTCTCCTGACAATTATCTCATTATATTTGTGAGATAATTTACTCATTCACTGTGGTAATGAGTTCTCATCATCATATAAAGTTTTTTCCATCTGCTTTCTAAGTAAAAACAATTCTATAGACATGGGATATTTATGTAAATCCTATGCAAAAGTTATTGAATAAGTTCAAAATGCACAACATCACACTGAAGACTGATAAATATAATAAAAAACTTCAAAGTCATATAAAATATTTTTATATCTTATATCTTATATATATCTTTATATCTTATATATATATCATATATATATTTTTCTAAAAATGTAAATTATGTTATAAAAGTTAGTCTACCAGTTGTCTTTGCAGTTGTCTTTTCAACTCTATTCAAAACAAACTTTATTAATGAAGCAGATCATCTGAAATTTTTTTTCTCATAAAAAACATAGGTAGTATTAACAACAGATCTAGAACAAAATTTCAATATCCTAGCAAGATTACAACATCACGATTCCAATACAGATGGAATTTGTTTATTATCTAATTGGAGCAGACCATGATTTATATTCCCCAGGGTACTTTCCTTCACTGAAAGAAGACATGAGATTTAGAGAATATCTGGAAAATAGATGAAGATACTATACACCAGTTCTTAAGCCCATTGTCAAATTGTGAAGAGTCATATGTTGATGTGTTCGATTTGTCAATGTCTTCCCTCCACTGAAGTGAACAGAAATGACATTTACAACTCAAAAGTAATATTAAAGTCTTTGTCTGTTTGTTATCATGCTCAGTTCTGCTTAATCTTGAAAATTCTTCAGGTATCTATTTTGCTTTCCCATTTCATCTAGACATAATTAGTTTTCCACAGCCATTTTGGCACAAAATTCAGTGACCACATATTCTAAGGCTGCATCATAAATCCCTTAGAAGTCAGTGATTAAAATAATTCTAAAGCATTTTGCCTATGTGGCATTTACCTGTTATAGATTCCATTTCCTACTTAACCAATGGAAACAGCTTGTCAAACATAGTAGCCCTATTTCTGAAGATTTTTCCCTTTCAAATAGCATCTTCACATCCCTTTCCAAGTTGTTCACACAAGGAAGCTCTATTTTCAAAATGCAGTTTTTTCCTATAAGAAGCTTTTTAAAGCAAGGGGCACACTCATCAGTTTGGGAACTAGAATTTTCTTTTATTTAAATAATTGTGAAAGTGCCTCACAGACACTTCTAATATAGGAGCAGCAGATATGTTTAGTTTGAGGTTCAGAAACCATGACAGGACTCTACCACTTACCTGTCTTCTCAACACCTGTTTTCTCATCTATAAAATGGGAGTACTGATCTCCCCTGCTTTTTGAAAGTTCCTTTACATTCCTTTCCTTTTTTGAAAGACACATTATCACCTGTTTTTGCTAACTGTAAAACATCCAAAGAGGATTTTTTGCTTCTATGAACAAATCTGAAAAGAGAAAATACTGTTCAGGTTTGTTTTGCAGTGAGCCCTTGTAGACAGTGCACACCGCAGAACTGAGATGGCACCATCAAATTCCTTCCTCATGAACTACAATAAGCATCTCAGCACCAAACCAGCATAGCTTTGAAATGTGTCTGTGAGCATCTGTTCTTTATCTCATTTTGTGCCTCTGTTATGAAGATGTGTCCTAAGGTAATTCCTTCTCCACATTATACCATTTTGGCTTATGAAGGGTTTTGTTGAAATGGTCTATTTTTAGACATCAGGGAAAATCTGCTTTAATATTTGCATTGTCTAAGTACAGTTGGATGAGATAATGCACCTAAACCACAGCTTAGCACCTGGCATAAAAGTCAGTGTTTAATATATGGTGTTGTCATAGTTATTATTCCTAATAGTACAGGCAATGTGATCTAAATTATGTTTTAAACTCAGCTTCAAAATATCAAGAACTGTTTTACAGCATTTTTATAAAACAGGCATTTAAAGAGTATGAATTCCAGTTTTTTTTATTGATTAATCAAAAAATATATATATTTTTTGAATCCTTGTGGTATTCCAGGCACCATAATAAGCATTTAGGATAAAATCATCAGGAGAAAGTCATCAGGAACTTTCACTTTAATTAAAATCACAGTGGAGGAGACAAACATAAGACAGATATTCAATGATAGCACAATAAATGTGCCACACACACACACATATATATATATGTGTGTATATATACACATACATACACACATAGGCTATGCTAAGCATTTCAAATGTATTAACATAATCAAAGTGAGGAACTTTTTGAAAGTTTAAAACTTTCAAAGGGGATTCACCTATTAATATTTCACTTAAAGTTGCCAAGGTTTAAAAAAAAAAGTACACAGGCCTGTTGCTTCAAATGACCTTTTCATTTGCAACAAGGCCTTTTACTGGATAAATGCCATTTTGACTTGACAATCACTAAAAATTATTGTCTGTCATGGTATAAATAAATCAGTACTGTTTACTAAGTACCTAAACTTTCCAATGCCCTCACGTCAATGTATTTTGAATTACAAGCTCTACAGACCATGGGTTATAGGCACTTGTTATTCACTATTACCTACCTAAGCCAGACGTCTTTTCCCTTTTTTCCTTGGGTAATTTTTGTGAGAAACCTTTCTAAAAAACAAATCCTTTCAGCAGTGCCATGGTCTTAAACTATTGCTAACTGCTGATCTTTCAACCCAGTTTGAATCTTACTCATCTACAGTCTAAAACAGATCCCTTTATGAGTGTCCTTGAAATAAAGTTCTTTTCTTGTCTGTACTCGGTAGAAAAGCAATTTCTGAGAATGTACTTAGCTAAGCTAGAGCCCATATTTGAAAAATAGAGTTTGGTCAAAATATTGGTCTTAAAAACTTTAGTCTCTGGAAAAGTTTATTAAAAAGCAGATAGAAAGTCAGACTAAATCTACAATCACATATATATTCCATGGACTTAACCAGCTTATGATCTAAGCAGAAATTAGAGATTTAAATATTTTTGGGGGAATGTTGGCACATGGCTAAATTTAAAACATAGTTTATATAAGACAGTCATATTCTTCTGGGTTTCACTAATTAGTATCATTTTAAAGATACAGTTAAAGACTAAGGAACACAATTTTTGATTGTTCACCATTAAATTTTTTGTTGTTGTTGTTGAAAAGTTATATCCTCCCTAGGTCTTTTGTTGATGTATGGCAAAACCGATACAATATTGTAATTAGCATCCAATTAAAATAAATAAATTTAAATTAAAAAAATAAAATAAAAAATAATTTTGGGAGAGATGTTAATGTCATTAACATTTTAGGAGACATTATTTTGGATAAAGGATAAGAGGTATAGTGTCCTTAAGACTGAGAAGGGTGTGAAAGATAGAACAGAGAGAAGAGAGAATAGTCAGAAACTGGAAGTCTTATGCATAATTGTCCTTTACAGACTTACTCTCCTAAAATATTGATACATACACATACTTACACATGTAAAGCTTAATATGCCCAAGAACTTTTTTTAAGTGATTATTTTTTAAAATACTTACATTGTCCTAAATTTGTCCACTGTAAGCCCTTTCAACTAGTGCTGGTATCATTTGGCAATTTCATTATTTTTTGATTATTTCTTATTTTAAGAAATAGCGTGTTCTAGGCTTATCCTGAACTTGCCAGGACTCAGAATTTGAATCACTTATTTCTTAAGATGCCCAAATTCCTTTCATTAGAGATTACCACTAGAAAAAAGTATTCACATGATAGGTATATTCGTTACTAATTAAGTACTATTGCTCCTGATACTCTTTATTAGCAGCTAAAAGAAAAGGCTAGCTAGCTAAGTATATATACACAGAGATATGTAATGATTCATTAGTGATACTTCCAATTCAAAGTAGATAACAGAGGGACCTTTCCTACCTCCCTCAATCTATACGCATATCTCCCTTCTCCCCAAAAGAAAAGACTGGTATACTTCAGCATCACTAGTTCTTTATCTCTCCAAAAATACATACAAAAAATTGACACCCATGTCATTACTAACAACAAAACTATAATAAATAAGAGTAAGATTTCCCTCTACGTGTGTATATATGATACATATGTTTATGACTATTAACGGTGGAAAATAAGAATAATGAAATTAAAGGTTTCTTAAATTAATTCTTATCACTGGATGATTTCAGTTTGATGGGAAATTTGTTTCTATTTGTATTAAATGTAACTTTTGTTTTCTCATAAATTTTAATTCAGTTCAGTTCAGTCACTCAGTCGTGTCTGACTCTCCGCAACTCCATGAATCGCAGCACGCCAGGCCTCCCTGTCCATCACCAACTCCCGGAGTTCACTCAGACTCACATCCATCAAGTCAGTGATGCCATCCAGCCATCTCATCCTCTGTCGTCCCCTTCTCCTCCTGCCCCCAATCCCTCCCAGCATCAGAGCCTTTTCCAATGAGTCAACTCTTCACATGAGGTGGCCAAAGTACTGAAGTTTCAGCTTCACCATCATTCCCTCCAAAGAAATCCCAGGGCTGATCTCCTTCAGAATGGACTGGTTGGATCTCCTGCAGTTCAAGGGACTCTCAAGAGTCTTCTCCAACACCACAGTTCAAAAGCATCAATTCTTCGGTGCTCAGCCTTCTTCACAGTCCAACTCTCACATCCATACATGACCACAGGAAAAACCATAGCCTTGACTAGACGGACCTTTGTTGGCAAAGTAATGTCTCTGCTTTTGAATTCATTTGTTAGTTAATGATATTGCTCAAAAGATCAAATTATACAAAAAGTTATTCTCAGAAAAGCCTCATTTCTATTCCTGTTCCTTCATGTAGCTCTCACTAACCCATTACAAACCAGTATTTTATTTTATTTTTAAACTTTACATAATTGTATTAGTTTTGCCAAATATCAAAATGAATCCACCACAGGTATACATGTGTTCCCCATCCTGAACCTTCCTCCCTCCTCCCTCCCCATACCATCCCTCTGGGTCGTCCCAGTGCACTAGCCCCAAGCACCCAGTATAAGGAGATCCTAGTTTATCCTATTTTTCTAAACAAACTAGGCAAATACACATGCACATTCTTATATTCCCTTATTTCTTATGCAAAATATAATATGGATCTTTCAACTTAAGCTTAATGTCAAAGCATCACTAAAATTGAAATAAATATCATATAAGAGACTTTAAAATGAATTAATCACAGTGGGGTTGAAGGAGGAAACAGAACAGGCTCTGTCTTAAAAGCAGGACTCCATCTTGGGCCAGACTGTGGACTTTGAGCTATATACCCAGTATCTATGGAAATGACATACCAACTGGAAAACAGGGCTCTCCATCACCTAAAAGAATACCCTAATTATCTGTGTGACCAAATAGAATCATACATTCTATTATGCTTATTGGGGAATGACCACAAGCCTATCGATAACTGTCCACTGTTAACTACCTAGGTTTAAGGCATATGAGTTACAGGTTGACTTTGATTGTATCTTTCTTTTTCCTTTGTTCAGACTAGTTTCAGGGAATTTGGGGAGGTGGGTTTGGACACGTATGCTTAGGGTATATAAGGTTTTCACAAAAACTGGTTGGGGTCCTTGGCTAAGAGGAGACTCTGCCTTGGGCTCACCAGTGTAATAAACTGCACTCCACTATCTGCATTGTCCTTCGAAGTGAGTTTGTTTCCACAGGGTAAATTAATAGAAGTCTATCTAGAAAAAGAAAAAATTCTGGAAGTGAGAAAACTTTATAGTTTCTGTGTGGACAACAAAAGTAAAAATAGTATGAAAGTGAAGTACTTTGTTATTGTAAATCAACTATACTCCAATGAAAAATGTATTTAAAAATGAAAGTAGTGTAAGGAGAAAATACACTCATTAATATATTGAACATGTTTTATAATCCCCGAATGTCCCCTGCAACTCTCCCTCTCTCCACCTTCTTTCGCTCCTTGTCACTCCTGGTTCTCTTCTCTGTCAAGCTCTGTTTATTTAGTGGCTGAGACTCCATTGCCTTGAGCGCAGTCCATTCAGTCCCTGTTTTGGCTGAATTCTCTCTCTTCTATTCAGAAATTATATGCATTCAGCAATGTGGTGCCTAACCTCTCAGCATTTACATACTACTTTTTGTTTCCAAGAAGACTTACAATCAATTTAATCAATTTACCTCCCAGTTTTCAGCAAAATTGATCTTGCTTTACAGATGGGATAGCAGTCCTCAAGCAGGCAAGTGAAGCGCCTTTTCCTGGATTTTAACCCCTGGCATGCAGGTTCAGTCTGTTGAATGAGTGAGCTAATCTTTTAGCCCAGTCTTTATCTCATCATCCCTGGAAGGGGTAATAGCCTTAGAAACCGTCCAGATGTAATTTAAAACACAGAATAAACTATAATATTTGTCGTATGAATCTTTACAATTGTTTTCTTCTTTTGTTTCTTAAGGAAGATATGCCCAGTGTTCTCCTGGAAACTTTGGTTGAGTGAAAATTTGAAATACTTACTATTCTCTAAAGAAATTTACATGGGCCTTATAAGTAGATTATTAAGGACTGAGAAATGCATCTTTTACTCTAGATTCAGTATAGCTAAGGTTCAATCTGTGCGATTCTTCAGACAGAGGAAATTGGATTTTGTTTCTCAAATGCCACCTATTATTTCCAAATCAGAGTCAATTCAGAATTAAGTTGAAAATAGCAGTATTTATTTATTTATCCTTATCCTCTGTGTGTGTGTGTTAGTTGTTCAGTTGCATCTGACTCTTTGTGACCTCATGGACTATAGCTTGCCAGGTTCCTCTATCCATGGGATTCTCTAGGCAAGAATACTGGAGTGGATCGCTATTCCCTTCTCCAGGGGCTCTTCCCAACTCAGGGATCAAACCCTAGTCCCCTACATTGCAGGCAGAACTTGACCGCCTGAACCACCAGGGAAGCCATATGGGAAGCCATATATATATGTATACACATACATACATACCAAGGTTATATTTATGTTCAGATAGTCCAGAAATTTCAGTCCCCAATCTTGGAAGGAAAAAAAAAAAATGTAAAATTCATTTGATTGCCTGAGTCCTCTTGTGAGTAACTTAATGGTTTCCATTCCCAGAAGTGCTTAGTGAATTATGAAGGTGTTTCTCTTGAGCACAATAAACAACATATTTTACTAAGGAGGCCTTATATGTTCTATCCACACCCTAGACAGCAATTAAGCCTTTGTGAGCCTTACTGGAAGTGGTTTCCAGAGTCAATAAACATAAGGTGTGAAGTAGCAATGTGATTGGAGATTTTACTCTTTTCTCTTCTTTGAAGGTAGTGTCTATCATATTTTGTATTTTATTGGCTGTAACAGAGTTTACTAACCAATGCTAACTGGACCAGGGTTTAAGGATGTTCCTCTGCTAGCCACCCTTATAAGGAAACCCAGAAGCCAAGTTTTACCCTGAACAATGAGGCCTTTGTTTGCCAAAGCAGAGTGGCCCTATACCTCAGAGCTTTTTAACCTTTTTATTCTTGGTGATTATATTTGCAATTCGTGCCAGTGGGATTATGGAGACTTTCTCTAAATCCCTGGCGGGAAAAAAAGAACATTTTACTTTTTCCTGAAGTCGCATGACAAGCCAATTTTTCCTTTCTCATTTACAGGTTTTATAAATGAGCCTCAAGACTAAGTATTATCTTGAAAATCTCTGTGAATTACTAACCTAATCTAGGCATCAGAGATCTACTTCACTAAATAAGGAATCGATGCTTCAGGGGGGCATATTCATTCAGAAACTAGAGGAAGAAGGATAGTTCTGTTAAAGGAGAGAAAAAGAAAAAAAAATCTTCAAATGATTTTTACTAGGAATAAATGTCTCTGAGATTTCACACAACATATATACATTTTCAACACACATAGAGACACAGAAACATAGTCATGGACAATTCCTAATTTTCAGGGTAGATCCAGGTTTTGTGTGGGCATAAGCTTACACCATTTAGGAGACTCTGTTTAAGACCAAAAAAATGTGCAAATTTACAAATAGAAAATATATGAACATAAATATTTTGTTTCAATTAATCCCAACAATCTAAAATATAAATTGGCAATATTACAAACACTGCAACATTCAAAAAATAATGTGTTGTTATCAATATTAATTAGTTGCCTAATGCATCTACACTCTTTGGCTGCACATCCTTTGTCTCTGCATATGCAGCAATTATTAAATATTTTCTATAGAAAGAATAGAAAGTTAATTCAGTCCAGTGGAATTGACTGAAAACGTGACTGATGGTTTAGAACAGTTTCTTTCAGCTTCACCACTTTTTATTGGTGATGCCACATCTGTAAGTGCTCTGGAAATACTTGTTTATACAATGAGTCTTGCCCTGAGGAAATATCTTTGAGACCCCATACTTCTTTTTTTTTTTTTTTTTTTTTATGCTTGAAAAAAAAAAAAAAATGAACCAGTGTTGGAATTTGAACCCCATCAATTCACACCAGAGGTCATATTTGTCACTAGGTGGTCATTTTTCTTACCCTCTCTCTTCTTTTTTTTCCCTTGATTTTTTTAATATTTGATTTATAATATTGTGTTAGTTTCAGGTATATAGCACTGATTGTTTTATATATGTGTGTGTGTGTATATATATATATATTTTCCAAATTCATTTCTCTTATACATTATTACAAAATATTGAGTATAGCTCCCTGTGCTTTATAGTAAGAGACCTCCATATCTTTGATTTCATGGACATGATTGCCAATAACCTGTAGATGAAAAACTAATAGTCAATCTGTAAAAGATAGAAAATTTTATTTGAGCCAAATAGAGGATTGTAACCCAGGAACAACCTCTCAGAAAGCTCCAAGGACTGTTCCTACTTGTTCGAGGTCAAAGCACAGTTATATAGGTTTTTGAGGCAGATGGCTATAGGCTATACATGAAATGACGTATATAGTTTTGGTGGCTTAGTTAAGGTAAAGAATCTGCCTGCAATGCAGGAGACGTGGGGTTGATTCCTGAGTCAGAAAGATCCCCTGGAGAAGGAAATGGCAACCCACTCCAGTATTCTTGCCTGGAGAATTTCATGGACAGAGGAGGGTGGCTGGTTACAGTCCATGGTGTCACAAGAGTCTGACACAACTTAGTAACTAAATCATCACCACCATAGTTTGTACAGTCCAGATCTGAAAGTACAAAGTGAGTAGTGGTCATGGGTCATTGTGACCCCAATATGATTAAGAAGGAATGTTAACTTTTAAGGAGTTATCTGGTTGGTACTAGGAAAATGTTGCTTTTTGTGGTTGAGCAGGTGTTTGTGCCCATGGGGAGGTTTGATCAATGCATAGTGTATATAAACAATGCATAGTAGAGGAGAGAGAGGGGACCGACAGCTGAAAAAGTTTCCTGTGTTTAAATTTTTCTTCTCTCCCCATACAGAAACCCTTACAGAAGAGTATCTTGGCTACACGCTACTGCCCCATTCCACACATGAACTCCATTCCCACTTCCATTGTGTTGGCCCCACCAGCTACTTCACATGGAACAGTTAGGTAGTTAGAATAGGAAAAAGAAATCCAGAATGGCAGTGGCTAAAAGACAAGGAAGGGAAAAGCCCATGAAAATAGAACAAAGGAAGGTCCGAGGACCAGAGCGAGGACCTCAGGTAGAACAAACAGCACTCCTGGCAAGCCCAGGGGTGAGGAGAAAAAGACATATAAAAAGAGAAGCCAAAGGGCCAAGGGGCTCTCTTTCTCTCCCCTCAACCCCTCTTCTCTTCATGTCTTTTGGGTCGGCATGCCCTCATGCCTAGAGAGTGTATTTTCCTTTATTTTCTAAGTAAAACTGAGCTGTAACATGGAGCTGAGACACGGTCTGTCCAAGAGCTGTGAAAATCCAAGGGCTTTAACGTCTGTTACTTCAAATTTTTGTTGTGATGAGACAGAACCGAGGAAATTATACACGCCCCTGACCGAACCTTAGCACAGATGTCCTTCCTGCTCATGTCCTTATTCTGGGCTCAAAGATGCTCAATCCCAACTTTGCCCCAGAGGACCCACAAAGACAGGAAACTGTTAGGAATCAGGTAGATACGGAAGTACTAGTCAGTGTTTATATCTCTGGCACAGAGTGGGACTTTTGATGATCTGCATTCTCTCCCTGCACCCGCTCATCCCTGGAGTAGAGCATGCTAGTCTTGGAAGAGGCCTCTCAAACTGAAGCCTCTGAAGTTTAAGCTTCCTTAAGCTCACAGCCAATTCTCTAGTAAAATTATCATTAACAGTGTGAGATCTTAGACACTGTCAAGTATTAAGACCTGTATTTTTTTAACCCATAGCATATTAAAAATTGTAATACTGGCAATCATACCTCTCACTATCCAGTGGCTATTCCAATAGAACACAAAATATGGTCTTTATCTGAGACATTTTGACATAATGAACATTTGCTAGATAATTTCTTTTTGAGGCTTATTCTTATAGCTAGGGCTGTAATTATCAGTGAAATCAGCAATGTAAACTGTGAATCAAAAGTGATTTCCCAAGGAACTGGTAGGTTTCTGATATGTGAATAAAGTTTCTCATAATAAAGGGGAGAATGAAACAGTTTGTCAATAATAAAGTAGGAAACAAAATACAAGGCTAAACAAGAGTCAAGTTAGCAAGAAAAAAGATTGCTCTGAAAGAATAATCTTCATTTCTACAAGTGTGTGGATTTAGAGGGAAGGCGGCAATCATTGATCAAGAGTCATGAAGTCATATTTTGTGATCTGCCTTTTTTTGCTATATAGTCTTTCTCCTCCCTACTCCTGCTGTCATCCTTCTATGATAAGGTAGGTCATTCAAAGTAGAGGATTACTATTAGAAAGGTGTGGCAGATGATTCTCAACAAACCCCAACTCTTGATATTCATACCCTTGTATATCTACTCCCCTTGAGTGTGACTTGCTTCTAATCGACAGAGTATGGCAAAGATGGTGAGGTATTATGTCCATAAATGGACTGCAAATTCCTCACCTTGCTGGCTTTGATGAAGCAAGCTGCCGTGTTGTGAGGTGCTCTATGGAGAGGAACATATGGAAAGACTGAGAGCAGCTTCCAGCTGACACCCACCAAGGAAATGAAGTCTTCAGTCTGACAATCACCAAAGAACTGAACCCTACCAATAACCATATGACCTTGGAAATAGATCCTTCCCTAGCAGGCATTTCTGATGAGATCTTGATTGCAGCCTTGTAGGAGACCCTGATAGAAAACTTAGTAAAACTGAGCCCAGATAAATGACATACTGAAAGTGTGAGATAATAAATGTGTCTTTGTTTTAAGCTGCCAAGTAGGTGGTGATTATATAGCAATAGATAGCTAATGCAAAATACTATAAGTTTTCATAATAATACAGTCACATTAAGTAAAATGAAGTATTAAAATTGAGTCTTGGTTTACTATTTATCTTTCCAAAACCATTATTTTAGCTACTTTATGTAACATTCTATTTTGACATTTGACATTTTTGCTTTCCAATTATTCTACTTTCTTTATATCTGTCATTATACATTTCTGCATCAGCAGTGCTCATGTTCTCCAGATACAAGCTTGTAACTCACCATTGTCCTCTTTTTCATATTATTTTCCATCATTCTGGCCATGTTCAATGTGGATAGTTTAATCTCATTTGGTTCTCTCATCTTCCAAGATTATGGTAAATCATAGTCTAGCATCCTAGTCTACTCTACATGGACACCTCTTGTCAACTGGAAGCATGATAATTCAGAAGTATTAAAATGCTTAAGATTAAAAATCTATAGTCAAATGAGGCTTATATTTAGCCCGCACTCTGACATTTTTCTTACAATGTGTTATTTGCAAATTATTTCAATTCTCTAAGCATCTATAAACCCAAACATAACATGAAAATAGTAACTATCTGATTAGATTATTTATGGATTACAGGAAAATTCAGTGCATTTGTGGTCTTAGTACACTGCCTGAGTATTAATACTTTAGCAATGTTAGTATTAATACTTTAGCAATGTTACTTCCTAAGTTTGATGTCTAGTGGGATGACTGTCTCTGTCAATGTCATCTATTAAACTTGTCCTTCCATTTCTTTTAACATAAAGTTCTTTGCTTCCTAGCTTTCAAATCCATCAGCCTGCTCTGAATTTTGTTTTCTTCCCAAATAATTTCTCAGCTATAATAACTGTATTCTCACCAATATTTTTAATGCTGTCATTTGCATTACTAAATTCTAAACCTGATATCAGAGAAGGCAATGGCAACCCACTCCAGGACTCTTGCCTGGAGAATCCCAGGGACTGGGGAGCCTGGTGGGCTGCTGTCTATGGGGTTGCACAGAGTTGGATATGACTGAAGCGACTTAGCAGCAGCAGCAGCAGCAGTAAACTTGATATAACCCCTCTTAGAATCAGCAGAGAAAATAATAAAGCCATCTTGATTTTAACTTCTAAATAGATGTAACCTCTTATACCAGCTGAACCTTTATTTTTTTTTTCTAATTTTATTTTATTTTTAAACTTTACATAATTGTATTAGTTTTGCCAAGTATCAAAATGAATCTGCCACAGGTATACATGTGTTCCCCATCCTGAGCCCTCCTCCCTCCTCCCTCCCCATACCATCCCTCTGGGTCGTCCCAGTGCACTAGCCCCAAGCATCCAGTATCGTGCATCGAACCTGGACTGGCAACTCGTTTCTTACATGATATTTTACATGTTTCAATGCCATTCTCCCAAATCATCCCACCCTCTCCCTCTCCCACAGAGTCCATAAGACTGTTCTGTACATCAGTGTCTCTTTTGCTGTCTCGTACACCGGGTTATTGTTACCATCTTTCTAAATTCCATATATATGCATTAGTATACTGTATTTATGTTTTTCCTTCTGGCTTACTTCACTCTGTATAATAGGCTCCAGTTTCATCCACCTCATTAGAACTGATTCAAATGTATTCTTTTTAATGGCTGAGTAATACTCCATTGTGTATATGTACCACAGCTTTCTTATCCATTCATCTGCTGATGGACATCTAGGTTGCTTCCATGTCCTGGCTATTATAAACAGTGCTTCGATGAACATTGGGGTACATGTGTCTCTTTCCCTTCTGGTTTCCTCAGTGTGTATGCCCAGCAGTGGGATTGCTGGATCATAAGGCAGTTCTATTTCCAGTTTTTTAAGGAATCTCCACACTGTTCTCCATAGTGGCTGTACTAGTTTGCATTCCCACCAACAGTGTTTAAAACTCTAGTATCTTCTTTCTTCAAAAGTGCATTAGAAACGTAGAAAGAAGCCCAGTAACAGAAACAAAAAGAAAACTCAAAAATACATAACTGTGATTCTGTGAGCATTTTTAAATATAATAATTGCATTGTCCCTTGTTTGCTAACATATTATGCCATCTATGTACCTACCCTTAACCCTTCCCATAGCCTGTTACCATAAAATGTAATGATTTTATAATTTGAAGCTGCTATGGCCTGGCAAATTTCTTATTCTACAAAAGGTAAATTGATAACAAACTTTGGGAATGAACTGATTGTATGAATCTAGGTAACAGAGGCATTAGAAAGAAGCATCTATTAATATCCACTTATAGCCTTATCTTTGCATTGCTTGTTTGGTATTTCAGTTACAAACTTTTAAGTGAACTTAAATAAGTCCAAGTAAACATTATATCACCAACATTTATGCCTGGATTCATTTTTGTGCCTCCCACTTCAGAATACGGGGTGAAGTGAGTAAGACAGACATGGCCCCTGCCCTCAGGGAGCTGGCAATAGAACAGGAAAAAATATTATTTGTAGTTAGTCGAGTTTACTACTTCCTATGGTGCCTTTGTAAAACTAATGTACTCTCTATGACAGAGATCTCATCTCTCTGTGGCTTCTGAGATAATTTCTCCATAAATTTATTCCTTTCTTTTATTGTCAGCCCCTTTCTTTTCTTTGACTCCTTCCAAGTTACTTACAAGCACAGGAAATGTGTCTTCAAGCTATCACCTATCTCTTTCTTGGGAGTATCCTTAAATCATTCTTTCTTCAATCACTCAATAAATTATCTACTTTGTGCATAGTTTCAGGTTGTATACTGTGTATTTAAGAGTTTGAGTTCACAATCTGGCTGTTGTCTAGTTTCTCTACTGAATATGCACTCTTGCTGGGAACTCTAATCTTCAAATCCAGTCATGTGCTATTTTTGACAGGGACCTACAGAACAAAGTGGTTCTCCTTGGAAATATTCCTTCATCTTGCCCTCAAGACTGTACTCTTCTTTGTTAACCTTTTAGCTTCATCATCATTGCTCTTTCTTCTCCCAGCTTTTCTTCCTGCACTTACCCTTAGTTTTATGCACACATCTAACTAATACTTAGTTTTATGTGATATCTAATATCCAAGAGATTTCTAAATCTTACTTTACATTAATTCACCAACTGCTCTATAATCACCATTAAAATGCGGAACATATTCAGTACAAGTTGGCTTTTCAACTTCTCTTGAATTTGGAAGATCTAATGATCCCATTGGGTTCCTGTTGATGAATGGCAGAAATCACGCAGAGCTGAGTAGTGGCCAGACCGTGAAGAGATTTCATCACAGTCCTCCACTCACCCACACCACTCCTCTCACTGCCCAGTGAACATCTGAGTCGAAGAATCCTCTCTTTTACATTCTCCCTGATATGTGATTTCAGCTATTCATTTCTATTTTAGAAAATTCACAAAAACAAAATAATAAATACAAAACTCCCCATTCCAAATTGACAGTGTTTAATTAAAACTTTTCTCAGGTGTCTTGGTCTGTATAATGAGCCTCGTTCTTTTACTTCAATCACTGGGGCCTCTACCAGTGTCCATTATGATCAGTTACTAGCCTTTAAAAGGAACATTTTAAAGGTATATCCATTGTCTCTAGTGTTTTATTTTACAGTCTAGCTTGAACTCCACATAGATTTTTACTTCAAAATTCATATTACTTAAACCACAGATCTCAAATTGGAACCCACGAGAACTGGGGACTGTGTTCTTTTTGTGGGAAGTATTCCTTTGCTTTTGTATTGATTGCACTGCTACTTCCTCTTTCTATAAACTTGGATTTGAATTGTTACAAAGACTCAATTTTCCCCTTGAGGTTTCTCATGCATTTGGCTTCAGACAGATAATATGATGCCTTTATTAGGGAAAAAAAAAAGTGTCAACTGGACAAATGTACCTGAAAAATCCCTAAATTCCTCTCACTCAATTACAGTCTATTCTTCCAGAAAATTTGATTTTAGCAAAGGAATTACTTCCAAGAGCCGTATCAGCTAATATGGTAGGTAAGGGCCTATACCCTAACAGCAAACTCTCTGGGTTCACACCAGCTCCTGAAATTCGTGACCTTGGGCAGTTCATTTAGTCACTTGGTGCTTTTGTTTCTTTAATCAAAAATGTAGATTATAGTCACATCTACCTTATAGAGTTATCTTGAATATTAAACAAGCTAATATTTTCAAAGTGTTCAGAATTCTTTGTACCTAGTACAGGGTAAGTACTATTTAAGTAAATATTTGTTAAACTTTTAAGAAAGTTTTGAAATACCTCATTTATATAATCAATATTGGGAGCACATTCAAGAATAAAATTAAATAATTTAAATTCCTTGATTTTCAAATCTATAGGCATTTTAAAAACAGTTTAATTATAAAATCCTCATGTTATTCTTCTATGGAGATACAGTATTCCTCAAAAGAGAGATATTTATACTAAAAGATCTATTTTAATTAAACTTTGTCACATGATATCTGAAGATACTCTGAAGAGAAAATGGGCTCCTTCTCTTGAAGAGAACTCCCATCTGCATTTTAGAAGAGATATTTTTTAAATAATTTTAATAAAAGGCAGAATAATGTATGCTCAAATTTAAATCTTTTGGTGAGACATTGCTGCTATATATAATAGTCCATAATTTTGAAATTAAGCTAAATTTAATATCAAGCTTGCATCTATTTTCTTCTGGTCAAGGAAGTAATTATATTTTCTCTCAGGATTTAATAACTACTACTTTGGTTTCCAGGGGAAATAAAGCAGAAATCAAATGAAAAATAAAAATCATATCATGAATTAATCAAACTTAGTTATTAATTCAAATATAGTTTATTATATTTGTGGTCAATTTTGGAATTATTTTATAATACTTGATTTTGATTAATCAAATCATTGAACTCTATAAGGAGTTATATATAGATATATGTATATATTTGTATAAATTGCATTGTGAGTTTTACAGCTTGGTAGTTACAATCTGAAAAAGAGTAGGACATCTTTCAGATATATATTCTGTTAACAGAGCAATACAGGTTTTAGGGCCTTGCATACTACATGAAGCATTTTTGTGGTGATAATATCTTCATCTGCTTTTTGTGATTATTTTGAACAACTTTTCAATTCTCTGGTTGTACTCTGAAGAGAAAATGGGCTCCTTTTTGTGAAGAGAACTTCCATCTGATATCTGTCTTGCCGAAAAGAAGCTGTTTTAAACCAAATCCATTGAGATCCAGTGGATAAGATCCTCTTATGTGTCACTGGGCCCTGTTCTACAGAATGTAATATTAAAGGTTAGGTTTCATTCTGCTTGAGTGGAATTTCCTAACCAGGAAAACACGAGCAAAGACAGCCTGTAGAGATTTGACATGACAACCATTCTCATCTTATTGAAGTGCAGCATAGACTGCAGATGTCCATTTATGGCTTATTTGAAAATCTTTAACATTCTGTGAAGCTTTTTAAAGTGTATTTCCCAGGAGAAAACTTTTTTTTTTTTTTAAGTTACAAGAAGCTTCTCACCATTTTTATAGGTTCATGTATAAATGGAGAGTACACTGTTTCTTATCTCAGTGGGAAATCATCAAATGTATGTCTTCATATTACTGATGACCAATAGAAAACAGACAAACTCAAAGTCTCATGCTTTCCTAATGAACATACATTTCATTATAAACATAGTAATTAGCTGAGAGAGTCAAATGTTTGCAAAATGGATTATTACTACATCTAAACTTTCCTAAGACTTTCCTTTTCAAAAATTCCACTTCCCTACATATATAGTGCAGAAATCTCTGAGATGAGGGGAACTGCTTAGCTGTGGTAGTTTACTTAGATAATTACTATGCTTTATTTTGAACTCTCCCATATATTACAGGAAAAGTGCATGAATGCAGCTTAAACTGTCCTATCACTTAATATGATGAAAGGTTTTTTGGAGTTGCAATCAATACTGTATGTTAACTTGAAAAGGAGAAATCAGACCAAAAAGGAAAGCAATGTTTCATTTCTTCCTTGCAACATGAAAACCTTTTGTTAAGGTTCTAGACATACAGGTTTCTAATAAAATTCATTTGTTAGCTCAGTTAGAGAAAAATGACTGCCAAAATATGATAGGAGATGCTATTTTTGAGTGCTCACAGTGAAGTGCTGGGGTTTTTGCTAAATGTTTTACATGCATTACCCAACATGTTTACAGCTGCCCATAATGTAGACACCACTATTATTGTGATACCAAAGGGAATTTCTAACAATGTAAAATAACCACAAATATAGTTTTGGTTCCTTACTTTAGTTATGTGCAAATAAACCAAACTTTATAAGATGTTTCTCAACAGTAAGAGTCAGAAAAGAGAGTTTAAAATAAAGGAAAAGACAAAGACAGTAGTTTATTGAATGGTTAGACCAATATTAGTTAATCTATTATTTATTACCCACTCTTATTTCTGGACTCTAGAAATACAGCTGAGAGCAGACTAGACAAAGCTTCTCAGAATTTAGTGTGCCTAAAATTATATGGCAACTTTGTTCAAATACAGAATCCTGAGTCTCACATGGAAATTCTGCTCTAGTTCTCAGCGGTGCCCAGGTGATGTTGTTGGTCTCTTTACAATACTCTCAGTAACACTAAACCACCAAATCTGCTCTCCAAGTGCTTATATTCTGGCAGATTTTTAAACATTAATAACAAAATTATAATTATTGCTTCAGTATATTACAAATATTACTTTTATTCAATCCTCACAATGACCACAACACTATAAGAGAGGGATTCACTGTTAGCACTATATCCAGGAAGAAACACTGAAGTCCATGCAGTGTCTCCCTACCTCAATCAACTGGAGGCAGCGGAGCCAAGGTTAAAGCCTAGTTTTTCTTCATGGACGTTGCTTTATTCTGTGCCACATTTTATATTTACTTAAACTTATTCATCTCAAAAAAAAAAAAAAAAAAAAGCCCTTTTGCAGTTTTTAAAATGCCCAGCAAATATTACTAGGATCAAAGGGATTAGGGGTCAAAAAAATTATCACAAGCTTGTGACATAAATCTTTAAACTATTATATATATATATTGCACAGATGATTATGTTCATGGAAAGTTTTACTCTGTAGCTTGAGTTTACCCTTGTTTTTAATACAGAGTATAAATTAGATTTTTAACTTTCAGTATTCAATAGGAAGTTGTAGATTTCCTGGAATTAAAAAAAATCACTATCATTCTCAGCTGGAGAATGATTTCAAATGTTTCCTTTGGAATGTAAGGGTCTCAGAGGCAGGCAGAGCTACCTTTAATCTTTTGTAACCCAGCACCTATTCTATTCTGTGTTGAATGTTCTACAAAGATTGACTAAGGGAGCAAATCAAATTATTGCCCCTGAGCTTCCCATTGACTGCAGCCTTTTTACTAATGTCCTTTGGTAGAAAATATTTATCTAACTTAACTCTTAAAATAATTTCTCAATCATATTAATTTCAAGCATATATTACCAATAATGCTACTTTCTTAATATGTTACTATTGTTTCTTTAAGAATGTGCCTTATGATCCAGCAATCCCACTGCTGGGCATACACACTGAGGAAACCAGAAGGGAAAGAGACACATGTACCCCAATGTTCATCGCAGCACTGTTTATAATAGCCAGGACACGGAAGCAACCTAGATGTCCATCAGCAGATGAATGGATAAGAAAGCAGTGGTACATATACACAATGGAGTATTACTCAGCCATTAAAAAGAATACATTTGAATCAGTTCTAATGAGGTGGATGAAACTGGAGCCTATTATACAGAGTGAAGTAAGCCAGAAGGAAAAACATAAATACAGTATACTAACACATATATATGGAATTTAGAAAGATGGTAACAATAACCTGGTGTACAAGACAGCAAAAGAGACACTGATGTACAGAACAGTCTTATGGACTCTGTGGGAGAGGGAGAGGGTGGGAAGATTTGGGAGAATGACATTGAAACATGTAAAATATCATGTAAGAAACGAGTTGCCAGTCCAGGTTCGATACATGATACTGGATGCTTGGGGCTAGTGCACTGGGACGACCCAGAGGGATGGTATGGGGAGGGAGGAGGGAGGAGGGCTCAGGATGGGGAACACATGTATACCTGTGGCAGATTCATTTTGATATTTGGCAAAACTAATACAATTATGTAAAGTTTAAAAGTAAAATAAAATTAAAAAATAAAAATAAAAAGCTAAAAAAAAAAAAGAATATGCTAGTTCATTCATAGGTAGCATATGTAACATGACATGATGTAGGGCAATTGCTAAAGTAAATTCTTTCATGAATGACAGAGTAAACAGGTTCAAAAAATCCATAAATTGTCAATTCTCAAGCTTGCAGCTGCCCTTGGGTCAAGGCAATTAAAATTGAGTTTTAAAGAAAAATTGTTGAGATCCTTTCAGTGTGGTATACATTTAACCTAACAAAAACTTAGTTTTTACAGATTTTTTTCTTTATGTAATTCTGATCAGTTTATTGTTTTGTAATACATTAGTATATAAAGAAATTAAGGATATGCTGTATGACGACAATTTGTCTAACATTCTAGGCATCTGTTGTGTTGGAATTCCTAAGTGTGTCTGAATTAGAAACTAAAGCTTCTTGTTTCCAACTTTGTAATAGGCTACTGATATCCTTTAAGCAGGGATTCATTATTTCCTTAATATTTGTACTTCTATGAAATCCCAAAGAAATCAATTATCAGTAGGCTTTTATCAGATATCCTTTTATTAATTACAAATACTTTATTTTATTGGTGAATTAGTGAAAAATAGACTAAAACTAATGATACAGAGCTAACCACTTGAGATATTTCAATTCTCTTTTCCTAGTTTTAAACCTTTGGCATTTATTGCCTTGTATGTTTTTTCTTCTTTTCTAAGAAGAAATGCAGAATCAGAGATTCTTAGGTTTTAATAGGTCTTACCTGTATTGAACCACCTTGGATTTCTAAATCATGGAATCACTGCATGAAGAAAGAAGTGTTTACAGAAAGAGAATGTACTGGAAAGTCAAGTGTCCAAGCCTTTTTGAAACCAATTTTCTTGATTAATTTTCTCCTTCTAGTTGATAGTCTATCCTAGTATTTTTCATCATAGATTTCTAATCAAAAGTATAGCCATTGATAGATATTATCTTTAAAAGAAAAAAAAAAACTCCATGATATTAATGTCTGCTTTTTACTGGTCTATGGAAGGTTATTTACTTTAAATAGTCATTTATATTTTATTTGAAGAAAAATATTCATGCCTATTGATCATAGCTTATGTTAAAATGTCAATAACATGCCGTATGCTTCATAAATAAGAACGTTCAGTCATCATAGATATTTACATTATGATGAGTATCTCATAATCAGTTATCATTAGGTGATTTGAGAAAATACAAAAAATGAAAATAGTATTAGCAACTATTTTTTCAACTTCGTGTTCCATTTTAACGTCATTATCAATTCATTTTCAATAGTTAGTGCATCTGTTTTTGATTTTTTAAAATAGTAAGCTTAAATCTCTTTAAGGATTTGAAAGTTCTGGTAGCCTTGTGACCCCTTATAAATATGCAAAGATGCAATAATTTGCTGACCTGTCCTTTGGTGATTACTGCATTTTCATTGCCTTGGACAAAGGCACTTAGCCTTATTCAAGTGCCTACTTTGTCATTCATTAGATGCTTTGCCATATTGGAGAGCTGATCTCTAGAACTGATCATAGCTGATTTTAGAGACAAAGGGTGCTGTGGGTGTTGCTTATATACATTTCTTTAGAACATTTTATCACTTCTTTAGTTCTGCCCTCCTAAGTATCAGTTTATTCTTTGATTAATTTCTTAAAGTTACCAGATTTTCTTTAATGAGGAAATCAAAGAAGAAACTAACATTTATTTTTTATCTCAACTTTATTTCCCTCTTTAGCCCAATTTCTTCCCAATATTTCTGTCTGAATTAACTGGTTCAGCATTTACAAGAACATTATCAAAGGATTTCCACCAAGTAGCTACCATATCTCATTAGCCGCAGAAACAGTTCTTTTATTTGGTGGTATAATCTTGTTCCCTGGATACAATGTCCAAAAGGCACTTTAAGTGTTTTTACAAGTATATATTTACAGCCAAACAATTATCTAGTGGCAACCATGATATATTAACACTGCTGTATCGAAAACGGAGCAACTTTATTGTTTCAGGCGGTCAGTAGTCTAACTTTCAGCTATTATGAAGTTAATGTTTGCTTCACCTTATCACCTCTCCTTGAATAGTTATTTGACAATCATATATAGACATTACCACTTATATATTCAGGAACTTTTTATATTAAAATAGAGGTTCACTTCTCCTGAAAACTAGTTAAAAAACCTGTTAGATATTTGGAAATGTCATTCATATATCTGTTTGGAATTGGTTGGATACAAGGTGGTTCATGATAGAAAAGTTAAGAAACCATGATATATGTTTTTAATTAGTTTTAACAATCCAGCTTCTATTTACCATAAACAGCATACTAGCTTCCTTCGGATGAATTGTGTGGTTAAATTTGGATTATGGGGCTTCCCAGGTGTCTCAGTGGTAAAGAATTCACCTGCCAATGCAGGAGATGTGGATTCGATCCCTAGGTTGGCAAGATCCCCTGGAGGAGGAAATGGCAACCTACTCCAGTATTCTTTCTTTCTTTCTTTATTTTGGCCCAAATCATTTTATTTTTTTATTATTTTTTTTAACTTTACAATATTGTATTGGTTTTGCCATATATCAAAATGAATCCGCCACAGGTATACATGTGTTCCCCATCCTGAACCCTCCTCCCTCCTCCCTCCCCATACCATCCCTCTGGGTCATCCCAGTGCACTAGCCCCAAGCATCCAGTATCGTGCATCGAACCTGGACTGGCGACTCATTTCATATATGATATTATACATGTTTCAATGCCATTCTCCCAAATCATCCCAACCTCTCCCTCTCCCACAGAGTCCAAAAGACTGTTCTATACATCAGTGTCTCTTTTGTTGTCTCATATACAGGGTTATTGTTACCATCTTTCTAAATTCCATATATATGCGTTAGTATACTGTATCAGTGTTTTTCTTTCTGGCTTACTTCACTCTGTATAATAGGCTCCAGTTTCATCCACTTCATTAGAACTGATTCAAATGTACTTCAGTATTCTTGCCTGGAAAATCCCATGGACAGAGAAACCTGGTGGGCTACAGTCCATGGGGTTGCAGAGTCAGACAAAACTGAACAGGAGCACAAAATTTGATTATAAATTCTTATATTTCCCATCCCCTAATGAGGTTCATGACATTGTACAGGAGACAGGGATCAAGACCATTCTCATAGAAAAGAAATGCAAAAAAGCAAAATGGCTGTCTGGGGAGGCCTTACAAATAGTTGTGAAAAGAAGAGAAGTGAAAAGCAAAGGAGAAAAGGAAAGATATAAACATCTGAATGCAGAGTTCCAAAGAATAGCAAGAAGAGATAAGAAAGCCTTCTTCAGCGATCAATGCAAAGAAATAGAGGAAAATACCAGAATGGGAAAGACTAGGGATCTCTTCAAGAAAATCAGAGATACCAAAGGAACATTTCATGCAAAGATGAGCTTGATAAAGGACAGAAATGGTATGGACCTAACAGAAGCAGAAGAAGAGATGGCAAGAATACACAGAAGAACTGTACAAAAAAGATCTTCATGACCCAGATAATCACAATGGTGTGGTCACTGACCTAGAGCCAGACATCCTGGAATGTAAAGTCAAGTGGGCCTTAGAAAGCATCACTGAACAAAGCTAATGGAGGTGATGGAATTCCAGTTGAGCTATTCCAAATCCTGAAAGATGATGCTGTGAAAGTGCTGTACTCAATATGCCAGCAAATTCTGAAAACTCAACAGTGGCCGCAGGACTGGAAAAGGTCCATTTTCATTTCAATCCCAAAGAAAGGCAATGCCAAAGAATGCTCAAACTACCTCACAATTGCACTCATCTCACACGCTAGTAAAGTCATGCTCAAAATTCTCCAAGCCAGGCTTCAGTAATATGTGAACTGTGAACTTCCAGATGTTCAAGCTGGTTTTAGAAAAGGCAGAGGAACCAGAGATCAAATTGCCAAAATCTGCTGGATCATGGAAAAAGCAAGAGAGTTCCAGAAAAACATCTATTTCTGCTTTATTGACTATGCCAAAGCCTTTGACTGTGTGGATCACAAGAAACTGTGGAAAATTCTGAAAGAGATGGGAATACCAGACCACCTGATCTGCCTCTTGAGAAATTTGTATGCAGGTCAGGAAGCAACAGTTAGAACTGGACATGGAACAACTGACTGGTTCCAAATAGGAAAAGGAGTTCGTCAAGGCTGTATATTGTCACCCTGTTTATTTAACTTATATGCAGAGAACATCATGAGAAACGCTGGACTGGAAGGAACACAAACTGGAATCAAGATTGCCGGGAGAAATATCAATAACCTCAGATAATGCAGATGACACCACCCTTATGGCAGAAAGTGAAGAGGAACTCAAAAGCCTCTTGATGAAGGTGAAAGAGGAGAGTGAAAAAGTTGGCTTAAAGCTCAACATTCAGAAAACTAAGATGATGGCATCTGGTCCCACCACTTCATAGGAAATAGATGGGGAAACAGTGGAAACAGCATCAGACTTTATTTTTCTGGGCTCCAAAATCACTGCGGATGGTGGTGACTGCAGCCATGAAATTAAAAGACACTTACTCCTTGGAAGGAAAGTTATGACCACCCTAGATAGCATATTCAAAAGCAGAGACATTACTTTGTCAACAAAGTTTCATCTAGTCAAGGCTATGGTTTTTCCTGTGGTCATGTATGGATGTGAGAGTTGGACTGTGAAGAAGGCTGAGCACCAAAGAATTGATGCTTTTGAACTGTGGTGTTGGAGAAGACTCTTGAGAGTCCCTTGGACTTCAAGGAGGTCCAACCAGTCCATTCTGAAGGAGATCAGCCCTGGGTGTTCTTTGGGAAGTATGATGCTAAAGCTGAAACTCCAGTACTTTGGCCACCTCATGCGAAGAGTTGACTCATTGGAAAAGACTCTGATGCTGGGAGGGATTGGGGGCAGGAGGAGAAGGGGACGACAGAGGATGAGATGGCTGGATGGCATCACTGACTCGATGGATGTGAGTCTGAGTGAACTCCAGGAGTTGGTGATGGACAGGGAGGCCTGGTGTGCTGCAATTCATGGGGTCACAAAGAGTTGGACACGACTGAGCGACTGATCTGTTCTGAAGAGATCTGAAGTTTTCCTCTATTACATCTTTCCACATTTAACAGCTCAATATTCAAGCCTCTGCAACCTAAGCTTAGGCAATGGGATTCTGTCACCCTCAATTTTGGATCTTGAATGGGGTCATGCAAAGATGAATTAAATAGATGGAATTAATTCATTCTAACTGCATCATCCCAGATTCTCACTCAGTTCCCATTATTGAGATCTTAGTGTTGATTTTCTACACTCTCTACATTTAACTTATTAACCTCTGGTTCAGGCCTGTAAGCACCCTATCCTATGTCATACTCATTATAACCTTTTTTAGGTTTCCCAGAGACAAACTCGCTTACAACAAAAGAACCCTACATCTCCTTTGCACTATTCCTTGACATCTTCTTATCTATTAGGAATTATATAAAAAAGAAGCAAAGAGAAGTTAACACATTATCTCCTATTCAAAACTGACTTTTCTAAAGAATCTCAGGTCTCTCATCTTTTGATATTGGGAAATTCAATATTAACATAGCCAGGAGGTAATGTTCATTCTTTTGTTCTCTGAATGTAATGTTCTTTCAGTGTCTGGCACATAATAGTGTCCTAGTAAGGAAAAGAAAGGAAGCAAAAAGAAAAGGAGAAAAGGAAAGATATACCCATTTGAATGCAAAGTTTCAAAGAATAGCAAGGAGAGATAAGAAAGCCTTCCTCAGCAATCAATGCAAAGAAATAGAGGAAAACAACAGAATGGGAAAGACTAGAGAAAGACTTCAAGAAAATTAGAGATACCAAGGGAACATTTCATGCCAAGATGGGCTCAATAAGGGATAGAAATGGTAGGGACCTAACAGAGGCAGAAGATATTAAGAAGAGGTGGCAAGAATACACAGAAGAACTGTATGAAAAAGATCTTCACAACCCAGAAAATCATAATGGTGTGATACTCACCTAGAGTCAGACATCCTGGAATGTGAAGTCAAGTGGGCCTTAGGAAGCATACTGTGAACAAAGCTAGTGGAGGTGATGGAATACCAGTTGAGCTATTTCAAATCCTGAAAGATGATGCTGTGAAAGTGCTGTACTCAATATGCCAGCAAAATTGGAAAACTCAGCAGTGGCCACAGGACTGGAAAAGGTCAGTTTTCATTTCAATCTCAAAGAAAGGCAATGCCAAATAATGTTCAAACTACCTCACAATTGCACTCATCTCACACTCTAGTAAAGTAATGCTTAAAATTCTCCAAGCCAGGCTTCAGCAATACATGAACCGTGAACTTCCAGATGTTCAAGCTGCTTTTAGAAAAGGCAGAGGAATCAGAGATCAAATTGTCAACATCCACTGGATCATGGAAAAAGCAAGAGAGTTCCAGAAAAACATCTATTTCTGCTTTACTGACTATGCCAAAGCCTTTGACTGTGTGGATCACAATAAACTGTGGAAAATTCTGAAAGAGATGGGAATACCAGACCACCTGACCTGCTTCTAGGGAAACCTGTATGCAGATCAGGAAGCAACAGTTAGAACTGGACATGGAGCAACAGACTGGTTCCAAAGAGGAAAAGGAGTACATCAAGGCTGTACATTGTCACCCTGCTTGTATATTGTCACTCTGCTCATGATGCAGAGTACATCATGAGAAGTGCTGGGCTGGAAGAAGCACAAGCTGGAACCAAGATTGCCGGGAGAAATACAATAACCTCAGATATGCAGATGACACCACCCTTATGGCAGAAAATGAAGAAGAACTAAAGAGCCTCTTGATGAAAGTGAAAGAGGAGAGTGAAAATGTTGGCTTAAAGCTCAACATTCAGGAAACTAAGATCATGGCATCTGGTCCCATCACTTCATAGCAAATAGATGGGTTAACAGTGACTGACTTTATTTTTCTGGGCTCCAAAATCACTGCTGATGGTGCTTGCAGCCATGAAATTAAAAGATGGTTACTCCTTGGAAGGAAAGTTATGACCAACCTAGACAGTATATTCAAAAGCAGTGACATTACTTTGCCAACAAGGGTCAATCTAGTCAAGGCTATGGTTTTTCCAATAGTCGTGTATGGATGTGAGAGTTGGACTATAAAGAAAGCTGAGCACCAAAGAGTTGATGCTTTTAAACTGTGGTGTTGGAGAAGACTCTTGAGAGTCCCTTGGACTGCAAGGAGATCCAACCAGTCCATCCTAAAGGAGATCAGTCCTGGGTGTCCATTGGAAGGACTGATGCTGAAGCTGAAACTCCAATACTTTGGCCACCTGATGTGAAGTGCTGACTCATTTGAAAAGACCCTGATTCTGGGAAGGATTGAGGGCAGGAGGAGAAGGGATGACAGAGGATGAAATGGTTGGATGGCATCACCAACTCGATGGACATGGGTTTGGGTGGACTCCGGGAGCTGGTGATGGACAGGAAGGCCTGGTGTGCTCCAGTTTATGGAGTCACAAAGAGTAGGACACAAGAGCGACAGAACTGAACTGAACTGAACTGAAAGCCTTCTTGAGTTCATAAAAGCCACTAGTATATTTTAAAAACTGGGAAATTTATGGTATTAATTGATTGAACTGATACTGAGCAATATCTTTGTTCCTAAATAAGCTCAAATGAATTGGTTGTAGGTTATAGGTTAATGCAATCATTTAAAAACATATTACTGAATATTTGTGGAAATTGTGGTCTGCATTTCATTGTTTTGAATTTGATCACTTTTGCCAATGGTGTTATTAAAAGCATTTATTAAATTTCTGCTAATGTTAAGTATAGTTATAGTGGAATATTTAAGGACAGATTCTTCAGAGCAGTGTTTGGCCAATGTGAAACTAATTTGACATTATTTTAAACAATTAATTTTAGACTTCTTTTTGATAAATTTAAATTTTATTTAAATTTACATCACAATAAAATGTTTTTATAATTTTGTTTTAATTAATAATAGATTTAGATTAGGTCCAACAGAGGAGATTTGCCAAGAACTACAAACTATTTTAAGAAGAATTTGAATGTTTTGTAGGAGTAGGATATAAAAGTAATAATGAGGTTATATTAAACATAAAATGGTTCCCAGTATTACAAATTTGTTGGCATTAGCTATATTTAAGAGAGAGAGAGAGGGAAAAAAAAAAAACAACCTGCCTATTTTCAGGGGATCCAACTTTTTTAGCTTTTATTTTAAATTTATGAAACACACTGCATAATGGACTGATCTTATATTTTATACTCAAGGTCTTATGAAATTAAAACATAATTAAATCTACTTTCTAATTACACCAAAGGTTTTCAATAAAAACTGTGTATTACCACTTATTTTTCTTTCCCACCAATATTTGAAATGAGAGCTCTGTACTTCCTCACATGCATGTAATAATTAGCAGCGTAATGGTACTATCATGTATTTTTTTCATTTGACATAAGTGCTACATCCTTCCTTAGTCGATAGGCAAACAGCAGTTTGTATTGAAAAACAAGCCTCTGAATCTCCTTTAGGTCAATGAAGAGGAGAAAAAGGAAGCAGTGGGCTTCCCAAGTGGCTCAATGGTGAAGAATCCACCTGCCAATGCAAGAGACACAAGAAAGGTGGGTTTGATCCTTGGGTGGGGAAGATGCCCTGGAGGAGGGAATAGCAACCCACTCCAGTATTCTTGCCTGGAAATTCCCATGGACAGAGGGGCCTAGCAGTCCATGGGGTCACAAAATGTTGGGCTTTTCTTAGCAACTGAGCACTTATGCATGCAAGAAATAAATATGTGATCTAACACATACTATTACACGACTGATTTTGACTTTAAAACTGAGTCCAACTTACATGGGACAGCAGCCTACACATAGTGATTGATCAAAAAATATTTAATGCAAATGACAATACTCTAGATATAAATTACATCAAAATACTATAGCTACTTATATAAATTAATTCAATAAATTGGAATGACTCCTATGGACATGTTATATGATGGCTTGAGAAATGCTTGCTCCCTTCTACCTATTGTCCACATTCATTCAAGGAATGAAATTACAATCAGCTAGTAGACTAAGAAGTAGGATTGGATGATCAATGAAAATTCTTACACTGTGAGCCCCAAGCCCTATGTGAGGATCATTTTGGTGGATAGAACTGATGCTGAGGCTGAAACTCCAATACTTTGGCCACCTCATGCGAAGAGTTGACTCATTGGAAAAGACCCTGATGCTGGGAGGGATTGGGGGCAGGAGGAGAAGGGGACGACAGAGGATGAGATGGCTGGATGGCATCACTGACTCGATGGACGTGAGTTTGAGTGAACTCCGGGAGTTGGTGATGGACAGGGAGGCATGGCGTGCTGCAATTCATGGGGTCGCAAAGAGTCGGACACGACTGAGTGACTGAACTGAACTGAACTGAAAGAAAGTAAGTGATTTAGAGGCTGGTGGGGGGCCTCAGGAGCACTGGGCTGAGCCACCAAGCTTCCTCTTCCCTTGGTGTCACCACTTCCAGGACTATGGAGGCTCCAGGCGGGCATGAAGTTATTTTTAAAGAATAAAAAAAGTTAAATTAATAAACTAACAAAAATAACAAATTAAAGAGTTTTTACAGATGCTACAACAATGTGTTCCGGGCATTCAATTGTCTCAGTGTCTTAAAACCGAGCAATCGAAGGAGGATATAGCCCTACCTTAATCCGGTGTAATCATGCTAGATCAATCCCTGATGACCATGAGCAAATGGCTGAAAAGTATACACAGTAACCAACTTGTGAACTATAATGTGACAGGGTCATTTGCCAGCTATCCAGAGGTAGGGGATAGAGACAAGTAGGAAATGAATGTGATGATCCAAAGGCAACATGGAGTATGGGTATGTGTCCTCATTTAAACTTAAAAGAAGGGGAAAGTAAAATCAGCAGCATGGGTCCTATGGATTTGGGAAAAGCAAAATACCAAAGGGAAAAGTTCTGCTTTGAAAGAACTTATTAGAAGAAGCATAGTTAAATTTACAAAATTATATGATGCCCTTCATAGGCCTTAAGAAGACTTAACTTCTAGGAAATACACCAGACATATAAGAAAATAAGAGTCTGAAATCAAAGGATATAAAAATGATGTTCAAAGAAATTATTTCAAAAAGAAGAGAGGACAGGAAAGGTATTGTAGAACTGTAAAGTAAATAAAAATTCAATCCAAGTTTAAAATTTATAAGAGAGACAGGAAAGAATAGGTTTAACACCAAGGAAAATAGAATCATTGACAGGAAAAAGTGATTTGATAATTTATCTCAACATAGTACAAAAGGATAATCACATGAAATGCGTGAGCAACTCATGGGAGGCAGAAAATATAGTTAAGTTAATTTAGCATATGTAATTGGTTGAATATTATGCAAATATTAAAATAATTTAAACATATAAACTATATATCTTATATTTCTATTTATTTATATAGAAAGAATATTTTATTTGGGCATAAAATATATATTTATAAATATACATTTTGAGTGAAAAATAATAAATTACTGTGTTTATAATAATGATCTCCCCAAGATAGGGAGAGACTTATTTTAGTTCCTCACTGAAATTTTTCTCTGTTTTGTAACGGTTCTACAAGTTGATATTTTTTACAATTAAAAAAAAAAAAGTTTTCGGAAGAATAATAGATGGGGGAACAACCTCTAGAAAGTCCTAACAATTTAAATTGTTAAAACGGACTGCCTCTAGGTAGTGGAAATTGGAGTAGGGAAGAGAGGGACACCTGATTAATGTTTTGTAAACACTTTCTTCAAAGCTATACTTTTGGCATTTTTCAAAAACATGTTTAAAAAATTGTATGTAGCAAGAAAATGTGGGCATTTGGACAAAAATTTGGTAGTGTCAATATTGAGAGCAATAAACTGAAAATAAATTTCTTCTGCCCCAACCGCCATCCAGCAAAGACTGCTGCCATGTCCTGCTTGCTATCTGCTGTCCTTGATGGGGTGTCACTCAAGTGTCCTTCTGCTTCAGACAGGTAAGATCTCCTATTCAATAAACCATGGATACCCTTTTATAAAAAAAGATGAATTTCCTCTCATTCCTTAGTTAAGAAATTCACTAATTTGGTAGCCATGAATTTTTCCTTGTTTGCCATAGCATTAAAGTCACTTTTCCCCCCCCTAATTTTATGGAAGTATAATCAATACTCAGCACTCTTTAAGTTTAAAGTGTACAGGGCAATGATATGACCTACATACCATGAAATGGTTACCATAGTAAGTTTAGTCATCCAACATCTCATATAGATAGAAAATTAAAGAAATAGAAAAACTTATTTTCCTTGTAATGGACTCAGGACTTATTCTTTTAACTTCTGTATATAACATATAGCAGTGTTAATTATATTAACCATGTTGTACATTACATCCGGAGAAGGCAATGGCACCCCACTCCAGTACTCTTGCCTGGAAAATCCCATGAACGGAGGAGCCTGGTAGGCTGCAGTCCATGGGGTCGCTAAGAGTCGGACACGACTGAGTGACTTCACCTTCACTTTTCACTTTCATGCATTGGAGAAGGAAATGGCAACCCACTCCAGTGTTCTTGCCTGGAGAATCCCAGGGATGGCAGAGCCTGGTGGGCTGCTGTCTATGGGGTCACACAGAGTCGGACACGACTGAAGTGACTTAGCAGCAGCAGTACATTACATCTCTAGTATTTATTTATCTTATAACTGGAAGTCTGTACCCATTGACTGCTTTCATCATGTGTATATGCTGTTATGTGCTTTGCTGTACAAACTGGATGCCCCGGAATGTTTGTAAGGTAGAGATTCCTATGACTAGGATGAACACGTCCTCTTTTTTGAGCCTACATCTTCTCACCTGGCTGTTTTTCCTTCTCATCTTTGTATTCAATCATTCCACTTCACCATCTTTGAGCCCCATATTGTAGTAATCAATGTTGCTTTGTACTAGTTCTTGATAACACTCTCTGTTATGCTTAATCATTTACAAGGGCCCCAGTCCTCCACTATCCCAACTCCAAACACTTTGAGGTGGAATCTTACTAAATCCACTGTCCATGGTCTTTTCCTACAGTGCTTCTGCCAAAAGCTTTTGAAACCTGTTTAAAGTAGAAAATATTCTTAAATGTCACTAAATACCTGAAGTTTACACTTAGTAAGTTATTCAAAGGATGGTGGTTGATTGATGCCCCAGAAAGGAAGCTAAAGTTACTGACAGCATCATACAATATCATCATGTACAAATATATAATAAATTTCATAATTTCCTAGTTACTACTTATTATTCATTCAAAAACAGCGTTTGTAATTTATTGCTGATTACAATATGTAAAATAGCAACAATGTTGTGTTAGATTCAAGTGTACATCAAATTGATTCAGTTTTATATATATATATATATATATATACACACTCAAAAGTATCTCTTCTTTTACAAATTCTTCTACCATTTAGGTTATTATAGAATACTTAGAGAGTTCTCTACCATAGAGTAGATTGCTGTTGGTTATCTATTTTAAATATAGTAGTGTGTACATGTCAATCCTACACTACCAATCTTATCTTTCCGTCCTATTCCTAGTAATCATAAATTCATTCTTTAAGTCTGTAAGTGTTTCTGTTTTGTAGATAAGTTCATTTGTATCAATTGTTTTAGATTCTGCATATAAGCGATAGCATTTGATATTTGTCTTTCTCTGTCTGACTTACTTCACTTATGATAATCTTCAGGTGCACTCGTTGCCAAAAGACATTATTTCATTCTTTTTAATGGCTGAATAATAGTTCATTGATTATTATGAAGCAGGGTCTGTTCCTGATTTTCAAAATTGTGGCTGGTGGTAGTTTGATTTTTAACTCATTTTAAAAATTTTAACCAAGAAAAAAGAGAGGAATAAACATGGCTTGTGACTGTGTTTGTTTTACCTGATTATTTTTCCAGTGAATACAAACCGTTTCAGTCAAAGCTCGTCTTCATTTCACATGTTTCACCCACACACAGCATCATTTCAGTATGTCGGACTTCAGGTGCAGGCAAGGAACCAGATCAGAAAAAGCCTTTGAGACATACTAGCCTTTGTTGTTGCTGTTGCTCAGTCGCTCTGTCATGTCCAACTCTTTGCAACCCCGTGGACTGCAGCATGCAGGCTTCCCTGTCCTTCACCATCTCCTGGAGCTTGCTTAAACTCATGTCCATTGAGTCCATGATGCCATCCAACCATCCCATCCTCTGTCGTCCCCTTCTCCTCATGTCTTCAATCTTTCCCAGCATCAGGGTCTTTTCTAATGAGTCAGCTCTTGCCATTAGGTTGCCAAAGTACTAGGCTTTACAGAGTGGTAAATTGTTATGCAAGCTGAAATACTGAATGTCCGGAGTTTAGTTCATGTATTAGTTTCCTAGGGGTAGGTAAACAATGTATCACAAACTTTGTGGCTTAAAACCACAGAAATGTACTCTCTTATAATTCTAGAGGCTGGAAGCCCAGGATCAAGGTGTCAGCAGGACCATGTTCTCTCAGAGGCTCTAGTGAAATATTTCTATTTGTTTCTTGCTAGTTTCTGCAGATGACTGTTAATCCTGGGCACTCCTTGGCTTGTGATCTCTGCTTCCTTCATCATGGCATTCTCCCTATGCAGCTGCGTATCTCTTTTCATCCTTTTATAAGGGCACCAATAATATTAGATAGGGGCACACCTTAATCTAATATGATTTAGTCTTTACTTGATTGCTTCTATAAATAGCTTATTTCCAAATAATGTCACAGTCATTGGTACCAGGGTTTAGGACTTTAACATATCTTTTTGGGGTATACTTCAACTCATAAGAAATCATTGTTTAAATCAAAGTCAGAGAAGGTGAGCTCTCTGTGAAAGTGACTGAGTATATTGTCAGGGACAAATCTGAGAGATATATACCTGACAGAATTTTGAGGAATTAGTAGCACACTGGATGAGGGGATAAAATCCATTTTCTATCAGAGTTTTGAGAAGACAGTGATGTGATTAACAAGGAATGGCACTGCAGGAAGAGAGAATGGTTTGAAATTGGAAAGAGATGATTAATGAAGATATACTCAAAACAAATTGAATTGCAAAATTCTCTCTGCTCAGGAATTGAATATATTATGATGTGTTAAGAAGAAAGACATGAGATTCCACATCACTTATAAATCTTTTGATGCCTTCCCAGATTCCCACTACTTTCCCTACCTCCTGGACAGGCTGATCTTCAACCACTGGGGTCAGTCCATCATGGGAGTGTCCAGCCTTCACCCTTGACCACTGCCATTCAGCCAGGCTGAGCAGGGCAAGCACAGAGTTTATGGTTCCCTTTATTACTCCCAGGCTCAAATAAAATGCCACAGTCCAGGGTAGGGTATCCAGCCATGGCTAGGAGGCAGAAAGGAACTTGATGGCACCATCCAGGGGGATAAAGGAGTTAAATATCTATGGGGTGGACTTTGACCACTAGGAAAGAGGAAAAAGTAGGAAATTGGGAAGATGAAGTCTTTCTTCATTTTTTTTTCCCCATAGACTGCCCCCAAGTCATGATTTTTTTCTGTAGCCTTTTGAGAATTTCCTTGTGTTAAGTGGATGCAAATGATGAGGGATCCACTGTGTTTCTTCCTGATTATTTGTGAACCAGTAGCCAGTGTAGGTGGCTTCTAAGACGGTGCTAATGGTGAAGAACCTGCTTGCCAATCCAGGAGACAGAAGAGATGAGGGTTCAATCCCTGGGTTGGGAATATACCCTGGAGGAGATCATGGCAACCCACTTCAGTATTCTTGCCTGGAGAGTCCCATGGACAGAGGAGCCTGGTTGGCTACAGTCCACAGGGTCACAAAGAGTCAGACATGACTGAAGCCACTCAGCACACACACACACAGCCAGTGTAGTAATGCATCACTGCATCACTTCACAATTTTTCTTCCCTCATTTCCTCTAATCCTTATTCTTGCTGTCCTAGGTTTGTATTTCCTAAATAAACCATCAACTGCTTAAATCTTTGCCTCAGGAACCACTTTCTAGGGGATGCATATTAAGATTTATTTTAAATACAGTAAAATCCAATAGTCTGCAAATTTTCTTCTGGGTAGTTGGAGTTTTGGGATCCCTTCCATCTTTATTTTTTAATGTATTAAAAATTTTATTTTATTTTCTTTAACACCAAAACCATTTTTATTGGAGTATAGCCAGTTAACAATGTCATGGTAGATTCAGATGAATAGAGAAGGGACTCAGCCTTACATATACATGTACCCATTCTCCCCCATACCTCCCTCCCATCCAAGCTAGTACATAACAGAGTTATGAGCAGAGTTCCTCATGCTATACAGTGGGTCTTTGTTGGTTATCCATTTTAAATATAGCAGTGCATACATGACCTTCCCAAAGTCCCTAACTATCCCTTCCCCTAGGCAACCATAGGTTTGCTTTCCAAGTCTGTATTTCTTTCTGTGTTGTAATTTAGTTCATTTGTATCATTTCTTTTTATATTCCCCATATAAGGGACAGCATATGATATTTCTCCTACTCTGTCTGACTTACTTCACTCAGTGTGACACTCTCTAGGTCCATCCATGTTACTGTAGTTGGTGTTATTTCATTATTTTTTATGGTCAAGTAATTTTCCATTGAATATAGGTACCACATCTTCTTCACCAATTCCTATGTTGATGGACATTTAGGTTGCTTCCATGTCTTGGCTATTTTAAACAGTGCTGCAATGAACATTGGGGTACATGCATCTTTTGGGGACATGTTTTTCTCTGGATTCACCAGGAGTGGGATTTGCAGGGTCATACGATAGCTCAATTTTTTGTTTTTAAGGAACCTCATACTATTCTCCATGGTAGCTAAACCAATTTACATTCCCACCAACAGTGCAGAAGGGTTCTCTTCTCTCCACACTTTCTCCACATTTGTTGCTTGTGGATTTTTGGATGCTAGTTATTCTGACCAGTGTGATTTGATTTGCATATCTCTAATAACTAGTGATGCTAAAAATCTTTTCATGTGCCTATTGGCCATCTCTTTGGAAAGATGTCTATTCAGGTCTTCTGCCCATTTGGGGGCAGGCTGTTTGTTTTGATGATATTAAGCACCATAAACTGTTTGTTTGTTATGGAGAAGGCAATGGCACCCCACTCCAGTACTCTTGCCTGGAAAATTCCATGGACAGAGGAGCCTGGTAGGCTGCAGTCCATGGGATCACTGAGAGTTGGACGCAACTGAGTGACTTCACTTTCACTGTTCACTTTCATGCATTGGAGAAGGAAATGGCAACCCACTCCAGCATTCTTGCCTGGAGAATCCCAGGGACAGGGGAGCCTCGTGGGCTGCCACCTATGGGGTCGCACAGAGTTGGCACGACTGAAGCAACTTAGCAGTAGCAGCAAACTGTTTATAAATTTTGGAGACTAATCCCTTATTGGTCACGTCATTTGCAAATGTTTTCTCCTGATCTGTGGGTTGTCTTTTAATTTTGTTTATTGTTTCCTTTGTTTTTCAAAAGCTTTTGAGTTTAAGTAGATCCCACTTGTTTATGATTTTATTTCCATTATTCTGGGAGATGGATCAAAAAAGACATTGCTGTGATTATGTCTTATGTTTTCCTCTAGGAGTTTTATACTGTCCAGTGTCACATTCAGTCTTTAATTCATTTTGATCAATGGAATTGGATGGAAAACCCATGCACCTATGGTCAATTCACCAATGACAAAGGAGGCAAAGACTACACAATGTTGGAAAGACAGTCTCTTAAACTAATAGTGCTGGGGAAGCTAGACAGGCACATTTAAAAATGAAATTAGGTCATTCCTTAACTCCAAATACAAACTATCCATAAGCTACTGTATTTCATTATTGTCTCTTGAAGAATATGAAAAAATAAGGTTTATAAAATTACTGATTCCTTCACACACTTAAATACTATTTACATACCTAATATGTATCAGGTAAAGCAGTGGGTGTAAAGAATAAGTGATGCATAAGAGTGAGAAGATTCCTGAGCACAGGCAGGTTATATTCTGGTAGGAGAGGCAGGCAATAAACTTACAAACAAAATAATAACATAATTTCAAAAAGCAATATGTGGCATGAGAATATAAAATAAGCTACTGCTATAGGAATTGCTGAGGTAATTAGATTACATGGTCAGGGAAGGGCACACTGAACAGGTAACAAATGAACCGAGACTAGGATGAAAAGCAAATGTCAATCATTGAAACAGTCTAGAAAGAGAGAGAATCAAGTGAAAAAGCATTAAGATAGCAGCTTGATTTTCCAGAGGAACAGAAAGATAGCCACTGACCAGACCTTAATGAATGAGCAGGTTAGCAATACAAGATGCCATAACAATTGAAGGCAGTATTCAAAATACATAGACAGTGCTAATTTTAAGATTTTCTTAAAAATTCAATGGGAAGAAGTGGATTGTATTGTGAAATGACACAGTCTGACTCATTTTTCAAAATGCATCATTTTGTCTTGTATGTGGAAAGTGGATTAAAAATAGGCAAGGATGCAACAAAGGAAACCAGTAAAAACAGTATGATAATGAGAGATGATAGTAGCTTGGGCTAGAAGTATGCCAATAGGAGTAGAGACAATGAGAAAGGGACAGCTATGGTGTATACGTTGCAGGCACAGGTGAAAGCTTTCTCATAGAATAGGAGTCCAGGATAAGGCAAATGATGACTTGAGCAACTGGATGGCTGCTGCTGCTGCTAAGTCGCTTCAGTCGTGTCCGACTCTGTGGGACCCCATAGACGGCCCACCAGGCTCTACCATCCCTGGGATTCTCCAGGCAAGAACACTGGAGTGGGTTGCCATTTCCTTCTCAAATGCCTGAAAGTGAAAAGTGAAAGCGAAGTCACTCAGTCGTGTCAGACTCTTCGAGACCCCATGGACCACAGCCTACCAGGCTTCTCCATCCATGGCATTTTCCAGGCAAGAGTACTGGAGTGGGGTGCCATTGCCTTCTCAAACTGGATGGCTAGTGGATGCCAAATGCTAGCATATAGAAGACTAAGGGAAAAAAATCAAGAGCTGTTTGTCTGATTATTTTTCTATTACTGTATAAAATTTATCACTAATTTAGCAGCTCAAAACATTATAAACTTATGATCTCACAGATGCTGTGCATCAAAAGTTTTGAGTACAGTTTCTCTGGGTCCTTAGCACAGTACAGTTGCAATCAAAATTTCATCTGAACAGCATTCTCCTCTGTAGGCTTAGCTGAAGAAGATTCTACTTCCAAGCTTACTCAAGTATTTGACAGACTCCATTTCCTTGTGGCTCTGAAGGCCCCAGCTTCTTGCCTTTGGCTGGGAGCCAGCTGACTTCCAGGGCTTCTGAACTCTTAGAAGTCTCCTACTTCCTAGAGACTGCTTGTGGTTGCTAGAATCATTCACAATTCCCAGCCAAGTAGGATTTCCCAACGTGGCTGCTAACTTCAGTAAGTAGCAAGAAAAGCCTCTAGAATAACTCGTTTAAGAAGACTGAAGCAACACATCCAATCACCTTTTCATATTCTTTTGGTTAGAAGCAAGTCACAGGTCCTGTCTACACTCAAGGGGAAGGCATAGCAAAGAGACTTTTACACTATGACATGGGGATCAAGCAGGGGTCTGTTGAGTCTGTCCTCTACATTGCCTGTTAAATCTTTGAAACTAAACTGTCAAACTAAATAAGTGAGTTTTGAAAGCAGAGGTATCAACACTGGAAATATAAAAATAAACTAAACCATTTAATAGTATCTGGAAATAACTGAGGCATAAATACCAACTTTTATATATTTTAAGCACCAGTTAGAATGAAAATGTGGTCTTCGATAAACTTTCCTTAACTTCTAGCTCAGGAAGCTATCATCTTTAGAAAACTGCCTTTCAAGGATAATAAGAAAAAAAAAAAGAAAGGAAAAAACACACCTACATACTGATATTTGATATGCAATGTCACTTTCATCCTGATATAATGGTTTTAGTGGCATGAAATAAGCAACAAAATGGGAGAAAATAACTAATTATACTTTGAAGTGTTACCCAGTATAACAAGGGACCTGGAGGTCAGTCAAAAAATATTGTCAGTTAATTTCTCAAATGTTATCTTCTTTAAATGGTACTTCCACTTTGCTCATCCCATGGCGATGGTCAGTAGAGAACCAAGTCAAGTGTTTCCATGGTAATGCTTAGAGATCACCTGGAGAGACATGGCCTGTACTGCAGAGGAATTGATGAGAGCATTTGCCCATCTGGTAAACAGATATCTTTAAGGGAATTCTACAGGGAGACCTGTGGGTGAGAGAGGGGAGTAGGACAGAAAAATGTCTATTCTCCAAAGCTGGCTTGATCTTCTTGCATCTAAAACAGTGGATAAATTCAAAATAATTGATGCATATTTTAAAAAATGAAACTCTTGACAACATTTTTAAATAAATAAGCTTTCAAAGATTTTTAAAATTATAAGTAATTTCAGTATTGGGGGAGACCATTAGTTTTATTTGTAAGTGCAAAAATCATGCATTTGATGTGCAAATATCATTTAGGATTGGAGATAAGGCAATTTAACCTGAGTTTTGAGCGTGCAGTTATTTGGGTTTATTGCAGGTATCCATGCGTGCATTGTTACAAGTTTAGACAAGTTGGGTCCTGGCAGCAATGAAAAGAATAAGCAGTACTGATACTTTGTAGTAAAATTGGTGAGTTACAACAAAGTATGAGATAAGTGAGAAATTAAAACATATTGTAAGAATTAGACCCTGTTGGTTGAATTAATGAGGCTGTTATTGACTAGAGAAAATTTATATATGTCTTATATATATATATATGTAATGCTTATATTGTAATTATAATGCTTATATTATAATTTATACTATGTAGTGTGTTATCTACTGTATTTTGGCTATTATTATACAATGACAAAACATTGAAAGGATATTTACCGGAAGTGACTTTGGCTGTACATTAGAAAGGCTGTTTGGTTCATCTAGGAACAGGAGAAATAAATTTTGGTAAAAATTGGCTGAAGCTGGTGCAGCCTTGGGCAACAGAATCTGTACATATTTTATACCTGTTTTTCTTATTGTTATTGCTAAAATAAAGTTACCATGCAAATTGAAATTATATATCACAGTGAAGTGAGGCAGGAACTATGATCCTTTTCCCAAGTCCTCCTCTGACTTTTGTCTGTGGAAAAGCTTTAGTCAAAGAATAAGTTTAATCAGAGAAGTGAGAAAATGCAGAAACAAAGGAAAACTGTCAAATGAGACTGAAAAACAATAGTTTAAGCAAAGTCAGTGACCTTTTTTAGTTCCGCTCGGGGGCTAACATAACGTTCAGAGACATAAACCTCGAGCTGTCTTACAGATACTGAGCCCACCAGGTCATTGTTGTTGTTGTTTAGTCACTCAGCCATGTCTGATTCGTTGTGACCCCATGGACTGCAGCACGCCAGGCTTCCCTGTCCCTCACCATTTCCTGGAGTTTGCTCAAACTCATGTCAATTGATTCAGGGATGTCATCCAACCACCTCATCCTCTGTTGTCCCCTTCTCCTCCTGCCTTCAATCTTTCCCAGGCTCAGGGTCTTTTCTAATGGTTTGACTCTTTGCATTAGGTGGCCAAAGTACTGGAGCTTTAGCTTCAGCATCAGTCTTTCCAATGAATATTCAGAGTTGATTTCCTTTAGAATTGACTGATTTGATCTCCTTGCAGTCTGAGGGACCCTCAAGAGTCTTCTCTAACACCACAGTTCAAAAGCATCAATTCTTTGGTACTCAGACTTCTTTATGGCCCAAACTACACATCCAAACATGAGTACTGGAAAAAACATATCTTTGACTACATGGATCTTTGTTGGCAAAGTCATGTCTCTGATTTTTAATATACTATCTAGGTTTGTCATAGCTTTTCTTCCAAGAAGCAAGAGTCTTTTAATTTCATGGCTTCAGCCACAATCTGCAGTGATTTTTGGAGTCCAATAAAATCAAGTCTGACACTGTTTCCATTGTTCCCCCATCTACTTGCCATGAAGTGATGGGGCCAGATGCAATGATCTACATTTTTAAATGTTGAGTTGTAAGCCAACTTTTTCACTCTCCTCTTTCACCTTCATCAAGAGACTCTTTAGTTTCTCTTCAATTTCTGCCATGAGGGTGGTGTCATCTGCATATCTGAGGTTATTTAAAGTTCTCCCATTAATCTTGATTCTAGCTTGTCTTTCCTCCAGGCAGCAATTCACATGATATACTCTGCATGTGAGTTAATAAGCAGGGTGACAATATACAGTCTTGATGTACTCCTTTTCCAATTTGGAACCAGTCCATCATTCCATGTCTGGTTCTAACTGTTGCTTCTTGACCTGCATACAGGTTTCTCAGGAGGCAGCTATGGTGGTCTGGTATTACCATCTCTGTAAGAATTTTCCAGTTTGTTGTGATCCACACAGAAAAAAGGCTTTAGCATAGTAAATGAAGCTGAAGGAATTCTCTTGCTTTTTCTATGGTCCAACGGATGTTGGCAATTTGATCTCTGGTTCCTCTGCCTTTTCTAAATCCAGCTTGTATGTCTCGAATTCTCAGTTCACATATTGTTGAAGCCTGACTTGGAGAATTTTGAGCATTATTTTGCTGGCATGAGAAATAAGTGCAAATTGTGCAGTAGTTTGAACATTCTTTGGCATTGCCCTTCTTTAGGACTGGAGTGAAAACTGACCTTTTCCAGTCCTGTGGTCAGTGCTGAGTTTTCCATATTTGCTGGCATATTGAGTGTAGCACTTTAATAGCTTTATCTTTTAGGATTTGAAATAGCTTAGATGGAGTTTCATCTCCTCCACTAGCTTCGTTTATAGTGATGCTTCCTAAGGCCCACTTGACTTTGGATTCCAGGATGTCTTGTTCTCGATGAGTGATCACACCATCCTAATTATCTGGTTCATGAAGATCCTTTTTGTATAGTTGTTCTGTGTATTCTTGTCACCACCTCTTCTTAATATCTTCTGCTTCTGTTAGGTCCTTACCATTTCTGTCCTTTATTGAGCCCATCTTTGCATGAAATGTTTCCTTGGTATCTCTAGTTTTCTTGAAGAGATCTCTAGTCTTTCCCATTCTATTGTTTTCCTCTATTTCTTTGCACTGATCACTGAGGAAGGCTTTCTTATCTTTCCTTGCTATTCTTTGGAACTCTGCATTCACATGGATATATCTTTCCTTTTCTCCCTTGCCTTTTGCTTCTCCTTTTCCCAGCTATTTGTAAAGCCTCCTCAGACATTCATTTTGCTTTTTGCATTTCATTTTCTTGGGAATGGCTTTGATCTGTACTTCTTGTACACTGTCATGAACCTCCATCCATATTTCTTCAGGCACTCTATCAGATCTAATCCCTTGAATCTGTTTGTCGCTTCCACTGTATAGTCATAAGGAATTTGATTTAGGTCATACCTGAATGACCTAGTGGTTTTCCCTTTCTTTAAGTCTGAATTTTGCAATAAGGAATTAATTATCTGAGCCAGAGTCAGCTCCCAGTCTTGTTTTTGCTGACAGTATAGAGCTTCTCCATCTTTGGCTGAAAAGAATATAATCAATCTGATTTCAGTATTGGTCATCTGGTGATGTCCATGTGTAGAGTTATCTCTTGTGTTGTTGGAAGAAGGTGTTTGCTGTGACCAGTGTGTTCTCTTGATAAAACTCTGAAAGCCTTTGCCCTGCTTCATTTTGCACTCCAAGGCCAAACTTACCTGTTATCCAGGTATCACTTAACTTCCTACTTTTGCATTCCAGTCCCCTATGATGAAAAGGACATCTTTTTTTGGTGTTAGTTCTAGAATGTCTTGTAGGTCTTCAAAGAACCATTCAACTTCAACTTCTTCGGCTTTAGTGGTTGGGACATAGACTTGGATTACTGTGATATTGAATGGTTTTCCTTGGTAATGAACAGAAATCATTCTGTTGTTTTTGAGATAGCACCCAAGTACTGCATTTAGATTCTTCTTTTGACTGTGAGGGCTACTCCATTTCTTCTAAGGGATTCTTGCCATAGTAGTAGATATAATGGTCCTCTGAATTAAATTCATCCATTCTAGTCCATTTTAGTTTACTGATTCCTAATATGTTGATGATCACTCTTGCCATCTCCTATTTGACAACTTTCAATTTTCCTTGATTCATGGACCTAACATTCCAGGTTCCTATGCAATATTTTTCTTTATAACATCCCACTTTACTTTCACTACCAGACCAATCTACAACTAGTCACAGTTTCCACTTTGTCTCAGCCTCTTCATTCCTTCTGGAGCTATTTCTCTGTTCTTCTCCAGTAGCATATTGGGCACCTACCAACCTGGGGACTTCATCTTTCAGTGTCATATCTTTTTGCCTTTTCATACTGTTCATGGGGTTCTCAAGGCAAGAATGCTGAAGTGGTTTGCCATTTTCTTCTCTAGTGGATCACATTTTGTCAGAACTCTCCACCATAACCCATCCATCTTGGGTTGCCCTACTTGACATGGCTCATAGTTTCATTGAATTAGACAAGACTGTGATCCATGTGATCAGTTTGGTTAGTTTTCTACCAGGCTGGATACATTAATTATATGATGACCAACCTGTAGCTATACATAAGTTGGCACAATTCTGACAACTGGCCACAAAGAAATGGAAAAACAATGATCCTGGAACTAGAGACTAACTGTAGGTAGAAGCAATCAAGATGACACTGATCAGCAGCATGACTAATTTCAAGATGACTGGCAGAGCTGACTATGCCGTTTCTGAATGTAGCCCTCTCTCTCTGTCTATAAAATCTCTTGACCAATGATTGTCAATGGGGATAGTGTACCTTTGGACAGGAGCTCACTCTCCTCTACATACACTGCCCCTCATTTGCTGGCTCCTGAAATAAAGCAAACTTTCCTTTCCGATCACCATGCCTCTTTATTGGCTTTTGAGTGGCAGCGGTTGCATCATGTTTCTTTGACACCCAATGGGAGGCTGCACTCTCATGCTGTTTCATGAGTTTTCCTAAGTAGAACTTCCAGCCATGACTACACACCAAGACAGCTGCAGGGAGCCCTCTGTGCGGCAAACTGACACACTTCGCTACATCCCTGCAGTTCCAAAACCGTTTGTTTTGGGGTTCCTCCCTATTTCTCCCCTGCTCATCACTGGCTGTCAACTAATGCTCCTCCTTTTTGGAATGGAAACACACATCTGGGCATGCTGACAGCTCTGAGACAGAGTAAGTCTACAGTGTGCCCCCAGGCACACTTCTCTTTTGAGCACAAAGTGCTATCTGGGCATTTTGCCAACTGTTTCTGACACGTGTGTCTAAGGTTGAGGCTTGATTGTGAGCACAAAGTGCTATTTGGGCACCTTTCCAGTTGGTTCTGATGTGTGTCTGATATCGAAGACCATTTGTGAGCACTGAGTGTCATTTCGTCAACTGGTTCTGGAGTGTGTCTGCCATCACAGATCATCTGCGTTGAGTAAGTGTTTGGGATTCCATGTCTGGAATCCTCTCGTAGGACTTGTGCAGTTTTGTCTTCTGGTGTGTGAGTGTATATTTCATTTGTGTGATTGGTATCTTTGTTGCCTTTTGTAAAATGGGAAACTCAGGTTTCAGTTCAGTTCAGTTCAGTCGCTCAGTCATGTTCAGTTCAGTTGCTCAGTCATGTCCAATTCATTAGAAAAACTTTACCTATGAGATTATGAATAAAGGAAAAGAAAGATGATTTTTAAAACAATGTATGGAAACAGTATTCTTCAAACACCAGAGAAAATTGGTTAAGATGAATTTTTTTTTAAACTCCAAAACTAATTCTTTTTGCATACATAGTTAGAGAAAGCTAGGTTAATAAAATATTGGTTTCAGAATTCTGCTCAGAGAACAAAAATATACCTGGGAGAGAGCTTAAAGTTAACTCTTACCATGTCCTTGAAATACAGACATTGGCAACCTTGCTTGAGACTTCAGCCTCAGGTTAATTAGTAAAACTTCAAGTCAAGGTGGGGAGAAAAGAAGAATAAGAGATTTATTTGATTAAACCTGTATCTTGTAATACATTAAAGAGAAATTATGCTGAGAAAAATGTATGATTTTAGAGGTTATGAAATTTATCCTTATGTTTGTCAATCAGAAAATGCTCATATAACATAGTTCAATTACTTGTTTCTTGGTTTTGTTAAGATTTTCAAAGGATAAAATTTGTAATATGTAAAACTTATAAAGGAAGCATTACAGTATATAAAGCAAGTAGGATTTGTGTTGCTGGCAAGAAAAGGTATAAAGACATGATATTTTTGTTGAGGAAAAAAGGGAGAAGAATTTTGTCCTACTGCTAGTTGCTTGTGTATGAGAAAATAAAGTAAAAAATAATATAGTTCCAGAAAGTGATAAAAGGTTTATGAAAAAAAACCTTGAGAAAAGAATTATGTATGCTATCAGGCTAAGAACTGATTGAATTTAATTAGATAAATAGATTTTGTTATTAATAAGCAGGGAATCATTGAATGAATCACTCAAATAAGCCAATTAAATATTTAAAATTTACTTGTTTGAATTTTGTTGTTTCATGAAAGATAGCTTGAGTCCACTTTTAAATCTACTTACTATTTTAAACTTATATACAGATATTAATTAAATTAGCTATTGAGTAAATATTTATGGTAGACTTTCTAAAATGCCAGATACTCCGCTCAGTAAATTACTATATTCAGGATACTATATTAAACAGAGTTTACTTGGTCCATGACTAATGCAAAGCACATTCTACTGGGAAGATACACACTAGGTAAATTAATAAGCAATGATTTCATTAAACTTATGATGAGTTATACCAAGGGAAACCATGAGGTACAATGGAAGTGTGTAATGGAGGAAAATTCAATTTATTAGATTGGGAAAGGCTTCCCTGAGAATTTTACATTTAAATTAGACTCAAAATATGAATAAGAGTCTACAAGGTGAAGTATGAGGGAAGAGTTTTTCTACAATGTTTCAAAGGTGTTATGTGACTGACATCAAAATGGTATAATTGTAGGGAAAGATTTATCACCATTGATAAGTTGGGAAAGTATTAAACTGTGTGTCAGAAATTTTAAAACATTTCTACTAAATATAATATGGACCTTATGATTTTCTATTAGTGAAGTGAAAGCTTTTCTGGTGAACAGAGGAAAGGAACCAGTATAATACTTGGAATTGAGGTGAAGGTTGAATTCAGTGTGATTAGTGGGTGGATATTTCAATCTCTTCAACTGGTACTGAGCTTCCACATAAGGACTTTTGACTTGCACTTGTTATGAACAGCATTTTAAATAAGCAATAGCCTTGGCAAAAATAGCTCATTAAAAGGCCAGTTCAAGAAAGGGTAACCCTTCTAGCCAACCTCAGGCTCTCATAGCAAACAAGGAGAACTAATTCTCAGAAATATGAGGCAAACTTAACATGAAGAATGTATCTGTTTAACATTCTCTTTCTATTCTCTAAATACTACTGAGTGTCTAAATTGACAAAAGAAGCCCCCCTAAACCAAAAACCAAAATAACTAAAGTAAACTTAATACAGTTTCCTGTCCTTACATCTGGGCTTGAAAAAACTGATAACTTTGTTCTAATTCTGGCCAGAGATACATATTTTTCTCTAAAGATGGGCAGACAGAGAAAATCAATAAATATATATAAAATATGATGGGCTTATGGTTGATTCTTTTTTTCTTTTATGTCTTGTCCAGTTTTTAAAAAATCCATGTACTATATTTTGTAAAAAATACATGTACTATAATTTCAAAAGGATGAAAAGGCCATTTTCATTAAAAATGTATCTTTTTACATTTAACAGATTTAATTATTTTGATTTTGAAAACAGTATCAAAATTCACCAAACAGTTAAGGATTCTTTTTCCTCTAAAATTTATTATTGGGTGTTTCCTAGGTTCTATTATGTATTAGTCACACCCAGGAAGGATAATTTGGAAATATGTAGGGTAATCATTAGGATTAAATTTGCATATATTGGAATAACAAAAATAATAAAATAAGAGTGACTTAGGAAAGACAGATATTTCTTTATCACCTAATAGGTAAGATGAGTTTTTATTTTTTTATTATATAAAATAGGTTTTTAATTAAGCACTGCAGGGCTTGTATGGCATCTCCACAAAGTTGTCATTGACTCTTGTGGTTCACTGATCTGCAACTCATTCTCATGATCCAAAATAGTGGCTAGAGCACCAGCCATTATATCAAAGCTTCAAGCAAGAGGATGGGGAAAGAGAATGAAGGTTTCTGCCCTTTTCTTTCAAAGATAATTTCCAATAGTGTCACATGACACTTCCATATACAATTCAAAGACAATACTTAAAAACACACAAGGCTGGATACTTTAGTTTGAAATATGCCCAGGTATTTTAATCAGGTTTCTTATTTCCAAGACAGAAAGGGATAATGAGAAGAAAGAAAAGTAGGACATTGTTGCACACCAAAAAAATATATCACCATCTCTGCCGTAAAAGCACAGTACCTACAATAATTTTCTTTTTATTATTATTTTTTTTTATTAAGGAATACAGGTAGGAGAATTAACATTTGCTGGGTGCCTTCTACCTTTCAGACATGTATCTCAATTAATATTTGTATTATCTTGTGAGATAGGAAGTATATTCCTTTCATATAAAGTCAAACAGGTGAAGGTGTAACTGAACACCAGGGAAGTGGGAAGAATTGAGTTGGCTTCAGTTTACTGGTGGGATGGACTAACTTGCAATTAATATCATGTTTGCCTGTGGTTTTGTACATGAAAGGTATTGCTCTGATTCATCTGATAATGACTGGCCCAACTAAAGACTTGAGTTAGCATTATACTGTTGAATTGAAACTCACGTACACTGGCTGAATTGAAACACACTGTATCATGAGTGGTTTATTTTGTTTGTAAGCAGATATAAGTCAATTCTTCCAAATTCATGTGTATTTTCCCTGGAGCTTTTTTTAATATGTATTGCCAAGGTGAAATACAGATGCAGTGTATTTGGAAGAGAGAAGCAGGCACTCGGCCTCATGTGTGAGGATGTGCTTAATGGTTTCAGAGCCCATACATGCTATAAAAGCTACTTAGAAATTCACTTTTTTTTTTTTTCCCCCTTAGACAATTCACTTTTTCTGGGAGCATTCACGGAGACCACCTCTGGTAATTGCTTCAAAGGACCAAAAGTTGCGGTCAGAAGTGTTCTTAGAATGAGTCTTTCTGGTTCCCTGTACTTACAAGCACGCTTAAGGGCACTTAATGAATAACATTTTACTGATGTACCACCCTTTCATTACCACCTGGGCTTAGAAGCAAAAGACATAAAGGTGAGAATTATTTCCTCACTGATTCAGCCCAGCCCTTCAATAGCAGTGGCACTTTGTAGATGGCATCTATCAGTGGGAAGAAAATTATACCTTAGGTCATTTTAGGCAGAACAGACCATAAAATGAAACACTATGAAAAATCCTTGGGTTTATAATAGTACCATGTCATAAATCCTCCCTGTGGAGAGACAGGACTGGTGCCTGCTTTACATTTATAATGTACACAGTGGAACAATGCACTAAGAATATCCTAATTCAGGAATTATTTTTCCTGTATTATTAAAGAAATCACTTAAATGGTTGGGCACATGGGTTTTGATCTCATTATGGGAGTCTTACAGAGAAAACACACCACATGCACACATACACATGCAGATACTTCAGTAAGATGTAGCCTATTTTAAAATAAAAAAGAGCAACACAAAAGTTCCACAGTTTACAGAATCCAAATCATCCATTTGTCTTCAGTGAGGAAATGAGAAAACTACTGTGCTGGCTTCATAATAACAATTTTCTCCCTCCCTCCATCCCTCCTTTCCTTCCTTCTGTTTTTTTTTTTTTTTTTTCCCCTCAGTAATTCCACATGAATAATTAGGAAGGTGAGATCCTAAGAGTGCCGTGACATAAGAGTGGATTCTTAAGGCCCTGGGAAAGAGGTTTACTTTCACATCTTCCTTGGTATGGTACGTAAGTGCTACAGCATGCACGGAAGCAAGGTCAAGGGACCAAGGCCAAGGGCCTCTTTAAACAGTCAGCCTTCAGCAATTCACGTCAACTTTACAGAGAAGCTTGGTCTGCCATGGGATGTGGAAATGGGGTTCAGAATTAATTTACTGACATATATATATACACACACATACTATGTATAGTACATACTGTGTATAATACACTCTGTGTAATACTTTGTGCAAGAGTCAGGAAATTTGAGAAACACCCCCTCAAAATACACCAATTAAAAACACTTGTTATGTTAAACTACTACAGAGTTTATATCCTAAAGAAAAAATGTAAAATATGGAAAAAAGTTTATATCTCAGATGTACATCACAGCGTTGTTTAATATTAGTGTTTGAAAAAAAAAAAAAGACACAGTCTCAGTGCTCAACAACTGCATCGTTAAACTTGATGCAGCTGCTGTTTAGTTTATTGTAGAGACATTAAAAATCATGATTATGAAAACAAAGAAGAGCAAAACCTTATCAAACGATTTTAATGAAAAATGTATACTATTGTTAAAAGAAAGAATACCCTGTGCCCCAAATTATGGGCCAATGTGAGGCTTAGTGATATATTGGTGAAGATTTAGGGTACTAGTAGAGAAGAGATATTAGGTACCTGTCATTCAATCAGTGCAGATGAATATACTCTGTAGTGTCCAAATGTAGTTCCTCTATGCTCAGATACAGGAGCCATCTCTTCATGTTCTTTTCTTTTCAATGTGTCACTGCTGGCTAATTTCATATCTACCACCATGAGGAAAAGGCAGCAACACTGTTATTACTCATGATGTCATACTTTTCAGAACCTGTTTGTATTGAAACAACACAGATCTTGCTACCATAGTTCCCTAATACAATGTGTTTAGTGCTGGCTGTATCATTACTTGTAATACTGCATCACCCATCATACTGGCCCACGGATGTCACAGTGCCATTTTGAAGATGACCAAATATCAAGTAGAATAATATCTTTCAATCATAGAATCTTGAGCCTGTGATCACTTCATCCTTAAAATGTGATCTGTTTTCATATACCACCACCAGCTGGGTATTATGGTAAAGGGTGTTTGAATAGAGTGAGAAGAGTACTCCCAGTCACACAAGGAATGTCCTTCCCTTATCTGGCATGCCTTTAGAATAACCCAGGAGAGCACAAAGTCACCACACAAATTGGAGAAGATATTGATAATCCAGAGCTCCACTGAATTTATGAAACAATGGTCTGGAAAATCATCAAAAGAAATAGAGACAGCTCTTGGAAGAGTTAACAGCACATTATGTAAAGCCTGATGAAGGATGGGTGCTAGTGTTGGGTTGGAGGGGGACACAGGGTGAAGTGTGCCTATTACCACCTCTAAAACCAGTCGATACTATAGACCCAAGGTATATTGTTCTTGAACTGCGTGGGCAAACCCAGTGCATGGACTCACATGAGATTTAAGCCCAAGGTTCTATGGTGGTGGTTCAGAGTCATGAACTCCTTTGATGAGTGATAGTCACTCCAAGTCAGAATGTCAGCACCAGTGTCATGGCCTCATGTGATCCCACTAGAGAATTACTCTCTACCCAGAGAAAGCATTTCACTTGCTAGACTGCCTTCCTGGTACCAGGGCATGGCGACCTGGTCAGAGGACCCTTGGATGACTCCTTAGTTGTAATTCTAGAGTTCCTTGGGTCATCTAAATGACCCAAGGTTGGATGGGTCAAAGAAACCCCATGAGATGGAAAAAATAGAGGAAGGTCCTTGCAGGTCCCAGTCTAGACTTGAGATATTCTACCCAGACTAGGCATGGTGTGCATGGGGTGCCATCAGCCCAGCTTTTCAGACTCTAGAGCAGGAGGTAGAAAGTTTTGAAGCAGGTATTTCAAAGAATAAGGACCATCAAAAAGAATGGGAGCTCTTCTCCTGGGGTGTAAGAGTGGCATTGTCTAAAAATTCTAGCTCATCTCTATTTTTGTCCTTATTGAAACTTCTCTTGCCATGCTCTCTCTTTTCAATAATCTCTTTTTCTGTTGCATTTCATATGCAACTTTTAACTCCAAAACCACCAGTACACTTGCATGTTTATGTTTACTGTTCCTTTTTTTTCCTCATATACTATTTATAGACATTCTGCCTGTTATTTCTGGCTTTTTACTTTCATCAGTCTAAAAAGAGGTAAGAAAAAAAGAAGCAAATATATTTGATAATTGTCTGCAGTTAATTTGCTGATCAGTTACAGAGATACATTCCTAAGACAATTAGAAAAGGACAATTGAACTGGTTCATATTTGGACTAGCCACAGTAAAGGAAAAAAAAAAAAAGATCTTTGAAAGACTTTTTGTTTCTTTTTGTTTTTTTCAGTTCAGTTCAGTTCAGTCTCTCAATTATGTCCAATTCTTTGCGACCCTATAGACCACAGCACGCCAGGCTTCCCTGTCCATCACCAACTCCCGAAGCTTTTCAAACTCATGTCCATTGAGTCAGTGATGCCATCCAGCCATCTCATGCTGTGCTGTCCCCTTTTCCTCCTGCCTTCAATCTTTCCCAGCATCACGGTCCTTTCTAATGAGTCACTTCTTCGCATCAGGTGGCCAAAGGTTTGAAGCTTTAGCTTCAACATAAGTCCTTCCAATGAATATTCAGGACTGATTACCTTTAGGATTGACTGGTTTGATCTCCTTGCAGTCCAAGGGACTCTCAAGAGTCTACTCCAACACCACAGTTCAAAAGCATCAATTTCTTTGGTACTCAGCTTTCTTTGTAGTCCAACTCTCACATCCATACATGAGTACTGGAAAAGCCATAGTTTTGACAATACGTACCTTTGTTGGCAAAGTAATGTCTCTGATTTTCAATAAAAATGTATTAGAGTATAGTTGATTTACAGTATTGTGTTAGTTTCAGGGGTACAGCAAAGTGAATCAGTTATACATATACAGATCCACTATTTTTTAGATTCCTTTCCCATATAGGCCTTTACAGAGCATTAAGTAGAGTTCCCTGTTCTATACAGTAGGTCTTGTTAGTTATCTATTTTATATATAGTAGTGTGTATATATAGATCTCAATTTCACAAATTATCCTTACCCCTTGTCTCTTACTCTCTGGCATCCATATATTTGTGTTCTACACTTGTGACTGCATTTCTTTTTTGTAGATAAGCTCACTGACACCCATGTTTTTAGGTTCCACATATAAGCAGTATCATGTGGTAATTCTTTATCTCCCTTACTTCACTCAGTATGAGAATCTTTAGGGCATTCATATTGCTGCAAAGGGCATTATTTTCTACTTTTTATGGCCAAGTAATATTATATATATATATATATATACACACACACACACACACACACACATACATACACCACATCTTCATTGATTCTTCTGTTCACAAATATTTAGGTGATTTCATGTCCTGGCTGTTGTAAATAGTGCTTCAGTGAACACTTTGGTGCACGTCTAGTTTCAAATTATGGTTTTCTCCAGGTATGTGCCCAGGAGTGGGACTGCTGGATCATGTGACAGCTCTGCTTTTAATTTTTAAAGGAGTTTCTGTATTGTCCTTTATAGTGACTGCACCAGTTTACAGTCCCACCAGTAGCGTAGGAAGATTCCCTTTTCTCTCAGCATCTCCGGCACTTATTGTTAGTAGATTTTTTGATGATGACCATTTTGACCAGGTGTGAGGTGCTACCACATTGTAGTTTTGATTTGCATTTCTCCAATGAGTAGTGAGGGTGAGCACCTTTTCAGGTGCTTTTTAGCCATCTGTAAGACTTATCTGAAGAAATGTCTATTTAGATCTTCTGCCCTTTTTTTGATTGAGTTGATTTTTTGAACTTGAGCTGTTTATACATGTTGGAGATTAATCCCTTTTCTGTTGCTTTCTTTGTAAATATTTTCTCTCATTCTGAGGATTTTCTTTATTTTTTCCATGACTCCCTTTGCTGCACAAAAGCTTTTAAGTGCAAATAGTTCCCCATTTGTTTATTTTTACTTTTACATCTTCGGCTTGGCAGATTAAATCAAATTGCTATGATTTATGTTAGAAAGTGTTTTGCCTATGTTCTCATCTAGAATTTTTATGGTGTCATATCTTATATTTGAGTCTTCAAGTCATTTTGAGTTTATTTTTGTGTTTGTTGTGAAGGAGTGTTCTAACTTCATTGATTCACATGGGACTGTTCAGCTGAGTGTTCGAACTTTATTGATTTACATGTGGCTGTTCAGCTTTCCCCAACACCACTTGCTGAAAAGACTGTCATTTCTGATTTGTATATTCTTGCCTCAAGTGAAGATTAAGTGACCATAGATGTGTGGGTTTATTATTCTAGGCGGTCTATCATGTCCATAGATGTATATATGTCTATCTTTATGCCAGTACCACACTGTTTTGATTACTTTAGTTTGTAGTAGTGTCTGTTATTGGAGAAGGCGATGGCACCCCACTCCAGTGCTCTTGCCTGGAAAATCCCATGGACGGAGGAGCCTGGTGGACTGCAGTCCATGGGGTCGCTAAGAGTCGGACACGACTGAGAGACTTCACTTTCACGTTTCACTTTCATGCATTGGAGAAGGAAATGGCAACCCACTCCAGTGTTCTTGCCTGGAGAATCCCAGGGACGGGGGAGCCTGGTGGGCTGCTGTCTATGGGGTCGCACAGAGTCGGACACGACTGAAGCGACTTAGCAGCAGCAGTAGCAGCAGTGTCTGTTATGCCTCAAGCCTTCTTTTTCCTCAGGATTGCTTTGGCAATTCTAGGTTTTTTGTCATTCGATATAAATTTTAGGATTATTTGTTCTAGTTCTATGAAAAAATGGGTAATTTGATAAGGATTACATTAAATTTGTAGATTGTTTTGGGTAATGTGACCATTTTAGCTATACTGTCTTCTGATTCAAGAGCAAGATATATCTTTTCATATTAATTTCTCTTTCTGATATTTCATGTTAGTGTATAAAAGTACAACAGATTTCTGTATATTAACATTATATCCTACAACTTTGCTGAGTTCATTGATGAGCTCTAGTAAGTTTTTGGTGGTACCTTTAGGATTTTGTGTGTATGTTGTAACAGCATCTGCAAACAGTAAAAGTTTTACTTCTTCCTTTCCAACTTGGATTGCCTTTATTTCTTTTTCTTCTCTGATTGCTATGATTAGGCTTCCAATACCATATTGATAAAAAGAATGGTGAGATTGATACCAAAACCAGACAAAAATACCACCAAAAAAAGAAGTTATACTCCAACATCACTGATGGATGTAGATGTAAAAATCCTCAACAAAATATTAACAAAATTCAATAATATATAAAAGGATTATACACTACAATCAGCTGGATTTATCCCAAAGATGCAAGTAATGTTCAACATCTTCAAATAAATCAATGAGATACACCACATTAGGAAATGGATCATCTCAAGAGCAGAAAAAGCTTTCAATATAATTCAACTACCATTTATGATGAAAAGAAAATCTCCATAAAGTGGGAATAGAGGGAATTTATTTCAACATAATGGTGGTCATATACATGACAAACCCAAAGCTAGCATTATTCTCAACAGTGAAAAGCCAAAAGCCTTTCCTCTAATATGAGAAAAAAATGCCATATTAATTCATTCCCATAGGCTTACACTACAGCTTCGAATCAGGAAGTGTGATTCCTCTAGCTTTCTTTTCTTTCTCAAGATTGATTTAGCTATTCTGTTTCTCTTGAGATTATATATAAATTTCAGGATTGTTTTGTCATATTTTTGTTAAAAATGCTATTGGAATCTTGATAAGGATTGCATTGATTCTGTAAATGGCTTTCAGATCAATTCAGTTACTCAGTCATGTCCAACTCTTTGCAATCCCATGGACTGAAGCATGCCAGGCCTCCCTGCCCATCACCAAATCCCAGAGTTTACTCGAACTCATGTCCATTGAGTCAGTGATGCCATCCAACCATCTCATCCTCTGTCGTCCCCTTCTCCTCCCGCCTTTAATCTTTCCCAGCATCTGGGTCTTTTCAAATGAATCAGATCTTCACATTAGGTAGCCTAAGTATTGGAGTTGCAGCTTCAGCATCAGTCCTTCCAATGAATATTCAGGACTAATTTCCTTTAGGATGAACTGGTTGGGTCTCCTTGCAGTCCAAGGGACTCTCAAGAGTCTTCTCCAACACCACAGTTCAAAAGCATCAGTTCTTCGGTGCTCAGCTTTCTTTATAGTCCAACTCTCAAATCCATACATAACCACTGGAAAAACCATAGCTTTGGCTAGACAGACCTTTGTTGGCAAAGTAATGTCTCTGCTTTTAGATAGTATGGATATTTTAACAATCTTAATTATTCCAATCTATGAACATGGCATAACTTTTCATCTGTGATTGTCTTTTATATAAACATTTTCATGAAACACAAATTTATACTTCACTTGACAATTTCCAAAGTTTATGTTACACCTAAGAATTTATCCTGACATAAAAATGTTTTTCTTTAATTACATGTGTTCTCTGTGCTCAGTTGTTCAGTTGTGTCTGACTGTCTGTGACCCGTGGACTATAGCCTGCCAGGCTCCTCTGGCCATGGAATTTTCCAGGCAAGAATACTGGATCGGGTTGCCATTTCCTACTCCAGGGGATCTTCCTGACCCAGGGATGAATTTTATATAGTTACTTTAATAGTTGATAGCTTTTTGTACATTTGGATTTTTAGTAACCTCATGTATATTAGTAACCAAACCCTACTTTACACAAAGTTGAAGCATTTCTTAAGAAGGACTACTATGGCAGAGACAGTGGAATTATTAACTATTTCCTGTGCTCTCCTATACTTTCCATTCTCCATAAATCTAATTTTGGCCAATGGACTATGATCAGAAGTGAAATGTGTAATTTCTGATCCCTGTTACTTAAGACTAGATACAATTCCTCCATGAACTTTTTTCCCCTATACAGGGACTTGTAAGTCATCTGCTAATATAGTATCATCACAAGTCAGTGGAAGCCTGAATCCCAGAGGCAACAATGGTAACTTAATTACTTTGAGTCTTTTGAGTTATGGACCCAGTGAAGGGAGTTGATACCATTTAATGTTCAGTATGGGATAATGCTGATCTTTGGCACCATTTCATGATCATTAAGACCATGCAGGAGCTTGTCAGGAACTGCTCTAAAGATCAGTGGCTCATGGCAATTAAAACAATTGAAAATGACCTGGCATTGAACTACACATGATGCAATGCTGCTCCCAGTATGAACAAACTTTTGTTCTAGTAGTGATTTCCAATCTCATACCAAGCACTGCAACTTATTTTCCTAGTTACCTTACCATGGCTGCCTGTGTACTTCTAACAGGCTATTATTATTATTTATCCTATTAACTCACACAACATTTCATGCTTGAAACACTTTGCAATCTCAGTCTTTATGTCCTGCTTAAAAAGATGGAAAATACCCTTTTAGAGCTCGGGAAACTGAGTTGGGGAGAGTTAAGAACTGGCAGTTAGGAAAATGATCTGATAAGTCCTACAGTCTGAATTTAGGGCTTTTTTTCCTGTTAAAATAAAATTAACAAAACTTTGTACCTGAAGATCATACTTTGAAATCTAGATGACCTCCTTCCACCCCCCTAAAAAAGTAAGTGGAATGATTTTTTAATGGAATTTACTCCTTCAATTAGATCCCAAGAAAGATTTTTTAAAAATAAATCACAAATGAGTAAAAAGAATAGAAAGAAGTTTAGTATTTTGTTGTTGTTGTTTAATATTCCCTGAACTCTATTATTGGGCTTCACTGGTGGCTCTATGGTGAAGAATCTGCCTGCATGGCAGGATTTACAGGAGGCATGTGTTCAGTCCCTGGGAAGGGAGGATTCCCCTGGATGAGAAAATGGCAACTCACTCCAGTATTCTTGCCTGGAGAATTCCACGGACAGGGGAGCTTGGCCAGCCACCGTCTTTAGGGTCTCACAGAGTTGAACATGACTGAGCAACTGCACATGCATACATGAATTCTTTTATAAGAACTGCTTTACAAATGTTTATCTTCAGATTTTCTCCTTAGGAAAAACATTAGTTATAGGTAGAAAAATATACATTTATACCAAGTTCAGTTGTGGGATTTTTGTTTTTGGTTTTTGAGCTATCTAGAGTCAATCACTTATTGGTTGTAATAAAATATAAGCAAGTTGACCTTTAAACATTTATGGCATCTTAAAATTGAAACTGGACTGATTGTGTCTACCTGGACCTCGAGGGAAAATCAGAAGCAAACCCTGAGATCATTTTGTACATATATGTACATATATGTTCAAAGGATGTGTGTCTATGATGTACCAGAAAACATCATCCTGGTACTTTAGTTTCTTCACATTCCAGTGTACATTCATGTGTACAGTTCAGTGTACAGTCCAGTACATAGAATACATCCCAGTGTACATTGTGTACAGTCCAGCGTACATTGCAGTGTACACTGTGTATGGACCAGTGTATATCCCAGTGTATAGTACACATCCAAGTATACATCATGTACAGTCCAGTGTATAGTGTATAGCCCAAGTGCACATCTGGAACAAACCTAGTCACATCTGGAACACATTTGAAATACATCTGGAACACATCTGAAAGTTAGGTGCATATCTGGGGTATATCTGGACCAGATCTGGAATACATCTAGACACATCTGTAACACATATGGAACACATCTGGAATACTCAGATGTACATCTGGACACATCTGGGCCACATCTGGTGCACATCCTGTGTACAGTACAAGTGTACATCCTGGTGTACAGTGCAGTGTGCAGTCCAGGGTACTATCCAGTGTGCAGCCCAGTGCACATTCCAGCATACAGTCTGGTGTGTAGTACAAGTGCACATCCCAGTGTACAGTGCAGTGTACAGTCCACAGTACTGTCCAATGTGCATCCTGTGTACAACCCAGTGCACATTCCGACATGCAGTTCAGTGCATAGTGTAGCATACATTGGTGTATGTCTAGTATACAGGCCAGTGTACAGTCCAGTATATACTGCAGTATACACTCCAGTGTATGTGCAGTGTTTCTGTGCCTGTTTTCTCCATGTTCATAAACTCCTATGACTGGCTCCTAGGCATTCTTACTAGAAATGACAAGGAGCAAATAGTCCACAGGTTCAAAGAAGGAAGGATAAAAGAAACAAAATTTAAGTGAACTGAAAGTTGGATTGCTTGACCTTGATTCAAGTTAGTGATGTGCCAGAGTTTTCTTGGTCTGGACCATATGAGCAACTTTCAAAACATCAGAAATTTTGCCAACTTATTGTTAAGCCCTTTATAGCTTGAAATTGATGGCAATAGTTATACCAGGGAAGTCATCTAGCACTACAAATCAGGCCTTTCGATTATCAGGGTGCCTGTGTTCTAGTGGACAGCTATGGTATAGTAAGTCCAAACTCATGTCCATGCAACTTGTGACGCCACTAAAACTCCTGAATGCCAGTGTCTGGCAGTTCATGTCCTAAGTATCTCCCTGATGTATCCCTTCTGGCTCATCCTGCCATCTCTGCCTTAGTTCCTTTATGGTCTCTGCCCTAGATTTCTGCTGTTGCCTCCCTCAATCTACCACTAGAGGGACTTCCCTGGAGGTCCAGTAGCTAAAACTCTGTACTCCCACTGCATGGGTTGCAGGTTCAAACCCTGTCAGGAAACTAAGATCCCACATGCCACATGGCACCACCCCCAGAAAAATTTACCGTTAGAATAAGATTTAGGTAAGAACCCTACTTGTCTAGAACTGAAGAAAAGAAGATAGTTATCTTTGACTATTGGGTAAATACACTGCATAGCACTTTCCTATATAAAAAGGGCACTTCTGATTGACTATAAAGAAGGTGGTTTTCTTCTTTTCTGTTTTGTTGTAGATTTCTACATATTGAATCTATGCTCATAGAACTTGTTTTTAAAATAGTTGGCCAGGACTAGGTTACAGCCTGTAACTATATGACAATAATATGATCACAATGGTACTATATGACAATAATATGATCACAATGGTGTTGACCCCATGGCTTCTGATGGTTGTCTTGTTCTAGCCAGCTGATCAAAAGCAATTTGTCAATGGGAGTATCCACCAGAGGGAATGCTTCTGTGGGGAATGATTAGACTCAGTTCTGACCTCACTCTGCCCTGAGCTTAGTCTGAGGAAAGACTTTTCCACACTGCTTCAGCAACAACTTAAGTCACCCAGCCTGGTGTAGGCATGTTCGTGATTACCACTGGTCATCAAGCAGAAATGCAAGGGTATACCACGTTTTCTTCTGAGCCGTGCGGCCTCATTAAGAAAGTAAAATGTTTGTGAGTCTCCCTCAGGTTTTCTCCCTCTGGGTTGTGGAAGCTCTCTGGCTGTCAGTACAGCACTCTGGGCCAGGAAAGTCCAGAGAATTACTTCAAAGATATGGTGCCCTCATTCATTTAAAATGGAATTCAATGCCTGCTTTCCTCAAAGGTATTCACTGAAATTCCATTCACAAGCCATTTCTGTAGTCACTTACCAAAGTGCCTTGTGTTTTCCTAAACTTCATCAAGGTGGACTGGGCTTCCCTAGGAAGCATGGAGCTTCTGTGGCTCATTCTGTATCTTTCTGGAGTAGCAGCAGAAGCAGCGGCCATCACTGGCTCATCTGGCTGCTGTGGCATGAATGGGGTGACTACTGGATTTTTTTTTTTTTTTTTAGTGTGAAAACTACTATCTCTTTAGAGAAACTAGCAAACAATTTTATTCAGTGTACATAAGATATGTATTTTTCAAAAAATCGTTTTAGAGCAGAAATACAAATATAAATGTATAATATGTAAGCATAATATAGTAATGTAAAGATTACCTAATAGATACCAGACAGATGTCAGGTGCTTTACAAACACGATCCACCTATAGCAGTGGTTTGGCAAACGTAGTATTTACCCACAGTGAGTGATAAGGCAATTGAAACTTGAAGAGTTTCAGTGACTTGCTTGCTAATGACCAGAAAGTTAGTAAAAGACAATTCTAGATTCCAAACCCTAAGCTGTCAGTCTCCAAAGTCCTTTGTTTTTACACTACAAAAATGCTAGTTTTCCAATAAATAGAGACTAATCTCCAGTTAACAAAGCCTGTACTTGACTCAACAATGATCTGCTCTTAGGAAGCCCACAGAACTGAAGACCACTCTACTCATCTCAAATGTGGCTTATTTCTACAGAGATATAGATAGATAGATAGATATAGATATAATATATATAATAGATAGATATAATATATATATAAGATAGATTATATCTATCCATATATAGATAGATAGATAGATAACAGAGATCCTGCCTGCAACCCAGTCAGAACACAACCCTCCCACCTCCCTGGATCCCTTCTCCAGAATTCAGAAAACTCATTTCTGAGCCCTCGCACCTGCAAATCTGATTTAATCACTGCCAAGGTAGGCTGCACCCTAACCTGAATAGGTTTGCTACCTTCTGTCCCAGACTCTTATCATTACTTCTACGGGTAAAAGTGTCCAAATTTTAAACAATAGACTTAAATAAAAAATTTAAACTAAGTGTATAATGTACTTAAGACATTAAGATCCAATTCTGATGTCACTGCCATCCTTCTCTCCTCATTCTCCTCCTCCATCTCTTCAGCTCATCATTTCTTGCTTTTAATGCATGATACAGTAACAGGAAATGTTATTTTATATACTCAGAGAGATTAGTTTAAGTCAGTTTGTCTGGGTGACTGAGATTTCTTCTAAAATGATTACTCCTTGTATCCGTGTTGGAAGTCTTAAACAATGTGGCACACCCTGGGGAATGGCCCTGCTGCTAATAGGAAGGTCTGTTATGCTGCTAGTAGGAGGGTCTGTCCACTTTCACCGTTGGCTCAGGTGAAAGTGGAGAACAAAACCCATGGTTAAGCTTATTGGTAAATGTCATGCTTGTCTTAATCAGCCCGGGACGGCCAAAACAATATACTGAGCACAGGACCTTCTCACAGTTCTGGAGTCTGAGAAGTCCTAGGTCAGAGGCTAGGCAATTCTGTTCCCAGATGAAGCTCTCTTCCAGATTGCAGTCAGCCACTTTCTTACTGTGACCTCACAGGGTGGAGAGAGAGGAAACAATTCTTCTCAGGTCTCTTCCTTTAGGGCACTGATCCCTCAGGGCATACAAGCCCCATCCTTGTGACCTTCTGTAAACCTCATCACCTACCAAAGGCCCAGCTCCATTTACCAAAAGGAGGGAAACAATGTTTCCTCTACCCTTCTGAGTTCTTGGATGAGGCCCTTGTAAGAAAAGACCGGTTAACAAGAGCCAACCAGACGTTTATTAACACGTATGCCCCATGTAAACACGGGACAGAAATGAGTTACTCCCCAAGGTGTCCTAGAATTCAGAATTAAATATCATCAATAACAGGGAAAGGGGAGAGAGGAGAGTGTAAATGGTTTTTAGGAAAGATGACTAGGCCCTTGCAAGAATGGCTGGGAGGTATTATAATTTGTGGCAAAATCTGTCAGAGTGTGGTGCTGACCTTCAGCCTTCTGGTTGATGGCCAGGGAGAGGATTTCTTATAATTTAATTCCTTTCAGAAGATCTGTCTTTAGGCAGTTCAGGGAAGTTCAAAGCCTCTCCTTGCACTTGCTGTTTTTCAAGTGCCTACAACTGGAAATCATCAATATGCAAACAAGACATATATTGGGTATAATGTTCTGCTGCCCTTGAGCTCCAGATCTAAATATCATCAGATTAGGGGTTAGCTTCAAAACATGAATTTTGGAAAGAATCAAACGTTCAGTCCATGAAAATTCTTATTTTCTATTTGAGACGATAAATAACACATTGAAACATAAATCTACAAACAGTGATTATGTTAAGTCCCTCAAGTGACTTCTGGAGTCAGGAACTACTACAGAAATCCTGAAGAGGCAATATTACTTTCAATTCTCCTGACACTTAAATGTTTACATTTTTAAGGTGAATTCAAGTAAAATGAAAAGATTTCAATGTATTTTTAGTTTGGGGTCATTGGGGTGGTGATCCACATTTTTGAGTTGTAGCTTATATACTTCCTGTGATAATGCATACCATCATGTCTGTGCTCATGTAAATAATAAGAAAAACATTGAGTCTGGTGTGAATGGCAGATATGCAGCTACATTCTGGACTTGCACTTCCTTTTCCAGCTTCTAGGCTGGTATAAAAAGTAAGTGCCACAGCATTTTAAAAAGCTGTGATACATAATTCAGAGTTTTACACATGTGAGTCCTATAAAATATCAATGCACTATTACTATTGTATCAATAGTATTAGAGTACCATGTCAAAGTGATTTTTTCTACTTTATGGATATTTAATAAGAGGTGGTTTTGAAGAGAGTGTTCAAAACCATTTTTGGTCTAGCTCACTTTTTAGACAATGGTCTAGCTCACTTTTTAGAAGTACATGGCATAAAACCTACTATTGAGCCTGAATTATTGAATGGAACATACCATACTACACTTGATATTAGTGAGGATGGGGGTTGGACATTGCTCACCTGGAATTTTGTTGACTATTATAAGAAGAAAGCTACATGTGCCATCATTATCATCTAGCAAGTCATACAAAACAGATAATTCAAGCCTTTTGACACCATCAAAAATCACCCCAGCTAAAGAAAAATGGTAAATCCCAAAGAACATACTTACTTTTCCCTCAAACCTTCTAGTCTTATGTCTTATGTCTAGTCTTATGTCTAGTCTTATGTCAAATTATTCCCCATTATTGCATTCAAATTTCTTTTATAATTCATATTAAGCTATTAAGCTAATGGTCTCTAAATACAGATTTAGATTTGATTTCCCACAATGTACTAAAATAGTATTTTCTATATTAGATATGTTCTTTATTTTGAAGTGCTATATGCTCAGAGAGAGAACCAAATGACGTTTAAAATTATATCATAGATTAGCCGGTAAATTACTGAGATGAGTAGAACTCATCTTCTGAGTGAATTTGGAGCTGTTTGTTTGTTCCTTTAGCAATACCTGATAATACACAAACAGTTTTTTAGTAGATTGTCAATGTTATTTTTATGAAGAAATTTACTACTCTGCAATCTGTTGAGCACTTCCTAACTTAATTATCATATTCTACATTTCCTGTGGTTTACAATTAAAATTGTGATGAACCAGACATTGGAGAAGGACATGGCAACCCACTCCAGTATTCTTGACTGGAAAATCCCAAGGACAGAGAAGCCTGGTGGGCTACAGTCATGGGGTCACAAAAAGTCAGACATGACTGAAGTGACTGAGCATGCATGCACAAGCCAGATGTAGAAACTACCCCTTGTGTGACAAAACAGGTTATTTGTATTTTACCAAAATTATATGAGATATTCATTTATGAAACTTCTATTAAAATTTTATTTTACCCATCTATAAGTACCTATAAGTGGTATGTTTTGTCTGAATACTTTTTCAGCCCAATTTTCTCTCAATGTCCACCACCAAAATAAAGATAGTTCAATTTACCATTTGTGCCCATGGCAGATCCAGTTAGTAAAAAATAATGACCCTGACATTTTATATTTTCCAAGGATTATCAAATAAGAAATGGTCTCCAGACCAGAACAAACATTTATTTTGATTAAGAAATGCTTAATCTTCCTTATATTGTCAATAGTCACCAATATTACTTTCTAAATTTCTAAAACTACCTTAGGCAATGGACAGAGGAGCCTGGTGGGCCGCAGTCCATGGGGTCGCTAAGAGTTGGACATGACTTATAATATTTTATCCCATTGTTTTTTTAAACCTAACTTAATTGGTATAAAGACCAATAGTAATATTGAGAGACCACATTTCCAGTATTATTGCTATTCTGCAGAATGTTTGTAAATAGAAAACATTGTAAAAATCAAGGATTTATTTTTACAATATAACTTTGAAGATACATTTATCCTTAAATATTCCTGGTAATTTTACACTGGCTTTAACAGAAATAAGAAATTCCTTACTGAATATGGATCCAAAAGTCTGTGTTACTTTATGCTTATCCTTTGGTTTGTTCTTTCCAACATCCTGGGTGACTGAGGTAGGAAGGAAGAATGTAGAATAATTAATGACTTTGTAAATGACTTCAAAGATACATTAAATTGAGAATCAACTTTAAGAACTATTTTTTTTTCTTTTTAGTCTTTTCACTATATTTTCAACAAAAAGTTATTGAATTTCAGGTATTGGACTTGACAGACTGACTAAGAAAATGATAGTAATGATAACTAAGAAATTTGAGATGGACAGACCATTTGCAACTATGCTGATAGCACTTAAAGTTCCATTTAAGAAGAGTTTTTGACAAGTTTTAGACTTGGAGAAGTGTTAGACATATTTACATATCTTTATGCTTGACATATGAATGAGATTTGCTTATTTGGCTTATCTGACAACTTATAAAATTACCACTTTGAGAGTAAGCATCATAAACTTAAAATAGAATTAATACCACATGGCTTAGAGTATTGATATGATTGAAAACAAGTATATACATAATACATATGAAAATGCTTTGTCAACTACACAGAGTGACACAAATTAAATACATTGCTGTTAAGACACTTAACTGGAAATATCCAGAGACCATTCATGGACATAGAACTTAAAGACCTACAGGTCTATAGATTTATTAATTTCAGTTTTAAACAGAAGAATTTCTATAGAAATAATAGGATTTATTGACCTATCCTAGCTAAAAAGTGGGGGGGGAAAGGGCAGAAGCAAAAGGCAGAATCTTGGAGTATATGAACAACAATTACATGGTAGTAGAAAGAGAAATCAGATGACAAATGAGGAGCATCTAATATGTAAAAGAAAACCATAACAGTGCAGTAGTAGAAACCAGAGACATCAAACCTAACTGAGGACAGGTTCATGATGGAAAACCACACGCCTTCTTGACAGGTCTGAAGGTGCTTCTTTATGTTCAACAGGTGGTTTTTCAGCAGAATAATCACGAAGAAAGATTAAGAACTTAAGATGGAATAAGGCATGTTGTTTTTTAAAATTGGCTCTTCTTTATCTACAAATTCAATCAACTTGTTTCTATCTGAACAATTACCTCTTTAATCTACTCTCTTCCTCTCAGTTGCCATGAACACTTGAGAGCAGCAATACTTTTATGGATGTTTCCTGGTTTCTGAGGCCTCAGAATCACATCCCTAGAAAAAGAGAAAGAGGCAATATGGACCTTGAAGGTAAGAAAATACTTCTAGGTCTGTATTAGTCTGCTCTGGTTGCCATGAAAAATACTATAGGTTGGGTATCTTAACAGAAGTGTATTTTCTAACAGTTCTGCAGGGTAGAGCCCAAGATCAAGGTGTCATCAGTGTTGGTTCCTGGTAAGACCCATCTTCCTCCCTTGGAGACAGCCACCTTCTTCTCATTTCCTCAGAAATAGAAAGACCTCTGGTATCTCCTTCTCTACTTTTAAGGACACCAATCATATTTGATTAGGGCCCCACACTTAAAGCCTTTTTTAAACCCTAAATACCTGTCTTAAGGACACATGGGCATGTAGGGGTTCAACGAATGAATTTTACAGGGGATGCAATTCAGTCAATAATAAGACCTGAGTATATCAAGGGTATAGGTGACCATTGATTAATGAAACTTGGTCTCATCCAACATTTAGAATGTTGGTTGTAAAATATTGAATTAACAATACTTTCTCTTTGAAGGAAGCAATTTAAACAAGATAAATACTTTTTCTCTCACTTGCATTTCTCCCATGTTTTCTGTCTGTGACTTTCCAACCTGTCCTCTATGTAGATATGATTACCTTCACAATCTTTTAAGTCTGACCTTTTCATTCCACTCTTCAAAAATTTTCAGTGACTCCTCACTGCTTAAAGCATAAAATTTAATATAATAGTTATTCATTTAGTGGACAATAACCTGGCCCCAACATGTACTTTGTGTCATCAGTCACTCTATACTTCAGCCACAGAGGACTGCTCCTTGATACTTGGACTTTTTGGTGACATTACACCTATATGAACACTGTTTCTTCAGCCTGGAATGTCTTCTCCCTCAAAGCCCACTTTCAAATTCCAGGGCTTCAGTGAAGCCTTCCTTGATCTCAGTGAGAAGAAATCACTGCCCAAATTCTTTAAGCATAAGTTAATTGCTTACAAAAAGAAACTGAAAATGGCTTAAAGACTTAACCCAGTTCTCCTGCTATAAAGGTGGATTCTTTACTGTCTCAGCCACCAGGAAAGCCCAAACATAAGACATGATACTATGAAATTCCTAGAAGAGATCACAGGCAAAACATTCTCTGACATAAATTGTACCGATGTTTTCTTATGTAATATTGACAAAGCAATGAAAATCAAAACAAAAATAAACAAATAGAACCTACTGAAACTCAAGCTTTTGCACAACCAAGGAAACCACACACACACCAGAGGAAAAAAAAAAGTAAAAGAAAAGACAGCCTGTGGAATGGGAAAGTATTGGCAAATGATGTGACTGAAAAGGGCTTAATCTCCAAAAGATACAAATAGGTCATACAAATCGGCAACACCAAAAACAAACACTCCAATTGAAAAACAGGCAGAAGACTTTTATAGACATTTCTTCAAATAAGACATTCAGATGGCCAACAGGCACATGGAAAAATGCACAACATCACTAATGAAGGAAATGCAATTCAAAACTACAGTGAGGTACCACATCTCACCAGTCAGAATGGCCATCATTAGCAAGTCTACAAACGAATGCTGGAGAGGATGTGGAGAAAGGGAACTCTTCTATACTGTTGCTGGGAATGTAAGTTGGTGCAGCCACTATGGAGAATAGTATGGCAGTTCCTCAGAAAACTAAAAGTAGAATTACTATGTGATCCAGCAATTACCATATGATCACTCCTGGGCATATACCTGAACAAAACTATATTTCAAAAAGATGCACGTACCAGTAGCATTATTCAAAATAGCCAAAACATGGACATGACCTAATGTCTATTGACAGATAAATGGATAAAGAAGATGTGTTCATACCAAACACAAAATCACAGATGTACAAAATAAACCTATGATTATCAAGGTGGGGATGGAGGCAGGGACACATTGGGAGATTTGGATTGATGTATACACACTACTACATATAAAACAGACAATTAATAAGGACCTACTGTACAGTACAGGGAACTCTACCCAATCCTCAGTAATGACACAAATGGGAAAATAATCTAAAAAAGAGTGGATATATGTGTATGTGTGACTGATTTACTTTGCTCTACACCTGAAACTAACACAATGTGATAAATAAACTTGTTAATTTTTTAAAAAATAATTTTAAAAAAGATGTGGTATATATGTACAATGGAATACTCAGTTTGGTTCAGTTCAGTTGCTCAGTCGTGTCTGACTCTTTGCGACTCCATGAATTGCAGCACGCCAGGCCTCCCTGTCCATCACCAACTCCTGGAGTTCACTCAAACTCATGTCCATCGAATCAGTGATGCCATCCAGCCATCTCATCCTCTGTCGTCCCCTTCTCCTCTTTCCCCCAATCCCTCCCAGCATCAGAGTCTTTTCCAATGAGTCAACTCTTTGCATGAGGTGGGAACTACTCAGTCATAAAAAAGGATGAAATAATGCCATTGAAGCAACATGGAGACGATCATACTATGTGACGTAATTCAGAGAAAGACAAATATCATATGATATCACATATATGTGGAACCTAAAATATGCCACAAATGAACCTATCCATGAAACAGAAACAGATCCCACATATAGCACATATGGAGATCAGACATGATTGCTAAGGGGAGGTGGGGGAGGGAAAGGCCTGGACTGGGGACTTGGGGATTAATAAATGCAAACTATTGCATTTAGAATGAATAAACAACAAGGTCCTACTTGTATAGCACAGGGAACTCTAACAAGTCTCTTAGAATAAACTATAATGGAAAAGAATACCAAAAAAAAAAAAAAAAGTGGTGAGAACAAGATGGCAGAGGAGTAGGTGGACGTGGAGTACATCTTTCTCCACAGATACATCAGAAATACACCTTCAGACACAGAAGTGCATGCAAAACACCAGCTGCGAGAGGACAGGAGTACCTGACCAGTGGAAAAGAATATACAGAACCACGCAAAACTCAGTAGGACGAAAGAATTGGGGGAAAAACAGGAGTGTTAGTAGGACTGGACCTGCTCTCAGCAGGTGGGGGAACTGAAGCTGGGGTCCCATCCCCACATCGGGGCAATTGTCTGAGTCAGAGGAGAAACATTTAAGGCTGAGAGGGAAACAGCTGATCTGTGGTAGCCTAAATGGAATGAGAATCAAAGGGTCCTTGCCACAGCCATAGGTACCCTGGACAGGGATGCAGGTCCTCTAGAAGGCACAGCAGCTAGGAGCTGGAGTTTAGGGATTGTGGAGCAATCCCAGGGCGAGGGCTGTTGTTGACTGGAGAGACAGATCAAGGGGATGTGGGGGAGGAGGTTGTGGTGGGAAATGCCTATGGAGGAAAGCTAGGCAGCCGCAGAAGCAAGGCAATACTGCTGAGTCATGCATAGCCGGTAGAAACATCACCATAACCTCTCTCTTCCCACAGGCCAGCATTGGCAGCTGAACAACAGAAAGGCTGGCCCATCAAACACCTGATGCACTGAACTACAGAGTAGGACCCCACCCAAGGTGCTCCTTTAAGTGACTGATGCTCCAAACTAAAGAGTAGGACCCCAGCCAGGCGGGCCCCTCTTTATGCCTGATGCATGGAACAACAGAGAATGACCCCAGACAAGAGAGCCCTCTAAGTGCCTGAATGGGTGGAGCTACAGAGAAAGACTGGCTAAAGAGGCCTTCTGATCGTCAGCTATAAGAAGCTCAAAAAAAGACTGAAAGGACCGTAACTCCTGTGGTGGAAGCAGTCTGTATCCCTGCACACTTGGCGCTGCCAGGTCCCTGCAAGTCAAACAGCCACACTACCTTCACGCTCAACTCTCACTGGGGTGGAGCTGCCACAGGCAAAAAAAAAAAAGTCTTGTGTCTATGCACACAGGGTCACTTTGGTCATGGCTAACTGTTTGTGGCCTGTGGACTGTGGCCTGCCAGGTTTCTCAGTCAGGGGGATTCTCCAGGCAAGAATGCTCGAGTGTATTGGCCAATACTGGTTGCCATGCCCTTCTAGAGCACTATATTTCCTGCTGCCCTAGCTGCCAACTCCCCTGAGTACCTAGTGCTGCCAGAACCCCTGTGACCCAAGCAGCCGCACCACCTCCACACCTGACCCTCACAGGGGCAGACCCAAGTCCTCCAGGGCAGCCTCAGGAGTAAACCCCAGTGGACAACCCACATGAAGAGGTGGAAATAAAACCACAATTGAAACCCAGGGGCAGTGTGGCTAAGGAAGAAGACCCAAAACCTTCCCCCGATCTGTACAAGCTGCAGATTAAATCCACATGATCAGCTAGGCAGACTGTCTATGGAATATATAAAAGGACATTGAGAATTCCCACAAAAGAAAATGCACTAGTTGTGATAGCTGTGGACATTGGAGGCAAGAACACAACAGGAGTAGGACCAGATTAGAATCTGAGCTGCACCCACCCACAGCAGATCCAGAAGTGACCACAGAGTTGGAGGGCATCCTAGGGGGGTCAAGTGGACTGTGACTCTCAGCTAGGAAAAGAATCTGACAGCAGTGACTCAAGAAAAACTTATTATTTTTATGTTTTGACTTGTTCTGTAGATTCTCTTGGATTTTTTTTTTAACTTCTTTTTCTCCTCCCACTCCCATTCTACTTGTCAATTATATTGGCACTATGAAATCTAATTAAGCCTTTGAGCTTTTTTTTTTTTTTCCCTCAGTAACATCTTTTATTGTTTTTATAAACTTTTGCCTCTACACTGAGCTTTTGCAGTTCTGTGGCATTTTCCTTTTTTTTTTTTTCTTCCTTTTTTTCCCTCTTTTTTTAATTTTAATTTTTAATTTTTAAAATCCTATTATTTTTTTCTACACCTATTCCTTTGCTTTATTTTCCTACTGTCCTTTTCCCCTTGCAGTTAATCTTTAATGCATATAAACCTTCTTTATCTACCTCTATTTAAATTTGCATATCTATTCTTTCTTTCTTTCCTTTTCTCTCAACATATTTGTTATTTTTTATTTTCATTGCTTGGCATCTAGCTTTATTTTTGTTTTTCAGTTTGCTCTTTAATTAGTGTTGTTCTTAAATGGTAGATATAATTTTTGGTTTCCTTTATTCACCAGGTCAATTTATTGTACTTTATTTTTGTTGGACTGTTTTGATTTTGCACCAACTCAATGGACATAAGTTTGAGTAAGCTCTGGGAGTTGATGAGGGGCAGGGAGGCCTGGTGTGCTGCAGTCCATGGTCACAAAGAGTTGGACACGACTGAGTGACTGAACTGAACCTCTGGGTGTATATATATGTATATGAGTATATTAAGTCACAGTTTTTATTGTTGTTATAAACCTCTGCTTTGATTTTGGGCTTTTGCAGTTCTGTGGAGTTCTCCTTTTTTTCTCTCTCTCTCTCTTTTTTTTTAAAAATTTAATTGTTAATTTTTTTGAACCTATTATTTTTTTACATTTATTCCTGTTTACTTTTCCTACTGTTCTTTTCCCCTTGCAGTTAATCTTTAATGTATATAAATCTTCTTTATCTACCTCTGTTTAACTTTGCATATATACTCTTTCTTTCTTTTCTTTCTTTCCTTTCCTCTCAATATATTTGTTAGTTTTGTTTTCTTTGCTTTATTCCCCACTTGGCACTTTGTTTTAGTTTTGTTTTCCAGTTTGTGCTTTATTTAGTTTAGTTCTTAACTGGTAAATATAATTTTTGATTTCCTTTGCTCTCTGGGTCAATCTACTGTACTTTACTTTTTTTGGACTGTTTCAATTTTGCTTTTGGGTGAATATTCCATTATTTTAAGTATCATTTGCCTGCTTTTGTAACTGCCACTTGTCTGGGATTCATCTTTGGTTTCTCATTTTTGGGTATTTGTTTTAATCTCACTTAATGCCATAACTGGAGAAGGCAATGGCACCCCAATCCAGTACTCTTGCCTGGAAAATCCCATGGAAGGAGGAGCCTGGTGGGCTGCAGTCCATGGGGTCACTAAGAGTCAGACAGGACTGAGCGACTTTACTTTCACTTTTCACTTCCACGCATTGGAGAAGGAAATCACATTCTACTCCAGTGTTCTTGCCAGGAGAATCCCAGGGATGGGGGGGCCTGGTGGGCTGCCATCTATGGGGTCACACAGAGTCGGACACAACTGAAGCGACTTAGCCGCAGCAGCAACAGCAATGCCATAACAAACCACTTGTGGAATCTTCCTTCCTAACCAGAGATCAAGCTCTGGCCTTTGGAGTGGGAACACTGACTCCAAGACTCTAGACTACCAGAGAACTAACCCTAGGGTGTATCAAATAGTGAGGACTCACACAAAAGAAACCACTGTAATACAAGACCTGCATCATCCAACCATCAGTAGCACCCCATGCAGGATGCCTCATCTAACCAACAAACAAAAGTACAAACCCAATCATCAGCAGACAGGATTACCACCTCACTGAGCATTGCCCATTAGAGGAAAAACAACAATAACAACAACAACATTAACTCAGCACAAATCTCACCCTTACAAAGCTTACACAAGCCATTGGACCAAACTTAGGAGGGCACAAGCCAAAAGGAAGAAAGAATTCAACATTGAAACCTGGGAAAAAACCTCAAACACAGTAAGTTAAAAAAAAAAGAAAAAGAAAAGGCAGAGAAATACTACACAAATGAAGGAACAAACTAGAAACACAGAAGTCCAAATAAATGAAGAGGAAATAGGCAAACTACCTGAAAAAGAATTCAGAATAATGACAGTAAACATGATCAAAAACCTTGAAAACAGAATGGAGAAAATGTAAGAATCAATCAACAAAGACCTAGAAGAATTAACACACAGAGACAAACAATTACTGAAATTAAAAATACTCTAGTCTGAAGCAGAAGAACAAACCAGTGAGCTGAAAGATAAAATGGTGGAAATAACTTCTGAAGAGCACAATAAAGTGATAAGAATCAAAAGAACTGAGGATAGTCTCAGAGACCTCTGGGACAATATCAAACACACCAATATTCCAATTATAGGGGTCCCAGAAGAAGACAAGAAAAAGAAAAGGTATGAAAACATTTTTGAAGAGATTATAGTTGAAAATTTCCCCAACATGGAAGAGTAAATAGTCGACCCAGTCCAAGAGGCATAAAGAGTCCCATACAGGATAAACCCAAGGAGAAATGCACCAAGACACATACTAATCAAACCAACAAAGACTAAACACAGAGAAAGAATATTAAAAGCAGCAAGGGAAAAGCAACAAGTAACATACAAGGGAAACCCCATATGCTTAACAGCTGATCTTTCAGCAGAAACTCTGCAGGCCAGAAGGGAATAGCAGGATATATTTAAAGCACTGAAAGGGAAAAATCTACAACCAAGATTATTGTACCTGGCAAGGATCTCATTCAAAACTGATTGAGAAATCAAAAGCTTTTCAGACAAGCCAAAGGGAATTCATTACCACAAAACCAGCTTTACAACAAATGTTAAAGGGACTTATATAGTCGCGAAATACAAGAGACAAAAGAAGATCTACAAAGTCAACCCCAAACAATTAAGAAAATGACAATATGAACATATATATTAATAATTACTTTAAATTTAAACAGATTAACTACTCCAACCAAAAGATATAGCCTGGCTGAATGGATACAAAAACAAGACCTATATATACACTGTCTATAAGAAATCCACTTCAGACCTAAAGAAACATAAAGACTGAAAATGAGAGGATGGAAAAATATATTCCATGCAAATGGGAAGCAAAAGAAAGCTGGAGTAGCAATCCTCATATCAGACAAACTAGACCTTAAATAATATTACAAGAGATAAGGAAGGACACTGAATAATGATCAAGGGATCAATCCAAGAGGAAGACATAATGATTGTAAATATCTATGCACCCAACACAGGACCACATCAATACATAAGACAAACACAAACAGACATAAAAGGAGAAATTGACAGTAACACAATAATAGTAGGAGATGTTACTCCTCACTTGCACCAATGGACAGATCATCAAAACAGAAAATTAAAAAGGAAACATGTCTTAAATGATATATTAGATGAGATGGGCCTCACTGATATCTTCAGGACATTCCATCCAAATGCAGAAGAATATACCTTCTTCTCAAGTGCACATGGAACATTCTCCAGGATAGACCATATCTTGAGTTACAAATCAAACCTCAGTAGATTTAAGAAAATTGAAATCATATCAAGCATCTTCTCTGACCACAATGCTATGGGACTAGATATCAATTACAAGAAAAAAAACTGTAAGAAACACAAGCACATGGAGATTAAACAACACATTTCTAAATAAATAAGAGGTTACTGAAGAAATCAAAAGGGAAATCACAAAATTTCTAGAAACAAATGACAATGAAAACATGACAATTCAAAACCTATGGGATGCAGCAAAAGCCGTTCTAAGAGGGAAGTTTATAGCAATACAAGCTGACCTCAAGAAACAAGAAAGACATAGAACAGACAACCCAACTTTACACCTAAAATAACTGGAAAAAAAGAACAAAAGACCCCAAAATTAGTAGAAGGAAATAAATTCTAAAGATCTGAGCAGAAATAAATGAAAAAGAAATGAAAGAAACAATAGTAAAGATTAATAAAACTAAAAGATGATTCTTTGAGAAGATAAACAAAATTGACTAAACTTTAGCCAGACTCATCAAGAACATAAGGGAGAAGAATGAAATCAATAAAATTAGAAATGAAAAAGGAGAGGTTACAGCAGACAATGCAGAAATATAAACGATGATGAGAGACTATTATGAACAACTATATGGCAATAAAATGGATAACCTGAAAGAAATGGAGAGATTCTTGGAAGTAAGTTCAATGACTGAACCAGGAAGAAATATAAATTATGAACAACCCAATTTCAAGCACTGAAATTGAAGCTGTGATCAAAAATCTCCCAAAAAACAAAAGCCCAGGACCACATGGTTTCACAAGGGAAATCTTGTCAAACATTTAGAGAAGAGCTAATTGATGCTTTTGAACTGTGGTGTTGGAGAAGACTCTTGAGAGTCCCTTGGACTGCAAGGAGATCCAACCAGTCCATTCTGAAGGAGATCAGCCCTGGGATTTCTTTGGAAGGAATGATGCTAAAGCTGAAACTCCAGTACTTTGGCCACCTCATGCAAAGAGTTGACTCATTGGAAAAGACTCTGATGCTGGGAGGGATTGGGGGCAAGAGGAGAAGGGGACGACAGAGGATGAGATGGCTGGATGGCATCACCGACTCGATGGACGTGAGTCTGAGTGAACTCTGGGAGATGGTGATGGACAGGGAGGCCTGGCATGTTGCGATTCATGGGGTCGCAAAGAGTTGGACATGACTGAGAGACTAAAGTGAACTGAACTGAACTGAATGCCTATTCTTCCAAAACTCTTTCAAAAATTGCAGAGGAAGGAACATTTCTAAACTCATTCTATGAGCCTTGATACCAAAACCAGACAAAGACAACATAAAAAAAAGAAAGAAAACTACAGGCCATTATCACTGATGAACATAGATGCAAAAATCCTCAACAAAATTTTAGCAAACAGAAATCAGCAACACATCAAAAAATTTGTCAACCACTTGTAAAAGAATGAAACTAGAACACTTTATAACACCATACACCAAAATAAACTCAAAATAGATTAAAGATCTAAACATAAGACCAGAAACTATAAAACTCCAAGAGGAGAACATAGGCAAAACACTTTCCGACATAAATCACAGCAGGATCCTCTATGACCCACCTCCCAGAATATTGGAAATAAAAGCAAAACTAAACAAATGGGACCTAATTAAAGTTAAAAGCTTCTGCACAACAAAGGAAACTGTAAGCAAGGTGAAAAGACAGCCTTCAGAATGGGAGAAAATAATAGCAAATGAAGCAACTGACAAACAACTAATCTCAAAAATATACAAGCAACTCCTGCAACTCAATTCCAGAAAAATAAATGGCCCAGTCAAAAAATGGGCCAAAGAACTAAACAGACATTTCTCCAAAGAAGACATACAGATGGCTAACAGCACATGAAAAGATGTTCAACATCACTCATTATCAAAGAAATGCAAGTCAAAACCACAATGAGGTACCATTTCACGCCAGTCAGAATGGCTGCAATCAAAAAGTCTACAAGCAATAAAAGCTGGAGAGGGTGTGGAAAAAAGGGAACCCTCTTAACTGTTGGTGGGAATGCAAACTAGTACAGCCACTATGGAGAACAGTGTGGAGATTCCTAAAAAACTGGAAATAGAACTGCCTTACTCCCATACTTTGGCCACCTCATGCGAAGAGTTGACTCATTGGAAAAGACTCTGATGCTGGGAGGGATTGGGGGCAAGACGAGAAAGGGACGACAGAGGATGAGATGGCTGGATGGCATCACTGACTCAATGGACGTCTCAGTGAACTCCGGGAGTTGGTGATGGACAGGGAGGCCTGGCGTGCTGTGATTCATGGGGTCGCAAAGAGTTGGACATGACTGAGCAACTGATCTGATCTGATGACCCAGCAATCCCACTGCTGGGCATACACACTGAGGAAACCAGAATTGAAAGAGACACGTGTACGCCAATATTCATCGCAGCACTGTTTATAATAGCCAGGACATGGAAGCAACCTAGATGTCCATCAGCAGATGAATGGATAAGAAAGCTGTGGTACATATACACAATGGAGTACTACTCAGCCATTAAAAAGGATACATTTGAATGAGTTCTAATGAGGTGGATGAAACTGAAGCCTATTATACAGAGTGAAGTAAGCCAGAAGGGAAAACACCAATACAGTATACTAACACATATATATGGAATTTAGAAAGATGGTAACAATAACCCTGTATGTGAGACAGCAAAAGAGACACAGATGTATAGAACAGTCTTTTGGACTCTGTGGGAGAGGGAGAGGGTGGGATGATTTGGGAGAATGGCATTGAAACATGTATAATATCATATAAGAAACGAATCGCCAGTCCAGGTTCGATGCAGGATACAGGATGCTTAGGGCTGGTGCACTGGGATGACCCAGAGGGATGGTACGGGGAGGGAGGAGGGAGGGAGGTTCAGGATGGGGAACACGTGTACACTCGTGGTGGATTCATGTTGAGGTATGGCAAAACCAATACAATATTGTAAAGTAATTAGCCTCCAATTAAAAGAAATAAATTTAAATTAGATTAAAAAAAAAAAAAAAGCTTCTACACCATGATCAAAGTTGGGTTTACTCCAGGGAAAGCAAGGATTCTTTAGTATACACAAAGCAATCAATGTGATACACCATATTAACAAATTCAAAGATAAAAACCATATGATAATCTCATTAGATGCATAAAAAGCATTTGACAATATTCAGCACCCATTTTTGATTAAAACTCTTCAAAAAATGGGCATAGGAGAAACTTAGCTCAACGTAGTAAAGGCCACGTATGATAAGCCTACAGCAAGCATTATTCTCAACAGAGAAAACCTGAAAGCATTCCCCCTCAGATCAGGAACAAAACAAAGGTGTCCATTTTCACTACTATTATTCAACATAGTTTTGGAAGTCCTAGCTACAGCAATCAGAGAAAAGAAAAAAAGAAAAGAAATCCAGATCAGAACAGAAGTAAAGTTTTCACTGTTGCAGATGACATGATACTTTACGTAGAAAGAAAGAAAGAAAGTGAATTCGCTTAGTTGTGTCTGACTCTTTGCGACCCCATGCACTGTAGCCTCCCAGGCTCCTCTGTCTATGGGCTTCTCCAGGCAAGGGTAGTGTACTGGATTGCCATTTCCTTCTCCAGGGGATCTTCCCAACCCAGGGATCGAACCCAGGTCTTCCATATTGCAGGCAGATGTTTTATCATTTGAGCCACTAGGAAAGCCATTCTGTACATAGAATTCCGTATAGATAGTAACAGAAAATTATTAGAGATAATCAGTGAATTTAGGAAAGCCATTCTGTACATAGAATTCCGTATAGATAGTAACAGAAAATTATTAGAGATAATCAGTGAATTTAGCAAGGTTTCAGGATACAAAATCAATACACAGAAATCACTTGCATTTCTATATACTAACAATGAAAAGAAGCAGAAGATATTAAGAAGAGATGGCAAGAATAGACAGAAGAACTGTACAAAAAAGATCTTCACAACCCAGACAATCATGATGGTGTGATCACTGACCTAGAGCCAGACATCCTGGATTGTGAAGTCAAGTGGGCCTTAGAAAGCATCACTATGAACAAAGATAGTGGAGGTGATGGAATTCCAGTTGAGCTATTCCAAATCCTGAAAGATGATGCTGTGAAAGTGCTGCACTCAATATGCCAGCAAATTTGGAAAACTCAGCAGTGGCCACAGGACTGGAAAAGGTCCATTTTCATTCAAATCCCAAAGAAAGGCAATGCCAAAGAATGCTCAAACTACCGCACAGTTGCACTCATCTCACATGCTAGTAAAGTCATGCTCCAAATTCTCCAAGCCAGGCTTCAGCAATATGTGAACCGTGAACTTCCTGATGTTCAAGCTGGTTTTAGAAAAGGCAGAGGAACCAGATATCAAATTGCCAACATCCGCTGGATCATGGAAAAAGCAAGAGAGTTTCACAAAAACATCTATTTCTGCCTTATTGACTATGCCAAAGCCTTTGACTGTGTGAATCACAATCAACTGTGGAAAATTCTGAAAGAGATGGGAATACCAGACCACCTGATCTGTGTCTTGAGAAATTTGTATGCAGGTCAGGAAGCAACAGTTAGAACTGGACATGGAACAACAGACTGGTTCCAAATAGGAAAAGGAGTTCATCAAGGCTGTATGTTGTTACCCTGCTTATTTAACTTATATGCAGAGTATATCATGAGAAACGCTGGACTGGAAGAAACACAAGCTGAAATGAAGATTGCTGGGAGAAATATCAATAACCTCAGATATGCAGATGACACCACCCTTATGGCAGAAGTGAAGAGAAACTCAAAAGCCTCTTGATGAAAGTGAAAGTGGAGAGTGAAAAGTTGGCTTAAAGCTCAACATTGAGAAAACAAAGATTATGGCATCCGGTCCCATCACCTCATGGGAAATAGATGGGGAAACAGCATCAGACTTTATTTTTCTGGGCTCCAAAATCACTGCAGATGGTGATTGCAGCCATGAAATTAAAAGACGCTTACTCCTTGGAAGGAAAGTTATGACCAACCTAGATAGCATATTCAAAAGCAGAGACATTACTTTGCCAACAGAGGTTCGTCTAGTCAAGGCTATGGTTTTTCCAGTGGTCATGTATGGATGTGAGAGTTGGACTGTGAAGAAGGCTGAGCACCAAAGAATTGATGCTTTTGAACTGTGGTGTTGGAGAAGACTCTTGAGAGTCCCTTGGACTGCAAGGAGATCCAACCAGTCCATTCTGAAGGAGATCAGCCCTGGGATTTTTTTGGAAGGAATGATGCTAAAGCTGAAACTCCAGTACTTTGGCCACCTCATGCAAAGAGTTGACTCATTGGAAAAGACTCTGATGCTGGGAGGGATTGGGGGCAAGAGGAGAAGGGGATGACAGAGGATGAGATGGCTGGATGACATCACCGACTCGATGGATGTGAGTCTGAGTGAACTCCGGGAGTTGGTGATGGACAGGGAGGCCTGGCGTGCTGCGATTCATGGGGTCGCAAAGAGTCAGACACAACTGAGCGACTGAAATGAACTGAACTGAACTGAAAAACAAACTAAATGCAAACTTCATGTCACTTCCATGACCATGTAAAGTGAAAGTCTCCATACCATATATAATCCAGAGAATGGTAAGAAAGTGTTCTATGGACTAATTGTCTATTAAAGTAAAAAAAAAAACAAAACTTGTTTTGAGTTCACATTGAGTATCTTTTCATAAGAAGTCGTAGAGCAGCACAATTAAAATGAAATACTAATTGTAACAAGATGGTGGCTACAGAATATAACTCAGCCTTAATAGATTTTTTAACGCCTCTCTTTATATCAAATGTGAGTAACCCTTTAGCCAGTACAGTAAATTATCTGATCTCCAAATGGGTACTTTATCCTCATTCAGGCTGACATTGCAGCTACATCATGGATTTCTCAGACAGCTTTGTGAATCAACAGAGTATTTCAGAGGAAAGCATTGACTACTAGAAGCAAAGTTTTTGTTTTTTTTTAACAGCCTTCAAACTAGTAGATGAAACATCTCATTTTGGGCCAAGGATGCGTTTGCTCTAGCAACCTAGAGGATCAGAGAGGGCTGAGCCAGTTAAGAATGAATAGAATAATGTTACTGTGTCAGACAAACCTAAAAGTATAGAGTTATTGCAGGTCAGATTTTTTTTTTTTACTTTTTCTTTTTAGTATCCATGTCGGTCTATACTTTTTATTTCTAAAGAGCTTAAATATTAACGTTACATGAAATATCATCCTATATTTCCAAGGTATCTTTGGAAAGCCATTAACTAATTTGCTCATAAAAAACTGAGCTCTTGGGGGGAAAAAACAAAAAAGCGCTGGTTTTCTTTCTCTTTAAATAACTCCGCAAAAGGAAATTCAAATGAAAAAAAATGTATTCCTTCTAATATATCCATTCAGCAAATGTTCTAAGTGGCTTAGTGGTAAAGAATCTGCTTGCCAACACAGGAGACATGGGTTTGATCACTGGGTCAGGAAGATCCCTTGGAGAAGGAAATGGCTATCCATTACAGTATTCTTGACTGGAAAATTCCACGGACAGAGGAGCTTGGTGGGCTACGGTCCATGCGGTTACAAAGAGTTGGACAAGACTTAGGAACCAAACCACAACAATAACAGAATATTCTGTTAAACAATAATATTATTATATAGACATAAATATGTGGCATTTAAGCCAAGGATCAATTACAGGCAATTTTTTAAACAGGAACAGGAATCCACCCCATGCCATGCCTGTATACCAGGACTGGGTGCAGAGAGAACAGGTAAAAATGCTCATCTTCAAGTTTCTCCCTGGAGGGGTTTTAACTACATACTTCCCTAGCTGATGACTGAAGGTCCAGCTTCTAAACAGTCTTTATCTAGATGTTGACTCTGATTCTCCCCTTTGGGACACTGATGAGTCTTGGTGTTGTAGGAGAGAGAAGTGTCATGTCCTGGGGCCTGGAGGAGTCTTAAGACTGCCAAGTGAGGGTCCTTGGCTTCCTGCAAGAAATCACCCAAAAGTCAGTCAGGGTAAAGGGAAAGCAAGTTTATTTAGAGAGATACTCATTCCCTAGGCAGAATTTGGACCATTTCAGAAAGTGAGAGGAATGGCCCCAGGGCCTGATGTCACCTGGGAAAGTGAGAGTGGCAGAAGGATGTGGGGTCTTTGGTTTTTATGGGCTAAGTAATTTCATAGGCTAATGAGTGGGATGGATATTCTTGCTATTGGGAGGTAGGGTGGGGATTTCCCAGGAATTGGGCTACTGCCTACTTTGTGGACTTTTATTATTCCCCTGGGAACTGCCGTGGTTAAGAGGGGATGTTTTTTAGTATTACAATGAGCTAAAGGTCAATGACCAGACTATTCCCAAAGCCACCTTGGTTTCAGCTGGTTCCAGTAGGTCTCTATTACATCCCAACAGCTGAGCACCTTCTTCAGTATCTAGCATTGTGTTTAATTCCTTTTCCTTGTGTCTTATTCCCCCCTCAGAAATTTTACTTCCATATTCTTATGGGCAAAGAAGGGCAATGGTCAGTCTTGTATAGGTGTTTCAGGACTGGTCAGGGACATTGACTTTGCCTGTCAGGGAGCAAAATGCCTGGTCTAAGTTTCTCAGGGCAGGACAACTTCTTGTTTTAAGTCAGAGGGTGATATGGACTAGAATCCACACAGAGGCATTGTCATTTTGACATGGAATTGTTGTTATCTGGAAGACAGGACCTTTGCCAAGAGGTTAAAGAGAAAGAATAAGGGAATGACCATTACTGATCCCAGGACAGGCAACAACCTAGTAAGGTTAGGGAGGGCACTCTTAATGGTGGACCAGATGGCATTAGGGTTTGACTCCTGGTTGTAGTGATACAAACAGGATGCTTATTCATAAATCTTTTTAATGTTCTTCTTGATCTGGACTGATTTATTAACATAGGTATCATAGATTTTGTTTATGATTGCACCAACACTACCCTGCTTGGCCAGCAAGTAATCTAAGGCCAATCTATTGTCCATGACCACATTGGCTAGTGAGTTTAAACAAGTTGAAAATCTGTTTAGGGTGTTTCCAGTGCTCAGGGCTAGGTGCCTTAAACTGTTGGATGGATTTTCTAAGGTTACTCATGGTAGGCAAAGCCTCCCTATGGAGCTGTTAATCTCCCTGTCAGCCCTACTCCTGCCAATATTAATCAATGGCCCACCTGGGATGGCACTGACTATTTTTATGTAGAGTGACTGTAACTGGGGCCAATTGTCCTAATGTGCACTCTTCTTTGTGCTACACATTATCAATATAAGGATAAGCATCTGCAGAGGGGCCAAATTTTCCCTGAAGTGGCCTTGTCTTTGGGTCCTCATTTAGGGGCGTGCCACATATGCAGACATACCCTGAAGATTCAATAAGAGATCTGGGAATAGAAGAATTTAAAAGGGAAGCAGCTGTCCGGATCCTAGGAAGGGACAAATTATGAACACGGTGCAGAGATAAGGGCCCTTTAGCATACTGAGAATAATTAAGTCCAGGAGTATTCCCTGCCCTTGGCTTGATGAGATGGTGTAGTAAGAGAGTTTTATCCATTACTTCCACAAAGTCTGACAATTTCTAGCCCAACTTTTAGTCCATTCTCTCCATTCTATCCCTGTGGAGGCATTCCAGATGGCTCAGTGAAGAGGCCACCTTCAGTGCAGGCGATGTGGGTTCGATCCCTGGGTTAGGAAGATCCCTGAAGTAGGAAATGGCAACCCACTCCAGTATTCTTACATAAGAAATCCCATGGACAGAGGAGTCCGTGGGTCACAAAATAGTTGAACAAGACTAGTGGCCTAAAAACAATAACTATCCTTATCCTGTAGGATCCTTGGATCTGGTCTTTATTATAAACATACAGAATAGAGGCATTGCTAGGAATGCAGTTTGGGTCTGGGTTCCAAAATGCTATAGTGATATTACCATCCTGTGGCCAAGGATTGCTCCAAAGAGGATTTCCATAGCCAAGAGGACTATGAAATGTGTGGTGGCATCAAAAGCATGATGAGTTTTCTGAATAACAATAGGAGCCATGTTTAATGAAAAAGTTCTAAGGCACCCTTTGAAAAGAATCACATAGGCAAGGTGTTGAACCTGATAGGAATTGTCTATCGTGTTCAGATCAGTGGAAGATATTTCCCCCATCTGTTTGAGTTGATAATACTCTTGTTGTATGTGCCTATTTGTACCTGTAATGCTTGTTGTGCATGTGTGCATGCTCAGTCCCTTCAGTTGTGACCCTATGGACTGTAGCCCGCCAGGCTCCTCTATCCAAGGGATTCTCCAGTCAAGAATACTGGAGTGGGTTGCCATGCCCTCCTCCAGGGGAATCTTCCTGAATCAGGGATTGAAACTGTATCTCCTTCATTGCAGGCAGATTGTATACCCACTGAGCCATCTAGGAATCCTAATGTTTGTTGTAAGCCAAGGTTTTTATGGCCACACCAACAATTAATTAGTTTTTCTCCCCAGGTGACTATTTTAGGTACATTTACAAAATCATCCTTTTCCTACACCCCCTAAATCACAACCATTGTAAGAAGTCCTACTAGGAGGATGGTTTTTGATATCATATTACTATATATTTTTTCAGACCCGGCAGGGGCAAAGAAGATGTTTATCAGGCAGAGGGTTCCGAAAAGTGGCAGAATAACAGCCACTATGATAAAATGATAAATTAATGAAAAAATCACAAGGAATACCAGGCCAACCCACTACAGCCACTTGAAGTCACTTATTTGTTCTCTTGAACCAGTATCTGAGGTCTTCCACTGGCTTGTGAGAGTAGGGCTCTCTGGCTTCTATTGGAATTTATAAGACACGGTTTTATTTTAGACGTATATAACCAACTACTATCTCCCTGTAGCTTGAGGGCAGTTGAGATGCTTAGTAACACTGATATGGTCCCTTACATTTTGATTGTAGCTGGTCATCAGGGGACGCTTCCTTCCAAGTTTTTAGTAGGACAAAGTACCTTGATTGGATGGAGACCTCAACTTTACTTTTGTATGGGTAAGTAATAATCTGTTCCTGTATTCTTGGAGGGCTCTTTGAACTTGGCTCAAGCTAATACTGTGGGAGACGTTTGTGGGTTTACTCATCAAACAAGATCTGAAGTCAAAAAGGATTCTCCCATAAGTCATTTCTAATGGGCTGAGTTTTAAATTCCTTTTTGGGCCATTTTGGCCCATTGAAAGGCTACAGACAGGAGGGAGACCCAAGTTTCTGAAGTCTCATGACAAGAGTTTTTTTTAGAATATTATTTGCTTTTTCTACCATACCTGATGATTGGGGTCTCCAGGAAGAATGGAGGTGGTAATTAACACTCTAAGTTGAGGAAACCTGTTCAATCACCTTGTCAGTGAAGGAAGGTTTGTTAGTAATATCATTCTATAAGCTTCTGTGCAAATTTAACCTTGGAATTATCTTGGATAATATGGGCTGAGTTAGGGATGGAGGTGTTGGGTGGCTTCTTGGGTCATTTCAGGCACAGAGTTCTCAAACATTTTTAACAGTTTGGGACAGGCTTACCCAGGAACACTTGAATAACCACTTTGAATAGGGAGTCCCACCCTAAGTGGGAGGATTTGTGGAAATGCTTAATTATTTTCCATTGTCTGGTTCTAAGAATGTTGTTGTTGTTCAGTTGCTCAGTCATGTCAGACTCTTTGTGAGCCCGTGGATTGCAGCATGTCAGGCTTCCCTGACCTTCACTGTTTCTGGAGTTTGCTCAAAGTCATGTGCATTGAGTTGGTGATGCCACGCAGCCATCTCATCTCCTGTCACTTCCTTCTCTTGCCCTCAGTCTTTCCCAGTGTCAGGGGAAGTCAGCTCTTCAAATCAGGTGGCCAAAGTATTGGAGCTTCATCTTCAAAGTCAGTCCTTCCTATGAATATGCAGGGTTGATTTCCTTTTAGTTCGGTTCAGCTCTCAGTCATGTCTGATTCTTTGCAACCCCATGGACTGCAGCACACCAGGCTTCCCTGTCCATCATCAACTCCCAAATCTTTCCCAAACTCATGTCCATTGAGTTGGTGATGCTCCAACCATCTTGTCCTCTGTCATCACCTTCTCCTCCTGCCTTTAGTCTTTCCCAGCATCAGGGTCTTTTCCAATGAGTTAGTTCTTCACATAAGGTGGCCTAAATATTGGAGTTTCAGCTTCAGCATCAGTCCTTCCAATGAAAATTCAGGACTGATCTCTTTAGGATTAACTAGTTTGATCTCCTTGCAATCCAAGGGACTCTCAAAAGTCTTCTGCTACACCACAGTTCAAAAGCATCAATTCTGTGGCATTCAGCTTTCTTTATAGTCCTACATTCACATCATATATGAATACTGGAAAAGCCATATCTTTGACTAGATGGACTTTTGTCAGCAAAGTGATGTCTCTGCTTTTTAACATGCTGTCTAGTTTGATCATAGCTTTTCTTCTGAGGAGCAAGTCTCTTTTAATTTCATGACTGCAGTCACCATCTGCAGTGATTTTGGAGCCCAAAAAACAAAAAGTCTGTCACTGTTTCCGTTGTTTCCCCATCTGTTTGCAATGAAATGATGGGACCGGATGTCGTGATCTTAGTTTTCTGAATGTTGAGTTTAAAGCCAACTTTTTCACTCTCCTCTTTCACTTTCATCAAGAGGCTCTTTAGTTCTTTGCTTTCTGCCATGATTTCCTTTAGCATTGATTGGTTTGGCCTACTTGCTGTCCAAGGGGATCTCAAGAGTTTTCTACAATATCACAGTTCAAAAGCATCAACTCTTCACCACTCAACCTTATTTATGGTCCAACACTCACATCCATACATGGCTATTGGACTTTGACTATACGGACTTTTGTCAGTAAAGTGATGTCTCTGCTTTTTAATACACTGTTTGGGTTGCTCATACCTCTTCTTCCAAGGAGAAAGTTTCTTTTAATATCATGACTGCATTCACCATCCACAGTGATTTGGAGTCCAAGAAAATAAGATCTGTCACTCTTTCTACTTTTCCTGCATCTATTTACTATGAGATGATAGGACCAGATGCCATGATCTTCATATTTTGAATGGTGAGTTTTAAGCCAGATTTTTCACTCTCTTTCACCTTCATCAAGAGGCTCTTTAGTTCCTCTTCTCTTTCTGCCATTAGAGTGGTATCATCTGCTTATCTGTGGTTATTGATATTTCTTCCAGCCATCTTGATTCCAGTATAAGCTTCATCCAGCCTGGCACTAAACATGATGCACTCTGCCTACATGTTAAATAAACAGGGTGACAATATACAGCCTTGGTGTAATCCTTTCCCGATTTTGAACCAGTTCATTGTTCCATGTTCAGTTCTAACTGTTGCTTCTTGACCTGCATACAGTTTTCTCAGGAGGCAGGTAAGGCCTGGTATTCCTGTCTAATAATTTTCCACAGTTTGTTGTGATCCAAATAGTCAAAGGCTTTAGCATAGTCAGTGAAGCAGAAGTAGATGTCTTTTTGGAATTCCCTTGCATTTTCTATGATCCAGCAGATACTGGCATTTGATCTCTGGTTTCTTTGCTTTTTCTAAATCCAGCTTACACATATAAAAGTTCTTGGTTCACATACTATTGAAGCCTAGCTTGAAGGATTTTGAACATAATCTTTCTTAGCATGTGAAATGAGTGTAATCGTATGGTAGTCTGAACATTCTTTGACATTGCCTTTCATTCATTGACATTGTCAATGACATTGACACTCATTGGAATGAAAACTGATCTTTTCCAGTCTTCTGGCCACTGTTGAATTTTTCAAATGTGCTGCCATATTGAGTGCAACACTTTAACAGCATCTTCTTTTAGGATTTTAAATAGCTCAGCTGGAATTCCATCACCTCAACTAGCTTTGTTCCTCATAACGCGTCCTAAGGCCTACTTGACTTCACATTCCAGGATGTCTGCTCTAAGTGAGTGACCATACCATCATGGTTATCTTAATCGCTTCTGCTTCTGTTAGGTCAATGCGATTTCTGTCCTTCGTTGTGCCCATCATTTTATGAAATGTTCCCTTGGTATCTCCAATTTTCTTGAAGAAATCTCTCATCTTTTCCATTCTATGTTTTTTCTCTATTTTTTGTGTTGTTCACTTAAGAAGCCTTGCTATTCTCTGAAATGCTGTACTCTGTTGGGATTATTGTTTCCTTCCTCCTTTGCCTTTCACTTCCCTTCTTTTCTCACCTATTTGTAAGGCTTCCTCAGACAAGTACTTTGCCTTCTTGCATTTATTTTTCTTGGAGATGGATTTGGTCACTGTCTCCTGTGCAATGTTATAAACCTCCATCCACAGTTTTTCAGGAACTCTATCTACCAGATCTAATTTCTTGAATTTATTTGTCACCTCCACTGTATAATGGTAAGGCAAGTTATTATGTGGTTCTTGTGTTCAAACCTTCTACCTCCCTGTTGGTATTCCCAATGGGGGTCTTGGCCAGAAGTTGCATCTCCTCCAGTAAAGTAGATTGTATGTCCCTGATTTCAGTCTGCCAATTCACTGGTGTATGCCTGAGCTGTACCAAGGATCCAGCTTTTTTTTCAACGATGCAGCAGGTAGAAAGGAGGCTTGTAGGTCCCCCTAAATAGGTTCATAGGGTATTTTCAGGTTGGTAAATTCCTTTAGGAACTGACTGGCATCCTCAGAAAAACACCCAAATTTCTTTTTTCAAGTATCTAGGTCAGCCATAGGAAAAGGGATGTGGACTCTGATCCTCCATCACCTGCCAGCACTTTCCTTAAAGGGCAGTTTGGTACTGGGAGGCTGGTAAGTAGCCCTGGTTTGTGTAGTACTGGCAGGACTCACCTCCAGTAAAGGAGGATACAGGACAGGGCTGGAGGGATAAGACGGTGTGGCTTCCAGCAGCCCAGCTGCAGTGCTAGTGGTAGGCCATCTGGAAGACTGTCAACTCGAAGAAGTGCAGGTAGTAGTTCCCCAGTGCGGACCTGGAGGAGGTGGACTCATAAGGGGATCATCTAAAAAAACAAGCTTCTGTGCCTTCTAAAGAAGGCATACCCAACGGGAGTTTCTTAGATCTGGATCTTGGAATAAGGTCATAAACATTTGGACATATAAGACTTTCCTTTCCATTTACCTTCCTTTTTACAAAATAGGTCCAGCTGGTTCCAGCCAGACATTATCACATCCCAGCAGCTGAGCCCCTTCTTCATTATCTAGTGTCTGTGTCTAACTCCATTTTCTCCTATCTTATCGGTACATCATCAACTCTGAAAGCTGCTAGAACAGAGGGCAGATTGGAAAACACAAAGGTTTGAGAGACAACCAAGAGTTAATACATAATAGATATCACAGAAAATTACCAAGATTACCCTCAGTTCCACAGCACAAAAATTGATTGTTTAAAGATGAGAAAAACAACACTGTTCATGAAAGAAAAGATTCTCAAATTGGACTGCATTAAAATCAATATATTCTAGTCCACAATATCACAGAGATTCTGGTAATTCACAGAGTAGGAGAGATATTTCAAACATTTGCTCATGTTCATAAGATATTTAAAAGCCCTATATATCAACTTTTACAGAAAGGAAAAAGAAAATTTGACAATAGACTTGAATTTGCATTAAACTGTATTTTATACACAAATGGCAAATACACATATGAATAGGTGCTCACTTTACATCCCTCAAACAGTAACAAATCTACCTGCAATATAGGAGACCAGGGTTCCATCTCTGGGTCAGGAAGATCCCCTGGAGAAGGGAATGGCAACCCACTCCAGTATTCTTGCCTGGAGAATCCCATGAACAAAGGAGCCTGGTGGGCTATATAGTCCATTGGGTCACAGAATCGGACATGACTGAGTGACTAACACTTTTTTCCACTTACTATCATTAGGGATTTAAAGCACATTGGATATCATTATAGATCCAGCAGACGGCTGAAGTTAAATCAAATGCCTGTGAAGATATGAAGCAGCAGCAATGCAAGTTGTTATGTTTAGAAAACTATTTGACTTTCCACTTAAACATATATATTCCTTAAGATTTAGCAATTTCATTATTCATACTCATGTTAAGGCATCTACCTAACAGAAATTTGTGCAGACATACAGGAAGAGACATATACAAAAAATGTTCCTAGCAGCATGATCTCTAGCCATAAGAAACTGTAAACCCAAATACTTATCAACATTGCAATCAATTGTAAATGTTAATTCAGTGGAATGTGATGAAACAATGAAACTGAATAAAGTACAGCTGCACAATATGGATAACTGTCACAAAAAATATTGACTCTAGAATATAGATGGATAACAATGCATACTCTATTATCCCATTTATTTGAAGTCCAAGCTCAGGCAAAAATTAAACAGTGATTTTAAAGGCAGGCTAATTTTGGTGAAGACAAGAGTAACAATTGGAAGAAAGGCATAAAAGGAGTTTCTGGAGTGCTTGTGATGTTCTGTTTGAAGAGCAGAGTAGTGGTTATACATGTGAATTTATTTTGTACTAGTTTATTGAATATGTATATGTTTTGACTGTATTATAGATCCATTGTGAACTGTACTATAAATCCATATAAATTTTTTCTCACTTTTAATGTCTCATATTAGACAGCATGAGTACAGAAGAGTTTCTACAACTTAAAAAATCATAATCTATTATAGATTGGGAGAGATAATATGACTGAAAACAATTATGTGTTTTTCCTCCTCATTCACATGTAATTTTGTCAGAGCATTTAAATTATGAAGAAAGGCAAAGAGAAGGTATTTCAGAGAGCTCATACAGAAATAATATCCCAGGACCAAATCCAGTCAGCCTTGTTGGAGCTGAGATGATATGTGGGCTGGAGGTACACATAATAAGAAAGTTATATGGAGAGGGGCTAATCTTAGTATCAGAAATCTCATTTCCAAGAAGTGGATAGTAATAATAAAGTCAGAATATAGAACTGATCAGGCAGAGGTAAACGTTCAGAGCAGATATTACATACCATATTCAATGATGACACCTGTGAACAAAAGTCACAAATATGAAAAATAAATTTGACCTAAAAAGCTGTCAGGAAAGCAGGTAAGTAACTTCACAGCAGGTTCATTACAAGGAAGTACCATACAAGAGCAAGTTTATAAATATGAGCAAAATATATAATCAGGAGGTGCTGGTTATATATAAAAGAGAAAACAAAGCAAAACAAAATTAATCTTAGAATGAGTCAGGTTCAAACTAAACCCAAATTCATTGAGAATCTTTCTAAATGAGCAACATATAAATATCACTTTGTGGATCTAAACTATAATAATAAGTATTAGGGAGTCATTTGCTGAGGAAAGGGTATATATATGCATGTATGTGTGCTCATGTATATATGAAAAAATATGGAAAAAATAATTTCTTCCCCATTAATCTAAAAAAATCTTTGAATCATGACTCTGGCATGATAGTGCATAATTTTTGAAGTTGGCTAACAGGAAAAAAGTTTCTACTTCCATTCCCTCCTCATTACTAGCACTTTAAAGTTGCCTCAAACATAAGTCTGTAAATAATTATTTTCTAATATGAGGACACTGTTCAAGAATTTTTGAGGGTACCTGAGAATTAACAATAAATAATCTCAAATCCTAAAAGATGATGCTGTTGTAGTGCTGCACTCAATATGCCAGAAAATTTGGAAAACTCAACAGTGGCCACAGGACTAGAAAAGGTTAGTTTTCATTCCAATCCCAAATAAATGAAATGCCAAAGAATGTTCAAACTACTGCACAATTGCCGTCATCTCATACGCTAGCAAAGTAGTGCTCAAAATTCTCCAAGCCAGGCTTCAAAAGGACATGAACTGAGAACTTCCAGATATTCCAGCTGGATTTAGAAAAGGCAGAGGAATCAGAGAACAAATTGCCAATATCCATTGGATCATAGAAAAAGCAAGAGAATTCCAGAAAAAACATCTTCTTCTGCTTCATTGTCTACAATAAAACTTTTGACTGTGTGGATAACAAAATTGTGAAAAATTCTTCAAGAGATAGGAATAACTTAGCTGCCTCCTAAGAAATCTGTATGCAAGTCAATAAGCAACAATTAGGACGGACATGAAACAATGGACCGATTCCAAATTGGGAGAAAAATACTACAAGGCTGTATATTGTCACCCTGTTTATTTAACTTATATGCAGAATATATCATGCAAAATACTGGGCTGGGTGAAGCACAAGATGGAATCAAGGTTGCCTAGAGAAATGTCAATAATCTCAGATATGCCAGTGACACCACCCTCATGGCAGATAGAGAAGAGGAACTAAAGAGCCTCTTGATGAAAGTGAAAGGGGAGAATGAAAAAGCTGGCTTAATACTCAACATTCAAAAAACTAAGATCATGGCTTCCGGTCCCATCATTTCATGGCAAATAGATGGGGAAACAATGGAAACAGCAACAGACTTGATCTTCTTGGGCTCCAAAATCACTTCAGAAGGTGACTGCAGCCATGAAATTAAAAGACAATTGTTCCTTGGAAGAAAAACTATGACAAACCTAGATAGCATATTAAAAAGCAGAGACATTACTTTGTGGACAAATGTATGTCTAGTCAAAGCTATGGTTTTGCCAGTAGTCATGTATGGATGTGAGAGTTGGACCATAAAGAAATCTGAGCACCGACGAATTGATGCTTCTGAACTGTGGTGTTGCGGAAGACTCTTGAAAGTCCCTTGGACGGCAAGGAGATCCAACCAGTCCCTCCTAAAGGAAATCAGTCCTGAATATTCATTGAGAGGGCTGATGCTGAAGCTGAAACTCCAATACTTTGACCACCTGCTGCAAAGAACTGACTCATTGGTAAAGACATTGATGCTGGGAAAGATTAAAGGCAGAAGGAGAAGGGGACGACAGAGAGTGAGATGGTTGGATGGCATTACTGACTCAATGGACATGAGTTTGAGTAAGCTCTAGGAGTTGATGATGGACAGGGAAGCCTGGCATGCTGCATTCCATGAGATTGCAAAGAGTTGAACACAACTGAGTGACCGAACTGAACTGAATCTGGATAATGGATGAAATATTAATATTATTGTGTTGCTCAGAAAGTTTGTTTGGGTTTTTCCATAAGAGCTTACAGAAGAACTGAAATGAACTTTTTGGCCAGCCCAATATCTACTCTGAAAATAGATAAAAGTCTCTGCTTGACTATATTACAATGTTCTACTAAATTGTTACATGACCTATTTCAATTAAAGTGAAATAGGTAAGAAAAAAGAAAAATATTAAGGGAGAAAGGGAAAAAAATAACAAAAACTCAAAGCATAAAACTAATTTTCCATGGGATGTTTGAGAAAAAAAAGAAAAAAGAATCCTGTGTTTCTTTGAAGGTTTAATACAGTATATAATCAGAAATTTTTTATAAGTGTACAAAATAATTAAAGTGTTTTTTAAGTGAAAAGCTCTTTGAAATTAAATTTAACAGTAAGGTACAGCAGAAAGCACCTTGAAAAACTGCATTAATTGGAGCTAAACAGCAATAAAAGTGAGATGACGAGAACAATGGTTCTTTCTTGAGCCCAAACTCAGGTACATGACTGTCTTAAGCCAAAGAGCTTTTCTCACAGAGCGTTTGAAATATTCATAGGTCCCACACTAGAATAAATTTATTGCTGCTATAAGATATTATAAAAGGTTGATAAACTGCTTTCCTGACCTTGGAGAACTTTGTTGGCATATTAAGAGACTTTGATACATAGCAGAGTGCAGGCACGCTTTGTGATTTGTTGGCTGCACAGCACTGGGCCTGCACTCTTAAGTGCTTGGAGAGCAAGGGGACCGTGTAGAAAAGGGAGTCTGTGCGAAGGAGACTGGCTCTCTCGCTGGCAAATACAGCAAGTGAAAACTTGGGGGGTTTGATTTCACACAGCTCCATTTAAGCACTGGGCAAACCCAAACTTTAAGACGTAGATATTGTTCCCCATAGTACGTATCTTTGGTTTCCTATGGTTTCTCTGCCTTCCTCGCTGGTTTGACCCTTGACATCTACCTTGTTTGCAGTGTTGCCTCCTGAAGCACACTGGGCTCTAATGACTGGCAGCAACAGCTAGAACAGCCGGCATTGTGAAAAGTGAAACCAAGCAGAGTTTTAATAACGTGAGAGCTGAGCCCCATTAGTTCTACACAAATCCCCTTGAAATATAAAGACTTGAATGACAAATAAGGGGATGGAAAGTGGGAACCGCTGAAATGAAGGAAGCATTGGGAACATAAATGGCTACAACTCATTTTTAGTTTATATCCCAGAAGGCAGCTTTTAAAACCCAAACCATTACTACAGAATTTATAGGAAATGGTTTTAAATTGAATTACTTTTTTTTTCTATAGTGTTGGCCATATGACTTTCATCTGTTTTTTTTTTTTTTTTTTTTTTGATTAAGTTCACAGTTAAAAAGTAAGAAAGATAACATTAGACTCACAAAAGTGACAAGATACAATTTTAATTTTTCTAATCCGGCCCAACCTATCCTTTAATATATTGATTAGCTACAAATTTCCAGCGCTTTCCCATTTAAACCTAGATAACAAAAATGGTGGTTGGTGGTGGTTCAGACACTAAGTTGGTGTACTTTCCCATTTAAACCTAGATAACATAAAGGTGGTGATTGAACACTATGTCATGTCCCACTCTTTGAGATCCCACAAACTGTAGCCCACCAGGCTCCTCTGTCCGTGGAATTTTCCAGGCAAGAATACTGGAATGGGTTGCCATGCCCTCTGCCAGGGGATCTTCTCCATCCAGGGATTGAACCTGGGTCTCCTGCATTGCAGGCAGATTCTTTACCAACTGAGCCACCTATCCTACTTTATTTTTTCACCTGTTTTTGAGACTAATTCTGAGCATGCAAAAAAATTAAAAAAAAAAAGAAATGTACTAATGGAAAAGAGCATCTCTCCAGATAGGCTCAATGCCCTCAACTTCCACATTTCTTAACCCACAAGTGGTGGAATAACAATCGATAAAATTCCCTTTCATAATTTTTGTTATCAGTTTAACAAGGATTACCTTCTGCTGCGTAGGCTCTGCTAACAAATACATTGTATGTTCTCACCATTTACCAAACAGCTAGGACATCAGATGCCTTGCCTACCTGCACCTGCCTAAGAGAGAGCAGTAGTACTAGAGCTTCTCTCCATCCTCATGCCATCAGCAGGTCGAGTCTTGGTATATGATTAGAACATCCAGGCTCTCCTTTTGTTGTCTACAGCAAGGGTCGGACATTTAGGCAGGCTAGGCCCTAGTGAACTAGTTAATTATTGGCTTCAAAAAAGTCATCTATAAGTATCAGACAAACAAGTCTGAAACATTTGCTGATACTCTGGAAGCTGGTCGTTTGGGCTTTTGTTTAGCAAGTTTAATCTTTCATAGATACAATGCCTCTTAAATTTTTAAATTTAGAGAACTGGATGTGTAGGGAAGGAAAAATAATATGATTTCTGATTTATTACTTCCTTTACTCACAGGCTTGGCTCTGAAAGTAATTAGATTTCTAGAAATCAGACTCAATGTTTTGAATTATGCAGATTTTTCATTTGCCTCTAGATCTACCTTCCACTCTGCACCCTGTGCTGCATCCCAGGAAGCTGATGGAGACGGACAGCATCAACAGGCTCCTATGTGCTCTTGCTTCCAGCTATGCTGTGTGATAGGAGGCACCAGTTAGAGATTGGACGATGAAGCAAAACCACCTTCTCATTAGCCCTCTCCATGTAACTACCCTTTCATTAACTAAAACTGCCTTACCATTAGTGTTGCTGATTGCTCACTACGATAGCTACCACAGACAAGGGATGGTGTTCTGTTATATCCCTCGTCAGTTTTCTTGAAGCCCTTTTCAAAACATTTAGTCATCTCTTAACTGCATTCTTTAATCAATCACTTTGAGTTTGGTTTCCTACTGGGTTCCTGACTGATAGGTATATCAGTTAACCTTAAAACACAGTTTTCTATTTGTGTGTTCTTAGAGTAAAGCTTTAATTTTTTAGAGCAATTTGAAAGGAGTGTTTAGAAAAGAAAAGTTCTGAAATGGAGATGTCTTTGAAATCAATATTTGCAAACCTAAAGTGACTTTACTGAGTAGAATGCACTCATTTGGACATCACAATCTGGCTTTTTTTGTTATCAATCGTAATACTTATGGTAAAATCTTATATTGGCCTTGGAGTCCATCTGGTATGGTCCATGCTAAAGTAATGTCTTAACTGTACAAAGCATTAGATATTTTTCAGTATTCTTTATAACCTAACTTAAGTGTAACATGGGATTTTGACTACTTTTTTTTTTTTCCTTCTGGATACAATCTCTTCCCTTATTTTCTGTAACTAAAATGCAGTGTCAACCCTTGCTCTTAAAACATTTACAATTAGATTTAGTAAACTGTATGTTCATGAAAAATTTCATATACAAAGTAAAGTATTACACATATATTGTGTTAAATGCTTGTTATAGATAATGAGTGACATTAAGTATTTATAGGAGGAAAAGTTCTCTCTCTCTCTCTCTCTCTATATATATATATACACATATATACGTGTATATATATATGTGTGTGTGTGTATATATACATGCATCAGTTGAGTTCAGTCACTTAGTCATGTCTGACTCTTTGTGACCCCATGGACTGCAACACGCCAGGCTTTTCTGTCCTTCACCATCTCCTGCTGCTTGCTCAAACTCATATGTATTGAGTTAGTGAAGCCATCCAACCATCTCATCCTCTATCATTCCCTTCTCCTCCTGCCTTCAATATTTCTCATCATCAGGGTCTTTTCCAATGAACTGGCTCTTCTTTTCAGGTTGCCAAAATATTGAAATTTCAGATTCAGTCTTCAGTTTCAGATTTAACCCTTCATATTCAGGGTTATTTGCTTTAGGACTGACTGGTTTGACCTCCTTGAAGTCCATGGGACTTTTAAGAGTCTTCTCCAATCTCTCTCAATCTCTCTCTCACACACACACACACACACACATGCATACACACACATGTGCACACACACACAGATTAAGACAGGGAAAAATTTTATTTCAAAGGTGGATACTTACCTTAGTTAGTTGGATATGACTCAGCAGCAGGATCTGCATAGTTAGATAGAAAATGTAACACATATTCAGAGATGAGCTCAGAGGTACTGTCAAGGTCAACTTACATGGTATAGAAACAAGAAAGCATGAATATTTGGTATATTTGTGAGCAACAGGAGAGAAGGTTGCAAAGGTAACTTAGAAACCACTGAAATATTTTTAGCAGGGAAATTACTTTTTGAAAGCTATAATTTAGAAAGATTAATCCAGGAGATGAAACAGTTATACTTAGGAAGTAACTGGAATCATGACTGACCCAAAGCTACTTTACACATAAAATAAATTCTTCCATCTACTGACAACTTTAAGCAATGTGCCCTTTATTTTATCAAATGCTTCCTATTCACTTCAGAGTATTTTTAAAACATGCACATACACCAAAAAAAAGCTAAGAAAATATAAATTACCCTGTAGTGTTGCCACTCATTTTTGATATGTATATCATTCTGTTTTTCTATCAGTATTTATACAGAGAGAGAAATCTCAAACTAAATGCCTAAAATTTCCAAGTATAGAGCCTCAAAGTGTATGTAAGACTAATTGTGGTAAATTGTGACGTGCAAGCAACATTTAAAAGGAAAAAAAAAAGAAAAGAAATTGAAGAAATTGCTACTAATACCTTGGCAGAGCAGCCACATTAAAGATCAAAAGTTCATAGATCTTCCAGTTTTTAAGAGGAACAGAGAATTGGACTTTCATGTCTTTATTCCATTTTTGAAAATGTTTGGATGAACACCACAAGCCCCCAAATCAAAACCAGCCATTAAACAGAAATTACAGAGTATTACCAGTAAAACTTAAAAACCTCAGGCTCTGGAGTCAGAGCCACCAAGTTTAAGTCCCTGCTTTGTTACTTATTATGTGAATTTGAATATGCTCTATCATCTCTGCAAGCCTCAGTTCACTCTTCTGTAGTTCAGGGGTAAAATCTTTGCCTTATTGAGTCATAAGTGTTAAATGTGATAATAAATGTGGTATTAACACACTGCTGCTGCTGCTGCTAAGTCGCTCCAGTCGTGTCCAACTCCATGTGACCCCATAGACGGCAGCCCACCAGGCTCCCCCATCCCTGGGAATTCTCCAGGCAAGAACACTGGAGTGGGTTGCCATTTCCTTCTCCAATGCATGCAAGTGAAAAGTGAAAGTGAAGCCGCTCAGTCGTGTCCGACTCTTAGCGACCCCATGGACTGCAGCCTACCAGGCTCCTCTGTCCATGGGATTTTCCAGGCAAGAGTACTGGAGTGGGTTGCCACTGCCTTCTCTGATTAACACACTAGGAGGGATGTATTAAGAGGTCACTCAATGTTAGCAACATTTTATAAAGTGGTACCATGCTAAGTCGCTTCAGTCATGTCTGACTCTGTGTGACCCCACAGACGGCAGCCTACTAGGCTCCTCTGTCCCTGGGATTCTCCAGGCAAGAATACTGGAGTGGGTTGCCATTTCCTTCTCCAGTGCATGAAAGTGAAAAGTGAAAGTGAAGTCACTCAGTCCTGCCTGACTCTTAGCGACCCCATGGATTCCAGCCCACCAGGCTCCTCCATCCATGGGATTTTCCAGGCAAGAGTACTGCAGTGGGGTGCCACTGCCTGCTCAATATTTTCTATCCTTTTTTTGTTTGTTTTCTAGAATGTTTTCAAGAAACTATTTATATTCAGCCAATTCTTTATTGTTAGACTTTTAGAAATGCTTCTAATATTTATATTTTATCATTTTATAATGATAAATCAATTTATATTTTAATTAAAATTTAAAATATATATTTAGCATTATTAGTTATATTTATATACATAGATATATAACATTTTAAATTTTCTTTTTAAGGATAAATTTCTAGAAGTGAAATTGCAGAATAATATATTTTTAAGGTTGTTGTTTTGCTAATGTAGCCTCTCCACAAATTATTTTAGATTCCCATCAACTGTGAGTGCTTATTTCCATACTTACATTGAGTGCTTCTTAATGCATTTTAAACTTTTATTATATGTTCCTTGACTGTGTGAATATTCAAGCACAAATAATAGTTTCTTCATATGATTGCTAAGGAATTTGGGACACATTACTTTTCTCAAGTTCACACAGCTAATGAGAGAAGTAGGAGAAGAATGTAGGTCTCAAAAAGTCCTTTCTGTGGGGCAATACTTTATAAAACATATTTCCTTAATGCTTATAAATAGTAATTATCTCTCAAAGCATTAGGTAGTAAATAGTTATTTAATATCTCAAGTAAATTACACATTAATGCCTTTTTATTTGCTAATGACTCCAACGTTCTAACATGAAACCAAAATTTGAAAAAAAAAAAAATTGTTTAAGGAATTTGACAGTAACCAGGATTAAGGAGGGCTTCCCTGGTGGCTCTGAAGGTAAGGAATCTGCCTGTAATGCAGGAGACCTAAGTTAGATCCCTGGGTCTGGAAGATCACCTGGAGAAAGGAAGGGCAACCCATTCCAGTATTCTTGCCTGGAGAATCCCATGGACAGAGGAGCCTAGCGGGCTATAGTTCATGGGTTTGCAAAGAGATAGACATGACTGAGTGACTAACAGTGTAAGGATTAAGGAGACTGTTTCACATTCTATTACACTTAGCTTCAAGGGTAAATGTGATGTCAATTTTTAAATTTTGTAATTGTTAAGTATCAACATCGTTAATATATTTAACAAATGTTTACTGAGATCAAACCAGGAACAAGTTACCAAGGAAAGACACAGAGAAAAGGAAAAGGAATAAGAAAGCACACATAAATTTACTTTATGTGGTAATATTTGGAATATCTTTCTTACTCATGTAAGTCAATACAGAGAGAAATAGATACTATCTTTTCTATTAAGTATACTTTTGGATTAAAATAATAGATCCAACATCAATACATTGGAAGTGGGGATCATATTAAAATATCAGGACTTTTCTGAAGAGAGAACAAAAACTGCAGAAACAAAAGGAAAACCATAGACGGTGCAAACCTTTATAAAGTAGTCATCATGCCACTTAAAAAATTAGACCAGAGCCTGGGAACTCTGGCTGCTGGATCCTATACAACTGAGGTAGAATTGTTTTAAAATGGGCAAGTACTGAGGTGGCTTTTCACAATTCCAGATTGTCATTCTCCCTTGGTGTTTAGACGCAACACTCCACTAACAATGACCACACTAATTCACACTTTTAGTATTAAAATTTCTAAGCCAAGTCCTCTGGCCTCCTACACGCTAGTGTCTTTTTGTTCATTTATTTGTGTGTTTTGGTTTTACCCCTCCACTCTGTATTGAAAGCAGGAAAGTCATGTGAAATATTTTTGAAGCAATTACTACCGAATAGACATGAAAACTGTTGTATAAGATGGAATAGAATTAATTTAAATCACTCCTTTGTATCACTATGATCATTTAAAACAGTAAGTTAACATAAATAGATGAACTATTATTCCTCAAGCTTTGAGAAAAGATCCATGGAGATACTAACAAGCTTTTCCTTTACTAGAATTAGCCTTTCTTACACCTTACTCATAATAACATATATTCAAATGTCTTTGTTTCCCATCCTCTCTTGAATTCGATGGAAATACAGAAATTCCTTTTGTAATAAGCCCACTTTATGTGGATTTAAGTTTGAAGTCAACTAAGTTGAAGCTCGGCTACACATTAAGTTTGTCTCAAGTCTTTTATTTTTGTTTGTACCCTAAAGGCTGATTCCATGGCCAGACTTTTGGGATTGTTTGTTCTTAAGGACAGCATCTGTGTTATATATATCACCAGGACAGGCAGCCAGTGTTGGGGCTCAGAAACACTTTGGCCCTGCTGCAGGGTTACAGTTCATAGACTGGGTCTCTGTGGATGATATATGAGTGCTCCCGCTATTGTTCAGCGCTCAGTCCATGAGTTTAACAGAAGAAATCAATGAGGCGCAACTGTGTAAAATAGGGGTCAAATATGTACAGCTGTGGCTCCACATATATCAGAAAGTGCTATTTGATTTTCCTCTAGACAGCATTCATTATCAAAATGGGCTTCAGAAGCTTGTTATTAAAAACAAATTGATGTTAATTAATTCAGATTGCTGTGGCCATTAGTCAGCTATCTCTTTGCAAGAAACTGGATCAAATCAAAACTGTTCTCTGCAATCTCTGATGGCTTGCTATCTCTAAATCTAATTTTAAATTGGGATTCTACTATTTTAAGTTACAGTGAGTTTTCTACTCTGGCCTTCTCTTGATTATTATCTGTCTTGTTCTTTTGTTGCTTAACCTTCATTGAAGGATCTGAATTATTTTATTCCCCTACTTATATACCTATAATGTTGCATGATTTATAATTTTTCTATCATGTATTTTTGTATGCAAAGTTGTATTTATTTTCACTTAAATACTCCAGATTTAGTAATCAGAAACAAAATGAAAACCGAAACAAAATGAAAAGATAACCCATGGAATAACCCTTTGCAAACAAAGGAACTGAAAAGGATTAATCTCCAAAATATACGAACACCCCACTTAGCTCCATGTCAAAAAAAAAAAAAAATGACACAATGAAGAAATGGGCAGAAGATCTTTATAGATATTTCTCCAAAGAAGATATACAGATGGCCCAAAGGCACATGAAAAGATACTCAACCTCACTGATCATTAAAGAAATGCAAATTAAAACTACAATGAGGTATCATATCACATTGGTCAGAATGACCATCATCGAAAAGTCTACAAACAGTAAATGCTGGAGAGGTATGAAGAAAAGGTAACCCTCCTATGCTGTTGATGGGAATACAATTTGGTACAACCATTAGGGAGAAGAGTATGGAGGTTTCTTTAGATACTAAATTAAAAATAGCATATAATCCAGCAATCCCATTCCTAGGCACATGTCCATGTCCAAAAGAAAAACCTAATTCCAAAAGATACTTGCACCCCAATGTTCCCTCCAAGAATATTCACAATAGCCAAGACACAGAAGCAACCTAAATGTCCATTAACTGATGGCTGGATAAGGAATATGTGGTACATGTATACAGTGTAATATTATTCAGCCATAAAAAAGAATGAAGCAATGCCATTTGCAACATGGCTGGATATAGAGATTATCATAGTAAGTGAAGTAAGTCATACAAAGAAAGACAAATATCATATGATAATATGTATATGTAGAATCTAAAGTATTACAAAAATGAATAAAGAGAATCAGGGACATAAAGAATAGACTGGTATTTGCCAAGGCAGCAGTGGGTGGAAGAGGGTTGGGTTGGGAGGTTGGGATTTTTTTGTTGCAAACTGGTGCTTACAGAATGGATAGACAACAAGGTCCTGTTGTATAGCACAAGGAGCTATATTCAATGTCCTGTGATAAACCATAATGGAAAAGAATGTGTATATATGTAAAACTGAGTCACTTTGCTGTATAGGAATAATTAACACAACATTGTAATTCAACTATACATACATAAATAAATACATTTAGAATAAGAATAAAATTATATAATAAACCAAAAAGAAAATCTAATTAAATTATTCAGTAGACAGATTACATTTGCTGATCAGCATCCAGCACAAGTTGAAACAACATAAAAACCAAACCATAGATAACCAACAAATACTTAATATATAGCACAGGGAACTATGCTTAATATTCTGTAATAAATGAGAAAAAAATTGAAAAAGTATAGATATATGTATATGTATAACTGAATCACTTAGTTGTATGCATGAAATTAACATAATATTGTTAATCAACTATACACCAAATTAAAAATGTTTGAAAACCAAAATATAAAATACTAACAAATTTATGTTAAACACATATAACAAAAAAGAAAATGTATAATATTACAAATATACACCTGCAATCCTTCATAGAACAAAGTCATGTAAATAAATAGAAAAATTACAAAGATCATTATAAATGGGCAGTTAATCATAAAATGATTTATCAAAGATATGAAAGATCAATAATTATAAGAAAAATGCATTGTTTTAGTTATGATTAGACAACTATATATTAAAGTAACAAAGTTTTCTTCTTCACCAGCAAGTCTTTGAAACTATTTTTTAAAATGTGTAAGTTAATTAAATTAGTTAATTAAATTTAGCAACCATAGTTGATGAAAATCTAAGACACTTCACAAAAGAATTTTTCTTTTGCATAATAAAAAGACCTCTTAATTCAAAAGTGTACACAATATTAAAATGTTAAAGAACAGACACAGTTATAAATGTGAGGTAGATAAATGCAATCTTCATTTTTATTTAACATTTCTCTGAATTTTCATACCAGTATCTATAACACATAAAACAAAATTAAGAAACAATCTACTAGAAATAAAGAGAAAAAAGATCATTACATTTGCTATTATGCTTATGTGTCTAGATAATATAAGCAACCCTATGAAATATGCTTAAAATTAATGTGAGAAGGATAATGTTCTTGGAACAAATAAAAGAGCAAAAATAAATAGCTTTACCATATGCTTGAAAGTCTTTAAGATTTCTATTCACAGTACTAACAGAACAAATGAGAACCAATAAAAAGTAGCTTTATGCTGAGAATGAGAAGATTTACTGAAAACTGAAAAGAAGATTGTAATGAATGAATAACTTGTTCTGAATGAACAGATTAAATGTGGTTTTCCCCACTTTCATTTAATTTTAGAGATTGCTATCAGATACATTTTGTGTATTTCAGACAGGAGGCTTGGTCTCAATTAAAATAATTTTAAAGTGAGGAATGTAAAAATCTATTTAAAGAAAGAATGGAAACACTTCAGTTCAGTTCAGTCACTCAGTCGGGTCCGACTCTGCAAGAACATGGACTGCAGTATGCCAGGCTTCCCTGTACATCACCAACTCCCTAAGCTTATTCAAACTCATGTCCATCAAGTCAGTGATGCCATCCAACCACCTCATCCTCTGTCTGCCCCTTCTCCTCCCACCTTCAATCTTTCTCAGTATCAGGAATAAAATAGGATAAATTCCAGTAGTTCTTTAAACCATATGGGCATGAAGTAAGCTTCAAAGAATAAGCAGATGGGAAGTAAATTTTAATATACATACAAAATATATATTATAAAGGAATTTACAAACGCTTGAAATTGAGAAATTTGGTTATTAACTTAAAAATAAAATGTATCAAAAGATGTTAAATAGACGATATCTAAGAACAATTCATTGATTTCAATATGAAGAACACTAACAAATGAAGTAAAATGTAGCATAAATAAAAAGGATCAATATACTCAACTACATAATACTTTTAAAGTATCATATAAAATAGTAAGAACTTTATGTTAAACATGTACAGCAAAAAAGAAAACATGTAATATTAAAGATTTATGCCTATTAACCTTAATATACAGAGTCAAGGAAGTAAGTAGAAAAATCACTAGGATCATTTTAAATGGGCAGTTAATCATAAAATGATTTATCAAAGATATGAGAGATTAATAATTATAAGAAAAATGCACTGTTTTCATTATGATTAGAAGACTAAGAATAGCAAGGAGAGATAAGAAAGGCTTCCTCAGTGATCAAGGCAAAGAAATAGAGGAAAACAATAGAATGGGAAACCTTAGAGATCTCTTCAAGAAAATTAGAGATACCAAGGGAACATTTCATGCAAGGATGAGCAAAATAAAAGACAGAAACAGTAAGGACCTAATAGAAGCAGAGGATATTAAGAAGAGGTGGCAAGAACTATACCAAAAAGATCATCATGACTCAGGTCACCACAATGGTGTGATGACTCACCTAGAGCCAGACATCCAGGAATGTGAAGCCAAGTGGACCTTAGGAAGCTCACTATGAACAAAGCTAGTGGAGGTGATGGAATTCCAGTTTAGCTATTCTAAATTCTAAAAGATGATGCTGTGAAAGTGCCGCACTCAATATGCCAACAAATTTGCAAAACTCAGCAGTGGCCACAGGACTGGAAAAGGTCAGTTTTTATTCCAATCCCAAAGAAAGGCAATGCCAAAGAATGCTCAAACTACGCACAATTGCACTCATCTCACATGCTAGTAAAGTCATGCTCAAAATTCTCCAAGCCAGGCTTCAGCAATACGTGAACCACGAACTTCCAGATGTCCAAGCTAGTCTTAGAAAAGGCGGAGGAACCAGAGATCAAATTTATCCAACATCCACTGGATAATCGAAAAAATAAGAGTTCCAGAAAAACATCTATTTCTGCTTTATTGACTATGCCAAAGCCTTTGACTGTGTGGATCACAACAAACTGTGGAAAATTCTTCAAGAGATGGGATTACCAGACCACCTGACCTGCCTCTTGAGAAACCTATATGCAGGTCAGGAAGCAACAGTTATAACTGGACATGGAACAACAGACTGGTTCCACATAGGAAAAGGAGTATGTCAAGGCTGTATATTGTCACCCTGCTTATTTAACTTCTATGCAGAGTACATCATGAGAAACGCTGGGCTGGAAGAAGCACAAGCTGGAATCAAGATTGTCGGGAGAAATATCAATAACCTCAGATATGCAGATGACACCACCCTTATGGCAGAAAGTGAAGAAGAACTGAAAGGCTTCTTGATGAAAGTGAAAGAGGAGAGTGAAAAGTTGGCTTAAAGTTCAACATTCAGAAAACGAAGATCATGGCATCTGGTCCCATCAATTCATTGGAAATAGATGGGGAAACAGTGGAAACAGTGTCAACCTTTACTTTTTGGGTCTCCAAAATCACTGCAGATGGTGACTGCAGCCATGAAATTAAAAGACGCTTACTCCTTGGAAGGAAAGTTATGACCAACCTAGATAGCATATTCAAAAGCAGAGACATTACTTTGCCAACAAAGGTCCGTCTAGTCAAGGCTATGGTTTTTCCTGTGGTCATGTATGGATGTGAGAGTTGGACTGTGAAGAAAGCTGAGCGCTGAAAAATTGATGCTTTTGAACTATGGTGTTGGAGAAGACTCTTGAGAGTCCCTTGGACTGCAAGGAGATCCAACCAGTCCATTCTAAAGGAGATCAGTCCTGGGTGTTCACTGGAAGGACTGATGCTAAAGCTGAAACTCCAATACTTTGGCCACCTCATGCAAACAGTTGACTCATTGGAAAAGACTGATGCTGGGAGGGATTGGGGTCAGGACAAGAAGGGGACAACAGAGGATGAGATGGCTGGATGGCATTACCGACTCGATGGACATGAATTTGGGTGAACTCTGGGAGTTGGTCATGGACAGGGAGGCCTGGCGTGCTGCGGTTCATGGGGTCACAAAGAGTCGGACATGACTGAGTGACTGAACTGAACTGAACTGACCTGCCTCCTGAGAATTCTGTATGCAGGTCAAGAAGCAAAAGTTAGAACTGGACATTGAAAAACAGACTGGTTCCAAATAGGGAAAGGAGTTCATCAAGGGTATATATTGTCACCCTGCCTATTTAACATATATGGACAGTACATCATGAGAAAGGCTAGGCTGGATGAGCTGGAATCAAGATTGCTGGGAGAAGTATCAATAACCTCAGATATACAGATGACACCACCCTTATGGCAGAAAGTGAAGAAGAACTAAAGAGCCTCTTGATGAAAGTGAAAGAAAAGAGTGAAAGGTTGGTGTAAAAGTCAACATTCAGAAAACTAAGATCTTGGCATCCAGTCCCATCACTTCATGGTAAATAGATGGGGAAACAGTGTAAACAGTGACAGACTTTATTTTGGGGGCTCCAAAATCACTGCAGATGGTGACTGCAGCCATGAAATTAAAAGACACTTGCTCCTTGGAAGAAAAGTTATGACCAACATATTAAAAACAGAGACATTACTTTGCCTACAAAGGTCCATCTAGTCAAAGGTTTGGTTTTTCCAGCAGTCATGTATGCATGTGATAGTTGAACTATAAAGAAGGCTGAGAGCCAAAGAATTTATGCTTTTGAACTGTGATGTTGGACAAGACTCTTGAGAGTCCTTTGGGCAGCAAGGAGATCCAACAAGCCCATCCTAAAGGAGATCAGTCCTGAGTGTTCATTGGAAGGACTGATGTTGAAGATGAAATTTTAATACTTAGGCCACCTGATTCAAATAACTGACTCATTGGAAAAGACCCTGATGCTGGGAATGATTGAAGGCAAGAGGAGAAGAAAATGACAGAGGCTGAGATGGTTGGATGGTATCACCGACTCAGTGGACATGAGCTTGAATAAACTCTGGGAGTTGGTGATGGACAGGGAAGCCTGACATGCTGTGGTCCATGGGGTTGCAAAGAGTCAGACACAACTGAGCAACTGAACTGAACCGAGAATGTTATGATTTAAAAGAACAAAGTTTTCTTCTTCACCAGCCAGTCTGTGAAACTGTTTTAAAAAATGTATGTGTTAGTTGCTCTGTCATTTCTGACTCCTTGTGACACCATGAACTTTAGCCCACTAGGCTACACTGACCATGGGATTCTCCAGGCAAGAATACTGGAGTGGGCTGCCATTTCCTTCTCCAGTGGATCTTCCTGACCCAGGGATCAAAGCCAAGTCTACCTCACTCCAGGCAGATTCTTAACCAATTGAGCCACCAGGCTGATAACCAATTTTAATGAAGTTTTTAAGAATTAAAAATTGCATATACTCCTGTTCAGTTCAGTTCAGTCACTCAGTCGTGTCCGACTCTGCGACCCCATGAATTGGAGCACGCCAGGCCTCCCTGTCCATCACCAACTCCCGGAGTTTACTCAAACTCATGTCCATTGATTCTGTGATGCCATCCAGCCATCTCATCCTCTATTGTCCCCTTCTCTTCCTGCCCCAATCCCTCCCAGCATCAGAGTCTTTTCCAATGAGTCAACTCTTCGCATGAGGTGGCCAAAGTACTGGAGTTTCAGCTTTAGCATCATTCCTTCCAAAGAACACCCAGGACCGATCTCCTGTAGGGAGTATATATAACACATTTATAATGTGTTATACAATATAACACATTTCTGGACAACAATCCAGCAATATCTGCCAAAAGCCTTGTTTCCACCTATTAAGTCTATACCTACACATCTTGTTTTGTTTATCATAGTCACAATATCAAAGCAAAGTAAGGTCCAAAATATCAAGAATAACTATGTCTTTATATCGGATTTTTATATTCTGCTTTTTAGCTTTCAAATTCTCCACAATAGAATTTTTTTTTAACCTAAGGAAAATCAATGTAAATATCTTGCAAATCTTACTATCATATGAAGCCACAGAATAGAGAAAATAGATGTGATATATATTTTTGATCACCTGCTAATAAAGGTAGTATAATAATAACTTCTTCAAATAACTGTTGTGAGAAAATTAAAGATACAAAGGATAAAGGAAGGCAGTCTGGGGAAAATACTTTCAATGAATAAGTTGACAAGAGAATAGTATAAAGAATATTTGCTGCTGCTGCTGCTGTTGCTTCAGCCGTGTCCAACTCTGTGCGACCCCACAGATGGCAGCCCACCAGGCTCCCCTGTCCCTAGGATTCTCCAGCCAAGAACACTGGAGTGGGTTGCCATTGCCTTCTCCAATATTTAAATAACTTGTAAAAGAAAAAACTAGTATGAAAAAATCTTTAAATAAAAATAGTGAAATGATATGCACAATTCATTCAAGAGTATAAAAATTTTAAAAATCATTAAAAAAAGGCTGCTCAATCTTACAAACAATTATAGAAATAAAAATTAACATGAGAATTCTATGTTACACTTATCAAGTTGGCAAATATTATAAAATGTCTGATATTATCAATATTAGAAACAGTTTATGGCAGTCGGAACTTTCTTACCCTGCCAGTCACTAGTAAAATATCCAATAATATTGAAAGGCTATACCTTATAGAGACTATGAATTCTATCCAATAAAAATGCAGACCCTTAGACATTTATTCAAGTATATAATTCCAGTTCCTTATGGTAATGGTTCCAAACTGGATACCACCCAATGTCTATCAAGAACAGAACGAATAAATTTTGTTATAGTGTATAGCTGGACTCAAAACTATTGAATGAAAATTGAGAACTAGAGGAGAATGTATAAATTACCAAGGTTTGTAAGACATTCAGTAATACTGGATGCATGGTTATCTACTTATAAATCAGTCTATTCATCTATCTATCTATCATCTATCTATAATTTAAGGATTCATGAAGCAAAAGTAATAAACACTTACAGAAATTATATAAACAATGTATAAATGTAAAAAATGGTGATTAAATTCAGCAAGGAATTATGGTACTATGAACAGAAGATGAATTGAAAAGGTAAGCTGGAATCACCAACCTTAACATGTTGTTTCTTTAAAAATGGTTCAAAGCAAATGTAGTAACATGCTGCGGTTTGACAAAGCTGGGTGTTGATTTGAAAATGTTAATTTTTTACTATATACATTTTCTAAACTATTGCTTTTATGAATGAAAATAAAGGAAATATCCTAGTGAGCTAACATGACCTGAATACGACAGTATAATACCTAACCATGTCACATCATGGCTTCTGGAGACCAGGATGAAGTAAATCCCACAGAACTCTATGGGATTATTAAAAAATTTTAATCTCATCTAATTTGACAATCTGGATGTTAATGATAGGTATTGGGGAAACATATTTTGTGAAGAGTTTGGCTCTTAAGGAAAATTGTTTATGAGGAGATCTCTTAAGTTAGCCAACCATTCTTTCAACCAACTAGACTTCTGTTCATTTTCAGAGGACTGAACAAGTGCAGGAGCATCAGAAGTAGGTTGAAAGTCAATATGTTGACTCACTTTAGTTGAAATCCTTCTTTTATTATTTAAATAAGTTATGATGTTGCTTTTTGTATTCAAGGGGCTGTCATAAGCAATGTGTATGCTTTATAACTTTTAATATTCAATCATTCTATGAAGGACACATACTGTTATCTTTGTTTTATAAGTGAGAAAACTTTCCTTTAGAGAAATTAAAAGTATATGTCTTATGTTGCACTTCTACTAAGCAGTCTACATAATATTCAAAACTAGGAAGTCTGACTCTAAAATCCGTTGTTCTTACCAAACATAACATAGTGTCTCAGCCCGAAATATATTATACCTCTGGTGGTGTTCTTTAGTTATTAAGTCATTTCCAACTCTTCTGTGACCCCATGGACTTTAGTCCCCCAGGCTCTTCTGTCCACAGGATTCCCTTATAAGGGTAATAAAACAGGTAAGAGACAAGGAGAAACTAGACTATTGTTTGTGTGTGTGAGAGAGAGAGGGAGAGAGAAAATACAACCATTATGATTAAACTGATAGTATTTAAGTTAACTTAACCCTTATTTTTGTTACAATTTCATCAGATTTCAAATTCTGGGATATTTCCTTTTTATTGTTATCTACTCATATTATTCCTATTGCTGATCGGAGGATACAGAGTGATGAAACTCATCTTTGCCAATGCTGTTACCTAGTTGATATGCATAAACCATAAACGACTCACATCACAGCTGAGGGATATGGGAGTAACAGGGAATTGATTCCAAGGGAAAGTTACAAAATTATTTTCATAATTCAGTCCCAAAATTCCAGTAATGGGTCAACTAAAAGAAATGCAAAAAAGCAAAATGGCTGTCTGGGAAGGCCTTACAAATAGCTGTGAAAAGAAGATAAGCAAAAAACAAAGGAGAAAAGGAATGATACAAGCATCTGAATGCAGAGTTTCAAAGAATAGCAAGAAGAAAGAAATAAGAAAGCCTTCCTCAGCCATCAATGCAAAGAAACAGAGGAAAACAACAGAATGGGAAAGATTAGAGATCTCTTCAAGAGAATTAGAGATACCAAGGGAACAATTCAGGCAAAGATGGGCTCAATAAAGGACAGAAATGGTATGGATCTAACAGAAGCAGAAGATATTAAGAAGAGGTGGCAAGAATACACAGAAGAACTGTACAAAAAAGATCTTCACGACAAGATAATCATGATGGTGTGATCACTCAGCTAGAGCCAGACATCCTGGAATGTGAAGTCAAGTGGGCCTTAGAAAGCATCACTACGAACAAAGCTAGTGGAAGTGATGGAATTCCAGTTGAGCTATTTCAAATCCTGAAAGATGATGCTGTGAAAGTGCTACACTCAATATGCCAGAAAATTTGGAAAACTCATCAGTGGCGAAAGAACTGGAAAAAGTCCATTTTCATTCCAATCCCAAAGAAAGGCAATGCCAAAGAATTCTCAAACTACCCCCAAGTTGCACTCATCTCACATGCTAGTAAAGTACAGCTCAAAATGCTCCAAGCCAGGCTTCAGCAATATGTGAACCGTGAACTTCCAGATGTTCAAGCTGGTTTTAGAAAAGGCAGAGGAACCAGAGATCAAATTGCCAACATCTGCTGGATATTGAAAAAACAAGAGAGTTCCAGAAAAACATCTATTTCTGCTTTACTGACTATGCCAAAGCTTTTGACTATCTGGATCATAATAAACTGTGGAAAATTCTTAAAGGGATGGGAATACCAGACCACCTGACCTGCCTCTTGAGAAACCTATATGCAGGTTAGGAAGCAACAGCTAGAACTGGACATGGAACAACAGACTGGTTCCAAATAGGAAAAGAAGTATGTCAAGGCTGTATACTGTCACCTTGCTTATTTAACTTATATGCAGAGTACATCATGAGGAACGCTGGGCTGGAAGAAGCACACGCTGGAATCAAGATTGTCGGGAGAAATATCAATAACCTCAGATATGCAGATGACACCACCCTTATGGAAGAAAGTGAAGAGGAACTAAAAAGCCTCTTGATTAAAGTGAAAGAGGAGGGTGAAAAAGTTGGCTTAAATCTCAACATTCAGAAAACGAAGATCATGGCATCTGGTCCCATCACTTCATGGGAGATAGATGGGGAAACAGTGGAAACAGTGTCAGACTTTATTTCTTGGGGCTCCAAAATCACTGCAGATGGTGACTGCAGCCATGAAATTAAAAGACACTTACTCCTTGAAAGGAAAGTTATGACCAACCTAGATAGCATATTGAAAAGCAGAGACATTACTTTGCCTATGAAGGTCTGTCTAGTCAAGGCTATGGTTTTTCCAGTAGTCATGTATGGATGTGAGAGTTGGACTGTGAAGAAAGTTGAGTGCTGAAGAATTGATGCTTTTGAACTGTGGTGTTGAAGAAGACTCTTGAGAGTCCCTTGGACTGCAAGGAGATCCAGTCCATTCTGAAGGAGATCAGCCCTGGGATTTCTTTGGAAGGAATGATGCTAAAGCTGAAACTCCAGTACTTGGCCACCTCATGCGAAGAGCTGACTCATTGGAAAAAACTCTGATGCTGGGAGGGATTGGGGGCAGGAGGAAAAGGGGATGACAGAGGATGAGATGGCTGGATGGCATCACCGACTTGATGGACGTGAGTTTGAGTGAACTCCGGGAGATGGTGATGGACAGGGAGGTCTGGTGTGCTGCGATTCATGGGGTTGCAAAGAGTTGGACATGACTGAGCAACTGACTGAACTGAACCCATTAACAAAAGAGAATATTGGCCATTCTGATAGAACAGTGCATTGTCTTTTGAAACATGACATGAGAAATACTTTACAATATGGTGACATAGTGGTAAAGAATCCGCCTGCCAATTCAGGAAACTCAAGAGATGCAAGTTTGATTCCTGGTTCAGGAAGGTCTCCTGGAGGAGGAAATGTCAATTGCTCCAGTATTCTTTCCTGGGAAACCCCATGGGCAGAGGAGCCTGGAGGGCTAGAGTCCATGTGGTTGCATAGAGTCGGGCACGACTGAGCACACATGCACAAATAAACACACAAATAAAGACACAGAGATAAAAAAATTCTCACTCTATTACCAGAGATGTTTTTGGCAGCCTTGGACTTTATAGTTCCAATTTGCCCACTGACCTAACACCACAGAGCAAAGAGTAAGACATTCACAAAGTGAAATGGCTCATTAAGCACTCACATAGTCCCTTGGCAGTGTTAAAATCTTGCCATTTACTATGTCATTGCCAAGTGTTTCCCTTATTGGCAAGGAGTGCCATAGAGAATGGGCCCAGTGGAAAGGAGTGTGTGGACAGTCCTGCATCATTAACTTCAGCTGCCAGCATCGGTTCATCATATAAATGTGGCCCTATCTAAACAGTAAAATTCATAACATAATGTATTTCTTCTCTATCTAGAGTGGAACAAAGTGAAACAATGACTTAAGGAGCAAACACCCAAAATCCTTGGTACATCAGTGTTCTTCTTTTTTTTGTTTTTTAACAAATAAAGTAAAAGAAAAAATAAAATGGAAATGCCAAGGAAGATTCAGTTAGGCTTTTGTAGACTATCGTAGGAAGCAAAATTTTTCTAATTACTTAATTCTACAAGAGGAAGAATCTTACTAGCTGAAAAGCACAAGAATGTATTTGTAAATGAAGGATAAGATTAACAAAGATTGATCTAAAAAATGTAACTTTCTGGGAAGTTAGATATGCTGGACATATAATTTAGGAGTTCTGTAGTGAAATGGAGAACTGCTGCTTTCTGCAAAAAAAAGACATTTCCAGAAATTCTGTAAAAATGATTGCCAATAAAATTGCATTAAAATGTCCCTTTGCATTTTAAGTTCTTAAAATAATCTTGGTACATTTTTCAGGATATGTTACATTACCTAAATTTTTATGATCATAACAAGATCAAAGACTTACATAGTTTACTATATAGAAGTTATTATGCTATATAACTCGGAAATATTTGAGGAGAGGAAACTAAGAAAGAGAGATAGAAGCAATTTGTTCAAAGTTACCATGTTAAAATAATGCTAGGAGAATTCAAATCAAATATCTACCCCCATCTACTAATTCAGAGATCAGTGAAAGTTTCCATAGTGAAAATGAAAGTGTTAGTTGCTCAGTTGTGTCTAACTCTTTGTGACCTCATGGACTGCAGCCCACCAGGCTCCTCTGCCCATGAGATTTTCCAGACAGGGATACTGGAGTGGTTTGCCATTTCCTTCTGCAGGGAATCATCCTGACCCAGGGAATGAACCCAGGACTCCTGCACTGCAGGCAGATTCTTTACCAACTCAGCTACAAAGTTCACTGCTGTCGTTACTTAACTCTGCCAGTCTTTACAGCATGAAACCTGACATAGACACTGTGTAAACAAATGGTCATGACTGTGTTCCAATAAAAATTTATTTACAAACATAGGGATAAGCCAGATGGACTGCTGTTTGGGGACCCCTGTCCACTTAGCGATACTTCCTCAGTCTCTGATTCAGACAACATCACTGTTATCATTCTTATCAGAAAATATTTCTAAGTGTTTATTATTAGAAGTGTATTAACCTCAGACTTCTTGTTACTATTTCTTTCTCATTATTTCCCTTTAAAAAGAACAGACCAGCAATACTATCTTTGTGGTAATTATCTTTCAAGTGTCTTACTTCAATCTGGAAAACTATGGCAATTTAAATAAATAATTAAGTGATAATATCTACTTTAGGAGCGATTTAACAGCCATCATTGTCAAAACAAGTATAATCACTTCAGTGTTACTAGATTTATCTCAATGACTTACAAAACCTTGACATAATCATAGCAAATCCCTCAAAAATTTCCCTGATATAACCTGCCATTTTGATGATTTTTTTGTGAGATATAAACAGTGATTTAGTATTCCTCTGAAATTGATGATATAACATGATATATCATGCTTCCCTGATAGCTCAGTTGGTAAAGAATCTACCTGCAATGCAGGAGACCCCTGTTCAATTGCTGGGTCACGAAGATCTGCTGGAGAAGGAATAGGGTACCCACTCTAGTATTCTTGGGCTCCCCTTGTAGCTCAGCTGGTAAAGAATCCACCTACAATGAATAAGACCTGGGTTCAATCCCTGGGTTGGGAAGATCCCCTAGAGAAGGGAAAGGCTACCCGCTCCAGTATTTGGGCCTGGAGAATTTCATGGACTGCATAGTCCATGGGGCAGCAAACAGTGGGACACGACTGAGTGACTTTCACTTTACTAAGTTCAGGTGGAACCAGATATCACTATGACAAAACAGGATTAGAAGAGAAAAGGAAAAAAAAGGTAAAGTCTGCCACTGTGCTCCCCTGGTGGCTCAGCTGGTAAAAAATCCGCCTACAATGTGGAAGAACTGGGTTTGACCCCTGGATTGGGAAGACTCCCTGAAGAAAGGAAAGGCTACCCACTCTAGTATTCTGGCCTAGAAAATTCCATGGACTATTGTGTGGGTTTGCAAAGAGTTGGACACGACTGAGCGACTTTCACTTCCCTCTACTTCTCCTGAACATGATGGGAGAACATAAGATTTAGGAGCACCCTCGATGGCTCACGAGGAAAAGAATCTGCCTGCAACTCAGCAGATGCAGGAGTCACTGCACTTTCTATCCCTAGGTCGGGAAGATGCCATGGAGAAGGAAATGGTTACCTACTCCAGTTTTCTTGCCTGAAAAATCCCATGGACAGAGGAGCCTGGCAGGCTACGGGAGTCAGACAGGACTGAGTGACTAAGCATAGTACAGAACATGATGGCAGAACATAAGATTTAGATGCAAAATTTAAATTGGACTTTGCAAGCGATAGAGGAAGAGCCATGGAATCAGTCTTCACTGTGTTTATTTGGATTTCCTGTGGTAGAAGAAGAACAAAAGGCCAATTCTTCTTTACTGGGGTTTCCAGCAGTTCAAAGAATGAGCCTTTTGCCTGATGGAATTAGAGATGCTCAGCAATGGCAGAATTTCTAAATTTCAAAAATGCCAAGTTTCTTTTCATTTATAGGAGGAAAGAGATGGTGCTTATTGTATAAAGAAAACATTATGGGAATTTCTCTCCATTGAATAAATTATCTTTAAAAACCACATTTTTGTGTTATTCCAAGTAGTTTTTTGAGAATTTCACTATTTATATTCAGGGCATATACTGGGCTAGTGGCATCTAAGTGATTATGTTACCAGTGACAACTGAGACAAATGCTCTAAGTTTTTTTTTTTTTTTTTTATTTTATAAATTATTTCAAATTAAACATCTCACTCACAAATGAATGTATATAAAGCATGATCATGATAATTATAATAGTAAGATTAGAAAAACACCTCATACCATTGTCCGCTTTTGTAACAGACTATTGCCAAGGTAGTTAAAACTTTCTGATTATTCCTTTCTGAAGACATCTCTCTCTACCCCCTGCCAGAGCAACCACTAAACTGAAGATTTTCTTTATCACTGTCTTGCTTTTCTTCATAGTAGTGGTTCTCAATCTTGGCTGCACATTGAAATTACCTGGGGAGATTTGAAAAGTACTAATGCCTGGGATTCACCCTCAGAGCTTCTGATTTTATAGGTCTAGCCTTCATATTCTGTGGCCATCTGATAGGATAATGTAATTTTCCACATAAAGCCTTAGTTCATGAAAACTGTAGGTAAGGCATGGACAGCATTTTAAGATTCTCTTACTTGACTTTCCTCAGATTCCATTATGGGAAAAAAAATGCTGAGGCCATGTTACTGAAAGTGGGGATCCAGTTGCTTGCCATTCTAAAGCCAGTAAAGAGGCTGCTGCTGCTGCTGCTAAGTCGCTTCAGTCGTGTCCGACTCTGTGCGACCCCAGAGACGGCAGTCCACGAGGCTCCCCTGTCCCTGGGATTCTCCAGGCAAGAACACTGGAGTGGGTTGCCATTTTCTTCTCTGAGTAAAGAGGCTAGGGTGGTGGAAAGCAAAATTTGCTTTATTTAGGAGACCAGCAACCTGTGGTGGTGGGGGTTGGGGGGAGGGTAGCACTTGTCCAAAGGTCAACTCCTGTCCCTTCCAACAAGCAGCAGGCAGGAGCTTTATAGGTGAAGAGAGGTGGCTACATGCAAAATAAGCACAGTCTGCTCAGACAGCCATCTTGAAATTAGTCATGCACTGGTCTGATCAACATCATCTTGATTGTTTTAAGTATGTTTAGTCATTTTGACCTCCTGAACCTGAAGGTCAAAAATATGGCTTGAAGTAAAGCAATAGCTTTCCCGTCAGTTCAGTTCAGTTGCTCAGTCATGTCCAACTCTTTGTGACCCCGTGGATTGCAGCACACCCGGCCTCCTTGTCCATTGTCAACCTCCGGAGTTTACTCAAACTCATGTCCATTATGTCATCACCATCATGGTCGGTGATGCCATCCAACCATCTCATGCTCTGTCATCCCCTTCTCCTGCCACTTTCAATCTTTCCCAGCATCAGGGTCTTTTCAAATGAGTCAATTCTTCTCATCCATTAGAATTCTTTAAATTTCTTACCCAGCTCAGCAGTATGATCTAAAAGTTATCAAATGTTTTCCATATAATTTAACATACCAAATAATCCTAGTTATTTAATTTATTCTGAGATGCCTAGGGGCCTTTTGGGATACTCAATGTTATCTAGAGAATGAAACTTACAATCTATTATCAAAAGCAGTTCAATATTCCAGAAAAATTTTGTTCTTTTAACATAGAGAAAGAAAACCAAATTCCAGTCTAGTACCAGCTTAATATTAATTACAAAGTTCAATTACCAAATTAAATCCAATCTAAGCTTAATCACTCCTGACAATGTACAAAATTCTTTTCTCAAAATTTCATTTTCTTAAAAACCTTTTATCACTTTTTGTAGCCATATGATTTGTCCCATATTTTTTCCCATCCAGAAACAACCAGCTATGGAACAAAGTTATCATTTTTCCTCAACAAAATATATTTCCATTCTTTATACCTTGTCTCATCAACAACACATATCCTACTGGTTTTGCACACTGAAATGCTTTCCTTGTCATTTTTAGTAGCTTTAACTACATATTACAATTTTTAGAGATTAAAAGACCTTAACAAAATCAAGAAACAAGCAATTGGACTGTTATACCAGCATTTTCTATTGGCAAGCTTAAGAACATATTCCATAACCTCTAAAAACATGTGTTTTTTTCTCATAGCACAATTTCTTTTTAATATGGTAAAAGATGTATATTTAATGAACCCAAACATCTTTTCAAGTTCTACTAGTAAACCCAAGACAAAAGTCTCAGGCAAAATGGGCTGTTTTGTATTTCAAGGACATGTTAAGTATCAGCTTCAAGATTTCTCCTAGGCATATTTTTGTTCTCTCAGGGTCAGAATTCTAAGAATAGTATTTTTCAAGCTGGTTTTCTCTAACTGCTTGCGCAGAAAGAAAGAGTTTTGGAATTTCAAAAGAGTTTAATTTTAACCAATTTTTTCCAGAGGCTAAAGAATACTGTTTCAAATATCCTTAAAAAGGTTGTCTTTCTTTTGCTTTAGTCATAATCTCATAGGTAAATTTTTTCTAATGAGTTGAACTTGAATTTCCCATTTTACAAAACACAACAAAGACACAATCATACACATGGAATATATACTCATACAACAGAAGACAGAATGGTCACACACCTTTTAATACTAAGTCCCAAACACCTCGCAAACACAAATATTCTGTGATGTCAAACACACATCAGAATCAATTGACAGAATACCCAAATAGCACTTCATGCCCACAGATGCTCCTCAAAGGCAGGCAAGCATCAGAACCAATTGACAAAATGCCCTGTTAAACGTCTTCTCTAAGGAGAAGTTTGCCCAGATGCACACCAGTGAACTTACTCAGTTTTGAAACTCAGCAGCTCATCCAGATGCATGTTTCCATTCCACCAACGACAAGTGTAAGTTGGCAGCCAGTGCTGTGCTTGGGACAAGCAAGGAGGATCACCAAAACAAATAGTTCTGGCAGCTGCTAGGAACATGCCCTCAGTGCCCATCTTGGGTCAGCTAGCCTCTAGCAGCAGGGCTCTTCAAGGCCATCCCATTACGTTGTTATGGCCAGAGGCGCTACTTGGGAAAACCCTGGGGAGCCAGATATAAGGAGAGCACAGAAGCCCAACATTGGGTACTTAAAACTGTTACCAAAGTAGGGGTCCAGCTGTTCATCACTCTAAAGCCAATAAAGAGGCAAGGTTGGTGGAAGGGTAAGTTTGTTTTATTTAGGAGGCTGGACTCCTGTCCAAAGGCCAACTCTCCCAACTGACAATTAGTGGACAAGAGCTTTCATAGATAGAAGAACAGGGCTACCTTCAGAAACATAGCAGCCTTCTCTGACAGTCATCTTGAAACTGGTCATGAGAAGATCTGATCATCTTGATTGTTTTATATAAAGTTAGTCTCTAGCTCCAGGGTCAGTTTTTCTCTTTTCTTTTATTTTTTTATATAAATTTATTTATTTTAATTGGAGGTTAATTACTTTACAATATTGTATTGGTTTTGCCATACATCAACATGACAGCTTATACTGTGGGTCAAGTCTGATATTCATGTAGTTAACTTCCTCTGCTTGGTGGGGGTTTTAGTATCTATAAGATGGCTCAAAGTATAAGACTCAGGATATTAAGGATAGCCCTTGAGGAGGAACTAAAGGATCTTGATTTTGTTATAGTTGCTCAGTTGCTCAGTCATATCCAACTCTTTGCAACCCCATGGATTACAGCATGCCGGGCTTCCCTGTCTATAACCATCTCCTGGAGCCTGCTCAAACTTGTATCCATTGAGTTGGTGATACCATCCAACCATCTAATCCTCTGTCATCCCCTTCTCCTCCTACCCTCAATCTTTCCCAACATCAGAGTCTTTTCAAATGATGGCTCTTCACATTAGGTGGCCAAAGTATTGGAGTTTCAGCTTCAGCATCAGTCCTTCCAATCAAAATTCAGGACTGATTTCCTTTAGGATGGACTGGTTGGATCTCCTCACAGTCCAGGGGACTCTCACGAATCTTCTCTGACACCACAGTTCAAAAGCATCAATTCATCGGTGCTCTGCCTTCTTTTTGGTTCAACACTCACAACCATATATGACAACTGAAAAAACCACAGCTTTGATTAAATGGACCTTTGTTGGCAAAGTAATGTCTGTTTTTTAATATGTTGTCTAAGTTTGTTATTGCTTTTCTTCCAGGAAGCAAGCATCTTTTAATTTCATGGCTATAGTCACCATCTGCAGTGATTTGAGAACCCAAGAAAATAAAGTTTGTCACTGTTTCCATTGTTTCCCCATTTATTTGCCATGAAGTGAAGGGACCAGATACAATGATCTTCATTTTTTGAATGTTAAGTTTTAAGCTAGCTTTTCACTCTCATCTTTCACCTTAATCAAGAGGCTCTTTAGTTCCTCTTCACATTCTGCTATAAGGGTGGTGTCATCGGCATATCTGAGGTTATTGATATTTCTCCTAGAAATCTTGATTCCAGTTTGTTCTTTATCCACCCTGGCATTTTGCATGATGTACTCTGCATATCAGTTAAATAAGCAAGGTGACAATATATAGCCTTAAAATACTCCTTTCCCAATTTGGAACCAGTCCATTGTTCCATGTATGGTTCTAACTGTTGCTTCTTGACCTGTATACAGGTTTCTCAGGAGGCAGGTAAGGTGTTCTGGTATTGCTGTCATTTTAAGAATTTTCCACAGTTTGTTGTGGTCCACACAGTCAAAGGTTTTAGCGTAGTCAATGAAGCAGGAGAGGATTTTTTTTTTTCTGAAATTATCTTGCTTTTTCTATGATCCAGATGATGTTGGCAATTTGATCTCTGATTCCTCTGCCTTTTTGAAATCCAGCTTGAACATCTGGAAGTTCACAATTCACTTATTCTTAAAGCCTGGCATGGAGAATTTTGAGCATTACTTTGCTAGTGTATGACATGAGTGCAATTGTGTGGTAGTTTGAACATTCTTTGGCATTGCCTTTCTTTGGGATTGGAATAAAAACTGACCTTTTCCAGTCCTGTGGCCAGTGCTGACTTTTCCATATTTGCTGGCATATTGAGTGCAGCACTTTGACAGCATCATCTTTTAGAATTTGAAATAGCTCAACTGGAATTCCATCACCTCCACTAGCTTTTTTCATGGTGAAGCTTCTTCCTAAGGCCCACTTGACTTTGCACTCCAAGATGTCTGGCTCTAGGTGAGTGATCACACCATTGTGATTACCTGGGTCATGAAGATCTTTTTTGTATAGTTGTTGTGTGTATTCTTGTCACCTCTTCTTAATATCTTCTGCTTCTGTTAGGTCCATACCATTTCTGTCCTTAATAGTGCCCATCTTTGCATGAAATATTCCCTTGGTATCTCTAATTTTCTTGAAGAGATTTCTAGTCTTTCTCATTGTATTACTTAGTAGCTAAACTATTGTAATTTAATCTTATTGAACTGTTCCTTTGTTTTTGAATTTTCTCATATCTCTGGTTAAACTTATTCTTTGGCTAAAGATTTTCCACTGAGAAAAGGTAGGCTGAGGACATGGGAGCGAAAGACCACAGGGTCCTGATTCATTTCAGTATTGCAGTCAGACCCACCCTCCTCCTCTTTCAAACGAGATTGCCTGAAAATGTCGACCCTTATTTGTCCTCTCACTTCCCACTTCACTTCCAAATTTCTCATCACTTCCCATTATTTAGTTGTTATCAATATTGAGTATGGAGCATTTAGAAAACAGAAATTTGATTGGGAGAGCAGGCTGCTGTGGAGCAAAGTAGCTGTAAGAGAATTTGTAAGTAGGAGGAGACTAATTTATACAGGATTTTACAAGTCATGCTCAGAGGACTGGATAAACTCAGGCAGAAGAAAATCACAAAAGGACTATCAATGTCCACCAGGAATATATGTATAGCTGGGTTTATTTTTGTGACAGGAGGTAGAGGAACACTCACCATAGGAACAACGGTCATCTCAGCAGAAGGTGTTAGGAAAAGCCTGCAATACGGTTGGGATTTGAATAGGAAATTTGGGGGGTTAATGGAAGTAGAAGTATATTTAGATTGTGTGCTGTCAGAAAGTTGTATGATTGGGTATCTCAATAAACCTTGTCATAAGGAAGCCAGACTAGAGCAAGAACAAAGCTGTCATTGGTTAAAGAACAGCAGTCTCTTGGTTTGGACCAAGATAGACCAGGCAAGAAATGAAGAGTAAGATGGATTAGAACCTCTTTGAGAGCAGGAGACATAGAGCTATTTAACATTACAAAGACTTTAATTTTAGGGTTTGCCTGAGAGACAATTGATGTTTTAATGTGATGTAGTAACAAGATCATTCATTAATTTATTCACAGGATTCAATAAAGTTTTCATTAAATACTGGCAATGTCAAGAATTTATGGATTCTGAGGAATTAAAATAGAAAGCTGACCTTTTGAAATTGGGTTATTAAATATTTCTCATTTAACCATGTTTCACACTCCAGCTAAGTGTCTTAAATAAAACATGGTTTATGTGTATATTTATCTGTAGAATGGTAAATGAAATGTTCACTTAATGCACTAGCATGAGGATATTTTTAGAAGTTCATTGTAAGGACCTAAGACATTTAAAAACAGGAGAAAGACCATTCAGTTTAATAGAGCTGCTTTTCATCAGAGATATTAAATGTGTTTTTCACATTGCAAATTAAGTGAACTGTTATACTGGGCCATTTTGATACTATCTCACAGTAGTAAAATAAAAAAGCCTAAATATATTGCCTAAGTTAAAGTAGTCAAACTTTACATTTTGTGCTTAACAGAATTTGGAAACTTGATTGCCACAATTCATTTACTGCAGAAAATTTTAAGACAAAAGCATCAACTCCCCCAGTTTTAGTAATTTTTATGTCACTGAACCATTTAAATAAGTCAGACTCTATGCATTGGATAAAACATTAACTTTAATATATACAGAAAAATTATCTAAGTGTAGGAGTGTAAGGGTGAGTAAAGATCAGTGAAGCCTGAGTGCCCCCCTCAAGAAGTCCCTAAAATGCTACATATAATAGCTATAAACACATATAAGCATTTTTAGTTTTGTACAGAAATTGGAAAATAGCTAAACATCAAATTAAAGATCTGTTCATATCCCCTGTCCATTCCAAATTTCTGGCAATGTGTTAATGTAAAATATTTAGTTTAATATTTTTCCCTTTTTATATTCATATTAATCAGGAATTATGAATTCTAGATCTTTGTACAATCTATCAAATAAAGATCTGTGGTGTTAAGATGACTTCTAAAAATAGGAAACTTATCTGGGACCTGTAAAAACAACTGTTGTGGCTCTTGATAATATTTTTGCCAAATTGACTGGTCAAAGTAGTTAGGCATTCAGTTGTTAAAGTAGAAAATGTGTGCAGGCCTGCCTTTAACATTCCTTGAGCAGAAAAAACCAGTTTGGTCAAACAAACAAGCTGAATTTTATTTTGTAAGATTACCTTGGCCTTGGTCATTTGTTAATGTTTCTGGAAACCATAAGTAAAACTTCAATTGTTTCCCAAAGTTCATATGAGGTAACCATTAACCAATTCCCTATCATTAAGAAAATCCTAATATTCTAACCAGTCAAAATGAAGAATAAACAGTCACTGTCTTCCCACTAAGTAAGCTACTTTGTAACAATGTACCCTTGAACCTCATCCCCTGTTTTGGTTTTCATGTTCCTAGTTTTCATGCTTCTAGTCATTTTCATGTATGAACAATAAACTTTTATGAACTTTTACTACTTCGATGACCAATTGGTATTACTTTGCTGACTTTTAAACTTTTAACACCCTAAATTCTGATCTAGCACAAAGTAAAGATAATAATACAATAATATATTTCTTCATATGCTCCTTTCATTTCCCCCAGATCTGTTGTCCATCTCTCTTAATCACTCTTTCTCTCTGTACTTCCCTTTTTTTTTCTCATTTTTTTTTTCTGTTACTTTATCTCTCAGTCTCTTATTCCCTTTCACATTTTTTATCCTTATTTGTTCCTAATTTGTGTCTCTCTGTGTCATCCCCACCCCACCCCATGCCATCTCTTCCATCAGGAAAATGTTCTCAAATCTGTTCACACCCTCAGGCAGTAATCCATGCCCTCAGCTAAGACATTTAGGACATTTTACATTTCACATTGTAAATAAAAGGAATTTCCCAATTCTAGTAGCCTGACAGGCTCCTCTGTCCTTGGAATTCTCCAGGAAGGAATACAAGAGTTGATAGTCATTCCCTTCTTTAGTGGATCTTCCTGACCCAGGAATTGAACCCTGGTCTCCTGCCTTGCAGGCAGATTCTTTACTGTCTGAGCCTCCAAGGATGACTTTACTTTCTGAGCCCAGTAGGAAAATAGCAGTTACCTAAACAGGAATATTTCCATACATCCTCCTTTAGATAGTAAAGTAAACCATGCAAGCCTCAGACCTATTTGGAAACAAAATATGACAAAACTGAGTTTATGTGTAAGTAGTGAAATGGAAATGGCAACCCACTCCAGTGTTCTTGCCTAGAGAATCCCATGGACGGAGAAGCCTGGTAGGCTGCAGTCCATGGGGTCGCACAGAGTCGGACACGACTGAAGCGACTTAGCAGCAGCAGCAGTGAAATGCACAACTCATATCCTTAGAGTCAACTATGGAGACCCTGTCAGAACTCAATATCCTGCAGAAACCCAGTGAGGAGGAAAAAGAAGGTTAGCATTGAGCAGTAGGGATGCAAAAATATAGGGGAAATATTGAGACCACATCTGAGCCCTGGAGAAATCAAAAGGAAGGTGAAAAAGGTTTTGTAAGAGACCAGAGCTTTCAGTCTTAGGAAGGATTTGCTTCTGGAAAAGTTCATGGAGGGTAAAAGTACATCAAGATTAAAAGAAAACTATCTCTATGGTAATTAATTGGTTTAGACAATAGATGTTAAATCCACTAGGTTAAAAGGATGGTTACACAGTCTCAAAGTATTTCCCCATAGCTTAAGTACTAAATGAAAAAGGGAAAAGTGTCTTTACAGTGTCAAAATCTGGTGTATGTTAACCAAGTGATCAATGATTTCATGACCAATAATGAGACAAAATGAAGGTGATCTGATGCTGAAAGGAAGACACAATGCCATTTTTGTGGTATTCCTATCAAATATTCTTGACATGAATCTGATCCTGATAAAATAATCAGACAAATAAAAACTGAGAAGAGACACTTTCCTTAATATTTGTCCTGTTTTCTCAAAAAACAAAGGCTCAAGAAGAGTAAAGAAAGTGTTCCAGACAGAGGAAAACTTAAAAGATGTAACATGAAAGTGAAATTGAAAGTTAAAGTGAAGTCACTCAGTCATGTCCTACCCACAGCCTACCAGGTTCCTCCATTCATGGGATTTTCCAGTCAAGAATACTGAAGTGGGTTGCCATTTTCTTCTCCAGGAGATCTTCCTGACTCAGGGATTGAACCCAGGTCTTCCGCATTGTAGCAGACACTCTACCATCTGAGCCATCAGGGAAGTCAAAAGACATAAAAAATAAATGCAATTTGTGGCCCTGGTTTGGATTCTGGGGCAGAAAGAGAAAGAAAATCTATAGCTTTTCTATGAGGATACTTGTAAAAATTTGAATATGAATTATATTAGATAATATTATTTGTCAACGTTAAATTTGTTTGACTTAATCACACTATTTGGTTCAGTAAATTTGGACCTAACACAAGGTTAAAAAAACAAAGTAATATTTTTCTTCCACACGCTCTTTTAATTTCCCTCCTTGTCCGAAGTTTCAGAGATGAAGGGCAATGATACCTGCGAGTTACTTCAGCTGATTCACAAAATAATAATATTAGCAATCTGTAGTTTATATGAAGGGTATATAGCTCTTCAATGTATATTCTTGAGAGTTTTGTGGATAGCATTTTTAAAAATGAGTAAAGAAAGTGTATGTCTGCTCTCGTATGAATATGTGAGTTCATTATATCTGTAGGGAAGGAGCAAATTAGCTAAGATGGCACCAGTCAGGCTCTTTTGCCCCACGTTCTCATGCCCTCTTGCCCCACGTTCTGTAAACAGAGACTTTGCAGTGTTATGTAACAGCTGAGATCACTTGCAGAACCGCATGTATATGTCATGAGGTCCTCACCTGACTATAGGCTACTTTTGTTCTGTAAATATTTAAGTGTATGTAAGCTACAGCTAAAACTCCCTGGCTGCTGCTGCATTGGGACTACATTGAAGCAGCATCATGGTTATGCTTTGTGAGATTATGTTATGGCTACGCAATGGTTATGTTACGGCCGCTGGTGTGCTACAGTCTATGGGGTCACAAAGAGTCAGACATGAGTGAGTGACTAAGCACAGCATATGGCTGCTGCTTTGGCAGCTGCTTCAGCCAGGAGAGAGGCTGCATTATGGCCGCCATGCCAGCTAGGAGAGAATTAACATGTCTGCAGCTCCTATGGCTTCTAATGTCTTCTTCCAGCCTCTAAGCTTGAGCCTTGCCTACCCTGAGTTCAGCAAACAGTGTGAAAAGCAAGACAATTGGCATCACAAACAGATCAGCAGTACAATACCTATCACAGTTAGAAAAAAAGTTAAATTGCTATTTACAAATAAGACATATATTTTGTATATATCCTGTTTATGTTTATATAAGAGCTTTAATACTGTTTACATCTAGAGGTGAAATATAGGTAGGTAAGTAAGAAGGTATGTAGATAGATATAGATAACTGTAGAGCACTGTTGTATTTGTTGCACTAAGCATGTACTACTGTTTAGCTTGAAAAAGAGAATAAAAACATGCCCCATTTATGTTACAAGGAAAGGACACAACTGAATAAAATGCAAACTAATCAAAGATAGGACATGAGAGAATTTTCTTTAGGTAAAGACAATTCTAAATGTATAGGCATAAAAGGCCCTTTACATTCTAGAGTGATTTAATAAAAACAAATACATATAGAAAAATTTTAGAACTCTCTCCCCTCCCCTCTGCCCCACCCCTGTTTTTGAACCATCAATATAGGTTCATTCAAATGCTCCATTTTTATAAAGCTGGTCTATGAATAAATCAGCTCCAGAGAGTTAAAGATTTTTTTTCATTTGGAATTTTGGGGTTTCAGGGATGTGAGCAGCTGAGAGATTTTGCCTGGACGGTGCTTTGTAAAAAGGAGCAATTCTGGTGAATTTCTCCAGTGACTCATGATTGTTGGTTGTAAACAGCATGAAGCTATTGAAATCAGGTTAAGTAAACATGTGATTAACTAGTGGTATACATGGCAGGACATTATCCCAAGGCTTGTGAGGAAGCAAGAGCTGGAAATCCCTAGGAACCAAGGGAGCTACTTTTTCCTCCTTGGTACTCTTGTTCTTAACCTCATCTATACAGTCCTCTCAACCCTCTTCTTAGAGAAAAGCAGAAATTGTCACAAAGTGAGCTATGAGTATAAATGGATTTTAACTGACTTTCACATAACAATGGAGGAGGAATTATCCTCTCCAAAAGCCTTCTGAATACACACACTGAAAATAGCTCAGGCAAATATAATTCTATCCCAAACATCCTTGCCTCAGGTATATAATTCATAAGATAATAATTCTGAGAGCCAGAAAATTGCCCTTTATAGTCAGTCTTCTTTATGTAGTTTTACTTAGCCCTGTTTTCTATTTTATCCTTGGTTAAGACAAATGAAAACTAATCAGATATTTGAAAACTTCTTGAGGCTCCCATTAGCCTTCTAGTTCCATATTTTTAATCTTTCCTAATGTGTCTCTTTCTCCAAAACTTTATGCACTATTGGAGTATTTTGAGACAAATTAATTGCCTCACCACAACTGCAAACAGGAATAATAAAAGACTGACAAAAATCCTTGTTCATCATTGCTAGGGAATTTTTTTTTTTTTTTTTTTGATGTCATAACTTTCCATGAGCTCAAATGAAAATTAAAAAAAAAACATTACTTGTTCAATTTCTGAGACTAAAAGGATCTCTTAGCCTCAAATCAGAGATTAGAGATGGAAATAGCTATAAAAATATAGAAACAAAGATATCCATCTATTTTATTTTATTTTTTTAAAAGATTTGTTCAGAAAAAAAAATTAAGGACCATGTGTATATCTTTATCATTCTGTTATCATTTTCTGCTTTGGATTCTAATCAGATGAATGTAACTTCATCTCTCTTCAATGTGTAGCCTTTTGCAATGATTCAATGTAAGTGGACAGTAAAAATCATAAAGCTGAAAAGAATGAAACACCATTTCATTTATTCCCCTCACTAGATTTATTTTACTCAAATTTCCTCTAGAATTTTCATAAGGGCCTTTGACAGAAATTCAAAACTCTTAGGAGAGCCATAGTGCTTTTCTAAATCTCTACCATGGTATTCATAAACAATTTTCATATGTGAGCATAGACTATTTACCGTCTGTTGTTTTCCATTTTCCAAGATAAAATTTAATTACTACTACAACTTAAGTTTGCATTCCTTAGTTCCTTCTCTCTATTCTTTCTGGTGTTTCCTAGAGTCCTGGTAATTTAAGAAGATGAATACCTGGACTTAATTTGGAGAAGCCACCAATTAACATAGATATTTTTCAGAATAGTAGTTTTTTAGATTGTTTTACTAGGATATAATTGATATACAATAAACTGCACATTTATAACATTTGATATATCTTGACATATGAATATATCATCAGGACTTGTTTATTTCTATTTCTCAAGAATCTGTCCTTTATTGCCTGATACCCAATGTCTTGAAATAATTATTTTATGTATTTTATCCAGTTTCTTAGTGCTTTTCAGTAGGAAGGTGTATCTGATCCTTGTTTCTTTCTTTTGGCAGTTTTGAAACTGTTTTTTTCTCCTTGTTATTTCCTGTGTCTTGGAAAGAACGTTGGGAATTATTTTTTTTTTTTTTTTTCTGAACAGGCAGGTTGTTGATGAGTAGGTAGCTGGGTGAGTGCCTGCCCAATGCTCACAATTCCCATCCTTTATTCCTCATGGAGGCTGAAAAGACAGACAATGTCTTGCCTGTAAAAGGCTGCTGTGAGGATGCAAGGGCTTGTTTATTACTACTTTAAGAATAATGGTTTGGAGAACACTTCCTTAAGCCACTTTGCACAGATGAAAATCAGAGACAAGTATATGGATGTTGCACAGAGGCTTAATTAATTTTAAATGCTAGTGTGTTCATTTACTAAGTGTTTACTTTGATAAGTCAATTGGGAGTTTCTCTGGAATATAAACTCAAGGAAAGCCTTGAGGAACTGTCTTTGAAAGAGATTAAAAATCTTTTCCAAATATCTCTTGGTGTCAAGGGTCTTACAAGTGAACCTGTTGTTCTGCTGTAGATTAAGGATAACAGAACTTTGGAGTATTCATTATTTGTGTTTGTGGATGCAATCTTAGAATATCATTCTCTCAGATAACTTTGTGCACAATATTAGAGTTTTTCCTTTAGAAAGTATTAAGGAATTAATAATTAAAATGACCAATGTCAAGAACCAATGAAAAACAGTTTTAAATGGTTGAATTCTCATCTTGAGAATCAAAGAGTTTAAGTAGTGAGGAAGCTATGCAAGTTAAGTGTAACAACTTTAATCTGTTATCTGTGTGATTTCCATTGTATTTATGATGAAACAATAAGTCAGTGAAGGCCATTTTTTTATAATTGTACTATTCTAAATGCATGTAACATGAATTTTTATTGTTTTCAAAATGGGGTAATCTTTTAGTTTTAGACATACATTTTGCAAACATCAAAGCTGATTGAACACTGCTTTTTGTTCAGGCAGTAAGATCTATAGTATTAGAGGAAGTTATTAAAAGATTCTTTCCATATGATGCTACCCAAATATTACTAAATGACAAAATTTAAACACCAATTTCTATTTCAGTTGATGGCATACAGTCCCAACTTCTCAATATAATTTAATATTACTGAAAATGGTTTATTCCTAAAAAAATTACCATTCTCCCTTGGTTTCCTTGATACCATAACATCTTCCTTTTGGATTTTTTTGTCTAATTTGACGGGTACTCTACCCTGCCCACACATTAAATTCTAAATTTTTATGACCTTCATTATGAATGATCTATTTTGTGTACTCTATCTATATTCTCTTGGCTTAAAATACAACTCTCAACTCCAAAATTTATTCTGCAGCTGATGCTTTTTTCCATCTGATCTTCCATAAAATCTGATCATTCCATATTTCGTCTCAGTGGCCCTTCATTACTCTTAGAATTAAAACCAAGCATTTTGCATCACCTGTGCATTGTCAGATTACAAATAATCCTCAATATAGTGGTTCTAAATACGACTTTATATCTCATAATTCTGATAGCTGACTGGGTGGTTTTTCTAATTATCTTATCTGGTCTCATTCATGTAGCTATGGTCAGCTGGGAGAGGAAGTCCAAACTAGTCTTCCTCATGTGTCTGGGACTGTGGTCCTGGCTTCTTCCCAATGTTGGCTTCTCATTTATCAATTGCAGTGTGGACACAGGGAGACATGATTCCTTGGGAACCATTATTATAACTTTCTACCACACTTCATAATTGGGATGGTTGTTGTTGTTCAGCCTGATTAAATATATAAATCCTATAAGGTGTCATGAATCCATGAAAGCAAAAGTGAAAATTGCTCAGTCAAGTCTGACTCTGTGGCTCCATGAACTATACGTCTATGGAATTTCCCAGGCCAGAATACTAGAGTGGGTAGCCATTCCCTCCTCCAGGGGGTCTTCTCAACCCAGGAATTGAACACATCTCCCACACTGCAGGTGGATTCTTTATCAACTGAGTCACAAGGGGAGCCCAAAGTCATGACTCCATAAAAGTGCACAAGAGAGAAAATTCAACTGTTCTCAAAGCAGAGTGAATAAAATAAAATCAGATATTACTGAATCTTGGTACTGATTTATTTTATTAATGGAGACTCTAGAAATTAGTAAATTAAAAATTAAAAAGCATGTAAAAATCATATAATAATACCATGAATTAAATGTAGTTATCTATACAGTCAGCAAAAACAAAACTGGGAGCAGATGTAGCTCAGATCATGAACTCCTTATTACAAAATTAAGATTTAAATTGAAGAAAGTAGGGAAACCACTAGGCTATTCAGGTATGAGCTAAATCTAACCCCTTACATTATACAGTGGAAGTGACAAGTAGATTCAAGGGATGAGATCTGCGAGACTGCATGAAGAACTATGGACAGAGGTTCATGACAATGTACAGGAGGCAGTGACCAAGATGATCCCCAAGAAAAAGAAATGCAAAAAGGCAAAATGGCTGTCTGAGGAGGCCTTATAAATAGCTGAGAGAAGAAGAGAAGTGAAACACAAAGCAAAAAAAGAAAGATATACCTATCTGAATCGAGAGTTCCAAAGAATAGCAAGGAGAGATAAAAAAAAAGTCTCAGTGATCAATGCAAAGAAGTAGAGGAAAACAATAGAATGGGAAAGACTAGAGATCTCTTCAAGGAAATTAGAGATATCAAGGGAATGTTTTATGCAAAGATGGGCACAAAAAAGGACAGAAAGACTTTGGACCTAACAGAAGTAGAAGATATTAAGAATAGGTGGCACGAATACACAGAAGAGCTACAAAAAGATCTTAATGAACCAGATAACCATAATGGTGTGATCACTCACCTAGAGCCAGAAATCTTGGAGTGTGAAGTCAATTGTGCCTTAGGAAGCATCACTACAAGCAAAGCTAGTGCAACTGATGGAATTCCAGCTGAATTGTTTCAAATCTAAAACATGATGCTGTTTAAGCGCTGCACTCAATATGCCAGCAAATATGGAAAACTCAACATTGGCCACAGGACTGGAAAAGGTCAGTTTTTATTTCAATACCAAAGAAGGGCAATGTCAAAGAATATTCAAACTACCACACAATTGCACTCGTTTCACATGCTAGCAAAATAATTCTCAAAATTTTCCAAGCCAAGCTTCAACAGTATGTGAACTCAAAACTTCCTAGTGTTGAAGCTGGATTTAGAAAAGGCAGAGAAACCAGAGATTGAATTGCCAACATACTTTGGATCATTGAAAAAGAAAGTGAATTCTAGAAAAACATCCTCTTCTGCTTCACTGACTACGCTAAAACCTTTGACAGTGTGGACCACAAAAAACTGTGGAAAATTCTTAAAAAGATGTGGATACCTGACCACCTTACCTGCCTCATGAGAAACCTGCATGCAGGTCTAGAAACAGCAGTTAGAACTGAACATGGAACAATGGACTGGTTCCAAATTGGGAAAGGAGTACATCAAGGCTGTATATTGTCACCTTGCTTATTTAACTTTTATGCAGAGTACATCATGCGAAATACTGAGCTAGATGAAGCACAAGCTAGAACCAAGACTGCAGGAGAAATATCAGTAGCCTCAGATATGCAGATGACACTACCCTTATGGTAGAAAGCAAAGAGGAACTAAAGAGCCTCTTGATGAAAGTGAAAGAGAAGAGTAAAAAGCTGGCTTAAAACTCTGCACTCAAAAAATGAAGATCATGGCATCTTGTCCCATCACTTCATGGCAAATAGATGGAGAAATAATGGAGACAATGACAGACTATTTTCTTGGGCTCCAAAATCACTGCAGATGGTGATTGAAGCCATGAAATTAAATGAAGCTTGCTGCTTGGAAGAAAAGCTATGATAAACCTAGACAGCATATTAAAAAGCAGAGACATTACTTTGGCCATAAAATCTGTCTAGTGAAAGCTGTGGTTTTCCCAGTAGTCAAGCATGGATGTGAGACTTGGGCCAGAAAGGGAGCTCAGCACTTAACAATTGATGCTTTTGAACTGTGTTATTGGAGAAGACTCTTGAGAGTCTCTTGGACTGCAAGTAGATTAAACCAGCCAATCCTGAAGGAAATTAGTCCTGAATATTCATTGGAAGAATTGATGAAGCTGAAGCTCCAATACTTTTGCATCTGATGTGAAGAGGTGACCCATTAGAGAAGACCCTGATGCTATAAAAGATTGAAGGCAGGAGGAGAAGGGGATGATAGATGACAGATGGTTGGAAGGCATCACTGACTCAACAGACATGAGTTTGAGCATACTCTAGGAGTTGGTAATGTACAGGGAAGCCTAGCATGCTGTAGTTCATGGGCTCACAGACAGCCAGATATGACTGAGCAACTGAACTGAACTGATTTGTGTATTTATTCATTTTATGTATATTATTTTAAAATATTTTTCTTTTTTTTTTTCCATTTTTTCTTTTTGCAATGAGAACATATCTGTTTTTACACTAGCATGATATACACTAAAATATGAAGAAAAGAGTAAAATTTCTGAAACATACTTTAGGTTGAAGCTGTAATATCTACAAGGAGATATAATTGAGCAAAGAGAGAGCTTGGATGATCACCAAACATGCACCATCAAGGCTCTATTCCTCCTCTCTTGGAGACACAAGCTCTCTCCAGGTAACAAGGAAGCTCCAAGAATAGTCATAGCCTTTAAGAGAATACAATCTGAAAAACAAATATAATAGCATTCCCATTTGTCTGTGTAGAAAAAAGATACAGCCATAACAGCAGGATAATCCAGAGGAAAAAATTAGGACCAATTTAAAACAATGTCAACATTTAATCATTAATTAGAAAGAGACTGAGAAAAAGAAACTAGTAAGGTATAGGAAAAACTTTGAAATGTTGCTCTTTGTGAAGGCAAAGGGAGAAAATTAAAAAGGTATAGTGACAGACTTATATGGAATGTGGTGGACTAGTCATTTTCAAAATGAACAGAAATACTAGAAACATAATAAATAGACAAAAATTAGTAAGAAACTGAAATTCCCAAGTGCCAGAGGCAACACAAAGACAAAGCTGTGAGTAGTATTCACTAAAATATGCTTCACATGATACCCAGTCCAATATTCTTAAAACTGGGTGCTAATGTAACTAGAGACCATCAAATAACTGAAGTTAGTCAGATAAGGAAAGGCAAATACCATATGATATCACTTATATGTGGAATTTAAAATACAGCACAAATGAACCTATCTACAAAATACAAACAGACTCACAGAGATCAGACTTTTAGTTTCCAAGGGAGAGGGATGGAGTAGGAATTTGGGGTTGGTGGATGCAAATTATGACATTTAAAATGGATTAACACCACTGTCCTACTGTATAGCACAGGGAACCATATACAATCTCCTGGCATAAAGCATAATGGAAAGGGATATTTAAAGAAAGAATGGATATATGTGCAAAACTGAGTCACTTTTCTGTTCAGCAGAGATTGGTACAACACTGTAAATCAACTATACTTCAATAAACAAACAAGGAAAAACCTGGATGTGAGTATTGAAATGTCCACATGGGGCAGCTGGTATGTCTGACTTTTGACTTTTGCATATCACAAGCTGGAGCTTAACTTTCTGCCTAAAACTGGCATCACAAAGGGCCTCCTATCTTGTTGATTGAGCTAGAAAATACAACATCCACTATCCCAGGGAAGCAATAAGTAAACTAAAAATCTACTGCAAATCTTCTCAATGCATAATTCTATACACAGCTAAACTATCATTTAAAAATGAGGCTACAATATATATGCTGACATACAAAATGTCTTTGCCATTGGAAATGTGTATTATTTATTTACTTGAAAGTATTAAGAATTTTTCTCTGTGCTTTGCCACATTACATCAGATATTCATTTGCTTTTTGCTTACTGTGCTTTTCCCCTTATCTATTCATATGTATCAATTCAATTCAGTCACTCAGTTGTGTCTAACTCTTTGCGACCCCATGGACTGTAGCATGCCAGGCTTCCTTGTCCGTCACCAACTCCTGGAGCTTGCTCAAACTCATGTCCATTGAGTCGGTGATGTGATCCAACCATCTCATCCACTGTGATCCCCTTCTCCTCATGCCTTCAATCTTTCCTAGCACAAGGGTCTTTTCCAATATTTAAGTTATTCTTGATAGGTGATCAAAGTATTGGAGATTCAAATTCAGCATCATTCCTTCCAGTGAATATTCAGGACTGATTTCCTTTAGGATGGACTGGTTGGATCTTCTTGCAGGCCAAGGGACTCTCAAGAGTCTTCTCCAACACCACAGCTCAGAAGCATCAATTCTTCAGTGCTCAGCCTTCTTTATGGTCCCATTCTCACACCCTTATATGACTACTAGAAAAACCATAGCTTTGACTAGACGGACATTTGTTGGCAAATTAATGTCTCTGCTTTTTAATATGCTGTCTTGGTTGGTGATAGCTTTTCTTCCAGGAATAAGAATCTTTTAATTTCATGGCTGCAGTAATTATCTGCAGAGATTTTGGAGCCCAAGAAAGTAAAGTCTGTCATTGTTTCCATTGTTTCCTCATCTATTTGCCAAGAAGTAAAGGGACCAAGTGCCATGATAATTTTTCTATGTTGGGTTTTAAGCCACCTTTTTACTCTCCTCTTTAACTTTCATCAAGAGGCTCTTTAGTTTCTCTTCATTTTCTGCCATTAGGGTGGTGTCATCTGCATATCTGAGGTTACTGACATTCCTCCTCCTGGCAATCTTGATTCAAGCTTGTGCTTCATCCAGCCCAACATTTTGCATGATGTACTCTGCATATAAGTTTAATAAGCAGGGTGACAATATACAGCCTTGATACACTCCTTTCCCAATTTGGACCCAGTCTGTTGTTTCATGTCTGATTCTAACTGTTGCTTCTTGACCTTCATACAGATTTCTCAGGAGGCAGATGAGGTGTTCTGGTATTCCAACCTCTTTAAGAATTTTTCACAGTTTATTGTGATCCACACAGTCAATGGATTTAATGTAGTCAATGAAGCAGAAGTAGATGTTTTTCTGGAATTCTCTTACTTTTTCTATGATCCAATGAGTGTTGGAAATTTGATCTCTGATTCCTCTCCCTTTTATAAATTCGGCTTGAACATCTGGAAGTTCTTGGTTCATATATTTTTGAAGCCTGACTTGGAGAATTTTGAACATTACTTTGCTAGTGTGTGAGATGAGTGCAATTGTGCAGTAGTTTGAACTTTCTTTGGCATTGTCTTTCTTTGGGATTGTAATAAAAACTGAACTTTTCCAGTTATGTTGGCCAATGCTGAGTCTTTCAAATTTGCTGGCATATTGAGTGCAGCACTTAAACAGAATCATCTTTTAGGATTTGAAATAGCTCGTTTTGAATTCCATCACCTCCATTAGCTTTGTTCATAGTGATGCTTCCTAAGGGCCACTTGACTTAGCACTCAGGGATGTCTGGCTCTAAGTGAGTAATCACACCATTATGGTTATCTGGGTCATTGAGGTCTTTTTTGTATAGTTCTTCGGTTTATTCTTGCCCCCTCTTCTTAATATCTTCTGCTTCTGTTAGATCCATACGTTTCTGTTCTTAATTGTGCCCATCTTTGCATAAATTGTCAGGGGAGTGCATAATTTCCTCACTTCTGTCTCACTGCAGCTAAAATTTGAAGCGAAGAATGGACCAGTGTTACAGCTCAGTTTTATTTAGGAAGCAAAGCAAAATACATCCTCAAGGCATGAGGGGAGGTCAACCCAAAAGATGCAAAGAGAAGAGAAGCCCCTGGTCAATTTTGGCTTCTCTTTTTATATGCTTTTTGTTGTCTCCCTGAGCCTGCCCTATGTAAAGTGGGATGGATAGCCAGGAGGGTGTTTGTTTTACCTGATGTCCTCGCTCCTGTCCTGGGACCCTCTTTTGTCATGTTTTTGCAAGCTTTTCCCTTCTTTGTCTTTTAGTCACCGCCATTTTGGACTTCTTTTTCCTATTCTAATTACCTAACAAAATGTTCCCTTGATATCTCTAATTTTCTTGACGAGATCACTAGTCTTTCCCATTCTATTGTTTTCCTCTATTTCTTTGCATTGATCACTTAGGCAGGCTTTCTTATCCTCTTTTCTATTCTTTGGAACTCTGCATTCAGATGGCTATATCCATATGTATACACAAGTTCCAAGCCTTGTCCTTTCTAGTTATACCCTACAGTTAAGTTGAGTCAGCTATTTGTTGAAGTATTGTTGCTGCATTATGCCAGAAGGCAATGTGAATGGTTTATTCAAGTGTTCCTTTCAGCTATTCATCTCATAAACTCCCTTAGTAAAAAACCATCATAGACTGACAGCACATTTTAATCTTAGGATCCTGGTGCTACGCTCCCTCCTTCCTCTCCCTGTTTCATATTCCCCGAGCTCCTTCACTTTGTAGACTTTATGGTAGAAACTAAAGGCATTGTTGGTGAGTAGCTTTCCTCTTTCCTAGATCCACCTCTCTGGCTGTTCTGCAAGTTTGAATGGGGAAGACCCCAGGGCACTTCCCAATCAGAGAATGACTTACCCAACCTAGATCTTATCACTCTACCTGTCATTTTTATTAGCATTTCAAGGCTTAACATTTTTTTTTTTTTAAACTGAGTCAGTATATCCTTCCTGGTTTTGAGGAACTTCATATAATTTTCATGCTTTATACCAGTTTCCCTGTTGGGTAGATATTCTTCATAACCAGGAGTTTAAATTTTGATCATGTCTTTTCTCTTTGTTTTTACTTCATTATATTTAATGAGACTCAGAGGGATGGGGGTTTGCTAAAAATATCATCTTCACTCAAAGAAGGCTTTTTTCATTTGATACATTTTTGAAACTCTAATAAATTTTCAAAAATTAATATTTCAGCCAGCAATTCTCAAAAATTAAGTAATGGTAGAAAAAATTATTAATAGCTAAGTTTGTTCAGTACTTACTGTGTGCCAGTCATTGTATTAATTTTTTATCTGCATCATCTCATTTAATCCTTAAAAATTCTAAAAGCATTATTATACCAATTATATCTTCAAAGAAATGTAAAGTGATGTAATGACTGAGTGGAAAGCTCCCTGCCAGCAGATTGCCAAACTGTGACTTGGTCCTTTATAGTATTAAGGCATATATCCTTTACCTTTTTTTTTTTTTTAAAGATTCAAAGAATCTAAAATTGCCTTCTTAGATCAACATTCTCAAATCTCGAAAAAAAATTAAAATGACTTTTTAAAAATTGTTTAATTTTATTAAAATGACAAGGCAAAAAAGACTTTTGGAGGACTGATAAATATAGCAAAATGAAACTAATTCCCCTACACCCTGTGTCCCTCCTGTAGTTAAATCCCTGCTTCCTTTTTACAACTCACTGTTAATGAGAATAGCTAACAGTCAGAAATAAGTGAATCCTCATTTATATTTCAACCCTCTAGAGTTTAGAGAGGAAATCTCTAACACAAATCTGATGTTTACATGGTTGGAAAAATTATAGTATAAATTTGATTCTTAGGTGAGTGAATAGAAAGTTAAGAAAGGATTAAGCTAAGTAAATACAACAATAAAAGACAAGGACTTTAAATTCTTTCTTATTACAGTAAAATCTTATTAATTCAAAATAATCCAGATTTTATAATGATTTGCATGCAGGCTCTCTAAAGCTTACCTTTAGTTTTTAAATTATAAGAATTGCTAAGAAAATTAACTTTTTAAATAAGCTTGTAACATCTCATGATGCCCAACTTATTATTAGAGGAGGCTATTTTCAAGTACTCCAATATCATGTTTTAAATTGAAATAATAAAATACTGGCTGATTTTCCAGTCATGATAACTGCTGTGTAAACACCTCTCCTTCTTTGTACTTTACTCTCCATTTGTTTAAATCCCTCCATGTGTATCATTAATAGTGAAACAAGAAGCACTGTCTCCTTGGAAATATGTAATCCAAGGTTTTTATTGACTCAAAAAATTTTAATTATAAGTGTTTTATATTCTACCATGAGATTAACATGCAGTAAATCTTATCTCTCTGCAAGAGAACAGTTTTCATGTCATGACAATTTTACTTAATGGTCTATTCTGTTTCCATACAATATAGCATAGTCTGTTATTGATGTCTGCTGCTAAGTCGTTTCAGTCATGTCTGACTCTGTGTGACCCCATAGACAGCAGCCCACGAGGCTCCCCCGCCCCTGGGATTCTCCAGGCAAGAACACTGGAGTGGGTTGCCATTTCCTCCTCCAATGCATGAAAGTGAAAAAAGTGAAGAAGCTCAGTCGTGTCCTACTCTTAGCAACCCCATGGACTGCCCAATTGTTGTTTATATCAAAAACAGAGGTCTGGGTTCACGTGTTGGTGTAGGAAGGGATGAAGCAGGTAAAAGGGAGGAGGCTAATTTTGTAAACTTTCATTTGGTTATCTGAAACATTTATTTCTAAATTCAATAATTCAGACATGGACTCTACTTAGATATAAATCATTATCAATCAGGACATTTGGCTACTAGGTGCATTTCTGTCATTCACATGCTATGGCACCTTGGGTAAACCACTTTATCAACTGAATTTTCTGCTTTTTAACCTCGCCTAATAACCAAGAGCATCAAACTAATATTAATAACTAATATTAAATTTATATAATGTTGTTAATTTGCCACTTCTTAGAACTGAAAATGTTGATGTTTTAAGGAGAATTTCATCACATAAGTTCCAACTTTTATATTCAGAAAAGTTTGGGAAACTACTGACATTTTATAATCTATAGGTTACTTCATGGTACAACTGATTTCCAGCCTCCCCTTGATAAGCAAAATACATGTTAGCTCATTCTGCTTAGTTTTTTTTTTTTTTTTTAAATCTGTCAAAGGACCACTTCATTACCAATGATTTGTGTCCCTACTAAAATGCATTCATGCTTAGAATATTGCTATAATGTATTGACAAAGGATTTTATTGCTGCCAGTGTGCTAATTGAAACTCTTTATACTACAGTTAAATAAAACAAAATTGACTAAATCCAGCACAGCAATCTGACCAATAACACTTCCCATATATTGCTGGCCTTCAAATCCATGCAATTAAAACACAGCAGAAAGTTTATCTGCATAACACAGAAAAAGGAAATGTTCAATAAATAATTTCGTAACTGTCCATGCCATATTTGGATGGTATATGTGTTTACTATCTGAGATTAGGATTCAAATAAAAATGTGAAAGTATTTGTTTTAAGATTGTGAATTAAAATATTTCTAAAATTTTGGGTCAGAAAAAGTATATATATATTGACTTAAGGAATTTTAATTAAGCATATATAGTTCAGGAAGATGGTGATAATAAGCAGATTGCATAAAATTTTTTCTCATGGAGCTGATGGTATAATGAAGAGTAGAGTTATTTAACAATTAAAATGTAGCTTCACAAACACTGTGATAGAGGAGGACTTCAGGAGCATAGAAAGGAGCGCTTCACTGGGCCTAGCATGAGAATAAGAGTATGGAGAAGAAACTGGCCAAAAGGTCATGAAAGAATTGACCTCTGAAAGGATACCTGAAGAATGGGTGTTAAATACTAGAGGAAGAGGAGAAAACTAAAAAGGTCCTAGAAATGCTGGTGAATTCAAGGACCTGACAAAAGGGAAGTGAATTCAGATTTTAGTGAATGAGAGCTCAAGTTAGGAGAGATAAGCCTGGGGAAGTGAACTGGAACCAGGCTTATGTAAGTGGATATTTCTAAGGTTGGTATTTTCTAGACAAAGCAAAAGATAAAGTTGAACCATTATAGTTGGCAAGATGGTCTCTAAGCTGTGTGAAAATAAAAGTAAATACATAATGTTTTCTCATGACTAAATCAAAAAAGACCCAGAGGAAGCTTATAATATATTGTATCAGTACAAACAACCCAATGAAATAAAGCCAAAAGAATAAGAGCAAGGATTACCTGCCTACTCAGTCACAGGCAGTTGTGTCTGACTCTTTGGGACCCCATGGACTGTACCCCGCATTGGGACATTCAAATTAACTTGCATTTCCTTGTACCCAAGCTAACCACGGAAAGATGACTTTGCTCTTCAGTAAAGAGAGTACAAAGATGGTATTGAATGCCAAGTTGCTCCTAGAAATATAAAGTAGAACTTAAATTTTGTATTTCTGTATCTTGTAGAAACATAAGTGAAGTGAAGTCGCTCAGTCGTTTCCAACTCTTAGCGCCCCATGGTCTGCAGCCTACGAGGCTCCTCCATCCATGGGATTTTCCAGGCAAGAGTACTGGAGTGGGGTGCCATTGCCTTCTCCATGTAGAAACATAAGGAGGCACTGAAAAGTAGAGTGGTATGTTTCTAGACTGAAGCTGTGATAAATAATCAGAAGCTATTTTGCTTCTTTCCTCTATGTGATCTTTGATAATAGCAAAGTTCACAGTATGTGATTCTATTTCTGGAAAAATTTCTACTAGGAGCTAGAATAATCCACTTAAACACATTTCTATTTGTGTTTGATTTGATACAGGACCATTGTTAGGTAGCAGAAAAGAATTTATACTTTTTTCTATCCTAATTTCTATCTTAAATCATAAGTGAATTGCCTTAAGGGGTGATAAGTCTCCAAGAGAAAATGCCTGTCTACAGTGAAACACTAAGAAAAAAAAAGGGGGCTATAAAGGACGAAGCAGTCCACCAGATGTGAAAATCATCCATCCCTAACTTGGAGCAAATCAAATTGTACATTGATGATTTTGTACAAATTTTGACATTGTAATTGTATAAATTACAAATTGTAGTTGTCAAAGTTACTTTTTTTTTAATGTTTATGTCTAAGTTAAACAGTCACCTTGTTCTGAACTATGATTTAGACTATGTGTGTGTGTGTGTTAGTCACTCAGTCATATCCAACTCTCTGTGACCCCATGGACTGTAGCCCACCAGGCTCATCTGTCCATGGAATTCTCCAGGCAAGAATACTAGAGTGGGTTGCCATTTCCTTCTCCAGATTTAGACTATAAGCATTGAGAAAGCAAGAGCTGTATCATTATCAATTTGAATATAGAACCCTAATCCCATAACAAGATTTAGGAGAGGCCTAAAACTCCACGTCTACTGGATAAACCTGCTATTCCTCTCCCACATGCCCACTGTTGTATATAACTTCCTGCCAAAGAGCCCACTCACAATAACAATTCATAATTCAAACTAATACCCACCTTCCACTAAGCGACCACTAGGACTTATATACATGTTCACTATTTACATGTTCATGATTTGCATGCTCATTTCCTCAGCTTTGAGCAGAATTCCAAACCTCCGAAGTCAGCTGCCCCAACTCAGACATTGAATCCCTGAATGTCTAGGCTATTTCACTCTACCGCTCTGTTTGCCTTCACCCTTCACTCTCACTCGATTCTCAGGCTCTTCTCTGAACGTTTTGCCTTCCTGGAATCCATTTGCTCCACCATTAGTTATTGAGTCAGTATGGCTCAGAAGTAAATTTCCCTCTCTGCGATCAAAAACTCAATCTCTTCTCAGACCTTTCACTACTTGCTTCTGCTTTCCCATTCTCAGTTGGTAATCTTGCTTCCTATTTCATCAAGAATGCAAGAGCAATCAGATGGGACGGGAATCATCTTTCTATGCTCAAATCTAACTATAATCTGCATATGAAAAATCTACATATTCTTCCTTCCTCCCTGTTGCCCTGGAAGAGACTATGCCAAGGGAAGTTCCTCCACTGTGTACTGGATCCACTGACATTCCCTTCATACAAGGCTTTTGCTCTGATATATATGCTATTCTTTATCTCCATCAAAAATATATTCTCTACTGAGTAATTCCCATTACAATATAAATAGGATATAATCATTTCCAACTTAAAAATAATTCTCATCTCATTTCGCCTATTTTCTTAATCATTTTTTTTTAATTCAGCCCACAGTTCTCATATTAATCACTTATCTACAGCATTTGTACCATCTGTTTCACTTGGTGAAAGTTTCTCTCAATTTATTGTTTAAACTTCACAGTCTCCTAGCATTTTTCTTGATGTAATGGCCACACTTTCTTATACACTCAGCTGTCTCTTCTTTTCAGATCTCTTTCAGGCACTGTAACTATGTTATAGGGAAAAGTTTTTTTCTCCATCTTCATTCTCTCCTTAAATGACATGTTTGAGTCTCATAACTTTAAATATCATTTTATGTTAACTTCCTGATTGATATTTCCAGACCTGACCATTCTCTTAACCTCTAACTTGTATACCCAATGGCCTTCTGGAAATATTTTCTTGGAGACCTAATAGATACTTTAATTTAAATATCCAAAATGTTAACTCTTGGTTTAACTCCTACCCAAATGTTTCTTCCTCAACATTTCCAGATCGATTGTGTTGCCCAAGCCAAAAACAGGTCATTTTTTAATTTCTTCAGTTCTTATCAGAAAATTCTGTCAATCATAATGTTAAAAATATCCTCAATCAAATCACTTGTCACTTGGTGACTACTAATGGAGTCTAAGTCATTATAATCTCACACGTGGACTACTCACTATATTAGCCTTTGGTTTCCTGCTTCAGAATCTATTCCTAAGACAACAGACCTTTTCTTTTTTCTTCAAAGTATCATATTAAAAAATATAAAAAACAAGAACACAGAATGATGAAAGTAGGCTTTGCATACTCATCATTCACTTCTTTAAAAGGAAAATATATATTTCATCAGATTTTATATTAAGTAACTAGAAAATTATAATTATGAATATCCAATAGTAAATTCTTTCTTTATTCCATTTCCCTTCATTCTTAACTGAGTAAAAACCATTTCAATACACTCTTTTAAATTATTGGATATGTATTTATGTATCCATTACATATGATAGTATTATCCACGTTTTAAAGTTTTATGTAAATTATATTTAAACCTACATACCTTTTGGCAACTTACACATTTTTTACTTAAAATATAACTTGAATACTTATTTATGGTGTTACCTATAGTTTCGTCACTGAATTTTATCTGCTTTATAATACTCTATTATATAAGTGTTCTATAGGGGGCTTCCCTGGTGGCTCAGCAGTAAAGAATCTACCTGCCAAGGCAGGAGTTGTGGATTTGATCCCTGATAAAGGAGGATTCCACTGGTGGTGAAGTCCATGTGCCACAACAATTGAGCCTGTGCTCTAGAGCTTGGGAGCCACAATTACTGAGTCCACATGCCACAATTACTGAAGCCCATGTGCCCTACAGCCTGTATTTCACAGGAGAAGACACCACAGTGGGAAGCTTGTGCACCCCAACTAGGGAGCAGACCCCTCTATCAACTAGAGAAAAGCTGTCACCACAGGAAAGACCCAGCACAGGCAAAATAAATACAGGATTTATTTAAAAATAAGTATACTATAATTAATTTTTTCATTCTCTTGTAGGTAGACATCAATTTTGTACATTTGCTTTTGATATTTAAGAATGCAAAAATATGCATTCCTATTACTTCATCTTGCCATATATGTAAACGTTTTCATATATTACCATGTTGCTCTGAAAATTGGTTGTATCTATCTCCATCCCACTAGCAGAGCATAATACTGGTTTGCTTCAAGGCAAAGTATATATACACACCAATATCATGTGTATGTGATAGCACTTTAGTGTATAATTATCATTATCAACCTTTAAAACAAGTTAAAAGATTATGTTTTGGCTCAACAGTTAAAAACTGGGAAAGAAAACAGAGGTGAATACTAAAAGTATTCACAAATGCAAAGGTACACATGAAGAGTACAGCACAATATAAAGTCAAGACAAAAGAGAACAAACTTACACAAGTTTACAGAAGCCTGATGAAATTCCATAAATGAGGAAGAATTTCAGTGCCAGAGTAAGTCAAGTCTTTCAGCAACAAGAAAAGAGGTGATAGATAGGTGTTTTTCTGTTGTTTCTGCTGATTTTTTAAGATGTACAGATACTTAATTACTAGTGAGGTTTAATCTATCTTTTAACTGGCTTTTCATTTTTCCTTTGTAAAGTTATTTTTCATGTCTCTGGCCCATTTTCAATTGTGGGATTTCATTATATATTATTAATTTAAAAGCTCCTTATAAAGTAAGAATATTGACTCTTTTCCTTTTATACACATCATAAATTATTTTTCAAGTTGTTGCTATATATTTGCTTTTTTTTAAAACAAACTTCATTTTGGAAGAGTTTTAGTAGTCAAATCTATGGTCTCTGTATTTTCTTTCTTTAGCATTATACTTAGAAAATCCTCCCATAGGGGAAGTTAAGACAAATGTACACATATATTTCCTTCTATTACATGCTTGAATATTTTCCTGAATATTATTTACAACAAAATTTAGCAACTTAAAGCAGCAAACACTTATCAGTGTCTGCAGATGAGGAATTGAGGCATAGTTTAGCTTGATTCCTTGGCTCTGAGTCTCTCATACAGCTGCAATCAAGGTGCCAGCCAGAGCTACTGTCATCTCAGATCCCAACTTTGATCAGTCATTCATTCAAAACGTTTTCATTTAGCACCTACACTCTTAAACATATATTTGAAGGAGATGGCTATACGCTTTCTTCATGTAGCTTATCAACTTTTCTGCTTATTAATATATTAAACTGATATTTTTACTCACTTTATTCATTGAATATTTATAGCTAATGTTGTTAGGTGAAACACGCTGACTGAAACGGCCCACCCTGACCAAGCACAATAGTAACCATTTGTGTGAGTTATTTTACAACAGAGGGTTCTGGTAAGAAACACAGAACTAGTAAGCCACCACCAACAGGAAGAGTTCAGGAAAGATCAAAAGGAGACGCCACAAGTCCTACCATCTCCCAGATAGCATCCATCTTGGCTGAACAATGCTTGCGCCACCAGGAAGGACCCTGAGTCAGGATGACTGGCCAAGACAACCCTGAAACGAATCCCATCACTCCAAAACCTGAGACTGTTGACCACAAGGCAGAACAATTCTCCTGGCTTCCCTGACCCTCCTGCTCTCTGTCCAGGCACCCCTTTCCCAGTACAGTCTCTCACCTTGTCAGCACAGACAGTTTGTTTCTAACACAGACAGTGTTAGACAAGTGCCCACTCTCGGGACGTGAATGGTGTTCCCCTTGCACAACAATTACAGCCAGTATATATGTGGATGATGTTAGTCCCTTCAAACAAAATCTTAAAATATTTTCACCAGTCAGTTGATTTTTTTCCTGCTATTTAGAGTCTTAATTTCTACCACTTGCTCTTTCATTTTATTTGGTATTATGTTTCTAATTTCTTGAGCTAACTACTCAGGTTATTTATTTATTTATTTTTTTTCATTTCCAAAACCATGGGAATACTTAAGGCACACCACATTTTTTTGCCAAGTCCAATAATGGTTGAACACCATAAAATAAAATACAGTGTTTGTGCAGTAATTATTTTCTAAATTGACTATAATAATGCTTTTAATTTCCTTTTTAATCCAAAATTTAAGGAAATGTTCTTGATTTTCCAAGTTTTTAAATTTTAAAATGTTATTAAATTCTAGTTTTATAGTTTGGTAGTTAGAGAATGACCTCTACAATTTATTCTAGTAAAATTTGTTAAGCATTTTTTTTGTTTGTTTGTGTCTTGAAAAATAATACAAGTTTGAAAATGTTCCACAGATGCTGAGGAATAAAGAATATCCTCAGTTTACAGACTACAAATTTGAGTGTATGATTATTAAGTCAAAAATACTAACTATGTTATTCTAATCTTCTAAATTAGGCTTAAGGATTTTTTTGGGGGATTTTTGCATGCCAGAAAATGTGGCAGTGCATTTAAAGAGATGAAAGATTGAAAGCAACACGAAACAAATCAGCTTTAATAACTGTACTGTCACCTTTAAATTTGAACAATGCTACTCCATATTGACAAAATGGGATTATAATAATCACTGAGATTTATTAGTACTTAGTATCTTACAAGCAAGGGTCAATATGATTCACACACATTTAATCTGTGCACACCACACCTGTGAGCTAAGTATTATTATGAGTTCTGTTTTAAAAATGAAAAACATGAAGCACAGAGATTAACCACAATTGTCTACAAATATTATAGTAATGCAACAATCATATTACTTATTGTTTTTGCTAAAATAAAGAATTACTTAGATCAGAGGTAACTGGAAAAAGAAGATATGCTCTTATAATTTTTGGAAAACTGGAAGTATGATTCATTCATTCACTTTTAATGTCCTGGACATTTACTGAGTGCTTATCATGTGCCAGACATTGTTTTAGGCCCTAAAGATACAAAATGAATATGAAAGTGTCCCCATTACACAGAAAGCATGTAAAGGAGAAACTGCCTCTTCAATTTACTAGGATTGTTGAGAATGGGAATTGCAATTGAAAAGGCAGGATTCTAATAATACAGTTGCTCCTTTTTTCCATTGCTTTGTAAAATTTCAAACAAACCAAGTATACCTCTCTGTGTCTGCTTATTAGCCTGCCTGTCTGTCTGTCTCTCTCATTCACACACACACACACACACACAGAGGCATGCATACACACATCTTAACTGTTTCCCCAACAACTGTTGAGTGAGTCATGTGTAAACTGAATCAAGGATTTTTTTTTTTTTTTTTTTATATTAAGTATCAGCACCCTCAGCCTCAAATGGCTGAAGGTGAATGGAGGATTTGCATCTCCTTGCAATCACTTAACTACTGGGCAGTACTTCACAAAGTAATAGACATACACACATTTATTAGCAACATGAACCTACTCAGAGTCAGATGCAATTTAGCGACTGAACAACAACAAATCAAGTCATAAACTAATTTTCCTAATCTCAGGGATTCACCCAGTCTCCTTCCACAGACAATGAGGGAGGTGTACCCCAAGATAAATGCTGTGAACTTCTGAGGGCAGGATCAGCCAACATGGATCACAAAACAGACCTCCACACAATGAAAGTGGAGGGGGTCAAGTAGGGAAGCACAGAACCAAACAGAATTTAAGTCCTGCTCTGTTGCTCCAGGTCATAAGATAAAGCAAAACTGGTGGCACCTGGGTAGCAATTCTCTGAGTAAACACAGCTCTTAAGTGCCACTCATTTTGCTAAAGAAAAATATTTTTAACATCTGTATACTACCTAGAAGCAAGAGCAAACACCTCACCCTGCAAAATCTCTGGTACACATTTCAAGAACAGTATGTCAAATGTTTCTGTAACCAATGTTTGCATTGTGGATTCCAAAGTTTTTCCAGATGCTGAGTACCCCTAAGGTATGGATTAAAGTTTCCTTCCACTCACAGATGTCATGCTTATAATGGCATATGTTAAAATAGTGATCATATGGATGGTCTAACAGGTTCCTGGAAGGGAAATGATTCCATTCCAAACTCAGCTTTCAGTTGGCTGCTATATAATTGTCCAAGCAGTGTGACAGGAAAATGAGCAAACATTCTCCAGGAGGTCAAAGGATTGTGTCATCAATTTCAGTAAGAGGAAAAGAAGAAATAAAATACTGCTCTGCCCTCATGATTAGCAACAATAGTTTGTCAGAGAAACTATGTTCTTCATAAGCAAATTAGGAAAAAAATGTTGGAAATTCTGAACTCTTGATATTGAAACGTATACAGTAAATGGTTTACGCTACAAAGTTATGAGTGGAAGCGAATGTCAAGAAAATAGCAAGAACTTAGTTGTATGTGAAAGTGTCACGACTCTTTGTGACCCCAAGAACTGTAGCCTGCCAGGCTTCTCAGTCCGTGGAATTCTCCAGGCAAGAATACTGGATTGGGTTGCTGTTCCTTTCTCCAGGATCTTCCCGACCCAGGGATCAAACCCTCGTCTCCTGCACTGCAGATTTTTTACCATCTGAGCCACCAGGGAAGCCCCAAAATGTTTACTAAACACAAAAGAAACATGGCCCAATGGATGTTCCTTTAGCATATTCTAAAGACATGCGTGACCACTCCAGTGCTGTGCTTCAAGAGGGACACAGTGACATCAGCAATTCAAAGTGCAAAGGGAGAATAGTTTATAAGATTTTGCCTATTTTTTGTCTTTTTTTTAGACCTTTGAAATCTTATAAACATATGTAATCATGTAATCACCTTGACAGGGGCCTCCTGTAATCTTCAGGAGGGTTCATGTAAATGAGAAGTCCTGACATTTAAGGTTTATATTTTCACATTAAATCTATCTATTGCTTGAATAAAGAGTGTTGATAATGTTCTTTAACTATTAGGTTTGCTTTTTGTAGTCTGTGATAAAACTTCACTGCTGATTTGCTTAAATACCTTTATTATACATAGAACACACAAGAAAAATAATTATTTAGCTATAGGAATTTATTGTATGTATACTCAAGAGTGTAACTTCCTGTGTGTGTTGAGTATGAAGTCTGCATTTTCTTTCTCTTACATTTGCATGCTAGGTATAATTCAGTTAGGGCTTCTCTGCTAGCTCAACTGGTAGAGAATCTGTCTGGAATGCAGGAGACCCTGGTTTGATTCCTGGGTAAGGAAGATCCCCTGGAGAAGGGATTAAGCTACCCACTCCAGTATTCTTGGGCTTCCCTGGTGGCTCAGACAGTAAAGACCTGGAGTGTGGGAGACCCGGGTTCAATCCCTGGGTTGGGAAGATCCCCTGGAGGAGGGCATGGCAATCCACTGGTGTTCTTGCCTGGAGAATCTGCATGGACAGGGGAGCCTGGCCGGTTGCAGTCCTTGGGGCTGCAAAGAGTTAGACAGGACTGAGAACTAAGCACAGCAGCATGATGCAGTTTGTATCCAATGAGCATGCAATAGATGTTGACAGAGTAACTAAATGGAAAGGGGAACTGGAAGGAAATTTTTTAAAGAAAGTTCTGTAACACCCATAACAGGCTGTGGTTTATAACAAGTTTTTAACAGATTTTCTGCTGTTATTGAATTCATTGAGTTCAATTTGTCCAATGTATATGTTATTCATTCAGAGTACTATATTCAGAATTGTTTTTGCAAATTTCTGAATAATTCTAGCTCCATTTTTTTAATAAATTGGAAAGGCTCTTATTTATCTGGGGGAATTCAAGCTCTTTATTCACTTCATCTAAAGGTACGTACAGTTGAAGAAAATGGTCTCTATTCTTTAGAGAAAGGTTTTACTATGTTTCAAATGTTTCCATTTATGAAGTTAAATAATAACATATAAGAAGGTAGAGGTTATGATGCTGGTCTTTCTTAGGAGTAAAGAATTTTACCAGAGGTTTCTCATTCAGAATACAAGACTATGAATGAAAGTGAATGGCAGGAATATGGCAATAACTTGCTTGTTTGTGAAAGTGTATATGCAAATGTTCTACTATGTCCAAAAGAAACACGACTGTCTTATGATTTCCAAAACGTGATTATCTCTTGAAACCAAGGAGCTGGGAGGGTTGGTTCATCCTGAGGGCTGTGAGGGACAACTAGTTACATGCCTCTCTCCTAGCTTCTGGTAGCTTCAGGGCTTATCGATATATATAAGAATTGAATGATTTCCATTGGATTAGGGCTCATCTCAGTGGCCTCATCTTAGCTTGATCATATGCAAAACACTATTTCCAATTAAGTTCACATTTATAGATACTGGGAGTTACAACACTGACATATAGGGGACTCAATTCAACCTATAATACCATGTGGCTTCTTTGAGCAATGGCATGTGAGTGGAAGCACCGGTATGCCAGTTGCAAGGCTAACCATGTAAAAAGGCCCCATCTGCTTATAATGTCTTCTTACATATCTGTTATTGCCATGAAAAGCATGTAGGTTATTGCTCACGGAAAGAGAATGAAAGGAGAAAGAAGAGGACAGAGACATCTCAGCCACTAAGACCTGAAACAGCTAAATGACCACACCCAGTCTAGGTGAAATGAATCACAGCTATTCTGCAGATGTGTAAACAAGTGTTTTCGACTACTTAGCTTGAACACGGCTTGTGATGCTGCTATTTTCAGCAATAGCTAACCAATGTAGTTAGAATCTAAATGACCCCCCCAAATTTACTTGTTGACAGTTTTAGCATTTTATTTCAATATGATAAATGCTTATTTTCCCTGTTTTCCTAGAACTTTGGAGATTTTTAAAACTTGTAGAAAGTAAAACTAGTAACAGAAAAGTATGAGCAGATTTTTTTTTCATTTTATACAGCTAAAACAGTTATAACGAGAAAGGAGAGATGCATACGATTTATTGAGTTCATAAGTGTTTTGTTCTGCTATAATGTTATCTCGCACACACTCTCACCCTAACTCTAAATCTGCACATATTAAACAAGAAGAATAAACAAGCAGAGTAAATATTTTATAGTAGGAGATACTTAGCTAAGCTTTCCAATCCCTTTCTACTAGGAAGGATACATAATTCTGAAAAATAGAGGAATGTGGAATATGCAAGAAGTCAAAATTTTCTGTGGTAGTTTGTCTGAGACCTTAAACAAAGAACCATCATTCAGATGGAATGGTTTGCATCCATAGAATAGCCCTGCCCCCTTGACACATCGTAGCCAGAGTATACTTACATGAATTTCTGCAAAAGAAGAAATCAGAATATTACCTACAAGCTAAAGTATCAAAGGCAACTCCATTGAATGAAAGGGAAGAACTATAAAGTGATAATTAATACTCAAGGTTTGCTTTTCTTGGTAGAGACTCTAGAGATACTATCAGCTCCGATACATTAAATAATACATTTGATTACTCCAACTGAGTCACTTCAGTCATGTCCAACTCTTTGCAGCCCTATGGACTGTAGCCTGCCAGGCTCCTCTGCCTAGATATGAATTTATATTTTTATTATCACCTATGAAAACTTAAATCTATTGATTGTTTTCAGTCTGTTATTAAAATTGAGAACAGAAAAGTCAAAACATAATTTTATGTGTTTCAGTAGGACTTCACATTATCATTATCTGGTTATTTTAACCAGCTCTGTTTGTCAGGTCATTTTGATCAATGTGTATTTTTTTGTTTGTTTGTTCGTTTGTTTTAAATTTTCTGGAGTTAATCTAATAATCGTCTCCAATTTTCCTTTTCAACTTGCAGGTGAAAAGACACTCTCCCTGCCTCAGTGGAACAGTTCTCTTTGTGACTACTTTTATTTCTTTGTCTTCATTTGTTTCTCATCAGTTTTGTGTATGGAAGCACTATGCATTTCCTAGGAGAAGGCCGTGGCACCCCACTCCAGTACTCTTGCCTGGAAAATCCCATGGACGGAGGAGCCTGGTAGGCTGCAGTCCATGGGGTCGCTAAGAGTCAGACACGACTGAGCGACTTCACTTTCACTTTTCACTTTCATGCATTGGAGAAGGAAAGGGCAACCCACTCCAGTGTTCTTGCCTGGAGAATCTCAGGGACGGGGGAGCCTGGTGGGCTGCCGTCTCTGGGGTCACACAGTCAGACACGACTGAAGTGACTTAGCAGCAGCATGCATTTCCTAAATGTCAACAAAAAGATTTTACATCTTATCCTAATCAGTTAGGAAATGGTGAAAAATTTCATTCTTGTCTAACTTCATCCCATCTACCTGGGAAAGGGTAATCAAACTATCATGAAAACTTAAGGCCTTGAAACTTGTATTTTTATAAATAAATAATTGTTTAAAGGAACAATTAGAAATCAAGAAAAAGGGCATGGTAGGTAATAGAGATGACACAAAGTTTATTTTATGAGAAACATCCCTATTGGATTTGTTTTGTTTAAAAAAGATTAATCACTGTGTAAGCGAACAGAAAATAATATCACTTAAAATTTCTCAAAAGTTTGTCAAACATCTTGATTTTTCCAATATTGAACTTATCATTGGCATTCAAACCAATTCACAAATTAAAGAAAAAGCACTTTTCTAAGACATTTTGCAAAGCAAAGTTAGATGTAAATGGCAGTATATTTAGTTTCAATCCCGTAAAAATTGATTTTTAAAAACAAATCCCTCAGGCTCCATCCCTAGTGTATAGGCACTTAGCTTGGCAAGGTCTCTCCACATTTTAAACAAATCAGCAAATAAAAAAATTAGGAAGCAAATAACTTGGTTTTGTATAGTTCAAGGCATTCTTTTTTGTATGTCAGGCAAAAAATAAAACAGCTGAGCTTAAAATCTGGCAGGCACACAATCCTTAATCTAGAACATTTACTATATTTAAAACATAAATTAAATTTCTTGCATCTGGATACATTATGAGAAACTGGATGGAATCCTAATGTAACTTCTCTGGAAACAAATGAATTCCCCAACCAACTAAATCAGCCAAATGATTTTTTCCCCCAAAGATTTATCTTTGCTAATAAGGCAGAACAAGCATTTTCCAAGTGTAGTATATTATTTTTTTGCTACACATTTTTCCCTCCTACTTCTTACTCCTGCATACACAGCATATACATAAGCATTGAAGTTCTCATAGGAAAAGCTTTATCTAATAATGGCCTACTGGAATATTCACAAAGGCAAACCTCAGCATCCACCTCACCACCCATCCTAGAATCTAGGATACTCAAATCTCTGACAGATAACATTAACTAGTTGACAAAGATGCACAAAAGAAGGAGTAGCTAAACCACAGGAAACAAGTTTAAGTCCAGGATTCCCCTAACTAGCTAACATGCAACAATATCTTCTACATATCTCTGGAAATGTAATGAAAAAATACTTTTTCAAAACACTCAGTAGGGTTTGTTTATTTGTGTGTGTGTGTGTGTTTGTGTGTGTGTGTGTGTGCATCCAATTACACAATAGGGCTAACACCCTTGAAAAAATAACCTAGAAATTTAAAATATAGAAAATATCAGTAAGATACCACTGCCTCCTAACTAGATTCACAAATAAAAGTAAAATACTATATAAAGAAACATTCAGATAAATGGCTACATTTTAGGAGTGATTGTGGAACTATAAATAGCAGTAATGCTGTAGGGTAATTTATTAAATAAAATATGTTAGATTTTTATGTGCTATTAATATACATGATTCCAGTTATAGGACTATATTGTAGTTAAACAAGCATCAATTTATACAGCAATACAGTGACAGAGATGTCCATAGAGGTTATTTTATATATATATATATATATAGTGAAGCAAAATTGCAAACCATCTAAAACTAGGACCAAACATACCGGACTGATTTGAAAATTCACAAAATCACACTAGCTTCAATATATGGAGAACAGAAGTTTTTCTGAACTTCTTTGTCATTTTTATTTCCCCCCAAATCAAATTGCACATGCTCAATTCTCTCATGGAAGAGTAAGTGAAAGTGAAAGTTGTTCAGTCGTGTCCAAGTCTTTGCAACTCCATGGACTATATAGTCCACGGAATTCTCTAGGCCAGAATACTGGAGTGGGTAGCCTTTCCTTTCTCCAGGGGATCTTCCTAACCCAGGAATCAAATCCAGGTTTCCCGCATTGCTGGCGGATTCTTCACCAGCTGAGCCACAAGGGAAGCCCAAGAATACTGGAGTGGGTAGCCTATCCCTTCTCCAGGGGATCTTCCTGACCCAGGGAATTGAACCAGGATCTGCTGCATTGTAGACGAATTCTAAGGATGTTACTTAGTTTTTCTTTACCATAAATATTATCCTATGAAATACTTCTGTGGAATCTAGGGGAACCCTGGAACTCCTTATGGAGAATTGCTGTTATGGAAAATAGTTTTAAATTTAAGATGTGGCTAAGTAACAAAACACAAGTTACAAAAGATAGAAAAACACAAATATCTATAGAAAAAAAGATTAAATGCAGAAATGTATTTTTTCTTCTGTAAATATTTATATTCAATTTTTTCTTTCACCTTCTTAGGCAGGCCTTCCCAAAGGCCTATTTTAAACTGCACATACAGTCAATATTTCTGATCTCCTTTAATCTGTTCTACTTTATTATTTTCCCTTATTTACATTTAAATTTCATTTTACCATATGGTTTACTTTTTTATTTATTTTTCCCATACTGAGAGCATGTAAAGATAGGGAAGAGATGTATTTGGTTCACCCTGATGTTCTTTTCCTTGCCTCACGGTCCCTAGTATATAGTAGCAAGTTTATTTGTATTTTGTAAATAGTCTCCTATAGCATACTAATTTTCTAAAAGAAAAGTAAAGTTTTTGCCTTTTGACATATTTTGTTTGTTTGTTTGATTGGAACTCATAGGAATGTTGTATCTCTGGGAAATTTAGTAAAACTTAGTTACCTAGGAAGCCAAGATATACCAAATAACATCTGAAGAGTATATCACAGGGTTGCTTCAGGGTTGTTTGTGTGATTTGTATAAAAGTTATTTAGGACTTATAATTTCACTCCTGGATGAAAATCATTATAAATCTTTTTCTTAGTGTTTTAGGAACTATAAATTAGTATATCATTACTGTGTGATGAATAAAATATTGCTATCAGTCTCGAGCTCATTGTGAAATAGTAAAAAGTTCACACTCATAATGAAAAAGAACAAATTTTAAAAGTCAGCCAAATATAAAGTTATCATTTTTAATAATTAGACTGACCATGTATCTGAATTTTCCATTAAAGTCCCAAAGACACAAATCAGCTGGAAAACCATTAGCATCTATTCTAAGTTAATACTTACTTTAAGAAGATGGTGTATGGAAACCTAATCATTTCAAGTTAAGGGAAAGGACATTACACAAGACAATCACTATTACTCAAACTATGAGAAACCACCTAGAAAATACTTTTAAATTATTCAGAGCTATAGATGAAAAAGTCTTAAAAAAAAAAACTAAATTCAAAAGAAGTATTAGCCTTCTTAGGTGAGAAAAGAACAATGACCTCTTTTTATTTTTCCCCTTGGGAGGCATTATGGAAAGAGGACTAAACCAGGAAATATTACAGGAATAAGGAAAAAGCCAAAAGTTTTATTTTGAGAATTTTAAATTTTTACATATTTTCAAATTGATAGAAAAGTTTCAAGAATAGTACAAAGAGCTTCCATATCCTCTTTTCTCAGATTGAGAATTTGTTTGGTGTTTTGCCTCATTGGCTTCTTCATCTGTCCTCAACCCTATTGATCTATTGATCTATTAACACACGTATTTTCCCAAACTTACTTTAGAATAAGTGGAGACGTTTACCCTATATGGTTCATGTGTATTTCTTAAGAATATGGACATTATCTTAAATGATCACAGGAGAATTTTCAAAAGTAAAAATTTTCTGGATAAAAATCCATAGTACAATATATACTCAAATGCTGTTGATTGTCCCAATAATGTTCTCTTTTGGTTTTTAATCTCCAGTCCACAATATGCATTGCCTCTAGTTGTCATTTCTCTTTATGCTTTATCCCAGAATAGTTTGTCTGCCCTTCTTTGTGTTTCTTGACCTTGATATATTTTTGAAGAGTACAGGCCAGTTTTTTTGCTTGTTTGTTTTATATCATATCTCTCTCTTTGGATTTTCTCTGATATTTCCTCAAGATTAGAACCATTTATCAGAAGGCATATGATATCACTTTGGCTGGTGACTAATGGTGTCTCAGACAGTAAAGTGTCCGCCCACAATATGGGAGACCTGGGTTCAATTCCTGGGTCGGGAAGATCTCCTGGAGAAGGAAATGGCAACCCACTCCAGTATCCTGCCTGGAAAATCCCATGGACAGAGGAACCTGGTAGGCTACAGTCCATGGGGTCGCAAAGAGTTGGACATGATTGAGTGACTTCACTCACTAATGATAAATACTAGCATCACCAAAATTGAACCAGTGAACCAGAGAGCCAGAATGACAGATTGGGAAGAGACAACTTACACTTTTAGTTCTGTCTCATAAAATAGACTAATAGGATATTTATGGACTATTTGTGGAAAATATTTATGTATTTCAATATTTTAAAAATACTACTGTGAATATTATCCATTTGGTGGATTTGTTCTGAATTTGCCAAGTCACTTAGCACTTGCTGTGTGTTTATTTTCTCAATTAAAACTATTAGGGTATACAGAAGAGGGAGTTGAAAGGGTAAACCTTTTAAAATACATTAACAAAAACGCTACCAAAGAAAATATTTGTAAGCTTTTCTGTAAAGCTTAGGTTGAAAGAAACATTCAATTGAAAACTATATGGTTGTATCAAAGTGATTAAAATTCACAAATAAGTATTTTCTGTTTAAGCTCTTGTAAATGATCAGATATTCAATGTAACACTTTTGAACATGCTTCAATTTACACAGATAGATGATATTTTAAAAGAGTACATGATTTTATTTTAAAATACTTTTGAATAACCATTTTTATTTGAAAACCAATATGATGAAACTAGGGCTTCCCAGGTGGCACTAGTTGTAAAGAACCTGCCTGCCAATGCAAGAGACATAAGAACTGTGAGTTCTATCACTAGGTCAGGAAGATACCCTCGAAGGCATGGGAACCCACTCCAGTATTCTTGCCTGGAGAATCCTATGGACAGAGAAGCCTAGGGGGCTACAGTCCAAGGATTGCCAAGAGTTGAACACAATTGAAGTGATTTAGCACACACACATGATAAACCTAACATTTAGGTCACTAAGTAAATATTTTTTAAAATTATAATGATATTCTTAAAATGTTATCAGCATTCATATACGTCTCAGACTGGATGATAAATATAAGGTCAATCTTTTTTTTTTTTTTTTTAAGGTCAATCTTAACACATGTCCATCTTTATAGAAGATAGCCCTAAGCACTTACAGATACATATGCAATGTAAATAGCAGAGCCAAAGGGAAATAGCATCTAGAAACCAAGAGGCAGTCTCTACTGAGTGAAGACTAGATACAGGTGTTGCGTCCAATATCTGATACTTCTTGATCCTAAGAATAACTGCCCTGTTATCACCTTTGATTACCAACAACCAATGTGATAAGGGGCTTCCTTGGTGTTTCAGATGGTAAAGAATCTGCCTACCTTGCGGGAGACCTGGGTTCAATCCCTGGGTTCGATCCCTGGGTTGGGAAGATCCCCTAGAAAAGGGCATGGCAACCCACTGCAGTATTGATGCCTGGAGAATCCCATGGACAGAGGAGTCTGGGGGTTACAGTCCACGGGGTCGCAAAGTGTCAGACACGACTGAACAACTAAGCACAGCATGGCACGATGTGATCGTTATGTGTCTCATTATCTGATAAAACTTATCACTGTGGTAGCTAAACAAATTACTTTTCAAACCCTGTTGCCAGAATTTTAGTGCATAAAATGCATTCTATGTTTGATACTTGAATTCCCATTCAGCCAAGATTCTTTCAAAAAAGAAGTTGGAGACTTTTCCCTTGTTTAATAATTGAATTGACCTTAGAATCTAATTGAAGTCATGAATTGCTTTGTGATAGCTATCTTACAACTTTTGAAACAAAAAAAAAGATCATCATTAGGTGTTTTCTTAAGGATAAAAATAAAATAGTGGAAAGGTTTGGCATCAAATGAAAGAGAGCTTCCAATTAGCTGCTGTGTTATTCTCAAATTTTTGCCATACTGAATAAGAAAATGTTCCCAAAACTATGATTCCTTGTGGTTCTAAATTAAGAGGATCAGTAAATAATGAGGAACAATGTGGTCAATAATAAGGCTAACAGATGACAAATGTAGTACTGGGAAGTTTAATGCTAAGACTAATGAGCTGTTAAAAAATTTCAAAGAACTCCTCTTTTAATGGTTCAGAATTATGCTAAACTGGCTAGAATATATACTTTGGAAAGAAGACAAGATGCAGAAATGTACAGAGCACAAAATAAAAGTGTGAAAGCATAGCAAGACACCTACAGAAAGGTGAGCCACAGAATCACAAAAAATTCTTGAGTAACTTTTTTTAAAGCAGTTTTTCATTCATGGACATAGGGATCTATTCATTCAGGAGCTGCCCCCCCCACCCCCGCCATCAAAGTGTGGTCTCCATGACTGATATAAATATGGGCGTCCAGACTGAGTTTATAGCCATTCTTATTTTATCACTAAGACAAATGAAGATGAACCATTTGACTATGCTGTCTGCCAATTATTATTGTGGTTTACCATGAGACACCAATTTCCTGCATTGGTTGTTACAGAAGATTGGTGGTATCTAGTCTGAAAAGCTATGGATCGTAACCATAGTTTCCCCATGCTTTCTTTCAACTTCTAGGCAAAATTAATCTGAGTAAGACTCTTTGTCACTTCTGATTGGTGATGGGGATTGGAAGGAGTTCAGAGCTTCACCTCACAGTGGTATGGAACCATACATTAATCTCCACACCACACCACACCATGCCACACCACACCCACTCACCTACCTACCCACACACTAGGACTGTATCATTACCAAGTGAGCAAATTATCTCAGGGAGCTATCTCAGCTGAATTTGTCTTAGTCTGAATGCTAAATTATTTTATTTTGTCATTTTCAGTCATAAAGTTAACTGGTATAGGCATTTGAGTATACTATTTTGAAATCATAAAAATATAAATTATTCCCCAATTAGTCTATAAAATCAATGTAACCCAATCTAATTACAATAATAACCCCAAGAAGTTTTACTGCAGATTTTGATAACCTAATACTAAATTGTGTATATCATACTAAAGTATTTAGAATTGCTAAACAAAATTTTAAGAGAACAAAACTAGAGAACTTATGCTGTGCTTAGTTGCTCAGTCATGTCCAACTCTTTGCAACCCCATGGACTCTAGCCCACCAGTCTCCTCTGTCCATGGGGATTCTCCAGGCAAGAATACTGGAGTGTGTTGCCATGCCCTCCTCCAGCGGATCTTCCCAACCCAGGGATCGAACACAGGTCTCCTGCATTGCAGGCAGATTCTTTTGTCATCTGAGCCACCAGGGAAGCCCAAGAATACTGGAATGTGTAGCCTATCCCATCGCCAATGGAACTTCCCCACCCAGGTATTGAACTGGGGTCTCAAACTTATGTTACTTAATTTTAATTATTAGTATAATAATTTAATTTTTACTAAATTGTGGGCCAACCCCTACTGTGACTTGTTTTTGTATTGCCTAAGAGCTAAGAATAGTTTTTACATTTGAAAGAGTTATAAAAATAAACAAATGATATATAATGTGGCCACTAAAGCATACAATATGTATCATCTGGTCCTTTATGAAACAAAAATTGCCAACTCTTGACATAAAGCAACAGTATTCAGGATAGCATGGTACTGGCAAAGGATAGGCAAATACATCAAGGAACAGAGTAGAAGTCTAAAAATTAAGCCACACACACATAGTCAAATTACCTTCAACAAAGGCTTTGATATAATTTAGTGAGGACAATAATTTCTCTCCAGAAATAATCCCTCAATGTTTTCCATGTTTTAACCTAGCTCCCTACCTCACATCACTAACTAAAATTGAGGTTTACCTCCTGTTACCTGTAATCGGAAGCAAGTATAAAGATAATTGAAAGAATATCAATGCGGCTAGAAGGGGTAGGAGGGAAGACCAAGGGAGGAGAAATAAGAAGAGCCTGGAAAGAAGAGGAACTAAAATATGCACTGAGCTTGAGCAATTTGGGACAAGATACTTAGACTGAGCTTCTGTGATAAAGTGACATTTGATCAGAGACCTGGAAAGAGTCGAGTCAGGTGAATGCCATGGAAGAACAAGGGTCATAATACAAGCAGAGTTTGCTGTATTTTAGGAAAACAAGAAAACCATTGTGGCCTTACTAGAATGAGCATGTTTCAGTGGGGGGATATTTGAAAAAGAGACTTGTGGTAACAGTGAGAACTTTGACTTTTATTCTAAACATGATCTCAAGCCATTTGAAGGTGTTGAGCAAGGGAATGCCATAATTTAGTGCACATGTAAAAGATCAGTTTCTTTACTGCTCAGGGAGTAGACTAAATAGGAAGTAAAAGAGGAATCAAGATCAGTTAGAGACAATCTCTGTCACCAGGCATGAGATGATAGGGACAGAATAAAAAGGTTCTTCAGCATTTATATATGTAATTCAATAATCACCACCATTTTCTCTCTTAGGGAGTAGCCAATTATTCCCACTTCTCATATGAGGAATTAAGGGTCAGGCGAGTCACAGGACTAAAAAGTTATGGAGTTGGTATCAACTGGAGAAAGAAATAGCAACCCACTCCAGTATTCTTGCCTGAAAAACCCCGTGAACTGAGGAATCTAGCAGGCTCTAGTCCATTAGGTTGCTGAGTCGGACACACTTAGTGACTAAGCAACAATAACATGAAATGGTGTTTTTAGTCACCTTGTTATACTGCTTTCTGTAAACACACAAACGAGTACCAATACAAGAAGGGTGGCGTTTCAGAGAGGGTAATTGCTAAGTACAATGAAATAAAAAATCAAAATAAAGAGGATCATTCATTGGGATCATTTCATTTTATAATTGTCAAATGCCTTTTTAAAGTAAATTGCAAATATTTGCTGGGAAAACAAAATAAAGTTGGTTGGCTAAGAGTGTGTCCTTATGATATACCTTAATGACTTTAAAAAAACAAAAACCTGTGTCTCTTTTGCTGTCTCGTACACAGGGTTATTGTTACCATCTTTCTAAATTCCATATATATGCGTTATTATACTGTATTGGTGTTTTTCCTTCTGGCTTACTTCACTCTGTATAATAGTCTTATGGACTCTATGGGAGAGGGAAAGGGTGGGAAGATTTGAGAGACTGGCATTGAAACATGTGGGATGTCATGTATGAAACAAGATGCCAGTTCAGGTTCGACGCACGATACTGGATGCTTGGGGCTAGTGCACTGGGACGACCCAGAGGGATGGTATGGGGAGGGAGGAGGGAGGAGGGTTCAGGATGGGGAACACATGTATACCTGTGGCGGATTCATTTTGATATTTGGCAAAACTAATACAATTATGTAAAGTTTAAAAATAAAATACAATTTAAAAAAAATAAAAAAACAAAAACCTAAGGAATGACAGTCTCTAATTGCATTGCTGCTTTCTTTCGTAAATACTGTCAGGAAGTCATAAGAGAGATAGAGCATATAATTTGCAGTTTTCAATATTCATTTCAGGGTTTAGGCTAAGTTTGTGTTTGAGTTCTCGCTGCCTATTGAGAGAGAGTATTAGTCCATATAATAAGACATGTTATTACAAACAAAGTCATTATGATTAGAGTTTTCCTATTTAATGCACATGCTATCAATTAAATCTGATCCTATCCTTAGAGTAAGAGACACTGGTTTCTCTTTTAATTGCCCTTATATTGAACACTGATATGAGGTTTCTTTTGTGGTTAACCATTATCAACAGTATCACTGGATTGACTTTTCCTCCACACAGAACCTGATTTTATGTCATCTTTTATTTCCATAAATCTCCCTGGGCATTTCCCTTTCTGTATCAACAATGAATGTAGCATAACCTTTTTCCTAAAAAGAAAAAAAAAAAAAAGAAAACTTTTAAAAAAGTGTAGCATTCTTTGGTTCTAACTGCCGCACAGAAGGTTTATATATTTTCTTTTCTCTCAGTTTCCCAAACCACTGATACCAAATTCCACAATGATACAATGATACCAGATCATTGTGATGAAATGAGAAATAGATGGAGTGAATTTAATCTCATGAAATAAAAATTACATGTGTACGCAGGGGATTTGTGGAAGTAATTAACCTTCATTTGATAACGAAGAAAATCATGTGTCAAACTTCAGTGCTTTCTGTGTAGCTGTACTTATGGAAACTTTGTAATTAATCAAACCTAGTTCTATGATCCACACTGGAGTTTGTTTCTTTTACCCTGGGGCCACATCCAGCCTGCTACTTGGCAAATAAAGTCTTAGTGGAACCCAGCAACACACATTAGTCTACATACAGTGGAGCTGAGTGGTAGCCATTGAGGTTGTGTGATCTGAAAAGCAGAAAATACTATGAACTTTACAGGAAAAAAAAAAAAAAAACTATTTTGATTCCTAATCTACACAATCTCTTTCAAGAATGTTTTCATTATAGGGTTGTTCTGATGATGAACAAACATTGAGATATGGGAAAAAGTGTTCTCTCAGAACACAGATGACACCCAGTAATTAGTAATATTGATATCAAGAGTCATGGGACAGAGGATGCTGCTATAAAAGCCCAGATAATGAGAGTTCTGGCCCATGGGTTATAGTCTGGTTTGCTGACCTCTCTTCTGAGATGACATCTTTGTTTTAGTGAAGCATTTAGAGTGCGTGGGGGTGGAGTCAGTGGATTCAGCAACACCCCAGAAGCAGTCAGCATGGTGTATCGGTACAGACTGCCTGGCCTTCTGACTGTTCTTTTTTTTTTTTTGGCAGTCGTTCTGATATTGAAGGCAGATAATACTCTCTCTCCATAGGCAGCAAGAACTCAAACACAAACTTAGCCTAAACCCTGAAATGAATATTGAAAACTGCAAGTTATATGCTCTCTCCTGTGACTTCCTGACAGTATTTATGAAAGAAAGCAGCAATGCAATTAAAGACTGTCACTCCTTATGTTTTTCTTTTTTTAAAGGTGTTAAGTTATATCATAAGGACACACTCTTAGCCAACCGACTTTATTTTGTTTTCCAGCAAATATTTGCAATTTACTTTAAAAAGGCATTTGACAATATAAAATGAAATGATCCCAATGAGTGATCCTCTTTATTTTTATTTGATTTTTTAAATTTCACTGTATTTAGCAATTACCCTCTCTGAAACGCCACCCTCCTTGTATTGGTACACGTTTGTGTGTTTGCAGGAAGCAGTAAAAACACCGTTTCATGTTGTTGTTGCTTAGTCTTCTTTTGATGCATAAAAATCAATAATACTGGATCTATGCCCCCGAAAAATGGTGACGATGTTAGAACTTGTGGAATTCCGTCATGGAAAAATTCTTTTTCTAAGTACTATATTCTACTTCTCATTACTTAGCGTGATTCTCGGCCTGAATCAATCCTAATCTGTTTTGCCAGTAAGGTTTTAAAGGTGTCTGAGGGATCCAACAAGCTCTTATTTTGTAATGCCTTACAACCCTAAAAACGGAGGTAACAATGACATTACTAAGAATAATCTTAGCGTATTTTATTTCCTTACCCTCTCTTTGCAGTGAATATTTTTCAAATTGACATGAGTTTTGTTACAAAGAGAAGTGAGAGTCAGGTGTTCAAGGCTAAAAGGAATGCTGCTTTGGTCAGGCAAGATGGGAATCAGTTTGACTTTGCTCCAAGCAGGCAATTAAGGGATGATGAATTAGAATCCCCTCAAAGCAGGAACCCTATTACTCTCAGATATGTCATGCACTCTGAAGTGTAAAATGTCTGATCATAAATAATAATGTCACTAATTGTGTTAAAAAAAAAAAAAACCCTGAAAACAAGTGCTGTTGCTATGTGTAAGTGGCACCATTGACTAAAAAAATATTAACTCATCTCAGATTTTCTGACTGTGGTTCTAAGCATATAATTTTACTTCTAAAATAGTAAAATACAAGTGGAGGGACATGATAATAAGACGGTATCTGTTGCTTTATCCAAAACTTGTTTTAGATTTCAGACATCCTTATCCTCTGAGACAAGGATCACAGTAACTTACTGAAAAATCAAATTGACTGAACTATTATTAAGTTAAAAAAATATACTTGAAATTAATATAAGTATGATATGAATATATGTTATTATGAGACTTGATATTCATTATAAGCATAAGGACTACATATATAAGTATTTTACAGTACGTGTGTCATATGTATTGACTAAATCAATAAATGATTAATGTTTATAACAGATGGGTCTGTTTTAAAATTGGTAATTTTTTTTGAATTGCTAGAATCAATAAAAATATTTTATGTAACATCTTACCCACATTTTTGTCAAGTAAACATGGGCTTACTAAAAAAAAACACATTCTTTAAATGTTTATTCTTATCCACATAATATAACCTTCAAAATTAGTTCTTTGACAAATTTATGATGCCATTATATTCACAAATAATATATTAATAATAATCAATAGATATTCTAGAACATCTGCATCTATCACATTACAGCTTCAATAAATTTTAAAAAACATTTTCTACCAATTTATTGGTATCTGATTGACCTTCAATATTTTTTAAGAGTTGTGTGTTGAATTTGATAAACCTATATATTGCAAAATGAGTACCACCATAGTACTAGCTAACATCTCCAAAATTTTACAACCACAGAGGCTCAGTGAGATTTAAAAAAATATTCTCTACCACAGGACATTTGAGAAAATTATTTTGTTTTTTATCTTAATGAAATGTTTTGCTATTTTAATGCTTTAACAAAATAATTTCACAATAATAATTTTCTTGCAGAGTTGAGAATTTTCTTTCCAGTGGGAAGTTGAAGAAAAGCAAGTTTCAATTATTCCCCTATCCAGAATAATGTAAAGTGTATGTGTTTTGAACAAATCACATTTAATCTTTAGGATAGTCATTCTAGGCATGTATTATTTCCTGCACGCTAATGACAGCAAGTTCGAGACACACATTTTCCCAGCGTTGCCAGAATGGCTCACTTGCCTGCTCTGGATCTGTTCGTGTTCCTACTTTTTTGTTTATATATTTGCCTAGTCACCCATGTTGGGGGCAAACTAATCAGACATAACAAACAAGTACAGAGGTATGCTGGTGGGGAAACATTTTAAAGGCTATGCATTTTATAAATTACACCCAGCTGTCACACAAACATTGTGTGTGTACTTCAAGCAGTGGACTTAAACCCAGCAGTGATCCACATCATAAGTAGCTATGCTCTGTGACAACTTCACTAGACAATTTATAACTAGAAGTATGAGTGACAACATAATACCAGAACATATTCAGGTTTTAGAAACTTTATATAACTTCCAGAACACTAGAGGAGGCTACCCATACAGTATAACATAAGAAAATTCATAATTATTATTTGACAGTGTTTTCTGTATAATTTAATGTGCTGAATAATCCTACTTATTTAAATATTCCTTCTGAGATGCCTCAGGGGCCTTCTGGAGTACTCAAAGTTACTTAGAGAAGAACTTACAGTCTGTTATAATAACCAATTCATTATTCCAGGAAAGCTTTGTTCCCTTAACAGAGACAGAAAAACAAGTTCTAGTCTAGCACAAGATTACTATTAATAACAAAATTCACTTATCTAATTAAAACCAGTCTAATCTTTATCCTGACAATGTACAAAAATATTTTCTCAAAGCTCATTTCTCACAAGCCTTTTATCACTTATTGGATCCATATTAATGTCTCTTATTTTCCCCATACACAAGCAACCAGCTATAGGACAACATTATTCTCTATTTTTTCCTCAATAAAACACCTCTAGTCTTTATACCTGCTCTCTCTGAGAACACATATGCTACTTGCTTCACACTGAAATGTTTCCTTTGTCAATGCAGTAGCTTTAATTGCATACTACAACTTTTAGCCCATTAAAGACCTTAAAACCAAGAAGCAAATGATAGGACTATTATACCAGCAATTTCTTATTGGCAAACTAAAGAACATACTCCATAACCTCTAAAAATGTACATTTTTCTCATAGAAAAATTTCTCTTTAATGTACAAGATGCATGTTTAATGAACCCAAACATCTTTTGAATTTCTACTAATTTACCCAAGGCTGAAGTCCCATGCAAAATGGGCTGCGTTTGTATTCCAAGGATATGATAAGAATGAACTTTAAGCTTTCCCCTAGGCTTCCCTGCTTCACAGGTGGTGCTAGAGGAAAAGAACTCTCCTCCCAATGCAGAAGATGTAAGAGATGCAGGTTCCATCCCTGGGTTGGGAAGATCCCCTGGAGCTCAGCTTTTCCAGATGCATGTTTCTGTTCCACCAAGGTCACCAAGCAGGGGAGAAATAGGGAGGATCCCCCAAACAAATGGTTTGGGTAGCTGCTGGGAATGTGCCCTTAAATGCTCCTTTCAGAACCAGTTCACCAAAAGCAGTGAGTCCCTATTTGGAGAAAGCAATGGCACCCCACTCCAGTACTCTTGCCTGGAAAATCCCATGGACGGAGGAGCCTGATAGGCTACAGTCCATGGGGTTGCTAAGAGTCAGACACGACTGAGTGACTTCACTTTCACTTTTCACTTCCCTGCATTGGAGAATAAAATGGGAACACAGTCCAGTGTTCTTGCCTGGAGAATTCCAGGGACGGGGGTGCCTGGTGGGCTGCTGTCTATGGGGTCAAACAGAGTCGGACACGACTGAAGTGACTTAGCAGCAGCAGCAGCATATTGCCAAAATCCTTAGTTGCTCATTAACTGATAATCTCTTTCTTTAAGAGGTATTTATTATATGTATGTATGTACATACACACATATGTATGTGCATTTATCATGTATGTATGTATGTGCATATTTATTATATATATGTATGAATGTACATACATAGTACAAATGTACATTTAGTACAAATCTCAGTTTAGAATACACGGGCATGTTCCTCTGCTTTGCATACTAATTATATAAACACAGGAGATGCTGCAGCATATAATAAAAAGAATGTACATTTTAATCACTATTTCATACTAAACTGGCATTTTGTTATAACTCAGAAACACCTGTCTTATTCTGACGGAGCTACTAACCACTCTGAGTGTTGTTTTATCATCCCTAATGTGTGCATGACCCTATTAAACTCATAGTTATGAGGATTAAAGTAGATTTATAAAATTCCAGCACAATCTTCACCATATACCTATAGTTCTTGTTATATAAACAGGGCATATAACACAATACTCTGCTGACAAGTTGTTTGAGAATGTAAAACCCTGTATATACCATTCCTAGTACAGTGCCTGAAAAAGAGAAAGTGTTTTCTAAATGGTAGCTATTATGATTCAAGAGCCCTGTCTTACAGCATGGTATTAATTCACTTTAAAAATTTCAGTAATGCTATAAGGAGATTTTGATTATGTTTACTATTTCAAGCAGTATTCTTAGCCTTACAGGGGAAATGAATGATGTAAGGTAAAATTATTGCCTGCAAAGAACACAATACAATTACATTATATATCTCTTATATACATGATGGATATATATATATATATATATATAATAATTGCATATATATACTCCAAGCCAGGCTTCAGCAATACATGAACCATGAACTTGCAGATGTTTAAGCTGGTTTTAGAAAAGACAGAGGAACCAGAAATCAAATTGCCAGAATCTGCCGGATCATCAAAAAAGCAAGAGAGTTCCAGAAAACATCTATTTCTGCTTTATTGACTAAGCCAAAGCCTTTGACTGTGTGGATCATAATAACCTGTGGAAAATTCTGAAAGAGATGGGAATACCAGACCATCTGACCTACCTCTAGAGAAACCTATATACAGGTCAGGAATCAACAGTTATAACTGGACATGGAACAAGAGACTGGTTCCAAATAGGAAAAGGAGTACGTCAAGGCTGTATATTGTCACCCTGCTTATTTAACTTACATGCAAAGTCCATCATGAGAAACGCTGGGCTGGAAGAAACACAAGCTGGAATCAAGATTGCCAGCAGAAATATCAATAACCTCAGAAATGCAGATGACACCACCCTTATGGCAGAAAGTGACGAGGAACTAAAAAGATCTTGATGGAAGTGAAAGAGGAGAGTGAAAAAGTTGGCTTAAACCTCAACATTCAGAAAACTAAGATCATGGCATCTGGTCCCATCACTTGATGGAAAATGATGGGGAAACAGTGGAAACAGTGTCAGACTTTATTTTTTTGGGCTCCAAAATCACTGCAGATGGTGATTGCAGCCATGAAATTAAAAGACGCTTACTCCTTGGAAGGAAAGTTATGACCAACCTAGATAGCATATTAAAAAACAGAGACATTACTTTGCCAACCAAGGTCTGTCTAGTTAAGGTTATGGTTTTTCCAGTGGTCATGTATGGATGTGAGAGTTGGCCTGTGAAGAAAGCTAAGCACCAAAAAATTGATGCATTTGAACTGTAGTGCTGGAACTGATTTACATACATTATACATGTATTCATTTATAGATAGACACTATATATACTGTCTGTCTATAGACAGACACTCAGTCAGGTCCAACCCTTTTACCCCATGGACTGTAGACCGCCAGCTCCTTTGTCCATGGGATTTCTCAGGCAAGAATACAGGAGTGGGTTGCCATTTCCTCCTCCAGGGGATATCCCTGACCCAGGGGTCAAAACCATGTCTCCTATATCTCCTGCATTGGCAGGAAGATTCTTTACCACTGATCCACCTGGGAAACCCAATATATTATATATGTTACTATATATATAGAAATATATATATCGGTTCAGTCGCTCAGTCATGTCCGACCCTTTGGAACCCCGTGAATCAGCACGCCAGGCCTCCCTGTCCATCACCAACTCCCAGAGTTCACCCAAACTCATGTGGATTGAGTCAGTGATGCCATCCAGCCATCTCATCCTCTGTCGTCCCCTTTTCCTCCTGTCCCCAATCCCTCCCAGCATCAGAGTTTTTTCCAATGAGTCAGCTCTTCGCATGAGGTCGCCAAAGTACTGGAGTTTCAGCTTTAGCATCATTCCTTCCAAAGAAATCCCAGGGCTGATCTCCTTCAGAATGGACTGGTTGGATCTCCTTGCAGTCCAAGGACTCTCAAGAGTCTTCTCCAACACCACAGTTCAAAAGCATCAATTCTTCGCATTCAGCTTTCTTCACAGTCCAACTCTCACAACCATACATGACCACTGGAAAAACCATAGCCTTGACTAGATGGACCTTAGTTGGCAAAGTAATGTCTCTGCTTTTTTATATATATAAGTAACTATAATACTATACTATCACTGAGGTGCTATAATAGTATTTTGAGATAGAAATAAAGTTGCTGCTGTTGCAATCTTGAACATTATCCCTTTAGTTCAAAAAATGTGAAATTCTGTAAATTAGTTTTAGTTAATAGTACTTGATTTTTAGGGTTTAATGTTTTATCTTTACAATTTTCCTTCTAGCATAATTAGAATGATTAATGTATTCCAGCAGTATTTTTTGTTTAATAGTACACATATGCACATCTGTATACAAAGTGAGAATAATCTATTGGCAAAATACATCTTCAGCTGTCTCTGATTTGTATTTGCTTTTAGACTTAAAACATAATTCAATTTTATGTGTTCATTTTTAAGGCATGTTAAGGACAAAAAATAAGTAAAACATAACTTCATTTTTACAATAAAGTGTATATTACCTCTTGATATCTTAAGTATTTTAACATATTAGTGATTAGTTTTCTTTTGCCTCTTACAGAAATGCAAATGCATTTAGGGAACATTGTACACTGGAAGTAAAAATAATCAAAATCCAGATAGGTTAGTAAAGGGGTCCTGTGTAGAAGATTCAAGTCAATTATAATAGTAGAATAATACTAGGTCTTTCTTCCATAAGAAACCAAGTATATTTATCAGGTGTTCACTTCAGTAGAATTAGGTATTTATTTTGTCTCCTTTTGTATTCTAAACCATTTTTGCTATAGAATATAAGTGGTAGAAATGTGACAGCTATGCTAAGTGAGGATGACAACAGGGTAAAGGACAAGGAGAAAGCCTTTCGTAATTTAATTTTAAGTAGTACCATCATTTATTTTCAGTTGGCATTCAATTTTCAATACATTCACTTTAAAATACATTACTGTTTAGATTTCAATGTTATGGTAATTTTGGAGTTGACTTAGCTTTTCTCAGATTCACAGATATGAGGCATATTAATGCACATGAGTTCCAGATGACAAATGGTGCTTGAAGTTTCCAGGTCTGCTAATTCATTTTTTATTATAACATGGATGTCTCCTGAAATACAAATGGCATTTGCCTAGTCAAACGGTCATCTGATTTAAACATACAATGTGATGCTTCACTGATGTTTGAACTTTGGAGTCATTTCAAATTCATTGATAATAGTCCTTATAAAGGCCATGTTCTCTTAGAATGAAATAAACTAAGAGACTGTATCATCTGCTTCTCAGGAACAAGGTTTCTTTAATGCATTTAATTTATGGAAAGTATTTGGAGTTAATTTAGCACTAACCTTTGCAATCACTTACATTTTCAAAACCAAGTTTAAAAAGGCGAGATTGTATTGTGTCAAAGGATTCCAATTACATTAGTTGTCTTGAATCTTCAGTTCAGTTCAGTTCAGTTGCTCAGTCGTATCCAACTCTTTCCGATCCCATGAACCGCAGCACGCCAGGCCTTCCTGTCCATCACCAACTCCCGGAGTTCACCCAAACTCATATGCATTGAGTCGGTGATGCCATCCAGCCATCTCATCCTCTGTCGTCCCCTTCTCCTCTTGCCCCCAATCCCTCCCAGCATCAGAGTCTTTCCCAATGAGTCAACTCCTTGCATGAGGTGGCCAAAGTATTGGAGTTTCAGCTTCAGCATCATTCCTTCCAAAGAAATCCCAGGGCTGATCTCCTTCAGAATAGACTGGTTGGATCTCCTTGCAGTCCAAGGGACTCTGCAAGAGTCTTCTCCAACACCACAGTTCAAAAGCATCAATTCTTTGGCACTCAGCTTTCTTCACAGTCCAACTCTCACATCCATACGTGACCACTGGAAAAACCATGGCCTTGACTAGACAGACTTTTGTTGGCAAAGTAATGTCTCTGCGTTTTAATATGCTATCTAAGTTGGTCATAACTTGCCTTCCAAGGAGTAAGTTTTTGACAAGAAAAAAAAATTGGTAGCTATTAATGTCCGTTAAAAAAAAATGACAGTTACTCAATGTAAACTTAGATTTTAAAAATAGATTCAATTTTTCACTCAGCATCCAAATCATCTTGAGATTGAGAAAATATATAGTTTTTCAAAAACTTTTACTGTTTATTTTTATGCCAAAATTTATTTTTATGTATTTAAAAATTCCTTATATAACTTAAAAAATTATTGCTATCCCTAATACAGTTAAAAAGACAAAAATCATTTATTTAATTTTTTTTTTTTACTCATACTTCTTGAAATTCTTACAGAATTCTGATTTTCTTAATTGTTTTAAGTTCCTTCTTGAGTGTTAGAATGACATCAAACACTATCACACTATGAATTCACTAAGATCCAGTCCTGCCCCTGAAACAAGGCTCGGCTGTGATTATTGGTCTCTTGAGATCATAAACCAATAAAACTGACTAAATGTCAATTTGCTTTTTATTATCATCATGGTTCTAAATAATCAAAAATACACTATTCCTGCTTGAAATAATCCTTAGTTTGTATAACCTCTAAATGTTTGCTGAATTACAGGTGAGTTTTAATAATACATTTTTAAGTTTCATATTTTAAGCTTTAGCTTATTTTATTAAATGTATTTAATAAATATTATATGCTATGAGGAAACTAATCTGAAAAAATCCTAGTGATATAGTTGACTGTCACACCTAGGGACTTGGCTACATATGTTGCAGGAAGGGGGACCCCCTCCAGGGCCCGAAACTGGGCTCTTGTCTAACACACAGAAATGAATTGTCTGAGGAGACACATGTGCTGACAAAGCAAGAGATTTTTGGGGAACGGGCACTCAGGTGGAGAGCAGTAGGGTGAGGGAACCCAGGAGAACAGCTCTGCCACATGGCTTGCAGTCTCTAGTTTTATGGTGATGGGATTAGTTTCCAGGTTGTCTTTAGCCAATCATTCTGACTCAAAGTCCTTTCTGGTGGTGCACACCTTGTTCAGCCAAGATGGATACCAGAGAGGATTCTGGGAGGTGGTCGGACATGTGGTGTCTCCTTTTGACCTTTTCTGAACTCTTCCGGTTGGTGGTGGCTTATTAGTTCCCTATTCCTTACCAAGACCTCCTGTTGTAAAACAACTCATGCAAATGGTTACTATGGTGCCTGGCCAGGGTGGGCAGTTTCAGTCAGTGTGCTTCCTCTTACACATACATTATTTTGAAAGTTTATAATATTTCAAAAATATTTGAACTTTTGGGGGGCAGATTTTGTGTTTTCAAGCTTGGTCATATCATATATTCTTACATTTAGACCTTAGATTTATAATAAACAATAGCCCAATGGTTGTGTAAATAGAACTGGAATTAATTTAATTATATTATTATAAGGACCATTTGAAATGATTATTTCAGTTACATTCCTTAGAATTTGTTAAATTATTTTTTAAAAGTTTAAGGGTATACTTTTATTTATGACATTTTAAACTATTTATACATCTGTTGCATCATGTGTAAGAAACTTTTGAAGTTAAGCTTTATAAAAAATATTATTCAATAAAGTGCAAACTAGCAGTAACGAATGTGGTTAAAATATTTATTGAAAGGGATATGCAAACCAATCCATTTTCACAAAGTCCTTGATAAAATGACAGAAACTAAAGCTCTTAAACATGAACTTGAATGTTGCTACTCATTACTGTAGGAGAGTAATATTTAAGTATAATTTTATTTTAAAAAGATTTATGGTATTAAAATATTAATCTATTAATTTTCCCTTTTTTTGTACAGTAATATATATTTTTATTTACCTGATCATATATAAAGTAAAACATAAGAAGTTTGACTGATTCTTTTCTGCCCACTCATTATTGTTTATTGCACTGTATGATTATAATGAAAAATAATTTTGTTCCATAGAGGAGGAAGTGTCAAAAAAAGTTATTCTCTACAGTAAAACATGCTTCGTATACTGTTGATAGAAATATAAAAGAAAGTCTGGAAGATAACTATAAGGAAAAAAAAAACTCAGCAACTTGCTTAAGAAGTAGATGCCTGCCTGATTTTTCTTTGTTTTTCCTTTGTATTTCAAATGAATTATAAAGCCTACATGGAGTATTCTTATTTACAATACCTCTGTAGGTGAAAGAAAAAAATGAGAGAAAGAGGTAAATGCCCTATAATTTGATTAGCAAATAATTATGCTAACTTTTATGAACTATTATTAGTTTTACATTTCTAATAAGTCAACATATACATTATTTGAACACCATGAATTTTAAGTTTCCTCACTCTTACCCCTTTTCAGGTGACAGTAAAATGAAAACAGTGGTGAAGAAAAAGTATATTTTACAACTGAAAAGATGGCAGTTCAAATCCAGATTTCAAACAAGTGGGAAGCAAAGTTCCTGTATTGTCTAAACTGGTAACATTGAAATAATATTTTAGTTAATGTACAAGTTTGCTATGAGATAACATATAAGAAGGTACTAGGATAGAAATTTGAATTCCCCTTTTTTTTTCCCCAAAAATTAACACACCTGCTATTCTTACATTTAAATATATACTTATTAAATCATTATATGTTTCCTTTAATATATTATATTAAGAGCCTATATATTACATATTAAGTTTGACACAATTAAATCTTTTTGCAATTTTTCTTAATAAGTTAGAAACAAATGTTTTATCCATTCTCAACACCATCCATAAATCAGAAAATGTTTCTATCTATGTTATAATAGATAAAGCAAGGGAACTCCTTTTTATGCAAATATGTAGTTTTTATACATTCATATTTTAGGATATAATTTAAGAAATGAAAAATAATAATTGAAATTAACTTCCAAATGCAGTCTGTGAAATTAAGGTACTATAAATTCTGATGATATAAATACATAGCATTTACTTGTAGCTACCTATATGAAATAGTTTTCCAAAGTACTAATAAGAACTCAAGCAAGTATTGCACTCCCTTTAAATAGCAGGTTTTTTAATTGATGCTTTGTCACATATAAGGAAGAAACCATTGCATTACTCAAATATCCACAATTTGCTGAAAGATTCATTTTTAAAACCATCATCATCAAGAACAACAAAAACAAGAAAGGCAAGAAGAACTTAAGTCCAGACTATAGATTATTCAATGAAAGCAACTTGATGGTAGTGACTATAAGAGATTATTGCACTGTTAAATCTCCATTCAAAATGCATATTTATATTTTTCAATTGGATAAATATATATTAATCTTCAAAAGTAAAACTGGTTAAAGAAACTTTCATTATGCATTAAATTAAAAAAAAAAAGGGAAGATACCAGTTATTCTTTCAGAGACAATTTAAAGGCTGAAGAAGTTGATAGCAATGGCTTATTGAGATTTTATTTCAAATATAATTCTGATTTGGAAAGGTAAGATTAACTGATCTCCTAAATGTGTAGCATAGAAAAAGTAGTTGTTCACAGTCTATTTTTCCATTCATAAAATGAGATTTGATGTGACAGCTCACGTTTTATGGTTTTGTGAGATATAATAAGTAAGGAATATTTAAAAATTGACAACATTTTTAGTAAAAATTAGGGTAGATAAGCTGACTGTAAAACAAATTCAATCAGACTAAGTAGGCTCTGCAACAGTTGGACATAGTCTAAGATCCAATATTAAAAATTCTCTCTTTGAATGTCATTTCAGGTTAGAAGCTATATTATTATGAAATGCATTCCAAACACACATTTTTTTAAACTAGACTATAAATTTAATATAGCCAATTCTACAGTTCTTAATTTATGAGTGGATGCTAAAATGTTGTTCCCCTTTAGGGGAATTATTCCAAGCTTTACAACTTTCATGTTTATTTTGCAATTGGTTTAATTTCAGTTAAGAACTCTCTAATTTTGTTCCATTGTCACAGGAAAATTATAAAATGTGGGCAATAACTAAGTAGTCTTGTTTCTGACAAAAAAGTTAAACTTGAATTTTCCAGTTCCCCACAAGTGCTTCTATGTGCTCTGTCATATACAATATGAAGATAAGTGATAAATATAAATATTCTGTAGGAAACTTTCAGGCACATTCCATTATTTTATGTAATATGACTGATAGGTAAACTTTTAATACAGTCAGTTTTGAAGCCTATGTGTTGTTGAAATGGAGCAGGACTCTATGGTCCTCCCCCATCTCCATTTCTTCCTTTGCCTTTTGTCTGTAGAAAAATTTTAGTAAAAGAAGAAACTTAATGAAAGAGGTAAAAAAAAATGTAGAGCAAAGGAAAACAAACAGGGCAAAATAATAATAATTTAATCAATATGATATGTTAGTTCCTCAATCATGTATGACTCTTTACAACCCTATGGATTGTAACCCGCCAGGCCCCTCTGTCCATGGGGATTCTCCAGGCAAAAATACTGGAGTAGGTTGCCATTTGCTTCTCCAGGGATCTTCTCATACCAGAGATCAAACCCAGGTCTCCCACACTGTAGTCAGATTCTTTACTGTCTGAGCCAACAGTTCAGTTCAGTTCAGTTGCTCAGTCATGTCCAATTCTTTGAGATGCATGGACTGCAGCACACAGGGCATCCCTGTCCATCACCAACTCCTGGAGCATATTCAAACTCATGTCCATCGAGTCAGTGATGCCATCCAACCGTCTCATCCTCTTTCGTTCCCTTCTCCTCCCACCTTCAATCTTTCCAAGGATTGGGGTCTTATCCAATGAGTCATTTGTTTGCTTCAGGTGGCCAAAGTATTGCAGTTTCAGCTTCAGCATCAGTCTTTCCAATGAATATTCAGGACTGATTTCCTTTAGGATGGACTGATTGGATTTCTTTGCAGTCCAAAGGACTCTCAAAAGTCTTCTCCAACACCACAGTTCAAAAGTATCAATTCTTTGGCATTAAGCTTTCTTTATAGTCCAACTCTCACATCCATACATGACTACTAGAAAAACCATAGCTTTGACTAGATGGAACTTTGTTGGCAAAGTACTGTCTCTGCTTTTTAATATGCTGTCTAGGTTGGTCATAACTTTTCTTCCAAGGAGTAATCGTCTTTTAATTTCATGGCTGCAGTCACCATCTGCAGTGATTTTGGAGCCCCAAAAATAAAGTCTGACACTGTTTCCACTGTTTCCCCATCTATTTCCCATGATGTGATAGGACCAGAGGCCATGATCTTAGTTTTCTGAATGTTGAGCTTTAAGCCAACTTTTTCACTCTCCTCTTTCACTTTCATCAGGAGACTCTTTAGTTCTTCTTTGCTTTCTGCCATAAGGGTGGTGTCATCTGCATATCTGAGGTTATAGATATTTCTCCCAGCAATCTTGATTCCAGCTTGTGCTTCATCCAGCCCAGCATTTATCATGATGTACTCTGCATATAAGTTAAATAAGCAGGGTGACAATATACAGCCTCGATGTACTTCTTTCCCGATTTGGAACCAGTCTGTTGTTCCATGTCTGGTTCCAACTGTTTCTTCTTGACCTGCATACAGATTTTTCAGGAGGCAGGTGAGGTGATCTGGTATTCCCATCTCTGTAAGAATTCCAGGGAAGCCCATCATTTAGTCATTTAAACAAAGTCACCAACCTTTAGTTTCTCCTCAATGTGCTTCCCCTGTGTCTCAGCTTGTAAAGAATCCACCTGCAATGTAGGAGACCTGGGTTCCATCCCTGGGTTGGAAAGATCCCCTGGAGAAGGGAAAGGCTACCCACTCCAGTATTCTGGCCTGGAGAATTCCATGGATGTAGAGTCCATGGGGTCACAAAGGGTTGGACATGACTGAACGACTTTCACTCACTTCACAAGGCCTATACATAATATACTGAGGCATGTCCTCTCAGCTGTTTTGTAAATAATTAAACCCTTGCCAGGTGGAAGAAGTTAACTACATGGTGTCCAGACAGTAGCCACGATGCAAGCTGCCACAATTCTGAGAAGTGACCTCACAGAAATGGAAACAATTCAACTCTGGAACTGAAGATTAAGTGTCCTTAAAACCATCAAGATGACCTGATCAGACTACCTCATGGAAAATTTCAAACGTGGACCATGCTGTTTCTTCATGTAGCCCCCTCCTTCTGCTTTTCTACTTATACACCCCAAGATCAGATCAGATCAGATCATTCGCTCAGTCGTGTCTGACTCTTTGTGACCCCATGAATCCAAGCACGCCAGGCCTCCCTATCCATCACCAACTCCCAGAGTTCACTGAGACTCATGTCCATTGAGTCAGTGATGCCATCCAGCCATCTCATCCTCTGTCGTCCCCTTCTCCTCTTGCCCCCAATCCCTCCCAGCATCAGAGTCTTTTCCAATGAGTCAACTCTTTGCATGAGGTGGCCAAAGTACTGGAGTTTCAGCTTTAGCATCATTCCTTCCAAAGAAATCCCAGGGCTGATCTCCTTCAGAATGGACTGGTTGGATCTCCTTGCAGTCCAAGGGACTCTCAAGAGTCTTCTCCAACACCACAGTTCAAAAGCATCAATTCTTCAGTGCTCAACCTTCTTCACAGTCCAACTCTCACATCCATACATGACCACAGGAAAAACCATAGCCTTGACTAGATGAACCTTTGTTGGCAAGGTAATGTCTCTGCTTTTGAATATGCTATCTAGGTTGGTCATAACTTTCCTTCCAAGGAGTAAGTGTCTTTTAATTTCATGGCTGCAGTCACCATCTGTAGTGATTTTGGAGCCCAGAAAAATAAAGTCTGACACTGTTTCCACTGTTTCCGCATATATTTCCCATGAAGTGATGGGACCGGATGCCATGATCTTCGTTTTCTGAATGTTGAGCTTTAAGCCAACTTTTTCACTCTACACCCCAGACTCCCCTTTAAAAGTTCTTGTCCACTGACTGTTGGCAGTGGGATAGGAGAGTAGGCCTTTGGGCACGAGTTCCCCTCAACACACATAGGTTGCCAGCCTCCAGAATAAAGAAATTTTTTCTTTCCACCAACCTTGCCTCTTGGGTGTTAGCTTCAAAGTGGAAAGCTTTTGGTAACCTTATGTTTAATTTAATATATATTATAGATTGATCTATAGTGAGTATAAATGTATTCTCTCTATATTTATATATAGAGAGAGATTATAAATATATCATCTATAAAGACCTACATAGCTTACCAGTCTCCTCTGTCCATGGAATTCTCCAGGAAAAATTACTGGAGTGGGTTTCCATTCTCTTCTCCAGGGCATCTTCCTAACCCAGGGATCCAACTCAGGTCTCTTGCATTTCAGGAAGATTCTTTACGATCTGAGCCACCAGGGAGGCCCAAAGGTTGTGTGTGTGTGTGTGTGTGTGTGTGTGTGTGTGTGTGTGTGTGTACTATAATTGAATATAATCCTGTTGCTTCCATAGCATTTCAGCTAATGATTGATTCATTGACCTGCTATGGGACTTCTTTCTTTCTTTCTTATATTATTGTTGGTTGCTTATAGATATATTCAGCTATAGATCTGAAATTCTTTGGGTGGAACCTCCCCTAAGATTTAAAGCACCCAGTGCAAGAGTACAAATAAAGGCACCTATACTTGTATTACTAAATATTAAAAAGTTACAAAAATCAAGCTAACTTTCTATTAAATAGACCTTGATCTAGCCTCATAAGTAGATAACTGGAACTTCATAATGATTTGAAAGGTCAAATATTAAGTAAACATTATAGGATTCCCAGTGGGAATTGGAGCATAGAAAATTGGAATTTTTTTAATGCTTCTACCTCATACTTTTTATAATTTTAATTTTTGATTACTTAAGCCTATTATATTTTTCTACATTTACTCCTTTGTTTGCCTTTCCTACTGTTCTTTTCACCTTGCAGTTAATCTTTAATGTATATAAATCTTCTCTATCTACCTCTATTTAACTTTGCATATCTATTCTTTCTTTCTTTTCTTTCTTCTATTTGTTAGTTTTGTTTTCATTGCTTTATTCCCACTTGGCACCTTGATTTAATTTTGTTTTTCAGTTTCTGCTTAAGTTAGTTTTGTTCTTGACTGGTAAATATAATTTTTTGTTTTCTTTGTTCACCAGGTCAATCTACTGTACTTTATTTTTGCTGGACTGTTTTCACTTTGCTCAAGGATGTATATGTTTATGTGTATATTCCATTATTTTACTTATTATTTGCCTGATTTTGTAACTGCCATTTGTCTGGGGTTCATCTTTGATTTCTCTTATTTGGATATTTATTTTAATCTCACTTAAAGCCATAACAAACCACTTGTGGAATCTTCCTTTCTGACCAAAGATCAAGCCCCGAGCCTTTGGAGTAGGAGCACTGACTCCAAGACCCTAGACCTAGAACTAACCCTGCTGCTGCTAAGTCGCTTCAGTTGTGTCCGACTCTGTGAGACCCCATAGACAGCAGCCCACTAGGCTCCACCGTCCCTGGGACTCTCCAGGCAAGAACACTGGAGTGGGTGAACTAACCCTAGGGAGTACCAAATAGTGAAAACTCACACAAAGGAAACCGCTTGAATACAAGACCCTGCATCACTCAACCACCAGTAGCACCCTGTGCAGGACGCCTCATCTAAACAACAAACAAAACAATAATACAAACCCAATCGTCAGCAGACAGGATTACCACCTCACACAGCATTGCCTTTCATAGGAAAACAAGCAAACAAACAAAAACGCAGAACAAATTTCACCCTATATGAAGCTCACACAAACCACTAGACCAATCTTAGGAGTGAAGAAACCAAAAGGAAGAAAGAATTCAACCTTTTTCAAAGAAAGAATTCAACTTTCCTTGAAGCCTTGTAAGGAGAACTCAAACACAATAACTTTTAAAAAATAATGAAAAGGCAGAGAAATACTGCACAAATGAAGAAACAAACTAGAAACACAGAAGTCCAAATAAATGAAGAGGAAATAAGCAATCTACCTGAAAAAGAATTCAGAATAATGATAGTAAAGATGATCAAAAACCTTGAAAACAAAGTTGAGAAAATGCAATAATCAATTAACAAAGGCCTAGAAGAATTAAAGAATAAACATACAGAGACAAATAACACAATTACTGAAATTAAAAATACTCTAGAAGGAATCAATAGCAAACTAGCTGAAGCAGAACGAATCAATGAGGTGGAAGATGAAGTGGTGGAAATAACTTCTGAAGAGTAGAATAAAGTAAAAAGAATCAAAAGAGGTGAGGACAGTCTCAGAGACCTCTGGGAGCATATCAAACACACCAACATTAAAATTTTAGGGGTCCCACCAGGAGAAGAGAAAAAGAAAGAGTATGAGTAAGATTTTTAATTAATTTATTTATTTTAATTGGAGGCTAATTACTTTACAATTTTTTTTGCCATATATTGACATAAATATATATATTTTTTGCCATATATTGACACAAATCAGCCATTGTTGTACATGTGTCCCCCATCCTGAACCCCTCTCCTACCTCCCTCCCCATCCCATCCCTCAGGGTCATCCCAGTGCACTGGCCCTGAGTGCCATGTCTCATACATCAAACCTGGACTGAGGATCTATTTCACATGTGGTAATATACATGTTTCAATGCCATTCTCTCAAATCATCCCACTTTCTCATTCTCCCACAGAGTCCAAAAGTCAGTTCTTTACATTTGTGTCTGTTCTGCTGTCTCACACGTAGGGTCACCATTATCATCTTTATAAATTCCATATATATGTGTTAATATACCATACTGGTGTTTTTCTTTCTGACTTACTTCACTCTCTATAACAGGCTCCAGTTTCATCCATCTCATTATAACTGATTCAAATGCATTCTTTTTAATAGCTGAGTAATATTCCATGGTGCATATGTACCACTACTTTCTTAACGATTCATCTGTCAGTGGACATTTAGGTTGCTTCCATGTCCTAGCTATTGTAAACAGTGTTGCAATGAATATTGGGGTACACGTCTCTTTCAGTTCTGGTGTCCTTGGTGGGTATGCCCAGCAGTTGCATTGCTGGGTTTTATGGCAGTTCAATTTCAGTTGTTTTTCTTTGTTTTTTTTTTTTTTTTTAAGGTATCTCCACCCTGTTCTCCATAGTGGTTGTACTAATTTGCATTCCCACCAACAGTGTAAGAGGGTTCCCTTTTCTCTGCACCCTCTCCAACATTTATTGTTTGTAGACTTTTTGATAGCAGCCATTCTGGCCAGCATGAGATGGTACCACATTGTGGTTTTGATTTGCATTTCTCTGATAATGAGTGATGTTGAGCATCTTTTCATGTGTTTGTTAGCCATCTGTATGTCTTCTTTGGAGAAATGTCTGTTTAGTTCCTTGGCCCATTTTTTGATTGGGTCGTTTGTTTTTTCTGGAATTGAGCTGCAGGAGCTGCTTGTGTATTTTTGAGATTAATTCTTTGTCAGTTACTTTGTTTGCTATTATTTTCTCCTATGCTGGAGGTGGTCTTTTGACCTTGCTTATAGTTTCCTTTGTTGTGCAAAAGCTTTTAAGTTTAATTAGGCCCCATTTGTTTATTTTTGCTTTTATTTCCATTACTCTGGGAGATAGGTCATAGAGGGTCCTGCTATGATTTATGTCAGAGAGTGTTTTGCCTATGTTTTCCTGTAGGAATTTTGTAGTTTCTGGTCTTACATTTAGATCTTTAATCCATTTTGAGTTTATTTTTTTGTATGGTATTAGGAAGTGATCTAATTTCATTCTTTCACAGGTGGTTGGCCAGTTTTCCCAGCACCACTTGTTAAAGACATTGTCTTTTCTCCCTTGTATATTCTTCCCTGCTTTGTCAAAGATAAGGTGTCCGTAGGTACATGGATTTATCTATGGGCTTTCTATTTTGTTCCATTGATCTATATATTTCTGTCTTTGTGCCAGTACCATACTGTCTTGTTGGCTGTAGCTATGTGGTATAGTTTGAAGTCAGGCAGGTTGATTCCTCCAGTTCCATTCTTCTTTCTCAAGATTGCTTTGGCTAATCAAAGTTTTATGTATTTCCATACAAACTGTGAAATTATTTGTTCTAGTTCTGTGAAAAATACTGTTGGTAGCTTGATAGGGATTTCATTGAATCTATAGATTGCTTTGGGTAGTATATTCATTTTAATTATATTGATTCTTCCAATCCATGAACATGGTATATTTCTCCATCTATTTGTGTCATTTTTTATTTATTTCACCAGTGTTTTGTAGCTTTCTATTTATAGGTCTTCTGTTTCTTTTATTTTATTTTTAAACTTTACATAATTGTATTAGTTTTGCCAAATATCAAAATGAATCCATCACAGGTATACATGTGCTCCCCATCCTGAACCCTCCTCCCTCCTCCCTCCCCATACCATCCCTCTGGGTCGTCCCAGTGCACTAGCCCCAAGCATCCAGTATCGTGCATTGAACCTGGACTGGCATCTCGTTTCATATATGATATTTTACATGTTTCAATGCCATTCTCCCAAATCTTCCCACCCTCTCCCTCTCCCACAGAGTCCATAAGATCTGTTTCTTTAAGTAGATTTATTCCTAAGTATTTTATTCTCTTTATTGCAATGGTGAATGGAATTTTTTCTTTAATTTCTCTTTCTGTTTTCTCATTATTAGTGTATAAGAATGCAAGGGATTTCTGTGTTAATTTTATATTCTGCAATTTTACTATATTCATTGCTTAGCTATAGTAATTTTCTGGTGGTCTTCAGGGTTTTCTATTATGTAGAAGATCATGCCATCTGCAAACAGTGAGAGTTTTACTTCTTTTCCAAACTGTATTCCTTTTATTCCATTTCTTCTCTGATTGCTGTGGCTAAAACTTCCAAAACTATGTTGAATAGTAGTGGTGAGAGTGGGCACCCTTGTCTTGTTCCTGACTTTAGGGGAAATGCTTTCAATTTTTCACCATTGAGGATAATGTTTTCTGTGGGTTTATCATATATGGCTTTTATTATGTTGAGGTATGTTCCTTCTTTGCCTGCTTTCTGGAGGGTTTTTCATCATAAATGGATGTTGAATTTTGTCAAAAGCTTTCTCTGCATCTATTGAGATAATCATATTGTTTTTATTTTCCAATTTGTTAATGTAGTGTATCAAATTGATTGATTTGTGAATTTTGAAGAATCCTTGCATCCCTGTGTTTAAAGCCCACTTGGTCATGATGTATGATCTTTTAAATATGTTGTTGGATTCTGTTTGCTAGAATTTTGTTAAGGATTTTTACATCTATGTTCATCAGTTATATTGGCCTGTAGTTTTCTTTTTTTGTGGCATCTTTTTCTGGTTTTGATATTAGGGTGATGGTGGCCTTATAGAATAAGTTTGGAAGTTTACCTTCCTCTGCAATTTTCTGGAAGAGTTTGAGTAGAATAGGTGTTAGCTCTTCTCTAAATTTTTGGTAGAATTCACTTTTGAAGCCATCTGGACCTGGGCTTTTGTTTGCTGGAAGATTTTTGATTACAGTTTTGACTCCCATGCTTGTGATTGGTCTGTTAAGATTTTCTATTTCTTCCTGGTTCAGTTTTGGAAGGCTATACTTTTCTAATAATTCATCCATTTCTTTCAAATTGTCCATTTTATTGGCATATAGTTGGTGACAGTAGTCTCTTATAATCCTTTGTATTTCTGTGTTGTCTGTTGTGATTTTTCCATTTTCATTTCTAATTTTGTTGATTTGATTTTTCTCCCTTTTTTTCTTCATGAGTCTGGGTAATAGTTTGTCTATTTTATTTATGTTTTCAAAGAACCAGCTTTTAGTTTGGCTGATTTTTGCTATAGTCTCCTTTGTTTCCTTTTCATTTATTTCTGCCCTAATTTTTGATTTCTTTCCTTCTACTAACCCTGGTGTTCTTCATTTATTCTTTTTCTAGTTGCTTTTGATGTAAAGTTAGGTTATTTATTTGATTTTTTTTTCTTGTTTCTTGAGGTAAGCTTGTATTGCTATGAACTTTCCCCTTAGCACTGCTTTTATGGAATCCCATAGGTTTTGGGTTGTTGTGTTTTCATTTTCATTCAGTTCTATGCCTATTTTGATTTCTTTTCTGATTTCTGTGATTTGTCAGTTATTCAGAAGTGTGTTGTTTAACCTCCATTATGTTTGCATTTTTAATAGCTTTTTTCCTGTAGTTGACATCTAATCTTACTTCATTGTGATCAGAAAAGATGCTTGAAATGATTTTTGAATTTACCAAGGCTAGATATATGGCCCAGGATGTGATCTATCTTGGGGAATGTTCCATCTTACCTTGAGAAAAAGGTGAAATTCATTGTTTGGGGGTGAAATGTCCTATAGATATTAATTCTAACTGTTCCATTATATCATTTAAATTTTGTGTTTCCTTGCTAATTTCTGTTTAGTTGATCTATACATAGGTGTGAGTGGGGTATTAAAGTCTCCCACTATTATTGTGCTACTGTTAATTTCCCCTTTCACACTTGTTAACATTTGCCATACATATTGCAGTGCTCCTATGTTGTGTGCATATATATTTATAATTGTTATATCCTTTTTTTTGGATTGATCCTTTGATCATTATGTAGTGTCCTTTTTTGTCTCTTTTCAAGGCCTTTATTTCAAAGTCTATTTTTCCTGATATGAGTATTGCTACTCCTGCTTTCTTTTGGTCTCTATTTGCATGAAATATCTTTTTCCAGCCCTTCATTTCCAGTCTATATGTGTCTCTTGTTTTGAGGTGGGTCTCTTGTAGACAACATACATAGGGATCTTATTTTTGTATCCATTCAGCCAATCTGTCTTTGGTTGGGGCATTCAACCCATTTACATTTAAGATAATTATTGATAAGTATGATCACATTGCTATTTGCTTTTTTGTTTTGGTTTTGGGTTTATAAACCTTTTCTGTGTTTCCTGTCTAGAGAAGAGCCTTTAGCATATGTTGAAGAGCTGATTTGGTGGTGCTGAATTCTTTCAGCTTTTGCTGAAATCAAAAGCAAAAGCTTTTGATTTCTCTTTCATATTTGAATGAGATCCTTGCTGGGTATAGTAATCTGGATTGTAGGTTTTTCTCTTTCACCACTTTAAGTATGTCCTGCCATTCCCTTCTGGCCTTAAAAGTTTCTATTGAAAGATCAGCTGTTATCCTTATGGAAATCCCCTTGTGTGCTATATGTTGCTTTCCCCTTGCTGTTTTTAATATTTGTTGTGTGTGTGTGTGTGTGTGTGTTTGATACTCATTAATTTGATTAATATGTGTCTTGGGGTGTTTCACCTGGGTTTATCCTGTTTGGGACTCTCTGGGTTCTTGGACTTGGGTGGCTATTTCCTTCCCCATTTTAGGGAAGTTTTCAACTAATATCCCCTCAGGTATTTTCTCGTGGCCTTTCTTTTGGTCTTCTTCTTCTGGGACTCCTATGATTCAAATGTTGGGGCATTTAACATTGTCCCAGAGATCTCAGAGGTTGTCCTCATTTCTTTTAATTATTTTTTCTTTTTTCCTCTCTGCTTCATTTATTTTCACCATTCTATCTGCCACCTCACTTATCCTATCTTCTGCCTCAGTTATTCTACTGTTGGTTCCCTCCAGAGTGCTTTTGATCTCAGTTACTGCATTATCCATTATTGATTGACTCTTTTTTACTTCTTCCTAGGTCCTTGTTAAACATTTCTTGCATATTCACAATTCTTGTCTCTAGTCTATTTATCTGTAACTCCATTTTGTTTTCAAGATTTTGGATCATCTTCACTATCTTTATTCTGAATTCTTTTTCAGGTAGACTCCCTATCCTCTCCTCTTTTGTTTGGTTTGATGGGCATTTATCATGTTCCTTTAACTGCTGCTCTGCCTTTTCAGTTTGTTTAGATTGATGTGTTTGGGGTGGCCTTTCTGTATGCTGGAAGTTTGTGGTTCTCTTTTATTGTGGAGGTTGCTCCCTGTGGGTGGGGTTGGACTAGTGGCTTGTCAAGTTTTCCTGGTTAGGGAAGCTCTCGTCTGTGTTCTGGTGTGTGGGGCTGGATCTCCTCTCTCTGGAGTGCAAAGACGTGTCAAGTAGTGAGTTTTGAAGTGTCTATGGGTGTGTTGTGACTTTGGGCAGCCTGTATTTTAATGCTTAGGGCTGCATTCCTGGCGAATTAGCATGTTATGTCTTGCTCTGGAACTTGTTGGTTCCTGAGTGGAGCTTGGTTTCAGTTTAAGTATGGAGGCTTTTGGATGAGTTCTTTTCAATTAATGTTCCCTGGAGTCAGGAGTTCACTGACGTTCTCAAGTTTTGGATTTAAGCCTCCTGCCTCTGGCTTTCAGTCTTATACTTACAGTAGCCTCAAGACTTCTCCATCCATACAGGTTAATGGTGAAAAAATTGTCCACAATGAGGGACACCCAGAGAGGTTCACAGTGTTACATGGAGAAGAGAAGAGGAAGTAGGGAGATAGAGGTGACCAGGAGGAGAAGAGGAGAGTCAAAAAGGGAGAGACCAATCTAGCCAGTAATCAGTTCCCTAAGTGTTCTCCACAACCCAGAACCCTCAGAGAAATTCACAGAGTTACATAGAGAAGAAAAGTGGGAGAGAGGAGATAGAGGTGACTGGGGGAGAAAAGGGAGAGTCAAAAGGGGAGAGCGCAATCAAGCCAATAATCACACCTCTATGTAAAAATAGGTGCTGAAGATTAGATTCTTAAAGGTACAAAATTGATAACAAATACCAAGAAGCAAATATTGAAAATCTAGAGTAGAGGTTAGACTCAAAAATACAATATTAAAAATACAAAACAAAATCAATCACAAAAATTATAAAATATATACATGTATGAAATTTGCTTTAAAAATAGCATCTTTTTGGCAAGATAATATTAGGTTATTAAAATGAAAATTAAAGGAGTAATAAAGAACTTAAAATTTTTAAAAATTTAAAAATGATAATAGTAAAAATGTCTTATCTGGAGCTGTTAAGGGCAGTGTGGGGTCAGTTCAGTTTCAGATATTTCCTTGTTCCAGCTTATACGTCTTCTCAAGGTCTATAGGCCCTTTCCAATGCTTAGTCAGTGCTAACTACAGGATTTTAAACTGTTGCACCTGTCACTTCCAGAGCAGTTCCCTCTTTTTTATTTTGGCTTCCTCTGTTTGCAAGTCTCTTCAGTGTCTAATTTCTGCCCTGACACAAGGGGGCAAAGGTGGTCACTTACTTAGTGAACGAACTGAACAAACTTGTTCAGTTGTGCTGTGGGGAGGGAGGAACACTACAAACAAATATCACTGGCATGTGTGGGAAGTGCTCACAGTGTATGAACCACAGTGGGTTTGCCCCAGCTCATGGTCCTGGTTCACACTGCTCAGGCTTCAGGTTGCTCTGCAGGGGAACTGTCCAATGATGGCCCTGGATTTCATGCACTTCTCAGGTCTAAGCTGCTCAATCTCATGCCCTCAGGTACTCCACAAAGGCACAGACTTGGTTGGGTATGAGTTTTGTGCCCTTCCCAGGTCCAAAGAGTTCAGGTGACCAGGTGCTTGGCATGCACACCTCCCCAGTCGCTGCTACTCATGCTCCTGGGTGCACCGCAAGAACGCCGTCTCAGGTATGCCATGTGTCTCCTCTGGGTAGCTGATCTCTGCAGCGACCCTCCTGGCAGATGTCAACCATCCAGGACCCCAGGAAGACTTGGTTAGCAACTTGGAGATGCTCACAGTTTGGTGGAGGATGGCATTTCTGGGGCTGAGATTGCCCCTTGCCTTCTGGCTCTGGCTGTCACCTGCCTGCCTCTCTGCCTCTGGCAGAGGGATGGGCTGGTCTGCAGCCTGCTAGCTCGCTCTTTTCATCCCCTGCTTGCTGGTGGCGGAGGCGAGTGTCTAGCTACTTCTCTGCTAGGAGTTGCTGTTAGGTGTGTATTCTGTGGGTTGTATTTTTTTTCCCCTCCTGGTTATGTTGCCCTCTGAGATTCCAAAGCTCCCCACAGATCCACCAGTGAGGGTTTCGGGTGTTTGGAAACATCTCCTCCTTCACGACTCCCTTCCCGGGCCAGGTCTCTGTCCCTAACTCTTTTGTCTCTCTTTTTGTCTTTTATATTTTATCCTACCTCCTTTTGAAGAGAAGGGGCTGCCTTTCTGGGTGTCTGGTGTCCTCCACCAGCATTCAGAAGTTGTTTTGTGGAAGTTGCTCAGCATTCAAATAATCTTTTGATGAATTAGTTGGGGAGAAAATGGTCTCCCCGTCCTATTCCTCTGCCATCATAGGGCCACCCCCAAGACAATTTTTGAAGAGATTATTATTGAAAATTTCCCCAATATGGAAAAGGAAATAGTCAATGAAGTCCAAGAGGTACAAAGAGTCTCATACAGAGGACACCTGAGGAGAAACATGCCAAGACACATATTAGTCAAACTAACAAAGACCAGACACAAAGAAAGAATATTAAAAGCAGCAAGGGAGAAGCAGCAAGTAACATACAAGGGAAACCCCATATGCTTAACAGCTGATATTTCAGTAGAAACTCTGCAGGTCAGAAGGGAATGGCAGGATATATTTAAAGTACTGAAAGGGAAAAATCTGCAGCTAAGATTACTGCACCTGGCAAGGATCTCATTCAAAACTGATGGAGAAATCAAAAGCTTTTCAGACAAGCAAAAGTTAAGAGAATTAATTACCACCAAACCAGCTTTACAACAAATGTTAAGGGGACTTACGTAGTCAAGAAATACAACAGAAGAAAAAAGATCTACAAAGTGAAATCCAAACAATTAAGAAAATGGCAATAGTTACTTTATAATTACTTTAAATGTACTTTAAAATATAATAATTACTTTAAATGTAAATGGATTAAAAGCTTCAACCAGAAGACACAGACTGGCTGAATGGATACAAAAACGAGACCCATATATATGCTGTCTACAGGAAACTGACTTCAGACTTAAAGACACATATAGACTGAACGTGAGAGGATTGAAAAATATATTCCATGCAAATGGAAGCAAAAGAAATCTGGAGTAGCAATCCTCATATCAGACCAAAGAGACCTTAAAATAAAGAAGATTTCAAGAGATAAGGAAGGATACTACGTAATGATCAATGGATCAATCCAAGAGGAAGACATAACAATTGTAAATATCTATGCACCCAACATAGGACCACCTAAATACATAAGGCAAACACTAACAGACATAAAAGGAGAAATTGACAGTAACACAATAATAGTAGGAGATTTTAACACCCCACTCACACCAATGGACAGATCATCAAAACAGAAAATTAATAAGGAAACACAAGTCTTAAATGATGCATTGCTGTTGCTAAGTCGCTTCAGTTGTGTCCGACTCTGTGCGACCCCATAGACGGCAGCCCACCAGGCTCCTGTGTCCCTGGGATTCTCCAGGCAAGAACACTGGAGTGGGTTGCCATTTCCTTCTCCAATGCATGAAAGTGAAAAGTGAAAGGGAAGTCGCTCAGTCGTGTCTGACTCTTAGCGACCCCACGGACTATAGCCTACCAGGCTTCTCCATCCATGGGATTTTCCAGGCAAGAGTACTGGAGTGGGGTGCCATTGCCTTGAAATCAATCTCACTGATATCTTCAGGACATTCCATTCAAATCCAGAAGAACACACCTTCTTCTCAAGTGCATATGGGACGTGTTCCAGAATAGACCACATCTTGGGTCACAAATCAAATCTCGGTATATTTAAGAAAATTGAAATTGTATCATGCATCTTCTCCAACCACAATGATATGAGACTAGATATCAATTATAAGAAAAATACTGTAAGAAACATAAAAACATGGAGATTACACAACACATTTATAAATAACCAACAGGTTATTGAAGAAATCAAAAGAGAAATCAAAAAATTTCTAGAAAGAAATGACAATAAAAACTTGACAACTGAAAACCTATGGAATGCAGCAAAAGCAGTTCTAAGAGGAAAGTTTATAGCAATACAATCCTACCTCAAGAAACAAGAAAAACAACGAATAGACAGCCTAATTTTACTCCTACAAAACTGGAAAAAGAACAACAAAAGAAAAAAAAAGGCAAAATTAGTAGAAGGACAGAAATCATAAAAATCTGAGCAGAATTAAATGAAAAAAATAGTAAAGATTAATAAAACTAAAAGCTGGTTCTTTGAGAAGATAAAAAAATTGACAAACTTTCAGCCAGACTCATTAAGAACAAAAGAGAGAAGAATCAAATCAACAAAATTAGGAATGAAAAAGGAGAGGTGACAACAGACAATACACATATACAAAGGATTATAAGAGACTGTTATGAAAAACTGTATGACAAATTAGATAACCTGGAAGAAATGTACAGATTCGTTACTCACAGGCATTCCTGAAATTCACCAGCCAGAAAATTTTCAAGAGCCTACACAACTCACTTTTCAGAGAGACTTCACCCTTCCCAGAGTGATTTGCTACCATGTATTGAGAGAAGACTGGATGATGCTACATTGCCACATGATACCATAAGAACTCAATTCACCACAGAGCACACCCCAGTGTTCACTGCATTGCTGTTTACAATAGCCAAAAAAAAAAAAAAAAAAAAATGTACAGATTCCTAGAAAAGTTTAATCTTCCAAGATTGAACCAGGAAGAAATAGAAATTATGAACAACCCAATTACAAACACTGAAATTGAAGCTGTGATAAAAAATCTCCCAAAAAGCAAAAGCCCAGGGCCAGATGGCTTAACAGCAGAATTCTATCAAACATTTAGAGGTGAACTAATGCTTATCATTCTAAAACTCATTCAAAAATTTGCAGAGGAAGCAACACTTCCAAACTCATTCTATGAGGCCATCATCACCCTGATACCCAAACCAGACAAAGACAACACAGAGAAAAGAAAACTACAGGCCAATATCACTGATGAACATAGATGCAAAAATCCTCAACAAAATTTTAGCTAACAGAGTTCAGCAACACAGCAAAAAGCTTCTACAGCATGATCAATTTGTGTTTATTTCAAGAATGCAAGGATTCTTTAATATATGCGAATCAATCAATGTGATACACCATATTAACAAATTGAAAGATAAAATCCATATGATAATCTCAATAGATGCAGAAAAAGCCTTTGACAATATTCAGCACCCATTATGATTAAAACTCTTCAAAAAATGGGCACAGAATGAACTTAGCTCAGCATACTAAAGACCATATATGGTAAGTCTACAGCAAACATAATTTTCAATGGTGAAAAACTGAAAATATCCCCCCTAAGATCAGGAACAAGACATGGTGTTCACTTTCACCACTTCTTTTCAACATAGTTCTGGAAGTCCTACCTATAGCAATCAGAGAAGAAAAACAAATAAAAGGAATCCATATCTGGAAAGAAAAATAATGCTCTGACTGTTTGCAGATGACATGATATACACATAGAAAACCCTAAAGATAGTAGCAGAAAATTACTAGAGCTAATCAGTGAATTTAGCAAAGTTTCAGGATACAAAATCAATACACAGAAATGAATTGCATTTCTATATACTAACAATGAAAAATAAGAAAGAGAAATTAAGGAATCAATCCCATTCACCATTGCAACAAAAAGAATTAAATATCTAGGAATAAATTTACCTAAGGAGACAAAGAACTGTACAGAGAAAATTACAAGATACTAATGAAAAAGCAAAGACTACATAAACAGGTGGAGAGATATTCCATGTTCCTGGGTAGGAAGAATCAATATTGTGAAAATGACTATACTACCAAAAGCAATCAACAAATTTAATGCAATCCCTATCAAATTACCAATGGCATTGTTCACAGAACTATTATAAAAAAATTCACAACTCATATGGGAACACAAAAGACCCTGAATAGCCAAAGAAGCCTTGAGAAAGCAGAATGGAGCTGAAGGAATCATCCTTCCTGATTTCAGATTATACTACAAAGCTACAGCCATCAAGACATTTTGGTTCTGGCACAAAAACAGAAATATAGACCAATGAAAGAAGATAGAAAGCCCAGAAATAAATCCATGCACCTACAGAGACCTTATTTTTGACAAAGGAGGCAAGAATATGCAATGGGGTGAAGAAAGCCTCTTCAATAAATGGTGCTGGGAAAGCTGGACAGCTACCTGTATAAGAAGAAATTAGAACACTTCCTAATACCATACACAAAGGTAATCTCAAAATGGATTAAAGACCTAAATGTAAGACCAGAAAGTATAAAACTCTTAAAGGAAAACATAGGCAGAACACTTGATGACATAAAGCGAGATCTTCTATGACCCACCTCCTAGAGTAATTGGAAATACAAACAAAAGTAAACAAATGGAACTTGATTAAACATAAAAGCTTTTGCACAGCAAAGGAAACTATAAGCAAGGTGAAAAGACAACTCCCATAATGGGAGAAAATAATAACAAATGAACCAACTGACAAAGGATTAATTTCCAAAATATACAAGCAGCTCATACAACTCAATACCAGAAAAACAAACAACCCAAGCGAAATGTGGGAAAAAGACCTAAACAGACATTTCTCCAAAGAAGAAATACAGATGGCTAATAAACACATAAAAACATGCTCAACATCGCTCATTATTAGAGAAATGCAAATCAAAACTACAATGAGATGTCACCTCACACTGCTCAGAATGGCCATGATCAAAAAGTCTACAAACTATAAATGCTGGAGAGGGTGTCAAGAAAAGGGAACATTCTTGCACTGTTGGTGGGGATGTAAATTGATACAGCCACTATGGAAGAAGGTACAGAGACTCCTTAAAAGACTAGGAATAAAACCACCATAGACCCAGCAACCCCACTCCTAGGCATATTTCCTGAGGAACCAAAATTGAAAGAGACACATGTATCCCATTGTTCATTACAGAACTATTTACAATAGCTAGAACATGGAAGCAACCCAGATGTCCATCGACAGATGAATGGATAAAGAAGTTGTGGTACATATACACAATGGAATATTACTCAGCCATAAAAAGGAATGCATTTGAGTCCGTTCTAATGAGGTGGATGAACATAGAACCTATTATACAGAGTGAAGTGAGTCAGAAAGAGAAAAATAAATACTGTATTCTAAAGCATATATACAGAATCTAAAAAAATGATACTGAAGAATTTATTTACAGGGCAACAGTGGAGAAACAGATAAAGAGAATAAATATATGGACATGGGGAGAGGGGACAAGTGGGAGAGATGTATGGAAAGAGTAACATGGAAACTTACATTACCATATGTAAAATAGATGGCCAATGGGAATTTGCTCTATTGCTCAGGAAACTGAAACAGGGGCTCTGTATCAACCAAGAGGGGTGGGATGGGAAGGGAGATGGGAGGGAGTTTCAAAAGGGAGCGTTCATATGAATATGAATCATATGGCTGATTCATGTTGATGTTTTACAGAAAACAGCAAGAGTCTTCAATAAAAAATTATTCTTCAATAAAAAGTAAATAAATAAAAATTGCTTCTACCCTGGATCATGCTATTTCTGGAGCTCTAAACTATCCTTTGTTTGCAGTGCATGAGTCCTGTTTCTTCTGTCAGCATATATGAACTGAGGCAGGCAAATTTGCAAGTAGGGTAAAAATCTTAGACTCTTGACATAGAGCAGATTAATTTTTACATATATTTATATATTAATTTTATAGCTATTTATATATAAATTTCTACAACCATTTATATATAGACATATAAATAATATAAATAGACATATAAATAGATATAAATACATGTATAGACATATAAATGGCTATAGAAAATAATTTATCCTCACAAAGATCCATTCATGTTTCCTCACAAAGACCTATTATTTAAGGCAGTAGGTACTAACTTATTTTTTAATTTTATTTAGTTTTGTTTTTGCTTGCTTATTTTTTTTTTGAAGGGGTAATATAGTGTAGATATAGATACTTCCATTACATAGAAAGTAAAATTGTTATGGGTAAGATAAAAGACTTGCCTAATATCACAGTGAGGAATACAGATCAGGATAGTCTTAGTCTCTGAATTCCTCCAATATCATGAAGTATCCACATATTTTCCAATAATGCAAGATATTCTCCTATCTCACTGTCATCATTGTGTATCAGCAATAACTTATGCTGGGTACAAAGAGAAAGCTGAGGGAAATGTCACTCAAAATGTTTACATCAAAAGCATTAAAGCCTATCTATTCTCCATTAGCAGTCATGAAGAAAGAAACTTATGAAAGGAGATCTAAGTCCTCTTTGAGGTGATCTCTCTTGACATTATAGATAATAACACACTTTGCCTGCAAATATCCCATACTCTGAAAATCATGTTACCAGCTGCATTACAAAATTCAGTTAGTTACTTTATTCTCTGCTCGACACCATTAGTTTCTACTGAATGAGCTTTCATATGTACTGGCATCTCCAAACATATGCTTTTGTGAATGCATACTGAAATACTTGAAGTGTGCTACTTAACACACTTGGTTGGAACACTGCATGTTAACATTATGTAAAATTATTAGGAAAACAGGAAAATACACGTTACCTTTGACTTTTGAGATGATTTCCTCATGCAAGCATATTAAATTCACTGATGCTAAGAAAAGTTTCAAATATTGTTCTGTTTGTGATTTCAGCACACAATGTGTGTTTCAGTGAAGCTTTCCCTCTCTGCCATGCGACCTTGGCTAAACTAACAGTTTTCCTTCAGTGCCTAATTTTGAATGATGCTTACAGTTGGAACTCAATAAATGGCTCATGATTGGCTGGAAATGGTACATTATGCCTTTAAAATTCTACCATACCAAAAGCAGTGAAAATTTTTGTGACTTTAATAGTTTCTAAAACATATTCAATTTTAAATTTATTACTTGAGATGATTTTAATGTGAAACTCTTTAACCATACTTTGGATTTCATTTCAGTTTTGATTATGAACAATACCCTTTTGTACATGCAGTAAACAGTGCATTATAAAACTTATAGCAAACACTACATCCTTAACTCATTGGACATCATTCTGATACCCCAATGTGCTGTTTACTAGTACAAATCATTCCATCTACCTTCCAGACCATAATCCTTTTTACTTGCTTCTATGTGCACTGGCTGATCTCTGTATCTATGGCCTATTGTCTGACTAACTTTTATTAGGCTATCTTTTTCCTGGCAAACCCTCCATACGTGGAAAAGAAAATGACAACCCACTGCAGTATTCTTGCTCTGAGAACCCCTTGGAAAAAGGAGCCTGGCTACATCCATGGTGTTGTAAAGAGTCAGATGTGACTTGCAACTGAACAACAACAGCAGCAAATCTCTGTATCTCACAAACACCTTAAAAAAGTATGGGATTCAACTTAAAGTGAAATTTAGGTAATTTTTCACTTTATAGCAGCCTTAGCCAAAACCACAAAGAGTGGGAGACTGTGTTAAGCAGGACTTGTTATGACACTATGAAACCAACAGTCCTACTTCACCAATCTCAGCTCTTCTGGTCTGAATATAAAAGGAGGTTGAAATGGCTAGAAGTAAGAATTTCTTAGAAGGCAGTAGTCAACATTTTCTTCTCCTTCCTGATTGATTATTAGACATTAGGTGGGCAGTGGATTTCTCACTTACCTTAAGCCCTCTCATTAGTATTTAGGGAGACAGACATCCAAAAGCCCCCTTTGAAGAGACTTTTCATCTTCTCAAGTTGGTAGAGTAAAAGAAATGTTATCTGACTTGTTTTAAAAATCTTGAGGCCTGAGAGAGGCTGGCTTGAGGGACCTGCCTGAGAACAAAAAATTAGATGAGGAAGTTTCTCACCAAAAAATCATGATAGTGATTTTTAAAATTATTTATTTTGTTGAATTGCCACCAAGCATTTTAATCAATCAGTAAATACTTATTGTGGCTACATGCATGCTCAGTTGCGTCCAACTCTTTGAGACTGCCTGGACTGCAGCCTGCCAAGCCATTCTGTCCTTGGGATTTCCAGGCAAGAGCTCTGGGATGGGTTGCCATTGCCTTCTCCATGGGATCGTCCTGACTCCGAAAGTCTACTGCATCTCCTGCATTGGCAGGTGGATTCTTTTGCCACTAAGCCACCTGGGACTGCCAGTACTTAAGAAGTACCGACTATATGTCAGGCACCATTCACACAGCAGTGCCTGAAACAAAGTCTCTGTCTTCATGCCTCTGTATTCTAATAGAGGGAGAGAACACCAAACAGATAAGACAAGCCCTGGACTTACAACTGCTATAGAAGAAATAAACAGGATGATATGACAGAAGTGGAAGGAGTTGGGGGGGGTACTTTAGATAAGTTGTTTTACAGGAAGTGACATCTGTAATTGAAAGGATGAACACAAGCCATCTAGGGAAGAGAGAACATTCCACAGCAGAGAGAACAGCAAGCCCAATGGTGTCTGGTGGTACCGATCTTGACATGGTAAAGAAACTGAAAGCTGGGTCTTCAGCTGTAGATGATACCTCAGCTTTGCTCCCCTCCACTTTATGCCACTTGCTCTCTGCTTTTCCCATCCTAGTGTTTATTTAACTTGCCAAGAGTCTGGCCCAGGTTCTTGCCTGAACCTGGATGTCTGGACCTTGTGCGGGCGAAGCTTCCACTCTTCCCTCAATGCCCTGGGCTTCAATCAGTTAAAGACACCTACCTAACCCCCGCAGAAGTGTTCTGCTTTGATCATCCTGAGAGCTGGACACTGGCCATGGTAAAATTCAAAGCAGAAAACATGAAGCACCTCATTCCTCCAATCACATATCTGCCAGTTGGCCAGGACTTCATTCACATCCCACAACTAACTGTGGTAAGGATTATGACTCTCCTTTCTAATTTGCAAAATAATATGTTGAAGGATAGTGGAACATCAGCTAAATAAAATAGCCTGAAGTAAAAATATATCCCTGGGAGCAAGGAGCTGACAGGGTAGTGCTAAACCATCACTTGGGTGAGGTTGTGCCTGAAACTAGGGATCTGGGATGAAATAGTCCATTATAGAAGTGTTTCTTTAAAAAAAAGAGAGAGAAAAAATGAAAGAAGGAGGAAAAAATAGGTGGTGGGGGGCATACCTAGTGAATGAAAGAAACAGTGTTTGATAATCTGCTGAAAAGGATATCAATACTGGTTTATAGCTGCATAAGCTTTACAGTGGTAAAAAATTCTTCTGCCCATGCAGGAGACACAAGGGACAAGGCTTCCATCCCTGATAGGGGAGATTCCCCTGGAGGAGAAAATGTCCACTCACTGCAGTAGTCTTGCTTGGGACAGCCCATGGACAGAGGAACCTGGTGGGCTACAGTCCATATGGCCACAAAGAGTCAGATGTGATAATGCAAGCCATGTAAGGCTTAATTTTTCTCATCAGACTCTCCCCTGCCCTTCTCTTCAGACACAGTCTTCAAGTGGAGAATTGAAGTAGCAGCCAGTAAAGGATGCGTGCAGCTGGGGAAAGGAAATGAAGTGACCTCATCCTTCCCTTTCCCACAGTGAGCTTCCAGGTTCCAGGTGGTTTCTGATGGTGGATGTTATGGAGTTGGGAGGAAAGAGAGGTGAAGAGAGTGAAGAAGTTTTGAATGACATGGATAAGGATATCTTAGATCAGACTGGAGTTTTTAATACCTTAGAAAATGAGAGTGTTCTTTAATACCTGTAAATCATAGAGAATGCTATGGAATCTATCAAGATTTTATCCAAGAGTTGGAAGGAACAAGCCCTCAGAATGTGTTCAAAGAGAACAAATGTGAGAACAAACAAAATTACTTTTTGTTCTCACTTCACTAAGTTCAGTAAATATATTGAACTCACTGTTATAATTTCCTTAAGTTCCTTTTTCTCTCTTCTAAAACTGCTAATCCTCTTTCATTGGTTTGTGCTGAAAAACAAATTTTGATTTCCTGAATAAACATGAATTAGTTTTTGAGGTGCTCTGCTTAATTCTCCAACCATTAAGTCTATCAGATAATAGCTAAAAACACTAAAAAAAAAAAAAAGCTTCATCTTGTTTACTTTCTATTCTGTCAATTATAATTTGACAACTGGCCAGTCTTATTGCGCATGTACATTGTAATAGTTTTTTTTCCCTCAGTTTGATATTGTGACCTCAAAAGATTTTTTGTATTATGAAAATGATGTCAAGATTATTTTGGTGCTAAGTGTTTCTTATTGTATTATTTAAAAGTAGAAAATGCACATAATTTGTGTGGTTATGATTATTTTATTTGCCAAATCTCAAATCAAGAAATGTGATCTGACCAATGGCTCTGGGGCTACATCCAGGTATACCCAAAAGCCTACCTATAGAGAGAGACCCTATACTGCCCAAACATTGCTAGTGGTTTAGTGTTTCTGATTTAATCACTTTGGTCTCAAGAGCTGACAAATAGAATATTAAACATATGAAGTGAACAGGGAATATATTTGAATTATGTAGGGTAAGCAGATGATACTATGCTTTCCATTAATATCAGAACCTTAACTTGCCTTTCTTGCTTCTGCCTTTCAGGGCCTTTGTAAAATCTGAGTCATTTTTAAGGAAAACCTCCTCCATTAGATATTACATGAACCAATTTGTCTGTTTGCCCGATCATGACATTACAACCTCTGCCACATTGTTGGATACAGTCTGTCCACCATATTGCTCTTTCAAACTCTGCAATATTAAGGATGTAGGCCATCTGTATAACCATATTTCTAAGTTGTTTTATTGCACAATTATTTGGCATTCTAATTCCAGTTATTTTCACTGGAGAGAGATTAGGCTTTTTCTTGCTTTGTTTTTGGCTTATTTTTGATTGTTGCCATTAGGTACATATGCCTTCTATCCTTCCACTATTATATTCTAACTCAGAAAAGAAGACAGTTAGGAATAGTTTAGAACACCAAATCAAGCATTCTCACAGTCCTTAATTATGTTTTGAAGTTATTCCAAATGGTAGTATTCATCTAAGAATAAACCAAGCATTACAGCCAAAGAGGTGTGAAATAGCCACATAAACACTCCTAATATTAGTTCATTTCTCAGTTTACTAAGAATGTCATTAACAAGAAAGCAGCAGGGTTGTTTTGTTTTGTTTTGTTTTTTTCCCCCAGTTTAAAATAATTACTGGAATAATCCAGAATCTAAATAAAACTGCAAATGTCAGAGAAAGTGAAAGTGAAGTCACTCAGTCGCGTCCGACTCTTTATGACCCCATGGTCCGTAGCCTACCAGGCTCCTCAGTCCATGGGGTTTTCCAAGCAAGAATACTGGAGTGGGTTGCCATTTCCTTTTCCAGGGGATCTTTCCAACCCAGGGATAGAACCCGGGTCTCCCACATTGCAGGCAGATGCTTTACCCTCTGAGCCAATAAAATTGCAAATGTCCGAGACTGAGAACCAAATGTATCTGTAATACATCTGTGTATTAAAAAGTAGTCAAACCTAACTTCAGCAATGAATGCATGACTGAGTAAGTGGAATACAGGGTTCTTCATTAGTTATAAACTGAGAGTTTGAAAACAGAAAAAGAAACACTTTGAGGAATAATGGACAATCTTATTCCTCAGAGACCCACCACCATATGAACAAATGAATTTTCCAAAGGCATAGTTCTGTCGTGTATGGATGTGAGAGTTGAACCATAAAGAGAGAATTTGAACTGTGGTGTTGGAGAAGACTTTCGAGAGCCCCTTGGACTGCAAGGAGTTCAAACCAGTCAATCCTAAAGGAAATCGTTCCTGAATATTCATTGGAAGGACTGATGCCAAAGCTGAAGCTCCAATACTTAAGCCACCTGATGTGAAGAATGGATTCATTGGAAGAGACCCTGATGTTAGGAAAGATTGAAGGAAGGAGGAGAAGGAGATGACAGAAGATGAAATGGTTGAATGGATCACTGACTCAGTGGACATGAGTTTGAGCAAGCTCTGGGAGTTGGTGATGGACAGGGAAACCTGGTGTGCTGCAGTCCATCAGGTCACAAAGAGTCGGATAGGACTGAGTGACTGAACTGAATGTTCTGTTGTAAAATGGTTTCCCCTTTGGCTATATTCACTAATCTCATCAGAGTTTCTTAAATGTCTTATTTTAAGGTCTGGGTATATAAGTTAATTGTCAGTCATTCTTATTATAGAACAACGTAAGTTTATATGGTATTTTTACATTTTACTTAAGGAGACTCACTCACTAAACACAGTATTCCTGATTTTTTTTTTTTTTTTGTCCTCAAGCTTGATATTTGAAGATATAAGCTAAAACTCAAGATGACAGTTTGGTTCAGGTTTGGATAGGTTGTTTTTGTTTTTGTTTTTTTCTCATGTTAAAAAAATTTAAGTCACAGTTCCAATGTTAATCCCGGCTGAATTTTAGGTTATGATTCATTAAGAAGAAAAAGTTAATTCATATTTCCCTCATCAATAATTTATTAATAAAAAAAGGTTTACCAGTTAAAAGTAATGCAAATTACATTAGAAGGAATGCAACTGAAACACAAAACATAAACATTTAAATAATCCCACAGACTAAGTTCCAAAAAACCTATGTTTGCAATTTTTTAAAAAGTCCTAAAGAAATAAAACCACTGTGAAAAAAAAATTATCCCAAGGTGGGATACTACCCTGGTGGTGGGAACTACCTGTAGAAAAAGACCCATGAAGATGGCATGTGTTAAAATTAAAAATGTGTGTTTCATATGTTTGGGGAGAAGGCAATGGCACCCCACTCCAGTACTCTTTCCTGGAAAATCCCATGGATAGAGGAGCCTGGTAGGCTGCAGTCCATGAGGTCACTAAATGTCGGACACAACTGAGCAACTTCACTTTCACTTTTCACTTTCATGCATTGGAGAAGGAAATGGCAACCCACTCCAGTATTCTTGCCTGGAGAATCCCAGGGATAGGGGAGCCTGGTGGGCTGCTGTCTATGGGGTCGCACAGAGTCGGACACGACTGAAGCAACTTAGCAGCAGTAGCAGCATATATTTGGAGAAGTAAAGGATGTATTACTTATATGATGATTTTCTATTCTTGAGATTTATAAAGCTAGACAAGAGCATCACTCCTGCTCTAACAACATAAGGATAAACTATATAAGCTACAAAATTAGCATGTTTTTATTCCACTGAAGAGCTGAGTTTACATTTTCAGGCCAGAGAAGTCCAAGCAGGAGAGACAGAATACAAAAGAAGAAAGTGCAGCTCCAGTAAGTAAGAGGAAATTAGAATTCCATCACATTGTTACAAGATGAATGTGGGCTAGGCCAAAAGCACAGAATCCTTGGGTGCCTCAGATGCAAGGGAATTTTTACTCACTTGGTGGCTCTTCTCCATGCACCTCCGCTGAAGAATAAGAGACTCACAAGAAAGCTTGTGTAAGTCCAGGAGACTGAAGAAAGCCTCCCATGGGTGGTGGGGCACAAAGGAAGGAATTATTTATTACTATAGGAAAGGCATGAAGGGTCTTGTTTGTACTCTCTCTCATATAAAATTAAAACCTTAAGACTTTTGTGGAAAAACAACAAAATCATCACTCTCAGAGCATAGGTTGTCTTTGTTGCTTAGTTGCTACATTGTGTCCAACTCTTTTGTGAGCCTATGGTTGTAGCTCTCTAGGCTCAGCCCCACTAAGCCACCAGGGAAGCCCTCAAAACACAGGTTGATCCTGTTATTGCTTTGGGAAGGGAAATAGAGACAAACCTATACCCCTAGGGAAATGGGAGGAAGAATTCTGTACAGTGTCTTATGTCAAAAGCATCAAGAGTTTCAACACTACAAAAAAAAAGAAAAAAGAGAGTTTCAGCAGTGTAGAAGGTTAAAAAGCAGTGACACTACTTTGCCGACAAAGGGCTGTCTAGTCAAACCTATGGTTTTTCAGTAGTCATGTATGGATGTGAGAGTTGGACTATAAAGAAGATTGTTTTGTTGTTTTAGTCGCTCAGTTGTGTCCAACTCTTGTGACCCTTGTGACCTATAGCCCACCAGGCTGAGCACTGAAGAACTGATGCTTTGAACTGTGGTGTTGAAGAAGACACTTGAGAATCCCTTGGACTGCAAGGACATCAAACCAGTCAATTCTAGAGGAGATCAATCCTGAATATTTTTGGAAGGACTGATGCTAAAGCTGAAGCTCTGATACTTTGGCCACCTGATCTAAAGAACAGACTCATTAAAAAGACCCTGATCCTGGGAAAGATATAAGGCAGGAGGAGAGAGGGACAACAGAGGATGAGATGGTTGGATGGCACCACTGACTCAATGGACATGCATTTGAGCAAGCTCTGGGAGATGGTGAAGGACATGGAAACCTGGTGTGCTACAGTTGATGGGGTCACAGAGTCAAACATGACTGAGTGACTGAACAAAAATTGTAGAAGGTGGTGCTAGTGGTAAAGAATCTGCCTGCCATGCAGGAGATGTGAGAGATTCATCTGGGTTGGGAAGATCCCCTGGAGAAGGCTATGGCAACCTACTCCAGTATTCTTTCCTGGAGAATCCCATGGACAGAAAAGCCTAGTGGGCTACAGTCCATGGGGTCACACAGAGTTGGACATGGCTGGAGTGACTTAGTACACTCATCCATGCACACAACGTAGAAGGAGAATCTACAAGATCTACAAAAATCCTTCAAGAGACCTACTACATACAGGTAAAATTAGAGACTTGCTGTCATGGGCAGGCGAGGTGTAGCAATAGTGAGAAAGTTAAAAAGCCCAGGCATACAGAATCTAACTAAGACTTATTATACAGGACCAGGCCAAAAGAGACTAGCTTCTGTCTTGTAGCCCAGCAAGCAGTAACATGCAATAATGTTCTTTCCTGGGGAAGGAGCAAGCGTCCTTGTTAAAGAGAGACCATCTATGTTGCAGTTAGACAAGGATGGCTGAAAACTGAGGATGGAGCAGGATCATGGGAAAAAAAAAAAAACAAAAAACCTCTGGTAGTTTAACTCCCACCCTAAACATAAGAAACCACTAGAAGAACTTGAATTCTGCTGTGTACTAGGAGTAACAATAGCATCCATGAAACCCACACTCAGCTCAACTCCTGACCAGATGACTCAGTGCCTTAGGCTAGAAGTTAGACAAAGGAAGAGCCAGTCTTATTTCCAGGAATAAATACAAATTATCTCAGTATCTACTGTTCACATGATACATTTAATTAAATACATATATTAGACACAATGAAGGAAAAAATGTTTTCGAGTTTGCTGAGTTTTTTTTTTTTTATCATAAATGGATTTGAATTTTGTTGAATGAATTTTTGGTGTGTCTAATGAGATGATCGTATGGCTTTTGTTTTAATTTAATACAATTAATTTTACTGGTTTTCAAATGTTAAGAAAAAAGTGAATTACTAAAATAAATTCTACTTGGTTACAAATTTATCAATATTTATGTATTGTGAGATTCAACTTAGTTAACTTTGTTTAGAATCTTTGCATCTACATTCATGAACAATATGGTCTTTACATGTGATGGCTTTGATCATAGATTTTTACTAATCTCATACAATGAGTTTGGAACTGTTTTTTTCCCTTCCATTTTCTGGAAGGACTAATAGATTGTTGGTATTTTTTCTTCTTTAAATGTTTGGAAGAAGTTACCTACAAAGCCATTTGAACATAAGGTGCTTTTTTGTTTGTTTGTGAAAGGTTTTAAATACAGATTCAACTTCCAAAATGAATATCAGCAATTTTAGTATCCTAATTATTCTTGAGTAAAATTTACTACTTTGTATCATTTAAGGAGGAGAAGGCAATGGCACCCCCACTCCAGTACTCTTGCCTAGAAAATCCCATGGACGGAGGAGCCTGGTAGGCTACAGTCCATGGGATCGCTAAGAGTCGGACACGACTGAGCGGCTTCACTTTCACTTTTCACTTTCATGCATTGGAGAAGGAAATGGCAACCCACTCCAGTGTTCTTGTCTGGAGAATCCCAGGGACGGGGGAGCCTGGTGGGCTGCCGTCTATGGGGTCACACAGAGTTGGACACGACTGAAGTGACTTAGCATAGCATAGCATAGCATAGCATCATTTAAGGATTTTTTTTCTATTTCATTAAAATTGCTATGCTTATGCCATGAAGTAAATCCAAGTATTATCACAACTTTAATATCTGTAAATCAGTTATATTTCTTATAATTGATACGAATATTTTGGTTTTTCTCTGTTATGTTTCCTTATCAGTCTTGCTAGGGTTTTTTTTTTTTTTAATTTTATTTTATTTTTAAACTTTACAAATTGTATTAGTTTTGCCAAATATCAAAATGAATCTGCCACAGGAATACATGTGTTCCCCATCCTGAACCCTCCTCCCTCCTCCCTCCCCATACCATCCCTCTGGGTTGTCCCAGTGCACTAGCCCCAAGCATCCAGTATCATGCATCGAACCTGGACTGGCAACTCGTTTCATACATGATATTATACATGTTTCAATGCCATATTCTCCCAAATCTTCCCACCCTCTCCCTCTGCAACAGAGTCCATAAGACTGTTCTATACATCAGTGTCTCTTTTGCTGTCTCGTACACAGGGTTATTGTTAGCATCTTTCTAAATTCCATTTTTATGCATTAGTATACTGTATTGGTGTTTTTCTTTCTGGCTTACTTCACTCTGTATAATAGGCTCCAGTTTCATCCACCTCATTAGAACTGATTCAAATGTATTCTTTTTAATGGCTGAGTAATACTCCATTGTGTATATGTACTACAGCTTTCTTATCCATTCATCTGCTGATGGACATCTAGGTTGCTTCCATGTCCTGGCTATTATAAACAGTGCTTCAATGAACATTGGGGTACACGTGTCTCTTTCCTTTCTGGTTTCCTCAGTGTGTATGCTAGAGTTTAACAATTTTGTAGATCATTTCAAAAAACCAGCTCTTGAATTTATTTTCTCTTGTCTTTCATTTAAAAACTGCTTCTTTGTCCTCACTGGTGCAATAATACTAATACCTGCTTTTTATTTTTTTTTTGACCTACACACAGTGATTCAGTCAGACTCAAATAGGTCAATGCACATACAATTTATTCTGCACACTGCTGTATGTAAATTTCTTTTGTGTTACTTTTTAGAAGTTTTTGAAATTGCATTCATTGCATGGAAATTAATATGTGAACTGTAGTTGGTACTTTATTTGACAAATCAGTAAACGCATATACCAGAAAACAAATTTGAATGCTTTTGTTTTTATAGGTAAAACTATGGCAAAGTGGACTCAAGTATATTATATTCATTCTTTTAATTTCTCTTTCTATATTCTTGGGAAGAAAAATATGCACAACATTTTTGGGGATTTCCTGCAGGATAAACCGAGTGTGTATTCCATGCATTACCTCACAAAATAAGCAGAAAGGGTCTGCTGGATGGATGCAGAGGCATCTGTATTGCATGTAGGCAGCCTTTTTAGACTCTGGCTGTGACGATCCCAAGTCTTTGCTAAAGTGATCTGGGGAGACCACCACAGGTAGTGGTCATGACAAATATGCCTGCACTACTGACCTCGAATCCAATCTCTTAATTAGTTTTGTCTGTTTTATGGTTCAGCAATTAAAGAAATTGTTATAAGTAACTAAAAAAATGGAAGCCAAGAAACCCATTTCTACCGCTGGCAGCCTGACACATTATAAGTTTAATCACAAAATGTACTGTCAGTGCCAAATTCTTTATTATTGTTTGCCTAACAAGTACAAATAAGTGGGTGGGTAGAAGTGGCACTTTGGGTGCTCTAAGACTTCTTTTATGACCTATTCCCCCCAAAATATATGGTTCTTTATAGTGATTGAGTTGCTTGGGAATGGATTAGGGTAATCCATCTTTTTGACCAGGGATATATGTTTAAACCAGTGATACTTGCTACTACTAAAGAGGTTTAAATCATCAGAGTTGGTCTGAGTACTTTCTCCAGAGAATTATCAGACAAATAAAGGTTGCAGTTTATTTTTTGTTGTGTCTGTGAAGAATGGGGCCTCTTCTTTGAGATTTCTCCCTTTGCTATGGATGAAAATGTTCCTATGCAATTCTCTTCCTATTATCTTAAAAAAGGGTCTTAAAACTAACAAACAGCCGCATCCTTGAGACACTCATTTGACTATCACAGTACAAATTATTCCAGTTTCCTTCCAAATGCAGATGCTGTTTCCAGGACCATTTAATTTTCATTCTCAGTTCCATACCTTAAAGTCGTATAGTCATCTCTTTTATTTGCATAACATACGGAAGAAAGATATTTTTCTGTATGGACAATAAGTATCATTTGTCTCTTTACTATGCTGTGTAGGAAATGTTTAATGAGACTTCAGGGTTTGTTTGGTTTTTTTGTATTAAATTATATATATTTTGGGAGTATTAAAGTAATACATCTTTAGTCTAGAAAATTGGAAAAATACATAATTGAAAAAATAAACATTATTCAAAATCCCACACTGGCTTATTAGACTTATCTCAGCAAATACTCCATTCCTCCTTCAGTTCAGTTCAGTTCAGTCACTCAGTCATGTCCGACTCTTTGCTACCCCATGGAGTACAGCATGCCAGGCCTCCCTGTCCATCACCAACTCCCAGAGTTTACTCAAACTCATGTCCATTAAGTTAGTGATGCCATCCAACCATCTCATTCTCTGTTGTCCCTTTATCCCACCTTCAATATTTCCCAGTATCAGGGTGTTTTCAAATGAGTCAGTTTTTCCAATCAGGTGGCCAAAGTATCAGAGTTTCAGCTTCAGCATCAGTCCTTCCAATAAATATTCAGGATTGATTTCCTTTAGGATGGAATGGTTGGATCTTTTTGCAGTCCAGGGGACTTTCAAGAGTCTTCTCCAATACCACAGTTTTGAATTCTTCAGTTTTCAATTCTTTGGCGCTCAGCTTTCTTTATATCCAACTCTCACATCCATACATGATTACTGGAAAAACCATAGCTTTCACTAAATGGACCTTTGTTGGCAAAGTAATGTCTCTGTTTTTTAATATGCTGTCTAGGTTGGTCATAGCTTTTCTTCTAAGGAGCAAGCATCTTTTAATTTCATGGTAGTCACCATCTGCAGTGATTTTTGGAGCCCCCAAAACTAAAGTCTGTCACAGTTTCCACTATTTCCCCATCTATTTGCCATGAAGTGATAGGACTGGATGCCATGATATTAGTTTTTTGAATGTTGAGTTTTAAGCCAACTTTTTCACTCTCATCAAGAAGCTCTAGTTCTTCTTTACTTTCTGCCATAAGGGTGGTGTTATTTGCATATCTGAGGTTATTGATATTTCTCCCAGCAATCTTGATTCCAGCTTGTGCTTCATCCAGACAGGCATTTTGCATGATGTACTCTGCATATAAGTTAAATAAGCCAGGTGACAATATACAGCCTGATGTACTCCTTTCCTGATTTGGAAAGTCTGTTGTTCCATGTCCAGTTCTAACTGTTGCTTCCTAACCTGCTTTCTCAGATGAGAAATCTGTCAGAAATCCGTCAGAAATCCTGACATATTTCTCAAGAGTCAGATCAGGTGGTCTGGTATTCCCATCTCTTTAAGAATTTTCCAGTCTGTTGTGGTCCACACAGTGAAAGGCTTTGGCATAGTCAATAAAGCAAAAGTAGATGCTTTTCTGGAACTCCTTTGCTTTTTTGATGACCCAGTGAATGTTGGCAATTTGATCTCTGGTTCCTCTGCCTTTTCGAAATCCAGCTTGAATATCTGAAAGTTCGCTGTTCATGTACAGTGGAAGCCTGGCTTGGAGAATTTTGAGCATTCCTCTACTAGTGTGTGCTGCTGCTGCTGCTACTAAGTCGCTTCAGTCGTGTCTGACTCTGTGCGACCCCATAGACGGCAGCCCATCAGGCTTCCCCGTCCCTGGGATTCTCCAGGCAAGAACACTGGAGTGGGTTGCCATTTCCTTCTCCAATGCATGAAAGTGAAAAGTGAAAGTGAAGTCTCTCAGTCCTGTCTGACTCTTAGCGACCCCATGGACTGCGGCCCACCAGGCTCCTCTGTCCATGGGATTTTCCAGGCAAGAGTGCTGGAGTGGGGTGCCATTGCCTTCTCCGTAATAGTGTGTGTGATGAGTGCAATTGTGCGGTAGCTTGAACATTCTTTAGCATTCCCTTTCTTTGGGACTGGAATGAAAACTGACCTTTTCCAGTCCTGTGGCCACTGCTGAGTTTTCCAAATTTGCTGGCATATTGAGTGTAGCACTTTCACAGCATTATCTTTTAAGATTTGAAATAGCTCAACTGGAATTCCATCACCTCTACTAGCTTTGTTCATAGTGACGCTGCCTAAGGCTCACTTGACTTCACATTCCAGGATGTCTGGCTCTAGGTGAGTGATCTCACCATAGTGATTATCTGGGTCATGAAGATCTTTTTTGTATAGTTCTTCTGTGTATTCTTGCCACCTCTTCTTAATATCTTCTGCTTCTGTTAGGTCCATACCATTTCTGTCCTTTATCGAGCCCATCTTCGCATTAAATGTTTCCTTGGTATCTCTAATTTTCTTGAAGAGATCACAAGTCTTTCCCATTCTATTGTTTTCCTCTATTTCTTTGCATTGATCACTGAGGAATGCTTTCTTATCTCTCCTTGCTATTTTTTGGAACTCTGCATTCAAATGGGTATATCTTTCCTTTTCTTCTATTCCTTTTGCGTCTCTTCTATTCACACCTATTTGTAAGGGCTCCTCAGACAACCATTTTGCCTTTTTCCATTTATTTTGTTTGGGGATGGTCTTGATCCCAGCCTCCTGTACAATGTCAAGAACCTCTGTCCATAGTTCTTCAGGATCTCTGTCTAACAGATATCCCTTAAATCTATTTGTCACTTCCATTGTATAATCATAAGGGATTTGATTTAGGTCATACCTGAATGGTCTAGTGGTTTTCCCTACTTTCCTCAATTTAAGTATGAATTAGACCATAAGGAGTTCATGGTCTGTGCCACAGTCACCCCCTAGTCTTATTTTTGCTGACTGTGTAGAACTTCTCCATTTTTGTTTGCAATGAATATAATCGTCTGATTTCAGTATTGACTATCTGGTGATGTCCATGTGTAGAGTCTTCTCTTGTGTTGTTAGAAGAAGGTGTTTTCTATGACCAGTGAGTTCTCTTGGTAAAACTCTATTAGCCTTTGCTCTGCTTCCTTCTGTACTTCAATTATTACTCCAGGTATTTCTTGACTTCCTACTTTTGCATTCCAGCCCCCTATAAGAAAAGGACAGCTTTTTGGGGTGTTAGTTCTAGAAAGTCTTGAAGGTCTTCATAGAACCATTCATCTTCAGCTTCTTCAGCATTACTGGTTGGGGCATAGACTTGGATTACTGTGATATTGAATGGTTTGCCTTGGAAATGAACAGAGATTATTTTATTGTTTTTTGAGTTTGCATCCACCAAGTCCTGCATTTTGGGCTCTTTTGTTGACTATGATGGCTTCTCCATTTCTTCTAAGGGATTCTTGCCCACAGTAGTAGATATAATGGTCATCTGAGTTAAATTCACCCATTCCAGTCCATTTAGTTTGCTCACTCCTAAAATGTTGATGTTAACTCTTGCCATCTCCTGTTTGACCACTTTCAATTTGCCTTGATTCATGGACCTAACATTCCAGGTTCCTATGCAATATTGCTCTTTACAGCATCAGACTACTTCCATCACCAGTTGCATCCACAACTGGGTGTTGTTTTGCTTTGGCTCCATCTCTTCATTCTTTCTGGAGTTATTTTTCCACTGATCTCCAGTAGCATATTGGACACCTACCAATCTGGGTAGTTTATCTTTCAATGCCCTATCTTGCCTTTTCATACTGTTCATGGGATTCTCAAGGCAAGAATGCCAGAGTGGTTTGCCATTCCTTTCTCCAGTGGACTGCACTTTGTCAGAACTCTCCACCATGACCTATCCATCTTGGGTGGCTCTACACCGCATGGGTCATAGTTTCATTGATTTAGACAAGGCTGTGGTCCATGTGATCAGATTGGTTAGTTTCCTGTGGCTGTAGTTTTAATTCTGTCACCCTCTGATGGAGAAGGATAAGAGGGCTATGAAAGAGGCTTAAGGGAGGATAAGAGACTTATGGAAGCTTCCTGATGGGAGAGACTGCTTGAGAGGGAAATTGGGTCTTGTTCTGATAGGTGGGGCCATGTTCAGTAAATCTTTAATCCAATTTCCTGTTGATGGATGGGCCTGTGTTCCCTCCCTATTATTTACCTGGGGCCAAACTATGGTGGAGGTAATGAAGATAATGGCAACCTCCTTCAAAAGGTCCCATGCATGCACTGCTACACTCAGTGCCCCCAGCCCTGCATCAGGCCACCACTGACCCAGGCCTCCACTGGAGATTCCTGGACACTTATGGGCAAGTCTGGGTCAATCACTTGTGGGATCACTGCTCCTTTCTCCTGGGTCTTGGTGCACACAAGGTTCTGTTTTTGCCTGCCAAGAATCTGTTTCCCAGTCCTGTGTAAGTTCTGGCAGCTCTATGATGGGGTTAGTGGTGACCTCCTCCAAGAGGGCTTATGCCATACCCAAGTCTGCTGCACCCAGAGCCCCTGCCCCTGCGGCAGTCCACTGTTGACCAGTACCTCCACAGGAGACACTCAAACACAGTTCTGTCTCAGTCTCTGTGTGGTCTCTGGGTCCTGGTGTGCACAAGGTTTGTTTGAGCCCTCTGAGCTTTTCTGGCAGGATGGGGTTTGATTCTAAATACGATTTTGCCCCTCCTACCATCTTGTTGGGGCTTCTCCCTTGCTCTTGAATCTGGGGTATCTCCTCCAAATCACTCCAGCACCTGCCATCTTGCTGGGGCTTCTCTGCCCTTGGACGTGGGGCATGTCTTCACAGTCACTCTGGCTCCTGCGCCACACAGCCACCGCTCCTTAGAGTAGTATATATTCCTCCTTGAAAGTGAAAGTGAAGTCTCTTAGTCGTGTCTGACTCTTTGAGACCCCATGGACTGTAGCCTACCAGGCTCCTCAGTCCATGGGATTTTCCAGGCCAGAGTACTGCAATGGGTTGAAATTCCTCCTCCAGGGGATCTTCCTGACCCAGAGATGGAACCCCAGTCTCCTGCATTGTAGGCAGACGCTTTACTGTCTGAGCCACCAGGGAAGCATATTCCTTCTTAGAGTAGTATGTATCTCCTGGCCCACTGAGTTTGAGCTTGGTGATGGATTTCACTTTGCCTCTGGAATGTGGGCAGAAGTGTCAGTTCAGAGCAAATGCTTTCAGAAGCTTACTCTCTTATTTTCCCATAGCCTTATCTCATGCAGACCCTGCTCCTTCAGCCTGGGATCCAGACTGAGAGACATGCAAAGCACACCTGCACAAATGCTCATCCAATCCAAACCAAGTTCCAGCCAAGATCTAGCCAAGTTCCAGCTGGCCATTTTTTGAGCCTGAAGTAAATCTCTTAATATAGACAAATTGATGCTTTCAAATGGTGGTGCTAGAGAAGATTCTTGAAAGTCCCCTGGACAGCAAGGAGATCAAACCAGTTAATCCCAAGGGAAATCAACCCTGACTGCTCATTCAAAGAACTGATACTGAACCTGAAGATCCAATATTTTGGTCACCTGACACAAAGAGCTGACTCACTGGAAAAGACCGATGCTGGGAAAGATTGAAGGCAGGAGGAGGAAGGTGCAACAGAAGGTGAGATGGTTGGATAGCACCACTGATTCAACGAACACGAACTTGGGCAGACTCTGGGAGATGGTTGAGGTTTGGTGTGTTGCAGTCCCTGGGGCCACAAAGAGTCAGACATGTCTTAGCAACTGAACAACATCAATAAACCTTTGAGATTCTGAGAATGCTGATACACAACAAAGTTGACCTAGGTACCTACCTTTCAATGGAGATTTTATGTTTGGGTATTTGTATGTATGCATGTATGTATGTACAGACCTATACACACATATATATACACACATACATTCTGGCATATTTTCTTTTTTTTAATTTAAAATTATTTATTTTAATTAGAGGCTAATTACTTTACAATATTGTATTGGTTTTGCCATACATCAACATGAATCTGCCACGGTGTACACGTGTTCCCAATCCTGAACCCCCCTCCCACCTCTCTCCCCATACCATCCCTCTGCGTCATCCCAGTGCACCAGCTCCACGCTTCCCGTATCCTGCATCGAATCTGGACTGGCGATTCATTTCTCATATGATATTATACATGTTTCAATGCCATTCTCCCAAATCATCCCCCCCTTCCTCTCCCACAGAGTCCAAAAGACTGTTCTATACATCTGTGTCTCTTTTGGTGTCTCACATACAGGATTATCATTACCATCTTTCTAAATTCCATATATATGCATTAGTATACTATATTGGTGTTTTTTCTTTCTGGCTTACTTCACTCTGTATAATCGGCTCCAGTTTCAACCACCTAATTAGAACTGATACAAATGTATCCTTTTTAATGGCTGAGTAATACACCATTGTGTATATATACCACAGCTTTCTTATCCATCCATCTGCTGATGGACATCTAGGTTGCTTCCATGTCCTGGCTATTATAAACAGTGCTGTGATGAACACTGGGGTACACATGTCTCTTTCAATTCTGGTTTCCTTGGTGTGTATGCCCAGTAGTGGGATTGCTGGGTCATAAGGCAGTTCTATTTCCAGTTTTTTAAGGAATCTCCACACTGTTCTCCATAGTGGCTGTACTAGTTTGCATTCCCACCAGCAGTGTAAGAGGGTTCCCTTTTCTCCACATTCTCTGCAGCATTTATTGCTTGTAGACTTTTGGATTGCAGCCATTCTGACTGGCATGAAATGACACCTCATTGTGGTTTTGATTTGCATTTCTCTGATAATGAGTGATGTTGAGCATCCTTTCATGTGTTTGTTAGCCATCTGTATGTCTTCTTTGGAGAAATGTCTGTTTAGTTCTTTGGCCCATTTTTTGATTGGGTCATTTATTTTTCTGAAATTGAGCTGCAGGAGTTGCTTGTATACTTTTGAGATTAGTTGTTTGTCAGTTGCTTCATTTGCTATTATTTTCTCCCATTCTGAAGGCTATCTTTTCACCTTGCTTATAGTTTCTTTTGTTGTGCAGTAGCTTTTAATATTAATTAGATCCCATTTGTTTATTTTTGCTTTTATTTCCAATATTCTGGGAGATGGGTCATAGAGGATCCTGCTGTGATTTATGTCAGAGAGTGCTTTGCCTATGTTCTCCTCTAAGAGTTTTATAGTTTCTGGTCTTATGTTTAGATCTTTAATCCATTTTGAGTTTGTTTTTTTTGTATGGTGTTATAAAGTGTTCTAGTTTCATTCTTTTACAAGTGGTTGACCAGTTTTTTCAGCACCACTTGTTAAAGAGATTGTCTTTAATCCATTGTATATTCTTGCCTCCTTTGTCAAAGATAAGGTGTCCACAGGTGCATGGGTTTATCTCTGGGCTTTCTATTTTGTTCCATTGATCTATATTTCTGTCTTTGTGCCAGTACCCTACTATCTTGATGACTGTGGCTTTTTAGTAGAGCCTGAAGTCAGGCAGGTTGATTCCTCCAGTTCCATTCTTCTTTCTCAAGATTGCTTTGGCTATTCGAGGTTTTTTTTATATCCATGCAAATTGTGAAATTATTTGTTCTAGCTCTGTGAAAAATACCATTGGTAGCTTGATAGGGATTGCATTGAATCTATAGATTGCTTTGGGTAATATACTCATTTTCACTATATTGATTCTTCCGATCTATGAACATGGTATATTTCTCCATCTATTAGTGTCCTCTTTGATTTCTTTCACCAGTGTTTTATAGTTTTCTATATATAGGTCTTTAGTTTCTTTAGGTAGATATATTCCTAAGTATTTTATTCTTTTCGTTGCAATGGTGAATGGAATTGTTTCCTTAATTTCTCTTTCTATGCAAGGGGTTTCTGTGTGTTGACTTTATATCCTGCAACTTTACTATATTCATTGATTAGCTCTAGTGATTTTCTGGTGGAGTCTTTAGGGTTTTCTATGTAGAGGATCATGTCATGTCATCTGCAAACAGCGAGAGTTTTACTTCTTCTTTTCCATTTGGATTCCTTTTAGTTCTTTTTCTGCTCTGATTGCTGTGGCCAAAACTTCCAAAACTATGTTGAATAGTAGTGATGAAAGTGGGCACCCTTGTCTTGTTCCTGACTTTAGGGGAAATGCTTTCAATTTTTCACCATTGAGGATAATGTTTGCTGTGGGTTTGTCATATATAGCTTTTATTATGTTGAAGTATGTTCCTTCTATTCCTGCTTTCTGAAGAGTTTTCATCATAAATGGATGTTGAATTTTGTCAAAGGCTTTCTCTGCAGCTATTGAGATAATCATATGGCTTCTATTTTTCAATTTGTTAATGTGGTGTATTACATTGATTGATTTGCAGATATTGAAGAACACTTGCATCCCTGGGATAAAGCCCACTTGGTCATGGTGTATGATCTTTTTAATGTGTTGTTGGATTCTGACTGCTAGAATTTTGTTAAGGATTTTTGCATTTATGTTCATCAGTGATATTGGCCTGTAGTTTTCTTTATTTGTGGCATCTTTGTCTGGTTTTGGTATTAGGGTGATGGTGGCCTCATAGAATGAGTTTGGAAGTTTACATTCCTCTGCAATTTTCTGGAAGAGTTTGAGTAGGATAGGTGTTACCTCTTCTCTAAATTTTTGGTAGAATTCAGCTGTGAAGCCATCTGGTCCCGGGCTTTTGTTTACTGGAAGATTTCTGATTACAGTTTCAATTTCCATGCTTGTGATGGGTCTGTTAAGATTTTTTATTTCTTTCTGGTCCAGTTTTGGAAAGTTGTACTTTTCTAAGAATTTGTCCATTTCTTGGAGAGCTGGTTTGCTGGTGCTGAATTCTCTCAGCTTTTGCTTGTCTGTAAAGCTTTTGATTTCTCCTTCATATTTGAATGAGATCCTTGCTGGATACAGTAATCTGGGCTGTAGTTTATTTTCTTTCATCACTTTAAGTATGTCTTGCCATTCCCTCCTGGCCTGAAGAGTTTCTATTGAAAGATCAGCTGTTATCCTTATGGGAATTCCCTTGTGTGTTGTTTGTTGTTTTTCCCTTGCTGCTTTTAATATTTGTTCTTTGTGTTTGATCTTTGTTAATTTGATTAATATGTGTCTTGGAGTGTTTCGCCTTGGGTTTATCCTGTTTGGGACTCTCTGGGTTTCTTGGACTTGAGTGATTATTTCCTTCCCCATTTTAGGGAAGTTTTCAACTATTATCTCCTCAAGTATTTTCTCATGGTCTTTCTTTTTGTCTTCTTCTTCTGGGACCCCTATGATTCGAATGTTGTAGCGTTTAATATTGTCCTGGATGTCTCTGAGATTGTCCTCATTTCTTTTAATTCGTTTTTCTTTTTTCCTCTTTGATTCATTTATTTCTACCATTCTATCTTCTAATTCACTAATCCTATCTTCTGCCTCTGTTATTCTACTATTTGTTGCCTCCAGAGTGTTTTTGATCTCATTTATTGCATTATTCATTATATATTGACTCTTTTTTTATTTCTTCTAGGTCCTTGTTAAACCTTTCTTGCATCTTCTCAATCCTTGTCTCCAGGCTATTTTTCTGTGATTCCATTTTTATTTCAAGATTTTGGATCAATTTCACTATCATTATTTGGAATTCTTTATCAGGTAGATTCCCTATCTCTTCCTCTTTTGTTTGGTTTGTGGGCATTTATCCTGTTCCTTTACCTGCTGGGTATTCCTCTGTCTCTTCATCTTGTTTATATTGCTGAGTTTGGGGTGGCCTTTCTGTATTCTGGCAGTTTGTGGATTTCTCTTTGTTATGGAGTTTCCTTGCTGTGGGTGGGGTTATATCGGTGGTTTGTCAGGGTTTCTAGGTTAGGGAAGCTTGTGGCGGTGTTCTGGTGGGTGGAGCTGGATTTCTTCTCTCTGGAGTGCAATGAAGTGTCTAGTAACAAGTTATGAGATGTCAATGGTATTGGAGTAACTTTGGGCAGCCTGTATATTGAAGCTCAGGGCTGTGTTCCTGTGTTGTTGGAGAATTTGTGTGGTATGTCTTGCTCTGGAACTTGTTGGCCCTTGGGTGGTGCTTGGTTTCAGTGTAAGTACGGAGGCGTTTGATAAGCTCCTATTGATTAATGTTCCCTGGAGTCAGGTGTTCTCTGATGTTCTCAGGATTTGGACTTAAGCCTCCTGCTTCTGGTTTTCAGTCTTATTTTTACAGTAGTCTCAAGACTTCTCCTTCTATACAGCACCATTGATAAAACATCTAGGTTAAAGATGAAAAGTTTCTCCACAGTGAGGGACACCCAAAGAGGTTCACAGAGTTACATGGAGAAGAGAAGAAGGAGGAGGGAGTTAGAGGTGACCCAAATGAGATGAGGTGGAATCAAAAGAGGAGAGAGCAAGCTAGCCAGTAATCACTTCCTTATGTGCGCTCCACAGCCTGGACTGCTCAGAGATGTTCATGGAGTTATACAGAGAAGAGAAGAGGGAGGAAGGAGACAGAGGTGGCCAGGAGGATAAAAGGGGGGAATGAAAAGGAGAGAGACAGATCCAGCCGGTAATCAGTTCCCTAAGTGTCCTCCACCGTCTGGAACACACAGAGATTCAGAGAGTTGGGTAGAGAAGAGAAGGGGGAGGGAGAAGACAGAGGGGACCTGGTGGAGTAAAAGGGGAGTCCAAAGGGGGAGAGAGCAGTCAAACCAGTAATCTCACTCCCAAGTAAAAATGGGTACTGAATATTGGGTTCTTAAAGGTACAAATTTGATAACAAATACCAAAAAGCAAAGATTAAAATTCTAGAGTAGAGGTTGGATTTTCAAAAATACAATATTAAAGAAAAGAAGAAGAAACAAAAAACAAAGTCACAAAAGTTATTAATATATATATATATATTTTTTTAAGTAATAGTAGGTTATAAAAATGAAAATTAAAGGAGTAATAGAGGACTTAACATTTTTAAAAAGTTAAAAGAAAGAAAAAAAAGAGTGATCGTAAAAATAGTAAAAATATATCTAGGACTTTCTCTGGTGTTGTGGGCAGTGTGGGGTCAGTTCGTTTTCGGATAGTTCCTTGGTCCGGCTTATATTTCTCAAGATCTATAGGCCCCTTCCTATGTAGTCGGTACTAACTATGGAATTTTAATCTATTGCACCTGTCACTTCCAAGGCTGTTCCCTCAGTTTTAGCTTCTTCTGTTTGCTGGTCTCTTCAGTGTCTGATTTCCGCCCTGACACAAGGGGAGCGGTGGTGGACACTTTTTTTTTTTTTTTGGTAGGGGTGCTTACTCGTTCAGTCGTGCTGTGGGGAGGGAGGGACACTGCAGACAAGTAACACTGGCCTGTGCTCATACTGTCTCAGCCACACTGGGCCTGCCCCGGCTCACGGCATGTGCACCCTCCTTACCCACACAGCTCAGGCTCTAGTTTGCTCTGCTGGGAACCATCCAAGGCTGGCCCTGGGCTGCATGCACCTCCCAGGTCTAAGCCACTCAGGTTCAGGCACTTGGGTATCCCTCAGAGGCGCAGACTCCATTGGGCCTGTGTTCTGTGCCCTTCCCAGCTCTGAACAGCTCAGGTGATGAGGTGTTTGGTGAGCGCAGTCACTGCGACTTATCACCTCTCCCATCCCTGCCACTCGGTTTTCTGGGTGTACAACTGGCACACCTTCTCAGGTGGATGATGACTGTCCAGAACCCCAAGAAGTCTTAGTTAGCAAAGAAGCCTGCTTGCAGTTAGGTAGATAATGTCTCTCTGGGGCTGCGATTGCCCACTTCCAGCTCTGGCTGCCTGTCACCGGAGGGGGATGGTCTGCAGCCGGCTAGTTTTGTTCAGCCCTTTGTTCTGTGTGCGGGCCTGGCGGTGTCTTAGGGCTTTTCTCGTGGTAGCTATCCCACAGTCTGTTTTGCTAGCCCAAATTAGTTCTCTCTGATTACTGTTAGGGCATTCAGGCCCGATCCTTACTCTAAGCAATGCCGCCCACGCCTCCCTGCCCAGTCCCTGCTTGCTAGTGGCAGGTGCAGGCGTCTGCGCTGCTTCTCCACTGCAGGAGCTACCGTTGGGCTCGTAATCTGTGGGTTTTCATTATTTACTTATTTTTCCTCCCTATTATGTTGCTCTCTGTGCTTCCAAGGCTCGCCACAGACTCAGCAGTGAGAGCGTTTCCTGGTGTTTGGAAACTTCTCTCTTTTTAAGACTCCCTTCCCGGGATGGAGCTCCATCCCTCCCTCTTTTGTCTCTTTTTTTGTCTTTTATATTTTTCCTACCTCCTTTCAAAGACAATGGGCTGCTTTTCTGGGTGCCTGATGTCCTCTGCCGGCATTCATAAGTTGTTTTGTGGAATTTACTCAGAGTTTAAATGTTCTTTTGATGAATTTTTGGGGGAGAAAGTGGTCTCCCCTTCCTATTCCTCCACTATCTTGGCATATTTTCTTCTAGGTATCCATTTTTTAAAAAATCTCTCTCAGTATGAGTATGTATACACTATGTGTATATTAAGGATATGTATAGGTTATGCAAAAATACTGTGCATGTTTGTATGTGTGTGTGTATGTATTGAGCAATTACATATAGATTTAAAACAGGTCTCTGGGACTTTCCTGGAGGTCCAATGGTTAAGACTCTGCCTGCCAATATAGTGACATGCATTCAACCCCTGGTTCAGGAAGATCCCACTTGTGCAAGCAACTAAGCATGTGAGCTGCAACTACTACAGACCATGTTCCCTGGAGCCTGTGTTCCACAACAAGAGAAGTGCACACAATGAGAAACCCATGCACTGAAATTAGAGAAAGGCTGCAAGGAGCAATGAAGATCCAGCACAGCCAAAAATAAATTAATTAAAAAAATAAATTAGGTCTCTTATAAGGTGATAAACCCATTCTAGTTTGCCTGTAACTTCCTTCCTAGTAGTCCTCTATCCTGGGATACTTTTCATTTAGGCAAAAGAGGACTGTTACCCCTTACTTCTTCTTTTCTTCACTTAAAAAATATCTGCTTTTCTACTTTAATAGCTCTTGGATAAAAATCTTCTAAATTCACTGCATGTTCTTTTTAGTTTGCAGTATTTTCATAGTATGCTCATCACATGCACACACTACACACCCAATTTAACCAATCATTTAGCCTTAGATATCTATTATCTTTCTCATTTTTTCTTATAAGTTTAAAAGCACTTATTTAAAAATCTTTGACTCAGTTGTGAGATAGTTTTTTTATGTTATCATAATCATGACTTAAAATTTTAAAACTCTGGAGGCTAATTTATTTTGTGAATTCAATGACTTAATCTGTTTTGAAGCAATAGCATAGTTATAACTTATTACAATATGATTTTTAATCAAAGTATGTACATAACAATCTATTCAATAGAATAATTTCAATAGCCTTTGAGCCACATGGACTTTCTATTCAATACATAAGTCTTAGTACCTACCCTCATTTGACTTTCAAAAGAAGTATATGAATAAAATAGGTACATATGAAAAATAAATTTACAATATTAATAATATGGGACATATAAAGTATGATACTAATATCAAATGCTACCCAATTTTGAGGGTGTAAACAGATAATTCAATTTAGTGTGGTTAAGCAAAACTTCACTGAGAAGATAGAATATGTTGTTTAGGAAACATACATGATATATGGGAGTTACTATCTATTCTTAAAACCATTTATATGATGCAAAACAAAAATTAGGACTCAATAAAATAAAAGTATAATTGTACAGTTAAAGGCTGAAGTCTATAAAGGAGAGATTCATGTGGAATGAAGCAATAAGGGAGCATTTGTGAGAGAGAAGGCATCTGAGCTGGGTCTCAGAGTTCTTTTCAGAGCTGTTGAATAAGATATTTACATCTCCAATATCTACAAATATAACAAAAAATTAATAAACCAAAGTGATAAAGTTTCTGAGATGTGTTTAGAACACTTTTAAGAAGAAATAATCCATGCAAATATCCTGACAGATAATAATATTTTATTTATTTTATTTTTTTAAAGTAATATTTTAAAATAGACTTCTAAAAAGCTTTGTTGTCAAATGCTGGGTTAAAATATTTATATTCAAACACTAATTCCATCTTTGACTCTCTTGATCAAATTTCTAAAAATTCCAATTTTGTTTTAGACAGGGTGTCTTGTTTTTTCCAGTATTGGTAAAGGTGTTTACGTATTTTGATGTACAGTAGTAAAATGGCAAGTTTTAAGTCACATTACTGGGACAGTCTTATGCAAACCTGGTATTCCGTTTCATGGTATGACAAACTACAGAGAATATAGTAACCATACCTTGCCAAGTCATGCTAGGAGATGCAAGAATTAAAATAAATGATATTAGACATAAAATGCTACATAGCATAGAAAACAAAACAAAATAATACTCCTTTGTATCTTTATCCAAAGCAATTGTCATATGCAGGTGGGTGTTGATCTTAGGAAGAAGGAAATCACTCCCAAACACACAATTTAAGTAAACCAAACAGCTAGTGGTATTAACACTTAAAGGTGTCACATATGTTTCAAAAAGAAAAAAATGTTTTGTATAGAATATTTTCTGGATCAGCTTGCAGATTTATTAGTCATCCTCCAACACCTTGAGACCAATTCAATTTGTCAGAACTCAATATCATTGCCATTTCCCACAGGATCTTGGGTTTTAAATCAAGGCCAACATCACAACTAACCTTGGAGGGAAAACACAATTTATAGTATTACTGTAACCCCTATGTCTCAAAGGGATTTAAATCATTTGAATAATCCATTCTTATTTTTTTCCCTAGAGATGTGAAAACAGGACAGCTACAAGTATGTTTAGCATTATAAGTAATGACATTACCTGAGTAGCAACAGTGTTCAACAGAACAGGTTATGTTTTATGCTTATTAAATTTGGGGTTTGAAGACAAAATGTGTTCATAAAAGTTACTTTTGTCGTTGTTAAAGATGCTGATTAAATCTTTTTACATACTCAAATTTATGTGAAGGCCATCATTCAAGGAATATCTTGAAAACACCCAAAAATGCAGGTGTGGAGGCAGAAAAGGTCTGAAGTGGCTGGAAGAAGAGCATATTTTGTTATTCTGAAAAATATAATACATTAAAGAAATCTAATTTATTTTTATTAGGGAGTTTATATATTGGGAGAAGGTCAGTTCAGTTCAGTTCAGTCGCTGAGTTGTGTCTGACTCTTTGCGATCCCATGACCCACAGCACTCCAGGCCTGCCTGTCCATCACCAACTCCTGGAGTTCACCCGAACCCATGTCCATTGATTCAGTGATGCCATCCAACCATCTCATCCTCTGACATACCCTTCTCCTCCTGCCCCCAATCCCTCCCAGCATCAGGGTCATTTCAAATGAGTCAGTTCTTCTCATCAGGTGGCCAAAGTATTGGAGTTTCAGCTTCAACATCAGTCCTACCAATGAACACCCAGGACTGATCTCCTTTAGGATGGATTGGTTGGATCTCCTTGCAGTCCAAGGGACTCTCAAGAGTCTTCTCCAACACCACAGTTCAAAAGCATTGATTCTTTGGCACTCAGTTTTCTTTATAGTCCAACTGTCACATCCATACATGACCACTGGAAAAACCATAGCCTTGACTAGACGGACCTTTGTTGACAAAGTAATGTCTCTGCTTTTCAATATGCTGTCTAGGTTGGTCATAACTTTCCTTCCAAGGAGTAAGCATCTTTTAATTTCATGGCTGCAATCACCATCTGCAGTGATTTTGGAGCCCAGAAAAATAAAGTCAGCCACTGTTTCCCCATCTATTTGTCATGAAGTGATGGGGCCTGATGCCATGAACTTAGTTTTCTGAATGTTGAGCTTTAAGCCACCTTTTTCATTCTCCTCTTTCACTTTCATCAAGAGGCTCTTTAGTTCTTCTTCACTTTCTGCCATAAGGGTGGTGTCATCTGCATATCTGAGGTTATTGATATTTCTCCCGGCAATCTTGATTCCAGCTGTGCTTTATCCAGCCCAGAGTTTTCTCATGATGTAACACTGCATATAAGTTAAATAAGCAGGGTGACAATATACAGCCTTGACATACTTCTTTTCCTACTTGGAACCAGTCTGTTGTTCCATGTCCAGTTATAACTGTTGCTTCTTGACCTACATACAGGTTTCTCAAGAAGCAGGTCAGGCAGTCTGGTATTCCCATCTTTTTCAGAATTTTCCACAGTTTATTGTGATCCACACAGTCAAAGGCTTTGGCATAGTCAATAAAGCAGAAATAGATGTTTATCTGGAAGTCTCTTGCTTTTTTGATGATCCAGCGGATGTTGGCAATTTGAACTCTGGTTCCTCTGCCTTTTCTAAAAGCAGCTTGAACATTTGGAAGTTCATGGTTCATGTATTGCTGAAGCCTGGCTTGGAGAATTTTAAGAGATGAAAGCAGTTGTGTGGTAGTTTGAACATTATTTGGCCTTGTATTTCTTTGGGATTGGAATGAAAGCTGACCCTTCCAGTCCTGTGGCCACTGCTGAGTTTTCCCAATTTGCTGGCATATGGAGTGCAGCACTTTCACAGCATCAACTTTCAGAATTTGAAATAGCTCAACTGGAATTCCATCGCCTCCACTAGTTCAGTATTACAGTCCAATTTCACATATCCCCCAAATTAGGTAGATTGGAGCATTACACACATTAAAAAGAGAATGTAATTATACATTTGTCTTAGTTTCTCAGATTGTCTAACTGAATTATAGTACGTTCTGAAATTTCTATTTTGCTGTGTACCAGGGCATCCCTGGTGGTTCAGATGGTTAAAAATCTTCTGTAGTGCAGGAGATACTGATTCAGTCCCTGGGTCTGATCCTTGGGTGGGTAAAATTTCCTAGAGAAGGGAATGGCAACCCACTGCAGTATTCTTGCCTGGAGAATCCTATGGACAGAGGAGCCTGGTGGCTATAGTTCATGAGGGTCACAGAGTCAGACCCAACTGAGTGGCTGACACTTGTAGAAATTAAAAAAAAAAATCATGTTTTTAAAATATAGCAGTCAATAAGTTAGAACTGGACATAGAACAACAGACTGGTTCCAAATAGGAAAAGGAGTATGTCAAGGCTGTATATTGTCACCCTGCTTATTTAACTTATATGCAGAGTACATCATGAGAAATGCCAGGCTGGAAGAAGCACAAGCTGGAATCAAGATTGCTGGGAGAAATATCAATAACCTCAGATATGCAGATGGCACCACCCTTATGGCAGAAAGTGAAGAGGAACTAAAAAGCCTCTTGATGAAAGTGAAGGTGGAGAGTGAAAAAATTGTCTTAAAGCTCAACATTCAGAAAACTAAGATCATGGCATCTGGTCCCATTACTTCATAGGGAATAGATGGGGAAACAGTGTCAGACTTTATATTTTGGGGCTCCAGAATCACTGCAGATGGTGATTGCAGCCATGAAATTAAAAGATGCTTACTCTTTGGAAGGAAAGTTATGACCAACCTAGATAGCATATTCAAAAGCAGAGACATTGCTTTGTCAACAAATGTCCATATAGTCAAGGCTATGATTTTTCCAGTAGTCATGTATGGATATGAGAGTTGGATTGTGAAGAAAGCTGAGCGCCGAAGAATTGATGCTTTTGAACTGTGGTGTTGGAAAAGACTCTTGAGAGTCCCTTGATCTGCAAGGACATCCAACCGGCCCATTCTAAAGGAGATCAGTCCTGGGTGTTCTTTGGAAGGAATGATGCTAAAGCTGAAACTCCAGTACTTTGGCCACCTCATGAGAAGAGTTGACTCATTGGAAAAGACTCTGATGCTGGGAGGGATTGGGGGCAGGAGGTGAAGAGGATGACAGAGGATGAGATGGCTGGATGGCATCACCGACTCGATGGACATGAGTTTGGGAAAACTTCAGGAGTTGGTTATGGACAGGGAGGCCTGGTGTGCTGCAATTCATGGGATCGCAAAGAGTTGGACACTACTGAGTGACTGAAGTGAACTGAACTGAACTGAAGTTATGCTTAATGGTCAACTTCCTATTTTTTTTTCTCTCTCCCTAACTCATTTTGCCTTTCCTTTACTCCTGCATCTCTGGGTTTACAATGCCTTATTAATCAGCTTGCGCTGTACTGTGCTAAGTCGCTTCAGTTGTGTCCGACTCTTTGTGACCCTGTGGACTATAGCCCACCAGGCCTGTCTGTTCGTGGAATTCTCCAAGCAAGAATACTGGAGTGGGCTATCATGCTTTCTTCCAGGGGAATCTTCCTGACTCAGAGTTCAAACCCCGTCTCTTATGTTGCCTGCATTGGTAGGCAGGTTCTTTACCACTAGCACCACCTAGAAAGCCCTATTAATCAGCTTGGGCTGCCATAGTGAAAGTGAAGTCGCTCAGTCGTGTCCGACGCTTAGCGACCTCATGGACTGCAGCCCACCAGGCTCCTCCGTCCATGGGATTTTCCAGGCAAGAGTACTGGAGTGGGGTGCCATGGGCTGCCATAATAAGATATTAATAACATAGACTGAGTCACCCTAGCATAGAAATGTATTTTCTCTCGGTTTTGGAGCCCGGAAATCAAAGATCAGGGCAGCATGGTCAGATTCTGGCCAGAGGTCTCTTGCTGCTTTGCAAACAGCTGCCATCTCATTGTGTCCTTACATTATGGAGAGAGAGTTCTAGGGTCTCTCTTCCTCTTCTGATAAGGGACTAGTTCCATCAGTATGGAACTAGTATCCATCAGATACCCTATGATATCATTTAACTTTAGTCACCTCCTTAGAGACTCTATCTCCAATACAGTTACACGGGGGTTAAATTTTCATCATATGAATTCTGGATGGACACAAGTCAGTCCCTAGCATATATCCATATATAATAACACAAAAATGTTTGCCTCAAAATCTGCTTCCTTGGAACCAAAACTATGACTGGATCCCTTCAAAATATATTTAAACACTTTTGTATGGTGCGTACTGGTGATAATTTTGTAAAACTATGACATGCATATACATATAAACAAAAATTATAATAAAATTTGACTGTAACAAATTGTTGCTATTTAGTATAGAAACAAGATTTTTTTCTTATACATCTTTTTTCCTTTGATGTTGCTTCTCTTCCCATTGCTACTTACTTTTTGTTCTTCTTCACATAAGTTTTTTCAAAGTAATAACTAAATATGTCCCTTTTATCTCCTCTGATTCTTTCTTAAACTCACTCCCCACAGGCTTCCAAATTCCCCATGTGCTGATTTTGTTTTCCTTTTCATCCACTGCGATAGTTATTTTTCAATAAGCTTGTCATCAATTCCTCATTTTCTATACAAGCATGCTTTCCCTCACATTAAGAGGTATAGTTTACCTCAACCAACCCTGAATCTGGGCTCACCTTAGTTATTCTATCAACAGTATGTAGCAGAAGTGACATTTTGAGACATCTGAGATTGTATTTTAAGAAGGCTGGAAGCTTCTATCTGAATCTCTTGGATAATGTTTTCTTAAGGTGCTGCCTCTGAAACCAGCCTTCATGATCAAAGGCACTTAATCCAGATGAAGATGTGACAAATGAATGTTTTGGTTTTATATTGTTGTTTCTGGCAGCCTGTATTAGCTTCCTACTGTCATAATAAATTGCCACAAACTTAGAATCATAAAACAAAATAGTTGTCTTTCAGGTCTGCATGAAACTTATTAATAGCTGCTTGAGATAAAATCAAAGTGTTGGCAGGGATATATTTTTCTTCTGGAGACTCAAGGAGAGAATCCGCTTTTCTGTCTTTGCCAGTTTCTAGAGATCACTTGCAGCCCTTGACTGGTAAACCCTATCTTCAACCTGCAAAGTCATTAATGAGCACTGAGCCTTCCTCATATTGTTTTGCTTCACATTGAGTCTTCTGTCTTCCTCTTCTGCATTTAAGAACCCTTGTGATTATCCTGATTTAAATGGGATAATGCAGGACATTTTCGCCATTTTAAGATTGGGTGATTAGCAACCTTAATTCCATCAGCTGATTTTCTTTACCATAATCATAGTTAATCCTCAGCTTATGGGGATTAAAACACAGACATCTTCGAGAGGTCACTTTCCTACCTATCATACAGCCTCAGCCTAAGCTTCAAACTGACAGTCAGCCTCAACTGCTAGCCATATGAGTGATCCACCAGGGATGTTCATACTACAGATGTTTGGGTTTTCAGATGACTGCAGCTGAACTGATACCTAATTGCCACTGCCTGAGGGACCCCACATGGGAATCACTCAACTGAGATGAGTCAACACATAGAACCAGAAGATATAACGGATTCACAATTTTAGCCCCAAATTTTAGGATGGATTGCTATCACAACACATAAAGGAACCTCATCATCTAATTCAGTGGTCAAATTTCCTACTCCTTATTTTCATCATGCTATCAGTCAGCATCATTTGATAGAGTTGATAACTCCCTATTTTTATGGTATATTTTATTTCCTTGACTTCTAACACATCACACACTTCTGAGATTTTTTTAATCTTTCTGGTTATTTTCTGAGTCCCCTTTGCTAATTCTTCCTCTTGTATCTAACCTCGTAATATTGGAGTGACCTACTGCTCTGTCCCTATTCCTTTTCTGTATTTACATTCCATCCTTAGGTAATCTTAGTCTCACAGACTTAAATGCTAACCATATGTCAACTCCTGTGTTTATAGCTCCTGTACAGAATTCTCTGCAAGACAGTGAACTTCATGACATCTCCACTTGGATATGAATTGCCATCTCAAACTTTAATTCTCCAAGTTCAGTTCAGTTCAGTCACTCATTCGTGTTTGACTCTTTGCAACCCCATGAATCACAGCATGCCAGGCCTCCCTGTCCATCACCAACTACCAGAGTTCACTCAGACTCGTGTCCATTGGGTCAGTGATGCCATCCAGCCATCTCATCCTCTGGCGTCCCCTTCTCTTCCTGCCCCCAATCCCTCCCAGCATCAGAATATTTTCCAATGAGTCAACTCTTCACATGAGGTGGCCAAAATACTGGAGTTTCAGCTTTAGCATCAGTCCTTCCAAAGAAATCCCAGGGCTGATCTCCTTCAGAATGGACTGCTTGGATCTCCTTGCAGTCCAAGGGATTCTCAAGAGTCTTCTCCACCACCACAGTTCAAAAGCATCAATTCTTCGGTGCTCAGCCTTCTTCACAGTCCAACTCTCACATCCATACATGACCACAGGAAAAACCATAGCCTTGACTAGACGGACCTTTGTTGGCAAAGTAATGTCTCTGCTTTTCAATATGCTATCTAGGTTTGTCATAACTTTTCTTCCAAGGAGTAAGAGTCTTTTAATTTCATGGCTGCAGTCACCATCTGCAGTGATTTTGGAGCCCCCCAAAATAAAGTCTGACACTCTTTCCACTGTTTCCCCATCTATTTCCCATGAAGTGATGGGACCAGATGCCATGATTTTCATTTTCTGAATGTTGAGTTTCAAGCCAACTTTTTCACTCTCCTCTTTCACTTTCATCAAGAGGCTCTTTAGTTCTTTTTTGCTTTCTGCCATAAGGATGGTGTCATCTGCATATCTGAGGTCATTGATATTTCTCCCGATAATCTTGATTCCAGCTTGTGCTTCTTCCAGCCCAGTGTTTCTCATGATGTACTCTGCATAGAAGTTAAATAAGCAGGGTAACAACATACAGCCTTGACGTACTCCTTTTCCTATTTGGAACCAGTATGTTGTTCCATGTCCAATTCTAACAGTTGTTTCCTGACCTGCATACAAATTTTTCAAGAGACAGGTCAGGTGGTCTGGTATTTCCATCTCTTTCAGAATTTTCCACAGTTTATTGTGATCCACACAGTCAAAGGCTTTGGCATACTCAATAAAGCAAAAAAAGATGTTTTTCTGGAACTCTCTTACTTTTTCCATGATCCAGCAGATGTTGGCAATTTGATCTCTGGTTCCTCTACCTTTTCTAAAACCAGCTTGAACATCAGGAAGTTCACGGTTCATGTATTGCTGAAGCCTAGCTTGGAGAATTTTGAGCATTACTTTACTAGTGTGTGAGATGAGTGCAATTGTGCGGTAGTTTGAGCATTCTTTGGCATTGCCTTTCTTTGGGACTGGAATGAAAACTGACCTTTTCCAGTCCTGTGGCCACTGCTGAGTTTTCCAAATTTGCTGGCATATTGAGTGCAGCATTTTCACAGCATCATCTTTCAGGATTTGAAATAGCTCAACTGGAATTCCATCACCTCCACTAACTTTGTTCATAGTGATGCTTTCTAAGGCCCACTTGACTTCACATTCCAGGAAAACTCCCTCTAAATCTGTACTGTGCAGAGCCTTTCTCATCTTGAAAAATGAAAGTCACTCAGTCGTGTCCTACTCTTTGTGACCCCATGGACTATAGAGTCCATGGCATTCTCCAGGCCAGAATACTGGAGTGGGTAGCCTATGCCTTCTCCAGCGGCTCTTCCTGACCCAAGAATTGAACTGGGTTCTCCTGAATTGCAGGCAAATTCTTTACCAGCTGAGCTAAAGGGGAAGACCTTTCTCATCTTAATTGTTAACAGATTTATTCTAAATTCTTATGGCATGTATCTTGTCATCAACCCTTCAGTCATATCTCATACTCAAAATAAGAATAATAAGGAATTATGAAAGGGAGATGGATAACTAGATGGTTATATGCAGTCTCTTCATGTTCCTGCCTCTGAATGACACATATTGCTTCTATTCAAGCCATTTGAGTAGAGCTAATCATCTTTACCTGAAAAATGTTGGCAAATTGGAAGAGTAGATGGACTATTTGGGAACCACCACGTTCTCTAGTAAAATTTTCTCATGGTTTACATTTGTTGTTCAATCTCTAAATTGTGTCCAAATCTTTGCGACACCATGAACTGCAGGATTCCAGGCTTCCCTGTCCTTCACTATCTCCCTGAATTTCCTCAAACTCATGTCCATTGAATCAGTGATGCCATCCAACCATCTCATCCTCTTAATACTCAAATTTCACATTTTGTGTCACTTAGTTTTCCCTCATATTCTTAATTAGAAGGGGAGGCACTGTTATATATCCTAAGGAATATTGAAGTGATTAAAGTGAAGTTGAAAGTCTACTGCCATTAAGTTGTAAAATTCACACATGGATCCCTGCCCTCTGATTTTTAGTCACAATGCCTTTTCATACACTTCACAGTAGCACTTAATTACTTTTCACTCCCAAAGTTAAAATATCACAAACTCCTTTATGACATTTTCTCTTCCTAGACACACAAAAAAATTCTTAGGAAACTTCCAGTGGGTTTATGGTTATCCTGTAGTTTTTGCCCACTCTTCCTTTTACATGCTATTGTCTACAACAGACTCAAAGCAGGTAGTCAGAAACAAAACCAGCGGCTGTCTGTCTGGAATTTACTATTCTCAGAGAGCTCAGTAATGTATACATATATTTGAGCCCTGCCCCAAATTTGCCAACATGCTCAGCTCCTGAGTGTCAAACATTGCTAAAAGTGTGTTGGGGGAAAAGTTATAATGATTAGATTTATTTTCATGAATATCCCAGGGAATTTCATTCTACAAATATAAAGGACATTCTCATTCCTAAGGATGAAATTGTCCACTGCAGCTTTACTCTCTCACTTTTATGAACACGCCTATGTCTGTGATGACAATTGCTACATCAGTCCTGGATGTCAGTGTCTTTGGCTTCTGTCACACATGACTCTGTGTAAAGTGTTGCATAAGTATTGCTCTTTCACAGAGTGACCATGTGTGCGTATCTCACCACTAAATACCAGAACTTAGCATGCTGTTTGGCACACAGTAGGCACTCAGTTGGAGAAGGAAATGGCAACCCACTCCAGTGTTCTTGCCTGGAGAATCCCAGGGACAGGGGAGCCTGGAGGGCTGTCGTCTCTGGGGTCGCACAGAGTCGGACACGACTGAAGCGACTTAGCAGCAGCAGCAGCAGGCACTCAATAAAAATATGGGCTTCCCTGGTGGCTTGAACAGTAAAGTGTCTGCCTGCAGTGTGGGAGACCGGGTTTCTATCCCTGGGTTGGGAAGATCCCCTGGAGAAGGAAATGGCAACCCACTTCAGTACTCTTGCCTGGAAAATTCCATAGACTGAGGAGCCTGGTAGGCTAAGGTCCATGGGGTCGCAAAGAGTCAGACACGACTGAGCGATTTCACTTTCACTTTTAATAAAAATATGTTGACTGAATAAGTAAAACAATGAAATTATTGAGTATAATTTCACTATATGGAAAAATACAAGTCACTCATAAAACATGAATTATGAAAACAAAATAATCTTATAAGATATACCCTTTTAAACTGCATAATCCTAAACAGTAACTTGAACTACTTACCTAGTACCTCATATAAAGGTTATATGAGGATTAACTAAAAGACTCGTCCTAATCACCTAGGTTCTACCCAACACACTAGAACAATTCAATACACAATTTAAAAAAGTAGACAACATCAGCCAAAAACAAAAAAGCATCAATTTTAGAAATTCTATTGGAAAAGGAAGCTAAGAAATATTTTCCTATATTTTTTATTCTAAAACCTTGAAAAGATAATATTTGTAAGGAAAACCCTCTCAAAATCTTCACAAGAAATACTAGCTCATACATTTAGCTCATACACACTAGCTTCCCAGGTGGCTCAGTGGTAAAGAATCTACCTGCCAACACATGAGATGCAGGAGACGTGGGTTTAATCCTTGGGTCTAGAAGATCCCCTGAAGAAGGAAATAGCAAGCACTCCAGTATTTTTGCCTGGAAAATACCATGGACAGAAGAGCTTGGTGATCTACAGTCTATGGGGTCACAAAATATTTATAAATGACTGTGAGTACAACAACTTTTACAATTACACCAAACTTTGTTAGGTTATCTCTCCCAATAAACAATCAAAAACAGAAAAATATTCAAAATATTTGAACTAACATAGTTAGCTTAAATTATGCTGTATTAACTTCATAAATTCTACAAGTAAGTATGTGGTATGTATGCTATTAATTTCTCTGACATACTATTTGTGCACATAGGACTTGTACACCAGAGATTACAAACACTTTTTCACAAACAGTGAGTACTGAATCAGCCATTTCTCCTTTTACATAAGCACTGTTTAAGTTGTTCACTTTTAAAATTGGATCACTTAAAAAATATTTTTAACCTTTTTTGCACTTTCTATCCTCATTCCCTAATTTATTTGAGGTGCTCACCTTCTCTCTCCACAATTTCCTTTCCTTAAGATTTCTCAGAGTATGACCATTCTTCATTCCCTTTTCTAACCTTTGTCAACACTCCCTGAACTTTTTCTTCTCCTTTATTCAAGCCTCTTGAAAATATTCTATATGTGTTGGCTTCTTTTACTCACCTCCCAACTTTCCCTCTCCAATTAGCATCTTAAAAGAGCCTTAGCTAAGGTCATAGGAACAAAAAGGAGACGAATTGTTTTAAAGATAAATGCTGTTTGACAACAGTGTTAAATACTATGGAAAGGACAACAAATGATGTTGACGCATAAAGAAAATAAAAAATGACCTTTTATAGCCTCCCCAGTGATCTCACTGCCATTAGTGAACTCCTCCCTTCATCCATATCATTGTTGGAGTTAAGCTTCTGAAATGAAAATTTTCATACACCAATACCATGATGATATTTTTCAATAGTTCTCTTAACTTGAAGATTGAAGTCTATGGATAAGCCCCATTTCTCAGGACCCTGCCTGATTTCAATAAAACATCTCACCATATGCCCCCATCAGTTGGGTTACAGAGGAATCAGGTGATTTCATGCTCTGTGCTATGGCTTGAAAGTGTCTGGAAACCCCCTTCAGATCTTCTTCTTCTAAACAACAGACACATTTTCATCACTAACGGTCTCAACTAGAGATCACTGCATCTGTTTTTGACTCTCCAGGCCAATTCATTTAAATGCTTCTTTCTTGCTAGCCACCATTCACCTAACTGCTAGTATGGTGTGAAGACTGGTATAATCATTTGTTAACTGATTTGTCTCTGTACTGTAGAATGAGTCACCTCTAGGCAAGGAATGTGTTTCCTCTTGTGTACCTAGGATACAAAATGAGTCACAAAATTATGATATTTAATGTATGCCTATCTAAACTAAAAGATACTGTATGACTATTTATAATGTCTAATTATTTGAATATTCACTAATATTTACAATTTTGAGTGCAAAAGGGTTAGAGTAAAAATGACATGACATGAGTATACTGGTTGAGTAATATAAGGTTAGGTTATTTATTTAAATGCGTTGGTCTCTGGCACCTCATATATGCAGATGCTGCTTTTTCACTTCAGAGTATTCTTTCATTGTCAACTTCCTTAATGTATCACATTGCCTATACAGTAGGTGCTATATACTTAGATGTTAGCTATGGCTATCTTTGGAGAAGGCAATAGCATCCCACTCCAGTACTCTTGCTTGGAAAATCCCATGGATGGAGGAGCCTGGTAGGCTGCAGTCCATGGGGTCGCTAAGAGTCAGACACGACTGAGTGACTTCACTTTCACCTTTCACTTTCATGCATTGGAGAAGGAAATGGCAACTCACTCCAGTGTTCTTGCCTGGAGAATCCCAGGGACAGAGGAGTCTGGTGGGCTTCTGTCTATGGGGTCGCACAGAGTCGGACACAACTGAAATGACTTAACAGCAGCAGCAGCAGCATGACTATCTTACCTTGTATTTTGCCTCTTTGATCAGCCACTAGTTTTTCTTTGTAATATTGTAACTCATTTATACAGCAGGGATTGGATAACATAGCATAGAAAGCCAAATAATAATTTTTATTCAAGTTAAACACTAATAATCTTCTGAGCAACATATAAGAGAACTCAGCACTTCTAAGATCTTTGAAAACCAGAGCATCAGCCTTGTGGGCCGGTCAGCCTATTCTGGGTGTGCAGACATTTGTTTTGAAAAGACCTATAATGGGGTAATTCCCTATTCACTTTAACAGCCTTGGCTGTAGCTACCACTGAATCAATGTAAGTTAATGTAGCAGATCAAGATTTTTTTTCTTTTAGTTAGTTTTCTTCTAAAACAGTGAAAGCTAATGAGTAACAGAAGATGAAAACACAAACATACATACACCCATATATAAAGGAAAATACTTTTATGTTCTCACACTAAATGTGCAGTAAATGATGCAAAACACAAAATACATTTTGCACAGGATTTCTTCCAGATACCAAAAATAAATCCAAGATATGACTAGGACTATGAATTTAGTGTGATTTTAATGTGAAAATTAGAAACCTGAGTCTGGGAAAATTTACAGCCTTAGCAAATATAACCATAAATTGCTTTATTTTTTTCCCTGAGTATTTATTTCAGACTGCCTCAGAAGCATGCTACCTTCTTCTTTTAGCCAGTCATGGTATCTAACTCCCTGAGTTAAACACACTAGAGACTCCTGAGAAGTCACAGACAATGGATCACCAGTGATCTAGAGAGGAAGATATTTTCCAATGAAATTAATCCTTAACAGTAATACTAAAACACAGAATTATTCACCTAATATTTGGCTTAAAATAAAGTGTACTATTATCTTGCAAAATTCATTTTGATATTACTCCACAATGGATTATGGTATTATCCATCAGTCTTGCTGATAATAAATGAAAAGAACTATAGGCAGTTTCACTTTCCCACCAATATATTAAAATTAAAGCAGCAGAGTAGTCAGCAATTAGGCAATCTTTCATTATATTTTTACAAATACACTGATTTCATCAATAAATTACTCAAGTCACTCACTGATGATAGAATTGCCTTGTCATACAACTATGGAAACAAATGAGAAACCCAACAGAATATAGTACTGATTTCCACAAGTTTAGTTGCTTTGTGAAATATCAAGGAAACATAGGCTAAAATTGAGTAGTTATATAAGCAAAAAATAGCATATAATTCATGGAGATGAGACTCTTTTCACTGTGGACAATGTATCTGAATTGTAATCAATAACACCATCTATATCAAAAGCACCTCAGATTTGTACATCCAAAATATAAATAATGAAACGTTGAAAGCAACCTGGCATGCACATCTCACCATAGAAAGTCAAGATGAACTCTACAGGGGCTCCAAAGCATTTCCTACTCTAGGGAGAAATAATATGAAAATCTATAATTTTCTAGATTTATATATGATAATATACTTAACTGTATATTAGAAATTTGCTTAAATCTTTAGCCACATATTCTACACACATAGCAGAATATTATGCATAAATACAGGAAAATCATATAATATACATCCATATACCCATTATCTTTATTAGATAATCAATTTTTTTCATATTTATATCTTCTAGTTTTGCTAAAATATTCAAGTAAATGATTAAGACTCTTCACTATGAATTAGTTTATTATGTTTTTCTAAATAAAATTTGTGCATTGTATCACTTAAAAGTAATATCATATTCCATCTAAAAATTAACAATTATTACAACATTGAAATAACTGTTTATTAAAAAACCTAATATATTAATACATCTTGCATTCAAATTCCCAGATTGCCACATTATTGTTTCTTTACCCCTGTTGTCTTAGATCAGGCTGCTACAACAAAGTATACTATAGTGAGTGGCTTATTTTAACAAAAGAAGAAATTTATTTCTCATAGCTCTGGAGGTGAGAAAGTCCAAGATCAATGCACTCGCAGATTTGGTGTCTGCTGAGGGTCAGGAACCATTTCATGGTACATAAATGGCCAGCTGTCTTCTTATTATATCCTCTCATGCCAGAAGGAAAGAGAGAGGTGTCTGGGGTGAGAAAAGTGTCTGGGATGAAAAAGGAGTCTGGGGTGAGAGAGGTGTCTGGGATTTCCTTGCTGCTGCTGCTGCTGCTGCTGCTAAGTTGCTTCAGTCATGTCCTACTCTGTGCGACCCCATAAACGGCAGCCCACCAGGCTCCCCCATCCCTGGGATTTCCTTATCAGGGTACTAATCTCATTCATGAGAATTCTGCCCTAATAATGTACCAAAAAAAAACCCCAACAACTCCCAAAGACCCCACCAACCTAATACCATCATATGAGTGTTAGAGCTTCAACATATGAATTCAGGGCTGAAACACACATCCAGTCTCAACATTTGTATTTCCTATAAGCTGAAAATTTGATTTCTAGTCTCTGTTTAACTCAGGTGAAATCTTTTTGGCAAGAACATTTCATAGGTGGTATGGAGCTTCTACTTACAGCATATGGGTAGGTACACAATATTTTATCTTTTTATTCACAATGATGTTAAAGTTAATCACCAAGTGAGGGTGAGGATAGCTTTATCCTTTGCAAACATTTTTTTTTTCTTCCCCAAGACTAGAAATATTGGATGGTGTAAAATTTTTAAATCCTGAGAAAAATTTGACAATAAACTTTTCACCCAGTAGCTCTAAAAACGGTGATTTCCTAAAGCTTTCTTACTTTCACATTTATTGGATGGCACTCTTTTGTAAAGAGCTTTTCCAAAAAAGTAAAGCTATTTTGTTAATATGTATTTTTAGAAAGAGATAATAAATATATTATTTATTTTAATTAACATTTTTGTGGGTAAAATATGGTAAGATATCTGCCTTAGATAGCAATGATAAGCTTTTCTTTGATTGCAAGAAGTTTTCAATTCTTTTATTATTATGGTTTCTAGATTTTTATATATTTAACTTTGTAGAATTTTAGTAGTTATTTAATTTTGAACAAAATAATTGAATTATAACATACATACAGAAAAATACACAAAACTTAAGTATCAGTTCAGTTCAGTTCAGTCACTCAGTCATGTCTGACTCTTTGTAACCCCATGGACTGCAGCACGCCAGCCTTCCCTGTCAATCACCAACTCCCGGGGCTTACTCAAACTCATGTCCACTGAGTCAACGATGTCATCCAATCATCTCATCCTCTGTCATCCCCTTCTCCTGCCACCTTCAATCTTTCCCAGCATCAGGGTCTTTTCCAATTAGTTAGTTCTTTGCATCAGGTGGCCAAAGTATTGGAGGTTCAGCTTCAGCATCGGTTCTTCTAATGAATATCCAGGACTGATTTCCTTTGGGATGGACTGGTTGGATCTCCTTGAAGTCCAAGGGACTCTCAAGAATCTTCTCCAACACCACAGTTCAAAAGCATCAATTCTTCGGCGCTCAGCTTTCTTTATAGTCGAACTCTCACATCCATACATGACTACTGGAAAAACCACCACTTTGACCAGATGGACCTTTGTTGACAAAATAATATCTCTGATTTTTAATATGCTGTCTAGGTTGGTCATAACTTTCCTTCCAAGGAGCAAGCATCTTTTTATTTCATGGCTGCAGTCACCATCTGCAGTGATTTTGGACTCCAAGAAAATAGTCTGTCACTGTTTTCTTTGTTTCCCCATCTATTTGCCATGAAGTGATGGGACTGGATGCCATGATCTTAATTTTTTGAATGTTGAGCTTTAAGCCAACTGTTTCACTCTCCTCTTTCACTTTCATCAAGAGGCTCTTTAGTTCTTCTTCACTTTCTGCCATAAATGTGGTGTCATCTGCATATCTGAGGTTATTGATATTTCTCTCACCAATCTTGATTCCAGCCTGTGCTTCATCCAGCCCAGTATTTTGCATGATGTACTCTGCATATAAGTTAAATAAGCAGGGTGACAATATGCAGCTTTGATGTACTCCTTTCCTGATTTGGAACCAGTCTGTTGTTCCATGTCCGATTCTAACTGTTGCTTCTTGACCTGCATACAGATTTCTCAAGAGGTGGTCTGGTATTCCCATATCTTTAAGAATTGTCCACAGTTTGTTGTGATCCACAACAGTGCAGTTTGTTGCGATCACAGTTTCTTCTGATCCTCTTTATTGCCAAATTCAGACTTAAATTGAAGAAATTAGGGAAAACTACTAGACCATTCAGGTATGACCTAAATTGAATCCCTTATGATTATACATTGAAAGTGACAAATAGATTCAAGGGATTAGATCTGATAGACAGAGTGCCTGAAGAACTATGAACAGAGGTTCATGACATTGTATAGGAGGCACTGATCAAGACCATTCCCAAGAAAAAGAAATGCAAAAAGGCAAAAAGATTGAGGAAGCCTCACAAATAGCTGAGAAAAGAAGTGAAAGGCAAAGGAGAAAATGAAAGATATATCTATTTGAATGCAGAGTTCCAAAGAATAGCAACGAGAGGTAAGAAAGCCTTCTTCAGTGATCAGTGCAAAGAAATAATAGAAAACCATAGAATGGGAAGGACACAACTAAGCGACTTCCCTTTCACTTTTCACTTTCATGCATTGGAGAAGGAAATGGCATCCCACTCCAGTGTTCTTGCCTGGAGATTCCCAGGGACAGTGGAGCCTGGTGGGCTGCCATCTATGGGGTCGCACAGAGTCAGACAGGACTGAAGCAACTTAGCAGCAGCAGCAGAAGCAGAAGATAACTCTTCAAGAAAATTAGAGATACCAAGGAAACACTTCATGCAAAGATGGGCTCAATAAAGGACAGCAACAGTATTCACCTAACAGAAGCAGAAGATATTAAGAAGAGGTGGCAAGAATACACAGAAGAATTATACAAAAAAGACCTCCATGACCCAGATAACCATGATGGTGTGATCACTCACCTAGAGCCAGACATCCTGGAATGTGAAGTCAAGTGGACCTTAGGCATCATCACTATGAACAAAGCTAGTGGAGGTGATGGAATTCCAGTTGAGCTATTTCAAATCTTAAAAGATGATGCTGTGGAAGTGCTACACTCAATATGCCAGTATATTTGGAAAACTTAGCCATGGCCACAGGGTTGGAAAAGGTCAGTTTTCATTTCAGTCTCAAAGAAACGCAATGCCAAAGAACGTTTCAACTACTGCACAGTTGCATTCATCTCACACACTAGCAAAGTAATGATCAAAATTCTCCAAGCCAGGCTTCAATAGTACATGAACCGTGAATTTGCAGATGTTTAAGCTGCATTTGGAAAAGGCAGAGGAACCAGAGATCAAATTGCCAACATCCATTGGATCATTGAAAAAGCAAGAGAGTTTGAGAAAAACATAAGTACATAAATTTTCAAAAAGTGTAGCACACCTGTATTAATACTCAGATCAAAAAGCATACCTTGTATCATATCACACCAGTCAGAATGGCCATCATCAAGAAGTCTACAAACAGTAAATGCTGGAGAGAGTTTGAAGAAAACGGAGCCCTCTTAAACTGTTTTTGGGAAATGCCAACTGATACAACCACTATGGAGAACAGCATGGAAATTCCTTTAAAAAACTGGGAATAAAACTACCGTATGACCCAGCAATCACTCTACTGGGCATATATTCTGAAGACACCAGAAGTGAAAAAGATATATGTACCCCAACGTTCATTCACAATATTGAGGACATGGAAGCAACCTAGATGTCCATCAGCAGATGAATGGATAAAGAAATAGTGGTACATATACACAATGGAATATTACTCAGCTATAAAAAGGAACACATTTGAGTCAGTTCTAATGAGGTGGATGAAACTGAAACTTATTATACAGAGTAAAATAAGTCAGAAAGTGAAAGACAATAGTATATTAATGTGTATATATTGAATCTAGAGGGGTTCCCAGTGGCTCAAATGATAAAGACTTCACCTGGGTTCCAGAGAAGGCAATGGCACCCCACTCCAGTACTCTTGCCTGGAAAATCCCATGGATGGAAGAGTCTGGTGGGCTGCAGTCCATGGGGTCGCTTAGAGTTGGACACGACTGAGCGACTTCACTTTCACTTTTCACTTTCATGCATTGGAGAAGGCAATGGCAACCCACTCCAGTGTTCTTGCCTGGAGAATCCCAGGGATGGGGGAGCCTGGTGGGCTGCCGTCTATGGGGTCACACAGAGTTGGACACGACTGAAGTGACTTAGCATTAGCATTCACCTGGGCTCAGTTCTTGGGTCAGGAAGATTCCCTGTAGGAGGGCGTGCAACCCACTCCAAGTATTCTTGCCTGGAGAATCCCATGGACAGAGGAGCCCGGGAGGCTATAGTCCAGTAGGTCGCAAAGAATCAAACATGACTGAAGCGACTTAGCACAGCACAGCACATGAGTGCAGGGCTGCACAGGAGGCACAGACATAATGAACAGATTTTGGACTCAGTGAGAGAAGGGGAGGGTGGGATGATTTGGAAAAAATAGCACTGAAACATATACATTACTATATGCAAAATAGATAGCCAGTGGGAGTTTGATGTATGAAGCACACACCCAAAGCCAGTGCTCTGACAACCTGGAGGGATGGGGTAGGGAGGGAGGTGATGGGGGGATTCAGGAGGAGGGGACACATGTATGCCTATGGCTAATTCATGTTTATGTATGGTATCACAATGTTGTAAAGTAATGATCTTCCAATTAAAAATTTTTAAAAAAGAAAAAAGCATCTTAGAAGCACCTCAAAATACTTCCCTCTTGCCCTTCTCTTGTCACCCTGAAAATATCTACTACCCTTACTTCTAAAACCATAGATTACCACTGCTTGTTTTTGAACTTTACAAATATGAAATCTTACACTATGCTTTATTTTGTATCTGGGTCCTTTCACCCAATTGTATTTATGAGATTTATCTATGGTGTTGCTTATAGTTATGTTCATTCTCATTGATATAGTGTCCTATTTCATTTCTGAATATGCAACTATTTATCTATCCATTCTATCCTTGTTGAGAATGTGCATATTTTCAGGCTTGGAATATTGCAAATACTATAACTATGCACATTATTGTAATATCTTTTGATAGATATGTGGTCTCACATGGATCAAAAGATAATACATATATATTCCAATACTACCATCGATAATATAAAAGGGTCTCAATTCTATATCTCTGCCAACTTGATATTGTCATACTTTTTTACTTCAGCCATTCTTATCAGTGACAGTGGTATCACATTACATTTTAATTTTTAGTTCCCTGATGACTCAGTAAAAATAAAACATTTGGAAAATATAGTCACTGGTATTTTGCATATATCTTTTTTGGTATAATACTTGTTTGTTACTTTGCCCAAACTATTGTTAGATTGTCTACCTTTCTTATTGACTTATAGAGTATTTGTAGGAATTACTCTGAATAAGAGTTCTTAGTAAGACATTCACATTAAGATTATCCATCCCTGACAGACAGTCTTTTCTTTATACTATTAATGGTTTCATTGTTGTTGAGTGGCTATGTCCAACTCTTTTGAGACCCCATGGACTGTAGCCCACCAGGCTCCTCTGTCCATGGGATTCTGTAAGTAAAAATACTGGAGTGAGCTGCCATTTCCTCTTCCTGATGCAGGGGATCTTCCCAACTCAGGGATCGAACCCTCATCTCTTGTGTGTCCTGCATTGTAGGCAGTTTCTTTAACACTGTGCCACCTGGGAAGCCCCAGTGGAGTCATAACCTTGAAATAATCAATTTTGAAAGATTTCCAATTTAAAATGTTTTCCCTTAGTTCTGTTTGTATCGTGTAAAAATATTTTTCTACTTCCAGGCTATGAAGATCTGTTTGTTTCCAAGGTTCTATTGTTTTACCATTCACATTTGGTTGTGAAATTTCTGTTATTAATTTGTCATTTTACACACACTGGATTTGCTTTGCTAATATTTTGCTTAAGATTTTCTGCTTTTGCTTCGGTCAACTTCTTTTTTTTTTTTTAATTTCTGCTGATTAAATACCTAGAAGTGGAATTACTAGGTAAATATTTAAATATATTTAATTTAAAATATATAAATTTTTACCAAAAAATTAAAAAAAATCTGCCAAACTGTTTTCCACAGTGATCAGACATCTGTGTTTCTGATAGAAACAAATGCGAGTTCCATTTGCTCCAAATCTCCACATAAATGTCACAATATATGTCTTACCTATTTACTTTGAGATTCTTGTGGATATGCAGCAGAATCTTAGTGTGGTTTTAATTGGGTTTAATAAATAAGGATATTGAGCATCTTTTCATACTTTTTTGTCATTTGTGTATACTTTTTGCAGATACGTCCATTTAAATCCTTGATTCATCTTTTTATGAGACTGTTTTCTGTTTTATAACTGAGTTTTGGCAGCACTTTATGATCATTGGATGTAATTCTTTATTATATGTCTTGATTATTATTCTGAAATGGATTCCCTGAAGCATATTTTCTCAGTGTTCTCTTTTATAATCAGTTCTACTTAACCCTACTTAAAATAACTGTTTGGAACAAAGTCATTAAGATTGTCAGGTTTCTGATATTTTTAATGTATCATTTTTATGATTGTATAGAATTTTAGTTTTTCTCATCAGGAACATTGAATTGTTATCATTACTATCTCCTCTTCATAAGCAGAATTTTTTTTTTCTCGATCAACTATAAATGGCAACACACCAGTGTTCTTGCCTGGAGAATCCCAGGGACGGCGGAGCCTGGTGGACTGCCGTCTATGGGGTCACACAGAGTCGGACACGACTGAAGTGACTTAGCAGCATTCCATTATATGTAAAATTAAATGGGAAGCTTTCCGAAGGAAATGTTATTTATTAATATTTTTATTTTGTAGTTAAATAGCTATTTTTGATATCTGAGACCACCTACTGAGATATTAGAAAGAGAATAAAAAATATCCTGGACAACTGCAATTAAAATAGTCTTTGATCTTTCAAACAAAGATGGATCTATCAAAAATCCAAACTGTGGTTAAAATTTGTTATTTTTCCTATAAAATATATGAAGTGAAGTTCTGATGAAAATTGAGAAAAGCATGTGTCTAACAAAAAAAAATTATGTGTTTAACAAAATACAGATATACCAGCATATATATCAATAGTTTTCACCCAGATGTCTGATAAACTACAGAACCAAACATTTGGAGATTCAAACAAAATTCTAGAGTTATTTTTTATAGATTCAATAAATTGCCCATTTGGATCACAGTGAGAGATATTTCATAATTCTTCATGATCTCTATAATAGAAAAGGGAAATAGTTTCTTATTATATTTTGACCCTAGTGTTGGTATTTTGTATCTCCACCACCCTCCTATATGTCTAAATCTAGTTCTTTTTAGTAAATCAAAGGTTTATAGCAGTTCAGTAATGAGTAATTTTTAATAACGGTGAACACTAGCAGTGTACAATTGTTTAAGTTCATTGTGATATTAAGCTGAGAAACTAATAGGGCAAATAATTTGATAAAACATAAAGTATCTGAGATTGCTTTTTTTCACCTATTAAGAATGGTTTTATTTTTAAATTGGGGCATTTCAAGATTACAGGACCCATATAAGAATCCACCTGCTGGTGGATACTGATGTCTTAAATCTGAATTAGGTGCATATCTAAATGGACAGTTCTTTTATTACTATACAATTTAGGACTTCCCTGGTGGCTCTGATGGTAAAGAATCTGCCTGCAATGTGGGAGAACAGGGTTCGATCTCTGGACTGGGAAGATCCCTGGAGAAGGAAATGGCAACCCACTCTAGTATTCTTGCCTGGAGAATCCCTTGGACAGAGGAGTCTGGAGGGCTTCAGTCCATGGGACTGCAAACAGCTGAATGACTGAGCAACTAACACTTTCACTTTAGATATTTAGCAAAATGATGAAGAAAAGATGGCTTGTTCCTATGAAACATGTGCAATCCTTTCAGAAAAATGTTTTAGTTACAATTACTTCCTAACTTACAATTAGTAACTTACAATTACTTCCTATCATAACTAATGGTACTTGTAAAAATCAAGAAACATTTTGGTAACATTTCTAATTCCACTTGTGCTGAAGCCCCATCAAGAAAAGAATTCTTAGCACTTATATGATTTACTTTGTTGTATGGTAGAACCAATGCAACATTGTTAAGCAATTATCTTCCAATTAAAAATAAATTTTAAAAATGTTCAAAATATATATGGACATTTATGTAAATGAAGATTAGGTTCAAGTACATATAATAATAAGTTGAATTAAACACACTAGATTTATTCTCTCATATTAAAATGAAAACAAAAGAAATATCATCAAAGAAAGGAAACATCACAAAAACAAAACAATCCCCCCCACCCCGGCAACAATAACAAAAAACAAGACTTCCTAGACAATATGCAAGCTCTGTAAAGTCATCTAATTTCTCTCTGCTAGGCTGACTTCTGAACTCAAGGTCAGAGCATAGACTAATATATACAGACAGCACAGCCATCATGTTCGGTTCTTCCAGGCAAAGGAAGAGTAAGGAAAATCTATATGGGTGTGCTATAAAATGATGAATTAGCCACAGTCTGTCCCCTTTCCTGACCTCATTCACGTACATCCTTGTTTCTATATGTAGACACACTTTACTTCTCATACCCCCAAATTCTCTTTAATTTACTATTAGATCTATATCTGGACTAGTTCAGCTCCCCAGATCAGGTTCATATGTGTCTCCTCCTGGTCCGCTAACCTATAAACTGAATGGTAACTCATCCGCTTGAAACTTACTCACTTCACATTGATGAACAAGGAACAACACAGCTCATTAAAACTCTCTCCATATAAGGGGTAAGTAGGTAATATGTAGCAGTCCCTGATTTCTGGCCAACAATAGTTAGGCTGCACTAAGCATAAGTTATCTAGTTAGACCTCAGCTTTGGGCCCCAGAATGCTATTCCTGGTGCATTATCTTTCAGTGCCATATCAAAACTGGAGTGTGGATTTTAACTTTAGCAGCTCATCTTGTCTTGGTAAAAGGAGCCAAGACATGCTTCTACAGGTAGGATTGGTGTTTCCTTTATAATAAACTTTCCTGAAAAAACTAGGAAACTCGGGGTCTATATTTTTTCTTCATTATGTGTTTGAATAAGTACACGCTTAATCAGGAAGTAATTTTTTAGCTTAATGTCTCAGATCTTTACTTACTAGCTTCAAGGCTTTTTCTCTCCATCCCTCATAATTTATTGGCCCATGCCACAAAGTCTTCTGAAGTAATAGGCTTTGATGGGAAAGAAATATTTAATTCCATCTTTAACAGGTTCATCACTTTGTACAATGAAGCACAAGTCTTCTTAAGACTGCATTTTCTAAATTTGCCAAGCCCCAAATTACAGCACTTTACTTCTTATATTACAAATTCCTTTTAGAGAAGTTATATTTGGGTGTTTTCTTCCATTTTTGTTTTGTTTAAAATACACCCCCCGCTCCAGGCTAGAAATAACAGTTGTATGCAGAGAGAGGTGAAAAACTTAGGTAGCTTGTAAGTTCTTAAATCATAACACCCTCTTCTATTGATTGTATCTATTGTATTGATTTAATATATTCAGTTTCTTCAAGAGATGTGTTATTTTACTGAGAGCATGGGGGTTATGCCATTCAATTCTTCTTTCTTTCTTTTTCTTCATTATCAAGAATCACAGAATGCCTTCCAAATGACTTATCTCTTCCCCAGGAGCACTGCTTTATCAAGAGTGCCACCTCTGGTCTCTTTCAAACTTAAACCCTATTTGATTCCCTCATGAAGGAGTCAGCAAACTCTAACTCAGGAGCTAAGTTCAGCCCACTGCCTATATTTAGAAACCCTGTGCTTTGGGAAATAACCACGCTTTTTTTTTTTTTTTTTTTGCATCATCTAAGACTGTGTTCATGTTACAATGACATGAATGGAGTAGGTCCACAGAAACCATTATGGACACCAGCAAAACCTAATATAATTACTATTTGGATTTTGCATAAAAAGTTCGGCAACCCCTGCCATGGTAGCTAGTACTCTGATCTATTCATCTCATTAATATTCAATGTATTTCTTAACTAAGTGGGTATATTATAATAGTTTGATAGGGCAGCTATAACAAAGTGCCACAGAATGAATGGCTTAAACAACAGAAACTGTCTCACAATTAAGGAGTCGTGATATTTTCAAAATTGAGTTTTCTAAGTTTATACAGCTGTGTCATTGAGACAAAACTAATTCTCTGTGTGCATGTGTATGAGTGTGTGTGATGAAAGGAGACCATATTAAGTTACTAAGCTAAGTTAACCATGTGATTAATTTTTATATGTTTGTTGTTTTTCATTATCTTTCACGTAAGTGAGCCACAGATCTGGAAAACATTTAAAATTCTACTATGCTTATCAATAAAACAGAAGTAAATTTTAAAAATCAATAAAATAACTAGAGCCAGACATCCTGGAATGTGAAGTCCAGTGGGCCTTAGAAAGCATCACTACGAACAAAGCTAGTGGAGGTGATGGAATTCCAGTTTAGCTATTTCAAATCCTGAAAGACGATGCTGTGAAAGTGCTAAAAATGCCAGCAAATTTGGAAAACTCAGCAGTCGCCACAGGACTGGAAAAGGTCAGTTTACATTCCAATCCCAAAGAAAGGCAATGCCAAAGAATGCTCAAACTACCGCACAATTGCACTCATCTCACATGCTAGTAAAATAATGCTCAAAATTCTCCAAGCCAGGCTTCAGCAATACGTGAACCGTGAATTTCCTGATGTTCAAGCTGGTTTTAGAAAAGGCAGAGGAACCAGAGATCAAATTGCCAACATACGCTGGATCATGAAAAAAGCAAGAGAGTTCCAGAAAAACATCTATTTCTGCTTTATTGACTATGCCAAAGCCTTTGACTGTGTGGATCATAATCAACTGTGGAAAATTCTGAAAGAGATGGGAATACCAGACCACCTGATCTGCCTCTTGAAAAATTTGTATGCAGGTCAGGAAGCAAGAGTTAGAACTGGACATGGAACAATAGACTGGTTCCAAATAGGAAAAGGAGTACGTCAAGACTGTATATTGTCACCCTGTTTATTTAACTTATATGCAGAGTACATCATGAGAAACACTGGACTGGAAGAAACACAAGCTGGAATCAAGATTGCTGGGAGAAATATCAATGACCTCAGATATGCAGATGACACCACCCTTATGGCAGAAAGTGAAGAGGAACTAAAAAGCCTCTCGATGAAAGTGAAAGTGGAGAGTGAAAAAGCTGGCTTAAACTCAACATTCAGAAAACGAAGATCATGGCATCCGGTCCCATCATTTCATGGGAAATAGATGGGGAAACAGTGGAAACAGTGTCAGACTTTATTTTTGGGGGCTCCAAAATCACTGCAGATAGTGATTGCAGCCATGAAATTAAAAGATGCTTACTCCTTGGAAGGAAAGTTATGACCAGCCTAGATAGCATATTCAAAAGCAGAGACATTACTTTGCCAACAAAGGTCTGTCTAGTCAAGGCTATGGTTTTTCCTGTGATCAGGTATGTGTGTGAGAGTTGGACTGTGAAGAAGGCTGAGCGCCGAAGAATTGATGCTTTTGAACTGTGGTGTTGGAGAAGACTCTTGAGAGTCCCTTGGACTGTAAGGAGATCCAACCAATCCATTCTGAAGGAGATCAGCCCTGGGATTTCTTTGGAGGGAATGATGCTGAAGCTGAAACTCCAGTACTTTGGCCACCTCATGTGAAGAGCTGACTCATTGGAAAAGACTCTGATGCTGGGAGGGATTGAGGGTAGAAGGAGAAGGGGACGCCAGAGGATGAGATGGCTGGATGGCATCACTGACTCGATGAACTTGAGTCTGAGTGAACTCCGGGAGTTTGTGATGTACAGGGAGGTCTGGCGTGCTGCGATTCATGGGGTTGCAAAGAGTCGGACACGACTGAGCGACTGAACTGAACTGAACTGAAAATAACTAAAACCAAAAGAGTAAAACCTGAAGATGGTAATGTCAGGATGACCACAATTTGTATCTCAGTTTGGATTATTTTATCATGCCATCAGCAGATACTAGAATTTTGGAGAAATTAAATATTAATTTTTTAAAGGGAACTAGCTTGCTTATCATTCATCAAGGTAATAAACATTTATCTAGAATATATTATGAATTCTGTGTTAGAAATTGAGCATTCCCTGGGATTTTATAAGAGGTTTGTCTTTAATGATACTTGCTATCTATTTGGAAGACCCATATAAATAAAATAATTGTGCCATTGTATAAAATATTGTGCAAAGGCAAAAATATAACCCTTTAATAAAGTATAATGAGCTACCTATTTGAAGAGATCTACTTTTGGCACAAATAGACAGACTCTGGTACTTTTCTGTCTGGGGGCTGCCAGGGAAGAGGTTGTCTGCAATTGAAATCAGAAGCAGATCTTAAAGACAGTGAAGCTGAAGACTTGCAGTCAAATGACAATTTCTTTCTCAAATAGAGATCTGAATGGCATATTTCCATGACTGCTATTAAACTGAAAGTTGAATATGAAAGTCTTAGAGCTGCTTAGATTTTGAGCAAGATGGGGACAGAAGCATCCTTGGATTTGGCAAAAGAGAGTTACTTGATGATTTAAGAGAGGTTTTAAAGAGAGTAGTTTGTAAGAATTTTTAAAAAATGAACTAGAATATCTTGAAGCATGTATGAAAATTGAAAAAGTTTGGAAACAGCATGTTATGAAAGAGAACAAAGATATCATGTAGGTGTTTCACTGGTGGGTTTGTTGAAGAGACTGTTTCCAAATTAAACAATTGGTTTGATTTTGTAAGAGAGAAAGAATTTATGGATTTTATTGAACTAAGTAGAGAACAAGTGAGTGAAGATGCAGGAAGTAAGAGAAATTGTCAAAAATATAAAAACCATTCAGAGAAGACAGAAAATTAGGCTCAGGACTGAAATGGAAAGAAACATAATTTCTTTAGGAATAAGAGTAAATATATTTTTTTTTTATTGAAATGGAGGAAATAGAAGTTTGGTACTTTCAAAAGTAAAAAAGTAAATTTGTTAGTGGAAAGATAAGGGAGTTTCAGACTTCCAGCTTACATTTTCTCAAGTACCATCATAGAAAGTGAGAAATCAAATTCGCGATTTTAGAGAATGGCTGGCTTTTCAGGCAGTGTTTTGTGAACCACATAACTCTGAACACAAATAACACATGTTCATGTCATTATGAAGTCAGAGTTTTTACGGGTTTCCTAGGTATTACTAGTGGTAAAAGAACCTGCCTGCCAAGGCAGGAGATACAAGAGATATGGGTTCGCTCCCTAGGTTGCAAAGATCCCCTGGAGAAGGAAACGGCAACCCACTCCAATATTCTTACTGGAGAATCCCACGGACAGAGGAGACTGGCAGGCAACAGTCCATTGAGTCGCAAAGTCAGACACGACTCAAGCAACTTGGCACGCACAAGAAAATGAGGCGAGAGAGGTAAGAAATCTTCAAGGGTGTGACTAAAATGATGACCAATAGATGACAATTAATATTGTTAAGAAGTCAGAGAATTTCAGTTGTACATATCCTGGAACAAGTCATGTGAAAGGACACATGATTGGTATAAAGGGTGAAATATTTGAAATGGAGATGTTTAGAAAGAATTCACATTCAGGTGTAAAATTGGAAATGACCAACTGAGGTGGTATGGTCAAAATATCATTAGAAATAAGCACATCAAGGAGTAAAGAAGTTAAGGAACTGAGGGGTCTCCTTCCAAGATGATAGAAGTAGGCATAAAAATAAAGAGAGCTATACAGGAGCCAAATTCTTTAAGAAGTAGAATGGTTAGATTAGAGTGGTAAAGGTCATGGACTGTCAAGAGGGATAGGTGGCACCCATCTATTTTGAGGACCAGGATTAACTGCATTTATTTCCTTCCCCTCTGGCTGCTCACGAAAGAGGTGAAGAACTTGAATACAGTGTCACATGTGGGACCAGAAGGTCACCAACTCATGTGTGCTTACTGCTCAGTGTCAAGTTCATGAGGTCACGGATATTTGGATAAACTTCAAAGAGTGGTGGTGATGAAAAGAAAAGAAAGAAAAAAAACTTTCTCGATTTAGTTTTTATAAGAAAAAAGTTACCAGCATGTTTTGTTGAGCCATCAAATTTTAGAGGTTTAGTCTATACCATTCCTTTCACATGAGAGAAAACCAAAGCTTTTTTTAAACTAAGTGACTTTCTCAACTCACACGCTTGTTACTAGCCAAGCCTCGACTAATCCTAGGTTTCTAACTCCCAGTTTATATCCTTTGCTCTAGGCAGGCTTATTCTCCTCTAAGAACAATTTTTCAGGTACAGTGTATGTACCTGATTAATTTTAGGACACACAGTATTTTTTTCCTTCATAAATATTTAAAAAGCAGAAAGTGATTCTCTTTTGGCATAAGAAGCACTTAGGATTCTTATCTATAAGGACTTGACAATGAGGAAATGGTGACAGATTTAGCATGCGTCCTTTCATTTGAACAAAAGCAATTCTTTAAATTCCATGGCATTTATACAATCTGATGCTAAAAAAGCAGCAGTATCACCAAACATGTCCTTAATATAACCTCAAGGAGAATATCTTTGCAACGGGTTGTTATAACAGTTTTATTTCTACCTGAAACAGGATTTTTTGCCTTGATGAAAGTAACAGGGAAGAAAACACAATATTCTTCTTATTTGTGGTTTAGAGACTGATCACAGCACTGCTACATCTATAAATAAATTTCTGTGAGAGTCCCAGAGGTCCTGCCACAAGTCCACTGTCGCAGTTTATTGGCTAATCAGCAAAGAATTGAAATCTTGATTGGCTTTATTTGTTGGCTGATTGAAACACTGAGATAGGAAGTAGTGGACAGATTAATTAATTTGTGTTGGGGAATCCAAAGTTAATCTAAAGAATGCTGTCACTTTGATTGATGGCTGTGTGAGAGAAGAAGTCTTTAAAAACCACCACGAATCCTCACTCTGTGGGCACATAAATACAAGGTTTTGTCTATTTAACTGATTGAATTCCACTGAACTATACTGACTACTAATGTTTCTGTGCATTACAATCGCCACACGTTTTAAAGCTGGACTACACAGAACAGAGAAGAATGGACAAATAACATTAATAAAAACAGACAAATGAGACTTGAATCTTATCATGTCCAAGAAATAAGAATATCCACTTTACTAACATATAATCTACGCAGTTGTTTATTTTACAAATTTGTAGTATATACTAAGTATAAATCTATAATTGTTAAGATAGCATTTTTTTCTTAAAGCCAGAAAAAGATTTTTATACTTGTAGTATCTTTAGAAAAGCAAAGAAACAGAACAGCTAACATTAATTTATATTAAGAACTCTTTATAATTGGCATACAATAAGTTGAATATATTTAAAGTGTACAAAGAGTTTTGACATTTGTATATACCTGAGCAGTTATTGTAAACATCAAGATAAGAACATGTTGATTGCCTCAAGAAAATTTCCTCATATCCCATTTTAATCCCTCTGTTTTCCTACTCTCGCTCCCATTAGATCTCAGGCAAACACTGATGTGATTTATGGGATTCTCTAGAATTTTATATAAATGTAATTGTAGAGTATATATACCTTTTTGTCTGGCTTCTTTCACTCAGTATAATTACTTTGAAATGTACAAATGTTTTTGCATATAACAATAGTTCATTAAGTTTTAGTATTGAATAGCACTGCATTGTATTGGTATGACTTAATTTGTTTATTCACATGCTGAAGGGTTTTGAAAAGAAGCGTGTGTTAATCTCTCAGTCATGTCCGACACTTTGTGACCCCAGGGACTACAGCCCACCAAAATCCTCTGTCCATGGAATTCTCCAGGCAAGAATGCTGGACCAAGTAGCCAGTCTCTCTTCGAAAGGATCTTCCTGACCCAGGAATCCAATCTGAGTTGCCTGCATTGCAGCCAAGTTCTTGGGCTTTGAAATTATTTCTAGTTTGGACACATTTCAAATAAAACTTCTGTTAACATCTGAGTGCAAGTCTTTACATGGGCTTACGCTTTTATTTCTTTTGGGTAGGTAGAATTGTTGGAATACATGACAAGTATAAGTTAAAAAAAAAAAAAAACTGCCAATCTTTCTTTCTTTTTTTGCAAAGAACATATTTGCAAATCAAATATCTGGAAAAAAAGTAGTTGTATGGCATCCCACTCCAGTACTGTTGCCTGGAAAATCCCATGGATGGAGGAGCCTGGTAGGCTGCATCCATGGGGTCGCTAAGAGTTGGACATGACTGAGCAACTTCACTTTCACTTTCCACTTTCAAGCATTGGAGAAGGAAATGGCAACCCACTCCAGTGTTCTTGCCTGGAGAATCCCATGGACGGAGAAGCCTGGTAGGCTGCAGTCCATGGGGTCGCACAGAGTTGGACATGACTGAAGCGACTTAGCTGCAGCATATAGAACAGTAAAGGATTTCTAAAATCCATTTTACATTCCTATCATCAATGTCAGATAATTCCTATTCTTCTATCTCCTCACCAACACTTGGCATGGTCAATTTAAATTTTAGCTTTTCTACTTAGGGTAAGTCAGAGAAGGCAATGGCACCCCACTCCAGTACTCTTGCCTAGAAAATCCCATGGACGGAGAAACTTGGTAGGCTGCAGTCCATGGGGTCGCTAGGAGTTGGACATGACTGAGCGACTTTCCTTTCACTTTCCACTTTCATGCATTGGAGAAGGAACTGGCAACCCACTCCAGTGTTCTTGCCTGGAGAATCCCAGGGACGGAGGAGCCTGGTGGGCTACCGTCTAGGGGTTGCACAGAGTCGGACACGACCAACATGACTTAGCGGTAGCAGTACTTAGGGTAAGTAGAGTTGTATCTGTAGTATGCATTTCCTTAATGATTTTGATGTTATGCATCTTTCCATATGTTTATTTGCCATTTATTTATTTTATCTAATGGAAAGTATCTGTTCAAATATTTCTTTTTTTTTAAACAATTGAATTTTAGAAATCTTTTACTAAACTATATACAACTGCTTTTTCAAGTATTTCATTTGCAAATATGTTCTTCCAGTCTATGGCTATTATCATTTACTAGCTATTTGTTTTCTATTTTCCCCATCTGTTCTTTGTTCCCTCTTTTTGCTTTCTTTGGATACATTATTTTTTATAATTTCCCTTTCAATTCAATTCAGTTCAGTTGCTCAGTCATGTCTGACTCTTTGAGACCCCATGAACTACAGCACAGCACACCAGGCCTCCCTGTCCATCACCAACTCCCGGAGTCCACCCAAACCCATGTCCATTGAGTGGGTGATGCCATCCAAAACTTCTCGTCCTCTGTCATCCCCTTCTCCTCCTGCCCTCAATCTTTCCCAGCATCAGGGTCTTTTCAAATGAGTCAGCTCTTCACATCAGGTGACCAAAGTACTGGAGTTTCAGCTTCAACATGAATCCTTCCAAGAACACCCAGGACTGATCTTTAGGATGGACTGGTTGGATCTCCAACACCACAGTTTAAAAACATCAATTCTTCAGCACTCAGCTTTCTTTATAATCCAACTCTCACATCCATACATGACCACTGGAAAAACCATAGCCTTGACTAGATGGACCTTTGTTGGCAAAGTAATGTCTCTGCTTTTCAATATGTTGTCTAGGTTGGTCATAACTTTCCTTCCAAGGAGTAAATGTCTTCTAATTTCATGGCTGCAATCACCATCTTCAGTGATTTTGGAGCCCAGAAAAATAAAGTCAGCCACTGTTTCCACTGTTTCCCCATCTATTTGCCATGAGGTGATTGGACCGGATGCCATGATCTTACTTTTTTGAATGTTGGGCTTTAAGCCAACTTTCTCACTCTTCTCTTTCACTTTCATTAAGAGGCTTTTTAGTTCTTTACTTTCTGCCATAAGGGTGGTGTCATCTGCATATCTGAGTTTATTGGTATTTCTCCCGGCAATCTTGATTCCAGCTTGTGCTTCCTCTAGCACAGCGTTTCTCTGATGTACTCTGCATATAAGTTAAATAAGCAGGGTGGCAATATACAGCCTTGACATACTCCTTTTCCTATTTGGAACCAGTCTGTTTTTCCTTTACCTTGTTTATTGACTCATTAGCTAGAACTTGTTGTGCTGCTAGTATAGTTTTAGAGTTTATTGCAGATATCTTTACCAGAATCTATTTTCAAGTGATATTATGCCACAGTATTATTTATTGTATTACTTTAAACTTTGTGTTCATCCACTTTTTAACTTGCATTGTTTCTATTTACAAATTTTATTTTGTCTCTAAGATTTTTCTCTTCATTCCTGTTTTCTGGCATTTAGATTATGATGTGTCTCAATGAAATTTTATTTATGTATCTTATCTTGATTTTTACTGAACTACTTCATCATGTGGGCTTATTTTATAAATAAAAAATTTAGAATTTTTTTTGCCAGTATTTCTTCAAATGTTTCTTTTTTTTTTCTGTCTCCTTTCCCAATATTCTTCAAGCTACCAACTGGACACACATTAATTTACCTGTTCATCATTTTCTTTTCTACATATTTATTTTATTTTTTATTTTGTTTTCATTTTATTTTGGAGTACAGTTGATTTACAATGCTGTATTCATTTCAAATGGACAGCAAAGTGATTTAATTATACATATGTACATATATATGTGTGTGTATAGATAGATAGATAGATAGTTTGCATTGCTATGTTGTCAATTCCACTATTATTTTCTCTTGTAGTATCAAATCTGTGAACAGTGTTAAAGTCACTCAGTTGTGTCCTACTCTTTGTGACCCAATGGACTGTAGCCTGCCAGGCTCTTCTGTCCATGGAATTCTCCAGTCAAGGATACTGGAGTGGGTAGCCATTCCCTTCTCCAAGGGATCTTTCCAACTCAGGAGTTGAACCCAAGTCTCCCACATTGCAAGTAAATTCTTTGCCATCTGAGTCACCAGGGAAGCCCTCTGTGAATAATCCTATCCAATTTCTTTCAACTCAAAGATTTTAGTTTTCCTTTCTAAAAGTTTGTTTAATCCTTTTCATTTCAATCTTCAATGTCTCTAATCATATATTTGACAATATGGAGTACAGTGATATTATTAACTATTTAATGTTCTTTTCTGATAATTCTAACATGTGTGTTATTTCTAGTTGGGTTTCAATGAATCATTTCTTCCCATTATATTTCCATTTCTTTAGATGCTGCTCTTCTATGGTTATCAGGTATTGTAAACTGAATCTTGTTGGAGGCTTGATATTTTTGTATTCCTGGTGTATACACACACACACACACACACACACACACACGTGGCTAAGTGATAAGGAATCCACCCGCAATGCTGGAGACACAGGTTTGATTTTGATCCCTGGGTCAAGAAGTTCCTCTGGAGAAGGAAATGGCAACCCACTCCAATATTCTTGCCTGGGAAATTCCATGGACTGAGAAGCCTGGCAGACTAGTCCATGGAGTCACAAAAGAGTCAGCTATTATGTATTGGAAATTGTAGCCACCTTGATTCTTCATTTTCTGTCTCTCAGGGGTTCCTTTCTTTTACTGTCTGACGTCTAGTGCCTTGAATACTATCATTTTATATTTTATCTATTTATTGTTGTGTGTTTGTTTCAGATGAGAAGATAAATCCAGTTACTCTTATTTCCTCTTGATTTAGTGACTAAACAATAACAACAATACATATATGCACTTACTGTTTAGCATGCTTAGATTAGCTATATGCATACTACCTTTACTCAAGGATGCACTTAATTTACTTGTTTAAAAAAAAGTAAATTGATCTATTAGTCAGGACCAGAGCATCATTTAATCTAGATGTAATTACCTCTTACCTTCTTAGCACTCTAGCCAATTCTCTGTGAGTTTTGACATGTTCTAGTCTGGCTGGTTAAAATAGCTATTATTCCAGTCTCTATGTGAGTGCTGAGTTCTTTCTCATTATCCTTTCATATGATTCTTTCTACAGATTCAGACGGTTTTCTTGCTTGCATGCTTTGATCACTACTATGCTGAATGTTACATTTGGACTCTGTATGTCTCTGGGATTCTCTTTCTATGTAGTTCTTTTTGCAGCTATTATGTATTGGAAATTGTAGCCACCTTGATTCTTCATTTTCTGTCTCTCAGGGGTTCCTTTCTTTTACTGTCTGACGTCTAGTGCCTTGAATACTATCATTTTATATTTTATCTATTTATTGTTGTGTGTTTGTTTCAGATGAGAAGATAAATCCAGTTACTCTTATTTCCTCTTGATTGAAAGCAGAGGTCTCTTCTCTTGTGTTTTAATGTATCTAAAAATGTAGGTGTTATTTTGGCTGTGCCATGTGACTTATGGGATCTCAATTCCCCTACCAAGGACTGAACCAGGCCTTGGCAATGAACGCCCAGAATCTTAACCATTAAGCCACAAGGGAACTCCCATAAAATGTAGGTTTTGACTTAACTTCCGTTTGAGAAAAAAATAATCATATAACAAAATCTCTAAGCTCTTAAAAACAGTAGTAGGTAAGTTAGGAAACAAGCAAAAAAATTAAGCAAAAATACTATATTAGAAAATATATTTGTACACAATGCCTTAGACTAGGGAAGGAAGACAAAATAAATACCCAGGAAAATATGATTTTAAAAAAATTTGATTAGATCATATTGATATGTCAGTATACAAATATTAGTGTTTGTTTTTTGACAGTGAATTTATAGTAAACAAGAGGATACATTAAAGCAAAAACCATCTGCTGGGGGTTGGGATGTATGGAGAGAGTAACATGCATCACTGTATGTAAACTAGATAGTCAATGGGAACTTGCTGTATGACTTGGGAAATTCAAGCCGGGGCTCTTCAACAACCTAGAGAGTTGGGATGGGAAGGGAGGTGGGAGGGAAGTTCAAGAGGGTACAGACATATATATATATATATCTATGGCTGATTCATGTTGATGTTTGGCAGAAACTAACACAACAGTAAATTCCGGAGAGGGTGTGGAGAAAAGGGAACCCTCTTACACTGTTGATGGGAATGCAAACTGGTACAGCCAGTATGGAGAACAGTGTGGAGATTCCTTAAAAAACTGAGAATAGAACTGCCATATGACCCAGCAATCCCACTGCTGGGCATACACACTGAGGAAACCAGAACTGAAAGAGACACATGTACCCCAATGTTCATTGCAGCACTATTTATAATTGCTAGCACGTGGAAGTAACCTAGATGTCCACTGGCAGATGAATGGATAAAGACACTGTGATACATACACATACACTGAGTAATTGAATATTACGCAGTTATAAAAAGGAGCACGTCTGAGTCAGTTCTAATGAGGTAGATGAACCTGGGACAAATGCTATATATTAACGCATATACATGAACTTCAGACAGACAGTACTGATGATCCTACATGCAGGGCAGCCGAGGAGACACAGATGTAAAGAACAGACTTTTGGACTCTGTGGGAGAAGGAGAGGGTGGGATGATTTGAAAGAATAGCACTGAAACATATAAATTACCATATGTAAAATAGATGACCAGGGCAAGTTTGATGCATGAAGCACGTGCTCTGGGACAACAACCCAGAGGGATAGGGTGGGGAGAGAAGTGGGAGTGAAGTTCAAGATGAGGGGGACACATGTGTACCTGTACCCGATTTATGTTGATATATGGCCAAAGCCATCACAATATTGCAATTATCCTCAATTAAAATAAATACATTAACTGAAAAAAATAAACCAACACAATACTGCAAAGCAATTATCTTTCAATAAAAAATAAATTAAAAAACATACAAAACAAACAAAAATTTACTCTCCTCCTTTACCACTACCAGTGAATAGAATCAGTGGCAAATCCTTAGGGTGTAAAACAGCAAGTTGTATTTCAAATGCAAACAGCTCTGTTTTGCTGAATACAACGTGTAAAGTAAGGAACAGTAGGATATTAGACAAGGTCGCAGTCATGTCAGGACCAAAGACCTTCTATGCCATAATGAAGAGTTTAGGATTCTAGTCCAGACAAGAAAGAGAACTCAATGAAACAATTTCTTCCTTTGGTATATTTACTAATTGAACATTTACTTGAAATATAATATACCTACAAAAGAATATGCAAAATGTACACCTCAATAAGCTTTCACAAAGTCAACATGCACATGTAATCCCTACCCAGATCAAGAAGTCAACAGTAGTGCCAGACCCTGGAAGCAGCCCTTAGGCCACTTGCAGCCATTAACAGGGCAGCCAATTCAAAAAGTTACCTAATAAACTCCCCAGAGGTAATATATCTACTTGAAGGCCCAGAAGATTGAAACAAGTAGTTATTTTCTTTCTTGCCTTGTCTTTAACAAAGAGGGAAAAAAGGAACATCACTGAAGTAGAAACAAATTCACAAGTCACAGCAAAGGAGTGGAGACAGAGACAACTTAAATTTATACCTTTGTGCCAGGCTAAATTATTCTATGCAAAAGGTTCACTCTAGCCCTCAGAGACATTTTAAAAAAACAAACAGCAGAAACAAGGAGAGTAATAAAGACTTCTTACATTATTGTGCTATAAATACTGAAAATATGTTTCCAAATGTGACAAGAAATATTAGGAGCGATTGCAGATGCATAAATGGAGCAAGTATAATACTGTTTCCTCAGAGGCACCGATAAAAAAAGACTATTATAAAGCACTACAAAATAATTTCTTTATCCAGAAGCTCTGAAGCAGTTATTAAACCAGCTGTTTTCAAAAGTACACAAATCTGCTAAGTTGCAGTTGGGTAACTGTTAAATGTTAAAGCAGTGAATGATCAGCTTGGAGCAGATGGTCTGGGAATGGGTGAGAAAATGGCAATGTTAATACCACCAGACTGAGATGTTCATTTGTGCTGTGGTATGTGCAGACTGGTGAATAATGAAGGTTCTGTAATAATTGTGTAAATCCCAACATTATTAAATCGATTCAGCTGGGGTTTCTTAATATATGTGAAGCACTTGATGTACTTGGAGAACTACCTCCTCTTTGGCTAAAGCTGTTCTCATTAACTCACACTGCTTTATTTGCGGTGACCTCGGTGTTCCCGTTAAGTAATGACTGGAATAAGAATTAGAAATGCACTTTCAGTCCAAGTATTAGAAAGGAGGGAAAATATTAAGAGAAGTATCAAAGCATGAGTGTTGCAAGAGATTGGCCCCCGGCATTAATTTACCTATCAAGTTCAGTTAGTGTTTGTTTTAGACTATTTAAGAGTTTATAATTAGCCTTGCACTTTTGGGATTTGAGAAAGTTGCCTTTTCTTAGTTAATGTTTATTTTACCTGAAAGAGAAGAAATCCATATTAATATATTTTCTTGTTTTTAGTTTAACCTGGGCACTCCCAGATTTTTTACCACAATGTCACTTAAGAGATTTGTGAAAAGGGTGTGTGGAAAGCAGAGCCATCTATAGCAGTTTTTGTTTTTGTTTTAGTTTTTTTCCCTCAGTCTGGGCTCTCCTTGTAATTAGTTTAAGGGCTTTCTTTTGCAGCGCAGAACATATAACAGCATCTCTGGCCTGGCCCACTAGATGCCAGCAGCAGCAACCAAGAATGTACCCAGACATCTCCCGTTCTTCACTGAGAACCATTGGTCTATAGGAAAGCCAAGAGAACCTGTGGCTCATTACCTCTGGTGATAAAAAAGAAAAGAAAGTGAAAATGTCTTGAAAGTTTCAACCAAGAGTTGGTATTTTTAATTGAACCTGGCTTTAAGGAAAATACCAGTACACAAAGTGTCATGATAAGATTAAAATGCCAAATACAACACTTGGCTTCCATAAGTATGAGCTATGTGGTGTTCCCAATTGTTGGGAATGAAATAAGATTCAAAAGTGGGAACAAAGCAGATGTAAGCTGGGTGTCTCAAAATATTCTCTCGATAGTAGTCCATCAATATATTAAAAACAAATAAATCTGAAGCTAACTGGATTCTGAGACATGCTACGTATTACATCTTCACATTAAAGAGTCATTTTGCCCAAAAGCATATTAAAGGCTCTAAGATGTTTTGCAGTTAAAAAAAAAAAAGAAAAGAAAGAAAGAAAATGAAAATATATACCATTGGAATATATGTGTGTGTATGTGTGTGTGTAATATATAACTTCTCATAGAACTATGATAGAGTTCTCTAAGTTCATTTTAAGCAGTTAAAATGAAGTCACAAAATCTGCATCCCACAGCTCATACCACTTACAAGATAGCCCATTAAATCTTTGTCTATAGCTTGCGTATCTTGCTAAGCCATATTTTACTCTGTGTGACCCTATGGACTGTAGCCCACCAGGCTGCTCTGTCCCTGGGACTCCAGGAAAGAATACTGGAGTGGGTCGCCATGCCCTCCTCCAGGGGATCTTTCCAACCCAGGGACTGAAGCTGTGTCTCTTATATCTCCTACATTCGCAGTCAAGTTCTTTACCACTAGTGCACCTGGGAAGCCCAGGTGTCTGGAACTTACCTTCTGCTATTGTAGGAAATGAGTAAGCGGAGGCAATGTGTTTGTACTGAGAGATGGGTGTAAGAGTGAGGGAGAAGTGGCCATAGTCAGATTCACTGGTACCAGCGAGACCTGACAAGCCAGGAAGAGCTAATGCTAACACTGGAGACCAATAACTACTGTAAACATCAAACAGAAGCAAAGCTCATGGCAATTTAGAAGAGGGACAAGTAAACATGCACACAGGAAAGCCATTCATTCCAATGCTAATAGTTAATAAGACAGATGTTCATTAATGAATATATTCATTATGAACTGATCATTAAAATAGTCCATTTGGACTAAATCCATTGCTTTATCTCTGTCGTGTCATACTTTTTCTGCTTTTCAGATACTGTGAAAGTCTATTCACACAAATACTAAGCAAAAAAGGTAGGAAATTTCTGATTCTTGTAAAAATTCCAGGATTTCATGAAATCTAGTAAAGTGATTTTTTGAGAATTAATACAATCAACACAAAGCTATTAAGAATTGAAGACTCTAGCAGAGCTACCCCAGTTAATTACAGAAGATGAGAAATGTAAAAGATAAGAAGAAAATAGATCTTTTAAGAAAGAATGATTTGAATATCAAAAATGGGGAGTTTTTTGAAATTTTAATGAAGGAGTCCTTGAAAATTCTTGCAAAAATGATCCTCCTAATCTTCAGATTGTTAATTCCAAATATAGTACTATCATTTAGTTTTGTCAGGAAAATTACTCCCTAAAAATTAATACAATTAAAAGTTATATTTGTAATTACTACCAAAATATGACAGATAACAGTTAAATAACTCATTTTTATAATTTTATGTTTCAAATCAACCATTTGGAACAATCAGGCATTCTCAATATGTATTATAAATTTTTGATCCCATCTTTGGAAACCTCTCAGAATATGACTTTTTCTGTACAAACAAAGAGGAATGTCCTAAATCTCAGAAAGTATGAGAGACTCCACCTACAAAGGCCATAAGACTTCTCTGAGATTCACCCTTAGTGTTAGTGGTAGTCGTTCAGTCGTGCCTGACTCTTTGCAGCCCCATGGACTGCAGCCCACCAGGCTCCTCTGTCCATGAGATTTTCCAGGCAAGCATACTGGAATGGGTTGCCATTTCCTTCTCCAGGTGATCTTCCCAACCCAGGGATCAAAACCAGGTCACCTGCACTCAGGCAGATTCTTTACCGAGTGAGCTACATTCACCATTACATTTATAAAATCACCATGTTCTGTCTAATTGTATCTATAAATAAATAAAAAATATATACATTATATATAAACTATAAATATCCTATACATTTGTTATTACACACTTTAATTTTTATAATGAATATCTTAGATCAGTTTTAGAACACAAGAAAGGTGTCATTTTGGAAACTTTCCTTTGTTTATATATGTTCAGTGCTTTAATGGTTAAAAATCAGCCATCTGGAAAAAAATTTTTTTTCATAGTTTATTTTCTCATTGTATCAGTTGCATAGTTTGAACACTTTTTTTTCTGCTTAGAAAATAAAAGACACCTGTTTTTACATTATGTAAAGTTTGGAAAAAGACAGACAAAATGGATAAAACAATCCATTATCTTTATACCCAAATATAAAGATGTTTAAGATTTTATTACTATTCCTCTAATCTTCCATGTGAATTTATCAACTTAAATTATATTCGAGACATGTTCTTAAGACATTGAAAGCCTATAGAAGGCTTATAGAAATCACTTTAATGTTATTGATGCATGTAACATACTTATGAAATACTCTTCTCCTTGGCTATTTAAGTTGTATAAATATACTATTGTAAAACAAAACTGCACCATTGTTTTTAGAATTCCTCATGTGAGTTTTAGATTATTCTCTAAGGACAGATCTGTGGAAATGAAAATTTCAAATGAAAGACTATGAACATTTTAAAAATTTGTGTTTTGAACTTCCAAAATGTTAAAAAAAAAACTAGGAAAATAACAAAAATGTGTAGAAATGATACAAAGAATATTTTTAGACACTATTGAGGGGTACAGCAGGGATTCTGAATAAATGGAAACATATAACATGTTCCTGAATTAAAAAAAATCAAAATTATAGGCTTAGATTTAAACCTGAAAAATCAAGCACGTATGTCTATCTCTGCTGCTAAGTCACTTCAGTTGTGTCCAACTCTGTGCGACCCCATAGACGGCAGCCAACCAGGCTCCCCCATCCCTGGGACTCTCCAGGCAAGAACACTGGAGTGGGTTGCCATTTCCTTCTCCAATGCCATAAAAGTGAAAAGTGAAAGTGAAGTCGCTCAGTCGTGTCCAACCCTCAGCGACCCCATGGACTGCAGCCTTCCAGGCTCCTCCATCCATGGGATTTTCCAGGCAAGAGTACTGGAGTGGGGTGCCATTGCCTTCTCCAACCATCCCCAAATCCTACTAGAACAATGGGATAAAGCACATATGGAGCCTCAAAGACAAAGAGAGGAAGAGCTGACAAAAATGATGCTGTGGAATATGGAAAGGGAAAGTCAAAGTTTTACTGGTCCACAGAGTATGCCTGAGTGTGGGAGGGAACTTTATTAGAGACCAGTGCAAAAAACAAAAAGCAGTCTGGTTCTCCAATAAGAGCTCACAAATTCAACTTGTCAGGGATTTTTGAGGACAAAGGCACATGGTAGGACTAAGACTAAGAGCATGTTTGGATGTCTATGGGATTGTTAGACCCCAAGATCTCCTTCATCCACCCACGTAGCCAGGTTTCTATTCATCTCTAATTCTTGCAGAAGATAAGAGGCTTTCATGCTAGAGAAGCTTACCCTGGAGTCTTTGTACTCAGTAAAACGAGGAACAGGTTAGGGAGAGAGAAAACACTTTTCTGCAACCAAAGGACCATTCTCCAATCAAAATATGTTGATAGCTAAACTTAAACTCATAAGGTAAAAAATTTGACCCAGTTTGTGGAAAATGGACTGTTGAAGCAGGGAAAACAAAACAATACACCAGTCATCCAGACCTCTCCACCCTGCTGCTGCTGCTGCTGCCTCTAAGTCGTTTCAGTCGTGTCTGACTCTCTGTGACCCCATGGACTGCAGCCTACCAGGCTTCTCCGTCCATGGGATTCTCCAGGCAAGAACACTGGAGTGGGTTGCCATTTCCTTCTCCAATGCATGAAAGTGGAAAGTGAAAGTGAAGTCAGTCTGCCATGACTGTAATATTTGTATGTTGATAATGAAAGGGAAAGTGTTAGTTGCTCAGTTGTGTCTGACTCTTAGTGACCTATGGATTGTAGCCCACCAGGCTCTTCTGTTCATGCGATTCTCCATACAAGAATACTAGAGTGGGTTGCCATGCCCTCCTCCAGGGTATCTGTCCAACCCAGGTATTGAACCTGGGTCTCCTGCATTGCAAGCAAAGTCTTTATAGTCAGAGTCACCAGGGAAGCACATGTTGGTAACATAACACATCAAATATAAATGACAGCCAAGGATCACCTTTAATATGAACAGTAAAAATAAAAGTAATAAATAGAATGAAAGAAGTCAGAGGAAAGAACAGAAAAACTTAGAGAAAAGTCCTTTATATACTGTTATAGATAAGAGAAGATACTGCATTGTGACAAAATAAAGTACTATTGAGAAAAAAATTAAAGCAGGTCAAGAGAATCTTCCTAGAAATCAAAGATATGGAATTCTAAGTTAACAGCTAATAGTTTGCTGTTCAAATTCGAGGAAATCTCACAGGAAATAAATATAGAGTAAGAAGAATAAAAGTAGAGAAACATTCTGACAAATTTATTATCAGATTAATAGATCACTTCACACACACACATACATACACATACAAAATTTAAAAAAAATAGGATATAACAAAGAAATAATATAATAAAAAAATAGAACTAATAATAATATAAAATTTTCCAGAAAATATGAATTTATAGAACATTTGCAAGTCTCTAGTACAATGCAGGAAGAAAGATTAAAACCACTACATTATCATGAAATTAAAATTCCATATCTATATGTTGGTGGTTATGGTTTAGTCAGTAAGTCATGCCTGACTCTTGGGACCCCGTGGACTATATAGCCCAACAGGCTTCTCTGTCCATGGAATTCTCCAGGCAAGAATACTGGAGTGGGTTTCCATGCCCTCCTTAAGGGGATCTTTCCAACCCAGGGATTGAACCTGAGTCTCCTGCATTTCAGGCAGATTCTTTACTGCTGGGCTACTGGGGAAGCCTATGCATATATATACATATTATATACACACATACATATACATATATATATATATATATACACATACACATATACATATATACATGTTTATGTATTTCTGAAGAAAAACCGACATCCTGTAAATCATAGAAAGCAGCATTCCAAAGGTGCCCCTGACAGCTGGCTTTCCTATCAGTTTAGTCAATTCTATTGCCATTAAATTCTACATGCCAAAGATGGTCCACTTAAAAGAAATGCATTCTTTTCTTACATATTTCTTACTCTACTCTTTCGCCAAGATATTTTGGAAAGAGACTGAAGCTACCCAGAATTGAGGTAACTATTTCAACCAAGAAGTAATTTTATGTTTTATCAAAAGGCACTGATTATCCTTAGGAGAACAGCTCTATCTATAGCCCAATCCATCTGGATGATAACGTCCATTAGTCAGGAAGCGGAACTTGTGCATGTTTTCCAACATATAATCATCCGGACTCTAAATAGCCAATGACGCTATTTTAAGTATCTTAATGTGCCTTTTTAACATATGTGGAAATACCAGAGACCTTAATTGTATATTCTTTCTCTATATACTAAAGATACATTTGTATACACCTAGAAAATTGCAGTTTTTAAATAACAGATTGCATGGATCTTAGACATAAATATTTCACACTGTACTCTCCTATATTTTATGGAAGAGGACTATTATACGGAGAAAACTAGAATAAATGATTGACAGAGGCAAAGACACACTATGGTATGATTTCTATTTATCTTTAATTTCTGTATTTTAATATTATCGCAAAATAGCACATGCTTTATAAAAAGTAGTGGAAATGAAAGCTGCCCCTTTCTTTATTACTAAGACTCAGAGATAATCTGAAAATAATTTGGTATGTATACATCTAGATCTGGCTTCTCAGGTGGCGCTAGTGATAAAGAACCTGCCTGCCAATGCAGGAGATGTAAGAGACGTGGGTTCGATCTCTGGGTCAGGAAGATCTCCTGGAGGAGGGCATGGCTACCTGCTCCAGTGTTCTTGCCTGGAGAATCCCATGGACAAAGGATTCTGGCGGGCTACAGTCTATGGGTTCGCAAAGAGTCAGACACGACTGAAGAGACTTAGCATTCATGCACGCACCCTATTTATCACAGAAGACATCTCTGATAATGTGACGTTTGAATAATGAACAAGAGAAAGTAAGGTGGTAAGTCATGTAGTTGTTAACAGAAGAATATACTGGGCAAGAGGAAGAAGGTAAGAGAGTGTTCAGTGTATCCAAAGAATAGTTAGTAAGGAGGTCAGTGTGGCTGGCATGAGTGAACAAAGGGAGAGTTTACAGTTATGGACCCAGAAAGGCGAGTCTGTGGAAGTACAATCACTGGGGCCATAAAACAAAGTAAGAAAACTGAAATTTACTCCAATGAGATGGAAAGTAATCTACAATTTGTGTGGAAAAGAATATCATAAGCTGATTTTGTTTTATATTATATGAAAAATACTATGAGATAAATCAATGCTCATATATATATATATATAAAACAGAAAATGTAGCCAATATTAAAAAGGGAAATTTAAGGACAAATGTAAGTTATAATCCAAATAAAAGACTAAAGTATATGGTAAAATAAGACTATGGCAATTTAATAGTCATGAAACTGTGTATCTCATATGTAAATAAATATACATCTGTGTATATATATATATATGTATGTATATATATGTATATATATATATATACACATATTTCACAGAGTGAAAGGAAAACACATAATTTACAAGAATTGTAAAAGACTGATGTGTTTTAGATATTGACAGAATAAATAAAAAATTTAAGATACTTAGCTAGTAAGTAATTAATGTAATTAAAACCTGTTTAAAAAGATAATAACATGTTGTAAGACATGATAGGAAAGAATATGTACACCAGGATTGGTCTGAGATCTGTCCACTTTCCGAGAGTACCTTTATATACTATTTCTAGAGTACTATTATTCAGCTTGAGTATTATGATTTAGCTTGAAGACTATTATTTAGCTTGGTAGTCATGATGTAGTCATAAAGACCTAAGCAAACCACAGGGGATGTGAGTGTCCTAGAGGAGTGATCAGACATCAGAACTTAGTGCTTCTTCAAGATGTACCTCATGAAAAAGATTTCATAGGTGAACTATGTGTCTCAACTTCCCCACCTCCAGTTTTACTTGAAGAATGATTGCTTTCTATCATCTCTAACTTATTGCTCTCCATAGCCTCACAGAAGCATCAAGAAAGTAGTTTCTTCTCACTTCTATCTTTGTATTATCTCTTTGACCAATAATTCTGTTCATATTCAATAAGCCATCTTAAAGGTGGTATTATGAATACCTAATATTTCTAGATAGTAATACATACTCTGTCTGAACTTCATCTCTGAATATTAGAAGTAAGTCTCATATTCCCTTTTCTGCCATTATCTTTTGGTGAAAGACAAATCATAATGGGGAAATAATTTTAATGAAGAGGATGATTAAAATGATGTGGTAGATTAATCAGAAAGTGCCTGTATATAATATATCAATGTCTAACTACAAAGATTTGCCATTGCTATAAAAATACTCAGAGATTCTTCTAAAACAGACAACATCTTACACATTTGAAAAGCCCCAAATTTGTATGAATCCTCAAAATTTCAACCAGCAATACCTACTTAATATATTAATTATATTTTTTCAAGTTGCATTAATATAACAATATTTTCTGCACATTTCTCTTTTCCTTCATAACACATGGGGCCAGAAGGCTCTGAAAGATTATAGTTTTTAGAAATTTAAATGGCATTCTTTTTGCTATTATTATTGCTCAGACAGGCTGTCGTGTCCAACTTTTTGCCACCCCATGAACTGTAGACTCCCAGGCTCCTCTGTTCATGTGATTCTCAAGGCAAGAATTCTGGAGTGTATTGATATTTTCTTCTCCAGGGGATCTTTCCAACCCAGGGATCAAACCAGAGTCTTATATTATCTCCTATATTGGCAGCTGGATTCTTTACCACTAGGGCCACCATTCTTACTGAATAATAACAGAAAGTAGTAGGATACAATCTCTTCCTTTAAAAAGTTGTGGGAACACATGTATACCTGTGGCGGATTCATTTTGATATTTGGCAAAACTAATACAATTATGTAAAGTTTAAAAATAAAATAAAATTAGAAAAAAAAATAAAATAAAAAATAAAAAGTTGTGAGACTATAGTATGGTAATCTAAAATAGCACTTATTTTCAGATTTGATTTATATAAGTCTAGGCTGAATTTAAATGACAGAGAAAGAATTTCAGTAAGATAGACTTTATGCTGCTGCTACTGCTAAGTCGCTTTAGTCGTGTCCGACTCTGTGTGACCCCATTAATGGCAGCCTACCAGGCTCCTCCGTCCCTGGGATTCTCCAGGCAAGAACACTGGAGTGGGTTGCCATTTCCTTCTCCAATGCATGAAAGTGAAAAGTGAAAGTGAAGTCGTTCAGCCGTGATTATAGTAAAAGTAAGATTTATTTAAAAGCCCTATTGAAAAATAATAATTAAGAAAAATTGATTTGAAACTATGATGCTTAGTCATAAAAGTTTTTACAAAATTTAATATGCTCTGGTGTCCCTCTTAAAAAATAAAATGAAAATGAAAACAAAACATTTTCTCCTTATAAAAGTGACAGCTATTAAAACTATAATACTTAAACATGGTGAATATATGAGTAAATATACCCTATTTTATATCTAGTAGAATTATAGGCAGGTAAAAAAAATTCTATAGTAAAATTTGGTTAAGTATATTGAGCAACATAAATAATTCTAATTCTTGAAATTCATTAAAATGAATTAGTCAAACATTTTCAATAAGATTTGGTAGAAAGATATTAATGAAAAATGGGAAATATCCTCAACAAAGGGGTAGTTAAATTAGAGAACATTCATTGATGGAATTCTATGAAAATTCTATGAAATCCCATAAAAATTCTCTTTTAGAAGGATATTTATTTTCAACGTATAGTTTTTATAGAAGGTCTGTAAACATCTGACCTATAGCCAAAAATGGTGCACATAATATTAATGATAATCTAAATGTAATAGCCATGGCAGATTTCTCTATAGGAACATTTTATTTCCTATTTAAAATATTTTTGTATTTGCATGTTTTATAATAAATATTAATTAATTTCTTTTTATAAATTTATTTATTTTTTAATTTTAAAATTTTTTATAATTTTTTATAAATATTAATTTATAATTAGGAAAATATCATTAAGATATGCTTTTATCTTTAAGACCTCTTGGTTCTTACCTTATAACAAATGCAAACATTCCTAAGTATTTTCTATTGATCAGAATGCATCTATAGTTTTGTATTGTTTCTATACATTAGGATTACTGATAGACTGTTCTCCTGTTTGATGTGAAGATAGTATGTAGATTTTTCTAACCATTTAAACTATATGTATAACAATTTTTTCTTAGCATTTAAGGAACAAATCTTAGCTTCCATACAGATAAACAGACCCTTTAAAATCAGTAGATAATAAAGCATTAGTATAATAGTAACATAGGTTGCAAACAATATGATGCAATTTGCAATCTAAGTGAATACATTCAACAAAGATCTGGATTCTTCAACTCATCTTTAATTTCCAATATTGTCTGAAGGAATGTTGTACCACCAGGGCCTTCCCTGGTGGCTCAGACAGTAAAGCATCTGCCTGCAATGCTGGAGATCTGGGTTCGATCCCTGGGTTGGGAAGATCCCCTGGAGAAGGAAATGGCAACCCACTCCAGTATTTCGCCTGGAAAATCTCATGGACAGAGGAACCTGGTAGGCTACAGTCCAAAGAGTCTCAAAGAGTCAGACACGACTGAGCGACTTTACTTACTTATGCCACCAGAAGATACGTATCTGTGCTACTTGATTTCACATCTTACGAATCTCTTTCTCTTTTTTTTTTTTTTTTTTTTTTTATTTTTTTTTAAAAAAATCACATGCTCCCCATCCTGAACCCTCCTCCTCCCAACCTCCCCATACCATCCCCTGGGCCTTCCCAGCGCACAGCCCCAAGCATCCAGCATCGTGCACTGAACCTGGACTGGCATCTCGTTTCATACATGACATTTCACATGTTTCAATGACATTCTCCCAAATCTTCCCACCCTCTCCCACAGAGTCCATAAGACTGTTCTATACATCAGTGTCTCTTTTGCTGTCTCGTACACCGGGTTATCGTTACCATCTTTCTAAATTCCATATACATGCGTTAGTATACTGTATTTATGTTTTTCCTTCTGGCTTACTTCACTCTGTATAATAGTCTCCAGTTTCATCCACCTCATTAGAACTGATTCAAATGTATTCTTTTTAATGGCTGAGTAATACTCCATTGTGTATATGTACCACAGCTTTCTTATCCATTCATCTGCTGATGGACATCTAGGTTGCTTCCATGTCCTGGCTATTATAAACAGTGCTGCGATGAACATTGGGGTACACGTGTCTCTTTCCCTTCTGGTTTCCTCAGTGTGTATGCCCAGCAGTGGGATTGCTGGATCATAAGGCAGTTCTATTTCCAGTTTTTTAAGGAATCTCCACACTGTTCTCCATAGTGGCCGTACTAATTTGCATTCCCACCAACAGTGTAAGAGGGTTCCCTTTTCTCCACACCCTCTCCAGCATTTATTATTTGTAGACTTTTGGATCGCAGCCATTCTGACTGGTGTGAAATGGTACCTCATAGTGGTTTTGATTTGCATTTCTCTGATAAAGAGTGATGTTGAACATCTTTTCAAGTGTTTGTTAGCCATCTGTATGTCTTCTTTGGAGAAATGTCTATTTAGATCTTTGGCCCATTTTTTGATTGGGTCATTTATTTTTCTGGAGTTGAGCTGTAGGAGTTGCTTGTATATTTTTGAGATTAGTTGTTTGTCGGTTGCTTCATTTGCTATTATTTTCTCCCATTCTGAAGGCTGTCTTTTCACCTTGCTAATAGTTTCCTTTGATGTGCAGAAGCTTTTAAGTTTAATTAGGTCCCATTTGTTTATTTTTGCTTTTATTTCCAATATTCTGGGAGGTGTATGGAAATACAAAAAACCTCGAATAGCCAAAGCGATCTTGAGAAAGAAAAATGGAACTGGAGGAATCAACCTACCTGACTTCAGGCTCTACTACAAAGCCACAGTTATCAAGACAGTATGGTACTGGCACAAAGACAGAAATATAGATCAATGGAACAAAATAGAAAGCCCAGAGATAAATCCACGCACATATGGACACCTTATCTTTGACAAAGGAGGCAAGAATATACAGTGGATTAAAGACAATCTCTTTAACAAGTGGTGCTGGGAAATCTGGTCAACCACTTGTAAAAGAATGAAACTAGAACACTTTCTAACACCATATACAAAAATAAACTCAAAATGGATTAAAGATCTCAACATAAGACCAGAAACTATAAAACTCCTAGAGGAGAACATAGGCAAAACACTCTCTGACATACATCACAGCGAATCTCTTTCTCACAGAGAACTTTCTTACAGACAGCCAACTATAGAAATTTCTCTGTCTTGGTAATAACAAAGATATGGCTATACCACCTTAGAAGAAAACAGACCAATCAAAATAACATCATTGAACAGGATAGTGGATAAGCATTAGCAAACTTACAAAATAACAACTTTGCCATCAAATGGTATTAACACTTTTAAAAGAGTCAATTTCAATGATGACTAGACTTATCAGGTTGTTTCTCAACATACAGAAGTATCTAATCTCTGTATTGTGAATTTAAAGCTAACATAGTATCACAGGTCATTATACTTCAATTAAAAATATTTAAAAATCAGTTTCTTATAGTAAAAGCAGTCATAGTTTTGAATATGTGAAGCCATTTGAGCTTAAAATTCTCATTTTAATGTAGAACTAAAATCTGTTCTGAAATAAAACATTAACCTTAACATAGAAACATAAACTTTTTTTTTTGTTTCTCCAGTATGCTAATCTGAATTTTTCTACTCAGAGGACTTCCTTTTAAAGAAAAAAATAAAACAGTTTTTTTTCCAATAACCTCTCTGGGTTTATGTCTCATTCACCCTTTTGTTTTATCATCTGGCTTAGACTCTGTTCTTCACATTTTATTGACTGTAATTCTGTTTTGTCTTTGAAATTGAGAATGCACAAGGACTTTTGCAAATGTTATGTCAATACACAGTAAACAGCAATATTGGGACAGAAAAGAATAGAACACCATTTGGTATTGTAATGACTATAATAAATGTGCATGTGGAACATAGCACACTCCAAACCTAATTATTAAAATGAGTAACAGGATGAAATTCTATGGTGCTCTAGGCCACAGTTGAAAGAATAACTATTGATAGCTGCAGTATCACTTGTCTTTTTTTTTTTCCTCAGAATTCTGTTGATAAATATACTAAATGAAAACAGAGCTATCACTTTTCTCTACTAGTGATTTTGCCCCTTTCATCCAAAATGGTAAATAGAAGCTGGTTTTTTAAAGTCCGCTAAGAGGATGCATAACACTGGTATCAAAGAATACGTAAGGAAAAAACTGTGTATGTGCTTAGTTACTTCAGCTCTTTGTGAGCCCATGGACTGTAGCCTGTCAGGCTCCTCTGTTCATGGGATTCTCTGGGCAAGAATACTGGAGTGGGCTGCCATTTCCTCCTTCAGGGGATCTTACCTACCCAGGACTCAAACCCAGGTCTCCTGCATTGGAGGAAAATTCTTTACCCACTGAGCCATCTGATAAGCCCTTAGGAAAGACTATAGATAAAAATAATCCTGATTATCAGGGGAAAAAATGAATTCAGTTAAAAGAAACCACCAAGCTGAGTACAGACTTTCATTAAAAGAATTGTGTCTTTTAATACAATGAATAAAAATTCCCCAAATATTCAATATTAAAAATCATTAATAAAATTCATTGTATTCAGTATATGTTTATCAGCAGAAAATTAATATGATCTCCCCCACGAAGATAAAGAAAACATAGGAAAAATTTATTCTGAAAACAAGTTACTAAGTATATCTTTAAAGACTTGACCAGATAGGTAATTCCTTTACCTTATGCTTAGATATAGGAAAGAAGAAACAAACATGATAAAGAAAACTATTGAATATAAAAAAACATACTTGAAACAAATATCACAAGTAAAAAAGGTTAATAATGTGGATGCTATCAAAGGAAAGAACTAAAAAGAGAAGCAGCTAATGAAGATTAGGAGAATGAACATTACCTAATTTTAAAAATAGAGATATTAAATAATAGTTACATAACACTTCAAAATTGCTAATAAATTTTAAAATTTATATAAAATTGCTGATTGAAAATAAAAGTATAGATATGACTAAATTGGACAAAAATCTAAAACTTTAAATAAATTTAATCAGCACTCAAAAATTTACCTAACTAGGTTACAGCAGATTTTATTCAAACTTCTAGTAATGTTAGATTCTATGTTTAAAATAATCTTACAGAGAAACAGGTTAAAAGGGAAACTTCTACAATTGTATTCCAATATTAGTATAAATTTAACAGAACCAGGCATATGTAGTTTAAAGGGAAACTCCATAGAACTATTGTTTTTACTAAGGAATGGCAAAAATCCTGGTGTTTTAAAAAAAATCCACATGGACACTTAGTAACTTGTCATGGGATGTATATTTCACATGGTGAAATGGTGATAAATTCATCACCATTCATTTGGTAAATGGTCATCCATCTCCTTGTTCAGATTCAAGTCCCTGAAGCAACCAACTCAAAATTTCCCAATGACCACAGCAAGGAGGGAAAAAAGTCTTATAAGTTAAAAGTGCCAATCTGAGTATCACTTCTACCCACAACTGAAGTCCCAGAAGAAACCATATGAATGTGCCCTAATACAAGTCGGTTCAGAATTATGGTTAGGAAACACACATATGAGTGCTCATGCACACACACACACACACACACACACACACAGTGTTAAGAATCCTCAATAAAATAATAATGTTATTTCTTCTTCAATGAGATTCAATCCAATCACTTGTAAAGAATACTGAGGACAATTCAAAACAAAAGGATTTAAAAGAGTGAATTGCTCTTACTACCCATTTGAATATATTATTAATTTCCAGTAATAGCTAGTAAATAAAACAGCCTAATGCAATGTCAGATAAGCAGAAAAGTAAGTAGGCTTGGATTGGAGATTTCAGAAGTAGATACAATAAAATGAAAGGAAATACATGAGAAAATAAAGTTGACATTTCAAAACAGTGGGAAAAAATTGAGACATTTTAATAGTGATGAGATGATTAGCTTGCTATTTGAAAACAATTAATGACTTATAACTCCTTAAAGATAGATCAGAGGGATATCTTTAATTAAATCATAAAAGAATAGAAAAGAAACATGTTTAATTAAAAAGTACTGCCATGAGACATAGTGATTCAAGTTCCCATATAGCCAAAAAGTATCAAAGTGATCTTGTGATTCTGGGTCTCCTTAAACCTACTTCTTGCATCTGTGAAATGGGCATATCAAAAAAGCTAATTCATATAATTTTGTTAGATAACAATAGAAAACCCAATGTATTTTTCATTTACTACAATATCTGTCACAAAATGTTCAATAAAATTGTATTAATTCTTATTAATATTATAATAATAGCTGTCTGATGAGGCCTTACAAATAGCTGAGAAAAGAGAAGCTAAAGGCAAAGGAGAAAAGGAAAGATATACCTTGAACACAGAGTTCCAAAGAATAGCAAGGAGACATAAGAAAGCCTTCCTCAGTTACCAATGCAAAAAAATAGAGGAAAATAATACAATGGGAAAGATTAGAGATCTCTAAGAGAATTAGAGATACCAAGGGAGCATTTCATGCAAAGAAATTTATTGGGCTCAATAAAGGACAGAAATTGTATGGACCTAACAGAAGCAGAAGATATTAAGAAGAGGTGGCAAGAATACACAGAAGAACTATACAAAAAAGATCTTCATGACCCAGATAACCACGATGGTGTGGTCACTCACCTAGAGCCAGACATCCTGGAATGTGAAGTCAAGCGGGCCTTAGAAAGCATCACTACGAACAAAGCTAGTGGAGGTGATAGAACTCCAGTTGAGCTATTTCAAATCCTTAAAGATGATGCTGTGAAAGTGCTGCACTCAATATGCCAGCAAATTTGAAAAACTTAGCAGTGGCCACAGAACTGGAAAAGGTCAGTTTTCATTCCAATCCCAAAGAAAGGCAACAGCAAAGAATGTTCAAGCTACCCCACAATTACATTCACTTCATACGCAGGCAAAGTAATGCTCAAAATTCTCCAAGCCAGGCTTCAACAGTACCTGAACTGTGAACTTCCAGATGTTCAAGCTAGATTTAGAAAAGACAGAGGAACCAGAGATCAAATTGCAAACAAGCGCTGGATCATTGAAAAAGCAAGAGAGTTCCAGAAGAAAACATCTACTTTTGCTTTATTGACTACAGCAAAGCCTTTGACTATGTGGATCACAACAAACGGTAGAAAATTCTGAAAGAGATGGGAATACCAGTCCACCTGACCTGCTTCCAGAGAAATCTCTATGCAGGTCAAGAAGCAACAGTTAAAACTGGACATGGACCAACAAACTGGCTCCAAATCAGGAAAAGAGTACATCAAGGCTATATATTGTCTCCCTATTTATTTAACTTACATGCAGAGTATATCATGCAAAACACTGGGCTGGATGAAGAACAAGCTGGAATCAAGATTGGCAGGTGAAATATCAATAACCTCAGATATGCAGATGACACCACCCTTATGGCAGAAAGTGAAGAACTAAAAAGCGTCTTGATGAAGGTGAAAGAGGAGAGTGAAAAAGTTGGCTTAGAACTCACCATTCAGAAAACTAAGATCATGGCATCTTGTCCTATCACTTCATGGCAAATAGATGGGAAACTGTGGAAAAGTGAGATACGACCTTATTTTTCTGGGCTCCAAAATCACTGCAGATGGTGGCGACTGCATTCATGAAATTGAAAGACGCTTGCTCCTTGGAAGAAGAGTTATGACCAACCTAGACAGCATATTAAAAAGCAAGACATTACCAACAAAGGTCTGTCTGGTCAAAGTGGTGGTTTTTCCAGTAATCATGTAAGGATGTGAGAGTTGGACTATAAAGAAATCTGAGCAGCAAAGAGTTGATGCTTTTGAACTGTGGTGTTGGAAAAGAGTCTTGAGAGCCTCTTGGACTGCAAGGAGTTCCAAGCAGTCCATCCTAAAGGAAATCAGTCCTGAATATTCATTGGAAGAACTGATGTTGAAGCTGAAACTCCAATACTTTGATCACCTGATGTGAAGAACCAACTCATTGGGAAAGACCCTGATGCTGAGAAAGATTGGAGGTGAGAGGAGAAGGGACAACAGACAATGAGATGCTTGGATGGCATCACTGACATGATGGACAGAAGTTTGAGTAATCTCCGGAAGCTGGTGATGGACAGGGAAGCCTGGCTTGCTGCAGTCCATTGGATTACAAAGTTTCAGACATGACTGAGTGACTGAACTGAACTGATCTGAATAGTTACATTACTATAATATTATTTAAAGGCATTTATCACATGTGGTATAGACTTCATATGGAAAATTGAATTAGGCACAAGTTTCATGACACCTTTCTTGTCAAATAAAAGGCAATCAAATGGCATTACTAGGAATTTTTTAAAAATGTAAAGAGATTAATTTTATCAATCAGGCCAATGTTCTAAATTAAGCAATTATACATCATCAAATCAGTATTTATGAGATCCAATTAATAATTCATCTCAGACACATTTACTTAAAGATCTTTGGAATCACTGTATTTATTCACTGAAGAGTGAAATAATTTAATTTGCTAAGCATTCGCAATAAGGGTAATATTACTCTTTTCATGAGAAAGAAGCATGCCATGCAAGCAAATTGTGCTCACCCTGGAAGAAGGAACCACTTCTCTTGGAGATTTGGAGATTATATTTTCTACATCCTCAACCACATGTTGTCTAAGATAAAGGACATCTACCTGCTGGTTTTCCAAAGAAAAGCTAAGAATGAAGCCTGAAATAGAAACCCTTAGACCTCAGTAACATTTTGAATATCTTTCCCTGATGAATGCCTTTTTCTTGATTAACTATTAAAAAAAAAAACATTAGAAGCTTTATTTTATTGAAACCTTTCTTTCATGAAGTTCTAAATGTCAGTCAGATGCCTTTATACTAAAATAAACAGCTGTTTGCCATTGAATCACACGTTGCAGATTTAGGAACAGAAAATTACCAAATTGGTACACTTATGATGCTCTTAGATTGATTTTACTCTGTTGTGTGAGAGGAAATCTCAGCAAATTGAAGCTACACAGTTGAAGACATGCCCTAAATCAATGAGTGATTTTAGTAATCTCTTCAAGATTGGTCTTTATTAACTGGGCAAAATGAAATGATGTTTTAATAGTTCTTTCATGTAACTTTCAGAAAACATAGTGATTGATAGCAGGCCATGATCTTCCTGTAAGAAAGAAAAGTACTCAAGGAAATTAAAAGAGTTATATTTTGAGAGAGGTGAAATTTATTGTAGTAAGACTGAGTGGGAAGGACATGCTAGAACATAGAGCCACCTCTCTCCAAATGATTCTATAGACTTCTGGGGAAAATATTTTTAAAGTAGACAGGCAAAACATAAGTAAAGGAAGTATAGAGCAACAATGAACACGTGGTAGTTAATGATGAGGGCAGTGGATTCAGGAAGTACATGTGGACACAGAACTCGGTTTCCAAAGAGGTCCCAGCAGGTATGAATTAGGGCCTCACTCATGGTCTGAGCATAATGTTTCCAGGGAGGAGATTTGGACAAGAGGAAATAAATGTGAGACACAGTTAATAGAACCAGAATTCATCATAATTAGGTGAGAAGCCCAAGAGACAGTGCAGAGACCTTTGAATCTCTCAGTCCTGTTTTTTTTTTTAATTCTGTTTTTATGCATATTTTTAAATTTTTAGATACTTGGGAAATAGATTGAAGTATGATTGCTAAATTATAGGTTTTTTATGATTACTAAATTAGTAGGTTTTTATGGTATTGTGATACCTTTTTGATGCAAATGGATATAGTGAATGCAAGAAAAGATGGCTTCAATTAAAGAAAAAGGAAAAAAAGACATAGAAAAGAAGGATAAATAGGCAAGACTAGACAATAATCAAAGAAGAAAGGCTAATTTCAAAAGAGACTCATTTTAGCCCTATACAATTCATAATGTAATGTATTAATGGGAAGATGGTTTACACAAAGACAGCTCTGAATACATTTCTGAGGGTAAAGAATGGAACTTTTCTTTCTCGTAGGCGTCTAATTTACCATCCTAGAAATGTACACATATATTCAAGGAGAGAACGTTTTCTTTAGGATGTATGCCTTGATTTTCTTTCAAGTCTACTTATGGTTCTTTTATCTGAGAAGCAATTTACCTGAGGAATCTGGATTTCTCATATTCTCAGTTTGGGTTTTCTCTCTTCAGATCAGAGAAGCAATCTCTACTTTTGCAAAGGTTTCTTGGTTGATCACCTTGATAGACTTTACATTTATTAGATGTTAAATCCTCACAAGCCTACACATCATCAGCACCATTACACTTCATTCAGCAGCCTTCACTGTTGGTGTCTGATGTAGCTGATGCTGCTCCAGGCAGAGGAGTCAAAACAGTATTGAATCCAAAACAGAGAGACTGTGCTATGCAGACTCCATTTTATAACCCTGCCCATAGCATACCATGCTGTACTAAGCAAATAATGTGAACTTTGATTCAAATTTTAAAACTGATACATGACAGCAATCTCAAAGCACACATACAGTCTCAGAAAGAAACGGGGTGTAGCAAGTAACTTTGGTTGATATTTTGAATTAAAGTACTGGCTAAACGGGATCCCTGGTGTCTCGACATAAAGAATCCACCTGCAATGCATGAGACTTGCAGGAGATGTGGATTCAAACCCAGTGTCAGGAAGATCCCCTGGAGAAGAAAATTCCATCACAGAGGAGCCCGGCATGCTGCAGTCCATGGAGTGGCAAAGAGTCAAACATTATTGAATGACTCAAAAGAAAGTGGTTAAATAAATACAAATTGGGGATCTGAAGGCACTCCTTTTATGGCGTGCCAGAAAAATTTCAATAGCTGAGTTGTGTGTTTCTATGCATAACCTATTTCCAGTCTGTATAAATTGCATGATTCTTTTAAGCTAGTGCTGTCTCTTTCTGAGGAGGAAGAAGAAGAGAAGCACAATGAGAGAACAGGTGCTTGATTTTTATTTCTGTCTCTGGACTGAGGGTTAAGCAGGAGGCTTTAAAAAATCAAGATCTGTCTTGGGGTGTTTTGACAAAGGAGGCAAGAATATACAATGGATTAAAGACAATCTCTTTAACAAGTGGTGCTGGGAAATCTGGTCAACCACTTGTAAAAGAATGAAACTGGACCACTTTCTAACACCATACACAAAAATAAACTCAAAATGGATTAAAGATCTAAACGTAAGACCAGAAACTATAAAACTCCTAGAGGAGAACATAGGCAAAACACTCTCCGACATACATCACAGCAGGATCCTCTATGACCCACCTCCCAGAATATTGGAAATAAAAGCAAAAATAAACAAATGGGACCTAATTAACCTTAAAAGCTTCTGCACATCAAAGGAAACTATTAGCAAGGTGAAAAGACAGCCTTCAGAATGGGAGAAAATAATAGCAAATGAAGCAACTGACAAACAACTAATCTCAAAAATATACAAGCAACTCCTACAGCTCAACTCCAGAAAAATAAACGACCCAATCAAAAAAATGGGCCAAAGAACTAAATAGACATTTCTCCAAAGAAGACATACAGATGGCTAACAAACACATGAAAAGATGCTCAACATCACTCATTATCAGAGAAATGCAAATCAAAACCACTATGAGGTACCATTTCACACCAGTCAGAATGGCTGCGATCCAAAAGTCTACAAATAATAAATGCTGGAGAGGGTGTGGAGAAAAGGAACCCTCTTACACTGTTGGTGGGAATGCAACCTAGTACAGCCACTATGGAGAACAGTGTGAGATTCCTTAAAAAACTGGAAATAGAACTGCCTTATGATCCAGCAATCCCACTGCTAGGCATACACACTGAGGAAACCAGAAGGGAAAGAGACATGTGTACCCCAATGTTCATCGCAGCACTGTTTATAATAGCCAGGACATGGAAGCAACCTAGATGCCCATCAGCAGATGAATGGATAAGAAAACTGTGGTACATATACACAATGGAGTATTACTCAGCCATTAAAAAGAATACATTTGAATCAGTTCTAATGAGGTGGATGAAACTGGAGCCTATTATACAGAGTGAAGTAAGCCAGAAGGAAAAACATAAATACAGTATACTAACGCATATATATGGAATTTAGAAAGATGGTAACAATAACTCTGTGTACGAGACAGCAAAAGAGACACTGATGTATAGAACAGTCTTATGGACTCTGTGGGAGAGGGAGAGGGTGGGAAGATTTGGGAGAATGGCATTGAAACATGTAAAATATCATGTAGGAAACGAGTTGCCAGTCCAGGTTCGATGCACGATGCTGGATGCTTGGGGCTGGTGCACTGGACGGCCCAGAGGGATGGTATGGGGAGGGAGGAGGGAGGAGGGTTCGGGATGGGGAACACATATATACCTGTGGCGGATTCATTTTGATATTTGGCAAAACTAATACAATTATGTAAAGTTTAAAAATAAAATAAAATTAGAAAAAAAAAAATCAAGATCTGGGAAGCAAACTGACCATCTTTCATTAGCCTGGTTTTTATTCATTAAAATTAAACTATTTATGTAAAAAAGGATGCTTCTTCCTTTTTGACCTTCCTATTAACTTTACAATCCAATTCCCACATATTAATTGAAAATTGATAAAATAGTTTTTAAGTAAGTCGAAGCTCAGAAACCATTCTATATTTGCTGTTCAGTCACTAAGTTGTGCTTGAGTCTTTGAGACTCCATAGATAACAGCGCGCCAGTCTCCTCTGTCCTTCACTATGTCCAGGAGTTTGCTCAAATCCAAGCTCAAGTCAGGGATGCTATATAATTATCAAACACTCTGCTGCCCCCTTCTCCTTTTGTCTTCAATCTTTTGCATCATCAGGGTCTTTTCCAATGAGTTGGCTCTATGTAGCAGGTGGCCAAAGTATTGGAGTTTCAGCTTCAGCATCAGTTTTTCCAATGGATAGTCAGTGTTGATTTCCTTTAGGATTTACTGGTTTGATCTCCTTGCATTCCAAGGGACTCTCAAGACACTTCTCCAGCACCACAGTTAGAAAGCATCAATTCTTCAGGGCTCAGCCTTCTTTATGGTATAACTGTCACACCCATACATGACTACTGGAAAACCAAAATTTGACTATTTGGACCTTTGTTGGTAAAGTGATATATCTGCTTTTTAATACACTGTCTATGTTTGTCAATAGTTTTTCTTTCAAGGAGCAAATGTGTTTTAATTTCATGGCTGCAGTCACTGTCTTCAGTGATCTTAGAGCCCAAGAAAATAAAATTTGGGATGGTTTCCATTTTTTCCCCTTCTATTTTCCATGAAGTGATGGTACCAGATGCTATGATCTTAGTTTTTTGAATGTTGAGTTTTCAGCCAGCTTTTTCATTCTCTTCAAGAGGCTCTCTAGTTCCTCTTCATTTTCTGCCATTAAAGTGGTATCATCTGTATATCTGAGGTTTTGATATTTCTTCTGGCAATCTTGATTGCAGCTTATGATTCATCCAGTCCAGCATTTCATATGATATACTCTGCATAAAAGTTAAATAAGTAGAGTGACAGTATACAGCCTTGTGGCACTACTTTCCCAATTTTACACCAGTACGTTGTTCCATGTCCAGTTCTAATGGTTGCTTCTTGAGCACATACAGGGTTCTCAGGAGTCAGGTAGGATGGTCTGGTATTTACATCTCTCTAAGAATTTTCCACAATTTTTTGTGATCCATGCAGTCAATGGATTTAGCATATTCAATTAAGCAGAAGTAGATTTTTTTTTTCTGGAATTCTCTTGATTTCTCTATGGTCCAGAGAATGTTGGTAATTTGATCTCTGGTTTCTCTGCATTTTCTAATCCCTGATTATACATCTGGAAATTCTAAATTCACATATTGATGAAGACTAGCTTGAAGGATTTTCAGTATAATCTTGCTAGTATGTGAAATGAGTGCAATTGTGCTGTAGTTTGAACATTCTTTGCCATTTCCCTTCTTTAGAATTAGAATGAAAACTCTATTATAGTCCCATGGCCATTGCTGAGTTTTACAAATTTGTTGAGGTATTGAGTGCAGCACTTTTACAGAATCATCTTTTAGGATTTGAAATAGCTTGGCTGGAATTCCATCACCACCACTAGGTTTATTCATAGAAATGCTTCCTAAGGTCCACTTGACTTCATACTCCAGGATGTCTGGTTCTAGGTGAGTGATTATACCATCATGGTTATCAGAGCCATTATGACCTTTTTTGTTTAATTCTTCTGAGTATTTTTGCTACTCCTCTTAATCTCTTCTGTTTCTGTTAGGTCCATATTGTTTCTGTCCTTATTGTGCCCATCCTTGAGTGAAATGTTCCCTTGGCAACTCTAATTTCCTTAAACAGATCTCCAGTATTTCCCATTCTATTTCTTTGCATTATTCATTTGAGAAGGTCTTCTTGTCTCTCCTTACTGTGCTCTGGAACTCTGCATTCAATTGGATGTATCTTTTCCTCTCACTTTTGCTTCTCTTTTTTCCCAGCTATTGTAAGAGTTGCTCAGACACTTTACCTTCTTTCATTTGTTCTTCTTTGGGATGGTTTTGGTCATTGCCTCCTGTACAATGTTCTGAACTTCCATCTTCCGTATCCTGTTCTTTCTTCCATACAATGCTCCAGCTTCCATACAATGTTAAGAACTTCAAGTACTCTGTCTACCAGATCAATCCCTTGAATTTATTCATCACCTCCACTGTGTACTCATAAAGGATTTGATTTAGGTCATATCTAAATTACCCAGTGGTTTTACCTACTTTCTTCAATTGAAACTAAATTTTGCAATAAGGAGCTCATGATCTGAGCCATAGTCAACTCCATGTCTTATTTCTGCTGATTCTATAGAATTTGTCCATGTTCAGCTGCAAAGAATGTAATCAATCTGACTTCAGTATTGACCATATGATGATGTCCAAGTGTAGATCATCTCTTGGGTTATTGGGAAAAGGTGTTTGCTATGACTGGTATGTAGTCTTGAGAAAACTCTGTTAGTCTTTGAACTGCTTCATTTTATACTCCAAAGGCAAACTTCCCTGTTACTCTGGGTATACTACCTACTTTTGCATTCCAATCCCCTATAATGAAAAGGATATCTTTTTTGGTTTTAGTTCTAGAAGGTGTTTAGGTATTCATTGAACCAGTCAACTTCAGCTTCTCAGTGTCAATAGTTGAGTTATAGACTGGGATTAATACAATGTTGAATGGTTTGCCTTGGAAGTGGACTGAGATCATTCTGTCATTTTTGAGATTGTATGCAATTATTGTATTTCAGGCTCTTTCGTTGACTGTGAGGGCTATTCCATTTCTTCTTAGGGATTCTTGCCCACAGTAGTAGATATAAAGGTCACCTGAATTAAATTTCCCTGTTCTCATCCATTTAGTTCACCGATTCCTAAACTTCCATGTTCACTCTTGCCATCTCCTGCTTGACCATGCCCAATTTACCTTGATTCATGGATCTAACATTCCATGTTCCTACGTAATATTGTTCTTTACAGCACCAGACCCATCACAACTACGTGTCATTTCTGCTTTGGCCCAGCTGCTTCATTCTTTGTGGAGCTATTAGTATTGCCCTTTACTCTTCCCCAGTAGCATATTGGATACCTTCTGACTTTGATGTCTCATCTTCCATGTCATATCTTTTTGCCTTTTCAGACTGTTCATGGGGTTCTTGCAGCAAGAATACTGGAGTGGTTTGCCATTTCCTCCTCCAGTGGACCATGTTTTGCCATAATTCTTCACTATAAGCCATCCATCTTGGGCGGCCCTATGTGGGATGTCTCATAGCTTCATTGAGCCATGCAATCTCTTTCACCACAACAAGACTCCCTTAAGTGAGTCTAAATTGCCAAAATAATTTTTAAGTATCTGAGAGAATCTAGTTCAAATAAAAGGCTTTGAAAATATTAAAAAATATGAAAATTTAAAAATAAAGCATTCAATAAAAGGCTTTATTCTAACTGAATAAATGTTCTCTTTCTTGCCCCATTTTACCCCTCTTTAACTGTCACATAATTTTAACCTCTTAAAGTTTGCTTAGTTGTTTTTCTTTTTACAAAATCTTTGAGTTATTGAAATTATGAGTTGACTTAAAAAGTAAGGGAAAAAATATATATATATATATTTAAATTACTAATCACATATAACCTCACCTCCCCACCTATCTCCCACCTCTAGCTAGTGATTGATTTGTGAACACTGGTAAATTTATAAATATTTTAATGGATGAAAAATATATTATCCTAATGACATGTCATATTTACTAGTTTGTATATTGTTGCCCTTAAGAATTTAAGCTTTAACTAGTACAGAATATCAGTATCTTTAGTTTTTGCTGTCTCTATAGGATACATGTTTTAGAGAATGATCACTAGGTCAAAGGCTGTGAACTTTTTTTTTAAATCAAAGCTTAAAAAACTGCTGAGTGAAGTAAGTCAGAAATAAAAACACCAATACAGTATATTAATGCATATATATGGAATTTAGAAAGATGATAACGATGACCCTATATGTGAGACAGCAAAAGAGAAACAGAGATAAAGAACAGACTTTTGGACTCTGTGGGAGAAGGCGAGGATGGGATGATTTGAGAGAACAGCATTGAAACATGGATATTACCATGTGTGAAATACATCGCCAGTCCAGGTTCGATGCATGAGACAGGGCCCTCAGGACCAGTGCACTGGGATGACCCTGAGGGATGGGGTGGGGAGGGAGGTGGGGGGGGTGTCCAGGATGGGGGACACATGTACACCCATGGCTGATTCATGTCAATGTATGGCCAAAACCACTACAATATTGTAAATTTATTAGCCTCCAATTAAAATAAGTTAATTAATTAAAAAAGAAAACCCTGCTTGGTAAGATGTCACAATATTAATATGAGGTGACACAATTTAACCTGTAGTACTTCCTTATCCAGCCGCCCCCACACATCACTCCCCACTCACCCCATGCTGTGCTCTGCTTCAGGCTAGCCTTCTGCTGTGGAGAAGGGTTTAACATCTTGCCTTCTAGTTATCCACTTTGCTCTTTTACTTATACTCTCTTCTCTGCCACCCATTAAGTTGTATATCCAGGATTGAAGGTGGCAGAGGAGAAAGAGGGAGCAAGAGGCAAGAATGTTTCTATTTAACTATTCTTGTCCATGGGCTTCCCTTTTTGTGCAGTGATAAAGAGCCCACCTGTCAATACAGGAGACTTAAGAGACGTGGGTTCAATCCCTTGGTCAGGAAAATCCCCTGGAGAAGAAAATGGCAACCTGCTCTGGTATCCTTGCTTGGGAAATCCCATGGACAGAGGATTCTGGTGGGCTAGACTGTTCATAAAGAGTTGGACACAACTGAGCAACTGAACACACACACATTCTTGTCCAGAGTTGGCAGCTGCATCCTTAGATTTGACTGGTATTTTAAAAAGATGAATTCTTTAATTGAATGCTTCAAAGGAACTCTTGGAGATTCACCATTCCCTCCCCATCCCCCATTGTACCACAATAACAGCTTATACTAAGAGTGAATGATATATAGAAACAGTCAAGTGACACATGACCCCCTATACAGGAAGTCAAGTGATATTAAAGCCAACTAAAGACAAGATTGACTATGCAAAGCCTTTGACTTTGTGGATCACAGTAAACTGTGGAAAATTCTGAAAGATGTGGGAATAGCAGACCACCTGACCTGCCTCTTGAGAAATCTATATGCAGGTCAGGAAGCAACAGTTAGAACTGGACATGGAACAGCAGACTGGTTCCAAATAGGAAAAGGAGTACATCAAGGCTGTATATTTTCACCCTGCTTATTTAACTTATATGCAGAGTACATCATGAGAAATGCTGTGCTGGAAGAAGCACAAGCTGGAGTCAAGATTGCCAGGAGAAATATCAATAACCTCAGATATGCAGATGACACCACCCTTATGGCAGAAATGAAGAGGAACTAAAAAGCCTCTTGATGAAAGTGAAAGAGGAGAGTGAAAAAGTTGGCTTAAATCTCAATATTCAGAAAACTAAGATCATGGCATCCGGTCCCATCACTTCATGGGAAATTGAAGAGGAAACAGTGGAAACAGTGTCAGACTTTACTTTTTTGGGCTCCAAAATCACTGCAGATGGTGATTACAGCCATGAAATTAAAATGTGCTTACTTCTTGGAAGGAAAGTTATGACCAACCTAGATAGCATATTCAAAAGCAGAGACATTACTTTACCAAAAAAAGTCCATCTAGTCAAGGCTATGTTTTTTCCAGTGGTCATGTATGGATGTGAGAGTTGGACTGTGAAGAAAGCTGAGTGCCAAAGAATTGATGCTTTTGAACTGTGGTGTTGGAGAAGACTCTTGAGAGTCCCTTGGACTGCAAGGAGATCCAACCAGTCCATCCTAAAGGAGATCAGTCCTTGGTATTCATTGGAAGGACTCATTCTGAAGCTGAAACTCCAATATTTTGGCCACCTCATGTGAAGAGTTGACTCATTGGAAAAGACCCTTATGCTGAGAGGGATTGGGGGCAGGAGGAGAAGGGGACGACAGAGGATGAGATGGCTGGATGGCATCACTGACTCAATGGGACAGGAGTTTGGGTGGACTCGGGAGTTGGTGATGGACAGGGAGGCCTGGCCTGCTGCGATTCATGGGGTTGCAAAGAGTCGGACAAGACTGAGCGACTGAACTGAACTGAAAGACAATCTGCTTTTCATTATCATCCTCCTGCATCAGCCATTCTAAACAATGTGTTTCGTAGAGTATATCTTTTTTTCTCCATCTGAGTTCCAAACAGTTGCTGCCATTATTGCTAAATTGTGGTAATAGGTAGGAAATCTTCAGATTAGCATATTTTTGTTAATTTTGTTTTAATAAACAGAAAATTGTTACTGAAATTATACTTAACATGGAAGTTTCATTTGGAGTAGTCCCATTTATACAGTCATCCCTAACCCACAGGCCCAGCACCATGCATGGAGAAAAAGTTTATACAATTTAGAAATTATTCTAGTTCTCTTTGGATGCAAGTTTTTGTCTTCAACTCCTGTGGTACTACGTTTTGACAGTACATTCAAAATTAAAACGATACTGCAGTGATTGCAAACACGAGCTTTTATAATTTTGGCATTCTATGTGCCGACTTGGAATTTTTATTTTTATCAACCTTTTGTCTGCAGAGACATTTGAAAGCTGTTAGATTGGAACATTATTGCAATTGCTGCTTTTTGTGTGTGTGTGTGTGTGATGTTCCTGCTAACTCTGAAATTTAGGATCTGTCAAGCTCGTTATTATTTTTTTAGACTTTCCCTAATTATTGGCATATCATTTCCTCATGTGAAAGACAAACCATTTGAGAATAAGATTAATAAGAGGGGTCTTAAATTAGGTACATGTTAGTCACTTAGTTGTGTCTGCTTCTTTTGTGACCCCATGGACTCTAGCCCGCCAGGCTCCTCTGTCCATGGAATTCTTCAGGCAAGAACACTTGAGTGGGTTGCCATTTCTTCCTCCAGGGGATCTTCCTAACCTAGGATCAAATCCAGGTCTCCCACATCGCAGGCAAACTCTTTACCATCTAGGCCACCAGGGAAGCCCTTAAATTAAGTGTGAGTGAAGGTAAATTGACAGACCTGGATATATATATTGTATTTAACATAGGAAGATACATTTTCTTGAAATCATTGACACATTCACAGAAGTTAAAGATTAAAAAACTACCATGTTTATATTTATTATTATGACTAATTCAACATTTTAAAAATACATTGATGTAATTAGATGTATTGATCTAAACAGTTATTAAAATGTACTGTCATTACATTTTCCCTTTCCTTCATGTAACATTTACTCTATATATTATTATGTTTTAATATTTTTATAGACGTGAATACACACACAATTCAATAAAAGATAAATTTTCTCTGGCTATATTTCTTTTCTGAACATTATATAATTTCTATAATTTTGTGATTTTTATTGAAAATAATTTTTTTCTTATGGAGATTGGGATTTTTTTTTTTCAGGTTTTAAATTTTATTTTATTTTTAAAACTTTACAATGGAGATTGGGATTTTAAAATATGATCTGTTCCAAGTGTCAGCTATACTAGGCAAATCATTGGACTACACTTTACTTGAAGCAGGCAATGCATCTCCTTAATTTATTTGTGACTTCACCACAGCTTCTAGATACCTGGGGCTTACATCTATTTTTTCTTTTGTTTTGTTTTACTAGAGCAACATTATCCCTTCAGGTGGTCTTCTTAGACAAGATCTGTAATAAAACCAGGACAATTTAATCTGTTTATGTGTTTGCCTCATGCTTACACTGGGGCTACAGAAACATGTATGCATTTTCTGTTTCACTTATCATACCAGAAAGAGTGTTCTATTTATTATTATTAAAATTTAATGTAGTTGGAAGGAAAATGTTTTCAGCAATGACTTAAAAGTAACTCTGCTAAGAGCTAAAATGTATAGAATATTCTGTTTTAAGGTGAGGTGATGCAGCTATATACCTAAGCTATATATATATAGCTTAGCTAGCTTATATATACATATATATGTATATATATATTTATATTTACATATATAAGTAAATCCCAGTTTATATATATATATATCCCAGTAACAAACAGAATGCCCATTCTCTCAATATGAAAATGATCCTACATCACTACTGTGCTCTTCTCCAGTAGGTTGTTTCATCAAAAATGGTGTAATATTGAGATCTAAATGTTTTTCTTTGCTATAGGTGTATCAGTGGAATGACTGGATAAGACTTAGGTTTGGGCCATAGGACCCACACATAACCTCTACCACTGCGCCCCCATACACAATCCATCCAAGGGCGGAGATTAACTCCCAACAAATGGATGGGAAACCAACCAAATGTAAATGCCTCATATGTAGTGATAATCTCTGGTGGAAAAGATTCTCACTTCTTTTTTCACTCCCATAGGTCCATTTACATGCAGCCCCCAAAATCAATGTATATCCTCATCTCTGCCAGGAGGGTATGGCAAACACTCTTGCCTGGAGAATCCCATGGACAGGGGAAACTGGCAGGCTACAGTCCATAGGCCACAGAGTCAAATAGGACTGAAGCAACTTAGCATACATGCACACATGATCTCATCTCAGGCCATATCTCCCACCAACTGAAATCATCTACCAGATGTAGTGCTTGAAGTTTTGCACAGAAAGGATTTTCCCTCACCACTCTTTCATTGTCACCCTGAGTGGGGAGAGACATCTACAGTCTATTTTTGCATCACACAAACACATGAAACTATCCATCCATGAACCAGGCCAAGTATGATTCCTTTTTCACCAGCTAGCTATGGAGATTCTCAATGAAGGGTAACAGTGCATTAGAGGCAAGTAACATGGGGATTTGGGCCATGTGTTTGTGAAACAATTGCAATTCCTGGACTGCTCAGACTCAACCTCAAAGTTGCCATTCCAATACACACTGGATTTCTGCTTTCAGCTGATCTTATGACTCAGTTGGTCTGATGATAACCAGCTATTTGATTAGCATATCCAGTCTCAAAATTACTAAATATATTGTATGTAGAGCTCTGGCTGCGATGGACCTCGCAGAAGCATGGCCGAGAGGAGTTACCCCGCGTCCGAGGTCAGCGGCGGTGGCTGAGAGTGCCAGGCTGCGATGGTGCAGGAGCAGCCAAGAGGAGCTACCCCATGTGGGAGGCCAGGGGCAGCAGCTGGGAGGAGCTACCCCACCCCCGAGGTCAGGGGCAGCGGCCGAGAGGAGCAACCCCACGTCAAAGGAGCGGTGGCTGTGCAGGCGCAGGAGGGTCAAGAGGAGCTACTCCACGTTTAAAGTCAGGAGGGGTGGCTGTGAGGAGATACCCCTTGTCCAAGGTACAGAGCAGAGGCTGTGCTTTGCTGGAGCAGCCTTGAAGAGATACCCCACATCCAAGGTAAGATAAACCCAAGTAAGACAGTAAGTGTTGCAAGAGGGCATCAGAGGGCAGACACACTGAAACCATAATCGCAGAAAACTAGCCAATCTGATCACACGGACCACAGCCTTGTCTAACTCAATGAAACTAAACCATGCAGTGTGGGGCCACCCAAGATGGGTGGGTCATGGTGGGGAGGTCTGACAGAATGTGGTCCACTGGAGAAGGGAATGGCAAACCACTTCAGTATTCTTGCCTTGAGAACCCCATGAACAGTATGAAAAGGCAAAATGATAGGATACTGAAAGAGGAACTCCCCAGGTCAGTAGGTGCCCAATATGCTACTGGAGATCAGTAGAGAAATAACTCCAGAAGGAATGAAAGGATGGAGACAAAGCAAAAACAATACCCAGTTGAGGATGTGACTGGTGATAGAAGCAAGGTCTGATGCTGTAAAGATCAATATTGCATAGGAACCTGGAATTGTAGGTCCATGAATCAAGGCAAATTGGAAGTGGTCAAACAGGCAAAGGCAAGAGTGAACGTCAGCATTCTAGGTATCAGTGAACTAAAATGGACTGGAATGGGTGAATTTAACCATTATATCTACTACTGCGGGCAGTAATCCCTTAGGAAAAAATGGAGTAGCCATCATAGTCAACAAAAGAGTCGGAAATGCAGTACTTGGATGCAACCTCAAAAACGACAGAATGATCTCTGTTCGTTTCCAAGGCAAAGCATTCAATATCACAGTAACCCAAGTCTATGCCCCAACCAGTAACGCTGAAGAAGCTCAAGCTGAATGGTTCTATGAAGATGTACAAGACCTTTTAGAACTAACACCCCCAAAAGTTGCCCTTTTCATTATAGGGGACTGGAATGCAAAAGTAGGAAGTCAAGAAACACCTGGAGTAACAGCCATATTTGGCCTTGGAATACAGAATGAAGCAGGGCAAAGGCTAACAGAGTTTTGCCAAGAGAATGCACTGGTCATAGCAAACACCCTCTTCCAACAACACAAGAGAAGACTCTACACATGTGCATCACCAGATGGTCAACACCAAAATCAGATTGATTATATTCTTTGCAGCCAAAGATGGAGAAGCTCTATACAGTCAGCAAAAATAAGACCAGGAGCTGACTGTGGCTCAGATCATGAACTCCTTATTGACAAACTCAGACTTAAATTGAAAAAGTAGGGAAAACCACTAGACCATTCAGATATGACCTAAATCAAATCCCTTATGATTATACAGTGCAAGTGAGAAATAGATTAAAGGGACTAGATCTGATAGATAGAGTGCCTGATGAACTATGGATGGATGTTCATGACATTTTACAGGAGACAGTGATAAAGACCATCCCCGTGGAAAAGAAATGCAAAAAAGCAAAATGGCTGTCTGGGGAGGCCTTACAAATAGCTGTGAAAGGAAGAGAAGCAAAAAGCAAAGGAGAAAAAGAAAGATATAAGCATCTGAATGCAGAGTTTCAAAGAATAGAAAGAAGAGATAAGAAAGCGTTGCTCAATGTTCAATGCAAAGAAATAGAGGAAAAGAATGGGAAAGATTAGAGATCTCTTCAAGAGAATTAGAGATACCAAGGAAACATTTCATGCAAAGATGGGCTTGATAAAGGACAGAAATTGTATGGACCTAACAGAAGCAGAAGATATTAAGAGGAGGTGGCAAGAATACACAGAAGAACTGTACAAAAAAGATCTTCACTACCAAGATAATCATGATGGTATGATCACTCACCTAGAGCCAAACATCCTGGAATGTGAGGTCAAGTGGGCCTTAGAAAGCATCACTATGAACAAAGCTAGTGGAGGTGATGGAATTCCAGTTGAGCTATTTTAAATCCTGAAAGACGATGCTGTGAAAGTGCTGCACTCAATATGCCAGCAAATATGAAAACTCAGCAGTGGCCACAGGACTGGAAAAGGTCAATTTCCATTCCATGCCTTCCCAAAGAAAGGCAATGCCAAAGAATGCTCAAACTACTGCACAATTGCACTCATCTCACACGCTAGTAAAGTAATGCTCAAAATTCTCCAAGACAGGCTTCAGCAATACGTGAACCGTGAACTTCCAGATATCCAAGCTGGCTTTAGAAAAGGAAGAGGAACCAGATATCAGATTGCCAACATCCACTGGATCATGGAAAAAGCAAGAGATTTCCAGAAAAACATCTATTTCTTCTTTATTGACTATGCCAAAGCCTTTGACTGTATCGATCACAATAAACTGTGGAAAATTCTGAAAGAGATGGGAATACCAGACCACCTGACCTGCCTCTTGAGAAACCTATATGCAAGTCAGGAAGCAACAGTTAGAACTGGACATGGAATGACAGACTGGTTCCAAGTAGGAAAAGGAGTACGTCAAGGCTGTCTATTGTCACCCTGCTTATTTAACTTATATGTAGAATACATCATGAGAAACACTGGACTGGAAGAAGCACAAGCTGGAATCATGATTGCCGGGAGAAATCTCAGTAACCTCAGATATGCAGATGACACCATCCTTATGGCAGAAAGTGAATAGGAAATAAAAAGCCTCTTGATGAAAGTGAAAGTGGAGAGTGAAAAAGTTGGCTTAAAGCTCAACATTCAGAAAACAAAGATCATGGCATCTGGTCCCATCACTTCATGGGAAATAGATGGGGAAACAGTGTCAGACTTTATTTATGGGGGCTCCAAAATCACTGCAAATGGTGATTACAGCCATGAAATTAAAAGACGCTTACTCCGTGGAAGGAAAGTTATGACCAACCTAGATAGCATATTCAAAAGCAGAGACATTGCTTTGCCAACAAAGGTCCATCTAGTCAAGGTATGGTTTTTCCAGTGGTCATGTATGGATGTGAAGTTGGACTGTGAAGAAAGCTGAGCGCCGAAAAATTGATGCTTTTGAATTGTGGTTTCGGAGAGACTCTTGAGAGTCCCTTGAACTGCAAGGAGATCCAACAAGTCCATCCTAAAGGAGATCAGTCCTGGGTGTACTTTGGAAGGACTGATGCTAAAGCTGAAACTCAAGTACTTTGGCCACCTCATGCGAAGTGTTTACTTATTGGAAAAGACTCTGATGCTGGGAGGGATTGGGGGCAGGAGGAGAAGGGGATGACAGAGGATGAGATGGCTGGATGGCATCACCGATTCAATGGACATGAGTCTGAGTGAACTCTGGGAGTTGATGATGGACAGGGAGGCCTGGCATGCTGCAATTCATGGGGTTGCAAAGAGTTGGACATGACTGAGCGACTGAACTGAACTTAACTGATATTGTATTTTACTTGGTCTTCATGAACTGAACTGAACTGAATGTCCACTTTATGCTCAGTGGATAATTTTCTTCAAAAGATGGTATGGTCTTATTTTCAAAGCAGAAATAGAGACACAGATGTAGAGAACAAATATATGGATGTCACAGGGGAAGTGCAGGGTAGGGGGAATTAGGAGATTGGGCTGGCATGTATATGCTATTGATACTATGTATGAAATAGATAACTAATGAGAACATACTGTATAGCACAGGGAACTCAATGCATTGTGGTGATTTGAATGGGAAGGTAATCCAAAAGGGAGGGCATATATGTGTGCATATGGCCGATTCATCTTGCTGTACAGGAGAAACTAATACAACGTTATACAGCAACTATACTCCAGTAAGTGTTTGTTTGTTTTTTTTTTTTTTTTTAAATAACATGGTCATGTTCCAGAACTCCAAGGATATTCACTAAGATTCTGGTAGGATGGCTTTTCAGAGTTTCTACATTTTATTTTTATCAACAATGAATACCTTTAGCAAGTGAGATTGGCCAGTTTCAATGGATTCAGCCAACTGCACAATGGCCTGAACCTGCCACAAAGCTCTCTTTTGCTTTGGGACCCACTCAAAATTAGAAACTTAGTTGAAATGATATCTCCAAATGTGTTACATATTTTATCTAAAATCCAAGAGACCCATTTTCCCTCCTTACTTGTGGGTTTCCCTGGTGGCTCAATTGGTAAAGAATCCAACTGCCATACAGTAGACCTGGGTTCGGTCCCTGGGTCAAGAAGATACCCTGGATAAGAAAATAGGAACCCACTTCAGTATTCTTGCCTAGAGAAATTTATGGACAGAGAAGCCTGGTGGGCTATAGTCCATGGGATTGCAAGAGTGAGACACAACTTAGCAACAAAACGATCACCACCACTCCTTACTAACAGTAGGAGATGCAAGGTGCTACTAACTTGTTATTTTACTTGGAGGGTTTGTTCTGGAATACCCTAGATCACTGGACATCTCAATTATCCCCATTATGGGAAGCCACTAATCTTTTTTCAGACTTGTTTTCCACTATATGACACTCATAAATCTTACTAGAACAATCAGAAAAAGTGGACTTCCCTCTTACCAGGGTATAAGTAACATGATGATTTTAATTTAAAGTCCCCATTTGATGTTCTTGAGAATGTCCAATCAAGCTCCCTGTGACTGTATTGTGTGAGAGACTAAGAAAATTAACTTAATCCAGGGGTAAGATTATTAATGTATAATGCTGATCTATTGTCTTGGTAATGTGGTCAGTCAGTAGATTCTCTGGTCTTAATTTAAGAATCTACTTTGTTCTTGTTTAGATGCTAAGTCATGTTTGACTCTTTTGTAACCCCATGGACTCCTGCCAGGCTCCTCTGTCCTTGGGATTTCCCAGGCAAGAATATTGCAGTGAGCTGCCATTTTCTCCTCCAGGGCATCTCCCTGGCCCAGAGACCAAACCCATGTCTCCTGCATTGGCAGGTGGAATTTCTACCACTAAGTCACCAAAGAAGTGCAAAAAAAGAATCTGTTTTAGTACACCTGTATCTTTAAGCTCACTGAGTCTTCTTGAGAGCAAAAACATCTCATTTGCTATGAGCCACTGTATTTTCTAGCTTCAGTGAGATATCACAGAATCATGGTAAGAATGACTGCAGTTTTCCTCACAAGGATATTAAACCACAAGAAACCAGAGAATGTTTTCAAATCACTAAACTTTTACCAGTCTTATATTTCGCAACACCTCCTTTCCAACTACCACTCTCGAAATCTATTGCTAGGCAAACTCACTAAAGTATTGATACAATTTTTTCAGATCTAACAGCTCTTCTGAACATCAATTTTTTTCCTTATAAAACACAAATCATACTTGTCTGGTTTGGTCAGGTTGAAATCTTATCAGTTTAAAAGTCAATAAAGGGAAAAAGTGGAAACAAATCCTAAAGACTTTCAAGTATTATTTTGAATGGAATTCACATGAAATAACCTCTGAAAGATTCTTTAAGCTAAGGAAGCTATTAGCTTCTTTCATGGAGATAACAAAGTGAAATAGGAATATTCAAAGGCTCCAGGGAACACTGGATGCTCCAGATTTCTTATCCTACTCACTCAGCTGTCCTACAGCCAGGTGTCAATATACCTCCTTGTCAGGACCCTGAATCTGCCACAGAAAACTTGCTGAAGCAGTGAAAAAAGTCTCCAGTTCAATTATTTTCACAGTTAGCTCCTTACATCCAACTGCAGAAGAACAGAGTCCCTTAATACATTGTTACGGAGGAATACTGATTTTCACATCATGCTCTGAGTTGGTGGTCAGCTGATTTAAGTGTGCCATTTTCTTTCCTGAACACAATGAGGGCACTTTACTATGCAACTTCATAGTTCTTGTAATTATCATTGTCATCATGTCTCTCAAAGTCTAGAGAGACTGCATAAGCCAATTGGTACCCTCCACTTGTCTTTCCAATTTACCACATGTGGTAAAGTCATATTCTTTATGATGCCACTGCATTCAAGGAGTAATCCACCATGTCACTTATCTAAAGAAATCAGATCTTTGTTGCCACCTGCTGGGGAATTATCCCGTTCCAGAATCTCATCCTGATATCTGCTTCTTATGGACTTTTCTGGTATTCTGGTTTCCCCAGGAGACCATATGGGGAGAATTTGAGTACAAGCAGTTTATCTGGGAGGTACAGAGTACACTGAGCTTCCCTGGTGACTCAGCAGTGAAGAATTAGCCTGCAATACAGGGGACTGGGGTTCGATCCCTGGATGGGGAAGATTCTCTGCAGAAGGAAATGGCAACCCATTCCAGTATTCTTGCCTGGGAAATCCCAAGGACAGAGGAGCCTTCAGGCTACAGACTATGGAGTCACAAAAGAGTCAAATAGGACTTAGCGACTAAACAACAAAACAAGGTAAGTCAGTAGGAAACTAGAGAAAGGAGACAGAGAGAGAAAGCTGTCAATAACGTTCATGTTATTAAGCCAGCTTCATGGTGAAACAGTAGCTTAATCCTAACAGGATACGGTGCAAAATACACACCCTTGAATTATTGTACCCAAGGAGAGAGAAAGCCTGAGTATTTATGTACCAACCCCTGAGAATCCTTGGTTATAGTCTAATTCTGGGGGTTGTCAACTTTCAAGCACTTTCAGCTGGTAACAAGTGCAAGAAAGACTCCCTTACACAATTGTGAAAAAGGTCTTTCCAATTGGCAGTTGGAAGTTGGCAAAAATACAACATGGTGAGGTATGAAGAAAATAACTGGGAGAATAACAAAAAACTTTATGATTTGCCTTTCACAATTCAGATTTAATCTACTTGATACTGCTTTTTGAATTTTTTTATGTAACATTTGGAACCAATTGAATTGAGATTATTTTTTTCTCTTTCTTTTCTTTTCCTTTCCTTTCCCTTTGCTGTTTTCCTTCCTTTCTTCCTCCTTCCCTTCCTTCTTAAACATTCTTTTAAACTGTATCATCAGATGGATGGCTAGTTGTTTCAGTAACATCTATTGAAAATTCCATCTTTTCCCACTCATCTGCAATGCCACCTTGGCTATATACCATATGTCCAACTAAGACATATATTTGATACCAATATAAATAGTATTTGTATTTTTAAGCTTTTTTTTCTATTTATTATAGGCTAACAAAATGTCAACTGGTTCTGCAAAATATTAATTGAGTATCTGACAGAAAGATTTTACTAATTCATTTGTAAACTCTTTCAATTTATATATATACATATACAAAATGATGCTCTCCTTGAATAATGAGATTTTTATTATTCCTTATTCTCTTCACATGGTTATGTTGGTTTACATGCTGACTAGAATTATTTTTAGTACTAATGCTAGATACGAATGGTGATAGCAACCATTATTTGCTTATTTCTGCTCTCAAAGAAAAAGTTTTCTGTGTTTCACATTAATTATGATATTTGCTATCTAGTCCTGCCTCCCCTTAATATGGTATTAACAAATATCTTTCTTACTATTTTTCTAAGAGTTTGCATTTGTTTAAATCTTTAACACCTGTTGCATATTATCAAGGATGTTTTCTGCATCTATTAAGATGCTCATGTGATTTTTGTTCTTTATTTTGTGATTGTCATAAAATATAAGAAATAGAGTTTATGTTCAGTAGGTAGGTCATGATGCATCATATTCATTATGTTTTTGTTACGCAATTCACTTTGCCTCATTTCTTGAAGAAGGGAAGAAGGTTGCTCTTTATGTTCTGAGTGAGGATAAACCTTTAATATTGTTCTTTTCAGTTTGGGATCAAGGCAATGAAAGATGAGGAGCCTGATCATTTTTTACCCTCTTATCTGAAATTGTTTACATAAGATTGGGATTATTTGTTCTCTCAAATTGAGAAATCATTGAAAAAAGTCATGTTGATTTGAGTGCTTGTATTTTTTTTCTTTTTTTAGCTACTGAATTATTTATTTAAAATATACAAGGTTTTTCAAGTTCAACTATTTTTTCTTGACTTTGTAAATTGTCTTTTCTAAGAATTTTTCATATCACATACATTTTTCATTTATGGCTATGTCATTAATGAGTATCATTTATTTTAATAAAATTATTTTTTCACTTCAGAATTTTATTCTGTTATTTTTTGGTGTGGGTTTTGTAACAGGCAGACAGTAAGGTACACTTAAAATTATTATTAGTGAATTAATTTGATAAAACAGGCATTTGAGATTTATTATTCTTGTACTTTCCACTGACTACAGGAAAACTGAAGGCTTTAAGTAAGTAGGAAATATTTTTTATGATGTCAAGAAGGCCCAAGTTGTCTGAGCATTTTAGAACTGGAAAATAATTGTGAAATTTAAGAGGGTATTGGGACATTATGTCTGACAATAAATACTGAAAAGCAGCTAAGGTATAGAATTTGTTGCTAATAAGGGAGGCACACTTAGTAGTGTGTGCTTATATGAGACAAGCAACTGAAATATGAGGGACGATCAAGAAGGTACATGTTGAAAAGGAATTTGAAATGTATTGGCTACAAAGCACTCTCTCTCTCTCTTTGTCTCCTCAGTTTAATGGTGAAATTCCACAGGCACAAAGGAATTCAAAGAGGTGAATTTTCCCTGTGGAAAAATAAGGCAGTTGTGATCTGTTGTATGGGAGGGCTGATGGCTACCCCTGAGAGGAGAGTGGAAATTTAAGGGAAGTACTTGGGGAAAGCTGGAGAAAGCTTTAAGAGATGGGCCTCACTGCCCTAAGTAGTTATTATAAGACACCTTGGAACTATAGGAAGGAAAACAGAAGCACCAGTTATCACTGAAGGGCCCCTTGGAATAATCTGAGGAGAATCTTGGAGTCCAGCCCATATAACTAAATTAGTCTTCTAAGGAACTACTTTATACTTAGTTCCTGAGCTATGCACAAAGTGATATTTTATTTCAGCTTTGTTCAGCCACTGAGTCATGTCTGACTCTCTGTAACCCCATGGACAGGAGCATGCCAGGCTTCCCTGTCCGTCACCAACTCCTGGAGCTTATTCAAACTCATGTCCATCAAGTCTATGATGCCATCCAACCATCTTATCCTCTCTTGTCCCCTTCTCCTCCTGCCTTCAATCTTTTCCAGCATCAGGGTGTTTTTCAAATGAGTCAGTTCTTGGCTTCAGGTGGCCAAAGTATTGGAGTTTCAGCTTCAACATCAGTCCTTCCAATGAATATTCAGGACTGATCTCCTTCAGAATGGACTGGTTGAATCACCTTGCAGTCCAAGGGACTCTCAGGAGTCTTCTCCAACACCACAATTCAAAAGCATCAATTCCTTGACGTTCAGCTTTCTTTATAGTCCAATTCTCACATCCATACATGACTACTGAAAAAAAAAACAAACAAAACCTAGCTTTGACTAGATGGACTTTGTTGGCAAAGTAATGTCTTTGCTTTTTAATATGCTGTCTAGGTTGGTCATAGCTTTTCTTCCAAGGAGCAAGCATCTTTCTATTTCATGCCTGTAGTCACCATTTTCAGTGATTTTGGAGGCCAAAATCTCTCACTGTTGCCATTGTTTCCCCATCTATGTGCCTTGAAGCGATGGGACTGGATGCCATGATCTCAGTTTTCTGAATGTTGAGTTTTAAGCCAATTTTTCACTATCCTCTTTCACTATCCTCAAGAGGCTCTTTAGTTCTCTGCTTTCTGCCATAGGGTGGTGTCATCTGCATATCTGAGGTTATTGATATTTCACCTGGCAATCTTAATTCCAGCTTGTGCTGCATCCAGCCCAGCATTTTGCGTGATGTACTCTGCATAGAAGTTAAATAAGCAGAGTGACAATATACAGCCTTGAAATACTTTCCTGATTTGGAACCAGTCTGTTGGTCTATGTCTCATTTTGTTTCTTCTTGACCTGTATACAGATTTCTCTGGAGGCAGATAAGGTGGTCTGGTATTCCCATCTCTTGAAGAATTTCCCACAGTTTGTTGTGATCCACACAGTCAAAGGCTTTGATGTAGTCAATAAAGTAGAAGTAGATGTTTTTCTGGAACTCTCTTGCTTTTTCACCGGATGTTGGCAATTTGATCTCTGGTTACTCTAAATTTTCTAAATCCAGCTTGAACACCTGGAAGTTCTCAGTTCACATACTGTTGAAGCCTGGCTTGGAGAATTTTGAGCATTACTTTGTTAGCATGTGAAATGAGTGCATCTGTGCAGTAGTTTGAACACTTTGGCTTCCTTCATAGCTCAGCTGGTAAAGAATCCGCCTGCAATGTGGGAGACCTCGGTTCGATCCCTGGGTAGGGAAGATCACCTGGAGAAGGGAAAGGCTACCGACTCCACTATACTGGCCTGAAGAATTCCATTGACTGTATAGTCCATGGGGTCGCAAAGAATCGGACATGACTAAGTGACTTTCACTTCACTTGAGCATTCTTTGGCATTGCCTTTCTTTGGGATTGCAATGAAAACTGATGTTTTTCAGTCCTGTGGCCAATGCTAAGTTTTCCAAATTTGATGGTATATTGAGTGCACCACTTTCACAGCATCATCTTGGATTTGCAATCTAAGCATTTCATCTAAGGATTTGAAATAGCTCAACTGGAATTCCATCACCTCCACTAGCTTTGTTCTTAGTGATGCTTCCTAAGGCCCACTTGACTTCATATTCCAGAATGTCTGGCTCTAGGTGAGTGATCACACCATCATGGTTATCTGGGTCATGAAGATCTTTTTTGTATAGTTCTTCTGTGTATTCTTGCCACCTCTTCTTAATATCTTTTGTTTCTGTTAGGTCCCTACCATTTCTGTCCTTTATTGAGCCCATCTTTGCATGAAATGTTCCCTTGGTATCTCTAATTTTCTTGAAGAGATCTCAATTTTTCCCATTCTTTTGTTTTCCTCTATTTCTTTGTATTGATCACTGAGGGAGGCTTTCTTATCTCTCCTTGCTATTCTTTAAATCTCTGCATTCAAATGGGTATATCTTTCCTTTTCTCCTTTGCCTTTAGCTTCTCTTCTTTTTTCAGCTATTTGTAAGGACTCCTCAGACAGACATTTGCCTTTTGCATTTCTTTTTCTTGGGGATGGTCTTGATCACTGCCTCCTGTACCATCTCAATAAACTCTGTCCATAGTTCTTCAGGCACTCTGTCTATCAGATCTAATCCTTTGGATCTATTTTTCAGTTCTGCTGTATAATCTTAAGGGATTTGACTTAGGTCATACCTGAATGGTCTAGTGGCTTGGTTTTTTAAAAATAGGTTACATTTGATAACTTTAGCTGTGTATGACTTAGAACAGACTTTATCAGATAGCAAGAAACTGGGGGATTTTATATCTTTATTGAAATAATGAAATGTAGTCCTCAATTTGTCTTGTGTTAGCAAATTGTGGAGAAATCTTCTAAATAAATAATTTTGGTTGCTAATAATCCTGTCCAATTATTTTTTATTTAATTAACACATATTGCTTTCTGTTACTAATAATCTATCTTAATCATGTATGTTCTATTAATTCTAGGCAAAGAGGTACACTGATAATACCATGGTTGAGTCTATAATAAGAAAGATATTAAAGCATATTAGTTAGTCATAAACATATCTTCCTCTATATATTAATAGTTTAGGGGAGTGCACAGTCTATTACTTTATTCTAATACTCCAAATAGCCAAACAGGAATCTTAAAGGCCTGCCAGTTATATAGATTACACTAAAATTCAATTGAACAGCAATTTATTAAGTGTGCCAGGAATTGAACTAGGCATTGAGGTACAAAACAATCTGCACAATCTTGATGTACTAAACATAATTGATCAGATTTCCATTTCCTGTGGCCTGAATAGAGAAATGGAGCAGATCAAATAAACAGCCCCTGTGAAGAAACAAGGAGAAAAACAATATGTGCAATTATATTTATCAGACTATATGAAATCATTGCATAATTTATACCACATTCTGTTTGATTCTAAAATGATATTGGAGTAGAGAAAAGGGAAAATGTTTTAAATGGCTGAGTTATTGTAGTTAAACAGGTATAATTGTCCTTATTCATCTCTAACTGCCTGAATATGCACTTTTAAATCTCTCTATATTGTTTATAAATATGTGTATTTTCTTCCCCTCTTTACATTTGGATGTTCCTTATTGTGTTCGACATGATATTTATATTTCTCTTTGCATATTCAGACTTAAAAACAAAAAAACTATGTGTATGTTCCTGCATGCTTGTGATTCCAGTCACTATAAACATGACATTATATATTTACTGAACATAAAGTTTAAACCAGATTTACTCTTAGGATGGCTGTATTGAAATAATCATGTGTTTAAGAAAACAATTAAAAATAAATATCACAAAATCTATTTAAAGTAAGCATCTAATTTTAGACCAAACAATCAGATACTGCAAACAATTGGCTTGCAGGTTAATATCTTATGATTCCACATTGTAACTCAGTAGCAATAAACTCAGCCTTGGAACAAAGAGGAAATTCAAATTCATTTAATTTTCTCAGTCCAAATATAGATCTCTTTGGGCAGACTGCCAGCAGTTTCCTTAGGTCAAAGAAAATAAATATTGCATCACTACTATTACAAAGACACAAAATCACAGCCAGTGTTTTGAATACTGTATCTACTGGCTTTTATTCAAATATTCAAATAAGCAGTATCTTTTTCCTGTGGAGAATGAGTTCCTCCTCTAATTAGAGTACAAAAAAATGTGATAGATACAATGCAAAATGTGACCATCTGCATTTCTCTGTCTTGTCTTTTCCAGTTAGAACTCACAGGTGTCTTTTAAACAATGATGAATTAGAAGGAAGGCCTTCTTACTCACTTGTCTGTTAACTACCTTTATGATAATAATGCATTTGCATTTTTAATTTCCTCAGTTGTAAATGAGCACCTCTGAACCACTTCCTAATTATTTTACAATTTTCTTGTATTGTTCATTATTCTTGCTTTCTATTTACTAAATAAAAATGACTTTTCCTCTGAAGGGCATTTGCAATTCGTATTATACCAAACATAGATCACTTGGTTCCATGTAAGAAATAAGGAATAAGGGAAAATGTAGAGACATAGCAGTGAACAAAAACAATTAAATGAACATAGCTGTTCACTGCTACATATGGAACAGAGTGTAGGACAAGGTTTATAATCTGGTGTATTAGAAATCACACTTATTCACACATATATATATACACACACACATACTTATTTATATTGCCTCTAATGGGAGGATGAGTTACTATGTGTATGTAGTAATTGTGTGTGCTTAATATATATATTCTCTATGAAAACAATTTTTAGTAAGCTTGTCATTTATCTCTCAAGAGCCTATTTTTGTCAGCATCCATTTATTACAGAGAGATGGATTCAGCTTTTGTGAAGCTTAAAGTTTAAACAATTTGAGGATTTGTCCTTCAGGAAAATAATAAAAAAAAAAACTATGAATATAAAGTTAGGCATAAAGTTGAATATTTAATTAGAATACAAAAAGAAATTTTTAAAAATTTACATTTAAAAATACTGACAAGTATCAGCAAAGTCACAAAAATCAGAAAATTATGATAAAAAGTAAAAAAAAAATTCACTTAAGGAAAAAAATTTAGTCTTTTTTCTTAGGTTGATCAAAAAGTGTTGATCACTGATATTCTAATGGATTTTAATGATAACTGAGGCCTGCATTCATAGGTTTATACATTGAATGATTATAAGTTTTTTTCAGACATCTCTTGTCTCACATATTTCAAACTTCAGTTATTATCACCCTCATATTTCAGGTACCAGACCCATAGAACATATTCATTGTCCAGTGGTTTTTTAAGAGTGACAAGATCTGAAACTGAAGCTTCATATTTAATGAAAAAATTGCCTCTGGATATGGAGGAGGTTGTAGTTTAAATATCAAGCCACACCTCAAATAGCAAGTATCGTAAAATGCTTTTAACAATAAACTAGTATATAAGTTGTACATTTATCTACTCACCATCCAGGAAAGAATTAAAAGTCTGTGTGGAACATGCATATAGTCTAAGATCCCTTCCTCCCTAGCAGTAAGCTATAACTAGAAAACAGTTGAGACTATGTGCAGACTCATCATGGGAACATGTTTAATGAAATTTAAACCTAATTATATTCATAAACCAATTCAATTATAAACTTTTATTTTCCTGTATTGTCTTTTATTATTCTACCTTTATAATCATAACTGATTAAGAGAAAAATATATGTGACATCTTTTTTCCTGAATATGGTAACATGATTTCTGAATATACTTTGAAATGTCTTATCTACTAAATTTAAGTTATAATTTTATACACTGTATCAATTAGATTTACATTTTTTGTGATCTCTCACACTCAAATTTCATGAGTAAACATTTCAGAGATTCCTGTGTTATTTAAAAAGAGTATTAATTTTTATTATTTAATTTTTTGGCTTAACTTATGCTTTTTTCCTAACAACTACTAACCTTTCATACTTAGCTAAATAGTTTATACTGGCAATATATAATTATGAAGCCTTCAGTACAAAATAGGGCTTTCCTGGTGGCTCAGACAGTAAAGAATCTGCCTGCAATCCTGGAACACAGGTTCAATCCCTCAATCAAGAAGATGCCCTGGAGAAGGGAATGGCAACCCACTCCAGTATTTTTGCCTGGAGAATTCCATGGACAGAGGAGCCTGGCAGACAATCTCCTACAGTCTGTGGGGTCACAAAGAATCAGACACTACTGAGAAAATCTCTGTCTTCTGTCAGTACAAAATATGTTTTTGCCAACAAAGGTCCATCTAGTCAAGGCTATGGTTTTTCCTGTGGTCATGTATGGATGCGAGAGTTGGACTGTAAAGAAAGCTGAGCACTGAAGAATTGATGCTTTTGAACTGTGGTGTTGGAGAAGACTCTTGAGAGTCCCTTGGACTGCAAGGAGATCCAAGCAGTCCATTCTAAAGGAGATCAGCCCTGGATGTTCTTTGGAAGGAATGATGCTAAAACTGAAACTCCAGTACTTTGGCCACCTCATGCGAAGAGTTGACTCATTGGAAAAGACTGATGCTGGGAGGGATTGGGGGCAGGAGGAAAAGGGGACGACAGAGGATGAGATGGCTGGATGGCATCACCGACTCGATGGACGTGAGTCTGAGTGAACTCCGGGAGTTGGTGATGGACAGGGAGGCCTGGTGTGCTGCGATTCATGGGGTCATAAAGAGTCGGACACAACTGAGTGACTGAACTGAACTGAAGAATACTACACTTGGCCGAGAAGCAATCTGCTAAGAATGCAATGAGAAAAATAAATTTCTCATGCTTTTGATGTTTTTAAGATCTATAGTTACATTAAAATAGTTGGTCTTTGAGTTTTTCTTTTCAATGATTCCTTATACGTGATATTTTTCTCTCATTCAGAAGTGTCCACAGGACTTGAGAAATTAGTATTGTTTTAATAGGAATGTAAAACTTTAAATGTAAATATTTAGGTAAGTTGGATTATGTTTAATTTGACTTCCAAAATAGGTTCTTGGAGCCCAGTCAGATGTTATAGTTTGCTTATTGGTAGTCTTTAATTTGTTTTGTTAAGAAAGGAAACAAAAAATATGCCAAACAAATTAAGCAGCAAAGTTGGGGCTTGCAAATAGTGTCCCTTGTCTCAGTTGAACCAAATTCGAGTAAGAGAGTATGATGGAAGCTACTATAAAGGAGGTTTTAAGGCGATGGAAGAGGCAAGGCAAGAAGTGGAATAATATCATAAGTTGTATGGAAACTTCATTTTCCCACAATAGTGCCCATACAAGAGAGCTGCAAAGGTGAGTTGTGATGAGGAACCATATTAACTTTCTTTTTCTGATAACACCTTGGTAAAAGACTTAAGAATATCATCATGCTAATAGCAACCATAAAGAAACTGCAAGAAGATGTAAATAGACATTTCTCCAAAGAACACATAGAGATGACCACACGGTACACAAAAAGATGCTCAACATTGCTAATTATTAGAGAAATGCAAATCAAAACTACAATGAGATATCAACTCAGACCCATCAAAATGACTGTCATCAAAAAAACCACAAACAATAAATGCTGGAGATACTATGGAAAGAAGGGAACCCTCCTCACTGTTGGTAGATAGTAAATTGGTAGCACTATCATGGAGAAAAGTATGTGGGCTCCTTAACAAGTTAAAAATAGAGCTACCACATGATCCTGCAATCCCACTTCTGGGCATATATCCAGGGAAAACATGGTCTGAATGGATAGATACACCCCAATGTTCAGTTAAGCACTATTTACAAGACCAAGACATGGAAGCACCCTAAACATCTACCAATAAAGGACTGGATAAAACAGATGTAATACATATATTCAATAGAATATTACTCAGCCATTAAAAAGTGACATAATGCCATTGCAGTAACATGGATAGATATAGAGATTGTCATACTAAGTGAAGTAAGTCAGAAGAGAAAGAAAAGTATTGTGAGATCTAAAAAGAAATAATATAAATTAACTTATGTATGAAACAGACCCTCAGCCTTAGAAAATAAATTTATGGTTATCAGACAGGAAGCATGGGGGAGGAAGGGATAGTCAGGGATTTGGTGATTGACATGTACAAACTATTATATTTAAAATGGATAAATAGCAAGGACCTACCATATAGTACAGAGAACTTTGCTTAATATTATATAATAACCTAAGTGGGAAAACAATTTGAAAAAGGATAGGTATGTGTGTGTGTGCGTGTGTGTGTGTGTAGGTATACATATGCTGTGCTCTGCTCTGCTTAATTGCTCTCGTGTCTGACTCTTTGCCACCCCATGAGCTGTAACCTACCCAGGCTCCTCTGTCCATGAGAATTCTCCAAGGCAAGAATACTGGAGTGGGTTGCCATGCCCTTCTCCAGGGTATCTTTCCAACCCAGGGATTGAACCCAGGTTTCCCACATTACAGGCAGAGTCTTTACCTTCTGAGCCACCAGCAAAGCCCATATATATATCAATTGTATCAATTTGCTATACCTGAAACTATCATAACACTTTTAATCAACTACATGAAATACAAAATAAAAAACTTAAAAGAAAAAAGAAAATGTGACATCTATCTATATACACAGACTTTGCTGAGCCCAGGGAAAATAACTATTTTCAACAGCACTCTCCACAATAGCTCAGGACACTTTCCAGCTCCTAAACAGCGATTGAAATCCTTGAAAAGAAGGAAGAAGTGAAGGATAAAGCCCCCAGTGCCTATGCTAGGAGGTGACTTGCAAATGGCAAAGCTCCGGTTGGTGCATGAGGTAGTATGGAAACTTGCATATGGTTATAACTGAATAAGGTTATTCAGTTAAATTCGAGCTCAGGACTTGGAGTATGTTAAATTACTGCTGTCACATGCCTCACCATATCACTACTATGCAAGTTGTTCAGTCAACAGAAGCTATTGAACGCCTTTGGGTACAACGTAGAGTGATGAAACATGCAAAAGTATAATTCAATCCCAATTAAATCAAAGGCCAGGGTTTAGTAATCTCAGTTATTAAAATTTCACCAAGAGGAACAAAAATCACATGAACTACTTAAATGGAAGCATGGACGTCTAGACTCTCGAATTTAGCGTGTGTCTTGAATGCCATGTTGGAAAATACATACTGCACACGCAAATCTTTAAATCAACCCAGACAATTCGCTCCTACTTCTTAGAGAAGTTACTCAGTTATTGCTGAGCTAGAAATATTTTTTTTCTTTTTAAATGAATAATATATACTTACCTCTAACTTTAATATTCTGACACTTATTCTGTGGTCTAAAACTTCACTCCATGAGTAGCATTTGTCTTCTAGATCTGTGGCCCTTTCCCTTCTTTGTCTTTGCTGACATTCTAAACAGATGAAATACATATCTGTAATAGTCCAATAGGCATAGCTAGATTTTTAAATGTGTTTTGGCATAAAAGATATTGGCCACAAAACATCTGCTATTACCTTAAACTAAATCTCTTTCTTTTCCAACATGTCTTTATTTTCTACTGCTGTGGAGAACTGCTACTTTCTGTGAGACATCATCTTGAATACGTGAAGGTGTATTTTATGCCACCAGACCTAAAACTTTTTTTATTTTATGTGAAGTATAATAATATTGTTGTTGCTTAGTTGCTAGGTCCTGTCTGACTCTTTTGCAACCCCATGGACTATAGACCATCGGACTCCTCTCTCTGTGGGATGTTTCAGGGAAGAATATCAGTGGGTTGCCATTTATTTCTCCAGGTGATCTTTCCAGGCCAGGAATTGAACCCTCATCTCTTGCATCTTCTATATTGGCAAGCAGATTCTTTACCACTGAGTCATCTGCAAAGCCCATAACAATATGGAGGGATGCATAATGAAAATAATTTAATGTGCTCTTGGCCCTGAACTTGAATTTAAGTGAATGACCTTATTCAATTTTAACCATGTGCACATTTCCACACTAGATTATGTACCACATGAGTATCACCATTTGTATGTGACTATTTACAATTATTCTCTTTTAGAATGTACAACTCAGGTTCCTTCAATAACATTTCATATCTCAGGTTAACTGACTCATCCTCATAGTGATTACTTTTCTCATGGCAAAGAATAATTGTGAGATCTAATTGACACTAAGCACTGATAAAGATCAAAGATGGCTAGTTTCACTTCTTGGTCTCCAGAAACTTAATAACCGAGTGAATGGTAGATAGAGATGTAGGATCCAGAGACCTTTTGTGATTAAATATGCTTGAAAAGGAAGTTAATGGAAATGAGGAAGCAGGTTTACCCTATGTGTATCTGGAAGAATATCCAGACAGAGGAACAACAGGTGCAAAGGCTCTAAAGCAGGAACCCTAAAGGAAGGAGGTTTTGAGAATCTGGGATAGAGCAAGGAAGCTTTGTGGGGAGATGGAGTTAGGATTAGACTCCATCGTCAGGTTAAAGAATTAAAGCAACTTACCAAAGTCCCACTACTACATCTTTTAGCTATGATTTTTCATCTATACTCCATGGCTTTTCAGTCTGCATATGTGACAGAAATTGGGGAACTGGAGTGGTGTAGGGATTCAAAAATTGCATGCGAATGATAGTGTAATTTCTTAGAGTGTTATTTTATTGGAAGTTTAGCAATTACAGCTTTACAGTTTTTAAAAAACAAAAATAATATGGTACAGATAGAATATTGTATTTACTGGTACTTTTCAAATTTGATGTGCACACAAATCACCCGAAGATCTTAAAATACAGATTAGGATTCAATACTCTTGAGATTTATATTTCCAACAAAGTCCCATATTATGCTGAGGCTGCAGGTCCAAAGTCATATTTTGAGTTGAAAGGGTTTATAAAACAATATTTATAGTATGGTTGTTCTAGTAGTCAAGTACATATGTGAGAACTGGACAATAGAAAGGGTTGAGCACTGAAGAATTGATACCTTCGAACTGTGGTGTTGGAGAAGACTCTTGAGAGTCCCTTGGACAGCAAGGAGATTCAACCAGTCAGTCCTAAGGAAATCAACCCTGAATATTCATTGGAAGAACTGATGCTGAAGCTCCAATACTTTGGCCATTTGATGTGAAGTGGAAAAGACCCTGATTCTGGGAAAGATCAAAGGCAGGAGGAGAAGGGCACGACAGAGGATGAGATGGCTGGATGGCATCCCCAATTCAATGGACATGAGTTTGAGCAAACTCTGGTAAATAGTGAAGGATAGGGAAGCCTGGCCAGCGGCATCCCGTGGTGTTGTGAAGAGTCAGACATGACTGAGCGACTGAACAACAATAGTATTTCTTAGGACAAAAATTCAAATACTTGTGGGAGAACACTATAGAGTAATTTCACAAACCCCAAGCTATGTACATGTTTCTCTATTTTTTCCTCTAGAGATTTAACACCTGTGATTTGGACTTTACACACTAGATAGTAATAGTGTACACATTCAATCAATTACAGTACACAGATCACCAAATCAACTCTATAATGCAGGGCTGCAGAAGAAACAGTAGCCAACTCACCTGTCCTTATGAGCTATTTTTAAAAAGCAAAAATTGCTGTCTTGATTTAAAAATGTGTGTATGTGAAATTAGTTGCTCAGTCATTTTGGACTCTTGCAACCCCAGAGACTGTAGCCTGCCAGGATCCTCTATCCATGAGATTCTCCAGGCAAGAATACTGCAGTGGGTCGCTATTTTCTTCTCCAGGGGATCTTCCAGACCCAGGAATCAAACCTGGGTCTCCTGCATTGCAGGAAGATTCTTTACCAACTGAGCTATGAGGGAAGCCCTAATTTAAAAATAAGAGTTGAAAAAACAGTTCTTCAAAAGAGACATTTCAGAAATTATATCAGTATCTATAATTAAATGAAAAGAACAAGGTACCTATTGGCAGCCTTCTATAGAAGCAATCGTTATCAACTCTATTAAAAAAATCTGAGTTGGTAGAGTGACTCTGTTATCATGGCATGAAATCAGCACTATATCTTCTGGCATGAATCTCTGCTTAGAATAGCTCATATATCCCAACTACCTAAGGGTCATTCATCCTTAATTAATTTATATGCCTCATCAGTGAGAAGCATCCATTTGATTTATTAATAGGTCTCTAGAGAGCAAATTAGCTTCCTTGGCAGTTCCTGATGTGCCTTGAATCACAGTACAAACAAATTTCTCTTGCTAGCTCTCTATCTGGCTTTGATAAACAAAATCCTTTAAAGACAAAAAGAAAAAAAAATGTACACAATAGCATAGGTATGGTGACAACTGCAAAACCAAAGAGATTTTGGTCCTAATCCAACTCAACATCAGCACTGCTTCCATTAAGGAAATGGCAGCCGAAAGAATTTAAGTGACCTACGTGAGTTTCCACTGCTGGTTAATGGTAAAACTAATGACATCCCAGATTTCTGGATTCACTGTTCTATGAGAATCACACCCACCACTCTTACCACTTTTCATTCTGGATCTCCTGCATTGCAGGCAGATTCTTTACAGTCTGAGCCACTCAGTTCAGTTCAGTTCAGTCGCTCAGTCGTGTCTGACTCTTTGAGACCCCATGAATTGCAGCATGCCAGGCCTCCCTGTCCATCACCAACTCCCGGAGTTCACTCAGACTCACGTCCATCAAGTCAGTGATGCCATCCAGCCATCTCATCCTCTGTCATCCCCTTCTCCTCCTGCCCCCAATCCCTCCCAGCATCAGAGTCTTTTCCAATGAGTCAACTCTTCACATGAGCCACTAGAGAAGTCCATATTTCTGGTTACATGACAGCTATTGCAATACATAAAGTATATTGGGGAAATGGCTTAATCTTGACTTCTGAGTCTCCAGGACAAAGTTAACCAGGAGTCTATGACAAAAGAGCAGAAGGGTCAGACACTTAAGGTATTCTGTGGGGTGAAGCAAATGAGGAAACTGTAATCCTGGCAGAGTGAAGCAGAGATGTGGGTGAGGTTTCCATGGTAAAGCAACCATTGGGAAAAAATGGACTCCAGCTCAGCCAGCATTAGATAAGGTTGGAAAGGCAGCCTTCCATCACATACAGATATCCATCTTTATCTGACAGTGTCATCCACTCTAGCCTAACGCAAGTTCACAGGTTCATTTCTTTATGCCCCAGTTATATACTCCTCACTGGATCTGGCCATTCAGCAATGGAATTTCATTCTCTCTCAGTAAGTTGCAAAGTTATTTTTAGAAATTTTAAAGTTCATTTTCAGAATAACAAAACAGAGGCACGTAGACACTAAGTTTCTTGACGGAGGTCCTGCGGTGGATTAGTGGTAGAATAGACGCTAGACTTGGGTCTCACTATGCATAGATTATGTAACTGGAAAGTATCTAAAAGTCCATATGTAAATTTTGGGGTTGCCTACATTCAACTTACTAGATCAGTGTTCTAACTAGAACACATGGGATTTCAGATTTTTTCCTTTTTTTTTAAGGGAAAAATTCAGTTATAATTATAATATATGGTCCCTAGAATCTAGAATAAAACATGCCCTGTACCATCCATCACTTAATATTTATTGCATACTTATTCTGTCAATATCTTCAGATTGTAAGTAGTATTAAGGAGACACATCTGTTTTATTTACATTGTAATTGGCATCTAAACCTAACACAAGATGGTACATATTAAGAATTCAATATATTTTCAATAAATTTGAAAAGTGTTGCCTCACAACTGTTACAATGGTTATTATAAAAATAAAAACAATAAAAGATAATAAGGGTTGAAGATGTGAAGAAAATGGAACCCTTGTGGGAATGCAAATTGATACAGACACTGGTGGAAAACAGTGTAGTTTCCCGAAAAAAATTAAAAATAAAACTACAGCAACCATACTTCTCAGTATAAGGAGGAAAGGAAATGAAATTAGTACAAGGTGATAACTTTATGCCTAAATTCATTGCATCTTTATTCATAGTAATCTTAGATATTTAAATAACTTAAATGTCTATGAACAGATGAATGGTATAGAATAAATAAATAAATAAATATATATAGTACACACACACACGTACTTTAGCCATGGGGAAGGACATCCTACCATTTGCAATAACATGGAGGGATCTTAAGGTCATTATACTGGGCAAAATGTATGTCAGACAAAGAAAGACAAATACTTATAATATCACATGTATGTAGACTCTAAAAAAGCTAAACTCATAAAGAGTAAATAATGGTTACCAGGAAATGAAGGTAGGGATGTAAGACAAATGTTTCTTAACAGCACAAACTTGTAACTAGTAGTAATTAAGTCCTCAATATCTAATGTACACTATAGAGAAAATAAAGAACAACATTGTATTACAATCATCAAATGTGCTAAGAGACTAGATCTTAATTATTCCAAACACTGAAATGACAACTACCTGACAAGACAGAGGTGCTCACTCTTGCTACAAAGGCAACATATCACAATATGTAAATGTATCCACATGCTGTACACTTTAAATTTACACAATGTTATTTCTCAAATATAACTTCAATAAAGTAAAATAAAATGGCTCACCCCAAGGAAAAAGAGCAGTGTATCTAGATGATGTGTGAGACTTTTAAGTAACCCTTCTAAACTTTATCTCAGTAGAAATGAAACCGACTTTAAAACCAAAATCTAAATGCTGGTGATATGGCTTACTGAATAACCCAGATGATTAATTCAACAGAGCTTTATTTTCTTTCTACCAGTAATACTTCATTTATGTAGTGTTCACATAAATCCCCGGGAGGTAATATTTCACTGATTTCTAGTCAGTTGAAATATCCTCCTTCTCCTTTACTAGTATTGGTGAAAATACTAGAAATATAGTCAAATAGCTTTGTACACAGAATTTCTGTAAGAGGTTTTATTTTTAAGTATTATACATTAATAATTCTGTGAAGATTTAACCTGAATGTTAAGAATTCTTGGATTTAGTCTGGAAATCCATCACTTTGCCTGTAAGTGTTAAACATTTTCTATTCCGAAGCCTGGCAGTTGAATCTTATAAGAGCAATAGTTTTTCTCCTCAGTCTTCTGAGTTTCTCAGTTGTCCATAGACTCCAGTCCCAATTCAGTCCCAACTTTATTGTCCTAAACTGAAATAATATGTATTACCTAAAATGATGCTAAAGCTGAAACTCCAGTACTTTGGCCACCTCATGTGAAGAGTTGACTCATTGGAAAAGATTCTGATGCTGGGAGGGATTGGGGGCAGGAGGAGAAGGGGACGACAGAGGATGAGATGGCTGGATGGCATCATTGACTTGATGGACGTGAGTCTGAGTGAACTCCGGGAGTTGGTGATGGACAGGGAGGCCTGGCATGCTGCGATTCATGGGGTCGCAAAGAGTCGGATACGACTGAGAGACTGAACTGAACCAACCGCAAGATGTAACCTGCATGGAGTCTGTGAGTTAGCAAGAGTACCTGCTCATTCAGTGCAGCTAAACTGCCATGCTAACACCTGCTTTATACTTTTCAAATTGCTTAATCCATATTCTTCTTTGTTACTGGGCTTCTGAGAACACAGAGGCCAGTGCATATCTGCTACTTGCACTTCCTAAATGATGCAAAAATTTTCACCATATCTTTTCCAGATAGAGAATTTGATTCTTTGATTTTACAAGTGTCTTTCATTTCTCACTTTTTGTGGTTTTCCTCTCTTTTACCAGAAAATTTCTGCCATTTTCTCATTATTTTCTTTTCTCTTTGATTGGTTTTCCCACCATCATGCCACTCACTCTCTTTCCTTCTCCCAGGCTCTAAACTTTTCCCTATTAATTATTACCCTGGTTTCAACCATTATTGACAGTGCTACCTTAAACTGTTATAAGATGTCCCACCTTCAAAAAACGTGAACTCATGCTCATATTTAAAAAGTAAGAGAGCTAAAGTAAGGCAAAGAACATTTGCAAGAAAAAATACTTCTATATTTATGAAATTATTTTTGTTAAAACACAGGTACACTGTGTGCTGTAAACACTTTCCCATAATACAATATGCACTGAATTGCCACTTTTATTGCTCACAAATGGAAGAAAGAAATAATAGTGCAGGAATGAAAATTACTGACCGATTGTGTTGATTATATACATTTGCTGTAGGGCATTCTACATACTGCCTGATGGGGAATCCACCCAACCATTTCATTCGATGAAGAGAAAAAAAAATAATAATAATAAAGCCACCATTTCCAGGATTCTCTTAACTTTTAAAATATAAATAAATAGATTTCATAAATGTTTTTCTTAACCCTGATAAAATAAAATGTTCACAGCAGGGTGTCTGGTAACAAACTGTCTTCTGAAATTGCGGCAGGACATTCTACATGTCTATTGGCCATTTAATTTAATGGGATTTTTATTAGTGTACACACACTGGTTATTTAAACCACAGGGGTCTTCGCAGGTATAGGCACGAAGAGAAGAGAAAAAGAAACACCAAAAGCTGCAATTTCAGTTTGTAAAATTAAATATTTACATTTTTTATTCATTTATTTAAATTACATTCCTACTAACTTGTTATTCCAAGGCATTGGGAAGAATATCACTTTTAAACAGGTGCAAACAAATATACAATTCAAGGGATTTGTTTTCAAGCCATTCTTTTCTTTCAACTCCCAAAGCTGGAAAATGCACTTACATTTTCTTTAAGCCTGACAACAGGCAACTTAAGGTAAACAGAAATAACCCATATTTCTAAAATAAGTGTATTTTTAAAAATGTTACCATATTTTATTTTCTTATGAATCATTTTATGCATATATATATGTGTATATTATGATTTAATATTACACCTATATTATATATTTAACATTCAGATGTCTCTATGATAGGAATTCTAGAATTCCTAAATCTATGCAATTAGATTCCATTTAGCTTCCTTTGAATACATGTGCTCAATGAGATAATTTAAAAAGATTATATCATCATTAAGCTAGCATGGTAGTGATCAAGTATTCTTTGAACTTTGTTATTTTTCTTTTCCAAACACATCTTAAATTTCTGCATAAATGTTTTACTTTAAATAAGTGTTAAGACCAAAAAATTAAATCAGAATATAACTGAAAGGTCATTTTTGTGATGTTATAAATTTTAATTAAAAAAGAATGAATGTGTTTAAGAAAAATAATTTATCTTTCTTAGAACTAGAATATTAATATATCCCAACACTTAAAAAATTAATTTTAAAATACATGAGGAAGACAAATAAGAGGAAGGGGAGGGGAAGCATGCTGATGGGGGTAATGAGGAGAAGGAGATTTGATTGTGGGAAAGAGAGGTTTTATTTTAACTCTAAACAAGGTTATTTGTGCTCATCCATGTCCCCTCCAAGTTTGGATAGTTGCTAAATGTTGGATTTCCTGTCTTATATGAGTCTTCAGTGTTTCTGCCTGCAATGTGGGAGACTTGGGTTCAATCCCTGGGTTGGGAAGATCCCCTGGAGAAGGAAATGCAACCCACTCCAGTATTCTTACCTGGAAAATCACATGGACAGAGGAGCCTGATAGGCTACAGTTGATGGGGTCACAAAGACTCAGACATGATTTAGTGACTTCACGTCTTTCTTTCAATGTTTCTGCATTACTTTTGATTCACTATTTAATGAAGCTAAGTTGACATATATCAGCCAAAACAAGGTAATTTGAAAGTTGAAAGCAGTGCAGTTTACATTGGCATATTAACTAAAATTATCTTGGGAAAAGTAAGAGGTGTTACAACCTTAGCTTTAACTATCAGACTTGTGACTCAGTTCTATCAAAATACTATGACACTGCAACTGCCTAAAATCAGAATAGGTAAAAAAGACATTTACCTGACAAACACATGTGAGAATATACAATTAATAAACTTCCAAAAATCTGTGAAAGATATAGGAACTAGATTTAAATGATAGGGAGATTTTATACAAAGAAAATAAAAATTTTTTAAATGATAGAAACAATAAAATAAGTGAGATGGATTCAGACAGAGGAAAATTTCACTGTCACTTATATTTCAAGTTACAAAGGACTTTCAAACCTGTTTATTTTTAAACAATATTTGCTCCTTTGGAGCTATCACAATAACTTTAAGACTGTCATTATATGGGCCAGTATTAATAACCTCAATATTCACTATGAGAAAGAAGGAGAATCAGCAGTTCTGGATAAGGCTCTCTGAAGACCTAGGAATAAGAGATGGTAAGTAATTGTCAGATGTTTTGTTCTTTGGTTCTGCACTGGTGGCAGGACAACTTGAAAGCTGTGAGTTGTTGCAATTTGGAGGTTCCTCTCTTTGGTATGAGAGTGAACTGATAAAGGCAGATGATTTTAATCCAAACTCTTCCAGAATTCTGCTTGTCATAAAGACAAACAGCTTGGCTTTATTTTCTTTGTGATCTATGCAACCTGTACACTGTAAAGAGAGAAAATTTTAACAAAATGTCTGAATCACCCAATTAGATTTTTTAGCTTGCTTATCAAGAAATTAGAGAATACATTCATGATTGTGAAAAGGTTTGCTAGGGAGAACTTTATTTACATGAAACAAAATCTGATTTGTTCTACTTAATAAAATAAGCACAAAAGTTCTACATTTGACCTTTTAATAATAAACTATATGTGGCATTTAGCATAATGTATGATCTTAGTGTAGAGTTTTCTGACTCTGTGTTTAATCAAGGTAGTTTATTTTTGTTGAGCAGAGTACTTAGAAAGTAAAGATACATGATTTTCATTGAAACTGAGACTTCACCAGTGACTTGTTGGTTATATGTATTGTAGTTAATTGTTTGGGACAGTGTACAAAATTGTTATCTAATATTTTTATTAGTTAAATAGAAACTAAATATCTTATAAAAGATTTACTCTTCTGTCTAAAATGTAGTAACAGAAGACTAAATTTAGCTTCAAACTTGCAACAAAAACAAACAAAAGATGGACAAAAAGATATGAAGCAATGATTTCAAGACATGAAACACTAAGCAGTGAAGAATGATGATCACTGGTGGAAGGGAGTATAATGTGGATCCTGCACATGTCCCAGATAGAGTATCCTGGCCAAAGTCTAGGATAAAAGAATGTCACACAAAGAAATACAGATAAAGTCCAGTAATCCAGTGGAATCTTGACACCACCCTTATGGCAGAAAGAGAAGAACTAAAGAGCCTCTTGATGAAAGTGAAAGAGGAGAGTGAAAAAGTTAACTTAAAACTCAACATTCAACACATGTATACCTGTGGTGGATTCATTTTGATATTTGGCAAAACTAATACAATTACGCAAAGTTTAAAAATAAAATTAAAAAAAAAAAACAACATTCAGAAAACAGATCATAGCATCCAGTCCCATCACTTCATGGCAAATAGATGGGGAAACAGTGGCAGACTTTATTTTGGGGGCTCCAAAATCACTGCAGATGGTAACTGCAACCATGAAATTAAAAGATGCTTGCTCCTTGGAAGAAAAGTTATCACCAACTTAGATAGCATATTAAAAAGCAGAGATATTACTTTGCTAACAAAGGTCCATCTCATCAAGGCTATGGTTTTCCCAGTAGTCATGTATAGATGTGAGAGTTGGCCTATAAAGAAAGCTGAGCACCGAAGAATTGTTTTTGAACTGTGGGTTGGCAAAGACTCTTGAGAGTCCTTGGACTGCAAGGACATCCAACCAGTCTTTCTAAAGGAAATCAGTCTTGAGTGTTCATTGGAAGGACTGATGTTGAAGCTGAAACTCCAATACTTTGGCCACCTGAGCAAAGAGCTGACTCACTTGAAAAGGCCCTGATACTGGGAAAGATTGAAGGCAGGATGTGAAGGGGATGACAGAGGATGAGATGGTTGGATGGCATCACCAACTCAATGGAAATGAGTTTAGATAAACTCCAGGAGTTGGTGATGGACAGGGAGGCCTGGCATGTCGAGGTTCATGGGGTCACAAAGAGTCAGACACAACTGAGTGACTGAACTGAACTGAATGTCACTCAAATCAAATGGTAAAGGAAAAATCTGTACAGCATACAGGGAGAGAACATGCATTATATACAAAGAAATAATGACAAAGGTAACAGTAAATGTCTCTTCAGAAACAATAAAAGTTGAAAATTAGATCATAATGTCAGGCGGTTGTGTAATTTCCTAGGTTCTGTCTCGTCACAACAAAAATCTGAAGCAATGGACCAGCATTACACCCCTAGGATGGACCAGTGTTACAGCTCCATGTTACACCTCAGTTTTATTTAGAAAATAAAGGAAAGTGCATCCTCGAGGCATGAGGGCATGCCGACCAAAAAGACGCGAAGAGAAGAGAGAGAGACCCCTGGCCCTTTGGCTCCTCTTTTTATATGTTTTTTTCTCCTCCCCCTGGGCCTGCCCTATGTAAACTGGGCTAGCCAGGAGTGCTGTTTGTTTTACCTGAGGTCCTGACTCCAGTCCTCAGACCTTCCTTTATTCTATTTTCATGGGCTTTTCCCTTCCTTGTCTTTTAGCCACTGCCATTCTGGACTTTTTCCTATTCTAGTTCAGTTCAGTTCAGTCTCTCCGTCGTGTCTGACTCTTTGCGACCCCATGAATCGCAGCACGCCAGGCCTCCCTGTCCATCACCAACTCCCAGAGTTCACTCAGACTCAAGTCCATTGAGTCAGTGATGCCATCCAGCCATCTCATCCTTTGTCGTCTCCTTCTCCTCCTGCCCCCAATCCCTCCCATCATCAGAGTCTTTTCCAATGAGTCAACTCTTCACATGAGGTGGCCAAAGTACTGGAGTTTCAGCTTTAGCATCATTCCTTCCAAAGAACACCCAGGACTGATCTCCTTCAGAATGGACTGGTTGGGTCTCCTTCAGTCCAACGGACTCTCAAGAGTCTTCTCCAACACCACAGTTCAAAAGCATCAATTCTTCTGCGCTCAGCTTTCTTCACTGTTGAACTCTCACATCCTATTCTAACAACCTAACAGTAATGTTGCAATGTGCTTAAAGTATTGACATTGGGAAAAACAATCAACCTAGAATTCTATACTTAGGAAACATAGGTTCAAAATACAAAGGCTTAATTCATGGTTTTATTCAGGCATAAAAAAGTTCAAGTAATTCCCCACAAGCATATTTGCACCACTATAAGAAATGCAAAGGAAATGCTAATGATATTTGGATATTAATACAGATCACCACAAAAGAATGAGTAAGAGCACTGGAAATAGTAACCATATAAGGGAAAATATAATATTTTCTTAAAATTTAAATTATTTTTAAAATATTAGACTTTTAGAGAAAAATATTAGACTTTAGATAAAAATGTGATATGGGGACTATTATACACATGATTAGAATATTAATAACAATAAACAATCTGGGAGAGTAGAAATTGAAGCATACTATTTAAGATTCTTAGCTATGAGCAATGGAGAATACTAAATATTGTTTACTACAGCTTGAAGGAAGACTATGATCATTTGAAGATGCATAAGATGAACCCTAAAAGAATGTAGCCCCCAAAATAACAAAACAAAGAGTTTTAATTAAGACAATAAAGATCCATAAATATAATCATAAAAGTAGCCAATAAAAGGCAATGACACCCCCACTCCAGTACTCTTGCCTGGAAAATCCCATGGATGGAGGAGGCTGGTAGGCCATAGTCCATGGGGTCGCTAAGAGTCAGACACAACTGAGTGACTTCCCTTTCACTTTTCACTTTCATGCATTGGAGAAGGAAATGGCAACCCACTCCAGTGTTCTTGCTTGGAGAATCCCAGGGACGGGGGAGCCTGGTGGGCTGCTGTCTATGGGGTCACACAGAGTCAGACACGACTGAAGTGACTTAGCAGTAGCAGCAGCAGCCAGTAAAAAAGAAGACCAAAAAGCAGGAGAAGGGGGACAAAGACAAGAGAAAATATATCTTAAAAAATGAGAAAATTAAATAAAACCTAACTATATAACCTTAACCTAACTATATATTAACTTTAAATGTAATTGTTTTAAAACACCATAATCAAAAGGCAGAAATTGCCAGAGTGGATATAAAAGAAAGAAGTACATGTTAATTATAAAAAACACACATTAAATTAAAAAAAAAGTTTAATAGTAAGAAAAGGCAAAAAATATGATGCTAGCACAAATCAAGAGCAATTTGGAATGATTATAGTAGTATCAGACAAAGCAAATTTAAGAAAAAATAATTTTAAAAATAATAAAAGTTATTGTATATGTTAAGAAGGTTAATTCATCAAGATGACATAATGATCTTTAACATTAATACATTTAATAACAGAGTTTCAAGATAAGGGAATCAAAAGTTGAGAAAATAGAAAGGCGATCTAGACAAATCCATAATTCAGCAAGTGTAATCTCCTCTCAAATGTTGATTGAAGAATCAGAAAAAAAAAAAAAAAGCAAGTAAGACTTTGAAGAAATTATTTGGCAACTTGATCCACTTGATCAATACACTCCACACCAAAACCAGCAGAGTACACACTCTCTGCAAGTGCAATAGGACATTTAATACACTATATGGCATTCTGATTAATAAAACTAACTGCAGTAAACTTAAGAATTCATATCTATAACAGCATGTTTTCTGATCACAGATGAACTAAATTAGAAATAAATAATTGAAAATCTCTGAGAAATCTGCAATTATGTAGAAATTAACTAAGATTCTCAAAGAAAAAAATCATAGGTCAAAAAATAAATCAAATTTGAAAATAGGAATTATTTTGAATTATACAAAAATGAAAATACACCACATAACCTCCTATAGAATGCCAACAACATAATGGATGTGGGCAAATCTATAATACTATTGTTCTCTATTAGAAAATAAGAAAGTTCTCAACATAGTAAGTTCAACTTCCACCCTAAGAAACAGCCATTTAAGGGTAAGTTAAACACCAATTTGCAGATGAAAGGAAAAACAAGATCATGTTGTAAATCAATGAAATACAAATCAGAAAAACAATTGAAGAGAAATATAAGAGAGTAAATAAACACTTTTTTTTTCAAATGACATGGTTGTCTAGATAGAAAACCTATGAGACTATATTTTTAAAAGCCACCTAAATGAATACATGAGTTTAGCAAGTTTTCAGTACCATACAAAACTAATTGTTGTTCTATATATCAGCAACAAAGGACCAAAGTAAAAATAAAAATTTTATACTATCACATATAATGTATTAAGTATTTAAGAATAAAATCCACAAAAGATGTTCAATACCTATACACAAAAAATACAACCAAAAAAAGAATGCTTAAAATTTGTTTATAAAAACAAACACAAAACAAAACAAACAAACAAAAAAAACTACATAATTGGGGAACCACCTCAAATACCTGGACAGGAAGACTCAATATTGTTATGATCCCAGTTCTTAGAATTTGATCATAGATTCACTGCAATGCAAATCAATATTCTTAGTCTACTTTCCTGTTCAAATTATAAAGCTAACTCTAAAAGGCAAATGGGAATCCAAACAGCCAAAGTAACTTTGAAGAACAAAATTATGGGAATAATACTGTGTATTTTCAAGGCATATTTTCAATGCCGCATTTTACAGAAACTGTGGTAGTATGTCAAGACAGGTAAACAGATCAATAGAATACAAAAATAAGTCTAAAAGCAGACCCAGGCATATGTGTAGAAATCATTTGCAACAAAAGTTCAGACATTTAATTGGAGAAAAGATCGTAGCCTTCTCAATAAATGCCGCTAGAACAATTGGACATTTGTAAGTAAAAAAAAAAAATTCAATCCATACCATGAGTATACACAGAAATGGATTCAAATGGATCACAGGCATAAACATAAACCTTAGAACCATAAAACTCACTTTTAATGTTTCTTGTAATAACTCCACATTAGCTGAAGATTAGTTAGAGATGAAACCAAAAGAATAATCCATAATTGAAAAGTGAAAGTGTTAGTCGCTCAGTCGTCTCCAACTTTTTGCAACCCTGTGGACTGTAGCCCACCAAGCTCCTCTGTCCATGGGAATTCTCCTGGCAAGAATACTGGAGTGGGCTGCCATTTCCTTTTCCAGGAGATCTTCCCAGCCCAGCATCGAATTCGGGCCTCCTGCACTGCAGGCAGATTCTTTACCATCTGAACAAAAAAAAAAAAAAATGATAAATATCAAAAGTAATTAGCCTCCAATTAAAATAAATAAATTTATATTAAAACATAAAGCTTTCTGTACTAAAAACATTGTTAAGAAAATGAAAAAAAAAATAAGCAGACTGAAAATAATATTTTCCAGTCATATATTTGATATCCAACTTGTATTCAGAATGTATGCATGTGTGTGTGCTAAATTGTTTTGGTCGTGTCTTGCTCTTTGTTACCTATGGACTATAGCCTGCCAGGTTCTTTTGTCCATGGAATCCTCAGGTAAGAATACTGGAGTGGGTTGCCATGCTCTCTTCTAGGGGATCTTCTAGACCTAGAGATTGGACCATATCTCACAGGTCTCCTAAACTGGCAGGCAGGGTTTTTACTACTAGTGTCACCCCGGAAGCCTATTTAGAATGCATAAAATTTAGCAAAACTTAATAAAACAACCATCCCATAGAAATATTGGGCTTCCCTGCTGACTCAGACGGTAAAGAATCCACCTGCAATGCAGGAGACCTGGGTTTGATCCCTGGGTTGGGGAGATCCTTGGAGGAGGGCATAGCAACCCACTCCAATTTTCTTGCTTGGAGAATCCCTACAGACAGAGGAGCCTGCTGGGCTACAGTCCATGGGGTTGAAGAGTCTGAAATGATTGAGCGACTAAGTACATAGTAATATTGGCAATGTATTTAAACAGATATTTCAGCAAAAAGATAGGTGGGTAACAGATAAGCATATGAAAGATGCTCAACATTATTAGTTGCTAGGGAAATAGGGAGGAAAACAAAAGGGAGATAACAATATATGCCTATCAGAACGTTTAAAATACAAAAACTGACCTTGCCAAGAATTGGCAAGGATGTGGAAAAACTGGCAGTTTTATACACTGCTGCTGCAGGTGAAAACTTATGCAGCCACTTTGGAACATAGTTCAGTACTTTCTGCAAAAGTTAAGCACAACATCTACCACAAGATCTAGGCACTTCACTGCTAGGCTTTTAACCCAAGAGAGGTGAAATCATATGCCCATACAAAGATTTCCACACACACAAATGTATCTAGCAGCTTCATTTTATGCAACCAAATCCTAGAAACAAGCTAAATGTCCATTAACAGTTGAATGGATAAAGAAAATATGGTGTGTCCTTACAACAGAATGCTGCTCATCCAAAAAAAAAAAAAAAAGTGAACATCTCTTGATACTTGGGGCTTCCCAGATGATGCTAGGGGTAAAGAACTTGTCTACCAGTGCAGGAGAAATAAGAGATGTGGGTTTGATCCCTGGGCCAGGAAAATCCCCAGGAGGGGAACTGGCAACCCATTCCAGTATTCTTGACTGAAGAATCCCATAGACAGAGGAGCCTTGCCTCAACATGGATGCATCTTAGAATTTGTTAAGGGAAAAAAAAAAAAAATAGACAAAAAAAAAAGAGAATATATGCTTTTAAATTCTATGTATATAAACTCAAAATTCTCTCAGCCAGGCTTTAACAATACGTGACCCATGAAATTCCAGATGTTCAAGATGGATTTAGAAAAGGCAGAGGAACCAGAGATCAAATTTCCACCATCCACTGATTCATCAAAAAAGCAAGAGAGTTACAGAAAAACATCTGCTTATGCTTTACTGAATACACCAAAGCGTTTGACTGTATGGATCACAACAAACTGGGAAATTCTTCAAGAGATGGGAATACCAGACCACCTGACCTGCCTCATAAGAAATCTGTATGCAGGTCAAGAAAAAACAGAACCAGACATGGAACAATAGACTGGTTCCAAACCAGGAAAGGAGTATGTCAAGGCTGTATATTGTCACCCTGCTTATATAACTTATATGTAGAGTACATCATGCAAAATGCCAGGCTGGATGAAGCACAAGCTGGAATCAAGATTGCTAGGAAAAATATCAATAACTTTAGATATGCAGATGACACCACCCTTATGGCAGAATGAAGAAGTACTAAAGAGCCTCTTGATGAAAGTGAAAGAGAAGAGTGAAAAAGCTGTCTTAAAGCTCAGCATTCAGAAAATGAAGATCGTGGCATCTGGTCCCATCACTTCATGGCAAGTAGATGGGGAAACAGTGGAAACAGTGACAGACTTTATTTTCTGGGGCTCTGAAATCATTGCAAATGATGACTGCAGCCATGAAATTAAAAGACACTTGCTCCTTGGAAGAAAGCTATGGCCAATCTAGACAGCATATTAAAAAGCATAGACATTACTTTGCCAACAAAAGTCCATATAGTCAAAGCTATGGTTTTTCCAGTAGTCGTGTATGGATGTGAGAGTTGGACTAGAACGAAAGCTAAGCACCAAAGAATTGATGCTTTTGAGCTGTAGTGTTGTAGAAGACTCCTGAGAGTCCCTTAGGAGATCAAACCAGTCGATACTAAAGAAATCAATCCTCAATATTCATTGGAAGGACTGATGCTGAAGCTGAAACTCCAATACTTTGGCCACCTGATGCAAAGAGATGACTCATTGGAAAAGATCTTATGATGGGAAAGTTTGAAGACAAGAGGAAAACGGGACAACAGAGGATGAGATGTTTGGATGGCATCACTGACTTGACAGACGTGAGTTTGAGCAAATTCCAGGAGATGGTGATGGACGGGGAAGCCTGGCATGCAAGAGTCCATGGGGTCACAAAGAGTCATACATCACTGATTGACTGAATTGATATAAACTCAAGCAGGGAGGTATGGAATCTGAGGACCACAAAGGATGGCAAGGGAACTTTTGGAGGGATGTCTATGATCACTATCTTGACCGTGACAATGTTTTAAAGTGTGTGTACATTACCCAATGTTATCAAGTTACATATTTTAAATAAGGACATCTTACTATATATTGCATATTCAGTTGCTTGTGATAGTTTCTGATTCTGTGTGACCCTATGGACTATAGCCGTCCAGGCTCTTCTGTCCATGGGATTCTCCAGGCAAGAATACTGGAGGGAGTTGTCACACCCTTCTCCAGGGGATCGTCCTGACCATGGGATCAAGCCTGGTCTTGCACTGCAGGAAGCTTCTTTAAAGATGAGCCACTCGAGAAGCCCAAATGTATATTTATTCTACTAAATTTAATTTCTAAATATAAAGCAAAATAAAACAAATAAGAAATTAATGTATGATACACAAAACAATATATTAAAAAACTTTTCAGTTCCTTCTGGAGAGTCTTATACTTAGATATAACTGGCAGAAAACAGTACATATGTGTGAAAAATGCAAATACAAGATGGCAGAGTAAAAACACGTGTGCTCATCTTCTCCTGCAAGAACTCCAAAATTACAACTCTTTGCTGAACACATCGACAGGAGAATGTTGGCTCCCACCAAAAAGGTATTCCACTTCCAAAGGCAAAGGAGAAGCCCCAATATGATGGTAGGAGGGGTGAAATAGCATTTAGAATCAAACTCCATGCCCACTAGCGATGTTTGGAGGGCTCAAACAAAACCTTATTCACAGCAGGATCCAGAGACCCCACAGAGACTGAGCCAGACCTGCCTTTGTGGGTCTGAGTGTCTCCTGTGGAGATACGGGACACCAGTGGCTTACCTCAGGAGCAGGGGCTCTGGGTGCAGCAGACCTCACACCTCTAGGTGTAAGCAGACCTTACACAGCATGTGGCATAAGCCCTCTTCGAGGAGGTCACCATTAACCCCACTATAGAACCCCTGAGCAGTCAACCCACAAACTGCAGAACAAATCATACCAAATAAACTCTCATACTGTAAAGAAATTTCTAGGATGCACAACAGATTTCTCAACCTGGGGATCTGTCAAAGGGACTGAGACCCCCCCAGGGAATTTGACTTTGGAGGCCAGAGGGATTTGATTACAGAACTTACACAGGACTGGGGAAACAGATTCTTGGAGGGCACAAACAAAACATTGTGAGGACCAGAACCCAAGAGAAAGGAGCAGTGACCCCAAAAGAGACTGACCCAAAGTTGCCTGTGAGTGTCCAGGAATCTCTGGCAGAGGTGTGGGTTTGTGGTAGCCTGCTGCTGGGTCGGGGGCAATGTGTGCGGCAGTGAGTGCACAGGACCTTTTGAAGGAGGTTGCCATTATCTTCATTACCTCCACCATAGTTTGGTCTCAGGTCAAACAACAGGGAGGGAACACAACCCTCCCCATCAACAGACAATTGGATTAAAGATTTACTGAGCATGGCCCCACCCATAAGACAAGATCCCCACAGTCAGTCTCTCCAATCTGAAAGCTTCCATAAGCCTCTTAGCCTTATCATTCAGAGGGCAGACAGAATGAAAACCACAATCACAGAAAACTAACCAAATGGATCACATGGACTACAGCCTTGTCTAGCTCAGTGAAACTATGAGCTATGCAGAGTAGGGCCACCCAAGACAGACAGGTCATGGTAGAGAATTCTGACAAAATGTGGTCCACTGGGGATTGGAATGGCAAACCACTTCAGTATTCTTGCCTTGAGAACCCCAAGAATAGTATGAAAAGTCAAAAAGATATGACACTGAAAGATGAACTCCCCAGGTCTGTAGGTACCCAATATGTTACTGGAGAAGAGGGGAGAAATAAGTCCAGAAAAAATGAAGAGATGGAGCCAAAGCAAAAACAACACCCAGTTGTGGACATGACTGGTGATGGAAGTAAAGTACAATGCTGTAAAGAAAATTGCAGAGGAACCTGGAATGGTCCATGAAGGTTCATGGAACCATGGTCCATGAATCAAGGTAAATTGGAAGCGATCACAGATAAGATGGCAAAGGTGAACATTGACATTTTAGGAATCAGTGAGCTAAAATGGACTGAAATGGGAGAATTTAATTCAGATGACCATTATATCTACTACCTTAGGCAAGAACCCCTTTCAAGAAATGCAGTAGCCTTCATAGTCAACAAGAGTCTGAAATGCAGTACTTCGGTGCAGTCTCAAAAATGACAGACTGAGCTTTGTTTGTTTCCAAGGCAAACCATTCAATATCACAGCAATCCACTCTATGTCCCAACTAGTAATACTGAAGAAGCTGAATTTGAATGGTTCTATGAAGACCTACAACACCTTCGAGAACTAACAATCAAAATAGATCTCCTTTTCATTATAGGGGACTGGAATGCAAAAGTCAAGAGATACCTCATGTAACAAGCAAATTTAGCCTTGAAATACCAAATGAAGCACCGCAAAGGCTAACAGTTTTGCCAAGAGAACGCACTGGTAATAGCAAACACCTTCTTCCAACAATAACAACGAGATGACTCGTTGGACATCACCAGGTGGTCAATACCAAAATCAGACTGATTACATTCTTTGCAGTCAAAGATGGAGAAACTCTATACAGTCAGCAAAAGTAAGACTGTGGCTTGAGATCATGAACACTTTCTTGCAAAATTCAGGCTTAAGTTGAAGAAAGTAGGGAAAACCACTAGACCATTCAGGTATGACCTAAATCAAATCCTTTATGATTATACAGTGGACATCACAAATAAATTCAAGGGATTAGATCTGATACAGAGAGCCTGAAGACCAATGGACAGAGTTTTGTGACTTTGAACAGGAGGCAGTGATCAAGATTATCCCCTAGAAAAAGAAATGCAAAAAGGCAAAATGGTTGTCTGAGGAGGCCTTACAAATAGCTAAGAAGAGAAGAGAAGCTGAAGGCAAAGGAGAAAAGGAAAGATATACCATCTGAATGCAAAGTTCCAAAAATTAGCAAGGAGAGATAAGAAAGCCTTTCTCAGCAATCAATGCAAAGAAATAGACGAAAACAACAGAATGGGAAAGACTAGAGATCTCTTCAAGAAAATTAGAGATACCAAGAGAACATTTCATGCAATTGGCACAATAAAGGATGGAAATGGTATGAACTTAATAAAACCAGAAGATATTAAGAAGAGGTGGCAAGAATACACAGAAAAACTGTACAAAAAAGATCTTCCTGACCAAGATAACCACACATCCTGGAATGCGAAGTAAAGTGGGCCTTAGGAACAAAGCTTAAGAACAAAGCTAGTGGAGGTGATGGAATTCCAGTTGAGATATTTAAAATCCTAAAAGAAGATGCTGTGAAAGTGCCACTGCCAGAAAATTTGGAAAACGCAGCAGTGGCCACAGGACTGGAAAAGTTCAGTTTTCATTCCAATTCGGAGGAAAGGCAATGCCAAAGAATTCTCAAACTACCACACAATTGCACTCATCTCACATGCTAGCAAAGTAATGCTCAAAATTCTCCAAGCCAGCTTTCAACAGTACATGAACCATGAACTGCCAGATGTTCAAGCTGGATTTTGAAAAGGCAGAGGAACCAGAGATCAAATTGCCAACATCCACTGGATCATCAAAAAAGCAAGGGAGTTCCAGAAAAACATCTACTTCTGCTTTATTCTGACTGTGTGGATCACAACAAACTGTGGGAAATTCTTAAAGAGATGAGAATACCAGACCACCTAACCTGCCTCCTGAAAAAAATCTGTATGCAGGTCAAGAAGCAACAGTTAGAACTGGACATGGGACAATATACTGGATCCAAATTGGTAAAAGGGTATGTCAAGGCTGTATATTGTCACCCTGCTTATTTAACTTATATGCAGAGTACATCATGCAAAATGCTCAGCTGGATAAAACAGAAGCTGGAATCAACTTTGCTGGGTGAAACATTAATAACCTTAGATATGCAGATGATAGCACCTTTATGGCAGAAAGTAAAGAAGAACGAAAGAGCCTCTTGATGATAGTGAAAGAGGAGAGTGAAAAAGTTGGCTTAAAACTCAACATTCAGAAAGCTAAGATCATGGCATCCAATCCTATCACTTCATGGCAAACAGATGGAGAAACAATGGAAAGAGTGACAGACTTTATTTTCTGGGGCTCCAAAATCATTGCAGATGGTGACTGCAGCCATGAAATTAAAAGACACTTGCTCCTTGGAAGAAAAGCTATTACCAATCTGGATGCATGCTAAGTCACTTCAGTCATGTCTGACTCTTTGCGACCTTATGGACTATAGCCTGTCAGGCTCCTCTGTCCATGGGATTCTCCAGAGAAGAATACTGGAGTGTGTTTCCATTTCCCTCTCTAGGGGATCTTCCTGACCGAGGGATTGAACCTGGGTTTCCTGCATTGGCAGACAGTTTCTTTACCACTGGTGCCACTGGGAAGCCCATGGCCAACCTAGACAACATATTAGAAAGCAGAAACACTACTTTCTGACAAAGGTCCCCCTAGTTGAAGCTATTATTTTTTCCGATAGTCATCTATGGATGTGAGAAAGAAAAGAAAGTGAAAGTGAAAAGTTGCTCAGTCGTGGATGTGAGAATTGGAGTATAAAGAAAGCTGAGCACCAAAGAATTGATGCTTTTGAAATGTGTTGCAGAGACTTTTGAAAGTGCCTTGGACTGCAAGGAGATCAAACCAGTCAATCCTAAATGAAATCAGTCATGAATATTCATTGGAAGGACTGATGCTGAAACTGAAACTCCAATATTTTGGCCACCTGATGCGAAGAACTAACTCACTGGAAAAGACCCTGATGATGGGAAAGATTTAAGGCAGAAGGAGAAGGGGATAACAGAGAATGAGATGGTTAGATGGCATCACCGACTCGATGGACATGAGTTTGAGCAAGCTCTGAGAGTTGGTGATGGACACGGATGCCTGGTGAGCTGCGGTCCATGGGATCACAAGTAATCCTACATGACTGAACTGAACTGATGTGTGAAAAAATGTTCTAGACAAGTATCATCTATAACATTTTACCTTTTATCCAACCTCCTTTTAACATAATTTTTTAATTGCATTGGTATTTATTTTCAAATTAATCCTATATGTGTTGTCATTTTCCATCTCAAACTATAAACTGTTAGCTGCTTTTATAAAATTTCTGATTATATCAGATCATATAATTTTTATATTCTTCTGTTATGGAGATATTCTAATCTTTAGCATTCTTTTGAGTAGAACACGGTGATCTTTCTAGGCTCATAGTAGAGCAGATGATTTTAGATTCCTTTTAGTATATTCCTTAATTTATTCTTCTATAAAAATGTCAACTGAATAAATTTAAATCTTTGTATCAGTTTTATAAAAAATCACCTTCAAATTTTTGAAACTTTCAAAAATAATTAATTTCAAAAAGAGAATCTACTTGCAGTAATAAAGTATATACAGGAAGGAAAAACTACAGATTTTGAGTCTCTCTTAAAATTTAAAGTAGAAATAATCCATTAAGATTTGTGACCTTTTCTTTATGAAACATGTTCTATGTTTTTCATAAGGAGGATATCATAAGACTCACCAAGGTCAGCTGACTTATTTAGTTTGGTTAGAAAAAAGAGGTTGTTTTAATAAGGAATTATTTCAAAGGAGCCTCAGCATAATGCTACATTTAAAGGATAGCATTATCTCCTACCATAGATGTTAACTGCTGTTGAGTTTTTTTCTGAAAGTCTTTATATTCTGAAAAGCATATTTTTAAAATATATGAATATAAGTAATGGAAAATCATTTAGTAATAATGACAGTCTTCGACTTGTGGAACACTGACCTTATATACTGAAACTTCAAAAACATGTTTATTGAAAGATAATTATAGCCTCCCTGTATCACCCACTCTTTTGAAATAACTTCCTAACTTTTCTCTTTCTTTTGGTTTTTCTCTTAAGACAGCTTTTTTAAATTTCTGTTAACACCATCATTTTACAAGCAAAATCTGCTAATATTTATGTCCTCAAAAATATTCAGTCCAACAAGTAAAACACATGTTCTTTAGCATATGAAAAAGTCCTATGAAGTATAAGCCATTTATACCTTTAAAACTTATTGTTTACTTTGATAAAATTTAAGGAAATTAATATTCAAGCATGACATATGAATCAGAATAACTCAGGAAGAATGGGAAGACAAGCAGAGAGAAAATCAGATGAAGAGGCTTTTCAAGCATCTAGGTGAGAAATGGTGACTTAAGATATGACAATGGGTGCATGCATGCTCAGTTGCTCATCTGTGTCTGATTTTACATCCTGTGAAACCCCACGAAGTGCAGTTCACCAGGCTCCTCTGTCCATGGAATTTTCCAGGCAAAATGCTGGATTGGGTTGCCATTTCCTCCTCCAGGAGATTCTCCCAACCCAGAGATTGAACCTGTGTCTCATGCATTGGCAGGCAGATTCTTTACCACTGAGCCACCCAGGAACTCCCAATTTAGGATTTATATTTGACTCAATTTGTGGGGAGTGGGACAGAAAAAATTTATTTTGAATTCAAGAATTATCTAGATGACTGTTGTTCAGTCACTAACTCTGTGACCCCATGAACTGCAGCATGCCAGGCTTCCCTGTCCTTCACTATCTTCCTCAGTTTGCTCAAATTCATGTCCACTGAGCCAGTGATGCCATCCAACCATCTCATTATATGTCTCCCCATTCTCCTCTTGCCCTCAATCTTCCCCAGCATCAGGGTCTTTCCTAATGACTCGGCTCTTCACATCAGGTAGCCAAAATATTGGAGCCTCACCTTCAGCATGAATCCTTCCAATGAATATTCAGGGATGATTTCTTTTAGGACAGACAGCTTTGATCTCCTTGCTGTCCAAGGGACTCTCAAGAGTCTTCTCCAACACCACAGTTTGAAAGCATCAGTTCTTCACTGGAGGTGCACAAAAAGGAGGAGGGAGTTTGGGATACGGGAAGAACTTTTATCTTAAACATCTTGTATTTGTTGACTGGTGTGTGGTATTTTCAAATTCTGTCATTGGCGAACCATGGGGATATATGTCAAAACATTAGAAAAATGGCAAAAGTAAAGGATATATAATGGAATTCATTAGAAGACATGTATTAAGCCAGATAAAGAAAGTGAATCAGTCAGAAAACATTTTCAGCTTGAAAGAAAACAACTGACAAGAGATCTTGATTTGAATGGAGGACTAGGAGATGGAAAGGGAGTCTTTAATGTGTTAGGTTAAAAATCAGGGGTAGCAGAGACAGTTAGTTCCCCCAAGTATGACACCAAACAATCCCTTGCCATTAGATGGGACCACATGAATAATTCTGGCCAATAGACTCGAAGTAACAGTGACCTAAGAAAGTCAGGAGCCAATACATTTCATCTTTTGTTCTTTTTCTCGTCCGCATAAACTGGGAGACCAAACACTCCAGATGATGTAAAGCCAAGATGGAGAAAACTCCCCCAAAACTCACATTGAATTTGGCATAAGTAAAAATAAACCTGACCATGTTAATCCACTCAGATTTTAGGGTTCATTTGTTACTGAAACACGGTCTATCTTATCCTGCCTAAAATGATAGGAACTAGTAATGTCAAACAAGGGAAACATGGATTGCAAAAGAAAAGAAATTATTGGGGATTCCCTGGTGGCTCAGTGGTGAAGAATCTGCCTGCCAATTCTTGGCACATGAGTTTGAGCCCTGGTCTGGGAGTATCCCACATTGCACGGAGCAACTAAGCCCTTGCACTAAAATTACTGAGCCTGAGCTCCAGAGCCTGGGAGCTGCAACTACGGAAGCCCACACACCCTAGAGCCCCTGCTCAACAACAAAAGAAGCCCACGCAGGGCAACTGGAGAGTAGCCCTCACTTGCTACCATGAGAGAAAAACCTTCTCAGCAAGGAAGACCCAGCACAGCCAAATTAATTAATTAAAATAAATTTTAAAAAATTAAAAGGGAATTATCATATATAAACCAAGCAAAATAAAATTCAATATGAGGCTAATGTAGTTAGCACTCATGTTGTAATCGGTGATGTTAGTGTTAATTTTTCCTGGGACTTTCAGATGCTGAAGCCAGATAGTTGTCAGTTGTATAACAGAAGAAAAGGAGAGAAACAAGTAATCATAAGTTGTTCTTTCAACTGTTTGATGATATGTTGAGAAAAAACACCAGTTGAAGTTGTGGCCAAATAAGCAAATTACATTCAACTTTTTGTTAAGCATAATGGGGTTGTAGAGATTTTCAGAATACTCTGATAGCCATGTTATTGCAAATGTCATCTTTATAATCACTGCTTTACTCATATTTACTCTGTGATGATAAGAATGTGTACTCTTAAATTTCACATTGAAAAGTAAGAGGTATTTCACTAACAAAAGAAAAGTAATAACCAATTACTTTGATATGGATATGGAAATTCTGGCATTTAGAAGTTATTACTGCTGATTTAATTTCAGTTCTAAATCTCATGAATCACTATTTAATGAAAACAATTTTTTTCTAAAGTACCTTACTTTTAACAATCACCAAAATTTAGGAAGGCAGAATGCAATTAACTAAGTTGGTGTTTTTCCAATACACTTTTATTTGTATGAAAGCAGCTTCAGAATTTTTTTTATTATGTAGTCTAAGCCCTCAGTTTTATGTTTTGTTTTGATCAAGAAATATGGACACTGGTGCACCCTAAATATTACATTAAATGCATTAGATTGAAATTCCATAAAAGTTTTCCAGATAAGAAATCTGTTAGATATAAATTTTATATTAGAATCTGTTGAGTATCTATTGCTTTTATTAAACACTACCTAAGTAAACAACAATGTACTTATTTTCACCTTGTTAGAAGAAACAATCTACCAGAAGTTAATTTGGTAGGAAGAGAATTCTATAATAGTTAGAACTTCACACAGGGGTTCTAATTGAATTTAGCTGGAGCAAGACTAATGCACTCTTTTAGCAGATCTGAGTTGTTTCTTGACTCTAAGGAACATTCCTTTACTCTTCTGCTCTTGCCTGGGATTATAAAAGTGAGAACGGCACAGATTACAAAAACAGCTTCTGCCTTTCTACTGGTAGTATCAGTTTCCAGTAGGGAGGTTAGGTGATTATTGAGGCAGTGATAGAAGTGATTGTCCATGTTCTGTGAGCTCATGATGCTGCATGCAGGTAACAATTGTGATCTTGACAGTTATTTGCCCCTGTTAAAAGAAGCTTTCTAACAAAAAGGGTCTATAGAGCTGCTTGAGCCCTGCTAGCATAAATAATATCACTGGGGCCAACCATTGAAGCTAAAGTAGAGCAGGTGCCATCAATAATCCATGTTTTGTATTTGCACACGGGATACTCTCTTATGTCCCAATGACAGTATCCTGGACATATGTATTATACATATATTCACTCATTTGTTCATGCATTGGCCTAGAATTTATTGCCTACCACTCTGTGTTAGGAACTGCGCTAGAAATACAAAATATAATGAGACAGCGTTCCAGTCCTCATTTGTTCACAGTAAAATTGATAGAGACAGATGTATGAAAAAAGATGAGTGCAATAAAATGTAATAGGCACTATGGTAATATTCTATATATGAGATCCAAAAGAGAAAGGCATCAACTCAATCTTGAAGGTCACTAAGTACTTTGTAAAAGCATTTGTGAATGAATGTTAAAGTTTGGAGCTCACTAGGAGGGTCATCAGTTCAGTTCAGTTCAGTTCAGTTCAGTTGCTCAGTCGTGTCGACTCTTTGCGACCCCATGAATCACATCACGTCAGGCCTCCCTGTCCATCACCAACTCCCGGAGTTCACTCAGACTCACATCCATTGAGTCAGTGATGGAGGGTCATAGCAGAGGCTAAAGGTAAGGATAGGAGTAGCGTGCCATTTTAGGTATGACTGAAGCAAAGATGCGGACAGAAGCAAGCTGAAAGCTGAAAGGTAAAGTTTGGAGGTGGAGAAGAGCCAGGACTGGGAGTCGGGTTGCTTATGTAGAAGTGATTATTATATAATCATTTGAGGTCAACAAATATTAAGACACAGATGCATCAAATACAAGCTCCCAGTAACTTTATGTATGATATCTCTTTATTTTTAAAAACTTCTATATTTAAAACATTATCAACTAACAATCAAGTCTTTGTAACTTGGTAGCAAAGAATATGGACTTTGGAAACAGATGACCTGGGTTCAAATCCCGCTATGGCACCAAATACCTCTTAGTTTTGGGGCCTACTTTCTCAATAATAAAATGGATAGTAAAATGGAGATAAATACAGAAACCAACTTTTGGAACAATTGTGAGGATTATATTATTTAATATAGTCAAACCACTTAAAAGTACAAACAGAACTTAATCGGTGCTATGTAAGGGCTAGCCAATAAAAAGGTCTTAGACTGTATTTCTCTATGGTTGATCCTTTGTGAAAGCTTATACAGCTAATAAAAGCTTTTGTCTCAGTTCCTAAAAATATTTACTTATTATATGAAAAAAAAATGCACATTCTTTAACATAGAAAAAAGAAAACAAAAATTCTTCAAAGGCTAAACCCCTTGTACATTTGCAGTCTCTTCTTTCCCTCTAGTACAGCTTATGAAAATATAATGGAAGTCTGAACATATGTATCAGTTATAATTGGATATTTCCCATCCAAAGATAAGTATACTGAAAGTCTCAAGAGTTCAACTCACCAACTTGCAGAGGTGACTGTCATGAAAATACATGTATAGTAAATGCATTCCCTTCCTGGGATTGTCGATATGGGGAATTGAATTGAGAATAGGATCAAAATACATAGAAAAGCAACCAGTCCATGTTTATGACCTGGCAGAGGTGAGAAACAGCAACCTGGGGAATAAATTAACAATACACCATTAAGCCAAAATCAATTAATGTTCAAAGGAATGCACAGCTTATGGTGCACATACTATAGGACTGTCATACTGATGAACGTACTGTATAAAATGTACAATATCTTAAAATATGATAAGTAACTAATTTCTCATGGAAAGACCCCAAGGTAGACTTGTCTCTGGGAGAAATGGTAATATAACTGATTTTCATGTATGGTTTTGACAATATATTTGATTCAAGTTCTACTTCATAAAATATTTTATCCTATAGCTCATATTTTGGTTAAAATGAAAAAAAAAAAAGTCACGAGAGTATTGGCTATATTTATGCTAGTAGAACACTACACTGAGGAAGCTTTTGCTGTTGTATTTTTTAAAGTCTATATAAAATGTTAATATTATTCAAAGATGATCCAGTCAACAGATATTTATTGAGTAGTTTCATTCTACTAGACATTGTCCTGTTTTAGTTAATCAGCGATGAATAAGATTCATGTGGGTTTTGGCAGGGAGAGCTGCAGGTTCAAAAACATAAAGAGCTGAAAGATCTTGGCATGGTTGAGTGACTAAAGTAAGCCAAGCCTGAAAGAGGAGTGTAAGAGTAGATGAAATAACGATGTCAGGCAGGAAGAAAATTTTAAGCCTCACTTTGATTTGAATCATATCCTAGAAGCAATGAGAGGGATTTTAGCTCATATATTTACTTCATCCCTTCAAAATTTCTTTGAAATGACTTAAAAATGGGAAAATAATGCCAAAGCTTTAAGGAGCTGCTACACATATTTGTTGTTGTTATTGTTTGTTCAGTTGCTCAATTCTATCCGACTCTTTGTGACCCCATGGACTGCAGCATGCCAGGCTCCCTGTCCTTCATCAACTCCCAGAGCATGATCAAACTCATGTCCATTGAGTCAGTGATACCATCCAACTATCTCGTCCTCTATCATCCCCTTCTCCTCCTACCTTCAACCTTTCCCAGCATCAGGGTCTTTTCCAATGAGCCAGCTCTCTGCATCATGTGGCCAAAGTATTGGAGCTTCAGCCTCAGGATCAATCCCACCAGTGAATATTCAAGACTGATTTCCTTTAGGATTGACTGGTTTGATGGCCTTGCAGTCCAAGGGACTCTCAAATGTCTTCTCCAACACCACAGTTCAAAAGCATCAATTCTACAGTACTCAGCCTTCTTTACCGTCCAACTCTCACGTCCATACATGACTACTGGAAAAACCATAGCTTTGGCTATATGGACATTTGTTGGCAAAGTGATGTCTTTGGTTATTAATATGCTGTCCAGGTTTGTCATAGCTTTTCTTTCAAGGAGCAAGTGCCTTTTAATTTCATGACTGCAGTCACCATCTGCAATGGTTTTGGAGTCTCAGAAAATAAAGTCTGTCACTGTCCATTGTTTCTTCATCTATTTGCCATGAAGTGATGGGGCAAGATGCCATGATCTTTGTCTTTTGAATGTTGAGTTTTAAGCCAGCATTTTCACTCTCCTCTTTCATCTTCATCAAGAGACTCTTTAGTTTCTCTTCGCTTTCTGCCATAAGGGTGGTGTAATCTCCATATCTCAGTTTACTGATATTTCTCCCAGCAATCTTGATTCTGGCTTGTGCTTCATCCAGCCCAGCATTTCGCATGATGTACTCTGCATATAAGTTAAATAAGCAGGGTGACAATATACAGCCTTGTTGAACTCCTTTCCAAAGTTGGAACCAGTCCATTGTTCCATGTCCAGTTCTAACTGTTGCTTCTTGACCTGCATACAGGTTTCTCAGGAGGTACATACAATGGTCTGGTATTCCCATCTCTTTAAGAACTTTCCACAGTTGTGGATCCACACAACACATATAGTAGATCATATTGTATTGTAAGAAGGAGCAAGGATGACTGGCCAAGGTTTCAACTCTGAGCTGAGAGATCATAAAACCCCATGGAGTATGTGTAGGAAGCTTTGAAATTAACCCTAGGTTCAAAGAAGGAGATGGAAACACGAGCAAGTCATGGGGCATTTCATAACTTGATGTTGAGGGCAAACTAACACCCCTGGAACTGAACCAAGTGCATTACACAGAGCAGGGGCCATCTCCACACATGGCACCTTTATATATCAACAGAAACCACTGGCAGGAATTAATGAGAGAAATGTAGAGGGACAGAGGAAGAAATAAGAGAGCAGGAGCAAAGTAAAGACTGCATTGTTGTAATAGGCCCTAATGGTCCATTCTGCTAGAGGGAAAAGCTGTGCATTGTGTGATACAACTTTGTGTCATTTACTGTCACAATAGCAAATACAGAGAGAGAAGGAAGGCTCAGTGCAGGAATTAATTCCTATTATGTCTCTGTTCTCTCCAGTAAGAGTATATCTTTTGAAACAGCAGCTTAGAACTTACACCCATAAATTTCCCAGGAATTTCTACAATATTTGCTCCACAGAAGAAGAAATTCCTGCCAATCTGCCACCACCTAGATAAAATGTTGTCTTAGAACCCTTGGCCACTCATCTGACCCCAGCAATGATCTGCCCAGGTTAATAATGCATAACACTAACCAATGAGTATATTTCTGACCTTCAAGGATCCTTCATTTCACCTTTATTGTCTTAGACATTGGATTAAAGAAATCTCTATTTATTTCTGACACAGTATCAATAGTGTAATTTCTCTGTTTTAATCTTATGGCTAAAAACCTTATATTACAATTTATCAGTTCCTTGGTGAATGTGAAGTTGACAGAATGCATCATCATTTCAATAATTATGACTCTTTTCCTTTCCTAGAGGACATGAGAGTACAGTAGTAAAGTCAGGAAAGTCTGAAACTTCAAACAATTACCCCTTAGGTATTCCTGTTTTAACCAGCTTGGGAATCATTTTATACCTAATGAATGATTAATAGAAATACAGATGTATTCTGCTTTGAGAAACACAGAATATATCACATTCAAATGTTCAGAATAGATGGTCAGCTTCATTATATTTATGGTATGCTGTTTTTAGTGAGCACCTTTAATGATTTTACATTATAATTCAATTTACCAGTAAGATTAGTTTTTCTTAACTTTGAGAATATTTGTATTCTGAAAAAGATGATAGAAAATATATAATTTACTTCTGTTTTTCACATAGAATATGCTAGAAATGAAAATAAGAAGCAAATGCTTCAAAACTCTGATTCCCCACCCCCGCCCCACAACTTTCATGTGTATAATACTGTACTGTTAGCTATATTGACAATTCTGTGTTTTAGCTTCCCAGAATGTAGTTCTCCTAAATGAACGTTTGTATTCTTTGATCAACATTTACCCATTTGCACCCTGCCCCTAGCTCTTTGCAACCACTCCTCTCTTCTCAGTTTCTCAAAGTTCAGCTTCTTAAGATTCTACATATAAGTGATATCATATCCTATCTTTGTCTAACTTATTTCCCTACATATAATACCCTCAAGCATGCCATCTATGTTGTCACAAGCAGCAGGGTTTTCTTCTTTCTCATCAATGAATATAATATCTGTCTATCTATCTGGATATCACATCTTTCTATGTATATATCACATCTTTATCCATTCCCAAACAAACACTTAAGTTGCTTTCATAGTTTGGCTGTAGTGAATAAGGCTGCAATGGACATGGAGTTACAGATATTTCTTTGAGATTCTGTTTTTATTTCCCTTGGATAAATAAATACTGAGAACAAGGATTCCTGGGTCATTTTCTGATGAACTGCCATACTATTTTCCATAGTGACTATACCAATTTACATTCCCACCAACGGTACATCTGATGTGAAGAGATGACTCATTGGAAAAGACCCTGATGCTGGGAAAGGTTGAGAGCAGAAAGACTGAGAGCACGAGACGAAGGTGGTGACAGAGGATGAGATGGATGGATGGCATCACCAACTTAATGGATATGAGTTTGAGCAAATTCTGGGATATGGTGAAGGACAGGGAAGCCTGTCATGCTGTAGTCCATGGGGTCGCAAAGAGTGAGACATGACTGAGTGACTGAACAACAATACCAATTTACATTCCCACCAAGAGTACACAATTGTTCCTTGTTCTATACATCTTTGCCCACATTTGTTGTTCCTTGTCTTTTTGATGATGCACAACTGTTCTAATAGATGTGAGATTACATATCATTGTGGACTTGATTTTCACTTCCATGGTGATTAGTGATGTGTGGAATGCCTTTTTGTATCCCCTTCACTTTGGGCTATTTGCTGTTGCTGTTTAGTCGCTAAGTCACATCCAACTCTTTGTGACCCCACGGATGGCCCATGCTAGGTTCCTCTGTCCATGGGATTTCCAAGGCAAGAAAACTGGAGTGGGTTGCCATTTCTTTTTCCAGGGGACCTTCCAAACCCAGGGACTGAACACATATCTTCTGTACTTAAAGCTAGTCTCCTTAATCTACAGATTTATCAATAATTATCACTGCTTACAGATACTTGTTTTATTAACTTTATCTCTATTCCTAAGGTACAAATTTGCCTTTGTCAGTGAAGTACAGAACAAGAATGACAACTTCTCTGTAAAGCATTTGTATTCATATAAAATATTGTGACTAAAATGATCATTCAGAAAATGAGCCTGGCATGCTACAGTCCATGGGGTTGCAAAGAGTCAGATAGAACTTAGTGACAGAGCAACAGCAACATGAATTCAGTGCTATTCACAGCCAACTCTAAGGTAGTTCACCTAGATCAGTAAGTGCCAACATCACTACCCTCAAGGACTTTTCTTACGAAAATATTATTTTTTAAGTCTCATAATTTTAAATGTACTATTTGCCAGATAGCTTTTGTATTGTTATTTTGTTCACAGAGCTTCATTACTACCACTGAGTCTATAACAGTAGGTAGGACTTGAGATTTTGTAAGGTAACTCATAGAAACAGACTTAAGGAATTTCCAGACTAATGGGTTTTAATGACTTGCTTTCCTCTTATGTATTTCATGGCAATACAGCTAAACCTTAAATATGTTTTCTATATCATTAAATGTTCTGAAACATGAAGTATTTATTTGGAAATTTTCTGAATCTTTAGACAGACAGGTGTAGTTCCTGAGTTTCCAAGAGGAAGACCTCAAGTAATGACTTATTGCCTCTTTATCTGTATAATAACTGATGATCTTTTCAAGAAATGTGCCGAAAGATCCCAAGGCTGTATCTGTGAACCAAAATTCATTACACCTGATTTATCAATGTAAAAGGTTCAGTAGGCCCAGAACAGGCCACTATGTGGAGTTTATCAAAAAGAGTGAAGGCAATTTTCCTAAATTAATAGAACAGAAGGTCATAAAACGATGGTACATAATTGCTCTGTGTACCTTACCTTGGTCTACTCTCTAATGATGACTGGATAAGTCAATTTTCATGATATTTTACTGGATTACCTTGCAGAAAGAACTAACAGTTAAATTTTCCTCTAACTTTGAGACATTACCTTTGTTAAAAAACATTAATTTATATACAAATTATTTTGAGGATTTGCCTTTTATTCAGAAGTCTTGAATTATGGCATACGATGAGCAATGTGTTGTTTTTAAATAATAGTTTTTTAAACCTCATTCTTTGATCTTTTATTTTTAAGTAGTAAAGTTTACTCTGTAAAATCAAGAGACCATTTTCTTTCATTATAGTCATGTCCTACCAATCTTACATGTTAGCTGAAAAGTTTACTTTCACTCTATTTCAGTCCACTTTTTGAGGAATGTAATTGTAATAAGGGAACGATTCCATAGAGACACTTGATGTTGTAAATAATTTAGAAAAGCATACTTTTTGTATGTGCTTTTGGCAAAAAGACATGTAAAATTCCATTCTTATGTTAATACATCTTTTAAGATTCAGAAACCAATAACAGGCTTAGAATAAAAATAAAAATAAAAAAATTCAAACTTAATTATTTGATTAAAAGTCAGAAACATAACATTTAAAATCTCTTTATGATATACATCAGAAAAGAAATGCTAGAAAAATACATATAGTGACCATCATTCAGAATCAGGGAAAAGTTTTATAGAAAATGAAGTATCTATAGTAGCATCTATGTCTAACCAGAATGCTTAAAATCAGTGGCAAGTTATTACTTTAAGATCCATACTAAGTCTAAAAATATGTGATCTAAGCTCATCTTTACCTTCCATCTAACTAGTTTTCCTATTTCCTTATATTACAGCCAGAGGAATGTCTAGAACATAGCTTTCTAAAAGAAACATAATATGAGCAATATAAATTATTTTAAATTTACTGTTAGCTATGCTAAAAAGGGCAAAAATATCACATTAAAAAAGAAAAACAAAGTGACCTTAATTTTAATAGCATATTTAAACCAATCTAATAAGTATATAAAACAACATATGGAAAATATTGTGATTTCTACATGTAGTCACTATAGCTACATATATTACATACACTACATACACACACATTACATACACATACATACAGCTGCATACACTACAGCTATATACATTTCATATTATTTTCTGCAAAGGAAGGCTTTGAAATCTAGGGTATATTTAAAACTTACAGTATATCTCAATTTGGATTTTCAATTGTCCCATAAAAGGATAAAGCTATGTTTTACCCTGTGAGTTAATTTTCTAGTGCTATACTATATAAAAGTATATACTATATAAAAGTATCAGAGACTGTGTGGCCTAAACAATATGAAAATTTGTTTTCTTATAGATCTGGGAGCTAGACATTTAAGATCAAAGTGTTAGGAGAATTGCTTTGAGTCTGAGTTCTCTTGTTGCTCTGTAGATACCTGTCCTCTCCTTATGTCTTCACTTGATTCCCCCTCCATAATGTGTCTGTGTTCTATTCTCCTCTTCTTATAAGGACACCAGTCATCTTGGATTAGGGCTCACACATATGATCGTCAGAGAAGGCAATGCAACCCACTCCAGTACTCTTGCCTGGAAAATCACATGGGCAGAGGAGCAGTCCATGGGGTTGCGAAGAGTCGACACAACTCAGCGACTTCCCTTTCACTTTTCACTTTCGTGTATTGGAGAAGGAAATGGCAACCCACTCCAGTGTTCTTGCCTGGAGAATCCCAGGGACAGCGGAGCCTGGTGGGCTGCAGTCTATGGGGTCGCACAGAGTCGGACACGACTGAAGTGACTTAGCAGCAGCAGCAGCAGCATATGATCTTACTGTAACTTAATTGCCTCCTTCAAGATCCTGTCACCAAATACAGTTCACGTATGTTGGTGCTAGGGGTTGGAATTTTAGTATATGCGTTTTAGAAGGACATAATACAGCTCATAACACACAGCTTCACTTTTATATTGTCATTAAAATTAATTAAAATTTTAGTTTATCATGCTAGACACATTTCAAGTGCATTTTTGCTAAATAAAAGTATTCTACATAAACATAATTTTTAAACAACTGTCAAATTCTGAACACATACACACACACTCACATGCTTTCTTCTCATCAGAGGCTATTTATGCACATCATCTCTTTATAAAATCCTTCATGCCAGCTCAAATGGGCATTCAAGTATGAATCATTGTTTTTAAAAAGTCAATGACCGCTTTTGTGAGTTGAACGATTTCTTTTACAATTTTGCTATTAGGAAAACTATTCACTATATCCATTTTTATGTTTTGTATGACTGTTTTCCACTGTTCTTTTACTAAACAAATTAAAATAAGAAGTTATATTTTTTCTAGTAGCTTAGTATTTCCATGCTATATTTATACTTGATAACAGCTATAAAACATTTATATTAGCTTTATATATTTTGTTACATTTTCTCTAGATATTTCTACTCAGTGTTAAAAAAAATCACATAATTAAACAGATATAAAGTTATTACTCCTTATAATCACTCTGTACATATTGAAGCTATATTAAAAACACTGTGTCCCCTTTTGTACAGCAATCAGTAGCAGAATATGTCACCCTGGAATATGCTGGTTTGATATATTATTTTCATCTGTAAGCATTTAAAAGGGCTTTCTGGGTGGCTCATTGATAAAGAACTTGTCTGCCAATGCAGGAGATGCAGCTTTGATCCCTGAGGTGGAAAGATCCCCCAGAAAAGAAAATGGCAACCCACTCCAGTATTCTTGCCTGGGAATCCCATAGACAGAGGAGCCTGGCAGGCTATGGTCCATGGGATTTCAAAAGAGTCAGATACCACTGAACCACTAATCAACAAAGTACTTAAAAATTAGCAAATGGAAGCAGAAGCTTTCTCTGAAGAATGCCTATTATCTGCCTAAAGGTACATCTTTCAAATGAAACTCAACTGTCCAAAATCTCCCTGGAAATTTCATCAGCCAGGAAAGACTAACTCTCATCATGGGAGAAGAAGCTATCAGTTGATACCACATCCAAGCATGATGCTGCTAAGTCACTTCAGTTGTGTCTGACTCTGTGCAACCCCATAGACGGCAACCCACCAGGCTCCCCCATCCCTGGGATTCTCCAGGCAAGAACACTGGAGTGGGTTGCCATTGCCTTCTCCAATGCATGAAAGTGAAAAGTGAAAGTGAAGTCGCTCAGTCGTGTCCGACTCTTAGCAACCCCATGGACTGCAGCCTACCAGGCTCCTCCGTCCATGGGATTTTCCAGGCAAGAATACTGGAGTGGGGTGCCATTGCCTTCTCCGTTACAGGTTCTACACGGGCCTCAATCTCTTCCTGAGGCCACGTCTCCTCCATAGTACTAGAAGCACATTTGCTGAGTCTCCTTTATAGAGATTCTACTGCTGCTGCTGCTGCTGCTGCTAAGTCGCTTCAGTCGTGTCCGACTCTGTGCGACCCCATAGACGGCAGCCCATCAGGCTCCACCATCCCTGGGATTCTCCAGGCAAGAACACTGGAGTGGGTTGCCATTTACTTCTCCAATGCATGAAAGTGAAAAGTGAAAGTGAAGTCGCTCAGTTGTGTCCGACTCTTAGCGACCCCATGGACTGCAGCCTACTGGGCTCCTCTGTCCATGGGATTTTCCAGGCAAGAGTACTGGAGTGGGGTGTCATTGCCTTCTCTGTATAGAGATTCTAAGATATACTTTTTTTTTGGAACATATGGAAATATGTCTTTCAATAAGTCATGATAAAAAGTTTAATATTGTTGTTGGTAGCAGTGCAATGAAAGACCAGAGGTAATGAGGAAATGTGTCACTAAGAGAAGTGATGGCTCAGATGATGGAACACTGACAGGACAGGCAACATCAGGTACTGTAAATAGGTTGTAGACACTGGATATCTGCTCTAGGATGGAGCCAGAGAAGGGACAGGGGATGAGCTTGGTTCTACTTTCCTACATGGCTCCTACATAAGGAGACTGCTTTCTGACATAGTCACGTTAAAATCCTAGTTCCAGAGGTTTCTACACACCAAATTACATCAAAATCAAAACAAAACATAAATATCTGGTTAAATGAATAAAGGATAGATAGGTTAACTTTTCGTTCCAACTTTAATAAAATATTTAAAGATTGTAGGTAAAAGTATCATATCACCTTTCGGAGTATGTTACCAATTACAGATTGTCTGGAAAATGATATGCCTTGTTGCTTCCTTATTGTAGTCATTCTTTCCACCATTTCTCTGTCTCTAGTATTGCTGTTGTTGTTTAGTCTCGCTCAATCCTGTCTGACTCTTTTGTAACCTCATAGATGGTAGCCCACCAGGCTCGTTGGTCCATGGAATTTCCCAGGCAAGAATACTGTAGTAGGTTGCCATTCCCTTCTCCAGGGGATCTTCCCAGTGTGATTGAACCCACATTTCCTGCATTGGCAGTTGGATTCTTTACCTCTGAGGCACCAGTTAAGTCTATATGTAGTGTACACACTTTTTAAAAGTCACTTAAGAATGTTAGTAAAGAACACAAAGATTTTACATTGTGTCTACAAAAACCAACCATTCTCCTCTGAAGAAAACACTTGTAATAGGCTGACATATACTATATTTTGGGAGAAGGCAATGGCACCCCACTCCAGTACTATTGCCCGGAAAATCCCATGGATGGAGGAGCCTGGTGGGCTGCAGTCCATGGGGTCGCTAAGAGTCAGACACGACTGAGCGACTTCACTTTCACTTTTCACTTTCGTGCATTGGAGAAGGAAATGGCAACCCACTCCAGTGTTCTTGCCTGGAGAATCCCATGGATGGAGAAGCCTGGTAGGCTGCAGTCCATGGGGTCCCACAGAGTGGGACACGACTGAAGCCACTTAGCAGCAGCAGCAGCATACTATATTTTAAAGCTTCAATTTTAAATGTATATTCAGCTGGGATAGAATCATTTTAGGGATGAAACATAGTGCATCTGGCATGGAGAAAGAGGGAATTTCCTATTATGAGAGAAATAAAAAAGTATTTTATACAGTAAATATGATTGTCCTACATTAAATATAAGGTATTCTTAAAAAAAAAAAACTTGCTCTATTATTAAAATTCACTGTAATGTTACAGTGGTTTTATCATGTTATTTTTCTTTTCACTTATATTTTTGTTATAATTCATAATCTTTGAAATAAACTGCAAGTAGCTTCCTCTGAACACTGATTTTGTCCCCATATGTAAAATAGATGTGTTTGCTTCTGGGTATATTTTACATTTAAAAATAAATGTCATTGATATGTCAATAGAGCATTTATTTCTTTAAAACTGAGAACCATTCAATTCATGTCTTTAACCTAAGGGATATTTCTCTTAATGGCTACCCACTCCAATATTCTTGCCTGGAGAACCCCAGGGACAGAGGAGCCTGGTGGACTGCCGTCTATGGGGTCTCACAGAGTCGGACACAACTGAAGCGACTTAGCAGCAGCAGGAGCAGAGAGAGCAAAGACTTCCAGGTGTAGTACCATTTCTAAAGAGCTGATTACAAGTGGAATAGGTGAATGACAATGCACAGCAATCTAAGGCATACCGGTGTTTGCCAAGCATTTGCCACTTTGATCCATAAAATTTGATCAAAAACAATCTGCTGACTTTTCTGACTCTATTAGTCCAGTTTTAAAATTCAAATATCTATATTTCAACTAACTTTAAATAGAGAAAAATAAATTTGTATCTAATTGTACATGTGTAGAAAAGAAGGAACAACATTAAACAGATAAATAAGGAAGAAAGTGTACTTAAGTTACAGAAAGCTGTGACCTGAAGTATCTCTGAAAATAGTATCTTTAAAAAATAGTTTATGTAAAGTATTATATATACCTAGAAGACTGTACATTCTTTGACATTTTGACAATTATGTCAAGGAAATTCAACATCTTTTTCTCAGAAATTTTGGGAAAATAGCCATCAATAGGGATGCTCTTATGGAATTTAAACCAAATGTATATACACTCTGTATTTTCATTTTGTAAGGAAATGATTGCTAATCACTATTCTCTTTTAACATTTAATTCTTTTGAAAACACTGATTTACACTTTGTTGTGCAAATGTATTATCTCCCTACCTATCAATTTTTTTCTTGAACATTCTTTTATATACTACAGCTTCACATCAGAATCCCACATATAATCAAAACATTTTATGTATATCCCCTTTTGGGTTTCAGATAACTTGGGTAAAGTCAAGAACCCATGAAGATAAGGCCTTTAGTCAAAGAATGACATTATAGGCATTTTATGGAATAACAAACTTGGGTTAATGATAATAAGGAGGCATACATATTTTGATTCTAGTTTATTCAGTGTATGAACACACACACAAAATCTATACAAAAAGTTAAGGACAGTTCTCAAAGAATCAGTTTTTGCTGTTCATTTCATACTGAGATTCCACATCTGGACGCTCAGTTCAGTTCAGTTCAGTCACTCAGTCATGTCCGACTCTTTGCAACCCCATGAATAGCAGCATGACAGGCCTCCCCGCCCATCACCAACTCCCGGAGTCTACCCAAACCCATGTGCATCGAGTCGGTGATGCCATCCAGCCATCTCATCCTCTGTTGGCCCCTTCTCCTCCTGCCCCCAATCCCTCCCAGCATTAGGGTCTTTTCCAATGAGTCAACTCTTCACATAGGTGGCCAAAGTATTGGAGTTTCAGCCTCAGCATCAGTCCTTCCAAAGAACACCCAGGACTGATCTCCTTTAGGATGGACTGGTTGGATCTCCTTGCACTCCAAGGGATTCTCAAGGGAAGTTAATTAAGGATTTTGGGGGATAGCACTAGCCAGAAGCAATTTCATTCATATAATTCTATGACCTGATGGTGTTTATGGTGATTTTATTAAATTAAAATATAAATGAGGTTAGAATCATGTTTAGATATTAATTGAAGTTCATGAGGCTAATTAAAATATTCTATGGACAACTCAAGACTAAAAAAATCTTGGCAAATTAACTATTAGGTAGTTATAAATTGACCCATTGAGGGACCTAACTGATGGAAATAGAACAAAATCAGTTTAGCAAAATGCTTATTTAACAGACATTGAATTTATATAACTAGTATTACTCTTCTTTTAATATCTAGTATAACACATTTGATAACATTACATGTTTAGAAATGTACTTTATTTTGTTCTCTTGAGTTACTCAAAAACCAAAAACATTTTTTTTTTTCAAAATATCTCTGGGCTTAATTTTTAAGATTTCCTGATGGAGAATTAAGTTCATGTATATGCTAGTGTCAAATATTACACTGTCAGAGTCAAACTGTGAAATGTTTTAGGAGGCCATTTCTAAATTCTGACAAGCTACGTGAAGCCCCAACTTACCCAAGTACTAATTAATGATATTGAACAAATTACATGTTCAAGCTGCAGTATTTTTGCAGGTCTATTGTGGATGCTGCTGCTGCTAAGTCACTTCAGTCGTGTCCGACTCTGTATGACCCCATAGACGGCAGCCCACCAGGCTCCCCCGTCCCTGGGATTCTCCAGGCAAGAACACTGGAGTGGGTTGCCATTGCCTTCTCCAATGTGTGAAAATGAAAAGTGAAAGGGAAGTCGCTCAGTCATGTCTGACTCTTAGCGACCCCATGGACTGCAGCCTACCAGGCTCCTCCACCCATGGGATTTTCCAGGCAAGAGTACTGGAGTGGGGTGCCATTGCCTTCTCCCATAAATATTATAGTATGTAGTTATTGTCTTCAATGTAGTTGCACTTGGTAAAGTACTTTCAAAGTGTTAAAAGGAGACTGTCTTCACTTATAAAGATGCTTATCTTGTACTATTCAAACTAGGAATGATATTTTGGGTGTAGTTCTCTAGGAAATAGCAACAAATCAGTAAAAATGAATTATGAAAATAAAAAAAAGGAAGAAAGTCACAATACTTTTGAAACATAATCCCCTTTAAGAATATTTATTAGTGTGAAATTCTTGATTATTTTTTCACTGACAATTATTCAGTATACATACTAAACAAAGTATATCTAAAGCGGCTTACCTTAAAATTACATTGGAGGAAATTTTCTAAAGTGAAAAAATTTTAGAGTGTATACAAGTATTATGTTATATGAAATTTTCAATTATGTAAATTTAATATTTAATTCCTTATAGATGGTTTATACATTATTTTATGCAAAGATGATATTGCATTTTCTTCCATATTTCACTGATGTTGCTAAAATTTCTTTTTAGATATTAAAGTTTCACATCAAATTTTAATGACCTATAATAATTTTGCTGAACCACTCTTCATGTTTTGATGTCTAAGTTTGACTTATTTATAGGAGATTTAGAAGTCTTTCATTAAGAATAATACCATCAACCTTAATTTTAAGTGCTTAGAATTTGTGGTATTTAAAGGTATTTTCCACATCTACTGATAATATTTGTTGTGGTGTTTTTTCTATATCATTTTTTTTTATCATACACTCTATGGTAAGGACACAACTTTCTTTGTATACTTGTAGATTACTTTATACCGGAGAAGGCAATGGCAAGACACTCCAGTACTCTTACCTAGAAAATGTCATGGACAGAGGAGCCTGGTAGGCTGCAGTCCATGGGGTCGCTACCATTAGGACACGACTGAGTGACTTCACTTTCACTTTTCACTTTCATGCATTAGGGAATGGCAACCCACTCCAGTGTTCTTGCCTGGAGAATCCCAGGGACAGGGGAGCCTGGTGGGCTGCCGTCTATGGGGTCGCACAGAGTCGGACACGACTGATGCGACTTAGCAGCAGCAGCAGTAGCAGATTACTTTATCTTCTTTTTTTTTTTTTTTATTTTATTTTTAAACTTTACATAATTGTATTAGTTTTGCCAAATATCAAAATGAATCCATCACAGGTATACATGTGCTCCGCATCTTGAACCCTCCTCCCTCCTCCCTCCCCATACCATCCCTCTGGGTCGTCCCAGTGCACTAGCCCCAAGCATCCAGTATCGTGCATTGAACCTGAACTGGCATCTCGTTTCATACATGATACTTTACATGTTTCAATGCCATTCTCCCAAATCTTCCCACCCTCTCCCTCTCCCACAGAGTCCATAAGACTGTTCCATACATCAGTGTCTCTTTTGCTGTCTTGTACACAGGGTTATTGTTATCATCTTTCTAAATTCCATATATATGCATTAGTATACTGTATTGGTGTTTTTCCTTCTGGCTTACTTCACTCTGTATAATAGGCTCCAATTTCATCCACCTCATTAGAACTGATTCAAATGAATTCTTTTTAATGGCTGAGTAATACTCCATTGTGTATATGTACCACAGCTTTCTTATCCATTCATCTGCTGATGGACATCTAGGTTGCTTCCATGTCCTGGCTATTATAAACAGTGCTGCGATGAACATTGGGGTACATGTGTCTCTTTCCCTTCTGGTTTCCTCAGTGTGTATGCCCAGCAGTGGGATTGCTGGATCATAAGGCAGTTCTATTTCCAGTTTTTTAAGGAATCTCCACACTGTTCTCCATAGTGGCTGTACTAGTTTGCATTCCCACCAACAGTGTAAGAGGGTTCCCTTTTCTCCACACCCTCTCCAACATTTATTATTTGTAGACTTTTGGATCGCAGCCATTCTGACTAGTGTGAAATGGTACCTCATAGTGGTCTTGATTTGCATTTCTCTTCTTTATAGAACAAAATTATTTCTATTAAAAATAATGACAAATTCTTATACTCTAGTAGAGAAAGATCAGAATGAGAAATTAATAAAATAATCTTATTTGCCATTGCAACAAAAATGAATGAAATACCCAGGAAAAAACCTACCTAAGGAGGCAAAATACCTGTACACAGAAAACTATACGGTACTGATGAAATAAATCAAAGATTACACAAACAGATGGAGAGATATACCATGTTCTTGGATTGGAAGAATCAATATTGTTCAAATTACTATACTACCCAAAAAAATATACAGATTCAATGCAAACCCTATCAAATTACCACTGGCATTTCTCACAGAATTAGAAGAAAAAATTTTGCAATTTGTATGGAAACACAAAAGATCCCAAATAACCAAAGCAATCTTGAGAAAACAAAACAGAGCTGGAGGATCAGGCTCCCTGACTTCAGATTATACTACAAAGCTACAGTAATTAAGACAGTGTGGCACTGGCACAAAAACAGAAATGTTGATCATTGGAATAGGATAGATAGCCCAGAGATAAACCCATGCATCTATGGCTCCCTAATCCATGACAAAGGAGGCAAGAATATACAATAGAGAAAAGACAGTCTATTCAGTAAGTGCTGCTGGAAAAACTGGACAGTTACATGTAAAAGAATGAAACTAGGACACTCCTTAACATCATACACAAAAAGAAACTCCAAACATATTAAAGACCTAAATGTAAGGCCAGACACTATAAAATTTAGAGGAGAACATAGGCAGAACACTCTTTAATGTAAATCACAGCTGACCTTTTTTGACCTAGCTCCTAGAGTAATGAAGATAAAAATAAGCAAATAGGACCTTAATTAAACTTAAAACCTTTGCACAGCAAAGAAAACAATAAACAAGATGAAAAGACAATCCACAGGATGGGATAAAATATTTGCAAGTGAAGCAACTAACAAATGATTTATTTCCAAAATATACAAACACTGCATATAGCTCAATATCAAAAAACACAACAATACAATCAAAAAATGAGCAGAAGACCTAAATAGAGTTTCCTTCAAAAAAGACATACAGAATGCCATGAGGTACATTAAAGATGTTCAGCATCACTAATTATTAGAGAAATGCAAATCAAAACTACAATGAGGTACCATCTCACATTAATCAGAATAGACATCATTATAAAATCTGTAAATAATAAATGCTGCAGAGGGTATGGAGAAAAGGGAGCCTTCTTATCTTGTTGGTGGAATGTAAATGGTATGGAGGTTTCTTAAAAAACTAAAAGTAGAATGACCATCAGTTCAGTTCAGTTCAGTCGCTCAGTCATGTCCGACTCTTTGTGACCCCATGAATCGCAGCACACCAGGCCTCCCTGTCCATCACCAACACCCGGAGTTCACTCAGACTCACATCCATCGAGTCATCCAGCCACCCAGCCATCTCATCCTCTGTCGTCCCCTTCTCCTCCTGCCCCCAATCCCTCCCAGCATCAGAGTCTTTTCCAATGAGTCAACTCTTCACATGAGGTGATACTGGAGTTTCAGCTTTAGCATCATTCCTTCCAAAGAACACCCAGGGCTGATCTCCTTTAGAATGGACTGGTTGGACCTCCTTGCAGTCCAAAGGACTCTCAAGAGTCCTCTCCAACACCGCAGTTCAAAAGCATCAATTATTTGGCACTCAGCTTTCTTCACAGTCCAACCCAGCAATTCCACTCCTGGGCATACATCTGGAGAAAACCATAATTCCAAAAGATACTTGCACCCCAACATTTATTGCAGCACCATTTACAATAACAGGACAGGAAAGCAACCTAAATGTCCATCAACAGAGGAATGGGATGGAATATCTCTCAACCATAAAAAGAACGGGCATATGCCATTTTCAGAGATATCAATAGACTTAGAGACTATCACAGAGAGTGAAGTAAGTCAGAAATAGAAAAATAAGTATAGATGTGGAATCTAGAAAGATGGTGCAGATGAACCTATTTGCAAAACAGAAATAGAAACACAGAAGTAGAGGACAAATATATGGACACTGAGGGGTGAGGATGATGGTGGGATGGATTGGGAGATTGGAATTGACGTATGTACACTACTATATGTGGACCAGATGGCTGGCGCTGTGCTGCACTGTTCTTAATACTGGAGTGGGTTGCCATGCCCTCCTCCAGGGGGTCATCCCAATCCAGGGATCAAACCCAGGTCTCAGAACCACCAGGTAAGCCCATGAATACTGGAGTAGTTATCCTAGCCCTCTCCAGAGTATCTTCCCAACCCAGAAATTGAACCAAGTTCTCTTGCATTGCAGGCAGATTCTTCACAGCTGAGGTACCAGGGCTGGTGAGGGCCTACTGCACAGAACATGGAGTTAAAGTGAACAATTTGCTTGTTTTTAAGTTAGGCTTAAAAATGCATTCGGATATACAGTAGGTGCAGACAAATGCTGGTGGATTCCACTTATAATAACCTAGTCAAATTCATAGAGTCAGAAAATACACTTGTAGATGCCAGGGTAGAGGATTAGTGTTGGGGAGGGGGTTTGGGAAGTTAGTGTTTAATGGGAACAAAGTTTCAGTTTAGGAAGGTGAACGATTTGGGGGATGGATGATAGCAATTCAGAAGAGTTGCCCAACAATGAGAATGTACTTACTACCCCTAACTGTACTGTTAAATGTGGTTAAAATAGTATGTTTTATATTATGTAACTTTTACCACAGTAAAAAATAAATTAAAAATAAATAAAAATAATGATGAATTATTGATATATTGAGAGTGGGTGTTAGATGTTCTTAACCTAAACACAAAAATTAATTATGTGAGGTGCTGAATGTGTTAACTAATCTTATTGTGGTAATCATTTTGCAATATATTTATATACATAGTGTATATATATACACACACACGTTTGCAATATATACATATATATACATAATGTCTCAAATTATCACATTGTCTCCTTAAATTTACACAATGTTATGCATCAGCTGGATTTCAATGGAGCTAAAAAGTAAAATAAACTTGTTTTAACTATGTAAGTAAAAGGCTGACAGGATGAGAGTGTAAACAACAATTCCACAGTCTATAAAATAACCAAGTACAACTTAAAAATAATATTACAAAAAATGAAGAATTACAGAGATGGTTTGAAAAGCAGGTCAGTCACAGCAGCAAAGAAGATATTTAAATGGGAAGAAATATTTTTGCAATACAAAATATGCAATTAGAAAATACCCAGAGTGAAGCATACAGAAGAAAAAAAAAGGATATAAATATAAATATAATATATATTTATTTAATATATATTTAATAAATATAAATATAAAAGATATATGAGATCCAGAAGATAACCATCAGAGTTCAAGTAATTTTAGTGCTAGAAAAAGGAAAACAGGTAATACAAGGGGAGTAATAGAAGACATGTAAGCTAAAGACACTGAAAAATTAATGAAAGGGGCAAGAAAACCTATCAGAATTATTTTTTAAAAAGATTACACATGGAAATATCATTTAAAAAATACCTGAAAACCAAAGAGAAAAACATAAAAACACGAATTTTAAAAATCATCTAATATACAGTATTATTAAGAGAGCTATTTGCCAACAGGAATGAGGGAACATTAAATCCAACAATTAAAAGCTTTGAAGATATTGAAAGAAACATCTATGTAAAACTCTAAATTGTAGAAAATACACTTCAGAACTGAAGTCAAAGTGAAGACAACTTTAGACTCATGGGACTTGGGAGTTTATACTCATTAGAACAAAATTTCCAAAATATTCTGAAAAAATATCAAAGCAGAAAGAAAATTATTCCACAAGGAAGCGTGATATCTCAGGAAGAGATATCATTTCATATTAAAATGCATGAGAACAATAACATAAACCTCATGTGTAGTCAGGTGGAGGAGTTAAATATTGTAAGGTGTATAGATTGTCTCAGCAGTAGTAAAGGCAGTCAGTCCCTCAGTCCTGTCTGACTCTGCGACCCCACAGACTGTAGCCTGCCAGTCTCCTTTGTCCATGGGATTCTCCAGGCAAGAATTCTGGAGTGCATTGCCATACCCTCCTCCAGAAGATCTTCTCAGTCCGGGGATTGAACCCTGGTCTCCAGCATTGCAGGCAGATTCTTTACCATTTGAGCCACAGGGAAGTCCTATGAGAATAAAGGCAGGGCATTCCATAAAATGAAAGAGTGAATCCAATCATAAAATAGAATTGTATCAATCAATTACACACCCTCAAGTTATACAAAGCTAAAATTGACAGAACTGAGAGATAAATTTAAAATCATAATTAAATATTTAGCCTAGCTTTCTAAGTAAATAACAGAAAAAGACAAAAATTCAGCAAAGACGCAGTGCTTGAAAAGCATAGCTAGATGCTGATTTAGCTTCCGAGATCCACAATTGCTTGTGGTAGACAAAATAATGGAACTCTCCAGGTGGCACAGTGGTAAAGAAGGTGCCTGCAATTCAAGAGACACCAGAGACATGGGTATGATCCCTGGGTTGGGAAGATCCCCTGGAGAAGGAAATAGCAACTCACTCCAATATTCTTGCCTGGGAAATTCCATAGCCAGAGGAGCCTGAAGGGCTACAGTCTATGGGGTTGCAAACAAGTCAGACAAGACTTAGCAACTATGCAACAAAGTAATACAGAATAATATCTCACAAGATATCCATGCCTAAATCACCAGAATCTGAATCTGTTACCTGATATTGGAAAACATTCTGATAAAAGCTATCTACAAATATCTACACAAAATATAAAGCTTAATTTTGTGCAAAGAGTTGGATACAACTGAGTGACTGAGCACCCAAAAAGCATGATTGTGTACAAAGAAATGTGAAAAGAAGGAATGAACAGCCTTCATACGTGATAAGGCAGATAATTAGGTCCCTGGATACACAACATATAAAAGTCAAATATATTCCAATGCATTCCACATGTTAGATGTGTTTTATGATAACAAAAGCTGTCAATAAAACAAATGAAAATATATGACTTGTAAATAAAACTCTTTATAGATATTATTGAGAAAAAAATTTTAAAGGCCTAATTAAATTACTGGTATACTTTATTAATGAGTTAGGAGACTAAATAGCATAAAGATGCCAGTATGCCAAGGTTGATATAGAGAATAAATTGGATTCTTGTCAATATCATAGCACTATTTGTGCAAGTTGATAAATTTATTTAAAAATATATATAGAAGGCAAAGAACCAAAAATCACCTGATTAATCCTGCATAAGAAAAACTCATATACACTCTCAGATACTAAGGTCTACTATCAAAGTGTTTTTGGACAATATGTTATTGGCATGAGAAGAAGCAAATACAAAAGGCACAGGATAGAGACTGTAAAGAGATCATTACTTCTATGATCACCTGATTCTTAAGAAAATTGCTATTACACATTAAAATGGAAAAGTATGATTATTTTAATACATGGTAATGCAAAAACTCAATATTCAAATAGAAAAAAGTTATTCCCATCTAATGATCACACAATACATAAAAACCAATCTCAGATAGACTGTACATTTGAGTGTGAATGGTAAAGCAATAAAGCTTACAGAAGATAACAAGGAGAACATCTTTATGACATGGTTTCTACTGTTCAGTCACTCAATCATGTCCAACTCTTTGTGACCCATGGACTGCAGACACGCCAGGCTTCCCTGTCCTTCACCATCTCCTGGAGCTTGCTCAGACTCATGTCCATTGAGTCAGTGATGCCATCCAACCATCTCATCCTCTGTCATCCCCTTCTCCTCCTGCCTTCAATCTTTACCAGCATTAGGGTCTTTTCCAGTGAGTCAGCTCTTCACATAAGATGGCCCAAATATTGGAGCTTCAGCTTCAGCATCAGTTCTTCCAATGAATATTCAGGGTTGATTTCCTTTAGAATTGACTAGTTTGATCTCCTTGCATTCCAAGGGACTCTCAAGGGTTTTCTCCAACACTGCAGTTCAAAAGCATTAATTCTTCGGTGCTCAGCCTTCTTTATGGTCCAACTCTCACATCCATATATGAATACTGGAAAACCGTATCTTTGACTATACAGATCTTTGTCACAAATTAATGTCTCCGCTTTTTAATATGGCATGCAGGTTTGTCATAGCTTTTCTTCCAAGGAGCACTGATTAAATCAGTCCCAAGATTTGCTAACCATAAAAGTAAAATATTGATACATGAGATGGCAATAAAATTAAAACTTTATGTCCAATAAAATTAAGAGAATGAAAACTATATGTGATATGTATACCAACATATATAAGGCACTTACTTATTCATAATACATAAAGAATACCTACAAATTAATAAGAAAAAGACAATTCAGTTTATAAAAGATATGTAGGGTAGTGTGGATATGACTTAAAAATAATTTTACTAAAGAAATCATGGTCAATTAATATATTAAAAGGTGTCAGCATAATTAATTAACATCAGTAATAAACATATTAAACCCATGATATGATACAAGTATATACCAACAGAATGGCAGGATGATCAAAATGAAAACACAGACTATGTCAAGTACTAGATTTTTCAATTCATTAATTTCTATTTTTAAATCATCCTTCTTGTTCCTGGTTCCCAATATTTATCTTAACTTTCTCTCTCTAATTATTGATGTTACACATGTAGCTCAATAATTGTTATTATTCTTTTCTTTCCAAATAGTAGCATTTAAGGCTGTATTTCTGAAAGTTCTAATTTAACTAAATTTCCAATAATTTGATAGGTATTATTTTTATTTACTTTCAGTCTTTAAAATATTTACTATAATTTTTCCTTTTATTCTTTTATTTATGAGTTATTTAGCTGTTTACTGTTTAAAGTTTCAACTTCACTGGGATTTTTCTTGGTATCTTTTATCTTTTTCCAAAATAAAAGAAAATATGGAGTATATAATACCAATTCTATTTAGAATTATTATAAATTCTTGAAGAGATTGAACTTTTAAACATTACTTATTTATCCTTTGTATTTTTTACACTTTAAAATCTATCTTAGACTGCATTCCACATATATGAATATATAGAGTATACAGATACGATAATCACTTATACTGTACTTTATGTTCACTTTGTTTTCTCTTTGCTTCCTTGTCATTACTGCCATCTACTAGTGACTGTAAGGTAACATCACTTATAAGACACACCCTAACTTCAGCTGTTAACATGTGACAAATGTTGTAGTCCAGTTATGTGTGGTTTTCAGCAGTTGTTGTGTGTGTGTTTTAATACACTTGTTGACTAATGACAATGTTCTTTTACAGTGAGCTTGTTTAGCAGTCTTGCAATCTGAATTTGTGAAACGGAGGGCGTTTACTACTGGAACTCAGCATAGTTGGGTTTAAGAGTATGTTCCTTGGGAGAAGAGTTTTGCTGATTCTGAAAGTTCTATCCTGTTTCTGATATTTTTTTGCTTGAAAAGTCAGAAATATGGTGTAGAAAAGGATTGGCATTAGGAAAACAATGAACTTTCTAAATTCACATTGTGAATTAAGGGGAGCCTGTGTATAGTTTAGGAAATTGATATTTACTCTAAAAATTATTGTTGACTAAATTTTGAGCATTATGAAACAGAAATTCTATGACATTATGTATCAGTTCAGTAACTCAATTGTGTCCAACTCTTTGCAACCCCGTGAATTGCAGCATGCTACGCTTCCCTGTCTATCACCACGTCCTGGAGCTTGCTCAAACTCATGTCCATTGAGTTGGTGATGCCATCCAACCATCTCATCCTCTGTCGTCCCCTTTTCTTCCCGCCTTCAATCTTTCCCAGCAACAGGGATTTTTCCAAAGTGCCAGTTCTTCGCATCAGGTAGCCAAAGTATTGGAGCTTCAGCTTCAGCATCAGTCTTTCCAATGAATATTCAGGACTGATTTCCTTTAGGATTGACTGATTTGATCTTCTTGCAGTCCAAGGGACTCTCAAGAGTCTTCTGCAACACCATAGTCCAAAAGCATCAGTTCTTCAGCTTCAGCTTTCTTTATTGTCCAACTTTCACATTCATACATGACTACTGGGAAAACCATAGCCCTGATTATACAGACTTTTGTCAGCCAAGTAATGTCTCTGCTTTTTAGCATGCTGTCTAGGTTTGTCATAGCTTTTGTTCTAAGGAGCAAGCATCTTTTAATTTCATGGCTGATATTATGTATACCAGTAACATTTTTGAATCAAAATAACTTATTAAAAGATTTATTTGAGTGTAGTTGATTTACAATGTTATGTTAATTTCAGGTTTCAAAATATCTTAAATGAAGTAGAAGAACGTATATGGCTTTATGATTACAGAATTACATGAACATAGTAAAAACTGTTAACTGATAAAAGAGGTTTGCAACGCTATTTTATGGATTTTTGTGGGTTTTTCCCCTCTATTATCTATAATAATTTCTATATTAATTCTAACTAAATACTCTGTCAAATATGTTAAAATATTCTCCATGTTTACTTTGTAGATCTGTCAATTTTTTGGAACATTAAAAGGGTGAAGAATATACTGTTTATGGTTTTACCTTCTGTGGTTTTTCCTTTGTGGGGATGATTAATAATATATGATCACAGTTAGTGTAAGCTACAAGTTGCTGAGTAATAGTTTTAATGATCATTTTGCATTAAAAGTCATATTTTTCCTCTTTAGAAAAGAAAATTCCATTACAATATTTAAGTCCATTAAAAAACATTGAGGGATATTTTTACATATAATAAAAACATTTTAGTGGAGAAGTTTTCCATGAGCTTCAGCAGATATACACATGTGCAACTTCGAGCAAGTAGAGATACAGAATATGGTCATCAGTCTCAAAGAGTTCATAGCTGGGCTTTTGTAGTAAATTCTTCCCAAGATCACTGGCCCCAGAGAACCACGAATCAGCTTCTTTCACTATTGATTATTTTTTTCCTATTCTACAGTTTGAAATTAATGGAATCATAAAATATCTAGTTTTTTGTGCTTGGCAGCTTTTGCTCAGCATGACGTTTTGGAGACTCATCCATTTTGTTGCTTGTATATCCATTCTGTTCCTTCTTGTACTGTTCAGTCCTGTCCCTTTGTGTGTATTCACCTCTTGATGTCCATCTAAGTTGTTTCAAGTTTGGGGATATTACAAATAAAACTACTATGAAAATTCATGTTCAAGTATTTCTGTGAAAGTATGTTTTCATTTCTCCAGGTAAATAACAAGTGTTGAATTGTTAGGCCATGTCATAAGTATATGTTTAACCTTTTAAGAAACTGCCAAACTGTTTTCCAAATGGTTTGTACCATTTTATATTTCTAGCAGCATTGTCAAAAAGTCCCAGGTGTTCTGGTTATAATGCATCCTTTTCAACAATGAATGAAAAATTCACAATGTGGGGCATTCACCAAAGCTTTCAGTAACTGTAGGTTGCCACTATTTTTATAATCATTGTCTTTAATACTAGTCAGATGAATGTTGCATCAAACAGCCTGGACAATTGGACTTGGAGAGTCATTCTATTGCAAGCAGTGAAGCTTTCTGCACGCATTGGGGAATAGCGAGATTTATATCACTACAATGCTGATGGGGTTGCTTTATTTAATAGTAAGTATAAATAAGTGAAAATGCTAGTTAACAAAATAGTTTATCATAATGCTGAGATTGTGTATAGTCAAAAACAGTACTGACCCTTGCAAAAAACTTTTCTATTCCATTTATTTCTGTTAGTTGAGCAATCTTGTTGACTCCTGGGGACACTAAAGCCTGAGGAAGCCTTTTAGAAGTCTTTCCTTTTGTTGTTCTTCTTAGTTGTAAAGCATAGAGCTCAGATTATAATTTGCAAAAGCATCACTTAATCCAGCAATCTAGGAAAACAGTATTCATTTCCTTTTGCTCCATTCTCCAGTGTTGCCTAGAAGTTGAGGAGAAATATTAATCTTTTCACTTCTTTTTCCTTTTTATCTTCTCTGCTCTAGACATTTTTTCTTTCCCCATGTAACCAAGGTGTGCCTTTATCAAGGAACATGTAAATGATTTAACAAACTCTATACAATCTTTCAATCACAAATGATAGTTTGAAAAAAAAATCCTTTGCTTAATTTATTAGGTTTAGAATGAGACCTTTGTATCGGGACTCCTTATACATAAGGAAAAATTATATAAATAAAATATTTTTAAGTTATAAAATTATTCTTAACATCTCTTTCTGTGCAATTTTGGATTCCAAATGGAGTCATTAAATTCAGTTTTTCTTAAAAAATGTTCCTTGATTTGTTTTATTAGTCCTGAAGTAAAAAGGAAGATTGTATCCTTCTATCTCCTAATTTAAAAATTTCTGGATATCTACACCCTTACATGTGAACACTTAATAGTCTGCATTATTCAAAAAATTTTAAACTATATTAGGAAGACTTTGCTTTTTGTTTCTTAGTTTTATTGGCTTGTTTTGATTTGATTTGATATCTTGTTGGTTGATTGTGCTTGTGTGTTAGCAGACCTAAGTTTTCAGTTGCATAAAAGATAAATAAATATTAAATTGAGGAGGGACCTAGGGACTTGCTTATAAAGTGGCTGAAAACTCCTCAGAAACTCTGCCATACTGGCATTTTTTTCAGTATGCATTTAACTCAGAACTCTTTAGAATTTATACTGAAATTAACAAAAGGTTGATAGAAGAGTAGATACTATATACTTTGTTTACATACTTCCTTCCAACCAGCTGATTCTTATTTTACTTTGTCCTTACTCATTTTAGGTTTCAAAAGCAATTATGCTAATTTTGTAGCAAATTTTAAAGTACTGTATATTTTATCTAATACTTTTTGATGCATTTTTCCTTACTCTGTAAATAAGTATGGTCATCCTTTTTTAAACGTACCCAAACAAAACATGAAAATCACAGGATTTCGAAACTGCAGATTTTTTTTTTTTTTTTTAGTTTGGTGGTGATGGTAGTTTTATCATTAAGTCATACAAGTCATATCAGGACTCTTGCGAACCCATGGACTGCAGCCTGCCAGGCTCCTCTGTCCGTGGGATTTCCCAAGCAAAAATACTGGAGTGGGTTGCCATTTCCTTCTCCAGGGGATCTTCCTGACCTAGAAATAGAACTCACATCTCCTGCATTGCAGGTGGATTCTTTACTGTTGAGCCACCAGGGAAGCCTCAAGTTTATTTTAGAACTATGTATTTGTTTTCTTTTCTTTTCTTAATGAATGAAAAATTTTTAAATTATGTAGCACTTTGCAGTTTTCCAATTTTTCACGCGGGTGATTTCACTGTAGATTTTATATGGAGCATTATAAAATGCTAAGCTTTTGTTAATCTCATTTGGATTATTTTTGAATCGTGATTGTTAAGAGACTTAAAATTTAGTAGCCAGGTTGTTACTAAATCAAATTTCACTTGTTTCAATGGGTAAACAGTTGAAGTTAAGAATTTCACAATTACTTGATGAATTTATTAATATAATAGGAAGCAAGTTAGAAAAGTATTCTTATTTAAAATTGTTCAAAGATTTATATTGACATTTAGCTTTATACATAATATAGTCTAGAGGGTTTCCTAGGTGGCACTGGTGGTAAAGAACCCACCTGCCAGTGCCAGAGACATAAGAAACCTGGGTTCCATCCCTGGGTCAGGAAGATCCCCCAGAGAAGGGCTTGGCAACCCACTTCAGTATTCTTGCCTGGAGAACCCCAAGGACAGAGGAGCCAGGCGGGCTATAGTCCACTGGGTTGCAAAGAGCTGGACAGGGCTAAAGCAAGTTAGTACGCAAGTAGCATAGTATAGTCTAGACTTTTTTCTAAAACAGCACTGAACTCGATCCACTGGGAACTTAATAATAAGCAGTTGACTAGAAGGAACAGATCTTTCCAGAACAGGAGCTTCAAATTGTCAGATATGATTGAATGTGATCCCCTTTGGCCACAAGGTTCCAGGTTGAATGCTTTTTCTATGCTTTTTGAGAATATGAAACAGTGAGTAGTAACACAGTAAAATCTCAGGAGACAATGTCTTTGTGAATATCTACCTTCCCTGTATATATAAAATTTAAATAGTCAAATTTCGAGAGACCCACAAAAGGAACCAGTGTTCACTAGTTCTGTCCTCTCCATAAATCCAGACAAATTGGTGGCCTCTTCTCAAATTTAAACTACCAGGAATATGTTCATGAATTTGCTACAGCAAATGAATAGCAACATAGAAAAATCATGGAATCTTAGAGTTAAAAAAATCTTACAGACCATCTAATTCCAAACATTGCCTTAGGATAAGTGAAACCAGGAACCAGCTATTAAAAGGACTTAGACAATTACCCAACTTCCTAGTTTTCCTAGTTCATATTTATTTAACATTATTCTGTAGTATTATTGATTTTAAGTACATGGTGATTAATAATTTCATACATAGACTCTTCTTCTTTTCTCCAGGAGCTGTACTAAGTTCATCCTTCCTCGTATATCTAATAGATATTATCTTAATTTTTATCCAGACTCCATACCAGAAGAATGAAATTGTACATAGAATTGATAACCCAAGTTTTGAACAATTTTAATCATTGACTCCATGAACCATAGATGAAGGTAAGAAAGACAAAAAATAGTAAAGATGCAATAGAGTTATTTCATGATACTTGAACCTAAGTAATTGCTCTTCTTACTTTCTAAATTTGTGTTAATGTTTCCTTACTCATTTAGTGATGATACATGCTACACTTCATCTCTGAAAGAAGTGGCAGTTTTCTGTATTGTTTTTTGTTTTAGTTTCAATTTAATAGTGCAAAAGTCAAGTAGTTGGTTCCCAGAATTAATGTTTTATTTTATTAATGTTTGATCTTCTTAATATTTATATTTCTACCATTTTTTGATGTAATTCAAGTGAGTATAATCATTGCCTGGCAGTCATTTGAATGTGATTGAAATATGAAGTATGCAGATTGGGAAAAGGTTGAATTAGGAAATACATTTATCACATTTTCACTTCAGCATGACAATAAATCTCTCCATTAGGTGAAACCAGCCATGTAACTATCTGCTTCCTTTAAGAGGAAAGATATAAAATCTAATCAGTTTTGTGAAACAGTCTTGCATGAGACTAAACAACAATTCAAAACTGACAAAATACTAAATATCACCCACTGATGCTCACTCAGAGAAAACACTCCAGACAATTAAAATTTCTACATTCATGGAATATTTCCACAGCAAATCTCCATATCTTAGGGTTCAGATTTTTCTGTATCTCTTCACTGTGGCCATACATGACTGGTAGTCATATATTCTTAACTGCTTACTTTGACAAGGGAGAAGCTAATGAATAAAAAGGTTGACTAATTCATTGAAGGTCATTTTAGTAGCAGTTAAGCTAGGAAGAGACCTGTCTTTCCCCCTTGCTTGAGATTCAATTTTCGCCACATACTCCTCCTGTAAAGGCTCGGATCATGCTCACACTTCAGCTTAAAGTGCAAGTTGTGCTTTTAGTTTACTAATCTCCTGTCCAGAGAAATCAATTGGAGAAGGAAAAGAACAGTGTCAGGGACCAGTTTGAATATTCTTTAATAGTTAACATACTGGCAAAAATATGAATCAAGTATTATAAATCAAGGCTTACCCCTGTATTTCATCCCAATAATTTTCCTCTAAAACAATAATACTTTTGCTAATATGAAAACCTTGTTTAGTTGATCTCAAAAATTGTTTTTGAACAATTTGATTCAGTCTCCCTTGGGAACTCCAGCAGCCTGTATACACTCCTGAGTAGACCATGTGAAGAGCCACTTCATGTCATGTCTGCACATTTGCTTGATAGCATCCTACCCCAACCACCTTCAGCTTTTTCCCTGAAGGCTTTGCTATACTAGAGGAACTTGCTCAGACTGAGGAAGATGAAACATGTCAGGGTGTTAATATACCTGGACTCAGTCTATCAATAGTTGGTGGGTAACTACCATAGCTTTCTTCCTTTTCCAGAAGGGGTGGGCAGTCAGTTGTAGTGTTAAGAATGTGAATACTATATATGGAGGCAATTAATACAGCTGCTGGGGCTTCCCTGGTGACTCAGATGGTAAAGAATCCATCTGCAATGCAGGAGACCTAGGCTGTAGGATTTCACTGAACAGGTGATTCTTCAAGGAAGGTTCACTGGTGAAGTCTGCAGTGTAGAAGGTAAGATTGCAAGCCATTTTAGGTAAGAGAAAAGAATAAAAAGAAAAGTCACTGAGACTAGAATAATCTTTCTTTTTAAAAGAATCACCTAATTGGAGAAAGAACCTATCTCGGATAATAATGAAAGATAAGAAGGAATCAGAGAACAAAATAAAGATTTTGGGGGATTTTATCTAATAAACTTCATATAATGAATACAGATTCTTGATTCAGGATGCTCTACTCAGACAATTATACTATAAGATATATAAATTTTAGAGAGAAAGAAATCTATAATCAAATCACATCTAAAATATACTTCTATATGTTTGCTGTGGTGTTTTCAATAAACAAAAGTAAATACAATGACTATAACAAAATTTGAAAATCTGCCTACATATTGACTCGTTCTTTATGAATAATACCACTTTAAGAAATGAAAATCTTTGTCTTAGTGTTAAATGTGGAAGGTATAAAACAGCCATGGAAATTGCAACAATGATATCCTACCATTTTTGGTGGGCATCCTTTCACTGCTGAATTATTCTTGAAAATATGAACAAATTCATTTAGGAACTTTTTATTTAAATCAGTCAGTTAGTTCAGTCACTCAGTCGTGTCCAACTTTTTGCGACCCCATGGACTGCAGCATGCCAGGCTTCCCTGTCCATCACCAACTCCCAGAGTTCACTCAAACTCATGTCCATTGAGTCGGTGATGCCATCCAACCATCTCATCCTCTGTCGTCCTCTTCTCCTCTCACCTTCAATCTTTCCCAGCATCAGAGTCTTTTCCAATGGGTCAGCTCTTCACATCAAAGTATTGGAGTTTTATTTTAATATATGAAGTTAAAGTGGTATATTGGCATTTACTTCTATTAACACTAAAATGTATCTACCTTTGATTGCTATATGACTGCTAATATTTTCCATTTTAAGTGAAACTTTTAAATATAGGGTAAATAATTATAATGGGATTAAAAAATATTTTTAATGAATCAATATATGTAGTTCTAAATATAATTTAGAATACACAATCTACTTCCTTTTTTGAAAAAATTTGGGCACACATCCTTTGCATAATGCCAATTCTAGCAGAGTGGTACTAGAAATTAATCTGATACTGTATTCTTATTTTCTATTTTTGATGAAGCTTACTATATGAATGAGTGTGTAACTGCCATATAAATATAATGAATTATATCCATAGCTGAATATAATGGGCTAAATATTTAAAACATAGCAACCAAAGCAGTATGCTTAACAGTGTCTCAGACACACAGTTTCATGAGACTGAATAATTTCCATCACTTTAATGATATCAGAATGGAGATAATCATGAAATTTAGAAAAGAAACTTAATCACAATGAAATGTATTGTGTTACTTTAAATTAGTCACTACTATTTAGAAAATTGTTTCCTAAATGTATATATGAATAATTACTAAAATGCTAACTTGCTGATACAATTATGATATATATAGCATGTTATTACGGTTGTGTTATATAACTATAACTTTAATGATACCAGATGACAGACCAGTGACAGTGACCAGCTATGATGAGTCAGAAGTCCAAAGTTTCTTCATTATTTTAAAAATAATGGATTTGGTTGATTCCTTTTTTGTAGAAAGCACTAACATACTCTTTATTAACATGTCTATTATAATATATCCTAAAACATTTCATTATAAACCATCTATAACCTTTCTCTGGCATTTATAAAATGGAGTAATATGACTTCATCCTGAGATGCTCATAATTAAACAATCAAACATGCTACGTACCCTAGGTATTTCAGAATACCATAGAATAAAGTTGTAGTATTGACAGTAATTCAAAGATATGTGCCTGGCCTGACTGATATTCTAACCATCACTTTATGCTCAATTTACATCCAATTTATCTTTTCCATTCTTCTGTTATACCTAAATAAGGATTCTGTATACATTTTTTTTCATTTACCTATAAATATCATTATATGGCAATTGCCTTGTTTTCATTTTTATTTAATTTTTAAATTGAAGTGTAATTGATTTATGATATCATTTAAGTTTCAAGCATACAGCACATAAATTCAGTTATACAAGGGTAGAGGAAGAAAAATATCATATGGTATCATTTATAAATGGATCTAAAAGAAAAAGTCATGAATTTATTTCCAAAACTGAAAGGGACACTCCAACACAGAAAATAAACTTATAGATGCCAGTGGGGAAAGGAATACGTAGGGAGGAATAAATTAGCAAGCTGGGATAAACATATACAGTATTGTAAAGTAACTACCCTCCAATTAAAATAAATTATTAATTTAAAAAATAGATAACCTACAACGACCTAGAATATCCAAAAAAGTTCATTTATTTATTTATTTGCCACTCTCTCTTTATTCCTGTCTTTTGTTCAGAAGACAATATTCTTCTTTTCCAATACAGACGACTCAGGTCAACTATCTTTCAACAGGTGTGATATCAATTTAGCAATACTCCTAAATCAAACTCTAATTATAACATCTTTATATAAGCAACAAGAAGGCAAAATATCTGACATAAAATATGCGTAACATGTCTATATAGACTAGCATCATGTTATGGGGATGTCAAAACATTTTTGCTTTCCCTTGGCTGTGAAGGAAAGAAGGAAGGAAACAGTCTTGAGAAAACAAAGACCTATTACTCTCATGATCAGTGGAAAAAATGTGCTCTGGTGTACTGTATTAATCAGAATCAAGAAAAAAATGATTATACAATTTGTTATAAGAAACAAAAACACTTAGAAAGGTAAAAGAAGCATTAGGAGAAATAACAACAAAATACCAGGTGTAAAATGGAACTGTCCAAGGAAACTGGGTTGCATGGTTACACATGAGCCTGTCTTCCAGACCTTGGTCCAGAACTTCTCTTTGATTCTGATCCTTCTCTACAGTGCCAGTGATTCTTGTTAAAATACAGTCCGTTTGACATCACTATGGTATATTTTGGTATTCGAAGGTATGTTTAATTTCATGCTGTTTCATATTATAAACAACAGTTCAATTTACCTTAAAAATCATAAACTAATTTTTAATGGTAATTGGCTGGCTTGCTATTTCCTTTATCTTGTGGTTGCATCAGAAATGCGATAAATACAAAATTATTATAAATGTAAATGTTCATACATCTTTGCCTAATAACTCTCATGTTTGTGACATGCAGATGTTTGTATATGCATAATAGGTCTGATAATTTTTGCTAACGTCCCATTTTTGCACTTCATCATTTCTTTCAGCTCACTAGCTACGTGAATGCACAGCAGTGCTTTGGTGGTATTATAAGTGACCTTCTTATATTTCCCAAGTATTTTAGGAACCACTTCATTGAAATTCAAACCAAAAATGAATGCAATTTACTTTTGCTTAATAATAAGGGATCATCTGGCTTCAGCTGGGTTCCTCTGACAGAGCTTAATAAAACATTTGATGAAATCTTGATTAGGCCACACAAAGCATGATATTTGGGAAACATCAAGTGTGATTTGAGTTTTTATATAACTCTAACCCTAATGTCCCTTGTGCTGAATGAAATAATCAGTTTAAATGTATGTACACTAATGATGCGTTTGTCATGAAAATAGAGCATACAATTCCTTCATCAGTGTGACAGGGGAGCACGATTGATTTAATTCATTGCTGATTTTTAAATATTTTTGTGATGGAATGCTTTTGAGAGCTCTGGTATTTTTGAAATGATCTTTTGTGTCTAATTTGTATAGTCCATGGATGATAAGCAAGGTTTTACCTTTGGTGGCTTTGTTTTTCTTTATTTTCAGTTTGAGACCTTTGAAAGACAAGCAGATAATTGAATGTACAGAGATGAAGTCAGTATGTTTCATAAAAGGTAGCAACCTCATTGCTTATGTGCACTGTACAAAAACTTGATTTCTTCTGTTGCCAACAGAGTCGTTTACAACTGGGCTTTTAGTTACAAAGAATGTCCTTACCTCAGAGTTTGTGTATATCTGTTTCCTTTCAACTACATTAAAAAATGAGTCTTTGAATAGGTATGCTTGTATGTAAGTGATTTTGTGTGTAAGTGAAGGGGTATATATAAGAGCATTATTTGTCCCTGTTTAGTCATTAAGTCACGTCCAACTGTTTTGCAACCCCATGGACTGTAGCCCACCAGGCTTCTCTGTCCACGGATTTCTCAGGCAAAAATACTGGAGTGAATTGCCAATTCATTCTGCAAGAGATCTCCCTGACCCAGGCATTGAACCTGAGTCTCCTGCTTGGCAGGCAGATTCTTTATCATTGAGCCACATAGGAAACCCAATAAGATATGAATAGATATGAATGTGCATGAGTTGGGAGAGGAGAGTATATGTTCATATTAGATTAACTGGGATATAGTGATCATGGAGCTAATGTAAAGGCACAACAAACTCATAGAACTAATGATAAATTTTATGTATAGGATATATTTTTTTCCAAAGATGCTCAATGAGATTCATTTTTTATTTTATGCAGGCAATATCTCCCACTGAATAATAGAATTCATTGTGTTCAAAGAAAGAATAACTATTCCATCAGGCTTTGTATTTAGTCACATTATAGTTCCACTGTAGTTTAATAATTATTTGATTATAAATTGCACTCATAAAAAATCTGTGATAAGAGCAGAGAATAAAAGGTCTTGAGACTATCAATCAATTGACTAACAGTCTTCTAGGACTAACTCTATAATGTAACAAAAACAGTAAAACAAGTGTTAAAAGTATATTTAATTAATGTAATTCAGTGACATCAGACTTAGATAAGGCATGATATAAAAAGGATAGAAATAAAGTAGTCTACAAATAGACATCTAGATTAACAAGAATCTCTTTAGTAAACTAATGAAATGAAGTAAATTCTTTGGTTAATGCTGTATAAAGTTCTCTGAATGGAATAGAAGTAGAGCCTCAGTATGGAAAATAAAGATGGGAAATGAGTCATAGGTCCACATGGAAATATTCACACAATTGATGGCAGGTCATATTAAGCTACTATTCCATATATGGTTCCTAAAGCTTATTCTCAAATTAATCTCTCTCTTAATTTGAATCAGCATTATTTATGTAATTTTACTTACTTATTTTATATTTCATTTATTTGTATTTATTACATTAGTAAGATATTTACTTGTAAGATAAGTTCTAACTTATTGTTTCCCCAATGCAACATTCTATTGCCCCAATATCACTTATTGAACATGTATTTTTCAATATTATCATAAATGAAATTTCTTATATCAAGATAAATGTAAATCTGTTTATAAGCTCTCAATTCTATTCCATTATCTCCCCCGCCCTGCTATTACCACAGTAGATTAATTGATAAAATCCTATTGTATATTTTGATATCTGGTAGGACAATATCTTTATGACTCCTTTTTTTTCTTAAAAATGTATTGATTATTTGTTCATTTTTCTTCTCTATGGCAGGCACACTTTAAATAGAACCCTGATAACTCATGACCCTGTATAACTCTCTCCATTGGAGAGACAGTGGAAGCAATGACCTGTTTTTACCTAAAAAGAATATGGCAAAAGTCATGTATTATGAAGGGACCTGGGAAAGGGCCAGGTGGTAAGGAACTCTGTCCTTTCCTTACTGTGTCCAGAAACTACGAGTGGCACCTGGCCTGCAGTCAGCAAGGAAACAGACATGGGAGATGCATTCTGCCAACAACCCGAGTGGTCTTGGAAGCTAATTCTTCCCCATGCAAGCCTCTAGATAATAATGCATCCCAGCCAACATTCTGATTTAGCCTTGTGAGACTCTGAGCAGAGGACCTGGCTAAACTAAAACTAACCTATGCCAACATTTCTGACCTAAAGAAATGGTGAAAGGGAAAGTGAAGTCGTTCAGTCGTGTACCACTCTTTGTGACCCCATGGACTGTAGCCTACCAGGCTCCTCCCTCCATGGGATTCTCCAGGCAAGAGTACTGCAGTGGGTTGCCATTTCCTTCTCCAGGGGATCTTCCTGACCCAGGGATCGAACCTGGGTCTGCTGAATTCCTGGCAGACGCTTTAACTCTGAGCCACCAGGGAATCCCTGAAAGAAATGGTAAGATAGTAAATTTGTTTTGTTGAATTCTGAAAAATTGATACTTTCAAGTTGTGCTGCTGGAGAAGATTCTTGAAAGTCTGTTGGACAGCAAAGAGACAAAACCAGTGAGTCCTAAGGAAATCACATTCTGAGTACTCATTGGAAAGACTGATGCTGAGGCTGAAGCTTCAGCACTTTAACCACCTGATGTGAACTCACTGGAAAAGACCTTGATGTTGGGAAAAACTGAAGACAGTAGGAGAAGAGGGTGGTAGAGGATTAGATGGCTGGATGGCATTACCAATTCAATGGACATGAAACTTAAGTGAACTCCAGGAAATGGTGAGGGACAGGGAAGCCTGGCATTTTGCAGTCCATGGGGTCTGAAAGAGTCAGACAGGACTTTGTGACTGAAGAACAACAACAAGCCATTATTTGTTGTAATTCGTTACAGAGCAGTAGAGAACTAATATATTCTCCAAAATAAATTTTAGCATAATAAAGTGTTGCATTGTTATGAGGGAAGGCAAACAATACAATGACATGTATGTTCAGGAAAAATCCACTTTTTAGGGATAATTTTTAAGCAGAAGGTCAGCAAGATGAAGTTTGAGTCCCCTAGTCTTTAGGCCTTTGTGGAAAGGTATGCTTAAAGCTTCATGCAGATGGAAATACTATGATTCTGTGCTCCAGCAAGATGCCTTGCCTTTCGCTCTTCATTTTCACTCCCTTCTTTTGTGATGTGGTTATCCACATGTTGAGTGTCAGTTATTTAGGGGAGTCATGAACACACACCGTGGAGCTGGGCAACAGTGGTAACAGCATTTGCAGACTTTAGCAAACACTCGTATCTTTGAGTTGCTCTCACTGGGATGTACGGGAGAAGAATCACTGTTGCCAAAAGTCAGGAGGAAACCACATGAGTTACTGAGACAACAGTCCTCTTGCCTTCCCCTAGTACAGGATAATCCTCAAAAGCCTTCCTTTAGGGCCATAAATTAACTGGCCTGTGCCTATCTAGACTGTAGAATAAAAGGGATTGTTCATCCCTCTATTTGTTTATAAGACTGGATTTTTTCATTTTCTAGAAATATGATTTGTTATACCCCTCAAGAAGAAATCAAGCTCTTTTTTTTTTTTTTTTTGATGTAACAGGTCTTTAAGAGGTAATTATGCTTTTTATTTTCTTTTTATTTTTATTTTTTTAATTTTATTTTATTTTTAAACTTTATAATAATTGTATTAGTTTTGCCAAATATCAAATTGAATCCATCACAGGTATACATGTGTTCCCCATCCTGAACCCTCCTCCCTCCTCCCTCTCCATACCATCACTCTGGGTCGTCCCAGTGCACTAGTCCCAAGCATCCAGTATCGTGCATCGAACCTGGACTGGCATCTCATTTCATACATGATATTTTACATGTTTCAATGCCATTCTCCCAAATCTTCCCACCCTCTCCCTCTCCCACAGAGTCCATAAGACTGTTCTATACATCAGTGTCTCTTTTTGTCTCTCATACAGGGTTATTGTTACCATCTTTCTAAATTCCATATATATGCGTTAGTATACTGTATTGGTGTTTTTCCTTCTGGCTTACTTCACTCTGTATAATAGGCTCCAGTTTCATCCACCTCATTAGAACTGATTCAAATGTATTCTTTTTAATGGCTGAGTAATACTCCATTGTGTATATGTACCACAGCTTTCTTATCCATTCATCTGCTGATGGACATCTAGGTTGGAAATCAAGCTCTTTTTTAGTGTTCATAACAGCAGACTGTAGAGATTCAAGGATTTGCCATTCTATAAGTAGAATCTATTAAAGAAAAGGGAGGTATTATTAAGAAAATCTATAAGTAAACCATCATAAGTCAAAGACATGTATGCATCTATCATCCTAAAGAGGGTCATGTGGACTGCAATGTACTTGCATGCGCTCTGTGTCTGTGTTCCAGAAAGGGGCACTTCTTCTCCTTATTCTGTAATCCCTTATGAGTGGTCTTGGGCAAATGCTAAAAATTCTCTGAAATTGAATGTAAGACAAATAGGAGAACTGCAGACAAGCAGCATGCAAGATACACCCAGAGAAAGACAATGAGAAACCCTTTTGATTGGGAGAAAAGAAAGGTATAGCCCTATTAACTCATTATCTGGCAAACCAAAACAAACAAAAAAAGACATTGTTAATTAACAAACTGTCTAGTTGATTTCTCTAAAATTTTTGATAAGGTTTTCATTGAGACTGTAGAGAAAGAATATAAATTAACTCCTTATCAGCCCCCAAAATTATTAATCCAGATTACATAAATAAATAAATCCTTGCAACTATTGACGCTGAAGTAGATCACATACAATTGCTTATATGAGAAACAGTTTAATTGGAAATCAAGCCTAAAGTTCATAATTTTCTGTCCTGATAATGTTTTCTTCAGAGTACAGATTTGAAACCACTGTGTATCTTCTGTATCCACTTTTTCAAATTACATATATGGCATTTCCCACTGAATTTGCTTTGGAGGAGTACCTTACACCTTTGTTTCAGATGACTCTTTAAATAGCTCTCCAATTCTTCCTCTTTTTATGCAAGCTATAAGATGATCCCCAATTTAATACCCATATTTGATTAAAGTCTGATTTTTTACCATGTAGGGAAAGACAGAGATAAGAAGTTCAGTTTATTTACATAGCTTCACAAAGTTCCAGCATCTTTACAGCACACTCTTTTCAGAAACATGAGATGCCTCTCCATTTATTCATGCTTTTTTAGTATCTTTCAGTAAAGTTTTATTGTTATCCTCATATGTGTTACATATTTCTTACTAGGTTTCCCTAGATATTGTACTATTTAGATTATATTATATATAATTCAATATACACAATAGATATTCTTCTATTGTGAATAGATCCTTTCTGTTCATTTGTTCTAGGATTTGTTACTTTTGTTCTACTGGAGAATTGCTGAATTTGCATTTCATTTTTTCTTTACTTGGTTGACGGACCTTAGGGTCAGCTATCTTATACTTTTATCTTATTAAGCCTGCATTTTTTACAAAATGTATTTCCTTCTCCTTAAATAGTATTGGCAAATAACAACCATCGTAACTGCAGATTAACACCCTTGTAAAAAAAAATAGCAACAGAACTTAGACTAGCTCTCTGGTTCCAAATACTGGAGTGAAATTCTGTCTCTAAAAAAATAAGTTGGTGTAAGATAATTTTCCTCTGTTAAAAGAGTTTTCAATCCAAGCCAAAGTCAGGAATTCCCTGGTGGTCCAGTGGTCCACCAGGAATTCCCTGGTGGTGCCACACTTCCACTGCAGAAGACATGGGTTCAGTCTCTGGTCAAGGAATTAAGATTCTCCATGCCACACGGCCAAAAACAAAATAAGCAAAAGCCAATTTCTCTTGAAGGAAAAGCGAGTCTTGTCAGAAAATAAAAATAAGGTTCAATATTGCAGCATCACTAGCAAACTTAGGTGGTACTCTGAGAGGGAATCTTAGTGAAGAAAGGTCCATATAGTCAAAGCTATGATTTTTCCAATAGTCATGTATGGATGTGAGAATTGGACCATAAAGAAGGATGAGCACTGAAGAACTGATGTTTTTGAAATGTGGTGTTGGAGAAGACTCTTGAGAGTCCTTGGACTGCAAGGAGATCAAATCAGTCAGTCCTAAAGAAAATTGACCCTGAGTATTCATTGGAAGGACTGATGCTGAAGTTCCAATACTTTGGCCACAGATGTGAAGAGCTGACTCATTGGGAAAGACCCTGATTTTGGGAAAGATAGAAGGCAGGAGTAGAAGGGAACAACAGAGGATGAGATGGTTGGATGGCATCACTGACTAAATGGACATGAATTTGAGTATGAATTCTTAAGCTCTAAGAGATGGTGACCCCACTCCAGTACTCTTGCCTGGAAAATCCCATGGATGGAGGAGCCTGGAAGGCTACAGTCCATGGGGTCGCTGAGGGTCAGACATGACTGAGTGACTTCACTTTCACTTTTCACTTTCATGCATTGGAGAAGGAAATAGCAACTCACTCCAGTATTCATGCCTGAGAAATCCCAAGGACAGAAGAGCCTGGAGGGCTACAGTCCACGGATCTCAAGAGTTGGACACAACTTAGCAACTAAACCATAAAATTAAAGTATGAATCAGAGTAATAATCAGAGTAATTTTGTGGCTGTCATGAAGAATCCATTTAAGAATGTGTATAATTCTTGTTTATACCCACTAATGCTGAGATAACATATCCGCTATAAAACTAAAATATTCTTTTGAATTTTGCCAGAACTGGAAGAGGTTGTTCTCTTAACACTGCCACACTATAGTTGTATTCTTCATTGCCTCAAAGTAATTTTAGTAAATCTAAAATTTTCAATAGGTACTATTGGTGATTCAATTCTGAAATAAATACACACTCATGAAAGAATCATAGAGCTATGTAGTGAATTGTATCTCTCATAATTCTTAAATTGAAACCTCAAATCACAATGTGATGGTATTTGGAGATGGAGCTTTGGGAGATAATTAGATTTAGCTGAGGTCACAAAGTTGGGTTCCTCTTGATGGATTTAGTGTTCTTATGAGAAGAGATGCTAGAAAGCTTGATGTCTCTCTCTTTGTGTACATCCACTGAGGAAAGGCCATGTCATCCTGGACCTAGGACTTACTGAGAGTTTGAGGAAAAATGTCAGGAAAGAAAAAATCAGAAAGAGAATTGCCTATACTGGCTTTCAGAGAATCTGTGTGCTCAGTTGCTCCATCATGTCCAGTTCTTTGCAAACTCATGGGCTAGAGCCCACCGGGATCCTCTGTCCATGGGATTTTTCAGGCAAGAATACTGGAGTGGGTTGCCATTTCCTACTCCAGAGGAAATCCAGGGATTAAACCCACATCTCTAGGGTCTCCTACATTAGCAGACAGATTCTTTACCACTGCACTGCCTCAGAGAATCCATATATTTCGTTAATTAAGGTTTCCTTTGTTGCAAAGGAATCAAATATTAAGAGAATCAAAGCCCTTAAAAAGTGTCCTACCCATAAGATAGCAAGACAACATTAAATATATAGCCTCTATAAAAATTTAAATAATAATCTATACTTCAGGATTAGGGCTTCCCTCATATCTTAGTTGGTAAAGAATCTGCCTGAAATGCAGAAGACCTGGGTTCAATCCCTGGGATGGGAAGACCTCTGGAGAAGGAAATGGCAGCCCACTCCAGTATTCTTGCCTGGAGAATCCCATGGACAGAGGAGGCTGGCAGGCTACAGTCCACGGGGCCACAAGAGTCAGACACGACTTAGTGACTAAACCACCACCACCATACTTCAGGATTAATTTGAATAAAATACTCCATTGTTACTCAAAATGTACAATTTACAAAATGTACAAATGGGTATTTTGTTTTTCTTTCTGATCTCACTTCCACCACTTCTTACCTCCCAAATCTGCTTCAAGCAGCCTGTTTTATCAAAAGGCCTAAATATCAGATCATAGTGTATATATTATATCAATATAGACATGAACTTATGAGGAGTAGAGACAGAAATACTATCCTGAATGCTCATGCTCACTTCAGTCATATCTGACTCCTTGTGACCCCATGGACTGTAACCAGCCCAGCTCCTCTGTCCATGGGATTCTCTGGTCAAGAACACTGGAGTGGGTTTCCATTTCCTTCTCCAACTATCCTGAAGAGTTTTCTGAAATTTCTGAGAATCATTGTATGCTTTTCTTTGTGCTTGTTGTTGTTCAGTCGCTAAGTCAGGTCTGACTGTTTGCAACCCTATGGACTGCAGTACACCAGGCCTCCCTGTCCTCACAATCGCCTGAAGTTTTCCCAAGTTCATGTCCATTGAATCGATGATACCATCCAACCATCTCATTCTCTGTTGCCCACTTCTCCTTCTGCCCTCAATCTTTCCCAGCATCAGGGTCTTTTTCAGTCAAGTGGCCAGAGTATTGGAGCTTCAGCTTCAGCATCAGTCCTTCTAATGAGTATTCAGGGTTGATTTCCTTTAGGATGGACTGGTTTGATCTCCTTGCTGTCCAAGGGACTCAAGATTCTTCTCTAACACCACAGTTCAAAAGCATTGATTTTTCCATGCTCTGCCTTCTTTATGGTCCAACACTCCTGAACAATTTTCTGAAATCTTTGAGAATCACTAAATGTTCCTCACTTGTACTTTCTCTAATTAAAGAGTGCTTTTTTTATTTGACAGAATTTATTAGAAGCAGAATATATCTACAGCCTAATTAAAACCATTTTACTTCATTTGTCTTTACTTCCTCCCCTTCTGTTGAGGCCTAGGATCCCTGGCTTTTTGCCTGGCAACAAAAGCCAGTATAGACAATACTCTTTCCTCATTCTGTCAATCACATTCAGTAATTAATTAATTTAAGTTGTGAAAAATTTGTAATTGTTATCAGTGCCATTGCCTTTGGAATTATGAAATCAGGCAGCAGCAGTCAACTAATTATTAGAGCTTCAAAAGCTATGAGGGTGATGACACCAGTTACTAATTTTGATTTCATTTATTTAAGAAACTCTCCCTGTGCTCATATTTAAGGCTGACAATGAATTATTCACATCTAATGGAGGAAAGTGGAATAAACATTATCCACATCATTCATATTACTTAGTTTGAAAGTCTTTCATTGTTTTTGAATGATTATTATTTTATATTTTGAAACAAAAATAGATTATAAAAATGAATGTAGCAGAACATTATCCCATTTTTTAAAAAATGTGACCAAATGCTATTAAAATGTGGTAACAATCCATATGTGTGTGTGTGTGTGTATATATATATAAAGAAGGCTATCTCGAATAACAGTTATATAAAGTATACATGATGTGCTGTTTAAAACTTCCTAAAAGTTCTTTGTATTTTTCAATCTATGACAATTCCCCTTTCCTATTTCCTCAACATAAATATATCAGAATGTTAAATTATATATTTAATAAATATTACAAATAAAATATTAGAAGGACTACATTAATATATTTATTTTACCAGGATACATCGTTTCAATTTTAGTTTTTACACAGACAAATTCACTAATTCAACTTGTAGGAAGAAAGAATGTATTCTATTTTGTTTATGCTTTATTTTCTATATCTGGAGAAGGAAATGGCAACACAGTCCAGTATTCTTGCTTGGAGAATTCCATGGACAGAGAAGCTTAGTGGGTTGCAGTCCACGGGGTCACAAAGAGTTGGACATGACTGAGTGACTAACACTTATTTTCTATATACCTATTTATAAACATATACACATAGCATACTATTTTCATAATTATGTTAAAGCCATGACATGAGTAAATTTCAAAGAGCAGGAAAATGCACTGATAGAGTATTTATGTTAAGGTGACTAATATAAAAAATAATAGAGCATTTAAAATATATTAAAATGTATTTTGTAAGTTGCTAAGAGAATAGATCTTAAAATTCTTCATCATAAAATATGTGCTATGAATAGTGACAGATGTTAACCTGATTTGCTGTGGGAATTGTTTTGTAATACATATAGATGTTAAATCATCATGGTGCCTACCTGAAACTAATATAATGCTACATGTCAATCACAACTCAAATTTTTTAAAAAACTTTTAATTGAAATTAAAAGATATACTGAGTACACTGACTCAAATTTTTTAGGATTTCATTCTGATTTTGTGAAATCCAATCAAAATACGAAGAAGCAGTTCTATTTTAGCTATTTAAGGAACTTCCATACTGTTCTCCATAGTGACTGTACCAATTTACACACGCACCAACTATGTAGGAGTGTTCCCTTTTCTCCGCACTTCGTGTAGCATTTATTGTTTGTAGATTTATTTATGATGGCCATTCTGACTGGCCATGTGAGGCGATACTCATTGTATTTTGCTTTGCATTTCCCTAATAGTTAGTCAAGGCTATGGTTTTTCCTGTGGTCATGTATGGATGTGAGAGTTGGACTGTGAAGAAGGCTGAGCGCCAAAGAATTGATGCTTTTGAACTGTATTGGAGAAGACTCTTGAGAGTCCCTTGGACTGCAAGGAGACCCAACCAGTCCATTCCAAAGGAGATCAGTCCTGGGTGTTCATTGGAAGGACTGATGTTGAAGCTGAAACTCCAATACTTTGGCTACCTGATGCGAAGAGCTGACTCATTTGAAAAGACCCTGATGCTGGGAGGGATTGGGGGCAGGAGGAGAAGGGGATGATAGAGGATGAGATGGCTTGGTGGCATCACTGACTCAATGGACATGGGTTTGGATGGACTCTGGGAGTTGGTGATGGACAGGGAGGCCTGGTGTGCTGCTATTCATGGGGTCACAAAGAGTTGGACACGACTGAGCGACTGGACTGAACTGAACAGTCATTTTCATAATATATTAATAGATTCTTCCAATCCAAGAATGCAGTAATCTCTTCATCCATTTGTGTCATCGTTGATTTCTTTCATCAATATCTTATAGTTTTCTCAGTACAGGTCTTTTTCCTCTTTACATAGGTTTGTTACTAGGCACTTTATACTTTTTGTTGCAATGGTAAGTGGAATAGTTTCACTAATTTCTCTTTCTGATCTTTTGTTGATAGCACACAGGAATGCAAGAGATTTCAGTGTATTAATTTTGTATCCCACAACTTAAACAAATTCACTGATGAGCTCTAATAGTTTTCTGGTAGCGTCTTTAAGATTTTCTATGTATAGCATCATGCAATCTGGCATGGTTTTACTTTTTCTTTTATAATTTGGATTCCTTTTACCTCTTTTTCTTCTATGATTGCACTGTCTAGGACCTCCAAATCTACATTGAATAATAGTTCTGACAGTGGACATATGATCCAGCAAACCCACTCTTCAATGCATATCTCAAAAAACTATAATTTGAAAATATACATGAACCCCAGTGTTCACTGCAGCACTATTTCCAATAGCCAGTACGTGGAAGCAATCTAAATGCCCATCAACTGAGGAAAGGGTAAAGAAGATACGGTATCTATATACAATAAAATACTGTTCAGCCATGAAAAAAAAAATGCCATTCACAGCAACAAGGATAAAACTAGAGACTGTCATCCTGGGTGAAGTCAGACACAGAAAGACAAATGTAATATGATATCGCTTATATATGGAATCTAAAATAAAGGATATAAATCAATTTATTTACAAAACAGAAATGGAGTCAAAGATATAGAAAACAAACTTAAGGTTACCAGGGGATAAGTGAGGGGCAGATAATTTGGGATACTGGGAATGACATATACACAGTACTATATATGAAACAGATAACTAATAAGAACCTATTGTTGCATAGCACAGGAAACTCTACTCAGTACTCTATAATGGCCTATGTGGGAAAAGAATAAAAAAAAATAAAAGAGTGGATACACATATGTGTATAACTGATTCACTTTGCTGTAAACCTGAAATTAACATAGCAATGTAAATTAGCTGTGCTCCAATAACAGTTTAACAGAAAGAACACATGGAAAAAACAAACAAACAAAAAAAACCAAGAAGCAAAATATCAACAGGCTACTGCATGTGTTTGTTGGAAAATATGTTTGAAAATTGACCAACTTCAAGCTGATTAAAATTTATGCAGAAGTGTGATGGATTTAGATTAGTCAAAAAAGTTTTAGAAAAGGATAAAGTGGGATTTACCTGATTTCAAAATTGCTACAAAGCTACAACAATACAAAGAGATTGCCATTATCATAAAGATAGATAAACATCATGCAACTAAGTATTTCTCTGAAATAGACCAGGCATATATAAATTAATAATTTTTTTTAATTTTATTTTATTTATAAAACATAATTGTATTAGTTTTGCCAAATATCAAAATGAATCCACACAGGCATACATGTGTTCCCCATCCTGAACCTTCCTCCCTCCTCCCTCCCCACACCATCCCTCTGGGTCGTCCCAGTGCACTAGCCCCAAGCATCCAGTATCGCATGCAAAAACTCGTTTCTTACATGATATTCTACATGTTTCAATGTCACTCTCCCAAATCTTCCCACCCTCTCCCTCCCACAGAGTCCATAAGACTGTTCTATACATCAGTGTCTCTTTTTGCTGTCTCGTACACCAGGTTATTGTTTACCATCTTTCTAAATTCCATATATATGCGTTAGTATACTGTATTTCTGTTTTTCCTTCTGGCTTACTTCACTCTGTATAATAGGCTCCAGTTTCATCCACCTCATTAGAACTGATTCAAATGTATTCTTTTAATGGCTGAAATACTCCATTGTGTAATGTACCCCAGCTTCTTATCCATTCTTCTGCTGATGGACATCTAGGTTGCTTCCATGTCCTGGCTAAAAACAGTGCTGCGAAACATTGGGGTACATGTGTCTCTTTCCCTTCTGGTTTCCTCAGTGTGTAAGCAGTGGGATTGCTGGATCATAAGGCAGTTCTATTTCCAGTTTTTAAAATCTCCACACTGTTCTCCAAGTGGCTGTACTAGTTTGCATTCCACCAACAGTGTAAGAGGGTTCCCTTTTCTCCACACCCTCTCCAGCACTTATTATTTGTGACTTTTGGATCGCAGCCATTCTGACTGGTGTGAAATGGTACCTCATAGTGGTTTTGATTTGCATTTCTCTGATAATGAGTGATGTTGAGCATCTTTTCATGTGTTTGTTAGCCATCTGTATGTCTTCTTTGGAGAAATGTCTATTTAGTTCTTTGGCCCATTTTTTGATTGGGTCATTTATTTTCTGGAGTTGAGCTGTAGGAGTTGCTTGTATATTTTTGAGATTAGTTGTTTGTCAGTTGCTTCATTTGCTATTATTTTCTCCCATTCTGAAGGCTGTCTTTTCAAATAGTTTCCTTTGATGTGCAGAAGCTTTTAAGGTTAAAGGTCCCATTTGTTTATTTTGCTTTTTATTTCCAATATTCTGGGAGGTGGGTCATAGAGGATCCTGCTGTGATGTATGTCAGAGAGTGTTTTGCCTATGTTCTCCTCTAGGAGTTTTATAGTTTCTGGTCTTACGTTTAGATCTTTAATCCATTTTGAGTTTATTTTTGTGTATGGTGTTAGAAAGTGGTCTAGTTTCATTCTTTTACACGTGGTTGACCAGATTTCCCAGCACCACTTGTTAAAGATTGTCTTTAATCCATTGTAATTCTTGCCTCCTTTGTCAAAGATAAGGTGTCCAAATTTTATTCCATTGATCTATATATCTGTTTTGTGCCAGTACCATACTGTCTTGATAACTGTGGCTTTGTAGTAGAGCCTGAAGTCAGGTAGGTTGATTCAGTTCCATTCTTCTTTCTCAAGATCGCTTTGGCTATTCGAGGTTTTTGTTTTTCCATACAAATTGTAAATTATTTGTTCCAGCTCTGTGAAGAATACTGTTGGTAGCTTGATAGGGATTGCTTGAATCTATAAATTGCTTTGGGTAGTATACTCATTTTCACTATATTGATTCTTCCAATCCATGAACATGGTATATATCTATTAGTGTCCTCTTTGATTTCTTTCACCAGTGTTTTATAGTTTTTTATCAAAACAATTTTATAAGTAAACGAAAACATTTTTAACAATATATGCTGAAAAACTGGATATCCACATAGAATAAAAGTAATCTTAACCCTTTTTTCATTTTATTTGCAAAAATTAATTTGTGATAAATCAAAGTACTAAAATTTAAGAGCTGAATTTATAAAAAAAGTTCAATATAAATCATAAAAATCATTGTGTAATAGGCAAATAATATTTGATCTAAGATAAAAATTACTCATTAACAATAAAATTGACATAATAATTTTGAACTTCATCAAAAGATATCAATAAGAAAATTATGTCATATATAATGTCAGACATATGTCAAATTAAAAAATAGTCACAGCCTAATAGTTGAGAGTCATGTTTTATTTGTTAGGAATTTTTAGAGCTTTATGCTCAGGGGACAGAATCTTAAGTAACTCTGCAAACTGCTCCAAGGAAGTGAGGAGAGGAGCCAGGTTATAGAGAAGTTTTGCAACAAAGGATGGGTAATCTAAACATCAAAATATGATTATTAATTAAAACCAGATATCCCAAGTTAAGGAATTTAGCACTTTTCTAGGTATGGGAAGATGCAAAAGTCTGGTCTCACTGAAACCATTCCTTTAATATGAATCTCAGCTATCTTGGGACCAGGATCCAGGGTTTTTCACATCCTGGATGTTCAGGATGTGAAATTAAAAAAAAAAAAAAAACACACAAGAGCACTTCTCCATAGATCTAAATAGATATCTCTCCAAAGAATATAGACAGATGGCCAAGAGACATATAAAGAGAAGTTCAACATCACTATCAGAGAAATTCAAACCAAAACTACAATGAGGTATCATTTCACACCATTCAAAATGACTATCATCAAAAAATCTATCATCAATAAATGCTGGAGAAAATGTGGAGGAAAGGAAACCCTCCTACACAGTTGGTGGGAATGTAAATTGGTACAGCCATTATGGAGAACAGTAATTATTAATAGGTTCCTTAAGAAACTCAAATAGAGCTACCATATGATCCAGCAATTCTACTTCTGGGCATATATCTGGAGATAAACATGGTTCAAATAGACACATGTACCCCAATATCCATTGAAGCACTATTTACAATAGCCAGGACATAGGAGGAATCTAAATGTCCATCAGCAGAGGAATGGATAAAGAAGATATGACATATATACACAGTGGAATATTCAGTTCAGTTCAGTTGCTCAGTTGTGTCCGACTCTTTGCAACCCCATGAATCACAGCACGCCAGGCCTCCCTGTCCATCACCAACTCCCAGAGTTCACTCAGATTCACGTCCATCCAGTCTGTGATGCCATCCAGCCATCTCATCCTCTGTCGTCCCTTCTCCTCCTGCCCCCAATCCCTCCCAGCATCAGAGTCTTTTCCAATGAGTCAACTCTTCGCATGAGGTGGCCAAAGTACTGGAGTTTCAGTTTTAGCATCATTCCTTCCAAAGAAATCCCAGGGCTGATCTTCTTCAGAATGGACTGGTTGGATCTCCTTGCAGTCCAAGGGACTCTCAAGAGTCTTCTCCAATACCACAGTTCAAAAGCATCAATTCTTCAGCTCTCAGTCTTCTTCACAGTCAGCCATAAAAGTACAAAATAATGTCACTTGCAGTGACATTGATGAAGCTAGAGATTGTCATACTAAGTAAAGTAAGTCAGATAGAGAAAGACAAATATTATATATTATCATTTGTAAGTGGAATCTAAAAAAAATGGTACACATAAATCTGTTTACAAGACAGAGTCACAGAGGTAGTTTTAGCATCATTCCTTCCAAAGAAATCCCAGGGCTGATCTCCTTCAGAATGGACTGGTTGGATCTCCTTGCAGTCCAAGGGACTCTCAAGAGTCTTCTCCAATACCACAGTTCAAAAGCATCAATTCTTCAGCTCTCAGTCTTCTTCACAGTCAGCCATAAAAGTACAAAATAATGTCACTTGCAGTGACATTGATGAAGCTAGAGATTGTCATACTAAGTAAAGTAAGTCAGATAGAGAAAGACAAATATTATATATTATCATTTGTAAGTGGAATCTAAAAAAAATGGTACACATAAATCTGTTTACAAGACAGAGTCACAGAGGTAGAAAACAAATTTATGGTTACAAAGGGAAAGGAGGGGGGATGGATAAATTGGAAAATTGGGCTCGACACATATATACTGTTATATATAAAAATATAACTAATAAGGACCTACTTTATAGAATGTGGAACTCTGCTCAATACTCTGTAATGACCTATATGAGAAGGGAATCTAAAAAAGAGTGGATATACGTATATGTATGGGTTTCCCTGGTCGCTCAGTGGTAAATAATCTGTCTGCAATACAGGAGACCCAGGTTCAATCCTTGGGCTGGGAAGATCCCCTGGAGGAGGGCATGGCAAACCCACTCAAGTATTCATGCCTGGAGAATCCCATGGACAGAGGAGCCTGTGGGGCTACAGTCCATAGGGTCACACAGAGTGGGACATGACTCAAGCAGTTAAGCAGCGGCAGCATGTATATGTATAACTGATTGATTCTGCTGTACAGAAGAAACAAACACATCTTAAATCAACTATACTCCAATAAAAATTAATTAGAAATAATATTGATGAAGTCAAGAACATTATGTTGAGCAGAAAAAAACATAACAGAATAATATTATTTCTTTCTATATAAAGTAAATATAAGACAAAATTAAGGTAAGAACACAGAAGTGCAAATGTGGTCACTTCCTGAAGGTAGGATACTACTGGCAAAGAACACAAGCATATTTTCTGGTATAGGAGTGGCATTTACTTTGTTGTAGGGTGGTAGCTACTTAGACATGTAAAAGGTTATGATTTATCAAACTGAACACATGAGTTTTGTGCATTTTACATATAAATTGCACTTCAACATGTAAGTATACACAAAACCAAGGATAAAGTTTACTAGCATCGGAATTAGTGTAATGACAGGAAACAGGGGATCACGTATATCTGGTTTCAAACCCAAGGATTGATAAATCTTACAAATACAATGATGAGTGAATAAAACGTAAATCAGGAGCACATGATGTATGGTTTTATTACATAAAATTTTTTTTCAAAGGGGTATGGAAATGATTATCCTGACTGTCAAGATAATGACTACATTTTGGAGAAGGTAGGAGTATGAGTGATCAGGGTGTTACATGAAGAGTCTTTGGGGTTCTGTCAATGTTCTTTTTTTTTTTTTTTTTTTTTTGGTGATACATTGATATATTGGTTTTCAATGTGTGATAAAAATATTGAGCATAAGATGAAAAAAATGGAGCATATTGCAAAAGTCAACCACACAAATAAAAATATTGAACACAATTTTAGTTGCTATTGGATGAAAAATCAGTCTAAAATCAACTTAACGTGAAAACTGGAGCTGGCATTTGAATTAAAGATGATGCTGTTAAAGTGCTGCACTCAATATGTTAGCAAATTTGGAAAACTCAACAGTGGCTACAGGGCTGGAAAAGGTCAGTTTTAATTCCAATTCCAAAGAAAAGCAATGCCAAAGAACATTCAAACTATCCAGTAATTGTTCTCATTTCACATCCTAGAAAGGTAATGCTCAAAATCCTGTAAGCAAGGCTTCAGAAGACTGTGAACTAAGGATTTCCAGATGTATAAGCTGGATTTAGAAAAGGCAGAGGAACCAGAGAGAAAATTGCCAGTATCTGCTGGATCACAGAGAAAGCAAGAGAATTCCAGGAAAAAAAAAAAAAACATTTACTTCTGCTTCATTGACTATGCTAAAGTCTTTGATTGTGTGGATTACAACAAACTTGTGGAAAATTCTTAAAGAAACAGGAGTACCAAACCACTTTAGCTGCCTCCTGAGAAGCCTCCTGAGAAAACTGTATGCAGGTCAAGAAGCATCCGTCAGAACCAGACATGGAACAACAGACTGGTTTAAAATTGGAAAAGGAGTATGTCAAGGCTGTACATTTTTACCCAGCTTATTTAACTTCTATGCAGAGTAGATCATGCAAAATGCCAGGCTGGATGAATCACAAATTGAAATCAAGATTACCAGGAGAAACATCAACAGCCTTGGTATGCATATTATACCACTTTTATGGCAGAAAATGAAGAGGAACTGAGGAATCTCTTGAAGGTGAAAGAGGAGAGTGAAAAAATCTGGCTTAAAAAACTCAACTTTCAAAAACTAAGATCATAGCATCTGGTCCCATCACTAAATGGCAAATAGATGTGGAAAAAATGGAAACAGTGAATTTTCTTTGGCTCCAAAATCACTTGAACAGTGACTGCAGCCATGAAACCATAAGATGCTTGCTCTTTGGAAGGAAAGCTATTACCAACTTAGGCAGCATATTAGAAAGCAAAGACATCACTTTGCCGACAAAGGTCTATATAGTCAAAACTATGGTTTTTCCAGTAGTCATATATGGGATGTGAGAATTGGACCATCAAGAGGCTGAGCACCAAAGAATTGATGCTTTCGAACTCTGGTGCTAGAGAAGACTCCTGAGAGTCCCTTGGATGGCAAGGAAATTGAACCCATCAATCCTAAAGGAAATCAGCCCTGAATACTCATTGGAAGGACTGATGCTAAAGCTGAAGCTCCAATACTTTGAATACCTGATATGAAGAGCCGAGTTACTGGAAAATATTTTGATGCTGGGAAAGATTGAGGACAGATGAATGAGGTGACAGGATGAGATGGTTAGATGGCACCATCGAGTCAATGAACATGAATTTGAGCAAACTCTGTGAGATAGTGAAGGACAGTGAAGACTGGCATGTTGCAGTCCATGGCATCACAAAGTCAGACACAAGTTAGTGACTGAACAACAACATTGGATTAAAAGGAATTTCTTTATGTGATAACATAAACATAAATCCATGGACTACATGGATTTAAATCCGCCTTTTCCCACTTACATTCCCTTTTCAGATATAATGGTATATTAATGCTGTTTAAGATTTGGTATGTAAAACAGTGTTGGTGGTATTCACATGCCTATTCTATCTATTTATCCATAATGAAGTATTGTACAAATTTATAGCAAATCAAAAAAGCTAAAGAAAATCCCCCCATAATATCCATCTGTGAGAGAATATACTCACATAGACATCTGTTTACACACACTGTGTTTCTTCATATAGATTTATAGAATCCCAGGTGCTTCTAAAATTATGTGCTGAATTACAGGTGAAGAAACAGTAGCCACCGAAGGGAAAAAATAGGCTTGCGCATTTATAGGAAAGAAGCTGACATGAACCTTTCTGAAGGTTTGAAAATGTCCAGTAGACTCTTATATTATCGTGCTTGCCTTTGCACTTTTATGTGCCTAGAAGAACTAATACAGTTAAGAAGTGAAATAGTATAATCCACTCTTGGCAAGTTTAAACCAGGTTTTGAGACCTTAGAGGCTCAAATATTTTAGTCAAGCAGTGTTCTGAAACTTTGAATCCTGATCTCAGCTTTCAGAGTTAGCTATTAGTAAATAAAGCACTTCTACATCTAAGCTATCACTTACGTTGTATAACTTAAGTGTAAGGAGAGTATCAATAACTGGGCTTCCCTGGTGATTCAGACAGGAAATAATCTGCCAGTAGCACAGGAGACCCTGGTTTGATCCCTGGGTTGGGAAGATTCCCCTGGAGAAGGGAATGGAAACCCATTCCAGTATTCTTGCCTGGAAAATTCCATGGACAGAGAAGCCTGGTGGGCTACAGTCCAAGGAAACTATCAAGAGGAAAGAATAAGATTAGTTTTGTTCTTTGACACATCCATCAATTCAATACAGACATTAACACAAATTCAAACATAAATTGCAGATCTTGCAATTCAAGTATCACAGATTAGATGTGGGGGGGCATGAATCTAGGGAATGGAGAAAAAACAAAATTATGAGGTTATAGTGAGAACCAAACGGAGTGCCATTTGATTGTGTGCTGGAGTACCATTTGTACCCTTATTGAATTGTTTGAAAAACACCAGAGCTATGTCAATAGGGTTTCTCTGGTGGCTTAGACAGTAAAGAATCTGCCTGCCATGCAGGAGACCTGAGTTCAATCCCTTGGTTGGAAAGATCCCCTGGAGAAGGGAACAACTACCCTCTCCAGTATTCTTGCCTATGGACAGAGGAGTCTGCTGGGCTACAATTCATGAGGTCAAACACAACTGAGCCACTAACACTATTACTTTCACTTTCAAAAAGAAAACAACACTGAAACAAGCATTTATCCTCTAGCACTAGAATGATCTTTATTGTGTTCCCTTTTTATTCAATAAAGAAGGGAATCAAATCATTCCAGGTTGTCTCCAGATTCTATTAACCAGTTTTATAAGCCTCTGAAGTAGAGATTGATATTCATGGGTTTAACTGATTTAAAAAATAAGTGACACATACAAGACTATTATTTGCAAAGAAGTTCCAAATACATATCTGGTAGATGGTGATGAATTGGACATGTATTCTTTCTTCCTTAGCCCTTGTTTCCTCATGGAGTTTAAGTACTCAAAATTTGAAAGAATAAAGGATATCTGATTCATAGGATAGAGTTGATGAAATAGTCTATATTACACTACAGTGATAAACAGATTATTTAGATCAATTGCCTATTTGTTAAGATAATTCCATTTCTAAGAGTCTATGGGGCTTCTCTGATGACTCAGATGGTAAAGAATCTGCTTGTAATGCAGGAGACCTGGGTTTGATCCCTGGGTCAGGAAGATCCCCTGGAGAAAGGAATGGCAATCCACTCCAGTATTCTTGCCTGGAGCATTCTATGAGTCTATATTCAGAAACAAAACCAGACATAACAGTAAAATGTATTTATTGTTTTATGATTATGAATAATAGCAAACAAAATAAATTAAACTAGAAATAATGCAAATGTTGAAATAGTAAGATTACTTACATTAATGAAATGCATATAAACCCTAAGGGAATATTATGTTGCTGTTAGAACTATACTTTTGAATAATTTTTAATGGAAAATTATTTTATCTATAATAAATAGACACATATATGCCTACAGAGAAGATATTAATCATAGCCATGATTTGTGTATCAAAGTATAAACCCTTATTTCTTAAGTTCACAAATAAATTTGTCTACAGATAGGCTATGAAATTTTTCCTTAGTATCCTTATAATTTGTAGAGCTAAAGAAGGGCAATCTTTCAGCCCTCTTCATGGATTAAGAGTTTGGTGGGGAATCAGTAATTTCTTTTTTATTAAAATATTGCAAATGTCCATCTGTTAAAGGGATTATCAGGTTAGTTTAAGAATCTATCAATTTAAGTAGACAAAAACCAAGCTGACCATTTTATATACCATTTCCTTAAAGAATGAAAAGGTATATCCTTTGCTTTTCAACTGGCTCAAATTTTTGTTTGTGGGGCTGTGTATTTCTCAATACTCAATACTAAAAAAACAAGCAGTGTAGATGGATGATAAATGATAAAAGACACTTTATAAAGAAGGATAGATAGATGAAAAATAAGCACATGAAAAGAAACACTATTAGCTTTTTGGAAAATGTGAAGCAAAAACACAGTTGAGCTATTACTATACAATTATTAAAATGAAGAAAAAAAAAGAGAGAGAAAAGAACCCTTACAATACTGATAGCGTGTATGGCAAGGATCCAGAGCAATGCCTGGAGAAAGAAAAAGGTACAGCAGTTACTCTGGAAAATATTCTGGCATATTCTCATAAAGTTAAACTTATATTTGTAGGAAATAGCAATGATATTTCTAGTTATTTACTTTTAAAAGATTTAAACTTGTCCTTATACAACAACCTACATATTAATGTTTATAGTAACTTTATTTATAAAATTGCCCACCTCTCAAAAAATGAAAACAATACAAAATTCTTCCATGGGTGAATGTCTAAAATATGGAGGTAGTACATTCATACCATATAATATTACATACTAAAAAGAAGAAACTGTTAATAACATTCAGCATTAACAGATAGCAAAGATACTATGCTTACATTGAAAAGAAGACAATTTAAAAGGATTGCATGCTACAGAATCATGAAAAAGGAAAACTACAGCAACAAAGGAAAGTGAGAGAGGAGAGTGAAAAAGTTGGCTTAAAACTCAACATTATACCTGTGGCGGATTCATTTTGATATTTGGCAAAACTAATACAATTCTGTAAAGTTTAAAATAAAATAAAATTAAAAAAAAAAAAAAAAACTAAGATCATGGCATCTGGTCTCATCACTTCATGGCAAATAGATGGGGAAACAGGGGAAACAGTGGCAGACTTTATTTGGGGCAGTGGGCTCCAAAATCACTGCAGATGATGATTGCAGCCATGAAATTAAAAGATGCTTGCTCCTTGGAAGAAAAGTTATGACCAATATAGACAGCATATTGAAAAGCAGAGACATGGCTTTTCCAACAAAGGTTCATCTAGTCAAAGCTATGGTTTTTCCAGTAGTCATGTATAGATGTGACAGATGAACTATAAAGAAAGTTGAGTGCCAAAGAATAGATGCTTTTGAAATGTGGTGTTGGAGAAGACTCTTGAAATTCCCTTGGACTGCAAAGAAATCCAACCATTCCATCCTAAAGGGAATCAGTCCTGAATATTCATTGTAAGGACTGATGCTGAAGCTGAACCTCCAATACTTTGGCCACCTGATACAAAGAATTGACTCATTTGAAAAGACTCTGATGCTGGGAAAGATTGAAGGCAGGAGGAGAAGGGGATGACAGAGGATGAGATGGTTGCATGGCATCACAAACTCAATGGACATGAGTTTGAGTAAACTCCAGGTGTTGGTGATGGACAGGGAGGCCTGGCGTGCTGCAGTCCATGGGGTCGCAAAAAGTCAGACACGACTGAGCAACTGAACTGACTGACTGACTGACAGTAGCAAAAATGATCAGTGGCTGTCAGCATAGAGGATACAGGAAAAGTATGATTTAAGGGGACAAAAGAATGAGAACTTTGGGGTGATGGAAAGGTTCTATATCTTGTTTGTGGTTGTAATTACATGCGTCTCTACATGAATTGAAACTTCATAGCACTATAAACTCTGCTACAAAATTTCAATATTACTGTACATTAATATAAAAAAAAAAAAAAATATTCTTTTACAATACATTCTTAAATTGGTTTAACATCAAGAGCTTTAAGTTTAAAAAAATAGACTAAGTAAAGATGTAAGGATTTAAAAAATATTTATAAAAGTAATACAGATCCAGAAATAATATGTAAGAAACAAAAATCATTCTGGCTGATCTTTATGAAACTCTTTATCAAAGGCAATATATATTTTCAAACTGAAGAGTACTAGTAATTAAAATTCCTATTAATCTAAAGTGGATGGATATTCATATTGGGTTGTATTTTTAATTAAATACTTTTTATGTATTTAATAATAATATCATTATAATAATATTATAATAATATAATATATATCTATAATAATATCATAATAAATATTATGATAGATGCATAGAATATTTCATTATTTTTTACTTCCAATTACCACACTGGATTTCAAATTTTCTTCAGTTACAATAATAATAGGTACTCTTTGTAACTCCACAATTTAAAATAAAATTTTATATTACTTTAATAGAGTTTTCAAATGCATACATATTGAATGTCAGTTGTTTCTGTTCTGACATCATTCTATTGAAAATACACTTGGTATGTTATTCTCAAGGTAATTTTATTTTGGTGCTTTGTACTATGCTATAAATTGTAATTTTTTTTAATGCAATGAAGCTTAATTAATGTTGTTTTGTATTAACTGTATCTCAAGGGCAAAAGTGATATGTGATGATGTTCTTCAATAATGTAAAAAGTGCATTAAGGTAATTAACCATATTAATAAGTTACTATTTCAGTGACACTCTGCTTCTCCATGATTTTGAAGGGATGCAAACTTACATCATTGTATATGAATAAAACATTATCTCAGTATATTGTGGGAGTGAACTCTCCATACTTTTACTTTTAAGAGTGATATTTTGCTGTAAAAAGTGGATTTTTTATATTTTCTCTTAGTACTGATCCTTTCATTTACATTAGACATTGTTTCATTTTCTGTTATCTATTTATAAAAGAGTTGCTTTTCTCAAATGCCTAGCTTTAACAACTTTTCTTTATTGCTTTGATATTCTTTCCTCATTTTTCAATTTATTTAATCAATCCATTCATTGAAAATCTATTATGTTCCAAGCAATGTGATTGATATCAGGAGTAAAACAAAGTAGATTACAAATACCCTTGTTCTCATGGAGGTTATAGTCAATAAGGATGATATGGGTTTCTTAGAGATGGGTGAGACATGGATATTAATGTCACTTAGTTGCTAAATTGTTGCTGACTCTTTTCTAACAACATGGACTATAGCCCTCCAGACTCCTCTCCTCTGTCCATGGGACTTCCCAAACAAAAATACTGGAGTGGGTTTCCATTTCCTTCTCCAGAGGATCTTCCTTATCCAGGGACTGAACCCATGTCTTCTGGCATTGCAGGCAGATTCTTTACCACTGAGACATGAGGGAAGCTCAACATTAATATTAGTCATATATTAAAAATGAGATTATAAGAATTATGACAAAAATGTATAGTTTATCTGCTATGAAACATTGTAACAGGTAACCTCATCTAGTCTGGAATGAAAGAAAACATTCCCTAAGAAAATGGCATTTGAACTGAGATCCTATGGTTGAGGAGAAATTCAGTTCAGTTCAGTTCAGTTCAGTCCAGTCGCTCAGTTGTGTCCGACTCTTTGAGACCCCATGAATCACAGCACACCAGGCCTCCCTGTCCATCACCAACTCCTGGAGCTCACCTGACTCATTACTTAGATGAAAAGAAGGCAACACAAACATTCTCAATAGAAGCAAACACTTACATGAAGCCGCTGAGTCAGTAGGCAGTGCCCATTTGAAACAATTAAAATGAAGTCAGATGAGGAAGGAGTACAAGTTGAGACTGCTGCTGCTAAGTCACTTCAGTCGTGTCCGACTCTGTGAGACCCCATAGACAGCAGCCCATCAGGCTTCCCTGTCCCTGGGATTCTCCAGGCAAGAACACTGGAGTGGGTTGCCATTTCAAGTTGAGACAGGGAAGGATAATTGTAGCAGATTATACCAAATCTTGTTCTTATTAATATACTGATCTTTACTCTGCAAGCAATATGACTGATTCATTAGAGGGTTTCAGGCCAGGGATGAAATTATTAAAATGAAAATATCAAGAGGGTCCACTGAAGTAGTCCAGGAGAAGTAATCATCACCTTTATCAATGAGAAGGTGACAGTTAATACAAAGAAGGATTCAAGTTCTATTCAAGTGAAACAGCAATATAATATGGGGTGAGATTGCAAGTGTGGGTGATGGAGTGGTCAGACAATCCTCTGGGTTCTCACTCATATCATTATAAAATAGTTAATGTTATTAAATTACCTAAGAAACAAATTTAAGGGACAAGAGCATCAGTTTGGATTTTCATGTTGAATTCAAGTTGCTTGCAAATGATTCAAGCAGCTGAGTGAAATATACAGCTGAAAACATATGGGTCTGAAACTTAAAGGTAAGATCAAAGATACTGCATTATATTAGGCTGGAAATTGAGGTGGGGAAAACTGAGGGTAGGTAGATGACAAAAGAATTGACGCTTTTGAACTGTGGTGCTGGAGAAGACTCTTGAGAGTCCCTTGGACAGCAAGGAGATCAAATCAGTCAATCTTAAAGGAAATCAACCCTGAATGTTCATTGGAAGGACTGATGCTATAGCTGAAGCTCCAATACTTTGGCCACCTGATGAGAAGAACTGACTGAAAAAGACCTGATGCTGGGAAAGACTGAGGTCAAGAGGAGGAGGCAACAGAATGACATGGTTGGTTGGTATCACTGACTCAATGGAAATGAGTTTGAGCACACTCTGGAAGATAGTGACAGACAGAGAAGCCTGCTGTGCTGTAGTTCACAGGGTCGCAAATAGTCATACATGACTTAGTGACTGAAAAACAATACCAGCAACAAGACTGCAAGCCCAGCATGGCTTGACAGAAAATTTGTCCAACTATGGTCTTCTGGTATACCTATATCATATGTTCAACTCTATCTTCCAGTTTGTTAATATTCTTTTCAGCTATGTTGGATCTACTGTTTATACTTTTGAGAATTCTATATCCATGATTTAGTTGACATTTGTTTAAGTCCTATTTTTTTTAATATACTTGATCATTTTTGACAGTTTCTCATTACTGAAAATTTTTTCTATTTATTTCTTAAAATATTCCCTACATCATCATTATAAGGACTGAAGTGAAGTGAAAGTCACTCAATCGTGTCGACTCTTTGCAACCCCATGGACTATACAGTCCATGGAATTCTCTTGGCAAAATACTGGATTGGGTAGCCTTTCCCTTCTCCAAGGGATCTTCCCAACCCAGGGATCAAACCCAGATCTCTTGCATTCCAGGAGGATTCTTTACCAGCTGAACCACAAGGGAAGGCCAGAAATACTGGAGTTGGTAGCTTATCCTTTCTCCAGTGGCTCTTCTTGACCAGGAATCAAACTAGGGTCTCCTGCATTGCAGGCGGATTCTTTGCCAATTGAGCTATCAGGGAAGCCCATTATGAGGACTATATCTGAGTATTACCAAAACCTGAAATATTTTTTGCTATTAATCTGATACCCCTTTGTGGTAACTCTTTATCCTCTGTGTTTGCTTTTTTTTTTTTTTTTAACGATAGTTCAAATTTTCCTGAACTTGTAGAAATATCAAGGGCCTACATTGTGAATACTTTTCTTCAAGTAATATTTATATTTGTTTCTGCTTGGATGCTGGGTTTATTATTGAATACTCTAGGAATATGTGTCTAATATGAGAGTCCTATCATGTAGTGGGACTATAGTGACACAGTCACCATGTTTGAGTCAGTTCAGTTCAGTTCAGTTGCTTAGTTGTGTCTGACTCTTTGCGACCTCATGAATTGCAACACACCAGGCCTCCCTGTCCATCACCAACTCCCGAAGTTCACCCAAACTCATGTTCATCGAGTCAGTGATGCCATCCAGCCATCTCATCCTCTGTTGTCCCTTTCTCCTCCTGACCCCAATCCCTCCCAGCATCAGGGGCTTTTCCAATGAGTGAACTCCCCACATGAGGTAGCCAAAGTATTGGAGTTTCAGCCTCAGCATCAGTCCTACCAATGAACACTCAGGACTGATCTCCTTTAGGATGGACTGATTGGATCTCCTTGCAGTCCAAGGGACTCTCAAGAGTCTTCTCCAACACCACAGTTCAAAAGCATCAATTCTTCACAGTCCAACTCTCACATCCATACATGATCACTGGAAAAACCATGGCCTTGACTAGACGGACCTTTGCTGGTAAAGTAATGTCTCTGCTTTTCAATATGCTATCTAGGTTGGTCATAACTTTTCTTCCTACATAGCTCCTAATCATTGAAGTTTCCTTACTTTTAGGTTCACTTATTGCTCACAAAACATTGCCCTGGTTTCCAGTTAATTGTCCTTTCTCATTTAAAAAAAAAAAAAAAAACTTTTTGACTTTCAGAGAATCTTTCCTTTGCTTGCTTGCTTTTTCTTTTTTTTTTTTAAGCAGGGTTGCCATATCCATTTTTTTCTAATTAATTAATTAATTTCTTTTTGATTGCCCTGGGTCTTTGTTGCTGTGCATGGGCTTTCTCTAGTTGCACCAAGTGGGGCCTACTTTTTGTTGTGGTGCATGGGCTTCTCATTGTGGAGACTTCTCTTGCAGAGCACAAGCTGTAGGCACAAGAGCTTCAGTAGGTGCAGTGTGTGGGCTCAGTAGCTGCAGCTCTCAGACTCCAGACTGCAAACTCCATAGTTTGGCAGACAGGCGGAATCTTTCTGAACCAGAGATCATACCCATATCCCCTGCAGTGGCAGGAGGATTCTTATCCACTGTACCACCAGGGAAGTCCTTCCTTTGCTTTCTTACAATCCTAAAACCAGTGTTGTACTTACTAATTGTATTGCAGTGCCATTCTCCTAGAAGTGCAAGACTCATATCACATTTTCAGTAAATTAATAATCCTCATCATTTAAAGAAATGACTGTAAACAACCAGAATGAGTTTAAAATGCTTTGAGAAAGGACTGATTTTTTGAACTCTGTTCATGTGCTCATGTTTGATGTACCTGGGTCATGAAAAGTCTCCTAAGATTTCTCAGTTTTCACTGAGAGACTGGGTCCCTGATTTATCAACACATCTAAGGTTTCACACAGGAAATCAGAGTGCTACAAGAGGAAAAAAATAGAATTTGGGTAGCCAAAAGTTGATACATGTCTGTTATATATTAGATACTTAGATTATTTCAAATTAAAAGCTGTACATTTAAATGTTATTTGAAGCTCTTTTTATTCCCTTAGAATTATGTGTAGAAACTTAAAATGCACATATTTTTTAGAGGTAGGTACAAGTGAGATTTCCAGAGATTTCAATTTTGTTGTTTCTACTATTTTGTAGTCTCTGACCCAGAGCCAGACATCCTGGAATGTGAAGTCAGGTGGGCCTTAGAAAGCATCACTACGAACAAAGCTAGTGGAGGTGATGGAATTCCAGTTGAGCTATTTCAAATCCTGAAAGATGATGCTGTGAAAGTGCTGCCTCAATATGCCAGCAAATTTGGAAAACTCAGCAGTGGCCACAGGACTGGAAAAGGTCAGTTTTCATCCCAATCCCAAAGAAAGGCAATGCCAAAGAATGCTCAAACTACCAAACAATTGCACTCATCTCACAGGCTAGTAAAGTAATGCTCAAAATTCTCCAAGCCAGGCTTCAGCAATATGTGAATCGTGAACTTCCTGACGTTCAAGCTGGTTTTAGAAAGGTCAGAGGAACCAGAGATCAAATTGCCAACATCCGCTGGATCATCAAAAAAGCAAAAGAGTTCCAGAAAAACATCTATTTCTGCTTTATTGACTATGCCAAAGCTTTTGACTGTGTGGATCACAATCAACTGTGGAAAATTCTGAAAGAGATGGGAATATCAGACCACCTGACCTGCCTCTTGAGAAATCTGTATGCAGGTCAGGAAGCAACAGTTAGAACTGGACATGGAACAATAGACTGGTTCCAAATAGGAAAAGGAGTACATCAAGGCTGTATATCATCACCCTGCTTATTTAACTTATATGCAGAGTACATCATGAGAAATGCTGGGCTAGAAGAAGCACAAGGTGGAATGAAGATTGCCAGGAGAAATATCAATAACCTCAGATAGGCAGATGACACCACCCTTATGGCAGAAAGTGAAGAGGAACTCAAAAGCCTCTTGATGAAAGTGAAAGAGGAGAGTGAAAAAGTTGGCTTAAAGCTCAACATTCAGAAAACAAAGATCATAGCATCTGGTCCCATCACTTAATGGGAAATAGATGGGGAAACAGTGGAAACAGTGTCAGACTTTATTTTTCTGGGCTCCAAAATCACTGCAGATGGTGACTGCAGCCATGAAATTAAAAGACGCTTACTCCTTGGAAGGAAAGTTATGACCAACCTAGGTAGCATATTCAAAAGCAGAGACATTACTTTGCCAACAAAGTTTTGTCTAGTAAAGGCTATGGTTTTTCCAGTGGTCATGTATTGATGTGAGAGTTGGACTGTGAAGAAAGCTGAGCGCCAAAGAATTGATGCTTTTGAACTGTGGTGTTGGAGAAGACTCTTGAGAGTCCCTTGGACTGCAAGGAGATCCAACCAGTCCATTCTGAAGGAGATCAGCTCTGGGATTTCTTTGGAAGGAATGATGCTAAAGCTGAAACACCAGTACTTTGGCCACCTCATGCGAAGAGTTGACTCATTGGAAAAGACTCTGATGCTGGGAGGGATTGGGGGCAGGAACAGAAGGGGATGACAGAGGATGAGATGGCTGGATTGGATCACTGACTCGATGGACGTGAGTCTGAGTGAACTCCGGGAGTTGGTGATGGACAGGGAGGCCTGGTGTTCTGCCATCCATGGGGTCGCAAAGAGTCGGACACGACTGAGTGACTGAACTGAACTGCAAAATCAGTGATTAAAAATTAAACTCAAAGTATTTAAACATAAATTACTGTGAACTGGAAATCTGGAGAGGTGAATTTTTTTTTCAGCTGTGCTGTATATTACTCTGCATTTTTTTAAAATTTTTTTTTCCTAATTTTATTTTATTTTTAAACTTTACATAATTGTATTAGTTTTGCCAAATATCAAAATGAATCCACCACAGGTATACATCTGCATTTTTTAACTTGAATATACCCTTTTCTCTCATGACGCCCCAGTTGTCTCACCCATAATGCATATACACGTGTACACACAATTTCCAGAATTTCATGAAAATCAGATTTATTAATGTGTGGGATAGTACTTTACAATCTATGAAATGCCATGTTATCATTAGGATCCATTTGATATTAATTATAATGAAGAATTGGTTACGATAATTTAAATTCTCTCAAAAATAGTATGAATACATTTATAGCTAACTTGAAAATGCTTGTCTTTGAATATATGTTTGTGTAAGCTGTCAGATCATGCCTATTGTGGGCTCAGTTAAAGTGTATACCTTAGGGTCATTCATGAAATAAATAAGCAATTAATTCAGTAATCACAAGGAATAATGAAATGATGTTCATGCTTTTCCTTCTCTGCACAACATCAAGCAAAGAAAATAAGCATGTGTATCACATGGTGAAAATTTTTAAAAAAGAGAGAGAGAGAGAGAAGGAAATATTTGATAACTGATCTTCAACAGAAATAACTCTTTAGAAAGTCTCAGAGCAGCAGATTCATTACCACCCCTCCCCGCCCCCACCATATAATGTAGCTAAGTAAGTTGTACACAAATCAATACACATCTCTGAGATAAAGGGTTATAAGAGAAACAAGAAAGAAGGAAAGAAATAAAAAGAAAACCACAAAGATGATAAGAAATGACAAAATAAGACTATGTAGTAATTGAATATATTTTTTCCAGGTTACCGTGTAGTACTTTACATGATAGCATTTGAAAGTTGGATCTTTCTATTTATCTTCCTGCCCATGTGCCAAACAATGGATTCATATATAATGCATAATAAGAACAATGAAAATATTGTTGATTTCAGTCATTTGGAGAGTGTTATATTTTCTATTAAACATAAAACTGGAAAGAAAGTGCAAGGCATGGAAGCACTTTTGAATACATTATTCACCATTTAGCATACTCTTGTGTTCAAATTGATAATAAAGCTTACATTCTCATAATGAAGAGTACTATTAGAGAATAAAGGATGGGAAAAGAAAACAAGAAGTCATTAATACGAAGTACTTTCTTGAAAGATTTGTCCATAGTTATGCTGGAAGCTTTAGGACTCATCTCTGTTGAAGGAGATTCTCTGGGAATATTATATACCTACAGCCTTTCCCTTTTAAGCCCTTTCTGATTTTGACCTTAGCCTGAGCCAGCAATTTGGATCAATTCCACTTAAAATGGGATCTGTTTATACTTTCTTGTTTTAATCAGCCTTAGACTGGAGCTGGAATGGGTTGCATAGTTATTTGATGGTGCCAGTGTTTGCCAGTCTGTCTCACCAGCTTGAATCTATCTAACAGATGATTTTGAAGTAAAAACGTTACTTTGCTTACCAAGCAAACAGAGAAAGGCAAGTAGTTTTTTTTTTCCCAGAAATGTAGACGTGGTTTCTTTCTAGGAGCCCACACATTGGAGAGAATCCCTGACTGAAATCTCCACAGCAATGTTTCAGGATTCATTTTTAATAAAATTGCTTTTTTCAGAGTATAAGCTCCACATTCATGCAAAATGCTGAAACCAGAACAGGAGGTTAAGAAAGCTGTTCTGCTGTAATAGTGCAATTTGTTTTTTGGCCATTAAATGAGAATGCTGGGATTCTAATTCCACTATTTGGTTTCCAGCATCTCCTATAATTAATTTTCTCTTATTTTGTTGCTATAGAATCAAATGGCAACTAATGATGTGGAACCCAACGTTGTCAAGGCAGTGATGAGCTTCATCTACGAGGTAGGGAAGCTCCTCCATTTGACAAAATGGCAGATGACTTGAGTGGTTTCTAACAATGCCAGGGTCCTGTGCCTTGCAGCAAAGTTCTGCTCGAATTAGACCACCTAGGGACTGCAGTTCCAAACCAAAGCTGTTTTAAATCTTTCACTTGCTTTCTTCTGTACTGCTTTGTCAGTTTCATAACATATTAACTTATTTTGTAAGCACTCTCTTTATCTGATTTTTTAAGAATTATAAAGATTAGGACATCTTAATAACTGTTTCATTGTTTCCTGATGCCATCACATTGAGATGTAGCAGGGTTTTAAAAATAAGTATAAAATAGATTTTTATAGATACTGCATTCTAATCAATGAAAGAAGATTCAAAACATATATAAATGAATCAAAGGTATTTAACAATTGGACATTTCATTTTTCAGAAGGCAGAAAAAGCATTAAGCCAAGATAATCTGTTGACAAATTATTAACAGCAAGACAGAAATTCTTGATTAGGTATGAGAACAATTCAGAACATGCCTGTATCATCTTAAAGCTTGTGAAAATCAGAGAATAAAACTTGGAGCATTGGCAATATGTGTTTATCCAAATAGTGAAAACAATATTATATTCAAATTTATTAGAAAAAAATGTTCCAATGTTAAGGGGATTTGATAAACACACACACACCCCAAAAACTCTCCTATGAGCTTGGAAAATCTTGAGATGCAACACTCTTTTGAGAATACCACAAGAAATTATAACAGGATGTTAAGAAAATTTGGTGGAAGTTATATCTGAACTAAAATATGAATGATAAATAAGAGTTAGGTGTGGTTTGATGAAGAAGAGGAGGGAAGAGAGCTGGACCAGAGAAAAAGTCTTGAAACAGAGAAAAAAGCACAAGAATATACTGTTTGGGAGGGAACCTAGAGGGGAGCAGGATGGCTGGAGCATAGTTAAGAAAAAGAATTGTACAAAATGAGGGAAGGAAAGCTAGCAGAGGTAAGACTTAGCAAAGCCTTGGTATAGGCTATTCCAAAGATGTTTGGACTTTGTTCTAAGTTCAGTGTCAAGTCTTCAACAAATTTTAGGCAGAAGAATCAAAAATCAAATATGAAATTTACTAAGATAAGTCTTACTAGATTCGGGGGAAAAGTTGAAAAAGGAGAATGTGGAAAACATGTTGATATGAGAACAGTTAAGATAGCTATGATAATATTCCTTGTAAGCAAAGGGAATGGTTTTAACTAGAGTAACATTAGTAGGAGGAGAGACGAGTGGAAAGGTGTGGGTATTTTGGAAACCAAAAATCAAACTTAATATTAAGAGATGGGAAGATGTCTTATCCCATCTAACAGTCTGAGAAAGATCAAATTCCACTGTGTTATTTCAGAGGTACAACTGCAGTACAATGAAGGTAACAAAAAAGTGAATGATGTGAGGAAAGGTATAAATCACTTTGAAAAGACAAAGGGATTTGTTCTGTAAATATGTCTACCTGTCTAGTAAGGCTTCTCTAAATCAGGTTACAAAAGTAAACACTCTCAAGTTATTCCTTAAGAGTGAGGATGAAAGGGAATTCATCTTTCTAATTCCATCCCATTTTGTTGTTGTTGTTGTTTTACAGTGCTCAAAATTGTTTCCCCTTGCAAAGCCAATGGGAATATAAGGAAATGCCAAATGGTTATGAGTACTACAGTCTCAATCAATAAATTCTACTTGATCAGTGGAGTAAATGATGATACCATTTCATGTGATGAGGAACAGGGCAGAGGGTGGGGGGTTTGAGATTTGGGAGTTAATACATGTGAAGGCTGACAAAGGCATGGATCGGGTGGATTACACTCCAGTGGGCACCAAGGGGAGGAATTAAAAAGGTTCAAATTTGAGTTCAGAACTGAGTAGACGTATTTAGAACTAACACCCCCAAAAGATGTCCTTTTCATTATAGGGGACTGGAATGCAAAAGTATGAAGTCAAGAAACACCTGGAGTAACAGGCAAATTTGGCCTTGGAATACGGAATGAAGCAAGGCAAAGACTAATAGAGTTTTGCCAAGAAAATGCACTGGTCACAGCAACACACATGTTGTGTTCCAACAACACAAGAGAAGACTCTACACATGGACATCACCAGATGGTCAACACCGAAATCAGATTGATTCTATTCTTTGCAGCCAAAGATGGAGAAGCTCTATACAGTCAGCAAAAATACAAGACCAGGAACTGACTGTGGCTCAGACCATGAACTCCTTATTGCCAAATTCAGACTTAAATTGAAGAAAGTAGGGAAAACCACTAGACCATTCAGGTATGACCTAAATCAAATCCCTTATGATTATACAGTGGAAGTGAGAAATAGATTTAAGGGCCTAGATCTGATAGACAGAGTGTCTGATGAACTATGGAATGAGGTTCGTGACATTGTACAGCAGACAGGGATCAAGACCATCCCCATGGAAAAGAAATGCAAAAAAGCAAAATGGCTGTCTGGGGAGGCCTTACAGATGGCTGTGAAAAGAAGAGAAGCAAAAAGCAGAGGAGAAAAGGAAAGATATAAACATCTGAATGCAGAGTTCCAAAGAATAGCAAGAAGAGATAAGAAAGCCTTCTTCAGCGATCAATGCAAAGAAATAGAGGAAAACAACAGAATGGGAAAGACTAGAGATCTCTTCAATAAAATCAGAGATACCAAAGGAACATTTCATGCAAAGATGGGCTCGATAAAGGACAGAAATGGTATTGACCTAACAGAAGCATAAGATATTAAGAAGAGATGGCAGGAATACACAGAAGAACTGTACAAAAAAAACATCTTCACCACCCAGATAATCAAAATGGTGTGATCACTGACCTAGAGCCAGACATCCTGGAATGTGAAGTCAAGTGGGCCTTAGAAAGCATCACTAATGAACAAAGCTAGTGGAGGTGATAGAATTCCAGTTGAGCTATTTCAAATCCTGAAAGATGATGCTGTGAAAGTGTTGCACTCAATATGCCAGCAAATTTGGAAAACTCAGCAGTGGCCACAGGACTGGAAAACGTCAGTTTTCATTCCAATCCCCAAAAAAGGCAATACCAAAAAATGCTCAAACTACCACACAATTTGCACTCATCTCACATGCTAGTAAAGTAATGCTCAAAATTCTTCAAGCCAGGCTTCAGCAATATGTGAACCATGAACTTCCTGATGTTCAAGCTAGTTTTAGAAAAGGCAGAGGAGCCAGAGATCAAATTGCCAACATCCTCTGGATCATGGAAAAAGCAAGAAAATTCCAGAAAAACATCTATTTCTGCTTTATTGACTATGCCAAAGCCTTTGACTGTGTGGATCACAATCAACTGTGGAAAATTTTGAATACCAGACCACCTGATCTGCCTCTTGACAAATCTGTATGCAGGTCAGGAAGCAACAGTTAGAACTGGACATGGAACAATAGACTGGTTCCAAATAGGAAAAGGAGTATGTCAACACTGTATATTGTCACCTTGTTTATTTAACTTATATGCAGAGTACATCATGAGAAACGCTGGACTGGAAGAAACAAAAACTGGAATCAAGATTGCCAGGAGAAATATCAATCACCTCAGATACGCAGATGACACCACCCTTATGGCAGAAAGTGAAGAGGAACTAAAAAGCTTCTTGATGAAAGTGAAAGTGGAGAGTGAAAAAATTGGCTTAAAGCTCAACATTCAGAAAACAAAGATCATGGCATCCAGTTCCATCACTTCATGGGAAATAGATGGGGAAACAGTGGAAACAGTGTCAGACTTTATTTTTCTGGCTCCAAAATCACTGCAGATGGTGACTGCAGCCATGAAATTAAAAGACGCTTACTCCTTGGAAGGAAAGTTATGACCAACCTAGATAGCATATTCAAAAGCAGAGACATTACTTTGCCAACAAAGTTTCATCTAGTCAAGGCTATGGTTTTTCCTGTGGTCATGTATGGATGTGAGAGTTGGACTGTGAAGAAGGCTTAGCACCAAAGAATTGATGCTTTTGAACTGTGGTGTTGGAAAAGACTGTTGAGAGTTCCTTGGACTGCAAGGAGATCCAACCAGTCCATTTTGAAGGAGATCAGCTCTGGGATTTCTTTGGAAGGAATGATGCTAAAGCTGAAACACCAGTACTTTGGCCACCTCATGTGAAGAGTTGACTCATTGGAAAAGACTCTGATGATGCGAGGGGTTGGGGCAAGAGAAGGGAATGACAGAGGATGAGATGGCTGGATGGCGTCACTGACTCGATGGATGTGAGTCTCAGTGAACTCTGGGAGTTGGTGATGGACAGGGAAGCCTGGCATCCTAAGATACATGGTGTCGCAAAGAGTCAGACACGACTGAGCAACTGATCTGATCTGATCTGATTGTTGGTAATCAAAGCCATGGGAGTGATCAGGATGCAACACCCACCTCCACCCTCAATAATAAAGTTTAAAATAAGAAGTCACAAGATCAAGGAAGACACACTGAACAAAATCCAATACATATGGTCAGTTAGAAAAAATAACTTGGAACTAGAACTGAACAGAAATTTGGTAGAAAGTTGGAACAAAGACAACTAGTTAGTTAATGGAATTTGTCTATTTTAATGAGAGATATCATAGTAAATAGGAAAAAGCCAACAGAAAGGGAAGCTGAAAATAAGATGATTGTAATCAATAGCAAGGAGTTTTTGAAAAGTGCAAAGAAATATCATTTAGAGCTATAGACAGATTGCTTATATGGAGTAGAAATAAATCCAACCTTTATTTTTAATATAAAATATAAGTGAAAAATATTGTTGATACAGATAAGTGTGACCTTTTTTCTAATATTTTAACTATTTTATTTATTTTTTATTGAAGAATGAATAAAGATGATCTGTGAAAATGTTGCAGTGGTGCTTTAGATAAGGTCTTGAGTTTTAAAAAAGTAGAAATATTTAAAATACTTTTGATAGTGGGGGAACAATTTGTAAATAGATAAACATAGTAAAAAGGGAAAAAATTAAGGTAGTTATGTATTAAATGGTATTGTATTGAATTCCCCTCTAAAGAGACATGCTGTTGTCCTTATTGTCAGTACCTAAAAATGTGACCTTATTTTACCTCTAAGATGGAGTCACGTTGAAATGAGGTCATTAAAGTCGGCTTCTGTCTAATATGAGCAGTGTCTTTCTGTAAAAAGGGGAAATTTGGAGGAAGAGACAGACACACGTAGAGGGAAAATGATGTGAAGAGACACCGGAGATAATAACCATCCACAAGCCAAATAGAGAGGCCTGGAACTTACCTTCACTTCACAGCCCTGAGAAACCAATCCTGTTGACAGCTTCATTTTGGACTTATGTAGTCTAGAACTGTGAGCCAATCAATTTCTGTGATTTAAGGCACAAAATTTTGTGGTACTTTGTTAAGGAAGCCCTAACAAACTAGTAGAGCTCTTTTGAATAAATTTATTATCACTAGTCTGCCCGAAGGTGAGACTTATTTTCACAACACGCTAGGAGGCACACTTTTGTCGTTCTTACTTCTGGTGCTCCGTCACGTCCAGCTCTCTGCAACCCCATGGACTGTAGCCTGCCAGGCTCCTCTGTCCATGGGATTCTCCAGGCAAGAATACTAGAGTGGATTGCCATTTCCTCCTGCAGGGGCTCTTCCTGACCCAGAGGTTGAACCCACATCTCCTACATTGACAGGTGGATTCTTTACCACTGAGTCACCTGGGCTTGATTCCTGCAGAGCTTGGATTTTACTAACAGGTTGCATCAAAATGACAAAATGACAAGAATAGCAAGAGTACTGTTAAGAGTGAAAGTTCAGTGTTGTGAATTAGGGAATTAAAAGAAATAAAAGTAGAGTGAAGAGTCCTGAAATATATGGAGACAGTAAGTTCTAATGAGGTCAAAAGAGCCATTGTACAGGCAGAGGTTATAACTCATAACCAGGAATGAATATAAAAATCGAAGCAAAAAAATAATGTCTGAAAGGTCAAAGCAAATATAAAGAAAACACAGAAAAACTCTTCAAATCTAATTCAAAAGCTACCTCACCTTTCAAACCTTCCTACTGCTCTTAACAGAGTTAGTCATTCCCTCCTATATATGTACTCAAATTTCATTCATTTTTTAATACCAATTCTGTCTTTATTTAAATTTTTGATTTTTAAAAGATTTCTTTGCATTAGTTTGCCTTTTTTATTTATTTATTTTTAATTTATTTATTTTAGTTGGAGGCTTTGTAGTGGTTTTTGCCATACATTGATATGAATCAGCCATGGGTTTACATGTGTTCCCCATCCTGAATAAATTGAACTTTTCAATTTGTAGTATAATTACTTCAGGTATGCTCTGTGATGTCACAATTAGGCATGGAGATTTTCTGCCCTATAACATTCAGTGCCTGCTGCTGCTGCTAAGTTGCTTCAGTCGTGTCCGACTCTGCGACCCCAGAGACGGCAGCCCACCAGGCTCCGCCGTCCCTGGGATTCTCCAGGCAAGAACACTGGAGTGGGTTGCCATTTCCTTCTTCAATGCATGAAAGTGAAAAGCGAAAGTGAAGTCACTCAGTCACGTCTGACTCTCAGCGACCCCATGGACTGCAGCCTATCGGGCTCCTCCATCCACGGGATTTTCCAGGCAAGAGCACTGGAGTGGGGTGCCATTGCCTTCTCCGTCAGTGCCTAATATATACTATATATTGTTGAATGATTAGTGGAAAGATGGAAGAGTTCCCTAAAAGTGGTATTTGGAACAAACAAAGTAAAAAGATAATGGAAATACCGGGTCTGCTATTCAGAGTTCATGCTATAAGGTTAGTATAAAGTCAAATTACTGAACTTCTATTTCACCTCTGTCTTCCTGTCAAGGGGAATGAGCATCAGACTGAAAGCAAAGACCTAACTTTGGGAAGAAGGGATTGAAGTCCATGGTAAGTAAGGAGATATGTAAGTAACTCTAAATGAGTTTGTCTCCTGGCTCAAATGAGTTATTTCCCAGAGTTCTGAGAAAAGTCAAGTGTATTAAACTGTTCTTCATGATATTTGAAGAACCATATAGAATGAAGAATTGCTGCAAAACTGGAGATAGATAACTGTTCTGGTTTTAAGAAAAACATCAAAGCAACTACAGATTTAAGCACTAGGTACAAATGTCAGTGAATATTTATGGCCAGGATAATAAAAGCATGGTTTAAACATAGGGAGGGAGGAAAAGGCATCATAAATTCCTGAAAAATGAAAAGTATCAAAATTGACTTCTCAACCAAGTCATCTGATTTCAGAATCATTCATTGAACCATGATGCTTTGGATTTAATGATTCATTTATGGATCAATTTACTATTTTTTTTCAAAAGTGATTACTGAGCATGTTGTAAATTAGTACATATACAAGCTAATGTCTAAAAGTTACACTTGCCATGTCTCAAAAAATATATATATACACACACATATATATATATATTCTACATTTCAGCACACAATCTGACAAACTTCTCATAATATCCTTTCAGACAAGCAGTGAAAATGTGCTGTAAATGATAATGTAATTAGGAATGTTATGGATGCTCATGTCAAGGTGGCAAAAATTGATGATTACTGTCTTTAGAACTCAACTTCTGGAAGTTGAATCGCCACTCTGCCACCACCTAAATGTTACCACCTAGGTACCCCACCTTCCTATGCCTCAGTATCCTCATTTATAAAGGAGAGTTCTAATAATATTAACCAAAAGGATCATTGTGAGAACTTGTGAATACATCTAAAGAACTTAAGGGTTTGGCATATAATAATCACTCATAATGCTAGTCATTTTTCTCATTAATTTATATATCATTTCAATTGAAAAGAACAGTATCTCTGGTCTCTTCCTAATATATAGTTTCATCAACCATTTGACAGATGTTAATGACGTTTAATGGGGGATCCTGGTGGGCTGCCGTCTCTGGGGTTGTACAGAGTCGGACACGACTGAAGTGACTTAGCAGCAGTAGCAGTAATGACATTTAAACCAAATTTGAGAACACCATGAAACTCGGAGTTTAAGAAGTGATATGAGTGTACCTAATTGTTTTGTAACCAGGAATAATAAAATGAATATTTTAAGGTAAAATGTATGGGTATAGGGACAATTACTGTTTTAAGGTCACAAAATACATTGCACATGTTCTAAGGACTTCAGACTTTAGAGGGAGAAGCCTGTCTTAACAAGATTAATGAGGTACAGTTATTAGTTTGGTCATTTAGGTATAACTTTATTAATATGTTGATAGAACACTAAGGGCTAAGTTTAGTTTTCAAGTGACTACTTTAGCCAGTCAGCGTGTAAATGTGCAAACATCCAGGGCTCACTTGAAAACTATTCCTGTGTGAACAAGCAAAGGTGGCAAAGTCCTCCTAAGAAGAAAACTGAGACAGAGAAAAGTGCTGACTCAACAGACTAAACACCTAGATCTGAATGCTCTTTGATTGATCTAATCACAATATGTTTCATTAAAAAGTATGGAAATGCACTCAGCAAAATAAGTATCACCTGTTTTCATAATAAAATGGATATTAATTTTATATTATGTTAATTTGTGGACTATACTATTAAATAATGTTATTCACAAGTTATATTGCATTATATTAACATAATCTTGAAGTATAACATATTAAATAATTATATACTTATACATAAGTAAATGGGCTTCCCATGTGGCACAGTGATAAAGAATCTGTCTGCCAATGCAGGAGATACAAGAGATGCAGGTTCAATCCCTGGATCAGGAGGGCTCCCTGGAGGAGGACTCCCTGGAGGAGGAAATGGCAATGTGCTCCAGTATTCTTGCCTGGAAAATTCAATGGACAGAGGAGACTGACAGTCTACAGTGCATAGGGTCACAGATTCGGCGTGACTGAGGACGCATGCACATAAATAAATACCACGCATTAATATTTAAAGATTATATTTTATATTAACTCATTAAAGGCCTTATTTGAACAAGATTATTTCAAGGAATAACAAAAATGGCCAGAATTAGGTCACTGTTACATAGGGATTGCTTTCAGCTCACTTAGTTTTACTTTACTTCATGTCACTTCACTTCATTTTCATGTCTAGATTATTATTTTTTTCACATATAGAGGAAAGCAAAACATGCATTTCTGTATATCCAATATATTTTTTTTCAAATGGTAATAATAATTTCAGATAAGTTTTTAAATTGCACTATACATTAATGAATAATCATAATATTGGTATTGTAAAATATGTGTAGGATTAATTGATACAGATGTGGACATGAAAAGGAAACAGTGTAAGTAACAATTTTGGTGTCTTATTACTCCATCTCCCCTTTTAAGTGACGTTCAACAACTGAGATTGGCATTTACTAAATAAAATTTAAAGCTACTCTGGGATTAATATGCATTAATCATTTGAAAATTTTACTTCACATGTTTTTACTCTTTTTCTCTGAATTGGAAAAAGGGTAGACCCTAAAATTTCCATTGTTCTCATTTTTTTCTGTCTCATTATAGCTAGGTTTTTTTTTAATTAACTAATAAAGAAACAAAAGTTTGGATAATTAAAAGCAATAATAAAATACATTTGCATAAGTTCTTAATTTTACTTAATGCATTTTATAAGAATAATAGTTGAGCAGAAATCAGCACTTGCAATTTCTAACATAGAAATGGTATGTTTTAAAAAAGTTAATTTTCTAGTCCTCTGTTTATAATCGAACTACCTTTTCTTATAGAAAATACTATCAATAGAGATTAATTTAAAAAGTCAGCCCACACGTTTCTATTATAAATTTCTAAAACTGGACAGAGTACACTGTCTCTAGCACTAGTATGGCATGGTGTATTCAACCATGAGCTGTTTAGGCCACACTATGTGCTTACCAGGATGCAAACTGTTTGATGACATATATTCCTCATTGAACACACTATATTTTTATATGAAGAATGAATGAATGAAATGTAGCACCCCAGTAACAAGATCGCAAAATTGAAAACCCATAAAGAAGTGTTAGCCTTTGTAGTATATTTTTATATCCTTCTTCAAATGAATATGTTACTTTTGAGAGAAAAGGAAAAAGAAACTTTTCATCAAAAATCTGCCTCTGAGTGTGATGGATTGATGTTTTAAAATAAGCAATGGTATTGTTGCTTAATATAGCAATAAATGCAGAGCTGTATAATAACAGTGAGCCTGTCACATCTCTCTGGAGACTCTTTCATAATCACATAAGCCATAACAACAAATGTTTCTAAAGACTGAAAATAGCTTAGAAACCTTAATGTCTGAAGTGCATTATTTAAGTAATATAGAAATAAATTCAAGAATAGAGTATTTATTATCCTGGAGTATTTATTCACACAACATAGTGAAAAGCTGATCACTGTAGAATTTTGACTGTCAAAAAAGATTAATGGTATTACCTAATTATGTGACTTGGAAAATATTGTTGAATTCACCATGCAATTTGAAGTTAAGCATATAGAACACTGTGAATACTTTTCTTACAAAACAGGAATTCCAAACTTCCATCTATGGCTGCTGACTGAGCTCATTGACAAGTTTTGTAAATAGGTAATCAGACTTCTAATTTAAACTCTATATGACATAGACTGTAGATCTTATTTTCCCCATTTCCTTAGAGGCATTGCTTTAACCTAAAGGATATTTTTCAGATTGCAATTCAGAAATTCTTTATAACTTCATCTTAGAGTTATGCTATAATGCAGCACTGTATACAGGTAATCAAAAATGTTTGCATACTTTGGATATGAACTAATCAAAATACCCATTAAGCATGCTAACAAGCACACCTGTTATCATTAAAAGATTTATTCTCTAATTTTATATGATTGGCACAATCAAATTAAAAGGTGAAAACAAATGGTGATAGCACCCTCTTTATAAAGTATGAGTGATTATTACTGTACATAGTATTAGTAGCAGTTATAAAAGTAAATTCCCAGAAGTTATATGCTTATATAATAACAGTAACCTCATTCATTAAAAAACAAATACTTGTTACAAGAAGGTAGTAAGGCCTTTCTATTCATTCTCATTTATTCTCATTGAAGTCCACAAATAGCTGCTTAAAGATTCTAGACAGTATTATTATTCAGTCTAAGCGTCTACTTTTTGTATTTAGATCTAGAGCTATAAATCACAGACTATATTTTGGTTCCCCTTCCCTATTCTGCTAAAGTATTTGTTTCACTCTTAGTTATCTCTTTACTTCTCTTTCAGAAAATAATCTGTCTTTGTAGTTGTTATTGTGATTCAGATATTAATTAAATTAATTTTTACATATTGTAGCATAGGATAGGGCTGCAATATTTCCATTTTGCTTGTTTGCTCCAACCTAGATCTTGATAATTAAAAGTAAAACTGAAAGTTTTTCAACATACATGTGTCATGATATTTCTTTCCCTTGGGACTTCTGGGGGATAAAACAGGAGTATTTTAATCTACTAACAATATGCAGCTTTACATTGTGTACTTATGTCATATAATAAGTATGGGTATTAAATGTAGTATAAATATTGTACTGAAATATAATTGCATTTAACTAAAATGTATTATAGTCAAAATTTGTATTATAAATATTAACAAAATCAAAATACTATCTAGGTTTCATCCTAACCCCAACAGTTTTGGCAAATGTTTGTTGCCAATGCTCAATATTATAGCAAAATTTTCCAATGTTTATGCAAAATAATTAAAATTGAAGAACAGAAGTTGTCTTCAAGTTTCAAATGGAAAAGAAATGTCAACCAACAAAGACAATGCTCAGGAATGGATGTATGGTTGGAGCCTGGAGTATATGCAACATATAAGAGGTGGAATCAGGAATGGGAATGAGAGTCAGAAATGAAAAAATGAAGGGGAGATTTACAGTCATGGTGCCAATCAAGAGCAGTTTGTAGAAGAAACACAATTCTGTATCATAGTCAGAGTCAGAATGGAATAGAGCATGAAGAGAAAACAAATTTCCTGTTGTACCATGGATGAGGCTTCCTTCATGTCAGTCTGTTTCTTGAGCAAGCCTTCTAATAGTCCTCAATTTTTTCCAGAAAAAAAAATATTAATAGCTTGTTGTTTTAATATTCCCCTAGTTTTATTCGTGTCTTGAAACTTAATATTTGCTTGAAATATTTTTTTTACCAGAAAACTGAGAAACAGTCAAGGTATGCAAGTCTTAAACAAATTTGATACAGATGTTGAGTTGCTAGGAGCAAGTATCAATCATCTTTGATTATAGGAATATAGATTGAGTAAATTCTAAAGTAGAAAAGGGTTAATTTAACAGTACAAGGAAGCCAAATGTTATAGATCAATACAAAGCTTCAACTTCCAACAGTATAAGCCTCTTAATCTTCATGAACATGACAACAAACTTTATTCATATCAAAATTAAAGGTCAGTGAAGTACTTTACGAGCACAGACTGACAACTTCCATCAATACTAACATTTCTAATCCTTATGTGTTCTGTAAGCAGGAAAACTTGAGTTTTATGCCTGACATGTAAAATGAAAACATAGTAGAAAGGAAAAAGGAAACATTTTGGATACTCATAATAAATTTAACTGATTCTAACTAATATATGTGATTTTAACTTTAAAATAGGATTGTTAATTAGCAGTTCTTTCCTTATGAATGAAAAAGACAAATTGAAATTTGCAAAACTTCTTTGAAAAAAAAATGACTAATTAAAGATTTGGATTGAGTGGTGAGAAACACAAGGTTTTTGAATAAACACCTTTCCATTCAATATATGTTAGAATAGTGGAAAGAAAATAGTGCTATTTACAAAAAAATTTTATTTAACTTTATTTTAATTTCTTGCCTGATAGAATCAGGCCATGTTTCAATCTACATAAAGTGTGTTTTTCTTTTGTGAGATATTTATATGGGTATTAGCTCAAATCCTAATGTGGAAATATAAGGGACTGTTACTTGCTTTCAGTCCCCACATGTAATCTGTGAATTGTAAGAATGCAACAATCAGGTACAGAGATGTTTATCACGTAGACACTTTTCATATGTGAGTAAATCAATATATAATTTCACACTGCATATTTTGCAAGCTAGCCTGCTGAGCACTCATAAACAGAGTTTGCCCATGCAAAGCCATCTTAGGCATGCATTAAATTAGTCAGGTACATGTGCCCAGCATTAATATTTTACATAAGCCAATCACTTGATTCTGATGAGCCGCTAGTACTGAGAACTGGATAAAGACTTTCGTAAAGTTTTGCTTTCTTTGCTGCTACACTTGAAAACTTTTTCTTTCCTTATTAAAAAAAAAAATCAGTGTTGGTAAAAAAAGGATATTAAAAGTGATTCTTAAGTTTTCAGTAAGAGTGCTGCTGATGGCTTTAATGAGATTTTAAATTTGAAACAGATAATGAGACACTATTGCTCATCATACACAGTAAAAATAAGCTACTAAACCAACTGTTTTGTAATGGGTTACATTACCATCATGTGTCATATAACTAGATCTTGAAAGCACCATGAGAATTCCTTTGGAAGGTTGTAGATTGTAATACCCCAGGAATTTGTTTCCTCAACAACCAACAAGGGACCAAAAAAGACAAGAAGAGAAGAACTTAACAATATGTGCATTTTCAGAAAAGTATTGAATGCTAGTTCCCTTCAAAACACATGCAAAGCTGTCATTAGTGGCAATAGAAAGTGCATAGGCATATGGAATTTGAAGAGGATATACAATCAAAGTGTCTTGAATATAATGTAACATATGATGCTTCTTTTATAGCTTTGGTTAGGAAAAATGAGATTCAAATAGACTTTTCAATTGTAAACACAGTTCATACCCTTAGTTATAGAGACAACAGGAAGAAATCAGAAAGATAAATTATGAAAATAGTTATATGTAATCTGAAATCCTCTGTTGAAATTTTAAAATATAGGTGGCATTTTATGATTAGAAAAAGAAACTAATAGGCAGTTAATTTATTTTATGATTCAGACCTACTCAGGGAAACATACAATAAAAAGATACATTTATACACTGTGCCACTACCACACACATGATCTTATTTCAATTAACAATTATATATAATGTTTTTAAATGTTTAAATATTCATAACTATTGCTAAATAACAGATAACACTGATGTATATTGCATTTACTAAATCACGTATTCATAAAATATCATTGAATTATAACTGTGAAACTGACAGTTGCTGTGAGGATTGATGGAGACACAAAAGACCCTGAATAGAAAAAACAATCTTGAGAAAGAAAAATGGAGCTAGAGGAATCAGGCTCCCTGATTTCAGACCATGCTACAAAGCCACTGTTATTAAAACATTATGGTACTGACACCAAAACAAAAATATAGATCAATGGAACAGGATAAAAAGCCATGTACCTATAATCAATTATTCTACAAAGGAGGCAAGGCTATACAGTGGAGAAACGACAGTCTCTTCAATAAATTGTTCTGGAAAAACTGGACAGCTGCATGTAAAAAAATGAAGTTAGAACATTCTTTAACACCATAACAAAAATAAACTAAAATGGACTAAAGACATATATGTAAGGCTGGATACTACAAAACTGTTAGAGGAAGACATAGGCAGAACACTCTTTGACATAAATTGCACCAATATCTTTTTTGATCTGTCTCAAAGAGTAATGGAAATAAAAACAAATATAAACAAATGGGAACTAATTCAATTTAAAACCTTTTGCACAGAAAAAGAAATAATAAACAAAATGAAAAGACAATCCACAGAATGAGAGAAAATATTCACAAACAAAGCAACCATCAAGGAATTAGCCACAAACAGCTCATGTGGCTCAATATTTAAAAAAATAAATAAAAAGTGGACACTTTTCCAAATTGGCACATAGACATCTTCACAAGACTACAAACTGTTTCTCTCACTGATCTGTAACTAAATTCACCAGCTATCAATATTTTCTTGAAGTATTTTCTTTGAATGCTTGACAGAGGAAGGAAGAACTCCTTAGAGTGCAATATTCCTTGTCATTATGATTATTCTTTCAAAGTTATTAGAATGATTACAGTTAGAAATTAGATTTCCCAACTACATAGGGTTCTCAGCAAAGATAGTGTTCACATATATTTTGAATTAATAGACATGAAAAATCTATATGCTAAGGGAAATAAATCAAAGACAAATAATGTGTGAATCACTTAAATGTGGAACCTAAAAATTACAACAAACTAGTGAATATAATAAAAAGGAAGCAGGCTCACAATACACAGAACAAACCGGGTTCCAGTCGGGGCAGAGGGGTAATAAAGAGGCAGGAGATTAAGAGGTACAAGTTGTAAGATCTAAAATAAGCGATAAGTACATTTTGTACAACACGGAGAATATAGCCAATATTTTATAATAATTTAAAAAAAAGTGGACAGAAGACCTAAATAGACACTTCTCTAAGACATAGAGATGTCCAAGAGGTACATGCAAAAAATTATGCTTAACACTGATAATTACTGCTGCTGCTGCTGCTGCTAAGTCACTTCAATCGTGTCCGACTCTGTGTGACCCCATAGATGGCGGTCCACCAGGCTCCCCCATCCCTGGGATTCTCCAGGCAAGAACACTGGAGTGGGTTGCCATTTCCTTCTCCAATGCATGAAAGGGAAAAGTGAAAGTGAAGTCGCTCAGTCGTGTCCGACTCTTTGCGACCCCATGGTCTGCAGCCTACCAGGCTCCTCCGTCCATGGGACTTTCCAGGCAAGAGTACTGGAGTGGGGTGCCATTACTAAAGAAATGCAAATCAAAACTACAATGCAGTATCACCTCATTTCACTCAGAATGGCCATCATTAAAAAAATCTACAAACAATAAATGCTGCAGGGGGTGTAGAGAGAATAAAATCTTCCTATACTGTGGGTGGGAATGTAAATTTATACAACCACTATAGAGCACAGTATGGAGATTTTATAAAAAACTGAGAATAAAGCTACCACATGATCCAGTAATCCCAATACTCAGTATTTATGTAGAGAAAAATATGGTTTGAAAGGATACATACACCCCAATGTTCACTGCAACACTGTTTACAATACACAAGACAGGCAAGCAACCTAAGTGTCCATTGACAGATGAATGGATTAAAAAAAGGTGGTACATATATACAATGGAATATTACTCACTCATTATAAAGAATGCAATAATACCATTTGCAGCAAAATGAATGAACCTGGAGATTATGATGCTAGGTGAAGTAATCAAACAAAGGCAAATACTGTATGATATCACTTTTAAATAGAATCAAAAAAGTGATACAAATGAACTTATTTACAAAACAGGATCAAACTCAGGGAGTGAATTTATGAATACCAATGGGAAAGAGAGGGAGAGGAGGAGGGATAGACTGACAGTTTGGGAATGACATGTACACACTGCTATATTTAAAATAGATAACCAATATGGACCTACTGTAAAAAAAAAAAAAAAGAATTAATTAAAAAAATAAGATTGTCCTCAATCTCAAAAAAAAAGAAAAAATTCATAGTATTTTTGGCTCTTAAAAGTGATTGGTCAAACATTTACATTTGTATTTAATTTCAAATATGATTTTAAAAAGTTATCAAGCTAATGATAACACTTGGGAATAACAACTCTATATATGTACATTATAAGACATATGTACATATATATACATGTAAAATTTGATCACTTCCCAATAAACTACATACTTTATATTTTCTTTAGTGTAGTTTTAAGAAATGTTATACTCAAAATAAAAAAACTTCATTTGTAGGAAATACCTATAAATATGTGTATTCATTTGTAGGAAAAACCTATAAATATGTATATGCCTATATGGACACAAAAATTATTTCATTTCATAAAATGTCTATTTGTGATTATCAAAGAAAGATCCATACATTATAGAAAATTAAAATATATCTCAAGAGAATGCAAAGCTAAAAGCACAACATCTAGATAATATCATCTTAACATGCCAATATAAGGTCTTCAGAGCATATCTTTATTATATAATAAATATAAATGTATTATGCTGTTACTTCCTGATTTTCTACTTTATATTATTTTAATGTGGTATCAGGACATTAAACATTTTTGTTTCTATGCATACTTTTAGTGAATAATAGTATATTGTGACTATATACCATAATTCTTTCTTCTAATGTTAGATTTTTATACTGCTTCTGATTTCTGCCATGTGAATAGTGCTGAAAGTACTAGCCACAGAAATCAGAGAAGAAAAAGAAATAAAAGGAATCCAGATTAGAAAAGAAATAAAACTCTCACTGTTTGCAGATGACATGATCTTCTACATAGAAAACCGTAAAGACACCACCAGAAAATTACTAGAGCTAATCCATGGATATAGTAAAGTTGTAGAATAAAAAATTAATACACAGAAAGCCCTTGCATTCCCACACACTAATGATGAGAAAACAGAAAGAGAAATTAAGGAAACAATTTCATTCACCATTGCAACATAAAGAATAAAATACTTAAGAATAAATTTATCTAAAAAAACAAAAGATCTATATATAGAAAACTATAAAACATTGATAAAAGAAATCAAAAAGGACACAAATAGATGGAGAAATATACTATGTTCATGGATTGGAAAAATCAATATAGTGAAAATGAGTATACTACCCAAGGCAATCTACAGATTCAGCACAATCCCTATCAAGCTGCTGCTCCTGCTGCTGCTAAGTTGCGTCAGTTGTGTCTGACTCTGTGCAACCCCATAGATGACAGCCCACCAGGTTCCCTGGTCCCTGGGATTCTCCAGGCAAGAACACTGGAGTTGGTTGCCATTTCCTTCTCCTACTAGGGTATTTTTCACAGAATTAGAACAAATAATTTCACAAATTGTATGGAAACACAAAAACCTCGAATAGCCAAAGCAATCTTGAGAAAGAAGAATGGAACTGGAGGAATCAACCTGCCTGTCTTCAGACTATACTACAAAGCTACAGTCATCAAGACAGTATGGTACTGGCATAAAGATAGAAACATAGATCAATGGAACAAAATAGAAAACCCAGAGATAAATACATGCACCTATGGACACCTTATCTTTAACAAAGGAGGCAAAAATATACAATGGTGAAAAGACAATCTCTTTAACAAGTAGTGCTGGGAAAACTGGTCAACGACCTGTTAAAGAATGAAACTAGAATATTTTCTAACACCATACACAAAAATAAACTCAAAATGGTTTAAAGATCTAAATGTAAGACTGGACACTGTAAAACTCTTAGATAAAAAAATAGGCAGAACTCTGTCTGACGTAAATCACAGAAAGATCCTCTATGATTCACCACCCAGAGTAATGGAAACAGAAGCAAAAATAAACAAATAGAACCTAATTAAACCTAAAAGCTTTTGCACAATGAAGGAAACTATAAGCAAGGTGAAAAAGCAGCCTTCAGAATGGGAGAAGATAACTGAAACTGAAACAACTGACAAATAATTAATCTCCAAAATATATAAGCAGCTCATGCAGCTCAATATCAGAAAAATAAGTGACCCAATCAAAAAAATGGGCCAAAAAACTAAACAGACATTTCTCCAAAGAAAGCATAAAGATGTGTAACAAACACATGAAAAGATGCTCAACATCACTCACTATCAGAGAAATGCAAATCAAAACCACAATGAGGTACCATCTCATGCCAGTCAGAATGGCTGCCATCAAAAAGTCTACAAACAATAAATGCTGGAGATGGTGTGGAGAAAGGGAACCCTCTTACATTGTTGGTGGGAATACAAACTAATGTAGCCACTATGGAGAACAGTGTGGAGATTCCTTTAAAAACTTGAAATAGAACTGCCATATGACCCAGCAATCCCACTGCTGGACATACACACCAAGTAAACCAGAATTGAAAAAGACACGTTCCTCTGTGTTCATTGCAGCACTGTTTACAATCGCTAGAATGGAAGCAACCTAGATGTCCATCAGCAGACGAATGAATAAGGAAGTTGTGATACATATATACACAATGGAATAATACTTAGCTGTTACAAAGAACACATTTGAGTCGGTTCTAATGAGTTGGATGAAACTGGAGCCTATTATACAGAGTGAGTTAAGCCAGAAAGACAAACACCAATACAGTGTATTAATGCATATATATGAAATTTATAAAAAAGGTAATGATGACCCTACATGCAAGACAGCAAAAGAGACACAGATGTAAAGAAAAGACTTTTGGACTCTTTGGGAGAAGGTGAGGGAGGGACTATATAAGAGAGTAGCATTGAAACATGTATATTACCATATGTAAAATAGATGACCAGTGCAAATTCAATGCATGAAGCAGGACACCCAAAGCCGGTGCTCTGGGACAACCCAGAGGGATGGAGTGGGAAGGGAGATGGGAGGGGAGTTCAGGACAGTGGGACACATGTACACCTATGACTGATTCATGTCAATGTATGGCAGAAACCACCACAGCATGGTAAAATAATTAGCCTCTGATTAAAATAAATTAACTAATTAAAAAAAAGAAAGAAAGCACATTCTGGCACGATTCACTCCATCCCCTTCTAAACAGGTTTATAAATTTTCCTGAAATAAAAAGACATAACTTCACAATGTCATCTCAACATAATGATGCATTCTGGAAGTCATACATTCTGAATAAATAAAAAAGTAAAAATGAATGGAAAAAGCAAACACTGGAGAGAAGGTATATTTTTTTATTCCTTCAGTGTACTGTTTGAAATCAATTGATTTTTGTTGACCTTTTTTTTCCCCAATCACTAGCAGTTGTTATTTATTGACTGGTAAGCCAACCTGCTGCAACTGCGGGGCTTTGCCTCCAGCAGGGAAATTGAACTGAAAGCCTTAGAATAAGATACTGTGAAATGAGCAGCAAGCGGCCAAGAGGAGCTACCCCATGTCCAAGGTCAGGAGCAGCAGCAGAGATGAGATACCTCACATCCAAGGTCAGGAGCGGTGGCTGAGAGGAGATACCCCATGTCCAAGGTAAGGAACATTAGCTGTGCTTTGCTGGAGCAGCCGTGAAGAGATATCCCACGTCCAAGGTAAGAGAAACCCAACTGAGATGGTAGGCTCAGAGAGAAGGCATTGGAGGACAGACAGACTGAAATCACAATCACAGAAAATTAGCCAATCTGATCACATGGACCACAGCCTTGTCTAACTCAATGGAACTAAGCCATGCTGTGTAGGGCCACCCAAGATGGATGGGTCATGGTGGAGAGTTCTGACAAAATGTGGTCCACTGGACAAGGAAATGGCAAACCACATCAGTATTCTTGCCTTGAGAAACCCATGAACAGTATGAAAAGGCAAAAAGATAGGACACTGAAAGATGAACTCCCCGGGTTGGTACGTGCCCAATATGCTACTGGAGATCAGTGGAGAAATAACTCCAGAAAGAATGAAAGGATGGAACCAAAGGAAAAACAATACCCAGCTGTGGATGTGACTGGTGATAGAAGCAAGATCCAATGTGGTAAAGAGCAATATTGCATAGGAACATGGAATGTTAGGTCCATGAATCAAGGCAAACTGGAAGTGGTCAAACAGGAGATGTCAAGAGTGAACATCGACATTCTAGGAATCAGCTAACTAAAATGGACTGGAATGGGTGAATTTAACTCAGATGACCATTACATCTACTACTATGGGCAGGAATCCCTTAGAAGAAATGGAGTAGCTATCAGAGTCAACAAGAGTCCGAAAGGCAGTACCTGGATGCAATCTCAAAAACGACAAAATGATCTCTGTTCATTTCCAAGGCAAACCATTCAATATCACAGTAATCCAAGCCTATGCCCAACCAGTAACACTGAAGAAGCTGCAGTTGAATGGTTCTATGAAGACACACAAGACATTCTAGAGCTAACACCCCAGAAAATATGTCCTTTTCATTATAGGCAACTGGAATGCAAAAATAGGAAGTCAAGAAACACCTGCAGTAACAGGCAAATTTGGCCTTGCAGTACAGAATGAAGCAGGGCAAAGGCTAATAGAGTTTCGCCAAGAGAACACACTAGTCATAGCAAACACCTCTTCCAACAACACAAGAGAAAACTCTACACATGGACATCACCAGATGGTTAATACTGAAATCAGATTGATTATATTCTTTGCAGCCAAAGACAGAGAAGCTCTATATAGTCAGCAAAAACAAGACTGGGAGCTGACTGTGGCTCAGATTATGAACTCCTTATTGCCAAATTCAGACTTAAATTGAAGAAAGTGGGGAAACACAATAGACCATTCATGTATGACCTAAATCAAATCCCTTATGATTATACAGTGGAACTGAGAAATAGATTTAAATGTCTAAATTGATAGAGTGCCTGAAGAACTATGGACAGAGGTTCATGACATTGTACAGGAGACAGGGAGCAAGACCATCCCCAAGAAAAAGAAATGCAAAAAAGAAAAATGGCTCTGAGGAGGCCTTACAAATAGCTTTGAAAAGAAGAGAAGCAAAAAGGAAAGGAGAAAAGGAAAGATATACCCATTTGAATGCAGAGTTCCAAAGAATAGCAAGGAGAGATAAGAAAGCATTCCTCAGTGATCAGTGCAAAGAAATAAGGGAAAATAATAAAATGGTAAAGACTAGAGATTTCTTCAAGAAAACTAGAGATACCAAGGGAACATTTCATGCAAAGATGGGCTCAATAAAGGACAGAAATGGTATGGACCTAACAGAAGCATAAGATATTAAGAAGAGGTGGCAAGAATACACAGAAGAACTGTATAAAAAAGCTCTTCATGACCCAATAATCATGATGGTGTGATCACTCACCTAGAGCCAGACATCCCAGAATGTGAAGTCCAGTGGGCCTTAGGAAGCATCGCTATAAACAAAATTAGTGGAAGTGATGGAATTCCAGTTGAGCTATTCCAAATCCTGAAAGATGATTCTGTGAAAGTGCTGAACTCAATATGCCAGCAAATTTGGAAAACTCAGCAGTGGCCACAGGACTGGAAAAGGTCAGTTTTCATTCCAATCCCAAAGAAAGTCAATGCCAAAGAGTGCTCAAACTAACTTACAACTGCATTTATCTCACACGGTAGCAAAGCAATGCTCAAAGTTCTCCAAGCCAGGCTTTAGCAATACATGAACCATGAACTTCCAGATGTTCAAGCTGGTTTTAGAAAAGGCAGAGGAACCAGAGATCAAATTGCCAACATCCGCTGGATCATAGAAAAAGCAAGAGAGTTCCAGAAAAACACCTAATTCTGCTTTATTGAGTATGCCAAAGCCTTTGGCTGTGGAATCACAATAAACTGTGGAAAATTCTGAAAGAGATGGGAATACCAGACCACCTGACCTGCCTCTTGAGAAACCTATCCATATGCAGATCAGGAAGCAACAATTAGATCTGGACATGGAACAACAGACTGGTTCCAAATAGGAAAAGGAGTATGTCAAGGCTGTATATGTCACCTTGCTTATTTAACTTATATGCAGAGTACATCATGAGAAACGCTGGTCTGGTTGAAGCACAAGGTGGAATCAAGACTGCTTGGAGAAATATCAATAACCTCAAATATGCAGATGACACCACCCTTATGGCAGAAAGTGAAGAAGAAGTAAAGAGCCTCCTGATGAAAGTCAAAGAGGAAAGTGAAAAACGTTGCTTAAAGCTCAACATTCAGAAAACTAAGATCATGGCATCTGGTACCATCACGTCATGGCAAATAGTTGGGGAAACAGTGGAAACAGTGGGTGACTTTACTTTTTTAGGCTCCACAATCACTGCAGATTGTGACGCAGCCATGAAATTAAAAGACTCTTACTCCTTGGAAAGAAAGTTATGACCATCCTAGACAGCATATTAAAAAGCAGAGACATTACTTTTTCAACAAAGATCTGTCTAGTCAAGGTATGGTTTTCCCAGTAGTCATGTATGGATGTGAGAGTTGGACTGTAAAGAAAGCTGAGCACTGAAGGATTGATGATTTTAAGGTTGGAGAAGACTCATGAGAGTCCCTTGGACTGCAAAGAGATCCAACCAGCCCATCCTAAAGGAAATCAGCCCTGGGTGTTCATTGGAGGGAATGATTTTGAAGCTGAAACTCCAATACTTTGGTCACCTGATGCAAAACGCTGACTCATTTGAAAAGACCCTGATGCTGGGAAAGATTGAGGGCAAACGGAGAGGGGGACGACAGAGGATGAGGTGGTTGGATGGCATCACCAACACAATGGACATGAGTTTGGGTAGACTCTGGGAGTTGGTGATGCACAGGGAGGCCTGGCGTGCTGCATTCCACTGGGTCACAGAGAGTTGGACACGACTGAGCAACTAAATTGAACTATAACTGAAACCCACTGCTTTGTATGACATTTAAATTCAATCAGTCATTTTTTTTCATAATCTGAGGAGTCAAAATACACACAATTCATACTTTGCACATAAGAATATAATTCCTTCTCATTAGGCTATTTTTATTTTCTAGACATCATTAGTTACATTCTATAGTCTGAAGAGCTGTCATTTGTTTCATCAGATCCACTCTTCATCACATCAATGGTCTGATCTGTACTCCAGTGTGACAAGTATAAGAACCAAGAAGGAGGTACCAAGGCTGGCAGAAGTGGGAGTTCAGGGCATTTATTTTCTCAGCTTTCTCTTAGTCTGACCATAGGTTTAAAGTATTACTCTTTTAGTGACTATAGCTCCTGTCAGATGGCTTTATCACACAGTTCTCTCTTGTGTCATGAACCCAAGATTATTATCCCATCTCTTGCCATTGTCCTAAACCCATCCACCTCTTTGAAAGTAATCCCTTCATTAAACTGTCCTCAAATTACCAATTTGAATGTGTCATAAGTTTCTTGCTGTGCCCTCAATTCATGCAGCTTCTTGGAGAGAGAAGAGGCTACCTGGAAATGACATAGACATTACCATTTAGAATTTATGTGATCTGGTTAAATTGCTTGATATCATCTAGCCTTCTTCATCTGTCATGATGTCTAATAATATTTACCTGTAAAGATGTTGTGAGAAGAAAAGTGCACTTGGGACATGACAGGTATAACGTAGGTAGTATCTGGTATTAGTTTTACTTTTCTTCGCCAAATTATCTTAGCAATTAAGAATAAAAAATAAATGCATGTGTATATATGTAAGGGGAAGTGATACTATTAATGGCATTATAAAATTTGAATTGATTTTTAATTCTATTTCAAACACAAGACATATGAAATTGTTTTCAAACAACATATAATGGTAGGTATATGCAAATTTAATCCACATCATACATTGCAAGTTTTAATGTCACTTGTAGTGAAGACCAAAACTCAAAATTTCTGTGAAAATTATATCTAACAAAATAACAACAGCAAAAAGCACAGTGTTAAAATTCAAAATATACTGTCTAATTGATGCCACTAACTGTATATGGCAAAATTATCAAATTACTGCTAATTTTCACATATCCATGTAAATGACATTATATATCAAAATGGTCTGTTATGGCTGTGATTTCACAATACAATATAGATTTTTATGCTCATATATTTTTGTCTTCTTCCAATCATTTCCAGGCATCAACCACTTCTAAAGCATATACTGCTCAAAATACCAACTTTATAACACTGGCATGAGGTTCAGTCAATAAATGTAGTGTAAACAAATATTAATATTGACATGGATTCTATTAATGAATGCATTATAGTTTCATGGGATGCATGAACAGATCATTGATTTTTCCACTTCTGAATTTCAATATTGCTATAAGTGTTAGAGATCTCTTTTAACTTCAGAGCTAATTTGGCTCCCAACATCCTACTATTGTAATCATAAATAAGATGTACATAACCGCTTCAACCTAACGATGCTTTATGTTAGGGATATTTTAAAGAGTAAAGTAAACATAAAATATTTCTGTATATAGAGCCATTCTTGGAAAATTGATGCATGTTGAAATTTTAATAAAAACACTTCATTTTTGGTATATCATAAGAACAGTTAAGGAAAACTGCTTTTGAGAGCTCTTATCATATTTTATTCATTTTAGGTAAGATTAAGGAGAGAATGAGAGGTTAGAATATATTTCATTTTTCTGTTCAACAAACATCTATTTAATTCTGTGCCATGAAATGTATTAAGCACATTTCTTGAACTAATTAATATTTTACAAATGAAACTATTTAGGAGACACATAAAGTATCTTTAACATGAAGATGGTAAGCAAAGTAGCTATAATTGAAGCACAGACACTATAACTCCAAAGTCTACTATTTCAACTACTATTTTTCCCCAAACTCAGTACCATTAATACACTTACTTTTTATAAGATTCCAAAATTCAGATGAAAATATATTCTCAAATAACAAAATATGGTTCAATTCACTTCAGTTGCTCAATGGTATCCAACTATTTGCAACCCCATGGATGCAGCATGCCAGGCTTCCCTGTCCATCACCAGCTCCCGAAGCTTATTCAAACTCATGTCCATTGGGTAGGTGATGCCATCCAACCAGCTCATCCTCAGTTGTCCCTATCACCTCCTGTCTTCAATCTTTCCCAGCATCAGGATCTTTTCCAATAAGTCAGTTAATCTCATCAGGTAGCAAAAGTATTGAAGTTTCATATTCATCATCCTTGCAATGAGTAGTCAAGATTGATTTCCTTTAGGATTGACTGGTTTGATATCCTTCCAGTTCAATGGACTCTCAAGAGTCTTCTCCAAAACCATAGTCGAAAAGCATCATTTCTTCAGGGCTCAGCTTTTTTATAGTCCAACTCTCACATCCATATATGACTACTGGAAAAAACTTAGCTTTGACAAGATGAACATTTGCCAGCAAAGTAATGTCTCTGCATTTAATATGCTGTCTAGGTTGGTCATAGCTTTTCTTTCAAGGAGCAAGCATCTTTTAATTTCATGGCTGAAGTCACTATCTGCAGTGATTTTGGAGCCCCAAAAAATAAAGTCTGTCACAGTTTCCATTGTTTCCCCATCTATTTGCCAAGAAGTGATGGGACTGGATATCATATTAGTTTTCCGAATGCTAGTTTTAAGCCAAATTTTTCACTCTTCTCTTTCAATTTCATCAAGAGGCTTGTTAGTTCTTCATCACTTTCTGCCATAAAAGTGGTGTCATCTGCATATCTGAGATTTTTGATATTTCTCCTAGCAATTTTGATGCCAGCTTGTGCTTCATCCAGCCCAGCATTTCTCATGATGTGGACTATAAAGGAAGCTGAGTGCAGAAGAATTGATGCTTTTGAACTGTGGTGTTGGAGAAGACTCTTGAGAGTCCCTTGGACTGCAAGGAGATCCAACCAGTCCATCCTAAAGGATATCAGTCCTGGGTGTTCATTGGAAGGGTGGATGTTGAAGCTGAAACTCCAATAATTTGGCCACCTGATACGAAGAGCTGACTCATTGGAAAAGACCCTGACGCTGGGAAAGATAGAGGGCAGGAGGAGAAGGGGATGACAGAGGATAAGATTGTTGGATGGCATCACTGATTCAATGGACATGGATTTGGCTGGACTCTGGGGGTTGGTGATGGACAGGGAGACCTGGCGTGCTGCAGTTCATGGGGTCACAAAGAGTCGGACACGACTGAGAGACTGAACTGAACTGAACTCTGAATGTAAGTTAAATAAGCAGGTGACAATATACAGCCTTGACATACTCCTTTTCCAATTTGGAACATATCTGTTGTTCCATTCCCAGTTCTAACTGTTGCTTCCTGACCTGCATACAGATTTCTCAGGAGGCAGGTCAGGTGGTCTGGTATTCCCATCTCTTGAAGTATTTTCCACATTTTGTTGTGGTCCACACAGTCCAAGGCTTTGGTATAGTCAATAAAGCTGAAGTAGTTGTTGTTCTGGAACTTTCTTGCTTTTTTGATGATCTAATGGATGTTGGCAATTTGATCTCAGGTTCCTCTGCCTTTTCTAAATCCAGCTTGAAGATCTGGAAATTCAGGGTTCACATACTGTTGAAGCCTCGCTTGGAGAATTTTGAGAATTACTTTGCTAATGTGTCCAATCGTGCAGTAGTTTGAACATTCTTTGGCATTGCCTTTCTTTGGGATTGAAATGAAAACTGACCTTTTCTAGTCCTGTGGCCACTACTGAGTTTTCCAGATTTGCTGGCATATTGAGTACAGCACTTTCACAGCATCATCTTTGAAGATTTGAAATAGCTCAACTGGAATTCCACCACCTCCACTACCTCTGTTGGTGGTGAGGCTTCCTAAGGCCCACTTGACTTCGCATTCCAGGATGTCTGGCTCTAGGTGAGTGTTCAGGCCATCGTGTTTATCTGGGTCATGAAGATCTTTTTTTATATAGTTCTTCTGTGTATTCTTGCCACTTCTTCTTAATATCTTCTGCTTTTTTCAGGTCCTTGTCATTTCTGTCCTTTATTGTGTCCATTTTGCAATACACGTTCCCTTGGTATCTCTAAGTTTCTTGAAGAGAGCTCTAGTCTTTCCCATTCTATTGTTTTCCTCTATTTCTTTGCACTGATCACTGAGGAATGCTTTCTTATCTCTCCTTGCTATTTTTTGGAACTCTGCACTCAAATAGGTATATCTTTCCTTTTCCCCTTTGCCTTTCACTTCTCTTCTTTTCTCACCTATTTGTAAGGCCTCCTCAGACAACCATTTTGCCTTTTTGCATTTCTTTTTCTTGGGGATGGTCTTGATCACTGCCCCTGTACAATACACAAACCTCCACCCATAGTTCTTCAGGCACTTTGTCTATCTATGTTATATAACATCTATTAAAGTGTTCTTATCTAGTATGTCTTTTCAGTTATAGCATGCTAATTATAATTGTTTTTGATAATCCCAAAGTCTAGAAGCTCTTCTTAGTAGGCAAGAAATTTTAATATATTCAGTGCAATTGTGGGGTTAAATGTTTGAATATTCAATTTCTCTGAAAAATTATTAACCCACATTTAATGTCAAATAATTTTCCTTTATTTATATATTTTTTCTAACTGGAATAAACATTCCTTGAATATGTTTTATAGTGGTATATGTCTGTAGCTTAAGAAGCATAGAAATATTTTATTTCAACAAAATATTATAAAGATAGTATACAATACTAGCTGAAATCTTGGAACTAGTATTGTAAATCTTGGGGCTCAGAAATACATCATGGGATTAAAATAACCATGTCTTCACTCTCCTTATAACTACTTAAAGAAGAAACATAGGAAATGCATTAAATTCCTCATTTGTACTCATCCTTAGCACATAGAATCACTAATATCTACAGACATTTGTATCTCAGTATCTTTTTTATTTAATAGCTCTCACTGTCTAAAGATGAAATACAACTGTTTATTTTCATTGCTTTTGATGAAGAAAAGTAAAGAGCAGAGTCATCCTTTGGATATAATTTTCATTCTGAACTATATTTTTATCTCTTGCCTTGGACTACAGACTTATTTGTTAATTGCATTAATGTTAGTATTATGTAATTGTATTAGTATAGCTAAGAACTGATACTTTACATTAAAATAAGTATTTTAAAGGCATCAATATTTTTTAAAAGTCATGTCAGTTTTGACTATTATTTTTAGATAAATATAGTTGCTTTAATTATAAAAATCAATATTAACAGAACAAAACATAAATATATGAAACTATCTCAAGAGATTTAGGAAAGCATTTGACAAACTCCTACGTATCATAAAAGTTATTGCCAAGCAGGGAGTACAAGGAATATCTTAATCTGACAAAGCACAACAAAATCAAACTAGACTAAATTTCATATATAAAGGTAAAATACAAAAGTCTTTTCCTGGATAATAAAAATGGAAACAATTATCTGCTATTAACTTTGACATTTATATTTTTCTTGAGAGTATACACAGAGTAATCAGTCAAAATAAATAAATTGTATATAGACAGAAAAGGAAGAGATTTAACTCTCATAATAATAAGCAGAGAACTTGAGCATCTATATAGAAAATTAAAATAATTCTATGGGTCAACTATTAGAATCATTGCCTATAACAAGTTTACTAAAAATTAGATCAATACATAAAAATCTACTTATATATTAAGCATAATTGGTCAGAAAGAATATAAATAGATGTTCATTCCCATTAGTCATAACAGAAATTATAATAAAGACTACAATCAGGTACTATTAGAGCAAAATGTCTAGATAAAGAAGATTGGCAAAGATTGGGATTTACTGAAATTTTCACATACTGTGAATGGTGGGAATTTAAGTTAATTTAGAAGCCTTGGAAACTGCCAGTTTTTTTCCAAAGTAAATTAATGACCCAAGGATTCTACTCTAGATCTACATTTACAGAAACGCTCAAGTGTCCCAAAAGACAAAATTTCATTCAGTGTTATTTATAACAGTGAGATTTGGAAAACAACTCAAATGTCCATAAAAACAAGAATGAGGTACATTCCTATAACGGAAGAGTGCAATGAAACTTTGTTGATACTTATACTGAACTGGATGAAACTCTGAAAAATAATGTTTAGCCAAAAGTGAAAGAAACTGAAAGTTGCTCAGTCATGTCCAACTCTTTGCAAGCCCATGAACTATACAGTCCATGGAATTTTCCAGGCCAGAGTACTGGAGTGGGTAGCCTTTCCCTTCTCCAGGGCATCTTCCCTATCCAGGGATCAAACACAGGTCTCCCATGTTGCAGTAGGATTCTTTACTAATTGAGCCACCAGGGAAGCCCAAGAACACTGGAGTGGGTAGCCTATCCCTTCTCAAGTAAATCTTCCCCACCCAGGAATCAAACTGGGATCTCCTGCATTGCAGGTGGATTCTTTACCAACTAAGCTACCAGGGAAGCCCTAGAGATGAATACAAGCTTATGGATTTTAAAATTCATTCAATGTATTAAGAGAAATACATTGAATGAATTATAAAATCCACAAAATCCTTAACTGTATTTTTTTTCTGGCCTTGACATTGGATTTTGACAATCTGGATTTACCACCATCTCAGACAACATGCCAGGGATAAAGAAAAAAAAAAGAAAACTATTTTTGTTGCTTTGTTAAACTATATCATTCCAAAATTAAATAGTGTGTGGTTCTCAGAATGCAAAGTCCAATGATGAAAGATGCTACTTAAGTAATCATTGAATTGTATCACTTTTATATTTTAATTTTTTAAAACCTCAATTTAAGAATTGCACTTTATTTTTTTTTTCTAATTTTATTTTATTTTTAATCTTTACATAATTGTATTAGTTTTGCCAAATATCAAAATGAATCCGCCACAGGTATACATGTGTTCCCCATCCCGAACCCTCCTCCCTCCTCCCTCCTCATACCAACCCTCTGGGTCGTCCCAGTGCACTAGCCCCAAGCATCCAGCATCGTGCATCGAACCTGGACTGGCAACTCGTTTCCTACATGATATTTTATATGTTTCAATGCCATTCTCCCAAATCTTCCCACCCTCTCCCTCTCCCACAGAGTCCATAAGACTGTTCTATACATCAGTGTCTCTTTTTGCTGTCTTATACACAGGGTTATCATTACCATCTTTCTAAATTCCATATATATGCGTTAGTATACTGTATTTATGTTTTCCTTCTGGCTTACTTCACTCTGTATAATAGGCTCCAGTTTCATCCACCTCATTAGAACTGATTCAAATGTATTCTTTTTAATGGCTGAGTAATACTCCATTGTGTATATGTACCACAGCTTTCTTATCCATTCATCTGCTGATGGACATCTAGGTTGCTTCCATGTCCTGGCTATTATAAACAGTGCTGCGATGAACATTGGGGTACACGTGTCTCTTTCCCTTCTGGTTTCCCTCAGTGTGTATGCCCAGCAGTGGGATTGCTGGATCATAAAGGCAGTTCTATTTCCAGTTTTTAAGGAATCTCCACACTGTTCTCCATAGTGGCTGTACTAGGTTGCATTCCCACCAACAGTGTAAGAGGGTTCCCTTTTTCTCCACACCCTCTCAGCATTTATTATTTGTAGACTTTTGGATCGCAGCCATTCTGACTGGTGTGAAATGGTACCTCATAGTGGTTTTGATTTGCATTTCTCTGATAATGAGTGATGTTGAGCATCTTTTCATGTGTTTGTTAGCCATCTGTATGTCTTCTTTGGAGAAATGTCTATTTAGTTCTTTGGCCCATTTTTTGATTGGGTCGTTTATTTTTCTGGAGTTGAGCTGTAGGAGTTGCTTGTATATTTTTGAGATTAGTTGTTTGTCTCCCCATTCTGAAGGCTGTCTTTTCACCTTGCTAATAGTTTCCTTTGATGTGCAGAAGCTTTTAAGGTTAATTAGGTCCCATTATTTCCAATATTCTGGGAGGTGGGTCATAGAGGATCCTGCTGTGATGTATGTCAGAGAGTGTTTTGCCTATGTTCTCCTCTAGGAGTTTTATAGTTTCTGGTCTTATGTTTATTTATTTTTTTTTTTTAATTTTATTTTTTTTTAAAAAATCACATGCCCCCATCCTGAACCCTCTTCCCTCCCAACCTCCCCATACCATCCCCTGGGCCTTCCCAGCGCACCAGCCCCAAGCATCCAGCATCGTGCACTGAACCTGGACTGGCATCTCGTTTCATACATGACATTTCACATGTTTCAATGACATTCTCCCAAATCTTCCCACCCTCTCCCACAGAGTCCATAAGACTGTTCTATACATCAGTGTCTCTTTGCTGTCTCATTACACAGGGTTATCGTTACCATCTTTCTAAATTCCATATACATGCGTTAGTATACTGTATTTATGTTTTTCCTTCTGGCTTACTTCACTCTGTATAATAGTCTCCAGTTTCATCCACCTCATTAGAACTGATTCAAATGTATTCTTTTTAATGGCTGAGTAATACTCCATTGTGTATATGTACCACAGCTTTCTTATCCATTCATCTGCTGATGGACATCTAGGTTGCTTCCATGTCCTGGCTATTATAAACAGTGCTGCGATGAACATTGGGGTACACGTGTCTCTTTCCCTTCTGGTTTCCTCAGTGTGTATGCCCAGCAGTGGGATTGCTGGATCATATTGAGTTTATTTTTGTGTATGGTGTTAGAAAGTGGTCCAGTTTCATTCTTTTACAAGTGGTTGACCAGATTTCCCAGCACCACTTGTTAAAGAGATTGTCTTTAATCCATTATATATTCTTGCCTCCTTTGTCAAAGATAAGGTGTCCATATGGATCTCTGGGCTTTCTATTTTATTCCATTGATCAATATTTCTGTCTTTGTGCCAGTACCATACTGTCTTGATAACTGTGGCTTTGTAGTAGAGCCTGAAGTCAGGTAGGTTGATTCCTCCAGTTCCATTCTTCTTTCTCAAGATCGCTTTGGCTATTCGAGGTTTTTTGTATTTCCATACAAATTGTGAAATTATTTGTTCTAGCTCTGTGAAGAATACTGTTGGTAGCTTGATAGGGATTGCATTGAATCTATAAATTGCTTTGGGTAGTATACTCATTTTCACTATATTGATTCTTCCAATCCATGAACATGGTATATTTCTCCATCTATTAGTGTCCTCTTTGATTTCTTTCACCAGTGTTTTATAGTTTTCTATATATAGGTCTTTAGTTTCTTTAGGTAGATATATTCCTAAATATTTTATTCTTTCCGTTGCAATGGTGAATGGAATTGTTTCCTTAATTTCTCTTTCTGTTTTCTCATTATTAGTGTATAGGAATGCAAGGGATTTCTGTGTGTTGATTTTATATCCTGCAACTTTACTATAGTCATTGATTATTTCTAGTAATTTTCTGGTGGAATCTTTAGGGTTTTCTATGTAGAGGATCATGTCATCTGCAAATAGTGAGAGTTTTACTTCTTCTTTTCCAATTTGGATTCCTTTTATTTCTTTTTCTGCTCTGATTGCTGTGGCCAAAACTTCCAAAACTATGTTGAATAGTAATGGTGAAAGTGGGCACCCTTGTCTTGTTCCTGACTTTAGAGGAAATGCTTTCAATTTTTCACCATTGAGGATAATGTTTGCTGTGGGTTTGTCATATATAGCTTTTATTATGTTGAGGTATGTTCCTTCTATTCCTGCTTTCTGGAGAGTTTTTATCATAAATGGATGTTGAATTTTGTCAAAGGCTTTCTCTGCATCTAGGACATTTCATCCCAAAACAATGAATTTCACCTTTTTCTCAAGCGCACATGGAACCTTCTCCAGGATAGATCACATCCTGGGCCATAAAGCTAGCCTTGGTAAATTCAAAAAAATAGAAATCATCCCAAGCATTTTTTCTGACCACAATGCAGTAAGATTAGATCTCAATTACAGGAGAAAAACTATTAAAAATTCCAACATATGGAGGATGAACAACACCCTGCTGAATAACCAACAAATCACAGAAGAAATCAAAAAAGAAATCAAAATTTGCATAGAAACGAATGAAAATGAAAACACAACAACCCAAAACCTGTGGGACACGGTAAAAGCAGTCCTAAGGGGAAAGTTCATAGCAATACAGACACACCTCAAGAAACAAGAAAAAAAGTCAAATAAATAACCTAACTCTACACCTAAAATAAGAACCCCAGGGTTAGTAGAAGGAAAGAAATCTTAAAAATTAGAGCAGAAATAAATGCAAAAGAAACAAAAAGAGACCATAGCAAAAATCAACAAAACCAAAAGCTGGTTCTTTGAAAGGATAAATAAAATTGACAAACCATTAGCCAGACTCATCAAGAAACAAAGGGAGAAAAATCAAATCAACAAAATTAGAAATGAAAATGGAGAGATCACAACAGACAACACAGAAATACAAAGGATCATAAGAGACTATTATCAACAATTATATGCCAATAAAATGGACAACGAGGAAGAAATGGACAAATTCTTAGAAAAGTACAACTTTCCAAAATTGGACCAGGAAGAAATAGAAAATCTTAACAGACCCATCACAAGCATGGAAATTGAAACTGTAATCAAAAATCTTCCAGCAAACAAAAGCCCAGGTCCAGAACAGCTGAATTCTACCAAAAATTTAGAGAAGAGCTCACACCTATCCTGCTCAAACTCTTCCAGAAAATTGCAGAGGAAGGTAAACTTCCAACTCATTCTATGAGGCCACCATCACCCTAATACCAAAACCTGACAAAGATCCCACAAAAAAAAAAACTACAGGCCAATATCACTGATGAACATAGATGCAAAAATCCTTAACAAAATTCTAGCAATCAGAATCCAGCAACACATTAAAAAGATCATACACCATGATCAAGTGGGCTTTATCCCAGGGATGCAAGGATTCTTCAATATCCACAAATCAATCAATGTAATACACCACATTAACAAATTGAAAAATAAAAACCATATGATTATCTCAATAGATGCAGAGAAAGCCTTTGACAAAATTCAACATCCATTTATGATAAAAACTCTCCAGAATGCACTTTATTTCTGAAGAAAACACACTAGCAAAAATTCTATGTACATACAAATATTCAGAGCATGTTCTGAAGATGTTTTTATGTCTCTCAGCTATATTTTATTTCTCATGTAAAATATGAAAACATTCAATACAAATGTTCAGATAGTATTGGCATAAATCTAATTAGCATAAGATTATTCAACCAACCAAAATTAATGCTTTTATGAATGTGCTTAAACTAAACTTTATATTCATTCAGTGTCTCACCCATTCACAAAATGATCATATTTCTTCTGATGAACTACAGTAGTAAAAAGAACAAGCCAAAAATAAATAAATAAATAAAGTTTGTAAAGATCTTTATTTAGTAATTCAGAAAATCACACTGCAGACCTGTTGTAACAGAATAAAGATTTTAAGTGTTTGTGAGATATGCACATAGACTTGGTCTTTATTTGATTCTCTGTGAAAAGTTATTAAAATATATGCAGCAACTGGTACATGTGGAATACTATGATAAGTTTAAAAAGTTTTTTGCCTAAATATTTGAGGAGGGTAATACTATCTTTACTTCAAGAATAGGGATCTTCAGCTTACTTGGGACCTTTCCCAGGATCACAAAACTAGCAAATGAGAAACTTATTCAACTTTGGGGTCTGTTCTGGTTACACATCCTTGTTTCAAGTTTTCTATGCTTAGTCACTCAGTCATGTCCACCTCTCTGTGGCCCCATGGACTGTACCCCACCCCCCACCACCCCCAGGATCCTTTGTCTGTGGGATTCTCCAGGCAAGAATACTGGAGTGGGTTGCCATTTCCTTCTCCAAGAGATCTTCCCAACCCAGGAATTGAGCCCATGTCTCCCGCATTGCAAGTAGATTCTTTACCATCTGAGCCACCAAGGAAAATTTTGAAATGTCTGAATATTTTGGGAATTTTGCATTTCCAGTTATTTGTACTATTAAAAAAATGAATATAAAGTTCATACATATTGGGTTCTTCTTATGTCTTTTTGCAGTGATAAAATTAAGCAGACAATTAGTAAATCTTGGATGTCATCTGCATGCTGGCATGAATATCCATTTATATATAAAAAAGGCACTTTTTCCATTTGATGCAAAACAAACATATTTGTACATAGTATATTTTTTATGTCAAATATATTTGGAATACCTAAGATGATATGCTAAAGCTATATATTTTGTTCTCTAAAATAATATTTTTCCCAGACAAACTTTATAATGAATAAAGCTATTATATGCATGCCACTTATGGTTTATGGAATTTTTAACCTATACCTATTCATAAAGATCACCAAATCTGTGAAGGAGGGGAAATTCTTTCCACCTTTTCATAGTTAAGCAAGAAGGGATGTTGACATATTGAAAGGCATTCAGAAATAAAACTGACATTTTTATTTCAAGGTTTTGCTCTTCTTTCAAGCACATGATCTACCTTGCACCAAGGCTTAATTTTGCAAAGTTTGCATTATCATTGTTTTCTAAAATTTTACTTTGTATTTCAGCCACCTGAGAGGAGTAGCATTTATATTAGGCACAGGAAAAAAGCTTTCCTGTTCACTGAAGTAATACTTCTCAAGGTTTACAGTACATGATACCATGTTAAATCTTGGATATTGCTGAGTCCCTACTCTGGCTTTCTTTCTAGTCTGAAACACATTTCTCATTATCCACACAGCTTCATAGTAACAACATAACAAGTCACTTAGGTGCTTGAAGTGGAGCTACTACACTCCTGCTACATCATCTGTATTCATAAAATATGCTTAGGGCATTTTTTTGTATACTGGAGTGATATGATTTGCTGTTGTTCAGTCAGAGTTGTGAGAAAGAAGAACAGGGGTCACAATGATGCCTGCCCACATTTGGGCAAGTAAGAAAGGCTGTAGTCTTTATGACTTGACAGACAAAGACTCATGAAATTTTCTTCCAAAAGATCTTGGGAGAAGCAGAACTTGGGAATGTGAGATGCAGTACAGAATCAACAAAAATGTATTTTCTTGACACAGATTCCAGCACAGTTGTAATAATGGTAAAGTTGGCAGCTTTACAGTACCATATGATACAACATCTTTAGATGCATAGTTGCTGAGACTATCTAGTCTGTGAAAATTGCTGGAAGAAAAAAAAAAACTAAAACAGAAAGAGTGGCAAAAAAAAAAAAGATGCACAGAAGATTCTGTGTAGTTGGTGGTATGCTGATTAATGTTTAACAACTGATTTTCAGAGTAAAAGATGGTTTGTAGCATTTGCCAGTTCCCATGGCATAAATCAGAGAAGGCAATGGCACCCCACTCCAATACTCTTGCCTGGAAAATCCCATGGATGGAGGAGCCTGGAAGGCTGCAGTCCATGGGGTCGCTGAGGGTCGGACACGACTGAGCAAGTTCACTTTCACTTTTCACTTTCATGCGTTGAAGAAGGAAATGGCAACCCACTCCAGTGTTCTTGCCTGGAGAATCCCAGGGACGGGGGAGCCTGGTAGGCTGCTGTCTATGGGGTCACACAGAGTCGGATACGACTGAAGTGACTTAGCAGTAGCAACAGCAGTATGGCGTAAATATTCCCACCAGGGGTGATCGGTGGGAATCAACATGAAGTAATTTAACACAGAGTTTGGATGAGCCATAGAAGCTGGCTCAAGCACAGAGATGCATGCAATAATTCCAGATTGCTGTGCCGTGCTAAGTTGCTTCAGTCGTGTCTGACTCTGTGTAACCCTATGGACTGTAGCCTGCCAGGCTTCTCTGTCAGTGGGATTCTCCAGGCAAGAATACTGGAGTGGGTCTCCATGCCCCTCTCTAGGGGATCTTCTTGACCCGGGGATCGAACCAGTGTCTTTTACGTCTCCTACATTGGCAGATGGGTTCTCACTGCTGACAAATAGGAAGCTTTAAAGTACCCACACTTTTTGTTTACTCTCAGACATATCATTGCAAACGTTTGTGTACAATGAACACAATTTGAGCAGTTTGGGTGTTCAAGGCATTGTAATTTGACCAAAAATACTGTAATTGGACTCTGGGCAACATATCAATTACATTTAATATTGCTTTATATAAAATGTGCTTTGGGAAATGTTCTGATCCTATCCTTAGAAACTTCAAATGCTGTCATCTCTATTTTCTAAATGCATCTTGGATACTTCTCCTGTCTGTTCATTAGTTCAACTTTATGTCCCAAGTACTAGTCTTGTCACTAGAAATATAATGATGAAAAAGATAGGAAAGATTCCTGCCCTTATCATTTCTTGCTTCAACTATGACAACCTTCTGATATGTTTCCCTGTATCTAGTGTCTTCATTCCATTTTAACACTGGCCAGACTGATTATTTTTTCCAAAACTGCAAAAATGATGATCCCATTCTCCCAATTATATTTTCCTCCAAAGTCCCTCAAAACTAGCCCCTGCCTGGTTTATTCCAGTATCTATCCTAACTCTCTGCTACTAGAGTCATGCCAAATATCTTGTCAATTTTAGAACATATGATAAATCCGGCTCTCTTGCCTTTGCATATAATGTACTTTCTGCCTTTCCCATCTCACACTGGAAAACACCCACCTTATAGTTCAAACAAGATGACCTTCTCTGTAAAGCTTTCTCTGACTTATCCCAGAGAAAAACTAGGTCCTCCATTTCCTACCCCTGCATATTCACTGTGATCTAACAGTTTTTCGTTTTTCGCTTTTTTCCTGTTGCAAAAGGCCATCAAATAGCTACACCACATATAGCTACACACATATAGATCTGTGTCCTGCAGAGTCTCAGGGAACCCCCTTCACAGAAGAGGCTATGCCATGATTAAAAGAGTGATAATCATAACCTGTGTGAATGAAGAATCTTTGCAACATGGTAACCTTGATACTGTATTTTCCCACAAAATGCAAAATCACCATGGAAAGAAATTGTGTCTTATCCATTTGTAAAAACTTACTTATAAACTATACAGAAGCCAATTTTGTTGAAATGACTTACTGAAAACAAAGAAGTGTATTTACCAGTGACTTATATGAATAAGTCCTACTAATGATGTCACCACCCAACCATAAGATCTGATGTTTGATTAATTTATAATTCACATCATGCAAGCTCTTAATCTGAAGTATTTTCAGGTAGTTAAAAATGACCACATTTTAAGTTGATGTAGTTTATTGGTGCTTTATTAACTTTTGCATATCTCTAGATTCATATAACTGGCATGTTGTTAAACTACTCTATATACCTAGAAGATTTTCATGCAGTAATAGACAATAGTCTCTGATGAAGCTCGGATTCACAATTAATTAGCACAGCCAAAGGCTGTGCTTTTGGCTCTTTCCCTACAGTAAATTGTGCTATGAAACATATTTGCATTTACTTAGCGCAGCTGGTTTTCATGAAAAGACCACTTGCCCTCAGAATAATTTAAACCAAATACAGAATGGCTTCATTCCTAAAAGAAGAAAACCAGCATGTAAATCAGGTGGCTTAAATGTGGACAAATAATATTTTTCATGTATGTTATCCTAGGGAATTTTTTAAAGATGCTGTCACTTGTTCACTTTTTAAAAAACCCATAGTAAAACATAAATAGTACATAAAATTCTGAAATTTCACAACATGCTATTCTTTGAAATGTAAATATTTATATAGTACATTAAGAACATTCTATACTACTTATTAGGTAATTGTTATACTGAAAGCTATTAATCTGTATTTTTGGAGAAAAAAATCTTATGGCAGTTTCAGTTCAGTTCAGTTCAGTTCAGTCGCTCAGTCGTGTCCAACTCTTTGCAACCTCATGAATCGCAGCACGCCAGGCCTCCCTGTCCATCATTAACTCCCGGAGTTCACTCAAACTCATGTCCATCAAGTCGGTGATGCCATCCAGCCAATTCATCCTCTCTTGTCCCCTTCTCCTCCTGCCCCTAATCCCTCCTAGCATCAAAGTCTTTTCCAATGAGTCAACTCTTAGCATGAGGTGGCCAAAGTATTGGAGTTTCAGCTTTATCATCAATCTTTCCAATGAACACCCAGGACTATTCTCCTTTAGAATGGAATGTAGGATCTCCTTGTAGTCCAAGGGACTCTTTTTTTTTTTTTTTTTTTCTCTTTGAAAGTGGGCACCCTTGTCTTGTTCCTGACTTTAGAGGTAATGCTTTCAATTTTTCACCATTGAGGATAATGTTTGCTGTGGGTTTGTCATATATAGCTTTTATTATGTTGAGGTATGTTCCTTCTATTCCTGCTTTCTGGAGAGTTTTTATCATAAATGGGTGTTGAATTTTGTCAAAGGCTTTCTGCTCATTGAGATAATCATATGGTTTTTGTTTTTCAATTTGTTAATGTGGTGTATTACATTGATTGATTTTATGGATATTGAAGAATCCTTGCATCCCTGGGATAAAGCCCACTTGGTCATGGTGTATGATCTTTTTAATGTGTTGTTGGATTCTGATTGATAGAATTTTGTTTAGGATTTTTGCATCTATGTTCATCAGTGATATTGGCCTGTAGTTTTTTTTTTGTGGGATCTTTGTCAGGTTTTGGTATTAGGGTGATGGTGGCCTCATAGAATGAGTTTGGAAGTTTACCTTCCTCTGCAATTTTCTGGAAGTTTGAGCAGGATAGGTGTTAGCTCTTCTCTAAATTTTTGTAGAATTCAGCTGTGAAAGCCGTCTGGACCTGGGCTTTTGTTTGCTGGAAGATTTTTGATTACAGTTTCAATTTCCGTGCTTGTGATGGGTCTGTTAAGGTTTTTATTTCTTCCTGGTCGAGTTTTGGAAAGTTGTACTTTTCTAAGAATTTGTCCATTTCTTCCTCGTTGTCCATTTTATTGGCATATAATTGTTGATAATAGTCTCTTATGATCCTTTGTATTTCTGTGTTGTCTGTTGTGATCTCTCCATTTCATTTCTAATTTTATTGATTTGATTTTTCTCCCTTTGTTTCTTGATGAGTCTGGCTAATGGTTTATCAATTTTATTTATCCTTTCAAAAGAACCAGCTTTTTACTTTGTTGATTTTTTTGCTATGGTCTCTTTTGTTTCTTTTTGCATTTATTTCTGCTCTAATTTTTAAGATTTCTTTCCTTCTACTAACCCTGGGGTTCTTCATTTCTTCCTTTTCTAGTTGCTTTAGGTGTAGAGTTAGGTTATTTATTTGACTTTTTTCTTGTTTCTTGAGGTGTGCCTGTATTGCTATGAACTTGGATTGCTAAATAGCTTGGAGACAAGGATTGAGAAGATGCAAGAAAGGTTTAACAAGGACCTAGAAGAAATAAAAAAGAGTCAATATATAATGAATAATGCAATAAATGAAATTAAAAACACTCTGGAGGCAACAAATAGTAGAATAACAGAGGCAGAAGATAGGATTAGTGAATTAGAAGATAGAATGGTAGAAATAAATGAATCAGAGAGAATAAAAGAAAAACGAATTAAAAGAAATGAGGACAATCTCAGAGACCTCCAGGACAATATTAAATGCTACAACATTCGAATCATAGGGGTTCCAGAAGAAGAAGACAAAAAGAAAGACCATGAGAAAATACTTGAGGAGATAATAATTGAAAACTTCCCTAAACTGGGGAAGGAAATAATCATCCAAGTCCAAGAAACCCAGAGAATCCCAAACAGGATAAACCCAAGGCAAAACACCCCAAGACACATATTAATCAAATTAACAAAGATCAAACACAAAGAACAAATATTAAAAGCAGCAAGGGAAAAACAACAAATAACACACAAGGGAATTCCTATAAGGATAACAGCTGATCTTTCAATATAAATTCTTCAAGCCAGGAGGGAATGGCAAGACATACTTAAAATGATGAAAGAAAATAACCTACAGCCCAGATTATTGTACCCAGCAAGGATTTCATTCAAGTATGAAGGAGAAATCAAAAGCTTCTCAGACAAGCAAAAGCTGAGAGAATTCTGCACCACCAAACCAGCTCTCCAACAAATACTAAAGGATATTCTTTAGACAGGAAACACAAAAACAGTGTATAAACTCGAACCCCAAACAATAAAGTAAATGGCAACGGGATCATACTTATCAGTAATTACCTTAAACGTAAATGGGTTGAATGCCCCAACCAAAAGACAAAGACTGGCTGAATGGATACAAAAAACAAGACCCTACATATGTTGTCTACAAGAGACCCACCTCAAAACAGGGGACACATACAGACTGAAAGTGAAGGGCTGGAAAAAGATTTTCCATGCAAATAGGGACCAAAAGAAAGCAGGAGTAGCAATACTCATATCAGATAAAATAGACTTTAAAACAAAGGCTGTGAAAAGAGACAAAGAAGGTCACTACATAATGATCAAAGGATCAATCCAAGAAGAAGATATAACAATTATAAACATATATGCACCCAACACGGAGCACCGCATTGTAAGACAAATGCTAACAAGTATGAAAGGAGAAATTAACAATAACACAATAATAGTGGGAGACTTTAATACCCCACTCACACCTATGGATAGATCAACTAAACAGAAAATTAACAAGGAAACACAAACTTTAAACGATACAATAGACCAGTTAGACCTAATTGATATCTATAGGACATTTCATCCCAAAACAATGAACTACACCTTTTTCTCAAGTGCACATGGAACCTTCTCCAGGATAGATCACATCCTGGGCCATAAAGCTAGCCTTGGTAAATTCAAAAAAATAGAAATCATTCCAAGCATCTTTTCTGACCACAATGCAGTAAGATTAGATCTCAATTACAGGAGAAAAACTATTAAAAATTCCAACATATGGAGGATGAACAACACCCTGCTGAATAACCAACAAATCACAGAAGAAATCAAAAAAGAAATCAAAATTTGCATAGAAACGAATGAAAATGAAAACACAACAACCCAAAACCTGTGGGACACAGTAAAAGCAGTCCCAAGGGACTCTTAAGAGTCTTCTCCAACACCACGCTTCAAAAGCATCAATTCTTCGGTGCTCAGCTTTCTTCACAGTCCAACTCTCACATCCATACATGACCATTGGAAAAATCATAGCCTTGACTAGATGGATCTTTGTTGGCAAAGTAATGTCTCTGCTTTTCAATATGCTATCTAGGTTGGTCATAACTTTCCTTCCAAGGAGTAAGCGTCTTTTAATTTCATGGCTGCAATCACCATCTGCAATGATTTTGGAGCCCCCAAAAAATAAAGTCTGACACTATTTCCACTGTTTCCCCATCTATTTCCCATGAAGTGATGGGACCAGATGCCATGATCTTTGTTTTCTGAATGTTGAGCTTTAAGTCAACTTTTTCACTCTCCTCTTTCACTTTCATCAAGAGGCTTTTAAGTTCCTCTTCACTTTCTGCCATAAGGGTGGTGTCATCTGCATATCTGAGGTTATTGGTATTTCTCCCGGCAATCTTGATTCCAGCTTGTGCTTTTTCCAGCCCAGCGTTTCTCATGATGTACCCTGTATAGAAGTTAAATAAGCAGGGTGACAATAAATAGTCTTGAAGTACTCCTTTTCCTGTTTGGAACCAGTCTGTTGTTCCATGTCCAGTTCTAACTGTTGCTTCCTGACCTGCATATAGGTTTCTCAAGAGGCAGGTCAGGTAGACTGGTATTCCCATCTGTTTCATAATTTTCCACAGTTTATTGTGATCCACACAGTCAAAGGCTTTGGCATAGTCAATAAAGCAGAAATAGATGCTTTTCTGGAACTCTCTTGCTTTTTCGATGATCCAGCAGATGTTGGCAATTTGATCATTGGTTCCTCTGCCTTTTCTAAAACCAGCTTGAACATCTGGAAGTTCACGGTTCACGTATTGCTGAGGCCTTGCTTGGAGAATTTGGAGCATTACTTTACTAGCGTGTGAGATGAGTGCAATTGTGTGGTAGTTTGAGCATTCTTTGACATTGCCTTTCTTTGGGATTGGAATGAAACGGATCTTTTCCAGTCCTGTGGCCACTGCTGAGTTTTCCAAATTTGCTGGCATATTGAGTGCAGCACTTTCACAGCATCATCTTTCAGGATTTAAAATAGCTCCACTGGAATTCCATCACTTCCACTAGCTTTGTTTGTAGTCATGTTTTCTAAGGCCTGCTTGACTTCACATTCCAGGATGTCTGGCTCTAGTCAAGTGATTACACCATCGTGATTATCTGTGTCATGAAGATCTTTTTTGTACAGTTCTTTTGTGTATTCTTGCCACGTCTTCTTAATATCTTCTGCTTCTGTTAGGTCCATACCATTTCTGTCCTTTATCGAGCCCATCTTTGCATGAAGTGTTCCCTTGGTGTCTCTAATTTTATTGAAGAGATCTCTAGTCTTTCACATTCTGTTGTTTTCCTCTATTTCTTTGCATTGATCTCCGAGGAAGGCTTTCTTATCTCTTCTTGCTATTCTTTGAAACTCTGCATTCAGATACTTATATCTTTCCTTTTCTCCTTTGATTTTCACTTCTCTTCCTTTCACAACTGTTTGTAAGGCCTCCCCAGACAGCCATTTTGCTTTTTTGAATTTCCTTAGGGATGGTCTTGCTCCCTGTCTCCTGTACAATGTCATGAACCTCCGTCCATGGTTCATCAGGCACTCTGTATATCAAATCTAGCCCCTTAAATCTATTTCTCACTTCCACTGTATAATCATAAGGGATTTGAATTAGGTCATACCTGAATGGTCTGGATTTCCCTGGTGGCTCAGATGGTAAAGCTTCTGCCTACAATATTGGAGACCCAGGTTCAATCCCTGGGCTGGGGAAGGAAATGGCAACCCACTCCAGTACTCTTGCCTGGAGAATCCCATGGATGGAGGAGCCTGGTGGGTTACAGTCCATGGGTTCACAAAGAGTTGGACACGACTGAGCGACTTCAATTTCTTTTGAATGGTCTAGTGGTTTCCCCTACTTTCTTTAATTTAAGTCTGACTTTGGCAATAACGAGTTCATGATCTGAGCCACAGTCAGCTCCCAGTCTTGTTTTTGCTGTATAGAGCTTCTCCATCTTTGCCTGCAAAGAATATAATCAATCTGATTTCAGTGTTGACCATCTGGTGACATTCATGTGTAGAGTCTTCTCTTGTGTTGTTGGAAGAGGGTGTTTGCCATGACCAGTGTGTTTGCTTGGCAAAACTCTATTAGCCTTTGCCCTGCTTCATTCCGTATTCCAAGGCCAAATTTGCCTGTTACTCCAGGTGTTTCTTGACTTCCTACTTTTGCATTCCAGTCCCCTATAATGAAAAGGACATCTTTTGGGATGTTAGTCTAAAAGGTCTTGTAGGTCTTCATAGAACCGTTCAACTTCAGCTTCTTCAGCATTACTGGTTGGTGCATAGGCTTGGATTACCATGATATTGAATGGTTTGCCTTGGAAATCAACAGAGATCATTCTGTCATTTTTGAGATTGCATCCAAGTACTGCATTTCAGACTCTTTTGTTGACCATGATGGCCACTCCATTTCTTCTGAGGGATTCCTGCCCGCAGTAGTAGATATAATGGTCATCTGAGTTAAATTCACCCATTCCAGTCCATTTTAGTTTGCTGATTCCTAGAATGTCAAAGTTCACTCTTGCCATCTCCTGTTTGACCACTTTCAATTTTCCTTAATTCATGGACCTAATATTCCAGGTTCCTATGCAATATTGCTTTTTACAGCATTGGACCTTGCTTCTATTTCCAGTCACATCCACAACTGGGTATTGTTTTTGCTTTGGTTCCATCCCTTCATTCTTTCTGGAGTTATTTCTCCACTGATCTTCAGTAGCATATTTGGCACCTACCAACCTGGGGAGTTTCTCTTTCAGTATCCTATCATTTTACCTTTTCATACTGTTCATGGGGTTCTCAAGGCAAGAATACTGCTGTTGTTTGCCATTCTCTTTCCAGTGGACCACATTCTGCCAGATTTCTCCACCATGTCCTGCCTGTCCTGGGTGGCCCCACATGGCATGGCCTAGTTTCATTGAGTTAGACAAGTCTGTGGTCTGTGTGATCAGATTGGTTAGTTTTCTGTGATTATGGTTTCAGTGTGTCTGCCCTCTGATGCTCTCTTGCAACACCTACCGTCTTACTTGGGTTTTTCTTACCTTGGATGTGGGGTATCTCTTCACGGCTGCTCCAGCAAAGTGCAGCTGCTGCTCCTTACCTTGGACAAGGGGTATCTCCTCACAGCCACCCCTCCTGACCATGAACGTGGAGTAACTCCTCTCGGCCCTCCTGCGCCTGCACAGCCGCAGCTCCTATGGAAGTTTAGTGAATACTAATTTTCAAATCAGTTTAAATCTGATTTTGATATATGTATGATACATATACAATACTTTAAATGCATAGACTTTCTTGAGTTCAGACTCATAATTTTTAGCATTTTATGTAAAATTAACACTTTTTGAAATGCAGTTTATATTGTGGTCTTATTTCCATTAAAACATAAACCTGAGATTTTAACATAATAATTTCATTGCACCACATAATTTGAAGCAACACTTGGGTACAAGAAAGATGATGTGTGAGTGTGAAGATATAGTTCTACTGAATCTGAACTAAAAATATCTTTGGAGATCTATAATTTTCCAAAGGCTATGAATAACAACTACAGAAGGATCTAGCATTTCATCCTAATAACATATATCTTCATCACCATACCAACATAATTTTTCCCATATATGTTAACATTATGTTTCAATGTACTTGGCAGCCTTCATATTTAGTATTATTTTATGTTTCAATGAATTTGGACAAGTTTTAATGTTTAGAATATTATTGTTATTGTATACATCATACACACACCTTTTAATGTAGGAAATAATAAGAAAACATCCACTTTAATACAATAATGTTTTTGATAAATTTCTGTATTAATAATCTAAGAAATTAGGAAGAATGATCATAGCCCTAAAACTGCAGTGAATGAAATTTAACCATACTTTGAGGAATAGCCAAAATTTTTATTTAGGATTTTTAACTGATTCATGGTTTTTCACATTGTTTATTTAAAAGATAATATTAAAATATTATTGTGTTTGAATATAGATTGGTGGGCCTTTCAACTAGTATTAAGATATAACTGAAGGTTACTCGTCTTAACAAATCTAAAAGGATTTATACAACAGGCTTTCATTACAATTCTGCATGTGCAGCCATTCGGCAATGTTGATCGACACTGCCAGAGACAATTGACAACATACTAAAATCACTGCTGGAATCTGAACACCTAAGGCAAAATGCTGCCTTAGGGAAGGTCTTCCACTGCTGAATCATCACCAAAAGTAGACTGGAAAGGGCATCAGGGGTGTCAGGGCCCCTGATTTATAGCTCCTGACACCTACTGCTTGTGTCATAGGATACTTGTTTTGTCTGCCTACAGTCCACCTAAACTTGCTGTACCCAGTTACTTTATTTTTTTCAAATACTTGAATGTAAAGCCCTCACTTTATTTCATTAAGTTACTAGAAAAACACCAATAAAACTTCTACATATCCATAATAGGAATATATATATATATATAATTCTTCCCTCCCCATCAGAACTTATTTCCCTATCTTATGAAAAAGAAGCAAATCTATATCCAACTTTCTTTCTCGATCAGAGTTAGTTATTAGTCAAGATTTGAGGAAAGTCATCAAAACACAATTTAGTATCTACTTCTGTAGTAACTTGGTAACAAGTCCTTGAGAAAAAGATTTCAATGACAGATCAACCTGGTTTAAGGAGCGTTCACTTGATTTTGGTAAGAGTTTTAACTTGGTTTTAGAAGGACCCAGACATGAGTTCCATTTGAGCAGAAATGGAAGGTGGGAAGGCTTTGGCTGGAGTGGCAAGGTGCTTGCCTAACTGCAGCTCAAGGCATGACCAGACTTGGACAGACCTGAATGATGAGAGCTGTGTTTACTTACAGTTTCACATACCAGGCCTAATTTTAAGTTAGCAGCCTGATGTGTTTTGAAAATATTTGTGTGACACAATATTTTAAAATGTGTTCACACAATATGGTGAGATCTTTCCTTTACTCTGAATAGCATTTTCTGCTAAAAGAAATATTCTAGATGAAAAATATATCCAATCTGTTATGAGATTGCATGTTTACACTTAGCCTGTAAATGTAAAACAGTACAGAAAAGAAGTGCCATTCAAAATGGACCAGATAGTGTTGACCATGCCCCGTGAACACAGGATACCTGTGGACCTGCGATGTGTGAGAATTCATTAAGACTCAGTGAGTACAAGGGAAGAGTGTCACATTTATAGCCCCACTTTCCCTGTGAATCAAATGTTGATTCAAATGCAGAAAGAGGTGGTTTTCCTAGAAACACAATAAGTTAAAGAGCCCTACACCTGTTATTACATGTGTTATTTTTCTGTATTAGCCAGCTACTTATGCTGAAAATAATGACAAAAAAAGAAAGGGAAAGACAGCCCATCCCATACTTCTTCCTCATTTCAGTTCTTCTTTATCCATTGGTGGGCTGAAGGTAGCATTGGTACAATATGCATACATCAAGAATTGAAATAAAGACAGCTAATTTTGAGCTAATTAGTGCATTATTTTAACTGTTCCAGTAAGAACAAAATACATATGCATATAAGAGCTACAAAATAAGAAATGTCTAATTTTAGGGATTCTACATATTATTTGCCTTTAAAACTGACATAGCACAATATAACGATGAATGGCAGAATTCTTGCCAATAATTTTCATTTAAATTTTTCTTCACTTAGAATGGCATCAAATGGAAATAAAAACAATCTGAAAAGTCTAGAGAAAGACCATTAGAGGAAAAAAATAGTTTTTTATTTTAGTTCTATTAGCAGCTCTTTTTACTTGCTTTTTGAACAAGAGGCCCCACAAATTATGTAGCTGGTGCTGCAGACAGCTATCAGATTGGAGTCAGAGGATGAAGAAGCCAAATAAATGGAAATGAGAAAGATATCACCAAAACTGAAGCATAGCCTGTTAGTGTTTGTTAAGCTAAAGAGAAGCCTACATTCAGATATACACCACATCTTTGAGAGCCTTAAATATAAATCATACCAAGAGATGTTTGCTTGATCCATTCAGTTCAGTTCAGTTCAGTCCCTCAGTCATGTCTGACACTGCGACCCCGTGAATCGCAGTCCCTTGCAGTCCAAGGGACTCTCAAGAGTCTTCTCCAGCACCACAGTTCAAAAGCATTAATTCTTCGGTGATCAGCTTTCTTCACAGTCCAACTCTCACATCCATACGTGACCACTGGAAAAACCATAGCCTTGACTAAACGGACCTTTGTTGGCAATGTCTCTACTTTTAATATGCTATCTTGGTTGGTCATAAGTTTCCTTCTGAGGAGTACCCATCTTTTACTTTCATGGCTGCAGTCACCATCAGCAGTGATTTTGGAGCCAAAAAAATAAAATCCGACACTGCTTCCACTGCTTCTCCATCGATTTCCATGAAGTGATAAGACCAAATGCCATGATCTTCATTTTCTGAATGGTGAGCTTTAAGCCAACGTTTTCACTCTCCTCTTTCACTTTCATCAAGAGGCTTTTTAGTTCTTCTTCACTTTCTACCATAACGGTGGTGTCATCTGCATATCTGAGGTTTTGATATTTCTCCTGGCAATTTTGATCCCAGCTTGTGCTTCTTCCAGTCCAGCATTTCTCATGATGTACTCTGCATATAAGTTAAATAAACAGGGTGAAAATACACAGCGTTGACGTACTCCTTTTCCTATTTGGAACCAGTCTGTTGTTCCATATCCAGTTGTAACTGTTGCTTCCTGACCTGCATACAGGTTTCTCAAGAGGCAGGTCAGGTGGTCTGATATTCCCATCACATTCAGAATTTTCCACAGTTTATTGTGATCCACACAGTCAAAGGCGTTGATCTAGTCAATAAAGCAGAAATAGATGTTTTTCTGGAACTCTTTTGCTTTTTCCATGATCCAGTGGATGTTAGCAATTTGATTTCTGGTTCCTCTGCCTTTTCTAAAACCAGCTTGAACATCAGGAAGTTCACAGTTCACATATTGCTGAAGCCTGGCTTGGAGAATTTGGAGCATTACTTTACAAGCCTGTGTTTAGTTCAGTTCAGTCATTCAGTTGTGTCCAACTCTTTGTGACCCCATGAATCGCAGCACGCCAGGCCTCCCTGTCCATCACCATCTCCCGGAGTTCACTCAGACTCACGTCCATCCAGTCAGTGATGTCATCCAGCCATCTCATCCTCTGTCCTCTCCTTCTCCTCCTGCCCCCAATCCCTCCCAGCATCAGAGTCTTTTCCAATGAGTCAACTCTTCACATGAGGTGGCCAAAGTACTGGAGTTTCAGCTTTAGCATCATTCCTTCCAAAGAAATCCCAGAGCTGATCTCCTTCAGAATGGACTGGTTGGATCTCCTTGCAGTCCAAGGGACTCTCAAGAGTCTGCTCCAACACCACAGTTCAAAAGCATCAATTCTTCGACGCTCAGCTTTCTTCACAGTCCAACTCTTACATCCATACATGACCACAGGAAAAACCATAGCCTTGACTAGACAGAACTTTGTTGGCAAAGTAATGTCTCTGCTTTTCAATATGCTATTTAGGTTTGTCATAACTTTCCTTCCAAGGAGTAAGCATCTTTTAATTTCGTGGCTGCAGTCACCATCTGCAGTGATTTTGGAGCCAAAAAAATAAAATCTGATACTGCTTCCACTGTTTCCCCATCTATTTCCAATGAAGTGATGGGACCAGATGCCATGATCTTCATTTTCTGAATGTTGAGCTTTAAGCAACGTTTTTCACTTTCCTTTTGACTTTCATCAAGAGGCTTTTTATTTCTTCTTCACTTTCTACCATAACGGTGGTGTCATCTGCATATCTGAGGTTATTGATATTTCTCCCGGCAATCTTGATTCCAGCTTGTGCTTCTTCCAGCCCAGTGTTTCTCATGATGTACTCTGCAGCATATAAGTTAAATAAGCAGGGTGAAAATATACAGCATTGATGTACTCCTTTTCCTATTTGGAACCAGTCTGTTGTTCCATGTCCAGTTCTAACTGTTGCTTCCTGACCTGCATACAGGTTTCTCAAGAGGCAGGTCAGGTGGTCTGCTATTTCCATCTCTTTCAGAATTTTCCACAGTTTATTGTGATCCACACAGTCAAAGGCTTTGGCATACTCAATAAAGCAGAAAGATGTTTTTCTGGAACTGTCTTGCTTTTTCCATGATCCAGCGGATGTTGGCAGTCTTATCTCTAGTTCCTCTGCCTTTTCTAAAACCAGCTTGAACATCTGGACGTTCACAGTTTGCATATTGCTGAAGCCTGGCTTGGAGAATTTGGAGCATTACTTTACTAGCATGTGAGATGAGTGTAATTGTGTGGTAGTTTGAGCATTCTTTGGCATTGCCTTTCTTTGGGATTGGAATGAAAACTGACCTTTTCCAGTCCTGTGGCCACTGCTGAGTTTTCCAAATTTGCTGGCCTTTTGAGTGCAGCACTTTCACAGCATCATCTTTCAGGATTTGAAATAGCTCAACTGGAATTCCATCACCTCCACTAGCTTTGTTCATAGTGATGCTTTCTAAGGCCTGCTTGACTTCACATTCCAGGATGTCTGGCTCTAGATGAGTGATCACACCATCGTGATTATCTGGGTTGTGAAGATCTTTTTTGTACAGTTCTTCTGAAGTTATGTGTAGATACTTGTAATACCCAACTCATGAGGATATTAAGAGGTTTATGTGAGGTAAACTATTTGAAAAATATTATCTTATCAAAAACATAGAATTAACTTATTTTCATTTTGATCAGGTTTTTAAAAAGAAGGCCAACTGGGGTTTGAGAGCTTAAATAGAATATAATTTTTAAAATTAAGCCAAACTTTGTAAGGAAATGATCTAAACAGACTATGAACTTTTGAAAGAATAACCCCAATATAAAATGACCAAAATTATCTGAATAGGCATTTCTCCATGCAAAATATACAAATTGATAATAGGGACATGAAAAGATGCTCAGAATCCTTAGCCATCAGGGCAATAAAATTCAAAATCACATTGAGATACCACTTCATACACACTAAGAAAGCTAGAAAAAAAGTCACATGATAGCAAATGTTGGAGAAGATACAGAAAAATCAGATCTCTCATCTGCACTACCAGGGGTGGGGAGGGGATATAAAAAGCTGGCACAATTTTGGAAAAGAATTGGGCAGTTCTTTGAAGGATTAGACATTGAGGTACCTTATGATCCAGCAGTTGCTCTCCAGGTATATACCTGCTGCTGCTGCTGCTAAGTCGCTTCCAGTCGTGTCCGACTCTGTGTGACCCCATGGATGGCAGCCCACCAGGCTCTGCCGTCCCTGGGATTTTCCAGGCAAGAACACTGGAGTGGGTTGCCATTTCCTTCTCCAATGCATGAAAGTGAAAAGTGAAAGTGAAGTCCCTCAGTCGAGTCCGACTCTTTGCGACCCCATGGACTGCAGCCCACCAGGCTGCTCCGTCCATGATATTTTCCAGGCAAGAGTACTGGAGTGGGGTGCCATTGCCTTCTCCAAGGTATATACCTAACATAACTGAAAACAGTCAGTTTTAACAAACTTGCGAATGAATGTTTAGAGTCACTATTCGCAATTGCCAAAAGGTGCAAACAATCCAAATGCCCATCCAGGAACAAATGGGTAAGCAAAATAAAATATATCCATACAAGGAAGCATCATTCAGTCATAAAAAGAGATGAAGTATTGAAAACTTCTACAATTTAGATGAAACTTGATAATAATACACTTAAAGAAACCAGTTCCTAAAAGAACAGAGTATATGATCCTGTTTCTAAGAAATGTTGAGAATTGGGAAATCAAGAGACATAAAGCAAATTAGTGGTTACTTAGAATTTAGAAGAAAGTGGTGAAGGCAAGAGGGGCAGCTAAAGTGTACCGGTTCTCCCAGAGTTGATAAAAATCTAATAAAATTGACTGTGGTAATTACTGCACATATCTGTGAATATGCTAAAAACTACTGAATTGTATACTTGTTGTTAAGTCGATAAGACATGGCCAACAATTTTTGACCCCATGGAGCGCAGCACGACAGGCTTCCCTGTCATTCACTATCTCCAGGAGTCTGTCAAATTCATGTCCATTGATTTCGTGATGTCATCCAAAAATAAGATTCTGTGTCACTTCCTTCTCCTCCTGCCTTCTATCCTGCCAGCATCAAGATCTTTTCCAGTGAATTCCCTCTTTGAATCAGGTGGGCAAAGTATTGGAGCTTCAGCTTCAGCATCAATCCCTCTAATGAATATTCAGGCTTGAGTTCTTTTAGGGTTGATTTATTGAATCTCCTGGCAGTTCAAGGGACTTTCAAGAGTCTTTTCCAGCACCAAAGTTTGAAAGCATCAATTCTTCAGCACTCAGCCTTCTTTATGGTCCAACTCTCACATCCATACATGATTACTGGAAAAACCATAGCTTTGGATATTTGTCGGCAAAGTGATGTCTTTGATTTTTAATAGGCTCTCTAGGTTTGTCATAGCTTTTCTTCTAAGGAGCAAGTGTCTTAAATTCATGATTGCAGTCACCAACTGCAGTGATTTTGGAGTCCCAGAAAATAAAGTCTGTCACCATTTCCATTGTTTCCCCATCTATTTGCCTTGAAGTGATGGGACCGGATGCCATGATCTTTGTCTTTGAGTGTTAAGTTTTAAGCCAGCTTTTTCACTCTCTTCTTTCACCCTTATCAAGAAGCTCTTTAATTCCTCTTTGTTCTGTGCCATTGGTGTGGTATCATCTGTATATCTGAGGTTGTTGATATTTCTCCCAGAAATCTTAGTTCTAGCTTGTGAGTCTTCCAGCCCAGCTTGTCTCATGATGTACTCTCCATAGAAGTTAAATAAGCAGGGTGATAACATACAGCTTTGACATATTCCTTTCGCAATTTGGAACCAGTCTATTGGTCCATGTCCCATTCTAACTGCTGCTCCTTGACCTGCATACAAGTTTCTCAGGAGGCAGGTTAGGTGGTCTTATATTCCCATCTCTTAAAGAATTTTCCATTTTGTTGAGATCCACACAATCAAAGGCTTTAGTATAGTCAATAATTAGATATATTTCTGGAATTCCCTCACTTTCTATGTGATCAAATGTATTTTGGTGATTTAATCTCTGGTTCCTCTGCCTTTTCTAAATCCAGCTTGTACATCTGAAAGTTCTTGGTTCATGTACGACTCAAGCCTAGCTTGAAGGATTTTCAGCATTACCTTGCTAGCAGGTGAAATGAGCACACTCATTCTATAATTTGAACATTCTTTGGCACTGTCTTTGTTTGTAATTAAAATGAAAAGTGACCCTTTCCAGTCCTGTGGCCACTGGTGAGTTTTCCAAATTTGCTGGCATACTGAGTGCAGCACTCTAACAGCATCATCTTTTAGGATTTGGAATAGCTCAACTGGAATTCCATCACCTCTAATAGTTTTGTTTGTAGTAATGACTCTTAAGGCCCACTTGACTTCATACTCTTACCACCTCTTCTTAATCTTGTCTGCTTCTGGTAGATCTTTTCTATTTCTGTCCTTTATTGAGCCCATCTGTGCATGAAATCAGAGAAGGCAATGGCACCCCACTCCAGTACTCTTGCCTGGAAAATCCCATGGACGGAGGAGCCTGGTGGGCTGCAGTCCATGGGGTCTTTAAGAGTCGGACACGACTGAGCGACTTCACTTTCACTTTTCACGTTCATGCATTGGAGAAAGAAATGGCAACCCACTCCAGTGTTCTTGCCTGGAGAATCCCAGGGATGGGGGAGCCTGGTGGGCTGCCGTCTATGGGGTCACACAGAGTCAGACACGACTGAAGCGACTTAGCAGCAGCAGCAGCAGTGCATGAAATATTCCCTTGATATCTCTAATTTTCTTAAAGAGATCTCTAGTCTTTTCCATTCTATTGTTTTCCTTTTTCCCTTTCATTGTCCACTTAAGGTTTTCTTATTTCTCCCTGCTGTTCTTTGGAACTCTGCTTTCAGTTAGGTGTATCTTTCTCTTTCTCCTTTGGCTTTTTCTTTTCTTTTCTTAGCTGTTTTAAGGCCTCCTCAGACAACCATTTTGCCTTCTTGCATTTCCTTTTCTTGGGGATGGTTTTGGTCACTGCCTCCTGTACAATGTGAAGAACTTCCGTTCATAGTTCTTCAGACACTCTATAAGATCTAATCACAAAAATCTATTTGCCACTCCTACTGTATAATCATAAGGGATTTTATTTAGTTCATACCTAAATGGCCTAGTGGTTTTCCCTACTTCCTTCAGTTTAAGCCTGAATTTTGCAATAAGAAGCTCATGATCAACAGTCAGCTCTAGGCCTTGTTTTTGTTGACTGTATAGAGATTCTCAATCTGATTTCAGTATTGACTATCTGCTGATGTACATATGTAGAGTCATCTCTCGTGTTGTTGGAAGATGGTGCTTGCTATGACTGGCATGTTCTCTTGTCAAAGCTCTGTTAGCCTTTGCCCTGTTTCGTTTTGTACACCAAGACCAAACTTGCCTGTTACTCCAAGTATCTCTTGAATTCCTTCTTTTACATTCCAATCCCCTACGATGAAAAGGATATCTTTTTTTGTTTTTGTTCTAGAATGTCTTGGAGTTCTTCATTCAAATTGTATATTTAAATGAGTGAATTGTATGGCATTTTAATTAACTCCTAATAAAGTTGCTAAAATATTGAAGTCAGGATATTTGAAATATATTTTCATACTACCAGCAAAGTAAGAGGTTAAACTTTATACACATATATGTATATATATGAAAGAAATGGCAACCCATGGACAGAGGAGACTGGCAGGCTACAGCACATGGGGTCGCTAAAGTGTTGAACACAACTGAGTGACTAAACAACAGCATCTATCTATCTATATAATTTTATATATGCCATACATAATTTAAGTTATATATATATATATATATATATATATATATATATATATATAAATAATACCTATGTCAACCACTCTCTGTTTAACTTTTTGTGATGGAATTCTTGCCCACTTCACAAGACAAAGTCCTGCAGCATGGCTACCACTTGCTGACCTGTCACCATTTACCCATTAACAGACGTATTATGGTTTGACTTCAGGTAACTACCCTGTTACCACCAAGTTCCTTTTCTTAGGAAGATGCAGGTCCCAAATCCAGTGGTGTGTAACAGCTTTGCCAGGGGTTGGCTAGGACAGCCGAAGCCTAAGCAAATAGCTGAATAGTGTCCCATGGCTGTAGGGGTTGTTAGAGAAATATGCATCTACTTCAGATTGCATTGGTAAAACACAAGGGAATTTTAATGGGGAATTATAGGAAATAATTTTCCTTTTTCTTCAGAGAAAGTCACTTGATAAGCCTTTCAGTTTAGCCCCAGGAGCACAGTGATTTTAATAACATATTAAAGAAAGCAAGTACAGAAAAGCACAGAGTAAAACTGATTGGAATATAGTTGGTTCAGGATTTTTTTCTAGGTATTTTGGGAACTAGATTTCTTGTTTGAATTCATTCTCCTTTTACATTTAAATAAAATCAAGAATTTACTCCCAACTTATCCCTGTAGTCCTCTGTATATTCTCAGCCATTACACTTTAATTTTACTCTTGTTAATGGTTTACTGTTCTTACTTATCTGTACACTGTTTTAGACACTATTATATCTTCTCCAGCTGGGAACTCCTCAATTCCCAAGTGAAAAGTCATTTACTCTAGGAAAACTCCAAAAATATCCATAATGATCATCTGCATGAACTCTTCCCATTTTCTAGAACTGTGCACAAAACTGTACTGTCATAATACTTTCTTCCTACTGTATAGATGAATGTTCGTTCACCTCTAGCTTGATGGCAGAGTGGAAGTGGTAGCTACAGTAAGAGCAAAGAGCTGCTTTTATAAACCACTATGCTTAGACTACTGCCTAGCTGTTTGTAGGAATTAAGAAAACATCTGTTGAATGAATGAACTTATAACTTTAAATGAAATGAACAGAATTGCCACTCAGGTTTTTATTTTAAGGTATTGGTTCCAAAGAAAAAAACTATTTTAAATTAAGCAAAGCATAATAATAATTTATTTGTAAATAAAAGGAGATTCATAAAACTTATGATGCTTGTATTAAATAAATATAAATATATACTAGTAATTGATAGTTATACATCATATATTAAATTAGAATGAGTTGTTTAATATTCAACAGACTATAGAATCACAAATGTATATTAAAAAATAGATTGATAAGCTTTGACAATGAATTCATGCTAGTTTATAATGCATTTAATTAATGTTCCATTATAACAAATGGATTGAAAAAATCTATCTAAAATAATCTACTGTGAATATCAAAGCTTAATATGGGAAATCTTTGAGGACTGTGACTATTTATTTTGCTTTATCCTTAGATACTTGATATGTATTGTGATTAAAATATGGTAAAACAATCAATGTTTCCACTTAAAAAATTTAAGGCAGTGATGCTAATTAATTATGGAATAATAATGTTCAATATGTCATACTGAAAGCTAAACTTTTTAATAGGAAAATATGCCAGAAGCAGAAAATATGTAAGGGATTTCAGTCCTTTGTAATGAGGATTTAAAATGCATGTCTTGTTGTTATTCATTCCCTAAGTCATGTCCGACTCTTTGTGACCCCGTGGACTGCAGCACGCCAGGACTCCCTGTCCATCACCAATTCCTGGAGTTTATTCAAACTCAAGCCATCCAACCATCTCATCCTCTGTCATCCCCTTTTCCCACCATCAATCTTTCCCAGCATCAGGGTCTTTTCAAATGAGTTTGTTCTTTGCATCAGGTGGACAAAGTATTGGAGTTTCAGCTTCAGCATCAGTCCTTCCAATGAATATTCAGGGTTGATTTCCATTAGGATTGACTGGTTTGATATCCTTGCAGTCCAAAAGACTCTCAAGAGTTTGCCAGCACCACAATTCCAAAGCATCAATTCTTCGGCACTCAGCCTTCTTTATGGTTCAACTCTCACAACTGATGTTGAAGCTGAAACTCCAATACTTAGGCCACCTGATGTGAAGAGCTGACTCTTTTGAAAACACCTCCATGCTGGGAAAGATTGAGGGCAGGAGGAGAAGGGGACGACAGAGGATGAGATGGTTGGATGGCATCACCGACTCAATGGACATGAGTTTGGGAAGACTCCTGCAGTTGGTGATGGACAGGGAGGCCTGGTGTGCTGCGGTTCATGGAGTTGCAGAGTCAGACACAAATGAGAGACTAAACTGAACTCTCATCTGTACATGACTACTGGAAAGACCATGGCTTTGAGTAGATAGACCTTTGCCACCTAAATATCTCTGCTTTTGAATACACTGTCTAGGTTTGTCATAACTTTCCTTCCAAGGAACAAACATCTTTTAATTCATGGCTACAGTCACTGTCTGCAGTGATTTTGGAGCTCAAGAAAATGAAGTCTGTAATTGTTTCTACTTTTTCCCCCTTCCTTTTGCCATGGAGTGATGGGACTGATGCCTCCATCTTAGTTTTGTAAATGTTGAGTCTCAAGTTAGGTTTTACTCTCTTCTTTCATCCTTATCAAGAGGCTTTTTAGTTCCTCTTCACTTTCTGTAATTAAAGTGTGAATGTATACAAATCCATAGAAATATCTTCAGCTATAGTGGATAAACTAAAGCCCCTGGCCAAATCTGGCCTACAACCTGTTTCTGTATCAGTTCAGTTCAGTCACTCAATCGTGTCCGACTCTTTGTGACCCCATGAATCGCAGCACGCCAGGCCTCCCTGTCCATCACCAACTCCCGGAGTTCACCCAAACTCATGTCCATCAAGTCAGTAATGCCATCCAGCCATCTCATCCTCTGTCGTCCCCTTCTCCTCCTGTCTCCAATCCCTCCCAACATCAGGATCTTTTCCAATGAGTCAACTCTTCGCATGAGGTGACCAAAGTATTGGGTTTCAGCTTTAGCATCAGTCCTTCCAAAGAAATCCCAGGGCTGATTTCCTTTAGGATGGACTGGCTGGATCTCTTTGCAGTCCAAGGGACTCTCAAGAGTCTTCTCCAGCACCACAGTTCAAAAGCATCAATTCTTCAGTGTTCAGCTTTCTTCACAGTCCAACTCACATCCATATATGACCACTGGAAAAACCATAGCCTTGACTAGATGGACCTTTGTTGGCAAAGTAATATCTCTTCTTTTGAATATGTTGTCTAGGTTGGTCATAACTTTCCTTCCAAGGAGCAAGCGTCTTTTAATTTCATGGCTGCAGTCACCATCTGCAGTGATTTTGGAGCCCCCAAAAAATAAAGTCTGACACTATTTCCACTGTTTCCCCATCTATTTCCCATGAAGTGATGGGACCAGATGCCATGATCTTTGTTTTCTGAATGTTGAGCTTTAAGCCAACTTTTTCACTCTCCTCTTTCACTTTCTTCAAGAGGCTCTTTAGCTCCTCTTCACTTTCTGCCATAAGGATGGTGTCATCTGCATATCTGAGGTTATTGATATTTCTCCCGGCAATCTTGATTCCAGCTTGTGCTTCTTCTAGCCCAGCGTTTCTCATGATGTACTCTGCATATAGGTTAAATAAGCAAGGTGACAATATAAGCCTTGACGAACTCCTTTTCCCACAACAAATACATTTTGCAGTTTTACATGGTTGAAAAATTACGCATGAATAATAATTTGTGACACATAAAATTACATGAGGTTTAAAATTTATTAGGACACAGCCATGCCTATTCTTTTATATATTGTATATGGCTGTCTCTGTATTTCTGTTGCAAAGTTGAGTAGTTCATCAGAGACCACAAAGACCACAAAGTTTAAAATATTTACTATCCTTTCACACACAACAAATGTTTCTTGACCCCTACTTTAGAGGACTATGAATTACAAGTCATAATTTTCTAAGAACTTCTATAAAAACATATATTATTTGGGGTTCAACTGTATTTTGACACTAACATTATTCAAGACTCACAATTAAAACAATTAGAACTCACATCTGGAAGTAGGAACTTTGGAAGAAGTGTCATTTGCATAGTATGCAAAAGACAAGGTTTCTGTATTAAGAATTAAGGAACAGTACTGTTTGACTTTAGGGGCGAAAGGGAGATGGTTGAGTGAGTGGTATGAGAATTATTCACAATCAGTCTGCAAGACTGAGTAATGGACACAGATTCTCTAAATGCCTTTCCATCTCAAACTTTCTTCAAGAGTCCAGATCAAAAATCAGGACTATAATTAGATGAGACAAAGCTGTTTTGTTTCACGACAAAGATAGAGTACCAAAACAGTATTATACAGACTTGTTTTCTAACAACTGTATTGAGCTACCTTGGAAAAGAATATATTTTGCTGTATTTTCCAGAGCTAAACAAGAGGGTGGAAATGACTGGGGATGGCAACCCAATCCAGTGTTCTTGCCTGGAGAATCCCAGGGACGGGGGAGCCTGGTGGGCTGCCATCTCTGGGGTCGCACAGAGTCGGACACGACTGAAATGAATTAGCAGCAGCAGCAGCAGCAAACTACTTATTTAAGAATTCTCCAGTGATTTGCCTCTTTAGATGTTATCACCATTCAGAGTAGATATAAGATTCTCCTATTCCTCATAGTTGACATTTCTGGCTTTAGCTGAGTTTAAAGTAAGAAGTTCCAAGTGCTGTACCATGGAATTATTGTTAAATTCTAGAGGATTTTAAAGGACTAGAAAGATGCAAGAGTCTGTTGTGATTAAAATACATTTCTGTTATTCAAGTCAGGCACCAAATCTGTAAAAGTCAAGTTCAAGGAAGTCCATTTTCACCACCATTGATTTTCACTGAAGGCAGACTCTTTTCACCTCATTGATTTTGATGTTGATTGAGTCATGTTCATCTGGTTGGTCACTATTTGGGAGCTTGCTCATTTTTGATGGGTTAATTTGCCTAGGATCACTGATCAGTTACCTTGATCTGAGCTACTCTTATTCAACATTTTCTCAGGCCACATACTAAGAAACTTAAAGAGCTATTTAATCAAATGGAATGCAATTCTAAAGAATTTACCTAACTTCAAATAATTAATAGTTTACCATTAATTATAAAATTTGGATCACATATTATTCTTTAACCACATGACATCTCAAGGCCATAGAGCATACAGCAAGGCCATATAGAGCATACATAAATGTTATTGATATCATAATTCATGTAAAAAACAGAGACTTTACTAGTAAGAATAACTTTACAGAAATATAGTTTATACAAGTAACAAAACTGTAATTGACCATTAATGCTTAAAAATGGAAAGCAACTTCTGCAACCAAAGAAGATTAACAACATTTAAATAAATCTCCAAATCTGAAACTTGTGGTCCTGCTATTGTTCAATTATCATCATTCACAAACTGGCTTCTCTACCTCCTGCACATACAACCCTCAAATAGAAGCTTTCCTTCTAAACTAAACTTTCTATCGGTGAATATTAACATGCAATTCACAAGAGAGCATCTGGATTATATGTGAGATAATAATTATCTTTTTTGTGACACATTTATGAGTTTTCCTTTCATTAATTTTTATCTTGGAAGTCTTCATTGTTCTGGTAGTCTAGTTTTAGAACAAACACCTGCTTTTTACAACTCTTTGCTGAATCCGTCCAGATTTTATGCTTAAAACATCTGACAATTCTACATAAGATTTTTGAAGCTTTGTTATTCCAGCAGAAACCATCTCATCTATCTTCCCTTTGTTACCAACTCTTTTATCAAAATATAAATTTGGAAGTGATTTGGATTGAATGCCGAATCAAAATTTGCTTTTTTCCCTATATCAACAATCTCTTCCTGTTAGCTTTTCTTCCATAAAGTGCAAATGGTTTAGATTCCTTATAGAAATATTTCTTAAATCTCTATTAGTTCATGCCATTTGCCATCGAAGTCTTCAACATTGCTACTGTTTCTGTTATCAGTAAGTTACTCATAACACTGAAGAAACATCATTATCATTTTAGTTTACCATTTATCTTGTATGCCAAGTAAAATCTAAACTCTGAAACAAAATTTTAGTCATAAAAGTTATATACTGATCAATAATACATATTAGTATAAAACTGCTTATATATATACTGATCAAACCCCTGAGAGGGCTTCCCAGGTGGCATAGGGTAAAGAATTCATCTGCCAGTGCAGGAAACACAAGAGACACGGGTTCAATTCCTACATTGGAAGGATCACCAGGAGTAGGACATGACAAGCCACTCCTGTGTTCTTGGTTGGAAAATTCCACGGACAGAGGAGCCTAGCAGGCTTCGGTCCATGGGGCTCCAAAGAGTCAGACACGACTGAGCACAAACATACTCCTGAGAATCTAACCAGTCTCTTATCTATCATTTGATGTCCAGAGAGACATCCTCATATTTCCAAAACACTCAGAAATTAAAATATTTCCACAGTATCCTTTTCCTGAGAAGGGAAAGGCTACCCACTCCGGTAATCTGGCCTACATAATTTCATGGACTGTATAGTTCCTGAGGTCTCAAAGTGTTGGACACGACTGAGTGACTTTCACTCACTTATCCTTTTGTTAGCAAAATTTCTGTTATCTTGTTTCCTTTACTTATGGAAAAGATGTGCAACCAACAAGGACCAACAGTATAGCACAAGAACCTATTGTATAGCTCATGTTATGTGGCAGCCTGGATGGGAGGGGAGTTTGAGGGAGAGTGGATACATGTATATGTATGGCTAAGTCCCTTTGCTGTTCACCTGAAACCATCACAACAATGTTAACCAGCTACACTCCAATACAAAATAGCAAGTTTAATTAAAAACAATGTATGTAGACATCTTCTATGTATATATGTAGACTACTGATAAGTCCTGGGACTTATTTTCATTTTGGTGGCTTAAAATTATTTTATACAGAAAACCATATGTAAATAGAAAAGGATAACATATGATAATTATAAGCATAGCACAGTATGGTTACATAAATTAATTCTCAGATAAGAATTTTAAGCTATTAATATTATTGGTTAGGAGGTTAGATAATACAGTATGATGACATATACCATAATAAGTACTTAAGGTTGATTTTAACTTAATTGGGGAAAGTACTGAGAAATTGAAAGATTTTAAGCAGCTAGTGCCATGGCTTAACTTGCTATTAAGAAAAAAATCAGTTATTTCAATTAAGGCAATTGTTTTATCCTAGATTCTCCATTCAAAAATTCAGAGCCATTTTACCACATCTTCCTATCAAACCCCACATCCAATATTTCAGGAAATATTGTTAAGTTCTCTTAAAATATATACCAAGATCAAAACATTTCTTATCATATCCAGTACTTTGATCACCTGATGTGAAGAGCTGACTTATTGGAAAAGATCCTGATGCTGGGAAAGATTGAAGGCAAAGGAGAGTGACAGAGGATGACGTGATTAGATGGCATCACTGACTCAATGGACATGAATTTGAACCAACTCTGGGAGATAGTGAAGGACACAGAAGCCTGGCATGCTGCAGCCCCCAGGGTTTCAAAGAGTCAGATATGATTTGACTGGAACTGAATAACAACAACAATCATATTTTTGTTACCATTAATATTCTAACCAAAATTTCTTTCACCTGAAGTATCTGAATTTTTGCCTAATTGGTCTCTCTACTTTTTGAAGATGTTATCCTTGAAATTATTTAAGATTGTTAGGTTCTGCCTCCAGAAGGATTCATGATATTCACATACTATATTACTGCCACTGTCTTGGCCCAGAAGAACTGCATTCTTATATTTTTTTCATTCTCCTCTAATTAAGCTTTCATCTCCACTATTGGAATAGATACTGGTCAAAGCAAATAGTTCTATTTTGCCAAATAAAATGCTCAAGTCTTAGACCTCTTCTGATTTGGTCAATAGGACATTTGACATGGTTGAACTATTCCCTCCTTCCTAAAATACTTTGTTCAACTTGACTTACAAGATAACACATTATTTTGATTTATTTTTCTTGCCTTATAGGTTGCCTTTTCTAAAATTTCTTTGCTTGGTCTTTATTATAATGAGGTCTGAATGTTTGTGAGCTCTGGAAATCAATTTGAGAGTTGGCATTTTCTTAGCTTTCTACTTCCCAAGGTAAACACATCTAATCCTATGGCTTTAAATAGCTGTATTATTCTGATAACCCCAAATCTTCAGCTTTAGTATTACTCCTTAATTTTACTATTTTATACCCAATTAAATATTTCTGAAAAGATCTGCAAATATCATCTCCATTCTTTTACTTACTCACACAGATTAAGATCATCCTTGACTACACTTTTGAGTTTCCCTGATGGCTCAGGTGGTAAAGACTCCATCTGCAGGAGACTCAGGTTGGAAACCTGGGTGCAGAAGATCCCCTGCAGAAGGGAATGGCAACCTACTGCAGTATTCTTGCCTGGAGAATTCCAGGGACAGAGGAACCTAATGGGCTATAGTCCATGGGGACGCAAACAGTGACCACTGAGCGACTAACACTTTCCCTTGATGACATTTTATTTTTCTTCCCGCTCCACATTCACTCCATTAACACATTTTGCTCCTTCTATATCCATATTATAGTCAAAATTTGATCATTTCTCATCACACGAATGTCCAACTCAACCCCAGGGTAAAACTTAAAATAGTCTTATACTCTAGAGAACTCCATCTGTGTAAATACAATGGTTCCTTTATGAGTTAAGCTATGTGATATCACTCCACGGCTTAAACATTCCAGTATTTTTAAACTTGCTTAGTGAAAAATTCAGGAACTTAGTGTAAGTTATACATCCCTAGATGAACTGGCTCCCTCCTGCCTCCTTGACTTCTTCTCCCAGGAGTTTCCTCACTTATTATGTTGCAGCCATATTGGCGTCAAAGTGTCCTTAGCAGTGGCAAGTATGTTTCCATTTTCAGACATCTTTAAGAGTTCTAACACCTTTTAGAACATGCTCCCCCCGCTAAAGACTTTAGGGCTTAGTCTCCTGCTTCCTTCAGGTTTCTACTAAAACGTTCACATAAAGAGGTCTTCACTGGAGACTCTATAAAAATGGACACTTCTCCTAAGCTGCTGCTGCTGCTAAGTCACTTCAGTCGTGTCCGACTCTGTGCGACCTCATAAACAGCAACCCACCAGGCTCCCCCAGCCCTGGGATTCTCCAGGCAAGAACACTGGAGCGGGTTGCCATTTCCTTCTCCAATGCATGAAAGTGAAAAGTGAAAGTGAAGTCGCTCAGTCGTGTCTGACTCTTAGCGACCCCATGGACTGCAGCCTACCAGGCTCCTCCATCCATGGGATTTTCCTAAGCTGAAAGTCTTTAATATCCCTGGCTCTTGCCTTATTTTTTCAATCCTTAGCACCAGTTAAATGTTAGACGGTGTTATGCTTCTGTTTCTGTTCTCACTCAATGGTATGATCTATTAAGGATGGTGCTTTTGTGCTTTTCCTAGTGCAATATCCCCATTGGCTAGAACATGTTCTACCCAGTGATAGATATTTAAAAAACACTTGCTAAGGAATATATCTCAAGACATATTTAATAAATCCTTTTTGACAGATTTTATATTCAAGTCTAGTTTTAATAAAATATTAAGCCGTCACTGACTTTACTACCTCAAGTACAGGCAGGAAGGAACAGAGGCACATTCTCTCCTCTTTGTGTTCCAAGAGCATGTGCATGTGTGTGCGTGTGTACTAAGTCACTTCAGTTGTGCCGACTCTTTGCAACCCAAGGCACTTAAGCCCCTCAGGCTCCTCTGTCTATGGGAATTCTCCAGCAAAAGTACTGAAGTGAGTTGCCATGCCCTCCTCCAGGGAATCTTCCCCACCCAGGGATGGAAACTGCATTTCCTGCAACTTGTGCACTGCAGGCAGATTTTTCACCATTGAGCTACCAGGGAAGTCCAAAGGCAAAAATGATATGATACTGAAAGAGGAACTCCCCAGGTCAGTAGGTGCCCAATATGCTACTGGATATCAGTGGAGAAATAACTCCAGAAAGAATGAAGGGATGGAGCCAAAGCAAAAACAATACCCAGTTGTGGATGTGACTGGTGATAGAAGCAAGGTCCAATGCTGTAAAGAGCAATATTGCATAGGAACCTGGAATGTCAGGTCCATGAATCAAGGCAAATTGGAAGTGGTCAAACAAGAGATGGCAAGAAAAAATGTCGACATTCTAGGAATCAGTGAACTGAAATGGACTGCAATGGGTGAATTTAACTCAGATAACCATTATATCTACTACTGCTGGCAGGAATCCCTCAGAAGAAATGGAATAGCCATTATGGTCAACAAAAGAGTCCGAAACGCAGTACTTGGATACAATCTCAAAAACGACAGAATGATCTCTGTTCGTTTCCAAGGCAAGCCATTCAATATCACAGTAATCCAAGTCTATGCGCCAACCAGTAACACTGAAGAAGCTGAAGTTGGACGGTTCTATGAAGATCTACAAGACCTTTTAGAACTAACACCCAAAAAAGATATCCTTTTCATTATGGGGGACTGGAATCCACAAGTAGGAAGTCAAGAAACACCTGGAGTAACAGGCAAATTTGGTCTTGGAATATGGAATGAAGCAGGGCAAGACTAATAGAGTTTTGCCAAGAAAATGCATTGGTCATAGCAAACACCATCTTCCAACAACACAAGAGAAGACTCTACACATGGACATCACCAGATGGTCAACACCAAAATCAGATTGATTATATTCTTTGCAGCCAAAGATGGAGAAGCTCTATACAGTCAACAAAAACAAGACCAGGAGCTGACTGTGGCTCAGACCATGAACTCCTTAATGCCAAATTCAGACTTAAATTGAAGAAAGTAGGGAAAACCACTAGACCATTCAGGAAATCCCTTATGATTATACAATGGAAGTGAGAAATAGATTTAAGGGCCTAGATCTGATAGATAGAGTGCCTGAAGAGCTATGAAATGAGGTTCATGACATTGTACAGGAGACAGGTATCAAGACTAACCCCATGGAAAAGAAATGCAAAAAAGCAAAATGGCTGTCTGAGGAGGCCTTACAAATAGCTGTGAAAAGAAGAGAAGAGAAAAGCAAAGGAGAAAAGGAAAGATATAAGCATTTGAATGCAGAGTTCCAAAGACTAGCAAGGAGAGATAAGAAAGCCTTCCTCAGTGATCAATGCAAAGAAATAGAGGAAAACAATAGAGTGGGAAAGACTAGCGATCTCTTCAAGAAAATTAGAGGTACCAAGGGAACATTTCATGCAAAGATCAGCTCAATAAAGGACAGAAATGGTATGGACCAAACAGAAGCAGAAGATATTAAGAAGAGGTGGCAGGAATACACAGAAGAACTGTACAAAAAAGATCTTCATGACCCAGATAATCACGATGGTGTGATCACTGACCTAGAGCCAGACATCCTGGAATGTGAAGTCAAGTGGGCCTTAGAAAGCATCACTATGAACAAAGCTAATGCAGGTGATGGAATTCCAGTGGAGCTATTTCAAATCCTGAAAGATGATGCTGTGAAAGTGCTGCACTCAATATGCCAGCAAATTTGGAAAACTCAGCAGTGGCCACAGGACTTTAAAAGGTCAGTTTTTATTCCAATCCCAAAGAAAGGCAATGCCAAAGAATGCTCAAACTACCACACAATTGCACTCATCTCACAGGCTAGTAAAGTAATGCTCAAAATTCTCCAAGCCAGGCTTCAGCAATATGTGAACCATGAACTTCCAGATGTTCAAGCTGGTTTTAGAAAAGGCAGAAGAACCAGAGATCAAATTGCCAACATCTGCTGGATCATGGAAAAGGCAATGGAGTTCCAGAAAAGCATCTATTTCTGCTTTATATGCCAAAGCCTTTGACTGTGTGGATCACAATAAACTGTGGAAAATTCCTAAAGAGATAGGAATACCAGAACACCTGACCTGCCTCTTGAGAAACCTATATGCAAATCAGGAAGCAACAGTTAGAACTGGACATGGAACAACAGATTGGTTCAAAATAAAAAAAGGAGTACATCAAGGCTGTATATTGTCACCCTGCTTATTTAACTTATATGCAGAGTACATCATGAGAAACACTGGGCTGGAAGAAGCACAAGCTGGAATCAAGATTGCCGGGAGAAATATCAATAACCTCAGATATGCAGATGACACCACCCTTATGGCAGAAAGTGAAGAGGAACTCAAAAGCCTCTTGATGAAAGTGAAAGAGGAGAGTGAAAAAGTTGGCTTAAAGCTCAACATTCAGAAAACTAAGATCATGGCATCTGGTCCCATCACTTCATGGGAAATAGATGGGGAAACAGTGGAAACAGTGGCAGACTTTATTTTTTGGAGGCTCCAAAATCACTGCAGATGGTGACTGCAGCCATCAAATTAAAAGACACTTACTCCTTGGAAAGAAAGTTATGACCAACCTATATAGCATATTCAAAGGTAGAGACATTACTTTGCCAACTAAGGTCCATCTAGTCAAGGCTATGGTTTTTCCAGTGGTCATGTATGGATGTGAGAGTTGGACTGTGAAGAAAGCTGAGCGCCGAAGAATTGATGCTTTTGAACTGTGGTGTTGGAGGACACTTGAGAGTCCTTTGGACTGCAAGGAGATCCAACCAGTCCATTCTGAAGAAGATCAGCCCTGGGATTTCTTTGGAAGAAATGATGCTAAAGCTGAAACTCCAGTACTTTGACCACCTCATGAGAAGAGTTGACTCATTGGAAAAGACTCTGATGCTGGGATGGATTGGGTGCTGGAGGAGAAGGGGACGTCAGAGGATGAGATGGCTGGATGGCATCACTGACTTGATAGACGTGAGTCTCAGTGAACTCAGGGAGTTGGTGATGGACAGGGAGGCCTGGCATGCTGCAATTCATGGGGTCGCAAAGAGTTGGACACAACAGAGCAACTGAACTAAACTGAACTGAAGGAGGAGATATAGAATTGAAATCAACTAACAGAACTTATATGCAGAGTACATCATGAGAAATGCTGGGCGGAAGAAGCATAAGCTGGAATCAAGATTGCCAGGAGAAATATCAATAGCCTCAGACATGCAGATGACACCACCCTTATGGCAGAAAGTGAAGAGGAACTAAAAAACCTCTTGATAAAAGTGAAATAGGAGAGTGAAAAAGTTGGCCTAAAGCTCAACATTCAGAAAACTAAGATCATGGTATCTGGTCCCATCACTTCATAGGAAATAGATGGGGTAACAGTGGAAACAGTGTTAGATTTTATTTTGTGGGGCTCCAAAATATATGCAGATGGTGATTGCAGCCATGAAATTAAAAGACGCTTACTCCTTGGAAGGAAAGTTATGACCAACCTGGATAACATGTTAAAAAGCAGAGACATTACTTTGCCAACAAGGTCTGTCTAGTCTAGGATATGATTTTTCCATTGGTCATGTATGGATGTGAGAGTTGGACTGTGAAGAAGGCTGAGCTCTGAAGGATTGATGCTTTTGAACTGTGGTGTTGGAGAAGACTCTTGAGAGTCCCTTAGGCTGCAAGGAGTTCCAACCAGTCCATCCTGAAGGAGATCAGTCCTGTGTGTTCATTGGAAGGACTGATGCTGATACTGAAACTCTAATACTTTGGCCACCTCATGTGAAGAGTTGACTCATTGGGGAAGACCCTGATGCTGGGACTATTGGGGGCGGGAGGTGAAAGTGAGGAGAAAGGATGAGATGTCTGGATGTCATCACCGACTCGATGGACATGAGTTTGGGTAAATTCTGGGAGTTGGTGATGGACAGGGAGGCTTGGTGTGCTGCAATTCATGGTGTTGCAAAGAGTCAGACATGACTGAGCGACTGAACTGAACAGAACAAATCCTTGTTGGATTCCTGGGTCAGAAAGATCCGCTGGAGAAGGGTTAGACTATCCACTCAAGTATTCTTAGGTTTCCCTTGCGGTTCAGAATGTGGTAAAGAATCTGCCTGCAATGCAGGAGATCTGGGTTCGATCCCTGGGTTGAGAGGATACCCTGGAGAAGGGAAAGGCTATCCACCCCAGTATTCTGGCCTAGAGAACTCCATGGAATATAGTCCATGGGGTCACAAAGAGTCAGACACGACTGAGAAACTTCCACTTTCACTTTCAATAAAACAAATACTAAGTCCGTCTGTCTGTCTATCTATCTGAGAGAAAGACCACTTCCATGTTATAGCAAAGGTTTCATAACATTATGCAACATTCATCTTCTGTTTCTTCTCAAATAAAGCATCTGACAGTGCTGTATTTCAAATGCAACTTTATTTGGCAAGGGCATAGATTTACCGGTTAGAAAATTCTATTCCTCAAAAATGATACAATACCTTAAAAGTATTTCCATAAATGCTCTTTTTTGACATGTTGTTTCATTTTGTGTATCTTCAAGTGGGAATTTAGTGTTCCAGATAGACACATAAAATCCTACATCAACAGACATCAATAGCCTTTATTTATTTTACTATAAAACTCATACAACTGAAGCTCACACGATTATCATTACATGGTATCAGCTTTCAAAACAGTTTAGATTCTCATGATTTTAGGAAAGTAATGGCTTCATGTTGTATGGTTTTGTAAACTTTATATATATACACATACACATATGTATACACGTTTATAAAATATGTGTAAAAATCAATAAATCATTCTCTTGAAAATATAAGCATGGTTTTAGGTCTTTCATATATTTATGATAATTGGGAAAATGAGTTTGGGTTTTGAAACTTTCTCATTAAAAGATTAATTATATATTGCCATATAATAGATATTAAAGTTAGCGTGATTTTTGTCTATTCACATTATCCATGTAGTAGAGGGAATCTTTTCAATCTGTTAAATAACTAGAAACTATCTGATGGTTTAAGTGGAGAATACTTATTTTGAATTGAAAAATCTAAGCTTCCATTAGTTTTTGTTTAATTTGTTGAGGATTTCAAGACAGTCTGATTTAACCCAATTGGATTGACTATATAAAGGAATTCTAACCTTAGGTCAGGAATACTTTGCTTGGATTCTTGTCTCACTGAGCAATAGGAGTAATGAGAAAATTTAGCATTTATTTAATATTTGCTAAATGATATAGAATTTAAGATTTTCAAAGTGAGATTCCATTGGAATTAACATTTATTGAAAACTGTGGTTTCTTAAGTAATCACATAAAATATGAACTCTGCCAGTTAATTAAGTATTACTGTCTTATTTAAGATAAGAAGACACAGAGCTTAAGTGGTGTGTTCAATATCTGTGAGTTCGTAAATGAGGAACAAGGATTTAAAAATATATCTCAAAGTCTAGGGTTCCTCTAACACTGGAAATCATTATAGCACATTGGCTTGGATTTTGAATAGAGTCAAGTGGTAGGCAGAGAAACGTCTTGAATGGTAATCTACATCAAATATTATAACCATTAAAGCAGGGAATGAACTAGCACTTAGCTCTTATTCTGTCATTTGCTATCCCATCCCAAAGGACTCAGCACAGCATCACGTGTGCATGTTGTTTACTAAAAAAAAAAAATCCAGAGTAACCCTGCATATACACAGTGCATATTGTATGTATCCATTCATGGTAACCCTGACGATCCTTGATGAATCATTCTTACTTGGGCTTCCCTGGTGGCTAAGACAGTAACCTGTCAATGCAGGAGATATAAGAGATGCAGGTTCAGTCCCTGGGTCAAGAAGATTCCCTGGGGAAGGGAACAGCTACTCACTCCTGTATTCTTGTCTGGAGGATTCCATGGGCAGAGGAGCCTGGCAGGCTATGGTCCATGTGGATGCAAAGGATCAGACATAACTGAGCAACTAACACTTAGACATAATCAATATTTTTCAGTGTTTTCCTTTCAGTGACAGAGGTATTTTCATTTTCAAAAGGCATGCACACACACACGCACAGTCTTGGGAAGACATTGGAAATGTTTTCCCAGTAGTTTGGGGAAGTTGTTGCATCTCTGCTGTGGACCCTCAGCCCTAACTTTGGTAGGACATTGACTCACTTATCTGCATTTCCACTCTCTTGCTTAACTGAAAATGCATTGGCTTAATATCATTTGGTGGAGAAGGAGCTGCAATTAATAAATTTTATTTATACCTAGAAAATAACTCTCTTTCTGGTGGTTTTTACTAAGATCAAGCAAATGACAATCAAATATGATATAATATAACACAATGTAAGAACATTTGTATTTATTTTTCTGTTTAATTTTCTAATTAGCTTAAAACACCCTAGATGCATAATCTCACTGTATTTAAAGAGCCACTCACATTTCCCACTCCAGCAGCCAGGAGGAGGAAAGCCTTTCCTGTCTTTTCTCTCCCTTCCTACTGGAAACTATTGCACCGATAACAGAAAGAGAAGAAAGGCCATTTTGACAGAGAAGCTAAGTCTACTTTTATGATTCACATCCATACCTTATTTTATACTTGTCATTAATTCAGTCTGAATGACTTGGCTGCATTTGAAAGAAAACCATCTTCAATCTCTGGATTATATAAAAAGTATAAATGTCAGCTACTCTTCTACAGGGCCATTATTTTCCCCTTGCAAGTATCATCTTAATATCTCTCTTCTTTAAAACAATTTAAATTTTGTTTAAATTGTTATACAATATATCCTCTACCATGGACTCAGAGATGCAGAAACGACTGTGAAAGATCATCTGGCTTCTTTTCATATGTTCATTCCATGTTTTCTCTCCAAAATTCATCCCATGATTTTTCTCTACACCTTTGCCTTGCTCTACAGTTGTGTGGCTATTTTATTTTCAGTGCAATCAAATGCTGAATTCTAATGATACACACCTGTGTTTATTAAATGTGAAAACTGGCATATACAAAATGATTTCCTGTTTTGCATAAGTAAGCAAGAATTACTATCAAAAGAAATTGGATATACTTAAAAAAGAAAAAATGGTCAGGATGTTCAAATGAGCCTGAATATAAAATATTTTATGTGTCTGTTTCTTTGTGTTATTTCTGGCAATTTTGCCCTCAAGTTACAAAACAGTAGCCAAGAACACAAAAGTATTTGTTTTCTTTACCTTAAAAAAAAATGGCACACATTCAGTGATGTTTAATTTCTGTCAGCATATGTAAAAAATCTTAGTCTTTAGGAAATTAAAGAAGATTTTGAAAGCTTTTAAAAATTGGCTTTTACAATAATATAACAGAAATTTTAAATTATAGTCACTAGATTTTACTTGGTACTAAGTTGTTTTAGTCTAACAATTCAAGCTTTCTTTTGATAATACAAAAATTGTTTGATTATCGGGAAACAGTGGAAACAGTGTCAGACTTTATTTTTTGGGGCTCCAAAATCACTGCAGATGGTGACTGCAGCCATGAAATTAAAAGACACTTACTCCTTGGAAGGAAAGTTATGACCAATCTAGATAGCATATTCAAAAGCAGAGACATTACTTTGCCAACAAAGGTCCATCTAGTCAAGGCTATGGTTTTTCCTGTGGTCATGTATGGATGTGAGAGTTGGACTGTGAAGAAGGCTGAGAGCTGAAAAATTGATGCTTTGGAACTGTGGTGTTGGAGAAGACTCCTGAGAGTCCTTTGGACTGCAAGGAGATCCAACCAGTCCATTCTGAAGGAGATCAACCCTGGGATTTCTTTGGAAGGAATGATGCTAAAGCTGAAACTCCAGTACTTTGGTCACCTCATGAGAAGAGTTGGCTCATTGGAAAAGACTCTGATGCTGGGAGGGATTGGGGGCAGGAGGAGAAGGAGACGGCAGAGGATGAGATGGCTGGATGGCATCACTGACTCGATGGACGTGAGTCTGAGTGAACTCCGGGTGTTGGTGATGGACAGGGAGGCCTGGCCTGCTGTGATTCATGGGGTCACAAAGAGTCGGACACGACTGAGAGACTGAACTGAACTGATTACTAGATTAGACCATAAAGTCACTTGGGGCAGGAAGCAGACTACACATTCCTGAAAAGTAGTATCTAAATTGTCAAGAACAGTTTTATCTGACTACTAGTAGACTTTGTGTTCATTCTCCTAATAGAGGTAATTCGTATTTTACTTGCATCTGCAGTTTATTACGTATGCACTCTCATTTCTATTGTTATATTCATCCACATAGTTCATGGGGCTCTCATGAATCTGTCCTGCAAAATTTTAGCAAGACAGTATATTCCAGCAATTCACTTGCTGTGTAGGTGTATCTACATATGTTGTGTGTGTGTGTGTGTGTGTGTGAAAGAGAGAGAGAGAGAAAGTAGAGAAGATGATGCAAAAGTGTGTTCAAGATCAGAGATTTTTACCTATTGAAATTTTAAAATATGCTATCAAGTTAAATCTTAAATCTGAGAAATTTTAGATTTGAATATTAAATTGCTCATTGATATTATTTCCATTGATTTGTTTTATTGCCTTTGCTATGGTTTGCTCAGTTACTTAGTCGTGTCTGACTCTTTGAGTCCCCATGGACTATAGCCTGCCAGGCTTCTCTTTCTGTGGAATTTTTCAGACAAGAATACTGGAGTGGGTTGCCATTTCCTCCTCCAGTTCCTTTGCTAACGCAGATGTATTTTTAAAAGATTTCATAGTTCTACCGATGTTTTCCATGAGCATAATGTTATTGTTCATTTTGCAAAAAGGCCCAGGCCTGCTGTGTTACAATAGCACCACATGGTGACCAACTCCTTCTCGTGAATAACCCCAGGCTTTGGAATATGAGCCAAGTTCTAGGTCAATGATCTCCTGTTGCTTTATTCTGATCTTTCTGGTACAATTTCATTTCTGACTGGGCAAGTGTCATTCAGCAACAACAACAAAGTCCTTGCCTAGAGGATTTAACACAGATGAACTTAGTTGTATGTGTCTTTTTAAAAGAGCTTGAGGTTTTGTCACTTAGAGTCTGATTTTCTCATAAGCTTAAAGTGACCTATGTTATTAATTAACATATTAATTATTATTATTTAATTAAACCAGTGAAGTCTTGTGTATGTCAAAAATTCATAATTTAAAAGTTTAATGATGTAAATGCATTTTGCGTAGATAATTTGCTCTAAGTTTTTAATCCATGCCTTTGGGCAGAAAAACAGACATGAAAAGGTGAAAGACCACTAGAGAAAGTATCAGAAATGAAGTATCATCTTGAAGCATAAGACCAGAGTAAGAATAACATATGCAGTAAAGAAAAGTAGATGTGTTAGAGCAAAATTATAATTATGCATTATGGTCATTGTAAAAATGATTATAAAGATTGTGATTATTTATTTCAACTGGATCTATATGAGTTGAATACTTTGAAAATTTGATCTTATGTAATATTTTCTTAGTTTCTATATGGAAACTGAAAAAATAATAAGTACCAAATAAATCCAGATTGGTAAGATTTTTTTTGTGTATATAAGAAAGTAAACTTGAGAAAAATAAAACAAACAAAAAACCCTGGGTGATGAAAGTATCAATAACTTATTTGTGTACCTAGTTTCCAGAATTATTTATTTCTTATCAAAATATTATGTGACTCCTTCATTGATGTTACATACACACAATTTTAGAAGTACCTTTAGTTCAGCCAAAAATAAATGCTAAAAAGTTTTGGATAAGATTGTTAATTTTCATAAATTACACAGAATATAGATATTATAGATTTTATATAGAAGATTATATAAAATCTATATATTTTATATATAGATTTTGTATATATATATACATACTGATAACACTGACCAAAATTATTCCTTGTAAAAGCCACTTGGTACTAATATTCTTCCAAAAGCATCTGCATAATCAGAAATGACTGAAAAATTACTCATTGTAAAGTATAGGTTGGCATCAAGACGTATGGGTCCTTTAACCAAAAAGATCAAATCTGGGGAATATGGGGTTTCTGAGGACAGTAATTATGAGTTCATGTTGTGATAAAGATCCAGGACATTGCTGATTTTACTGCTTTATTTTTTTTATGCAGCAATATAAATAGCAATGATAACAATTGGCAGCTATAGAATGTTTATTATGTACTAAGTGTATCACATTCAGCGTCCCATTTGACTATATCAAACACTTTTAGATATATCATCTTATCTATCCTATCTTTAAAATGAGGAGGTACATATAACCAATAGCTTATCGACTGCAGGGTACCAATATCATGTCCTACGTTCTTTGTAGATACCACTTATACTGGTATCATCTTCCATTTTTGCTGATAAATACTATCATAATTATTCCAATTTGGTAGTACCAAGGAAAGTGAAAAGAAGACAGTGACAGCAATTATGTGGAATATATATTGTCAAACATTTTAAAGGAGATTTTAAAAGCAAGATAACTTTTTTCATAATGCATTTTGTGATAACTAAAAAAGTTTAAATAGATTAGGTTTGTACTAAAATTTAGAAGATAAGTGGCTAATTGCCGAGGACCAGCCCTGGCTGATCCAGGGTATTCGAAGGAGAGACGGCTTAGGCGACCTATTCAAATGTTAATTAGAGATATAAAGAGTAATAGAATGAGGATAGCTCAGTAGGAAAATTCAGTGGAGAAAAGAGGCTGAGTAGCTTGGTTTACGCAGAAAATCAATATAACCTGTAACACCAGGTTAGCTCTGACCACGGAGGCCGCAGGCGCCCTCTCGAATAGCGGAAGGTGCCTCACCTTAGACACCTTCTCGAGTGGGTCTTAGAAGCCCAGACAAATAAATGATCGCAGAGGACCTTCGCGCTCCAGATGGAGACTTCAGCCAGAATGTGAAAAGAAAGAATGACATGGGGAGACCAAGCTCTGGTGAGCAAGGCCCATAGCTTTATTTTCAACAGGGGCTTTTATACCCTAAGTTACACATAGAGGATAATAGGGGATGCGAAGTCAGCAGTCTTTGATTCTTATCAAAAACCAGGATTTCTTTCCTGCAAATTTATCGTATATTTACATCATCTTCTGGCCAGAAGGCCTATTAACATTTTATGACTCTTGACAAGGACTTATCAACAAAGACTTATTTTCCCTAAGAGTAATTATTTTAAGGTTTGGCGCCATCTTCCGAAGATAAAATTGCATTCCTATAGGGCGGATGTGTAATGGGTTTACAACAAAGGAAAGAATTTATTACCTTAAGGGTCTAAAGTTACTAACACCAAGGCCACTACTTATTTTTTCTACATACCAACTATTAATTAATACATATTCAAGGATACAATTCAGGGCATGTGGAAACTTGGCAACAAACATTGGGTCATCAATGAAATCTTTTACTAGTTTTATTCTGACAGTTTCTAACTCTCTGAGAGGCTCTAAGCTATTTGAATATCTTAAGCTTCCCATGCCTCTGGAGGCTGGGAGACTGTAAACAATCGTATGCATAGCTGTAGGAGTCCGGGTAAACTTGTCAGGCGAGTTAGAGAGCCATCTGAGGGGTTTGGATTTAAACACTCCTAATTGCCCAGGAACTTTTATTAATTGGAGCTGTAAGTTAACTCTTTGACAGAGAGACTGAGATGGTGGTGGGGGACAGCCCCCAGTAAAGTCAGAGGTGAGAGCACAAAGCAATAAAGTAGGCAGACTCAGGTTTTTGGTGGGGTAGATGCTCGAGAATATCCAGGGGGATTCCTGAGGCTCGATCCCGCCTTTGCGTATGCCGAGTCTCCTTCCTCATGACCTTTGTCACGAGTGGAATGCCTCACCGGCTCCCGGCAGCTGATTATTTAAATTATTCCATTTTTTTTCAGAATAGACAAATACTTTATGCTTTGGGCTTATTATAGTAATAATCGTAAAATGGGCAAACAGAATCATACAGAATATTAAACGTGTCTTTTCAATACCTGTACCTCTTATGTACTGACTGCTACTAATTTTTTTCATTAAAATTTGAAAGAGAAAATAGAACCCCTTCTTATACATTTTAATCAGGAGTAGTATGGGAATTTTCAAAGACTAAGAAAAGTGCCTAGAATTCGCTTTGGCCATCATTTCCTATGGCTAGTGAAGAACAAAATAGATGAGGTATATCGAGACTGAATTTGCAGTTGATAATGTCTTTGCAGTCCTGTCCTGTTTTAGAAAAACTTCTCAGCTGAAAAGCCAATTTGGAAATCTTCTCAAAGTTAGAACATTTCAACCTAAACTCTATTCAAAGATGACAATGTATTTTATTAGCTTTTTGATGAAAATTCCATTCTGAGTTTAATTTGTTCAAAACTTAGATTTTAAACTTAAACTGGGAAATTATGTTCAAAATTAAAGAAATAAAAAAGGAAAAATGTATTATCACCTACTCTTCAACTGAGTATTTCTACTAATCATAAAATTACAACTTTCTGTATAAGCAATGCACCAAGCCAAATATTTCAGGGCCACTCTGTAGAGGATATGAGAGATGGATGTTAAGAGTAATACCATTCAGACACAGTTCCAAGATTTCATTCCAGACTATCTACAAATTTTCAACATATCTTGGTCTTCAATCCAGGTATACAAATATAATGAGCACTGATTTCGAAATTCAAAAGAAAAACTATTTCACTATCACTTTAAATGTAGGCTTTTATAGTAAGGATTCAAGGAGGCAGCAAGAGATTATTGGGCAGATTACTTAATACTTCTGGGTCATAATTTCTTAACTGTAATAAAGGAGCAAATTTTAAAAATCTATGCCAAAAATATAATCTTTACTTCCTTTGTTTCTTCATTCCTTCTTTCCCTGCCCACTCTCTCTCTCTCTGCCTTAGTTTCTCCTTCTCCTCCTCTCTCTCTGCCTCCCTCTCTTTTCCCTTTTCCTTTCTGAGATTCTTTCTTTTTATATCATTTTGTTTTCTTTGTGATTCATGTGATGATATGTCTGAAAGTGTTTATTATAATGCATATAAACTTGTATTCATGAAAGTGCTGTCAATTCTACATATGGTAAAAAATGAACCAATTTTTAGACAATTTCATTGGCCTGCTTTTTTAATAAGCTTTGTGTCTAAAGGTCTGTATAAAACACATATTTTGCAAGTATTTTTCCCAGTTTCAGGTTTATATTTGCATTTTTGTAACCCTTGCTTTGAAACTAAAATCAATGTTATAAACTTAAATGGCTCATTCTCTGGACAATACATTCTTTGTAGCCTATATTGTTGTCTCTAGAATAAATACTGCCACCATGGCCAACTGCCAACTACTGGGATAATAATTGATTCACAATACTCCTGAAAATTTGATGGTTCTTACAGGCCTGTATAAACTGGCTCTAGCACGCAGCTGCCTAAAATCTCCAATTTAGTAATTGATACTGAACAATGTGTGCTGTCACCTCAGTTGTGTCTGACTCTTTTAGACCCTATGGACTGTAGCCTGCCAGGCTTCTCCATCCACGGAGTTCTCCAGGCAAGACTACTAGAGTGGATTGCTGTGCCCTCCTTCAGAAGATCTTCCCAACCCAGGGATCAAACCTACGTCTTTTACACACCTACTGCATTGGCAGGCCAGTTCTTTACCACTAGCACCACTGGGGAAGCCCAATACTGAACCTACCAGTATTTTAATATTTTAGAAAGTACTGTTGTTCCTTTTGACTCAGATTTTAAATATATGCTAACCAAACAATCAAGAAGGAGTTAAATATTTTAGAACGTATTTTACAGATGAAAGCAGATTCAATTATTTGAATAATCTTCCTTCAGTTATATAGTCAGAAGTGTTTTGAACTTTGGTTTTCACCAAACCTTTAGAAATTGTGATCCAGTTTAAGAGCAATGAACTAGAGGACACACACCAGTGGATTTTAGTATATTAAGAGTTGTGCAATCATCCCAACAATCTAAATTTAGAACATCATAATCACTCCAAAATAAATCCCAAGCTCATTATCAGTCATTATGTATTTCAACTCCTCCCATCAACTTATCTACCATGCTGCACTGGAATTGCCTATTCTAGGCATTTCTTATAAATGGAATCATATACTAGTGACTACTTTCTTTCACTTTGCATATTGTTTTCAATGTTTAATCAAGTTGCTGTATGTATCAGTATTCCATTCCTTTTTATGGTCAAAAATATTCCATTGTATGGAAACAGACATTTTATTTATCCACTCATCAGTTAATGGATGAATATATTGTTTTCACCTTTTGGAGATTATTAAGATTCACATACAATTTTTTATATTTGTTTTCAATTAGTTTTGATATATGCCTAGGAGTACAATTCCTTAGTTATATGGTAACTCTATGATTAACTTTTTGAGAACTGCCAGTGTTCCAAAGTGGCTGAACTATTCAACAATCCCACTATCAATATACGAAGATTTTATTATTCTACATTTTTGACACTTGTTCCTGTCTTTATTTAATGTTTATCTTTAATTGGAGGAAAACTGCTTTACAATATTTTATTGGTTTCTGCCAAAAAACAATGTAAATCAGCCATAAGTATTTATATGTAAGTTTCCTCCCTCTTGAACCTCCCTCTTACCCACCCCCAATCCCACCCTCTAGGTTGCCACAGAGCATTGGGTTGAGTTCCTTCTGTTACATAGCAACTTCCTACTAGATATTTATTTTACACATTTTGGTAGTGTATATCTGTCAACCATCTCAATTTGCCCCACCCTTTCCTTCCCACTCTGTGCTCAGAAGTCTGTTCTTGATGTCTGTATCTCTATTTCAGCCCTGCAAATAGGTTCATCAGTACCAGTTTTCTAGATTCCATATATATATATATATATAAGGCAGTGCCAAAGAATGCCCAAACTACCGCACAATTGCACTCATCTCACACGCTAGTAAAGTAATGTTCCAAATTCTCCAAGCCAGGCTTCAGCAATATGTGAACCATGAACTTCCAGATGTTCAAGCTGGTTTTAGAAAAGGCAGAGGAACCAGAGATCAAATTGTCAACATCTGCTGGATTATGGAAAAAGCAAGAGAGTTCCAGAAAGACATCTATTTCTGCTTTATCAACTATGCCAAAGCCTTTGACTGTATGGATCACAATAAACTGTGGAAAATTCTGAAAGAGATGGGAATACCGGGCCACCTGACCTGCCTCTTGAGAAACCTATATGCAGATCAGGAAGCAACAGTTGGAATGGGACATGGAACAACAGACTGGTTTCAAATAGGAAAAGGAATACGCCAAGGCTGTATATTGTCACCCTGCTTATTTAACTTAAACTCAGAGTACATCATGAGAAACGCTGGGCTGGAAGAAGCACAAGCTGGAATCAAGACTGCCAGGAGAAATATCAATAACCTCAGATATGCAGATGACACCACCCTTATGGCAGAAAGTGAAGAGGAGATAAAGAGCCTCTTGATGAAAGTGAAAGAGGAGAGTGAAAAAGTTGGCTTAAAGCTCAACATTCAGAAAACTTAGATCATGGCATCCAGTCCCATCACTTCATGGGAAATAGATGGGGAAACAGTGGAAATAGTGGCAGATTTATTTTTGGGGGGCTCCAAAATCACTGCAGATGGTGACTGCAGCCATGAAATTAAAAGACGCTTACTCCTTGGAAGGAAAGTTATGACCAACCTAGATAGCATATTCAAAAGCAGAGACATTACTTTGCCAACAAAGGTCCGTCTAGTCAAGGCTATGGTTTTTCCAGTGGTCATGTATGGATGTGAGATTTGGACTGTGAAGAAAGCTGAGCGCTGAAGAACTGATGCTTCTGAATTGTGGTGGTGGAGAAGACTCTTGAGAGTCCCTTGGGCTGCAAGGAGATCCAACCTGTCCATTCTAAAGGAGACCAGTCCTGGGTGTTCTTTGGAAGGACTAATGCTAAAGCTGAAACTCCAGTACTTTGGCCACCTCATGCAAAGAGTTGACTCATTGGAAAAGACTCTGATGCTGGGAGGGATTGGGGGCAGGAGGAAAAGGGGAAGACAGAGGATGAGATGGCTGGATGGCATCACTGACTTGTTGGACAAGAGTTTGGGTGAACTCCAGGAGTTGGTGATGGACAGGGAGGCCTGGTGTGCTGCAATTCATGGGGTTGCAAAGAGTCAGACTGAACTGAACTGATATCTATATCTTTATCTATATCTATATTATCTATCTATCTATAGGCTTCCCTGATAGTTGGAGAAGGGATAGATTACCCACTCCAGTATTCTTGGGCTTCCCTGGTGGCTCAGCTGGTAAAGAATCCGCTTGCAATGCAGGAGACCTGGGTTCAATCCCTGGGTTGGGAAGATCTCCTGGAAAAGGGAAATGCTACCCACTCCAGTATTCTGCCCTGGAGAATTCCATGGACTGTATAGTCCATGGGGTCACAGAGACAGACATGACTAAATGACTTTCACTTTCATACATAGACACACACACACACACACACATATGTCAATATACAATATTTACTTTTCTTTTTATGACTTATTTTATTTTTTATAAAATACTCTAGGTTGATTCACCTGAACTCAATATCAGAAAAACAACCTAATCAAAAAATGGGCAGAGGACCTAAACAGACATTTCTCAAAAGAGGACGTACAGATAACAAATAAACACCTTAAAACAAGGTAAACATCACTCATTACTGGATAAATGCAAATCAAAGCTACAGTGAGTTACTACTCACTCCATACAGAATGGCCATCATCAAAATATCTATAAAAAATTAATGCTAGAGAGGATGAGGAAAAAAGGAATACTCTTGCACTGTCGGTGGAAATGTAAATTTGTACAGTCACTATGCAGAACAATATGGATATTCTTTAAAAACTAGGAATAAGAATATTATATGACCCAGCAACCCCACCACTGGGCATATATTCTGAGGAAACCATAATTCAAAAAGACATATGTACCTCAATGTTCACTGCAGTACTATTTACAACCACCAGGATACGGAAGCAACCTAGCTGTCCATTGACAGAGGAATATATAACAAAGTTGTGGTACATATATAAATGGAATACTACTCAGCCATACAATTTTCCTATTTGCAAAATTCAAACATAAATTGAAGAAAGTTGGGAAAAACACTAGGCCATCCAAGTATAACCTAAATCTAATCTCTTATGATTATACAGTGGAAGTGACAAATAGATTCAAGGGATTGGATTTGGTAGACAGAGCGCCAGAAGAACTATAGAGAGGGTTCATAACATGGTACAGGAGGTGGTACCAAAACCAAAAAATACAAATGCAAGAATGCAAAACGGCTGTTTGAGGACCAGACATGGAGCAAGGGACTGATTCAAAATTGGGAAAAGAATATGTCAAGGCTGTATATTGTCACCCTGCTTGTTTAACTTATGTGCAGAACACATCATATGAAATGTTAGGCTGGATGAATTACAAGCTGGAATCAAGATTTCTGGGAGAAATATCAACAAAATCAGATATGCAGATGATACCAGCCTTACGACAGAACATTAGTAAATAAATATCCTGTTTATGAAGGTGAAAGGGCACAGTGAAGAAGCTGGCTTAAAACTCAGCATTCAAAAAGACTAAGATAGTGGGATCTGGTTCCATCACTTCATGGAAAATAGAGGTAGAAAAAATGAAAACAGTGACAGACTTGATTTTCTTGGGCTCTAAAATCACTGCAGATGGTGACTGCAGACATGAAATTAAAAGACACTTGCACTGTGGAAGAAAAGCTATGACAACCCTAGACATAGTATTAAAAACAGAAACATCACTTTGCCAACAAAAGTCCATAGAGTCAAAACTATGTTTTTTCCAGTAATCATATATGGATATGCAAGTTGAACCATAAAGTCAGAACACTGAAGAATTGATGCCTTCATACTGTGGTGTTGGAGAAGATTCTTGAGAGTCCTTTGAACAGCAAGGAAATCAAACCAGTTAATCCTAAAAGAAATCAGTCCTGAATATTCATATTGGAAGGACTGATGGTGAAGCTGAAGCTCCAATACTTTGGTTACCTGATGCTAAGAGACAACTCATTGGAAAAGAATCTGGTGCTGGAAAAGATTGAGAACAGGAGCAAAGAGGGGTGACAGAGGATGAGATGGTTGGATGGCATCACCAACTCAATGGACATGAGTTTGAGCAAACTCAGGGAGATGGCAAAGGACAGGGAGGCTAGGCATGCTGCAGTCCATGGGGTCACAAGGAATTGGATATGACTTAGTGACTGAACAACAATAAAAAGAAATGAATTTGAATTACTGTATTTTTAATGTTAGCTATTATATCATAGAAGAGCCCACAATCAAAGGCATTTTGGTTTTAATTTCTATTTCTCTAATGAATAATGATGCTGAGCCTCTTTTAATGTGCTTCTTGGCCATTTTTATACCATCTTTAGACCAATGTTTGTTTAAATCCTTTATCCATGCTTTAATTCAATTATTTAATTTTTAAAATTTGAATTTATATTGATATATCCTATGTGTAGACCCATTATCTGCATGTAGAATATATATGTGGAAAAATAAATTGTTTGCACATAATTTCTCCCATTCTGAGGGTTGACTTTTTTTCTTAAAGGAGTCCTTCAAAGTGTAAAAATGTTAATAGAGTAAAGCTTATCTCTCTTTTCTTTGATTGCTTGTGCACTTGATGTCATCCCCAAACAGCTAAATCCAAGGCATCAAAGATTGATTCCTGTTTTGTTCTTAAAATTTTATAATTATATATCTTACATTTAGATATATGATCCATTTTAATCAACTTTTATGTGTGTGCTGTGAAATACAGGTCCAACTTCATTCTTTCCCATATGGATTGCTAGTTTTCCTTTTGCTAAAAATGCTATTCTTTTTTCATGGAATTGCTTTTTTACTTTTTTTGAAAATTGATTGAACATAAAGGTAAGGGTTAATTTGTGGACTCCAAATTCTATACCATAGATCTGGATATTTATCTTTATTTCAGTACCACATTATTTTGTTATGGCTTTGAGTAGGTTTTGAAGTTAAGATGTATAAGTGCTCCAAATTTGTTATTTTTCAATATCATTTTGATTATCTTGGTCCACCCAAATTTCCATGTGAATTTTAAGATCAGCTTACCTGTTCTGAAAAAAAAAAAAAGCAGCATTTGATAGGTACTATCAAAAAACCAGCATTTGATAGGTACTAGATTCAATTAGTAGATCAGTTTGGAGAATATGATGAACATAAGGTGTCTTCCTTTTTTTTTTTTTATGGTTTATTTTTTTTTCTAATTTTATTTTATTTTTAAACTTTACATAATTGTATTAGTTTTGCCAAATATCAAAATGAATCCACCACAGGTATACATGTGTTCCCCATCCCGAACCCTCCTCCCTCCTCCCTCCCCATACCATCCCTCTGGGCCGTCCCAGTGCACCAGCCCCAAGCATCCAGCATCGTGCATCGAACCTGGACTGGCAACTCGTTTCCTACATGATATTTTACATGTTTCATTGCCATTCTCCCAAATCTTCCCACCCTCTCCCTCTCCCACAGAGTCCATAAGACTGTTCTATACATCAGTGTCTCTTTTGCTGTCTCGTACACCGGGTTATTGTTACCATCTTTCTAAATTCCATATATATGCGTTAGTATACTGTATTTATGTTTTTCCTTCTGGCTTACTTCACTCTGTATAAAGGTGTCTTCCTTTTATCTGAGCCTCCTCTATTTCCCTTCAGCTTCTTAATATCTTATGTTTTCACTGTAAACATATTGAAGTTTGTGTAAGTTTATTCCTAAATATTTTATTTTTGATGCCATTGTCTAGACTACTTTTTCACATTATTAATTACTAATGAATAAATTAGCTCAGCTGGTAAAGAATCCACCTGAAATGCAGGAGACCCTGGTTTAAGTCCTGGGTCAGAAAGATCCCCTGAGGAAGGGATAGGCTACCCACTCCAGTCTTCCTATGCTTCCCTAGCCGCTCATCTGGTAAAGGATCTGCCTATAATGCAGGAAACCTCGGTTTGATCCCTTGGTTGGGAAGATCCCTTGGAGAAGGGAACAGCTACCCACTCCAGTTTTCTGGCCTGGAGAATTCCATGGACTATATATCCATGGAGTCACAAAGAGTCAGACATGACTGAGAAACTTTCACTTTCAATGGCTAGATATATGGTGGATTTCTGTAAATTGAGCTTGTAATTTGTAATTTGCTGATCTCCTTTAATAGACATAAAACTTTACTGGTTTATTTCTGAGGATGTTTTTTATATCATGCTATCTGTGAACAGAGATAGTTTTGCTTCATCCTTTCTAAACTGGTGGCTTTTTCTTTCTTTCAAGCTTTCTCATGTATTGACACTTCTATACTTTTAAATTTCCTTTGTCTCTAGTTACTATTTTTACCTTAAGCTGTTTTTCCTTTTTTGTTGTTGTTGTTTTTTTTTTTTAATCTGACATTAATACTGCAATTCCATTTCTCTTTAGAAAAAAGACAAAGGTTGCATAGGATTTTTTTTTTACATGTTTCAAATTACACGTGTTTTTTAACATGATGTATGTCCATTGTAGACACCATATAGTTAGGCCATGGCTTTTCATTCATTCTATCAATCTCTGCCTTTTGATTGGAGTGTTTAGACCTTTTGTGTGTTGTGCTTAGTCCTTCAGTCATGTCCAACTCTTTGAAACCCGACAGACAGTAGCCCACCAGGCTACTTGATCCATGGGGATTCTCCAAGCAAGAATACTGGAGTGGGTTGCCATGCCTTCCTCCAGGGGGTCTTTCCAACCCAGGGATAGAACCCAGATCTCCTACATTGCAGGTGGGTTCTTTACTGTTTGAGCCACCAGGGAAGCATAATGAATTAGAATTTACATCTGTCATTTTTCTAGTTGTTTACTTTAAAACTTAGATATATTTCTTCTTCATTTCTTCCTTTACTACCTTCTTTTTGTTAAATAACTTTTAGTGTGGCATTTAATTGTCTTATGGTTTTTTTAGTGTTTCTCCTGAAGATTTCAAGTAATTCCTTAACTTGAAATATTATTTCTGATTAATACAAATTCATTTTTAATAACATAGAATTTTCTCAACCATAGCTCTATGCACTCCCTTCCACCCCCTTTGTGGTACAATGATCATACAAATTATGTCATTGCATATTCTAAGCTCAACAACACAGTCTTATGATTATTATCTTATATAATTTTTTAAATTGGATTGGAAAGAAAAGACCTGCAACCAAATACATAGTTTTACTATCCTCATATTTGCTTATGTAGTTACCTTTACCAGTCTCTTTTTTGCATTTGTGCACTTGTTATTGTCTATCATCCTCATTCAGGCTAAAGTATATCCTTTAGTATTTTCACAGAGCAGGTCTGCTAGATATAATTTCTCTCAATTTTTATTTACCCAGGAATGTATTTATTTTTTCCTTTTTTTTTTTTGTAAAGATAGTTTTTCAGGTGCTGGAGCTGCGGCTACCACAGGCCAAGGGGAGGCACTTCAGTGAGCATGAGAACAAGAGCAGTCAGAATGGTGGGAACAGCAAGTGTGAACATGGTCAGCATGAGCGGGCAGAGGACTGAGAGGAGCAAGTGGAGGTGAGGGCAGCAAGGGCCACGTGGGCCCACAAGATCTGCTCAGCACTTAAAATATGTCACCTCACTGCATTCTGGCCTCCGTAGATTTTAATGAGAAGTTAGCTGTTAACTTTAACTTCTCATTATAATCTGGGGAGTCACAAAGAGTTGGACATGACTTAGGAACTAAAGAACAAGAAAGCCATCAGTTTTACCGAGGAGCACCTGTATGTAAATAATTTTATCGTATTGCTTTCACAACTCTCTTTTACTTTTGGTAGGTTAGCTGTGATGTGTTTGGGTATAAATCTTTTTTAGTTTACCCTACTTGGAATCGTTGAGCTTCTTAGATGTGTATATTAATATTTTGCATCATGTTTGGGGAGGTTTCAGAGACTCTTTCTTCATATATTCTCTCTTCCCTCTCCTGGTGATGACATTATATATGTGTTCATATGCTTAGTGGTGTCCCATAGGTCTGCAACCCTACTCACATTAATCTTTTTTCTCTCTGTTCTTCGGATTGTATAATATCAACTGATTTACCTTAAAGTTTGCTGCTTGTTTCTTCTGTAAATATAAATCTGTTGATCATGCCTTCAAGTGATTTTTCATTTCATTTATTGTAAATTTTATTCTAGGATTCTGGTTTTTTTTAATATAATTGTAACCTACTGGTATTCTCTATTTTGTCAGATATTATGCTCATATTATTCTATTAATTATTTATGGAGTACTTCCTTTAGTTCTTTGAGTATGTTTATAATAGTTGATTTAAATTCTTTGCTTGTAAGTCCAATGTCTGGACTTTCTCAAGTTCAGTTACTATTGACTGCTTTTGCTTTCTTGTGTATAATTTACACCAGTTTTCCTGGGTATGAAAAATACTTATTTTCCTGTTTCTTTGGGGATTTCATTTTTGTCTAATTTTTATGCTCAAAAAAATGAACATTTTAGACAATATAATGTGGCAACTCAGGAATTAGAGATCCTTTTCCTATGTTTATTGCTTTTAATATTTGTTTAGTTACTGCTCTGGTCTAGTTCTATAAAGCTCATGTTATTTCCCAGAGGTGCTGACTGAAGTCTTGACTTGGTTAGCTTAATGATCTTACTATTGAGTGGTCACAAATTTCCTTAAATTCCTTAATGTAACAAATCTCTGTCTACGCCCATTGTCTCTGTGCATTTGTGTTATAGCATGACTTCAGTGCTCTGACAGTTTACAATTCTGCTTAGCCTTCATTTCCTGCTTGCATACTGCCTCAAAGTCAGCCACTGCTGAGACACTTGGGCTTCCACAGAACCTTGCTGGCCATGGGCACAGTGGATGTGTCCTTCTATATTCCCAGGTACATGCCAAAGCTTTTTCAAAATCACTCTACAGACGTCTCATTACACATCATTTTCTTTTCAGGATGTTGGTCACCTCTTATTTGCCCCAACCGGTATCGTTGCCTTATGCAGTTGCAAGTGCAAATGATTTCCACTGATATTTCTATTTTTTGATAATGATTTTCTGGATCATCTATTCTTAATAAATCAAACTCTAAAAGTCATGTCAAATAAAGTTCCAAGGAGCTGCCACAAAAAAAGTCAAGTAGTGAAAACCTCTGGATTTTGCATGTTTGGAGTAGTGTCAGTCATGTTTTGTTCCCTCCACTGGTTGTTCTATTCTATTCCATTTATATTCACTCAATTGTGCCCAACTCTTTGAGACCCCATGAACTGTATCCCACCAGACTCCTCTCTCCATGGGATTCTCTGGGTGAGAATACAGATGATGGTTGCCATTTCCTTCTCCAGGGAAATATTCCAACCCAGGGATCGAACCCAGGTCTCCCACACTGCAGGCAGATTCTTTACTGTCTGAGCCTCCAGGGAGGTTACTGTTATTCACAACCACTATTGTGAAACTTGCAGTGTTCAAGAATACATGTTGCTAGAAACAGGGTTATGAGAACAACAGGGCAAGTTAAAACATTACAAGGCTCATTGTTCAAGAGTCAGGTATGTTCCTTGAATAAACACTTTTTTGGATATTTGTAAGCCTTTGGCTAAGTTTCTGAGTTCTAAAAAAGTTGATTTTGACATATATGTCAGTGATCTTGTTGTTTTAATAGAATAACAAATTTTTGGAAGTCTTTGTTATTCTGAAAGTACTTCTCTTCATCAGTGATTTTGGTTGCTATTTTAATTTTTGATTTTCTGCTTTATTAAACAAATGAGGTCTTAAACAAACAAACAAACAAAAAAACCCACAAAATTGTATCCTCTGTAGAAATTGGAGTATAGGGGCCTAAAGATTAAGAAACACACATTACCTACTTGTAATAAAAGCCACTTTCAGAGTCCTTTAGTACTACTATAATTTTACATATAAAAACAAATTTCAAAATAATTTTTATAATGCTTTCAAGTTGAACTCTCTACAAATGATAAAAATTCATATAATAATGCATGATAATGATTGAAAACCTAATATATCATAGGCATTGTTCTAAGTCCCATACTTCCAATGTATTAAACAGTATTTCATCCTGGACCCACAAACTTTGCATATACATGGTCTCTGCTTTCATGTTGAAAGGGTAGTAAAATAAATAAGTATATACATGAACAAGATAAATTGGAATATACTAAATATTTCAAAAAGGAAAAAAAAAATCCTGAGATAGTGAGTGGTGGACCAGGTACTAACTTAGAATGTCATGTGGATGATCTCTTTGAATGAGTATCATTTGAAGTGAGATGTGAAGAACAAGGAAGAGACAAACAGGTGTACACATTCCATGCCAACGTAGCAGCAAATGAGAATGTCCTGAACCGAAGACAAGTTTGCTATAATCACTAAATAAAAAGATGGACTTTATGGTTGGTGCACAGTGAAAGGAAATAAGGCTAGGAGTTAAGAGGGCAGAAAGGTGGGTAATGAAAAATCATGCAGGGTAATACAAAGTAATTTTATTTTCACTTTAGATGCAATGGAAAAACAGTAGAATTTTAATCAGGCGAGCGATCTTACCTGATTTACATTTTATGTACATTTTGTGTAGATATTAGAAACAGGATAAAGAGAGAAATAATTGGTTTGGTAGATAAAAATCAAGTCTTCTGTTTGGCCATATTAAATTTGAGGAACCTAAGGTAGGATTGCAGAGAAGGCAATGGCACCCCGCTCCAGTACTCTTGCCTGGAAAACCCCATGGATGGAGGAGCCTGGTGGGCTGCCGTCTGTGGGGTCACGAAGAGTTGGACACGACTGAGCAACTTCACTTTCACTTTTCACTTTCATGCACTGGAGAAGGACATGGCAACCCACTCCAGTGTTCTTGCCTGGAGAATCCCAGGGATGGGGGAGCCTGGTGGGCTGCCATCTATGGGGTCACACAGAGTCGGACACCACTGAAGCGACTTAGCAGCAGCAGCAGCAATAGCAAGGTAGGACTGGCTACTTGTGAATCCCAGTATAAAAGAAAATATTGGGTCCTTGCTCATAATTGTTAAGAACTTCAAAATGGTGACCATGGTGTTTTAAACCAAATAGGGGGCCTTCCTAAACACAAGCCTCCGTAAAACTGAACATCTAAGATAGATCTATTCCTGCCTTTAGACAGTTAAGAGGAGACTCCTATCAGTCAGTTAGTTGTACATAAATGCTTGAGTTATGGCAGGATCTATTAGGAGAAAGCTACCCAATGGAGTTGGTGATGGACAGGGAGGCCATGGGGTCGCAAAGAGTTGGACATGACTGAGTGACTGAATTGAACTGAACTGACCCAATTCAGCGTGACCCACTTCAAGGTGGAGATAAAATTGAGGATTATCAACCTGTAACACTGTTGAAGTTTAAGTGTAAGGATGAAGGAAGATCTCAAAAAGGTGAGAGTTTTTGTTTTTCATCAGAATAGGCATATTTTATCCAACATAACTGGAGAACAGGGAAAGAAGTGAACAAAGATATTGTGAGACTGATAGATTTGAAATGGAAAGGTGAGCAATACCAGGTCAATCAATCCAGGAGGTATGATAAAGAACGAGATGGCCAAGGAGATTTAGCCTGATGCATGGAAGTGTTTATTGCGACAAATCACAGAAACACAGCTGAATATGCAGTGACAGTAGTGGTAATGATTAATGAAAATGTGCAATCACTTTAGTGATGTGGAGAAATTATGATAAGGATAAAGAATTTGGGGATGAGGAGTTTCTAAATGAGGAGGAAGGGAAAACAACTTGGAAATGGCATTGTAGACAAGGAAGACAAGTAGCAACACATTTTTGTGCCTTAATGAAATGATGCAATCGAGAAGGCTCATTGGAAAGGTTTGCAAGGTCACAGAGGAAGATCTGAAAAGTGGGTCTAATTAATGTCTTCTCAGAGCCCCAAGTCTTGGTAATGGTGATGACTCATGCAGGAGTCTGGAATTCTGGTAGTATCTACCATAAACAGAAATACGACACTGCAGATAGCTTTGAGGATATATTATAGGGATAGCGCTAAGTCACTTCAGTCATGTCTGACTCTTTGCGACCCCATGGACTATAGCCTGCCAGGCTACTTTGTCCATAGGATTTTCCAGGCAAAGATATCAGAATGGGTTACCATTTCCTCCTCCAGGGGATCAAACCCACATCTGGACACTGGGAATGAATTAAAACCAAAAGTCTTAGAGTGACAGACATCTCTTGAAGTATGGAATGAAAGTCAAGGCAATGACTAAATCACAAGAGTCCCTTACTGGACTGATCTGAGATAGTCCAGTCTATCTTAATCAGGTAGAAAAGTCAGGGAACACAGGAATCTCTGCAAACCTATAGCTTTAAATCCATGCTATCATTTAAACATTCATACAGCTTTATGAGGTAAGTGCTGAATTATTCCTTTTTTACAGAAAAAAAAAAAAACTATGGTTTAAAATAAATTAGAATATCTTGCCCCAAAGTTCTCAACAAGTGATGGCAAATCAACAATTGGTGGCAAATCCATTGTTTGAACTCTTGCCTTTAACCATCACACAAACTATTTCACTCCTGATGTCACCTTTAAACTACAAATTAATACTGGTAATTAGGTAAAGTATATTCAACTATTAGCCCCCATTTTCCAGGTAGGAAAACTGACTCAGTTTAGGATAGGTAAATTTCCTAGACATATAGCTACCAAGTAACCAACATAGGACTTGAACACCTTGTCCAGACCTGTAAAATGGGAGTTTAAGATTCTAAATACACAGTTTCTCATACAAAGACCTCTTATTAAAATGGGTTTGTTTTTCTGGGTTGAATACAGTATGTGAATTTAAATCTCGAATTCAAAGCAAGAAGTTGGAAACTGTCTACTTGTGAATCCTTTCGTCTCACAATAGAATAAGGAGAAAGGGATTAAATGAAAAGCTCCCATAGATTCAAGAGGGTTCATCTGAGTGTAAAAGTGCCGCAGTGACTGAATGCGTTTTATATATTGTAGCATTTTAAGATCTTGGGAGTATTACAAGAAAATGATTTAACTACTTTCAGCTGTCCTGTATAAGTTGTTCATAATCACTGATTTGGCTTTTCAGATGAGCATAATAAAGTTCTCAATATAGCTCTTTCAACAGCACCAGCCGTGCTGACTCTTCAGTATGAGATGGCACAGTCACACAGGATATCTTCACATCCAAGCAAAGCAAGAATTTAAAAAAAGAATGCAAGTCCCTACAGTGGCATCCTGGTGTGTCTGTGGGTTCATTTTTGTTAGAAAAAGGTGCTGAGTCTTTGAAAAGTTTGATACTTTCAATCACATTTTCCATGATATCTATGGCTTTAGAATGCAATAATTCTACTAAAACGACTGTTTTTCAATTTGGCAATTTCTTTTTATAGGTCTGATTTACAAACCAACTCTGATATTGTCAGATTATAATGCTGTGTGCCAACTGAAAAAAATATTAACACGATCAATAGACCTTCACCAATGAACTAAGATACTCTTGTTTGTCACAACATCTGTCTCATGTTGATCACTAACTCCAGAAACGAGAGAAGATAACAAGGCGACGTGTAGTGACGGACCTGGGCCAGGAGTCGGTCCTCTGGCTTGACCAGTGAACATCTGTTTGATCTTAGTGAAGTTGTCCCACCTTTCTGGATTTAGCTTTCCACACAGATCAAAGATTCCATTTTATACAAAGAAATGTGTTAAAGACAGACATCATGAGCAGATTTTAAAACTTTTTATAAAAATATTATGAATTAAGGCTTTTATAAAATTCAAACTTTTAAATATCACATTGTACTTTTAGTGGTTTTTCTTTGGGGGGGTGTTTATTTTTTGTATATTGTCTTTTCGTTTTATTGATGGTTTCTTTTGTTGTGCAAAAGCTTTTTAGTTTGATATAGTCTTGCTTGTTTAGTTTTGCTTTTTTTACACTTGCTTCTGGTGTTAAATCCAAAAAAAAAAAAATCACTGTCAAGACCAATGTCAAGCAAGGAACTTATTTCCTGTGTTTACTTCCAGGAATTTTATGATTTCACATCTTATATTCAAGTCTTTAATCCACCAAGTTTTTTTTTTTTTTTTTTTGAATGATGTAACATGTGTTCAATTTTAATGTAAACTAAGTTACACAATTCCTATTGTTAAATTCCATCCAAATAATTCTTCCCACTTTGCACAAATCTAAAATCCGTAACTTGATCAAGAAGTTGCTGAATTATATGTCGTATCTCAATCTCATCGGTCATATAGTCTTCTCTTTGTTGTTTTCGTCTCTGTTTAATTGGTTGACTATATATCAGTTCAGTTCAGTTCAGTTCAGTCTCTCAATTGTGTCCGACTCTTTGTGACCCCATGAATCGCAGCACGCCAGGCCTCCCTGTCCATCACCAACTCCTGGAGTTCACCCTGACTCACGTCCATCGAGTCAGTGATGCCATCCAGCCATCTCATCCTCTGTCGTCCCCTTCTCCTCCTGCCCCCAATCCCTCCCAGCATCAGAGTCTTTTCCAATGAGTCAACTCTTCGCGTGAGGTGGCCAAAGTACTGGAGTTTCAGCTTTAGCATCATTCCTTCCAAAGAAATCCCAGGGCTGATCTCCTTCAGAATGGACTAGTTGGATCTCCTTGCAGTCCAAGGGACTCTCAAGAGTCTTCTCCAACACCGCAGTTCAAAAGCATCAATTCTTCAGCACTCAACTATCTTCACAGTCCAACTCTCACATCCATACATGAGCACAGGAAAAACCATAGCCTTGACTAGACAGACCTTTGTTGGCAAAGTAATGTCTCTGCTTTTCAATATGCTATCTAGGTTGGTCATAACTTTCCTTCCAAGGAGTAAGCGTCTTTTAATTTCATGGCTGCAATCACCATCTGCAGTGATTTTATTTTCCATATGTAATTTTCTTTTTATAGAATGCTCTATTGGGTCAAGTTTTTGTAAAATTCATTGCTTTTTTTTTTTTTTCTGAAAGGGTCTTCTCTGACATTATAATTCAGATGAGGTTTCCCAACTGCATTCTGAACCTAACTGTCATAGTGTTAAAAAAAAAAAAAAAGTATCATTTCTTACCTCTATGAAGAGATCTATCATGCTTGTTTTATTGACTTCCAAATATCCATATTGTGGCACAATGCCTGGCATTGTGAGAGGATATAAATATTTACTCAGTAGGTGTATATATTCATGTGTTAAAGATCTGTATTGAATGATTAATTAAATTAATGAAACCATACTAGGTATAGTTTCTAGTTTCAAAAAATTTTAAAATGGTTTATATTGATAAAACATAATAAGGAATATTGACATCTTTAATATTTAGAGTAGAGAATAAAGTCTGATTTACAAATGAGTTTTCAATAAAACATTAAAGGCTTTGAAGATTCTAATATATTCAAAAGTTTACTTCAGATATATCTGAACCTAGTAGCTCAAGAAGGTTAATCTATATCCAAGATTTTAATACAACTTATTGATTCATGAATATAAGGATTCTGCTCACATTTATTTATTTTTAATATCACTTATTTAAAAAAATTATTTTTTGAAGTACAGGTGATTTACAATATTGTATTAGTTATAGGTGCACAGCAAAGTGATTTAGTTACATATACATATACCTTATCAGAGTGTTTTCTCTTGTAGGTTATTACAAAATATTAAGCAGAGTTCTCTGTGCTATACAGTTGGTCACTGCTTATATTTAAATCATTAGGATTTCTAAAATTAAAGGCCAGCAAAATTGGCCCACTGAATGAAATATTTTAAATATGTGGAAAATAGTCTACTTCCAAGTACTAATTTGTTCACTTGTTCCTGAATATATAATGGTTGCATCATTAAATATTATTTGAACCTGAATACTTGTATGTTTATTGGTTTGGAGTCAGTGATTATACACAGCGTAGAAAAATATATATATTAAAAATCTTATTCAAATACTCTTTTATTGTCAAAAATAGTAAAATCTGGAAGCAGAAATGGCATCCATTTTAAAAATTGTGGACAACTGTTCCTAGTACTTAATACAACAAACAAACAAAAGAATACAATCTGTGTTGAGTTTTTACTATGTACAAGTCCTAAGGCACTTAATTTCAATTATTTCTCTTGACATACACTGAAGAAAATAATCTACAGATAAGAATACTGAACCTAGAGAGATTAATAATTCCAAGAACAGACAGCTAAGGTGACGATTGTGAAAAGAACATATGACATGGGATTTTATTCAAAGAAATGAGGAAAAAAAGGAGTGAAATCAGGAATTCTTGGCTATTAATAGACTTTTAAACTTTCCATACTACTGAATTAATGTACATTTCTATAGAGTGCTTATTATTATAAATTTGTCTAATATTATAATTAAAACATGCACTGTCTTTAAAATAATGGTAGTATAAAATATTTGTATTTGCTTATATTGGAAAAATGCAAAATACAAATAATATTATACATTTATAGTGTTTTCAATGAAATTTTCCAACTCCAACTTGCAAGACCATTGAAATATATGTGGCACTCTTACTTAGCAAACTTAGATTAATTATAATATCACATATACGATCATGCTTAACAATATATATGTGCTGTGTTGTGCTTAGTTGCTCAGTCATGTCCGACTCTTAGGGACCCCATGGACTACAGCCCTCCAGCCTCCTCTATCCATGGAATTCTCAAGGCAAAAACACTGGAGTAGGTTGCCATGTTCTCTTCCAGGGGATCTTCCCAACCCAGGGATTGAACCCAGGTCTCCCGCATTGCAAGCAGATTCTTTACCAATTGAGCCACCAGGGAAGCCCAGTAATACATATAGCACCTCACTAAAGAAGCTATTATGAGAACTAGTAAAAACAATTACTCTCACATTATATTCACAAATATAATAAAAAAGAAAAGTCAATTCCAAGACATAATAGAGTGTTTTCTGATTAACTGTTATTACATCACAGCATATGGAAACAAAGTCGCATACAGAGAATGCTTATTCTTGCTAATTGAATTAAGAAAAACAGTGATCAAATATGATGGATATAAGCATAAGATGTATCATGTTGGACAGAATAAAGTTTTATTTGATAAAATACCCAAGTGTTGACTTTTTTTTTTTGCCATTTCAAAGAAAATGGACAGTTTTGTAAACACTGTCACATTAGCAAGAGTTTAAAAAATATTTGCTTAGAGATTATTTTGCTCACAAATTTGATGCATAATGGTTAACACAACAGAAAAGAAAATCCTGTCAAAATATTGCCAAATTTGAAAAAAAAAATCATTGGACCAGGGATCACGTAATTTTCATTTACATACTAGATTTCATAAAATAGACTTGCAATACATTTTTTAAAAACCTGCAGTTAAGATCTGCTGAAGTGCCAGGACATAATCTTAAACTTTTAATGTATTGAGTTGCCTATGTCTTTTCACAGTCTTCCCTCTCTCTCTCTCTCTGTCTCTCTCTCTCCTTATACAGAGATTCCACTAAAATCAAATGAAATGGATTACATACACTTTTTCTCTGCAGGCATTATCTGTTTATTAAGCCAACTCTTTCCCTTGTGGCTCAGCTGGTAAAAAATCCACCTGCAATGTGAGAGACCTGGGTTTGATCCCTGGGTTGGGAAGATCCCCTGGAGAAGGGAAAGGCCATCGTTTCCAGTATTCTGGCCTGAAAAATTCCATGGACTGTACAGTCCATGGGGTCACAAAGAGTTGGACATGACTGAGCGACTTTCACTCACTCACTCTGAAGTTATTTTGTGGACAATTTATGTGTGGGGTGTATCTTATCTCTCTTCCTCTCATCCTTTCATACTTTTCTTCCTCCCACTATTCTTTCTTTCTCTTTTTTTTCATTTTTAAATGTTTCTAACTACAGAAAACTTTCCATTTTTGTCTCTATGTTTCAACCTCAGTACCCAATGGCTTTTCTAACGGACACAATCCTTGAAGATCTCTTCCATTCACACCAGTGAGAAAATGTGGCCATTCTCTTCATTAACTTGTTCACTGATAATATCATACTTTTGTAACTAATATCAACATTTAAAAATAGCTCACAATTATAAGTCTGCTCTGCATTCCATATTTTTTCTAAGTTGATATTCAAAATTTTGATAAACAAATTTTTATTGGCAATGACAGAGGTATGAGGTATACCATTTGTCAAATGGAAAAAGTAAGGGGGTAATACCCTGGGCTTTCTTGGGTCTCTTTTTATAGTTCTTGCATTGGCTCACTGCTGACCTTCAGCAAATGGAGCTCAGTTGATCTGACTGTAAAACAAGGACAGCCTCACTGACCTGTCTTCCAGTGGCGTTACAAGACTCAATAAATCAAAGCCTACACAGTTAAGGTTCTCAGATGAATTGTGCTGTATCAGGGTGAAATGTCAGAGTACAAAAAACTGCTTGTACCTTTTATACATCAGCTATTACCAAATGGGCACTACAAAATACTATCACCTCCCACCTTCTTTAAAGTATTCTCAATTTCCTGAAAGAATGCTTAGTTCAGCTGATGTAAAATAGGATGTTTAATAGATTATATTAACCTCAGAAAACTATTCCTTATCTCAAGCATACAGTAAAAATGTTTTTGCCCTCTTGTATCTGATAACTAACATAAATAAGTCCTTTTTAAACAAATTATGGATTAATAAATGCATTTGCATGTTGTACTGTCTTTGCTTGGTTTTCAGATATGCTATTTGGAGTTGATAAACAACTAGAGAACCTTTGCCAACACAATATATAAGAAGTTGGTGGTACATTTTTAATCATCTATATTCAGAGTTGAAAATTAATTTTACTTTGATTTTTTTAAAACATCCACTGATTAAACTTAAGCAGCCAAACATCTTAGGCATTTAACTTCAATGTTGTGTCCTCCCCTATCAGAGCAAAATTGGGCATTTTCCTATACACAATAGAGGAAAAAAAGCAATTACTATCAATCAGTGACTAAGCAACAGATTGGAGTATTTAGAAAGACTCATTCATAAACAGATTTTCAGCAGTGTTCAGCTCCTCTGATTAGATTCCATAGATTTTAAATTGTAGCTAATTAGGCTGTCATCGGTTCATTAATGGCTCTACTGATTCAGCACTCCCTCACCTGCATGCGTATTAAAGCTCATTAGCTCCCTTGTCTAAAATACCACCTGCATTAATTGCTGCCAGTGCACCAGGACCCTTCAGAAGGCTCTTCTGACAAGGATTCTACCTGCTTGGAGTGCCCCATGCCCCTGAAAGCTCTTCAGAAGAGCTCACACATAAAGTTCATGGTGCTGCACACGTGGTGAGACGGCAGCTGTTGTAAGGGCGGTCAAGCCTGTTTTACACTTAACAGCAGGATATAAATAATTAGTGATGCCTTTGCTACTGGGCTTAACACAGGCCACTGTATCCCATTCTAAGCATCTAGTAAACCATTCCTCTCTACAAAAGAAGCTCCAAGTCATCTTTCTTTTGATTCTGGATTCTTTATTAGCCTCCACAAAATACTAAGACTGAGCCGGAGGAGGAAGTGCACTGTAGCTTTCTTTTACTGTATGATTGTTGTCCCTTGTGATTGCAACATGAGTCACTCAGCAGGACATTTAAAACACCCTCAGTTTGTAGCTGCTGCAATGTTACCATCAACTCGTCAATTACAATCTCATGTGTTTTAAAATAGCTTTTGTCTCTAAAGTCAAAGCATTTCTTTTATTTTATTTTTTTTTTATTTTGCCAAAATGACATCCTCATGGCAAAAGGATAAAGAATTCAGAGTTACCATCAGGAATGCTCCAAAGAATTCCAACTATTCATGTTAAAAAAGGAGTCCTACTAAGGATAAGCTGCCAAAATGGTAATGGCTTTAAAGTTGGCTCTTGGTAAAACTAATGCTTATTTTCCAGCTCTTTTGCCTTCTTTAACTCTTTCTCCTAGTGCTAAAGTTTGTAATTGTAGGCTGCTGCCAAGCACTAGTTATGGTTCATAGCTAAAGTATTTCTGGTCTTCAGACATATTATTGTAGTGAACTTTTAATTGAGGAGTTTCAATTATGGATTCAAAGTATCAGATTAGAAGAAATGCATGATGTCATGTGTATTGAAAACTATTTGTTCACACATTGTTTCCAGTTTTTGATAGCTTCAGGTGAGAGGGAATATCTGACCTCTGTTAATTCATCACAGGAAGAAAAAGATCACTAATAAATGATGTTTAAAAAATGAATGAATGAGAAATTAAGTACCTGTTAATTAGAGTTCTTTTTAAAAATGACAGCTCATACAAAGTGAGAAGCAGCCGGTTATTTTTTGGTAGCTTCTATATCAACAATACTGACTGTCCTTATAATAAAAGCAGCTGAAAGGTACAAACACAAATCCTTTTTTAAGTTTTGCTTTCTTCTGTAATACTGTATAATGCTTTTATGGCTGGGATTGTCAGTGATCACTGACTGTACACATGATGGTATATTTACTACCAACTTGTGTGAAAAAATAAGGATAAGTGATATTGAGGAAAAAGTACCAAAAGCTTGTTATGAAAATATACATCTTACCCAAATATTTTGATAAATTTTTAAGTTAAAATTTCTCTTAATAATTTCAGGATTTTATAATTTTTTCAATATAATTTTAATCTATAAAGAATGCTATTTTCCATAAGGCATATATGATGTTCACAAATATTTATTATGAAAAATAAAGTAGAATTGTTATCCTGTTGTGACCTGTCTACTAGAAAGTAGATGGAGAGAGGGAAAGGTCACTAAAGAATTTTTTTTTCTGTAAACTGTTAGTCAGTCAGTCAGTTCAGTCACTCAGTCGTGTCTGACTCTTTGTGACCCCATGAACTGCAGCACCCCAGGCCTCCCTGTCCATCACCAACTCCTGGAGTTCACTCAAACTCATGGCCATCGAGTCAGTGATGCCATCCAGCCATCTCATCCTCAGTTGTCCCCTTCTCCTCCTGCCCCTAATCCCTCCCAACATCAGGGTCTTTTCCAATGAGTCAACTCTTCGCATCAGGTGGCCAAAGTACTGGAGTTTCAGCTTTAGAATCAGTCTTTCAAATGAACACCCAGGACTGATCTCCTTTAGGATGGACTGGTTGGACCTTCTTGCAGTCCAAAGGACTCTCAAGAGCCTTCTCCAGCACCACAGTTCAAAAGCATCAATTCTTTGGCACTCAGCTTTCTTCACAGTTGAAATCTCACATCCATACATGACCACTGGAAAAACCATAGCCTTGACTAGACGGACCTTTGTTGGCAAAGTAATGTCTCTGCTTTTGAATATGCTATCTAGGTTGGTCATAACTTTCCTTCCAAGGAGTAAGCCTCTTTTAATTTCATGGCTGCGGTCACCATCTGCAGTGATTTTGGAGCCCCCCAAAATAAAGTCTAACAGTATTTCCACTGTTTCCCCATCTATTTCCCATGAAGTCATGGGACCAGATGCCATGATCTTAGTTTTCTGAATGTTGAGCTTTAAGCCAACTTCTTCACTCTCCTCTTTCACTTTCATCAAGAGGCTTTTTCGTTCTTCCTCACTTTCTGCCATAAGGGTGGTGTCATCTGCATGTCTGAGGTTATTGATATTTCTCCTGGCAATCTTGATTCCAGCTTGTGCTTCTTCCAGCCCAGCATTTCTCATGATGTATTCTGCGTATAAGTTATATAAGCAGGGTGACAATATATAGCCTTTACGTACTCCTTTTCCTATTTGGAACCAGTCTGTTGTTCCATGTTCAGTTCTAACTGTTGCTTCCTGACCTGCATATAGGTTTCTCAAGAGGCAGGTCAGGTGGTCTGGTATTCCCATCTCTTTTAGACTTTTCCATAGTTTATTGTGATCCACACAGTCAAAGGCTTTGGCATAGTCAATAAAGCAGAAATAGATGTTTTTCTGGAACTCCATTGCTTTTTCCATGATCCAGCAGATGTTGGCAACTTGATCTCTGGTTCCTCTGCCTTTTCTAAAACCAGCTTGAACCTCAGGAAGTTCACGGTTCACATATTGCTGAAGCCTGGCTTGGAGAATTTGGAGCATTACTTTACTAGCGTGTGAGATGAGTGCAATTGTGTGGTAGTTTGAGCATTCTTTGGCATTGCCTTTCTTTGGGATTGGAATGAAAACTGACCTTTTCCAGTCCTGTGGCCACTGCTGAGTTTTCCAAATTTGCTGGCATATTGAGTGCAGGACTTTCACAGCATCATCTTTCAGGATTTGAAATAGCTCAACTGGAATTCCATCACCTCTACTAGCTTTGTTAATAGTGATGCTTTCTAAGGCCCACTTGACTTCACATTCCAGGATGTCTGGCTCTAGATGAGTGATCACATCATCGTGATTATCTGGGTCTTGAAGCTCTTTTTTATACAGTTCTTTTGTGTATTCTTGCCACATCTTCTTAATATCTTCTGCTTCTGTTAGGCCATACCATTTCTATCCTTTACTGAGCCCATCTTTGCATGAAATATTCCCTTGGTATCTCTAATTTTCTTGAAGAAATCTCTAGTCTTTCACATTCTTTTGTTTTCCTCTATTTCTTTGCACTGATCACTGAGGAAGGCTTTCTTATCTCTCCTTGCCATTCTTTGGAACTCTGCATTCAGATGCTTATATCTTTCCTTTTCTCCTTTGCTTTTCACTTCTCTTCTTTTCTCAGCTATTGTAAGGTCTCCCCAGACAGCCATTTTGCTTTTTTGCATTTTTCCATTCCAAGATGTTCTTGATCCCTGTCTCCTGTACAGTGTCACAAACATTCCAAGATGTTCTTGATCCCTGTCTCCTGTACAATGTCACAATCCTCTGTCCATAGTTCATCAGGCACTCTGTCTATCAGATCTAGTCCCTTAAATCTATTTCTCACTTCTACTGTATAATCATAAGGGATTTGATTTAGGTCATACTTGAATGGTCTAGTGGTTTTCCCTACTTTCTTCCATTTAAGTCTGAATTTGGCAATAAGGTGTTCATGATCTGAGCCACAGTCAGATCCCGGACTTGTTTTTTGCTGACTGTATAGAGGTTCTCCATCTTTGGCTGCAGAGAATATAATCAATCTGATTTTGGTGTTGACCACCTAGTGATGTCCATGTCTTCTCTTGTGTTGTTGGAAGAGGGTGTTTGCTATGACCAGTGTGTTCTCTTGGCAAAACTCTATTAGCCTTTGCCCTGCTTCATTCCATACTCCAAGGCCAAATTTGCCTGTTACTACAGGTGTTTCTTGACTTCCTACTTTTGCATTCCAGTCCCCTATAATGAAAAGGACATCTTTTTTGGATGTTAGTTCTAAAAGGTCTTGTAGGTCTTCATAGAACCATTCAACTTCAGCTTTTCAGCGTTACTGGTTGGGACATTGACTTGGATTACTGTGTTATTGAATGGTTTGCCATGGAAACGAACAGAGATCATTCTGTCATTTTCGAGATTGCATCCAAGTACTGCATTTTAGACTCTTTTGTTGACCATGATGGCTACTCCATTTCTTCAAAGGGATTCCTGCCCGCAGTAGTAGATATAATGGTCATCGGAGTTAAATTCAACCATTCCAGTCCATCTTAGTTCACTGATCCCTAAAATGTCAATGTTTACTCTTGCCATTTCCTGTTTGACCACTTCCAATTTGCCTTGATTCATGGACCTGACATTCCAGGTTCCTATGCAGTATTGCTCTTTAAAGCATCGGACCTTGCTTCTATCACCAGTCACATCCACAACTGGGTTTTGTTTTTGCTTTGGCTTCATCCCTTCATTCTTTCTGGAGGTATTTTTCCACTGATCTCCAGTAGCATATTGGGCACCTACTGACCTGGAGAGCTCCTCTTTCAGTATCCTATCATTTTGCCTTTTCATATTGTTCATGGGGTTCTCAAGGCAAGAATACTGAAGTGGTTTGCCATTCCCTTCTCCAGTGGACCGCATTCTGTCAGACCTCTCCACCATGACCCGCCCATCCTGGGTGGCCCCACCTGGCATGGCTTAGTTTCAGTAAGTTAGACAAGTCTTTGGTCTGTGTGATCAGATCTGCTAATTTTTCTGTGATTATGGTTTCAGTGTGTCTGCCCTCTGATGCCCTCTTGCAACACCTACCGTCTTACTTGTGTTTCTCATACCTTGAATGTGGGGTATCTCTTCACGGCTGCTCCAGCAAAGCGCAGCCGCTGCTCCTTACTTTGGATGAGGGATATCTCCTCACCATGGCCCCTCCTGACCTTGAATGTGGAGTAGCTTCTCTCAGCCCTCCTGTGCCCGCACTCCACCACTCCTCAACGTGGGGTGTTGCTGCTGCTACTGCTAAGTTGCTTCAGTCATGTCCAACTCTGTGCGACCCCATAGATGGCAGCCCACCAGGCCCCACCGTCCCTAGGATTCTCCAGGCAAGAACGCTGGAGTGGGTTGCCATTTCCTCCTCCAATGCATGAAAGTGTAAAGTGAAAGTGAAATCGCTCAGTCGTGTTTGACTCTTAGTGACCCGTGGACTGCAGCCTACCAGGCTCCTCCATCCATGGCAGGAGAAGCATTTTCATTTCCTCCATCCATTTTCTAGGCAAGAGTACTGGAGTGGGTTGCCATTGCCTTCTCCGAACGTGGGGTGTTACTACACATCTATTACTGTGTATTTTCTAATGTTTTCTATCAACCAATATCTAGTATAATCAGAAAAACCTCACTTGTGCTGCCCAGGACATGTGCAGACTCTAAAGCCCCAATCAGCCAAAATATAAATGAATTTAGTGAACCCAAGATATAGATGAACAATTTTTAAGACTTAGATTCTTGACTGGCCTTTTGGGTAAAACTTATAGCAACTCATAACAATCCTTCAATAGGTTAAAAATTACAATATTTGTAGATTTAGGAAAGCAACCATTGTCACTTCATTTCATGCTCTACTGTTCTACCTGGAATTAAAAACAATAAATATCAGAATCACTGATATCTCTTGCAGAATTGGAATAAAAAACCTGCTTTGATTTCCAAATTCAGGAAAAGTCACAGTTGTTTCATCATTTGAGACTAATCACAACACCATTATTACAATTAGAAATATTTAATGAGTACATACTATGTGTGAGGGCTTCCCTGGTGACTCAGCAGGTAGAAGAATACGCCTGCAATGCAGGAGATGTGGGTTTGATCCCTGGTTTGGGAAGATCCCCTGGAAGTGGAAATGGCAACCCACTACAGTTATTCTGTCCTGGAGAATCCCAAAGACAGAAGATCATGGCGGGCTACAATCCAAGGGGGTCACAAAGAGTCAGACACAACTGAAGGACTAAGCACACATGCACACTCTATGTGCCAGAGACTTCCTTAGGTTCTGGAGCTGATGCTGGAAGCAATATTACATTTACATTAAAAATTAATTTTACAGCATATTATAGATCATAATATTCATTTATATATTATACAAATGTATATAACTTATGTATACATTATACAAAGTGTATGTATTTCTTTATTAAGTATATATTATAATTGTTCCTAATTATGTTATTAGATTGAAATATATGAAACTGATTTAAGAAAAAAATGGTAGTTTCATATACTTCAACCACATGAAAAGGCCAATAAGCACACGGCTTGAGGAGAAAAACATCTGACCATGCTTATCATATAGTTTGATGAGTATAATGAGAAATAATATTAAACATATAAATGCCACAAAGATAAGGAAAGGGTTAACTCTTTTGGAGAATAGGATCAAGAAAGGCTTTATCAAAGAAGTAGACACAGGAGCTGAGTTTTTTATGGATAAATAGGAGTTCATGACAATGAGCGATAGAAGACATGTACCGTACAAGGCACAAAGTCATGATGTCATAAGCTTCATTTGGGTAAATACATAAATTTGGTACTACAGAAATATAAGTAGGAAAGAGGCCTATAGGCAGGAGACAGATCATTAATATTTTTGAATGCCATTTTGTATTCATCAGTCTAGAACCCCATTCTCCAACCCCAAATATGTCTATGATGTATAAAATACCCATGGCATATATTTGCATTATTCAAAGACTATTGAATGCTCTACTCAGGTAACCCAAGTCACAGGTACAAACATCCGCTGATGACAGCTTCCTTCTTCTCCTTCTTATTGCTGATATGTCTACGATTTCAGTGGGATTTTTTTACATTATGATATCATTCTTACTTGCAGTTACTGAAAGAATGACTTTAGTCTATGATTATATTTAACTAAAAATTGATAAATCAGTAGTAATGAATTAATTTATTCATACAAACAATGCTTCAAACAGAGGCTAAATTTTCTGAATTGTGCCATAAAAATAATTCACCCATGATTATTCACTTATTAGATATATATTTGTTGAGCATTTCCTCTGTGCAGACAGAGGTCTAGATTTGCCTCTACTGAATATTAATATCTGCACCTAAAACTTATTATCCTTAGTATTAAGGAAATATAACTTTGGAGGCTATCCACAGTATTAAGATAGTTAGATTTGGGATATTCTAGATACGTATCAGTATTTTTGAAAGAAACTGTTCTCCTGCTAAAGGAAGTATCAGTTAAATTTAGGTCTCACTCCAGGTGAAGTAATATATTAGTTAGTGATGAATGTTGTGATTTAGTCGCTAAGTCATGTCTGATTCTTGTGACCCCGTGGACTGTAGCCTGCCAAGCAAGAATACTAGAGTGGGTTGCTACACCCTCCTCCAGGAGATCTTCCCAACCGAGGGGTAGAACCTGCATTGCAGGCAGATTCTTTACTGACTGAGCTAGGAGGGAAGAGCCTAGTGATGAATAGTGTATGCTATTGATACAGAAACCAAGTGAGTGTTAGTTGCTCAGTGTATCCAACTCTAGGTGACCCCACGGACTGTAGCCCGCCAGGTTCTTCTGTCCATGGAACTCCCCAGGCAAGAATACTGGAGTGGGTAGCCATTTTCTTCTCCAGGGGATCTTCCTGACCCAAGGTTGAAATCCAGGTCTCCTGCATTGCAGGAAGATTCTTTACCATCAGAGCCACCAGGGAAGCCCGATATAAAAGCAAACTGACAGTCAACTTTTAAGTATACATGAATTGCAAAAGTATTATTATGGTCATCATTTACAATTTGTAACTAATACCTCTATATAACAACTCATAAAAGAAACCTTATAAGCATGAATAGACATATGAAAGAGATTACTTTCTGCTGTGCACTACGCTTTATATTTTACTAGTAATTTTCTTCCACTTATGACATAATGACACAATTGCAATGAAGTGCATGATATATAACAAAATATTTAATGATATATATAATCCAAATATATTGTTATAAAGTCAGGTAATCATTAATTCAAAATCTATTCCATATTGAGTAATTGACACCACTCAGATAAAAATAATGACTGCTATAATATCTCACACATAATAAGTTTATATTAAATATACCAGAATGCCCTGATGAATGAGTATGTGATAGTATTTCACTGACAATAACACTGAATTTATAGCAGTTGGTACTTGTATATTTAAGACAGAAAAAAACATGGTGGGTTTGAGCCTATTAACATTTATTTCATTATCACATCCATTTATTCTGCTCTGTTTTTCTGCACAGCATTTGCCATCCCCTGACATAAAGTATTTGTTCATCTGCTCATTTTCAGTTTCAACCTACTTTATAAAGTAATGAATATTCTATGAAAGCAGAGACTTTGCCATTTCCTATACCACTGAAATCTCACTCACATAAACAGTTTCTGATACTGAGTAGACATTAAATTTGTTGAAGGAATAAATACATGACTGAGTTTTTAACTCCCATATGATAGAGTTTGTACAATTCAACCAATGATAAGACATAATCAAAAGAATCATAAAACATGACAATCTCTTTCATATGTCTCTTCATAAATCATAAGACATGACATCAAAAACTGTGAAGAGCAACACTGGGCCTACATCCAAGACTTTCAGGTTCCGTCCTTTATTATATTACAAACTATTGATTCATAAGGATTGGATCAACGATTCTAACAACCACCTCAAAACTGAAGCCTTATTTTAAATATGTACCACATTAGGTTTCTACATCAGCACAATATAAAGCCCACAACATCTGCTCAGAGTATATTCATATATTTTGATTTTCACCATTCGTGTCTATTTAGAAAAAACATTGCCATAGCGGTAGTTTCTAAAGATGTGCCTCTCTGTGTGAATGTGTGTGTTTGGCAAGTGAAAGGATTTGGTTTTATGATTCTGATTAGCAGTAAGCTTCATTGAAATTGTACAACTGGTATTTAAAATGAATGCTTATGTTAGATTAGAACATCCAGAATCCCAGATTTTACACTAGCAGCTATTAATTTGAATCTCTGTCTTCCAATTATGAATTAGACTTCCATTTATTTTTCTCTTATTTATGGATAGTGATTACAAATGTTAAAATTAAAATTTTATCAAAGAAAAAGATTTTAATTCACAACCTGTTTTGCAGGTGTACCTTTCTTGAAATTTACTTTTTCTCCCCGTCCTTCACATCAATTAAGTAACTCCTAGAGTTTGTAAAAATCAACCTAATTCCAACCAGATGCATTGTTCCTAAAGAGCAGCATGGTGGTAACTGTAGGTTGGCTTGTCTTGTCACACTATCATGTAATCTGCTTGCAAAAAGAAATAAGTACAAATGGATTTAGACAGCTCTATTACTTACAGCAACAGTAATCATTGGTATCATTTCCCTGATCCCTAATTCCCATAGAGTAACAAGATAAGGCTCAGGTATTGTCTGCACATGCTATAGATGTGAATGAAAAAGAGGAACCCTGAGATTAAGAAACCTTGATACCACATTGGAGATGCTGGCAAACCTGTTTTTCCTCCCCTTAGAGAGAAGCATTATATTTGATATCTTTGAATGCAATCAGATATCCCCAGAAAGGGCAGAGAGACATCTTCACCTTTACTACCCTGAAGGACCTTATGGAACAGGAGATCTCCCAGTTTATAATTGTGGAATATAAATAGATTTGATCCAAAGTCTTTGTCTCTACCTTTCTAGAAACACCTTATTAAACAATTCTTGATAAGCTAATCCTGGAGCATTTACTTATCTTCTTGGTCTTGCTTAATCTATCAATTTGAGATAGTTTTTTTATGGATTTTTTTCTCCCAATGCCAGCTATTTCATTTACTGTTTTCTAGTTCTCACCTCATCCCCACTCTAACCCTAAATTCAACGGTGATTGTTCTCTTCTATGAAATATCTGAACATAGTTCACATAGCACTTACTCACATCTACATTATTTATAATTATATGCATGCACAAGGCATTCTTCATTGACTACAGACTGCTGAGGTTCTTGTGTACTATTTCCAGACATTGGTGATATACAGATACATATGAAGATAAAGATCTGAAAGAAATTATATCCAAATGATATGACACAATTACAATGTTATGAAGAATATACATTCAAGAGTCAAACAGAAAACTACATAGTATTTTGACATGTTTTTGTGTAAGGTTTTTAAGTTTATCTCCATAAAATTATGATAGTATTCTGATGGTATTTTTAGTGTAAACAGAATCTGAATGTGTATCCTTTTCAAATTCCTAATGTATTCATGCTTTCTCTCATTTTTTCCTTCAGTTTCAACAAAGATTTGTCTCCTTGTATATTTCTCTATATTATTTTTGTTTTCTCTTTTATTAAGTGCTGTTTTTATCTTACTATGCCTTTAAATCTGTCTTATTTGGGTTTATTCTGTTTTATTTTTTAATAACATCATAAATGGAACACAGCTGATAAATTAGCATCAAATGATTTTATAATATAAGCATTATATTATACTTACTTTACTTACATTTCAGAAGTTTTACATGTATTATATAAATTGTCATTCAAGTCTAGTGAATTGTTTATTTCTATTATAAATTCTTCTTTGACCCAGGAGTTATTCACAAGTTTGATTTTTAAATTTTCTAAATAAGTGGAAATTTATGGAAGTTTTGTAACTTTACTTTTTCCTTTGCTATTTATCTTATTTTGCTACTTATGTTAGTGTCACAATTCTTCATGAAATTAGACATTTACACATTGAATTTTATATACATTTTTACAAATTTTTGTGGCATTGAGGATGTAAAAGACATTTTAGATGATTTTCTTATTTCCTGAGAAATGGAAGTACAATAAAATTTTGTTAGTAAAGATATATAATTTCACAGCAAGCAGGATCTTTGGTGTGTCTATTCCTTTATATTTTAGAACCCAGAAATCTCATTAGTAAGTTGTGAAATTTTCTAATTTGATGAAATGTCTTGAGTTTATGGTTTTAATAAAATTGCAGTTGAATATTTGTGTAGACAGATTGTGAGTGTGTGAACTAAGTTGATTTGCTCTATGTGATGAAATTAGTATACTCTTTCCTTTTCTTTTTTCTTTTTAAATGCTTGATAAATTCTCCAATAAATTATTTAAGCTTGGGTTTTTCTTTATAGAAATATTTTTAAGTATTAATTTAATGGCTCTATCTATCATTGGTAAATTAAGATTTCTTTTTCTTCCTGGGCCAAGTTGTATATTTTTGGGAATTGTGTATTTGATTTATCTAATATATTGACATGAAATTATTTATAATGTTCCCTCCTAGTTATTTAAAATTATTACGGGGTCGCACAGAGTCAGACATGACTGAAGCGACTTAGTAGCAGCAGCAGCAGCAGCAGGCAATTCATGATTTTCCTTGTTTTGTTCCTAATTCCAAAATTAAGACATCAATATTTATTTTTCTTATAATAAATTTAACTAAAATTTATTACTTTTTATCTTTACGAAGAGCTAACTTTTAGTTTATTTTTTTGCTTTTTAGGTCATTGATCTTCAGTCTGACTTTTATTATTTCTTTAGTTATATAAACTTTCTGCCTCTTTTTCTACTGACTTTAGGTGGAAACTTTGAATATTGATTTTAAATTCTATTTACTTATTAACACAAGCATTTAAAGCTATAAATTTCCCTCTGAGTGCTGCTTTATCTGTATCCTACCAATTTTAATAAACAGTTTTTCTGCTGTGGAATCATTCTCTGTGTTCTTAGAAACTTGTGAGCTAGCATACTTATTCATTACCTTTGAAAATTCTCAAATTGATTTGATAATACTTTATATACTGGCATAGTTCATAATTTACATAATATTCTCCCCAAAATTAAAAAAAGAACATGACAGATATATAAGCTTCATTTTCACCTTCTGTATTAAAAAAAAAAAAGTTTATAAAAAGGTCTTTTTGAAAGGGAATGTGACATCCCAGTTTTGATAAAAGCATAATCTTCAAGGAAGAAAAAGTGAAAGGATAAAGGAATCTAAGATAATACTGGTGAATGGAGAATTTTGCCACATAAGATGCTTCCTCAGTGGATCATAATACTAACCCATCAGTATATTTTAACTTGAAAACACTCATTATAATTTAGCAAAGTTTCTGTTTACCACTCTTAAATGTCAGAGAATAAATCCAAGTTTCAATAGTTCTTTTGATCTTCTGAAAAAGGTTATATGTTGCTTCACCCTCTTATTCGAATCTTCTGAGATGCACATTCTTCAAGAAAGATTTCATAGTGTCTCTGGCAGAAGGAGAGATAAGGTAATCATTGTGAAAGACACCTAAAGTATTCTGCATAACAAAGACATATTCTCCAGTGCAAAATCCTCATCAAAATTTTGTCATAGAGGTATGGATAAGGGCAATACTTTCACTCCATCCTCCTATAGTTCCCGTATTTCACTCAGGGGTAGGGGAGAACTATATTAAAAGGTCACAAGATAAGCACATGAGATCTAATTGGGAGATTATAGAATGCTGCTGCTGCTGCTGCTGCTGCTGCTAATTCACTTCAGTCGTGTCGAACTCTGTGCGACCCCATAGACGGCAGCCCACTAGGCTCCCCCGTCCCTGAGATCCTCCAGGCAAGAACACTGGAGTGGGTTGCCATTTCCTTCTCCAATGCATGAAAGTGAAAAGTGAAAGTGAAGTCGCTCAGTCGTGTCTGACTCTGTGCGACCCCATGGACTGCAGCCTACCAGGCTCCTCCATCCATGGGATTTTCCAGGCAAGAGTACTGGAGTGGGTTGCCTGCCATTGCCTTCTCCGTATAGAATGCTACCCACCCCCAATATATACATACACCTTATCATCACAGCACCAGAGAGCCAGTGTTTCAACAATGGGAACACCCCAAAGAATTGCAAAACGCAGACTCTCTCAGAGGAGGAATATTCAGGGAGGGCCAAAGTAAATAGGGGAGGAAAAAATCAAGGTTACTTGAGAAATATGAAACCTCTGGCACCTATAGTAGCAGAAAATATTTTTAAAAGCACAGTCAACAGCCAGATTAACAGAAATTCTCACAGGAAAGCCCTATGTACCTCAGTTTCTATTATACAAGTTAAGCTTTCAACAAAAAAATTACAAGGTGTATTAAAAAAAAAAAAAAAAAAAAAAAAAAGCTCCACAGTTTGAAGAGAAGAATTGAGCATAAGACAGACTCAAGTATGATGCAGATGTTGAAACTATCACACAAGTAATTAAAAATAACTATGATTGATATTTTAAGGGCTATAATGGAAAAAGCAGAGAACAACTAAGATCAGATGGATAATTTAAGCACAAAGACTGAACTTATAAGAAAGATTCAAGTCTAACTCATAGTAACAGAAACTAGAATGATAGTTACCAGAGGCTGGGCTGTGGGGAAAAAGGGAGATTTAAAACATAGGAAAGAATCAAAAGGAAATGTTAATAAAGGAAATAATGTAATAAAATAAGAAATAACTTTGTCATCTTTCTGAAGTGAAGTCGCTCAGTCGTGTCTGACTCTTTGTGACCCCATGGACTGCAGCCTTCCAGGCTCCTCCGTCCATGGGATTTTCCAGGCAAGAGTACTGGAGTGGGATGCATTTTCTTCTCCAGGGAATCTTCCGATTCAGGGATTGAACCCTGGTCTCCTGCATTGCAGGCGGACGCTTTACCCTCTAAGCCACCAGGGAAGCCCTGTCATCTTTCTACTACCGCACAATTTCTTCTAAAAACCATCTTTATGTTATTTATTTTTTATTAATCTCTAGCATAATATAGCTAAAACTTTCTGATTTACTACATAATGGTTCTAAATTCCTCAAGTTAACATTCTGGTAGCCATGATTCTGTTCTGAGTCATAATTGTATCTTATTTTTATTTACTCACAAGTATTTCTGGAGTCCTCTCAATGTTCCAGACTATAGGTTATACATTGAAAATACAGCAATGAACAAAACAGCTTTTCCTCATGGAGAATTTGAGGTGGCTCAGACGGTAAAGCGTCTGCCTACAATGCGGGAGACCTGGGTTCCATCCCTGGGTTGGGAAGATCTTCTGGAGAAGGAAAGGGCACCCCACTCCAGTATTCTTGCCTGGAAAATCCCATGGATGCAGGAGCCTGGAAGGCTGCAGTCCATGGGATCACAAAGAGTCGGACACGACTGAACGAATTCACTCACTCACTCACTAGATGATCAAATCATTTCCAATGGAGATATGGTTAACAACTCTGAAAAAATATGCATGCATACTGGATTTGATCAATGGTTAGAATAGATGATTGATGGTGAGAGACCTGTTTCATTGTTGGAAAGGGAGGTTACACACAGGCAGAGAGAGAAAGCTAGAATGATCCACATGGTGATAGACTAAATTTGGAGATATCACTACAAACTCATGTTTAACTTAAAATAAATAATACATATTATATGTAAAACATATATGATATGAATAACTATAATATATTAATTATCTTTATCTAGCTAATACACACAACATAAATACCTCAAGATATGTATATACATACTAGTTAGCATATACGCATATATTTGCTTTCTTTGTAAGCCTAGAGAGCCTAGAAACAATGACACTCCAAGAGCAATGAGCATACCTAGTGCTTAGACCTTAGTTTATAATTAAAATCGCTAATAACAGAAACCAAATCTCCTTGAAGAAATGACTAATTCTATGAATCCACACTATGTTTTAGTGTCAGAAAATAAAGAACCATTAAAAAAAAAAAGATGAATGTATGTCAAAGGAACCCAGGAGTCAACTGAAAGAATTCCCAAAGGTCAAAGCTGAACTAACTTGAACAAAAAATATATAGAGCTGTTTACAACCCAAACTATAAAATAAATACCCATGAGTATATACTGATTAAAATAATGATTACAATAAATAAGTAGAGGAAGAATAGACACATCACCATACAGAAAAAAATCCAAGTAATTCATGTAGATATGCCACCCTGTGGAAGGTGAAGCATAACTCTCCACCCCTTAAATATCTGATGCACATAGTCCTTTTTTCCAAAGATTAATTTATGGAAGGAAGGGGAAAGAATAACTTTACAGTAGTGAAGCCTGACAAACACTTACCAGCCACAGGATTAAAATTAAATCCATAGGGATAAATAATGTTGAGAGTCTGTACCCTTCATACAATGTATTGAGAATGGCATTTTGCCTTTATGTGTTTTCTCTCAAAAACCAATAATTTTTGTTTACTCATGAAAAAAACATTAAACAAATCTCAGCTGAAGAACATTCTCCAAAATATCTGATTTGTTCTCCTCAAGCTATCAAAGGCATAGCAAGGAAAGTGTGAGAAAATTGCAGAGGCCTATGGAAGCCTAAGGAGACATGAAACTTGGTGATATTGTACTCTGAAAGGGATCTTGGAACATAAAAAGAACAGTAAATAAAATTAAAGATATATGAATAAAGTATGGTTTTTAGTTAATAATAATAGATCAAATAGATTCATTATTTGTGACAAATAGAATAACCTCATGTAGACATTAATAACAAAAATACTGAGTGAGGGAGATATTGGAATTCTCTGTATTATCTTCACAACATTTTTATATAAATATAGATCTCTTCTAAAATGTAAAATGTCTATAAAAAACAAACAAAAGCCTCATTCTTCTTGCTCTGTTTTTCTTTCTCAGTATTACTTTGGCTATTTGGGTTTTTTTGTTTGCATTAAAATTGTAAAAAATTTTGCTCTAATTCTGTGAAGAATGTCATTGTTAATTTGATTGGGATTGCATTGAATCAGTAGACTGCTTTGGGTAATATATTCATGTTCATTATATTGATTCTTCCAATCCAAGAACACACATGTTCATTATATTGATTCTTCCAATCCAAGAACACAGTATATTTCTCCATCTGTTTATGTCCTCTTTGATTTCTTTCATCAGTATTTTCTAGTTTTTCTGAGTACAAGTCCTTTCCATAAGGTTTCCCTAGTTATTTTATTATTTTCATTGCAGTGGTAAAAGCAAAATCAAACAGTATGTAATCAAAAGAGTATGGCACTGGCATGAAAACAGAAATACAGATCAATTGAACAGGATATAAAGCCCAGAGATAAACCTTTGCTGCTATGGTCACCTAATCAATGACAAAGAAGGCAAGACTATACAAAAGACAGCCTCTTAAATAAATGGTGCTGGGAAATCTGGAAAGTTACATATAAAAGAATGAAATTAGAACACCACCCATCATATACAAAAATAAATTCAAAATGAATTAAAGACCTAAATGTAAGGCTGGACACAATAAAACATAGGAAGACTACTCTTTGACATAAACAGCATGATCTTCTTTGACCCACCTTCTAAAACAATGAAAATAAAAACAAAAATTTAAAAATTGGATCTAATTAAACTTAAAAGCTTTTACAAAACAGAAAACCAAGAACAAGATGAAAAGATAACCCTCAAAATGTTTGCAACTGACAAAGGATTAATCTCCAAAATATATGAACAACTCATGGAGCTCAATTTAAAAAGAACAAACAATCCATCAAAAAATTGACAGAAGACCTAAATAGACGTCATTCCAAAAAAGACATACAGATGGCAAAGAAGCATATGAAAAGATGCTCAAAAGCGTTAATTATCAGAGAAATGCAAATCAAAACTACAATGAGATACCATCTCACATCAGCCAGAATGGCCATCATTTTAAAAATTTACAAACAGTAAATGCTGGAGAAAGTGTGGAGAAAACAGAACCCTCTTACACTGTTGGTGGGAATGTAAATTGATACAGTCACTGTGGACAACAGTCTGGGAGTTCCTTAAGACACTAATATTGCTGGGAGAAATCTCAATAACCTCAGATATACAGATGACACCACCCTTATGGCAGAAAGTGAAGAAGAGCCTCTTGATGAAAGTGAAAGAGGAGAGTGAAAAAGTTGGCTTAAAGCTCAACATTCAGAAAATGAAGATCATGGCATCTGGTCCCATCACTTCATGGCAGATAGATGGGGAAACAGTGGCTAACTTTATGTTTTTTTGGCTCCAAAATCACTGCAGATGGTGACTGCAGCCATGAAATTAAAAGGTGCTTACTCCTTGGAAGGAAAGTTATGACCAACCTAGATAGCATATTGAAAAGCAGACACATTACTTTGCCAACAAAGGTTTGTCTAGTCAAGGCTATGGTTTTTCCAGTGGTCATGTATGGGTGTGAGAGTGGGACTGTGAAGAAGCTGAGCACTGAAGAATTGATGCTTTTGAACTGTGGTTTTGGAGAAGACTCTTGAGAGTCCCTTGAACTGCAAGGATATCCAACCAGTCCATCCTAAAGGAGATCAGTCCTGTGTGTTCATTGGAAGGACTGATGTTGAAGCTGAAACTCCAATACTTTGGCCACCTGATTGGAAGAGTTGACTCATTGGAAAAGACACTGATGCTGGGAAAGATTGAGAGCAGGAGGAGAAGGGGACAACAGAGGATGAGATGGCTGGATGGTATCACCGACTCGATGGACATAAGTTTGGGTAAACTCCAAGAGTTGGTGATGGACAGGGAGGCCTGGCACGCTGAGGTTTATGGGGTCGCAAAGAGTCAGACACGACTGAGCAACTGAATTGAACTAAGACACTAAACATAGAACTACATATGACCCAGAAATCCCCCTGTGGGTCATAAACCCTGAGAAAACCATAATTTAGAAAGGCACATGTACCCTAACTTTCACTGAAGCACTATTTGCAATAACCAATACATGTAAGCAAACCAGATGTCTATTGACAGAGAATGAATAAAGAAGATGTGATACAGATACATAATGGAACATTCATCATAAAAAGGAATGAAACTGAGTCAGTTGCAGTGATGTGAATTAATCTAGAGCCTGTCGTATTGAAAATACATGTTGAAATAAGTTCACCAAAAAACAAATATTGTATGTTAACACATATATACAGAACTGAGAAAAATGATACTGATGAACCTTATTTGCAGGGCAGGAATAGAGGCACAAACATAGAGAACGAACTTGTGGACAGAGTTGGGGAAGGAGTGGGGAGGATGAATTCAGAGAGTAGCATTGACATATATATTTGGAATAATTGTTAATGTAACATCCTGAATGGAAAGATATCTTTTCCCTTAAAAATCTTGCATGTGTGCTAAGTCACTTGAGTTTTGTCTGACTCTTTTTGACCCCATGGACTGTAGCCCCACAGGGTCCCCTGTTTCTGAGATTCTCCAGGCAAGAATACTGGTGTGAGTTGCCATGCCCTCCTCCAATGGATCTTCCCAACCCAGGGATCAAACCCAAATCTCTTGTGTTTCCAGCATTGGAAGGTGGGTTCTTTACCACTAGTGCCACCTGGAAAGCCCCAAAATCTTGAAACATATTATTCTCCATAAAATCAAAATGGTAAAAAAAGGAGGAAAAGAAATGAGAAGCCACTCAGAAGCATGTTCATGTGGAAGTATCTATAGTCCACATCAGTCAGTCAGTTCAGTCGCTCAGTTCAGAATCAGTCGTGTCTGATTCTTTGTGACCCTATGGACTGCAGCATGCCAGGCTTCCTTGTCCAACTCCTGGAGCTTGCTCAAACTCATGTCATTGAGTCAGTGATGCCATCCAACCATCTCATCACTGTTGTCCCTGTTTCCTCCTGCCTTCAATCTTTCCCAGCATCAGGGTCTTTTCCAATGAGTCAGTTCTTTGCATCAGGTGGCCAAAGTATTGGAGTTTCAGCTTCAACATCAGTCCTTCCAATGAATATTCAGGACTGATTTCCTTTAGGATGGAATGGTTGGATCTCCTTGCAGTCCAAGGGACTCTCAATAGTCTTCTCCAACACCACAGTTCAAAAGCATCAATTCTTTGGTGCTCAGGTTCCTTTACTGTCCAACTCTCAAATCCATACATGACTACTGAAAAAACTATAGCCTTGACTAGAAGGACCGTTGTCAGCAAAGTAATGTCTCTGCTTTTTAATATGCCTTCTAGGTTGGACATAGCTTTTCTTTCAAGGAGTTCACATGGCTAGTCCACATGGCCTGGTGAAATAATTAGCATTCCTTTCTTCATTTAGAAATTGGATTTGCATTTGGTTTCAGAGAAAAATATTAATCTATTCAAGTAACTGTTTTTAGTTCAAAACGATGATTAAATAAACATGGTTTTGTCCACTTTTTGATCACTAGGGCTTCCCTTGTGGCTCAGCTGGTGAAGAATCCACCTGCAATGTAGGAGACCTGAGTTCGGTCCCTGGGTTGGGAAGATCCCCTGAGAAGGGAAAGGCTACCCATTCCAGTAATCTGGCCTGGAGAATTCCATGGACTGTATAGTCCATGGGTTGCAAAGAGTCGGACATGACTGAGTGAATTTCACTTTTACTTTGATCTCTAATTTTTTTTAACACATTTCACTGAAGCATCCCATTATGCAAAGAAAGTAGAAACTGTCAACCAAAGAATGCCATCTTTCTAGTACTAGTCAAGTGTGATACAATAAAAATGGAAGAAACTGAAGAGAGGATTACTGCAACATAAAAGCCTTAAGCAAATATAAACTGAAGACATAATTAGGAACACTCAACTAAGAATATTAGCATTTTTGAATACCTATGCATCTTATTCTTGCAAAAATTGTCTGAAACTCAGTTGTAGAATGACATTGACAGAATGATGAGAATGATTCAGCAGCCTGTTCTGGGAGAGATTAATAGCTTCTGTTCTCAAACAAGTTAATCTCTCTGTAAAATTATAGTGCCTTTAGGTTACCTTAGAAGAAAAGAATTAAATACTTACATGATAGATCTTTGTGTGTTCGTGACTCATCAGTTACACTAATTTCCTATCAATGTTCTCTTTCAGAGTGTAAAAAACCTTTGTACATAGCATGTACTATGTAGAAATCTATGTAATTTAAGGTAGTAAATTCGTTAACATTATGGTTACAGTTAAAATGTGCATTGAGGGACACTCAAAGTCAAGGACCTACTGCCTGTCAAGCATACAAGGGTGACCAGTACATTCCCAATTAATTTTCATTAACAATCATTCAAGAATAAAAGCATCAGAACTGATTTTTTTCATTAAGGTATGTATATAAAATAATGCCAAACAACAGATTTAAAACACTTTGTTTTTTCTGGATAGAGCTGCAACAGAAATAGAAGATAAACTTTTTACCATGATTTTTGGATAGGGACATAATGCCTTTTTATTGAAAAAGATTTAATGAGCTTTACCTAAGTCATTGAACCTTAATCCAGCAGTGAGCAATCAGATAGTATCTATTCCAAGGGGATCCAATCAAAATAATCAAAATGAGTAGGTCAGAAGTTTAACAGGATGGTTCCCAATAGGACCAATGTTTCATTATAACAGTTAAAAGTCATATATATTGGAAATTAGAATTGCCTGTAAATTTCTTTAATGCTTATAAAGACCACATTTCTGATAACCAAAGATCACAATATCAGCACCAATAACATTCAAAGCTCAATTTTTATTTGGAACTGTGCTATTAAGGATTAAAGAGCATTTGCATTTTTACTGCCACTTAGAGAAAGAACAAAAGCAAAAAATAATTAACTTTTATAGTGCACCCAATATGTGCTAAACCTTATGTTAGAGGCATTATATATATAATCATATTTATTTTTTATAAAGTAACGACATTAATCAAATACATTTGACAATGAGCAAACAGAACAATTGTGATAAAATGGATATTTTATGGATACAGAATTGGCATGTAGTAAATATAGTAAAACTGGAAATAGTAAAGCTAAAATGTAAATGTAGGTTTTTGGCATTCAAGTATGTCTATTACATAATAGACATGCAATAATTAATATCCACTAGCTCAACTAGAGCTGAAAGCACATTCATTGGAATCAGTGGGTGACTGAAATTTCTTAAACATTAAAAAATTAGCTTGGATGAAATCTATTAACCACTGGAATAGCTTTTCTAGCCTTAAAATTGCACAAATCTCCTTCTAAGCTTTATTTCGGGTTTACTGGAGTAACACATATCCTAGTTTTGATGAACCATTTTTTCTACAGCCTCCATCATTAAAATTGCTGGAAAATATATAGGCCATTGTCTTACTTTCCTCAATGAATTAAGTTTATGACACAAAACTTCTTCAAAATATGATAGACTTACAACCTGATAAGCCCGTCATAAATTGTAAACATCAATATCATAAGTTGAAATGAATTTAATTCACCTATCCTAGGGAACAGCATAGCTTAGCCTATCCTATCTTCTATGTGCTCAGAACACTTGTATTAGCCTATAGTTGAGCATAATCATCTAATACAAAGGCTATTTGATAGGACAGTGTTAAATATTTTATGTAATTTATTGAATACCATACAAAAGTGAAAAGCAGAATGGTTGTGTGGGTATAGAATGATGGTAAATGTATCAGCTGTTTGGTTGTTTATTCTCATAATTGCATGGCTTACTGGGAGCTGCAGCTCACTGCCATTGCCACACATTACAGAGTATGGTATCATCTATCACTAGCCTGGGGAAAAGATGAAAATTCAAAGATGAAGTATCGTTTCTACTGAATCCATATGACTTTTGCAGCTTTGCAACATCAGAAAATCATTCTCGCCTCATTGTACATCTGGAACCATCTGTCCTGTACTCCATCCCACCCTCATATCTCCCTGGAGGGAGTCTTTCATGGGTCCTGATCCCTCCACTGAACTCCCTATCCCATTATTTCCTCCATTAGCCTCTCATCTCAGTAACGTAACTTCAGATTCTTAGATTCAGTTGTGTACTAATCTCTTATGTAGCATTCTGAAATTTTCTTCTCTAAATTGAATGTTTTAGGGCTTTATCAATATTACTTTTCTACTTCTACAATCCCAAAAGACCAATTATTTCTCCTCTTCATGACTCCAATTTTTACTCATCCTGCCAACCAGAGCACACCTACATGTATGTGCACACATACACTCACAATTATTTTCATCCTCACTAATCTAACACTGCAGATTCAGAATTTGATCCTTATTTCTCTATGTTCTGTAATTATTTCTCTGAATAATTTAATCTATTTCTAAGGCTTCCACATGGAGCTAATATCCTACAACTTCATTCATAAAGATATATAATAATTCTGTATATTGTATATTTATTAAAACTAGATACCTTCTCTGTAACCCTCCCAATTTATTAAAACTAGATACATTCTCTGTAACACTCCCAAGACTTTGCATGTTAGTCTCAAATCATGTCCAGCTCCTTGTGATCCCATGGACTGTAGCCCGCCAGGCTCCTCTGTCCATGGGATTCTCCAGGCAAGGATACTGGAATGGGTTGCCATTCCCTTCTCTGGGGGATCTTCCTGACCCAGGGATTGAATCTGGGTCTCCTGTATTGCAAACAGTCTTTTTCATACCTTGGTAACTTGAAGTTCAACTGCTGAATCATGAACACTATTCTATAGAAAACCATATCATAATGAGACTCCATTCATAAATCTTTATGCTTGAGCTTCATTTTAATGACTGTTATTCATAAAGAAAACATGCATCAGTACTTTTGGAATGTAAAATCCAACCATTGGTCCTTGGAATAGTATGCAATAGGTAGGAATTTTTTCCAAGCAGATTTGAGTTTTTGGTTTATAGCTTTCATCTAGTCAGTGCCCAAGAATATCTTTTAAGAAGGCTTCAGTTTTGGTCACCAAAAAAAGCAGCTTTGCACAAAGAAATTCTGTCTTATAAATGCATGTGTGTGTTTTTCTATGTCAAAACCATTTATTAAATACTTTACACCAGTTCTGTACATTAAGTAGTGTAAAATATTTGCCAGACTGATATAACATAAACAATTAAAGTATTAAATATGGAAATCTGCTCTCTTTCTCTCTGTTGAGCACCAACAAAATGCAAGGTTATTCTTCTCATTTTAAAAATAAGAAAACTCAAGTTCAGATACTTAAAATAATATTCTCAAGGTAAAAAATAGAAGCTCTTAAGTAGAAAAGTCAGGATGTGAGTATGACTAAAAATATACTTTGTAATATTGGTGACTTAGTAATGTCAGCTTTGTATGCAAAGGACAGTATGATATGGCTATCACTCTGTAATGTTATATCATGGGTTATAGAAATAAAATTAGTTTATAGCAGTATTTTGTTATTACACATATATCAGAGTATAGGGTTTAAACTATATGGAGACACAGAAGATGTTAGCAGATAAAGAGCTTCTGAATATAATGCAAAATATCATTAGGTTTGCAACAACTAAAATTGGCCTTTGAATGGTTCCTGCTCAGTGACCATTCAAGATGAAGAACTCATAATAATATTCCAGACAGTTGCTCAATCAGAAAAAAAGTTCAAACCCACTAAAATTTAGCCTTATTAATATTGTAAAAATAACACAAATAGAATCTTTTCATCAAGACAAAGAAATATTTCAGGCTTAATTTAAAATTAATACGATTCTTATTCAGTAGAGTTGAATTAAATATTATAGTCCCTTTCTTCTAATATTTAATCATTTACACATTTAGTTAAAATACATATAAGATTTTGAAGATTATATAACTCAACATACCTGGGCATTTTCTAATTTTGAGAATTTAGAGAGAGATTAAATATCTTCGAAGAGGTATTTTATATTTTTCTGCCCTTCAAACATATTTTCAATTCTAATACTTAAACGTGACCAGCAGTTAGTCCACAATTTAATCACAGATGATGATCAAGAGAATGAAATTTAAAAATCAGATACTGTGCATGTGGTATCTTCTACCTGCAGCTTGCCAAGCTTCTACAATAATAAACACACAATAGTTTGATGTGATTGTTGCCGGCCTCCTACTAAGAGTCACTAACTTAACAAGAAGCGAGCAAATTCTTTAAAAAAAGAAGGATTGTGTTTGGATATCTCCTGCTGTGTTAAAAAATTTAACTGCAGTAATTAGCAGTAGATTTTCCGCATCTTCCCATGAGAGGTACAAGAAAGGAACCTCTGGGAAGAGAAGAGAAAGAAAGCAAAACTTTAACAACTGAGCAGATGACAAGCTGCTTGATCAATGGCCACAATTGTCACAAATATGTTTCATAGGAAGATTTCAGAACTTTGTACAGTGAAATATTTGAAGTTAAATCCATAAGGCATTCATGAGTTAGAAATTAATGTCTCAGTTCTGAGATCTTCAACAAAAGGTAAGTACAGTTAGGCACACATTGATTTAATGCTAAACATTAGAGAAAACGCATTTGTTTATTTGATAATTTTAAACATAGTTTCTGACTCTTGTCCAAATCATGAGGTTAGATCTATTATAAATTTTAATATATAACATCCAGAACATTTTTTTAAAGATATACTTCACAGATCTGTACTTTAAGCTCATCAAAACAACTTAAACAGCCATTTTAAGAAGGAATTTTTACATTAAACTATAAGTATTTTGGCCTTAAATGCAAATTATTATAAATGAGTAAAAGAATTAATAATATTAAGTTATTATAGCTTAAGTAGATTCTTGAAATGAATGAGATATTTAAGAAGTTCCTCCAAATTGTTAAGAACCTGTGCCTGATATTTTGCAAGACTGACGGCAAATCTAAATAATCTTTAGTCTGACAGGAAATTGAGATCAGAAAGAAAAAAAAATCTATAATCTTTCATTTGTCTAGCCATTCACTCATTTCTCTGTATAATATCTATCTAAAGTAAGAACTTAATAGGTGAATTATTATCAGTGTAGTTACTAGTCTTTAGATCATTATATCTGGAGCAAACATTTATGAAGAAAGATAATGAATTTTGTTTTAATTTAAAGAATTTATCCATACATACAACTAAGCTGAGCTTCATCTCTCAGCAGCGTATATTTTTAGGATGGGAGTAAAGTAATAGCCATCATTCATTTTAACCCCAAATGGTGAGTTTGTTTCTCAAAGAAAAGGGAAGATTTTTGTAATTTTTATTTTAAGAAATGAAATAACTTCTGGAAACCCTTTTGTCAGCACTCGAACTGTTAAAGTGCAAATCCCTTTCAATTTTTGAGCAGGACATTTCATTGTTCTCTAATTCTGCTTAGGATCCACTTTAGTAATACTATCTGCCTTAGATTAATTACCCTGATCTAATTCATTTAGTGGAGGACAGCTGTGGTACGTGGGCTGCCCACTGATGTATTGTGTTAAATGACGCCCATCTGTCATTCCAGCATATCAGCATGGATTCAGTGTCACCCACTTCATTGGTTCTGCTGAGATGTGAAGTACAGCTACAATGTTTACTACTGTTGTTAATTTAATATCTACACCTTTAATAACCTGACTGCTGTCATTTGCTGAACAATGATACATGATGGCCAGCAAAGAACCAGATAGAAAGCATTAACTAGACAGCATAGCAGAGCCTCTGGCACAGTTAATTAGAACACTTCTGGGCAAAATTGTTATTGGGGACCCTGTAACACACTCCCTTGGGAAAAGCTTTATTGAGAAATAAAGGTAAAAGAATCCATGATAATAGTAATTTTGACAAATATAATCATTAATATGACTTTTCAAAAAAATTAAATTTTTTTAACTATCATTTTATTTTTTAAAGGCTTCATCATGGGCCCTTGATTTCTTCACATTATTTTGTTCTTATTTTACCCCCACACCTCAAACTTTCAATAATTGTGTTTCCTTGGGTTTGACTAATGTAAATGTAATACACCAGATCTAATGGGTTTAGTTTTTATTATTTCTTCTTGGATAAACATAATCCAAAATTTTGGAGGAATATACAAGGATTCCAGAGAATGTATAGTTTTATAATATTTTATTCTGTTTCAAAAAGAGTCATTAAATGTTAATATATTTATATGTATATGATTGCTTATGTAACATCATAAAATGAAAATTAAAAACATACAATATGCATTTTATGTCCTATATATATTAAAAGATGACCCTATAAATATTTCAAATTATTTAAAAATGTTGATAGAGTGAAAGCATAAACAGACTAAATTTTCATTTTACTATTTCTAAAATACTTTAAAAATAAAATATTTACCCAAAGAACATGCAATTTGACTTTTCTATTTCAATTTAGCTCGTTTTTCATATTTTTCTGTGCTAATCTAACTAGTTTATATTAATATTCACACTTGAACAATTCAAAATATCTCAATCTTCTCTTCAAATTTTCCTTTTTTCCTTTGAATTGAAATGCTCAATACCACTAATCACCAGGGAAATGCAAACAAAACCATGATGAGATGCCATCTCACACTTGCTAGGATGTCTACTATCAAAGAGAAAAAAGATAACAAATGCTGGTGAGGATGTGGGGAAAAAAAAAAAAAAAAACACCTTTGCATATTATCTGAGTGTAAATTGGTAAGGTTATTATAGAAAACATAGAGGGTTCCTCAAAAAATTAAAAATACAACTACCATGTAATCCCCCATACCCACTTCAGGATATAGATCCAAAGGAAATGAAACCAGTATCTCAAAAAGATGTCTGCACTCCCACATTCATTACAATTATTCACAAACACTAAGACAAAATATGGAAACAACCTTCAAGAGATGAATGGATTAAGAAATGTGAGATATGTATATATACATACATAAAGGAATTTTATTTAGCCATAAAATAAAATCATTCTGGAGCACAGTATTACACTAAATAAAATAAGCCAAAGGAAAAAAAATATTGCATGATCTCACTTATTTGTGAAATCTGAAACAGTCAAACTCATAGAAACAGACTCTAGAATGTCAATTACCAGGAGTTGAAGCATGGAGGAAACAGGGAGAAGTCGGTCAAAGGTAAATTTTCAGTTAGAAGATAAATAAATTCTGGTGATCGAAAGTACAGCATGATGAATGTAGTTAATAATAATATTTTGGGGGGAGGAGCTAAGATAGCGGAGGAATAGGATGGGGAGAACACTTTCTCCCCCACAAATTCATCAAAAGGACATTTGAACACGGAGTAAATTCAACCCATTGTCTTCGAAAGGAGGTAGGAAAAAATATAAAAGACAAAAAAAGAGACAAAAGAGGGAGGGATGGAGCTCCGTCCCGGGAAGGGAGCCTTAAAAAGAGAGAAGTTTCCAAACACCAGGAAACATTCTCACTGCCGAGTCTGTGCTGAGCCTTGGAAACACAGAGGGCAACATAACAGGGAGGAAAAATAAACAAAAAACCCACAAATTATGAGCCCTATATTAATTCCCCCAGCGGAGAAGCATCACAGACGCCTGTATCTGCCATTAGCAAGCAGGGGCTGGACAGGGAGGCCTGGCACGGGCTGCATTGCTTAGAGTAAAGATCTGGCCTGAATACCCCAAGCGCTACCTGAGTGAAATAATTTGGGCTAGCAAACCAGACTGTGGGATATCTACCATGCAAAAAGCCAGCCCTAACCTAAGACACCGCCAGGCCCGCACATGGAAAAAAGGACTGAACAGAGATAGCCGGCTGCAGACCATCCCCCTCCAGTGCCAGGTAGCCAGAGCTGGAAGGGGGCAATCGCAGCCCTAGAGAGACATTATCTACAAACTGTAAGCAGGCTTCTTTGCTAACTAAAACTTCTTGGGGTTCTGGATAGCCAATATCCTCCTGAGAAGGTGCGCGGGTTGTACACCTAGATAACCGAGCGGCGGGGAGGCGATAAGTCGCAGCAACTGTGCTCGCCAAACACCTCATCACTTAAAGACAAGTATATGTCTTGTCTTTCTTGTCTGAGCTGCTCGGACCCGGGAAGGGCACAAAACGCAGGCCCAACCGAGTCTGTGCCTCTGAGGACTACCCGAGTGCCTGAACCTGAGTGGCTTAGACCTGGGAGGTGCAAGCAGCCCAGGGCTGGCCACAGATGGTTCCCAGCGGAGCGATCTAGAGCCTGAGCAGTGTTGGCAGGAAGGCCACATGCGCCGTGAGTGGGGGCAGGCCCAGTGTGGCTGAGGCACTGCGAGCACATGCCAGTCTTATTTATTTGCAGCTTCCCTCCCTCCCCACAGCACAACTGAACAAGTGAGCCTTTAAAAAAAAAAAAAAAAAATGGTGTCCACCACCGCCCCCTTTGTATCAGGGCAGAAATCAGACACTGAAGAGACCATCAAACAAAAGAAGCTATAACAGAGGGAACCGCCTTGGAAACAACAGGCAATAGATTAAAACCCCGTGGTTAGTACCGACTACATAGGAAGGGGCCTATAGATCTTGAGAAATATAAGCCGGAACAAGGAACCAGCCGAAAATGAATTGAAACCACAATACCCACAACAACATCAGAGAAAGTCCTATATATATTTTTACGATCATTCTTTCTTTTTTTTTAATTTTTAAAAAAATTTTAGGTCCTCTATTACTCCTTTAATTTTCACTTTTATAACCTACTATTACTTTGCAAAAAAAAAAAGACCCTTTTTTTAAAAAAAGCAAACTTCATATATATATTTTTTATAATTTTGAGACCTTGTTTTGTTGTTGTTTTTTTTTTCTTTTCTTTAACATTGTACTTTTGAAATACCAAACTCTGCTCTAGATTTTTAATTTTAGCTTTTTTGGTATTTGTTATCAATTGTGTACCTATATATTTTTTTTAACTTTTGCGACTTTTTTTTTCTCTCTTCCTTTCTCTTCATCTTTTCTTTAACATTGTATTCCTGAAATTCCAAACTCTACTCTAGATTTTTAATTTATGCTTTTTGGTATTTGTTATCAATTTTGTACCTGTATCTTCTTTATAATTTTTGTGACTTTTTTTTCTTTTTCTTTTTCTCTCTTTCTTTTCCTTCTTCTTTTCTATAACATTGTATTTTTGAAATTCCAAACTCTACTCTAGATTTTTAATTTTTGCTTTTAGGTATTTGTTACCAATTTTGTACCTTTAAGAACCCAATCTTCAGTACCCATTTTTTACTAGGGAACGAGATTACTGGCTTGACTGATCTCTCCCCCTTCGGACTATCCTTTTTTTCCATCAGGTCGCCTGTGTCTCCTCCGTAACCCTTCTCTATTCTACCCAACTCTGTGAATTTCTGTGTGTTCCAGATGGTGGAGAACACTTAGGGAACTGATTAATGGCTGGATCTGTGTCTCTCCTTTTCATTTTCTCCTTTTATCCTCCTGGCCACATCTGTCTCCTTCCTCCCTCTTCTCTTCTCTGTATAACTCTGTGAACATCTCTGAGCAGTCCAGTTGTGGAGTGCACATAAGGAAGTGATTACTGGTTAGCCCGCTCTCTCCACTATTGATTCCACCTCATCTCATTCGGGTCACCTCTAACTCCCTCCTCCCTCTTCTTTTCTCCATGTAACGCTGTGAACCTCTCGGGGTGACCCTCATGGTGGAGAAACTTTTCATCTTTAACCTAGATGTTTTATCAATGGTGCTGTATAGAAGGAGAAGTTTTGAGACTACTGTAAAAATAAGACCGATAACTGGAAGCAGGAAGCTTAAGTCCAAACCCTGACTCCAGGGACCATTAATTGACAGGAGCTCATCAAATGCCTCCATACCTACACTGAAACCAAGCACCACACAAGGGCCAACAAGTTCCAGGGCAAGACATACCAAGCAAATTCTACAGTAACACAGGAACACAGCCCTGAGCTCCAATATACAGGCTGCCCAAAGTCATCCCAAAACCATAGACATCTCATAACTCATTGCTGGACATTTCATTGCACTCCAGAGAGAAGAAATCCAGCTCCACCCACCAGAACACCGACACAAGCTTCCCTAACCAAGAAACCTTGACAAGCCACCTGTACAAACCCACACACAGTGGGGAAATGCCACAATAAAGAGAACTCCACAAACTGCCAGAATACAGAAAGGACACCCCAAACTCAGCAATTTAAACAAGATGAAGAGACAGAGGAATACCCAGCAGGTAAAGGAACAGGATAAATGCCCACCAAACCAAACAAAAGAGGAAGAGATAGGGAATCTACCTGATAAAGAATTCCAAATAATGATAGTGAAATTGATCCAAAATCTTGAAATAAAAATGGAATCACAGAAAAATAGCCTGGAGACAAGGATTGAGAAGATGCAAGAAAGGTTTAACAAGGACCTAGAAGAAATAAAAAAGAGTCAATATATAATGAATAATGCAATAAATGAGATAAAAAACACTCTGGAGGCAACAAATAGTAGAATAACAGAGGCAGAAGATAGGATTAGTGAATTAGAAGATAGAATGGTAGAAATAAATGAATCAGAGAGGAAAAAAGAAAAACGAATTAAAAGAAATGAGGACAATCTCAGAGACCTCCAGGACAATATTAAACGCTACAACATTTGAATCATAGGAGTCCCAGAAGAAGAAGACAAAAAGAAAGACCATAAGAAAATACTTGAGGAGATAATAGTGGAAAACTTCCCTAAAATGGGGAAGGAAATAATCACTCAAGTCCAAGAAACCCAGAGAGTCCCAAACAGGATAAACCCAAGGTGAAACACTCCAAGACACATATTAATCAAATTAACAAAGATCAAACACAAAGAACAAATATTAAAAGCAGCAAGGGAAAAACAACAAACAACACACAAGGGAATTCCCATAAGGATAACAGCTGATCTTTCAATAGAAACTCTCCAAGCCAGGAGGGAATGGCAAGACATACTTAAAGTGATGAAAGAAAATAACCTACATCCCAGATTATTGTACCCAGCAAGGATCTCATTCAAATATGAAGGAGAAATCAAAAGCTTTACAGACAAACAAAAGCCGAGAGAATTCAGCACCACCAAACCAGCTCTCCAACAAATACTAAAGGATATTCTCTAGACAGGAAACACAAAAAGGGTGTATAAATTCGAACCCAAAACAATAAAGTACTTGGCAATGGGATCATACTTATCAGTAATTACCTTAAACGTAAATGGGTTGAATGCCCCAACCAAAAGACAAAGACTGGCTGAATGGATACAAAAATAAGACCCCTACATATGTTGTCTACAAGAGACCCACCTCAAAACAGGGGACACATACAGACTGAAAGTGAAGGGCTGGAAAAAGATTTTCCATGCAAATAGGGACCAAAAGAAAGCAGGAGTAGCAATACTCATATCAGATAAAATAGACTTTAAAACAAAGGCTGTGAAAAGAGACAAAGAAGGTCACTACATAATGATCAAAGGATCAATCCAAGAAGAAGATATAACAATTATAAATATATATGCACCCAACATGGGAGCACCACAATATGTAAGACAAATACTAATAAGTATGAAAGGAGAAATTAACAATAATACAACAATAGTGGGAGACTTTAATACCCCACTCACACCTATGGATAGATCAACTAAACAGAAAATTAACAAGGAAACACAAACGTTAAACAATACAATAGACCAGTTAGACCTAATTGATATCTATAGGACATTTCATCCCAAAACAATGAATTTCACCTTTTTCTCAAGCGCACATGGAACCTTCTCCAGGATAGATCACATCCTGGGCCATAAATCTAGCCTTGGTAAATTCAGAAAAACTGAAATCATTCCAAGCATCTTTTCTGACCACAATGCAGTAAGATTAGATCTCAATTACAGGAGAAAAACTATTAAAAACTCCAACATATGGAAGCTCAACAATACGCTGCTGAATAACCAACAAATCACAGAAGAAATCAAAAAAGAAATCAAAATTTGCATAGAAATGAAAGAAAATGAAAACACAACAACCCAAAACCTGTGGGACACTGTAAAAGCAGTCCTAAGGGGAAAGTTCATAGCAATACAGGCATACTTCAGGAAACAAGAAAAAAGTCAAATAAATAATCTAACTCTACACCTAAAGCAACTAGAAAAGGAAGAAATGAAGAACCCCAGGGTTAGTAGAAGGAAAGAAATCTTAAAAATTAGGGCAGAAATAAATGCAAAAGAAACAAAAGAGACCATAGCAAAAATCAACAAAGCCAAAAGCTGGTTCTTTGAAAGGATAAATAAAATGGACAAACCATTAGCCAGACTCATCAAGAAACAAAGGGGAAAAAATCAAATCAATAAAAATAGAAATGAAAATGGAGAGATCACAACAGACAACACAGAAATACAAAGGATCATAAGAGACTACTATCAGCAATTATATGCCAATAAAATGGACAACATTGAACAAATGGACAAATTCTTAGAAAAGTACAACTTTCCAAAACTGGACCAGGAAGAAATAGAAAATCTTAGCAATCAGAATCCAACAACACATTAAAAAGATCATACACCATGACCAAGTGGGCTTTATCCCAGGGATGCAAGGATTCTTCATATCCACAAATCAATCAATGTAATACACCGCATTAACAAATTGAAAAATAAAAACCATATGATTATCTAAATAGATGCAGAGAAAGCCTTTGACAAAATTCAACATCCATTTATGATAAAAACTCTCCAGAAAGCAGGAATAGAAGGAACATACCTCAACATAATAAAAGCTATATATGACAAACACACAGCAAACATTATTCTCAATCGTGAAAAATTGAAAGCATTTCCTCTAAAGTCAGGAACAAGACAAGAGTGCCCACTTTCACCATTACTATTCAACATAGTTTTGGAAGTTTTGGCCACAGCAATCAGAGCAGAAAAAGAAATAAAAGGAATCCAAATTGGAAAAGAAAAAGTAAAACTCTCACTGTTTGCAGATGACAGGATCCTCTACATAGAAAACCCTAAAGACCACCAGAAAATTACTAGAACTAATCAATGAATATAGTAAAGTTGCAGGATATAAAATTAACACACAGAAATCCCTTGCATTCCTATACACTGATAACGAGAAAATAGAAAGAAAAATTAAGGAAACAATTCCATTCACCATTGCAACAAAAAGAATAAAATACTTAGGAATATATCTACCTAAAGAAACTAAAGACCTATATATAGAAAACTATAAAACACTGGTGAAAGAAATCAAAGAGGACACTAATAGATGGAGAAATATACCATGTTCATGGATTGGAAGAATCAATATAGTGAAAATGAGTATACTACCCAAAGCAAGAAAATGAGTATACTACCCAAAGCAATTTATAGATTCAATGCAATCCCTATCAAGCTACCAATGGTATTCTTCACAGAGCTAAAACAAATAATTTCACAATTTTTATGGAAATACAAAAAACCTCGAATAGCCAAAGCTATCTTGAGAAAGAAGAATGGAACTGGAGGAATCAACCTGCCTGACTTCAGGCTCTACTACAAAGCCACAGTTATCAAGACAGTATGGTACTGGCACAAAGACAGAAATATAGATCAATGGAATAAAATAGAAAGCCCAGAGATAAATCCAGGCACATATGGACACTTTATCTTTGACAAAGGAGGCAAGAATATATAATGGATTAAAGACAATCTCTTTAACAAGTGGTGCTGGGAAAACTGGTCAACCACTTGTAAAAGAAGGAAACTAGAACACTTTCTGACACCATACACAAAAATAAACTCAAAATGGATTAAAGATCTCAACGTAAGACCAGAAACTATAAAACTCCTAGAGGAAAACATAGGCAAAACACTCTCCGACATACATCACAGCAGGATCCTCTATGATCCACCTCCCAGAATATTGGAAATAAAACAAAAATAAACAAATGGGACCTAATTAAACTTAAAAGCTTCTGCACATCAAAGGAAACTATTAGCAAGGTGAAAAGACAGCCTTCAGAATGGGAGAAAATAATAGCAAATGAAGCAACAGACAAACAACTAATCTCAAAAATATACAAGCAACTCCTACAGCTCAATTCCAGAAAAATAAATGACCCAATCAAAAAATGGGCCAAAGAACTAAATAGACATTTCTCCAAAGAAGACATACAGATGGATAACAAACACATGAAAAGATGCTCAACATCACTTGTTATCAGAGAAATGCAGATCAAAACCACTATGAGGTACCATTTCACACCAGTCAGAATGGCTGTAATCCAAAAGTCTACAAGCAATAAATGCTGGAGAGGGTGTGGAGAAAAGGGAACCCTCTTACACTGTTGGTGGGAATGCAAACTAATACAGCCACTATGGAGAACAGTGTGGAGATTCCTTAAAAAACTGGAAATAGAACTGCCTTATGACCCAGCAATCCCACTGCTGGGCATACACACTGAGGAAACCAGAAGGGAAAGAGACATGTGTACCCTAATGTTCATCTCAGCACTGTTTATAAAAGTGGAAGCAACCTAGATGTCCATCAGCAGATGAATGGATAAGAAAGCTGTGGTACATATACACAGGAGAGTATTACTCAGCCATTAAAAATAATACATTTTAATCAGTTCTAATGAGGTGGATGAAACTGGAGCCTATTATACAGAGTGAAGTAAGCCAGAAAGAAAGACACCAATACAGTATACTAACGTGTATATATGGAATTAAAAAGATGGTAACAATAACCCTGTGTACGAGACAGCAAAAGAGACTCTGATGTATAGAACAGTCTTTTGGACTCTGTGGGAGAGGGAGAGGGTGGGATGATTTGGGAAAATGGCACTGAAATACGTATAATATCATATATGAAACGAATTGCCAGTCCAGGTTCGATGCACGATACTGGATGCTTGGGGCTGGTGCACTGGAATGACTCAGAGGGATGGTATGGGGAAGGAGGAGGGAAGAGGGTTCAGGATGGGGAACACTTTTATACCTGTGGCAGATTCATTTTGATATATGGCAAAACCAACACAATATTGTAAAGTTAAATAAAATAAAATTTTAAAAATAAATAAATAAATAAATAAAATAATAATAATGTTTTGTATATTTGAAATTAGCTACATGAATAGATTTGTGTTATCACAACAGTCACAATAAACGAGTAACTGTATAGAGATAAAAATGTTAATTGGTTTAATTGTGGGAACTTCTGTGGTGCTTCAGTGGCTAAGACTCTGAGCTCGCAAAGCTGGGGGCCTGGGTTTGATTCCTGGTCAGGAAATTAGACTGCTTGTGCAGCGAATATGAGTTCACAGGTAATGGTGGCAATCATTGCACAATGTGTATGTATAACATCATTACCTTTTACACCTTAAATATATACAATATTTATCTGTCAACCATACCTCAAGAAAGTTGGGAAATTTAATTAAGTTAAATCAAGTTTAATTTAACTTAAAAAGAATTCAACCCCCAAAACTAAATACAGATGACCCTGATCAATGCAATGGCTAGGGACCCTAACCCACTGTCAAAAACTCACGTGTGACTAACAGTTTGCCCTTTGTATCTTCTTCTGTATTTCTAGTTCCACATTTGCAGATTGAACAATGGCTTATTGGGTAGTTCTATAAGATTTATTATTGGAAAAAAATCAAGATATATATTTACATGGACCCGTGCTGTTTAAACTTATGTTGTTCAACTGTCAACTGTAAATAAACAAACAGGGTTTATAAGTTTCTGACTCATTTAAACAGTATAAAAGATTTTGATCGTTACTGTATATACATAATAATCAGGACTTCAAAGCATGTTGAAAATGAAAAAGTATAAAAATAATTTAAAAGCATCATAAAAAATTATAAAAATAATTTATATAATTTGATCATAGTATTATTTAGATAATTGAGTTTTTAGAGTTCATTATGAATAAAATAATTTTGCTGTATTACAAAATAATTTTAAGGAAAATTGTTAATTTCTCTCAATTTTAATTCATCAACTTTTTATTCTATGAAGGCTACATTCCGTGGCACATCTGAAAAGTTTTCAACTCAATATCACAAAGATTTTTTTCCTATGTTAAAATCCAAAAGCTTTGTGGCTTTTAAATTTGTGCTTGAATGATTTTGAGTTACTTTTGGCATATAATTTTGAGAAACTGAACACTATTTATTTATTTTTTTTGCATCTGAAACACAAATGTTCCAGCATAATTTGTTGACAGAAATATCTCCTTTGAATTACCTGTCTACCAGCAAGTCTTCCTGCCATACAGGTAATGCTGGTTTTTCCTCTTTTTAAGCTACCAGTTCAGTTCAGTCACTCAGTCATGTTCAACTTTTTGCAACCCCATGGACTGCAGCACACCAGACTTCCTTGTCCATCACCAACTCCTGGAGTTTGCTCAAACTCATGTCCATTGACCCGTGATGGCATCCAACCATCTCATCCTTTGTTGTCCCCTTCTCCTCCTGAATTCAATCTTTCCCAACATCAGGGTCTTTTCCAATGAGTCAGTTCTTTGCATTTAGTGGCCAAAGTATTGAAGTTTCAGCATCAGTCCTTCCAATGAATATTCAGGATTTATTTGCTTTAGGATTGACTGGTTTGATCTCCTTGCAGCCCAAGGGACTCTCAAGAGTCTTCTCCAACTCCACAGTTCAAAAGAATCAATTCTTCAGTGCTCAGTTTTCTTTATAGTCCAACTCTGATATCCATACATGACTACTGGAAAAACCATAACTTCGACTACAGGGACCTTTGTCAAAAAATAATGTCTCTGCTTTTTAATATGCTGTCTAGGTTAGTCATACTTTTTCTTCCAAGGAGTAATGTCTTTTATTTTCATGGCTGCAGTCACAATTTTCAGTGATTCTGGAGCCCAAAAAAAATGAAGTCTGTCATTGTTTCCACTGTTTCCCCATCTATTTCCTATGAAGTGGTGGGATCAGATGCCATGATCTTAGTTTTCTGAATGTTGAGTTTTAAGCCAACTTTTCCACTTTCCTCTTTCACTTTCATCAAGAGGCTCTTTAGTTCTTTTTTGCTTTCTGCCATAAGGATGATGTCATCTGCATATCTGAGGTCATTGATATTTCTCCCGGAAATCTAGATTTCAGCTTGTACTTCATCTAGCCCAGCATTTTGTATGATATACTTTGCATAGAAGTTAAATAAGCAGGATGACAATATACAGCCTTGATGTACTCCTTTCCCGATTTGGAACCAGTCTGTTGTTCCATGTCCAGTTCTAACTGTTGCTTCTTGACTTGAATACAGATTTCTCAGGAGGCAGATCAGGTGGTCTGGTATTCCCATCTCTTTCAGAATTTTCCACAGTTTGTTGTGATTCACAGAAAGGCTTTGGTGTAGTCAATAAAGCAGAAGTAGATGTTTTTCTGGAACTCTCTTGCTTTTTCGATGATCCAACAGATGTTGGCAATTTGATCTCTGGTTCCTCTGCCTTTTCTAAATCCAGCTTGAACATCTGGAAGTTCACAGTTCACCTACTGTTGAAGCCTGGCTTGGAGAATTTTGAGCATTACTTTGCCAGCATGTGAGATGAGTGCAATTGTGCAGTAGTTTGAACATTCTTTGGCATTGCCTTTCTTTACATTCCTTAGGTTAAGCTAAGTATTTACATGAATGGTGATTGTTTTATCTGTTATCATGTATTTTATAGTGGAAGGATTTCCCAAACTATCTAGTTGATTATATATTGCTAGAAAGACAGATTGACTTTCAGTTGACTCAAATCTACTCTTACCTTTATTTAATCTTTTGCCTATCCCATGTGGCATGTGGGATCTCAGTCCCCCAACCAGGGATCAAACCTGAGCACTCTCCATTATAAGTGTAGAGTCTTAACCATTGGACTACCAGGAAAGTCCCTCACTTTTATCTTTATTGAAGTTGACCTAGAGTATTAGTAATGTTATATATCATTCTTTCTATGGAAAGTTGTCAAATTCTTTATATCTGACTTACAAACACAGTCTGGAATTCAACTCATGTATAAATTTGGCCTAGCCATAGGCTCAATAGTCAAGTCAAAGTCACTCAGTCGTGTCTGACTCTTGTGACCACATGGACTGCAGCCCCCAAGGTTCCTCTGTCCATGGGATTCTCCAGGCAAGAATACTGGAGTGGGTTGCCATTTCCTTCTCCAAAGGTGATCTCAATAGGTTCTTTGAAAAACTATTTCACAGATACAGTTAAAAAGTATGTTAACATGAATGATTCTTTCTTAGGCTCCATGGTGAACTTTAATCACCATTTGTGGAAAAAAAAAAACACTTTAAACAATCTCTCATGAATATTTAACCACTCCTAAAAAAGAAAAGGAAATCATTTCAAATAAGTTCATGCCAGTCATAGAAAGAGCTAATTTTCTCATGCTGAGTTTTTTCTCCCATAGCCAAATGAAATGTCTTTTTTGCAACAATTCTAGAATAGTGGATAAATTCTAGTGAAAAGAATTGGGTAAATTCCAAAGAAAGTATAACTTCTAAAGAAAAATAATTTGTAGTCTGAATTAATGAGTGATGCTTCAATTTCCAATTTTATTTTACCTATAAAAACAAATATAAGCTTTGATATAAATATTTATGTAAGAGCCACTTAATTTTGAGATTTCTAGACAGAAGAAAAGCTCAATTATAAATATGTAGAAATTGATGACTTCTACTTCTTTCTTTAGCATATACTTCTGCTTTATTGACTATGCCAATGCCTTTGACTGGGTGGATCACAACAAATTGTGGAAAATTCTTAAAGAGGTAGGAATACCAGACTACCTGACCTGCATCCTGAGAAATCTGTATGCAGGTCATAAAGCAACAGTTAGAGCCAGACATGGAACAACAGCCTGGTTCCAAATTGGGAAAGGAGTATGTCAAGGCTGTATATTGTCACCCAGCTTATTTAACTTCTATGCAGAGTACATCATGAGAAACGCTGGGCTGGAAGAAGCACAAAACTGGAATCAAGATTGCTGGGAGAAATATCAATAACCTTTGATATGCAGATGAAGCGACCCTACTGGCAGAAAGCAAAGAGGGCTTAAAGAGTCTCTTGATGAAAGATAAAGAGGAGAGTGAAAAAGCTGGCTTAAAATTCAACATTCAGAAAATGAAGATCATGGCATCTGGTCCCACCACTTCGTGGGAAATAGATGGAGAAACTGGCTGACTTTATTTTTCGGGGATCCAAAATCACTGCAGATGGTGACTGCAGCCATGAAATTAAAGATGCTTGCTCCTTGGAAGGAAAACAATGACAAACCTAGACAGCATATTAAAAAGCACAGACATTACTTTGCCAACAAAGATCTGTCTCGTCAAAGCTATGGTTTTTCCAGTAGTCATGTATGGATGCAAGAGTTGGCCATCCAACCATCTCATCCTCTTTTGACCCTTCTCTTGTCCTCTATCTATCCAGCATCAGTCCTTCCAATGAATATTCAGGGTTGATTTCCTTTAGGATTGACCTAAATCCTAAAGTCCAAGGGACTCTCAAGAGTCTTCTCCAACATCACAGTTCAAAAGCATCAATTCTTCAGCACTCAACTTTCTTTATGATCCTACTCTGGCAATGGGTTGGATTTAGAGCGATGTAGATAATAAATATGGTTTCCCAGGTGGTGATAGTGATAAAGAACCCACCTGCCAATGCAGGAGACGTAAGAGATGTGGGCTCTATCCCTGGGTCAGGAAGATCCCTTGGAGGAGGGCATGGCAACCCACTCCAGTATTCTTGCCTGGAGAATTCCATGGACAGAGCAATCTGGTGAGCTACAGTCCATAGAGTCACAAAGAGTTAGACATGATTAAAGGGACTTAGCATGCACGCACACAGATAGTAAATAATGGTGTCCCCAATTCTGCTTCAGAATAAATCTGTGGAGGTGTCACTTTCACATCAGATCCCATCCGATGATGGACTGATGGTACACTACAGTTTCATCAATGGAACCACACCTCAGTTACCCGAGAAACTCAGTCCTGCATTCCCACTCACACCAGGGAATTCCTCAAAATCCCTATGACCAATAGTCAGGTACATCTGATGAGAGGAGTGTTTACCTCAGCCTAGCTGCAATAGAACCTGACAAAGTCAATCCTGGACATTTTCAAAACCTATAAGTTGGGAGATATCCCCCCAAATACATGAAGATGGTTAAGATGCTAGGGAAGCCAAAAAACATGTGAAATATTCATAACAGGCAAGGCAGTACTTGATAATGGTTTTAAGACAGAAACAAAGAAGAGAATGGTGGTCATCAGGAACTATGAGATGGTGAAATGGAAGTTGCTATTCAACAGATGTAAAATCTGAATTATACAAATCAATACATTTTAGAAATCTGCTGTACAGCACTGTGCTTATTAATGATACTGTACTGCACTTTTAAAAATGTGTTAAGAGGATAGCTCTAATTTTAAATGTTCTTTCCACAATTACATATATACATATGTATATTTATGGTATGTATTTGTGTGTATATTTATATGCACACAGAGGTATGTGTATATATATATAAAGTATTGATATTTAATATGAAAATTAGCCTTTATGTTCCCATACTATAATAAAATATTTATTTTTATAATAGAAGATTACTTAAGCTCATTGTTCTTAAACTCTGATGATATACTTTTATAAGTGAGGAAATTCAGCCTTTTGATTAATCACTTAAAGAGTTAGTTGATTACCATCAAATATGACACAGTCAATATATGTTGAGAAGCATATATATACACATATATACACATATCTCCCCAACTGTAAACATAATGTGTGTGTGTGTGTGTGTGTGCATGTGTGTATGCTTTTGCTGCTGCTAAGTCGCTTCAGTTGTGTCCGACTCTGTGCGACCCCATAGACAGCAGCTCACCAGGCTCCCCCGTCCCTGGGATTCTCCAGGCAAGAACACTGCAGTGGGTTGCCATTTCCTTCTCCAGTGCATGAAAGTGAAAAGGGAAAGTGAAGTCGCTCAGTCCTGTCCGACTCTTAGCAACCCCATGGACTGCAGCCCACCAGGCTCCTCCATCCATGGGATTTTCCAGGCAAGAGTACTGGAGTGGGTTGCAATTGCCTTCTCTGTGTATATATACACACACACATATGTATCTATATCTATCTATATATATATGTGTGTAGCATACAGATATTAGTGTAACTTTTTTAAAAAATAAAATAATAAAAGATAGATTTGAGGTGCCTCTGTTTCAATGCAAGGGAATTATTTCTCACCCTTTTAAGTACCACGGTTGGCTGTAAAAATTAATTTAACAGTTCATGTGGATGCCAATCACTGCCAATTACACTTGGATTTTCCTGCCTTGGCATTACTCTACCTCTAAAAGTCCACATTGTCTCTGAAATGGAGAATTTACTAAACTTATAACCCCACCTGTTATGGTGTTTTTCATTTCATGAGCCCTTTACTGATAAATAATTTAGACACATAGTTTAAGCAACCAGTGCCAGATTCAATCCTAGAATCCTGAAAACATTGTAGGTCTAAGAAATTATATTATTGATGAGCTTAAACATTATTTACTTTAGGAAATCTGTTTGTTCACATATGAATCACGCCTCTATTATAAATAATATGCAAAACAGAAGAAACAAGGGGTCCCCAAATCACATTCTCAGCTATTTGTGAAATTCACTCTTAATTCAACATTCATAAGTTTTTAAATTTTACCATATGACTCCCATTATTTCATCTCTCTGTAGCCAAAAATCTCAGGTCATTTCAGAGAACATTTCTAGTTTCTTATGACACACATTTGAGGTAAACAGTTCTAAACAAAGGCCCTTTCCGTTTTACCTTCTCCAGGGCGTGATGATTTCAGATGCTTAAAAAATATCTACATACGTATATTCTACTAAAGTAACTATAAGCATACTAGCTTTCTTATATGTTTCTTTACAAATTTTATAAAAATTATTAATACATAAAAGTAGATTAGTTCAAAAAATCCTCATATAACCACATATAACCCTGCCTGATTTCAGCAAGTAATAAGATATTGCCATACTTGCTTTAACCATAGCTTATACTTCTCTTGGAGAAGGCAATGGCACCCCACTCTAGTACTCCTGCCTGGAAAATCCCATGGACATAGGAGCCTGGTAGGCTGCAGTCCATGGGGTCACACAGAGTCAGACACGACTGAGCGACTTCACTTTCACTTTTCACTTTCATGCATTGGAGAAGGAAATGGCAACCCACTCCAGTGTTCTTGCCTGGAGAATCCCAGGGACAGGGGAGCCTGGTGGGCTGCCGTCTATGGAGTCGCACAGAGTCGGACACGACTGAAGCAACTTAGCAGCAGCAGCAGCAGCATGCTTGTCTTAAATTTTTTGTGGTATTATTTTAAAGCATATACCAAGATCTATAAACTATATGAAATTTTCTTACATAACCATCATAACATTGTCCTATTTTATAATATTTATAAGGATATCTTGGAATTACGCTAGATCGATATTAAAAATTTTCTTGGTTTTTAATGATTTTTATTTCAAATAAGAAACAAACAAGTAAGTTACTTTCGGTTAATCTATTCTTAAGTATATCTGAATCTAGAGGAACCACCTTCTACTTCTCTATTTTTCCACAGCTTAATTGAGGTAAAATTGACAAATAAGTGTATATGTAGTATACAGCTGTGTATATGTAGTATACAGCTTGGTGTTTTGATACACATAAACATTGCAAAACCATCAGAATCATGCTGATTAACATATCCATTACCTCACATACCTATTCTTTATATTTTTGCGGTGAGAACACTTAAGCCGTCCTCTCTCAGCAAACTTCAAGTATGCAATACCATATTAACTAGTTTTCTATTTTTTGTGAAGAATGTTTTGTGAAATCTATTTTTCTACTTTTTGTGAAGAATTTTATGTTTTATTGAAATTGTTGCTCTTCTTGGCTTACCGGCCCATCCATTATCCTTCCTTGTTATCTTTCTAGATTTAAAATCTACCACAGAGAGCATATAGTAGATGATAATAAAATTTTGATGACTATATTAACAGCTGGGAGAACAAATATTTATTAAGGCCAAGTTTAATATTGAATCCTAATTTTATTTTAGATTATAACCCGTCTCTAAATCACAATATTCTCATGCTCTCAAAAGATAAAATGCAGACCTGGTGCACACACACACACTTAAAAAAGAAACAGCTTTCTTTTAGCACTTCTTGAAGATATTATCAGGTCAGTGGTTGCTCATGTGCGTGCTTCGTACTTCCTATTGCACCACATCAGGAGACACAAGGCATCTGTGTCCCTTCCTTTTGAGACACTAAGATTAATCAGTTGAAGTAGGTTATGATAGCCTGAGCTCTCTATTGGACTCACCATCAACACTTTGGGCTTCCCTGGTGGCTCAGCTGGTAAAGAATCTACCTGCAATGCAGGAGACTTGGGTTTGATCACTGGGTTGGGAAAATCCCCCGAAGAAGGGAATGGCTACCCACTCAACTATTCTGGCCTGGATAATTCCATGGACTGTATAGTCCATGGAGTCGCAAAGAATCAGACACGACTGAGCAACTTTGAGTTTCACTTTCATTAATGTTTTATCTTTTAGTTTTGTGTTAAACTTATAATTACTGCCAGAATATATTTATTGTTAAGTGGCAGTTTATCTTATTCTGTCATTCTTTCCACGTTTTTAGGAAAAACTCTTCGGTTTTCTTTTAGTTTTTTTTTTGTTTGTTTGCTTGTTTGTTTTTTAAAAATCAACTAGCAGAGCCAGTTTTATGGGCATGCAACCTATGTGGTCACACAGAATCCCTTGCTTGGCTTAACCTTCTGAGGTTGTCATCTTGAAATGCTAATTTTTGAACAAGGGGTCCTGCATTTTTGCTTTGCACTGGATTCCTCAAATTATAGCTGTATCTGTCTATTGGTGCTATTTGGCTGCTACACTGAAATGGAATTCATAGAGAAATACAAAAGTACATGATTAATTTTTCCTTTTAATTGCTGATTTTCTGAGAAAGGACTTGGAGACCTAGTTAATGTCAATGGTAATCAAACAGAGGTGAGTCTTTTTGCCTTTCCATTTCTTAAGAATTGTAATTATATTCATTAGTTTTATATACTAATGGTCTGAAAATCAGTTGCATTCATTATTCTTTATGATGATCAAATTGCCCTATCATTGGTCCATGAGAGCCCCTTCACAATGGATTTTATGTACTTTTGGCATATTGGCTATGATTAGTATTAGGTAGCTTCCTTACTTTCAGTTCATTCTGTTCAGTTCAGTCTCTCAGTTGTGTCCGACTCTTTGTGACCCCATGGACTACAGCACTCCAGGCCTCCCCGCCCATCACCAACTCCTGGAATTTACTCAAACTCAAGCCTTCCAACCATCTCATCCTCTGTCATCCCCTTCTCCTGCCACCTTCAATCTTTCCTAGCATCAGGGTCTTTTCAAATGAGTCAGCTCTTCTCATCAGGTGGCCAAAGTATTGGAGCTTCAGCTTCAGCATCAGTCCTTCCATTGAAAATTCAGAATTGATTTTTTTTTTTTTTTTTTTTAGGATGGACTGGTTGGATCTCCTTGCAATCCAAGAGACTCTCAAGAGTCTTCTCCATTGTCAATTTTTTTTTTTTTTTGGTGTTTTTTTTTTTTTTTTTTCCTAATTTTATTTTATTTTTAAACTTTACATAATTGTATTAGTTTTGCCAAATATCAAAATGAATCTGCCACTACAATGCAGGGTGGGGAGGAGAGGAAAAGAAAAAGAAAAAAATTCAAAGGAAACTACAGAACAAGTCAAAACATAAGAATAATAAATTTTTTGCTTGAGTCAAAAAAAAAAAAAAAAAAAGTCTTCTCCAACACCACAATTCAAAAGCATGTCCCAGCCTCATCTTACAGTTTTCACCTCAGCATTTTTTTTACCTATTATTTTATTGCAAAATGCTACTCTTTTTTTTTTAACAAGGAACTCTGAAACATTTGAATGGAGAATTGTATTTAGAGATTATGATACAGAGGCTCAATGAGTTTATTACTATTTATCAAAGATTTGATGTCCTCATGGAAGGGTTGGGAAATGCACATATTTACATATATATGTGTATGTGTGTGTGTTTTATATGTATATTTAAATCTATAATATTTTGAATAACAAAATATTATACACTTTGGAGTGTTTCCAAAGCACAAGTGAATACCAGCTGGACAGGTCTTTCTTAGAAATTCGAAATTGAATGATCTCATTAGGCATTTTATAAGTAGCAGAAATCCAGATATTAGCTGTTTATCCTTTCCTTCATGTAATTTGGTCTGGTATTGTAATCTGCAACAGTATCAAATTCATATCATTATCTTCTCGCTTTCTCTACTTATTTAAAGCATGAAACAACATCTGAATAGATTGTGGCCTGCTTATAAACCACAATTTATGGAGATGAATTTGTTCTTTTGAGCTTCTTTGGTTTTGAAGACAGTCTAAGGGAAGAAAAGTTAAGACTTTCTTCTGTAAAAAAAAAAAGGCAGGGTACCAATAAACTGGAATAGGTTAGTCTGTTTTATGACTGTTTTGTTTCATCTTGAGATTATCACTAGAGACTGAGCCCATCTCACTTCAAAACATAATCCTACAAGTTATCAAAAATATTTTGGAGCTAGTTTAATATAAACATTGCTTCTCTAAAATTAAAACAAATCCAGAATGAAGCAAAAGACAGATTTCCACAAATTATAAGCAAAAATTTAAGTAAGTTATAAGATAATCAAAATTGTTCCTGAAGTGTTTTTTCCCCCTTGACATTTTAATAAGAAAATAGAAGTTGGTAGAAACCAATATCCCCAGGAAGCCAGAATTATACATTATGGTAAAAACAAAAATGTAAGTTCAGCTATACTCCATTATAAAATAAAAAGTTAAAAAAAAATGAAGGGATCTAATTGGTTAATTTTTTAAAAATAAGTTCTTTATCTGTTTTCCCAAGGAGACACAACACATTTTTTTTCAATAATTTCATGATACTTGTTATTGTTTTACACAAATAAGCTTTTCTCACCTTGTTATCCAATCATTATATTCACTTTTCCCTAACCTCAACTATTTAATCATAGTGTTCTTTGAATTCTGAAATTTACATTTTGTTGAGTACAAAAAAAAAAAAATCCTTTAGCAAAAAAAGTAGTAAAGGCTTAGATGAACCAATTCATCTACTATTATGGGATTATTCTTTTAAATTCAAATACATCTTCCTAGCTTCTACCACTATGCTCTATACTTAATGTGTGTGTGCTCAGTCACTTAATCCTGTCCGACTCTTTGCAATCCTGTGGACTGGGACCCACTAAGCTCCTCTGCCCATGGAATTCTGCAGGCAAGAATACTTGCCATTTCCTTTTCCAGGGGACCTTCCTGACCCAGGAATTGAACCAGCGTCTCCTGAGGCTCCTGCATTGGCAGCCAGATTCTTTTACCACTGGGCTACCTGGGAAGCCTGCTTTATACTTGTAAATTATGTATAAATTCTGATGGTCTCAAAGTAAACTATATGTGAACCCATTCTTTGGAGGGTATAAAATATTGAACTGCCTTGATCAGTATAAAAGAGATATTGTATAATAAAGTAGGAATAATTCGACTTGAAAATTAGAACTTATGAATCCCATTCCCAGTTGTATTGCTAGTTCTCTGTTATTTATAGATGGATTACAGATAAATATGGATGAGTTACAAAACTTCTCTGGGCCACAGTGTCCTCAGAGGTAAAATGAACAAACTAACATTTAAAACTGTGAATTATATAATAATTAAATTTTATGTATCACAAAATTTCATAGAAAATACATGACCTAGAGACAGCCTGGAAAAATCCTATGGACGGAGGAGCCTGGTAGGCTGTAGTCCATGGGGTCGCTAAGAGTCTGATACGACTGAGCGACTTCACTTTCACTTTTCACTTTCCTGCATTGGAGAAGGAAATGGCAACCCACTCCAGTGTTCTTGCCTGGAGAATCCCAGGGACGGGGGAGCCTGGTGGGCTGCCGTCTATGGGGTTGCACAGAGTCGGACACGACTGAAGTGACTTAGCAGCAGCAGCAGAGACAGTCTCAATAGAAGAATCTGTTGTTCAGTCGCTCAGTCATGTCTGACTCTCTGCGACCCCATTGACTGCAGCACACCATTAGAAGAATAAAATATTTTTGAAGCAAGATCACTATTTAGCACACTTTAGTACACAACAGAATCAAAGTTTGTAAGACCACAGTAATCCTATAATCATTTCTGCCTGGTGTTTCATATTTTTATAGTACAGTGTTTGTTCTTGGGAGAAATGCCTTTGTCATCCTTGGACATCCTTGGACATCCTATATACATCCTTGGACTTTGTATATAATATGGTGAAAATTCTGTAAATAATATTGTTTTGCTAATTTTGGTATTTGGGGAATGGTATTTTCTCCAGTTTTGTCTAATATTACTTAAGATCTAAATTCTCTTGATACTGGTTTTCAAATCTGTCTTATTTCTGATTCTTTAGGACAACTATGTACAAGCACCAGTGAGGTAGTGGAGAAGGTGAAACAGAAAAGAGAGGCCAGTAAAATATGCACTAGGAGGACTGAGCAACTGGACTCAATTCTGCCAGAGAAACTCTAAGCAACTGTAGAATACACCCCAGTATTGTCCCACTCAGAATGAGCAACAGTACCCCTTTCCTCATAGTTGAGGGAACTTGTAACCAGGGGAAAAAAGAGAGAAGATAAATAATATCGGTGTCAGGAAAGACATTTTATAATCTCACATATATTAAAAGGATGATAAGAAAATATGCACAACTTCCTGCCAATAAATTTGACAATTCTGATGAGATGGAAAAATTCCTTGAAAGACATAAATGACCAAAACTTACTTAAGAAGAAAGAAAGGTTAAAAACAAACAAAAACAAAAACTCCAGTGTTCAGCAGTTGGAGTAAAGTTACATAAGGGAAAAAGAATATTCGGTAAGAGAAAAGGAGAAGAATATGTCAGAGAAATAGAAAAGGTCTTTGAAGATATAGAGATCCAAAGGAGAAGACATTTTTACAATAAGATGAAATATTTCCAGTTGTTTCATAATGACAGTGTTTGGCAAGTTATTCCTGACTTTTTGAGAGAGGTTTCAGTAGAATATTAAAGGTAGCCACCAAATTACAACAATTCAAAGAATAAATGAATAGTGGGGAAGTTGAAGCAATAATACATAAAATATTAATACAATTTCAAGAAGTGTATATACTAACCAAAGTTTGAAAGAATGGTAACTTAAGGAAAATCAGATTACAGAAATTGCTTCAATAGCCTATTTTCCATTCATTCAGTATCATTTGGAAATGCTTCCATTATGTACATTGTGTGCATGGCAATTATATTTAACAAACCAAAACTGAGATTTATTTTCTGAAAAGTAGTATTATGAGTCAGTACATGTATCAGAGTCAGTTTGGGAGATGTACTATTGGATGAGCAAATGTTTGAATTTCTGCAATAGTCTAAAGATTTATGAGAATAATGAGGTCATTTTAAGAATACAAATTAGCCTTTAAAACCAAAATGCACAATTGATATGACAGTATATGTGGCATTTTTCTAAGTAGTGTTGAATAAGCGAAGAATTAAAAATTGTCTTTGCCTTTAAGACCTCACAGAGACAGAAACCTAGACAAATATATACAACATACTGTCTTTAGCACTCAGTTTGCAGAAGCTTACCTCTGTGATTCATCAGAAAGAAAAATTAATTTTTCAAGAATGAGTAGGTGTGGATACATGAGCATAGATCCATGAGTTTATTAAGACTGGGAAGTTTGGGAAGTCAAGAGGGATTCCAGGAGGATAAGTCTACCTGGGAAAGTCTGAAAGTTAAATGTGAGAATTCACTCCTCCAAATAACTAACTACATTACATTTTTGTTAAAGCAGAAAATGTAACAACATCTGAGACTACTGTGGGGATACTTGGAAAAATGTTTCCGTAAAGAAGAAAAGAAAAAAACTTGCTGAGGTTTCCAGATATTGAATCTACTTTTGTTATTAGTAATGGGTTTTTCTCTTACCTATAAGCATCTGATCAATTTTCTTGGTTCTAAGAGTAAAATCAAACACCTAGCTTTTTCTCAGGCTTGAAGCAATTATGACTCATCCTGCACCTCATCCCCTCAAAATGCTTTGAACTCCCTAATTCATCCATGTTAGATTTGTTTTCTTTTTCTTGATACTGTCATGGCAATTTACTCCAAACATTCCCAAATGCACTATGTCTTTTTAAAATTTCACATACTACAATTGCCACTTCCTCTTAATACATTATTATTATTATTATTTGCTTGACTCTTTCTTCCTTTACCTAACGCATTAGATGGGGTATAGACTTTTCCACAAGGACAGATCAAAAGAGAGATCAAGTTAAACAAGATTAAAACTAATCTTACCAGTTCGGTGGTGGTGGTGGTTTAGTGGCTAAGTCATATCCAACTTTTGCAATCCCATGGACTGTAGCTTGCCAGGCGCCTCTGTCCAGGGGATTTTCCAAGACAGAATGCAGAAGTGGGTTGCCATTTCCAGGAATTGAACTCTGGTCTCCTGCATTATAGGCAGATCCTTTACTGACTGAGCTATGAGGAAAGCCCCTACCAGTTTGGTGATAGTACAGAAACTCTTTCATGAATTCATCTGTAGATGGAGATTCCTAAATTGTGGACTTCTCAAAATTTGAATGCTGCCACAAAATGGAAAAAGAAGGAAGGGAGTTACTTTGCCTGTTTTTTGCTTGGCTACCATAAGTGCATTTATCCTTACATTTCATTCACAGAAATTTAGATTATTAGTGACACCTAGCTGCAAAGGACAGTGGAAAGAGCCTTTATTCTTGGAAATGATGTGTTCAGCTAAAAATCGAGCGTTTTCTTCCTGTGAAAGAGAATAGGAGAAAATTTGGGACATGACTGACTTTCTCTGTCATTCTGTGTCCTTGGATTATGTGAATATTCAAATGTGTGTCTTTATGCAAACAGAGACCCCTCACCTCACTTTCCCTTACTGAGGAAACTACCACTCAAGCTTCTTTAGTGACTGCATTTATATTGAAAAGTGAAAGTGAACTCCCATGGTTGTGTCCAACTCTATGCGACCCCATGGACTGTAGCCTACCTACCCAAAATCCTCCATTGCAGTCTAGGGTAATATGAGCTTCCTACGTGGCTTGATGGTAAAGAATCTGCCTGCTAATGCAGGAGACACAGGAGACACTGTCTTATTCTGATCCCCAGCTTGGGAAGATTCCCTGGAGGAGGAAATGGCAACCCACTCCAGTATTCTTGCCTGGAGAATCCCACGGACAGAGAAGCCTGGCTGGCTACAGTCCATAGAGTTGCAAAGAGTCAGACATGACTGAGCACGAACACACACATACACACAAACACACTCACACATCAGGGTGATATACAGTTCTCTTTACCAGGTATGAATGCTATTCTCATGACCTAGAAAACTATAAAATAAGAGCACTTTGTCTGTGCCTATCATTCCTGGATACAACCATGGAGCAGAAATAAGATAAACTCAATAAAAAATTCATAGTCAGAAAAAAGAAAACTGGCAAACATAGGAATGTCTGATAAACAATAATAATGAAATTCTTTGGATGATGCTTAAGATGATTTCCTGTTCTGGGAATAGAATGAGGTCTCTGGTGGGCTGATCTGGCAGTCCTTGGTATAGCACTTTTGAAGGAATTTCTTTATTCATTTTTCACTGTAACCCTTGGCTTTATTTATGCAGAGTTTTCCTGTATCACTCACCCTCCATGGACATAGCAGCAGTTGGCTCTTGAGAGTGTACCCTTTGTTTACCTGCATGTTTCTCTTAGATTGAGTCCTGCCAGAACTCACTTTAAGTCAAGAAGGAGATTTATGTGTAGAACTCACTTTTAAAGGCCAACCTTGTAATTTTCTTCAAATTTCTTTAGAAGGAAGACTCCCCGACCACCCCCACCCCCTTCAGATCCACATGCAAATACCAACAGTCAAATGTTCTTATTCAAGAATATATTTAAGCCCTAATACCATATTCTTTTCTGGTCTTTGTGATCTGCTCATTTCCGCCCCGTCGCCCAGCCCCCACCCCCCATGTTAATAATGGTACCAGGAAGCCCCTTGAAACAACAGCCTGAATTGGGAAAACAAAATCTTAATTTGATTTTTGTCAGTGGCCTGGTTCTCATGGACTAGAAGATAATCTTAGTAGGAAATAGTTGAAAAGCTTTGGGAAACAGGCTTATCTTCTATTATGTTGCCGTTTTGATAACAACCTCATTAGTTTCATTTGGTTGCAAGCAGTTGGTTATGTCAATTTGTTATTATTAACTTACCAGGTTCTAAGTTCAGTTCAGTTCAGTTCAGTAGCTCAGTCGTGTCCAACTCTTTGCAACCCCCATGGACTGCAGCACACCAGGCCTCCCTGTCCATCACCAACTCCCAGAGTCCACCCAAACCCATGTCCATTGAGTCAGTGATGCCATCCAACCATCTCATCCTCCATCCTCCCCTTCTCCTCCTGCCCCTCAATCTTTCCCAGCAACAGGGTCTTTTCAAATGAGTCAGCTTTTCTCATCAGGTGGCCAAAGTACTGGAGTTTCAGCTTCAACATCAGTCCTTCCAATGAACACCCAGGACTGATCTCCTTTAGGATGGCTGGATCTCCTTGCAGTCCAAGGGACTCTCAAGAGTCTTCTCCAACACCACAGTTCAGAAGCATCAATTTTTTGGCACTCAGCTTTCTTTATAGTCCAACTCTCACATCCATACATGACTACTGGAAAAACCATAGCCTTGACTAGACGGACCTTTGTTGACAAAGTAATGTCTCTGCTTTTCAATATGCTGTCTAGGTTGGTCATAACTTTCCTTCCAAGGAGTAAGTGTCTTTTAATTCCATGGCTGCAGTCACTATCTGCAGTGCTTTTGGAGCCAAAAAAAATTAAGTCAGCCACTGTTTCCCCATCTATTTGCCATGAAGTGATGGGACCAGATTCCATGATTTAGTTTTCTGAATATTGAGCTTTAAGCCAACATTTTCACTCTCCTCTTTCACTTTCAAGAGACTTTTTAGTTCTTCTTCACTTTCTGCCATAAGGGTGGTATCATCTGCATATCTAAGGTTATTGATATTTCTCCTGGCAATCTTGATTCTAAGTTAGTTTTTAGAATCTTGGTTCTAAGTTAGTTTAGACATATCAAGTTTAAGACAGTGTTTGAATTTACGTTAAACTGGTTACTACCTACTTCAGTTGAACAGTTTCCAAAAGTACTAGCCAAATGGGGATAAAATGAGGACTTTTTAAATAAGTGTATTTATGTTCTATGTCAGCTATTTTTCTAATATAACAGAAATTTAAGAATATGAAGCATCACTATCAAATATGTAGTTTGACTTGTGCATTTTATGCATACACGGACTAGACTAAGTCAAGTTTCAAACTAAAATCTCATTCCACATCTAGTACAAATTTTACAACCTCACTTAATTACCTCCAAAATAATACATCATTGCACAATTGTGTAAATACCATTGTCTTGAATTTAATGTTTTAAAAATTTAATTGTTTAATGTATGATTTAATATCTAGCAGGCACTAATTTTTTGTATTCTGGTCTGTTTTTCTGGTACATAGTACCTTTGCTTTCTTAGGATTAAATACATTGAAATAAAAATTATTAAAGGTTAAGAACTATGTTTTTCATTATAAATTTTCATTGCATTGTAATGAAAAATGAAATAGATTAAAAACTGATTTAAAAATTAATCCTTAAATCTCTTCTTTAAGTGATTTTGGTTTTCAATTAATAAGATAAAATTTTGAGATTTCATATTATGTTCAATGAGATTTGTGTTATTGTCATGGTTGCAAATAAAATGGACTTAGTTTACTTTAAATATGAAAATAATCCTTGAATCCCATTTTTATAAGAGATTTGATCAGTAAGAAAGAAGTCATTAATCTGAATATTACATGTAGTCACACTGTCTTGCCTTTAGAAGCATTACTCTATGTATAAGACTAGAAAAAAATGGATAGTCAAAAATAAAAAGAATATTTGCAGAGTTAGGAATGAAGATCTAAGGAACATTGATATTTTGGCAAAATAATTACCCTGTATACACAGTTCACAACCTCACTTAATTACCTCCAAAATGACCTTCTACTAGGTGCCAAATTTAACCTTTTTAAAATCCATTTGAAGGAAATATTCAATTTCAAGTTTATAATATGTAGCAAATTTTAAAATCTGCATAGCATATCTTTTAGAAGATGTGCATTAGGGTTTTCTTCTTTTCAGGGAGTAAAAAGAATCATTAACCTTCAATATAAATAATAGTCATAAATAAATATTTTGCAACTTCATTTGTCAGGGGTTCATTCATTCTCTCTTATAGGATTAGCACTGTTGAGGCAAGGAAGTACATAATTAAAGAAGAGGGTGAAATAATCCTACCTTCAGACAGTTTATAATACGTTATGTAGACAGGATCCAGGCCTTAGGAACTCTGCTAGTTACTAATAATTTTCAAAATAAATAATAAAAAAGGAAAGATCAGAAGCTTGGTGCTAAGACCCGGGAGATCTGGGTCTTAAAACTGAGTCTTTTGTTTATTAGTGCTTGTGTAATTTTGGACAATGAACTTAACCACTGATTCTTAATTTTCATATTTATAAATTGAGAATAATGATTTAGCATTATGATTTAGTATGAGTAGTATTAAAGTTAAATATGATATGTTTAGTAGGCAGTGGTTAGTGAATATTCAATTAACAAAAGAATATAGAGAAAGTATTATCACATAAATGCTGTGTTCAAGTGATACATTGAAAAAAAGGTAAAACTCATCTTGTGACATAATGCTGGTATATCCCCACGAGAAATCCAGGCACAGAGTTGGGTGCTTACAACAAACTCTCAACAAGTATCAGGTACTATCACTACCTCCAATTTTGCAAATGAGAGAAGTAAGTTGCTGAGCTTACAGGTCTTCCTTAAGTTGAATAGCTTCAAAGTGAGTAGATAGGATTTGAATCCAGAAACAAAAATCAAGAGTTTGAAACCTTAGTCAGGGTGTCATACTGCTTCTTATTTGCGTTCAATAAGTGAATTGCATTTATTTATTGCATTCAATAAAAGGAAACTTAAGCATTTTATTTGAAATTATATACAGTATAATTAGTAAAAGAGGTATAGAAAAATAAAATAGCAAGGCAATTGAAAAATAGAACTTAAAATAAGTGGACTATATTAGTGAAGAATACATTAATTTAAATACATGTAGATAGGATGAACATACCTATGAATAGGAAATAAGAAATCTTTTAAGATTGATGAAAAGATGAAATTCAACCATATGTTCTCTACAACTTACACGCTGAATGGTGAAATGACTCAGTTTAAAAGGAAAAGATTAACAGTATCATGAATTAAATGCAAAAAAATAGACTAATGAGATAATATCAGACAACTCTTCTGTTTCCTGAGGTCTGAAATTGGAAATGCTGATAATTACCACTGAGTTTGAAGCTTGTTTACTTTGATTAATCTAGCTTGCATTTCCAGTAGCACAGTCAGCTTGCTTTTCTCTTTAGCTTTCCTAAGGTTACATTTTATTGCTGCCAGCCAGCCAGTTCCTCAGACAGAAATCTGAGGGCAAACTTCTCCTTGACTCCAACTTCTCTTTTACAACCAGTTTCATCAGTCATTAGGTCTTATACCCTGATAGCTCCTAAATTCACTATCCTTTCTGCAAGCTTACTCCATTATCATTCCATTTCCTTCCAAAACAATAATGCAACATTATCTTTTATTAGCCTCTTTAAAATCCCTGCTTCCCAGTCACAAACATCCCCCAGCCTATACTTTTCTTTGTTCAACAACAACAATAAATAAATCTAAATTAATGTAGACCATGTGTCAAGAATTTTGCTAGGTGTTAGGTCTATGTGCTTGCTTGCCTAGTCAATTCAGTGGAGTCTGACTCTTTGCAACCCCACGGACTGTTGTCTGCCAGGCTCCTCTGTCCATGGGATTTTCCAGGCAAGAATACTGGAGTGGGTTGCCGTGTCCTCCTCCAGGGGATCTTTCTGACCCAGAGATGGAACCTACTTCTCTCATGTCTCCTGAATTGGCAGGAGGGTTTTTTACTACTAGCACAACCAGGGAAGCCTGTTAGGTCTATTGCAGAGCAAAATTTATTATCCCACTGTCTTTGGGATGAGGATTAATTTAGGCTGATTATTTTTCAGGCCCAAAATGCTCCAGAAGAACTTTTAACCTTCCCCCTAACCACATAAGGAATGTAATAGAAGACCTTTTCCAGGAAAGGAACTCTCCCTATAGATGGTTATAATATGAACTAGGTGTGTAAACAGGGAGGAACAGAGAAAGAAAGGTAGAATGAGATGCATATGCCACCCTGAGTTAAGGAATGGGATGAACCTCTGGAACTTCTAAGGATAGGAGGACCATTCACAAAATAATAATAAGATGATATGTTCTGGTAACTAGACATATGGGGATACGTTTCCCCATATCCATGAGGTCACTTAGATCAAATGTATCCCTGGTAAGAATTCTTTTCTGGGAAGAAAGCCTCAATTTAAATTATTCTAGGTAGTTAAGGGAAGGGCAGTTGTTTCTCTTGAACTTACAGGGTCTTGATTATCTTTAGCTCAAAATAATTCCCATTGCTAACCTGCAAATAGGTTCATAATTACCTCTTTCTAGATTTCATATATATGCATTAATATACAATATTTGACACAGACATAGATTACAGACTTGTGGGTGCAGTGGCGGAAGGAGAGGGTGGGACGAATTGAGAGAGTAGCATTGAAACATATACATTATCATATGTAAAATTAAGTAGCCAGTGGGACTTTACTGTATGATGCGGGGAACTCAAATCCCTTGCTCTAGGACAACCTAGAGGGTTGGGATGGAGTGGGAGGTGGTAGGGAGGATCAAGAGGGAGGGGGTATATAGCTGATTTGGGCTTCCCTGGTGGCTCAGATGATAATGAATGCACCAGCAATGCTGGAGACCTGAGTTCAATCCCTGGGTTGGAAGGATCTCCTGGAGGAGGGCAAGGCAACCCACTCTAGCATTCTTTTTTTTTTTTTTTCCACTCCAATATTCTTGACTGCAGAATCCCCATGGACAGAGGAGCCTGGCAGGCTATAGTCCATGGGGTCGCAATGAGCCAGACACGACTGGAAGACTAAGCATAGCACAGATGGCTGATTTCTGTTGATGTATGGCAGAAACCAAGACAATATTGTAGGGCAATTATCCTCCAATTAAAAATAAATAAATTAAAAGCAAAAAATGTTAAAAATAATCATTCTTAGCATGCTAAAATGATATATCGTGGGGAGGCTCATCCTGAACCCTAAAAAGACCTCTTCATGAATGATGATGTTTATGTCAAGGATTTTGGGGTGAGATGAGGTAACAGTGCTATAAGCAGAGGGAACAATATGGTTATAAACCTTAAAGCAATAATGAGCTTGATGCAATTCAGGAGCTTTATAATGAACAGTGTGAGCTGGAGTTTGGGATAACAAAAAGGAAAACTACATGAGATGAGGATGCTGAGTTAGACAGGAACTAGAGTGAGCCAGCAGTACAGATTAGAATGCAACTAGATTAATCTTGCTAAAGCATAAATCTGGCTGCCTCTTCCCAGATAAAATCATTCAACAGTTTCTCATTTTCTTCCCTAACTCATAACATGACAAGCAGAATCCTTCATATTCTGCTTCCTATTTAAGTGTTCAAGTTCGTCGTTTACTCCGCCCCACCTAGATACAAAACTTGGGTTATACAAAATTGCCTTCAGTCCTCCTAGGCTTTTTTCTAACTTAACATCTTGATGTATTGCTCTTTCCTTAAGTTTACACTTGGCTAGTGTCTATCATTATTTTTGAACAAGGGTTAAATATCCTTATACAATTTCTGAGCTTTAGTGCACTTAGGTTAAGTGGACCTCCCTAGTGCTTCTCAGCACTTATGTGATGTCTCTATGACATTACTCATCACTGCATTTTATAGTTGAAGTTTGCCTCTCTGTAAATTACCAGCTTCTCCCATACCATACTAGAAACCCTTGACCAGGGGAAGAAATGTGCATTAAGTGTCTTTGTTTTCCCAATACTTCACACAATACCTGATGTATATTAGACATTCTAAATAATTAATTGATTATTTTTATTGGACTAATGAATATGTAAGAAAAGGAGTGGCTTCACAAAGAGATAAGGGAAAAAAAAGTTGCCAACACTTTCACACAGTTCTGTTCTATAAGCAAAACCATTTCCCTGATATTTATATCCTGAGAGATACCTATGTTTCTAGCTTCTCTGCTGCCTATGAGTAAAACTCAGAGTTTAAATTATCATTTCACATTTAATTTAGCAAGCATAAAAGGCTGGTTGTCTAACTAGATATTTCTTGGGTAACAGGATTTGAATGGGTGGTGACAGATAAAGGGATAGGTCCAGAAAAGTCTGTATTTGCTTTCTTTTGCTGGTGTTAACAATCATCACAAACAGTGATTTAAGGGGCTTCCCTGGTGGTTCAGACAGTAAAGAATCTGCCTGCAATGAAGGAGACCTGGGTTCGATCCCTGGGTTGGGAAAATCCCCCAGAGAATGGCATGGTAACCCACTCCAGTGTTCTTGCCTTGAGAATTCCATGGACAGAGGAGTCTGGTGAGCTACAGTCTATAGGGTCACAGAGTCAGACACGACTGAGTGACTAACACACACTGGGGACTCAAACCAATACAAAAGTTATCATACAAAGTCCAAAATGGATCTCATTAGGTCAAAATCATGGTATGTGCAAAGCTGCATTCTTTCTAGAACCTCTAGAGAAAAATCTGTGCCTTGCCTTTTGCAACTTCAGGAGGTGGCCTGCATTGCTTACATTATGGTCACATCACTAAAACTCTGCTCACATCACCACATCTCCTTGTTTGATTCTCTTGCTTCCCCTTCTTCCCTATAAAGAACCTTATGATTATATTAGCCTACTCAGATATCCAGGATCTTCTTACCATTCCAAGATCTTTAAATTAATCACATCTGAAAAATCTCTTTTTGCATGTTTATTAATTTCCTAGGGCTGTGAAAACAAATCACCATAAAGCGGGTGACTTAAAACAAAGCACTGATTTTTGTAAAGTTATGGAAATTAGAAGTCTGAATTCAAGGTTTTGGCAGAGTCAGTTCTTTTTCAAGGCTATAAGAGAGTATCCATGCTATGCCTCTCTCATACTCTTGGTAGTTATCAGAAATCTGTGGTGTTCTTTGCCTTGTAGATGTCTCACTTCATTCTCTGCCATCATTTCATATGACATCCTCCATGTCATATGCATATATGACATTTTAATATACATATTCCCATTGCCATCATCTGTCTACATGCATTTGTGTCTCTGTTTTCTCTTCTTATAAGGATACCATTCATTGGATCAGTGCCCATGTTAATCTAGTATGATCTCATTTAATTAGTTATATCTGAAATTACCCAATTTCCAAAGAAGTTTTCATTCTAAGCTTCTAGGTGGACAGGAAACTGGGGGAACACTATTCAACCCGGTAAACCATGTTAGGTAACACGTTCAGGTTCTGAGGCTTAGGATATGGACATCTTTGAGTGTACTCAGTTGCTCAGTTGTATCTAACTCTTCACAATCTCATGGACTGTAGCCTACCAGGCTCCTTTGTCCATGGGATTTTCCAGGCAAGAATATTGGAGTGAGTTGTCATTTCCTCCTCCAGGGGATCTTCCTGACCTGTGATTGAACCCATGTCTCCCATGTCTCACATACTGGCAGACAGATCCTTTATCCACTGAGCCACCTGGAAACTCCAAAAAGAGAAAGTTGTTCTGTCATGGCCCATTCTTTGTGACCCCATGGGCTGTAGCCTGTCAGGCTCCACTGTCCCTGGGATTCTCCAGGCAAGAATACTGTAGGCTGCCATTCCCTTCTCCAAGGGATCTGCTTGACCCAGGGATTGAACCCAGGTCTCCTGGATTGGCAGACAGATTCTTTATTGTCTGAGCCACCAGGGAAGCCTGTGGATATCTTTAAAAGGGCATTATTTTGCCTACAACAAAAGCCGCTATCAAACTGAAAACAAAAAGAACATGTCAAGGGTGAGAAGAAACAGAAGCAATGAACAAACAGAAACCAGAAACATTCAGAGCTCGGGTACATATGCCAGTCAGATAAGACTGAAACAAGAATATCAAGACTTTTTCAGGGCCAGAAAGCATTCTGGCACCAAGACAGAAGACAACATTGTTAATGTCAAGAATATATCACTGAGACAACTTTCTTGAGGCAGAAATTTTATAACAGGCATAGATACCTGACCTAGGAAATGGTGCCCTAAAATTTACATTTAAACATGAGGCAGATGAAAACTTTCTCCTTCAAAGTCCTCTTCTTCTCTTCTTAGCTCACCTGAGTCTATCCTAGACTTCTCAGAATCTAGAGAATTTTCGGTAATCAAGGTGGTTTGAGACATTAAAAATTGGGTAGTCTGGACATATGTAGGGGACTTTTCTGTTATAATCTTGCATTTTTTTTTTTTTTTTTGCAAATCTAAAATGTTCATTAAAATTTAAAAATCATAATGCACCTAAGGAGTCATCTTAGGTTACCTTATCTTCCCTGGTGGCTCCATGGTAAAGAATCTGCCTGCCAATGCAGAAACACTGCTCTATCCCTGGGTTAGGAAGGCCCCTGAGTAGGGAATGGCAACCCATGCCAGTATTCTTGCCTGGAGAATTCCATGGACAGAGACTGCAGTACATAGGGTTGCAAAGAGTTGGAAACAGCTGAATGATTAACACTTTTTTGGGAGACCTTCCCTGGTGGCTCAGACAGTAAAGGATCTGCCTGCAATGTGGGAGACCTAGGTTCAATCCCTAGGTTGGGAAGATCCCCTGGAGAAGGGAATGGCTACCAACTTCAGTATTCTTGCTTGGAGGATTCCATGGACAGAGGAAACTGGCAGGCTGCAGTCCATGGGTTTGCAAAGAGTCAGACACACCTGACCAACTAATGCATATTACATAAGGAATTATAATAGAGTATGGAGTTGTGAGAATGTCCACATACTGATATTAACCTCATGAATTTAGAGTGAAAATTGAAAGTTTAAATTATTAAGTGATTTAGAAGAAGAGAGGAGGGAAGGAGGAGGAGGAGAATGACAGAAAGAAGGAATGGAAAAGTGTGAGGATGGAGAGGAAAGGAGGAGATGGGAACAGGAGGATCCTTGAGAACAACATCATTATCAGGAAGATAACATGGGAAGATGAAGAACTGCACCTATTGGAACAAGACCACTCTATCATTTACTGTGAACATTCACAGCATCAGCACCATAATCAGCCTAAGTAATCATCCCATCAGGGCTTACATTCCTGCCTCAGGCAACCAAAGAACCTAAAGGTTCCCCAGTCATTCCTCTTCTGCCCAAATTCCATTCTCAATTCTTACCCAGTCTTATACCTCTTGCTCCCCCACATTTCTGGTGAGCATTTGAGAACTGATGATCTATCCATAACAATATATCCTTACTCATTTTTTATGTGGCACTTGTAAGTTATATTGTCTTCTTATTTTAATTGGGGTGTAGTTGCTTTACAAATTTACAAAATTTACAAATTTCTGCTGCTGAGAAAACCACAATTCAAAAAGACACATGCCCCCCAATGTTCACTGCAGCACTATTTACAAAAGCCAGGACAAGAAAGCAACCTAAAAGTCCACTGACAGATGTAGGGATAAAGAAGACTTGATACATATACACAATGAAATATGACTCGGTCATTAACAGAAATGAAATTGAGTCATTTGTGGAGACATGGATTGACCTAGACACTGTCATACAGAGTGAAGTAAGTCACTCATTTTCTGAATGTTTTTTTCAATGACCTATTCTAACTGAAACTTTGTGCTCCCATGAGAGCTATCTTCCACGATTTGAAGTAGTGAACGTTCTAACTCACACACCCCTAGGACTGAAGCAGGAGTAAACATCCTTCTTGTTTGTCTTACCATTTCAATTTGAATCATTTGCTTTATGTTTAGACCATAGATTTTGTTTTTGTTTTTTTGGGGGGAGTGGGTGGGTATGGGGAGGGAGTGGGAGAGAGGTAGTGGCTGCAGTTTCTAATGTCCTTTATTTTTTGCCTTGAGACGTCTGCCTTATCACATTCTGATTTCTTTCCTAAGTCATATGAAATCTTATTTTGAATTGTTGTTTTAGGAAACTTCGTATTATTAATATAATCCTTTTTTCCCATTCTCTATTTCAGTTGGTTACGACTCAATGGTACTGCTATTACTCTAGGATCTCTTTTCAGAAAATTTCTGGATTAAAACCATTCCTAACCTGAATCTTACATTCTTTCATGCTATTTACTTTCATTTTGCTCTAGTACATTATATATTTTAGCACATTACACATATTGTTTATACACTGTACATCTTTGGTTTGATACATATTAATACATAGAACTATCATATCTATACTCATTCATATCAATATCATAGGTTTGTATTTGACTGACTAATCCATATTGTCTGTAATTTTCTAATTTTACTTCAGCATATTTACATTTTAAGCTTTATTTTCTAATGTTTGGTTTTAAATACAGTAATTACATTGAATATATTATTATTTAAGTAAGTAACATTGACGTTTGAGCATGCCATCCTCTTCCCGCCCCAAAGAGAGATAAGCCCACAATGCCTGGGTAAGAATTTGTAGTATAAAAGCTATAAATACACAGTACCTACTGTTCACTTAACCTAGAAAGAATGAATAAGGATTCTTTAACCTAGAGTGGGAAATAGAAGAATAAAAATAGAATATAATTATATTCTTATGGCAACTGTTGTTGAGCTAATCAAGATACATAGTCATTGCTGCTGCATTTGTTTGCCCTTAGGCTTTTCATATAGGTCAGGAGATAGTAAACTAGTTATTAATTTTATCAAAATATTCCACATGTATAACAAATGGCTTATTTTTCCTTGTGCTCTGTTTTTATCTGCAGATGATACATTACTTTGTTGTTCCAGAAATGTCAAAGACAAATTTGAGAATTTTCAAGGAAGTTATACTCTGAATGAAAAAATTACTTATGGATATTTTTAATGGAATCAAGAAGATGCATTTTATTTTCTATATATCTAATTAGTAACAACTTTTTAAAACAATTTCCTCAGGTTCAGGTTTTAGGGGAAATTATTTTTTCCTGCTGAAGAGTAAAATCAGTATTTTTTACAACTAGTATTCTTGGGGCAGGCTTCCCTGGTGGCTCAGGGGTAAAGAATCTGCCTGCCAAGGCAGAGGACACAGGTTCAATGTCTAATTCAGAAAGATCCCCTAAAGAAGGACATGGCAACCCAATCTGGTATTCTTGCCTGGGAAATCCCATGGACAGAGAAGTTTGACAGGTTACAGTCCATGGGATCACAAAGAGTCAGACACAACTGAGTGACTAGACAACAAAAGCAACATTCTTGGGGCATTTTCAGTTACTATATTTGCGATGTATAAAGAATCTAATACGTTGAATGGAAGAAGAGCTAGTTCCTATGTGACATCAGAGCACTGCACTGAGTATTTAACAAAGGAAGGCATGTGTGTCTTGTCCCTTCTTCTCTCTACTATTACCTAGTGTTACAAGAGGGCAGTTAGACCTGCTTCTTAGAATGAAGACTATTTTGAGGGCAAATATTTTACTTTTTTCATATTCACACTGTTCCATTCTTATTTCTGCAAAATATTAAAACAGTATAGCTTAATAATACTAAATATACATACTAAATTCTGATTTTCAGCACATGATTGCACTGGAGTAGGAATTTAGGTAATCAAAAATAAAGTTGGATGCCTAGGTCAGTAACAAAGAAATGACTGTGGTTGAAAACTGTTGTTTTGTCAGTTTCCGAGTTCTCTTAGGAAAAGGCTGTGTTGACTTAAAGAAGAATGCACAATGCAAGAGTTTAAATTTTATTCAGGGTTTTAGTGAGAACTAGAACCCAGGAAGCAGCTTCTCAGTAGCTCTGAAGGGGCTGCTCCATGGAGGTAGGGGGGAAGCTGGATGTATATGATCTGGCTAGGGAATACTCTCCCTCAAGCATGTGTATGTGTTAGTCATTCAGTCATGTCCAGCTCTTTGCAACTCAGTGGACTGTAGTCCAGAGTTCTCTGTCCATGGGATTCTCCAGGCAAGAATACTGAAGTGGGTTGCCATTCCCTTCTCCAGGGGTTCTTCCCAACCCAGGGATCAAACCCAGGTCTCCCTCATTGCAGGCAGATTCCTTACTGACAGTCAAGCATACATCTTGGTAAAAGATTAATGCTAGTCACAAGGAGGGGTGGCTCAGAAGGTAAAGAATCTGCCTGCAATTTAGGAGACTTGAGTTCAATCCCTGGTTTATTTGGAAAGGTTCACTGGAGAAGGGAATGGCTACCTACTCCAATACTCCTGCTTGAAGAATTCCATGGACAGAGGCACCTGGGGGATTATAGCCCATGGGGTTACAGAGTTAGACTCACCTGAATGACTAACACTTTCACTTTTAGTCACAAGGAGCAGTTACCTCCTTTTGTGCTTTTTTTTTTTTCTGTTTGGAAAGATGCAGTAATGGGGTTCATTAAAATTCTTCCTAAGCTATATATCCTACTACCTAAGGGCCTTCTTTTTTCCCAAAACCCAGAGCACCTCATACTGAATTTCCAAGGGAGCACTGTCAGTCAGCAACTGCAGTGCCTAATGACTGAATTCTTGTAGAACTGCAGGGTGGACAACATTGTTTTACAGTTGCAAGGGAGGACATTATATTTGTTAATTTGATCGAAAAAGGGAAACACAGGCAAATGCAAAAGAACCCTAATTTTGAGTGTGAGAACAAAGCATGGATATGAATCTGTGTGTGTGTGTGTGTGTGTGTGTGTGTATGAGTGTGTCAAACATGGCCACATGAGTATGTCATGAGTCATGTTTTACTTAGAGATAACAGTTAATTAAAGCAGCATTTCTCTAAGTTCCTGACTCCATTTAAATCATCCTATTCCCAACTGGCAAATGTTGACTTGAAATACAACACTAAAATGTTATTCAGTCTATCTAGGAATTTTTAAAATGTATTTCCAAATCTTCTTAAAAAGGCAAAAAAGCAGGAAAGGAAACGTGTACTCATACTAACAGTAAATACAGGAGCAGAATGCAAGGAGTAAAGTAATCCCCTTAACTATTGGGTTCTCCTCTCGGAAAAGACAAGGAGAGAATAGAATGTAATTTCTAAAATGGGTCCTTTACAAAGTCACATTGTGTCGCTTAATGACACATAGTTCCTGATGAGCATTCCAAATTACAAGGTAGTTGTTCAAATAGAATTTAAACCAAGGGCTTCATTGATACGCTTCCTAAAACAAGGGGTTCTTTTAATTAGAAAAGACTATGCTGCTTTCTTTCCTGGCAGCATTTGTAGGGGCTCCCACCAGCATTTTCACAGCAGCCAGTGCTGGAAACACACAGAGATTCTGTGCTTTGTGTAGTTCCCTCACCCTCTACACTCTCCACGTCTATAACCCTTCCAGAGGACAGAGATCAATGAATGTTTTCCCATCAGATTTTAGTCAAGGGAATGCCTCTGTGCTATCTAAAGTACATAAGATACAATACATGTGACCTTATTTTCCCTTTTTATTAGCCTATATCCATATGACATTAGGATGGCTCACTCCATCTTTGTTCACTGTACTCAAAGGAGAGAAAAGATAATTAGCAAACACACTGCTCAGTATCAATTGTACTTTCCACCCTTAATTATATTTGATCATTTTTCTCTGCTGAACACAAAAATGCTGAGGTGCACACATGTGCGTACAGGTGTTGGAATCCTCTACATAATCCACTTCTGTCTACCCAAAGGCTCTCCCTTATTTGAGCCTTTTCAAGGTCTGTAGATTCAAGTATTTTTTATATAACACTGGTAGGTGCTGCTAGTGGTCAAGAACCCACCTGCCAATGCTGGGGACATTAGAGACACCGGTTTTATCTCAGGGTCGGCAAGATTCCCTGGAAGAGGAAATGGCAACCCACTCCAGTATTCTTGCCTGGAAAATCCCATGGAGAGAAGAGCCTGAGGGGCTACTCCCAAGGGTCTCACAGAGTCGGACACCACTGAAGCAGTTTAGCATGCACCCACACACGCGCACATTACTGATAAAGCGGTAATGACTCTGAAATAGCCAGTTATTCTAGTGACAATAATAGAGATCCACATACCCTTCACTCAGTTTTTCTCAATGATAAACTTTTGTAAAAATTATAGTAGAATTCTTACTCATGACCAGGATCCTGACATTGATGCAATTCACCTATCTTACTGAAAAATTTCCCCAGTTTTACTTGCACTCCTGTGTGTGCACAAGTGCATTCAGTTCTATGCAATGTTATCACATGTGTTGATTTACATACCTACCACCATAGTCAAGATACAGAACAGTTCTTTCAAATTAAGAGTTCTTCATTTTTACCCTTTGAAAAGTGCACTCACTTCTTTCCAACCCTACCCCTACATCCAAAAGCCCTGAATATCATATTTTTATTTTCAAAATCACATTTTATTTATAATCATAACTACTAATTTTAATACTATTACTGATGCAATTTCATTTTAAAATAAGTGTGATATAAGTTTTCCTAAAATATGAACAAATTTTTAACAGAATATTATAAGACAGGTGTTATAGGGACATGGAAAATGTATGAAAAAGCAATGAAGTTTAGGAAATGTTGCAGCTGGTGATAATATGAAGATGATGGATGAGGGAGGATGAGGAAGTTACCTCAGTCAGAGCACATGGCATACACTTATGTCAGTATGTGTGACATACATGTTACGTCTATATGACATATATAACATACATGTATGTCTTTATGGAGCTAGAGCAGCAGTGGTTCTCAGACTTTAGCACTTAAATGCTTATTAGAATCACCTGAAAGACATGTTAAATAACGCCACTTGCAGCAACATGGACGGACCTAGAAACTGTCATACTAAGTGAAGTGTGTAAGTCAGACAAAGACAGATACATGACATTGCTTATACATGGAGTCTAAGAAAAAGGTACAAATTAACTCAATTAAAAAACAGAAGTAGAGCCACGGATGTAGAAAACAAATTTATGGATACTAGGGGATAAAGGAGGGTTTAAATCTGGAGATTGGGATTGACATACCCATCACTGTATATAAAATAATTAATAAAAGCACACGGAAGTCTATTCAATATCCTGTAATGGCCTGAATGGGAAAAGAATCTAAAAAAGAAAAGAGTGGATATATATATTAATACATGTATAACTCATTCACTTTGCTGTACACCTGAAGAAAACACAGCATTATAAATCATGTATACGCCAATAAAAAAAATTTTTTTAATGTGTTAAACACTGATTACTAGGCCCTGTTGCCAGGGTGTCTTACTCAATATGTCTGGAGTGAGGTCTCAGAATTTCCATTCCTAAAAGGTTCATAGGTGATGCTAAACTGTTAGTCAAGCTTTGAAGACAGCTGGAACAGAAAGGAGGGCTTATGCTAAACACAGGGCCTGTCAGGTAGAGGTAAAGAACCTTCCTGTCCATGCAGGAAGTGCAAGAGAAGAGGGTTCGATCTTTGGTTTCGATTGATCCCCTGGAGAAAGAAATGGCAACCCGCTCAGTATTCTTGTCTGGAGAATTCCATGGACAAAGGAGCCTGGTGAGTTACAGTCCATATGGGGGCAAAGAGCTGAACACCACTGAGTGACTGAGTACACAGAGTCATTATAGCTTTCAGATCACAAGACCACTTGACTAAAGCAGACTTTAGGAAGAATTATCTAGTGATAACTGAGCTAAAGAGGAGATACTCCAATACTTAATTAGAAGGTAGCTGTGTCGAATGAGATTTATACTGACCAACTCCCTTTCTCACCTTTATTACCTTTTCTGTGTTTTTCCTATGTCTGCTTTCCAATCCGCCCAACCAAAAAACAAACAAACAAACAAAAAACTTTGCAGAGGGAAATATATCCAAACACATATTAACCTAACTTAAAAATCTAGCTTTTGGGTTATTTGAAAACAAAGAAAAATCTTAGCTTATTCTTCATATCAGGTTAAGAATGACTACTGAAATTCCTAGAAAGGATGAAACCTATGGTTTGCAAATGTAGTTTGAATTATAAATATATATTATCTAGTTTAATTGGTACTTGGGGGAACTTGTAGGCTAAGCCTACAAATTCTAAATTTTACATTAGTCCCTTTGCTTTTCCTGACTCTTTTTTACTTTGTCTTTCTTATCTGTTTTCTGTTTTCTTTTTTCTACTGAAGCTGTCAAGTAGACAAGTTTTTTTTTTTTTAAATCAAAAACAATTGTAATTTTAAGGACAAACTAAATTGCAAAAAAACAAAGTTAGAGATGGCACTACTTCAGATTATATTGTAGAGAGGTTATGAAGGTATTCTAAACTGCTAGGTATTAAAGAAGTGACAACCCATTTCACTTTCCCTTATAAATTCAAAGTGCAGCACAAGCATTTGATCCTCTTGTGACTGAGCTCCTATAACATTTCATCTTGTTCAGGATTTCTGAGGGTTCTGGAACACTGATTGGAATCCTAGGTTGTATATCTAATCTGTTACTGAGTTCACATACTGACAAAGAAAACCCTTAATTTCCCCTTGTGCTATTTTTCTGAGAAAAAAAAAATGATCAAAGAAATTAAGATTTATAAAAGGGTATTTATGTCAGAGACAATAGAAAATGAATATAAATTAGATATCACTCAGCAAGAGCTATACTAAAAGTGAAGAAAACACAGGGTACCTCATTATAGAAATAAACTGTACTGTCTGCCTACGGGACTAATAGATCTCTCCATGCTTCCTATAAACTCCAAGCACAAATATCAGACTAGAATATCTTTTTCGAAAGTAGTGTCTCATTTGGATTTTATTTATATAAGTTTCAGAAACCTACATATCTCAAGGTAAAGAAAGACTCAATTTTTCATTGCTGGGTAGGTAAAATGGAAGGCTATCTGAACAGCTAGGACTATTGGGCATAGGAAAACTTAATAGAAACTCAAGTAAAAGTATTGCATTTGGAAGTAGGCAAATCTCACAAGCTTGATTGAGAATGGGAATTGTCTTAATCTGATAATCTCAAATTTGATTTTGGACTTGCAATAATAGTGGACTTTGAATAGTTTTAAGATTTTCTTTAGACATATTTTGAATCGTGTAGAAGGGGTAATTTCAGAAGAGAAAAGAAATAGCAGGACAAGGAAACTAAGTACTAGTTTTAACTCTAATCTGTCTAAATTCTACTATCTTCAAATGCAGAGATACTGATTCACAAATTATGGTCAAATGCTGATTTTCATGCTTCCTTCATGAGGCAAATAGAGTATTTTCAAAGAAGACAGAAACAAAAATACTTATTTCAGCTTTCCCCTTTTTGGTAAACTAAAACAATTTGGTATAATGAGCTAGTTTCTGGGGGGTTTTGCAAATTTTAAAATCAGAACATGAAATCTAGGGATCTGAAACAAGATATAAAGATAAGTGTAAAGACAGGTAGGGGCTTTCTCATAGTTTTCAATTTTCTTTTTTTAATGTAAAAATAGCAACCTATTTTAAAAAGTACTGACAAAATTACTTGTGGGAAAATTGTTTAGCAATATCAGAAAGTACTGAAACATAAAAATGGGGAAAGTAGAAATAACTTATAGTAACATCTCACCAAGAAATAACCACGAGTATTATTAATCTTTTTTGGACATACCATGCAGCTTGTGGGGTCTTAATTCTTTGACAAGGGATCCAACCTGTGCCCTCTGCATTGGGAAAGCAGAGCTTTAACCAATGAATTGCCAGGGAAGGCCCCTAATTCTCAATTCTTTCAAAGAAATGCCTGCATATGGTAAAACTTTATAATTAGCTTATATTGCAGATAAAAACTAATGTCAATATTTTCATTTCCATTAGATTTGTTTGGTTGTCATTAACCCTGCCCTATGAATATACGACTATGTTGTTTTACTGGTATCAGTTTATCACTTCAGTGTCTTTAGGTTTTAATGTGTGCCAGGTTTCGAACACTAGAGTTTGCCACTCTATATTTAAAGGGAAAAAAAAAAACTTTACTCATAATTGTGGTTATTATTCTAATATCATAAAGCACCAAAATATTGTTTATATTTTCCAATTAAACATTAAAATTTATAAAGAGTTGGAGTCCACCACATCAGTTCAGCTCAGTTCAGTTGCTCAGTCATGTCCGACTCTTCACAAGCCCACAAACTGCAGCACGCCAGGTCTCCCTGTCCATCACCAACTCCCGGAGTTCACTCAGACTCACGTCCATCGAGTCAGTGATGCCACCCAGCCATCTCATCCTCTGTTGTCCCCTTCTCCTCCTGCCCCCAATCCCTCCCAGCATCAGAGACTTTTCCAATGAGTCAACTCTTCGCATCAGGTGGCCAAAGTACTGGAATTTCAGCTTTAGCATCATTCCCTCCAAAGAAATCCCAGGGCTGATCTCCTTCAGAATGGACTGGTTAGATCTCCTTGCAGTCCAAGGGACTCTCAAGAGTCTTCTCCAACACCACAGTTCAAAAGCATGAATTCTTCCGCTCTCAGCCTTCTTCACAGTCCAACTCTCACATCTATACATGACCACAGGAAAAACCATAGCCTTGACTAGACGAAACTTTGTTGGCAAAGTAATGTCTCTGCTTTTGAATATGCTATCTAGGTTGGTCATAACTTTTCTTCCAAGGAATAAGTGTCTTTTAATTTCATGGCTGCAGTCACCATCTGCAGTGATTTTGGAACCCCAAAAAATAAAGTCTGACACTGTTTCCACTGTTTCCCCATCTATTTCCCATGAAGTGATGGGACCAGATGCCATGATCTTTGTTTTCTGAATGTTGAGCTTTAAGCCAACTTTTTCACTCTCCACTTTCACTTTCATCAAGAGGCTTTTTAGATCCTCTTCACTCTCTGCCATAAGGGTGGTGTCATCTGCATATCTGAGGTTATTGATATTTCTCCTGGCAATCTTGATTCCAGCTTGTGTTTCTTCCAGTCCATCGTTTCTCATGATGTACTCTGCATATAAGTTAAATAAGCAGGGTGATAATATAAAGCCTTGATGTACTCCTTTTCCTATTTGGAACCAGTCTGTTGTTCCATGTCCAGTTTTAACTGTTGCTTCCTGACCTGCATACAGATTTCTCAAGAGGCAGGTCAAGTCGTCTGGTATTCTCATCTCTTTCAGAATTTTCCACAGTTTATTGTGATCCACATAGTCAAAGGCTTTGGCATAGTCAATAAAGCCAAAATAGATGTTTTTCTGGAACTCTCTTGCTTTTTCCATGATCCAGCAGATATTGGCAATTTGATCTTTGAGTTCACCACATCAGTTCAGTCGCTCAGTCGTGTCCAACTCTTTGAGACCCCATGAATCGCAGCACGCCAGGCCTCCTTATCCATCAACAACTCCCAGAGTTCACTCAGACTCACGTCCATCGAGTCAGTGATGCCATCCAGCCATCTCATCCTCTGTCGTCCCCTTCTCCTCCTGCCCCCAATCCCTCCCAGCATCAGAGTGTTTTCCAATGAGTCAACTCTTTGCATGAGGTGGCCAAAGTCCTGGAGTTTCAGCTTTAGCATCATTCCTTCCAAAGAAATCCCAGGGCTTATCTCCTTTAGAATGGACTGGTTAGATCTCCTTGCAGTCCAAAGGACTCTCAAGAGTCTTCTCCAACACCACAGTTCAAAAGCATCAATTCTTCGGCACTCAGCCTTCTTCACAGTCCAACTCTCACATCCATACATGACCACAGGAAAAACCATAGCCTTGACTAGCCGGACCTTTGTTGGCAAAGTAATGTCTCTGCTTTTGAATATGCTATCTAGGTTGGTCATAACTTTCCTTCCAAGGAGTAAGTGACTTTTAATTTCATGGCTGCCGTCACCATCTATAGTGATTTTGGAGCCCAGAAAAGTAAGTTCACCACATAGATAGGCCTAAATTTTTAATGCAGGATCCTACTATATCAGTTCAGTTCAGTTCAGTCACTCAGTCCTGTCTGACTCTTTGAGACCCTATGGACTAGGAAAGACAGGCCTCACTGTCCACCAACTCCCAGAGTTTACTCAAACTCATGTCCATCGAGTCAGTGATGCCATCCAACCATCTCATCCTCTGCCATCCCCTTCTCCTCCTGCCTTCAATCTTTCCCAGCATCAGGGTCTTTTCAAATGAGTCAGTTCTTCCCATTAGGTGGCCAAAGTATTGGAGTTTCAACTTCAGAATCAGTCCTTCCAATGAATATTCAAGACCTATTTCCTTTTGGAGGAACTGGTTGGATCTCCTTGCAGTCCAAGGGACTCTCAAGAATCTTCTGCAACACAACAGTTCAAAAGCATACATTCTTCAGGGCTCAGCTTTCTTTATAGTCCAGCTCTCACATCCATACATGACTACTGGAAAAATCATAGCTTGACTAGATGGACCTTTGTTGGCAAAGTAATATCTCTGCTTTTCAATATGCTATCAAGGTTGGTCATAACTTTTCTTCCAAGGAGCAAGCGTCTTTGAATTTCATGGCTATAGACACAATCTGCAGTGATTTTGGAGGCTAAGAAAATAAAGTTTCTCACTGTTTCCCCATCTATTTGCCATGAAGAGATGGGACTGGATTCCATGACCTTAGTTTTCTGAATGTTGAGCTTTAAGCGAACTTTTCCACTCTCCTCTTTCACTTTCAAGAGGCTCTTTAGTTCTTTGCTTTCTGCCATAAGGGTGGTGGCATCTGCATATATGACGTTATTGATATTTCTTCCAGCAAACTTGATTCCAGCTTGTGCTTCATCCAGTCCAGCATTTCTCATTATGTACACTGCATATAAGCTAAATAAGCAGGGTGACACTATACACCCTTGACGTACTCCTTTCCTGATTGGGAACCAGTCTGTTGGTCCATGTCTGATTGTAACAGTTGCTTCTTGACCTGCATACAGATTTCTCAGGAGGCAGGTCGGGTGTTCTGGTATTACCATCTCTTTCAGAATTTTCCACAGTTTGTTGTGATCCAACCAGTCAAAGGCTTTGGCATAGTCAATAAACCAGAAGTAGATGTTTTTTCTGGAATTCTCTTGGTTTTTCGATGATCCAGCAGATGTTGGCAATTTGATCTCCAGTTCTGCCTTTTCTAAATCCAACTTGAACATCTGGAACTTCACAATTCACATACTCTTGAAGCCTGGCTTGGAGAATTTTGAGCTTTACTTTGCTAGCATGTGAGGTGAGTGCAATTGTGAGGTAGTTTGAGCATTCTTTGGCATTGCCTTTCTTTGGGATTGGAATGAAAACTGACCTTTTCCAGTCCTGTGGCCACTGCTGAGTTTTTCAAATTTGCTGGCATATTGAGTGCACTTTCACAGTATCATCTTTGAGGATTTGAAATAGCTCAACTGGAATTCCATCACCTCCACTACCTTTGTTCATAGTGATGCTTTCTAAGGCCCACTTGACTTCACATTCCAGGATGTCTGGCTCTAGGTGAGTAATCACACCATCATGATTATCTGGGTTGTGAAGATCTTTTTTGTACAGTTCTTCTGTTTATTCCTGCCACCTCTTCTTAATATCTTCTACTTCTGTTAGGTCCTTGTCATCTGTCCTTTATTGTGCCCTTCTTTGCATAAAAAGTTTCTTGCTATCTCTAATTTTCTTGAAGAGATCTCTAGTCTTTCCCATTGTATTGTTTTCCTGTTTCTTTGTATTGATCACTGAGAAAGGCTTTCTTATCTCTCCTTGCTATTATTTGGAACTCTGCATTCAAATGGGTATATCTTTCCTTTTCCCCTTTGATTTTTGCTTTTCTTCTTTTCATAGCTGTTTGTAAGGCCTCTTCAAACAACCATTTTGCCTTTTTGCATTTCTTTTTCTTTGGGATGATCTTGATCACTGCCTCCTGTACAATGTCACAAACCTCCATCCATAGTTCTTCAGGCACTCTGTCTATCAGATCTATTCCCTTGAATCTATTTGTCATTTCCACTGTATAGTCATAAGGAATTTGATTTAGGTCATACCTTAATTGTCTATTGGTTTTACCTACTGTCTTCAATTTGAGTCTGAATTTAGTAATAAGAAGTTCATGACCCAAGCCACAGTCAGCTCCTGGTTTTGTTTTTGTTGACTGTATAGAGCTTCTCCATCTTTGGCTGCAAAGAACATAATCAATCTGATTTCAGTATTGACCATCTGGTGATGTCCATGTGTAGAGTCATCTCTTATGTTTTTAAAAAAGTGTGTTTGCTATGACCAGTGTGTTCTCTTGACAATACTCTGTTAGCCTTTGGCCTGCTTCATTCTGTACTCCAAGGCCAAATTTGCCCATTATTCCAGGTGTTTCTTGACTTCCTTCTTTTGCATTCCAGTCCCCTATAATGAAAATGTCATCTTTTGGGGTGTTCTTGAAGGTCTTGTAGGTCTTCATAGAACCTTCTACTTCAGCTTCTTCAGCATTATTGGTCGGCACATAGTCTTGGATTACTGTGATATTGAATGGTTTGCCTTGGAAGTGAACAGTGATCATTCTGTCATTTTTGAGCATGTATCCAAGTACTGCATTTTGGACTTTTTTGTTGACTATGATGGCTGCTCCATTTCTTCTAAGTGATTCTTGCCCACAGTAATAGATATAATGATCATCTGAGTTAACATACTCAAGTGATAGAAGGCCCAATTCTCTGGGAATAGGGGCATAGACATCTTTCTGGCTACTTCCTACTGAACTGGGATGATGAGGGGCATTGAGCCTCCCCCTCTTGCTAATCTCAAGCCTCAGAATCCTTATAGTTCTGCCCATCTAAGGGTGAGTGATATTTTCTGTGATCAGCTGTAGTTTTATATATATCCTTGTGGAACTGGCACTGCATGTTGTAGCTTGTTGACCTGGACAGAGACAAAATGGATTAGACAATTGAGAATACATGGGGCAAACACAAGCAGCATCAATATGGTGATAACACAAACCAGTAAGGGCATTAGCCAACTCCAAATTCCCCCTCACCTGGAGAATACCCCAAAGAGAGACTGTAGCGACCAAGAGATCTTTTCAGTTCATTCTTTGAAATCCTGTAGGGTATGAATTTTTTTTCTTGAGGACTGTGACACTTTTCTTAACTTAGCTGGAGGTATTTAGCCAGAAAAAACACATCTCACTCAAGATGGCTCAAGTCTCTCCTTGTTCAGGGATCAGGAGATCTATCTCCTGTCTGTTTTGGAGTACAACCCCTGCCAAGTTGTGTGGCTCTTTAGAGCTTCCTGAAAAGTTGTATCCCCAGAAACTTAATTTTAGGGGTGTTCATTAGAATGGCACTCATTCGTAGTTCTAAGTAGGTATCTGAGATCCCCAGGGGCTCACAGATGTATTGAGTATCCTCTTCTGTTTCTTCTATGGCTTGACTCATTAGTAGTGAATCCAGGAGTCATGCCCTGGTACCTTTACTGCTGTAGGGATAGAAAATATTACAGGGTAGGGACCTGTGGGCTGAAGTTGAGCCTTTGGGGACCCACCTTTCCACACTTTAATTAGGACTTGAGTTCCTAGAGCATATAGTGGTGACTCTTTAGAATCTTTTGGGTCCTGGTTGACAACCCACAAGTGTATATCCTGTTGGAATTGCCCAATAGCCATGGTATAATACTGGAAGGTCTGAGCCTCTGGATCTAGGAAGAAGTCATTGACATAAACAAAAGGTCTCCCATAAAGCATCTCATAAGGACTAAGACCAACCTGTTCCTTAGGGACAATACGGGTACAAAGGAGAGCTATTGGTAAAGCCTCATTCCATCCCAGGAAGGTCTCCTGGGTTATGTTTTTTATTGCTGATTCTAGGAATTGGTTGGCTCTTTCTACTGTTCCTGAAGACTGAGACCTCCAGGCACAATAGAGATAATAAGTAATGCCCAATGCTTTAGAGACTCTTTGGATGACCTTAGAAGTAAATGATGTCCCATTGTCACTTTGTAATGACCTAGACAGACCAAATCTCAGAATGATTTCATGGAGCAGTTTTTTTTACCATCTCCCCAGCCTTCTCAGTCCAGGTGGGAAAGCCTTCAAACCATCCTGTGAATGTATCTATCATGACTAATAGGTATTTATATCCTTGAGAAACTGGCATCTAGGTGAAGTCCATCTGCCAGTCCTCTCCTGGGTAGGTTTCATGTCGTTGGGCCAGTTGGGGTTTTCGAGCTCCTTGGGGGTTGTTTAACTGGCAAGTGAGACAAGAGGAGACCACTTGTCTTATAGTCATTTGGAGGCCTGTTCCTCTGAAGGACCTTTCTAGTAATCTTTGGAGGGCCTTTTCCCCTAGATGAGTGGTGTCATGTAAGGAGTTAACCAAATTCCATTGGAGGTTCCCAGGCAGAAAAAGGAGTCCTTCCTTTTGGAACCACCCCATACGATCTTTTTGAAAGCCCTCACTCTCAGCTTTAAGAGTCTCATCTTCAGTATATGAAGGAGTTTCTGGCAAATTAGTCTGTGGAACTAAGGTGGCAACCCCTATTAGGTCATTGCTCTGTGATGCTGCTCTCATAGCTGCCTGATCAGCTGCTTGGTTTGCTAGTGCCACTTTCGTGCTCCCTTTTTGGTGTCCTTTGCCATGGGAGACTGAAACCTCAGGGGGCAGATGGGCTTCCTCCCAAAGCCTAAGGATTCGGTCACCATATTTGACTGGGGGCCTTGAGGTGGTCAAGTGGCCTCTTTCTTTCCGAATAGCAGCATGTACATTTAGCACCAGAAAGGCATATTTGGAGTCAGTGTAAATGGCTAGTCTTCTTCCTTCTCCAAGCTCTACAGTTCGAGTCAGGGCTATGAACTAAGCTAATTCCAAAAGTTTAGCCTCTTTGGTCTCAAAATTAGAGACTACTGCATATCTGGCTTTTCCTTTTCCATCCAAGTCAAAGCTGCTTGCATAGTGTACCAGAATTCCTCAGAACTGGTCAGAGGATCTTCCAACAATCCCTCTTGGGGGTTTGTCCAGTGGTCCAAGGTTTCTAGACCAGAGTGAAAGGGGAGAGAGCCCTCGGGGGTAGGCAGAAGGGTGGCAGGGTTAAGAACCTCACAAGGAGATATAGTCAGGCCTGGATTTTCTATCAGCACTACTTGATATCTGAGGATTCTTTGATCAGATATACATTAATGGCCCCTCCCATTTTGGAGTTGTTACACTTGATGGCTGGTAAAAATAGTTAGTTTGCCCCCAAAAGAGAATTTTAAAGCATCTTCTATCAGGATTGCAATAGCTGCAAGATTTCGAAGGCAAGGAGGCCAGCCTCGGGTGGTTGGGTTGAGCCTCTTATATAAGTAAGCTGCAGGCTGCAGCTCAGGTCCCAACCTTTGAGTTAACACTACCACGGCTATTCTTTCTTTTTCACGAACATAAATTTGGAATGCTTTTTCTGGGTCTGGCAACCTTAAGGAAAGTGCTTAAGTTAAGGCTTGTTTTAGTGTAGCCTCTGCCCTCTTTGGAGAAGGCACTGGCAACCCACTCCAGTACTCTTGCCTGGAAAATCCCATGGATGGAGGACCCTGGCAGGCTGCAGTCCATGGGGTTGCACAGAGTCGGACACGATTGAGCGACTTCACTTTCACCTTTCCTTTCATGCATTGGAGAAGGAAATGGCAACCCACTCCAGTGTTCTCGCCTGGAGAATCCCAAGGACAGGGAAGCCTGGTGGGCTGCCGTCTGTGGCATCGCACAGAGTCGGACACAACTAAAGTGACTTAGCAGCAGCAGGTGCCTTCTTTTGAGGAGTTACTCACAATGGGGCTGAATCACCCCATCCCTTCAAGCTTTCATATAAGGGCTGGGCAATTAAACCATAGTTGGTTATCCAGACTCTACAATAACCAGTTAGCCCCAGGAAAGCTCGGAACTGTTTTCTTGCTTAGGGGAAGGCAACTGAAGGATTCCTTGTACTCCATCAGAGGGATAGCTTTCTGGACCCGTGTGTAATCTGAACTTCCAGGTAAGTGACCTTTGTCTCGACCATCTGTGCCTTAGCACGGGAGACTTTATATCCCCTCTCTGCCAAAAATTTAGAACCCAAATTGCATTTTGTTGGGCATTTTTCTCATGTGAAGAGCAGATTAGTAGGTCATATACATATTGTAATATTTTCCCATTAGGTCCCAAGTCCAGACCTAGGAGATCCTAGCTAGGATCCTGCACAAACAGGTGGGGGCTATCTCTGAACCCTTGAGATAATGCTGTCCAACTCACCTGTTGGTGTTTTTCTCCTGGAGCCTCTCACTCGAAGGCAAAAAGATGTTGGGATTCTTTAGCCAATGGTATGCAAAACAATGCATCTTCGAGATCCAGGACTATAAACCACTTGGCAGTGGGCGTGATTTCTCCCAAGATTACATAGGGATAGGGTACTGTGGGATGGAGGGGGAGTACAGCTTCATTAACGATCTGGAGACCTTAAACCATTCACCAGGTTCCATCCTTTTTCTTTACAAAGAGTATCGGGGTGTTACATGGCGAATTGGTGGAGACCAATAGCCCACAGTCAAGGAATTTATTTACTAGAAGCTGTAATCCTTCCTGAGTTTCTCTTCTGAGGGGGTATCATTTCCGGTTAGGAAACTGAGTAGGGTCCCGGGAGACAGTGACGACCAGTTCAGCTTGGTGGGCTCATCCAGGAGTCCCCTGGTCCCACACCTGGGGGTTAATTTTGTCCTCCCATAGTTTTTGGTCCCTCTCTATTGGAGAGGGTGTAATGGGTTTCTCAGTAGTAACCAGAAGCTGTAGGGCTCTAGGGGCTGAAAAACTTCCCATCACAAGGGTGGTCCCCAGTTTAGTGAGTATATCTCTTCCCAATAAGGGAGTAGGACACTGGTGGGAAAATATGTGTCCATCCCAGCAACAAAGAAGTGCTTGTGTGAATCTTTCAGTAATTGTTTTTCCGATAGCACCCAAAATGCTACAGGTTTGGGAGGAGAATGCTATTGAGTAGGAGGTCAGGACAAAGTAGGTAGCCCCTCTGTCAACCAAGAAATTCTTGGACCTACCTGCCACATCCAGTTGCATCCTTGGCTCCAGCCTCATGATAGTTATCTGTGATGGGTGGGATGGTTGGAGTGGGCCACTTCATTCCTGTTGAACCATCATGAGGGAAGGCTGGGCACTTGACCTTGAGGCTTTTGGGTCCCAAGGGCAGAGTGCCACCCAATATCCCAATTGATGGTATTAGTAGCAAACCATTTTAGGAGACCTGTCACAGTCTTTGGCCCAATGCCCTGCCTGTCTACAGATTAGGCATTTGCCCTGGGCCTTGTCCTTCAAGGACTCGGGGTTTCCATAGGGCTTCCCTGGAGGGCAGCCAGCATCAGGGCATGCCTTGTCTCTTTCCTTTTCTCCCTTTCCTGGAACTTGGCCTCCCTCTCCTGTTCTCTGTTATAAAAGGGATTGATGGCTCTCTGGACCATCTCTTCTATAGAGGCAGCAGAGTCCTGCTGCTGTAGCTGTTGCAATTTTATCCTGATGTCTGATGTGCATTGGAACAGGAATTTGTCCTTTAAAATCACCTGTCCCTCGTAAGAGTCTAGAATGGTAAGTTCAGATTGGTAAACTTTTGGAGGGCCTCTTCTAACCTTTCCAGAAAGGCATTGGGGTTCTTGCTGGACTCCTAAGTTATTTCTGACACCTGGGCACAGCTGATTACTTTTTGCTGGGCTTCTTTCAGTCCTGCCTTCACACAGATCAGAAAATGATCCCTTTCCCAGATGTGCTCAGTGTCATTATAATTCCAATTAGGATCTGAGGAAGGGACTGCAATTTCCCCTACTGGGTATTTATTGTTTGACATGTGAAGCCCCGTAGCATACCTTTGGACTTCCTTTAAGACTCTATCATGCTCAGGGTCAGATAAAGTTTGACTAAATATGACCATGATGTCTTTCCATGTCAAATCAAAGACCAAGGTAATGTGTTGGAATGTATCGATATATTTGCCTGGATTATCTGCATAGCTTCCCAGGTCTTGTTTGATCTGTCTTAGTTCTAAGAGGGAGAAGGACTTATGGACCCGGGTTGGTCTGAATTCTTCTCCAGTTCCCACTAAGGGACATACTTGAGTTGGCTTCTGTGGAGGGGGCACTTCCAGATATGGGGGCAGGACTGGATACAAGGAAGGAGCACCAGGCAACTTGGGAGCCATGGGAGGTGAGCCTTCAAGGGAGGTCCCTTCTCTTGGTTGTCTGTGCCTAGCGCCATTTGCCTAGGCTCACTTTTAGAGCATACAACAATCCCAAACTTAAGACAGAGTTACTTCATATCTCTTAGTTGGAAGAAAATTTAGACATAGGGGATCTCTGTCCATTTCCTTTGTCTTTTGTATAATAAGTCTAGCTGTAGGATGGTATTGTGATTTAAATGCCTATCCTCAGGCCAGTGTTCCTGGTCCTCCAGAGGATATCGTGGCCATGCAGTGGCACAAAAGAATTTTAAGCGACTTCTCCTTAGAGTTAGAGGATCAAACAGCTTCCAGTTATCAAGGATGCATCTCAAAGGCATCTGTCAGGAAGTGGATTGGTTATTTCCCATCTGAAAGACAGTGATGACAAGGAGGGAAAGAAAACAGAGAAAACTAATAGGCCTCCTTCAATTTCCGTGGGCGGACTTCCTTAGGGGTGAGGCTTTTTGAAGCTTATCCTACCCAGTACTGTTGCAACCTGAGAACCAGCTGTCCCTGGGTCAGAGTGCAGATCCCCAGCCAAGTTGAGGCATGACAGCCTCATGGAGATCCAATCCCCGAGCAGGTCAAGGCATGTCGACCTCTGGAACCCCTGGACTGGTGGATCCCCAAGGACGTTGAGGCATGACAACCTTTCTAGGACAATATCCCTAGGCAGGTAGAGGCAGGTCTACCTCCTGGGACCCCTGGACTGGAGTTGGGTGTCCCCTAGGTCTCCAGTATGACCAGTGCTGGGTAGGATTAAGGGGTTGTAATTTGAACTCATAGTTTGTTTACCACAGATGGGAATAGATATCATTATGTAAAGCAATCCAAGCCTGTTCCCTGAGACTGGGAACCCGGTGAAGCAGCCATAAGCCTTAGCTCTTACTGTCCTAAGGGAATGTAAGTCACTGATTTCCCCACCTAGTCCTCCATAAGAGCAGGTCTCCAATGGTAAGCATTTTGTTGTCATAGGCCCACTTTACGTAATAGCAGAAGTAATGACAAAGGAGTGGGTTACCTGGTCCAGTTAGGGGCTTTTAGAGTATTTTAATATTAAGCAGGGTGGAGCAATGTTGCCTACAAGGGGGCAGGGTCCTGGTTGTAGGAGTTAGTTAGTGGCTTAAGAACAAATTGGTAAGAGGCAACAGACCAGATGTTCTGTAAAAGTGGAGTAATGATTTGATCCCAGGGTATGTTTGTAACTTTACAAGAAGGGTGGTAAGGATTTGGGCCCAAATGGCCTGCAGAGCTTACTCCCAGAGTGGCAAACATTATCCCTGGCAGCCTGATTGCCCTTGAAGGGATGCCAACAGATGAACTTCTAGCAGGCACTGTGTGCCTGTCACCCACCTTCGGGTCCACTTAGAGATATTGTTGCACATGTTTCAGGAAACATGGAAAATGAAGGCCTGAATATCTAGAGGGATTGGATATTATACAGTATTCCCTCCCAAGGGCCAGCTATTTTCTAGTTGTCCCTCCAGAAGATTGTAGAGGCAACGCTGTGGGCCTGGAGAGGGCTCAGGAAAGGAGCATGAAAGAGGAAGGAAGAGGGCAGGGCACAACTTTTGAAAGAATGATATAGCCCAAGGGCATAGCATAAACTGATTAAAATCAAATGGATCCAAGATGACAAGTCAGATTCAACTAAACCTTGATCCCCAATCTGCAAGCTCCACTCCAGTGTTCTTGCCTGGAGAATCCCAGGGACGGCGGAGCCTGGTGGGCTGCCATCTATGGGATCGCAGAGTTGGACACGACTGAAGGGACTTAGCAGTAGCAGCAGCAGAGGTAGCAGGACAGTTCCAAGGCACTGCCAAAAGACAGAGGAGTGGGTGGTTCCCCAGTGGTTGGGATGTTCCTTTCGCTCATTAGCATATGAATTCACCCAGCTGGAAAAAAAACTAGCCACACCACATTCCATGGCCAGTGCCCTCTCCTCTGCGATGGCCCACACCTTGTGGAGTGTGATTCTCTCTGAATCCAAACAAATCCACCTGTTACCTATCACTGTGTATCTAACTGAATTTTTCAATGAGACATCAGAGCCTGAGCTTCATTAGGTCCTGAAGACAGGCACTATGGTTTTAGGCTCGGCTCAAGCCCCAGAGAGAGGAGCTGAAGGACAGGAAGAAAAAGCAGTGGAGGAAAAAAAAAAAAACGTGCTGAGGAATCCTCATCATAACCTGCCAGAAAATCTGCTAAATACCTGACCAGTTCTCACAGTTTTCATAGGCCTGATCCTTGGCATAAAGAAGATTAAGGACAGAAGAACCCCCAACAGTTTAGGTAACAGCTACTAGAGCACAGAGGATAGTGGAGCCTTCAGGACACACTGGGGAGTAGCCACTGCCAGAGTCCCTCAGTTGCACCCACTGCTGCTCACCTGTTCATGGGGTGTTCGAGGAAACAAGAAATGAGAGATTGTAAAGGAATTAAGATTTTGTTAGACATATGTTCTTCCAGCCATAGGAGTGAGGACCTTCTACCTTAATCGGAGGTCTTCTGGAATCTGAGACTGAGCCGTGTGAGCTTTCTGCAGAGTTTGTTTTTCACTGTCCGGGTTTCCAGTATTCTGGGCTTCTTGTCATTTCCCCTGCACTGGGTTTTCTCCATATTTAGTTTCCACCATGGGGTCTTTTGTCAAATTGGGCTCCTGTGCTTAGCCTCCTCCTTGAGGGGGCCTTGCCGAGGTTGTTTTGTTGTAGCCACGTGTTCCAGGAAACAAATTCACTCAGAAGGACAATGCAGATAGTGGAGTGCAGTTTATTACACCGGCGGGCCCAAGGCAGAGTCTCCTCTTGGCCAAGGACCCCGACCAGCATTTGTGAAAATCTTTTATACCCCATGTGTACGTATCTGAACCCACCACTTCAAATTCCTTGAGACTTACATAAACCAAGGAAAATACAATCACAATAATCCCCATCATTCACGTGCTATGCACTCATGTGCTCAAACAGTCAAACAATTAGCCAATAATCAATAAACCCGAGGTTACACTCCGATAGATACAGACAAATTTATGGCCTGTCTGGAGGAAGGGGTGATTAAGTGTATGTTTTCTCTTAGGCGATGAGTAACCTAGATACGATCTTCAAGGTTCCCCTGTCTGGAGGGGGTCTTATCCTTCTGTTGTTGTTTTCATAGGCACTAAACACAGGAGAAGGCAATGGCACCCCACTCCAGTACTCTTGCCTGGCAAATCCCATGGACAGAGGAGCCTGGTAGGCTGCAGTCCATGGGGTTGCTAGGAGTCAGACACGACTGAGCAACTTCACTTTCACTTTTCACTTTCATGCATTGGAGAAGGAAATGGCAACCCACTCCAGTGTTCTTGCCTGGAGAATCCCAGGGACGGGGGAGCCTGGTGGGCTGCCATCTATGGGGTCGCACAGAGTCGGACACGACTGAAGCGGGTTAGCAGTAGCAGCAGCAAACACAGAGTTCAGAGTCCTTTGGAAAGGTGGCCAAGCATGATCAGCATGAACAGGCCTACGACGGAGTCCAGGCCCTATGAATTCCTTCTTCAGTTTCAGCCAGGTTAAATCTGCGTCACAGCACCATGAATGTAGTGGGAGTTTGCAATTTCCTCAGTTCTGTCTCATCACAACAAAAATTTGAAGTGATGGACTAGCATTAAAGCTCTTGGACAGACCAGTGTTACAGCTCTGTGTAATAGCTCAATTTTATTTAGAAAGTAAAAGAAAATACATCCTTACCATAAGGGCATGCTGACTCAAAAGATGCAAAGAGAAGAGAGGCCTTGGCCCAATTTTGGCTCCTCTTTTTATATGTTTTTTCTCCTCCCCTTGGGCCTGTCCTATGTAAATTGGGCTAGCCAGGAGTGCAGTTTGTTTTACCTGAGGTCCTCACTCAGACCTTTGTTTGTTCTATTTTCGTGGGCTTTTCCCTTATCTTTTAGCCACCATCATTCTGGATTCCTTTTTCCTATTCTAACTATCTAACAAAATCACCCCCAAATAGTGACTTTAAACAATATCATCCATTTTGCTCACAGATCTGAGGTGAGAGGGCTCAGCTAGGCAATTGTTTCTTGGGATCACATTGAGTTTTAATTAAATGGTGGTTGGGGTAGGGTCTTCTTTGGAGGTTCCTTCGCTAACACTCCTCATGACTGGGCTAGGAAGATGAAAACAGCTGTGGCTCTATAGCCCTTCTTTCTGTCTCTATATGGTCTCACCATGGCTCTATTTATATTGGTGGTTTCAGAAGCTGCTTCCATGTGTAGTATTTTATAGAGAACAGTATACACACGAGACAGCAGCTCTATACTGGCCTCATCCAAAGGAGTAACACAACATTTTTCTCCCCGCTAGAAAATGGCTTTTTTTTTTTTTTTTAAAACAACTTCATTTCCTGTCCCTAGAATGACCAGCGTGGAGGAAAGGCAAGCATAAATGAGAATGACTATTTGTCATCATCTCAAGCATTTCCTTGAAAGGCCTTGGGGACAAAGTTAAAGTTTCCCAGAGTACAAAGAAGCCAGGAGGTCAAGCATTTACACAGGTTTTATATTCAGCTTCTTACACAGTTTTACCCTGAGGTCTTCTTTAAATTCATATTCTCAAACAGAATTGCAAGACTATAGTTACAAATAGACCACAGAATGAAGCCAGTCCACAGTACCAAAGTCAGACACAGCTGTGAACATGTTATTGGAGGCAGGCATTACAGCCTGGATTATGATGCTAAAAAAACAATAAAACAACAAGCAAAATAACCAACCAAGCCAAAATATAAGCAACAAACAGGCTACGTGCACCCTACTGAAAAACTTGCACTACTGGAGAGACCAACTCTGTCTTCATCAGCAAATCACTGTATCAAAAGTTGCCAGCCTTCTCTAGTGCCAGCCCACATCAGACAAGATACTTTTTAACTTACAAAAGATACAAGTAGAAGGGCAGGATATTTCCCCAAAGGATGTGTGAGCTCTGCTGAAAGATATAGGTTTTCCAATGTTCCAAGGAAGATATGAGAAATAGATGGCACAAAAAGGCTAAGATCTTCCTCTTTTCTGGCCAACTTTAATTTTTGTACCACCCTTCTAAACAAGCAGCAATGTAGATTTTTTACCTCTTGGTTAAATTTATCCTTTTTTGACGCTACTATAAGCAGGATGGTTTTATTATTTTCTGGTACTTGTTCACTGTTAATATATAGAAATGAATTTTCCTAAACCAGATTGATTTATGTACATACATATGGCTAGGCTATGCATATATATGTGTCAGTCACTCATTAGTGTCTGACTCTATGCCATCCCACAGAATGTAGCCTGCCAGGCTCCTCTGTCCATGGGACTTTTCAGACAAGAATACTGGAGCAGGGTGCCATTTTTCTTCTATAGTATCCAGATATTCAATCAAACGCTATTAGAGATGTTGCTATAAAGGTCTTTTGTAGATGTGCTTAACATCTACAATTAATCAACCTCAAGTAAAGGAGATTGTTCTTGACGATGTTGGTGAGACTCATCAAGTCAGTTCAAAGGCCTTAAGAACAAAACTGAGGTTTTCCTGAAAACAGAATAAATTCCTCCTTAGGAGTGCTGCTTCAGATCCTGTCCCAGAATTTCCAGATTGTTTGTCTACAGATTTCAAACTTGCCAACCCCTTCTAATAGCTTAAAAGCTTTGCTTTGAAACAAATCTCTACCTCTATCTTTATGTATCTATACAGCCTACTGGTTCTGTTTGTCTGGTAAAACTTGACCAATAGAATTGGTAATAGAGTGGTCATATAATTTATCATCCAAACTGGTTCAATTTTGAGTGTGAAATTAATAATCATGCCAGGAAACTGGTATACACCAGACCTCTACCAGACAAACCATGATAAAGTATTCCCCCCAGGTAAAATACATCTTATTCATCCAGAGCTATCATTCCAGCTGAGAAAAGAGGTGTTTCTGGTTTTGTTTTATTTTATGTGAACCTAGTTAGTTATCAAAAGTGTTTTGAACTAAGGTAAAGAATAAATCACTATATAATTTGGAAAGAAACCACCTATTGGCATTATAGAAAGGATTTTCCCCTCTTTTGACATTTGTAAAGGTCAAAAGTTTGGAATCCTACAATTACACTACATTTGAAAAGTGATGAATCAAACAATAAATCAGAATCTACCAAAATAATAGCAGGCATTTAGCCCTGATGGACAGCCTTGATGCATTTGTGCAATTATCCAAGTTTAACCCTCCTCATTCCTGCCCTATTCAATTTTTTTTTTATTTCTGACATAGATAGGTTTTACATGACTACTAACTGGCTGAGAACCAAGAAAAAAATGATTTTTTGAAACTGAATGTTGTTAGAGCTTCTATTTAATCTGTATTTGTGTCAGATTGTCAACTGTAAATAACTCTGGCAACTGGGGAATCTAGTCTATCATTGCCAATCAAATCTGTATCTACATCTTCTTTGTTTTTGAAAACTAGAGAATGTGACTCCAGAGTCTTATTTTGGCTCTCAGATGAATTTGACAAAGAATGAGTTACATTCATGGCTAGGATCTCTCAATTTCTAACTCCCTTTGCCATACTGATGAAAGTTGTAGCTTGGCATATTGTTAATAGTATCGCTAAAATGTCTGATAATAATACTGGAAATTCATGAATGCTAGATAATTTTAGCTTCATGTGAAGTTTACAGGAAACCTATTCCAATATTCTGGAACATATCAATTAATATAATTGACCATTTAATGAAGTAAAAAAGTCATACTGTAGACACTGTCTTCACACTTGCTCCTCCATGTATACATCCTACACTATGGGACCTTAATGATTGATTGACATAGAATCTCTTCTCATGAGAATTTTTGGAAGGAAGCATAAATACCAAAAAGGTAGAGACAGACAGACACAGAGAGGGAGAGAGACAAGCAGACCTAGAGAGAGAGAGTGATAAAGAGTTGTACAATTTATATAAGAAATTAAGTTTGCATTTTATAAGTAAATTTCAATGCAAAAGACTTTAATTAAATGCCAAGTAACAGAAAATACCACCAAATATATTTTAGAGTAACTCTTTCTAGTAAAGGAATAATAGCATATTTAACTAGCAGATTTGGCTTCCCTGGCGGCTTAGACGGTAAAGAACCCGCCTGCAATGTGGAAGACCTGGGTTCAATCCCTGGGTTGGGAAGATCCCCTCTAGGAGAGCATGACAACCCACTCCAGTATTCTTGCCTGGAGACTCCCCATGGACAGAGAAACTATAGTCCATGGGGTCGCAAAGAGTGGACATGACTGAGGAACTAAGCACAGCACTAATAGATTAGTTAATATTAAATAGACACACAGCTAGTGACATTTTAAAATCCCTTTATACTTTTAGCATATATTTGTACATATTTTCTAACATATTCTTTCATCTGGTCACATTGGGAATTTTTATACTGAGACACCAAGTTCACATGTACTGCTGCTGCTGCTGTGGCTAAGTCACTTCAGTCGTGTCTGACTCTGTGCGAGCCCATAGATGGCAGCCCACCAGGCTCCCCCGTCCCTGGGATTCTCTAGGCAAGAACACTGGAGTGGGTTGCCATTTCCTTCTCCAATGCATGAAAGTAAAAAGTGAAAGTGAAGTCGCTCAGTCGTGTCTGACTCCTAGCGACCCCATGGACTGCAGCCTACCAGGCTCCTCCGTCCATGGGATTTTCCAGGCAAGAGTACTGGAGTGGGGTGCCATTTCCTTCTCTGTCACATGTACTAATTGAGTCTAAATAACATTGACAGAATCTTAAGACGTGATACAGAGCTGTGCTATTTTCAGATTATTAATGAAATACCAAAAATTTAAGAGAGTGCTCTTGTTGATCAATAGAATTATCAATTGTGTAAAAATTCCAACTCAAGGGAAAAAAAACAAAAGGCAATGAACGAGATGCCAGTCCAGGTTCAATGCACGATACTGGATGCTTGGGGCTAGTGCACTGGGATGACCCAGAGGGATGGTATGGGGAGGGAGGAGGGAGGAGGGTTCAGGATGGGGAAAACATGTATACCTGTGGCGGATTCATTTTGATATTTGGCAAAACTAATACAATTATGTAAAGTTTAAAAATAAAATTAAATTTAAAAAAAGGCAATGAAATTATAAGACAATATCAGGCAAAAGAGAATTTGAAGATAATTTGATTTAAATTTTATTAGAACTAAAGTAATCTTATCACATGGACATTAATTTGTTGATTAGCACTAACATAGGAACTTAGGGGTGATTTCCTGCTTTTAATGTTTGCAACTACTATATACATATAAAATTATTGATTCATCCATGGCTCTACATGGCAAGTTAAACAACTAAGGATTAGAGATAGTTTATTCTTGACCTATGACCATCCTCCAGCTGTGTGATATTTGGCGAGTAATCAAAATCTCTGAGTCTCATCATTCTCAACTCTAAAGCAAATATTTAACTCTGCATTTTCCATGTTTCCAATATTTAAAAACTATGTCCAAAGAGCACCTAATGGTTTGAACTGTTCATATTGGTGTGCATATATGAATGCATAAAACAAATCACTTGTGAGTGCTGAATTTAGGGGGAGTGATTTTGAGTGAATGAGGTGCCCTTAACTAAGTGATGGAAATTCCAGTAGTATTTGATTGATGGAAGGAAAGTGCATGATATATCAAGAATTTTAAAATTATAAGTACAAACAAGAAAGTATGAAATGATGCTATATGAAATATTTGCAAGGAATATGAATGTGAAAAGGGAGAAATGCTGAGCTCTTAAATTTTGTGGTTTTATTTTTTGAGGTCACACTATATAACTATAATTTCACATTAGGCTTGGTTAAATTCTTAAAAGGCCAATATGAATGCTTATGTGTGTACACACAAAAATACTTTAAATTTTTTAAAGTCACATTTGAGTGATAAGGAAAACATTAAACTTAGAACAGAGAGAGAGAGAGAAGCCAAACAATCAAAAACACTACAAAACCTAGTGAAGAGTTTATAACTGTAAATTTGGGGGCAGTGTCTATTAAGTTGTGATAAAATAAAAACACTGTAAAGATAAAAGTTTTATAAGTTAATTCTTAATATGACCTACAGCATATTACTTTTTGTTTTCATATCTTAAAATGAAATTTAAGGGATCCTTTTTTTAATCAGTTGGTATATAGGAAAAATTGTAGTTTTAAAAAAGGTAACTCAAAGACCTAGTTTTCTGAAAAGACTGACAAAGTGCTGACTAGAAAAATTAGGAAAATAAAAAGAAGACTGTTTAACTAACATTAAAAATGCAAAGGGATGTGACTTCATGTTCGTACTAGAGATGCTATAAGAAAATATACATAAATCAGTATTTTGAAAATATGTATGAAATGAATAATTTAATGATATAACTAATTAATGATGATTAAAGAAAAGGCAGAATATTTGAATATCCTGAGAGTCAAAATTTGAAAAATAATTATAGAACAATAGTTATAGTACAAAGGTAAATCCAGTTGAATAACTAAAGAATTTTTTCAAACTTTCAAAAAAAAAAGAAAGAGCAAGGTTTTTGCATCCTTAAATTGTTATGGCAAACAGAAATATTTGGAAAGCATAACAGTTCATTGTATAAAGATAGCATAACCTCAAAATTTAATGATATTTGGAACTCACCCCTTTATCCTATCTCCTCCCACCTCACAGACAAAGCTACAGCTTGAGTACACAGAAAACACCGGAAGAGAGCATAGGGTAATAGCGATACAATTATGGAGGAGGGGAGGAGTTTTTAAAGATGTCAGTGAAGACAGAAACTGTAAGGAAAGTTAGGGAAAACGAAGCTTGTGTACGCGCAATTAATTAAAACACAAATGAAAATTCGCCGAAATATTTGTCTTAATATTTGTTAAAGACTGCATAGTGAAAGTGTTAGTAGCTCAGTTGTGTCTGACTCTTTGCGACCCCATGGACTGTAGCCCACCAGGCTCCTCTGTCCATGGAATTATCCAGGCAAGATTACCGGAGTGGGTTGCCACTTCCTTCTCCAGGTGATCTTCCCAACCCAGGGATCAAACCTGGGTCTCCTGAATTGCAGGGAGGTTCTTTACAGTCTGAGCCATAAGGGAAGCCCTAGAGTACACAGATTTACCAAAAATGGGCAAACATCTTCCACTGCCATTTTACACGGAGCCCAATCACTCCTTAACACCAAGTCACTTTCCTGGCAATTCTCCCAAACAGGAAAATCATCAGAGTATTCAGCAGGGGTTCCAGGTACCAGATGCTCATTAAAATTACCTGGAAGACTTTTGGAAAATAGCTGCTTGGGTCACACAGGGACTGTCACATTGGAATCTCTGCAGACCTAGTATATTGTCTATATGTTTACAATAAAAGTATTTTTCATAAGTGTTAGCTGGATTTTTTGTAACATTTTTAAAGAAGTAAAAGGGTCATCACTTGATTACTAAGCAACTTAAAAGCTGCACACACCTGATTAATATCATATGAGTAAAGTGCTTTTCCACTTTTTGACATCCAAATAAGCCTAATATATAGCTCTACCTTGTAGTTGACTGTGATTTTTTTTCATCTGAAATATATTAAAAGTAACTTGAGTATATATTTGTTTATTGATAGGCAGGAGTGCTGTGGTAAGGATGAAAGAGAGAAGAGGCAGGTCACTGTACAGCGTGCTTTCTAATTATATCTAAAATTTCTCTTCATTTGTCTGTCTCCTCACAGTCTATACAGCATCTGGCTTCAAGTACCTCTTCTCTCTGTTAGTAATATTTTTATTTAATAAATTCTCAAAGTCTGACCAGCCCAGTTTTTGCCCTGACTTTTTCTACTGATTCAGTTCTTTGTTATATGAATCACTGTCAAAGTTCCTTTGAGATTACCCCATTACCTCTTAAGAGCCAGGGGAGAACAGGAAAATCTCAAAATCTCCTTAGATTCTATAAGTAGGAGTGAAAAAATCTGTAATTATTTTATTTCTGTCTCAATTATAAAAGTAATGCTTAGTAAAATCAATCATACTTTCCTATAAAGGATAAAATGTTTACTGAAATGCAACACATTGTTTTAAGATTAATAATAATGGAGTTGATGTGGCAAAAACATTGCACTATCTTAAGGAATGTTGCATTTTAGCATTATATTTTAAAGAAATGAGGAAAATGTGTTGAAAAGTAGAAAAATTGTGGAAGAGAGGTTTATGGTAGAATTTTAAATACAGATGTTATGTATTTATACTTAGATGACAAAACGCATAGTTACTTCATTTCTCATAACCACCTTAAAAGCAATCAACAGTCAGATTGTGTTGGGTATAGAAAGACTAATGTCTTCTTTAAGGTAGAAACAATATTTTCTCTTCTGTACTTATATTTACTCTCCATAACACCTAATGCAGTGTGGACTACAGGTAAGCACTCAATAAATGTTTCAGTGAATGAATAGTCCTAATATAGCATGTACTGAGAAACGGGATAAAGAGTATCAAACAGTGACAGAAAGAATTGTTGGCAGGAAGATAGCAATTGATTAGTAGTTTCAAGAAAGCATTCAATATTGTTCCCACAACAACAAAAGAGGACAAACATAGACAAAGATCAATTTTCCCTTTTATAATGTATTTCTAAAGCAAACTTCTTATCATTTTCCCCCTCTAACATGGTAAATGCAGAAGGGCACTTTTGCAATGTTCCTGCATGTGGCAAATTAGCATCATTACCTATTCAGATCTCCTCTTTGCCTCCACTACCTGCTGGTGGCATTATCATACACAAAAGGAATGTGGAAAGGCACATCAAGGGATGCAATCAACTTCAATCTATATTTATCATTTAGGACACATATAGCGATATATTGAGCTTCCTCTTCCAACATTCTCTTGTTTGCCAAGTACTACCTCTATCACTGCATTAAAAAAAAAAAAAAATAGAGACTCTGTGTATTCAAGAAGCCCAGTTACCTTGCTGATTTTATAAATATCTGACAGGAGAAACAGCATTTGAGCAATGCATGAGTCACTAGAAGCAGAGATAAGATATGTCGGAGAGGAAGAAATTTGCCTCTGCACTTCTAGCTTCTTCTGGCTGGTCTTAGTTAAACTATCATGAAACAGACAAACAGGAGAAAATCAAACAAAATTTTAATAACATGTATACATGGCATCCGGAGAAGGCAATGGCAACCCACTCCAGTACTCTTGCCTGGAAAATCCCATGGACGGAGGAGCCTGGTAGGCTGCAGTTCATGGGGTTGCTAAGAGTTGGACACTACTGAGCGAGTTCACTTTCACTTTTCACTTTCATGCATTGGAGAAGGAAATGGCAACCCACTCCAGTGTTCTTGCCTGGAGAGTCCCAGGGACAGGGGAGCCTGGTGGGCTGCCATCTATGGGGTCGCACAGAGTCGGACACGATTGAAGCAACTTAGCAGCAGCAGCAGCAGCAGCATACCTGGCATCTCAGATGATAAAGAATTTACCTGAAATACAGGAGACCTGGGTTCCATCACAGGATCAGGAAGATCCCTTGGAGAAGAGAATGGCAATCCACTCCAGCATTCTTGCCTGAGAAAGCTCATGGACAGAAGAGCCTGGCATTGCAAAGAGTCAAACAGGACTGAGTGACTCACACTTTCACTTTATTTTCATGGGAGAGACCCAGGAAAATCAAATAACTTGCTGAAATGACTGAAATCTTCACTTTAAACACTTATTTTCAGTTACAGACAAAGAATATGTTGGGGGTAGTGGTTTGGGACTTCTGAGTGGAGAAAGGCAATTCAGAGGGAGAGGGGAAAAACAGACATTTGGTAAATAGATGTTTGGTGAGCCAGGTAGAGACAATGGGACAAGAAGGCAGGCTCATCTCTAGGCCCTGCCATGTTCTCCCCACTACACCTAGCCCTTATTCATCGCAGATATCTCTGGAAAGTGAAAGTGTTAGCTGCTCAGTCATGTCCGATTCTTTGTGACACCATGTACTATAGCCCTCCAGGCTTCTCTGTCCATGGGATTCCCTGGGCAAGAATATTGGAGTAGGTTGTCATTCCCTTCTCCAGGGGATCTTCCTGACCCAGGGACTGAATCCTGGTGTCTTGCATTGCAAGTAGATTCTTTATCATCTGAGCCACCAGGGAAGCCCTTTGGAATAGCTCTATTGCAGGAACAGATTTGCCAACTAAAAATGACCACTTGAATCTGCTTCTAACAAGGATTAAGTCACTAGTCACTGCCTTTGCTGACCTTCAACACACTCTGAAATGAACTCAAGGTGGAGATCAGGAATGAGTCACTCCGTCCTCTGGGAAACACTGGCAGACCAGGCCTTCAGGTAGATAATTTCAGGAGATTTTATGAACCCAATTTCTTGCATCTCAAATTTAGAACAGCACTAGAATCATTACTGGAGACATCTGTTCCTCATGACTAGCAACAACCTTCTCAAAAAAACGTGTGCTTATCTTCACAAATATCCCCTTCACCAAAATCACAAACGTACTGACCTTCCAACAAAGGTCCCTCTAGTCAAGGCTATGGTTTTTCCAATAGTCATGTATGGATGTGAGAGTTGGACTATAAAGAAAGCTGAGCACTGAAGAATTGATGCTTTTGAACTGTGGTGTTGGAGAAGACTCTTGAGAGTCCCTTTGACTGCAAGGAGATCCAACCAGTCCATTCTAAGGGACATCAATCCTGAATATTCATTGGAAGGACTGATGCTGAAGTTGAAACTCCAATACTTTGGCCACCTGATGCAAAGAGCTGACTCATTTGAAAAGACCCTGATGCTGGGAAAGATTGAAGGTGGCAGGAGAAGAGGATGACAGAGGATGAGATGGTTGGATGGCATCACCGACTCAATAGATTTGAGGTTGAGTAAACTCAGGGAGTTGGTGATGGATGGGGGTACCTGACATGCTGCATTCCATGGGGTTGCAAAGAGTTGGACACAACTGAGTGACTGAACTAAACTGAACTGGTCTTTCCCCCACCTCTTTGTTCTTCAGAGCTAAGAGGCTATAGCTGTAATTTTGCCCCAAATGAAACCCATCTCACAACTCTCACCTTGTGTTTTTTGTATTTCAGTCAACAAGCCCTATATCTAAATTCTTTAGGCAGCTAAAAGAGAGATAAAAATAAAGAGTTCCTAGTCTTCTGTTTTTTGTTTTTCTTTTAATAATGAGCCTAAATTAATCCTTATACCAAATAGACACATTTTTGTGTTGCAAATTTTACTCCCATACAGACTGAAGAAGAAAAGAACAGGAAAGAGAAAAAAATAATATAATTGACTCTATATATATATATATATGTAGTCAGTGTAGATCACCTCCAAAAGGTTTGTCTAGTCAAGGCTATGGTTTTTCCTGTGGTCATGTATGGATGTGAGAGTTGGACTGTGAAGAAAGCTGAGCGCCAAAGAATTGATGCTTATGAACTGTGGTGTTGGAGAAGACTCTTGAGGGTCCCTTGGACTGCAAGGAGATCCAACCAGTCCATTCTGAAGGAGATCAGCCCTGGGATTTCTTTGGAAGGAATGATGCTAAAGCTGAAACTCCAGTACTTTGGCCACCTCACGCGAAGAGTTGACTCATTGGAAAAGACTTTGATGCTGGGAGGGATTGGGGGCAAGAGGAGAAGGGGACGACAGAGGATGAGCTGGCTGGATGGCATCACTGACTCGATGGACGTGAGTCTCAGTGAACTCTGGGAGTTGGTGATGGAGAGGGAGGCCTGGTGTGCTGCGATTCATGGGATCGCAAAGAGTTGGACATGACTGAGCGACTGATCTGATCTAATCTGATCTGATACGAAAGTGAAGTAAAAGTGATAGTTCCTCAGTCGTGTCTGACTCTTTGCAACCCCATGGACTATACAGTCCATGGATTCCTTAGGCCCGAATACTAGAGTGGGTAGCCTTTCCCCTTTCCAGGGGATCTTCCCAATCCAGGGATTGAACCTAGGCCTCCCACATTGCAGGTGTATTTTTAACCAGCTGAGCCACAAGGGAAGCCCAAGAATACTGGAGTGGTAGCCTATCCTTTCTCCAGAGGATCTTACTGACCCAGGAATCGACCTGGAGTCTCCTGCATTGCAGGTGGATTCTTTATCAACTGAGCTATCAGGGAAGCCCCTATGTATATATATACATATATAACATATTGTGGGTTTCTCTGGTGTTTCAGTGGTAAAAAATCTACCTGCCAATGCAGGAGACATGGGTTTGATCCCTGGGTTTGGAAGATCCCCTGGAGAAGGGAACAGCAACCCACTGCAGTATCTCTGCTTGGAGAATTCCATGGACAGAAGAGCCTAGCAGGGTCACAAAAGAGTCAGATAAGACTTAGTAACTAACCAACAACAACAATAATTCATTGTAGGGGAGGAACACATTTTCCTTCTTCCCATCTAGGTTGTTTGGTCAGTCTAAAAATTAATTAAATGTAAGACAGATTAACCAAAGAGAAACAAATTTAATTTTGTATTTACAGTATCCCCAAAGTTATGAGGTTCAAAGAAGTGAGCAAAGCAGGCAGCCTTTACACTTTTTAGACAAAAAATAGTTGTAAAGAATTCACAAAATAAAAAAGTTTGGGTCTTAGGTAGCTAATTAGTGAAGGAGTAACAGGTTTCTTAGCCTTGAATTCTCTGTCTGGTGATAAGAATGTCTCTTTACTTCCTGGTAAGCAGAGAATACCTTTTACATGTGAGATTTATTTTGAGCTTTCAGGCAACCAGAATGCCAAGGAGAATCAGAATGTCCTTATTGTACCTGTTTTTTCTTAAGTAACTTTAATTCAAAGTAATCAATATGCCAAAGTGACATATTTGTTGGTAGGATACTTTGCACACCTTCAACATATATAAGGGAAAAACAAAACAAAAACAAACAAAAAAAAGTGGTGGATAATACTACCTTTCCCAAAAGTTAGCTTTCATTAGTCCTTGAGAGAAAAGTAGAGTCTAGCATCAGATTGATGCCACAGTGATGCCTTCAGAATCAGGCATGTTCTCATAATTTTTCTCCACTTAGACTACAAAATTGAAAGTGAAATTTGTTCAGTCATATCCAACTCTGTCCACGGAATACAGTCCACCAGGTTCCTCTGTCCATGGGATTCTCCAGGCAGGAATACTGGAGTGGGTTATAATTTCCTTCTCCAGGGGAATCTTCCCACCCCAGGGATCAGACCTGGGTTTCCTGCATTTCAGGCAGATTCTTTACTGTCTAGCCACCAGGAAAGCCTTAGACTACAAAGAATTACCTCAAATAGTAATGATTTAAAGCAGGTATTTTCCCAGTCACTATTAAATGAAACAGAATTGGAAATTAAATGACTTATACTCTGCTTAACAGTGAGCAACAGAACATTCAACAAAGATTTTAACTCCTATGCAAAAAACCATTCATAGGAAAAGCAAAACAAATGGTCTGGGAAATATCAAAGCAAGGCCTCTTGATAGTAAAAGAAAAGAGTAATTCAAACCACATAGATCAGTAGAGGCTAAGAGAAAGAGAGTGAATAGGAGTAGAATACTCCACCATAAAATATGCTTCTTTACAATAAGAATTGTTTTGACCTGGTTATTTTAAAATAATAATAATAATAAAACAGCAGACAAGAGAAGCTCCGAAAAAATAGAAGTTACATTTTTGTGAGAGACATTAACATTTACAAGGAAAATATTCATTTGTGCAGATGTCTCTCTGTATTAGAAAGAGGAGGATGTCTAAATCTCTAGAAACTCTTATTAATGGAGAAAACAAGGACTTAAATCTGCCTTAGAAACTTGTTTATTGTTCTCTAGTTAATAACCTCCTACAACTAGCTATTTCCTCCACTCAACATCTTTTGTTTTTAGTTTGAGATGGTATTTAAGTCGGTGACTTGGGCCTTTTCCTGGATATCTCCCATGCATACAGAAAGTATTCGTGTTATTAAACTTCAGTTTTTCTTTAGCAAATCTATCTTTTTATTATATGGGGATGTCAGCCAACAACCTAAAAAGGCTGATAGGTGATAACAGAAAGCAAAGAGTGAAATTCCCAGGCTTAGAGAATAGCACAGAAAACACTCAATTGCAGCTGGAGTGCAGAGTAGACTGAGTTACTCAGCACTTGTTGTTAAGATAAGTTGATTCAAGCATGAAGATCAGAGAGGCTGATATACCAAAGAAAGAAAACTTGGATAGACAATTATTTCAATAGTTATTGTATAATTCTGTACTGTATTATTAAATTCTGTAATTTAAGCAGCATAAATCTGACCTGAAGATGCTCAATTAAAGAGTTGTAACTTAAGATATACTATGTGGACCATTATATTTAGACAATCAGTTCAGTTCAGTTGCTCAGTTGTATCTGACTCTTTATGACCCCATGGACTGCAGCACACCAGGCTTCCCTGTCCATGACCAATTCCCAGAGCTTGATCAAACTCAAGTCCATCAAGTCGGTAATGATATCCAACCATCTCATCCTCTGCTGTCCCTTGCTCCTCCTGCCTTCAATCTTTCCTAGCATCAGGGCCTTTTCCAATGAGTCAGTTCTTTGTATCATGCAGCCAAAGTACTGGAGCTTCATCTTCAGCATCAATCCTTCCAATGAATATTCAGGACTAATTTCCTTTATGATTGACTGGTTTGATCTCCTTGCAGTCCAAGGGACCCTCAAGAGTCTTCTCCAACACCACAGGTCAAAAGCATCAATTCTTTGGCACTTAGCTTTCTTTATGGTCAAACTTTCACAGCCAAACATGACTACTGGAAAAACCATGGCTTTGACTAGATGGAAAATTGTTAGCCAAGTAACATCTCTGCTTTTCAATATGCTGTCTAGGTTTGTCATAGATTTCCTCCCAAGGATCAAGCATCTTTTAATTTCATGGCTGCAGTCACCATCTTCACTGATCTTAAAGCCCAAGAAAATACAGTGTTACTGTTTCCCCATCTATTTGCCATGAAGTCATGGGATCAGATGCCATAATTTTAGTTAGACAATAGGATACAACTATACATCTGGTTCCATCACTTCATGGCAAATAGAAGAGGGAACAGTGGAAGGGTGACAGATTTTATTTTCTTGGGCTTCAAAATCACTGCAAACAGTGAATGCAGTCATGAAATTAAAAGATGCTTGGTCCTTGGAAGAATAGCTATGATAAATCTTGACAGTGTATTAGAAAGCAGAGATATCATTTTGCTGGCAAAGGTCTGTATCGTCCTTTTTTCCAGCAGTCATGTGTAGATGTGAGAGTTGCACCATGAAAGGACTTAGTGCCAAAGAACTGATCCTCTCAAATTGTGCTGCTGGAGAAGACTCTTAAGACTCCTTCAGACTGCAAGGAGATCAACCAGTCAATCCTAAAGGAAATCAACCCTGAATATTCATTAGAAAGACTGATGGTGACACTAAAACTCTTAATACTTTGGCCGCTGGATGCGAAGAACCAACTCACTGGAAACAATTCTGATGCTGGGAAAGACTAAAAGCAGAAAGCGAAGTGAAGTGAAGTGAAAGTTGCTCAGTCATGTCTGACTCTTTGTAACCCCATATACTATACAGTCCGTGGAATTCTCTAGGCTAGAATACTGGAGTGGATAGCCTTTCCCTTCTCCAAGGGATCTTCCCAATCCAGGGATTGAACCCAGGTTTCCTACATTGCAGGCAGATTTTTTACCAGCTGAGCCACAAAGGAAGCCCAAGAATACTGGACTGTTCAGCCTATTCTTTCTCCAGTGGATCTTCCCGACCGAGGAATACAACCGGGGTCTCCTGTATTGCAGGTGGATTCTTTACCAACCGAGCTATTAGGGAAGCCCAACTGAGCAGCAAGAGGTCAGCAAAGAAAGAGATGGTTAAGCATCAGCAACTCAAAGGACATGAGTTTGAGCAAGCTCTGGGAGATAAAGAAGGACAGGGAAGCCTGGCATGCTACAGTCCAAAGGGTCTCGAAGAGTCAGAGATGGTTTAGTGACTGAACAATAATACTTCTATAAAGGTAGATTTTATTAATTCATCCAAAACATGTTAATTAGATAATTGTCACATGGAGAGATTGTGCTCATTAAATCAAGGAGTGAGTGCTAAGTCGCTCAGTCATGTCCAGATTTTTGTGACCCCATGGACTTGTAGCCTGCCAGGCTCCTCTGTCCATGGGGATTCTCCAGGCAAGAATACTGGAGTAGTTTGCCATGCCCTCCTGCAGGGGATCTTCCCAAACCCAGGTCTCCTGCATTGCAGGCAGATTCTTTGCTCTCTGAGCCACCAGAGAAGCCTAAAATCAAGGGGTAAATAAGTACAAAAAGTCATTCATTTAAGAAGTGAAGACAGGATGAAGCTTTGGAGAGAGTACAGGGAAGTGCCAAAAGAAGCATCTCAAAGTTCTTAGAAATGGGTCAATTTCCCATATAAATGCAGCCTAACATGTTCCATTCGGAGAAGGAAATGGCAACCCACTCCAGTATTCTTGCCTGGAGAATCCCCATGGACAGAGGAGCCTGGCAGTCTACAAGTCCATGGGGTCACAAAAAGATGGACATGACTGAAGCGACTTAGCAGCAGCAGCAGCAGCAACATGTCCCAATAGCCTGATGATTAAGATAATATCTTTGGGGTGAAGAGAGGGAAGAAATGGAATGGGGAGAGTTAACAACATGTTACTTCTTGTGACTTTCAAGTCAAATGACAGACAAATAGAGACACTTTAAAACAAAGGCCCTGGGTGGTCTTTATTGATTTAATTAAAGTGTATATGCTTATATTTCTGACCTGCCTTTTTTTATTTTCTGATATTCCTTCACAGATACAAATGAGCACTTGTCATTATAGGCTTTCAGCAGTACACAGGCAACACAATAACTCTGCCCCTTTTATCTCTGGAATCCAACCTAACACGTGTGAAGTAACATACAGCTCCCTAGAAGAAAAGGATATTTTTAAGAGCAAAGCAAAGTCCTTAGTCCAAAATCTTTGTGTTAAACTTTAACAGTATGCTTGAGACAGAGGCTAACTCAAGAGAGACGTTTAAGAATTTTAACACTGCAAGTAAAGGGCAATGGTGATAGACAGTTTCGGGAAGGTACAAGATGACAGGAGCTGTGGTCACTAGTCTGTCCTCTTCCATCCCTTCTCTGCTCCTACTGTCAGCTATCTTTTTCCCTCTAACATTCAATTTTACACTGTTTTGCCTCTTATAATTCTCATTTACAACTGGACATTATCCTAGCTGAATATCTGATAATTATGAATGTATGGGTGTAATGTCTAGTCATTATGTAAGTATGCATGTATTTGCATGTCTGTGTACACACACATATGCACTCACATATATGTACCTCCAAATTAGTGGGATTTGCAATTGGCGTTTTCCTAGAGTTCTATAAGAAGAGTATCTATGCCAGGAATTTTTTGTTTTCTCACTGCTTTACTTTTGATCTCCCTGCTTATCTTGAGACCACAGAGTAGCCACCAATTCTATTTCTCATGATTATGTCAGATTCCTATCTAGATGAATTCATAAACAAATCACCTATCCTCTCCATCTGTGCCACTTACTAGTCTGGAAATAAGTAAAGTTATAAGTTTCCAGTTTCATACCTAAAAACTAAGGATAATTGTACCTACTTCTTACATTAGTTACTAAAATTTAATCAGGGAAATTATAAAATATAGTGAGTAGTACATTGCTAGTTCCCACTGAAGGTCAGTTATTTTTTTCATCATCATCAACAGCATCTTCATTTCTATGACTGAAAAATTTAGAAAATAAAACTTTACAAGCAACCCTGACTCTCATCAAACTCTTTTTGTCTTTTATCACTGTTTTGAAGTTCTAAAATTTGCTTTGGCTATTCTCATAAAATGTGTTCTATAAGTCTCTGGTTTCCAAATAAAGTGCCAAAGAGCCCTAGAGAGCCACAAAGAGTACTCTGAGATATTTTAAGTTTTTAAGAGTTAGAGAAACTACCAGCTCATGATCACACTATATTTCCTTCAATGACATCATCTCTTTCCATAGATAGGAATTTACTAATTGCTTTAAAGGCAAGTACGGTGAGAAAATCAGTGTGGAATAGGATAAAAGGATTGAGGTCTCCAACCTGAATCCAACTTCCTAGGAGTTGTGCATTACTCACAAGGTGCACACATAACATCACATCACATTTGGGTTATTTAAGAAAGTAAAGAGTCTCTTGGTGAAAGAGGTGAAAGAGGAGAGTGAAAAAGCTGGCTTAAAACTCAGCATTCAAAACACTAATCATGGCATGCAATCCCAACACTTCATGGCAAATTGATGGGGAAACAATGAGGAAACAGTGGAAACAGTGACAGACTTTATTTCTTGGTCTCCAAAATCACTGCAGATGGTAACTGCAGCCATGAAATTAAAATATGCTTGCTCCTTAGAAGGAAAGCTATGACAAAACTAGACAGTGAATTAAAAAGGAGAGACATCACTTTGCTGACAAAGGTCCATCTAGTCAAAGCTATGGTTTCTCCAGTAGTCATGTATGCATGTGAGATTTGGACCATGAGGTAGGCTGAGTGCCAAAGAATTGATGCTTTTGAACTGTGGTGTTGGAGAAGACTCTTGAGAGTCCCTTGGACTGCAAGGAGATCCAACCAGTCCATGCTAAAGGAAAACAGTCCTGAACATTCGTTGGAAGGACAGATGCTGAAGCTGAAACTCCAGTACTTTGGCCACCTGATGGGAAGAGCTGACTCATTAGGAAAGACCAGATGCTGGGAAATATTGAGGGCAGGAGGAAAAGGAAGCTACTGATGATGAGATGGTTGGATGGCATCATCGACCCCATGCAGTTGAGTTTGAGCAGACTCCCAGACATAGTGAAGGACAAGGAGACCTGGCGTGCTATAGTCCAAGGGGTCACAAAAAGTTGGACAGGACTAAGTTACTGAGCAACAACAAGAAAGTAGTAGAAATATTATTTTATTCTTTCAACTTATTTTCAGCAGTTACTTGTTCAAACTACTGTTAAGTTGTTGAGATGTAAATATGTATTAAGACACTGCTGCTGCTGCTGCTGCTAAGTCGCTTCAGTCGTGTCCGACTCTATGCGACCCCATAGACGGCAGCCCACCAGGCTCCCCCGTCCCTGGGGTTCTCCAGGCAAGAACACTGGAGTGGGTTGCCATTTCCTTCTCCAATGCATGAAAGTGAAAAGTGAAAGTGAACTCACTCAGTTGTGTCTGACTCTTAGTGACCCCATGGACTGCAACCCACCAGGCTCCCCCGTCCATGGGGTTTTCCACTAGGAATATATTAAGACACTTAATACTCTAACATAACTCTTAGGTGTTTTGTTTTGTTTATTTGAAAAGGGGTTCTAGGAAAAAAGTATTGTGAGTGTCATGAATTAAGAAAATTTGGCGAACACATGTATACCTGTGGCAGATTCATTTTGATATATGGAAAAACCAAAACAATATTGTAAAATTAAAAATAAAATAAAAAAAAAGAAAATTTGGGATTTTTGCTGGAAGTGGTTCTCAAACCTGGCCGCCTAATAGCATCATGTGAAGCAATTACATACAAATTTAATCTCACCAGGGGATAGTGGTATACCTGATGATTGAAAACATTAAATCATCTGTTTACTAGGTAACAAAACTAGAGAAAATAAAATCTTCTATAACTAAGTATTCAACAAAGCCAAGTCCATCAAGATTACATTTTCATGAGCACCCCAAAAGAACTTCTCACCACTGCTTACTCTCTCATTATCCACTTCTATTTTGACTACATTTTTTCGTCCACCTTGTGTTAAAATAGACTTATCTTTAAGGAAAAGGCAGGTCTTTTAGAACAGGAATTCTCAAAGTTTAACAATCTTTCTCTGAAGGAATTTATCAACATGCTGATTCTAAGTCCCCTTTCTCAGAGATTCTGATATAGGTAGTTTTAGGAAAACAGCGTAGATATCTGGAGTAGAAAATCCATGCAATAAATCACCAAGGACTCCCCAACAACTTGAAACTAAGTACTTCTGAAAATTAAACTGTAGAAGGAGGATATGAGAGATCAGAAAACATTTAAAAAGTCATCTTAAAGTTCAAAAGATTAAGATATGATCATAAGGGATATATTTAATATGTTTAAAGAAAATATCCCTCAGTAGAATAATCATTTTTCCATAGTGGAGACTTACAGAGCAGTATCTGAAAGGTAGACATTGCAGTGGTTTGACAAGCAGCGGGGGCTGACTTGTGAGATCTGGGCAGTGCACATCTCTTCCTAGATGTACAATCATCTGTACCAATATCTATAGCTTGAAGTTGGCCATGATGATAATATATACACCACAGAAATCAGCAAAACTAAAAATTAGGATTTTTTCCTCAAGAGTCAGTTGGTTAAGCATTTATCAGAAGGCCACGGGATACTGAGAAAATCTACCAAAACATAATTGAGGAAAGAAATTTCCTCAATGGGCAAGATGGAAAAATATACCTACCTAGCACATCTATCCTTGTTATGGGGACAAGAAATCTAGAGACAAAGTTTGAAGATCTTTAATATCCATATGCCATCAGTAATTTATCTTGCATTGTTTTAAAATTTTGATAATTTAGCTTCATGTGAAAATTTCCCTTCTAAATAGAATAACACTAGACCACTTGATGTGTATTTTACTTGATGGCAGTGTTTTTCATATAAACGAGTAGGCTGCTACTTAATTTATATTACAATGAGAATTTTGTAATCATGGTTATCTGTTTACACTCAAGAAATCCTGAGTACTAATAACATTTCTACAGAGTAGCTCTATGGTCAAGGCTATCATATAATGGTCCTTCATAACCAATTGTCCTTTTCTGAAGACACACTGGTTTCTGTTGTTGAGCACTTTTTTCATGTACTTATTGAACATTCATATATCTTTTCCTGTGAAGCATCTGCTCAAACATTTTATCCAGTTTTTTGTTTTGTTTTGTTTTGTTTTGCCACACCACACAGCTTGCAGGTTCTTATTTCCCTGATGAGGGATTGAACTTGGGCCACAGCAGTAAAATTACGGGGTCCTCACCAATGAACCATCAGGGAATTTCCATTTTATCTAGTATTGTTTTGTGTGTGTGTGTTTAGTATTCTTTTTTAAAATTAATTTATTTTAATTGGAGGCTAATTAAAATATTGAAATTTTTTTTTCCGAAACATAGACATGAATCAGCCATGAATGTACACGTGTTCCCCATCCTGAACTCCCTCCCACCTCCTTCCCCATCTTATCCCTCAGGGTCATCCCAGTGCACCAGCCCTGAGCACCCTGTCTCATGCATTGAACCTGGACTGGCAATCTGTTTCACATATGATAATATACATGTTTCAACGCTATTCTCTCAAATCATCCCACCCTTACCTTCTCTCACAAATTCCAAAAGACTGTTCTTTAGATCTGTGTCTCTTTTGATGTCTTGCATATAGGGTCATCGTTACCATCTTTCTGAATTCCATATATATGCATTAGTATACTGTATTGGTGCTTTGCTTTCTGACTTCACTCTGTATAATAGGCTCCAGTTTCATCCACCTCTTTAGAATTGATTCAAATGCATTCTTTTTAATGGATGAGCAATATTTGATTTTGTACATGTACCACAGCTTTCTTGTCCATTTGTCTTCCAATGGATCTAGATTGCTTCCATGTTCTGCTTATTGTAAACAGTGCTGTGATGAACATTGGGGTACATGTGTCTCTTTCAATTCTGGTTTCCTCAGTGTGTATGAGCTGCTGGGTCATATAGCAGTTCTACTTCCAGTTTTTTAAGGAATCTCCACACTATTCTCCATAGTGACTGTACTAGTTTTCCATTTTATCTAGTACTTTTGTTGGGTCATTCTCATATTACTCAATTATAAGAGTTCTTTCTATATTCTAGACATAATTTCTTTGTCAAACCCACATATTACAAGGATTTTCTCAAAGTCTATGGCTTTCATTTTCTTTTTTCCCCACAACTTCCTTCAGAAGCAATTTATCTAGGATGAATATAGAGCAGTACTTCCTCAAAGTAAAACAATTGTACTAGACCAAGGTCTCAAAAGCTGTCAGAAATTAATAGTGCCACAAAATTTTGTTTATCATATAATATTCACATTAGTTAAATTTATATTAAAGAATCTTCTCTTCCTCCTTGTGGCCATTTTTGAGGTCCTCCTAGGAAGAAAGACAAGTATATGTCTTCAACTATCCTCTACACAGGTAGTGAAAACACAGCAGAAATAAAAATCCATACAAGCTCAAATCTTCAAAGCACAATCTTACTGATTGATTACTTGTTAATTTAGAGAGCTGAATTTAGATTAGCACTAGAAACACATCAGGTACAAAATATCTACCTTCAAGGAGTGGAACAACATCATTTGTCTACTTATTATTTCATCCTAAGGATTCTACTGATTTGGTAAAGAAATTTGAAGCTAAAACTCCCTTGATGATTATCAGATCTATCATGTTCATTAGAAGAGATTACTACTAAAGATTTTTTTTTTAGAAGAAAACTCATTATAAATTGGGGCTTCATAATAATGTATGATTATGTTTCCAAAGATGACCTCTGGCGAGTATCTATAGATCTATACGGATGGTTTCCCAGTCCTAATGATTTACCATCATAGAGACAAATGAAAAAATATTCCTGTAAAATTATAATTACTTACTATGTCTTAATCTAGATAGGTTTTTAATGATAATGCTTTATGAAGCTATATTCTTCTGATTCTAATGCACTATTTCTAAACAACCTACATCAATAGCAAATGAGCAAAAATGATTAGTGAGAATAGGAAAGACACATAGAGCATCTAAATAAATGGAGCATTTTCACGAAAACTATTAAACTGATGAATTAGATTAAAATGTCACTACCATTAAACTCTGCTTAATAAATGTCAAATAAATATTTTAGCAGTGCTCTACAGCCTTCATGAATGTTACTATATCTGTCAGGGAATATGCTACCAAATGTTTTTGCCTTTTGTATGTTATACCTAATAAAAAGATTTACTTTTCCATGCCTGATTGTAACTTTCACCCCTACTGATGTAACCAAATTATGAACACCACTGAACATGAGAAAGAAACTTCGAGACCAGGTTAAACATTTCTCCTAATTTCCTACCACAGTCTAAATATACCACTGTCCTTCTATAGAGCCCACTAAACATACACATACAGAGTTACATATTAGGATGTTGTTGGGGCTCAGAGCATGTTGCCAAATGGTATATTGACTATTTTAAATTAAAGTTGTTTAAGAAACTGTTAGTGAAAAAAAGGCAGACTGATATTCCTTTGTTCCTGTGAAAACATGAAACAAATCTCCCACCTACAGGCATCGCCCTATGTAAGGAGGTAGAGAAGCATCCTTATTGCCAGAGACAAGGAATTCTGGGCTGAGAAGCCTAATAAGTAAAACTTATTACTTCTTCTTTATTAATTTACTATCCCAAACCCAAACTCTGTTCAGCTTCTTCACTAATTAAGCACCCAAAGCCTAAGTCTCTCAATTCAGTTCAGTTCAGTCACTCAGTCGTGTCGGACTCTCTGCGACCCCATGAACCACAGCGCACCAGGCCTCCCTGTCCATCACCAACTACTGGAGTTCACCCAAACCCATGTCCACCGAGTCAGTGATGCCATCCAACCGTCGCATCCTCTGTCGTCCCCTTCACCTCCTGCCCTTAGTCTTTCCCAGCATCAGGGTCTTTTCAAATGAGTCAGCTCTTCGCATCACGTGGCCAAAGTATTGGAGCTTCAGTTTCAACATCAGTCTTTCCAATGAACACCCAGGGCTGATCTCCTTTTCTCAAATAGTTTTCATTTTTTTGTCTAAAAAGTATAAAAGCTGGTCTGGTTTAGCCACTTCTTAGGATCCATTTCTATGAGACATCCATATTTACATATTAGTTTTTTCTGATCTTAATCTGATTGTCTCAATTTAATTATTATTCCCTCCTCCCTGGCATTATTTTTTCAGTACTCTAGACAGATGATACTTGTTCAATATTGGAAATCCCCAGGATATTCAATCTATCTAGCAACGTTTGATTCTTAGTATGTACATGCCACATCTCATCAGTCTTGTCTGACTCTTTGTGACCCTATGGACTGTAGCCTGCCAGGCTCCTCTGTCTATGGTATTTTCAAGGCAAGAATACTGGAGTGGGTTCCCATGCCCTCCTCCAGGGGAACTTCCCAATTCAGGGATTGAACCTGTGTCTCTAATGTTTTTTGCATTGGCAGACAGACCTTTAAGCAAATGGAGATGATTGTGCTCATTGGATCAGAGTAAAAACCTCAGTTAGGCTTTTTAGGAAGAAAATAATAGATATAGAAAGAGGGCAATCTGCTTTAACAGCAATGATCTAACTATTTCAGCAGAAATAGCTGATGGGCTTGTTTGAACTGAAAAATGCAAAGATGAAGAAGATCTGATAGAAAAATAATAATGGTGTTACAGTATGATGACTGCTCCATCAGTCTGAGTCCACTGGCTACTATAAGTACAATAGACATGTAGCACACATGAGAAACAGACCACTTCTCTGTATGATTGTCAAGTTAAAATATTACAATAAGAGATCAATTAAGAAAGTGTGGTATCTACTCAGGATTAGATTAATAGAATAATGGAAATCAGCAAAATTTCAGAATCTATGGGAAATTGAAATTGAAAACAAAACAAAGTCATACAACAAATCACTGGGGCAAAAGCTGACTAAAATATTATGGCTTTCAGTGTCGGAAAATCTATTAGATCACATGCTATATAGGACATCCCCAGTGAAATAAAAACTTAAGTATAGAAATCAAAGCATTAAAACATTAAAATAGAAGAAATAACTTTGCTCTAAGTTACACTTATAAGACAGAAAAAACACATCTTATAAAGTAAGTTAAATTTGGCTTTGATAAAATTTAAAATTTCTGATTTAGAAATAGTACTACAAAGACTATAAGACTATATTTGCAATGTACATAACTAAAGAATAATATCCATAACATATAAAAAGTTCTCACTAATCAATGAGAAAAAATAATCAAATAGAACAATGGGCAAAGTTAAAAACAAAACTTAAATAGAAAGTACCAATTTAAGGTATATTCCAAATGTTCTAATTACATGGGAAATGTAAATTAAATAATCATGATATATTATTTAGCAATGATTATATGGGCAAAATTTAAAAGTCTGATGAAGTTTCTGCAAGACTGTAGAACAACAGTAAATCTCATACAAGTCTGAAAGATGCGTTGCCCTATTTTGTAAACACTTTGAAGAGGAATTTGGAAACAACTATAAAGATAAATAGGAACATTCCTTACACCTGGAAGCGTTCTCCTCATATAATACCCTATACTCTTGGTCCTAAAGAATCCCCTGGCCATAAGCACATTAAATCACAATAGAAGTGCATTTACCACAGCATTACCTCTAATAGCATATTCAAAAGCAGAGACATTACTTTGCCAACAAAGGTTCGTCTAGTCAAGGCTATGGTTTTTCCTGTGGTCATGTATGGATGTGAGAGTTGGACTGTGAAGAAGGCTGAGCGCCGAAGAACTGATGCTTTTGAACTGTGGTGTTGGAGAAGACTCTGGAGAGTCCCTTGGACTGCAAGGAGATCCAACCAGTCCATTCTGAAGGAGATCAGCCCTGGGATTTCTTTGGAAGGAATGATGCTAAAGCTGAAACTCCAGTACTTGGCCACCTCATGCGAAGAGTTGACTCATTGGAAAAGTCTCTGATGCTAGGAGGGATTCGGGGCAAGAGGAGAAGGGGACGACAGAGGATGAGATGGCTGGATGGCATCACTGACTCGATGGACGTGAGTCTCAGTGAACTCTGGGAGTTGGTGATGGACAGGGAGGCCTGGCGTGCTGCGATTCATGGGGTCGCAAAGAGTCGGACACAACTGAGCGACTGATCTGATCTGATCTACCTAGAATAGAGAATAATAGAAACTATAGCATTCAATAAACAAGAAAATGTGTAAATTATTTATGGCATCTTCACATTATAGTATAGTATAAATAAATATAAATAAAGAAGTGTTGGCACAAATAAATTCAATAAATATGTTGACTTAGAAATTCCAGCAGGATTAAGTAGTATATCATTTATATAAAATTGAAACTCATACAGACCTTGCTATTTATTGTTTATAGAGACATTTTTATACTTTAAGTATGTATGCATACATGCAAATAATAATCAGTAAAATGAGGATAGTTGCTATACCCAGCCTAGGAAAGATAAAGTGGGAATCAGAGAAAAACATTCTCTACTTCTGTTGTTTCATAAGAAGTAATTAAAAAGGAGAAAAACAGGTGTAAATATTTGAAAATGTGGGTTATGGGTATATAGAATTCATTATATAATTTATGTATAATTTTTGTTTGTACTTAAATTTTTCACTAAAATCTATATTAATAAAATATGGCATTGAAAATAGGCATCTGAAAGCAAAAAAAAAAAAAAAAAAGGTGGTATTTTTTTGGCCAATAAGCAGAGGAGAAGAATGCTTAGGGAGGGGAAGGGAGAAGTTTGGGTCTTTTTTTATCCTGAAGATGCTTACAGATATTATGGTAGGGTGGCTGAGAGGTTGAGCAACACTTTAAAAAAAAGTCTTAAAAAAATAGTATGTGTGTATAATTTCAAACTTACATAAAATTTCAAGAATAGTCAATGCATACCCTTTATATCAATTCAGTTATTGTTAATATCATACATAATGTATACATACATATTTAACTTTAATTTATGAAACATTTGCATGTAAGACAATATATCATGCTCTTTTTCTCTAAATACTTTGGCAAGTCCTTCTTAAGAATATGAATGTTATCTAAGATAATGGTGGTACAGTTAACAATTTCAGTATACTCAACATAGATACAATACTTTGATCAATTTTATCAATTGATCTAATGATGTCATTTTTAACAATTCTCCCTCCAGTATCTTATCTAAGGTCAGCTGTTTTAATTAGTTGACAGGTCTCCTTTGCCTCCTTTAATATGGAACAATTTCATAGCTTTTCTTTGCTATGATATTAACACTTCTGACTAACACAGTAACCCTCCTACCTTTTAAAATAGAACTATCCTCACTTTTTTTTTTTTTCTATTTCCTCATTACATTCTCAGCCAAAATACAGCATGAACAACCTATTGTCCTTCTCAGGGTTTTGCCTCTGGTTGCATATATTGTTCTGTTCATATGTCCCTCATTGGTAACATTAATTTTGCTCACTCAGTCAAAGTTTTGTCTAATTAATTTCTCACTGCTTAACAATTGTATTTCCTTGAGGCTAATTTATATACAGAGAGGCTCAAAGTACTGCCATTTTCTGACTTTAAAATATCTATATTTAAGATGAAGAGTAAAAATAAGGCAATACTGAGAATTTCAGCAGAGATATTAAAAGAAAAGCATAAAAGTGTATTATTGAGATTAACATGCACAGCAACCCACTCCAGTATTCTTGCCTGGAGAATCCCAGGAACAGAGGAGCCTGGTGGACTCCCGTCTATGGGGTCCACAGAGTCGGACACGACTGAAACAACTTAGCAGCAGCAGCAACATACACACACTACTTTATATAAAATAGATAACAAATAAGGACCTACTATACAGCAGAGGGAAATACATTAAATATTTTGTAATAACCTATAGGGAAAATTTTTTTTAAAATAATACGTATGTAATTGGTCAGCTTTGCTGTAGACCTGACGCTAACACAACATTGCAAGTCAACTATACTTTAATTTTAAAAATATTAATAGCTAAACTTAAAAATACAAGTGATAGCTCATTAGTTTAAGAGGAGTGAAAAAGCATGCCGACTATCACTGTTTCTATCGAACATTGCTTTAAATGTAGTAAGTGTAGTAAGACTAGAAAGAGAATGGAAAGTTAAAAAGATTAGAAAGAGGAAAAAAACAATACTTAAATTAATCTCATATGACTATCTACAGGAAAATACCAAAATATATACATATAGATCAGATCAGTCGCTCAGTCGTGTCCGACTCTTTGCGACCCCATGAATTGCATGCAGCACGCCAGGACTCCCTGTCCATCATCAACTCCTGGAGTTCACTGAGACTCACGTCCATCGAGTCAGTGATGCCATCCAGCCATCCCATCCTCTGTCGTCCCCTTCTCCTCCTGCCCCGAATCCCTCCCAGCATCAGAGTCTTTTCCAATGAGTCAACTCTTTGCATGAGGTGGCCAAAGTACTGGAGTTTCAGCTTTAGCATCATTCCTTCCAAAGAAATCCCAGGGCTGATCTCCTTCAGAATGGACTGGTTGGATCTCCTTGCAGTCCAAGGGACCCTTAAGAGTCTTCTCCAACACCACAGTTCATAAGCATCAATTCTTCAGCGCTCAGCCTTCTTCACAGTCCAACTCTTACATCCGTACATGACCACAGGAAAAACCATAGCCTTGACTAGACGAATCTTTGTTGGCAAAGTAATGTCTCTGCTTTTGAATATGCTATCTAGGTTGGTCATAACTTTCCTTCCAAGGAGTAAGTGTCTTTTAATTTCATGGCTGCAGTCACCATCTGTAGTGATTTTGGAGCTCAGAAAAATAAAGTGTGACACTGTTTCCACTGTTTCCCCATCTATTTCCCATGAAGTGGTGGGACCGGATTCCATGATCTTCGTTTTCTGAATGTTGAGCTTTAAGCCAACTTTTTCACTCTCCACTTTCACTTTCATCAAGAGGCTTTTGAGTTCCTCTTCACTTTCTGCCATAAGGGTGGTGTCATCTGCATATCTGAGTGCCGGGGACCAGCCCCGGCTGATCCAGGGTATTCGAAGGAGAGACGGCGTAGGAGAGGATCAGGATACGATAGCTTCAATTAGATATTAATTAAAGATATAAAGAGTAATAGAATAAGGATAGCTCAGTAGGAAAATTCAGTGGAGAAAAGAGGCTGAGTAGCTTGGTTTACGCGGGGGACCAATAAAACTTCAAGACAAGAAGCTTGCACCACTTACGTAAGGCCGCAGGCGTCCTTCCGTTCTCCCGAAGGAGAGGAGACACTGAGGCCTCCCCCGGTCGGATCTTAGAAGCCCAGGCAAAATTAGTAAGCATGGTGGGTTCCGCGCTCCAGATGGAGACTCAACCAGAGTGAGAGAGAGAGCGACATGGGGAGACCAGTATTTCGAGAAACTGATCCCAATTCTTTATTTTCCAGAGTCTACTTTTATACACTGAGATGTTATGCAAAAGTCACGTGGGGTCAGCAGTCCTGACTTTTATCAAAGTCAGGTGCTTCACACAAATGTATACAGAGGTCTTAGGGGTGTTACATCATCTTCTGGCCAGGGGGGCCTGCTGACAATTTACGACCCTCTCCTTGTGACAGCGGTCAGTCAATCAGGACACTTATTTCTCCAGGGCTGATTATTCTCAAAACAGACGCCACCCAAATAAAGTTACATTCCTACAGGGTGAGGGTGTAGTGGGTTTTAGTTAAGGAAAGAATTTACTTAGCCTAAGGTCTAACATGATTAATATCAAAGGTTAATACTTATTTCTTCTATATATTCATTAATGTGTGTAAGGGCAGGGGATGTGGAGACTTAGCAACAAACATTGGCTCAACAAATGAAAAACCCTTCACCAACACAATTTCTAATCAGCCCATTATACTTATACTAATAGTTTTCTACTTCTCTAAAGAACCTGTTTTTAGAGGGTTTAAAGCATCTTGTGCCTCTCACGGTTGGGAGGCTGTGAGCAATCACATGTGGCCGGACGAGCCTGTCAGGCAGGTTAGAGAACCTTCAGAGGAGTTTGTAGGTTAAAACACTCTTATCACGCCCAGGAATTATTATAAACTGGAGCTCTAAGTTAACTCCTTCTCCAAAAGAGGTGGTGGGGGACAGCCCCCCGTAAAGTCAGAGGTGTAGGTGAGCACAAAGTAGTAAAGTAGGCAGGCTCTGGTTATGGGGGTAGACGCTCGAGGATTTCCAGGGGGACTCCTGAGGCTCGATCCCGCCTTTGCGTATGTCGAGCCTCCTTCCTCATGACCTTTGTCACGGGCGGAGTACCTCACTCTGGCCCCCAACATCTGAGGTTATTGATATTTCTCCTGGCAATCTTGATTCCAGCTTGTGGTTCTTCCAGTCCAGCGTTTCTCATGATGTACTCTGTATATAAGTTAAATAAACAGGGTGACAATATACAGCCTTGATGAACTCCTTTTCCTATTTAGAACCAGTCTGTTGTTCCATGTCCAGTTCTAACTGTTGCTTCCTGACCTGCATACAAATTTCTCAAGAGGCAGATCAGGTGGTTTGGTATTCCCATCTCGAAGAATTTTCCACAGTTTATTGTGATCCACACAGTCAAAGGCTTTGGCATAGTCAATAAAGCAGAAATAGACGTTTTTCTGTTTTTAAACCTTATATACATATATAAGGTTTTTAACCTTATATACATATATAATAGATGTTTTTTAACCTTATATACATATAAGGTTAAAACTAATATATAATTTTATTAAGGTTGTTGCTTGTAAGTTCACTTAATCACCAATACATTCTTATATACTAGAAATAAGGATATAGGAATTTTAAACAACTAAATTTGCATTTTAAAATTACATTAATAATGTCATTGTCCATGAGTAAATGTAAAAAGATATGTGCAGGGTTTATATGTAAAACATTTATACAAATTTTATTATGAAAAAATTAAGGAAGATCTATATAAATGAAGGAATATTACATGCTAATAGTTTAGAAAACATAGTAATATATGCATGGACTGTCTACAAATTGATCCATAATTTAATAATATCTCATTAATCCTTTAACTGAATATGAGATAGTAGCATTGTACATAAATTTAAGAATCAGTAATAGATTAGTAATACTGTGTTGTATATTTAGAAGTAACTAAGAGAATAGATCTTAAAATTTTTCAACAAAAGAAAGATTCATGACTGTGTGGTGATGGATGTTAACTAGACTTACTGTGGTGACCATTTCACAATGTATGCAAATACCAGATCATTATGTTGTATGAGAAATGAAAGTCTCTCAGTCATGTCTGACTTTTGCCACCCCATGGACTATGCATTCCGTAGAATTCTCCAGGCCAGAATACTGGCATGGGTAGCCTGTTCCCTTCTCCAGGGGATATTCCAACCCAGGGATTGAACCCAGGTCTCCCGCATTGCAGGGAGATTATTTACCACCTGAGCCACCAAGGAACCCATTATGTTGTATGCCTGGAAGTAATGTAATGTTACATGCCAATTATAGTTCCAAAAATATGTATTTATTATCACTCTTGATGAAGAATAAAAATGTGCAAAGACTCCTTTTATTAGATATCAAGACTTCTGTGTCAATAATTAAGACAGTGTATTATATGGAAGAATCATATAGTGTATACCAGTAGCATAGAACGGAATGCCCAGACACAGAAACATGGGTACATGGTTTTTAACAATGATCCTCTATGGGAGAGAGAAAATTGAGCTATTTTACTAAGTGATGTTTGCTTGCTGAATTGTGTATCCATATTTTAAAATAATAAGAATTTGACTCATACATGACCAGACAATAAATTATCTGGAGAGTATAGCTTGGAATGGAAAAAGCAAAGTGTTACATCTTCTAAAAATGATGAAATATAATATTTTTATGATTTCCATGCTATGGAGAAATTCTTTAAATAAGACATAGGAAGTAATAACCATAAAGGCCAAAGACTGATAAATTCTACAATATTCAAATAAAGAAATTATGTATGTTCATCAAAACATATTTATGAAGATACTTATGACATATTTAACTGAAAGTGGTTTCTATTTAGAAAACTCCGTCACATTAATATAAAAAAGAGCTAATCAAAAGAAAAAAAATGAGTATGATGCTTAAATACACACTTCAAAACAAGGGGTTATCAAGTGACCTAGGAAAAGTTGTTTGACTTCATTAATAGTCAGGGAAATAAAAATTAGAAATACAATAAGATATACTGTATGCCTATCAGGACAGATAAAATAAATACATATTGACTGACTACTCAAAGATATAGAGGTGCTAAAACTCTTAAATACTACTGGTACTAGGGCACAATAGTACAAACACTTCAGGAGACATTTTGGCATTTATCAAGTGAAGTCAATGACTTTCTTATGACTTATTAATTTAGACTCCTATATAAATTCATGCATATTTGCTCCAAATGACATGTTCATGTGTTAAGAGGTACATAATAGTCTTATTCATAAGTAGAAGGAACACAATATTCACTACTGAGAGGGTAAGTTAAGGTATACTCATAGACTATTATACAATAAACAAATGAAATATATATATATATATACACACACACAAACACACATACACACGAAATTAACTTGGTTAAATCTCAGAAACTGTTTTAATTGAATGAAACTAAAAAAGGAACACAAAGGTACGGTTTACTCTACACGAAGTTAAAAAAAATAGTGCTGTAGTTGTATGTAAACATGTAATAAAGTAACATTTCAAGGAAGTGATTACCATATAATCAGAAGAGTGCCCTCACTGCAAGGGAGAAACTATCTAGTTACTTAGAAAAGATAATAGTCTATCTCTTGACACAGCAAAAATTATACTCGTGTATGCTCTAGGAAAATTAAGTTGTATGTATTTTACATTTACACTTAATTGTTTTTTATATTTCATAATTAGAGGTTGAAATTAAATATAGTGTGGAAAAATATTTACTTAAAATCTTTCAACTATGTATTTTGGTGGGGAATTTCTTACTAGCCCAGAAGATATTTGATTAAAATCTCTCTAATTCTCTTTCAACACAACATTCCTTGCTTTTCAACATTTGTATACACTTCTGTGAAAAGCAATTATACGACGATTCCTACCCAGGATAAATGACAAGAGAAAACCAGGCCGTGTCTGTTTCCATTCTTCATTATAAAATTAGTGATGGAAGAGAGGCTAGAAATGTGGCTCAAAAAGTGAGCACGGATTAGATTATAAACGTTTTATTTTTCTAGGACTGTAAGAACAAATACTATTTTCATTTTGCTCACATTACTTTCCTGAAATATACTATATATTACTGAAGAAAAGAGTGAGCAAATGCATTTGAACTTGACTGTAAGAATAATGAATTTCATCAATTCACCTTAATGAGATTCTTGCAGAGGATAAAATGAGAAAATAGATATAAAGGCACACAGTAGGATACATGGTAGAGAGTACACACAGTGCCTATTATTTCAAAATTTTTATTAACTTTAAACTCTTTGGGCAAGTTATTTCTATTTAAGCATGGTTCTACATTTAATAAAATATGAAGAAACTTGATTTTTAATGCTGCATTGAAATACCACAGACTGGGTGGCTAACATAACAGAAATTAACATTCTCAGTTTTCCGGAGTTGGAGTCCAAGACTAACATGCCAGCAGGGTTGGTTTTTATTAAGGCCTCTCTCCTTAGCTTGCAGATGGTAGCCTTTTCTCTCTGGCCTCATTTGGTCTTTGCTCTGCGAACATGCCCTTGGAGGAGGGCATGGTAACCCTCTCCAGTATTCTTGCCTGGAGAATCCCAGGGACAGAGGAGCCTGGTGGGCTATAGTCCATAGGGTTGCAAAGAGCCAGACACGACTGAAGCAACTTAGCATGCACACACTATGCACAAGCATCCCTGGTGTTTCTTACTCTTTATAAAAGGACACTAGTCATATTGGATTAGAGCCCTATCCTTAAGTCCTCTCTTAACATTAATTTGTTGTTGACCAGTCACTAAGTTGTGTCTGACTCTTTGTGAACCCCATAGACTGCAGCACACCAGGCTCCTCTGTCCTTTACTATGTCCCAGAGTTTGCTCCAACTCATGTCCATTGAGTCAATAATGCCATCCAACCATCTCATCCTCTGTCACCCCCTTCTTCTCTTGCTCTCAATCTTTCGCAGCATCAGTCTTTCCACATGAGTCAGCTCTTCACATCAGGTGGCCAAAGTATTGGAGCTTCAGCTTCAGTATCAGACTTTCCAATGAATACTCAGGGTTGTTTGATTTGATCTCCTTGCAATCCAAGGGACTCTGGAGTCTTCTCTAGCACCAAAGTTCGAAAATTGCAATTCTTCAGCACTCAGCCTTCTTTATGGTCCATCGTTCACACCTCCACATGATTACTGGAAAAATCATAGCTTTGATTTTTTTGGAACTTTGTCAGCAAAGTGATATCTCTGTTTTTTAATATGCTAAGTTTGTTGTAGCTTTTCTTCCAAGGAGCAAGTTTCTATTAATTTCGTGGCTGTGGTTACCATCTGCAGTGATTTTGGAGCTTAAGAAGATAAAATCTGTCACTGTTTTCACTTTTTCTCCATATATTTGCCATTTGGAGTTAAGGCTTCAGAATATGAATGGGAGGGGTGCTATGATTCAGTCCTTTTGTGTGTGTTTAGTTGCTCAGTCATGTCCGACTCTTTGCGACCCCATGGACTATAGCCCACCAGGCTCCTCAGTCCATAGGGGTTCTCCAGGCAAGAATGCTGGAGTAGGTTGCCATGATAGAGATTAAATTAACTTAAAACTTCCAGTTCCAATTTCCAAGGAAACAAAATAGGAAATCATATATTGTATGTGGAGATATTGTGGAAAGAACTATTTCTTCCTGCTATATAAAATATTCCTCAACCTCCATTTCAGTTTACAGACTCACATGTTATTCCCCTGGTATTGCCAATCTTTGCTTTCATTGTCATTATTACCAGACAACTTAAAATAATCAAATGTATGCATTTAGTTCTATGCAAGCTAAAGAAAGTCTTTTTATGTGGACCATGTATATGATCCTGAGGCAATAGGGAAAGAAGAAGAGGAAAATAAACACAAAGGATATGAAGAATGAGAGATGAATGAATCTGTCTGTAGATACTTCTTAGCAACAAATAATCTTCAAAACACAAAAGCACAGCTTAACCATGTACAGACATGTGGTAAGTCACCTTAATTTTCTTCCTGTTCCAATCCACCAGACAGGCTGATGAGATTCTGCCTCTTATGAGCTCTGTGATTTGAGGCAATTTTAACTAAGCCTTTCTGAAACCCAAGTGTCGACTAAAAACTGGGAATAATTACATTGAACCTGAAGAAAAGTTGTGAAAATTAAATACAATGATGCATATAAAAGACCTGAAATATTATAGGCATGTATAGTTGTCCATGATTTTACCCCACTGATTATATTAGCAAACCCCAGTACAATGTTCATGAAGTAATTGGGTTCTCATAGGAAACCAACTGTCTTATCTTTCTGAAATGTTTGCAATGCTACCCTGACCTAGGAACAGACATTAACTGTCATAAATAACTTTATATCATAACTGTTTTTCTTAGGCACCTGATCCTGTCTCTCACCCATCAGCTGCTGGAGAACATCATTTCATTCAACAAGTATCACCTGAGAACATGTTGTGAAGTCACTCAGTCGTGTCTGACTCTTCACGACCCCATGGACTGTAGCCTGCCATGCTCCTCTGTCCATGGGGATCCTCCAGCAAGAATACTGGAGTGGGTTGCCACTTCCTTCTCCAATCACCTGACAGGAGATATATAAAATGTTCACTATTGCTACATTTCTTGCCACTTTGATTTTAAGTTAGTGCATTATTTTTATTATGTATTTTTAAGTCATTCATTCATTTTCATACTCAAAGGGAGAGGATAAAGAAGGCTTTGTTTTTGTTTTTTTTACCTATTTCATAATGTGACAGAATTTGACCTCTTCCCCTTCCACATTAAAGAAACCAACTAAATCCTAAACTGATTATAGTATGCTATATATGTCATGTAGTCTCTTGATGATGCTAAAAGGAAAAAAAAAATAAATGTTTGAAACTCTAAATAGAAATCAAGGCCTGAAGGAGAGACCACAGTTTATTTATGAGAGAGAATCTATGACAACTGGAAATAATTTCCCTTTTGGGGGTTGATGGCTCAATTCAATCTAATTTGGGAGGTATTGTGAAAGATAATCTTTAATGGGACACAGGTCACTACTGAACAGAGCGATGTTTAGCCTTTGTGACTAGTCAAGATTTATTTCACAAAGAGTGTAGTGGATATGCCTCATTTTAATTTACATGTAATAATATGTTTGTTGTTATCGTGCTGTGATGATTAGATTTTTTAAAAGGTGTTTACATGAAAGGCTAACTAACTGCAAGTCTAGCTCAAAACCCTTTACTGAGGAAAGAATGACTTTGCCATGCTATTGCTTTCAGAGCAGATTTTTAAAAAATTCCACTGTAGTTAAAATTCCACTTTAGTTAAACCCTAAATATTCTTACCTTCATCAAAAATGGGGAAAGACTGACACTGACCTTTGCATTTGGCTATATAATTACAAAGAAGCCATGGCAACCCACTCCAGTATTCTTACCTGGAGAATCCCATGGGCAGAGGTACCTGGCAGGCTGTAGTCCATAGGGTCGCAAAGAGACTGAAGGGACTTGGCACGCTTACATGCATACTTCCTAGGTGGTGTAAGTGGTAAAGAACCTGCTGCCAATGCAGGAGACCTAAGAGACACGGGTACAATTCCTGGGTCAGGAAGAACTCCTGGAGGACGGCACAGTAACCCAATCCAGTACTCTTGGCTGGAGAAGCCCATGGACAGAGGAGCCTGGTGGGCTACAGTCTATGGGGTCGCAAAGACTTGGACACAACTGAAGTGACTTAGCATGGTATGGCATATAATTATATAATGTAGCACTTATGATCTGAACTTAATAGAGAGACTGATTTTGCCACTTACTGACTCCACAACCAAGTGGAGGATGCTTATCCAATCTCTGCCTCAGGGTCATTATCCATAAAATGGGCATAATAAAAGTGCTGAGTGTTAAATCAGTCGGTTTGTAAGGCACACAGAAAAGTTTTTGATCCCTTTAGTAGGCTTCTTGCTCTATGATAAACATTGATTAATCAGTATGAGCATATTTCCAAAGTAAACCAAACATGTTTTATTAATAAGATGTAGTTTACTTTTTTAAAATACAAACTCATTATTTTAAATACTTCACACAGCATTTGCATGAGCTAACCCCTTTCAGGGTTTTACCTTGTTGCTCTCTCCTCTGCTAGAGCTATGATTTGGAATTTGCCTGAGTGAGACAATCTACAAGTGAGTATGAAATGAATAAACCAGAGACAATCTTCCCGGCATGGTTATTTTAACCACTGAAACCATTCTCTGTCCAATGAATGCAGCCACAATAAATAGTGAAAGCTGTTTAGATAGTAGAAATGATTAATCATAACAGGGTTCTGTATGAATAATATGTATTATAAACAAACCTCCTCCATCTTCTTGATTAACTCCATTGAGTGCATACAGAGTTAATAAACAGCCTACATTTATGGTCAGAATTCAAATGGCATTCTAACTTCTGTGTCTTGAGTTTCCAGTAATTTTGTCTTTTGTTTTTGCCTCTTTGTTTCTGAGAATAATAGAAATTTCCATTGTGGAAAACTCAAATTCTTAAACCATATGCTTTTTCATTGCTTTTCTTATCCACAGTGTTGTAAGTTGCACCAAATTTAGAAATGAATTGAATGCAATTGTATCATTGGGTTTCTACTTGGTGGAAATGACTCTTGGTACTTTAAATCTCACAAACACACTATGGAGACAAACACTTTCAACTCATAGCTATTATTTTTTTCAGTTTTTAGAACTTTCTTGTTTGTAAAAGAAACATCATAATGAAAAAGAAAATCCTACAGTTTCCTGAGAGTATGTTTATAGATTCTCATCTTTTATACTGTATAGGGATTTCTCAAAAAAAGGGAGAACAAGATGCGGAGAGATAGAAACTTGCATGAAGAATTTGTTTGCATAATGTGGAGCAGGCAACCATCTTTTCTTTTCTGACAGTCAGTGAGCTTTTCCACAAAGGGTAATGTGTGTGTGCTAAGTCACTTCAGTCATGTCTGACCCTTTGCGATCCTATAGAAGGTAGCCTGCCAGGTTCCTTATGGGATTCTCCAGGAGAGAATACTGGACTCTGTTGCCATTTCCTTCTCCAGGCAGGGGACCTTCCTGACCCAGGGGTCTCAGCCTTATGTCTCCCATATTAGCGGGCAATTTCTTTACCACTAGCACCATGGGGATAGCTCCCAAGAAATCCAGCCATGCTCTACCCCCACCATTCTTATGTACATCTGATTAGATGTAGCGGGGGTGTGTGTGCATGTGTGATGTACGGTTACATGTGGATGTATGAATATTACTCAGTGTTCTCAAGAGAAGCAGAATCAAAGGAGAGAGATGTGGGATGAAGGGGAAGGAAGAAAGGAGGAGGAGTAAGACTTATTCTAAGCAAACCGTCTCACATGATTGCAGTCGCTGACAAATAGGAAATCTGTAGGGCAGGCTCTCAGTGTTATCTGCCCTACCCTTCTTCTGGCTGCTTCTGCGTATGAGATGATAAGTTTCTCATCTTTGGTGGAAGCCCTGAGACAGAAAAGGAGGGAGAAGCTGTAGAATATAGTTGATGTGGGTGTCTGCCATGTGAATGGAACCGTAAGACCTACTCAGAAATAAGAAGTAGGCTGGGTGTATGTTATGGTGACTGCCAGAGATAATGTACTTTTTTTTAAATTTAAATTTATTTATTTTAATTGGAGGCTAATTACTTTACTTTTAAACTGGTGAGTTGAAATGCCTTGGCATTTTCTCTATTTACTGAGAAATTGGAATCACAAATATCAGGAGGCAAAATTCACCTAATATATGTCATAGTACATGGTCTACTAGCTCACTCCTTGGCCTTTATCCATGAGAAATGAAATATATGTTCATACCAAGACTTTCACATATTAGTAAATATTCATAGCAGTTTTACAAGTATTCATAGCAGCAAAATAAAATTTTGCTCTAATTTTTGGCAAAATTATAATCGCCAAAATGTAGAAAAATATGTACAAGTAAGTGAATAGATAAACAACTTGTGGAATATATATAAAACAAAATACAAAGCAGCAATAAAAATGAAGAAACTATTGATATACCTAATAACATGGATTAATCTCAAGATAGCTGTGTTTTGTTTAAATAGCCACTCATAAACATTATGTACAAGTCCATTTATATAACAAGTCCATTGAGTCAATGATGCCATCCAATCATCTCATCCTCTATTGCCCTCTTTTCCCACTGCCCTCAAATTTTCCCTATGGATGGGATGAAAGGGAAGGATAAAGGAACAGAAGGGAGGCATCCAAAGTAACCCAAATAAAATTTTGGAGATTTTAATTGTGGTGACAGTTTCATGATATATACATACATTTTATATATATATATATATATATATATATATTCCATATATGTCAAAAAATAAATTTTAAATATGTATAGTTTATCATATGTTAATTGTGCCTCAGTAAAGATGTAAAACGAAATATTAAGAAAAGACAAAAGTTATCAAAACTTACCTCTTTGCCACAGTCCCTCTTTTCCTAGACTGATTGTCTAAGGTGCGATATCAGAGTCACCTGAGTGTTCTCAGCAGCCTCTACTTGTCATCCTAGGTTGCTTACATATCATATAACTGTGGAAGATTACAATTTTGTATAGAAAAACATAGGTGTCACATGGGAAATTATGCCTAGCCAGCTTTTGCCAAATTTTAGAGCATGTTTGGAGAGAAAAAATAAAAGTAAAATGACCGCAAACAATTTAAGAAACCAGTTGGTTGGGTTCAAAGTTAAAAAAAAAATCTTTTGGAGGCTTTTCATAGGAAATAAGAAAAATAATGGAAGTATTTGCTTTCTTTAAGGATCATATCTCTTTTCCACCAAAAATACCTCTATGATAATGCTTATAGATATTTTATTTTGAACAGTGTAAATTAGACTATACTTTAACATAAACCTCTTTGGTGGATAATTTTTCTCACTAGGTTCTATCTTGCCTAAACAGATATGTGATTAATTACAGGCTTCTAAAGGCACAGGGGTTTCCCAGGTGGTGCCAGTGGTAAAGAATCCACCTGCCAATGCAGGAGATGCAAGAGACATAGGTTTGATCCCTGGGTAAGGAAGACCTCCTGGAATAGGAAAAAGACGTTTGCTCTTGGAAGAAAAGCTACAGCAAACCTAGACAGTGTATTAAAAAGCAGAAATATTACTTTGCCAACAAAGTTCCATCTAGTCAAAGCTATGGTTTTCCCAGTAGTCATGTATGGCTATGAGAGTTGGACAATAAGGAATGTTGAGTGCCGAAGATTTGATGCTTTTGAACTGAGGTGTTGGAGAAGACTCTTGAGAGTCCCTTGGAAACCAATGAGATAAAACCAGTCAATCCTAAAAGAAATCAACACTAAATATTCTTTGGAAGGACTGATGCTGAAGCTCCAATATTTTAGCCACCTGATGTGAAGTACTGATTCATTTGAAAAGACCCTGATGCTGGGAAAGCTTGAAGGCAGGAGGAGAAGGGGACAACAGAAGATGAGACGGTTGGATGGCATCACCGACTCAATGGACTTGAGTTTGAGCAAACTCCAGGATATGGTGAAGGACAGGAAAGCCTAGCATGCTGCAGTCCATCGAGTCACAAAGAGTCAAACATGACTGAGCAACTGAACAGCATAATTAAAGGCTTTCTAGGTGGCTCAGTGGTAAAAATCCACCTGCCAAATGGAGACCAGGAGACATGGGTTCTACCTCTGGGTTGGGAAGATCCCCTGGAAAAGGAAATGGCAACCCACTCTAGTATTTTTGCCTGAGGAATCCAATGGACAGAGGAGCCTGACTATAGTTCATGGAGTTGCAAAAAGTTGAGCATGACTTAGTGGCTGAACAACAGCAACAACATACATAAGAAAATTTATGCTTTTAACCATTTTAAGTGTATAGCTTCGGATTTTAAAAAAATAGTATATTTATTTAAAATGTTTTAGATCAGGAATTGGCCAACTACAGCTCACTCACCAAGTTGATTTGGCAGCCATTCATCTGTTTTTATAAATACAGTTTCACTGGAACACAGTCATGCTCATGCATTTACATAGCATCTATGGTTGCAGAGTCAAGTATTTGCAACATAGGCCATATGGTCTGGAAAGCCAGAAATTTTTACTATCTGGCTCCTTATAGAAAGCTTGTCCACCCTTGATCTTGAGTAAATAAGTTACTTCTGTCACTTAAGAAAATTCTAAGATTGCTATGTTGATAGTCAAAAGGTTTAGCAAGTTAAGACTCTTAAGCCAGGTCTACCATTAACTGTGACAATTGAAAAGTTCCATCATGTTTTGGTCATCAGTCTCCTCAACTCATATATGTTGAATTAAATAATTTTTACTATCCTGTCTAATTTGAATGTATATTAACTAGAATATTTAAATATCCAGAAAGTGAAAGTTGCTCAGTCGTGTCCAACTCTTTGTGACCCCACGGACTATACAGTTCATGGAATTCTCCATGCCAGAACACTGGAGTGGGTAACCTTTCCCTTCTCCAGGGGATCTTCCCAACCCAGGGATCAAACCCAGGTCTCCCACATTGCTGGCGGATTCTTTACAAGCTGAGTCACAGGGAAATCCCTTAAATATCCAGAGGAGGTTGTTAATACTTCTGATTTCACTGATAGTGTCTTTATTCTTTGTCCCTTAAGTCTTTGGAGATGGAAGAACATATTCAATAAATTAAAATTTCATAATGCAAACTATTGACATCTAAATTATTTATTGAATTTTATAATACCAATGAGCTAAATACATAAAGTTAATATTTTAATATTCTATAATTAATATAATTTGAAATAAAAATTAATTATAGCTGTATCCTATGCCTTCAGTGGCTCATCCCTTTAGCCAGTACTGTTATATGTGAAAACAAAGATTTGGCATGCCTAAGATTTAGAATTACTTCAGAGCATCACCTTACCTCTGGATTAATCTCAAAGCACATAGGTTTGTTTTTAGTAAGCTAATAGGCAAAATAAGTGAGTTTTATGATATGATGATGAAAAAACATTTGTCCTCTCAGTCATCAGTAAAGTCCAAAGGAAGAAAAGACTATTAATACTATTCAAAGCAGATACGTTGTTAAATTTTTTAGAGATATAGAAAACTGGAAACAATGTGGTTATTAGTTTATTTATATATTTTTTGCAATGAATGAAAATGGACTGTTTATAGGGAAGATGAAGTCACAGTAAGTAGGACAATGGAAAGTATCTAGCATTTTAATTTAATCCAAGTCTCCAGATAATAACATTAAGATACTGAGATAACTTTCAGGTGGAACCATACAAACACTCTTAGTGGTAGTGATTTTTCACATATCATGGAAAACAGAAAGGTGACCAAAGATGGGATGTTTAAATGTTCTGATATGAAAAGAGAAAATAAGAGAACTTCAGAAATCATCCATCAGAGAACATATTGTTTTTCCCTGACAAAAATTTAATACTTGCATATATGCAAAATGTATTTATGTGCACTTAAGGGAAACCATAATCTCTGAATTCGTCAAGAATATGTTACAGCCAAATAACCTCATCTTGTATTTCAATGTAGTTATCAGAACAGGAGAGTAAAGGACATTATATTGTTTATATTCAGAAAGATATAAATATCTTAGCAGAAAAAGAATGCTTAATAAAAAAGGCCTGTATAAACATACACAAACATTTCAAACACCCACGACTGCAGTCTGCATATTCAGCCTTTTGTTACTGAACAAAAACATAAAAACAAGAATACTGTAAAGGTTTTGAATAGCTGAATAGCATGCTATTAACCAGAAAATTTTCTAAACACTACTCTTCAGTTATTTGGTGAATACATTTGCATTTCATTGAGTAATACAGACACTATTATGCTATTGGCAACATATTATATTAAAATATCTTTAAAAATAAACTGCTATTGACATGTATTGATTTTGTTGACTTGAAACTTAAAAGTCATCCACAATATAAATACAAGACTTTTGAAAGCATGAAAGGACTTGTAAAACAATTCCTAAAGCCATGTTATTTCACCAATGAAGAAATTAAGGCTCTAAAAGGTAAATTCTCCAAATTCCCATGGATAGCCAGGCTGGCTGGAACCCTGTCTCTATGTCTGTTCTATTTAATCCTTTAAATTGAATTTGCTAGTTAGCTATCAAGGCTAAACTCCAAAACATATTTAGGCAAAATTATCTAAATAAATAGTATATTCATTTGTTGTTTTTCTATATCTTTATATCCCGAAGAGATTACATGAGTCACAACAAGTGATCTTTACTTGTCTTATACGTTACTCATCTTATGTGTGGATAGGGGTGCAGAAAGAATGTTTTAATTAGTCATCAGACCTGTCTCATCATTAATAATAGCTAAAGCTGTACATATATGTCAGAAAAAAATTTCTAGAAAAGTATGAGAAAGCGATATGACATAAAACAATGTATTCAAAAATTTTAAACTGTGGTCAGTCATTAGAGGGTTGTTGTTCACTGCTGAAAACAACAGCTAAGCATCAAAGTCTTTGAGATTTTTACTCTTAGTTTTTTATAAGACTATTAAACACTGGTGTAAAATTAAAGAAACTAAAGTTAGAAAGTAATCAACACTGTGTTTTCTCTTTTAATTGAAAAGTAAAATGCTGTTCTGGTTCAGCAACTGTGGCATAGAATTTCTTTTAATCCTTCTCCCCACTCCTTTCTTTTCAACAAGTTTCTTAATTTAGCTGGTGGAGATAACTAGTCATGCAAGCTTGAGTTAACAAATAAAAAAGGGATTAATAAAAAAGCACTGCATCCTCATTTCTGATATCAGAATTATATTTTTTCTTTATTTAAATCAAAATAAAGATCTTTACACTTTCCATAAATAGGGTCATTTTTGTCTGTCTTTGTATATCTTTTAAAAATATATAGGCATTTTCTTCCTAGTTCATTAACTTCATAGTAAGTTTTTTTTTTTTTTTTTTTTATTAAAGTTTATTAAATATTTTAAAAAAAAATCACATGCTCCCATCCTGAACCCTCCTCCCTCCCAACCTCCCCATACCATCCCCTGGGCCTTCCCAGCGCACCAGCCCCAAGCATCCAGCATCGTTTGAACCTGGACTGGCATCTCGTTTCATACATGACATTTCATGTTTCAATGACATTCTCCCAAATCTTCCCACCCTCTCCCACAGAGTCCATAAGACTGTTCTATACATCAGTGTCTCTTTTTTGCTGTCTCGTAGACAGGGTTATTACCATCTTTCTAAATTCCATATACATGTTAGTATACTGTATTTATGTTTTTCCTTCTGGCTTAATAATAGTCTCCAGTTTCATCCACCTCATTAGAACTGATTCAAATGTATTCTTTTTAATGGCTGAGTAATACTCCATTGTGTATATGTACCACAGCTTTTTATCCATTCATCTGCTGATGGACATCTAGGTTGCTTCCATGTCCTGGCTATTATAAACAGTGCTGCGATGAACATTGGGGTACACGTGTCTCTTTCCTTCTGGTTTCCTCAGTGTGTATGCCCAGCAGTGGGATTGCTGGATCATAAGGCAGTTCTATTTCCAGTTTTTAAGGAATCTCCACACTGTTCTCCATAGTGGCTGCACTAATTTGCATTCCCACCAACAGTGTAAGAGGGTTCCCTTTTTCTCCACACCCTCTCCAGCATTTATTATTTGTAGACTTTTGGATCGCAGCCATTCTGACTGGTGTGAAATGGTACCTCATAGTGGTTTTGATTTGCATTTCTCTGATAAAGAGTGATGTTGAACATCTTTTCAAGTGTTTGTTAGCCATCTGTATGTCTTCTTTGGAGAAATGTCTATTTAGATCTTTGGCCCATTTTTTGATTGGGTCATTTATTTTTCTGGAGTTGAGCTGTAGGAGTTGCTTGTATATTTTGAGATTAGTTGTTTGTCGGTTGCTTCATTTGCTATTATTTTCTCCCATTCTGAAGGCTGTCTTTTCACCTTGCTAATAGTTTCCTTTGATGTGCAGAAGCTTTTAAGTTTAATTAGGTCCCATTTGTTTATTTTTGCTTTTATTTCAATATTCTGGGAGGTGGGTCATAGAGATCCTGCTGTGATGTATGTCAGAGAGTGTTTTGCCTATGTTCTCCTCTAGGAGTTTTATAGTTTCTGGTCTTATGTTGAGATCTTTAATCCATTTTGAGTTTATTCCCAGGGATGCAAGGATTCTTCAATATCCGCAAATCAATCAATGTAATACACCACATTAACAAATTGAAAACAAAAACCATATGATTATCTCAATAGATGCAGAAAAGCCTTTGACAAAATTCAACACCCATTTATGATAAAACTCTCCAGAAAGCAGGAATAGAAGGAACATACCTCAACATAATAAAAGCTATATATGACAAACCCACAGCAAACATTATCCTCAATGGTGAAAAATTGAAAGCATTTCCTCTAAAGTCAGGAACAAGACAAGGGTGCCCACTTTCACCATTACTATTCAACATAGTTTTGGAAGTTTTGGCTACAGCAATCAGAGCAGAAAAAGAAATAAAAGGAATCCAAACTGAAAAAGAAGAAGTAAAACTCTCACTATTTGCAGATGACATGATCCTCTACATAGAAAACCCTAAAGACTCCACCAGAAAATTACTAGAACTAATCAATGATTATAGTAAAGTTGCAGGATATAAAATCAACACACAGAAATCCCTTGCATTCCTATACACTAATAATGAGAAAACAGAAAGAGAAATTAAGGAAACAATTCCATTCACCATTGCAACAAGAGAATAAAATACTTAGGAATATATCTACCTAAAGAAACTAAAGACCTATATATAGAAAACTATAAAACACTGGTGAAAAGAAATCAAAGAGGACACTAATAGATGGAGAAATATACCATGTTCATGGATTGGAAGAATCAATATAGTGAAAATGAGTATACTACCTAAAGCAATTTATAGATTCAATGCAATCCCTATCAAGCTACCAACAGTATTCTTCACAGAGCTAGAACAAATAATTTCACAATTTGTATGGAAATACAAAAAACCTCGAATAGCCAAAGCGATCTTGAGAAAGAAAAATGGAACTGGAGGAATCAACCTACCTGACTTCAGGCTCTACTACAAAGCCACAGTTATCAAGACAGTATGGTACTGGCACAAAGACAGAAATATAGATCAATGGAACAAAATAGAAAGCCCAGAGATAAATCCACGCACATATGGACACCTTATCTTTGACAAAGGAGGCAAGAATATACAGTGGATTAAAGACAATCTCTTTAACAAGTGGTGCTGGGAAATCTGGTCAACCACTTGTAAAAGAATGAAACTAGAACACTTTCTAACACCATATACAAAAATAAACTCAAAATGGATTAAAGATCTCAACATAGTAAGTTTTTTCTTTATGATTATTCATTTAACCAAAGACCAACGTTTTATTTTGATAGACAGTTTTAAAAAGTAGGTATTTTAAATATCTCCAGGTTTTACTCAGTGGTGTTTTAAAGAGATAGTTTTCCTTTCTATCAACCAAACTTGTGTCCTTCTTTCCTTACTGAAAGGGGAAGACATATGGAGAAGAGAGGCATGAAGGTCATCACTGAAGAGTCATAAACCATTGTGAATAATGTCAGAACTATAATTTAATTAGTGCCCCATCTGTCACTTTCTGTTTGACGAGCACTAAATGTCCAATTATCATTTAATATCTGCTCTAATCAGTTCTGGCAAATTTTGCAGGCACACAAGAGATGACATTAATAGATGAAAGTGAGGCTACTCTTGCCACATTATCAGAAAGAAATCTTGAGCAGCCCTGACTTACAATCAGGAAGGTAAGAATTTATTCCAATTAGCAGTAATGACATTTTATATCAGTGATGTTATGGGGTGTCTAGAAAAGAATTCTCTTTGTTCTCTCAAGAAGTTAAGAAAGTAGCCCTGCCTATGATTCTTCGGGAAGTATTTTAAGGATTCTAAGATAAAAAAAAAAATTAAGTAATCTATGTAATCAGCCAGCCTTGATGTAATGTCTTTGAAAGCCATCTACTTCGGGGTTAGTCAACCACCTTCTGCAAACTAGTTTTTCCACAGACAAAGGCATTGTTAGAGTGCATTGAATCCATGGGGAGTTTTGTAAGTCATGCATATTCTGAGTCTACTAAAAAAAAAAAAAAAAACTTTTTATTTTGTATTGGGGTATAGCCAATTAATAATGTTGTGATGGCTTCAGGTGAATAGTGAAGGGGCTCAGCCATACATATACATAAACATTCTATATTGGACACTGTCTTCTGTAAGAGGAACATGATTTAGTAAGGGACTCTCCACTTAAAAATGATGGTATTTCAAAATTTAGCCAATTTGTATAATAGTGAAATAAAGAGAAATCTTACAAATTTGTTCCCACTGCTAAAAAAAATTTAACAGCATTCCAACTGTGCCTACTACTACTGCTGCTACTGACAAGTTTAATTTAATTTTTAAAACTTAAAATTATAACCCAAAGACTTTTAACTGTTGTGAAATTACTAAAGGCATGTAATAATCCATGCAGTACTCTTCTTATCATTATTATTATTAACATTTTTCTAGTGATTCTTTCTTTTATTTTACTTTTAAAAAGAAAAAAAAAATACGTTTTCATTGTTGGTTGTGAAAAAACCCTCAAGAAATTTCATGATTTTATAGAATAACTGCAGTAGGTTATTGGCTATTTTAGATACAAAAACTGAGGCCAAGAGAGTTGCTTAACTTGCTTTATACTTGAATCAACAAGTAAAGCTTTTCAAAAATTACTTCTTCCTACAATGTTGCATATTACTAAATATCTTTTCAATCACAATTTAGCATGAAGTATGTACCTCCACGATAAATAATACTGCATTCTATTCATCAACAAGAAAAATTATTAAACATTTTGGATTCAAATTAGTAAAATTCTGAATTTCAATATTTGGAATCATGATCTAGTTGAGTAGCTTCTGTTAAAACAACAACAAAACATAGTTTTAGATCATACAGATTATCTGCAAGTACTTATAAAGCAAAAAATCTGGTAAATATTTAATGTATTTTAACACATGGTCTATTCACTTTAGTCATGAGAGCCTAATCTTCCTCCAGCTGTGCCTCTCTTCTTTTGCCCAATAATGTATAAGCTTGGATGAAAAAGGGCCAGTAATTTATGTTTATCTGCCTAAAACTTAAGCAGTAATAGAAAACAAACTCTCTTGTGAAAACCTGTGCATGCTAAGTTGCTTCAGTCATGTCCAACTCTGTGCGGCCCCATTGACTGTAGCCCATAGGCTTCTCTGTCCATGGGATTCTTCAGGCAAGAATACTGGAGTTAGTTGCCCTGCCCCCTCAAGGGGCTCTTCCCCACCTAGGGATGGAACTCACCTCTCCTGCACTGGCAGGTGAGTTCTTTACCGCTAGCACTACTAGGGAAGCCCCATATGAAACCCCATGCATGCATGCTAAGTCACTTCAGTCATTTCCAATTCTGTGCGACCCTATGGACCACAGCCCACCAGACTCCTCTGTCCTAGGGGTTCTCTAGGCAAGAATACTGGAGTGGGTTGCCATTTCCTGTTCCAGGGGATTTTCCTGACTCAGGGATCAAACCTGGGTCTTTTACCTCTACCTGCATTGGCAGGTGGGTTCTTGACCACTAGAGCAACCTGGCAAGCTCTCATGTGTCCTCAAATGTAAATGCTTATAACATGAGAGATGAAGCTTCTTCCTCTTGATTTAAAATTGAATTATTAATTTTTCCTAATACATGTTTTCATAAGTGGTCAGTAAAGTCTTTCCTTGACTATGGTTTTCCTTTAGGGAGAAATATATTTCATAGAGAATTGGGGTTCCTAATTCCAATTTTCTTCCTAAATGAAATGACTTGTATCTCTCTACCATAAGTGACTCTTTCTACAAAAATATTCTCAGGAAACTGAACTCTATGCCTTCTTATAGTTGTTCATAAGCCAAAGAAAGACAGATTCTCTCCAGTGATCAGAATTAAAGATTTAAAATAAAGCTTCTTGCATTACACTGTACATCAAACTATATTTCCAGCAGTAAAAAAAAAAAAATGTCACTAATAGATTCATACAGCACCCCACTCCAGTACTCTTGCCTGGAAAATCCCATGGACGGAGGAGCCTGGTAGGCTACAGTCCGTGGGGTCACGAAGAGTCAGACACAACTGAGCAACTTCCCTTTCACTTTTCACTTTCATGCATTGGAGACAGAAATGGCAACCCACTCCAGTGTTCTTGCCTGGAGAATCCCAGGGATGGGGGAGCCTGGTGGGCCGCAGTCCATGGGGTCGCACAGAGTCGGACACGACTGAGCAAATTCCCTTTCCCTGTAAGATTGAAGCTGAGACTGAACTGACTGTGGCTTGATTTCAGCAAAAAATTTGTCAGGCTGTTTTTTGACTCCTAATTATTCTGCCCACCTCAAAACACAGTTTGGCTGAAAGTATTTAGAGAATAAAATATTGCTTTCTGTGCCTTTGACAGAGGTAAGAGAAAGGGATTGTATCACTACTGTTCATGAGGGTGAGTTCTCATTATGCATTTCTATGTGATTCTGTTGACCTATAACTTGTAAAAACCTGCTGAGCTTATGAGCCCAAACTTTAAGTGTCAAATTTTAAAAGCACTAGCTGGGAGATCCTGAGGCACAACCTAAAGCAGTTCTGTTGGGATGAAGAAAGTAAAATCAAGCAGCAAGTTTAAACTCCAAAGTAATTTTTCCCTATGGGAACATATCACCATATGAGCCCTTTTCTATGAGATGGAATATTATTGATCCAAAATGCCATCTTTACAGTACATGCTTCAAAGAGCAGCCTTGGTGTAAGACACTACCAAAAAAGGTTTCTAGAGTCTAAACCTAGTGTTAATGAAAGGTGTTCCATTTTAAATATTTGGAGCCAAGGGACTCATTACCCTAACTCATCGGCATTTGTTTGCATCTCTTTATTAAGCAATTATACTAGAAGTATTTATCCCAGATACTATGATGAATAGGTAAAGAACACATTGCTAAAGAGAAAAAACAAAAAACAAACGTGGTCTCCATCTTGGTTTGGAAGTCAATCTGGACAATTTTGGTGTGGTGTCAGAAATACCACTTTCATAAGCAAAAAATAGCTGTAAGAGACAAAGATCTAAAGATAGTTCTTACTCCTGTACTAGTTTACTCATTAGCTTTTATACTGAGTTCCTAAGTGTTAACTTTCAGTCCAGTTTTGACTTAGGGAATCTGCTTAAACCTAGAAGTGTTACTTATAGGAAAGTAGACAAATAGCTATGGTATATTGGAGATGTGCTAACTCCTAGGAAAGGAACCTGTGGTTTATTCTATGTCTGATCTTGGTCCCAGAGACTCATAACATCCTGGGAGGCATAATGGGGGAAAAGATGCTTTCAAAGAGGCTAGAGTCCTCTAATCAATAGTCTTTCTTTCCCTGCCTTTGAAGAGTGTCAAATCACTGCACAACCAGAGGGAATTCACTCGAATTCTCTCTAGGAGATTGCATACTAATATTAACTAATGAAACACATATTTAAATCACAAATCAAATAATGCAGTAGTTGGAAATGTCAAGAGAGGGCATTTCTCAATTTTCTAAAGTTCTGTGAATTTTAATTAAGACCTCTGAAAATCTATATCATTCTGTAAATTCAGTCCTTTCACTTAATGACTTGAACTTTGTGTGATTATTCACTTGTAGAAGTGAAGTCTCCAGGGGCAGCACAGAGAACTCAGTGGCCACGTATCTGAAACACTTATCTTTTGATAATCTCCAGTCAAGTCCTAACCTCCCCACTTCTCAAAACAAATATTTAATTTAATGAAAAGAGTGTCATTATTCTTATACGTGAGAAAATATCTTCTCAACTCCTATACTTCAGGAGTTATATATACTATTCATTTTAAATATTTGAATTATAATTTTCTTCTAGTATGACTGGTTAAGGGCTTCCCTGGTGACTCAGATGATAAAGAATCTGCCTGCAATGCAGGAGACATGGGTTCAATCCCCGGTTCGGGAAGATCTCCTAGAGAATGGATGGCAACCCACTCCAGTATTCTTGTCTGGAGAAGTCTGGACAGAGGAGCCTAGAGGTCTATAGTTAATGGGGTCACAAAGAGTTGGACATGACTGAGCAACTAATGCACACACACACACACACAGGATCAGTTAAAAGCAAAAGTCATCATCCATACCTGAAAGAGGTCAGTTCAGATACACATTTCACAGTAACATCATTATTGCTGAATGTAATTGGTTTGGATTAAACACAAGGGGTGAAATTTAATGTATTCCTACCTTTTAAAATATAACAATGTCCTTGGAGCCTTAAAGAGATAACAGAACTTCAGCGAACTATTACTCCAACTCATCAGACTTTCTGAAGAGGTCTCCTAGTGGACGAAGTAAATTGGGCTCCTTGTTTAAAATCTGGCATGCATTACTCTTAGTTTAACCACTAAGCTCTCATAACCCTGAGCCTCAGATCTTCAGAAAGGCAAAGGTAATCTGATCCACTCACAGACAGAATTACTAAGACAGGGGAAACAATGAGAAATTTGCAATGACAAGTACAGTAAATAATATTCTCTTATTAAAATTCAATCTATGGCAACTAAAGCAGATGGGTAAGCAGACATTTTTACATAGCTCAGGAGAGAAAATGGCTTGTTTACATTAAGGAAAGAAGATGCAGTTTGGACAACATTCTGAAAAACAATAATATACATTATAATCAGGAATGTTCCATTTAAAAAAAAATAGCAATCCCCACTTTTTAAATATAAATTTAAACTTCTGAATTTAACATAATTTTACCATACTGGAAAATTGTTTGCCCTGCAAGGAATGCAAGTAAATATATAAAAGGATTTTTCAATATTAATTTCAATGATTAATGAATTCCAGTGTTAAATCTAACATTTGAAGGTAAAAAAATAAAGCAAATGGTTAATGGATATTGTACTTTATACAGTGTATAAATATGTAATTAAAAAGTAACTAAAGAAAAAAGAGATGGCTTTTATTTATTATGCTTATTAACAACCTTATACTCAATCATGACATGCATATTCTGCAGGAAAACTTAATAGAAGAGACTGACAACCTTGGGAAATCAAAGAAACAATTGAAAATTAATTTTCCCTTCACATTTTAGTAAGAAGCCTACACTGGTTACTTTCATATTGTTAATATGAAAAAGGAAGTATGTGAATTGTAACAAACACCTTCTATTATATTTAAGTTTTATATGAAGTTTTCATGAGTTTCAAAAACAAGATCCATTCTCTTTTTTTATAAAGTGTCTTTAAAAGTATAATGCATAAGCATAATTTTAAAACACACTTTAATAAGGTGATTTTAAACATTACTTCATTCATCTGCTGATGGACATCTAGGTTGCTTCCATGTCCTGGCTATTATAAACAGTGCTGCAATGAATATTGGGGTACACGTGTCTCTTTCAATTCTGGTTTCCTTGGTGTGTATGCCCAGCAGTGGGATTGCTGGGTCATATGGCAGTTCTAGTTCCAGTTTTTAAAGGAATCTCCACACTGTTCTCCATAGTGGCTGTACTAGTTTGCATTCCCACCAACAGTGTAAGAGGGTTCCTTTTTACACAATGGAGTATTACTCAGCCATTAAAAAGAATGCATTTGAATCAGTTCTAATGAGGTGGATGAAACTGGAGCCTATTATACAGAGTGAAGTAAGCCAGAAAGAAAAACACCAATACAGTATACTAACGCATATATATGGAATTTAGAAAGATGGTAACAACAACCCTGTATGCGAGACAGCAAAAGAGACACAGATGTATCGAACAGTCTTTTGGACTCTGTGGGAGAGGGAAAAGGGGATGATTTGTAATAATGGCACTAAAACATGTATAATATCATATAAGAAATGAATCACCAGTCCAGGTTTGATGCAGGATACAGGTAGCTTGGGGCTGGTGCACTGGAATGACCCAGAGGGATGGTACGGGGAGGAAGGTGGGAGAGGGGTTCAGGATGGGGAACATGTGTACACCCATGGCAGATGCATGTAGATGTATGGCAAAACCAATACAATACTGTAAAGTAAATAATAATAATAAAATAAAAAATGAATAAAATAAATAAACATTATTTCAATGAAAGATTTAGGAGAACAGATAAAATCAACATTTTAAGCTCTATTTAGAATACTCTCACTTTATTTGGGTATAAATCACAATTGAATCAATGGTGTGAAAATGTGGATATGATTCTAACAGTTAAATGGAATAACTAATTTTTATCTCTGTAAGTATTTACTTTGTCTATATATGGAAATATCCCTGATTCTCTCTATATAAAATAAATACAATATGATAGAGAGCTGATGCAAAATAAGTTTAAGTAATACCATCTCAGTGATGTATTGATTGCCAACTACTCTGAGCTAGACATTATTCTGGGCAAAGGGGATTCAGAAGTAAATGAGTCTAAGCCCCTTCCTTCATGAAGCTTACTGTCAAGTCTCCACAATTACTTCCTAGTCTTTCTTTGTATTAAGAAAATATTTTTAGTTATTTTTATGTTTAAGTTGAGCTTACCAGAAAAAAAAATTTTAACATGGGAAAAAATATTTATTTAAGACTAATATGATTGCTATTTGTCAGCAAATTAATATAGCCATTTCCCCCTTCTCAATTAAGGAAATGATTTACTTGGAGGTGGAGGAAAGTAGCATCACTTGAATAAAATTTTTTTATTTATTTTATTTTGCCATTTGTGTTAAATGATTTTTACACTGAAGCATCAGGAGCCACATAGACAGCTCAAACAAAATATGAATATACAAAAGAAAATGTACCCAGGGCTCAAATGTGAATTATAAAGGATATGGTAAATTTCATGCTTTGGGTTCCCAGTATAGAGAATTATCTTGCTCTTTCAAAAGCAACAGGAGGTGCTTTCAGCTGAATGAAAAAAGATATCCACAATCAGCCTACCTGTCAGTCTCAACATTTTAGGGGAAAATGGCAATGAAGATATAACATGTACATATTAAGGTAACTATTTTTGGTTTGAAAACCTGTAATTTTTGTGTAAGAGTTAAAATAGGCATCTGTTCTCTTATTTCCAATGAGGGAAAAAACAGGATCACCATCTGAAACATTGTACTGTATTTTTAAACCAAATATGCTTTTTTCTCAACAGTAATTTACTAAAATATGCATACAATGAAAAGGAAGAGAGAATAGACATTTAGAAAATCAAATACTATCACAAGATTCTACTTTCATATATTAACAAGAGGATAACCCATTTGTGTGAATCCAGGAGAAGGCAATGGCACCCCACTCCAGCACTTTTGCCTAGAAAATCCCAGGGACGGAGGAGCCTGGTGGGCTGCAGTCCATGGGGTCACTAGAGTTGGACATGACTGAGCGACTTCACTTTCACTTTTCACTTTCATGCATTGGAGAAGGAAATGGCAACCCACTCCAGTGTTCTTGCCTGGAGAATCCCAGGGATGGGAAGCCTGGTGGGCTACCGTCTATGGGGTCGCACAGAGTCGGACACAACTGAAGCGACTTAGCAGCAGCAGCAACAGCAGCAGGGCTACTATTGGTCTATGAATTTATTATGATAATCAATATATTAAGTAGGTTAAGTATTACTATTAAGAAAAAGGCCCTCAAAATGCACCTCTAGGGGAAAACTTAATGATAAAGATATGCTTTTATCCTTTTACTTATCTTAAATATTCCTTTTTTCATTCTTGTCTCCCCTTTTATATGGCTCTGATATCACTGAGTACTATTCATGTTTCTATATATCCTGCTCCCAACTCTTCCAATTTCACAATTTCATACATCAAAAAATATCTGAGCACTCTTTCATTCTGAGTCTCTGTGACTGATGTGTTCATATCAGCTGATGCTGAAGCTGAAGTTTCAATACTTTGGCCACCTGATGAGACAAACCAACTCATTGGAAAAGACCCTGATGCTGGGAAAGATTGAGGGCAGGAGAAGAGGGCGACAGAGGCTGAGATGGTTGAATGGAATCACCAATTCAATGGCTATGAACTTAGGCAAACTGCGAGAGATGGTGAGGGACCTGAAGGCCTGGTGCACTCCAGTCCATGGGGGCACGAAGAGTCCAACACAACTAAGTGACTGAACAACATTTTGGAGGAATGTTGTATAGAGTTTAGAATAGGCTATTAATTATGTTCATTGTCTGGAATCCACATAAAATGTCTCATCTTCACTCAAATTATTACATCATTAATAGAGATGGGCCTCCCTGATGGGTAGGTGGTAAAGAATCTGCCTGTAATGCAGGAGACACGGATTCAATCCCTGGGTAAGGAAGACTCCCTGGAGAAGGAAATGGCAATCAACTCCAATATTCTTGCCTAAGAAACCCCATGGGCAGAGGAGCCTGGCGGATTACAGTCCATGGGGTTGCAAAGAGCCAAACATGACTTAGTAGCTAAATGACAAAACAAAAAAAGTATAGATGCATGTAATGTTTTAGTTTTCGAATGGTCTACTGAGGCTACCTTGTGGATTCCATATAAATACTTTGTCCTGGGGCTTCCCTGATGGCTGTAGTGGTGAAGAAGCCGCGTGCCAATGCAGGAGACACAAGTTCAATCTGTGATCCAGGAAGATCCCACACACCGCAGAGCAACTGGACCTGTGAGCCACAGCCACTGAATCTGTGCTCTAGAGCCTGGGAGTTGAAACTGCTGACAAGAGGAGCCACAGTAATGCAAGCCTGTGTCTGGCAACTAGCCCCTGTGCTCCAACAAGAGGAAAACACAGCAATGACAAGCCAAATAAATAAAATTATAAATACTTTGTCCTGTATTCTCAGTTTTGTAAAAAAAGAGACAAATTCAGCCCCAATGCTTGCTCCAACTAGTTTATCTTGAAAAACCCATGTAAGTGTATTTGCAATGAAAAGACACAATGCAGCCAGAAAGAAACAAATAAATAAAATTATAAATACTTTGTCCTGTATTCTCAGTTTTGTAAAAAAAAATAAAAAAGAACAAATTCTAATTTGGGCCTGGAACAATTGCAATCACTATGGAGAACAGTGTGGAGATTCCTTAAAAACGGAAATAGAACTGCCTTATGATTCCAGTTTCTAGTTTATCTTGAGATTTGTTTGTTTGTTTTTTAAATCAGTGTAAGTGTATTTGCTCATGTAAAAGACCTCACCCACAGAAAATGGTTTCAGAAAAAGATAGCATAGTTGTCTTAATGTTCCATTCCCCCTCCCACCTACACTTTTAAATTAAAAATATACATTCAAGTACATACAAATTTTAAAGTATGAAAGATTCATGTTGATGTATTCAGGAAAACCAATAATAAAAAAAAAAAATAAATAAAATTTAAATAAAATAAAAAAAAATTTTAAACAAATTTTATCATTTCAATAAAACACCTAAATAAAATAGTCCTAAAACACCTTACAGTAAATGAAAAAAAAAAAAAAAAAAATTAAATCATTCTATATATTGTAATAAGAAATTTCCCATGGGAGGAAGTGATACAAAAAAGCAAGAACAATTAGAATTAATTGAATTACTGAGCAATGAAAGAAGAAACAGGACTATCAGAACCATCCTGAGAGGTGACTTTGTCATCCAGAAACACAAGACTCAGGTAAAACATGCAAACTCATAATCTTTTACGAGGAAAAGGAGACATTGTTTTGGTAGATTCAGATGAGTTGTGAATAAGGTCACCAAGATCATCTATCTTTGAAAATTACTTTAATCTCATTAGTACAGTATCTTAGAGTAAGTAAACAACACAAGGAGATGATATTCAAACACTCCAAGACTGTATTTCCTCAAGTTGTTGACCTTCATACTTTATCACTGCATAGATCTTCATGGGAGAAAAATATTGCTGTGGACTGGAAATTTTTAAAAACCCACTTAAAGTCACTAATTCATAGACATCGGGGGGAGTGGCTTTCCCTGGTGGCTTAGTGGTAAAGAATCTGCCCACCAATGCAGGAGATATGGGTTCGATCCCTGGGTGGGGAAGATCCCCTGGAGAAGGAAATGGCAACCCACGCCAGTATTCTTGCCTGGAGAATCCCAAGGACAGAGGAACCTGGGAGGCTACAGTCCATGGGGTCTCAAAGTGTCAGACATGACTGAGCCACGGAGCACAGTTCATAGGGATAAGTATAATATTATACATTTATATATGTGTGTATATATTTACATGTATATATAACTAAACTTTCTATAAATGTAAAAGGAAAAACATATGTCCTTACATTTCACAAAGTAGTTTATTACTTCTAACATAGACATTGGTCAAAAACTGAGGACCAATATCCAAATGCCCAGAAATGTGCCGATTAGGTCTCCTATGGGTACAAATTCTCAATGATTTTCTGGACACTTTCTTGTGTATTTCCTTATGTGACACAATCAAACAAGTAATCAGGAAAATTTTATTTATAAAGCTCTTATAATGATAAGAAAAATATTTAAAAAATGATGACTGCTAAACCATTGGCATTCATAGATTTGTGCACTACTTGCTAAAGTGTTAATATTTTGACTGTACAGAAAGAATAAGGACAAATCAATTGAGTAGCTAAATAAGTGATAACCAACAACATTCCACATTTGATATGTTAGATATGTTGCATTTCTTAGAATGTTCTTATATTTTATTCTGAAGGGGAAAATTTACATCTTAGGAAATAAAAATTCATGGCTAGAATTAGAAATGATCTTTCTCATAAAAACGTGAATAAAATGTGGAGTCAAGCAGCTGTGAGTATAAGTACAGAAGAGGAGACTAAGGAAATTAGCAAAAGGTACAGTCAAGGAAAAAAAAATGAGAGAATGGTAAAAGAAGGAGATATTATTAATAGCAAATATCTACATAGTGTTTGCTGTAAGGCAGTATTAAGGCTTATATGTGTATATATTCTAACAGCAAAACCTTTATTCTCATTTTGCAATGAAGAAATTGAAATATAGAGACATACAGAGATATTTACCAATTACCATCCCTGGTGTAAACCTGGGTGTGAACCCAGGAAGCTGACTCTTGAGGATGTGATTTTATGTGCTATATGATACGTTGCTCTTCAAAAGTACTACTAAAGAGGATGCATACAAGAGAATCTAGCAGAATAAGGAAACAAAAAAATAAAAAAAAATCACAAATATGACTTTGGAATTAGTTACTGAGACAAGAAAAATAGTTAATATCCTTTCCCATAAAACAATTTGAAAGTTGTATTAGTGTCAAAGAAAGGACAGGCAATTTTGTCCTTTGCCTTTGAAATCCAATTTATGATGTCCAATGCTGTAAATATTCAGCAATAGCTGTGATCTATAAATATTTAATACAAATGAAGTCATAAGTATAACTCAGACTAAATGCTAATTAAAAAATATAAAGAAGATTGGTAGTTACTTTCCACCCCAAACTTCCAGATGGTGTTTAATCAGCATACGTGACTATATTTAAGAATAGCATAATTTAAATAATAATTCAAAGGCAACTTGTCGGTTATAGCAAAGTAGCATTGGTAAAGATTCTGTGTCTTTATCACAGTCCTTTTGCTATATAGTTCTTCTACAGTTATCTACTTTACTATCAACTTCGTTGCTGCTGGTTTAATAATTCTTAAGTAGTTTGTCTTTAGACCTTGAGAAAAATAAAGTAATACATAAATTATTCAGAGTTTTAAAGAAGCTAGATTTATTTAAGTACAAGCCATGTAAGAAGACTCCAATAATCTTTTTACCATTCTACTTATGTTAAATAATAATAGTCCCCATGATAGAAAATTGTCTCACAATCTCAAGTGGAAGACATGAGAATGCCTTCAATAAGTTAAGCATCCAAGAACGATTATTAACTGATATCAATAATAACATACATGCATTCAACATAACTGGGCAGAAATTAACCAAGTGTAACTGATTTTATTTATTAGTTATTCCTGTTCAACTAGGTGTTAAGTACATGTGTATATATACATATGTATGTTTGTATGTATGCATCTATGTATACACCTGGGCTTCCGAGGTGGTGGTAGTGGTAAAGAACCTGCCCATCAATGCAGGAGACATAAGAGATGCAGGTTCAACCCCTGGGTCAGGAAGATCCCCTAAAGGAGGAAATGGCAACCCACTCCAGTATTCTTGCCTGGAGAATCCCATGGACAGAGGAGCCTGGTGGGCTACAGTCACAAAGGGTCAGACATGACTGAAGCAGCTTAACATACATGCAAGTATAACTAGACTAGATGGAGTTAACAATATACCTGAAGAACTATGGACATAAATCCATAATATTGTGCAGGAGGTGGCAAACAAAAGCATCCCAAAGAAAAAGAAAAGAAAGAAGGCAAAGTGGCTATCTGAAAATAACAGAAGATGGAAGAGAAGCAGAAAGCAAGGGAAAGAGGGAAAAGTTCATCCAATTAAATGCAAAATTCCAAAAAATAGCTAGAAGAGACAAGAAGGTCTTCTTCAATGAGCAGTGCTTAATAATAGAAGGAAACAGCAAAAGGGGAAAGACTAGAGATTTCTTCAGGAAGTTGGAAACATCAACAGAACATTCCACCCAAAGATGGGCACAATAAATGATAAAAATGGTGAGAGACCTAGTAGACACTGAAGAGATCAAGAAGAGATGGAAAGAATACACAGAAGAACTGTATAAAAATATCTTAATGAACAGGATTACTGTGATGATGTGGTTAGTTACCCAGAGCCTGACATTCTAGAGTGTGAAGTCAAGTGGACCTTGAGAAGCACTGCTGTTAATAAAGTTAGTGTATATGATGAAATTCCTACAGAACTATTCAAATCCCTAAAGGATGATGCCATCAAGGTTTTGCATTCATATGTCAGCAAATCTAGAAAACCCAGGGGTGACCACAGGACTGGAAAAGGTCAATCCTCATTCCAATCCCCAAGGAGGGTAGTACCAAAGAATGTGCTAACCATCGGACAACTCATTTCCCTTGCTAGTAAGGTCATGCTTAAAATCTTGCATGCTAGGCTTCAGCATTATGTGAACCAAGAACTTCCAAATGTCCAAGTTGGGTTTAGAAAAGAGGAAGTAGAGATCAAGTTGCCAGCATTCACTGGATTATAGAGAAAACAATGGAATTTCAGAAAAACACCTATCTCTGTTTCATTGACTTTAACTGTGTGGATCATGACAAACTGGAAAGTTTTTAGAGAGATGGGGATACCAGACCATCTTACTTGTCTCCTGAGAAACCCGTATGCAGGTCAAGAAGCAAAAATTAGATTCTTGTGTGGAACAACTGATTCGTTCAAGATCAAGAAAGAGGTACAACAGGGCTGTCTGCTGTCACCCTGTTTGCTTAACCTATACACTGAGCACATCATGAGACATGCTGGGCTGGATGAGTTACAAGCTGGAATCAAGATAGGCGGGAGAAATAATCTCAGATCTACAGATGATATCACTCTAATGGCAGAAAGCAAAGAGGAACTGAAGAGCCTCTGATGATTGTGAAGGAGAAGAGTGAAAGAGCCGGTTTAAGACTCAATACTAAAAAAAAGCTAAGATCACGGCATCTGGCTCCATTTCTGCATAGCAAGGGGGAAAAGTGGAAGTAGTGACAGATTTCCTCTTTTTGGGCTCCAAAATCACTGCAGACGGTGACTGCAGCCATGAAATCAGAAGAAAATTTCTTCTTGGCAGGAAAGAGATGACAACCTAGACATTGTGTTGAAAAGCAGAGACATTACTCTGCTGACAAAGGTCCATATCGTCAAGGCAATGGTCTTCTCAGTGGCCTTGTGTGGGTGTGAGAGCTGGACCATAAAGAAGTCAGAACACCAAAGAAATGATGCCTTTGAACTGTGGTACTGGAGAAGACCCTTGGACAGCAAAGAGATCAAACCAGTCAATCTTAAGGGAGATCAACCTTGAATATCCACTGGAAGGACTAATGCTAAAACTGAAGCCCCAATATTTTGGTCATCTGATATGAACAGACAACTCATTGGAAAAGTCCCTGATGCTGGGAAAGATTGAGGGCAGAAGCAGAAGAGGGCATCAGAGGATGAGATGGCTGGATGGTATCACTGATGCAATGAATATAAACTTAGGCAAACTCTGGGAGATGGTGAGGGACAGGGAGGCCTGGCGTGCTGCAGTCCACGGGGTTACAGAGGGTCAAACAGGACTGGGCGACTGAACAACAACAACAATGCATGTATTTTATAGATTCTTAAAGTTTAAATATCAATCTCATCTCTCGAAGTTCCTGAACCATAAATACACAAAATTAATTTACTAAAATTAATGTCAAATTATTTAAAAATTCCAACTAGTGTCTATCCATTTGGTTGAGGTGACTCTGCAGAAAAGAATCTGATCACCAATACAGAAGATTCAGGAGATATGGGTTCTACCCCTGGGTCAGAAAGAGTCCCTGGAGGAGGAAATGGCAACCCACTCCAGTATTCTTGCCTGGGAAATCCCCTGGACAAGGAGCCTGGAAGCTTATAATCCATAGGGTTGCAAAGAATCAGACACAATTAAGTGACTGAGCACAAAAGCACTTTGAATTTAAATATGTAAGGCTATATATATAATATATAATGTAATTGTGCCTTCAAAAATAGACAGCATTCAATTTTAAAAATTTTATTGAGTGGAAATAAAAGATTGGCCCTAGTTTGCTGACTATTCTTAGTCTATCTTAATCATAATGAAAATCATGAAAATTCCCATTAAAAGTATAGGTTTATAAATTTCTAAGGACTTTGTGTTGTGGGTTAAAAAAATGGTGCCTGAGAGCATTAAACAGAATTCTAAGAATCACCTAATATGATTTTATTATACAAACAAAGAAAATAAAGCCTGGAGAAATCAAGGGCTTTAAAATCAGTTTTTGTTAGAACTGGAACTAAATACCATGCCTACTGAATCATAATCCATGGCTCTTTAAAGCATTCAATATTTCTTAACATATGGTCTCTGGAACACTAAGGTGCTAATAGATGTTAAAAGCTATTCTGAAAATAACAGGGAAAAATTTTCCAGCAGGGAGAATATTTGGAGAGAGCTTAACTTTTACTAAAGTATGAACAGGTTTTAAAGAAATAAAAAAGGAACTGCTGTAACCCAGAGCTATAAACTATTAGTTATACAAGCTAAAGGGATAAGAAGAGGGGAACCTGGTCAAACAGGGAAGAAGAGAGCCATGTCTGGAAGACAATTCAGAGAGATTTGATGTTTAATGGAGGACAAGAAAACAGAGGTGATAAAAGCAGAGTTGAAACTGAGGAAACGAATACCTCTTCCTTTCCTTTCATTAACACAAGCAAACCCACATGGAACGGCAATGAAATCTGTTCCTATAATCCCTACTGGTCAGCCTCCTGAGGCAGAAACCAAAGTAGTGAAAGGCTGATGAAAAGTCTTGGCAGGGCAATCTGAAGATATATAGCAATGTAGCCAGAACAACTTTGAAAACACATTAACAAAAAAAGAATTAGTTTTGTTCACTGGACTTAAGAGAATCTTTACTGAGAATCTGTAAGATGGGAACAGACCAATCAATGTGTTCAGAATTTGCATCTGAATATTTCTTTTCAAGAGACAAATATTTAAATCTTGTATATAAATAATAATATAGAATAATGGCTTGGGAAACACTGCAATCCATTCCACTTTGTATAAAAACTTCAGATCTTAGTAAAATTCTCTAAAGTTCACATGCACCATTTTCTAGACAATGTCCAATATTCTGGAAGCATTGCAAAAACAATCTATTTTCAAAATTCTTGCATGGGAAGAACCAGGTAATGTGACTTTGCTCCTGGTTCCAAAAAGAACAAAGTTACTCTAGGGCTTCCCAGGTGGATCAGTGGTAAAGAATATGCCTGCCAATACAGGAGACACAGGAGACATTGGTTAGATCCCTGGGTCAAGAAGATCCCCTGGAGAAGGAAATGGCAACCCACTCCAGTATTCTTGCCTGAGAAATCCCATGGACAGAGCCATTAACAGACTGGTGGGTTACAGTCCATGAGGTCACAAAGAATTGGACATGACTGAGCATGCAGCAGAAAGTTACTCTAACACTAAATTTTGGCAAGGTTCTTAGGCTATGCATGAGTGATATATTAGTATCACTGAAGGATGGATTGTGGTACATTTAAAGATGGTTTCACTAAATCCTAAAACAACTACTAAAATAACAAAGAGAACTAATAAGGCAGTAAAGAAAATAAAACGTAAAGTTAAAAAAAAAATCCCCAAGAAGTCAGAAAAAGTAGAAAAGGGAAACAAAGATCATAAGTAGAAAATAGACAGCAAGAGAATAAAATCTAACTATATTAGCAATCATTTTAAACTACTGTGTTTTAAATGCTCCAATTAAAAGGAAGAGAATTTTCAGACTGACTAAAATAGAAAGTTAAAAGTGTATGATGCCTATAAGAAACACACTTTACAAAGATACAAATAGGTTAACAGTAAAATGATAGAATAAAAGACAGACCGTGTTAATAACTAGCCAAAGGAAGCCTTCAGTGTTGCACAAAATAAGTTCAGAACAATTAATCATAAGAAGGAGACACATAGAATATACCAAAGAATGGATAATCCTCAAGCCATTTATAAAGTAATACAATGATGGATAAAAATGATAAGACATGAATTCTTGGTTAATTAAAATTTTTGCTTAATAAAAAATTTAAAAAAAGAATATAACATTAATAAATGTTTATTCCTTGATAACCAAACTTCAAAATACTTAGAGCAAAAACTGTTAGAACTGCCAGGAGAAATATACAAGTTCACCAGGATGGTCAAATATTTGAATACCTTCCCTTCAATAACTGATACAAGATGTAGACAGAGAATCAGTAAAATTACAGAAAATACTTTCAATTAATTTGACCTAATGGATACTCCTCTCAGCAATAAAAGAATGTACATTATTTTTAAGGGTACCTGAAATAGTAATTAAAATAGGCTATATTCTGGGTCATAAAATAGGTTCGATAAGATTAAAATGATTCATATCATACATAGAACATTCTCTATCCAAATTGGAATTAAATAAGAAATTTATTCCTAAAATACAACTGGAATTGTGAACATTTGGAGATTAAATTTAAAAATTTGAAATAATTCACGAGTCACAAAAAAAGATCAAAGGAAATATTTTGAACTGAATGACAATGAGAAAACAACCTATCTGAATTTGTAATTTTCTACTAAAGCAGTATGAGTACATGGGCATGGGAGGGGCAGAATTTACAGCTTTCAAGGCCTATATGAGAAAAGAATAAAGTTCTCAAACAAGCTCAACTACAGAAATTAGAAAAAGATAAATAAACTCAAAGCAAGCAAAATGAATAAAATAATAAAAATAAAAGTGGAAGTCCATGACCAAGAAAAGGGAAAAAATACAAAAAGCTTAATGAAAGTAAAAAGATTTTTAAATTAAATCAATAAAACTGATAAATCTCTAGCCACATTGATCATGAAAAACAGAAGGAAGAAAAAAAAGCTACCAATATCAGGACTGAGGTAGTTGATATCATTATGGGTTCTATAGATACTTACAAGATAATAAAGAAAATAATAATAAAATAAAAAAAGAAACTGATGATAACTTCAAAGTTGAGTTCTTATGAAAATAAAATGGTTCTATGAAAATGGAACTATGATAGTTCACTCAAGAAGAAATTAGCTCATCATGAATGGTTCCATATCTACTAGAGAGATTGAGTTTGTAGTTAAAAGCTTACTAACAAAGAACTTTTCATGGTTGCTACATTTATGGGTGAGTACTATCAAATTTTTTTTTGAAAAAAGAAATATCAATTCTATACAATCTTTTTCAGAAAATTGAGAAGCAAGAAATATTCTCAACTTATTCCTTAAAGCAGCAACCTTGATTCTAAAATGAAAGAAAGGAGTTACAAACAATGAAGATTACCATCTGATAACCTTCACTAGCTTCCCAGCTGGCACAGCGGCAAAGAGTCCACCTGCCGATGCAGAACATGAAAGAGAGGCCTATTCAATTCCTGGGTTGGAAATAGTCCCTGGAGGAAGAAATGGCAATCCACTCCAGTATTCTTGCCTGGAGAATTCCATGGACAGAAGAGCTTGGTGGGTGACAGTCCATGCGGTCTCAAAGAGTTGGACACCACTGAGCACATACACACAGCCTTCATTAAAATAGATGCCAACATTCTAAACAAAATTTTAGCAAACTGAATTCAATAATGTGTAAACAGGATAACACATGTCAAGAGGAGATTTTAATAAGAGTGTGAACTTGATTTAAAATTCAAAATCAATCAGTGCAATTAACCATTTTAAAAGCAACAAAAATCGATCACTTCAGTATAGTCAGGAACTTTTTTTTTTTTTTTAAAATCCAATATTCATTTCTGATAAAAACTTCATCAAAAAAAAGAAAAAAAAACTCAATCTGATGAAGGATATCTATGAAAATCCTACAGCTAACATCTCATTCTATGGTAAGAAACTATATGTTTTATCTCTAAGATTACGAACAAGCACGGATCTTCTCTTATCACATCTGATCAACATTGTACTGGAGGTTCACAATGTGAAGAAAAAGAGGTAAACAGAATTCAGGAAGTAAGGAAAAAAGAAAAACTGTATTTATCTGCAGATGATGGGATCTTGTATATAGAAAATCTGATCCACAAAAATCTCCTAGAAGTACCATACAAGTTTATTGATATTGAAAAATATTAAGATCAATGTAGCAAAATAAACTGTACTTCTATATACCACTAATAAATCACCAGAAAGTGAAATTTAAAAACATTCTCTTCATTGTCATTAAAAATATGAAATATAAAAATATACATAAGGTCTGCAAATCAGAAACTATGAAATAATGATAGGGGAAATAAAGACCTAGCACCAAAAGAGACACACTATGTTAATGGGTTGTTCAGATATAAATTTTCCCTAAATTGATGTGTACATTCGTATGTTGATGACCATAAGGAAAAAACATGGAATGATCCAGTCTTCACACTGATAGAGAATAAATTAAAAATTGATCACAGTGAAACCATATCAAAAAAGAAACACATGCTTGGGTTTCTCTGGCCTAAAATACATAAGCAAAAAGGGAGAAAAAGAATTGTTTCAGGTTATTTTTTTTAAAAGTAAAGCAACTGCATATTCCTTTGAGATGTATGTTAAGATCAAAACAAATCATGAAATGTTCCATAATCATATTCTTAATAATAGCATGGAGTGTGCAATTGATATATTCATGTACTAGAATAAGTTAACAATTTTTGTGTCATTAGGAATGAAGATTTCATCTTAGAAAACATGTAAATGTAAAATGATTCACCTTTAAATGAAGGAAGCCGACCTGAAAAGACTATATATTGCTTAAATCCAACTATACAACATTCTAGAAAAGACAAACCAGCATATTAAAAAGCATAAGCATCACTATGTCCACGAAGGTCTGTATAGTCAAAGTTATAGTTTTTCCTGTAGTCATGCATGGATGTGAGAGTTGGACCATAAAGAAGGCTGAGCACCAAAGAACTGATGCTTTTGAACTGTGGTGTTGGAGAAGACTCTTGAGAGTCCCTCAGACAGCAAGGAGATCAAACCAGTCAATCCTAAAGGAAATCAACAATTTCTATGAATATTCATTGGAAAGACTGATACTGAAGCTGAAGCTCCAGTACTTTGGCCACTTGATTGGAAAAGACCCTGATGCTGGGAAAGACTGAAGGCAAAAGGTAAGAGGGTGGCAGAGGATGAGATGGATGGAAGGCATCACAGACTCAATGGACATGAACTTGGACAAACTCTGGGAGATACTGAAGGACAGAGAAGCCTGGTATGCTGCAGACTCTGGGGTCGCAAAGAGTCATACATGATTTAGAGAGTGAACAACAACTACAGTGGAGATAGTAAAAGGATCAGAAGTTGCCAGGATCAAGTGGGAAGGAGTTATAAATAGTCAGAGAACAGGGGACTTTTAAGACAGTGAAATAATCCAATATAATAATGCTGGATACATGCTATTATAACCCCAGAGATTGCATAACACCGAGACTTATCCTAGTCTAAGCCATGGATGTTGGTTGATGATGATGTATCAATAAGTTCATCTTTTATAATAAATGTACTACTCTTGTGCCAGTGATTGAAAATAAGCAAGGATATGTATGCGTGGTGGCAGAGCGTCCAGGCAGGCATATCCCACTTAACTGTGCTTCACATTATTGTACTTTGTAAATGTTAAATTTTTTACAAATTGAAGATTTATGTCAACCTTACACAGAGCGATTCCACCAGAGCCATTTGTCCAACAGTATTTACTCATACCTGGTCAGTGTAACCGAGAATCTCACAATTTGATAATTATTTCAATATTTCAAATACTCTGCTGGCAAAAAGGTTATGATTTGCTAAAGGTTCAGATGATGGTTAACATTTTTAACAATAAAATATTTTAAAATAAAGATACTTATATTATTTCTTAGACATGATGACATTGGACACCAAACAGACTATACTATATTGTAAACATAACTTTTATATGCACTGTGAAACCAAAAAAAATATTCATGTGATTCACTTTTTTCCAATATTTGCTTTATTGCAGTGGTCTGAAATAGAATCCTCAATATCTCTTCCATATGCCTGCATATAGGCTTCTCTGGTGGCTCAGACTGTAAAGAATCTGCCCGCAATGCAGGACACTCAGGTTCAACCCCTGCGTCAGGAAGCTTCCTGGAGAAGGGGATGGCTACCTACTCCAGTATTCTTGCCTGGAGAATTCCATGGACAGAGGATTCTGATGGGCTGCAAACCATGGGGTTGCAAAGAGTCAGACACGACTGAGTGACTAACACTAAGCTTATATATTGGACTCTGTATTCTCCATTTAATTTTGCTGTGAATCTAAAAGTACTCTAAAAAAAAGTATATTAAAATTCTTCATATTGCTTATACTTTAACTCTGTATTGAAACCTCAGTATGAGTTTTAACCTGAATAATCAAGAAAGCAAGAAAAGGAACTAATTTACTGTTACTTTCATCACTAGTGGTCAAGAATTCTGTTCAAGTACAGAGGTGCTCCTTGGGAGCTGTTTGAACTAAATGCACCAACAAGGGAAAAATCAATAAAGTTGTTTAAATGGTTTCTTAGGGACCTTTATGATGATGGAATGCAATTCTTTTTTCAAGACCAATAGCTGTATATATTCTGCACACTTTGGTCTGAGAACAATAACTACATGTATTCAAATACATATAAACTTGAAATTTACAAAAACTGTGAAAAAAAGCTAGGTATATTCTCCTCTCATTTTCATGTCTGCTTGGAAAATAGCTTTAATTTCTATTTTACTTCTATATTATAAATCATTAAAACTCTGAAGGCAGCATGTTTTGAATGCAGTTTCCTATCATTTTATACTTTTCTTATAATGCAGGTGAATCTGTAAACACCAATATTCTTAGAAAAATGAGGAACTATTCATATGATATGTGATGTTTTAGTAGATTAGAACATACTGAATCGTAAGTAATCACTTTAGTTATTTGTCTACAAACTAATGGAAAGTCTGGATGATATGGGGCTTCCTCAATGGCTCAGCAGGTAAAGAATTCACCTGCAATGCAGGAGAGACAGGAGACTTGGGTTCAACTCCTGGGTCTGGAAGATCCTCTGGAGAAGGGCATGGTAACCCCCTCCAGTATTCTTGCCTAGAAACCCCCATGGACAAAGAAGCCTAAAGGACCACAGTCTATGGTGTTGCAAAGAGTCAGACAGGACTGAACGACTAAGCGTGTGTGCACTGATGATATGAGAGTGGATTTTCTCTTTACAAGGAAGACTAGAGCTCCAAGTCATATATTCTTTTTAATTTTTTTATATTATTGTTTTTACAGTAATGAAGAAAAGACAGTCTCTTCAATAAATGATGCTGGGAAAACTAGACAGCTACATGTTAAAAAAAAGAAACTAGAACACTCTTTGATACCATACACAAAAATAAACTTAAATGAATACCTAAATATAAAAATGGATACTATAAAACTTTTACAGGAAAACATAAGCAGAACATAAATCACAACAACATATTTTTTGTTCTGTCTCCCAGAGTAATGCAAATAAAAACAGAAATAAACAATGGGACCCAGTGAAATTTAAGAGCTTCAGCCCAGCAAAGGAAACAACAAACAAAGTGAAAGGACAACCCACAGAATGGTAGAAAATATTCGCAAACTGTGTGACCAGCAAGTGACTTGTCTCCAAAATATACAAGCAGTTCATGTAGGTCAACATCCAAAGAACAAGCAACCTAATCAAAAAATGGGCAAAAGATTTAAATAGGCATTCTCCAAAGGAGACACAGATGGTCAAGAGGTACATGAAAAGATGCTCAACACTGATAAGTATTAGAGAAATGCATATCAAAACTACAGTGAGACATCACCTCACACCAGTTAGCATGACCATCATCAAAAAATCTACAAGCAATAAATGCTGGAAAGGGTGTGGAAAGTTGAGAGAAGGAAACTCACCTACACTGTTGATGGTAATGCAAATTGGTGCAGCCACTAAGGAGAACATTATGGAGTGTCCTTATAAAACTAAAAACAGAGCTACCATATGACCCAGAAATCCCACCACTGGGCATATGCCCTTGGTAATCCAGAACTCTAAATGATGCATGTACTACAATGTTCGTTGCAGTATTGTTTACAATACCCAAGACTTGGAAACAACCTGAAATTCTATTGCCAAATTAATGGATAAAGAAGATTTGATATGTATATACAATGGAATGTAACTCAGCAATTTAAAGGAATGAAATAAAGCTATTTGCAGTAACATGACTGGATCTGGTATCATACTAAGTAAAACTAAGTATAATGACAGAGAAAGACAAATATCATATGATACCAATTATATACAGAATCTAAAAAAAATAAATGATGTGAACGAACTCATTTACAAAACAGAAACAGACTCACAAGCTTAGAGAATGGATTTATGGTTACCAGGGGGGTGGGGTCAAGTGATAGATTGAAAGTTTGGAATTGATATGTACACACCAGTCTATTTTAAATCGTTAACCAACAAATCATATGCTCACTAAATACTCCCTTATAACAAACCTGGTGATAATTTGAATTATGAATAATTTATTTTAACTGTTCTACAAAAGCAATAAGCTTCAACACATCTACAGAAACCTGGGGCTTTCCTGGTGGCTCAGTGTTAAAGATCTGCCCGCAATGCAGGAGATGTGGATTCAATCCCTGGGTCAGGAAGATCCCCTGAAGAAGGAAATGGCAACTCACATGAGTATTCTTGCCTGGGAAAACCCATGGACAAAGGGTCCTGACAGACTACAGTCCATGGAATCACAAAGACTTGGATGTAAATGGAATTTAGAAAGATGGTAACAATAACCCTGTGTACGAGACAGCAAAAGAGACATGGATGTATAGATCAGTCTTATGGACTCTGTGGGAGAGGGAGAGGGTGGGAAGATTTGGGAGAATGGCATTGAAACATGTAAAATATCATGTATGAAATGAGATGCCAGTCCAGGTTCGATGCACGATACTGGATGCTTGGGGCTAGTGCACTGGGACGACCCAGAGGGATGGTATGGGGAGGGAGGAGGGAGGAGGGTTCAGGATGGGGAACACATGTATACCTGCGGTGGATTCATTTTGATATTTGGCAAAACTAATACAACTATGTGAAGTTTAAAAATAAAATAAAATTTTAAAAAAAATTAGCGACTAAACAGCAACACAAAATTTCTACTCCTGGGACAGTGTTTTACTCACTGAAATGAATGAACAAGAATGGCTGTCTGATTGATAAATCCATTTTAAGTTATTTTAAATAGATGAAAACAAATGAAATAAATCAACTAATATAATTTTTGTATATTATCATGTGTTTAACATTGTGTGCTCCTAACTGTTCTTTGCATTGATCATTTAGGAAAGCTTTCTTATCTCTCCTTGCTATTCTTTGGAACTCTGCATTCAGATGGGTATATCTTTCCTTTTCTCCTTTGTCTTTTGCTTCTCTTCTTTTCTCAGGTATTTCTAAGGCCTCCTCAGACAACCATTTTGCCTTTGCATCTCTTTTTCTTGGGGATGGTTTTGATAACCATCAATGTTACCAAAAGGGAAAGTGAAAGTGGCTCAGTTGTGTCCAACTTTGCGACTCCATGGACTGTACTGACCATGGAATTCTCCAGGCCAGAATACTGGAGTGGGTAGCCTTTCCCTTCTCCAGGGGATTTTCCCAACCCAGGGATCAAACCCAGGTCTCCCACATTGCAGGCATATTCCTTACCAGCTTAGTCAGAAGGGAAGCCCAAGAACACTGGAGTTGGTAGCCTATCCCTTCTCCAGGGGATGTTCCTGACCCAGGAATTGAGCCAGGGTCTTCTGCATTACTGGCGAATTCTTTACCAACTGAACTATCAGAGAATCCCCTGACATCACAAACTCCATCCATGGTTTTTCAGACATTCTGCTTACCAGATCTAGTATCTTGAATCTATTTGTCACTTCCACTGTATAATCATAAGGGATTTGATTTAGTCATACCTGAATGGTCTAGTGGTTTTCCCTATTTTCTTCAATTTAAGTCTGAATTTGGCAATAAGGAGTTCATGATCTGAACCACAGTCAGCTCCCAGTCTTGTTTTTGCTGACTGTATAGAGATTCTCCATCTTCAGCTGCAAAGAATATAACCAATTTGATTTTGGTATTGAGCATCTGGTGATGCCCATGTGTAGAGTCTTCTCTTGTGTTGTTGGAAGAGGGTGTTTACTATGACCAGTGCGTTCTCTTGGCAAAACTCTGTTAGCTTTTGCCCTGCTTCATTTTGTCCTTCAAGGGCAAACATGCCTGCTACTCCAGGTATGGCTTGACTTCCTACTTGTGGATTCCAGTTCCCTACGATGAAAAGGACATCTTTTTTGGTGTTAGTTTTAGAAGGTCTTGTATGTCTTCATAGAATGTTCAACTTCAGCTTCTTCAACATTAGCAGTTGGGGTACAGACTTGGATAACTGTGATATTGAATGGTTTGCCTTGGAAATGAACAGAGATCATTCTGTTGTTTTTGAGATTGCACACAACAACAGATTTTCTGTTGACTATGAGGCCTACTCCATTGTTTTCTAAAGGATTTTTACCCACAATACTGGATATGCACAATAAAGATGGGCATAATAAGAGACAGAAATGGTATGGACCTAACAGAAGCAGGAGATATTAAGAAGAGGTGGCAAGAATACACAGAAGAACTACATAAAAAAGATCTTGATGACCCCAATAACCATGATGGTGTGATGACTTACCTAGAGCCAGACATGCTGGAGTGTGAGGTCAGTTGGGCCTTAGGAAGCACCACTATGAACAAAGCTAGATGGAGGTGATAGAATTTCAGATGAACTATTTCAAGTCCTAAAAGACGATGCGGTGATAGTGCTGTACTCAGTATACCAGCAAATTTGGAAAAGTCAGCAGTGGCCACAGGACTGGAAAAGATCAGTTTTCATTCCAATCCCAAAGAAAGGCAATGCCAAAAAATGTTCAAACTATCACACAATTACACTCATCTCACATGCTAGCAAAGTAATGCTCAAAATTCTCCAAGCTAGGATACAACAGTATGTGAACCAAGAACTTCTAGATGTCCAAGCTGGATTTAGAAAAGGCAGAGGAACTGGACATCAAATTGCCAACATCTGCTGGATCATAGAGAAAGCAAGAGAATTCCAGAAAAAGATATACTTTTGCTTCATTGACTATGCTAAAGCTTTTAACAGTGTGAATCACAACAAACTGTGCAAAATTGTTAGAACTGGGAGTACCAGGCCATCTTACCTGCCTCCTGAGAAATCTGTATGCAGGTCAAGAAGCAACTGTTAGAACTGGACATGGAAAAACAGACTGGTTCCAAATTGGGAAAGGAGTATGTCAAGGCAGTATATTGTTACCCTGCCTGTTTTACTCATATGCAGGGTACATCACATGGAATGCCAGGCTGGATGAAGCACAAATGGGAATCAAGATTGCCGGGAGAAATATCAGTGACCTCAGATACATAAATGACACCACCCTTATGGCAGAAAGTGAAGAGGAACTAAAGAGCTTCTTAATGAAGGTAAAAGAGCAGAGTTTAAAAGCTGGCTCAAAATCCAACTTTCAAAAAATTAAGATCATGACATTCAGTCCCATCACTTCATGGCAAATGGATGGGGAAACAATAGAAACAGTGAAAGACTTTATTTTTTTGGGCTCCAAAATCACTGCAGATGGTGATTGCGGCCATGAAATTAAAAGATGCTTGCTCCTTGGAAGAAAAGCTAAGACAAACCTAGACAGCATATTAAAAAACAGAGACATTGCTTGCCAACAAAGGTCCATCTTATCAAAGCTATGGTTTTTCCAGTAATCATGCATGGATGTGAGAGCTGGACCATAAAGAAAGTTGACTGCCAAAGAATTGAAGATTTTTAACTGTGATTTTGGAGAATACTTTTGAGGGTCCCTTTGCACGGCAAGGAGATCAAACCAATCAATCATAAAGGAAATCACTCCTGAGTATTCATTGGAAGGACTAATGCTGAAGCTGAAACTCCAATACTTTGGCCACCTAATGCAAAGAGCTGACTCATTGGGAAAGACCCTGATCCTGGGGAAGATTGAAGGCAGGAGGAGAAGGGGGCAACAGAGGATGAGATGGTTTGATGGCATCACTGACTCAATGGACATGAGTTTGAGTAAGCTCTGGGAGTTGGTGATGGACAATGAAACACGGTGTGATGCAGTCCATGGGTTATCAAATAGTCAGACACAACTGAACGAGTGAACTGAACTGAATTGAAATGAACTCAGTTCTAGAATTTACCAGTATGCCATCATTTGAAATCAACAGACACAGCAGCATCTATTAGCTAAAGGAGAGATAAGAGTGAAGTTTATTATTCTCAGTAATCTATTCATTATTTCATATAATAAGCATATATGAGAGAGCTACCATATTCATTACCATTGGCAGTTTTGAGGTTGAACCAAAGAAGTCAAATAATTTCATTTATATCTGGAAAAACATGAGGAGAATAAAGTTTGCAGAACATTCATTCAATGCTATCTTTTGATATACAGCTTAAATCTACTGTTCTATTTAATTTAAAATGTTTTCATTTATTTTTTAATTGGAGGATAATTGTTTTACATGTTGCCTTGGTTTGTGCCACACAACAGAGAGAATCAGCCATGATTATACATATACCCCCTCCCTCTAGAGCACAAAAAAGGTGTTTAAGTTACTCAAATCAAAACAAATAGACATATAAAGAGAAATATTTTAGTCTAAATAAAATAGAAAATATATCAACAGTATAAAATACTTTTGAATTGTGTTGCTGGAGAAGACTCTTGAGAGTTCCTTGGACTTCAAGGAGATCAAACCAGTCAATCTTAAATGAAATCAACCCTGAATATCCTCTGGAAGGACTGATGCCAAAGCTGAAGCTCCAATACTTTGGCCACCTGATACAAAGAGTGGACTCATTGGAAAAGACCCCAATGCTGGGAAACATTGAAAACAGGAGGAGAAGGGGGCAACAGAGGACAAGACTGTTAGATAGCATCCCCAACTCAATGGACATATATTCGAGCAAATTCCGGGAGATAATGGAGTACAGAGGATCCTGGCCTGCTGCAGTCCTAGGGTCACAAAGAGTCAAACATGATTTAGTGATTGAACAAGTATATAATGTAGGAGGGTAAACTGGATGTTAACACAAATATCAAAAGTACTTCTTTTTATATGTAAAAAAAAAAACTTCTGCTTCTGCTTCTGTACATCAAACTCTCACCAGATTCAAAAGTCTCCAGCAGAGAATTAACTGGCTAACATTACATCATGTGTCCTCAGCCTTGCTGTCAGAGTTCAGGAAGAATAAGTGCTTAACCTTTGACTCTTTGCTGTTAGTGTCAAAGAATGCCCCTTCCTCCCCTGGAAAATCCAACAACTGCATGTCTGTTTTAAGTTGTATGAAAATGGAGTTCAGTTTCAGTTCAGTTCAGTTTAGTCACTCAGTCATGTCTGACTCTTTGTGACCCTATGAATCCCAGCATGCCAGGCCTCCCTGTCCATCACCAAATCCCAGAGTTCACCCAAACTCATGTCCATCGAGTCAGTGATGCCATCCAGCCATCTCATCCTCTTCGTCCCCTTCTCCTCCTGCCCCCAATCCCTCCCAGCATCAGAGTCTTTTCCAATGAGTTAACTCTTCGCATGACGTGGTCAAAGTATTGGAGTTTCGGCTTTAGCATCATTCCTTCCAATGAACACCCAGGACTGATCTCCTTTAGAATGGACTGGTTGGATCTCCTTTAGAATGGACTGTTTGAATCTCCTTCTAGTCCAAGGGACTCTCAAGAGTCTTTTCCAACACCACAGTTCAAAAGCATCAATTCTTTGGCACTCAGCTTTCTTCACATTCCAACTCTCACATCCATAAACATGACCACTGGAAACACCATAGCCTTTACTAGACGGACCTTTGTTGGCAAAGTAATGTCTCTGCTTTTGAATATGCCATCTAGGTTGGTCATAACTTTCCTTTCAAGGAGTAAGTGTCTTTTAATTTCATGGCTACAATCACCATCTGCAGTGATTTTGGAGCCCCCAAAAATAAAGTCTGACACTGTTTCCACTGTTTCCCCATCTATTTCCCAGGAAGTGATGGGACCAGATACCATGATCTTCGTTTTCTGAATGTTGAGTTTTAAGCCAACTTTTTCACTCTCTTCCTTCACTTTCATCAAGTGGCTTTTTAGTTGCTCTTCACTTTCTGCCATAAGAATGGTGTCATCTGCATATCTGAGGTTGTTGATATTTCTCCCACCAATCTTGATTCCAGCTTGTGCTTCTTCCAGCGCAATGTTTCTCATGAGGTACTCTTCATATAAGTTAAATAAGCAGGGTGACAATATACAGCCTTGACGGACTCCTTTTCCTATTTGGAACCAGTCTGTTGTTCCATGTCCAGTTCTAACTGTTGCTTCCTGACCTGCATACAGGTTTCTCAAGAGGCAGGTCAGGTGGTCTGGTATTCCCATCTCTTTCACAATTTTCCACAGTTTATTGTGATCCACACAGTCAAAGGCTTTGGCATAGTCAATAAAGTAGAAATAGATATTTTTCTGGAACTCTCTTGCTTTTTCCATGATCCAGCAGATGTTGGCAATTTCTCTGCCTTTTCTAAAATGAGCTTGAACATCTGGAAGTTCACAGTTCACATATTGCTGAAGCCTGGCTTGGAGAATTTTGAGCATTACTTTACTAGTGTGTGAGATGAGTGCAATTGTGTGATAGTTTGAGCATTCTTTGGCATTGTCTTTCTTTGGGACTGGAAAGAAAACTGACCTTTTCCAGCCCTGTGGCCACTGCTGAGTTTTCCAAATTTGCTGGCATATTGAGTGCAGCACTTTCACAGCATCATCTTTCAGGATTTGAAATCGCTCAACTGGAATTCCATCACCTCCACTAGCTTTGTTCGTAGTGATGCTTTCTAAGGCCCACTTGACTTCACATTCCAGGATGTCTGGCTCTAGGTGAGTGATCACACCATCATGATTATCTGGGTTATGAAGATCTTTTTTGTACAGTTCTTCTGTGTATTCTTGCCATCTCTTCTTAATATCTTCTGCCTCTGTTAGGTCCATACCATTTCTGTCCTTTATCGAGCCCATCTTTGCATGAAATGCTCCCTTGGTATCTCTAATTTGTGGATGTGACTGGTGATAGAAGCAATGTCTGATGCTGTAAAGAGTTCAATTTAGATCTCTACTTTAGATCAGTATGTAGAATGTGTTGCAATATACTACATTTCTAAAAATACTAGATAAAATGAGAGCCATTTATTCCATGAGACTATCAAAAAGTAAATGATGCAAGGTGAATTCCGCTGAGAAACTAGCACTTTCAAAGTAAGCTGAGTGCTATGGCCATTTTCAAACCCATGATCCACCACATGATCTGAGTAGAGATGCATGAAGGGACAGTCCAGTCAGATAGAGAGAAACTTATCAGTGACGGGGAAAAAAATCAACTGATCCTTAGACAATATACTGGAAGGAGAAAGAGGCCAAGATATTAAAATTCTCAGCCAAGCAATTTTCTGTCATCTCTTTCCTGATTTTGCTGGGAGTAAGAATGGTATTGAGAAAGGACTAGAAAGCAGAGAAATGACATATGTTGTACACCATTGCAGTGCTTGGGTTCTGGAGTACTGCCAAAACTGAAAGTACAGGTGAACCAAAATCATCTAAAACAATGTGTCTAATCTATTCCCTGCTCAAATGGACAAAGTCAGATGGCAGAGCTGTGCAGATTCTAGGCTGAACAAACCTCAGGTACATTCAATCTGATTTAAGCTTTGATCCTGGATCAGCTCAACTTCACTTAAAGACAAATCTAAGTGATCAACTCCTCACATTAACTACTCCCTAGAAAATAAAACAAAATGAAATTTTACTTAACTCTCCATTTTTATTTTATGCACAATGTCTGGAATAGGAGAAAAAAAATATACATAATGTGTGAAAATAGCAGGCAAGTTTAACCCATAAATAAAAAGAAAACAGTCAATACAGAAACACCTCCAGATGATCCAATTGTTAGATTTAGCACATATGAATTTGAAAAGAAATATAAACATGTTAATATTTTAAGGGGAAATATAGATAAAGGAATAAAGAGATGATATGCTCTAGTTGCAAAATGAAAACTCCATATAAAAGAACTGGGGAATACAATACCTGAATTAAAAAATAATTATCTGATATGCTTTACAGAAGATTGTCCACTGAATAATAATAATAATAAAAAGAATAAGCCAACTTGTAAACAGATCAACATCAATTAAATTAAAGCACAGCAAAAGTACAGGAAATTACTATTTAAATCTTGAGTAATAGCAATATACTTTGAGAATTATATATAGAAAAAAATAGGTTGAGACTAGCACAAATAATGAAGGGGGCTAAATACATAGAGACTGCTGTGAAATTCTTTATATGTTTAGCATAATATTTCAAAGTAGATGGTAATAAATAAATCAAACAGATAATAATCCTAGAGGAACAACTTATGTTGAGTTGAGATGCTATGGCTCAGAATTAAACTTAAGAGTGTGCCAAACAGACATTTCAGGTTCTTATCAATAAAGCTGTGCTCTTCCCCCTAGTTTGGTGAATGCTCTCAGAACGTGCTGTCAGGAATCTAGACACACTTAGACGTTGCACTGGGTGTTCTGTACACACATATTTATTAGAGTACACAGTACACAGAAACCATTAGCTATAATAATATTTAACAAGTTTCAATATTTGATAAATTTCAAATACTGTCTATTGCACAGAGTTAGATAAGTGTAAGCAATTTAAAAGACTTAAACAGTTGTTGTTGTTGTTTAGTAGCTAAGTTGCGTCTGACTCTTTCTCAATCCCATGGACTGTAGCCCACCGGGCAACTCTGTTCATGGTATTTCCCAGGCAAGAATACTGGAGTGGGTTACCATTCACTTCTCCAGGGGATCTTCCAGACCCAGGGATTGAACCCACTTCTCTTGCACTGGCAGACAGATTCTTTACCACTGAGTCACGAGAGAAGCCCAAAAAAGCTTAGTAGGCACCTATAAATTTTAAAGTTTATCAATATTGATAAAATATAGTACAATTACACTGGGGACAAAATTAAAATATTATTCAAGACAGTATGTTACTACTATTAAAATTATTGGAATTACATTCATGTTACACAATTTGGAATAGAAAAGCAAATCATTAAAAAAAAAATTCCTGGAAAGATTTGTGTATGTGTCTGGGGAGGGTTGTTTGTGAACAAATCTTTGGAAAACATAAAATTTAATAACACAATGGGAAATGAAAACTTGGTATTCCAGATCTAGGATAATGGTAGTAACACCTAATTCTTTAGTAAAAGTTACTTACCTAAAACCTTCAATATGTAGTTTTATAATATAATTTTTGATTAAGTACCCCAGATATTGCCAACATCCACTGGATCATCAAAAAAGCAAGAGTTCCAGAAAAACATCTATTTCTGCTTTATTGACCAGGCCAAAGCCTTTGACTGTGTGGATCACAATAACTGTGGAAAATTCTGAAAGAGATGGGAATACCAGACCACCTGATCTGCCTCTTGAGAAACCTGTATGCAGGTCAGGAAGCAACAGTTAGAACTGGACATGGAACAACAGACTGGTTCCAAATAGGAAAAGGAGTATGCCAAGGCTGTATATTGTCACCCTGCTTATTTAACTTATATGCAGAGTACATCATGAGAAATGCTGGGCTGGAAGAAGCACAAGCTGAAATCAAGATTGCCGGGAGAAATATCAATAACCTCAGATATGCAGATGACACCACCCTTATGGCAGAAAGTGAAGAACAACTAAAGAGCCTCTTGATGAAAGTGAAAGGGGTGAGTGAAAAATTTGGCTTAAAATTCAACATTCAGAAAACTAAGATCGTGGCATCTGGTCCCATCACTTCATGGGAAATAGATGGGGAAACAGTGGAAACAGTGGATGACTATATTTTGGGGCTCCAAAATCACTGCAGATGATGACTGCAGCCATGAAATTTAAAGATGTTTACTCCTTGGAAGAAAAGTTGTGACCAACCTAGACAGCATATTAAAAAACAGAGACATTGCCAACACAGGTCCATCTAGTCAAGGCTATGGTTTTCCCAGTAGTCATATATGGATGTGAGAGTTGGACTATAAAGAAAGCTGAGTGCCTAAGAATTGATGCTTTTGAACTGTGGCGTTGGAGAAGACTCTTGAGAGTCCCTTGAACTGCAAAGAGATCCAACCAGTCCATCCTAAAGATCAGTCCTGGGTGTTCATTGGAAGGACTGATGCTGAAGCTGAAACTCCAATACTTTGGCCACCCGATTCGAAGAGCTGACTCATTTGAAAAGATCCTGATGCTGGGAAAGATTGAAGACATGAGGAGAAGGGGATAACAGAGGATGAGATGGTTGGATGGCAACATTGACTCAATGGACATGGGTTTGGGTGGACCACAGGAGTTGGTGATGGACAGGGAGGCCTGGCGTGCTGCGGTTCCTGGGGTCGCAAATAGTCAGACATGACTGAGCGACTGAACTGAACTGAACCCCAGAAATATTAAGAACTTAATCATTTTGGTGGAATTCAGAAAAGTTATTCAAGTAAGTGGTTCACATACAAACAGCTGGTCAATGAAATGTCCTTTAAAGTGTGAATTATTTTACCAGATTTTGGATAGCTTTCCTAAAATATATAGCTTCTGCTTTTCAAATCCATTTGCTGTAGAGGAAGAATTAGTGCTGGCTTCAAAGACAAAGACTGATGCCTATGAGAATGATGACTTAGAGAAGTGGCCCAGGAAATTAAAATATATATATATTTTCAAGAGACTGAATACATGCAGGAGTCTGTAGGGTTATTCCTCCAATTAGGAGCCAATGTTTTCTTCAAAGTAGGAAGAAAGAAATGCATACCAGTTTGCATTTCCTCCTAAATTTTTGTTTCTGTCTTCTATGTATCAATTCATTAATTTATTCTTTCAACAAAAATTGCACAACTGCCTACTGTTTGCAATCTCCCCATCAAGTACTAGAAATACAGACATGAGGAAGAATGGTAAAGGATGGCAAAATCTCTGTCTTCTTGAAAATAATGATATTTTTCTAGTATGTGTTATATTACTTAAGATTACTTTTAGAATTTATTCAATAGTTTTATCACATGGCCAGATATACCCTTCAGTGGATTGAGAATGGGGAAAAACCCCCTGTTATAGCAAACAACTAAAATTGCTTTCATATTTTTCTACAAAGATAGCACATATTCTATAGATTGAAGTCATTTCTGAACCATCAAATGTCACTTATTTCCATCATCAGTTTTGTACAAGTATGTTATACTGAAAATATGATGTTTGCATAAATTTTAGCTATATGCCTTCAATTTTTCACAATTGTATATTCCAGGTAAATGAGAATTCATTTATTACCAAAATGTTCATGAATAAAACTGTAACTTAGTCAAATGAAACTAAAGTATAGACTGTATATAGTAGGCACTGAATAGATATCACTTTTTGTTAATGAGCTTCCCTGGTGGCTCAGTGGTAAAGAATCTATCTGCCAATGCAGGAGATATGGGTTCAACTCCTTGGTTGGGAAGATCTCCTGGAGAAGGAAATGGCAACCCACTCCAATATTCTTGCCTGCAAAACCCCATAGGCAGGTGAGCCTGGTAGGCTGCATGCAGTCCATGGGTCACAGCTTAGCAAATAAACAACGACAACATTGTTGTTAATGGAGCAATTACACAGATGTACTGGAAGTTTTAAAAGTAAAAGTTGTTTTGAAAGTGGCTCTGCGATTTATCCATACTGGCTTACTTATCAACTTACAGAGAGTATTATCAAGATATATTACTTTTTGAAAGTGAAATGCTATATTAGTATTAATTTGTGACTTCTAGGATCTGGAATAGAAACTACTAGGGCTTTCCAGGTGGAGCGAGTGGTAAAGAACCTTCCAGCCAACACAGGTAGACATAAGAGACACATGTTTGGGTCAGGAAGAGCCCCTGGAGGAGGGTACAGCAACCCATTTCTGTATTCTTGCCTGGAGAATCCCATGGACAGAGGAGCCTGGCAGGCTACAGTCCACAGGGTCACAAAGAGTCAGACATGACTCAAGCAACTTAGCACATTACAGCATAGAAATTATTATGGCTTTTTTTCTTTTGTTTATAACAGACATGTTTATCTGTCTTATTATAAGCCATAACATGAAATTAATCTCTTTCATATTATGGCTTAGACTCAGCTCAATTTTTGCTACCTAAGTTTATGGTAGAGAGTACGAAATTGAGATTTGGTAACTGAGTTATCAATGAGTTATACAGCCAACCCGGATGCTTTTTAACCAAAAATTCATGTGAAAGACTGCATTATTCAAATCAGCCACAGTTTAGTCATTAACACTGATCGAATTAATCAGCTAATTGTTAAATCACTACTTGGTTTTGAGCTACAAAGACACGCATGTAGGGCCTCTGTGCTGCATATTTCAAAGCATTGAGAGCATTTCTAATCTAAGTGGTACCCTAGAGCCAGAAAGAATTACTGCTATCTTAGAGGGTGCCGTACATGCTGGGAATAATGCAATTAATAAAAGTTCCCTTGAGTTCAAATTGAAAATGTAAAATACTTTTATTTCTCTGGAGTCATTGCGATATATGTTTGCCTTTTTTTTTTTTTTTTTTCTGAAATCTTATCTGTACAAAATATTCAGAGCCAAACAAATACACAGTTCAGAATATCCAAGAAAGTCTTTTTAATTAAAACAAGTGCATGTCTTTTGTTTGTTTTTCCCTTTTGAAAAATTTGAAGACTGACAAGAAACCTTAATATCCAGATTGTCTTATATGTGACATTTGCTTTCATAAACTATGCAGTTATCAAGAGCTAATCCTGTAGAGAAACTAATCAAGGAAGGTGTTACACAGAGGCAAAACATATGATTAAAGAGAGGGAAGGCAAATCTCGTGCAAAGAACTGAATATTATAATAAAATTGCCACTGAATGGAGATGTGAAGCCTTCAAGCTCAGTTTAATTAGGCCACTGAGTGGAATCCCCTAAGACTAACAACAATTGAACAGCTAATAATCAGTTTGTTCTTTACTGATTACCAGTTAATCATGTCCCAAACACAATCTCGGTCCCCTCTCTAATTATGAATACATTTTCAGTCTTCTCCTTTAATCTCTACACTTTTTATGGGTGCACAGATCTTAATCAGTTGACTGTAAGAGTGCCTCCAACCATTACTGAAGGCCTTGAAAGGCCTTCCTACTGTTTAGGAAGTAAATATTTGCATCTTTTTGTATCACTGTAGTAAACATTAGCTGATCTTAGGAGGGAAAACTGGAGCTGAGGAGGCAAGTGTGCATCAGTGTGGGCCAGATTCTAATACTTTATGAAGTCTTGTTCCTTATGGAAATCTGGAACATCACACATACACACAGGGAGAAAAATATTGCCTGTGGTTCTACCATGAATAAAGAATCACTGATTATATTTTCACTTATATTTTCATATATGGGGGAGAAATATATTTGCCTTATGTATATTATTTATAAATAATATGACACTCTACCATTATTTTAATATACACATTCTCTAGATATAGGTCTTACATATTTAATAACTACATAATTTTCTTTAAAGTATGTTGTTGTTGTTGTTTTAGTCACTAAGTCATGTCCAATCTTTGCAACTCCATGGACTATAGGCAGCCAGGCCCATCTGTTCATAGAATTTCCCAGGCAAGAATACTGGAGTGGGTTGCCATTCCTTTCTCCAGGCATCTTCCCCACCCAGATATTGAACCAGGGTCTCCTGCTTGGCAGGTAGATTCTTTACCAATAAGCCACCTGGGAAGCCCTTAAATTAATATAACATACTTCAATTTAATACTCAGTTATTTGTCATCATTTCATTTGTTTCACTTTTTGATATTATGAATAATTGTTTAATGTCTTAGAATTAAAAAAATAATTTGATAGTTATGATTATTTCCTACAAATACATTGAAAAGGAATGAACTTAACAATTTGTTAAATATCCTTCCAACCATCTTATATTGAATAAACAGTTTAGCTTTGGGAGTTCTTTATTTGGTTATAAAAATTTCCTCCTGTAGAATTCTATTATTTCTTCTCCATTTAAAAAAATTACCCTTTGGATTATTTTTTAAATAGTTCAGCTCTGTAGATTCTGAATTTCATAGTTGCTACCACTTTCAAGTATTCTAACCTAATATGCTGCTCATCTTTATTCTGAAAATCACTTCCATGTGAATCCACATCTTCATTAGTTCCAACTTTGGCAGCATCAATGCAGCTACTTCATCTTTGCAAAATAATTGTCGATATCTTCGTTAACAGCAAGAGCTATCATTTGTTTATTGAGTGTCATCATATGGCAGGAAATTTACAGCTACTTCCTACAAGGTAGCTTTTATTGTCGTTATTTATTCAGATAGGGAAACTGAGGCTCAGGGAACTGAAATAATTTGCCCACTTATACCAACTACCAAACACTAAAATTGTGTTTCAAACATAGACTTCATAGAACCCAAAGCCTGATAACTTCATTGACTCATGTATTCAGTTCAACTCAGTCTCTCAATCGTGTCCGACTTTTTGCAACCCCATGAACTGCTGCACACCAGGCTTCCCTGTCCATCACCAATGCTTGCTCAAACTCATGTCCATTGAGTAAGTGATTCTATCCAACAATCTCTGTCTTCCCTTTCTCCTCCTGTCTTCAATCTTTCCTAACATCAGGGTCTTTTCCAATGAGTCAGTTCTTTGCATCAGGTGGCCAAGTACTGGAGTTTCAGCTTCAACATCAGTCCTTCCAATGAATATTCAGGACTGATTTCCTTTAGGATAGACTGGTTGGATCTCCTTGCAGTCCAAGGGGCTCTCAAGAGTCTTCTCCAACACCGCAGTTCAAAAGCAGCAATTATTTGGTGCTCAGATAAATGGCAACCCACTCCAGTACTCTTGCCTGGAAAATCCCATGGACAGAGAAGCCTGGTAGACTACAGTCTATGGGATCGCAAAGAGTCGGACATGAGTGAGCGACTTCACTTTCAGCTTTCTTTATGGTTCAACTCTCACATCCATACATGACTACTGGAAAAACCATGGCTTTGACTAGATGGACCTTTGTTTTCAAAGTAATGTTTCTGCTTTTCAATATGCTGCCTAGGTTGGTCACAGCTCTTCTTCCAAGGAGCAAGCATCTGTTAAGTTCATAACTGCAGCCACCATCAGCAGTGATTTTGGGGCCAAAGACAATAAAGTCTGTCACTGATTCCATTGTTTTCCTATCTATTTGCCATGAAGTGGTGGGATCAGATACCATGATCTTAGTGTTTTGAATATTGAGTTTTAAGCCAGCTTTTTCACTCTCCTCTTTCACTTTCATCAAGAGGCTCTTCAGTCCTCTTCACTCTCTGCCATAAGGGTGATATCATCTGCATCTCTGAGGTTATTGATATTCTTCCTGGCAATTTTGATTCCAGTTTGTACTTCATCCAGCCCAGAATTTCACATGATATACTCTGCATAGAAGTTAAATAAGCAGGGTGACAATATACAGCCTTGAAGTACTCCTTTCCCAGTTGGAACCAATCCATTGTTCTATGTCCAGTTCTAACAGTTGCTTCTTGACCTGCATACAAATTTTTTAATAGGCAGGTAAAGTCAAGTCACTCAGTTGTGTCCGACTTTTTGCAACCTCATGGACTGTAGCCCACCAGGCTCCTCCATCCATGGAATTTTCCAGGCAAGAGTACTGGAGTGGGTTGCCATTTTCTTCTCCTGGGATTCTCCTGACCCAGGGTTCAAACCTGTGTCTCCTGCATTGTAGGCAGACGCTTTACCATCTGAGTTCACCAGGGAAACTCAATAGGCAGGTAAGGTGGTCTGGTATTCCCATCTTTTGCAGAATTTTCCACAGTGTGCTGTGATCCACACAGTCAAATTCTTTGGCATAGTCAATAAAGCAGAAGTAGATATTTTTCTGGAACTCTCTTGCTTTTTCTATGATCCAATGGATGTTGGCAATTTGATCTCTGGTTCCTCTGCCTTTTCTAAATCCAGCTTGAACATCTGAAAGTTCTCAGTTCACATACTGTTGAAGCCTCACTTGGAGAATTTTGAGCATTACTTTGCTAGTGTGTGAGATGAGTGCAATTATGCAGTAGTCTGAATGTTCTTTGTCATTGCCTTTCTTTGGGATTGGAATGAGAACTGACTTTTTTCAGTCCTGTGGCCACTGCTTACTTTTCCAAATTTGCTGGCATAATTGAGTGCAACAGTTTCACAACATCAGATTTTAGAACTTGAAATAGCTCAACTGGAATTCCATCACCTCCACTAGCTTTGTTTGTAGTGATGCTTCCGAAGGCCCACATGACTTCTGACTCTAGGATGCCTGGTTGTAGGTGAGTGATCACACCATCATTTTAAACTTGGTCATGAAGATTTTTTTTGTACAGTTTTTCTGTGCATTCTTGCCACTGCTTCTTAATATCCTCTGCTTCTGTTAGGTCCATACCATTTCTGTCCTTTATTGTGCCCATCTTTGCATGAAATGTTCCTTTGGTACTTCTAATTTTCTTAAAGAGATCTCTAGTCTTTCCCACTGTATTTTCCTCTATTTTTTTGCATTGATCACCAAGGAAAGCTTTCTTATCTCTCTTTGCTATTCTTTGGAACTCTGTATTCAGATGCGTATATCTTTCCTTTTCTCCTTTGCCTTTAGCTTCTTTTCTTTTCTCAGCTATCTGTAAGGCCTCCTCAGACAACCATTTTGCTTGTGTGCATTTTTTTTTTTCTTTCTTGGAGATGGTCTTGATCACTGCCTCCATATGACATCACTACAATGTCACGAACCTCTGTTCATAGTTATTCAGGCACTCTGTCTATCAGATCTTATCCCTTGAATCTGTTTGTCACTTCCACTGTATAACTGTAGGGGATTTGATAGAAATCATACCTGAATGGTCTTGTGTTTATATGCCTTTAGTCTGATAGTTAACAGTATAGGAGTATAAGAAGATGCTAAGGAGTGGGGAAGTGAAGGTGCTGGAGGTGGGTGAGGATTGTGGTGGTGAAGTGGGTTCAGAAGTTTAGACATAATATACAAATGAAGCCAGTAGATTTTGGATATTTGCCTCAACCACCTTTATTCAAGGTCTATTCTGCAATTTACCAGCTCTATGATATTGTTTCATTTTTAGGTCTCAGTTTATTTATAAAATGGTTATTACAGGTAATTTATAGGATTGTCATGAGACAATATGCATAAACTTCTTAGTCCAATACTTGGGACTTAGTAAAATCCTCCATATTTATCACCATCCTCCTCATCATTAATGTTGTAAATTTATAGTCTTTACTGTGTTGTTGATTTAAAAGTATTCAAATGTAAATAGGCCTGTGCAAGAAAGTAAACAGAGATGGGTACAGTTTCTTAAAAAATAAGTGCAAATCTGTGCTAACTAATGCTAAGTGCCTGAAAACACAAACCTAGAATAGGATGGAATAGGGGGAACATACAGTCCAAAATTCCTGACTATCAATGATGATAGAAAATGAAAACATGTGTAAACTAATAAACAAACAAACAAATAAAAATCTGACTTTGTTGACAAATGAGATTGGAATAAGTTAATTAAGTTGTATGATTTTTTTTTATTTCCCTCTGTATTTGGAAAAATTACTTTTGTAATCTTTTAGAACTATTTTTTTTCTCTTGCTTCTTCCAAAAAGAAATATCTTGTGCTTATCAGAGAGATGAATAAGTATTTACTCAGTTAAAGAATGGATAAGGCCATAGAGTGGGCACCATGGTGAACCACCTAGGCCCTTGTGCAGGACTGAGGCACTGGTTCCCTCTGCTTCCTGAAACATCAGAATCCACCTTTCGGTTCTGCTTCTCTCACTTCTCAGAGAGGCTATTCCCAGCAGTGTTTCCTCAATAAAATCCTTGCATGCAAATCTCAGAGTCTGTTTCTGAAAATCTAACCTATGGTGGGTAATTTGAAAAAAAAATTTTATCATTCATAACCTCACACTTTTATGTAAGATAAAGTTATTCATGTGTCTGAATACATTTAAGATATATCATGTCCATGAGACCACAAGGGCAAAACAGTAAGGCCCTACTGTATAGCACAGGGAATTCTATTCACTGCTCCATAATGGCCTACATGGGAAAAGAATCTCGAAAAAAAATGAGCATTTGTATATATGCAACTGAACAACTTTGTTGTATACTTGAAAAATATACAACATTGTAAATCAACTATGAAAGTGAAAATGTTAGTAGCTCAGTGAAGTCCAACTCTTTGAGACTCCATGGACTCTAGCCCACCAGACTCCTCTGTCCATGGAATTCTCCAGGTAAGAATACTAGAGTGGGTTGCCATTCCCTTCTCCAAGAGATCTTCACAACCTAGGGATTGAACCCAGGTCTTCTGCATTGCAGGCAGATTCTTTATCCCAGTATAAAATAAAAATTCAATTAAAAAATACTGGCGGCTGAATTCTCACTGTTGAAAATAAGGGAGGACTTTACTTCCTTCCTTTTCTCGTAGCATTTATTTTAGAAAATGGGTAATGGTAAGTCCTTTCTCTGTCTCTTTGAACAATACGCAAAACTTTTCAAAAAGGTGATTATGCCTCTTGCCTGATTTATGCTCAGAATCTAGGAGTCATCTCCTGGAAATGTAATCATTAACAGAGATAGCACTCCTGTTTCCCAGTTTCTGGGGAGAGTTAGGAGCCTAACTTCAGAAGTCTCCCTGCTCCCAGTTGCAAAACTACTTTCTGTCATAAAGATTGGAGAAGTTAATGTTTCCTTTGGATAAAGTCAATTATCTAACACAGATGTTAATCCCATTCCCAAGTGTTACCAAGAGAATTCAGCTCAGTTCAGTTCAGTCATTCAGTCATGTCCGACTCTTTGCGACCCCATGAACAACAGCATGCCAGGCCTCCCTGTTCATCGCTAACTCCCAGAGTTTACAGAAACTGATGTCCATTGAATTGGTGATGCCACCCAACCATCCTCTGTCATCCCCTTCTCCTCCTGCCCCCAACCCCTCCCAGCATCAGGGTCTTTTCCAATGAGTCAACTCTTCGCATGAGGTGGCCAAAGTATTGGAGTTTCAGCTTTAGCATCATTCCTTCCGATGAACACCCAGGACTGATCTTCTTTAGAATGGACTGGTTGGATCTCCTTGCAGTCCAAGGGACTCTCAACAGTCTTCTCCAACACCACAGTTCAAAAGCATCAATTCTTCAGCACTCAAAGACTGATACTGTTTCCATTGTTTCCCCATCTATTTCCCATGAAGTGATGGGGCCAGATGCCATGATCTTCATTTTCTGAATGTTGAGCTTTAAGCCAACTTTTTCACTCTCCTCTTTCACTTTCATCAAGAGGCTGTTTAGTTCCTCTTCACTTTCTGCCATAAGGGCAGTGTCATCTGCATATCTGAGGTTATTGATTTTCTCCCAGCAATCTTGATTTCAGCTTGTGCTTCCTCCAGCCCATCATTTCTTATGATGTACTCTGCATAGAAGTTAAATAAGCAGGGTGACAATATACAGCCTTGACGGACTCCTTTTCCTATTTGGAACCAGTCTGTTGTTCCATGTCCAGTTCTAACTGTTGCTTCCTGACCTGCATACAGGTTTCTCAAGAGGCAGGTCAGGTGGTCTGGCATTCCCATCTCTTTCAGAATTTTCCAGTTTATTGTGATCCACACAGTCAGAGGCTTTGGCATAGTCAGTAAAAGCAGAAATAGAGGTTTTCCTAGAACTCTCTTGCTTCTTTGATGGTCCAGCGGAATTCACTTGAATTCTGGACCACAGGCTGCCATGTCCTCTCCCTGGAGGACTAGTTGTTTATCTTGAGAACAGGTATGTTATGGGCTGTATTTGTCTTGCCTACACAAAAGAGCGTGAGATTTCATTTCTTCTACCCTTGCAGTCTCTTTAATGAACTGCTTGTGATGTGAATTACCTTGTGGTTTTATGCTTATTCAATAATACCATTGGGAAGAGGTTTTCTGACTTGGGAGGAAACTTGGTTTTTATTTACATCTCCCCCCAAACACAAGGTCTACTGCTAGGACTGAAGGAGAGAACAGGCTACGTGAAGTTCCGTAGATCTCATGGACTTTGACAAACCTGAGGCTGGAGCGCTGTCTTCTATGGTTATGCTTTCCTTCCATTTAGCCTAAAATTTCCAAATGTTTCCAGTATTTGTTTCAGAATAAAGTAGGAGTAGTAGGAGTATTGTCTCCAGAAGTCCCCACAGGGTGAGATGTTTGTGGCACCTGAGGGAAGTGGACAGATCTTCAAGTCATCCCATGATGACAGGTTTGTTTATTCAAGGCTTCTCCAAGAGGCTCTCCTCTCATGGTCATGACAAACAGCACAAAGTAACCACAGTCCTCTTTCTTACTGAGCTCAGATGTATCCTCAGAACCACTCTTAACACAGGATCACAAGTACCTATCACCAATAAATCAGCATTAGCTTCTGAGATGAAACATATGTTCCACTATTAATGGGAGTTGTCAGCTGGCATCAGGGAAAGTATGCCAAGTCTGGAATTCTCTGCTAATTCATAGCAGCAATAGAGATAATGAAAGTACAGTGGGACTGCTTGAATGAATCATAGACTGTTAGACCTGAAAGGAGGGCACTGGAGCCTACAGTGAAGTCTTGGGTGTGCATCTGTTTCCAGCTTCACATTAAATAGTGTCAAGTACTTACACAATGGAGATAGGTACACGTTACCAATCAGAACCTATTATATTTCATTGTTACTGTTTTCTTGTTGTTTTCCATAGAGTCAGTTTTTTAACATATACTAGCACATTATTCCGGAGAAGGCAATGGCACCCCACTCCAGTACTCTTGCCTGGAAAATCCATGGATGGAGGAGCCTGGTAGGCTATAGTCCATGGGGTCACTAAGAGTTGGACACAACTGAGCGACTTCACTTTCACTTTTTACTTTCATGCATTGGAGAAGGAAATGGCAACCCACTCCAGTATTCTTGCCTGGAGAATCCCAGGGATGGGGGAGCTTGGTGGGCTGCTGTCTCTGGGGTCGCACAGAGTCGGACACGACTGAAGCGACTTAGCAGCAGCAGCAGCAGCAGCAGCACATTACTGGCTGAAAGCTACTCGAAAATGAGGAACTCTGAGCAAGTAAATGCTAGGATGGAGAAGACAGATTCAGGTGACTACATTTTACAGATTTGTTAGCGTATAGCCATGTTAAAAGCAGGTTTTCTTTTTGTCCTATATCACATTTCCATATCAGGCTTTTTAAAAAAATATATATATATATATATATATATATCAGCCTTCAAGTAATATTATTTTAAGCATCAATAATGAAAATTTAAACAGTGGTTGAAAATAGAATCATTTTAGCATTTTAATAAGCAATTCTAACAAGTATTGCTTTTGTTTTTGTTTTGTTCCATGAACTGGCTATTTTCACACAAGTTATATCAAGTCTTGTCATGAAGGAATCTTAAGGTAGACTTTTAAACCTCATTAACAATGGAGAAAAAAATAAATTAGGTAAGGGATGGACTGTCTAAAGTTACATGGCTAAATAAGTTGGAAGAGGCTATTGTTCTAAACCACTCTTGGTTCCATGTAAATGATTTTTGTCTTACTTATCAGGCTGATCTCACTCTCTACCTCTTTAGATTACAAAAATATAGAAGGACACCGCATTATTAGAGCAATTTCTTGAAAGACTGAGTGAAAATACTTGAAAAAATTCTATACAAAGAATACATCTAACCATATTTGGTCTGTGTCTTCAATTTTAACTTTTTCATATATTTAACCAAATAAGATATAGGATCTAAAGAAAAAAGGAATAAATAGGAAATAGTAAATAAATAAACAATATATAATAATAATGCATTTTTAAAGTGCTTGGATACAGTTCTTTTAAAATATATATTCAAATATCAACCTTTAACCCATATTGAGCTCTCATTTCAAGTCAACCTTTGTTCTAACTGTTTAATTGAAGTGATCAAAAAATGTCTAAGCCCTTCTTTTAATAAAGCTAAGATTTGGGTTATTTTGTTTTTTTGTTATACTAACACAGGATCATTGAGGGTTAAACTTAGGTTAAGTTAGCTGCCCAGGTTCACACTGTTAATTATGGGCAGATTCAGAACCGATAGCAGAGTGAAGAAGCAGAATTCTTCACTGACTTCAATGCTCTGATCTTGGCAGGAGAAAAGGAAGAAGAACCGTCTAACACTGTTGCATTCCAGAATGCCATGAAAGTACATAGCTCCAGAAAATGTTTATTTCAGTGCAGGCCATATTTATGGACATACTAATAAAATGTTATATTAAAATAAGAATAGTGAGAAAGAGAGACAAAGAGAAGGTATTCTCAAGAGAGTCTGAAAGATTGGTTGCAATTGCCAATTTTAAGGAAAAAAACAATTTTTTAGAGGTTTTACATTCACAATAAAATTGAGAGGAAGGTACAGAGATTTCCCACATACCCCAAGCTCTTATATAATTCATGCCTAAGTGCCCCCATTATCAACATTCTGCACTGAATGATACATATGTTATAACATGATTTATGTTAAGGTTCACCCTTGGTGTTACAGTGGTTTTTCAACAAATACCTAATGACTTGTTTCCACATATATGGTATCATACAGAGCAGTCTTACTACTCCCCAAATTCTCTGTGCTCAATCTAGTCATACTGCACCTCAACCACTGGCAGCTACTGATGTTTTAATGTCTCAATAAATTTGCCTTTTAGGGAATGTCAAATGGTTGGATCAGATAATATGTAGCCTTTTTCATTGTCTTCTTTCATGTAGTAATATTCATTTAATGTCCCCCTATGTCATTTTATGACTTGGTGGCTCATTTATTTTTTAGTGCTGAGTAGTACTCCACTGTTCAGCTGCACCACTCTTTGGTCATCCACTCACCTACTGAAAAACATGTGGGGTGCTTCCAAGTTTGGGCAAATATGAGTAAAGCTGCAATAAAGAGTTAGGCTTTTGTGTGGACAAGTTTCCAACTCCTTTGAATAAATACCAAAGTGTACCATTGCTGGATTATATGGTAAGAGTATGCTTAGTTTTGCAAGATTTTGTCAGAACTTCTTCCAATGTATCTACACCTGTTTTCATCCCCATTAGCAAAAAAATGACAACTCCTACAGCCCCATGTCTTTATCAGCTTTTGCTGTTTTCAGTGTTCCAGATTTTGACCATTCTAATAGGTGTGTAGCTGTGTGTCATTATTATTCTAAGTTGCATTTCCCTGATGACATATGATACAGGGTCATCTTTTCATATGCTTGTCATCTGTGTATCTTCTTTTGAAGCATCTGTTAAAGTCTTTGGCTCAATTTTAATCAAGTGTGACTGTGCTGCAATAACATTTTATTTGTAAAACAAGTGCCAGGCCAGATTTTGCCTATAGGCTATAGTTTGTTGATCTTTGACCTAGAGAATACACAATAGAAAACAGAAAATTATATGATCATATAAAATTATAATGTGGCAATAGTTTTTGATACTTAACATTAATTCAATGCAGAATCTCAATGGACAACAAGGAATTGAACATTTTCCCAAAGGCTTTGAATTAAAGGATTGATTTAATGTATAATTTTTGGAAACAAAATTCCTCTGCAGAACATACAAAGTGTTAAAATAATAAATAGAATTGGAATGACAATGTAAGCTTTTCTAAAGATTGTATTTCTCAGAGGAACCTGTGAGCTTTCAGGCATTTATTGAAAGCACATAATTACTTCCTATGCATTTCCATCTTTTGTAGAGCTTCTTTCACTTTCAAAGGCTACCTAAGTATTGGGTTTGTTATAGAGGAAACACTTGTAACAATTCCACTTGTGACTCACCCTGTCTTGATCATTCTACTAACAGTAGTAGGGCACAAATAGAATAACATCCTTCATTCACTTTTAATTGTCTGAGTTTTATCAATAGGACCAACTGAATTACAAACAGGCTGTTTTTAAACTTTATAAAAATATTGTTCAAGATACGTTTTTCCTGATTTTGCCTTTTTTTCCACAAAACCAAAATGATAAAACCTCCCCCTTTTCTCTCCCATTTCTTCTTCATGCTTCGGTAGTCTCACAGTTTACTTCTGGTGGAGGGGAGATTAAATTGCCTGCTCCTTGGACGTGGCTTGTTTGAATGACAATATATCCTCTTGCAGGGAACATGTGTCTGTAAAAAGTTCTATAAATGAGTTCAAGGTAATAGAAAAACAGTCTACAGATGACATGTTAAAGTAGATGCTTTCTGGTTCTACTTCCTCCCCATATGGTCAGGAGTGATCTGAAGCAAAGTTGTATAAAAAAAGAAGGAAAGAAAGAAATTTCATTCTTCACTCCCTATCTTCTCAGTATTTAAACTCATTCATAGGCTTTGGAAACATGCTTCTACTTTGTGCTGTGTGACCTTGTACAAGTTATTCATACTCTCTGAGCCATGGACTCCTCATCTGCAAAATATAGTTAATAAGACATTCTGCATAGTTGCTATAGTTATTTTTCTCTCAGTGATAAACTCAATTTTAAATATCTTCTGCTCTGAGTTGCTGGAGCTGGAAGTCTGTACTTGTATCTCGGTGAACTCTGTGGTTTTTGCAGGCCAAAGCAGGGAGCCAAACAGATTTTGTTTAATTTTACCAATAATTGCAAGAGATAAAAAGACGGAAATACAAAATTTTTTGCTTCTAACATTGTTTTTCTATGATGGCAGTGAGGTTGAGGTGATTTCAGGCCGTAGCTACCCAGCAGCTTTTCAGAGGTTCCAGCCCTTCTCAAGAAAGAATATCTTTCAGAGAATCGAGGGCCAATTAAAACATCAGCTCCCATAGCACATTAGCAGTCAGATACTCATGCATCCTTTGAAACAGTCATCTGTTGCGGTACTGGAAAACTGCTTTTCACATATAAAAGGAATATTTATTATCTCACATTGTTTATGAAGATCAGGATCTGAAAGCGGTTCAGCTGTCTAGCAGTTCTGTCTTGGTGTCTCTCATGAGATTTCAGACAAGCTGATGACCAGACTGCAACTCAAGTCTTCATTTAGGTTGGAGAATCCACCTCTGTGATATCTCCCTCCTTCATGTGACTATTGTTCTCGGGACTCAGTTTCCTTCTGGTTGTTGACGGAATGTCTCAGTTCATCATTATATGAGCCAGTTCACAGGCTGCCTGAGTCTCATCCCAGGCAGCTTCCCACCAAAGACAGAGAGAAAGAGACAGACAGAGAAACAGAGAGAGACAAAGAGACAGAGAGGCAGAAGTCACGGTATCTTTTGTATTTCAGCCCAGAAGATCACATATCCTCACTTTTGCAACAAGGTGTCAGTCACACAGACCAGTCATCATCGTGATACAGTGTGGGAAAGGACCACACAAGTGCGAGAATTGACCAGGAAGGAGGGATCACTGGAGACCATATTAGAAGCTGGTTATTAGCTTGTTCTTAAAGCCCTCCTAACACCTAAATAATATTCTCTCTCTCTCTCTTTCCTCTTTTTGTCTAGTATCCAGGATGGTTTCTATTTCCCTAACTACCTTCCCCAATACTACTTCCTAGTACTTACCAAGAAATGATAATGTGAGAATGAACAGTAAAAGGGTGGCAAAAGCCCTGGCCTAAGGGATGACGCTTAGTAGACACTATTATTCCTACTTTAATGAAGTCAATGAAAAAGATGCAATTTGGCTTTCTATGATTCCCCAGGGAGAGTTAGATGCTTTACCCTCTGTGGCATTCAAATCACTTAATAGTACTTCCATTAGAACTCTTAAAGTGTTAGTCACTCAGCCGTGTCCAACTCTTTGTGACACCATGGCCTATAGCCTGCCAAGCTCTTTGGTCCATAGAATTCTCCAGGCAAAGAATACTGGAGTAAGTTACCACTCCCTTTCTCCAGGGGATTTTCCCCACCAGGGAATCAAAATTGAGTCTCCTGAATTGCAGGCAAATTCTTTACCATCTGAGCCACCAGGGAAGTCCATAAGTCTTAAAGTGCAGTGTTAAAATTAATCCACTTATACATCTATATCCCTAGGAAAATTTGAGCTCCTTCATGGCAGGAACCTTACTTTTTGTTTCTTTATGTCTTCCATACCTAGCACAATGTGTGACTCAGAAATATGTACTCAGAAAATGAGGATTTGAGGAATGTGTAGGTTGAGGGTGGGGAGGCGAGAGAAGGGGTGGTAATTCTAATCCCCTCCTAAATGAAAAAGGAATAGCTGGCTTGAGCTGAAAACATGCAGATCACTTAATGAACCATTTCTGAGAAAGCAATATTTAGACACTATTAAATCTTTGTACCAAAAAGGGAGGTGGGAATATTTTTTCTGTTTTCCATTCTAAAACCTAAATGTATCTTTTCAAAATTATTTCCGTATGCAATTATGCTTATAGAAAGATATATATATATTTCAAATAGTCACATAATACAATGTTGGAGTGGGAGAAAGGCAAAAACAGGACTTAATTTTTTCAGTCTTTCTCATAAAGTAACCTGAGAATTGAAGCTCCCTTTGAAACCATTTGGGAAGATCTCCTGGAGAAGGCAATGGCAACCCACTCCAGTACTCTTGCCTGGAAAATCTCATGGACGGAGGAGCCTGGTGGGCTACAGTCCAAGGGGTCGCAAAGAGTTGGACACAACTGAGCGACTTCACTTTCACTTTCACTTTTGAAACCATTCATCAGTTTTGAAGTACCTGGAGCAAGACGGAGAATAGCAACTGTGTGATGAAGGGCTATCTAGTTATCTCTTCTGTTTAAATGCCCTTTTTCATAGACAACTCTACTCATTCTTTTGTCAAGGAGGTAACACGCTATACCAAGAGCCTACTAAGATGTCAGTGTGTGTGTGTGTGTGTGTGTGTGTGTGCACACGTGCAAGCGCACACACGCAAACGGGAACCTACACACTTTGAAGGTAGAGAATAGGAATAGAAGTTTGATAATCATTGTGAAAGAAGAGACATATTCACTAACAAAATCCAAAAATATCTGTCTCCCTCCATCTTCTACCCTCCAACTCATTGCAGCCATATCTAACTTTGAAGAATCAAACCTGTACCCAGAACTTTACCTACAAGGCAATCTGATAAATCTAGTTCTATTTTTAAGTATTCCAATCTTTGTAGCAAAGGAAAGTACACAGAAGAAAGTGAAATTTGGATTTCGCCTTCCAGCAGACAGTACCTATTGTAGCACATTTTACATTAAAAAATAAACTTTGTTTAAAACTATAAATTTTGTTGTGTTCTGTTTTGATCTGGTTAAGAAACAAGCTTAATTCATATCTTGACATAGCAGTATGTCTTTTCTAAAATTATTCATTGAGGAAAATATATATTTTTCTGTGCTCTTAAAATTTTATGCACAACTAGAAGGTTAAAATGCCCATATCTGAGTAAGAGTTATGAGTGAGAGAATACTCTCTCCAAAAGTTCATTTAATCGTTTCATAACAGAAGCTTAACTGAACACACCGCTGCTAATCCAAAGACCATAATATCCAGCCTCTCTCACAGCTAGGTATGGTCACATCTGGTCAGTGAAATGGGAATGGGAGTGTTGTGTAATTCTTCCTGGGTGTGTTCCCCTTCCCTAGAGGAGAGAGTGTGTTCATCTATGCCCTTTCTCCATCTAGCTGCCAGAACTTCAATACGACAATCAGAGCCATCTCTGGCAACAATTCTGAACTGTGAACATCAAGATCAACCCCTGAAACGTGGTTAAAATATGTTAAAGGGGTCTGAGTCCCTGCTGATGGGAACATGGAAGACAATATTTTTGTTGTTGTTTTTCTAATATTGTCAAACTAAAAGAAGTCAATGATTTTTGAAATTTAAATCTGATTTCTATTCTCAGTACTTGGCCCAAAGTAAAATTTCTCATATCAAATAATTTTTGAAACCTCGCCCAATTAGGATGCTCCTTGAAGGCTAACTTGTAGATCATACACTACCTAAAAATCTGTAAGAACTGCCACAAGCAAACATTATCATCAGCTCATTCATTCATTTATTGATTCACTTGTTCTTTTATTCAACAACTATATGCTGAGTTCATCAATAGTTACCGAACTGGACTATATTCATTTATATACTTAATTATATTAAATATATATCATAATATAATAATATATCATATTCATTTATACTAAATTTCAAGCATCCGCATGGAAATCTAAGACCCCATAAGGTTATAACACTTTTCTGAGCTATCAAGTCAAATATATAATCTAAGATATTAATACTTATAAAGAGTATAGGCAGCCATTTCTGTATTATAATGTGAAGGGCTAAGGATTTTAAATCTTTAAAATTGGGATAAGGGTAATGATGAAAAAAAAAGACAATTCCTAAGATTTCTTTATGAATTACCTTATTGATATTCTATTATAAATTATTCTTTTAATAAGTATTGCTAATATTAGTATTACATAATTAATATTTTAATTTAAGATTCAAAGTAATTGTCAGCATTATCTTTACTACCTTGCTGCCTAGAACTTAAAATTCTCTTCCACAAATTTTCCTTTCTAGGATAAATATATTCTGTGTGCTCAGTCATGTCCACCTCTTTGTGACCCCATGGACTGTGGCCCTCCAGATTCCTCTGCCCATGGGACTCTCCAGGCAAGAATATTAGAGTGGGGTTGCCATTTCCTACTCCAGGACATCTTCCCAACCTAGGGATTGAACCTTCATCTCTTGCATCTCTTGCACTGGCAGGAAAATTCATTACCACTAACATTACCACTGGGAAACTACTCGTATACCATCTCAAAGTTGGGTAAAGAGTGAGATTCTAAGAGAGTGGTAAACTTGTGTGTCAGTGCAGAGAGGAGTTAGGGAATCATGGAAGCAAAGACCAACCTGGTGATAAAAGTCATAGCTGAACGGGCAGCTCAGCCCCAAAAAATAGGATAGAGAGGAAGACACAGCTCAAATATTTTTGTACTTTGCAAATATGTTGAGGGCTGATTACTGCACTTTTATGTATAGTTAATTAATCTCTGCAAAGCCAAGTTTGAGGACAGGCACTTTTACCTTGGGAGAAAATCCAAGGTGCTTAAATTAAGGGTGGGGAATATTCAGTCTTCCTTTTTTAAATTAAAGAACAGTTGAGTATGTGTCGATGGGCTTATGTGCATTTGGGGTGTTCTATCACTCCACAAATTATAAAACCTATCTTTACACAGACATTTTGTGTATTAAAGTAGGGATGATACAGTCTTTTCCCTCATCTGTGATGACCTCATTTCCAGATCTGCAGAACTGCACTTAAATTACCTTTGAGGTAAATAATGTTAAAAGCTGAGAAAGAATCTAGGAGATAAATTATCCCCAAGGAGAGTTACAGGAGTCATTACTCTATCACAGAGCTGATAGGATCCATCTCTTAACTGGGAATGACAGGCAAAAAGAGAGGTTTACATCTCACAGTGAGCCACAGCCCTTGAGGTCAATGATGCAGGGACAACTTAAGCCTGATGAGATAGAGCCTTTATGGAAGTTCAAAGCTGTATCCTCCCAGGATTGCTTTTCATATTGACTGACACCTGAAACATGGGGATCAATGCTGGAACTTTGCAGAGATGAAAAGGAAAGGCAGATGGGAAGCAAAATGACATACTGAATTAGTCAGATATGTCACATATTTGGCATCTTGAAGACACAAAACCTTTATAATACAGGATTATAAATCTTTAGCCCTGAAGAGAGGAGATTTATAGAATCGTTATGGGGGAAAATACATAGTTGAATGCAAACAAACATCAGAACACTTATTATACAAGCACTTTTCATCAGTATTTTAAGAGTGGTCTTGCTCTAAACTAGGGAGTCTCCATAAATACATGCATTTTACTATGTTTCTGTTATCTATTCTTTTTGCAGCAAATGATATCCTTAAGTATCATGTAGCACATCACTATTATGCTTACATTTGATGAACTATGACAAGTCACACAGTCACCTGACTCCAACAGAGAGGTAAACAGCAAACCACCACAGAACTGGAAGGAGACACAGAACAAAATATCTGAAGAGAGAGACATAAATGCTACTGAAAATTGTACCTAAAATTTAAATTTGGAATAAAATGCTAGCAGCAAAAGTAAAAACAAAAATTAAAATGATTTTCCAAGTTATAGTTCTTACAGAGAATTGTACAAAATGTATATATACATATATATAGAGAGAGACAGAGGAACATTACCTATAATACCACTTTGTCTAGAGAGAAACACTGATAAACTTTGTCATCTTACTATCATGTACAGTGTACCTAAGTTTATTTAACCAATCTCTTTGAGTATTTGTTTTTAGTTTTTCTGACTAAACATAAAACTTATATAATACATAAATATGTGAGATACCAATATATCAGTGTATCAAAATATGTATGAATTTTGAAAATTACCATAGAAGCAAGGAAAATAGAAACACTTTATGTATTAATTTCAAGTAAAACATCATTTATTTAGGACATTATGGAAAGAAGCATATCTATATCCATCTATAATATAGATAGATACATATATACATATATATATTTGTGCCATACTTGTTAAGTGTTTGTGTGTGCATATATATGCATGTATAATATATGCATATAGCTTTGTATCAAACTTATAATAACTTATATATTCTGATTTTTCCCATTTTTGGTAAATGTTCAAAATGATGTTTAATAGCACATTCCATATTATGTATACATTATAACCTTTAATCAGATTCCTACTATGGTATGATATTTCCAATATTCAGAAGTAACATTTTTATCATCACTAGAAATTCACTAGAATGAAAGAACAAAGAAAACTGGGTCATTTATTGTTTTCTGATGTATTCTTGATGCCTAGAACAGTGTCTGGCAAGTACCAGATGCTTGGTTATTATATACTGAATGAGTGAATAATGAGTGAAGGGATGCTTTGGTTCACAACACTTAATATAAAGTCTTTGTTAAATTCACTAAAAGTGTTCTATGATACATGGTTAATGCAGAATCATTGCAGTCAAACAATAGCAACACGATTTTGTATAACTGTCATTTTAAAAAATATAAACTGGCTTCTGGTTCAAGATAGTCGAATAGAAGGATATGCACTCAATTCCTCCTGCAAGAGCACCAAAAGTGCAAATAGTTGTTGAATAACCATTGACAGGAAGATGCTGGAACCCACAGAAAAAAAAGATACCCCATGCCCAAAGACAAAGCCTCAGTGAGATGTTAGGAGGGGTGCAATCATGATAAAATCAAATCCCATACCCACCATGTGAGTGATCCACAAACTAGAGAACAATAATACCAAAGAAGTTTTCCCACTATTATGAAGATTCTGAACCCCACTTCAGGCTTCCCAGACTGGGAATCCATCAAAGGGACTGGGAATCCCCAGAGAATCTGACCTTGAAGGCCAGTGGGATTTGATTATAGGACTTCCACAGAACTGGGGGAATCAGAGACTCCAGTCTTGGAGGGTACAAACAAAATATTGCACACACCAAGACCCAGAGAAAAGGAGCAGTAACTCCACAGGAGACTGAACCAAAACTCCTACTAGTGTGGAGGGTACCCTATGAAGGTGTGGGTTGTCAGGGCATCACGACAGGGGTGGGGGCACTGGCAGCAGCAGTCTGGGAAGGCCCCACTTGGCATAAGCCCTCTTGGAGTTTGCCATTAATCCTACCACAGAGCCCTTAGTCTCCAGGGCTGAGTTGCTTAGGCCAAACTACTACCAGAAAGGGAGTGCAACTCCAACCATTAGCAAACAATTGGATTAAAGCTTTACTGAGCAAGGCCCTATCCACCAGAGCAAGGCCCAGTTTTTCCCCTGGCCAGTCCATCCCATTAGGAAGCTAACACAAGCCTCTTAGCCTCCTCCATCAAAGGGCATACAGAAGAAGCAAAAAGAACCACAGTCCTACAGTGGCTAAAACAAAAACCATGTTACAGAAAGTTCATCAGGATGAAAAGAATGCTATGTCCCAGATGAATGGACAAGATAAAACCCCATAAAAACAACAAAATGAAGTGGAAAAGACTTTCCAGAAAATGACTTCAGAATAATGATAGTGAAGACGATTCAGGATCTCGAGAAAACAATGGAGAAGATGCAAGAAATGTTTACCAAAGACCCAGGAGAACTAAAGAACAAACAGAGATAAATAATACACTAGAAAGAATCAATAGCAGAATAACTGAGGCAGAAGAACAGATAAATGACCTGGAGGAAAGAGAATACAGAAAAAAGAATGAAAAGAAATGAAAATAGCCTAAGAAAACTCTGAGACATTAAATGCACAAACAGTTGCAATATAGGAGTCCCAGAAAGAGAAGAGAGAGAGAAATTATGAGACAAAATACTTGAAGAGATACTACCTGAAAATTTCCCTAAAATGGGAAAGGAAATAGTCAACCAAGTCCTGGAAGCACAGAGTCTCAGGCAGGATTAAACCCAAGGAGGAAGATACCGAGATATATTGTAACCAAAATAACAAAAATTAAGTCTCTCCATTCAGCAAGAGGCTCCCATCCCTTCCAAAAGCCTCTTATCCATCAGAGGGCAGACAGAATGAAAACTACAATCACAGAAAACTAACAAAACATCACATGGGTCACAGCCTTGTCTCAAAAATGAAACTATGAGCCATGCCATGTAGGGCCAGCCAAGATGGACGGATCATGGTGGAGAGTTCTGGCAAAATGTGGTCCACTGGGAAAGGGAATGGCAAACCACTTCAGTATTCTTTCCTTGAGAACCCCATGAACAGTATGAAAAGGCAAAAAGATAAGACAACTGAAAGATGAACTCCCTGGGTCGGTAGGTGCCCAATATGCTACTGGAGATCAGTGGAGAAGTAACTCCAGAAAGAATGAAGAAACAGCCAAAGCAAAAACAACACCCAGTTGTGGATGTGATTGGTGATGGAAGGAAAGCCCAATGCTGTGAAAAACAATATTGCACAGGAACCTGGAATGTTAGGTCCATGAATCGAGGTAAATTGGAAGTGGTCAAACAGGAGATGGCAAGAGTGAATATCGACATTTTAGGAATCAGTGAACCAAAATGGACTGGAATGGGCAAATTTAATTCAGATGACCACTATATCTACTACTGAGGGCAAGAATCCCTTAGAAGAAATGGAGTAGTCCTCATAGTCAACAAAGGGATCCAAAATGCAGTACTTGGGTGCAGTCTTCAAAATAACAGAATGATCTCTGTTAGTTTACAAGGCAAACCATTCAATATCATAGTAATCCAAGTCTGTGCCCAAACAATTAATGTTAAAGAAGCTGAAATTGAATGGTTCTATGAGGACCTAAGGACCTTCTAGAACTAACACCAAAGAAAGATATCCTTTCATCACAGGGGGCAGGAATGCAAAAGTAGGAAGTCAAGAGATACTTGGAGTCACAGGCAAGTTAGGCTTTGGAGTGCAAAAATGAAGCAGGCAAAGGCTAACAGAGTTTTGCCAAGAGAATGCACTGGTCGTAGCAAATTCCCTCGTCCAACAACATGAGACAGTTCTACACATGGACATCACCAGATGGTCAATACCAAAATCAAGTTGATTTTATTTTTTGAAGCCAAAGATAAAGAAGCTCTACACAGTCAGCAAAAACTAGACCTAGAGCTGTCTGTGGCTCAGATCATGAACTTCTTATTGCAAACTTCAGAATAAATTGAAGACAATAGGGAAAACAAGTAGGCCATTTAGATATGACCTAAATCAAATCCCTTACATTTACATTTATATAGTGGACTGACAAATAGATTCAAGGGATTAGATCTGATAGACAGAATGCCTGGAGCATTATGGGTGGAGGTTCCTGACATTGTACAGGAGGCAGTGATAAAGATTATCACCAAGAAAAAGAAATGCAAAAAGGCAAAATGGTTGTCTGAGGAGACCTTACAAATAGCTGACAAAAGAAGAGAGGCTAAAGGCAAAGGAAAAAAAGAAAGATATACCCATCTGAATGCAGAGTTTCAAAGAATAGTAAGGAGAGGTAAGAAAGCTTTCCTCAGTGATCAATCCAAAGAAATAGTGGGAAACAATATTATTGGAAAGACTGCAGCTGCTGCTGCTAAGTTGCTTTAGTCATGTCCGACTCTGTGTGACCCCATAGATGGCAGCCCACCAGGCTTTCCCATCCCTAGGATTCTCCAGGCAAGAATACGGAAGTGTGTTGCCATTTCCTTCTCCAATGCATGAAAGTGAAAAGTGAAAGTGAAGTCATTCAGTTGTGTCTGACTCTTAGTGACCCCATGGCCTGCAGCCTACCAGGCTCCCCTGTCCATAGGATTTTCCAGGCAAAGATGGGCACAATAAAGGACAGAAATGGTATGAACCTAACAGAAGCAGAAGATATTAAGAAGAGGTGATAAGAATACACAGAACAACTACACAAAAAAGATCTTGGTGACCCGGTTTACCAGGATGGTGTGGTCACTCACCTAGAACCAGATATCCTGGAATACAAACACAAATGGGCCTTCAGAAGCATCACTATGAACAAAACTAGTGGGGGTGATGGAATTCCAGCTAAGCTATTTCAAGTCCTAAAAGATGATGCTGTGAAAGTGCTATACTCAATATGCCAGCAAATTTGGAAAAGTCAGCACTGGCCACAGGACTTAAAAAGGTCAGTTCTCATTCCAATCCCAAAGAAAGGCAATAACAAAGAATATTCAAACTACTGCACGATTGTACTCATCTCATATGCTAGTAAAGTAATACTCAAAACCCTTCATGCAAGGTTTCAACAGTACATGAACCAAGAACTTCCAGATATTCAACCTGGATTTAAAAAGGCAGGGGAATGAAAGATCAAATGGCCAATATCCACTGGATTATAGAAAAACCAAGAGAGTTCCAGAAAAACATCTGCTTCTGCTTTATTGACTACGCCAAAGAATTTGACTGTGTGGATCACAACAAACTGTGGAAAATTCTGAAAGACATGGGAATACCAGACCACCTAACTTGCCTCCTGAGAAATCTATGCAGAAGCAACTTTAGAATCAGACATGGAACAACAGACTGGTTCCAAATTGCATAAACAGCATGTGTATTGCTATCAATATCAAGGCTGTGTATTGCCACCTTACTTGTTTAACTTCTATGCAGAGTACATCATGTGAAATGCTGTGCTAAATGAAGCACAACCTAGAACCAAGATTGCCAGGAGAAATATCAATAACCTCAGATATGCAGATGACACCACCCTTATGGCGGAAAGCAAAGAGGAACAAAAGACCCTCTTGATGAAAGTGAAAGAGGAGAGTGAAAAACTGGGCTTAAAACTCAACATTAAAAAAACGAAGATTATGGCATCTGGTCCCATCACTTCATGTCAAAGAAGTGAGGAATCAATGGAAACAGTGACAGACTTTATTCTGGGGGGCTCCAAAATCACTGCAGATGGTGACTGCAGCCATGAAATTAAAAGACACTTGCTGCTTGGAAGAAGAGCTGTGACCAACCTAGACAGCATATTGAAAAGACATTACTTTGCCAACAAATGTTCGTCTAGTCAAAGCTATAGTTTTTCCAATAGTCATGTATGGATGTGAGAGTTGGACCATAAAGAAGGCTAAACACCAAAGAATTGATGCTTTTGAACCGTGGTGTCGGAGAAGACTCTTGAAAGTCCCTTGGACTGCAAGGAGATTCAACCAGTCCATTCTGAAGGAGATCAGTCCTGAATAGTCATTGGAAGAACTGATGCTGAAGTTGAAGCTCCAGTCACCTTATGATAAGAATTGACTCCTTGGAAAAGACCCTGATGCTGAGCAATATTGAATGCTGGAGGTGAAGGGGATGACAGAGGATGAGATGGTTGGATGGCATCATCGACTCGATGGACATGAATATGAGCAAACTCCGGGAGTTGCTGATGGACAGGGAAGCCTGGCATGTGGCTATCCATGGGGTTGCAAAGAGTCAGACATGTCTGAGTGACTGAACTGAACTAAAAGACAAAGAGATAATATTAAAGGCAGCAAGGGAAAAGCAATAAATAACATACAGGGGAACTCCCATCACTGTATTAGCTGATTTCTCAACAGAAGTTCTACAAACTAGAAGGGAATGGCATGATATGTTTAAAGTGATGAAATAGAAGTAACTATAACTCTGAATATTCTACCCAGCAAGACTCTAATTCAGATTTGATGGAGAAATCAAAAACTTTCCAGACAAGCAAGAGTTAAGAGAATTCAGCACCACCAAACCAGCTTTACAACAAATGCTAAAGGAACTTCCCTAGGCAGGAAACATAAGAGAAAGAGAAGACCTACAGAAAATAAATCCAAAACTATTAAGAAAATAGTAATAGGATCATGCATATAGATAATTATCTTAAATGTAAATGGATTAAATGCACCAACCAAAAGATATAGATTGGCTGGGCAGATAGAAACATGGGTATGTATGCACTTCCAGTTACCTCATCACTCTGCTTGATCCCCACCCACCCCCAAATTGTGTCAGATTGTATGTAATTATTTTATATTGTTAGGTTAATCATGTTCCCATTTTGACTTGCGATTGTAATTATCTAATTTTTTGTCTGGCTATTGATTGGGAAAACTGATAAACATTTTTTACTATTATGATTATGTAACTATTACTCTCTTAATACCATTGCATGATTAGTCAATAGAAAAACAATAGAACTCTATATCTCCTAAACTACAATTTCATAGAAAAATCTGTAATTATTATTTAAAACCTAGATGCATATCAGAATTATCTTGGAATTTTTTGAGAAATACAAATGTCCAGATAGTGCTTTTGTTCTCCAGAGCTCTAGATATGTTTCTAATGAGCAGTCATGTTTCAAATCAACTGGACTATATGATGAATGTCACTTCACATTATTTGATATTGTTTGTGTTTTCCCTGATAGAATGTTTGCTTGTTCTTGGTCCATATTTCTACATTATCATTCATTTTATATTATTTAGTTTAATAGCTCTTTAGTAACTTCTCAAATTAAGAAAAAAGAAATATGTTATTCTCAAAATGCTTTCAGTTGCACATATGTGATGTTTTTTAATTTTTACTTTGTGTGGGCTTTAAAATATCTCTTAATTGTACATGGAAGTAAAAAGTTTTTTTTTTTAGTAAAAAGTTATTTGTACAAAAAAGGGACAATTTTAGATGTATCTTTTTTCTCTACTTTTTAATACACAATTAACATAATGTTGATATTAGTGACTTGAATACAATTTTAGAAAAAACAGTAGTGTATCTATTCTCAGAATATTAGCCTACAGTAATTTTTTTCAGGATGATTCTGTCCACAAACATAATTACTGTCAAAGTGCTAATGTTATTCACTTAAATATATGTAATCTGTTCTTTTCATGGGAGTATAGATTTAGGAAAAAATATCCTAATTCATTAGCTTAAAATGAATGACAAACTCTATTGTATAAAGAATCCAGCTTCTATCATTTCAGAAGTTAAAAAATCCTGAATACATTTTAAATAAAACTTTGAACACCAACTAACACATGATATAGCTACAGCTCAGTTGTTTCTTTTTTCTATTTAATTTAACTCAATTATGCCACTTGCATTGAGGTAAATAGTGCAATTTATTAAAAATGTCAAATTTCACATTTCACTCCCTTGATTGATTTCAGCTATTTAGAAATCATGGCTTTGTATTTGTTGCCACATTTTAGCAAACAGCACAGCTTGCAGGACTTCTACTTTTTTTCATATTTATTTAATTTTTTTTTAACTAAAGCTTGTATACTTAGGGATATTTTACTTACTTTTATGTGAATATTTATAATTTTTAAAAGGCAGAAGAATTGGCCGAGTTGCTTTTAATGATATTTGTTTCCTCCATTTCTTCTCACTGCTCAGTATTTCTTAAATACTGAGGAGATATTCAGATTAACCAAAGTGAGCTTTTTCTTTCCTACTCAGAGTTTGGGGGATTGACAAATATCAGATTCTGAAAGAAATTAAACCAAAGTCTATGCCCAAATACATAGTCTATGCCCAAATATGAATGTCAGACACAAAAACTATCCTTTCATCACATGGACCCCAATATTTGCAGAAAGAAATAAAATACATAGAATGTATCTGTCTTAGAAACAGAAACTCAAGTATTTTTCATTTCATGGCAACAGCCAAGTTCAGCTCTTATGAATGAGGCTTTGAATATTAATATAGGATTCTGCTTCACTTAAAAAGAAGCACCATATGTAAGTGTGAAACTGGAATCAAAATTGTACACTTATAAATTATTTTTACTTCAAAATACCACCATCTTTTTCAGCTGACTGTTGTAATTGTTATAAAATATCCACTTCAACAATTTAAAGATTACACTATTCACAAAGATTGACTAATAGTAATAGTGATAATAATAATATGCTATATTGTATCTCTAAATAGATGTAAGTATGATAATGATGGAGGAAAAATTGGATCTCATTGTTTATTGTATTTGTATGAGCCCAATGATTGTAATTTTTAGAAGTGGTTGCTTTCATCAGCTGAGATAACATTGTCTTTGTAGAAAGAAAGAAAGTGAAAGTGAAAGTCCTGTCTCATTCTTTGGGACCCCATGGACTGTGTAGTCCATGGAATTCTCCAGGCCAGAATACTGGAATGGGTAGCGTTACCCTTCTCCAGGGGACCTTCCCAACCCAGGGATTGAACTCAGGTCTCCTTCATTGCAGGAGGAGTCTTTACCAGCTGAGCCACAAGGGAAGCCCAAAAATACTGGAGTGGGTATCCTATCCCTTCTCCAGGGCATCATTCTGATCCAGGAATCAAACTATGGTCTCCTGCATTGCAGGCAGATTCACCAATTGAGCTAAGAGGGAAGTCTTTGTAGAAACACCTTTTAAATATTATTTAGCCAATCCAATCCTAAGACTTCTACAGGCAACATAAAAATTTCCTTTGTTTTGAATTAATCATTTAGACAATATATTATCTACAGTTAATATTCTTCTGCAACATGTTTGTCTTCTAAGAAAACTTCTTTGATTAGAACTGGATGAGATTAAAAGATAACTTTTTCACTGCCTCTCAAATAAAAATTTCCTGTCATTAACATGTCACATTTTCCAAAATATACCTTCATAGGTATTGTATATCAGTTCAATCACAATATCCTTTTGAGCCCTTTCCCTCCTTGTTTTGCTGGAGAAATACCAAATAAATTATTTGAATTCCCTGTGTTCATATAGCTTTCAATGGTGTAAAGATTCATGCAGCAAATCTGGCCAATCATATGGAGGCTTAAGTCCTTGTCTCCTAAGCAAACGTCTGCCCTCTTTTGTCCTGCCTCCTTGCTCCTGCCTGAAATACAGATTTGATGTATGGAAGTAATGATCCTCCACTACTAGGTCAAAGGTAACATATGACGAGACAGCAGAAAGGAGAAAGTCAGCATCCTTTTGAATATTAAGCAGCTGCATAAACTCTGATCTGCCTATTTTTTATTTTCTTATTATGAAAGATAGTAAATTCCTTTATTAAGGCACTTTTTGAATTATTCTGTTACTCGCAGACAAAAATAGAATCCCAATCAGTGAAATAGCCTTTCTACAGGGATGTAAGTAAGTAAGTATAGTCGCTCAGTCAGGTCCAACTCTGCGACCCCATGGACTGTATGTAGTCCACCAGGCTCCTCTGACCATGGGATTCTCAAGGCAAGAATACTGCGATGGGTTGCCATTCCCTTCTTCAGGGTCTAAAGGGGTGAGAAAAATGATGAAAGAGACAGGAAATGGAAAGATGAGACATGAGAGTCTCTGAGTTGAATAGAACTGTAGATAACTGGAAAAGGACTTAGAAATATTACCAAGGCCTTTCATTTCATATAAGAGGAAATTAATGCCTGCAGCAGTAAGGGAAATTGCCCCAATCTTATACTGCAACACAAATATAAACTCAAAATGGATTAAAAGCTTAAAAAACTCCTTCACATTGGTTTTGAGAATAGCTTCTTGGATATGACAACAGAAGGAAAAACAGAAGTTTTGCACAGCAAAAAATTAAAAGTGAAAAGGTAATTTGGAACTCCTATAAGTCAAGAGCAAAAACCTCCAAAATAACATAGCTAAAAAATGAGCAAAGTACCTGAATAGACATTCCTCTAAAGAAATCATACAAATGGCCAATAGGTATATGAAAAGATGTTCCCAATAATTAATTGTCAAAGAAATGCAAATGAAAACCACATGAGATACCAACTTACATTGTTTAAATGACTATTATCAAAAAACAAAAGATAAGTGTTGGTGAGAATGTGGAGAAATGAAACTTCTTGTATACTGTTGGTGGGAATGTAAAATGCTGTAACCTCTATGGAAGTGTGGGAGTTTGCTTCTGACTTGCCTGATACATCAGAATGCAGTGGTCTAACGGCTGCCAAAGCAGGTGTCTGCAAACATTTTATATAAAGACCCAAAGGTTTTAATTGTTGCAGGCCATAAAGTCTCTGCTGCCACTACTCAACTCTGTCCATATGTACTTAATTCCTTGTGGCCAACTTCAAATTAGGCGATACTCTATGTATTACATAGATAATACAAAGAGAATGAGTTAAGCTGTGTCCCAAACTTTACTTATACAAACTGATTTGGTCCTTGAGCTTGGTCTGAGGCATCCAGCTTCTGCACAAGCCTGAGAGATGCTTGCTTTTTTCCCATACTCTTTTTTTTTTTTTTTTTTTTTAACTTATTGAAGCTACTGAAATGTGTGGGCCTTAAACCCACCAGCTTACCTAGACCGCTGCTTCTGCAGCAGGTGGCTGTTAGGTGAGTTACAGGGAAATAATCACAGTAGTATGTATTCATATTCATTTCACTTCCAGTTAGCATGTCTCATTCTGTTCTGATCACCCTGAGACAGGAAAGCCTACCAAATGTTTCTACTCCTCAACTTCAGACTCGATGACAGACCAGTTCTTGGATTATAGTGCTTTTGTTTTTGTTCTATCTTTCACATTAAGAAAAAAAAAAAGCTTCCTCTTTCTTGCCTTCACCCTATCACTGATAGGGTGGATGGAGCCCACCACCAATTCAAGCTTTCTCTGGATAGTATCACTTTTTTAGTTTTGGTTGAGTTGTGGAAGAATCTACATGAGACGAATCTAGCCTGAAAGATCTAGCTTCAAATTCTTGCACCTATGAGAGTCCCTTGGACAGCAAGATCAAACCAGTCAATCCTAAAGGAATTAATCCTGAATGTGCATTGGAAGGACGGATGCTGAAGTTGAAACTCCGGTACTTTAGCCATCTGATGTAAAGAGCTGACTCATTGAAAAGACCCTGATGCTGGAAAAGATTGAGGATAGTAGGAGAAGCGGGTGACAGAGGAGGAGGTGGCTGGATGGCATCACCAACTCAATGGACATGAGCTTGAGCAAACCCTGGGAAATAGTGAAGGACAGGGAAGCCTGGCGTGCTGCAGTCCATGGGGCTGCAAAGAATTGAACGTGACCGAGCAACTGAACAACAGTGCTCACAGAAGCTAGGGCACACCATCAAGGGGCATGATAATAAATACAGAAAAATTTCCCAAGATTTTACTTATGTTTCTTCTTTTCGTTTAACCACCAGGCAATGGTTTGTTCAATCTCTGAAAAGGCAAAGCATTTCTTCAGTGGAGATGAGCTATTGATTGTTTTATACTAATCTGCCCATGAGGAGGAATATAAGACCCAAAACAGCTGAAATAGGATGAAGGCTCACATATCCTACAAAAATGTCTGAAAAAGCCAGACTTCTCTAGGTTTCAGTATTGTCTTGAATCTCTAATTTAAACATTCCAACACCAGAATACCTTAACTGCTAAAGAAAGAAAGATAAAATTATCAGGAACACATGAAAACATAGAAGACATTCTGAAATGCACCCCAGAAAGCTCATTAAATACACTCTAGTCTTCTCTAATTATCCCAGTGGCCTACTAGGCGCTTCTTGTAACATCATAATAAAAAAGATATTTTTAACTGGCAAATGCTCAAGCTTTCATCAAATTATTTGGGAGCAAGAATTCCATTTCTTGCTAAATAAAAAGATTTCATGTATAGGAGATTCAACATAAGGTAGCAAAGAGCTTTGATTATTATATTTCAGAGCCTGGGAGTCAAATGTAAAAGCTAAAAGAAAATTCTGTTCCTCTGTGGGGAACACTCCACAGAACAAAGACCTTTTACTACCCAGGACTTTTCTGAGTTTTAGATGTTGATTTTCCTCACTTTTCTTTTCAAGATCAGAATGTCTCTATTAGTGCCTTTTAGACAGGAATATCATGCAGAGAATTGAAAGGGCACCACAGACTGAAAAGCATGACTTATTGTATATATTATATGCATTGCAATTTATTTAATTATAAAGCTATTCCAATTCATCTATATTTTGCTTTGGCTAACAGTATCTGCTAAAAGCCCCCAAACTGAATAACATAAGTGAAAATGAAGTCAATCATTCACTTAAAGACCCTGCATTATTGAGGTTTCATTTCTAAATTAGGGGGTGAAAGAGACAAAGAGGGGGAACATATAATTTCATATGGTACCACATGTGTGTAATATGTGTTTGCATATCCATATGTACATAGGTGTATGTATACATACAAAGAAAATGATTACATGGATGGCTCTGTGTTTAAGCGTGCATGTGTATATAGATAGATAAATAAAGACTTTTCCTAATTTAGTAAAGTCTGTGGCTTAAGCATTTACAATTTTTGTTTTCATTAGAACTGAGACATTAGAAGTTAAGCATATGTAAAAAAAAAAAAAGAGTGCTTTACAGAAACTTCAAAATCCTGAATATAAGTGAGGATTCTAGCTAGTACAGATATATAATTTAAATATAATAAAATAGTAAATTCACTGTCTTCCCAGAAAGAGAAAATGTTATCAAACCTCTGAATTCTATTGAGTTGTGAGATCAATACTAAAAACGGTAGCAAAATAATACAGTGAAGTGTTAGCTGATTTACTTGTGTCAAACTAGTCTCTCATAAACAACCAATGTTTCTGTAAATCATAAGACCCTGGAAGCCTCCACTGTTCAAATCACACTCCCTAGGAGTTTGTGCTAACTGAAAATATGATGGGGGATCCCTAATGATCACTGACTAAATTTAAGGAACTAATGCAACTGTCAGCACATGTGAAATGGGTGTTTCTGTGGCTGCCAAGAAAAATGTAGTCAGAGAAAGAATAACTGTTTGGGGAAAGGGCAGTGCACCATAGCTGGGAAAGACACACAATGCAAAGGCATACCAGGATGTTCCAACTAGTTTGCTCCCAAAGACAGAAGCAAAATCCATGTAGCCAAATGCATACAACAACTCAGAGCTCTTGAATAAGTCAAGATATTAGTCAGGAGACAAAACAATAGGCTATTTGGTCCTATTGGACTAAACATATGGAGAAAACATCATATGTTCACAAGAGGAATAAGCATTTATTTTTTCCCCCAAGTGCCATGCATGGTGACAATAAGTGAAAACAGAAAGCTTTTGGAGAAAACACTACTGAAGCCCCTAGCAGTTGCTGTTAGGGAAAATAAAGAGGACAGTGCCCACTCAAATGTGAATGCTTCCCATGAAATCAAAAGGTCCACTTGGGCTCCCAACCATAATCCAACTGTGTAGAAGGGAAAGAGAGCTGTTCAGTACAAGAATATAAAACAACTTACTGTGCCAGTTATAGTCAGGATGTTGATTAAAAACATGAGCTCTAAAATCACACATGTGAGTTGCTATGAAGCCTCAGACAAATAACTCAGTATTTATTCTAAACATTAAATTCTACATCTGTGAAATGGCATAAAAATAGTATCTAAAACATAGGGATGATGAGAGAATAAAATGGGTAAATACATGTTAAGTTTTTCAAGAATGTTTGGCAAGAAGTGTTTTTTAAAAGTTAGCAGTTGTTATAAAGAGCTCTGGTTTGCAAAAACAATAAATGACTAGACATATAAAATCACGAAAACCTCAATGAAAATAGGAGTTTAGGTAACAGTGAAGAAGGGTTCCATGTTTGATGTCTTTATCTATAACTCAAGTCAATAAAATCACTACTTCAAATTCTTTCTTACCTTAAACATTTTCCTTATTAGCAATAGAGTAAATCCAACAGTATATAGGTACCAGCTTTTATAAAAGGGCAGTTAGAGGGGAATTATAAAAGCAAGTAATACAAGTTCGTATTTTGATCACTCTATATCTCCTCGTGTATTTATAGTTTTACTGATATTACAAATACTCACAATCCACCATCACTCTTTCTGCCTTTAAAAAAAAAACACCTCTTTCCCTTTACCTAAAGTTGTAATTTTAGGTTGCACTGACTGTCCTATTGCTATGATTTATGTTCATTTTTTTAAAGATACCTTTAAAAATCTTCAAATCAATCTTTCTCAGTAACAACGAGATTATGTTTTCCTGACCACTCTCAATTACTTCATAACAAACTGCAATGTTTTATTTTTTTCAAACAACCCATAAATTCTGTCACCTCTGATCAGGATAATTTCTGTGATTTTTTTTTTTTTAATGAGACTCCATTAATGATGTCATGCTAGCATGTTCAGTGATGTCCAACTCTTTGTGACCCCATCAACTGCAGCCTGCCAGTTTCCTCTGTCCATGGGATTCTCCAGGCAAGAATACGAGAGTGGGTTCTAGTATGGGTTCATGCCCTCTTCCAGGGGATTTTCCCAACCCAGGGAACAAGCCTTCATCTCCTGTGTCTCCTGCATTGGCAGGTGGGTTCTATATCACTGAGCCACCTGGGAAGCCCATTTATCAGGTAACTTGTAACCAATATCTCATAAAAAAATATCATTATGCATTGGAGTAAGTCTTGTATCTTAAGTAAAGAAAGGTGACTGTCTTTAGAGGGTTTTTTTTTTTTTCTACTTTGTGTGTTTGTTTTGTTTTTGTTTTGTTTTCCCTTTTGCTTGCCTCGACACATATCACCCATCTGGCTTTTGGTGACATGGTTACAAATAACACATGAAAAAGAGTTTAACTTTTTCCTACAAAGGGATAAGATGTGTCCTCAATTCTCACATTTCCAGTAATTTCCAAATACTTCTGTCATCATACCATCTAGGAAACAGGGCCTAATGTTTACTGCATACATCATAGTTTCTAGTGGAAAATCTTTGAAGAAGATGGTCAAAAAGAAAGAAAAAAAAATTTTCAGAAAGATGCTCACTGGCTACTTTCAAAGACCAAACAGAGATAAATCTTGTTATTTTAAAAACTATAGATCTTTGCATATAGGATGAACAACATGACTTGTATTTATCAGGACAGTTCTAATTTCTAATATTCTGACCCCTTACTCATAAGTAAGTACACAGTCAAGATCTGTGCCCTAAGCCTGGGTCAAAATGTTGTGTCAGCATAATTGTGGCTGAGGTCATATAATGTTTTCCTTGCCAACACCTTGACATGTAATTTTTTGGTGCCTAGAACATTAAACAAGTGTATAATCAAACTTTTTCTTGGTCAGGTACTCACCATAAGTAGGATTCTTCACCATCTTTGCATCTCTCCTTCATGTTGACAGAAAAGGCAGTGGGTATACTTTTTGTTTGTTTTAGTTTATCCACAACCTGACTGAAAGAAAAGAAAGCAAAAGAGTTCAGAGGATGAAATGGATAGGGAAAATGTATGTTAGAAATTCGAAGAGCCTATTTGTCGGTGGCATGGAGAGCACTGTCTTCCTTCTGAATAGCTTTGGATTTCTTAGGTATCTCACTCGGCAAGTAAAGTACAACTGGAATAGCCATGGCCAACTCTGCTTCTGAGGACCATACTACCCCCTCCACTCCTTCCAGTTCATTCTCTCTTCATCACTGAGCAGAAGAGGATGGGTGGAGGCAGGGCAGAAGTAAGTGGTTGATCCACTGTGGGATCCCACCCTCGTTATTCAGATTCTAATTCTCAGCCAGCAAGTAAGTTTTAAACAGTTATCTGAGGATAGCAGGAATTGTGTTATACTTTTCCATTTCCTAGAACACTCAGAGCTCTGACTTTATGACACTCAGCCTTCAAGTATAACAAAGGCAGGACATATTTGACACCTGAAGAAAAAAGCTGCTATATCGCAGGTCTACAACAAAGTGGATGAAAGAGTAATAAAATAACAGGTGTCAAATAAGATTAAATGGGACATACATGACCTCAGCTCAACACTAGCTGTGGGTTCATAAGAACTGCATAAGATACATGGAGAAGATTCCATGGTCCCAACACAATTGTACTGCCTCAAGAAAAATGTTAATTAAACTTAAAGCAATGGAATCCATATTAGCAGACGATAATCACTCCATCCAGAGCTATTTATTTTTATTAAGAGAAAACTAGTCCTTCTGTCTTCCTATACGCATCCTCCCTAATCACTGATATGACACACAATCACTATAACAGAGTCAGCTGAGGTGTGTATTTTTTCTTCTCAAAGGCAGTCAGCTCTAATCCTTGTCAAAGTGTACACACTCCTTGTCAGTCACATGAAAGTCTGTTCAGGCATAATGCTCACTGGCTACTTTCAAAGACCAAACAGAGATAAATCTTATTATTTTAAAAACTCTATACTCTGTCATACTCTACTATGCTGGCACTTGACTTCATCATTGTCAGTCTGATCCACCATTTTTTGCTCTTGTCCAATTACCTTCACGCTAACAAACGTAGCAGATGCAAACACACCATTAATAAGGTCGACTTTTTTCTTAATTTGCTCAGATGGCTGAGTGATTTTTACTCATGGAGCAGCCTCAAATTTCAGAATTTTAATGGAGTAAGAATATTCCATTATAAAAATGGTATCAAACTATTTATTTATTCATCAATTTAATGCATAATTCCTTCCAATAAGTTTTCCAAGTAAACTTGAGTGGAGAGTGTTACATTCCCTTTCTCTTGGTATAGCTATTGTTTTAAGACCACTTTTATAACTACTGTAAATGAGAAATATCAAGTATACACACTACAGTACTATTAACTATAGTCACGTGGATGTACAGTAGACCTCCAGAACTTATTCATCCTGCAAAACAGAAATTTTGTACACTTTGACCAATATCTCCACTCTCAAAATTCTAGCAACCAAATTGTACTTTCTTCTACTTTTAGGGGTTTAACCTTTTTAGTTTGCACATATAAGTAGAATCACGCAGGATTTGTCTTTCAGTCTCTGGTTTTCTCACTCCACATAATGTCATACAGTTTTATTGATGCTATTTCAAATAACAAAGTAGATCTTAAGTGTTCTAACTGTCCCAAAAAAAAAAAAAAACTAACAATAACATGTCAATTAGCTTGATTGTAATAATCATTTCAGTGTATATGTATATCAAAACATCACACTATATACTTTACATATATAAAATTTTATTTAAAAGGATAATCTCCTCAAAAAGGTGTACTGTATTTTATACTTCTGAAATGAGATTATTAGCATATATTCATACATACAAGTAAATTCTTTTAAAAGGATAAGTTCAGTTCAGTCGCTCAGTTGTGTCCGACTCTTTGCAACCCCATGAATGGCAGCATGTCAGGCCTCCATCACCAACTCCCGGAGTACACCAAACCCATGTCCATTGAGTCAGTGATGCCATCCAACCATCTCATCCTTTGTCGTCCCCTTCTCCTCCTTCCCTCAATCTTTCCCAGCATCAGGGTCTTTTCAAATGAGTCAGCTCTTTGCATCAGGTGGCCAAAGTATTGGAGTTTCAGCTTCAACATCAGTCCTTCCAATGAACACCCAGGACTGATCTCCTTTAGGATGGACTGGTTGGATCTCCTTGCAGTTCAAGGGACTCTCAAGAGTCTTCTCTAACACCACAGTTCAAAAGCATCTGTTCTTCTGTGTTCAGCCTTCTTTATAGTCCAACTCTCACATCCATACATAATCACTGGAAAAAACCATAGCCTTGACTAGATGGACCTTTGTTGGGAAAGTAATGTCTCTGCTTTTGAATATGCTGTCTACGTTGGTCATAACTTTCCTTCCATGGAGTAAATATCTTTTAATATCATGGCTGCAATCACCATCTGCAGTGATTTGGGAGCCCCCCAAAATAAAGTCAGCCACTGTTTCCACTGTTTCCCCATCTATTTTCCATGAAATGATGGGACCGGATGCCATGATCTTAGTTTTCTGGATGTTGAGTTTTAAGCCAACTTTTTCACTCTTCTCTTTCACTTTTATCAAGAGGCTCTTTAGCTCCTCTTCACTTTCTGCCATCAGGTGCTGTCATCTGCATATCAGAGGTTATTGAAATTTTTCCAGCCATCTTGATTCCAGCTTGTGATTCATCCAGCTCAGCATTTCTCATGATGTACTCTACATATAAGTTAAATAAGCAAGGTAAAAATATACAGCCTTGACGTACTCCTTTTCCTATTTGGAGTCTGTTGTTACATGTCCAGTTTGGAACCAGTCTGTTGTTCCATGTCCAGTTCTAACTCTTGCTTCCTGACCTGCATACAGGTTTCTCAAGAGGCAGAACAGGTGGTCTGGTATTCACATCTCTTTCAGAATTTTCCACAGTTTATTGTAATTCACACAGTCAAAGGCTTTGGCATTGTCAATAAAGCAGAAATAGATGTTTTTCTGGAACTCTCATGCTTTTTCAATGATCCAGCAGGATGTTGGCAATTTGATCTCTGGTTCCTCTGCCTTTTCTAAAACCATCTTGAACATCTGGAAGTTCATGATTCACATATTGCTGTAGCCTGGTTTGGAGAATTTTGAGCTTTACTTTGCTAGTATATGAGATGAGTGCAACTGTGCAGTAGTTTGAGCATTTTTTGACATTGTCTTTCTTTTGGATTGGAATGAAAACTGACCTTTTCCAGTTCTGTGGCCACTGCTGAGTTTTCCAAATATGCTGACATATTGAGTGCAGCACTTTCACAGCATCATCTTTGAGGATTTGAAATAGCTCAACTGGAATTCTATCACCTCCACTAGCTTTGTTCATAGTGATGCTTCTTAAGGGCAACTTGACTTCACATTCCAGGATGTCTGGCTCTAGGTAAGTGATAACACCATCATGATTATCTTGGTCGTGAAGCTCTTTTTTGTTCAGTTCTTCTGTGTAGTCTTGCCACCTCTTCTTAATATCTTCTGCTTCTGTTAGGTCCATACCATTTCTGTCCTTTATTGAGCCCATCTTTGCATGAAGTGTTCCCTTGGTATCTCTAATTTTCTTGAAGAGATCTCTAGTCTTTCCCATTCTGTTGTTTTCCTCTACTTCTTTGCATTGATCGCTGAGGAAGGCTTTCTTATCTCTTCTTGCTATTCTTTGGAACTCTGCATTCAGATGTTTATATCTTTCCTTTTCTCCTTTGCTTTTCGCTTCTCTTCTTTTAACAGCTATTTGTAAGGCCACCTTAGACAGCCATTTTGCTTTTTTGCATTTCTTTTCCATGGGGATGGTCTTGATCCCTGTCTCCTGTACAACGTCATGAATCTCTGTCTGTAGTTCATCAGGCATTGTGTCTATCAGATCTAGACCCTTAAATCTATTTCTCACATCCACTGTATAATCATAAGGGATTTGATTTAGGTCATACCTGAATGGTCTAGTGCTTTTCCCCACTTTCTTCAATTTAATTCTGTATTTGGCAATAAGGAGTTCATGATCTGAGCCACAGTCAGCTCCTGGTCTTGGTTTTGCTGACTGTATAGTTTCTCCATCTTTGGCTGCAAAGAATATAATCAATCTGATTTCAGTGTTGACCATCTGGTGGTGTCCATATGTAGAGTCTTCTCTCGTGTTTTTGGAAGAGGGTGTTTTATGACCAGTGCATTCTCTTGGCATAACTCTACTAGCCTTTGCCCAGCTTCATTCTGTACTCCAAGGCCAAATTTTCCTGTTACTCCAGCTGTTTCTTGACTTCTTCCTTTTGCATTCCAGTCCCCTATAATGAAAAGGACATCTTTTTTTGTGTGTTAGTTCTAGAAGGTCTTGTCAGTCTTCATAGAACCATTCAACTTCAGCTTCTTCAGTGTTATTGGTTTGGCCATAGACTTGGATTACTGTGAAATTGAATGGTTTGCCTTGGAAACAAACAGAGATCATTCTGTCGTTTTTGAGATTGCATCCAAGTACTGCATTTCAGACTCTTTTGTTGACCATGATGGCTACTCCATTTTTTCTAAGGGATTCCTGCCCACATTAGTAGATATAATGGTCATCTGAGTTAAATTCACCCATTCCAGTCCATCTTAGTTTGCTGATTCTTGGAATGTCGATGTTCACTCTTGCCATCTCCTCTTTGACCACTTCTAATTTGCCTTGATTCATGGACCTAACATTCCAGGTTCCTATGAAATATTGCTTTTTTCAGCATTGGACCTTGCTTCTATTACCAGTCACATCTACAACTGGTGTTGTTTTTGCTTTGGTTCTATCCCTTCATTATTTCTCCAGTGATCTCCAGTAGCCTATTGGGCACCTACCAACCTGGGGAGTTCATCTTTCAGTGTCCTATCTTCTTGCCTTTTCATACTGTTCTGGGGTTCTCAAGGCAAGAATACTGAAGTGGTTTGCCATTCCCTTTTCCAGTGGACCATATTCTGTCAGACCTCTCCACCATGACCCGTCCATTTGGGTGGCACCACACGCATGGCTTAGTTGCACTGAGTTAGACAAGTTGTGGTCCTTGTGATCAGATTGGCTAGTTGTCTGTGATTGTGGTTTCAGTCTGTCTGCACTCTGATGCCCTCTCTCAGTGCCTACTGTCTTACTTGGGTTTCTCTTATGTTGGACGTGGGGTATCTCTACAGGGCTGCTCCAACAAAGCACAGCCGCTGCTCCTTACCTTGTACATGGGGTAGCTCCACTTGGCCACCGCCCCTGACCTCGGACGTGGGGTAGTTCCTCTCAGAGGTGGTTTATATTTTTGCTAACATGTATTTATTAGTGTATTTACTATTACACACTAATAAATAATTTAAGCAATTATTTATTAAGTATGACCAGTTCTGAGTAATTTAGACATTTAACTCACCTTCTGTGTGCTCAGTCATTCAATCGTGTTTGACTCTTTGTAGCCTGGTGGGACTGACTCTTTGCAGTCCCTAGTGGGACTATAGCCCACCAGGCTTCTCTGCCCATGGAATTTTCCAGGCAAGAAGACTTGAATGGGTTGCAATTTCTTACTCTGGTGCTGGTGGGGCGGCGGGGGAGGGGGGTGGGGGGGGGGTGGGGGGGGTGGGGCAGGGAGGGTGACGGAGAGCGATATTCCTGACCCAGGGATCAAACCCACATCTCTTATGTCTCCTGCACTGGCAGGCAGATTTTTTTTTTTTTTTTTTTTACCACTATTGCCACTTGAAAAGCCATACCCTCTGAGGTAGATGTTAATATTTTCTACATTTTACTGATGAGGAAACTGAGCCTCACAGCAACTAAGTTGACTAGAGATTGAATTATGTTCACTATATCTAGGTTTGAACATCAATAGTAACATTTACTTCCTGGGTGACTTTGGGAAAATAATACTCTCTGAGTTTTAGCTTCCTTCTCTATAAATTTGAAATAAAATAGCCACTTGCAAATAGTACTATGAGAATAGAATAATATATCATTTGCAATATGTCTGGTGTACAGTTAGCATTAAATAAAAGATAAATACAATGGTCACAATAGTTAGAAGGGTGTAATGGGGAGATATTTTATGTCAGTAGCTCTGCATTTATCTTCCTCATACCATTACCATCTTAAATTTCCACCTTCTTTCTTCAGCTAGCATGGTATAAATTTGCCCTTCATGTTTCAAATGTACCTATTTATTTCATATATCACAGGATCGGGCGATTTGGTCAGGGCCTTCAGTTCAGTTCAGTTCAGTTCAGTTGCTCAGTCATGTCTGACTCTTTGTGCTTGCTCACTACCAAACATGGCTTCCTGAAAATTATTTTCTGTATTAAAAATAAAATAAACATGCAAAAAGCTCCATTCCTCCTTAATGGCATATACTGTCCAGTTACACTACCTTCTCCTCTTTTCAATATATTTACATATTGATTTTCTGGTTATTTGTTTTTGTTTTTCTACCATATCTGACTTCATGTCTTCTTTATCCTCCCCTTCCATTATCCTAGGGTACTTTGTAATGTCCTCCCTGTCAACACTTTTGCCTATTCATCTTTAGAGACATTCTTATCCAGTCTATTTCACTCCAAAATTGTCACTTTCTGATTCAACTCCTGAAATCAACAACTCTCATATCCCTTTCACTGATCATATCCTTTATATGCAAAATAACTGAAAATTCATTAAGGCCTTGAATTTATTTTGGTCCCCATTTACACTGAATCATGTGGCCTGTTCCCGGCTCTGTTTCCTTCCTCATTTATCACACATTTCATGGACCATCATCATTGTCACTCTCTTGCACACATCCTTAACACTCTGACACTTGTGGGCATTGTGTTCACTCTCCAAAGCACCATCTCACAAAATCAAATTTGGTGTTAGAGGGGAAATGACAATGGGACAGATTGTTTTCACCATAAATTCATGATCATCAACTACAAGTGGACCCTTAATTCTGTGAGGCCATCTTTTTAGGCTTTTTCAGACATCTGGATCTTTCAAACTCCTCATCAACTATCTCATATCTTTGCTGCTCTCCTCAAACCTTCACACACTGCTCTATTCCCTCAGTCTCCATAAACTGCCCTCACTTTATAACTTTCAGAGAAAACAGAGACATCCAATTGGCTTTTCCTTCAAATCCCTACCCCAGTCATCAAGTTTGCCTGCATCTGCACCAGCCTTCTTTTCCTTCTTTATTTTTAAGAGGAAAGAGGCTCCCTGCCATTTCTCAATAAGAACCTGTTTAGTGTATAATCAATATTTCTTCTCTTCTCATATTCTCAGGGATCTTGTACCATATGATCTAAACACATATAGAATTTCTTCATCAAAGCTTTAACTCTTCTCCTTATATGGAATACTTTTCATTCCTATTTCAACATGGTCTTATTTATCCTATCAGTTCAGTTCAGTTCAGTCGCTCAGTCGTGTCCAACTCTTTGCGACACCATGAATCGCAGCACGCCAGACCTCCCTGTCCATCACCATTTCCCGGAGTTCACTCAAACTCACGTCCATCGAGTCGGTGATGCCATCCAGCCATCTCATCCTCTGTTGTCCCCTTTTTCTCCTGCCCCCAATCCCTCCCAGCATCAGAGTCTTTTCCAATGAGTCAACTCTTCTCATGAGGTGGCCAAAGTACTGGAGTTTCAGGTTTAGCATCATTCCTTCCAAAGAAATCCCAGGGCTGATCTCCTTCAGAATGGACTGGTTGGATCTCCTTGCAGTCCAAGGGACTCTCAAGAGTCTTCTCCAACACCACAGTTCAAAAGCATCTTGTAAAAACAAAACATAAACCCACTTTAAGCCCTGTGTCATCTTTCCAGTCTTATTTCTACCAGATTTTCCAGGAAAATGTTTGGAATCATTATTACTCAGCATGGTCCCTTTACTTCCTTAGCCATATTTCAGGTATCGCTTCTAATTCTAAATCAGCCTGCAATTCTTAACACCACAAAAACAACTCTGCATTTTAAAATTGTATTTTGTATATATTTTTTCAATACTGTATAATATAATTTCCCATGAGCATTTGAAAGACCTGCTCACTTTCCCCTTATTAAAAACTTCTTCCTGCAAAGAATAGAGATGCAGAAGTAGAGAACGGTCCTTGCTGACATGGGGGGTTGGGTGGGATGACAAACTGGGAGAGGAGCATTGACATATATATACTGTGTGTTTGTGAGCTCAGTCACCCAGTCATTCCAGCTCTTTGTGACCCCATGGACTGGAGTCCACTAGGCTCCTCTGCCCATGGAATTTTTCAATCAAGAATACTGGACTGGGGTGCCATTTTCTACTCCAATGGATTTTTCCCAACCCAGGGATAGAACTCTCTTGAATCTCCTGAAATAGCAGGTGGATTCTTTACCACTAAGCGCCACCTACCATTATGCTAATTAGGCGTAAATTAGATAGCTAGTAGGAAGCAACTGTATAGCACAGGCAGCTCAGCTCCATGATGTGTGATGAGCAGAGAGGTGGGATGGGGTGAGGGGTGAGAGGGAAGGGTGAGAGGCTCAAGAGGAAAGGGTTACACACACACACACACAATATAGCTGATTCATGTTGTTGTGTTGTTTTACAGCAGAAATTAACACAACACTGTAAAGCAATTATACTGCAGTTTAAAAAAAAAGTAATAAATTGCTCTAAGATATGAAACTGAAAAAAAAAAAAAGTGGCTACTCTGGGACTTGCAAAACAACAAAAACAGCAACAACAATTTCTTCCTGAAAAAAGCCACAACTTCTATATTATTTAGCCATTGCATTTTTATGTCTTCCTCCACTAAATGTCTAAATGTTGGTGACTCTTTGTCCTGAGTACTCTCTTTTCCAAACATCTATTATTTCCTTATGGAATAACATCTATCCCTGACTAGTGACTGAAAACAAAACACCACATAGAGCAAGTGCTGGTAGCCTGTAGGTTTGATGGTTGAAGGGTAAGAATCAAAGCCCCAAAACTAAGAGTTGCTCCTGCAGAGGGATTCAAACATGGCAGAGAAGTGTGTTTTTAAAATGATTCACTACTGTGAGGTATTTGCATTTTTTAAATCTTTCCCTGAAAGGTAAGTGTGATTTCATATTTGAGTTTACCAGGTGAAAGCTCTAAATCTACTTTTTGATAAGATTAAAAAAAAAAAAATCCCAAACAGTTGATAATACTTCAAAGTCATTTGGCAGGAGGCCTCATCCTAGGAATAAAGATATTTTATTATACTCAATAACAAAAGGACCCAGAGATCATCATATAACTAAGGATTACAGTAACCATCTAGCTTTCAGACTTGCAAATTTTGGAAAAATGCATAAAATTTTAACATCCAATTTAATAGTCCTGTGTGTGTGTGTGTGTGTGTGTGTATACACAAGTACACATATGTGTATACAGTCCAAAGAAAGTGGGAAAACACAAGCCCTTTCAATGCTGTTCCTTTTAAAAATGTTTCATATTTCAGTTGCTTATTTTAATACATTATTTTTTTCAAACAAATGATTGATTCAAATACTTAGAGAAACCAATAAGCTTTAGAAATGATTGAATAACATCCAATGATTCTCTTTTCCAAAGAAAAGAAATATGGATTAAAAGTAACATATAACTGGAGATTTTTTTTTTTTATGCTGAATTTCAGAAACTTGTGCCTTAACAAGAGGAAGAGGGAAGTTTCAGTCAACAAAAATGTCCTTTCTAGTAAGTTGATTTTATGTTTGTAATAATTATGCTGCTGTGATATCACTGTTGAAAAAAAAATTATCTGAATGATATATTTTTGTACAGCCTAGATATGGCATGAAAGGAACATGCATTCAGAATCAGTATTTCTCAGTTCTAATATCAGTTCTCACTCTCTTTGCTAGTGTGAGAACTTTAACAATGCTAGACACTTCATCAAAGGGTCCTAAGATATAAGTTCGAAGTACACATTGAGGCCATCCATATTCTCCAACATAATAACAACTCATCTCAACTTGAGAAACTTCCAGTAAAGACTTTTCTAATTTGCAAGAGGAAAAATATCAATTGCCTACAGTTATCAATTGCCTACTATATGCCAGTAAGTTTTCTGTGATATTTCACATGGCTTATATTACTGATTTTCTAAATAAACTTAATTTCACAAATGATAAATCTGAAGCTCAAGAAGGTCACACTACTCAACCAAAGTTACATTGATGTTAGGAAAATGTCATCATTATGGCCTCATCCTGGGCATGTTTCATCCTCTTGTGAAGCCTACATTCTTTCCTCAAGGCCACATTTTGTTTTGTGTTTTCTTTTTAAGTTTGAATCCTTTAAGTTTGTACTAAAATGGATTCAGGTATGCATTTATATGACCACTACCTATTAATCTAATTATCCCCTATAAAGCAACCTAAAACATATCTTGTCTTTTAACTCATGATAACCAATAGTCGCAAACACATCAACCATTTCTTGACAACTTCTTTGTGTCTGGCACATTGCTGGGATCTATACAGTATGGATGGACTAATTTGTTTTTAATTGACCCCTTTACCTATTTAAAGTATAATATTATTTATCATATTATATAGCAAAATGTTCAAATAACCATGTTTACATGTTTTCTATACTATTCTTTTGGTGTTAGTTCTAGAAAGTCTTGTAGGTCTTCATCGAAACATTCAACTTCAGTTTCTTTGGCATTAGTGGTAGGGGCACAAACTTGGATTAATGTGATGTTGAATGATCTGCCTTGGAAATGAACTGAGATCATAATGTCATTTTTGAGACTGCACACAAGTGCTGTGTTTCAGACTCTTTTGTTGACTATGAGGACTATTCCATCTCTTCTAAGAAATTCTTGCCTACAGAAGTAGATATAATGGTCACCTGAATTCAATTTGTTCATTCCCATTCATTTTAGTTCACTAATTTCTAAGATGTTCATGCTGACTCTTGCCATCTTCTGCTTTGGTTCAGTTTAGTCACTCAGTCATGTCCAACTCTTTGTAACCCCATGGACTATATGACTCCGACCTCCTTGTTCATCACCAACACCTGGAGTTTACTCAAACTCATGTCCATTGAGTCAGTGATGCCATCCAACCATCTCATCCTCTGTTGTTCCCCTTCTCCTCCCACCTACAATCTTTCCCAGCATCAGGGTCTTTTCAAATGAGTCCATTCTTTGCATCAGGTGGCCTAAGTATTGGAATTTCAGCTTCAGCATCAGTCTTTCCAATGAATATTCAGGTCTGATTTCCTTTAGGATGGACTGGTTGGATCTACTTGCTGTCCAAGGGCCTCTCAAGAGTCTTCCTCAACACCACAATTCAAAAGAGTCAATTCTTCAGTGCTCAGCTTTCTTTATAGTCCAACACTCACATCCATACATGACTACTGGAAAAACTATAGCTTTGACTAGATGGACATTTTTCAGCAAAGTAATGTCTCTGCTTTTTAAAAGCTGTCTAGGTTGGTCATAACTTTTCTTCCAAGGAGCAAGATTCTTTTAATTTCATGGCTGCAGTCACCATCTGCAGTGATTTTGGAACACAAAAAAATAAAGTCTATCACTGTTTCCCAATCTATTTGCCATGAAATGATGGGGCCAGATGCCATGATCTTACCTTTTCTAAATGTTGAGTTTTACACCAACTTTTTTCTCTCTCCTCTTTCACTATCATCAAGAGGTTCTTTAGTTCTTTGCTTTCTACCATAAGCGTGGTGTCATCTGCATATCTGAAGTTACTGATATTTCTCCCTGCAAACTTGATTCTAGCTTGTGCTTAATCCAGTCCAGCATTTGTCATGATATACTCTACAGATAAGCTAAATAAGCAGGGTGACAATATACAGCCTTGGTGTACTCCTTTCCTGATTTGGAACCAGTCTGTTGGTCCATGTCCAGTTTTAACTGTTACTTCTTGATCTGCATACAAATTGCTCAGGAATCAGGTCAGGTAGTCTGGTATTCCCATCTCTTTCAGAATTTTCAACAGTTTGTTGTGATCCACACAGTTAAAGGCTTTGGCATAGTCAATACAGCAGAAGTAGATGTTTTTTTCTGGAACTCTCTTACTTTTTTGATGATCCAACCAATGTTGGCAATTTAATCTCTGGTGCCTCTGCCTTTTCTAAAACCAGCTTGAACATCTTCCGTTCCTCAGTGATCAATGCAAAGAAATAAAGAAAAAAAAATAGAATGGGAAACATTAGAGATCTCTTCAAGAAAATTAGAGATACCAGGGAAATTTTCATGCAAAGATGGGCACAATAAAGGAAAGAAATGGTATGAACCTAACAGAAGCAGAAGATATTAAGAAGAAATGGCAAGAATACACAAAACAATTATACAAAAAAAGATCTTCATGACCCAGATAATCAAGATGGTATGATTACTCACCTACAGCCAGACATCATGGAATGCGAAGTCAAGTGGACCTTAGGAAGGATCACTATGAACAAAACTAGTGGAGGTGATGGAATTCCAGTTGAGCTATTTCAAATCCTAAAAGATGATGCTGTGAAAGTGCTGCACTCAATATTCCAGCAAATTTGGAAAACTCAGCAGTGGCCACAGGACTGGAAAAGGTTCAGTTTTCAGCCCAATCCCAAAGAAAGACAATGCCAAAGAATCTTCTGCTTGACCATGTCCAATTTACCTTATTTCATGGCCTAAAATTCCAGGTCCCTATGCAATATTATTCTTTACAGCAGTGCACTTTATTTTCACCAGACACATCCAAAACTGAGCATCACTTCAGTTTTGGCCCAGCCTCTTCTTTCTGGAGCTATTTCTTTGCTTTTAGTATCATATTGGATGCCTACCAACTAGGGGGCTCATCTTCTGGTGTCATATCTTTGCCTGCTGAAACTGCTTTTTGGGATCTTGAGGCAAAAATACTGGAGTGGTTTGTTCATTCCCTTCTCCAGTGGACCATGTTTTACCTAGAACTAAATAACTGTAAATGGTGATTGCAGCCATTAAATTAAAAGACACTTACTCCTTGGAAGGAAAGTTATGATCAACCTGGACAAAATATTAAAAAGGAGAGACATTACTTTGGCAACAAAGGTCCATCTAGTCAAGGCTATGGTTTTTCTGAGGTCATATATGGATGTGAGAGTTGGACTGTGAAGAAACCTGAGTGCCAAAGAATTGGTGCTTTTGAACTGTGGTGCTGGAGAAGACTTTTGAGAATTCCTTGGATTGCAAGGAGATCCAACCAGTCCATTCTAAAAGAGATCAGTCCTGGGTGTTCATTGGAAGGACTGATGCTGAAGCTGAAACTCCAATACTTTGGCCACCTCATGCAAAGAGTTGACTCATTGGAAAAGACCCTGATGCTGGGAGGGATTGGGGGCAGGAGGAGAAGGGGACAACAGAGGATGAGATGGCTGGATGGCATCACTGACTCGATGGACATGAAATTTGGGTAAACTCAGGGAGTTGGTGACAGACAGGGAGGCCTGGTGTGCTGCAGTTCATGGGGTCACAAAGAGTCTGACATGACTGAGTGACTGAACTGAACTGAACTGAACACCAAAAAAGGAGAATTAGAAGGCAAAAGCAGGAAGTTAAGAGATACCTGGAGTGACAGGCAAGTTTGGCTTTAGAGTAGAAAATGAAACAGAGCAAAGGCTAACAGAGTTTTGTCAAAAGAACACACTGGTCATAGCAAACACCCTCTTCAAACAACACAAGAGATGACTCTACATGTAGATCTTACAAGATGGCCAATACCAAAATTAGATTGATTATATTATTTGCAGCCAAAGATGGAGAAGCTCTACATAGTCAGTGAAAACAAACAAAACCTGGAGTTACTGTGACTGAGATTGAGATCCTTATTGCAAAATTCAGGCTTAAATTGAAGAAAGTAGGGAATACCACTAAGCCATTCAGGTATGACCTTAATCAAATCCCTTATGATTATACAGTGGAGGTGATGAATAGATTCAAGGGATTAGATCAGAAGAATTATGGACAGAGGTTCATAAAATTATATAGAAGGTGGTTTCCAAAACTATCCCAAAGAAAAAGAAATGCAAGGAGGCAAAATGATTGTTTGATGAGGTTTTACAAATAGCTGAGAAAAGAAGAGAAGTAAAAGCTGAAGGACAAAGGGATAGATATACCTAACTGAATTCAGAGTTCCAGAGAAAGGCTAGGAGAGATAAGAAAACCCTTCTTCAATGAACAGTGCAAAATAGAGGAAACCAACAGAATGGGGAATACTAGAGATTTCTTTAAGAAAGTTAGAGATAACAAGAGGACATTTTATGCAAAGATAGGCACAATAAAGGACAGAAATGGCAAGGACCTAACAGAAAGAAGAATTTATGAAGAGGTGGCAAGAATACACAGAAGAACTATAGAAAAAAAGGTCTTAATGACCTGGATGACCATAATGGTGAAGATACTCACCTAGAGCCAGACATCCTGAGTCTGAAGTCAAGGGCCTTTAGGAAACATTAAAATGAACAAAGCTAGCAGAGGTAATGGCATTCCAGATGAGCCATTTCAAATCCTCAAAGATGATGCTATTAAAATGCTGCACACAATATGACAGCACATTTGGAAAACTCAGCAGTGGACACAGGACTGGGAAAGTTCAGTTTTCATTCAAATCCCAAAGAAGGGCAATGCCAAATAATGTTCAAACTACCTCACAATTGCACTCATTTCACATGCTAGCAAGGTAATGCTCAAAATCCTTCAAGCTAGGATTGAACAGTATCTAAATCGAGAACTTCCTGATGAACAAACTGGGTTTAGAAAAGTCAGATGAACCAGAGACCAAATTGCCAACATTGGTTGGATAATAGAAAAGCAAGGGAATGTCAGAAAAATATCCACCTCTACTTCATTGACTATGCTACATCCTTTGACTGTGTGAGTCACACAAACTGTGGAAAATTCTTAAAAAGATGACAATACCAGGCCATTTTAACTATCTCCTGATTGCAGCCATGAAATTAAAAGACACTTACTCCTTGGAAGGAAAGTTATGACCAACCTAGATAGCATATTCAAAAGCAGAGACATTACTTTGCCAACAAAGATCCGTCTAGTCAAGGCTGTGGTTTGTCCAGTAGTAATGTATGGATGTGAGAGTTGGACTGTGAAGAAGGCTGAGTGCTGAAGAATTGATGCTTTTGAACTGTGGTGTTGGAGAAGACTCTTGAGAGTCCCTTGGACTGCAAGGAGATCCAATCAGTCCATTCTAAAGGAGGTCAGTCCTGGGTGTTCTTTGGAAGGAATGATGCTAAAGCTGAAACTCCAGTAATTTGGCCACCTCATGGGAAGAGTTGACTCATTGGAAAAGACCCTGATGCTGGGAGGGATTGGGAGCAGGTGGAGAAGGGGATGACATGGGATGAGATGGCTGGATGGCATCACTGACTTGATGGACTTGAGTTTGAATGAACTCTGGGTGTTGGTGATGGACAGGGAGGCCTAACATGCTGCAATTCATGGGGTCTCAAAGAGCTGGACACGACTGAATGACTGAACTGAAATGAAATGAACTGAGAAAACTCCATGCAAGTCAAGAAGTAACAATTAGGACCAGACATGTTACAACTGACTGGTTCAAATTTGGGAAAGGAGTACATCAATGTTGTATATTGTCAATCTGAATATTTAACTTATATACAGAGTGCTGCTGCTGCTACTGCTGCTAACTCACTTCAGTCATGTCCAACTCTGTGTGAACCCATAGACGGCAGCCCACCAGGCTCCCCCATCCCTGGGATTCTCCAGGCAAGAACACTGGAGTGGCTTGCCATTTCCTTCTCCAATGCATGAAAGTGAAAAGTGAAAGCGAAGTCTCTCAGTCATGTCCGACTCTTTGTGACCCCATGGACTGCAGCCCTCCAGGCTCCTCTGTCCATGGGATTTTCCAGGCAAGAGTACTGGAGTGGGGTGCCACTGCCTTCTCCTGTATACAGAGTACATCATACAAAACGACAGACTGAATTACTCAAGCTAAAATCCAGGTTGCCTGGGGAAATATCAAAAACCTCAATATATGGATAATACCACTGTAATGGCAGAAAACAAAGAGGAAATAAAGAGTCTCCCGATGAAGGTGACAGAAAAGAATGAAAAAGCCAGTTTAAATCTCAACATTCAAAAGACAAAGATCATGGCATCTGGCCCCATCACTTAATGGCAAACAGATGGGGAAACAATGGAAAGAGTGAGAGACTTCATTTTCTTGGGCTCCAAAATCACTGCTGATGGTGACTGCAACCATGAAATTAAAAGACACTTGTTCCTTGGAAGAAAAGTTATGACCAACCTAGACAGTGTGTTAAAAGGCAGAGATATAACTTTGATGACAAAGTTCCATCTAGTCAAAGCTATGGTTTTTCCAGTAGTCATTATGGATGTAAGAGTTGAACTAAAAAAAGCTGAGTACTGAAGAATTGGTGCTTTTGAACTGTTGTGTTGGAGAAGACTCTTGAAAGTCCCTTGGACTGCAAGGAGATCAAACCAGTTCATCCTAAAGGGAATCAGTCCTAAATATTCATTGAAAGGACTGATGCTGAAGCTGAAAGTCCAACAGTTTGGCCACCTGCTGTGAAGAACTGGCTCATTGTTAAAGACCCTGATGCTGGGAAAGGATTGAAGGCAGGAGGAGAAGGGGATGACATAGGATGAGATGGTTGAATGACACCACGGACTCAATGGACATGAGTTTGAGTAAACTCAGGGAGTTGGCAATGGACAGGGAAGCCTGGCCTGCTGCAGTCCATGGTGTCATAAAGAGTCAGACACAACTGAGCAACTGAACTGAATAAAGAAGATGAATGCTAAAGAACTGATACTTTTGAACTGTGGTACTGGAGAAGACTCTTGAGAGTCCCTTGGACAGCCAGGAGATTAATCCAGTCAATACTAAAGGAAATCAGCTCTGAATATTCAATTACAAGGACTGATGCTGAAGCTTCAATACTTTGGCCACCTGATAAGAAAAACTGACTCATTGGAAAAGACCCTGATGTTGGGAAAGACTGAGAGCAGTAGGAGAAGGGTATGACTGAGAATGAGATGGTTGGATGGCACCACCAACTCACTGGACATGAGTTTGAGCAAACTCTGGAAGACAGTGAAGGACAGGGAAGCCTGGCTTGCTATACCTATGGGGCTGCAAAGATTTAAACACAACTTAGTGACTAAGCAACAACAACAATATTGTTTTTATATTCACATTCTTCTTACCTGAGTGTTATCTAATATCTACTTTCACAGTTTTACTCAAATTGCTTCATCAAATTTATTACTAATATCTCAAATCAATGAATTCAATAATTCCGCTTTTTATTTTGTACTTGGTTGATGTTTTTAAATACCTGGCATTTATCCTAACTAACCCATGCATTTTAAAGTAGTTTATAAACATTACTAGACAATGAACAAATGGAGAGATAGCAAATCTCAGATGAAGAATTCTGGGAGGAATAAAATAATTACCAATGTGTCATACATATGATCATTTCAAGAAGTATCCTCAAGTTAAGGACTGCTTTGGAGAGGCAATGATTCCTAGGTTGTATTCATTTCTAAATTCTTCAAAGATTTGAATAATGCTGCAGTCCTTCACCTGTACATGCTAGGTATTTGCTAAATATTTGTTGAGTTATCTTCATTTTTTCCTGCATTTTTAGCAGCACTTTGGTTTGATTTTTACTGCATTAAAGTCAGTTACATTAACTCAAAATTTTCACTAAGCTCAAGCTGCTATTATTCTTATAGATATCAGCACAAGATAAAAAATACTGCTTATTTGAAAATAGTTCCTTAGGGAGAAGAGTCCCTTTTTTCAAGCCCTCTCTTCATCCTCTGCTTTAATCATTTTATTATACTTATTCCAAAGCAACTAAATTTCTGAACATATGTCATTGCTTTGGTTTCTTCCTTTCTAGAAGTTCCTTTGAGTTCATGAGTAGAATATTTGATTATTATGCAGATAGATGTGGATATAAAACCCTCCAATTTGTGCCCTAATCTGTTTCCAATTTCTTAATGCAGTCACTACCCAGTACATTAGATTATGCAGAATTACTACTGCATCTAGTACTTGCAGATTCATAGCCTTAGGACATTTTTTGTCCATTAGTAAGGGTGAAAGTAATTAGGAGACAGAACTGATAAAATGGATATTGTTTCTCTGGTTAAATATTCAGAATTCTTCTAAGATGACCAAGAAACAATTCAGTGTGAAACAGTCCAGGTGATGTTTGGTACACAGCAGACACAAATAATGAAGGTGGCTTTTCTGGCACTAAAACTGAATACAAATGGGGTGCAGGATGTTCTCATCTCTCAACCTGTGCTCTTCGGTTTCTTCCCTCTACAAACACTCTCATGCATTTTCCTGTGATGCTATTAACTGTGGCATAGAAATACGGCTCTCATTTTGTTTTTGTAATGCCATCTTTAAAAGGAAGTGCTTTTCACTCTGGGGCACTTAAAAAATAATTTGTCATCCTAAGAGAAGATGTAAACAGTTGTTTAATATTAGCAGCTTCCCTTATGTTTGGAGAACTGAAATATCCAAATCAATGAAGCATTGCTGATATTTCTAAGTTACAGCATGGAATCCAGGAAATATCAATGATTTATGTATTGTCCTGTCTGACTTTACTACAACAGATGTCATTATGGCATATAATGGTATGGAATAAATTGCCTTAAAAGTGAATCAACATATATTTCAGGAATCACTCAGAAAATACAGCATTCATATGTAAAACTGAATGAAAGAATATATCCATTGGAGGATTTTAAGTATAAAAAATATTTTAGAAGCACTTTCCAAATGATAGAGTAAGCACTTTCAAAAATTTGCTTCTCCATAAAAGCAGTAAAAATACTGGAAATAATTTTCTACATCAACTTTTACAAACCCTGGAAATTAACCAGTCTTACAATAACCCAAGGAGAGTTTATTAAAAAAAAAAAAAAAGGATTCAGAAATAACAAAGCTTGGTGGTATTTTTACTTCTATCTCTCCCTAGCTCCATAGTAGCCTTAAAAATCAAGAGTATGCAATCATTTTATCTATGAACTCCAGTAGATTAACAGTTAATTTTCCTCTTTGCCTAGAGGGAAAATAATGTGCTTGCAACTCTCCAAAAAGTGCCTACCCAGAAAAAATTTCATCTCTCTAGAAAAGCTCTATTCTCAGAGTTTGTTTTCATGTGACTTGGCTCAGAACTTACTCTGTAAGAAAAGCACTATATTCAGGGTGAAAACAAACAGAGAAAATTGTTCAATTATGCTGATGTTTGAGCTGGTGAAAGCAGTTGGGATAGCAAGAGGTTAATAAAATTTAACGGATGGTCTGGAGAATGAAAAGCCTGAGAGGGGTGCTGAAAGTTCTCACACATGTCTGGGGATACTGGAAGGCCACCAAAATGTAAACAGGTGTGCACACGTCCAAGAAAGTCTACAAAAGACCCTAATCGTTCATCTTCTGTTACTGTCAGCCTCTTCACAAGGAAGAAATGAAGGAAGTGTTGTAAACCATCACAGTGTTGAAAGCCTGCCCTGAAACATATACAGACTTCTATGGCAAATGTCAGTAAATTTATTAGTTCAAAGAACTAAACACTATATATGTCTAATCATTAGATGACTACTAAGCTAAGTGAGCTGGAGAAGGCAATGGCAACCCACTCCAGTGTTCCTGCCTGGAGAATCCCAGGGATGGGGGAACCAGATGAGCTGCCGTCTATGGGGTCGCACAGAGTCGGACACGACTGAAGCAACTTAGCAGCAGCAGCAGCAGCAAGCTAAGTGAGCAGAGATATCAGTTGGCCAAATACCACAAAGAACACAGACTTTACAGAATGGTTTCAGGAAAATCACTAAGAAACAAATTGTAATAACATATACAAAACATTGTGGGAAGAAAGTGGAGAATTTGATTTCTAGGTTTGTCACATCATGTTCTTTTAGAAGTCCAGCATTCAACAACAAAAAAGTGAGAACCACAAAGAAATAACAAAATATGCATCATACCCAGGGGGAAAAATCAGCCAAAAGAAATTGTCCCTGAGGAAGTCCAGAGACTGAACTTACAAGAAAAAGAATTGAAGTTAATTTATAAGTATGTTCAAAGAAATTGAGAAAATTGTGTCTAAAAGTTTTAAAAAGCAGGAAAATGAATTCTCTTCAAATATTTTATATGATTAAAAATAGAAATTACAGAAAAAGACAAAATAGAACTTCTTGAGTTGGAGAGTATAATAAGTCTTACTAAAAATATACTATCTGGGCTCAACAACATATTTAAACTGGTAGTAGAAAACTCAGATATAAAAACATAAGACAATAGAGATGATCCAGCCTGAGAAAAAGAAAAAAAGAAAAAAACAACTTTCACACACTGATGAAAAGCTAATTTGCACATACAAGAAGCTGATCAAATCCAAGTAGAATACATTCAATGAGATCAACAACTAGTTACATCATAGTCATGCTATTAAAAGCATAAGACAAAGAAACTTAAAAGAAGCAAGAGAGAAGTAACTCATCATGTACAAGTATTTCCCCAATAAGGTCGATATCTGATGTCTCATCAAAACTTAAGGAGGCCAAAAGACTGGGATGACACATTCAGAGGGCTCAAAGAATGTCAATCAAGAATTCTATAGCAAAGATATACTTTAAAATGAGAAGAAATTATGACACTCTTGGATAAGCAAAATGGACAGAATTCTCTGCTAGTAGACTTGCCATTTGAGAAACACTAATGGGGATTCTTCCTTTGGGTTGAAATTAAAGGACAGTAAATAGCATCTCAGATCCATCTGGAGAAATGAAGAGTATAGCTAAGATCAGATCAGATCAGATCAGTTGCTCAGTCGTGTCCGACTCTTTGCGACCCCATGAATCGCAGCACGCCAGGCCTCCCTGTCGATCACCAACTCCCAGACTTCACTGAGACTCATGTCCATCGAGTCAGTGATGCCATCCAGCCATCTCATCCTCTGTTGTCCCCTTCTCCTCCTGCCCCCAAACCCTCCCAGCATCAGAGTCTTTTCCAGTGAGTCAACTCTTTGCATGAGGTGACCAAAGTACTGGAGTTTCAGCTTTAGCATCATTTCTTCCAAAGAAATCCCAGGGCTGATCTCCTTCAGAATGGACTGGTTGGATCTCCACAAAACACAGTACAAATCATATGCTTTTCTTTTTATATCTTTTCTTCCATATAATTTAAAAAGCAGTTGAATAAAAGAATGATTTAAAAATTATGTTGATGGAATTGTGGTATATGCTTAACATTAATAGCACAAGGGAGTAAGAGAAAACTGATCTAGAATTGGAGCAAGGTTTTTATATACTACTAACAGGTATGTGGTGATGTCTCCTTATGATTTTTGATTTATATTTTCCTGATGATTAGTAATATTGAGAATCTTTTCATTTATTTGTTAAACATACACCTGTTGACCATTTGTACAACTAATATCTCAGTTGGAATCAAAGTTTAGTTCAAATTGCTGCTACTTAGTATTCAAACTGAGATATTAGTTGTACAAATGGTCAACAGGTGTATGGTCAACAAATAAATGAAAAGATTCTCAATATTACTAATCATCAGGAAAATATAAATCAAAAATCATAAGGAGACATCACCACATACCTGTTAGGAAGGCTTTTATCTGCTAAGCAAAAGATAACAAGTGTTATTGAGGAAATGAAAAAATCGGAGCCCTTGTACACTATTGGTGGGAAAGCAAAATTGTTACGCTTAGAAGGAAAAACAGTGTGGAAGGTTAGCAAAAGGTTAAAAATACTATATGATCTAGCCATCTCACTTTTGGGTATTTTTCCAAAAGAACTGAAATCAGAATCTCATAGAGGTATTGGCACACTCATGTTCATTACATTAGTCTTCACGATAACCAAGCTGTAAAAAATAACCCTAATCTCCATAATGGATGATTTGAAAAATGCAGCAAAGAAATACAATAGAAGATTAGTCTTTGAAAAGAAAGAAATCTTGCAATATGTGACAACATAAATGAAATTTTGAAGGCATTAGCCTAAATGAAATAAGCTAGTCCACACACATACACACAAATACTGCATGATTCCATGTATATTAAGTATCTGAAATACTCAGTTCATAGAAGCAAATAGTAGAATGATGCTAACCCAGGACTGGAAGAGGGAATAGAGTGTTTCTAATCAACAGGTATACAGTTTTAGTTATGAAAAATGAGCAAGTTCTAGAGGTCTGCTGTACAACACCATGTCTATAGATAATAGACCATATTGTAAACTTAAAAACCTGCTTAAAAAGTAGGTCTGTGTGAAGTATTCTTAGCAAAATAATATAATATTTGACCAGCAAAACCATCTGGGCCTTATAGTTTCTTTAAAGGAAGTGATTTAACTTCTTTCAAATTTTATGGACCTATTTAGATGACATTTGTTTCTCCTTCTGTGAGTTTGTTTGTTAGAATCTTTCAAGAGATTTATATATTTCATTAAAGTTACAGATTTGAGGTCATAGTGCTGTTTATTATATTCCTTTTTTATCCTTTAATAATGCCCATGGGATCATGACTAATTACCTCCTCTTATTTCTGACACTAGTAATTGATATCTTTCTCTCCCCTCCCCAAATTCTGTCCTTTTGATTAGCCTGAAAGGTTTTATTGAATTTATTTTTATTTCCAAAGAACTAGCTTTTTAAAATTTTGTTGATTGTCTATTGATTGCCTGCTTTCAATTACATTAATTTCTCCTCTTTTAGATTTCTTTTCTTCTTGTTTCTTCAGACATAATCTGTCCACAAATATTTGGTTTTATTTCTGGACTCTTAATTTTATGTTACTGATCTCTGTCCATCCATATGCTAACACCCTACTGCCTTGATTATTGAAGCTTTGTAATAAGTTTTGCAATTAGGAAGTGTTAGTTTTCACATGTTTTCTGTTTTTAATCTTTTGAATATATTAATGTTTATTAGATGCATGCATGCTCAGGCGCTCAGTCATGTCTGACTCTTTGCAACCTCAAAGACAGTAGCCCACCAGACTCCCCTGTCTGGGATTTCTAGGCAAGAATACAGGAGGGTTTGGCCATTTCCTTCTCCAGGGGATCTCCTTTACCCAGAATCTGTGTCTCCTCTATCTCCTGCATAGGCAGTTGGGTTTTTCCACTGTGCCACCTAGGAAGCCCTTTACTAGATGACTTTTTTCCAATATTGCAATATAAACAACACAGGAGGTAACATTCTAGTCCATGCCTATATATTTGTACATATCCTTGATTTCTAGAAATGAGATTTATAGGTTAATGGAATAGTAGATATGCACATGTTTTAAAAGAAATTCAATTTCACTACTGGTGCTCAGAATAGTCTACTTTTTCTCCTGATTTTTGTCCTGGAAAACTATGTTTCTACAAATTTATCCATTTCTTTGTGTTGTCCAATTTGTTGGCATATAACTCTTCAAAGTATTCTCTTATGATTTTTTTTAATCTCTGTGATATAATTTGTAATTAATCTTTTTTCATTTCTAATTTTGTTTATTTGTGTTCTCTCTCTCTTTTTTTTTTTTTCTTGATGAGCCTGGTTAAAGACTTATCAAACACACATTTTACTATTTTTTTAAAGTGTGTTTTGGATATTCTGAGCCTCTTGCATTTCTCTAAGAACTTTGGTTTGTATTAAAGATATTAATAGGGAGGAGCTGTCCTAATATGTTGGAGGAATAGGACGGGGAGACCACTTTCTCCCCCACAGATTCATCAAAAGAACATTTGAACACTGAGTAAATTCCTCAAAACAACTTCTGAATGCTAGGGCAGAGGACGTCAGGCACCCAGAAAAGCAGCCCATTGTCTTTGAAAGGAGGTGGGGAAAAATATAAAAGACAAAAAGAGAGACAAAACAGGTAGGGATGGAGCTCTGTCCTGGGAAGGGAGTCTTAAAAAAGAGAGAAGTTTCCAAACACCAGGAAACACTCTCACTGCCGAGTCTGTGGCAAGCCTTGGAACCACAGAGGGCAACATAACCAGGAGGAAAAATAAAGAATTAATTAAAACCCACAGATTATGTGCCCAATGGTAACTTCCCCAGCAGAGAAGCAGCACAGACGCCTGCACCCACCACTAGCAAGCGGGGGCTGGGCAGGGAGGCATCGGCTGCATTGCTTAGATGCAGCGGACCGGGCCTGAATGCCCCAAGGGCAATCTGAGTGAACTAACTTGGGCTAGCAAACCAGACTGTGGGATAGCTACCACAGGAAAAGCCCTAACCTAAGACATCACCAGGCCCACTCACAGAACAAAGGACTGAGCAGAGCTAGCTGGCTGCAGACTGGCCCATCCCCCTCTGGTGACAGGCGGGCGAGGGCAGCCAGAGCCCAAAGGGGGCAATTGTGGCCCCAGAGAGGCATTATCTACCAAACTGCAAGCAGGCTTCATTGCTAACCAAGACTTCTTGGAATTCTGGATGGTCAACATCTGCCTGAGAAGGTGCGCTAATTGTACACGCAGAAAACTGAGTGGCAGGAACAGGGGAGGTGATAAGTCACAGCAACCACACTCACCAAACACCCAGTCACCTGAGCTGCTCGGACCTGGGAAGGACACAAAATGCAGGCCCAACTGAGTCTGTGCCTCTGAGGACTACCTGAGTGCCTGAACCTGAGCAGCTTAGACCTGGGAGGTGCATACAGCCCAGGGCTGGCCTCAGACAGTTCCTGGCAGAGCAACCTAGAGCCTGAGCAGTGTAGACAGGGAAAGCACACACGCCGTGAGCAGGGGCAAACCCAGTGTGGCTGAGACAGTGCGAGCACACGCCAGTGTTATTTGTTTGCAGCATCCCTCCCTCCCCACAGCACGACTGAACAGTGAGCCTAAAAAAGTGTCCACCACCACCCCCTTGTGTCAGGGCAGAAATCAGACACTGAAGAGACCAGCAAACAGAAGAAGCTAAAACAGAGGGAACTTCCTTGGAAGTGACAGGTGCAATAGATTAAAACCCTGTCGTTAGTACCAACCACATAGGAAGGGGCCTATAGATCTTGAGAAATATAAGCCAGATCAAGGAACTATCCGAAAATGAACTGACCCCACACTGCCCACAACAACACCAGAGAAAGTTCTAGATATATTTTTACTATTTTTACTATCATTCTTTATTTTTTTTTATTTTTAATTCCTCTATTACTCCTTTAAGTTTCATTTTTATAACCTACTATTACTTTGCAAAAAAAAAAAGACCTATTTTTTTTAAGCAAACTTCATATATATATATTTTTCATAATTTTTGTGACTTTGTTTTTCTTTTTTTTCTTTAATATTGTATTTTTGAAAATCCAAAATCTACTCTAGATTTTTAATCTTTGCTTTTTTGATATTTGTTATCAATTGTGTATCTTTAAGAACCCAATCTTCAGTACCTATTTTTACTTGGGAGCAGGTTTACTGGCTTGACTGCTCTCTCCCCCTTTGAACTCTCCTTTTTCTCCACCAGGTCGCCTCTATCTCCTCCCTCCCCCTTCTCTTCTCTACTCAACTCTGTGAATCTCATTGTGTGTTCCAGACAGTGGAGAACACTTAGGGAACTGATTACTGGCTGGATCTGTCTATCTACTTTTGATTCCCCCCTTTATCCTCCTGGCCACCTCTGTCTCCCTCCTCCCTCTTCTCTTCTTTGTGTAACTCCATGAACATCTCTGAGCAGTCCAGACTGTGGAGCACATAGGGAAGTGATTACTGGCTAGCTTTCTCTCTACTCTTTTGATTCCACCTCATCTCATCCTGGTCACCTCTATCTCCCTCCTCCCTCTTCTCTTCTCCACTTAACTCTGTGAAACTCTCTGGGTGTCCCTCACTGTGGAGAAAATTATCATCTTTAACTTAGATGTTTTATCAATGGTGCTATATAGATGGAGAAGTCTTGAAGCTACTGTAAAAATAAGACTGAAAACAAGAAGCAGGAGGCTTAAGTCCAAATCCTGAGGACACCAGAGAACTCCTGACTCCAGGGAACATTAATCAACAGGAGCTCATCAAACACCTCCATACCTACACTGAAACCAAGCACCACCCAAGGGCCAACAAGCTCCAGAGCAAGACATACCACACAAATTCTCCAGCAACACAGGAACACAGCCCTGAGCTTCAATATACAGGCTGCCCAAAGTCACTCCAAACCCACTGACATCTCATAACTCATTACTGGACACTTCATTGCACTCCAGAGAGAAGAAATCTAGCTCCACCCACCAGAACACTGACACAAGCTTCCCTAACCAGAAAACCTTGACAAGCCACCCATGCAACCTCATCCACAGCAAGGAAACTCCACAATAAAAGGAACTCCACAAACTGCCAGAATACAGAAAGGCCACCCCAAACACATCAATATAAACAGGATGAAGAGACAGAGGAATACCCAGCAGGTAAAGGAACAGGATAAATGCCCACCAAACCAAACAAAAGAGGAAGAGATAGGGAATCTACCTGATAAAGAATTCAGAATAATGATAGTGAAAATGATCCAAAATCTTGAAAACAAAATGGAATCACAGGTAAATAGCCTGGAGACAAGGATTGAGAAGATGCAAGAAAGGTTTAACAAGGACCTAGAAGAAATAAAAAAGAGTCAATATACAATGAATAATGCAATAAATGAGATTAAAAAAACACTCTGGAGGGAACAAATAGTAGAATAACAGAGGCAGAAGATAAGATTAGTGAAGTAGAAGATAGAATGGTAGAAATAAATGAATCAGAGAGGAAAAAAGAATTAAAAGAAATGAAGACAACCTCAGAGACCTCCAGGACAATGTTAAATGCCTCAACATTCAAATCATAGGAGTCCCAGAAGAAGACAATAAGAAAGACCATGAGAAAATACATGAGGAGATAATCGTTGAAAACTTCCCTAAAATGGGGAAGGAAATGATCAACCAAGTCCAAGAAACCCAGAGAGTCCCAAACAGGATAAACCCAAGGCAAAACACCCCAAGACACATATTAGTCAAATTAACAAAGATCAAGCACAAAGAACAAATATTAAAAGCAGCAAGGGAAAAACAACAAATAACACACAAGGGGATTCCCATAAGGATAACAGGTGATCTTTCAATAGAAACTCTTCAGGCCAGGAGGGAATGGCAGGACATACCTAAAGTGATGAAAGAAAATAACCTACAGCCCAGATTACTGTACCCAGCAAGGATCTCATTCAAATATGAAGGAGAAATCCAAAGCTTTACAGACAAGCAAAAGCTGAGAGAATTCAGCACCACCAAATCAGCTCTCCAACAAATGCTAAAGGAGATTCTCTAGACAGGAAACACAAAAATGATGTATAAACTCGACCCAAAACAATAAAGTAAATGGCAATGGGATCATACTTATCAGTAATTACCTTAAATGTAAATGGGTTGATTGCCTCAACCAAAAGACAAAGACTGGCTGAATGAATACAAAAACAAGACCCCTATATATGTTGTCTACAAGAGACCCCCTCAAAACAAGGGACACATACAGACTGAAAGAGAAGGGCTGGAAAAAGATATTCCATGCAAATAGAGACTAAAAGAAAGCAGGAGTAGCAATACTCATATCAGATAAAATAGACTTTAAAACAAAGGCTGTGAAAAGAGACAGAGAAGGACACTACATAATGATCAAAGGATCAATCCAAGAAGATATAACAATTATAAATATATATGCACACAACATAGGAGCACCACAATATGTAAGACAAATGCTAACAAGTATGAAAGGGGAAATTCACAATAACAAATAATACTGGGAGACTTTAATACCCCACTCACACCTATGGATAAATCAATTAAACAGAAAATTAACAAGGAAACACAAATTTTAAATGATTGAATAGACCAGTTAGACCTAATTGATATCTATAGGACATTTCACCCCAAAACAATGAATTTCACCTTTTTCTCAAGTGCACACGGAACCTTCTCCAGGATTGATCACATCCTGGGCCATAAATCTAGCCTTGGTAAATTAAAAAAAAAAAAATTAAATGATTCAAAGCATCTTTTCTGACCACAATGCAGTAAGATTAGATCTCAATTACAGGAGGAAAACTATTAAAAATTCAAACATATGGAGGCTTAACAACATGTTGCTGCATAACCAACAAATCACAGAAGAAATTTAAAAAAATCAAAATATGCATAGAAATGAATGAAAATGAAAACACAACAACCCAAAACCTGTGGGACACTGTAAAAGCAGTGCTAAGGGAAAGGTTCATAGCAATACAGGCATACCTCAAGAAAAAAGAAAAAAGTCAATAAATAACCTAATTCTAGAGATGGGAATACCAGACCACCTGACCTGCCTCTTGAGAAATTTGTATGCAGGTCAGGAAGCAACAGTTAGAACTGGACATGGAACAACAGACTGGTTCCAAATAGGAAAAGGAGTACATCAAGGCTGTATATTGTCACCCTGCTTATTTAACTTATATGCAGAGTACATCATGAGAAACGCTGGACTGGAAGAAACACAAGCTGGAATCAAGATTGCCGGAAGAAATATCAATAACCTCAGATATGCAGAACACACCACCCTTTTGGCAGAAAGTGAAGAGGAACTAAAAAGCCTCTTGATGAAAGTGAAAGGGGAGAGTGAAAAAGTTGGCTTAAAGCTCAACATTCAGAAAATGAAGATCATGGCATCTGGTCCCATCACTTCATGGGAAATAGATGGGGAAACAGTGGAAACAGTGTCAGACTTGATTTTTCGGGGCTCCAAAATCACTGCAGATGGTGACTGCAGCCATGAAATTAAAAGATGTTTACTCCTTGGAAGGAAAGTTATGACCAACCTAGATAGCATATTCAAAAGTAGAGACATTACTTTGCCAACAAAGGTCCACCTAGTCAAGGCTGTGGTTTTTCCTGTGGTCATGTATGGATGTGAGAGTAGGACTGTGAAGAAGACTGAACGCTGAAGAATTGATGTTTTTGAACTGTGGTGTTGGAGAAGACTCTTGAGAGTCCCTTGGACTGCAAGGAGATCCAACCAGTCCATTCTGAAGGAGATTAGCCCTCGGATTTCTTTGGAAGGAATGATGCTAAAGCTGAAACTCGAGTATTTTGGCCACCTTATGCGAAGAGTTGACTCATTGGAAAAGACTCTGATGCTGGGAGGGATTGGGGGCAGGAGGAGAAGGGGACGACAGAGGATGAGATAGCTGGATGGCATCACTGACTCAATGGACGTGAGTCTGGGTGAACTCCGGGAGTTGGTGATGGACAGGGAGGCCTGGCGTGCTGCGATTCATGGGGTTGCAAAGAGTCGGACACGACTGAGTGACTGAACTGAACTGAACTGCACAACTAAAGCAACTAGAAAAAGAAGAAATGAAGAACCCCAGGGTTAGTAGAAGGAAAGAAATATTAAAAATTAGGGCAGAAATAAATGCAAACGAAACAAAAGAGACCATAGCAAAAATCAACAAGGCCAAAGCTGGTTCTTTGAGAGGATAAATAGAACTGACAAACCATTAGCCAGACTCATCAAGAAATAAAGAGATAAAAATCAAATAATAAAATTAGAGGTGAAAATGGAGAGATCACAACAGACAACACACAAATACAAAGGATCATAAGAGACTACTATCAGCAATTATATGCCAATAAAATGGACAACTTGGTAGAAATGGACAAATTCTTGGAAAAGTACAACTTTCCAAAACTGAACCAGAAAGAAATAGAAAACCTTAACAGACCCATCACAAGCATGGAAATTGAAACTGTAATCAGAAATCTTCCAGCAAACAAAAGCCCTGGTCCAGATGGCTTCACAGCTGAATTCTATCAAAAATTTAGAGAAGAGCTAACACCTATCCTACTCAAACTCTTCCAGAAAATTGCAGAGGAAGGTAAACTTCCAAACTCATTCTATGAAGCCACCATCACCCTAATACCAAAACCTGACAAAGATGCCACAAAAAAAGAAAACTACAGGCCAATATCACTGATGAACATAGATGCAAAAATCCTTAACAAAATTCTAGCAATCAGAATCCAACAACATATTAAAAAGATCACACACCATGACCAAGTGGGTTTTATCCAGAGATGCAAGGATTCATCAATATCCACAAATCAATCAATGTAATACACCACATTAACAAATTGAAAAATAAAAGCCATATGATTATCTCAATAGATGCAGAGAAAGCCTTTGACAAAATTCAACATCTATTTATGATAAAAACTCTGCAGAAAGCAGGAATAGAAGGAACATACCTCAACATAATAAAAGCTATATAGGACACACCCACAGCAAACATTATCCTCAATGGTGAAAAATTGTAAGCATTTCCCCTAAAGTCAGGAACAAGACAAGGGTGCCCACTCTCACCACTACTGTTCAACATAGTTTAGAAGTTTTGGCCACAGCAATCAGAGCAGAAAAAGAAATAAAAGGAATCCAAATTGGAAAAGAAGAAGTAAAATTCACTGTTTGCAGATGACATGATCCTCTACATAGAAAACCCTAAAGACTCCACCAGAAAATTACTAGAGCTAATCAATGACTATAGTAAAGTTGCAGGATATAAAATCAACACACAGAAATCCCTTGCATTCCTATACACTAATAATGAAAAAATAGAGAAATTAAGGATACAATTCCATTCACCATTGCAACGAAAAGAATAAAATACTTAGGAATATATTTACCTAAAGAAACTAAAGACCTCTATATAGAAAACTATAAAACACTGGTGAAAGAAATCAAAGAGGACACTGATAGATGGAGAAATATACCATGTTCATGGATTGGAAGAATCAATATAGTGAAAATGAGTATACTACCCAAAGCAATTTATAGATTCAACGCAATCCCTATCAAGCTACCAACAGTATTCTTCACAGAGCTAGAACAAATAATTTCACAATTTGTATGGAAATACAAAAAACCTCGAATAGCCAAAGCGATCTTGAGAAAGAAGAATGGAACTGGAGGAATCAACCTACCTGACTTCAGGCTCTACTACAAAGCCACAGTCATCAAGACAGTATGGTACTGGCACAAAGACAGAAATATAGATCAATGGAACAAAATAGAAAGCCCAGAGATAAATCCACGCACATATGGACACCTTATCTTTGACAAAGGAGGCAAGAATATACAATGGATTAAAGACAATCTCTTTAACAAGTGGTGCTGGGAAATCTGGTCAACCACTTGTAAAAGAATGAAACTAGACCACTTTCTAACACCAAACACAAAAATAAACTCAAAATGGATTAAAGATCTCAACGTAAGACCAGAAACTATAAAACTCCTAGAGGAGAACATAGGCAAAACACTCTCCGACATACATCACAGCAGGATCCTCTATGACCCACCTCCCAGAATATTGGAAATAAAAGCAAAAATAAACAAATGGGACCTAATTAACCTTAAAAGCTTCTGCACATCAAAGGAAACTATTAGCAAGGTGAAAAGACAGCCTTCAGAATGGGAGAAAATAATAGCAAATGAAGCAACTGACAAACAACTAATCTCAAAAATATACAAGCAACTCTTGCAGCTCAACTCCAGAAAAATAAACGACCCAATCAAAAAATGGGCCAAAGAACTAAATAGACATTTCTCCAAAGAAGACATACAGATGGATAACAAACACATGAAAAGATGCTCAACATCACTCATTATCAGAGAAATGCAAATCAAAACCACTATGAGGTACCATTTCACGCCAGTCAGAATGGCTGCGATCCAAAAGTCTAAATAATAAATGCTGGAGAGGGTTTGGAGAAAAGGGAACTCTCTTACACTGTTGGTGCGAATGCAAACTAGTACAGCCACTATGGAGAATAGTGTGGAGATTCCTTAAAAAACTGTAAATAGAACTGCCTTATGATCCAGCAATCCCACTGCTGGGCATACACACTGAGGAAACCAGAAGGGAAAGAGACACATGTACCCCAATGTTCATCGCAGCACTGTTTATAATAGCCAGGACATGGAAGCAACCTAGATGTCCATCAGCAGATGAATGGATAAGAAAGCTGTGGTACATATACACAATGGAGTATTACTCAGCCATTAAAAAGAATACATTTGAATCAGTTCTAATGAGGTGGATGAAACTGGAGCCTATTATACAGAGTGAAGTAAGCCAGAAGGAAAAACATAAATACAGTATACTAACGCATATATATGGAATTTAGAAAGATGGTAACAATAACCCGGTGTACGAGACAGCAAAGGAGACACTGACGTATAGAACAGTCTTATGGACTCTGTGGGAGAGGGAGAGGGTGGGAAGATTTGGGAGAATGGCATTGAAACATGTAAAATGTCATGTAAGAGATGAGTTGCCAGTCCAGGTTCGATGCACGATGCTGGATGCTTGGGGCTAGAGCACTGGGACAACCCAGAGGGATGGTATGGGGAGGGAGGAGGGAGGAGGGTTCAGGATGGGGAACACATGTATACCTGTGGCGGATTCATGTTGATGTATGGCAAAACCAATACAATATTGTAAGTAATTAGCCTCTAATTAAATAAATAAATTTATATTAAAAAATAAAGATATTAAAAGGAAATGTGTTAAATCTATAAATGGAATTTTTCCTTAATTTATTTCCCAAATACTGATAGAGATTAGAAATACAACTGATTTTTATGTATTAAGTTTACAACTTACAATTTTCCTGAAATTATTTTTCAGCCCTCTTTGTGTCTGTGTGTGTGCACTTCTGATGTTTTACAATATACAATATTATATCATTGATGATAGAGATCATTTTACTTCTTCCTTTCCAATATAAATGATTTTTAAATCTGTTTTCTCTAATTGTCCTGAGTAGAAAATCCAGGAAAAATTTGAAAATACATAATGAGAATGAACATCATTGTCTTATTTTTTATATAAGAGGTGAAGCTCAATACTTCAATAAGATATTTAGCAGCAAGTTTTCCATAGATACTCTCTATAAAGTTTAAGATGTTTCCCTCAATTTTGAACTCGTTTAGTGTCTTATTATGAAAGAATCTTGGACTTTGTTGATATTTTTGGTTGAGTGGATGCAACCATTTGTACTTTTGCACTTTATTCTAATATTATATTGTATTAAATTGACTTTTTATGTGAAAATAGCCTTGCATTGTTGGGATAAATCCCACTTTGGGTTTACAGTTGTAATTTTCCCTCCTAACATTGCTACATCTATCACATAAATTTGGTAATATTGGCTTTTCATTTTCAACTACCTCAATATATTTTCTTAATTCTCTTATAATTTCCTGTTTGATTCATTAGCTATTTAGGAATGTGTTAACTTTCAAATATTTTTTTAAATTCCAAAATTTCTTCCTGTCATTGATTTCTAATTTCATTTCATTATGGTTTAAGAACCCACTTCTTTGTGAATTAAATCATTTTTAATGTTTTGAGATTTCATATGGTCTATCCTGGAGAATGTTCCATCTTAACTTGAAAATACTGTGCATTCTGGAATCACTGCATGGATTATTCTGTAGATGTCAACTAGGTCTAGTTGACTTATAATGTTGTTCAAGTCTTAGATTTCCCTGTAATTTTGTCTCATTGCTACATCCATTACTAATAGTGAGGTATTTTACCCTGCAACTATTATCAATGAATTGTGTTCATCTTCCTTCAATTCTGTGTTTAACTTCATGCATTGTGAGTCTCTGTTATGAGTTTTATATGTATTTATAGCTATGCATGGCAAATAGATGGGGGAACAATGGAAATAGTGACAGACTGTATTTTCTTGGGCTCCAAAATCACTGCAGCTAATGACTTCAGCCATGAAATTAAAAGACACTTACTCCTTGGAAGAAAAGTTATGACCAACCTAGACAGCATATTAAAAAGCAGAGACATTACTTTTTCAACAAAGTTTCCATCTAGTCAAAGCTATGGTTTTTCCAGTATTCATGTATGGATGTGAGAGTTGGCCCATGAAGAAAGCTGAACACCAAAGGATTGATGCTTTTGAACTGTGGTGTTGGAGAAGACTCTTGAGAATCACTTGGATTGTAAGGAGATGAAACCAGTCAATTCTAAAAGAAATCAGTCCTGAATGTTCATTGGAAGGACTGATGCTGACACTGAAACTCCAATACTTTGGCCACCTAACACAAAAAAAACTGACTCATCGGAAAAGACCTGATGCTGGGAAAGATTGAAGTCAGGAAGAGAAGGGGACGACAGAGGATGAGATGGTTGAATGGCATTACCAACTCGATGGATGTAAGTTTGAGCAAGCTCCGGGACTTGGTGATGGACAGGGAAACTTGGCATATTGTAGTCCATGGAGTCACAAAGAGTCAGACATGACTGAGTGACTGAATTGAACTGATAGCTATGTAAGAGAATAAATGACTTATGAACAACATAAATTTATGTTGTCTAGTATACTCATGTTTGAAAATATCTTTACTAATATTCTTTATATTATTATGTGTTTCTGAGTTATTGATTAGTGTCCTTTCATTTCAGCCTGAAGGACTCCCTTAAGTATTTCTTGTAGGGTGCATATGCCAAAAACCAATTCTCTTTTTTTTGTTGACCTGAATGTTTTAATTTCTTCCTCAGTTAACAACTTAATTAAGAAGTAACATACAATAAACTGCATATATTTAATAAATACTTTTAATAAGTTTTGATATATGTATACACCCCTCATTCATTGTTTACAGTCAAAAAGTAAAAATATTTTATATATTATTAGAATTTCTATAATGCAAAATACAGACTAATAAATATTAGTGATGATGTACAGAAATTGGCACCCATACATGGCTGGTGTGATTGCAAATGTTGTAACCCCTTTGGAACCCCATTTGGCAGTTCCTCAAAACGCTAAACATAGAATTACCATATGACACAAATCCCATTCCTAGACATATATCCAAGATAAATGAAAACATATGCCTACACAAAAATGAGTACATAAATATGTTCACAGCAGCATTATTCATTATTGCTAAAAATTTGAAACTACCTATCACATGATGAATAGATAAACAAAATTCAATTTATCCATACAATGGATTGCCACTCAACACTGAAAGAAAAAAGTCACTGATACATGAATGGATACCAAAACATGATGAACCTTGAAAACATTATAGTAATAGAAAAAATATTCACAAAACGTGGCATATGATATGATTGATTCTATTTACAAAAGTGTCCATAATAGAGAAATCCTTAGAGTTAGAAACTGCCTGAGAAACTTCCAAAGGTTGAAGGAGGGGAGAATTGGAAGTGATATTAATGAGCTCAGGGATGATATTACTGTTCTAAAATTAGATGGTAGCAATCACAATAAACTGTGGAAAATTCTGAAAGAAATGGGAATACCAGACCACCTGACCTGCCTCTTGAGAAATCTGTATGCAGATCAGGAAACAACAGTTAGAACTGGACATGGAACAACAGACTGGTTCCAAATAGGAAAAGGAGTATGTCAAGGCTGTATATTGTCATCCTGCTTATTTAACTTATATGCAGAGTACATCATGAGAAATGCTGGGCTGGAAGAAACACAAGCTGGAATCAAGATTGCCGGGAGAAATATCAATAACCTCAGATATGCAGATGACACCACCCTTATGGCAGAGAGTGAAGAGGAACTAAAAAGCCTCTTGATGAAAGTGAAAGGGGAGAGTGAAAAAGTTGGCTTAAAGCTCAACATTCAGAAAACGAAGATCATGGCATCCGGTCCCATCACTTCATGGCAAATAGATGGGGAAACAGTGGAAACAGTGTCAGACTTGATTTTTCGGGGCTCCAAAATCACTGCAGATGGTGACTGCAGCCATGAAATTAAAAGACGCTTACTGCTTGGAAGGAAAGTTATGACCAACCTAGATAGCATATTCAATAGCAGAGACATTACTTTGCCAACAAAGGTCCGTCTAGTCCAGGCTATGGTTTTCCCTGTGGTCATGTATGGATGTGAGAGTTGGACTGTGAAGAAGGCTGAGTGCCAAAGAGTTGATGCTTTTGAACTGTGGTGTTGGAGAAGACTCTGGAGAGTCCCTTGGACTGCAAGGAGATCCAACTAGTCCATTCTGAAGGAGATCAGCCCTGGGATTTCTTTGGAGGGAATGATGCTGAAGCTGAAACTCCAATACTTTGGCCACCTCATGCAAAGAGTTGACTCATTGGAAGAGACTCTGATGCTGGGAGGGATTGGGGGCAGGAGGAGAAGGGGACGACAGAGGATGAGCTGGCTGGATGGCATCACTGACTCGATGGATGTGAGTCTCAGTGAACTCCGGGAGTTGGTGATGGACAGGGAGGCCTGGCATGCTGTGATTCATGGGGTCACCAAGAGTCGGACATGACTGAGTGACTGAACTGAACTGAACTGAATAATTGTGCATATGGACAAATGTACTAAAATTCAGAGTTACACTTTAAAAAAGTGAATTATATGGTCTGTGAGTTATATCTCAAGAACATTGTCATAAAACAATAATTTCTACTCAGCTTATGAAATCAAAGGACAACTCACAGTATACTAAATAAGTTCAAATCTATGTCAAAAACAATTGTCCATAAATATGTATTTCAATTTTCTGAGTAAAAAATTTAAGACTATCTAAGGTATTCCTGGAGAAGGAAATGGCAACCCACTCCAGTGTTCTTGCCTGGAGAATCCCAGGGATGGGGGAGCCTGGAGGGCTGCCGTCTATGGGGTCGCACAGAGTCGGACACAACTGAAGCGACTTACAGCAGCAGCAGCAGCAGCAAGGTATTCCTAACAGAACTATTAAAATCTGATGGGAACAGATGACTCATTGGAAAAGTCCCTGATGCTAGGAAAGATCAAGAAGTGAAGGAGAAGAAGTTGTCAGAGGATGAGACGGCTGGACGGCATCACTGATGCAGTGAACAGTAACTTGGGCAAACTCAGGGAGACTGTGAGGGATAGGGAGGCTTGGCATGCCGCAGTCCATGGGGTCGCAAAGAGTCGGACAAGACTGGGCAACTGAACAACAACAACAAAAGGTATTCCTAAGGATGCTAATAGGTTCAGTTCAGTTCAGTCACTCTGTCATGTCCGACTCTTTGCGACCCATGAATCCCAGCACACCAGGCCTCCCTGTCCATCACCAACTCCCGGAGTTCACTGAGACTTACGTCCATCGAGTCAGTGATGCCATCCAGCCAGCTCATCCTCTGTCATCCCCTTCTCCTCCTGCCCCCAATCCCTCCCAGCATCAGAGTCTTTTCCAATGAGTCAACTCTTCGCATGAGGTGGCCAAAGTACTGGAGTTTCAGCTTTAGCATCATTTCTTCCAAAGAAATCCCAGGGCTGATCTCCTTCAGAATGGACTAGTTGGATCTCCTTGCAGTCCAAGGGACTCTCCAGAGTCTTCTCCAACACCACAGTTCAAAAGCATCAATTCTTTGGTACTCAGCCTTCTTCACAGTCCAACTCTCACATCCATACATGATCACAGGGAAAACCATAGCCTGGACTAGACGGACCTTTGTTGGCAAAGTAATGTCTCTGCTATTGAATATGCTATCTAGGTTGGTCATAACTTTCCTTCCAAGCAGTAAGCGTCTTTTAATTTCATGGCTGCAGTCACCATCTGCAGTGATTTTGGAGCCCAAAAAATCAAGTCTGACACTGTTTCCACTGTTTCCCCATCTATTTGCCATGAAGTGATGGGACCGGATGCCATGATCTTCATTTTCTGAATGTTGAGCTTTAAGCCAACTTTTTCACTCTCCACTTTGACTTTCATCAAGAGGCTTTTTAGTTCCTCTTCACTCTCTGCCATAAGGGTGATGTCATCTGCATATCTGAGGTTATTGATATTTCTCCTGGCAATCTTGATTCCAGCTTGCGCTTCTTCCAGCCCAGTGTTTCTCATGATTATACTCTGCATATAAGTTAAATAAAAGGGTGATAATATACAGCCTTGACATACTCCTTTTCCTATTTGGAACTAGTCGCAGCGGCTGCGACCGGCACACTAAGCGTGGAGGAGAGGAGCTACCCTGCGTCCGAGGTCAGGGGCGGCGGCCGAGAGGAGATACCTCGCTAATAGGTTAAGAAACATTAAATCAAAGTACGAAACAGTCATAAAATAATATTGGTTAGAAATAGACCCCTGTATTGGGATAGTTCAAATCTATAATAAGGATATATAAGTAATTTAGAATATTTATACCAAGGTAATAGGTGAAGTTGGGCTCCTTTTTGTAGAATAGAAGATCCCTACCTTAGGCTGGGTCAGAAGTTATTAATCAGTTTATTAAATTGACATATACATAATCATCAAAACAGCTAGGGGAACTCAATTTCAAAAGTTAAAAAAAAAAAAAAAAGTTCCTGAACAATACATTTACAAACAGGGCCATTCCAAAAGGAAATTATTAAATTCTCTAACTATTCCAATTTAACCTGAAAAGTTGGCTAAAATATGAAAGAAAAATCATGTTTTTTTAAATGTGAAAATGTCAACTCTCAAGACAACAATTTTTACAACCAAGAACACAATTTCTTCCATAAATACCAAACAAGTGTCATACTTGCCCATAAATATGATATTTTTTGATTGTCTCACTGGAGAATTTAGAGTATAGAATGCATATGCTTCCCCACCCCTCAATTTGAGAGAAATTTTTCTAGAGATCTGAATATAAAATTTTGTGACTACCAGGAGAATTATAAAATGTCTGTGAAACACATTCAAGCATATGGCATGTTATCCAGAGCTAAGGGTAATTATCCAAATAATTAAGGGGTTGATTGACCACATGATCATTTTTCTGTCTCCAAAGTTCTGTTTCAAAATTAAAAGATTATTTTTAGAATTTAATTTGCTTATAGGAATTTGGAATTTAAATGCACTGTAAGAACTTTTTTTTTTTTCCTCCTTAAAAACTCACTTTGCAGTGAGTCCTGGGACAAACTGCTACCAACTTGACTTTAAGTTTTCAGTTAGAAGACCTATCCAGAAGTTTTTTAATAAAATGCCTTTTTAATGAATCAAGTCCAACTCTAACTTTCACACACTGACAGACAAAATCAGAAGACTCACTTTTTAATTAAGTGGGTTCAGCAACTCTATAACTTTATTCTCCCTGTCATATTTGGTGGTCTTTTATTTATTATGTGGGCCAGGAAATATGACAATAGAAGATCTGAAAAGTCAGAAGGTAATTTCCTAAAATTAGAAATGTTTATTTTTCCATTTAAAAGACAAAAATATGTATATAAGCATAAAAGTATGTGGTGTGTATGGACTAGATTTCTCTTGGCAGAGTGTCATTTTACAGCCATGTGCCTAACGCCTACTATATTCTTGGCATTGAGGATATACTATAAACAAATTCAACAAAAGAAACTTTGTTCTCCCAGAATTTATAATCTAGATAGAAAAAACAACCCAGTAAGCAAATAAATTTGAAAAACATATAGCCTATCACATGGTATTACTTTTATGGAGAAAATAAAGCTAAAAACAAGGATACTAAGTGTTGGGGAGAAGAGATGAGCTTTGAAATAGAGGGGTCATGGAAGTCTGCATGAGAGAGTAATATCTGAATATCAAGTATAGGAGTTTTGTGGGGGAAAGAGTATCAGCAGGTACAGATGTCCTAAAGTGGCCATGCATCTGCTATGCTGGAAGAACCATTTTTAAGTGTTAGTCATTAAGTCGTGTCTGATTCTTCAAAACCCCATGGATTGTAGTTCTTCTGTCCATGGAATTCTCCAGGCAAGAATACTGAGGTGGGTTCCCATTTCCTTCTCCAGGGGATCTTCCCAGCCGAGAGATCAAACCCAGGTTCCCACACTACAGGCAGATTCTTTACCATCTGAGTCACCAGGGAAGCCTGGAAGGACCAAAACAAATTATAACATCACAAGTACAATTTCAGAAAAAGTGGTGAAGTACAGATGTATGTGTTTAATAATTTGAGAGATATAAGATATTTCCTTTGCCCTAAAATACTAAAATCAAGGCATCGTAACTACTGATTGACAAATTATTTACTCAACAAATATTAACTATGCATCCATAAAGAATATGATGCAGTTGGCAAATATAAATTTAAAAATAAGATTGGAGTTCTATTAATGCTAGCATTTATGCTACCATGTAACTCTAAGTCAAAACTGAGTATCCTGAATTATATATATAAAATAAATGTTGGATATACTCTAAAATTTCTCCTGCCTTATACATTACATGAACTGGAATGTCTGAAGATCAATTGACCATCCATCCTGACCAGTTATTGTGACAGAGGCAGTGGAGTGGGTAAGATATCGATACATAAAGCACATTGAGGGGCCTGCCTTGGTAGACAGAGAATAGGGACAGAAGAAAGACAGAGACCAAGATTCTGCATGTGGTAAAGTGATGTCCTGAACGTGTGCTGGCAATTAGGACTTGAGTTCAGATCAAGGAAAGCGCTCTTAAGGCCAAGTGCACCCTGATAAGTCTTCATGGAAAAGATAATATTTTATCTTGAGAAATGGTGGACTTGGGACAAATACACTTGTGGGGAAATGGTTTGAGGCAGCAGGGATGACAGGCAAGGCTATGAAGAGGGTGGAGGGGTCTCAGAGTTGGCAAAGACGACCGAGGCTATAATGAAAATAAAGCAGATGTTCAGTTTGCCAAGGGAACATGAGATAATTTGGGCTGAGAGTTCAAATGTAAGCTAAGGACAAAGTCTGGAGGTTTTTGAGATGGAAAATACCATGAAAATGTAATTTAAAATGAAACATCTTTGAAGTCAAGGGTCTGAAACAACAAGCCATCACAGCAGAACAGGAGGTCAAAAGGTCACATATTTCTTTTGCCAAACAAATTCTGGAACAAGAACCAAAGTCATTTTCAGCTGACTGTTTGAAAAAGGGTAAAATATTCTGAATATCACTATTTTTTCAGTCTCATGACAAAAGAATAGGATCAAGAATGTTTAAAACAAAACCCATTTTGGTTTTAAACAAACAATATCCAGCAGGTATTTAAGAATAAGGCTGACCTTAAACAAGAAATCATACTAGGATCTTAAAATAACAACAGATACCCTATGGTGACAACCTGCTATCTTACATAGCTTATGCATGGCACTTACATACTCCAAAACAAACTTTATTAACTTTTATTTTTCTTTTTTAAGAAGGACTTTGAGGTTTATATAATCATGCACCATATTTGTGGTCCCTCTTTGAATAAAAAGGGAAAGTAGGATTTGGTCTGACTCAAAGGTTAGCCTCTTCAGTGAGACTACAGCTGATAAATATAAAAACCAAATAAATATGTTTACAGAAATCCAAGTGTGCTAAATGTGATGAATCAAGAATTAAATGATAGGTTTAGGAAATTAGTGGTATTAAATCAAGGAAGTGGGCCTGATCTACAATTTCAAAGGAAAGAACACTGGGCAGCAATTAAGAGGAAGGAAGTCTTTTACTGCATGTAAGATCAGCTGGATGAAGGCTTGCAGATGGTGCAGGGAGTATGGATTGTGAGCAGGAGAAATTACAAAGAACCAAACTCTACTAAAACAAAGTAATCTGGTGAAACCAGGAAATCCTGCTCAGACCTTGATCTGTCCTGAAAGGTGGTAAATTTCACTGGCACAGAGACTTCAAGGTTATGAATAATATAAGATCATTTTAAGGATGACTTTAATAACTGATTTTATTTTGTTTCAAGCTTCATTTCACATAATTTTTTTTCATTATGGAAACTTTATAAGTGAAGTCTTTCTGAATTCCTAATTCAGAAATTACCAGAAAAACCAGAAATTCTGGTTCACTAATCTTTATTTTCATTTTTGCATCATTCTCATAAGGTTTTAACTTTTTCTAAAAGAGAATAACTGTATCTTATTAGATAAGTAATACTTGTGTTTTAGTAAAAGTAAACCATGGAATAAACAAAGCACTTAAGGGCAAAAAAAAAGTGCAAAAATCATCTAAATCCACACCAGAGACAGCTGCTTTTAATATTTCAAAACATGTGTTTTGAACTTTTTATCTATTCACATATATAAACAATTTACAGAGAGTACAGGAGAAGCAAACTCCACAAAGTGGTAAAAAATTTTTCCAAGGATATGGATCAACAAATTTTCTTGTTTATTTTCTTTAAATTCTGTTGTTTGTTTGATGCTCTAATCAACATGTTGATTGCACTAAGTGCTTCAATTATGTACAAAAAATAGTTTTATATGTTAGAACTTATATGTTATAGACCTTTATGCCACCTATCTCTTGACTTAAATAGTATGGTCATATATTAAGTTAAAAATATATTTATTATTAAGAGACATATGTGAGTACACTGACCCATGAAAATGAGAACTTCAATTACAGGGACAATTTACTTCTTAATCACAATAAGTGCAGTAGTTGTAGAACATAGGGACATATAATGCCAAGTGAAAAACTTGTTCATATGTATACATAGAAAACATACCTGTTGTGTCTCTTATTCTTTGTTCTAATAAAATAATGCATATAAAAGATGCTCTAGTAAACCAATTTACAGACATTATGATTTAAGTCTTGGTAAAAATTATCCCATTGATTTAGTTAATTAACATTGTGACACTAAAATCTAGAATATCATAGGCATGAAGCAAATATGTTCTAAATATGGGGTAAATGGAAGGGGATTTATTAATTCATTCTTTGGCCAATAGACATGGAGTTCTTGCCATATACTGTACATTGTAGTATTACTGCTGCTGCTGCTGCTGCTGCTAAGTCGCTTTAGTCGTGTCCAACTCTGTGTGACCCCATAGATGGCAGCCCACCAGGCTCCCCCATCCCTGGGATTCTCCAGGCAAAAATGCTGGAGTGGGTTGCTATTTCCTTCTCCAATGTGTGTAAAGTGAAGTCGCTCAGTTGTGTCTGACTCGTAGCAACTCCATGGACTGTGGCCTACCAGGCTCTTCCATCCATGGGATTTTCCAGGCAAAAGTACTGGAGTGGGGTGCCACTGCTTTCTCTGATTATTACTGGGATAAAGAGAGAAACAAAATGACCTTTCAATAATAGAAGCTCACTATATAGTGGAGGGGAAAGAGAAAATAAACTATTGTAAGACAATGTATAAATGCTATTATGAAAGCAGGCATGGATGCTTACATTTGCCTGGGTGGTGTGTAGAGAGCAGTAACAATGGAATTGATTTGTGAAGGATGAGTAGAAATTTGCTGCAATTGCTATTTTAATTTTACAAGTGCAGAAAAATTTCAGAGGAGTAATTGTCACACATCTTGTAATAAATAGGAGACTATGGGGAAAATGAACTATGGACGGAGGTTAGTGACATTGTATAGGAGACAGGGATCAAGACCATCCCCATGGAAAAGAAATGCAAAAAAGCAAAATGGCTGTCTGGGGAGGCCTTACAAATAGCTGTGAAAAGAAGAGAAGTGAAAAGCAAAGGAGAAAAGGAAAGATATAAACATCTGAATGCAGAGTTCCAAAGAATAGCAAGAAGAGATAAGAAAGCCTTCTTCAGAAATCAATGCAAAGAAATAGAGGAAAACAACAGAATGGGAAAGACTAGAGATCTCTTCCAGAAAATCAGAGACACCAAAGGAACATTTCATGCAAAGATGGGCTCAATAAAGGACACAAATGGTATGGACCTAACAGAAGCAGAAGATATTAAGAAGAGGTGGAAAGAATACACAGAGGAACTGTACAAAAAAGATCTTCACGACCCAGATAATCATGATGGTGTGATCACTGACCTAGAGCCAGACATCCTGGAATGTGAAGTCAAGAGGGCCTTAGAAAGCATCACTACGAACAAAGCTAGTGGAGGTGATGGAATTCCAGTTGAGCTATTTCAAATCCTGAAAGATGATGCTGTGAAAGTGCTGCACTCAGTATGCCAGCAAATTTGGAAAACTCAGCAGTGGCCACAGGACTGGAAAAGGTCAGTTTTCATTCCAATCCCAAAGAAAGGTAATGCCAAAGAATACTCAAACTACCGCATGATTGCACTCATCTCACACGCTAGTAAAGTCATGCTCAAAATTCTCAAGCCAGGCTTCAGCAATACGTGAACTGTGAACTTCCAGATGTTCAAGCTGGTTTTAGAAAAGGCAGAGGAACAAGAGATCAAATTGCCAACATCCGCTGGTTCATGGAAAAAGCAAGAGAGATCCAGAAAAACATCTATTTCTGCTTTTCTGTGTGGATCACAATAAACTGTCAAAAATCCTGAAAGAGATGGGAATACCAGACCATCTGACCTGCTTCTTGAGAAACTTGTATGCAGGTCAGGAAGCAACAGTTAGAACTGGACATGGAACAACAGACTGGTTCCAAATAGGAAATGGAGTATGTCAAGTCTGTATATTATCACCCTGCTTATTTAACTTATATGTAGAGTACATGATGAGAAACGCTGGGCTGGAAGAAGCACAAGCTGGAATCAAGATTGCAGGGAGAAATATCAATAACCTCAGATATGCAGATGACACCACCCTTATGGCAGAAAGTGAAGAGGAACTAAAAAGCCTCTTGATGAAGGTGAAAGAGGAGAGTGAAAAAGTTGGATTAAAGCTCAACATTCAGAAAACTAAGATCATGGCATCTGGTCCCATCACATCATGGTAAATAGAATGGAAAACAGTGGAAACAGTGTCAGACTTTATTTTTTTGGGCTCCAAAATCACTGCAGATGGTGATTGCAGCCATGAAAGTAAAAAACACTTACTCCTTGGAAGGAAAGTTATGACCAACCTAGATAGCATATTCGAAAGCAGAGACATTACTTTGCCATCAAAGGTCCGTCTAGCCAAGGCTATGGTTTTTCCTGTGGTCATGTATGAGTTGGACTGTGAAGAAAGCTGAGCACCGAAGAATTGATGCTTTTGAACTGTGGTGTTGGAGAAGACTCTTGAGAGTCCTTTGGACTGCAAGGAGATCTAACCAATCCATCCTAAAGGAGATCAGTCCTGAGTGTTCATTACAAGGACTGATGCTAAAGCTGAAACTCCAATACTTTGGCCACCTCATGTGAAGAGTTGACTCATTGGAAAAGACTCTAATGCTGGGAGGGATTGAGGGCAGGAGGAAAAGGAGACGATAGAGGATGACATGTCTGGATGGCATCACTGACTCGATGGACAAGAGTTTGGGTGAATTCCAGGAGTTGGTGATGGAAAGGGAGGCCTGGAGTTCTGTAATTCATGGGGTCACAAAGAGTAGGACATGACTGAGTGACTGAACTGAACTGATGGGAAAAAATCTCCTTTTTCTATGTAATAAACTTTAGTTATCCCATCATACCATATTAACAGATGCAGAACTCTAGGAATTTGATTTAATTCAAATTTAATCACATAGTTAATAAATAAGTCAAGACAACAAAGAGCCTTAATGTAGATCTAAAATCCTTTATTATTACTATTTTTTTGCCTAGACACATAGAACAGAGGACATATGTTGACAGGTGAATTTGTATAACTGAATTAACAGTATGAACATTTCAATGTCTGGTTGATATCAAAAGTGTGAGAATTATAAGCCATTCCCCAGATTTGTAGTTTTCCTCAATCATGTTCCAAACTCTAACTTTTGAGAATGTCCACCAAGTACAGTCAATGTGTTATCATAGACAGATTTGGCCCAGCCTTCACGGGCCCAGAATGGCCCTGAATGTTGCACTGCTGTAGTTACCTACATGATCTTGGTCAGAGCAGTCACTTATCATTGAAAATTCAGTCAAAATAGATTTAGCATCAGTGGCAACCCACTCCAGTATTCTTGCCTGGAAAATCCCACAGATGAAGGAGGCTGGTGGGCTGCAGTCCATGGGGTCGCTACAAGTCGGGTACGACTAAGTGACTTCACTTTCACTTTTCAGTTTGCTGCATTAGAGAAGGAAATGGCAACCTGCTCCAGTGTTCTTGCCTGGGGACTCCCAGGGACAGGGGAGCCTGGTGGGCTGCCGTCTATGGGGTCACACAGAGTCGGACACGGCTGAAGCGACTTAGCAGCAGTAGCAGCAAAGGATGGAGACCATTGTGATTGGAATATCACCATACACTGAACACAGCTTTCATACTCTAGGGATCTGCCTCCAATTACTCTGATACTTTGTCTAACAAAGAGAAAAAATGGCTATTTCTGAGGCTGTTTCCAGTCTCACGGCCTGGAGGAGCCCCTGAAGAAGGGAATAGCTACCTATTCCATTAGTCTTGCCTGGAAAATTATATGGACAGAGGAGCCTGGCAGGCTACAGTTCATGAGGCCACAAAAGTCAGACATGACTGAGTAACTAACACTTCCAGCCCTAATATTTTTATAATTCATGTATACTAATCTTGTTTTTTAAATTTTGCTTATAATAGAATTGCAATTGTGGTCAGTAATAAATAAAGACTGACTAAAAATAACCCTTGGTGTATTGTCTTTGATTCTAGCATTTTATCTGTAAAAGTTATTTTGATAATTTAGTGTATTTCTGTCTTAAAACTCCTTATATAGTTATTTAACAGACTCTATACATCAGAAATTGTATGATATGTAACCTTTCATAACACTCAAATGTCACATTTTCTTGGAAAGGAATTTCATCCTTCCTGACAGTCTTTTATATGAAACTTATCAGCATAAAATTAAAAAATCAAACACCTATGAAAATGATTCTCTGAATTACAGACATTTATGCTATACATTTGATAGTATACTATCAAGAACATTTTTTACTATTTTTGAAATACATATCCTTTTTGTTACTCAGTTTTTTAGTGAAAATCATATTTAAAAAATCCTAAATGCAGGCTCAGGAAAAAATGATTTTAAAGTCTATGCCAATTAAGAAAGAAAGAGAATATTTCAGAATTATAAGAACATTATAAATTTATATGAACATTAGCAATCAACTAATTTCTACATCTTCGTGACCATACAAAATTTCTTTTCTGATTTCTACAAATCAATTGAATAATTCTAGAACTTGGTTTAACTCTTTGTAGAGTGGTACAATAAATTATTCAGATGTAAGTGAATTATCTAGTTTCAAAAGCATTGTTTAAATACTGCAGTTCATTTTTAGTCAACAAGAAGTTACTGAACTGTCATATCTTAATCCTCTTGCCTCAGTAAAACTTTTAAAGAGTTATTAAATTTTAGTTTTGTTTCGTATCTGCATATTGTGATTCAAATGAAAAGAATAAAATTTTTTACACAGGACCAAAGACATAGCTATGTATATATGTGTATATTGTATATACACAAATATATTACAAAAATGGTAATGGTATATGTTATTCCCTTAAAATAAGAAGTCTTTCACTGACTTTTAGGTTTTCATGGGTATTTATTTGAATTTTGTAAAATTAACATGAAGTACTTACAAATCAAAGAGCTGGACATGACTGAGCGACAAACACTTTGACTTTTCACTTTTATAAATGGTACATGCATGTGAACAAGTTTTAGTTAAGCCAAAATTCATGGCCCAATTCAAAGCCTTTTTCCCATATGAGAGTAATAGCTCTTTGCTTCTTGGTCCAGAATCCTAGATTGTGATGGAGGTAGAGCAGTACCTTATTCTACACAGGCACAGAAATAGAGTAATTTGTCACCACAGATTGGACAATCTTTCTTTTGAACATATTTGCTCTTCCCCACAAGACACTGAGTTTGAAAAATGTTATATAACTTGTCCACTACCAAAAATATCAATAAGTAAGGGAGTCAGATTTGGATTTCCATCTGTCTGGTTAGGGAGTCTCTACTTTCTCTCTTAGATGGCTTCTTCCCAGGTAAGAAAGCACATTTTCATGTTTGGATGTAACAGAGAAGACAGTCAAAACTTCTTGCAGATACAGAGCTAGACTTTGATACTGACTGGCTCATCTCTTCCTATAAAGAGTTTAATACCACAGAGCCCCAGAAGTTTGCCCATTTCGTGTATGCATGCTGTCGTTTCAGTGGTGTCTGACTCTCCAAGACTCTGTGGACTGTAGACCACCAAGTTCCTCTGTCCATAGAATTCTCCAGGCAACAATATTGGAGTGGGTTTCTGGGCCCTCCTCCAGAAGATCTTCCAACACAGGGACAGAATCCATGTCTCTTACATATCCTGCATTGGGAGGCAGGTTCCTTATCACTAGCACCACCTGGAGAGCCTGTACTCACTGCAGACAACTTATCTAACTGGAGCTACCTCTTGAGAGATCTTTTCTATCTGGGTAACTTAGGGAAGCATATACAGGTCCGTAAGATATGGCCAAGAATACCTGTCAATGTGTTTATATTCAGGGGAAATGGAACAGTAATGAACAGGATGGAAGATCAATGAAACTGCCTTGATTTAACAATTTGATTTTCCATTTGACAGGTAAAACAAACCAAAGAACCTGTATTTTTCTCTTTGAAACATTTGTAGAATGACTAAATTAGGGTCTGTTTAATAATATGAGTCAGGGAGCTCAATCCAGTGCTCTGTGACACATAGAGGGATGGGATGGGGTGGGAGGTGGGAGGGAGGTTTAAGGAGGGGACATATGTATACCTGTGGCTGATTCATGCTGATGTATGGCAGAAACCAACACAATATTGTAAAGCAATTATCCTTCAATTAAAAATAAATAATATTTTTAAAGTAAAAGAAAAATAATAATAATACAGGTGGCACAGAGAAATAGCCAGTAGCCTGTCCCTCTCAACACTGTGATAAATGTTCATAAAAGTAGAGGCTGGATGTCCATCTGTCAGAGGTGCTTTAGAAAAGACATATTGGCTGACCTTCTGGGTCCTTCCATCTCTGAAATTAAGTAATTCTAATTTTAAAGTTATACTTTTGTGAACTTTCTTATTTAGAGCAAGAAGGCAGGGTGGGTAAGAACAATAACATTTGAATGCAAATACATTCCAATACACGATACCCATCAATTCCCAAAATATTCATTTTATATAGTTAGCATTCTTGTTGTCTAAATATGGTAGGTCTGAATTCAGAGAAAACAATTTATTTTATTTTTAACATGGAACTAAATGTTAAATTTCCTTTGGTTGTTATGAAATACTTTTTATTGCAATAAAATGACATGAAGTTCTATCTAAAAATAAAATATGTGACTATAAAATGTATTCATCAGTTATTTTTTCCCTCTTTCATCATTTAATTGCCTGATTTTCCATAAATATGCTAAAAAAGGAACAGAATAGATTAGTTGAGCTCAATTTACTTCTCTGGACAAAATCTGAGCAATTAAAAAGATCAATCCAAATTTTTTTTTTTAAACTTTTCTCTGAATCCAACATTTCCCAGGTTAGAATGGCTTTCTCTTTTTGTCTATAATGTAAAGTTCCCACATATCACTTTAATAAAAAATGTTTTATTTTATTCCACTAGTTGCAATCTTATCTCTTATCGTCATGTCATGTAGGATACTTTTAAAATAGCTTTAAAGTTAAAAAATTAACAATCTGCCCTCATATTAACTGTAATCTGCTGAAACATCTTGGTTAGTATGTGATGGAGATAAACTAAATCAAAGCAGATCTGTTCTGAACCGTTTTCAACTTCAGCACATCGAATAAAATGGCTACTTGTTCCATATGTTGTTTATTCTAAAATGTGAAGGATATTTTATGTTAAACATCTGCCTGCACATTTCTTCCATAACCACATTCATCTAAGGAAAAAAAAATCACAAGCTCCATTGACAGCATTTTATGACCTTTAAATATACAACGTAATAACATTTCCTTTAGATTGACAATAAACCAGGCATTCAGCTTTGATACAGTTTTCAGAGGGCTTATGTTTCCTGGACACACAATATGCTTCTCAACAGTGCAAACAAATGTGAATGACTATAACCAATGGACTCAGTCTAGAGGAATTTATTTTTTTCCCTTTAAATATTTAATTAAAAAAAAACCTCCTCACATTTCACTTTAATAAAAGATAATTTCAGCCTCTTTTCCTGATGTCAAAGCCTTTTATAAACCACTTCCAATATATGCTTCAAAAAATCACAAACATTTTAAAGTCTCTCTTTTTGAAAATGAGCCATCCATTTTTCATCGAGTGAACCCAGGACTGTCTAGCTTTTGTACTTATTTTTCACACTGCTTCACTTTCAGTTGCTATGCCTTTTCCTTTGCCTTCCTCTACCAAATAAAAACATTTAAAATGTGGCAATGGGTCATAATCATCCCATTTTTTTATGTAAATCTTATCCATTAAACACTCAGAGACTAGTGCAGTCTGCAACGGTGTTTCCATTTATGTATTCCTACAATGTCTCATTTCTTCTTTTCTTTTAAAAGCCAATACTATATACTTATTTAAATAATTATTAGAATAATATATACTATATATATGGGCTTCTCTAGTGGTTCAGCTGTAAAGAATCTGCCTGCAATGCAGGAGACGCAGGAGATGTGGGTTCAATCCCTGGGTCAAGAAGATCCCCTGGAGAAGGTAATGGCTGCTCACTCCAGTATTCTTGCCTGGAGAATCTCATGGACAGAGGAGCCTGGTGGGCTACAGTTCATGGGGTCACGAAGAGTCGGATACGACTGAGCGACTAACAACACCAGAATCTAAGATATTTTCTTCATATTTGGAGGGTCGAAATAAAATTTACCCCTAAAAAGTAATTGTGACCCTCAAACCAGATTCCACTTATCTCTAACTTGTTACCAAGAAAGAAAAGACCCAATGTAGAAGAGAGCTGTATCTGTGTCTAAAAAGATTTTCTAAAAACATAGTGTTTCTCATCCACATAAGCATCTATAATTAAATCCATTTGTTATGATTACTGAAGGGAGAAAGCTGAAATGAGATATAAGATACTCCTTTGTTTGAAAATGAAAGAATATCCCCAACCATATAAGAATACTTCACTAAATATTTCTTTTTTACATTGGCCGAACATGAAAATCATCTACAAAACATTTCAAGACAGAGATGCTCATGTCTCTGTTGGAATAATTAAATTAGAATCTGTAGAAATAAATCTCAGGCATCCATAGTGTTAGTCTCTGTGTGACTCCATGGAACGTAGCCTGCCAGGCTCCTCTCTCCATAGGATTCTCCAGGCAAGAATAATGGAATGGGTTGTCATTCCTTTCTCCAGGGGATCTTCCCAATCCTGGGATTGAACCTGGGTCTCCTGCATTGCAGACAGGTCCTTTACCATCTGATCCACTGGATAAACCCAATAGTAAGTTTTTAAAAAAGTTTTCCAACTGATTTTAATATGCAGGCGGGGTTAAACAGCAGTCATTTAAATGGAGGTATAATAAAGAAAAGCAGCTGGGAATGCAAAGAGAGAATAAGTCCTGTTCTAAAAACCGATCCAAAGAAATACATGAGTACCCTCTCCTCCCATTCTGGAAGATTGGTTACAGGTTAGGCAGTGAATCTGATGAGCTTGCAATTGCCTCTTGGCCCACCCTCACAAGCATATAAATTCCTTGGATCTTCATCCCAGGGATACAACTGAACTGAAAGTATAAACTATTTCTGGACTATGAAGTAAATAATGCCAGTCAAATTAAACTCAGTTCATTAAATTAAAGTGTATAGAAACCCAGCTGGCAATGTGTACCATCTCACTGACAGCACACAGGGAGTGGTCAAGCTGGCAGAATAAGAAAATTCAGAGCTCACCTCCTCCCATGGGCACACCAAAAGTACAACTATTAACAGAGCAACTATCAATGACAACAACCTGGAAACTAGCAGGAAAGATTAACCACAATGAAATACATAAAGAAAGAACCACAATGAGATGGATAGGAGGAGTGGAGACATGGGATAGTTGAGACCTGCATCCCCATGAGAGGATGTATAAAGGTATTCCAGGCCACTGGAAATAAAAAAGCAAGTTGGAGTAGTAATATTTATATCAGACAAAACAGGCTTGAAAATAAATATTGTAATAAGAGCAAGGAAGTATATTACAGAATGATAATGCAGTAGTTTTCAGCTGGGGTGATTTCCCTCCTCTTTCCACACAGGACATTTAGCAACACCTGGAGACATTTCTGTTGTCTCATCTGGGAGAGTTTTACCGGCATCTAGGTCTTCCCAGGTGGTGCCAGTGGTAAAGGACCTGCCTGCTAATGCAGGAGACTTAAGAGATATAGGTTCAATCCCTGGGTCAGGAAAATCCCCTGGAGGAGGGCATGGCAACCCACTCCAATATCTTGCCTGGAGAATCCCATGGACAGAGGAATCTGGTGGGCTACAGTCCACACGGTTGCAAAGAGTTGGACATGACTGAAGAGACCTAGTACTTAGTGAATAGAGACCAGGGATGATGCTTAATATTCTAGAACTCACTTTATGCCCTCTCACGCTAACCAGGAATTATTTGTCAATAGTGTCAAGATTAAGAAACCCTGATCCAAGGGAAGATGACTTTAGAATTTTCTACAACTGGGTACTACAATTTTAAAGAAATTTATCACCGGTAGTTGAGATTTAGGTTTTTACAAACCTGTAAGTCAATATGATTTTCTTCATTCCTAGCTAAACATTTTCTATAGCAATTTAGGTTCGGTTTATTTTATTTTCTCCTTAAAAAATTTGGAAAAGAAGTACTGCCTAACATTTTTATAAAGACATTATTATTAAGTATAACTTGCTTAATCACTCTCTGCTTTCTTATTCATATATTTTCTGAAACACAGTTTACTTTTTGAAAACAGAGATTTATGTTTTGCACACAAAAGCATTCCCATGACAATGATTATTACCATAGTTTGCAATGTTCCAAAGGCATCCAGGAGGAATGGAAAGGTTTATGTAGAAAGAAACAGTTGTATAGTGTCTAGGGCAAAGAAGAGGATGCTATAAATAATGTTTAAAATGTTTCTTTAGAAGTCTAAATACAAATCCCTATAATACAATTGTAAACATTTCTTAAAGCAAGCGTGTTCTCTGTTGTAGTTGCCAAAGGACCTATAATTCATCTTGGCTTTGAATAAGAGCCAGTGGAATGAATCAGCCAAGAGCTAAGCACAATGGAATGAAGCTATACATCCTACAGTGCTGAGAAAATAGTCAAGGGATGTTCTCAGGGAAATATCTATAATATCCTGAATCTGAGCTCTATATGCAGGTAGGTCAAACTAATCAACATAGAACATTAATTTAAATGGGACAAATATTCCAGAAAAAAATTTGAGGTTTGAAAGAGATAAAATTTAAATGCATATACATTTAAATCAAAAAATTATGCTAAATATATCTTATTAACAGTAGTAATTAAATTCTATACATGAATCAGTTGTTTCAAATGCTTTAAAAGCATAGTAATCATGTTCCAGGGAGTTGAAGATTTTCAGATTTTGACTTTCTTTTTTTTTCCCACAAAAACACAGAAATGTTTGTTCCTTGGGATGAAGCATAACAAGAATTATTTTATCCTTTGAAAATTTAGATGATTTTTTTGGTAAAAATTTATACAGCTCATCCTCCCCTGCATGTGACTAAATGGGGTAAAAATAGATTTTTTAAAAACATCTAATTTCAAGAGAAACTGAATTTTTGCTCATGTAGTATTAAGCTACACATTAAACATTTTAAAAGTTAAGAAAATTGTTGACTCACATGCAGTTGTAAAAAGTAACACAGAAAGAGCTTGTGTACGTTTTACTCAGTTGCCCTCAGAGGCAAAGTCTTAAATTATAGTGTGACAACACAGATAAGATATTGGCATCAACACAGTCAAAACAGAATTTTTCTATCACCATAAGTATCACTCATGTTGCTCTCCAATTAGCTACACCCATTTCTGTCCTGCTCCACTTCTTCCTTAACTGGCGATAGTCATTAATCTGTTCTCCATGACTACGATTTTTTCAATTTCAAGAATGTTATATTAATGAAATTACACAGTATGGAATCATCTGTGATTGGCTTTTTTTCCACTCAGTATAATTTTCTAGAGATTCATCTAATTTCTGCATCTAATTCTTTGTTCATTTTTATTACTGAGCAGTATTCTATGGTGAGTATATAGTTTAACCACACCCTTGTTGAAGGAAATATAGGTTGTTTACAGCTTGGGCTATAAAAGATATAAGTACATGTTTTTGTGTGAACAGTGTTTTAGTTGCTGAACCATGTGATCAGATCAGATCAGATCAGATCAGTCGCTCAGTCGTGTCCGACTCTTTGCGACCCCATGAATCGCAGCACACCAGGCCTCCCTGTCCATCACCAACTCCCGGAGTTCACTCAGACTCATGTCCATCGAGTCAGTGATGCCATCCAGCCATCTCATCCTCTGCCGTCCCCTTCTCCTCCTGCCCCCAATCCCTCCCAGCATCAGAGTCTTTTCCAATGAGTCAACTCTTCGCATGAGGTGGCCAAAGTATTGGAGTTTCAGCTTTAGCATCATTCCTTCCATGTGATAGTTGCATGTATTTTTAAAGAAACTGCTAAACTCTTTTCCAGAGTGGCTGGACCATTTTACATTCCCACAGTGTGATGAGCAGTATATGAGAGATTCAGGTTTCTCAGGCCCTAGCCAGCATTTAGTGTCGTCACTGTTTTTTATTTCAGTCATTCTGATAGGTGTGCAGTAATACTCGCTGTGGTTTTAATCTGCATTTCCCTGATGGCTAGTGATGTTGAACATATTTCCATGTGCTTATATGCCTCTTGTATCTTCCATGAAATGCCTATTCATGCCTTTGTTGAATGAATTAAAAAAAAAAAAAAAACTCTTGAGATGGAGTTCTCTATTTATTATGTACATGATCTTTTGTCAGAAATATACAATTTGCAAATATTTTCTCCATCTGCAGCTTGTATTTCCAACCTAACAGTGTTTCTAGAGAGCAAAAGTTAATTTACACAAAGTCCAGTTAACTCCTTCTTTATTTGGATATTGCTTTTGGTGTTGAGTTTAAGAAGTTTCTGCTTAGACCTAGATCCCAAAAAATTCTATGCTTTTTTTCTGAGAGTTTTCTGTTTTAAATTCAGTCCACAATCAATTTAGTGTTAATTTTTATGTAAGATGGTACTTTTTGACGAGGTTTCTTATTTTTTCTGCTTATAAGAGGCTACCATTCCTCCATAGAATTCCATTTAAAACATTGTTAGAAATCAGTTAGTCATATTTGTATTGGTCCATTTCTAAGTACTCCATTCTGTTTCATTAATCTGTAGGTCTAACACAACACCACATCTTGACAGTATAGTTATTATAAGCCCTAAAATCAGGTCAGCTGAATTCTCCCATTTAACTATTAATTAAAAAAAATATTTTTAGTTATCTTTCTTTGTTTTTCTGTATAAATTTTAGAATAGCTGTGTCTATGCCTACAAAATATTTTGCTAGGATTTTTATAGGAATTTTGTTAAACACCCCACATATCAACCTGAAGAGGATTAAACTCATTACTATTTTGAGTTTTCCCACCATGAATAAGTGGCTTTATATTTATTTAGATCTTTTATATATTTCATCAACATTTTACAGTTTTCAATATACTAGTACTATATACGTTTTTGAAAAATTATACTTAGTTTTCATTTTCTGAGCAATTGTAAATGTTATGTTGTAACTAATTGTAATGAGCCTGTGTCTATCTCTACATTGCTTGTGTATAGAAGTACAATTGATTTTTCTATGTTGATTTTTTTTATCCTGTGATCTTGCTGAACTCTTATTCTTTCTAGGATTTTTTATACATTCTTTGAGAGTCTCTACACAGACAATGCTATCATCTGCAAACAAGGAATGCTTTATTTCTACTTTACCAATATATGCCTCTTCTCTTCTTTTCTTGCCTTGTTTCATTGACTAGAACTTGCCACACTGTGCTAAATATGAGTGGTGAGAACAGAATCCCTCCTTACGCCTGATCTTAGAGGGGAAAAGCCCCCATAATGTATTTCATAATTGCTATACATTGCTACCAACATAGTATAAGAGTTCCCTTTTCTTCACACATTTACCAGTGCTTCCACTATTTTTTCCTTTTCAATAAAGTCATCCTAACAGGTGTCAAGTGATACCTCATTGGCGTTTTGATTTGCATTTTCCTGAGATGAATGATGATGTGCATCTTTTCATATACCTAGGGGCCATCTGTGTGTTTCTTTAGAAAAAGTATATTCAAATTATTGTTATTATTATTATTTTTCTACTGACTAGGAGCTCCTTATATACAGAGATATCAGATTTCTTATTTAAAAATATATTGCAAAGCTACAGTAATGAAAAAAGTATGGTGCTGGTATAAAACAATAGACCAACAGAAGAGAATGTATAAGCCAGAGATTAATCCACAAATTGTCAACTGATCTTCTAAAAGTATGTCAAGAACAGACAATGGAGAAAAGATAATTTCTCCAATAAATGGTGTTACTACAACTAGATATTCATAAGAAAAAGAATTAAACTGGACTCTTATCATAAACCATATACAAAAATCCACTCAAAATTGATTAAAAACTTAAATAAAACTGTAAAACTCACAAAAGAAAACAGGCAAAAAATTCTTGTGGACATTAGCCTCGACAATCATTTTTTGGATAAGATGCCAAAAGCTTAGCAACATAACAAAGCCAAAAATAAACAAATATGATTTCATCAAACTGAATGGGTTCTGTACAGCAAAGAAAACAATCAACAAGTGAAAAAGCAGACTACAAGATGATAGAAAATATTTGTCATGCAAAGATGGCAGAATAGGAAGAAGTTGAGCTTAACTCCTTCAATGGGCACACCAAAATTACAACTATTCACAAAACAACTATCAATAAGAATGATGTGAAGACTAGCAGAAAATATTTTGCCACAAATAAAGATACAAACAAGGAACCATTACAAAAAATATAAAGAAGGAGACTTGTCAGAATGGTAGAGATGAGGTATAGTGACAATATTAATATTTCTGTCACCTTATTGTTGGTATCAATTAACTGTCCTTTATCCATCATTTGTTGATATTCCTGGTTCTTGGTAAAATGAATGAATATTTAGTGTCAACAATTGAGAACCTCTAAATATAGCAACAAGGATGGCATTTTAAAATATATTATTGACTGGTGAAATGTAGGAAAAGATTAAGATATACTACCATACTACTTAGCAGTACGAAGAACATATTCAGACAAAATATGCATGTCATAAAAACTTATACCAATAAAAAGATAAACATTAAGGACATTAGAATTGTGGTATGGTAATGGTGGGGAATGAGGATTTAAGCGTTTTGAAATATGAGAATAAAATAATAGATTAAAATTTCAAATGTAACTATATTTGAAAACAGGGGTGGTAGTGGAAGACTATAAAATATTCTCATGTATCACAATTAGATTTAAATATAATTTACAGTGATCAAGAAAGCCTGATATAAGCATAATATTTAATGATATGAAAGTCATCTAGAAGTGTATATACTAAAATAAGAACAACTTTTAAAACGTAAAATGAAGTAGATACTGGGGAAGCCAAAGGCTCATTACTACTGCTTTTCATTACATGGCTTTTGTATTTTGTTTAAAAAAAAAATGTTTAACTATCTGAATCTTTGGGTATTATAGATATTATTTCAGCAAATTTTATTTAACTTAGCAAATTAATTGGTGCTTTTATAATCATATAACTATTACCTGGAGAGCTATCTGGTGTTAGTAAAGGGCAACACATTAGTGAAAACAAATCCAGAATATTAACTTTATCAGATCAGATCAGATCAGTCACTCAGTCGTGTCTGACTCTTTGCGACCCCATGAATCGCAGCATGCCAGGCCTCCCTGTCCATCACCAACTCCCGGAGTTCACTCAGACTCACGTCCATCGAGTCAGTGATGCCATCCAGGCAGCTTATCCTCTGTCGTCCCCTTCTCCTCCTGCCCCCAATCTCTCCCAGCATCAGAGTCTTTTCCAATGAGTCAACTCTTCACATGAGGTGGCCAAAGTATTGGAGTTTCAGCTTTAGCATCATTCCTTCCAAAGAAATCCCAGGGCTGATCTCCTTCAAAATGGACTGGTTGGATGTCCTTGAAGTCCAAGAGTCTTCTGCAACACCACAGTTCAAAAGCATCAATTCTTCGGCGGTCAGCCTCCGTCACAGTCCAACTCTCACATCCATACATGACCACAGGGAAACACAGCCTGGATTGATGAACCTTTGTTGGCAAAGTAATGTCTCTGCTTTTGAATATGCTATCGAGATTGGTCATAACTTTCCTTCCAAGGAGTAAGCGTCTTTTAATTTCATGGCTGCAGTCACCACCTGCAGTGATTTTGGAGCACAGAAAAATAAAGTCTGACACTGTTTCCACTGTTTCCCCATCTATTTCCCATGAAGTGATGGGACCGGATGCCATGATCTTCGTTTTCTGAATGTTGAGCTTTAAGCCTTACAAATAGCTGTGAAAAGAAAAGCAAAAGCAAAGGAGAAAAGGAAAGATATAAACATCTGAATGCAGAGTTCCAAAGAATAATACATCTGAATGCAGAGTTCCAAAGAATAGCAAGAAGAGATAAGAAAGCCTTCTTCAGCAATCAATGCAAAGAAATAGAGGAAAACAACAGAATGGGAAAGACTAGAGATCTCTTCCAGAAAATCAGAGATACCAAAGGAACATTTCATGCAAAGATGGGCTTGATAAAGGACAGAAATGGTATGGACCTAACAGAAGCAGAAGATATTAATAAGAGATGGCAAGAATACACAGAAGAACTGTACAAAAAAGATCTTCACAACCCAGATAATCACAATGGTATGATCACTGACCTAGAGCCAGACATCCTGGAATGTGAAGTCAAGTGGGCCTTAGAAAGCATCACTATGAACAAAGCTAGTGGAGATGATAGAATTCCAATTGAGTTATTCCAAATCCTGAAAGATGATGCTGTGAAAGTGCTGCACTCAATATGCCAGCAAATGTGGAAAACTCAGCAGAGGCCACAGGACTGGAAAACGTCAGTTTTCATTCCAATCCCAAAGAAAGGTAATGCCAAAGAAGGCTCAAACTACCACACAATTGCACTCATCTCACACACTAGTAGAGTAATGCTCAAAATTCTCCAAGCCAGGCTTCAGCAATATGTGAACCATGAACTTCCTGATGTTGAAGCTGGTTTTAGAAAAGGCAGAGGAACCAGAGATCAAATTACCAACATCCGCTGGATCATGGAAAAAGCAAGAGAGATCCAGAAAAACATCTATTTCTGCTTTCTTGACTATGCCAAAGCTTTTGACTGTGTGGATTACAATCAACTATGGAAAATTCTGAAAGAGATGGGAATACCAGACCACCTGATCTGCCTCTTGAGAAATCTGTATGCAGGTCAGGAAGCAACAGTTAGAACTGGACATGGAACAACAGACTGGTTCCAAATAGGAAAAGGAGTACATCAAGGCTGTACATTAACTTTATATGAGGATTTAAATTACCTTAGAAACTCTAAGATGCTTTGTTGACTTTCAATAAACAATTTTATTAAATTTTACTGAGGACCTACTATGTGTCATGCAATTTTTAGCTGCTGAAGTCATAACAATATATAATAGAGACAGGATTCCTGCCTTATTATAAAACAATAGCCAAAATTGACTTATGCAGATTATCAAAGTAATTCATTTTCTTTTCCTGGTGTTGACCTTCCTGTGTTCTACAAAAGATAACATATCTTATTTTAAAATCTATATTTATTTTAAATAGATACAGTGAATCATCCAGTACAAACTACTCATGTGGAACATTTCATTAGGCAAAAACTGTCGATTCTTACACAGTAAATGGTATTCATGTTTCACATTCACTCTAACAATTCTGTTTTCCTGCAGTATTTTATTAGAAAGATGCCATCTCTTAAAGTGTCAGCAAAAGGGAAACATAGGACATAATAAAATTAATGCAGACTTTTAAAGCAAGTACAAGTCTTGAATAGGTTAGCATTAGGGAATGACTTCAGCTCCCAGAGATTTTGTTGTCACGTTTTTTAATCATTACTTTTCTCTCTTATATATTATCTTCACTGATGTTTCAATAAAGTAAATTTACTCAAGTCCTCTTGTGTAAAACCTCCGATAATTAAGCTTACTTTAAAACCTTGTTTTTTATGGTGTTATAAAATGATTAATCAGAGGGTCAATACACATGAAAGGAAAATTACTTCCATTAGCCAATGCTTAATATGCCCCCAAATTTTCCTAAATAAATCCTATTAGGTTATCAAAAGCAGTACTTGGGTGCAACCTCAAAAACAACAGAATGAACTTTGCTCATTTCCAAGGCAAACTATTCAATATCACAGTAATCCAAGTCTATACCCCAACAACTAAAGCCAAAGAAGCTGAAGTTGAATGGTTCTATGAAGACCTACAAGGTGTTCTAGAATTAACACTGAAAGAAGATGTCCTTTTCATCATAGGGGACTGGAATGCAAAAGCAGGAAGTCAAGAGAACCCAGAGTCACAGGCAACTTTGGCCTTGGAGTACAAAATGAAGCAGAGCAAAGGCTAACAGAGTGTTGTCAAGAGAACACACTGGTCATGGCAAACACCCTCTTCCAACAACACAAGAGAAGACTACACATGGACATCCCCAGATGGTTAATACCGAAATAAAACTGATTATATTCTTTGCAGCCAAATTGTGAAGCAAAAATAAGACCAGGAGCTGACTGTGGCTCAGATCATGAATTCCTTATTGCCAAATTCAGACTTAAACTGAAGCAAGTAGGGAAAACCACTAAGCCATTCAAGTATGACCTAAATCAAATCTCTTATGGTTATACATAGAAGTGATAAATAGAATCCATGGATTAGATCTGATAGAGAGAGTGCCTGAAGAACTATGGATGGAGGTTCATCACATTGTATAGGAGGTGATGGTCAAGACCATCCCCATGGAAAAGAAATGCAAAAAGGCAAAATGGTTGTCTGAGGAAGGCTTACTAAGAAAAGAATAGAAGCAAAAGGCAATGAGAAAAGAAAAGATATATCCATCTGAAAGTAGTGTTCCAAAGAATAGCAAGGAGAAATAAGAAAGACTTCCTAAGTGAACAATGCAAAGAAATAAAGGAAAACAATAGAATGGGAAAGACTAGAAATTTAGAGATACCAACAGAGTATTTCATGCAAAGATAGGCATAATAAAGGACAGAAAGAGTATGAACCTAACAGAAGAAGAAAATATTAAAAAGAGGTAGCAGGAATAACCAGAAGAACTATACAAAAAGATCATAATGAACCAGATAACCATGATGGTGTGATCATTCACCTAGAGTCAGACATCCTGGAGTACGAAGTCAAGTGGGTGTTAGGTAGCATCACTATGAACAAAGCTAGTGAGGTGATGGGATTCCAGCTTACTATCTAAAATCATAAAGGATGATGTTGTGAAAGTGCTGCACTCAATTATGCCAGCAATTTGGAAAAGTCAGCAGTGGTCACAGGACTGGAAAAGGTCGGATATCATTCCAATCCCAAATAAAGGAAATGCCAAAGCATGTTCAAACTACCACACAATTGCATTCATTTCACATGCTTGGAAAGTACTGCTTAAGATTTTTCCAAGCTACACTTCAACAGTATGTGAGCTGAGATCTTCCAAGCTGGGTTTAGAAAAAGCAGAGAAACCCGAGATCAAATTGCAAACATCCGATGGATCATTGAAAAAGCAAGAGAATTCCAGAAAAATATCTACTTCTGTTTTATTGACTGTGACAAAGCCTTTGACTGTGTGGATCACAACAAACTGTGGAAAATTCTTCAATAGATGGGAATACCAGACCACCTTACCTGCCTCCTGAGAAATCTGTATGCAGGTCAAGAAGCAACAGTTAGAACCAGACATGGAACAACAGAATGGTTCCAAATCAGGAAAGGAGTACATTAAGGCTCTGTATTGTCATTCTGCTTATTTAACTTATATGCAAAGTACATCATGTGAAATACTGGGCTGGATGAATCACAGGCTAGAATCAAGATTGCTGGGAGAAATATCAATCACCTCAAATACGCAGATGACACCACCATTATGCCAGAAAGTGATGAGGAACTGAAGAGCCTCTTGACAAAAGTGAAAGAGGAGAGTGAAAAAGCTGACTTAAAACTCAAAGTTAAAAAAAAAAAAATCATGGCATCTGGTCTCATCACTTCATGGCAAATAGATGGGAAACAGTGATAGACTTTACTTTCTTGGGCTCCAAAATCACTGCAGATGGTGACTGCAGCCATGAAATTAAAAGACGCTTAGTCCTTGGAAGAAAAGTGTTACCAACCTAGACAGCATATTAAAAAGCAGAAACATTACTTTGCCAACAAAGGTACATCTAGTCAAAGCTATGTTTTTGCCCAGTAGTCATGTATGGATGTGACAGTTGGACCATAAAGAAGACTGACTGAGTGTTGAAGAATTGGTGCTTTTGAACTGTGGTGTTGAGGAAGACCTTGAGAGTCCCTTGAACTGCAAGGAGATCAAACCATTCATTCCTAAAGGAAATCAACCCTGAATATTCATTGGAAGGACTGATGCTGAAGCTCCAATACTTTGGCCACCTGATATAAAGAACTAACTCATTAGAAAAGAGTCACACTAAAGTCACAGGTGATAGGTAAACCCTTTAGGTAAACCATAAAGTTAGAAATGATAGGACACTCTATTCAGTGAAATGTTGGACAATTGCCTTTTCATAAGAAAATAAAGTAAAATAGTATCTTTATCTCTCCACTTTCCTTTCTCCTTTCTGCTTACCTACCTCTCCATGCTTAATTGTGGAAACCAAATCTTAAATACTATTAAAAACAAATATAGTGAAGTATCTTATTCATTCAGGATTGGGAAGGATTTCTCAAACAAGATGTAAAATGGAGACTGAAATGATGAGAGAGCAGCATATTTGTATTCAAGTTCAGAAATTATTTTTTGAAAGAAGGCTTAGCAATCCATTTTTACAAAGAATGGCTGCTGCGAAAATACGACTCGAATCACAAATGGCAGGAAGCTTGGTAATTGGCCAGCAACCCCAGATGCTGCAGGGTGAAAGCCATCACCCAGCTCATGAAAGGCTGTACTTCCTGCCAGATTCTCAGGCCAGTGACCAAGTGTGGCCAGATACAAGAGCCAGTGCTTTCCTGGAGACAGTAGACTCCAACAAGAACTTGTTTGGCTTGAGGATTCCCCAATACTTTTGCCAAAACTTTTTCAGAATTGCTCCACAGTCTAATCCATTTCCTATTCAACCTCCTTTCTCTCCCTCTTAGCTACTCTAGATCTGCCACCTGGCTTGACAGATCTCCCAGCCTCCTCTGGCTCTGGGCTCAGTTTTTCCACACCCTGTGTTCCCCTCTTACTTAGCTCAGATCACGCCTGTGTCTGATTCTCAAAGGACATGAACTAACACACAGTGGAAAACAAGAAATAAAAGCAGATGTACAAGAAGAATGAAATAAAACAACATTAATTTTTGTCTGTAAGATGTGATAGAAAATAAATGTCCACAAATTATCATAGAAGCATGACTTGCACATTTTGGAAGAAAACTAATAATCACTAAATAAGCCTATATCACCTATATCAGTGGTTGGCTAACTTTTTCAATAAACAGCTAGATAGTAAACATTTTTGTTTCCTTCTGCCAAGTGGCAAAATTGAGTGTTATATAGGTACTTGCTGTTTAGTCACCAACTTCTGTCTGACTCTGTGTGACCCCATGGACTATAACCTCCACCAGGCTCTTCTGTCCATGGGATTCTCCAGGCAAGAATACTGAAGTGGAGTATTTCCTGCTCCAGGGGAGCTTCCCGACCCAAGGATTGGACTTGTGTCTCTGGCATTGGCAGGCAGATTCTTCACCACTGAGCCACCAGGGAAGCCTGAGATAAAAGTACTTCAAAGACAATTAAAATGTACCTATTTAAAAATGTTAAAAAAAAAAAAATTCTGCTCCTGGCAAAGACAAAGAAGGAGAATAAAAATAAAAAGAAGGAGGGGTAAGGGGAGGGGAGGAGGGGAAGAGAAGAGGGTCAGAAAGAAGAGAATAAGGAGGGTGGATGCAGGGAGGAGGAGGAAGATGAAGGTCATGATAGAAAAGATACTTGGTCAGGTTCCAACTCTAGGCTGATCCCTGACAAGGATAAGAGTGCAAGCCTATGGGAGTAGTATCCAAGTCTTTGGGCATCTCTACAAGAATTTTGAAAAATTGTTACCATCTGTACACTCCAGTACTCTTGCCTGGAAAATCCCACGGACAAGAGGAGCCTGGTAGGCTGCTGTCCATGGGATCGCTAAGAGTCGGACACGACTGAGAGACTTCACTTTCACTTTTCACTTTCATGCATTGGAGAAGGAAATGGCAACCCACTCCAGTGTTCTTGCCTGGAGAATCCCAGGGACGGGGGAGCCTGGTGGGCTGCCGTCTATGGGGTTGCACAGAGTCAGACACGACTCAAGCAACTTAGCAGCAGCAGTACATTTTAGGATATTATCTGAAGTTTTCATCTTAAGTTTGATCCTTGCAAAGGATAAGTAATTATAATAAGTATAATTTCATTATAGTATATAATTAAAAATTAAAAATAATTACATCTAAAATTCTACTGTGTGTGTCCTTTAAGACTGTTTTTATCAAAACTTTGGAGATCCAGCATTATTCAATTTATGGAAAACATATGTCTAGTAACCCAAATGACAAAGCTAGTCCTATACTTCTCAAATTCAGACTCACTTCATGTCAGAAAAAAAAAAAAACATAAAACAGATGACTTTGCTTTCATTTCAAATGTCATGTTAAGAAGCATAACTATTTATTAAACCCATCTCTGTTCTGATGTTTTATTCTAAGTGATTGGTAGACAGATAAATCTATAGATAGATGCGGGCTTCCCAGGGGGTGCTAGTGGTAAATAGCTCGTCTGCCAATGCAGGAGATATAAGAGACGCTTGTTCGATCCCTGGGTCAGGAAGATCCCCTGGAGGAGGACACGGAACCCACTTCAGTATTCTTGCCTGGAGAATCACATGGACAGAGGAGCCTTGCAGGCTAGAATACATAGGGTTGCAAGGAGTCTAACATGACTGAAGTGACTTCACATGCCATGCTGCTGCTGCTAAGTCACTTCAGTCGTGTCTGACTCTGTTTGACCCCATACATGGCAGCCCACCAGGCTCCCTCATCCCTGGGATTCTCAAGGCAAGAACACTGGAGTGGATTACCATTTCCTTCTCCAATGCATGAAAGTGAAAAGTGAAAGTGAAGTCGCTCAGTCGTGTCCTACTCTTACCATGGATAGCTGCATAAATAGAGGCAAGCTGATGAACAGATACTTGCTAGACAGAGGCAGACAGATGCATGAACAGTTAGAAAAAATGTTTGCTTTTTTGAAATTTTTTTCCCTCTTTATGTGCTTCAGAGATTTTTTAAACCCTGGGACTGTGCTACAATAGGATGTGGAATCTGTTGGTGAAAATTGCCCTGTTCCTCTTCTAGCAGAAGGGTTCTGAAAAGAGAAGTGGGAGTGGGAAAGCCACACAGATTCTTTGCTAGGTCAGATGAGTTTGGGAAAGGGTACATATGGAAGATAATAGCCTCTAATTCTATTTTTGCCCAGGTATCTACACACACACACACACACGCACACACACCCCAAAAGTGGTTTATTACCTCATATTTACAAAACACGCTAATTTGAAAACCACTGGTCTCAGATCCTAAATATTTCATTTATAACAGTATAGTTTAACACAAGAAGGGTTCATTGTTTGTGGTGGTGGTTTGAATAGATATGTATATAAATCTGAGCTTAAGGATTGAGGCAATTCTGTGATGCTGGACACCTGTTTCTTTCTCTCAACCAGTTGCTGCTCTGTATAAATGTCAGTAGTAGGAGATTCTCATTGTTCAATCTCCTCTTCTATCTACCTTCTGCAAGAATAAGCCCAAATATGGGGAGATAGCCAGCTTCACTCTGCCAGCAGGGCCTGTGGTTTGCAGTGAACCACAGGTTACTAATTGCTTAACATTTTTTCCCCTACTTAAAACCTCCAAGAAGGAATGAGACCACCCGGAGGAAACCACTGGATGTCAAAAGAAGGATATGATTTCCCATCTCTTATATGGATGTAAACATTCAAATGTCAAGTTAAGTTAGGAATCTTTAAAATTGTATTTTTCTACAAAGCACATCACTGAAAGCATAGTAATGTTTTCACTGAACGTAACACAAGTTATCATATGTTGTTCAAATACTAATAAAAATAAATTAGCTTTTATAAGAGTAGTATAGCATGCAATAAGAATGCAGAATGTTTTTCTTGAGTTCTATTAGAGTTGATAGAGCAGCCAACTCTCCTCTGAACATTCACTAAGGACCTCTTGTAATGAAATAAACAGTTTTTTTAAAGCCCTAAAGATCTAGATATAAATGAAAAATATAAGCAAAAAACATTGTCATTGGAATTACTAAAAATATGCTTTGATAAAATCTACCATTAAAAAGTGATAGAACATGACTAGATGACTTCCCAGTCTCATTAGCTTAAACATGATTTTACAATAAACAGAGGCTTCTACAAAATGCAGTTTGCAGGGAATATTCAAAACAAACATGACAATTTCCACTGCTGGTTCCAGAACAGTCTAAAGGGTAGTGAAACCCAGCACCCCACAGAAACCTGCCTGAGCCCAAGGCCATCAATGTTCTAATTTGTATCTTTTGACAATAAACTGACTTGTCAGAATACATGTAAGTCATCTCTTTTCCTGTTGTTCAGCCATCTAGTCATGTCTGACTCTGCAACCCCATGGACTATAGCACTGCAGCACACTCTTTTATACAAATAGTCTAATCTCTAGTACTTACTAAGCATTATAGACATGCCATATGATTTTTAAGTACCCATTGGGTGTATATTTTTATGTAGTCTTAATAAACATCTTTTTGCTGTTTTACTTAAGTGAATTCAGGTTAATGTACATTCTAGTAAAAGGACAGCTTATAAACAAATTCCTAGCAGAAAACGGCTATTTTTGCCATTGTATATTTTAAAAGACATGCCTGAATGCTTTACTGAGTTATAAAAGTGCATAAAAGCTTTATCAGTGTTTTATTAAAGGACTAGATGCATAAAAATAAGTGACTTCCCTGGTGCTACTCCATAAATAAAAGTGATCTCCCTAGTAATAAATGATCTCTCTGCTTCTTTTGTGGTCTTGTTTCTCAGCCTTTGATTACAACAAGACACGTGGTATTGCGTTGTGATCAGTACAACATAGATTTTGGCCCCATCTCTCTCTCTAAAAGAACTTCCCTATTTAATGGAGAACTTGCATAGGAGAAGTTGTACTTGTTTCATTCCTTCTAAAGTTCTCCACTCCTGGTCAAACTTGTGTCTCTGGAAATTGTGCATTTTGGAATGCTTCCTTCCATCAGGCAATGCCTGCAGAAAGGTATTTGGAATGAGACTTCCCTAGAGATCGGACACATCAATGTACATGTGACCTATTAAGCAGTGCTAGTCAGAATGCACACACACACACACACACATACACACACACACAGGTATATCAACCAGAAATTATTAATGCATGAAAATAGAAAACAGGTTCAATAGTAAGGGTCCATTATCTAACAAATGATGTGCTTTCAAAGCACATTAAAATCCTACAAATCTTAGCAGGACTGCTTTATTAGAGAACAGTTGCTTTGCTTCTGGAATCACTGTTTCAGAAGCAAAGAGTGTCTCATTTCACTTGCGATTTTATAATGAGACTCAAACCAACATTAAAGAGTGGCATATTTGTTTTCTGAAGGAAATTCCCCAGGCATGCCCAAAGCCAGGCTGGCTTCCTGTCTGTGCCATTGTTTGCATATTTTGTAAATATCACTTGAGTTTTTCTGTATCCTATCACAAACTCTCAATTTCCAGATGACCTCCCAAATCTACTGCACTGCAAATGCTGCTTTCTATCTTGAAAGACACAGTTTTTAGATTAAAAAAAAATTCTCTTCAACAAAGGTCACCTAAACACTATTCTTACAAAGGGGAGACATTTCTACTGTGTATTCTATCTCCATTTTGATTGCGGGCTGCCTGCTGCCTACTTTGCATTCTATTCTCTAAAAGGCTTATTAATGGGGTCTAGAGGGAGGCTGTCAGAAATGGCAGACCGAATCAAGGGATTTTCCTTCAACATCCAAATGACACACTGAAGCTAGAGAATTAAACAGATGACTAACCAGTGCCCTTTTGTCTGAAGATGAAGGTGGGTTTGCCAACTTGCAAAACCAATGACTGACATCTGGGTGGATTAAACCATCCTGCTATTGTACTGCTAGTTTATAATCACTACTGCTTTCTGGATCTCAAGTGCCTCAACAAAAGCCTTCTCAGTTCTTAGAGTCATGTTTGTAGAAACCCTCAGCTGAGCCTCTGCTGTAAACATTTATCCACCAAGAAGCAGTGCTCTGACACTAACCGAGAAGAAGCGCTGGCTTCTAGGTATTTAATTAAAACATTAAGGGAAAAAGCTTTCATGTCAACATTCACAAGTACTTTCCTATAGCTGAGGGTTGCTATAATTGAGTTTCCCTGTAAATGCATTCCTCCCCTCCCTAGCCTTCTCTGAGAACAGCAATAGCTTGAGGTTCACTTTGCCTCACGCTGTTAGTTGTGGCTTTGAGACTTTGCCCCATGCTGTCCCTTTCCTGATTCTCTCAATCTGGTTGTTAGCTTTAATTTCTAAAATCAAGATTGGATGGCAACAAGGGGCTTTAATGAAGAGTGAAAAAGTCATTTGTTAAACAGCATTAAGAATTCTTATTTGCACTGCTGTATAATGTGGTCAAGCCGAATGCTTTCTGCTTTTATGAATCATTCAATTTTCCTTGCCACATAATTAATGTTAATAAGAAGGCATTGTATAGGAGCTTAATTAATCATAATAGATGCTGACTCTAGTGTAGGTTCCTAGGGTGCCACCACTTTCATTTTAAGGTACTGTGAGTACCACGTATTATAAGAAAGGATGGAGAATGAATTACATATGGTCATTTGATTGTTGACCAAGTTCACACAATGGAAGTACTTGGTTTCCCCTTAAAAGTTGCATTTTTCAGCAAAAAGACAGTAAAAGAGATATCTAGTAATGCCATATTAGTGAGCCTTTCTGAAGAGTATCATTTCTAAAAGAACATTTTTAAGGTACTCTGCACCTTGGACCATTGAATGTAATAAAGGGAGATTGCCCATGCAATCCTCTTCAATGCATCAAGTCAATTGAGAGGAGCTTTATTCCCCTTTCATAAAATGTAAAGGTACAGCCTTCACAAAACATCTTAAACCAATCAAGATGGCAGCAGCCAAGTGTTTCAGGGAAGACGCAAAGTGGTGATAGCATCTCTGTTAAACTCATGTTTTATATTCAAAAGTGAGTCATTTTTAGGATTCAACATACTTTCTTTAAAGATGACATAGCTACCTCTTTTGCTTCAAATTGATAATTTAGAATAGTGAAATTTACTTTACATGAACAAGTTAGCATTTCAGTTCAACAAGTACTCATCGAGGATATGGTAAGTTGGTACCATTGTCCTAAAAAGTAGAAATACATAATAATGTAAATGTAAAGATGCTGATGCTGAAGCAGACAAATGTTTGTCATTAATAGGGCTGTACAAGTGATAGAAACATCGACCCCATGGACTGTAGCCTACCAGGCTTCTCTGTCCATGGGATTTCCAGGCAATAGTACTAGAGTGGATTGCCATTTCCTTCTCCAGGGGATCTTCCGGACCCAGGGATTGAACCCAGGTTTCCCGCATTGTAGACAGACGCTTTACCATCTGAGCCACCAGGGAAGTCAATAATGTAAATAGACACAAAAATACCACATGATGGCCAATTTGTGGGAATTATTTTTCCTTGAAAAATATTTTAAAAAGAACAAATAAAATGTAGGCTATGTGTATGTGCTAAATTTTAAGCAGTGTAGATGATAAACTAGCATAATATTACAGCAGGGGAAACGTGGGTAGAATAGCATGCCAGGCTATGTTCCCCTTCTGCAATCCTTCTAGCTCATGCAACAAGTCCTAGATCCATTCAAAACTCAAACAAGTAAGAATCAAGTCCACTTTTGCTATAGTCACACTCTGATGGGTTCCTTAATATTTTCTTTTGCATCTGAGTCCCTGCCTTGATGAACTGCCATTTACTTGACTTCTGAAATTTCGTTCCTACCATACTTTCTTCAGTCTTGCCTTTAATCTTGTCCTTAAGGCATACATGTTTCTATCACTTGTACAGCCCTATTAATGGCAAACACTTGTCTGCTTCAGCATCAGCATCTTTTCAAGATTCTTGTCTGTTTTCTCACGATGCTGAACTCTGAACTCCTTTCAATCTGAACGTCTATCATTGCTTGTAAATGCCATTTCCTGTTTGTGTCAAATTTATCTGACTTACTACCAATAAAAATCTGTAATGAGTATGACCAACTCCCCACAGTACATGTTTGTTCTGGCCATTATACTATCAACTTACTATCAACTCACAGTCAATCTGTAGTATATTTCCTCTAATATATTATCACTCAGTGTTTTCCCTCTAAGACAGGACATGAGAAAGAACCACTTGGAATAAAGGAAGTTTCAGTGAGATGCCCTCATTTAACATTATTCTGTTTTTATCTCCAAGAAAGTAGATTTCCCTTTGGCTTATCCACTTGAACACCAGTCTCTGTCTAATAACCACCATTCCTGACATCTGTCTCATCATCTAGTTTATCATCTATGCTACTTATTTTTTGGTCATTAAACTACCTTTTTGAATTTCAGTACAATTCAACAAACACTGGATGCCTACCACTCACAGACACTGTGCTAAGTATGGGAAATACAAAGTTTTTGAGTCTGCAAAAGTTGCCGTCTAATGAATTCACCTCAAAGCTGAAATTAACTCACTTTCTATCCTCTTGATCTCAGCAACCACTTTGGCTCTCCCTACTGGTAGCAAATGGCCACCTTCACTGGTAAATAACCACACATGTTTCAACTTTCAGGAAGGCAATTGCTGACAACTGTCTTGAGTATTTCCAGGACTAATTCCCTGAACTGGAGCTTGAAAGATTCATTTTAACCTAGCAGTGGGTGTGATATTTAGTGATATAAAAATGATACAAAAGCTAAATACAGCATAATACTTACCCAACTTAATTTTTCTTTTCTATACGAAGCAGGATTGTTCATCCCATAGGTACCTGACTGAAGTAATATATGGGAGCCAAGTCTAGCGTGTTATTCTTCTCTCCTATATATATATCCTGGCTTGTAACTACATCTGACCAGGAAGGACATTTTTTTCTAATTTACCTAAAAATAATTTTTTCCTTATTTGTCCAAAGGGGCATAAAAGCAAGCTCCACATTGAGCCTAATGACTACTATTTAAATCTTTAGTATTCTTAACAATCAAAATTCTCAAAAAAGTTTATGATACTTACTGTATCCATTTTTTCACTTCCCATTTATTATAACCCACTCCACTCTGGGTTTTATACCATTCATTTGACCTTTTCCCAAGACGCATCACCAACTTTTTGTGTTTCAATATTTAATAAACACTTTTCTATGTGCACCTAACTTAAGATCCTTAGTAATGGGCACAGTTGGTCATTCTCTTTAACAAAACAAAAAAACGTCTTCTCTCTAATCTTCTGGGAGATAGGATTTTCCTGGTTTTCCTTCTACTTCCCTGACTACTCTTTCTGTCTCCTTACTGGCTATTTTCCCTCTGTTTATCTTCAAAATGTTTACTTATTGAACATCTCAGGTGCTCTTCTTTTCACGATTTACACATACTCCTCTGGTAATAACATCCTGTGGCTTTTAAGCATCATCTATATTTTCCCAGTTTATATTCCAAATTTATAATCATAGTTGTAGAGCATCAAATTTAACCTTATAACTCTAGTTATAAAGCTCCAGATTTATATCTCTAAGCAAGGCCTCTCTGAGTTCCACTCTCTCATCTTCAGCTGATTGGGGATATGGCAAAAGATGGTTTCTGTCTTCATGGTTGCTAGCACCATAACCCAGAAGAGACTTTACACTTCCTCTGTGCTGACACAATGTTAGTGTCAGGCACTCAGTCGTATCCAATTCTTTGTGACCCTATGGACTGTAGCACTCCAGGCTTCTCTGTCCATGTAATTCTCCAGGCAAGAATACTGGAGTGGGTTGCCATTTCCTTTTCCACGGAATCATCCCCATCCATGGATTGAACCCAGGTCTCCTGCGTTGCAGACAGATTCTTTACCACCTGAGCCACAATGTAAGGTTCCAAAAAGATCAGCAATAAACTTTTACAGAAACCAAGGAGGCGTATGACAGATATTTGAATACATCAATATTAAAATATTGATACGTCACCCAGATATGTACTTTATTACTCAGCCAATCATTGAGTGATTTTTTTTTTTACAAAGAAGCTTTGAGTATAGTTAACATTCTACCTATAACTACTTTTCTTTTTTTTTTTAATTTTATTTTATTTTTAAACTTTACAATATTGTATTGGTTTTGCCAAATATCAAAATGAATCTGCCACAGAAGGTCCAAAATATCAGAGACAGTTTGTTATCCACATTTATGCTGTCTATATTCTCTACAATACCTGTAATAATGGTTCTCAACTGTTATTGAAAATTAAAAATTCTGTTAAGTGTTAAAAAAATTTCAGGGCCTGATACCACTCCATAAACTCTGATGTGATATTAGTATATATATGAACTGGCACTCAAGAATCTCTATTTTTAAAGTTTCCTCCTCAGTATCAACTGACAGATGAATGAATTATGAAAATAATGAAGTATTATTTTGCTTTAAAAAAGAAGAAAATCTTGCTATTTGTGACAACATGAATGAGAATCCTGTGGACAGAGGAGCTTGGTGGGCTGCTGTCCATAGGGTCACACAGAGTCGGACATGACTGAAGCGACTTAGCATGCATGAATGCATTGGAGAAGGAAATGGCAACCCACTCCAGTATTCTTGCCTGGAGAATCCCAGGGACAGAGGAGCCTGTTGGGCTGTCGTCTATGGGGTCACACAGAGTCAGACACGACTGAAGTGACTTAGCAGCAGCAGCAGCAGAAGCAGTAGCAGCCAGGTGCTAGGGATGGAAGAAATGGGAAGATTGATTAAGGGGAACAAAGATTAAGTTACGCAAGATGAATAAGTTCTGGAGATCTAACATAATGTGACTGTAGTTTAAAATACATTTTATACTTGTAATGTAAGTACAGTTAAAAATACTATATTTCATACTTGCTAAAAGGGTGGATCTTAAATATTCTCACCACACACACACACACAAATAAATAAATAAATAAAGGAGATGCTAACAATGTGAGGCGATGGATATGTTAATTTACTAAATTATTCACTATATATATAGTGGAATAACCACTACAATAATCACCACATCTGGTTTCCTAGATGAATCAGATACATTCTGGGTTGCCAAGCTCTAGAGTATAACAGTCAACATTCAAAAACATTTGTTGAATAAAACATCCCATATATTTCAGTACTCTTGGTAAAAAAAAAAAAAAAAATGAAAAACACCTAATCACATTGTTAAGATTTAAAGAGCTGCCTTTCTTCTACAACACCAAATAAATAACTGTTGATGGACTTGGCAAGAGATCATAGACCTCAGTTCTATTTTGAAAAAAAAGAAAAGTCTAGAAAAGCCTTTGTGGATTTATTTCCAACAAATCTAAACAGGCACTGATTGCAATATCCACAATTAATAGCAGGTACACAACCATTTAATAGGAGACCAATTGATTTGGGGTCATTTTCATTTAGAAGCAGGCATAAATTAGCTTACATGATGTTGTGCCAGCAAATAAGGTTGTTATTTTGATCCAAAAGGTGATTAACTTTACCCTAGGAAAGCTTACCCTAAAAAAAAAGATTAAAATTCTTTGGATGGAAGAGAGGAAAAACTGTATTTTAATTCATTTACTTGATGTATTCATTCTTATAAAATATTTAACATAAATTTTGTAAACTTCTTAATAAGGTAGAGACAATTTCAGAAGACATGGGAATAATTTGATGGGAAAAAAGTTGATTTTTTTTCAGCTGCCTATGAACCCTGGCATTGTTAACTGTATTGCTTTCAACTCTAATTGTAGAGATCTATGTGAATTGCCTGCATTAAGTGATTTCTTTTTCATTCAATACTGACATACATCATCTCTCTTGAAGAATTAATTAACCCAAAAAGGTACAGATGGAAAAGAACCCACCATAGTTTACATGTGTAATGTAATTCCCTAGGATGTAATTTTGCACCAGAAAACAGATAATTTCTCTATTATTATGATCATTTTAATAGCTAAAAAGAAGTAATGATTTGTTTTTAATCTTATTTGGAAGACAACTCTCTAGGACTTACAAAACTCTGTAGTTTGCCAAATATCATCCCATTTTCCTAGGTATACAATAAATGCTTTGCTATTGCTAACCTTATTGTTCTCAGTAATTGAAATAGGTCCTAGTGTGGCAAACAGAATGCAAAGACAAGAAGAACTTCTGAGCATTCCTTCGACTGCCACAGCCAGACTGTGAGGGTATGAAAGCCCATTGCCCCACTGCATCCAGGGGAAATTATAGATTTTCTCTCTAGACTACTCAGAACTCTGGTGCTGCCAAAAACAAAAACAGCTACTTCGAACAAAAGGTACATGAAGGTATTTTTATTATCCTGCCCTTCACAATGTCTGAAATATATTTATTGTAGGAGTAAAAAGTCTAAATTTATTATTTTAAATTTTACTCTCTGGGTTTTTTGTCCCTTTCCTTTCATGTCTACTGTTCAGTTATCATGATTTCTTCACCTGAAATTATATTTGAATTAAAAAAAAAATGTTATGGCTAATAGATTAAATTGGTCAATAAAGACAGAGATGCACCAACATATATCAAAATGCATTTAAAAATATGTCATTATCCAGTTACATATGCATGCATATACATACATATATACTTACATACACACACACACACACACACACACACACACACACTCATGCTGTGCAAGAGCCCCAAAATGTTCAAATTATTTGTATCTTTCAGCATCATACTTTCCTTGATTGTGTCTTCTAATAACCTTTAGTGTCAACGATTTGATTCCAGTCATATATCTGATTTGTTAAAATAGCTGTTGCTTTTCTAATATTTTCCTCTGAAAGAGGTTTTACTTTTAAGGTTAGGAAATATAACCCTGTGCCCACAATAAGTATAAAGGGCACACTGAAAAGCATATCTCAGTGGAAACCCCTCTGCCTAATAGGGACTGCCTAAATGTTTAATGACATTAGCTCCCTGCAAATGCCATTCATTTCCTGTATATGCAAATTTCCTTAATGTGCGCCCCCCATAACAGGTAGAATGTATAAAGTTAATGAAGCCATGTAATTATAATCACTATGGTGACTGCGGTCCCCTGAGAACAATAATGCGATAATATACATCAGTTTCGACTTTCTTTGGAAACAACAGCTTATAATATGAAAATAGTAAAATATTTTCATTATCTCCCTCTAACTCCTAAGGCAAAAGCAGGTACAAATAGATTATGCTCTTTATTAACTGAAAATAACATAAGAAGAGAAAGCAAAAATACAATGTTAGTAATTGTTTATTTTCAACTTTCAATGCCTTCATTTGCGTCATTTTAAAGCCTTTTTCCTATTTAATCAGGAAAGCACCAGGGTCCTGGCAGATTTTTTTTTTTTTAATCTTGATCTTGTTAATCCCAGAAAGACTACATAACCAGCATTTACTACTATTGTGCTAAGATGTCATGACTGATCATTGTAACCTGGGTAGCAAAGTCCTCAAATACTTATTAGTGCGGTGATAAGCCAGGGAGCAGCAGTGAAAAGAAGGTTGATTCTCAGGGATCCTTGCTGTGTAGATTTTTAAAATTATAATTATTTTGTGCTTTCTGAAAGCACAGGAAGCAAATAACACAGGCAAAAGTCTACAACTTCGTAAGCTTGTCCAGTTGTTAAGTCCATATTCAGCCAATGTGAAGATAATAATGAAGTATTTATTCTGCAGTGTTTATTATCTGAAAATAATAATAAAATGTTTATTCAGGAGGTTTTTTTTTGAAGTATTAGATACACTCATCCCTAACTTTCTCCCTATTATTTGACATCCCTGAGGATTTATTTCCCTAAATATCAAAGAAAGTGCAATTCCTGTTCTTCTATGTCACTCAGGAAAAGGGAATGTTATATTCCCCTATGAAGATATTGAATCAAACTGTCTACACCCAGAGCATCACAATGTTTATGAGTATAACCCACAGCTGCACTTTCCTTTAAACACCCATCAGTTAGTTCTACTTCCTTTTACTTTCACTCACTCACTCAAAATGGAGGGCCTTTCTTAATCAAGCATTTTCAAGAATTTGGGTGAGAGTTTGTGGCACACAAATATATGTATTGAGAATTTCGTGTCCCTAAAATAGCTGAGAAATACAATCTGCTGCAAAATGAAATCTTTTTTATTCGGCTTTATGCAATTACATGTTTTAAAAATTAACCACTTGAAACTGTTTTGAGAACAGTGATTTTCTTAATCTTCCAAATGAAATTCAATACAATTCATTAGAAATGGAACTAGTTATAGTTAAGCACTGAAAACAATGTATAAGTTCGTTGTTGTTTTAGTTTAATGAGCTATCTCTTAGAGCAATTTTAGGTTCACTACCGAATTTTGCAGGAAGTACAGCAAGCTCCCGTGTACTTCCTGTCACTACACATGTACAACCTCCCAAAGACTATTAACATCCCACACCATAGTGGTACACTTGTTACAATCAAAAAATGTACCTTAACACATCTTTAGTATCCAATGCCTAAAATTTTGGAGAAGGCCATGGCACCCCACTCCAGTACTCTTGCCTGGAAAATCCCATGGACGCAGGAGCCTGGTAGGCTGCAGTCCATGTGGTCGCTGAGAGTCAGACACGACTGAGGGACTTCACTTTCACTCTTCACTTTCATGCATTGGAGAAGGAAATGGCAACCCACTCCAGTGTTCTTGCCTGGAGAATCCCAGGAACGGGGGAGCCTGGTGGGCTGCTGTCTGTGGGGTCGCACAGAGTCGGACACGACTGAAGCGACTTAGCAGCAGCGACAGCAGCAGCAGCAGCAGCCGCCTAAAATTTATGTTACAGTCCATACATACTTTACAGTACACACATACTATACGGTTCATGGCATTCTCCAGGCCAGAATACTCGAACAGGTAGCCTTTCCCTTCTCAAGGGGATCTTCCCAACCCAGGGATCAAACCAGGTCTCCCACATTGCAGGTAAATTCTTTACCAGCTGAGCTACAAGGGAAGCCCCCCAAAATTTACATTAGGGTTGTACATGTATGATGTACATTCTTTTGGTTTTGGTAAATGTACAGTAACATGTATATGTCATTGTATTATTATGCAGATTAGTTTCACTGCCCAAAATACCCTTTTTATTCCACCTATTCATCCCTCTTTCCTCCTAACACCTGGCAACCCCTGATCTTTTTGCTGTCTCCATAGTTTTGCCTTTTCTGGAATATCATACTTGGAATTACACAGTGTGCAGCCTTTTTGGATTGGCTTCTTTCTTAGTAATACGCATAAGTTTCCTCCATGTCTTTTTATGGCTTATTTCTTTCTAAGCACTGAATAATATTCCATTGTTTGGATATATCACAGTTTATCTATTAATTGACCTACTGAAAGGTTTTTTCATTGCTCCAAGTTTGGCAATTATGAGTAAAGCTGTTATAAAAATCTGTGTGAAGGGTTTTGTATGAACATAATTTTTCTGTTTGGTTGTCTGAGTACCAAGGAACAAACAATGTATATTTTGACTTGACCAGTACAGTTTTGTGATGGTAAGCTCTCATAAATTGGCAGAACAATAGACTTGGGTGATGGAAAGTGTGGATTTAGGCCAAAAATCTAAAAAAATAAACCTGTAAAACTTGCTGTTTGGCTAATTCACTAATTATTCAAAGAAAATATATGGAAAATATTTAAAAAATATTTTCTACAGTGATGGTGCTTAGACATGCAATTAACACATTTATTTGAAGAGTCTGTAAAATATTCGGGTGGAAAGTAAATACAAACTACCTTTGAATTATGATGAAATTTTGCCTGAAGTTTAAAAATAAACTAACTAAAGAATACAAGACATTTTATATTAAGCTAGTCAATTCAATATGATATCCTTTCTGAACAGTGATGCTAAAGGAAGCACATGTATATATCATGCCATTTATTTGTAATTTGAACTTTGAAATTTAGAGAAATCCCTTGGGTGGTTTTTGCTTGACCCTAATACTAGATGGCTGTTGTGTTTATACAATTGACAAAAAGCAATGAAATGGTGTTCAACATCATCAGGCATGTATTTGATGTTTCTAAGACCTCTCCATCTCTTTTGTTCAAAACCTACTCTAATCAGTTTTTGCCTCCAAATTTCTGTCCGATCTGTTCTTGTCAATGTCACAAGTAACCTCCACCTTACTAAATATGATGTTGATTTCTCAGTTTTCATTCTATTTCATCTATCTGCTGCATGTTAAAGAGTTATTCACTTATATAATAATGTTTACTTCCTTTTAGGACAACACACTTTCTTAGCTTTCCTTCTAGCAACACTTTACTACTCCTTCTCAGAATTCTTGGCAAGAATCCTCCTCATCTACCTCATATTTTTGTGATGGTGTAGCACAGGGATGTCTTTGGTCATCTTTTATATTTGCACTCATTATCCTGGTGATGTCTTCCTGTCCCAAGCTTTCATTTACTGTATACATGCTAGTCATTCCCAGTTTTATATCTCTAACCCAGACTTCTCTTCTGAACCTTAAAATATTTATTGAATTAATAGGAGTGTGTTCTTCAAGCAGTCATTATTTGTAGAGTAGTCATGAAAAGCTTTAAAGAGAGCTTTAAAAGCTTTAACACTTATACCAATTCAAATTCTTCAGTTACAAGTAACTAAAAAGCAGCCTCAAACTGATAGAAATGTCTTCATTACCAAGGTGAGCTATATGCAGTAATCCACATTTATTAGTCCTTACTAGCATCTAACACAGGGGAAAAGTTTATCTCTTTCTCAACTTTCTGACCAGAAGAACCAGACTTCTTTCTGAGTATGTCATCTTGAATCATGTGCTTATCGCTAACACAATTGCTGTAGAAACTGTGTCATAATCAGTAGTATTCCAATTAGAGTCCACACCTAGCATAAAGGCTGAGAGTTTCATAAATAATACCACACCAAAAGTAAAGGAATAGCTTGAAGCTGAAAGTGTTTACGTTTTGAAGGAATGGTTAATAATCAGTGTAGCTGGAGCATAAATTGCATGGACGTTTTTCTGGTAGGCAATGAAGTTGAAAATATTGTTTATTTAGGACTAGAATGGAAAGGAACAAAAGCATATTATTTGGAAAAATCAAGTTAATATATCCTAAGAATCGCCCCTTTGTTTTTCATGGAACTCAAAGTCACTAGACTTAATGATGTGAAGATTAAACATTCTATGATGTCACATCAAGTTGACATGTGTGCTAACATTGGTTTGTTAAAGACTATTGGGCTTGTAATAATTACTTAAGCAAGGTTTTAAGTCCATTAAGTATACATGCTTAAATGTTTTGAAGTTTTGACATTTTAAAATAATTATTTAACCCATTAAATTCTGATTGAATAAAATTTAAGTAAAATATTATACTGGGAGTTACAAAGGCCTTTGCTGCTGCTGCTGCTAAGTCGCTTCAGTTGTGTCCGACTCTGTGAGACCCCATGGATGGCAGCCCACCAGGCTCCTCTGTCCACAGGATTCTCTAGGCAAGAATACTGGAGTGGGTTGCCATTTCCTTCTCCAATAAAGGCCTTTGGAACCTTGCTATTCTCAAAAAATTAGAGATCCTATTTATTAGTATTTCATGAGCCAATATTTCCATGAGGCAGTAGTGACAATGTGTTAATAATAGAATTAAGACTGAAGTTTTGCATTATATTTGAAACTTTCAATAAAAGTTGCAAAGTACTATAGGTTGGTTTTTAGCAAACTGGAAATTATCGTGATACTTGCCAAGACTATACTAGCATTGAACTGGATATCATCCACTTATGGATAAAATAAATGGTCAAAAAGCTTGCATTTTCACTAAACCTGAACCATAAGAGAAATACTCCAAATGCCAGCAATAACATTATATTATTATAGTATTAGTAATTATGCATTGTTTGAATGACAAACACTTGTTATTCATTATTTCCTATTCAAAAGGGCTGCTATAAATTTGACTCCAGCATCTTGTGTCATCATCCTCCATTAAAAGGAAATCCAAAAAAAAAGGAAATCCATAAGTATGTCTAGAATTCAATTTATACTTTGACCCTTTCCTCTTTATTTCCTGTTTCCTCAATGCAGCTACAATTACAGATAGTGATAGCTACAAGCATACCTCAAACATGATGTGTGCTGGAAAAAAAAAAAAAAAGCAAAAAGTAAAACCTCCTCATTGTTTCAGGTCTCTGGGGTTTGGTTGAGTCACATTTGTAATTGAAGAGGCTGAATTATATCCAGACAGCCAAGCCACATGAATCACCTCTCAATAATTGATAAAACATTCTGACTCTATACTTTCTTTATTATAGTCATTCAGTGTTAAACCATTGCTGTAAATTTCATCATAGGATCTCTCATTCCTCGTATATGATTATGTAGGAAGTAGCTCTGAGATTCCCCTGTCAAATTTATCTCTGAGTAAGTGCTCCTACTCTATTCTATTTCAATGTATGACTCCCCAACCACTTAATGCATTTCAATAAAAATATTTATTTTACTATCTCAATAGCAGACTAGCTCTATGATGTTTCTGCCTGTTCACAATCTGAATAGCATTGAAAACACTATAACCTTACTACTTGCCATTTACAAGCTAACTATCATTTGCACAATAGCACTATGACATGATAAAATTGGTTTTTGTAAAATTGTTAGACACCAGAGAGCAAGCTAATATTTTCTGGGATAGGGATTGGCTTGTTCTCTGGAATGGAGTATATTGAGAGTTAAATGACCAAGAACTACTTGGAAAGACAATTCCCTGACTCGACTTTCTGCCTTCTTGAAGGGGAGGATCAGGTGCACAATTTGGAAGAATTATCAACTAAAAAAATCCAGTAAATATAAATTCAAATTTTATATGTAGACGCCAACTAAAAGTACAGGAGAAAACACTGAAGTTGCATGAAAATTTAGTTATTTCTATATTTCAGTTGCCCAATAAAGCTTTTAGCTGGGTTTTAAAAAGTTAACCAAAATACTTGGCTTTGTTTCCTTCCTCCCTGCTACCCTTTGCTCATTCTTCCCTCCTTCCCTGCTTCCCTTCCCTTCCCTATTCTCTTCCTTCTTTGATTATCATGATATTAGAAAGTCAGTTCAGTTGCTCAGTCATGTCCGACGTTTTGTGACCCCATTGACTGAAGCATGCCAGGCTTCACTGTCCATCACCAACTCCTAGAGTTTGCTCAAACTCATGTCCATTGAGTCGGTGATGCCATCCAACCATCTCACCCTCTGTTGTCCCCTTCTCCTTCTGCTTTCAATCTTTCCCAGCATCAAGATCTTTTCCAATGAGTCAGTTATTCACATCAGGTGAGCAAAGTATTGGAGCTTCAGCTTCAGCATCAGTCATTCCAAAGACTGAATGAATTCCAAATGAATCCAAATGAATTCCAAAACACTCAGGGCTGATTTCCTTTAGGATTGACTGGTTTGATCTCCTTGCAGTCCAAGGGACTCTCAAGAGTCTTCTCCAACATCACAGTTCAAAAGCATCAATTCTTTGGCACTCAGCTTTCTTTATAGTCCAACTCTCACATCCATACATGACTACTGGAAAAACCATAGCTTTGACTAGATGCACCTTTGTTGGCAAAGTAATGCCAAGGTATTAGAAAAGTCAGTAACAAAGCTCAAGTACTTTATTTTTCAAGGTAAAACTTATGTTTTGTATTTAAAATATATAGAATATGTTAATTTCACTTTGTTACTTACCATCCATTTGTCAAAATCCTACCAGATCTATTCTAAAATGTAGAATTTAGGTTAATTTTAAAATTAACATATTTTCATGGGAAAATCAGAACAGAAAATAAACAGCTTGCTACCTATGCCAAGAAATTTTCCAGCAATGTCTTGGGCAGAATTAATTTATTTTTCCTGTGAAATTCCACCACCCAATCTTAGAACTCTTTTATGACCCTCTTTAAATTCAACTCACATAATCATCATGTAAATTTCTATCTACTATTCTTGACTGCAGTCTAAGGCCATGTCTTGGTAGACACTGATGGCCCACAGTCCTTACCTCAAATTCTGATTTTAAAAAGAATGAAATGGGTTTATACATCCCTTAAAATAATTTAAAATTATGCCTTCAACGTTACAGAAATAGTCCCCTAAAAATATCAGAGTGAGAAGTTGGAAAGGAAAAACCCTCTTCCAAATCACTGTATAATAGTGTGAACAAGAAAACAAGGCTAATTAACCAAGAAAAAAAGTGATGTCAGGGGAATGTGTAATTTCCTTGGTTCTGTCTTGCCACAGCAAAAATTTGAAGTGATGGACAGACCAGTGTTACAGCTTGGTGTTACAGCTCAGTTACAGCTCAGCTTTATTTGGCAAGCAAAGGAAAATAGATCCACTAGGCATGAGGGTGGGCCGGCCCAAAAAAAGTGAAGAGACTCAATTTTGGCTCCCTTTTTTAGATGCTTTTTCTCCTCCTCCTGAGCCTGCTCTCTGTAAATTGGGCTAAACAGGAGAGCTGTTTGCTTCACCTGAGGTTCTCACTCTGATCCTCAGACCTTCCTTTGTTCTATTTTCACGGCCTTTTTCCTTTCCTGGTCTTTTAGCCACTGCCATTCTGGACTCCTTTTTTCCTATTCTAACTAACTAGCATTCCCCACTTCTATCCCCACTGGATAGAAGGTCCAGTTCTTTGGGAGTAGGGGTGTTGCTGTCTCTCTGACTAACTTCCTGCTGAACTGGGACAGCAAGGGTCATTGGGCCTCCCCCTCTTGCTAGTCTCAAGCTTCAGAGTCCTTACAGAGGTGTCCATCTAAGGGTGAGTGATATATTCCGTGGTTGGCTGTAGTTTTATATATCCTTGTTGAACTGACACTGCGTGTTGTAGTTTATTGACCTGGGCAGATACAAAATGGGGTAGACACTTGATAATACAAGGGGTAATCATAAGCAGCATCAATATGGTGATACAGGGATTAATAGGGACATTAGCCAACTCCAAATTCCCCCTTGCCAGGAGAAGGATCTCCAAAGAGAGATTGTAGCCACCAGGAGAACTCTCCAGCTCGTTCTTTGAGATCCTGTAGGATCTGAATGTTTTTCCTGAGGACTGTGAGATTTGCTTTAACTTAGCTGGAGGTATTTACCCAGAAGCAACATGACTCATTCAAGATAGCTCAAGTCCCTCCTTATTCAGGGATCAGGAGATTTATCACCTGTCTATTTTGGAGTACAACTCCTGCCAAGGTGTGTTGGCTCTTTAGAGCTATATTGAGAAATCTTATCCCAAGAAACTTAATTTTGGGGGTATTCATTAGAATGGCACTCATTTGTATTCCTGAATAGGTATCTGAAATCTCCCAGGGGCTCACAGGTGTATTGAGTGTTCTCTTCTGTTTTCTTCCATAGCTTGACTTGTGAGTAGTGAATCCAGGAGTCCTATACCTTGACTGCTGTGGGGGTAGAAAGTATTACAGAGTAGGGCCCCTTTCATGTGGGCTGGAGTTGAGCCTTTGGGGACCCATCTTTCCAGACTTTAATTAGGACTTGAGTCCCTGGAGCATATAGTGGTGGCTCTTTAGAATCTTGTGGGTCCTGGTTGATACCCCACAGCATGTATCTTCCTGGAATTGCCCAATGGCCATGGTATAAGACTGGAGAGTCTGAGCCTCTGGATCTAGGAGGAGGTCATTGACGTGAACAAAAGGTCTTCCATATAGCATCTCATAATGACTAAGACCAATCTGTTCCTTAGGGACAATAAGGGTGTGGAGGAGAGCTGTTGGTAAAGCCTTCTTCCATCCCAGGGAGGTCTCCTGGGTTATCATTTTATCACTGGTTTTAAGAATTGTTTGGCTCTTTCTACTTTTCCTGAAGACTGAGGGCCCCAGGCACAAAGGAGATAATAAATAATGCCCAACACTTTAGAGACCCCTTGAGTGACCTTAGAAGTAAATGATGTCCCATTGTCACTATGTATGACCTGGGCAGACCAATGATTTCATGGAACAGGTTTTTTTTTACCACTTCCTCAGCCTTCTCATTCCAAGTGGGAAAGGCTTCAATCCATCCTGTGAATGTGTCTATCATGACTAATAGGTATATATACCCTTGAGGAACTCTCATCTGGGTGAAATCCATCTACCAGGCCTCTCCTGGGTAGGTCCCATGTCATTGGATGCACTGGGCCAGCTGGGGTCCTTGAGCTCCTTGGGGGTTGTTTGATTGGCAAGCAGAACAAGAGGAGCTGCTAAGTCACTTCAGTCGTGTCCAACTCTGTGCGACCCCATAGACAGAAGCCCACCAGGCTCCCCTGTCCCTGGGATTCTCCAGGCAAGAACACTGGAGTGGATTGCCATTTCCTTCTCTGAGCAAGAGGAGACCACTTGCTTTAAAGTCGTTTGGAGACCTGTTCTTCTGAAGGACCTTTGGCGGGCCTTCTTTCCTGAATGAGTGGTGGGATGTAAGGAGTTAATCAACTTCCATTGGAGGTTCCCAGGCAGAAAAAGGAGTTTCTCTTTTTGAAAGCAGCCCATATGATCTTCTTGAAAGCCCTCACTCTTAGCTTTAAGAGCCTCACCTTCAGTAAATGAAGAAGTTTCTGGCAAATTAGTCTGTGGAACTAAGGTGGCAACCCCTATTAGGTCCTTGTTCTATAATGCTGCTCTCATAGCTGCCTGAATGGCTGCTTGTGCCCTCGTGCCATTTCCGTGCTCCATTTTTGGTGTTGTTTATGATGGGAGACTGAAATCCCAGTGGGCAGATGGACTGCCTCCAAGAGCCTAAGGATTAGATCACCATATTTGATTGGGGGCCATCTTTCAAGTGGCCTCTTTCTTTCCAAATAGCCGCATGTGCATGTAGAACCAGAAAACCATACTTGGAGTCAGCGTAAATGGATACTCTTTTTCCTTTTCCCAGCTCTAAAGCTTGAGTCAGGGCTATGAGGTCAGCCAATTGGGCTGAAGTGCCCGATGCCAAAGGTTTAGCCTCTACTGCCTATCTGGCTCTTCTTTTTCCATCCAAGACAAAGCTGGTTCCATCAGTGTACTAGATTTCCTCAGGATTGGTCAGAAGATCTTCTGACAATCCCTCTCAGGGTTTTGACCAGTGGTCTAAGGTCTCTAAGCATGACTGAAAGGGGAGAGCCCTCGGGATTATACAGGAGGGTACCTGGTAAGAACCTCACAAGAGGATATAGTGAGGCCTGGATTTTCCATCAGCACCACTTGATATCTGAGAATCCTTTGATCAGACATCCATAGATGGCCTCTCCCATTTAGGAGTTGTTTCACTTGGTGGCTGGTAAAAATAGTTAGTTTGCCCCCAGAAGAGAGTTTTAACGCTTCTATCAGGACTGCAATAGCTGCAAGATTTCAAAGGTCAGGAGGCCAGCCTCAGGCAGTTAGGTCGAACTTCTTGAATAAGTAAGCTACAGGCTGGGGCTCAACTTTTGAGTTAAAAGTCCCAATCATTGAGTTAACATTTCCAAGGCTATTCCTTCCTTTTTGTGGATATAAAGTTGGAATGCTTTTTTTGGGTCTGGCAACCACAAGTTAAGGCTTGTTTTAGTGTAGACTCTGCCTTCTTTTGAGGAGTTCCTCACATCAATGAGACTGAATGATCTTGTCCCTTTAAGCTTTCATATAAGGGCTGGACAATTAGGCTACAGCTGCGTATCCAGATTCTACAGTGCCCAGTTAGCCCCAGGAAAGCTCGCAATTCTTTTTGAGTTGAGGGAGAGGGTAACTGGAGGATTCCTTGTACCTGATCAGAGGACAGCCTCCTGGACCCGTGTGTAATCTGAACTCCCAGGTAAGTGACCTTTGTCTCAACCATTTGTGCCTTAGCACGAGAGACCTTATATCTCCTCTCTGCCAAAAAGTTTAGAACCTGAATTGCATGTTGTTGGGCATTTTTCTCACCTGGAGAGCAGGTTAGTAGGTCATTTATGTGTTGGAATATTTTCTCATTAGGTCCCAAGTCCAGACCTAGGAGATCCCGGCTAAGAGCCTGTCCAAACAGGTGGGGGCTATCTCTGAACCCTTGAGGTAATACTGACCAAGTCATCTGTTGGTGTTTTTCTCCTGGAGCCTCCCACTTGAAGGCAAAAAAATGTTGGGATTCTTTAGAAAGTGGTATGCAAAACAATGCATTTTTGAGATCCAAGACTGTGTAAACCACTTGGCACTGGGTGGGATTTCTCCCAAGTTTACATAGGGATAGGGTACTGTAGGAGAAGGCACTGGCACCCCACTCCAGTACTCTTGCCTGGAAAATCCCATGAACAGAGGAGTCTAGTGGGCTGCAGTCCATGGAGTCGCTAAGAGTTGTGTCACTTTCCCTTTTCCCTTTCATGCATTGGAGAAGGAAATGGCAACCCACTCCAGTGTTATTGCCTGGAGAATCCCAGGGACGGAGGAGCCTGGTGGGCTGCCGTTGTGGGGTCGCACAGAGTCGGAAACAACTGAAGCGACTTAGCAGCAGCAGCAGGGTACTGTGGGATGGAGGGGGACTACAATTTCATTTATGATCCGGAGATCTTGAACCATTCACCAGGTTCTGTCCTTTTTCTTTACGGGGAGGATCAGGGTGTTATATGGTGAACTGGGGGAGACCAATAGCCCACAGGCAAGGAATTTATTTATTAGAGGCTGTAGCCCTTCCCAAGCTTCTCTTCTGAGGGGGGTATTGTTTCCAGTTTGGAAACTGAGAGGACAGTGATGACAGGTTCAGCTTGGTGGGCTCATCCAGGAGTCCCCTGGTCCCACACCTGGGGGTTAGTTTTGTCCTCCCATAGTTTTTCGTCCCTCTCTATTGGAGAGGGTGTAATGGGTTCCTCAGTAGTAACCAGAAGCTGTAGGGCTCTAGGGGATGAAAAGCTTCCCATCACAAGGGTGGTCCCCAGTTTAGTGAGTATATCTCTTCCCAATAAGGGAGTAGGATGCTCACGGACCACCGAGAACTGGTGGGAAAATATGTGTCCATCCCAGTAACAAGTAAGTGCTTGGGTGAATCCTTTAGTAATTGTTTTTCCTGTAGCACACAAAATGCTACAGGTTTGGGAGGGGAAGTCTCTGGACTAGGAGGTCAGGACAGAGTAGGTAGCCCCTGTGTCAAACAATAAATTATTGGACCTACCTGCCACATCCAGTTGCACCGTTGGCTCCAGCCTCATGATGGTTATCTGTGACAGGTAGACTAGCTGGAGCCGGCCACTTCAGACCTGTTGAACTACCTTGAGGTAAGTCTTGGCACTTGATCTTGAGGCTCTTGGGTCCTGACAGCAGAGTGCCACCCAATGTCCTAATTTACAGCATCTGCAGCAAGCCATTTTAGGAGACTTGTCATGCTTTGAACACTTCGTGGCCCAATATCCCACCTGTCTACAGATGAGGCATTTGCGTCATGCCTTGTCTTTTAAGGACTCAGGGTTTACCATAGGGCTTCCCTGGAGGGTGGCCAGCATCTGAACATGCCTTGTCTCTTTCCTTTTCTCCCTTTCCTGGGACTTGGCCTACCTCTCCTGTTCTCTGTTATAAAAGGGATTGGTGGCTGCCTGGACCATCTCATCTAAAGAGGAAGCAGGGTCCTGCTGCTATAGCTGTTGTAACTTTATCCTGATATCTAATGTGCATTGGAACAGGAATTTGTCCTTTAAAATCACCTGTCCCTTATAAGAGTCTAAGTCCAGATTGGTAAACTTTTGGAGGCCTCTTTTAGACTTTCCAGAAAGGCAGTGGGGTTCTCATGGGGCTCCGGAGTTATTGCTGAGACCCAGGCACAGCCAATTACTTTTTGCTGGGCTGACTTTAGTCCTACCTTTACACAGATCAGAAAATGATCCCTTTCCTAGATGTGCTCAGGATGATTATAATTCCAATTAGGATCTGAGGAGGGGACCGCAGTTTCCACCACTGGGTATATATGGCTTGGCATGTGAAGCCCTGTAGCATACCTTCTGGCCTCCTTTAAGACACTAGCATACTCAGGATCAGATAAAGTTTGACTGAATATGACCATGATGTCCTTCCACGTCAAGTCAAAGGCTAAGGTAATGTGTTGGAATGTATCGATATATTGGCCTGGGTCATCTGTATAGCTTCCCAGGTCTTGTTTGATCTGTCTTAGTTCTAAGCAGGAGGAGGGCTTACAGACCTGAATTGGTCCGAATTCTCCTCTAGTTTCCACTAAGGGACATACTCGAGTTGGCTTTTGGGGAGGAGGTGCTCCCGGATATGGGGGAATGTTTGGATACAAGAAAGGAGCACCAGGCAACTCAGGAGCCATGGGAGCTGAGCCTTCATGGGGCCTTCCTTCTCTTGGTTGGCTGTGCCTAACAGCATTTGCCTAGTAGGCTCACTTTTAGGGCATACAACAATCCCATACTTAAGACAGAGTTCCTTCATATCTCTTAGTTGGAAGAAATTTTGGACACAAGGGATCTCTGTCCATTTCCGTTGTCTTTTGCAGAATAAATCTAGCTTCAAGATGGTATTTTAATTTATACTCCCATCCTAAGGCCAGTGTTCCTTATCCCCCAGAGGATACCATGGCCACACAGTGGCACAAAAGAATTATAAGCCACTTCTCCTTAGAATCAGAGGATCAAACTGCTTCCAGTTATGAAGGATGCATCTCAAGGGTGTCTGTCAGGAAGTAGATTGGTTATTTCCCATCTGAAACACAGTGATGACTAATAGGCCTCCTTCAATTTCCATGGGTGGACTCCCTTAAGGGTGAGTCTTTCTGAAGCTTATCCTACCCAGTACTGTTGCAACTTGAGAACCAGGCATTCCCAGGTCAGGGTACAGATCCCCAACCAGGCTGAGGCATGACAGCCTCCTGGAGATCTAATCTCAGGGCAGGCCAAGGCAGACTAGCCTCACAAGAATTGGGTCCCTGGGCAGGTCGAGGCATATAGACCTCCTGGTTCCCCAGACTGGAGTTGGGGATCTCCACGATCTCCAAAATGACCAGTTCTGGGTAGGATTAAGGGGTTGTAATCTTAACTCACTGCTGATTTGTCCACCATGGATGGGAATAGATATAGAATAGAATAATGTAAAGTAATCCAAGCCTGTGCCCTGAGACTGGGAACCTGGTGAAACAGCCATAAGACTTACCCTTTTATTGCTCTGAGCTAATGTAAGTCACTGATTCCCTCCCCTAGTCCTCTATAAGAGAAGTTTAGGATGTTTTCAATGATAAACATTTCATCATCATAGACCCATTTTGGTAATAACAGAAGTAATGACAATGGAGTGGGCTATCTGATCCTGTTAGGGGCATTAGTTCAGTTCAGTTCAGTCACTAAGTCATGTTTGGCTCTCTGCAATCCCATGGACTGCAGCATGCCAGGCTTCCCTGTCCATTACCAAGTCCTGGAGCTTACTCAAACTCATGTTCATTGAATTGGTGATGCCATCCAACCATCTCACCTTCAGTTGGCCCCTTTTCCTCATGCTTTCAATCTTTCCCATTAGAGTGTTTTAATAATAAGCAGTGCGAAGTGATGTTGCCTACAAGGGGGCAGGGTCCTGGTTGTAGGAGTTAGTAAGTGGCTTAAGAACAAATTGATAAGAGGCAACAGAAGAGATGTTCCATAAAAGTGTAGTGGAGATTTGATCCAGTAGTATGTTTGTAACTTTAGGAGAAGGGTGTCAGGGTTTGGGCCCAAACGGCCTGCAGGGCTAACTTCCAAAGTGGCAAACATTATCCCTGGAAATTCAATTGCCCTTGAAGGGATGCCACCAACCAATGGACTTCTAGCAGGCATTTGGTACCTGTCACCCACCCTAGTGGGCTCACTGAGAGATGCTGTTGTTTTGCATGTTGTAGGAAACATGGAAGATGAAGGTCTGAATATCTAGAAGGGTTGGATATTATACAGTATTTCCTTCCCAAGGGCCAACTATTTTCTGGTTGTCCCTCCAGAAGATTGTAGAGGCAAAACTGTGGTCCATTGAGGGGCCCAGGAAAAGAGCATGAAATAGGAGGGAAAGGGGCAGGACACAACTTTGGAAAGAATGCCATAGCCCAAGGGCATAACATAAACCAATTAAAATCAAATGGGTCCAAGATGAAAAGTCAAATTCAACTAAACATTGATGCTCAATCTGCAAGCTAAATGACACATGCAGAGGGTTCCAGGACAGTTCCAAGGTACTGTCAAGTGACTGAGGAGTGGGTGGTTCCCCAACTGTTGGGATGAACTTTCTACTCATTAGCATATGAAATCACCCAGCTTGCAAAAACTAACCATACCACATTCCATGGCTGCCACACTCACTCTCTGCAATGGCTCACACGCTGTGGAGTGTCAGTTCAGTTCAGTTCAGTTGCTCAGTCCTGTCCAACTATTTGCAACCCCATGGCCTGCAGAATGCCAGGCCTCCCTGTCCATCACCAACTCCCAGAGCTTACTCAAACTCATGTCCATCGAGTAGGTGACACCATCCAACCATCTCATCCTCTGTCATCCCCTTCTCCTCCTGCCTTCAATCTTTCCCAGCATCAGGGTCTTTTCCAATGAGTCAGTTCTTCACAGCAGGTGGCCAAAGTATTGGAGTTTCGGCTTCAGCATCAGTCCTTCCAATGAATATTCAGGACTGATTTCCTTTAGGATGGACTGGTTGGATCTCCTTGTAGTCCAAGAGATTCTCAAGAGTCTTCTTCAATACCACAGTTCAAAAGAATCAATTCTTCAGCATTCAGTTTTCTTTATAGGCCAAATCTCAGATGCATACCATGACTACTGGAAAAACCATAGCTTTGACTAGATGGAAATTGGTTGGCAAAGTAATATCTCTGCTTTTTAATATGCTGTCTAGGTTAGTCATAGCTTTTCTTCCAAGGAGAAAGCATCTTTTAATTTCATGGCTGCAGTCACCATCTGCAGTGATGCTGGAGCCCAAAAAATTAAGTCTCACTGTTTCCATTGTTTCCCCATCTACTCACGATGAAGCAACGGGACTGAATGCCATGATCTTAGTTTTCTGAATGTTGAATGTTCTTAAAGCAGCCTCTCCTCTTTCACTTTCATCAAGAGGCTCTTTAGCTCTTCTTTGCTTTCAGCCATAAGGGTGATATCATCTGCATATCTTAGGTTATTGATATTTCTCCCAGCAATCTTGACTCCAGCTTGTACTTCATCCAGCCTGGTATTTTGCATGATGTACTCTGCATATAGGTTAAATAAGCAGGGTGACAATATACACAGCTTTGACATACTCCTTTCCCAATTTAGAACCAGTCTGGAGTTCCATGTCCAGTTCTAACTGTTGCTTCTTGACCTGTATACAGATTTCTCATTAGGCATGTCAGGTGGTCTGGTATTCCATCTCTTTAAGAATTTTCCTGTGGAGTGTTCTTCTCTCTAAATCCAAACAAATCCACCTATTACCTATCACTGTGTCTCTCACTGAATTTTTTTGCAATGAGACATTAAGAGTCTGAACTTTATTAGGTCCTAAAACCAGGCACTGTGGGTTTTGGCCAGGCTTAAGTCCCAGTTGGATGCAACTGAGTGACTAAGCACAGCACAGAGTCCCTGGCACATGGGTTTGAGTCCCACTCAGGTAATCAGCTTCAAGCACAACTTTCAGAAATAGAAAGATAATGACCTGCCCAGTACTTTATAAGCAGTGGCATAGATGGAGAGAAGAGCTAAGGGACAGGAGGAAAAAACAGTGGGAAAAACATGAAGAGGAATCCCCTTCATAACCTGCCAGAAAATCTGCTAAATACCTGACCTGTGCTCACAGTTTTCATTGGACTGATCCTTGGCACAAAGAAGATTAAAGACAGAAGAACCCCCATACACTTGGGCAACAGCTCTTAGGTAGCCCCTGTCAGAGTCCCTCAATTGCACCCACTGCCACTTGCCTGTTTGCAGGGGGTTCAAGGAAACAAGAAACAAGAGATTGTAAAGGAATTAAGATTTTGTTAGCCATAGGTCCTTTCAACCTTAGGAGTGAGGACCTCCTACCTTAGATGGAGGTCTTCTGGAATCTGAGACTGAGCCGTGTGAGCTTTCTGCTGAGTTGGGCTTCTGCTGTGCTTGGCCTCTCCTTCATGGGGGCTGAGCTGAAGTTGTTTCAGTCAGGTTAAACCCGAGAAATGGAATCAGAGATGTCAGGGGAGTGTATAATTTCCTCGGTTCTGTCTCACCGCAGCAAAAATTTGAAGCGACGACGGACATACCAGCTCAGTGTTACAGCTCGGTTATAGCTCAGTTTTATTTGGCAAGCAAAGGAAAGTACATCTTCAAGGCGTGAGGGTGGGCTGACCCAAAAGAAGCAAAGAAAAGAGACTCAATTTTGGCTCCTCTTTCTATGTGTTTTTCCTCCTCCCCCTGAGTCTGTCCTTTGTACATTGGGCTAGCCAGGAAGGCTGATTGCTTCACCTGAGGTTCTCACTCCAGTCCTCAGACCTTCCTTTCTTCCATTTTTGCGGGCTTTTTCCTTTCTTTGTCTTTTAACCGCCACCATTCTGGACTCCTTTTTCCTATTCTAACTACCTAACAGTGATAATGCCAAATTTAAGCATTTTGAAAAAAAAGACTTGCCATCATATAAAATCTCCAACTAGCTCTCAGATTTTACAACACAGACCACTTCGTTAAAAATGAATCAACTTCAGCCTGTTCCCAGCACGGAAATCCCAGAAAAATAAAGTCTTAAAAGTTAGAATCAGTCCTACAAGCTTGTATTTAAATTTGGAAAGGAGTCTTGGGGGAAAAAAATACAGACTAATGCCTGATGGTGGTAAAACCTGAATAGCTGTAGTGTATGTTGTAGGTACAATTAACTTTCAGCTAACAAAGGTCCATATAGTCAAGTCTACAGTCTTCCCAGTGGTCACGTGAGGCTGTGACAGCTGGACCATAAAGAAGGTGGAGCACTGACAAATCCATGCTTTTGAACTGTAGTGCTGGAGAAGACTCCTGAGGGTCCCTTGAACAGCAAGGTGATCAAACCAGTTACCCTTAAGAGAAATAAACCCTGAATACTCATTGGAAGAACTGATGCTGTTGACTAAAAAATATAGTCACAACCTGAGAGTTATTTTATTTTTGTGGGAATGTTTAGGACTCTGAGCCTGGGAGACAGCATCTCAGTAGGTCTGAGAAAATTGCCCCAAGGAGGCAGGAGGGGAAATCAGGCTATACATAAATTTGCAACAAAAGGGTCAGGCAGTTTAAACATCAAAGAGCAGACATCCAATCAAGGAATTTAGCATTCTACGTATGGAAAGATGCAAGACTCTGGGCTCACTGAATGCATTTCTTTCATATGCACCTCAGCTCTCTGGGGTCAATCCTTTTTCCTTGTTCACCTTCTTTCCTTCCCCACCTCCCCAGAAATCACCATGGGGTGGAGGGTGGGGGTGGTGGCAGCATCCACTGGATCTCAGTTTTGGGAGCTCTCATTTACATTTGGAGGCCAAAAATCACTGATGGCTGTGACATTTCTTGTTTATTAATATCTATTAATATTTTCATTTCACATGCTGAAGCTGAAGCTCCAGTATTTTGGTTACCTGATGCCAGTAGCCAACTCATTGGAAAAGCCCCTGATGCTGGGAAAGATTGAGGGCAGAAGGAGAAGAGGGTGTCAGAGGATGAGATGACTTCATGGCAACCCCAGTGCTATGGACATGAAAATGAGCAAGATTCAGGAGACGGAGAGGGACAGGGAGGCCTGGAGGGCTATATATAGTCCATGGGGTCGCAAAGAGTCAGACAGGACTGTGCAACTGAACAACCTCATTAAGTAAGAACTCAAAGGATAGTTAGCAGTTGATATTACTACTTGAAGAAAAATATTGCCATACACCTGAAAAATGGACTATTTCCTGCCGTATCAGTAAACAAAGATGTCACAGTCATCAGAGATTACAGCCCTCCAATGTAAGCCGTGAACCCTGAGGGAACTCAGAAAGGAGAATACCTACCATCCAGACTGTAGCCACTCCCTCCTATAAGCCCTGAGGAAAGGAAGCTCAGGATGTGAAAACCCAGGAAACTGGTCCCAGATAGTTGAGGTACATATCAAAGGAATCATTTCAGTGGGCCCAGAATCTTGCATCTTCCCATATATAGAAAAGCTCTAAATTCCTTAACTTGGGTTATCTGGCTTTCTTTATTATTTTTTTTTCGTTTCATACATGATATTATACATGTTTCAATGCTATTCTCCCAAATCTCCCCACCCTCTCCCTCTCCCACAGAGTCCATAAGACTGATCTATACATCGGTGTCTCTTTTGCAGTCTCGTACAAAGGGTTATTGTTACCATCTTTCTAAATTTCATATATATGCGTTAGTATACTGTATTGGTGTTTTTCCTTCTGGCTTACTTCACTCTGTATAATAGGTTCCAGTTTCATCCATCTCATTAGAACTGACTCAAATGTATTCTTTTTAATGGCTGAGTAATACTCCATTGTGTATATGTACCACAGCTTTCTTATCCATTCATCTGCTGATGGACATCTAGGTTGCTTCCATGTCCTGGCTATTATAAACAGTGCTGCGATGAACATTGGGGTACACGTGTCTCTTTCCCTTCTGATTTCCTCAGTGTGTATGCCCAGCAGTGGGATTGCTGGATCATAAGGCAGTTCTATTTCCAGTTTTTTAAGGAATCTCCACACTGTTCTCCACAGTGGCTGTACTAGTTTGCATTCCCACCAACAGTGTAAGAGAGTTCCCCTTTCTCCACACCCTCTCCAGCATTTACTGCTTGTAGACTTTTGGATCGCAGCCATTCTGACTGGCGTGAAATGGTACCTCATAGTGGTTTTGATTTGCATTTCTCTGATAATGAGTGATGTTGAGCATCTTTTCGTGTGTTTGTTAGCCATCTGTATGTCTTCTTTGGAGAAATGTCTATTTAGTTCTTTGGCCCATTTTTTGATTGGGTCATTTATTTTTCTGGAGTTGAGCTGTAGGAGTTGCTTGTATATTTTTTAGATTAGTTGTTTGTTGGTTGCTTCATTTGCTATTATTTTCTCCCATTCTGAAGGCTGCCTTTTCACCTTGCTAATAGTTTCCTTTGTTGTGCAGAAGCTTTTTCTGGCTTTCTTTAATTAACAATAATCTTTTCATGTTCAGATTTCCCGCTCTTTGTTTTAAAGCTTCTATATAACCTGGCTTCTCCCCTGCCTCCTCCAAACAGTTCTCTCAGGGTTACTTGAGATGCTGTCTCACTGGCTTGAAGTCGTAAAATTTTCACAAGTGGTTCAGTGGTCAAGAATCCACCTGCCAATTTAGGAGATGTGGATTCCATCCCTGGGTCAGGAAATCCCCTGGAGAAGGGAATGGCTACCCACTTCAATACTCTTGCCTGGGAAATCCCATAAACAGAGAAGCTTGGTGGACTATAGTCCATGGGGTTGCAGAAGAGCTGGACACGACTTAGAGACTAAAACAAACAATAAGCCAATTTTAGGTTGTCTGTACTTTTTCAGTTGACACATCATAAACAAATAACAGCCAATGTAAATATGGGCAGAACTTTAAAAAATGAGAACAGAAAGTTTACATCATCATGGCTTACATATTTGAAAATCTATTGCTGAGACTCAGCAGAATGGAGTGCTAAAAAGCATGGTTTTGAAGTCAAATAGACATTGACAGTGGAGAAGGCAATGGCAACCACTCCAGTACTCTTGCCTGGAAAATACATGGATGGAGGAGCCTGGTGGGCTGCAGTCCATGAGGTCGCTAAGAGTCGGACATGACTGAGTGACTTCACTTTCACTTTTCACTTTCATGCATTGGAGAAGGAAATGGCAACCCACTCCAGTGTTCTTGCCTGGAGAATCCCAAGGACGGGGGAGCCTGGTGGGCTGCCGTCTATGGGGTCGCACAGAGTCAGACACAACTGAAGTGACTTAGCAGCAGCAGCAACAGCAGACCTTGACAGAAATCCCGGTTCTGCCCATTTACTTTGGGCAACCTACTTAGCCTAAATGTTTTCACCTGTAAAATCAAAATACTAGGACATCTTTATCAGGACACTGTGTAAACTACTTATCACAGGCTACATAATCATTAAATAAATGGTCACTATTATCAGGAAAAATATGACTTTTATCTTATACTTTATAAAATATCAGATAAAACTAGGCTCATGCTGTTACTCCAAGAAAGATCTCATTGTATATAAGAAATAATTTTCTGACCATGTGGCTAATGAAACATTTCAGGACACTAAAATGAGAGGTATGACTTCATGCTTAAAGATTATCTCCCACACCTTCATTTCTGTAACTGGCAATCATCCCAGATTCTCTTAGATGCATTGAGTTTACAAAAAAAAAAAAAGTTTCCATTAATTCTTAGTGCTCTCAACTAGAAAATAAAAACAAAAACAAAGTGTCAGTGTCAAACTAAGCTGAAGATCAAAATGCTAAGGCTGACTGTAAAAAATGCTTTCTACCATATGAATGTTTAATTTTAGAAAAAAAAAAAAAAATGAAAATCTGCCCTGAGCACAAAAGACTGTAACCATTACTGAGCTATAAATATCCCAGTCTGAATTGGGGGATAGAGAAGAAAAGGACAGTGAAACCCATGACACCTTAAAAAAGCCCTTTTCTTACAGGATTCTAAATCAAAAACAGATTATTCACCAGAAGCTTTTTGAACCTTGAAGAATTTCTTGGCTGTTTCCTTGGAAGCTATCACTCACTAGTTCACACTGATGCAACGTTAGCTGTCACTCAAAGAAGAACTTAAAATTGCTGCCACATGGATGGAAAATCAGTACCAGGGAGAAAGTGCCTTTTGTAAACTCAGAAAACATATTTTCTTTACAATGGAAAGGCTGACCATGTCATAAATGCTTTTCATACAACGGATAAAACCACTTTACTTGAAGAAGCCTGCACAAGTCCTCTGAGATCTGCAGCTCTCAGGTATTTTTCGTCAGATCACATGCAACATTTAACTTAACTGGATGCCTCTGCAGCATCTACATCTTGCATTTCTCTCCTTCATCTCCCCACTTTCTCTATTTCTTTATTTTCCTGCTTCAAGAAAGAGCAATTAAAGAAACTTGCAAGTTAGAAAATGCAGCTTTGAATAGAGATTAAAGAGCAGCTAGGGGTTATTTGGCAGGCATTAGATACAGAAAGAACGTTTTTAAAAGTATAAGACATTTTATGGTTGACTCCATTTAATTCAACAAATGTTTGCTGAACACAGAATATGTGCATGGATTTGTGCTCGGCATCATAAAAGAATATGAAGAAGAAACAAACAAGAAATTGACCTTCAAGAAGCTTTAATATAGAAGGCAAATATTTTCAAGTGCAAAAATGATTTGCAGTTAGTTGTTAATGCCTCAATAGATCTAAAAACAATCCAGATAGACCATTATGGGGGGAGAAGTAGGTGATGTAAGAAACAAATATTTCTCAATGGTTTTATCAGAGAAAGGTGAATGAACCATTCTCTAATAAAACTTATGTAGCAGTGGACCACACGTTACCAAAAGACATTCTAAATTGGGTAAATGATTATAGGTGATGGATTCTGAGGCTACTGAGATTTCAAGATGGGTTGTAATATAAGATAAATGAAGTGAAATTATGGGAAAGCTCTAAAAATGTAAGTTTAGCAATAAATCCTAGATTTACAAGTTAGACTAAGAAATCTGAATTTTAAGAAACCTTTACAATTTTAGAGCAGTAAAGTTACATGATCGAATGTATAGCTCAAGAAAACAAACTGTTATATAAGGAAAGACTATAGGTAGAAGATACTGCCAAGGTCAGTTTGAAGATCATTTGCTACTGGGAATGTCAAAAGATACTGCTGAAGCATGCAGTGGGAATGGACAGGAGGGGATATATTTTGCAAGCTTTTTGAGGGTATAATTGACATATCATGGTCCCATTGGGAGATTGATTTGAAGATTATTCCAAAACTTTAAGATTAATTTCATGCAAGGGAAGTAATTTCTAATAAATAATTAAGGAAGAAAGTAGGAATAAGAGGCCTAGTTTTTGACAAATTGGGATTGATGGCAATAAGAGATTATGAATTAGAAGGTCATTTAGCAAAATTTTGGGAGAGATTCCATACTACTACCAGGCATCAGTTATATGAAAAGGAACGGACATAAATAAAAACATTTTAGGTTACTTTATCAAACTATGTCACACAATAATTGCATTTATTGACTGTTGTAATTTTTCTAACATGCAGTTTAGAATTAGACATTGCAAGTTTCTGCTTTCATATCCAGTCCAGAATTTCAGTAATTCTATTAAAAATATTCACTTTCGCCTCAAACATTGAGAAGTGCAAACATTGAGGACAAAAGTTTGAAGTGATTGCTTGAGTTCTTCATAATCAATAAAATGTGCAGTGAACTCTGGGTATAAAAGAAAAGCTAATAATTCAGACATGCATTATTTTTAAAAATTATGTAATAGGAGTACATTGCTAATATGTTAAATCCTGGACATTCCTAAACTTAAAATTTTGATGAGCTAAAATTAAGGACAATGAAAAGAAAAAACATAGTGTTAATCTTCCGTAGTGGATTATATTTATATATTTCACTAAACATGGAATTTTATTTTAAAGTCTTCATTGTGAACTTTCCCAGCATGATTTAATAAAACTGTAGTAGGAGAATATACAAACTAGTGTAAGAGTCATTACTTTCATTAAGAATATTACAGTAAATAAATTAATCCAAAACAATAAAACCTGAGCTGTTGATATATGTAAGTCATTTACATCTTGTAGACTCATTTTGGGTAGGGGAAGAATAAATGTGTTATGGTGGAGGTTTCATTAGCCCTTGCATTTCAATTGACTTCGAAAGCACACAATAAGAATACAAAAGCAATAAATATCATCCATAAACAAGAATATCATACAGGGTTGTGGCTTTTTTTTAACAAGATGTTCTGTGCCATTACACTTTAATAGTCCTGCTGAATTTTCAATATGAAAAAAGCTTAAGATGCCTGCCATGGTGCCATCACAGAATTCTGCAGCCGTATTTTATCCTGCTTTATTACATCACTCTGCATTCAAAGCTACGTACATGATGATGTCTCATGGGAAATGCCAAAGATGCTGAAGGAAACCTTAAATGTAATATATTAGCATCTTTCAGCATTCTGTCTTCGATGCTAAGGACCTTGGTTTAGGCAATGCAAAATAAATCCTCAGTGTAAGTCACATAATAACAGCATGTCGTATCCATAGGATTTCTAGGCCTGAGTATTTGACATATACAGATATTTTAAAGGTGTTTTCATTTTGTGTCTTATTAGTATCCCAGTAGGTACATTCTAAAAGGACCAGCTCACTGCACTCTTGGGGAAAGAATAAAGCCAAAGAGATTTCCTTTAACAGCTGGCCATGTGCTGCTCTATTTACATTACATCCTTTGGGGGATAAGATTTCTTTTTAATACTGTCTGGATCAGTATTATTTTTCAAAAGATGTGTATCTCCTATACCAGACCAGAATGAAAACTGTGGATTTTAGTGTAAAACATGCTGAATTAGAATCTCATTGGTGAGTCAACAAAGAGCTCTAGAGCTCAAAGCAGCAAAAAAATAAAAAATCTCCTTGGGACAAACATTGAGAAAAATGCAAAATGTTCCTTGAATACAGCAATTACAAGAAAGAGCATTTTAAGACACTTCGGGGAATGGGGCGAATTAAGCCCCACTTATCATAGTTGATGGTGCCTGCAGAGTAGACACTCTATGCTAATCTTCTAGAATCAAGTAACAAAGTACTAGCGGACATTCAGGATAAGACACAATCCCAAAAATCTCTTAGCTACCTGAAAAGTTTGTAATCCAGACTCAATTCAAATACTTCAACCTGAAAAACGTCAGGGACCAAAACGACTTAGGCTTCAGTGTCTGTAACACCCCTGCATATCTCACCAAGCCCCTCACTTAACAAACTCCCCTCTTTCTTTGGCTCTCTGATTTGCCCATTTCTCAGAGATGTTTATCTTGACCAATCTGCCTAAATTAACCCCCCACTCACAGTTCATTTCTCTGAATCACACTGCCTCGTCTGCTTCTTTATAGTGTCAAAATTTGGAGTCATTAGGTTAATGGATTTGTTTACTTGTTTATGACTCTAACACTGGAATGTTTTCTCCAAAGAGTGAGGGATCCTGTATTTCATGACTTCATACCAGTGTCTTGCATAGTGCATGGCATGTGGACAGGTTTAATCAATATTTCTGAATGGAGTAAGAAGAGGAAGATGAAAAAAGGAAGGAAGGGGGAAAGGAAGGAAGGGGAAAATGAAGAGAAGAAGAAAGGGAAGAAAGGGAGAAAAGAAGGAAGTGAGGGAGGCAGGGAGATAGGGAGGAGATGGAGGAGGAAGAGGGAAGAGAATGTGGAGATAAGCAGCATGCCACGTGACTTACAACTCTTTGTTTTATTAGACATATTAACTGGCATGAGTGTTGGACTACAACACTTCTTTTAGCCTTACTTTTTTTTTTTTTTAATAAAAGCAATAACCTGAGTTGTCTGATTGTTGCTAAGTCTAAAAAGCAGAGTTCTGAATCTCTTTGCAAACTGCCAAGCATTTATGCATAGAAATTTGTGATCTATAAAGCCCTAAGGAAATGTCAGGTGTTACTATTACACTGAACTTACTGATCTCTCCACTAAGCATAATAGCACAACTAATGTTTTCATTCTGATTTCTCCATTATCTTTAATAATACCTGATAGAAGGAAGTTGAGGATCATACTCAAATGTACTATAGTGCTTTTATTCCATTAACTGGCTGTTAACATAGTGTGTGAGTATACCCTTTCCACAGGGCAGCATAATAACCATAATACAATAATAACAAGTTACATTTCTAAACAGTTATTATGAGCCTGAAACCATTCTAATCTCATTGTATCTTTTATCTCTTTGATCTTTATATAATCATATAGCATAACAATGAATTACTCTTATCTTTGCTGTACAGTAAGTTCAGTTCAGTTCAGTTCAGTCGCTCACCTGAGTCCAACTCTTTGCGACCCCATGAATCGCAGCATGCCAGGCCTCCCTGTCCATCACCAACTCCTGAGTTCACTCAGACTCACATCCATCAGGTCAGTGATGCCATCCAGCCATCTCATCCTCTGTTGTCCCCTTCTCCTCCTGCCCCCAATCCCTTCCAGCATCAGTCTTTTCCAATGAGTCAACTCTTTGCATGAGGTGGCCAAAATACTGGAGCTTCAGCTTTAGCATCAGTCCTTCCAAAGAACACCCAGGACTGATCTCCTTTAGAATGGACTGGTTGGATCTCCTTGCAGTCCAAGTGTCTCTCAAGAGTCTTCTCCAAAACTGCAGTTCAAAAGCATCAATTCTTCAGCGCTCAGCTTTCTTCACAGTCCAACTCTCACATCCATACATGACTACTGGAAAAACCATAGCCTTGACTAGACGGACCTTTGTTGGCAAAGTAATGACTTTACTTTTGAATATGCTATCTAGATTGGTCATAACTTTCCTTCCAACAAGAAAGTGTCTTTTAATTTCATGGCTGCAGTCATCATCTGCAGTGATTTTGGAGCCCCCAAAAATAAAGTCTGACACTGTTTCCACTGTTTCCCCATCTATTTCCCATGACGTGATGGGACCAGATGTCATGATCTTAGTTTTCCGAATGTTGAGCTTTAAGTCCACTTTTTCACTCTCCTCTTTCACTTTCATCAAGAGGCTCTTTAGTTCTTCTTCACCTTCTGCCATAAGGGTGGTGTCATCTGTATATCTGAGGTTATTGATATTTCTCCCAGCAATCTTGATTCCAGCTTGTGCTTCTTCCCAGCCCAGCGTTTCTCATGATGTACTCTGCATACAAGTTAAATAAACAGGGTGACAATATACATCCTTGATGTACTCCTTTTCCTATTTGGAACCAGTCAGTTGTTCCATGTCCAGTTATAACTGTTGCTTCCTGACCTGCATATAGGTTTCTCAAGAGGCAGGTAAGGTGGTCTGGTATTCCCATCTCTTTCAGAATTTTCCACAGTTTATTGTAATGTGAAGTCAAGTGGGCCTTAGAAAGCACACTACAAACAAATCTAGTGGAGGTGATGGAATTCCGGTTGAGCTATTTCAAATCCTGAAAGATGATGCTATGAAAGTGCTGCACTCAATATGCCAGCAAATTTAAAAAACTCAGCAGTGGCCACAGGACTGGAAAAGGTCAGTTTTCATTCCAAATCCAAAGAAATGTAATGCCAAAGAATGCTAAAACTACCACACAATTGCACTCATCTCACATGCTAGTAAAATAACACTCAAAATTCTCCAAGCCAGGTTTCAGCAATACGTGAACCGTGAACTTCCAGATGTTCAAGCTGGTTTTAGAAAACGCAGAGGAACCAGAAATCAAATTGCGAACATCTGCTGGATCATTGAAAAAGCAAGAGAGTTCCAGAAAAACATCTATTTCTGCTTTATTGACTATGCCAAAGCCTTTGACTGTGTGGATCAGTGAGTAAACTGAGGCAAAAAAGATTAAGTAACTTTCTCAAAGACCCAGTTCAGTACATGACAAGACCTGATTTTGAAGAGGGTATCTGCTTCCAGGGCCAACCCTTTAAACATAGGTTTGGCAGGTCTCAACAAACAATCTACATATGACTCTGCGATTATAAGGCCTTTGGAATTGTTCCTGGAAATGGGTATTGAATATAGAACTGTGTTCAGTCAAAAGGCACTAGAATGGTTCTGTTCTGCATATTCAGTAAAAATATAAAACCATGACAGGGAGATGCCAGAATTGAAAAATGTCTAAAAATTGTTTAAGGGATATTCAAAATATTTGGCCTTGGATTTGTCCTGAGATTATTTATTACTCCCCCAAAGTCCTATGTTCTTATTTGTTAGTTCACAAACTGGCCCCATACATGGAGGACACAGAGAGATTAAAGAAGGTAGTGGACCACCCTAGACTGGTAACAGTTTCAACAAGAAAGTGATGGTGCTAGTCACTCAGTCACATCCGATTCTATGTGACCCAATGGACTGTAGTCCACCAGGCTGCTGTGTCCCTACAATTCTCCAGCCAAGAATACTGGAGTAGGTTGCCATTCCTTTCACCAGGGAATCTTGCCAACTCAGGGATTGAACCCGGGACTTCTGTATTGCAGGCAGATTCTTTGTGTCTGAACCACCAGGGAAGCACTCTAACAAGAAAGGGAACTTACATATGAGGCTTGCCTTGGGCAACTGCACCATGAGTAAAGTTCCATATCCACCCATCAGTATCTTCAAAGTTTATACAGAGGACTTAAATGGATCCAATCACATATTCAGTTAGGATGGTCTCAACACTTTGCTCTTTCAAGGCTGTGTCCTTAAAATGGCTCCTAGAGTGGGAATGGTAGATGGAATGTACATTCTAAGGACAGGGTTAAGAGAGTTGTTGCTATTTAGTCACTAAGTCACGTCTGACTCTTTGCAGTCTCATAAACTAGAGCCCCCAGTTCCTCGGGTTCAGTTTGCAGGTCAACTGGCAGTCACACCATCTTAATAACCTTCTACAACAATATTGTGCTTAGAAAGTTTCAAAGAGGAATGAATGAGTATCATAAATCCTAAGAGGTTTACGCACACTACACTGGTCTCAATAACTCACCCTACCTTCTCCTACCCACGCGTGGTCTGAGAGGTTCTCTACCTTGTATTGGTTGGTGAGTCCAATTAATAACAGCTTTGCTCTTTTAGTGTAGGGAAGGTGGAGAAGGCAGATAGAGAATGAATTTTGTTCTATGCCACCCAAATATAAACTGATCATTGTTTTCAAAGCTATTAATAGAACTATTATGCTTAAAAAGAGATGATAACAGCAAGTGCTAAAATGTATTCAGTTTTTACTTGTGCTCACCAGACACTCTGTTAATCATTTTAACATGAACACTAAACTCTAATAACTAATCCATGTAATATGTACTCCTGTTATAGCCTCCATTTCATGCAAGGAATTGTTTCAGTTCTCTATGAGTGATGGATCTGAGATGAAGAGCCCAGTCAACCTGAGTTCAAACTCAAAGGTCTTATAGCCACCTGCAGTACCGCCTTTCCGTGGACCAAAAGCACCCTCCATCACTACCTCAGAACACTTCCCTTGTCACATGAAAACGGGCAGCACACACACAAGCGCACACAACCTCTTGCTCTCACTCTCTGTCTGATTTCTTTCTGCTTGGCTGTTTGGGACTCACGGGCTCCACAGAACTGGAGAGGAACCACTCAGAGGCACTGTCTACGGTTAGGTTAGGTTTATCATAGGAATATTCTAAAATAAATATTTTGTTATTTCATTACTAACATAATGGACTACAGAGTTCTTTTACAGCATATTTTCTGTGCAACAGAGTCTTATGGCATGTTGCTTTATAAAACAAAAAGTATTCCATATTCAAATCTTCCAGTGTGAAACTGAACTCTGTGAGTTCTACAGCTTTCACATGTTTTCTCCTCAATTATTGTTGATGAATATAGCAATAGTGAATTTCACTGTCACTGCTTCCTTAGACAGGCCATAGAACATAGTGGTATGACCATCACCTACTGTACAAAAATCTGTAATGTTCATGCCTTTGTTGTTGTTGTTCAGTCACTAAGCTGTGTCTGACTCTTTGTGACTCCATGGACTATATCCCGCCACACTCGTCTGTCCATGGGATTTTCCAGGCAAGAATACTGGAGTGGTTGCCAATTCCTTCTCCAGGGGATCTTCTCGACCCAAGGATCAAAGGCACATCTCCTGCATCGGCAGGTGGATTCTTTACCACTGGGAAGACCTACCCTCTCTTATACCATCAAATAACATTTCTCCTGTTCTCATTGTGCTGGTTCCAAGAGCTACCATATGTACTGTGAAAACAAATAATTCACTTCCAAATAATTTTTTAATGAGTAAATATTGATAAAGTACCCAAAGGAGAGCAGTGTTAGAATAGAGTATCATGGTTTTGAAGTGAGAAAAAGGATAGCCAGACAGTTAAAGGTCTTTTGATAAGGTAAATGAGATGCTAATGCTGATGAATTCATGGATTCTTCATTTTTCATTGCAATAACTTTCATATAGAAACTCATCTGCTCTGTGACTGTTAAGGATCAATGGTAACTTGATTTTAACCTTTCCTCAATCATCTAAATAAAAGAGGTAGGATCAAAAATTATAAAATATGCTGCATATTTTTGTTATCTCCTGAAATTGAACAATCATATACCAGTAGTTTAAATATTTCTCCTGGAAATTTTCCAAATTTTATGACTAATTTAATAGGCAGAAACTCTGAGCTTTTATGGAATTTTCTATCTTTAAAGATTTTATAAACATCCAATTAATCCCCACCACACTTTGGCAGCCAGGTATTAATTATTTTCTTTTTATAGATGAAGAACATGGGTTGCAGAAAACACCTGAAACTTTCCCCAGATACTACTCCCATGAGACTGCCTGGACGGTAACCAAGAAGCTTAGAGAAGAGTATGCACCCCCACCCCCCAGGAGAAGGCAATGGCACCCCACTCCAGTATTCTTGTCTGGAGAATCCCATGGACAGAGGAGCCTGGTAGGCTGCAGTCCATGGGGTCACTAGGAGTCGGACGCGACTGAGTGACTTCACTTTCACTTTTCACTTTCATGCATTGGAGAAGGAAATGGCAACCCACTCCAGTGTTCTTGCCTAGAGAATCCCAGGGATGGGGGAGCCTGATGGGCTGCCGTCTATGGGGTCACACAGAGTCGGACACGACTGAAGCGACTTAGCAGCAGTAGCAGCAGCATGCACCCCCTAAGATTCATACAAGATTTTGAAAGAGGGGGTGCTTTTCCAGGATTGTATTTGTTTTGTTTCAGGTATGCCCAGAATAACTGTTTGTCATAAGAGAACAATGAGAACAAAATTCTGCTGAGCTTAATTCAGAAGTTGTAACCTACAAATTTCAACTCAGGTGAAAATCTAACAGAAGAATGGAAGATATTAACATTTCTCTTTACCCCTAAATAAATCCATCACTACTGTTACATATAATGTTCAGAGAAACAATAGGAGATAGTTGATGAATTACATGAAAAATAAATGTAAGGCATCCATTAGGAATTAGTTTTGCAAGAGACCTAGATTATTTCTGAACTTTGGAAAAGCCAAGGTTACATTTTTTAAGTAATATGTCTTAAATACACTCTGGGTTAGGCACAGTGTCCAGGATTTTCACAAATGGAAATGTGTACTCATTTCCTTTGACTCTCACAGTAAGGTGGATTATTCCCTTCATTAGATGGGAAAATGAGACTTGAAGAGGTTAAGTCAATTCCCTACATTCACATAGCCAGCTAGTGGCAAAACCAAAACACAAATTTGAGTCTGCTAATTTCATAACGCCCAAGCTCTGAAATCACCACTCACTAATATTTGCTTTCTTTGGTGCTTTAGGTCTAGATCATAGGACTACAATGCTTAATACCCTTCAGAATTAAGTAAAAAATTAGCAGTAATAAAAGGAAAGCATATTTACAGGGGGGAAACAATCTCCTTTTTCTACATATATTTTTAAATCAGTCTTTTTAGCTTCACAAATTTATCCTGCTGGCATTTTTGTTGGGATCACATTAAATGTATAGATTAATTTAGATAACCAACAAATCATAGAAGAAATCAAAAAAGAAATCAAAATATGCATAGAAATGAATGAAAATGAAAACACAACAACCCAAAACCTATGGGACACTGTAAAAGCAGTGCTAAGGGGAAAGTTCATAGCAATATAGGCATACCTCAAGAAACAAGAAAAAAGTCAAATAAATAACCTAACTCTACACCTAAAGCAACTAGAAAAGGAAGAAATGAAGAACCCCAGGGTTAGTAGAAGGAAAGAAATATTAAAAATTAGGGCAGAAATAAATGCAAAAGAAACAAAGGAGACCATAGCAAAAATCAACAAAGCCAAAAGCTGGTTCTTTGAGAGGATAAATAAAATTGACAAACCATTAGCCAGACTCATCAAGAAACAAAGGGAGTGTTCAGGATGGAGAACACATGTATACCTGTGGCGGATTCATTTTGATATTTGGCAAAACTAATACAATTATGTAAAGTTTAAAAATAAAATTTAAAAAAAAGAAAGAAACAAAGGGAGAAAAATCAAATCAATAAAATTAGAAATGAAAATGGAGAGATCACAACAGACAACACAGAAATACAAAGGATCATAAGAGACTGCTATCAGCAATTATACACCAATAGAATGGACAACATGGAAGAAATGGACAAATTCTTAGAAAAGTACAACTTTCCAGAACTGAACCAGGAAGAAATAGAAAATCTTACCAGACCCATCACAAGCATGGAAATTGAAACTGTAATCAGAAATCTTCCAGCAAACAAAAGCCCAGGTCCAGATGGCTTCACAGCTGAATTCTACCAAAAATTTAGAGAAGAGCTGACACCTATCCTGCTCAAACTCTTCCAGAAAATTGCAGAGGAAGGTAAACTTCCAAACTCACTCTATGAGGCCACCATCACCCTAATACCAAAACCTGACAAAGATGCCACAAAAAAAGAGAGCTACAGGCCAATATCACTGATGAACATAGATGCAAAAATCCTTAACAAAATTCTAGCAATCAGAATCCAACAACACATTAAAAAGATCATACACCATGACCAAGTGGGCTTTATCCCAGGGATGCAAGTGTTCTTCAATATCCCCAAATCAATCAGTGTAATACACCACATTAACAAATTGAAAAATAAAAGCCATATGATTATCTCAATAGATGCAGAAAAAGCCTTTGATAAAATTCAACATCCATTTATGATAAAAACTCTCCAGAAAGCAGGAATAGAAGGAACATACCTCAACATAATAAAACCTATATATGACAATCCCACGGTGAACATTATCCTCAATGGTGAAAAATTGAAAGCATTTCCCCTAAAGTCAGGAGCAAGTCAAGGGTGCCCACTCTCACCACTACTATTCAACATAGTTTTGGAAGTCTTGGCCACAGCAATCAGAGCAGAAAAAGAAATAAAAGGAATCCAAATTGGAAAAGAAGAAGTAAAACTCTCACTGTTTGCAGATGACATGATCCTCTACATAGCAAACCCTAAAGACTCCACCAGAAAATTACTAGAACTAATGAATATAGTAAAGTTGCAGGATATAAAATCAACACACAGAAACCCCTTGCATTCCTATACACTAATAATGAGAAAATAGAAAGAGAAATTAAGGAAACATCTTTATAATTTCTGGTCTTTCTCTTCAAGAACGTGATTTCCATTTGTTAAAATATCTTTTCATGAATCTCTATGATATTATAAAGTGTTCTTCATTTAGGTCTTGATCGTTTCTTTTTTTTAGTCTTAGGTAGTTCATCTTTTGGTTGCTATTATAAAAACACTAAAAGACACAAGATATGACTGTCTTTTAGCTTCAACATATGAAGGCAATTTATATAAAGACAATTGATATCACTCTGTGCCTACTTATTGAATTCTTTTTCACAAAAATTCAGTTGATTATTTTCGGTGTTTCAGAAAACAGTCATATTATTTGCAGATAATCATTTTACATTCAACTCTCTAATTCTTATGTCTCCATTTCCTTTGTCTTTACTAATTGCTGCTAAGTCGCTTCAGTCATGTCCGACTCTGTGCAACCCCATGGTCTGCAGCCTACCAGGCTTCTCCGTCCATGGGATTCTCCAGGCAAGAACACTGGAGTGGGTTGCCATTTCCTTCTCCATCTTTACTAATTACTTCAGCTAGTAACTTAGAACAATCTTAAATAACAATGGTATGATGAATATTCTTGTCTTATTACTTGTTCCAAAGGAAATATATATCTTGTAAAAATAAATATATTGTGAAGATGGAGAGACCAACTAGGCTAGAAGAACAAGAGGTTGGGAAGGAGAGCTGCATAAAGGTAATTATAAAACTAAAAAGGTAAGTTGAGGTAATTGGATACTGCCTTGTAAATACAGGAGTCCACTGAAGATCTGTCAGTAAGAAATGAAATGAGGTGGTAAAAAGTGACTGAAAAAACAGGTAAAGGTTGTATGAAATGTGGACGGAGATGCAGACTAAGAATGGAGAAAGGAAACCCAGTAAAATTAATCTAGCTGTTTTTCAAAAAAGTTAAATTCCTAGGTGGATTTTAATAAATGCATATCTATGATGATCAATGATGCTGAGCATTTTTCACGTGCTGGTTGGCCATCAGTATGTATTCTTTGGAGGGAAAAAGTGTCTGTTCAGCTCTTCTCATTTTTTAATCAGGTTTTTTTGAATTTGAGTTATATGAACTGTTTATACATTTCACATATTAACCCCTTATCAGTCATATTATTTTTCAAATATTTTCTCCTTTTGAGTAGGTTGTCTTTTCATTTTACTGATGGTTTCTTTTGCTGTGTGAAAGCTTTTAAGTAGGTACCACTGGATTATTTTTGGTTTTGCTTCCTTTGCCTTAGGAAAGGGATCCAAATAAAACTGTGATGATTTACCTCAGAGTACTAAGTCTATGTGCTCTTCTAGGAGTTTTATGGTTTTCAGTCTTACTTTTAGGTCTTTAATCAATTTTGTGTTTATTTTTTATGCATTGTGAAAAATGTTCTAAATTCCTTTTCTTTTTTTAAATTTTATTTCTTTTTAAATTGAGGGATAATTGCTTTACAGAATTTTGTTTTCTGTCAAACATCAACATGAATCAGCCAAAGGTGTACATATGTGCCCTCCTTCTTGAACCTCCCTCCCATCTCCCATCCCATCCCACCACTCTAGGTTGATACAGAGACCCTGTTTGGGTTCCCTGAGACATCTGGCAAATTTCCTTTGGCTATCTATCTTACACATGGTAGTGTAAGTTTCCATGTTACTCTCTCCATCCATCTGACCCTCTCCTCCCTTCTCCTCGTGTCCTTAAGTCTGTTCTGTATGTCTGTTTCTCCACTGCTACCCTGTAAATAAATCCATTAGTAACATTTTTCTAGATTCCATATATGTGTGTTAGTATATGATATTTATTTTTCTCTTTCTGACTTACTTTATTCTGTGTAATAGGCTCTAGGTTCATCCACTTCATTAAACTGACTCAAATGCATTCCTTTTTATGACTAATATTCCATTGTGTATATGTACCACACTTCTTTATCCATTTATCTGTTGATGGACATCTGGGTTACTTCCATATTCTAGCTATTGTAAATAATGCTGCAATGAACATTGTGGTACATGTGTCTTTTTCAATTTTGTTTTCCTCAGGATATTTGCCTAAGAGTGGGATAACTAGGTCATATGGTGGTTTTATTCCTAGTCTTTAAAGGAATGTTCATACGGTCTTCCATAGTGGCTTTATCAATTTACATTCCCACCAACAGTGCAAGAGGATTCCCTTTTCTCCACACCCTCTCCAATATTTATTGTTTATAGACTTTCTGATGATGGGCTTTCTAATTGGTGTGAGGTGATATCTCATTGTAGTTTGATTTGCATTTCTTAAATAATGAGTGATGTTGAACATCTTTTCATATCTTTGTGAACCATCTGTATGTCTTCTTTGGAGAAATGTCTGTTTAGGTCTTTTTCCAACTTTTTGATTGGGTTGTCTGTTTTTCTGGTATTGAGTTGTATGAGCTGCTTGTATATTTTGGAAATTAATCCTTTGTCAGTTGTTTCATTTGCCATTCTGACAGTTGTCTTTTCACCTTGTTTATAGTTTCCTTTGCTGTGCAAAAGCTTTTAATTAGGTCCCACTTGTTTATTTTTGCTTTTATTTCCATTATGCTAGGAGGTTTGTCATAGAGAATCTTGCTTTGATTTATGTCATGAAGTGTTCTGCCTGTTTACCTCTAAGACTTTTATAGGCTCTGGTCTTACATTTAGGACTTTAATGCATTTTGAGTTTATCTTTGATGGTGTTAGGAAGTGTTCTCATTTCATTCTTTTACATGTAGCTATCCAGTTTTACCAGCACCACTTATTGAAGAGGCTGTCTTTGCCACATTATATATTCCTGCCTCCTTTGTGAAAAATAAGGCATGCATCAGTTCAGTTCAGTCACTCAGTCGTGTCTGACTTTTTGCGACCCCATGGACTGCAGCATGCCAGGTCTCCCTGTCCATCACCAATTCCCGGAGTTTACTCAAATTCATCTCCATTGAGTCAGTGATGCCATCCAACCATCTCATCCGCTGTCATCCCCTTCTCCCACCTTCAATCTTTCCCAGCATTAGGGTCTTTTCCAATGAGTCAGCTCTTCACATCAGGTGGCCAACCAGTCTGTTGCTCCATGTCCAGTTCTAACTGTTGCTTCCTGATCTGCATACAGATTTCTCAAGAGGCAGGTCAGGTGCTCTGGTATTCCCATCTCTTTCAGAATTTTCCACAGTTTATTGTGATCCACACAGTCAAAGGCTTTGGCATAGTCAATAAAGCAGAAATAGATGTTTTTCTGGAACTCCCTTGCTTTTTCGATGATCCAGCAGATGTCTGCAATTTGGTCTCTGGTTCCTCTGCCTTTTCTAAAACCAGCTTGAACATCTGGAAGTTCAGTTTGCGTATTGCTGAAGCCTGGCTTGGAATATTTTTTTGTGCATGACTTTCTAGCGTGTGAGATGAGTGAAATTGTGTGATAGTTTGAGCATTCTTTGGCATTGCCTTTCTTTGGGATTGGAATGAAAACTGACCTTTTCCAGTCCTGTGGCCACTGCTGAGTTTTCCAAATTTGCTGGCATATTGAGTGCAGCACTTTCACAGCATCATCTTTTAGGGTTTGAAATGGCCACCCATAAATGTGTGAGCTTTTCTGTGGTTTCTATCTTGTTCAATTGGTCTATATTTCTGTTTTTGTGCCAGTACCATACTGTTTTGATTACTGTGGGTTTGTAGTATAATCTGAAGACAGGAAGGTTGATTTCTCCACTCCATTTTTTGGCAAGACTGCTTTGGCTACTCAGGGCCTTTTGTATTTCCATATGAATTGTGAGATATTTTGTTCTAGTTCTGTGAAAAATGCCATCAGTAATTTGATAGGGATTGTGTTAAATCTGTAGATTGCACTGGGCAGTATAGTCATTTTCACAATATTGATTCTTCCTACTCAGGAACATGGAATATTTCTCCATCTGCTATGTCATCTGATTCTTTCATCAGTGTCTTATAATTTTCTGTATACAGTACTTTTGTCTCCTTCAGATCAGATCAGATCAGTTGCTCAGTTGTGTCCAACTCTTTGTCTCCTTAGACAGGATTATTCCAAGATTTTTTATCCTTTTTGTTGCAATGGTGAATGGGATTCATTCCTTTATTTCTCTTTCTGATTTTCATTGTTAGTATATAGGAATGCAAGTGATTTCTCTGTATTGATTTTGTATCCTGTGACTTTGCTAAATTCATTGATTAGTTCTAGTAATTTTCTGTTTGTATCTTTAGGGGGTATCATGTCATCTGCAAACAGTGAGAGTTTTACTTCTTCTGTTCCAATCTCAATTGCTTTTATTTATTTTTCTTCTCTGGTTGCTGTAGGTAGAACTTCCAAAACTATATTGAATAATAGTGGTAAGAGAGGGCACCCTTGTCTTATTCCTGGTCTTAGGGGGAATGCTCTCAGTTTTTCACCATTGAGAATAATGTTTGCTGTGGACTTATCATATATGGCCTTTTACTATCTTGAGGTAGGTTCCTTCTCACAAATAGCTGTCCAGTTTTTTCAGCACCATTTATTGAAAAGACTGTTTTTTCTCCATTGTATATTCTTGCCTCCTTTTTTAATAGATTAACTGATTATAAGTATTTAGGTTTACTTCTGGGTTTTCTATTCTGCTCCACTGATATATATGTCTGTTCTTGTACCAGTGCCATATGGTTTTAATTATTGTACCATGTAACATAACCTGAAATCAGAGAGCATTATATCTCCAGCATTATTCTTTTTTCATCAAGATTGTTTTGGCCAATTAAAAATTCTTATTTTTGCCATGTATTTGTGTTAAGTACAGTCATTATTCAGTTGAATTTTAAAATTCATCTTTTTAAGATGAAGTCAAAGCAACTTAAATGTCCATCAACAGAGAAATGGATAAAGAAGATGTGGTACCTATATGCAATGGACTATTACTCAACCATTAAAAGAATGAAATAATGTCACTTGCAGCAACATGGATGGGCCTAGAGACTTTCATATTGAATAAATCAGAGAAAGACAAAAATCACAAGATATCACTTATGTGTGGAATCTAAAACAACTGTACAAAATGACTTTACCTTTAAAACAGAAATAGAGTCAGATGTCGAAAACAAACTTACAGTTACCAAGGTATAAGGAGGACAGAGATAAATTGGAAGATTGAGATTGATATGTACACATTACTAAATACATATATAAAAATAGATAACTAATAAGGACCTACTGTATAGCACAGGGAACTCTGTACCATATAATGATCAATATGGGAGAAAACTCTAAAAAGACTGGATACATGCGTATGTATAACTGATTCACTTTGCTGTACACCTGAAACTAATTCAACATTGTAAATCAACTATACTCCAATAATTTTTTAATAGCCCATCATATTTTAATTTCTAAAATCAAATTATGTTGTGTATATTTGCTGACACATAAGGCAGAATTCCCACTGAACAAAAATGCACACTCTTAGAGAAATGCAAAAAAGCAAAATGGCTGTCTGGGGAGGCCTTACAAATAGCTGTAAAAAGAAGAGAAGCAAAAAGCAAAGGAAAAAAGGAAAGATATTACCATTTGAATGTAGAGTTCCAAAGAATATCAAGAAGAGATAAGAAACCCTTCCTCAGCAATCAATGCAAAGAAAGAGAGGAAAACAACAGAATGGGAAAGACTAGAGATCTAAGAAAATTAGAGATACCAAGGGAACATTTCATGCAAAGATGGGCTTGTTAAAGGATAGAAATGGTATGGACCTAATAGAAGCAGAGGATATTAAGAAGAGGTGGCAAGAATACACAGAAGAACTATACAAAAAAGATCATCACGACCCAGATAATCACGATGGTGTGATCACTCACCTAGAGCCAGACATCCTAGAATGTGAAGTCAAGTGGGCCTTAGAAAGCATCACTATGAACAAAGCTAGTGGAGGTGATGAAATTCCAGTTGAGCTATTTCAAATCCTGAAAGATTATGCTGTGAAAGTGCTGCACTCAATATGCCAGCAAATTTGGAAAACTCAGCAGTGGCCACAGGACTGGAAAAGGTCAGTTTTCATTCCAATCCCAAAGAAGGGCAATGCCAAAGAATGCTCAAACTATCACACGATTGCACTCATCTCATGCTAGTAAAGTAATGCTCAAAATTCCCCAAGCCAGGCTTCAGCTATACATGAACCATGAACTTCCAGTTGTTCAAGCTGATTTTAGAAAAGGCAGAGGAACCAGAGATCAAATTGACAATATCCATTGAATCATCAAAAAAGCAAGAGAGTTCCAGAAAAACACCTATTTCTGCTTTATTGACTATGCCAAGCCTTTGACTGTGTGGATCAAAATGAATTGTGGAAAATTCTGAAAGAGATGGGAATACCAGAGCACCTGACCTGCCTCTTAAGAAATCTATATGAAGGTCAGGAAGCAACAGTTAGAACTGGACATGGAACAACAGACTGGTTCCAAATAGGAAAAGGAGTCCGTCAAGGCTGTATATTGTCACCCTGCTTATTTAACTTGTATGCAGAGTACATCATGAAAAAGGCTGGGCTGGAAGAAACACAAGCTGGAATCAAGATTGCCGGGATAAATATCAATAACCTGAGATGTAAACAACACCACCCTTATGGCAGAAAGTGAAGAGGAACTAAAAAGCCTCTTGATGAAGGTGAAAGAGGAGAGTGAAAAAATTGGCTTAAAGCTCAGCATTCAGAAAACTAAGATCATGGCATTTGGTCCCATCACTTTATGGGAAAGAGATGGGGAAACAGTGTCAGACTTTATTTTTGGGGGCCCCAAAATCACTGCTGATGGTGATTGCAGCCATGAAATTAAAAGATGCTTTCTCCTTGGAAGGAAAGTTATGACCAACCTAGATAGCATATTCTAAAGCAGAGATATTACTCTGCCAACAAAGGTCTGTCTAGTCAAGGCTATGGTTTTTCCTGTGGTCATGTATGGATGTGACAGTTGGACTGTGAATAAAGCTGAGTGCCAAAGAATTGATGCTTTTGAACTGTGGTGTTGGAGAGGACTCTTGAGAGTCCCTTGGACTGCAAGGAGATCCAACCAGTCCATCCTAAAGGGGACCAGTCCTGGGTGTTCACTGGAAGGACTGATGCTGATGTTGAAACTCCAGTACTTTGGCCACCTTATGCGAAGAATTGACACATTGGAAAAGACCCTGATACTGGGAAGGATAGGGGGCAGGAGGAGAAGGGGACGACAGGGGATGAGATGGCTGGGTGGCATCACCGATGCGATGCCCATGAGTTTGGGTGAACGCCGGGAGTTGGTGATGGACAGGGAGGCCTGGCGTGCTGCAGTTCATGGGATCACAAAGAGTCGGACACGACTGAGTGACTGAACTGAACTGAACTTGGACATATTCTGATAGTTGGCATCCAGTCCCATTACTTCATGACAAGTAGATGAGGGAAAAGTGGAAACAGTGTCAGATTTCATTTTCTTGGGCTCCAAAATCACTGCAGATGGTGGCTGCAGCCATGGAATTAAAAGACGCTTGCTCCTTGGAAGAAAAGCTATGACATACCTAGACAATGTATTAAAAAGGAGAGACATCACTTTTCCAACAGAGGTTTGTGTAGTTAAAGCTATGGTTTTTCCAGTAGTCATGTATGAATCTGTGAGTTGAACCATAAAGAAGGCTGAATACCAAAGAACTGATGCTTTCAAAGTATGGTGCTAGAGAAGACTCTAGAGTCCCTTGCACAGCAAGGAGAATCAAAGTCTTCAATCCTAAAGGAAATCAACCCTAAATATTCATTGGAAAGATTAGTGCTGAAGCTGAAGCTCCAATATTTCAGCCACCTGGTGTGAAGAGACAACTGATTGGAAAATACCTTGATTTGGGGAAAGATTGGTGGCAAGAAGAGAAGGGAGTGATATAACATAAGATGGTTGGATGGCATCACTGACTCCATGGACATGAATTTGAACACACTCAGGGAGATAATGAAGGACTGGAAACCCTGGCATGCTGAGTTCATGGGGTCGCAAAGAGACTGAAATGACTTAACAACTGAACAACAACAGTTGTTTAATCAAAGAGGAAAAACAAGTCATTTCCAGAAACAGCGCAGTAGCTACCACGTAATGGACTGCATCCCCATAAAAATAGTCCTTACATTTTCAGTAAGAACTGATTTTTGTAAAAATTAAGACTAAAGCAGGAGACTTAAGTTTTTGATAACCACTACGGCAAGAGACTGAAAGCATTCTTTCTGTAACCCTGATCAGGAATGTTTGGCAGGTTAGAGAAGAGGTGAAGTAGAATTTGGCTTCTCATGATCCCATATTTTTTTTTTCTCCCTTAGGAAACTGTGACTCACAAAGTTGAAGGGAAAATTTCTCTGTACACTCAGGGTCCTCATTTCCTTGGCAAACTGTGCTTGAACTGAGGCTCTACAGTTTCCCTATCGTGAGCAGGGTAGAGGAGTTACAAGTGACCAGACATGGGTCCCCAGAGACAACAAGAATAGTTATAAGTAAGTTTGTTTTCCTCTGTCTCCACTGAGCATAGTCTATTCACAGTGAAAGCTCAAAGTATTAAATGGAAATTTCATTTCTATGTAAAAGAAGCTTTAGATATATTAAAAAAGAAAAAAATGTTCTTCAAAGTTTCCCTTCCTTTGAAATAGACAAAAAGGAAAGGTGAAATTCATCTGAGGACTGTTCAAAGTCATCATAATCTCAGTAAAAGGGGAAAAATGAAAATAAATTCAAAACCACCTTTGTTTCTTCAGAAATATTTTACAAATGAAATCAAGGGATATTTGCTTAGAGCAATAAAGCCAGACTGATGAGAGAATGAAAGTGATACACATGGGTGTTTACAGAAAAATGCTCTGCATTTGAAGTAAATTTACCTTACAGAACATTGAATTTATAGGATTAAGGTGAATAACTATTAAGTTTCAGGAAATGGGAAGCCATGAAGCAAGAACTTTTTACCTAATATACATTATAAGGCATTTCTGAAACATCTAAGAAAATGTAAGTCTGTTTAGTACCATGATGTAATAATTCATGGATAATTGAGAAAAACACAATTTTAAAATACCTAGAGTATCATGAGCCAGAGGAACAAATTGGCTCATTAGCTTTTCTAACTATTAATAATTTGTGATCATTTGGCACTACTAACTTTATTTTGTAAAACAATAAGATAATACAATTGCATTTGACCAGTTTTTGTTAGAATATTTTAAATGTGATTTGAAGGGATGCTTACAATCTCAAGAAATATCTTCTTAATACAAATCACAAAAGAATAAACATATTGTAAGCTAATAATGCTTAGGTGAGTTGAAGGGTATTTCGAAGACATTTGATCACTAGATTTAATGTATGAGTCACATATGTTTTCAGAGTGGAGAAGGGAATTGGACATACTCTGCTCCAGGTTCCAAAGTCTCATTCAACAACCCAAAGAGCTGATGAAGAAACTCTTCTCAGGCTTGGGCATGAAAAGGAGATGAGAATGCAGGAAGTTGTTCTAAATTACAATTCTATCATCGTCAGCTAGAATAGTGTCTGACAATTAGATGAAGCGGTGTAAGTAGCATTTACTTATGAGAAAAGATCCTGTGTTTGGAATCTCATTCTGTATTATTAAGCTGAGTAATTCTAAGAAAGCTATAACTCCTTGAAGTCAGTTTTCTCTTCTGTGAAATGAGGATGGTAACATCTGCCACTCTGAGTTCTCTGGAATAGCAATTAGTATTCAGTACTACTTACCAGAAAGAAATGGTGGGGGGGGAGGGAACTACATGTATATAAACACATGTAGCATTAATACTACAGGTATATAAATAAATAAATAAATAAATATATAAAGACACACACACACACACACATGTGTATATAATACTCATGAGCACAGACAAATATATTAACTCTCGATATTCAGTGTATTTAAAGGATATATATTATGTATATGGGTAGAAAATTGCTTTAGTGTTAAATACTATGGGGAATGTAGCAGTATACCTGAAATACCATATGCTCCTTCCTTTAAAGAACTTATAGGTATTAATATATAAATTTTTGTTTGCTAACTTAACCCAAACAAAAATTCTAGCTACCAGTTTTAACATCCCTATTTTTATAAATGAGAAAACAAAGTGTTGAGTAGTAAAAGGTAGTAATACTAACGGTAGTAGTGTTATTGTTCTAGTCCAGTAAACAAAATATGATGTAAAAAGTTTCTGATCATTAAAAAAAGAGCTATTGCAAGGAAGGGGTGGGCCTGTCTAATGGATGGTTTCAGTGAAAAAATAAAGGAGTTTTCTTTTTTAAAAAACATAGTTTTTGCATAGAGAATGAAAATTAGGCTTGAGCTTAATGGATTACAAGTCTGAAAAAGGGCTACTTTTGATATATGTCTGGGTTAAGACACAGTGGAGTTGTGTATGAATACCTTGTATCAACAGTAAGCCATGTGTAGTTTTGTTACTATTTCTATTGGTGACTCCCCTGGTGGCTGAGACGGTAAAGCATCTGCCTACAGTGTGGGAAACCTGGGTTCAATCCCTGGGTCAGGGAGATCCCCTAGAGAAGGAAATGGCAACCCACTCCAATACTCTTGCCTGGAAAATCCCATGGATGGAGGAGCCTGGTGGGCTACAGCCCATGGGATCACAGAGAGTTGGACATGACTGAGTGACTTCACTTTCACTTTCTTTTTTGGTGACACTATCATTTGAGATTTGTTAGAGTGTCATGAGATATTTGGTACAAAATTTAACCCTCTAAAAATCATCAGATAAAAGTAGAGAGAGTCTGGAATTGTGGAGACCAGGAAGAGGAGTTTTAATTGCTTATATTTTTTCAAAATGGGGAGTGATTTTTTTTTTTTTTTGATGGAGAGGGGGAAAAAAGCTGATTCCGTAGTGGTATATAGATAGGAATACATCATAAAGATAATATTAGGTTGGTTCAAAAGGAATTATGGTTTCGCATTGTTGAACTGTGCTGTTTGATATCGGAATACATTCTTAAATGTGGTTATGTTATACATCATTTAATGTACATTACTTGCTTTAAGTTTTTTTGCTAATGACTTATTACTTGCTGTTTATTTTATTTTATTTTAGCCTGTAGAAATGATGTTAGACAAAAAATAAATTTGAGCAATTTTTGTTTGTTTGTTAGAGTTCAAAATGGGTTGTAAAGCGATGGAGGCAGCTCTCAACATCAACAATGCATTTGGCCCAGAAACTGCTAATGAACATGCAGTGCAGTGGTGCTTCAAGAAATTTTGCAAAGATGAGGAGCATAATGACTGGCCATCCGAAGTTCACAACGACCAATTGAGAGCATCATTGAAGCCGATCCTCTTAAAACTACAGGAAAAGATGCTGAAGAACTCAACATCAACCACTCTATAGTTGTTTGACATTTGAAGCAAATTGGAAAGATGAAAAGCTCAATGAGTGGGTGCCTCATGAGCTGACTGGAAATCAAAAATTCACCATTTTCAAAGTGTCATCTTCTCTTATTCTATATAACAACTATGAACCATTTCTCAATCGGATTGTGATGTGTGATGAAAAGTGGATTTTGTATGATAACCAGTGATGACCAACTCAGTGGTTGGACTGACAGGAAGCTCCAACGCATTCCCCAAAGCCAGAGTTATGCCAGAGAAAGGTCGTGGTCACTGTTTGGTGGTCTGCTACCAGTTTAATCCACTATAGCTTTCTGCTGCTGCTGCTGCTAAGGCACGTCAGTCATGTCCGACTCTGTGTGACCCCATAGATGGTAGCCCACCAGTCTCCCCTGTCCCTGGGATTCTCCAGGCAAGAACACTGGAGTGGGTTGCCATTTCCTTCTCCAATGCATGAAAGTGAAAAGTCAAAGGGACGTCGCTCAGTCGTGTCTGACTCCTAGCGACCCCATGGACTACAGCACACCAGGCTCCTCCGTCCATGGGATTTTCCAAGCAAGAGTACTGGAGTGAGGTGCCATTGCCTTCTCCCATATCTTTCTGAATCCTGGTCAAATCATTACATCTGAGAAGTCTGCTCAGCAAATTGATGAGATGCAATGAAAACTTCAATGCCTACAGCTGGCATTGATCAGTAAAAAGGGCCCACTTCTTCATGCATCTAGGTAATTTTTGGCAGGGAGAATGTTCTCACCATCAGCAGGAGGCAAAAAATGCTTTCCAGGAGTTTGTGGAATCCCAAAGTATGGATTTTTATGCTATAGGAATAAAACTTATTTCTTGTTGGCAAAAATATGTTGATTGTAATGGTTCCTATTTTGATTAATAAAGATGTGTTTGAGCTTTGTTATAATGATTTAAAATTCATGATCTGAAACCACAATTACTTTTGTACCAATCTAATACTTTAAAATATTTCACCTTTTGAAAGTACTTTCACACACATTATCAATGAACTTTCAAAGAACCTAAAAGGTAGAGCAAGACAGTGATCTCTTTCATTGCCAGGGGTGAAAACTAGAGAACACAGGAACCATAGAATTTGCTCAGTCACAAAAGTAGCAAGTCCCAGGTACCAAAGGGCAGCCCATATTGCCCATCTCCTAGTAAATCGCTTTCACCCCACTGTATCACACAATCTGTCAGATATATGTGTCATTATTCCCTTTCCCATATCAGGTAATGTTCTAACTTGCAGTATACTTTCTCTGAGGGGCTTTTGGAAATTAGAGAAATGATAATCATGAATATTTAAGATTCATGGAATGTAGAAATCATTTTTATAAATATTAAATGGTAAGTGACTAGGAGTATGAAGTAATTTTATTCTAAGCTGCTAGCAATGATTAAACATAATTTCTAAGAGCTGCTTTTTTGAAATTCTACCAATTGTTAAACCCAGTACTTGGCAAGGCCCTTTTAATGTTGCCTTTTGTATTGCTTGCTTCCTCCTACCCATAAAATCTGTTACATTATATCGACATAAACCAAGATGGAAGATATTATGCTAAAAAAAATGGTGTTAATTGGGGACCACAGAAAGAAAAATGGTAAGAATGCATGTTGCAAGGATATTTTAAATCCAAGAGAAGAACTAGTTTTGCTGATTGTTGGGAATAGTCTGTCTGTAAGGAAGAGTGATTCCTAATGAGGATGGATGTATCACCTAAGTGTTTACGAAACAGCAGCAGCAAGGAAGAAATTGTGATGCATGTAGAGAGCCTTTTCTTTGAACCATGCCTGTTAGAAGGCTATGTTTGAAGCCAGTAGAAAGCATTCTCCTATGTATTGTACAATAAGCAAATGGCATGATGGAAGCAAATATCATCAAGCACTAAAAGGCTAGAAATTGTGAGTTATTTGTTTTCCCAACAGAAGAGTTTTCCACTGTCCAGTTGTCTGACAAGCAGTCACTGAATTTATTTCAGTTTCATAATCAAGATGAATTGATGCAAGGTAAGAAAGTTATTTAGTAGAGGGATAAAACACATGTACAGGGTCAAGTATATTAATAACTAATGGTTTAGTTCAGATTTTACTGAAAACAATTAAGACAAATAAAACAATAGATGTAAGAAAAACATTTCTATCTACCCAACAGGAGTCTATAAATAATTACGTATATCTATTTGTTAAAATGTAAACATAAATGTATAGAAAATACTCATTTTCAAAATGAATATTGTATGTAAAATTTGCACAGAGGAAAAAATTATGGTATTCAAGTATTTTGTCTGTCATGCTATTATAAAAGGATAAGAAATACTATTTCATTTCCAAATAACAATAATATCACCTTATGGTTATATGGTACATTTTGTCTGAGAGCTTAAAAGGTCAACTCAATGCAAGTTATAACAGGATTTTATCATTAAAATTAATGACTTTTCTGGTGGTGAAAATTCAAAAGTGATAAATAGCATCTGATTTTTGCTGGGTTGGCACAATGCAGACATAGGAAATTTAAAATTTTTTGACTTTGTATTTTCAGATATTTAAAGAGATAAAGAGAACCATCTGGATACTTCTACTACTTTTACATAAATTTTTCAGGAGTCCAGTTTGAATCCTAAAGGTTAAAAATATGCCATATATAAAAGGTTTATTTCAATTTGAAGTATTCATTTGAGATTATTTAAAATATTTTCTTGGATTTGAAAATCTATGACATGGATAAGTTTCCAGGAATATCAAAGATGAGAATACTTACTGCAGTATAATCTGAAATTCTGACACATATCATCTATCATAACATATTTCATCTATATTTTAATATATTCTCAATATATTGTTGAAAACAGTAAATTCAAGATTATACTTTAGTCCCACATTGGTGCAGCTACTATGGAAAACAGTATGGAGGCTCTTTAAAATACTGGAATTTCCATAGGATCCAGCAATACCATTGCTGGCCATATATCCAGAGAAAATCATAATTTGAAAAGATACATGCACCCCAATGTTCATTGCTGCACTATTTACAAAAAACAAAACATGGGGTGAACGAAATGTCCACTGAAACGTGAGCAGATACAAAGATGAAGTATGGATACACAAAGGGATATTACTCAGCATAAAAACAAAAAATGCCATTTTCAGGAATATGGATGGACCTAGAGCTTACTACAGAGAATGCAATGGCACCCCACTCCAGTACTCCTGACTGGAAAATCCCATGGATGGAGGAGCCTGGTAGGCTGCAGTCCATGGGGTCGCTAAGAGTCCAACGCGACTGAGCAACTTCACTTTGACTTTTCGCTTTCATGCACTGGAGAAGGAAATGGCAACCCACTTCAGTGTTCTTTCCTGGAGAATCCCAGGGACGGTGGAGCCTGGTGGGCTGCCGTCTATGGGGTCACACAGAGTTGGACACGACTGAAGCGACTTAGCAGCAGCAGCAGCAGAAATTACTAAGGCAGATAGAGAAAGACAAATACCGTAATTCCTTGTATGTGGAATCTAAAAAAAGATGCAAATAAACTTATTTATAAAACGTAAATAGACTAAGAGACATTGAAAACAAATTTATGTTTACCAAAGTGGAAAGAAGGAGAGAGATAAATAAGGAGTTTGTGATGAAAATATATGTAATAATATATGTAAATTAGATAACCAATAAAAACCTACTATATAGCATACAGTACTATACACAGTTTGTAATAATCTATAAGGGAAATGAATCTGAAAAGAAATATACATGCATGTAAATCTGTATATATACACACACACACACAAATGGCCACCCACTCCAGTATTGTTGCCTGGAGAATTCCATGGACAGAGGAGCCTGGTGGCTACAGTCTCCTGAGTGACTAATACTACTGCTATGAATAACTGAATCATTTTTGTACATGTGAGACTAACACATTATAAATCAACTATACTTCAATTTAAAAAAAAAATAGTCACTATCACAGGGTTATCTGTCATCACAAGTCTCCTGATTAGTTATTCTCTAGAAAAAGACATAGTAATATATTGTTCATAAAGAAGATGAAGGACAAATGAAAATAAGTTACATGTGCTTCCTGTAGGTATCACTTATCAATGATCTTTAGCATTGATTACACTATAATTTCAGATGAAATTTTAAAATACATAAACATATTCTCAAAGGTATATAACAACCACTTCTTAGAATTTCAGATGAATAATGGATGCTAAGGATCATTCACCCTTCCGCCTAATTTTACAACTAAGGAAATTGGAGCACAGAGAAATTGAAGAGACTTTCCCTTAGGTTATGCAATATAAGTTGTTAGTAGAGCTAGTTCAAAAGTTTAGGTCTACTGATTCACTTAGTTACGTTATTCTATGGACTTAGGAGTAAATTAAGACTTGTATTTATTTATGTTTATTAAGCAGATATAAGTCTTAGAGATCAATGACACTTTCAGTATAGAACTGTAAGTTTTAATAATTTTTTGATGATTTATTTAATTAAATCAGTACTAACATTGCAACTAGCATCACTGTGACCTGAATAAAATGTAACTAAACTTCAGTGAGTAATACATACCCACTCATTCAATAAATCATTATAAAGTATGTTTCTACTAAGTGCTAGGCAGTGTTCAAGGCATTCACAGCATAGGGGCCAACAGAAATAAGCCAGTTTTCATGACATTAATTTTTTTAGGAAGAAATGGCATAAAATAAATATGTTAGTTGATGATAAGCACTTTGGAAGAAAAAAAAAAAAAGCACTTTGTAAGTAAGCACGCCTAAGGCTGGACGGGGTTTCATTTGAATAGGGTGTACAGAAAAGCCTCAGTTTAGAAGCTGAAATTTGATTTGTTAGTGCAGGGCCCATGAGGAAGAACATTATTGGCAGCTGGAATATCAGGTGTGATGATCCTTAATAATAAGTATGCCTGATGTGCTCAAGAAACAATGGAAGATCTAGAGCAGTGGATATCGGAGTGATAAGGGCAAGGAAGTAAGCAAGTCATGGATTGACGAAGACTGTTAGGGGCCTGAGGCCATGGAGATGTATTGGACTTTAAGATTTAAAGCCCTCAAGGCGTCTGAGCAGAGAAATGATCTGATCTCACATTTTAATAAGATCACTCTGGTTGCAGTGTAGAAGACAGATTTTAGTGGAACAAAAGTAGAAGGGAGAACAACAGAAAGCTACTGCAAAGCAGACAAGAATTATACTCGAATTAAAATTAATGAATTAATTAAAATTTTTTTAAAAAGTAGACAAGAGATGATGTTGACACTGAAGATTATTACACCATAACTAAATTCTCTGGGAAATCTATTTCCTACACTGTAATAGATCAGTCAGGAAACAGATGGATCATTCAAATGGAATAATTTGAGAAGATTTTAATAAGGGGTATTCCCATGGGTGGATCAAGGTTATCAACCTTAGTATAATACAGATGTTATCAACAAATGGTATAATACGATGAGGCTAGTTATAACGGAAAATATACTACCATCTAGGCCTAATGAATGGATGCAATGGGAGCAAACTATCAGTCAGTCAGTTCAGTATCTCAGTTATGTCCGAGTCTTTGCAACCCCATGGACTGCAGCACACCAGACCTCCCTGTGCATCACCAATTCCCGAAGTTCACCCAAAACCATGTCCATTGAGTCAGTGATGCCATTCAACCATCTCATCCTGTCATCCCCTTCTCCTCCTGCCCTCAATCTTTCCCAGCATCAGGGTCTTTTCAAATGAGTCAGCTCTTCACATCAGGTGGCCTAAGTATTGGAGTTTCAGCTTCAACATCATTCCCTCCAATGAACACCAGGACTGATCTGCTTTAGGATGGACTGGATGGATTTCCTTGCAGGCCAAGGGACTCTCAAGAGTCTTCTCCGACACTACAGTTCAAAAGCACCAATTCTTCTGTGCTTCTTTATAGTCCAACTCTCACATCCATACATGACCATTGGAAAAACCATAGCCTTGACTAGACGGACCTTTGTTGACAAAGACATATCTCTGCTTTTTAATATGCTGTCTAGGTTGGTCATAACTTTCCTTCCAAGGAGTAACTGTCTTTTAATTTCATGGCTGCAGTCACCATCTGCAGTGATTTTGGCATCCAGAACATAAAGTCAGCCACTGTTTCCACTGTTTCCCATTCTATTTACCATGAAGTGATGGGACCGGATGTCATGATTGTAGTTTTCTGAATGTTGAGATTTAAACCAACTTTTTCACTCTCCTCTTTCACTTTCATCAAGAGGCTTTTGAGTTCCTCTTCACTTTCTGCCATAAGGGTGGTGTCATCTGCATATCTGAGGTTATTGATATTTCTCCTGGCAAACTTGATTCCAGCTTGTGCTTCCTCCAGCCCAGCATTTCTCATGATATACTCTGCATATAAGTTAAATAAGCAGAGTGACAATATACAGCCTTGACGTACTCCTTTTCCTATTTGGAATCAGTCTGCTGTTCCATATCCAGTTCTGACTGTTGTTTCCTGGCCTGCATACAGGTTTCTCAAGAGGCAGGTCAGGTGCTCTGGTATTCCCATCTCTTTCAGAATTTTCCATAGTTTATTGTGATCCACACAGTCAAAGGATTTGGCATAGTCAGTAAAGCAGAATAGATGTTTTTCTGGAACTCTCTTGCTTTTTCCATGATCCAGCAGATGTTGTCAATTTGATTTCTTGTTCCTCTGCCTTTTCTAAAACCAGCTTGAACATCTGGAAGTTCATGGTTCACATATTGCTTAAGCCTGGCTTGGAGAATTTTCAGTATTACCTTACTAGTGTATGAGATGAGTGCAGTTGTCTGGTAGTTTGAGCATTCTTTGGCATTACCTTTCTTTGGGATTGGAATGAAAACTGATATTTTCCAGTCCTGTGGCTACTGCTGAGTTTTCCAGTGATAGTTGATAGCAAACTATCACTGAAACCTAAATAGCAGAGTATGGACCTAACAGTATGGATCTAACAGAAGCAGAAGATACTAAGAAGAGGTGGCAAGAATACACAGAAGAACTGTACAGAAAAGATCTTAATGACCTGGAGAACCACGATGGTGTGAGCAATCACCTAGAGCCAGACATCCTGAAGTGCAAAGTCAAGTGGGCCTTAGGAAGCATCACTACAAACAAAGCTAGTGCAGATGATGGAATTCCAGCTGAGCTATTTCAGATCCTGAAGGATGATGCTGTTAAAGTGCTGCAGTCAACATGCCAGCAAATTTGGAGAACTCAGCAGTGGCCACAGGACTGGAAAATGTCAGCTTTCATTCCAATCCCAAATAGGGGCAATTCCAAAGAATGTTCAAAGTACCACACAATTGCATTCATTTTACATGCTAGCAAGGTAATGCTGAAAATCCTTCAAGCTACGCTCCAATAGTATGTGAACCAAGAACTTCCAGATGTACAAGGTGGACTTAGAAAAGGTAGAGGAACTAGAGATTAAATTTTCAACATACACTGGATCATAGAAAAAGCAAGAGAGTTCCAGAAAAAAATCTACTTCTGCTTCATTAACTATAGTAAAGCCTTTGACTGTGTGGAATAAAACAAACTGGAAATTTCTTAAAGAGATAGAAATACTAGACCACCTCACCTGCCTCTTGAGAAACCAGTATGCAGGTCAAGAAGCAACAGTTAGAATTTGATATGTAACAATGGACTGGTTCAAAATAGGGAAAGGAGTACATCAAGGCTGTATATCATCACCCTGCTTATTTAACTTATATGAAGAGTACATCATACAAAAGAAATGCAGGGCTGGATGAAGCACAAGCTGGAATCAAGATTGCTGGGAGAAACATCAATAACCCTAGATATGAGGATAACCCTACCTTTATGGCAGAAAGCAAAGAAGAACTAAATAGCCTCTTGATGAAAGTGAAAGAGGAGAGTGAAACAGCTGGCTTAAAACTCAACATTTAGAAAAACAAAATCATTGAAAGCAGACCCATCATTTCACGGCAAACAGATGGAGAAACAATGGAATCAGTGACAGACTTTATTTATTCTTGGGCTCCAAAATCACTGCAGATGGTGACTGCAGCCATAAAATTAAAAGACACTTTCTCCTTGGAAGAAAACTATGACAAGCATAGACATCATATTTAAGAGCAGAGACATTACTTTGTGACAAAGGTCCATATATTCAAAACTATGTATTTTTACAGTCATTATGTATGGATGTGAGAGTTGGACCATACAGAAGGCTGAGCACTGAAAAATTGATGCTTTCAAACTGTGGTGTTGGAGAAGACTCTTTAGAGTCCCTTGAAATGGAGGGAGATCAAACCAATCAATCCTAAAAGAAATAAACCCTGAATATTCATTGGAAGGACTGATGTTGAAGCTGAAGCTCCAGTACTTTGGCCACCTGATGCAAAGAACTGATTCACTGGAAAAGACCGTGATACCAGGGGGAAAAAAGAGGGCAGGAGGAGAAAGGGATGACAGAGGAAGAGATGATTGGATGGCATCACCAACTGAATGGACATGAGTTTGAACAAACTCCAGGAGATGGGGAAGGACAGGAAAGTCTGGAATGCTTCAGTCCATGGGATATCAAAGAGGTGGATAGGACTAATCAACTGAATAACAACAAAGAGCAGAAACATCACTTTACAGACAAAGGTTCGTATAGTCAAAGCTATGATTTTTCCATTATTCATGTATGGATGTGAGAGTTGGACCATAAAGAAGGCTGAGCACTGAAGAATTGATGCTTTAGAACTGAGGTGCTGAAGAAGACTCTTGAGGGTCCCTTGGACAGCAAAGTGATCAAACCTAAATATTCATTGGGACAACTGATGCTGAAGCTCCAATACTTTAGCCACCTGAAGGGAAGAGCCAACTCATTGGAAAAGACCCTGATGCTGAGAAAGACTGAGAGCAAGAGGAGAAGGGGGTTACAGAGGTTTGAGATGGTTGGATGGCATCACTGACTCAGTGGTAATGAGTTAGAGCAAATGCAGGGAGATGGTTGAAGACAAAGAATTGTGGCATGCTGCAGTCTATGGGGTAGCAAAGAGTCAGACACGACTTAGTGACTGAACAACAACTACCAAGAGGAGAGCTATACAGAGGAGGCTTCTAAGTGGGAGTAAAAGCCAAAAGGGACACTTGTTGCATGCTGGCAGAGAAACATCCAGGGAAATGATTAACCCTATGTCACTCTGCTCTCTTCCTTGACCAAACCCAAGGAGAAACCAGATGGCAAGAAATACTTTGATGAGGCTCCCTCAGGTTAGACCTTTAAGAATAGAACAATGAGGAGAGTAAGCAATTAAGCAACAACAGAAGTTGTCCTAACTCACTCCAAGAATGTTCACACACTGACTATTAAGAATTTACTATACCTTAGAGATGGAACAACAGACTGGTTCCAAATAGGAAAAGGAGTACATCAAGGCTGTATATTGTCACCCTGCTTATTTAACTTATATGCAGAGTACATCATAAGAAACGCTGGGCTGGAAGAAGCACAAGCTGGAATCAAGATTGCCAGGAGAAATATCAATAACCTCAGATATGCAGATGACACCACCCTTATGGCAGAAAGTGAAGAGGAACTCAAAAGCCTCTTGATGAAAGTGAAAGAGGAGAGTGAAAAAGTTGGCTTAAAGCTCAACATTCAGAAAACTAAGATCATGGCATCTGGTCCCATCACTTCATGGGAAATAGATGGGGAAACAGTGAAAACAGTGTCAGACTTTATTTTGGGGGGCTCCAAAATCACTACAGATGATGACTTCAGCCATGAAATTAAAAGATGCCTGATCCCATCACTTCATGGGAAATAGATGGGGAAACAGTGAAAACAGTGTCAGACTTTATTTTGGGGGGCTCCAAAATCACTACAGATGGTGACTTCAGCCATGAAATTAAAACCCTAACCCTAACCCTAACCCTAAGCGTCTTAAGTTATGACCAACCTAGATAGCATATTCAAAAGCAGGGACATTACTCTGCCAACAAATGTCCGTCTAGTCAAGGCTATGGTTTTCCAGTGGTCATGTATGGATGTGAAAGTTGGACTGTGAAGAAGGCTGAGTGCCAAAGAATTGATGCTTTTGAACTGTGGTGTTGAAGAAGAGTCTTGAGAGTCCCTTGGACTGCAAGGAGATCCAACCAGTCCATTCTAAAGGAGATCAGTCCTAGGTGTTCTTTGAAAGGACCGATACTGAAGCTGAAACTCCAGTACTTTGGCCACCTCATGCGAAGAGTTGACTCATTGGAAAAAACTCTGATGCTGGGAGGGACTGGAGGCAGGAAGAGAAGGGGATGACAGAGGATGAGATGGCTGGATGGCATCACCAACTCGATGGACAAGAGTTTGGGTGAACTCTGGGAGTTAATGACGGACAGGGAGGCCTGGAGTGCTGCAATTCATGGGGTCGCAAAGAGTTGGAAATGACTGAGTGACTGAACTGAACTGAACTGATACCTTAGAGAAAACATATACTTGCAGAAACTTGAAATATATACGTTTCTGGTAATAATTCATGCATATACCCAATTTATTAACATTGTTAATGTGTTCTCCGGAGAAGGCAATGGCACCCCACTCCAGTACTCTTGCCTGGAAAATCCTAGGAGGACCCTGAGTGAACTCAGGCTGAGTGAGTACCCCACTCCAGTACTCTTGCCTGGAAAAACCAGGAGGAGCCTGGTAGGCTGCAGTCCATGGGGTCGCTAAGAGTCGGACACGACTGAGAGACTTCACTTTCACTTTTCACTTCCATGAATTGGAGAAGGAAATGGCAACCCACTCCAGTGTTCTTGCCTGGAGAATCCCAGGGACTGGGGAGCCTGGTGGGTTGCCATCTATGGGGTCACACAGAGTCGGACACGACTGAAGTGACTTAGCAGTAGCAGTAGCAGTAATGTGTTCTCATTCTCAGGCAATGATGTATAAAGTTTAAAATTCATTTCCTCTAAAGTCAGGAACAAGACAAGGGTGCCCACTTTCACCATTACTATTCAACATAGTCTTGGAAGTTTTGGCCACAGCAATCAGAGCAGAAAAAGAAATAAAAGGAATCCAAATTGGAAAAGAAGAAGTAAAACTCTCACTATTTGCAGATGACATGATCCTCTACATAGAAAACCCTAAAGACTCCACCAGAAAATTACTAGAACTAATCAATGATTATAGTAAAGTTGCAGGATATAAAATCAACACACAGAAATCCCTTGCATTCCTATACAGTAATAATGAGAAAACAGAAAGAGAAATTAAGGAAACAATTCCATTCACCATTGCAACGGAAAGAATAAAATACTTAGGAATATATCTACCTAAAGAAACTAAAGACCTATATATAGAAAACTATAAAACACTGGTGAAAGAAATCAAAGAGGACACTAATAGATGGAGAAATATACCATGTTCATGGATTGGAAGAATCAATATAGTGAAAATGAGTATACGACCCAAAGCAATTTATAGATTCAATGCAATCCCTATCAAGCTACCAACAGTATTCTTCACAGAGCTAGAACAAATAATTTCACAATTTGTATGGAAATACAAAAAACCTCGAATAGCCAAAGTGATCCTGAGAAAGAAGAATGGAACTGGAGGAATCAACCTACCTGACTTCAGGCTCTACTACAAAGCCACAGTTATCAAGACAGTATGGTACTGGCACAAAAACAGAAATATAGATCAATGGAACAAAATAGAAAGCCCAGAGATAAATCCACGCACATATGGACACCTTATTTTTGACAAAGGAGGCAAGAATATACAATGGATTAAAGACAATCTCTTTAACAAGTGGTGCTGGGAAATCTGGTCAACCACTTATAAAACAATGAAACTAGAACACTTTCTAACACCATACACAAAAATAAACTCAAAATGGATTAAAGATCAAAATGGATTAATTTTGCAAACTGTTTCCTTCTTCTGGATTAATTCAGAGTAAAATTAGTACCTCTTGGACCAGTAGAGTTCTTAAACATAGAAAGTAACAGTTCACAAAAAATAAATATTAAATTTTATAATGTTTTTTAATTTTCAAAGCATTTTTGCATTTAAGAACTCAACTGGTAAGGAAAACATTAATAAAAAATACACACTTGGCTGAGGAGGATTTTATGAAAAATTTGGGGGTTTTATGAAAAATTAGTTGCTGTCAGCCATCCAAAGAATCAAAAACAAGAGTTTAACTTGTTCAAATGAGTTCATTTCTTCAGAAATCACTTCTTGTCTGTACAATTCAGTGAAGATTAGAGTGTTTTGTTTCATGGAAGAAGGGCAATTTTCCCTGCTCTCTTACCTTAATGTTCACATGCTCTTCTGCTGTGGTTTGTAGGTGTATTTCCAGTAATTAGTCAATTAAACTGAACCAGGTGAATAAGAATGGAGAATGCACCTTACTGATAACTCACTGGAAGGTGTTATCTTTCATCCACTTCCTGTATTTAATCAACAAGTAATCTTCAACCCATATCACACAAAATATCTGATACTTATTTTTGCTTCTCTAAGAAAATATATTCAAGGTTGTATTATGATGTGTGGTCATTACTTTCTTGGATAGTCCACAGAATTCTACTTGCTTGAATTATAGTATTACAAGAATTATAATTGCTTATTTTGCTCTGGGAAAATACATTATCACTTCTAAGAGTAGAGTCAGCAAACTGATGTGTAGTTTGGGCTGGTGAAGTGGAAAGAATATGGGCCTCAAAATCAGAGTTTTATTTCATTTTACAAAAACATATTTCTCTCCATGAGATTCTAAATACTTTATAAACACTAACTCAAAAAAAAAAAAAAAAAAAACTCTCCAAAGAAGAGTTTATCATCCATGGATCATCTTTCTCAATCACATTTTATGAATAAAGATACTGAGGCTCAGGTGGTTAAATAACTGACCAAAAGTCACATAGCTTATAAGTGGGATATTGAATCAGTCAGTCTCCAGTCCCAACAAGGGGGAAACATATCCTACTTCAGAACATTGTAATGACTCAATGAGATGTTTAAGTGCCATCAGCTAAATCTGCCTGACGCATGGCCAGGACTTAATAAATATCAGCTACTGTTTGCTATTTTTATTTAAAAAATAGGTGCCAATTGTAAGGCAAGTTCGGAGAAAAAGAGAGTGAGCCAGGCATTCAAGCAGAGAAAGATGTATTATAGAAAGAAAGAAAGTGACTGGCTTTAGAGGAAAAACAGTGCTCCCCTTTACAGCCAACCCCTCTTATACCCTATCAATGGGAAATTGTGCCCCAAAGGGAGGGGGCCTTCATTTATCTTTAGCATGCAGCTGGGATCTTGTGATCATGTAGTCAGAGGGATCTCACCATCGGGTGGGCACATAGTCCTGAGAAACTCGCACCAGGAAGGAAAAACAGGTATCACCTTAAGGAAAAAACAGGCTGCCACCAGGGCAATGTGGCCACTGTGATTTCATCCCTTGTTTGTTAGGTCACCACAATGGGCAATTTTTAAACCTTGAGTCCTTTGTGAACCCTAACACCAGTATTGTCAGCCTTATCTTCCTTCCAGTTCCTTTACATTTAGAAAAGATTGCACTGTAGTTTCCTCAAAATTCATGAAAAGGATAAAGAATATAGTTGATCCAGCACCAAAAACTGGAAGTCATTCATCTCCCTTTACCCACTGCCCAGGTCTAGAAGCGCTTTCATCTTCTTCCCCCTTTTGAGTGTCTACTTTCCCTCTTCCTAAGGACTGGCAAAAAAAAAAAAAAAAGGCAGTAGTCTTCTGTGCTCAGATTAAAAGGCAATGAGAAATTCACAAACAGCAACAAAATTACAACTGTGACTCCTTCATATGCAAAACTTACAAAAGCCTCAGGTTGTTATCAAGAAGTTTGGAATCCTTAAATTCCCTGGTGGCTCAAATGGTAAAGAATCTGACTGAAACACAGGAGACAGGGGTTCAATCCCTGGGTCAGGAAGATCCCCTGGAGGAGGGCACGGCAGCCCACTCCAGTATTCTTGCCTAAAGAACCCCATGGACAGAGGAGCCTGACGGGCCACACTCCATGGTGTCACAAAGAATCGAATACAACTGAGCGACTAAGCACGCAAGCACACTCAAGTCTTAATGTGATGCTGGAGAAGACTCTTGACAAGAGTCCCTTGAACAGCAAGGAGATCAAACCAGTCATTCCTAAAGGAAATCAACCCTAAATATTCATTGGAAGGACTGTTGCTGAAGCTCCAATACTTTGACCACATGATGGGAAGAGCCAACTCATTGCAAAAGACCCTGATGCTGGGAAAGATTGAAGGCAAAAGGAGAAGGGGCAGCAGAGGATGAGATGGTTCGATAGCATCACCTACTCAATGGACATGAATTCAAGCAGACTCTGGGAGAAAGGGAAGGACCGGAGAGCCTGGCGTGCTGCAGTCCATAGGGTCGCAAAAGTCAGATATGACTTGACTTAGGGACTAAGCAACAACAACAATCTTAATTCAGTGCAAGAGGAAGGGGTATTACCGGTGATTTAAGCCATCACAGCATCACCATTGTTCTGATGCAAATGAAGACATTCAGTATAATGATAGAAGAGTAAAGGAGTATGAATATAAAGGATGTGCTTCTTGCTCAAATAGATCATTCAATCTCTGTGGCCTTCAACAAGCAGATTAATCTAAAATCTCATTTTTTTCTTATTTACAAAATATAAGCCCTGATGCATTTTCGGCTCACCTTTTCAGTCTATGAGCAACATTATCTACTCTCCCTATGTTCTGCTTCTTTCCCCAGATAATGAAATGTGCTCAGTATTCTTTAAAACAAATGATTTAACAAAGAAACAAATAAAAAACTACTATTTTACTCCATTTTCTTGATTTCTCTCCTATTCGTTGTCAAATTTTTTGAAAGGACTGCAGCTGCTGCCTCCATTTCCTCATCCATTCTTTACTTTCTCACTTACAGACTCCTCCAACCTCTCTTGAGTCTTCTCCTCTTCACAAAATTTGTTTCTACCATGGTCACTAATGACTTCCAAATTTCAAGTTCAGTGGAGATTTTCAGTTGTTAGTTGAGTGAAAGTCTCCATTGAACTTGAAATTTGACCAGACACAACAAAGTCTATTCATTTGGGTAAAACAATCCCAGAAAATGAGGAAACAGGGAGCAGTTAGGCCTCCACAGTATCCACAATGCCTTGAGACCAAAGAGAGGGTGTTCAGTCCCTCACATTGGAAAACCCCTTATTCAGATTACTCTTTCTTTTCATACTCTTGATTCAAAATTCAGAGATCTGTCCTTTGCTCCACTTTTCTCATACTACATACTTTGCAGAGATGATAATATCCACTACTCTGACTTCAGTTTCCTTGTATGTAGGTTCTTTGAAATATCCTGGGCTCCAGTGCAGTTATCTCTTGCCCTAATGGCCAGTTGCCATCAGCTGCTGACGTCTAGAGCAATGAAGCCTATCTCTTGTTTCCTGATCGGTCAGGCTAACCATGCTCTTACTTAGTCCAACTCTGGAGACTTCTATTTTGCCATGTTATACATTCAGTGGTCTTCAGGAACCCACCTGGGCACCCTCTCTTCAGTTTCATGGCATTGTGGATACTGCAGAGGCATAACGGCTCTCTTTCTCCTCATTTCCTGGGATTGTTTTACCCAACTCGATAGACTTTGTTGTGGGGTGCTAAGCCAGGTCACATCCCAGGTATCTCCTGCCTCCTTCTCTAGGCTTAAAGAAAAACTAGGAAGTTCTGAAAAAAATTGGGAATATGGCTTGGCCCTTCTTCAACTGGTCATGTTACTGCCTTACATATCACCTGGGTGGCTACATGTTGCACTGGCTTTCCCTCTAAGGGAAGCTGAAATTTTTCTACTATGTAGCTGGGAAAGTGAGAAACAAACCCCCTTGTTCAGAACTCCTGAAAAAGTATCTGGTTGTTTCTCCTGCTGGAACTATGATGTTGTGGACTGAAAAAGAGAATAGAGAAGGAGTAAGAAGAGTATTTTATCCTTCACTTTCTGTCTTCACATAGTCAGCTCCCCTCTGGCAATGGAAATAGCTACTTCCAGTTTTACATTCCTTAACTTAGAATTTGTTCTTCCCTTTGCTGGGGCTTCCCTGGTGGCTCAGAGGATAAAGCATCTACCTGCCATGCAGGAGACCTGCGTTCAATCCCGGGGTTGGGAAGATCCCCTGGAGAAGGAAATGGCAACCCACTCCAGTATTCTTGCATGGAGAATCCCATGGACAGAGGAGCCTGAAGGGCTACAGTCCACAGGGTTGCAAAGAGTCGGACATGACTGAGCAACTTTACTTCACTTCACTTGCTGTGGCTAAGATATAGATATAGCTGATATCAATATAGGTTTGGGAATAATGCAAGATCCATAGGTCCTTTAGTGTCCTTTGATGGATAAAAGAAGGATAAATGAGAGGGAGAATTAAGCATGTTTCTAACTCTCGCGAAGTGTTCCAATGGGTAATACAGGCCCAAATATTGACCAGTGTCAGTGGACTCTGTCCGCTTGACCCACCAGACACTAGGGGAGAATCTGAAAGGAAACATTGATAATGCTGTCTATGACACAAAAGGATAATCCAGTAGAGGTTTTATGCATAAATCCACTAAATCTCCAAAGACAATTTTAATGACTTCTAGTGCAGAAGTTTGAGATATGACATAATATGGTTTCTGACTATTGCTTTTCTGTGGGATTCTGGAATCTGTGTTAAAGATCACTGAAAGTTTAAAAATAGTATCTCTAAAATTAAAATTGAATAGCTATGGTCATGTTTATTTGCCAAAGGCATGGTTGATGATATAAAAATATGATCTATTTCAGCGGGCCAGGCAACATCTTAATAAATGCACTGATTCATGCTGTGATTTCAGTCACTTGAGATGAGATTTTTGGATTAAACCCTTTCCTCCTGATTTAAACTTATTTCATCTTATATTTCTACCTTCAACAAATTTATGTAGACAACCTGTGTAAATGGTGGAAGAAGGATAAAGAAACCTCTTTTGCTTTGTAAATTTGCATTTTGATTTGTGTGCTGTTAAAATGGTTCACAGGTGGTTAAAATAGGGAAAGCATTTATCCTGAGGTTAGAACTTGAGCGAAAATGAGAAACAAGTTAGGGGTATCCAGCTAAATGGTTTCCTTATAAATATCCATTGGAATTATTCAGGGTGAAAGATGACAAAGATTTAGAACTCTGATATACCAAAGGGCTCTAGAAATTGCTTAAAACAGATCTTTTCATACTAAAATTGGGAAATAGGAAGTGTTAAGAAGGCAGTTATCACCTGTAATCTAAATATCAATTGACTACACATGGTACCTAATGGATTCATAAACTATGAAAGTGAACTATTGCTTCTGCAAAGAGTGAAAATAGCATATTCACCCATTCATTCAAACATTATTTATTAAGAATCTAATATGTGACAGAGACTGTGGGGTTTCAGTGACAAACTATAAATTGGTGAGACATAAAAAAATGAATTAAATACATGGATAAACAAGATACCCAACGGTTATGGTAGGTTCCATAGGAGAAATGGAATAGCAGATGTTTTCATAGAAAAAAGAGAAGTTCAAAGTTGGGAATCTATTCTTCATAATTAAGTTCAGTTGCTCAGTCGTGTCTGACTCTTTGTGACCCCACGAACCGCAGCACACCAGGCCTCCCTGTCCATCATCAACTCCTGGAGTTTACCCAAACTCATGTCCATCGAGTTGGTGATGCCATCCAGCCATCTCATCCTCTGTTGTCCCCTTCTCCTCCTGCCCTCAGTCTTTCCCAGAATCAGGATCTTTTCCAATGAGTCAGCTCTTCGCATCAGGTGGCAAAGTATTGGAGTTTCAACCTCAACATCAGTCCTTCTGATGAACACCCAGGACTGATCTGAATGGTCAGGAAATACCTCCCTGGGTGTGTGACATTTTCAGGGCTCTAAAGAATAAGAAAAGCCATGAGAAAGTGGTCCAGATACAGGAAAGAGTGGATACAAGGATCTAAGGCTAGAAAAACTTCATTTCTTCAAAGAAGACAAAGAATAAAGCAACTGAAGAAAAAAAACTAGGGAGAGCACAATGGTTTAAAAACCTGGACAAGAGTTAAAGCATGCAGTATCTTATAGATGAGGATACAGAGTTTAAGTTTTATTCTAGAAGAACAGAAAGCCATTAAGAGGTTTTAAGTAGGGAAGTGACATGATCTGAATGATCTTTCAAAGCTACTTGTTTTGTGGAAAAATTAGAAGGATGAAATGGGAAAGTCCTCAGACTAATTAGAAGACAACTATAGTAATACAGGCTAGAGATGATTGACACTTAGACTACAGAGGAGCAGAGAAGGTAAAGAAAAGTGGATTGAATAGACATGTATTTCGGGGATTGTTCATTTTAGTTCAGTAACTCAGTCCTGTTCAACTCTTTTCGACCCCATAGACTGCAGCACACCAGGCTTCCCCATCCTTCACTATCTCCCAAAGTTTGCTGAAACTCATGTCCATTGAATCAGTGATATCATCCAACCATCTCATCCTGTGTCACCCCTTTCTCCTCTTGCCCTCAATCTTTCTCAGCATTAGGTTCTTTTCCAGTGAGTCAACTCTTCCCATCAGATGGACAAAGTATTGGAGCTTCAGCTTCAGTGTCAGTCCTTCCGATGAATAGTCAGGATTGATTTCCTTTAGGACTGACTGATTTGATCTTGTTGTCCAAAGGACTCTCCAACAAATTCAGAGGTAAAACTAACAAACACATCATTGAAGAAACACAGTTTAGAGAGAATGTTGAAATAAGGATGATTCTTGGCTTGAGCAAGTGATGGTTCCATTATAAAAACAGAAAACAGCTTGCAGACAGAAAGGATAAGCTGATGATCCAGATTTTTGGTTGTTTTCTTCAATAGAGCCTTTATTTCATCTTTAAAATATCACAAGGAGATCTTAGTAGTCATCAAGCATCTTACTATTTCCATAGGTAGACAACTCTTAGATTCTATTCATCAGCCAGCTGAACTTTTCCTTTTTCAAAAACATAGATACCATCCCCAAATTTTCTGATATTCTCACTTATAACTATTCTGGCTTGCTGAATCAAAATAGCTAGGTTTGATACATGTTCAATGCCCTTTTCTTCAAGAATTAACTCATCATTCTGAACTCAAGATAGTGAACAAGGAATGCCTTGTCTCATTCAAACACTGCAGATGCAACTTTCAACTAAGAAATTTCTAATTTCAACAGGAGAGTCATTCTAAATAATGAGGTTGATGGGCAAGTGGCACAAATCTCATTTTGTAAGAGGAGCCTAGTGTGACAGTCTTGATCATGTTCTATGCTTGACTATAGATAGTGCAAGCAGTAACCACTACCTTTCTATTTCCCTACCATTTGTCAGGGTAGTTCAGTACAGTTCTGTCTCTCAGTAGTGTCCAACTCTTTGCAACCCCATGAACCACAGCACACCAGGCCTCCCTGTCCATCACCAACTCCTGGAGTCCACCCAAACCCATGTCCATTGAGTTGGTGATGCCATCCAACCATCTCTTCCTCTGTTGTCCCCTTCTCCTCCTGCCCTCAATCTTTCTCAGCATCAGGGTCTTTTCAAATGAGTCAGCTCTTCACATCAGGTGGCCAAAGTATTGGAGTTTCAGCTTCAACATCAGTCCTTCCAGTGAACACCCAGGACTGACCTGCTTTAGGATGGACTGGTTGGATTTCCTTATAGTCCAAGAGACTCTCAAGAGTCTTCTCCAACACCACAGTTCAAAAGCATTAATTCTTCAGCACTCAGCTTTCTTCACAGTTCAACTCTCACATCCATACACGACTACTGGAAAAACCATAGCCTTGACTAGATGGACCTTTGTTGACAAAGTAATGTCTCTGCTTTTTAATATGCTGTCTAGGTTGGTCATAACTTTCCTTGGAAGGAGTAAGAGTCTTTTAATTTCATGGCTGCAATCACTATCTGCAGTGATTTTGGAGCCCCCCAAAAATAAAGCTAACCACTGTTTCCACTGTTTTCCCATCTATTTGCCATGAAGTGATGAGATTGGATGCCATGATCGTAGTTTATCAGGGTAGAGTTTCTTCATTTCAAGGAAACTGAATTCTACACTGATGTGACTGAAGTTTCTCCACAGAGTTCCTGTGGGATCCTTGACAATAACTGTGCTTTCTTTCAGAGTGATGTCAAGATTTTCCGAAATATTAACAATATGATGAGAATCATCTTCCTTCTTACAGTAGAGGTAGCAAAAAGTGTAAATAATCTCTTTTGAATGAATTATGTTTGAATTACCCTGAGGGAGCTATCAGGAAGATAGCCGAATATATGTGACTGAAGCTTAAAGAAGAGATCTGGATAAAAGATACAAATTTAGAAGTCATCAGCATCGGAGGTAAATATTCCTTATGGTCATAGTGAGGCAGGAGGTAGATGTACCCCCCTCCTCTCAGGGTAAAACAATAGGAGATTCATTCTTTATTTACTGAAACTCTAAGAGGAGAATAGCAGGACAATTAAGGGAGGAGGCTAGGCCCTGCCCAGACCACATAATTCTCATTCTTGAAGTCAGGGCACCTCCCTGACCACACATGCACAGAAAGTCTCCTTGGAGATCAAAGGGGAATGATGTTAACTAATGTCAGGCTACCCACAGGTCTCTTCGGTAGAATCCATCTTGGCTAAGAGATATGTGTGCACACATGGAAAGATCCTGAGATATACCAAAGATGGACAGTGAACCAGACAAATCAAAATGATTGGCCAAAGGAAAACCAGAAGAAATGCCTCATAAAAGTAATTCAAACTGCCATGAGGGTGCAACTCAGGCACTCTTCCTCTGAGTCAAACCGTGTGTCTAACCACATGTTCTGTGTTCTTCATCCTCTTAATAAATAATTGAGTTGCTTCACTACGTTCCACCTTTGTGGAAATTCCTTTGTGCAAAGCCGAAGGGCCAGGGCCTCTGTCACTGAACTGGCCTAGTGGCTAGGATCTAGTGCTTTCACTGCCACAACCCAGCCCCAGTCTCTGGCTGGGAACCCATGCCCCACTCCAAGCAACTGCAGGCTGAAGCCACTCGAGATCAGTAGGACTAGGTAAGATCATCTAAATGCCAGCTGTTAGATACCAGGGGTAAATCACACTTGTGTAGAAATCCTATAAGTCTTTTGAGGGTAAAACCCTGAAATTAAAAACCATTTTTGCTAAAGAAATCATCATAGAGGAGTGACCCACACTTAATTTGGGTTTTGTTTCTTGATTCACCTATGTCTAAAATTTATTCTATTTAGTTGCACAAAGCTTCTTGCATTGTTCAAAGAAACTCCTGTGATTCTATCATTTTAAATACTATTTTCAAAGAATGAATTAGCATGTTAAATATGTTGGTGATTTACATGAGAGACTTCCTTGAAATAATTAATTCTACAAATGACAAAGAGCTGGCTAATGAAAAGTGTTGACAAAGGTAAGTCTTAGGTGTTGAATGACAGAATCAGCTTTTACAAAAATGCAGTTCAGAGTGATGACTTGGAATGTTAGAAATAAATGATATTAGTTTATAATAAAAGTTACACGTTTCACAGACTCACAGGCTTGGAGAGCAAACTTCTCTTTGCTCGGTAGGGGAAAGCAAGGATGAGGGGAAGGGATAATTAGGGAGTTTGGGATAGACACGTACACACAGCTATATTTAAAATGGAACACCAAAAAGGACCTACCATATAGTACAGAGAACTCTGCTCAGTGTTACGTGGACAGGGGAGGGGACTTCGGGAAGAATGGATACATGTATATGTATGGCTCAGTCCCTTTGCTGTTTATCTGATACATTGCTAGTCAGCTATAAGCAAATACAAAATAAAAGGTTTGATAAAATAAAGTTAAATGTATCAGTTGAAACAATTATTGAAGTAGGAGATGGGAGCTATATCTCTACATAATAGTTTATTTTTTTTTTTAATTTGAAGGTTCAAAAAGTAAAGGCTACATTTCAATGAATGATGTGATATAGGTACTTACAATGTAAATTTAAGCTGTGTGGTTATCAGTGAAAAGCAGATAGACCTGAAGTGTAAGTCCATGCCATCACTTTCCAGCAATGGGTCTTTGGAATCTTAATATCTATGCCACTTGTCAAATTGTCTTAATAACAGTCTAGAGTATAAGGATCTTCTCTTAAAAATTGTTTGAGGGGATTTTTCCATGTTAGTAAGCTTACTGGAAAATTATTATAATTGTTGCACAATAGTCCATTTACTGAAAGTTCTAAACTGTCATTTCTTATCATCTTGTTGGATATTTAGAATCTTTTTATTTTATATTATTGTCATAAATTTTTATTTGTTTTGAACCTTAGCCCTTGGTATTCTGCTCTACTATTCTGAAGTTCTACTATATATACCCCACACGCCATCTATCTACTTGACCTTCTCTTTGAGGATGTTTAAAGCTGAGTCCCAAAGAATTGATGCTTTTAAACTGTAGTGTTGGAGAAGACTCTTGAGAGTCCCTTGGACTGCAAGGAGATCCAACCAGTCCATTCTGAAGGAGATCAGCCTTGGGATTTCTTTGGAAGGAATGATGCTAAAGCTGAAACTCCAGTACTTTGGCCACCTCATGTGAAGAGTTGACTCATTGGTAAAGACTCTGATGCTGGGAGGGATTGGGGGCAGGAGGAGAAGGGGACGACAGAGGATGAGATGGCTGGATGGCATCACTGACTTGATGGACAAGAGTTTGACTGAACTCCGGGAGTTGGTGATGGACAGGGAGGTCTGGTGTGCTGCGATTCATGGGGTCACAAAGAGTCAGACACGACTGAGCAACTGAACTGAACTGAAATGCCCTCTACTCCTTCATTCTCATACCTCCAAGATCTCTTCTGCTTTTCCCCTCAGCAGTTGACCTTTCTTTAAAAAAAAAGAAAAAGGAAAAAAAGAGAAAAATCAAAGAGAAGAAAATGTTCCAAATTGCTACAATCAAGTCACCTATTTGTATCTGTGCCTATACATTCTGTTTTCCCTTCTGTTGCTTTGAATGAACAGCCTGTGTTTTTGTTGAAGGACATTTCTTCCACTTGTGCACCTGCTCAAACACACTGCTCCAGGAATTTTTCTTTGTCTTGGACATTTTAACTTTCCCTCTTGACTAAATTATCCCCAAAGCATACAAGCATTCTGCTATTTCTCCCATCTTGAAAAAAATAAGAAAAAAAAAATCTCAATACTACATCCTTTTTCTAGCTTATTTGCTCTCCTTTAGAGGCAAACTTCTAAGTTTTCTTTACAAGCTGTCTTCAGTTCCTTTCTTTCCAGTCTCTTGAATCCTGTCCAATTAGCATTTCACCCCATATGCCACCAGAACTTTCCTCAAGGTTATCACTACCTCAATATTTTAAGCCAATAACAAATTCTCCATCGTCATCTTATCTATAAGGCCAGCAGTACTAATAAGGCTCAGGATAGTCTCCTAAATATACTCTCTTTTCTCAGCAACCAGGTTTTCATATGTTGTTTCTCTCCCAATTTTTCAAGCTTCCCCTTCTCATTCAGTTTTGCTGGGTTTACAGTATCTCATGACCTCCAAACACTAGAAACACTCAAATCTCAGTTCTAACCTTAAAACCTCTTGATTTCATACCATAACTTCCCTATGATCTCACCCATGAATTTTTTATGCTGAAAACTTCCAAATTTATATCACAAGCTCAGATCTGTCTGAACTCTAGACTTAGCCATACAACTTTCTAGTAGATATATCTGCTGAGATGTAAGTATCTCAAAGATTAAACTCCTGGTCTATACCTCCAAACCTGCTCTTCCCACAATCTTACTAAAAAAAAAAAAAAAACTCAATCTTCCTAAAACCAATCAATAAATCAATACTGTCTTCCCCACTGCTCATGCCTAAAAAAAAGTCATCTGTAATTTTTTTGTTTGTTTTCTCTTATACTTTTCCTCTATCAGCACATACTTACCTTTCACCTTCAAAATATGCCTGGTATCTGAACACTCTTCATCATTTCCTTTAGTCCTATCCTAATACAAGCTACCACTATCATTCACTTAGATTATCATAATAATCTTCTAGTTCAAGTGTGTGTACTTTTTCCTGCAAGGATGAGATAGTGAGTGTTTTAGGTACTGCAGGTCATAAGGTCCTGTTGCAGGTACCTAACTCTGCCAAAATTTGAAAGCATTCCATCAACAGTATACAATTAATGAACTTGCTGTGTTTCTGTAAAACGTTATTTATTAAAGCAGGAAGGTGGCCAAATGTGATCTATGAGCTGTAGCTTGCCAACACCAATTCTAGTTTGTCTCCTTGACTCATCTTTCTTTCCTAATGTCTGTTGTCAACAGATCGTGCTCCCCATTTCACTCATAGTAAAAGTCAAAATTTTTCGTATGGCATACAAAGTTTCTAAACAATGTGTTTCCTCAATTTTGCTCCTGTGATCTAGCTACATTGATCTTTCTGGTAGCCCTTGAACTTGCCAAATGCACGAGGGCACCAACACTTTCTATTTCCTGTCTGAGAATCCATGAACTATAAAACTCACTCTCCACCCTCCTCAGGTCCCTGATCAAACCTCTTATTTTCAATGAAGCCTTTCCTCCCTAAGAAATCACCATCGCCCTCCTCCCAACATGCCCCATTCTCTTTCCCTGCTATATTCTTTTTCTAACCTCACCAGTTAGTATGCTAAGAAGTTTAATTTTCATTTGTCCCCCCAGTCAGAATATTTCCCATTAAAATATTGGTATATACATGAGGATATGTTTATTTTAATGATTTTCTATTTTATCTCCAGAGTCTAGAACAGTTTCTGGTATATAATTTAGAACTAAAAATTAAATAGTTATTGAATGAAGCACTCCCTAAATGAACTCAGGGAGGGTGAGAGAAAGTTCTTGGCTTAGATGCAACAGAGAAATTACTGTAACACATGATAGAAGTTATTTAGAACTTCAAATGTAATACACCAAGGTTTATCTCTAAATTTTTTAACATAACATTTTGATGTCTTTTTTTCTCCTCTGCCTCTATGATGCTTAATTTTTTTGTGTCAGCTTGAACTAAGGGATGCACTGAGAGCTGGTGAAACCTTATTTCTAGATGTTTCAGTGAGGGAATTTCTAGAAGAGATTAGCATTTGAATTCAACCGAATAAAGCAGATGTCCCTCCCCTACATAGAAAGGCATCAGCCAATTCCATTGGAGGCACACACAGGGCAAAAATGTGGACAAGGGTGGATCTGCTGTTGATCTGAGATGTGCATCTTCTGTTGCCCTCTGGTTCTCAGAATTTCTGACTCAGACCAGTACTTACACCCTTGGTCTCCCAATTCTCAGGCTCTTAGACTCGGACTGAATTCTACCTCTGGCTTTCCTGGGTCTCCTGTTTGCAGACAGCACATTCTAAGACATTTTGGCCTTCTTAACTATGTGATCCAATTCCTATAGCAAATCTCCTTTTACCTCTAACTACATCTATATCTAATATATTTGTTATTGGCTCTGTTTCTCTGGAGAACCTTGACCCAATATAGTCTCTACAATGAAAATGACTTTATTTAACAAGCTTTTGAATTTACCCAATACAGCCACATGTTCATGCTCCTGTGCATACTATTTTCAGTGTCCATACTAATCTCTTATTTTCTCTTATCATGCTCACAAATGAAACAGATAACATTTTCTTGGAAGCAAAGAACTTCAGTGACCATTGTCAAGCTTTCTGTGTATTATAGCAATTATACCTCTGAACTTAATCATTATTTTCATTCTTGGCGACTCCCACTAGATCAGCATGCTGTTTAGTTTATGTCTAACTAATTTAATTAATAATTTAGTAACTAATTTAACTTGTGATACCCAAGATCTCCCAGTTTCAGGTATGAGAAAAGCACAGACTGAATCAATGAATGAACAAATGGATGGATGAATGGTTAGTAGTGCTGGAATCAGGGCTTGGGCTCTCTTATTTCCAGTATGGTATTCTCTCTACTACAGCCTACTCCCTTTATAGTGACTTCACAAATCCTTGTTAAGGGTAGACAGTCCTCTGGACCACAAGTTGAAAAAACAAAGATTAAAAAAAAAAAAGCTACAAAAGCACTACACACAGAACTGCCCTTCTAATTAGGCAAGAGATAATTCATGAAATGAGAAGTTTAAAAAGAAAATAAAATTACAAAAAAAAAAAAAAAACAGAATACAAGCGAACCATAGAACCAGTTTCACAAGGTTATTTTGAAAACAAATGCATCAGAAAATTAGTCAGTGACTGAAAAAATAACCTGTACAAACTAGAGAAGGGCTGATAGATAAATTCCTCCCTTGACTCTATAATAGTAATTCTTAAATGTATTTAGTTTGAGTTCTTAAACCCCTAACATCAGTTTCACACAGGATCCTTGTTAAGGATTCAGAGCTGGTGACCCCCAGTCTAGTCTTCAAATTTTTGGAGAGCTAATCCTGGAATCTGAATTTTTAATTTCTATCAGATTCTTATACATACTTTATATTTATAGTCAGAGCCTTGCTACTCAAAATGTACTCTGAAACCAGCAACAAGGAGAGCACTCTGAAACGTGCTAAAGATAATGTATATTCTCAGGCCTTTTCTCAAACCTACCAATCAGAGTCTGCATTTTAACCAAATTCCTGGTTGATTTGAATGCAAATTAAAATCTTAAAAGTACGACTCTTGAGAGCATCTTTCCATAAGCAATGAAACATAAAGAAACTATTGTATCTCCTAATAGCTAATCTTTCTCTACACTTTCCCTTAATCGCTTTCCAATGTTACTTTAGAGTCCTATATGGAAACTAGACCATTAATATATATAAAATGGGATTACGTAATACATAAAAACAGAATGTTCAAGAGGAAAGGACCTCAGAGAGCACCTCCTTGAACTCCTTCATTTTACAGAAGCAGAAAGATCAGACCCAGAGAAGTCACCTGGACTCATGGAGATAACTGATGGTTAAGCCAAGAATACACATCAGGCCCCTGATTCTGATTTCCTGGCTGCTTTAATTACATGCCACTTCCTTTTAGAAGAATTTTACCCACAATTGGGATTTTGCTAAAAATTTGGCCTTTAACTTAAACAGTGTTTTTGAAAGTAAAGTCTAATAGTTAGTATGTAAGAGATCCACTGCGCTAGTCAAATGTTACACCATCAGTCATTCTTAAAAAGGACTAATTAAAAAAGAATGTACTAGGTTTCTCTATAATCAAGAAGATTATTTTTTAATCTAATTCATTTTTCAGAATAATTATTCAAAATCAATCACTGTCAGTTTATAACAATAATCAGAGAGGAGTTAGAAAATATTGGTGATATTGCAGGGTTCAATTTCTTCTCCAGATAGGAAGATCAAATCATTCCAGCAACTGGGAATTGCATTACAACTATTTCTAAATGGAATTTAGCTGCATCATTTTACATTCCTAGCCCTTTGGTCTCCAATGCTCAATTTTCTTGAGTGAAAAATATATGCACAGTGGATATAAGATGGTATTTTAGAACTAATTACAGCCCCTTTCAACTTCCTAAAGGAGGCTTTCTGAGCAAGCAAATGCCTCCCTTCATTTCTTTCTTGGCTTTTTGTCTAGTCAAAAAAGGAATGGCAAGTAACTCAGTCTTGACTGATTCTCTTTTGAGTTGTGAAAGGGACAAGTAAGAAAGGAATGTGCCAGTAAAGCAATAATACAGGGGATTTACATATTAATGATGGTCTACTCATACAGGATTTGTTTCTCAAATAAACAACCTAAGTTATTCTGCCTCTCCACCCCAACATGTGTGAAATCACTTAGCATAGTGCCCAGCACAGGAGTTCTAAATAAATATTATTGTTTTTATAAGCCCCAAACCATAACATAAGCATTTCCTGCAGGTATCTAAGCAGATGTTTCAAGTCCAGTTAACTCTTTCAGAAGAGAGAACATTACATAACTCAAAATGTAACTGTTTGTACTTAGAAACTGTGAAATAATGTCAGTCAGGACACAAACAGTTTTAACAGAGGAACACAACAGAGTGAATTCAGATTGTGTGCTAGGGGAAAAAAAAAAACTGTGCTGACTCATGGTCCATCTGATATTGTTTTTCTGGCCAAATGCTTCATTATATAAGAATTTCTTCTTTGATATGGCCACTTGCTGTTGACACTGCTCACAGTAACTTTAAATGTATCACAAGGAGCAATGCCAGCACTCCGGGTTTCTATCTGTGAAACAGATGACTCAGTTGGTCTAAAATGGTTTCTGAGGTATTAACTTTGAAATAGGATTAGATGGCTATTTGATAATTATTTTTAGCCTAATATAAGCCTCAGTTTCTTCACTCAATTGAAGATACAAATATCTGCTTTAGAAGGTTTCTGGGAGGGATTAACATAATGCTGTAGGAAAGATTTACATCAAGTGTCTGACCTAAGCTAAACACTCATTAGTACTGATTTCTTTCTCCCTTTATACATGCTGATCTGGTGACCTCTTGTCTATGTTCCTAAAACAGTAAGAACTACAGAATTTGGCAACTTTTGTTCAATAAAAGGCAACTTACACATCTAAGAGTAGACCAGCCCTACGAAGGATAGTCAGCAATAAGGAGGATAGTACCCATTGATTATGTCTAGCTCTACGTATGCAAATATATTTGGAATTCAACCAAAAAGCTGACACAAGAAATGTGAATTTAAGAGTCTTATCTGCAAAGAGTAAATGATTGCCAGAGCTTATATCTTGCCAAGGATTTTTTTTTTTTTTTTAATATGAAAGTAATAGCTAAATACTTTCTCAGCAGAAAATATCAGAATCTGGAAGTGCAAACTACTTGTAATTTTTCAGTGTTCAACAATACTCTCAAGTCAAAAGTAGATAAATGAAAGGAAATTCTCCAAGACTGAATTTAGCCATCTTTCTATTTGAAACACATGGATTACATTTAATTAAGCTAAGAGGATATACTATTTAATTGATGGTTTTAGTCAATAAGGCTTTAGAACAATGACTTTGCCAAAATTTCATATTGGGAAATTGTGCACCCTACTAAAACAGTGAAATATATTACTGAAGTCTTTGGGAGAATGTACTCAGGCTTGTTTATGTACCAAGAATTTAATTCAATAAAACTTTATTTGGCTAGATTTTTATCTGTTAATAAGAGAGGCTCAACAGGAAGCACTTGAATTTTTAAGTTCAGTTGCTCAGTCATCTCCAACTCTTAGCAACCCCCTGGACTACAGCATGCCAGGCCTCCCTGTCCATTACCAGCTCCCGGAGTTTACTTAAACTAATCTCCATTGAGTCGGTGATGCCATCCAACCATCTCATCCTCTGTCGTCCCCTTCTCATCCTGCCTTCAATCTCTCCTAGCATCAGGGTTTTTTCAAATGAGTCAGTTCTTCACATCAGGGAACCAAAGTATTGGTGTTTCAGCTTCAGCATCAGTCCTTCCAATGAATATTCAGGACTGATTTCCTTTAGGATGGACTGGCTGGATCTCCTTGCATTCCAAGGGACTATCAAGAGTCTTCTCCAACATCATAGTGCAAAAGCATCAATTCTTCGGCATTCAACTTTCCTTATAGTCAAACTCTCACATCCATACATGATGACTGAAAAAATCATAGCTTTGACTAGATGGACCTTTGTTGGCAAAGTAATGTCTCTGCTTTTTAATATGCTATCTAGGTTGGTCATAATTTTCCTTCCAAGGAACAAGCATCTTTTAATTTCATGGCTGCAGTCACCATCTGCAGTGATTTTGGAGCCCCCCAAAATAAAGTCTCTCACTGTTTTCACAGTTTCCCCATCTATTTCCCATAAAGTGATGGGACCAGATGCCATGATCTTCGTCTTCTGAATGTTGAGCTTTAAGCCAACTTTTTCACTCTCCTCTTTCACTTTCATCAACAGGCTCTTTAGTTCTTTGCTTTCTGCCATAAGGGTGATGTCATCTGCATATCTGAGGTTATTGATATTTCTCCCAGCAATCTTGATTCAAGCTTGTGTTTTATCCAACCCAACGTGTCTCATGATGTACTCTGCATATAAGTTAAATAAGCATGGTGACATTATACAGCTTCGATGTACTCCTTTTCCTATTTGGAACCAGTCTGTTGTTCCATGTCCAGTTCTAACTGTTGCTTCCTGACCTGCATACAGATTTCTCAACAGGCAGATCAGATGGTCTGGTATTCCCAATTCTTTCAGAATTTTCCACAGTTCATTGTGATCCACACAGTCAAAGGCTTTGGCATAGTCATAAAACAGAAGTAGATGCTTTTCTGGAACTCTTTTGCTTTTTTGATGATTCAATGGATGTTGGCAATTTGGTCTCTGGTTCCTCTGCCTTTTCTAAATCCATCTTGAATGTCTGGGAGTTCATGGTTCATGTAATGTTGAAGCTTGGCTTGGAGAATTTTGATCATGACTTTGCTAGTGTGTGAGATGAGTGCAGTTTTGAGGTAGTTTGAGCATTCTTTGGCATTGCCTTTCTTTGGGATTGGAATGTAAACTGACCTTTTCCAGTCCTGTGGCCACTGCTGAGCTTTCCAAATTTGCTGGTATATTGAGTGCCGCACTTTCACAGCATCATCTTTTAGGATTTAAAATAGCTCAACTGGAATTCCATCACCTCCACCAGCTTTGTTCATAGTGATGCTTCCTAAGGCCCACTTAAGTTGAATTTTTGCATACCATAAAAATCAAAGTATACTTGGTCAAATTAAGGACTGGATTTTTGAGGAATACAGCAATAGTTAAGCCGCTGCATGAATGTAGAATGTGCAATACCTGTACAGCATCAGTATACTCAGAAGCTTGAAAAATTACTTACATCATAAATAATGGCTTGATTGTACTCTGAAAATTACCTAATTCATACTAAGAGGGTAAAAAAAAATATCATCCTGAAAGAAAAAATCTTGGAAAGATGGGAATTGTATTAGTTTGCTAGGGCTGTCATAACAAAATATCACAGATTGAGTGGCTTAAACAACAATTTATTTCTCATGGTTTTGGAGTCTAATGTACAAGATCAGAGTGTCAGCAGATTTGGTTTCTCCTAAGACTTTTTTTCTTAACTTACAGATGTCAATCTTCTTGGTATGTCCTCACACACAGCCTTTTCTCTATATGTGTTCACCTGGATCTCTTTCTCTTCTTATAAGAATATTGATTATATTGGATTAGGGTTGTAGTGGCCTCATTTTAACTTAATCACCTTTGGAATCTTGAATAAGGTATGATAAAACGATGGACACTAGCATAAAATTTTGTGAGATTTTAACAAAATCTCTACTTTAGTTAATAACACTATATCACATGTTACTTTCCTGTTTTGTTAACAATATCTCTTTATATTCTCAGAATGGGGATAGAAGTTCCAAGGCTCATTCAAAAAATTTTTAGTCAGAAAGATGGGCACAGTGAAGGACAGAAATTGTATCGACCTAACAGAAGCAGAAGCTATTAAGAAGAGGTGGCAAGAATACACAGAATAATTATACAAAAAAGATCTTAATGATCCAGATAACCCCATGGATCTTAATAACCCAGATCACTCACCTAGAGCCAGACACCACAGAATGTGAAGTGAAGTAGGCCTTAGGAAGCATCACTAGGAACAAAGCTAGTGGAGGTGATGGAATTCAAGTTGAACTATTTCAAATCCTAAAAGATGATGTTGTGTAAGTGCTGCACTCAATATGTCAGCAAATTTGGAAAACTCAGCAGTGGCCACAGGACTGGAAAAGGTCAGTTTTTATTCCAACCCCAAAGAAAGGCAATGCCAAAGAATGTTCAAACTACCACACAGTTGTACTCATCTCACACGCTAGCAAAGTAATGTTGAAAAATGAACCAAGAACTCCCAGACGTTCAAGCTGGGTTTAGACAAGGCAGAGGAACCAGAGATCAAATTGCCAACATCCACTGGATCATAGAAAAAGCAAGAGAGTTCCAGAAAAGATCTACTTCTGCTTTATTGACTATACTAAAGCCTTTGACTGTGTGGATCACAACAAACTAGAAAAATTTTTCAAGAGCTGGGAATACCAGACCACCTGACCTGCCTCTTGAGAAATCTTTATGCCAGTCAAGAAGCAGCTAGAACTGGACAGGGAACAACAGACTGGTTCTAAATCGGGAAAGGAGCACATCAAGACTTTCCATTGTCACCCTGTTTAGTTAACTTATATGCAGAGTACATCATGTTAAATGCCAGGCTAGATGAGCCACAAGTAAAATCAAGATTGCCTCAGATATGCAGATGATACCACCCTTATGTCAGAAACCGAAGAGGAACTAAAGAGCCTCTTAATGAAAGTGAAAGAGGAGAGTGAAAAAGTAAGCTTAAAACTCAACATTCAAAAAACTAAGATGATGGCATCTGGTTTCATCACTTCATGGCAAATAGACAGGTAAACAATGGACAGAGTGAGAGACTTTATTTTCTTTGGCTCCAAAATCACTGCAGATGATGACTGCAGTCCTGAAATTAAATCACTCTTGATCCTTGGAACAAAAGCTATGACCAACATAGACAGCATATTAAAAAAGCAGAGACATTATTTTGCCAACAAAGTTCTGTCTAGTCAAAGCTATGGTTTTTCCAATAGTCATGTATGAATTTGAGAGTAGGACCATAAAAAAAGCTGAGCTCCAAAGAATTGATGCTTTTGAACTGTGGTGCTAGAGAAGACTCTTGAGAGTCCCTTGGACTACAAGGAGATCAAACCATCCTAAGGGAAATCAGTCCTGAATATTCATTGGAAGGACTGATGCTGAAGCTCTAATACTTTGGGCACCTGATGAGAAGAACTGACTCCTTAGAAAAGATCCTGATGCTGGGAAAGATTGACTGTAGGAGGAGAAGGAGATGAAAAGAGGAGAAGATGACTGAATGGTATCAACAACTTGATGGACATGATTTTGAGCACGTTCTGGTACCTGATGATGGACAGGGAAGCCTGGCGTGCTGTAACTCCTGGGGTGGGCAGAGAGTCAGACATGACTGAGTGACTGAACTGAACTGAAGATAATGAAATTTGCAAACTTTTACCAGTAATACTGGACTCCAAAATACATGGAACAATATAAAAATTTTGAGTGAATATAAATTAGAAATCTAGCATTCTATTCATACTAAGTAGTAGCAATATTCATTCTATTCAAACAAGTAGGATCAAATGCTGTACTTTTTTAGCTAGGCAAAAATTCTTAAGTAGAAAAGCTTTTGTATACATACATACTACATACATACTATCTATATATATATATATATATATATATAGTATGTATAACATAATATATGTATTTTAGAAAACTTATGAATTTTAATTGAATCACCTTTTGAAGTCTATGTCCAAATACAGTCATGTGAATTCAGATCAGCCAATCGATCTCATTTACTTTTAATAACCTCTTAGAAGGCCCTGTTGCTAAATTTGTTACATTCTGCAGGACTCAGGGTTAGAATGTCAATAAAAGAACTTGATTGGTGTGGGAAGAGTTTGGAGGTGGGGGTGGGTTTGGGGACACAATTCAACCCATAACAGGAATATATCTGTGTGTGGCCAGGTCCTATTTCTTACTGTGAATTTTGTGCTATTCAACTGATTTCCTTTTTGAAACAGTCATTAGGAAATTCTAGCATGTTTTGTTATATATTTATCATTCTATTATCACTCTTGCAGGTCTGTAGGTTAGTTATTAATGGGACATAGATGTCTGACCTTTTTATTATTACGAATATTTTTGTAAAAATCTTTTACTTGGAATGGAGTTAATAACTGAGTATAAAACTGAGTAGCACATCTGGCATCCAAACTTCCTTTAAGATATTCATTAGAACAAACTGACAGGTTCAAACAGCACAGTATAGTAACTTCCTATTTCCCCCAAATCAAAGACTAGAAGTAGTAGTGTTGTTAGAGAAATCTAATTGTTACTGTTATGTAAACATTGACTTTGGAGGATTCTCAAAAAGAAATGTAGTTGGTATTCCTGTATAGATTTCAGTTCAGTTCAGTTCAGTTCAGTCACTCAGTCATGTCCAACTCTTTGGGACCCCATGAATCACAGCATGCCAGGCCTCCCTGTCCATCACCATCTCCCGGAGTTCACCCAGACTCACGTCCATCGAGTCAGTGATACCATCCAGCCATCTCATCCTCTGCCATCCTCTTCTCCTGCCCCCAATCCCTCCCAGCATCAGAGTCTTTTCCAATGAGTCACCTCTTTGCATGACATGGCCAAAGTCCTAGAGTTTCAGATTTAGCATCATTCCTTTGAAAGAACATATAGATTTAACTTCTAATAAATTAAAAGTCATATTATGAAATGTGAAACTAACTTAGAGAATAGTAAATTCATTCAATCCTCCATAATTTTAGAACCCTAAATGGTGAATTTCTCTAATTTCCTTTGCTATGAAATAAAGAAAAAGCTTAAGAAGCATTTCCAAACTTTACTTCCTCTGGAGAAAAAATAATTTAAATGCAAGATATAACAAACTATTTAAAATATTTGCATTATCTTGTCTGAGCAGAGCTGTAAGTGTAGTTTCATAGGAACTGATGGTATTCCTCTAATCTTCTGTCTGATGCACTAGCTTCATCCTGACACGGGGTCTATTGACTTCCTCCTGTAGCACATGAGGAATGTACAAGACACCATCCATCTTCCTGTGTTTCCCTTCATACAAATCAGGATTCTATATTCTAGAAGATAAGAAAGGAGTTTCTTTGCCTTTCCTAAGACATGCTGAAAAGCTTTTACTTTAATACTGCGATGTCTTATCACATATTTCATTTTTAAATCTCTATTTCATTATTTTCCTATTAACAGTACTTATTACTAAAAAATTAATATGAGAAAAAGTTTCATTCTGAGAACACACTGAATACCAGTAAAGATCAAGTTTAGAAGATTTATAAAATGATCACAGATAATTCAAGCTGAGCATAACTCTGTAAACATCCAGTTTTTTGGGGGGGGAGGGCCAGGGATCAGATAGGGAGAATCATTTTATTTTCTTATTTATAAGTGGCTATTTAGTTGCAAGCAATAAAAATAACCTCCTTAAAAAAAAGAAAACATTTTAGGATACTTAGCAGTTCACAGAATTGAAGTTTAGCATTCAGTTATAATGAAGAACAGAAATCAAGGCATCTCTACAGAGCTTAATCTCATATAAATTGGGATGTACAGAGACTGGAAATACTACTAAAATTGGGATTTGCTAGAGATAACCAGATAATAAAAATATTACAAAGATTTGTGGCAAAAGAATGAGAAAACAAGCATCACTTAACTAAAATGCTATAAAATAATCCATTGTTTAGATCATTGGAAGTAAAAGATTGAAGATTTCATCCTGTAGAAATAATGCAAAAATAAGCCTGGATCATCAAGATAGCCCAAAGTTTTAAGATTTTCTTCTAACTTTCAAATCATGCTGAATAGAAGCTTTGGAAAAGTTAATGGCTAAAATGGACCAACCAGAGCTTTATCAGCATTTTTAAAATATATGCTTTTATAAAAAAAGAAACCATGCAACAAAACAAGACAAGATACAATATAACTCTCAGCTTGTTTATGCCGTTAGGATCCTATGCTGCTGCTGCTGCTAAGTCGCTTCAGTCGTGTCCAACTCTGTGCGACCTCATAGACGGCAGCCCACCAGGCTCCCCAGTCCCTGGGATTCTCCAGGCAAGAATACTGGAGTGAGTTGCCATTTCTTTCTTCAATGCATGAAAGTAAAAAGCAAAAGTGAAATCGTTCAGTTGTATCAGACTCTTAGCAACCCCATGGAGCCTACCAGGCTCCTCCATCCATGGGATTTTCCAGGCAAGAGTACTGGAATTGGGTGCCAGTGCCTTCTCCTAAGATCCTATATATTACTCCTAATAAAGCAAAAGGTATTTACCCAGCCAACAATAATCTATTCATGTAGGAATACTGACATTATTAGAAAATTATTCAAGTCCATCTAAAAACTTTCATCTATTTATTATATTTAAATGTATGTTTAAATATTTATTAAATTTATATTTAAACTTACTAATTTTAAATGTACCAGGTAGCTCAGCTGGTAAAGGATCTGCCTGCAATGCAGGAAACCCAAGTTTGATTCCTGGGATGGGAAGTTCCCCTGGAGAGTGGACAAACTACCCACTTCCATATTCTTGGACTTCCCTGATGGCTCAGGTGGTAAAAAATCCACCTGCAATGTGGGAGACGTGGGTTCTATCCTAGGGTTAATGTATGGTATTATCTAGTTCTGTATCATAAAAATCCTGGAATGTGAAGTCAACTGGGCCGTAGGAAACCTCACTACGAGCAAAGCTAGTGGAAGTGATGGAATTCCAGTTGAGCTATTTCAAATCCTAAAAGATGATGCTTTGAAAGTGCTGCACTCAATATGCCAGGAAATTTGGAAAATGCAGCAGTGGCCACAGAACTGGAAAAGGTCAGTTTTCATTCCAATCCCAAAGAAAGGCAATACCAAAGAATGTTCAAGCACAGTTGTACTCCTTTCACACACTAGCAAAGTTATGCTCAAAATTCTCCAAACCAGGCTTCAACAGTACATGAACTGTGAACTTCCAGATGTTCAAGCTGGATTTAGAAAAGGCAGAGGAACCAGAGGTCAAATTGCCAACAACCATTGGATCATCGATAAAGCAAGAGAGATCCAGAAAAATATCTACTTCTGCTTTACTGACTATGCCAAAGCCTTTGACTGTGTGGATCACAATGAACTGTGGAAAATTCTGAAAGAATTGGGAATACCAGACCACCTGACCTGCCTCCTGAGAAATCTGTATACAAGACAGGAAGAAACAGTTAGAACTGGACATGAAACAGCAGACTGGTTCCGAATAGGGAAAGGGGTACGTCAAGGCTATTTATTGTCACTCTGCCTATTGAACTTATATGCAGAATACATCATGAGAAATGCTGGGCTGGATGAAGCATAAGCTTGAATCAAGATTGCCAGGAGAATTATCAATAACCTCAGATATGCAGATGACATCACCCTTATGGCAGAAAGGAAAGAAGAACTAAAGAGCCTCTTGACGACAGTGAAAGAGGAGAGTAAGAAAATTGGCTTAAATCTCAACATTCAGAAAACTAAGATCATGACATCTAGTCCCATCATTTCACGGCAAATAGACAGGGAAACAGTGGAAACAGTGAGAGACTTTATTTGAGGGGACTCCAAAATCACTGCAGATGGTGACTGCAGCCATTAAATGAAAAGACGCTTGTTCCTTGGAGGAAAGTTATGACCAACCTAGATAGCATATTCAAAAGCAGAGACATTACTTTGCCAACAAAGGTCCGTCTAGTCAAGGCTCTGGTTCTTCCAGTGGTCATGTATGGATGTGAGAGTTGGACTGTGAAGAAAGCCAAGTGCTGAAGAACTGATGCTTTTAAACTGTGGTGTTGGAGAAGGCTCTTGAGAGTTCCTTGGGCAGCAAGGTGGTCAAACCAGTCCATCCTAAAGGAAATCAGTCCTGAATATTCATTGGAAGGACCGATACTGAAGCTGAAACTTCAATACTTTGGCCCCCTGATGTGAAGAACCAACTTATTTGAAAAGACCCTGATGCTGGAAAAGATTGAAGGCGGGAAGAGAAGGAGATGACTGAGGATGAGATGATTGGATGGCATCACCGACTCAATGGACAAGAGTTTGAGTGAACTCAGGGAGTTGGTGATGGACAAGCAGGCCTGGTGTGCTGCAGTCCATGGGGCTGCAGAGTCAGACATGACTGAGCAACTGAACAGATATCATACAAAAGTATAAATTTATGAAAAACTATTACAAAGATATATTTCAATTACAAGAAAAAATATATAAAGGATGACTCTGGGTAGAAGAAATGGTCCAAAATAATATAAAGCATAATTGAACAACGTCTCTGAAACTAAAATTGAAACTAAATTCTTAAATGATATAGCAAGTTATATAAAAATATGTTTTTAATATTTTTAGCTCTTTCATAATATCATTCAACTTGGGAATATAGTAGAGTAATATCTTAAAATAATTTTAAAAGAAAGATGGTGGCACATCCTTTACATATAGGCAATTTGCCTTTCAAAAATACAATAACAAATAGGCATTATTTAGCAAGTTGGGATACTGGGAATAAAATATTTATGAAAATTATATTTGATGATAAAATGCTAATCAAATTGAAGAATCATAGAATGGATATGTTGTGATGAACAGATTTTAGAACTATAAAGCTAATAATAAAGGAGAGAATTAAGGTTTCATAACTGTAGGTAAGCAGTATGTGCCTTGACAATATAATTAAATAATTTAATATAGAGATAGAAGAGTTAGAAAAAGAAATAAATATAAGATAGAAGAAAGAAGAGAAAGAAATTTAACTGAAAAAATATTAAGTTTTATCAAGAATTCAGTATAGACTACAACTTAAATATTAAGAGAAACACAATAATGAATTTATAACTTTAAATGTGTTCATAATAAAATCTTTTACAAGTTGATAAAATTCTTTAGATACTTATATATTACAGAGAAATATTTATCAGAAATTAAGCAACTCTAACTTGATCTTAGTTTCACTTTTTAAGTACATTTATTTACTGGCTTACACTAAAATCAGATATAATGCAATGCCAGGTTTTCAAATTAGTTGTATTTATCAGCTTTAATACTTTCATAGAGATATCTGGAACAATGTTACCCAGTTGTTAACAAATGATTTTATTTCAAATACTTTTTAAAATCTTTTTCCATCACATGTTTTGTACTACCTTTTTTTAATAATAGCTAGGTATGACCTAAATCAAATCCCTTATGATTATACAGCGGAAGTGAGAAATAGATTTAAGGGCCTAGATCTGATAGATAAAGTGCCTGATGAGCTATGGAATGAGGTTCGTGACATTGTACAGGAGACAGGGATCAAGACCATACCCATGGAAAAGAAATGCAAAAAAGCAAAATGGCTGTCTGGGGAGGCCTTACAAATAGCTGTGAAGAGAAGCGAAAAGCAAAGGAGAAAAGGAAAGATATAAACATCTGAATACAGAGTTCCAAAGAATAGCAAGAAGAGATAAGAAAGCCTTCTGAGCAATCAATGCAAAGAAATAGAGGAAAACAACAGAATGGGAAAGACTAGAGATCTCTTCCAGAAAATCAGAGATACCAAAGGAACATTTCATGCAAAGATGGGCTCGATAAAGGACAGAAATGGTATGGACCTAACAGAAGCAGAAGATATTAAGAAGAAATGGCAAGAATACACAGAAGAACTGTACAAAAAAGATCTTCATGACCCAGATAATCACGATGGTGTGATCACTGACCTAGAGCCAGACATCTTGGAATGTGAAGTCAAGTGAGCCTTAGAAAGCATCACTACGCACAAAGCTAGTGGAGGTGATGGAATTCCAGTTGAGCTATTCCAAATCCTGAAAGATGATGCTGTGAAAGTGCTGCACTCAATATGCCAGCAAATTTGGAAAACTCAACAGTGGCCACAGGACTGGAAAAGGTCAGTTTTCATTCCAATCCCAAAGAAAGGCAATGCCAAAGAAGGCTCAAACTACTGCACAATTGCACTCATCTCACACGCTAGTAAAGTAATGCTTAAAATTCTCCAAGCCAGGCTTCAGCAATATGTGAACTGTGAACTTCCTGATGTTCAAGCTGGTTTTCGAAAAGGCAGAGGAACCAGAGATCAAATTGCCAACATCCACTGGATCATGGAAAAAGCAAGAGAGTTCCAGAAAAACATCTATTTCTGCTTTATTGACTATGCCAAAGCCTTTGACTGTGTGCATCACAATAAACTGTGGAAAATTCTGAAAAAGATGGGAATACCAGACCACTTGATCTGGCTCTTGAGAAATTTGTATGCAGGTCAGGAAGCAACAGTTAGAATTGGACATGGAACAACAGACTGGTTCCAAATAGGAAAAGGAGTACATCAAGGCTGTATATTGTCACCCTGTTTATTAACTTATATGCAGAGTACATCATGAGAAACGCTGGACTGGAAGAAACATAAGCTGGAATCAAGATTTCCGGGAGAAATATCAATAACCTCAGATATGCAGATGACACCACCCTTATGGCAGAAAGTGAAGAGGAACTCAGAAGCCTCTTGATGAAGGTGAAAGTGGAGAGTGAAAAAGTTGGCTTAAAGCTCAACATTCAGAAAACGAAGATCATGGCATCTGGTCCCATTACTTCATGGGAAATAGATGGGGAAATAGTGGAAACAGTGTCAGACTTTAGTTTTCTGTGCTCCAAAATCACTGCAGATGGTGACTGCAGCCATGAAATTAAAAGATGCTTACTCCTTGGAAGGAAAGTTACGACCAACCTAGATAGCATATTCAAAAGCAGAGACATTACTTTGCCAACAAAGGTTTGTCTAGTCAAGGCTATGACTTTTCCTGTGGTCATGTATGGATGTGAGAGTTGGACTGTGAAGGAAGCTGAGCGCCAAAGAATTGATGCTTTTGAACTGTGGTGTTGGAGAAGACTCTTGAGAGTCCCTTGGACTGCAAGGAGATCCAACCAGTCCATTCTGAAGGAGATCAGCCCTGGGATTTCTTTGGAAGGAATGATGCTAAAGCCGAAACTCCAGTATTTTGGCCACCTCATGCCAAGAGTTGACTCATTGGAAAAGACTCTGATGCTGGGAGGGATTGGGGGCAAGAGGAGAAGGGGACGACAGAGGATGAGATGGCTGGATGGCATCACTGACTCAATGGACATGAGTCTGAGTGAACTCCGGGAGTTGGTGATGGACAGGAGGCCTGGCGTGCTGTGATTCATGGGGTCGCAAAGAGTCGGACACGACTGAGCGACTGATCTGATCTGAGGCAATGGCAACCCACTCCAGTACTCTTGCCTGGAAAATGCCATGGATGGAGGAGCTTGGTAGGCTGCAGTCCATGGGGTCGCTAGAGTCGGACACGACTGAGCGACTTCACTTTCACTTTTCACTTTCACACATTGGAGAAGGAAATGGCAACCCACTCCAGTGTTCTTGCTTGGAGAATCCCAGAGACAGAGGAGCCTGGTGGGCTGCCGTCTATGGGGTCGCACAGAGTCGGACACGATTGAAGTGACTTAGCAGCAGCAGCAGCATATCATCTTAGCAGAAAAGTCATCATTCTTTCCAAAAAGTATACTCTGTATTACATATTTAGATAGAGTATTTAAAATACTAACTCATATTGTAAATTGGAGGGAATCATAGTATCTGTCTTACAATTGATATGAAGATTTTTGCAAAAACAGAATAGTGCCTTGAATGTAGTAAGCAAGCAATATGTATTAGCTACTCCTTCAGCTATGGCTTCCCCAGTGGCTCAATGATAAAGAATCCACCTGCAATGCAAGAGACATGCGTTTGATCCCTGTATTGGGAAGATCCCTTAAAGAAGAAAATGGCAACCCACTCCAGTATTCTTGCCTGGGAAACTCCATGGACAGAGGAGTCTGGCAGTTTACAGTCCATGGGGTCACAAAACAGTGACATGACTTAGTGACTAATCAACAGCAACTCTTTCAGCTAATCATATTTATGCTGAGAGAGCTGTCATTTTTACTTAAGTGAGAATCTGATAAATTATAATTTGCAAATGCTACTTATATTTTTTCTCTTGAAAAATAGAAATAACAGTAAATATTAAAGCATGACTGTGGGAGTGATTCCCTCTTTTGGACCGCCTCATTGTACTCATTTATAATTAAATACCTGCTGTGACTAAGTATTGTGCGAGGAAAACTAGACACAGTAGTGAACAAGAGAGAGTGCATGTAGACATTCAAGGTTTCTCATCGTTAGGGAAAATTCTCTATGGTAAATCTTGTAACATAAAGTTTCTTGTCCTGATCAATACAGTCAATATATTTTAATGTTGATTGTGAAAGAATTCAAACGTTAAATGACATTGTTATTAAGCTTATTTGCACCCTTTAATTGTAATTAATTGTATAAATTAATTCTGATATAATTTCCAGTCATAATTGATGCTTATAAGCATCAATAAGCTTTTAATATTTAACACTGACTCAAATGAGCTTTTGACTTACATCCTCATATGTCCCATATCATTTCCTTCAGAAGATCATGAGGGTACCCTAAAGAAAAATGACTTGTAACATCAAAAGATTTCTACTTCCCAACAACCAATGATTTCCTGATAGAAGCTACTACATATTCTTACTTCAACTTACTTTTTGACAAATTATCTTAGTATTTCATAAATTAATAAATTATATAATTAAGGCAATGCATTTTTTAAATAAAAGTGTTACAGTATACTGGCTCTGAAAAAAATAGATTACCAAATATATAACATCAAACACAAAAAATTCCAATAATGAACACATTCACTAGAAATTATCTCTGTTTAATAATGAATACAGGCTTCCCTGGTGGCTCAGACGGTAAAGCGTCTGCAGGAGAAGGAAATGACAACCCACTCTGCTACTCTTGCCTGGAAAATTCCATGGACAGAGGAGCCTTGTAGGCTACAGTCCATGGGGTCGCTAAGAGTCGGACACGACTGAGTGACTTCACTTCACTTCAATAATAAGTACAAACTACTATCGGGGGCTTCCCAGGTGGCGCTAGTGGTAAAAGAATCTGCCTGCCAGTGCAGGAGACACAGGAGACATTGGTTCTATTGGAAGATCCCCCAAAAAGGAAATGGCAACCCGTTCCAGGATTCTTGTCTCAGAAATTCCATGAACAGAGGAGCTACAGTCTGTGGGGTCGCAAAAAAAGTTGGACACAACTGAGCTTGCGTGCACTATCTATCACTTTCACTTTTCACTTTCATGCATTGGAGAAGGAAATGGCAACCCACTCCAGTGTTCTTGCCTGGAGAATCCCAGGGACGGGGGAGCCTGGTGGGCTGCCATCTATGGGGTCACACAGAGTCGGACACGACTGAAGTGACTTAGCAGCAGCAGCAGCGGCACTGTCTAATAATAGTCCTTAAGGGTCAAATTTTAAATTATCTTAAAAATAGGTAATTCTTTAGATAAAAAGTTGAATACTTAAGCTAAATATTTGTAAACCCTCACACATATAGTACGAAAATTATGTTTAGGTGGTGTCTTAAATATTTAATAACAGTAATTTGTCAGCTTGATACGATACTTGATTCACATAAATAATTTATGACTAACAGTTTAGAGAAATAATGTTACTTTTGTAATTACAATTCACTTCTTTATCTTTTAATACTGAGTGAGTCTTACTGAGTATGATTGAAAACATAAAACTCCTAGGCTAATTCTGAAATGTTATCCCAATAAGTAAGTTCGCCCTTGAGAGGAATTTTACCGGAATGATAAACTGGTTTTAGTCAAGATGTGAAATCCAGGTCATTATTCAAAAGTGATATTCTTCTTGGTTAGCCAAGAAGCTGTTGAAATTGGGTAAGCCAAGAAAAACTAAAATGTTAAGTGAATACAAAATCAGGAACATGCAAAGCCTACAATAGAATGTCTTGTCATACCAGCTAGGTAAGAACTGTAGAAACTAACCCAGCAATAAGATTGCTAAAGAGAAGTCTTAACAAAATGTTCCAGCTGAGAAAAAGATATAGCAACAAGAAAAGAAAGCAAGCAGTACAAATTGCCTCTGAAGCAACTTTTACTGCCTCCAGAAGGAAATGTTTTCATGGCTGTGGCATTTTTCTTTTTTTTTTTTTTTTTACCAAAAGCAAAATGTTCACACTAGAAGAAGTTTGGCACTCTCAAATTCTTCTTCTGGGAACACAGATAGGTAAAGATTTTCTAAATATCAAATTCATAGTACATAAAAACTTTGCAGGCAAATGTGACAATATTTTATGATATCTGCCACACACGCAAACTTTACAAAATAACATGAATATACAAAAAAAGATCTTTCTCTAACAGTAATTTTTGACGACCATGATTAGAGATTATTTTAATATAGAACCTAAATAGTCAGCAAAAGACAGTTGGCTAAATTGATTAGGGTAATGCTATGTAATCATAAGAACTCTTTTGAAAAGCTCCATTAAATTGATATATATAGGGACATAGATGACTATCATGTATGGTGAAAAATGCAAATTGCTTAGCTATGTGTATAATATGACTAAGTTATATATTCATATAACTGCACATATATACTTTCATACATATGATTGCATATATTTTTGTGCATAAATTATAGATATTGTGTATACAGATATATATGTTCAGAAAAGAATAAATAGATAGATATTTAATGTGATATTTAATAGATAATGAAATGTGGGGTTGACAGTCAAGGTTGAGACAAGATCTGAAACTTTTAATTTTCCCCTCCAAATGATATTTATTTCTTAAAGCTTTATATAACTTTTTACTTATGGTATTATAGAGAAAAAGAAGGGAAAACAATGTATCCATCATAGAAAAATAATTTAATAACCCTCATGGGACATTTCTGTCTTCTTACCCAATTCTTTTACTTGCCATTTATCTTCTGTCCCTCATCCTCATCTCCAGTCTCTCTCTCTCATTTCCTCATTCTCTTCCCTTCGTTTTCTTTCTCTCCTTATCTCTCCCTCTCTCTCTTATACACATACTCATTCCTCCCAAGGCTCCTTTTTCATCTCCTCCTATTAGTCTCCAAACCATTATTTTTTCAGGAATTTTTCATTATCTCATGTACAGGAACAATGGATATAAAGAGGTCATATTTCATAAATGATTATCTTCCATAAATGGGAAAAATAAAATTGTAATATTGGTTTTTGTATATGAACATATACATGTTTTAAAAAATTATTGCATAGTATTCACCAAGCTGTTGATAATAGTTATTGTAAATTTCGGGAGTACGATTGAGAGCAGGAAGACTCATAAATTATATATACACACATGCCTGGCTTGTTCATATGTTTGCAGTAAAAATATACTACTTCACTTTGCAATAAAATACACTATTTTGTATCTTTGTGTAAAATAAATATTCTAATCCAATGTTTCCACTCATCTGTGTCATTCTTATAGGCACCTATCCTATCTTCTACCTTTAATTTTATCCCTTTCAATATACTGTTAATAGTATAACCAGCAGGATTATTTTTAATGCAAATTTGATCCTACTGCTCATGCTATACTTATAAATGAATTGTTTTGATCTTAGGATAAAGGTCAGCTTTCTTAAAAGAACTTATAGTCTTATTATAAAATATTATTATCTTTTTTCCTCTTTAACTTCATCTATTGTCTTTCTTTTGTCATATTTTTCACTTAGTTCTTTTAAAGGTCAGTCCTTTCTTCTATGATATTTAATAATTTTCTTCATTGCTAAAATTTCTCTTTCCTTTTTTTCCAAAGCCCTCTATTTCCTACCTAAATTCTATTCAGTCTTCAGGATTACACTTAAATGCCCTTTCTTTTATTAATTCTTCTCTGAATTCAAAAGTCCCAGTATGAATCTTTGCTCTTATCACCCTTCTAACACATTACTCTTTTAAACTTTTCTATATTCTTCATTAGATACTAAGTTCCTTGAGAAAAATCATTCTCTGCTCTTTATTCAATGCTACATCCAAAATGGTTGGCTTGTAGGAGGTGTTAAAATAGATGTTTCAATAATAATCACTAAACCAGTTGGTAAGTAAACTGAATGTCTATTCACTATTCATGTAATAAATAATACATCAGACTTGCTCTATCAGCCAAAATGGGATAACTTGTATCAGACTAACCTTCTCTCAAGAGCAAACGTAGGGACTTCCTAGGCGGCCCAGTCGTTGAAAAATCTGCCTGCCAATGCAGGGGACAGAGGTTCGTTCCCTGGTCCAGGAAGGTTCCATGTGCCACGGAGCAACTGAGCCTGTGTACCACAGCTACTGAAACCGCACACTTAGAGCCTGTGCGCCTCAACAAGAGAGGCCACTGCAATAAGAAGACCATGCAACACAAAGAAGAGTAGTCCCCACTCGACACAACTAGAGAAATCCCATATGCAGCAATGAAGACACAGCACAGCCAAACATAAATAAAAAGAGCAAAGGTAAACTCTGAAAAATACAAAAAAAAAAACTCTTCTCAAAGCATAGAAAAGCAACTATGGTGCTCAGGATTTGAGAGACAAAGGTCCTAGGCAGAAAAAAAAAAAATGTATTGAAGAGAGCTCTCTATTCACCACTGCTTTTTTCCTCAGGACACTGGTTTTTTTGTTTGATTGTTTGTTTTCTAATTTACTCACAGGGCATAGCATTCAAACAGAAAGTTGTGGCTTGGAGGGTGCAACAATCTTACTGAGTAAGGAAGTCAAATGGAGTTTGAGGCTCCAATGAAGCAAGAAGGTAGGAGCTAAGATGCTCCGGAGATATGAAAACAGTAAAGATGAGAGTCCATTATTTTACACAATCTCCCTCAAGGCGTTTGGGATTCCTCAACTGTACATGCACAAAGTAAGTATTTAAAAGGCAGCTGCTATGAGGATAAAATGAGATTTGGAAAATATTATGGTGTTAATGAGACAAAAATTGAGCTTGAAGTCCAGCAAAGGAGAACATTTCTAAATGCTTCTGAGATTTTAGAATTATCTCAATCGCTTGTTGGACAAAGTTTTATTACAAGAGGAAAATTAAATCCTATCCTAGACAGATATAGTTAATCCTCACTACCCAAGGATTTCCTACTTGTAAATTTGCTTATTCATTAAAATTTATTTGTATCCCCCCAAAAAAACCAGTACTTATGCTTATAGTGTTTTCACAATCATTTGTGGACATGCATAGAGTGGTAAAATTTTACACTGCCCAACATCTATATTGTCAACTGAAGTCAAGGTAATATTCTGACTTCTTGCTTTCTCTCTCAAAATACAAACTTCCTTTTTGTGAAAATGTTTTTGTGATTGTTTGTTTTCTGTGATTTCTTATTTAAAATGACCCCCAAAGCACATTGCTGAGTGCTGTCTAATGCTTCTAAGTGTAAACAGGCTATATTTGCCTGATGGAGGAACTGCACGTTAGATAAGCTACACATAAGCATGAGTTACAGTGTTATTCCCAGGTGGCACAGTGGTAACGAATCTGCCTGACAATGCAAGAGACATAAGGAATGAAGGTTCAATCCATGGATTGGGAAGATCCCCTGGAGTAGAAAATTGCAACCCACTCCAGTATTCTTGCCAGAAAAATTCCATGGACAGAGGAACCTGGTAGGCTACAGTCCATAGAGTCTCAAAGAGTTGGACGTGACTGAGTATGCACACATGAATACTGTGCCGTTGGCTGTGAGTTCAATGCTAATGAATCAAATATGTATATTGAATAACGTCTCTTTCAACAGAAACACATATAAAACAGTATTATATATATAAAGAATCTGCCTGCCAATGCAGGAGACATAAGAAATGCTAGTTCTATCTCTGGGTCTGGAAGATCCCTTGGAGGAAGAAATGGCAATCCACTCCAGTATTCTTGCCTGGAGAATCCCCTGGACAGAGGAGCCTGGAGGGCTACAGTCCATAGGGTCTCACAGAGTTGGACAAGACTGAAGTGACTTAGCATCCATCCATCCATATACCTTTAGTATCTTGAGAGTATTGTGACAGAGGCCCCCAGGAACCTAATTTTGTATTTCCCCTAAGAACATTGGTTCAGCGTTCACTAATTCAGTGACCATTTAACACAGCTATCAGAAATACTGAGAATTGACAGTACCATGATTCATATGCCCTGAAATTTTTTGTATAAAACATTAAGCATTTATTCAAAATTATAAGTTGAGACAGGAAAATAATTAAGAAACTAAAAGTCAAAAAAACAAAATATAAACACATACTAACATGAGACTCTTAGATAATCCAAATATTGCAGTTATCAGAGAACATAATTTTGTTATAAATATTGACTTTATCATGATCATGATAATAAACACTGTGAAACCACTCACCATCCTCTATGAGTTCCTATAAACTTCACTGTGTTAATGGCACTTTGCCTAACAGTTTAGAAGGTAACACTTAAAATAACTATATTAATTTGTCCCTATAACATAAAAAAAAACAAATAAAATGTGAATAACAAGCTGGAATTCATAGAAAGTAATTAAATAGAAACTGAAAATTTGAAAAATAAATACATAATAATTAATAGATGTATTCAAGAGCAGACTAGACACAGCAGAAGAATTAGGTAATTGAAAGGTGGTGAGTAGAAAAGTATCTAGATTTAAGCAAATACATGAATAAAGAAATGGAAAATGTATAAGTGAAAGAAATAGATATAATAAATATATCTAATATATTAAAATATATTTTAATATATTATATTCTAATATATATTCTATATATTATTAGATATTATATATCTAATATATATTATATTAGGTATATAATATATTCTAATATATTAAAATATATCTAATATAAAAATATAATAAAAATTACTTTGAAAATTAAAAATGAGATGAAAATTTTTAAAAGAAAAATATAAATATATTGGTACTAATTGGAGTATAAAATGTGGTAAGAGAGAATATGAGGCAGACTATTAAAGTAGGTATTGGTCAAACTTTTAAGTATTGACCAAAATGATGAATCATAACTTGTCACACATAACAAACACTCTTTGAATTCCAAACATGATCAGTATAAAAAAACTATACTCAGGTACATACATCACAGTAAAACTGCTATAACCCAGTGACAAAGAGAAAAATGAGAGAGGCAAATGAAGAAGGAAGGGATCATTGCAAAGGGCTAACAGTGAGATGAGCAGCTGGATCTTTACAGAAAACATTGAAAGCCAAAAGACTATGGAATGAGAGCTTTAAGAGACAGAAAGGAAACAAATGTCAACCTAAGCTTTTTATTCAATAAAAATATCCTTTTGAAATGAATCAACAGTTTTAAAATAAAACTTTTTTCCATTAAAAAAATTGAGAAAGTTTATTTAGTTGAAACTCATATGAGAGGAAAAAAAAAAAAAAAACTGAACAGTTTTGTAGGGAAAAGAAATGCAATTTTAGAAAAAGGTATTATAGTGTACAAATAAATAAAGGGTACCAAAAAGATACATTTCCATATAAATCTAAATAAATTTTGACTGTTTAAAACAATAGTAATTATTTGTCACTATTTCAAATATATGTGGGGGTCAGGGGGATCTCCTGGAGAAGGAAACGGCAACCCACTCCAGTATTCTGGCCTGGAGAATCCCCATGGACAGAGGAGCCTGGCAGGCTACAATCCATGGGGTCGCAGAGAGTCAGACACGACTGAGCGACTAAGCAGCAGCAACAGCAAATATATGTGAGAACAAAACTGCATGAAAACAACACAACCAAAGCACAAAGGTATGAATGAAAAGAAATTGTTAGAGATATTTATAACTATCATAGGAGAGATAAAAGTGTTTAAAATACACTTGTATAACTATGAATACTATCATGTCTATGTTTGGTAATTCACTTCTAATAAATAATAAACAGTGAAATTGAAACTGTTTTAGATCTGAGCCTAGGTCATAATAGGTGATACAGTTTTTACTGGTTTCTCTTTCTCATCTCAGTCTGTATTTCTTTAGGTACTTTCCCCAGAAATCCAGGCATCATGCCATGGGGAAGCTACTTACAATGGTCCTTGAAATTTCAGCCAATAGGATCCTAGCATCAGTCTCCAAATATATATACATATACATATACATATATATATAAAAGTAAAATATCAGATGATTTCTGTCATCAGCACTCAAGTGGGCCCAGGTAATTCTGAATGGAGCAAAGACAATTTGCCCCACCTAGTCTTACCTAAATGGCTAATTTCTAAGGAAAACTAATGTTTTTGTAGATAATAGAATACCAAGTGTTGCAAAGAAGAGGAGAGCTGGAACTTTCATAAGCTTTTAGTGAAAATATAAATTGGTACATCCACTATGAGATTCCCTGGTGGTGCAGAGGGTAAAGTGTCTGCCTGCAATGCAGGGGACCTGGGCTTTTGACCCCTGGGTCAGGAAGATCCCCTGGAGAAGGAAATGGCAACCCACTTCAGTACTTTTGCCTGGAAAATCCCATGGATGGATAAGTCTGGTAGGCTACAGTCCATGGGATTGCAAAGAGTCAGACACGATTGAGAGACTTCACTATGAAAACTATTAGTAATATATGCTACAAAGTAATATACAAATATCCATGACCCACTATTTTGATTCAAGCTGTATGTCTAAATGAAATATATATATACATAAATATAATATATATTATGCATATGTATGCTGAAAGACATTCATGTAGAAGAATTTTTATAATATTTAGAAACTGGAAACAATCTAAAAGTTATCATTGGTAAATAAATTGGAGCTTATCCATACAATACAATAAATCGTAATACATATAATACAATATAATGTTATTACAACATAATATAAAATAACTAATGACACATTCATCAACCAGATGAATTTTATAATCACGTATATATGATATGATTTTAAATATTGGAAATCGTGTTTGGTTAGTATCCCTTTAAAAACAGAAAACAAGCAATCCTAGTTATTTCAAACAAAGCGCATTTAATACGGGGAGTTAAATACAAAACTAATGAAAAGGCTTAGAAAACGATAAAAGGAAACTAGGATATTCAGAAAACTTTAGACTAGGAAGTTGTTTTTTTTTTTAATTAATTTAACCGGAAGTCCAAGATAGCTATGCCACTGAGCTTGCCTAAGGAACCACAACCAAGAATGCTACAAGGGAAGCCAAAATGCTAAACAACTTCTGGAACTGCAGAAGTCCATTTATATTGCTACTCTGGACAGAACCAGAGCCATAACACCTTGTCATGGAGACTGAGCATACTCGCGGCTGCTGTGTGCTCAGTGTTGAGCTGCTGAAGCTGTTGGAGTGACTGATGCCCTGATTTCTCATACTAGTGCTGCCCCAACAGATAGCTAGGTGTCTGTGCTTGCCTATCTCAATTATTGTTCCCTGAGACTCTACCAGGAGCAAAAAAAAAGTGATTCTCCCTTTCTTCAAGCTTTTTGGTCTTCCCAGAAGAAGAATTTAACCAGAAACCTACTGTCGAGGAGATCTGTTTATTCTTACTTCTAGCTCCCTGCAGGATGAAAAGTGATGGGGAAAGTCATTTAGTCGTGTCCGACTCTTTGCGACCTCATGGACGGTAGCCCACCAGGCTCCTCTGTCCATGGAATTTCTAGGCAAGAATACTGGAGTGGGTAGCCATTCCCTTCTCCAGCGGGGATCTTCCAGACCCAGGGATTGAACCTAGGTCTCCTGCATTGCAGGCAGATTCTTTACCACTAGTAAAGAAAGCCCTCCCACAGTATAACAAGGAGGATAAAGTGCAGAATAACCTGAATAGTCCATTCTGTTATGCCCATTCAACCAGAGGATTTAATATAGTATCAAAGAGTTGAAAAGGCTGGGAAATAAAATGTGTAGAATGAGATTGTTTAGATATTAATATTAATAACTCAGGAAACTAGTTATTACCCCTAGGTCTGGAGAAGTAAAAGAGAAAATCATGTCACGCATTGCCCAACCAGTGCCATGCTCTTGAGACAATTGGAGCCAGTGGACTGCATGTGGGAATTAAGAAAAGGGAGGATTCTGATTCACCTAACCAAGAGAATGGAGTTGCTATTCACTGAAACATGCAATATTAGAGAAATAGATCAACTCTTCTTGGCAGAAATGTAAAAAACCTACATTCCCATTGGTGCTGCAGTGGACCAGAAAAGTGAAAGTGTTAGTCAGTGGTGTCTGACTTTTTTGTGAGCCCATGGACTGTAGCCCACCAGGCTCCTCTGTTCATGGGATTCCCCAGACAAGAATATTGGAGTGGGTAGCCATGTTCTTCTCTAGGGGATGCTCTTGACCCAGGGATAGAACCCAGGTCTCCTGCATTGAAGGAGAAGCCTCCAGGGAAGCCCCAAACTCACAGGCATAGCAGAGGGGAGCATGTACAGCCAGAAAAGGCGAAGGACAGCTAACAACCTACACAAGGGAAATGTTTTGCTATTGAAACTATATAAAATATTAAGCAATTAACATAAATTGGATTACTAGAAAATCAATATTTTGTGTTAATTTAAAATCTGTAGCTATTAAAGTTTTTAGAAATATAAATATTAACAAGCATTTAAAATTATTCCAATGACAATGTACATTTATGTACACAACAATACCAAATTCCATGCAGGTTGCTGAGACTAGTGTTTGCCCTAGAAATTATAAACAGAACTAATGTGGAAATTTAAATATAAACACTGCAGGTCAAGAGGTAATATGAGATACTTAGTGGTTTCACTAGTTAATCTCCATGAGAGAGTAAATATCTTTAGATAATGATTTAAATCATGTCCCTGAACAAGCAGCTCTATGATTTAAATACCTAAAATCAGCAGTTTTCCTGTTCATTTGCATTACCCAAAAAGACTTCTTCCTGCTCATAAAAACACTTTGAAAGTAGGTCTTTCTGACCTTGAATGTCTTCTAAAACTATTATTCTATGATATTGGGCACGATCATCAGCATAAGACACAACGTACCATGTCAACTGTATTTTCTCCACAAGCATTTATTGAAAACCTACTACCTTACTATGCTCTATCTGTTGAGGGAGGCAAAAATAAAATAGTGAAATTGACAAATATTTCTGCCTATAGATATTTCAATCCAGTAGATAATTGGCTGCTGCTGCTACTGCTGCTGCTAAGTTGCTTCAGTCGTATCTGATTCTGTGCGACCCCATGGACGGCAGCCCACCAGGCCCCGCTGTCTCTGGGATTCTCCAGGCAAGAACACTGGAGTGGGTTGCCATTTCCTCCTCCAATGATAATTGGCTACTATTTTTAAAAAACTCAAAGGAAACCAGTGTAACTGATAGCTGAACTGTAGTGTTTGGAGAACCTACTCCAGTACTCTTGCCTGGGAAATCCCATGGACAGAGGAGGCTGGTGGCATCCACAGTGTTGCCAAGAGCCAGATGCAACAAGCAATGCTAAATGAGCCTGGAGACATATCACACCCAATCATTCATGGCTAAGGGAATAATGCTGAAGATATTGATCTTAGTATATTTATCTTTATCTTGAGAAAGGATGATATTAAAGAATATTTAATTACATAGTGTCAAGATAAATAAGTGTGCTTTGAAAGATCCCTTTGGCTACTATGCAGACAATGAATTCAGTGATGCTTTTGCAACAGTTAGGTAGAGGGACACTGGTGGGCGTGACATCTGCAGTGATTGGGAGCTCTCCAAAAATAAAGTTAGCCACTGTTTCACTTCCTTTCCCATCTACTTGCCATGAAGTGATGGGATAGGATGCCATGATATTCGTTTTCTGACTTTTGAGGTTTAAGCCAACTTTTTCACTATCTTCTTTCACTTTCATCAAGAGGCTCTTTAGGTCTTCTTTGCTTTCTGCCATAAGGATGGTGTCATCTGCATACCTGAGGTTACTGATATTTATCTCTACAATCTTGATTCCAGCTAGTGCTTCATCCAGTCTGGCATTTTGCGTGATATACTCTGCATACAAATTAAATAAGCAGGGAGACAATATGCAGACTTGACAGACTCCTTTCCCAATTGGGAACCAGTCCATCGTTCCATGTCTAGTTCTAACTGTTGCTTCTTGACGTGCATACAGATTTCTCAGGAGACAGGTCAGGTGGTCTGGTATTCCCATCTCTTTCAGAATTTTCCACAGTTTGTTGTGATCCACACAGTCAAAGGCTTTGGGGTAGTCAATGAAGCAGAAATAGATGTTTTTTCTGAATTTTCTTGCATTTTCTATGATCCAGTGGATGTTGGAATTTGATCTCTGGTTCCTCTGCCTTTTCTAAATCCGGCTTGAATTGGAAGTTCTCAGTTCAAATACTGTTGAAGCCTGGCTTGGAGAAATTTGAGCATTACTTTGCTGGCATGTGAGATGTTCCAATTGTGTGGTAGTTTGAACACTCTTTGGCATTGCTTTTCTTTGGGGTTGGAATTAAACTGACCTTTTCCAGTCTTGTGGCCACTGCTGGGTTTTCCAATTTTGCTGGCATATTGATGGCAGCACTTTAACATCATCATCTTTTACGTTTTGAAATCACTCAACTGGAATTCCATCACTTCCACTAACTTTCTTCATAATGATGCTTCCTAAGGCCCACCTGAATTTGCATTCCAGGATGTCTGTCTCTAGGTGAGTGATCACACCATCATGGTTATATGGGTCATTCAGATATCTGGGTCATTATCTTGGTCATTCTACCTCACCTACTTGCATTTCTACAGTACCTTCCTCCTCATATTCCCACCAACTCCAAATCTACCGCTCTCCATTTCAGTTCACACATGATTGACATACTAGCTGTAGATAGCTTAATTCTGTGTTCAAAAATATTTAATTTCTCTGAAAACAAATCTTCTACACCATTGACTACTATACAATTTTCTATGTCCCCTGATACTAACTTACATTCCAATCTTGATGGAACTGCCCACTTATACTAGCCATTCTAAGTTTACCAGTCCATATGTCCATAATTCTGTAACACAGAATTATTTATGCTTTAAAAAGTACATGCACATATACCCATGAAAATACATGATAATACACGTTCCATCAATGAATTGAAATCTATGGCTAGGAAGAGAGGTGAAAGGGAGATACACTTTATTGTTGAATCATTTATGTTTTGTACTGTGCAATGTATTATATGTCTTCAAAAATATTCAAATCATCCTTTCAGAATATAAAGATGAAATGGTGTCATTTTATCTCAATAGGCATAATATTTAAAGGTCAAATTTAATATTCAACAATATTCAGGCAGTGGAAATTATATCTGCCTTTGCAAATAAAATCAAGTTACCTTAAATGCAAAAAAATTGTGCTAAGCAGTGTTAGGAAACACAGAGAAAATATGTGATTTCAGCCTTTCATGGAAATATTCCGCCTTAGAAAATCTAAAGCCGATATCATCCATTTAGTTTACTCCTAAATTGTAAACTGGACCCAAGATTTGCATTTATATGTAGTTAGTTGCATATGTGTGTGAGCATGCTTAGTCATGTCTGATTCTTTGTGACCCCATGGACTGTAGCTAGCCAAGCTCCTCTGTACATGGGATTTCCCTGGCAAGAATACTGGAGTCGGTTGCTATGCCTTCCTCTAGGGATCTTCCCAACCCAGGGGTCAAATCTGCATCTCTTGTGTCTCCTACATTGGCAGGCAGATTCTTTACCACTGTGCCATGTACTTACATAAAATGTGAGCAGTAGAGTGAGATAACTACCTGCTGTGCCAATCTATCTCCTTTTTGCTTTTTCAGTATTTATTCGGTTTTGTTTATATTTTTAGATAACATTTCAGTTTCCCTCTGGAAAATCAACTAATTTCTTTTGTAGTGTGAGATGGACTATGGCGTTGGAGAAGACTTTGGAAAGTCCCTTGGACTGCAATAAGATCAAACCAGTCCATCCTAAAGGAAATCAATCCTGAATATTCATTGGAAGGACTGATGCTAAAGCTGAAACTCCAATACTTTGGCCACCTGATGTGAAGAACTGACTCATTGGAAAAGACTCTGATGCTGGGAAAAATTGAAGGCAGGAGGAGAAGGGGATGACAGAAGATGAGATGGTTGGGTGGCATCACTGACTTGATGGACGTGAGTTTGAGCAAGCTCTGGGAGTGGGAAATGGACAGGGAAGCCTTATGTGCTGCAGGCCATGGGTCTGCAAAGAGTCAGACACAACTGAGTGACTGAATTGAACTGAGTCTGAGATGAGTTGATCCTTGCTGGCTCAGTTGTATGAGTTTCCCTAACAGGGAAACTGAGAACCAATTGACTGTGATCAATTCACAGATGGGCAGAATGTGGCAACAAATGCCAGTTCCTAGGCTTTTGCTGCAGTGTTTAAATAAGCAGCAGGTACTCTTTCTGTCGGAGAAGGCAATGGCACCCCACTCCAGTACTCTTGCCTGGAAAATCCCATGGATGGAGGAGCCTGGAAGGCTGCAGTCCATGGGGTTGCTAAGAGTCGGACACGACTGAGTGACTTCCCTTTCACTTTTCACTTTCATGCATTGGAGAAGGCAATGGCAACCCACTCCAGTGTTCTTGCCTGGAGAATCCCAGGGACGGGGGAGCCTGATGGGCTTCCATCTATGGGGTCACACAGAGTCGGACACAACCGAAGTGACTTAGCAGCAGCAGCAGCAACTCTTTCTGTGTTATCAAGCAAGTAGACTATAAGCTTAAAATTGCCATTTTTTAAATTGGGTTGTTTGGGATTTTTTGAGATTCAGTTGTATGAGCTGCTATGTATTTGGATATTAACCCCTTGTTGGGTTTCCCTGGTGGCTCAGATGGTAAAGAATTCTCCTGCAATGCAGGAGACCTGGGTTCAGTCCCCGGGTTGGGAAGATGGCTTGGAGGAAGAAATGGCAACCCACGCCAGTATTCTTGCCTGGAGAATCCCATGGACAAAGCAGACTGGCAGGCTACATTCCATGGGGTCACAAAAATCAGATGTGACTTAGCTAACACTTTCACTTTTTCTTTCAATCCCTGTCAGTCATATCATTTACAAATATTTTCTCCAATTTTCTAGGTTATGTATTAGTTTTATTGATAGCTTCCTTTGTTGTGCAGAAGTATTTAAGTTTAATTAGGTCACATTTGCTTATTTTTGCTCTTTTATTTTGCTTTGGGAGACATATGCAAAAAAAAAATTGCTACAAATTATGTCAAAAAGTATTCTGCTCATTTTGTCTTCTAGGAGTTTTATGGTTTCAGGTTTTACATTTTGGCCTTTAAACCATCTTGAGAAGTCGTTATTTTGTTTGTTTTGCTGTATGGTGTGAGGAAATGCTCTAATCTCACTGTTTTTCATGTAGCTGTCCAGTTTTCCCAGCACCACTTATGAATGGGACTGTCTTTTCTCCATTGTATAATTCTTGCATCCTTTGCCATGGATTAATTGACTGTAGGTGCACGGACTCTCAGCATGTATCTAGAATGCCCTGCAGAGGCATGACTGCAATCAGGAATCCAGGCCACGTCCGAGGTGCTCCTTAACTATGTACCAACAATGACAGTGCCCCCTTCTCCAGGCCCCGCCTCAGGACCTAGTTTCCTGGGCATCCCATGGCTGAGTCTTTTTCTTGGGCATGACTGCAGCAGATCCAGTGCCACACTGTGATGTGGAGTGTGCAGGGCCAGAATCGGGCTAGGGTGTGCACCAGGCAGTCTCGGGACAACCAGCGGCCACCAGAGCACACCCCTCCTCCTCATTGCCTCTGGGACTAGCCTGACCATCCATAAACGTGTGTTCCTCCCAGGCAGAGTCCAGGATTCCCACACCCTTCCGTTTGCCCCAGCCGTCCTCCAACCGGCCAAAGAAGCATTTCTTCTCTGTGTAGGATGCCAAGTCTGAGGGGTCCAATCTGTAGCTTGAAGTGTTCATTCCCAGGGCTGAATCTCTACCCATATAATCATTTTCCTCCCAATGCCCTCCCAGAGGCCCTGGGAGGTCCTGGTCTAATCACTTTTTTTCCTTTCTATCTGATTATGTGTCTATCTTTCACACGGCATTGGTTGTATACGAGTCCTTCTTCTGGTTTTCTGTTTTCAATGTGAATTATTTCAAGGTAGATGCATTTTTGATGTGTTCATGGTGGGAGGTGAGCTCCACATTCTTTTAGTCCACCATCTGTATCCTGCCTAGTACAGTGTACTACTTTTCATTACATTTCTTACAATTGTAATGAAATGTTTCATTAATTATTTATTAAAAAAATTATTTACAATGATTAATTCTGCATTTGTTACTCCTACTAGATTATAAACTCAACGACAGCAGGGATCACATCGATGCTGTTTTACTCCTCTCCCCAGTCCCAGGAGATAGTCAAAATGAATCAAATATTGAATCAACTTCCAATAAACATTAAAATGTTTGCAAAATTATATTTCAAATTCTGTTGTACTCAACACTTTAAGTAATGTTGATGATAAGTTGTCTCTTACTTTTGTTGTTGTTGTTATAAATTAGCTAGTATGCTATATAGAGACCAGCACCCAAAACAGAATGTCAAGCCTTGATTAGAATTTCTGACCAAGTCAGTTTTGTTTGAGTCTTGTTTTTACTAAGAACAATCTCAAGATCAACAGCCACAAATGAGATTTTAAAACTATTCTAAAAGTTCACTGTTCAGAGAGAAGTCCCATTTTAAAAAGAAATATTATATGTGCTTCTATAACATGTTTTGAAATGTTAGCTTAAAAAAGGTGTTATTTCTGGTATTGTTTTCATAAATGTTTAGATACTTTAATCCTTGAAAATAGATCCATAAGATTATATTTATTCCTTAATGCTTGCCTAAACTCCATTTATATAAATAATTTTATTTTTTGGTTTTCAGATACCAAGTTTTCTTTAATTACTCCTTATTGGATTTGATTAAATTGTGATTTTTGGAAACAGAAATGGGTACCATGCTTCATGTGATAGCATGTTCACCATTTATTTCAGATAAATTTTGCCTGAACTTATATTTATTCTGGGAGTTAAGGAAGGAGAGCAGATGAATATTAAATATATTCAACATAGATACTGCAGAAAGATTCCTATGCAATTTGTTTGCACACTTTTAAGAAATTTCAATATATAATCATAAGTGCTGATTGAATCTTTTTCACTTAAATGAGTTTTAATAATAAAACTCCTTTTATCTTATTATTCTTTATGTTATCCACCAAATGCTAGAATGAAACTATAGAGAAAAAGCTTATTACCATCCAAATATTTCAGCATTAGTAAGGACCATTAGAATTATAAAAGTTACAGCTTTTGTAACACATTTGCTTATTTAAAGTTACAAGCAGAGTTTTTGTTTTGTTTTGTTTTTTTGCTTATTCGATGGATTTGGCACTCTTATCAAAAACAGCTGCCAAAGATGTTTATTTCTGGACTCTCAATTCTCTTCCATCTGTTTGCTGATAAAGACCAATATATAGACATGTGCCCAACCACGTTGTTTTGGTTACTGTAGCTTTGTAACAAATTTTAAAACCGGGAAGTGTGAGTCCTCCTGATTTGTGACTTATAAATCTTATTTTGATTATTTGGACTCAAGTTCCATATGAATTTGAGAACCAGCTTTTCCACTTAAACAAAAAAAATTTATTCCTAAGATTAGATAACAATTTTCCGTATTTCATAATTGTAATGTCAGCTGTGCTGTGCTAAGTCGCTTCAGTTGTGCCCAGCTCTATGTGACCCCATAGACTGCAGCCCTCCAGGAGCCTTTGTCCATAGGATTCTCCAGGCAAGAATATTAGAGTAGGTTGCCACGCCCTCCCCAGAGGATCTTTCCGACCCAGGAATCAAACCAGCAGGTCTTAAGTCTCCTGTACCTGCAGCAGGTTCTTTACCATTAGTGCTCACGGGAAGTCCCAATGTCAGCTGCAGGTTTTTCCATATAATGTGCTTTATCATGTTGAGGAAATTTTCTTCTATTCCTAGTTTACTGAATATTTTTACATGAGAGGGTATTGGACTATCTTAAGTGCCTTTTTTCTTTTTCATCAATTGAGATAATGTGTTTTTTTTTTTCCTTCATACTAATAATGTGATATAGTACATTGATGTGATTTTCTTATGTTGAATCACTTTAATTCTGGGATAAATCCCACTTGGTCATACTATGTCATCTTTTTAATGTGATATTGCATTCAGTTTGCCAGTATTTTGTACTTATATTTAAAAGAAAAATTAGCCTGTAATTTTCTTTTACGTCTTTAACTGGCTTGATATCACAGTAATGCTGGCCACATAGAGTGAATTAGGAAGTGTTACCTTATTTTCTATCAGACATTTTGTAGAATTCACCAGTGAAATCGTCTGGTCCTGGACTTTTCTTTGTTTAGAGGCTTTTGATTACTAAACCAGTCTCTTTGTTGCTGCTCTGTTGAGATTTCTTTTTCTTCTTAAGTCAGTTTAGATTTAATTTGTCAGTATAATTTGTTTTTAAGAATTTGTCATTTTCATCTATGTTCCCTAACTTGTTGACATACAGTGTTCATAAAATTAACTTATAATCCTTTTCACCTTTGAAAAGTTGGTAGTAAAGTCCCCACTTTCATTTCTTACATGAGTTATTTGAGTCTAAAAAGTAACATTCAATGAAATCTCAATTTTATGTTGTTCTGTCCAGTAAATATTAAGACAATTAAGAACTTTTATTTTGTCATTCAGTGATGTAAAAATATATGATATTTTTACCTCAGCATTCCTAAGGAAGTCATCAGAAATTCATATATTTAGTGAAAAAGATGTTTGTTTCAGAATTCTTTACAATAGTAAACACTTATAATCTAAGTTACCAGCATTAGGTAATAAATAATACTATGGTATCTCTTTGAAATGAAATATTATGGAGAAGGCAATGGCACCCCACTCCAGCACTCTTGCCTGGAAAATCCCATGGACGGAGGAGCCTGGAAGGCTGCAGTCCATGGGGTCGCTGAGGGTCGGACAGGACTGAGCGACTTCACTTTCACTTTTCACTTTCATGCATTGGAGAAGGAAATGGCAACCCACTCCAATGTTCTTGTCTGGAGAATCCCAGGGATGGGGGAGCCTGGTGGGCTGCCGTCTATGGGGTCGCACAGAGTCAGACACGACTGAAGAGACTTAGCAGCAGCAGCAGCATTATATAGATAACAAAAATGTAACATGATACTTAATGTATTTATTGAAATGGAAAATCTCAAAATATATATTAAAAAAAATAGAGTTGGACACGACTGAGCAACTGAACTGAACTGAACTGAAAAATTTGAAATGTTGTGTAAAATACAAAGGTACACCTAAGTTTTTAAAGATGCCATTGGACAGACTTTCTGCTCTGATTTTCCTTGATCTTACTGTCAAGAGAGAGTTCCAGATGAGCTAAAGGTCTGAATTTCTACCTTTGGGAGAAAGAATTGAGTCAAATGAAAAATACTGAATTTCCATAGACCTGGACATGCATCATGGCTCTATGAACTGGCTAACCTATTTTAGCTTGTGCTTGCCTAATTAATATATCAGGCTATTGGGAGCACCGGATTTTCCCACATTTTCAAAATTATACCTTGTAAACTTTACCAGCCTCATTCAGTCCTTCAGAATAATAGTCCAAATTGAAATTGTGGATAGAGTAGAAAGAGTAGAGTTTCTTTAGTAGAAAGAGTTTGACTTTGGTTTATGCTGATTTTTAAAATTTTAAATACTTAATTGTTGGGATTTAAAAATTTTACTATGCCTTGAGGCCTAATGGAATGTAACACAATTATAATAAACAGAAACATAAAATTATCTGATTATGTTACATGTTTAGAAAAATGCAAAAATATGTTCTTATGTAGATTGCATCAAAGCCAGTGAAGCTTCCAATGATCCTGCCTCAGGCCACAAGTCTCTGGGGTTATATCCTCCACCCTGAAAAAACAGACAAGAATGGTATATTATCTCACAGTTCTGTTCACTCTGCCAAAACTGCTCATCCCCTTTCTTCTTAGGCACCCTTCTTACATAAGCAAATCTAAACCGATATGACTGATGCTATTCCCACATTCAGAAAACCTAGAGAATTTCCTTCAAGAAATGATTTAGATTTATTCTGCTAACAAATTTGTTATAATTTTTTTAAATCTGTGAGTCCCAAGAAAATACTATGAAAAATACTTAAATAGTACTACCATTATTACTACTGCTGTTGCCACTGTTAATAAAAAAGCAAACATTGGAAGTAATAAAATAAAGAGACAAAAGAAGTCTTAGTCTCTATGATAGATACTGTGACTACCAAGCGCCTATCTGGTAGTTTTCAGTTCTGGACCACAGAGAGCAGAGAGTGAGCTGTGTACAGTTTTTTCCTTTAAGAAACATCAGCATTGGTATCTATCACACTTACAAAGCTCTAGAGTGGCTTCTGTAAGACCTATAAACTGAAGAAGTCCTGCCTTCCAGTTGAAGACATGGTGCCTTGACACAAAGGCATGTCTTCTTAAAATACTTGAGTTGAAGGCCAAGGAGGAATGGCTTTTACTTAACTTGCCAAGGGAAATTCAGGTCTAGAATTTTATGGCATACAGAGGAGTCCAGGAATAGGGAGATGTTTCTAAAGGGAGGCCGCAGAGATGACAGTGAAAACTGGGGCTGAAAACAGTGAACTTGTTCTAAAATTTTCCACTTTTCCTTGATCTAACTACATTTAACGTTCAAAGAATGAGCTCTCTAAGCCAGGGCTATGGGCATTCTAATATATTCTAAGACAGTATGTATGTAGTTCAATACTTTTTTCCTCATTTGTTTGCTCTGTTCATCCCCATAGAAATTTTGCAGGGTTTATATGAGAAGCCCTATTGTAAAGTATCTGTTGTATATAAACCAAGATATCAGAATGGTATATCTGGCTGGTCAGGTCACTACGTGGGTGATTGATTGGGATCATAGCCTTTCTAACTGCTCTGCAACAGCTGAGCAGTGGTTTAATTGACTGCTTCATAAATGGTGTCAAGTATCCAAACTGAATAGTCTCAGTTTAGCAAATTCACATCAATGCAGATCAAATGTAGGTGATTGATCTAAATGAGTTTGTATGATTTAAAGAAAAAGAAAGCACTAATTTTTGATGGACAGGGAGGCCTGGCGTGCTGCGATTCATGGGGTCACAAAGAGTCGGACACGACTGAGAGACTGAACTGAACTGAACTGTTTGTCGTTATGCTGAGCAATTTATTTCTCATTCAAAGCCTGTGAAGTAATTTTTTATCCCCATTTGACTCTAGAAAAACTTATACTCACAAGAGTTAAGAAGTATCTCTGAGGTTTCATTTTTTTTTAAGTGACAGAACCCAGATTCAAACTGATCTGTTGCTTGCAAATCTAGTGTTCTTTATGTCACATTGTGCCATACCATTTCTCACTCGCACTGATGTTAACTGCCAACTCAGAATGGCATTATTATAATGAAGATGATGGACCTAAAGCCAAGTTTAGGAAGGTACATCTTACTAGAATTCCCATCATGAACAAAAGAGCAAAAGAGCTGACTTTTTAAAATACCATGAGCTAAATACCCGACATGCATTATCGCATTCCTCTAACAATTGTATGTGCTATTACCACCAACGACCATCTTATATATAAAAAAAACTAAAAAAGACAAAGAAACTTAGATGTTTTTTAGGCAGCACGTGATAACAACCCAAAGCCAAAACTATTAACCATTTTGATGGAGGGTGGGTTGTATATATTTGTATCCTTTTTATAATCTTTTCATAGTAAGTGTTTCATTAAATACTGTTTCTTGTCATTACTTTCATTACCTCTTTTCATGCTATATTATGGGGTAGTTTCTTGACAAAAAGAGAGCAGAGATGTCTTCTTTGAATGCCCAAATGATCACCCACAAACAGGAAACTGGATATTGAGCTTTATCTCTCCCAGTTAAGACTAGGCAAACATGGGAACTGGACACTGCAACTTTGTCCAAATATCAAGTTTTATACACTCTACATCCATAACTATAAGCATTTGTCTTGATATAAGTATGTTGACAAGTAGAATCTTTAAAGAAAAGAGGCATTTTAGTAAATATTGGAAATAAAGTATTTTTTCACTTTGAGGTTAGTGAAGCCAAAGTAGGCTTTTAATACTCCAGCAAAGGTTGAACCCATGTATACTTAGAGAAGGATAATAATTAAAGTATCCTATTAGTTATAAGTAAGAGATGTTACTTGATGCTATATATTTGCTTAAGTTACACCTTATTTTGGCACCCCACTCCAGTTCTCTTGCCTGGAAAATCCCGTGGACGGAGGAGCCTGGTGGGCTACAGACCATGGGGTCGCTAAGAGTCAGACACGACTGAGAGACTTCACTTTCACTTTTCACTTTCATGCATTGGAGAAGGAAATGGCAACCCACTCCAGTGTTCTTGCCTGGAGAATCCCAGGGACAGGGGAGCCTGGTGGGCTGCCGTGTCTAGGGTCGCACAGAGTCGGACACGACTGAAGTGACTTAGCAGCATACCTTATTTTGTGCATGCTCTTTAAAATTTATGTCTTATAGTGACCACAACTTTCTACCATGGTATGCTCAATTTATTTAAAAATCCTCAGATTTCATTTGTTGGGGTTATTTCATCACTGGAACTGTATAATGGAGAAATACAATAATAGAGTATGATATAAAATAAAGCACTTTCAGATATCAGTCAACAATGATGTTAGGAGGATATTCAGAACTTTTTTAATAATACAAGATAAAAGTAAATGCAAATTACATTAATACAAATCTGCTCCATTTTAATTTACAAATGAGTCAGAATTAACATCATCAGTCTTTTTCTGATGTAATGTACAATCTTGTGTATAATCTTTTCATGCAAAGAAGGCACAATAAAGAACAGAAATGGTATTGACCTAACAGAAGCAGAAGATATTAAGAAGAGGTGGCAAGGATACACAGAAGAACTGTACAAAAAAGACCTTCATGACCCAGACAACCATGATGGTGTGATCATTCACCTAGAGCCAGACATCCTGGAATGTGAAGTCAAGTGGGCCTTAGAAAGCATCACTACAAACAAAGCTAGTGGAGGTGATGGAATTCCAGTTGAGTTATTTCAAATCCTAAAATATGATGCTGTGAAAGTCCTGTACTCAATATGCCAGCAAATTTGGAAAACTCAGCAGTGGCCACAGGACTGCAAAAGGTCAGTTTTCATTCCAGTCCCAAAGAAAGGCAATGCCAAAGAATGCTCAACTACTGCACAATTGCACTCATCTCACACGCTAGCAAAGAAATGCTCAAAATTCTCCAAGCTAGGCTTCAACAGGGTGTTAACAGTGAACTTCTAGATGTTCAAGCTGGATTTACAGAAAGCAGAGGAACCAGAGATCCAATTGCCAACATCCGTTGGATCATTGATAAAGCAAGAGAGTTCCAGAAAAACATCTACATCTGCTTTACTGACTATGCCAAATTCTTTGACTGTGTGGATTACCACAAACTGTGGAAAATTCTGAAAAAGACTGTAATACCAAACCACCTGACCTGCCTCTTGAGAAATCTGTATGCAAGTAAGAAAGCAACAGCTGGAACTGGATATGGAACAATAGACTGGTTCCAAATAGGGAAAGGATTACATCAAGGCTGTATATTGTCACCCTGCTTATTTAACTTATATGCAGAGTACATCATGAGAAATGTTGGGCTGGATGAAGCACAAGCAGGAATCAAGATTGCCAGGAGAAATAGCAGTAACTTCAGATATGCAGATGACACCACCCTTATGGCAGAAAGTGAAGAAGAACTAAAGAGCCTCTTGATGAAAGTGAAAGTGAAGAGTGAAAAGGTTGCTTTAAAGCTCAACATTCAGAAAACTAAGGTCATGGCATCTGGTCCCATCACTTCATGGCAAATAGATGGGGAAACAATGGAAACAGTGACAGATTTTTGGGGGGGCTCCAAAATCACTGGCAGATGGTGATTGCAGCCATGAAATTAAAAGACGCTTGCTCCTTGGAAGAAAAGCTATGACCAACCTAGACAGCATTTTAAAAAGCAGAGACATTACTTTGCCAACAAAGGTCCATCTAATCAAAGCTATGGTTTTTCCAGTAGTCATGTATGGATGTGAGAGTTGGGCTATAAAGAAATCTGAGTGCCAAACAATTGATGCTTTTGAACTGTGGTGTTGGAGAAGACTCTTGAGAGTCCCCTGGACTGTGAGAAGATCCAACCAGCCTTTTCTAAAGGAGATCAGTCCTGGGTGTTCATTGGAAGGACTGATGCTGAAGCTGAAACTCCAATACTTTGGCCACCTGATGGGAAGAACTAACTCATTTGAAAAGACCCTGATGCTGGGAAAGATTGAAGGCAGGAGAAGGGGATGACAGAGGATGAGATGTTTGGATGGCATCACCAACTCAATGGACAGGAGCTTGAGTAAACTCCAGGAGTTGATGATGGATAAGGAGGCCTAGCATTCTGCAGTCCATGGGATTGTAGAGTGTAAGACACAACTGAGCTACTGAACTGAACTGAACTGATGGCATACGGTCCCATCACTTCATGGCAAATGGATGGGGAAACAATGTAAACAGTGACAGACTGTATTTACTTGGGCTCCAAAATCACTGCAGATGGTGACTACAGCCATGAAATTAAAAGATGCTTGGTCCTTGGAAGAAAAGCTATGACCAAACTAGACAGTATATTAAAAAGCAGAGACATTACTTTGCCGACAAAGGTACATCTAGTCAAAGCTATGGTTTTTCCATTTGTCATGTACAGGTGTGAGTGTTGGACTGTAAAGAAGATTGAGCACAGAATTGATGCTTTTTAACTTTGGTGTTGGAGAAGACTCTTAAGAGTCCCTTGGACTGCAAGGTGATCAAACCAGTCAATTCTAAAGGAAATCAGTCCTGAATATTCATTGGAAGGACTGATGCTGAAGCTGAAACTCCAATACTTTGGCCGCTTGATGTGAAGAATGGACTCATTGAAAAAGACCCTGATGCTGGGAAGGATTGAAGGCAGGAGGAGAAGGGGATGACAGAGGATGAGATGGTTGGATGGCATCACTGGCTCAATGGACATGAGTTTGAACAAGTTCCTGGAGATGGTAAAGGACAGGGAGGCCTGATGTGCTGCAGTCCATGGGGTCACAAAGAGTGAGACATGACTGAATGACTGAACAACAACAACCAATCTAAGTATGTGTTTGATTTATTTTTGCAAACTGATTTCTGTGTGGTCTTTGCTGGTCAAATGAAGCCTATTTTCTTATTTATAAACAAAATTTTTGTGAAAATTGGAGCATACCTAGCAACACCACAAAATACAGTTTTAGAAGTAACAGCTCACTTTAGATCACAATAAAAATTGGCAGAATTTTGTTTTGGATGCAGATGTGGAACAGTAAGCACTTCCAGGACCATCTGAATAGAAACCCTTGTTTGTAACTTACAAACAGGATTTTTGGTTTAAAAGAAACTGATAATCCTAACAGAAACCAGTTGAGAGCCCATGATAAGTTTCAATAATGTTTATTTGATAAACATTTGTCAACATGATGTGATACTTTATAGTTGAAGAAAGCAAGATTTACAGTCAAAAAGACCATTTGCAAAGATAAGGATGTATCTGTTCTAGAAAGAGTGACAGCTGCAGATACAGGGTGTCTGCTGTACAGAGTTCAAAGGAAGGTGCCACAGCTTATGACTGCAAAGGTAGTTTTATTAACCTTTCTGACATTTCCATTATACTGTGAGTGACTTGAAGGGAAAGGCTGTCTTACTCATAGCTGCAAACCCAGAATAGCCTGGTTTATATGCTAGGAACCCAGTTATCTAGGATAACCTATTATCCTAGGTTAATATCCTAGGAACCCAGTTAACATGCACAGAAAGGAAAGAATTAAGCAAACTTCTACTCTTGATGGGAAACATAGACTATTCTGCAGACAATTTATAACCAGGTTTTTTTGACAAGTGAATATATTGACCCAAGTCTGGTGAGGGTCTGACAAAAGAAAAAAAAGAACAAGTTTTTGAAACAGTTGTAATATTTTCTTAAAAAATGACTGCAAGGCAATGGAAATAGAGCATAAATTTAAAAAGAAATTAGGGGAAACACTGAAGACATTACAAAGGTAAAGTTTGTATATGTGACTATATGTTGACTATGCTGCTGCTGCTGCTAAGTCGCTTCAGTCGTGTCCGACTCTGTGAGACCCCATAGACGGCAACCCACCAGGCTCCGTGGTCCCTGGGATTCTCCAGGCAAGAACACTGGAGTGGGCTGCCATTTCCTTCTCCAATGGATGAAAGTGAAAACTGAAAGTGAAGTCGCTCAGTCGTGTCTGACTCTTAGCGACCCCATGGACTGCAGCCTACCAGGCTCCTCCATCCATGGGATTTTCCAGGCAATATGTGACTTTTAAGAGAGTGAAGCCAAACACAAGAATGAGAGTAACTCCTCAATATTGCCCTATAGAAAATCTTTTTCTTATGCTCTAAATTTATAGTTCCTACTACCCACTCTTTGACAACTCTGAGACAGTTCTGTCTCAGCATTCCAAAATTAATTTATCTTTAAGCACTTTTTCTATATTCCCACCCATATCAACAGACAACTTGTTTTGTTTCCCAGTCTTGCCTTGGGACCAGTACCGCTGCCTCCCATCTTCCCAAAGAGGCCTCTCATTAATCTCATGTGAAAAAGTTCATTAGATGGAAAGCAAGTGTTTTTCACTAAGTAGGGGAAGAAAAACTTGTGGATGAGTTAAGTTTCTGATTGCCAGCTTTAGCTTTAAAAGTGTAAAAAAGTTCACAAGTGCTTATGTAGAGAGGAGTAGAAGAGAGAGGAAGGATATAAGAGCAAAGATGAAAATAATAAAAAATGGACAAAAACAATGCACTAAATTCCTGGGTAACAATAAGGGTCACAAGCAGACAAGAGATTTGCCATTCCCCTTTCCCTTTAGTTATTTGGCTTAAATGAAGAAAAGATGGAGTACCAGGATTCGGAATGTTAGTCATTCAGTTGTGTTCTTCAACTCTTTGTGACCCCATGGACTGTAGACTGCCAGGCTCCTCTGCTCAGGGAATTCTCCAGGCAAGAGGGTTGGAGTGGGTTGCCATTCCCTTCTCCAGGGGATCTTTCCAACCAGGGATCAAACCTGGGTTTCCCGCATTGCAGGAAAATCCTTTACCATCTGAACCACCAGGAAGTTGAAGGGGAGTACCTAAAGGCCATCTGTGAAAGTATAAAACACTTGCTCTTAACACAGACAAGATGACTTGCACTATAAAGATAGGAGTCTTGAGAAAAGATCGTTTAAAACCTCAAAATTGGTGTTTTGCTAAAACCCTAAAAGAGTCAAACCACTGGGGACCACCTATCTTAATGGCTCTTAATGACTTAGTGATATATTTGAACCTTAAAATAAATATCATAAGAAAGATACAAGGAAAAAAGAGAAGAATGATTCTAAGAAATAGGGAATATGGAGAGAGAATGACAGTTTGGACTGTAATCATCAGCATCAATGGCTTTATTGATACCATCAAAAACTTCATAAAATATGAAAATATGAAAAAGTTCTAGTTATTATAATGCCAAAAACATAAAACATCTAGGAATAAACAAAATATATAATATGTAAAAGCATGGAAGAATACTAGAAATCAATGTTAAAGGATAAGAAATAAGCACAACAAACTGAGAGTCACATCCATGACACTAAATGTAAAGATTTAAGTACTGCAAAAATGTTATTTCTCTCCAAATAAAATAAAATTAATCTAATCCACTCTTAACTAAATACTGAATTTTATTGGCGTGTGAAAAGCAATTCTACAACTCTACATAAAAAGGATATAAAAATATCAAAAGAAGAAGAAATGTGGGGGGACTTTTTCTTGAACTTATTTTCTTCAAAAACAAGGATAATTAAGGCATAGAATTTTAGCATATGGATGAAATGGAATAAGAAAATAGAATGTGTATGTGTATATATATATATATCTATACACACTAGGGAGTAATGTACACACTCTTTAAACCCACATACGGTACGGACTTGAATATGATTCAAATGACTTCTCTAATAAGTTCACAATGTGTTATTGAATGAGTGGTATTGAGATGAAAAATTCATTTGTAAAAGAAAACGTAAACAAGAAAATTAGACCCATATCTTACTATATTATTTTGCTAGGACTTTCATAGCAAAGTACTGGTAGCTTAAACAACATAAATCATCTTTCCCACAATTCTAGAGGTAAGAGATCAGGTATCAACCGCACTGGTTTCTTTCGAAGTCTCTTTCCTTGGCTTGTAGATGCTGCCTCCTTCCTGTTTCTTCATAGCTTTCCCTTTGTGTGTGTCAGTGCCCTAACCTTCTCTTCTTACAGGGGCACAAGGCCCACTGGATGAGAGCCCACCATTATGATCTCATTTTATCTTAAACACCTCTTTGAAAAAGCCTTATCTCCAAAGGTAGTCCATCCTAAAGGGAATTAGTCCTGAATATTCATTGGAAGGACTGATGCTGAAGGTGAAACTCCAATACTTTGGCCACCTGATCCGAAGAGCTGACTCATTTGAAAAGACCCTGATGCTGGAAAGATTGAAGGGGATGACAGAGGATGAGATGGTTGGATAGAATCACCAACTCAATGGACATGAGTTTGGGTAAACTCTGGGAGCTGGTTATGGACAGCTGGTGTGCTGTGGTCCATGGGGTTGCAAAAAGTCTGACATGACTAAGCGACTGAACTGAACTGAAATGAACTGAGTCACGTTCTGTGGTAGGTAGTGAGGGTTAGGACTTCAACATACATGTTTGGGGGGAACAGAATTCAGCCCACAACACTTATATAAAGTGAAAGTGAAAGTCACTCAGTTGTGTCTGACTCTTTGTGACCCCATGGATTATACAGCCTATGGAATTCTCTAGGCCAGAATACTGGAGTGGGTAGCCTTTCCCTTCTCCAGGGGATCTTCCCTACCCAGGGATCTAACCCAGGTCTCCTGCATTGCAGGTGGATTCTTTACCACCTGAGCCACAAGGGAAGCCTATGTAAAATGTATTTCAAAAGAATTAAGGGATTTTTAAAATAACTAAAACAGTATCCTTTTGACCTCAATGCATTGGTTTCAGAGATTCTGTGAACTTCCTGAAGTGTCAGGCCAGATTTTCTATGTTTGACATTTATGCATATTTCTGAGTGAGAGACTTTATCTTTCATAAGGTTTATTAAAGTATCTGTAATTAACATTTTCTTTAAAGTTTACAATGTTAAACTAGGGGAACATGTAAATGACATTTATATATATTGAAATAGGTAAAGACTCTCCAAGTCTAACTGCAAAAGCACATGCCCTAAAGCAAAACATAGATGTATTTGACTACATAAATATTAAACAATTTTTAAGAGAAAGAAACTGTTAGCAAAGTTAAAAGTAAAATTCTGCTGGAAATAATTACAGCATAGACAGAGAAGTAGCATAAAATGGAGCTAAGCACACAAGTTTGAAATGGAATATATATACACACTCACCCTTAATACTACCTTATCATTACTAGCTATATGACTTTCCAAAGATTGTGTTCCTCTCATTCTTTATTCAAGTCTAAAATAGCAATTACAATACTATTTAATAGGATTATTGAGAAAATTATATAGAAATTTTATTTGTAAGTTCATATGACACATTTAGTATGAATCAACAAATATTAAATACGAGGGGCTTCCCTCATAGCTCAGTTGGTAAAGAATCTACATGCAATACAGAAGACCCAGGTTTGATTCCTGGGTCAGGAAGATCCCCTGGAGAAAGAAATGGCAACCCACTTCAGTATTCTTTCCTGGAGAATCCCCATGGACAGAGGAGCCTGGCAGGCTACAGTCCACGGAGTCACAAGAGTCAGACATGACTTAGTGAGTAAATCACAAGTATTAAGAGGGCAAAGATTCTGTATATGTGGTATAGATAATTGTACAGGATTCTCTTTAAAAATATGAAAAAAAAAAAAAACACCTTGACAAATTTTGGCATCAGACATGAACAGAAATTCTAGAAAAGTCGTGCAAGTGGTGAAAATCCTCAGAAACAATATACAGCCTCACACTCAGAATAACAAACAGGCCAGTGCAAGTTGCTTAGAGTTGGTCCTAAATTGAATCTAGTTCATACATTATTAATGGATAATGTGGAGCATATGATAAGTATTTAATAAATAAGTATGAAATAAATAGTTCTTACTTCAATACCATTAGGTAATAAATTTAACCTACATTAATGTTTTAGAAGTTAAAAAATAGAATAAACCATACAAATAAATAAGGTTAAAAGGGAAATAATTCTAAAGGAAATAAATGCACGAAGCAAATGATGAGGCAGGATTTAAAAGAAACTAAAAAAAGATCACAAATCACAATGGTAGAATGACTTATAACAACTCCAAGTTACCATAGGCTAAATATTAACAGATACTCAAAACAGTAATGGAGTAGAACATTCCACAAAGAAGAAAGGTGGTAGGAAGGGAAGAATCAGCTGGAGTCAATCACTTGTATAACTTGAATGAGTTTGGCAACATCCCGTGTTTTGGAGAGTCCGGCTCCTAGGGAAGGTGGGGAATCTTAATTTCTTTCCCCTCTCTCACTCACCCTTTCCCTTGACTCGTTCTTCTTTCAGCTCATATTATCATCACAGGTGTTGTAGCTCTATAATTAAAATAGGGTCAACTGTGTCACTTGCAGATGGTAGACAGCCCAGTTTCTCCCCAGGCTCACCTTCCACCAACACAGCCTCTTTCTTCATATGTTCACATTTTTTCCTGCCTTGGTTCCTTGTGAGAAGGAAATTAGATGCCATATGTGAATGCACTTTAAAGTAACAGTGCAATAGAATATTTTAACATTATAAATAACTGCTTTGAAGTTATATGATTCAAAAATACCTGCCCATTGAGGTTTGCAAAGGTTCTGTTTAAGGACTCAAATGCCTGTGACTCTCACTAGCGCTTAACCTCATCATTTGTCTCACAGCAATGCATTATCAGGACTCTACTTACACCTACCTGGAGAACTGGTATGCCAGCCTTCCATTGAGAGAGTAGCATTTCAGGGACCTCTGAAATCCCAGCTGACTAAAAAAAAAGGATAATGAGGCCACAAAACTGCTAATGCTCCTATACAGGGAGATTGAGTATAAATCAATTAAGCTTAGATATCTCCTATGTTTTAGGTCCAATCAGTTAGAAGAAAGAATAGATTCCCCTGGAGTAAGAATAGGGAAGGCAAGGAAAGGGAAGAAAAGTAAAATATATGGGCATGCACCACAATAGCAAGAAGGAGTTTCACCATCCAAAGCACTAAGACAGGAGCACAATAACTGAGTCTTGTCACCCATAGGAGATGGGAGGAAGATCCCTTAACTATATCTCTTAAGCCAGTCTCCCAACTCCCAGACTAGCTTCCCTTCCCCTAAGGAATGCCACTTCCCATTAGCCCCTATGTTTGTTAGTCTGAGTGTTTTACAAAATGGACCACCTCACACAGGAACTTATGAAACAGATTTTTGTCATAAGATTGGACCACAGTAAGCAGACGGGGTAATGTGAAGCTTCAAGTAACACAGAGAGAGAGAGAGAGAGAGTTCATTCTAAATTATTCATAGGAAATACACCTCCAGACTGCAGAAATATCCCACGTGAGATGAACCCGTACCACACACACCTGCCCGATTTTTATTTTTCACTTTGGCTTGGGACCTCACATACACAAAGTCTCTCCGAAGAGAGAGTGGTTTGGTTGATTGCCAGTGGCTGATATTGCATCATTGAAATGAGAACTACATTAGCTGTGCCTTTGATGTGCCCTGAATAGAGTGGAAATGGCAGGATATATCCCTAAATATATGTAGCCTACATCTGGCTGTGACAAGATACAAATTTCTTCAGCACTCTGAGTTGCATTACTTGAAGTGTTAATTTTCATGCACTGAGATTTTTTTTTTTTTAACGCAGCAAATTAATTTTCTCAAGCAGTAAAGTGCAGTTGATAATCTTAATAATATAAAACTCTCCTCATTATTTTTCCAAGTTTAATTTTTCCCTATTTACAGCCCATTTAGATAAAGCAAATTAAAGAGGCCATTCTTTTTGCATGTGTGTGCGAAACTGTATACTAGCATGTAAATGAGGAATATCTCAGCTTGGTAGCAATTATTCATACTGAATGTGTATTTATGTCTGTATATTTACAAATGCATACGTATCTCATTGCCACTTTGCACAAATATACCTGAATTTATTTTTAGGTGGTCTCAAGAAGACATTTCTCTTTTAATTTCTCTCAGAAGTAAAAAAAAAATTGTCTAGCTCCAGAATGTTGCTTACCATTACTGGTTGTGGCCTTAGGGACTGTTACTTTTATTACCTTTCTGAACTGTACTTCAAAGGAATTAATTAATTGATGCTCTTAGCTGCCTCATCCTGACAAAAACATATGATTCTCAAATGTTAAACATGGAACCTCTGATGAAACTGTCAGGAAAAAGCTGAAAGTGGTTATTAATATGGCTTTTGATAAATATCTGCTCAGCCTCACACTGTGCCTCGTCTGTTTTCATTGTGGAAAGTAGTTAATCTGATTGATGAAGATCCTGGTTCATATTGTCTCCCATGCTGAGTTTAATAACGGTACTTTTTTTCCCCCAAAATTCTTATTTTCAAGTGAAGATGTTTGTGTCTTCTCATTTGATTGTCTTCAGGAACACAAACTGTAAGTGGGGTTCCTGGAACTCCCTAAGAAGGAAGGAGTTCCTTACTGTCACACAATCCCATAAACACAAGAAATGGGGCTGGTTTCCCAGCCCTGGCTCTTTGCAAAAGTGAGAGCTAATGGGGTTGCTATCAAATACGAATGCTAACCCTCCAGGCATAGAAGAGCAAGCCCATCAGGACAAATCAGGCAGACAGCACAGATATGCTACAAGCCTTGGCTCATTATCGTTATCCACCATCTCCCATGAACCATAATTTTTCTTATCATAATTCAAATAGTTTCACTTTTAGATTAAGCACAGTCACAGCAATGTCCAACACAGTAGAGAAAGGGCTGTGCTTCATGGCATCCATGTCTAACTATGGTGGAGCCTCTTAAATTTCCTTTTCCCACCTGAATTGCTAAAGTGTTGGCCTATATCACTGTCCACAACAGAGTGGAAAAGAAATTCTGATGCAAGAAGAGTGTTCAAAAACTAGTCTGATTGGAAGCAGTAAGAGATCAGTTTTGAAATAATCTCTTAACATCAGAGTAATAAGCCATTATGAAAATTCAAGCAAAGATGGAAAACTTTTCTTTTTTGCGGTCAGTGGCTCAGATGGTAAAGAATCTGCCTGCAATGAAGATGTAGGTTCGATCACTGGGTCAGGAAGATCTCCTGGAGAACGAAATGGCTACCCACTTCAGTACTCCTGCCTGGAGAATTCCATGGACAGGGGAGTCTGATGGGCTACAGTTCATGGGATCTCAAAGACTCAAACATGACTGAGCGACTAACTTCCATTTCCACTTGCATAACAAACATGACCAAATTATGAATCAGAGCTTAAACAAGGAAGAGACCATGGTGCCAAAGTCTCCATTCTTTTGGTAAAAGGTCTACAATCACACAGGCAACAGATCAAGCAGAACAACTGTTTGTCATTTTATGTGTTGATGCAGATGTCAACACCCTTATGAACCATCTAGAACTGTAACTTGCAACCCCTGAAAGCTATGCATTCTCACTTGCTTAGCAGTACCTTTTCTGCATCAGTTAATAATGGATAAGAAATTTCTCAATTGTTTTCTAAATGCCCTTCTAAATGCTGTGTGTATCTGTTCATAAACTTAATATATATGTACACACACTTGCACACAGTCTCTAAAACAATGTGTATCTTAAAGAAATTAATACTTACTTTACATCAATCAATATTGAGTGGATAAGGTCAACACACTATGAAATGAAACTAGCCTCTTTCTTAAACATTTCTCTTACTCATTAGGACTTTTGCTCTTGATTTTAATCTTAATCATCTGGCTTAAGATAGTGGATGTTACTTTTTCCACTATGAAGTCATTTCCATCACCCTCTCCCTTCTACAATGTATTTTTTGGAAGGAAGTCTCAATGTACATTCTACAATAAGTGGGTGGGGAGTTATGCTTCACCTCCTAGAGGGCTAAATATCTACTATAATTATCAGGAAATATTCTTCCTTGCAAGTTTTTCTGTTCTCCCCATATTTATTTATTATAAATTTATTTATAAATTTATAAATTTATTATAAATTTATAATAAATTTATTTATAAATTTATAATAAATTTATTTATTATTTATTATAAATAAATTAGTCATTTATTTATGTCAATACAGATTCATATATATTTATTTTATAATTTCAGTTATAAATTAACTATATTTTTTGCTCAAATTATTTCAGCTTTGGCTAGTGGAAGTGCTTTGAATTTCTATGTCATTTTGACATACTTCTGTCACTGCAGATCTTGTGGTTTTTGCAGGGAGTGGGGCACACTTCCTTACACTCTAATACTACAAAGATGTTCCAAGATCATTTTGTATATTTCTTATATCATTCCAAGAATCAAACTTATATCCAAGGATATCTAGTACCATTTTTGGAGACTGGTACCAGAAACCAAGATCTAAGTACTAGGATTATTAGAAATTATGCTTTAATTGAAAATCTCTATTTCAAAAACAAATTTATTATTTTGTATGCCTCTTATGATATCATCTTAAAATAAATCGGACAGGGGGAGCAGTGTGAAACCTTAGGAAAAATTTAAATCATTTATTTCAATGATATGACAACACACACAAAAAAAACCTGTATAAATATTTATGTTGTAGAAGAGCACTTAAACACTGAAAAACTATATCTGGCCAAAAAGAATGTTTTTGAGGTATTGTTTCATTTTACCATTTGACTGTTTTCTTAAATTAGAGGCTTAAATGTTATTCCATATTTTAATTCCAAGTTAGCAGAAGAAGTAGGAGGTAGTGGATAAGACAAGATGAACATTAAAGACTATCAGAGAAATTAAAAACTGAATTAAAGAACCTGATAATGCCTTTTTAAAATTAAAATCAGTAAATTTAGTTGCATTATAAAGATATTGTTTTACAAAAAGATAATTTGGAAAATGTTTCTTTAAAATTAATTGTTTCTTAACTAAACATACAAAATTTCATTATTCTATAAGATTATTTTTATATCTTGAAAATATAAAGTATGTATCAGTGGCATCAAATAGTTTCATCCCAGTTAAAACAAACATTCATTCGAGAATGGGGAATTTATCAAGTGATATAAAGGACCAGAATAGTTCATTCAGAAATCAAAGAAGTTTTCTGGATTTCATTCTTTTTTTCTTTTCTTTTACAACAAGAGTACAGCTGGAGACATATTTGTTATTGTTGTTTAATCGCTAAGTCATGTCTGACTCTTTTGCAACCCCTTGAACTGTAGCCTGCCAGGCCCCTCTGTCCATGGGATTTCCCAGGCAAGAATACTGGAGTGGGTTGCCATTTCCTTCTCCATGGGATCTTTCTGACCCAGGGATCAAACCCCTGTCTCCTGCATTGGCAGGCAGATTCTTTACTACTGAGCTACATGGGAAGCCCCTGAAGATACATAGAGAAATGAAAATAGAACTAGTATTAAGTGTTTATTAAGAATGCTGTACACTGTATTTTATGAATACTTAGCTAAATTAGTTGGTAAGACAGAATAAGAAGCAAAGAGATGACTCTGAAGAAGATAAAATTTCTTACAATTCATTTGAACTAAAAGTGTTTCTTAAAAATAGTAGGTATTTTACTTCAAAACATTTTTGTTCTGTGAAGTTTCTTTAATTACTTTAGGTGTATACAATATATAAATAGTATTAAAATATACAGCATACATATTTACTGATTTTATATTATTTAACATATTGAATTATAATTTTGCATTACATGTTTATTCTTTCAATTAGATTAATCCACTTTCAATAATACTTATGAAGAATTTACTCTGGTAGTTTTATATAATGATTAAGAGTACAGGCTCTGTAATTAAAACACCACATTCCAATCCCGAATCCACTGCTTACAAAGTGTGTATTGACATTGGGCAAGTTGATTCACCTTCCTAAGTCTTAATTTCCTCTTGTAAGAAATGATATGTAAGGATATGCTATTAATACATATGTATGTGGTATATAAATAGATATAGATATAATCACATGATATGTTACCATCATAATTCTAGATGAGAAAATGCCCTGTATATTCTGGAGATTCAGTGCTAACGTCATAGTTACTGTCCTCAGTGAGTTTTCACTCTGTTGGATAGCAGACAAGTAAAAAGCTGTTTTTAACATACTATGGTGAAGACACAAGCAAAATGTGAAGAACATATGTGAACAGGCAAGTCCCATAGATTTGGGATTTAGGGCAGTGTCTCTCGTTTCGTTTCTATTAATAGACACTCGGCCCAGTTGCTCAGCCCCTTCCAGCTCTCTTTGAATATGGCACAATACCAGGGAGAAAAGTCCAGGGATACAACCACAGCTGTGGAGATTTTTATTTTCTCCTTTATAAATAACAAAGGTTATCAAAACTGCACAGTTGTGGTGGCCTGCAAAATTGTCAGCTTACCTTGATTTTTATTTTTTTACGGAAGCATATATACTTCTAAGATGAAAGCATTCACTTGAACACTTTTAAAAATCCATCTGGTGATGAATTAATGCTTGGGATAGCTGATAGCTGATCTCCAGAACTGTTTCTATCTATTTGTCATTTCTTCCCATTAGAACTTCAGTTTCATGATTCTACCTTTACCTTAAACCAAATGGAGTTAGAGGTAAATGCACAACTTGCTGAAATAAACTTTCAATATGGTATGGTAAAGAAACATTTGTAACTTGTGATTTTAAACTGAAATATCTTTATTTAGACAGATATAAGTCTATTCAAAGTGTTTCTTCTTGTGTGAATTTTGGCAGATTCTGTCTTCCTAGGAGTTGGTCCATTTCATCTAGATTATCAAATCTGTGGTCATAGAGTTGTTTATAAATATTACTAAAACTTTGTTGATAATTTTTTGGCATCTAAGTTTGTGATATATCTTGGTATGTAGCTTTCTTGTAAGGTCTGTTTCTGGTTTCAGTTATCAGGGTAATGCTGGCCTTGGAATGAGTTAGGAAGTATTCCTTTTGTTTTTGCCTCCTGGAAGAGATTGTAGAAAACTGATATAATTTGTTCTTTAAGCATGTGGGAGATTTCACCAGTGAACCCATCTGGGCCTAGTGCTTCATGTTTTGGAAGGTCATTGATATCAGTTCAATTTCTCTAATAGATATGTCTTTCAAATTGTCTATTCTTCTTGTGTGAGTTTTGAGAGATTATGTTTTTCAATGGATTTGGTCCATTTCATCTAGATTAGCATATATGTAATCATAAAGTTGTTCATATTATTCTGGTATTATTCTTTTAATGTCCATAGTATCTGAAGTAATGCTCCCACTTTCATTTTTGATATTATTAATTAGTGCTTTTTTCTCTTTTTACTTAGCCTGACTATAAGTTTTCAATTGTACTTTTTATTTAAAGAAGTATCCTTTGGTTTTTTGGATTTTCTCTAGTGATTTTTTTTTGTTTTGTTTTCAATTACTATTCTAATTTTTATTATTTTTCTCTGCTTACCTTGTATTTAATTTGCTATTTGTTTTGTAGTTTGCTAAGGTGGAAATTTAAATTCTTGATTTTAGATTTTTCTTCTCTAATATATGCATTCAAGTCTGTAGATTTCCCTCTTAGCACTTCTTTTACTGCAACCCACAAATCTAATAAGCTGTGTTTTTATTTTCCTTCAGTATCAATATTTTAAAACTTTCAAGATTTCTTTGACCTCTGTATTATTAAGAGTTATGTTGTTTAATCTCCACATATTTGGGGATTTTTCAAACTATCTTTCTGTTACTAGTTTTCAGTTTAATTCTACTGTATTCTAAAAGCAGCCATAGTATAATTTTGTTCTTTTAAACTTGTTAAGGCATGTTTTATGACCCAGAATGTTATTTATTATGATGAATGTGTCACGTGAGCTTCAAAAGAATGTGTATTCTTCTGCTGTTGAAGTACTAAATAGATATCAATCAATCTAGTTGATTGATGGTACTACTAAGATCAATTACTAATTACTCTAGATCAATTACTGAGATCAGTTACTAACCCTTACTAATTTTTTGCCTGCTAAATCTGCCCATTTCTGATAGAGAAGTGTTAGAACCCCAACTGTAATAGTATTTCATCTATTTCTCCTTATAATTCTTCAGATTTTGCCTCACACTTTTTTTTTATTTGATGTTTTTCTTTGTGGCTATGTTTATAAAACACTTTCTAAAAGTATAGTTGATTTACAGTGTTGTTCCCTTACATGTTTTGACTCTCTGCTGTTAGGAACATGCATATTAAAGATTGTTATGACTGTCCAGATGGAGCTAGTGTTAAAGAACATGCCTGCCAATGCAGAAGCTGTAAGAGACGTGTGTTCAATCCCTGGGTCAGGAAGATCCCCTGGAGAGGAAATGGCAATCCACTTCTGTATTCTTGCCTGGAAAATCCCATGGATAGAGGAGCCTGGCAGGCTATAGTCCATAGGGTCGCAAAGAGTCAGGACATGACTAAGTGACTAAACACACGCATAGCTTCTTGAAGAATTGAAACCTTTCGTTGTTATGTAAGCCCCCATTCCACCCTGATCAATTTCCTTGCTCTGAATCTTCTTTTCCTGAAATTAATATAGCTACTCACATTTTCTTTTGGTTAGTGTTAATACAGCATATTTTTTATATCCCTTTAATTATAACCTATATGTATAGTTATATTTGGGATTAGATCAGATAGATAGAGTGCCTGAAGAACTATAGATGGAGGTTCTTAACATTGTACAGGAGGCAGTAATCAAAACCATCCCCAAGAAGAAGAAATGCAAAAAGGCAAAATGATTGTCTGAGGAGGCCTTACAAATATCTGAGAAAAGAAGAAAGGTGACAGGTAATGGAGAAAAAGAAAGATATATCCATCTGAATACAGAGTTCCAAAGAATAGCAAGGAGATATGTGAAAGCCTTCCTCAGTGATCAATGCAAAGAAATAGAGGAACACAATAGAATGGGAAAGACTAGAGATCTCTTCAAGAGTATTAGAGATGTCAAGGGAACATTTCATGCAAAGATGGGCACAATAAAGAACAGAAATGGTATGGACCTAACAGAAGCAGAAGATATTAAGAAGAGGTGGCAGAAATACACAGAAGAACTATACAAAAAATATCTTAATGACAAGCTATGACAAACCTAGACAGCATACTAAAAAACAGAGACATTACTTTGCTGACAAAGTTTCATATAGTCAAAGATATGGTCTTTCCAGTAGCTATATATGTGTGTGAGAGTTGGACCATAAAGAAAACTGAGCACCAAAGAATTGATGCTTTGCAACTGTGGTGTTGGAGAAGACTCTCGTACAGCAGGAGATCAAACCAGTCATTGGAAGGACTGATACTGAAGCAGAAACTCCAAAACTTCATCCACATGATGCAAAGAACTGACTCACTGGAAAATGCCCTGATGCTGGGGGAAGACTGAAGGCAGGAGGAGAAGGAGACAACAGAGCATGAGATGGTTGGATGGCATCACTGACTTGATGGAATGAGTTTGAGCAAGCTCTTGGAGTTGGTGATGGACAGGGCAGCCTGGCATGCTGCAGTCCATGGGGTTGCAAAGAGTTGGACACAACTGAAGGACTGAACTAAACTGATAGTTATGCTTAAATTAACTTCTTATGGATAACATATAATATGTTAATTATATTATATTACATATTATAAAATTCTATAATTAATTGTTTTTCTATTTTTTGACTGGGATGTGCAGCATGTGTTATCTTAGTTCCCCAACCAAGGATCAAATCTCTGTCCACTGCAATAGAATCACAGGGGTTTTTGAACTGTATTTTAATCGCTGTAGTAGACCACTGACACTTAAGGTGATTGTTGATCCTAGTTGGATTAATATCTACCATATTATTATTGCCTTTATTTGTTGTCCTTGTTCTTAATTCCTATTTTTTGTCCTCTGCTACTAGCCACAAATTCCCTCAAACTCTATTTGTCTGTGAAAGTCTTTACTTCCCCTTCACATTTTTTTAGTGAGATGTAATTCATGTACACTATATTCCTCACTGTTGAAGGACAATTTCACAGGGTAGAGAATATTTTAATACTTTAATCTCTCAACACATTAAACATCTTACTGTACTTTCCTTGCTTGTGTAGTTTTTGAAAATAAGTCACATGTAAGTCTCATCTTTGCCCCTCTATAGATAACTTTTTCTCCTCTGGCTTCTTTAAAGATTTTTTATTCACCTTTGATTTTCTGTAGTTTGAATTTGACATGCCTAGGTATAGATCTTTTTTCTATTTATCCTACATTTATCTTATCACTTATCCTGGATCTGTGATTTGGTGTCTGACATTAATTTAGGGAAATTCTCAATCATTAATGTTTCAAATATATCTGCTTTTCTTTTCTTTATTCCCCTCTGGTATTCCTATTATACCTCTGTTACACCTTTTGCAGTTGTCCCACAGTTTCTTGTATAAGTTATTTATATGGTTTTAGTATTTTTTTTCTTTTTGCCTTTCAAAATTAGAAGTTTCTATTAACATATCCTCAGGTTCACAATTTTTTCCCCTCAACTGTGTCTAGTCTACTAAGGAGTCCATCGAAGACATCCTTCATTTCTGTTAGTGTGTTAGAAACTCTGGAATTATTTATTGTTTCTTAGAATTTCCAACTCTCTGCTTACAGTTCCCTTCTGTTCTTGCATGCTGTCTCTTTTATTTACTAGAGATCCTAGCATGATAACTGTAGTTGTTTAAATTCACTTTCTGGTAATCTAACCTCCCTGTCTTATCTGAGTCTGCTTCTAATGCTTTGTCCCTTCAAACTGTGGTTTTGACCGGTGGTATTTATGTCTTGTAATTTTTTTCTTGCTAGTCAGACATAATGTGCTGGGTAAAGGGAGCTAAGATAAACAAGGCTTTAGTAACATGGGGGGCTTCCCAGGTGGCTCAGTGGTAAAGAAAATGCCTATCAGGCAGAAAATGCAGCTTTGATCCCTGGGTCAGGAATATCCCCTGGAGAAGGAAATGACAACCCACTCCAGTATTCTTGCCTGGAAAATCCCACGGACAGAGGAGCCTGGCGAGCTATGGTCCATAGGGTCGCAAAGAGTCAGACATGATTTAGTGACTAAACATCAACAACAAACATTGTGGCAAGTGCAGGATGAGGGCAAGCGTTCTCTAGTGGTATCGTTAAAGCTTAGTTTTTTAGTGAACTTGTGCTTCTGAGCTGTGAACTGCACAATTGCTTCTCAGATTTCCCCTGTCATTTTGTGGGGCAATATGCCTGTCCTGGGCCTCCCCAACATGGAAAGTTACAGTGGGCTGAAGTTGCTTACTTCCCTTCCCCAAATGGAAGGGCAGAGTGAGCAGGAATTGGGCATTGCCCTTCCACTAGATGAGGCTGACTCTGATAACATAGTCTAGGCTCTTAAACAGCTTCTTCTAAAGGAAGTTTTTGTGAAGGAGGACAGGTTTCTCTGGCCTATTTTAATATGGTCCCCCTCCTCTCTTGTTGGAAGTATGAGGGTTCTTTTTCTCTGCAATATTCACTACGGAAACCTAGTCTAGTTCCTGGAAGTAAAACTCACAAGGGTATATAGTTAATCCCCACCACCTCCCACCCCCATGATCAGGGGGTGCCCACAGTGTTTTTACCTCTCTGAGTTTTTTACCCTGATCCCTGACAACCTGTTCATTATTTTCAGATTTTCCTATCCCAGTACTGGTTCCTGTGGAGAATTCTGCTTGAGAATTTAGGCTCCAGTAGGTCTTGTTTCCCTGTCCATCTCTCAAATTTGGTGGCAATGGTTTGCCCTGCAACCTCACTTCTTGGAATGAACTGAGTTGTTGATTTTTTAGTTTGTTCATCTATTTATTCCTTAGAATAGAGTGACAACATATAAGCTCCATATGTGCTGAACTGAAAACTGGAAAACTCTCCTTATATTTTTGTTAGTCTCTTTAAAATAGACTATAACTGAATTTTTAAATCCTATCTGCAATCCTTGTCATCTAATTGCAATTTTGTGTGATTATTGATATACTTAAGATAATCCTATCATTTTCTGTACTCTTTTTCTGGTTCCTTTTTCTTTTCTTCCTCCTCTGTTTAAAAAGTTTCTAGTATTTCTTTGATAGAATGTGCTCAGTCATGTCTGACTCTTTGCAATCCCATGGACTGTGGCCCACCAGTCTCCTCTGCGCATGGAATTTTCCAGGCAAAAATACTGAAGTGAGTTGCACTTCCTATTCTAGTGAACCTCTCTGACCCACATCTTGTGTCTCCTGTATTGGCAGGCAGTCTCTTTCCCACTAGCACCATCTGGGAAGTCCCCTGTCCTCTATTTATTTTGATGTATTTAATAATTTTCATTTTATTTTTTCTTCTTCTTCATTTTGGAGACATTCAATTTCTATTAATTTAGTGATTTTGGCATTATGTTTAACAGAAAAGTTATATTTTTCAGTACCGTGATTCTCTCAAGCAATACAAGAGACAAATCACTCTTTGACCACCTTCCTAACTTACAAGGTAATGTTTATTCAGCATTTTAGTTATACTTTTCTTCCCATATAACATTGTAAGTGTTAAACTTTGTTTTTCACGCAAGGTTTATGTATAACACAAATATTAACCATTTCCTGTGTGCATCTGTGTGCATCATTTATTCTCACTTCTCAGCCCTTCCAAATTAAATTAAAATCCTTCTTGAATTATATTTCTACAGGAAGAAATTTTGGTGTAAGTTTTGCTAATGTTAAATGCCTTCTTTTTATCTGAAATTGTCTTGATTTTAAACCATAATTCTCAAAATATAACTTTGCTTGCTATATAATTTGAGGTTGAGCTATTTTTTTATCAGCACACAGAAAATATGATTTAACAGTCTGCTGCTGTGAGTAGTTGGGTTGCCAGTTTGCTTATTTAAAAAAAAAGAAAACAGTTTTTTTTTTAATTTTTATTTAATTCATCTCTGACTTCTACAAACTTAATATTATGCTTGGTGTTCTAGGTCTATGATATGCTTGGATCTGACTGACTATCTTTTTATTTATCTTGTATGGAATATTTAAATCTAGTTAGTGGGCCTCCTGAATCTGGTTTTGTTGTCTTGGCCAACAATGCTCAGTTTAAATTTGTCCCTCATATGATTTCCCTATTCTTCATTGATTAGATATGTATTAGACATGCTCATTCTAATTTCAGTGTCTTCTAACCTCTCCATATATTTTATTGGTTATCTTTCTGTGCAATTTTCAATTCCTCCCTCTGAATTTCATAAGCTCACTAATTTTTTCTTTACCTGTGTCCTTTCGGTGTTTAATCCATCCATACCATTTTAAATTTTTATATCTTCCATTTCTGACTTAGGATTTTCTCTTTGAAACAGTGAATTTATAATGATATTGCAATACTTGAATGCTTTATAGATTTACTTCAGTTATTAATGGTTTTTGTCAGCTCCAGTCCTAGAGTCTAGGTTCCTCTCATATTTTGTGATTCTTATCTCTGGTTTCATTTTCTTGTACTTTAGGTTATTATTTTAAGTTATGTATTGAAAACGCATTCCTCCAGAGATGATATGCTTTTTCTTGCCAGGCTTCTGAAAGCACAACATATTCGAGGCTGTTTTAAAAAAAATATTTTAGATTACAGTTGTTTTTTTTGTTGTTGTTTTGTTTTGTTTTGTTTTCATCAGTTAGGTACAAATCTTGAGATAAAGAAATTGCTTTCAAATATTCAAAGCAAAATCTCTCTCACACCTTCCCCATGTAGCACCAAGTTTAAATAGTCAGGTTTTATTTTCCATTTTGGGGGGTAAGGTTATTTTTAGTTTTCTCTTATATTGAGTTGGTATCAATCTGGGATTTCAATTAGGATTTCAATTTCTGCATCTTCAATTAGGTTTTTTACTTGGGCAGTCTAGGATTAGTTCCCTGACCCCTGGCTAACTTGTGGCTATCAAAATCAGCTTCCTTTGTCACCAGAGTTAAGGAGGAATCTACAAGTTCAAAAGTGGCTTGAGCACACTCTTATCTTTATGGATTCCAGCATTCATGTTATCTTTGCCTTTTGAGGATTCTTCATTTCCTTCACTAAGAATTTTCTTCCAAATTTATTTATTTGTTTATTACTACTTGTTGTTTATGTTACAGAGATTGCTGTTTTCAGGAATATGTTTATTCAGGGTACTGAGTACTCCAAACTGCAGAAAAAGAATTTCCAAGGCTTCCCTGAGGGCTCAGCAGTCAAGAATCCACCTACCAATGCAGGAGATGTAAACATAGGCTCGATCTCTTGGTTGGGAAGATCCCCTGGAGGAGGAAATGGCAACTTACCCTGGTATTCTTGCCTGGGAAGTCCCATGGACAGAGAAGTTGGTCACTATAGTCCCATTGGATCACAACTTAGCAACTAAACAACAACAAAATTCCTTCCTTAATGTCTCTCTTAAGCCTCTCTGTATCAGGATTTTACATGCACAAATACACTGAAACCACCCTTTTCAACTCCAAAGATTCTCATGTTGTCAAACCCAAATGTTATTCAGTACTTGTTACCTAATACTCATCATAATATGACACTCTTATACTTTGTTCTTTTTGAAAGTTTTTTTTTTCTCTTGGTTTCCAGGATCACACCTCCCTGGTTCTCCTCTTTTCACACACATCACTCCTCAGGAGTTGGGGTGAATAGCATGATAACATTTCTTTTACTTTTATTCAAAAAATAAGAAAATAAATATCAATGAATAATCTTCCAATTCAGCAAGCTGAAATAATTTTACACTTGACCTGCTCACTGTATTAATCAATTTCAGTTAAGTTTTACTGAAGCAAAAAATTCCCATTCTCAATGTGTTTACCTAAAAAGAGTAAAGGATTCTCACTCCATATCACAAAATCATTGTGGATTGACAGCTGTGTAGCTTCATTCCTCCAAATTGTGTGACTCATGCAGTCTGGGATGAAGAAGTAGCCCCTAGCTAGAGAATCTGGTCTTATGACAGAAAGAAAGAACACTGTGGCAGAGCCATACAATGGCTCTAAGGGACATACTCAAAGGTTGGCACAGAGCCCCTTCACTCGCATGTCATTGGCCCAGGCAAATCTCATATCATGTGCGGTGTCAGTGAAACAGGAAGCCATAATTATGAAGAGGGACAATACAGGTCACAAGTCCAAATGTGACATTAAAAGTGTGGGAATGGGACTCCCCTGGTGGTTCACTGGTTCAGAATCCACCTGCCAATGCCGGGTACATGGGTTTGGTCCCTGGTCTGGGAGGATACCACATGCCGCAGAGCAGCTAAGCCCATACACTGCAACCACTGAAGCTCCTCAACCTGAAGCCTGTGCTCTGCAACAAGAGAAGCCACCACAGTGAGAGGCTCATGCACTGTGACAAGGACCCAGCACACCATAAATAGAGGAATAGATCTTTAAAAAGATAAATAAAAATGTGAGGATGTATAACCTCAACATATGAAGGAAAATTTTATACTTAAAGATGTCCTAGCCACAGCAATCAGAGAAGAAAAAGACATAAAAGGAATCCAGACTGTAAAAGAAGCAAAATTCTCACTGTTTGTAGACAACACGATACTTTACAAGAAAACTTTAAAATTAGTATCAGAAAATTACTAGAGCTAATCAGTGAATTAAGTAAAGTCTCAGGATATAAAATCAATACACAAAAATCATGTGCATTCCTATACAATAACAATGAAAAAGCGGAAAGGAAATTGATGACTCAATCCCATTTACCATTATAACAAAAAGAATAAAATACCCAAGAATAAACCTACCTAAGCAGACAAAAGAGCTGTATACAGAAAACTGTAAGCCACTGATGAAAGAAATAAACAGAAATAAACAGACATAAACAGATGGACAGATATTTCATGTTCCTGGATTGAAAGAATCAATATTGTGAAAATGACTATTCTACTAAAAGCAATCTACAGATTCAATGCAATCCCTATCAACTTATCAATGGCATTGTTTACAGAACTAGAACAATAACAACAACAAAAATCACAATTTGTATGGAAACACAGACCCTGAATAGCCAAAGCAATCTTGGGAAGGAAAAATGGAGCTGAAGGAATCAACCTTCCTGACTTCAGATTATACTAAAAAGCTACAGTCAGTACAGTATGGTACTGGCACAAAAATAGAAATATAGATGAATGGAACAAGAGAAAAAGCCCAGAGATAAACCCACACACCTATGGACACCTTATATTTGACAAAGTAGGCAAAAGTATACATTGTAGAAAAGATAATCTCTTCAATAAGTGGTGCTGGGAAAACTGCAGAACTACATGCAAAAGAATGAAATTAGAGCACTTTCTAACACCATACACAAAGATAAACTCAAAATGGATTAAAGACCTAAATGTAAGACTAGATACTATAAAATTCTTAGAGGAAAACATAGGCAGAACACTCTATGACCTAAATCACAGTGAGATCCTCTATGCACAACCTCCTATCTCAATGGAAATAAAAACAAAAATTAACAAGTGGGATTTAATTAAACTTAAAAGCCTTTACACAGCAAAGGAAATTATAAACAAGGTGAAAAGGCAACCCTAAGAATGGGAGAAAATAAAGGCAAATGAAACAACTGAAAAAGGATTACTTTCAAAAACATAAAGAGCTCAGACAGCTCAATACCAGAAAAACAAACAACCCAATCAAATAGTGGGCGGAAGACCTAAACAGCCATTTCTCTAAAGAAGATATACAGATAGCTAATAAAAACATGAAGAGATGCTCAATATCGCTCATTACTAGAGAAAAACAAATAAAACTGCAATGAGATATCGCCTCACACTGGTCATAATGGCCATTATCAAAAAATCTACAAACAATAAATGCTGGAGAGGGTGTGGAGTTAAGGGAACCCTCTTGCACTGCTGGTGGGAATGCAAACTGGTACAGCCACTATGGAAGTCCGTATGGAGAGTCCTTTTAAAAGTAGGAATAAATCTATCATATGACCCAGCAATTCCACAACAGGGCATATATCCTGAGAAAATCATAATTGAAAAAAGACACATGCACCCCAGTGTTCACTGCAGCACTATTTATAATAGCTAGAGCATGGAAGCAGCCTAGATGTTCATCAACAGATGAATGGATAAAGAAGCTGTGATTTATATGTACAATGGAATATTACTTAGCCATAAAAAGGAACATATTTGAGTCAGTTCTAATGAGGTGGATGAACCTGGAGTCTATTATACAGAATGAAGTTAGAAAGAGAAAAAACAAATATTGTGTATTAACACATATATATGAAATCTAGAAAGATGGTGCCAGTGAACCCATTTGCAGGGCAGCAATGGAGATACAGACACAGAGAACAGACTTGTGGACACAGAGTGGGAATGAGAGGGTGGCATGAATGGAGAGACTAGCATGGAAACATATACACTACCATATGTAAAATGTAAAATAGCCAGTGGGCTTTTGCTATATTACTCATGGAGCTGAAAGCGGTGCTCTGCAACAACCTAGAGGGATGGGATGGGTGGGGAGCTGGAAGAAAGGTTCACGTGGGAGCAGACATATGTATACTTATGGCTAAGTAATGTTGATGTATGGCAGAAACCAATACAACAGTGTAAATGAGTTATCGTTCAATTAAAAATAAATATTTTTTTAAAAGATGTCCCATACTAACATTAGGCTGGGGTGTACATGTAATCTAAGTATTTTCTTTAAATCATACTTGAAAAGACATTCCCATAAAATTTTTTAAAGTAGCTTTTATTGTAGTTAATTCATAAATTTAGCCAGTTTTAATGATAATATAGAGTATTCCATTATTTACCTAACAGTTGCTACCATTAAATAGGAAACTGACAAAAATGAAAACGTGTGTATATGCCATAGTCTGTCATTCATTGGAAACAAACAGAAGTTAGGGCTCTCTGGTCAAGGGATTTAGATGTTTAAAGACTCACCTTCTAAAATTTTCTTATATAAACTATACACCTTTTCTTCTACTCTTTAAATTATGGTATTATAAGCTTAGCTATTATATATTAGCTTCCTTAATTGGAGAAGGCAATGGCACACCATTCCAGTACTCTTGCCTGGAAAATCCCATGGATGGAGGAGCCTGGTAGGCTGCAGTCCATGGGGTCACGGAGAGTCGGACACGACTGAGCGACTTTTCACTTTCACGCATTGGAGAAGGAAATGGCAACCCACTCCAGTGTTCTTGCCTGGAGAATCCCAGGGACGGGGGAGCCTGGTGGGCTGCCGTCTACGGGGCCGGCCGCACAGGGTCGGACACGACTGAAGCGACTTAGCAGCAGCAGCAGCAGCTTCCTGAATAATTAGCTATACCAGAAACTGAGATACAAGACAGATTGACTCAGTCTCCTTTATTTTTTCAAGCAAGTTATCCAGAGACAAACATGCAATAATTTTTGTAATTTCATGGAAATTTTCAGGAGAAAGTACTAATTTCACGGTGACATCTAGGGAAATGTGATGATTTCATGCAGATTTAATTCTCTGTCCCTAAACCATTCACAAACACAGCCCAGAATGACTGTAAAAACAGACTGCTTTCTGTAGAATTTTCAATGTTCTAATTATTAAAATGAATGAACAGGTGAAGTAAAGAATTTTGAAGTTAGAGAATGTGATCTTAGAAAAATTATGGGAATAATCATATATTCTCCTGAAGAAAATCCTTCAAAAATATGAATTTAGATTTAAAACATTTCAAATACAATTCCCCATTGATAAATTTCTAATTTATTTTTGATAACGAAACTGCCAGTTTTTCTACAAGTAACACAAGTTATCATCTGACAACAGCTTACAAAATCTAGTAAATGTTTATTATTGATGTAAAAGAGATTCAGTGAACTTTTAAATATTTTAGTAGTATTATATCATGATATGACAACTCACAGATCTGTGTGCAAGTGGGTATTATTATCTATGATTTTCATTAATACATCAGGACATAAACATCTAGGCCTTTGGTTTCAGTTTTTGTCCAACATAAAAATGATAAGCTCTCCATAAATCTACTTAAGACACAGAGTTTTTATAACAACTGACAGCTAATAAAAGTAGCACACAAAGAAATAAGGCAACAAAATTTCTCAAGAATCAAACTACTTCCTGCCTAAAGATTTTCTTCAAGTCCCCTATTTAATGTACCTCCAGAGCCTATGATCTTTTGAGTCTATGTTAGCTCATTAGGAGGCTTCACAATTGTCTTCTCATCTTGGGAAGAGAAGGAAATAAAGAAATTAAGTTAAAGGATCAATAGGAATATACAAGGTAAGTTATGGGGTCTCCTGACCAGGCTGTAGCAACTCAGTCTTGTTTATCTCCCTGCTTTGTACACAATGCAGTTATTCACACCTGAAAAGGTATTTAAATATTAAATATAATAAACTGCAAATTTTAAATACTGAATTACAAAACAAGGAATTGTGTCTATGAATATAATATAAAGGGAAGTATCCTGATGATGGTGAACCAGAGCAAAAGTATTACAAGTAAAAAGTGCTCAAAATGAGTAGGAAACTATATTAAAGTCAACTAAGATTGTGGAAAAGCTAAAGTGACTACTTTAAAATCTACTAAAATTGTGAAACATCTGTATTTTTTTCCAGAAATATAACTGATTTTAAGTAGAAGGATAACCTATATGTAATTATTATATTCACATCTTGACTGTTTCCTATGAGTGAAGTTATACATTCATATTTACACACTCATACAAGCTCAGGAATTATGTCAAAAATCACAGCTCAACCATTTTCAGACTTTTATGATAAAATAGAAGCCTATTAATGAAAATTCCTAGTGATTATGACAGCCTCAGTTTTCTTTATTAGTAGTAATGGAAACTGAATTATAGCAATTATTCTCTATATAATTCTCTCCTTTCTTTTTAAGTTGGCAAGACATTATTTTCTCTGCTCTCCCAGTTAGTACTTAAAAGAATACCTTATGAACTATGTAGCTTTGATTATCAAAGTCAGTGTTTCCAGAACATAGCAAGCAAAGAATAGAGTAGCACAGATAGGTATGAGCAGATAGGCAAGTAGTCAGGGTCAGGTCATGAACATCCCTTCAGCTGGGAACAGAGGTTAGATTGTACTTTAGAAGCAATAGAAAGCTTCTAGCATCATTTTCATAGGCAGATCTGGGACATGCTCTGATTTATTTTGAATATGTCCCTCTGGTGTATGTGGAGAATGGTTTCGAAGTGGGCATGAGCAGAAGCCTTGCACGTCAGGCTGATGTATCTGGAGTGTTAAGATCATTGTTAGCAGCACAGGAATAAGACCAATTTCTATACATTTTCTTCAGAAAATTCTGAGACAGTATGTGTTGGAAAGCTGTTGTAAATAGGCAAATATGTATGGAAACAATATGACTTCCTGTAGAGAAATAGCAGTAAGAGTGAAAAATAGAATAACATGAGCGAAGATAGAAAAATTTGCTCATTTTGGCAACCTAGAGATGGAGGTTAGGATGAGAAGACAAAGTTATTACCAATGTTTTATGCAAGCAATCTGAAAGGGACAACAATTAAAGAAACATAAGATGTTGAACAAAACTGGGGGCAGCAACGCAAATTTTGAAGGTATTGCAATAAAAAATTAAGAACATGAACATATAGAACAAACTGTTGAAAATCATCTTTAGTAATGAAGTCTAGACTTGACAGCCATTAATACAGTTAAAAGTCATGTGCGTGTGTTCAGTCACTCATTCATGTCTGACTCTTTGCCACCCAATGGACTATAGCCCACCAGGCTCCTCTGTCCATGGGATCTTCCCAGCAAGAATACTGTAGTGGGCTGCCATTTCCTTCTCAGGGAGTTAAAGTCATAAGAATATACAAATTCACTCAAGGTGAGTATAAAGATAAAAAGAGAGATGGTTATAGAACCTTGAAGATCACTTATATTTAAGTAATGAGTCAAAGCTGAAAACAAGTTTCCGGTCTCTCTAAACAGCCTGTGATAACATCTTCTGTAATCAAGTGAATAATGCATCATGTTATTTAGTGCTTATTAATGTCCCACAATTCTCAATAGCAAAATGAGGACATTTAGTCTCTTCAGTATCTTAGTAACTCTGATAATCAATATATTCTTAACTATTTCTACATGTCTCTCCTGAGTCCTCATCAATAATGGATATTGAACTTTTATATTTTGGCTAATGTTTCCAAGGACATCAGAGAGTACCAGTTGCTGGTAGCATTTTTTTTTTTTTTTTTTTTTTTACATTGCAACAGCACAAACACAAATCTGTTACAAACACTGACATTATCATTGTGGAGATAGCTATTATAGAATAGGATTGATCATCACTACTGAACCCGAAAGACAATGGTTGGTTCAGGAAAAGTGTTTCCCATGGTCAGACTTAATTATTGCCATGTGCATTATTTATTTTCTTTGTACTGACATGACAATAACAAGTCAGAAAATAAACAGGAATATTTTCATTTCCTGATGTTAGCAATGGGGTCTTGTAAATGAATATGATTTTTTTTTAAGCTCTCAAGCAACATGTTGGTGAGGAGTACAACTGGAAGCTATAAAAAATGGAATTATGATAAAATTACTTCAGTGCTTCTAGGTACTCTTGCCTGGAAAATCCCATGGAGGGAGAAGCCTGGTAGGCTGCAGTCCATGGGGACGCCAAGAGTCGGACACGACTGAGCGACTTCACTTTCACTTTCATGCATTGAAGAAGGCAATGACAACCCAAGAGTACTTGCCTGGAGAATCCCAGGGATGGCGGAGCCTGGTGGGCTGCCGTCTATGGGGTTGCACAGAGTCGGACACAACTTAAGTGACTTAGCAGCAGCAGCAGCAGGGTAAAATTTGGACCTTCTGAGTCTAGGTAAACTTTTTATGCCCCAAAGGCTGAAGCTGACTATAAGTGTAAGAAAAGTTGTGCCACATGATGATACTAATTATACATCATTTTAAAGCAATATTTGATATAATGTGACCCTTATGGAGGCAGCAACCAGTTACGGTTTTGCTCACCACTGTTCCTGAAAAGAAATAAAGTTTTAAAATATTTATTAAATCAATATGCAAATGAATGCAGATGGCATAGTGGTAAAGAATCTGCCTGCCAACTCAGGAGACGTAAGAGACGTGGGTTCAGTCCCTGGGTTGGGGAGATCCACTGGAGGAGGGCATGGCTACTCACTCCAGTATTCTTGTCTGGAGAATCCCATGGACAGAAGAGCCTGGCAGTCTACAGCCCATGGGTTTACAAAGAGTAGGACATGACTGAAAGTAATTAGCATGCACACACACATGAATGAATGAATGAATGCATGCATACAATGCAGTAATTTAGCCGTAACTGTTTCTCAAATTATTTTTGAATAAATAAAAATACAACTTAAAGCTCTAACATATTCTCCTTAAATGAATTGGATATAATATGCTGTTGATAACAGACATACTTGATGCCAGTCTATTTAACTGATAGTGCTGGCTAATGTGATCAGTGCATATAGTTAAAACAGTCAATTATGAAACTAAGGAAGACAAAATGAAGGCCAATATTTCAGAGTTCTATTGCAAAATGAAATAAATGAATAGCTATCCTGGTGCTTGGATTCTGTTTGAAATGTTATATGTGGCATTTTCCCACAAAAGATGCAATTAACGTCATGGCTGGCACTGTCATATTGCATCGGAAACACTTCACTGGATGTCTGTCAAAATCAAAGCAGCTGTCACAATTTAACATTAAAAAAAAAAAAAAAACTATTTTAAAGAAGTTCGGGTATACTGATGTGAAGTCAAACCATTAATTATACAGATAACAGTCAGAAATTCAAACTAGAAAATTAATATATTTTTGCCCCAAAAATACTCTTGCTTTACCCTTTGTTGAGATTTTTTTGAAGACATGACTTTGAAAAAGGGGCAACTCTCAAAGTTGGCAATACTGTTATAACATTAACTTGCCATTCTAAGGAGCAAAAGGCATTTTTTCCCACCAAGTGCCACCTCAGTTGCCTGTCACAAAAAACATAGCATTTTATTCCCTTTAACTTTCCTGTCCTTAGAACAATATGTTACTCCTTTCAATCTCAAGATTATTGGGTTTCTACAGAGATCCATTTCAGTGATTGAGAAGAGGAAGTATAGATAACTCACAACGAAAGCAAGTGACCTTGCAAATAAAGATAAACTTTAGGGACCTGAGATTGTACATATTGCATATTTATGAAATACAAGTACACAGTTTCCTTTTTTCTTTCACTATTCTGCAAATAGTTTTTCAACATGAAATCTAAGAGAAAATACATTTATGAGTCTTAAAACCTTCACTTGGAATAAACATTTCTGGAGTGTAGCTAGCATTTTTCAGGTGCATATAACACACAAAGATAAATTTTAAATAGATGTGGCCCAGAAGTTCTGAGAAGGTCATTTGACCTTCCGATTTCTACTTTTCTTTGCTTTCAAAAGCAGGTTGTTTTTTGTTTTTTTCCCCGCCTCCCTTCTTTAAACTTTAGAAAACAAACATTTTAGAGATATTAAAAATATATTATCTCCAAGAGATACTGATTTTAAGGTTAAACTAGCAATGAGAACCATATCTTCTCCATTCCCTTCTCAGAGATTAGAGCATCTTTCATTTGAACACAGGGTTTTTGTTTTTGTTTTCTGGGTTTTTTTTTTTTTTTTTTTTAATTTGAGGAAAGCCATGGACTGTACTTTATTGAAGAAGAACAAATCATCTTGGTATCTGTGAAAAGCCTTTCTTGGAAGAACAGATTGAGAATTAGTAGCCCAATTACCTAGGAAAGAAGTTCCAAAGAATTTTGTGTTTTCAGAATTTAAAAGAATTTACCAATTCCTTGGTTAAAAAACAACTACAGACTCCATCCACAAGGATCTGAATGTGCAAAGACTGGTCACCCATTACCACAGGCACAGGTTTTATCTGCCAGGTCAATCGCCAAGCACAAATTGGTTTGGCAGTAAGATGAAATAATATTAAGTCTGTATGCCACAACTACAGAGTCAGCACTCCAAGGCCAGCAAGCCACAGCTACTGAAGTCTGTGTGCCTACAGCCTGTGCTCCACAAGAGAAGCCTCAGAATAAGGAGGCCTGACCACCACAGCTAGAGAGCAGCCTCTGCTCACAGCATGAAGACCCAGCACAACCAAAAACAAATCAGTAAGAAAAAACTAAATGAGAATTTAGGTATTGATTGAAAAATTAAGAGAATGGTCACCAATTTTGTGTTGTTTTTCTCTGGGTACAAAATCATATGATGGCATGTAGAGTATGGGAGGAGTCTGACCAAACTGCCCGCCCCCCAAAAAAACAAACAAAAAAAAAACACCTTAGTTTAGAACGGGGAGCTAAACTCTTTGCTTCATTTGAAATTCTCTGTCATTTAAAAAACAAAAATGCTATGCAATTCAATCAAGGAAACTTTTCCACAAAGAGTGATGAAGCAATGGGATATCCAAAGGCAAAATAAATTAAACTTAACCTAGGAATCATGTTTTATACAAGCATGACTCAGGATAAATCACAAACCTAAATGTAAAATTAAAACTTTAAGAAAAAATAAACAGAGAAAAATCCTTGGATTTAGAGCTAGCCAAAGAGTTCTTAAAACTGACACCAAAAGCAAAATGAAATTTTGATAAATTGAACATCAATAACATTATCAACTTGTTTTTCTCGATACTCTATTATTAAAGGATTAAAACACAAGTTCCAGACAGGACAAAATACATGTTTGCAAACCACATATCCAACAAAGAATGAAGCAACAGAATATACAACTCCCCAAACTTAACAATTAAAAAAAATAATTAGAAAATAGGAAAATTACTGGTGTGACTGTGAAAAGGTAGAGCCCTCTGGAAAAGAGTTTGACAGTCTCTTTAAAAGCTAAGCATGCAATTCACATATGACCCTGCAATTGTACTTCTGGGCATTTATCACAGAGGAAAGAATAGTTACATTCAGGCCCATTAAAAAAAAAAGAAAGGTACACAAATGTTTATAGCAGTTTATTTGTAAGAGCTGATTGACTGAAAACAGCCGAGGAGTCCTTCAACAGGTAAATGATTAAGCACACCACAGCAAATCCTTAGCAGAGAATAGTACTCAGCAATAAAAGAAAAAGTACTGATGCACGCAAAAACTTGGATGACTCAGACAATTATGATGAGTGAAAGAAGTCAGTCTTCAGAGGTTCAATATTCTATATCATAGACTGAATATTTTGTTTCCCTCCAAAATTCCTATGTCAAAGCCCTATCCCCCAAAGTGATGGTATTTACAGGGTTAGATGGGGCCGTGAGGGTAAAGATTTCATGATGTGAATAAAATGAGATGCCAGAGTACTTGCTTATATTCTCTCTCCATAATTGTGCTCCACAATTAGAAAGTACTTTTCTCAAAGGAGAGCTCTCATCAAGAGCTAAATTGTCCAACACCTTAATCTTGGATTTTCCAATCTCCAGAACTGTGAGAAAATGAATTCCTGTTGTTTAAGCCATGGAATCAATTATATTTTGTTATGGCAGCATGAGCAGACTAAGACACTATATGATTCTATTTAAATGACATTTTTGAAAAGACAAAACTTGCGAACTAGAGAACTGACTAGTGATTGCCAAGGGTTAAGGAATGGGTAGGGGCAGGAGGAAAAACTGTGGCTAGAAAATAACAATATGAGGACGAGGTACACTAGAGGAAGCATTTTGCATTTTGCATCTGCACTCCATCAACGTTGATATCCTGGTTATTGTATTACAGCTTAGAAAAATGCTATTAGAATAAACAGAGTAAAGGATACATAAGATTTCTATATTTTCTTACAAGTATATGTGAATCTACAATATCTCAACATTTTTAAAAAGTTTAATTAAAACTGGATATGAACTTCAAAGAGAGAAAAAGGGAGGGAGAGAAAATAACAGGGTCTAGTATTCCCAGCAAAAACTAAAAGATGTAGATGAATCAGGATAAAATTCCTATTGCAATAAAGAAGACTCTGCCTCCTTTTCATATTTATTAAGAGAGTAGATTTTAGAAGGGATTTGGTTTGGAGAAAATCCCCGCAAGCAAAGAATATTCTTTATTCTCAAGATGAATTGCTTTTTAGAATAACCCATCAAGCATCCAAAATGGTCATCTGTCCTTACAAACTGCCAGGGATTTTATTGTTAGCTTGATGTTCTCTTTGCTGAAGTATTTCATATAACAACATTTGCTTTATGGGTTTTGTTAGCTAAAAAAACAGTAAAACAAAAGTTCCTATGTCATAGACAAAAGTCTGCAAAATACTTTGGGATATGATGTTAAATTAAAAGGACTTGATTCTGTACTTCAGAAATAAAACTGAATGCCAACTTTCCTCTAATGAAATAAATAAGTAAAATAATCAGAAAATTACATGGTTTCCATTGCAAGTATCATCACTTGTCAAAGGTAGAAAGGAAGAAAAACAGTTGAACTCCACTGTTCTGTTTACTATTTTATCCTTTTGCCAAGTAAATTTCTATTAAATCTGGGTGTTATGGACTGATTTCACAGCAGGAACACCCAGAAACAGACTTTAGAAAGGAAAGAATTGTCTTTTTAAAGTGTAAAGGAATCCATGCATTTATTGATTTTCTTGTCTTTCTCTTCAAATCCTTTGAAATATGATCAAAAAAGTGTCTCCATTTTATATACCACAATCTCCTTTTAATAGCTTTTTCTCCACAACAGAGTTAGAGCTCTGCCTTTCTAACTAAAGAGGAAAAAGCTGTCTCAGAGGGAAAATAACAACAAGTTAAGCCAACTCTAAACCACCATTAAATGTGTGAACATTTGAAAGGTCAGGGAAAGGCTGTCTGGGGGCCCAATTCTATCTTGGCTACTCTGTCCAGAGGAGCCCCATGGGACACAGATTTAGATGACCTGATTTTTTGTTTTTCTTCTCATTTCCTAGACATCACCCACTTACCCTCATTTCCCTTTTTATTTTTAATTTTCCTACTTCACTTCTTTTTTGCTTCCCATCCTTGATACACTCAGGGTATTATAGTACCTCTTAGTCCTAGCAGCGACAAGGAAATAGCTGAGAAGTCATGTAATGTTTAGGCCCTTAAAACATGGGAAAGTGAAAGTATTAGTTGTTTAGTTGTGTTCAACTCTTTGTGATTCCATGGACTATAGTTCACCAGGCTCCTCTGTCCATGGGATTGTCCAGGCAAGAATACTAGAGTGGGTTGTCATTTCCTTCTCCAGGAGATCTTCCCAACCCAGGGATCAAACCTGCATTTGATCTGTCTCCTGCATTGCAGGTAGATTCTTTACCATCTGAGCTACCAGGAAAGCACCTTAAAAGATGTGTATATTAATTCCTGATTTTTGAATCCTGCCAACAAAATTCTTGCCAGAATATGTCAACAAATATGATGTGGGAAAATTTCCAGATACAGAAAATTTTGTTCTCTCACAAAAGCATTTTTGAAATTATTTTTAGACAGCTCTGACAGGTAGAAATAACTTTTTATATTTAGCTAAAAATATGTGCCAAATGCTTCTAATTCTAATCCTTAGGGCTATTCAAGATAAGTTAATCCCTCTCTTATGTGACAGCCTACATAATACTTGAAGACAGTAAACACACCTATCCTAAATTTTCTCTTTATTGTGTCTTATGCCACTTTGTTCTGAAATGGCTTTAGTGTTGTTGCAAATTTTTTTTTTTTTTTCCCAATCCTGGTTTTCACCTGTTGGCAGTCACTAGACTATAACCTTTTTGAAGAATCATGTGATGTGTGCTAAGTCATTCCAGTCCTGTCCGACTCTTTGTAGCCCACCAGGTTCCTCCGTCCATGGGATTGTCCAGGCAAGAATACTGGAGTGGCTTGCCATGCCCTCCTCCAGGGGATCTTCCCAAACCAGGGATCGAACCCATGTCTCTTATGTCTCCTGCATTGGCAGGTGGATTCTTTACCACTAGTGCCACCCAGGAAGCCCAGGAGGAATTGGATACTAGTTTAGTATGAATGTCTAATACAATGTTTCTGGAGTGTTCAGTTTTTTTAACTAGGAAACAACCCTTGTTAAGTTAAATTTGGATTTTAATGTACTTACAGCTAGAAAAGAATATAGGAGCCACATAGCACTGTTTTAACAAAAAACTGATTTCAAATCTTGAATCTTCCATTTAAGAGCAAATTATTCAACCATCCTATTTTCTTCATCTAAAAACAATTTCAAAAGATTGTCATTGGTTTTAAATAAAAGATATAGGGGCTTCTCTTGTGGCTCAGCTGGTAAAGAATCCACCTGCAATGTGGGAGACCTGGGTTCAACCTTTGGGTTGAGAAGGTCCCCTGGAGAAGAGAAAGGCTACCCACTCCAGTATTCTGGCCTGGAGAATTCCATGGACTGTATAGTCCATGGGGTCGCAAAGAGTCGGACACGGACACGACTAAGTGACTTTCACTTTCACAGAGTGCTATTTTTCTAAAAAAAATAAAAATAAAACCAACCAAAATAGCTGTGATGGAGACAGAAACACAGAAAATTACTTTTGGGGGGTCCCATTTACCTTAGCAAACAGCTTGTATGTAACTGACATTCTAATCAGAACTACAGAAATAACTATATTAGTTCTATTTTTCTATCCATCCCTGAATCCCCTAAAATTTGATATTTTTGTCCCTGATAAGAACTGCTTTTATTGAAACAGGTCCCTGCCCTGTGGTCTGTAGGGAATCTCTCTTTTAAATGCTATTTTCTGATTATATATAATGCAATGCCCTCCTCCAGGGGATCTTCCCTACGCAGGGATCGAATCCTCATCTCCTTAGGCTCCTATGTTGCAGGCGACTTCTTTAACGCTGCGTCACCAGAAAAGCCCATTACTTAATCCTGACTACTTAAATAGCTCTAGGCTGAGGTACCAAGAGGCTGAGGTACCAAGGGTACACAAGAGCCCTTGTGGTTTAATCAGTAAAGAATACGCCTGCAATGCGGGAGACCTTGATTCGATCCCTCGGTGGGGAAGATCCCCTGGAGGTGGGCATGGCACCCCACTCCAGTATTCTTGCCTGGAGAATCCATGGACAGAGGAGCCTGGTGGGCTACAGTCCATGGGATCGCAAAGAGTTGGACATGATAGACACTAATTAAGCAAGCATATTGAGTAAGAACTCTGTCATGGATAAAAACTGTACTTAGCAACAAGGCAAGAAGAGTTCCATCATCACCTGATCTCTACCTTCTGCAAGAGAGAGAGCTCCAAAACATCTGTGAATGGCTTTAAAATGTGAAACACAACAGAGAGCTTTCTCCCACCACTCCAAGGTTCACAGTGGGGTCCTGACAGCCCCACCCTTCACCAGGGAATATCCTGATGAAGGAGAGGAGAGGCCCTGTTGGTGAGATCATCATCCCACAAATCCCTGTAATTTACAGATGTGCCAAACTTGCTCTTCCCCACCCTGCTGGTTCTTTCGCTCAGCTTTACTTCCTCAGACACACTATTATTAGAAGTGACATCTTGGCACAGAAAATGCCAATTCTCTAGCGCTGTAATGACATTTCTGAAAGTAGTGTCCCAGAAAATGCTCTATTAAAGTGTGTTTTGGGGGCCAGGGCAGTGACTACAGAATAAAAGAGCTAAAATACCATTTTGTGAGTTTATTACATGAAGGGAAATCATCATAACTAAGAACCTGAAACTAAAGTTGATAACACTTTATATTTACTTGTCAGGAAAGGAGAATAAGATGGGAAGGAAGTCATAGTATCTTATTTCATTCTCTACCCTGTGAAAGAAGAGAATTCTGGCTATAAGCAAGCTGCAATTATGCATACTATTTAAGGAACAAAAATAACGCAGTGACCACATGCAACACAGAGGATTATATAAATATGAGGATTATATCATGACATAATTTTTAAAAGGTAATTTTATAACCATATCTATGTTTGCATGTAGATCTATATAGTATACTTAAATTTGCTAGTCATCAAAGTAATTATAGAAGTACTTGGCTATAATGTTTTGGATAGTTGCAGATTAGCAAGCAAAGCCATCCTCCACATTCTAGAAATTGAAGCTTTCAAGCAGATGTATATGAAACAATTAGTGACGACATTCAGTGCAATTTTTGTAAAAAAAAAAATCTATATGTATGTAATTTTTGGAATGTATTTATTCTTCATCTCCTGATACCAGTTGGTTTTTCCTCAATAACAGTGATTTTAATGATTTAGATTAATATGATTAATGTTAAATTTTAAACTGATGAAATATTATCAATTTGAATAAATCATAATGCTTAATTATTAATGATTATTCACAGGTTAAATAAATCATAAAATTTAAATATTAATGAGTGAAAATGTATAAGCTATTGAATTCCTTAATACAATGACCATACTTTCTCATAAAACAGTGCCAAAATCCACTACCTAAATAAAACTCTGTGCCTTGGCCATGTACTCATTTCTCTGTCAACAATAGAGAACTAGCAGTATTAACAATGATTTTAAGTGTTTTATTTTGAGTGGAGAAGAACTAAAAAGGCACAGTAGAATTTCTATTTGATGACATTCTCAGGATCTAATATCAAATATCCCCCTTTTTTTCCTGGTGTTGTGTGATAGGCAACAATGAGATATTCTGTGTTCATTCACATAAAGAGAAATGAGAGAATGAGCACTCACTTAAAGAAAGTGTATAGGAGAACACAGGCAAAACACTCTCCGACATACATCACAGCAGGATCCTCTATCAGCCACCTCCCAGGATATTGGAAATAAAAGCAAAAATAAACAAATGGGACCTAATTAAACTTAAAAGCTTCTGCACAACAAAGGAAACTATTAGCAAGGTGAAAAGACAGCCTTCAGAATGGGAGAAAATAATAGCAAATGAAGCAACTGACAAACAACTAATCTCAAAAATATACAAGCGACTCCTACAGCTCAACTCCAGAAAAATAAATGACCCAATCAAAAAATGGGCCAAAGAACTAAATAGACATTTCTCCAAAGAAGACATACAGATGGATAACAAACACATGAAAAGATGCTCAACATCACTCATTATCAGAGAAATGCAAATCAAAACCACAATGAGATACCATTTTACGCCAGTCAGAATGGCTGCGATCCAAAAGTCTACAAGCAATAAATGCTGGAGAGGGTGTGGAGAAAAGGGAACCCTCTTACACTGTTGGTGGGAATGCAAACTAGTACAGCCACTATGGAGAAAAGTGTGGAGATTCTTTAAAAAAAACTGGAAATAGAACTGCCTTATGATCCAGCAATGCCATTGCTGGGCATACACACTGAGGAAACAAGAAGGGAAAGAGACACGTGTACCCCAATGTTCATCGCAGCACTGTTTATAATAGCCAGGACATGGAAGCAACCTAGATGTCCATCAGCAGATGAATGGATAAGAAAGCTGTGGTACGTATATACAATGGAGTATTACTCAGCCATTAAAAAGAATACATTTGAATCAGTTCTAACGAGGTGGATGAAACTGGAGCCTATTATACAGAGTGAAGTAAGCCAGAAAGAAAAACACCAATACAGTATACTAACGCATATATATGGAATTTAGAAAGATGGTAACAATAACCCTGTATACGAGACAGCAAAAGAGACTCTGATGTATAGAACAGTCTTTTGGACTCTGTGGGAGAGGGAGAGGGTGGGATGATTTGAGAGAATGGCATTGAAATACGTATAATATCATATATGGAACGAGTCGCCAGTCCAGGTTCGATGCACGATACTGGATGCTTGGGGCTGGTGCACTGGGACGACCCAGAGGGATGGTACGGGGAGGGAGGAGGGAGGAGGGAGGAGGGTTCAGGATGGGGAACACATGTATACCTGTGGCGGATTCATTTCGATATTTGGCAAAACCAATACAATATTGTAAAGTTTAAAAATAAAATTAAAAAAAAAATAAAACTACTTTAAAAAATCTTACTATACAGGAATAAATGAAAAGGATTATACCTATTTTGAAAAATGATGGGTTTTTAATTCAAAAAAATAAAACTATTCCTATTGAATAAAACAAAAATTCATAAAGTAAAATGTAAATTCTCCCATGATCTCTGATCATTCCTACACTTTACAGAAAAGATGTATCTACCCTGCTTTAACTAACCCTCCTCACTGTATGCCGTTTTTTAACTTCTATTTTTGCATTGTTTTAGTTATTACTTATTTTCAGCAATGTGGTAATCAACATTACTGAACACAAATCTTTACACATAGTGTTATTAGCTAGACACTGAATCCCTGGAATTGGAGTTGCTGTCAATAAGGTTTGAAAATTAAGAAATCATAATAGACATAAACCAAACTTAAAACTGAACAAATTTACATTGCTACAATAGCATATGAGAGTTTTACTTTTTTTAATTTAGTGAAAACTATCAAAAGTATTCTCTTTCTTTGCTAATCTAGGTAATGATTTTTTTTAATTTAATTTTATTTAACTTTACAATATTGTATTGGGTTTGCCATATATCAAAATGAATCTGCCACAGGTATACATGTAAGTGATTCATTATTTTAAATCTATGGAAAGACTGAGCTACTTTTTATATGCTTAGCACTTTTGCATTTCTTCTTCTTTGAATTATTTTATATTCTTTGTCCAATTTTTCTATATGTTTATGTTTTAATTATAATTGCATCTATAAAAGTAAAAAGATACCATGACAAATACATTAATTCTGCTTCCAGTAAACAAAAAAGTTACTAGTAACATCTGTCAATATTTCCTTGTTTTTAAGAAATAAAAATAGCCCTGATGAGGTTGAAGTTCTTTTCCTTTTCTAAGTTTCAAACCTTCCTCTCTTCTCCCTTTCAGACATAAATTCTCCAACACATATTTGAGTATATATTTTCTATCTACATGTTTATACTTACATACCCTTAGTGATTTTGTTTTATATGTCTGTGTGTGTTAAGTTGCTTCAGTAGTGTCTGACTCTTTGCGACCCCATGGACTATTTCCCACCAGACTCCTCTGTCCTTGGGATTCTCCAGGCAAGAATACTGGAGCAGGTTGCCATGCCCTCCTCCAGGGGAGCTTCCCTATTCTGGTGTTGAACTCATGTCTCCTGCAGCTCTGCACTGCAGGGGGATTCTTTACCACTGAGCCACCAGGGAAGCCCTTTGTTTTATAATGTTGTCAAATCATACTTATTGTCCTCTAACTTAGTGCTTTTTTTCAATATTATGTATTTTTAAATGATCAGTATTGATCCTGTAGCTCTAGCTCATGTATTTTAACTGCTAAATATTTCATTGTATGAGTATATCCGTTCATTCATTTTTTGTTTTTGCAAATTGATATTTATTTTTCTATTTGTCTCTTTAAGAATGAATGAACATTTTCCAACATATTTCCTTGAAAGTTATGTGCAAATTTTTCTAGGACAAGGCTTTTTGAATTCTAATGTTCACAGAAATGACCAGGGGAGCTTAGTAAACTCTAGGTTCTGATTTAAGATTAGGGTGGGGACTTAGAGGCTACATTTCTGACAAATCCCACGTGATGTTGCTGCTACAGGTCTAAAGACCTCACTCTAAGTTGCAAGGGTAGCATGTAACTAGAAAAACAACCACTAGCTAAGTACACCATGTCTCTAGAAGACAATAAGTAATTTTCAATACTGCTGCTAAGTCACTTCAGTCTTGTCCAACTCTGTGTGACCCCAGAGACGGCAGCCCACCAGGCTCCACCATCCCTGGGATTCTCCAGGCAAGAACACTGGAGTGGGTTGCCATTTCCTTCTCCAATGCATGAAAGTGAAAAGTGAAAGTGAAGTCTCTCAGTCCTGTCTGACTCTTAGCGACCCCATGGACTGCAGTCCACCAGGCTCCTCCATCCATGGGATTTTCCAGGCAAGAGTACTGGAGTGGGTTGCCATTGAGAATTCCCCCCCTCATCTTCACTAACACTTAGCATTGTAATATACTTTTCCTGAACAATCTGATATTTTCTTCCAGTTAATTGAAGCCTATTGTGCACATTTTATTTATTTTTTTTTAATTTAATTTTATTTTTAAACTTTACATAATTGTATTAGTTTTGCCAAATATCAAAATGAATCCACCACAGGTATACATTTTAATTCATTTTCCTTTTTGACTTGATCCTACTTTTCTCCCATTTGGCTGAATCATACATTGTTAGAAATTAGTACCTCTTCAAAGAAAACAAGAAATTGCTAGTAGTTTTTGATGCTGTAACAATAGTTCTATTCATATCAGTCACTCTAGATATATGAATTTGTATTCTCATTGAAAAGTACTGGTGATGAAATATTTTTATATGTCAATCCTATTATACATCACAATTTCTTAATTATTTTATTCTAACTGTATGTCTAGATTCTTTTGATTCTCTGTGTAAACATCTTAATATCCATAAGAATCAACAATTTTATTTCTTCTCCTCTGCATATCCATCTCCCTCTCACATTTTTTCTTCAATAACTTTGACCAGTATCTTTGATACATATTAAATATGAAAAGTGGCAACAGCCATCCATGTCCTATTTCTAATTTTGCTGAAATGTTTTCAAAATCATGATTAACTTGATAACAGGTAAATGCACTTTATCAATTAAAATCATGCTCTTCAGTTTTGAGTTCATTTAATTTTTTTTACAATTGAGTGCTAAATTTCATTAAATTTCTTTTGTCTTTTAAAATTATTACTGAGTTTTATCCTTTAACCCATTAAAATGGTGGTTTCCATCAATAAATTTTTCTGACACTGGCTCACCTGTTCATTTGTGGAAAATGCTCTATTTGGTCAAGATATTTTATTTTTGTATACTATTTCAATGTACTAGGAATTTATTTAGGAATTTTGCCTCTATGTTTCTTTATGAACCTAAGCTTTAATTTTGGAGTCTATCAAGTTCTTGAAATATTTTCCTGTCAAGGTAATAACCACCCAGTGAAACACTGGGGAAGATATTTCCTTCTGAAAGAGTTTATATATGGTCCCTGGAGAAGGAAATGGCAGCTCACTCCAGTATACTTGCCTGGAAAATCCCATGGATGGAGGAGCCTGGGGGGTTACAGTCCACCAGTCCGCAAAGAGTCAGACATGACTGAGCGACTAACATTTATATATGATATGCATCGATCTTTCAATCCTAGAGGAAATCAACTGTGAATATTCATTGGAAGGACTGATGCTGAAGTTGATGTTCCTAATGCAAAGAGCTGACTCATGGGAAAAGACCTTGATGCTGGGAAAGATGGACGGCAAGAGGAGAAGGGGGCAACAAAGGATAAGCTGGTTGGATGGCATCACCAGCTCAATGGACATGAGTTTGAGCAAACTCTGGTAGGCGGTGAAAGACAAGGAAACCTGGTATTCTGCAGTTCATGGGGTCACAAAGAGTCAGAGATTACTTAGCAACAGAACAATAACAACAGTGTGTTCTTTTGATGTTCAGAAATAAGAATTTCTGATTTCAAGCTTTTTGAAAAGAGGTATTTTATATGGTAACTTAACTTATATAACTATAAATTTTCTGTTTATATTTATATCACTTCTGAGTCATAGTTCCTTGGGAAATTGTCAGTTTCATCTGAGTTTTCAAAAAAACTGACAAAGATACAGAAGCCACTTTTTATGCTTTTTTTTTTTTTTTTACTTTCAGGTTTGAGGTATAATTTAAAAGTAAATTATAATATATTTTGAGGGTATATCATGGTGATTTGATATATGTGTACTGTGTGAAAGGCTTTTCCCATCTAGTTCACTAACACATTCATCACCTCACATATCTGTCTTTATTTTTTGGTCAGAGCATTTAAGTCTACTCTCTCATCAAATTTTAAGTAGAATATAATACGCATCAAAAAGAATACCTCAGAATAAGCCTACCTAAAGAGTAAAATACCTATATTCTGAAAACTCAGAGAAGGCAATGGCACCCCACTCCAGTACTCTTGCCTGGAAAATCCATGGACGGAGGAGCCTAGTAGGCTGCAGTCCATGGGGTCGCTAAGAGTCGGACACAACTGAGCGACTTCACTTTCACTTTTCACTTTCATGCATTGGAGAAGGAAATGGCACCCCACTCCAGTGTTCTTGCCTGGAGAATCCCAGGGATGGGGGAGCCTGGTGGACTGCTATCTATGGGGTCGCACAGAGTCAGACATGACTGAAGTGACTTAGCAGCAGCAGCATTCTGAAAACTATAAGATACTTATGAAAGAAATTGAAGACTACACAAACAGATGGAAAGATATACCATGTTCCTGGATTGGGAGAACTAATATTGTAAAAATGACCATACTATGTAAGGCAATGTACAGACTGAACACAGTCCCTATCAAAACACAATGGATATTTTTCACAGAACTAGAACAAACATTTTTATAATTTGTATGGAAATAGCTCCAGGCCAGAATACTGGAGTGGGTAGCTTTTTCCTTCTCCAGGGGATCTTCCCAACCCAGGAATTGAATCCAGGTCTCCCACATTGCAGGTAGATTCTTTACCAGCTGAGCCACAAGGGAAGCCCATATAGAGATAGAAAGACCCCCAAATAAACAAAACATTCTTAAGAAAGAACAGAGTTGGAAGAATCATGCTCCTTGACTTAAGACTATATTACAGAACTACAGTAACCAAAATGGTATGGTACTGGCACAAAAAAACAGGCACATAGATTAATAAAACAGAATAGAGAGTCCAGAAATAAAACCCACTCACAGTCAATTAATCTATGACAAAGTAGGCAAGACTATACAATAGTGAGAGTCTTTACAATAAATGGTGCTGGGAAAACTGGACAGCTACATTAATAAAAATGAAATTAGAATGTTCTCTAACACCATACACAAAAATATACTCAAAATGGATTAACTACTTAAATGTAAGACCAGAAAGCCATAAACCTCCTAGAGGAAAACATAGGCAGAACATTCTTTGACATAAATCATAGCAATAGTTTTTGGATCTGTCTCCTAAGGCAAAAGAAATAAAAGCAAAACCAAACAAGTAGGATATAATAAAAGTTAAAAGATTTTGCACAACACAGGAAACCAAGAGCAAAATGACAATATAACCTACTGAATGGGAGAAGATATTTACAAATGATATGACCAATAAGGGGTTAATATCTAACATATATAAATAGTTCATACAACTTAACATAAAAAAAAGGCCTGATTAAAAAATGGGCAGAAGAACTGAATAGATATTGTTCCAAAGAGGAAAAGCAGATGCCCAACAGTGCATAAAAGATGCTCATAGATCCCTAAATCATCAGCGAAGTGCAAATCAAAACCACAATGAAATACCACTTCACACCTATCAGCATGGCTACCATCATAAAGAACACAGCAAATGTTGACAAGAATGTGGGAAAAACAAAAGTCTTGTACACTGATGGTGGCAATGTAAAGTGGTGTAGCCACTGTAGGAAAGAATGGAGATTTGTCAAGAAACTAAATAGAGGACTGCGACATTACCCAGCAATTCAACTCCTGGGTATATATATGAAAAAAGGACTAATTCAAAAAGAGACATGCACCCTAGTGTTTACTGCAGCATTATTTACAATAACTACCATTATTTACAATTTTTGCCAATATATGGAAGCAACCTGAGTGCCCATCAGTAAGTGAATGGATAAAGAAATTGTGATAAACACACATGCACTTACATATACACATGCAGGAATACTACTCAGTCATAAAAAAGAGTGAAATGTTGCCATTTGCAGCAATATGAATGGACGTGAAGAGTATTACACTAAGTGAAATGAAACAGAGAATGACAAACATTGTATGATTTAATGTATATGTGGAATCTAAAATTTATAACAAACTAGTGAACATACCAAAAAAAGAAGCAGACCCACAGATAGAGAGGACAAAATAGTGGCTACCAGTGAAGAGACAGAAGAGGGGAGGGGCAACACAGGGATGGAGAATGAAGTTCAAACTATTGGGTATAAAATAAGCTAAAGGGTATATTTTATAACATAAAAATATAGCCAATATTTTATAATAACCATACATGGAGTATAACTTAAAATTATGAATCATTGTATTGTATACCTGTAACTTATATAATATTGTACAACTATACTCTCATAGTTCCAAAGAATAGCAAGAAGAGATAAGAAAGCCTTCCTCAGCAATCAATGCAAAGAAATAGAGGAAAACAACAGAATGGGAAAGACTATAGATCTCTTCAAGAAAATTAGAGATACCAAGGGAACATTTCATGCAAAGATGGGCTCGATAAAGGACAGAAATGGTATGGATTAAAAGAAGCAGAAGATATCAAGAAGAGGTGGCAAGAATTCACAGAAGAACTGTACAAAAAAGATCTTCACGTCCCAGATAATCACGATGGTGTGATTACTGACCTAGAGCCAGACATCCTGGAATGTGAAGTCAATTGGGCCTTAGAAAGCATCACTACGAACAAAGCTAGTGGAGGTGATGGAATTCCAGTTGAGCTATTTCAAATCCTGAAAGATGATGCTGTGAAAGTGCTGCACTCAATATGCCAGCAAATTTGGAAAACTGAGCAGTGGCCACAGGACTGGAAAAGGTCAGTTTTCATTCCAATCCCAAAGAAAGGCAATGCCAAAGAATGCTCAAACTACTGCACAATTGCACTCATCTCACATGCTAGTAAAGTAATGCTCAAAATTCTCCAAGCCAGGCTTCAGCAATATGTGAACCATGAACTTCCTGATGTTCAAGCTGGTTTTAGAAAAGGCAGAGGAACCAGAGATCAAATTGTGAACATCTGCTGGATCATGGAAAAAGCAAGAGAGTTCCAGAAAAACATCAATTTCTGCTTTATTGACTATGCCAAAGCCTTTGACTGTGTGGATCACAATAAACTGTGGAAAACTCTGAAAGAGATGGGAATACCAGACCACCTGACCTGCCTCTTGAGAAACCTATATGTGGGTCAGGAAGCAACAGTTAGAACTGGACATGGAACAACAGACTGGTTCCAAATAGGAAAAGGAGTACGTCAAGGCTGTATGTTGTCACTCTGTTTATTTAACTTATATGCAGAGTACATCATGAGAAACTCTGGACTGGAAGAAGACAAGCTGGAATCAAGATTGCCGGGAGAAATATCAATAACCTCAGATATGCAGATGACACCACCCTAACGGCAGAAAGTGAAGAGGAACTCAAAAGCCTCTTGATGAAAGTGAAAGAGGAAAGTGAAAAATTTGACCTAAAGCTCAACATTCAGAAAACGAAGATCATGGCATCTGGTCCCATCACTTCATGGGAATAGATGGGGAAACAGTGGAAACAGTGTCAGACTTTATTTTGGGGGGCTTCAAAATCACTGTAGATGGTGACTGAAGCCAGGAAATTAAAAGACGCTTACTCCTTGGAAGGAAAGTTATGACCAACCTAGATAGCATATTCAAAAGCAGAGACATTACTTTGCCAACAAAGGTCCGTCTAATCAAGGCTATGGTTTTTCCTGTGGTCATGTATGGATGAGAGAATTGGACTGTGAAGAAGGCTAAGCACCGAAGAATTGATGCTTTTGAACTGTGGTGTTGGAGAAGACTCTGGAGAGTCCCTTGGACTACAAGGAGATCCAACCAGTCCATTCTGAAGGAGATCAGCCCTGGGATTTCTTTGGAAGGAATTATGCTAAAGCTGAAACTCCAGTACTTTGGCCTCCTCATGCGACGAGTTGACTTATTGGAAAAGACTCTGATGCTGGGAGGGATTGGGGGCAGGAGGAGAGGGGGACGACAGAGGATGAGATGGCTGGATGGCATCACTGACTCGATTGGACGTGAGTCTGAGTGAACTCCGGGAGTTGGTGATGGACAGGGAGGCCTGGCGTGATGCGATTCATGGGGTCGCAAAGAGTGGGACATGACTGAGAGACTGAACTGAACTTATACTGTCATAAAAATTATAGAATGCAATGTTATCTACTATACTTGCCATGCTTTACATTAACTATTCAGACATTATCTTATAGATAAAAGTTTTTACCCTTTTCAATTTTTTTAAATACCATAAATATAATTTATCATTACTGTAGATATATAGTGCCTTGATTTTGCTTTTATTCTGCTCCTGTATTCTGGTTTTAATATATCTTTTTAAGTATATTTTTTAGCCTTTTCTGAAGATGAACACATTTAGTGTTTGAAAATGTTTTCATCTCACGCTTAAACTTGAATGATAATTTGAATATAGAAAGATTTGAAAAATAAATAGAAAGAAAATAAGCATCTATTATGAGAAGTGCTGTGGAGATTACCTATTGCTGACTGAGTTGGAAAATAATGAAGGGACAAGGCACTATTTATTTTAAATAGTATACTAAGGAAAGACCCCTCAATTATGGGTGATTTAAGCAGAGTTCAGGAGCTAAAAATACAGAGTAGCATAAGTACCCTAACCAACAAAGTAATGAACAGTTACAAAGGCTCTGAGTTTGGAGTAGGCGTTTCAGGCAATGTGACAATACAGGATCTCTGAAGCTTAGCCACTGAGAGCGTACTGAAATGAGATAAGAGAGTTGGGAAGTGCCATATCATACGGAAACGTATGTCCCATAGTAGGTAGCTTGTATTTTATTCTTAGGGTCACGATTAGTAATTAAAGAGTTTTCATTAGCTTTGATTGGAAAACAGCTTACAATGATGTAGAGAATATATAGTAAGGCAAGATACAGAGAAAAATGGAATTAGAAGCTATGGTGAATTTGGTGGCCAAGAAGGGGACGAAAATAGTAGAAATGGAAAGGGGATAAATTTGTGAACTATTCTTCAGGCAAATACATCAGTAATTACTGGAGTCAGAAAAGGCAAGAATCAAAGCAATTGGAGAAATGGTAGTTTTAAAGATTAAAGATAATGAATAAAAAAATACCTGGCACACAGTAAGTATTTAAAACAGTAAATTATATTCTCATTACTTCCTAATTCATTATATTTTCTTTTGTAATATAATTTCAGTTTTTGTTATGTTTTTAACACAAAGAACTACTGCAACAATGTAATTCTTGACATTCTTTAAAATTATGTTTTTCAATGACCAGCACAGTTTATAGATCTGTGACTGTTAAAAGCATAAAATTTTAAATAATAAAACATGCCTTCCTAGGAACATTTTGTTCCCAGGGAACAATTTGTTATTTTCGTAGCAAAACCAGGGGTGTGTATGTATCTGTGTCTAAGACAGAGAACATAACACCACTAATTTTTCTCCTATAATGAAGATTTTGGAGAAAAATTTTTGATATTCACATTTTGAATAGAACTTCCCTAATTAGCTGAATTATACAGATATATGTTACTATCTGCCTGCACTTGGAATTATTCTCTACACCCATCCCCCTAATCATTAATAATTTGAATTCTTTCCAATTTGAGCAACAATGCAGGTATTTTCTTTTTTTTTTTTTCCATCTCACATCCGGCAATATTTCACAGTGAAAATCTTTGATACAGACATTCTTCCTAATTAATAATTTGATATCCAGAACAGTCTAGCAGGTGCACACACATATGTATTCTTTGTGGGTTTTGTGTGGAATTATTTATTCTCTACTAAGAAGTACATGTGTATTATTCTAGCAATAGTGAAAGCGAAAGTTGCTTAGTAGTGCCTGACTCTTTGTGACCCAATGGACTGTAGCCTGCAGGCTCGTCTGTCCATGGGATTCTCCAGGCAAGAATACTGAGTGGGTTACCATATCATCCTCCAGGGGATTTTCCCAACCTAGAGATGGAACCCAGGTCTCCCACATTGCAGGCAGATTCTTTATCAACTGAGCCACCAGGGAAACCCAAGAAAAATATAAAAACATTAAATAACAAAGGAAAGGTTTGTTTTTTATTGTTTTTCTTTTTTTAGTTTCTCATAGTTTTTTTTTTTTTTTTTTGACAGACTGTTAAAAGACTATAGTAGATGTTTTAAACATTTCTCATCTACTTTTTCAGTCCATCCACAGAATGTCACTGAGTATTGTGCAGAAACCGCTTGGGTCCTCATTAACAAGCCTCACTGCTGACGTACTTTCTGATAAGGTTTTGTGAATTTTTAGCATTAAAAAACTTCAGAAACTAGGTTTGCCATTTCCACAGCAATGCCATTCCACAGCATTCCCTCTGCCAGATCCTTTCTCTTAGATGTGGCATGTACCAGTACAAATAACCTGTGAAAGTATCGTATTGCTTGGTATCTCAATACAAAACTGAATTTTTAAAATTTATTTAATTTCTGAATGGGTACTAAATGCACATGACACAAATTAATTAAATTTTGACAGGTATTTGTAAATAGCTTTCTGTTGATTTTAAATGTGTCATGCATGCATGCTCAGTTGCTTCAGTCATGTCTGACTCTGCAATCCCATGAACTATAGCCCACCAGGTTCCTCTGTCCATGAGATTCTCCAGCCAAGAATACTAGGGTGGGTTGCCACGCCCTCCTCCAGGAGGAGGAATCTTCCCAACCCAGGGATCAAACCAGCATCATCTATGTCTCTGCACTACAGGCAGATTCTTCACTGACTGAGCCACCTGAGAAGCCCCTTTAAATATGTCATCTCCTCCAAATACAGTACCCATAGTAACTTAGAATATGACCTTATTTAGTAACAAGGTCAATGTAGACATATTTGTTGAGATGAGAGGAGTAGGGTTTGTTCCTAACCCAGTATGACTGACGTCATTTAAAAAAGGGAAAGTTTAGAAACAGACACACAGACACAGGAATGCCATGTGAAGACTGGGAATGTGATAACCCAGGTGTCTGATGGTGCCAGGAAACTACCGCAATTTAGGAGAAAAACCTGCAGTGAATACTCTCCTAGAGGTTTCAGAGAGAGCAAGCCCACACCAATGCCTTGATTTTGAATTCCGGGCCTCCAGAATTGTGAGACATTAATTTCTGTTCAAAGATACTCAAATTTTCACTTCATCAGTTGTAGAAAACTAATATACTCTCCATGAATATAACACCAATTTATGATCGCCAGCAACATGCCTGAGTGTACCCCTTTCTCCACTTGCTTCCAGTTTTTTACTTCTGCCAGTTTGGTAAGCAAAAAAACATAACTTGTGGCACTTTTTCTTTTTCTCTCTTTCAAGTCAGATTGAGTACTTTATCAAATATTTAATAGCCCATTTGTTTTTTCAGAGAATTAGCAACTTGGAATAAACTGGGTCTTAGAAATAAAACAGCAACATTGTTTTCTCTAAAATAAGCTTTTCTTAGTGATTCAGTGGCTCTATAGAATAAAAATGTTCTTAATTACATAGCATCATGGATCTTTTTAAAGCTATAGTCTCACTTGAGAACACTGAACTTGATGTTCTTTCTCAATCCACCCCTTTCCTTATACTCTTGATCTCATTTTGCATTTTTATCAGTGTTACCTGTGCCTCTTCCAAGGTGTCAGAAAATAGTTGTGTGTGTATGTGCGTGCCCCAGAGTGATGGTGACCAACCACAGAGACAACATGGACAAGAAAATGTACGATTAGAAGTCAGCAGAAAAAAAAAAAAAAAGTCAGCAGAGATGCCTGATAATTATAGAATAATTGCCCTAGCAGGAAGTAAATGGAGGCTTTATTTTAAAGAATGAACCTATGTTCTGGAACCCACTCCTTGTTAATTAGCCAAGGTATGGAAAGAGCTAGACTACCCCAGAGAAACTGCTGTTCTTTGGATGCGGACAGCAGTAAGTACTGTTGAGAGGCAGGGCTTATGTCCCATCGGTTATTCAGTCTCTAAGTCGTGTCTGATTCTTTGAGGACCCCAAGGACTGCAGCACTGCAGCCTTCCCGTTCTTTCACTTTGCCTGTCTCATTGGAATCAGATGTAAAAATCTTTCTGTGGCTCAGAGGTCTTTAGCAGCATCTATGGGATGGGTCAATAATGAGAGTTATAATAATATGTAACTCTTTGTTACATATTATCAAACAATAATCCCATCTTCTCATTGCATGAACTTTTATTTAAGACTTTTGTGGAACATGGAGAATTGATCAGTCTAATTAGGTTTATAATCTAATGGGGAAAAAAAGGACAGATTGTAGTCCAAGTGGGGAGACATTGACTTTTAAAGTTCAATTTAATTCAGTCTCTCAGTCGTGTCCGACTCTTTGTGACACATGGACTGCAGCACATGAGGCCTCCCTCTCCATCAGCAACTCCCAGAGTTTACTCAAATTCATGTCCATTGAGTCAGTGATGCCATCCAACCATCTCATCCTCTGTCGTACCCTTCTCATCCTGTCTTCAATCTTTCCCAGCATCAGGGTCTTTTCAAATGAGTCAGTTCTTCGCATCAGGTGGCCAAAGTATTGAAGTTTCAGCTTCAGCATCAGTCCTTCCAATGAATATTCAGGACTGGTTTCCTTTAGGATAGAATGGTTTGATCTCTTTGCAGTCCAAGGGACTCTCAAGGGTCTTCTCCAACACCACAGTTCAAAAGCATCAATTCTTTGGCACTCAGCTTTCTTTATAGTCCAACTCTCACATCCATACATGATTATTGGAAAAACCATAGCTTTAACTAAGTGGACCTGTATTGGCAAAGTAATTTCTCTGCTATTTAATAAGTAAGTTGTTTGGGTTGGTCACGGGCTTCCCTGGTGGCTCAGAGGCTAAAGCATCTGCCTGCAATGCGGGAGACCCAGGTTCGATCCCTGGGTCAGGAAGCTCCCCTGGAGAAGGAAATGGCAATCCACTCCAGTATTCTAGCCTGGAGAATCCCATGGAGGGAGGAGCCTGGTAGATTACAGTCCATGGGGTTGCAAAGAGTTGGACACGACTGAACTACTTCACTTTCACTGTCTTTAGGTTTGTCATAACTTTGTCACCCTGCTTATTTGACTTTTTAAAAATTCCTTCTATTGTTTGGGGTGGAAATTCTGAAGATTGCATGTAGTGGAAATCACTTAGTGATTTTGAAGTGCAATGCAACAGATATTTTGTTTGCTGAAGTAGCAGTGACCCCAATGGAAAATCACATAGAATGCTGCCTATAACTTATTTTATTCTATTATTGCAAACATTTTTCCCCTTCCTGTTTCTCTAACTATTGCTCTTAAAAGACTCTGGCAACCAAATTACCTGATGTTACTTTTATTTTCCACATTCTCCATTTAAAATATTTTCGCATTCTAAACATTAATAGGAAAATAAAACCCATGGCATGGGCAGAAGAAGAGAGATGTAGAAGAATAAAAGTGCATAAATAAATCATAAACTGATACTACTTCCTAGATAAGCAAGGACTGGATTAATCAATATCATGCAATTTAGAGTGTATAACAACTTTTCCTTGTTATCAAATGCTATGTAACAAATCACTCCAGAACTTACTGGCTTAAAACAATAACAATATTTAGTCTCCTCACAAATCTGCTGTTTGGGCAGGGCGTAGAGGAAGCAGCTTGTCTCTGTTCTACTTAGTGTCAGCTAGAACACTGTGAAAACAGAGATAGAATCATCTAAAAGCCTGCTCACTCATATAACTGGCAGCTGATGTGGGCAGACTCAAATAGCTTCCCCCAGCTTCTTCAAGCCTGGGGGCTTGAACTGCTCCAAGTCTTCAGGAGGCTATCTTTTTGTGGCCTCTAATTGTGGTCTCTCAAGCATGACAGCTTTAGGAATCCCAATTTCTTACAATCTTACAGTTCCCTAGACACACCTCCTGAGAGAGAGCACCAGGTGGAAGGTCAAGCCCCCTTTTATGACATAATCTTAAAAATCGCATAGCGTCACTTGCAATACATTTTATTCATCAAGGTGGTAACAAAGCCCCAGTAGGCTCAAAGGGAGGCAAAATCAACTCTGCTGCTTTTGTAGTTTGATGAGATTCTGGAACAGGGAGGACCAGATATATTACTGTAGCTAATTTTTAAAAATAAACTGCTATATTTAAAATGGATAACCAACAAGGATCTACTGTACAGCCCAAGGACCTCTGCTTAATGCTATGTGGCAGCCTGGATGGGAAGAGGATTTGAGGGAGATTGAATACATGTATATGTATGGTTGAGTGCTTTCTCTGTTCACCTGAAACTGTCACAACATTGTTAATTGGCTATCAGATCAGATCAGATCAGATCAGATCAGTCGCTCAGTCGTGCCTGACTCTTTGCGACCCCATGAATCACAGCACGCCAGGCCTTCCTGTCCATCACCAACTCCCGAAGTTCACTGAGACTCACGGCCATTGAGTCAGTGATGCCATCCAGCCATCTCATCCTCTGTCGTCCCCTTCTCCTCCTGACCCCAATCCCTCCCAGCATCAGAGTCTTTTCCAATGAGTCAACTCTTCGCATGAGGTGGCCAAGTACTGGAGTTTCAGCTTTAGCATCATTCCTTCCAAAGAAATCCCAGGGCTGATCACCTTCAGAATGGACTGGTTGGATCTCCTTGCAGTCCAAAGGACTCTCAAGAGTCTTCTCCAACACCACAGTTCAAAAACATCGATTCTTCAGCTCTCAGCCTTCTTCACAGTCCAACTCTCACATCCATACGTGACCACAGGAAAAACCATAGCCTTGACTAGACGAAACTTTGTTGGCAAAGTAATGTCTCTGCTTTTGAATATGCTATCTAGGTTGGTCATAACTTTCCTTCCAAGGAGTAAGCGTCTTTTAATTTCATGGCTGCAGTCACCATCTGTAGTGATTTTGGAGCCCAGAAAAATAAAGTCTGACACTGTTTCCACTATTTCCCCATCTATTTCCCATGAAGTGATGGGACCAGATACCATGATCTTCGTTTTCTGAAAGTTGAGCTTTAAGCCAACTTTTCTACTTTCCACTTTCACTTTCATCAAGAGGCTTTTGAGTTCCTCTTCACTTTCTGCCATAAGGGTGGTGTCATCTGCATATCTGAGGTTATTGATATTTCTCCTGGCAATCTTGATGCCAGTTTGTGTTTCTTCCAGTTCAGCGTTTCTCATGATGTACTCTGCATATAAGTTAAATAAACAGGTGACAATATAGAGCCTTGACGAACTCCTTTTCCTATTTGGAACCAGTCTGTTGTTCCATGTCCAGTTCTAACTGTTGCTTCCTGACCTGCATACAGATTTCTCAAGGGGCAGGTCAGGTATTCTGGTATTCCTACCTCTTTCAGAATTTTCCACAGTTTATTGTGATCCACACAGTCAAAGGCTTTGGCATAGTCAATAAAGCAGAAATTGATGCTTTTCTGGAACTCTCTTGCCTTTTCTGTGATCCAGCGGATGTTGGCAATTTGGTCTCTGGTTCCTCTGCCTTTTCTAAAACCAGCTTGAACATCAGGAAGTTCACAGTTCACATATTGCTGAAGCCTGGCTTGGAGAATTTTGAGCATTACTTTACTGGCATGTGAGATGAGTGCAATTGTGCAGTAGTTTGAGCATTCTTTGGCATTGCCTTTCTTTGGGATTGGAATGAAAACTGACCTTTTCCAGTCCTGTGGCCACTGCTCAGTTTTCCAAATTTGCTGGCATATTGAGTGCAGCACTTTCACAGCATCATCTTTCAGGATTTGGAAAAGCTTAACTGGAATTCCATCACCTCCACTAGCTTTGTTCGTAGTGATGCTTTCTAAGGCCCACTTAACTTCACATTCCAGGATGTCTGGCTCTAGGTCCACTACAAAATAAAAAGTTAAAAAAAATACACTCTGCCAATAACTGATTTTACCCTGTACCACTCCCTACCCTCTTTACAATCCCAGCTCTTATGTATTGTTCTTCATGGAACTCCCATAGTGGGTCAGATGGTTAAAAAATAAAACAAAACAAAAGACAGACCGCTGCAATAAATTGGCCTCTATCACAAGAATAAACTAGATAAAATGGAATTAATGCATTCAGGGTATCTTACCACTACCTGTTTTCTTCTATTCCTATTAAAATGATACTATGATTACACAAATAAATAAATTTTTAAAGTACAAGATTCTTCACAAATCCAAGTGACCAATTCAATCCAGTGTATTCTAACGAAGATAAGGGTTCAGAAATTTTTTTACAGGGTTAGTTAAAACAGAGCTAGACAGAATGGCACATTTCACTCAAGCTCCTAGCTTTTGTTTATGTCTGATTCAGCTAAAACTCAGATTCCTATTTCCTTCTGCTTCCAAAGCATGAATGCTAGGTAGTGGAAAAGATTGATTAAGAAGTTCAAATGGAGAATAAGAAACCTGTTCCAGGACTGCTCTGGGAGGGCTTTGAAGTTCATGGCTGGGGGGAGTTATGAAACTACAGATTTAAGCTATTTGTAATGAAAGGGTTGGTTTTCATTTTACCAGTTAAGCTAAATTCTTGCCTTTAGAAATAACTTTCTCCAGAACTAGTGTCATGGAGTAAAAACTTTTGGGGGTGGGGCTATCATTTGCAGTCTCCCTTGGAGTAGAAAATGAGGACTTTTTAATATCAGAACTCTATAAAAAGAGTTACCTAATTAATATTATGTCTGGAAGTCACCTCTTTCCTCTCAGACAGATGATTAGATAGGGAGATACAGATATGTATCAATGGACACGAATGAGCATCAGCATTACTTCAAAGTCATATATAACCATGTGCATAAGAGAATGTTAAATTGTTACAATGGGTATATCTAGTAGTGCAGCAGAAAAATCCTTGGATTTGTAACTTAGAAACCAGAATTTGATTCCTGAGTTAATCCTTTATTTGCTCTGTGACCTTCAACAAATCACTTTAATCAGTCTTCCCACCTGTAAAATGAAAATATTAACTGCCTTATTCTTGCACTTTTTTTTGTGAGGATAAACTGGCACCCTTCAAATACATTGAAATTACTTTGAAAAGTGCAAGTAATGGTATGATCACATGGTTATACAGCTAATACTGGACTTGATATCTTCCTTTCTCCCAATCTGCTTAGAATTGTCCCTTGATAAAGACCATAATCATTCACTTAGTCACCCAGTCCAGAAACAGAGGATCACACAGACCCGTCTTCTCCTAGGTGCTCTCTGTCATAGTGCCCTTTTGCATGCCCCCTCACTGCCAAGCTTACACTTTCTCTGCTTCTGGTACTGACTCAATCAATTCATCCTGTGCAAGTTAATTAGGAGGTTTACCCTCTGAGAAACAGTTTATGACATCCCAGTCCTATTAGAGAAGTGCAAGTTTAGATGCATTTTAAATCACTAGCAACCATGAAATTTAAGGACACTTGCTCCTTGAAAGAAAAGTTATGACCAACCTGCTACTGCTGCTGCTGCTGCTAAGTCGCTTCAGTCGTGTCCGACTCTGTGCGACCCCATAGACGGCAGCCCACCAGGCTCCCCCGTCCCTGGGATTCTCCAGGCAAGAACACTGGAGCAGGTTGCCATTTCCTTCTCCAATGCATGAAACTGAAAAGTGAAAGTGAAGTCACTCAGTCGTGTCTGACTCTAGCGACCCCATGGACTGCAGCCTACCAGGCTCCTCCATCCATGGGATTTTCCAGGCAAGAGTAATGGAGTGGGGTGCCATTGCCTTCTCCATGTGACCAACCTAGACAGCTTATTAAAAGCAGAGACATTACTTTGCTGACAAAGGTACATCTAGTCAAAGCTATGGCTTTTCCAGTAGTCATGTATGGATGGGAGAGTTGAACTATAAATAAAACTGAGCACCGAAGAATTGATACTTTTGAACTGTGGTGTTGGAGAAGACTCTTGAGAGTCCCTTGGACAGCAAGGAGATCCAACCAGTCCATCCAAAAGGAAATCAGTCCTGAATATTCATTGGAAGGACTGATGATGAAGCTGAAACTCCAATATTTTGGCCACCTGATGTGAAGAACTGACTCATTAGAAAAGACCCTGATGCTGGGAAGATTGAAGGTAGGAGGAGAAGGAGACGACAGGATGAGATGGCTGGATGGCATCACCGAATCAATGGACATGAGTTTGGGTAAACTCCGGGAGTTGGTGATAGACAGAAAGGCCTGGCATGCTGCAGTCCATGGGGTTGCAGAGAGTCAAACACCTCTGAGCAACTGAACTGAACTGAACTAAATCATTTTTTCTGGATTTCCTTTTTTTAATCTTCTCATTGATTTAGGGTAAAATTTTACCTTTACAGCATTACTAAGCTGATAATAAAACTGATATGCTAAATGTGAGAGGCAAAAGTAATTAACCTCTTATTGTTAACAAGTTTTCACTATGTTAAGGAAACTCTTAATAATAAAATTAATATAATTATGTAGTCTATATTCTTCCAAAATAATACAATAAACCCAGACATTAATTTTAAAATATGAAAAAAGACTCAACTCATATTTTTTAAAAGTGCACCCTAAAAAAAATTCAAAAATAAAACCCAGAATAAAATATGAAATCACTTATAAATGTAATAACTGAAACTTTCAGTTCAGTTCAGTTCAGTCGCTCAGTCATGTCCAACTCTTTGCGACCCCATGAATTGCAGCACACAGGGCCTCCCTGTCCATCACCAACTCCCGGAGTTTACTCAGACTCACATCCATCGTGTCAGTGATGCCATCCAGCCATCTCATCCTCTGTCATCCCCTTCTCCTCTTGCCCCTAATCCCTCCCAGCATCAGAGTCTTTTCCAATAAGTCAACTCTTTGCATGAGGTGGCCAAAGGGCTGGAGTTTCAGCTTTAGCATCATTCCTTCCAAAGAAATGCCAGGGCTGATCTCCTTCAGAATGGACTGGTTGGATCTCCTAGCAGTCCAAGGGGCTTGCAAGAGTCTTCTCCAACACCATAGTTCAAAAGCATCAATTCTTCAGCTCTCAGCCTTCTTCACAGTCCAACTCTCACATCCATACGTGACCACAGGAAAAACCATAGCCTTGACTAGACGAAACTTTGTTGGCAAAGTAATGTCTCTGCTTTTGAATATGCTATCTAGGTTGGCCATAACTTTCCTTCCAAGGAGTAAGCGTCTTTTAATTTCATGGCTGCAGTCACCATCCGCAGTGATTTTGGAGCCCAGAAAAATAAAGTCTGACACTGTTTCCACTATTTCCCCATCTATTTCCCATGAAGTGATGGGACCAGATGCCATGATCTTCATTTTTTGAATGTTGAGCTTTAAGCCAGCTTTTTCACTCTCCTCTTTCACTTGAATCTATATTTTAAGTAGTTCTTGACAAAATAATCTTAATATTAAGTGTACTCATTTTAACAGATAAATCATAAACAATATACAAACACTTTAAAAATACAAGATTAAAGGAAGTCACATAAAACACATAATTTGTAAAATTAGAAATTGCTAAAGAAAAATTACAATAAATGTAAATTGTTATAAAAATCAAGTTATATTAAGCGTAACTCTATTCTACTTAAACCTTAAAATCCCTATGAAATCAATGTCATTGTATATTAAATGTTAACAGAAAATTAACCAATGCAAAGTATATTTAAGAAGATCAATAACTTACAAGATGACTGAGAATATTTCCAGAAATCAAAAAAGAAACAGATTTTCATATTTCATAAACTTTATGAAAAAGGTAAGGTTATTAACAAAAACCCCTAATCTATAATGTATATAGACTAAAGTACCTTTTTTAAAAAATAAAAAACTGAATAAATTTTTCCAAAAAAAAAAAGCAACTTAATAGCAAACATTTAAATATCTGACTTTCAATTTGGGGGAACTGTCCACATGTGGCCTTGCTCTCCCTGCCAACAGTCACATAGGCAACCTCCTCTCTCATTCTCAGCTATCCAGCAGTATGACTGCCTAAGTCTCCAGGTGACTTCTGGGCTCCAAAATATGAATTCTACATTTGCAAATATAACTAATGCATAAGCTACACCATCTCCATAATAGTTTCTAAACTTTAAAATGCCCAGCCAATTAAAGTGATATTATAATAGATAGTTATAAATTTATATTGATGTTTGCTCTGTATGTTCATTCACTCATTCATTCATTCACTTACTTATTATTTCCAGGCATTATATAATTATAAAACCTCATTGCAATGTTTGTAAAAAAAAAAAATAAAGGGTCAGAAAAGTCCCTGGATGGCAGATATCTAACAGGATATGTAGTGAAATAAGTTCTGAACATTTTAGCTCAAAGAAGCCCAAAGTCACTTCTTTTCTTGAGAATCCAGGTATTTTCCTTGGCTTCTCAAAAGCCAAAGGAACATTTCATGCAAAGGGAACATATTGTACCAAGGGAACATTTCATGCAAAGATGGGCACTATAAAGGACAAAAATGGTATGGACCTAACAGAAGCAGAAGATATAGAACAGAAACAGTATGCAGCGAACAGAAGCAGACGATATTAAGAGATGGCAAGAATACACAGAAGAACTCTGCAGGAAAGATCTTAGTGACACAAATAACCACAAAGGTGTGATCACTCACCTAGAACCAGGCATCCTGGAGTGTGAAGTCAAGTGGGTCTTAGGAAGCATGACTTTGAACAAAGCTGATGGAGGTGATAGAATTCCAGCTGAGCTATTTCAAATCTTAAAGGATGATGATGCTGTGAAAGTGCTGCACTCAATATGCCAGAAAATGTGGAAAACACAGCTGTGGCCACAGGACTAGAAAAGGTCAGTTTTCATTTCAGCCTCAAAGAAAGGCAATGCCAAAGAATGCTCAAACTACCGGGCAACTGCACTCATCTCACACGCTAACAAGGTAATGCTCAAAATTCTCAAAGCTAGGCTTCAAGAGTACATGAACCAAGAGTTTCAGGATGTTCAAGCTGGATTTAGAAAAGGCAGAGGAACCAGAAATCAAATTGCCAACACTTGCTGGATAATAGAAAAAGCAAGAGAATTCCAGAAAAACATATCCTCCTGAATTATTGACTACACCAAAGCCTTTGACTATGTGGATCACAACAAACTTTGAAAAATTCTTAAAGAGATGGAATACCAGACCATTTTACTTGCCTCCTGAGAAACCTGTATGCAGGTCAAGAGGCAACAGTTAGAGCTGGAAATGGAACAATGGACTGCTTCCAAATTGGGAAAGGAGCCCGTCAAGGCTGAAAATTGTCACCCAGCTTATTTAACTTATATACAGAGTTCAGTTCATTTCAGCAACTCAGTCGTGTCCAAATCTTTGTGACCCCATGGATGGCAGCATTCCAGGCTTCCCTGTCCATCACCAACTCCTGGAGCTTGCTCAAACTCATGCCCATTGAGTTGGTGATGCCATCCAACCATCTCATCTTCTGTTGATGATCCCCTTCTACATCATGCAAAACGCTGGGCTAGATGAAGCACAGCTGGAATCAAGATTTCTAAGAGATATATCAATAACCTCAGATATGCGGATGACATCACCTTTATGGCAGAAAACAAAGAGGAACTAAAGAGTCTCTTGATAAAAGTGAAAGAGGAGAGTGAAAAAATGGCTTAACACTCAGAATTCAAAAAGTAAGATCATGGCATCCAGTCTCACTTCATGGCAAATAGATGGGGAAACAATGGAAACAGTGACAGACTTTATTTTCTTGGGCTCCAAAATCACTGCAGATGGTATAGAAGCCATGAATTTAAAAGATGCTTGCTCCTTGGAAGAAAAGCTATGGCCAACCTAGACAGAGACATCACTTTAAAAAGCAGATACATTACTTTGCTAACAAAGGTCTGTCTAATCAAAGCTAAGGTTTTTCCTGTAGTCATGTATGGATGTGAGAGTTGGACCATAAAGAAAGCTAAGCACCAAAGAATTAATGTTTTTGAACTGTGCTGTTGGAGAAGATCTTGAGAGTCCCTTGGACTGCGAGGAGATCAAGACAGTCAATTTTCAAGGAAATCAGTCCTGAATATTCACTGGAAGGACTGATGGTGAAGCTGAAACTCCAAAACTTTGGCCACCTGATGAGAAGAATTGACTCATTGGAAAAGATCCTGATTCTAGGAAAGATTGAAGTCAGGAGGAAAAGGGGATGACAGAGGATGAGATGGCTGGATGGCTTCACTGACTCAATAGACATGAATCTGAGCAAGCTCCAGGAGTTGGTGATGGACAGGGAAGCCTGGAGTGCTATAGTCCATGGGGTTGCAAAGAGTTGACTATAACTTAGTGACTGAACTGACTGAATGAAGTATTTTCCTAGTAAAAATTCTCATGCCAAAATTCCACAGAATTCTGAAACTCTATTCTTTTAAAATAAGCAGATAACTCTCAAATAATCTTGGATTCTCAGGTACCTGCCTAATATAAAGTTGGTGACAGCCTCACCAAACATCAAGACAACATTTGCCAATTTGGAGAAAGGCTCCCTCAACATATCTTTATTAACTGGTGAATAAACTTGAAATAGAACTCTAAGACTATAAACTGTTATGTTTTCCTAACTTAACCACAGGCTACATTCCGTTACCAATTATATATAGTAAATCAGACATGAGTACTATGCATCTGAATATGTGAGTGAGTTCAAATCAATGAGTAGCTCTCAGAAGGCCATGGAGAAGTTTACGCATGACTAAAACACCATAATATAAACTTACCTCTTACACACTAAACTTTTTACAGTGCCAAATTGCCTAATCAAGGAGATCAAAGACTGAAGAGGGGATGAAGGGCAGAATAAGGGAGTTAACACAGTAGAGGCATGAGGTTTGCTCTACACCCTCTTGTTCACATGATACAGCAGGCATGTTTCCCAGGCTTTCACACTGATTGTTAAACCAAATAAATAGCCTTATATACTCTACATTTCTGAACTGCAGTCATTTTATATCATTTTATAAGGACATTCAAAAAACTGATTCCTGGAGTTACATTTGCTCCCTGGGGGAAATTCCTTAGACATGAATTTGTAAATCATAAAAATCAAATCATAAATATGAGCAGGTTCTTACAGAAGACTTTTTCTAATATATGGTATAATCAAAAGCAATATAATAGTATCACTTGGAAATATCCCAGTAGAAAACAATCAAACAAAAGGAACTCAGATAGTTATATATAACGGATAAATTTAAAGTATATGTCAAGCTGAAGTTCCAACAGAATCTGGTAATCATAATGCACAACATTGATTTTCATCCACAGAAACTGAGAATTCACTTACACAAATGCTTGGAAGCTTAATACTAAATATAAGATCTGAATAACTGACTATGACCTGTCTCCCAGAATTCTAACACCTAAACTTTTGTCCTTTAAGCTATTTCATTATTATATCACAAATGTTCCCTTCACCTTATACTAAGATCTCTTTCCTTTGAAATCCAGATGCTGATACTCAAGGATGGTTTGGTTTGATTATGTCAATCTTAATCATAGCTTAAATCCCATCTCTCCTTTCCTCTTCAGACACTACTGGATTATAAGCTAAAAAAAAAATTGACATTCTATCTCTGTTAACCTTTAGAGATGCTCAAGGAACTATTCCTTGTTTGTGAAGCCATCTAATTGCTAATCTATAATCCTTTTAATATGCTCTGCCTTTTGGATTGATCCATTGCCAGCTGACCTAACACTGCCCATAGCTATATTAATCCTATTACTCACATCCTATTACAGAGTATCAGTGAAACTCTTAATGAATCCTGAAAAGCTTGCTTGCCAGATACCAATATTAAGGATGATTACACATGTATTTATTCTTTTATTCTTAATTATAAAGCTTCTGATTGTATTAATTTTATTCAGTGGGATTCAGTGTTTTTCTTCTCCACAGCTATCTGGGAGCTGACACTAGGTTCTGGGAAATATCAGTTTCTAAATGTTATTATCATACATATTGTTTTGATTCTTCTTAATGTAAATAAATCCACAAGATAATATATTGTTATGTATTTTGAGATTAAATCCTGTTGTAAGGTAAAGTATGTTGCATATGGTAGAATTATTAAATAGGGTTTATTGAGGTAGATAACATATCCTAGCAAAAAGTCTGCATTTTGTGTTCCTGATATATTCACAGTACCATTAATCTCCTAATAGGATGGATAAATCTGTCATGGATGATAAGCCTACATGTTAAGAGAAGTACATTCTCTATTGAATTAATCACCCCATATGAAAGTGTAAAGTATCATCAGCCTGAAAAACTATGATACCTAACCATCAATTTTAGTCTGATGAGTGATTAAAGAGAATAGATTTTTTTTAATTGAAATGCATTGGCAATAAGATTCATTTTATTTAAAAAATCTGAAAAAGAAGGTGTATAGAAAAAACCCACTATCACTATTGATGATGATGTAACTGTGTCTCAAGAAAGCATAAATAGACGGAGCTTTATGGTGATTCAAGGTCCTAGAGACTGGAGCTTGTGGTCAGAAGAGGAATTTGGAAGCTGCAGAATGGAAGCAAGTGTCTGTATAATAAGAGTCAAGCCAGTGCCAAGGAACCATGGATCCTGGAAGTACTTAGAATCTTGAGAAACAGTTAAAGAAATATAACACACATGGGTGTCATTGCAGCCTCCCTCTAGAAATTTTACCATGTATGTTTTATAATATAAAGCCATCATTGCCCTCTAATATATATCCATTGTCCCTTCGCCAAATCACAATGATACCATAAAAAGCAGATACATGACTGCCAACAAAGGTCCATAGAGTCAATGCTATGGTTTTTCCAGTAGTCATGTATGGATGTGAGAGTTCGACATAAAGAAGACTGAGTGTTGAAGAACTGATGCTTTTGAACTGTAGTGCTGGAAAACACTCTTGAGAGCCGCTTGGACAGCAAGGAAACCAAACCGGTCAATCCTAAAGGAAATCAACCCGGAATACTCATTGGAAGGACTAATGCTGAAGCTGAAGCTCCAATACTCTGGCCACTTGATGTGAACAGCTGATTCAGTGGAAAAGACCCTGATGCTGAAAAAGATTGAAGGCCGAAGGAGAAAAGGGCAGCAGAGTATGAGATGGTTTGATAGCATCACTGATTCAATGGACATGAACTTGGGCAAACTCCAAGAAATAGTGGAGGACAGAGGAATCTGGCATGCTGCAGTCCATGGGGTCATAAAGAGTCGGACACAACTTAGTGACTGAACAACAACAACAATTTATAACAACAACAACTATACCATGAGTTATATTTAAAGACTCCAGTCTTAAGCAAAAATTTACATTAGTCTACTCATTGGAAAAGACTCTGATGCTGGGAGGGATTGCGGGCAAGAGGAGAAGGGGACAATAGAGGATGAGATGGCTGGATGGCATCACTGACTCGATGGACGTGAGTCTGAGTGAACTCCGGGAGTTGGTGATGGACAAGGAGGCCTGGCGTGCTGCGATTCATGGGGTCGCAAAGAGTCGGACACGACTGAGCGACTGATCTGATCCGATCTTATCTTCTAGTTATTGATCATTAGAAACTACCACTACTGTGTTTCTGGGTATCTGAGTAAAAGAAAAATAGGATGCCAATGAAATACAGGACATCAGGTTAAATCAAATGGATATATTTAAAGGATAAGTGCATTTCAAATATTGCATGGCACATACTTATACAAAACAAAGCATCTATTGTGTATCTGAAATTCCAATTTAACTTGGTATTATGTGTTTTTATTGATTAAGTATGGCAACTCCAGAGCAGGGGGCTAAAAGCGTGGGAGAAAAGACAGAGGAAACAATCTATACCAATACTACACATGCCTATTTAGCTATGATTCTACCTGTGCTGGCTGTAACATAAGGAAGATACCTCCAAAGGCATGGCTTTGTGCATAAGCACATTAAAATTATCCATCTTAGTGTTTCACCATTTTGGTGGACACTTGCTTTTTCTCTCCCTGGCTTTACATTTTAATTTTCACTTTGAAGCAGTATTATTTAACTCAACCTTTTGGAACATGATTTAAAAGAAAGACTATATATAAAAGTAAAGTAATATTGAATTAAATGAGACCTTTCTCTGTACAGGTGCAATTTTCAAAACAGCACGAGAGAGAGATTTTACACAGTAAAGTAAAAGCATTTAGAATTGAAACTCAAACCAACTAAAATAAATTCACACTTCAATTGTGACCTTCATAGCCCCCTAAATGCATTTTAAACAGTAGGCTGCTTTTCTTTTTATAGTGTAGAGCTGCATGTAATCGTAAAGGAGAATGGTAAATGTATACACTGAGCCAGTTATGCAGGGAATATGCCAGGTCCACATTCTGCCACCTGCCAGCCCTACTTCTTTCCTGATGTGTTTATCACAGAACTAGAACTAGATGTGATGAACAGTACAAAGTTACATTGAAGTAGGCAAATAAATGCACATACCCACTCTTGCACATTGTCCACAGTTACTTAAAGTCACTAGCTTTGGTAGAAAGAGAACTGAGGTGCAGTTTGAATTGAATAGAAATAATGAGTCTTCTATGATTTTTTTTTTTAAGATAATCCAAGAGTTTCACAAATTCCTCTTTTATGGCACTGTTGTTAATTTTACTCGGCAGTTTGGCCATTCTGAGGTTTTTGGAAGTCCTTAATACAGAGAAATCGGAGAAGGCAATGGCAAGCCACTCCAATACTCTTGCCTAGAAAATCCCATGGATGGAGGAGCCTGGTAGGCTGCAGTCCATGGGGTCGCTACAAGTCGGACGCGACTGAGCAACTTCACTTTCACTTTTCACTTTCACACAATGGAGAAGGCAATGGCAACCCACTCCAGTGTTCTTGCCTGGAGAATCCCAGGGACAGCAGAGCCTGGTGGGCTGCCGTCTATGGGGTCGCACAGAGTCGGACGCGACTGAAGCGACTTAGCAGCAGCAATACAGAGAAATTACCTTAAATCCAGACATCCAAATGATATCTCTTTTTCTTTCTTTCACTCACAGATACACTGAGGCTTTTTTTTTCCAACTTCCTTTAATGTTTTCGTTCACATAATTTCCCAGCCCTCTATTATAATAGTAATTATTCTTTCACTGTTTGTCATTGTCATAATTTTGTTATGTCTTATTAGTAACTTATTATAGATATCATTAAGTTGTATAAATCTCATAGCATCCTACAGTTTGCTCACTTAATGTTCAAAATTTTAGAAATATTTTCCAAGGATAGTGTAAAATTCAAAGACAAAGATCACATACACACTTGGTAAGGAAATCAATACATATCCTGAAAGACTTCTGAAATATAGTTTGTATATATTAAAAAACAAAACAAAATCAAGCTGGATTCAGTGCAATAGACCAACAGATGTATAATAATATACTATCCCAACTCATTCAATTTATATCTTAGGAAGTCTGTAAATAAAACTATTGACAGCAAGATACTTTCTAAAAAAGTTAAAGCAGTAATTTAGGTCATTTGCTGAAGGACAAATCTTTATCTTTTTTTAGACTAGTATTTAAAATTAACATTTTACTAGAACAAAACAAAACACACTGCCTGGTCAAAAGTAACATACATTTAGAATTTTAGGGATAAAGTATTTTCCCATTGCTTTTACTGTCCCTATTTTTCTATTTTTTTTTTTTTTACTAGAAAAGTTCTCTTTTGTTCAAATGATTAGATCTTGATTATAGAACACTGAGTTTTGACGTGTCCATATACTGCTGCAACTACCTCCAAGTAAAATACATAATATTCCCATTACCACAGAAAGCTCTCATGTTCCCTTCCAATCAATCCCACAAAACAAATAGTTAACCACAGTTCTGATTTTATGAAGCATATATTAATTTGCCCTGTTTTTGAACTTCATATAAATAAACTAATTCAGTATATCTGCTTCTAAATTCTTGCATGTTAGTTAATATTTGAGGCATCTTGTGGTCCGATTCTATTGATTCCTTTTTCCCTTGAACTTGAATGACTCCCATGTCTTTACCTGAGACACCTGTTTGTTTCAAGTTATTTTTGGTATATCAGACATAGTAGCTGAACCACTATAGGATCTTTGAATCTTCTGAAATATATGCATTTTCCTTCTGGCAACAAGTTCAGTTGATGACTCATCTTCCTTTATACATTTCCAGAAAGTCTGTTTTGGTTTTGATCTTATTCTGAAGAAAAAGTTAAAGAATAGTCCTGAAATGTAGTTACTAACCCTAAAATGTGGTCATTTTTCAGCTTTAATATAAAACCCACAGTATTTATTACCAAATACTTCAGATATGGGAGAATTCAAACTGCAGTGGGAAGATGGTCAAATTCTGCTCAGCTATTAGAATTCAGCTACTGTTTTTTCTTGGATTTTGGGATTCCCCTCTACATGTTTGTAGGATTTAAGGAGAAGATATCACAGTTGTTTTGGTTCTTCTGTGAATACTGCTGCTACTGCTGCTAAGTTGCTTCAGTCGTGTCCGACTCTGTGGGACCCCATAGACGGCAGCTCACCAGGCTCCCCTGTCCCTGGGATTCTTCAGGCAAGAACACTGGAGTGGGTTGCCATTTCCTTCTCCATCTGTGCATACTAGCCATTTATAATTCTCTCTCTTAATTGACAACTGTTTTTACAGCCCTGAACTCCATACTCTAAGACCTGAAGCTTTTTCCTTGGCTCTAGCTATCCTTTACACAGAATTTTGGGAATATTCTCTGGAGGAAAGGCATATAAATACATATTTCATTCAGGTATTTTCTTACTTTAAAGGTAAGATGCCACCAATTTCTGCTTGCTTGAGTTACTTTTCAATGTCTTAAAATATGCATTTTAATATTTTAGTAGAGATTATAATTGGTATCTCCATGAGGGACAGTCTGATAAAAAGCCAGTTTTCCACTTCTAGAATCCAAACTCAAAATAAACTATCTTTAAAGATATTAAATTGACATTTAATTGTCTTTTCTGTAACCATTATCATGCAGTTCATAAAGCTGTAGAGGTGAATCAGATATCATAACTTATTTGGTGAAGAAAACACACATGAGGCTTTATAAAAAGCAAATTTATAATCAATGATACATATACAAATATTAATGATAGATATCTCATTTTTGATATCTAATTTTTTAATAACTGTCTTATCTCAGTAGTTTAAAATGTATTAATATTCTCTAACTGTAAGCATTTGCTTTTATAAAACATATGTACCAAGGATGCACAAGATATGTAGTCACTCTTTAGATTAATTTTACTCTCACATTTACACAGCATAGATATCTGTGTTGAGTGTGACACAAATGATAGAATCTGAAAAGCAAAGTGTCTACTTAATTTTCTTGCAAAATACTGACAATTACATAAATGTGAACATTAAGGTGTTGTAGATAGGTATTTGACAATATAGAAAAAATTAGAAACAAATTTTCATATATATTTAATTATGATTTTTGTGAATCTATAAGACAGAAATTATGCTATAATCATAAAATATAAAAAGTGTCAATAGAGGATTACATACAGTGCTGTGTTAAACCAGAAGGGTGGCTGAACAAGTATACTTGGGTAAGGTTGATAATAAGCTGATCAGTGAAGCTGTCTCAAAGAAGATAACATTAATGCTAAGCAAGCAATCCTGTGAGCAACCCCTCAGAGTTTATGATAATGATCCAGAAATAGTTTCCTTGGCTTTCCAATGATGTGTGACATGCTCCTGCTGTACATACTCAGAAAAAGCTGAAGCGAGTAATTGAATAGAACTATGGATTCTTCGAAGTATTGCCAGTAAATAGTATGATGTCCTCTGAAGAGGTAGAAGATGATAGAGCTCCTATTTTTTAGGTCTTGTTTTTTAAAATTACTCACAGAAGGAAAAATAACATCATCATTGACTACAGTTTGTGTGTTGTGCTATAATTAATTTCAGAGTCTGGCCAGTGAATGCTTTGAATTCCTTAGCTTTCTCTGAAAAGCTAAGAGGGAAAAGAGAAACAGTTCTTAATTTGGGGGCATTTTAAAAAGTCTATGGCATCTAAATTATCCTATAAAAAGTTATTTTAAAATAAAAGTGAGCAGAATTATGATAAATTTACAATTTAATATTCATTATATATAGTATACGAAACAATAATTAATAACCTATGTTCTTTAGGCATGTTTTATAAGAAATGTATTTAATCACCTCCTATAATCAATGCAATGAATATGGTATGTTAATACCTATAACAGTCCTACTTTTTAATAATTAAAGTTACATACAATAAGTTGTTTCCTTACTTTAGAACATTTATTTGTTCATGACTATGATTTGTTTAACATTGAGCTTGACCAGAAATACAGAAGCATAAAATAATTTTATTCTGAAAAAAGAAGTGTTACCCACTACAATAATATGCAGCATTGAAAAAGTGAAATCGTCTCTGAAAGTGAAAATCGCTCAGTCTTGTTCGATTCTTTGTGATCTCATGGACTGTACCATGGATTTCTCCAGGCCAGAATACTGGAGTGGGTATCCTTTGCCTTCTCCAGGGGATCTTCCCAACTCAGGGATTGAACCCAGGTTTCCCGCATTGCAGGCAGATTCTTTATCAGCTGAGCCACAAGGGAAACCCAAGAATACTGGAGTGGGTAGCCTATCCCTTCTCCAGTGGATCTTCCCCATCCAGGAATCAGACCAGGGTCTCCTGCATTGCAGGCGAATTCTTTATCAACTGAGCTATCAGGAAAGCCCTATATGTACTTATATTGAGTGGAGGAAGAAAGAAAAGTATATTATATTTAAGCATAATAAAATATTAGCTTCATTTTATTAAAGGAAAAATTTTAAATTATATTTGATGGACCTTTTTTCTTAAACATCTCTTTTGAGATTAACATAAATTATACTAGTTTCTAGCATCAAAGTGAAGTCACTCAGTCGTATCCGACTCTTTGCAACGCCATGGACTGTAGCCTACCAGGTTCCTCAGTCCATGGGATTTTCCAGGCAAGAGTACTGGAGAGGGTTGCCATTTCCTTCTCCAGAGGATCTTTCCAACCCAGGGATCAAACCTGGGTCTCCCACATTGTAAGCAGATGCTTTACCATCTGAGGCACCAGGGAAGTCCTTCTTATCAAATAACCATCCATTTATTAATTTAAAAAAATTTGGTTGAACATTTCCTTTGGATAAGGCATTGGTCAAACACCAGTGAACAAAACAACAAAAACTTTGCCTTCACGGAATATAAATCCTAGTGTCAGAGGCAGCCAACATGTAAAATAAAGAAATTATAGTGCTTTAGATATTGATGATTCATATGGCAGGAGAAGGGGACGACAGAGGGTGAGATGGTTGGATGGCATCACCAACTCAATGGAGATGAGTTTGAGTTGGTGATGGACAGGGAGGCCTGGCATGCTGTGGTCTATGGGGTCGGGAAGAGTCGGACACGACTGAGCGACTGAACTGAACTGAACGAATGGCAAGACCTAAGATGGAAAAAGGAAGGGTACAAGGTCAGCGAGGGAGACTGATAGGACTTAAAATGCCCGGAAATGGTTTTTAATCAAATACTAAAAGAAGAGTAAGTTTAAAGGCCCTGAGGTTTGGAATGTTCAAGGAGCAGCAAGGAAATCAGTGTGCTTCCAGCGGAATCATTTTGCTGGGTCCTATCCAACCAGTCCATTCTGAAGGAGATCAGCCCTGGGTGTTCTTTGGAAGGAATGATGCTGAAGCTGAAACTCCAGTACTTTGGCCACCTCATGCGAAGAGTTGACTCTTTGGAAAAGACTCTGATGCTGGGAGGGTTTGGGGTCAGGAGGAAAAGGGGACGACAGAGGATGAGATGGCTGGATGGCATCACCGACTCGATGGATGTGAGTTTGAGTGAACTCCGGGAGATGGTGATGGACAGGGAGGCCTGGCGTGCTGTGATTCATGGGGTCGCAAAGAGTCGGACACGCCTGAGCAACTGAACTGAACTGATAGGCCATTTAAAGAGGAAGATATTGTTAAGACAGGAAGATACTGAAGGGTTTTGAACAGAGACTTCTTGACATGACTTACTTTAAAAGATTTACTATAGGTCCTCTGATGAGAATAATGTTAGAGAATCAAGGACAGAAGCAGAGAAAAAAGTTAGGAAAGCACTGAAATAAATGGGCAAAATGTGTTTCTTGCCATACTCCTGCTGGTAGCAATGTTGATTACAGTGGGATGCAGTGAAACTTTGGACATGTTATAAATGTAGTGTCAACAAAGTATATTAAAGACTGGATTTTAAAATGAGAAATGGAGGATGTAAGGGCAATTTTGAAGTTCTTAAATTCAGTAACTGGAGTGATGGAGTTGAGATTTAATGAGACAGGGAAGACTTTGGATAAAACAAGTTTAAAGGAAAGGTTCAAAGGTCAATTTTAAACATATTACCTTTGAGACATCAATTCGACATTTAAATGAAGTCGTCAAGCAGACATTTGGATAAACTAGCCTGGTGCATCGGAGAAGGCAGTGGCACCCGCACTCCAGTACTCTTGCCTGGAAAATCCCATGGACAGAGGAGCCTGGTAGGCTGCAGTCCATGGGGTCGCTAAGAGTTGGACATGACTGAGCGACTTCACTTCCTCTTTTCCCTTTCATGCATGGGAGAAGGAAATGGCAACCCACTCCAGTGTTCTTGCCAGGAGAATCCCAGGGACAGGGGAGCCTGGTGGGCTGCCGTCTCTGGGGTTGCACAGAGTCGGACATGACTGAAGCGACTTAGCAGCAGCAGCAGCAGCCTGATGGATAGGGGGAGGATAGATTTTATATATATAAAATATGTAATGTATACACACACACACACACACACATATATATATATATATATATATATATATATATAAAGAGAAAGAGAGACATGGAAATACAGAATAGCAAAAAATACACAGGTAGCTGCAAGTATCTCTACGTGAGACTAGCATATTCATCCCTTGCTAATTGGTACCAGGAAACACTTCCTAAGTGGAAGTTTCTTAATTGTAGCTGGCAATGGAGTGTTTTTGTTTTGCTTTTGTTTTTTTTGGCCAGGCTTCTACAGTGAGGGGTTAGCATGCAGCATCTCTCCATATCTATTTAGCCGTGGCCACACACATTCCAATAAAATCTGGACCTCATTCCTAGGAGAAAGAGGTCCTTTTCCATATTTTTTTTTTTTTTTCTATCTTGGAAGTTCTGTCTTAGCCTTAGAAACAGTGGCCTTCTTATATTCTTTAGTTCTCTTTTCCCCTTAATAGGCATATTATATTGTTATATACAATAGTGATTCCTAGTATATTTCTTCTGTTCAAATTACTATGGGTTTCTGTGTTCTGATTTGATTTTGCTAAAACAATGGTATTTAAAACCATGAACCTAAACGAAATAGATAGGGTGTGCTGTAAAAAATAAAAAACCTTCCACTGTCCAATATCTAAGGGTTGAACAGATAAGGAAGTCTCAGTACTGGGATCTGATAAAAAGGTGACAACAGAACAAAAGACCAAAAGGAGAAGGAAATCCACGTGTAGAAATTGTTTCAAGGGCAAACGAATAATCAGTTCTGTCAAACGCCACTGAAAGGACAAGCAAGATACAAACTGGGAATTAAGCGTTCCGTTTCCCCATGTGAGTCTCTGTGATCCTGACAGTAGTAATCTCCATGACTGCTTGAAGGGAACGGCAGGGATGCACAGGTTTAAGAGTGAGTACGAAGAAAGGAACTGAAGATTGGAAGTGAAGTGTTAGTCACTCAGCCGTGTCCAACTCTTTGTGACTCCATGGACTGTAGCCTGCCAGGCTCCTCTGTTCATGGAATTCTCCAGGCAAGAATAGTGGAGTGAGAAGCCACCTCCAGGGGATCTTCCCCACCCAGGATGGAATTTGTGTCTCCTGCATTGATGGGGGGGTTCTTTATCATCTGAGCCACTGGGGAAACCCCAATATAGATATAAATTGTTAGAAAGTGAAAGTATTAGTCACTCAGTCATGCCTGACTGTGCAATATACTGCAATCTACTGGAGTGGGTTGCCATGCCCTCCTCCAGGGGATCTTCCCCACCCAGGGATAGAACTCATGTTTCTTATGTCTCTCATACTGGCAGGCAGGTTCTTCACCACTAGCACCACTAGGAAAGCTGTTTTCAACTATGGGAAATTTTGTAACGAAGTGTCAAATGAATGAAAAAGCACAATCTAAAGAAGATTATTGCAATTGATATTATTTATGATAGGAAAAAATAACATGATATTTCACTACTAATGTTAGTAATCATTTTGATAGAAAAAAATTAATGATGTGTGGAGAAAGAGGCAAGCACTCTTGTTTTCCAAAATAACTTAGTTAAGTTTTGAAATCATTTGTAATGGTCATCCAACAAGTTAATGGCACATTTAGGATTAGAACTCAAGATTCAGGCCAAAGTCCTGCCTGCTACAGAAAACCCTTTGGTGAATCAGAATTCTGATGTAAAAGTGATACAAATTCAAATATATGCATAAATATATTTATATACAATGTTTGTATATAAATTTAAGTACTTAAATTATGATATAACTTTCAACTTAGAACTTCATTTTGGAAGCAATTATAAGCAGAAAATCATTTCAAAAATGATTCATGAAATTTTTTTATCATTGCTTTGGATATTGCTCATATTTGAGGATCATTCACTTTAATGCTATATAACTATGTATATTTTATGTGACCATAAAAGTGAAAATAAGTATGAATAATTTAGATGTGTATAACCAGGTATATATACATGAGTAGTAAGTAACAAAACAGCACCTACATTTAATGTGGCCTGTGTCTCCTTACTGTTATTCATAATATACTTACACATGAATTATCTCAAGGAAAGAGTCCTAGTTAGTTCAAGTGGTTTAAGAATTAAGAAAGCTACTTTAATATGTCTATTGTTTTGTTATATTTTCTATTAGTGGACATTATGAGTTAATTCTTTTCTGACTATAGCACTTCTTTCATTTCACACAAAGGCGTAATTATCAAATAGGGGGTTCCATGTTTCTCCTCCCCCTAGCCTAGCTACATAGTGAATCCACTTCTTCTTCTCTAAAGACTATTATTTTGTGTATCATGGACAAAGAATCATGGAGTTTTGAGTGTTCAAAGCCGCAATCACTACTGAACCCCTCCTGAATTCTTCTGTGTTTCTCAATACTGATATTTTCAAAATTACCACTGTGTAAGGAAATAGCCAGTAGTTCTTAGAATCAACATGAATATTGTTCTTTCAAGTCATGTGGATCTTCCAAAAGAGCCTCTTTTTCTATCTAACATACACTACCAATTAAGCCATAGGACACTGACAGAAAATAATAATAACACTGATTTCCTTAAGTCAAGAGTGTTCTGCATCCAGAGGGCATATTAAACTTTTGTTTTGCTTTTTCTTTTGAGATGATGTAAAATCCTAGATCCATTTTTATATCCTTTGTTAAATATGGTAATGCTTTATTTATTGGCAATCTGACTCATTTGATTAATATGCTGCAATAAGTACTGCATTTGCTGACAAAGTTTCTAGGCAAGAGTAGCTGATCATTTGTATTTGGCTATGTTTTTGTTTTTATCAGTCAATTTTTGCATTAATTACAAAGTATTTATACTGATTTATATACGCCAGTATCAATAGTGCTCAAAGCTCTCCTTGGATTTCTGACATCTTCCTCAGCCATGAGACAAATGAAATCATCCATCTGAAAAGCTGAGCTGTGTGGACACCAGAATGTATCCCAAATATTAGTTACTCTTCAGATTTAAAGAAGTACTCACTAACTGCATAAATATGTATAGATTGCAAATTACCTTTAATTGTCTGCATTTGATTGTGCTGTTATTTCTCTCTGAACCTTAAAGTCATGTTTATAGGCTTCCCTGGTGGCTCAGATGGTAAAGAATCTGCCTGCAATGCAGGAGACCTGGGTTCAGTCCCTGGGTTGAGAAGATCCCCTGGAAAAGGGAATGGCCAACCCACTCTGGTATTCTAGCCTGAAGAATTCCATGGACGAGGAGCCTAGTGGGCTAAGTCCATGAGATTTCAAAGAGTCAGATGTGACTGAGCGACTAACAAACATATTGTACCAGAAAATAATAGTATTTTGAGGATGTTTACGATGCATTAAATTTGTCTTCTTAAAAATCATTAAAGGCCTTACACAGAATTTACTTATGTACTAAGACATCCACTACATAATCTTTCAAACTGACATGTGTTTGTATCATATGAAAATATCCAGAAGTTTTACATGAACAGCTGGCTAGCATGAGATATACTGAAGAGCCTCTGAAACATATTATTATGTAACTTTTAGATTAAAAGATGTTTGTAAGTGTTTATGACTATCTGATAGGGGAATTGATCAGTCTAACAAGCTTAAGCAGCATTATCTTCCATGAAACGGTTATAATCTTAAAGCAAAACCATCACATAGAAATAGCAACATTAATCAAAAAACAGCTCTTCATAATAATTGGAGCTTTAATAAGTACTGAAGCAAAACAGTTGGTTAACACTGTGTATACTCTGCTGAATAAGCAAGCCTATCTTTACATTTGCTGTAATAGAGAGGATCTTTCTCACAATGATGGACTCTAATCCCTTCTGGTAGCTAAGATTTTTACCATCAAATCAGCCTTGCTTTTCTGCTGAATATTCCAATTCAATGAGTAAACACAAAAGAATGTGCTAAATGATATGCTGATCTCAAGTTTTTCTTTTTTCCTTAGATGATAAAATCATCAGACCAATGAAATTCTCACTTGTAATGCTAATTGCAAACCAGTCATATTTCCTAAATGATCAAATGGCCAAAATTTTAACTGTTGATTAGTTTGTGACAGGGACACTTTTGAATTAGAAAATTATTGGGACATAATTATTAAATACATATTGATTGGATAAAAATATGGCCCATCTATATTACTGTTTTATAGCCAACAAGTTCAACACAAATCAGCATATTCAACTATATAGAGCATGAGAGAAATTAACCATTGTATTTAACCCATTACTCATATTTTTAACTAATGTTTAAGGACTTTATACTAGTGTGTCAAGGCTTCCAAAAGTTACATGGTTAAATTATGAAAGTCTAATTCTAAATCTCTAGTACTCTCTGGATATAGCTACTCAAAATATCTCAGGTCACTTTGATATCAGCCTCTTTGCAGTTTTCTTTGATGTCCATTACTTTCCACTCCTGAGCAATTTTTTCTGTTGTCCCCTGATTACAGTAGTCTTACACCATCTTTCCAACCACAAGATATGTTCATTTTACTCCTTGTTTCTCATTGCAAAATTCACATAGTTATGAGATATTCTTCAGTCCACACAAGTCAGGAACTGATCCATATGCTTCATTTTAAGACTATCTCGGCTTTCTCAATGTAAGTTCACACTTAGAGTCTACACATGGGTGTGTCTACATGTCACTTTATTGGATAGCAAAAGAACAAGCACAGGTTAATGTTCAAATACATGAAAGATCTATAAGCAGAGTTCACCACTGCTGTTTCTTTAATAGCTACTTTGTAAAGCATGACTCTCTGATAATCTGAGTTCAAGCTTATTATGTTGGAAAGCTGTCATGCTGTGAAATATTGACCAGGATGATTCTCTTCTGCCAAACATAAGCCAGCATTATTCATATATTTGTAAAATACTGAGAAGTAATAATGAGAGTAATACATTAATCTAAATTAGAGCACATATTTTTTCATGACAATAGAAATGCAAATATGATCCTAATTAATTAATATGCTAATAGAATATCAACTTAGGTCTAGCTTAGGCTAATGTATATGCAATATCTTTACATCCTGTTCCCCAATAAATAAGTATGATTCCTGAGGGTAGAAACAAAGTCTAATCTATATTCTGTAACATTTTCATAGAAAATGTGCTGTTCAATAAAGATATGTTTGTACTAATGTACCTGTGATGTTGCTTAAGTATATTAAAATTACAGAATTTATTATCAGGTCGAGGGGAAAATGGCTGGAAAAACACCCTTGATTGTTTTAGGCATAAGGGTCATCAGGCAACTTTGTAATCAATTGTGAACCTAGTCATTAATTTACTTAGGTTAGTCAAATAATATCAGAAAATTGAGATTCTAAAGATAATGTACTAGGAGTTTCAATGTCCTATTCTTTCTACTTGTGTGTATGAAAGAAATTATCTACAATAAAAATTTTAAGTGAAAAAGAAGGAAATGCCATTCTTCTGTTATAAAGACTAGACATGCCTTAAAAAAAAAAAAAAAGCCTTTTGGCACAATATAGATTTTTTATGTGTTTTAGGGAAAAACTAATATTTTTTTCATTAAAATATTTTTTAATGAAATCTGTCTGATTTTCATTCTGTCAAACCTTTTCACACAAGGACACACCAGCATATTCCCTGAAAATACCTAGAAATACATATCTTTTTACTGTGGCTGATTGGATCTAATTAGAATACCTATTATCCTGGCAATTCCTAAATAGAAATGTGATATGAGCTCTGAGGCATATTAAGAAAATGACTCCCTAGTAATATAATTCTGTGCCAGGTTACCAGTTACCAGAGAAAGTAGCAAAGATGCAAATGTGGTAAATAAATCCTGGCAAGGCATTTACCAAAGTGAAGAAATCTTAAGATTTTATTTTTTAATGTTATCTATAATATAATGACACCACAGTGCTTTTCAAGGCAAAAACAATTGGACTAACGACAAAGAAAAATATGCTATTTGAGCATGACAACCAATTTAACAAGGAGGGGAAATCCTCTTCTATTTGGAGGAATTCTAATTTTCTCATATTAAATAGTTACTATCTACTCTGATGAAGAATTCAATTTCAAGCACAAGAGGAATAAAACATCAGTCTTGATAATAGATTTCAATCGGCAATGGAAGACAAAAATAGATGCATGTATAAAATACATTAATTTTACTGTTCACATAATATCATAATATGTTTTTAATGTACTTTGACAAACTGGAAACAACCAACATTAACAGAAAATAACAAATGTGGTTAGTCTTGAGTCCAGTTGTTAATTTACAAGTAGTGATTTTTGTACTTCTTGTCATGCATGGATTTATAATGAAATAATAGCAAAATAAATTAATCTGAAAAAAAAGTAAAGAGTGGGCCCCGTAGTTGAATTTATCAGCACTCCAGAACCTAAAAGAAATAAATGGGAAACAACAAGAAATCCACTTTATATATATTCAATTACTTGCACAAAAGAATTCAATTGAATACGTGGAAAAGTTGCCAGAGCCCTGGGAAAATGTATTCTATTTAAGCTGTCAATAGCAAACCCCATCAGCTTAATGGACCTGATGTTCAGTTTCCAAGTGGATTGAATGACATTGATAACTCCATTCACAAGGAATGGTCAATGTAAAATATTATTTTCTTAATATAAAGGGGCATAAAACTGATAATTAAATAAACTTTTAACAATGAAAATGTCACAGATATAGAAGCGCTATGAATCATTCATACTTGACTTGAAGTAAAAGGTGGAAAATAGTAGACTCATTTATAGACTTTCCTTTGCCTAGTTTAGAAGCATTTTATCTATTTAAGTTGTAACCATAGTGATTTTATTTTGTCCTTAAATGCTACAGAAATTGAATAAATGATAGAGTCATGATCAAATGATGAGACATCATGAATAAAACTAGAGTACACTTCTCACTGAGTGAGAGTATCATTTCCAGAGATGCCAGGGGTGTTGGGGAGTAACAGTAGTTTGTGAAGCACTCCACCTTATTTCCATTTTTCATTTACTCAAGCAACCAATATTAACCACTTGTTTACTAAATGCCAGCAATAGTTAGGTTCTATATATAAAATCATTTGATAAATTATCCTTTAGACAGTTTAGTCATTTAGAGTACATGTTGAAAGTAGTTATGAATACTTTGGGGGAAAGCAGAGGTTTGGTTGGGCTCAGTGGTAAAGAATCCACCTGTCAATATAGGAGACTCAAGTTTGATCCCTGGGTTGGGAAGATTCCCTGGAGGAGGGAATGGCAACCCACTCCAATATTCTCACCCGGAGAATACCATGGACAGAGGAGCCTGGCAGCCTATATAGTCCATAGGGTTGCAAAGAGTCAGACACAACTAAGCAACTAAACAACAGCAACAACAGAATTTTGCTTAAAGTTTCTTAATAATTTTGGACAAGATTGTTTCTAAAATACAATTCTATCAATACTAACGTGGCAATGACATGATTCATGTGTCATTCATCTCTTATTCATGAATGCTTGTTAGTGCTTAGATGTTTAAACATTTAACTGAATATTTTGCAAAGAGGGGACAGGTATTACAACAGGAAGTTCTAAATATGAGCTCAGTCCTCTGCGTAGAGGAGGCACTGTTAAGTCATCTGTCAACCAAAATAACATTTTAAATAAATCTAACAGAACAACTTCAGGTTTCCAGAGCTATGAAGTGTTATGCAAGTGTTAGCTATAACTTGGAAGAAGCCACTTTAGTTGATTTACATCATCATCCTTCTCCTGAAGAGAATGGGGGGATAATTTTACTCTGCTGCTTCCTGACTCTATGACTTTTAGTTATTTTCTTAATGACTTAATTCCCTAAATTAAAGTAGAATTTTTTCATCAAAGAAAATTAGAGTACTAAAGTGAAAAGGCTGACCCATAGATGGTATTCAAAATATTTTAGGGTTTTTTCCTCACATTTTTACAACTGCCCCAAATTGTAATGCCTTGTAAAACCTTCACATTCCCTAGGGATGGGTAGCAAGAGGAGAGAGTATTTGCTTTAGATTAGATCTGGCCTTTGTGGAATTGCTACATTCTCTATAGTTGATGCTTTCAAATTGTGGTGCTTGAGAAAACTCTTGAGCATCCCTTGGACAGCAAGGATATCAAACCAGTCAATTCTAAAGGAAATCAATGCTAAATATTCACTGGAAGGACTGATGCTGAAGCTGAAGCTCCAATACTTTGGCCACATGATGCTAAGAGCTGACTCATTGGAAAAGACCCTGATGCTGCCAAAGACTGAAGGCAGGAGAAGAGGGCAGCAGAGGATGAGACAGTTGATGGCATCACTGACTCAATGGACTGAGCAAGCTCTGGGAGATGGTGAAGGACAGGGAAGTGTGGCATGTGGCAGTCCATGGGGTCACAAAGAGTCAGACACGACTTAGTGACTGAACAACAGCAACTACCTATAGTCAGCAAATGGAATGTGACTTTAGACTTAGACCGAGGCCATAAGGAGAAGCCACTGGAGTAGAATTCTGATGGTTTTGAATGATACATCTAAAATAGCTTCATGTACTTAATAGCTTTCCACCCCTCCCCTCCCAACTATATTTCAGAGAAGAGAAACTTACCAACTCCTAGCCATTTCCCTTCTTGCTTCTCTCTCTATAGTCTCTTCCAATTCAGCTAGGAATAAGTGGTTCTCCTCAAATTAAAGCTAGTTCTTCCACTTTGATTCCCTCTTTCCCCTTATATTTTTTCTTTCTTTAGTGGATTTGGCCCAAGATTAAGAAACATTCTGAAATCTATACCATTTCTCATAGTCCCAAAAATACATTAATCAACTTCTTGGGTCCCACACCAAAGACTGTTCAACAAATTTCCATGTCAGATTCATATTCCAGCTTCCTGAAAAAGCTGCTTGAACATACAGCCTGGTACCATTCCATCACCACCATTCACTCCTAAACTTACCCTACTATGGCTTCTTCCTCCCACCCATGTACCAAAATTGTTTTAGAGAAGATCACCCATAACCTCAAGTTTGCTAAATCAAACGCATGCTAAATCAAATGGATGCTAAGTCTAACAGAGAGTTTTCTTTCCCCATCCTTCCTATCTCTCAGCATTGGTGAAACATAACTGAACTTTTACTCCTTGAAACACTTCTCCCTGGCTGCCATTACACAAAATGTCCTAGTGTTCTTTTACATATATGAGTTTTCTTACATTTTATACTTGAATTAATCTCTTTTACTGTATCATTAATTATTGGAATTAGTACATGGCTCTGCAACTCCTAATCTTCATACCTTCTCCCTAAATAACACCCATCATCTTATTGCCTTCAATACCACATATTTGCTAATGACCCCTTCAAAGTCAAAGTGTTAGTCACTCAATCAGGTTCAACCCTTTGCAACCCCACAGGCTATAAGCTGCCAGGCTCCTCTGGCCATGGGATTCTCCAGGAAACAGTAATGGAATGGGTTGCCATTCCCTTTTCCAAGGGATCTTCCTGAACCAGCGATTGAACCTAGGTCTCCCACATTGTAGGCAGGTTAACTTCTAACTTATTCATGAATATCCATTCTGATCTACAAAATCATATAGGCAACCACTCTGTGAATGATCTCTACACCATCTTCCCTGGTTGTGATAGAATGTTGTGTTTTTGTTGTTTTTTTTGTCGAGTCACTAAGTCAGTCCAATTCTTTGTGACCCTATAGACTACAGCACACCAGACTTCCATGTCCTTCACCATTTCCAGGAGTTTGTTCAAATTCACATCCACTGAGTCAGTGATGCCATCTAACCACTTCATCCTTCACTGCCCCCTTCTCCTTTTGCCTTCAATCTTTCCCAGCATCAGGGTCAGTTGGCCCTTCTCTAAAGCATGGATTAAAATTCCCCCTTTCCTCCACCTTTCACACAAGCACGGATGTATCATTATAAGTAACTCTTCATCACAATCATAAATAAGATCCATTTAATGGATCCATAATAAAGATCCATTTCTCTGTGCTCAAATCTGACCTCTCCATGGTCAGTCCAAATTCTTGGGCCTCAGCACTAACCAGAGTTCTAGGATCTTACTTGATCACACACGTGGCTCTTCTGGAACTTCTTAAATGCACCCTCTTTGTAACAGGCAGTCCTTGAAACATTATTAACTGAGAGAGTATTAAGATTTTTCCTAGTTTAGAATATGTTTGCTTAGCCAGGATCAAGAGAACCCACATGTTCTATGATTCCTATCGGTTAGGCATTCTGAAAGTACTAAAGTATCCAGGAAAAAAAGCTTGAGTTGATCTCCTGTCTGCTTGATGTACATTTTAACACTATTCTTCTTCACAATTTCTACTCAAACCAGCTACATAAGACTTCTAATGAAGGGACATGAAGATATCAAACTTTCTTGGATAGTACGCTAAGCTTTCAAAGTGAAGTCATGTTTTTAAAGTGCAAGTTAATTCTAAGTTAGCTTATGCTTTTTATCCCTAGAGTGGGATAAGTAAGTGTGCAATTGACTTTAATTTAATATTCATGGTATATTACAGCTGCCAGAGAATATAAGAATTTTTTTTTAAGAAAGAAAGCTCACACTGCACCTAAACTTACCTATATAATTATTGTCAGAGTTGCAAGGACATTCTTGAATACTGAAGAGTATGTATATAAGAAACAGCTCTTTAAACACAGCTTTTAAATGACATTTTAGGAATCAGTGAACTAAAATGGACTGGAATGGGTATATTTAACTCAGATGACCATTATATCTACTACTGTTGGCAAGAATCCCATAGAAGAAATGGAGTAGCCATCATTGTCAACAAAAGAGTCCGAAATGCAGTACTTGGATGCAGTCTCAAAAAAGACGGAATGATCTGTTTGTTTCCAAGCAAACCTTTCAATATCACGGTGATCCAAGTCTATGCCCTAACCAATAATGCTGAAGAAGCTGAAGTTGAATGGTTCTGTGAAGACCTACAAGACCTTCTAGAACTAACATGCAAAAAAGATGTCCTTTTCATTATAGGGCATTGGAATGCAAAAGTAGGAACTCAAGAAACACTTAGAGTAAGAGGCAAATTTGGCCTTGGAGTACAGAATGAAGCAAGGCAAAGGCTAATAGAGTTTTGTCAAGAGAACACACTGGTCATAGCAAACACCCTGTTCCAACAACACAAGAGAAGACTCTACACATGGACATCACCAGATGATCAACACCAAAATCAGGTTGATTATATTCTTTGCAGCCAAAGATGGAGAAGCTCTATACAGTCAGCAAAAACAAGACTGGGAGCTAACTGTGGCTCAGATCATAAACTCCTTACTGCCAAATTCAGACTGAAATTGAAGAAAGTAGGGAAAACCACTAGATCATTCAGGTATGACCTAAATCAAATCCCTTATGATTATACAGTGGAAGTGAGAAATAGATTTAAGGGACTATAGATCTGATAGAGTGCCTGATGAACTATGTTTGGAGATTCGTGACATTGTACAGGAGACAGGAATCAAGACCATCCCCAAGAAAAAGAAATGCAAAAAAGTAAAATGGCTGTCTGAGGAGGCCTTACAAATAGCTGTGAAAAGAAGAGAAGCAAAGGAGAAAAGGAAAGATATAAAATCTGAATGCAGAGTTCCAAATAATGGTAAGGAGAGATAAGAAAGCCTTCCTCAGTGATCAGTGCAAAGAAATAGGGAAACAATACAATGGGAGACTAGAGATCTCTTCAAGAAAATTAGAGATACCAAGGGAACATTTCAAGCAAAGATGGGCTTGATAAAGGACAGAAATGGTATGGACCTAACAGAAGCAGAAGATATTAAGAAGAGGTGGCAAGAATATGCAGAACTATACAAAAAAGATCTTCATGACCCAGATAATCAAGATGGTGTGACCACTCACCTAGAGCCAGACATCCTGGAAAGTGAAGTTGAGTGGGTCTTAGGAAGCATCATACGAACAAAGCTAGTGGAGGTGATGGAATTCCAGTTGAGTTATTCCAAATCCAATAAGGTGATGCTGTGAAAGTGCTGCACTCGATAGGCCAGCAAATTTGGAAAACTCAGCAGTGGCCACAGGACCGGAAAAGGTCAGTTTTCATTCCAATCCCAAAGAAACGCAATGCCAAAGAATGCTCAAACTACCACACAGTTGCATTCATCTCACACAATACAAATGCTCAAAATTCTCCAAGCCAGGCTTCAACAATATGTGAACTGTGAACTTCCATTTGTTCAAGCTGGATTTAGAAATGGCAGAGGAACCAGAAATCAAATTGCCAACATTCATTGGATCATCAAAAAAGCACGAGAGTTGAAGAAAAACATCTATTTCTGCTTTATTGACTATGCTAAAGCCTTTGACTGTGTGGATGACAACAAACTGTGGAAAATTCTGAAAGAGATGGGAATACCAGACCGTGTGACCTGCGTCTTCAGAAATCTGCATGCAGGTCAGGAAGCAACAGTTAGAACATGGACTGGTTCCAAGTTGGGAAAGTAGTATGTCAAGGCTGTATATCATCACCCTCCTTATTTATATGCAAAGTACATCATGGGAAATGCTGGGCTGGATGAAGCACAAACTGAAATCAAGATTTCCACAAGAAATATCAATAACCTCAGATATGCAGATTACACCACCTTTATGACAGAAGGCGAAGAAGAACTAAAGAGCCTCTTGATGAGAGTGAAAGGGGAGAATGAAAAAGTTGGCTTAAAACTCAACATTCAGAAAACTAAGATCATGGCATCTGGTCCCATCGCTTCATGTCACATAGATGGGGAAACAGTGGAAACAATGACAGTCTTTATTTTAGGGGGCTCCAAAATCACTGCAGATGGTGACTGCAGCCATGAAATTAAAAGACTCTTACTCCTTGGGAAGTAAGGACAGCATAGGAAGTAAGGACAACCTAGACAGCATATTAAAAAGCAGAGACATTACTTTGCCAACAAGGGTCCATCTAGTCAAGGCTGCTTTCTCCAGTGGTAATGTGGATTGTGAGAGTTGGACTATAAAGAAAGCTGAGTGCCAAATAATAGATGATTTTGAACTGTGGTTTTGGAGAAGACTCTTGAGAGTCCCTTGGACTGCAGGGAGATTCAACCAGTTCCTCCTTTAGGACTTGAATTTTCATTGGAAGGACTGATGCTGAAGCTGAAACTCCAATACTTTAGCCACCTGATGTGAAGAGCTGATGCATTTGAAAAGATCCTGATGCTGGGAAAGATTGAAGGAGAAGGAGAAGGGGATAACAGAGGTTGGGATGGTTGGACGGCATCACTGACTCAATGGACCTGAGTTTGAGTAAACTCCAAGATTTGGTGATGAACAGGGAAGACTGGCATGCTGCAGTCCATGAGGTGGCAAAGAGTTGGATACAACTCAGTAACTGAACTAAACTGAACTGAAACACAACTTTAAAAGGCAGCACCCACGACAAACTTTCAAAAGCAGATATGTGCTATGGAGACCTCAAACAGGACTTTTTCTGTACATCCTGATCTACTTGTTACAAAAGTAATACTGCAGTGTCTCCTAACATGTATTTTCATCTGGAATATTACCACCCATATCTTGGCTGACTCCTCCCAGTTCAAACATCGCTCCTCAGAGGGGAACTTCCCTCACAAATTACTTAGGCATAAACTGCCCCCTTAACCCCTTATTGTATTTATCAATGTATGATATTACCTTTTCTATTCATTTCTAGTTTTCTTTCTCTATCCATCATAGAGGCACACACAAATATAAGCTCCAGAAGAATATGGACATTGTCCACACTCATCACTATCACAGTGACAGCCATTCCCTACCCATTCCCTACACATGCCTATAGCACTATACGACAAGGAACTACTTAACTCTTTCTAAAAGTCAGTGTCGCTATCAAAAGAGTGAGTCTAAATCGTACTCTACAAGATTATTAGATACTAAATGAAAGTAAAATGTGTGAAATGGCTTTATATCATTTACATATAAGTTTAAGCTGCAAATGCACATTGATCTTATAGTAAGGTATACAATGAAACCCTCAGTATGCATTGAAAGGACTGATGCTGAACCTGAAGCTTCAATACTTTGACCACCTGATGTGAGGAACTGACTCATTGGAAAAGACCTTGATGCTGTGAAAGATTGAAGGCAGGAGGAGAAGGGGATGACAAAGGAAAAGATGTTTGGATGGCATCACTGACTCAATGGACATGAGTTTGATCAAATTCTGGGAGATGGTGAAGGACAGGGAAGCCTGGTGTGCTGCAGTCCATGGGGTCACAAAGAGTCAGACACAACTGACCAACTGAACAACAGCAACAACAATATGAAACTTAAACAGATGTTGCTTTTACTAAGTTGTACCTAGAACCAGTGTGAAACTGTCTGGCTAACACTTCTGAGTTCTTGGCTCACAGAATACAATTTAAAGACTATATTATGAACTTCAGAATATTTTTCTTTTATTTTATTTTTTTTTATACATCAGTGTCTCTTTTGCTGTCCCGTACACAGGATTATTGTTACCATCTTTCTAAATTCCATATATATGCGTTAGTATACTGTATTGGTGTTTTTCTTTCTGGCTTACTTCACTCTGTATAATAGGCTCCAGTTTCATCCACCTCGTTAGAACTGATTCAAATGTATTCTTTTTAATGGCTGAGTAATACTCTATTGTGTATATGTACCACAGCTGTTTTATCCATTCATCTGCTGATGGACATCTAGGTTGCTTCCATGTCCTGGGTATTATAAACAGTGCTGAGATGAACACTGGGGTACACGTGTCTCTTTCCCTTCTGGTTTCCTCAGTGTGTATGCCCAGCAGTGGGATTGCTGGATCATAAGGCAGTTCTATTTCCAGTTTTTAAAGGAATCTCCACACTGTTCTCCATAGTGGCTGTACTAGTTTGCATTCCCACCAACAGTGTAAGAGGGTTCCCTTTTCTCCACACCCTCTCCAGCATGTATTGCTTGTAGACTTTTGGATCGCAGCCATTCTGACTGGTGTGAAATGGTACCTCATAGTGGTTTTGATTTGCATTTCTCTGATAATGAGTGATGTTGAGCATCTTTTCATGTGTTTGTTATCCATCTGTATGTCTTCTTTGGAGAAATGTCTATTTAGTTCTTTGGCCCATTTTTTGATTGGGTCATTTATTTTTCTGGAGTTGAGCTGTAGGAGTTGCTTGTATATTTTTGAGATTAGTTGTTTGTCAGTTGCTTCATTTGCTATTATTTTCTCCCATTCTGAAGGCTGCCTTTTCACCTTGCTAATAGTTTCCTTTGTTGTGCAGAAGCTTTTAAGTTTAATTAGGTCCCATTTGTTATTTTTTCTATATGGGTTGTCCTATGTCTCAAGTTCTCATCCATTCCTTCCCGTTAATCTGCTAACTCAAACACTGCTGTTAAATAAATGATGAATTAGTGTTGCATCTTGCTGTGGAAAGTTCTATTGGCTCCTTTTATAGAAAGGATTTGACACTTAAAATGACATTTCTTCTTCAATCAAGTCTAATACTTGAATATCAATTAGCAAAAGAACTATGACTTTGATGCCAACTTCATTTCATTTAATTTTTAACCTAAAAATTCAGAGAAAAAACAAGAACATATATGAGATTTTTCTTTTGATCTTTGCATTGACAGCAACTTCATTTTTCTCAATAATAAAACAAGTTGGTTGAGATCATTGAAAAACAAGTAAGAAGAACAAAAACACAAAAGAATAGGTTCATGATGGCACATTTTGCTCTTATGACTTTTAGCCCAAAGACCCCAAGCATGCTTTGCAAATGTTCTATTTACTATCCAATAAGATTTTAGAGATTGTAGCTTGTGTGTGTTCAGTCGTGTCTGACTCTTTGAGACCCCATGTACAATAGCCTGCCAGGCCCCTCTGACCATGGGATTCTCCAGACAAGAATATTGGAGTGGGTTGTCATTTCCTTCCCCAGGGCATCTTTCCAACCCAGGATCACCCCCATCTCCTGCATTGGCAGGCGGATTCTTTACCACTAAACCACCTGGGAAGCCTTGGTGATTTCAGTCATCAGCAAATGAGCAATTGTCCAAGCTCTGGTCTTATAAATTTAGATATCTAGATTTGAGTAACAAATCAAATTTTCAATTCATACTGAAAATGAAAAGAGGAATCAGTGTTCCTGTTACACCATCCTAAGGTATTTAGTCACATATACTCATTTTTAGAAGAAAAATTCACTTATAATGTTGAGGCTACCATTCAATCCTATTCATTGTCTCCATTTTTAATGATGATAAATCACTTGATCCTGACTGAAAATCCTCAATTAATTTCAATAGCAATTGAATATGTATTTAATACCAAATCAAGGGGGATGGATTCTGTTCTCTTTTCACAGCATCCTCTGCTATCCTAGGAATCATTTTCCCCAGAGACATCACCTAGTTAGACTGAAACAATTGTTGTGGATGATTGCTTCGTATCAAATTCATTGTTAACTACTAATCAGAAAACCCTAATTAGATGTGCTATTTTCTTATTCCTCAATTTTTGAAACTAGAGGTTTAAAAAGAATTCCTCCTCACTTGTTTCAATTATCGAGTCTGTCTTTTAGTGTTGATGTAAAATTTGGGTGTTGATTTCCCCGACATTTCAAACTAAAAATTTCAGGTGGAAAAAAAAAACTATTAGAAACTTAGTTATTTGTAATAAAATTATGCTAGCTCTTCTTGACTAGATTGCTTTAGAACTAAAGCTTTGAAACCTGTCACAGGTCTTAAAAAATAAAATTGCTTGAGTAGCCGAGGAGAACTGTATTAAAATGCAAATTTCCAGCTGTTAATATTTCTTCAAAAACCAATAATCCCTCAAGGCCACCAATATGTCATAATTCTTAATGGAAAAATATCCCTTAGGCAGAATGGCCTTTCTAAGTTGACTTTTGATTAAACTTAAAATATTATATGGTAACAAAAAAATTAAAATAAGAAGAAACATAAATATAGGACCCTACCAAAAAGTCATCCAGCATGCAACTAAAAGAAAGGGAGGGAGAGACCCATCTTATATCACTAATTCATGAAAAATACACCCTGCTTGAAAATTAGCCATAATAATTGGTGATATAAAATATATGGTTCTTTTAAAACCACTCAATAATTGCAAATCTGTCTTGGTTTAGTGTAAGAAAGGGTGTTTCATTTTGAAAGAGACAAAATATTTTTAGCAACTTACACTCATTGGACCGAATGACAAAAATTAGACTTCAGAATTAAATACCCCTACAATTTTTGTAAGATTTCTATAGGTATTACAATGCAGAGTAGTGGAGTTTTGTGGTGAGTTTATTCTATTGTATGATACTTTTGAAATTTGTAACAAATGAGACCCAGTGATTCTATGTTTAATTAATATATTTATGAAATTTTTGAATGTTCAGAGAAGTTGGAGGATTGTACATTATACATCTATATATCCCCTACCTAGATTTCACAAGTAACATTTTTTGTTTGCCTGGTTGCATATATAAGAATTTGTACATTATAATGAGAGATTTTTACTCCAGAATGATTGATCCAGCATTGGTAAAAGTGTAGCCAATTCACTAGCTAATTAACTGAGTGATTAAAAATCAAAAGATTCTCGTTGAAATAAAATTTTCTAAAATTCACATTTTAAGTATCTATATAAGAATAATATCCACATAAGTTTAGGGTCAGTTCAAGTCAGTTAAGTCACTCAGTCTTGTCTAAATCTTTGCGACATCATGAACAGCAGCATGCCAGGTTTCCCTGTCCATAATTAACTCCCAGAGCTTGCTTAAACTCCTGTCCATCAAGTCAGTGATACCACTCAATGATTGCATCCTCTGTCATCACCTTCTCCTCCTGCCTCCAATCTTTCCCAGCATCAGAGTCTTTTCAAATGAGTCAGTTCTTCGCATCATGTGGCCAAAATATTGGAGTTTCAGCTTCACAACCATTCCTTCCAATGGCTATTCAGGACTGATCTCCTTTAGGATGGACTGGTTGAATCTCCTTGCTGTCCAAGGGAATCCCAAGACTCTTCTCCAACACCATAGTTCAAAAGCATCAGTTCTTTGGTGCTCAACTTTCTTTGTAGTCCAACTCTCACATCCATACATGACAACTGAAAAACGTCAGCTTTGGCTAGATAGACGTTTGTTGGCAAAGCAGTGTCTCTGCTTTTTAATATGCTATCTAGGTTGGTCATAACTTTTTTTCCAAGAAGTAAGAGTCTTTTAATTTCATGGCTGCAGTCACCAACTGCAGTAATTTTGGAGCCCCTCCAAAATAACATCTCTCACTGTTTCCACTGTTTCCCCATCTATTTGCCATGAAGTGATGGAACTGATGCCATGATCTTTGTTTTCTGAATGTTGATTTTAAGCCAACATTTTCACTCTCCTCTTTCACTTTCATCAAGAGGCTCTTTAGTTCTTCGCTTTCTGCCATGAGAGTGGTGTCATCTGCATATCTGAGGTTATTGATATTTCTTACGGAAATCTTGATTCCAGCTTATGCTTCATCCAGCCCAACATTTCACATAATGTTCTCTGCAAATAAGTTAAATAATCATGGTGACAATATGCAGCCTTGATGTACTCCTTTCCCTACTTGGAACCAGTCTGTTGTTCCATGTCTGGTTCTAACTGTTGCTTCCTGTCCTGCATACAGATTTCTCAGGACACAGGTAAGGTGGTCTGCTAGTCCAATCTCTAAGAATTTCCCATGATTTGTTGTGATCCACACAGTCAAAGGCTTTGGCATAGTCAATAAAGCAGAAATAGATGTTTTTCTGGAACTCTCATTTTTTTTGATGATCCAATGGATGTTGGCAATTTGATCTCTGGTTCCTCTGCCTTTTCTAAATCCAGCTTGAACATCTGGAAGTTCACAGTTCATGTACTGTTGAAGCCTGGCTTGGAGAATTTTGAGCATTACTTTGCTAATGTGTGAGATGAGTGCAAGTGTGAGGTAGTTTGACCATTCTTTGGCATTGCCTTTCTTTGAGATTGGAATGAAAACGGACCTTTTCCAGTCCTGTGGCCATTCCTGAGTTTCCAAATTTGTTCGCATATTGAGTGCGGCACTTTGACAGCATCATCTTTTTGGATTTGAAATAGCTCAATGGAATTCCATCATCTCCACTAGCTTTGTTCATAGTGATGCTTCCTGAGGCCCACTTGGCTTCACATTCCAGGATGTAGGCTCTACTTGAGTGATCACACAATCATGGTTATCTGGATCAAGAAGATCTTTTTTGTATAGTTCTTCTGTGTATTCTTGCCACCTCTTCTTAATATTCTGCTTCTGTTAGGTCCATACCATTTCTGTCCTTTATTGTGCCCATCTTTGCATGAAAAGTCCCCTTAGTATCTCTTATTTTCTTGAAGAGATCTCTAGTCTTTCCCATTCTATTGTTGTCCTCTATTTCTTTGCACTGGTCACTAAGGAAGGCTTTCTTATCTCTCCCTGCTATTTTTTGGAATTCTGCATTCAAATGGGTATATCTTTCTTTTTCTCCTTTGCCTTTAGCTTCTCTTCCTTTCTCAGCTATTTGTAAGGCCACATCAGACAACCATTTTGCCTCTTTGCATTTCTTTTTCTTGGGGATTGTCTTGATCACTGCCTTCTGTACAATGTCATGAACCTCATTCATAGTTCTTCAAGCACTCTGTCTATCAGATCTAATCCCTTGAATGTTTGTTACTTCCACTATATAATTATAAGGGATCTGATTTAGGTCAGTGTCACAGACCCTGAAGCTGGCCACCACTGACCCACACCTCCACCAGAAACTCCTGGACACTTGGCAAGTCTGGGTCAGTCCCTTGTGAGGTCACTGCTCCTTTCTCCTGGGTCCTGATGGGCACAAGGTTTTGTTCATGCCCTCCATGAGTCTGTTTCCCCAGCCCTGTGTAAGCTCTGGTGGCTCCACGGCAGAGTTAATGGTGACCTCTCCAAGAGGGCTTATGCCATACCCAGGTCTGCAGTACCCAGAGCCCCTCCACCTGTGGCAGGCCATTGATGACCCGTACCTCTGCAGGAGACACTCAAAGACAGGTCTGGCTTAGTCTCTGTGGGGCCTCCTGGTGCACACAAGATTCTGTTTGAGCCTCAGAGCATCTCTGGAGGGTATGGGGTTTGATTCTAAACATGATTTCATTCCTCCTACCATCTTGCTGGGTCTTCCCCTTTTCCCTTGGATGTGGTGTACCTTTTTTTGGTAGGATCCAACATTTTCCCATAAATGGTTGTTCAGCAGCAACAGACATTTAGGGTAATTCAGTCAAATCTGTGATTTAAATGTGTTGCAAATCTATTAAAATAATAACACAAGTAAAGCAAATAAATAGCTGGAACACTCTTTGAAACATCTTTGAATTTCTCCTACTCTACACTAGATCAAGGATTTTCTTTGATTTTTAATATCATTGAGAAATTAAGTAGTCCAATTTATTATCTTCAATCCACCAGATGTAAATACCTTTAAATTTTTCCTGTCATCCAAACTGCTTTCTGTCACATCAACTGTCATTACTTTACTCCAAGGTGTTATTTGCCTATCAACTAACAGCAACAAGGGGAACTGGTTATAAATGCACACATGCTTGTTTGTGTATGCTGATCAATGAAAACTCACACATCTACCATGTGCTAGACAACCTCACAGGTGCAGCTGAATATAAGTGGTCTGAGATTGTTATGACCAACCAGGATAGCATATTAAAAAAGCAGAGATATTACTTTGCCAACAAAGGTCCGTCTAGTCAAGGCTATGGTTTTTCCAGTGATTGTGTATGGATGTGAGAGTTGGACTGTGAAGAAAGCCGAGCGCTGAAGAATTGATGCTTTTGAACTGTGGTGTTGGAGAAGACTCTTGAGAGTCCCTTGGACTGTAAGGAGATCCAACCAATCCATCCTAAAGGAGATCAGTCCTGGGTGTTCATTGGAAGGACTGATGCTGGGGCTGAAACTCCAATACTTTGGCCACCTCATGCGAAGAGTTGACTCATTGGAAAAGACCCTGATGCTGGGAGGGGTTGGGGGCAGGAGGAGAAGGGGATGACAGAGGATGAGATGGCTGGATGGCATCACTGACTCGATGGACATGAGTTTGAGTAAACTCCGGGAGTTGGTGACGGACAGGGAGACCTGGCATGCTGCAGTTCATGGGGTTGCAAAGAGTCGACACGACTGAGTTATTGAACTGAACTGAGATTGCAAATAAATGACAAGTTATGATGTAACAAGTAATGTTTTAGATCTGAAAAACTGTGCTTAATAAGGCACAAATGGTGTTTACAGTTCAAAAAAAGCTATCTGTAAAGCATAGCTCTTTGAGTCAGTTCTAAAGAGGTGGATAAACCCAGAGCCTATAATACAGAGTGAAGTAAGTCAGAAAGGGAAAAACAAACATCATAGATTAATGCACATATATGAACCTAGAAAGATGGTACTGGTGAACCTACTTGCAGACATAAAGAACGGACGTATGGACACGGGCAGAGGGTGAGGAGGGGAGGGTGGCACAAATGCAGAAAGTAGCATGGAAGTGTATACACTACCATATGTAAAATAGATAGCCAATGGAAACTTGCCATGTGACTCAGAGAACTCAAACCGAGCCTCTGTAACCACCTAGAGGGGTGGAAAAGGGTGGGAGACGGGAGGGAGGTTGAAGGAAGGGATATATGTATACCTATGGCTAATTCATGTTGATAGATAGCAGAAATGAAACCAGTATGGTAAAGCAATTATCCTTCAACTAAAAACAAAGGAAAAAATATAACTGCCATAAACTATTTTTTCAGCACACATATTGCCACTTGTGAAGATAAACCACATGGTAACCCACAAAATAAGTCTCAAAAAATGTCAAACCTGTTCAGGTCAGTTCAGTCGCTCAGTCGTGTCCGACTCTTTGCGACCCCATGATTCGAAGCACACCAGGCCTCCCTGTCAATCAACAACTCCCAGAGTTTACCCAAACTCATGTCCATGGAGTCCATGATGCCATCCAGTCATCTCATCCTCTGTCATCCCCTTCTCCTCCTGCCCCCAATCCCTCTCAGCATCAGGGTTTTTTCCAGTGAGTCAAATCTTCACATGAGGTAGCCAAAGTATTGGAGTTTCAGCTTCAGCATCAGTCCTACCAATGAACACCCAGGACTGATCTGTTTTAGGACGGATCTCCTTGCAGTCCAAGGGATTCTCAGAAGTCTAATCCAACACCACAGTTCAAAAGCATCAACTCTTTGGCACTCAATTTTTTTATAGTCCCACTCTCACATCCACACATGACCACTGGAAAAACCATAGCTTTGACTAGATGGACTTTTGTAGACAAAGTAATGTCTCTGCTTTTCAATATGCTATCTAAGTTGGTCATAACTTTCTTTCTAAGAAGTAAGTGTCTTAATTTCATGGCTGCAATCACCATCTGCAGTGATTTTGGAGTCCCCCAAAATAAAGTCTGACACTGTTTCCACTGTTTCCTCATCTATTTCCCATGAAGTGATGGGACCAGATGCCATGATCTTAGTTTTCTGGATGTTGAGTTTTTGTTTTTGTTTTTGTTTAAATTTTATTTTATTTTTAAATGTTACATAATTGTATTAGTTTTGCCAAATATCGAAATGAATCCACCACAGGTATACCCGTGTTCCCCATCCTGAACCCTCCACCCTCCTCCCTCCCCTGCCCTCCCTCTGGGTCGTCCCAGTGCATCAGCCCCAAGCATCCAGCACCGTGCATCGAACCTGGACTGGCGAATCGTGTCAAACATGATATTATACTTGTTTCAATGCTATTTTCCCAAATCTCCCCACCCTCTCCCTCTCCCACAGAGTCCATAAGACTGATCTATACATCAGTGTCTCTTTTGCTGTTTACAGGCCAATATCACTGATGAACATAGATGCAAAAATCCTTAACAAAATTCTAGCAATCAGAATCCAACAACACATTAAAAAGACCATACACCATGACCAAGTGGGCTTTATCCCAGGGATGCAAGGATTCTTCAATATCCGCAAATCAATCAATGTAATACACCACATTAACAAATTGAAAAACAAAAACCATATGATTATCTCAATAGATGCAGAGAAAGCCTTTGACAGAATTCAACATCCATTTATGATAAGAACTCTCCAGAAAGCAGGAATAGAAGGAACATACCTCAACATAATAAAAGGTATATATGACAAACCCACAGCAAACATTATCCTCAATGGTGAAAAATTGAAAGCATTTCCTCTAAAGTCAGGAACAAGACAAGGGTGCCCACTTTCACCATTACTATTCAGCATAGTTTTGGAAGTTTTGGCCATAGCAATCAGAGCAGAAAAAGAAATGAAAGGAATCCAAATTGGAAAAGAAAAAGCAAAACTCTCACTGTTTGCAGATGACATGATCCTTTACATAGAAAACCCTAAAGACTCCACCAGAAAATTACTAGAACTAATCAATGATTATAGTAAAGTTGCAGGATATAAAATCAACACACAGAAATCCCTTGCATTCCTATACACTAATAATGAAAAAACTGAAAGAGAAATTAAGGAAACAATTCCATTCACCATTGCAATGGAAAGAATAAAATACTTAGGAATATATCTACTTAAAGAAACTAAAGACCTATATATAGAAAACTAACAAAGCCACAGTTATCAAGACAGTATGGTACTGGCACAAAGACAGAAATATTGATCAATGGAATAAAATAGAAAGCCCAGAGATAAATCCACGCACATATGGACACCTTATCTTTGACAGAGGAGGCAAGAATATACAATGGATTAAAGACAATCTCTTTAACAAGTGGTGCTGGGAAATCTTGTAAAAGATTTGTAAAATCTTGTAAAAAATTTTGTAAAACCACTTGTAAAAGAATGAAACTAGACCACTTTCTAACACCATACACAAAAATAAACTCAAAGTGGATTAAAGATCTAAACGTAAGACCAGAAACTATAAAACTCCTAGAGGAGAACATAGGCAAAACACTCTCCGACATACATCACAGCAGGATCCTCTATGACCCACCTCCCAGAATATTGGAAATAAAAGCAAAAATAAAGAAATGGGACCTAATTAACCTTAAAAGCTTCTGCACATCAAAGGAAACTATTAGCAAGGTGAAAAGACAGCCTTCAGAATGGGAGAAAATAATAGCAAATGAAGCAACTGACAAACAACTAATCTCAAAAATATACAAGCAACTCCTACAGCTCAACTCCAGAAAAATAAATGACCCAATCAAAAAAATGGGCCAAAGAACTAAATAGACATTTCTCCAAAGAAGACATACAGATGGATAACAAACACATGAAAAGATGCTCAACATCACTCATTATCAGAGAAATGCAAATCAAAACCACTATGAGGTACCATTTCACACCAGTCAGAATGGCTGCGATCCAAAAGTCTACAAATAATAAATGCTGGAGAGGGTGTGGAGAAAAGGGAACCCTCTTACACTGTTGGTGGGAATGCAAACTAGTACAGCCACTATGGAGAACAGTGTGGAGATTCCTTTAAAAACTGGAAATAGAACTGCCTTATGATCCAGCAATCCCACTGCTGGGCATACACACTGAGGAAACCAGAAGGGAAAGAGACACGTGTACCCCAATGTTCATTGCAGCATTGTTTATAATAGCCAGGACATGGAAGCAACCTAGATGTCCATCAGCAGATGAATGGATAAGACAGCTGTGGTACATATACACAATGGAGTATTACTCAACCATTAAAAAGAATACATTTGAATCAGTTCTAACGAGGTGGATGAAACTGGAGCCTATTATACAGAGTGAAGTAAGCCAGAAGGAAAAACACCAATACAGTATACTAACGCATATATATGGAATTTAGAAAGATGGTAACAATAACCCGGTGTACGAGACAGCAAAAGAGACTCTGATGTATAGAACAGTCTTATGGACTCTGTGGGAGATGGAGAGGGTGGGAAGATTTGGGAGAATGGCATTGAAACATGTAAAATATCATGTAAGAAACGAGTTGCCAGTCCAGGTTCGATGCACGATACTGGAAGCTTGGGGCTAGTGCACTGGGACGACCCAGAGGGATGGTATTGGGAGGGAGGATGGAGGAGGGTTCAGGATGGGGAACACATGTATACCTGTGGCGGATTCATTCTGATATTTGGCAAAACTAATACAATTATGTAAAGTTTAAAAATAAAATTAGAAAAAAAATAAAAATTAAAAAATTAAAAATAAATAAATAAATAAAACACTGGTGAAAGAAATCAAAGAGGACACTAATAGATGGAGAAATATACCATGTTCATGGACTGGAAGAATCAATATAGTGAAAATGAGTATACTACCCAAAGCAATTTATAGATTCAATGCAATCCCTATCAAACTACCAACAGTATTCTTCACAGAGCTAGAACAAGTAATTTCACAGTTTGTATGGAAATACAAAAAACCTCGAATAGCCAAAGCTATCTTGAGAAAGAAGAATGGAACTGGAGGAATCAACCTGCCTGACTTCAGGCTCTATTACAAAGCCACAGTTATCAAGACAGTATGGTACTGGCACAAAGACAGAAATATTGATCAATGGAATAAAATAGAAAGCCCAGAGATAAATCCACGCACATATGGACACCTTATCTTTGACAAAGGAGGCAAGAATATACAATGGATTAAAGACAATCTCTTTAACAAGTGGTGCTGGGAAATCTTGTAAAAGATTTGTAAAATCTTGTAAAAAATTTTGTAAAACCACTTGTAAAAGAATGAAACTAGACCACTTTCTAACACCATACACAAAAATAAACTCAAAGTGGATTAAAGATCTAAACGTAAGACCAGAAACTATAAAACTCCTAGAGGAGAACATAGGCAAAACACTCTCCGACATACATCACAGCAGGATCCTCTATGACCCACCTCCCAGAATATTGGAAATAAAAGCAAAAATAAACAAATGGGACCTAATTAAACTTAAAAGCTTCTGCACAACAAAGGAAACTATTAGCAAGGTGAAAAGGCAGCCTTCAGAATGGGAGAAAATAATAGCAAATGAAGCAACTGACAAACAACTAATCTCAAAAATATACAAGCAACTCCTACAGCTCAACTCCAGAAAAATAAATGACCCAATCAAAAAATGAATGTTGAGTTTTAAGCCAACTTTTTCACTCTCCACTTTCACTTTCATCAAGAGGCTTTTGAGTTCCTCTTCACTTTCTGCCATAAGGGCGGTGTCATCTGCATATCTGAGGTTATTGATATTTCTCCTGGCAATCTTGATTCCAGCTTGTGCTTCTTCCAGCCCAGCCTTTCTCATGATGTACTCTGCATATAAGTTAAATAAGCAGGGTGACAATATACAGCCTTGACGTACTCCTTTTCCTATTTGAAACCAGTCTGTTGTTCCATGTTCAGTTCTAACTGTTGCTTCAATATCATGGTAATCCAAGCCTATGCTCCAACCAGTAACGCTGAAGAAGTTGAAGTTGAACAGTTCTATGAAGACCTTTTAGAACTAACACCCAAAAAAGACGTCCTTTTCATTATAGGGGACTGGAATGCAAAAGTAGGAAGTCAAGAGATACCTGGAGTAACAGGTAAATTTGGCTTTGGAGTACGGAATGAAGCAGGGCAAAGGCTAAGAGAATTTTGCCAAGAGAATGCACTGGTCATAGCAAACACCCTCTTCCTACAACACAAGATAAGACTCTACACGTGGACATCACCAGATGGTCAACACCAAAATCAGATTGTTTATATTCTTTACAGCCAAAGATGAAGAAGCTGTATATAGTCAACAAAAACAAGACTGGGAGCTGACTGTGGCTCAGATCATGAACTCCTTATTGCCAAATTCATAGTTAAATTGAAGAAAGTAGGGAAAACTGCTAGACAATTCAGGTATGATCTAAATCAAATCCCTTATGATTATACAGTCAAGCAGTTGTTACCTTACAAAATATATACCTTAAAAATATTCCCTGATGCAAAGAAATTAAAGTGGAAATCAGTAAATATTAGATACATATAAAATCTCTAAAAGTTTAGATACTTGTAAAAATAATTCTAAATAACCCATGGGTCAAAGAAAAAAAATCTCAAGATAAAATTTTCAAACCAAATGATAATTATAAAAACACCTTATACAGAAATTTGTAAGATGGAACTAGTGCAGTGCATTGAGAGAAATTTATGAAATTATCTACATTTTCATCTTAAGACACTATAAGAACCAGATCAAACTAAATCAGAGTAAATGAAAAAACATTTAAGAGACCAGAAATCAAAATAAAAATATTTAATGAGGCAACGAAAAATGAATGAAATAGAAACACATAATGGAGAAAATCACAAAGCCAAAAGTTGTTTTAAAAAAAATAGATAAACCACTCACAAAACTGATTAAAGGGAAAAAAGAGAAAAAACTATTAACATGAGGAAAGAAATTTGTACAGAAATTATTACAGATCCTACAGACTCTAAAAGGGAAATAGATTATTTAAAACAAATTTGTGCCAATAAATTTGACAACATAAAAATGGACATATCCTTTGTAAAATACAACTTAGCAAAACTAATTTATGAAAAATAGAAACTATCTGCAACTATTAAAAATATTCACTTGGATTATTTAAGAGTCCCCAAAAGGTGAAAATTGATAATTTTATGGTAGAAAAATCTGAAAAATATGACCTTAACCAACATATCAAGGTTAGTATCACCAGTAATGAGGCATGTCAGTATCATGAATCTCCTGATATAATGAGAAAGATAATTCATCTCTATGATATCCTTCACCAAAACTCATAACCCAAATCTAATTACTAGAAAACATCTAACAAACCCAAATTTGGGGCACATTCTGAAACCACCTAACCAGTACAGTTTAAAATTACCAACAAAAGATTGAAACCATGTACCAGAGTAGAAGGAACTAGGGAACCATGATGCTTAAATTCAATGAGGGTTCAGAATTGCATCCTTTAAATGAATAGGATATGGCCCCAAAAAACTGCTAAACTACAATCTAATTGAAACTGTTTTACCAATGTTAATTTCTAAGGTTTGATAAAGTTACCCCAACTACAACAAAGCTAGTGGAGGTGATGGAATTGCAGTTGAGCTATTTCAAATCCTAAAAGGTGATGCTATGAAAGCGCTGCACACAATATGCCAGCAAATTTGGAAAACTCAGCAGTGGTCACAGGACTGGAAAAGGTCAGTTTTCATTCCAATCCCAAAGAAAGGTAATGCCAAAGAATGTTCAAACTACCTCACAATTGCACTCATCTCACACACTAGTAAAGTAATGCTAAAAATTCTCCAAGCCAGGCTTTAACAGTATGTATGTAAACCATGAACCTCCAGATGTTCAAGCTGGATTTAGAAAAGGCAGAGGAACCAGAAATCAAATTCCCAGTATCTGCTGGATTATCAAAAAAGCAAGAGAGTTCCAGAAAAACATCTATTTCTGCTTTACTGACTATACCAAAGCCTTTGACTGTGTGGATCACAACAAAATGTGGAAAATTCTTAAAGATGTGAGAATACCAGACTACCTGACCTGCCTCTTGTATGCAGGACGGGAAGAAACAGTTAGAACTGGACATGGGAAAACAGACTGGTTCCAAATAAGGAAAGGAGTATGCCAAGGCTTTATATTGTCACCCTGCTTATTTAACTTATATGCAGAGTACATCATGAGAAATGCTGGGCTGGATGAAGCACAAGCTGGAATCAAGATTACTGTGAGAAATATCAATAACCTCAGATATGCAGATGACACCACCCTTATGGCAGAAGGCAAAGAAGAACTAAAGAGCCTCTTGATGTAAGTGAAAGAGGAGAGTGAAAAAGTTGGCTTAAAATTCAACATTCAGAAAACCAAGATCATGGAATCTAGTACCATCATTTCATGGCAAATAGGTGGGGAAACAGTGGAAACAGTGACTGAGTTTATTTTGGGTGGCTCCAAAATCACCACAAATGGAGACTGCAACCATAAGATTAAAAGATGCCTGCTCCTTGGAAGAAAAGTTATGACCAACCTAGACAGTATATTAAAAAGTAGAGATATTCTTTTGCCAACAATGGTCTGTCTAGTCAAAGCTATGGTTTTTCCAGTAGTCATGTATGGATGAGAGAGTTGGGCTATAAAGAAAGCCAAGAGCCGAAGAACTGATGCTTCTGAACTATGGTGTTGGAGCAGATGCTTGAGGGTCACTTGGACTGCAAGGAGATCCGGCCAGTCCATCCTAATGGAGATCAGTCCTGAATATTCGTTGGAAGGACTGATGCTGAAGCTGAAACTCCAATACATTGGCCACCTGATGCGAAGAATTGACTCATTTGAAAAAAACCTGACGCTGGAAAAGATTGAAGGCGGGAGAAGAAGGGGATGACAGAGGATGAGATGGCTGGACGGTAACACTGACTCAATGGACATGAGTTTGAGTAAACACTGGGAGTTGGCGATGGATGGGGAAGCCTGGTGTGCTACAGTCCGTGAGGTCACAAACAGTCAGACACAACTGAGTGACTGAACTGAACTGATCGATATTGTTTTACTTTTATCATTATTATTCCTGCCTTTTTCATTGTATGGTTTAGCTTCCAATTTCTTTTTGTGTAGCGTAATCACACTGAAAACTGGACATACTAGAGCTAAATTAAGGCAATTTTGGATTCTTATTTCTCTGTTGTTGCTATTTCAGTTTTTTGGTTTTATTTGTCCATTTACTTGTCCGGGCTAATACACTAATGTCTGCCTCTTCTGTGGTGCTATTTCTGAGGTGGTACCTCTTCTGTGGTGTTTTTCTTTCCAAGCTCAGTTTCTTAGGAGTTACACATGGCTTAACATAGCTTAGTTGTTAGCCAATAACTGGTAAGAGGATATACTTAAACTCTTTGAGACAGTGAAGTTTTAAGCCTTTGCTAGTGAATTCCACTCCAGTACTCTTGCCTGGAAAATCCCATGGATGGAGGAGCCTGGTGGGCTGCCATCTGTGGGGTCGCACAGAGTCGGACACGACTGAAGTGACTTAGCAGCAGCAGTGAATCTGTACACACACTGGAAAATGCTTTCCAACTTCAATCAGTTACAAGTTTACTCTGACGCTGGCATTCTAGTAGGTGAAGTTTCACTTTCAATCTGGAACAAGTAGATGGTTAAGTCTATCTCAGTCTCTAAGTGCAGGCAGAGCTTTGCACATGTGCTCAGTCTTTTAGACCAAGGAACATATAGACCCACATGAAAAAAATATGTCACATTCTGAGATTACATCACATCCTGACCCTTACATTGTATTTCCTTTATTTCATCTGATATATAATATGAGGTAGAAAGGATCTTAATATTCCCATTTTTTTTCTAATTCATACAAAAAACTGTATATGTGTTATGTATAATATATATTCAGGAAGTATTTTTAAATTATATATATATATATATCAGGAGAAGGTGATGGCACCCCACTCCAGTACTCTTGCCTGGAAAACCCAACCCCATAGAGGGAGGAGCCTGGTAGGCTGCAGTCCATGGGGTCTCGAAGAGTCGGACACTACTGAGCGACTTCACTTTCACTTTTCACTTTCATGCATTGGAGAAGGAAATGGCACCCCACTCCAGTGTTCTTGCCTGGAGAATCCCAGGGACGGGGGAGCCTGGTGGGCTGCTGTCTATGGGGTCACACAGAGTCGGACATGACTGAAGCGACTTAGCAGCAGTAGGAGCATATATACATATATTATATATATGTGTGTGTGTGTGTGTGTGTAAATATATATAGTATTGTGGGAAATCTACTCAGCAAATGGAGTTGGAAAATTTGGATGCCCCCCAAAAAAGCCCTGAAATTAAAAGTCACTTGCTCTTTAGAAGAAAAGCTATGACAAACCTAAACAGCGTATTAAAAAGCAGAGACACCACATTACCAACAAAGGTCCATATAGTCAAACTAGTATTCCTGCATGGAGAATCCCCATGGACAGAGGAGCCTTGTGGGCTACAGTCCATGTGGTTACAAAGAGTCGGACACAACTGAACAACCAAGCACCTGGTGTTTCCAGTAGGCATGAATGGATGTGAGAGCTGGACCATAGCCAAGGCTGCTGCTGCTGCTGCTAAGTCGCTTCCATAGTGTCCGACTCTGTGTGACCCCATAGACGGCAGCCCACCAGGCTCCCCCGTCCCTGGGATTCTCCAGGCAAGAACACTGGAGTGGGTTTCCATTTCCCTCTCCAATGCATGAAAGTGAAAAGTGAAAGTGAAGTTGCTCAGAAGGCTGAGCACTGAATAATTGATGCTTTCAAACGGTGCTGCCGGAGAAGACTCTTGAGAGTCCCTTGGACAGCAAGGAAATCAAACCAATCAATCCTAAAGGAAATCAACCCTGAATATTCATTGGAAGGACTGATGCTGAAGCTGAAGCTCCAATACTTCGGCCACAGGATACAAAGTGCTGACTCATTGGAAAAGACCCTGATGCTGGGAAAGATTGAAGGGAGGAGAAGGGGACGACAGAGGATGAGAAGGTTGAATGGCATCACTGACTCAATGGACATGAGTTTGAATAAACTCTGGGAGATGGTGAAGGACAGAGAAGCCTGGTGTGCTGCAGTCCATGGCATCACAAAGAATCGGACACAACTTACAGATTGAACACCAACAATCTAAAAAAGTAAAATGAACCTCAACCAATATCTTAGCCCATATACAAAACCTGATTTGGAATATATCACAGAACTAAATTTAAAAATGAAAACCAATTCTTAGACCCATTAAGATTTGTGTTCTAGGACTACCCTGGTGGTCCAGTGGCTGAGTCCTGGCTAAGAGTCCACGCTCCTAAAGCAAAGGAGCCTGGTTGAGGAACTAGATCCCACATGCTGCAACTAAGACCCAATGAAACCAAATTAAAAAAGAAAAGATTTGTGTTCTTAGTCTCTTCTCCCTTAACCTGAGTAGGCTTGTGACTTGTTTGACCTATAGGTGTGACTGAAATGGTGATTCATGAATTCGGAGAACAGGTCATAAAAAGTGCTGCAGCATCTGCCTTGCTCACTAACTGGAGCGCTAACCCATTATGTAAGAACCTCAACTACTTTGTGGACATGAAACCTACGTGCAGAGGCAATGTGTTATACTCTCAGATGAGCTCAGCCTTTGCAACATCTCAGGCTTTGTGCCAGACGTCTTCGTGTTTGAAGTCCCCAGTTGTTCAAGGCACCCTTATTCTGTTGTCCCCAGCTGAGGCTCCAAATATTATGGAATAGAGACATGATACCATCATGATACCATAACTATACCTTGTCTGAATTCCTGTCCCACAGAATCCATGAATATAAAAAAAATTGTTTCTCTGATGCCACCATCAAGATAGTTTGTTACCAAGCAATAGATAACTGGAATTTATACATGCACAAACTTCATATTTTTTAATCCTATTTAGAAAGTACAAGGAGATCTTTTTAATTATACTAACACAAAAGTAAATTGTTGATAACTTCAAATTTTCATAACTTGTTCAAACTGAGTTTTGTGTCATAAGAGAATTTTAAACTTACTTAGCAGCACCATTTGCTAAGATAAATTGTTTTAAAATAATTTTTGTAAAGCCTGGCAAAACACCATAATATCTTAATTACTTCTTATTTTTCCTCTCAGCCTTAAGAAATTAGTTTTTATAATAGCTGGGCAGTTTTAGGTGCTTTTCTTCCTCACTTTATTCATTTAAAAAAAAATTCTATGATCTTCCAAATCTTTTAAAGAAGCATGAAAATCTTTCCTTATATCCACTCAACAGAGGAAGGATAAGAATTGTTGACCAAGAATTTTTTGTAGTTTACAAAGTCCATCCATATGCATGTTTATTTGTTCTTCATAATTTCAATAAAGTGGCTTCCAAATCAAGACGGTGGAGTAGGACATGTGCTCATCTCCTCCTGTGAGAACACCGAAATTGTAACCAGGTCTTAAACAACCATTGACAGGAGGATGCTGGAACCCACAAAAAAAAGATACCCCATGTCCAAAGACAAAGAAGAAGCTGCAACAAGACGTTAGGAAGGGCATAATCATGATAAAATCAAATTCCATACCCTCCAGGTGGGTGACTCACAAACTGGAGAACTCTAATACCAAGGACATTCTCACACTGTTGTGAAGGTTCAGAACCCCACTTCCTAGCCTGGGGACCAGAAAAAGAGACTGGAAATCCCCAGGGAATCTGGCTTTGAAGACCAATGGGATTTGATTATAGGACTTGCAGAGGACTGGGGGAAACAAAGACTCCTGTCTTGGAGGGCACAGACAAAACTTTGCACACACCAAGACCCAGAGGAGAGGAACCGTGACCCCACAGGAGGCTGAACCAAAACAACCTGCAAAGTATTGGAGGGTCTACTGTGGAGGCATGGGTCAGCGGAGGCTCACCACAGGGATGGGCCCATTGGAAGGTCCCTCTTGGCATAAACCCCATTAACCCTACCATAGAGCTTGTACATCCCAGGGCTGGGTCGCCTCAGGCCAAACAACTACTAGGGAGGGAGTGCAATCCCACTCAATCAGCAGATAATTGGATTAAAGCTTTACTGAGCAAACTGAGCAATGCCCTGCCCACCAGAGAAAGCCCCAATTTTTCCCATTGCCAGTCTTTCCCATTAAGAAGTTAACACAAACCTTTTAGCCCCATCCATCAGAGGGCAGACAGAAGCAAGAAGAAGCAGTCTCACAGGGGCTAAAACAAAAAACATATCACGGAAAGTTAATCAGGATGAAAAAGCAGAAGGTTATGTCCCAGATGAAGGGACAAGATAAAACCCCAGAAAAACAACTAAATGAAGTGGAGACAGACAACCTCCCAGAAAAACAATTCAGAATAGTGATAATGAAGAAATGAAGATGGTTCAGGATCTCAGAAAAAGAATGGGGGCAAAGATTGAAAAGAAGTATTTACCAAAGACCTAGAAGAACTAAAGAACAAATAAACAGGGATGGAAATACACTGTTGCTGCTGCTGCTAAGTCGCTTCAGTCGTGTCCGACTCTGCAACCCCAGAGACGGCAGCCCACCAGGCTCTGCCGCCGTCCTTGGGATCCTCCAGGCAAGAGTACTGGAGTGGGTTGCCATTGCCTTCTCCTTGAATAATACACTAGAAGGAATCAATACCAGAATAACTGAGGCAGAAGCAGGGGTAAATGACCTGGAGAACAAAATGGTGGAAATCACTGGTGCAGAACAGAGTAAAGAAAGAAGAATGAAAAGAAATGAAGACAGCCTAAGAGACCTCTGGGACAACATTAAATGCATCAACATTTGCATTGTAGAGGTCCCAGAAAGAGAAGAGAGAGAGAAAGGACCTGAGAAAATATTTGAAGATACACTAGCTAAAAACTTCCCTAATATGGGAAAGGAAATAGTCAACCAAGTCAAGGAAACACTGAGAATCCCAGGCAGAATAAACCCAAGGAGGAGCACACCTAGACTCATAGTAATCAAACTGACAAAAAGTAAAGACAGAGATAAAATATTAAAAGCAGCAAGGAAAAACTGCAAATAACATCAAGGCTATCAGCTGATTTCTCAACAGAAACTCTACAAGCCAGAAGGGGATGGCATGATATATTTAAAGTGATGAAAGGGAAGAAACTACAACCAAGAATGTTCTACCCAGCAAGACTCTCCTTCAGATTTGATGGAGGAATCAAAAGCTTTGACAAGTCAAAGTTAAGAGAATTCAGCATGCCTGAAACCAGCTTTACAAGAAATGCTAAAGGAACTTATCTAGGCAGGAAACACAAAAGGAAAAAAAAAAAAAAAAAGACCTACAGAAAATAAACCCAAATAATCAAGAAAACAGTAATAGGATCATACATTTTGATAATTACCTTAAATGTAAATGGATTAAATGCACCAACCAAAAGACATAGACTGGCTAGGTGGATTAAAACATGTGTATATATGCACTTCCACTTGCCACAATACTCTGGTTGACTCCCTTATGTTGTATGTAATTATTTTGGCTTGCAATTGTAATGATCTTTTCTTTTTTGTCTGGCTATTGATTGTGAAAACTGATAAACATCTTTTACTATTGTGATTATGTTACTCAATACTATCATATCACGATTGGTCAACACAAAAATAATATCACCAAAACTAGGATCTAATAGAAAAACCTGCCATCACTCTTTAAAATCCAGATGTACATCAGAATTATCTTAAAATTTTTTGAAAAATACAAATACTCAGGTGTTGCTTTTTTCTCCAGAGCTCCAGATGTGTTTCTAATGAGCAGCCGTGTTTAGAAACAACTGTATTATATGATGATCCTTTATTTTTATCGTTTGTTTTACTTTTTCTATTTCATATTCAGTGCTCCCTTTTCATTTAGTTTATTTTCTCCAGTTTCTTCATCTCTTCTTTTTTACTTTTTTGAGATCCTTTCTCAAGTCTTTATCAAGTGTAGTAGAAAAGCTTTCATGTTTGTATATATATATGTATATATATAATATATGTATAAAATATACTTGAAAATTTATGAATTTTTGCTTAACTAAAAAAATTAATACATTTTGATTCCACTTGTTTGACTTAGTATGAATGAAATGCTAGATTCCCAATTAAAAAATAGATATGCAACAAGAAACAAAGGTTTACTGAATAGCACAGGAAAATATAGTCAATATCTAGTAATAACCTATGATGGCAAATCAGAGAAGGAAATGGCAATCCACTCCAGTGTTCTTGCCTGGAGAATCTCCATGGACAGAGGTGTCTGGTGGGTTATAGTCCACAGGGTTGCAAGAGTTGAACACAACTAAGTGACTAAGCACATGACAGAAAATAATTTCAAAAATAATACATATGTGTTTGTATAACTGAATCACCTTGCTGTGCAACTGAAACATTGTAAGTCAACTATACTTCAATAAAAAATATATATTCAAATAAAGTAAGTAGAGCAAGCATTTATTTCCCCATTTTATAGGTGAATAAGCTGAGGTTCAAAATAATTTAAAAATATGCCAAGGTGTCAAAACTGTTCGCTAAGATAACATTCAATTTTCTCTCTCACTAACAACCTTGAGAATATATCTTGCAGCAAATTTAATATATTTTACCAACTCTGTCATTGCTTTTGCTACTCTTTTTTTTTTTTTAATTCTTGTGTAAAATTGTACAAAGCACTGGTATATAGAAACAACAGTGTACTCACCACAAGATGTGATTTCTAAAGGTTGGAGGTTAACACCCACTGAGTACGACGTGCCAGGAAGGGTGTTAAACCAATACTGTCTCCATTTTGGTAATGATAAAATTCATTAACAAGGATATGTCAAATTTTAGAAATAAAGTAGCACAGAAAGGTTTTGTAATTTACTCAGGATCCCATGGGTCATACGTAAAGTTTGCGTTATTGCCCAACTCTTACCACATCCAATGGTTTCCTCTTTTCCTATGCCAGAAAGTCCTCCTGAGAGTTACCTGTATGTCCATTTCACATGTCAGTATAGCCAGGTTACAGTCCCCAGTAGTTCAACCAATCTCTAACCTAGGTGTTGTTTTGAACATATTTTACAGATACTATTCAGACCTATAACTACTTGACTTTAAGTAAGGGAGATTATCCCAGATCATTTTTGCCAGCCTGATTCAAAAAGGTGATATACAATAAAAGCAGAGCTGAGGTTTTCCTGAAGAAGTAGGAATTCTAACTGTGGACAGCAGCTTTAGCCCATGCTTTAGTGCTCCAGCTTGCCCTTCCTAACATCCCACCCTATGGATTTTGGACTGGCATAGTTGGCACTCACAATTCTGTAATGCAAATCTTTGAAATAAATTAATATGTATTGCCTACTGATTCTGTTTCTCTGCTTGGACTCCGACTGATACATACCCAAACACTTAAATGTTCTGGGCTTTTGTTTCATAAAGCTAATTTTTGCACTAGGAAAGAATTCTACCATATGTAAAATAGATAGCCAGTGAGAAGTTGTTATGTGACACAGGAAGCTCAAGCCAGTCCTCTGTGACAATGAGAGGGGTTGGGCTCTGTCCCAGCCTAGGTGGGAGAAGGGAGGGAGGTTTAAGAGGGAGAGGATATATGTATACCTATGGCCGATTCATATATATGTATGGCAGAAACCAGCACAACTTTGTAAACAATTATCCTCCTTTTTTTTTTTTTTTTTTGAAAAAATGGTGGTCCCTTGCTTGGCCAACATTTTTCTAGTCCCAGTTACTGGCCATCTCTCTACATTATAGGGGGCTTTGCTGGTAGATGAGCTGGTAAAGAATCCACCTGCAATTCAGGAGACCCCAGTTCAATTCCTGGGATGGGAATATCCCCGGGAGAAGGGACAGGTTTCTTGGGCTATCCAGTATCCCACTCCAGTATTCTTGGGCTTCCGTGGTGGCTGCTAAAGAATCTACTTGAAATGCAGAGACCTAGGTTTGATCCCTGGGTTGATAAGATCCCCTGGAGAAGGGAACAGCTACCCATGCCAGTATTCTTGCCTGGAGAATTCCATGGACTATATAGCCCATGGGGTCTGCAAAGAATCAGACAAGACTGAGCAAATTTCACTTTTTTTTTTCCTCTCTCTACAGTATGCTTATCACCCAAAAGGTGTTATTTGTGTCTTTACAGGATCTTCAGCAGTATTCTGGATGTTTGTGGAATACACTGATGATCTTATTTGTTTTTTATCCAAGAAAAAATATAAAAATTAGAAGATTGTAGTATCACTTAGGCCAAGGGAATAGAGTGTTTTAGTAAGAACATAGTGAAAAATATCTGTGCAAATTCAGTTCATTTATGATTACAGAGTAAATTCATGATTCCTAAATTCTCCTAGTTTTGTCATTCAATTACTCCTCCTACCATTAATAATTTTAATTGTATGATATGCAAGTTGGAAATTGACAGACGATCCGATGAAGGTAAGTAAACTCTTGCAGGTTTTTAAAGAGCTTCTAGACTGTCATCTCCACCCAACAAGCATGGGCTTCTGATATCCCAGGGAAGAAAATTATGTCTAAAGAGTTTAGAAATAAGATGAAAAAGGTGAACAGAAAATGTATTCCCTTTTTTTTTTTAGGAGTTGTACAGCTAACTCAGATCTTATGAATAAAGTGTGTACCCTAGTTCATGTGTGAGAGCTGCTCAGTTATTTAAAGTTTATTTTTTGGGCTTTGTCTCTATTGGGTGGAGGTTTTTTCCCCCCACCTATCTTGATGCTTCACCTTCAAATAAAGACAGAAAATAAAAATTCAGCTAATCAGTTATTCAGTTCAGTTCAGTTCAGTTCAGTTGCTCAGTCATGTCCGACTCTTTGCGACCCCATGAATCGCAGCATGCCAGGCCTCTCTGTCCATCACCAACACCCTGAGTTCACTCAGACTCCCATCGAGTCAGTGATGCCATCCAGCCATCTCATACTCTGTCGTCCCCTTCTCCTCCTGCCCCCAATCCCTCCCAACATCAGGGTCTTTCCCAATGAGTCAACTCTTTGCATGAGGTGGCCAAAGTATTGAAGCTTCAGCTTCAGCATCAGTCCTTCCAATGAACACCCAGGCCTGGTCTCCTTTAGGATGGACTGCTTGGATCTCTTTGCTGTTCAAGGGACTCTCAAAATTCTTCTCCAAAACCACATTTTAAGAGCATCAGCTCTTCAGTGCTCAGCTTTCTTCACAGTCCAAATCTCACATCCATACGTGACCACTGGAAAAACCATAGCCTTGACTAGATGGACCTTTGTTGGCAAAGTAATGTCTCTGCTTTTGAATATGCTATCTAGGTTGGTCATAACTTTCCTTCCAAGGAGTAAGCGTCTTTTAATTTCATGGCTGCAGTCACCATCTGCAGTGATTTTGGAGCCCCAAAAAATAAAGTCTGACACTGCTCCCACTGTTTTCCCATCTATTTCCCATGAAGTGATGGGACCAGATGCCATGATCTTCGTTTTATGAATGTTAAGCTTTAAGTCAAATTTTTCACTCTTGTCTTTCACTTTCATCAAGAGGCTTTTGAGTTCCTCTTCACTTTCTGCCATAAGGGTGGTGTCATCTGCATATCTGGGCCTATTGATATTTCTCTCAGCAATCTTGATTCCAGCTTGTGCTTCATCCAGCCCAGTGTTTCTCATGATGTACTCTGCATATAAGTTAAATAAGCAGGGTGACAATGTACAGCCTTGACATACTCCTTTTCCTATTTGGAGCCAGTCTATTGTTCCATGTCCAGTTCTAATTGCTGCTTCCTGACCTGCATACAGGTTTCTCAAGAGGCAGGTCAGGGGGTCTGATATTGACATCTCCTTCAGAATTTTCCAATTTATTGTGATCTGCACAGTCAAAGGCTTTGGCATAGCTAATAAAGTAGAAATAGATGTTTTTCTGGAACTTTCTTGCTTTTTCCATGATCCAGTGGATGTTGGCAATTTGATCTCTGGTTCCTCTGCCTTTTCTAAACCCAGCTTGAACATCTGGAAGTTCATTGTTCACATATTGCTGAAGCCTGGCTTGGAGAATTTTGAGCATTACTTTACTAGCCTGTGAGATAAGTGCATTGTGCAGTAGTTTGTGCATTCTTTGGCATTGCCTTTCTTTGGGATTGGAATGAAAACTGACCTTTTCCAGTCCTGTGGCCACTGCTGAGTTTTCCAAATTTGCTGGCATATTGAGTGCAGTACTTTCACAGCATCATCTTTCAGGATTTGAAATAGCCCCACTGGAATTCCATCACCTCCACTAGCTTTGTTCGTAGTGATGCTTTCTAAGGCCCACTTGACTTCACATTCCAGGATGTACATCTCTAGGTGAGTGATCACACCACGGTCATTATCTGGGTGATGAAGCTCTTTTTTGTACAGTTCTTCTGTGTATTCTTGCCACCTCTTCTTAATATCTTCTGCTTCTGTTAGGTTCATACCATTTCTGTCCTTTATTGAGCCCATCTTTGCATGAAATGTTCCCTTGATATCCCAATTTTCTTGAAGAGATCTCTAGTCTTTCCCTTTCTCTTGTTTTATCTATTTCTTTTCACTGATCACGGAGGAAAGCTTTCTTATCTCTCCTTACTATTCTTTGGAACTCTGCATTCAAATGGGTATATCTTTCCCTTTCTCCTTTGCTTTTCACTTCTCTTCTTTCCACAGTTGTTTGTAAGGCCTCCCCAGAAAGCCATTTTGCTTTTTTGCATTTCTTTTCCATGGGGATGGTCTTGATCCCTGTCTCCTGTACAATGTCATGAACCTCTGTCCATAGTTCATCAGGCACTCTATCTATCAGATCTAGTCCCTTAAATCTATTTCTCACTTCCACTGTATATTCATAAGGGATTTGATTTAGGTCATACCTGAATGGTCTAGTGGTTTTCCCTACTTTCTTCAATTTAAGTCTGAACTTGGCAATAAGGAGCTCATGATCTGAGCCACAGTCAGCTCCCAGTCTTCTAATCAGTTATTACAGATGTATAAATACCCAGGAATATTTTTCAGATTTTAAAGTTATGAAGCTAGTCCATCAGAGTCCCATCAATTGCACTAAGTGTAGGCTACCATGAGTAAGAATATCATACAATATTTACACAATTTTCTAATGCCAGAAATACAACAAATCTCCCCAGATGGACCTCTAAAAGTATAATGCTATTCACTGTGAAACTTTCCATAACCTAAAGTTGCTTTCAAGCATAGTTTTGTGCTGCCAGCTGAGTCACTGATTTTTGAGCTGTCTCTTATAAAACACTTCTTTTTTCCTATTTCTGATCCTCTACCTTGCTGGGCAGACTCAAGCCTGGCAGGATTCTTTAGTCTCAAACTAATTGGCAAAAATCCTCCCAGAAAGATGGATTTCCAGCATTTTAACATCTCAGACTATGTCTGTGATCATACCTATATAAGGCTGTTGGATATAAGTGACTCAATGTTCAATTTGTCAAACGGTATAATTAATGTGAAACTTGATTTATTGTTATATTTTTCCTAGAGCCCCCCTGGAGCTTGCATATTAACATTAGAGTGAATTTCATTATTTTTCTGAGTTTATTATTATGTTCAGAACACTTAATCTTTTTGTACATTCAGACTAGAATACCATTCTTTTATTTTCAAAATTGTTCTTACAGAGATTATGTACTCTCAAAGTCATATTAAATCCTAGAGCAAGGGATAACGTTTGGATTTTTGCTAATTAATTCAATTTGCTTATTCATATTTGCTCTAGCTACATTTTTTTTCACTTCCCCTTCTTTTCATTCCATGCTTGATGACACCTCTCTAAAAGAAATTAGCTCAAAGAAATGAAAAACAAGCATGTTTATGTCAAAATAAATGCCCTGACATTTATGTGTAGATGACCCTGCTCTCCTCATCCCATATCATTGGCTAGTATGTACATCATGCGAAACACCTCACAGTTTTGAGGAGTTTAGAGGTTCTCAGGTGCAAAGTATAATTGCAGAGTATTAATAATGCTCTCCTATCACATATCAAAGTGGAACCAAGCCTGACTGAGGATCTTGACCTTATGATCTCAATTGTGTTTAATGTCCTCTCAGAACTTATTTATTAGGCCCTCTTTAGTTTTCTACTGGAGAAGGCAATGGCACCCCACTCCACTACTCTTGCCTGGAAAATCTCATGGACGGAGGAGCCTGGTAGGCTGCAGTCCATGGGATCACTAGGAGTCGGATGTGACTGAGCGACTTCACTTTCACTTTTCACTTTCATGCTTTGGAGAAGGAAATGGCAACCCACTCCACTGTTCTTGCCTGGAGAATCCCAGGGACGTGGGAGCCTGGTGGGCTGCCGTCTATGGGGTCGCACAGAGTTGGACATGACTGAAGCGACTTAGCAGCAGTAGCAGCAGTTTTCTACATTTTTTTAATAGAAAACAATTTTATGTCCCACTTAAAAAGTATTTAAAAGTGAATTCAATTCAGTTCAGTTCAGGCACTCAGTTGTGTCCGACTCTTTGCGACCCCATGAATCGCAGCACGCCAGGCCTCCCTGTCCATCACCAACTCCTGGAGTTCACTCAGACTCACATCCATCAAGTCAATGATGCCATCCAGCCATCTCATCCTCTGTCGTCCCCTTCTCCTCCTGCCCCCAATCCCTCCCAGCATCAGAGTCTTTTCCAATGAGTCAACTCTCTCGTGAGATGGCCAAAGTACTGGAGTTTCAGCTTTAGCATCATTCCTTCCAAAGAAATCCCAGGGCTGATCTCCTTCAGAATGGACTGGTTGGATCTCCTTGCAGTCCAAGGGACTCTCAAGAGTCTTCTCCAACACCACAGTTTAAAAGCATCAGTTCTTCGATGCTCAGCTTTCTTCAGAGTCCAACTCTCACATCCATATGTGACCACTGGAAAAACCATAGCCTTGACTAGACGGACCTTTGTTGGCGAAGTAATGTCTCTGCTTTTGAATATGCTGTCTAGGTTGGTCATAACTTTCCTTCCAAGGAGTAAGCATCTTTTAATTTCATGGCTGCAATCACCATCTGCAGTGATGAAGATGGTGATTTTTGGAGCCCCAAAAAACATATTTTTGGAGCTCCCAAAAATAAAGTCTGACACTGTTTTCACTGTTTCCCCCTCTATTTCCCATGAAGTGATGGGACCAGATGCCATGATCTTCATTTCCTGAATGTTGAGTTTTAAACCAACTTTTCCACTCTCCTCTTTCACCTTCTTCAAGAGGCTTTTTAGTTCCTCTTCCCTTTCCGCCGTAAGGGTGGTATCATCTGCATATCTGAGGTTATTGATATTTCTCCCGGCAATCTTGATTCCAGCTTGTGCTTCTTCCAGCCCAGTGTTTCTCATGATGTACTCTGCATATAAGTTAAATAAGCAGGGTGACAATATACAGCCTTAACGTACTCCTTTTCCTATTTGGTACCAGTCTGTTGTTCTGTATTACAAATCTGTATCTGATATAAATAGGATCTGTTGCTAAATATATTATACCAAGCAATCAATGAGTCAATGCTGCTAGCTTTGGTAAAGAGCCCAAAGTGATATGTCTTCCAAAACAAAACAAAATCCTGTTTCCATGAAACTTATTTATAGAATATTAATACCAAAAATAAAATCCCTGAAAACAATGAACCCATTATTTTATAATAAATGAACTGCAACTTTAACAAAGTTTCCCAAAAAACATTTTAAGGAAATTTAACAGATGCTCAATCTTCAAAATCTTATTTTATACATTGTAAATCTTTGATAGTGATTTACAAATAATATAACAGAAAATTTATTTAATGTTAAATTGGTATTAATTTATGTTAACATATTAGAGTTCGAAGTTTTCAAGCTATACAATAGAGTAAATGAATTCCAGATTTCAGATAGGAAGCCTCCAAATAAGATGTCATTTTGTTTTAATTAATAAAGTTATATTTAAAGTTTAAATATAGAGAGAAACTACAGCACTCAAGGCCTATAAAATAAATCCGTTCCATTCAGTTGCTCAGTCATGTCCAACTCTTTGCAGCCACATGGACTGCAGCACACCATGCTTCCCTGTCCATCACCAACACACAGAGCTTGCTCAAACTCATGTCCATTGAGTTGGTGATACCATCCAACCATCTCATCCTCTGTCATCCTCTTCTCTTTCTGCCTTCAATCTTTCCCAGCATCAGGGTCTTTTCCAATGAGTCAGTTCTTTGCATCATGTGGCCAAAGTATTGGAGCTTCAGCTTCAGCATCAGAGTTTCCAATGAATATTCAGGACTGGTTTCCTTTAGGATTGACTGTATGCTCTCCTTACTGTCCAAGGGACTCTCAAGGGTCTCTCCAACACCACAGTTCAAAAGCATCAATTCTCTGGCACTCAGCTTTCTTTATGGTCCAACTCTCACATCTATAATTGACTACTGGAAAAACTATAGCTTTGACAGCACAGACCTTTGTCTGCAAAGTAATATCTCTTCTTTTTAACATGCTGTCTAGCTTTGTCACAGCTTTTCTTCCAAGGTACAAGTGTCTTTTATTTTCATGGCTGCAGTTACCATCTACAGTGATTTTGGAGCCCAAGAAAATAGTTTCACTCATTGTTTCCATTGTTTCCCCATCTATTTGCCATGAAGTAATGAGACTGGATGCCATGATCTTAGTTTTTTGGAAGTTGAGTTTTAAGCCAGCTTTTTCACTCTCCTCTTTCACTTTCATCAAGAGGCTCTTTAGTTCCTCATTGCTTTCTGCCATAAGGGTGGTGTCATCTGCATATCTGAGGTTATTGTTAATTCTCCCTGCAATCTTAATTCCAGCTTGTGCTTCCTCCAGTCCAGCATTTCACATGATATACTCTGTATATAAATTACATAATCAAGGTGACAGTATACAGCCTTGAGGTACTCCTTTCTCAGTTTGGAATCAGTCCATTGTTCCATGTCTGGTTCTAACTGCTGCTTCTTGACCTACATACAGATTTCTCAGGAGGCAGTAAGGTGGTCTGCTAGTCCCATCTCTTTAAGAATTTTCCACATTTTGTTGTAATCCACACAGTCAAAGGCTTTAGTGTAGTCAGTGAAGCAGAAGTAGACATTTTTCTGGAATTCTCTTGAATTTTCTATGATCCATTGGACGTTGGCAATTTGATCTCTGCTTCCTCTGCCTTTTCTAAATTCAGCTTGTACATCTGGAAATTCTCAGTTCATATACTGTTGAAACCTAACTTGGAGAATTTTGAGCAGTGATTTGCTAGTGTTTGAGATGAGTGCAATTATGCAGTAGTTTGAACATTCTTTTGCATTGCCTTTCTTTGGGATTTAAATGAAAACTTATTTTTCTAGTCCTGTGGCCACTGCTGAGTTTTGCACATTTGCTGTGGAAAGTTTTTTTGTTTTTTTTGTTTTTTTTTTTTTTAATTGAGTACAGCACTTTCATAGCATCATCATTTAGGATTTGTAATAGCTCAGCTGGAACTCCATCATCTCCACTAGCTTAGTTCACAGTGAAGCTTCCTAAGGCCCATTTCACTTCATATTCCAGGATGTCTGGCTCTAGGAGAGTGATCATACCATCATGGTTATCTGAGTCATGAAGATCTTTTTTGTACAGTTCTTCTATGTATTCTTGCCACCTCTTCTTAAAATCTGCTTCTATTAGGTCCATACCATTTCTGGCCTTTACTGTGCCCATCTTTGCATGGAATGTTCACTTGGTATCTCTAAGTTTCTTGAGGAGATCTCTAGTTCTTTTCCAATTCTATTGTTTTCCTGTATTTCTTTGCCTTGGTCACTTAGGAAGGCTTTCATCTCTCCTTACTATTATTTGGAACTCTGCATTCAGATGTATTTAGCATTCTTTGCTCCTTTGCCTTTCATGTCTCTTCTTTTCTCAGCTATTTGTAAGGCCTCTTCAGACAACCATTTTGCCTTTTTGCATTTCTTCTTCTTGGAAATCGTTTTGATCACCACCTCCTGTAAAATGTACAAAACTCTGCCCATAGTTCTTCAGGCATTCTGTCTAACAGATCTAATCTCTTGAATCTGTTTGCCACTTCCAGTGTATAATCATAAGTGATTTGATTTAGGTCACATCTGAATGGCCTAGTGGTTTTCCCTACTTTCTTCAATTTAAGTCTGAATTTTGCAGTGAGTTCATAATCGGAGCCACATCAGCTCCTGGTCTTGTTTTTGCTGACTGTATAGAGCTTCTCCATCTTTGGCCGCAAAGAATTTAATCAATCTGATTTCAGCATTGACCATCTGGTGATGTCCATGTGGAGAGTCATTTCTGGTGTTGTTGCTATGACCAGTGAGTTCTCTTCCTAAAACTCTCTTAGCCTTTGCTCTGCTTCATTTTGTACTTCAAGGCCAAACTTGCCTGTTACTCCAGGTGTCTCTTGACTTCCTACTTGTGCATTCCAGTACACTATGATGAAAAGGATATCCTTTTTTGGTGTTAGTTCTATAAGGTCTTGTAGGTCTTCCATACAACTGTTCAACTTCTTCAGCATTAGTGGTTGGAGCATAGACTTGGATTACTGTGATATTGAATGGTTTTCCTTGGAAACAAACAGAGATCAACCTGTTGTTTTTGAGATTGCACCCAAGTACTGCATTTTGGATTCTCTTATTGACTATGAGTGCTACTCCATTTCTTCTAAGGGATTCTTGCCTGCAGTAGTAGATATCATGGTTGTCTAAATTAAATTCACTCATTCCAGTCCATTTTAGTTCACTGATTCCTAAAATGTCAATGTTCATCCTTGCCATACCCTGTTTGACCACTTCCAATTTATCTTGATTCATGGACCTAACATTCCAAGTTCGTATGCAATATTGTTCTTTACAGCATCAGATTTTACTTCCATCACCAGTCACACCTACAACTGGGCATTGTTTTAGCCTTGGCTCAGTCTCTTCATTCTCTCTGGAGTTATTTCTCCACCCTTCTGCAGTAGCATATTGGGCACCTGCCAACCTGGTGAGTTCATCTTTCAATGTCATGTCTTTTTGCCTTCTCATACTGTTCATGGGTTCCCCAAGGCAAGAATACTGAAGTGGTTTGCCATTCCCTTCTCCAGCGGACCACATTTTATCAGAAATCTCTGCTATGACCCATCCATCTTTTATGGCCCTTCATGACATGGCTCATAGTTTCACTGAGTTAGACCAGGCTGTGATCCAAGTGATCAGCTTGGTTTGTTTTAAGGCTTCAAAATCATTTTCAAGTGTATACACTTCTGTACAATAAACACGCACATGTAAATGTATATATCTGACTAAATATAATAAAGTTATTATGAATTCTTATAGCAAAAGTCTGTTTCATATCTGCTTTCCAAAGATTGGTTAAAAGTGTGTTAGTCACTCAGTCATGTCTCTTTGCAACCCTGTAGACTATAGTTTCTGTTCATGGAATTCTCCAGGCAAGGATATTGTAGTGGGTAGATGTTACCTTCTTTAGGGGAATCTTCCAAACACGGGATTAAATCCAGGTCTCCTGCATTGCAGGCAGATTCTTTACCCTCTGAGCCACCAGGGAAGTCCCTAAAGACTTGTTGCATTTGTGCAAAATCTGGGCTTCCCAAGTTTCACTAGTGGTAAAGAAACTCCCTGCCATTGTAGGAGACATAGCATGGGTTCGATCCCTGGGTAGGGAAGATCCCCTGGAGCATGCTTGGCAATCCATTCCAGTATTCTTGCCTGAAGAATCCCATGGACAGAGACTGGCAGGCTACAGCCCATGGCATTGCAAAAAGTCAGACACAACAGAAGAGACTTAGCACACACACTTGCACAATTAATCCACATAATTTTACAATAACATCATTACTCCTAATTTGAGTAAGGGCTATAAGAAAGAAGGAAAATAAATTTCTGTCATGGAAATATACCAATTTGCAGCTAGAGATGCCTCCTGTTTGTTGTAATTTAGATATATCTGGAAAATGCTAGTAAATATTGGCTATTGCCTAACTATGATTTTATTCAAAGTAACCTATTATGAAAAATGAAGAGATCATTTCACAATAAGACTTTACCGGTGTGACTGTGAAGCAAACATTATCAATCATTTACTCTGGGCTTAGGTCATTAGAAAGAAGAACAAAATCGTTGAACTATTGTTGCTTGAGATAACACTGCTTGAAATTAAGGGAGAGCTGCTTTTTTTCATTTTTGTCATTTTCAGGAAGCAATGCTATTTGAACAAAACACATTTTTTAAAGCTGATCATGCAGCAAAGCACTACTATAATTTTAAAATTTCCATTCATTGACTAATCTTCTGTGGGTATGATATCTTATATTCAATACCAAAGGCTGGTGGTCCATGAAAAGCAAAAGTCATCCCTGTTCCCTTTCAACATTATAGCTCATTCATTGCTTCATGAGGTTTAATCAAAGCCCCACTCTCACCCTATCATTTAATTTTAAAAATCAAATTGCATCTCAGTAACTGTTTGGTTTATAAAACACTTAATCAATAGATGAGGCTTATCCATTTCTCAATGAAGAAAGGAAATTTTAGTAAGAAAACAAGAGTTCGGTATTTGTATCTATTGATAGTTGCATGGCAAATACCTCTGGCAAGAAAATCCACCCCTAAAGCTCATGGTGCTCACTTCCCAAGCCCTTGGGTATACAGCACAGGATGATGGTTTATATTGGTGAGTTTTACTCAAATTGCTCCTTATACCTTTTCTCTTGCCTCTTGAGGAGAAACAATACTAAAAACTAACAAGAAAACCAGGTTGAAAGCTAAGAGTCTTGGCTTTAATTGAAATTATATATGCTGTTACTACACAGTTAACACATAATTGGTGATGAGGGAATATACAGTGTTTGACTAAAATAGACGACAACCCAGAAGTGGTTTCAGGGTTGAAGAAACAAAGATTTATTTCCTAAGGATATAAGTCTTTAACTCTGGGAGCTTGTCCTAACATTTAACTTAGTTATATCATTGGTGATCTAATTGCACATTTCCTTAATACCTGTGAGTATGCATTCTAATAAGTGAACTTCTTCTGCAATGCAACCTGGAAGTAGATATGGAAATAAAGGATCAATGAACAATATTAAATATAAGGGACTCCAGAACAACCATTCCTTACTGAAGTAATCCAATTCCTTGACTTTGAAAAATATTGCAAATCACCAGCCCAGAAGTTACATTACTTTTATTTCTATAAGTGATATTTTGGTCATTGTCAGTGCTTCTGATAAAACTTGTGCACTGTAACTTATAAATCATCTGATAACTGAGCTTAAAGTTAGTATCTGATTAACAGCACAGAAATACCATGAGAACAAGAAGCCATCGAGTTGTTCTTATATTCTCCTGGCAGAAAGAAGCCAGACATTGAAAGCCAAGGCTTCAGAGGACCTTGTTCATTCCAGTGAACCATGTTGCAGTGGCTCCAAACAGGAATTTTAAGATGTGACAATTAACTACAGTAGCATGGACATTCAGCATCTCCTAATTCATCTTATCTATCTTCTTCTTAATCATCTAGAGAAACAACAAACTAACTAAAAAACAAAGAAGAAGAAGATAAAAAGACAATTGATTATCACAATATTAACTGACTTTAAAAGGCACGTAGTCATTTGAGAAAATGAAAATGTGAGAATTTAGCAGTGGCTTAATGGGTTAAAAATCTGCCTGCAATGCAGGAGATGCAGGCAAATGCCAGTTCAGTCCCCAGGTTGGGAAGATCCCCTGGAGGAGGGCATGGCAACCCATTCCAGTATTCTTGCCTGGAGAATCCCATGGACAGAAGAACCTGATGGGCTATAGTCCATGGGGTCACAAAGCGTCAAACATGACTGAAGCGATTGAGCGCACACACATGCAACACCAAACTGGTCAGTGACCCAGAGAACATGAGAAAGATCATCAAGGTAAAGCTGAATTTCCAAAGGAAATTTGGTGTCAGAAGCATAAGCATTATTTCCAGTTTGTAAGAATATGTAACATTTATATATTAATTTGAATTTCTTCTGGAGTAGAACACTAGCAATGGGTACTCTTGGACTAGGTATTATCTTCCTTTTATTTTACCTCAAATGATTGTACTGGAAGGTAAGCCATTTTGAAGGGTGAACAGACTGAGTTTGAATTCAAGTCCTTCTCCTTTGTATCCATCCTCTCAAACAAATTTTCCCTCCTGTTTTATTTAGCTTTATAAAATGATGTATTTAATGTACACTTCACAAAGTTGTTTGTAAAGATTAAATGAGATAACTTGTATTAAGTATTGAGCACTTGCTTGATAATCTACATTCTGCTTCCACAATTTAAAATGAATATTAAAGTTATAGTGCCAAGAATAGCAGTATTTGTATTTGCATGCCAATAATCCCTCAGTTCAGTTCAGTTCACTTGCTCAGTCATGTCCAACTCTTTGTGACCTCCCTCTGTGACCTCCCTGTCCATCACCAACTCCTGGCACTTACTTAAACTCCTGTCCATTGAGTCGGTGATGCCATCCAACCATCCCATCCTCTGTTATCCCCTTCTTATCCTGCCTTCAATTTCTCAGCATCAGAGTCTTTTCAGATGAGTTAGTTCATCGAATCGGGTGGCCAAAGTATTGGAGTTTCAGCTTCAGCATCAGTCCTTCCAATGAATATTCAGGACTGATCTCCTTTAGGATGGACTGGATGGATCTCCTTGCAGTCCAAAGGACACTCAAGAGTCTTCTCCAACACCACAGTTCAAAAGCATCATTTCTTTGGTGCTCAGCTTTCTTTATAGTCCAATTCTCACATCCATACATGACTACTGAAAAAATCATAGCCTTGACTAGATGGACTTTTGTTGGCAAAGACATGTCTCTGCTTTTTAATATGCTGTCTAGGTTGGTAATAACTTTTCTTCCAAGGAGTAAGCGTCTTTTAATTTTTTTTAATTTTAATATTCTCTAGAATCTCACTTTTTAATAAAACAGGAGTTATTGTGAGAAAAACCATGATTTCCCACCCTAAAAGATGGGGAGCACTACAGTAGCACAGTAATAAGGGTAAGCCTACTCTCAATTTTATTAAGTTACTCTCCAACACTAACCACTGTGTTCTTATGCACCTTTTTCTGAAATCTTTTGGATAGTTTAGCTCAGAATGCATAGCAAAGAGGAATTTCTTATATAAACAACCTAACTTTACACCTCAAAGAACTAGAAAAAGAACAAACTAAGTACAAAGTTAGCAGAAGGGAAGAAATAAATATGAGAGCAGAAATAAATGAAAAATAGACCAGAAAAGAAGAATCAATAAAACTAAGAGTTGGTTTATTGAAAAGATGAACAAAACCAACAACCTTTTAGCTAGACTAACCAAAGAAAAAACATTCAAATAAATAAAATTATAAATTAAACAGAAGATATTGCTGATGCCACAAAACTACAAAGGATCATAAAAGATTACTATAAGAAATTATATGCTAATAAATTGTACAATGTAAAAGAAGCCTTTGAATATTGAATCATGAGGAAAGAGAAAATCAGAACAGATCATTAATTAATAAAGGAAAAAATCAGAACAGATCATTAATTAATAAAGAGATTGAATAGGTAATCAAAAATATTGCAAGAAAAACTCAAGACAATATGGCTTAGTTGGTAAATTCTACCAAATATTTAAAGAAGAATTAATACCAATCTTTCTCAAACTCTTTCATAAAGAAAGAAAGAATGTTCTCAAATTTATTTTGCCAGGCCAGCATCACCCTGATAACAAAGACAGATAAAAAACAGCTTAAGAGGATTAAGGCAAATTTCTGTGATGAACATAGATGCAAAAAATTCTTGATACTAGCAAACTGAATCAATAGCACATAAAAAACATCATATATTATGACCAAGTGGGATTTATGCCTGGGATATAAAAATAGTTCAATGGATACAAATAAAAATGTGATACATGTTAATAGAAAGGAGAATTTAAAAAATCACAGTTTACTGGTCTTTAGTGTTTTCTGTGTATAACATAGATCACCAATAAACTGTTAGAACTGATAAACAAATTTGGTAAAGTTGCAGGATGCTAAATCAACACACAGAAATCAGTTGTATTTCTATACACTGACAAGAAACCATCTGAAAAAGAAAAATTAATTTCACTTACAATAGCAATACAATAAAATACTTAAAAATAAATTTAACCAAGGACATTAAAATCAATACACTGAAAACTATAAGACATTTATGAAAGAAATTGAAGAAAACATAAATAAATGAAAAGATATTCCATGTTCAGGGATCTGAATATTGTTAAAATGTTCATTGTACCCAAAGCAATCTATAGATACAATTGAATCTCTTATTAAATTTTCGATGGCATTTTTCACTAACAAACTATTATAAAATACATATGGAACTGCAAAATCTTTGAATACTCAAAGCAATCATTAAAAAAAAAAAAAAAAAAACAAAGTTGGAGGCATCACACTTCCTGATTTCAGACTAAACTACAAAGCTATAATAATCAAGACAGTATGGTGCTGGCATAAAAACAGACACACAGACAAATGGAAGAGAATAAGGAGCCTAGAAATAAGCCCATGAATATATGTTCAGCCCCTTTTCTTAACAATGCAGCCAAGAATACACAATGGGGAAATGATGGTCTCTTCAAAAAATCATGCTGGGAAAATTAGATAGTCACAATTTGCAAAAGAATGAAATCAAACCCTATCTTACACCACTCAGAAAAAAACCTCAAATGGAATATTCCTTGAAATGGAATATAAGACCTAAAACTGTAAAACTCCTAAAAGAAAACATAGGAGGAAAGCTCTAACATCAGTCTTCACAATGTTGATTTATATACAACACCAAAAGCACAAATTATAAAAGAAAAATCAAGAAGGGCTACATCAAACTAAAAAGCTTCTGCACAGCAAAAGAAATAGTCAACAAAATGAAATAGTAACCTATGGAATGGGAGAGAATGCTTGAAAACCATATATCTGATATGGAATTAAAATCCAAAATATATAAGGAACTCATACAACTCAATAGCAAAAAGAAAAAAAAATGAAACATTAAAAAAAAAAAAGAAAAACAAACTAGTAACCTAAATAGACATTTTTCAAAAGACACAGAAATGGCTAACAAGTACATGAAAAGGTGTTCAATATCACTAAGCATCAGGAAAATTCAGATCAAAATCACAAAAGATATCACCTCCCATGTTTTAAAGTATTGGTGAGGATGCAGAAAAAAAGAGAAGCCATGTGTACTATTGGTGGAAATATAAATTTGTATAGCCATTATAGCAAACAATATGGAAGTTCCTCAGAAAATTAAAAGTACTAGAATTACCATATGATTCAGCAATTCCACTTCTGGGTATATATTCAAAGGAGACAAAATAACCATCTTAAAGAGATACCTGCACCCCCACATCATTGCGGACCATTCACAGTAGCCAAGACATAGAAACCATCTAAATATCCATGGAGAGATGAACAGATAAAAACAATATGATGTATAGACACAGACATAGATATAGATATATACAATAGAATATTTTTAGCCATGATGCGTAAAGATATCTTTCCATTTGCAATTACATGGATGAACGTGAGAACATTATTGTAACCAAAATAAATCAAACATAGAAAGACAAATATTGTATAATTTCACTTATATGTGGAGATTTTAAAAGTTGAACTCATAACAGCAAAGAATAGACTGATCATTTTCAGGGGCTGTAGGGTATGGAAAATGGGGAGATGTGAGCCAAAACTTGCAAACTTTCAATTACAAGTTTAATAAAGTCTGGATATGTAATGTACAGTATGGTGATTATAATTATTAACACTTTATTGTATACTTGAAATTTGCTAAGAGAATAAAATTTAAGTATCCTTATAGCAAAAATAAAGTAACTATGGAGTGATGGATGTGGTAACTAACTTCACTGAGGTAATCATTTATATATACTCTTTGATTTTTACATTTTAAACTGACAGAATATTCTGTCAATTATACCTCGAGAAATCTGGAGGAAAAAATGGATAATATCCTATAATTAAATTAACTCCATGGCTTAATATACAACTGAGTGAAAACTGATGCCCCATTTGTAACAGACTCAATTCATTTATCACTCAGATTTGGTCAGCTACATCTGGCTCACTGGTAATGAGTTTATCTGCCAAAACAGGAGACGCGGGTTTAGTCCCTGGACTAAGAAGATTCCCTGGAGAAGGAAAGGGCAGAAGGAAAGAATACTTATTCTTTCCTGGGAAATCCCATGGACAGAGGAGCTTTGCGGGCTACAGTCCATGGGATCGCCCAGAGTAGGACTTGACTTAGTGACTGAACAAGAACAATAACCTGCTCCCTAGGCACTGGCTACCTGATCAAAGGTGGGTCCTTGCCATTATCATCTTGTCTGCATTGCTGTCACCCCAGCTTGTTCAGGCCCCTCTACAATGCACATAAGTTAATGCACTCCCTGGAAGGTTATTCACTAAGTTCTTACTTTACAAGTAGCTTATGTTCTCCTTATATCATAAAAATCCATCCTTCCACCATCACATCCAGCTTCTTAATTGTGAAACACTGACTTAAGAGTAGGAAACACCTCATGTGTTCATCTCATGTATTCATTTGGTATCATATTCCTTCCTTTAAAACATATTATCACTTTTAAACCTTTGATTATTGTAAAAATATCTATGGTGGTGGTGAAGTTGCTAAGTCATGTCTGACTCATGTGACCCCATGGACTGTAGTCTACCAGGCTCCTCTGTGCATGAGATTTCCCCCAGCAAGAATACTGGAGTGGGTTGTTGTTTCCTTTTCCAGGGGATCTTCCCAACCCAGGGATCAAACCCAGGTCTCCTGCATTGCAAGCAGATTCTTTACTGACTGAGCCACGAGGGAAGCCCAAAGTAACTATAATAAAACTATTTTTTTTTACACTTTTGCTTTTTCCTAATTCTTTAACACCACTACATTTGTAGCTTCAGAAATATCTGAAAATCCTGAGAACAGGCACAATAGCATTAAATGGTTTAAAGAAGCTATGTAATGACTAGATGTGCAGTGAAATTTCAAAAAATGTGCACTGACATTTTAGGAGCAGGCCAGATTGTATTTTTTAAATACAATAACTAAGGAATATTAAATAATCTGAATCTCGTTCTGCTTCCCTCACACTTGAACTTCTTTCTCATTATCTGAAGTGAATTGTTTTGTGAACTTTTGTCAGGTTCACTCAAGCTCTGCTAATGTTTTACTGATGTTTTGATTAAATGTAGCAGATATTTGGGCTTTTCTTACAGTTTCAAACATCTATTTCAGCCACATGGGACTTGTGTTCATTACTTTTTCCAGAATATGCTTGTGTTTGGGTAGTAAAAAAGCAGGTATCCCCTCTTGATCGTCTCATTAAAGGAGAGAAAAGAAGGGCACAGATGATTTAAATTATGGCTAATCCCAGAGCTGTGTAGATCTAATTTTATAAAGTAGTTTAATAATTATAGTCAAACGTAAATAAAGATGGTTTTCCATGAATTTTCTTCCAGTGAAATGACCAGGTTCTGCATGATCTGACCTTACTTGTCTTACCCAACACATTTCAAGGCACTCCCCTCACTTTCCTCTGCATTCTTTAAAGATACTGTGTGTCCTCCCACCCGAAGGCCCTGGGCATGTTTTTACTTCTGCCAGGAAGTTTTCTACTTCCTCTCTTTTCACATATTAATCCCTTCTCCTCTTTCAAGTTCAGTTCAGTCGCTCAGTCTTGTCCGACTCTTTGCGACCCCATGAATCGCAGCATGCCAGGCCTCCCTGTCCATCACCAACTCCCAGAGGTCAATCAGACTCACGTCCATCAAGTCAGTGAAGCCATCCAGCCATATCATCCTCTGTCGTCCCCTTCTCCTCCTGCCCCCAATCCCTCCCAGCATCAGAGTCTTTTCCAATGAGTCAACTCTTCGCATGAGGTGGCCAAACTACCGGAGTTTCAGCTTTAGCATCATTCCTTCCAGAGAAATCCCAGGGCTGATCTTCAGAATGGACTGGTTGGATCTCCTTGCAGTCCAAGGGACTTTCGAGAGTCTTCTCCAACACCACACTTCAAAAGCATTAATTCTTTGGCACTCAGTCTTCTTCACAGTTCAACTCTCATACCCATACGTGACCACTGGAAAAACCATAGCCTTGACTAGACAAACCTTTGTTGGCAAAGTAACATCTCTGCTTTTGAATATGCTATCTAGGTTGGTCATAACTTTCCTTCCAAGGAGTAAGCGTCTTTTAATTTCATGGCTGCAGTCACCATCTGCAGTGATTTTGGAGCCCCAAAAAATAAAGTTGACACTGTTTCCACTGTTTCCCCATCTATTTCCCATGAAGTGATGGGACCAGATGCCATGATCTTCATTTTCTGAATGTTGAGCTTTAAGCCAACTTTTTCACTCTCCACTTTCACTTTCATCAAGAGGCTTTTTAGTTCCCCTTCATTTTCTGCCATAAGGGTGGTGTCATCTGCATATCTGAGGTTATTGATATTTCTTCGGCAATCTTGATTCCAGCTTGTGCTTCTTCCAGCCCAGCGTTTCTCATGATGTACTCTGCATATAAGTTAAATAAACAGGGTGACAATATACAGCCTTGACATACTCCTTTTCCTATTTGGAACCGGTCTGTTGTTCCATGTCTAGTTCTAACTGTTGCTTCCTGACCTGCATACAAATTTCTCAAGAGGCAGATCAGGTGGTCTGGTATTCCCATCTCTTTCAGAATTTTCCACAGTTTATTGTGACCCACACAGTCAAAGGCTTTGGCATAGTCAATGAAGCAGAAAGACATGTTTTTCTGGAATTCTCTTGCTTTTTCTGTGATCCAGCGGATGTTGGCAATTTGATCTCTGGTTCCTCTGCCTTTTCTAAAACCAGCTTGAACATCTGGAAGTTCACAGTTCACATATTGCTGAAGCTTGGCTTGGAGAATTTTGAGCATTACTTTACTAGCCTGTGAGATGAGTGCAATTATGCGGTAGTTTGAGCATTCTTTGGCATTGCCTTTCTTTGGGATTGGAATGAAAACTGACCTTTTCCAGTCCTGTGGCCACTGCTGAGTTTTCCCAATTTTCTGGCATATTGAGTGCAGCACTTTCACAGCATCATCTTTCAGGATTTGAAATAGCTCAACTGGAATTCCATCACCTCCACTAGATTTGTTCGTAGTGATGCTTTCTAAGGCCCACTTGACTTCGCATTCCAGGATGTCTGGCTCTAGGTCAATGATCACACCATGGTGATTATCTGGGTCGTGAAGATCTTTTTTGTACAGTTCTTCTGTGTATTCTTCTTAATATCTTCTGCTTCTGTTAGGTCCATACCATTTCTGTCCTTTATCGAGCCCATCTTTGCATGAAATGTTCCCTTGGTATCTCTAATTTTCCTGAAGATATCTCTAGTTTTTCCCATTCTGTTGTTTTCCTGTATTTCTTTGCTCCTTCAAAACTCCAACCAAAACATCACTTTCCCAATGTTGTCTTTCTCCAGCTGTATATCAGGTTATGCAGAGAAGCAGAACCAATGTGAATAAAGAAAGATTTATTTTAAGGAATTGGCTCACACAATAGTGGGGGATGCCTACGCCAAAATTTGCAAGACAGGCCACCAGGCTAGAGACCCAAAGAAGAGTCGATGTTGTGGTATTGAGTTCAAAGGCCACCTGGAAGCAGAATTCTCTCTTCCTTGGGGTCCCCAGGGCTTCCCTTGTGGCTCGGATGGTAAGGAATCTGCCTGCAATGCAGGAGACCTGATTCAATCCCTGGGTTGGGAAGATCCCCTGGAGAAGGGAGCGGCTACCCACTCCAGTATTCTGTCTTGGAAAATTCCATGGGCAGTATAGTCCATGGGGTCACAAAGAGTCAGACACAACTGAGTGACTTTCACTTGGGGTCCCCAGGCTTTTCCTTTGAAAGCTTTTGTCAACAACAAATTGGCACTTATCAAGACTATTGCCAATGACTGAACAACAAAGACATTTGCCATCTGCCTCATGGACATTGAACCCTATGTTACTATAGCTGTCGACCTTCAACAACCCCTGAGGGAGTTCAGGGTGGAGTGAGGAACTCTGTGCTCCAGAGAATCTGGTGGGACAGGTCTTTAGATAGTTGGATGCTTTTAGGAACAGATTTTATTATTTCAGTCCTTGCATCTCCTTATATCTAGAGAAGCACTAAATCCCTTCATGGTGACATCAGAATCTCATGACTAACAAAAACCCTTTTGTAAAATGAGTGCTTCAGGATATTGAACTCCCCCTTCACCAAAACCTTATATATTGACTTTCCCTCACTGCTGCTTTGGAGTAGTCTCTCAGAGCTGTTAGGTAGGTAGAATAGGGAAAAGGAGTCCAAAATGGCGGTGGCTAAAAGACAAGGAAGGGAAAAGCCCATGAAAATAGAACAAAGGAAGGTCAAAGGAAGGTCCAAGGAAGGTCCAAGGACCAGAGTGAAGACTTCAGGTAGAACAAACAGCAGTCCTGGCTAAGCTCAATTTGCATAGGGCAGGCCCAGGTGGAGGAAAAACACATAAAAGGAGGAGCCAAAGCGCTTTCTTGCTCTCTTTCTCTCCCGCGTGAGTGTGCTCTTTTTCTCTCTCTCTCTCTCTCTCTCTCTCTCTCTCCCTCCCCCGCACTCTCCTCCACTCTCTTCTCTTCAAGTCTTTGTGTTGGCATCCCCTCACGCTTCGAGGATGGATTCTCCTGCTATCTTCTAAATAAAATAGAGCTGTAACACTGATTTGCCTAAGAGCTATAACACGGTTTGTCCAAGACCTGAGAGCTGTGACGTGCTGAGGGCTTTAATGTCCGTCACTCCAAATCTTTGTTGTGATGAGACACAGAACCGAGGAACATACATTCGCTTGACAGAGCTATCTGAGATGCTGCCTCCAGGGCTGCAGTCCTCATTTTGCCCCAAATAAAACTTAACTCACAACTCTCAAGTTGTACATCTTTTTTTAGCTGACACTTTCAACTGACTAGATAGGCCCCACTCATATGTGGAAGAGGTAATCTGCTTTACTCAAATCTACTGACATAAATGTTAATCTTATCTAAACAATACCTTCAAAGCAACATCTAGACTAGTGTTTGATCAAATAACTGGGTACTGTGCCCCAGCCAAGTGAACAGATAGGATTAGCCATCACAGATTGACAATTCACCAATCATACTTTGGCCAAGATTCCCTGTTTCAAGTGTCTACTCCTGTCATTTTTCCTTGTAGCACCAATAAAAATTATAATTCAATGACCCCTTATGTAATTACTTGTATAATGTAGCTTTCCAATTCTGAAATACCACATCCAGGAAACCAAAATTGAACTCCTAAATTGTATTGAAGGAGGAAACAGACAGAACTGGACTCCCTCTTAGGCCAGGCTGTGAATATTAGGCTACACGCATGGTCACCCTCCCAATGGACTCTGAACTTTGTGCCCGGTGTCTATAGAAATGGTCTCCCACATTGCAGGCAGACACTTTAACCTCTGAGCCACCAGGGAAGAGCATAGAAATGGCACACCCATGGAAAACCAGACCCCCTCTGCCCCACCCCACCCCCCGCCCACCCCGAATAAAAGAGCCTCAGGACTTGTACTTGGATTCTCCTCTCCATTGCCTAAAAGAATATGCTAATTATCTCTGTAATAGAACAAAGTCATAAATTCCATTATGTTTATCAGGATATGACCACAGGCCTATTAATAAATGTCCACTGTTTAACTATCTAGGCTTATAACACATGAATCATGGGTTAACTTTGATCATATCTCTCTTTTACCTTGTCCAGACTAGTTTCAAGGAATCTGGGGAGGTGGGTTTGAGCAAGTACACTTAGGGTATATAAGGTTTTCACAAAACTGGTCGGGGTCCTTGGCTAATAGGAGACTCTGCCTTGGGCCCGCTGGTATAATAAACTGCATTCCACTATCTGCATTGTCCTTCTGAGTGAGTTTGTTTCCCAGAACGCGTGGATACAACAGTATCATGTTTATGGATGAACACTCAGTAAGCACTCATCTACTCAATAAGTTTTAGTCTCCTCTTAGTAATAGGCATTGAGGACTTACTAAAAGAAATGTAATCACCACCCTTTTACAAGGTAGCAAGGACAGTAATGTTTTAACGTTTAAGCATGATAAACAAACATCAATTTAGTTCTGTGAGAACTTACAGAGAAGAAACACCAAATCAAACCTGGAGGTTTAGGGAAAACTCTCAGAAAAAGAAGCATCTAAATAGAGGTATCAAGAAATAATAGGATTTATCCAATTAATGGATATATGTGTATCTATAGCTGAATCCTTTCACTGTTGACCTGAAATTATCACACAACATTTTTTGTTAATCAACTATATCCCAGGACAAAATAAAAAGTTAAAGAAAATAAAACTAAAATAAAAATTAAATGGGGAAATAATTTTTTAATGCAAATAGATAATAGATTTAAGCCAAATCACATAAACAATTACATTATATTTAATGTTCTAAATCTTCCAATTAAAAAGCAGAAATTTCCTAATCATGTTGAGACAGCAAGACCTGACTTTATTCTGTTCCAAACTTCCAATTGATAAACTGTAAAAAATTAAAAAAAAAAAAAGAATTACAATATTGATTCTTCCAATCCAAGAACATAATATATTGTCTCTCCACCAACAAAACAGAAAAGAGAGAAATAGCAGGAAATAACCAGTTATGGTTATATACACAGGAAGGCAAAAGCTACCCATAGTTGAAAAAATACCTGGAATATTGATGGAATTTTAGAAATCTGTATGGCAGAAGAGTATGTTAGAGGTAAACTGAAGGTAAGAAAGAAAGCTCCAGTGAAAAGCAGGCAGCCAGTTAAAATCATGGCTGCTATCTTTTACTATGTAATTCCCCAATGGCTCAGCATGTAAAGAATCTGCCTGCAAGGCAGAAGACCTGGGTTCAATCCCTGGGTTGGGAAGATACCCTGGAGAAGGGAAAGACTACCCACTCCATTAGTCTGGCCTGGAGAATTCCATAGACTGTATAGTCCATGGGGTCACAAAGTAGACAGAATGTTACCCAATTCCAGGACTGAGGGTATTTTAATATCCTTATTTCAATGACATCTAAGAAAATAATTACATTAAAAGAGTGATGTAAATAGCCTCAGTTACAAATTTTATAGCAGATAAACTAAAACATGAAATCTTGATGAACTTTATTCTTGGACTGTGAGGTTATACTGAGGTTATCCTGCTCACTGTTAAGAGTTCTGATTTTTTTATGTTTCTGGCTCCATTTTCTCCGTATGTAGTCCCTCTGCAACTCTACTATGTAGGACTCACATGACTGTTGGTAGAATGTATTTTTGCTTCATTAAACTGCCAAATATCTGCCTACATCAATACTTTCCAGGATTTGCCTACATTCATTTTCTCAGAGTCCAGAATACTTTCTCAATGAAATTCTGTTCATGGTAGTGAAAATATACTGTACCCAGTGAAATAGTTATAATTTAAAAAGTCCCTGAAGTTAACCTTACAATATCTGTTATGTAGGATAATTGCAAGCACTTATTCAATACATAATTTTAATTAATTTTACTCTTATTTAAAATATTCAAAACATTTTTAAAATAACTCTTTCAAAGAGTTATTTTTAAGAGCCATTTAGTCAACAAAGTTTGTTCTATTAAATACATTAATTTATCTGTTTTATACATCCCATTCCATTCCACTATCATCAGTTTTATTCAATATTATCTATTTTTCCATACCCCCACTGTAAAAGGCAGTTAATTCATGTTGGAAACACTAAAAGATCACTAGATGGGTGAGGTGTAGAATTAAAAATGAGAGGATTGATTTATAACTGAAATCTATAGTGTAGCAAGTGAAAAGAAAAAGTTTACAGAATTGGAAAGGAAGAAAAAAATTACTGTTATCTGCAGGCAATATAAACTATATTCTAAATCCCCTCAAAAGCTCTAGTTGAATTATTAGTATTAATAATAAATTTTTAAAAGCCACTGAATTCAGATTCAGTTTTTAAAAAGTCAATAGTATTTCTAAATACTGTCAAGCAATATTTAGAAAAATAAATTTTAATTAACATACCACTTAAAATATATTGTTAAAAACAAAGCAATGCATGTGATAAACAATGTACAAGATTTGAGTAAAATTGTGAAACATTAATGAAAAACTAAAATTCTCAATAAATGGGATAATATTGATTTTTAAGGGCTTCCCCCTGTGGCTCAGTAGTAAAGAATCTGCCTGCAATGCAGGAGATGCAGGAGACACAGGTTCGATCCCTAGTCAGATCCCCTGGAGGAGAGCATGCCAACACACTCCAGTATTCTTGCCTGGGAAATCCCATGGATAGAGCCTCGTGGGCTATGGTCCCTGGGGCCACAGAGAGTCAGACACAACTGAAGCAACTGAACACATATACACGCACACACATAATTCCATCTCCTCTTTCTCTAGGAACTGTAGAAAGATGAGCAGCCTGTGCAGAATGAGGGCATATAGGAGTAAGAAGGAAAACTGAATACCAGACACAGAACACACGTGCTCCGACTGGGGAAACAGAATAAGGAAATCCCAGAATGACAACTAGAGAACATGCAGTCCAGACTGAGGTAGATAAATGGGGGGATTCCAGGGAGATGTCTCCAAGGAAGTGGGTGTGGAGGAAGGCAGGGTGTAGGATTTTAATGCATTTGGGTTTTCATAAAATATTTACAATATGGATTGAAAATGTGGTAAAAATAAGTGATGATGACATACAAATGTAAGCAAAGAAAAAAAGCAATCACTGCAGGAAAAGAACAAAAAAGCAGAAATGCACTTGATATGTATTAATATTTTGTCAGGAATCATACCTATATAGCTATATGATGTGGATGCTGAATATTGATTTAAATAACTGGATGCAAGAGGGTTATCTTATCTTCTCTAACAGGAAGTCAATTTTGCAAATAAAATTGATGCATAAGTAGTATCAATAGAAGCATATTACTTAGCCATGGGAAGTTGCAAATTTGGGAAAGGGGTCTAGGAAATATTGATGACTGAATCAAATAATATATTGTCCTATAAAGGAAAATAGACATATGTATCTATATGTGTGTATTTATAGATATATACATTATAAATTATACATGTATTATTTTGATACAAATGATAATTTTAAAATAAGGCATTGTCTCTCTTTCAAGTTGACTACAATTTTATAAATACCTCTGAAATCTCAGTCTTCACAACAATTTAGAATCTCATTAATGTGAATAATGTTTAACATGAAACAAGATAGATGATTCCAGATATTCAATTGAGGAAGTCCCCAAAGTGAGTCTACCTCTGAGATGGTATACCTGCAATTCAGAGCAGACACCTCCCGATGGTGTTGATGTCTTGCTTTTTAGTTTTCCAAGGCATGGCAATATTAATATATTCTGTGTTCCCTTTGTTTAAATCATTTAAAATGATTTAAAATCATTTGCCTATTTACTTTAATAAATGTGGGACTTTGATGTCCATATATTCTAAAACAATTAGGATTCAGGTGCCCCATGTTGGCAAACAGCATCAGAAGTATTAATTTGGGGAAAAGTCCCTACTTGTGTCATATTCACCCTGTCAATCCCTGCCCTACTCAACCACCATTTCCCTCTTTATTTATGTATTTACCTCAACTGGCCTGATTCCTAAAGGTCATTGCTCTTAGAATTCCTGGCTAATTCAAAAAGTAGCCGTAGGTCTAGTCTTTTAATATCTTTCTCCCATTAATGCCGTTTGAAGGGAGAATCTGTTTTTAAATGATTAGCTTTTTCAAGCTAGGTATCACAACTGTTGTTTCTCTGGAGTATAGAGCATTAACTATGCCAGTTGCATCGTACAGTTATATTTTATTTATATACCCAACACACAGAAAAGGGAATCCCTGCATCCGGCTTCTTGCTCTCAAGATCAATTACTAATCTATCCTTTCTTCATGCTTGCTTTCCTCTATTTTGTGGCTTACATCTATTTAAATACTGAACTCCAAGTCCTATAAATCTTTTGAGTTTTGCCATAGATATAAGGAATTAGTGATTTATAAATACAATTATATTTTAATCAAAAGATTCATTTTAGCAGGAAAAACTAAATGGAATCAGTGAAAAGACATTGTTTCTATCTCAAGATTCACCTTCAGTGTCACAGTTGTCTATCCATATGGTTCAGTAAGCTTCAAAGCATTATTTCTCTCTAGGCTCAAATGCAGGCATGGAAGTCAATAGCAATGCTAACAGAAATATCTGTGAAGGTGGAAATGTTTCCAGTCTGCACCATGTAAGGTAGTAGCCATTAGCCACATGTCATTATTAAACGCTTAACATGTGAGTAATGCAACTAATTGAATTCTTAATTGAACTAACTTTCATTTTAATGGCCACATTTGGCTAGTGGCTATCATATTACACAACGCAGGTCTACAGATTCTAATCAGTAGGAAAATAATTCTTTCCCAAAGTGTGACCAAGAAAGGAAAACACTGCATACTCTCCTAGTTTTAGGGGCACTACAATGTATATTAACATGATAAAAGCCCTGAGAGGGCCTAGGAAAAGAAACCCATTTGATTAATTAACTCACCACTTTCCAAACATATTCAGGCAAGGACTTACCTCCCCAGCCCCTCAGTGCCCCAACCACCACCACCCCATGAATTAGTACCACATGGAAATTTTATTCCAAGGAGCAGAGTTTGGAAAATGTGACTATGGAAGTTGAATTTAATAAACAATATCACTTTTGTGACAAATACAGTAAGCTCAGAAATATAATCTAAAGAGAAATTAAGTAGGTGTAAATAGGCATTGATATCAGACTGCTGCTGCTGCTGTTGCTAAGTCACTTCAGTCGTGTCCGACTCTGTGTGACCCCATAGACGGCAACCCACCAAGCTCCCCCATCCCTGGGATTCTCCAGGCAAGAACACTGGAGTGGGGTGCCATTTCCTTCTCCAATGCATGAAAGTGAAAAGTGAAAGTGAAGTCGCTCAGTCGTGTCCGACTCTTAAAGACCCCATGGACTGCAGCCTACCAGGCTCCTCCGTCCATGGGATTTTCCAGGCAAGAGTACTGGAGTGGGGTGCCATTGCCTTCTACCTGGCTTCAAATTCTGTTACTTTGGCAAGTTGCCTAAATTCTCAGTGTTGGCAGCTGCAAATGTAAGACATTATGAGTAACTATTCCACAGGATTAGTTTGAAATTAAATATTATACTTTATAAATTATTTAGAACTATTGCTGGTATATTGAAGTTCTCAATAAATACTAGCCATTTTTACAATCTGCTGTTCTTTGGCAAAGTCTTTTATTTACCATTCACTATGGTATCAATGTGCCCATAAGAAACATAATTATGTTAATATCAACACAATATCAAATCCAAAAATGACATCATACTATTTTACTCCACATTTGCTATAAACTTGAATTAGGTAAGGAACCAGAACCTTTAAATGTGGACAGAGAAAAAGTTACTTAAAGACTGCTGACACAGAAATGTTATGGAGAAAGTTAAGAAATTTCTCCAATAGAAGTCTTTAAAATGATACCTAACAAAGGTTGACTTAGAAAGGCAACTAGGTCTTTCTATCTTGGCTTTTACAAGATAGGAAGGTACATATTGACCTATTTCAATTTGGATATAGAAAACCAGAGTAGATAAAGAAATAGCCACCTGGATGAGATACTCTTTTTCCCTTTTTATCCACACTTCAAGCCTTCCAAATGCATCCTAGAAACTGGATTGCTAGCCACAGGGAGACCCAAAGTTGTCTCTCAGCTTCACAGTGATTGAATTTTACACTGTAGGTACACAGTGATAAGAAAATAATAATTACCTATTTATTCTGATCAGTAATAGATAATAACTTTGGACATTTTGTAGTATGATACACATATAGATCATGTTGATATTCAGCTTAAAGGACAATAACTACAAGTTTTTTAGATGTTTTTGTTTTGTATTTTTTCTCATTCTACTCTTGTAATAACTGCCACCTTCTCATAAGCATGGCCTTTTAAACCATAGGGTGGTAGTGTTTGGTAGAGGTGTCATGTACACAGTCGTGTCCAACTCTGTGACTCCATGGACTGTGGCCCACCAGGCACCTCTGTCCATGGGTCTCTCCAGGCAAGAACATTGGAGTGGGTTGCTACTTCCTCCTCCAGGGGATCTGCCCAACCCAGGGCTCATAGCCACATCTCCTGTGTCTCCTCCATTGCAGGTGGATTCTTTACCCACTGAGCAATCGGGAAAGCCAAACCATAGGGTAGTGAGGGTAAATAGGCATATGCTTGCAAATATTTGTGTTTACTTCACTGTATTTATGCGATGCTACAGTTGCTTGGCCAAGAAGCATCTTTACTAAATTTTCATGATTCAATGATTCTTAGATCAACATATATTAATGACTATTTCTATCCCTCTAGATCATAGAAAACTGATATTTAAAGATAATACTCTACAGAAGGGACCAAAAAAAGAAAGTTTAATTTAAAAAAAAAAGCCTCCTTTACACTAGCTCCTTGCCCAAGGCAAATATGGGAAAGTTTGAAAAGTTCATTTCTAAGTACTTCAAATTTCTTAAGTTCTAAAACAAAATTATGGACTTCTTAATGACAAAGACTATGCATTTTGCTCCCTTAAGTACAGTTATCTACTGTTTAAAAATAAGGAGCTCTTTGAAAGTAGAAAAAGCTACAGCTACAGGGGCTTCCAAACACAAAAACCTACAAAACCAACATACACTCATCAGTATTTTGTCATCTCATGAAACACTGGTTCCAGGAAATTTTGAGATGTATAAAAGTTCATTATTGACAGTTGTCTAATTGTTGGGTTAATTCCCCAAACTAGCATTCTATGGCTACTTCTCAGTCACCTAAAGGTTTTAGCTTCCGCTCATAGAAATCAGCCTGTGTGGGTCTAAATTCAGTCTGCCGAGGGTCTAGTGTACTAGATGAATTGACTGATTTGTTTGTTCTGGGTAAGAAAAGCCTATATAAAGCTGTCTGAGGCTCTGTGCCATGGTTGTAAGCTGGCACAGAGCCTCAAGGCTGGCAAAAGGGTGTGCTCATTCCCAGTTTGTAAGTGTAGGATGAAGGTATAAATAAATAGAAAGACAAATCGCAAAGATAGAATCCATTTTTAAAAAGATAGACTAAGTATGTTATGCTTAGATTATTTCATTCATGCATTCATTTATCCACTAATTCAAAACTGATGAGTAAGCATCCCCTTTGTGCTAGGTGTTGGGGATAGGATAGTGATGTACACTATCCTATAATGTACACTAAGGAGCAAAAGAGGACTTTCTTGATGGCTCAGATGGTAAAGAATCTGCCTGCAATACGGGAGATCCAAGTTCTATCCCTGGGTCAGGAAGATCCCCTGGAGAAGGGAATGGCAACCTACTCCAGTATTCTTGCCTGGAGAATCCCATGGACAAAGGAGCCTGGTGGGCTATATAGTCCATGGGATCACAAAGAGTCAGATATGACTGAGTGACTAACACTAAGGGACAAAAGAACTACTTTTCCCATAATAACAGCTCATTTCAGTAGGAAATCCAATCACAGTAATGAAGGGTGTCCAAATAATGCACTAGACCTCCCTCTCATTATTGGAAAACACAAGAATGGGGATGGGCAAGTTAAAACAGATGTTCATCATCCATGCAGATGAGAAAACTGCAAAAAGCTCGAACACCTCACTCAACTGCATGTAGCTGAAGTCTTTCATTGGTAAATGCTAACTAGATTCCAGGTTTCTTGAGCCTCAGATTAGGACTTTTTCCATAGTACAACTTTTTCTATAGTCTTCTATGAATAATGACCATCCCCATCACCTTGGGATCCTTGAACTCAAGGAATGACTCCAATCAGTCAATAGAAGAGTTGAATCTTGACAGGAAACTGATTGAGATATTGGTGAGCAGAGGAAACTTTGCTGCATTCTTAAATCATTTCATTTACACAACTCCATCTGGGCAGAGAGCCAACCCTGACTTTGCAGCTCCTGTATCAGTGTTTCCTCCAAGCAGCAGGATGGAGAAGAAAAGAAAAAATATGCCTGGTTACCTAGCACTGTGCTTTAGAACAGAGATTGGCAGAGGATCTAATTGCAATACAAAATGTGCATAGAAGAAAAAGCAAATTAATCTAACTGGGTCTTGTATTGCAAGGTCCACTAAGATGTTGTCCTTAACAGTACTCATAACTGCCCCTCAGATAGGGTTCTTAAATTCCTTTAGAAAAAGTATTTCCAGTCTTCATAGTAATATATCTTTATGTGAGAGCTTTTTCTTTTCCTTCCTTTGCATAGCGAGCTTAGAAGCTCCAAAACCACTGTCCTTGTGATTTAGTATAGCCAGTGCATGTCTGTAGTTAAAAGGTGTGCTTTTCTTCTCCTGACTAACCTTAACCTAAATGGCACCCTATTATACCAATCAGAAGTGTAACAAAGTTTCGCTTCTTTCCAAATCTAAAGGAATGATCTGTGGAAAATACAAAATGCCCTTACGAAGCCAAGGAAGGTAATTTGAGAAAAAAAAAAGTAATGAGTTTCAGGTTCATGAAATGTGATATTGACAACAGCAGAAATAAATTGCTCCTATTTAACTGCAGTCCACCGCAGAAGAGATGAGCATAAGCCATGCTGCAACAATAGAGCTGATGCTGGACCCTGAGAGACACACTCTATTAAGACCAAAGTGCTATTAAGGAGACAGACTTATACTGTAAAGTTGGAAGGGGTGGAAGAGAGGAAGAAAGCCTCAATCTATACATCTCAGGGACTTGACAGCACTTGGATTCTTATAAATCTGTCTATGTGAAGTTATTAAGTGGCTGAGAAATGTACCACTGGCAGCCAAGCTGGGACAACAATGGAAAATGAATCGCCAATAGACAAGACAGACAAGTAAAAGACCTCGGGAGATGCTTGCTCACAGATTCTGAGAAGTAATAAACGCTGGAAATGGGATTTGGGCTGCATCTTTCAGCACCAAGAAATAGCAGATTCTGAACAGAAATTAAGTACTTGCATTATCATCAGCTATTTCCCAAGTATGGTTGAGTTAGAAGATCAAATTCTATTGAAAAATAATCTAGAATATGCTAGTTATTATAAACGTGCTGGGAAAAGCAAGGTAAAGATACCAAAACAAGACTCAAGACAAGCTCATTCTTCAGGAATTCCAGCAGAAAAATTAAGAGTAATGAAAGGAGCACATCACTGCTATGAGTTAATGCCGGTATCCATGGTTATTTAGTACGTTTGAAGTAAAAGTCTTGAATGGAGAATACTGGACAGTACAAAACGAGCCGCATTTTATCCCATAGATGTTTTGATTGGCCCAAACTGGGTGGGCAAACAATATAGTTTCAATTTGTAAAAGTAACTTCCACCTCTTAAAAATGTTTTTAGTTTCTCATATAAATGTATTTCCATCTATTAAGAATATGGAGTCCTCTTGGGAAAAAACCTGTTAGACCCAGAACACTGAGTCTTTGTACCTCTACACTGCAATTATAAACTTCCACTTATCATATCTGCACAGTTTTCTTATAACAGGCTTTAAAATTAAATACTTGTTAGACTCATCTTTCTATCAAAACTTTAAAATAAAATATAATATTACCAAGAGGACCACAGCATTCAAGAATACTGGGAAAATACACATACACTTCTCAGGAGTAAAGACTAGCACTACATATATAACCTGCAAATAAAATGAGACAGAAAAAGACTTCTCGGTCAGTTATGGATACCATTTTGCAAGGATACCTACATACTTTGCTCATATATGCTAGCAGGCATTTAATTTTGCAATCCTGGCCTGAAGAAAAGCTATGATAGTTTGCATTAAGAAAATCCAATCTCTCCTATTGGGAGAGAACAAGATGGCGGAGGAGTAGGTGGACATGGAGGACATCTCTCTCCACAGATACAACAAGAATACACCTTCAGACACAGAAGTGCATGTAGAACACCAGCTGAAAGCAGACAGGAGTACCTGACCAGCAGAAAAGAATATACAGACCCACGCAAAACTCGGTAGAATGAAGGAACTAGGAGGAAACAGGAGTGTTAGTAGGACCGGACCTGCCCTCAGGGGTGGGGAAACTGAAGCAGGGGTCTGATCCCATATCCAGGCAATTGTCTGAGTCAGGAAGGAACATTTAAGGCTGAGAGGGAAACAGCTGATCAGTGGCAGCCTAAATGGTATGAGAATCAGACAGTCCTTGCTGCAGCCATACAAACCCCTGACAGGGACATGGGTCCCCTGGAAGGGGCAGCGGCTGGTAGCTGGAGTTTAGGGATTGTGGAGCAATCCCAGGGCGAGGGCTGCTGTTGACTGCGGAGAGACAGATCGAGGGATGTGAGCTAGGAGATTGTGGTGGGAAATGCCTGTGGAGCAAAGCCTGGCAGGCATAGAAGCAAAGCAATACTGCTGAGTCATGCACAGGGAGTGGAGCCATCACCATAGCCTCTCTCTCCGCACCGCCAGCATCAGGCAGCTGAACAATAGAGAGGATGGCCCATCAAATACCTGACACTCTGAACTACAGAGTAGGACCCTACCCAGGGCGCCCCTCTAAGTGCCTGATGCGTCTATCTACAGAGTAGGACCCCAGCCAGGGGGACCCCTCTATGTGCCTGATGCACCAAACAACAGAGAAGGACCCCAGGTGAGGGAGCCCTCTAAGTGGCCAAATGGGCAGAGCTATGGAGAAAGACTGGCCAAAGAGGCCTTCTGATCGCCAGCTACAAGAGGTTCAAAAAAAGACTCTGATAGGACCATAACTCCTGGGGCAGAGGCAGTCGTGTCCCTGCACAATTGGCATTACCAGGGTCCCTGCAAGCCAAACAGCTGAGCCACCTTCACGCTCAACTCTCACTGGGGCAGAGCTGCCTCAGGCAAAAAAAGTTTTGCATCCATTAATGAAGGATCACTTTGGTCATGTCCAACTCTTTGTGACCCTGTAGACTGGCCTGCCAGGTTTCTTTGTCAGGGAAGAGGGGCGGCTCTCCAGGCAAGAATACTCGAGCATATTGGCCAATACTGGTTCCATGCCCTTCTAGAGCATTATATTTCCTGCTGCCCTATCTCCCAACTCCCCCTGAGAACCTGGTGCTGCCAGAACCCCTGTGACACAAACAGCTGCACCACCTCCACACCTGGCCCTCACAGGGGCAAACCAAGTCCTCCAGGGCAGCCTCAGGAGCAAACCCCAGTGGAAGACCCACATGCAGAGGTGGAAATAAAACCACAATTGAAACCCAAGGGCAGTGTGGGTAAGGAAGAAGACTCAAAACCTTCCCACCAGCTATACAAGCAGCAAATTAAATCCACAGGATCACTAGGCAGACTCTGTGTCTGTGGAATATATAAAAGGTCACTGAGAGCTCCCACGAAAGAAAACGCACTAGTTCTGATAGCTGTGGACACTGGGGGCGAGAACACACAGGAGTGGGAGCAGCTTAGAATCTGAGCTGCCCTCACAGCAGGTCCAGAGATCAGCAATGTTGGACGGCATCCTAGGGAGGCGAGGTGGACTGTGACTCCCAGCTGGGGAAAGGACTCTGACAGCAGTGACTCAAGAAAAATATTTATTATTCTGGTGTTTTGACTTGTTCTGTAGATTCTTTTGGATTTTTTTTTCTATTTTTGTCTTTTGTTCCCCTCTCTGTTGTAGTTGTTGATTTTATTGGCACTTTGAAATCTAATTAAGTTTTGAGCTTTTTTTTTTTCTTTCTCAGTCACATATTTTTATTGTTATAAACCTCTGCCTCTACATTGGGATTTTGCAGTTCTGTGGAGTTTTCCTTTTATTTTTTTCTTTTCTCTTTTTTTTAATTTTAATTTTTAACTTTTTAAACCTATTATTCTTATTTCTACATTTATTTCTTAGTTTTCTTTTCCCACTGTTCTTTTCCCCTTGCAGTTAATCTTTAATGTACATAAATCTTTATCTACCTCTACTTAACTTTGCATATCTATTCTTTCTTTCTTTGCTTTCTTTCCTTTCCTCTCAAAATATTTGTTAGTTTTCTTTTCATTGCTTTATTCCCCAATTGGCACCTTGTTTAAGTTTTGTTTTCCAGTTTGTGCTTTATTTAAAATTGTTCTTAGCTGGTAGATGTAATTTTTGGTTTCCTTTATTCGCCACATCAATCTATTGTACTTTACTTTTGTTGGACTGATTTGGTTTATGGGTGTATAGGTATATGTGTATATTCAGTCACATTATTTATTGTTGTTACAAACCTCTGCCTCTACGTTGGGCTTTTGCAATTTTGTGGAGTTTTCCTTTTTTCTTCTTCTTCTTCCTTTTTTTCTTTTCTCTTTTTTATAATTTTGTTTTTTTAACTTATTATATTTTTTCTACATTTATTCCTTAGTTTTCTTTTCCCACTGTTCTTTTCCCCTTGCAGTTAATCTTTAATGTATATAAATCTTTATCTACCTCTACTTAACTTTGCATATCTATTCTTTCTTTCTTTGCTTTCTTGCCTTTCCTATCAACATATTTATTAGTTTTGTTTCACTGCTTTATTCCCCACTTGGCACCTTCCTTTACTTTTATTTTCCAGTTTGTGCTTTAGTTTTGTTCTTAACTGGCAAATATAATTTTTGATTGCCTTTGTTTGCCAGGTTAATCTACTGTACTTTATTTTGTTGTACTGTTTTGACTTTGTTTATGGGTATATATGTATATGTAAATATTCCATAATTTTAATTATTATTTGCCTGATTTTTTAACTGCCACCTGTCTGAGGTTCCTCTTTGGTTTCCTGTTTTTATTTGTTTTAATCTCACTTAGTGCCATAACAAACCACTTGTGGAATCTTCACTCCTGATCAGAGATCAAGCCTTGAGCCTTTGGAGTGGGAGCACTGGCTCCAACACCCTAGATTACCAGAGAACTAACACTAGGGAGCATCAAAGAGTGAGAATTCACACAAAGGAAGCTACTTGAATACAAGATCTGGAATCACCCAATCACCAAAAGCACCCTGTGCAGGATGCCTCATATAAACAAAAAACAAAACAAAAGTACAAACCCAATCATCAGCAGACAGGGTTACCACCTCACTCAGCGTTGCCCACAGAGGAAAAACAAACAAACAATCAAAAAAAAACTCAGCCCAAATCTCACCCTATATGAAGCTTACACACACAAATGGACAAACCTTAGGAAGGCAGAAACCAAAAGGAAGAAAGAATTCAACCTTGAAGCCTGAGCAAAGGAGATCTCAAACACAGTAAGTTAAAAAAAAAAAGATAATGAAAAGGCAAATAAATACTATACAAATGAAGGAACAAACTAGAAACACAGAGGTTGAAATAAAGAGGAAATAGGCAAACTATCTGAAAAAGAATTTGGAATAATGATAGTAAAGATGGCCAAAAACCTTGAAAACAAAAGAATCAATTAACAAAGACTGAGAAGAATTAAACAATAATCATACAGAGACAAACAGCACAATTACTGAAATTAAAAATACTCTAAAAGGAATCAATTGTAGAATATCTGAAGCAGAAGAATGAATCAGTGAGCTGGAAGATAAAAAGTTGGAAATAATATCTGAACAGCAGAATAAAGTAAAAAGAATGAAAAGAACTGAGGATAGTCTCAGAGACTTCTGGGACAATATCAAATGCACCAACATTCGAATTATAGGGGTCCCAGAAGAAGAAGAGAAAAAGAAAGGATATGAGAAAAATTTTGAAGAGATTATAGTTGAAAATTTCCCCAACAAGGAAAAGGAAATAGTCAATCAAATCCAAGAGGCACAGAGAGTCTGATACAAGATTAACCCACAGAGAAACACACCAAGACACATACTAATCAAACTAACAAAGAGTAAACACAAAGAAAGACTATTAAAAGCAGCAAGGGGAAAGCAACAAGTGACATACAAGGGAAACCCCATATGCTTAACAGCTGATTTTCAGCAGAAATTCTGCAAGCCAGAAGGGAATTGCAAGATATATTTAAAGTACTGAAAGGGAAAAATCTAGAACAAAGATTACTGTACCTGGCAAGGATCTCATTCAAAATTGACGGAGAAATCAAAAGCTTTTCAGACAAGCAAAAGTTAAGAGAATTCAGTACCACCAAACTAGCTTTACAACAAATGGTAAAGGGACTTATATAGTCAAGAAATACAAGAGAAGAAGAAAGATCTACAAAATCAAAGCCAAACAAGAAAATTGCAATAGGAACATATATATCAATAACTACTTTCAACATAAATGGATTAAATGCTCCAGCCAAAAGACACAGAATGGCTGAATGGATATAAAAACAAGACCCATATATATTCTGTCTACAAGAAACCCACTTCAGACCTAAAGAAACATATAGATTGAAAGTGAAAGGATGGAAAAATATATTCCATACAAATGGGAAGCAAAAGAAAGGTGGAGTAGCAATCCTCATATCAGACAAAATAGACCTTAAAATAAAGAAGATTATAAGAAATAAGGAAGGACACTACATAATGATCAAGGGATCAATCCAAGAGAAAGACATAACAGTTGTAAATATCTATGCACTCAACATAGGAGCACCTCAATACATAAGACAAAAAACTAACAGACATAAAAGGAGAAATTGACAGTAACACAATAACAGTTTGAAAATTTTAACACCTCACTCACACCAGTGGTCAGATCATCAAAACAGAAAATTAATAAAGAAACATAAGTCTTAAATGTTACATTAGGTGAGATGGATCTCGTTCATATTGTCAGGACAGTCCATCCAAATGCAGAAGAATACACCTTCTTCTCAAGTGCACATGGAGCATTCTCCAGAATAGACCACATCTTGGGTCACAAAACAAATCTCAGGAAATTTAAGAAAATTAACATCATGTCAAGCATCTTCTCTGAACACAATGCTATGACACTAGATATAAATAACAAGAAAAAAACTGTAAGAAACACAAACACATGAAGATTAAACAACATGTTTCTAAATAACCAACAGGTTACTGAGAAATCAAAAGGAAATAAAAAAAAATTCTAGAAAGAAATAACAATGAAACCATGGCAACTCAAAACCTATGGGATGCAGCAAAAGCAGTTCTAAGAGGGAAGTTTATAGCAATACAATCCTACCTCAAGAAATAAGAAAAACATCAAATATACAACCTAACTTTACACTTAAAACAACTGGACAAAGAAGAAAAAAAAATTAGTAGAAGGAAAGAAATCATAAACATCTGAGCAAAAATAAATGAAAAAGAAATGAAAGAAACAATAGTAAAGATTAATATAATGAAAAGCTCATGCTTTGAGAAGATAAACAAAATTGACAAACCATTAACCAGACTTATCAAGAAAAAGAGAGAAGAATCAAATCAACAAAATTAGAAATGAAAAAGAGAGGTAACAACAGACAATGCAGAAATAGAAATGATTATAAGAGACTATTATGAACAACTATATGGCAATAAAATGGATAACCTGGATGAAATGGACAGATTCTTAGGAAAGTTCAATCTTCCAAGACTGAGCCAGGAAGAAATAGAAATTATGAACAACCCATTTACAAGCACTGAAATTGATGCTGTCACCAAAAATATCCCAAAAAACAAACCCCAGGGCCAGATGGCTTCACAGGAGACTTCTATCAAACATTTAGAGAAGAGCTAATGCCTATCCTTCTAAAACTCTTCCAAAACATTTCAGAGGAAGGAACACTTCCAAACACATTCTACAAGGCCACCATCACCCTGATACCAAAACCAGACAACACAAAACAAGAAAACTACAGGCCAATATCACTAATGAACATAGATGCAAAAATATTGAACAAAGTTTTAGCAAACAGAATTCAGGAACACATCAAAAATCTCATACACCATGATCAAGTTGAGTTTATTCCAGGGATGCAAAGATTCTTCAGTAAACACAAATCAATTAATGTGATACACCATATTAACAAATTGAAAGATAAAAACCATATGATAATCTCAATAGATGCAGAAAAAGCTTTTGACAAAATTCAGCACCCATTTATGACTAAAACTCTTCAAAAAAATAGCCATAGAAGGAACCTACCTCAAGATAGTAAAGGCCATATATGATAAGCCTACAGCAAACATTATTCTCAATGGTGAAGAACTGAAAGCATTCCCCCTAAGATCAGCAACAAGACAAGGGTGTCCACTTTCACCACTATTATTCAACATAGGTCTGGAAGTCCTAACTACAGCAATCAGAGAAGAAAAAGAAAGAAAAGGAATCCATATCAGAAAAGAAGAAGTAATGCTCTCACTGTTTGAAAATGACATGATACTGTACATAGAAAACCTTTAAGATAACATCAGAAAACTACTAGAAATAATAAGTGAATTTAGCAAAATTGCAGGATACAAAATCAATACACAGAAATCATTTGCATTTCTATATACTAACAATAAAAATTCAGAAGGAGAAATTAAGAATCAATCCCATTCACCATTGCAACAAAAAGTATTAAATATCTAGGAATAAACATATCTAAGGAGACAAAAAACTGTACACAGAAAATTATAAGACACTAATTTAAAAAATCAAATATGGCATAAACAGATTAAGAGATATTCCATGTTCCAGAGTAGGAAGAATTAATATTGTGAAAAGACTAATATTGTGAAAATGATTGTACCAAGCACAATCTACAGATTCAATACGATCCCTATCAAATTACCAATGGCATTTTTCACAGAACTAGAACAAAAAATTTCACAATTCATATGGAAACACAAAAGGCCCCAAATAGTCAAAGCAGTCTTGAGAATGAATAATGGAGCTGGAGGAATCAACCTTCCTGACTTCAGATTATACTACAAAGCTACAGTCACCAAGACAGTATGGTACCAGCACAAAAACAGAAATACAGACCAATGAATCAAGATAGAAAGCCCAGAAATAAACTCATGCACCTATGGATAGCTTCTTTTTGACAAAGGAGGCAAGAATATACAATGGGGCAAAGAAAGCCCCTTCAATAAATGGTGCTGGAAAAACTGGACAGCTGCATGTAAAAGAATGAGATTAGAACACTTCCTAACATCATACACAAAGATAAACACAAAATGGATTAAAGACCCAAATATAAAACCAGAAACTATAAAACTGTTAGAGGAAAACATAGGCAGAACACTCTATGACATAAATCAAAGCAAGATCCTCTATGACCTGCCTCCTAGAGTAATGGAAATAAAAACAAAAGTGAATAAGTGGCACCTGATTAAGCTTAAAAGCTTTTTCACAACAAGGGAAACTATAAGCAAGGTGACAAGACAACCCTCAGAATGGGAGAAAATAATAGCAAATGAAACAAGGGATTAATTTTCAAAATATACAAGCAGCATTCTACTCAATAGCAGAAAAATAACAACCCAATCAAAAAGTGGAAAAAGACCTATACAGACATTTCTCCAAAGAAGACATACAGATGGCTAACAACAACATGAAAAGATGCTCAATATCTCTCATTAGTAGAGAAATGCAAATCAAAACTACAGTGAGGCATCACCTCACACCAGTCAGAATGGCCATCATCAAATGTCTAAAAACAGTAAATGCTGGAGAGAGTGTGGAGAAAAGGGAACATTCTTGCACTGTTGGTGGGAGTGAAAATTGATATAGCCACTATGGAAGACAATATGGAGATTCCTCAAAAAACTAGGAATAAAACCTCCATATGACACAGCAATCCCAGTCCTAGGCATACACCCTGAGGAAACCAAAATTGTAAAAGACGCATGTATCCCATTGTTCAATGCAGCACTATTTACAATAGCTAGAACATGGAGGCAACCTAGATGTCCATCAACAGATGAATGGATGAAAACCTTGTGGTCAGTATACACAATGGAATATTCAGTTCAGTTCAGTCACTCACTTGTGTCCGACTCTTTGCAACTCCATGAACTGCAGCACACCAGGGCCCTCTGTCCATCACCAACTCCTGGAGTTTACTCAAACTCATGTCCATTGAGTTGGTGATGCCATCCAACCATCTCATTCTCTGTTGTTTCCTTATCCTCCTGCCTTCAGTCTTTCCCAGCATCAGGGCCTTTTCAAATGAGTCAGTTCTTTGCATCAGATGGCCTAAGTATTTGAGTTTGGGCTTCAGCATCAGTCCTTCCAATGAATATTCAGGACTGATTTGCTTTTGGATGGACTGGTTGGAACTCCATGCAGTCCAAGGGACTCTCAAGAGTCTTCTCTAACACCACAGTTCAAAAGGATCAATTCTTTGGCACTCAGATTTCTTTACAGTTCAACTCTCACATCCATACATGACCACTGGAAAAACCATAGCCTTGACTAGATGGACTTTTGTTGGCAAAGGAATGTCTCGGCTTTTTAATATGCTCTCTAGGTTGGTCATAACTTTTCTTCCAAGGAGTAAGTGTCTTTCAATTTCATGGCTGCAGTCACCATCTGCAGTGATTTTGGAGCCCCCAAAAATAAAGTCTGTCATTGTTTCCACTATAGATGGAGAAATATGTTTCCCTATCTATTTGTCATGAAGTGATGGGACCAGATGCCATTATTTAGTTTTCTGAATGTTGAGCTTTAAGCCAAATTTTTCACTCTCCTCTTTCACTTTCATCAAGAGGCTTTTTATAAGTTTGGTGTTATCTGCATATCTGAGGTTATTGATATTTCTCCCAGCAATCTTGATTCCAGCTTGTGTTTCATCCAGCCCAGCATTTCTCATGATGTACTCTGCACATAAGTTCAAAAAGCAGGGTGACAATATACAGTCTTGACATATAGTATGGAATATTACTCAGTCACAAAAAGAAATGTCTTTGAGTCAGTTCTAATGAAGTGGGTGAATTTAGAGCCTATTATACAGAATGAAGTAAGTCAGGAAGAGAAAGATAAATATCATAGTCTAATGCATAGATACAGAATCTAGAAAAATGGTACTGAAGAACTTATATACAGAGCAGCAATGGAGAAACAGACATGGAGAATAGACTTATGGACGTGGAGAGGGGAGGAGAGGGTCAGATGTATGGAAAGAGTAACATGGTAACTTACATTCAGTTCAGTTCAGTTCAGATCAGTCACTCAGTCATGTCTAACTCATTGCGACCCCATGAATCACAACATGCCAGGCCTCCCTGTCCATCACCAACTCCCAGAGTTTACTCAAACTCACGTCCATTGAGTCGGTGATGGCATCCAGCCATTTCATCCTCAGTTATTCCCTTCTCCTCCTGCCCCCAATCCCTCCCAGCATCAGGGTCTTTTCCAGTGAGTCAACTCTTTGCATGAGGTAGCCAAAGTATTGGAGTTTCAGGCTCAGCATCAGTCCTTCCAACGAATATTCAGGACTGATCTTTAGGATGAACTGGTTGGATCTCCTTGCAGTCCAAGGGACTCTCAAGAGTCTTCTCCAACACCACAGCTCAAAAGCATCAATTCTTCGGTGCCCAGCTTTCTTCACAGTCCAACTCTCACATCCATATATGATCACTGGAAAAACCATAGCCTTGACTAGATGGGACCTTTGTTGGCAAAGTAATGTCTCTGCTTTTGAATATGCTATCTAGGTTGGTCATAACTTTCCTTCCAAGGAGTAAGCTTACCATATGTAAAATAGATAGCCAATGGGAATTTGCTGTATGGCTCAGGAAACTTAAACAAGGGCTCTGTATCAACCTAGAGGGGTGGGATGGAGAAGGAAATGGGAGTGAGGTTCAAAAGGAAAGGACTATAAGTATACCTATGGCTGATTCATGCTGAGGTTTGACAGAAAACAACAAAATTCTGTAAAGTAATTATCCTTCAATAAAAAAATTAATTTAAAACAAAAACCCAATGGTTAGAAAAATAACTGAAATTCTCTCACATCTCTTTCCCACAAAACACAGCTGCATTTTATTTCCCAGCACTTTATATATAATGTTGATTTTTTAAATAATAGGTAATCCTAAAAATGTAAACAGAGAAATATATCAGAGGGTTATCTCCCCCAAATTTTTATGAATGTTACAAAATGGTGTCTTTTAGTTCCCAGAAGAAAGATTTTAGTAAACTAGTTGAGAAGTATTCATGGAGTGATATATACATGAAGAGTATATATCACTGAGTAAGTCAGTTTTGCCAGAATCTTTGCATATGGAGGGAATTAGAATAATTCAAAAGTCTACACTGTTAGAAAAATAAAAGGGAAGGCAGAGAAAACATTTACTCTTCATACCATTTCTGAAAAGTAATCCACAAGCACAATGTTACCTGCAACAAGAAGGGGGACATTTACCCCATTTTACTAAAGACATAACTTTTCTGAAATTTAATCTTCAAATACAGTGGCAGTTGGGGCTTCCCCGGTGGCTCGGAGGTAAAGAATCCACCTGCCGATGCAGGAGATGTGAGTTTGATCCCTTGGATCAGGAAGATCCCCGGAGAAGCAAGTGGTAACACACTCCAGTATTCTTGCCTAGGAAGTCCGATGAACAGAGGAGCCTGGTGGGTCCACAGGGTTGCGAAAGAGACAGACGTGACTTAGCGACTGAACAACAACAATGCAACAGTAGCACTGGCCACCTTGGTCTGACCAACAGAAGTGCTCCCTATGATAACAGTTAGCCCACCTCAGACGTCTCATTGAGAAAGACCAGGGTGAGACCTAAGGTTCTGTATATCTTAAAATGCTCTCAGTGATTCTGATTATTATCCAGCTTTAATAACAGCTACTGAACTATTTTATATTATGGCTTTTCTCAAGAATGAATTATATACTTATATTTGTGAAATAATTGTCTGAACAATGACATAGACTTATACAAAACTTAGCAAAAATTCTCAATAAGAATCTTCCTTCTACAGACCTAGGAGAAAGCCAGTTCTACTGACACTATTCAAAAAATAATAATTTGGAATTCATCTTTTAAGTGAGATTGTTAGGAGATACAAACACTATGGAACGTTCCCTTCATTTCTGAATGTGAACGTGAACATGAAGTCACTCAGTCGTGTCTGACTCTTTGCGACCCCATGGACTGTAGCCTACCAGGCTCCTCTGTCCATGGGATTTTCCAGGCAATAGTACTGGAGTGGATCGCCACTTCCTTCTCCAAGGGATCTTCCCAACCCAGGGATCGAACCCAGGTCTCCTGAATCGTAGACAGACGCTTTACCGTCTGAGCCACCAAGTAAAGCAATTCAGTAAACAGTAGTAAGAATAGTATCAAAAACAGCAAATTAAAATAATATTGCTATTCTTCAAGACTTAGTATATGACACATACCAACATAGACAATGCACATATTTTTGTCTTGCTTCAACTTCACAATTACCCAGTGAGATCATTATTATTTTTCCCATTTTATAGACAAAGAAACAAAGACTCAAGGAGATTAAAGACTACACCTCATTCTTTCTGAGATAATTTAAACAATTTTTTTCTCTTTCTGATAGTTCATTATTGATACATACAAAATGAACAGATTTCTGTATATTAATCTTGTATCCTGCAACTTGACTGAATTTGTTAATGCTAAGAGTTTTTCTGGAGACTTTAAGGTTTTCTATAACATCAACTGAAAATAGTGATAGACTTATTATTTTCCTTCCAATTTGGATGCCTCTTAATTCTTTTTCTTGTCTGATTGCTGTAGCTAGGATTTCCATTACTATGTTAAATGTAAGTGGCAAGAGTGGACATCTTTGTCTTATTTTTAATTTTAGAAGAAAGGTATTCACCTTTTCACCAATGAGTATGTTATCCGTGCATTTGTCATAAATGGCCTTTATTATGTTGAGACGTTCCCTTTATACCAACAATCATGAGAGTTTTTATATGAATGGATGTCAAATTTTGTCAAGTGCTTTTTCTGCAACTATTGAGATGATCATGGAGAAACAATAGTCTCTTCAAGAAGTTGGTTGGGAAAACTGAAGAGCTATGTGCAAAAGAATAAAATCAGAACATTGTCCAATATCATATATGTGTGTTAGTTGCTCAGTCATGTCTGACCCTGCGACCCCATGGACTGTAGCACACCAAGCTCCTTTGTCCATGAATTTCTACAGGCAAGAATACTGGAGTGGGTTGCCATTCCCTTCTCCAGAGCTTGAACCCAGATCTGTATTACTGGCAGATTTGTTACCATCAAGGAGATCAGCCCTGGGATTTCTTTGGAGGGAATTATGCTAAAGCTGAAACTCCAGTACTTTGGCCACCTCATGCGAAGAGTTGACTCATTGGAAAAGACTCTGATGCTGGGAGGTATTGGGGGCAGGAGGAGAAGGGGACGACAGAGGATGAGATGGCTGGATGGCATCACTGACTCGATGGACGTGAGTCTGAGTGAACTCCGGGAGTTGGTGATGGACAGGGAGGCCTGGCGTGCTGTGATTCATGGGGTTGCAAAGAGTCGGACACGACTGAGCAACTGAACTGAACTGAACTGAAGCAACAAGGGAAGCCCAATATCAAATATAAATAAATTCAAAATGGTTTACAGAATTAAATGTAAGGACTGAAACCATAAAACTCCTAGAAGGGACTGTAGGCAGAACACTGAAATAAAGCATAGCAACATTGTTTGGCTCTATCTGCTAAGGAAGAGGAAATAGCAAAAATAAGCAAATGAGACCTAACAAACTTAAAAGCTTTTGCACAATAAAGGAAACCCTCAACAAAACCAAAAGACAACATATGGAATGGGATTGTTTTTTTTTTTTTTTTTTTTTTTAAAGTGATATGACCATTAAGAGGTTAATGGAAAGATGTTCACCCACTAATTATTAGACAAATAAACATCAAAATAATGAAATATCACCTCATAACTGTTAGAATGGCCATCATCAAAAGTCAACAAATAACAAATGAATATGTGGAGAAAAGGGAACCTTTTTACACTGTTGATGGAAAAAAATTTATGTAGTTTGTATGGAAAACAGTATGAGTTTCCTTAAAACTCTGAAAATAGAACTAGCATGTGATCTAGTGATTCACTTTCTACATTTTTGGAGAATATATCTCCAAAAAAACAAAAACACTGATCTGAAAAGATACATGCACTCCAGTGTTCACGATAGCTCTTATTTACAATATCCAGGATATGGAAACAACCCAAGTGTCTATCAAGAGATGAGTGGATAAAGATGTCACACACACACACACACACACACACACACACACACACACACACTGGAGTATTACTCAGAAATAAAAGAATAAAATTCTGCCATCCACAGAAATATGGATGGACCTAGAGAGTATTATGCTTAGTGAAATAATTCAGAGAAAGACAAATATGATATTATTATCAACTTAATGTGGAACCTAAAAAATAAAACAAGTTAATGTGTATAGTAAAACAGAAAGACTCACAGATAGAGAAAACGAACCAGCAGCTAACAAGAGAGGGATGGTGAGAGGAGGCAAGAGAGGGACTGAGAGATGCAAACTACTAGGTATACAACTGATAAGCAATGAGAAACACAACACAGGATTATAGCCATTGTATTGTAATAACTTTAAATGGAGTAAAACAGATAAAAATGCTGAATCACTGTGCTGCACACCTAAAACTAACACTGTAGATTAATTATACTTCAATTTAAAAAAAAGAAAGAAAGAAAAGGTCTTCCCAGGTGGCACTAGTGGTACAGAACCCATCTGCCAATGCAGGAGACATAAAAGACACCGGATTGATTCCTGGGTCAAAAAGATCCCCTGGAGAAGGAAATGGCAGCCCACTCCAATATTCTTACTGAAGAATTCCAAGGACAGAGGAGCCTGGTGGGCTACAGTCCAGGGGTCACAAAGAGTTGGACACAACTGAAGCAAGTGAGCAAAAAAAAAAAAAAAAAGAAGAAGAAGAAGAAGAAGAAGAACTTAAATTTAGCTAGTAAGAGACAGATGAGTTTCAATCACTGCAATGCCCAAGTCCATGGTTTTATCCATTTCTCTGAGCACTTCTGGTCAAAAAAGAATTGGGCATCTTTACAAGCCTTCATCTTAAGCTGGAGAAAGGGAGTAATGGCACTGGAGAGATGAAAGCTCATGAATTTCTATCCCCTCTCTTCCCTCCTTGCCATAATTAGCCCTTCACTCATGCTGCCTGCTTGAATAGTTTCTCCAGGCTGTCAGACAAGGCAGTAATAAGCAACCTGTCACAGAACTCCCTTTTAGAATGAAAAGTAGCCAAAATTATGAAAACTTTTTTATTTCAAAGGCCAGGTTGATTTTAAAATATTGAAAAATTTCCCCTCACTAGCAATATTGAAAAAAAAGTAGCCCATGAGTGCCCAAATGAAAAAAAACCCCATCCTATTTTATTGCTTTATTTTATCCTCTTCTTTGATTTGTAAAGCATTGCAATTCCACCTAAAATTTGCAGTCTCATATCTATAGTAGATCAAGTAAAGATAATTGGACAAATGCTTGATTATATTCAGAAAGAAAATTTTACTATTACCTATTGATAAGCATCTCACCTTATCAAAGATGAAATTTCATTTTCCTTTTACTTATTGGAAATTTTCAGTTCAGTTCAGTTCGGTTCAGTCATGCAGTCGTGTCCAAATCTTTGCGACCCCAAGAACTGCAGCACGCCAGGCCTCCCTGTCCAACACTAACTGCCGCAGTCTACCCAAACCCATGTCCATTGAGTCAGTGATGCCATCCAACCATCTCATCCTCTGTCATCCCCTTCTACTCCTGCACTCAATCTTTCCCAGCATCAGGGCCTTTTCAAATGAGTAAGTTCTTCACATCAGGTGGCCAAAGTATTGAAGTTTCAGTTTCAACATCAATCCTTCCAATGAACACCCAGAACAGACCTCCTTTACGATGGACTGGTTGGATCTCCTTGCAGTCCAAGGGACTCTCAAGAGTCTTCTCCAATACCACAGTTCAAAAGTAACAATTCTTCAGCACTCAGGCTTCTTTATAGTCAAAGTCTCACATCCATACATGACTACTGGAAAAACCATAGCCTTGACTAGATGGACCTTTGTTGGCAAAGTAATGTCTCTGCTTTTTAATATGCTGTCTAGGTTGGTCATAACTTTCCTTCCAAGGAGTAAGCATCTTTTATGCTTCTTAGCTTTATTTTTCTTTTCTTTTTTTTTAGGTCTTAACATTATTTATTATTATTATTATTATTATTATTTTTTACTTTACATTATTGTATTGGTTTAGCCATACATCAACATGCAGCCTCTACGGGTATACACATGTTCCCCATCCTGAACCCCCCTCCCACCTCTGTCCCCATACCATCCCTCTGGGTCATCCCAGTGCACCAGCCCCAAGCTTCTTGTATCCTGCATCGAACCTGGACTGGCAGATGAATGGATAAGTGTCTTTTAATTTCATGGCTACAGTCACCATCTGCAGTGATTTTGGAGCCCCAAAAAATAGTGTCAGCCACTGTTTCCACCGTTTCCCCATCTATTTCCCATGAAGTGATGGGACCAGATGCCATGATCTTAGTTTTCTGAATGTTAAGCTTTAAGCCTTAAGCCAACTTCTTCACTCTCCTCTTCAACTTCCATCAAGAGGCTCTTTAGTTCTTCTTCACTTTCTGCCATAAGGGTAGTGTCATCTGCATATCTGAGGTTACTGATATTTCTCCTGGCAATCCTGATTCCAGCTTGTGTTTCTTCCAGTCCAGTGTTTCTCATGATGTACCCTGCATACAAGTTAAATAAGCAGGGTGACAATATACAGCCTTGACGTACTCCTTTTCCTATTTGGCACCAGTGTGTTGTTCCATGTCCAGTTCTAACTGTTGCTTCCTGACCTGCATACAGGTTTCTCAAGAGGCAGATCTGGTGCTCTGGTATTCCCATCTCCTTCAGAATTTTCTGCAGTTTATTGTGATCCACACAGTCAAAGGCTTTGGCATAGTCAATAAAGCAGTAATAAATGTTTTTTCTGAAACTCTCTTGCTTTTTTGATGATCCAGTGGATGTTGGCAATTTGATCTCTGGTTCTTCTGCCTTTTCTAAAACGAGCTTGAACATCTGGAAGTTCACGCGTCACGTATTGTTGAAGCCTGGCTTGGAGAATTTTGAGCATTACTTTGCTGGCATGTGAGATGAGTGCAATTGTGCAGTAGTTGGAGAATTTTGGGCATTGCCTTTCTTTGGGATTGGAATGAAAACTGACCTTTTGCAGTCTTGTGGCCACTGCTGAGTTTTCCAAATTTGCTGACATATTGAGTGTAGCACTTTCACAGCATCATCTTTTAAGATGTGAAATAGCTCCACTGGAATTCCATCACCTTCACTAGCTTTGTTCGTAGTGATGCTTCCTAAAGCCCACTTGACTTCACATTCCAGGATGTCTGGCTCTAGGTGAATGTGAGTGATCATGCCATCATGCTTATCTGGATCATTAAGAGCTTTTTGTACACTTCTTCTGTGCCTTCTTGCCACCTCTTCTTAATATCTTCTGCTTCTGTTAGGTCTATACCATTTCTGTCCTTTATCAAGCCCATCTTTGCATGAAATGTTCCCTTGGTATATCTAATTTTCTTAAAGAGATCTCTAGTCTTTCCTGTTCTATTGTTTTCCTCTATTTCTTTGCACTGATCCCTGAGGAAGGCTTTCTTATCTCTCTTCTCTATTCTTTGGAACTCTGCATTCAAATGGGTATATCTTTCCTTTTCTCCTTTGCTTTTTGATTCTCTTCTTTTCACAGCTATTTGTAAGGCCTCCCCAGACAGCCACTTTGCTATTTTGCATTTCTTTTTCTTGAGGATGGTCTTGATTCCTGTCTCCTGTACAATGTCACAAACCTCCGTCCATAGTTCATCAGGCACTCTATCAAATCTAGTCCCTTAAATCTATTTCTTACTTCCACTGTATAATCATAAGGGATTTGATTTAGGTCATACCTGAATGGTCTAGTGGTTTCCCCCAATTTCTTCAATTTAAGTCTGAATTTGGCAATAAGGAGTTCATGATCTGAGCCACAGTCAGCTCCCAATCTTGTTTTTGCTGACTGTATACAGCTTCTCCATCTTTGGCTGCAAAGAATATAATCAATCTGATTTCGGTGTTGACCATCTGGTGATGTTTATATGTACAGTCTTCTCTTGTGTTGTTGGAATGGGTGTTTGCTATGAGCAGTGCAGAACTTGGCAGAACTCTATTAGCCTTTGCCCTGCTTCATTCTGTACTCCAAGGCCAAATTTGCCTGTTACTCCAGGTATTTCTTGACTTCCTATTTTGCATTCCAGTCCCCTATAATGAAAAGGACATCTTTTTTGGGTGTTAGTTCTAAAAGGTCTCGTAGGTCTTCATAGAACCGTTCAACTTCAGCTTCTTCAGCATTACTGGTCAGGGCATAGACTTGGATTACTGTGATATTGAATGGTTTGCCTTGGAAACAAACAGAGATCATTCTGTCATTTTTGAGATTGCATCCAAGTACTGCATTTCAGACTCTTTTGTTGACTATGATCACTACTCCATTTCTTCTAAGGGAGTCCTGCCCACACTAGTAGATATAATGGTCATCTAAGTTAAATTCACCCTTTCCAGTTCATCTTAGTTCGCTGATTCCTAGAATGTCAATGTTCACTCTTGCCATTTCCTGTTTGATCACTTCCAATTTGCCTTGATTCATGGACCTAACAATCCAGGTTCCTATGCAATTTTGCTCTTTACAGCATGGGACTTGACTTCCATCTCCGGTCCCATCCACAACTGGGTGTTGTTTTGCTTTGCCTCCATCCCTTCATTCTCTCTGAAGTTATTTCTCTACTGATCTCCAGTAGCATATTGGGCACCTACCAACCTGGGGAGTTCATCTTTCAGTGTCCTATCTTTTTGCCTTTTTATACTGTTCATGGGGTTCTCAAGGCAACAATACTGAAGTGATTTGCCATTCCCTTCTCCAGTGGAACTCTCTATCAGGACCCGTCCATCTTGGGTGGTCCCACACAGCATGGCTCAGTTTCATTGAGTTAGACAAGGCTGTGGTCCATGTGATCGATGGAAATTTTAAGCATTGTAAATCAACCAAGTGATACTTATGATATACATGGAATTCTATTTATCAGTTCTCTAGTATATGTGCTAAAGAATAAAATAATGAAGAACAAAACAGAAAATGAGTCACAGAACTAGAATTCTAGTAACTCCCTGACATTAAATGAAATATGAATTTAATAGTATACAAAAACAAATAAGGGCTTCCCTGACAACTCAGACAGTAAAGGATTTGCCTGCAATGCAGGAGACCTGGGTTTGATCCTTGGGTTAGGAAGATCCCCTGCAGAAGGGAATGGAAACCCACTCAAATATTCTTGACTGGAGAATTCCATGGATAGAGGAACCTGGCAGGCTACAGTCCATGGGGTTACAAAGAGTCGGACACCACTGAATGACTTTCACTTTCCAATTTCACAATCAAAAGCAAGCAAACTTAGCAGATAAGTTTGAATCACTAAATTTAGCAAATGAGTTTGGATAACTTGAAAAAATCTCTTTCAAAGTTTTCAGAAATAACACAAAAATGGAAACAAAATCAACTGGCCTAATTAAGAACATTTTGGCACCTTTTGACATCCTTGTGTTGATAACTCATGACTTTCTGTTCTTTTATGAAATAAGAGAAAATTAAGACATGGAAGCTAGGAATAGCTGTATGCAGTTATAAGAAATGTTTTTAATGCCACTTAATCATCAAAACTCCAAATACATTGATAGAACTATGTACAAATCAATATATCCATTTTCAAAGACAATTTTGCAGTATATTTTAAAACCCAAACTTTTCATCCAGATTTCCACAGTTAGGGATTTCTCCTGAGAAAATTCTCAGACAGCTTCACATATGTAAAATTAAAAAAAAAAAAAAGTTAATCATCTTGATTTTACTTAGAATATATTGATGTCTAACTAGAGAAAACTGGTTATAATTTGTTCTACAACACTTTAAGTGCAGGAAACCTTAGATGGATTTTCTTCCTGAATCACCCAGGCTAATGCCCCACTTACCAATGATACATAACAACCTTATGTAGGGCATCCCCACTGTCTACAATACATGCATCTCCAAGGGCTTTGAGGTTGAAAACTTGGCTCTCCTTCTGCAATACCTGGCTACCTTAGAGCCTTCTCCTTGCAGCATGTGGACCCTTGAAAGCCTGGTGGTCTGAGGTGCCAGCACAGCAAATCTGGAGTCAACTTCTACTTCATCTTCAAGGTCTCCATTCATAGTAACCATGGCAAATGGAGTCATTCAAGTCCCCACTTTCCCATCTCTGAGCAGGTAGACCAGTCTCTGAAGTTTTCAAACCAAGTTTCTCCTTTGCCCAATTATGGGATACATCCCTGGAACAGACACCATCAGGCTCTGCTACTATGTCTTAGACCTTTCATTGTTCTCTGATGAACTTCCCCGTATCTGAGAATTTTTTTTCCCCCAGAGCCAAGAAAAGCATTCCTTCCACATAGCAGTCTGGAAATTTAAAGGAATTAACACCACTCTTCCACTGGATCAGGCCTCACCTCATGAAGGTGATGTCTTATCATTCAATTGTGTCTGACTTTTCACGATTCCATGCACTGTAGCCTGCCAGGCTCCTCTGACCAAGGAACTCACTGAAGGTTGTGTGTTAATACTCCAGCTCTCTCATCCTTATGTGGTAGATGAGCAGTGTTGCAGAGGCAAAGTTGAGTCAGGTGTATACACCAGTTTATTGTTTCCTTATAGGACTGAGCTCCAGTTGGCTTTGTGGGAGAGTAGGCTGAATAATCAGAGAAGGCGATGGCACCCCATTCCAGTGCTCTTGCCTGGAAAATCCCATGGACAGAGGAGCCTAGTATGTTGCAGTCCATGAGGTCACGAAGAGTCGGACACGACTGAGCAACTTCACTTTCACTTTCATGCATTGGAGAAGGAAATGGCACCCCACTCCAGTGTTCTTGCCTGGAGACTCCCAGGGAGCCTGGTGGGCTGCCATCTAGGGGGTTGCACAGAGTAGGACACGACTGACGTGACTTAGCAGCAGCAGCAGCAGGCTGAATAATATACCTTTTTTCTCCTTCCCTTCCCTGTATCACCTTTCCTCTCCCTTGTTGTTATTTTCTGCACTTCCCAAATGTACCTCTGGCACTCAAATTTCTTTCTCACTGTCTGCTTCTGGGACAAACTAAATGAACACAATTTCCTTTTCCTTCTACATTTGGGATACAGCCACCGCGACTCTAAGCACTAGCCTCTCCCAGTGCATGAAGACAAAGCAAATGAAGACAAAGATTGAAATGTACTAAGGTCCACAAAGATCATGTGATGCGAGGGAGGCCACATTCAGCATACAGAAACTCTGGCTACTATTTTAGAATGATAAGGGAAATATACCACTCTCTGCTTATTTTTTTTTCTAGAGTTATGGAGAAAACAACAATAACAATCTTGCTCCATATAGGAAAAATATTATTCTATGCTGTTGTTGTTTCAAAAATGATAATATAATCCCATTTTTATTTTTACTGTATTTGTATTTATATTCTTATACAGCATAAACATGAGTAGATATGATAGCTTCTTTTATGTGAGACAAATTTCTCCATAATTTAGTGACTTGAAACTATACTTATTTATTTCTCACAATTCTTCTGGTCTGGGTTGATTTGTGTGATAGCTGTACTCAGATATCAGACAGAGACAAGTAGACTCATAGGTCAGACCTATCCTTGTGTTGGTGGTTGGCAGGCTGTTTTTGAAATATTTTCTCTAGAATATATGGTTCAGTTCAGTTGCTCAGTTGTGTCTGACTCTTTACTACCCCCATACACTGCAGCATGCCAGGCTTCCCTGTCCATCACCATCTCCCAAAGCTTACTCAAACTCATGTCCGTTGAGTCAGTGATGTCATCCAACCATCTCATTTTCTGTTGTTCCCTTCTCCTCCCACTTTCAATCTTTCCCAGCATCAGGGTCTTTTCCAATGAGTTAGTTCTTCACATCAGGTGGCCTAAGTATTGGAGTTTCAGCATCAGTCCTTCCAATGAACATTCAGGACTGATTTCCTTTAGGATGGACTGGTTGGATCTCCTTGCAGACCAAGGGACTCTCAAGAGTCCTCCCCAACACCACAGTTCAAAAGCATCAATTCTTCAGTGTTCAGCTTTCTTTATAGTCCAGCTTTCACATCCATATAGTTCAGTTAAGTTCAGTTCAGTCACTAAGTCATGTCCGACTCTTTGAGGCCCCATGAACCACAGCATGCCAGGCCTCCCCGTCCATCACCAACTCCCAGAGTCCACCCAAACCCATGTCCATTTTGTCGGTGATACCATCCAACCATCTCATCCTCTGTCGTCCCCTTCTCCTCCGGACCTCAATCTTTCCCAACATCAGGGTCTTTTCAAATGAGTCAGCTCTCCACATCAGGTGGCCAAAGTATTGGAGTTTCAGCTTCAACATCAGTCCCTCCAATGAACACCCAGGACTGATCTGCTTTAGGATGGACTGGTTGGATCTCCTTGTAGTCCAAGGGACTCTCAAGAGTCTTCTCCAACACCACAGTTCAAAAGCATCAATTCTTTGGTGCTCAGCTTTCTTTATAGTCCAACTCTCATGTCCATACATGACTACTGGAAAAACCATAGCCTTGACTAGATGGACCTTTGTTGGCAAAGTAATGTCTCTGCTTTTTAATATGCTGTCTAGTAGGTTGGTCACAGCTTTTCTTCCAAGGAGCAAGCGTCTTTTAATTTCGTGGCTGTAGTCATCATGTGCACTGATTTTGGAACCCCCCAAAATAAAGTCTGTCAATATTTCCGTTGTTTTCCCATCTATTTGCCATGCAGTGATGGGACCAGATGCCATGATCTTAGTTTTCTGAATATATGGTTAGGGGTAGATTACTGGACTGCATGTATCTGCACCCTCAATTTTATTAGATATATTGCCAAAATGCTTTTTAGGAGGTTATACCAACTTGTATTGACATCATATATGAAAGCTATGAAGCTCTCATACTCTTATTGGAGTTGAAATAGTATCTCATTGATGTCTTATTTTCACTTTTCTGTTTACTATTAAAAATATATGCTTTTCCATATGTTCATTGGACATTCAGGTTTCTTTTTCTTCAGATTATGTCTTTCTATCTTTTGCCCAGTTTTCTTGGGGATTGTCTTCTGCTGGATGTAAGAATCATTATATATCCTAGGTGTTGGTATTTTGGGTGTCCCATGCATTGCAAATTTTTACCTCTGGCTTATCTTTGAAGTTTGTGTATGTGCTTTTTTTTTTTTTGGCTTGAATGTAAATTACTCAATTTGTAATAAAACAAAGTATCAGTGTTCTTCTTTGTTTTGTGTTTGTTGTTTTGTGTTTATTGAGGTTGGATAATCTGAGTCATCAATCTTCCAAGTACCGGCGTAGAGAAGTATGGGTGTAGAGTTTGAGTTGTGCTGGCATCACAAAGGTGCTAAAAAATCATTTTCACAGTGTAACAAAGTATTTCTCTCAGTTTTTCTAACCTAAATGCATATGTGTTTTATTTTTCTCTGTGAATGTTGTATAACTTTTGAAAATTATATTTTCTGGGGCAACTAAGGGATTTGGTTACATTATAACAAACTAATTATAATCAAGGGACTTCTTCCTTTTTCTGTAGAATCTAATAAATCTATCTGGTGCACTAACTCAACTCTAGAGATTGTGGAGTCAACTACCAAAGCTGGTTCTAAAGAGAGATGAATAATTTATTGGTAAATAAAAAAGTTTCAGTTGTTGAGTTAAGATAATAATCAAAGCTCATATGACACAACCTGAGCTGATAAGCAGCAGCATCACTACGGAATCCCCTGCCTTGTGGTGCCTCTTCTGCTGCCTGAGCTCAGCAGGGAGGATGGAAAATTCCTCCTCACCAAACACCTAGCATTGCTTCAAGAAGAAGCAGGCAAGGGAAAATAAAATTTTAGAAGAGGAGACAAAATATAAGTAAATGAAAATTTCTTTTACTCACCTGATTTAAGTTATATGAACATCTTTAACATACCAAAATAACTGAAAAGAAACATGTAACAGCCTTCAAATGTCCATGCACTTATTTCTACTAGAAAGATAGCCCATGGGAAAATATGGCTTTAGTACAGACTTTCAACATATAATAAGTTTTTAGATACCTATCAAGTGATAATTTACATTTACTGCTGTAATAGTTGTAATAGCTACATGTATTGATACAATCTAACTTTGATGCTGCATTTTGATATAACATGTAGATCTCAGATTTTATACACACATTTGGAGGTCAGTCCTTTCCCCCTTTGAGTTCAAAGCATCCAGTTTAATTCTGAAATTTTTTCTAGTCCAGATGAACAACTAGCATACATCAAAATAGCTCAAGAACCCACAAGAAAATTAACAACTGAGCAACCTGTGGACAAAGTGAAGAAATGATATAATCTAAAGATTATTTGGGGATGTTGGTTCTTATCATAATGACTTGCAATTAGAGATTGCAAACTAGAATTAGAGATTATACAATGTAGAAAAGGCCTTTTTCAAGTTGCACTTATTTCTCAAAAGTTTATTAAATACCCACCATGTGCTAGACACTACCCTCACATTCATGGTTCTTAAAATCTATTGAAGAGATATACAACAAACATTAAAAAAGACCAATTATACAATAAGTTAGGTAGTAATATGTGTTATGGGGAAAGAAGAAGCAGCAGAATAAGAGGTATGGCTTAGTTCTAACATGAGAGTCTTTTATATTAGAGGTATCTCTAATAACCAAACTTATGTAGAGACATTTGAAGTAGTTTTAAAAATTGAATTACTTGATTCTCTGATGTCAGATGATAAAATTTTCCAAGATTTTATGAGCCAGGATGTGACTACTATGGGTAAGCCCTGTAACAACTATCAGTTTACAAAATTTGACTTTAAGGATTTATAAATGTGTCACTTTCAATAGCCAATCAAACCAAAAATTAAAAACCTTAAGTTAAATTTCCTATCAGATCAGATTAGATCAGTCGCTCAGTCCTGTCCAACTCTTTGCGACCCCATGAATCGTAGCACGCCAGGCCTCCCTGTCCATCACCAACTCCCAGAGTTCACTCAGACTCATGGCCATGGAGTCAGTGATGCCATCCAGCCATCTAATCCTCTGTCATCCCCTTCTCCTCCTGCCCCCAATCCCTCCCAGCATCACAGTCTTTTCCAAGTACTGGAGTTTCAGCTTTAGCATCATTCCTTCCAAAGAAATCCCAGGGCTGATCTCCTTCAGAATGGACTAGTTGGATCTCCTTGCAGTCCAAGGGACTCTCAAGAGTCTTCTCCAACACTACAGTTCAAAAGCATCAATTCTTCAGCGCTCAGCCTTCTTCACAGTCCAACTCTCACATCCATACATAATCACTGGAAAAACCATAGCCTTGACTAGATGGACCTTTGTTGGCAAAGTAATGTCTCTGCTTTTGAATATGCTGTCTAAGTTGGTCATAACTTTCCTTCAAAGGAGTAAGTGTCTTTTAATTTCATGGCTGCAGTCACCATCTGCAGTGATTTTGGAGCCAAAAAAAATAAAGCCTGACACTGTTTCCCCATCTATTTCCCGTGAAGTGATGGGACCAGATGCCATGATCTTTGTTTTCTGAATGTTGAGCTTTAAGCCAACTTTTTAACTGTCCACTTTCACTTTCATCAAGAGGTTTTTAATTCCTCTTCACTTTCTGCCATAAGGGTGGTGTCATCTGCATATCTGAGCCTATTGATATTTCTCCTGGCAATCTTGATTCCAGCTTGTTTCTTCCAGTCCAGCGTTTCTCATGATGTACTCTGCATATAAGTTAAATAAGCAGGGTGACAATGTACAGCCTTGATGTACTCCTTTTCCTATTTGGAACCAGTCTGTTGTTCCATGTCCAGTTCTAACTATTGCTTCCTGACCTGCATACAGATTTCTCAAGAGGCAGATCAGGTGGTCTGGTATTCCCATCTCTTTCAGAATTTTCTACAGTTTATTGTGATCCACACAGTCAAAGGCTTTGGCATAGTCAATAAAGCAGAAATAGAAGTTTTTCTGGAACTCTTTTGCTTTTTCCATGATCCAGTGGATGTTGGCATTTGATCTCTGGTTCCTCTGCCTTTTCTAAACCCAGCTTGAACATCTGGAAGTTCACTGTTCATGTATTGCTGAAGCCTGGCTTGGAGAATTTTGAGCATTACTTTACCAGCCTGTGAGATGAGTGCAATTGTGCAGTAGTTTGAGCATTCTTTAGCATTGCCTTTCTTTGGGATTAGAATGAAAACTGACCTTTTCCAGTCCTGTGGCCACTGCTGAGTTTTCCAAATTTGCTGGCATATTGAGTGTAGGACTTTCACAACATCATTTTTCAGGATTTGAAATAGCCCCACTGGAATTCCATCACCTCCACTAAGGCCCACTTGACTTCACATTCCAGGATGTGTATCTCTAGATGAGTGATCACACCATGGTCATTATCTGGGTCATGAAGCTCTTTTTTGTACAGTTCTTCTGTGTATTCTCGCCACCTCTTCTTAATATCTTCTGCTTCTGTTAGGTTCATACCATTTCCATCCTTTATTGAGTCCATTTTTGCATGAAATATTCCCTTGATACCCCAATTTTCTTGAAGAGATCTCTAGTCTTTCCCTTTCTCTTGTTTTATCTATTTCTTTGCATTGATGACGGAGGAAGGCTTTCTTATCTCTCCTTGCTATTCTTTGGAACTCTGCATTCAGATGCTTGTATCTTTCCTTTTCTCCTTTGCTTTTCACTTCTCTTGTTTTCACAGCTACTTGTAAGGCCTCCCCAGACAGCCATTTTGCTCTTTTGCATTTCTTTTCCATGGGGATGGTCTTGATCCCTGTCTCCTGTACAATGTCACGAACCTCATTCCATAGTTCATCAGGCACTCTATCTATCAGATCTAGGCCCTTAAATCTATTTCTCACTTCAAATTTCCTATAGCCAGCAAAAATAATTTTGTAGAAAAATATTTAATGGCACTGAAAAATTCAGACTATTTACTGAGAAAGGAAGTTCACAAAATGATATGAACATTGTTAGCCTACATTTATATAATGCTATACGTATGGACATTTGTATAGGAAGCTATGCCATACTTTAAATAGTGATATCTTTTGGGGAGAAATGATGTGCAGTATAATTTTTATTTTCTTTTATATTTTGATTTGCTATATTAATTTATAATAATTTTGCCTTCAAATACAATGACAAAAATAAGAAAATCAGATCTAAAATTTAGCCAAAGCCTAACATTATGTTATAAGATTGAAAGAATACATGGAGATCTAAGTAATATTTTGGTGCTAAAACTGACTCAGGAATTTTTTTCCAATGCCAAAAAAAAAGAATCCCATACATCAGATAATGCCAGACTCCCATAGATTGCGATGGATTTTATATCATCATCCATGGTTTATTTTGTTCTATCATTTAGTTTTCAAATTGCCCTCAGTTGAGCTTGAATGGAATTTCCTGGGCTGGGTGAAGAGTTCATTCTTGTTTAAGATCTTACAGAAAAACCACAACAAACATTTTGGCCAATGCAAAACATGCTCTAAATTTGTATCCTTATTTATGAACTATACATAAGTTGGTATCCTTGCATAGAAGCTATAATTATTTACTTTGAAACTCTTAAAACATTCTGATTATCTAAGCCTAACATTAATAGATTACAACATGTACGAACTATTCAATGAGTAAATGGTATTTACCAATGTCTTTCTCAATATGTGTTCTCCCAGAAGTTGACTGTCGAACAAAGATTTTAGTACAAGTAGCTTATTTTGGATATGTTCCCAAGAAATTAATCAAGGCAAATTTAAGAGGGAAGGAAAGAACCCATAAAGGATGAATTATCTGGTAAGTTACCACTGTGAGTTATAGGATCTTAACTCCTTTGAGGAATACCTCATCCAGACCCCAACCTAGGGGCAAAGGAACTGTAACATTTACACATCAAGTTTCCTGCATAACAGGTTGAGAGGGCTGCTCCTAGAGTTTTATTAATTCTCTGAATTTCTGGTATCTAGTAAAGAAACCAGGCAGAGAAGATGTGGTTGGAGTACTGATCTGTAGTACTCTTCATTACAAGTATTTTGAAGGCTTTGTTTGTAAACATGGTAGAAATAAAGAAATGAGAAATTTATATGGAGGATGGGTTCAAAATATAGATTATTTTACAGTATTCTTAAGATAAAGGTTATGCTTATGACCCATTTTAACATCTTGTCCTTCTACTGAGAGAAAAAGTTCAAATTTGCTTCTTGAACGATGAAAGGAAATTTACTAAATGGTGTTGAGATGGGTGGGCAGAGAAAGTCTGAGGACAACAATTCAAGCAGAGAAAATTAAATATTAAGAAGTGAGCCTGCAAGCATATCATGAAATGTTCGAAGAACAGCAAATGGTGCAATATTACTGGAGCACTTGGGGCCACGTCCAAGATGGCACTGAGAAATAGATAGGAAACAAACCCCACAGGAATTCTTACAGGCATTAGCACCTTATTCTAAAGGCAACGGGAGACCTCTGAAAGATTCAAGTCAAGATTTAAGCATCTTTAAAAGAAGTTTCTGATAGGAAATTGGAAGAAAAAATGGGAGTGAGAAAAAGAGAAGCAGCAAATTGGGATGCCAGAAATCATGGTGGTTTTTGCTGACAGCAACAAAGAGAGAAGAGAACATATGAATATATTATTTTGAAGATATTTAGGAGGCAGAAAACTTAGGAAAAAATTTTATGAGAAAAACTAGATTTGCTTTCATATACTAGATGTAAAAAAAAAGCAAACGGCAAGCAATCCATTTTCTGGTCTGAAACAAAATTCCTTATAGCTGATGTTATGTATTATGGTATTCTGTACACTAAGTGTCTTAAATGATTATTTCTTTATTTAACTAAATTGAGGCATGTAATTCAATTATAAAATTGAAGGAGGGAGTGGTAAAGGGAATGAAATATTCATTAAGAATCATTTCCCATCAACCACTTGTTCATGCTTAGATCAAACAGATCTAATAATTTCTTGTTAAATTCATCAGTTTTCATTAGAAGAGTAATTGTAGTTGGTAAAAGGTAATGGTTACAGTGTATTACACAATTAACACAGTGTGAAATGAAATAAAATATGTTCTCTATAGAGGGTTTTCTGCAAACACTAGATACTGGATTTAGGATATATAAATGTAAGATTTTGCTAAACACTATCATTTTGTTAAATCAAATCAAGGCCTGTTTATATTTCTATTGAAAACTCATGCTGTCATTTAGACATTACAAAAGTTGATGTTTTAACAGATTGGTTAGGGCTAAGGGAATGAAATTTGATTTTTGTAAATGATCATGATGTCTTTATAAAGTGTTAGTTGCTCAGTTGGGTCCTATTCTTTGTGACTCCATGGACTGTAACCCACCACACTCCTCTGTCCATGCAATTTTTCTGGCAAGAATACTGGAGTGGATAGCCATTCCCTCCTCTAGGGGATCTTCCCAACCCAGGGACTGAACCTGGGTCTCTTGCACTGCAGGCAAATTCTTTACCACCTGAGTCACCAGGGAAGCATGCTGTCTGCATAAAATGCCAGAGGAAATAGCTTGGACTCATGTTGATAAACCTATTAGGTCAAAATCTAATGTGCATATTTCAACCCTGAAAACCCCAAACAGAAAATGTTTATTTTCTATTTTAATTTTTTCTATTTATCAAGACAAAATCATTTATAAAAGTATATAAAGGGTAATAATATTGAGAATAAAACATGGTAATTATTATTAAAAAGAAAATATTTGCAAAAAGCTTAAGTGATAAAAGACTGTTAACCAAAATATGCAAAGAACACTTAAAACTCAACACTATTAAAACAACCCAATTAAAAAATAGGTCAAAGACTTTAACTGACAATGGAATATTATTCAACACTAAAATTAAATGAATGACCAAGCCATGAAAAGACATGGATGAATCTTAAATGCATATTACTAAGTGAAAGAAACAAATCTAAAAAGGTTACCTATAGTACGCTACCAACTATATAACATTCTAGAAAGGGGGAAAAGAAAACTACAGAAACATGAAAAGATAATGCCTGCCAGAGGCTGGGGTGGAGGGAGGGATGAACAGGGAAAGCAAAGTGGAATTTTAGAATGCTGAAAGAACTCTGTGTGATACCATAATGATAGATACATGTTATTGCATGTTTGTCCAAACTCATAGACTATACAACATTGAAAGTAAGCCATAGCAGGGGAAATGTAGGTTCATCAATTGTAACAGATGTACCACTCTGGTGGGGGATGTTGGGAATGGGGAGGCTGGGGAGAAGTGGTGAGAATATATGGGAAATCTCTATCCCCCCATTAATCTTGCTGTGAATCTAAAACTTCTTTAAAAAATAAGGTCTTAATTTTTTAAAAGATTTTTTTAAAGTCTATTTATTCTTTATTTTTGAAATTTTTTTGATGAAATTCTAAATTGACAGTTATTTTTTTCCTCTGAAGATTGTAAAGATGTTATTTGATTTCCTTAGGTCTTACATAGTTTCTGATTAAAATATTTAATTTCTCTTATACTTATTCCTTTATGATGTATCTTTTTGTCCTCTGCTTTTTAACATTTTGTCTTGATTACTGGTTTTAATCTATTTGATTTTAATGTATGTATATCCTCTTTGCATTCATTTAAAAGGAAATGTCTGGCAACCACATTTTATCAAATATTTCCCAACATTTACAATATATGAGCTGTATTCCATAGTATGGAAATACTATCATTTTAATCATTGGTTCCTTGCTACTCAACATTCAGATGCCACTTCAGTTCAAAGGTCTTTATTTTTGAGAGCAACAAGCACAGATGATTTATATAAACTCAATTATGCAGGGTGGGAGAGTGTTCCTCACTCTGCTTCCTCATGTAAATGAGATATGTCTGTCATAATTTTATTTCAAAAGGAATATTATAACCACAAGAATAAAAATAGTCAGTATACTTAATTCTCATCAAGTAAATAAAGATTTATAAAATAAAATTTAAAAAAATAAAAATAAAAATCATATCACTTTAAAAATCCAAGACAATTTAAGAGTACAATAGAGTACATTTTTTACACAATATGTGTCAAATTGCACAAATATAAATCATAGAATTGGTGAACCGCTGAAGTCAGCAGTCCTTATTCTGGTGGACTACTCAGTTCAGTTCAGTTCAGCTTAGTCACTCAGTCGTGTCAGACTCTTTGCGACCCCATGAATCGCAGCACACCAGGCCGCCCTGTCCATCACCATCTCCCAGAGTTCACTCAGACTCATGTCCATCAAGTCAGTGATGCCATCAGCCATCTCATCCTCTGTCATCCCCTCTTCCTCCTGCCCGCAATCCCTCCCAGCATCAGAGTCTTTTCCAATGAGTCAACTCTTTGCATGAGGTGGCCAAAGTACTGGAGTTTCAGCTTTAGCACCATTCCTTCCAAAGAATACCCAGAACTAATCTCCTTTGGAATGGACTGGTTGTATCTCCTTCCAGCCCAAGGGACTCTCAAGAGTCTTCTCCAACACCACAAGTTCAAAAGCATCAATTCTTCGGCACTCAGAATGTAGTTAATGATTATTCAAGTAAATAGAGACAGCAAATGCATTGGTATATGTCAGATCTTTAAAGGTTCCATATATATATCTATCTATCTTAGTATTCGTCTTCCCTAGTGGCTCAGATGGTAAAGCGTCTGCCTACAATGCAGGAGACCCAGGTTCGATCCCTGGGTCAGAAAGATCCCCTGGAGAAGGAAATGGCAACCCACTCCAGTACTCTTGCCTGGAAAGTCCCATGGACGGAGAAGCCTGGTAGGCTACAGTCCATGGGGTCGCAAAGAGTTGGACATGACTGAGCGACTTCACTATGCTATACTATATCTTAGTATATATAATGAGAAACTTCAGTGGGGCACAAATGCATATACAAATCCAGAGACTACAATTCTGCAATGAGAATGAACATCTTGAAATCAGGAAAAAATAGAACGGGAATTAAGAAGTTAAATCAATTACAAACACAGATTTTCAGATCTTAGGCTTGGAAGTCAAAATCAAGAAATTAGTAATTATTCTAAATTCTTCTCCATCCTGCACAGATTTCTGAAAGTCTGAAGGATGAGAAAGTAGTAGCATTATAGTGACTGGTACAAGACATGCCCTGGCAGCTAAAATAAAATGAGTCAAATATTGATGGAGAACCCCTACAGAGACCTTCACGCTCTTTCTCAATTGCTAAGTCATAACCTACTCTTTGAGACTCCATGGATTATAGCCCACCAGGCTCCTCTTTCCATGGGATTTCCCAGGCAAGATACTGGAGTGGGTTTCCATTTCCTTCTGCAGGAGATCTTCTCAACCCAGGGATGAAACCTGCATCTCCTGCACTGGCAGTTGGGTTTTTACCACTGAGCCTTAGACAAGTCATTTGTAATGCTCACAAAATGTTTACATACAAATGGAATACACTCTGTTTCATTATATTGAGTTATATATCATATATATAACTCATTATACTATATATGAGTCTCACACATACAGACTCAGTATTAAAGCTTGTTTTGGGTCAAATGACATTATCTGTGTATGTGCTTGGAGTCACATCCTTTGGTTCAAAAAACCTATTTTACTTAAAGTTGCTGTCCACATCAGTTCAGTTCAGTCACTCAGTCGTGTCTGACTCTTTGAAACCCTGTGAATCGCAGCATGCCAGGCCTCCCTATCCATCACCAACTCCCAGAGTTCACCCAAACTCATGTCCATCAAGTCGGTGATGCCATCCAGCCATCTCATCCTCTGTTGTCCCCTTCTCCTCCTGCCCCCAATCCCTCCCAGCAACAGAGTCTTTTCCAATGAGTCAACTCTTTGCATGAGATGGCCAAAGTATTGGAGTTTCAGCTTCAACATCAGCCCTTGAGAAGAACACCCAGGGCTGATCTCCTTTAGAATGGACTGGTTGGATCTCTTTACAGTCCAAGGGACTCTCAAGAGTCTTCTCCAATACTACAGTTCAAAAGCATCAATTCTTCGGCACTCAGCTTTCTTCACAAACTCTCACATCCATACATGACTACTGGAAAAACCATAGCCTTGACTAGATGGACCTTTGTTGGCAAAGTAATGTCTCTGCTTTTGAATATGCTATCTAGGTTGGTCATAATTTTCCTTCCAAGGAGTAAGCATCTTTTAATTTCATGGCTGCAATCACCATCTGCAGTGATTTTGGAGCCCAAAAAAATAAAGTCTGACACTGTTTCCACTGTTTCCCCATCTATTTCCCATGAAGTGATGGGACCAGATGCCATGATCTTCGTTTTCTGAATGTTAGCTTTAAGCCAACTTTTTCACTCTCCACTTTCACTTTCATCAAAAGGCTTTTTAGTCCTCTTCACTTTCTGCCATAAGGGTGGTGTCATCTGCATCTGCTGTCCACATACTGAGTATATTTTCAGTCTCTGACCACCCATGGATGCTCAAGTTGGCTATCATCCCGAAGTAATATAGTCTTCATTTTTCTACACTTTACTGCCATTTTAAAAATAATCAGAATATTAGTTTCAAGGTTAAATCATCTGTATGGGACTAGGTTATCTTCTAGCATTTTATGTTCACAGAGCCTACTGTTTAAGAGATGTGATAGTATTTATTGTGTTCAGAGACCTGGTGGTTTTGAGCTGTGGTGCTGGAGAAGACTCTTGAGAGTTGCTTGGACAGCAAGGGGATCAAACCTGTCAATCCTAAAGGAAATCAACCCTGAATATTCATTGGAAAGACTGATACTGAAGCTGAAGCTCCAACACTTTGGTCACCTGATGCGAAGAGCTGATTCATTGGTTAAGTCTTTGATGCTGGGAAAGAATAAGAGCAGGAGGAGAAGAGGGAGACAGAGGATGAGATGGTTGGATGGCATCATTGACTCAATGGACATGAATTTACACAAACTCCGGGAGATGATGAAGGACAGGGAAGCCTGGTATGCTGCTGCCCATGGGATTGCAAAGAGTCGGACATGACTTAGCGACTGAACAACAGAGACATGGAGCCTACACTTTAGTTGAGATGAAGCAAAAAACTGCTTTTTCACATATTTACCATGAGAGAGATGTCCATGAAACATACTGTTTCCGCTGCTTAGAGTCTGAGCATGTATTTGAACAATGACTATGCAGTATTGATGTATCAGAAGTGATTCTCATCTATTGTTTATGTTTATTGTTTATACTTGTTTAGACTAGTTCAGATTAAACATTTTTGGGAATATAGGAAATCTGAGATTTGATGTAATAAATAGCTAGCTTATTTAATTGCTTATAGTTATTTTTCTATTACTATGTCAATACCTGCTTTGCAGGGTCTCAGGGAACTATCTTTCCCATGACACATCATGCCCACTTGGCTATGGCCCCTCTTGATTTCTCCAGCTCCTTGCTTAGGACTACTTTCTCCTATCAGGCTACTGTCAGCATCGTATCATCTTGTACACTTTGTCTTCATCGTATCATGCCATCTTGAAATACTGTTCTTTCTCTTGCCTGCTGAAGCCTCTTCAAGACCTACTTGTCATTCAAGATCCAGGTAAAGTTTTTATCTTGCAGTAAAGACTTTTCTGACTAGCCTACGACCCCTCTTCACAAAATGACCAGGCCAATCTTTGTGTTTTACTAACCACTTAATAAATGTCCCTTGAGTGAATGAATAAAAACATAAAAAATTCATATTGGAGAGAAAGCACAAACAAAATATTAAAGTCTACAATGAATTAAAATAAATGTGAATTCCTGCTCTCAGAAAAAAAGTGGACAACAATTTTTCATAAATTTTGGTATTTTTCATATGATAAAACCATGATCTGCACTGTGTAGATTCAAAATAAATATAAGATATAATGCTTATACCTAAAAAATCAAAATGTATTAAGGGAATTAGACTATCAAGTGGTTATTGTTCACTGTTACAAAATATAAGCTTTATAACGGGTTTTTTAAATATTTTCCTATAAAAGACTGAAACAGATTTCAAAAATATTAAAGAATTTTCTGGGTCATAGAATTATGGTAATTTTGTTTTTGTTTTTCTCTGCAATTTCCTGTTTTTATAGGTTTTTTCCCATAATGTATGAATTTTTTTCAATATTAAAAATGCCAAAATATATTCTTTCTGACAAAAATATAAAAGGGGTTAAAATTTTTAGAATTATAGTACCTCTTCCTTAGTGGCTCAGATGGTAAAGAATCCTCCTACCACGTGGGAGACCTGGGTTTAATCCCTGGGCATGGCAACCCACTTCAATATTCTTGCCTCTAGAATCCCTATGAACAGAGGAGCCTGTCAGGCTACAGCCCATCGGGTCGCAAAGAGTCACACATGACTGAGCGACTAAGCACAGCATAATAGTACAGCAGATTTGGAAGTGGGAAGCACAAATTGAAAAGAAAATTGCCAAATAAAGGCAGTTTGGCAATATATCAAGACATACAAGAATTGAATCATACCCTTTAACACATAATTCCCTTCAAATATATTAAAAGTAATAAAGAGACAAAAATGTTCATTGTAGTCTTACTTATAATAATTTTAAAAATAGATGCAAAATAAATCTCCCCCCAAAGTAGGTGATTTAGCAATTGTAAAATATCATTTTGAAAACTAATTTTTTACAGTCATGAAAACTATGGAAACATAGAAAAACTTTAAACATACTCTTAAATTAAAAGCATAATATTTATTATAATCTATAACTACAATGATGTAAAACAAATGTTGGTAAAAATAAAAAATAAATAAATATCATGTCACAGAAAAAAAGCTATATGTTCTTTTTATTAAAACTTTTTTTTTAACATCATCCTCCAGTTGAAATAAATAAATTAAAAAAAAAAAATTTAAACAACCATATTTAAATAGAAAGTGAAGGAAAGAACATTATTCAAGTTAACTACTTCTATGTGCTGTGCTTTTTATATCACTTTAAAATTATATATGAGCTATGTTCATGTTATTTAAAGCATAAATCAATGTCACATGTCCACTTAATTCTAGGTTTAATATCTTGTGATATCACCTTGTTCATGATGTTATATCATTTAGAGAATTCCACTTTAATTCATGTTAATTCCAACACTACCAATCAGACATTTAATGGATATATTCATAATGGATATATTCAGTTTAATTGACATGTGTTTAAATATGAAAGTGAAAGTGTTAGTAGCTCAGTCTTGTCAGACTTTTTGTGACGCCATGTCTGTAACCCACCAGGCTCCTCTGTCCGTGGAATTCTCCAGGGAAGACTGCTGGAGTGGGTAGTCATTCCCTTCTCCAGGGGATCTTCCTAACCCAGGGCTCGAACCATCTCCCACACTGCAGACAAGTCTCAGATTCTTTACCATCTGAGTCTCCAGAGAAACTCTTCTTCAAATATAACCACAAGCAAATTTCACTAGAATAATTTCTTCTGTTCCTCTTTAAAACCTTACTCCACATCTCCTTTAACTTCATTTTATATCCTGGTTTATTCTTAATCAATTATCTAATCTGGGAGACTCCTACATGATTAAAAATTCATTTCTTGTTATATTGTTTAGCTCTTATTTTGGTTATCTTTTTTTTTTAATTAATTTTATTTTATTTTTAAACTTTACATAATTGTATTAGTTTTGCCAAATATCAAAATGAATCCACCACAGGTATACATGTGTTCCCCATCCTGGACCCTCCTCCCTCTTCCCTCCCCATACCATCCCTCTGGGTCGTCCCAGTGCACCAGCCCCAAGCATCCAGTATCGTGCATTGAACCTGGACTGGCATCTCATTTCATACATGATATTTTACATGTTTCAATGCCATTCTCCCAAATCTTCCCACCCTCTCCCTCTCCCACAGAGTCCATAAGACTGTTCTATACATCAGTGTCTCTTTTGCTGTCTCGTATACAGGGTTATCGTTACCATCTTTCTAAATTCCATATATATGCGTTAGTATACTGTATTGGTGTTTTTCCTTCTGGCTTACTTCACTCTGAATAATAGGCTCCAGTTTCATCCACCTCATTAGAACTGATTCAAATGTATTCTTTTTAATGGCTGAGTAATACTCCATTGTGTATATGTACCACAGCTTTCTTATCCATTCATCTGCTGATGGACATCTAGGTTGCTTCCATGTCCTGGCTATTATAAACAGTGCTCATGATGAACATTGGGGTACACGTGTCTCTTTCCCTTCTGGTTTCCTCAGTGTGTATGCCCAGCAGTGGGATTGCTGGATCATAAGGCAGTTCTATTTCCAGTTTTTAAGGAATCTCCACACTGTTCTCCATAGTGGCTGTACTAGCTTGCATTCCCACCAACAGTGTAAGAGGATTCCCTTTTTCTTCACACACTCTCAGCATTTATTATTTGTAGACTTTTGGATCAGCAGCCATTCTGACTGGTGTGAAATGGTACCTCATAGTGGTTTTGATTTGCATTTCTCTGATAATGAGTGATGTTGAGCATCTTTTCATGTGTTTGTTAGCCATCTGTATGTCTTCTTTGGAGAAATGTCTATTTAGTTCTTTGGCCCATTTTTGATTGGGTCATTTATTTTTCTGGAATTGAGCTGTAGGAGTTGCTTGTATATTTTTGAGATTAGTTGTTTGTCGGTTGCTTCATTTGCTATTATTTTCTCCCATTCTGAAGGCTGTCTTTTCACCTTGCTAATAGTTTCCTTTGATGTGCAGAAGCTTTTAAGTTTAATTAGGTCCCATTTGTTTATTTTTGCTTTTATTTCGATATTCTGGGAGGTGGGTCATAGAGGATCCTGCTGTGATGTATGTCAGAGAGTGTTTTGCCTATGTTCTCCTCTAGGAGTTTTATAGTTTCTGGTCTTACGTTGAGATCTTTAATCCATTTTGAGTTTATTTTTGTATATGGTGTTAGAAAGTGGTCTAGTTTCATTCTTTTACAAGTGGTTGACCAGATTTCCCAGCACCACTTGTTAAAGAGATTGTCTTTAATCCATTGTATATTCTTGCCTCCTTTGTCAAAGATAAGGTGTCCATATGTGCGTGGATTTATCTCTGGGCTTTCTATTTTGTTCCATTGATCTATATTTCTGTCTTTGTGCCAGTACCATACTGTCTTGATAACTGTGGCTTTGTAGTAGAGCCTGAAGTCAGGTAGGTTGATTCCTCCAGTTCCATTCTTCTTTCTCAAGATCGCTTTGGCTATTCGGGAGGTTTTTGTATTTCCATACAAATTGTGAAATTATTTGTTCTAGCTCTGTGAAGAATACTGTTGGTAGCTTGATAGGGATTGCATTGAATCTATAAATTGCTTTGGGTAGTATACTCATTTTCACTATATTGATTCTTCCAATCCATGAACATGGTATATTTCTCCATCTATTAGTGTCCTCTTTGATTTCTTTCACCAGTGTTTTATAGTTTTCTATATATAGGTCTTTAGTTTCTTTAGGTAGATATATTCCTAAGTATTTTATTCTTTTCGTTGCAATGGTGAATGGAATTGTTTCCTTAATTTCTCTTTCTGTTTTCTCATTGTTAGTGTATAGGAATGCAAGGGATTTCTGTGTGTTGATTTTAACCTACAGCCCAGATTATTGTACCCAGTACACCATTGCTGGGTACATAAAATTAGGAACGAAAATGGAGAGATCACAACAGACAACACAGAAATACAAAGGATCATAAGAGACTATTATCAACAATTATATGCCAATAAAATGGACAACGAGGAAGAAATGGACAAATTCTTAGAAAAGTACAACTTTCCAAAACTCGACCAGGAAGAAATAGAAAACCTTAACAGACCCATCACAAGCACGGAAATTGAAACTGTAATCAAAAATCTTCCAGCAAACAAAAGCCCAGGTCCAGACAGCTTCACAGCTGAATTCTACCAAAAATTTAGAGAAGAGCTAACACCTATTCTGCTCAAACTCTTCCAGAAAATTGCGGAGGAAGGTAAACTTCCAAACTCATTCTATGAGGCCACCATCACCCTAATACCAAAACCTGACAAAGATCCCAAAAAAAAAAAACTACAGGCCAATATCACTGATGAACATAGATGCAAAAATCCTAAACAAAATTCTATCAATCAGAATCCAACAACACATTAAAAAGATCATACACCATGACCAAGTGGGCTTTATCCCAGGGATGCAAGGATTCTTCAATATCCGCAAATCAATCAATGTAATACACCACATTAACAAATTGAAAATAAAAACCATATGATTATCTCAATAGATGCAGAGAAAGCCTTTGACAAAATTCAACACCCATTTATGATAAAACTCTCCAGAAAGCAGGAATAGAAGGAACATACCTCAACATAATAAAAGCTATATATGACAAACCCACAGCAAACATTATCCTCAATGGTGAAAAATTGAAAGCATTTTCCTCTAAAGTCAGGAACAAGACAAGGGTGCCCACTTTCACCATTACTATTCAACATAGTTTTGGAAGTTTTGGCCACAGCAATCAGAGCAGAAAAAGAAATAAAAGGAATCAAATTGGAAAAGAAGAAGTAAAACTCTCACTATTTGCAGATGACATGATCCTCTACATAGAAAACCCTAAAGACTCCACCAGAAAATTACTAGAACTAATCAATGATTATAGTAAAGTTGGTTATCTTTTAAGAAAGCTCATTTACAGAAATAAAAGGATTGCCTAGAGATTGTTGAACAGTTTTAGTGAGAAAATCTGTAGAAACAATTCCGGGAAAGCAGGACAGTCCATAAGATACTGAGAGTAAAAACCTGGGTCTCTCCAAAAATCTCTTTGCGGAGCATGTACCTGTCTGACAGCAGATGGATGGGAATGGACAGGATGGCAGCTGAAGGGGGAATTCCACAGTGGGAGCCCTCCCCTCTTCCACACACAGGCACACACTCATACAGAGCAGGTGTACCGAAGACAAAAGAGATCAGAACTTGTTAATAGGACAAGCCAAAAATTAACAAATTTGCAAATTGAACAGGTGAAAATGTAACTGGTGATAATTGAGAGCTAATTATCGTCAGCTAGCAATTGGCAACCAGGTGTTCTGAGTCACCTAGAAGGCAAAGCTGGGAGGACTGCAGAGAGATTCGATTTTGGCACAGGTGAGAGAAGTGAGTTTCCTGAGTGAGGCTTCAGTAGAGGAAAATGATTAGTCTTTGTACTGCTGCTATGCTTTTGCGTGTCTAGGAGGCTAGCCATGAAAGAGCAAGTGTTGCAAAGGAAAGTAGTTACGGCTTGGGTATAAGAAGTACTTTATATTTTTTCAAAGTTGGCTTTAGCCAAATGAGTAAAGCAGAGATACAGAAACCACCCAAGCCACATCTATTGGCAGTAGGCCATCCTGGGATGACAGTGACTTTATTCTTTAAGCAGTGCTAAACAGAAAGTTTTAGGGGAAAAAAAAGACTCTAAGTCAATTGATATATATATATATATTTCTTAAAGTCATTTTTAGAAGCTTAGGGTTAGACATATTAAGTAATACATTCAAGGACATAAGGCTAATGAGCAGTAAACTTAGGATTCAGACTCAAAACTGCCTATTGCCAAAATCCTTTTGGCAATACTGTACTGGGTACAGTATTTTGTACCCAGTATTTTGTACAGTATTTTGTACAATTATTGTACCATCTTGCTTTTTTGTTTTTCTTTGCTTAAAACAATAACAGAGATTCCCCCCCACCACAATTCTCCATAACTCTAAATATTCCAAATTACAGGCATTTCCAAACTTATTAATAAATGTCTATGTTCAAGTACAACAATTATATAGAAAAACACACGCATTGTAAAGGTACTCTTCAATGAATGTACATAGTGTGAACACATCCACCTAATTCTACCAGCCAAGAAACAGTGCACTATCAAGTCAAAAATTCCTTCATACCCCTCTAAGACATGACCCCTCCCCAGTGCAGTAATTTATTTCCTGATTCCTGGTGGCTCAGTGGAAAAGAATCTGCCTGCAATGCAGGAGGTGAAGGAGACTCTAGTTTGATCCTTGGGTCAGGAAGATCCCTTGGAGGAGGAAACTGCAACCCACTCCAGTTTTCTTGCCTGGAATATTCCATGAACAGAAGAGCTTGGCAGGCTACCATCCATGGGGTCGCAAGAGACAGACATGTCTGAAGTGACTGAGCATGCAGTACAAGAGATTTATCCTGCCAAAGTCTGAATTTTATTTAAAAAGAATAATACAGTCTGTACAATTTTGTGTGTTCAACTTTTGTGTTTGTCTCAGTCTTCTTTCACTACATGTTCCTTTTGTGAGATGTGACCTTTCTATTGGTGGAGAAATAGTTCATTGACATCCATTGTTATCCAGTATTCCCTTATATTAATATGCCTCAGTATATTTATGCATCTTACCTTTAGTGAATGTTGGGGTAGATCGCAGTTTCTATCACTATTAATGCTATTAACCCTCTTTTAATTTTAATGAACACATGTATGCCTTCTGATGGCTACTCACCTGGATGTGTTAGTATTGAGTCATGGGGTTTGGCTGCTGTTGCTGCTAAGTCGCTTCAGTCATGTCTGACTCTGTGCCACCCCAGAGATGACAACCCACCAGGCTCCCCCATCCCTGGGATTCTCCAGGCAAGAACACTGGAGTGGGTTGCCCTTTCCTTCTCCAATGCATGAAAGTGAAAAGTGAAAGTGAAGTCGCTCAGTCGTGTCTGACTCTTAGCGACCCCATGGACTGCAGCCTACCAGGCTCCTCTGTCCATGGGATTTTCCAGGCAAGAGTACTGGAGTGGGGTGCCATTGCCTTCTCCATTTTAATTTTAATGAACACGTGTATGCCTTCTGATGGCTACTCACCTGGATATGTTAGTATTGAGTCATGTGGTTTGGCTAGGTTCAGCTTTATCAGATAATATCAAACAGTTCTCTAAAGTGGTTGTACTAATATGTACTCCACCAGCAATGCATGGGAGTTTCTATTAACCATCAACCTTTCCAATCCTGAGTAATATCACTCAGTTTTAGCCATTATGGCAGATGTGCAACCGGGCTCATGGATTTAATTTACGTTCATTTGAAGACTACTTTAGATTCTTTTTCATGTTGTTCTAACCATTTGGCTAGACACTTTTTGTATCTCATCCTAGTCTGTTGCCCAATTTTTTTAAATTTATTCTTGGCTTTTAAGAGACTATTATATATTCTGGACAAGAGCTCAAATTTTAAGTTGTAAAACTGTACAATATTTCTGAATCTCTGGATTTTTTTATTACATAATGTTGCATGAGATGGCCAAAGTATTGAGTTTCAGCTTCAACATCAGCCCTTGAGAAGAACACCCAGGGCTGATCTCCTTTAGAATGGACTGGTTGATCTCTTTACAGTCCAAGGGACTCTCAAGAGTCTTCTCAATACTACAGTTCAAAGCATCAATTCTTGGCACTCAGCTTTCTTCACAAACTCTCACATCCATACATGACTACTGGAAAAACCATAGCCTTGACTAGATGGACCTTTGTTGGCAAAGTAATGTCTCTGCTTTTGAATATGCTATCTAGGTTGGTCATAATTTTCCTTCCAAGGAGTAAGCATCTTTTAATTTCATGGCTGCAATCACCATCTGCAGTGATTTTGGAGCCCAAAAAAATAAAGTCTGACACTGTTTCCACTGTTTCCCCATCTATTTCCCATGAAGTGATGGGACCAGATGCCATGATCTTCGTTTTCTGAATGTTAGCTTTAAGCCAACTTTTTCACTCTCCACTTTCACTTTCATCAAAAGGCTTTTTAGTCCTCTTCACTTTCTGCCATAAGGGTGGTGTCATCTGCATCTGCTGTCCACATACTGAGTATATTTTCAGTCTCTGACCACCCATGGATGCTCAAGTTGGCTATCATCCCAAGTAATATAGTCTTCATTTTTTCTACACTTTACTGCCATTTTAAAAATAATCAGAATATTAGTTTCAAGGTTAAATCATCTGTATGGGACTAGGTTATCTTCTAGCATTTTATGTTCACAGAGCCTACTGTTTAAGAGATGTGATAGTATTTATTGTGTTCAGAGACCTGGTGGTTTTGAGCTGTGGTGCTGGAGAAGACTCTTGAGAGTTGCTTGGACAGCAAGGGGATCAAACCTGTCAATCCTAAAGGAAATCAACCCTGAATATTCATTGGAAAGACTGATACTGAAGCTGAAGCTCCAACACTTTGGTCACCTGATGCGAAGAGCTGATTCATTGGTTAAGTCTTTGATGCTGGGAAAGAATAAGAGCAGGAGGAGAAGAGGGAGACAGAGGATGAGATGGTTGGATGGCATCATTGACTCAATGGACATGAATTTACACAAACTCCGGGAGATGATGAAGGACAGGGAAGCCTGGTATGCTGCTGCCCATGGGATTGCAAAGAGTCGGACATGACTTAGCGACTGAACAACAGAGACATGGAGCCTACACTTTAGTTGAGATGAAGCAAAAAACTGCTTTTTCACATATTTACCATGAGAGAGATGTCCATGAAACATACTGTTTCCGCTGCTTAGAGTCTGAGCATGTATTTGAACAATGACTATGCAGTATTGATGTATCAGAAGTGATTCTCATCTATTGTTTATGTTTATTGTTTATACTTGTTTAGACTAGTTCAGATTAAACATTTTTGGGAATATAGGAAATCTGAGATTTGATGTAATAAATAGCTAGCTTATTTAATTGCTTATAGTTATTTTTCTATTACTATGTCAATACCTGCTTTGCAGGGTCTCAGGAACTATCTTTCCCATGACACATCATGCCCACTTGGCTATGGCCCTCTTGATTTCTCCAGCTCCTTGCTTAGGACTACTTTCTCCTATCAGGCTACTGTCAGCATCGTATCATCTTGTACACTTTGTCTTCATCGTATCATGCCATCTTGAAATACTGTTCTTTCTCTTGCCTGCTGAAGCCTCTTTCAAGACCTACTTGTCATTCAAGATCCAGGTAAAGTTTTTATCTTGCAGTAAAGACTTTTCTGACTAGCCTACGACCCCTCTTCACAAAATGACCAGGCCAATCTTTGTGTTTTACTAACCACTTAATAAATGTCCCTTGAGTGAATGAATAAAAACATAAAAAATTCATATTGGAGAGAAAGCACAAACAAAATATTAAAGTCTACAATGAATTAAAATAAATGTGAATTCCTGCTCTCAGAAAAAAAGTGGACAACAATTTTTCATAAATTTTGGTATTTTTCATATGATAAAACCATGATCTGCACTGTGTAGATTCAAAATAAATATAAGATATAATGCTTATACCTAAAAAATCAAAATGTATTAAGGGAATTAGACTATCAAGTGGTTATTGTTCACTGTTACAAAATATAAGCTTTATAACGGGTTTTTTAAATATTTTCCTATAAAAGACTGAAACAGATTTCAAAAATATTAAAGAATTTTCTGGGTCATAGAATTATGGTAATTTTGTTTTTGTTTTTCTCTGCAATTTCCTGTTTTTATAGGTTTTTTCCCATAATGTATGAATTTTTTCAATATTAAAAATGCCAAAATATATTCTTTCTGACAAAAATATAAAGGGGTTAAAATTTTTAGAATTATAGTACCTCTTCCTTAGTGGCTCAGATGGTAAAGAATCCTCCTACCACGTGGGACCTGGGTTTAATCCCTGGGCATGGCAACCCACTTCAATATTCTTGCCTCTAGAATCCCTATGAACAGAGGAGCCTGTCAGGCTACAGCCCATCGGGTCGCAAAGAGTCACACATGACTGAGCGACTAAGCACAGCATAATAGTACAGCAGATTTGGAAGTGGAAGCACAAATTGAAAAGAAAATTGCCAAATAAAGGCAGTTTGGCAATATATCAAGACATACAAAGATTGAATCATACCCTTTAACACATAATTCCCTTCAAATATATTAAAAGTAATAAAGAGACAAAAATGTTCATTGTAGTCTTACTTATAATAATTTTAAAAATAGATGCAAAATAAATCTCCCCCCAAAGTAGGTGATTTAGCAATTGTAAAATATCATTTTGAAAACTAATTTTTTACAGTCATGAAAACTATGGAAACATAGAAAAACTTTAAACATACTCTTAAATTAAAAGCATAATATTTATTATAATCTATAACTACAATGATGTAAAACAAATGTTGGTAAAAATAAAAAATAAATAAATATCATGTCACAGAAAAAAGCTATATGTTCTTTTTTATTAAAACTTTTTCTTTTAACATCATCCTCCAGTTGAAATAAATAAATTAAAAAAATAAAATTTAAACAACCATATTTAAATAGAAAGTGAAGGAAAGAACATTATTCAAGTTAACTACTTCCTATGTGCTGTGCTTTTTATATCACTTTAAAATTATATATGAGCTATGTTCATGTTATTTAAAGCATAAATCAATGTCACATGTCCACTTAATTCTAGGTTTAATATCTTGTGATATCACCTTGTTCATGATGTTATATCATTTAGAGAATTCCACTTTAATTCATGTTAATTCCAACACTACCAATCAGACATTTAATGGATATATTCATAATGGATATATTCAGTTTAATTGACATGTGTTTAAATATGAAAGTGAAAGTGTTAGTAGCTCAGTCTTGTCAGACTTTTTGTGACGCCATGTCTGTAACCCACCAGGCTCCTCTGTCCGTGGAATTCTCCAGGAAGACTGCTGGAGTGGGTAGTCATTCCCTTCTCCAGGGGATCTTCCTAACCCAGGGCTCGAACCATCTCCCACACTGCAGACAAGTCTCAGATTCTTTACCATCTGAGTCTCCAGAGAAACTCTTCTTCAAATATAACCACAAGCAAATTTCACTAGAATAATTTCTTCTGTTCCTCTTTAAAACCTTACTCCACATCTCCTTTAACTTCATTTTATATCCTGGTTTATTCTTAATCAATTATCTAATCTGGGAGACTCCTACATGATTAAAAATTCATTTCTTGTTATATTGTTTAGCTCTTATTTTGGTTATCTTTTTTTTTAATTAATTTTATTTTATTTTTAAACTTTACATAATTGTATTAGTTTTGCCAAATATCAAAATGAATCCACCACAGGTATACATGTGTTCCCCATCCTGGACCCTCCTCCCTCTTCCCTCCCCATACCATCCCTCTGGGTCGTCCCAGTGCACCAGCCCCAAGCATCCAGTATCGTGCATTGAACCTGGACTGGCATCTCATTTCATACATGATATTTTACATGTTTCAAATGCCATTCTCCCAAATCTTCCCACCCTCTCCCTCTCCCACAGAGTCCATAAGACTGTTCTATACATCAGTGTCTCTTTTGCTGTCTCAGTATACAGGGTTATCGTTACCATCTTTCTAAATTCCATATATATGTTAGTATACTGTATTGGTGTTTTTCCTTCTGGCTTACTTCACTCTGAATAATAGGCTCCAGTTTCATCCACCTCATTAGAACTGATTCAAATGTATTCTTTTTAATGGCTGAGTAATACTCCATTGTGTATATGTACCACAGCTTTCTTATCCATTCATCTGCTGATGGACATCTAGGTTGCTTCCATGTCCTGGCTATTATAAACAGTGCTGCGATGAACATTGGGGTACACGTGTCTCTTTCCCTTCTGGTTTCCTCAGTGTGTATGCCCAGCAGTGGGATTGCTGGATCATAAGGCAGTTCTATTTCCAGTTTTTTAAGGAATCTCCACACTGTTCTCCATAGTGGCTGTACTAGCTTGCATTCCCACCAACAGTGTAAGAGGATTCCCTTTTCTTCACACACTCTCCAGCATTTATTATTTGTAGACTTTTGGATCGCAGCCATTCTGACTGGTGTGAAATGGTACCTCATAGTGGTTTTGATTTGCATTTCTCTGATAATGAGTGATGTTGAGCATCTTTTCATGTGTTTGTTAGCCATCTGTATGTCTTCTTTGGAGAAATGTCTATTTAGTTCTTTGGCCCATTTTTTGATTGGGTCATTTATTTTTCTGGAATTGAGCTGTAGGAGTTGCTTGTATATTTTTGAGATTAGTTGTTTGTCGGTTGCTTCATTTGCTATTATTTTCTCCCATTCTGAAGGCTGTCTTTTCACCTTGCTAATAGTTTCCTTTGATGTGCAGAAGCTTTTAAGTTTAATTAGGTCCCATTTGTTTATTTTTGCTTTTATTTCCGATATTCTGGGAGGTGGGTCATAGAGGATCCTGCTGTGATGTATGTCAGAGAGTGTTTTGCCTATGTTCTCCTCTAGGAGTTTTATAGTTTCTGGTCTTACGTTGAGATCTTTAATCCATTTTGAGTTTATTTTTGTATATGGTGTTAGAAAGTGGTCTAGTTTCATTCTTTTTACAAGTGGTTGACCAGATTTCCCAGCACCACTTGTTAAAGAGATTGTCTTTAATCCATTGTATATTCTTGCCTCCTTTGTCAAAGATAAGGTGTCCATATGTGCGGGATTTATCTCTGGGCTTTCTATTTTGTTCCATTGATCTATATTTCTGTCTTTGTGCCAGTACCATACTGTCTTGATAACTGTGGCTTTGTAGTAGAGCCTGAAGTCAGGTAGGTTGATTCCTCCAGTTCCATTCTTCTTTCTCAAGATCGCTTTGGCTATTCGAGGTTTTTTGTATTTCCATACAAATTGTGAAATTATTTGTTCTAGCTCTGTGAAGAATACTGTTGGTAGCTTGATAGGGATTGCATTGAATCTATAAATTGCTTTGGGTAGTATACTCATTTTCACTATATTGATTCTTCCAATCCATGAACATGGTATATTTCTCCATCTATTAGTGTCCTCTTTGATTTCTTTCACCAGTGTTTTATAGTTTTTTCTATATATAGGTCTTTAGTTTCTTTAGGTAGATATATTCCTAAGTATTTTATTCTTTTCGTTGCAATGGTGAATGGAATTGTTTCCTTAATTTCTCTTTCTGTTTTCTCATTGTTAGTGTATAGGAATGCAAGGGATTTCTGTGTGTTGATTTTAACCTACAGCCCAGATTATTGTACCCAGTACACCATTGCTGGGTACATAAAATTAGGAACGAAAATGGAGAGATCACAACAGACAACACAGAAATACAAAGGATCATAAGAGACTATTATCAACAATTATATGCCAATAAAATGGACAACGAGGAAGAAATGGACAAATTCTTAGAAAAGTACAACTTTCCAAAACTCGACCAGGAAGAAATAGAAAACCTTAACAGACCCATCACAAGCACGGAAATTGAAACTGTAATCAAAAATCTTCCAGCAAACAAAAGCCCAGGTCCAGACAGCTTCACAGCTGAATTCTACCAAAAATTTAGAGAAGAGCTAACACCTATTCTGCTCAAACTCTTCCAGAAAATTGCGGAGGAAGGTAAACTTCCAAACTCATTCTATGAGGCCACCATCACCCTAATACCAAAACCTGACAAAGATCCCACAAAAAAAGAAAACTACAGGCCAATATCACTGATGAACATAGATGCAAAAATCCTAAACAAAATTCTATCAATCAGAATCCAACAACACATTAAAAAGATCATACACCATGACCAAGTGGGCTTTATCCCAGGGATGCAAGGATTCTTCAATATCCGCAAATCAATCAATGTAATACACCACATTAACAAATTGAAAAATAAAAACCATATGATTATCTCAATAGATGCAGAGAAAGCCTTTGACAAAATTCAACACCCATTTATGATAAAAACTCTCCAGAAAGCAGGAATAGAAGGAACATACCTCAACATAATAAAAGCTATATATGACAAACCCACAGCAAACATTATCCTCAATGGTGAAAAATTGAAAGCATTTCCTCTAAAGTCAGGAACAAGACAAGGGTGCCCACTTTCACCATTACTATTCAACATAGTTTTGGAAGTTTTGGCCACAGCAATCAGAGCAGAAAAAGAAATAAAAGGAATCCAAATTGGAAAAGAAGAAGTAAAACTCTCACTATTTGCAGATGACATGATCCTCTACATAGAAAACCCTAAAGACTCCACCAGAAAATTACTAGAACTAATCAATGATTATAGTAAAGTTGGTTATCTTTTAAGAAAGCTCATTTACAGAAATAAAAGGATTGCCTAGAGATTGTTGAACAGTTTTAGTGAGAAAATCTGTAGAAACAATTCCGGGAAAGCAGGACAGTCCATAAGATACTGAGAGTAAAAACCTGGGTCTCTCCAAAAATCTCTTTGCGGAGCATGTACCTGTCTGACAGCAGATGGATGGGAATGGACAGGATGGCAGCTGAAGGGGGAATTCCACAGTGGGAGCCCTCCCCTCTTCCACACACAGGCACACACTCATACAGAGCAGGTGTACCGAAGACAAAAGAGATCAGAACTTGTTAATAGGACAAGCCAAAAATTAACAAATTTGCAAATTGAACAGGTGAAAATGTAACTGGTGATAATTGAGAGCTAATTATCGTCAGCTAGCAATTGGCAACCAGGTGTTCTGAGTCACCTAGAAGGCAAAGCTGGGAGGACTGCAGAGAGATTCGATTTTGGCACAGGTGAGAGAAGTGAGTTTCCTGAGTGAGGCTTCAGTAGAGGAAAATGATTAGTCTTTGTACTGCTGCTATGCTTTTGCGTGTCTAGGAGGCTAGCCATGAAAGAGCAAGTGTTGCAAAGGAAAGTAGTTACGGCTTGGGTATAAGAAGTACTTTATATTTTTTCAAAGTTGGCTTTAGCCAAATGAGTAAAGCAGAGATACAGAAACCACCCAAGCCACATCTATTGGCAGTAGGCCATCCTGGGATGACAGTGACTTTATTCTTTAAGCAGTGCTAAACAGAAAGTTTTAGGGGAAAAAAGACTCTAAGTCAATTGATATATATATATATATTTCTTAAAGTCATTTTTTAGAAGCTTAGGGTTAGACATATTAAGTAATACATTCAAGGACATAAGGCTAATGAGCAGTAAACTTAGGATTCAGACTCAAAACTGCCTATTGCCAAAATCCTTTTGGCAATACTGTACTGGGTACAGTATTTTGTACCCAGTATTTTGTACAGTATTTTGTACAATTATTGTACCATCTTGCTTTTTTGTTTTTCTTTGCTTAAAACAATAACAGAGATTCCCCCCACCACAATTCTCCATAACTCTAAATATTCCAAATTACAGGCATTTCCAAACTTATTAATAAATGTCTATGTTCAAGTACAACAATTATATAGAAAAACACACGCATTGTAAAGGTACTCTTCAATGAATGTACATAGTGTGAACACATCCACCTAATTCTACCAGCCAAGAAACAGTGCACTATCAAGTCAAAAATTCCTTCATACCCCTCTAAGACATGACCCCTCCCCAGTGCAGTAATTTATTTCCTGATTCCTGGTGGCTCAGTGGAAAAGAATCTGCCTGCAATGCAGGAGGTGAAGGAGACTCTAGTTTGATCCTTGGGTCAGGAAGATCCCTTGGAGGAGGAAACTGCAACCCACTCCAGTTTTCTTGCCTGGAATATTCCATGAACAGAAGAGCTTGGCAGGCTACCATCCATGGGGTCGCAAGAGACAGACATGTCTGAAGTGACTGAGCATGCAGTACAAGAGATTTATCCTGCCAAAGTCTGAATTTTATTTAAAAAGAATAATACAGTCTGAACAACTTTGTGTGTTCAACTTTTGTGTTTGTCTCAGTCTTCTTTCACTACATGTTCCTTTTGTGAGATGTGACCTTTCTATTGGTGGAGAAATAGTTCATTGACATCCATTGTTATCCAGTATTCCCTTATATTAATATGCCTCAGTATATTTATGCATCTTACCTTTAGTGAATGTTGGGGTAGATCGCAGTTTCTATCACTATTAATGCTATTAACCCTCTTTTTTAATTTTAATGAACACATGTATGCCTTCTGATGGCTACTCACCTGGATGTGTTAGTATTGAGTCATGGGGTTTGGCTGCTGTTGCTGCTAAGTCGCTTCAGTCATGTCTGACTCTGTGCCACCCCAGAGATGACAACCCACCAGGCTCCCCCATCCCTGGGATTCTCCAGGCAAGAACACTGGAGTGGGTTGCCCTTTCCTTCTCCAATGCATGAAAGTGAAAAGTGAAAGTGAAGTCGCTCAGTCGTGTCTGACTCTTAGCGACCCCATGGACTGCAGCCTACCAGGCTCCTCTGTCCATGGGATTTTCCAGGCAAGAGTACTGGAGTGGGGTGCCATTGCCTTCTCCATTTTAATTTTAATGAACACGTGTATGCCTTCTGATGGCTACTCACCTGGATATGTTAGTATTGAGTCATGTGGTTTGGCTAGGTTCAGCTTTATCAGATAATATCAAACAGTTCTCTAAAGTGGTTGTACTAATATGTACTCCCACCAGCAATGCATGGGAGTTTCTATTAACCATCAACCTTTCCAATCCTGAGTAATATCACTCAGTTTTAGCCATTATGGCAGATGTGCAACCGGGGCTCATGGATTTAATTTACGTTCATTTGAAGACTACTTTAGATTCTTTTCATGTTGTTCTAACCATTTGGCTAGACACTTTTTTGTATCTCATCCTAGTCTGTTGCCCAATTTTTTTAAATTTATTCTTGGCTTTTAAGAGACTATTATATATTCTGGACAAGAGCTCAAATTTTAAGTTGTAAAACTGTACAATATTTCTGAATCTCTGGATTTTTTTATTATATAATGTTGACTTTTGGTGAAAATATTTTATCTTTATTAAGTATAATATGGCTTTCCTTTTCTTAATATTCACTGGGATATTTTTGTCCTGTTTAAGAAATATGTGTATATCCAAAGGTGATGAATATGTTCTCTTTTAATTATTTTTAGAAGACTTTTCATATACTTTTTCACCTGTCTCAGCATCAATATGGAAAAAGACTGTCCTTTGCCTGATGCCCTGAAATTCTGCACTTGTCATAAATCTAGTGTTTGTGTGGTTCTTTATTCTGGGTAGCATTTATGGTGAATTGGTCTCTTTTACTCTCCTTGAATAAATAAATACTTTTCGATTAATATAATTTCTAAGTCTTGATAACTTATATTAGGTCTTATAGCTTTGATCTCTGTCCAGTTTGCACTGGCTATTTTGACATGTATCACCATATAAATTCTAGAGTAATCTTATCAGTTTTACCAAAATAAAAAATGTTGAAGTGTTGGTTCAGTCAGTTCAGTTCAGTTCAGTTCAGTCACTCAGTCGTGTCCGACTCTTTGCGACCCCATGAATCGCAGCACCTCAGGCCTCCCTGTCCATCACCAACTCCCGGAGTTCACCAAAACTCCTGTCCATCGAGTTGGTGATGCCATCCAACCATCTCATCCTCTGTCATCCCCTTCTCCTCCTGCCCCCAATCCCAGCATCAGGGTCATTCCCAATGAGTCAACTCTTCGCATGAGGTGGCCAAAGTATTGGAGTTTCAGCTTCAGCATCACTCCCTCCAATGAACACCCAGGACTGATCTCCTTTAGGATGGACTGGTTGGACCTCCTTGTAGTCCAAGGGACTCTCAAGAGTCTTCTCAACACCACAGTTCAAGACCATCAATTCTTCAGCACTCAGCCTTCTTCACAGTCCAACTCTCACATCCATACATGACCACAGGAAAAACCATAGCCTTGACTAGATGAACCTTTGTTGGCAAAGTAATGTCTCTGCTTTTGAATATGCTATCTAGGTTGGTCATAACTTTCCTTCCAAGGAGTAAGCGTCTTTTAATTTCATGGCTGCAATCACCATCTGCAGTGATTTTGGAGCCCCCCAAAATAAAGTCTGACACTGTTTCCATTGTTTCCCCATCTATTTGCCATAAAGTGATGGGACCAGATGCCATGATCTTAGTTTTCTGAATGTTGAGTTTTAAGTCAACTTTTTCACTCTCCCCTCTCACTTTCATCAAGTGGCTTTTTAGTTCCTCTTCACTTTCTGCCATAAGGGTGGTGTCATCTGCATATCTGAGGTTATTGATATTTCTTCCAACAATCTTGATTCCAGCTTGTGCTTCTTCCAGCCCAGCGTTTCTCATGAAGCGTTGGTTAGGATTGCACTAAATCTATGAATCACTTTAAGAAGAATTGGCATTTGTATAATATGGACATTTTCAGTCCAAGAATATACAATGTTCCTCCATTTATTATTTGATTTAATGTCAATATTCCACACTTAAATATGATTTTTGCTTTAGCCTTTATTTTCTGTACATGCTATGTCATATTAATGCTTTTCTACTCCTTATTTTCCAAAAGTTATTATCATGATTAGGTTAAGAAATTATCAAATGAGTGTTCTGGACCTATTACTCTCTTGATGTCCTGAATCTATCAAATTAATTTTCAAAAGCTTACATTCCTGGATATAATATTCTTTTCATATGCCACCATGTTCAGTTTTCTAATATTGTGTTAAAAAATGTTACATATATGTTCATGAAAAGTTTAGTATATATAATTTTCCCTTTTTTGAAAGTCTTTGTCAGCTTTCATTATCAAGGTTATATGCAAATATTGGTGTTCCCCTTTTTTTTGAAAATATTGTATAGAACTCATATTTTTTCCCAAAATTTACAGGCAGAAATACTTCACTAGGAAAGTCACTGGAACCTAAAAGTTTTCTTTGTGGCAAGTATTAAAATTATGTGTAGTTTCTTTAATAGGTTTGCTATTTATCATTTTGTTTTGATTATTTTTCTAAGAGTTATCTCATTAATAAATTTTCAATTTTAATACTACAAAGTTGTTCATAATATTCCCAAATAATCATTAGAAAGTTTGTGAACTTTTTAATTGATATTTTTCATTACTAATATTGATGTTGAAATTTTATACCTCTCCTCTCTCCCTCTCTCTTTCTTCACCTCCCTCCACCTAGCTTGCTAGAACTCTAATTTTATTACATTTATAAAGAATTAATTATTGGTTTTGTTGATCTTCTCTATTGTTGCTGCTAAGTCGCTTCAGTCATGTCCCATCCTGTGCGACCCCAGAGACGGCAGCCCACCAGGCTCCCCCGTCCCTGGGATTCTCCAGGCAAGAACACAGGAGTGGGTTGCCATTTCCTTCTCCAATGCATGAAAGTGAAAAGTGAAAGTGAAGTCCCTCAGTCATGTCCAACCCTCAGCGATCCCATGGACTGCAGCCTTCCAGGCTCCTCCCTCCATGGGATTTTCCAAGCAAGAATACTGGAGTGGGGTGCCAACACCTTCTCCATCTTTATTGTTAGGTCTTATTATTATTTTATTGATCTTTTGCCATTATCTTTATTATTATTATTTTATTGAGTTTTTGCCATTATCTTTATTATTCTTCCTTCTCAGTTCAGTTCAGTCACTCAGTCATGTCCGACTCTTTGCAGCCCCATGGACTGCAGCACACCAGGCTTCCCTGGTCATCATCAACTCCCAAGGCTTGCTCAATCATGTCCATTGAGTCGGTGATGCCATTCAACCATCTCATCCTCTGTCATCCCCTTCTCTTCCTGCCATCAATCTTTCCCAGCATCAAGGTCTTTTCCAATGAGTCAGTTCTTCACATCAAGTGCCCAAAGTATTGGAGTTTCAGCTTCAGCATTAGTCCTTCCAATGAATATTCAGGACTGATTTCCTTTAGGATTGACTGGCTTGATCTTCTTGCAGTGCAAGGGACTCTCAAGAGTCTTTTCCAACACCACAGTTCAAAAACATCGATTCTTCCTTCTAATTTCTTTAAATTTGATTCACTGTTCTTTTCCTAATGTATGGAATTAATGAATCAATACTTACTTTTAATCTTGCTTTTAATACATTTAAGGCTATAATTTTTCTCCTAGCTCTGAGTTGCTGCATCTCACAAGTTTTGAAATGGTATCTTTTCATATCCTTCAACTAAAGTATTTTATAAAATTTATTATGATTTATTTCTTTAACCAATAGATTTTTAAGAAGAGTATTGCTTAATTTTCAATTTCAATATATGTTTTTGTTTAACTTCTTGTTTGATTTCAATACCAGAAATCAGTATGTAATATTTGAATTTCAAAAGATTTGTTAAAGCCTGTCATATGCAGCATCATGTGGTCAATTTTGAGACTAGAAATTTGGGGATTTTACAACTTCCGAAATTTGTAATTTGGCAAAATCTGATAAATTTTCCAAGTGCCCCTGAAAAGATGACATGTTTTGCTGTTGGTTATGAAACTTACGCACATTTTGTGTGTGTTTTTGTGTATATTTTGGACAGGGGAGCCAGAAGGCTATAGTGCACAGGGTCACAAAGAGTTGGGCATGAGTTAGTGACTAAACCACCACACCACACATGTGTATATCTACACAGCTCAGTTGGTAAAGAATACACCTGCAATGCAGGAGATCCTGGTTCGATTCCTGGGTCAGGAAGATCTGCTGGGGAAGGGACAGGCTACCCACTCCAGTATCCTTCTGCTTCCCTTGTGGCTCAGATAGTAAAGAATTGGCCTGCAATGTGGGAGACTTGGGTTAGATCCCTGGGTTGGGAGATCCCCTGGAGAAGGGAAAAGCTACCCACTCCAATATTCTTGCCTGGAGAATTCCATGGGCTGTGTAGTCCATGGGGTCACAAAGAGTTGGACATGACTGAGTGACTTTCACTTTCATACAATATATAATCACATGTTTATATAATATATACAAGTAAGCTTCTATATGGGCTTCTCTGGTGACAGAGTGGTAAGAATCCACCTGCCAATGCAGGAGACAACCCACTCCAGTATTCTTGCCTGGGAAATCCCAAGGATAGAGAAGGATAATAGGCTATAGTCCATGGGGTCAAAGGGTCAGACATGACTTAATGACTAAAAGACAACAATGAAAGCTTATATATATTATAAAAACGTGTCCATTACATACTTGTTTATTAACGTCTTTAAAGTTTCCACATACTTTTCTCTTATGTGCTTATTCTGTTATTTATTGAAAGAAACACATTCAAATCTCAGACTATGATTATGGAATTGATTAGTTCAACCTATACTATTGCTTCCTATGCTTTGAAAATATATTATTAGATACAAATATAGATCAAGAAGCAACAGTTAGAACCAGATATGGAACAACAGACTGGTTCTAAATTGGGAAAGGAGTATGTCAAGCCTGTATATTGTCACCCTGTTTGTTTAATTCATATGCAGAGTACATCATGTGAAATGCTGGGTTGTATGAGGCACAAACTGAAATCAAGATTGCTGGGAGAAATATCAATAATCTCAGATACACAGATGACACCAGCATTATGGCAGAAAGTGAAGAGGAACTAAAGAGCCTCTCGATGAAAGTGAAAGAGGAGAGTGAAAACCTAGCTTAAAACTCAACATTCAAAAAACTAAGATAGTGGCATCCAGGCCCATCACTCCACGGCAATTAGAGTGGGAAACAATGGAAACAGTGAGAGACTTTATTCTGCGGGGCTCCAAAATCACTGCAGATGGAGACTGCAGCCATGAAATTAAAAGACACTTGCTCCTTAGAAGAAAAGCTATGACCAAACTAGACAGCATATTAAAAAGCAGAGACATTACTTTGCCAACAAAGGTCCATTTAGTTAAAGCTATGGTTTTTCTAGTAGTCATGTACGGATGTGAGAGCTGAACTAAAAAGAAAGCTGAGTGCTGAAGAATTGATGCTTTTGAACTGTAGCATTGAAGAAGACTCTTGAGAGTCCCTTGGACTGCGAGGAGATCCAACCAGTCCATTCTAAAGGAGATCAGTCCTGGGTGTTCATTGGAAGGACTGATGCTGAAGCTGAAACTCCAATACTTTGGCCACCTGATGTGAAGAACTGACTCAATGGAAAAGACCTTGATGCTGGGGAAGATTGAAGGCAGAAAGAGAAGGGAGGATAAAGGATGAGATAGTTGGATGGCATCATCAACTCGATGGACATGAGTTTGAATAAGCTCCAGGAGTTGGTGATGGACAAGGAAGCCTGGCATGCTGCAGTCCATGGGATCCCAAAGAGTCGGGCACTGAGAGACTGAATAGAAATATTGGAAAGATTTCATGGTCTCAAACAGGATTTCAGAGTTTTGCATGTGATTAAAATTCCTGTGCAATTGCTGATCTCAATTAAAAGATCTCATAAAATGGAATTTACACAAAATTTGTGGACAGAATATATACTATACTAGAGGGTTTTTTTTTTTAGCTTTTTAAGTTTTTAATTTAAAAACATTTGTCTTATTGTATTCTGTCTTCATGAAAACTGTACTGTGCCTTCATTTTAAAATTTCAATTTCTTTTAGACAAGCTTCTATAGTCTTAGACATATACCTCCGTTGCAGCATATATCAAACTGGGTTGCTCATGCTTGTTTGTTTTAAGTCCATCAGAATATAGAGGACTTTGCCACACATTTTATATCTCCAACACTTAGTATATATGACCTCTGCAAACATTTATTTAGTGATTTTAAAATTTCATGCAAAGATATTTTACTTTCAAAAAGATTATATTGCTAAATTATCAAATATTTTCAAATTACTTATTTATGCAAAAGCACTCATTGAGCATTGGGCAGTGAGTATGGACAATTCCTTTAAGAAGATGTGGTACAAAAGGTTGTTTACTTATTCTTGTGTTTGTTTTGTGTATATGTTAATCACTCAGTCATGTCCAACTCTTTGTGGCCCCACAGACTGGAGCCTTCCAGGCTCCTCTGTCCATGGGATTCTCTAGGAAAGAACACTGAAGTGGGTAGTCATTTCCTTCTCCTGGGATCTTCCAGACTCAGGGATCAAACCCAGGTCTCCTGCCTTGCAGGCAGATTCTTAACCATCTGAGCTACCAGAGAAGCCCCTGGAAGAGTGGAGAAATGCTGAACTATCAATAGGAAGGGTGGGAGGATTGACCAGAGAAGTGGACCAGGATTGCTGAATGCTAAGAGTCAATCTGAAATTGAAAGTCATGAATATACAGAAGCAGCAATCTGTTTTATTATAATATTTTCTCCTTTGGGCTACTTGCACATAAGTAAAAATAAAACAGATATTTGGATTCATCCAGAAATGGGATTCTGTGACAAAGGGAAAGAGACAAAAAAAATAATGATATTAGTGAGAGTTGTTTGATGTGATAAGCCTTGTCATTTAAACTGAGTATGATGGTGGTGAACAAAGGAGGAAGCTGATGAACTGGGAAATGAGTCAGGGGATCGAAAGATCTGTAGAGATACAAGAACAACCATCATGAGAGTGACTAACAAGTAAGTTAGAAAGAGGAGATTTGGGTTAGAAACTTATATTCTTGAGTTAGCAATTACATGATGGAGCATTTATGGGACAAAATCTGACTGCAGATTGTCAAGGTGAAAGAAAAGCTGTAACTGGAAGAGAAAAGGTCAACAAATTAGCAAGTGAAAGCTAGTGCTCTGTTTTCCACATAGATTATAAAACACTCAAGGCTGGACCTCTTTCAGTTCAAGGGCAACTGGCCACTTAGCCTCACTCCTGTATTCCCTAATGCTTTACACATACCTCTGTGGAGCCCCTAGCATCAGTGACTTGAAGAAAACATTGGTTCAATCTAGTGGTCTTATTTAAAAAACTAAAATAAACTATTTCCCTATTTTTCTGCCAATGTCAGAGTAGACAGTTGTTCAGCAGAAAAGGTCTCATTTAGGGAAGGAGCTCCTGAAATGACACATGTCAAACCACAATTACATAAATCCATTAAAAACTAGGTTGTGTCTTTTCATTGTTGAGTCACTACTTCAGCATCAAAACGGTAGCAGCGCCACTGCTATTTGACCCGCAGCTAAAAGTGGTGTGAACAGAAGACCAGTGGCCTTTACCCCTAACTATGTATAATCTTGGATTACCCACGGGGGCAAGAAAACGTTCCTGTACCTATACAACTTCATCGGAGAAGGCAATGGCACCCCACTCCAATATTCTTGCCTGGAAAATCCCATGGGCGGAGGAGCCTGGTGGGCTGCAGTCCATGGGGTCACTAAGAGTCGGACACGACTGAGCGACTTCACTTTCCCTTTTCACTCTCATGCATTGGAGAAGGAAATGGCAACCCACTCCTGTGTTCTTGCCTGGAGAATCCCAGGGATGGGGGAGCCTGGTGGGCTGCCGTCTATGGGGTCACACAGAGTCGGACACGACTGAAGCGACTTAGCAGCAGCAGATACGACCTCATTGCTCCGCACATGCTAAAGGGAAGAAAGAAAATTCCAGAAGGTTTTTGTCCATATGAAAAGGCACAAAGGGTTAAACTTTACACGACTTGCCACTAAGGACATTTGTATTCTCATTACTACAGAAGCAAAGCAATATATTGATACTAAGGGTGCAGATTGTGAAAAGAGAAGAATAAAACAGCACAAATAGAAACAAGACAAATAACCACTTCTGAATTGCTAGCAGAGGGTGAGGAGAGGTTAAGTACCAAGCAGTTTCCAGGAAAGATTCATAGAACTAATTCAGCGTGTTCTACTCTGGCAGGGAAAATTCAGGTCTCTGTAACCATACCAACAGTTTGTGAAGAAGAGTGAGTCCTCTTGCCCTGCAGACGGTAGGTCACAGGCATGCCAGGTAACTCTGGATTATTTAAGGGTTCATTATTTTCTTCATGAGTTTCCCCTTAGACCTTTGTTCTCTATCTTTTCCTTATTCATGTTCATGGTTTGGTCATTTCGCTGCTCATTAGCATCTAAATTAAAGAGTTGGAACTTAGGTTAAGTTGAGATGTGTTAGATGCTCTGAGGAAAAAAAGGTGGGAGAGTAACAGCAGGTTTAGGAGTAAGGCTCAGCTGGTGATTCAGATACCTATATCCGGTACTTTCAAGAATCTTTTCATTTTCTCTTAAACCCTCAGCTCTACATCCCCACTAAGTGAGTGCTGGCCCATGTGATCTAGTACGCTGGCTTTAAAAGACGTGAGTGGGCTAGTAATTGACCAAAAATGAATTAATTAGTATTTCCTTCCTATAATTTTGGAATTGTATTACCGACACATGGCTATTTTTATTGGGGTCTTAACTGGAGGTAAAAGTCTGACTCCTGAACCTTTCCCAAAACTACCCTCAGTTTCTGTCTTGTCTTTCTAAGTAAGTTGAATTCTCTTCCTCATATCTAAAAGAATCCTTTGTATCCAAAAAAGTCACAACTGGAGCATTAAGGAAACTTGGGGTCCAACTAGTATTAATATTAATGATTTTTAAAGATGAACTAGTGCTCTGTGTCAGGAAATAATACTGCATTCTATTTGAGTTAAAGGGCCACTGAAGATTATATATATAGTGAAAGTGTTAGTCACTCAGTCATGTCTATCTCTTCGTGACCCCATGGACTGTAGTCTTCCAGGCTCCTCTGTCCGTGGAATTCTACAGGCAAGAAAAACTAGAGTGGGTTGCCATTCCATTCTCTATACATATGTAAAAGGTTGAGAAATATATATATATATATATATATATATATATATGGACGGTTGGAAAATAGTGCTTTAAAAGAAAAGAATCTGACAGCTTTTTAAGATAAATGGAAGGGGGAGGGTTTGAACATTTGATTAATAAAGCTGATACACTTCCAGTAGAAGGCAAGTTTAGTTTTCATTTCATAGTCAGCTGTACATTTCATTTGGGAAAAAAATGATGTTAATCACATCATGGCAAAAAATATATATATAAAAGAGATACATGATTGAAGAAGTAAAACTAGTCTATGAAGGAGAAAACAGTGTCAAAAGCGGAAAAGGAGTCATTTTTACCACCCAGACCAAGACCCAGATCCCAAAAGTATTCACTTCCCTGCCTCACCACAGGCACAATCACCACTATTCCCTTGAACAATTTCTCCTTGTTCTGACCTCTGGCTCCAAATGGAGCCAAATAACAAAATAACAAAAATCAGGGTCATCTACTAGCAGTGCACTATGCTCTCACACTCCAGTCCCTCTCTCCACTATCATGATGCTCAACTGTTAAGCCCCACAAATCCCTCCAACACTGAATTCTATAGTATCTCCCTCACCTGCTCCCTCCTCCCCCACACCTCTCCCACCTCTTGTGTTGAATGCCACCCACCCTAAGTGTAGCCATGTGCCTGATAAAGCCCAACCATGAGAAGCCATAATAAGATTTATTAATGACCCTCACTGCCTGCAGGATAAAATTTCAACTCCTTAGCCTGACATGCAAATTTCCATGCTCCTGCCCACTTCTCCAGCCTCACTCCATGCCAATTTCTTCTACTCCCATTCTAATTTATCTCAGTTGTCAGAATACAACATGCCCCCCCTCACCCCACCCCACTGCACATACTGTAACTTCTACGTGAAATGTCCTGGGCTTCAGCTCACCATGCCTCTCAGTCACCTATAAAAATTCAATTCAGATTCATTTCCTCTGGAAACATTTATGAATTGCCATTCCCTCCCTGCTCTCCGAGATGGGGCAAAACATAATTGTTGAAGGTGCTTTCGCCTCTACTTCACTATAACCTCTTTAGTCAAGGGACTATGTTACTGCTTTCTGCTGCTGCTGCTGCTGCTGCTAAGTCACTTCAGTCGTGTCTGACTCTGTGTGACCCCATAGACGGCAGCCCACCAGGCTCCCCCGTCCCTGGGATTCTCCAGGCAAGAACACTGGAGTGGGTTGCCATTTCCTTCTCCAGTGCATGAAAGTAAAAAGTGAAAGGGAAGTCTCTCAGTAGTGTCCGACCCTCAGCGACCCCATGGACTCCAACCTTCCCGGCTCCTCTGTCCATGGGATTTTCCAGGCAAGAGTACTGGAGTGGGGTGCCACTGCTTTCTATCTTACCAATTTCTTTCATAATGCCTCTTCCATAATATAAGATTTATACATGTCAGTTTGATAAATATTAATTTGCTTGGTTTTGATACCTGGTATGTCTACCAAGTTCCCTTGGGTCTTCTATTTAACAGGATTAAAACTTAAAATCTCTTTGGGTCTTCAAAGTTCACTTTTATTGGATTATTTTTAAAAATAACAAAGTATATTATTGATATTAATTTTTATCATAATCCAGCCACTCTTGTGAACTTCAGTCTAGAAAAAGTGGTTTCTCTGCACAAATGAAATATAGTTTTAAATGTTAACAATATTTTCATCAGAAAAGATAACAACTTTATACAGGGCAGGAAATGTACTCATTAGCTTTATAATTATAACATCTTAATTAGAAGCAAAAGTAAGAAGGCATAGCCTACTTTTATTTTTCCCATAGGATGCTGTTCTTTCAGAGAGGCTCTTCTGATTGTATTAGCATATCCTGTCCGGTATCTAAAACCCAGGTCATTACAGAGTTTTCTTCATCTTGGGAAATGCTCCCCTAGGAAAAACTCTCCCAGGTGGAGAAATCCGCGGTTAGAGCCAAAGCAGTGTGATTCTGCTCAAGACGGCCTTGAGATGGAACCCATTCATGGATTTTAGCATCCATGAAATTGGAGGAATAAGCATACCTTGAAAATGGTTTTATTTTCTTTAGCAAGCAGAATAGTACTTTCGTGCTTTGCTGCTTCTTGAAAGTTTTTGGATCTTCAAGTGGCATTAAAAGCTAGAGAACGGAAAACAAAAGCTGCGAGCAATTGCCCAGCTAATGTGTGCCTCAGATGCAAAGTCGGGAAAAAGTGGAACATCTTCAAAGAGTGTAATCAGTTTGAAATGAGTGATAAAAATTTGATTATCTACCAGTGCAAATTTGTGCAGCAAATTGCTATCAGCCTTGTACTGGCCTAGGAACCTATTTGCTACTTTCAAATCATTTTGACTTTCAATAGAAAAACACAATCACAAAGACCTCAAAAATATTTTTTCAGATTTGTCAATGCCTACCCAATATAGTTTTATGCACCATTTATGAACTTCAAGCACATTCTCTTAACATAGTTACCCTTTTAGTATAAAACAAACCATTTTAAAGTAACATTTTTGAAGTATATTAATGGGATGATAATGTTTCTTAAAACAAGAAAACATAAAAAGAAATGAAGCAACTAGATTTCATGGTCCAAAAATTTCAGAAAACTGAGTAAGCAAAGGTCAAGAGGTTTCATCACTCTTGGATATCTTAGAGGCTTAATTGAACCAATATGCTTTGTGAACCTGTTTGTGAAAGAAATGGTTTTCTAAACTCATCTGACCATTAAATCTTGTTTCCAGGAGTATCACAAGAGACTATGATTCTAAATTTCCCCAGTAAAAGCCATATTAAGGATTTGTAACCAAAGAGTAATAAAAAAACACAATCTCTGTGTTACTTCATTGGATTTTTCATCTGTTTCTGCATTTTTGTTTCACTTCAGTTGCTGCCAGAGTATGTAGCAGTGATTCAGGAAGAGCCAATTCTCAACATGATGTCAAGAGACTTCTAACCATATGGTCTGATCATTTGGCTTGGAAATCAGTAAAACCCATATTAGAGGGGAATGCCAACTTCTGAGGTTATATATGACCAGTGTTTTCACTGTTCATCTCCATAGCTCGTCTCTAACCCACATCTACTTCCATGTTTCTCCAACCAGAGAATGGAGTAAATTCTTTCTGGATAATTATTCTCAGTCCAGGCATTCTGTAGATTATTCGAACTTGAAGAATTGAGAGGGCTCTATTTTAACCCTAAAACTCCAGAATTTTCAAACTAAAACCACTCAGTTGGTAGCAAGAGTTCAATATAGCTCAAAGCCACATAAAGATAACATTCTCATCCTCCCAGACTTGGTAAAGTCCCTGTAATGTCACTGCAAAATAACCACTCTTCTCTTCTAAACTGCGACTAGATCAACACTCAGATGCAGTAACATGTCTATATTTCTGGTTTTGTTACTGATTTTTTTTTCCTTTGAGATTTTAACCTTAGAACAGTCCTAAGAGGACTTCCATGGTAGCTAGACTGGTAAAGAATTCACCTGCAGTGCAGGAGAACCCAGTTCAATTTCTAGGTCAGGAAGATCCCCTGGAGAAGGGGACAAGAAACAACAGTTAGAAATGGACATGGAAAAAATGGACAAGTTCCAAATTGGGAAATTAGTACATCAAAGCTGTATATTGTCACCCTGCCTATTTAACTTATATGCAGAGTTATTATGTGAAATACTGGGCTAGATGAAGCACAAGCTGAAATCAAGATTGCTGGGAGAAATATCAACAACCTCAGATATGCAGATGATACCACTTTAATGGCAAAAAGTAAAGAAGAACTAAAGAGTCTTTTGATGAAGGTGAAAGAGGAGAGTGAAAAAGCTGGCTTAAAACTTAACATTCAAAAAACTAAGATCATGGCATCCGGTTCTATCACTTTATGGCAAATAGATGGGGAAAATGTGGAAACAATATCAGATTTCATTTTCTTGGGCTCTGAAATCCACGCAGATGGTGACTACAGCCATGAAATTAAAAGATGCTTGCTCCTTGGAAGAGTAGCTATGATAAAACTAGACAGTGTTTTAAAAGGCAGAGACATCATGTTGTCGACAAAGGTCTGTATAGTCAAAGCTATGGTTTTTCCAGTAGTCATGTTCTGATGAGAGAGTTGGACCACAAAGAAGGTGAGCACTGAAGAACTGATGTTTTTGAACTGTGGTGCTAGAGAAGACTCTTGAGAGTCCCTTGGACTGCAAGGAGATCAAACCAGTCAATCCTAAAAGAAATTAGTCCTGAATATTCATTGGAAGGCTTGATACTTAAGCTGAAGCTCTAATAATTTGGCCACCTGATACAAGGAACTGACTTATTGGAAAAGACCCTGTTTCTGGGAAAAAATGAGGGCAAGAGGAGAAGGGGACGACAGAAGATGAGATGATTGGATGGCATCACCAATTCAATGGACATGAGTTTGAGCAAACTTAGGTATCATCAGATAATGATAGAGAAGCCGGTGAGCTGTAGTTCATGGGGTCACCAAGAGTCAGACACGACTTAGCGACTGAACAACAACAATAACATCCTAAAAGGGTGTGACTTTTTATATTTTGTGTTAATTGATGTATTTCAAGCGCCTGTAGTAGGCTCTGGCATTTATTAGACACTATAAAATATTGTTGGAATAATGAATCAATTTTAGAAAGCAAACTCCCTATTGCTGATGTTAGAACCCTCTTCTAACTATTAGATGTAAAAGGAAAGTTGGCAGAAACAACAAGATGGGCCATTCTGATGTTACTCTACATCAGTTGGATCACTACTGATATTCCAGGCTTTATATAATAAATTCTTCCCTTTACAACTATAAATGATAAGCCAAGTGGTATTATCTTGCCCTTTGAAATAAAACAATTTAGATTTTGCCAATCAAATGTGAAGGAGTACCTCAATGTCTCTTGGAAATCTTGGGAGCTTACATTCCTCCTACTCATCACTGTTTTCAAGTCCTTTTCTCTTAATTAGTTCAGCTTCTCTTGCTGTCCCATAAATATTGTCCCTTTCCTTTATTGAATTGCTCCATCCTGGAAAGCATCCTGGTTGTTTTGTTTCTCAAAACAGCCACTGATGTAAGACTATGTCTGCAACTGACTTTCATTGGAGATCAGAGTCAATGGATGAGGTTGACATCACAGCAGAATAAGCAAACAAGTATTGAACATTATCTCTACTCTTAAAATTCCTTTGGCTATCCCACTACAAAGCACATCCAATTGGACGTTCTCTTTACAGACTCCTGTGTTATCTTATAAAAAGATACTCAAAAAAGAAATTAAAATACAGAGAAAATTAAAAGAAAAAGCTACTTTTCTGGCATACCATTTTTTTCTATACAGGGCTCCTCATGCAAACTTGTTAAAACTCTATGTAGATTCATTGTAGATGCTTTTACATTTAAAACTGGAGAAGGAAGTGGCAACCCACTTCAGTCCTCTTGCCTGGAAAATCCCATGGATGGAGGAGCCTGGTATGCTACAGTCCATGGGGTTGTGGAGTAGGACACAACTGAGCAACTTCACTTCACTCACTTCACTCACTTCACTCACTTCTTACTTTATCATTGGAGAAGGAAATGGCAACCCACTCCAGTATTCTAGAGAATCCCATGGACAGAAGAGCATGGCGGGCCATGGTCAATGGGGTCACAGAGGATCGGACATGACTGAAGTGACTAAGCAGCGGCAGCACACTTAAAACATCTTAAGCATTTTTTTTTAATGTTATGTTTTTAATATCTGTACAATATCCATTGGTAAACAGACTATAATCAATTTAATGATTGATATTTAGCTCACATCTAACATTTTCCATTGAAAACAATACTCCACTAAATTTATGTTTATGTTAAATTAGTTCAATGTTTAAGTTTTTTTCTTTAGGATTCATCTTCAGAATGGAAATTAATAAACCCCAAAGTATGAACCTTTCTATGGCTTACATGATTTATTGGCAGTTGCTTCTGAAACAGTTATATTTTTCACATTATGATGTTTAAAACTTTACTACATCATCTTTCTTATCGTTTGATCTGAACCAAATATTTGCTGCTACCAAGGTTATTCAACTTGAGAATAACAGAGTTGACACAAAGTCTTTGAGTTTCTTATGAGGTCAGTGGGGGCTTCTGAATATCTTTCATCTTCCTTTGTTTGACTGGGATTGTCTGCTTTCTTGGTTGTTGACCAGTCACCTTCCAGGCTGTGTTTCCCTGGGGAAAAACAAAATTTTGCTTTTAAATGATGGTCTTTATAACATTTTTCTAACAGCAAATGTATACATGTTTACTGTAAAAAGATGGAAAGATGTAGAAAATAAGGAAGAAACACTTAATTGCTTGTAGTGTAAACAGCTATAATGATCTCTTAGCATTCATTACATTTCCCTCTGAATGTGTTAAGACGTACAGTGTCACACATTGTGGTCTCCACCACGTAACAACAAGGACCACATCTACAAACATCCTACAATCCTGAGTTTTTCAGATTCTCATACTATGGGACTTCCTCATGCCACTAAATACCTTTTGAAAATGCAAATTTGAAAAGCTTATCACATCTCACTGTATGGATATACAGTAATTTAGTTAACAGTTTAACTTCTTTTTTCTTTTATCATTTTGCATGGTCTTCTTGTATATTAAAAGATGTAATGAAGGTCCTTGGACATTAATCTTTTGTACAGAATTTTGATTATCACTTAAGGTTAAATTATTTGATGAATTCCTGAGCCAAAGTGTATGAGCATTTTTAAAGGCTTTCAGTACAGACATCCAAACTGCCCTTCAAAAGAATTATACCAATTTACTCTCCTTTTTCTTTTTATTTATTTATTTATTTTATTTTTTAAGTTTACAATATTGTATTGGTTTTGCCATATATCAACGTGAATCTGCCACTATGGAGAACAGTGTGGAGATTCCTTAAAAAGCTGGAAATAGAACTGCCTTATGACCCAGCAATCCCACTGCTGGGCATACACACTGAGGAGACCAGAAGGGAAAGAGACACGTGTACCCCAATGTTCATCGCAGCACTGTTTATAATAGCCAGGACATGGAAGCAACCTAGATGTCCATAGGCAGATGAATGGATCAGAAAGCTGTGGTACATATACACAATGGAGTATTTACTCAGCCATTAAAAAGAATACATTTGAATCAGTTCTAATGAGGTGGATGAAACTGGAGCCTATTATACAGAGTGAAGTAAGCCAGAAAGAAAAACACCAATACAGTATACTAACGCATATATATGGAATTTAGAAAGATGGTAACAATAACCCTGTATACAAGACAGCAAAAGAGACACTGATGTATAGAACAGTCTTTTGGACTCTGTGGGAGAGGGAGAGGGTGGGATGATTTGGGAGAATGGCATTGAAACATGTATAATATCATATATGAAATGAGTCGCCAGTCCAGGTTCAATGTTCGATACTGGATGCTTGGGGCTAGTGCACTGGGACAACCCAGAGGGAGGGTATGGGGAGGGAGGAGGGAAGAGGGTTCAGGATGGGGAACACGTGTATACTCTCCTTTTTCTAAGCTGGATAACTGATGGCAATGATGGAAAGAGTAGGTAAAAGATTATAAGTAATTTAATATTTATTAATTTCCTACTATGACCATTTTGGAAGTACTTTATACCAAAAAACAAGCAAATATACAAAATATTCACAATGAATCAATAATTTTAACTGACTGCTCATGAGGTAACTTGAAATATTTTTTAAAAGCAATAACAAAACTAGAGCAAAAGATGCTTCCTTATAAATGCTTTCTTTCATTTTGAAATCCATTAAGGACAGAGGGAACCTACCGTATATACTACTTTTTTCCAAGTGGTATCTAACATTATTTCATAAAATTATTCACAGAATGCTCATGCAATAAAGCTATCTTGATCTTCATGGACTAAATTATGATAGTTAATACAATCCATTGTATTAAGCATACCTTCAAAAAGCGTCGTGGTTCCAGCGGCATCTGGTGAGCTCTCACTAGCCCTTGAAAATCCGGAGGGGAGGGTGTAAATCTCCCACAGGGCTGTACCCACATCCACAGCAGGTCTCCAAGGTGAACAGCCTCTGGCATGTTGGAACGATACTTCCCAGGTAGCACTAGTGGTAAAGAACCACCGCCAATGCAGGAAACCTAAGAGACGCGGGTTCGATCCCTGAGTTGGGAAGATCCCCTAGAAGCGGGCACAGTATTCTTGCCTAAAGAATTCCATGGACAGTAACCTGGCAGATTACTACATAGGGTCACAAAAAGTTGGACATGAATTAAGCAACTGAGCACCCATGAGCATGCATACACACTCATATCTTCAAAATGTGTGAAATACTTTTAATACCTCTAGGATACAATTATATGTAAAAAACATGTATTTTAACAAAAAAAACCCACACTTTTAAAGAAATTGAAAGCAAGGAAACTATTATTTATACAGAGCAACACTGAATGGCATACTTGATTCAACCCAAATTCATTAGGCATGTAAGATATAGTCTCAATAATGTAGTTGATTCTACTGGGTTACAGTAAGTCAGAGAAATGGGCGGTCTGGTGTGACAAGACTGCACAAACAAAAGGCCCAACAATATAAACCCATAAGTCAAAAGAAATGAGTCAGATATGAAGAACAAGTAAAGAAGAAATTGGGTAGTTCACATAATTTTTAGTTCAAGGTAGCTAGTCAATCCAAATTGTCCAAGAATGAAGTATTTTTTATGCCACGTTTTATAATGCTAGCAAACATTCATTTTTACGTCTATCATTCTCCTCAGAGTAGTCCAGGTACCAATCTATCTACTATCTCTGAGGACGTCATGTCCTTCCTTTAGACATTAACACCTTCATTTCTCACTGAACAAAATATTACAGGTTAATGTAATTGCTGACAGAGGTCCATGTATTTGAGGCTATGCTTTTCCCGGTAGTTCATGTATGGATGTGAGAGTTGGACCGTAAAGAAGGCAGAATACCAAAAAATTAGTGCTTTCAAACTGTGCTGCTGGAAGAAGACTCTTGAGAGTCCCTTGGACTGCAAGGAAATCAAACCAGTCCATCCTAAAGGAAATCAACCCTGAATATTCATTGGAAGGGCTGATGCTAAAGCTGAAGCTCCAATACTTTGGTCACCTGATTTGAAGAGCTGACTGATTGGAAGGCCCTGATGCTGGGAAAGATGGAAGGCAGAAAGAGAAGAGGGCAACAGAGGATGAAATGGTCGGATGGCATCATTGATTCAATGGATATGAACTTGGGTGAACACCGGGAAATGGCGAGGGACAGGGAGGCCTGGTGTGCTGCCATTCACGGGGTCGCAAAAAGTCAGGTGTGACCGAGTGACTGAACAACAACAATCTTGCTCATAGCCTAGGTGGTTAATGTTTAGAGTGGTTAGGCATTACATTCTACACTGTAACTTATATTCTTCACCTAAATTGTCTTATTTCAGATATCAATCTTGAAGCCAGATGGACAGTAGGCCAAATGTTTTCATCAATGACTGCAACTCACTTGATGAGCCTTTAAAGACTACCAATACATGGACTCCACCCTAGAGATTTAAGTGGTGAGAGGTGGGTATCTGAATCTGTATGTTATTTTTTTTTTAAGTTCCCTAGCTCACTTGTCAAATCTAATACGCAAGTGACTAAGAACTACTGGTTTAGACTAAAAGTGAATTTATAGACACATAAACGTAGGTAAAAAGGACAGTTATTTATGAATACGTTTGGATTAAGGATCTTTAAAAGCCTATTTGCTTGCTTTGAGGATAAATTTAAAATAATATTGTTTGTCATTAACATTTTATTTGGATTCACGAGTTAAGACATACCCAATATAAAAATCAGTAATAACATCAATAATAACAGGAATTCATGGACTGTCTACTAATGTGTAAAGTACCATACTGGATTACTTTATAAACTTTACTTAATCCTTATTACCCTCAGTTCAGTACAGTTCAGTAACTCAGCCATGTCCAACTCTTTGCAACCCCATGGACAGCAGCAGGCCAGGCCTCCCTGTCTATCACCAACTCCCGGAGTCCACCCAAACCCATGTCCATTGAGTCGGTGATGCCATCCAACCATCTCATCCTCTGTCATCCCCTTCTCCTCCTGCCCTCAATCTTTCCCGGCATCAGGGTCTTTTCAAATGAGTCAGCCCTTCACATCAGGTGGCCAAAGTATTGGAGTGTCAGCTTCAACATCAGTCTTTCCAGTGAATATTCAGGACTGATTTCTTTTAGGATGGACTGGTTGGATCTCCTTGCAGTCCGAGGGACTCTCAAGAATCTTCTCCAGCACCACAGTTCAAAAACATCAATTCTTTGGTGCTCAGCTTTCTTTATAGTCCAACGCTCACATCCATACATGACTACTGGAAAAAACATAGCCTTGACTAGATGAACCTTTGTTGGCAAAGACATGTCTCTGCTTTTTAATATGCTGCCTAGGTCGGTCATAACTTTTCTTCCAAGTAGTAAGCATCTTTTAATTTCATGACTGCAGTCACCATCTGCAGTGATTTTGGAGCCCCAAAAATAAAGTCTGACACTGTTTCCCCATCTATTTGCCATGAAGTGATGGGACCAGATGCCATGATCTTAGTTTTCTGAATGTTGAGCTTTAAGCCAAACTTTTCACTCTGCTCTTTCACTTTCATCAAGAAGCTCTTTAGTTCTTCTTCACTTTGTGCCAAAGGGTGGTGTTATCTGCATATCTGAGGTTATTGATATTTCTCTTGGCATTCTTGATTTCTGCTTGTGCTTCATCTAGCCCAGCGTTTCTCATGATGTACTCTACGTATAAATTAAATAAGCAGGGTGACAATATACAGCATTGACATATGCCTTTTCCTTTTTGGAACCAGTCTGTTGTTCCATGTCCAGTTCTAACTGTTGCTTCCTAACCTGCATACAGATTTCTCAATAAGCAGTTGAGGTGGTCTGATATTCCCATTTCTTGAAGAATTTTCCACAGTTTATTGTGATCCACACAGCCAAAGGCTTTAGCATAGTCAGTAAAACAGAAATAGATGTTTTCCTGGAACTATCTTGCTTTTTCAATGATCCAGCGGATGTTGGCAATTTGATCTCTGGTTCCTCTGCCTTTTCTAAAACAAGCTTTAACATCTAGAAGTTCGCGATTCACATATTGCTGAAGCTTGCCTTGGAGAATTTTGAGCATTCCTTTACTAGTGTGTGAGATGAGTGTAATTGTGCAGTAGTTTGAGCATTCTTTGGCATTGCTTTTCTTTGGGATTGGAAGGAAAATTGACCTTTTCCAGTTCTGTGGCCACTGCTGAGTTTTCCAAATTTGTTGGCATATTGAGTGCAGCACTTTTAAAGCATCACCTTTGGGTTTTGAAGTAGCTCAACTGGAATTCCATCACCTCCACTAGCTTTGTTTATAGTGATGCTTTCTAAGGGTAACTTGACTTCATATCCCAGGATGTCTGGTTCTAGGTGAGTGATCAACCATCATGATTAGCTTGGTCATGAAGATCTTTTTTGTACAGTTCTGTATATTCTTGCCACCTCTTTTTAGTATCTTCTGCTTCTGTTATGTCCATATTATTTCTGTCTTTTATGGAGCCCATCTTTGCATGAAGTGTTCCCTTGGTATCTCTAATTTTCTTGAAGAGATCTCTAGTCTCCCATGCTATTGTTTTCCTCTATTTCTTTGCACTGATCACTGAGGAAGGCTTTCTTATCTCTCCTTGCTATTCTTTGGAACTCTGCATTCAAATGGGTGTATCTTTCCTTTTCCCCTTTGCTTTTTGCTTCTCTTCTTTTCATAGCCACTTGTAAGGCCTCCTCAGACAGCCATTTTTCTTTTTTGCATTTCTTTTTCTTGGGGATGGTCTTGATCCCTGTCTACTGTACAATGTCACGAACCTACATCCATAGTTCATCGGGCATCTGTCTATCAGATCTATAGCCCTTTAAATCTATTTCTCACTTCCACTGTATAATCATAAGGGATTTGATTTAGGGCATACCTGAATGGTCTAGTGGTTTTCCCTACTTTCTTCAATTTAAGTCTGAATTTGGCAATAAGGAGTTCATGATCTGAGCCACAGTCAGCTCCCGGTCTTGTTTTTGCTGACTGTATAGAGCTTCTCCATCTTTGGATGGAAAGAATACAATCAATCTGATTTTAGTATTGACCATCTGGTGATGTCCATGTGTAGAGTCTTCTCTTGTGTTGTTGGAAGAGTGTGTTTGCTATGACCAGTGCATTCTCTTGGCAAATCTCTGTTAGCCTTTGCCCTGCTTCATTTTGTACTCCAAGGCCAAATTTGCCTATTACTCCAGGTGTTTCTTCACTTCCTATTTTTGCATTCCAGTCTCCTATAATGAAAAGGACATCTTTTTTGCATGTTAGTTCTAGAAGGTCTTATAGGTCTTCATAGAACCATTCAACTTCAGCTTCTTCAGCATTACTGGTCAGGGGATAGACTTGGATTAGCGTGACATTGAATCGTTTGCCTTGGAAATGAACAGAGGTCATTCTGTCATTTTGCGATTGCATCCAAGTACTGCATTTCAGACTCTTTTGTTGCCCATGATGGCTACTCCATTTCTTCTAAGGGATTTTTGCCCTCAGTAGTAGATACAACGGTCAGTTAAATTCACCCATTCCAGTCCATTTTAGTTCACTGATTTCTAAAATGTCAACATTCACTCAGATGTAACCTATCACATCTATTTCACATATTAGGAATCTGAGACTCAAGAGAGGTTAAACGATTTATACTAAGTGAAACCAAAACAGTTTATAAAGCAAATCATAAGGAACATCATTCCCAATCTCCCCCTACTTTTCATTTCTACTTTAATTTCTTTTAAAAAGATCCAGCTTTATATCTACTGCTTATGAAATCAAGTACACATTTCAGAGTGTGGGACCTGTCCTCAATTAATTAATACAAAAATGTGTCTGCATTTTGGCTTCAAAAAGATATCAATAATGGGAAAACATTTAAGAGAACATTCAAAAAATTGTATTAATTATTTTCTCCCCTTCTTAGAAGGCTTGAATCCAAAACGAGATGTTTCTGAAGAGTAGTGGGAACAGAGAGCTATTCAAAGCCATAAACATACTTCAGAGTAATGGTTTACAGGACTTAAGGGACCCAAAGCAGTAGAACCATTTACTACCAAGTGATACACAAAATTTGCTCAAAAATAAAATTGTTTCAATTCATTTCAGTTCAGTTGTTCTGTCACGTCCGACTCTTTGTGACGCATGGACTGCAGCATGCCAGGCTTCACTGTCCATCACCAACTCCCGAAGCTTGTTCAATCTCATGTCCATTGATATGGTGATGCCATCCAACCATCTCATCCTCTCATCCCCTTCTCATCCCACCATCAGTCTTTCCCAGCATCAGGGTCTTTTCCAATGAGTCAGTTCTTCGCACCACATGGCCAAAGTACTGGTGTTTCAATTCAGCATCAGTCATTCCAAAGAACATTCAGGACTGGTTTCCTTTAGGATTGACTGCTTTGATTTCCTTGCAGTCGAAGGAACTCTTAAGAGTCTTCTCCAACACCACAGTTCAAAAGCATCAATTTTTTGGTGCTCAGCTTTCTTTATGGTCCAACTCTCACATCCATACATGACCACTGGAAAAACCATAGCTTTGACTAGATGAACATTTGTTGACAAAGTAAAAGTGAAAGTGAAGTTGCTCACTTGTGTCTGACTCTTTGCGACCTTATGGACTGTAGCCTATCAGGCTTCTCTGTCCATGGGATTTTCCAGGCAAGAGTACCGGAGTGGTTTGCCTTTTCCTTCTCCAGGGGATCTTCCAGACCCAGGGATCAAACCCAGATCTCCTGCATTGTAGGCAGACACTTTACCCTCTTGTCTATGTTGATCATAACTTTTCTTCCAAGGAGCAAGTGTCTTTTAATTTCATGGCTGCAGTCACCATATGCAGTGATTTTTAAACCCAAGAAAGTAAAGTCTATCATTTTTCCCCATCTATATGCCATGAAGTGATGGGACCAGATGCTGACATTTTTTTTTTTTAATGTTGAGTTTTAAGCCAGCTTTTTCACTCTCCTCTTTCACTTTCATCAAGAGGCTCTTCAGTTCCTCATCGCTTTCTGCCATAATGGTGACATCATGTCAGAATCTGATGTTATTGATATTTGTCCCAACAATCTTGATTCCAGCTTGTCTTTCATCCAGCTCAGCACTTTACATAATGTATTCTGCATATAAGTTAAATAAGCAGGGTGACAATATACAGCCTTGACATACTCCTTTCTCAATTTAGAACCAGTCTGTTGCTCCATGTCCAGTTCTAGCTGTTGCTTCTTGACCTGCATACAGATCTCAGGAGGTAGGTAAGGTGGTCTGCTATTCCCATCCCTTTAAGGATTTTGCAGTTTGTTGTGATCCACACAGTCAAAGGCTTTGGCATAGTCAGTAAAGCAGAAGTAGATGTTTTTCTGAAACTCTCTTGCTTTTTTGATGATCCAGTGCATGTTGACAATTTGATCTATGGTTGATTCCTCTGCCTTTTCTAAAACAAGTTTGAACATATGGAAGTTCATGGTTCACATATTGTATAAGCCTGGCTTGGAGAAATTTGAGCATTCCTTTACTAGCGTGTGAGATGAGTGCAATTGTGCGGTAGTTTGAGCATTCTTTGGCATTGCCTTTCTTTGGGACTGACCTTTTCCAGTCCTGTGGCCACTGCTGTGTTTTCCAAATTTGCTGGTATATTTAGTGCAGCACTTTCAAAGCCTCATCTTTTAGGATTTTAAATAGCTCAACTGGAATTCCATCACCTCCTCTAACTTTGTCCACAGTGATGCTTCCTAAGGCTCACTTGACTTCACATTCCAGGATGTCTGGCTCTAGGTGAGTGATCACATCGTCATGGTTATCTGGGTCATGAACATCTCTTTGTACAGTTCTGTGTATTCTTGCCACCTCTTCTCAATATCTTCTGCTTCTGTTAGGTCCATACCATTCCTGTCCTTTATTGTGCCAATTGTTGCACAATAAATTCCCTTGGTATCTCTTATTTTCTTAAAGTGATCTGTAGTCTTTCCCATTCTGTTGTTTTTCTCTATTTCTTTGCACTGATCACTGAGGAAGGCTTTCTTATCTCTCCTTGCTATTCTTTGGAACTCTGCATTCAAATGGATAAATCTTTCCTTTTCTCCTTTGCTTTTCACTTCTCTTCTTTTCTCTGCTATTTTTAAAGCCTCTTCAGACAACCATTTTGCCTTTTTGCATTTCTCTTTCTTGGGGATGGTTTTGATCACTGTCTCATATACAGTTTCACAAAGCTCTGTCCGTAATTCTTTAGGCACTCTGTCTGTCAGATCTAATCCCTTGATCTATTTGTCAGTTCCAGTGTGCAATCCTAAGGGATTTGATTTAGGTCATACCTGAATGGGGTAGAGGTTTTCCCTATTTTCTTCAATTTAAATCTTATTTTGGCAATAAGGGGTTCATGATCTGAGCCACAGTCAGGTCCCAGTCTTGTTTTTGCTGACTGTATAGAGATTTTCCATCTTTGGCTGCAAAGAATATAATCAATCTGATTTTGGTGTTGACCATCTGATGATGTCCAGGTGTAGAGTCTTCTCTTGTGTTGTTGGAAGACCTTCTTGCAAAACTCTGTTAGCCTTTGCCCTGCTTCATTTTGTACTCCAAGGCCAAGTTTGCCTGTTACTCCAGGTATCTCTTGACTTCCTACTTTTGTATCCCAGTCTCCTATAATGAAAAGGACATCTTTTTTGCATGTTAGTTCTAGAAGGTCTTGTAGGTCTTCATAGAACCATTCAACTTCAGTTTTCAGCGTTACTGGTTGGGGCATAGACTTGGATTACTGTGATATTGAATGGTTTGCCTTAGAAATGAACACCAATCATTCTGTTGTTTTTGAGATTGCATCCAAGTACTGCATTTCAGACTCTCTTGTTGACTATGATGGCTACTCCATTTCTTCTAAGGGATTCTTGCCCACAGTAGTAGAGATAATGGTCATCTGAGTTAAATTCACCCATTCCAGTCCATTTTAGTTCACTGATTCCTAAAATGTCAATGTTCACTCTGCCATCTCCTGTTTGACCACTTCAAGTTTACCTTGATCCATGGACCTAACATTCCAGGTTCCTATGCAACATTGCTCTTTCCAGCACGGGACTTTACTTCCATTACCAGTCATACCCACAACTGGGTGTTGTTTTTGCTTTGTCTCTGTCTCTTCGTTCTTTCTGGAGTTATTTCTCCACTCTTCTCCAGTGGCATATTGGGCACTTACTGACCTGGGAAGTTCATCTTTCAGTGTCCTATCTTTTTGTCTTTTCATACCATTCATAGGGTTCTCAAGGCAGAAATACTGAAGTGGTTTGTCATTCCCTCTCCAGTGGACCATGTGTTGTCAGAACTCTCCACCATGACCCATCTGTCTTGGGTGGCCCTACACAGAAAGGCTCATAGTTGCATTATGTTGGACAAGGCTGTGGTCCATGTGATCAGCTTGATTAATTTTCTGTGACTGGTTTTCATTCTGTCTGCCCTCTGATGGATAAGGATAAGAGGCTTATGGAAGCTTCCTGATGGGCGAGACTGACTGTGGGGGAAACTGGGTCTTGTTCTAATGGGCGGGGCCACACTCAGTAAATCTTTAATCCAATTTTCTGTTGATTGGTGAGGCTGGGTTCCCTCCCTGTTGTTTGACTTGAGGCCAAACTATGGTTGAGGTAATGAAGATAACTTTTACCTCCTTCAAAAAGTTCCATGCAGGCACTGCCACACTCAGTGCTGCCAACCCTGCAGCAGCCCACCTCTGGTCCATGCCTCTGCCAGAGACTCCTGGACACTCAGGGGCAAGACTGGGTCAGTCACTTGTGGGGTCACTTCTCCTTTTTCCTGGGTCCTGGTGTGCACAAATTTTTGTGTCTTCTGGACCCAGAGCCCGACTCTGCAGCTGGCCACTCCTGACCTGTACCTCCGCAGGAGACACTCAAACATTCAAAGGCAGGTCTGCTTCAGTCTCTGTGGGTTCTTCTGATGTGTACAAGGTTTTCTCTGACCCCTCCAAGCATCTCTGGCAGTTATGGGGTTTGATTCTAAATGTGATTTCACCCCTCCTACTGTCTTGCTGGGGTTTCTCCTTTGCCCTTGAACATGGGGTATCTTTTTTTGGTGGGATCCAATATTCTTCTGTTGATGGTTGTTCAGCAGCGAGTTGTAATTTTGGAGTTCTCACAGGAGAAGATTAATGTACATCCTTCTACTCTGCCGTGTATTATTACCCTCCAGGTAATATGGTAAAAATTCTTTCTTCCAGGTTAAATGTTTCATTGGCCTAGCTTCAGCTAAAAGGGATGTTTGACCTGTTAAATGTCATGCAAATGAGAAGATGATAAAGTCCCATATCACTGAAGTTATAAAATCATGTTAGAGATGTTGCAATATCAAGTTATACATTTCCTATTTCACATGATATCGCTTTTCATAAATCAGGAGTGGATTCATGTTTATTCCTTCACAATCTTCAATAAAGATTATACTTCTTACATTTTTAATCCAGTGGTTAGTGAGAAAATATATCAATGAACACTTCATCTTCAAATATAAAGTGAAAGAACATTTTTTAATAAGAAAGTGGTATTCTTCTATTCATATCATGCAAGAGATTTTCTAGAAAATTGATTCCACCTCACAGAACCCTATCTCAAAATCAAAGAAATGAGCTGGATTCAGGTTCAAGGACACTGTTTGGCATAAAACATTGTAACTGAGTTCTTTCTGCATTACTCCAAGCTAACTCAATTCAGTAAAAGAAAATATGTCTATAACATTTATTTTGAATAATGTCAGTTTTGTCATATTATTTTTATTAACATGCTTTAAGTTAGTTTCTTTCCTTTTTACTTTTCAATTAATTATCAACTTATATACATGGACTTTGAATTTTCCCTAATAAGAAATAACAACATAGTGTAAAGGCTGAAGGAGTGGAGAGTCAAGTAACTCAAGTTTCACTCCCAGTTTTCTCTAAACTTACGGTTTGATCCAGTAACGTAACACCTCAATTTCCTCATCTCCCCTATTCTGCTATTAGAAACAACCCAGTATCAGTTGAGAAGATGACTGTGATAACAAAATAAAATTATATATAGAAAAAAATTTTTTAATTAAAAACATTACTTCCCAAAGCATGATGCAAAGAAAATTGGTCCTGTAAAGTGGTCTACGAAAGAAAGGACAGCAGTCAAGTAAATTTGGAAAATGCTAGGAAATTTGCAATTGATAATCAAAATGTCAAAATATTTTAACAAGTCCCATAGTCACAGTGAGGAGACCTGTAAAACTTGATCTTTTGCTCAGCATTTCCCCAACTAATTTGACCATGCTACTTTCTGACTGTGAGCATCTTGCTGCTTAGGTCTGCTGTACAGTATAATCTGGAAGGTATCGAGTGCATTAAATTGCAAAGTATAGTGATATTACACAATTAGGCTTGATTTGGAATAAAGTTAAATTTCAGTTTCTAATTTATTAATTAGAAAATAAGACTGTGCCCAAAATGCAATGAAGAATTTTTAAACAAATATAAAACTCTCAGTTTAAGGAATATTTTGACACTGCTATTTCCTTCCTATCATCATGAGTGGCTATAAAATATTTTTTCATTTTGTCATAAACAATAACCCCTGAAGTTTTTTCTAATGGGAAAAATATTAGATCAAATTCTCTCATCTTTTTAACCTCTAATGATTTTTATATAATACCTGTAAAAGAGGAAACACCTCTCCCCTGCCACTACTCCAACACAAATCCTGATTTCTATAAGGAAAAACCTATTGTGAAGATAACTCCTGGTCTCTCTCTACTCCTTTGCTATATTCACCCCTGAAGAGAAGAGTAGTAGATCTGACAAATAACTAGAGAACAAGCTTATTGGCCAAGAGTAAGAATTATTCTCACCTTGCTCAGTCTTCCCAGGGCAGGCCAACCATGGGGAGAATGGGACTGCCTCAACCATTGGTTAACAACCTCTTTCTAGGGTGTGACTATCTGATGGATATGGCCCTCACAATAAATTACACTCTTATAGAAAGCCACTATTAAGGAGAATTGAGCTTTGACCTCCAAATTTATTATTTACTTAATTTCAAAAATTATATAGAATCTAAGTAGAAAAAAAAATTGCTGTTTTGGGAAGCTCTCTTATCAATTCCAACAATGTGTCTCACAAATTCTCATCAAATTCTAACCAAAATGATGAAAGTTATCCACATGTTTCATAGAACATCTCACAGATGAGATGTTTGTAGCATAGACCAGTTTCATACTGGTCTGATATTTTCAAGTTGCTCCTTCAAAGTGCATTGGACTGATTAGGAAAATTCTGAAATGATTGTATCTTGAGAAAGGGCTCACAAAGTTCACGTTTTTTCTGTGGTAATGTCTTCAGTTAGGGTCTCCACTCCCAAATCCTTTGTTCTTTGTCTTAGAACCAAGGTCAAGTGCTTCAGTTAAGGTTCCCAAGTAGGTGTTACAGCTTTCAGAGGATGCTCAGCTTATTTTTATGCTATTTCCAGTCCCATGTGTAATAATTACCTCTGCTTACCTGTAAGCCCCCTTTATTGGCTGTTCTTTCTCTCAATCTCACTTCTCTACCTCCCAAATAAATACTAAACTTAAAATGTCCTCCCATGCTATCTGCAGGCAAACTATTTTACTTCTTTATCGTGGTTATACATGCAACACATCTTACATAACATCAGTTCAGTTCAGTTCAGTTCAGTCGCTCAGTCGTGTCTGACTTTTTGAGACCCAATGAATTGCAGCATGCCCAGCCTCCCTGTCCATCACCAACTCCCGGAGTTCACTCAAACTCATGTCCATCGAGTCACTGATACCATCCAGCCATCTCATCCTCTGTTGTCCCCTTCTCCTCCTGCCCCCAAATGCTCCCAGCATCAGAGTCTTTTCCAGTGAGTCAACTCTTCGCATGAGGTGGCCAAAGGACTGGAGTTTCAGCTTTAGCATCAGTCCTTCCAGTGAACACCCAGGACTGATCTCCTTTAGGATGGACTGGTTGGATCTCCTTGCAGTCCAAGGGACTCTCAAGTATCTTCTCCAACACCACAGTTCAAAAGCATCAATTCTTCAGTGCTCAGCTTTCTTCACAGTCCAACACTCACATCCATACAAGACCACTGGAAAAACCATAGCCTTGACTAGACGGACTTTTATTGGCAAAGTAATGTCTCTGCTTTTGAATATGGTATCTAGATTGGTCATAACTTTCCTTCCAAGGAGTAAGCGTCTTTTAATTTCATGGCTGGAATCACCATCTACAGTGATTTTGGAGCCCAAAAAATAAAGTTTCTCACTGTTTCCACTGTTTCCCCATCTATTTCCCATGAAGTGATGGGATCGGATGCCATGATCTTTGTTTTCCGAATGTTGAGCTTTCAACCAACATTTTCACTCTCCTCTTTCACTTTCATCAAGAGGCTTTTTAGTTCCTCTTCACTTTCTGCCATAAGGGTGGTGTCATCTGTATATCTGAGGTTATTGATATTTCTCCCGGCAATCTTGATTCCAGCTTGTGCTTCTGTGTATAAGTTAAATAAGCAGGGTGACAATATACAGCCTTGACGTACTCCTTTTCCTATTTGGCACCAGTGTGTTGTTCCATGTCCAGTTCTAACTGTTGCTTCCTGACCTGCATATAGGTTCCTCAAGCATATCATGTTATTATCACATTACCAATCATGAGACATAAATTGGTTTTACACTTCTATAATACACCAACTCTTAAAAATATTGAACTTCATGTTCTCAGCACCTAGCATGATGCCTAGAATATTAAAAATGCTCAATAATTACTTGCTAAGTACAATTTTAAACTACAAAAAGCCAAAGCTATAGAGACAGTAAAAAACATTAGTGATCACCAGGCATTGGGGAGGAGAGAAGGATGAATAGGCAGAGCCCAGAAGATTTTTAGAGCAGTGAAAACATTCTGTATTCTACCATAATGAGATACATTTCATTATACATTTATCTAGACCCATCGAACGTAGAGCACCAGGAGTTAATTAATGTAAACTATGGACTTTGGGTGATAATGATGTGCCAGTATTTGTTTATCAATTTTAACAAATGTACCACTCTGATCCCTGGAAAAGGAAATGGCAACCCACTTCAGTATTCTTGCCTGGAGAATCCCATGGAGAGAGGAGCCTGGTGGGCTACAGTCCATGGGGTCACAAAAAGCAGACATGACTTAGCAACTAAACCACCACAACCACCAGTCTGATAGGGGCTGTTGATAACAGGGGAAGCTATGCATGTGTACAAATAGGGTTATGAGAAATCTCTGTATTTTCCCTTCAATTTTCCTGTGAACTTTCAAAAAATAAAGTCAATAAAGTTAACAATGAAAAAAAATACGACTGTAACACATAAAGAGCTTAATTTAAATATTATTTGATTTCTTCAAATACTTCTCATAAAGTGAATAATCATTAATGTGAACGGAAAAAAGATCAATATATTCTGGGTAGAATAAAGCTAAGCTATGGTTGAGAAACAGAGTATTAAGCCAAAATTATATCTGTGCATTAGCCTTGCCAGGTTATTCTGTGGTATAACATAAATGAATTGTTTTTATGTGAAAATCCACATCTTTTTAACATATGTATTTTCAAGCAATTTATTCACTTAGGCAAAAAGAAATAGTTTATCTGGTTTTCATTGCATTAAAGATCACTGTGTTGTTTTGCATATTATGCCTTAATGCCAAACTATTCTATGTACACATTTCTACTCATATATCTATATGCAAATGCTATAGTAAATAGTCACCTCAAAGCATTACCTTTAGGTTTAAAAGAGACAACTGACGTAAAACACCTGTGACAGTGACTGAGCCATGGCATATACTCATGTTTCCTACCATTTCAACTTGGCCATCAAATTTGAAATCAATCACCTTTGAAAATTAACAATTCATACATGCTCTGTAAGTATTCTGGTGTTACACTTTCAGAGGAGAAAGGAATAAACTAAATGTGCATCTGTTTTGAGGCTGCTGTTGAGATTCAACCACAAGATTTTGCCAGAAGGCCTTGACATTTTGATTCTGTTTCATATAAGTCAATTCCTTAAGAGAATTGGTCTATTTTACAGAAAATAAGACCCTTCCTAGATTAATACATAGGATTGGCTCCCAATCGACATGACACTCACATAAAGGCCAGAGTCCATTGATTAATGTAAAATAGGAAGCTTAATAGCATAAATGCCTCTCAAAATTCTTAAACATTTGCAGGTAATTGTTTGATTTCCTATAGAATTTAATGAAAGCATCTAAACACAGGTGGAATAATAAAGGAGATTCACAATGCAGACTATTAAAACCACTAAACCATCACAGCTAGTAAAGGTATTTCAGAAGAAAACTCTAAAGCTTTTGAAAGTAAACAAAGATTTTTTAGGCAAAACACTAAGCATAAAAAAAATACAATAAATTGAACTCTGCTCTTCTAAAGACACTAATAAGAAAATGAAAAGGCAAACTGAATGAAATTATTTGTATTACATATAACAAAAAGATAGTATCCAATATATATTAAAAACTTGAACTCAATCATTTAAAACTGGGCAAATATTTCATAGACACTTCACAAAAACAAGTTATCTAAACAGTCAATAAGCATCTGAACAGACACTCAAACATCATGAGGAATCATAAAAATGCAAATTAAAAGCATACCCATCCTGCAATATTAATACATGTCCACTAGAACTGCTACGAGAAGGCAATGGCACCCCACTCTAGTACTCTTGCCTGGAAAATCCATGGACAGAGGAGCCTGGTAGCCTCCAGTCCATGGGGTCGCTAACAGTCAGGCACGACTGAGCGACTTCACTTTCACTTTTCACTTTCATGCATTGGAGAAGGAAATGGCAACCCACTCCAGTGTTCTTGCCTGGAGAATCCCAGGGACGGGGGAGCCTGGTGGGCTGCCGTCTATGGGGTCACACAGAGTCGGACTCAACTGAAGCGACTTAGCAGCAGCAGCAGCAGCAGCAGAACTGTTAAGATTAAAGACTGATAATATCTACTACTGGGGAAGACATACAGCAACTGTGACTCAGAGACTGTTGGTAGATATGTAACATGCATAAAGCCACTTTGTAAACCAGTTAGACTTTTTTCTTAAAAGTAAACATAATTTTGTCATCAAATCCAGCAAGTCCAACCCAACAATTCCACATTTAGGCATTTACCTGATAGAAGTGAAAACAGGCCCACAAAAAGCAACTTTTTCAATTATAGTCAAGAACTGGAAGCAACCCAAATGTGAATAGATAAACTGTAGTTTTTCTATGCAGTGGGATATTACTTAGCAATGAAAATAAAAACTATTGATTCCTAGAACACACAAGTAAATCTCAAAAACATATTAATAATTCAAAGCAAAGGAAGCCAGATGAAGATTTTTTGCTAGGTGAAACTCTAGAAGAAAAGTTAATTTGTAGTGAGAGGATACATTGAACCTGGTGGAGAACTGACTACACATGGAGATATGAAGGAAATTTTTAAGTAATTTAGGGAGATGTTCTGTATCTTGATTGCGATGGTGGTCATTACAGTTCTACACAAACTTACTGAATTATACATCTAAAATGATTGCACTTTATACTTCAATTAATGTGATTTTAAAATATATATTCATAAAAAGGTATTACTGTACACTTATGACCAGGAGAAAATATTGCAATTGAAGCTGTAAAATCTACTTTTTTCTAATGCCGATTCCCCAGAGCATTTCCTGAGATAAAGATTTGAATGAAAGCAGTTAATATTGGAGATGATTGTAGAAGGCATCAGTAATAGAGAAATGAGACAGAGAAGGGAATTCAGTAAGGTGTGCTCCATGAAGTAAGTTACTACTGTGGGGTTTGGTGAACCAGTGTACAGCACACCCCTAAAAAAATAATCCCACCTGGGGATCAGTGGTTGAGGGCTGCTCCGGTCATTGCTGGAAGCCTGTTCCCTGTGCTCCTGCAGAGCGTTAGTTCCCGGGCACATCTGGCCTGCTGCACAAGTAGCAAAGCAGGCTCCAGCAGACAGAGAATGCCTTTGGGAAGAGAAAAAAATACAGGTACTGACAGCTGGAAGTTGAGCTGGTGTGGACTGAAGTGGAAAGGGGAATAGGGACCTGGGCAGGACCCTGGCAGTGCCTGCTACAATGTTACCAGAAAAGAACACTCAACAGTTCAAAATACCTTCAGTTCAGTTCAGTTCAGTCACTCAGTCGTGTCCGACTCTTTGCGACCCCATGAACCGCAGCACGCCAGGCCTCCCTGTCCATCACCAACTCCCGGAGTTCACCCAAACTCACGTCCATCGAGTCGGTGATGCCATCCAGCCATCTCATCCTCTGTCGTCCCCTTCTCCTGCCCCCACTCCCTCCCAGCATCAGGGTCTTAGTGATTCAGAAACTTTAGCCCTGCAGGTATGAGTTAAAGACAACTTTGGATTCTTTATTCGTTTATCTCCACTTTGTTTTCAAGACTAGCACATCTTTTACAACTATGGAGACTTAAGCCACAGGAACTGAACACAAAGTGAGGTTTATGCTCTTCAACTATGCTGGAAAATATAAAAACCATTGAATTTAGTCACCATCAAATTAAATACACATCACTGTGAAGAGAATATACTGTTCTTTTTCCCTGCAATGGTCTTTATTTGGCATAAACCTACTACCTCCCCAGATCAATCATTCAGTTCAGTTCAGTCACTCAGTTGTGTCCGACTGTTTGCGACCCCATGAATCGCAGCACGCCAGGCCTCCCTGTCCATCACAAACTCCCAGAGTTCACTGACTCACGTCCATTGAGTCAGTGATGCCATCCAGCCATCTCATCCTCTGTCATCCCCTTCTCCTCCTGCCCCCAATCCCTCCCAGCATCAGAGTCTTTTCCAATGAGTCAACTCTTCACATGAGGTGGCCAAAGTACTAGAGTTTCAGCTTTAGCATCATTCCTTCCAAAGAAATCCCATGCCCCAAATCCCTCCCAGCATCAGAGTCTTTTCCAATGAGTCAACTCTTCACATGAGGTGGCCAAAGTACTGGAGTTTCAGCTTTAGCATCAGTCCTTCCAAAGAAATCCCAGGGCGGATCTCCTTCAGAATGGACTGTTTGGATCTCCTTGCAGTCCAAGGGACTCTCAAGAGTCTTCTCCAACACCACAGTTCAAAAGCATCAATTCTTCGGTGGGATCAATCATTAGCAGCAATGTATTTCCTAATATAGTATTTGAGACACTTGAGTGTTATATCTAACAATTTTTATTCTACAACAAGAGAGCACTAAACGTTATCCCAGAGGTCTAAGAGAATATAAATTCCAACATACAAAGTGAAACACTTAGAGTTTTTATTATTTTGTTTTTTTAATGACAAGAGTCAGCATCAACCAATGGCTATAACTAGCTATTCAATACCACATATATCTAAATTTCTAAATGAACATAAATTCTAAATATTCAATCTCCAGGCACAATACTTTTCAATCAATTGTCCCATGATAGTACCTCTATATGGATTTAATACATTGGCCAGGACTTAATGACATGAATAATCACATAAGCTATTGTTTCTAGACATATGAATTATTACAGCCTCTCCATTTTGTGACTTGTAGATTCTCAGTTTTCAAAGGTTTGGTTGAACATTTCTAGATAAACTGAGTTCATGTCTAATGTTAGTACTCAGATTATGAAACGGTTTGTAGATTAACATAATTCTGGTGGCAACACTTGATTTTAAATATGCCTCAAATATGTTTCCAGACATTTTAGGATAAAGTAATAGCTTAAAACTTTATTATTTTGTTTTTTCAGTTCAGTTCAGTCTCTCAGTCATGTCTGACTCTTTGTGAACCCATGGACTGCAGCACACCAGGCCTCCCTGTCCATCACCAACTCCCAGAGTTTATTCAAACTCATGTCCATTGAGTTGGTGATGCCATCGAACCATCTCATCCTCATCCCGTTTTCCTCCTGCCTTCAATTTTTCCCAGCATCAGGGTCTTTTCAAATGAGTCATTTAAATTCAAATAAGTCAAATTGAAGGTAGTTAAATATAAAATAGAATCATAAAGTATTCATAACAACTTTCAGAATTTCCTTTTGTTGATAACATTGGTCCAACCTATCTGTTCATAAATTTCTTATCATCCAATTTTGTTGTTCTTAACTTTTTACTTTTAAAAACTGTTTTGTAAATATGGAGGAAAATTGGATCCCTCTTATAAGAAAAAAAGAATATACACACAATTTGGGAAATTTCTTGGCTTCCATAAAAATCAGCTCTGTACCCATGCCCTTCTGGCAGATTATATGTAGGTCTGCTTAGACATCAATTGAGCTTCAAAATGAACATGAAGAGATTTACATATTACATTTTTCTATTTACTTGTTCCCTCCAATTTACATAAAAGCTTTTTTTTGGTCTCAGATTTTCAAAATGGATCAGTACAAATAAAGAACTCTTTCATATGGTATGATTTATATATTTTTAAATGCAACACCTAAAGAAAAATTTCAAATCTCACAATGCTTTTAAGAGCAATAAAGTGACTGCCAGAATGGATAAAGAAGATACCCAGACTTTTCAAAATATAAAGTGAATCCCTCTCCATTCCATAGGTTCTAGAGAGCTAGAATAACCTTATTAGTTAATAAAGAGCAGATGACTCATGCTTATCTGTAACTTCAGCTAATTTCAAAGCAGGTTTTAAAGCATGTGTCTTTAAAAGCATTTATCTTTATGTATAACCTGAAGATACCAAATAGAGAAGGCATCACTGATTTCACTCACACATCAGAACCAGTCCAGACAATCCTAGGGTCTATACCCAGGATCTGATGGGCTCTCACTACCAATATTGCTACCCCTGTGGCCTGAATCTGAGGCTGTCTTCTCCCACCTGTTACCACAGCTGCACACCTGGCCTCCCTGCTTCAACCATTCCCCCTATATTCCATTCTCCACAGTCCTTTTAAAACATCAGATCAGATCAGGCGCTCAGTCCTGTCCGACTCTTTGCGACCCCAATAATCGCAGCACACCAGGCCACCCTGCCCATCACCAACTCCCAGAGTTCACTGAGACTCATGTCCATCGAGTCAGTGATGCCATCCAGCCATCTCATCCTCTGTCGTCCCCTTCTCCTCCTGCCCCCAATCCCTCCCAGCATCAGAGTCTTTTCCAATGAGTCAACTCTTCACATGAGGTGGCCAAAGTACTGGAGTTTCAGCTTTAGCATCAGTCCTTCCAAAGAAATCCCAGGGCTGATCTTCAGAATGGACTGGTTGGATCTCTTTCCAGTCCAAGAGACTCTCAAGAGTCTTCTCCAACACCACACTTCAAAAGCATCAATTCTTCGGTGCTCAGCTTTCTTCACAGTCCAACTCTCACATCCATACATGACCACAGGAAAAACCATAGCCTTGACTAGACGGACCTTTGTTGGCAAAGTAATGTCTCTGCTTTTCAATATGCTATCTGGGTTGGTCATAACTTTCCTTCCAAGGAGTAAGCATCTTTTAATTTCATGGCTGGAATCACCATCTGCAGAGATTTTGGAGCCCAAAAAATAAAGTCTGACACTGTTTCCACTGTTTCCCCATCTATTTCCCATGAAGTGATGGGACCGGATGCCATGATCTTCGTTTTCTGAATGTTGAGCTTTAAGCCAACTTTTTCACTCTCCACTTTCACTTTCATCAAGAGGCTTTTTAGCTCCTCTTCACTTTCTGCCATAAGGGTGGTGTCATCTGTATATCTAAGGTTATTGATATTTCTCCTGGCAATCTTGACTCCAGCTTGTGTTTCTTCCAGTCTAGTGTTTCTCATGATGTTCTCTGCATATAAGTTGAATAAACAGGGTGACAATATACAGCCTTGAAGTACTCCTTTTCCTATTTGGAACCAGTCTGTTGTTCCATGTCCAGTTCTAACTGTTGCTTCCTGACCTGCATATAGGTTTCTCAAGAGGCAGGTCAGGTGGTCTGGTATTCCCATCTCTTTCAGAATTTTCCACAGTTTATTGTGACCCACACAGTCAAAGGCTTTGGCATAGTCAATAAAGCAGAAATTGATGTTTTTCTGGAACTCTCTTGCTTTTTCCATGATCCAGCAGATGTTCACAATTTGATCTCTGGTTCCTCTGCCTTTTCTAAAACAAGCTTAAACATCTGGAAGTTCACGGTTCACATATTGCTGAAGCCTGGCTTAAAGAATTTTAAGCATTACTTTACTAGCATGTGAGATGAGTGCAATTATGCAGCAGTTTGAGCATTCTTTGGCATATGCCTTTCTTTGGGATTGGGATGAAAACTGACCTTTTCCGGTCCTGTGGCCACTGCTGAGTTTTCCAAATTTGCCGGCATATTGAGTGCAGCACTTTCACAGCATCATCTTTCAGGGTTTGGAATAGCTCAACTGGAATTCTAACCCCTCACTAGCTTTGTTCGTAGTGATGCTTTCTAAGGCCCAATTGACTTCACATTCCAGGATGTCTGGCTCTAGGTCAGTGATCACACCATGGTGATTATCTGGGTCGTGAAGATCTTTTTTGTACAGTTCTTCTGTGTATTCTTGCCATCTCTTCTTAATATCTTCTGCTTCTGTTAGGCCCATACCATTTCTGTCCTTTATTGAGCCCATCTTTGCATAAAATGTTCCCTTGGTATCTCTGATTTTCTTGAAGAGATCTCTAGTCTTTCCCATTCTGTTGTTTTCCTCTATTTCTTTGCATTGATCGCTGAGGAAGGCTTTCTTATCTCTTCTTGCTATTCTTTGGAACTCTGCATTCAGATGTTTATATCTTTTCTTTTCTCCTTTGCTTTTTGATTCTCTTCTTTTCACAGCTATTTGTAAGGCCTCTGCAGACAGCCATTTTGCTTTTTTGCATTTCTTTTCCATGGGGATGGTCTTGATCCCTGTCTCCTGTACAATGTCATGAACCTCATTCCATAGCTCATAAGGCACTCTATCAGATCTAGACCCTTAAATCTATTTCTCACTTCCACTGTATAATCATAAGGGATTTGATTTAGGTCATACCTGAATGGTCTAGTGATTTTCCCTACTTTCTTCAATTTAAGTCTGAATTTGGCAATAAGGAGTTCATGGTCTGAGCCACAGTCAGCTCCTGGTCTCTTTTTTGCTGACTGTATAGAGCTTCTCCATCTTTGGATGCAAAGAATATAATCAATCTGATTTTGGTGTTGACCATCTGGTGATGTCCACGTATAGAGTCTTCTCTTGTGTTGTTGGAAGAGGGTGTTTGTTATGACCAGTGCATTTTCTTGGCAAAACTCTATTAGTCTTGGCCCTGCTTCATTTTGTATTCCAAGGCCAAATTTGCCTGTTACTCCAAGTGTTTCTTGACTTCCTACTTTTGCATTCCAGTCCCCTATAATGAAAAGGACATCTTTTTTGGGTGTTAGTTCTAAAAGGTCTTGTAGGTCTTCATAGAACCGTTCCACTTCAGCTTCTTCAGCATTACTGGTTGGGGCATAGACTTGGATTACTGTGATATTGAATGGTTTGCCTTGGAAATGAACAGAGATCATTCTGTCGTTTTTGAGATTGCATCCAAGTACTGCATTTCGGACTCTCTTGTTGACCATGATGGCTACTCCATTTCTTCTGAGGGATTCCTGCCCACAGTAGTAGATATAATGGTCATCTGAGTTAAATTCACCCATTTCACTCCATTTCAGTTCGCTGATTCCTAGAATGTCGACATTCACTCTTGCCATCTGTTTGACCACTTCCAATTTGCCTTGATTCATGGACCTGACATTCCAGGTTCCTATGCAATATTGCTCTTTACAGCATCGGACCTTGCTTCTACCACCAGTCACATCCACAGTTGTGTATTCTTTTTGCTTTGGCTCCATCCTTTCATTCTTTCTGGAGTTATTTCTCCACTGATCTCCAGTAGCATATTGGGCACCTACTGACCTGGGGAGTTTCTCTTTCCGTATCCTATCACTTTGCCTTTTCATACTGTTCATGGGGTTCTCAAGGCAAGAATACTGAAGTGGTTTGCCATTCCCTTCTCCAGTGGACCACATTCTGTCAGACCTCTCCACCATGACCCGCCCATCTTGGGTTGCCCCCGGGCATGGCTTAGTTTCATTGAGTTAGACAAGGCTGTGGTCCTAGTGTGATTAGATTGACTAGTTTTCTGTGAGTATAGTTTCAGTGTGTTTGCCCTCTGATGCCCTCTTGCAACACCTACTGTCTTACTTGGGTTTCTCTTACCTTGGGCGTGGGGTATCTCTTCATGGCTGCTCCAGCAAAGTGCAGCCAATGCTCCTTACCTTGGACGGGGAGTATCTCCTCACCACCGCCCTTCCTGACCTTCAACGTGGGATAGCTCCTCTAGGCCCTCCTGTACCCGCGCAGCCATGGCATGGGGTTGCTCTTCCCAGCCGCCGTAAATCACATCAAATCACTCATCTGCTCTAAGCCCTCTCAAGTTTCCTTTCACATTCTTAGGTAAGGTCAGACTCATGCTTCCTTCCTTGGCTCATCTTCTAAGGTTCACTACAGTGCTAACTCTCTTGCAATCACTCTAGCCATTTTTGCCTTTCATTAAAATCACAACAAACCAGCCTTGACTCAGGCATTGAACAATCGCTTTTCCTTGACAATGGAATTTTATTGCCCTAGAAATCCATATGACTACCTCCATCACTTTCTTCAAGTGTCATCATAAAGGAACCAGTTTTCCAAACCACCAATATTAAAAAGTAAATAAATTAAACTCTACACCCTCTCTCGGCTTCATTTGCCTTCGTGGCGTCTATTACTACTAGACATGCATTTATTTGGTGTTTGCTTTCTTCTTCTTCCAGTAGATTCTAAGCTACATGAGGACAAAGACCTTTTCTGTGTTGTTCACTGATGTATCCTCAGCTCTTATACCAGTGCATGACATATAGTAGACGTTCCGTAAATCTGTCAAATGAATGAGTGAATACCTGAGTGGAGAGTTCAGTAGATGGCTCAGTACCACCTACCCTTGGCCACTGTGTCCCAATCTTAAGGCTCAGGAGGCACCTCTTTGGAAATTTAGGGATTCTCAGATAACATGAACTATGACTCCAGTCTAGAAATACCTTTTTTTTTTTTTTTAAACAAATACACAAGCAAGAGTTCCCAGTAAGTCTGAGTCAATATTAGTCGCTCAGTCATGTATAACTCTTTTCTGCTGCTGCTAAGTCGCTTCAGTCGTGTCTGACTCTGTGCAACTCCATAGACGGCAGCCCACCAGGCTTCCCCGTCCCTGGGATTCTCCAGGCAAGAACACTGGAGTGGGTTGCCATTTCCTTCTCCAATGCATGAAAGTAAAAAGTGAAAGCAAAGTCACTCAGTTGTGTCTGACTCTAGCTACCCCATGGACTGCAGCCTTCCAGGCCCCTCTGTCCATGGGATTTTCTAGGCCAGAGTACTGGAGTGGGGTGCCATTGCCTTCTCCAACTCTTTGCTACCCCATGGAATGGGAAAAGTATAATTGGAGTGTAAGGAAAAGAGTTTTAAGCTTGAAGTCTGAGTTAGGTTGAGTTCTATTCCCACTACCAGGCATTTGCCTTGACAGGGTTCTGTAATATATCCTAAACATTCTATTTCTTTCAGTGTGCCAGTGCCTAGAAATAAATTCTATATTTATTCACAACCTGTAAAAACATGACTGAAAAAAGGAGGATTAAAAAAATGATTAAAGATGTCAGTTGAAAAGATTATTTACCTTCTCTCCATCTCCTCCATATGTCTAATTATCCCTTTCATCCAAAACCATTATTTATAAAGGTTATTTAAGCCAATATAAAATTAAAAATTTATATTGGATGGAAATCATCATAAAGGTCACAAAATCCTCCCTGCATTTTAATAAATTACTTTGTCCTTCAATATAGGTTTTAATCTCTATATTAAAACGTGTTTGTTTCAGAATCAGTGTGCTAGGACTCCACTCTCCACAAAACAGATATCAACACCTTCCAGCAAATGAATGAAATAAATACCAGCAGATGTTAATTTCAAGTTTCATAATCAATTGTGGAATAGATGTAATTTTACCTTTCTACAATTTAATGCTTATCTTAAGCCTAAATTCTACCATGTGGAGAACACTAAATCTCAGCCAAGTAAAGCCAATTTCAGTCTATCTAGAGGTTCTAGAAGCAGAAGGTGAAGCTCCAATACTTGGACTGCCTGATGTGAAGAGGCAACTCACTGGAAAAGACCCTGATGCTGAGAAATACTGATGGTTGGATGGCATCGCCAACTCAATGGACATGCATTTCAGCAAACTCCTGGAGATAATGAACGACAGGGAAGCTCGGTGTGCTGCAATCCAGGGGGTCACAAAGAGTCGGACTTAGCGACTAAACAACAACAAAGAAGGGTCCTCCAACCCCTTCCAAAGGTTACAAATGACTTTCACATCATGCTGGCAGGAGATGTTACCTGACTATCATTCATTATCAGCCTACACTGGCCTCCCAGAGACACGCATCCATCTGGACTCAGGTCTGGTCGATTTCTCCTGCAAATCCTGCCCCAAACTCAAGGCCTCGTGGGTACACTGACCTCTGCAAAGTTTATAGCACATTCACATAACAAAAGGAAACTTTTCTGCTGTTTTCATACCCCATTACCATGGGCTTAGATACTGCGCACAGCTATCTCAACTCTGCTGCAACTCTCTTCCCTAGATTCTATCCCAAAGTAGCTCTGTTATCAGAACAAACCCTGAGAGCACACAGCTCTTCCCAGAATCATACTGGCATTTGTAATCTGGCCTTCCACTACTAAATTCCTTTTCTTCATAATATGTATCAGATCAGATCAGACGCTCAGTCGTGTCCGACTCTTTGCGACCCCATGAATCGCACCATGCCAGGCCTCCCTGTCCATCACCAACTCCTGAAGTTCACTCAGATTCACGTCCATCGAGTCAGTGATGCCATCCAGCCATCTCATCCTCTGTTGTCCCCTTCTCCTCCTGCCCCCAATCCCTCCCGGCATCAGAGTCTTTTCCAGTGAGTCAACTCTTTGCATGAGATGGCCAAAGTATTGGAGTTTCAGCTTTAGCATCATTCCTTCCAAAGAAATCCCAAGGCTGATCTCCTTCAGAATGGACTGGTTGGATCTCCTTGCAGTCCAAGGGACTCTCAAGAGTCTTCTCCAACACCACAGTTCAAAAGCATCAATTCTTCGGCGCTCAGCCTTCTTCATAGTCCAACCCTCACATCCATACGTGACCACAGGAAAACCATATCCTTGACTAGACGGACCTTTGTTGGCGAAGTAATATCTCTGCTTTTGAATATGCTATCTAGGTTGGTCATAACTTTCCTTCCAAGGAGTAAGCATCTTTTAATTTCATGGCTGCAGTCACCATTTGCACTGATTTTGGAACCCAGAAAAATAAAGTCTGACACTGTTTTCACTGTTTCCCCATCTATTTCCCATGAAGTGATGGGACCGGATGCCATGATCTTCGTTTTCTGAATGTTGAGCTTTAAGCCAACTTTTTCACTCTCCACTTTCACTTTCATCAAGAGGCTTTTTAGCTCCTCTTCACTTTCTGCCATAAGGGTGGTGTCATCTGCATATCTGAGGTTATTGATATTTCTCCTGGCAATCTTGAGTCCAGCTTGTGTTTCTTCCAGTCCAGCGTTTCTCATGATGTACTCTGCATATAAGTTACATAAGCAGGGTAACAATATACAGCCTTGACGAACTCCTTTTCCTATTTGCATAGTATGTATAAGGAACACCTATTCTGAGTGTGAGTAATGAGTGTGAAGAGACAGTTTCTTTGTAATCTTAACTTTTTCTATTATACAAAAATTTGTGGTCTAATGCTCCAAGGCCTCCCTTTTTATATACATAACTCCAGCCAGTCCAGGTTCAATGCACGATACTGGATGCTTGGGGCTGGTGCACTGGGACGACCCAGAGGGATGGTATGGGGAGGGAGGAGGGAGGAGGGTTCAGGATGGGGAACACATGTATACCTGTGGTGGAAAAAAAAAAAAAAAACAAAGCAACAAACAAATTTTCTTCTCTTTGGTCAAACCCACTAGCTCTGCTAAATTTTCAAAGATAAATTTGCAGGAGCAGCAGAGTACTAAATGTGGAAAGTTGTAGTTGACTAAGTCAAGAAAAGCCCATGTGCTTCAAAGGAGCAAATGAGCGTATGAAGGCGTTGGGAGCACATACTTCGAAAGGCCCTGAATGAGTAATACCTGACAAATACCAAGGATGGGAGGAAGGGAGGAAAGGAAAGGAAAAACCTGTTAACTAAAGAAAATGAAGAACCACATTTGCAAACTCAACTTATCCTTTAGTTTTCATGACTTATGCAGAGTAAAATATTATAAACATTACAGACTTAGCAAGTATTAATGATATATTTGATTTTTTTCTCTAAAATCTGTGGGAAAATGAAAAGGTAAGAGAGCTAAGTTTCAGTTAACAATGAAGGGAGGGTTCATAAATTTGTAACGTGATAGAATTTCAGCTGGAGCCCAGTCACACCCATGGAGTATAACTTGCCTTCACACTTACAGGTTCTCTTAAAGAATATTAATTTTGAACATGAGCAAAACATGAGTAAGAGGGGGGAAAAACAGAACACACATTTCTGCAATAGGCAGAGGGCCAGGGGAGAAAGAGTATTCTAGTCCCTGTTTGTGTGTTTACAACTGGGTCCAGGAATTAAAGCAGGAAAACGGTTACAATGTTTTCATGTGTTTGTTTCAAGAATAAGATGTGACAAAGGAAAAAGTATGTCAGAAAAGTAGATTGAGCAATTTCTCCCAATCTCCCCATCCACTAAGCTTTAGAGAGAAAATGAAATGTGTTGTTTTCCCTTTGTGAGTGTATGTGGGGGATGGAGGGGGAGGAATTAAAGCCCGGAGCAGAAAGGCAAAAAGCCATATTAAGAAATGACACAGAAAGGTGACTGAAACCCCGTATTAGGAACTTCTCCTGTGGTCCAGTGGTTAAGATTCCATGATCCACAGCCTGGGGCCTGGGTTCGGTCCTCAGTTGGGAAACTAAGACCCCTTATGCCACGCAGCCAGCCAAAAAACTAAAATTAAAGTAAACTTTACCAAGGTAGCTTATATTAAAAAAAAAAAAAAATTAAAGTTACTTGACTCATTTTTGAGGAAAGATGGAAGCCATGATCTGAAATTTCCTAAACATATCATAGGAGTTCCCTGAAATGAGATTCTGATGCAGGGATTGGGTAACTCAAAATTGTATTTCAGCTCTGTTCATCCCTGACCTACCACTTCCCTACTCAGCAAGCTCAAAGACTCCCTGGCTTCAAATCAAAATGACTTCATACACACACACACACACACACACACACACACACACTCTCTCTCTCTCTCTCTCTCTCTCTTCCTGCTTTGGGGGACCACACTGGCTCCCACTGCGGGTTGGTTGGCCCTTGGAGCCCTCTGAACCAGCCATAGGAGTCTCAGGGTCCTGAAGCAGTAAGAGAAACAGCAAGCAGCTGAAGAAAAACAAAGAGATTCAATGAATTCTTCATCTTTTTTATATAAGCATGTTGTATGTTCATAATAGGCATGATGATTTTGCAAATACCAAGACTTTTTTCCACCACAATTTGAAAAATAAGAACTTGGAGTAACAGAGAGAAGTACCAGTTTACAAGTCAGACTCTGGAGTCATGAAGGTGTGGTTTGACTCCTAGAGGTATAGCTTAGGGCCTGTACTACATTGGGTGAAGTTACTTGGTCTCCAAGTTCAGACTTTTTAACTGCAATGAGGCAAAAAAAAGAGTTTCTATATCTTCAACAAGCTGTGAGGTTGAGGGGACACACGGGCAAGTCAGTGGCTCATCCTTAAGTGTTCAACAAACACTCGCCATTACCAGAAACTTATACTCCTTTCTCTTGTGGGTGAAGAAAGTAAGACAGAATAACAATGAGTCTCCTTCCACAAAATTCTGAGGCACTGCAGCTCAGAGAGCAGCACAGAAAAACCCTGAACGCTACCCCTCCCTTGGACAAACTGAGTCTGCATAGGGAACAGTTTTCTCTGGAGGAAAAAACCAAAGCTGGTGGAGCCCCTCCTGCAGGGAATACGAACAGACAGATGGAAACTGTATTAGCAGTGCTGGGAAAGGCTGAGGTGTGGTCTTTCCATGGCAGCCCACAATCTGAGTGAGCTCAGAACCTAAAAGGTCTCTCTGAGGAAGGAAGGGCTTCTACTCCAGTTTGGGCGAGCTAACTATGAGAACTTGCACCTGAGAGATAAGCCTGTAGAAGGCCTCGCTTGGAAAAATCTGGAGGGAGCTCAAGCCCATGAGCACAAGACCTACAGACAGCGGGGACTGAGAAACCACTCTTCAAGGGCTCACCTGCCACGGCACCCAGCACAGAAGCAGCCCTTTGAAAAGTGCCAGACTTTGTGTGAATCAAGCTCATTTGCTAATTTTAAAGCTGGTAGACTGAGGGGCAAGGGCCTGCTGGGATCCTCCCTCACAATAGAGGTGGTAGGCACTGTCTTCATTAAAGCAGGTAGGAGCCATCTTTTTTTTTCTTTCTTGTTAAAATCAAACCCCAATAGAGACCAGCCTTGAAAATTCTGTGAGAGGATAAAACCACTTAAGTCATCCAAACAAAGCTTATGTTAGCTTATTTTGCAACACTAACTCGTCCTGGGTCATTTCAAGCTTATGGCTCTAGAAATTATAGGCAAAACTTAAAAACTGTTTTCCAATATTGATATGAGGTAACAACCTCTAACTAATTTCCCACCATTGAAGAAAATACAAATCTATAGCCAGTCACTAGGAAGTATAAACAGTCACAGCTGTCTCACTACATAAGCTGCTTTATAACAATGCACTACTCCTGAGCCTCGGTCTGTGTTTTGGTTTTGACTACTTCCAGTTTGCAAACAGTCCTTTTGGTGTGTACACAGTAAACTTTTATTAATCACTACTTTAAGGATTTGTCAGTTTTACTTCTGTTGTTTCTGAACTTTTGGCAGCTTGTACCATCAAGAGTGGAATTGAGAGAAGATGGCATTGTGACTCTGAGGAGGCTGGTGAGCCAACTCATGCTGGTACCTACAGAGTCCACTGTGTTCCTCACTTTCTTGCCCACTCTGGGATTCGAGGGTGATTCTCTCCTGGGTCCAGGCTCTGCGACCTTTGTATTTTGAGCTCTCCTGCTTTATTGTGCATACCTCTATTTTGTTTGTTAAGTCTTCTTGGTAAGTACCCTATTCTGTTCAATAGTGAGAAAAACATGAGTCCCTGTGTTTTGGAACAGCTCTTAAGAAATACAGGTCCCCTTGAAGTGATGACCTCACAGGGAATCTAAATGCAAAGATGGGTTCCACCTCCCTCAGAAAACCCCTGAGTTCTGTACATATATCCGCTGTGGATCAGAATCATGTGACTTTTTGGAAAACAGATGAACTTTTGGATAATTTGGAATTGTAGCAACCACTTGGGGGAAACTTGAATTTATATAAGTCCACATTTAGTTTTGGAGAAGGGAATGGCAACCTACTCCAGTAAGTATTCTTGCATGGAGAATCCCGTAGACAGAGGAGCTTGGTGGGCTGCTGTCCATGGGGTCGCACAGAGTCGGACACAACTGAAGCGACTTAGCATGTATGCATGCATGCATTGGAGAAGGAAATGGCAACCCACTGAAGTATTCTTGCCTGAAGAATCCCAGGGACAGAGGAGCCTGGTGGGCTGCCATCTATGGGGTTGCACACAGTCGGACACAACTGACGTGACTTAGCAGCAGCAGCAGCATTTAGTTTTACTAAAAAACTTCAATAAATGGTGTTGGGAAAACTGGACTCTTACACTAAACACAATTAGCTTCTTTTTCGCCTTCTACTAAAAGCTTTTATAAAATGCTGAAAAGAAATTCATTATAATAATAAAACTGGATTGCAGAAAATTGGCAAAGTGAATTTTGGCAGTAAAAAACATAGTAGATTCAGATATAGATAGATAGGTATATAGATAGATTTAATACTTATTTGACAATAGAGGCTTTCTACAACTTTCTAGCAGTATTTCTTTAAACAGTCACTATCTCCATGGCCAAATTTACTCCTATGTTTGAATCAAGGAATTTGTGTATCAGAAATAAGTAACTCCAGTGATCTATTTAGGGCCGTTGGTAGAATTAGCAAACAGAAACCCAGCACCTGCTAGGTGAGGAGGATGTGAACAGAGCTTTGGCTATATGTCTAGTTTTAGGAGAATGTACTCTTGGCACCTCCAACAGTGACAACCAGTACAGCCAACGAAAGGAAGTCTCTAAGCCTTCTCATCCGTCACTTTTAGGGCCTTTAGAGTCATCCTGCAATCCAGCAGTAATAAAAAGCATGATCCTGTAAATGCAGAATTATAAACATTAAACTGCTTTTCATCAAACTCAGGACACTTGGCCAGTTACTTGGCAGTAGTAGTCTCCTAATTGTAGATGATTCCTCTAGACTTTGTTCACACAAACATTGAAACTAAAACTCTCATGGGATGTCTGCTGTTTGCCATTCTAGTAAAAATAAAAGCAATTGCAAATGTGTTACCTAAAAGTATTTGATGGTATAGGATACAAAAATTAATGACACATCATAATTTTAAACTGAGAAGGATTATTTCCTTTGCTCCCCAGCCCTGAAATCCTTCTTTGATAAGCATGGGACAAACCTGACCTAGCAATCAGCTGTTTAGGATTCAATTCTGACTGTTAAAATCCTCAATTCTTGTCACCTACAAACTAAGTAAATAGTAAACGTTTCTATGCAAATTCATGTTTTCAAATTTTTAATTTTTGAACGCATCTACTAATTTTCATTTGAATAAAAGTGTAAAGATAAAATAAATAGACCAATTGAATAAATACCAATAAATGTCTGAAACTAGTACACCAACCTAATCTCTCAGAAGTTAATAAACACAGACATTTGATTTTGCTTCAGGCTAAAACTTGGCATTCAGAGTCGATGGTGGAGATGTAAACTGTTTTTCCAAACAACTGTTCATATTGGTTAAGCTGCTTCTTACATGTAAAGCAGTGGGGAAAAGGGAAAAGACAAACACTTTCTCAGGCTTCTTATGATTGTTTTAATCTATTCTGTGCAAAAATATGGCTTACAGTTTATTGCTGCAATGTAGGAACCTGAAGATTCCTGTCCACAGTTTTAACAAGTATTTCTATTACTTTCAGAATAATGACTTCCAGAATTTAGTACTGTACTATTAACAGTTATGCCCTTTCTACTCATGCAGAGAAATTCTCACAAGAGTCAGTGACCCCAAAATGCCCAATTGAAACCGTACCATGACAATTCATTGTTTTCATCATAACTGTATAAACTGGTAACTTGTATCATTTTCCTTTCATGAGGCAATATCACTGCAATGATCATTTCTTTATAATAATTTCAATTATACTAAAATGCTTCTGAAAATAACAGTAGGTGACGACAAACCCATGTTTGCATCAGATGTTATCTACTTCCACCTTGACGTGTTTTTTTTCTATACCTTAGCAAAGGTAAGAAAAAGCAATTTCCTTAGTATAGCTTAAAATTAATTTTTTCCAAATAACAAATGATTTTTTAGCATAATTAAAACTTAAATAACCAGTTTGTTGAAGCAACAAGCTGGCCTAGTAAAAGTTTTTCATCTGAACCTTTGAACCTTCATATTCATCACAGTCCATCATCCAGTTCCTTATCTAAAACAGAAAGAGTATATTAGATACATACAAGTAAATTATCTTTTGAATCCTACTTCTATGTCATCATGACATGTATACCACAGACGGAGGTGTTAGTGACATGTGAGTACAGGTCCCGAAAACAATCCTAAAAGTTTGGATTTTAAAAAATTGAAATCTTCATTAGGAGTTTTCTCTTTTTTTCTTCTAAAGAAAAACTACAGAAAAAATAATTCAATGCTTTATTTGCTGCATTAGGCAATGGCACCCCACTCCAGTACTCTTGCCTGGAAAATCCCATGGGTGGAGGAGCCTGGTAGGCTGCGGTCCATGGGGTCACGAAGAGTCGGACATGACTGAGCGACTTCATTTTCACTTTTCACTTTCACGCATTGGAGAAGGAAATGGCAACCCACTCCAGTGTTCTTGCCTAAAGAATTTGGGGTCACACAGAGTCGGACATGACTGAAGTGACTTAGCAGCAGCAGCATATGTTCATAAAAACAAAAGCAATATTTCAAAGGGACTTTGAAAGGGCAGATGGGTGAAGACTGAAGCATATTTTCTTCTAATCTTGAATGTTGGATCACAGGGCAGATTAGACCACATAATGAAAGTCACAGGCCACTAATCAAATGATAAAAAAAATAAAAGATATTTGCTTTCTGACTTACTCTCCTTTTTGTTAAGAGAGAATTAACTCCTAAATGAACATTTTGATAAATAAACCCCTGAATAGTAAGATTTATCTGTGGAAAATATGTTATGCAGCTGGGACTTAAGCTCTTCTTGCCAATCACGCCAGGGAAGTCTGTTCTAACATTAGCTTCTAAATCCCATGGCAAATTAATTGATACATTGATATAAATGGTTGTCTAGCTATATTGGAGGGATTTGGGAGATGGACATTGAACAGAATGATTTGCCTTTAATTGGCAATTGAAGGCTCTGTTTAGTCAAACCAGTTACTGAGTTCTTGCTTTAGAACTCTATAGTATGGGGTTCCCTGTAGTACTTCTATCATTTTCTATACGAAACATACTTATTCCTATGTAGCATGAAGGGAAAATTAGAATGAGTGAATGTTCTTAATTTGACTTCTTTGGTTAACCTTTGAGACTTTTCATATCCCAATCCCCAGTTTGTGACCTTAAATATGGGATATTACCTTAACGTATTTATTCTTCTGTTTATTATGCTGGGATTGTATACCATAATTACTTTTTAAAAATAAAGTTTAATGTCCAAAAATAATGCTTTATACATACATTGACCCCTTTTGCTGTATGTAAATTGAGCATCGAAGCCCTCCACTACTACTGTCATTTCCTTAGTTGAGTCGATATGGTAGAATCGGGGGAAATCAGCCACAATCTTCAGGCATCTTGGCTTTCTTTTAAGAAAAAAAGATACCTTCTAAACATCCTACTAAATAAAGATGTTGTACAGGAAAAGTAAAAAACAACTAGCTATAATAATTCAGGAGACCTCAATTATCTCTTTATGTTCATTGATTTTTTTGGTGTTCTTGAACAACTAACATGACAACAAACCGAAAATGTGTGTAATACTGAATGCCACAACTGTTTCCCAGGCTTGAGACTGAGACTCCTAAGTTGTTTTGACTAGGTAACTAATAACAATTTAGATAGGTCTATACAGATTTAGAGACATGAGATGCAAAACCATGAGTGTCTTCCAGCACATTCTTCTTGTCAGAACCATTTAAATCACCATCTTACACAAGTACATATTGAAACTCAACTTTAAGCATTTTATTTTTATGTACATTTCATTTTGTCCAGAAATAAAATGTCTAAATACAGACAGACTGTAATGTTGTATATGTATAGGTTTCAACAATACTTGAGCTGAATAAATGCTTTGTACATTAAGTTTGTCTTTTCAATGGAGTTCACAGCTACATCGATAGAATGGATTCCTCATATCCTTTTTTTTTTTCTTTTTAAACCAATAACAAGCAGAGAGACAAGTACAAGTTAATATTAATAAGCAGCTCAAATTACACTTGGTTAAACTATGTACAATACAAACCATTCATACAAATGAAGACTAGGATATTGAATTTGTTACAATATGTTTAGTAAAGATAAGACAGACACTTATAACTTACATGGTGTCTGTCAGGCATTTCCCTTCTTATATAATGATCAGAACTTGTTTTAAGCAGCCTTAGCTGGTCTCGACTTTGCAAAAGTCCAATGACTGGTGATGAAAGCTGTAGTCCAGTGTCTGCCCACATGTAAATTCCAAATGTTTGCTCATCTTTACTGAGAACAGGCTCCCTCCATAGAAAAAAGAGCTATCTTGGATCACCTTGAATGTGCCTACTGAATGCTGGAAAAAATTACTACACTTGTTGTGTTCATAAAATAAAGAATACTGAGCTCTAAAAACACATTTTTTTTTCCATTTTAACAAGCATTATACTCCTACAGTAGTATTTACCAGTACAGCTACTCCAAGCAGTAGAAATGCATGAGTGGGGACTATTGATTAGCATGTACTCAAGACATTAAAGAGAGATTTCCATAACAGCAAGTGCTAAAAACCATTCACTGTCTAGTTAATCCTTTTGCTTGATGATCCTTTATCCTGAACCATTATGAGTCAGACAATGAAAGCCCTCTCAACAGGAATCATGACAGACGCCGGCTGAAATGTGTATGCGCGTGTGTTGGTGTACGTCTATGTGTGAGAGCGTGTCTTCAGGTGTGGCTTTAGAATCTGTGGTGATTTTGCGACTATACCAAGAGATGAAGCTGACTGGGCAGAAATTACATCAGGTTGTTTTCCACGAGCGTATTTGCAGTCAGGTGACAAGAGCAGCAGTGTAGACACGTTCCAGGCAACAGATGGGACCTTCTTCTTGAGGTGACAGCCCTGTCATGTGACCTGGAATTCCTCAGGCCTCAGTCTCACCCCTGTGTCCGTCCTCATCCAGAGGGGAAGTAAGGTGTGTCGCTGTGGTAGTTGTAGTCGGGGCACACTTTCTGTACTAGTTTATAATCTGTACTATAAAAGGAAATGTAAATACAGATCACCTTAAAGGGCTTGGAGCAGAGCCAGGACACGTGACTTTGCGTCTGCTCCTGGTAACAGGTTTTTGAAGGGTCATAGTTGCAGAGTGTGTTCTTGGTAGCCTTGTCAACCTTTTCGTACTCAATGCGGCAGTTAAAGGACTTGGAATCTTTGGCATCAATCACGGTTTGTTGTGCCAAGTCGAATTCCACTATTTTCGTAGGGGGTACCAGGCTGACAGATACATTCCCTTGACCAGTGGAATTGTGCCTGAAATAAACGCTAAACGTCCCATTGCCATGATCGACAATTTTCCCAGTTATCAGCAGGTTTAGTTTCACTGTTTTGATGTTGGAATGAAAATCACCCCATCCAAACATTTTCTTAAACTTGCCCGTCTTAACAATGGGCCTTCGCTTGGCCCTGGGCCGGGGCTCTTGAAGGTCTGTGGAGTTCCTCAACCAGTCCCAGAGGTCTTGCTCAGAATAAGGTTCTGGGGTGTCATATCGCAGGTCTAAATCTGTATCATTTTCTTTGCCACGAAAAGTCTGTGACAGGAGTCGGCTGATAGACAAGTCTTTGCTGCTTTCTGTCCATATGTGCTTTAGTGTGGATTTGCTGCCTCCTGATTTTAGAAGTTCTGACTTCCCACCGTTTGTTAAATTGGCACATGTGACCTGAAAATGAAACAGAAAAATGGTGTTTACAACCCTGTATCTGAGAACACATAACACAGATTCAAGCCTTCTTTCAGTGGCTGGGGATTCAAGTACCTTCAGCACGTGGCCAATGCTTATTAAGCTGTGATTGAGTACCACTGCTATTTTTATACAAGGATGGGAGAGAGGAGGTGGATAAAAACCATTAAACATGACAGAAAGATTATATAAAAACATTGACTTTGAAAAGGGCCACATAACATGAATACAGCAAAGCACCTTAGTGTGATTTATGTTTGAATTACTTCTCAGTGCCAAAATCCAAACACTTTTAAAATAAACTTTTACAAAGGATTATGTTACTTTTTTACTTTGAAATCACCATAAGCTTTAAAATGGTATGATTCTCAGAAATACATCAACTGACATTCTACAGACTTTTGATAGTCCATGCCACAGTCACATAAGAAAAGTTAGTTTTGCAGGGAGACTCTAGAATATTTTTTTCTGGTCAAAACAAAATAACTTGTTTATGATCACCTATTATTGGCAAGAAACATACTGTATAAGATAATTTTTCCATTAACAGATTTAAATGTGATCTAGTAAAACAAATGCTATTGATAGGAGTACAGACCTTTTGATTTTAGAGTTTATTTTGGCCTGTGTACTTGTTTTGTTTCGATGGAATCTAATTGATTGGTCAAACATCCAAATCTGTACTTGCCTAATTCTATTGTCTTTGTTCTTCCTGCAGCCTCTATATTTATTCTTAGTATAAAAGAAATAAATACATATCCCAGTCTCTCAAATTACACAGATAATTTCCCAGTCTTTGGGTGGCAAAAAGAATAAATGTATTTGATAACGGCTTGGCACTTGTATCTCAGCAACAACATAGTTCATCAGGGAGAGAGTATAATGAGATGAATCCATGGTACACTGGCTCATGAGTAATGAAACTGTCCTAAAGAAGAAGTAAAAGGGACTTAGCGTGCATTTACCAGCAGAATATAGGGAGTAAAAGAGAAAGAGAAAAAAAAAAAAAGGAAGTGGCAGGTTTCAAGGGAAAAAAAAAATGGATCTATTTAACAGGATGCTAAGATTCTGACAGCAGAACAACCTCTGATTTTCAGGCAGAATAGAAATTTACATCTAAATTATACTCTCCACAGCTGTAGTAATTATGAGTGCGAGCTCTGGAGTCAGACACCCTGAATCCCAATGCAGGCTATGATCCTTCACAGCTGTATGATCTGGGCCAGTTGCTTGACTTGTGTACATTTCTGTATTTCTCTTCCACAGAGTAGAAAAATGATATCCCTTTTCCTCACATGGCTGTTTGAAGAATTAAACTGGACAGTCCATTAAAAGCACAGAAGGACAGTACCTGGACAGGATGAGTGTTCAACATTAGTATTTCTAACTATTATCATCCTGAAACATTTTACCTCTGAATTCCCTGGGGTACTATTTTATGTAAATAAATAATAGACAATAGGATCTGAGAGCAAGGGTATATTTATAAGAAAATCTCCCATATATATATATATATATATATATATATATATAGTGCCCAGGTGCCACAGTGGTAAAGAACCTGCCTGCCAGTCCAGGAGTTGAAAGAGGCAGATTTGATCCCTGGGTTGGGAAGATCCCCTGGAGGAGGGCATGGCAACCCACTCCATTATTCTTGCCTGGAGAAGCCCATGGGCTGAGGAACCTGGATGGGGGGGCGGGGCAAGGCTACAGTCCATAGGGTCACAAAGAGTTGGACATGACTGAAGCAACTAAGAAAGTGAAAGTATTAGTCTCTCAGTAGTTTTCGACCCCATGGACCATAGCGCCCCCTCCAGGCTCCTCTGTCCATGGTATTTCCCAGGCAAGGATACTGGAGTGGGTTGCCATTTCCTTCTCCAGGGGATCTTCCTGACCCAACAGTGGAACCTGGGTTGCCTGCATTGCAGGCAGATTCTTTAACATCTGAGCCACCAGGGAAGCCTGAAGTGGCTAAGCACACACATACATACTTTCCAAAGTATTTAGGCGCTACCACAACCTAAAAACATGACAAACTGAGTTGTTAGCAAAATTCAGATGAATAAAACATGAGCAGAACTTCAGCTATTAAACTGTTCAAGGACCAAATGCAATGAATTTATTAGCCCTCAATGGTGCGATGTGAACGGCTTCTAGTGGTGGAGTCAAGAGGCCTCTGCAACATCTGAGTTTGGGTACAGAATCAAAGTAGGCTATAATCACCAGCACTGCCTTGACTATTATTCTCCTTTCCTCTCCCTTTCATTTAGGCTAGGAGAGAAGCAGGGCAATGTCTAGGAGAGTTTAGGTCATGAAAAATCAGGAAGGGTCCATGATTCATCTTGCTTTATTAATTCAATAACTATATAGTGTGATTCTGCTAATATTGAGTAAAATAACAGGAATACAAAGGCAAATGAGATGTAGTTCTTTCTTTCAAGATGTTCACCATCTAATAGTGAGATCAGTTAAGCAAGGAGTATAGTGATGTGAACAACACAATGTACAATATTCTTAGAGTCAAAGTTAAAAGGTAGAGAAGATATAATAGAGGAGATTATACTCAGATCTGGGAGAATAAAAAAAAGGGGGGGGGTTAGGACTTCAACAGATAATGAACAGGCTAGAGAAGTTCTTCTAAGTATAAGGAACATACTATGCAAAAGTAAAAAGTTGAAAAAGAACATGTCAAATGTAAGAATGGAAAATAGTTCCTTATCTCTGAACTTAAGGGAGAATTGACAGGAAGGATAAACAGAAGTTGCAAGATGTTGGCAGAACACAAAGGTCAGGTCAGTTCAGTTCAGTCACTCAGTTGTGTCCAACTCTTTGCAACCCCATGAACTGCAGAACGCCAGGCCTCCCTGTCCATCACCAAATCCTAGCGTTTATCCAAACTCGTGTCCATTGAGTCAGTGATGCCATCCAACCATCTCGTCCTCTGTCATCCCCTTCTCCTCCTGCCCTCAATCTTTCCCAGCATCAGGATCTTTTCAAATGAGTCAGCTTTTTGCATCAGGTGGCCAAAGTATTGGAGTTTCAGCTTCAGCATCAGTCCTTCCAATGAACAAACAGGACTGATCTCCTTTAGGATGGACTGGTTGGATCTCCTTACAGTCCAAAGAACTCTCAAGAGTCTTCTCCAACACCACAGTTCAGAAACATCAATTCTTCAGTGCTCAGCTTTCTTTATAGTCCAACTTTCAGATCCATACATGACTACTGGAAAAACCATAGCCTTGACCAGATGGACCTTTATTGACAAAGTAACATCTCTGCTTTTTAAAATGCTCTCTAGGTTGGTCATAACTTTCCTTCCAAGGAGTAAGCATCTTTTAATTTCATGGCTGCAATCACCATCTGCAGAGATTTTGGAGCCCCCAGAAAATAAAGTCAGCCACTGTTTCCACTGTTTCCCCATCTATTTGCCATGAAGTGATGGGACCAGATGCCATGATCTTAGTTTTCTGAATATTGAGCTTTAAGCCAACTTTTTCACTCCCCTCTTTCACTTTCATCATGAGGCTCTTTAGTTCTTCACTTTCTGCCATAAGGGTGGTGTCATCTGCATATCTGAGGTTACTGATATTTCTCCCGGCAATCTTGATTCCAGCTTGTGCTTCATCCAGCCCAACATTTCTCATGATGTACTCTGCATATAAGTTAAATAAGCAGGGTGACAATATACAGCCTTGACATACTCCTTTTCCTATTTGGAACCAGTCTGTTGTTCCATGTCCAGCTTTAACTATTGCTTCCTGACCTGCATATAGGTTTCTCAAGAGGTAGGTCAGGTGGTCTGGTATTCTCATCTCTTTCAGAATTTTTCACAGTTTGTTGTGATCCACACAGTCAAAGGCTTTGGCATAGTGAATAAATCAAAAATAGGTGTTTTTCTGGAACTCTCTTGCTTTTTCAATGATCCAGTGGACGTTTGCAATTTGATCTCTGGTTCCTCTGCCTTCTCTAAAACCAGCTTGAACATCAGGAAGTTCACTGTTCACGTATTGCTGAAGCCTAGCTTGCAGAATTTTGAGCATTACTTTACTAGCGTGTGAGATGAGTGCAATTGTGCAGTAGTTTGAGCCTTCTTTGGCATTGCCTTTCTTTGGAATCAGAATGAAAACTGACCTTTTCCAGTCCTGTGGCCACTGCTATTTTCCAAATTTGCTGACATTGAGTGCAGCACTTTCACAGCATCATCTTTTAGGATCTGAAATAGCTCAACTGGAATTTGGCCACCTCCATTAGCTTTGTTCATAGTGAAGCTTCATAAAGCCCACTTGATTTCACATTCCAGGATGTCTGGCTCTAGGTGAGTGATCTCACCATTGTGAATATCTGGGTCGTGAAGATCTTTTTTGTATAGTTCTTCTGTGTATACTTGCTACCTCTTCTTAATATCTTCTGCTTCTGTTAGGTCCATACCATTTCTGTCCTATATTGAGCCCATCTTTACATGAAAAGTTTCCTTGGTATCTCTAATTTCTTGAAGAGATCTCTAGTCTTTCCCATTCTATTGTTTTCCTCTATTTCTTTGCATTGATAGCTGAGGAAGGCTTTCTTATCTCTCTTTCTTATCTCTTATTGCTATTCTTTGGAACTCTGCATTCAAATGGGTATATCTTTCCGTTTCTCCTTTGCTTTTCGCTTCAAAGAAGGTAGGCTATAGTCAAATTGTGAAGTTTCTAGGGTCAATTTATGAAGGTATTTAAAATTAATCTTATAGATAATGAGGAGTCCTTAAATTTTGTCTTATTTTGCTTTTAATTAGGTCATCCTGGCTCTAAAAGAATCACTGACTGGACATTGAAAGGTAGTTTGGTAGGGAGAAACCTTGAGGGAATAATTAGTTAAATAACAAATTGTGATACTTCTTTTGAGAAAGTAAATGAGCCTGAACCAAGGCAATGGCAGAGAAAAAGAGAAAGAAAAAAAAATGGATATAAAAGATATTTCAGAGGCAGGATTAACTTAATTTGATGATATATATTGGCTAAGCAGGAATGTGAAAAAGTTGAGAATTAATGAATTTTCTTGCATCTGTAAGAAATACAAAAGTAACACGTTAAAAAAGTTTATTGAAAAGAAGTCTCCTTGAAAAGGAGTCTCCTGACTTTTAAATTAACTACTAAGGACCTTCTTGAAACAAGTGTTAGTGGTGGTAAAGAAATGATGTAAGATGAAAAAGAAGTGCAGCTATCTTAATACATCTGCTCCCAGATGCAGTCAAGAATTCTCAGCTTTCTCACTCTATTATATTGCTTTACATACGAAGAATTTTCATTTTTGAAGCACATAAATGTACACATAAAATTGAAATAGATTTTGAGCCTTACTGAATAAACAGTATATTAAAAAAAAAAACTTAGACTCAGAACACCTTCTATCATTGGTTTTACAAACAGAAGAGAAGAGTTTCTTTTGAAAAGTCATCTAAAGATCCTTTCACATCAGTATATCAGAATGATGACAGAGGTTGTGAAGACTATGGCATAAAATGAGCCCAAAAGAAAAATCTGACAATTGCTAACTAACTCAATTCCAAAAAGGCAACGCACTGTGAACTTTTTTCTACAAAGAGTCATTTTTTCTATCACAGTGAAAGCACTAAAGATACTTCCTAACTGAATATAATTTTCCAAGTCAAAAGTGGCTGCATTTGAATCAGTTCTAATGAAGTGGATGAAACTGGAGCCTATTATACAGAGTGAGGTAAGCCAGAAAGAAAAACACCAATACAGTATATTAATGCATATATATGGAACTTTAAAAGCTGGTAATGACAACACTATGTGCGAGACAGCAAAAGAGACACAGATGTATAGAACAGACTTTTGGACTCTGTGGGAGAGGGCAAGGGTGGGATGATTTGAGAGAATAGCACTGAAACATGTATATTACCATATGTGAAATAGATCACCAGTCCAAGTTTGATGCACAGAACAGGGCACTCAGAGCCGGTGCACTGGGATAACCCTGAGGGATGGGGTGGGGAGGGAGGTGGGAGGGGGTTTCGGGATGGGGGACGCATGTACACCCATGGCTGATTCATGTCAATGTATGGCAAAACCCACAATATTGTAAAGTAATTAGCCTCCAATTAAAATAAATTAATTAACTTTTTAAAGTGGCCAATGCCTCAAAAATAAAAATTTTAAGACGTGGCCAATGCCCACTCCAAAGGAGCTGACCCACTCACTAGTTCAATCGTACCATTTCCACAAATTATGTGAGTTGTCTAATTGCTTTATAAACACTGAGAATCATACAGACTCTTACCATGATTAGGAATATGCATGTTAAAGCACATGTTTCTCGACAACATTCAAAAATAGGTACAAAGACAAGGGTCATTTCCTTCAACGATAAACAAAGACAGAGCTTGAATCTAACATTAAGGGAGCTTGTCTGGGGCAGGACCTGTGTTGGGGGCTAGAAAAAGGAGACTGCTATTGACTGGTGGGGGTGTAAGCATATAAAGAGTTGAGACACCTTGGTCTAGCTCCTCCTTTATATCTCTCAGGGCTATACTTTCACATTGCTGTCTTTAACATCTTTTCATTACAGGCTTATAATCCTAATGTCAATATATTATCTTTTAAAATATTGTTGAAAGACATCACTTTTGGAAGAGATACTTCACTAACACTTCAACTATGCTCCTGGCCTTACGAGATTTTATGTAAACAGGTCCCTCTTTGACTTGTACACCTCCAACTAGAGGGACCTCCAGATGGTCTGTGTATCTCTTTTTATAAAAGAGCAGTAAGATGCCTTTTAATTTCTACCAGCCCTCACACTTACTGTTGATCTATTACTGTTCAATATAAATTATCTCAAGATTACTTTGAAAATCATGTGTTTATTTCATCAACTGTATGAATATTTAAGCCAAACAAAAATTCTGGATAACCTGATGCTTAAGCAATATCTCTCATCAGTGAATAACTAATCAACAAAATGACCTTGCTCTGTGATTACAACTTCGTTTTCACAGTTTATGATTTGCTACATTGAATATATGTCGCATACTATCAACTGCTATTGGTTAAGGGCATGCTATCTTCAGACACGGTAATTAGCATTTTACATATGGCATTGCACTTCATTTAAACCACAAACACACACACACTCAATCACTGACTCACACACAGTATTGTTATTTCCAACTTACAGGCAGAGATACGGAAGCTTGAGAACTTGTTCAAGATTGCTGCTGCTAAGTGAAAGAGCTACTGCTTATTACTCCACTGGGTATTTCCTTTATTTTTAAAATTATTTTAATCATATACAATTATACATGAATATATGTTTATCAAAACATTTAAACATTAGAGGATTTATGAAGTAAAAATTAAAAGCCTATCTTTATAATCAACCCCTGCTCCCTTATAATCCCACCTCTCTCTGTAAAGATAAAACCTCAAATTTTTGATGTATATTGTTCCTAAACATTTTCACTATTTTTCATGTATAAATATTTACATCACTAGTATTGTATTTTATGATTTGTATTTTTTCCAATCAACAATGTCTTTGAGGTGCATAGCTCTTAGTTCATAAAGGTATATCATCTTTATTAAATAGGAAATAGAATTCTAGATATAAATGTATCATATTTCTATTTTGGGGTTACCTTTTGTGATAGATCCTTAATTATTACACTGTTTCACAGACTTATTTTTTTAGCCTTCCTTCCATTGGTTTTTCTGTTCATTATTGCTTCAGATAACTTCGTCCCTCTTCTGGATTTTCATTTCTGTGGTTGTGTAGATTTGTATGATCCTTTTAAAAAGAGTTCATATGGGATAAGCTATCTGAGTAGTCTATGCCTAAAAATGTCTTTACTGGCCATAGGCTTACATTGGGCAGAAAAGTCACTCATCTTTCAATTCCTTTTGTTCTGTGATTTTTTTTTTTTCCTCTCTCCAAAAAAGTGAGGATATTTTTCCACTTCAGGTATTGTGAAATCTCACAAGGTGAGCCACATGTGCTCATGCCTTCTCCAGACCTTTTCTTAACTAGTTTAGGGAAAAGCATGCAGCAATTCACAGCCATGCTAGGCTCTTTTTCATAGTGTTCCCCCAAAAGGACTGTAACCCCTTTGGGGAGTGTTTTTCCTGTATTATTCCATTTTGTAACTTGAGGAAAGGACTACCTCGCATAGGGTAAGTACTCAATAAATTATATACATGGTTTATATTCTTACTTACATTAGTTTCAATAGGGAGGGTTCATTGATTCTTTAGCCACAACCAAGATTTTGGTAGAACACGTGGCCCACAGAGGTTTCTCTCTTACAAGTTTGGAGCCTACACTTCACTGATAATTCTCAGAATGCCTGTATTATATGTGATAAGCCAGAGGAAATGGGTTAGTATTTTAATACATCAAAAATACATCATTTCCTTCTGCTACAAAGCAGTGCTCCAGCAGCAGCCACGCTGCATTAACAGTGGGAAAGCAGGAAAAGAACCCCAAGCCTCTCCCCTAGCGTAGTCATTGCTGGAGGCTGTATTGTACAGAAACTAAGAAAACGGGCATTGCAGTCAGAGATCACAGGGCTAAACCCAAAATCTGTTACCAATAACCTGAACAGTCAGATTTTTTCCAACTAGAAAATAGAGATGACACCTCACTCACTGGGTTTTTGTGAAGATAAAAGATTTTATATGTAGCAGAAATAAAAATAGGGGAAACAGTATGAGTTCAACACTTGAGAGCTAACACTCTGAAGTAGGTTATGAAACCCCAAAGAAAAGGAAAACAAGGCTCTCAGAATGCACCCTGCCACTGTAACCCCATCTTCTCACTGGAGACATTACATTTGCTCAAGTGGGCCAAACAAACTGTGATGGAAATGAGCATAATTGCAACATCTCTGTGGTCATCTTTAGCACTAGGTGGTGGGAGGAGATCACACTGATTCTGTATGTTACAATTTAGTGCTGGCAAATGTAAGCAATAATTTGTCTTTAGCATAACATTAAGAGAAGATATATTGATCAGCCTGGACATTCGACATCACCCTTAAAAACTAGAAACGTGGTACGTTTCTATGAGTTTGAAGAAGTGGCTAAGAATTTTAGGCATGTTACTCCAGGAGTTTTCATGAATCCATGCAGGATGGCTCACTTTTAACATAGGATACCAACGAGTCCCTTCAAATTATTGTATCGGAGACTGGATCTAAGTTGTGGGTCATTGAGCACCTTGCAAGTTTGTGTAACTATGAAAATTAGTTTTCCTTTTGATTTTTCCTCCTTTAGGTCCTCTCACGAAAATTATCTTGGAAATGCTTCTGTTTCTTTACCTGCAAGGGGGAAAGCATGCCTTGAGAAGAGCCGTGAACTATTGTTTCTACTGCTGAGAAACAGAAATTTTCATCTTACAAAATATTGTCTCTTCCCTTCTGCACACTTTATATAGATGCACATATAAGTTTTGACATACAGACACATTAACATTGATGAGAAATTAAAAATTATATTCTCTATAATCCCACTTAACCCATTCTCTCAAAACTTAATTGCAGATTACCTTACCCAGCTTTGCATTGCAAAAGTTACTTCTTTCTTTAGTATTTTATGATATGTTCATTTAAAATGTATAAGGAATATCCCATGTGAGGAACCCTGGGTACCTCATCATAATAATAAACAAAACATTTAAAATAACATGTTGAAAAGCTATTTCTTGGCTGAAACAAAGCCAGTGTTATTTTCTCGTTATCCATAAAGAGATTTTAATTTGTCAGTAAATCTAGCTGTCTTTAAAGAAAAGACAAATATTGCATATGTAGGAATAGCTGTGTTAAATCCAGGGTCTTTCTATATGAATTGGAGGCTAATGTGAGTGATTGTCCATAATAAGGCAACTACAGAAGAAATCTGGTACAGTAGAAGCCCAGTTCACTCATTAAACAAATAAATAAATAAATAAATTAGAGTAAAACACTAAAAATACCTATCTACTTTAAAATTTTATAAAAGATCTGCTGGATCATGGAAAAAGGAAAAGAGTTCCAGAAAAACATCTATTTCTGCTTTATTGACTATGCCAAAGCCTTTGTGTGGATCACAATAAACTGTGGAAAATTCTGAAAGAGATGGGAATACCAGACCACTTGACCTGCCTCTTGAGAAACCTATATGCAGGTCAGGAAGCAACAGTTAGAACTGGACATGGAACAAGAGACTGGTTCCAAATAGGAAAAGGAGTCCGTCAAGGCTGTATATTGTCACCCTGCTTATTTAACTTATATGCAGAGTACATCATGAGAAATGCTGAGCTGGAAGAAGCATAAGCTGGAATCAGGACTGCAGAGAGAAATATCAGTAACCTCAGATATTCAGATGACACCACCCTTATGGCAGAAAGTGAAGAGGAACTAAACAGCCTCTTGATGAAAGTGAAAGTGGAGAGTGAAAAAGTTGGTTGAAAGCTCAACATTCAGAAAACGAAGATCATGGCATCTGGTCCCATCACTTCATGGGAAATAGATGGGGAAACAGTGGAAACAGTGTCAGACTTTATTATTTTGGGCTCCAAAATCACTGCAGATGGTGACTGAAGCCATGAAATTAAAAGACGCTTACTCCTTGGAAGGAAAGTTATGACCAACCTAGACAGCATATTTAAAAGCAGAGACATTACATTGCCAACAAAGGTCCGTCTAGTCAAGGCTATGGTTTTTCCTGTGGTCATGTATGGATGTGAGAGTTGGACTGTGAAGAAAGCTGAGCGCCAAAGAATTGATGCTTTTGAACTGTGGTGTTGGAGAAGACTCTTGAGAGTCCCTTGGACTGCAAGGAGATCCAACCAGTCCATTCTAAAGGAGATCAGTCCTGGGTATTCTTTGGAAGGAATGATGCTAAAGCTGAAACTCCAATACTTTGGCCACCTCATGCGAAGAGTTGACTCACTGGAAAAGACTCTGATGCTGGGAGGGATTGGGGGCAGGAGGAGAAGAGGATGACAGAGGATGAGATAGCTGGATGGCATCACTGACTCGATGGACGTGAGTTTGGGTGAACTCCAGAAGTTGGTGATGGACAGGGAGGCGAGGCGTGCCCGACTCATGGGATTGCAAAGAGTCGGACACGACTGAGCGACTGAACTGAACTGAACTGAGCTGTGAGTGATTGTCCATAATAAGGCATGTAACATGGAGGTTTTAGGATATTTCTAGCTTCTTAAAGTCAAACAAGGTGCAGACCTCTCTAAAATGGACCAAATGAGGAAAGACTGACTCACATTTCAATGCCATTTCCAGTGACCTATACATACATACGTTCCCAAATACAGCACTGGTATATGAGAACACCCTGAGTAGTATCACAGTTCACTTTATCCAACTGAAGCTCAAAATCCTGAGGAAATAATAACTTTGATGTTTTTGAGACAATATTCTACTCAACACCCTTTGATTATCCAGAGGTTGATCTGAAAATCTTCTAATAGAGGAAGAAGTCATTATATAAAGAAAGCGATAGAGACTAGTTACAGTGGAATATCATCCTGGTATCATTTAGATCCTAGATTTATTCCAGAATTATTCTAGGGCCTCTTTCTTATCAGACTCCAGCACATGAACACTGCTCAGAGCTTCCCAAGTACAGAGTGGATAAGGCAGAAAGACAACTGAGGAATACAAAAGGGCATGCAGATCCTAAAAATAAAGTCACTCCACACTCCTGTAAAAGCCCTGTAAGCTGGAAGTCCCCAGCTTCCTAAAGTGGAACAAATCCACTGAGAACAGAGAAGACCAACAGAGAGAATTGACCCCTTACTCTTTTATCAAAGGATGGTGATGCTGGAGTTTGAGTTAGGTAAAACCTTTCGACACTGAGTAAATATGTATCTTTAGATCATGCCTTGGGCACAGCAAGATGTGGTAAAGAGTATCCAGCCTACAGCCACAGGCCCGCAATGGCACTTGGGTGTAGCTCAGGGAGGACCCAACTCACGGACTGAGGGAACTTCAAGCTTTCTCACTATGTCTATGACAAAACAATTCCCTTGAAAGCTCTTAAACCAGCCTGTTCTTTTCTAAAGTCCCTCTGGTGAGAAGATTAGCATCTAGTCTTTGATCATTGTTTCTGCCAGGTAAGACTCTTAGCGCTTGGGAAAAGCAGATCTCTTATTCAATTACAGCCAATGTGGGAATCAGATGCACCAGGAGCCTGGGCTATATTTTACTTTGGTCTGTTCCCAGCTTCTCAAAGTACAGCATGTGGAATTTCACATCAAAGAGCCAAGTGCTGAGGGAAAGAGATGCTTAGGCAAAGAGATCTCATATACAAGGGAAAAGATGGCCTTTGGGTTTTAGGTGCTGTGCCTTTAAAGTTGATCAGATGTAAAACTGAGTGATATGCCTAGATTCCCAAAGGAAAAGGACTTGGCTCTTTTTGTTACCGAGGGAATTAAGTGGACAGTTTCACTAAATCAAAGAAGGATGCTTACCCAGATTATGTTACAGGAGGAGACAAGATGGGTCATGGAGAGAACAGAGCAGAGTCCAAAGAGGCTGAGGATGCTGTAGGAGAAGGCACAGTAGGAAGGCTGGATGAAAGTGTGTCTGCAAGGAGAGCTCTGAGATCCCCTTGACCTTTAATGCACTTTAAAATGACTTGTCACAGCATTAGTGTGAACTGCTGTGAACACTGTGGATGGAGGGAATCACAGGAGAATTGAAAGAAAGACAGGCTGTTAGAGTAGAATTTCCTCTCTCCCCTTTCCCCAATTGTCCTCACACTCAAATGTCCAGATTCCAAGAGGGAGTTTAATTATCCTTTTCAAAAGAGCTGGGTAACACTCCAGATGCCACTAGAGGGCGCAGCCAGGACATCTGACAGCTGTCTCTATTCCTGGTGCTGAAGTCAGGCAGAATTGTGTCACTAAGGGTCGCAGACCTCTTTGAAGAAAGAAGATGAATCAGGAAACTTCATGGTACCTGCTGACTGACACAGACCCTGGGATCTACCTCTTCTATGAGCTGCAGAGACTAGGAGGGAGTAACTGTTGCTCAAAGAACTACTACTGAAGTCATTGCCAACTAAAGCAGCTGTTGTGAGCCTTTGATTCCCCATAGAGGGTATGTTCAGTGTTAAGGTATTTATATTTATTTATTGGAAAAGACTTTTGAGAGTCCCTTGGACTGCAAGGAGATCTAACCAGTCCATACTAAAGGAAATTAGTCTTGAATATTCATTGGAAGGACTGATGTTGAAGCTGAAGCTTGAATACTTTGGCCACTGGATGCAAAGAACTGACTCGCTGGAAAAGACCCTGATGCTGGGAAAGATTGAAGGTGGGAGGAGACGGGGACGACAGAGGATGAGATGGTTGGATGGCATCACCAACTCTATGGACATGAGTTTGAGTAAGCTCGGGAGTTGGTGATAGACAGGGAGGCTTGGAGCGCTGCAGTCCATGGAGTTGCAAAGAGTTGGACACGACTGAGCGACTGAACTGAACTGACTGGATAAGAGTCTAGGTCAATGCAACATATTTCTACATCTCTAGCTGCACTTTTGGCTGCTCTTCACTTTGTCCTCAGAGTTCAGAGCACATCAGACATTTTACGTTTATATGTTCTCTTTCTTCCAACTTCAGGGCTTCCCTGGTAGCTCAGACGGTAAAGAATCTGCCTGAGATGCAGGGGATTCAGGTTCAATTCCTGGGTTGGGAAGAGCTCCCAGAGAAGAAAATAGCAACCCACTCCAGTATTCTTGCCTGGATAATCCCCATGGACAGAGGAGCCTGGCAGGCTGCAGTCCATGGGGTCGCAAAGAGTTGCACACAACTCAGCGACCATCTAGACATTTCTTCCAACTTTAGGACCTTTGCAAAGGCTGCTTCTCCATCCTGGAATCCTTTCCACCCCCTCCCATTTGTGTAGCTAACTCTTAGTCATCCTCTGTGCTGTGCAAGTTGCTTCAGTCATGTCCGACTCTTTGTGACACCACAGACCATAGCCCACCAGGCTCCTCTGTCCATGAGATTCTCCAGGCAAGAATACTGGAGTGAGTTGCCATTTCCTACTCCAGGGATTTTCCCAACCCAGGAATCAAACCCTAGTCTCTTATGTCCCCTGCATCAGCAGGTGGATTCTTTACCACCAGTGCTACCTGGGAAGCCCTAGACCTCCTCTGCTGCTGCTGCTGCTAAGTCGCTTCAGTTGTGTCCGACTCTGTCGGACACACTCTGTCAGTCCACCAGACTTCCCCGCCTCTGGGATTCTCCAGGCAAGAACACTGGAGTGGGTTGCCATTTCCTTCTCCAATGCATGAAAGTGAAAAGTGAAAGTGAAGTTGCTCAGTCGTGTCCGGCTCTTAGCGACCCCATGGACTGCAGCCTACCAGGCTCCTCTGTCCATGGGATTTTCCAGGCAAGAGTACTGGAGTGGCACTCTAGCCCAATCTAAACTCCGTTTCTACAGGAATGGTTGATCCTCTCATAGTACCTTGTACTATTTATTCATAAAAGTAATACTATTATCTATATCCATACCTATATGCATACCTATCTATCTTCTTTCTCTCAACTGTCATCTCCATGAGGTTGGGATTGGTTATTCAATACCTTAGTCATTGTTAACTGCAGTTCATAAAATCCCAGGTTCCAAGTAGGTGCTCTACAATTATCAGCTGCATGAATAAATGCCTGTTTGAATGGAGTGCCTACCTACACATGATGCTATTCCTTCACAGATGAGCTTACCTCATAAGCAGATAAACAGCTCATTTTCTGACATAGATAAATGTGTTTGCATTGTAAGCCTTCACAGAGGCTTTGTGTAATTCTGTAAACATCTACAGTGATGCAAGGAAAAAGGTGATATTTTTCTAGGAAAATACAAGTGAGTGGATGCTACAGGTTATTATAATCAGTCAGGACTATCACATCAAAAATCTCCAAATAAATGTGAGTATTATTTAAGTCAAAGAGAAAAGCGAATAAGAGCAAAACACCTATATGAACATAACTGAATTTTAGAAGTTTTACAAATATCAGAAAAGCTTAATGAAACATGAGTGTGGTCTCTTGAATGGCAGGAAAGTGAGTGCCATCTTCTGGATTTTCTCTCTTGAATTTCCAGAAATTTGATGTTAAGACAGAAATGAAGGAAAATGCTAATGGGATGCTAAATGCGGAAGTTCCTTCACCAAGAGTCAGCCAAACTTTCTAGGGGCATTTTCTCTGCAGTATTTGAGTGGACACTTGAATTGACAAACAATAATTGCTTTGAAACAGGCAGTTAGGCATGTGTTAGGCTATTTCTTTACATAAATGTCCACTTGTTTGGAAAATGCAGTGGGTTTTTATAAATGTGACCCAATATAACCAGTTTCATGGATGTGTTTGCAAAGGTTCAAATTGAGCCACAAAATATTCATTAACAGTGCAAATTAAATTGTTATTAAAAATAGGAATCTTAAAGACATTTTTGGCTTTAGAGTTGACAGAGTATAAATACAGTATGACTTATGACACTTTTGCTTTTTGTCTGTGTCACTAAAATCCATGACTGTTAAGAGAATCACAAAATATCTGAAGTTGAAAGGGACCTTGAAAATCATTTCACGACTTCGGTAGCTGAGTCTCACAGAGTAACTCCCATAAAGTTCCCAAGGTGGTTAGGGGCAGAGTTAAAACTATAGGTAAGGTTTCCTAGTATTCAGTCCACTCTTCTTGAGTTCCAACGCTTCCTTTTATTGAGAGCTGATACCTTATGTCTTCTCAGAGTTTACTAAAACTGGAACCAGGGTGTCAACTGCAAAGTATGGAACTGGCTTATCTCTGCTCTTAATTTTGTGGAAGGAGATCTGCCATCATTTGCTAACCCTAAAACAAAGAGGCAGTAACCCAGTGCATCTCAACTACAGCTTGGGGTCTCCTGGATTGACTAAGTGCATGAACCTAGGCTCAGACCTTCTAAGACTTGAGTCTGAACAGTGACTGTTCTGAGAGGAGAGGGAATCAAAATGAGGAGACTGTTGTCATAGGTTTTCAGTTAAGCAAATGATAACATAGAGGGAATTATTCTTTAGTCTCTAAAAGAAACAGTGTGTTATATTTATTTTCCAGGGAAATTTTGTTAGTTCCTATTTTCAGAAGATTTTTTTTTAAAGTTAAGTTAAAGCAAAAGTTTGTCAGATTCTCTGTTCTATAAATCCATCAGCAAGCATTTGTTAAGTGACTATGATTTTTTAAACTTTCAAAAATTAACCTCAGGGAAGTCATTGTACTCACTCTAAATCCGTCTATGTCTGCTCATTCTAGATAACCAGCATCAGTACTTTATGCTCTCTCATAGATAAAGGTACTACTATTTTGGAGCCACCCTCCTGCTATGGAGCCTTGAAAGTCAGTGATTCTCAATACAGATTACTAAAGTAAAGCCAGGGAAATGTGAGCTGTAATTTACACTGAGAATCATAACAGAATTGACAGTGGGGGTATTGCAAGATGTACTGTATTAAAAAGCTTATTCCAAGTGTATCAGTGACTTGCTTCCAGTTAAAACAGCTATTTCATAGTTTGACATCATGTTAAAGGAAGGTGTGATATATATGGTTTTTCTCAAAGTAGAGGCTGATTTTAAATAGTCAAGAAATGCCTTTATAAGTGAAATCATCTTTTGCTAAGTAATTTTGATTCTTTATTTTTTTTTGAAATTTTTGTAAACTTTTAATTTAAAAAATTATATTGATCAACCATGCTAGAGGTCTCTCCATTATTTCTACAGAAAAAAATTGTATAGACATAATTATTCTATAGAATAATTAAGCTTTTATAATTAAGAATAAGCTTTTAAAAACTTAAATTCATCATGATTTCTTTATTTATTTTCATGGGCTTCTCTGGTGGCTCAGTGGTAAAGAATCTGACTGTAACGCAGGAGACTCAGGAGACGTATATTCAGTCTCTGTGTCGGGAAGATCCCCTGGAGAAGGAAATGGCAACCCACTCCAGTATTCTTGCCAGGAAAATCCAATGGACAGAGGAGCCTGGTGGGCTACAGTCCATGGGGTTATAAAGAGTCAGACACAACTGAGCACAAGCATTCATTTTCATACCTGTTTTTGGTTTGTAATTTAATATTGTTTTTTTTTTCTAATTTTATTTTATTTTTAAACTTTACATAATTGCATTAGTTTTGCCAAATATCAAAATGAATCCGCCATAGGTATACATGTGTTCCCCATCCTGAACCCTCCTCCCTCCTCCCTCACCATACCATCCCTCTGGGTCGTCCCAGTGCACTAGCCCCAAGCATCCAGTATCGTGCATCGAACCTGGACTGGCAACTCGTTTCTTACATGATATTTTACATGTTTCAATGCCATTCTCCCAAATCTTCCCACCCTCTGCCTCTCCCACAGAGTCCATAAGACTGTTCTATACATCAGTGTCTCTTTTGCTGTCTCGTCTCTGATGCTGGGAGGGATTGGGGGCAGGAGGAGAAGGGGACAACAGAGGATGAGATGGCTGGATGGCATCAGTGACTCAATGGACGTGAGTCTGGGTGAACTCCGGAAGTTGGTGATGGACCGGGAGGCCTGGCGTGCTGGGATTCATAGAGTCGAAAAGAGTCGGACACGACTGAGCGACTGAAATGAACTGAACTGAACTGATGCATGTGCATATGTGTACATATGAATGAAAGAGAGAGCAATAAAACAACATGTAATCAGATGGAACTGATTGGTGAATTTGGGTAAAGAGTATATGTAAGTTTCTTGCAACTTTCTATAAATTGGAAATTATAGCTAAATTTTAAAATTGCAAAAATAAATAAACACAAATACTATTTCTGGTGCAAATTCCAATTAAGATGGATCATGTTTGCAGTCCATCTACAGAATTGATTCTTTATATTCTTTATATTCTTATAACCCTTACCGAGTGGAGGATATCACGTGCCAAAATTGTAAACAGACTAGATGCTCCTGCCCAGTGAAACTTCGCCATGTGGACCCCAAAAGGCCCCACGTCAAGATTTGTGTGGGAGATGCAAAGGCAAACGCCTATCCTGTGATAGCACTTTCAGTTTCAAATATATCATTTAAGTGAATGGCGGGGGAAAAAAACCCAAGAAAACTGAGGTCCCACAAATCAATAAAGAATTGATTCTTTAGATGGACTGCAAGCATGATCCATCTTAATTGGAATTTGCACCAGAAATAGTATTTGTGTTTATTTATTTTTGTAATTTTAAAATTTAGCTATAATTTCCAATTTATAGAAAGTTGCAAGAAACTTACATATACTCTTTACCCAAATTCACCAATCAGTTCCATCTGATTACATGTTGTTTTATTGCTCTCTCTTTCATTCATATGTACACATATGCACATGCATCAGTTCAGTTCAGTTCATTTCAGTCGCTCAGTCGTGTCCGACTCTTTTCGACCCTATGAATCACAGCACGCCAGGCCTCCCGGTCCATCACCAACATCCGGAGTTCACCCAGACTCACGTCCATTGAGTCACTGATGCCATCCAGCCATCTCATCCTCTGTCGTCCCCTTCTCCTCCTGCCCCCAATCCCTCCCAGCATCAGAGTCTTTTCCAGTGAGTCAACTCTTCGCATGAGGTAGCCAAAGTACTGGAGTTTCAACTTTAGCATCAGTCCTTCCAAAGAAATCCCAGGGCTGATCTCCTTCAGAATGGACTGGTTGGATCTCCTTGCAGTCCAAGGGACTCTCAAGAGTCTTCTCCAACACCACAATTCAAAAGCATCAATTCTTCAGCACTTGCCTTCCTCACAGTCCAACTCTCACATCCATACATGACCACAGGAAAAACCATAGCCTTGACTAGACGAATCTTTGTTGGCAAAGTAATGTCTCTGCTTTTGAATATGCTATCTAGGTTGGTCATAACTTTCCTTCCAAGGAGTAAGCATCTTTTAATTTCATGGCTGCAGTCACCATCTGCAGTGACTTTGGAGCCCCCCAAAAATAAAGTCTGACACTGTTTCCGCTGTTTCCCCATCTATTTCCCATGAAGTGATGGGACCGGATGCCATGATCTTCATTTTCTGACGTTTATGTAAATTCAGGTGTTTGTATGTATGCATGTGCATGTATATTTGTGTGTGTGTCTGTGTGTTGGTGCCATTTGGAGATATCATGCCCATTTATTCTTAAAGAAGTTCTAAATTCCTAAGAAATATTACATTTGATATATGAGCACAATGCAGCTATAAAAATGGAGAAATTTAACCTTGATACTTTCTAATTTAATCTATTATTGTTATTTATTCACTAAATTGCGTCTGACTCTTTTGCGACCCCACTGACAGCAGCTGCCAGGCTCCTCTGTCCATGGGATTTCCCAGGCAAGAATACTGGAGTAGGTTTCTATTTTCTTCTCCAGGGGATCTTCCCAGCCCAGCGATCAAACTCCCATCTCCTGCATTGGCAGGCAGGTTCTTTACCATGGAGCCAATACTTTAATAATCTATAGACAATATCAAATTGTCCCAACAATACTTTTACACCTACTAAGTTTTCTGGCCCATTCCAATGCCATGCACTGCATTTGGTTGTTATGATCCTTCAATGACTTTTGTTCTGTTTCTCATCCTTTACATTTTTGTAAACTGTAAAGATTATAGGCTACTTAATCTGTAAAATGTTCCTCAGTTTGGATTTGTGTGCTGAAAATCACTGTATAATAAAGTTCTAGAGTTTTCAACTGACAAAGATGATAATGGGAAATTGTGTTCCCGAATTTCAGAGTGAAGGAAGCAATGCCTTGAGTAGCAGTGGTGGGAATAATATTACTGTATGATGCTAAATCATAGCCTTGTAAGTCATTTAGACGATTTAATATAATTTTACAGATAATTAATTTGCATTTTGAATAATTGTCTTACTATTTTTTATAATAAACTCATTTAATTTTGCCATTTTATGGCTCTTTCATTTCACATTTTGTTTAAATGAAGCTAATGTTTTTTAAAAAGCCTGGTGGATTAACTAATCAATCTGAGGCTGACATTCTTTTGTTTAAATCTGAAGGGTTTTTAAAGTAACACTTGCATAGTATTTATTTTCCCATCAAAAATTAGTATGGTTATGTGAGTAGACTGAACCCTGACAACCTTCCTGGGATGTAGACACCAATATCCCAATGACAGACGGGAGGGAACTAAGACCCACTGGCAAAGAAACTTCTGTTGAATCACATATCCAAGAAGCCACATTCAGGTTCCATGTCAAAATTCCCAGACTACTCTGTTGTTACCACCACCGTACTCTGTTTTGCTAATTTAACAGGAGAATGCATGGTGATTCAGCTCCTTGAGTGGGCATGAGCTAACTAACCCTGACCAGGTATAGTAAGATAGCATCCCTGACTCAACGGACATGAATCTGAGCAAGCTCCAGGAGACAGAGGACAGAGGAGCCTGGTGTGCTGCAACCCATGGGGTCGCAAAGCGTCAGACACAACTTAGTGACTGAACAACAACAACAAGTAGAGTTATCCTCATACTTCAACCCTGGATACAGAGCTTCAAGTGTAACTTGAATTATCATTTCCCCAAAGGATAGCATATCAGTGTTCATTGCACACCTGGTGCTCAGGTACACACACACTCAACTATAATACAAAAGGTGCTTCGTGGCCAAATAGCAATTAATTTCAAAGCCACAATCTCTTAACCTCAATTTTCTCATGATAAATTGATATGGATACCTTGCCCCAGCATTATTTTGAAAATTAGAGAAAATGTATGTGAATATCTCTTTTCAGTAAATGGTAGATGTTAATAATACTGGCTCTATGTTTTTAAAACTCATCAAGATGGTTATATGGATCCATGTGGTTCTTCTGTACAAAACAATTTAATTTTCAAAATTGCAACTCACGTAGGAAAAAACGCACATTTGAGGTATCTTGGCACAGTGGTAGAAGCAGGGGCTCTGGAGTCAGGCCACAGGCTCACACCCCAGCTCTTAAGGCAAATGCCCTCGTCTAGGGGAACTGCCTACATGGTGACATTCCAAGTCACTCTGGCAGCAGTGCACTGGTATCCTTTTGAAGTGGTAATACTGCAAACACAATACGATTTTCACCCATAATCCTAGTTTCAGAATGTGCAATTATGACTTTACAAAGAAACTTGATTTAAGCTACAGACTTAAACTTTCCTTTTCTTTCTCCTCTTTCCTTTCTTTTTTAATGATACAGTATAGGAAAATACCATCCATTGACCCAATCAGAGTGGTACTCTCTAAGCCATGACATTTTTGATGTGTTCTTTACAGAACATCCCATTAGACTTCCAGAGAAACCCTTACTTTCTATTATATCAATGACACCTTTGTTGGCCTGGAGCCATCATCAGCTCTCAAGCGCTGAACCATGAAGCAATATCTCTGTAACTGGGCCAAATAGGCCATGACCTGACAGGCTATAACGTGATCATTATCACCTATTAAATCTGAAATCTGCGCTTTGCATATTTTAAAACAACTACCCAGTTGTGCTGTGGAGGTACAACTGCCAAATGAATAATTAGATTTTTAGGAGACTGTAAAGAGTACCAAAATGCTTTCTACTGTGCCAAAAACAAAGTCAATTGATTTTATTTTCTCTCCTCCCCTGTTTTTATCCTCACTCTCTGGCAGTCAGACCAAAAATATTTTAATAACCAATAAATAGACCTCTGTTGCACCATTTAAGTGTATAAAGCCGAGTCTGGGTTTGTTTTGTGGGTGCCAAAGCATTCTGTGCTGTGAACTGTGGGCTGCTTACTTGTACAGTTACGCAGGACACTGTGGATGGTTGGCGCTTAATATTTGCTTTCTTTGGTTGATGTGATTACAAAGAGGGTTTTATAAAATGTAAAATGACTGAATGAGCCACTTAAATGTCAAAGCTCAGAAGAGACTTGCTTGTAGGGTTTAAAATTTAAATGGTTTTTTTTTTTTTTTTTTTCTCTGTTCACTGGAGATGTCTAAGTAACTCATTTTGTACAGCTTTAATGGTAGAGATGCAAGGGGCTTTAGAAGGATTTGGAATAGGATTGAAATATAACTATATAAAATATCCTATTAACTCTTGCCCCCTGTTTTACATTTTGAAGATTTTTAACTAAACTCTTGAAGTTCAGTACCTATGATGTCATTAAACATTTTTCACTTCAGTGGATTGTGACTCTGGAAAATTTGCAACTACTCTTTTCAGCAGGGGATTAAACTTTCAGGGAATAAATTAAATTGGGTTAAAGTGTCTAACAGTTTTCAGATGAGCGCTTTAGTCAAGTAGCACAGAATCATGTTAACTTTGAAATGAAACTCTAGCTAGGTAAATAACTTTGTCAAGAAGCTACCACTCAGGTGCTGTACTGCTCTAAGCCCACTTTATTAATATGGTTTGCGATCTTCAGAACAGGTGCAGAAAGGAATTTTAAATGCAATTAAAGCTGAGCTAGAGGGCCACACAACTACATTTTAATCAAAAGCTGAGTTCATGCCTGCTTTACATACAATATGTGCTAAGAAAGATCCCCTTTCCACAGTGAATCTGACTACATAAATACTCTTTTGAGAGAAGGCAAATGCACTTCAAGGAGAAATGCAAAGGAATAATGGTGTCACATTATAAGAAATGTTACACGCACCTAAAGAAATACTGTGCCAAGAATACATTAATATATTGTTAGGAGTTATGACTTTTTAAATAAACCCTAATCATCAAGCCAAAATGAATATGTATATATGTATGTGTATATAAGTACACACACACCAATATGGGGTTTTCTTTGTATCTGTACATATACATACATAGACACATGATCCAGTTTTTTTATCATTTAACATTTATTAGAGAAATCTAGACTCCATTACTCTAAAAGCCATTTATAACTAGACACAAATATTGTAAAATCTAAAATGTTTGTCCTTATTCTATTATATTCACAAGTGTTAGCATAAATAGGGCAAGAGATGGGAAATGACTATACTTGGAGCATGCATACATTCTCAGTCACTCAGTTGTGTCCAACTCTTTGCAAACGTATGGACTGTAGCCCTCCAGCCTCCTCTGCCCATGGGATTCTCCAGGCAAGAATACTGAAGTGGGTTGCCATTCCCTTCTGCAGGGGATCTTCCTGACCCAGGGATCAAATCCACATCGCTTATGTCTCCTCCACTGGCAGGCAGGTTCTTTACCACTAACATCACCCGGGAAGCCCTGAATATACCTGGAGGCATCCTTAATTTAAGAGAAAGGATATATCATCTCCAAGGTCATATTTTATCCTCCTTTGGGAACCTATGTATGGAAGATAAGTAGCGGGGGAGAGTTGTAGGAATAGGAACACATGAGGAGTAGAAAAGGCTACTTTTCCTATCATATTCAACTAATTACTCTGGCATGTTAAATGGGTAATACCTGCGAAACACTAGGATCAGTGTTGGGGCAACTGGCAGTGTCTAGGAGCCTTTGTGCTGTGCTAGTCAACTCTTTAGGTGCTGGACTTTACGGAGGGAAAGAAATTGTCCTGGGGGGAAGGGCCAGAGTGCCCAGCATAGCAGGCAGGGCCATGGGGAGACACTCCAATGGCTCAAGACAGTGCCCATTTACCAGTACTGCTGCTGCTGCTACTGCTGCTGCTGCTAAGTCACTTCAGTCATGTCCGACTCTGTGTGACCCCATAGACGGCAGCCCACCAGGCTCCCCCATCCCTGGGATTCTCCAGGCAAGAACACTGGAGTGGGTTGCCATTTCCTTCTCCAGTGCATGAAAGTAAAAAGTGAAAGTGAAGTTGCTCAGTCATGTCCGAGTCTTTGCGACCCCATGGACTGCAGCCCACCAGGCTCTTCTGTCCATGGGATCTTCCAGGCAAGAGTACTGGAGTGGGGTGCCATTGCCTTCTCCGATTTACCAGTACCAGAGTATTTAAATAGTTTAACACTAGAGCGTACTAGTTGAATATCCATCCTCCTTTTTCCATCAGTCACACTTTACCATTCATCAGCCTACAATCAAATACAAGTTATCCTGAACACCATGACAGTTAGAGGCAGATCCTCAGTATAGTCAAAATCCCCATAGATATCAACATATACACACTACTATATTAAAATAGATAACTAATAAGGACCTGTATATCACACTGTACACACAATATATAGTGCATGCAACTCTACTCAGCACTCTGTAATGGCTTATACGAGAAAAGAATCCAAAAAAGAGTGAATATTTGTATATCTTCTGTACAACTGAAACCAATACAACATTGTAAATCAACTATACTCCAATAATTTTTTTTTAAATCCCCATAGAACTTGTAGTAGGCCCTCCAAATTTGCAGTTCCTCGACATCCATGGATTCAACCATAGATGGAATGGTACTGTAGTATTTACTAGTGAAAACATTCTGTGTATATACAGATATGAAAAGTTCAACCCATGTTGTTCAAGGGTCAACTGTATGTCTCAATGCAGTGTGTGTATGCTCAGATGCCTCTGACTCTTTGTGACCCCATGGACTGTAGCCCTCCAGGCTTCTCTGTTGGTGGGATTTCCCAGGCAAAAACACTGGAGTGGGTTGCCATTTCCTTTTCCAGGGGATCTTCCCAACCCAGGGTTGAACTCGTGTCTCCTGCATTGATAGGCGGGTGCTTTACCTTGGCTACTGTGAGGAAAGTTTTAGAGAATGATCTGAGGTTAATACCGAAAGCAACCAGCGGTCTTCCTATCTACTTTTCCCCCTTTGTTGTCTTCACCACATGAACCCCCATCCGTGCTCAGCACCTCAATATGCATATGCTCAGCATCACCTCAATATGCATATGTCAATCACGTCATATGTGCCCAGCACTAAATATCTAAATATTCTAATCAGGATTTTAAGTCCTAGTAATGTTCTAATTTGGGGATATATATCCCTTCATCATTCACTTCAAATAACTATTCCCATATACTGCCCCACACTGGTAGTCTGTGTATTCTGATTACAAGTCTGCCTTTTTCCCAGTATGGACTGTTCTCCTAAAGACTCTTTCCTAATCTGTGTTACTATTTTTTTTTCCATGACTTCAAATCATAACTCTAAATAGCCTCCCCAAGTCACTTTATTTGGAATTAAAAAACAATAATTTTGGCATTTTTTGCCTTCTTATAAATAATTATAGCAGCCTGAAAAGAAACCTGTCCAAAAGTTAGAGAGCCACAAGTTTAAATTCTGGTTCTGCCATTGTGTGACCATGAACAAGATAGCTAACCTCTCTGGGCCTCAGATTGCTTGTCTGTAAGATTAGAGATGCTAATACTATAACCCATAGGGTGGATATGAGAAGTTAGTGAGATGTCTATGAAGTGTCTGGCACAGAGTAATTATTCGACCCAGAGCTACTACTATTTTAGGGTCTTTTAGGTTTTAGTTTAATTTCTCATTTCTGCTTTTCCTTTTTCCCTCTTTCTGCTGCAGTCTTACTAAGGGTGGACTACTCATTTAATTCTTTGTATCTTCCCAACAGACAGAGGGAAGAATTCTTTATTCAGTGGACACTCTACCAATATTGACAGACTTTTCAGAGAAGTTTGAACTGCTCATTTGTCTGAGCAGTTGATTTACTTTGCTATCTTAGTGTCATGAAAATGTAGCAATATGAAATCTGGCAAGATTACGATAGCTGCTGACATAAAGATTTATTATCTAGATGAGATATTTAATGTATGCTTAATTCAGGAAAACAGCCTTGTAAAATGTTGGATATTTTGCTGAAAAATAAAAAGAAGAGAGAGAACTGATCCTGAAATTAAGCATACTGGATACAAAATTGATTTAGGGACACATACTTAATTGTGTTCACTGTCAATCTAAACATAAAGATCCTTGAATCTAGAGCTTAGGCAATACCAGCGTTGTGGATACGCTGGCACACATTCAGTAAATCAAACCGGACCTCTCATCTCTCTTTTGACAAAGGACAACCTTGAGCTTTCAGAAAAATAAAATAAACAAACAAAACACCCAAACAGACAATATGATCAAGTAGACTTTCAGGTTGTGAAATAAGAAAATGAATGCCAGATAATATAAACATAACTGTCTCAGGACTTGATGGCCCTCAGATGAGTATACCTGATCCAACCCCTCTCTGCTGGAATTCACTTTCTATACTGCAAACATATTCTGTTCAGTTTAGTTCAGCTCAGTCACTCAGTCATGTCCAACTCTTTGTGACCCCATAGACTGCAGCACACCAGGCCTCACTGTCTATCACCAACTCCCAGAGTTTACCCAAACTCGAGTCCATTGAGTTGGTGATGCCATCCAACCATCTCATACTCTGTCGTCCCCTTCTCCTCCTGCCCTCAATCTTTCCCAGCATCAGGGTCTTTTCAAATGAGTCAGCTCTTCACATCAGGTGGCCAAAGTATTGGAGTTTCAGCCTCAGCATCAGTCCTTCCAATGAACACCCAGGACTGATCTCCTTTAGGATGGACTGGTTGGATCTCCATTCTTCCCAAAACATGCTTTCAACATGCCAATTACATATTCAAGAAAGTCAGTGGTTTGACTCTGTAAGATCAGTCTCTGTAAGATATTACTTAGCCTTAGAACTTCAAGTTCTTCAAGGATCAGCCTCCTTTCCATCTACCTATATGTGTGCCCGATTATCATTAAAACATATTCCAGGACTTCCCTGGTGTCACAGTGGATAATAATCTACCTACCAATGCAGGGGACACGAGTCTGATCCCTGGTCCAGGAAGATCCCACAGGCTGAGGAGCAACTAAGCCCATGACCCACAACTACTGAGCCCACACCCTAGAGCCCGTGCTCCATCACAAGAGAAGAAGCCACTGCAATGAGAAGCCCAAGCACTGCAACTCGAGAGTAGCTCACCTCAACTAGAGAAAGCCTGTGTACAGCAATGAAGAGTCAGCACAGCCAAAAATAAACTTAATTATCCATTTAACCAATTAAAAAAAAAAGAAATGTTATCTGATAATTAAGCAAAAAAAAAAAAGAAAAATCCTGGTCCTTTCCAGGACCAGGAATCATTCTCAGCTCCTTCTAGAGTTCAAGTCTTTGTTCATTCTGCAGCAGCTGCATCCCCCTTCATGTGCATCCCACACATGCATATACACACATACACACATGTACACACATCCATGCACCCTCTCATGCCCATACACAATACCCCTTTTCCTACATGAAGAGTACAGCATGCATACTCTTCAGGTCCAGAGTTCATCTAGCTCCCTGTCATGAATCATGCCAGACCATGATTATCGCTCTTTCTGAACATACCAAGGCCTCACTGACACTTAACTTGACACTTGGTAACATGACTGAACCATATGAAGTGGGTCTGTCCTATGTCCCCAACCAGATTTGGAATGTCTAAAGGGAAAAGTTACTGCCTTCATGTCAATTGCCTGTCTCCGTGTCAGGTTTATAGGAAGAATACAGTAAATCCTTTGACAGAAAATCATACTATTTTGATTATAAGTAAATATATTTGACCCACTGCTGGACTGGCCATACAACAATATTTGACTGGCTTCAAAGTGAAAACAGAGAAAAGGCAAAGAAAACCAAATATACAAACATCTAGAAGGCTAGTGGAGTCAATAAATAGGTATGTCAATAAAGATTTTGTTTTCAATTCCAGGAGTATTGAATATTGAGGTCACTTGTGTGCAGTCATGATTTGGAAATTATTCATTCTTCAGTTTTCCTTTTACTAGAAACACTCCTGGGATATGACTTGAAAGTTATTTTGCTTTATCTAAATTTAAAACGGCTGAATATGAGGGGTGGGAAGCAGCAGGATATAGGAAGTAAAATTTATTTTCCATGAAATATAGTATCCTTGCATTATCACAAAATCATGTTTGACATGCTCCATTCAATAAACATGTGGGCAAATGCGCAAAGATTTAAGTGTTTGGCAATTGATCATACTTGACCTTCGATGTCACTTAATTAACAAGTTTCCCCTTGAGCCTATTTTACTAAAAAAATAAAAATAAAAAACTCAAGGTTTAATTCCCCAATCCTAGAGAAATATGTGTTTTTTTAAATGTAAAATACGAATCATAGAAGAAAGAGAATGAACCTCCCACATTAGTAAAACTCTACCCTCCCACCACCACCTTACAAGGAAACTTGATTAACAGATAAAAATTCACCTCAAGATAGGCAAGGAGGCCCATTTGCCCCAGCTGCCTGGAGATATTTTAACAGCAGGCACTTTGAGCTTTTAATGAAAATCAAGTTGAACAGTGTGGTATCAGGAAGCTGCCCAACCTGCCTGCCTGCCAGAATGAACTGCTCAACTGGCAGCACCCTCCTCTTCTAATCAAGATCTCCAACACCCCCACGAAGTCTCGGAATTGTTCTTAAAACCAATGCTGATCCTTAAGAGGAAGGCTTTAAAAACATCAATACAGTCACTGCCTAATTATTCAATTCTGTTTATAGGGTAAAGGAGATTCTTTTCTGACCCCCGTGGTGATTAATTTATGCCCTGAAGCATAAGATTTGATTATCCCTCTCTTAGCATGGATAATGTGTGAGCCTTATTACTGGTCATAAAATTATTCAGCCAACATAGTCAGTTCAATGGCTTCCCGAGGCAGTAAGTTCAACTGTTTGGCAGCCTGCTGGTAAAGATATATAGCATGACATTAGCTCAATATTTACCTGCTATGCGTTTTCTCAGTACATGTTTGATATTTCTAAATTCCTAGAAAGTGATTGAACCTAGTAAACAAAAGGAATAGAAAAATAATTTGTCTATAAAAGACATAAAGACTGATATTCACCAGTGTGCTTACAAAATGTGATGTTTTAATTGAAGTGAATGTTCTGATTCAGTCAGAAATCTTTGGGGCTTTCCACTCTTGTTTAAAATCTTTATAAAACACATTAGTTCATGTTTCTGGCTCAGTAAGTACAGTATAGTTTGCTGAGTATAATTCATATGTCTCTGATAACTGTACCCCCCAGAGTATCTTGAGATCTTCATACTGAACATTAATTATGATGCTCAGAAGGGTAGGTGGTGAAGAGGGAAGTGTCTAGGTTTGCAATGCTTAAATCATATAGCAAACCCTGGAAATATGTAGGCTGTTTGTGTTGGTTTTATTTCTTTATACTTCATTCCACAAAGTATTTGAAGCACCCAATACATCACATGACTCGTCTTTTAATGAAGGTATCTAGGCAAAGAAAAACTGTGGATAATGTGCAAGTGAACAAGAAAAAGGCAAGAAAGATACTTGCAAAGAGACCACCAAATGGTAGTCAACAGATATAACCTGGGCTATAAGATGTGGCCAAGACAGAGCAGAAACCAGGGTCAACTACAAAATTCACAGTGTTCAATAGATTAAAAAACAACTAACAGAAATCTCTTATTTTGGAGAAGCACAGTTTTTTCCCTTGATTATATATACTGATAATAATAATGTTACTATTATTTTATGAAAAAGTAACTTTACAAGGAATCTCATAAGATATCACTGGGCAACGTCCTGCTTCTCACATTTTAACGTGCATATGGCCCATCAGGGGCTCTGATTAAAAAGCAGATTCTGACTCAGAATGTCTATAGTTGGAGCCTGTAATTTTGAATTTCTAATAAGCTTTTAGGTAAGGCCAAGGACATCATGGACCATCAGGATACAGGGACTATCAAGGATATTAAGGCAATAAGTACCTCATCTGTGACAATTTTTCTGAAGAAACTAAGAATTCTTGATAGATTGATTTGGTTCTTTGTTACTATAGTGATTCAAAATGTGGGATCAATTCTCTGTAATGCATGCATGCTCACTCACCCAGTCGTATCCAACTCTTCACGACTGTAATCCACCAGGCTCCTCTGGTCCATGGAATTGTCCCAGCAAGAATACTAAGTGGGTTGCCATTTCCTACTTCAATCCTTTGTAATAGTGTTATAAATATTTTCAGTTTCAAATTAATTCTATGTACAATTTGCATATTCATATATATGAACACATATTAAATTATTTTAAGATTTATGTTTTCTATTCAAGCAAAGTTTCACCCATTGATCATCTTCAAAAGAAAAAAAAAAGCTTTTATCTGCAATATTGAAGCAATTACTCTAAACTATGTGAAAATAAAAAATAAGCAAATTTTTTAAGTTAATTGTTTCTATAAAAAATTTATTTCTTGTTTGAAGTGAATTATGAAACAGTAGAATTACAATGTTAAAGAAGCCTCCTCTTAGAAAGGAAGAAATTGAGACAGATCAAATGACTTTCTCACGGTCACATAGCTAACAAATCCCAGAGAGACTTTTGACTAAATCTCTCACATGTCACACTGTTTTACTATCATTGTGCAAATTGACCTATGAACCTCAACATCATTATGATTCCTTATAGTAGAAAAATAGAAAACATGGAAGAAGGGGCATATTTTATTCAATCATTGAATATGTCTTGAGAACCACTGACACAACAGTCATTGACTTGGGCCCAAAGGACACTGTGCAGTAGTGGATAGCATGGCCATCTCCTCGTGGAATACAGAGTTTAGTAGGTAAGCATGCATTCGTACTTATAATACAATCTGAGAAGGACTGCACTACACACATAAAAAGTGCTGCCCGGAATTAAAGCAGGTGATACTATACTTGAGATGGGTTTTGAAAGTTGGAAATATTTCAGATAAGTCGAAGAGAGAAACTGGGCTGGCCCAAAGCACAAGGGTGTGGAAAAGCATAACACATTAAGCATAACACACCAAATAATTTTAACTGTAAGAAGTACTGGATGGGGGAGTTTAGAGCTAGAGACAAAGAAATGAAATCAAAGATATGCGCAAGTTTCTAGTTTAAATAGTAATAGTCAATCGAACAAAGTCAATAAGTCATTAAAACTTCTTAACACCAATTTTTAGACAATTAAAAGCAGTCTGTCTAATGTAATCAACCTGCCCCCCAGGTGAGGCTTCTCCCTATCAAATGGGTAAAGGATCATACTGAGGAATAGTGCTGGCCTTCACAGTTGTCATGTCAGTCATTCAGGACCGGCAATAATTGGACCACTCTTGGAAAGGGGATGGCCATGTTACTGAACCCAGGAATAGCCTCTACTTCTTTGGCCATGGCCACTGTGTCCATGGGCCCACTGAGCAAGAATAAGCATGGCTGAGGAAAGAAGCAAACTGATGGTCCAGCAGGGTCATCTCATCCATATAATTATACAGAGCTGGTTCTCTGGTAGATGCCCTTCGCTGACCATTCACAGGGAACACAAATATCTTCACACTCTGACCATCCCAAGAAATTCAGTTCAGTTCAGTTCAGTCGCTCAGTCATGTCCGACTCTTTGCAGCCCCATGAGCTGCAGCACACCAGGCCTCCATGTCCATCACCCACTCCCAGAGTTTACCCAAACTCATGTGCATTGAGTCAGTGATGCCATCCAACCATCTCATCCTCTGTCATCCCCTTCTCCTCCTGCCCTCAATCTTTCCCAGCATCAGGGTATTTTCAAATGAGTCACCTCTTCGCATCAGGTGTCCAAAGTACTGGAGTTTCAGCTTCTATGTCAGTCCTTCCAATGAGATCATGAACTTATTCCCCCCATGAAGCCTTGATTATGCATTGGAGGAGGAGAGGTATCACAGTAGGAACATGTGTGGTAAAAGTCTGAAATACCTGCTGATGCCTTTTGGATCTGCTTACAAGCAAAAGATATTAAGTAGAGGTGGCAAGAATACACAGAAGAACTATACAAAAAAGATCTTCATGACCCAGATAACCACGATGGTGTGATCCTTGACCTAGAACCAGACATCCTGGAATGCGAAGTCAAGTGGGCCTTAGGAAGCATCACTATGAATTAAGTGGAGGTAATGGAATTCCAGTTGAGCTATTTCAAATCCTAAAAGATGATGCTGTGAAAGTGCTGCACTCAATATTGTCAGCAAATTTGGAAAACTCAGCAGTGGCCACAGGACTGGAAAAGGTTATTTTCATTCCAATCCCAAAGAAAGGCAATGTGAAAGGATGCTCAAACTACTGGACAATCGGCACTTATCTCACACGCTAGCAAAGGAATGTTCAAAATTCTCCAAGCCAGGCTTCAGTAATACGTGAACTGTGAACTTCCAGATGTTCAAGATGGATTTAGAAAAGTCAGAGGAACCAGAGATCAAATTACCAACATCTGCTGTATCACTGAAAAAGCAAAAGAGTTCCAGAAAAACATCTACTTCTGCTTTATTAATTATCCCAAAGCATTTGACTGTGTGAATCACAGCAAACTGTGGAAAATTCTTAAAGAGATGGGAATATCAGACCACCTGACCTGCCTCCTCAGGAATCTGTATGCAGGTCAGGAAGCAACAGTTAGAACTAGACATGGAACAACACCTTGCAAATCGGGAAAGGGGTACATCAAGGCTGTATAATGTCACCTTGCTTATTTAACTTATATGCAGAATACATTATGAGAAATGCTGGACTGGATGAAGCACAAGCTGGAATCAAGATTGCCAAGAGAAATATCAATAACCTCAGATATGCAGATGACACCACCCTTATGGCATAAAGCAAAGAAGAACTAAAGAGTCTCTTGATGAAAGTGAAAGAGGAGAGTGAAAGTGTTGACTTAAAACTCAATATTCAGAAAAGTAAGATCATTGCATCTGGTCCCATCACTTCATGGGACTTGAAGATGGGGAAGTCCCATGAAGATGGGGAAACAATGGAAACAGTGACAGGCTTTATTTTGGGGGGAGCTCCAAAATCACTGCAGATGGTGACTGTAGCCATGAAATTAAAAGATGCTTGCTCCTTGGAAGAAAAGTTATGACCAACCTAGACAACATATTAAAAAGCAGAGACATTACTTTGCCAACAGAGGTCCATTTAGTCAAAGCTATGGTTTTTCCAATAGTCATGTGTGGATGTGAGAGTTGGACTATAAAGAAAGCCGAAGAATTGATGCTTTTGAACTGTGGTGTTGGAGAGAAGAGTCTTGAGAGTCCCTTGGACTGCAAGGAGACCCAACCAGCCTATCCTAAAGGAAATCAGTCCTGAATGTTCATTGGAAGGACCGATGCTGAAACTGAAACTCTAATATTTGGCCACCTGATGCAAAGAACTGACTCATTGGAGAAGACCCTGATGCAAGATGGAAGGTGGGAGGAGAAGGGCATGACAGAGGATGAGATGGTTGGATGGCATCACTGACTCAATAGATATGAGTTTGAGTAAGCTCCGGGAGCTGTTTATGGACAGGGAAGCCTGGTGTGCTGCAGTCCATGGGGTCTCAAAGAGTCAGACATGACTGAGCGACTGAACTGAACTGAACTGAACTGAACACCTGATCTCAAACATATTATTCCACTAATAATAAATTGCTGCTGCGAATGCTAATGAAAACTAAGTTCATGATGGCAACCAAACCTCCGTGATCACTTGATTATCTGTGACCAGGCATTCCAATTCTACCCAGGCTTTCCAGGAACTGTTTTTCAAAAAGGTATCTGCAGCAATAGTCATAGCTTTGCTCTAAATCCCAGATATCATAACTATGATTCTCCTCCAGGGGTTTGTCAGTTTTACAAGTGCCTCTATTTCCAGATACAACAAATATTATTGGATCTGACGGGTCATTAGGCTGAAGCAGAAGAACAGCTTGAACAGCTGTGTTACTGGTTGAAGAGCATTTCTTGCTATGCTTTGAGTTACTCAATAAATATGGTGGAACAGCATGCTCAAATGTGGTATATGCTGCCTCCAAAATCCAAATTAACCAACCAAGCTTTGTGTGCATGAGTTCTAAGTCACTTCAGTTGTGTCTGACTCTTTGGACCATAGCCTGCCAGGCTGCTCTGGAGGTCTGTGGGATTCTCCAAGCAAGAATACTGGAATGGGTTGCCATGCCCTCCTCCAGGGGATCTTCCCAATACAGGGATCAAACCTGAGACTCTTATGTCTCCTGAATTGGCAGGCAATTTCTTTAACACCAGCAGCACCTGGGAAGTCCAACAAAACTTTGAGCCACCACAATCTTTGAGGAATAAATTAAGGCAGAGAGAAGGAGTGGTTGACACAACCCTAAGGCAGGACTATGAAGATGAACTGTTGATTCTGTTAAGTAAAAGCAAGCACACTGCTGGTGAACTTTGCAAATTATTATAGAGGCAAAAACATTTTCCAGATTAATAGCTTTGCACCAGGTCCAAGGGGCTGAGTTGATTTGTTTCAGTAAAAAAAAAAAAAAAAAAAATCCACACATCTGGAACTGCAGCTGCAATTGGAATCACTGCCTGATTATATTTGATAATCCACAGCAATTCTCTAAGAGACATCTATCTTCTTCAAAGTTCAACCAAGTGAATTCAATGAGGATATAATGGAAATCACTACCCTTGCATATTTCAAGTTTTGGATAGTGCCACTATTCTGCAGTTTTTCTAGGGCTGTAATTGTACTTTAGATTTGCCATCCCAGCAGAGACAGGAATGTCTGTCATGCAGCATTTTTTCAGGGAAGCCAAACCAAGTGTTTCCAATGAGAGTCAACAGCATGGCAGATTGGATCATAGGCATTGAAGGACTGCAAAAGCACAAAGAAAACAGTGAAGTAACATGGACAAAGAATTATAAAAAGCAGCTACCACCTCTAAGACTAGAGAAATAGAAGGCAGGGATGGTGGTTATCAGAACTTAGAAGCTGAGAGGAGGGACTGGGGACTCAGAGGGTGAATAGAGACACTACCATAAAGAAGCATGGGCACCCAAGGATTGATGCTTTCAAACTGTGGTGCTTGAGAGTCCCTTGGACAGCAAGGAAATCAAAGCATTCAATTCTAAAGGAAATCAACCTTGACTATTCATTGGAAGGACTGCTGCTGAAGCTGAAGCTCCAATAGTTTAGCCACCTGATGTGAAAACCCAACTCGTTGGAAAAGACCCTGATGCTGGGAAACACTGAGGGCAGGAGGATAATGGGACGACAGAGGATGAGATGGTTGGATGTCATAACTGACTCAGTGGCCATGAGTTTGAGCCACTCTGGGAGATGGTGAAGGATTGGGAAGCCTGACATGCTGTAATTCATGGGGTTGCAAAGAGTCAGATATGACTTGGTGATGGAACAACCCTAGCTGGTGCTGGTAGTTCTGAGAGGTAAAATGAGACTGGTTCTGTAATGGTCAAAAGAAGCTTCTATTCAACTTCTATTGCTAGGTATATGCTGACAAGCACAGCAAGCAGAATATTCTCCTCCTAATATCCAGTCTCCCCCATATACTCTTTGTTGACAAAACCCACCAAGAAGCCAACTGGTAAATAAGGGAACTCTGCAAAGCCCGAGTACAAATTAGAGTATGGAAGTGTAGCTTTACAGCTGAGGTGACAGTTGAATAACAAGTATGTATTTTATATGAAGAAAACAAAATCACAGAAAACTTACACGGAGTCAGGAACTAGGTTTTAGTTTCAGCCTCATCGCTAACAAACTAAAAGAATTTCACCAGGTAATTTCAACCTTCTGAGCATCCGTTTGACCTGAAAAAAATCATTGTAACAATACCACCAATACTTTCCTCCCAGGAGGGATAATGTAGGGGAAAGCACTTTGAATAAGTATAGAGTGCTATATAATCATAAGCCTGTCTCACTATTATTATCCATACTAAATGGAGCCAGGAAAATAATAGATGAATGAAACTCATAGATAATCTTAAAATCTTCTTTCAGATGGTTTTATATTCTCTCCCACCTAACCAGTCTTTACAGCGCACATGTAAAACAGCTCAGTAAGCTCCATGTCTAGCTTTCTATGGGGATGCTAACAAACAGTAATGTGAATTCAAAGACAGTACCAGGGGAGAATGATAGGATAAGAGGAGCTTAACTAATGCTTCAAATGAATGGCCTGTTCGAATAACTAAAACATAGATGTAAACTATTTCTGTACAACCTGCTCCTCTTGAAAGCTGAATCTGAAAACTTAACTGCCTTCAGAAATAATAGTAAAACACAAATAAGTAACTAGTAAGCCACCTTAAAGGAGTCCCCAGTGACTCAGAGGCAAAGAATCTTCCTGCAGTAAAAGAGCCACAGGAGACAAGAGTTTGATCCCTGGGTTGGGAAGATCCCCTGGAGGTGGGCATGGCAACCCACTCCAGTATTCTTGCCTGGAAAATCCCATGGACAGAGGAGCCTGATGGGATACAGTCTACCAGGTCACAAAGTGTTGGACACAACTGAAGTGACTTAGCACACATGCAAGCCAACTTAAATATCAAATTCAGAATAGAAATGGCTTTCTTTTTACACTGAGGTCATAACTAATTTGGGGGGGAAGGAAATTGTTAATAGGTAAATTGATGCATTTGATTCAACAACTTTGCATGTTAAGAAACCACAAAACTAAATAATGAGAACTATCGTGGTTGGAGATGTCTGAGACTTTTGGGTAATCATCCACAAGGTTCAGAGTTTTATTCCAGACATGATAGAATTAACAGACTTGACTGTAATTATTTTATAATTTTAGCTCTGCTAAATTAAAGGATCTCTCTAAAAGCATATGAGCACTTATTTACTCAGTAAATATTTACTATCCTCTTTATGAGAAATGCTAGGTTCTAGCATACAAAAATGAGAAAGAACTCGGATATCTACACAGATGATGACAACACAAAGAAGTGATGAAATGCAGTGGGTGAAAAATTAACTTTACCTGAAGGATCTAAGAAAGGATTCTTAAATGTGACATTTAAGCTGAATCTCCAAAATTTAATTCAAGTTTGCTATTTAGAAAGTAGTAAAAGGGGAGTAAAGAAAAAGGCAGCTGCATGGCAAAGGCAGAGAGTCATGAAAGGCATCAACATATCAGGGGGACAATAAGAAGTACTGTGCTCTGGGAATTTAAAATGCAAGGGTAGGAGTGGAGGGTACAGGCGGCCAAGGGAGATGAAACTGGAGAAAAAGTCAGGGCCAGTGAATGAAGGGATTTGTTACAATGCTAAGGACTTGGACTTCATTCTATGGGAAGCAGGGTCCCAATGCCATCTTTAACAAGGGAGTGAAATGATCTAAAATCTATTGATTTTCACATGATAGCTTTGGTACTAATATAGAATTTGAATTTTATGAGAGAGAAGCTGGGGTTAAGAAGAAATATTGCAGTTGTCTAGGAAACAGACAGTAAGGATTTATGTGCTAAAGTTGTAGAAACACAATAAAGGAGTCTGGTCTGAAGATATTCCTTATATACAGCAATAGGATATGCATCTGAATAAGAAGAAAGGCTGGAAGATAATTCAGAGGTTTTGATATTGGGAGATTAAGAGTTGAGAGAGTGGTGAAATATTCTATTCAAATAGATCAAGAGTCAGCAAACTTTTTTTGTGAAGAGCCAGGTAGCTTAAGCTATTTTAAGCCTTTGAGAACCAGACAGTCTCCTTTACAACCACTCATTCTGCTATTGTAGTGCAAAAGCAGCCATAGGCAATACATAAATAAGTGTGGCTAGACTCCAGTAAAAACATTTTATGGACATTGATACTTGAATTTCATCTAATTTTCACAGGTCATGAAATACTATTTTCATTTTCTTTTAAAAATGTAAAAACTCTTCTCACTTTTCAGAAAGGCCATACAACAATAAGCAGTAAGAAAGATTTGGCCCAAGGACCATAATCTGCCATCCTGTCTAATAGAGAAAGCAGGAGAAGGAACAGCATCTGAGTTAAGTTAAGGTACCGTGGGACATCCAGGTGAGGATGTGTGTTGAAGGCACATGATCAGGCCTGGACCTCAGAGAAGTACAGTGTCCAAAGTGCTCTAGAAACACTGTTCTTCATGGTCATAAAGAACTAAAACTATACGAGAAGGCAAATATAACAGAGAAATGAAAGACAATATCATATCCTAATGCTGCTTTTAAAGTACTTTTTAATTGCAGATAAGGCAATATTTGAGGATTTTATATTATCAAATGCAGACACTTATCTGTATAATAGGCAGTTAGAAACCAAGGCCAAAAGACTAAAGCTTTTATGACAGAACTTATAAAAGTAATGAAAGATGATAGAGCACAGGAACTGTCCAAGAAGCAAATAATGTTTCATCCTTTATGAGTGAAAGATAGAAATGAAGCTAGATTTAATTTTAGAAAAGGAATTTCATTTGTTACCTGTCAAATCCTGATGCAAAAGATAAATAGAAGTCATAGAAGTCTTCTTAGAGAATATGGAGCACCACTCCACAGCATTTTGCTTTTTAAGTAACATTCAAACCATTAAAAAACGATCCTAAATAGGAATAGTTTACAATTCAATTTGGTAAAGAAAGGATGACTGTGTCTCAGGCGCCTCACTGGAGAGGTTCTGGACATGTGTGCCCTGCCTCTCACAGGCAGAGTAATGAAAAGTAAATTTATCTTGAGGTTTTACCATTTATTTGGTTGAGGTGCATTATCTCTGGTCCACATTGGATTTTTAACAGATGAAATATTTCCTAAACCAAGTAATTTGATTCTGTGCAGATAGTAACCACAGGCAGTGTAATTAATTTCTTTTATATCTTCAACTCAGTAAGTAAGTAGATCTTCTCTTTCTATCCATAAGACAAGGCCGGACACAAATCACCATGAGGAGCAAGGTGCAATGTGAAGATTAAGAAATCTCCTATGATGCGACGGATCTGAGCTATGCATTGCCTCACAATAAAAGTGAAATGTTAAAAATCAATTTTTAATACCACGTCAATTTCCAATGCAAATAGAAGACATTTAGTTTGAGTTTTTTAAATTGTTTTTTCCCCAGTGTCAAAACCCTATCAAAAAATCCTTCGATGTAGTAACAAAATATTGTTGATATATTCTGTTGCAACTATCTTTCTTAAATATTACAAATTCTTACAACATTAAAACTAAGATGTTTTAGTGATAGTCCCTAGAACTATGGTTCACAAAACTATCGTAACTGTTAAAAATTACTTTTTTGCATGATAATTTCTGTCTAGTTAAATCCTTCTCAATTATTCTTCTACAGAATAATAATATTGTTGGTACTTCATAAGATAAAACACTGACACTAAAAATAAGGTTTTATTAGGTGAATTTCTACTGAATTTCTACAACGGGGAAATCAGGAATTAAAAAAACTGAGCAGCTATTCTAGTAAACAAGTATTAGTTTTAAAAATCTTAGAGTAAAAATCTATGTATGTTTCCTATCTGTAGCAATCATTAAGCATTTACCTAACCAATACGGGAGAAATTTGTGCTAAGAGGAAATAACTAAAACCACATAGAAACATATTTTCAAGTTTAAATTAGAAATCATGAGAAAACCCAGTCTTTTCTACAAGTATCTCAACAACTAAAAGTGAAAAAAGAAGCTACAATCAGGATTTGTTCTTCACATAATGGACCAAACAATTACTGTATCTGTTCTTACTCTCCAAATTTAATTATTTTAATCATTAAATTGACTGAATTAACACCTTTATCTTATTACCAGCAGGAACACAGCTTTAAAATATTTTCACTGGGCCAAGAATTTAAGCAGGACACTATTAGTACAATGAATAAACTTCTGAAAATAAATCTTTCTGGTGTGTATGATATAGTCAACATGAGCTTTGGAAACATTCTGTGCTGGATTCAACATCAGCATCTGTAGTTAGTTAACTATGTGTTCTTGGGCAAATTACATTAATCCAAGAGACTTTCAGGTCTAATTCCACCTAGTTTAACATCAGTCATCAGTGGAAACCTAAGCTTCCTAGGTCATTCATTATTACCTAGATCTATGGGTCTCAATTTATCAGATACATGGCTCTCTTTATATAACAATAGTTTAATCACTTTGTAATAAAACTCATCAATATTGTAACCTATTTTTCAAAAGATCAGTATCAGTCAGTTCAGTCGCTCAGTTGTGTCTGACTCTTTGCAACCCTATGGACTGAAGCACAACAGGCTTCCTTGTCCTTCACCATCTCCTGGAGCTTGCTCAAACTCATGTCCATTGAATTGGTGATGCCATCCAACCATCTCATCCTCTGTCATCCCCTTCTCCTCCTGCCTTCAATTTTTCCCAGCATCATGGTCTTTTCCAATGAGTCAGTTTTTCGCATCATTGGCCAAAATATTGGAGCTTCAGCTTCTGCATCAGTCATTCCAATGAAGGACTTCAATATTGTAACGTATTTTTCAAAAAATCAGTATAGTGTCCCATAAGATACATTTCAATATGTAAATGTATGAATACTGCTACTCCACAAGACATGATATCAGATACTTAAACTTGCATAAAGCCATCAATAAGATAATTTAAATGAGGACAGATACAGATGTGAGGTACTGGCTACTTAAATACCGTAGGTGACACTGCCATCACGACTTGATTTGCCAAATGTGAGCATCTATTAGCACAGTTCAGTACACAACAAGTACCGTGTTTCCTTCAGTATACACAACACTTGCGTTCCTAGAAAACTTATTGTGGATATAACTATGCACAAATGATTTGTGTTTATATATATCATTGTAAACAGATTTTTCACCTCTTTGACTCTACAGGAGGATGTTCACAGTTCATGTAAAATGTGGGTGGGGAAAACGTGTAATTATGCAGAACTCATTCACTCTGGCAAGATACCTCACATCCCTGGTTCCACTCACCTTCTAATGAGTTCCTTTACTCATTAGTAAAGGAATTTCTACTTTTGCTTCTTGCACCACTCTCTCCCCATCAGTTCATCACATAACAGTGAGAGTCATTCTTTAAAAATGGTTTATCAGACTTTGTCACTTGGACTAAACCCATCAGTGATTTCTTGTCATACTTAGAATGCAATACAAACTCTTTTGCACAATCTTCAGGTTCAGAATGATCCTTTCTGTAGCCCACTTCTGTGATCTCATTTACCAGTATCCCTCTGGTTTCATGCTCCAGACACATTGGCTGTCTTGATGGTCCTAAAACTCATCAACATTATCCCATACTTGGGAGTTTGTATTTGCTGTTCTCCCCCTGGGAAGTATGCTCACCTGAGCCTTTCTCTGGCTCCTGTACCCTGTTTGACAGCTTCACCTGGATGGTGGATTTCCCAAAATGAAGATGGGCTCAGTTGCTCCTCAAATCATCATCCTCTCTATCTTACCAAATGGCACATCCAGTTACTCAGGCTAAAACCTTTGATAATTTTCCCCTCATCCAAATGTGTTTGTCCACCTAATCAGTGAGTCAGTCCTTTCCTCTGTAACTCTAAAACATATCCCATATTTGTCATAACAACCGCTACTATTTCTGTTTGAAAGTGAAAAGTGAAAGTGAAAGTCACTAAGTCATGTCTGACTTTTTGTGACCCCATGGACTATACAGTCCATGGAAGTCTCCAGGCCAGGCCAGAATACTGGAGTGGATAGCCTTTCCCTTCTCCAGGGGATCTTCCCAACCCAGGGATCAAACCCAGGTCTCCCGCATTGCAGGCGGATTCTTTACCAGCTGAGCTGCAAGAGAAGACCAAAAATACTGGAGTGGGTAGTCTATCCCTTCTCCAGTGGATGTTCCAGACCCAGGGATTGAACCTCCTGCATTGCAGGAGGATTCTTTACTAACTGAGCTATGAGGGAAGCTATTTTACAGGCCATATAGTTGGTACATTGCTTCCATTCTTACCCTCTATAATCCTTTCTCCCCTCAGCAATCAGAGTCATCTTTAAATAGGATAAATCAGATCATGTCATTCCCCCATTTGTCAAAGATCCAATCACATCTTTCATATATAGAATAGAAACCAAACTCTGGCCACCATAGTCTATGAAGGCTTTGAAAATCTGGTCCCTCTGCTCATTGTTCACCTTTCTTCCACTCACTTTCTATATAACCAGTCTTCTTTCTGATAGAAGAACAAGCCATACTCATTCTCACCCTAAGACTTTTGCTGTATCCTGCATCTGTATGCTGGAAATTACTGTGACATATATTACACGGCTTCCTTCTTCCCCTGGGGCTTCTCTGTGGCTCGGTGGTAAAGCATCCACCTGCAACGCAGGAGATAGGGATTCGATCCCTGAGTTGGGAAAATTCCCCGGAGAAGAAAATGGCAACCCACTCCAGGATTCTTGCCTGGGAAATCCCATGGACAGAGGAGCCTCATGTGCTACAATCCATGGGGTCGCAAAAGAACTGGACACAACTTAGTGATTAAGCAACAATAACAACTTCGTATCATTCAGGTGTAAGTTTAAAATATCACATACTCAGAAAAGTCTTTCCTCATCTACCATGGCTACAGAAATCCCCATTTAATCCCTCTCACCATACCTTCTTTTCTTTGCATCTTAAAATTGATTAGTATTTTTTTGTTTACTTCATCATTTATTAATGCCTATCCCTTGAATGTAAGATCCATGGAAGCAGAACTTTGATTAAATTCACTATAACTCTGTTCTCAACATCTAAGTAGTCATTACTCAGAATGAACACTGAAAAAATAAATGAATGAGTGGTTCAGTATTCTAACAAGATCTTTCTGGAGAAAATTCTTTAACTTTACTGTTTTCAATCTAGAGTATGTGCATCACCAGGAAACATGAGACAGTTTGCTCAAACTCCACGAAAAATATGGCGTATCTTCCTAAAACATCAGATTTACATGAAAGTACTTAAAACAGTGTATTTATATAAAAAGATAAAGTATATAATGAATTAGAATATAATATTTACATGGACTTTTAATACAAAATAAAGTTCTGTGAAACTTCATAATTTTAGCAGTTGCTTCAGACTCTGCCTCCAAATCTCCCAGTATAAAGTGTCATTCTTCTGTTCTAAGGAGTTGTTGTTGTTGTTATTTAGTCGCTAAATCACGTCCGACTCTTTTGCGACCCCATGGACTGTAGCCCACCAGGCTCTCTGTCCTTGGGATTTTCCAGGCAAGAATACTGGAGTAGCCATTTCCTCCTCCAGGGGATCTGCCCAATCCAAGGATGGAACCTGCTCCTCCTGCATTACAGGCAGATTCTTTACCACTGAGCCATCAAGGAAGCCAAGGAATTACTTTATGAACTTTAAGTATGGTCAACCATTGGGAAGCCCATGTTTAATGTTATATTTAAAAATAATACCATAGAAATGAGCAAAGTTTCCTATTTGTTGTGTAATTTTGAATATTCTGAATCAAAACATTTGTAAAAAAATTTTTTTAATAGAAAAGCTTGGAGCGCTGCTAGTTCCTGTTAGTGGCAGTAAACTTTAACTACGGCACCAAATACTTCGTGTATTAGAGGTCAAGGTGGAAGACCAGGGCCAAGACACATCCAAAATTCCTCAACAAGGAAAGGCAAAATAGTCTCATATCTACCTCACCTTCAGGAAACTAACAAGTAGTGGTGATAGAAATAGCCAAGCAATAAAGTCCGATGATGATAATCTGCTAAGAAAGGGATAAAAAGATGTTTGACAGGCATTTAGGTCAGCAGTAAATTGTGACTTCCACTAAAGTACTGATGAAATCTGGGAGGAAAATATAATAATGATCATCCCAGTAAACAAATTACATTCTGTATAACAGTGGATGTAACAGCAAGACCTGCCTGGCATTGAAAACTGTCAATAACTAACTGTGTGACTTTGACCAAATTACTAGTCTTGTCTGTGATTTAAACATAATAATACCTAACTCTTAAGCAGCTTGGGAAGATTACCATATATATCGCAGACCTAGCATCCACCAAGCCCTTAAATTATAGCTATTTTTGTTATGGAATAATGTACCTATCATTACAAAAATTAAAAGTACCCTATTTTAATTCCAGATTTAATATGAAAGGAAGTTTGGTTTATATTAGCAATGAATATTTCATGTTTTTTTTTCTAAAGAAAATGTTTTAATAAAAGTTGATACCCTAGTTCTGCCAGACATCTAAAATTATAGCCAATGCTTTTATAAGTCTATATCATCTAATATTTGGGTCTAAAGTAATAATGTATTCAGAGGTTCTTTTGGCTAGATAGACTGAATAATCAAAATAATTTCAAATCCTATTCTGAAGCATTTGCTTTCAACCCAATTTAGCACTTTTTAAAAATCAAAGGTTCGATGCAGGATACAGGAAGCTTGGGGCTGGTGTACTGGGAAGACCCAGAGGGATGGTATCGGGAGGGAGTTGGGAGGGGGGTTCAGGACTGGGAACACGTGTACACCCATGGCAGATTCATGTTGATGTATGGCAAAACCAGTACAATATTGTTAAGTAATTAGCCTCTAATTAAAATAAATAAATTTAAATTTAAAATAAATAAATAAATCAAATTCTCATTTTCTTCAACTTTTTTTCATGTGGACATCTATAAGACGTTAGCAAGCTACCTGAAGGCAGAGGTATTTTGCATGACCACTTTACATGAATTTCTAGTCATATAGTGGAGAAGGAAGTGATATGAATGTTTAAAATTGTCTGGCATTTGTTAATGATAGTATTATTAATTCTTCCACTCACTTGCTGCAAGACTATATAGTAATCAATTGAATTATGAATCAAATATCACTCTATGAAGACAACAGGTAAGTGTTATGATAATCTGTACAAGCAGAAATGAAATGTCCAGGATTCAAAGTTGTATGGTTTCTCCCGTCTAATATGATGCTAGGGCAAGGTAAAGATTAAAAGTTTAAAAGAGTTTTCCTCCACCAAATGGACAGGTTGAGAAATGTAACCATCATGCCAGAAAAATGTCATTCCAGTAGTTCCGCCAGGACAACCTGCTGTCTTTTCTGTTGGGACACAGAAAGCAAATTTTCCCAAAGAAAGCTGTAGTTCTTTGACGAGCACAAAAGACAATTCAACCTCTCCCCACACACACATAATGGTACCTGAAATGCAGAGACAGCCCTGTATCTGTGCTTGTGAGAGAGAGGAGCCTAGGAAGTTTTCCAACATCACAAGCATGTTTGCAATATGCAGCTTGAGGTAATACCCACAGGAGTGCATCTGGTTTGCCTCAGAATGTTCCAAGAGTGACAGGTTATCATCAGCGCCCCCCCAACCCCCCATCAATCAGGGCAGACTCATGGTCTGCTTGGTTAACAAGACACTACTTTTTTTTTTTTTTTTTCAGAAAATCACTTTTGCAAAAGTAATCCTGACATGAACCTTCCATCACAGAGCACTGTTTTCCAAATACATGTATTTCCAATAACACATTGAATGAGTAACAAGGACCATGAGTGGAACGGGCACAGAATTTGTTATTCAAACCAGGAAACCTGAGAGCAAAAAATAAATAAATAAATAAACTATTAATAATTATGCCAAACAGAGGGAGAAATCACATAGGAGGAAAAAAGTTTAAGGCAAGCATATATTTGTGTATGGAAACCTGTAGAATGCAACTTGAACACTGTGGGGGGAAGAAAGATTTTATAGAACGGAGGAGGAGTGGTAAAATGATACAAGAGTTGAAGGAAATAAAATAGCAGAAAGAAAATTATTGATTGCCCTTTTTAGACCAACTGTAATATGTATAATTTAAACAACTGTAATATGTATAGCAGTGATAATATTTTAGACAACATTTTACAGATAAGGAAACCAAAACTGTAAAAGGGTTAAACCTCTTGCCAGAGACACACAGAGAAAAAAATGGAAATCTTGCCAATGATGCCAGCTCATTCAATCTGCTTCAAAGTTACTACAATTATATAAATGGCATTATGTTTCAATATTATAAATAGGAAACTGAGGCTCAGAGACAGCCCTGTTCAAGGATTCCTGTGTAACATAGAATCTGGATTCAAATTCAGACCTGCCTGACTCTTAAGTCAACATTCTTACTACCAAAATATTGATTGGACTTTGTTCAGAGACTGAGGTTTTGTTTGTTCATTTGTTTGGGGTTTGTCTTGGGTTTTCTGAGGGGAATGGGGTATGGATCTCTTCCCCTCTTCTTGTGTAGGCTTTGCTTACTCTAAACTTTCACTCTAAACTTTCCTCTCCTTATAACTCTCTTGCCTCTTTTTACTCTCTTCCTTAGACTTCCTTCTAAATATTTAATCAAGATATCAGAACCGGGCTTGTGAGAAACCTTAGCTTACTAATTAGGATCTTCTGTAATGTACCCCTCACATCACTTCCAGTCCGTGTGTCATCTAATATGTGTTTGTTTACATCCCCTTCTTTCTTATGAAATTCATTCAGTATGGGTCATTTTATCCTCCACATCAACTTATTCAGTGTCTCTTTCTGCCATACTTGTACTACTTTCAAACTGACCTGAGGTTGCCAGCACCCTTTTCTAAATAACATGAAAATCTATAAACTATATTGTATACAGGAAGTTGGAGGGAGGCAGGCTAATACAAACACTCTCTGACTATGAGCATACTGAAAGGAACTTCCCCACAGTATTATATGAGAAGGACTTCCCAGGTGGCGCTAGTAGTAAAGAATCTGCCTGCTAATGCAGGAGATGTAAGAGACTTGGGTTTGATCCCTGGGTTGGGAAGATCCCCCAGAGGAGTGCATGGCAACCAACTCCACTATTCATGCCTGGAGAATACCATGGACAGAGGAGCCTGGCAGACTGTGGCCCACAGGGTCTCAAAGAGACAGGCATGACTGAAGTGACTTAGCACATGCACAGATTATAGACAGAAGGCCAAGAAAACTAATGAAAGAAGAGTACAGCAAGGACGCTTATCAGTTCCTCTTGTGGTCTTGCTTAGGCAATCTTGTTCTGTGAACAAGAAACAAACTATGCTCTGATGCTAGTCATTGATGATTACGTTCATATAGACTGTATTTGAAAGTCAAACATTCCAAAGCAAGACTTTTCCCCATTCTGCCTACTTCTTCTCTCCACCCTTGTCATCTCATATATCCCCTAGTAAAAACCACTAAAATTGCTCTCTGGTGGTGTAATAGCTTGTCAGTGGTCTCCAGGCTTTCGCTCTTGCTCTTGTATGGTTAATTCTTCACCCAGCAGCCAGAGCATCTTTTAAATCCATTTATCAGATCATGTCACTCTCTTATGTATGCCCTCCAGTTATATCTCCCAGCACTTAGTACAAAAGCTGAACTCCTTATCTCACTTTCAAACCCCAACAGGACCTTGCAGGCCCTTCCTACCATCTTACAGTACTTTTCTTCAGGCCCACTTCAGCCTCCCCGACCTTCTTCCAAGACCTAGAATGGGCCAGGCTTGTTCCAGCCCCAGAGACTTTGTACACACTGCTTCCACTGACAGACACGGCACGAACCCAGATGGTAGCCTGGCTAGTGCCTCGTGTCACTCACACCTTGGCTTTGAAAGTCACCTCCTCCAAAAGACCTTCCTTAACCTAAAGGGCAGTCACTCCATTATTCCCTAGCATAGTGATCATCACACAGCACCCTAAGACTGTCTGAAAGTTTATTGATTTACTTGTTTTGTAGCTGTTTATTGTGTATCTTTTTCTTGGGGATGGTCTTGGTCACTGCCTCCTGTATAATGCCACAAACTTCTGTCCATAGTTCTTCAGGCACTCTATCAGATCTAATTCCTTGAATCTATTTGTCACTTCTACTGTATAATTTAAAGGGATATGATTTAGGTCATACCTGAATGGTCTAGTGGTTTCCCTACTTTCTTCAATTTAAGACTGAATTTGGCAATAAGGAGTTCATGATTTGAGCCACAGTCAGCTCCTGGTCTTATTTTTGCAGACTGCATAGAGCTTCTCCATTTTTGGCTGCAAACAATATAATCAATCTGATTTCAGTATTGACCTTCTGGTGATGTCCATATGTAGAATCTTCCCTTGTGTTGTTGGAAGAGGCTGCTTACTATGACCAGTGCATTCTCTTGGCAACATTCTATTAGCCATTGCCCTACTTCATTCTATATGCCAAAGCCAAATTTGCCTGTTCCTACAGGTATTTCTTGACTTTCTACTTTTGCATTCCAGTCCCCTGTAATGAAAAGGACATCTTTTTTGGGTGTGAGTTCTAGAAGTTCTTGTAGGTCTTTATAAAACTGTTCAACTTCAGCTTCTTCAGCATTACTGGTCAGGGCATAGACTTGGATTACTGTCTATGCCAGCAAATTTGGAAAACTCAGCAGTGGCCACAGGAATGGAAAAGGTCAGTTTTCATTCCAATCCCAAAGAAAGACAATGCCAAAGAACGCTCAAACTACTACACAATTGCAGTCATCTCACACGTTAGCAAACGAATGCTCAAAATTCTCCAAGCCAGGCTTCAATAGTACCTAAACAGTGAACTTCCAGATTTTCAAGCTGGATGAATACTAGATATACCAAGGGAACATTTCAGGCAAAGATGCGCTCAATGAACGACAGAAATGGTATGGACCTAACAGAAGAAGATATTAAGAAGAGGTGGCGAGAATACACAGAACTGTACAAAAAAGATCTTCACGACCCAGATAATCACAATGGTGTGATCATTCACCTAGAGCCACACATCCTGGGATATGAAGTCAAGTTGCCCTTAGAAAGCATCACTATAAACAAAGCTGGTGGAGGTGATGGAATTCCAGTTGAGCTATTTCAAATCCTAAAAGATGATGCTGTGAAAGTGCTGCACTCAAGATGCCAGCAAATTTGGAAAACTCAGCAGTGGCCACAGGACTGGAAAAGGTCAGTTTTCATTCCAATCCCAAAGAAAGGCAATGCCAAAGAATGCTCAAACTACCGCACAATTGCACTCATCTCACATGCTAGTAGAGTGATGCTTAAAATTCTCCAAGCCAGGCTTCAGAAATACGTGACCCATGAACTTCCAGATGTTCAAGCTGGTTTTAGAAAAGACAGAGGAACCAGAAATCAAATTGCCAATATCTGCTGGATCATTAAAAAAGCAAGAGAGTTCCAGAAAAACATCTATTTCTGCTTTATTGACTATGCCAAAGCCTTTGACTGTGTGGATCACAATAAACTGTGGAAAATTCTGAAAGAGATGGGAATACCAGACCATCTGACCCACCTCTTGAGAAATCTGTATGCAAGTCAGGAAGCAACAGTTAGAACTGGACATGGAACAACAGACTGGTTCCAAATAGGAAAAGGAGTATGTCAAGGCTGTATATTGTCACCCTACTTACTTAACTTGTATGCAGGGTACATCATGAAAAACCCTGGGCTGGATGAAGCACAAGCTAGAATCAAGAATGCCGGGAGAAATATCAATCACCTCAGATATGCAGATGACTCCACCCTTATGGCAGAAAGTGAAGAAGAACTAAAGAGCCTCTCGATGAAAGTGAAAGAGGACAATGAAAAAGTTGGCTTAAAGCTCAACATTCAGAAAACGAAGACTATGGCATCTGGTCCCATCACTTCATGGCAAATAGATGGGGAAACAGTGGCTGACTTTATTTTTCTGGGCTCCAAAATCACTGCAGATGGTGACTGCAGCCATGAAATTAGAAGATGCTTACTCCTTGGAAGGAAAGTTATGACCAACCTAGATAGCATATTAAAAAGCAGAGACATTACTTTGTCAACAAAGGTCCGTCTAGTTAAGGCTATGGTTTTTCCACTGGTCATGTATGGATGTGAGAGTTGGACTATAAAGAAAGCTGAGCACAGAAGAATTGATGCTTCTGAACTGTGGTGTTGGAGAAGACTCTTGAGAGTCCCTTGGACTGCAAGGAGATCCAACCAGTTCATCCTAAAGGAGATCAGTCCAGGGTGTTCATTGGAAGGACTGATGTTGAAGCTGAAATTCCAATACTTTGGCCACCTGATGCAAAGAACTGGCTCATTGGAGAAGACCCTGATGCTGGGAAAGATTGAGTGTGGGAGGAAAAGGGGAAGACAGAGGAGGAGATGGTTGGATGATGTCACCAACTCAATGGACATGAGTTTGAGTAAACTCCAGGAGTTGGTGATGAACTCCTGGTGTTTACCTCCTGGAGGCCTGGTGTGCTGCAGTCTATGGGGTCTCAAAGAGTCAGACACGACTGAGTGACAGAACTGAACTGACTGTGTATCTCCCTCACTGACAATGTAAACTCCATCAGATTAGAGAAGAGGCTCATCTTCCTCACCACTATATCTTCTGTGTCTAGAAGAACATCTGGTGCATAGCAGGACTCAGAAAGCATTAGTGAGCAAATAAATAAATTGCCCAGCCAATTTTTTAATGAATTCTTGTTTTACCCTTATTTGATAATAACTGGATAATTTTTTTTAATTTTCACTTTTTAACTTAAAAACATATCTGCTAACAAAAATAGTTTCTTATAATTACACATGACTCCTTAAAACTATGTTTGCCAATGTTAACTGTATAAATACCTTGATTCTTTTTTTGTGGTGAGTGCATGATAAGTCGATTCAGCCATGTCCGACTCTTTGCAACCCTAAGGACTGTAGCCAACTGGGCTTCTCTGTCCATGGGATTCTCCAGGCAAGAATACTGGACTGGGGTGCCATTTCCTTATCCAGGGGGTCTTCTTTCCCCATGGATCGAACCCGGGTCTCCTGTAGCTCTGGCATTGCAGGTGGCTTGTTTACTGCTGAGCCACCATGAAGGTGACCTCAAATAGCTCCAGGAAAGAACTCAACAAAAGTACAAGCTCTTGCATGGATACATTATAAAAATCTAGTGAGGGTTTGACTCTACTTTTAGGAAGGCTTCCAAAATCACTGTCGCCATGAAATTAAAAGATGCTTACTCCTTGAAAGAAAAGTTATGACCAACCTAGATAGCATATTAAAAAGCAGAGACATTACTTTGCCAACAAAGGTCTGTCTAGTCAAGGCTATGGTTTTTCCTGTGGTCATGTATGGATGTGAGAGTTGGACTGTGAAGAAAGCTGAGCGCCAAAGAATTGATGCCTTTGAACTTTGGTGTTGGAGAAGACTCTTGAGAGTCCCTTGGACTGCAAGGAGATCCAACCAGTCCATTCTGAAGGAGATCAGCCCTGGGATTTCTTTGGAAGGAATGATGCTAAAGCTGAAACTCAATACTTTGGCCACCACATGCGAAGAGTTGACTCACTGGAAAAAGACTCTGATGCTGGGAGGGATTGGGGGCAGGAGGAGAAGGAGATGACAGAGGATGAGATGGCTGGATGGCATCACTGACTCGATGGACTTGAGTCTGAGTGAACTCCAGGAGTTGGTGATAGACAGGGAGGCCTGGCAGTGCTGCGATTCATGGGGTCGCAAAGAGTCGGACACAACTGAGTGACTGAACTGAACTGAACCCTTAATTGGGACTGTGACTAACCTTGGTTTAAGAGGCTTTCTTATAGATCAGTCAGTTCAGTCACTCAGTCGTATCTGACTCTTTTCGACCCCATGGACTGCAGATTGCCAGGCTTCCATGTCCATCACCAACTCCCGGAGCTTTCTCTAATTCATGTCTATTGAGTCAGTCATACCATCCAACCATCTCATCCTCTGTCATCCCCTTTTCCTCCTGCCTTCAGCCTTTCCCAGCATCAGGGTCTTTTCCAATGAGTCAGTTCTTCCCATCAGGTGGCCAAAGTATTGGAGCTTCAGCTTCAGCATCAGTCCTTCCAGTGAATATTCAGGACTGACTTCCTTTAGTGTTGACTGCTTTGATCTCCTTGCATTCTTATCAATAGCATGCTATCAAAGGACACAAAATCCTAAATCTAGAAGTCTGCAGCTTCTCCAGATAAACAACATCATACAATGTACAGTTAGTCTGAACTCTAGAGAGTTAAGACTTCGTTGGTGCACAGAACAGGTGGAATAACCTAGTTAAAAGCTTTCTTACTAATAAAACGTTTAATGTCAAAATTTTCACTGGAAAGTTAGTAAGCATTTTCCTTGAAGAGTATACCTATCTTCCAATAGGGTTGTCAAAACATGAGGGCTAAGTAAGCCAAATGTCACCCCAACCAATTAGAGTCACAGTTAAGTGACTCTCCTAATTGTTAACTAAAAAGAAATCTCTAAAGGAAAAGAGTAAGTCACTCCTTGAGGAGACCTTATTCAAATCTGGATGGATGGCAAAGGTGCAATACAAGAGCCTATGAGCAGAGACTCATGTAAGCTGAGCAAAGGTAATGGTTTCGAGGAAGTCAGTAAGCCAAGAGCAAGGGCACCACAGGTGAGTTCAAGCCCACACTGTCCTTGATCTCAGGGAACCTCAAAGGAAAGCATCAGGTTACTGATGTTGACAGAGCTGTCACAGACAGGGTGGTCAAAACATAAATACACAAGCTGAAATACCAAGAAGCAGAAATAACCAAGGTTATTTATTTCCCAAGTATGTAGTTCAAAATTCCAGCAAAAGCTTATGTAGAAGGTAAACTACACACAATTTCCACAATTAGAGCTTGCTTTGTTCAAATACGCTCCATAACATTTGATCATACTGATGTTCCTTGGCGTAACTGAAATTAGTTTTACCTTTGAAACTTCAATATACCTATCAGCATGTGATGAAAGGCTTGTTGATCTCTATAATTGCTTGCATTTGTTAGCATTCCTTGTCTTAGTCTGTGTTATATATAAAGACATGGAACACCACTTCTGGGCAACCACATTTACCACAAGTGAAAATATTAATCACAGGTATCTTCCAAATCAAAGCACCCAATGTGTGTAGCAATTGGTTTTAAGATATAAATAAGACAGAAACACCATGGCCAGAGAAGAATAAATAGCTCACCATATCCCCCTGTGCATAGTATGTATTTTCCATTTATTGAATAATAGACTCTCTCTTGCCTCCACTGCCTTCAAGTGAGGTTTCTAAGCAGAGAGAGCCTACTAAACAAGATAATCAGGTCTCAGGTTTAAAGCACAACCTATATCTTCACATTCTTCCAGCATACGTTAGCAAAGGACTCAGTAATAATTACCAACTTTGAAAAGCCTGCCATGGGGAAGTGAGTCTAAATTGCTTTATTAAAATAACCCAATCTTCTTTCTCAAAATATCCCCACTACTCTATTACAAGAGGAGAAAATCTGAAAAACATGGTGAAGAAAGAGAAGGAAATTCACAGTTATCTAGCCTTGTTATGCTCCGTTAGTAAGGTGACATTAAGTCCTGATTCGTCCAGCACAGTTCTATTTTCTGCCTTCTGTCCCTGTGCAATTACTAATCATAGTATTCCCTTTCATTCTCAAAAATGTTGTAATTTAGATAACAAGTTATATGGTTATCCTGTGTGTTCAGTAGTGAGCAGTATGCTCATCTTGGATCCACAGATCGACAGAAAGAGATTTTTCTCCCCATCCCTTCTTCACCATTCCACAGTTGCTAATCTGTATCAGCTGTATTATTGTGTTCCTTCTGAGTGAATTTGGCCACTCTGGAACTAGCAGAAAATGGGAGGGTGGGAATAAAGAGAAGTAGTCAGGATATTTATTCCCTGATCGCACTCCCTGCCTGGCTGTGGTCTAACTGGTATGGTCTCTCTACCAAAGGCCACAGCTCCAGAAGGGTCTCTCCCACAAGCACAGCACTATTTTTAGCATCTGAAAATCATTCACTCCAATTGCTTCTTCAGATCTAGCCCTAGTGGTATTTCTGTTCCTCACCCTACAGTGCTTCATAACCCCTTGTAGATGTTCTTTAACTTTGTCCATACCTTTGTAGGCTACCTTCTCCATTCAATTTCTCATTTGAGTGTTCCCTATGTTTCCCTCTGTCTATCTATGGCTGCAAAGATGGAGCCAAAGATGGACAGATATTCTTTACAGCCAAAGATGGAGAAGCTCTATACAGTCAGCAAAAACAAGACTGGGACCTGACTGTGGCTCAGATCATGAACTCCTTATTGCCAAATTCAGACTTAAATTGAAGAAAGTAGGGAAAACTACTAGACCATTCAGGCATGACCTAAATCAAATTGCTTAAGATAATACACTGGAAGTGACAAATAGATTCAGGAGATTAGATCTGATAGAGTGCCTAAAGAACTATGGATGGAGGTTTGTGACATTGCACAAGAGGCAGTGATCAAGATCATTCCCAAGAAAAAGAAATTCAAAAAGGCAAAATGGTTGTCTGAGGAGGCCTTACAAATAGCTAAGAAAAGAAGAGAAGCTAAAGGCAAAGGAGAAAAGGAAAGATATATTCATCTGAATGCAGAGTTCCAAAGAATAGCAAGGAGAGATAAGAAAGCCTTCCTCAGTGATCATTGCAAAGAAATAGAGGAAAATAATAGAATGGGAACGACTAGAGATCTATTCAAAAAAATTAGAGATACCAAGGGAACATTTCATGAAAAGATGGGCATAATAAAGGACAGAAATGGTATGGACCTAACAGAAGCAGAAGATATTAAGAAGGGGTGGTAAGAAAACACAGAACTACTGTACAAAAAATATCTTAATGACCCAGATAATCAAGATGGTGTCATTACTCACCTATAACCAGACATACTGGAATGCAAAGTCAAGTGGGCCTTAGAAAGCATCACTATGAACAAAGCTAGCAGAGGTGATAGAATTCCAGTTGAGCTATGTCAAATCCTAAAAGATAATGCTGTGAAAGTGCTGCACTCAGTATGCCAGCAAATTTGGAAAACTCAGCAGTGGCCAAGGGACTCAAAAATGTCAGTTTTCATTCCAATCCCAAAGAAAGGCAATGCCAAACAATGTTCAAACTATCGCACAATTGCACTCATCTCACATGCTAGCAAAAGAATGCTCAAAATTCTCCAAGCCAAACTTCAACAGTACATGAACCATGAACTTCCAGCTGTCCAAGCTGGATTTAGAAAAGCTAGAGGAACCAGAGATCAAATTGCCGACATCCATTGGATCACTGAAAAAGCAAGAAAGTTCCAGAAAAACATCTATCTCTCCTTTATTGACTATGCCAAAGGCTTTGACTATGTAGATTACAATAAACTGTGGAAAATTCTTAAAGAGATGGGAATACCAGACCCCCTTACCTGCCTTATGAGAAATCTGTATGCAGGTCAAGAAGCAACAACTGGAACTGGACATGGAACAACAGAATGGTTCCAAATTGAGAAAGGAATACGTCAAGGCTGCATATTATCACCCTGCTTTTTTAACATATATGCAGAGTACATCATGCAAAATGCCAAGCTAGATGAAGCACAAGCTGGAATCAAGATTGCTGGGATAGAGAACAAGATGGCAGAGGATTATGTGGATGTGGAGTACTACTCTCTCCATGAATACATCAGGAATACACCCTAAGATACAGAAGTGCCTGCAGAACACCAACAGAGAGCAGACAGGTACACCTGACCAATGGAAAAGAATATATAGAACCACACAAAACTTGGTAGGATGAAGGAAACAGGGGAAAAAACAGGAGTGTTAGTAGGACTGGACCTGTCCTCAGCAGGTGGGGGAAATGAAGCAGGGGTCCAATCCCCACATTAGGGAAACTGTCTGAGTCAGAGGAGAAGCATTTAAGGTTGAGAGTGAAACAGCTGATAAAATGGAATGAGAATCAAACAGTCCTTGCAGCAGCCATACATACCCCTGGTCTCCTGGAAGGCATGGCGGCTGGGAGCTGGAGTTTAGGGATTGTAGAGCAATCTCAGATCCAGGGCTGTTGTTGATGTGGAGAGTTGGATTGAGGGGTTGTGAGGAAGTAGATCGTGGCGGGAAATGCCAGTGGAGGAAAGCCAGACAGCCATGGAAGCAAGGCGATACTGCTGAGTCATGCACAGAGGGTGGAGCCATCACCATAGCCTCTCTCTCCCCACACGCCAGCATCAGCAGTTGAAAAATAGAGAGATTGGCCCATCAAAGGCCTGATGCACTGAACTACAGGGTAGGACCCCACCCAGGATGCCTCTTTAAGTGCCTGACACGCCCATCTACAGAGTAGGACCCCATCCAGGGGGGCCCCTCTATGTGCCTGATGTACCAAACAAAGAGAAGGACCCCAGGTAAGGGAGCCTTTAAGTGCCTGAACAGGTGGAGCTATGGAGAAAGACTGGCCAAAGAGGCCTTCTTATCGACACCTACAAGAGGCTCAAAAAAAGACTCTGACAGGACCATAACTCCTGCAGCAGAGGCAGTCTGTGTCTCTGCACAATTGGCACTGCCAGGGTCCCCACAAGCCAAGCAGCTGTGCCATCTTCACAATCAACTCTCACTGGGGCAGAGCTATCACAGGCAAAAAAGACTTGCATCTATGCTCCCAGGGTCACTTCAGGTGTGTCTAGCTCTTTGTGACCCTGTAGACTGTGGCCTACCAGGCTTCTCTGTCAGGGAATGGGTACTCCAGGCAAGAATACTGGAGTGTATTGGCCAATACTGGTTGCCATACCCTTCTAGAGCACGATATTTCCTGCTGCCCTAGCTGCCAACTCCCCTGAATACCTGGTGCAGCCAGAACCCCTGTGACCCAAGCAGCTGCACCAGCTCCACACCTGGCCCTCACAGGGGCAAACCCAAGTCCTCCAGGGAAGCCTCAGGAGCTAAACCCCAGTGGTCGACCTACATGTAGAGGTGGAAATAAAACCACAATTGAAATCCGGGGGCAGTGTGGCTAAGGAAGAAGACCCAAAATCCTCCCAACAGCTGTACAAGCTGCAGATTAAATCCACATGATCAACTAAGCAGACTCTGTATTGATGGACTATGTAAAAGGGCATTGAGAGCTCCCATAAAAGAAAACACTCTAGCTCTGATAGCTGTGGACACTGGAGGCAAGAACAGACAGAAGTGGGACCAGATTAGAATCTGAACTGCACCCACAGCAGGACCAGAGATCAGCACAGTGCTGGAGGGCTTTCTAGGGAAGTAAGGTAGACTGCAACTCCCAGCGAGGGAAAGGACTCTGACAGCAGTGACTCAAGAAAAACATTTATTATTCTTATGTTTTGACTTGTTCTGTAGATTCTTTTAGATTTTTTTGCTTCCCCACCACCACCCTGCTTTTCCCCTCTCTGTTGTAGGTGTTGATTTTATTGGCACTAAGAAATCCAGTTAAGCTTTCGAGCTTTTTTTTTTTTATTTTCATCAGTCACATTTTTGTCATAAACCTCTGCCTCTATGTTGGGCTTTTGTCATTCTGCAAAGTTTTCCTCTTTTTTTTCTTTTCTTTTTTTTGTTTTAATTTTTAAGTTTTAAATGTATTATTATTTTTTCTACATTTATTCCTTAGTTTGCTTTTCCTACTTTTCTTTTCCTCTTTCAGTTAATCTTTAATGTATATAAATCTTCTTTATCTACCTCTATTTAACTTTGCATATCCAAAGAGGCACAAAGAGCCCCCTACAGGATAAACCCAAGAAGAAACACACCAAGACACATACTAATCAAACTAACAAAGACTAAACATAAAGAAAGTATATTAAAAGCAGCAAGGGAGAAGCAACAAGTAACATAAAAGAGAAACCCCATACACTTAACAGCTGATCTTTCAGCAGAAACGCTGCAGGCCAGAAGGGAATGGCAGTTTATATTTAAAGTACTGAAAGGGAAAAATCTACAGCCAAGATTACTATACCCGGCAAGGATCTCATTCAAAATTGATGGAGAAATAAAAAGGTTTTCGGACAAGCAAAGATTAAAAGAATTCTGTACCAACAAACTAGCTTTACAACAAATGTTAAAGGGGCTTATTTAGTCAAGAAATACAAGAGAAGCAAAAAAATCTACAACATCAACCCCAAACAGTTAAGAAAATGGCAATAGGAACATATATATCAATAGTTTCTTTAAATGTAAATGAATTAAATGATCCAACCAAAAGACAGAGACTGGCTGAATAGATACAAAAACAAGACCCATATATATGCTGTCTACAAGAAACCCACTTCATACCTCAAGACACATATAGACTGAAAGTGAGAGAATGGAAAAACATATTCTCTGCAAATCAGAAGCAAAAGAAAGCTGGAGTAGCAATCCTCATATCAGACAAAATAGACATTAAAATAAAGACAATTACAAGAGATAAGGAAGGGCACTACATAATGATCAAGGGATCAATCAAAGAGAAAGACATAACAATTTTAAATATCTATGCACCCAACATAGGGGCACTTCAGTACATAAGACAAACACTAACAGACATAAAAGGAGAAATTGACAGGAACACAGTAATATAAGAGTCTTTAACACCCCACTTACACCAATGGACAGATCATCAAAACAAAAAATTAATAAGGAAACACAAGCCTTAAATGATATATTAGATGAGACTGATCTCATTGATATTGTCAGTCAGTCAGTTCAGTCGCTCAGTCAAGTCCGACTCTTTCCGACCCCATTAACCGCAGCATGCCAGGACTCCCTGTCCATTGCCAACTCCCAGAGTCCACCCAAACCCATGCCCATCGAGTTGGTGATGCCATCCAGCCATCTCATCCTCTGTCATCCCCTTCTCCTCCCACCCTCAATCTTTCCCAGAATCATGGTCTTTTCCAATGAGTCAGCTCTTCGCATCAGTTGGCCAAAGTATTGGAATTTCAGCTTCAACATCAGTCCTTCCAATGAACATACAAGACTGATCTCCTTTAGGATGGACTGGTTGGATCTCCTTGCAGTCCACGGGACTCTCAAGAGTCTTCTCCAACACCACAGTTCAAAAGCATCAATTCGGCTCTCAGCTTTCCTTATAGTCCAACTCTCACATCCATACATGACCACTGGAGAAACCATAGCCTTGACTAGACGGACCTTTGTTGACAAAGTAATGTCTCTGCTTTTTAATATGCTGTCTAGGTTGGTCATAAATTTCCTTCCAAGGAGTAAGCATCTTTTAATTTCATGGCTGCAGTCACCATCTGCAGTGATTTTGGAGCCCAGAAAAATAAAGTCAGCCACTGTTTCCACTGTTTCTCCATCTATTTCCCATGAAGTGATGGGACCAGATGCCATGATCCTAGTTTTCTGAATGTTGAGCTTTAAGCCAACTTTTTCACTCTCCTCTTTCACTTTCAAAAGAAGCTCTTTAGTTCTTCTTCACTTTCTTCCATAAGGATGGTGTCATCTGCATATCTGATGTTATTGATATTTCTCCTGGCAATCTTGATTCCAGCTTATGCTTCTTCCAGCCCAGTGTTTCTCATGATGTACTCTGCATATAAGTTAAATAAGTAGGGTGACAATATACAGCCTTGACATACTCCTTTTCCTATTTGGCACCAGTCTGTCGTTCTATGTCCAGTTCTAACTATTGCTTCCTGACCTGCAAATAGGTTTCTCAAGAGGCAGGTCAGGTGGTCTGGTATTCCCATCTCTTTCAGAATTAAAACTCTTCAAAAAATGGGCATAGAAGGAACCTACCTCAACATAGTAAAGGCCATATATGATAAGCCTACAGAAAATATTATTCTCAATGGTGAAAAACTGAAAGCATTCACCCTAAGATCAGGAACAAGAGAAGGTGTCCACTTTCACCACTATTATTCAACATAGGTCTGGAAGTCCTAGCTACAGCAGTCAGATAAGAAAAAGAAAGAAAGGGAATCCAGATCAGAAAAGAAGTAAATCTCTCACTGTTTTCAGATGACATGATACTATACATATCTAACCCTAAAGATAATATCAGAAAATTACTAGAGCTAATCAGTGAATTAAGCAAAGTTGCAGGATATGAAATCAATACACAGAAATAATTTGCATTTCTGTACACTAACAATGAAAAATCAGAAAGAGAAAGTAAGGAATCAATCGCATTCACCATTGCAACAAAAAAAATTAAATATCTAGGAATAAACATACCTAAGGAGACAAAAAACCTTACACATAAAATTATAAGACACTAATGAAAGAAATCAAAGATGGCATAAATAGAAGGAGAGATATTGCATGTTCCTGGGTACGAAGAATCAATATTGTGAAAATGACTATACTACCAAACACAGTCTACAGATTCGATCACTATCAAATTACCAATGGCATTTTTCATAGAATTAGAACAAAAACTTTCACAATTCATATGGAAACACAAAAGACCCCAAATAGTCAAAGCAGTCTTGAGAATGAAGAATGGAGCTAGAAGAATCAACCTTTCTGACTTCAGATTATACCACAAAGCTACAGTCATCAAGATAGTATGGTACTGACACAAACACAGAAATACAGACCAAGGAAACAAGATAGAAGGCCCAGAAATAAACCCATACACCTATGGTTACCTTATCTTTGACAAAGGAGGTAAAGATATGTAAAATGGGGCAAAAACAGTCTCTTCAATAAATGGTGCTGGGAAAACTGGACAGCTACATGTAAAAAATGAAATTAGAACACTTCCTAACACCATACACAAAGATAAACTCAAAATGGATTAAAGACCTAAATGTAAGACCAAAAACTTTAAAACTCTTAGAGGAAAACATAGACAGAACACTCAATGACATAAATCAAAGCAAGATCCTCTATGACCCACCTCCTAGAGTACTGGAAACAAAAACAAAAGTAAACAAGTGGGACCTGATTAAACTTAAAAGCTTTTGCACAGCAAAGGAAACTATAAGCAAGGTGAAAAGACAACCCTCAGAATGGGAAAAATCATAGCAAATGAAACAACTGACCAAGGATTAATTTCCAAAATATACAAGCAGCTCAATACCAGAAAATACAGAAATACAACACAACTCAATACCAGAAAAACAAACAACCTAATCAAAAAGTGGGAGAAAGACCTAAACTGACATTTCTCCAAAGAAGACATACAGATGAATCACAAACACATGAAAAGATGCTCAACATCATTCAGTATTAGAGAAATGCAATTAAAACTACAATGAGATATCACCTCACACCAGTCAGAATGGCCATCATCAAAAAGCCTACAAACAATAAATGCTGGAGAAAGTGTGAAGAAAAGGGAACACTCTTGCACTGTTGGTGGGAGTGTAAATTGATACAGCCACCATGGAAGACGGTATGGCGATTCCTTTAAAAACTAGGAATAAAACCACCATATGACCCAGAAATCCCCCTCCTAGGCATATACCCCGAGGAAACCAAAATTGAAAAAGATATATGTATCCCAATGTTCATTGCAGCACTATTTAAAATAGAACACGGAAGCAACCTAGATATACATCAACAGATGAATGGATAAAGAAGTTGTGGTACATATACACAATGGAATATTACTCAGCCATGAAAAGGAACACATTTGAGTCAGTTCTAATGAGGTGGATGAACCTAGAACATTATACAGAGTGAGTGAATCAGAAAGAGAAAGCTAAATACCATATTCTAATGCATATATATAGAATCTAGAAAAATTATACTGAAGAATTTATTTACAGGGCACCAATGGAGAAACAGACATAGAGAATAGACTTATGGACATGGGGAGAGGGGAGGAGAGGGTGAGATGTATGGAAAGGGTAATATGGAAACTTACATTACCATCTGTAAAATAGATAGCCATCGGGAATTTGCTGTGTGGCTCAGGAAACTCAAACAGGGGCTCTGTATCAATCTAGAGGGTTGGGATGGGGAGAATTTCAAAAGTGGGGGGATATAAGTGTGCCTATGGCTGATTCATGTTGATGTTTAACAGAAAACAGCAAAATTGTGTAAGGCAATTGTCCTTCAATAAAAAATAATTTAAAAAAAGAATCATCTGCCAACACAGAGGACAAAGGTTTGATCCCCAGTCTGGGCAGATTCCACATGCCGCAGGACAAGTAAGCCCGAAGGCCATGACCACTGAGCCTGCCCTCTAGACTGAGCCATAGTGCCACAACTACTGAAGCCTGCATACCCTAAAACCCATGCTCTGCAAGAAGAGAAACCACCACAATGAGAACCCCCAGTGCCACAGCTAGAAATTAGCCCCCACTCACTGCAACTAGAGAAAACCTATGTGCAGCAACAAAGACCCAGTGCAGTCAAGAATAAATAAATTAAAAAAAAAAAAACCTGAGAAGAGCAGAACTGAGAATACCATGGATATAAAATACCCCAGGTCTTTCAGAAACTAAAATATTCTTAGCTTGTATGCAAAACAAAAAAACAAGATAGCTGGGAGAAGTATCAATAACCTCAGATATGCAGATGGCATCACACTTGTGGCAGAAAGCAAAGAGGAACTGAAGAGCTTCTTGATGAAAGTGAAGGAGGAGAGTGAAAAAGTTGGCTTAAAATTCAACATTCAGAAAACGAAGATCATGGCATCCGGTCCCATCACTTTATGGCAAAGAGACGGGGAAACAGTGGAAACAGTGAGAGACTTTATTGTCTTGGGCTCCAAAATTACTGCAGATGGTGACTGCAGCCATGAAATTAAAAGATGCTTACTCCTACCGGCTTCCCTGGTAGCTTGGATGGTAAACCGTCTGCCTACAATGCAGGAGACCCAGGTTCAATCCCTGGGTCGTGAAGATCCCCTGGAGAAGGAAATGGCAACCCACTCCAGTATTCATGCCTGGAAAATCCCATGGATCGAGGAGCCTGGTGGGCTACAATCCATGGGGTCGCAAAGAGTAGGACATGATTGAGTGACTTCTCTTCACTTCACTTACTCCTTGGAAGAAAAGCTATGACCAACCTAGACGGCATATTAAAAAGCAGAGGCATTATTTTGCCAACAAAGTTCTGTCTAGTCAAAGCTATGGTTTTTCCAGTAGTCAATTATGGATGTGAGAGTTGGACTATAAAGAAAGCTGAACACAGAAGAATTGATGCTTTTGAACTGTGGTGCTGGAGAAGACTCTTGAGAGTCCCCTGAACTGCAAGGAGATCCAACCAGTCCATGCTAAAGGAAATCAGTCCTGAATATTCATTGGAGGGATTTGTGCTGAAGCTGAAACTCCAATACTTTGGCCACCTGATGCAAAAAACTGACTCATTGGAAAAGACCCTGATGCTGGGAAAGATTGAAGGTGGGAGGAGAAGGGGATGACAGAGGATGAGATGCTTGAATGGCATCACCAACTCAATGGACATGAGTTTGAGTAAACTCCGGGAGTTGGTGATGGACAGGGAAGCCTGGCGTGCTGCAGTCCATGGGGTCACAAAGGGTTAGACATGACTGAGCGACTGAACTAACTGAACTATGTTTCCTTCCTGGAAGCTGACTGAGAGTTTGTTTGTTTGTTTGTTTTTTACTTCCTCTACTTAGAAATCCTATATCTTAGAAAATATACCTATTTTACTTGTGAAAAAATTAAGGTGCAGAAAAGCTACTTTTTATTTTTCCAGTTAGGTAAAAGAGCTGAAGAAGGGAATGGCAACCCACTCCAGTATTCTTGCCTGGGAAATCCAATGGACAGAGGGGCCTGGTGGGCTATAGTCCATGGGATCGCAAAGAGTTGGACACAACTGAACAACTAAACAAAAACAATAAGAGAATCAAACCCGGGTGCCCCCAAAGCTGAAACCTATGGGTTAGCCTACTATATCCAGTTAGTCAACCTACAGACTCCCTTCCTATACTAGATAATGAAGGACACAATAAGCTCTAATATTCCAGTGATATATGAACATACATGCATTCGACAAATACTTTTCAGCAAGTGACCAGTATGAAGTAGGTAATGTAGTTATTAGGAAAAGCACCAGAGGACGTCAAGACAAAACGCATGGAAAACAGAGGTACCTTGGAACATTAAATGATGTCAGGTGTAAATGGGACAATACAGCAGTCAGGAGCATCTTTAGGAGGGTGTGCTTGAGAGCACTGATCCAGCTCTGCAACACTGACTACCTTCTAGATTAATGGAAATCCTGATTCTTAAATATGTCCTAACAAAGAAAATTTATCTGCAATCTCAAAGTCAGTTTCTCAATAAAACTCTCAGATGATAAGCTAGATAAAAACAGGACTCATGTTTTCCCTTCTCTAGCATGGGCTCCTCCTCACTTTGAAGGATGATTAAGTCTTGATGACTTAACCTGACTTCCCAGGTAGCACTAGTGGTAAAGAACCTGCCTGCCAATGCAGGAGATATAAGAGTCCTGGGTTTGATCCCTGGGTTGGGGAGAGCCCCTTGAGAAGAGTATGGCAATCCACTCTAGTATTCTTGCCTGGGAAATCCCTGGGACAGAGGAGCTGGGGGGTGGTGCTACAGTCCATAGGGTCACACAGTTGGGCACTACTGAAGCGACATAGCACACACGCAAATACACAAGTCTTGATGAGCACCAAAGCCTTAAAGTTGAAAGAAGATAAATTCATCTAACTTGAATACAACACACTAAGTTCAAACATCTCTTACCTGCTGAGCCCAGATCAGTACAAGGACTTTGTGAACCTTTCTTTCCTTAACTATATTTCCCTCCCAGCTCTGTTGCAAAACTTAGGGTGTGAGAAATTTGCAGATGGATCTGGACTAAATAGAGGAGGATACCCTGGAGAAGGAAATGGCAATCCACTCCAGTACTCTTGCCTGGAAAATCCCATGGACAGAGGAGCCTGGTAGGCTACAGTCCATGGAGTTGCAAAGAGTCGGACACGACTGAGAGATTTCACTTTCACTTTCATACAAAGTAAAAGTAGAAGCAACAATCTAAGATAATATGGTAATTGGAAAAAATGACCATACTTACCAAGACACATTCAATAGTATATTAAATAATAGGAGAAAACAAACTTACTGAAAATGTCAAGTTAACCATAAGATATGTAAAGGAATTTATGGCATATGACGAATCAGTTCCATGACTTACATTAGTGTTTTTTAAAAAGTTTGCATTTCTATTTATCAAGTTTCTGAATAATGAGTTTTACCCACACTGAGAACATCAGATCACAGGGCATCCATCAGCTCATTTTGAAGACATCCTTTTACACATAGAGCTCTGCAGAGTAAGCAGGGCTCCCTGTCCAATATGCCAGGGAGAAGCAGGTCATAACGCACACTTCATAAAGAGTACATTCATTCAAAGAGCCACACTCATTTTCACACATGGAATCTTTAAATGTCCTGACATTAAAAGGTTAAATCAAGATTCTCTTTACTTACTTTTTTGACATCAGGTTAACTATGCACACACGTGAGGAAAACAAAACGACACAACCCAATGGTTCTGATAACAAATATGAAGAAAAATGAAACTACATCTACTTCTGTGAAGTCTGACCAAGAGACTTAGTCCCAGAAAGAAATGTTTTCCAAAATATGTCCGAAGAGAAGTAACTACATCAATAATAATGATTTTAGAGGATATTGAACATTTACCATATACCAGCACTCAAGCAGATCATGTGCAGTTATCATCATCAGTTCAGTTCGGTCGCTCATTCGTGTCTGACTCTTTGTGACCCTATGAATCTCAGCACGTCAGGCCTCCCTGTCCATCACCAACTCCTGGACTTTACCCAAACTCATGCCCATTGAGTCAGTGATGCCATCCAAACATCTCATCCTCTGTTGTCCCCTTCTCCTCCTGCCCTCAATCTTTCCCAGCATCAGGATCTTTTCCAATGAATCAGCTCTTCTATAAGGTGGCCAAAGTATTGGAGTTTCAGTTTCAACATCAGTCCTTCCAATGAACACCCAGGACTGATCTCCTTTGGGATGGACTTGTTGGATCGATCTCCTTGCAGTCCAACGGTCTCTCAAGAGTCTTCTCCAACACCACAGTTCAGAAGCATCAAATCTTCGGCACTCAGCTTTCTTTATAGTCCAACTCTCACATCCATACATGACCACTGGAAAAACCATAGCCTTGACTAGACAGACCTTTGTTGACAAAATAATGTCTCTGATTTTTAATATGCTATCTAGGTTGGTCATAACTTTCCTTCCAAGGAGTAAGCATCTTTTAATTTCATGGCTGCAATCACTATCTGCAGTGATTTTGGAGCACAGAAAAATAAAGTCTGACACTGTTTCCACTGTTTCCCCATCTATTTCCCATGAAGTGATGGGACCAGATGCCATGATTTTAGTTTTCTGAATGTTGAGCTTTAAGCCAACTTTTTCACTCTCCTCTTTCACTTTCATCAAGAGGCTCTTTAGTTCTTCACTTTCTTTCGTAAGAGTGGAGTCATCTGCATATCTGAGGTTATTGATATTTCTCTCAGCAATCTTGATTCCAGCTTGTGCTTCCTCCAGCCCAGCATTTCTCATGATGTACTCTGCATATAAGTTAAATAAGCAGGGTGACAATATACAGCCTTGATGTACTCCTTTTCCTATTTGGAACCAGTCTGTTGTTCCATGTCCAGTTCTAACTGTTGCTTCCTGACTTGCATACAGATTTCTCAAGAGGCAGGTCAGGTGGTCTGGTATTCCCATCTCTTTCAGAATTTTCCACAGTTTATTGCAATTCACACAGTCAAAGGCTTTGGCATAGTCAATAAATCAGAAACAGATTTATTTTAGTTTTTCTGGAACTCTCCTGCTTTGTCAATGATCCAGCAGATGTTGGCAATTTGATCTCTGGTTTCTCTGCCTTTACTAAAACCAGCTTGAACATCTGGAAGTTCATGGTTCACATATTTCTGAAGCCTGGCTTGGAGAATTTTAAGCATCACTCTACTAGTATGTGAGATGAGTGCAATTGTGCGGTAGTTTGAGCATTCTTTGGCATTGCCTTTCTTTGGGATTGGAAGGAAAACTGACTTTTCCAGTCCTGTGGCCACTGCCGAGTTTTCCAAATTTGTTGGCATATTGAGTACAGCACTTTCACAGCATCATGTTTCAGAATTTGAAATAGCTCAACTGGAATTCCATCACCTCCACTAGCTTTGTTTATAGTGATGCTTTCTAAGGCCCACTTGACTTCACAGTCCAGGATGTCTGGCTCTAGGTGAGTGATCACACCATTGTGTTATCTGGGTCATCAAGATCTTTTTTGTACAGTTCTTCTGTGTATTCTTGCCACCTCTTCTTAATATCTTCTGCTTCTGTTAGGTCCCTACCATTTCTGTCCTTTATTGAGCCCAAGATATGATCATATTTCTCCTCAAAAGTTTCATCAAGATTATTATGGCAATTTCACAAATTTAAAAAAATGGATTAAGTAAGTGTTAGTCACTCAGGGGTGTTTGACTCTTTGAGATCCCATGGACTATAGCCCGCCAGGCTCCTCTGTCCATGAAATTCTCTAAGTAAGAATACTGGAGTGGGTAGCCATTCCCTTTTCCAGGAAAAAAAAAAAACAAAACTGATGGTCAGTGCAATTATTTCACTTGCCCAAGATCACTTTACTCCTAAGTAGCAATACCAGTGTTTAAATCCATATTCTTCTGATTCTGTGTCCTTGCATTTTGAGAGAAAGAAACACTCAGACACATAAATTTGACAGAAAAAAAAACTGTTTCTATGGTTAGAAAATGGAGAAGGCAATGGCACCCCACTCCAGTACTCTTGCCTGGAGAATCCCATGGATGGAGGAGCCTGGAGGGCTGCAGTCCATGGGGTCGCTGAGGGTCGGACACGACTGAGCGACTTCACTTCCACTTTTCACTTTCATGCATTGGAGAAGGAAATGGCAACCCACTCCAGTGTTCTTGCCTGGAGAATCCCAGGGAAGGAGCCTGGTGGGCTGCCGTCTATGGGGTCGCACAGAGTCGGACACGACTGAAGTGACTTAGCATAGCATAGCATAGCATGGTTAGAAAAATGAGGCTAGAATCATGTTCAATATAATGTTCAATATAACACTGTAGCATAGTTTTAGGTCAAAGAAGGGAGCTTTTTTGAGCATGAGAGTCTGGACCACTTTCTAACACCATACACAAAAATAAACTCAAAATGGATTAAAGATCTAAACGTAAGACCAGAAACTATAAAACTCCTAGAGGAGAACATAGGCAAAACACTCTCCGACATACATCACAGCAGGATCCTCTATGACCCACCTCCCAGAATATTGGAAATAAAAGCAAAAATAAAGAAATGGGACCTAATTAACCTTAAAAGCTTCTGCACATCAAAGGAAACTATTAGCAAGGTGAAAAGACAGCCAGAATGGGAGAAAATAATAGCAAATGAAGCAACCGACAAACAACTAATCTCAAAATATACAAGCAACTCTTACAGCTCAACTCCAGAAAAAATAAACGACCCAATCAAAAAAATAGGCCAAAGAACTAAATAGACATTTCTCCAAAAAGACATACAGATGGCTAACAAACACATGAAAAGATGCTCAACATCACTCATTATCAGAGAAATGCAAATAAAAACCACTATGAGGTACCATTTCACACCAGTCAGAATGGCTGTGATCCAAAAGTCTACAAATAATAAATGCTGGAGAGGGTGTGGAGAAAAGGGAACCCTCTTACACTGTTGGTGGGAATGCAAACTAGTACAGCCACTATGGAGAACAGTGTGAGATTCCTTAAAAACTGGAAATAGAACTGCCATATGATCCAGCAATCCCACTGCTGGGCATACACACTGAGGAAACCAGAAGGGAAAGAGACACGTGTACCCCAATGTTCATCGCAGCACTGTTTATAATAGCCAAGACATGGAAGCAACCTAGATGTCCATCAGCAGATGAATGGATAAGAAAGCTGTGGTACATATACACAATGGAGTATTACTCAGCCATTAAAAAGAATACATTTGAATCAGTTCTAATGAGGTGGATGAAACTGGAGCCTATTATACAGAGTGAAGTAAGCCAGAAGGAAAACATAAATACAGTATACTAACGCATATATATGGAATTTAGAAAGATGGTAACAATAACCCGTGTACGAGACAGCAAAAGAGACACTGATGTATAGAACAGTCTTATGGACTCTGTGGGAGAGGGAGAGGGTGGGAAGATTTGGGAGAATGGCAATGAAACATGTAAAATATCATGTAGGAAATGAGTTGCCAGTCCAGGTTCGATGCATGATGCTGGATGCTTGGGGCTGGTGCACTGGGACGGCCCAGAGGGATGGTATGGGGAGGGAGGAGGGAGGAGGGTTCGGGATGGGGAACACATGTATATCTGTGGCGGATTCATTTTGATATTTGGCAAAACTAATACAATTATGTAAAGTTTAAAAATAAAATAAAATTGGAAGAATAAAAAATAAATAAATAAATAAACAAATTACTCAGAATAAAACAAAAAAAAAAAGAAAAAAAGAATTTCCCAAACTATACCATTGGCAGTGGTTTACTTTGTCTTTATGGAAAACCTATCTTACCAACTTTTTGCCCACTTTTTTTTGTTTAAAACAACTTCTTATAGGCAGAAAATTAGCATACTTTGTTCACCATAACATGTAAGTCGGAATAAACTGCAGCATTCTGTTACAAATACCTAATAATAACATGAAGTTTATCATCGTTTATCATAAAATTAAGCTAATTTGAAGGAACCTAGATTCAAGTTGCATTCTCCTAACACATGGCATTCTTAACATTATTCTCTTTCCTAATTTACAAAGATTAGCATTAAAAGCCGGAGAAGGCAATGGCACCCCACTCCAGTACTCTTGCCTGGAAAATCCATGGACAGAGGAGCCTGGTGGGCTGCAGTCCATGGGGTCGCTAAGAGTCGGACACGACTGAGTGACTTCCATTTCACTTTTCACTTTCATGCATTGGAGAAGGAAATGGCACCCCACTCCAGTGTTCTTGCCTGGAGAATCCCAGGGACGGGGGAGCCTGGTGGGCTGCCGTCTATGGGGTCGCACAGAGTCGGACACGACTGAAGCGACTTAGCAGCAGCAGCAGCATTAAAAGCAGGTGAAAAAAATGCCACTTGTCCCTTTGTCTTTAGCACATTCATGGTGCAAAGCATCTTTGGGTTTTCACTTATAGATCAGGAGAACAAATCTCATATGCACAGTTGTATACAGAAACTATAGTTTTTCTGTGTGCAGATGACCTTCTATTCTGTCAGACCACTGCAGTGGTCCTACAATACAGTCAGGCACTTTCCAATAGTATTTTCCCAAAGGTCATACTCAAGTGTAACAAATACACCTGACATTTTCTACATTATTTGCATGTAATTTGCTTATGCCTAAACAGACTATGATTCTGAAGAGTACAAATCTAATTTAAATTTTCCTGAACTACCACAGTGAAATAATAACTGTGCTTTTTGAATTTTGACAGCAGTACAAAATTTTCATTAGATGTAAGTAGAATACACCAAACATGTAAGGAATGGAATATATTCTCAATGCAAACTAGAAGCAGGAGGCTTTTAGGTATAAAATATCAGGCACATTTGTTAAATTTAAGGTCATACCTAACAAGGGGCTTTAGAAATACCAAAAAATGATTCTCTTTGAGTGGGCTGGAAGAGGGTGAAGAGTACATATTTTTAAGAAGCCAGGAATGTCCCTCTATCTCAAACATAACCAATTAGAAAATAACTCCTTTGGGTAACATAAACTATTTAAAGCAAATAAGTATTTTAAAGGGAACCTACTGGGAGTTATCAGTTTATTAAACCTATGTGTGAAAAAGTTTAAGATAATGCTATCTAAGTACAAGTTTTTAAGGGAAAGGCAAAAACTTTCACTGAAGAACAGTCAAGGCCACTTTACCAAGAAAGGGAAGAGAGGAGACAAGGCTAAGATATGAGAAAATATTTCTTCTACTTCCAGTTCTGCCCAGAACCAGTCCAAAATGCACCTAATGCAGGTAGACAAAGCAGCACATGAATTGGAGTTGTTTAAAACTGACATTTCAGATTACTCACTCTCCAAATCCACATGTTATTTTTGTTGGAAGATATTTAAATAATTAACAAAGCAAACACATCCTGCGGAAGATTCTAAATGTCACCAAAGAAACAAAATTAATAGATTTACAAGAGGTAGGCAAAATGGTTGCCGGGGAATAGGATAAGTGGCATAGGAAACATTGGCTAGTGGAGAAAATGACTTGGAATTTTCTTTACACAGTGACAAAACCTGGTTTTAGAAGATAATTAATGATTAAGTCTGGCTTGTTCTTTAAAGTAAAGCTTCTTCAAATATATACAGTCTCTTCTTGCAGTTACAGACTTGTAAGTCTGCAGGATTGTTAGGAAGAAAATAACAAAGCTATAAACATCCTGAATCTCTAGTACTTAGTACCAGGATGCCTAGATTTTCTCTTTTATTCCAAGCAACAGTCTTTTCTTCCAACCTATACACCATCATGAAACAGACTGAAAGGGATAAGATTAAGAATTAATAAAATCAGAGTATGGCCTGAGAGAAAACAGTCAAGAAAATAAAAAGATTGAGAATAACCTTTAGCATCCCAGTACCATGTATCAAAGGCCAAATTTCAAAGCCATGATACCAGTCAAGTGTTTTCCTGAAAATAAGACCTGGTGTGAGGAAACATACACACACTATTGCGGTGATCAGAACTAAAGGCAAAGGGGCCTAAAAGGCAGAAATAAGAAAGTAACAAGACCAGAAATGGCCTGATCTGTAGAAAATTGCTACCTGTGAGCCTCACTACAGGTGCTATGAATTACAAATCCAACCCATCTTCTTAGCTCTTTTCCCAAGGATCTCCTTTGCATGTCCTGCATACTAAGCTAAATTATTCACTGTTTTCTGAATATAATCCAATTTCTTCATCCTCTATAAACGGAAAAACAAAGCCTAGATGACAGCATATCATTCACTACATTGTTTACTTGATATATTAAGCCCACTGTTGAGATCTACTACTCAGAAAAATATATTTCTTTCAAATTATTACTGCTCATTGACAATGTACCTGGTCACTCAAGAGCTCTGATAGAGATACACAACAAGATGAATATTGCTTTCATGCCTGCTAACACAACAACCATTCTCTAGCTCATGGATCAAAGAGTAATTTTGACTTTCAAGTCTTATTATTTAAGAAATATATTTGATAAGACTATAAATGTCATAGATAGTGATTCCTCTGATGGATGTGGGCAAAGTGAATTAAAAACCTTCTGGAAAGGAATCACTATTCTAGATGCCATTAAGAACATCTGTGATTCATGAAAAGAGGTCAAAATAGTACCACTAACAGGAGTTTAGAAGAAGTTGATTCCATGGATGATTTTGAGGGGTTCAAGACTTTAGTGAAGGAAGTAACTGCAGATATGGTGGAAATAGCAGGAGAACTAGAAGTGGAGCCTGAAAAAGGTGACTGAATTGCTGCAATCTCATGATATAACTGAAGAGATAAGTAGTTGATTCTTATGGATGAGCACAAGAGATGGAATCTTGAGATGGAATCTAGTCCTAGTGAAGGTGCTGTGAAGATTATTGAAAAGGCAACTAAGGATTTAAAATATTACATAAATCAAAGTAGAGGCAGGATTTAAGAGGATTGACTTAAGTTTTGAAAGAAGTTCTACTGCAGGTAAAACGCTATCAAATAGCAGTGCATGCTACAGAGAAATTGATTGTGAAAGGAAGAGTCAGTCAATGCGTCAAACTTCATTATCATCTTACTGTAAGAAATTGTCAAGCCACCCCAAATTTTAGCAACAACCACCTTGATCAGTCAGAAGCTATCAACAACAAAGCAAGACTCTCTACCAGAAAAAAAAAAGATTATAACTCACTGAAGACTCAGATAATGGTTAAAATATTTTAGCAATTAAGTATTTTTAGTTAATATATGTACATTGTGTGTGTGTGTGTGTGTGTGTGTGTCTCCTAGCCATAATGCTGCTGCTGCTGCTGCTCAGTCACTCAGTCATGTATGACTTTGTGACGCTATGGGCTGCAGCCTGCCAGGCTCCTTTGTCCATGGAGATTCTCCAGGCAAGAATACTGGAGTGGGTTGTCATGCTCTTCTCCAGGGAATCCTCCTGACCCAGGGATCGAACCCAGGTCTCCTGCATTGCAGGCAGATTCTTTACAGCTGAGCAACCAGAGGAGCCCGGCCATAATGCTACTGCATACTTAATAGACTATGCATGTGTGCTAAGTTGCTAAGTCTTGACTGACTCTTTGTGACCTCATGGACTATAGCCCACTAGACTCCTCTGTCCATGGAATTTTCCAGGCAATAATACTGGAGTGGGTTGCCATTTCCTTCTCCAGGGGATCCTGACCCAGGGATCAAACCCATGTCTCCTGTGTCTCCCACTCTGGAAGACGGATTCTTTACCACTGTGCCACCTGGGAAGCCCTTAATAGACTGTGCTGTGCTTAGTCACTTAGTCATGTCTGACTCTTTTTGACCCCATGGACTGTAGCCTGCCAGGCTCCTCTGTCCAAGGGGATTCTCCAGGCAAGAATACTGGAGTGCATTGCCATGCCCTCCTCCAGGGGATCTTCCCAACCCAGGGATCAAACCCAGGTCTCCCACATTACAGGTGGATTCTTTACCAGCTGAGACACCAGTGAAGCACAAGAATACTGGAGTGGGTAGCCTATCCCTTCCTCCAGAGGAAGTTTCTGACCCAAGAATTGGCCTGGGGTCTCCTGCATTACAGGAGGATTCCTTACCAACTGAGCTACCAGAGAAGCCTCCTTAATAGACTACTTAACTTTTATCTGCAGTGGAAAACCAAACATTTCTGTGACTTGCTTTATTGAGATACGCACTTTAATGCAGTGATCTGGAACCAACCCTGCAATATCTTTTGGATGCATTCCTAAATTTGTTCATATACTTAATATATCATATGATATGATATATTATATCATATGATGTGATAGAAAGATCTCATATCTAAAAGGGCTGCTTTTTATATTTATTATTATAGCTCTGAAACTAACTGACTTGGAAACGTCACATAATTCTCTCACAAATATCTATTTATTTAACTACCTAATATGTGATATGATATAATATAAATATATATACAATGCCCCTCAGTATTCAAAGGGGATTGGTCCCAGAACCCACTGAAGACAGCAAAATCAGAGGATGCTCAATCCCACAGTCAGTCTGCCTTCCTCAGGTTCCTCTTCTGAAGTTTCAACACTGCCAACCTTAATCATAGTACACAGTTAAAGAATGTGGAATCTGCAGATACGGAAGGCTGACTATATTTGTTCTTCCTCCCTGGTTCCTAGCACAGAGCTCCTAATATAATACAATACATCAATATTTGGCTTTTGTCCAGACTACTGACACAGAGCTTCTAGGATTGTAAAGAGCAATATTGCATAGGAACCTGGAATGTTATGTCCATGAATCAAGGCAAATTGGAAGTGGTCAAACAGGAGATGGCAAGAGTGAACATCAACATTTTAGGAATCAGCAGACTAAAATGGACTGGAATGAGTGAATTTAACTCAGATAACCATTATATCTACTACTGTGGGCAAGAATCCCTGAGAAGAAATGGAGTAGCCATCATAGTCAACAAGAGAGTCCAAAATGAAGTTCTAGGATGCAGTCTCAAAAATGACAGAATGATCTCTGTTCATTTTCAAGGCAAACCATTCAATATCACAGAAATCTAAGTCTATGCCCCACCAGTAACGCTGAAGAAGCTGAAGTTGAACGGTTCTATGAAGACCTACAAGACCTTTTAGAACTAACATGCAAAAAAGATGTCCTTTTCATTATAGGGGACTAGAATGCAAAAGTACGAAGTCAAGAAACACCTGGAGTAACAGACAAATTTGGCCTTGGCGTGCAGAGTGAAGCACCACAAAGGCTAACAGAGTTCTGCCAAGAGAATGCACTGGTCATAGCAAACATTCTCTTCCAACAACACAAGAGAAGACTCTACACATGGACATCACCAGATGGTCAACACCAAAATCAGATTGATTATATTCTTTGCAGCCAAAGATGGAGAAGCTCTATACAGTCAGCAAAAACAAGACTGGGAGCTGACTGTGGCTTAGATCACGAATGCCTTATTGCCAAATTCAAACTTAAATCAAAGGAAGTAGGGAAAACCACTAGACTATTCAGGTATGACCTAAATAAAATCTCTTACGATTATACAATGTAATTGAGAAATAGATTTAAGGGACTATAGATCTGATAGACAGTGCCTGATGAACTATGGATGGAGGTTCATGACATTGTATAAGAGACAGGGATCAAGACCATCCCCAAGAAAAAGAAATGCAAAAAAGCAAAATGGCTCTTTGAGGAGGACTTACAGATAGCTGAGAAAAGAAGAGAAGCTAAAGGCAAAAGAGAAAAGAAAAGATTATACCCATTTGAATGCAGAGTTTCAAAGAATAGCAAGGAGAGATAAGAAAGCCTTCCTCAGTGATCAATGCAAAGAAATAGAGGGAAACAATAGAATGAGACAGAATCGAGATCTCTTCAAGAAAATTAGTGATACATGACATGATACATGTCATGCAAAGATGAGCTCAGTAAAGGACAGAAATGGTATGGACCTAACAGAAGAAGATATTAAGAAGAGGTGGCAAGAATACACAGAAAAACTATACAAAAAAGATCTTCATGACCCAGATAATCACGATGGTGTGATCACCCAACTAGAGCCAGACACAAAGCTAGTGGAGGTAATGGAATTCCAGTTAAGCTATTTCAAATCCTAAAAGATGATGCTGTGAAAGTGCTGCACTCAATATGCCAACAAATTTGGAAAACTCAGCAGTGGCCATAGGACTGGAAAAGGCCAGTTTTCCTTCCAATCCCAAAGAAAGGCAATGCCGAAGAATGCTCAAACTATCACACAATTGCACTCATCTCACACGCTAGTAAAGGAATGCTCAAAATTATCCAAGTCGGGCTTCAACAGTACATGAACCATGAACTTCCAGATGTTCAAGATGGTTTTAGAAAAGGCAGAGGAACCAATCAGAGATCAAATTGCCAATATCTGCTGGATCATTAAAAAAGCAAGAGAGTTCCAGAAAAACATCTGTTTCTGATTTATTGACTATGCCAAAGCCTTTGACTGTGTGGATCACAATAAACTATGGAAAATTCAAGAGATGGGAATACCAGACCACCTGACCTGCCTCTTGAGAAATCTGTATGCAGGTCAGGAAGCAACAGTTAGAACTGGACATGGAACAACACACTGGTTCCAAATAGGAAAAAGAGTACGTCAAGGCTGTATACTGTCACCTTGCTTATTTAACTTATATGCAGAGTACATCATAAGAAACACTGGGCTGGAGAAAGCACATGCTGGAATCAAGATTGCTGGGAGAAATATCAATAATCTCAGGTATGTAGATGACACCACCCTATGGCAGAAAGCAAAGAAGAATTAACGAGCCTTCTGATGAAAGTGAAAGAGGAGAGTGAAAAAGTTGGCTTAAAGCTCAGCATTCAGAAAACTAAGATCATGGCATCCGGTCCCATCACTTCATGGGAAATAGATGGGGAAACAGTGGAAACAGTGACAGACTTTATTTTCTTGGGCTCCAAAATCACTGCACATGGTGACTGCAGCCATGAAATTAAAAGATGCTTACTCCTTGGAAAAAAAGTTATGACCAACCTAGATATCATATTAAAATTCAGAAACATTACTCTGCCGACAAAGGTCTGTATAGTCAAACTATGGTTTTTCCAGTAGTCATGTATGGATGTGAGAGTTGGACTATAAAGAAAGCTGAGCACCGAAGAATTGATGCTTTTGAACTGTGGTGTTGGAGAAGACTCTTGAGTGTCCCTTGGACTGCAAGGAGATCCAATCACTCCATCCTAAAGGAGATCAGTCCTGGGTGTTCATTGGAAGGACTGATGGTGAAGCTGAAACTCCAATACTTCTGCCACCTGATGGGAAGAGCTGACTCATTGGAAAAGACCCTGATGCTGGGAAAGATTGAAGGCAGGTTGAGAAGAGGACGACAGAGGATGAGATGGTTGGATGGCATCACAGACTCAATGGACATGAGTTTGGATAAACTCTGGGAGCTGATGATGGACAGGGAGGCCTGGTATGCTGCAGTCCATGGGGTCGCAAAGAGTTGGACAGTCCTGACCGACTAAACTGAACTGAACTGGGACCTTTACAATTTCTTGAGTGATAAGAGAGTTAGTGGTGTCTTTTATTATTTACACCAATCCTTATTGATTGTACTAGAGTTTAAGTTAAGGAAGTGACTCCAGGTCGATCGGAGATGGTAAACAGAAAAGCCAACCATGTGCACATGCTTCCCGGGTTACAACTTTCAGCTCTAGCTCTGAGTCCTCCCAGGAGGGAAGGGAAGCTAGAGACAGAGTTTGATTACCAATGGTCAGTCATTAATCAATTATTCTTGCATAGTGGAAACTCCATAAAAACTCTAAATTATGGGTTTCAGAGAGCTATGAGGTTGGTAAACACATGGAGGTTCTGGGGGACAGGATGGGAGCTCTGCACCCCTTCTCACTGTGTCCTTGTCCTATGCTGTCTTCTATTGGGCAGTTCCTGAGTTATATCCTTTTTCCTGCTGTTGTTTGTCACTCAGTCATGTCCAGCCCTTTTGGGAGCACATGGACAGTAGCCCACTGGGCTCCCCTGTCTATGCCTTTTTAGTAAGCTGGTAATAGTAAATATGGGTTTCCCTGTGATTCAATGGTAAAGAGTCCACCTGCCAATCCTTGGGTTCAATCCCCGAGTTGGGGAGATTCCCTGGAGAAGGAAATGACAACCATTCCAGTATTTTTGCCTGAAGAATCTCATAGACAGAGGAGCCTGGTGGGCTACAGTCCAGGGGGTTGCAGAGAGTTCAACATGACCAGCTGCTAAACAAAAATAACAAACAAGAGTAAGCAAAGCACTTTCCTAAGCTCTGTGAACCATTCTAGTAAATAACTGAACCTAAGGAGGGTATTGTGGGAACTCCCCATTCATACTCTACTGATCAGCAGTACAGGTAACATGGGACTTCCCTGGTGGTCCAGTGGTTAAGGCTCCACACTGCCAATGAAGGGGGCACAGGTTCAATCCCTAGTCAGGGAACTAAGATCCCACAGGCCACACAGCCAAAAACTAAAAAAAAGATAAAGTACTGGAGACAATCTGGGAGGAGGGGCAGCTAGGTCGCAACCTTAGTCTTGAAGGACTGAGTCCTTAACAATGCAGTTTCCACTAAGTCCAGGTAGTTAGTGTCAGAATTGCACTGTATCAAAAACCTACACATTTTGTGTCAGAAGTGTTGAGTACAGAAAAAGCTTTTCTTTCGCTGATATAAAGGGGACGGACAGCAAAGTCTGTAAGAAGAGCTCTAGACACTAGTACCAGCTCTGTTACTAACCATCTTTCTGAGTAGTTCAATTTACCTCTCTGAACCTCAGTTTGCTCATCTATAAAATGAGGGATTGAATTAGTCTCTTAAGACTGTCCTAGTTGAAGTATCCAGAAGGTTTTCTGATAGCTTCAGGTCACAACAATCCTTTTCTAGCACTAATGTTCTGTTAATAGAAAATTTCCCTCATGGATTATGAGGGAGCTGGTTTAGCACTTCTTTTCTTACAAAAGATGCTGACAGCAGATATTTTCAACTGAAGCTATCTCATTAGCAGTGGCAGCTCCAGGTGTTACCTTCATATCAATAACTCTTACAATGATCTCTTGTATTCTGAGAATTCACTTCTTTGACTATTGCATAATGATTTTACAATTTTCCTCAGTCACTACCAAGCCTCTTGACAAAGTACTTAATTCTCTGAAACATATCTACACCATCTTCCTAATTCTACCAGGAATATATTTTGGTTTGGTTTGGTTTGCAAATGCTTTCCTATAATCAGATGCATTTTACCTAAACATGTGTGTATGCTACCTAGCATTTTTTCTTGAATCACTTGGGGAAATAATCTGTAAAACATGAGATTTTTTTGCTCATTGAAATTTATAATCTTAGATTATATGGCTGGGAGGAACAGACTTCTTATCTTAGTAACTTTAGCTATGACTGACTGTTCATCTGATGTCACATAGTCCGTGCATTTTCCCCACTCTGTGCTTTCTGGACTGGCTATTTCTTCCATCTAAAACACTCTCTTCTTTTCTCTTCACCACCAGCGCACCCTTACCACATTTAGTGCATCTCCGTATCCCTGGGACCTGATGTAATACCTTATGCACAAAATGTTTGAAATGAATTTAACTTCTTTCGTACAGTTACCAATATAAGCAAGCCCACAAATAGCACTAAATGAAAAGTTTCTGATATTAGTGATAGTAACCACACCATGAATGAATACAACCCCCTGTCTGAAGAAATAATAAATTTTCAAAATCTGATTTAGATTAAATCTTGATGAAAAAAATGAAACAATTAGACCTGGATGATATGGGCACCAAGAAACAATCCTTCACCAATTCAGACACATCTGATCAAATACATGTTAATCTCAACAAAGGACTTTCATACCAAAAATAAAAATAATAATTATGACAAAAACAAATTAAGAGAAAAAATTGAAAATAAGATTTCAACTAATAATAGTACTTCTGTGACTAGTGTGCCCCTTCTTCACCTGATAATTTATCAATTAAACATATCAAATTGATTAAGATAAAATATACATAAATAAAATGCAGATCCTATTTCATAAAGATTTCTAGTACCTCAGCACCTTGAGGATATATTTGTGTAGTACACCAAGACAAAAATTGCAGTGAATTACATTTAAATGTAAATGTCTCTTAAAATGTTGCTGCTGCTAAGTCGCTTCAGTCATGTCCGACTCTGTGAGACCCCATAGACAGCAGCCCACCAGGCTCCCCCGTCCCTGGGATTCTCCAGGCAAGAACACTGGAGTGGGTTGCCATTTCCTTCTCCAATGCATGAAAATGAAAAGTGAAAGTGAAGTTGCTCAGTCGTGTCCAACTCTTAGCGACCCCATGGACTGTAGCCCACCAGGCTCCTCCGTCCATGGAATTTTCCAGGCAAGAATATTGGAGTAGATAGCCAATTCACTTCTCCAGGGGATCTTCCTGACTCAGGGATTGAACCTGAGTCTCCTGCGTTGCAGGCAGATTCTTTACTGTCTGAGCCACCACAGAACCCCCAAATATCATGGTAAGTTAAGTAAAGCAGAGATAAATCTAGGAAGGTGAATAAAAATGAGGGAAGGAAAGATCTGTGAGAATAAGACAGATATGATACTACCTGTTCCTGCTCCTGCTAAGTCACTTCAGTCGTGTCCGACTCTGTGCGACCCCATAGACGGCAGCCCACTAGGGTCCCCCGTCCCTGGGATTCTCCAGGCAGTCCCAAGCAATTATTCTATGGGACAACTTTATTATTTTTTTTCACAATAAATGCATTTTATTTTATTTTATTTTATTTTTAAACTTTACAATATTGTATTGGTTTTGCCAAATATCGAAATGAATCCGCCACAGGTACACATGTGTTCCCCATCCTGAACCCTCCTCCCTCCTCCCTCCCCATACCATCCCTCTGGGTCATCCCAGTGCACCAGCCCCAAGCATCCAGTATCGTGCATCGAACCTGGACTGGCGACTCGTTCCATATATGATATTATATGTATTTCAATGCCATTCTCCCAAATCATCCCACCCTCTCCCTCTCCCACAGAGTCCAAAAGACTGTCTATACATCAGTGTCTCTTTTGCTGTCTCATACACAGGGTTATTGTTACCATCTTTCTAAATTCCATATATATGCGTTAGTATACTGTATTAGTGTTTTTCTTTCTGGCTTACTTCACTCTGTATAATAGGCTCCAGTTTCATCCACCTCATTAGAACTGATTCAAATGTATTCTTTTTAATGGCCGAGTAATACTCCACTGTGTATACGTACCATAGCTTTCTTATCCATTCATCTGTTGATAGGCATCTAGGTTGCTTCCATCTCATGGCTATTATACAGTGCTGTGATGAACATTGGGGTACACGTGTCTCTTTCAATTCTGGTTTCCTCAGTATGTATGCCCAGCAATGGGATTGCTGGATCATAAGGCAGTTCTATTTCCAGTTTTTTAAGGAATCTCCACACTGTTCTCCATAGTGGCTGTACTAGTTTGCATTCCCACCAACAGTCTAAGAGGGTTCCCTTTTCTCCACACCCTCTCCAGCATTTATTGCTTGTAGACTTTTGGATCGCAGCCATTCTGACTGGCGTGAAATGGTACCTCATAGTGGTTTTGATTTGCATTTCTCTGATAATGAGTGATGTTGAGCATCTTTTCATGTGTTTGTTAGCCATCTGTATGTCTTCTTTGGAGAAATGTCTATTTAGTTCTTTGGCCCATTTTTTGATTGGGTCATTTATTTTTCTGGAATTGAGCTGTAGAAGTTGCTTATATATTTTTGAGATTAGTTGTTTGTCAGTTGCTTTATTTGCTATCATTTTTCCCATTCTGAAGGCTGTCTTTTCACCTTGCTTATAGTTTCCTTTGTTGTGCAGAAGCTTTTAAGTTTAATTAGGTCCCATTTGTTTATTTTTGCTTTTATTTCCAATATTCTGGGAGGTGGATCATAGAGGATCCTGCTGTGATGTATGTCGGAGAGTGTTTTGCCTATGTTTTCCTCTAGGAGTTTTATAGTTTCTGGTCTTACATTTAGATCTTTAATCCATTTTGAGTTTATTTTTGTGTATGGTGTTAGAAAGTGCTCTAGTTTCATTCTTTTACAAGTGGTTGACCAGTTTTCCCAGCACCACTTGTTAAAGAGATTGTCTTTAATCCATTGTATATTCTTGCCTCCTTTGTCAAAGATAAGTTGTCCATATGTGTGTGGATTTATCTCTGGGCTTTCTATTTTGTTCCATTGATCTATATTTCTGTCTTATACCATGTTCATGGATTGGAAGAATCAACATAGTGAAAATGAGTATACTACCCAAAGCAATTTATAGATTCAATGCAATCCCTATCAAGCTACCAACAGTATTCTTCACAGAGCTAGAACAAATAATTTCACAATTTGTATGGAAATACAAAAAACCTCGAATAGCCAAAGCGATCTTGAGAAAGAAGAATGGAACTGGAGGAATCAACCTACCTGACTTCAGGCTCTACTACAAAGCCACAGTCATCAAGACAGTATGGGACCACTTTAAATAAGCAAAATGACAATAATAAGGAAAAAAATATGTATGTATCATGAGTAGCTCATGTGCATGCCACAAACCTGGAGGCAGTAGTGACGATCTGAAGTTGCAAATGGCAGAATTAACAATTAGTACAAAGTGACCCATTACCCAGCAGGAGGCCCTATGGGACCTATGGGGGTCTATGATTTGGCAGAGAACAGCAGAGTGAGAGCAGTGAGAGATGGTGATAACTTCCTCTGAAGTGGTTGTTCGTGAACACAGCAGTGTTGCCCATTGGTGCAAGCAGCACCAATGCAAGTTTCAGTAAACAACAACTAGAGGAAATTAAAATGTAACTGGAGAAAAAATATGCTGTAAACACAGAGACTGTATGTGGGAAATTCCCACAGACTTCCAGATATACTCCAGAATTGAGGAGAATACGCCATAGAGGCAAAAGAGCAAAGTGCAAGATCCTAAGCAGAAAACAAGAAAAGGAAAAATATCCCTACTCTGGGGAGAAACGCAAATTTACAGATTGGCGATTAGACCAAGCAGCCAGTGGTGGGGTACGTTGAACCTTTGGACTAACTGCCAGCATAACTTTCTATTGTGTCCACAAACTGATGAGTCCTATTGACCTTTGAGCTGCTAAACAACACCACTAGAAATTTAAGAAACAGGAAATCACCTTCTTTAGAATGTGCTTTGAAATAAGGATGAGTTTCTTCCTCAACAGATTTTCACAGTTTTCTCCAGTTCCATCACACTTCAACTCATTCCATAAATCTCTATCTATTATGGATTCGTTCTTGGGCCAACTGTTTGGCACTATAATCTAAGCACATTATTATGTAATATGTTGAATTGAGAGGACATTTTATCAATTCTTTTTATATGAATAAGTTTCAAATAAGCCTTGATTAATTTATAGCCTAGAAATGCATGGTTTTGTTATCAATAAACAAATATCATTTTCATAGCTAAATATCTTTGCTTTGCTTGTTCTAAATTAAACATATTTAAGTTCACTTTAAATATGAGGTCTTGTTTCTTTGGAAACCAAGGATGGGGAGAAAGGTTTATCTCTTCTCTTCTCTATTTCACAGTTATGAGATGGGCTCCATATGGCCTGGAGCTTGTGTCAGACTTCACATTCTAATACCTTGATCATCTGGTTTTGTGCTATCAAAGTTCTTTTCCTCTCTAGGGAATTTCATGTCTGTTGCTGGCATCTGTCCCCTCAATTTCTCTGTAAATGTCTTAACAAATAATTTATCTAATACCTGCCATCCCTATTAACAAATTAGCACTCTCTTTGGTCTGCCATTTCTCAAATGAACTTCCAAATATCTTTCCATTAAAAATCTATACAGTTTCAGACTTCCCTGGTGGTACAGTGGATAGAAATCTGCCTGCCAATGAAGGGGACATGGGTTCCATCCCTGATCTGGGAAGATTCCACGTGCCACAGGGTAACTAAAGCCTATTTGCCTAAAGCCTGTGCTCCACAACAACAGAAGCCATCACAATGAGTTGCCTCTGCACTCTAACAAAGAATAACTCCTACTCGCTGCAACTCGAGAAAGCCTGGGCACAGCAATGAAGACCCAGCACAGTCACAAATAAGTAATTTTTTTAAATCTATACAGTCTCTATATTCATAATCCCATAACTTTATACTTAAATGGAATCCAACTGATACACTTACTCTTTAAAGAATCAAGAATTCTAACATAATAACTTTAGGAAATTCTACCGTTATCAATCCAGTTAAATGCAGCATGAAGGATTTCTGCAAAAATTGCCCTTCATAATCATCCTCTTAGTTTCTTAGGTCTTAACACCAAGTTAGGAAGAATAAAGTACACCTATAAACCTACGGTTCTCTGTTGTCAAGAGATCTCTGATCTGTCAGGCAGGAGGCCACAGGTGGCTGGTTCTCTTGTAACCTGTAGCACTCGATGAGAATACTTAAATTAGATTCTTGAAATAAAATACAGGCATCCAATATTTATCATTAATCTGCTCATTAATATATTAAATTTATAACAGGGTTAGTTTTTCTGCATTGGCCCATATTCTTCAGAATGACAAGTAAACTTATATTTTGTTCAGAATCATTTTTTCTCATTAATCACTTTAGTTGGCTTTTTCTAGTTATTGATAAATAATGAGATTTGAAACAACAGAGTATAAAACTATAGGTCTCACCCCTAAGTTTTCTTCTGCCCTTAAATTCAGTATCATGAAGTATCAGATTTATTTAAAGAGCTATTTTACCCATTTAAGCATTTAGTCAATATGTCATAGTATTGACTGTGACAATATGTCATATTAGTCAATACAGCCAAGCTCTACACAAATCAATAAGTACCCCTTGAAATATTGAGTCCTGAGCTATCACTTCCTTTCTTTTCTAGTAATATAAATGGATACATTCAGAATTTTCTTTATATATCCATGTATTTCCTTGTACTTAGGCAAAGCAATATTTTAAAGAAGTGTATTCCAATATTATACAAACACAAGGAACTTTTTATCCAAAGGGTCTTTTATAACATTTTTTTCTTAACTAAAATTAAAATCACAATTTTATAGGTGTGAACTTATTTGAGTGGATCATTATGCAAATGACCTCAGTTTTTTGCAACTCACTTTAGGTCACACAACCCAAGTAAGGTACAGAGAGAGCTCCAGAACTCTATTTTTTGCTCTGAAAGAATATCGTGAACAAAACTTAAACAGTGTTTTTTAAGATAGTTCCATTATAGCACACAATAGGTACCTAGGATAACACACATCTTCAGAACAGAAAGGAATAATTCTTTTTGGTTATTCAATCTATAATAGTCTTTTTTAAAGGTTATATGTAAAGTATAACAGCAACTCCTTTGAAGTGTTAATATCTAATAAAACTTTACATATTTTCAAACTAAGATATCTGTGACAATGATCACTGTGGCTAAATTGTTAAATTGTTTAGAAAAACATCTAAGACTGTGCCTGCAACTCTAGATCTTAGCCCTAGAGCTTGCTTAGTTTACACAGTCAAACAGCATAGACAATTTTTGAGTCTAAGAAGTGAACGGAAACAAGAGTGGGAGGCAATGAGTGACAAAGGAGAGATTAAATGAAAATATGTGTTCTTGACTAGGGTTCAATTAATTAATTTATTGGAAGCCATTTAAAACTTAAAACTGGACTTCAAAATACCCGTAAAAGATCTATGGTTGTCTACACAAGACCTTCATATCTTTATATATGCTATCCTTTTGGGGGACTACACAATTTCCCTAACCCTTCTTTACTTGCATAACCCTTACTTATACTGTAGGAAGCTATACAGATGATCCAATTCCCCACCTTTCTTAGCTGCTTCCTTAACATCCTGTACTCATCACATTGAATGGAAGTTCTCCATTGATCCTGCAGTGTTCAGTGAGCAACGTGGAAGCAGGGGCTGGGTTCTCTCTCTAACATCCCAGGACCTGGTCCCATTTGTGCCTCACTGTAAATGTTCAATATCTGATTGCTGAATGAATGAATCTTAAACCTTAGAAAAAGAGCAAGAGATGCAAGGAAATTATCATTGGAAAAGACACATAGTACACTGTTTATCAATTTTTGTCTCTAAATAGAAGGCAGCTGATAGAAACATTATCTATTAAACAGGTATTACATGCCAGGGAAATACATATAACATCTCAGGCATTTTGAAGTAATTATTCTTAGTCCCATTTCAGAGATGAAACATACAGCAAATTTTACAGCAAAGAAATGGAAGAGTTGGAATTTGAATCTAGGTCTCTGTGACACCAGAGTTCCTATTCTCTTCCCAAGACTGGGAAGATTTAGCCTGCTCTAGCTTTGTTCTATTTTAGGACTTAGCCATGCACACCAGGTCCATAAAACCCTGGCAGCAGTGGTAGGGAAAAGTCAGGACTGCTCTGTCACTAAGTTGCCTTAGAAAAATCACATTTCAGCTGGAGCTGCCTGCCCCAAGAGGGCTTGGCTCTAAGATATCCCTTGAAATACTGGTCTTCATTTCTAGGTCAACTGTTCCTGATGAGCATGCGTTCATACCTCATCAGAGTGATGCAGGGAATCTCATTACTTGCATCCCTTCTGTGATAGGCCTCCAGAGAGCATGTTTTACTCTTTGGTGCATGCTGCTGGCTGTCAGCATGATTCACCCAAAATTGACATGAACCTGCTTCATTAATGCAGTTTATCTGCTGACCGGCTTCTCCTGGGCTACTATTTTTGTGGTACCCGGAGCCCTGGATTTCTATAGGGTGAGGTGACGTCCTTTTCTAACTCCAAGCCCCAGACCTTCAGTTGTTCCCCATCTGAGTGCACCCTTGTTTCTTAATAAAGATTAATTTACAAAAATAAACTTTATTTTTATTTTTATTTTTATTTTTTTAATTTTATTTTATTTTTAAACTTTACATAATTGTATTAGTTTTGCCAAATATCAAAATGAATCCACCACAGGTATACATGTGTTCCCCATCCTGAACCCTCCTCCCTCCCCCCCCCATACCATCCCTCTGGGTTGTCCCAGTGCACCAGCCCCAAGCATCCAGTATCGTGCATTGAACCTGGACTGGCATCTCGTTTCATACATGATATTCTACATGTTTCAATGCCATTCTCCCAAATCTTCCCACCCTCTCCCTCTCCCACAGAGTCCATAAGACTGTTCTATACATCAGTGTCTCTTTTGCTGTCTCATACACAGGGTTATCGTTACCATCTTTCTAAATTCCATATATATGTGTTAGTATACTGTATTGGTGTTTTTCCTTCTGGCTTACTTCACTCTAAATAATAGGCTCCAGTTTCATCCACCTCATTAGAACTGATTCAAATGTATTCTTTTTAATGGCTCAGTAATACTCCATTGTGTATATGTACCACAGCTGTCTTATCCATTCATCTGCTGATGGACATCTAGGTTGCTTCCATGTCCTGGCTATTATAAACAGTGCTGCGATGAACATTGGGGTACACGTGTCTCTTTCCCTTCTGGTTTCCTCAGTGTATATGCCCAGCAGTGGGATTGCTGGATCATAAGGCAGTTCTATTTCCAGTTTTTTAAGGAATCTCCACACTGTTCTCCATAGTGGCTGTACTAGTTTGCATTCCCACCAACAGTGTAAGAGGGTTCCCTTTTCTCCACACCCTCTCCAGCATTTATTATTTGTAGACTTTTGGATCGCAGCCATTCTGACTGGTGTGAAATGGTACCTCATAGTGGTTTTGATTTGCATTTCTCTGATAATGAGTGATGTTGAGCATCTTTTCATGTGTTTGTTAGCCATCTGTATATCTTCTTTGGAGAAATGTCTATTTAGATCTTTGGCCCATTTTTTGATTGGGTCATTTATTTTTCTGGAGTTGAGCTGTAGGAGTTGCTTATATATTTTTGAGATTAGTTGTTTGTCGGTTGCTTCATTTGCTATTATTTTCTCCCATTCTGAAGGCTGTCTTTTCACCTTGCTAATAGTTTCCTTTGAAGAAATGGACAAATTCTTAGAAAAGTACAACTTTCCAAAACTCGACCAGGAAGAAATAGAAAACCTTAACAGACCCATCACAAGCACAGAAATTGAAACTGTAATCAAAAATCTTCCAGCAAACAAAAGCCCAGGTCCAGACGGCTTCACAGCTGAATTCTACCAAAAATTTAGAGAAGAGCTAACACCCATCCTGCTCAAACTCTTCCAGAAAATTGCAGAGGAAGGTAAACTTCCAAACTCATTCTATGAGGCCACCATCACCCTAATACCAAAACCTGACAAAGATCCCACAAAAAAAAAACTACAGGCCAATATCACTGATGAACATAGATGCAAAAATCCTAAACAAAATTCTATCAATCAGAATCCAACAACACATTAAAAAGATCATACACCATGACCAAGTGGGCTTTATCCCAGGGATGCAAGGATTCTTCAATATCCGCAAATCAATCAATGTAATACACCACATTAACAAATTGAAAATAAAAAACCATATGATTATCTCAATAGATGCAGAGAAAGCCTTTGACAAAATTCAACACCCATTTATGATAAAAACCCTCCAGAAAGCAGGAATAGAAGGAACATACCTCAACATAATAAAGCTATGTATGACAAACCCACAGCAAACATTATCCTCAATGGTGAAAAATTGAAAGCATTTCCTCTAAAGTCAGGAACAAGACAAGGGTGCCCACTTTCACCATTACTATTCAACATAGTTTTGGAAGTTTTGGCCACAGCAATCAGAGCAGAAAAAGAAATAAAAGGAATCAAATTGGAAAGAAGAAGTAAAACTCACTATTTGCAGATGACATGATCCTCTACATAGAAAACCCTAAAGACTCCACCAGAAAATTACTAGAACTAATCAATGATTATAGTAAAGTTGCAGGATATAAAATCAACACACAGAAATCCCTTGCATTCCTATACACTAACAATGAGAAAACAGAAAGAGAAATTAAGGAAACAATTCCATTCACCATTGCAATGGAAAGAATAAAATACTTAGGAATATATCTACCTAAAGAAACTAAAGACCTATATATAGAAAACTATAAAACACTGGTGAAAGAAATCAAAGAGGACACTAATAGATGGAGAAATATACCATGTTCATGGATTGGAAGAATCAATATAGTGAAAATGAGTATACTACCCAAAGCAATTTATAGATTCAATGCAATCCCTATCAAGCTACCAACAGTATTCTTCACAGAGCTAGAACAAATAATTTCACAATTTGTATGGAAATACAAAAACCTCGAATAGCCAAAGCGATCTTGAGAAAGAAGAATGGAACTGGAGGAATCAACCTACCTGACTTCAGGCTCTACTACAAAGCCACAGTTATCAAGACAGTATAGTACTGGCACAAAGACAGAAATATAGATCAATGGAACAAAATAGAAAGCCCAGAGATAAATCCACGCACATATGGACACCTTATCTTTGACAAAGGAGGCAAGAATATACAATGGATTAAAGACAATCTCTTTAACAAGTGGTGCTGGGAAATCTGGTCAACCACTTGTAAAAGAATGAAACTAGAACACTTTCTAACACCATATACAAAAATAAACTCAAAATGGATTAAAGATCTCAACGTAAGACCAGAAACTATAAAACTCCTAGAGGAGAACATAGGCAAAACACTCTCTGACATACATCACAGCTGGATCCTCTATGACCCACCTCCCAGAATATTGGAAATAAAAGCAAAAATAAACAAATGGGACCTAATTAAACTTAAAAGCTTCTGCACATCAAAGGAAACTAAACTTTCTTTTAAAATATGATACATTTTCTGAACATAATATGTAGCTACGGTCCATAGAGTGGCATAACAGCAGTGCTTTCAGGAAACGAAGTCACTTTTAGAGACACAGAGTGACCCAGTGGAGTCAAGAAATCTCCCACACACTCGTGTGTTTTAAGCAAGCCACAAAATCTCACCAATCTTCAGTTTTCCCACCTGAAATATAAGAAATATTAAGAACTGCCTTGCAGAACTGTAGCAAGGACTGAACTGAGTATTAGTGTGTGTGTGTATGTGTGTATGTGTATACCAAGAACTCAGGTTAGAGTTGCATCTTACAATAAAATAATGGCATGATTCATGTTTTCACCATAGATTTATACCTCCTTGAAAAAATTATCTTTTAAATTTACTTACAACCCCAATACCATATTTAGTTTGCAAACTCAAATAGATGTTACAAGCCCAATACTGTATTTTGCAAACACATCCTTACTCTGTCACATGAATCCAGCTTTCTGAACTATAGCTCTCTTTAATTTCTTTATCAGTTAGTAAAGTATTGATAATATTGATCTTCTTATTTTATTCTCCAATAGTGGACTTCTCTAGTCTTTTGGAGATATTCAATGCTTAATCATCATTAGCCATAAAATAATTCTGGGACATTTACCAAACATAACCATTTCCAAGTACTACTATCTCCCTGCATCTACTACTACTATCAATGATAATAATAATATTAATAATGATAATAATAATAGCACTTTAAATAAATATAGATCATTTGTTCTTTGCCAAACAGTGCTGTAATCCCTTTGTATTTACTCAGCTAATTATCACACATGCATGCACATACCTAAAAACTATATTGCACAGAATTCTTTTTATCCCAAATTTATACATGAAAGCGTGAAGCTTAAAGTAGTTAGGTAGCTTGTGTGTGTGCACACACTCAGTTGCTTCAGTCATGTCTGATTCTTTGCAACCCTATTAACTGTAGCCCACCAGGCTCCTCTGTCCATGGGATTCTTCAAGCAAGAATACTGGAGTGGGTTGCCATGCCCTCATCCAGGGGATCTTCCCAACTCATAGATCGAACCCACATGTTTTGCACCTTCTGCATTGCATGTGGATTCTTTACTCACCAAGCCACCAGGGAAGCCCAGTTAGGTAGCTTAGCCAAGGTGCTAGAGCTACTAACTAAAGAACCTGGATTAGAAACCCTGTTATTCAGCTCTAGAACCAAGGCTCTTGTGGTACAGATGTTTGCCTGATGATACACTTTTAAACTTTCATTTTATTTTTTTATTGACATATATTTGACTTATAATATTATATTAGTTTCAGGTGTAAACATAGTGATTCAATGCTTTTATAGATTATACTCCATTTAAAGTTATTAAAAACAGAACCCACACTCTTAACTTCCATGCTGTACAGCTTCTCATGCTATATAGCTTCTTCATGCTATACAGTGAAGAACTGACTCATTTAAAAGACCCTGATGCTGGGCAAGATTGAAGGTGGGAGGAGAAGGGGATGACAGAGGATGAGATGCTTGATGGCATCACCGACTCAATGGACATGAGTTTGGGTAAGCTCCAGGAGTTGGTGATGGACAAGGAGGCCTGGTGTGCTGCAGTTCATGGGGTCACAAAGAGTTGGACACGACTGAGCGACTGAAATGTACTGATACAGCTTCTCTAACTTGAAAAACACCACGTGAGAAACTGTACCTATCTTTCCTAGATAAATATACAACCTCTATATACACTTGCATTTTTAAAAATATATCTGAAATATTGTCTCCATAGTGGCCTCCAATTTAGGAAGATTACTAGAGGATGTATCATCAAATTATATTTGAAAACATAATGCTATTGTTAGCATTTATTTAGTTTAAAAGCCTATATCTGAACTGTAACGGTTTATGTTACTAATACCTGCTTCTTTTTATTCTGGGCTGTCTCTTTTAAATATCTTTTGCTTTTATTTATCATGCATTCCTTTTTTAGAGTCAATTTGTTTCCCTTTTATTAGGCTTAAAATAATTATATTCAAATTGGCAGTGGTATTTCAACACGACATGTGAAAATAGAACAGTAATGTGTAATAATTATTGAGAATTCATTTTGTGTCAGCAACTGTGTTGGGATGTTTTCCAGATACCATCTCCCTTTGTAGAAACTTTGAGAGGTAGAGTTTATTTCAGTGTCTTCACATGAGGATATATAACTTGACAAAGGAAATCCTGATGCCAAGTGATGAAGATGCAAACCCAGGTCTGTCTGATGCAAAATTCATATTTTTCACTCTACCACCTTGTCTCTTCTCCGAATAGCACATGGGAAAGAAAAGATACTGGGGCCGGGAAGAGTAATGCGGAAAGAGATGGAAGAGGGGACTGTGGGACACGAAAGGTACAAAATCCTCAAAGTTGGAAAATGAGAAAAGACTCCTCATGTAATCCACAGAGTGAGCACATCATGTTAAACTACCAGGTCACCTCTATGAAACAAGGTGATGCTTGGCTTTGGTTCTCACTGTTTAGTTCTCCAAAATACAAAACCTCTTTTATTAATTGTCTCAACCATTCTAGCATTGGTTTAGCTGTATAGAGATTAGAAAGCAATTGGACGAGATGATTTAGAATTTCTCTTTCAAGCTCTTTTCTAGAGGCAATGGAGTGTTTACATTTTTTATTTCTTTGGTCCTTAAACCCTCTCTTCAAAAATGGTGAAAGAATTAAGATTTACCCAATAACTTTATGATAGAGCCATACCAAACCAATTTTTTTTTCTCAATAGGACTATTTTCCTGAACCGAACTTATCTAAAACATTAGAGCTATTCAAAATAAGTCCTAGAATGACCTCAGAAATCATCACAAAATCGCTCCTTCACTGCAGAAAAGAGCTTCATTAAGACCTCCAGGAATATAAATAGCCATTCTGTTTTTAAAGGGCTTAATGGGAGGTAATTATACGACCTTCCAAAGTCTCTCATTCCAGTGCTCGGAAACATTTCTCTAAAACTGATGAAAAGCACCAGTATTTTCATTCTCTTTGGCAAATATAGGAGAGCCCCTGAAGCCAAACTCTATTGGCAATCAGAAAAGTGCTTTTAGAAAGCTCGGGCACATACCTGTCCAAGAAAGCTTCAGTGGCCAAAGACAGCTGGGTACTTAATATGATACAACTCGTATGGTCTTCTCCACATGACAGTACTACAATAACTTTCCCAATTTTTTAAATATTTCACATAGAAATCAAACTGTTTATTTAAGCAACACAATACACACAAAAATAGTATGTGTTATGCATTTAACGTAGTTGTACAGAAAAAATTTTGCCATTATAATAGGGATTTAAAATATGCACATCATTAGAGCTGACTGGCACGTATCAGTGACATGCCTGGCTTGACTTTGTCCACAGACCAGGGATCTGTGCTCTTTGAGGGATCTCTTGTTAAAGAGCATGACGAAAATTCAGGGAGATGGGAACATAATAGATAGATCACACTGCATCAAAAGTGCCATCATCTTGGGTGTACCTAACCCACTGAATATTGATCTCGAGATTACAAAGCAATTCCAGAGGGGTGCACATACTGAAAGTTGTTACAGGCCGGAACTCCACGGCAAACAGGAGAAAATACACTCCTGTCCCCATCCCCTTGTATTAAAGAAGAGAATTCTGCTGTGATGCAGGTTCTAGGTACTTCAAGAATCAAAATGTTGTTCACATTGCTTTTCTATAGGTTTATGTTATGTGAAAGACCCTGTTTTACCACTGACTTCCATTTCAAAGAGAACATCTGCTTTTTTTAACGAGGCTATTGGGCAGCCTAAAAAGTGAAGTAAATTGATTTAATGGTCAATTGAAATGGTGAAAGATGAATTTAAATAAGATTAAAGGGAAAGAAAAGGAGGAAAAGAAAGGACTTGGATATGTTGGCAGAAATGATGAATGAGAAGGAGTTTACATAGGAATCTTTCTGTTAGACAATTTAGACAACTGTTGGTACCATTAAAAGAAATCTAGAGGTTACAAAAAGTATTCCGTTGGGTTAGTTAAGTTCATTCTTATATAAACTTGTGTAAGTTCAACTTGGTTTTGAACATAGGTGTGAGGTAAAAATGTTTAATAAGAAAAAAGGTCGGAGAGAACAAGATGGCAGAGGAGTAGGTGGACGTGGAGTACATCTCTCTTCACGGATACATCAGGAATACACCTTCAGACACAGAAGTGCGTGCAGAACACCAGCAGAGAGCACACAGGAGTACCTGACCAGTCGAAAAGAATATATAAAATCATGCAAAACTCTGTAGGATGAAGGAACTAGGGGGAAAAGCAGGAGTATTAGTAGGACTGGACTTGCCCTCGGCCAGTGGGGGAACTGAGGCAGGAGTCCCATCCCCACATCGGGGGAATTGTCTGAGTCAGAGGAGAAACATTTAAGTCTGAGAGGGAAACAGCTGATCTGTGGCAGCCTAAATGGAATGAGACATTCCTTGCCGCAGCCACACGTACCCCGGACAGGGACGCAGGTCCCCTGGAAGGTGCAGCAGCTGGGAGCTGGAGTTTAGGGATTGTAGAGCAATCCCAGGGCAAGGGCTGCTGTTGACTGTGGAGAGCTGGATCAAGGGGATGTGAGGGAGGAGATGGTGGTGGGAGATGCCTGTGGTGGGAGATGCCCGTGGAGGGAGGCTGGGCAGCCATAGAAGTAAGGCGATAGTGCTGAGTCATGCGTAGGGGCTGGAGCCATCACCATAGCTTCTCTCTCTCCACATGCCAGCATCAGCGGTTGAATAGTAGAAAGACTGGCCCATCAAATGCCTGAGGCACTGAACTGCAGAGTAGGACCCCACACAAGGGGACCCCTCTATGTGCCTGACACACCAAACAACAGAGAAGGACCCCAGGCAAGGGAGCCCTCTAAGTGCCTGAATGGGCAGAGTTACAGAAAAAGACTGGTCAAAAAGGCCTTCTGATCACCAGCTACAAGAGGCTGGAAAAAAGACTCTGATGGGACCGTAACTCCTGCGATGGAGGTAGTCCATGTCCTGCACACTTGGTGCCGCCAGGGTCCCCGCAAGCCAAGCAGCTATGCCACCTTCATGCTCAACTCTCACAGGGGCAGAGCTGCCACAGGCAAAAAATGTCTTGCATCTATGCACTCAGGGTCACTTCAGTAGTGTCCAACTCTTTGCAACCCTGTAGACTGTGGCCTACCAGCTTCTCTGTCAGGGAGGGGGCCTCTTCAGGCAAGAATACTGGAGTGTATTGGCCAATACTGGTTGCCATGCCCTTCTAGGCACTATATTTCCTGCTGCCCTAGCCACCAACTCCCCTGAGTACCTGGTGCTGCCAGAATTCCTACAACCCCAGCAGCTGCACCACCTCCACACCTGGCCCTCACAGGGGCAAACCCAAGTCCTCCAGGGCAGCCTCAGGAGCAAACCCCAGTGGATGGCCCACATGCAGAGGTGGAAATAAAACCACAATTGAAATCCAGGGGCAGTGTGGCTGAGGAAGAAGACCCAAAACCTTCCCACCAGCTGTACAAGCAGCAGATTAAATCCGCACGATCAACTAGGCAGACTCTGTGTCTATGGAATATATAAAAGGACACTGAGAGCTCCCACAAAAGAAAACGCACTAGTTCTGATAGCATGGACATTGGAGGCAAGAACACACAGAAGCAGGACCAGATCCGAATCTGAGCTGCACCCACAGCAGGTCCAGAGATCAGCACAGTGTTGGAGGGCATCCTAGGGAGGTGAGGTGGACTGTGACTCCCAGCGAGGGAAAGGACTCTGACAGCAGTGACTCAAGACAAGCATTTATTATTCTTATGTTTTGACTCATTCTGTAGATTCTTTGGATTTTTTTTTTCTTTTTCTTCCTTTTTTTCCCCATTTCTGTCATAGCTGTCAATTTTATTGGCACAATGAAATCTAATTAGGCTTTTGAGCTTTTTTTTTCCTCAGTCATATTTTTTATTGTTGTTATAAACCTCAGCCTCTGCGTTGGGCTTTTGCAGTTCTATGGTGTCTCCCTTTTTTTTTTTTTTCTTTTTTCTTTTCCCTTTTTTAATTTTAATTTTTAAACCTATTATTATTTTTCTACATTTATTCATTAGTTTGCTTTTCCTACTGTTCTTTTCCCCTTGAAGTTAATCTTTAATGTATATAAATCTTCTTTATCTATCTCTATCTAACTTGGCATATCTATTCTTTCTTTCTCTTCTTTCTTTCCTTTCCTCTTAAAATATTTGTTAGATTTATTTTCATTGCTTTATTCCCCAATTGGAACCTTGCTTTAGCTTTGTTTTCCACTTTGTCCTCTAATTAATTTTGTTCTGGTAGATATAATTTCTGGTTTCCTCTGTTCTGGTTTCCTCTGTTCCTCTGCCAGGTCAATCTACTGTACTTTATTTTTGCCAGGCTGTTTTGACTTTGCTCATGGGTGTATATGTATATGTGTATATTCCATTAATTATTATTTACCTGATTTTGTAACTGCCCTTTGTCTAGTGTTCATCTTTGGTTTCTCATTTTTGGATATTTGTTTTAATCTTACTTAATGCCATAACAAACCACGTGTGGAATCTTTGTTCCTGACCAGAGATCAAGCCTTGAGCCTTTGAAGTGGGAACACTGACTCCAAAACCCTAGATTACTAGAGAACTAAACCTGGGAGTATCAAATAGTGAGAACTCACACAAAGGAAACCACTTGAATACAAGACCTGGCGTCACCCAACCACCAGGAGCACTCTCTGCAGGTGGGGTGTTAAAATCTCCTACCTTATTGTGTTCCTGTCAATTTCTCCCTTTATGTCTATTAGTGTTTGCCTTATGTATTGAGGTGCTCCTATGTTGGGTGCATAGATATTTAAAATTGTTATGTCTTCCTCTTAGATTGATCCCTTGATCGTTATGTATTGGCCATCTTTATCTCTTGTAATACTCCTTGTTTTAAGGTCTATTTTGTCTGATATGAGAATTGCTGTTCCAGCTTTCTTTTGCTTCCCATTTGTATGGAGTATGTTTTTCCACTCTCTCACTTTCAGTCTATATGTGTCTTTAGGTCTGAAGTGGGTTTCTTGTAGACAGCATATATATGAGTCTTGTTTTTGTATCCAGTCAGCCAGTCTCTGTCTATTGGTTGGAGCATTTAATTCATTTACATTTAAAGAAACTATTGATATATATGTTCCTATTGCCATTTTCTTAACTGTTTGGGGTTGATTTTGTAGATCTTTTTGCTTCTCTTGTATATCATGACTATATAAGTCCCTTTAATATTAGTTGTAAAGCTAGTTTGGTGGTACTGAATTCTCTTAACCTTTGCTTGTCTGAAAATCTTTTTATTTCTCCATCAATTTTGAATGAGATCCTTGCTGGATACAGTAATCTTGGTTGCAGATTTTTCCTTCTCAGTACTTGAAGTATATCCTGCCATTCCCTTCTGGACTGTAGTTTCTGCTGAAAGGTCAGCTGTTAGGCATATGGGGCTTAATTTGTATGTTATTTGTTGCTTCTCCCTTGCTGTTTTTATTATTCTTTGTGTTTAGTCTTTGTTAGTTTGATTAGTATGTGTCTTGACATGTTTCTCCTTGGGTTTACCCTGTATGGGACTCTTTGTGCCTCTTGGACTTGACTGACAAAATCTATACACAGAAATCACTTGCATTTCTATATACTAACAATGAAAAATCAGAAAGAGAAATTAATCCCATTCACCATTACAGCAAAAAGAATTAAATATCTAGGAATAAATGTACCTAAGAAGACAAAAAACTTTACATAGAAAATTATAAGACACTAATGAAAGCAATCAAAGATGACATAAACAGGAGAGATATTCCATGTTCCTCGGTAGGAAGAATCAATATTGTGAAAATGACCATACTACCAAACACAGTTTACAGATTCAATTCAATTCCTATCAAATTACCAATGGCATTTTTCACAGAACTAGAACAAAAAATTTCACAATTCATATGGAAACAAAAAAGACCCCAAATAGTCAAAGCAGCCTTGAGAATGAAGAATGGAGTTGGATGAATCAACCTTCCTGACTTCAGATTATACTACAAAGCTACAGTCATCAAGATAGTATGGTACTGGTACAAAAACAGAAGTATAGACCAATGGAACAAGATAGAAAGCCCAGAAATAAACCCATGCACCTATGGGTACCTTATTTTTTACAAAGGAGGCAAGAATATACAATGTGGCAAAGACAGCCTCTTCAATAAATGGTGCTGGGAAAACTGGACAGCTACATGTAAAAGAATGAAACTAGATCACTTCTAAACACCATACACAAAGATAAACTCAAAATGGATTAAAGGCCTAAATATAAGACCAGAAACTATAAAACTCTTAGAGGAAAACATAGGCAGAACACTCAATGACATAAATCAAAGCAAGATCCTCTATGACCCACCTCCTAGAGTAATGGAAACAAAAACAAAAGTAAACAAGTGGGACCTGATTAAACTTAAATGTTTTTGCACAACAAAGGAAACTATAAGCAAGGTGAAAAGACAACCCTCTGAATGGGAGAAAATAATAGCAAATGAAACAACTGACAAAGGATTAATTTCCAAAATATACAAGCAGCTCATACAACTCAATGCCAGAAAAACAGACAACCCAATCAAAAAGTGGGAAAAAGACCTAAACAGACATTTCTCCAAAGAAGACATATAGATGGCTAACAAACACATGAAAAGATGCTTAACATCACTCATTATTAGAGAAATGCAAATCAAAATCACAATGAGCTATCACCTCACACCAGTCAGAATGGCTATCATCAAAAAGTCTACAAACAATAAATGCCAGAGAAGGTGTGGAGAAAAGGGAATGTTCTTGCACTATTGATGGGAATGTAATTTGATATAGCCACATGGAAGATGGTATGGAGATTCTTTTAAAAACTAGGAATAAAACCACCATATGACCCAGCAATCCCACTCCTATGCATATACCCTCAGGAAACCAAAATTCAAAAAGACACATGCATCCCATTGTTCATTGCAGCACTATTTACAATAGCTAGAACATAGAACCAACCTAGATATCCATTTACAGATGACTGGCTAAAGAAGTTGTGGTACATATACATAATGGAATATTACAAAGTCATAAAAAGGAATGCATTTGAGTCAGTTCTAATGAGGTGGATGAACATAGAACCTAGTGTACAGAGTGAAGTGAGTCAGATAGAGAAAGATAAATATCATATTCTAACACATATATAGAGAATCAAGAAGAATGGCACTGAAGAACTTATTTACAGGTTAGCACTGAAGAAACAGACATAAAGAAAAGACTTATGGACATGGGGAGAGGGGAAGAGAGAGTGAGATGTATGGGAAGAGCAACATGAAAACTTACATTACCATATTTAAAATAGATAACCATCGGGAATTTGCTGTATGGCTCAGGAAATTCAAACAGGGGCTCTGTATCAACCTAGAGCAGTGGGACGGGGAGGGAGATAGAAGGGAGGTTCAAAAGGGAGGGGATACGTGTATACCTATGGCTGATTCATGTTGAGGTTTGACAGCAAACAACAAAATTCTGTAAAGCAATTTTCCTTCAATAAAAAAAAAAGTTAGAAAAAGAAATTATAAAAGAAAGAGAAAAATGGTGATAGAACTTTCTGAGAGATTTCCAGAGTGAAAAATGTAGATTTGGGAAAAGTGAATTTTCCAGAGGAGAGTCTATTGAGGTAAGAAAGCCAAGGATACTACTCTAAGGACTGTCTACATTTAGGAGAAAGAGAGAGGAATGCAAAGTCAGAGAAAAGGAAAGAAGATCAAAGGCAGGGGACATTTCTATCAGAAGAGGCAGCAGCCATTTCAAATGCCAGAAGATATCATGGGTTGGATAAATAACAGCCATTTCTAACTTTGAAAAGAGCAATTCCAACTAGCAAAACATCCTAAATGTTTAACTACTGAAGATTAAGTTTTGAAGCTATGGTACATAACAAAATATCAATAACCATTAAAATCATATTTTCAGATAATAAGTAAAACTTCTTTTTTGGCCCAGTATGTGATCTATCCTGGAGAACATTCCATATTCACTTGAAATCAATGTGTATTTTGCAGTTTTCGATGACTTAAAGTTTTCATGCTACAGCAATATACAAAAAGAGTATAATAACTATTAATATATATTTCACAACAGTATATATACATACATGATTATATACAGCATAGTATATATAATATATTTGTGTTTGTATATGTATATATGTGTATTTGTCTGTGTATATATAGATAGATCATAGTGTACATGTATCAGATCAGATCAGATCACTCAGTCGTGTCCGACTCTTTGCGACCCCATGAATCGCAGCACTGCCAGGCCTCCCTGTCCAACACCAACTCCCAGAGTTCACTGAGACTCATGTCCATCGAGTCAGTGATGCCATCCAGCCATCTCATCCTCTGTCATCCCCTTCTCCTCCTGCCCCCAATCCCTCCCAGCATCACAGTCTTTTCCAATGAGTCAACTCTTTGCATGAGGTGGCCAAAGTACTGGAGTTTCAGCTTTAGCTATTCCTTCCAAAGAAATCCCAGGGCTGATCTCCTTCAGAATGGACTGGTTGGATCTCCTTGCAGTCCAAGGGTCTCTCAAGAGTCTTCTCCAACACCACAGTTCAAAAGCATCAATTCTTCAGTGCTCAGCCTTCTTCACAGTCCAACTCTCACATCCATACATGACCACAGGAAAAACCATAGCCTTGACTAGATGGACCTTTGTTGACAAAGTAATGTCTCTGCTTTTGAATATGCTATCTAGGTTGGTCATAACTTTCCTTCCAAGGAGTAAGCATCTTTTAATTTCATGGCTGCAGTCACCATCTGCAGTGATTTTGGAGCCCAGAAAAAGAAAGTCTGACACTGTTTCCCCATTTATTTCCCATGAAGTGATGGGACCAGATGCCATGATCTTCGTTTTCTGAATGTTGAGCTTTAAGCCAACTTTTTCACTCTCCACTTTCACTTTCATCAAGAGGCTTTTTAGTTCCTCTTCACTTTCTGCCATAAGGGTGGTGTTATATGCGTATCTGAGGTTATTGATATTTCTCCCGGCAATCTTGATTCCAGCTTGTGTTTCTTATCCTCTTTTAAAAAGAAATCAGGATTAGGGATGAGAGGCTTCAAGAGAGGGAAGCCACCTCCATGAATCCAAGACTATCAGACAGACGCTGGAAACCTTTTTATTTTTTTATATCACAGGTTTCGATTCCTTTCAGCTCATTTAGGCTTAAGAAAACTAACTTTGTCTCCCTTGGCTGATGAGTCCAAAAATTAATGCACTTCTTATGAATTTCCATAAATTACAAATTAGATTAACTTCATTAATTTTTTTAATTTATTTTATTTTTAAACTTTACATAATTGTATTAGTTTTGCCAAATATCAAAATGAATCCACCACAGTTTTACATGTGTTCCCCATCCTGAACCCTCCTCCCTCCTCCCTCCCCATACCATCCCTCTGGGTCGTCCCAGTGATTTTGTGAGGGACACGTTTTGTTTTGGTATTTGAAGATCCTAAAATAAATTGAAAACAGATCTTTTAGCCCCCAAATTGTATAGTCTTTTAAAAGAAGCAGACCTTAGCTATTATTTGTTTGTAATGACATATATGGGCTTCCCAAAAGACACTAGTGGCAAAAAACCTGCCTGCTAATTCAAGAGATGTAAGAGATCAGATCCCCTAAAGGAGGGCGTGGCAACCCAGGAGTCAGACAAGGACACGATTGAAGTGACTTAGCACTCATGCAATGACATATACAATAAGGCCATTGTAGATGAAAAAGCTACAGAATTCTTGAGGGAAAAAAGACATTGGAATTCATATATTTTGGGACCAGACAAGTAATAATCATGTGAATCAGACAGATTGTTAGAAATACAGAGTGTGGACACAGGAAGAGAAAAGGAGAGAGAAGAAAGAATGAGCCAACAGACACCATGGGGAATCCTCTACCTCATTTTTACAATTCATAATATTTGACACTCATATACAAAAGTGATTCCCAGTGTCCAATTTTCTAGCTCCCTGTTCAACCACACCTTGTTGTCAAGTCTTTGTAGGCAGGCATTCTTTCTCTCATTCTGTAACATCTGAAATATCACACCCATATCAGATCAGAGTATTGCACCTATCTGACCATTCAAACCACTGAAAATTTTCAGAAAGATAAAAGCAGATAACATTGATGGTCTTATTTAAATGTGCTTTCACTTTTAAAATGCACTGGAGGTCTTCAAACTATAAAAAATAAAACTACTACATGATCAGGCAATCCCACTACAGGGCACATATGCAAAGGAAATGATATCAGTATCTTAAAGAATTTGTTCACAATAGACAAGACACAGACAACCTGTGTTCATCAACTGATCAATGGAAAAGGACATGTTATATAAATAAACAATGTAGTATAATTCAGCCATAATAAGGAAAGAATCCTGCTGTTAGTGACAACATGGATAAGCCTTGAGGGCATTATGCTAAGCGAAATAAAGAAGACAAATGTTGTATGATCTCACTTCTGTGTGCAACCTAAGAAAGAACACATAGAACCAGAGGTTATATTGGTGTTCAATAGGGACTGGGGATGGGAGCAATAAGGAGATGTTGATCAAAGTATGGAAACTTTCAGTTATAAGATGAAAATGTTCTGGGGAGCTAATATACAGCTTGGTCATTATAGTTAATAACACTATGCTTCATATTGAAATTTGTTAAGAATGTAGATCTTGAGAGTTCTCACCTCCCTCCACACACACACAAAAGACAACTTTGAGAGATGATGAATATGTTAATTCACTTGACATGGTAATCATTCAAAATGGGTAAGTATAACAAACCATCACACTGAACCTGAAATATATACAATTTTTACTTTTCAGTTATACCCTAATAAAGCTGGAAGATAATGCACAACCTTTTGTTGTATCTTCCAAATGATTAATAATTACACACATTTATGAATATCTGTTTTCATTCCAATCCCAAAGAAAGTCAATGCCAAAGAATGTTCAAACTACTGCACAATTGCACTCATCTCACACACTAGTAAAGTAATGCTCAAAATTCTCCAAGCCAGGCTTCAGCATATGTGAAGCGTGAACTTCCAGATGTTCAAGCTGATTTTAGAAAAGTCAGAGGAACCAGAGATCAAATTGCCAACATCCTCTGGATCATTGAAAAAGCAAGAGAGTTCCAGAAAAACATCTATTTCTGCTTTATTGACTATGCCAAAGCCTTTGACTGTGTGGATTACAATAAACTGTGGAAAATTCTGAAAGAGATAGGAATACCAGACCACCTGATCTGCCTCTTGAGAAACCTATATGCAGGTCAGGAAGCAACAGTTGGAACTGGACATGGAACAACAGACTGGTGCCAAATAGGAAAAGGAGTGCATCAAGGCTGTATATTGTCACCCTACTTACTTAATTTGTATGCAAAGTACATCATGAGAAACACTGGGCTGGAAGAAACACAAGCTGGAATCAAGATTGCCGGGAGAAATATCAATAACCTCAGATATGCAGATGACACCACCCTTATGGCAGAAAGTGAAGAGGAACTCAAAAGCCTCTTGATGAAAGTGAAAGTGGACAGTGAAAAAGTTGGCTTAAAGCTCAACATTCAGAAAACTAAGATCATGGCATCTGGTCTCATCACTTCATGGCAAATAGATGGGGAAACAGTGGAAACAGTGTCAGACTTTATTTTTCTGGGCTCCAAAATCACTACAGATGGTGACTGCAGCCATGAAATTAAAAGATGCTTACTCCTTGAAAGGAAAGTTATGACCAACCTAGATAGCATATTCAAAAGCAGAGACATTACTTTGCCAACAAAGGTCCATCTAGTCAAGGCTATGGTTTTTCCAGTGGTCATATATGGATGTGAGAGTTGGACTGTGAAGAAAGCTGAGCGCCAAAGAATTGGTTAATGTGGTGTTGGAGAAGACTCTTGAGAGACCCTTGGACTGCAAGAGATCAGTCCTGGGTGTTCATTGGAAGGAATGATGCTAAAGCTGAAAATCCAATACTTTGGCCACCTGATGTGAAGACTTGACTCTTTGGAAAAGACCCTGATGCTGGGAGGGATTGGGGGCAGGAGGAGAAGGGGATGACAGAGGATGAGAGGGCTGGATACCATCACTGACTCGATGGACATGAGTCTGAGTGAGCTCCGGGAGTTGGTGATGGACAGGGAGACCTGGCGTGCTGCGATTCATGGGGTTGCAAAGAGTCGGACATGACTGAGCAACTGAACTGAACTGAATATTTAGGTAACAGTATTGGCAACAGTACAAATAGTGTAAATCATGGATCTTGGTAACACTGCAATATTAAATAGATTTAAAATAGTAATTATGGTTTAGTGGGAAAAGTATTAAACCAAAAATCAGATACCCATGGTTTAAGCCCTGATTCTTATACTTCCTTTCTATCTGACATTAAGCAAGGTAACTTTACTTCCAAGTTTTTTAATTTGCAAAAAAGCAGCTCAATAACACCAACTTATGACCCGGAATTGATGAAGAATTTTTTCCTTTGCAAACATCTCTCCATATAGGTGAAATTTTTAATTTTCGACAATTTTCCTTTAAAAATAAAATGATAATTGTTTGAAATGATCACTATATACTTTTCTCATTCTGGTTAAATACGCTCATGAATAAGATCTAGTAAATTGAGCCAGACTCATCTCCAATGACAAAACCTGTTCTGACAGTTATAAGCTGAATTAAATGACAAGCACCTGCATGCTTTTCTTATTTATGGGGGTCACAAGGCATTGACATAATTTACTGCCAGTTACAAGTTTATAAGCAATTTGAAGCAAATATGAAAACAAACACAGACTAGGCAGCTCTTCTTGATACCTCAAAAAATATGTAATATCTCAAAGAATATACAATAACCATTTAAACTGGGAATATGAGCTGAGGCTTAAAGCACTTCTGAAGTCAATTCCAAGTTCTTGAGCAAGTTTTTTATTGGAAGCTACCTGAAAAGTCTTTTTATTTACTTAACATATGTTATTTAATTCACAACTTTAAATTAATTGCTTCTTCTTTTGTACTTTTTGTTGTTCCCTCGCTCAGTTCTGTCCGACTCTTTCTGACCCCATGGACTGCAGCACTCCAGGCTTCCCTGTCCTTCACTATTTCCTGGAGTTTGCTCAAACTGATGCCCATTGAGTCAGTGATGCCATCCAACCATCTCATCCTCTGTCATCCCCTTCTCCTTCTGCCTTCAATCTTTCCCAGCATCAGGATCTTTTCCAATGAGTCAGCTCTTCACATCAGGTGGCCAAAGTATTAGAGTTTCAGCTTCAACATCAGTCCTTCCAATGAATATTCAGGGTTGATATCTTTTAGGATTGAGCGGTTTGATCTCCTGGCAGTCCAAGGGACTCTCAAGAGTCTTCTCCAGCATTGCAGTTCGAAGGCATCAATTCTTCAGTGCTCAGCCTTCTTTATGGTCCAGCTCTCACATCCATACATGACTACTGGTAAAACCATAGCTTTGACTATACAGACCTTGTCAGCAAAGTAAAGTAATGTCTCTGCTTTTTAATACACTGTCATTCCCAAGGTCTTGAGCAAGTTTTTGGTCGGAAGCTACCTGAAAAGTCTTTTTATTTGTACTTGAGTCTTTTGTACCTGGTGTGTACCAAATATCTCTAACTTTTTCTTAGCTTTAAGATGCATAATTTTATGTCAGTTTTACTTTATAGTTCATTATTTAGACACAGTACAACAAATTGTTTTTACATTTTAAAGAACTAAGATTCCTTATCACTTAGGAAATTTAAGAATGCAGCAATCAGCTTCCCTGGTGGTTCAGACAGTAAAGAATCTGCCTGCAGTGCAGGAGACCTGGATTCAATTCCTGGGTTGGGAAGATTTCTGGAGAAGGAAAAGGCTACTCATGCCAGTAATCCTGCCTGGATAATTCCATGGACAGAGAAGCCTAGTGGGCTAAAGTCCATGAAATCACAAAGAGCTGGACACGACTGAGTGACTAACACTTTCACTTTCAACACAATATCACTCTACTTGAGGAATTTTCGTATCAATTTGGTTATTTCTTTTGGTTACTACATATTTTGGGTATAATTGGACAAAAGTCATTAATTCCACTTACATTTTGTTTTGCCTTTGTTTTGTAGTGCATTTTTAATACCCTCCTCTTTTATCTAGTAATTATTGCTCAAGGCAGTTGTTAGATTCAACTAGATTGAGTTCTTTTGATATGTCTGGATTTGATGAGCCAAATTGTTATTTAAGAATCAGTAGATGCAAGATATGATCACTTTGATATTGGTGTTAGGATGGGAAAAAAATGACTTTTTATAACCCATCCTCAGTCCCAGCTCTTCTCCCCCGATAGTATTTTGAGTGTTGTGTGACTTTAAAAGAACTAAAATGTTCAAATTCACCCTGTGAGGCTAAAATAACTGATGAAAGGTTCTAAGCCTACAAAATGAAGACACCTCAATAATAACCAAGTTATTCTTACCTGGACTACTTATTATTCAGGCACGATTTGGAGAGGAAGCAATCATGCCGCTGTCCTTCTCTGTGCCACTGAACGGCTTCTTAATCACAAGACATCACCTGAGGAAACGATCACTCCATTGAAGGTTATGTTATGTATAATAGCATTAGCCACTTTTTACAAAATAAGGGACTGGTACATAAATTATGTCCTCTGATTTTCATGAAATTGGTATCTTTCCTCATTTGTTACAGTAACCATTTTTAAGCTGGAAAATTTTGACACACAGAAGACAAACAAGAAAACTAAAAATCAAACATTTCAGCTTAAAAATTAACCTTAAACTGGTTCCTACACTGCATTAAAAAGATGTTTGCCTACTTCCAAACCTATTATTGGAAGGATTGTGAATCGTTTCTTTGTCTGGTACTGCTGCTTCGATCATACATAAATATTTCACAATTCTTCTGTGCCAAAGAAGACTTGAGTTGCTATTATTGAAAAGGATTTCTGTTCTAGTGAGTGACTTTGCTGCTGTCCAATTCATTTTAAATTTACATTTCCTGTCCTCAGATGCCAAAAGGTAACTTTTACATTTGAGCCCCATTGATCTAAAACTGTTCAACAAATAGGCCATTGTAATTTTTTTTCAAAAATTATAGCTACTTGAGGGGCTTCCCCGGTAGCACTAGTGGTAAAGAACCTACCTGCCAATGCAGGAGACATAAAAGATGTGGGTTCGATTCCTGGGTCAGGAAGATCCCCTGGAAGAGGGCATGGCAACCCACTCCAGTAATCTTGCCTGGAGAATCCCATGGACAGAGGAGTCTGGTTGGGCTACAGTCCATAGAGTCACAAAGAGTCGGACACTACTGAAGTGACTTCGCATGCATGCACGCACATAGCTCCTTGAATGCAGGAGAGTTGTTTTTCATCTTGAGCAGTGGTTGTGTTAGCTATTCATACTCTGTGTTCCTGCTTAGTGTTTTCTTTCAGAAGTCTCACATATGTGTTTATGAAAGTTAAAGCAAAGCTTTAGTCTGTGCCCATCTCTACTTCTGACCAGTTCTGTGACCATTAGACAGACAGTCAAATTTTTAAGTCTCACTTTACTTAATCTGGATAATAATAACAACAAGAAAACAAACTAGAGCCTATCCAGCCGGGTAGTTTTACAGATTAAAATGAGATAATGCATATGAAACATTTTCCCAGGGCTGACACATAACAAAAGGCTTGATATATACTATGCTTTTACCATTACCATATTATGAGCAATTTTATTAATTTAAAGTAATATTGCCAGATGCAGAAAGTAACACTGGGTATTTTTCCAAGCACAATTATGCCATCCTTATGTGTTCCCCAAAGACTCAACACCAATCCCATTGTAGCACTTCTCTCTGTTCTGTGGCGCTGCCCAGTCTCTCGTTGGTATGACCACTCATGTTGCCTAGCACTGGACGATGAGTGTCATCAGGGCTGAGACCATTGGTTTACTGTCACCGGGAAACTTCATAATAAGCAATCATTTTGAACTGGTTAAATAAATTAATTAATTCATTTATACTAGATCTTATTAACCCATTCCTCTTAAAGACTATTATTTTCTGATTTTTAATAAAGAGTCTAAGAAATAACCATCCTTAGTTCTGGGGATATTCAAAGGTTTTCTAAATAAGAATGTTTCCTGGACTAATAAACCTGTTTAGGTTCCTTTTTATCCTATTTAGTTCTTGGCAGTAGCACTGTGGTAATCTTCCTTTTTAACTATGTTAATAGCCTATAAAATCTTCAGGGTTTTCCCACTCACTCATCAGGTAGAGCTCAAAAACATAGTCTCATAAAGCCACCTGCTATTTGACTCCAAAGCCATGAAACAGACTCAGTTGCCAGTTGATCCAGTTCAAACTCTCTGACTCCAGCTAAAAACAACAACAACAACAACAAAAACTATCCTCCTGCCAACTTTCCAGATATCATGTTTCCCTGAGTCACAGCACTCAAACGTTAAAGATCTCATACATAGCTTACCTGTATAATTTATCATTTCTCTTTTTTTTAAGTTAAAAATTCCTTAATTTTTTATTCCTGGTACCACTACCACAATTTACAGGGCAATATACCTGATGTAATGAAAAGAAAAAGAAAAAGAAAAAGCTACAACAGATAAAAGACCTCAGGAATGTACATCTAATTGACACGACCTTGCATTAATCAATAGCTGCACTTTTTGCAAACTGTGGCTATGACAGTCCTGAACAAGAAGGGTTTCCTGTTTAAGCTGCAGTAACTTTTCTGACTATGGATCATCGTTCCTCCTGTGGCAGATTTTTACAGTTCCTCTAACGCATTTGGGACAACTGTCTCAAAGTAACCTGCAGCTTTCCTGACAACTCCTCGCTTTCTCTCCTGCTAAGAACTGTAGCCCTTTTCTTCTGAGTTTTTAGAACCTTCTGCTACCATATCCACCACTTCCACCACCAGATCCATAACCACCACCATAGGGACTGCCCGAGCTTCTTCCACCAAAACTACCCCCTTTCATGGGTCCATAATTTGACTGCTGTTGTCCACTATAATTTCCAAAATCATTATAGTTTCCACCACCACCATAGTTACCTCCAAAATTTCCTCCTTCATTGTAACCATCATATCCTCCACCACCGCCACCATATCCACCACCTTGGTTTCCATGTCCTCCTGGTCCACCAGCACCGTAACCTCCTCTACTACTATAACCAGGACCACTGCCATAGTTGCCACCATCCCCTCCAAATCCATTATATCCACCATTGCCTCCTCCATAGCTCCCTCTGCTGCCACCACCTCCACCACCACAGCCGCCTCTTCCACCAAAGTTTCCACCACGGCCAAAGTTACCCCCACCACCTCCAGAGTTTCCTCCATGACCCATAAAGTTGCCAGATCCACCTCCACGACCTCTTTGTGATCCAGCAGATTGCATCTCTTGTTTAGAAAGGGCCTTTTTCACTTCACAATTATGCCCATTAATAGTGTGGTATTTCTGAACAACAATTTTATCAACTGTATCATGATCATCAAAAGTTACAAAAGCAAATCCTATCTTTTTCCCACTCTGCCTGTCTTCCATAACTTCTATGGTTTCAATCTTGCCATACTTTTCAAAGTAGTCTCTCAAATTATATTCTTCTGTATCTTCTTTAATACCACCAACAAAAATTTTCTTCACTGTTAGATGGGCACCAGGCTTTACAGAATCCTCTCTAGAAACAGCTCTCTTTGGTTCCACTACACGCCCATCAACCTTGAGCACACATGGCTGCATCCACTTCTTCAACACAAGAATAAGTCACAAAACCAAAGCCCCTGGAACATTTTGTTTGGGGGTCTCTCATCACCACACAATCTGTAAGTGTGCCCCATTTCTCAAAATGTTCTCTTAAGCTATCATCTGTAGTTTCAAAGCTCAGACCACCAATAAACAGCTTTCTCAACTGCTCTGGTTCCTTGGGATCATGACCCTCCTCCCCCCGGCGGCGGCGGCGGCGGCGGCGGGCGGCGGCGGCGGCGGCGGCGGCGGCGGCGGCGGTCAGGCTGGGGTGACGGGGCCGGAGTCGGGCTGGGGGTGACCGGGCAGCGGTTTACCTCCATTTTGAGACCGGACTCGCCTCTTCCAACTCGAGTTCAATATGGGACCCTATCATTTCTTTTTGACTATTAAAAACTAATCTACTCTCTCCTAAAATACTCTTATACAATCAAACAATTCTGCCTCTCACTGTTTTTTAGATGTTATTCTGCATTATCTTATTTTCTCATATGTGTACTAAATTGATTGACCTCTTTTTTTTTTCATACTAATGTGAGGGCACCTGGAGAGCAGGTCTATATAAAATAATAGACTTCTTAGTGAAAGGTGAAAGTAAATAAACTGTTACAAATAACTGGTGTTATAGAAACCAGGATGGATTTCAAATGACTGTTCTAATCTTACTTGATTGCATATTGTACACATCAATGACAAGGATAGATAAGGGGCTTATTTTTTTTTTAAGTCTGAATGTGACCACATTTAATCTACATGTTTCTTATCTCAAAATCAGTTCAAAACCAGCAATCAGAATAAAACAAAGTTTCCTTGGTGTGGTGTGTTTCATGTCATAGTAGATTTACTGTAACTGTGGTTATAATGCATTCTGATATGATAAATTGAAGCTCAAGAATGAATTCCTAAAGTTCTGAATACTACTAATATTCTAATGAAAACTTATTCATATTTCAAATACTCGTTGAGCACTTACTATAAATTAGACACTATGATAAGTACCAAGGATAAAAAGATGAACAAAATACGGCATTAAGAAATTATATTCGTGGTGCTTAGAAAATAATACATAAACATATAGGTATTATGACTAATTTGATTCAAAATTTACACACAAACATGAGTGCACCTATTAGATATACTATATTTCCAAAGTCATCAGATACTTGTCTGAAAATTGGTGTGTAAAGTGAAATTGATTTTGAATTGTTACATTTTACTGATTTTTTTTCTCCTTCTTAACATTCCCATTATTATTGAGGTCAAGAAATATTTAATCTCTGAAGCTTACGATACTGGATTTCTCCTTGATGTTTCTTGCCATTAGACTGTTGGTTATAAACGATACCTGAATCTGATTGATTCTCCAGCCTATTGTCCACTTTCCCTTCAGCTGCCATGACCCCATCTCTGATTTGACGTGGTCCCCCTCTGGCATCCCAACCCTGACTCTCCCCACCGCCTGAGTAAAACAGGGCTCTTCCATCCTCACATTTCTTGTTCCCAAAACAAGTGCTCAGACTCTTCTCATGTAAGGAAATGTCCTGCAAATCACTACTGAAAAGCAGTTAGGGATTACCAGAAACAACCTAACTGGGGGAATTTCAAAGCCTGCTACAAAACTACCAGAGCCAACTGTCCCAGGTATCCCCACCCGCAATGATTTCTCTCACTTTAGAATTCATAGCTCATTTTGCTTAAAACATTTCTTTGGCATTTATATTACCTTACAGAATTTATGATACTGTTTTTTTGCTATTTTAATTCACAATTGCACAGCAAAATGTTTGTCAGCTTTTATAGGTAAAGTTCTCTATTAGGTAGATATTCTGAGGCTAAGAAACGAGTGAAACATAATCTCTGCCCTTAAATAGTTAAAACTATGTCTTATAGCAGCTAGGACAACATCGTGTTCATAGAAGTTCAATAAATTTTGAATCAAAAAGACACCAACTACGGGAAACTCAATACTATTCTGCCATACATAACTAGAATAAGGACCAAAATAAAATATCCATTAATGGATTTATAAAGAAGAGTTTTAAATTCATTGATGAAGAACTATAAATTCATGGCAACATGTTGAAGGGTTAAGAGCATAGTGAGAAAGTGAATAAGACAGACTTCAGCCAAATGGGAGTAATAGAAAAGAAATGAGATAATGTAAATAAAGCAATCGGAGAAGGCAAAGGCACCCCACTCCAGTACTCTTGCCTGGAAAATCCCATGGATGGAGGAGCCTGGTGGGCTGCAGTCCATGGGGTCGCTAAGAGTCAGACATGACTGAGGGACTTCACTTTCACTTTTCACTTTCATGCATTGGAGAAGGGAATGGCAACCCACTCCAGTGTTCTTGCCTGGAGAATCCCAGGGACGGGGGAGCCTAGTGGGCTGCCGTCTATGGGGTCACACGGAGTCAGACACGACTGAAGCAACTTAGCAGCAGCAGCAACAGCAAATAAAGCAATACACCCAGTGTCTAGAATATATTAAGTATTTTAAAAACAAGTTGCATTGATTATTCATTTACTAAGGGAAATAGATCAGGAAACAGTGGAAACAGTGGCTGACTATTTTTCTGGGCTCCAAAATCACTGCAGATGGTGATTCCAGCCATGAAATTAAAAGACACTTACTCCTTGGAAACACAGTTATGACCAACCAAGACAGTATATTAAAAAGCAGAGACATCACTTTGTTAACAAAGGTCCATCTATTCAAGGCTATGGTTTTTCCAGTAGTCATGTATGGATGTGAGAGTTGGACTATAAAGAAAGCTGAGCACAGAAGAATTGATGCTTTTGAACTGTGGTGTTGGAGAAGACTCTTGAGAGTCCCTTGGACTGCAAGGAGATCCAACCAGTCCATTCTGAAGGAGATCAGCCCTGGGTGTTCACTGGAAGGACTGATGTTGAAGCTGAAACTCCAGTACGTTGGCCACCTCATGCAAAGAGTTGATTCATTTGAGAAGACCCTGATGCTGGGAGGGATTGGGGGCAGGAGGAGAAGGGGATGACAGAGGATGAGATGGCTGGATGGCATCACTGACTCCATGGACATGAGTTTGAGTGAACTCCAGGAGTTGGTAATAGACAGGGAGGCCTGGCAGTGCTGCGATTCATGGGGTCGCAAAGAGTCAGACACGACTGAGTGACTGAACTGAACTGAAGGTCCTACTGTGTGTTTTATAACACAAAAGCAAGTAATATTTAGTTATTCTCTATCAATCAACCTTACTATTCATATTATCAGGAATAAACTAGAATAGTCTTCCTTAGTACATTTCCTACATATATAACTGCCTGTACAAGCTACCAGGACACAAACCTAAACTGAAGCCAATGATGTAGGTCATTTAAATTCAGAGCTTTCAATCAATAAACTTTTACCTCACATTTAATTTGTGCCAGTCAATTGCCATGCACTGGAAATAGTAGAGATCAGATGCTACCATCTATTAGACTTCTTCATGTACTCAGACATTGGTCAATTTCCAGAAGAAAAACCACAGTGAAGAGTCTTGCCTTCATGGGTAGCTGAATTGTTCTGACTATGCAATTAACATTCTGAATATTTATGGTTTCTTGCCTTTGGACCTTCCAAACAGTTTTGGTTGCATTTCATTTTCCTTATATTATTAGATCCAATCATCCACCTACCTTTCCACCCACCACTAGGGAGACTATTTCAAACTCATTCAGCCAACATTGCCCCAAACCTCTTCTTTGCTTTTTCCACCCTGAATATCTGAATCTCCAGCTCAGTGAGACAGACTGAAACACCGTGGAAGTGACTGGGAATGATTTGGAGCTGACTAACATGTGATATCTATAGGACCTCTCCCCAGACTCAAAGTCTGTGGCTAAGCCAATAGGTGACTTGAGTGGGAATGAAAGGGTTAACAGAAATGAGACCACCATCAATCACTGTTTCCATTGCCTCATGCCTCATGGAATGTTTTATGGGCTACACAAATCCTATCAACACCTGGGGATGGGCTGACTTCCAAAGGAGTGGGTTTTCCCTTTACACCTGAATCCCTCAGTGTGACACTATATAGTAATAAGTTTGCATTATATATTCCTTTAGTAGAATGTGGCTTTAATGGTGTAATTTCAAATTAGGAATAATAAGATAATCATATTCATTTTTTAACCTTTTTAAAATCAGATCATTTTCAGAACAGTCAAGCTATAATAAGTGCTTGTCCCTTCTCTCTTGGTCTTTAACTCCAGCTAAAAATCCTCCCTGAATGTCAGTTAAAAATGCAAATACTAGTTGGAATCTGACCTTATGAAACTGTAGTAAGTGACTCACTTGAAAAAAATCTAATAGAGTTTGTTTTTGCCAAAAAGAAAAAAATTATTGAACACTAATTCTGAATTCTCTCAGGAGAAATGATGAAAGAAATTGAGAATATCCAAAAGCAACTTGAAGAGTTTTCCAAGAATTAAAGGCTGGAGAGGTCTTTGATTTCTCCTATCCTCCTGGTGTTCCATCTTCTGAAAATAGATTCATGTATCAAGAAAGATGAGAAAAGGAAAGCTGCAATGAAAGCCCAATTGAATCCAACAAGGTTAACTATTGTGTTAATATTACCACTTTTAGCCTATATTTCCTAATGATAATAGTTGACCCTGGCCATGCAAAAGTACATAGCAGGGAAATAGTCACCTGTGTATTATAAGAAACAAAAACAAGAAAATGTCCGACAGTACATCATCTTTAAATCCTCTGAAAAGTTCTTCTATCAGTTTATAGACCAACTTGACTGTTAAGAAAATTGGCTAAGGAGAATAGGCTGCCCTTCTGCATTTGAGAGGGCAAACATCCCCCAGAATCTAGAGGAGAGAAATCAAAGTATAGATTATTAGTACAGACTATTGAAAATCCTGCTATTCCTATGATTGAGAAAACAATATAACATATTTAAGGGAAATCAGAACCAGAAGCTTAGAGACTGCATAGATGTGTGTATACCAACAAGGTTTAAAATCATTTGAGCCAATCAGTGCCTTAAGAACTATTTTATGATAGCGCAATGCCCCCTGTCCAGAGCTGGCAAGCAGTATAGAAATCATGTAGCCAAACTCTGTTTTATGGTTGAAGATATAAAGCAAAATCCCACTAATACTGGAGCACAAGGTGGATTTTTAAAATTCTACCACCAAAACAACTACTAGAACATATAACCTCTAAGAGATGAAACTGTAATTCGTATGTACTAAATTATGTTCAATTAGGAGCATTTATTTTGAATGAGAGTGACATGAAAAGATGACTCTGAAGTAAATACCCACTAAAAATCCCAGCTATTCTTTTAAATTTCTACAAGAACACTAATTTCTCTCTGTGATCAATGTCTCCAAACAAAAGCATAGAAGCCTGACAGTGACTTATATCATTAAGGGAAGGAGGGATGGAGTACACAGAAGTGTGTTTTCCCTTAAGTTGTATAAAAAGGATCATCTGTAGGCAACAAACCAAGTCCCTCTGTGGTCATGGGAGAGTAGGTCACCCAAAGAAGAGAGATTATTTGAATGCTACTCTCCAAAAATAGGGCTTCCCAGGTGGTGCTGTGGTAAAGAATCCTTCTGCCAATGTAGGAGACGTGGGTTCAATCATTGGGTAGGGAAGACCCTCTGGAGAAGTAAATGGGAACCCATTCCAGTATTCTTGTCTGGAGAATCTCATCCCATGGACAGAGAAGTCTGGCGGGCTACAGCCCATGGGGTTGCAAAGAGCTGGACATGACTGAGCAACTGAGCACACAGGCACACTTCAAAAATAATATGAGCAAAAATTTACCTGTCCCTTTATTTACAAGATCTGGGAATAGAACAGAGACTGACATATAGTAGATACTCAAAACACGTGTTTAATAAATTAATAACCTCAGAAACTTCCTGAATTCCTAAATATCAAGAATTAGTATAGCAAATTCTGGCACATCCCTGTAATTGAATTTGAGCAGATATAAAATGCAAGTTTTAGAGGTTTATTTATTGACATAGGAAGATCCTCATGATGGAGGTTTCTCTCTAGGATGTAGACTGAATAAATAAAAGGATTATAAAATCACAGGAAGTATGATTCCATTTATTTATGTATATGAGATAAATAAAATATGTAATGGCTCTATTAACATATAAACACTTTGAGGAGTATATATCAAAGTGTGTTGCTGTTGTTTAGCTGCTAAGTCATGTCCAACCCTTTGCAAGCCCTTGGACGGTAGCCCACCAGGCTCCTCTGTCCATGAGATTCTCCAAGCACAATTACTGGAGTAGGTTGCCATTTCCTTCTCCACGGGATCTTCCAGACCCAGAGATTGAAGCCACGTCTCCTGCGTTGGCAGGAGGATTCTTTACCACTGAGTCACCAGGGAAGCCCCATATCAAAGTGTAGTTTTGGTTAATTCTGGGTATGAGACATAGGTGATTTTTTATAGATTTTTCTTAATTTTATGTATATGATAATAATTTGTTGCTTGTGGAATTTCCAAATCATTTTTAAAAGAAAGTGCAGCCCAGTGAATTTTTACATGGAAGGCTGATATGGTCAGGTAAAGGCTGAGAGTAAAAGCTAGGAGCTGAAGAAATTGTAAGTCCTTCATAGAAAGGTGAAAACTTAAAAACTGATTAAAAGAAGTAAAAATCCTCTGGAATTAATAAAAGAGAGCAGGGAATAGACTAGGGGTGTGAGGATAAATGACCCTATGTTGTTCTGTGAGCCAGAAAAACAATATTAAAAAAAAGTTACAGAAAAAAATCTCCACCCAAAAATTATACTTATTCTCAATAACTTATAGACTACACAGAAAAGAGGATGAGCTAAATACTTTAACCCTGAGTTATCCATTACAACCATTTTCAAAAATATGTTGAAAAATGCTTCTAGTGTTCTGATAATGATCAGAGAGTTGATAAACTCCAACTTGGAAGAGTTTTGAAACATTTTTTCAAGTATCACAGCATATGATAAAGACAAAATACCAAACTGAAATGATGAGCCAATGCTAAATGTTCTAAAGTCGATCATCTAAAAGGCTTGCAGGTACAGAGGAACTCTATTTGACAACTTAAAATTACAGCATACCAAAATAAATCTCATCTTCAGGATAAGTCTTCAGTGATTTGTTTCCAACATCTTATCCATGCAGTTTTAATTGTGTTTATCTTCTTCACATTTGAACTCATAATCAGATTATGAATGTCTCCTGCTGCTAAGTCGCTTCAGTCGTGTCCGACTCTGTGCGACCCCATAGACGGCAGCCCACCAGGCTCCCTCATCCCTGGGATTCTCCAGGCAAGAACACTGGAGTGCGTTGCCATTTCCTTCTCCAATGCATGAAAGTGAAAAGTGAAAGTGAAGTCGCTCAGTCATGTCCGACTGTAGCGACCCCATGGACTGCAGCCCACCAGTCTCCTCTGTCCATGGGATTTTCCAGGCAAAAGTACTGGAGTGGGGTGCCATTGCCTTCTCCGAATGAATGTCTAATTGCAGCTAAATATCTGTGGCTTTGGCTCATCTTAATGGCATCCACCTTTGTTGCAACAGCACTGTCATTTCTCTTTTTCTAATCATTGCCTACACACTCCTGATAATGACAGGCATGTTGTCAAAACTGAACTGACGGATGGAGGAGAATATTGTCATATGGTAACAAATGTTTAGCAAAATGGCAAAGAGAGCATATTGTATTGTAATGCAGAGACAGGCAAGTATTTTTAAAGTTAAGCATAAAAAGAAGAGGGCTGCAAGGACTTCACTACATTCTCATACCTCTGGGAGCACGGTTAGGCAAGCATTATAGAAGACAAAGCTGCAACATAGAAACTGACCAACTGCAACAATGACAAGGTGATATTAAAACTTGACTGCCTATCTTCCTGATTACTGCTCATTCAAAGAGACTGAATCTTTAGATCATAAGACATTCATTTAAATTTAATAGAAATCTCATGTGGTAGAGGCTTTTTTCATTGAATCTGCTCTAAGTGAAAATCACCTAGTAAACTTAATATTTTATTAGAAATTCTTTTAATTTGTCCTATTTTCAGCTAATAATTTCAATAGGAAGGGAAGAATAAAAGGAAGACTTGGATGTTTTTAATTCATTTTAATCTCAAATCCTACAGATGAAGCATTAACAGCAAAAGTCACTGGATACAATTTTTCTATATCACTCAAAGACTGTATCATTTTCTCTCTTAAATAAGAAGAAAATTGAAATAACAGTTGTTCACTGTCTCCTAATTATATAGTTACCCAAGAATACCAGCAACACAACTTCCAAGTCATGAACACAGGGCCCCAGGTGAATGGGTTTCACTAGGTATTACTATTTAATATCCAGTTTAGGCATTACACATCACAACTGCTCAGTCCTTCCTTAGTTTAAGCCCTGTTTACCTGTACAGAGAACAACATGGAAGAGGGATGGAGAATAAAAGAGCACTTGGAGGCTGTTTCTGGTAAGATGGTGGATTAGATGTTGCTGAAATATCCCCACTACCAAACACCAAAAATGGTTAAATATATATTAATAACTGATTTTGCAAACAAGTAAGGAAAATACTCAAAAGAGAATAATGAAGTAGGAGTAAAATAGAAGACTGTAAGCAATAACTTAAGCCTTTGGCTGCAATAAGGGTGTCCGCTGGCCCAAGAAACCTATTTCTAGTAATAGCCCATGAGGACAAGACTCACATACTTGGAACCTGGGCATATAGAGCTGGGGGGAAAAAATCCCTCTCTAAAGGGCTACACAAGCAGTGAAAAAATAAATTAAAAAGAATCCACCCTCCAGAAGGCTCTTGGCTGGAGGAACAGACTCCACGCTGCTGAGAATGGCTCCAGAGGGATGCTGCCGGAGGCCCTGAGGGAACAGAGGGTAACTTCCCACTCCTGCCTGTCAGAGACTCACTCGTTGCCAGATCAGAAACTGTTCCTCCGGCTGAGACTTTTCCTTGGAATGGCCCATTACCCTTTTCCCCTACTTTGACTAACCTGTTCTGTGTGCTAATTGTATCCAATAAACTGAGTAAGCTGTGCTTTTTTTTTTCACTGGAGGATAATTGCTTTACAATGCTGTGTATACATCAATGCAAACCAGTCAATATTATCTATATATCCCCTCCCTTTTGAGCCTCCCTCTCCACAATTCCACTGTACAGATGAATGGATAAAGAAGTTGTGGTACTTATATACAATGGAACATTACTCAGACATAAAAAGGAATGAACCTGAGCCAGAAAGATAAAAAAAATATATATATATATATATATATATATATAATTTTGTGATTTTTAAATCCACCTGCCAAACAGAGATGGTAAGGAAATACTTTTCTGTGGTCTTGCTTCTGTATGTGTGTGTGTCTGGCTATGCACATGCATATGTGTAGAAAGTCATGGTAGGTTTTGTCTGTGTGAAACAGGTGAGTTGAGTATAAATTTCTAAATAAAGGAGGAAAATAAGATAAACAATGAATACTAAAAAAGGAAAGAAATGTCTTTAATATAAAAATCACATAAAAATATAAAGGATAAAATAAAAATAGCAAAATTAAAAAATAGCAAAAATTAATTCAAATATATTGGTAATCACAATGAATATAAACAGACAATATGCTCTGGTTAAAAGAAAAATTTACTCAGAGAGAATTTTAATTTTTTTCAATACAGCTTTGGTTTGTTTTAAAGAGATGTATATAAATGTTAAAGAAAAGGTCTAGAAAATATGTCAACTGAATACTACCAAAAGCAAAGAGTATACATATATCACAAAGATAGATTTTAGCTCAAAAAAGCATAGTGGTGAAGAGTTCTCATAATAATAATGCTTTAAGACAGGGACATATCAATTTGAAGCTTGCATATATTTATCAACTTAGCTTTAATTCTACATAAAATAAAAATTGCTGTTGTTGTTCAGTTGCCAAGTCATATCCAACTCCTTGAGACCCCATGGACTAAAGTACAGGGTCCAGAATAAAAATTAAGAGAAGTAAAATAAGAAATTGACAAATCTACCATCATGGTATTGGCTTTCTGAGTAGGTCCTTCTCTCAATAATTGACAGATTAAGCAAACAGAACAAAAATTAATTAGGTTCAGATGTTTCCAAGGAAACTTACACATTTGATCCAAAAACATATATAGAAGTCAAAAAATTATATATATATACACATATATATACACACACACACATACACACATCTGGCATCAAACTGGGCTTACTCCAGGGATGAAGATTATATACCATTATTAAATTTATTAATGTATTTCATCATATTAACACATCTAACAAGAAAAATCATATGATCACCTTAATAGATTAGAGAAAGCATATAGGAAAATTAAGTTGATAATCATGATTTCTTAAATTCAGAAATCAGGATAGAAGAGAATGCTTTGAACTTGACAAAAAATAAGCACAAATAGTACAATATAAAACTTGCTGCTGCTAAGTCACTTCAGTCGTGTCTGACTCTATGCAACCCCATAGACAGCAGTCCACCAGGCTCCGCCGTCACACTGGAGTGGGTTCCCATTTCCCTCTCCAATGCATGAAAGTGAAAAGTGAAAATGAAGTCGCTCAGTAAGTGTCCGACTCTTCGTAACCCCATGGACTGCAGCCTACCAGGCTCCTCCATCCATGGGATTTTCCAGGCAAGAGTACAGGAGTGAGTTGCAATTGCCTTCTCCAATAAAGCTTATATACGTATTTTTTAAAAGTAAGAAAAGGATGCTCTCTATTACCATAGCCAAGAAAATGAGACAAGAAAATAAAATAGATCAAAACAGGAAGAAGCAATATTATCATTATTCACACATTCTAAGCACAGAAAGCCTGAAATAATATACAGATATTGTAAGACATAACAAAGCTTTAAAATGACTAAATACGAAATAAATGTAACAAAAATTAATTGCGTTTATATGTAATAGTCTTAAAGAGTTCAAATGTGTCTCCAAAAGTTCATTTACAATAAGAATTTAAAGAAATAACAGGTATATTGTAACACATCTAAGAAAAGTGGTAAGTGACCTTCACAGAAAAAAATATAATCTTTGCTAAAATACATTGAAGAAGACTTTAAAAATAGAGGGGTTGCCCACATTCATGGATAGAATGATTAAATTTAAAAGATGTCCGTTTTTAAAAATTAATTGATTTGATATATATCAAAATCATAAAATCTTCAGGATTTCTAAAGGACTTAACCAGATGATACTAAGATACGTACAAAGGATAAGACTTACTTTCCCTGTAGACATTAACACTTATTATAAAGCATATAATCAACACAATATGGGATTAGAAAAAAAAGATGATAAAGAGATTACAGACAGAAAGAATTAGACCAACAAGTACTAAAGGTAAACATGGTATATAACAGGTAGAATTGTTGACCAGCGGAAGAATAACAATGCTAGTAATTCCACTTGGAAAAATCCATAAAACTGTGTAACGACTTTGTAACATACCCTGAAACTTAATTCCAGTTGGACTAAACACTGAACTATAAGGAAAAAATTTTAACTTTTAGAAGAAAATATAAAAGAATGACTTTAAGATCTCAAGATAGGGAAAGATTTCTATAAAAAGGCAAAACTTGAGAAAAAAGATTGACGAAATTAAAAGATGAACCAAAAGTCAGAAGGAATGTATCAGAAGTAAGTGTGCTACATATCACCAAGGAAGGATTGATACCCAAATTTTATTTTAATAAATTCCTACAAATAAATGAAAGAGACAAAAATGTGAAAAAAGTGCAAATGATATAAAGAAGCATTTAATAGAAGAAGGAATTTGAATATCCAAAACAAATGAAAAGATGCTCAAGCTTATTAGTAATCAAGAAAATGTAAACTTAAAAGCCCAGTGAAATATAACCCTATACACAACTTACATGCAGAAATTTAAAAGCTTGAAAATGTTGCTGAGGATGTGAAGACTTGCAGACTTATACATGGGTGAAAAAAATTCATCAATCACTGTCGCCATTAAGAAGAAATGATGCTATAAGCAAGCCAGAAATATAGGAGAATCTCTAGATACGTGAATAAAGATGCACAAACCAACAGAAACCACTGTGAGTAAAGTTTGACCCAAATGCCTGAGAGAAGGCCACTGTCAAGGTGAGAACCTTTCTTCCAAAAGGAGCTCCAGAGAAACTCCAAGCTCAGAGTCAGCAAATTGAAAGGCCAGGACAACGGTCAGAACAATTCAATAAAGACCATCCATCAAACACCAGTGAATATGTCAGTATTGGGCCTCCTTCTCTTGAGACAAAAAAACAAAGCAGCTGAAAACAGGGGCACTTGCTTCTCAGGATGAAGCATTAAGAATTTCTTTCCAAACAAAGGAGATTCTTTCCTGAGAGGGCCTTTTGCCTAGATATCTGGGCTGCAGAGAGAAGAAAACCAGAACTCTCACAAAAGGCAGGAAGCTAAGTAGTATGTGAGGCACAGAAGGGAACACACCAAACTTCTCTAACCACAGACCAGAGTTCTGGCCTGTTGCTGCCCAGGAACCCTAAAGAAAGCCTTCTACGAAGATAAACTATCAGATAAAATGTAATACCAACACAAGACTAAAAGAATTAATGAGATAATATGAATATTTATATTGATAAAAGGCCCAATCCATATAGAGTTACATATATTATAGATCAAACAACATAACATTCAAAGATAAAATTCTCAGATATATAAGATATTGTCAAAAATTATGACCACAATGGGGCACATTAATAAATCACTTATGCAAAGCTAATAAAGTAATAAAATTTCCCAAAGTAAAATTTTAGTCATTTTAATGATAATTAATACATTTATAATAAGTAGCTGTGTTGAGAAATTTTGCATATGACAGAAATTACACATTATTTCAAATGCCCTATGTAATCATTATAATAAAATCTGAATATGTATTAGCTTAACAAAAGAATCTCAATACACTCATACAAGTGATATTTAAACAAACCAACCGAATTCACAAAGCTTAGCTAGAAAATTTCTAAAGGCTAAGGTAATCCAATAATCAAGCAGGAGAAGAAAACATCTATTTTTTGTACATGTATGTTAAATTACAAAAAAAAAATCAATAATCATGTTTCTTAGTAAAACAATGCATCATAACTTCAGACGAATTCTCCAAGAATACAAACGAAATGTTATGTACATATATGCAAAGAGTCAGACATGACTGAGTGACTGAACACATACACACACACACACATGCCTATATATTATTAAAAATTGATGCCAAAATAGATTGGCAAAAAACACTTACTCCTGATGCTAATTATATAAGCTAGAAATGGAAGGAAAAAAAAAAAACTTTCTTAACTTGAATTATATGCCCAAACATCCATAGCAGAGTATTAGGAATATTCCCATTAAAGTCAGTAAAAAGAAAAGGATCTCTGCTACTATAGTTACTGTTCTCCATTGGTCTAGATATATCAGCCAATGAAATAAGACCAGAAGGAATAAGAAATAAATATGGAAATATGGAACTATAAGGGGGAAAAGTCATTAGTTGTTGATAATAATATTGCTTGCCAAAAATATCCAAGAAAATCAACAGAAAACTTAAGAATTAAATATCAGATGGCCAAAGGAAAGAACATTAAAAAGTAAAAAAGTTTTTGTACATATTTTCAGTAGCTAACTTTAAAAACAAAAGTTCCAAAGGGAACCAGTCATGCATTTCCACTCTCAAAAGACCTACCAAGTGATGGGGAAAATACCTACCTAAAGCATATCATTTTAATTTAAGAGTGCCTAGGATTTAAAAAAAAAAAAATCTCAGACAATTCCAGAGAGAACTAAAGGGCCACCTACAAACAGTTTAGAATGAGAATAACATCAAACTTTTTAACAACAACATTGCAAGTTATAAGATCAATGCTTTTAGAGGTTCAAGAGGAAAATGACTACCAAATTGAATGTTATCCTCAAGTGTTATCCTCAACTGAATTTTATCTTCATGAGACAAGATTAAGGATAACTTTCAGTCCTGCAAAGTCTCAGAAAATAAAAAAGTACCTGCTACACACTCTTTTAGGGAGCTAACTAGAATGCCTCAAACGGAAGAAAAAGAAATCCCAATGAGTGAAAGTAAAAAGAATTCCTATAGCATAAAGAAAAGCCCAAGGATAACACTTAGCTGTAGACCTAAAGAGAACAGAACAGGAAGACGGAGGGTTCCAGAAGGAAAACCTTCAAGGAGGAAGAAATTAATTGATTCTAACTACCCAGTGTGTTTGACTTTATTGAGAAGGGTTTCATATATTTGGTTATGATGAATATAGTTGATTCACAGAAAACTAGGCAGAGAAAAATTAGACAATTATTAACTTGAATAAGAATGAAGGGATTGTATAAGAACAAAAAAAATTATAGCATATAATACAGCTTGTGAAAAATTAGTCATAATAATGTACCTTAGTAATGAATTAACTTAGTGATGTAATTTATATAATGTAACAGGAAGAGAGGGATGTACATATAAGAATATGAAGTTCTCAGCACCCAGGGTAGGAAGTAAACCTCATAAACAACGTCTAAAAAATTAAAAAGATAAATAAATAATGCCTTACCAGCAAAGCATGATATTTAGAAACAGATAAACAGAGCTGAATAAATTTCTAAAATGTTGAAAACTGTTGTTCCTGGGAATGGGAATTGGATTGGAGTAGTATAACTCCAGCAGTAGGCTGGTAAATGCTTAATATTTGCCCTCTTTCAGAAAAAAGAAAGAAAAAGAAAAACCCTAATTTGGAGCATGTGACAATTTTTATGTTGGAAATACTCCCACTGTGGCTGATTTAAAGCTACCCATGTGTTGTCCCTGAAGATAAAATCAGGGAAAAGCCCACACTGGCTTCAGTGTTCTAGATATAAGGATATCTACACTTATTGGATGTTAAAACTCTGTACGTGTACTACTTTAATAATGTACTTAAATAGACTAGTTGGTAAGATAGCTTAAAATAAAAAAGAAACATTCTAAAAATGATCTCATTACTATAAATAATAAAAATTATAAAATACCTAGGAATACATGTTACAGGAAATGTTAAAGATACACCAAGAAAATTAGAAAACAACTGACATATTTAAAGGCCAAAAAGAGACCTTGTTCTTTCATGGAAGACTCAAATAATTAAAATGCAAAAGCTTCACTAATTAATTTTTTAATTAATTGAAAGCTCAACCTAATCTAAATAGGTTTTTGATAGAATTTTATATGCCACTTCTACATTTAACATAAAAAAAGAAATATATGAGACTATCATTTAAAAAAAAATGAAGAGTTAGCATTTGCCATACTATGTCAAAACATACCATAAAGCCATACTGTGCCTATATACACAAATATACTAATGAAAGTAATATTCAAATCAGTTAGGAGAAATGGACTACTCAAAAACTAAATGAGCACCATGGGACATTCCCTTTAGGCTGCTGCTGCTGCTGCTAAGTCACTTCAGTTGTGTCCGACTCTGTCTGGCAGTCCACCAGGCTCCCCCGTCCCTGGGATTCTCCAGGCAAGAACACTGGAGTGGGTCGCCATTTCCTTCTCTAATGCAGGAAAGTGAAAAGTGAAAGTGAAGTCACTCAGTCGTGTCCGACCGTTAGCGACCCCATGGACTGCAGCCTACCAGGCTCCTCCGTCCATGGGATTTTCCAGGCAAGAGTACTGGAGTGGGATGCCATTGCCTTCTCCACCCTTTAGGCTAAAAAATCAATTTCAAATAAAAATTGAAACGTTTTTGAAACAGTAAAAGTGTTTAAAACACAGATATTTCCTTAAATTTGGAGTTGAGAAGATCTTCCTAAATTAGATATAAAGTCCAGAGGCCTTAAAGGAACAGATTTACACTGACATAAATAGAAATAGTATCTATAGACTAAAATAAAACAGGGGCTTCCCTGGTAGCTTAGTCGGTAAAGAATCTGCCTACAGTGCAGGAGACCTGGGTTTGATCCCTGAGTCGGGAAGATCCCCTGGAGAAGGAAATTGCAAACCACTCCAGTATTCTTGCCTGGAAAATCCCATGGACAGAGGAGCCTGGAGGGCTATAGTCCATGGGATCACAAGAGTCGGACACGACTTAGCTACTAAGCCACCACCAAAATAAAACAGAATCAAAAATAAAAAGGCAAGTAACATTGGAAATAAGGATTTGCAACATACATTTTGAATCAATATCTTATTATAAAGTTCCTATAAGTCAATAATAAAAATACAAATAATCCAGTAGAAAAGTAATCAAAGCATGAAAGTGAAAGTGAAGTGAAAGTCGCTCAGTCGTGTCCGACTCTTTGCAACCCCATGGACTATACGTTTCATGGAATTCTCCAGGCCAGGATAATGGAGTGGGTAGCCTTTCCTTTCTCCAGGGGATCTTCCCAACCCAGGGATCAAACCCAGGTCTACCCGCATTGCAAGCGGATTCTTTACCAGCTGAGCCACAAGAGAGGCCCAATCAAAGCATAGGATCAAACAATTCACAGAAGCTACGTAAACAGCCAGTAACATAAAAAGAATGCTTGACCTCACCAATAATATCAAGGAAAACAATGATGAGTTATAATTTTTAGCTACCAAATTGGAAAAAATTAAGAGATATATAGAAACAGTCTTTTCTTTCTCTTTTTATTGCTAGTAATAATGTAAATTAGTACAGTGTTTTGGAGGAAAATTTAGCAATATCTACCTAGCTCAGGCCTTTTGTCATAGTGTCTGGGGTTGAGATATGAAAGTCTATTTGCATACACAGAATCTACTTTACTAGATAATTCCTCACATGTCCATTTGCCCAAATAGATGCAGCTATCAGACAACTCTTTTTCCAAAATTAAACCAGTTCAAGACAGGTCTGAAGTTTGATAATGTGATATTAGGAAATTCATAACTCTCAAAATATTAATTCCATCCATGATTAGTACTAAAGATTTCATTTTTAGTTTATATAAAATTTTAAAAATAATTATGCAGTTATTTTTATGTATAGGCAGCACTCACAGAAAAAGAAATGTATCTATTACTTATTGACAGCTTGCTCCATGCAAAAACTATACTAGACACTTTATATAAACTGCATTACATAGTTTCAATGTTTGTGAAGTAACTATTATGATCTTCACTTTGAAATGAGGTTCAGAGAACTTAAGTAACTTATCCAAGGTCACACAGCAAGCTAGAGGGTAATTCAAGCCCACATCGCCAAAGGTCTCAATCCCTATATAATGATTATAAAATATGAACAATAAATAAATTGCAAAGAGTAAAGAATAATGCAGTCGAGACTGGTTAGAGTATAAATATTTAATCACATAGAATTAACTATTGGATCCATTGTTAAAGTCATACTACTGAAACATTAAAAAAAAAACAAACCTTTACTGAATTAATATTCACAATGCCATAGAGACAGAGCAAGGTAGTTTTAATGTGCTCTTTTGTCCCCCTTTTAAGAACCCCTCAAAGTATTTATCTATCTAAAAACACAACTATTTGTGAAAAGTATGATACCACAATCAATCCCCAAATAAGTCATTCATTCTACTGATTCTCCTTTAAAGAGAATTTCCAATGTAGATTACCACTTCTTCATATAATATCTTACATAATTCCCAGGTGTGCTGATATATCTAAATAAGAATAGCACCAGCAGTGGCTAATATGCAAACTTCAGGAGACTTCCTGGCACCAGGAGGACTCTAATTTTTTCCAGGGATTGCTGGTCCACAGTAAACGTGAGCATCTATAGACGGGTGGTCCCTCTGCTCTTCTGATACGTTCAAGACAATGAGCTGAACAGAGCCAATTCGTGTTCCTAGCTGTCTGACACGGTTGCCGAGGTGTTTGTTTGCTTTTATTAGTCCATTGTAGATGCTGGCTCTCCTCCCAGATTCTCTGCTTTGTTTTCCCAGCTCGTGTTTGTTTGGACCATCTGCTTCACTAGATCAGCATTCTCCTCTCCAGGTTCTCCATCTCCGTTGCTACACGTCAGGGTATTTTCTTTTCAAAGTAATGGCCTCCTGCACTTTATCCACTTTTGTATTCAATTTTTGAATTTTCTTTAGCAGACTTTTCATTTTTTGGATAAGTCTGTGTTATTTACTTTGATAGACTAGACTGGGACTCCTATGCCAGATATGGGCTAAGCTTGTTCAATGCATCACTATAACCCGATACCACATTTAAATTCCTTTGATTTGCTTTATATCATGTCACTAGAGGCAATCCTATTAATATATAGATATCTTATTTCTTTTCTGTCTTAAACTACATACCTAACAGAAATACCAATCTCTAAATAAATTTTAGCAATAAATTCAATGAAGCTGAAGAGAACATGAAGCACTGTGAGTTATTCCACAAATTAATAAAGGTTAGAGTAGCTCAAAGCCTAAAAGATGACAGGCACAATATCTAGATGAAAAGGGGCTGTCAGAGGAGCAGACCTATCTGTGATGAAAGCAAGTTAACCAGGGACAGTCCAGCCTCACTGACCACAATAGAAAATGAGTCAGTCTCAGCAACAGGCAAGATGAGGGACATAAGGTAGGAGGCACATCATTTTTAAGGGATTGTAGCTTACAAAAGGCAGAGATCCAGAAGTTCCCTGGTGTGTGTACCATATGACCACATGTATGTGGTCTGTGCAGTGCTCTGTGGTAGACCAAAGTAGCACAGGAGTACAATAAGCAGGGTCCCCAGGGAGAGGAAGCCAACTATATAGTTGTTATATTCAACTAGAAATATAACATGAAATGAGGTTATGGTCACAATATCAAAGCCACATCCCTCGTTTTGGAACTTGAGGACCAAGTTAGCAAAGCTGGCCTGTTCTTGACCCTTCTGTTATTACTCCGATTCTAACATTTCACTGATTGTAGGGATCCAGTGGCCTTAGAGTCTGAGAAACTGAGTTGGGCCTAGGTAGCCCAAATTAGGAGAAGGCAATGGCACCCCACTCCAGTACTCTTGCCTAGAGAATCCCGTGGATGGAGGAGCCTGGTGGGCTGCCATTCATGGGGTTGCTAAGAGTTGGACACGACTGAGTGGCTTCGCTTTCACTTTTCACTTTCATGCATTGGAGAAGGAAATGGCAACCCACTCCAGTGTTCTTGCCTGGAGAATCCCAGGGACGGGGAGCCTGGTGGGCTGCCATCTATGGGATCACACAGGGTCGGACAAGACTGATGCGACTTAGCAGCAGCAGCAGCCCAAATTAAGAGAAGATGAACGATAGAACAGAAAACCAAACAGGTCCCTATGGTTGTAGGCCTTTACAAACCTGATGCTGAGGAGTTAAGCAAGAGGTGGAACATGTCAACGTTAGAATATGTTCAAATACAAGACTTGCCCCCCATGCCCTCCCGCAGCAGATATCAAAAATCAATCACAGCACATTTTCCCACTGACTGCAGATACATTCTTATCATCTCCCTTAGCCTGGAAATGATGTCACATCCTAATTGATTGTAATTGGCATTCCATTGGAAGTGAAATCAATTTGCTGTCCTTGATGTGTCCTTTCCCTTTTAATCCTTTGCTGTTCGGTTTTTATGGAAAATTTTAAAGGAGTATCATTATCTCCTGTAGGCAGATGTTGTGCCTTTACCTATTAACATGGGGAGAAGAAACATCAGAGGAGCTATTGGAAATTCTGCTGACTGATGAACACTTCTGCAGTCCACAAACTATTTTTCAGATCTTATCTGGAAGACAGTTCTACAGATAAATTTCTTTAAGTATTCCCATAGTGTCCTGAGTTAAACTTTTGTTTAAAGGGAACAGAGACAAACACAGGGAGCTTTCACTTACATTTACCCAAATATCCCAAAGGGCTGTGGCTGGAGTTTGGCTATTGAGTGAAACAGTCTCCTGAGTCTATAAGCTCAAACACAATTCTTTTCAGGGCATAAATGAAGCTGGGCACAATTAGGCAGAAAACGATATCTTTAAAGGAAAAAGAAAGTCTATGCAGGCTGCAGTCCAACTTCAATAAAAAATAAATGGGAGAAAGAAAAGCCTTACCCTTGGATAAATAAAGTGACCTTCAGTAGGTGTAAGTAAGAAGCATTACTTTTAAGCATCATATTCCTTGGATTATCTCTATGTCTCTACCTCTCTCTCGCCCTTTAAGAATAACACTCTTTTACAAAGGAAAGATAAAATTAACACACATTTTAAAATTCAGTTAATTCAAGAAGTTGGGCAACCTGTTCAAATGCAACTGTATATTCTAAATTTGGTTAGACCAATATTTTTTAATTTATTTATTTTTTAATTGACATATAACTGTTTTACAATATTGTGTTGGTTTCTGCCATACATAAGGACCAATATTCTTAATTGTTAAAAAAATTGTTTTATCTTTTCATTGATTAAAGACTTAAAATAAATGGCTCCAAAACACAATTCAGTAGAATGAATACATCAATAGGATATTGATTTCTTTTAATATTTTCTTTACTTATTTAAATACTATAGATTTATTTAAACCTAATGTTTTCACACACTCTCCAACATTCCAGAAGATAATTGAGCAATGGTTCTTCTTCCAAATTATCTGGCTTGATGTGTCTTTATTTTCTGTTTTCTATGACCATGGTACTGCTCTTAAGACTTAACAGCCATCTTGATAATGAGGTAAGTCCCAGAAACCAATTACTAAGATCTTGTAGAATTTAATAGAATAATTCAAATGGTGCCCAAGAGATTCAGTATATTTATAACACCAAAAGGAGAAAGGTAGAAAAAGAACTTGAAAGAAACTCTAAAGTTCTTTTGAGTTCAATAGCTGTCTAACTAAATGGAATGTGATGTGAGATTTTAGGGCAAAGGCAGCAAAGATTGCTGTGTATTACTTCTTAAAGAATTGTACCTTCAGCCTGCTAATGGCTGTCATTCCCATAACCTTTGAAGAAATGAGTATAGCACTCAGGCTCCAAGTTTCCCTCCACCTCACTGACAAAGCATTTTTTCTATTTTCAAGTCTTATTCAGCATTTTAGGTCGTCTCTTAAAAAACTGCCTACTGGTTGACTGCTTCAGACAGATAAGCCTTCTAGACTGCTTTTGACAAAAATAATCACAAATCACTATTTTGACAAATTCCCAGTGTTACAACTACATCCTTAGAATATTGTTTGTGCTCCAGTAATATGCTGATAGGAAGCAAAAGAGTCATTGCTACATATGGTAGGAAGTTATATAGAAATTAAAAGGTATTCAAGCACTCCAAAAGGGCCTGGTGAAGGAGTTGGAACTTCTGCATTCTGGAATGCTCAATACTTATTCTTGGGGAAGTTATCAGAGATTGAGAACAGAGATGAACCCTATGTGTCTGCTTACTTCCCTACTAGGTAAGCAAATAAATATAAACCCTGCCATTTCCTGGACCACTTCCATTTCAAAGAAAATTCCCAGGTAAAGGAGAGGCAGCGCTCTCTGGATGGAAATCTTCTGTACAATATCTCTAATGCAAATGACTGCAGGAGAAAGATTTCACTCCAAAGAATTTAATTTATATAACCTTGTTAATTAATGCATATGTGGCCATGTCTTGGGCCTGAAACACTCAGACAAGTGTCACAGCAAAACAATACAAACTTTCTTATTACCAGGAAAAACATAAATAAATAGAAGTTATCATGAGACAGATTCCAGTCACCATCAAACTCAACTTTCAAACAATCAGGGTTGCCCTATAATAGAATAAATATCTCCATTTTGGGGAGAAATCCCTATTTACAGATGCTTTTAAGACTTTGTATTAAGTAAGAAAACCAGGCCTGCTATGTAGCCTAGGAGATGAGATTCTTAAGCAAATACTACCTCACACACAAAAAATGTTTTAGTACAACCTGACACGCTACTTCCACCCCAGTTCAGTTCAGTCATTCAGCCGTGTCCAACTCTTTGCAATGTCGTGAAATGCAGCACGCCAGGCTTCCCTGTCCATCACCAACTCCCAGAGCCTACTCAAACTCATGTCCATCACGTTGGTGATGCCATCCAACCATCTCATCCTCTGTTGTCCAATACTTTGGCCACCTGATGCGAAGAGAGTCGGACACGACTAAGTGACTGAACTGAACCAAAATATCCTTTTGAATGGTTTATTAAATGTCTCTGAAGTTCCTAGTTCATAAACAAATATTGGCTCATTACTAGAGCACATTGAAGCTGAAATTAACTTCTGTTAAGAAATTTAGTTGTCACACAACACTAGGGTATACTGTGTTTGTCCTTTCATATTCCCACAATTTTAGGGAAGGAAGCTTTGTTGTCAGTTTAACAGGAATGTCTTGAGTTGGCTATAGCTTTAATTTGCTGTTATTTTAATAACATGCTTGGACTTCCCTGGTGGCTCAGATGGTAAAGCATCTGTCTATCAATGCGGGAGACCTGGGTTCGATCCCTGGGTTGGGAACATTCCCTTGAGAAAGAAATGGCAACCCACTCCAGTACTCTTGCCTAGAAAATCCCATGAATGGAGGAGCCTGGTGCAGGCTACTGTCCATGGGGTCGCAAAGAGTCGGACACAACCGAGCGATTTCACTTAATAACATGCTATAGTTTTATTTAGTTCAGTTCAGTTCAGTTGCTAAGTTCAGTCACTCAGTCATGTCCGACTCTTTGAGATCCCATGAATCGCAGCATGCCAGGCCTCCCTGTCCATCACCAACTCCCGGAGTTCACCCAGACTCACGTCCATCGAGTCAGTGATGCCATCCAGCCATCTCATCCTCTGTCGTCCCCTTCTCCTCCTGCCCCCAATCCCTCCCAGCATCACAGTCTTTTCCAGTGAGTCAACTCTTCACATGAGGTGGCCAAAGTCCTGGAGTTTCAGCTTTAGCATCATTCCTTCCAAAGAAATCCCAGGGCTGATCTCCTTGAGAATGGAATTGTTGGATCTCTTTGCAGTCCAAGGGACTCTCAAGAGTCTTCTCCAACACCACAGGTCAAAGGCATCAATTTTTTGGCGCTCAGCCTTCTTCACAGTCCAACTCTCACATCCATACATGACCACAGGAAAAACCATAGCCTTGACTAGATGAACCTTTGTTGGCAAACTAATGTCTCTGCTTTTGAATATGCTCTCTAGGTTGGTCATAACTTTCCTTCCAAGGAGTAAGCGTCTTTTAATTTCATGGCTGCAGTCACCATCTGCAGTGATTTTGGAGCCCAAAAAAAGAAAGTCTGACATTGTTTCCACTGTTTCCCCATCTATCTCCCATGAAGTGATAGGACCAGATGCCATGATCTTCGTTTTCTGAATGTTGAGCTTTAAGCCAAATTTTTCACTCTCTACTTTCACTTTCATCAAGAGGCTTTTGAGTTCCTCTTCACTTTCTGCCATAAGGGTGGTGTCATCTGCATATCTGAGGTTATTGATACTTCTCCCGGCAATCTTGATTCCAACTTGTGTTTCTTCCAATCCAGCGTTTCTCATGATGTACTCTGCATATAAGCTAATAAGCAGGGTGACAATATACAGGCTTGACGAACTCCTTTTCCTATTTGGAACCAGTCTGTTGTTCCATGTCCGGTTCTAACTTTTGCTTCATGACCTGCATACAAATTTCTCAAGAGGCAGATCAGGTGGTCTGGTATTCCCATCTCTTTCAGAATTTTCCACAGTTTATTGTGATCCACACAGTCAAAGGCTTTGGCATAGTCAATAAAGCAGAAATAAATGTTTTTCTGGAACTCTCTTGTTTTTTCCATGATCTAGCGGATATTGGCAATTTGATCTCTGGTTCCTCTGCCTTTTCTAAAACCAGCTTGAACATCAGGAAGTTCACGATTCACATATTCCTGAAGCCTGGCTTGGAGAATTGTGAGCATTACTTTACTAGCGTGTGAGATGAGTGCAATTATGTGGTAGTTTGAGCATTCTTTGGCATTGCCTTTCTTTGGGATTGGAATGAAAACTGACCTTTTCCAGTCCTGTGGCCACTGCTGAGTTTCCAAATTTGCTGGCATATTGAGTGCAGCACTTTCACAGCATCATCTTTCAGGATTTGAAATAGCTCAATTGGAATTCCATCACCTCCACTAGCTTTGTTCGTAGTGATGCTTTCTAAGGCCCACTTGACTTCACATTCCAGGATGTCTGGCTCTAGGTCTGTGATCACACCATCGTGTTTATCTGGGTCATGAAGATCTTTTTTGTACAGTTCTTCTGTGTATTCTTGCCATGTCTTCTTAATATCTTCTGCTTCTGTTAGGTCCATACCATTTCTGTCCTTTATCGAGCCCATCTTTGCATGAAATGTTCCCTTGGTATCTCTAATTTTCTTGAAGAGATCTCTAGTTCTTTCCCATTCTGTTGTTTTCCTCTATTTCTTTGCATTGGTTGCTGAAGAAGGCTTTCTTATCTCTTCTTGCTATTCTTTAGTTCAGTTGCTCAGTCGTGTCCAGCTCTTTGCAACCCCATGAACCGCAGCACATCAGGCCTCCCCTGTCCATCACCAACTCCCGGAGCTCACCCAAACCCATGTCCATTGAGTCGGTGATGCCATCCAACCATCTCATCCTCTGTCATCCCCTTCTCCTCCCACCTTCAATCTTTCCCAGCATCAGGGTCTTCTCCATTGACTCAGTTCTTCGCATCAGGTGGCCAAAGTATTGAAGTTTCAGTTTCAACATCAGTCCTTCCAATGAACACCCAGGACTGATCTCCTTTATGATGGACTGGTTGGGTCTCCTTGCAGTACAAGGGACTCTCAAGAGTCTTCTTCAACACCACGGTTCAAAAGCATCAATTGTTTGGTGCTCAGCTTTCTTTATAGTCCAACTCTCATATCCATACATGACTACTGGAAAAATCATAACCTTGACTAGATGGACTTTTGTTGACAAAGTAATGTCTCTGCTTTTTAATATGCTATCTAGGTTGGCCATAACTTTCCTTCCAAGTAGTAAGCATCTTTTAATTTCAGGCTGCAATCACCATGTGTAGTGATTTTGGAGCCCAGAAAAATAAAGTCAGCCACTGTTTCCCCATCTATTTGCCATGAAGTGATGAGACCAAATGCCATGATCTTAGTTTTCTGAATGTTGAGCTTTAAGCCAACTTTTTCACTCTCCTCTTTCACTCTCATCAAGAGGCTCTTTAGTTCTTCTTTGCTTTCTGCCATAATGGTGGTGTCATCTGCATATCTGAGGTTATTGATATTTCTCTTGGAAATCTTGATTCCAGTTTGTGCTTCTTCCAGTCAACGTTTCTCATGATGTACTCTGCATATAAGCTAAATAAGCAGGGTGACAAGATACAGCCTTGATGTACTCCTTTTCCTATTTGGAACCAGTGTGTTGTTCCATGTCCAGTTCTAACTGTTTTATTAACTTCATCATTATTAACTGAGTTCATGTGAGATATTTAGTTGCATGTACAAGTACCTAGATTCATCACTAGTAATGTGTGTAAAATTCTTATTAATTACTCTTCTGCATACTAGACACATGGATCCATGACATTGTGAAAAAGAATCATCCGGACGTCTATGGATATTGCACAGAACAGGAAAGAATATTTCCCAAACTATATGCGCCTCCTTTTCCATTCATTCCTAGGTAATTTATGTACTATTTTCCAGTAGTCATGTACTGGATGTGAGAATTGAACCATAAAGAAGGCTGAATCCCAAAGAATTGATGCTTTCGAACTGTGATGCTGGAGAAGACTCTTGAGAGTCCCTTGGACTGCAAGGAGATCCAACCAGTTCATCCTAAAGGAGATCAGTCCTGAGTGTTCACTGGAAGGACTAATGCTGAAGCTGAAATTCCAATACTTTGGCAACCTGATGTGAAGAGCTGACTCATTGAAAAAGACCCTGATGCTGGGAAAGATTGAGGGCAGGAGGAGAGGTGGACGACAGAGAATGAGATGGTTAGATGGCATCGCCGACTCAATGGACATGGGTTTGAGCAAACTCCAGGAGATAGTGAAGGGCAGGAAGCCTGGTGTGCTACAGTCCATGGGGTCACAAAGTGTTGGACACGACTGAGGGATGAAGAGCAGCAACAAGTGATCTACTAGAATGTTCACTCAAATAAAGTATGTCTCAAAAAAAAATCTATATTAAGAAAACTTTCTAGCAAACTGGGAGATTTCTGGAGGCTGCAGAGCACTATTTTATATTTCCAACTGTACACCATGGAAACTTTTCTCGTACTGGGAAGGAAGGTTTTCAGGTAAGTTGAAATGACACTGTGTTGACTTTTAAGAAGACATCTAGGCACACAGCTGACATCTTTGAGGAGAGTGTTTTCTAGTTCAGAGGAACCAGGAGCAATCAAAAACAGAGAGATTTCATGTTCCAGTCACTGTTTTAGCTGCTACATTTGGGAAAGAGGAGGCTTTCCACTAAGTGTGTAAGCAAGAAAAATCAAAGTCTAGCCCCTAAAGTGACTGATATCCTACTCACCTCAGGTAAGCCTCATAGTAGCCAGAAATGAGGTTTTCAAAATAAAGACATAAAGACCCAGAATTACAGATAGACTTACATATAAACAGGTGAACAAAAATACCAATATAGAAGTAAATAGCAATTTTAGAAAAAATACTGAGAGTTGTGAGATAGATGAGCCATGACATGTTTTATATTTTAAATCTTCCTCAGGCTAAAATTCTTGGCTTAGTCATCAAAAAGTAATTTTTCTAATTTAGTATACTTATTTTAAACAAAAAAGATTAATTAGAAGACAGAAAATTTCAATTATAAGTAAATCTCTACTCCCCAGCTACCAGTCCCTGGAGAGAAAAGGAAGTACATGGCAATTTTCAAGTTTGCCATGGCTATCTAAAAGCAGCTCCCTGAACAGCAGATATGAGGTCTTGGGGCTTATAGGAGTGCCTAGATATGTCAGGGTGCGCTAAAGAATATCCTATAAACTACATGTCCTCTATCAGACCAGGGGACCGAGGCCATCAGTACTATGAAAGATGCAATGCCCATCTTGATCCAATACATTTGAAATAATGGAAAGACATAAAGTTAGAATTATGATTTTCAGGTCCTGACTAGAGTTATAAAGTATATCTTGCTTCTGACAAGAGAACATTGGGAAAGAATGGAATAGAATTATAATGAGTTAACATCAGAATATCCAATAATCCATGGCCCTGTGGATGTTGACCACAGTACACGAGAGCACCTTAATACTGGGGTGACAGAAGATTGGTAAAGTGCTTGTGAGCGGCAATTTCATGTACACACTACTAACGAAACAGCAACTCGAAGCAAAGTATTGAACGTGAAAAGCTGAAATAGTACTAATTGTACCAATAGTGGCATGCTGGGGGAAAAATCCCTGCATTTGTACTTTCAAACAAAATAAAGTCAATCATGCATAATCTTCAATAGTTTGACTTCAGCTCAACATCACAGGCAAAAAGAGAACTGAAAAATTCAGTACTCATAAAAGTCAGTTCAACATTTTTAAAGAGAGGGCATATTTCTCTTGCTGATAAATTGACAACTTACTGAGAACATTAATGAATTTTATTACCTATGCTTATCAAAATATTTTTCTAAACATCCTATCAAACTATTAATATCTAGTTCTGTTTTCACTACTTTCTCAAAATATTTGTTTGTTGTTTTTCACTTTGGTCAAATCTTAGAGCATTCTTAGGAATACACTGCATTTGGAACAATATTGAGTGGCTGCTGTTGTTGTTTAGGAGCTAAGTCATGTTTGACTCATTTGCTACCCCATGAACTATAGCCCGCCAGGCTCTCCTATCCATGGGATCCTTTACCACTGAGCCCCCTGGGAAGCCCACAACATTCAGTAGTAGGCACAAAATGCAGCAATAAATGTCTTGAGAATAGTAATTATAAAAACACTGTACAATTTTAATGCTTCAATTGGCTTTCCATTCAGTATTGGATTGAATTTAGCTGAACCTTTATAATTTTAGAAAATGTATTAGTAGGAATGATTTCGTATGTGAAGTCTCTTATCTGTTATAGTAATATTATATCAATGTGATGCTACTGAACTACTATCAGTAAGCCTGACAACGTAAGTTGTTCTGGCAAAGTTAATGGTATATTTTTTTCTAAGACGTAGGGGTGAAATGCGGAGGGAGGGAACTATTCACCAACCCACCATCTCGGTTTTTTCAGCGAAGTACAGCCAAATCAGGCAAAGAGACATATAAACTTAAAACTATTCTATAGTGTATTCAGGGCAAGAATATCTAATTCTCATAGAGAAGAAGTGTAGTAGCACTTAAATTATCCACAATGACTACCTAAGCTGATAAACATACTGATAATTTCTAAACTCTCTACTTTCTCTGTGTGGCTACAGCTATGTGTAGGGCGTTCTGCACACACCTTTGAATGACTCATGTGTAATACGCTGCAGATGGTCCTTCCATTTATTACTGAGTGTTGCTCTGCACTGTATCATAACTTTAGCCTTTGGACAGTAATTTGAACATTTTTCACCAGTGCCCCGTACTTTATAGACAGTACTTGGTAGTTATTAACTATCTATATAAAGAGCAACTCCAGTAATTTCAATAAATTACAGCTTGTAATATTATTTAAGAGAGCAAGGTTAAAATGAGTTTTTACTATTTTTAACTAGCTTTGAAAATCTATCCAAAGATCTTGAATGAAATGATATCTTCCTCAACTGCATGTAAATCATTATAAACCTTATGTCCAAAAGCATTCATTATGGTTCCTACCAATTTAACGCTTTTAGTGATTATAAATTGGGCATAATTTCACAGAGTTGTTTTAAGATCAATAAACTTTCCAGAACTAAGCTAACTAACCTGTTTTCAACATCCATGCACTTTAATTTTCTAAACTCTTAACTTAAAAACTGAAAACTTTTGTGTATAAAAGGAAAACTTAAGGAGCAAATGTATAATGTCTTGCATTTCCATATTGGATTTTTGTGGCTTCCCAGGCAGCTCAGTGGTAAAGAATACATCTGCCAAGGCAGGAGGCATGGGTTTGATCCCTGGGTTGGGAAGATAATCTGGAGAAGGAGATGGCAACCCATTCCAGCATTCTTGCTCGGGAAATCCCTTAGCCAGAAGAACCTGGCAGACTACAGTCCATGGAGTCTCAAAGAGTCAGATCCGACTTAGCGACTAAACAACAAAACAACTGGATTTTCATAAACATCTGACTAAATTTTTTCTGTGACCACAAAATTCTAAAATAATGTGTATAAACAATCTTTCTTAGACTTGTTTTGATAATGGAACAGTATTTCTGAAATAGATCCTCATGTATTTGATTCATTTTTATTCATTCCTTAGTTCTTTTTATTCCTTCTTTCCAAAACGGTACAAAGCAATTAGAACAGAGTACTAGATTTGTCTTAAATTTTGCCCAGAATTAAAATGCACATGGCCTTGACCAAACTCATTAGCCTAATGATAGTGAGATATATGAGGTTTTGTCCTCCCATACCATATGGGGTCTGGCTTCAAGGGAAAATGCAGCCATTATAAAATAACCTGGGCAGATAACAACTGCACCACAGTCTGTTCAAACCAAAACATCAGATCTCTGCTAAATTTATACATGCCAGTTCCAAACTTAGGTTCTTTGTTTATCCAGGAAACAGTGATGTGCATTTCTTTTTTATCCTAATCCATCACTCTTCTTGTATACCACTGGAGCATACTTGAATCTCCCTGAAGATAATCTATGCATTGTTTTTGGCATATGAATAGAATTATTTCTTTCACACCCCATCGTTCTTTACACTAACACAAAAAGGTCTCATTTAATTCAGAGGAAAGGAACATTCTAGTTTAAATAGTAAATTTGTTTCTATCATATCACCAGAAGTGATATTCTTGCCACTGACATTTCTCTTTTAAAAAAAAAAAAGTTAGTTTTGTTGGTTTTGAGTTCTTTTTTATTTCCTTCTTTTTTAGGTGTTCTATTGTGCTTATGAGGACTCTTCTGACCTCAGATTATCAAGGAACAATGCATAAGTGCCTCAGTGTTCCCTGCCTGGTTGAGTCACTAAGAACCAAGTCTTTGTGTAGAATGTCATTGAAATGTAGCCTGAAGATAGATGACATCTAACTCTGTAATATATTAGTGACGTTTATATTTGCACCTTTTCATCTCGCTTCACTGTGAAAACCTTTCAGGGAAATATTCTCAAGTTGCCAAGTCATCCACATAGTCTCCCTTTACATTTCCCTTACTTTGATTCAGAGGGGAAAAGATCATGTTCATCTTGATAATAATAATAATAACAACAACAACTTCTGAATATTTTAATGATTCTAGTTGTCCATGATCTTCTCTCATTTTAACTGTGGCATTTATTCTCGTATATACCCAAGATAACCTATCCAGTCTAGACATCACTTCTTCCTTGTCCTTCTCTTTTTATAAAAATACTTTACATCCATGCAGTGCCTTTCATCTAAAGAACTCAAAGTGGTTCTTTTTCTCTAATATGCTTTTATATTCTCTAGAAACCAAAGAGGCTTCTTTTATTATTATTATTGTAGCTCTAGTCTTCTTTTATGGGTGAAATCTGGTCTAGTTGCTAAGAAGCATGGATTTGAATTCACTCTCTAGCAGCTTCTACCTTTTCACTTTTAAAATGGTTATTCTTTTTAATGCATTGAAGTGCATTTGACTATCATTTTTTAAAAATCTCCTTTTAAAAGTTACAGCGAAACTCTCTAGAAACCAATGAATCTCATTGCCACGGTATGGTGGGTTCTCCAGCTTCAAGATCTATAATCGTTTCTTCAGTGTCAGTAATAAAATGCTTCAGTAGCCTCTCCCAGCCCCTTGGCAATCTGCCTACTAGTGTCAGGCCATTCCCCCTGCAATCCTACTACTCCAAGAGCCAAGAATCGTGGTGCTGCCACCATGGCAATTTGGAGCACTGAAGACCTGGAAGTCTTTTTTTTTCCTTTACATGAGATACTAGTTAGAGAATGCATAATGCATGATTAAGAAGCTTATTGTGTTGACAACATCCCTGAGTCCATTTTCCCCTCCACGCAGGCTTGCCGATCTACAAGTGGCCTTTATTTCTAGCCTAACAAGCGGTTCCCTATTCTGTTCCATTTAGGCAATGAACATTCCCTTTGTTCCCCTGCCCAAAGTCACACACACGAGTGCCTGGCTACCCAAAAAATAGTTACTGGGACACCAAGCATATGTGAAAATTTGCATGAGTCTGTAATTTTCCTCTTCCTTCCAAGTAGGCCAATTCACTATCACTTAACGGTTATTTAATCAGTTGCTGTGTGCCAAGCACTGTGCTAGGTACTGGAATACAAAGATTAAGAAAATTCTAGTCTTGTTTTCAAGGATAACATTGTCTAACAGAGCTAACATATATAAACACAAATATAAACAAGATGAGAGGTGTACAGTCAGAAATATTACGGAACATTAAGAGAATGTGCAGAAAGGCTCTTAGCGTAGTTGAAGATGAAAGTAAGGAGATCAGCAAAGATCAACTACAAAAGAGGAAGTCTGTGCAGAGCTGTACAGAATGAGAAGGAGCTAAGTAGGCAGAGTGTGGGAACAAGCATCCCAAGAAAAAGGGAATCATGAACAAGCAACGATGATAAGCACCACATCCCATGTGGGGAAACACTTGCTGTTATGAAAGCATGAAATTTGAGAGTGCAACATGCCAGCACAAAGAGTGCCATTGTCATGAACCAAATCATGAAGAGCCCTATGCAGCATTCTGAATCCACAAAATGCATAATTAAAGAACACGTTAGCTGTGTATACCAGAAGTCTCAGACTTGAGTGTAATATTAGCACAAAACACTGCAAAGTATGCTAATGAACCCCATCCTTACTAACCATTGTAAAGAGACATTTAAAAGAAAAGGATGGGGCTTCCCTGGTGGCTCAGTGGTAAAGAATCCACCTGCCAATGCAGGAGACATGGATTCGATCCCTGGTCCAGGAATATTCCATGTGCCGAGGAGCAACTAAGCCCATGTGCCACAACTATTGAGCCTGTGCTCTAGAGCCAGGAACCCCAACTGCTGAGGCCACATGCTGTAACCACTGAAGCCCACACACCCTCGGGCCCTCGAGCCACAGCTCCTGGGCCAGAGAGCTGCAACTGCTGAAGCCCACACACCTAGAGCCCGTGTTTCACAACAAGAGAAACCACTGAAATGAGAAGCCTGAGAACCGCAAGGAAGAGGAGACTCTGCTCACCACAACTAACCCAGCTCAGCCAAAAATAAATTAGTAAATAAATGATTTTTTAAAATAAAAGAAAAAGATGGAAACTCAAGTACTTGGTCAAGGGTCCTTCAGGGCAGTGAAAAAGTCAGGGATTCTAAGCTGGGTGCCAAGACACCCTCTGCAGAAAGAAGTACCTAGAGTAGAGAAAGTATTAGAATCTGCCAAAAAGAAACTGCATGACATGATTATATTCTGAAATGTCAGATTTATGCTCTGTGAAATTCAATAAATTATAGGCTGCAATGGAGGCTAAGACCCAAAGATATGTTAATTCATTACGCATATCCAACCATGGTACATCCCACCCACTATGATGTGTTTGCCAGCACTTTCTTTACTGAAAGTTTCTTGCCCTTTTCAGTGGTTTTCCTTATCAGGTTTAATGCATCCTTTGTTTGCAGTGAAGTCTGATGTGCTTAAAAAGAAAGAGGTCTCTGAACAGAAATGTTAAGAAGATTGGATCTCCCCAGAACATGAGAAAGGACAGCACCTTGCATTTCCTATATTTCCACCAACAAAAAGAAAAATGGTGTCCATACATCACAGATAACAGATTCACAAACTAAAAGATTATGTATCTAATTGAAGGTCACAGAGAAAATCAGTCATCTCAGGATTAGAGTCTAGGCCTCTGACTCAGTGTTTAAATCTCCCATTATGTTACTTATCTAACGGATTGTTGTGGGTTAATCTACAATTGCACTTTGCCAAAATCCTTTCCAAAAATCCTTAGCTTGACATTGATCTAGGATAACAGATGATGCCTGAATCATAAGAAGCATTTCAGACTTTTTTTTTTTTTATCTCTTTTTGTGATAACAAAGATCGGAAAGCTTTGTTAAGAACACTGGTTATGAGCCAGTTTCTGCTCAAGCTCTGGTAAATGTTCTGAGAAATGGGGAATTGTAGAGTTGAAAGGAGCTGGTAGATTTCTAATGCAACACTCTCCTTTTCAGAAGATCTGTAATTCACATGTTTTATAGTCTACTTGAGACTGTATTCCACAGCATTTCCTTTAGTCACTGAGAGCTCTGTCAGAGGTTAATTGACCAGAGAAGACATTTATCATTCCAGGTTTGTCATTTAAGCAGAATAGTACCATCTGCATAATCTTTTCTGTATATTTGGACCTAATAGGATATACAAATTTTATAAAGGAGTAGGGAAGAGGTAAAGAGTTTTGAGTATGTCTTCCCCTAACTTCCTATAGAAATAACTATTATTGCATAGCAACCAATTATGACAGATTCTTTAAAAAAAAAAACTTTGATAGTGGAAATAAAAAATTAAAATATACCTTTGCAATTCAACCAAGTCACATTTTATTTATATCAAAATATTGTATAGATATATGTATTGACTATTCCAATAATTGATTATAAATCCACTTTTTTAATTAGTTTGCACAAAAGAAAGAGAGTAAAGTGTTTATACAGTCTCAGTAGTCAACACAATTGTGGACGCATAGGATTCTTAAAATGACACCATAAAATGGAACTTAGAACAATCTTGTCTACATACCTTTTTTAAAAAAAAATATAAGTGCCAACAGACTGTACACATTGAGAGAAATACTGTACATCAGTTAGTCCAACCACTTTTTAGGGAAATAAAAACTGAAGCCCAGGGAAGTCTTTCATGAGTTAAGAGCCAGGAGTTGAACCCAGGTTTCTCTGTCTCCAAGCTGCCCTTAAGAGCCATCCTCAACTCATCTTTTCTTCTCCATGCTGACTTGTGCTTGCTCAACGACCACTCCAAAATTCTCCCATAAATCTCTAGTCGGAGTTTAAAATAACTTCTTAAATTTCTTAACACCCAATCTTAAATACCTTTTTTGTTGACTTACCAATTTTTTGACTGCTTCCTATCTCTTTACTTTGATGAACTTTCTACTTTGACAGACTTGTAAAACTCTGTTCATTCATTTGTTCAGAAAGATTTATAGATTGCTTGCTGGGCGTCATGTCCTCCCTTGATCTTTTTCAAGATGCTAACCTATTTCCTTCTGACTTGGCCTGTTCTCTCTGCTCTGTGGCCACCACGTATTCTTCTCCCCACCTAACTACAAGCATTTCTCAAGCCTTATCTCACTTTCCTTTTTGAGCACTTCCTTGCTCCTAATTGGTCTCCAGTTCCATGATTTCAACCATCACCTTCCGTGACTGAATAACAAAGTGACATCTCTGGGCTGGTTCTATTTCCTCAGAGCTTGGGCTACCTTCCTCCAGCAAGTGTTCACCTGGAAAGCCCAGGTTCACTTGAAACTAAACCTTCTGAAACAGAATATACTCTCTCCCCAACTTACCTCCCCTGAAGACTTTCCTGTCTTGATATAAATGTGACCACATCCAATCAGCAAGGCCTTATGTCAAAACTCATGCGTAACAGAGTCCTCTGATGCTCTGGGTAAAACAAATCTCCCAGAGTTGCCAATTATCCCTGCACATCTGTTCCTTCTTTCCCACTCACACTGCTTCTGCTTTAGGTTCCAAGGCCTGACCTATTTCTCCCTCTTCCCTCTGGCTCAATTATTATCATAAAAATCTTAAGACATACAGAAAAAGTAAAAGAATAACACAGTGCTCATCTGTAGACAAACAAACTAGATTTCATGATTTATAACATTATATCACATAAATATATATTAATAATATTTATTTTCTTTGTCTGGATCTTGGAGAAGGAAATGGCAACCCACTCCAGTATTACTGCCTGGAGAATCCCACGGTCAGAGAAGTCTGGCAGCCTACAGTCCAGGGATCACAAGAGTCAGACATGACTTAGCAACTACACCACCACCACCATGTCTGGATCTAGCTCTAAGTATAGGGATAGAGATAGGAATGAGGGTGGATGAGTAAGGGCATAGGTGTGAATATACCTATAGACACAGATAAGACATAGATACAGATACAATAGAGATATACAAATACACAGACATATATTTTGCCGTGGACATGAATCTGAGCTAACTCTGGGAGATGGTGTAGGACAGAGGAGCTTGGGGTGCTACAGTCTGTGGGGTCGCAGAGAGTCAGACATGACTTAGCAACTGAATAACAGCATATTTTGCCAAGTAATTTGAAAGTAAAGAGCAGATATTAAGATACTTGTCAGCATACATCACTCCTCTCTTAAGAATAAGAACTTTCTCATACATTACCACTATATCACTATCAAAACTATAAATTAATAATGATCCACTAATATCCAAAGTCTAGGCCACATTCAAATATTCCCATTAATTCCACACCAAATGGCTTTTATAGCTACTGTGGGGTTTTTAACTATAATTCAATCACAGTTTACAAGTTGTGGTTTTATTTAAATATCTGATCTCTTTGATTTCCTTTTTATTTTCCTCCTTTCTATTTATTATTCATGATCATTTACTTTGTCTAAGAGGATGCCAGATAGCTTGAATTTATCTGATTGCTTCCTTGATATGCATTTGTCTTTTACCTCTTCCCCCATAGCCTGCAGAGGCTAGATCTGTTTCAGTCACTTTAATTGATCCTCTTTATTTCACCTAATTTCCCCAATTTCTTATATACCAGGTGAACCTTTATTTCTTCTCTCCTCATGTTTTAATTCCTCTGCAAAATTCTGCCCTGTTCCCACCCCTCTTAACCACCCCCTCCCAAACACCATTCCTCCTGCCTTATCAAGTCTGTTTTCTTTTTAAGACCTTCTCAGGCTGGTCCTGACCCACTTCTGTGGTTCCCTACTCCAACCTTGGTTTCAGGCAAACTGCTCCCTGGAGCACATCACATGCTTCCCTACCTCTCAGCTTTTCAGGACACTCTCATCTCTTCAAGACCTACCTTCCAGACTTCACATACTTCTTTCATGAAGCCTTTCCAAACCACTCCCAGGCCTACAATTGTTTTCTTACTGTGAACTCACTGACCTTAATATTTATGTGACATCATTCTTTTGGCAATTAGCTGTTAGTTAAAACAGGTGTTTAATATTTTGTCATAGATCACGCATCTCTTGTACCACACAATTGTCCACGTACTGGTGTGTAACTTTCTACCTGGTCCCTCAACCATATTTTAAGTTCCGTTAGTGTGGAGTTCATGCAAAGTTCTTTTTAAGTTGCATAATATGCATAATATTACATAAAAATATATACTCAAAAAATGTTTGTTACCTGACTTGTTGACAGATTATTAAAAAATGAGACAAACAAATGAGAATTCCAAATGAGACGTACAGTTTGAAAGAAGATTAATCTCTGTCAAGGCATCACTAATAGTACTTACTTGGAATTTTTATACTCACAAATGCCAACCTTTAGAACCATACCCTTCCGCCACCAATAGCCTAAGGGAGTGGGAAAGAACAGGACTTTAAAAGGCACAGTTCTGCCCACACTAATGGTATGCCTTTAGGCAAGCTCCTTAAATACTTTTAATCTCAGTTTTATAGTCCTTACAATGGGAATAAAGACAGTTACCTTCCCTGTTTGTTGGAGAAAAACAAAATAATAATGATACAAGTGCATCCCTAGCTATTGTGATGTTCTCAATATTAATTGAATCTAATTCATGAAATTTCATTCTGTTGCTTAAAGTCTAGAAGAAATGAAATGCTCTTCAAATGCTTGAAACCCAGTCATTCTAAGAATGTGTAGATAGTAACTCTGAATATTAAATGTGCCAAAAATATGAATACTCATTGAACTGTGAGAACATGATTATCAAGTAGGTTGTGCAAAGTGACTGCTCCGTTCATCTTAGACAGGAGAGGGAATTTCATGACCAAACACAACTGCATATGTTTCAAAGGCAAACTGACCTTCGTGGTTCTGCCTCAACCACTCATTAAGATGTAAACACAATAACCACTTCAAAGGTAATGTTATTAAGTGAGATAATCCTTGTGAAGTGTTTCACCTAAGGCCAGGAGGAGAAGGGGGTGACAGAGGATGAGGTGGTTGGATGTCATCACTGACTCAATGGACATGAGTTTGAGCAAACTCTGGGAGATAGTGAAGAACAGGGAAGCCTGGCGTGCTGCAGTCCATGGGGTCACGAAGGTTCAGACATAATTGAGCAACTGAACACCAACAAATGTGTACAGTAAATGCTCAAAGGTTACTGTCTTGCTGTGGTTTCTCAATGCAAATCCTAAGCAAAGAGCTTTATTCCAAAGTTGTTCTCAGAAGTAACAGATGGAATTTTCCAAGCTATTTTTTCCTCCCCCTACTCCTCTGCTGCATCCCATCCTGTTGAGTCACTACCGTCTTCCATCACCGTTCTCTCCTGTCTTGGAGTCCTTGCCCATGCTATGCTTCAGCTCCTGGAAGGACTTCTTGCACGTCACCTGCCCAAATCTTAAAGACGTGACTCCAGCCCTGTCTCTTTCATGGAGATTATCATTTTTCAATCTTTGATGGCCTTGTCCTCCTTTGCCTTCCCCAGTGACACTCAAATCACATTTAGTTCTATACTGACTTGTAACTACTTTCCTTTCCACAATAATGTGTCTTTTCGACCAACTAAATTAAACATTTTGAGGGCAAGGATGATGTCTTGTTCCCTAGCCTAGTTCAGTGTCATAATAGTAATTATTTGTTGAATTAACACAGGTAACTGACTGTGACAAAAGCACCTTCTGTAAACACAGATTCTGTGAAACTTTATACAGTGATAGTTTTTATTCATAGGGCTATGAATCATCTTTCCAGAGACAGAAGAAAAACACACTTAGGCTGGAAGAGATAATATCAAATTGGAACCTTCATTTCTAAATCATTCCTGTCTCCCAAGGCCTCTTAAGGTGACAAATAAAAACTTTTAATCACTTGTGAAAGAGTCCAGATGACTTTTTGTGTTGTTCAAGCAGAAATATATTAGGATTCATCAGGCTTCAAGTGACAACAACCTAATCCAATTATTTTAAGGAAAGGGGGAATTTACTGATTCATATAACTCTAAAGTATGGAGCTGGTGTGTGCTATTTTGACATCAAATGATATTAGCAGGGCTCAGTTTATCTCTTAGCTACCCTTCATTACAATCTTGGCTTCAGGAGAAGCCAAGATGGCAGCAGCTCCAGTCTGCATGCTTCCCGGTTCAGTTCCAGGAGGGTGGTCATATTCTCTTTCCCAAAAGTCACAAAGGAAGTCTCTCTGATTGAATCCTATGAGCACCTTTGAGCCAATCACCAGGACCAGAAGAGGCAGTGCACAGACATACTGAGGCCCACACCTCCACACCCACATCTCTGGGTCACTGTTGTTAGTAGGCTTCCTGGGGCCACAGAGATGGAGAGTCAGGAGGGGAGGTTCCTTGGAGGCAAATGCATACAGGTATTAGAGAGTGGGTGAAGGTATACTGGAGAAACATTTGAACTCACAGACTACTAGGCATATACTAAATCTTTCATTCAGTGACTTAAGCAGGTTTCTCTTCTTCCATTAAGTACTAAGACTGTGCTTCTAGGCTTTTTTAATATCATGGTATACAGAAAATAATAATAATCCTGCATTACACTGAGTGCTGAGAAAGCCATGGTCTCAACACTACCTAGAACAGCAACTCATGGGTGGGAAAGCTATGCCTAGGAGGTAGCATGACTATGTGGAGAAACCACCTAGTCAAGTGAAATCTTAAGTCTTGGCTTTTAGATTCAGATTTGCCACTTACTTGCTGTAAGCAGGTGAGGCAAGTCTCAATTCCTTTTTCCTCATTGGTAAAATAAGGATAATAATACATGTCCAGCCTGCCTCACAGAATTGTTGGGGGCAAAGCCACATAAAAGCATGCCTCTCAATGTATTTTGTTAACTACAGAGTGTTATACAAATGTGAGGCATTATTCCTATTTGAGGGAACTGAGTTAACCAATTGAAAAATAAGTTGGGATATAGGAGATCTCTCCAAAAATGTCTTACACTGAGTTTACACTACTATATGATTTTACTTCATAGCTAAATGGATCCATAGAGGTCCGTGAGGTTGCTCAAGAGACAACACTATGAACACATGTTGGTCAAACAGGGTCAACCAGGATATGCAAACTTATTAAATTTTAAATTATTGATATCATTACTTTCAAAGATATCTGAAAGAACACTGAGCCTCATTTGCCTAAGCAAACAGAAAGTAGGACCAGGATTAACCAAAACCATAGTAAAGGGTCACAATGGACATATAATGGCAAGCTTAATCCCCTAAGCAAGAACATATATTAACAAAAACACAGAAGCAAATTACACAAGTTAAGTGGGGGAAGGAGAAGATTCCAAAGACAAGGAGTGCTGACTAAGCAGGCCTGATTTCTTCTGAACAGAAATTAGTGCTCCTCCAAAATGCAAAACTATGCCATGAACACACAGCACATGTAGAAATGTTCATCAAAGTAGCCACAATCTTAAAATCAAGCTTGACAAGCAAGTTCTCAAATTCCTTTGCAAAAAGAGAAAATAACTAACTGATGCCACAAAAATCTGTTGATTCCCACCTCACTTGTCCCTCCTAAAGTCTTTCTGCTTAAAAATGATGATATAAAATGAAAAAAAAAATTGAATTTTATGATTTTCCTCTTCTACCAGTTTCCTGCTATAAAATGTACTTTGGGAGAAGAGAAGGAACTGGGTCCAGATAATGTCAATTGACATACACAGAATTAGACACTACTTGAATTCTGGGTAGTGTGTTTAGCAGAAATTCAAACAAGCAAAACAGAAAAAATAATATGTAGAATATAATGAATTCTTTATATGCAGATTCAACATATACAAATATAGAATTAAATATCTTGAATAATCTCAGGAGGCCCTCAAGATGAAAGAATGACATGGTGATTACACCTCTAAGAACAATAATACATTAGTAAAAGGCCAAATCCTGATTTCCCCTTTGCAGCCCCCTCCTAGTTTGTAAGCAAAATTTAAGTGTCACAAATATCTCAGTGCCTCAAAGTTTGCTCTGTTAAAAAATACAGGTAATTGGCCTCTTCTTGTCTATGCAAGGACATGAAGAGTAGGAAGGGGAAATGTATGTGAAAATATCACACTGTAGCCAGAGTAAGGTTTTTTCATTTGGTTTTTTTTTTTTTTTAACAGAAATTTAATCATGTTAACCCACTTCCTGCTTGAAATATTTTAGTAACTTCTATATGCTTTTAGGCAAATTCTTATTATTCTTTTATATTAAGATATTATTGACATACAATATTGCATTAGTTTCCCTGGTAGCTCAGCTGGTAAAGAATCTGCCTGCAATGCAGGAGACCCCGGTTCAATTCCTGGGTCAGAAAGATCTGCTGGGGAAGTGACAGGCTACCCACACCAGGATCCTTGGGCTTCCCTGTGGGCTCAACTGGTAAAGAATCTGCCTGCAATGCGGGAGACCTGGGTTCAATCCCTGGGTTGGGAACATCCCCTGGAGAAGGGAATGGTGGTTACCCACTCCAGTATTCTGGCCTGGAGAATTCCATGGACTGTACTGTCCCTGGGGTCACAAAGAGTCGGACATGACTAAACAACTTTCATTTCATATTATATTAGTTTCAAATATACAACACAATGATTCTATATTTTATATATTACAAACTGATCATCACTGTAAGTCCAGTTAACATCCATCATCATTAAAAAACAAATGAAAAACCATAGTGTGACTACAGTGTGGTACTTTCACATACATTTTTGACAGGAAGAGTGGTATTTGTGTGTGTGTGTGTGTGTGTGTGTATTTTTAATGGAGCAAACTTTGAAGCACTGAGATATTTGTGTGTGACACTTGAATTTTGCTTGCAAACCAGGAGAGGGGCTGCAAACAAGGAGTCAGGGAGCATCTGGAGAAGAGAGTATGGGGCACAGAGAAGCAAGATGAGAGATTCTGAGATGGAGTTTACCCGTGTGTTCAGGGGACATCAAGGAGGCTAGTGTGGCTGGAGAGGAATGCGTAGAAAGAGAGTGGTAGGAGATGAGGTCAGATAGCCAGCAAGAAGACAATCACATAGGGCTCTATGCTGCTGCTGCTGCTAAGTCGCTTCAGTCGTGTCTGACTCTGTGCGACCCCATAGACGGTAGCCCACCAGGCTCCCCCGTCCCTGGGATTCTCCAGGCAAGAACACTGGAGTGGGTTGCCATTTCCTTCTCCAATGCATGAAAGTGAAAAGTGAAAGTGAAGTCGCTCAGTCATGTCCGACTCTTAGCAACCCCAGGGACTTCACCCTACCAGGCTCCTCAGTCCATGGGATTTTCCAGGCAAGAGTTCTGGAGTGGGGTGCCATTGCCTTCTCCAATAGGGCTCTATAAAAATGAGCTAAGGACTATGAGATTCACTCTGAGACGGAAAGTTAAGATGAAACTTAGTGGGGCCATGTGGGACTCCCAGGCACAGAGCCTTTTTGTCTCCCGTTTCTTGTAGGCAAGGCTCTAGCCATTATGACCTTCCTGGAGTTCCAACTGTTCTAACAGTTGCTGATCAAGGGAGGAGCAGCCAAGAAATTTCCTGATGCAAGATTAAACAGACCAGAGAAGCTCATCAAGATAAGGAGAATGACCAAGTGAGATGGGAGAAATATCACCAACCTCAGATATGCAGATTATACCACTCTAATGGCAGGAATTAAAGAGCCTCTTGAGGGTAAAAGAGGAGAGTGAAAGAGCTGGCTTAAAACTCAACATTAAAAAAACTTAGATCATGGCATCTTGTCCCATCACTTCATGACAAATAGAAGGGGAAAAAGTGGAAGCAGTGACAAACTTTATTTTCTTGGGCTCCAAAATCACTGTGGACAGTAATCGCTGCCATGAAATTAAAAGATGCTTGCTCCTTGGAAGGAAAGCTATGTCATACTTAGACAGCATATTAAAAAGCAGACACATCACTTTGCCAACAAAGGTCTACATAGTCATAGCTATGGTGTTTCCAGTAGTCATGTATGGATGTGAGAGCTGGACCAAAAGAAAGCTGAGTGCCAAAGAACTTATGCTTTGAATTGTGCATCAAAATTGCTGGAGAAGACTCTTGATAGTCCCTTGGACTGCAGGGAGATCAAACCAGTCAAATGTAAAGGAAACCAACTCTGAATAGTCATTTGAAGAACTGACGCTGAAGCTGAAGCTCCATTACTTTGGCCACCTGATGTGAAGAGCTGACTCACTAGAAAAGACTCTGATGCTGGGCAAGATTGAAGGCAAAAGGAGAAGGGGGCAACAGAAGATGAGATGGTTAGATAAAATCACCGACTCAATGGACATGAGTTTGAGCAAACTCTGGGAGATAATGAAGGACAGAGAAGTCTGGTGTGCTGCAGACCATGGGGTTGCAAAGAGTAGGGCACAATTTAGTGAATGAACAACACCACCACCACCTAAAACAAGATTAAGAGACTGCAGGCCCTGCTCATACCCTAACCTTGTCAGAGACCCCACTTTTGCCCCCCATTATAAAAGCCCTCACCAAGTTCACTGAGGTTGAGACACAGTTTTTTTAAGCAGAAGCCTGATGTGTCTCCCTTTGCCTGGAAAAGTAATAAAGCTATCCTTTTCTGCTTCACCCCAAACTCTGGTCTCTAGGATTTTATTCAGTACTGGTGTTTAGAGAGGCTGAGCTTTCAGTAACAATGATGGGAGATTTGAGTAGAGCTCTAATGTAATCTGGCTTTCATTGTAATGAGATTGACTCTGCCTTCTTTGTGGAGGACAGTGTAAGTAGCAATAGCAGATACAAGGAGACTAGTTAAATGTCTACTGTTCCGCTATTTAACTCTTGTTTTTCAGTCACTAAGTCATGTCCGACTCTTTGCGACCCCATGGACTGCAGCACACCAGGCTTCCCTGTCCTTCACTATCTCCCGGAGTTTGCTCAAACTCATGTCCATTTAACTCTTATATTAATTTATATCCCTGTTTCAATTCCTTGGGGAAGTCTTTCCAATCTTCTATATTCTCTTATAATCCGTGTTATCTATCATTAACATAGTACTTGGCATCTTTGCAACTTTATATTTATTTATGTGATTATCCGATTAATATTTGTCTCCTCCACTGGTCTACGAGTTCCTTCAGGAAAAAGAGCCAATCAGCTTTTCCTTCTCCAGTGTCTAGCAGAGTATATAAAACAAGTGGTGCACAATAAATGCAAATAAAGAAAGAAAGGAAGGAAGAAAAAAGGAGGGAAGGAGGAAAGGAAGGAAGAAAGGAAAGCAAGAAGGAAGAAGAGAAGGGAGAGGAAAAACATTCACACAAGAGTTATTTTGCAGATTTTGATACAATTGCTCCAAAATGATGCAATAATTTTGGGGCAAACAGAGAGGAGTTTTTGCCAAAGATGCAGGAAGGGTTATGCCCCACCATCCAAGGAAAGTTTGGTTCAACAAGAGATATCAGTAAAAGCTAACATTTATTGAGAGCTTACTAGATTCCAAGTGCTTATTTAAATCATCGTGTTGAATCCCCTTAACAGCCTTAAGGAGTTTATATTACTACATTTTTCAGATGAACAAATGTACTTAAGAGAGGTTAGTTACACAGCCAATAATCTACAGAGCTTAGAGCTCAAACCTTCCTGTTTAGCTGCCATGCACATTGCCTCCTGCAGGGACAGTCAATAGCAATTTTATTAAAGATTTAGCTCCTGCAATCACATTTCTGAAAATCCATTGTGTCAAACAAATAGCAGGGTTCAAATGCAGATGAATTTCTGCCTCTCATCTAGTGTGTACATTTCCCCCCAACAGAAACAATTCCAATCAGTGTCATATGGTTTCATTTGAAATTTTAATGAGGCACAACAAATAAAAAGGAGGAAGAGAAGAGAATGGGAAATCAGAGCTACCTAACCGTAGATCTGAGAAACTGTATTTGCTGCAGTATTAACGTACAAAACAGAATCTTTCATCTCAAATACCATTTAAAAGGCCTTGGTTTGTTTAATATATTAACAAAGAATATAATTTAATGTCACTGTGAGGCATAGAAAAATTCTTATTTCAAAGTGTTCAATAAGAATGATAATTGCCACAAAAATGAATCTCTCCTTTTGATAAATCTTTAGAGAGAAACAGGAGAAAAGTCAATTTTAGGCTATTCTTTGAAATCCTTTCATCACAGCTGCATAATGAAACATGAAGTTTCTAAAATATTTATGAAAACTTTCATTTTTCAAGTATTTACAGTGAATTTTACTTTTCTCAAAGAGAAACCTCCTATTTTTCTTAAAAGAATGCATGCATATGTAGCTCAGTCGTATCCGACTCTTTGTGACCCCGTGGACTGCGGCCCACCAGGCTCCTCCGTCCATGGGATTCTCCAGGCAACAATGCTGGAGTGGGTTTCCATTTCCTTCTCCAGGGGATCTTCCCAACCCAGGGATCGAACCTGGGTCTCCTGCATTGCAGGCAGATGCTCTAACTGCTGAGCTACCAGGGAAGCCCTATATTTATACATATATAAACATATATATGGTTAGAGACAGGGACAGAGATACATAAGTATATAGGTACGTATATGTCTATAAATATGAATATATATATATATATATTTTCTCTTATAAACAGCTGGCAGGAATGTAAACTAGTTTAACCTTTTAGAAGGCAATTAAGCACACATCAAATCATTATTATATAACTTTCATATTCTTGATTGATTCAATGATACATTGTCTATAACACTACACATAGAAAATCCTAGAGAAGCCACCAGATAACTACTGCTGCTACTGCTGCTAAGTCACTTCAGTCATGTCCAACTCTGTGCGACCCCATAGATGGCAGCCCACCAGGCTCCCCCATCCCTGGGGTTCTCCAGGCAAGAACACTGGAGTGTGCTGCCATTTCCTTCTCCAATGCATGAAAGTGAAAAGTGCAAGGGAAGTCACTCAGTCGTGTCCGACTGTTAGCGACCCCATGGACTGCAGCCCACCAGGCTCTTCCATCCATGGAATTTTCCAGGCAAGAGTACTGGAGTGGGGTGCCATCGCCTTCTCTGAGATAACTACTAGACCTCATCAATGAATTTGGTAAAGTTATAGGATACAAAATTAATAAACAGAAATTGTTGTGTTTCTATACATAACAACAAACTAGCAGAAAGAGAAATTAAGGAAACAATTCCATGTACATTACATCAAAAATAAGAAAATATCTAGGAATAAACTTACCTAAGGAGGCAAAAGACCTTTACTCAGAAAACCATAACACTGATGAAAGACAACGCCAACTGGAAAGTCACACAGTGTCCTTGGGTTTGAAGAATCAACATTGTTAAAATGACTACACTACTTAAGGCAATCTACAGATTCAATGCAATCTCTATCAAAACACAAATGACATTTTTCACAGAACCAGAGGAAATAAATTTAAAATCTGTATGGAAACACGAAAGACCCCGAATAACCAAAACAATCTTGAGATAGAACAGAGCTGGAGGAATCATGCTCCCTGACTTCATACTATACTACAAAGCTACAGTAATCAAAAGAGGATGGTCCTGGCACAAAAGCAGACACACAGATCAATGAAACAGATTGCCTAGAAATACATCCATGCACTTATGGTCAATTACTCCACAAAACAGAACATCAGAATATACAATAGAGAAAAGACAGTCTCTTCAATAAGAGGTTCTGGGGAAACCAGACAGCTGCATGTGAAAGAATAAAATTAAAACATTCTCTAGCATCATGCATAAAAATAAAATCAAAATAAAGACCTAAAAACATGATTGGACACTAAAAAACTATTAGAGGAAAACACAGGCAGAAAACTCTTCAACATAAATCATAGCAATATTTTTTTTTTGGATCCATCTCCTATAGTAAAGAAAAATAAAAGCAAAAATAAACAAATGGGATGTAATTAAGCTTAAAAAGCTTTTGCACAGAAAAGAAACCAACAATAAATGAAAAGACAACCTACTTAATGGGAGAAAATATTTGCAAATGATATGACTGATAAGGGATTAATATCCAACATATATAAACAACTTGAACAACTCAACATCAAAAAATCAAACAACCCTGTTGAAAAAATGGCCAGAACAACTGAAGAGACCTTTCTCCAAAGAGGAAATGCAGATGGCCAACAGGCACATGAAAAGGTACTCAACATCACTAGTTGGGAATGCCAAAAAACTTCACAACTGTCAGAATGGCTACCATCAAAAAGAACACAAACAACAAATGTCAGCAAAGCTATGGAGAAAAGGGAACCCCGTACACTGTTGGTGGGAATGTCATTGGTGCAGCCACTGTGGAACACAGTATGGAAGTTTCTCAGAAAACTAAAAATAGAACTACCATATGACCCAGCAATTTTACTCCTGGTGTATATATCCCCCCAAAATCCAGTAATCTGAAAGGATATATGCACCCCAAAGTTCATAGCAGCTTTATTTACAATAGCCCGGATATGGAAGCAACTTAAGTGTCCATCAACAGATGAATGGAGAAAGATGTGAGATAGATATATATGTATACAAACCTTCCCTCATAGCTCAGTCAGTAAAGAATCTGCCTGCAGTGCAGGAAACTCAGGTTCGATTTCTGGGTTGGGAAGATACCCTGGAGAAGGAAATGGCCACCCACTCCAGTACTCTTGCCTGGAGAATCCCATAGATAGAGGAGCCCGACAGGCTCCTTGCATCCATGGAGTCGCAAGAGTCGGACACAACTTAGCGACTAACCACCAAACCATATATATACAGTGGGATACTGCCCAGCGATACATAAAAACCATGAAATTTTCTCATTTGCAGCAACATGGATGCACCTTGAGGGCATTATAGTAAGTGAAATAAGTCAGACAGAGAAACGCAAGTACTGTACAATATCCCTTGAATGTGGAATCTTCAAAACACAACAAACCAGTGAATACAACAAAAAGAAGCCATCTCACAGATACAGAGAGCTGACCAGCTGTTACCAGCGAGAAGAAGGAAACAGAAGGGACAGTTAGGGGTATGAACAATTTGGTATAAAATAAGTGACAAGGATATATTGTATAGCACGAGAAACACAGCCAGTATTTTATAATTATAAATGGAGTACAACTCTTGAAAATTGTGAATCACTACATTGTACACCTGAGATGGCTGGATGGCATCACTGACTCGATGGACGTGAGTCTCAGTGAACGCCGGGAGTTGGTGATGGACAGGGAGGCCTGGCGTGCTGCGATTCATGGGGTCGCAAAGAGTCGGACATGACTGAGTGACTGAACTGAACTGAACTTATATAGTATAATACAGCAACTATACTTCAAGAAAAATAGCAATAATACTACATTTAGTCATTTATCTTATGACTGTATAGAAAGATTAAGTATAGCTATCTTTGTATAATTTATAGTAATAACAACAACAAACATATAATCTAAACTAGAGACAATCAGCCATAAATATGTCATATCCAAATACTGGAATACTATGCAGCCCTTAGAAATGAGTCTACAAAGCTACATTTGCTGACCTGGGACTGTGTTAACAGTACATAATTAAGTGAAAAAGTTAGTTTAAAAATAACAAGCATAGGCATTGCCTGGCAGTCCAATGGTTAGGACTCCTTGCTTTCACTGCCAAGGGCATAGGTTCAATCTCTGGTCAGACCAATCCCACAAGCCATGTGGTATGACCAAAAAAATACATAATTAAAAAAAATAGGAAGCATGTTTCTACTTTTTTAAAACATACATATTACACACAGAAATAAGTCTGAAAGAACAATTATCAAAATAATATTATCAAAATAATATTAGTGGTATATGGAAATAGATTATGAATTACCATAATGCATGTATGTGATGTATGACTCTGTGTGTATAGATACAAAGATACATATATATGATTTTCACAATTTTCCAATGGAAAAAGTTGGCCATGGTTTACATTTCTCTCTCAAAGACCAACTACCAATTTTTAGAAATTGAATCCTTATAGCCAGTTAAAAATGATGAGATATAAAATATACATCAAAGTCAAAAGTTTAAGATATTTAATAAAGGTACAGCTAATAAAACAAAATTTACCTAACAGTTTTGCCTAACTATATACTGAACCACACATAAATAATGGTTACCTACACCTTTTCACAAAGATATCCTACCTCAGTGGGTTATTTCGTCTCATCTGCATTTTCCCTAGGTCTTTTGAGAATGTTCAGAAGCTACATCGGGTGCCTTTCTATAATAAAAATACTACTGTGTTCCACTCAGCTTGTTAAGAAATCAAAGAAAGAAATTAAGTTAGTTTGGCATGATTTGTTTTTGATGAACCCATGTTGCCTCCTAATTATCACATTATTTTCCTCCAGATGTTTGCAAATTGAGTGAGCACAGACATTCTCTTTGTTGACATGCAGCATGAAAGCCCTGGACAATAGACTATGTTTGAAAGCTTTCGAGTTATTAAGTTTGCTAGCAGTTAAAATGGAGCTTCTCTGGCTGAAGAAACAAGTGTGCACATACTTTAAGACATGACGATAATTATTAAAATTGGCTATGTAAAAGGAATGAGCTAATGATGAAACATCCTCTGAAACCTATACTCTAAGGAAAACCCAGGATCTGCTCTTAACCACTTTAAATGAACAGAAGGTGGTACTGGTATGAAAACACAATCATACAAGTAAATAAAAGCAGACACTTACCTACACGGCTACAGGTAAAAACACTCGTATATCTGTAATTTAGCAACACACAGATCATCTTTAATATGCTTATTCAGTTTTTGCAGTTTCATTGCAGCATACAGTCCCCTGATGCATAATGAAGACCTAACTTCGGGCAAGGTAAACAAGGTAATAAAGCTGCAGTTTTCCCAATACTTTTATCTATTATCAGCAATAGCAGTGAGTGGACAAAACACTTGCCAAGACTATTGACCTCCATGTCTCTTTATCTACAAAGCAAGGTTAATGATGCCCGACTGGGAAAGGGGTTTGATGAATGAATGAGACATACTGTGAAGAAAAAATATTAACAAAGTGTGTGCTAAGTCACTTCAGTCGTGTCTGACTCTTTGAGACCCCATGGACTATATAGCCCACCAGGCTCCTCTGTCCATGGGGTTCTCCAGGCAAAAACGCTGGAGTGGGTTGCCATGCCCTTCTCCAGGGGATCTTCCCAACCCTGGGATCAAACCTGCATCTCTCAAGTCTCCTGCATTAGCAGGCAGGCTCTTTACCACTAGTACGACCTGGGAAGCCCTAACAAAGTAAGTAGTAATCTAATACATATTAAAAAAAGATATAAACATACAATATTTTAAATATTCCCTTTGAACTGTAACAGAAGTGGAAGGAAGAGCTACTGTGAGGCTGGGAAGTTGATTAGGTTGTTTTATTTATTTATTTATTTTTGATTAGGTTGATTTATAATCTAAGAAACACAAATGGCTATTAATTTACTCTTGGCAAAATTGCCCAAGTCAATACTTTATGGATTTAATGTGATAGCATTGGAAAGCTTATGAAATTACAAGGCAAGGAAAGTTTCTCTTTAGTGCTCCTGTAACTCCTTAATCTATCTCCTTACAACTATTTTTGAGAGAATGACCGAGAAGTCAGGATTCACCAAAAAAAAAAAAAAAATCCTTTATTACAGCCAAATGCCCTGAACTGGTTGATTATATAACTATAAATATTCAAAAGGTAAAAAGAGAAAGAAGAGAGAACAAACTGGAGGAAAGGAAGAGAGAGGTAAGAAATGGAAGGAAAGGGAACGAAAGAAAATAAAGACTAGAAACGCAAACAATGAGCATGCCTATAAAATAAACTCCACATACTTGCTTACCTTTATCACACCCTGGATTCCCAGGAAGCCATTCTTGATATTCGTTATTACCTTGAAAATTTCAAGAAATTTTCAATTTTGAAATGTTTGTCAGTACGTCTGACTTATTCTAATTTCTTGCAGAATTTCTTACATGTGTGCTGGGAACTTCCGGACACCACAAGATAACTTTCCACACTACCGTAGACTTTGTAGTTCTAGATCAAACAACAAAGCTCTGCTGAGAAGCAGACGCAGAGGGGTTGGGTAACTGCACCCACTAGCTCCCATCATCACTTTGCCATGAATTTGACTTTTATTAAAAGATTTTTTTTAATGCGAACCATTTTTAAAATCATTATTGAATTTGTTACAATGTTGTTTCTGTTTCATGTTTTGGTTTTTTGGCTTCAAGGCATGGGGGATCTTAGCTCCTCGACCAGGTATCTAATCGGCACCTTCTGCATTGGAAAGTGAAGTCATAACCACTGGTCCGTAAGGGAAGTCCCACATGAATTTGATTAAAATTCAACAAAAGTATAAATTTCAACATACTAAGTGACCACTTGGAATACTGAAAACATATTTGTACAATGTGCCAGAAGGATTCATAGCACAGAACATATTCTTAATTTTACTTTCCCCTTTATAGCATCTTCCTTCACAAATTCCCTCCAAGCATGTATGATTCTCACACTGAATCCTGGTGACCCAGAACCCTCTACTGCAGTTCCTTCAACTAACTCCTACTTATAGTGTTTCACCATGCACATCATGCTGTCATCTTTCCTCTGTCAAGATTCTTGTTTGGTGTCTATTTCTTTGGAGGTTTGATCTCTGGCAGGTAATCTATGTAGAAAGATTGTTCCTCCCATCTAACACATTTATATTTTAACATGCTTTCTGAAGACATGGTGATTTAACCCAAAGAAATACGTGGGGAACCATAAGCCCTTAGACTGGCTGGTAAAGAGAGATTCAGGGGAAGGTGACCTCGTGTGCATCTGTACCTCACGCTGTGCTGTGCTGTGCTTAGCTGCTCAGGTGTCCGACTCTGTGTGACCCAATGGACTGTAGCCCACCAGGCTTCTCTGTCCACGGGGATTCTCCAGGCAAGAATACTGGAGTGGGCTGCCATGACCTCCTCCAGAGGATCTTCCCAACCCAGGGATTAAACCCAGGTCTCCCGCTTTACTGGTGGATTCTTTACCATCTGAGCCACCAAGGAAGCCCAAGAACACTGGAATGGGTAGCCTGTCCCTTCTCCAGGGGATCTTCCTGGCCCAGGAATTGAACCAGGGTCTCCTTCATTGCAGAAGGATTCTTTACCAGCTGAGCTACCAGGAAAGCCCATGTGGACCTCATGGAACCCATCAAATCATATCATATAGATAGCTGACTAGCCTTCAATTAAAAAGCTATAAGCTACCACACCTGTAATCCTAACAGGTCAAAGGATGATATAATCATGGGAATGAAGATTTGGAAATAGACACTAATGAATTAAAAACAAAAGGGGAGGGAATTCCCTGGCAGTTCAGTTGTTAGTACTCCCTGCTTTCACTGCCAAGGGTGCCAAGGGCATGAGTTCAATCCTGGGACAGGGAACTAAGATCCCACAAGCTGCTTGGCATGGCCAAAACAAACAAACAACAACAAAATGGGGAGAATGTTTATAGGTGTATAAAATGGCATTGAAATGTTCATTCCTATCTAGTTCAACCTCCATTTTGTACCATGGAGAGTGCTTGAGTTACACACAGCTGTATATGTCAAACTATGCTCTGGTTCACAGATAAGCACTCAGTTCTTTTTGGAAAGTTTGAAGAGAAATGCTTGCCCACCTCCTTTGATTGGAGTCATCTCTCTTAATACTGATAGACAAATGTGAATTTACAATCAAACTGTCTCAAAAAGGCTATAAAGTATGGTTATTTTGGCTAGCAACATTGAAACAAAATGTTAAGATTTCATCAAAATGATCACTCTAGTAAGGAAATAAATCAAAATTAAACTTCAAAACTCTTAGCATGTCCAACAGCAGCACTTCTAAAATCAAACAAGTACACTTTAATATTGTAACACCTTCACCAAGGGATTTCAAAGTCTTAATGCCAAATAATCATCCTTATTTACTTGAACTTCAAAAATGTTTTTCCTTTGCCTAGCATAAAGTAAAAGATAAAGATAGTTCTCCCTTAGAACTGCAGAATCAGAAAACGACTTTCTCTGTTATGATGCATTAGTAGAAAAAACTAGATCTGAGAGCTTGGCAGAAATTGTATCATGTTGAGCTCATTCTTTGTTCACATAAAATTATGGGATCACTAAAACCCAGGTACACATGGAGGATTACACAGGTGATAAGGATTTTCCTTTGTAATATTAGTTCAAAGATAACTGTCCAGAAATAGTCATCAATAAGAATGCACTTTGGACCATGAAACATCTTTGCCCTTAAGCTCTTCTGAGAGTATCTCAAAGTACTGCACCATCACAATCCCAATTTTTCCCCCCAGAAGATCTGTTTTCATGACACCAGTTTCTTGTTATTTGAGTCAAAATCGTGAATTAGCGAAGGCTTGTATTTTCTTCCTTTTTCCTCCCACTGACAAACTTTCAGACTGTTTCCTAATTGTTACACTCTCCATCTACAAAGACAAGAGTTCAAAACTCTTATTTATCATTCCTGCCCCAGTTTTAGAGTAAACGAAGAATCATCAAAATGGATGTTTTGGTTTTTTGAGTTGCTTATATATTGAGTTTCTAGACTTTTCCTAGCTTAGCTAGCATGGACACCAACTGTATCTAGAAAAATTACAAAGCCTGAGATATATCTTTGGACTGATATATGATTAAATTATATATGCAGTTATTTGTGAATATAAATAATTGGATATAAAATTAATAAAAAGGATATATATATATATTATATTTCCCCCCCCCTCTGGCTCTCATTTTAATGCTGTATCTCCTATACAAGTGATTTTTAAATGTGATCCAAAATTCCCCTAGGGTAACTGTCAATCGTAAAATACAATTCATTTGATTTATATATAAATTACTAAAATTATTTGCAATCATTTGCCACTCATATCACATCAAAACCAGATTTTTACTTGGGATTCATTTTATCTGAAGTTTGTGGTAGTTTTTTGGAGTTTTGTCAACAGCAATCTGTAATGCATGAAAAACTCCCATGTTTTCAAAGTCACATACCAACCCCCCAAACATTTCAAAGGCACAGAAAAGGTTTTTTCACTTGAATAACATACTCCAAGTTCTGTAGTTTAATTCCACCTCTCTCTCACCATCTCTTGCCCCTTCCAAACCACTACCCTCATTCCTATTCCTCTGATGTAAATCTCACCACATTTTTGAGAGTTTGTCCTGATGACCAACACATTGACTTCTGAGCCTCCCATTTATCCCTGAGAAGAACTGATCACCTCCTCCTCACTAGCTAAGCAGTTAATCTATCCTGGTTAACAATTTAAGTAAGACATCTGTGTTTGTTTCCTCAGACTGCTATAACAAAGTACCATAAAATGGGTGGCTTTAAAAACAAGAATTTACTCCCTCACCATTATGGAAGGTAGAAATCCAACATCAATGTGTTGGCAGGGCCATACTCCCTTGGAGACTCATGGTAGAATCCTCCTTACCTCTTCCTAGCATGTGGTGGTCAGTGCCAATCCTTGACTCTGGTTTGCATCTGTATCACTCCAGCCTCTGCTTCTCTCACCACATGGCATTCTCCCTGTGTTTCTTCTCTGATAAGTACACTAGTCATATTGGATTAAGGGTTCACTCTACTCTAGTATGACTCCATCTCAACTTTTTTCTGCAAAGATCCTAGTTCTAAATAAGGTCACATCACAAGTATCAGGGGTTAAGACTTCAACATATCTTTTGGGGCCCATGATTCCATCCACCATAGTATCTTAAAAAGGCACACTCAACCATAACAAAACAAAGTTCTCTAGCAAAATATTTCCTAAGTAGAGTGTCAAAACCACTGCAACTAAATATATGGAATAGCCAAAGTATTTCCTGGAGGATTTAATGGTGAGCTTTTAAAAAGAAGGACCAAGGTTATTTCTAGAGCTAAACTGAGTTCTTGTCCTCCTAGTCAGTTCTCCTAAGTTGCAGAAATCTATTGCCTTAATAACCAAGGGCAAAACGTAGTATGTAGTAATTACACTGATAACATGATCAACTAATGAAGTTCATTAGTCTAGTTGATGAAAACAGGACTTTATTGACTTTTTTATTTGTCACTGGTAAATGAGTACTGTAAAGAGAGATACCATCCAGGCAAAGTATGAAGCAAAATGCATTCTTTCAGCATCTCATTAGTCTTAATTAAATTGTGCCTTTAACTCATTTAAGCTAAAATTATTCAAAGCATGTAAAATTTAAACACCTATTTAAGCAATAATACATACAAGTATTGTATGCATTACAGACAGGCCAATAATTTTTACTAAATTAAAAATGACCCAATGTGATTTCACACCACTTGGGTTCAAATTTCTTTGAAGTAATTTTACAAATATTTACTATATCTTTAAATGTCTTGGTCCCAGAACAAATCAGAATTAAAATCCCAAGGAAAATTGTTCAACAAAACTTTTCTTTGGATTGTCAAAATAACTTAAAATAGATTATATCCAAAGAAGACAAGAAAATACTCAGCTATTAAAATTAGCATTATACTCAAAACAGAAAAATATTGAAGGAAAAGAAAGCAGGTCTTCTTCAATATTCCAAGGACCTGCATGTTCTTCTCATGTAATCACAGCTTCCTACCAATTCTATGACTGCATCAGGTTTTCAACTATTGTCATCAGTATTTTCTTGATTTACACATACTGTTCCATATATTTGATTTCGGTATTGACCATCTGGTGGTGTCCATTTGTAGAGTTGTCTCTTGGGTTGTTGAAAAAGTGTGTCGGCTATGACTAGCATGTTAACTTGACAAAGCTCTGTTAGCCTTTGCCCTGCTTCATTTTGTACTCCAAGGCCAAACTTGCTTATTATTCTGAGTGTCTCTCGACTTCTTAGTTTTGCATTCCAATCCCCTATGAAGAAAAGGACATCTTCCTTGGGTGTTAGTTCTAGAAGGTCTTGTAGGTCTTCATAGGACCTGTCAGCTTCAGCTTCTTCAACATCAGGGGTTGGGACATAGACTCAGATTACTGTGATGTTGATGATTTGCCTTGGAAACGAACAGAGATCTTTCTGTCATATTTGAGAATGCACCCAATGACTGTGTTTCAGAGTCTTTTGTTGACTATGATGGCTACTCCATTTCTTGGAAGGGATTCTTGCCCACAGCAGTAGATATAATGGTCCTCTGAATTAAATTTGCCCATTCCCATCCATTTTAGTTCATGGATTTCTAACATGTCCATGTTCCCTCTTGCTGTCTCCTGCTTGAGCACGTCCAAGTTACCTTGATTCATGGGCCTAACATTCCAGGTTTGTATGCAATATTGTTCTTTTCAATATCAGACTTTATTTTCACCATCAGACCCATCCACAACTGATCATCATTTCTGCTTTGGGCCAGCCACTTCATTCTTTCTGGAGCTATTAGTAATTGCCCTTCACTCTTCCCCAGAAGCATGTTGAACACTTTCAAACCTGGGGGGCTCATCTTCCAGTATCATGTAATTTTGCCTTTTCATATTGTTCATGAGGTTCTCATGGCAAGAATAATGTAGTGGGCTGCCATTTCCCCCTTCAGAGGACCAGGTTTTCTCAGAACTCTTCACTATGACCCATCATCTTTGGCAGCCCTGCATGGCATGGTTCATAACTTCATTGAGTTGTGCAGACCCCTTTGCCACAACACAGGAGATAACTCTACATGTGGACTCACCATATGATCAATACTGAAATCAGATTGATTATATTCTTTGCAGCTGAAGACAGAGAAGCTCTATACAGTTAGCAAAAACAAGGACAGGATCAGACTATGGCTCAGATCATGGACTCCTTATTGCAAAATCCAGACTTAAACTGGAGAAAGTAGGTAAAACCAACAGACCATTCAGGTATGACATAAATCAAATCCCTTATGATTACACAGTGGAGGTGATGAAGAGATTCAAGGGGTTAGATCTCTTAGAGTGCCTGAAGACCTATGGACAGAGGTTCACAACACCGTACAGGAGGCAGTGATCAGAACCATCCCAAAGAAAAAGAAATGAAGGAAAAATAAGGCAAAGTGATTGTCTGAGGAGGCTTTACAAATACCTGAAAAAAGCAGAGAAGTGAAAGGCAATGGAGAAAGGGAAAGATATACCTAACTGAAGGCAGAGTTCCAGAGAATAGCAAGGAGAGATAAGAAAACCTTCTGAAGTGAAAAATGCAAAGAAATAGAGGGAAACAATAGAATGGCAAAGACTAGAGATCTCTTCAGAGAACTGGAGATACCAAGAGAATATTTCATGTAAGGATAGGCACAATAAGGAACAGAAACATCAGAAGCAAATAGAAGCAAAAGAGATTAAGAAGAGGCAGCAAGAATACACAGAAGAACTATACCAAAAAAAAAAAAAAAAAAGGTCTTAATGACCCAGATAACTGCTATGGTGGCTATGGTGTGGTCACTCACCTAGAGCTGGACATCCTGGAGTGTGAAGTCAAGTGGGTTTTAGGAAGTATCACTATGAACAAAGCTAGTGGAGGTGACTGAATTCCAGCTGAGCTATTTCACATCCTCAAAAGTGATGCCGTTGAAGTGCTGCACTCAATATGTCAGCAAATTTGGAAAACTCAGCAGTGGCCACAGGACTGCAGAAGGTCAGTTTTCATTCCAATTCCAAAGAAGGGCAATGTCAAAGAATGTTCAAACGACCATACAGTTGTAATCATTTCACATGCTGGCAAGGTTATGCTCAAAATCCTTCAAGCTAGGCTTTAGCAATATATGAACTGAGAACTTCCAGATGTATAAGCTAGATTTAGAAAGGCAGAGGAATCAGAGGTCAAATTGCCAACCTCAGATGGATCGTGGAGAAAGCAAGGGAGTTCCAGAAAAACATCTACATCTGCTTCCTTGATAATGCTAAAGCTTTTGACTGTGTGGATCACAAAAAACTGGAAAATCTTAAAGAGATGGGAAAGCTGTCTCCTGGGAAACAGGAATATAGGTCAAGAAGCAACAGTTAGAATCGGACATGGAATAGCAGGCTGGTTCAAAATTGGGAAAGGAGTTCGTCAAGGCTGTATATTGTCACCCTACTTATTTAACTTATATGCAGAGTACATCATGCAAAATGCCAGGCTGGATGAATCACAAGCTGGAATCAACATTGCCAGGAGAAACATCAACAACGTCAGATATACAAACGATACCCACTCTAACGGCAGAAAATGAAAAGGAACTAAAGAATCCCTTGGTGAGGGTGAAACAGGAGAGTGAGAAAGCTGGCTTGAAACTCAACATTAAAAAAAAAAAAAAAGCAAGATCGTGGCATCCATTCCCATCACTTCATGGCAAATAGATGGGGATAATGTAGAAATAGATTTTATTTTCTTGGGCTCCAAAATCACTGTGGATGTTGACTACAGCCACAAAATAAAAGACGCTTGTTTCTCAGAAGAAAAGCTAGGAAAAACCTAGGCAGCATATTAAAAAGCAGAGATATCACTTTGCAACAAAGGTCCGTATCGTCAAAGCTACGATTTTTGCAGTAGTCATATACAGATGTGAGAGTTGGACCATAAAGAAGTGTGAAAGTGGAAGTTCCATTCTTCCTGAGTGTGGAAGAATTGCTGCTTTTGAACTGTGGTGCTGGAGAAGTCTCTTGAGAGTGCCTTGGACTGCAAGGACATCAAACCAGTCAATCCTAAAGAAAATCAACCCTGAACATAAATTGGAAAGACTGAAGCTGAAGTTAAAGTTCCAATACTTTGGCCACCTGATGTGAAGAGCCAACTCATCGGAAAAGACCCTGATGCTGGGAAAGATTGAAGGCAAAAGGAGAAGCGGGCAGCAGAGGATGGGATGGTTAAATAGCATCACGGACTCAATGGACATGAATTTGAGCAGATTCTGGGAGATAATGGAGGACAGAGGAGCCTGGTGTGCTGCAGTCCATGAGGTCACAAAGAATCAGACATGACATAGTGACTGAACAACAACAAATTCTATATATATTTTCACTAATCAAACAGGATATATACTTAGATTTTATCTAAGGATTCTGTGTAAATATTTTAAATTTATGATAGAAAAGAGCCAATTCATTTAACAAGCTTTGAAAACAGCAAAGTATGAGAGGGCAGCAGTCCTGTATCTTTGCCTATTAACAAAAAGAGGGTCAAAAACTATGCCTTAGCTTCCAGTGCCCGGCAGGGATTTTATTTTGTACTTGTCCCAGACTGTTTTCTTGATCCCCATTATGTTGTTAGCTCAGCAGAAGAAAGAGACAGTTTAAAAAATGTCACAGTGGGAAGTGTTTTAATATTGAGTGGTAAATCCCCAGAGGCAAATGCAAAATATATCCACATTGTTAACAGTGCCTTTGGAGCAGAGACAAGATTGTTAAAATAAGTGACTCTGGTTTCTTTCCTTTCCTTGAAGTTGTTTAGGCTTTGAGGTTGCTTGGGGGTGGGGAAAAGGAAAAGTGTTTTCCATAAAGTGTAATTATGTTTGTATTATTAGATATTTTATAATGTACCTCAAAATACAAAAACCTTTCTTCTCATTCTATCCATGCTTCCTAAAATTAATAAAGTGAAATAGACATAGAATGAACAGTGATTTTAAACTGAGCACTGAGCACCTCAAAAGGTAAGCTTGTCTCTAGCATTGTAGATCATTGTAGGTGATTGCCACCCTGGCCCCACAAGCAATCACCAAGAACTGGTTTTACATATTTAACACAGGAAGAATTATAAATCTTCAAAGATGGTCTAATCAATGTTCTTGAATGGCAGAATCTATCTTTCAAGGAAAAAACATGGCTTCATTTTACACATGGTACTGAAGAAAATGACAAAGGCATCTCCAACTACAGTCTCTGGAAATGAAAATCACGAATAGATACCTTAACAGAGCTGGAAATAAAACTATTAAGATCTTCTGGAACTTCCACATATTCCTTTCTGAGCCTTTGGTGTGCTTTCTTGCTAATCTCATTTGCTTGTTATTGTCCTCTCTCTAAAAGATTTAACTTATTCTATTCACAAAAGTGCTTAGGTTTCCGGTATCCATTGCAGCTCTTTTGTGGGCAAAATTGGTATTTTGATCTCTGACGCTGAACATCTGCAAACTAAATTTATATGCACGGTAATGACACACAATCATAAAGGATGTGAAATAATCTGTCTGTGTTACAGCAGATGTCAATTTTTGTTGCTTGTTATTACTAAAAGGGGAAATGGAGTTCCTCTCTGTGACAAGTAATGTTGCTTCTAATTCCTAGCAATAAATGTACCTAGAATATGTGCCGAAGTGGCACTCAGCCTGAATATCCATCACCATTTTGATTGTTTGAAATGCATCTGGTCCCTTTGAGTATATTTACCGTGATTACCCAGTTCAAGCCTTTTCACACTATTGTATGTGTCATCAAATGACAGTAATGAAAATAACTGCAACCATTATTATAGGTTTTAGGACTTTGCCATCTGTTGAGTATTAGCCTTTGCCATTCCCCAACTGGCATTCCAGGGAGCCAAAATTACACAGAAGCTACCCCACAATACTGTGTTTTTACATCACCTTTCATTTTGCACACACCAAAGATGATGCATTCCTTAAACAGTTCTAATAGAATCTAGTAATTAAAAATGAACATGCATAAGCTCACTTGATGTGGTTTCAAACCTTAGAGTACAAGTTATAAAGCCCTAAAATTAAACATGGCATATGCCATGCAGTTTCAAGAATTAGCAGTGGTGTTTAATATTGTGGTATTTAAGCATCAATCTAAAATGACACCAAAAAAAGGACAGGTATGTTATTATCTCCATATAATTTATACTATTTGGAAGAAACCTATATATCTTTTTTATGTAATAAGTAAGTAAGGTTAGGCTTATGTTAGGCTACGGACTTATAATCTGTCAGAATATCAGTGCTTTGACCAGCCACAAATTTGTTAAGAATGTGATTTGTATTCACAAATTATACTACAACTTATATAATATATTATATATAATATAACAAAAACTTATGTTTGATTATGCTATTGTCAGCAGTAATCTGCCACCATACTAGAACCTGATTGTAACACCTTCTTTGAAAAAATACTCAACAAAAATTCCAGTCAAAAATATGATGATAAAATACTAGAAATTTCAAAATGCAAAGGAAAACATAAAAGCTTAAAGCTCAAACTTTGTCTGCAAGTTGTATTTTGCAATATTGTTGGTTTCAAAGTCCCTTTTGCACAATGTTAGTCAGACAAGAATGAGAAAAGCAGACTGCTTCCCTGGTGGCTCAGTGGTAAAGAATCCCTCTGCCAAGTTCTATCCCTGGGTCAGGAAGATCCCCTGGAGAAAGGAATGACAACCTATGCCAGTATTCTTGCCTGGGAAATCCCAGAGAAGCCTGGAGGGCTACAGTCCAAAGAGTCGAAAAGAGTCGGATGGAACTGAGTGACTAAACAGCGATAACAACATGGAAAGAAAAAGGCAATCTCATAGTAAGAAAGCAAGAACAGTGCAACTAAAGAAAACCAAAGAAAAAATGCAGATGAAAGTTTTTCTAATTGCAATTTCTTATACTCCATTTGTACCCCTTTGAGAGTTCACTTCAGTTTGAGAACACTGTAACTACTCAAGAAATACTTGTAGAAGATAACTAGAAATTAAAGGACCAGGCTACATTAGAAATGGTTGTAGAGAATGTTGAATCAATAAACGTTTTGTTAAAGGAACATGGTGTTATATCAGAACTGAATATACAAACCACTCCTTCTTACATGAAATGCAGAATTTATTAAATAGCACATGATCCTGACCCAGAAAATGCCACCAACACTGAAGGCAGATTTGCTAGCTCAGTCTTTAGGAGAAGGGATACATCCATTCACAGAATTTTTGTCTCAGTTACATGCATTTTTGTTAACTGTTGGTTTGTCGGTAAGTTGTGTCCGACTCTTTTGCAACCTCATAGACTATAGCCCTCCAGGCCTCTCTGTCCATGGGATTTCCCAGGCAAGAATAGAGGAGTGAGTTGCCATTTCCTTCTCCAAGGGATCTTCCCGACTAAGGAATCAAACCTGCATCTCCTGTGTCTCATTCATTGGCAGGTGGATTCTTTACCACTGAGCTATCTGGGAAGCCCACTTTTGCTAATACAATATAGCTAACACTCTATCGTCACTGCATTTGTCCCATGAGAAAACAACAATTCGGGGCATTCATTTTAAAGAATGCAAAAGAATAGATTTGAAAAAATTTTTATTTTTCAGATAGATCTGAAGACTAACTTTTCTAGGTAGTTTGCCAGAAAATTAAAAAAAAGGAGGGGGGGTGACTAAGGAAAAAAAAATATAACCATATGTGATTTTTATTTAATTAAAAGAAATACCCAACAAATAAAGGAAGAGAGAATGAAGAGACCACACAGTGTGAAATAAAAGAAAATGTACTATTTCGTATTAGGATATTAGAAAGAGTAAGAAGATTATGTACCTTTCAAGGTCACTTAGAGAACAACCAAAAAAGGTAAAGTCATTTTCTATCCAAAAGTAAACTTGGAAAGATAATTCTAGCCATAATAGGTAAAGTCTGAAAAACTACCATGAATTGTGGGAGAGCTAAGCAAATGACAAAAATGACCAATAAAACTCAAAATAACGAAGGCAGACTTGAGTGGTCTTCTTATATAAATGGGTAGTACTTTGCCTGGAATGTAGCTGATGACACAATTATTGATCCAGTTTTAATGATGATGTGGCCAGCTGAACAAAAAAACAAAAATAGTAGCAGCAATAATGAGTCAAAAGTTTGTGAGAGCTATTGAGGTCCTATAGAACTGTATTACCCACTACTGCCTGGAATAATATTTACTGTCTTATCTGTTCAAAATGCTTTATACTCCTGAGTAAGTTTCAAAGTAATGAGCTTGTTTCCTTTGAAAATCTTCCAAAAAATTTGAACAAGTCATAGATCTTTGGTGTTTGACCCATGCCTTCTCCTTATTTGTGGTCAGTAAGAAATAATGTAATCCAACCAATATCTCTTACACATTACCAAGTTTTAGGCACTATGCTAGAAACTTGCAAATCAACACAGAATAAATGGTACTCAAATATTGTTGAGTCTGAACTATTTACATGCCCAACAAACAGGAACATGGTGCTGGAGTTATAAAGGTAGCCCTATCTTTGGATTATAGGAGAGTGGAAAAAACTGACATTAAACAAGCCATCACAACAAAGTGTGAGGATGATAATTCCTTTCCTCCAGACTCAAAATCTAGTGAGGAAAGCAGGCATGCAAACTTAGAGCTAAGGTAAGGGTGACTGAGAGATGCTTAATAGAGAGAAATGAGCTGTGAAACAGAGTGAAGCAAGGCATTAATTCTAACTGAGGACATTCTGAGGGAAGGAGGATTTGAACAGGCTTAGCAAGAAGGATAATGATGGGGGAAGGACATTTGAAACAATGGGACCAAGCACATAAGGGCGCACCTTTTAAAATGACACAGACCAGAGGAAGGATCAGGGGATTTAGGGGAGACGGTCAGAAAGCCATGAGGAGTCTTAAAAGCCAAGCCAAGAAACCTGAGTCTATTCTATAGGCCCGGGAAGGCAGGTAATGCTTTTTGAGTTCAGCAATAATGTGATCAGACCTCTGGTTCAGAAAGAAATTTTTGGAAAGCTTTTGTGAACCATTTTAAATACGAGAGAAATGACTAAAAGAACACATACTAAAATAGTCACAAAAGTGATATTTTTGAATGACTACAGGTAATTATACCCATTTGCTTATTGATAATCAACATGAATGTTGCTGGTATCTTTTAAAGCAAGCAGCAAACTTTTTCTGATATACTATATCCATCAATATAAATACACTATTTATTATTACTATTACCTAAATGTAAGAGGTTGAAGGCAAAAAAAAAAACAAAACCAAAGCCATATTTAACTTTCAGTATTTAACTTGCAGTATTGATTAAGCCAAAATGCAGCCATTGGTCTTTGGTCAGGACTTTTATTGAAATTGATTTAAAGCCATATATTTCCAGCAGCCAGCAAATGATGGCATTTCCCCGAATATCCTGCAGTCTGGTCCTAGAATAGCACAGTGACTCCTTGAGTTACAGGAAGAAGAACCAGTTGGATTACAAATCTAGGAAGGGAAGGAGTTTCTCATCACAAAACAGGAAGGCATCAGATAAGCACAAGGGCACTCTGTCTTCATCATGGTTCTAGGGAATCAAGTCCTGACATAATATATTCCAGGGTGACTAGATGTTCCTTCCCAGGGCTCAGTCCCCATTTTAATAAAAGGTGATCTGGATACAACACTGGTGAGGACAAGGATCAGCATCACTTACCTCTCCTGGTACATTACTTGCTCTCTGACGGGGGCAGGGGGAAACAGTAAAGGGAATTCTGAGAGACGTCGTCCTGAAGAATGGGTATCACACACTGAGAATGTTGGTAACTTCAGGGTCACTGGATATACCACCTTGGTGGCATTATTTTAGTTCTTTTCCATTAATGTATTAAGTGATTTTGAAAAAAAATTATTCTTGTTATATCTTCTTAGTCTGGTTCCTCTATGACCTAACCCCATGGTAGATTAAAATGTATATACTAGAAAAGAAGTTTGATTATTTTTTAAAGTTAGATAAAAAAAAAAAAAGAAACACCCAAAGAAGAGGAATGATGGTAACAATATATAACCGTCAGGAAAGAAAAGAATGATCACCATATGGAAAAAAAATACATGGACTGTAGCCCAGCATGTTCCTCTGTCCATGGAATTCTCCAGGCAAGAATACTGGAATGGGTAGCCATTCCTTTCTCCAGGGGGCCTTCCCAACCCGGGGATCCAACCCAAGTCTCCTGCACTGCAGGCAGATTCTTTACTATATATATACACACACATACATACATATATATATATATATATATATATATATATATATATCTTTCCATTAATAAGTGGAATATTTGCATTTGTATGGAGTCTCCTGAAGAGAGTAAAGCACTCCATTTATATTATGTGATAACATTTAAATATTCTTTTCTAACCAAAGGTCAAATATAACTCATAAATCATGAGTGGAGAGAAGAATCAATGAAGGCAACCAGCTTAAAGTTAACTTAGGTCTGATTGGCCAGGCCACATAACCTGCACATCTGCCCTGAACATCTGTCTGATCAACCCACCTATCCTGGGGACAGATTCTATAAGCTCCTGCAGGTTGACAAGCCAGGCTGGGTCAGAACAATGGACCTCCCACCTGTCAAACGAATGGCAGAGAAATACAATCTGAAGCCCAGGAACCAGGCCTAAATAGATAGAAAGCCAATACCGCAAGAAACCAACTAGATCAAGCCCTGAGTGAACTGACGCATAAAGAGGAAATAAAATGAGCCTTGCAAAATCCTCTGAGCTGGTTTCCAAATGAGCTTTTTACATGGTTTCTCTCCATCCTTGGCATGGGTTTACCAGTATCCATTAGAAGAGCTGACCCAGGAAAAAAATTCCAGGCAGAGGCCCCTGATCAAACATGTACCAGTATATTGCAATTGGTCTTTCTCTTAGTAATTATTGAATGAATCCAACTTTTGAGGACCAAATAAATACATGTTTTTCTTAGCAAGGGAAATGTGCATGTTAGACATACACTCAACCATGCCACTTTCTTCAACTAATATTCCTCTCAAATAGTTCTGGTTCCCCAATTTTTTGTTCTTTTGTTTCATAAGCTCTTTCTTCAGAATGAATCTATTCTAGTATTTGCTTCATTATTATGACTAAAAGATACATAAATGAGCATTAAAGATGGAAATTCTATTTACTAATAAATTAACATGGCCCAGTGGGTAAAGAATCTGCCTGCAATGCAGGAGCCGCAGGAGACACGGATTCAATCCCCGGGTCATAAAGACCCCCTGGAGAAGGAATTGGCAACCCACTCCAGTATTCTTGCCTGAAAAATCCCATGGACAGAGGATCCTGCTGGGTTGTAGTCCAAAGGGTGGCAAAGAGTCGGACATGACTGAGTGACTAAGCACATAGATACCTAACATCAACAACACTTCTCCCCCACAAAAATATCCCTACCACATGAGGGTGAAGTGGGCGCAACTGGATATGAACATGGTTGCTTAAGCACCATTTCAGGTTGTTCTTTTCCTGCTCTATTCACACTAGCCTGCAGAACTAGTGGAGTAAACCAGGTCTTGATCTCTATTTGCGCTCACTCATATCATTCCTTTGATATGTACCTTAGCCATATGAGGGCTTCCCTGGTCGCTCAGACAGTAAAGAATCTGCCTACAATGCAGGAGACCCAGGTTTAGTCCCTGGGTCGGGAAGATCCCCTGGAGAAGGAAATAGCAATCCGCTCCAGTGTTCTTGCCTGGAGAATTCCACCGACAAAGGAACCTGGCAGACTGCCACGTATCAGAGATGGAAGTGACTGAACTTAGAATTTGACAGGCAGATGAGAGAAGAAAGCATTAAAGACAGAAAGACAAATAAGTGCAAACAGATGTGAGAAATGGAATATTTTCTGCCATATCAGTAAACAAGGACGTCAAAGTCATCAGCAATTGCAGCCCTCTAGTGTGAGCCAATGAACCCTGAGGGAACACAGGAAGGAAAGAGATACCTGTCACCTCGCAACCATCAGGCTACAGCCTCTCCCTACAAAGAGCCCCAAGGAAGCTCAGGACGTGAAAAACACGGGATACTGATCCCATATAGCTGAAAGTGGAAGTGTTAGTCCCTCAGTCGTGTCTGACTCTGCATTCCCATGGACTGCAGCCCGCCAGGCTCCTCTGTCCATGGAATTCTCCAGGCAAGAATACTGGAGTGGGTTGCCATTGCCTTATCCAGGGGATCTTCCCGAACCAGGGATGGACCCTGGGTCTCCTGGACTGTAGGCAGATTCTTTACTGCCTGAGCCACCAGGGAAGCCCATATAAAGCTGAGGTACATATCAAAGGAACGATTTCAGTGAGCCCAAACTCTTGCATCTTTCCATAGATTAAAAAAAAAAAAACAACACTAAATTCCTTAACTTGGGTTATCAGGATTTCTTTAGTTAATAACAATTTTTTTTATGTTCAGACTACCTGCCCTTTGTTACAAAACTTGTATATAACCTGGCTCCTCCTCTCCCCTCCTCAGAGCAGGGGTTACTGAAGACGCTGTCTCCCGAGCTTGAAGTCCTAAAAATTCCCACCAAATAAAGCATAACTCTCAATTTTTAGGTTGTGAATATTTTTTTAAGTCGACAGATGCTTGCCAAATAGGTGATCCTGAGTTAGAGTGCAGAAAGACAAAAAGGCCGACATAGGTACCATCAGACCATTGTAGGATCATATACTAAGATGGGAACCTCAGGTTTTATTTTGGGGGGCAGTGGGGGACACTACTGTACTTATCAGGCACAGGAGACAAGATGAAACTAGTGAATTATAAAGCTTACTATGATAGCAATATTGAGAATGAGATCAATATGAATGAGACTGGAAGAGGAGGGTACAATAGGAAAGAGGAGAATCCTGAAGGCCAGGACAAAAGCGGTGGCAGGGACTGGTTAAGAAGGTGAGATCACAGAGTGTAACAACATCCGTGACCGTTTCGGCATTCCCTCAGCCTGAATGCTCAACCCCATGCGCCTGTAAAACGTCTTCTTACTCTCAAGGTGCAGCTCAAAGGTTTCTTCTCCCACGAAGCCGTGTATCTGAGAGCGCTCGCTTTGCTCTCCCATAGGCTTCTCTTTGCTCCTCTGTATGTTCAAGTCTCTCAGGATGGCGGTTCTCTTGTTCTCTGTACATCCCCTGCTCAACTAGCATCTGCTTCACCTACACCTACACACAAGACTTATCTTCCTACATACTTATCCTCGCCTCAGCTTAGGAGTATAGATCAGAATGTCTCCCTCTGTTAGCTTATCCAAGCGGTGGTGCCCACTGCTGGTTTCGCTGGTAACCCTTGAGCCAACCTGACATCCACTTCCCCCATAACCAGTGGCCTCTCTCCCACCACTACATGGAACAAAGACTGCCACCAAGTCCTACCCACTGTCTGTCGCTGATGGTGGGGTGTAGCCCCAGGCCCTTGCTTCAGAAATGTAAGCTCCCCTTTTAAACCATTGTTTTCTGTTGTGGACTCCAGGCTCTTTCTTTGATCTTGAAGCTGGGCAAGTACAGGCCCTTTAAGGCCTGTGGGATCCAATCCAACATCCTCTTAGGACATTTAGTTCATTCGGCCAGGATCAGAGTCAGCCCTTCCGTGGGCACTGCCTCGGTTACACCACAACCCCTTTGAAAGTGGCTCTTTGGCTGATCCTTCCAGCTATTCCCCTTCACCAGACAACATCAGGCACAGTACCTCGCACATAATAGCTTGGATGATTAAATAACCTGAAATGCCTCAAAGAAACACTTCGTTGGTTTTGCATCACTATAGAGATAACCAAATTACAGAGCTACGAGCAAACATAAAATGATGAGGAGCAACTGGGCTAACTTCAGAAGACCCAAACCAAGCTATAGGGAGAAAAAGGAATAACTGGAACATATTTCTTGGTAAGCACTGACATTCGTTTCTTTGTCGAAACATTTCTCTGTGCATCTCCCCGCAAATCACGACAATAGGAACAGAGATCCAAGGCCATTTTACTTGTAAACTGAAAAAACAACTGGCATTGTACACAGATACTTGTGATTCACTGAGAAAAATGTTTACCTCTCCCCTCCTTTCACTTCAACATTCAAATGGAAAAAGAAAGTTCTTTAGCTAGGAATAAACACAAGTCCCTGAGGCTCTCGAAGAGTCTAGTTATGAAGGGAGGTGGGGGGAAGTGGAAAACACAGCAGCTTCTCTCTTTTAATTCTGACTTCACCACCAAGGAAAGGAACTCTGTTTATTTTCCCCAATATTACCGAAGAGGAGATTGACTACTAAGCTATTCATTAACAACTTATCAGGCATTTTGGATCTCATAATTGAGAAGGGGTGAGACACAAAAGGAGAGCCGTCTAGGGCTACTGGCTTCCTAAGAATTCCTCAGTATTAATACCACTCCTCCTAAATCCCTTTGAGGATAGCTGCTTAGACGCTGAGAGAAAATAATTGAACAATTTCATGGTGACATTAAACAGCAGCTCATAATTGACCTCAATATGAATAGCAATAAAGATGGAGAGAATGACATATGCTCTATACAGTAAGCGTGGGCAGGATTCAAATCCTAATGCTTTTAACTCCAGCAAGGAAGGAAAACTGCTTAATAATCATCTGAAGGCTATTTGCTTTCTGTGGCCAAGCTGGCTATTTTCATATCACCTCTGCTAATTGACTGCACTGAAATGATAGGAGCACCATCTGCCTCAAAAGAAATCTCAGATTCGCATTGATCTGGGAATTGACCAATATGGTAATGCCACTTATTTCCTAAAAAGGGCATTTCAACTGGACAAACCAAAGTGAAGCGTTATGCAATTTTCTATATAATCAGCATTAACAGAAGATAAAGAAGGACTGGTTTTCAACTCGGAAAGCATGTGAACAGATACAGAGGTTCTAGCAGCTACTCCCTGTCCTCTGCTTTTATATCTTGGATCTGACTGTGTGAGCAAAGCTATAGGCATTTACTCAGACTGTTCTGGTTCTTCTGTAGACAGCTCTGAAGTCTGGAAGTGCAAATAGAGAGAAGCTGTTTAGTTTTTAACACAGGCTCCCCTGAGTATCTGTCCCCACAAAATAGGTCATTCAGAGTCAATTCAGTAGCCCTCTTATCCTCAGGGAATACGTTCTCAGATCCCCAGTGGATGACTGAAACTGTAGATAGTGCTGAACACTATGCTGTGTTTTCCCTATACATACATACATACCTATTACTGAGTGACTAAGCATAGCACATGATAAAGTCTAATTTATAAATTAGTATAGTAAAAGATGAGCAGCAACAACTAATAATAAAATAGAATAATTTAAGTAATAATAGAACAAGGCACTGTAATAAAAGCTATGTAGATGTTATTTTGGAGAAGGCAATGGCACCCGACTCCAGTACTCTTGCCTGGAAAATCCCAAGGACAGAGGAGCCTGGTAGGCTGCAGTCCATGGGGTCACTAAGAGTCAGACATGACCGAGCGACTTCACTTGCACTTTTCACTTTCATGCATTGGAGAAGGAAATGGCAACACACTCCAGTGTTCTTGCCTGGAGAACCCCAGGGATGGGGAGCCTGGTGGGCTGCCGTCTATGGGGTCGAATACAGTCGGACACGACTGATGCGACTTAGCAGCAGCAGATGTTATTTCTCTCTTTTGTTCTCAAAATATCTTATCACACTGACTCAATGCCTTTTCCATCTTAACCAAGCACTTCCCATGCATGGTGGCCATAATACTGACAATCGGAGGTGCAACAGCAAAACTAGCAAGAATTTCTTTTTCCTTCTTAACAAGTTTAGAAGATTCTTTACTGCAGATCTTAGCAACCTCAGCACACAAACTTTTCTTTCCTTATTAAGTCAAGAACTTTTAACTTTCCACTTAAAGGAAGCACTGTACAGCTTCTCTTTGGTGTTTTCAAACCACCAGCATCATTACTTTTGTGCTTTGGGGCCATTTTTAAGTGAAATGAGGGGTGCTTAACACGAGCCTGTGCTGCTAAGTCACTTCAGTCGGCTCCAACTCTGTGTGGCCCCATGGACTGTAGCGCTCCAGGCTCTTCTGTACATGGGATTCTCCAGACAAGAATACTGGAGTGGGTTGCTGTGCCTCCTCTAGGAGATCTGGTCCCAACCCAGGGATCAAAAACCCATCTCTTAGGTCTCTTGCATTGGCAGGTGGATTCTTTACCACCAGCGCCACCTGGGAAGTGCTTGAACTCAAGCACTGCCATACTGAGACAGTTGATCTGATAACATAGGGGGCTGATAAGTGACTAAAAGGTAGGATAGGCTGGGCAAAGGTATGATTCAAATCCCAGGCAGGATGAAGCAGGAAGGCTGGGGATTTCACCATGTTATTCAGAATGGTTCACAATTTAAAACTTATGAATTATTTGCTTCTTGAATTTTTCATTTAATATTTTCAAACTGCAGTTGGCCATGGGTAACTAAAACCACAGAAAGCAAAATTAAAGATGAGGGGGGATGAGTGTATTTAGAATACTTGTACATTAAAATTTTGTATTAAAGGAAATTCTAGACAAAAAGGAAATATAAAATACTACCAAAGGGACTCAACTAGTAATCATATAACCAAATTCACCATCTTCCCCAAACTGCACTTGTTCTTGTATTCTCTAACACAGATGCTCCACCATCCACTGCTTGCCCACCTCAGAGTTGGTATTTCCCTTGGTTAAATTCCTACCTGTCCCCCTGACTGATCTCTCACCCACCCCATCTGCCCACCACAAATGTGCCCACCTAAGCAATTTAGCTAACTAACAAATCTGACCCATTAACAGCTGAAGCGCTTTGTGCAGTGCTTAGTCGCTCAGTCCTGTCCGACTCTCTGTGACCCCATGGACTGTAGCCCACCAGGCTCCTCTGTCCACGGGGATTCCCCAGGCAAGAATACTGGAGTGGGTTGCCATGCCCTCCTCTAGGGGATCTTCCCAACCCAGGGATCAAACCCTAGGTCTCCCGCATTGCAGGTGGATTCTTTACCATCTGAGCCACTAGGGAAGCCCAAGAATACTGGAGTGGGTAACATCACTTCTGCAGGGGATCTTCCAATTCAGGAATAAAACCAGGGCCTCCTGCATTGCAAGTGGACTCTCTGCCAGCTGAGCTACGAGGGAAGCCCTGAGGCCCCTCACTCCAGCTGAAAAGACCGACCTCTGCTGTTTGATGCCGATTTCTTTATTGTTACCTCCTGGCCTCTCCACGTCCTCCAACCCCGTTTAACATTAAACGTCTCCACTACTGAACTACTTGTAGTTGAGTTCATCTTATCATGCCAGGCCTCCTGCACTTGCATGCACTCCTTCCTCAGCTGTGAATGATCAGCTCCACTCGACCCACTTGGAATGGGTGGGTCACTGGCTCTGTAAATTCCTTCCACAAAAACACCCCCATACACAATATTAGCAGTTCTTTTTTGGTAGTATTCCTGCATCTTGTGCACAGTTCTTTGACTGCATTTATCCTACCATATTATGAGCACATGCTTCCTGTTCTCCTCTACAAAATGGTGAGCTCTTCAAGTGCTTCTCCTAAACTGAAGCAGTGATGAGAAACACGAGCTCTGGAACTCTCTGATTTCAAATCCTGGCACCACTCTTCACCTGATCTCTCTTGTGACTCAGTGACTTCAACTGTAAAACGAGGATCAGGACAATATATACCTTAGAGAGCTGTTGTGAAGATTAGAAAATCTAATTTCTGTACAGCATAGTCAATGCTTAATGAATGTTATTTATCAGAATGAAAAGTCAGTGGCGTTCATATTGCAGTTCCAGTGGACACATGGTAAAAATCCAGAAATGATAGTTGAACTGGACTGTGTAACCTGACTTGAGGAGAAATTGTAAAGTTCATTCTAACAGAAACATTCTGGCAGTGGTAGATAATAGATTCTGTGAGCCATTTAAGCAGGAACATTCTTTCAAGAGCCCTGATATCTACATGTCTTCATTAACTCCTTCCAGTATTGCTATTCTTTTAAAATTCTGATTCTCAAGCATGTTCATCCTTTCTAGAGTCTTATTTTGGTCCCAAAATGGTCTTTCTTGGCCTGAACAGAACTTCCCCAGGTACAATAGAAAGAGCTAATGAGCTTTCTTGCTTATTCTTCAGGAAACAACTTCCCAATCTCAACTTTACTGCTCACATTGAAAAAACACAATTTTACTAGTCTTTAACTTTACTTAACGTTATATCATTATATCAAAGGAATAATACAAGATCCCCAGAAAATCTATGTAATGTGCAAGTGAATATACATACATACCATTTGTCTTTCCTGTGATATGCACAATAGACATGTCAAACTTATAAACTAAGATTTTTAAGTTTTGAGTCTTCAGTTCAGTTCAGTTCAGTCACTCAGTTGTGTCTGACTCTTTGCAACCCCATTGAGTGAAGCACATCAGGCTTCCCTGTCCATCACCAACTCCCAGAGTCCTCTGACTCATGTTCATTGAGTCGTGATATCATCCAACCATCTCATCCTCTGTCATCCCCTTCTCTTCCCGCTTCAATCTTTTCCAGCATCAGGGTCTTTTCCAATGAGTCAGCTCTTCACATCCAGAAAAGGTAATGGCAACCCACTCCAGTACTCTTGCCTGGAAAATCCCATGGATGCGGGGCCTGGTAAGCTGAAGTCCATGGGGCCACTAGGAGTCAGACACGACTGAGCGACTTCACTTTCACTTTTCACTTTCATGCATTGGAGAAGGAAATGGCAAACCACTCCAGTGTTCTTGCCTGGAGAATCCCAGGGATGGGGGAGCCTGGTGGGCTGCCGTCTAAGGAGTCGCACAGAGTCAGACACGACTGAAGCAACTTAGCAGCAGCAGCAGCAGCTCTTTACATCAGGTGGCCAAAGTATTGGAGCTTCAGCTCCAGCATCAGTCCTTCCAATGAATATCCAGGACTGACTTCCTTTAGGATGGACTGATTGGATCTCCTTGCAGTCCAAGGGACTCTCAAGAGTCTTCTCCAACACCACAGTTCAAAAGCATCAATTCTTCAGCACTCAGCTTTCTTTATGGTCCAACTCTCACATCCATACATGACTACTGGAAAAACCATAGCTTTGACTACATGGATCTTTGTTGGCAAAGTAATGTCTCTGCTTTTTAATACACTGTCTAGGTTGGTCATAGCTTTTCTTCCAAGCAGCAAGTGTCTTTTAATTTCATAGCTGCAGTCAACATCTGCAGTGATTTTGGAGCCGAAGAAAATAAAATCTGTCACTGTTTCCACTGTTTCAAACTGTGGAAAGTTCCAGCATTAGAAACTGAATTTTACTAAAATACTTTCCAAAGAAATACCAGCAGATGAAATCAATATCTTATAACCAATTACCAAGTTATAATCACAGTGTTTATAGCTTTCCTCAATATAGATTAAATTAAGAAGTCTCTATATACACCAGAAAGGAAAGTGAAGTTGCTCAGTTGTGTCCAACTCTTTGTGATTCCATGGACTGTAGCCTACCAGGCTCCTCCATCAGTGGGATTTTCCAGGCAAGAGTAGTGGAGTGGATTGCCATTTCCTTCTCCAGGGGATCTTCCCAACCCAGGGATCAAACCCAGGTCTCCCGTATTGTAGGCAGATGCTTTTACCATCTGAGCCACCAAATTATTTCCAAATGGCTATCATTTTTCAACATCTTAACTTGTGGTAAACATGACTTTAACATCCACTTTTTTTCTCAAGTCAAAAATAAGTTGTTTTATTTGTAAATCCAGTCACATTTTAAATGTACTAAAAGATAGTTCATGCATCTTTAAATTCATACTTGCCTTTATTTCATATTTTCTTATACTGGGATTTCTCAAAATTAGATAACCCTAAGTTCTTAAAATCGAAGCTTCCTTTTTTTACCACAAGAAAACTTACTACCATTACAGATATGTGTACTTCCAAGAAGACTGTGGCACCCTTATGGCAAAAAGCAAAGAAGAACTAAAGAGCCTCTTGATGAAAGTGAAAGAGGAGAGTTAAAAAGTTGGCTTAAAGTTCAACATTCAGAAAACTAAGATCATGTCATCTGGTCCCATCACTTCATGGCAAATAGATGGGGAAACAGTGGAAACAGTGACAGATTTTATTTTGGGGGGCTCCAAAATCACTGCAAATGGTGACTGTAGCCATGAAATTAAAAGACACTTATTCCTTGGAAGAAAAGTTATGACCAATCTAGAGCGCATATTAAAAAGCAGAGACATTACTTTGGCAACAAAGGTCCATCTAGTCAAGGCTATGGTTTTTCCAGTAGTCACGTATGGATGTGAGAGTTGGACTAAACAGAAAGCTGAGCACTGAAAAATTGATCCTTTTGAACTGTGGTGTTGGAGAAGACTCTTGAGAGTCCCTTGGACTGCAAGGAGACCCAATCAATCAGTCCATCCTAAAGGAAGTCAGTCCTGGATATTCATTGGAAGGACTGATGCTGGAGCTGAAGTGCCAATACTTTGGCCACCTGATGCGACCAGCTGACTCATTTGAAAAGACCCAGATGCTGCAAAAGATTGAAAGCAGGAGGAGAAGGGGATGACAGAGGATGAGATGGTTGGATGGCATCACTGACTCAATGGACATGAGTTTGAGTAAATTCCAGGAGTTGGTGATAGACAGGGAAGCCTGGTGTGCTGCATTCCATGGGATTGCAGAGAGTTGGACATGAATGAGCGACTGAACTGAACTGAAGAAGATAGTGATAATGTTGCAATTAAAAAATTGTGGCCAAATAATCCCACAGAGTGACCTTGAAATTCTACTTAATGGTGTCTAAGTTAAAAGTTTGGTTTTGTTAACCCAGTTACCTTTCAGGTTCTTGAACCCTCAAGTCTTACCTAGGCTAGCTCTTCTTTGCTTCCTGTCTTGATAATTAATGGAAATACACACTCAGCCTGCAGCAAATTCAGGAATTTTATTCCCCATGAAAACCTTGTGAAAAGGTTGTTCCTCCACAAGACAATAATTTGTTTAAATCTGAAGTGCCAGCTGGAAGCAGCATTGATTCTTTGGGGACACCAGCACTCTATCAAGTACACTATTCCTTCACCAAATCACAGGAAAGTTAAGTCAACTTCCAAAGAAGTATAACTTGCTACCAATTCTCGCTTGAGAAGACTCGCTGAGGCCAAACCAACTTCATCTCTCTTCCCTTCAGTCCTTGCTATCATTTCGTGGAAATCGGCTGCTGAGGTCAGAATCTACTCACTTTATTTTCTTCAAGGCCTTGTCCCACAAACAAGCAAAAAGGAATGCATTTTTCAACCTTGAATGGCTGTTTTATAGGCATATAGACTGTGCATCTATAGTGCTAAAGTAACTGTAGTTAAGAAAATATACTTTCTTTGTTTCCAGATTTCTAAGCAGGGTGCTGTTAACTTCCTTATCCAGCTGTTCAACGCAGTAATCTTCCCCAGCTGTTTACCATTTTCAACAATAACATACTCCTGCATGTATGAAATATAGGAAACTTCAAAAGCAGATCTTTCATATCTCCATCCAGAACAAACATAAAAAAATACTTCCTCTTTCTGCAAATACCAGAAAGTTCAAGAGACTTATTTTAAAACCCCTGTAGCCTGTGTGTGCATCATTTCATTTTTATCCTCTTAGGCTTACATTTGGGGTTCCCTGGTGGCTCAGTGGTCAAGAATCTGCTGTCAGTGCAGGAGACACAGTTTCGAATCTTCCCTGGGTTGGGAAGATCCTCTGGAGAAGGAAATGACAACCTGCTCCATTATCCTTGCCTGGGGAATTCCATGGACAGAGGGTGTGGGCTGCTACAGTCCATGGGGTCGCAAAGAGTCGGACATGATTGAGCACACACACTTACATTTACCGTTCAAGCAAATGTGGAGGTGGAGAGGGTAGTCTGGTAAAAATATGCCTCTAGTGGGAGATAGTCTTTAGAGATCTTGAAGAAGTCCTGTCTCAGAGGAACCCTTTTAAAAGAAATTCCCTGAACTAGTGGATTTCCAAATTTGTTGCCATCATACCCTCCAAAATAATTTTGAAACACTGTTATCTACTCACACATTTTTTAAGCTGACAGCTTAAAATTTTATCATAAGCTGAAATGTTTCTAAAAGATAGCTATGACAAACCTAGATAGTGTATTAAAAAGCAGAGACATCATTTTGCCAACAAAGGTCTGTATAGTAAAAGCTATGGTTTTTCCAGTAGTTATGTACGGGTGTGAGAGTTGGACTATAACGAAGGCTGAGCACCAAAGAACTGATGCTTTCAAACTGTGGTGCTGGAGAAGACTTTTGAGAGTCCCTTGGACAAAGGAGATAAAACCAGTCAATCCTAAAGGAAATCAACCCTGAATATTCATTGGAAGGACTGATGCTGAAGCTGAAGCTCCAATAAGAGCCTACTCATTGGAAAGAACCCTAATTGGGAAAGATTGAGAACAAGAGGAGAAGGCGGTGACAGAGGATGAGATGGCTGGATGGCATCATCAACTCAGTGGACATGAGTTTGAGCAAACTCCAGGAGACAGTGAAGAACAGGGGAAGCCCAGCGTGCTGCAGTCCATGGAGTCACAAAGAGTTGGGCACAACTGGGAGACTCAACAACAACAAAATGTACTCTGGCATGTGATATATTGTATATCTGCTTTAAATATATTTTCTACCAAATACTCAATACTCTGTATTTTAGGTCTTTTGATTTATAGAAAATGTCTGCATAACCAGTACCTTACATAACAAAGCTAATATCTCAACTTGTAACTCAATAACAAGTAAAATGAAAAAAGAAGTCAGTTCTCATTGATAAAAGAATTAGTTATATCCTACACGTGAATACATCTTTGTGACAATTTTGTCACATCTGAATTTTAATTTTAAGGTGATTTTAAGGGAGAGAGATGGAGAGACAGAGACAGCAAGGCAGACTGTCTACCTACGTATTATTTAACGATTACAAATCATTTCAAGCATTTTCCATTTATTTACTCATTTTTCAGGTTCTAAAAGCTCCTACATTCACCTTTAATTGACTCCACAGGCACAATTTCAAAACAAGAAATTAAAGAAATCCCCCATGGTTTAGCGGACTAAAGGGCAATTTATTCCACAAAGGAAGAGAAATCAACTTTTTTGTGTTTTACAAGATTTGCATGTGAAAACGAATAAAATGACACTAATTCTACAAATGTGACATGAGAGTTGCACCTAGAATTTTAATCATTTTTCTAATCAGTCTTCAGGGCAGCAATTTAGAGGACTAAATTATGTGGGCAATAGAAATAACAATTGCTATGTATTCCCCCAAATCCTACAGTTCTGAATTGCTTTCAAATAAACCATTTGAAGGACTGTTAAGCCATTTTTGAATACCTGCTACAACAAGCCCATCATTGCTGTAGAGGGAAATAAGACAAACAGAAGAATGTCTTCCTCTGAGAAACATGCAATCTGGTTGGGGAACAGGATATACACACCAGAAACAATTAGGAAATCATTCTATAATCCCAACAGAACTGTTAATGCTATGAGGCATTTGGATTAAAAATATGGAACTTGTAATCTATCAGACCTGAGACTCAATTCTGGTTATAAATTACTTCTCACTGATCTCAGCTTCCTTGTCAATTAAATGGAAACAATCAGGAGGACATGGATAGGCAAGTTACAGCCCATGGACCAAAGCCTGCCCAGAGCCTGTTTTGCATGAGCACTGAGCTAAGAATAGTTTTCACAGTTTTAAATGGTTAAATAAGTTTTTTTTAAAGAATATTTGATAATATTTTTAAATATATAAAATTCAAATTTTAGTGTCCAGAAATAAAGTTTTATCAGAACACAGCCAGACATTTATTTACATATTGTGTAGAGAGGCTTTTGTGTTAAAACAGCAAAGTTTAATATGCAACAGAGGTCATATGTCCTACAAAGTCTATAGTATTTTCTACCAGGCCCTTTATACAAAAATTTGCCAAGACATTTGTTGTAGAGAATTAAGAGAAATAACATTAATGAAATGATTAACACAAAACCTAGCATATAAGCACTCAACAAATAGTAAATATTATGATTCTTTTGTAAGAAGCTTTAATTTGAACCAAATGTACAATTTCAAAAAACAACTCTTTTTCTATTTATGAGAGACTTATTATTATGAAATACTACACATACAAAAACTACATAAAGGCTTAATTCCCACTCATACAGTGACTGATTTGATATAATACATAATAAAATACTTTTAAAACCAGAATGCACAAAGTACTGCATAGTTTGATCACTAACTCATTAGTTGATAAGCAAAAGTAAGCAAGGCTACAAAAGACATGACTAACTCATTGAGTAATTGACCATTAAAATTCTTTCAGAAAATGGAAATTTTGAATGGTCTAACCTATAACCATGCAGACACAGACAGAGCCTGTCATGCATGCATGGCAGAGAAGTAACTGCCAGAGGAATCACTGCTTTATTTTCTACTTCATAACATCTGAGCGAATGGAGACTCCATTCTTCAAGCTCTTTTCCACCTCAGGACTCTCACACATGACATTCCATCTTCTAAGGACACTCTTCCCTCTACTCATCCCGGGCTCTCTTTTCCCACCATCAAGTCTTCCCTTAAATATCACTCCCTCCATCACTCTATCCTAACATCACCTTTATTTCCTTCATAGATAATTTATAGTTGTATATTTAGGGAGAAAATTGCTTATGCTTATCTGTCTCATCCACTAGATTCTGAACTCCAAGAAAAAAAGCTATACAATCTGTTTCTGTGGTCATTATATGCCTGGCTCCTGGAAAACTGAAAGGTGACAATTACTACCTGGTGAATCAATGTGTGTAACCCTGGAAGTCACCTTTAAAAGACAACTTGTCCTCAAACATAATGAAATGCGACAGAAGGTACTATGAGAAAAAAGAGAAAAAGCAGCCCGTTTATTCTTTCTTTCAATCCAGAATCAGAAAAATATAATGTTTGTTAGTTGTTAGCAAAGTTTCAAAATAGACAAAACTATTCTGAGTACCTGCTATATTCAAGACACAATTCTAGACACCAGACAAAGATAACTTTTACAAGCTAAAATGCTGACTCCAGAAGCTCACAGGACAAACATAAAATTCTGATACGAGGCAGACTCTGGAAACCGCCATAACGGAAGCGCAAAATGTTACGGGCTAGGGAGGAGAAGGACGCCAGTTTGGGCTGCAGAGATACGGAAAGTGTGCTTGGAGAGTACAAGAGCTAATCTGGGTTTTAAAGCATTATTAAAACTTCAAAAGGCAATTAGGAGGAACAGCATGCTTTCAGTCCAACTTGAGAAAAGACACATTTGGGAAAACTACGGAATGTGCTTAGTACCTTCTTCACCATTTTAGTCTACTAAGGAATAGTGATGGTTAAAAACATGGTTTCTAGAATCAAACAGTTTGAGTACAAATCCTAAATTCACCATTTATTATCTGTGTAACTGAGTAAATTACCTCTTCAAGGCTCAGTTTTCTCAACAGAGAAATGGGAATAATCATACTAACCTCTAGTCATTCTTGAGAAGGTCGTTTAAGATGAAACATAGTTTTTATCTCATGGTGACAGTCTGTGCCTGCCTTTATCCTCATTGTCCTTATTATCTTTCCTTAGTACCTTACTATGAGAAATACTGCCCTGTTTCTTTTTTTTTCCTTTTTGCTTCCCTCATGCTATTCTGAACTAAGCGATTCCCTGGCAGCAAATTAAACATTTCTGAAACAGCGTGAGCACTTTAAAACTCTGGGGGTGCCATTGTGTACAGAAGCAATACCTAATTGAATAGTAGCCTAATAGCCTCAGAAAGCTGTTGCAATTTAAAAAAAAAAAAAAAGAGAAAAGCTGATTTAAAAATAGGAACAATTCAAGCAGTGAGAGAATGAGCTTTATGAGTGGCCTTGACATTCTTCCTCAACACTTTTTTTAAAAAGACCGAAAAGATCTAGCAAAAAGTAAAATAAATACATAAATCCACAGTGCTCACCAATTCAATACAATCAGAGTCAATTACTATGAACAGAGGTTCATATCCCTTGGAAAATCATTGATGAGGGCAAGGAAGATCTAAGCTAAAATAAATACACCAAGTCAAAGAATTAATGTTTCCAAAAGGTAAAATGTTTTTAACATCTTTTATCCGCACCCTCCCCTACCCAGAACACATTAAGGTTTTGCAAGAAAATATATGACCTTAGTCTCAGAATGTTAAACTACTGTTTTCTTGGAACAGGACAGGAACTGAATGTATATGAAAAGAGATGTCTACTTGACATTGGTGAAGGTTCTGATCTTGCCACTAAGTACCAGCTTTAGGAAGAATTTCCACTGGGAAGTGGAGCAGCATCTAAAAACCGTTTGGCTGACCTGCTGTCTTATAAAGCTTAGGTGCAGTCTCAACTGGAAGCAGAGGGACTCGAACTAGCATTTGGCTAATGATACTAATACAAGTCCTTGCGTGGTGGCCTACAGAGGGGTGTTGACTTTTTTGGAAGGAAGAACTGAAGGATCCTGGATGCAAAGTTACATATCTAAACCCACTGCAATATTTGTCTCTCTAGTGAAGCTAGATACAAAACCTCAGCTGCCCTGAAATGTCATTTTAGTGTTACGATCCAGGCTTTTTTCCAACATAGTCAGTCTCCAACCACGAAAAGTGCAGACTTAAGGTTGGGTCAAGCCTTCAGGTTTACCGCCACCTGTCAGGGCCTCTCAGTGCCACCCAATAGCACTTTCTGCTATGATGGAAATGTTCTATACCTCTACCATCCAATATAATGGCCTCCATCCCTGGCTTTTGGGCACTTGAAATGTGACTAGGGCAACAGGAACTGTATTTTTATTTTGCTTAATTTTAAAGTAAAATAGACACGTGGCTAGTAGCTACTTATTGGACAGCACAGCTGGAATGCTAACCCTGCCATCCAGTGCCATTGTCCTTTCTACCAACGTATTCTTTAACAGTTCCCAGCCAGCTTCAGTTTCACATTGTGTTGAAGATTAAGTACTTCTTCACCAACTTCTCTTCAGATTATGACTTTTGGCCTTTTCTGACTCATTGACCTGTCCTGTTTGTGTGACCCATGCTGCCATGTCCTGTCCCCAGAGTCCAGTGCCCGGCCTCGCCTTTGCTGAGAATGGGCTGGTCTTGGTACTCTGTCTGGTGTATACTCGCTCAGAAACAATCTTCCTCCATCTCCTGTTTTTAGCAAGATTTCACCCACACGGCCCTCAGCTATCTTCTCTTGGCTACTGGTGAACACAGCTACTTTCCCCCTGTGGACAGAGTTACACTTTAGGAGAACCAATATTGCACTCATACAAAATTATAATTTCCAGAAGTTGTGCTCTTAAACCTTACACTCCATGGCTTAATATAATAGAAATGGTCAAGCCTACCAAACATAGATAGTTCATCTCCACCTCTAATTCTCTGCTTCCCAGATTCTATTTTAGGCATCTCTTCTCATATTATACCTTAAGATTAGTCCCCCCTTTTCTACTATTCATCTATAGTCTGCTTTCCACAGCCCAGAACAGAGGAAAAATATTTCAGAAATTAAATTTTCTTTTTCTAAAGGTCAGTTATCCAGGTGTGAAAGCAGGCAAACTTTATTCCACCAGCAACTTTTTTGAATCATTTTTTTCTGCACTGATAACAACACACTGCTTTATTCTAAATTACAAACACAAACAGCCTAGATATTTTCCCTATGAATTTCTATTTAATGCTAGTATGTAAAGGGATAAAAAGAAAATGTATGTAAAATAGATGTAAATGTATGTAAAATGTATGTAAAATGTATGTAAAAAGAAATGCATGTAAATAAACTGTATATCTATCAAGTGTTATTTCTATAAACAATGAAGGGCCAGAATGCTCTGAACTTTTATGATCTTAAAACAGCATTTTAACTACCCCTCCCCTGTTTCTCTATACTTTAAGCCAAGTGTAATTTTATAAATGTATTTGAAACCAATTAGGGGAGAGTGTATATAGTTTTTATATTATTTTAGTCCAGATATACAGGAACAGACCCCAATCACCATGCATGTGCCAGGTGATGCCATCCAAAATTAATTGGGCATATAACCCACCTCAAACCAATCAGACATGGTTTTGAGCTAGAACTAAAGGAAGAGAGCTGGTCCTTCTATGGAGGGCTGCAGGTTATCAGGCCTGGCAGCCTTCAGCAGCCACATTCTCCACCATGTAGAGGCCAACATGCTAAGAGAAGCAGAAATACAATTCCTTTTTTCCTCCGTCCCAAGGCCTAGTTTTTCTCTCCTTGCTTTACATTGGACATCTTAGTACAGGTCCAGTAGATTCCCTCTTTCCTGAGTTAGTTCAAGTAATCTTTCTGCTATTTGATTCCAATGATATCAATCAATACAATATTTTTAACAAATTTTAAAGTCACCCCTGAATAAATGCAACATTATGGATAAGAATTAGAATTATATATGCAAACTCAGAAAATTAAACATGAAGGATGCCCAAGCAACTACATAAATGTGTGTGTATACATATATAATGTTTTATAAATATATTAAAGTTTATGAGAAATACAGCCCTTGAGATATAACTAGGCAATGAAAAGAATGTCATTTTGAATTCTCTGTATTCTGAAACTGTATATCACTAAAGATAATAAAGAATAGAATTTTTAAAGTATATATAGTATGACCTGTTTTATAAAATTATTTCATATTATCTACCAAATATCTATTCATCCATTGATTTATATATTCATAGAGGATTGCCTGATATTTATATAATGTCAAAAATGATCTTTTTTCTAAGGGCTATATTATTACCTGGTATTTTATTTTTTCCTTCAAAGTCTAATGAATTAAAATTCACAAGTCAAGTCAGCTGACATATCTTATCCCAGACATGTCAAACATAACTACATGTGTATGAATGCATAAAAGCAAGAGAGAAAAACTTTCTAACCCAAGGAAAGAACCAGGGACTGCTCCATCAAGAATGCAACAGGTTAAAAAAAAAGAAAAAGATTGGAAGGTCACTACTTTTATTCTAAGACAAATTTTCAACTTATAATATGTAAAGCTTTTGCACCATATATTTCTATTCATTATTCTCTTAACATGTATTCATACTCCTGGAATTTGTGGTCATGTTCTTCTTTGATTCATTTTCTATCTGTTTAACTTGTATCTACCCTTCAAGAATAAACAAAACTTATATCATCCTTGGAATCTTCTCTGACCATCTCAATACCCAGGAACCTCATTTCCTCTTGGACACCATAGTCCTTTAGTCCTTATCTGCATTTCAGCAATGGGACTCTGAGACATGACATAGAATTTCATTCATTAAGTTTCTATGAATCAATCCTGCATTTCAAACTAAACTATTTACTTCTCTGAAGTCAGAATTCAATTCTTAAACCCAGTTGCACCACAGCCTTCCTCCACAACTTTCTTCCCTCCAGTCTCACCTTCTGGGGCTATAGTAATTTCTCAAACACAGTGTTTGGGGATCGGAATTTTCAGTGCTTCAGGTTTCTCATTGTTAGGGGATTGAAATTTTATTTTAGTCAACTAATTCCATTTTTACTTAATCAACTAAAATAGGGTATGTCCACTCAGACTTTCTATGTTACTATATTTCTCCATCTCTGTAGCATACTCTATGCCAAATCCTTCCATAATAAATGGCAATGTGACAATGTCTATTCCACACTGAGCTTCCTGAATTATTACCCCAAATATCCCCATGGAATATGGAAAAAATATTTGAAGAAGAATCAGTTTTATGACTTCAGGCAAGCGTCTACCTAGACAGGTCAAAAAGTAGTCATTTCTGAAGCTCAACAAAATGCTCCTGATAAAATTGTGGCACTGTCACAAATTGCAAATTGGCACAAAAAAAGAATCTGAAAAGATTGCCAAGGCTGGCAGTCTGCCTGCCCTGCCCAATCACTTAAGAGAGTAACACCAACTAATTGTAAGTGCTCCAACATATGCGAGGCACACTCATCCTTTTATTTTTAAAACACAAAAGCAGCTTCTTGAAATAAACCAGTCCAGCCAAAGCATGTCACATTGCCAGAATGAGGGCAAGAATGAAAATAGATTCACAAAACTGATGTAAGCTTTAAGGCTTCATAGACGCTGGGGTCAGATGAAAGAGGGGCAGGATTGGAGCACACTCACCTGGTTCCAAAGACTCTCTCTGCCCTGGTTATGACCTACCCAGGGATGAACATATCAAATTTTACTGAAACAACCAAGTTACTCCATAAGAAGTTCTGTGTTTTATGAAAACCCCAATTCAAGATCCCTAATGAAGGATTGTTTGTAGCAGAAACACAAAGCTAAGTGATCTCCCCACCCCTGGGGCAGAGTAAGCATGCCTTATTTAGACACCAGAGGTAGAAATGGGCAGCAATATATTGAAGAGGCACGCATACTTACATATTCTAAAAACACAAAAGAAAGAGAGATATTGAAGTATAAGTAGTCCAGCTGAAGTATCTCATGTTACTGGAAATGGAATGATTTTACAGAATCACATCATTGATATTTACCAATAAAAGGGGATCTATAAAAATATTGTGTAGATCTATTCTCTAGATTTTGGACACTACTGACATATCTGATATAGAAAAGCAATCAAAATTCAAAATGATAAAAATTTCTTATGCACAGAGTAGCCTTAAGTCTGTTTTAAGGTTTTGTTTTTATTTTTTTAATGTATAAAGAGTCATAAATTGTACTGCTTACCTAAGCAGTTCCTATACGGTCAGTCTAAAGAGACCAAAATGAGCTAGAGAAATATTTAAAGATCCAAAGAAACCAATGCAAGATCATAAGTAACGGGAAATGGCCACTGAGATAAACAATAATTTAAAGTGAGCTACCTTGACCACAACAGAATTATAAAATGAACTGGATGATAAAAAGATCCACACAAACAGCTTTGGACCCTAAGGACAGTGTCCATTCTGATCCCAAAGATTCCACTTGGAATCAGTGGCTAAAGATGTAATAAGTCACAAATGCATTTGAACAAGTCCTCAGAACCCATACTATGGATCATATTTTCATGTCACTTTATCCCTCTATGATAGAAATCAATACTTTGTCTTCAGTTAGGCTTCTGGGCGTGTGTCTCTGTGTGTGAATGTTTGGCTAACTGGATCCTGACCTCTTCTAAGACATCTCATTTACCCTTGGTCCCCTCAGGAAACCTAAAGTAACAACTTGCATATAATAAAAATATGAATGCATAATTGTTAAATCAGGTAAAACTAACTTGTTCTGTTGAAGAAAGCTTGTAAGGAAAGAAGGAAATCTAACCTATTCTGAGCTCCAAAAGTCACTGGGGCACAAAGTTACTGATGCTGTGATATAATATTTTAGCTTTCACAACCTAAAAGGTTCTAAGCACGGAGGTTAAGAGTACGGACTCTGGAGTCTGCCTACAGCCAAACCTGGCTCCACTTTCCAGCTGTATGCACTTCAGCAGGTTTTTGCAACCTCTCAGTGCCTCAGTTTAATAATACATAAAATGAGGATAATAATAACTACCTCACAGACTTGCTATGAATATTGATTGAGTTCATACATGTAAAGCACATGAAACAGCACCCGATGCAGAGTTATAGATGAAAAAAAGTTAACTTATTTACTTGTTAACAGTTTTAGGGGGTTGTCCGAGACAGTGCTGATAACTGCATTCTGACTGCCTGCCATTAGCAACGGGAAGCTTGAACGCTTCGTCCCATCTCTGCAGGAGAGATCCACGACCAGGCCATGTAGCGTGAAATAACTTCCTCTCCACTGCCTCTTAAAGGAGTCTCAACAGGAGATAAAGAAGGAACCGGATGGGGCTACCTTCCTCCTCGTCCTTTGTCAAGTCCTGGCCATCTGGCAAATGTCTGGGAACCATTGTCACTGCACTTGTTGCTCTGGCTCCTCCCAGACTTGCTCTTCTATCCCTTGGCTCAATACCTTCTCAGAAAAAGGGAGTGTTGCATCCTTCCCCAGGATAATGCAAACCCCAATTCCATCACCAAGTTTGGTGCAACACACAAACTGAAACACTCGGCAGTCCAATCTCTCCATCTGCAAAATGGGGATAATAATAATAATAACTGAAAACATGTATTGAATGCTTAGAGTCTATTGAGCACTGACTTTACATCATTTAAAATTCACACAATCATACGGTTATAGGTACTGTTAGTACCCAAGCTTTACCTATACATAAGGAAGCTGCTTTATGGATAAGTCATGTAACTTGTCCAAGGCCACATGGCTGATAAATTGCAGCATCAGGATTCAAATTCAGACACTCTTATAGCAGAGCCTATAAACCACTGCACAATGCCTGGCAATGCCAATGCTCTGTGAATGCCAGGTCTCTGCATCCAGTCTGGGAAGTCACAATAAACCTGGTTACTGGAAGACAATATAGACGTCAGTACAGGAGTCCTCCTTATATTCCTGTGGCTAAGTTAGCCTCTAGTCTCAACTTGAACAGATTCTTAAGCATGACGTCCATTCTTCATGGATTTTCCCTACTTATCCTTCCAGTGCCATTTCTCAACATCTCCATCCCCACCCTTAGTAACAGCGTCTCCCAATGCCATGACCACTGAACTTCATCCCATCTGCACGAACTTCTCTCAAAACCTTTATAAATGTATGATGATCCAATCATCTGTGTTCCATATCTCTTCAGTTTACCACTGTCTGCTTTGAACCTTCTGCTTGGCTCCATTTCGCCTGACTCTCTATTAAACATTTAGTTTAACAGGCATTTCTCTGTGGAGTCTCTTTTGATCTCTTCCCAACCTTCCCCCCAAAGAAACTAAGTGTTACTTCTGTGTCCTCCAGCTCCCTACAGTTTCCTATTACGGGTCTTAATACACTAGATGGCAATGGTATATTGCACACCTGTGTTTCCTTCTAGACTCTAAGCTCTGTGAGTCTAGCATGTCATGCTAGACTAGCATGTCATGCTAGACTAGCATGTCATGCTAGACTAGCATGTCATGCTAGCAATTATCATTGCTTCCCCCAAGGCTCGATACACATATGTCTTTTTGTTGTTTTTTTCAGTCACTCAGTCATGTTCAACTCTTTGCAGCCCCATGAATTGTAGCATGCCAGGTTTCACTGTCCCTCATTATCTCCTGGAGTTTGCCCAAGTTCATGTGCATTGAACTGGTGATGCTATCCAACCATCTCATCTTCTGCCACCCTCTTCTCCTTTTGCCTTCAATCTTTCCCAGAATCAGGGTCTTATACAACATGTCTTTAATATATATTTATTAAAAGGAAGGAAGAAAGGGAATGAGAAAAGAAGAATATAAACTATTTGCTTGCTCCTCTTTCAGTAATCATATATGGGTGTGAGAGTTGGACTATAAAGAAAGCTGAGCACTGAAGAATTGATGCTTTTGAACTGTGGTGTTGGAGAAGACTCTTGAGAGTCTCTTGGACTGCAAGGAGATCCAACCAGTCCATCCTAAAGGAGATCAGTCCTGAGTGTTCATTGGAAGGACTGATGTTGAAGCTGAAACTCCAATACTTTGGCCACCTGATGCAAAGAGCTGACTCATTTGAAAAGAACCTGATGCTGCAAAAGATTGAGGGCGGGAGAAGGGGCCGACAGAGGATGAGATGGTTGGATGGCATCACCGACTCAATGGACATGAGTTTGAGTAAATTTCAGGAGATGGTGATGGACAGGGAGGCCTGGCATGCTGCAGTATAAAGGGTCACAAAGAGTCAGACACAACTGAGTGACTGAACGGAACTGAACTGAACTTCCATCCTAACTCCTCTATAGAGAAAATTTCAATAAACCTGGAGCATTCCAGGATGTTCGGCCCAAAATGTCTATAATTGCAGAGGTAGAAGGTGAATGCCATTTGGTCCTTTTCCTGCTCAAGGGTTTGGGAGTCCTCAGAAGTGAAGATATCAGAAACCCTAGAGGACTGGATGGATGGATGGTTAGGTTAAGCAAACAAACACCTTCAAATGAAAAGGAAAATGCCAAGACTATAAGAATATAGCTTCATCTGCCAGGTGCCAGAACATAAAATATTTCACTGCTAGAAGGACAAAAGCTTGAAGAAGAGAGTTTCCCTAAATGGTCCAAAAGGAATTTAATTTGTTGAGAAGCCTCACAGGGCCCAGTATCAAGCACAGCTACTTGTCTCCCTCCCCACAAGAAGGGGTAAAAAATGACCAACACAAATCAGCCTGCCTGAATAGAGCCGATTCAGCTTGGATGTCAGGAAACTTCACTCAAATGCCAATCACCGGAATTCTAAGCTATCCAGAGGTTTGGCTGGACCACTGCCAGTCAGTACTATGACTGATATCTTTTTCTTCAGACATCGCAACATTCAAAAATAAAAGGAAAATATGTTCAGCTGCTGTCTCTTCAGCAGCTTTGCAATTTTCCAAGGATCAGCCCCGCTCCTATTCTCACTCCCCTAATCTCCAGGCAAAGTAATAGCTTCTCCTTGACTAGGGGAGCAATCTCTTGTTAGTATTTCAAGAACCCTTGGTTTCCTAATGTTTTCCTGCCAGGAATAAATCAATGGATGTTAGTTAAATGCAGGACCCCCTGTAAAACCCTCTTTCTCTCTTTCTTGGTCCGTTCAATCTTTCAAGGTGTCAAAGACAGTGGAAGTATAAATTCACAGTCATAGACTGTCTCCTCTAAACCCCATATTTAATGAGCACTATCTTTCATTCATGGACAGAGGAGCCTGGCAGGCTACACTCCATAGAGTCACAAAGAGTCAGATACGACTAAGAGACTGAGCACACATGCATGTGTGTGGTTGTGTCTGCACACACACTCACACTGAGGAAAGTAGGGGAAACCACTAGACCATTCAGACAGGACCTAAATCAGGTCCCTTATGATTACTCAGTGGAAGTGACAAACAGATTCAAGGGATTGGATCTGATAGAGAGTGCCTGAAGAACTACGGACAGAGGTTTGTGACATTGTACATGAGGCAGTGATCAAGACTATCCCCAAGAAAAAGAAATGCCAAAAGGCCAAATGGCTGTCTGAGGAGGCCTTACAAATAGCTGAGAAAAGAAGAGAAGCTAAAGGCAAAGGAGAAAAGGAAAGATATACCCATTTGAATGCAGAATTCCAAAGAATAGCCAGGAGAGATAAGAAAGCCTTCCTCCATGATCAATGCAAATAAATAGAAGAAAACAATAGAATGGGAAAGACTAGAGATTTCTTGAAGAAAATCAGAGATACCAAGGGGATATTTCATGCAAAGATGGGTTCAATAAAGGACAGAAATGGTATGGACCTAAGAGAAGCAGGAGATTTTAAGAAGTGGCAAGAATACACAGAAGAACTGCATGAAAAAGATCTTCACGACCCAGAAAACCACGATGGTGTGATCACTCACCTAAAGCCAGACATTCTGGAATGCAAAGTCAAGTGGGCCTTAGAAAGCATCACTATGAACAAAGCTAGTGGAGGTGATGGAATTCCAGTTGAGCTATTTCAAATCCTAAAAATCCTATTTCACCATCCTAAAAGATGGTGCTATGAAAGTGCTGCACTCAATATGCCAGCAAATTTGGAAAACTCAGCAGTGGCCACAAGACTGGAAAAGGTCAGTTTTCATTCCAATCCCAAAGAAAGGCAATGCTAAAGAATGTTCAAACTACCTCACACTTACACTCATCTCACACGCTAGTAAAGTAATGCTCAAAATTCTCCATGCCAGGCTTCAACAGTACGTGAACCGTGAACTTCCAGATGTTCAGGTTGGATTTAGAAAAGCCAGAGGAACCAGAGATCAAATTGCTGACATCCACTGGATCGTCAAAAAAGCAAGAGAGTTCTAGAAAAACATCTGTGTCTGCTTTACTCACAACGCCAAAGCCTTTGACTGTGTGGATCACATCAAACTGTGGGAAATTATCCATTCTCTGGAGTGGCTGAGAACCCTGATGCACCTTCTTTCTGTTCTCTTCTGTGAAAGGTCATAAGTTCAATCCATATCCTTATGTCTCCCTTCCCGAGGGAAGCAGGCTACAGGCACTCAACCTGATTTGTACTTCCTAACTAGTAGTCACCACACATTTTACACTTTTCTATTCTTGACCAAAGAATTGAAATAGCATAGATTCTTCCCATTTGTCTCTGCTCACTGTTCTTGATGACAAATCCCTAAGTCATTTTTTAAGGTAAAAACATTGCTTCCACTGTCCATAGGTACTGAAGCCAGGGGGATTCAATGATGACAAATGCCTGACTCCCTCCCAGCAGCCCCCACACAGGGGTTGACAGGGCTGGCTCTTGCTGGACAAGCCTTCAGGTTTTCTAAAAGTTAACTCGTGATCTCTCTTCTGCAACACACACTAAAGATTTTTCAAGTGATCAAGTGGAACAATTATATGGATCAAATGAAATTAAATAAATAAAGTGAGTTACATTCTGAATTTTGAGTCATAAAACCTGAATTCTGAGCCCTAGACCAACATCCAAGTTTCTGGCTCTACCTTGATTAGTTTTAATTTAAGGTAAATCTTTCCTTGCCGTCACAAAATATTAGTTGCCTTCCTCCCTTTTAAAGTAGATATTTGGTTGCTTGCTCTCTATCTGACCAGGATACTGTTTTAAAGATATAGCAAATGCTGTAAAATGAAAAGAGGTAAAAATAAAACTCCAGTTCAAGTTTTAGTTCAACTACATACAACCCTGCACCATCAGTTTTTCAGAGGTTTAGCTCTCACAAGTATGTGAGACATTGTCTAAGCATAGTCTAAAGTAGGGGTCCCCAACTTCTGGGCCATAGACCAGTACTTCCTGTCAGATCAGGGGTGGCATTAGATTAGGAATAACACGCATAATAAATGTAATGTGCCTCGGTTCATCCCGAAACCATCCTCCCCACCCCCTGGCCCGTGGAAAAATTGTCTTCCATGCATCGGTCCCTGGTGCCAAAAAGGTTGGGGATGACTGGTCTAAAGTAATGAAGAATCGGCTCCTGCATGCTTATCCAGCACAGCCGAGCACCATCTGTCCTTTTCCTCGTCCTACTCCAGCCACTCCTACTCCACCTGACTTCTTTCAGTTTTCCAAACACAGATGGCTCCCCACTGACTTGAGGCTTTACTTACTAATATTCAGCCTCTCTGTCATCTACTATAGTTTTTTCCTTAAATAACTCCTTCAATTTTACATCTCACCTGAACTGTAGCATTTTCTGAGAAGCCTTGATGCTCATATTACTTTGATTCCCCTCTATTTTATGCTTTCATAGCAAACAGTACTTGAACCTTGGTAGCAAGCGTGACTGTGGTAATCATGGAAGTGTTTCTGCCTCTTCAGTGAAAACAGATTTTTGTCTGCCTTGATCCCTGCTCTGACCCCAGTACCTAGCTCACTGACTAGTATATGGTGCATCCTCAATACAAATTTAGTAACTCACTTCTCTTCTGAAATCCTCACCATTTTCAGAGGGGTGTTATTATAATACATTATGTGAGAGCACTTCATAAATTGCAAAAGTAAACAGCATATTGCTACAAAAATCAAAGTCACTACTTCTTATTTCTATGGTTTGAATTTCAAAAATCTCAAATTGTAACTGAATTTCTCTGGGCTGAAGCTATGTTTGAGCTTCCTTTATTACCGACTGAAACATGGCTGAGATGTGTGCACACTATCCCCCTCTCCTACCGTAGGAAGTAAAAGATGATGACAGAGGCCACTGTTAAAATCTTTTTGTAGGGAACGAATTACCCCAAAACTTGGTGGCTTAAAACAATGAGAAACATTTATTACCTTTCCCAATTTTTGTGGGGAAAGAAAGCAGAGGCCTCAGTCCCTCTCCACAGGGGTCTTGCCACAAAACAGCTTAATTGTCCTCACATAAGAAGGGCATGAGCCCCAGAAGGCCAGGAACATTGCTGCTGCTGCTAAATCTTCAGTCGTGTCCGACTCTGTGCGACCTCATAGACGGCAGACCACCAGGCTCCCCCGTCCCTGGGATTCTCTAGGCAAGAACACTGGAGTGGGTTGCCATTTCCTTCTCCAATGCATGAAAGTGAAAAGTGAAAGTGAAGTCGCTCAGTAGTGTCCGACTCTTAGCGACCCCACGGACTGCAGCCCACCAGGCTCCTCTGCCCATGGGATTTTCCAGGCAAGAGTACTGGAGTGGGGTGCCATTGCCTTCTCCACAGGAACATTGGAAGCCCATCAAATCTGGCTTCCACAGACCTTTTTCTCAGTCCAAAGTCACTGGTGCAGTGCTTTCTTCATGGACAGTATGTACTTAAATGTTTGATGGGATCGAGAGCTGAAATCATGGATAAATAGATGGAAGGGTGGGCCAAGAAGTGCATGCTACCTACTTTCTGAGCCTAGCAATGGAAAAACCAGAAGGAATGCTAAAGCAATAAGACTGCACATAAATACTCCCCAATCACCACAGTTAAGGTTGCAGTGACTGGTTTGGGAAGAGATGCAAAACAGGTGTTAGTGATAGCTGGAGAGGACATGTGTCCTGGAGTAATTCTCTAGTATCTGAACCCAGTCTTCTCTTAATCATTTGTCTGAGAACAAAATGTATAGATAAATACACTTGTCTATTGCAAAAAAAAAAAATGGTGAGAGGCTTAGAAACTGCCAAATTCTTTTTTTCCTGCATTATCCTTATTATGGAAATTTATAATTTAGCTACCCTGAAGAATGTTATGCAAATACATTAGACAATACAGGGGGGGATGTGAGCCTTTAGAATTCTTGTCTAATACAAGCATTACTATAATTATCACTTCAAAGTTCTAATAATAACATTATTTGCATTTTTCTTGACACTGTTTTTGGAAAGAATTTCTAAATACTTGAGTAAATATTTGTAAATTATGACCATGAAACAGCAAAGGCCATTCAGAGTAAGAAGGGAATATTGCAGACCAGAATTGATTACTTTAATATTCAAGCTTATTAGTTCACTCTAGAAACATAGCTCTGACCCTGTGGGGGTTTATGATCTAACGAACCCAGGAGCAAGACAATATTTCAGTGTGAATAAGCCAGAAACCTGGTAGTTATCCTGGACAACTTCTTCTCCTTTACCTCCCTCATAAAGTCATTAACAGCCCCTGGATCCACTCCTTGGACCACCACAATAGTCCCACACAGGTTTCAACACACATGCTCTAAAGACTCTAATCCCTACTCCCTTTAACAACCACACTGACCTTTTGAAAAATGATTTGTCATGTCTCTCCTCTTTTCAAAAGTCATCAATGGCTTTTTACATCTTAAATACAGAATAAAGATGAATATTGCTAACACGACCTGTAGACTCATGTGTGAGCTGGTCCAGATGGAACTCTCCCATTAAACCTGACGAGACCCCTCCTCACATGCTGTCCTCCCCCAGCCTTCCTTTAACCTAGAACATTCTCTTGCCATGTTATTCTCTGGGCTAGAATGTCCATCATTACATGCTTTCTTAAAAAGCATGTCTTCAAGGACACCTTCTCTCAGTGGAAAGGCCTCAGTGGAAGTTAGTTCTTCCTATTATACACTTTACCACGCTATAGATCACCTTGGTAGCTTTTACCACAACTGTAATTTTCACTCCTCATGGGACAAACTGAGCAGTGTTGATATTCTGTTTCCTCCACCCCGACCCACACCCTCACCATCCCCACCCCAAGGGCACAGACAGTGACTGCTGTGCTTTTTGCTGGGCTTCCCGTGCCCTATATCAGGCTCAACACAGAGCCCATGCTCACTGAGCACATGAGCTGAATAAATAAAGATTTCAAATGCATGCCCCGAATGCAGTTTAGACCGTGGAAGAATTTGATGTACTTATTTAAGAAAAATTAAAAAGCATCAAGAATGTATCTGTGGATGGATTCTTGTATTACCATCAATGGCTAGAACAGAAAGAGATAGAAGCTATGTTGGACAGTCAGAGAAAAGGGAATCTCAATCCCCAATTTACCAATAGTTGGGAGGTTTTACAGATAGTAAAAATCTTTCTAGACAGACTTGAAATGTAAGTTCGTTGATGTTGGTTCTTTTCCATTAAGAAGACTTTCAAACAGTCAGTAGAAGAGGGGAAGGGGAAAAAAGGAAGTAAGGGGATAATACAGTGTGGCAAAACAATACATAATAGATTCTCCAGGATTTATAGAGCACTCTCCATTGCCTACATACAAACCGCTGCTAGCTAACTTTCATTAAATAAAAATCTATTTCCTTAAGAAAAGCAGGATGATTGTCCAATGCCTTACCTTTCCGTAGAATTAAAGAAAAAATAGCCAATGCTCCTCAGAAATATAGGAAAGTATTATATAGAAAATCACATTAAAGACATGAGACCTACTCAGATAATGCAAATGGAATAAAAATATTCATATTGAAAATATGGAGCTTACAGAACTTATGTTCTTTCTGTAGAAAGTTAGCAGCAGATATTCAAGAATAAAGTGACAGCATTGACTGTAGTCAGAAGTGATTTCGTGTACTTCAACTCTTTAAAAAAGGTTTATATGCTTTGTATTCATTTTAACAAATTCTAAACATGAATTACAAATTTCTATTAGGACCATCACATATAAAACAAAAGAATTTTAATGAGTTTTCTCCCCAAAATACCTAGAGGTACAAATCCACATTAAGGATTAATGACCTGTCAGCTTGTACTTAAAGGAGAGAAGAGACATTTCAGTTGTAGAAATTTAAAAATAAAAGAACCTGAAGTAAGAAAACTTATCATTTTTCCCTTTTGTGTCATAAAAAGAACTGACCTGATTTATTTGCTTTCAATTGGCCAAAAGGAAAATGTATTAAATGGTTGGCCTTTTAAGCAAAAATTCATTCTGATGACAAAATTAGAAAGCCTGGTCAGAAATACTCCTTTAGTCACTTAAATGATGTAGCATTATTGTAGAGTCAAGCATAGTATAAAACGGAAAGGCTATTTACATTTTAGATTTAACAAAACGTCCCCAGTAGCTGTGATAACTTGGAAGGAGGACCTCATGCTCCTAGCCAAGCATGTCTGGTAGTAGGTGCCATAAAATACTTGAATAGCTATTTCAAACCATCAGTGCAATTTTATCCCTATTTTTCAATAGTATTATCTGTTTCAAGTAAAAGTTAATGCTCAGTTTTGTGATTCATTTATGCTTGATGCACGGCCATGCCAGAGAAGCTCTATTTGGGATGCTATGAACCTCTTTTTTCCCCCTTTGAATGGAGAAGTGATGTTATGACAGCAAAAGACAGAATCCAAAGACAAAAAAGATGAAGCTGAATTTGAAACTCAGAAACTTCAATGTTTAAATAGACGTGAAATGTGGACGGTTTTGTAGTCTCAGCCCCAGCGTGCGTGACACAGCGACACCAGGAAAGCAACCCGTGGCAAGAACCATGTGACTGTAGAGTCAGGCAGTGTCTCGCTTCCTTTCTGCGGGCATGCCTCACATAAAAGGAGTTAACAGATCCCATTTCTTTCCTTCAAAAGGAGACAGTTTCCACTGACTAGACTAAGCAACAGTAATCTGAATCTACACTTGCTCCGTGAAAGCGTCTATGTGATGGGAGAAAATAAAAATTTTGCCTATAAGATGAAAAATAAATACAAATATTTGAGTAATTTATTTCTTTAACTTTTAGTACGAATATTTAGTATCACAGAGAAAGAGAGTACCTGGGGGGAAACAGCACACAGTGTCCTGATTTTAAATAGACAGTATGTGCTCAAATCGACTTTTTTATAGCATTTTTGTTCTAGTCCTGCTCTGAACCAGGAATGGTTACAGGGCACATCATTAAACAAGAAGGTCTTAGAAACACCTTAAATCCTCAATAAATCTTTATAACATTCACGGTTCTATATACCACCAGAGTACACATTAAAAGATTTCCGCGACATAGAGTTGACCTAGTACCCTCTGCCTTCCAGGTGCTTTATGCAGTCACTGACAGAAGTGTGTAAAAATCAATTTATGTTCAATAAGGTAAATGTCAATGATATCTTTAAACATGATGAACCAATGGCATAGTTTATTTCCAGACATTCAAATTTTGATAGCTGATGACCTTAAATATTATTTGGGCATGGTCCAAAAGTTCAGAGACATTTAGTAAGCTATAATTAACTGGAAGAAAGTTCTAAAGTCATGGCATTCTCTGCTCGGAAGCCTTCTGTGGCTCACAACTTCCTGCAGAAGGAAGACTTACTGGAATAGAAGGCACTTAAGACCTTGCATAATCTGGTTCTAAACTACCCTTGTAGCTTGATTTCACCCTTCTATCATCCATACCTTATCCTCCAAACAAATCTGACTATTCCTGATTCTGACCACGTACCACATTTTCCCACCTCTGTCCTTAAGGGCTCCCCTTTCACTCCTTCTGTTGACTCTTCAAGTCTAAATTTGGACACTCTATTCAGAAAGCAGTCTGATAGAATGTGCATCAAGATCATTAACATTATATTTTATACACTTAACTCAGTCATTCTACTTCTAAGTCTTAGAAATAACAAGAGCTATAGATTTTTTTTAATGTATGACAATGTATTTTACAATAACAAAAGGAGAAAAAAATCCCTGGAAGGTACCTAAGAACCCAATATTGAAGGATTATATTAAAAATTATTATTCATCTATATAATGGACTACTGGTTGGCTGTCAAAAGATCTTAAAAGGTTTTTAAGGACAAGAAGAAATGTTTGAGGTTTAACACATGGCAGAAATTGCATAATATGATCTTAATTATGCAAAAACATGAGAAAAAGACTCAAAGGGAATATACCAAACTGATAATATCAAGATAATTCTAGATCTTGAGATTTGGGGTAATTTTTTTTTTGCTGCTGCTTTTATAAACTCTCCTCTGCTTTAAAAAAATTTCTGCATATATTACCTTTAAATCAGAAAACAAAATAACACACCAGAAAGGTTTTTTCAAAAAATTATATATTTTAAGTAGATGCTTACATGCCACCCTCTGTGAAATCTTCTCAAATTACCGCTTGATGGAATTAATTTCTTATTCTCTGGGTCCCATACTAATTTTGCCGTATAAGATATTTCTTAATCACATTTTCTGCCTGCTATGTTTGTTGAATTTCATTGAAAAAGAAAAGAATAACACAGATCCATGTCTTGGAATTTCTAAAAATAGGCTCAATTGAAAAGGCATTTTCTATATCTCTTAAGTGGTATCTGTAATACAGTACCATCTTGTTCAGTAGAAGCACATCTGTCTAACATCAGAGTCTCCTTTATAAACAAAGAAACATCAAGCCTACCCTCACAGCTCTACATCTGCAGCTTGTTTGAAAATTCACGCCTTAATTACAGACTTTCTTCCTACCAAAGGCTGTACTAACATTATGGAACAAGGTGTGAAAATATATGCAGGGGTTAAAAAATAAACCAGTAATTTTATCATAAGCACAGAAAGAAAAATCATGGCATAATTCTCCCAGCAAGACTATTCTGCCTTATTCCTCCAAATTGGATATACAGATGTTTGTATGAATTAATGTTATAAATTTTACATAATATCTTGCAAAATTACCAGCTTTTCTTTTTAAACATTAATATTTGCTATATTCTTTAAATTTTCAATATATACACATATATGTATCTTTGTTATGATTAGAAGATTGGAGGGAGTTGTCAGATAAAATATATGAAACCTAGTTAAATTTGAATTTCAGATAGTGATTCCTTTATTAGTATATGTATATCTTATTTGATATTTGCTATAATCTTTTATCGGAGAAGGCAATGGCACCCCACTCCAGTACTCTTGCCTGGAAAATCCCATGGATGGAGGAGCCTGGTGGGCTGCAGTCCATGGGGTCGCTAGGAGTCGGGCTCGACTGAGCGACTTCACTTTCACTTGTCACTTTCACTGGAGAAGGAAATGGCAACCCACTCCAGTGTTCTTGCCTGGAGAATCCCAGGACAGGGGAGCCTGACGGGCTACCGTCTATGGGGTCGCACAGAGTCGGAATAATCTTTTTATACTAAAATATTATTCATGTGTATCTGAGATTCAAATTTAACGGGAGGTCCTGGGTTTTTATTTGCTAACTCTGGCAACTCTGGGTGGGAGAGTGATTGCATATTTAGAGATTTCGTAGTCTGACTAAATAACCTCTTAAACCTACTCCTGGGTAGTATCTCATTTGAACTCAGCAGACAGTGAACTCAGAGATCTGAATTCTCCACACCCATCCAAACTAAGTTTTATAAAGAAAATCCACTAATACTGATGCCAAGGAATCACCAGGACTCCCTAACCTCTCCAAATTCCAGAGCCTGAACTCCCTCTTATCAAGCCTATATGGAAAATTACATACAAATGACCAGGTTCTGCTGTGCCTTACACTTTATTTTTATGCATTTATGCTTAACAGAGGAGCCAAAAATGTTTGCCTTTAGATGCTCAAAATTTTTTTCAGAGTATTTAATGTGCAGTAGAGAACCAACTCTAATATGCCTTTGTTTTTTTTTTTTAATAGAACAGTAAAGGGGATATGAATCTGCCTGCAATGCAGGAGACGTGGGTTCCATCTCTGGGTTGGGAAGATCCCCTGAAGAAGGGAACGGCTAGCCACTCCAGTATTCTGGCCTGGAGAATTCTATAGACTATACAGTCCACGGGATCGCACAGAGTCAGACACAACTGAGCAACTGTCACGTCTTTCTAGAGGGGATATGTCTAGAATTTGTCATTGCTGGATTCTTCCTCAACATTATGCTACTTTTCTTCAGATTTTCTGACTACTGTGACTTCATTTTCCTCGGTCCACTTTTTATGTCCCAGAGGCTGCTTAAAATCAACATGCCATAAGATGAACTCTTTTTCCCAACTTTGTTCCCCAAAACTTCCCTCTTTCCTGTATTCTCAATTACTCATTCAGAAATTGCAATAAGGAATCACAGATATATTTTCAATTCATCCTTTCCAACTATCCCTTCCTCAATCCTTATCAGTCAGATCTTTTCAGTTTCACCTCTTAAATATATCTGTTAGTGGTCCTTTTTTCTTTTTTCCATCCTCTCTGTCCCTGCCTTAGCCTGGTCTCTCCTCAGCTATCTCCAGACCAGGGTTTCTCAAATTTCAATGTGCACATGAATCACCTCCAGATCTTGTTAAAATGTAAGTTCTGAGAGCATGGGTAGGGTGAGGTCCTGGAATTTTTATTTCTAACAGATCCCTGCTGATACTGATGCTGCTGGTCCAGGAACCACAGTTTGATACAGCGAGGCTGTAGGTTATTTTTATAGGCTATCAGCAAGTCTTTCTTCCATTCCAACTAATTGCCTCACTGAGGTCACTGTTCTGGGTAAAATTTTCCTGTGACTCCTTTTGCCTACTGAATTATGAAGACATAAAGCACCTAGGCTATCATGACAGTTTCACAACCCATTCCTCTCCAGGTCCCAGATTCAGATTCTAAACTGATCCCACTTGACTTCCTTCTGCTTCTGAAACTCTCCTTTCCCACTTTTGTCCTTACAGTAATCTTTGCGTCTAATGGCTCCCTCTTCCTGCTAAAGTTCAAATGTCACATAGTCTGTGAAACTTTCTATCACCATTCGGCAGCACCTGATACAATTAGCCGCATTTCCCACAACAGGATGTCTTCACAAGCCACTTTGTTCATGCACTGATAACAGTAATATACAAGGCTCACTATGTAAATTACGTGTAATATACACGATTGTATCTGTTTTATGTGTAATCATCATAACAATCCTATAAGGTAAGTACTATTATATCCCCACTTTATAGACCATGTATATGTGCATGTTAAGTCACTTCAGTCATATCCAACTCTATATGATGCTATGGACTGTAGCCTGCCACGCTTCCTCTGTCTGTGGGATTTCCCAGGCAGGAATACTGGAGTGGGTTGCCATTTCCCCCTTCAGGGGATCTTCCTGATCCAGGGATCGAACCCACGTCTCCGTTCTTTACCACTAGCGCCACCTGGAAGCCTCTACAGACCATGAACAGGGTAACAGTGGCACGTTTGCTCAGATCACATAGTTTTTTCATATCAAAGCCAATTTTCAAGCCCAGGCAGGCTGTTATCAGAATCCAGCATCTTAACCATCGCACCACACTACCTGTATAATTATATCTCACTTCAAGTATTAGGGTGAATCATTTGAACTCCTAGTATTTCTTTCTCATACAGCTATAAAACAGCAATCTCCTATGATTCAACATTTTCAATAAATTAAGAATAACACATGGACAGATGCCACATCTTTTTCTCCATAAAAATTCCCTTGATTAAGCACAGGTCTAGAACATACCCGACACGTAAATAGACTTTGTTAAATGACACAAAGATAGCTCCATTTACTGAGAAGTGAATGCATGCTGGGCACTATAGCAGGTGCTTCATACACACTGTCATATTTAAATCTCATCACAACATGGACTATGGATACGATTATTTTCACAATACAAACTAACTCTTTAGTTCCTAGGATAAATGCCTATGGCCACAGAACCAGTGACACAGCAAAGGAGTACCCAATCCAACCTGCCCCAAGGGACAGGTTGTCAGCCTTCAGCGTTAGGCTGAATAGGACCTTGAAGAATATCTATCTTTCTCACTAAGTCAAACATGAGTTCTGGCTTTTAAAAAACTTACATATTTTAGGATGAGGATGAAAACAAAGCTTCTTTGTCAGCTGGCTTTGTAGTTTTTTAATTTGAAATAGACACAAAAATAGAGACAAGAACAAATAATCTCCCATGGACCCATCACCAAGCTTCAAAATTATCAAGATTCTGGATTTCATTTACCTTCCCACACATTATTTGTGTGTTATCACTGAACAATTCCAAAGCAAGTCCCAAATATCATATCATTTCACACGTAAATTCATCCGTATATATCTCTAACAGATGTGTTAAAATAGCCACGAGACAGTTATCACACTTAACAAAATTAATATTCCTTAATATGATCTAATACCCAGTCTATGTCAAAAAATGCCTTCTTACAGTGATGTGTTTGAATTAGAATATGAGCAATGACTACCCATTACACTTGACTGGTATGTATGCTGTGTCTTTTCATCTGTAATGGCTCCCCCTTCCTTTTCTATTCACAAGTCCTTTATTTGTTGAAGAACTGATAGCTAAGTCTAAAAGTGTTAGTCTCTCAGTCATGTCCAACTTTTTGTGACCCCCATGGACTATATCCTGCCAGGCTCCTCTATCCATGGAATTCTCCAGGCAAGAATACTCTCCAGGGGATCTTCCTGACCTAGAGATCAAACTCAGGTCTCTTGCATTGCAGGTAGATTCTTTACCATCTAAGCCACCAGGGAACCCCAAGGGGCTTAATTAAATTCAGGTTCAATCATTTTTGACAAAAATCTTCATAGGTGGTGCTATATATGTCTTATAGTGCTAATAAGGATGCACTAAGAGTGAAAAAGTTGGCTTAAAGCTCAACATTCAGAAAACGAAGATCATAGCATCCGGTCCCATCACTTCATGGGAAATAGATGGGGAAACAGTGGAAACAGTGTCAGTCTTTATTTTTGGGGGCTCCAAAATCACTGCAGATGGTGACTGCAGCCATGAAATTAAAAGACTCTTACTCCTTGGAAGGAAAGTTATGACCAACCTAGATAGTATATTAAAAAGTAGAGACATTACTTTGCCACAAAGGTCCGTCTAGTCAAGGCTATGGTTTTTCCAGTGGTCATGTATGGATGTGAGAGTTGGACTGTGAAGAAAGCTGAGCACCGAAGAATTGATGCTTTTGAACTGTGGTGTTGGAGAAGACTCTTGAGAGTCCCTTGGAGTGCAAGGAGATCCAACCAGTCTATTCTAAAGGAGATTAGTCCTGGGTGTTCATTAGAAGGACTAATGCTAAAGCTGAAACTCCAGTACTTTGGCCACCTCATGCGAAGGTGGTGATTATCAACCAACCACCCATTATGTTGCTCAGCAAATGAGTCAGGGTACAATGCAAAGATATCAGATGCAGCATTCAGTATTGGCTTGGAAACTGATAAAAGTCTCTAGTGTTAAAAATTATTATTCATGTTGCTGCTGCTGCTGCTAAGTCATTCCAGTTGTGTCCGACTCTGTGCAACCCCATAGACAGCAGCCCACCAGGCTCCGCCATCCCTGGGATTCTCCAGGCAAGAACACTGGAGTGGGTTGCCATTTCCTTCTCCAATGCATGAAAGTGAAAAGTGAAAGTGAAGTCACTCAGTCGTGTCCGACTCTTAGCGACCCCATGGACTGCAGCCCACCAGGCTCCTCTGCCCATGGGATTTTCCAGGCAAGAGTACTGGAGTGGGGTGCCATTGCCTTCTCCGTGTATAGTGTTAGGTTGGTGCAAACGTAATTGTGGTTTTACATTGTTGAACTCTGCTGTTTGATACTGGAATACGTTCTTAAATAAATGTGGTTACATTATACATCATTTTAATGCTCATTTCTCACTTTACGATTTTTTGCTAATGACACTACTTGCTGTTTATTTTATGTTTATTTTATTATGTTTTAAAAATATTTTTTTTTATTTGCACAGGATCTTAGTTATAACATGTGAGCTCTTGGTTGCAGCATATGGAACCTAGTTCTCTGACCAGGGATCGAACCTGGGCCCTCTGCATTGGGAGCTCAGAATACTAACCACTGGGCCACCAGGGAAGTCCCTTATGTTTATTTTAGACTAGGGAAATGATGTTACACAAAAAGCAAATTCGAGTGATTTTTTAATTCAAGTTCAAAATGGGTCATAAAGCAGCAGAGATAACTCACAACATCAACAATGCATTTGACCCAGGAACTGCTAATAAATGTACAGTGCAGTGGTGGTTCAAGAAGTTTCACAAAGGAGACAAGAGCCTTGAAGATGAGGAGTGCAGTGGCCAGCCATCAGAAGTTGACAAGCATGCAATGACAGTGACCAATGGAGAGGATCATCAAAGCTCATCCTTTATAACTACACGAGAAGTGGCCAAAGAATGCAATGTCAACCATTCTATGGCTCAGTGTATGAAGCAACAATGGCACCCCACTCCAGTACTCTTGCCTGGAAAATCCCATGGACGGAGGAGCCTGGAAGGCTGCAGTCCATGGGGTTGCTAAGGGTCGGGCACGTCTGAGCGGCTTCACTTTCACTTTTCACTTTCATGCATTGGAGAAGGAAATGGCAACCCACTCCAGTGTTTTAGCCTGGAGAATCCCAGGGACGGCGGAGCCTGGTGGGCTGCCGTCTATGGGGTCGCACAGAGTCAGATACGACTGAAGTGACTTAGCAGTAGCAGGAAAGGTGAAAAAGCTCAATAAATGGGTGCCTTATGAGCTGACTGAAAATCAAGAAAATCATCATTTTGAAGTGTCTTCTCTTACTCTATGCAACAACAACGAACCATTTCTCAATCAGATTGTGATATGTGATGAAAAGTGGATTTTATATCACAACCAGGAACAGCCAGCTCAGTGGTTGGACCAAGAAGTTCCAAAGCACTCCCCAAAGCCAAAATTGCACCAAAAAAAGGCCATAGTCACTGTTTGGTGGTCTGCTGCCTGTCTGATCCACTACAGCTTTCTGAATCTTGACGAAACCATTATATCTGAGAAGTATGCTCCGCCAATCGATGAGGTGCACTGAAAACCGCAACGCCAGCAGCCGGCATCGGTCAACAGAAAAGGGCCCAATTCTGCTCCAAGACAACGCCCAACCACAACCAGTACAACCAGCGCTTCAAAAGTTGAACGAATTGGGCAACAAAGTTTTGCCCCATCTGCCACATTCACCTGACCTCATTCAACGGACTACCACTTCTTCAAGCATCTCGACAACTTTTTGCAGGGAAAATGCTTCCACAACCAGCGGCAGGCAGAAAATGCTTTCCAAGAGTTTGTCGAATCCCAAATCACAGATTTTTACGCTCTAGGAATGAACATGCTTGTTTCTTGTTGGCAAAAATGTGTTGATTGTACAACCAAAACATGTGTTGGTTCCTATTTTGATGAATAAAGATGTTGTTTGAGCCTTGTTATAATGATTGAAAATCCACAGTCCAAAACCGCAGTCCAAGCAAAAAATTATGTTTGCCCCAACCTAATAACATCGAACCCCTATGTGCACATGGAACTAACATAGTGTTGGAGATGAACTTTAATTTAAAAGGAAAAAGGATGCTGGGACTTCCCTGGTGGCCCAGTGCTCAGGACTCCATGCTTCCATTGCAGGGGGCAGGGGTTCATACCTGGTAGGGGAACCGAGACTCCTCAAGCTGCTTGGTGTGGCCAAAAGTAAATAAAGATAGTGAAACTGATGTTTATAGCAATGAAGACACTTGCCCAAGGTCACACAAGCAAGCGGTGAAGCAGGGCTCAATCCAAGACATGCCTATGCTCCTGGCATTGTATATTATTCATATTAGGACAAATTAAAAAGTCCTCCATCAAATTATAATTGACATAGACTTCAAAGGGTATTTGGTTATTCAAAGAACATTTTGGCACTGATTCAATAAACATTTATCCTGTTCAAAGTAGGATTTTGCTAAGTAAGTAAACTTTCTTTTCTACATTAAGAAAGAGAGATTTGATTACCTGTTGTTTGACCAATTCATCAACTTTGGAGATCCATACATACAAAAAAAGTAGAACCATAGTTAAGAGGTCATAATACTGTGAAGAGAAATTTAAATAAAAATACTGTCCTTCGTCACATTAATATAGCCAACCCAGTAAAAATATGGCCTTTTCTTTATGAGTCTACATAATAAGATGCTATGCTGGGCATTGTGGAAAAAACATCATCCGTATCATTTTCACAGAGCATCAGATAAAAAAAATCATAGTATCTGGGAGGAGAATGTACCTAATGAAAGTACATTATTAGCTCGTGTTTACCTATTCACTGACAAAGGAAATTGCGTCCCAAAGAGAAATATACAAGGGAAATTTTAAACTGAAAGTATCTGAGGAAATTAAAGTCAAGCATCTTGGTTCAGGACAAGTAACAGAGGTCTCCACCATCTGTGACAGAGGTCTGTACCATCTATAAGTGACAGAGACCTCTACCATCCTTAGGATACAATAGTGTCAACATAATCTTCTCTATTCTATTTACCTATATTTAATGGGCTCATTATGAGTGTAAGTTTTAAAGCCATTATGTTTCCCCATCCTTGGAAATAGCGTGGGACATTGGCAAAAGCCTCACTCTTCAGTTCAGCAGACTTAGCTCCTAATTCCCACACCCACACTAGCTACTGGCTTCAGTCAAATCCTTCCTTATATATATGAAGAGATTGGATGAGACAGTATAAAACCACTCCTACCTCAAGTTGTCTATGATTTTGTCAGTGAAGTGAAAATGTTAGTCACTCAGTCGTGTCCGACTCCTTGAGACCCCATGGACTGTAGCCCACCAGGCTCCTCTATCCATGAAATTCTGCAGGCAAGAATACTGGAGTTGCCATTCCCTCCTCCAGGGGAATCTTCCCGACCCAGGGATTGAATCCAGGTTTCCCACATTGCAGGCGGACTCTTTACCAGTTGATTTTGTTAAGCACTACCCAGAAAAGTGTACACAATTGAGTCACTTTGATGAAATCATTTCCTGAGAAACACTTGAACAAGTTTATTGAGTATTATGAACATCATACTCAATGTAGCCTCACTAGCGAAAATTAACCTCAGAGAGCAGCAAATACAGCCCACCTCTGAAAAATGTACAGGCTCCAATCTCCTGGTACTAAATACCCAAGACAAAGAGAACAGTAGAATTTGAAAAGATTTAGTGCAAATCATAATATTTCAATATTTTGTTCCATAATTTCACATTTCTCCTTTGAGTCATTCAAAACATAACATCAATAAAAATTGTCCATGTTTAGAATAAAATAAAGTTTTCTCTCCTTTATCTTTAAATATATGTCTGATTTATAGTAGTCCTACAGAGATATACTCATTTTAAAGACAGCTTATCATGTACACAGGTATAGTCATTACAGGCCCTGCTCACAGCCTCTTCCATTAACGAATGTGCTGCTTACAATTCCCAGGCATGGTATTTGCTAAGTCTTCTGTCTGGAGATGAGCTGATCAGAGATGGAAACATGAACCATTCACAAGTAATTCACACTTAGGAACTGACCTATGAAAGGACCTGTTATTTAAAATAAAAATGGAACAGGGGTTCTCAAGAAATAATTTTTGGAAAATCCAAAAAACTATTAATAGTTATTTGGTAGAGCTAAAACCATAAGATTTGGAGTAAGCTGAAAGAATGAAGGGCCAGAGACAATCAGTAAAGAAACCTAGTTAGTTTAAAAGGCATAATGAAGGCAAGTGGAAACCAAAGCTTCTATCAGAGCTGCCTGTGTGGGAGAGAAGAAAGACAGAAAGTCAACAGAGAGGCTTGGATTTCTCACAGCGTTCTCACTGAAATTCTGGGCATCACGAATCTTTACTCTTAATATTTTCTCCCTTGAAATAATCTGAGTAAATGAGAGGTCTCCATCCACCCACTTGAGGTTAAGGAACAGGTTTAGTTTGGGAACAGTTTCATAGTCATACAAAAGGGTCGCATAGAGAAGTTTCCAATGACTCCAAATGTTCAAATGTCTGAGTCATCAGAAGAGGTGATGCGAAAGAGGTGGGGAGAATAAAGCTCCCTTGCTGGTCTCTATGGGAGACTCAGAAACCATGATGCGGTGCTCTCCTGGAAACAAAACCAAACAGAGAAGCAGCAGTAAGGACTGGATTCTCTTGACAAGGCCTCCTTACCTGGCATCATCCCACCTGGTTAGCAGTGGTCAAAGCCAGGGGAATTTTCAAGAGAAATGTTAATACATCAAGACATAAAAGGAATCCGCCATCTCTAAACCAGTGAAAGGTGTTAAACCACAGCAAGATTTGTGGGAGAAGAGTGAATCGAAAGAACCTTTTTGTTATTTATTTTTGTGAACACCAGGTTATGGCCTTAAACATGTACACCCACGATAAATGTTTTTCCCAGAATTCTGGTCAAATGCAGCAGTGGGTCAAGAGACAGTATGGGCTTATTCCACAAAATATGTGATGGGAGCACCTAAACACACCAATGAAACCCAGAGCTCTTTAATCAGATTTAAGCAGCAAAGAGATTTTACGGTTCAATTTTTCTGTTGGCTCATGCTCTCTTTGGTGTTCTGGCTTTAAAAATGCCAAGATCCTATATTGCATGCATGCCTAACATATGAGTATAAGACACTTTCTAGCCATTTTCTTAGGAAATACTCTTGAGTGAGAAAAAATGGACAATCTATTGACAGTAAAAGCACGTTTTACTTGTTTTGAAAGGAACCACCCACAGTGACAGTGGGTTGGAATCTATCCATCCTCACTCTCCAGGTTTCTGCACAAGGCCATAAAAATTCTGTGAGAATCGTCATAAGAAAAAATACACCAGGTCACATCTGCTTTGAGGTGCCATTTTATAAGCCAGAGGTGATCATACCAGAAAGAGTTCTCAACACAAGGGATGTATTTCATCTCCACTGTTTGCTACCTCTGATCCAAAGTTTAAGGGGACTCTTGATATCCACTTTCTGAAAAGGACACAGTCCAGAAAATGATGGAAGATAATTCCTTAGAACGACTGCCTGTGTCTTCTGGAACGAGCAAATGAAGTGTCAAGTAAACAAAGAACAAAATAGTCCTATGTCTCCTACTCCTTCATTTATTTCCAGCAAAGACTGTTTCAAACTCTGATTTCTAAAGATCATGGTCATCTGTGCACAGTTTCTAGGCACAGGCAGCAATTGACTAGCTCTGTCTAATGAGATTAAGAACAAAACCAGGCCACACTTCACCTGGATCGAGTTCTGGGATAAAAGCAAAACATCCTGCCTTAATGAATTGCCAGTCAGCAAAGCATTCAGGTGACGCTTATCCTCTTCCTTCCTTCTTGATTTTCAATCCCCGTCCGGAGTTGGGAGTTCAATCCAGCAGGGACGCTACAGTGTTTACTAACCGATTTGGCAGCCACACTCCCTCAATTTGAGATATGCCTTCGACGAGGTGATGCCAACTTTCCTTCCAGATGGTTGTCAGGCACCCACAAGCAACGACCGACACAGCCGCTGGCAGCAGTTGGGAAGAGCTGCGAGCAATGTCACATCCCGAGAAGAACGCCGGCAAATCACATCTTCTGTTGTTCTCAAGAACCAGAGGAGTTCTATTTTTATTAGCGGGATCATTTACAATAGGCATGAAATTAATTTATTGCTACACTGGTTTAAAATATTTACGTTTTTGTTGTTTTTGCAGTTGGCATGAATCTGTTTTGCTAGAAGAGATTAGGACAGGGAGCAGACGATGAACAAGAAAAACCACACAGCCCCATCAGAGCAAGTGTTTGGCAAGATTATTAGTATTCTTGACCAAGAAGCAAGCAGATAAACATAAAGCATGTGCTAAATCTATATATTTTAGGCTCTGGATGCAATAAGAGAAATGGGGGAGGGGGAGATTGTCTTAGCTCTATGAAATAGAACTGAGATGGACATTTTCCCTGTCCTTTGCATAAGTTCTGACTGGCAGTGAACAGTCCTAGAATTAACAAACTGAAGAAGCATCACTTATTCATTTGCTTTGGCTGTTTGTTTTGCTCCTTTAATTTTACTGGGCCATCAGCTTTTTAACTAAGCTGCCTCCAGGGCTTATAGCTTGGGCAGGCGAGTTAACCAGGGTAAGCAGCACTTTTTAAGGAATTTGTGTGCTTTACGAGGATAGCACAGTGGCTGTGTATTCCAGAAAAAGATAAAACATTTGCTGGTGAAGTATGTCTCAACCTGTGAGATGGAGGAATTTTTAAGAGTGTGACTCCTCCCACCAACCAGAATCACCTCGAGGTAGCCTTAAGTGAAAGTATTAGTTGCTCAATCATGTCTGACTCTTTGCAACCCCATGGACTGTAGCCCACCAGGCTCCTCTGTCTGTGGAATTCTCCAGGCAAGAATATTGGAGTGGGTAGCCACTCCCTTCTCCAGGGGATCTTCCTGACCCAGGGATGGAACCAGGGTCTCCTGTATTGCAGACAGATTCTTTGCCATCTGGGCCATCTCTCCTGAAATCCTTTCTCTTTACCAGCACTCATACTACATCACAATGTTAACAGAAAGAGCTTCCTAAAGTCTTTTCTAACTCTTGCTTTCTCCCTTCTTAGGCCATCAGTGAAAATGATAGCCTTAGTATATAATACTTTTATAAGTTTAACTCTCTGGTCTCCAGATACTATACTACACTATACCACACCACACCATACCATACCATACTATACTGCACTACGCTATACAAAATTTCATTGCCTTTCTAGGAGCAACTAGAAGCATACGTATGCAAATTCTTAATTGAGTTCAGTTCAGTTCAGATCAGTCGCTCAGTCGTGTCTGACTCTTTGCGACCCCATGAACCACAGCATTCCAGGCCTCCCTGTCCATTACCAACTCCCAGAGTTCACCCAAACCCATGTCCATTGAGTTGGTGATGCCATCCAGCCATCTCATCCTCTCTTGTCCCCTTCTTCTCTTGCCCTCAATCTTTCCCAGCATCAGGGTCTTTTCCAATGAGTCAGCTCTTCCCATCAGTATTGGAGTTTCAGCTTCAACATTAGTCCTCCCAATGAACACCCAGGACTGATCTCCTTTAGGATGAACTGGTTGGATTTCCTTGCAGTCCAAGGGACTCTCAAGAGTCTTCTCCAACACCACAGTTCAAAAGCATCAATTCTTTGGTGCTCAGCTTTCTTTATAGTCCAACTCACATCCATACATGACCACTGGAAAAACCATAGCCTTGACTAGATGGACCTTTGTTGGCAAAGTAATGTCTCTGCTTTTGAATATGCTGTCTAGGTTGGTCATAACTTTCCTTCCAAGGAGTAAGCATCTTTTAATTTCATGGCTGCAGTCACCATCTGAAGTGATTTTGGAGCCCCCAAAAATAAAGTCAGCCACTGTGTCCACTCTTTCCCTATCTATTTGCCATGAAGTGATGGGACTGGATGCCATGATCTTAGTTTTCTGAATGTTGAGTTTTAAGCCAACTTTTTCACTCTCCTCTTTCACTTTCATCAAGAGGCTCTTTAGTTCCTCTTCACTTTCTGCCATAAGGGTGGTGTCATCTGCATATCTGAGCTTATTGATATTTCTCCCAACAATCTTGATTCCATCTTGTGCTTCTTCCAGCCCAGCGTTTCTCATGATATACTCTGCATATAAGTTAAATAAGCAGGGTGACAATATACAGCCTTGACATAATCCTTTTCCTATTTGGAACCAGTCTGTTGTTCCATGTTCAGTTCTAACTGTTGCTTCCTGACCTGCATACAGATTTCTCAAGAGGCAGGTCAAGTGGTCTGATATTCCCATCTCTTTCAAAATTTTCCACAGCTTATGGTGATCCACACAGTCAAAGGCTTTGACATAGTCAATAAAGCAGAAATAGATGTTTTTCTCTTGCTTTTTCGATGATCCAGCAGATGTTGGCAATTTCATCTCTGGTTCCTCTGCCTTTTCTAAAACCAGCTTGAACATCTGGAAGTTCATGGTTCACATACTGCTAAAGCCTGGCTTGGAGAGTTTTGAGCATTATTTTACTAGCGTGTGAGATGAGTGCAATTGTGCGGTAGTTTGAACATTCTTTGGCATTGCCTTTCTTTGGGATTGGAATGAAAACTGACCTTTTCCAGTGGAATGAAAACTGACCTTTTCCAGTCCTGTGGCCACTGCTGACTTTTCCAAATTTGCTGGCTTATTGAGTGCAGCACTTCCACAGCATCATCTTTCAGGATTTGGAATAGCTCAACTGGAATGCCATCACCTCCACTAGCTTTGTTCGTAGTGATGTTTCCTAAGGCCCACTTGACTTCACATTCCAGGATGTCTGGCTCTAGATGAGTGATCACACCATCGTGATTATCATGAAGATCTTTTTTGTACAGTTCTTCTGTGTATTCTTGCTACCTCTTCTTAATATCTTCTGCTTCTGTTAGATCCATACCATTTCTGTCCTTTATTGAGCCCATCTTAATTGAACAGACATTCTCAAAGAGCTCCAAAAATTCTAAGCCAATAGCTGAATATAACTCACAGAAAATAAGGCTGACTTTTGAGTTGAGATACATTTTCTTCTCTTTTTAACACACAAGGTGGTTTTTCTTCCCCTAACTGAATAGTGCTATACACCAAAAAACAGCAAAAGATTCCAAGGACCTGAAGTTTAGAACAGGAGCTGACAGTTTGCTTTGCATTATGTGATTGAGAATTGGTTCCATTTTGACCTTCTGAAGCTTGACTAATCCTATTTTAGATTCGGAAGTCAATGTTCTGTCTTGCTTATAAAGTCAGAAGATTTAATTTAAAAAAAAGCAGAGATAGGTGTATGCTGGTTGATTAGGATTCATAACTTGATTAAGTATCTGCTGGAGCCAGTTCTAAAACATGATGCTTGAACTGTATTTATTTCACTTTTAATAGCATCTTTTTTGCTTATTCAGGTAATACATGCCATTTTTAAAAACTGTGAATTTCAGAGGAGTAAAAAGAAACACATGTAAATCCTTGAAACTCTCAGAAATAACTGGAGGTATATCTTCCTACTTTTTTAGAATACGTGCCTGGAAAATCCCTTGGATGGGGGAGCCTGGAAGGCTGCAGTCCATGGGGTCGCTGAGGGTCGGACACGACTGAGCGACTTCACTTTCACTTTTCACTCTCATGCATTGGAGAAGGAAATGGCAACCCACTCCAGTGTTCTTGCCTGGAGAATCCCAGGGACGGGGCAGCCTGGTGGGCTGCCGTCTATGGGGTCGCACAGAGTCGGACACGACTGAAGTGATTAGCAGCAGCAGCACATACATATATACATTTTTAAATAAAATTGGGCTCATACTAGATATACTATTTGTATATCATGAGCATTCCTAGTTATGTTAAATACATCTTAAAACTATTCCATGAAGTGTATTTATTTTTAAATTAGTCTTCAAAGTTTCCAGTTAGCATTCTTCAAAAGCCCAAAATGTTAATCATTAAAGAATACTTGTAAAATCACATTCAAGAAACTGATGGTTTAAGGTAAAGAAAAGAAAAACTCATTGGAAGCTGAAGTATAACCGTTAAGAATATGAAGTTGATTTTAGGCAAGTTATTTAAACCTTGTGTGCTTCCCACTCCTCATCTATAAAATGAGGATAAAAATATTCCCTTGCTTACAAAATTGTTACAAGCATCATAAATCAATATATATCAAGCACTTAGAATAGTACCTGGAACAGTATAGGTCATCTGTAAATGCTTAGTGCCATTATCCATAACTCTCATTTGGTCACTTAATCACATACTGTTTTGGAATTGTTTTTGGTTTGTCTTTTGGCAATTATTTTTGTTTTCCTATTTTCTGTAATTTTACTGTTTGGGCGTAACTCTCTTTTATGTAACTACCTCAGTTCTTCCTTGCCTGCTGCTTGCTCTACATTCTCTTGTCTCCTTCCTTCCTGTTGGGAACTCGTGGGTCTTTACTAAACCTGATTATGCCTTCTAAAGTCAAGGCTTTTGACTGTCAGCCTGGAATTAGGGAATAATCCAGCAGAAAAGCCATCCTCAAAAGATTCAGTCTGTGGAGCTGTTTCTGCCACAGGCTTCCTACACCATGTGACTCGACCCATTTTATAATCTTCGCTCATTTGTTTTTACCCTTGGGCTGAATGTCCCTGGGCGTAGAGGGCCTGTCTATCAGGTGGCAGTTGAGTCGAAAATAAAACCTACTATACTACATTCCCTGTTACGCTATTCTAATTACTGAAAACAGCCCAGGGTGAGGAGAAATTGAGAAAGAGAGAGAGAGTCACAGAGGCTTCCCTTGTCTCCGCAACTGAGTGTTTTAAGAAGAGGTGAGGAGACCCTGCCACGCACCCAAGGGCAATTTCCTACACAGCCAGCTCAAGAGTTGTGAATGGTTCTCCTTCACCAACCGAATCTCCTTGCTGGAATCATTTTTCTCTTTTAGAGTCTCAAAACACCAGAGCACAAGGAAGCACCACGTTACAAGTATCAGAGCTCAGCTGAGTCCCTGTGTGTGCATCTGTGTATCCTACTGGGAGAGTATATAGGATTCCCGTGGTTATAATTGGCGCTGCTGGCCTTCGGCTTAGAATTGCATTACTGAAAAGCAAAGGGGTTGCTGTTGTACTTATGATCATTAATATTTCAATCCAGAGGGAACTGTTTTCTAAACCCTAGGAGAGGTAACAGAGGTTAGCATGGCAAAACACAGTCAAAATGCCATAACCTGCAGCCAGATGTGTTATGAATAACAATGAGTGGAAGAAATAATAAAAATGGATAAGGAGAACAAGCTTCTAGTGTTAAAAACCTTAGCAAATTGAGGTTTTGTTTAAATACGTGGGAGCTAAATGCCAAAGAAAAGCCCCCTGACCTAAGCAGCTTGCTGGAAGTGGCTGCACATAATTCAACAAACTCTGTCAGGAAAGTTACACACAAAAGGCTGAGAAAAGCTGATCTAATAGATCAACTAATGGTCTAGAAGGAAGTTATAGAACCAAACGGCTCATCCCAGACTCTCTCTTCTCCTTTCGTTGACATTCCCTCAGGGCCCCATCACCTTAGAAAAGGAATTTAATCAACACATTGCAGAAAGGATAATAAATACTTGCCAACAGCCTACCAAAGGAGGGCACAACAGAAATATCAATAATATGGGTTCAAATAAGCAGCTGCTTCCAAAATGAGAACATTTCTGTGACCACAAAGTATACTCCCTTACAGTAGATCACATCAAACACAGTCATACAGATCAGACCGCCCTTTTTTTCTAGAATTTAGAGTGAGTTCTTTAGAGAGTCAGTGTTCAGCTTCTCTAGTTTTCAAACGTCAGCAGTCTTCAAGGTACCTACTGCCAAGGAGTAAAGTGAGTCTGTGACTGTCTTTAGTTTCATAAACTAAGGTTGAGTCTGAGAAATTAAACTTTACAACCTGCAATCCTGTAATAATGATAAACTTCTACATATGCTATTCTTTTTTCATATGACCTAACTATAACTATATATATGGAAATTAAGTGGGTGTTAAGATGTTCAGAAATGAGTAATGTTAACCTTTCACATAGAATCCTGTTGTGTAGCCAAGGCATCTAAATAAAATGAAAAGAAGCCTTTCTTTGTTTTCTTAATAAATAATTAATGCCTAGATATGGCTCTCCCATTACCACTTTCCCTCTATGAAAGACATGGAGGGTATCATCAATCCCGTCAATCTTTCATGCCATTCCGGTTCTGTTTACAGAAAACCAGCTCCTCCAGCAACCAACACAAACGGATCAGAGCTGGCAAGCAAGTTGAGAACTGGCTCGGAACGTCACACCCACTCTAAACTGGTGACATCATGCATTCTGTAGTCATTGACGGACTTGAATTTCTATGACTGAACTGTATGCCTCCTTAGAGTTATCCTGAAGAAAGAGTATGACACAAAATCTACAGCCCTAAATTCCCTGGTAGCTCAGACGGTAAAGAATCTGCCTGCAATGCAGGAGACCCAGGTTCGATCCCTGGGTCCAGAAGGTCCGCTGGAGAAGGAAATGGCTGCCCACTCCAGTATTCTTGCCTGTATTCCATGGGCAGAGTAGCTTGGCAGGCTATAGTCCATGGGGTTGCAAAGAGTTGGACACAACTAAGCGACTCTCACGTCGCTTCACATTGATAGGAGCTACACTTGGAGGCACTAGATCTAGCCCAAGCTGTTAACACCAAATGGATTAACTGCATCTGAAAGCTCACACATCAATGGACTTGACAGCGGGAAGTTTGGGGGACTCAGCTAAGGCAAAAAGTATTTTCAGCATATCAGTCACTATATCTTAAGGAATTAAGAAGAAAATGAGAACCAACACATTTATATTTTTATTAAATTTTGGTATTCAAATGAGTTTGGTTGTGATTTTTTTTGTTTCTGTTTGCTTGTTTTGTGTGGGGGGCGGGGAGGCGGGTGCGGTTTTGGCCGCACTATGAGGCATGTGGGATCTTAGTTCCCCGACCAGGGATCCAACCTGTGCCCCCCGCAGTGGAAGCATGGAGTCTTAACCACTGAACCACCAGGAGTGTCCCAATTTGGTTGTGATTTCTAACAAAAATGCATAAACCAAAAGCATGGCTTGGGAAATCATAAATGAAGATCTCCTAAACCACAAAGGAAGTGACAGAAGAAAGAAAAGGCATATTTTTTTAATCAAATGAAGATATTTTTGTGTTTACATTGATGTTCTAAAATTATTAGGTTGTGACCAATATTCCATTTTTTTTCTTTTTCCTGTGATTCACTATACCTCCAAAAACCAAGTAAACACCAAAAAACAAAACAAAACAAAAGCTATAGCAAAATAGGAAATCAGCAAAAAAGACAGCAGTCATCACTGAAACAATTAAAAGGGGAAGCAAGCAAGAAATCTACGTAGTTCAATCAACTGATTCTAACCATAAAATAATTTGAATTCTGCTGTAGGCTGATGAAACATAATTAAAAAATAACAAAGAGAGATTAGAAAGTTACTAAACATCAGTAACACTCACCTACAAGGAAAAGGTGGGTTTATAGATGAGCCGGGTCTAGCAGAAGAAAGAATCTAGCTCAGTTTGGAAATTTCTTTAAAATTTTGAAAAAGTAAAGCTACTTACAAGTAAAGGCCCCAGGAACAAAGAAAGAGATCAAATCAGAAGCACTGTTAGTAAATATTCTGAATAATAAGCAAATTTTATTGGTTTCTCTCTCAGACACTAAAAAGATAAAAAGATCAAATCAAAAGCCTATTTCACCGTCAACCCCTTATTAACCTTCTCTCAGACCTCAGCTATTCTAAGTGTTCACATCTAGAAGGATGTCCTGGTAGTCACTTGAGAAAAGCACCCTGGAAGAATCATTCATTCCCCCTCCATTACACACAGGTGCTCCCGCCTCCCACAAAGACAAGTTCTGTGTTTGTTCTTAAATAAACACAGATAACATCCTGCCTCATGAAAGTTGATAATAAAGGAACCCATCCAAAACCAAAGTAATTATAAGAATTTAAAATCAAAGTGTTTTTCAGATGTAAATGTCAAATAAAAATCTCTTCCCAATTTAATTAAGAAAACAGCAAATTAGAGAAGGCAGGAGAGAGACTTCAAGTCCTTGTGTGAAGTACTTGGAGCCTTTCTTTTTACAGCAAGACCTGGGGGCAGAAAGAAGTAGATACCGGTCTACACAAAAGAGATAAAGTATATTCAAAGCTGAGGACAAATGGGGAAGAACTGACCAGGACATGAAGACACTATTGCCTGGACTGATTTTCTGTTTCCCTTCACTTAGTACTAAATCTACAGGATGCTTTCACACAAGGAGGAAAATATGGTGCCTGGCATGCTACTGAACACTGAGATGTGAGCTGGGCCATTTATATAGCCACATGCAAGCCATTTGGCATATGGATTTCTTGGGGATTTGTCCTGCCTTTAGAGGGTTGCAGCTACTTGAGAAGGAAATGTTTTTACTGCACCAGTTCTGTGCAAAACTCAAAATAACTTTAAAGAAAATAACACCAGATGAAAATCTATTACTGCCAAATACATTAAACACAACATATTATTTTGATCTTCCAACCTTTAAGGTATCAGTCCTATTCTACAAACCAGGAAAATGAGTCCTGAGGGGAGCGGTCAGTAATTTTTTCTAAATTATAAGAATTGCAAAACAGTCTCAGGGATTTGACCAAGTCTGTCACAGACCCAAAGCAGGTATGCCCCAGTGTACCACGCATGTCTCTTCAGAGGGCTTTGAGGAAGAATTTAACTAATCTTGTTTTAAGATATTTAAAAGTGAGCCTGTCTCTGGAAAAAGGAGTGACTTATTTTTTTTAACATTTACGAGTTTATGGAGTACACCCTTTTAAGGATCTGATAAAAGCAAAAGATACACACACACACAACCCGTGCTGTATAATAACCATCGAGGCTTCAAGTATCCATGAGCACATGAGCCTAAGCCATTCCTTAACCCCTGGATTAATGATGCTGCTGTTTCTTGTGTCTTTGTGCTACATTATAGCGTCTCACTCTAGATAGTCACTGAACAAGAGATAGAAGAGTGCAAGTTCTAGAGTTACCATTTGGATTAACATCCTGCCTTTGCCATTTAATATTGTGATCCTGAACAAACTATTACCTCTTTGCATCTCAGTTCCTTCACCTGCAAAATAGGGACAATAATAAGTCTCCCAAATGAGTTGTGAGACTCACATGAGTGAACATGTATAAATATTTTGGGCCAGTGCCTGACACGGACTTAAAAATAAATAAATAAATATTAACTCTAATCGTTAGCTGTGAGAAAAGTTCACTGTCAAAGCACTTCCTGTCTTTATGCACTGTGACCTTGAGTAATTTCATTAGTAAAGCAGCATGTGACAGACTATATTTTCCAAATATGACCAAAATAATTTCTCCTACAGCATGCGGTCTTCTACACTATGACCACGCCACTCACCCAGAAAGAGGTAGAATACGTGTCTGATGAAGTCAGTCTATACCACCTCAAAATGTAGCCCTGAACTGGCCAGTTAGCTTTTATCTCCTGTCTTTTGGAAGACCCTCAGAACTCAACTGCCATATTCAGAGGAAGCCCAAATAACCTCGTGGAGGTACCCATGTGGAGGGAAACCAAGGCCCCTGGCCAAGACTTGCAGCTGAACTCCCAGTGAACAACCAGAGCTAACTTGTGAATCAGATAATTGAGCAACCTAGGAAGTAGATTCTCCAGACTCCAGAGCCCATCTAACTCCACATGGAGCAGAGGTAAGCAGTTCCTTTGCAGTCTACTTACATGGAAGATTATTGTTGTGCCAAGTCACTACAGTGTGGGATAGTCTGTTACATAGCAGTAGATCCTCAGAACATAGCACTTTACATATCACTTCCCCCCCCCCCACTTTTCTGGTGCTCACCTCCTCTAAAGGTCCATCATAAAGATACTTCCTGTTTTAGAACCTATAACTATGACATGTGCTTAGTGCCTGTAGTTTGCCAGTCACTAGACTGTTCTGGATGGACGGAGGAGGGAAGAGAGCATTGCACAAATAAATTCATTCCAGTCCTCAGACAGAAACCTATGGTTGGGGAGAATGACTACCTGTATGCAACCAAAACACAGAATTACCAAGTACTTAACCCAAGTGCAGGGTTACAAATTATAGAAGCAGAAGCCAGGTCCATCTGCTGCATATATAGATAAAAGGCTAAGCAAGGAGTACATGGCCAGAACTGGCTTAGACATGAAATACTTTCCATAAGTTAGATTTAAGCCAGAATTTTGAAGGAAAGCAAAAACACAAGAGTAGATACACCAGAAGATATATTCTGTAAGTTAGAAATGGCCTATGTGAATGAACAAGTAATGAACAAAACCAGTAATGAGCAAGTCATAGCTAAGACCTGTGAGGGATTCTGCTCAAATCCCAGCAAAGGGTCCTTGCCAAGAGAACAAAGAGATGAGGTTGGGAAGATCGGGACAAAGGGTCAACAAATCTCTACTCGAAGCTTTTACAACCTGGTGTGCTTTAGCCTTGGGAGAGTTTTTCTTTTCTCCTTTCAGACAGAAGCCTCCTCTCCAGCCCTCAAAGACGAGCAGTCTGAGCAGTGACTTAGGTGCTTCTGTTACATAATGCCTGGTCTCTTCACAAACTGGCTTGCTGGGTTTTACTCAGCAGTCCGTGTCATCTCTTTTGTGGAATCAGGATTGCTCAAAATCTCGCCGTATCTTCTGCCTGGTGTCTTCTGTCAGAGGTGTCCAAGAGGATTCCTTATACATCCATCAAAGAGACACACTTCAAAATGGGAACTGAAAGCAAAGTGACCATATCAATAAAAACTGCTCTTAGTTGGTTCACAAATATAGCCGCCAATGGAGTGCTGAGTGGAAAATAACTCCCACTGGACTTCAGTCTAACAGTTGTATGTCAGTTTTTCCCAACCAGTGGACTGTGTTCACTCCTGACCATTCAAACCACAGGTTCTTGACACCAGCATACCTGCGTTGCATGCTATCTTTTCATTCAGTCCTTCTATTGAAGACCTACCCTTTATTAGAACTGAAGCTGAACTGCAGGGCCCTACCACACTGCCATCTGAGGGCTGTCCTTCCCACTGCCAAGCTTTGGGAGAAAATGGCATCTAGATATGTCCTGATCTACATGAGACTTCCAGCCTGTGTGAATCAGGAAATCATGACAATTTCTGAGCAATTTGAGCTCAGCAAATCTCCCTCTGGAGTTCTAATAGAATCCAATAAAATTTTAAACTGCAATTAGAAAAGCTGAGATCTTACTGCTTCTCCTTTTCAAAGAACTTCCTGCACATACTGTTACAAACCCTGTTGTTCTGGGCCAGATTATACCATTTCAAGCAAAGACCCTTCCCAGGGAGAAGGTGTATTTGTGTGTGTGTGTGTGTGTGCGTATGAGTGTGGGTGCGTGGGTGTGTGTGTGCTCAGTCACGTCCAGCTCTTTACAACCCCCATGGACTGTTGCCTGCCAGGCTCCTCTGCCCATGGGATTCTCCAGGCAAGAATATTAGAGTGGGTTGCCATTTCCTTCTCCAGGGGATCTTCCTGACCCAGGAATTGAACCCAGCATCTCCTTTGTTGGCAGGTGAATTCTTTACCACTGTGCCACCTGGAAACCCTTCCTAGGTAATAGGAGGACTTAAAACTGAAAAAATGAAAGAATCCAGGAAATAGATCAATAATATTCTGTTCATTTATAAATCAATAATATTCTGTTCATTTATAAATGTCAAAGAAGGTATCTCTAGAAACTCTTTTCTTCACAAATACTATTTTGCTTTTCCTGAATTTTGAAAATGAGAAGGGACATGGAAAGTATGAAGAAAACATAAATAACATACATTAATAGAATAAGAACCTTCTGAGTGTATGTATGGGTTTGGGTGGACTCCAGGAGTTGGTGATGGACAGGGAGGCCTGGCGTGCTGCGGTTCATGGGGTCGCAAAGAGTCAGACACGACTGAGTGACTGAACTGAACTGAAGTGTATTTATATGTCGCAGTTCAGTGTGCTGGGGGCTGTTGCTTCCTTACCTACCCACATATGCCCAAATGTGCACACCCCATCAGCACAACACCCTCACCTTCAAACCCAGACAACACCAACAGGCTCATCTTGATGGATGGGAGCTGATCTCACACCAGATGGTCCACCTCCGTCCTCCACTGATGAGTGCATCATCTCCACGTTTGGGTTTAGATCACATCTGTCGCATTAGACTGAAGGACTGACTGCCCCCTGTCTATTACTGTATTTTTAGACAACTTCAGCATCATTCTAAATGCCAGCAGACTAAGACCTAAACAATGACAGTACGTGAACATTTTTATATCCTTTTTCTTTTCTTTTTCTTGTTTTCCTTGTTGATTTACAAGCTCCCTGGGTCCCATATGCTCTGGGGACCAAGATTTTGACTCCACAAGCTTAGCTCCCCACCCTAAATACCTTGTAAATCTCTTAAGGCTTTGTGGGTCAAAGTCACACCCTCGCTCCTAATATGATCTTTTCAGTTCTCTAGAGATTCAATACTAAATTCCAGAGTTACATCAAAGAATTTCTTCTAACAAATGTGTTTGGAAATGTAGTTGAAAGGTTTTTCCAGTGCCACAAGAAATCCCCAAACTAATCAGAGAACTATATTCTGATATGGAATTAGTGATATGTCTCAACTGTTGTTGTTCAGTCAATGTCATGTCCAATTCTTTGCAACCCCATGGACTGCAGCACACCAGGCTTCCCTGTACTTCACTAGCTTCCAGGTTTTGCTCAAACTCATGTTCATTGAATCAGTGATGCCATCCAACCATCTCATCCTCTCTTGCTCCCTTCTCCTAGTGAGGACCTACAGACTCTGGAAAGTGAAAGTGAAAGTCGCTCGGTCCTGTCCAACTCTTTGCAACCCCATGGACTATAGTCCATGGAATTCTCCAGGCCAGAATACTGGCATGGGTAGCTTTTCCCTTCTCCAGGGGATCTTCCCAACCAAGGGATTGAACCCAGGTCTCCCACATTTGCAGGCAAATTCTTTACCAGCTGAGCCACAAGGGAAGCCCATAGACTCTGGATGGAGTCTTTATCAAACAGAACAAATAATTCAGATGATCATGACACAGAATGATTGATTCCCTTCTTTGGCATGTTAGCCTGATGGTTTTTGGTGATTCATTAAAACCGTAGAGATAAGATGGTTGGAGACTGAAGGACAAAGAGATTTTGGCTGGATAGATGAAGCTGGAGCTGAACCGCTACATAATTAACACCCTGACAAAGTCTGCTGAGTAGTCCTCTCTCCTTATAAAACCAATCCTGGGTTAGGACTGAAACCTGTGTACAGTTTCAGTAAGCCAAACAGTCATGAAACTGGCTCAGGCTTCAAGCCAAGACTATGCCAAGTAACATTTAATTTAAGAAGCATTTATTTAACAATAACCATGAGCCAGGCAATTTCTGCTCCAGCATTTAAACACATTAAAACATTAGATTGTTTCTGTTTTTCTATTATAATAGTTGTAATAATCAAAAAATGTGTACCATCTCCCTCAGAAATAAAGAAATTGAAAATTGTATAAAAAGCTACCAAATTTCCAATATTTGGAGATGTCATCTTTTTAAGACCCAATGAGGCAATAACTTGTTTGCCCACTGAAATCCATTTTCTATTTACTGCATTAAAGTTAGAGAAATAGATTTGTTTTTCCAGTTCTGCCTTTTCCCCTTTCAGCCGAACAGAGTCTGCACAATCTCCAAAGGCAGTCTCACTAAAGCTGTCTCTCATTTCTAGTCTTCTTTGATAGAAGGGGTCATTTGAGAAGGATTTGGTGCCCAAGAGCTTCCCCTACCCCTTTCATTTTGCAGTTGCATTTGCTTTTTATTAAATGGCTACCAGAGTTCATAAATGGACTTCCCACATTACCATCAATACCTATATCTTCAAAAAGGAAAAAAAAAAATTGTTTTCTTCCAATCTGATTTGCGTAAAATTTACTGCAAATATCCTGAAATGTAATCTCCCAGGCAAAGAGTAAACACAAGCAGTTTTCAATTAAGGGCAGCTGAATGGTGACATGGAAGGAATCACGGAAATAAATACAAGGCACTCATCATGCACAAATGAACAACAAAACAAATTGAAATTTGTTCTATGCACTCTCATTCAATAGAAACACTTGACAACACCCACTATATTTTTAAATCATGCAGCTGATTGTCCATTGTAGAGATAAAACAGTTTAAGAAATCATAACTCTACACCGCACAAGGTTAATGTTATTTAAAATGCAAAATCCAAGAAGATGGTACCACATTACCTGGTATTTTTACCATTTATGCATCCAGGAGCAGACATGTTTATCTTTCACTGTGACATCTGATTGCTGTGCTAATGCCATCTAAAACTAGATGGAAGAAAATTATATTCTCCTAAGGAGTTGACCCATTATTTTCTTTAAAGAAAAGAAAAATATAAAGATAGCCATTTTGATTCAAACAAAGTGCTACACAGAAACCTCTGGGCATAAATCGCATCAGGCCTCTGTAATTTTTGCTTGCTATCGGTTATTGCTGGGATAATTGCATAGGAACACTATTTGTGTAATTGTCAGCAGTAACACTCCTGGACCAAGGACCAAGGCCTCCTGCAGATTTCTACAAAGCATTACTCTCCTTACAGTTTGTGGATTTGGGTTTTCGTTTTTGTTTTTTCCCTGAAGATTACTGGAGGTAAGCCAAATGGAATTATTGTTCTCAGACTTGGGAAGGTTCACTTTAATTTATGAAAAGTACAGACAAATTTTACCACTAAGCAACTTGTGTCCTTTGTTTAAGCAACAGACACTCCAGAGGATAGAGGGGGGGAAGAAAAGGCGCATCTTCAAAGCTTGGGATCTACTTGAACAAATTGAAATCTAATTCGGTGAACAGGGTAAAAGAAGCCATTAGACAGTTTTACTCAAAGGGGCTGGACATGGGGAAAGACATCTGACAGTATTTGTATAACTCTGCTTTTTTGCTCACTTGTTTTTTCTCTTTCAAGTTCTTATTATATGTTAAAGGAATGCAGAAGCAATCAATTATATACTCTGAGTAGTAAATAAGGCTCAGGAATATATCTATGCATAACATAGATAAAGATACACAGAATGCATTTCCCTTCTTCCAAAATTGTAATTCTGCTTTACTAATAATTTACTGACTTTTTATAAGGTATTATAAACATATTATTTGTTCTGACTCAATCTTTCCACATTCTTATAAAAACAGTCTTGATGAACACAGGTAAAGGAAAATATTTTAATTCCTATGAAGTTGTTTGGCATTTAACATTTAGGAAATGGGAATTGAATAGGATGTGATGGTTGGCCTATTAAATTAACTAAAACATTTTTTCATAATAATCCTAAATGTTTGTGAGGATCTGGTGAACCATAACCTTTTATACAGCTGACAGAACAAAAATCAGCACAATGTTTCTATAAAATAATTTTGTGATCCCTAGTGAAGATTTAAGACTGTATGGTCATTCATTGAAAATGAATGTCTATCTTACAAATGACAACCTTAAAAATAATTTTAACATTTTAACAAATATTTACATATAAAAATATTTACTATTCAAAATAACAAATACTTACTATTCAAAATAACAAATATCTTTAAACAATATAATTGTTCAATATCAAATACATATCAGGCTATGGTACAATGTGCACTGAGTTATTTTCCACTTATTCAATGGTGTTTTCAGATCCAAAATTTAAGAACATGGAATGATCTGGAGAAATATTCACAAAATACAAGATTTAAAATTATACATGTATGTGATTCTAAAGTTGTTGCAAATTTCTGAATAACGGGATTATAAATAATTTTTATTTTCCAACGTGTTGGTGTTTCATCTTGTTTTGCATGGTGGTAATGGTTTAGTCCGGAGAAGGCAATGGCACCCCACTCCAGTACTCTTGCCTGGAAAATCCCATGGACAGAGGAGCCTGCTAGGCTGCAGTCCATGGGGTCGCTAAGAGTCAGACACGACTGAGCGACTTCGCTTTCACTTTTCACGTTCATGCATTGGAGAAGGAAATGGCAACCCACTCCAGTGTTCTTGCCTGGAGAATCCCAGGGACAGGGGAGCCTGGTGGGCTGCCGTCTATGGGGTCACACAGAGTCGGACACGACTGACGTGACTTAGCATAGCATAGCATAGCAATGGTTTAGTCACTAAGTCATGTCCAACTCTTATGACACCGTGGACTATAGCCCACCAGTCTCCTCTATCCATGGGATTCTCCAGACAAGAATACTGGAGTGGGTTTCTAAGTCCTTCTCTAGGGGATCTTTCTGACCCAGGGATCAAACCCCAGTTTCCTGCATTACCAACTGAGCCACCAGGGAAGCTCCTATTTTGCATGTAATATGTTCATTTGGTAAATCAATTTAGTCACTCAGTTGAGTCCAACTCTTTGCAACCCAATGGACTGTAGCTCATCAGGCTTCTCTGTCCATAGGGATTTTCCAGGCAAGAATACTGAAATGGTTGCCATTCCCTTCTCCAGGAGATCTTCTCAGCCCAGAAATCGAACCCAGGTCTCCTGCATTGCAGGCAGATTCTTTACTGTCTGAGCCACCAGGGAAGCCCCAATATGTTCATTGAATAGCCATTGTTACAGATATAAATTATTACTATACTTCCAAAGAGAAGGCAATGGCACCCCACTCCAGTACTCTTGCCTGGAAAATCCCATGGATGGAGGAGCCTGGTAGGCTGCGGTCCATGGGCTCGTGAAGAGTGGGACACGGCTGAGCGACTTCCCTTTCACTTTTCACTTTCATGCATTGGAGAAGGAAATGGCAACCCACTCCAGTGTTCTTGCCTGGAGAATCCCAGGGACGGGGGAGCCTAGTGGGCTGCTGTCTATGGGGTTGCACAGAGTCGGACATGACTGACGTGACTTAGCAGCATACTTCCAAAATCTACAAAATACAGAAGCATTATAGTTCTTGGGTAGACTTTGCCCATGTGTCTTTGTCTCTGAAAAAAAGACTTCAGAGATGAAAAATGTGAGCTAACTCTATAATGTGGATGTTTGGCGCTCAAGTGTTGAATAGCAAGATACTTTTAGAATGACATTTAAAAATATATCATTAATTTTGCTTTAACTTGAGGTTGGCAGTGAAGTTATTACCATAAGCCAGATCCCTACACCCTCCTTTCACCCCCAAGCATTTCGTGTTCTGTCGCTTCCCTCTGGAATCACTAATTGTCTCCTACTTGTTTCTGTCCCCTACAGCCATTGATGGCTGTCACTGGGAAGACATTCTCTAGTGGCTTCAGCCAAGAAACAGAAGCTTATACCTATTCCTGCTTTCACTAACATCTCCAGGTCACCTCAGGCAAGTTTTGTAACCACCTATTTCGAAATTGGGCTGCATATTATATAATATTCTTCCTCCTTGGGAGACAAAATAAGACATAAAGATAACCAGATACAAACTTGCATTCTGTGGCTTCAGTCCTCACTGTTCAGCTTCTAGTATGTCTCTCTGCCTTAAGGTAACTGACATAATTTCGAAGGAATTCAAGAGACAGTAATAGTTTAGTGGCTATAACCACACACTCCAACTGGACTTCCTGGATGTGAATCCAGCTGTCCTTCACTAGCTATATGGTCTTGGTAAATTGCTTCTATTTCCTTCTCTGTAGAAACAGATTAAGTGAGTGAACACATATATAGTACTTAAACCATTTCTGGAATAAAGCAAATGTTAGCAAATATTATTATAAAGCTGCAGTGCAAGTCCTGACAGTGGCTTTTCTTTTACTAATGCAGGTACTTGATTTAAGTTTTGATTGCTCAGGCATCCACTCCAAAGCAGTATCCACTTCAAAGATGGCTATCTCAAATGAACACATTTCTAGCCATAGGACTATTAATAGATAAACAGTCAAATGCCTCCTGCCTCATCCTCCCTTGAAGGCTCCTTGTTTTAGAGATCTTGGTTAATTCCTGATAACTAACTATTGGACAGCTTTTTCCCCCCTTTTTCTGCAATTTAAATTCCTGCTTTTATGTTTCAAATTCACTGAGAAAGAGTAAGTCCTTGAAATTCTAGGTTCTTACCCCTTGATCCCCAATAAAAGCAGAACCCTGGGTCCCCATGTCCTCTGTCTCTGTCTCTCTCCAACCTCACAGCGTGGCCCCAGGTATGCCATATATTAATAATTTTCAGTACTTGCAAACAATAAACTTTTTCAAAGTTTCTCTGATAGTTATTGCTGAGAGTAACTTGCAATCATAGTAAGAACCACAAGAGCCAGGCCAGACACGATATTGGCTGAGATTGGCCCCAGATAAAAATATATGCGTATGGCCGATTCATGTTGATGTATGGCAGAAGCCATCACAATATTATAAAGTAATTACCCTCTAATTAATATAAATAAATAAAAAATTTTAAATGTGTCTTCTTTCTTTCAAGCTTATAAATATGTTAACAAAATTCCTGGCTACTAAAAAGTAAAGATTACATGCTGGAGGGTCTGTTCACAAGCTGTTCCATCTTCTGTGAAGGAAAAAAAGAATCCAATCTCTTGGGTTAGTCCTAGAGGTAACATACTCAACACAGAATAACACACTGGAGTTGTTTTATATTTAGTTTTTATATTGACAGAGCCTCATTAAATAAGTTTGTATCCAGTATACTTCCTCAGAATAGAGTCTAGATAAATGAGGATTCCCAAGTGGTTTTACATGTGTTTATATCTGTCTGTGATATACAACTACAATCCAGTAGGAACAGATTTAAAATAAGTACATTTCATTTGGGCTCACATCACCCACAAGTTAGCTCAGCACAATTTAATGGAGAAGTACATTGCCTTTGCACTTAATGAGGCCACATTTGATAAGAGACTCTGGTGGGATCTGGAATCATAACAGTAATGAAATCCAAGGTTTGGATTCTTGGCTCATTAGGCAACAAGACTGGCTCTTCAATATACTAGTTTCGAAGAGAAAATAAAAGACCAACTTGTGGGATTTTTTTTCATTTTTCAAGATAGTAGATAATGAGTGGGCTTTTGTCTTTCAATTACTAAACAAGGAGTTCTACAACAGCTTTGACTTAAAATAATATTTTTCTGAGTCTGATATATGGTTATCTGGGGCTATTCCTATTATAAAAGTTTATGAATCTTAACTATCTTTTAACTATTATATTTACTGATGAGGAAACTGAGGCCCACAAATATAATGTGCTTGCCAGTGTCAAGAGCTGGTGAGTGTGAAAAGACAAGACCAAGAATAATGACAGTAATTATTAGTATTTACTGAGCACTTAATGAATCAAAATGTTAACTCATTCAACCCTCAAAACAGTCCCATTTAACACGTGATAAAATATAATGACACAACAGGACTCAGTGACTGGCTAACAGTCACACGCAGCAGACTGTACTAAAGAACTCCAACTCCAGAAGTCACGCTCTCAATCTTATACAGTACTGACTATGAACTGACCCGAAAGTTCTCATGTCAAAGGCCACATCACACATATACTATGCAGTCTGATTGCAGAACCATCAGAAAATATGAATACAGTCATCCCTCAGTATCTTCAGGGGATTGGTTCCAGGACCTCCAGTGAACAGCAAAATTGTAGGATACTCAAGTCCCTTATAAATGCCATGGTACACTTGGCCCTCCATCTGCTCTTGCAGTTGGTTGAATCCAGGGATGTGGAACCCGCAGGCAGTGAGGGCCAACTGTATCCCTCTCTCCCCAACAGCATTTATACAACCACCTAATAGCCTTCTTATAAGTTCACAAGTTAATTAGGTCAGAGCATTTTAATATCCAGAAAAAAATAACCTGATTTTTAGCAATTACCTTCTTCTGGATTCTTTTTAACAGAGAATGGACCTAACTGCAGATGGAAATTTTCTTGGAGAGAGATTATCACTGCACAATTAATTGCTCCCTGAACCCAAGGCCACGTTAAGCAATGTACCCCAGCAAGAATGGATTATACTAGAAGTATTGATGTTTGAGGCTTCTAGCAAAGTCCACATAGAGCAAATTTGCTTTTTAATATGAATTTCATTTTATTGTTATGTGACTTTAGAAATGTTGCTAAATTCCTCATCTAAAATGTTGGGAGAATAAGATTATACCTATTCTATTCACTCATCCATTTACTATGTATCAATTTTGTACAGTGGCCAGGTGTCTGTCACTATCTTAGGTATAGGCAAAAGTAAATTTATTGAAAAGCCAATGAAGCTTGAGTTTGAGGGCCCCTCTCTTGCCCCTTCAGTGAGGGACAACAATGTGTTTTCACCATCATATATCTTTCCAAAATTTGCAAAAGAAGATACTTTAACTACAGTTAAGACCACTGTCTCTCTCCCCTTGAATTTCCCCTCTCTTTTCCTTCCTCTCCTATGCACTGTGACTTCAGAATGATTGCATAGATTATCGGCATCCACCTACGGGAAATTGAGTTGTGAATAATTATATTTAGCTGGATTTTAATGGAATATATTTATGTGACTCACCATCACCTCCACGTAGACCTAAATTCTTGTGAACCATCTCAGTTTAGGAATGTTTCCAAGAGTTCACCTCCCTCCCAATGCACCTACTCATCTAGCATGATCACACAAAAGTCCAGGGCCAAGGTCATTTCACAATACGAAAATGCCCTGCAGCCTCTGACACCAGAATTATGTGGGTAAAGAAACACAAGGTTTGAAATGTATAGAACCAGATATTATTACTACTAACACCAACACTACTACTACTGTTATTAAAGTAAAAATGCCCCCAAAAGGATCTAATGCTTTAAGTTCTCATTAGCAGGCATTAGTTGGCAGTTCATTGAAACCTAGATAAGCTAATGGTAGGGGATGGAAGGAGCTTCCCTGGTAGCTCAGCTGGTAAAGAATCCACCTACAACGCAGGAGACCTGGTTTCAATTTCTGGGTCAGGAAGATACACTGGAGAAGGGATAGGCTACCCACTCCAGTATTCTTGGGCTTCCCTGGTGGCTCAGCTGGTAAAAATCTGCCTGCAATTCAGGAGACCTGGGTTCAAACCCTGGGTTGGGAAGATCCCCAGGAGAAGGGAACAGCTACCCACTCTATTATTCTGCCCTGGAGATGGAGGAAGGATGAGAGGATCACTAGGAAAAGTAGGCAAGCAAAAGATAAGGTATTTGTTCTGACTAAATTCTGGCTGCTGCTATCTAAGTTAGTAGGTTGAGAATTTTTAAAGAGTATCAGAATCACCTGGAATTTTTTGTTTGGCAGTGTTTAGTCCAAAGCTCTATTTCAGACCTAAGGAAATAAAATATTTAGTTGTGAGGTCAGGGAGAACACATTTTAAGAAATTCAGGTGATTTCAAAGGAGGTAGTCCATAGATCACACTTTGATCTAAAGAGATAAATTTCTAAGAAAGCTAATCCAATTAATTGAGCTGGAATATCCACAGTTACATGACCAGAGGCCTAATAACCACCAGTGACGAATACGCCCATCTGTTTTCATTAATGATCTGACTGGACCTAGTTTTCTCCACGTTTGCAATTTTCCTCCCAAACTCAATTGCCCTCTGGCATGAGTGGGAGAAACACACATTAATGTACTCAATTTTGTAAAGAAATAAAAAGCAACCTCAGGTATGTTCAAGTATTCTTTCCAAAGTTAATATGTTGATCTTCTTGGCACTTACAGTCATAATATATATGAAAAAGAAATTTCGGCATTCTACAACGATCCAAAAACAAGCTTACACGGTGTGTATAATCATTGATATTTTAATTAGCTTGTATCAAAAGATCCCTGACCTTTCGTTCCAATCTTTAGGGTAAATCAAAAGAGCAACAGCTTGTCTCCCTACACATAGTGAACAGTTAGCCTACACACACAAAAAGGTGACTTTTTTTGTTCATCAACATAATTAAACCCAGATACAGACTGTGTGTGTCAGACTTTGGCCAGGAGCTAACTTGTAGGAGAGCTTGACATAATCATGTTAAGGGCTGACAGTGCTTAGTTGCCAAGAACTAAATAAGAAAAATGATATCAGTAGTGTAGGTGTGTATTCTCTGCTGCATGTTAATAAGCTAATTGGAGTCTAAGCAGTTGATATTTATCATTTCCATATTTTAATTATGAAAATCATCAATATTATAATCATTGAGTACTATTTCCTTTGAATATTAAACCACTAATTGACCTAATTGAGCAGAATATTACTAGGAGCAAATACAGTATTTTGTTTTAGCCAGAGGAGAAGAAAATCATTTGGAGGCTAGTATTTTGTTTTAATTTCATTAGAACCATTGTGTACAAGGCTTCTATGTTTATATATCCTCTAAGTAAAATTCCATGTTCAAATCTAGAAGAGGACAGTTTTTCCTGATGAAGTTCACATTATTACTTGGGGCATTTCTCTAGTTTTATTTTCTTCTTTCTACTAAAAAAATTTATTCTGAGGAATATAAATAATTGAATTTTTACTGTAGATATGCAATATATGCATGTATAAGATCATCTAGCCTAACATCATTATTAATGGATAAATAAAAAATATCCCCAAATCAGAGAGTGTCCTTGTGACATAAGCAACACTAGAACTCAACCTTCCACTCCCCACTTAATGTTTCTATTTCACAAGCTACTCTATGGGATAAAGTTCTCCTTAAAGAATACTTCTCTCCCTTTATTTCTGACTTATACTAAAGAGATGTATTCTCTTTGATAATATGTTGCTCATCCATTAAACTTCAGTTCGTAATTCCTATCCTGTGAGAGCAGAAAGTGCTGTTTCCTTCAGCACAGCAGCAAAGATAAGCATATATCCATTAAGACATGCTACTGTTAATGTCAAGCTTGACTAAAGTGGTCAAATAGGCTTTCCTGAGCTTCTACATTCAAGGAAAGGGATGTGGGGGGCAGAGGGAGAGGATGGAGAAAAAGACTCATTGCATATGATAAAATGTTATATATATTTACATTTTCCGAAGGGTATATCTGCATAGTTTTTCTTGACTTTTGAAAAATCCACAAGATAAATGTTTCACGTCTAGAATCTATATACATTGGATTACAGATGATGAAAAGCATTATCATAACATAATGCTCCACTTAAAGAAATAATAGGCATAGTAGACTTAAGAATAAAATAAAAAGAAACATAACAAAAATTCATGTAAATAAAAAAGCCATAGAAATCCATCTAAATCACAAGATCATATGGCTTAGTAATTCTACTTTATAACATTGCACTGCACTCAACTTCTCTAGCCTTCAGTTTACAGCCTATGTGTATGGTACCTCCACATAGAGATAGCTTCAAATGCTGAGCATCCTCCAGTGAAAATCTCTGTCTAGTAAGGATCTTGAAAGACCCTTTATGAATCTTTCCAAGAATTTAAGAATCCAATGATCCAAGCATTTATGTGCTTGTCTGTTTAAAGCAAAGGTTTTCAACTGGGAGTGGTTTTGTTTCCTAGGGGACATTTGGCACTGTCTAGAGACATTTTTTATTGGCACTGGGGTAAAGGGTGCTATTGGCAACCAATTATTAGAGGCCAGGGATTCTGCTAAAATTTCTACCACATGGGACAGAACCACAAAAAATGAATTATCTGACCCAAAATAATCCTGACCAAACAAGCTAAAGTAATAGCTGCTGTGAGTTCTTTCAAATGTTTAAATCTTATCACTTGTGTCACTACCTAGGTTTACTGGGAAGATTTCTTAGTAAGAGGCAACACGGGCAACAGCAAGAACACAAGGTTTGGGAGGTTGGAGACTTGAATTCTGTACATGCAACTCTCACTAATTAGCTGCGTGAACTTGGGCAAGTCACTTAACCTCTCATGCCCTCAACTATTTCATTGAAAACTAAGAGAATCAAGTTAATTCCAGAAATTCCTTCTAGCACTAAAATTCTATTATTCAAATGAGAAGCCAAATCACAAGTTTGGGGAAAAAAAATTTAATTAGATACCTGACTATCAGATCAGATCAGATCAGTCGCTCAGTCGTGTCCGACTCTTTGCGACCCCATGAATTGCAGCACGCCAGGCCTCCTGACTATACAATCATTAAAAACAAAAATATCTAAAAAGTACATACATTAAACATATGTGTAACTGCACTGCTTCAATTAATTTGTGAGCATTTATTGAGAATCCATTATATGCTTAGCACTCAACTTGTTGATATAAAGATATAAAAGAAGGACTATAAACTATGAGTAAACTACACTGAATTATTGAAATCCATTAAAGATATGGGGCTTTTGCTTAAAATTAATATGCAGACATCACATCAGGATATTCCAGGATCTTTGGTAAAATACAAATTCCTGATCCCTTAGTCCTCATGGGTTGGGGTTTCCAAAGACTGGGAAAAAACCTGCATTATTACCACCACTTTCAAGGGAATATGTATCCTCACTTGGTTAAAACCACTCATTATGGTTTAAAACCCACAGAATAACGAATAAGAGAATCTGCATTATATTATACTTCTTTAGTCTTGGTTATATATGAACTTCTATAGGAACATTAAATGTTCCTATTAAGTGTACCAGAGAAAGGAACATTAACAGCAGGTCAGAATATTTGAAGTGAAGTCCCTAGCTCATAAGATGAAAGTATAAATAGATGGGGTTTGGAAAGAGCCAAGAAAGATATTCATGTGGAGATTCAACATGAGCAAAGGCCCAGCTGTGGGAGTGGATGAGATGTACTCGGGGGTCAATGAAGAGTCTCATGACAGCAGTACTTGTATTGAACAGAAATATTAGATAAAGTAAGTTAGTTGTATACATGTATGGTAGAATCAACTTGAAAATGTCTATCTCCCCAAAGGAAAACCATCCTGGAAAAAAAAATTAATTCAAAGATGTTTAAATCCTATTTACATGTTGTCTGATTAAAATGTGTTTCACTGATTTTTAGGCCACATATGCAATTCAAGAAGAAAACAAAATTACTCCATACATTAAAACTTCTAGATCTCAAAGTCTCCTAATTCATTTTATTTCTTGAAAGCATTGTGCTTATTTGCCAAATAAGTCTTATTTCCCTCTAATATCCATATTATTTTGCCAGTGTAAACTCAAACATAAAATGACATTCCTACACTGGCCATTTACATACACTTTAACATGATTTTTTTTTCTCTTGGGAGGTGGGAGCTAAGAGGTTCCCCACCCTCCAAAAGAAAATCCAAGGATATTCCACTTAAATTGTTGTATAATATAAATAATTTCATTTGCTAATTTGTTAAATGGACTACTTTATTGATTTTTAATTTAATTTCATTATGATTATTTTCGTGACCTGAATCCTTTCAATTTACTGAAACAGTTTTATGGCTTGGAATATAACGTCCAGTGTCTTCAAACTTGTTTCACACATTTTGTCCATCTTTGATTGTTCTCAGTAGAAGTACAAATTCAACCCCCATTACTTCATTTTCAATGGAAACAGAAGACCAGTTCAAGCAGATTATTTAAATATATTACCATGCTTAAAAATTACTTGACTCAATGCCATTAATATTATTTTTAAACCTTATATGGGAATATCAGCTCTTACTGTAATTATGGAAATAATTGTTGTTGTTTAGTCCCCAAGTCATGTTTGACTCTTCTGCAATCCCATGGACTGTAGCCTTCCAGGCTCCTCTGTCCATAGGATTTCCAGGCAAGGATACTGGAGTAGGTTGCCATTTTATCCTCCAGGGAATCTTCCCAATCCAGGGATGGAACCTGAGTCTCCTGCATTGGAGGGCAGAATATTTACCACTGAGCCATCAGGGAAGCCCATGGAAATAGTAAATTAAGTTTATAATGTAGTTTTCAGTAAGGTCTTAGTGGAATATTTTTAATACCATTTTCCTCACATTTTGATAAGAACCACTATCTGAGTTCCCCGTGGCATTGGAGGTATAGCTTGACCATCCAAGGTGGGAAATGAGTTATCTTTTTAAATTACCTCCCATGTGATTCTATGAGTCTGTGACATCATTCACCTTCGTTCCCAAATAAGAATTACCGGTAACCTAGATACTGTCATACTGAATGAAGTAAATCAGAGAAAGACAAATATCATATGATATCATTTATATGTGGATCTAAAACAAAAATGGTACAAATAAACTTATTTACAAAGTAGAAGTAGAGTCACAGATGTAGAAAACAAACTTAAGGTTACCAATGGGGAAAGGGGGCACCAAACACTGGGAGATTGGGATTGGCATGTACATACTACTGTATATATAATAAATAACTCATAAGGACCTGTGGTATAGCACAGGAAACTTTATATAACACTCTGTAATGAACGGTATGGAAAAAGAATCTAAGAAAGAATGGAGATATATATACACACAAATATATATATACACCTATATACAAACACACAACTGATTTACTTTGCTGTAAGCCTGAAACTGACACAATATTGTAAGTCAACTATAAACTCCAATAAATTTTTTAAAATAAAATTAAGTTAAAAAAGAAATAAAATGAGGGAGTGGGAGTAGATGCTCTTTGCTCTGAGTTCACTTCCAAAAAAATGTTATATATTCCATACTGGGTTCTAAGAGTCACCAAAGAAGAAAAGACTGAGTTCCTATACTTCATGAGGTAAAAGTACAGTAAAAAAAATAACAAGTTCTATTATCACATTTACTTATAAAAAATGCTTGTGACCTGCATTTGTTTCAAGGCATATATTTTATAATATTATTAACACAAGTCTACTGATGATATAATCAATACAAACTTTACTTCAAACACTAATAACACCTTGTGAAATGAAGTGAAAGTTGCTCAGTTGTGTCCGATTCTTTGCAACCCCATGGACTGTCCATGGAATTCTCCAGGCCAGAATACTGGAGTGGGTAGCCTAAATAACACTTTAAGTATATCTAAATTTCACGAAAAATTCTATTGCCCAATACTGCATTTTATAGGCATGCTTCTACATCATCTGGGGGAACTGTAGTCCCGAAAACACAGTGAGAGCCCAGACAGCATTTTTTTTTTCACTGCAGCACTATTCACAGTAGCCAGGACATGAAAGCAACCTAAATGTCCATCAACAGAGGAATGGATAAAGATGATGTGGTACATATGTACAGTAGACTGTAACTGAGTCATAAAGAGGAACCGAACTCTGTCGTTTGCAGAGATGTGGATAGACCTAGAGACTATCATACAGAGTGAAGTAAGTCAGAAAGAGAAAAACAAATATCATATACTAACACATATGTGGAATCTAGAAAAATGGTAGAGATGATCTTATCTTCAGAGCAGAAATAGAGACACAGATGTAAAGAACAAACATTTGGATACCAAAGGGGTTAAGAGGGGTAGCTGGGGTGAACTGGAGATTTGGATTGATACATATATATAGATAGATAGATAGATAGATAGATAGATATAGATATAGATATTAAAATATATATTTTAATATATATTTTATATACACTAAAATATATGAAATAGATAACTAATGAGCCCCTACTGTATAACACAGGGAACTCTACTCTGCGGTGACCTAAATGGAAAGAAAATTCAAAAAAGAAGGGATATATGCATACATATGGCTGACTCACTTTGCTGTAGCAGAAACTGACAGAGCAGTGTAAAGCAGCTATGCTCCAATAAAAAAAGCTTTATACATATTTCACAGATAACTCATATTTATCTCATTTAGGAAAGATACAGAAAGTCAAGACAGGTGTAGATCATCTTTTTTATACTTTTCTATCAATCATCATTTTAATTCAAACGATATATAAGGCACACAAGGAAACACAGTAGCCTCCTTCCCACCACTTCCCAATCCCTAGTCCTATTCCCCAGCAGGAACCACTTTCAACACTTTGGCTTTTTTTCCTTATAATTGCCTTAATGTTTCTAACTATAAATATTGCTTTTTTATTTATTCTGCTTGCTGCTGCTAAGTCACTTCAGTCATGTCCGACTCTGTGCGACCCCATAGATGGCAGCCCATCAGGCTCCCCCGTCCCTGGGATTCTCCAGGCAAGAACACTGGAGTGGGTTGCCATTTCCTTCTCCAATGCATGAAAGTGAAAAGTGAAAGTGAAGTTGCTCAGTCGTGTCCGACTCTTAGTGACCCCATGGACCACAGCCTACCAGGCTCCTCCGTCCATGGGATTTTCCAGGCAAGAGTACTGGAGTGGGGTGCCATTATTAAGCTTGCTGCTGCTGCTGTTAAGTCACTTCAGTCGTGTCCGACTCTGTGCGACCCTAGAGATGGCAGCCCACCAGGCTCCCCTGTTCCTGGGATTCTCCAGGCAAGAACACTGGAGTGGGTTGCCATTTCCTTCTCCAACGCATGGAAGTGAAAAGTGAAAGGGAAGTCGCTCAGTTGTGTCTGACTCATAGCGACCCCATGGACTGCAGCCTACCAGGCTCCTCCATCCATGGGATTTTCCAGGCAAGAGTACTGGAGTGGGTTGCCATTGCCTTCTCCAATGCATGAAAGTGAAAAGTGAAAGTGAAGTTGCTCAGTCGTGTCCGACTCTTAGCGACCCCATGGACCACAGCCTACCAGGCTCCTCCATCCATGGGATTTTCCAGGCAAGAGTACTGGAGTGGGTTGCCACTGAGTTCTCCGATTATTAAGCTTAGACACTATTATTTGATTTTTTGGCTTTTTAGATGAGAATTTAGCTCTTTTTCCACACTACCTTCATTCTTTTTTTTCCATTTACCCATCTTTTCAGTAGAACTAAGTTATTATTGGGGGCTACATGGAAAATCAGAGTTCAAAAAACTCTATGTGTAATATTGATGATCAAGCCAAATGATGTACAATGATGACATCTCCCTTACTATCTACATTTTCTTGAAGATTCTTGTCTCATTTATTTAGATTTACATGAACAATAGCTAACATTTTCTAAATGTTGTTAAGGACCTTTCAAACACCAATAATATTTTTTATGTTCAAACATGTTGGTTAACCAAACAATTTTCTTTCTTTCCTAGAGACCTCCCTCCCGTGGCCCTCCACCCTTCTGTTCAAGTCATACTGATTGCTGCCCAGACTTAAAGCATTATTGTCATCTTCTAACATTCCAACCTGGCGGGCTTCCCTGGTGGCTCAGATGGTAGAGAATGCACCTGCAGTGCAGGAGACCTGGGTTTGATCCCTGGGTCAGGAAGATCCCCTGGAGAAGGAAATGGCTACCCACTTCAGTATTCTTGCCTGGGGAAATCCCATGGATAGAAGAGCCTGGCAGGCCACAGTTCATGGGATTGCAAAGAGTCGGACACAGTTGAGTGACTTCACTCTCCCTTTGGGCTTCCATGGTGGCTCAGCTGGTAAGGAATCAGTCTGATTCTGATATCTTTGTCTGCCAGATTGCAAGGTCAGACTTTCCTTCAAAAAGTACACGTAGGACTTCCCTGAGGGTCCAGTGGTTGAGAATCTACCTACCAATGCAGGGGACACAGGTCCTACCCCTGGTCTGGGAAGATTTCCACATACCATGGGATAGCTAAGCCCATGTACCGCAACTACTGAGCCCATGCCCTAAAGCCCGTGCTCCACAAGAGAAGCCACCACAACGGAGATTAGCTCCTCCCTGCTCAGCAGGGAGCACATAGCAATGAAGACCCAAAGCAGCCAAAAATAAATAGCTAAATTAAAAGTAATCAATTTTAATAAAAGAATCTGTAAATGGATGGAAACAATTTTTTTAAACTATATATAATAACTTCTAGGGCTTCCCTGGTGGCTCAGACAGTAAAGAGTCTGCCTAAAGAGTGGGAGACCCAGGTTCGAACTCTGGGTCAGGAAGATCCCCTGGAGAAGGAAATGGCAACCCACTCCAGTATTCTTGCCTGGAGAATCCCATGGATAGAGGAGCCTGGCAGGCTACAGTTCATGGGGTCACAAAGAGTCGGACACAGTTGAGTGACTTCACTCTCCCTTTGGGCTTCCCTGGTGGCTCAGCTGGGAAAGAATCCGTCTACAATGTGGGAGACCTGGGTTCGATCCCTGAGTTGGGAAGATCCCCTGGAGAAGGAACCAGCTACCCACTCCAGTATTCTAGCCTAGAGAATTCCATGGACTATACAGCTCATGGGGTCGTAAAGAGTCAGACATGACTGAGCGACTTTCACTAATAACTCTAGGTAGGCAATAAGGAGAATTTTCTGCATTTAGCAAGTGTGGTGGAAGGAAGATAATTAGTCAAGTATGGTCTATTGACTTTATTCATGCCATGGACATGGTCAAATACCAGATTACATTACATCATTTATCCTCACTACATCTCTTTGAGATACAAATGAGGAGACTGAGATTCAGGAACATTTGATACTTATCCAATGTCACACAGGGAAAAAGTACCAGAACTTGGTTTCAAATCCAGGTTTTACTTCACCCCTAAGGTATGTCATAGCCATTTTAGAGTACTGTCTCCACAGTGTACCAACATATTCAGCTCTGGTTGCTGAAGAAGACAGGAAGGACCTAGAAGAGAAATTGAAGGCTTCTGCCTCATAAGGAAACAATTTAGCCCCAGGTCTTCCACCAGCTGATTGGATATCCTTAGGCAAATAAGATGACACCCAACAACAATAATCATTGTGAGAGCCAACATGTATTAACATTTCTTTCTAGCTAGGCACTGTTGCACGTTTTATCTCATTTTAGTCCCAGGAGAATTTTTTGATGTCAGTATTATCACTGTTATTACTATTGCCATTATTATCATTTTAAGTCTCATTTTATAAGTGAGGAAGCATACCTCAGGATTCTACTTCCCTCACCCTTCACATGAGTGAGATTAATTGATTACCTCTAAATTGTCTCTTACCATAAATACCTTCCCTTGAAACAGTTAGAAGGTAAACCTACAAGTACACATTGGATTTGCACACTTTGGAGAGAAAAATACTAATCACAGAATTTTAGAACTCAGAGAAACTTTACTAATCACCTCTAACTGCCTCACTTTTCAGTTGAAGAAACTGAGGCTCAAAAAATATTCATTAGAACTTTGAAAGTCACACAGCCGGTGAAGACTAGTACCGAAACGTGATGGTTCCCAGGTTAGTACTGCTTCTTACATTGAAGAAGGCAGGGAGATGGCACTGAGAAAAAGGAAAGAAGAGAGGGAGGGAAGGAGGGAAGCAAAGAGAAGGGAAGGAAGAGAGAAGGGAAGGGAAGGGAAAGGAAGGGCGGGGGAAACAGTGTGGAAGTCCCTACCACCATCTGGTCATCATTCAACTAATTAAGAGGCCCAGAAATACAAGCCGTACAAAAGTGAGCACCAAAGCAGTCCATCCTTAGGAGTTTACAATTAAAACAACAGATTAATTTTAAGCATGATAATAAAGGTAATCATTTGCAAACTTAATCCAAAAACGAGAGTTGGATATATAAGTTGGCATCTAGAATTTTTCGAATTCATAACGGAACCCTCAGTTTCACTCATCCACCATCTAAGAGTCATCATCTCAGTAAAAGGCAGCACCATTCGGTCAGTTGAATACTGAAAGTGAAGTCGCTCAGTCGTGTCCAGCTCTTTGTGACCCCACAGACTGCAGCCCGCCAGGCTCCTCCGTCCATGGGATTCTCCAGGCAAGAGTACTGGAGTGAGTTGCCATTCCCTTCTCCGGGGGATCTTCCCGAACCAGGGATCAAACCCAGATCTCCCACATTACAGGCAAAGTCTTTACCATGTGAGCCACCAGGGAAGGTGATTCAGTCAGTTACTCATGGCAAAAATCATCAGGTACTTTTAGCTCCTTTACATCCTGTATCCCAATCCACAATATAAATCCTCTAGATCCTATTTCCAAGATGCATCTCAAACATACCCACTTCTCTTCTTGTCCATTTCCACAACTGTAGTCTAAGCCACCCTATTGTCTTGCCCAGGCTATTAATACAGCTTTTCTTCTTTCACTCTGGTCCAGAACAATACATTTCCTATGTAGCAAGCAGGACGTCTTCAAAACAGGTGAACCAGATGATGTCACTCCCTTTCTTAAGCCTACCAGTAGTTATAATAGCCTCCTTTCCATAGCTGAGCTTATTATGTACTTTCACAGGTAAACCCAAGGAGGTACAACATCCCTAAACTAGCATCCCTAAAGTGCAACCTACAACAAAAAAGAGCCATTCGTGACTTCAGTAACAGAATATGCTATACAACATGGTTTTTTAGAAGAGCAGACAAAAGTAGCAGAAAAGTGCATTGTTCATTAAATCTTCATAGTACAAAGACAGAAATATCCTAAAATCATTTTCTTATCATCCCAGAATCCACTTACTATCACCTATCTTTGCTGCTGTGACCCATCTTTATTAGACAATTATAGGTGAACTTCAAACACTGTATGTGTTTAAACATGGGAGTCCAGTCCTCCAAATAGAAGACAGGCTGTTATTTTCTTACCCTAAATCTCCACATTTATAGGAATAGAAGGAAGAAAATGCAAATGTGAACAGAGATGCCTGGTCTTAGCACTCTGGTAATTCAATCAAGTGGGACAGGCTGGTATGAAACACGTAATTACAAGTGTAATTGCAAAAGTGGAAGGATGAAGTATTTAGGGAGGATTGAAAAGACAATGCTTGTCTGAAAAAGGGATCATCTGAGTTTTCTGTGTGCTGTGCCTTAGTCAATCTCAGACACCAACAGAGTCAGTGCATATTCTCATCAGGCCCGTATGATAGGAATTTCACTGATTTTAATCTCTTTTTCTGTTAAAAAGTAGAGAGGGAGGAGGGCAGAGAAAGCAGGAAAAGGCCCATCATCATAGGCTTAAACTGGAAAATCCTTCCAGTGAATTTTTCCAAAAATCCCAAGTGAAGCATGAGATTCTACCATGCATCTCTAAGCTTGTCCTTGCCGTTCACATGGCCTGCCTTTTTGGCACAAACCTGAAGGTGACAAACATTTAAACCATATTGAAAACCGCATCACAACTGCCATAAAAATGCACGATTTGAGCCAGATAATCTTTGCTGTGCCTCTGTCTGTCTACATCTTAACTTCAGCTGGGCATAAACAATGTCAAAGAATCTGGATAAAAAGAAAAACAGCAGTCAATGAGCCAAAATTTTTGGAATACTGCGCTTCACAGTTATTGACTTGAGCATTTCTGGATATTAACGTTGATGCAGACAAGGCCGACTGGGCGCTGCACTGTTTTTTCTTTTTGTTTGTTTGCTTTTACTTTTCATGCAGATGTTCTTATGCTCTGAGAACAATTATCAAGAAAGACAAAAACACAGAGTATCAGTAAGCTCCAACTTAGTAAAGTATACTGCCCCACCACTGTCATTTTCACCCGACCAGTAAATTTGGCAAATGACTTAACCACGCCTTAGTATTTTCATCAACCTGGGGTGAAAATGCCCAGCTGATACACAGCTGTGACAGAAACAGAGAGATAAAATAGATCTGAGAACACATCAAATATTTGAGAGTATTCTAATTTATAAATGCAAAGTACCATCATTGTATGATATCTCTTCTTTGGCTTACACACTATAATAGGCTTTTTCTCTCCGCATTCTCAAGCGCTCACAATAACATCTTCCCTCATTTCAGAAACTCTGCTTTTATACAAAAGATTATGAAAGACCTTAGTTCCAGAACCTTCTTTCCCATTAGCTACCAAGCAACTCCTATTATAAGTAGCTTAACGCATCAATGTGGTTGGAAGATTATTATTGGTGTGGAGAATTGTTCCATATAGTCTACAATTTCTTCATACCCAAAGGTTTCCAACCTACTAGTAAATGGATTGCACTGCGCTATCAAAGAGGAAAAAAAAAAAAATTAGCAACCACTTTATTAGAAAACGGGATGTTTCTGATGGCTCTTTTATGGCCCTGAAAGGTACTAGAGCCTTTTTCATCACACTTCCTTTTGCAGTGTGGTATTTTCATAATTTTTCTCTCTGAAGCATCAGTGTCTGTGCAGAATCCAGTATGACCTCTAACTATTTCAAGTGGTGACTAAATAAACACAGGAACAGTAAAGAAATTCCATCTATAAAGTGATAGCCTGATCTATAAAATAACACCCATATTGATTTTTGTGTGTTTCCAATGACTTGACTGATGTTGTTTTTCATTTAAATTAATAAGTTTTGGCATTGCAGAAACACAACATGTTGTTAACATTTGCACAAAACTGGAAATGAATTTTCTTGCTTATTTGTTTATTCTGGGGCTTAGTCCTCTGGTTACCCTAGGTTAATTTTCAAGGTCAGTGAACTGAGGCATAACTCTATCAGAGCTCACACAGTTTTAAAATATTCTCTCTCTCACCAGTCCCTCCTTCCTCCCCTTGGCACTAACATATTGATCAGCTTTTCTCTGCGTCCTACGGAGGTGACCAGGATGCGTGCCTAAGAGTGAGCAGTAGCCTGAAGAAATACAAGAAAAATGTTGTGAAGATGTACTTGCAATTAATTTGCTTTCTTTTGAAGAAAGGGATTTTTTTCTGATTACAAAGTAATATAAGTTCAATGTGGTACAAAATTCAGAAGAGGTAGAAAGTCTAAAAAATGTAATTACCTACAATGCCACTAGCCTAAGCTAGCCATAAAGAACATGAAATTTTCAGTTTAGTTTTTGAATGTTTCCTTTCTGATTTCTTTTGATGTACATATACTTCTCTGAGCCAAAATAAAAAGTTATGTTGATTTTTCAGATTTGTCAACTAACGTTGCTTTTATACATATATTTGGGGGGAAGGGTGGGGAATAGCAGAATATTTGAAGTTCCTAAATTCTGAGGTAGGTTCTTATTTCAGAATGTATGTTCAGTTCCCCTTCACCAATAAATGTGGGTTTCCCACATGGTGGTAAAGAATCCTCCTGCCAATGCAGGAGACACAAGAGACCTGAGTTCAATCCCTGGGTCAGGAAGAGTCCCTGGAGTAGGAAACGGCAAGCCGCTCCAGCATTCTTGCCTGAAAAGTCCCACGGACAGAGGAGCCTGGCGGCCTCCAGCCCATAAGGTAGCAGAGAGTCAGACATGACTGAGCACAACAAGCATAACAATGTCCAGAGTTCCCCCTCAGCATCGAATGTACTGGTGCCAGAACACAGAGGAAAACAACAGACTAACCAGTGTGGGGCTGATAAGGACCAAATGTAAAGCTAGAAGAAGGAAGATAGACGGGCTCAAGGAGAAAAGAAGAGCAGACAAAGTATGTGGAGTCTGACATCACACAAACCTGGATTCCTGTCTTTGCTTATAGCTGTGTGACTTGCACACAGGTTACTTGATTTCTCTGCACCTCAGTTTGCTCAGCTGTCTAAAACAGGCATAAAACAGTACCTATCTGAGATTTAAAACAGTGAATCCATGTAAAGCACTTAGAACAGTGTGCCTCAGAGAGTAAGCAGTCAGTACATCTTAGCTTCTGGCAGCAGTAATAGTACAATATTTATCAGACTCTGAGCTAAATGTTTTACATACATTGCCTCATTTACTCCTACACTATCCTAGAAAGTAGGATTAAATGATAATGTATCCAGAGCACTTTATCATCCAAAAGCTTGAATTACAAATGAGAAAATTGAGGTTTAGGAAAAGATTCATTATCTTGCCCAAGGCCATAGAGTTTGTAAGTGATGAAGCCTGGATTTTTACCCAGGGCTTGTGGTTGGAAATGACACTACTTTTCCGAGTATGGCATCGGGACCACCATCAGTATAATGAGAATACCTGTAATGAGGCCCAAGAACCTACAGGTTTAACAAGTTCCCCAGGTGAGTTTTAGGCCCCAGATTCTGGATTAGAAATTGTTAAATATTATTCAGAGCCCTGCAGAGAGCAGGCCCTCAGAAAATATCAAAGGATAATCTTGCAGCAGATGAGATAATGCTCCAAAAGGAGAACAACCATGTACAACGTAGGAGCAGGGCTACAACAAACATCTGCCTTTAGTCCTGCTTAAAGGTGTCTGATTGATTTTTATCTTGGGCTTCGCAGGTGACCTGAGTGGTAAATAATCCACCTTCCAAACAAGAGACCCGGGTTCGATCCCTGGGTCAGGAAGATCCCCTGGAATAGGAAATGGCAATCTGCTCCAATATTCTTGCCTGGACAATTCCATAAACAGAGGAGCCTGGCAGGCTACACTCCATGGGGTTACAAAGAGTCAGATGCTACTGAGCATGATTTTTATCTTACATGATTTTTTATATGATTTTTATCTTTCACTTGATGAACTGATACAAATATTTAATTATATCATGTGTTGTCCCATCAATACTGCTTTGCAGCTATTTTACATTCAGCCTGGGTGCCAGATTGAATTAAATGGGTTTTTTTTTAAGTCTATAAAGCTGGAAAATATCTTTCCCTGGTTGGTATTTTTTACATACTGGTTACTAAGAGTCTGTAAGCTAAGGAAGGTAGTAAAGTTCATTTGCTAGTGAGGAAGCCAATTGGACTTTTATGGCTATTAATTTTTTATGGAGCACAGAGCAGAATTACTGGTGTTGCTCCTGATTTAGAGCTGTCAGGCCTGGGGGCACCTCCATCTAGGAAGCAGTGCTCTTGACCATCCTTAAAGGCACACATGATCACAGACTAACAGCTTCCAGGTCCTGCTCATAAGATCCATCTATACACAGTGATACCTCCAATAAGTCACCAAGAAATTGTATTGCTATTGCTTTAAAACTAGATGTGATACAGTTTTGACTTTTTGTAGGGGCTGTGCCATACAGCATGCAGGATCTTAGTTCCCTGACCAGGCATGGAACCTGTGCCCTCTGCAGTGGAAGTGCAGTCTTAAACACTGCACCCCTAGGGAAGTCCCACTGTAGGCTTTAAGTAATGGTGGGTAGGGTAAAAAGGGCTTGATCATTTAAGAAAAGTTGTTATCACAGATGAAGCATGCACAAGAGATATTAATTCATATCTGTGTGTGTGTGCTTATGATGTGCATGTATCATTCTACAAATGCCATTTGTAGTAGTGAGAAAAGTCAAAAACAGGCAAAAGGGCCCACTTTCATAGGTCTCACATTCAAAAGGGAGGAGGGAAAAGAGTTAGATAATATTAATTAATACAAATAAACTTGCCAGGTGGCAAGATGGAGAGGAAGGCCAGATAAAGGGTAAAGAGTAATTAGAGGGAATTCTAGTTTAGTTGGGCTTCCCCAGTGGCTCAGCAGTAAAAAAAAAAAAAAAAAAAAACCCACCTACAATGCAGGAGACATGGGTTTGATCCCTGGGTTAAAAAAAAAAAAAAAAAACCCACCTACAATGCAGGAGACATGGGTTTGATCCCTGGGTCAGGAAGACCCCGTAAAGGAAGAAATGGCAACCCACTCCAGTATTCTTGCTGGGAAAATCCCATGACCAGAGAAGCCTGGTGAGTGGGGTCGCAAAGAATTCAACACGACTGAGCACACACACACACACACACAAACACACTAGTTTAGATAGGGTTGCGAGGGGAGGTATCGCTAATGTAGGTAACACACTAGAAATCATACCACCCGCCTCACTTAGGTAGGAAGAGATGTTTCAGGTGTGGGAATTTCTTTTACAACATTGCTGTATGTGTGAAACTTGCTTCATTCAACAAACAGAGTATACTTAACTCTGATGTGGTACTTCACACATTGACTTATTTTGAACTTCACAACACCCTTTTGTTGTTGCTGTTCATTCATTCAATAACTATGTTTTCTTTACTATTTCAAATTTCCAGGTACTGTACCAGGATTGAAAAAATAATAGCCCTTCGTCATGGAGCACTTACTGGCTGTACAGCACTGTGCAGAGCTCTTCACACAGCCTCACTGACTGGCACAGTCAGATACTATCCCCACATCTCCAATAGGGGTGAGACCCCGAAGGGTTACTGAGGCCCAGGTTCATATCTCTAAGTGCCAGAGCTCAGACTAAAACCAAGTTTGCTGATCTCCACTCTAGTTTTCCTACAACTAAAATACAAAAACTTTAGGTTAAAATTTTTGCCTGCTTTTAAGGCAAATGAGATAACGTACCTCCCAGAATAAACACACCTCATTGCTAAATGAACTTCAAAAAGCTATAGAGCTTTTATCCCCTCCTTCAGACAAGTAAATTAGCATTAAACCTCATTTGTAGATGAAGACTTCACCAAAAGAATTCAATCAGTCCAAGAAACAGGCTAGGAACTTTACGATACAAACCAGATGTCAGAATGATTGGTCTCTAATCAGAGCTGGTCAGCAGGGTGAAGAAGTGGGCAAGTCAGCACCGCAGCCTTCCCTCTCACCACACCCAGCAAGCCCATCTCCCTCGTTGAATCACTTCATTTCTCATTCTTCTGCAGCTCCAGCCCCAGCCAGCCAGTCTCCACTGTTGCCAGCAGAATCTCTACAACAACCCTCTCTTCTGTCCATTCCCCTCAGAGTAATCCTCCTGGAGCATGTGCTGGTCACCAGAATGGTTGGCCAACTCTTACAGATGAACATCAAAGGTTTTAGGAATCCTTTCTCTCTCAGCAGCCTAATTCACAAGATCTTAAAGGAAGAAAGAACCACAGAGATCATCCTACACCAACCTGCATCCTTTACAAAGGCGACCCAGAAGACTTCAGGACTTTATGGCTAGTTAGTCCTAAAGCCCACTTGAATGCAGAGTCATTTATTCTTTGTACTCTATCACTTTGCTTTGTAGGTCTTAATATTGTAAAAGTACAAATTTTCTAATACTAGTATTTGGGGATGCTCACTACACTTGATAGAAGAGATCTGAAGGGGAGTTTGACTTTTTGACATTTCTCAACTAACATCTCTTGGCCAGCCAGCTTACTCCACCCATCCATGGGGTAAGTTAATTTCTAACAAGCTTTTCATGATGACTAGTTTTCTCTATGTCTTATTGAACGATGGACCCACAGGAAATTTCCTGGACTTCTTCCATCATTTGTAGGGTGACTCTGATAAAGAATGAGCTAAAAGAAATCAAGACTGTTTTCCTCTACATAATCATATCCTTTTCATAAATAACCAGTGATTATTTCAAAGTACTCTAATATCAACAACTTACTTTTCATGTTATCTTCATTTTTAAAGGGACAAAACTGTGATACAAAGAAGGAATCGTCACACAGCTAGTGAGTAGACAAGAGAGAAGAGAAACTAAATTCAAAATATTTTCAGCTGAATATGAATTACTCTGAACCAGGAAAAGGAGGAAGCAAAATGAAAATCTGCAGACATTTATTGACCACTGACAACATGCCAGGATATTCCCTAGCTCATTTATATTCACAACCTATTATAGGGTAGGTATTACTATTATCTTCATTATACACCTGAAAAAAATTCAGGCTTAGCAGAATAAAGTAAAATTTAACCAAAAAGGGGATGGGGGAAAAAATTTGACCAAAGGAGTAAATTAATAAATGGCAAGGCCAAGGCTTGAACAGCATAGACTGTCTGACCTTTCTCCACTTTACTAGTACTAGCTGTGAAGCCTATTCTTGCCAGCATGAAAAATGAGCCACAGCAAGTGTAGACCCCCATCATAACTCCGAACTAGCCGCCTTATCTCCAGTATTCTTTCTAAAATACAATCATACTTTTGTTGTTCAGTAGCCATGTCGTGTCCAACTCTTTGCAACTGCATGGATTGCAGCACCCAGGCTTCCCTGTCCTTCCCTATCTCCCAGAGTTTGCTTAAACTCATACTAATGATTATAAAAATACTAAAAATGCCAATCATATCTCCCTTTTCCTTCCCACATATACCATGCCCACACCTTTCTTGTGCTAAATCCCCTGCTTTGAATCTCCTCCTCCTTCCCTCTGGAGGCAGAATTTTGGCTCTCCAGTGCCACACTCATGAACATGTTTCTTTATGTTGCCAAAGGGATGTTGCATATATAAATAATGCTACTAATAAGTGACCTTAAAATAGGGAGGAGATACAAATTATTTGGGTGAGTCTAGTGTGATTATATCAACTCTTAGAAGCAGAACTTTATCTTGACTAAGGGCGGAAATCAGAGATTTGAAACATGAGACGTTTCAATACACCATTCAACATCTGATGATGAAGCAGCCACCTGTCAAAGACAGACGGACCAGTCCTACCACTGCAAGGAGCTGAATTCTGCCAACAACCGGTGAACACGGAAGAGAACCTTGAATTCCGGGCAAGAACTACAGCCCTAGCTGATACCTTGATTTTAGCATGGTGAGACCCCAACCAAAGAATCCAGCCACACCCTGCTGAACTTCTGACCTACAGAAACTGTAAGATAATAAATGGGTGTGGTTGAAACTGCTAATTTTGTGGTGATTTGTTACAGCAACAACTGGAAACTAATACACTGCCTTCCGTCTAATAAGCTTCAACTCCTCCTTCAAGGTCCACCTGGGATAGGACAAGCAGGCATCTCAACTTTAAACTAGAACTTCAAACATTAAACAAGTATGTGCAATTTCTCTGACATCTCTCCTTACAGCACTAAGCCACTCCCTTTACTCTTCAAGCTGTTCCTTGAAAGGAAAACAAGGGGGAAGAGACCACTGCAAAAAGGAACATATTTTTCATATGGAAATGAGGCATCATTCCAGACAAAGAGTCTTAAAACAAAGACAATTCAATATGGTTCGTGCCTTGGACTTCATCTGTGCAGATTTCGTGTCAAAACGGATCGTGTGTCTGTGCTTGTTGTTTATGCGTGGGATGCAATCTGTTGAAAAAACAAAAGCTTCTCTACCATCCAAAGTCGTGTCTAAATTGCACCACATCCTCCTGAAACATGTCCAGCCTGTAGCCCCAGGCTGCGTGGGCGCTCCCGCCCACCCCAGCTCCCCACAGAGCTGTCATCCAGCAGGCAGCCCAGGCACGGTGGGGAAGGGCACCCTCTGCGTTGCCGGTGGTGGGCGCCGCCACAGGCCTCCAAACTCGCCCTTCAGGGGAGGAAGGGCCTTTGCAAGAGCAGCTTTGTTTCTGCCCTCCTCTATCCTCTGTTTTCCATAAATGAAACGGTTCCTTCACACCACAGCTTCTCTCTCAGTACGTCAGTTATTGCGCTCTGGGAGCTGGGTCAAAGGGCCACCCTTTCGAGTTCTGTCAGACACAAAGTGAAGACTAAAACCAAGAATAGTCTACAGAGGGAAACTTTTAACCCAGGAATCTTTTCGCCAAACAATTAGTTAACTAGCTAGCATGGCCTAGGCCATGAATAATGGATCAAAACACATCCAGTCACTTCCCATTTCCCATGTTCCTTCTTCTCCTGAACTGTCCCACTAAAATAGCACATCGAGTTACGTTTGTCTCTTTGCCATGTTAAATCACTATTGTGAGGTCTCTTAAGGAGGGACAAATGTGTGTACAACAATTTCAGACTGGATCCTGGATGAATAAGCTATTTGGAGGACACTATCAAAGATTGGGCTAATCCATCAAGTTCATTTCTCTCCCTTCCTAGAGTTTGGATCCATGAAAATATATCCATTGGGGGCTCATAAAGAAGTCTCATTCAAAAGTGTGGCTCACCTGTGCTGATTCCTGCCAAACTTAAAAATAATTAAGTCTTTGTCTCAGCTAATGGCCTAGGTCAACCCCTTCTGATTTTGTGGATCTGGCTCGTCTTCTCTACTGAGTTGCCGAAACCACACTTTTTATCATTTTTAGTGAGCAGACTTCTACTTCCTCATAAAGAATAAGACTGAAGTAGAAATACCAGCTGCGTGCATGGAAGATAAGATCCTGAAGGCAACTCGGAGGCCATCTGAGCTTCCCTGATTTAGATTGTCTCTGAGTCTGTTGCCTGCTCCTTCCTTGCTTACTGCTCAGTCAACGTGCAAGAATCAGGCTTTTGATTCCATGTGCTCTGCATGTGAGGTGAGGCGATAAATCAACATAGGGGCCTGGCAACAAGGACCCCAACCAGAATCTCTGCCACTCAAAATGGCTCACCTTCTACAACCCAGGGAAAAGGCTACCCACTCCAGTATTCTGGCCTGGAGAATTCCATGGACTGTATAGTCCATGGGGTCACCAAGAGTGAGACATGACTGACTTTCACTTTCACTTCTACAACCCAGTGGCCATTATTTCTGCAGCTATTCTTGAAAGAATGTCATGAACTGTTAGGTTGTTGGGTCTGGTTTAGTTGAATTTCAGGTAGCAGAAAAATTCTATGCATTTTCTTTTAAAAGTTCTATTGGGAAATGACTAGAGGGGAATTCCTGCTAAGGTATTATCATCATTGTGGTCCTGGCTGGCATTAGAAGAAGAACAGGAATGAAAAGCTGTGATAGCCCATGTCATCCAAGCAGAATAATAACATTTAGCTCAGCTGAGACACCTCTGCATTGTCTCTCTAAAGAAAAGACAGTGCCTAGTTTCTTATTTGGGCAAAGAAAGGGAATAAACCAACAAGCCACTATGTGATTTCCAAGGGGCAGTTACCAAGTCTACGTAAGTATGGAGGAGAAGGAGAGGGCAGGTGAGCCTCTGAAGCAGACCTTGCAGGCTAACCAGCAAGTCTTCCCTGGGGTGCTCTTTTTGAGAGCTTAGTATCCCTGGGAGAGTTGGTGATGGACAGGGAAGCCTGCAGTGCTGCAGTCCATGGGATCACAAAGAGTCAGACAGACTGAGCAACTGAACTGAACTGATCCCTGGGGGAAAGAGCAGGGCCTCAAGAAGATACTAACTGAGAATTATCTGGGTCATCCTATCTATGCCATAAGGACTCACAAACACGGACATAACATTCCTGAATCACTGACATACCGAAAACACTGGTGTTCTCACACCTGAAAATCTGGACAGTGGCATGCCGGTCTATAAATACACACGATTAGTAGGAAAAGAGAACAAATTGTGTTCAGACCCATGTAAGGAAGGGGTGAAGGTGGAAAGTGAGAGCAAAGGGAAACTGATGAGCTCCAAAACTGAGTCCAGAAAGAGCAATCGAAGTTTAACTCTGCCATTCCTTTATTTATTCATTCATGGAATAAATATTTGCTGCATACCTACTCTGTATTAGGTTTTTACAGATCCATAGTACAAATTAGAATACAAAATCTCTGATTAATGCTGAACTAAGAAAAATTGTTATTTAACTCAATGTTCCCCAAATGTAATTAATCCTTAGAAGACTACTTCTAAGTTAGTTTTCCTTATTCTTAGGAATAAGGAAAACTAAATTCTTAGTTTTCCTCCTAAGAATATTTTGACCATCTCAGAGAATTAGTATTTCCTGAGACAAGGTTTTAGAAATACTGTTATAAAGCAAATTGCACTTAATTCTCATAAAAGAGCAAGTGTATAGTTAAATATATCAACTCTTTCATTTTATACAACCCTAAGATTTAAAAACACACACACACACACAAGAATTTTCATACACAGGAGTTGGGAGGACCCTGGCTTCAAGATGCAGGTAACACAGAGGTCAAATAAACAACATCTTCCAATATTAGGGAATTCTGAGTGCAATAAGGCACCATGTGTGAGAGGCAGCATTAGGCTCCCTGTTTTAACTCTAGAAGATGCAGGCTCAAGATGGATAGGGCCCAGCAACCACGGGACATCCTAGCACTCTGCCAGCACTGTAGGTTGGGTTCATTCATACAGTGATCCTGCTGAATGTCTGTGGTTTTCAAACATAAAACACATCATCCCTTACAATTCCTGAAGCTGCCATCCCTGCATTATTCCCATTTTATAGAGGAGGAAACTCAAGCAAGTAGAGGTAATCTGATTTGCCTAAAGTCACACAGTGAATATATGACTGAGATTGAAGTTCAGTCTGAGTTGAGATCGAAATCCAGGTCCATCTGCCTGCAAAGCCATTGTCACACTGTGACCCTCTCCAAGGGGAAGCCCACAGGGCCGCAGCAGACCCTTCAGAGCCTCTGTAATGGGCTCTGAGCCTGGTATAATCACACTCACCATCAGAAAGATGGGGTATGCATGGAGCCTGAACATGAAGGTAGGAAGCAGCAGTGAACCCAGTTCACTGGAAGATACAGGCTGAGGAAACCAAGCTGGAGCTGCAATTCAGCCTTTAAACAGGAAAATTGGTTTCCCATAACCTTAAGAGGAAATTAGTCTAAATGACAACAGAATAAAATTAACAATCACAAAGTTCAGACTTGAATTTTGAAGTCCCTAACCAGAATCACCTGGGCTTTACAAGAATGGTGCTCAAGTTGATACAAATTCATGAACATATCTCTCAAAGAACTGTGTGCTCTATAAAATCAATAATGCATACTCAATAAAAATATTAACTGCATAAAAACAAATTAGATCCATTTTCTAGCAATGCTGTGGAATAATTGGTCATCACATTTAATTGCGTGAACAAACTTATTTACAGCCCCAAACATGCCCCAGTGAAAGTGCACTGGTGCTATGAAAACTACACACCTCCGAAAAACTAGTCCGGCAGACAGTGGGACCGAGGGACAGAGCTGACATCAGCGAAGTCACAAGAATGGCCTATCGCCCACAGGTCCTTATTATCTTTGTTCAGTTATGACTTGTCTGCTGACTTATCAACAGTTATGACGTGTCTTCTCTCCCCTGAATGTGTTAGTAATGCATTGTGATCCAAAATTCTACAACACTGTCTCTTAATTAAAAACGATAATTACTTTGTGTGTCTAGATTTCTAACTTTAATATTGAATTATAAGGCCTCCTGCTTCCCTTCACTTCCCGCTATCCAAGGCAGCAGGGCCATGTCCTCCATGGAGGCTCTCCCACAAAGCCACAAACAAAGTCATGACTCACTTGTGAGCCACACAAGTCATGGCTCACAACATTGCACTAATGCCTTCTTAGAACATCTTCCTCCTGTCCCCTTCCCCTTCCCATTCAAAGCTTCCATATCCGCAGATCATTTCCATGCCTACTGATCTCATCCTCCTCGTGCTAAGGAAACTCAGTGACTTTACTTCTCATTTGGTGAATATACTTATACTTCCTGGTGACAATTACTTTGTCATTATCTTATGTTGCCATTTAATTCTCATTGTTTTGTTCAACATTCCATTAGGCAGAAGAGGTCAGACTACGCTGTAATGTATAAAAAAGAAACCCTATATCTTAACAGTGTAACCTTTTAAAGTTTATTTTCATTCACATAAATGAGGAATGTTAGGGTCTCTTCACCATTCAAAGACTCAGAGATACAAGCTCTCTCCATCTTGGGGACTGCCATCTCAACATCTGACCGTCAGAGATACCACGGCAAGGGAAGAGAGGGCAAGGAGGTAGCTTTCTCAGCTCTTCAACGCCCCAGCCCCAAAGTGACACACACCATGCTCTCCGACAGGTCCGGCTGGTTATACAGCCTACGTACCAACAAGGAAGCTGAAAAGTGTAGCATTTCCATATATTCCAGAAGAATAGAAAACCTGGATATGGGTGAGCCTTAGTACTCTCCAGCACAGTGAAACACATCATGTCTCCCAAATAAACCAGGACATCAGTAATGCGAACTGAAGTTAAACTGGGCTTTGGTCATTTGGTAGTGAGCCGGCTTGTTTGAGCTCCCTAGGTACTCATCATACACATCACTGGAATTCTGCCAAAGCTCGTGGAATTGAGCCTTGTATATAATAGAATTGCCTCAGAAGTGTTTATTGATGGATTTAATCTGAAGACTGACAGGGAAAACATCATATCTGATCAAGTTATGTCTCTTCCCATAGCTCTTTGCCCCATTTTCTCGCTGATGAAAAAGTGCCGCTTACAAGACAAATGAATGTGACCGGGATGTCAGAATTTCTTGTGGCGATCTCAATCGACTACATGTGAATGCTACAGCTCTGCAACCCGCCCTTCACTGCTTTGAACTCTAGGATGAAAGGAAATCAACAGTGATGGACAAGACCCTATTGAGGAGAAAATGAACTGACAAGACCTGGCAAGAAATATGTTTATGATACAATACAGCAAAATAGCATTTTGCCTCTGAACTGCCTTCCAGGGCAAGACTCAGAGCTGAGATGCTGTTATCCCCATTAACAGATGGGGAAAGTGATACCTGAAAAGGTTAAGTTTCTTGGTCATAGTCAAACAGTCACCCAAGCAAAGCCAGGGAGAATACCTACAAGGTTGCAGGCTTGGAGCTGTTCCTATTAAATTAGATGATGTTCATTCGTCACTGACAGCTTTGGGGGAACATGGATCAATAAGCACTTCCCTTTGGGTCACTTTCCTACTGTGTCGGATTTATATCTGCAAATGTTTAAAGAGCTCCCATTTACCTGGGGTTTTATGACTTTGTTATAATGGCCAGAGCTGAGAGAAAGCTGTCTTCTGTCTGGCTTCTCCTCCTGCAGGGAGCAGTCCGAAAACCATGTCATCTCAATCATAGGACAAAAATGCTTTGAAGGAAAACAAATGCTTCTGCTTTTTTTTTTTTTTTTCCTTAAAAAGAAATTGTTGAATTGTCTGGAAAAGTCAGACGATGACTTGCAATAAAACCTTTCTTTTAGGTTGTCTCCCTACTGGCAGGAGAGGATGGATCACGGTGGTGGATTTGCTGAGTGCCTCAACCCAGGTCAGCATGAGAGATAGAAAGACTATTCTAGAGCCTCATGACATAATGCTCAAGCTGCTTTTCAGTCTCAACTTTAAATTTGGGGTCTATATACCCAATCCTTTTTATACAATAAAGAATATGTATCTACATACCTTTATAACTAACACTTAAGGAGTATTATCACAAAGAGAGTTGGGAAATAACACTAGCACATTTATCTAAAACTACTTAATAATGTGGCATTGAGTTTTAGATGATATTTTCCCATATACTTTTCCATGTCAACTTACATCTTAATTCACATGCAAGTACAGGCCCACCGATATATACCCTTTCATGTTAACAAACAGTGAAAATTGATAAGCTTTTGTTTGCCTTTTTCTTGTTTTTCTACTGCCGCATCCTTCGGCCCATACCTGGCTTTCGACTAATGCACACAAACACGAAACAGTGAAAAGACAGAGGGATGAAAAAGAGAAGGAATCAGAGGGAAAGGAATGCTGTTTTGCAATTTATCAAGATAGGAGTATTTACATTCAATTTCATACCAAAAAAAAAAAAGCAGCAAATGTCCTTGTTCCATATTCTCTTTCTTTGTGTAGCCTGTTCGTTTTCTCCCCTTGGAATTCCCAAGTTCAACTGTGTTTTCAGTTTAAATGTGTTTGTTGGTCAAACAAACAAACAAACAAAAACAATATCTGTAATGCTGGGAAAGGTAACCATTAAAGCAAACACCACAGCCAAATCATTCAGAATTTGAACCTGAATTCTCTAATTAAATTAGAGAATATGTGATACTTAATCAACCCACTTTGGAACTATCTCTGCACAACAGGGCAACTCTGATTAATGTCAGTGTCACTTACTTCAACATTTAAAAAAGTATGCTTTCGAAGTGTATTTAACTCATTTCCTATAATTTTCTTGACACCGTTTTTTTTTTTTTTTTGTAAAGAAACTTCCCTTCCCTGGTGGCTCAGATAGTAAAGACTCTGCCTGCAATGTGGGAGACGCAGGTTCGATCCCTGGGTTGGGAAGATCTCCTGGAGAAAGAAATGGCAACACACTCCAGTATTCTTGCCTGGAGAATCCCATAGATGGAGAAACCTGGCAGACTATAGTCCATGAGGTCGCAAAGAGTCAGACATGACTGAGTGACTAACACTTTCTTTCTCAATGAGTATACACAGCAAGGCTCTATCTATTCCTAACAAAATAATAAATAACACAGAGTAAGTAGATAATAATGATGAGGCTGAGCTTTTTTGCTCTAAAGCTTGGATCTTTGGAGCAAAGGAAAGGATGATGGGAAGAAGACACAGGTATCAATTAAACAACTTCTCTGAACACGCCCTCTGCCACATGCTTTACATAAAAATACATATTCATTGTGTCATCACAGACATCCTATAACATTGCTATTATCTCCATTTTGAAAGAAAAAGCAGTCATGAGGCAAGAGGCCCTGGGGAAGGAAAGACAAAGAATTGAAGAGCTTGTTTTACCTTCCTCCCAGGGGAATTAGGTTTAAACATAAACTTGTATGTCTCCAAAATCCACTGATTAGAAAGAGCTATGGGGAGCTAGAAAATAAATGTCTATTTTACAAATTCTTCTCTGCTCATACTATCAATATTTCCTCTCTTTTAAAAGTATGACCTAGGACAGGTACATACAAAAATACCTTGGGAGAAGGGGGGCATCACAACTGTGTCACTGACACTGCATTTCTTACGCTGCTCTTACGCAGGACTACTCTCCTTCCCGGCTCAGTACCAGGGATAAATCCAAAGAGCTTAATAAACTGTCCTTCATGTGGAAGAAAAAAAATCCAGGGTTTTCCTGGAACTGTATTTTGACCTGTAGTCTTTAGTGATATATTCAAAATTCAACTTCAATCAGATAGTATTTTGGCACACGCATGACACCCAAAGTATCACATCATACTCTAGCACACCTCAGGCTTAGAAAGCACGACAGATACAACTGCTAAACTCCAGCGCCTGAGCACTGCTATTTCTACCCACCTTTTATCTGCATGTTTGACAAATACTGTAATGGTGGAAAGAAGCTGCTTCAGGGCATCAAACATGTGAAACTTTCCATTTCGAATACAATTCTGTTTTCTAAAACACAGTCCCAGGCAGCTCAGTCCATGCTTAGCAGTTCTTCAGAGATGTCAAAGACCATCTCTGCAGCTCTCTCCACGGCACGTGTTTTATATTATCTCAAAGACTTGCCAGGAACTGCCTCTGCGTTAAGTGTCCCTTGTAGAGTATAAGAAAATAAATGTTATTTCTCTCCCTGCTCCCCAAGCCCTGTTTGATTCTTCCTATAAACAGAAGCCCAGGCACAAATGTGGGTGGAGATCTCTCCTGGGAGGATACCGTATTCCAGCACCATATGTTCCTTTTAAAGAGAAGCAATCAGAGCACCTTTTAGCCTGTGTGAGTATCTGTCTGCTTGAAGCTCAGAGTCAGATCATAAGACACACATGTAAGACACATGAAAGTAAGTGGTCCTTACTCTAGGACCACTCGAGACCCCGCTTCTCTCCCTCCAGCCAAGAGGTTGTTGTTGTTCAGTTGCCAAATTGTATCCAACTGTTTGCCACCCCATGGACTGCAGCACACCAGGCCTCCCTGTCCCTCACCACCTCCCAGTGTTCACCCAAGTTCATGTCCATCAAATCATGATGCCATCCAACCATCTCATCCTCTGCCACCCTCTTCTTCTGCCTTCAATCTCCCCCAGCATCAGAGTCTTTTCCAATGAGTTGGCTCTTTGCATCAGGTGGCCAAAGTACTGCAGCTTCAGCTTCAGCATCAGTCCTTCCAATGAGTATTCGGGGTTGATTTCCTTTAGCATTGGCTGGTTTGATCTCCTTGCTGTCCATGGGACTCTCAAGAGTCTTCTCCAGCACCACACAGTTTGAAAGCCTCAGTTCTTTGGTGCTCAGCCTTCTTTATGGTCCAACTCTCACATCCATACAGTCAGGAGGTGGGATCCCACAGAAACAAGTCTCACATCTGGGCAGCACTGAACTGTGTGCCCTGGCTTCTGTCCTGCAGCCATGTGGACCTTCATACTCTCCATGGTCTCTTTCATCCCAGAACTTTGTTCATGCCCTTCCCTTTGCTTTTATCTCTTCTCATTCTGACCAATGAACTCCTACATAACCTTCAGTTCCACATGTATAGATAAGCCTTCTTCTGAGTCCCCGTATCTGGGGGCCCCTGCAGTACCCTGCTCTTCCCCAGTAATGCCCTGATGATACGCCACTGCTGCCCCCTGTTGAACTGCTGTCATGCACACTAGTCTACAAGCTCAGTAAGGTCAAACACTGCCTCCACCGCCTTCACTGTGTATTCCTGGTGCCTCATATTACACCTGCACAAAGTAGGTAGTCAGTGATATTTGTGGACTGAATTAATCCATCTTTAATGTCTATTTATAATGTATTAATTTATGCATGGTTTATTAAATATTAAATGATAAATCCAATCAGATTTAACCCTAAAGGAAAAAACAGACAAACAAAACCCCTAAGATGACCAAACAGAGGATTATCATGGGAAAATAATTGCCTTCTTTCTTTTCTATCTGTGCTTCTATAACCTGGTATTGGACCCCTTTGCAGTTATTTATGGTTTTGTTTGATAAAGAGTTTTATAAACCAATTTGAATGGAGACCAATAACAAGAGATTCACGCTCTTTCTCTCTTACTTCTCACAAAAGTTCTAAACTCAAAAGATTCTAGAGTTCTACCGCCTCTTGGCAACTAGCCATTAAGGGCAAGAATAACTTGGATAAAGCAAAGGCGTTGAAATACTTTCCTTAAGGAAAAAAACATTATTTTTATCGATCAACATACTGAAAATCTCAACAGGATCAGGATTTCTGAGCATCACATAATATCTGAAGAGTGTCAAAAAATACTTCATACAAAACAACTGATTTCCTACTCAGCAAAAACAATATCAGACAATTCTTTAAGGCTCACTGTAATGCTCTTTGATCTTTGTTTTGTTACTTCAGAGTGGACAATTGAGCACATTGTCTTAATTCATTGATTGATTGGTTTATTGATTGATGACACCAATGCCTTGAAGTCCAAGAGAGCACTCAGCCAATGACATGACACTCAGCAAACCCCAAGTAGCTAGAGCATGAGAAATGGGAAGAGGGGAAAGAGCTATAATAGATTATCTAAAAGCTGTGTAATGGTGGGAGAGGGGGAAAAAGAAGCCTACTAATAATGGAAGAAAGGGGTATGAAACAGGCCTTGAGAACCTGTCGGATTTGAGTGGCTCCCTAAAGATGCCCAGAGTAAAAAAGTTTTGGCTTAAAACACAACATTCAAAAAACTAAGATCATGGCACCTGGCCCCATCACTTCATGGAAAATAGATGGGGAAACCATGGAAATAGTGACAGACTTTAATTTGGGGTGCTCCAAAATCACTGCAGATGATGACTGCAGCCACGAAATTAAAAGACACTTGTTCCTTGGAAGAAAAGCTATGACAAACTTCAGTTCAGTTCAGTTCAGTTCAGTCACTCAGTCGTGTCTGACTCTTTGCGACCCCATGAATCGCAGCACACCAGGCCTCCCTGTCCATCACCAACTCCTGGAGTTCACTCAAACTCATGTCCATTGAGTCAGTGATGCCATCCAGCCATCTCATCCTCTGTCGTCCCCTTCTCCTCCTGCCCCCAATCCCTCCCAGCATCAGAGTCTTTTCCAATGAGTCAACTCTTCGCACAAGGTGGCCAAGGTATTGGAGTTTCAGCTTTAGCATCAGTCCTTCCAATGAACACCCAGGACTGATATCCTTTAGAATGGACCAGTTGGATCTCCTTGCAGTACAAGGGACTCTCAAGAGTCTTCTCCAACACCACAGTTCAAAAGCATCAATTCTTTGGCACTCAGCTTTCTTCACAGTCCAACTCTCACAACCATACATGACCACAGGAAAAACCATACCCTTGACTAGATGAACCTTTGTTGGCAAAGTAATGTCTCTGCTTTTGAATATGCTATCTAGGTTGGTCATAACTTTCCTTCCAAGGAATAAGCGTCTTTTAATTTCATGGCTGCAGTCACCATCTGAAGTGATTTTGGAGCCCCCAAAAATAAAGTCTGACATTGTTTCCACTGTTTCCCCACCTATTTGTCATGAAGTGATGGGACCAGATGCCATGATCTTCGTTTTCTGAATGTTGAGTTTTAAGCCAACTTTTTCACTCTCCTCTTTCACTTTCATCAAGAGGCTTTTTAGTTCCTCTTCACTTTCTGCCATAAGGGTGGTGTCATCTGCATATCTGAGGTTATTGATATTTCTCCCAGCAATCTTGATTCCAGCCTGTGCTTCATCCAGCCCAGCGTTTCTCATGATGTACTCTGCATAGAAGTTAAATAAGGAGGGTGACAATATACAGGCTTGACATACTCCTTTTCCTATTTGGAACCATTCTGTTGTTCCATGTCCAGTTGCTTCCTGACCTGCATATAGGTTTCTCAAGAGGCAGGTCAGGTGCTCTGGTATTCCCATCTCTTGAAGAATTTTCCACAGTTTATTGTGATCCACACAGTCAAAGGCTTTGGCATAGTCAATAAAGCAGAAATAGAGATGTTTTTCTGGAACTCTCTTGCTTTTTCCATGATCCAGCAGATGTTGGCAATTTGACCTCTGGTTCCTCTGCCTTTTCTAAAACCAGCTTGAACATCTGGAAGTTCACAGTTCACATACTGCTAAAGCCTGGCTTGGAGAATTTTGAGCAAGCAGAGATACTACTTTGCCAACAAAGGTCTGTCTAGTCAAGGCTATGGTTTTTCCAGTAGTCATGTATGGATGTGAGAGTTGGACCATAAGGAAAGCTGAGTGCCGAAGAATTGATGCTTTTGAACTGTGGTGTTGGAGAAAAGTCTTGACAGTCCCTTGGACTGCAAGGTGATCAAACCAGTTAGTCCTAAAGGAAATCAGTCCTGAACATTCATTGGAAGGACTAATGCTGAAGCTGAAACTCCAATACTTTGGCCACCTGATGCGAAGAACTGACTCCTTAGAAAAGACCTGATGCTGGGAAAGATTGAAGGCAGAAGGGGATGACAGAGGATGAGATGGTTGGATGGCATCATCGACTCAATAGACATGAGTTTGAGAAAGCTACAGGAGTTAGTGATGGACAGGGAAGCCAGGCGTGTGCAGTCCATGGGGTCGCAAAGAGTTGGACACAACGGAGCAAATGAACTGAACTGAAAGATGCCCAAGATTTAACCAAGAGCTTGGATAATAGCGTATGGAGTTACAAATGAGAAAACAATAAAATCAAAGCTTTGGTGGCAGGACAATATATGACTACACCAGAAGGTAGTGAATAGTCCAGCTTGGCAAGGGCCTGTGTGTACGAGCATGTGAGTGGCTGAGTGGGTGAGGGGGCAGGAGAGCTGGAGTGAGAATGGAAGAGGGCAGGATTTACAGGGAGATAAAACTATAGAGTAACAAGCAACTCATTGGCACAACAAAGGAAATTTTATATTTTATTCAACTTGCCCTGACTTGGAGGGTCTATGTGATGAGATCCATGTTCCATATGTGAATTTATGGACATCATTAAAGTGCTTAATGTCTCAGTTTTCCCTACTGTTGAAAGGGAAGAGATGCTATCACCTGCAATAAACACACTTCAGCAATGATTCCAAATATGTATCAGGTCTTACCTAAACCACTTTAGAACACCTGGCCAAAGTGTAATATGGAGCTAATAAGCTGTATTTTTTCCTATACTTTTAGCAAAAGAAAAAGAAAAGCTAGCTTTTACTGTAATATATACATTTTATTTCCTCTCTGTGATAATCAGCTAAAAATGATACATACTCATAAAAGGTTTCTCTTGATTCCCAAGGCTGCGAGGTAATTTTATAAATGAATATATAAATGAGTCCCTTTAACCAACTGTTCAAAAATATCTACCATTTAGCTGTGAAATGTAGCAACTCTCCAGGATCCCATGGCAGGAAATAAAATATTACCCTTCGGAACAGCATACAGTGCCATGTGCCGCATGATCTATGACTCAATAAATATTAATTGATGATGATGAAGCAGAATCACACAGACTAGTGGGAGTTCTGTAGAACTGTTCTGTTATTTACCCCACCTCCCACCTAGACAAACATCTGCCCAGAAATGCAGACTTTTTTGCCTCACTCAAAATTGGTCCCTTATGGGAAACATTTGCAGCCCAGCGCTAGATCAGAAACTAGGAAAAGGTCATTTTTGTCTGGCAAGCATTTTGAAAACTGTAAAGCATCTCTCTCTTTCTTTCTCACTCCTGCTCTCACTATCTATTGTGGTGTGTGTGTATACACATCACTTTCTGCAGTGTTCTGTGTATCCTGATGTTCCTGGAAAGAGACAGGAGGCGCTAAGTATGCAGCTGCTTCTGTGAGGGACAGAGGACATATGGGCCATATGAATTAAACTGACTGTAAAACATTGGGGAAATAAGACAGTAAAGTAAATTTCCCTTAGAGTGTGTAATCTGTTTTATGTCATCTCAACTGAACCAATGACTTGTAGCCAGGGGAGAGGAGCAGATGGGCAGGAGGTGGACTAAGGTGGACATTCCCCTGAGGGGAAGCAGAACAGTGTTTCTGGAGTTCTTGATGTGCTGCCTTGCAGCATGTTTGTTTGGATCACAGATGACAGGGTAAAACACCAAAGAGATGGCCAGTCCTACCCAGCTGACCCATATACCCTATAACCTTTGAAAATCCACAGTCATGTGAGCAGCAAAAAGGGAAAGGGAGGTTTTATTTACCATCCTGAGGTGGTATCTAGGGATGGATTCCTCTATTTCCTTTAACCATTTTCCAGCAGAGCAGACAAGATTCCAAAGCTTGTCTGTAAAGATAGAAAAGCCAAAGACTGAATTCCAAGCCTGCTGTTTATTGTGGAGCCTTAGAGATGCTACTGGGCCTCTCTGAGTCATCCTTAGAAATGAGAATGGTAATAGTTAATATACAAGTTTGTCAATATTAAAGTCAGTAATTATCTGGAGAGGAAGAAGACCTAAGAGGGAGAAGCAACGCATATCTTCAGTCTAGTAATATAAGATGGCATCACCGACTCAATGGACATGAGTTTGAACAAACTCTGGGAGATGGTGATGGACGGAGAAGTCTGGTGTGCTGCCATCCGTGGGGTCGCTAAGAGTCGGACACAACTGAGTGACTGAACAACAACAAGTAATATAAGAAGCAGACTGGACTGAGAACAGGCAAGATGTGAAGAGTTTTAGGTTTAATTGTGTACCCTCCAAATCCATGGGCTTCCCACGTGGGGCTAGTGGTAAAGATCCCACCTGTCAATGCAGGAGACACAACAGACCTGGGTTCAGTCCCTGGGTCGGGAAGATCCCCTGGAGGAGGGCATGGCAACCCACTCCAGTATTCTTGGGCCTGGGAAATTCCTCTCCCCCTGTAGAGCTGAATGTGACTTTATTTGGAGACAGGGTCTTTACAGATGTAATTTTAAGATGAAGTCATTAGGCTGGGCCCTAATCTAATAGGACTGGTGTCCTTAGGGGGAAATTTGGACCCAGAATACACACAGAAGGAAGACAATGTGAAGAGACACAGAGCAAAGACGGTCATCTAAACCAAAGAGGGAGTCCATGAATAGCTCCTTCCTCCCGACTCTAGGACAGGACCGACTCTACTGACATCTTGATTTTAGACTTCTAGCCTCCAGAACAATGAGATAATAACTTCCGCTGTTTAAAACACTCAGTATGTAGTACTTTGCTATGGCAGCCTTGAGAAACTGACACACAAAATAAGGTAGTTTTACATTACTAGACTAGATGTTATGATTCAAATTTTAGCCTGTGTATTTTAGTAATCCTAAAGTCAATTCATCACAATCACCCTCTGAAATTTTCTACCACTGGAAGGAGGAAGAGGCTGGAATTGGTGAGCCACAGAATCTCCAGCCCCTCCTAAGTAGGCTGAGTTATAAAGTCTGAGAAACACCACCTGAAAGTAAGTTACTATACTTTTATTCAACCTCTGTATTCTTGCTGCTGACCATGGAGTAAGCATTTAATAAAGGATTGTCAACGGATTGAATCAATGAATGCTCTAAAAACTGAAAAGGGTCACAAAAACATACAGGATTTAGTTCACATCCTCCTCTAGGTACGATAGCAATACATTGGGTTAAGATTATTATAAGATTCCTGTGCTTCTTAAAATACAGAGGAAATTGTAATGTTCCCCTGGCTTCCCTTTAATGCTGTATTTGGAAAGGAGCCATGGCGGTCCCTCTGGTTCCTTCCTGTCATCTCCTTCAGAAGAGCCAACACATTCAGGCACTCGGGGGGCTAGTTTGGCAGCTGTCAAGCTTTGGATTATGCATCCTGAGCCGTGGCATCTGCAGCTGTTGGTGAGACTCATCTCCAACGCCTGCCCTGGCTGGGCTCCAAAGGCCAGAGCTGCCAAGGCAGGGTCACCCATTCCTGGGCTGTCAAAACCTCCTGGTGGCTACTTTCTTTCAGTCAACCTTGATACAAGGAAATGTGCCTTTAAATCAGTCCCCTGGCCCATGTCTTATTGAAGCTGCCTGCACTACACTGAAATGGTGCCAGAATCTTCAGCAGGGTCTCCAAACCTGCTGTGTGAGGCTTTGAAGCTAAGCATCTAATTCAGCACCAAAACAGAAATAAATGTTATTAGCTGTATTATGTTGGTGAAAGTGGCATATAGCCCACCAGTCCTCTGGGGCCAAGAGTGTCAGGTAGAGATGGAAGGGTCTTCCTCAAACCCCGTGGGTACAGTGTTCAGAGTCCTTCCCTCCCCCGCAACCCCCGTGCTCATTAGTCTGTTCCTCTCCAATCTTTATAAAATGAAGGAGACATTTCAAGGTCTCTGATTGAATGAGTGATCAGCCTACTCTGCACACAATAGCTTCACATCTGAGAGAAGGGGCAGGGTGCCAGAGGCCATTAGACCCAAGGCCACTCACAGCAAAAACCTGAAATCAAAGGCCAGGACAATATGCATAGGCAGGGCAATTCCTACACTTAAGAAGGAAATACAAAACTGTGGTTGGCAGACTCTGACATAAGAGTAATAGGCTCTACAGAAAAGGAGATAGGAATTAACTCAGAAAGTCACCAACACAAAGCCTGATAAAATAGCAAAGACCCAAAAATGACGTATTCATAATGCCCCATTTCATCTGTTATCTTTAAGGTTTGGAACGATTGCTTAATGCTGTACACAATGCATTCTTCAGAGAATTTATCTGTAATTATAAATCGAGTCTGATTTCTTTTTTGGATCCCAGTTAAAACCAAAGTTGCTCTACTTAAAATAAGGTTTGTTTGCACAGTTAAAAACATCTATTGCAGCCTCTCCTTTATTGATCCAAGGTCAAGGAGTCAAAGATCAAACCAGTACCAGCAAACTACAGGTGTTCATTCCCCAAGATCACTTGACAAAATAAATGGAACCTTCCAGTGAAAGGGTTCAGAAGTTCAAACTGAAATGAATTGAAGCCAGAAGGCAAGTGTTTATTGAGAGACTATAGCTCCAGCTAAGAGTAACAAGTATCTTACATTTATGCTAGTCCCTCAGCTTGACCCTGTAACAGAATATTTAAAATAAGTATTAATAGTGGGTGTAATATAAATACATACACATATGAATATATGCATATGCAGGTATCTTTTAAAGTTACATACCCCTATATTTTATGAGTATGTGAAAGTCGCTCAGTCGTGTCCTGCTCTTTGCGACCCCATGGAATAGTCCATGGAATTCTCCAGGCCAGAATACTGGGGTGAGTAGCCTTTCCCTTCTCCAGGGGATCTTCCCAACCCAGGGATCAAACTCAGGTCTCCCACATTGCAGGCGGATTCTTTACCAGCTGAGCCACCAGGGAAGCCCAAGAATACTGGAGTGGGTAGCCTGTCCCTTCTCCAGCAGACTTCCGGACCCGGGAATAATTACCAGAAAAGGAGCAGGTTTTCCATGCTTTTGTTCCCATACGTCTCACCCTACCTACAACCAAAATTTAATATTTCTTCAATCATCAAAATTCAAAAACTTTCAAAGTACTATGCATTTCCCTCTAATCCTATATTTTAATGGGGCTAATGCTGGAATTGTATGTGCAAAATATGTGGAAAAAATAACTCCTGGATTTAAGTCCCAATTCTACTATAGACAAATGTCTCAAACTCTCTGAACCCTGATTTTGTCACCTGTGAGATGAGAATGATAATTATCTTGAGTAATTGTGATAATTATATGAAATAATGCTTATGAAGATATCCTTCTTATTATTTTTATACAATAACAAACACTGCTGCTGCTGCTGCTAAGTCATTTCAGTCGTGTCCGACTCTGTGCGACCCCATAGACGGCAGCCCAACAGGCTCCCCCGTCCCTGGGATTCTCCAGGCAAGAACACTGGAGTGGGTTGCCATTTCCTCCTCCAATGCATGAAAGTGAAAAGTTAAAGTGAAGTCGCTCAGTCGTGTCCGACTCTTAGCGACCCCATGGACTGCAGCCTAACAGGCTCCTCCGTCCATAAGATTTTCCAAGCAAGAGTACTGGAGTGGGATGCCATTGCCTTCTCCGATAACAAACACTAGGAATTACTAATAAGATTATGATTATATTCATCATTGACTTATAAATAGTTGTTTCAAGGGCAGAAGGAGGCAAAATGTCAAGTTTATGGTTCTTGCCTCACTAGACTACCCTTGGGTCATGCCTGGATTTCAGCCCCACCCCGCCCTTCGCTGGGCTTCTTTGTTTATAAATGCCTTTCCCAGCCCAGCGTATGCAGGAACACTGCAAAGAGCAGTGCTTGGCACATAGTCCGACTGTCAGAGTCTGTGATAAGCACCCTAAAGTTTGAACACAGCTCAGAGCTGGTGATTTGGCAATAGTAAGCATCTATATGGAACCCTTCAGTGCAAGATTTATAACTACAGATTTTTCTCTAACTCCTTTCTGATGGAGTTTGAAAGAGCTGTCATTAAGCAGATGCTTTCAGAAGAAATAATCATTGCTAATTCTCGGCTACATGATAAAACGCTGTCCCCCATACTTCCTGTTCGTCAACACACAAAGGCATTGATGAGACTGGTTTCGCCTTTGTTGGGACATGTGTTAACCACTCCACTGGTATTAGTGAAGCTCGTGGTTACAAACAATGAAAGAAACTCAGGTCACACCAAGGAGACATATCATGCCCAGCTTTCCTAGTCCTGTTTCACTAAATCTCTTCTCCTCAAACAAAACACAAGCTTCTACCCATAGCAGACCCTCACAAGTTCCCTTACAAACCCCACAGGCAGGAAATGGAGAGGGAATGTAATGGGGTGAATCAGGCCCTCCACCAGTTTCCTAAGGGTAACTCTAATTACTGCAGACCCTCAGCAAACAAAGATGTTTGCCCTCAGAGACAGAAAAGAGAAAAGAAGAGAGGAAAAAGACACTCCATGTATGAAGCACTGTTTACAAAAGGGCACAAGTTGACACCATCTTTGGAAAATAAACGTGCTCCTCCAAAGCAAAGGGTTTATCCTAGACACCAAAGCATTTTTATTAATGGGGTATTAAGCTACTCAAATTATACAGAAAGCCTTCTAAAATTAACTTCATCTTGCAATATTAAATCAGCATGACTTGGATTTTTCAATAACCCTGTGGAATCAACATTTTATTTTTAAATAATATATGTAAGTTTTGTAGTTTATATCAGGCTGGTCAACAGTAGACTCAGCAGCCGTGCACTAATGGATAATACCATTTAACAAAGATATCAAAATTATGCAGTGTTGGAATTTTTGTCTCATGGTGTGTGCATGTGTGCTTAATTGCTCAGTTATGTCTGATGCTTTGCAACCCTTTGGACTGTTTCATGGTGCTTTATGCCTATTTCAGGTGATTCTGGTTCTAAAACAAGGAAATATCCACCAAAACAGACCTCACTTGTTGGGACTGTGTTTGTGTTATAAGACATTGTTTTATAAGAATTAGTTTTCTCTTTTGCCACAGATCCAGCCCCATGGCTTCTGCATATGCCCCACCTCTTCAAATGACAATGGGAATGTTATTAATAACCTCAGATTGATTCCTTTCCTTTTAGAAGACCCTGCTTCTCCCTTCCACAGAGACTTGAGAACCAATGAAAAGCCTACAAATCACGGTACTATTATTTATTTACACAATGCACATTGATTGACCCTACATGGCACATGGGGTCAGACGCTGGGGTTAGAGAGAGATAGGGAGCCTATGCCTGCAGGATTCACATTCTAGACATTAGATGTTTAGAAGACAAATGTTGAGCCAATATGAGATCTCAGAAGTGAAGAACAGCTTCTTTTTGTGTGGCTCAGACTATTCACTGTGCTCACCCACTGGTGGAGAAATATATTGACATTCTCTCTCACCATATTAATCTAGGTAGAGACTTGTAAGCATAGCCCTCTGTGAATGAATGCTTACTGAACAGACTGAATGTTTGTGTTCCTTCAAAATTCATATGTTGAAACCTAGTCCACAACGTGAGAGGATTTGGAGGTGGGGCCTTTGGGAGCTGATTAGGTCCTAAAGGTAAAGCTCTTTCATGAATGAGATTGGCGTTCAGAGCTCCCTCGCACCATCCACCATGTGAGGACACAGAAGACGGCCATCTGAGATTTAGAAAGTGGGTCCTGATCACACATTAAACGTGCCAGTGCTCTGATCTTGGACTTTCCCAGCCTCCAGAACTATAGACACAAATTCCTGTTGTTTATATGACAGTCTATGGTATTTTGTTACAGCAGCCCAAATGCAGTAAGACTCTTGAAGTGTCAGGCACCATTCAGAGCATTTTGTAGGTATTAGCTTCATTTAACTCTGGAAATTTTCCTTTGAGAGAGGAAATATTATTATCATTTCCATTTCACTGATGAGAATAGCAAAGCTTATGAAACTCAACATGGCAATGCCACACAATTAATGAAGCAATCAAAATGCTAACCTAAATCAGACACCAAGGAACCACTAACTCCAGGTGCCCTTCACAATCTGAGTTTGTTGGCTGAAAACATCTAGATTTTCTCTTGAGTTGAAATACACCTGTAAATAAGCAAGTATTCATCTAATTATAATTTTGCCTCACAGGTAGAGAGACAACTAAATTTACAATAGAAAAAAAAATGGGTCACAATTATCTGGGTATTGTTCCACTGAAAAAATGTTAGTCCTGATTTAATAATGAGATACTGAGAACTGTCTAAAGTTGAAATCAGAAACTTTGGATGGGCACCAGGTTACTAGTGATACGAGATCCACTTAAATCAGCTTGGCAAAGCCTAAGGATTCTTTTTAAAGGGTGTTCCTGATTTCATCATTAATCAGCTTATTCTCCTTTTTCCCTATTGACTGGCCATCGACTTCAATAGAACACTCTGGCTGTTTTCAGAGCTTTCTCATTCAGCCCTTAAATTAGCTAACTTCCCAGCCACAAGGCAGGTAGCAATTTATGCCAAACAAATCATGAGGCAGGAGGCACTCTGAGGAAAGACTGCTTATTTCCCTTCTGTTCTCTCATGAGGAGGGGAGAAGTGACAAATGCTTGTGGGTTGGTAAACTGTACTAATTTACAAGCCTGCTGTTATCTTTCTAATGTAACACTCCCTAGAGGAGCTCTGAGGAATGATCTAGTTGCAGCTTTCAGTTTCAATCAATAAACTTGGAAGATTATGAAACATGTCCTCCTATTTAATACAGTAAAATCCAAGCTTTATATCTTTGGGGCTTTGATCAACTTATAATCAAAATTATAAGTAATTTTGAAGTATAAGTTAAAGAAATTAAAACATGAATTAATATAGTGCTTGCCATGTTTTATGACCAAAATAATAGTAATAACCAACATTTGTATAGCTCATTACTGCTCAAGATATTCACTAAGATGCCTTGAAGGCATCTTAACATCATCACGATCCTCACTGCGGCTACCATTCATTGACCATCAGACACAGTGCCGAGTGCTTTACATACACTTAAGAGATTCCTGTTCACCTTCAAACACTTTGTCCTTGTAATGTTTCATATCTAACTGAATGAACCACCACTATTTGATTATGCAAGTCAGAAATCTAAGTGTCATCCAGGCACCACCCTCTACATATCTCCCAGATATGGTTAGTCACTCAGTCACGTCCAACTCATTGCGACCCCATGGACTGTAGCCCTCCAGGCTCCTCTACCCATGGAATTCTCCAGGCAAGAATACTGGAGTGGGCTGCCATTTCCTTCTCCAGGGGATCTTCCCAACCCAGGGATCAAACCCAGGTCTCCCGCAATGCAGGCAGACTCTCTACCATCTGAGCCACAAGGGAAGCCCCTTCCAAATATAATCTGTAGCCATATCCAATCTATCTCATACCCTAAATTTATTTCTAATACACTAGCATCTCTCTAGGTCTGCCACAGACCTAGACTTTAGCCCATGTCTCTCATCTAAACTGTTGCAATAGCTTCCAAATTGGCCTTCTGGCATCCTCTGCCCTCCCTCCACTCCCCATTAATCCTACCAGAGCAGGTGCTAGAAATGCAAATCTGGTTACATCACAAACACTAGTGCTATTGCACTTAACACCCTTCAAGGATCAGGTCCTGAACCTTTATATGCACTGCAGAGCACTGCGGGGTCTGGGGCCTGCTCCCTGGCACCACCTTCTCCCTCCAGCTGCCACAGCATTTGTTCACATCCTTCAAATGTACAGTGTACCTTCTGCCACAGTGTGCCCCATTTCTTCCTCCCAGAATGCTAGTACCATCATTCCCTTGCTTAGTGAATGCTAATTCATCTGTCAGTTTTCATCTCAAACATTACCTCCCTGGGTAAAACTTTCCTGCCTTCCTTGCACAGACTCCTCACTGCCCACTCAAGTCAAAAAAATTTTTGTTATATTCCCTCATAGGACTATACTCATTTCCCTTACTATCTGTTCAGGAAGATTGTTTGTCTTACTCATTAATGTCTCTTCACTTCCTGGATCAGTAATTAAGCAACCAAAGGTAGGTCCTCATTAATTAAATATTTTACTTACAAATTACACTCCAAATACCTTTTCACATTTAATTTTCACAAGAGCCATATGAAGTAACATTATCTCCATTTTTATAAATGAGGTGATTAAGACTCAGAAAGGCCATGTCCCTTGCCCTAGAGCTTAGGGCAACTGGGTGATGGAAACACAGCTCAAACTTGGGTCTTTTGACTTTATTATCGTCCCAAAGCACTTAGCTGACTTCCAAACAGGAAACTGTATTGTATACACTGTCATCAATTGGCGTGATAGACTGAGTATTAGATCAACCCAAGCAAAGGCAAAGAGATAACAGTCATCATAACCGTTGCACAACTCAGCAAATGTGCTAAAATATAGGCTTGTCCACTAAGATTAGATGAAGCTGATGCCATGTAAATTACACTTTGAGAAGACTGTTTCTGAAAATCACAACTCCAAGTGATGTTTTGGAAGTCAACCCAGAAAGCACCTCAAAAACTATTAAAATACTTGACTAACGACTCTAGAGGCAACTTCAGTGTTCTTAAAGTGCTGTCCTCACACTACATGTGTAGAATCACACTGGATGCTGTGAAAGTACAGGTGCCTGGGTCCATTTCCAGAACTGAATCCAAAACGGTTGGGGATGAGATCCCAGAAAGCTACATTTTTAGTGTGTGTGGGAAGTGGTCTGTACACACGTTGAGGCTGAGAAACAGTGCTCTCTGTGCACCAGGACTGCTTGAAAAAGGCACGTGTCCTCAAGGAGAAGGCTAATCACCTGGTTAAGACCTTGTACATAAGAGAGGTAATTCTTAGGTAGGTTGATAAGCAGTCCAGGGCCCTCAAGGAGGAGAAAGGGACAATTTTTTTTTCTACTTTCCTTCATCTTAGTCACATAAGACATTTCTTTCCTTAAGCTCTGAGTTGTTACCACAACAATCTATTTATTATAAGACTAACTTTCTTTAAGATCCCCTGGAGAAGGTAATGGCAACACATCCAGTATTCTTGCCTGTAAAATCCCAGGGACAGAGAAGCCTGGTAGGCTACAGTCCATGGGGTTGCAAGAGTCGGACACGACTTAGTGACTAAACCACCACCACCAACTTTCTTTAGTGAGTCTCGGAGTGACGTCACTCAGTCGTGTTCAAGTCTTTGCGACCGCATGGACTGTAGCCTACCAGGCTCCTCTGTCCATGGGATGTTACAGGCAAGAATACTGGATGGGATGCCATTTCTTTCTGAGTGGGTTGCCATTTCCTTCTCTAGGAGATCTTCCTGACCTAGGGATTGAACCGGGGTCTCCTGCATTGTGGGCAGACGCTATACCATCTGAGCCACCAGGGAAGACCAACTTTCTTTAATTCCAGAGCTAATGATTACACAACTCATCTTGCTCAAGGGTATGTTTTTGCTTAAGCTCTGTACTAATGATTATATAAGGACAAGGTATCTTGCCCGAGGACATGTTTCTCCTTCTTAACAGAAACCTTCTGACTAAATCTTGGGAGTGAAGTGAAGTGGCTCAGTCATGTCCGACTCTTTGCAACCCCACGGACTGTAGCCTACCAGGCTTCTCAGTCCATGGGATTTCCAGGCAAGAGTACTGGAATGGATTGCCATTTCCTTCTCCAGGTGATCTTCCCGACCCAGGGATCGAACCTGGGTCTCCCGCATTGGAGGCAGACGCTTTACCCACTGAGCCACCAGTTTTGGGAGTGGATCTGGTAAAATCTTTCTGTTGTTAGTTCTAATCCTGTTATTTTAAAATGTATGTTGTGGGAGTGGGTCTGGTAAGACCTTTCTATGGTAAGCAACCAACTGAAAGACTGATTAAGACTGGGGCACTCTCTGTCCCCTTCTGATGTCAATGTCAGAAGCTTTCTCTGTCCCTTGCTATACTCTAATAAAACTCTTGCTACACAAAAGCTCTGAGTGATCAAGCCTTGTCTCTTGTCCTGAAGCTTAATATTCTCTTCTTCGGAGATCAGAATCCAACTCCGTTCACCATAAGCTATCATACAGAGATATTTGCCTGCTCTTCAAATTTAGTTTTCTAGCAAACAGTGAGATTTCTAATAATTGAGAACAAAGATGCTGTGTATCTTACACAATATTCAACTAACAGCTGTTGAATGTTTAGTGTATGCAAAACTTTAGTGCAAACTGAAATCTTTGAAAAGTCACATGGAAACCCAATGGACACTAAAAGTGCACGTTTTACAAAGTTTTATGAAAATTATCTAATAATATATTATTCTGGAGAATAATATATCTCCAGAGTTTGTTAATATGAAAAATGTGATTTTAAAACTATTTTTTCTTATATATATGACTTCTACCAGAAACTTCTGCTGAGTGGTTCAGGAACTCAATCTGCAATGTTGAGCTCTGTTATTTCTTCCTAGATGCAGGTATTCTCATGATGTATTGCTCATAAATGACTGTTTTGGCCACTCAGGTGACTCTGGGGCTAATTACAATAAACAATAAGGACCTAGAGCTGAAGAGGAGGCTAAGACAAGCCTTCAAGGATCAAGCAGGTTGCTAGTATTGAAAATGATCCCAGGTCAGTAGGAAAGTTTTGAAGATCTATTTGAAGGTTCCTAAATGAGGTTAGGAATTAAAAACAGGTAAGTAAGGGAATATACAGACAGAAACACAGGCAGCAGAGACTCAGAGGACCAGCATTCTGCTGATAAGCAGGAAAATTGATTCACAAATGCAGAGCAAAACCAAAAATCTAATCCAAAATGACATAAAATTAAAAGTTAAAGCTTTTAATCTCTTACTGTGTTCAGGATACCATGCTACAGAATGTCCTTGATCCTTTTGGAGCTAAATAGGGGCTAAGCAGGTGAACCCCAGAACAAGTGATTTCCCTGATGCACCTTGCTCTCCATTCATTTACTATTAATCTTGAGATAGAAACGTCTCATCAATGACTAGGAAACAAACTGCATCTGAATGGCTGCAGCTTCTGTGATGCTGCTGCTGGACATACTTGTGTCTCCTTTCTTCATCCTTCTAAATTAAATCTGATGCCAAGTCTAACTGAGTCTCATGAAGCTAACCAGACTGTATTTCTTGGTCTCAAGAAATAACAATCAAAGCTTCCCTAGAGTCAGACAGGACTGAGCGACTTCACTTTCACTTTTCACTTTCATGCATTGGAGAAGGAAATGGCAACCACTCCAGTGTTCTTGCCTGGAGAATCCCAGGGATGGGGGAGCCTGGTGGGCTGCCATCTATGGGATCGCACAGAGTCGGACACGACTGAAGCGACTTAGCAGCAGCAGCAGCAGTGGCTCAATGGTAAAGAATCCACCTGACAATGCAGGAAACATGAGTTCAATCCCTGGTCTTAGAAGATTCCACATGCCACAGGGCAACTTAAGCCCGTGAGCCACAACTATTGAGCCTGTGCTCTAGAGCCTCGGGGCCACAACTACTGAAGCCCTCATGCCTAGAGCCTGTGCTCCACAACGAGAAGCCACCGCAATGAGAAGAAAAAGCATCACAACGAACAGTAGCCCCTGCTCACTACAACTAGATAAAGCCCATGCAACAACAAAAACCCAGCACAATAAAAAATAAAGAAATAAATAATTTTTTAACAAAAGAAATACAATCAATCAGTTAGATAGATACATACAGAGATACATAGATAGCTGGATGAATGATAGGTAAATGATGGGTAGATAGATAAATACATAGAAACACAGATACAAGAAAGAAAAGTTAGTGAAATTTGCCCCAGCCTTCAAGGAATTTGTTACCTGATAGTAGGGTAGAGATCAAGAACAATATTGCTATCCTAAAAAGCTATGATATGAGAAGAATTTAGTACTCTTGAGCTTAAAAGGAGAAAAAGATTATTTGAAAATAGGAAAGGCTTTGTGGGAGCAGCAGCTTCTGAGATGATTCTGAGATGGGGTGGGATTGGACTCATGCTGCCAGGCAGAAAAGCTTCCAGCAAAATGTATACCGGAAACAAAGGATGAAGGCAGGACACAAAGTTAGAGGAACACTTCATAGCCCCTCGAGCTTCCCTGGTGGTTCAGAGGTTAAAGCGTCTGCCTGGAATGTGGGAGACCTGGGTTCGATCCTTGGGTTGGGAAGATCCCCTGGAGAAGGTAATGGCCACTCCAGTATTCTTGCCTGGAGAATCCCATGGACGGAGGAGCCTGGTGGGCTACAGTCCACAGGGTCGCAAAGAGTCAGACACGACTGAGCGACTTCACTCACTCACTCACTAATAGTCCCTTCAGCTATGAGAACCAGTGCTACTAGAAGACAGGAGGTTTAGGCCTGAAGAGTTGTTTGGTCAGCATTAGAGCACAGAGGGCCTTGCAGGCTGAACTGAGGGAATGTGCTTTAGTAGGGTGGAGCCTGAGGAACCACTGGAGGTGACAGAGGAGGGTGGTGATATGACCAAAGCTGCTCTTCATGAAAGCTAATATGGTGATGGTGTTCAAGGTGAACTGGATCTCTGATTGGTGATAGACATACTGGCAGGCTGGCCATGTTCACAGTCCAGTAATAGGTTGGATGGGTCTGCACCAGGGTAGTGAGACAGAAAGCAGAAAACAGACAATAGAAATGTGTAGATATGGAGACCACAGACTGCTCCTTCACATTTTCTCCCTCAAACACAACTAAAGTGAAGTTTTAATTGCTCAGTCATGTCCAACTCTTTGCAACCCCATGCACTGTAGCCCACCACCCTCCTCTTATCCATGGAATTCTCCAGGCAAGGATACTAGAGGGGGTTGCCATTTCCATCTCCAGGGGATCTTCCTGACCTAGGGATCAAACATGCACCTTCTGCATTGCAGTCAGATTCTTTACTGTCTGAGCCACCAGGGAAGCCCTCATACACAACAGGAAATGTTAAAAGGGAAGAGACTTGAGGTTTGGTTTGGGTATATAGAATTTTAGAAAAAACTGAAGAAACATGGAAAACCAGCAGGAGAAGAGCCACAAATCTGCTAAAGTTTAAGGATTTTATATAATGACATTATGTCATCAAACTGGAGTACAGTGAAGCCATGAGATAATGCTGAATATGCATTACAGGAGGGAAAGTAACACTGAGGCTTCATAGGGGAGTAATTTAGAGTAAAATGCCAGAGCCAAAAACACAAGGATTCAGATCTTGGCTTTACTCAATGCCCATGTGACCCTCCTTGGGCAAGGGGTTTTACCTTTCTGCGTCTCAGTTTCTACATCTGTAAAATGGGTACTAAAATAACAGTAGTTCCTATCTCACAGAACTATTGAAAGGTGTTCCAATTATCAATTTATTTCCTCCAAGCTTCAAATTCAACCTTTGTTGCCTGCTCTGCACAAATGGAGATGGCCCTTTAAATATTTCTCCTTTGCCAGTGGGCCTGATGCTAAGCACCATCATTAGAGGGCAACAGAGAGTTGCTGGAAAAGGAAGGGGTTTTCCTCCCACTTTCAGCTTGTCTCATTCATCAGGCTCCCTGCTTGCGGTCTTTCCAGTAGCCGGCTTTTGTAGAGAATGAATTCTGTCTTCTAACACCCAGCTTCTGCAGTGTGTAGCAGCTAGCAACACCAGTAGCCCCCGAGGATGAATTCTGCGCAGGTCCCTCCAGTGGAGCCTGCTGGTTTCTCGTCTGCCACCCAGCGTGCCGTGGCCACACCAGAGGTCTGGATCTTGGGTGGGGATACCCACTTTCAGGTTTATTTCTACCTTGGGAGCTCTCTTAGCCTGGGGATAGTGGCAACGCCTGCATTTGCTAATCCTATATTTTTTAGAGTTCTCTTTACTTCATACTGGGCTTCCCTTGTGGCTCAGCTGGTAAAGAGTCCGCCTGCAATGCAGGAGACCTAGGTTCAATCCCTGGGTTGGGAAGATCCCCTGGAGAAGGGAAAAGCTACCCACTCCAGTATTCTGGCCTGGAGAATTCCATGGACTATACAGTCCTTGGGGTCGCAAAGAGTCGGACACGACTGAGTGACTTTCACTTCACTTCCTTCATACTAGCCAGTCGCTCATTACTTCAATCCCTTGTTATGCTTATTAATGCTTTATGTTTTACTTTCACTACTCAAATCACTGTGTGATTTCTGTCTTCTGGTTGAACCCTGACTGATGTAGGAGGATTAATAAAATCCTATTTGTTAAGTGTAAAACAGTGCCTTCCACATAATAAGCACTTTTAAAATGTTTGTTACATTAATCTAATATGAGGGCCAGAAAAGAAAGGAATAAGTTTTAGCTCTAGCATCACATAAATGTCCCCTATGACCTTGTATCCTCGGGAAAAGAAAAACTATTTGTTTTCCTTCTTTTTCACCTACAGCTTTTGCCACTAAATATGTTTATACAATAAAACCCATTGCCTGTCATACTAGGTAAAGACCAGGCATTTATATTAATTAAGTGATATTAAAAACAAATATAGAGTGAAAGCATATATATTTTAGTGTTTTTAACTGGTAGGCAATGTTAACACTGGATGATAAGTTAAGTTTACGAACATCCTTCTATAGCATAAAACTCATTTCTATTTAAATGGTTTCCCATATAACAAGATTAGTATGTTTTAAATGTGTTTTCCTGCATATTTTTACAATTTGACATTCATAATGATTCTGTAGAGTATTAAGGGATGATATTAGCCTACAATTTCTGAGACAGGAAAACTGAACTGGAAGAGGTCAGATGACTTACCTATGATCTGTGGCACAATCAGTGATGGATGTAGGTCTGCCAGTTCTCAAACAAACTTTTTTTTTCCCTCCAACATATTAACCCCCAACAACAAAGATCAAGACAGATACACTCTCAAATGACATCTTGAATCAATTTTTTCTGTAAATGTGAAACACTGCAAGACAAGTTGCAGGCCAACTTGATGGGTATAATAGGCCTTGGGCCTTACCTTCCAATTTCTGTCATTCCTGTCTCCACTACTGGTGTCCACAACCTTGAAAAGACCTTGTATACATCCCTTTAGAGCTCCATTATCTCTGTGATTGGAGGTTTGAAAGATCTCAACTTGCTGCTCTGACTGTGACCTAGGCCAGCCACACAGCCCTTCTGGTTCTCAGTGTCTTCATCTTTAAAATGTTAATGGTGTATCAGATCACCTATGAGCTTTCTTCCTCCTCTAAACCTCTATGATCCTAAAACTGCTAAGCCACTCACAATCTTATTTTCTTCATCTACAAAATTTACAATTGAACTGGATGTTACATTAAATTTCTTACCAGCGCCTAACTACTTTGATTCTAATATTTGAAATATAACTCCAGACTTTCAAGACTGTTTTAATATGTCATTTGGGAATCACTGTATAATTCTTTTTAACAATAATTGCATCTGCTAGACATCCTATTTCCAAACGTCTAAATAGGCCCAGAAATCTAGGTTCTAGAAGGTCCTGGGTGCGAGGGACTGCATGGCTGGGTGTCATCGTCACTGCTCCTAGGCACTTGGGCGCCTTGTTTCACAGTCATATGTTATACAGCACAACTCCTAAAAGCTTCCAGGAACTGGTCATTTGCCATTTCATTACTTGATAACAAATTACAGTTTCTCATTTTTGCATTGTGCTCATGAAAAGTCCAACTTCAGTTTAATGGTGAGAACTGATAGCCACATTATATTATGAAATTTAGAAATGACAGATCCTTAGAGCTTGAAAGAGCCAGAAGACAGAAATCATATTTGTGACAGCTGACAGAATTTTTTTCAAAGCTCTAAAAGCCAAAACCAAAATCATGCTGAAGATCACAACTCAAAAACAAGTATCATTAAAGGGTTTAATAAGACAGCTTCCAAGATCACAGACCAGATCTTTCAAGATTAGGGTTACAGCATCCTCATCTGTGGCATTTATCTTTGAACATTATGTTTTGTTGGAGACTTCTTGGAGCTGAGAGTATAAAGACTAGTAATCAAAATCAGACTCTAACTACAAGCTAGGGGACCATTACCTACTTGTTTAACCTTTGAAAAGTGAAGAGGTCAAAGTGGAGAAAGCCTGCATTAAAATGTGATGATTCTGTGAAAAGTTTGTATTTTGCTATTAAGACTACAGATGGCTTCCCTGGAGGCTCAGTGGTAAAGAATCCTCCTGCCAATGTAGGTTTGATCCCTGATCCAGGAAGATTCCCACATACCTCGGGGCAAGTAAGCCCATATGACACACCTCTTGAGCCTGTGTTCTAGAGCCCAGGAGCTGCAACTGCTGAGCCCAGGTGCCCCAACTACTAAAGCCCGCATGCCGAAGAGCCAGACTCCACAACAGACAAAGCCACTGTAATGAGAAGCCCCTACTCTCCACATCTAGAAAAGAGCCCATGCAGCAACAAAGACCCAGCATGGCCAAAAATAAATAGATTTAAAAAAATGTTTTAAAGATTACATATAATGCACCAGCTGGTTCCAATGGTTATGGGCAGGGTTACCACCATTCTAGTTAAGAAACAAGTTACTTTCAAAAATTCTACATTACAGCAGCAGACGACTGAGCAGTCTAGACAATACTGTGCCCTTCACAAAAGAGGAAGCTTGTGTTTGGAAATAGAGTAATAGCACTTACATGAGGGCTTCCCTGAGAGCTCAGTTGGTAAAAAAAAAAATCCGCCTGCAATGGAGGAAACCCCGGTTCAATTCCTGGGTTGGGAATATCTGCTGGAGAAGGGATAGGCTACCCACTCCAGTCTTCTTGGGCTTTCCTTGTGGCTCAGCTGGTAAAGAATCTGCCTGCAATGTGGGAGACCTGGGTTCGATCCCTGGGTTGGGAAGATACCCTGGAGAAGAGAAAGGCCACCCACTCTAGTACTCTGGCCTAGAGAATTCCATGGACTGTATAAGAGTCAGACACAACTGAATGACTTTCACTTTCACTTTCAAACACTTACATGTCAGGCACCATTATAAACTTCAGTTCAGTTCAGTTCAGTCACTCATTCGTGTCCGACTCTTTGCGACCCCATGAATTGCAGCACTCCAGGCCTCCCTGTCCATCACCAACTGCCGGAGTTCACAAAAACTCATGTCCATCGAGTCGATGCCATCCAGCCATCTCATCCCCTGTCGTCCCCTTTTCCTCCTGCCCCCAATCCCTCCCAGCATCAGAGTCTTTTCCAATGAGTCAACTCTTCGCATGAGGTGGCCAAAGTACTAAAACCCAGCAATTCATTTAATCCTTATAATCACCAGTTAGGAAATGCCAGGCTGGGATTCAAACACAAGCAGTCAGATCCTAAAGTCTGTGTGTAACATCCTGCGTCTTCCCAGTTCAACAAACTTCAAAACTTTCCAATCAGGAACTGTTTCTATGAATCAATGAGTCATCAATTTTCAAGAGAAACCATAAATAAAGAAATTCAAATGCCTGGTTCAATGCTGTTTACTATTAGGGGCTATTTGACAGATGGGATTTGAGGCTGTTGAAGGGAAACAGAGTTTTAAGATGCCAAAATGACCACTACCTAACTCCACACTTCTAGAACACTGAGCTTGCTGTCATCTGAGCCTTATGCCATGTTTTTAAGTTAAGTCCATGTGCCCCCAGACACCACAAAAAGCCTTGCCCTGTCTTGCCCTATTTGAGTTGCAGAATCTTGACCCTGATGGTCAGGAAACTTCTGCCAGTGTAAGTCTGCACGTAACAATGCCTGGATATAGTATTTTAACTCACAAATATACAAAAATAACAAAAAGGTTTGTTCAGAATATTGGAACCCACATTCTATTATATAGAGAAAAAAATTATTCATTTGACAGTTCAGTGACTTCATACAAAACAAATGGTAAAGGATGTGAACAGAGTTCTCTGCCGGTCTGTGGTTCTTCCTCATGAAGGAAGGAAGCTGCAGAGGGAGTCTCTTTGCTGCTCCAGCCCTTCCCTCTACCGTGAAGCCCAGGGTGGTGTGGAAGCTGTGCCTAGGCCAGCTGCACGGGCCCACACTCACAAGTGTGCAACCATGGCATGAAGAGGAAAGATTCCCACAACAGACAAACCTCTGAGGGCTAGTTGGGCCTTGCCCCAGCCCAGCAGCATAAGGCACCCAGCTTTGGCTATTCTGACCTAGCTTCCCATGAGGTCTTAGTGTCGTTTACAGAACTTGGGGGCCTCTATCTCGGTGCAGACCTAAGAGGCACTGGGAAAGCGCTACACCCACTCACTCATTTACACCCATCTTTTTACACTGCTTCTTTCATAGCTCAGCAGTAAACCAAAGGGTAAGTAACTTAACCCAAATCCAAGTCTCATTCTTGCTAATCTTCAAAATTGGAGTGGCCTTTGCAGGCTGATAAAACTCAGCAGAGATCTCTAGTGTTTGCATCGGACCCTTATTACTAAGTCTTGGTCGTTGCCTGAGCACTTGCTGACAGTATACAGTTCTGGAGCACTGACTGTTCACTGTGAACCTGGGGTGTGGCTGCACAAGACTGTCCAGCCTGGGGGTTTCCTGGACCTTCTATCTGAGTGGTCTCAGACAGAAGGAAAATTCTTATGCTTAAACAACTTGTTATGTTTTGTAGTGATGAGAGGGTTTTTAAGCCCCTTCCATACAAATAGCTTCTTCCTAAATGATGTAGGAACTAAAAAGAATCTTCCACTGGCAGAGTCAGAGATACTTCCTGTCTCACACCATTAATCATCACCCCAGCCCCTGGAGTGGGGGTTTCTATTAGCATCACTACCTCATCTCATCTTGTTTGACATGAGGTTTACACTATATAAAATCTATTTACTTCAGGCTAAATATTCCTAAGTGCAAACTCTGAAATGCCAACTGCCAAACTTTATACTTTCATGTTAAATAAAACAGGTACCATCTGATTAGAGAAAAAAATCCCAAATTCTCCATGAAGTCACCCACACACATGCATTATCTACCTGACCCTAACCTAGACTCTAAATAGAGTTCATACTGATGTTGAAGCTGAAGCTCCAATATTTTGCCCACCTAATACAAAGAGCTGACTCACTGGAAAAGCCCCTGATGCTGGGAAAGATTGAAGGCAGGAGGAGAAGAGGACAACAGAGGGTGAGATGGTTGGATGGCATCACCAATTTAATGGACATGAACTTGGGCAAACTCCAGGAGACAGCGAGAGACAGGCAAGAGTGGTATGCGTGCTGCAGTCCAAGGGGTCACAAAGAGATGGACATGACTTGGTGACTGAATAACAACAACTACTACTACTCTTTTGACTGAATAACATGTTTCCCTTTCCTGGGTCCAGAGAAGGCAATGGCACCCCACTCCAGTACTCTTGCCTGGAAAATCCCATGGATGGAGGAGCCTGGTGGGCTGCCATCTGTGGGGTTGCTAAGAGTCGGGCACGACTGAGCGACTTCACTTTCACTTTTAACTTTCATGCATTGGAGAAGGAAATGGCAACCCACTCCAGTGTTCTTGCCTAGAGAATCCCAGGGGCGGGGGAGCCTGGTGGGCCGCCGTCTATGGGATCGCACAGTGTCGGACACGACTGAAGCGACTTAGCAGCAGCAGCAGTAGCAGCTTTCCTGGGTCTACATCTTATTATTCTATCTAACTGAGCTCTGAGAAAGACCTGGAACAAGTATCACATTTGATATCCGTCCCAGGGCTTTGTGGGCTTCTCTGGTGGCTCAGTGGTAAAGAATTCGCCTGCCAATGCAGAAGATGTGGGTTTGATCCCTAGGTCAAGAAGTTCCCCTGGAGAAGGAAATGGAAACCCAATCCAGTACTGTTGCCTGGAAAATCCCATGAACCAAGGAGTCTGGTGGGCTACAGTCTATGGGGTTGCAAAAGAGTTGAACACGTCTTATCGATTAAATAAGCATAAATCAAACAAAAAAAGGACTGTGCACGTAACAGTTCCTCAGAATAGTATGATCATTGACTGCTACCAATACTGAAATTCATGACACAAAATTATCAGTGTCTAAAAAGGCAAAAATTTCATTGCACTCTAATTCCCAAAAAGAACTGAAAAATAATGTGTTCCAATATGAACAAGTAAAAAGATATTATTTTCAACTTGGAAAGGATTTTCCACAAATGAAAATTTCAAAAACAGTCAATATCATCTTTAAATTGCTTTTGGTTTGCAAGTGTTATTAACTTCACCCAAGGCTGGGTCTATATGATAGGGAGAAACATTTTTGAAAGGGGGACTTAGGGGAAGCAGGGATACTGATAAACCAGTGGTCATTAACTTATTTGAAACACCTAATCTCAGCCTTGACAAAATCCATCAATTCTATTTTTCTCTCACCAAAATTGAAGCATTCAGCCATAATTTGCCCAATTTCCCCCCCTGATTTGGTTCTTTTTCTTGATACCTTATTGGTTAGTGGTAGAAGCTGCTTGACAGGTGTGATAATGAAAGCTAAGTGATCAGGAAGCCCCAAGGATATCCCTTTCAAAATGAAACTGATGTCCATGTAAATAAGGTACTTGTAATAATAACTTGCATCGGTACAGTGCTTCATGGTTTAAAAAGCATTTTCAAATACATTAGCTCATTTGATGCAATATTTTCACAAAATAAGAAGAGCAGGACTGATTATCTCCTGTAGAAGAGGAAACATCAGTTGTAATATTACTACTGTAAGGAAACAGGTTAAATCTTCTGTTATTTACATATCTCGTCTCCATATATTGAGAGAGGCATTGGTCATTAAATAGATTTAGTTGAGCATGGCAGGAGAGCACTATGTTTTCCATATGCTACTGTCAGACATTGTTCTATGACAAGTGTTCTCAAGACTTAGCCTGCATCGTAATCACCTGAAGGGCCTGAGGTTGCTGAACCGCACTGCCCAGAGTTTCTGAGTCAGTAGGCTGGGGTTTGGGAGGGTCACATTTCTAACATGTTCGCAGGCAACACTGGTGTGGAGGGTCTCCTGCTGCTGCTGCTGCTACTGCTAAGTCGCGTCAGTCCTGTCTGACTCTGTGCAACCCCATACACGGAAGCCCACCAGGCTCCTCTGTCCTTGGGATTCTCCAGGCAAGAACACTGGAGTGGGTTGCCATTTCCTTCTTCAATGCATGAAACTGAAAAATGAAAGTGAAGTCGCTCAGTCGTGTCTGACTCTTAGCGACCCCATGGACTGCAGCCTAACAGGCTCCTCCGTCTATGGGATTTTCCAGGCAAGAGTACTGGAGTGGGGTGCCATTGCCTTCTTCCATGGAGGGTCTAGGGAACCACAATTTGAGAACCACTTGTCAGGCATTCAAGACAATTCTCTTTTGTCTCCCACTGACCCCAAATGGAAACATGAGCAAGTCAAAAGGCTTTTCTGCTCTCTGTTGGGTTCTTTTGAACTGCAAATACAATTGCTCTAAATTACAAACAATTTTAATTCAGAAAGTAGAATGTGCTGTTTATGATATTAATCAAAATGCTGAACTTAATATTAAAACATCTCCCTCTTCAGGCACTCTCAGGCTGGAAGACAGACTGCAGAGTAGGAAAGAGGGGTGTGGCTGGCTTGAGGATTTCCCTGCCCTGAGCTCCCCCTACCCCTATATACCAGCTCCTCTGTGGTTGCTGCTGCTGCTGCTAAGTCGCTTCAGTCGTGTCCGACTCTGTGCGACCGCATAGATGGCAGCCCACCAGGCTCCCCTGTCCCTGGGATTCTCCAGGCAAGAACATTGGAGTGGGTTGCCATTTCCTTCTCCAATGCATCAAAGTGAAAAGTGAAAGTGAAGTTGCTCAGCCACGTCCAACTCTTAGCAACCCCATGGACTGCAGCCTACCAGGCTCCTCCATCCATGGGATTTTCCAGGCAAGAGTACTGGAGTGGGGTGCCATTGCCTCTGTGGTTAGTGGAGGGCATTTTGTGGAGGCAGAAAAAATAGAGATAGAGGGTGAAGAAAAAGACCTTATGTGAATTGGTGCTGCTGTGACAATCTCCCATGCTCTTGGTTAGAGTTTGAAGCTAACTCTATAGTGGGTACTCTATACTGGGGGCTCTAGCGGGAGAGACTATTGGAGAATCTCAAGGCTGCAAGTTATCTTATCTATTTCTATTCTAACCAACTTCCTCTTACTCCTTGTTCAGCCTCTATAAATCTAGTGTTGACCCTCTAGATTCTTGCCTCAAGAACCCTTGGTCCCTTCAGGAGGCCTTACTGGAGAGACACATGTTCATCCACATTAGCTCTCTCTCATGTGGTTCACTAGTACCTTGCCCAACACCACATACCTTGCCCAACAAAGTCCAGCAATACACACCAATCCCATGGCAGCCACGGCCATGCTACCATACTCATGCGTGTGTAAGCCTTGGTCCTCTAAGTCTTATCCCAACTGCAAGAATTGCACTTCAGGTTTTCCAAGTAGACCTATGGAGATCTCTCTCACAAAGCTTGAGGCAAAGGAGATAATGCCCATCTTACACCCCTGGGGCAAGGGAGGGTACAAATTCACAATTCACTATTGTTCAGTTGCTCAGTCTGTCCAACTCTTTGCAACCCCATGGACTGCAGCACACCAGGCTTCCCTGTCCTTCACCATCTCCCGGAGCTTGCTCAAACTCATGTCCATCAAGTCGGTGATACCATCCAACCATCTCATCCTCTGTCATCCCCTTCTCCTCCTGCCCTCAATATTTCCCAGCATCAGATTCCAGTGAGTCAGCTCTTCATATCAGGTGGCCAAAGTATTGGAGATTCAGCTTCAGCATCAGTCCTTCCAATGAAGGACTGATATACTATACCCCTCTGCAATTACATCTCTTCACAAACTTTGACTCCTGTTCCTTCTCCCTGGGCTCTTTCACATTTTTGAAGTATGAAAAAGGCTAGAAAAATGTGGAATTGGTTTTGGGTTATTGCTTCTATAAATTCAACCTAGGAAAAATCACCTTCAGAATTTTTTATCCATTATATCATGGTGTGTAATGGTTTATGTTATGTGTCAACTTAGCTAGACTGTAAGGTCCAATTGTTTAGTCAAATATCAGTCTCACTACTGCTGTGGAGATACTTTCTGGATATGACTGACATTTCTTTCAGTAAACTTGGAATAAAGAAGACCACCCTCACAATGTGGGTGGGCCTCATCTGTTAATAATCAGTCAAAAGTCTTAAGAGAAAAACTAAGGTTTCCAGAGAAGGAAGGAATTCTGCCTCCAGATTGCCTCTGATTCAAGACTGCAATGTCATCCTTGCATGAATTTCTAGCCTGGTGGCCTACCAGGCAAACTTCAGACTTGCCAGCCCCTACAACGATGTGAGCCAACTCCTTAAAAATATCTGCAAGTCAATCTTGAGATAGATAGATAGATAAATATTTTACTGGTTGTGTTTCTCTGGAGAACATTGAAAAATGCATGATGTCTCCTTGAGACTTCTATTTTAACATCCCTTTGTAAAACCTCACAAGAATCTATACTCTCCCCATTTTACACAAGAGGAAATAAAAGTGGAAACTCAATAAAGGAGACAGCTTTCAGTGAAGGTATTGTCAGGATGCAGCCCTGGGGTTTGAACAGGTCTCTCTGACTCTAAAGATCATATTCTCTCACTACCACAAAGTATTACCACATGCCCATAAAAGCTGAACCACCAAATCAGTTGCATCTCATATGTGGATTCACCCATGAAATTATGTATGCCTAGAACAAGAATAGTGAATTCTGTTATTTAAGCTCAAGATAATTCTGTCAACTTGACTGAATCAACTGGTTGGCACTTCACAAAGATCAACCGTTCAGATGACTGATTGCATTTGATTTGCCTTGTCAAGGTATTTGGAGAGGAAATATACCTATAACAATAGCCAAAAAAAAAAAAAATTCAATGCAATCATTTTCTGGAATCTTTACTATGTGTGATCTTCATACACACTGTATTGCTAAACATCTATGAAGAACGTATTATTAACTCATTTAATAAATAAAAAACTGAGGTTCACAGACATTAAATAAAGTTGCAGAGCAAATAAGTTAAGTCCTAGCTCCCTGGGCAATAAAACAAAAACTAATTCCTACTCATAATTTGATACAAAGAGAGGAAAACTGAATAATACCTGTGAAAGTGTTTATCACAGAGTTTAGCACAGTCTACATATTCAAGAAATATTAGTTTCTCCTCCTCTTTGCAGAAATAAATACCTTCCTAGAGAAATTATACTTATCTGCCTAAATATTTTATTCTGCTATAAAAATGTAGGAAGGAAACAGAAAACAAAGTTGGTACAATACATACCTCCTGTGAGCTTGCTGACCACCTGATTCTAGGCCTTTGGATTCTAGGGCCTCCAATACTAGAGACAGTAAAAAATCTAGGGTACATAGGTATCGCCCTTGCTAACAGAAAAATGCTTTTAAGATCAACCAACTACTCCCTATGGTTTCCTTCACTTAACTTTTGGATACTCACTCTTATTTAAACCAATAAAATTAGCATTAAATGCCCTATCCTATTGATGTTATCCCAAATGTTATTCCTGTAGCCACAAACAAGCAGAAAATTCTCTCAACATACAAGAGAGAAAGAGTTCACTTTCTTGTACATATGAATATCTTGTCTGAATAAAGTGGCTTCTTCCAGAATCTTCTCAAGCCAAAAAGTGGACCTTGAACTTACTGGAAAGTTTCCTGGACTATATCTTTCTGATTGCATATATATGAGCATTTGATTATGTTGCTGACCTCAGTGAGCTGAAAATAGGCAATTAATTTTCCTCTGAGCACAAAACAGGACACTAGCCCCAGGTCAAGGTGGGAAAATATATTGTAGTCATATAACCACGAAGTTTATACTACTCTTCAGATTCCTGTTCAAGGTAAAATTAGCCTGATCCTGCATTCTATCAGGACAAAAATGTTCTTCCATCACACAGTACAGACAAATATTCCAGGAGAACATGAGGTTTTGGGAAAAGCAGTAAGCAAAGTCAAAGCACAAGACACTATGATCATGTATCATTTACTGACCTGGTGCCATTTTTACATCAGTGAAGTACTGTGTTTGAACCCTACCTTTCATTCAGCAGCATTGAAAGAGCTACGGCTACAGGGTTAAAACTGCAAGTGACTTAAAACACACTTCCTTCCATGGCTATTACAGAAGGCTCAGAAGGAGACATTCTTCCAAGTAAGCTTACCATCATCCCCACATTATTTAGAAGACATCAAATCCCACAACATAACCCTGGTGACAGCTAAAATCTTCTAGTTCAAAGGGCACACCCCTTAATCATGGATTTGTCCTGCCTCACAGAGACAGTTGAGACGGTGGATTATCCATCACATGATGACCCAAGATAACATCCTGAGGGATCATGGATGAAACAGGAAGGTTTATTCTTTGAAAATGAACTTCCCATGCTCATTGACTCTTGATAGATTACATTTCAGAAGAGAATAAAGAAAAGGCCTTTCCTTCTTTTTCTGTCTCTTTCACTTAGAACACTCTGGCTACAAGGGAAATAATCAATAAATAGAGCTTCCAGCCAAACTTAAGGGGATAAACAAGTAAATGCTTTGGAGCATTAAGAAGTTTCATTGTGCAGCGTCAGAACAATTTCCATGTCATTAGCTCTAACTACTCCCTCCACCAATGGGACTGACTGTCAGGAACAGCATCAGGACGATTCTGCTTTCCACTCTCAGGCATGTCAACAACAACGACAATATAGCAATAATGATGATGAAGCCACCTCCCATATGTATAATTTTTCAAGTATATGGAGTTTATTTATATATCTGTGGAGTATGTAAGCTCCATGAAGGCAGGAATCACGTCTGTCTTAGCATCCTGTCTTGCAAAGCCTGTCAAATGCCTGGTTCCTGTCAAACTGCTTGGAGATAAATTTTTCTCGAATAAATAAACTACATATCTCATTTAATAATCCAAAAATAATGTCGCTGGACATGGATTCCTGGTTCCATTCAACAGAGACTATAACTAAGATCCAGGGAGGCAAGCAGAGTACTCGAAGTACACAGTATTTAGTGCCTGAGCCGGGAGATGCTCTAAAGTATTCTGACCAAATTCAGTGTTCATCCCCTACAGTGCTGCCAAACTTGAAAGCTGTACCATGTATAAGGCAAGTAACAGGATTAGCACGTCAAAATGCAGCAATAACTATGCCTCTGAAAAGAGTGGCAAAAGAAAAAAAAGCTAAAATTCTAAGTTCAGATCACAATAAAAGTGCAGTGAGGAGTCAAGTTCAAGAGATTGGTCATTATTAATCAAATTATAGATCAGCCCCAATAGCCACATATTTTCTTGCACTTGTACTCAAGAGACCCTTTTGTAAAACATTCACCGAAAAAGATCGATACCTCTCTGGAGGTAAGTGGCATAAATTATGTCTCAACATATACACCACGGGAGTTTTACTGTGTGTTGTATACAGTAATTGCATTTTATAGATGGCTGTGGAAAGCTTCAGTCCTCATTGATTTTGATCATGAACTAAAAGGCGACAAAAAGAAAAGAACAGCACTTTAGATGAAGAAGTCAGTCAGCTGAAGCTGCAAGAGAAAATGGAAATTTGGCATGCTGAATGTGATCAATTCATGTTTCTTGGAAAATGAATGTAGATATTTGAGTGCTTTCATTATGAGCCGGTAGCAAGACTTGAACGGTGCTATGAGCATCTCTGTCCCCTAATAGTCAGTGGTGGTACCTAGCAGCAGGATTTAAGACGACAGAAAGCCAGCCCACACTAGAGCCCTTTCTAACTTTCCACATTATGGATGCCATCAGAATGGCTTATGAGCCACATTAACTGGATATTTGTGTTTTTATTATTGCATTTAACGTGTCTTTGGGATTTACTATCAAAATTAAATGGAGATTGTGATGTAACCTGGGACCATCGGTATGTTGCTAACATTTCTAATTTCCAGAAGCAGATTTTTTCGAGCATTTCTCTCTTGATTGCCTTCATTTCTTCATGCCCTTCACAGCAAGCAATTCTGAAGGGATGTTAATGCAGCATAACAACTCTTTACCCTTTTTCGAGGCCAATTTTGCAATATGGGCAAAATGATTGGAAATGAAGTCCTGAAAACACTGAAACCATCTGTCAGGGACTCAGTTAAGAAGATCCACACTGTTTCACAGCCAAGGATGGGGATAAATTATGCCTGGCTGGAAATGTCCAAAACAAGTGGATTCCCATTCAAGCTTATTAGGATAAATTACAAAATTTTTTATTTTTTGTTGCCCTGGTTAAAAAAAAAAATGATACTTTCAGATGACGATAAACCATAAGTCACATAGATGAGAAAGAAGCAAAATAATTGTTTTTCTAATAATAAATCATATTCAAAAGCACATGTCACTAAAGAAACCGCAAGTTCCTATCAAAACGTCTGTAGACCTATTTACATTCATAGACACAATCCTGTGAAATGTTCCTGTGCATTTTGTAAAAATAACCCTGTTAATATTTAATCACAAAGTACCAGAAGTACTTGACTAATATTTATTCATGAAATGTATTTGGTAAAATATTAAAGAACTGGAGGGTGGGGCTGTTGTGATTAAATTATATCGCTTGGGATGTCAAGTTTTAGAATAAGGTAAACGCTGTGCCTCCTGTCTCTCAAATATTTATTGCCATTATGAAACTATTGACATCTTACATGGAAAGCAGTGATTCTCACATGTTTTAACACAGATTTTTATACTAGTAAACAGTGGTCGTCCAAATGCTCCCACAAATGTTGGAGCTGATGTACTTCACAGAAAGCCAAGCTCTCCCAAGTGTTAAGTGTAGAGTCACATAAAATGAGTTATCACTTGCGTGTCGCTTCACTCGCAAGGTTGAACGAAAATGAAAGATAGGGCTCTTTCTATGAAGGACCAAGTAGAAAGTTTGGTTACAAAATTGCAATTGGTGAGTTAAATCTGTTGGAAAAAACAGCCTGCATATATACCAGGACAAATAGTTTCTTCCCCTCCCCCAACCTCCTGCTAAAATACCGGAAAAAAGTGAATTGAAACATTAGTTCAGCAATTTCTGTGCTAACTGGACTTAGTTTCTCGTGATTTTTTTTCATTTAGTCTTAATCTGAAGAATTATTTGGTTTTAACTTCTAAGCAGTATTTATGAAGTACTTTTTATTAACAGAAAAGAGGTTGAGTATATAGTTTGGAGAATTATGGAATTTGAATGCCCAAATCAAGAGTTTACCTTGAGAGAGATTTTCCAGAGAGCAAGATTAGTAGGTAACTGAGAAGAAATCCCTCTCAAGACTGAGTCTCAGGGTCATAAGTTTCTGGTTTTATCAATGAGGATGCAGTAGGATTTGAGAGCTAGAGGAACCAAGGTAAAGGCTCAGAGAATAAGGTGGAATGTGGTTAAATTAAATCAAGAACCCAATCACTTTAAACCAGAAATCAAGCCAAAATAGGACCCATTGTCCATCAACTCTATCTTTTAACAGCATGCTGCTGCTGCTGCTGCTAAGTCGCTTCAGTCGTGTCTGACTCTGTGCGACCCCATAGACGGCAGCCCACCAGGCTCCGCCGTCCCTGGGATTCTCCAGGCAAGAACACTGGAGTGGGTTGCCATTTCCTTCTCCAATGCATGAAGTGAAAAATGAAAGTGAAGTCGCTCAGTCGTGTCCGACTCTTCGCGACCCCATGGACTGTAGCCTACCAAGCTCCTCCGTCCATGGGATTTTCCAGGCAAGAGTACTGGAGTGGGGTGCCATCACCTTCTCCGTTTAACAGCATATTGAACTTCAATAACTGTTCTGAGTTACTGAGCTGCAGAGAAGTTTTTCTGATTTCAGCCATTAAACTGGTCTCTGAACCTAGAGCAGAGATTGTGTATCCAGCTAGGGAACTGGGGGAAAGCTGTAGCCAGTCCTTTTGACAACCACTCAAAACACTAATCCTAAGTGGTTTTACAGACCAGAATCAGAAAGCAAAAATCATGAGTTTTTCTTCCTAAATTGGGATTACCTTGGGATACTTGACAGACCACTAGTAGGTAACAGAAAGTTCTCTCTATACAGCCCACAGACTCATGAGTGAATCAATCATTCATATATAGTAACAGCACCACCCACTCAAGCATTAGCCCCACTTAGACCTCCAGGGGTGTTATAGCCACTAATTGTGAAAATGGCTCTTAAAGTACCCAAGTGCAGTACCTGGAACATCATTCACAGTCAATAAATTTTAGTTCCTTTTTCCTCTCTCATTATGTTGGTTAGTGGTTTAATGCCCTGGACTATGGCACCAGAAGTTTCTGGAACTGGAACAGACTGACATCAGAAAAACTCAGATATCTTTGAATAATAGAGTTTCTTCTATCTGAAAACATCACCCACCTTCCAGAAGGCCCCACATGGAGCACTGAGGAAAGAAAGGGACATCCTGCAAACTGGCCAAATCTGCACTAACATATGGGGAGGCAGAAGTAACTGTGATTTTACCCTCAAATCTCAGCCCTGCATAATGAAGCTGCCAATTACATGAAGTTCTCTTACGCAGAAATTCTATATCCATACTCCCTCCTTCAGAATTCCACATGTTATGATTCACAAATTCAAGGAACTCCATAAAATGCCTCTGAAAGGCTTGAGTCCAGACACCCTACATTAGAATCAATACTGAGAGTTGAGACTTACTGCAGAATTGAGAACAGAAACTTATGTTCAGTACACTACTAAAAGAGTTGATGGACAACTGTGGAACAGAAACAAAAGCATTAGCTATCATTTACTGAACTCTGCCAGAAACTGTATACCATGCATAGCACAAATTATGTCATTTAACCTTCATAAAGAAGAATTGATGCTTTTGAATTGTGGTGCTGGAAAAGACTCTTAAGAGTCCCTTGGATGGCAAGGGGATCAAACCAGTCAGTCCCAAAGGAAATCAACCCTGAATATTCATTGGAAGGTCCGATGCTGAAGTTGAAGCTGCAACACTTTGGCCACATGATACAAAGAGCAAACTCATGGGAAAAGACCCTGATTCTGGGAAAGATTGAGGGTAGGGGGAGAAGAGGGCTACAGAGGATGAGATGGTTGGATGGCATCACCGACTCAATGGACATGAGTTTGAGCAAGTTCTGGGAGAGAGTAAAGGACTACAGCCTGGTATGCTGCAGTCCATGGGGTCGCAAAGAGTCAGACATGACTGAGTGAAGCTGAACAATAACAACAACCTTTGAGATGAGTCCTACCATCATGCCCATTTAACAGAGGAGGAAGCTCAGTCTAGAAGTGGTTAAGTAACTTACCCCAGGCCACGCATCCAGTAGGTGGCAAACCTACTCAGAGATCCTGACACAGAAAGATATGTGAAAGACATAAGTGCTCTACTACCTTTCTGAAGAACAAAATGATCTAAATTAGAACAAAATACACAAAATGGAATTGTTGTGTAGTTTCTGTTAAGTGAACACAGTTGGAAGAAAGAACATAAAAGATGTAAGGCCTGGGTTCAGTCATTTTGATGTCTATGAGAAGATTAGCTACGCTGTCTGTGATTTTCCATTTGAGGGTAGCACTGTTTATTTCAGGGCAAGCTGATAAGTAAAGTTAAATTTCTTAAAAAAACTGTATTTGAAGAAGCTTAAAATTTTTCCACAGTGATTAAAGAGACATGGTACTAATTCACAAGTAGTGCCCCACTTATGGACTAGAATTATAAAATGCAAGAACAAGAGAGAGGCTAAACTAAGATGCATTTACCATCATATGAACCAGTGAGCTGCTGGTTTTGAGTCAGGAGAGAAGGAAACTAATATCAATGAAACACGTACTATGTGCTAGGCACTTAACATATTCATTAAACAAATATTTATTAAGTAACTATTATAGGTCAGGTTCTCTGCAAGGCTCTCAGTGTATAATGGTAAACAAAATAAACACACTGCTGTTCTTATGTGCAGAATTTGTGGTCAGAGAAAATAGACCCTGAGCAAATAATTATTTGAGTAAATATAAAGTCTGACATACAAAGGCTATGAGTGAGAAATATAAAAGGGAAGGGAGTTTAGATAATGAGTAGGGTCAGGAAAAAAACTAAGGAAATTACATTTAAGCAAAGAACTGAAGAATAAGTATGGATTAACCATATCCAGAAAAATGGTAAGGGCTGTCCAGGTAGAGATAACTGCAAACCAAAAATTCTGAGACAAGGACATGATGTGTGCCGGAACTGAATGACTGTACAGCCAGAATGTTGAGAATAAAGGTAGAATGAGCTTGGAGAGGTCGGCAGGGGTTAGATCCAGCTTGTCAAGAATGTATTATCTCAATCAATGAAGTGATAGACGCAGGTCTTTATTATGTCCAGCTTGCTGTTGCTGTCAGTTGCTCAGTTGTGTCGACTCTGAGACCTCATGAACTGCCACATGCCAGGCTTTCCTTTCCTTCACTGTCTCCCAGAGCTTGCTCAAACTCATGTCCATTGAGTTGATGGTGCCATCCAACCATCCCATCCTCTGTTGCCCCCTTCTCCTCCTGCCCTCAGTCTTTCCCAGCATCAGGGTCTTTTCCAATGGCCATCTTACAGATGAGGAAAAGGAGCAAGTAAAGGAATTTGGAAGGTGAACGGAGTGCTCAGAGGTCAGGCTCTGCTTCTTCTCTTTCTCTTCCTTAAAGAAGCACACACTCTGCTCTGCCCCTCTCTGTCTTACATGAGGAGTCTCAGGATGCCATTTTGCTATCTGTGGCTGATGTGAATTCTGACTAGTTTCACCTTCAGAAAGGGAGTTTACTCCGAAGCAGATAAAAAACACACTCTCCAAAATCAGTTTTATCAAAAACAAAGATGATATTTTAAACTCCTCACATCTCTTGACTTGTTCAAACTCAAAGGGGAAATGATACTTATCTTAGATCCCATAATATATGTACAATTTTAAAATCTAGGGAGACACTCTTTTTCTAAGTATTTTATCCTAGCTATTCAGTTTGAAAAGGAAAAACTAGGTACGCTGAAACTGATCTTTATAACCAGCATCAATACAAGATAAACACCAATAATGTTTAATCCACAAATGGTCCTGGCAGCTACTATTTTTGTTTTTATGACATTGATTTGAGCTTATCAACCTTTGCTCCTCTCATTTTCACAGAGAATCCTAATCAATACCTGAATCCAAAATGTTCCCTTCAGGAAGATAATTTACAGTTATTGCCTCTTGTATTCTAGCTCCAGTGTATCTCTTAAAATGTACTAGCCTGAAATTGGAAAAATAGGTCTCCTTTTTTCTTTTAATACTGTATTTAAAACATAATAAAAAAACTGCCAAGTGGGAAGTTGCAGTTTGAGCCCCATTTCCCAGTTAACCTCTCTCCTAGCCCACCTCCATCTCATTATATTCTCAGACATAAAGGAATCGCCTTTCTGGAGAATAAGATAATTCTCTGTGTCATCCTTCTGCAGAGCAAGAGGAAGTGATGAGAAATCAAAATTTCCCTCACAGAAACTTCTGACATCTCTAAGAAGAGGACACTCTACAGGATGAGTGGACAGACTGTCATTTAGTTTGACTTCAGCTGTGAGTCTGCTGTCTTAATAAGTGTACTTTGGTCAGAAGCTACATATATTGTGCAAGTTGCTTAGCTGATGCTCACCATATCTAAGTACAGTATGGACTATGACAAAGGTTAAAGGTTATTGTTGAAATTTGACTATGTTTGGAATGCAGTCTGAATGGTGAAAAAGTCCATTTCTGAATGACACAATATTTTTCCTGGATGAGAAAAGACCATTATTTTTATTGAAGGAAAAGAAAAAATTAAACACACATATGTATGCCCATTTTCCTATTCATACTCCCAAAAGTGACAGCTTGTTGAAGATTTTTTCATCATTTTTGGAGAAGTTCAGTTCTATGACACTTAACCAAGTTCAGGATAAGTAATCAAAAAGCAACTTATAATCCAAAAAGGGGAGAGCTAAGTTCATTTCATTATTGCTTTAATTTCTAAAATATCCTTCAAATGTATTTATTAAATCTTTTTTTTCTTTTTTTTTTAATCAAAGATAGTCCAAATGCTTTGTGGAACTCACAAAAGAGGCCAGAATCTATTTCTTGAGAGCTGCCATCACTGAATCCTGAGTTGCAAGCATTGCCATCATCCTGCTTGATGGTGCAAACCTAGACAAGCTACAGCAGAAAAAGCAGACCAAATATTTCAGGCACAAAATCAAACTACTGCATTGTGCCAACACTTAAAAACGAATACAATCCTGATATGCAGTGCCCAGTACATCAAGTTGTAATTCGCTGGGCACAGTTTGAAAACTACTGGGACTGTGTGAGGTCTTTAAGGCAGCGTGTGTGATTGTGCCCATTGTAACCTTAGCACGAAGGCAGCATCATGGATGGCAATATGGACGACAGGAAACACATGTCTGTGGACCTGCACTTGTTACAAGGAAAGAGAATGAAGGATTTGCAGTTTCATGAATGTCTACATAGATAAGATGGCTCTGTGGAGTGCAATAGACATTTCTGAGGTCTTTTCAGTTCAGTTCAGTTCAGTTCAGTCGCTCAGTCATGTCCAACTCTTTGTGACCCCATGAATCGCAGCACGCCAGGCCTCCCTGTCCATTACCAACTCCTGGAGTTCACTCAGACCCACGTCCATCGAGTCAGTGATGCCATCCAGCCATCTTATCCTCTGTCGTCCCCTTCTTCTCCTGCCCCCAACCCCTCCCAACATCAGAGTCTTTTCCAATGAGTCAACTCTTTGCATGAGGTGGCCAAAGTACTGGAGTTTCAGCTTTAGCATCATTCCTTCCAAAGAAATCCCAGGGCTGATCTCCTTCAGAATGGACTGGTTGGATCTCCTTGCAGTCCAAGGGACTCTCAAGAGTCTTCTCCAACACCACAGTTCAAAAGCATCAATTCTTCGGCCCTCGGCTTTCTTCACAGTCCAACTCTCAAATCCATACATGACCACTGGAAAAACCATAGCCTTGACTAGACGGACCTTTGTTGTCAAAGTAATGTCTCTGCTTTTGAATATGCTATCTAGGTTGGTCATAACTTTTCTTCCAAGGTCTTTTACAGGTAACTTATTAAAAGAAAACAAACAAACAAACAAAAAAATAGGTGTGTCATTTGGTCTAACTTGCACAGCCAAGACTATAAATTTCTAGTTGTTTCTATTAGAAAAAAATTATCAAAGTATTGAGAAATTAAGTCTTCTTTGCTGAGTTGGGATCACAGAACATTAGTCTGAATGGATCTTGGAGAATGTCTGATCTTTTTAAATTGTGTTCCAGGGGACCCTAAAATGCCACAAGGGTGCCTCTGGGACACTTGCAGAAGAGGTCAATCAGGCAGGTCTCTGGACATCCCACTCCCACATGATTTAGCATAGCTCCTTGCATATATTTTATTTATAAACCAGGATTTTATAAGATTTTATTATTAGCAATATGGTTTCAAGTGCTAAAAACAATGCTTAACGAATATTCACTCATCTAATTCAACCTTCCAGTTTTACAAATATGGATATAGAGCCCAGACACCCAAGATGTTGTAAGTAATTTGTTATAGGATATAAACAAAACCCCAGATATGCTGAATCCCAATCTAGTACTTTTTCTAGTATGGCACTATTAGTCCTGGAAGTTTCTGGTACTTACTTAAAGTACCTAGCACCTAATAGTTCCTCTAAGTCTAGGAAAGAAGGAAGCGGAAATCTGCAATACATTCTGTTGTGAATAGCTTTTATCTGTGTCATACCAAGCAGTTTGCAAAGGCATCCACACACGTTTATTTATTTCTATATATTTACAACAAACTGTAAGATATTCAGAATAGGTATATCATTTATTCTGATGAGGAAACCTAGGTCTCAAAGAGATCAAATGCAGTTTTAGTTAACTGATAAGGGACAGAGGTGAGACAAGAACACAGTCCTTCTAACCATTCTATCCAAGGCTTCATCCATTACAATATGGAGGGGAAGCCAGCTTACCAGTCTCTTGGGCCACTCTACTCCACTGTCACCGAAGCATCTCTTACCAAGGATAGGGAATAGAATTCAACACACAGACTGTTTAATTGATAAGCCATGTTAATAAGTATTCTGAATCTGAACACAAATTTAGTAGAAAGGCATCAGTGTTCATAAGGGATGTCACTGACACAGAAAGGAAGAAAGGCAGGCATGTGTGTTGAGGCATCCCATTCTTGGTTCAAAATGACAAGTTCAGAAGAGAGGAGAAGTCTACCTAAATCCTGAGCTAACTTTCACTTTAAGGCACATTATCTGTCAGTTTAGGCTAGGGAAGCTCAGAAAGAGACCTAAGTGTCTGACTCTATTCGATCCCATAGACTGTAGCCCCAACAGGGGCTCCTCAGGCAATGGGAGTTTCCAGGCAAGAATACTGGAGTAGATTGCCATTCGCTTCTCCAGGGGATCTTCCCAACCTCAGGATCAAACTGAGGTCTCCTGCACTGCAGGAGGATTCTTTACCATCTGAGCCAGGGAAGCCCTAAAGTCCCCTGAAGTCATATAAACAAAAAGTGCCTGCAAATATTTCCCTCACCTAAGCAGCTCCCGGCTAAAAACAGAAGTAAGTGGGCCCGACTAGAGGAGACTTGATTGTATGGGAAATGGACTTTCAAAAGGAAATTGAAACCACCCTCATTTCGCTGAGGCACAATCAGATGGCATGTTTGGGCATTGCTGACAGTGGCCAGATTCCACAAGCTCATTTGGGAAAGCCAACAAAGCTCATGGAAACACTTTCCCCTGCAATTTAGCCCCAGCTGTTCAAGCTGAGGCTGCTCTTTAATGTGAAGCAAACTAGTGAAAAAGCTGAAGTTCAGCAGTTTCACTCTGTTGGGCCAAAGCTTCTGCAGAGTCCCAGCCCATGGATTCTGCTACACTGGCCAGATGCTCAGGGCCTCCTGAGCCAGTCTTATGGGGAGCTCAGTAGCAAGTCCACAGGACTCCATGTGCGTTAGGGGCAGGCAACAGGAAGTAGTCCAAAGGGGATGTCAGCTTCTGCTCAGCCTAGTCTGCAGCACTGAGTCAGGTCTATGCAACAGCTTCAGAGGAACTGAAGTCATTGGGATTCATTTTTAAAACTAATTATTAGAGCAAGATAAAGCATTTTACAAATGGTTTTATTATTTCAACTTTAGAAATTACATTCCTTCCTCACAGTGAAATGACTCTAAATTGTAATCAAATCTAAAAGCAAATGAACTCACTCTTTCACTTCTGACCTCTGGGTTTCATTTCATAGTATTTATTTCATTCCCCAATATTCCCAAACCCTCAAATTTAAAAATCCCCCTAAGCGCTCACAAATGTTGTTATGGAAGGTTTTTTTTGTTTTCTCTCTCTCTCTTAAGATGTTTCTATACATATCTGATCACCTCTGCAACTGGATGAATTGCACCTTTGTTAATGCCTCTCTGATGCAAGTTCCATGGTCTAAGGCAAAGAATTTGCCTTCAGCCCTCTACAGTCATTTTAGCCTTATTTATGAAGCAATTTATTCTACATGAGTTCTGCAAAGAAGAAAAAAATGTTGACTGTGTTGATCATCACTGGTTATTTCTTTCTTTTTTTAGATATTAAGTGAAAAGGTGGGCCCAGGATGGAAGTTCAGAAATTTCTATCATCGTCCACAGAAAAGGCTAGAGTCAGAAAAGGCTCATCAAGAAAAGGCTGATGAGTATGTTACGGCTCATCAGATGTGGACACAACACAGTCCACGTGGGACCCTCATCCCTGAGCACTGATGTACACGTGAAGCCTTACTACCTGAGCCTCTCACGTCCAGTTTCTGTTAGTAATTGAAGTGTCTGGAAGATAAAAAGAATCTCACCATGAAATGAAAATATAATTCCTTGAGAAACATCCATCTTGACAATGACTAAATGTGTGGACCAAGACTGCAAACAGTGAATCACTAAGGAAAAAAAAAGATTTAATCTCTAGGACTGCTCCAAAGGAGGGAGAGTTTGTTTCCCACTATCTACAAGTCTTGCTGACTCATTTTTCTTCATACATCTCCCAGCTGGCCAAGTTCACACAGTGGATGGATAGATTAAATAAAGATCAACTCTGGCTTCTGCAAAGTACAGCTTGCAGTCATTGTTAGCAGCTATTCAAGGAGTGCTATGGCATAAGTAAGCCACTTAGGACAGTGGGTGAGTCCACTGAGATTTACTGCCCAGATCTCTGACACCCTGGTGTTAGAAATTCTCACTGATTACAGAGAACCTATAAAGTCACATTATTTTCCCTGGAGACAAATAAAACACAGAAAAATGCTGAATTCTCAAAGAAAATTATGACTGTTTTGAACCATGTCAAGTCTCTAGAGCATTGGACATACAGTCATGTAAAGATGAATTTGCCCCCTACTTTAGAAGTCTTTGAACTTTAGGCATTAATAAGGTCTCAGACCACATATATAAGCAGAGCAAGAATCATAGAATTTACTTGGGAAAGGAAATAAAAGCCCTGTCCAACCTTATTTCTCTCTTATTGATTTTTAACTTTTTAATTGTGAAAAGAAACCACACAAAACATGTGTAGCTTAATGCGGTATTATAGGCAGACATTCTGCAACCACACCTAAGTCAAGATATAGAGCTTTGCCAGCCACCTAAGATACCCCATCCATGTGTACCATCTGTATCTCAAACACCACCCTCCTCCTAAAAGCAGCCACTATCCCAATTTTTATAATAATCATTTTTTTCTATCATGTAAGTTCTATCACATAAATACACATTCCTAGACATCATACTTTAGTGTTGCCCATTTTATTAAATCTGATACATATTTTAAGTCTCTTTTAATTGACAGGTTTCTCAATCATCCCTTTCTTTGCCTTACAAGTTTTTATTCTAGTATCTGGGGCATCTGACCTGCAGAGATTTTCACAGTCCAGACATCACTGATGAATACGGTACAGTTCAGCACATTCCTCTGCCCAGTGTATTTCCTGCAAATTGGTAGGAACCTTGACTAGGTATGGCTTCCATCCCTTTGCAAAGACTCTAATTAGTGTGGCCTTTCATCAAAAAGCATTTAATGTCTAGTTATCTCTCTTTCTCCATTAGAAGCTGTGGAGGCTTAATGCCTAAATCTAGTAATTCATTTGGGGTTTGTAAAATGGTGACAGTTACATTTCATCCTTTTCTTTCATTTATTAGTTTAAAAATTTTGTATATAAATGCTTCTCATAATCTACTATATGGTTTTCCCATGGCTCATATTGGAAAGGCAGAATAATGTTTGATTCTTTATTGATATTGATTCTTAATATTGATTCTTAATTCTTAATATTGATTCTTAATTCTGCTACTTATCCATTTTCAAGAAAATGAATTGGTTCCTTAGAATCTTCTGAAAGTGGTTGTTTTTTTAACCAAAATTATGTATCAATGGATTTAAACATAATTTATATGCTTTATTCAATTGCAATTATCTCTTTTGAAGCTTAAATTGTCCCAATGAGAAGATCTTAAAGTTGGTTCCTGAGTTCTTTTGACAAACCCCAGTAGTTTTTGATGGCTTCCTAACTTCATGGTATAATAAGATGTTCCAGATTAATCTTGTGTATTTCCTGCCCCAGGCCTAAAATTAACCAATTCTCCAACTTTTAGTTTCTTTTAATGGGGAATATTATTTTAAATTCTTCAAGAGATGGGAATACAAGACCACCTGACCTGCCTCCTGAGAAATCTGTATGCAGGTCAGGAAGCAACAGTTAGAACTGAACATGGAATAAGAGACTGGTTCCAAATCAGAAAAGGAGTACATCAAGACTGTATATTGTCACCCTGCTTATTTAACTTACATGCAGAGTACTTCATGAGAAATGTTGGACTAGATGAAGCACAAGCTGGAATCAAGATTGCTGGGAGAAATATCAATAACCTCAGATATGCAGATGACACCACCCTTATGGCAGAAAGCGAAGAAGAAGAGCCTCTTGATGAAAGTGAAAGAGAAGAGTCAAAAAGTTGGCTTAAAGCTCAACAGTCAGAAAACTAAGATCATGGCATCTGGTCCCATCACTTCATGGCAAATAGATGGGGAAGCAATGGAAACAGTGACAGACTTTATTTTGGGGGGCTCCAAAATCACAGCAGATGGTGACTACAGCCATGAAATTAAAAGATGCTTGCTCCTTGGAAGAAAAGTTATGACCAACATAGACAGCATATTAAAAAGCAAGAGATTACTTTGCCAACAAAGGTCCATCTAGTCAAAGCTATGGTTTTTCCAGTAGTCATATATGGATGTGAGAGCTGGCCCATAAAGAAAGCCGAGCACTGAAGAATTGATGCTTTTGAACTGTGGTGTTAAAGAAGACTCTTGAGAATCCCTTGGACTGCAAGGAGATCCAACCAGTCCATCCTAAAGGAAATTAGTCCTGAATATTCATTGGAAGGACTGATGCTGTACCTGAAACTCCAATACTTTGGCCACCTGATGTGAAGAGCTGACTCATTTGAAAAGACCCTGATGCTGGGAAAAATTGAGGGTGGGAGGAGAAGGTGATGACAGGATGAGATGGTTGGATGGCATCACCGACTCGATGGACATGAGTTTGAGTAAACTCCAGGTGTTGGTGATGGACAGGGAAGCCTGGCGTGCTGCAGTCCATATAGGGTCACAAAGAGTTGGACACAACTCAGGGACTGAACTGAACTGAACTGATTATTTAAAGCCACCACAATCTGAACACTGGGTGTGCCCTTTGCACATATATTTTTATTTGTTGTTGTTGTTCATTCACTAAGTCATGTCCAAATCTTTAAAACCCCATGGACTGTAGCACAGCAGGATCCTCAGTCCTCCACTCCCTCCTGCAGTTTGCTCAGATTCATGTCCATTGAGTCAGTGATGCTATTTAATCATCTCATCTTCTGCCACCTTCTTCTCCTTTTGTCTTCAATCTTTCTCAGCATCAGAGTCTTTTCCAGTGAGTCGGATCTTCGTATCAGGTGGCCAAAGTATTGAAGCTTCAGCAATAGCCCTTCCAATGAATATTCAGGGTTGATTTCCTTTAAGATTGACTAGTTTGATCTCCTTACTGGCCAAGGGACTCTCAAGAGTCTTCACCAGCACCACAATTTAAAAGCATCAATTCTTCAGTGCTCAGCCTTCTTTATGGTCCAACTCTCACATCCATACATGACTATTCTTTATTTCCATTTTATAGCATACTATTTTATAGCTATTTTATAAATTCTTACTTCCTTTTAGCTTTCATTTAGTCTTCGTTCTACTTAATTACTGTATGTTTAACGTTCATCACTAGTCCTTGTGGCAATGTCTTTCTCTCTAATAATTTTCATTGTAAGTTCATTCTCTAGTAGATTTCTCAGAAAACTCTGATAGGAAATAAATTATTATTAACTACATAATTAATATTGTATGTTAACAACAGACCATGCTCTTTATACTTGAAAATCAGTTTTTCTTGCTATAAAACTCTTTGGTTCACATTTTTTCCTATAAATTTCTTAAAATATGTTACTCCATTTTCTTCTACCATAAAGCATTGCTGTCTAAAAAACAGTGTGTGTTTATAATAGCCAGGACATGGAAGCAACCTAGATGTCCATCAGCAGATGAATGGATAAGAAAGCTGTGGTACATATACACAATGGAGTATTACTCAGCCATTAAAAACATTTGAATCAGTTCTAATGAGGTGGATGAAACTGGAGCCTATTATACAGAGTGAAGTAAGCCAGAAAGAAAAGCACCAATACAGTATACTAACGCATATATATGGAATTTAGAAAGATGGTAACAATAACCCTGTATACAAGACAGCAAAAGAGACACTGAGGTATAGAACAGTCTTTTGGACTCTGTGGGAGAGGGAGAGGGTGGGATGATTTGGGAGAATGGCATTGAAACATGTATAATATCATATATGAAACGAGTCGCCAGTCCAAGTTTGATGCACGATACTGGATGCTTGGGGCTGGTGCACTGGGATGACCCAGAGGGATGGTATGGGGAGGGAGGAGGGAGGAGGGTTCAGGATGGGGAACACATGTATACCTGTGGTGGATTCATTTTGATATATGGCAAAACCAATACAATATTGTAAAGTTAAAAAATAAAATAAAAATAAATTAAAAAAAAAAAACAGTGTGATGATAATCTAATGTTCTTTCCCATATAAGTCACTTTCAGTTTTGTCAAGATGCCCAAATGATTTTATTGAACAAATTTGACTGGAGTATGTCTTGGTATTATTTTTTCAGGACTGATATTATCAACTACATTTTTGAATATATAGTTTCAAACTTTTTTTAACTTTAAAAAATGTTCTTGAATAATGGTGTTTTTATTGTTTATTCTGTCTTATTCTCTTTGTTTACTTCTTCAGGGATTCCTATTACATTGATGCTGGATCTTCTTTCATTCAAAACATTTTTCCTTCCTTTTTCATTTCTTTTTGAACTTTAATATGTTCCTCCTTTTCACCTCATATTTCTTTTAAGGCAATATCTGTTGTGCTGATTTATTTTTGCTTATTTTAGTTTAGTCTTTATTTCTGAGCTGACTTTTCATTTATTTCTGCTTATTTCCTGAGTTACATTCCCTCATTTCTAAGTACTCTTTTAATTTTGCTTTGATTGATCCATTTACTGAACCATTCTCTAATGTTTTAGCTTATTTTTAAATAATACAAAATTTTAACTATGTTTTTCTGGTGGCATTTTGGAGAGAATAAGGAATCCCAGGGACAGAGGAGCCTGGTGGGCTGCCATCTATTGGGTCTCACAGAGTCGGACACAACTGAAGCGACTTAGCAGCAGCAGCAGCAGGGGAAGCAATAAATTTTTTGCAAGTGCCCACACAAGCTAATGCCCAAGTAAAGAATTCAACTTAAACTGCAGAGAAATTTCCATCTGCAATGTCTCCCTATTCAATATGCATTCATTCTTCTATTCATTCAACAAGTGTCTAACGAGTACCTCCTCATCAGGTGCTCCTGATGTAATAAAGATCAAGTTATTAATAAGATAATTGATGATTAATACAATGAATGACTAATGAAACAGACATGGTCTAAGCCATTACAGATTTACAACCTAATGGAGGAGTCAGAAAATCAAACAAGTAATTATAGTGAAGTCCTTGAAGACAATCTACCTCTGTGGTCCAGTCCTCAATCTTCTTCTACCGTAATATTGATGAGACATAGAATAGCAATAGTCAATAGGCTAACTAGACAGTGATGAATTTTCAGCTCAGAAAACATGTTTCCTTAAGGCAGCATATCAAATAGTTCTCCACATGATTCTGATACAGCCATCCTCCCCACCACCACTCCGGCAGCAAGAGGTGACTCCTATAAGAATCAATGGTCCATCTATCTGAAAACGAATTAACATCCAAAACATATTAAGGGCTCATACAAGTCAATAACAAAAACAAATAATCCAATTTAAAAATTGACAAAGAACCTGAATAGACATCTTCCAAAGGAAGATATATGAATAGCCAATAATTCATGAAAAGCTGCTCAGCATCACAAGTCGTCACGGAAATGCAAATTAAAACCAAATGGGATATCACTTCACGCCTGTTACAATGGCTTTCATCAAAAAGATGTGTGCTGACATAGATATAGAGAAAAAGGAACCCTTTTTTACTGTTGGTGGGATTGTAAATTGGTGTAGCCACTACAGAAAGCAGTATGGAGGGTTCTCAAAAAATTACACATAGAACTACCACATGATCCAGTAGTTCTGTTCCTGAGAATATATCCAAAGGAAACAAAAACAGTAATTCAAAAAGATATCTGCATCTCCATCTTCAAAGCAGCGTTATTAACATTAGCCAAGACATGGAAACAATGTAAATGTCCATTCAATAGATGAATGGATGAAGAAGTTGTGAATATACATAGGAATATCATACAGCCCTAAAAAAGGAAGAAAGCCTCCCACTTGCAACAACAGAGATGGACCTTAAAAATAAAATGCTAAGTGAAATAAGTCAGATGAAGAAAGACAAATACTGTATAATTTCACTTATATTTGAAATCTAATTTTTTTTTAAAAAAAGCAAAAAATACTGAACTCATAGAAAAAGAGATCAGATCTGTGGTTACCAGAGGTGGGAGGCAAGGGTAGGTGGAACTGGAGGAAAGTGACCAAGAGGTACAAACTGTCAGTTATTATCTCTATGTGTCATAGAGAGGTAAGTACTAGGGACACAATGTACAACAAAGTTACTATAGTTAACATCACTCTATGATAAAAAGAAAGTTGTTAGTAGATCCTAAAATCTCTCATAATAAAGAGAATTTTTTTTCTTTTCTTTTAATGGTATCCATATGAGATAATGGATGTTAACGAAATCTATTGTAGCAATCATTTCACAATATATATAACTCAAACCATCATGCTATACACCTTAAACTTTAAAAAAAAGAGACAAGAACTATTAGACTAACTCAAGCACTAAACACAGAATTATATTAAAATGCCCACTAAGGACTTGCGTTAAAATTAGGTACATTGGCATATTCCTTTTTTTAATTATGCAGTTCATTCTGTTCCGTATTACATTAATATATGCTTCTAAGCAAAAAATCTAGAAAGGAAAGAGAATTACTACTGTTTCCCCATCATCATCCTTACCCCAAGGAGATATATATTTATACAGTTAGTGATAGCCTATGGCCATCAGTCACCTACAGTAAAGCAACATAATTATAAAGAAATAAAAAAGGGTAAGTAAGCACAATGTGGAGTAATATACCAGTCTTTGGGCAAACCAGAGCTTTCTCTCTCTCTCTTTTTTTTTTTTTAATCACTCATGGGAAGTGCGGAAGCTTGCTGTCCCAGCTTATCTCCCAGGGAAGTGCCTTTTCTTTTTAGAGCTGTACCTCAGACTGTTGTCTCCCTTTTAGAACCAAGAAGGAGAGGAGGAATTCTTCACCTGCTCACTCTCTCAACTGTGCAGATGCAATGTTCTGGGGATATTATTTGATATGGACAAACGCCAAGTCTCACCTTGCTTTAGCTAAAATCCCCAGCCATCTTCAATTTGAAATACATTTGTAATCTGCTCCAAAAATCAGCTCTGGGAATAGCTCTGCACTGTTTTTAGATTTTAAATGCAATGATAGATTTACTATATTTATTAATAAAAAGCATGTTCATAAATTTATTAACAGAAAGCCTGCCTTTTGTTGACATACTTCATAGCTAAGGTTGAAAACACAATGTGTAGAATTGCCTTTCAGGATGTCAGATCAGAAGTTTAATGTAAAAACATATCATTAAAAACTAACTAAAATAACACCATATGTATCAAACAATGTCAAATATGAATCTGGAAATTCTTGAGAAGAAAAAACACAAGCTAAGGTAAGAGCAATGTTGGAAAAGGAAAAAATTAATTCAGTCTTTTCTAAGATAAGAAATGACTAGGGTAAGAGGTTCTGTAGGGAGAGAGACAAAGGGCCTCTCTGAGATAGGGACATGGAGACACATGACCAGGTCTGAAGTAATAGAAAAAAGATTTTAAAAGTAGGTCAAATATTCAGGGGAGAAGGTGATCAGTTGATAGAGAAGGAACCAGGGTTTTCTCACACTTTCTGATACCACTCAGAGTGTTGCTAAGAATACATGCCATAGTCAAGGATTCATTTTTTCACTTTAATGGAAATTCAAATTTCCCTCAAAAACATCCATAAAGGGATGAGAAAATACAAAATCTTTACAACAGAGAAACCATGAATATTTTCATTTTCACAAAAAGGACTATGATCCCCCCAAAAATGTTAAGAATCCTGCCATAGAAAAGCTGCTTTCCGAACTGACAGAATAATGTATCGTTTCAGACTCACCCCTACTTTCATTATCCCCAAAACAAATAAAAAAAAATTTATTGTTCACAAAGTGAATGGAACTTGGAGAGGTTGGTCAGGGATGGAGGACATGGCTATTATCTGGAATAAAAACAATTAGAGATAGAGGTCACAGAATCCAGACACCTGCATGAGATAACATTTCACTATGACTTAAGTTTTACTTCAGTTGAATTGTTCAGCAGTCCCTAACCAACAATTAGATTTGTGATGTCAGATCCTCTTCATTTTAATGAGCAGGGGGGAGAGGAAAGAAAAGAAGGGGTGGAAGAAGTTAAAAGATATTCCCACCAAAGAAGAAACACTTTGCACACTAGATTTCTCCTTCTGTTCTGTAATGATTATCATGCTCTGGGCAACAGAACGGGCGGACATTTGAAGGTAGCCAGCTTCATGTAATTCATGAAGGGTTATCCTTTTGTCCAGTTGACTTTTCAGTACGGCTAGTGCCATTTCTTATAAAGACTCTCCATTCCATGGGTTTCTTTATGCTATAACTGTAAATTACATCCAAATTTGCCTTTATATACCTAATCCCAAACCTCCCCAAATGATCCATTGCTTTCTGACCAAAACTGTACAACTTTACAGCTTGGTTATGGAACAGGAAGGCTCATATTAAAGGGAAACATTAAAGAAAGCATCAAGTCCCTGAGACTCCCTCTGAGGAGCCCAAGCAGAAGAACTTACATGGAGCTCTTAAGTGGGGGACAGGTCAGAACAGGAATCAGGCTCCACGTCCTACAGCTATCTACCTGGGATTCAAATGACTGAAGTTTAGGGACTTCTGAAGAAGGAGTCTAAGAAACTGGAAAAAAAGCAAAGGGAATAACACAGTTCAGGAAAACCACACTTGTCACCCTCCAAATCAGAGTGCCTCTGCCCAACAAGGACGGCCTCACACCAGCAGAGGTGATGCCCAGAACCAAGACTTTGCCAGCGGCACCCCTGCTCTCACACCTGCCTCCGTCCTTACACTCAGGTCTCAGTTACTCTTACTCTGCTCACCGTGGGAGAAGGTTCATGGAAGAAACAGTGTGGCCATGACTTCCTAAGGTATTCATCGTGAAGTCCTGCTGAGAGGGAAGGAAAAGCCAGCGGAAGGTGGATAATGTATGAAAGATAAAGGAAAGTACATGACAGTGAGAATGGAAAGGTGAAAAAGTGTGGGCATAGATGAAGCAATCTAGAAGAAAGACGCGAAAGCTTATGGCTGGGTTGAATAAAACCTGTGAACAACTATGAAACTGTTGAAACCATGTTTTCTAATATATGGAATGATTGGAGGGAGATGTTCACAATGTAATGATCAACCATAAGAACAGGTTAAAAATAGTTTGCAGAATCTACTTATTTTTGTAAATATGTCTAAACAGATAGTGGAGAAGAAAATGGCAACCCACTCCAGTATTCTTGCCTGAGAAATCCCATGGACAGAGGAGCCTGGCGGGCTACAGTCCATGAGTTGCAAAAGAGTCAGACACAACTTAATGACTAAAACAACAACTAAATGGATAGAGGTTAATATACTTGTATATCTATTCTATTAGATGTGTGTGTGTGAAAGATGTGAGTAGAGACAAAGGTCACACAGACAGGAAAATGTACCCCCAAAAAATTCTAGCCTAAGTTTATTTTGTGTGATGGAATAATGGGGATTTTCTTCCTTATATTTCCATGTTTTTTTTCCATATATTCTTTTTTATATTTTTCAATTTTGTAAAATATATAATAATAAACAGAAGCCAAAAAAGCTTTGCTACTACTTTTTTTGTATCCTTTTTCCCAGGACCCAACTGATGGAAACTCGTGCTCAGAACTGCTTGTATTAGTTGAAGAGAAAGAAAAAAATAACACAAGGCATGCATAAAAATCGCCACAATCCCCAAAATTGTGTTCATACCTGACTCTTAATTCCAACCAGGTCCTCCCATGTTGCCAATTACAGTAAGGAAAATAAACATCATGAAAGGGAACATCAAATTCAAGACTTCTGACAAGGCAACAGTTAAAATTCATGAGGGTACATTTTGCTGTTAATTGGCTATCCACCATTAAAAACCTGGCTTTTTGATTAAGAATAGTCACAGCAGGCCCTCGTAGATTGGCTAATGAGCTGTCCACTCACAGGCAAGTCCAGCTATTCATCAAGCCCCTGGGTTAATTTGAAGGAAGCTCAAGATACCTGCAGCAGTTCACGGGGAAAATGAAATCTGAGTAGCCTATAAAGGGGAAATGGCATTCTGCCCAAGCTGAAAACCTCTGCTTTTTGGGGGTAGATACACACAGACTAGTCAAGTAGGTCTGAGAAGTTAACTAAATGGAAAGTCTGTCATTCCTGGGATTTGGCAACTTGCCTCCTCTTCCAGAAAGCATAGCATGTTAGTATCTGCCCCAGGTAACTGTCTACTGACTAACAATGACTTTGGTGGTGGTGGTGTAGTCGCTAAGTCGTATCCGACTCTTGCGATTCCATGGACAGAAGAGCCTGGTAGTCTACAGTCCGTGGGATTCTCCAGGCAAGAACACTGGAGTGGGTTGCCCTTTCCTTCTCCAGGGGGTCTTCCCAACCCAGGGATCGAACCTTGATCTCCTGCATTGTGGGCAGATTCTTTACCAACTGACCTACAAGGGAAGCCTGGGGTTTGGCAACTTGCCTCCTCTTCCAGAAAGCATAGCATGTTAGTATCTGCCCCAGGTAACTGTCTACTGACTAACAATGACTTTAGGATCTAGTAAATGAGAATACAAATTTATTTTTATAGAAAACAGCATAAGGAGAAGGAATACTGAAAAAATAGGACTAAAATTTGCTGGAGGGAGACGTTAGAACTGACAGTACAGTAAAGTGAGATGGAAAAAAATCCAATAAGGGAGCAATTATTTAAGTGAGTTTTAATCTGAATCTTCCCACCCACATGCCAGTTTTAGACTGCAGGAGGTATGAAAGGACACTCAAGGCTAGCAATGTCAGCCAACTGTCATCCTGTCAAGAGTGAAGACAAATAGTCACCACGCAAAAATCAATAGCAGTGGGAAAAAGGCTTTCTTGTACATTTATGATGGATAACACAGCCTGGGTGTAATGCATTGAAACAACTAACTTAGATGATGCAGACTGCTTTGGTCAATGATTTTCAAGCCTTGGTTGGGAACAGCTGCACTGCTAAAGCATTTACTGTTCTAGGCACTTGACAGCAGCTATTCCCCTACCTCAGAGAATTAATCCAAATGCATTCCCTGAAAACTCCAGATCAAAAAATTAAGAAAGAGTGGAAAGGACCACCGGTCATGCCATATGTGAACACCATAAAGTAGCTCTCATCATCCGCTTCTAGGATTGGAGGGTAGCAAATAACACCAGTGGTCTTCTACCCTTTTAACGTGAGATCCACAAGGTGAGGTTTCATTGAGGAAGTAGTCTGACTCTGTTGTTAAACTATGGAGAAACTGGAGTATCAGAACTGTAATGGCTTCTAGAAGCTTGTGGCCAGGCCAAAACTAAAACCAAGCACATTTCCCTCTTTTAATCCAGATGCTTGTATTCAAGCCCGCTGTCTCCATTAGGTAAATGGGAATCTATTGTGGCTGAGGGGCTTCCCCTGTGGCTCAGCTGGTAAAGAGTTCACCTGCAACACAGGAGAGCCAGGTTCAATCCCTGGGTCGGGAAGATCCCCTGGAATAAGAAATGGAAACCCATTCCAGTATTCTTGACTGGAAAATTCCATGGACAGAGGAGTCTGCAGGACTACAGTCCACTGGGTCATAAGAGTCAGACACAACTGAGCATGCACACACGCACACACACGCACACACTGTGGCTGAAGGGCTGGCTAACTCCACAGCCTAGCTCCACTCTCTATTAGGCTGAGAAGGATGATTTGCAGTCAGCAGCTCCCCTGCTTTGGCCTGGTGAATTCTTCCACCTGCTCTCCACCAGGGAGGCAGTCTTGGGATGTGAGGTCCCAGCCAGAGTTCCTTTCCCTCCAGGCCAATGGGCCCACCCAAGAGAAGGGCATTCACAGCATTTGCTGACACCAGAGCCTCTGAGGGCACTGGAGGCACTGCGGCAGGCAGCCAAGTAGCAGAGACAGGGGCCCAGAGAAGGACAGCCACAGCCTCACACAGGCTCTGACACAGATTCAGGGTGACTTTGGACAAACCAGCCTACCCCTCTGTGGTCCAGCCCCTCATGTGTAAAACACCAGTGATCTTACTTCCTTGCGTGGCGTTCAGGAAATCAAATAAAATCACGAGTATGAAAATACTTCGAAAAATGTTCACTCATAAAATTGGAGAATTTTAGAAGGACTTTCAGATCAGATCAGATCAGTCGCTCAGTCGTGTCCGACTCTTTGCGACCCCATGAATCGCAGCACGCCAGGCCAGATCATTTAATTTAGTGCTGTCCCTTATTATACAGATGAGGAAAGAGTCTTAAGTGCTTAAATGTCTTAAGCAAGGTCAAGCAGAAGCAGAACTTCTATACAAGTCAGAACACAATTGTTACAAATTAATACAATTCCAGTGTGACTGCAAATATATTAATGATGTATTTCTCTTTCTTCTTACCACAAAAAGAGACACATTGCCTACAGAAATAAAATGAGATAATCAGGGAGGCCACCAAGTTTGGAATAAATGATGAATGGTTTATTGTTATTACACTGTAGACATGATAAAATAATACGATCTACATTTTCAGTTGTTATAGCCATAGTCTAGGATAGCAAAAAAATAAATAAATAAATGAAAAAGTATCTATAATCCCTCTCTCCAGAAAAATACCAGTGTTAACATTAAGGTTAGCACCATTTACCATATTATACTCTACATATTGTTTTAGAATCTGCTGTTTTGAACAAAAAGAATTTAAAACGCCATTCTATATCTTTCAGCAAAGTGACATGGATGAGACACGTTAATGATGAAAACTATGAAAGAGTAATTGGTTTCATGAGAAAAGGATGACTTCATAAAGTTCTTGATCTATTCTCCAGGAAATAAAAGAATAAATACAGATAGCTTAAGAATTTAAACAGTGGTTTCTTCAGTTAGTTGAAGACTATGGACAAATCCATTTTCCTAATGTTCCATGTTAAGTCAAGATATGTTCAGTGATAAGTAAGAAATTGAAATCCCGAGAGAAGTCACGTCTATTGTATTTACAATCTATTGCCAAAGCAATCGCTGACTTGGCAATTCCTACCCTGATTACAAAACTGAGATACTGTGACTTTTAATGTTCACCCTTCCATCTATCTTCTGAACAAAAGGTGAGTTTTATGAGAATTTATCTTTTATGTTAATGGTATGTCTGTGACCCAGAGTTTTCACTCCTCACAAATCCTTCCTCTCAAATTGAGGGTTCATCCTACTTATAAATTTCCTTAAATGCAATCGTTTTGGTAGAGTGCTAACTCATTGGCCTAATTAATCTTAAAGAGTGAAATTCAAAGACTCTAACTTAAAGAGTGAAATTCAAAGATGGCATATCCTATTGTCTGTAATTCTAAGCTTTCCAATTCCATAAAAGCAAATCAGACCCCATTTGGATAAATCCAAGCTTCCTGAAGTAGCTCTGCTTTTCAGATATAAATCCACTGGAAACCCAAATGCCACCATTTTACTTCTGCCCACTACCTAACTGCCCAGAAAGGAAACCCAATAAGTCCCAGCAGTTACTCCTTTTCCTGCTCTTGCCCTAACATCCAGTTATGTGTCTGAAACACAGAATTGGATGCTATCTCATCCTCATGTCCATGCTATCCTGCCACTTCTTTGTACTAAAAGGGTCACTTTTCATGATCCCGGAGGCACAGCTGGTAGGGAGGAGCAGAGTTCATAATCATTGGCCCTGAAAACATTATACAAGAAAATCTTACAAATAAGGTTTTTAAGATTACAAGACATTTGAAATAAGTTGATAAAGAGCCATTATAAAATCCACATGAAAATAAACTGTGAAATGCGTCATGAAGAATTCTAAATGTGGGTGCTTTGTTTATATTCATTTCCTCATCAAGTTTCCAATGTGACCCCTGGACTGTAGCCTGCCAGGCTCCTCTGTCCCTGGGATTTCCCAGTAAGAATACTGGAGTGGCTTACCATTTCCTTCTCCAGGGGATCTTTTCAGACAAGGGATCAAACCCTCATCTCCTGCTTGGCAGGGGAATTCTTTACCACTGTGCCACCTGGGGAGTCAGACACGACTTAGCGACCAAGCACGCACACCTCCTCGAGCTTCGGTATGGGTCTTCTCCTTCCCCACAGGCCCAGCAAGTCACCAGGTCTCCTTCCCTGAGATCTATCTCTGTTCATACTCTGTATTTTTCACTACAAAGCTCAAGTTAGACTTGAATGGTCTAAAATTCAAAAGCAGTTCAGCTTTAAATAAAGTATAAATTTTCTGAGATTTTGGATACCCTTGTGGGAAAACTATTTCCTGATTCAAGATTTATCAGGAATGTTAGTCTGTTACTCTTGACCACATATCAAAAGCTTTAGCTCCTTAAATCCCTCTCATTCTTAGATGAGGTATACTAACAGCATTTATACATGCAGCAATTATTGGAATCTATATTTCAACCATTTTAGTGGTCATTGTAGGTCCCTGCATGATCCATCTGGCAATGGGAGTACATCATAAATGGCAAATACTAGAGTCTGGCAATGGCACCCCACTCCAGTACTCTTGCCTGGAAAATCCCATGGTCAGAGGAGACTGGTAGGCTGCAGTCCATGGGGTTGCTAAGAGCCGGACACAACTGAGCGACTTCACTTTCACTTTTCACTTTCATGCATTGGAGGAGGAAATGGCAACCCACTCCAGTGTTCTTGCCTGGAGAATCCCAGGGATGGCGGGGCCTGGTGGGCTGCTGTCTATGGGGTCGCACAGAGTCGGACACGACTGAAGCGACTCAGCAGCAGCAGCAGCAGCAGAGTCTTTCTGTAAGGTGGAGCCATGGTCAACTCAGCCCAAAAGTACTTTCAATCACTTTGAGTGTGCTTGAGGTAGATTTCTATAGCACATGTACATTAATTATTTAGACAAGACATACAATCCACATTCTCTGATATTTCCAACATTAAGATACACTCAGAGGCCAAGTAGAGTGAAAGGGGAACGGACTTCAGAAGCAATCAGAAAGTATATAGAATCTCAGCTCTTCCAGTTACAGGCTACATGGACATGAGCAAGACCAACATCACTGAAGTACAGCTTCTTCATGTAAAATTGGAGTAATGATAATGACATCTTACAAAAATAGGTGCATGGACTAGAGATAATATATATAAAATACTCACCGTAATGTCTAGCCTATGATAGATGCTACACATATGGTGAAACCCATTCAGTAGTGTCTGACTCTTTGTGACCCCATGGACTACACAGTCCGTGGAATTCTCCAGGCCAGAATACTGGAGTGGGTAGCCTTTCCCCTTCCAGGGGATCTTCCTAACCCAGGGATTGAACCCAGATCTCCCGCATTGCAGGCAGATATTTTTACCAGCTGAGCCACAAGGGAAGCCCAAGAATACTGGAGTGGGTAGTCCATCCCTTCTCCAGCAGATCCTCCCAACCCAGGAATCATACCGGGGTCTCCTGCATTATAGGCGGATTCTTTACAAATTGAGCTATCAGGAATATGCCAGCAAATTTGGAAAACTCAGCAGTGGCCACAGGACTGGAAAAGGTCAGTTTTCATTCCGATCCCAAAGAATGGCAATGCCAAAGAATGCTCAAACTACCTCACAATTGCACTCACCTCACATGCTAGCAAAGTAATACTCAAAATGCTCCAAGCAAGTCTTCAACAGTACATGAACCAAGAATGTCCAGATGTTCAAGCTGGATTTAGAAAAGGAAGAGGAACCGGAGATCAAATTGCCAACATCTGTTGAATCATGGAAAAAGAAAGAGAGTTCCAGAAAAACATCTACTTCTGCTGTATTAACTATGCCAAAACCTTTGACTGTGTGGATCATGACAAACTGTGGAAAATTCTTCAAGAGATGGGAATACCAGACCACCTGATCTGCCTCCTGAGAAACCTGTAAGCAGGTCAAGAAGCAACAGTTAGAACTGGACAGGAACAATGGACTGGTTCTAAACTGGGAAAGGAGTACGTCAAGGCTGTATATTGTCACCCTGCATATTTAACTTATATGCAGAGTACATCACATGAAATGCCAGGCTGGATGAAGCACAAGCTGGGATAAAGATTGCAGGGAGAAATATCAATAACCTCAGATATGCAGATGACACCACTCTTATGGCAGAAAGCAAAGAGGAACTGAAGAGCCTCCTGATGAAAGTGAAAAAAGAAAGTGAAAAATCTGGCTTAAAACTCAACATTTAAAAAACGAAGATCGTGGCATCCAGTCCCATCACTTCAGGGCAAGTAGATGGGGAAACTGGAAACAGTGACAGACTTTATTTTCTTGTGCTCCAAAATCACCATACACTGTGACTGCAGCCATGAAATTAAAAGACGCTTACTCCTTGGAAGAAAATTTATGACCAATATAGACAGCATATTAAAAAGCAAGACATTAATTTGCCAACAAACGTCCATCTAGTCAAAGCTGTGGTTTTTCCAGTAGTCATGTATGGATGTGAGAGTTGGACTATAATGAAAGCTGAGTGCCAAAGAATTGATGCTTTTGAACTGTGGTGTTGGAGAAGACTCTTAAGAGTCCCTTGGACTGAAAGGAGATCAAACCAGTCAATCCTAAAGGAAATCAGTCCTGAATATTCACTGGAAGGACTAATGCTGAAGCTAAAACTCCAATACTTTGGCCACCTGATGTGAAGAACTGACTCATTGGAAAAGACCCTGGCACTGGGAAAGATTGAAGGTAGGAGGAGAAGGGCATGACAGAGGATGAGATGGTTGGATGACATCACCAACTGGATGGATGTGAGTTTGAGCAAGCTCCAGGAGTTAAGTGATGGACCGGGAAGCCTGGAGTGCTGCAGTCCATGGAGTTGCAAAGATTCGGACATGACTGAGCGACTGAACTGATACATATGGTAGACTTCTATAGCTAGCAATAATAGTTAAAGTATGTATTTTATCCTCAATATAGTATGTTTCAATCCACATCTAGAAGTGTAAAGATTTCTGGGAGCCTTCATAGTGAACTTATTCTACTGGTTCATCATGAAGTTACTCAAGATAAGAAAAAAGTTATCTTATTATCTGACTCTCATTGTCTCCTGAGACAATGCTTTGAAAAAGAAAGATAAAACACTAGTAGTCTCATGAAAGAATAAGGGGAGAAGGAATGATTACTGGAGAAACAAGACTCAGAAAAGAAATAGTTGGGAGCACAAAGATATATTTGTCCCTCTGCACCATATGATAGCTCAGTTGGTAAAGAATCTGCCTGCAATGCAGGAGACTCCAGTTTGATTCCTGGGTCAGGATGATCCGCTGGAGAAGGGATAGGCTACCCACTCCAGTATTCGTGGGCTTCCCTTGTGGTTCAGCTGGTAAAGAATTTGCCTGCAATGAGGGAGACCTGGGTTCGATCCCTGGGTTGGGAAGATCCCCTGGAGTGGGGTGTGGCAATCCACTCCAGTATTCTGGCCTGGAGAATTCCATGGACAGAGGAGCCTGGCGGGCTACAGTCCATGGGGTTGCAAAGAGTTGGACATGACTGAGCAACTAAAACACACACAATACAATTAGAATTATAATTCTAATCCAAGAACTGAAATGATCATGATAGAATAGCTACTAGGGAGAAACTTATAAAGAAAGAAAAAGTATCTTCAACAGATCAACTGCAAGCAACACAAAAACTTAAGCCAAAGCTTTGAACCTTCTACCTAAGGCCAAGATTATCTCAGATTTTCAGGGAAAGTGCACAACTTCAGGTATGGAGAAGCATTCCAGGCCATAGTTCCCTGATTTATGGTTAGTGATGGTGAAAAAATAGAGTAGCAGGCCATGGGACACATCTTAGGTTACACAACACAAGTTCAAAACCAATAACCAAGCACAAGATTTTCTATTCAAGGACTAAATCTCATTGGTAGAATGAGATACATGAAAATAAATATAGACTACGGCAAGCATGCCTTTTATCTAATGGTCAGCAATTTCAGAGAAGAGGCTTTCAAAGATAAAATGCAAATATGCTTTAAATTTTTGAAATGGTTTTAAATCTTCTTCAGTTTCTGTAAACTCATCTGCCTACCCATTTTAAAAGAAATTCTAAGGTAAGATTACACTTACATGGCCATTTGCTAAAACATTTATCTGACTTTACTTTTAATGCTCTAACCAATTCTAGTTTTGATTTCATACAGCATCCTATATGTTATATTCTGGAAGGATTTATGTTTATCATTTATTCTATAACCTGATATATTTGCTTTAGAAATTTTTGTGGAAGTATATTAAAACATGGTACAAAACATTTTTCTGTACTTATTTTTTCCACTTCATTTAAATGGAGTATGGATGGATCACAATTTCTTTCCTCTTTTTTATTTTTGTGCAATTTATTTCACAATGAAATGCTCAATAAACTTTATTAATTAACTGCATACAAATTACAGGCATCCCTACAGAGTGCAATCAATAACAGTGATAGCACAAGATGCCCGAAAAACTTGGAATTGGCCTCAAAATAAATAGCAGTGCTTGGTAATAAATTTGTAGCAGAAAATAGGCAAACTACCCAGTAACTCCTTTCTTCCAAAGAAATGTCTATTCATGATTATTCACTTTAAATCAAAAAGCTCTAAATTGAAAACGGTTGCTATCTTGTTACTGATCACCATTTAACCAACTGGTTCTAATTACAACTTGATGCCTGTGAACCACCAAGATGCTCTGCTGCTGCTGCTAAGTTGCTTCAATCGTGTCCAACTCTGTGCGACCCCATAGACAGCAGCTCACCAGGCTCCCCCGTCCCTGGGATTCTCCAGGCAAGAACACTGGAGTGGGTTGCCATTTCCTTCTCCAGTGCGTGAAAGTGAATTTGCTCAGTCGTGTCCGACTCCTAGCGACCCCATGGGCTGCAGCCCACCAGGCTCCTAGATGCTCTAGCAAGATCTAAAGATGCCAGACTGAAAATTCAACATTTTCATCCATAGGCTAAAATGCCCTCACAAAGGTTTCTGCCAGCCCCCTACCCTACCTCTCACTTAGCTAGTTTATATGCTGTTTCAGGCTCCTGCTTTTAGAAAATTAACAATAAACAGTGTAAGATACAAGAAAGTCTGCAAGAAGGTTCAGGAAATTTAGGAAATTTGTATTCTAAAAAGAGACATAATAAAAGCCTAGGCTGAACATAGAACAGATAGGAAGTAAGTAAAGTAAAGCCACTCAGTGATGTCCGACTCTTTGCGACCCCATGGATTGTAGCCTACAAGGCTCCTCTGTCCATGGAATTTTCCAGGCAAGAGTACTGGAGTGGGTTGCCATTTCAAGCATCTATAAATCATATGCTAACTATATGCAAATATGTACACTCGGGCTTTAGGGAGATTCTAGAAGTAGCCTTATCACCCAATGCTTCTATGGTTTCTCATTAGCTATATTTAGATACTATTATCCTTTTACAGACTTATAAAGGACTGACCTTTCAAACTAGATTCCAGTTAAACTTGGCCATATTAGGAGAAGTCCAAAGTGGTCACAAAATTCCATATAGTAAAATGTACTCTACAACAGGAGGACTTTGCAGGACTCATACTCAAATAATAAAACAAAGTGACTCAACTCTAAGTGCCAGGCAGTGTTCTAAGTGTTTCATATTTCTCCTATTTGTATTATTCAGTCTCAAAATAGCCTTAGGGGAGGCATTATCTCCATCATACAGACATAGGAACTACCAAGGTCTAGAAAGATTAAGGGAGTCAACTAATTAGCAGATGCAAAGTCTGTATTTGCATCAACCCTAAGAACTCCAGATCCTGGACTCATTACCCCTACTCTACGTCACCTCCCACACACACACATGGGGGAAACAAAGGAAAAGAAGAGTAAATTTCCAGGACTTAGCGATAGCTGGCTTCATGTCACACAATGTGACTGGGCATCTCAAACATAGGACTTGGCATCTCCTATGTTTGCTGGGTCTTTTCATCTTTCTGTTTCATCTTTTAATGGGTGATATGAATAAAGGTGGCTCAGATGGTAAAGAATCTGCCTGCAATGCAGGAGACCCAAGTTCAATCCCTCAGTCAGGAAGATCCCCTGGAGAAGGGGAAGGCTACACTCTAGTATTCTTCCCTGGAGAATTCCATGGACAGAGGAGCCTAGTGGGCTACAGTCCATGAGGTAACAAAGAGTCAGACATGACTGAGAGACAACACTTTCACTTTTTCATGAGTAATATCACAGGAAATCAGATAAAAGGAATTTTTTCCAATTCATCTTCCTTACTAACATATTGAAAATTGAGAATATGTAAATGCATAATGTTCCTTCCAATCTTTATCTAGATGTGAGGCTAAAGAAAAATGGAACATCAGTAGCTCAGAGCTCCAGCAAATGTGGCAGACACCTTTATTCTCCCAGTCAAAGATGTCTACATTTTATTTTTTTGTTCATAAAAATTTGTAATTAAAATTGCAAAGAGCAGCCTAATCTCATTTTAGTGCCTCCATACATCACTGGTTTCGCTGACCTAATAAAAAGAGCTCATATTTCCCATATCAATTGATGCACCAAATCACTGATTAGCTAGGGTCCATTTTGTGTATGGATGAGGGTGGTGTTTAATATATCAACTCCATTAGCTGCTTAATGCCATTTTGAAATGTAACAAAGCAAATTCAAAAGCCTATTCAACAAACTTCCTGACAATATGATGGTCCTGGTCTTGATTTCCTTTAACTCATTACTTCTTTTATATTTTGTCACCACTTTTCAAAATGCTCAGGAAAGTCAGGGAGGGTCAAGACAGGCCAATAGTACCAAATTCCCTTTTCACTGCTCCCCATTTTTCACAGATCATTTCATTAGGAATGACCTGAATGAACTGATGCAAGTCAAGGAATAGCCTCAAAACTCCCCCCCGAAACACCTCAGAACAACCCATTGAAATCACCCTGTCCTCCGGGTCAGAGACTTTGGGGTGGATGAGAGAGGGGGAGGGGCCTCTCGCCTCCCTCGTCAAGGCTGCGGGCACAGCAGACTCCAGTGTTGTTACTCACACGTCAACGCTGTCACTTCTGCTCAGGGGGCTGCTGAAATCCCCACGACAGTCACATTGTGTGACATGAAGCCAGCTATCGCTAAGTGAGGTTTAGGGAATAATTAGAAAGCAGGCATTTTGACTTTTAAATATTCTACTGTCTTTAAGTGGCTTAAATAATTTCTAAGCAGAAGTGCCGCGGGGGATAGCAGGGTGTCAGCAGCAGAATGGATGTTGTTGCTAACAGCCAACAGCTGGAAAGGGACTGTGACAATGCCCCCTGCTTTGCAATACTTTCCTGGTATCCTGAGCTACACTGGCTCTGGAGTCTAATAGCACAATATGGGAAACAAGAGCTCATCTATCTACTTGTCAGAGGCGCTGCAGGCACCCCACGTACAAGCCTTCGCAGCTCGACCTGGGTTGAGCCAGACCACGACCTAAAAGGAAGCTTTTCAGGGGTGACAGGCATTTTATGGTAATTAATTCTCCAGGAGGCGCAATCCTCAATGTCACCTGAGCATAGAGGAAAATGTAGCAAATTCAACTACTCTAAATTCTTTATGTAGATCTCACTGGAAAGGGGCTATATCAGAGATTCTAAAGGAAAATGAAGTGTTTCTGTGAGAATGCCATGATAATCCCCTGGATGTTTTAACTGGATTTCACTCTTGCTTTTCCATCAAAGCAAGAACTCCTTGTGCAACTGAAAGCTTTTTTAGAGATTGGGAAGGCCTCCTGTGCTATAGCTTTTCCTGTTGTCCTTTTTATTATAAGCACCAACATTCCTACTTAGCACTTCTTTCCCCTGTCCCCCTACTCCCCAGTTCTAGTATCTACATCCATCTCTTAATTGGTCTCCAAATTTTCTCTCACATCTAATCTGTGTGATATTGCCAGATTAATTTCCTAGAGTACACTTTGCTTTAGACTCTTCCTCATTCAAAAAAGCAAAACAAAAAGAAATCGAAGTCCAAAGTCTAAACTAATTAGGCTAACTTTAAGGCTCTTTAGAGTGCCTGCTGGCGGAGGCTATGGCATCTCACTCCAGTACTCTTGCTGGAAAATCCCATGGATGGAGGAGCCTGGTGGGCTGCAGTCCATGGGGTCGCTAAGAGTCGGACATGACTGAGAGACTTCACTTTCACTTTTAACTTTCCTGCATTGGAGAAGGAAATGGCAACCCACTCCAGTGTTCTTGCCTGGAGAATCCCAGGGACAGGGGAGCCTGGTGGGCTGCCGTCCATGGGGTCGCACAGAGTCGGACATGACTGAAGCGACTTAGCAGCAGCAGCAGCAGCAGTCTGCTAGAGTAGGAAATGGCAACCCACTCCTGTATTCTTGCCTGGGAAATTCCATGGACAGAGATGCTGGGCGGGCTATAGTCCGTGGGGTTGCAAAGAGTTGAACTTGACTGAGCACACACACACACACACACACACAAGAGTAAGTACAAAGGAATCATTGGCAATAAGTGGAGTCAGCCCCATGAACACTACACACACTATATGAATTCTCAAGAGACTTCCAGATGAGCCATCAAAGACAGTCTTCAAGGATAAGAAAAGGAAATGGCATGCAATATATCTCTACTATGTGCCTCTTATTCTACTAAACTCTTTGACAAGCGTCATTTCATTTTTGTTATACTAGATTTTAATAGACATTGAGTCCAAATAACTTTCCCAAGTCACCTTAATAGAACTAGGATTTGAGTCTAGACCCACTTGACTCCTACTTCAAAACAAGTCACATTATTTCAAAAGGCCTCATAGGTACAAAGTGCTATTTTCACATAAAAAGGATTAATTCAGGCCACAAGGAAGTAAGACCACCACTTCAAGAACTGGTCATTTAAGTGTCCCTATGGATTTTCTAGGCAAGAGTACTGGAGTGGGTTGCCTTTTCCTTCTCCAGGGATGGGATGGGAAAGGCTTTAACAGGCAAATGACAGGTGTGGAGAGAACAGATGGAGCATGTTTAGGGAGTAGAGAACAAGGCAACTAGAATGGTTATGTATCCAGATGATGGTTTGGTTGATGGAGAAGCTAGGATGGCAGGGTGAAGACTGAAACTACAAAGTGCTCTGTAGGCCCAGCTGAGGCGTTTGGACTTTAGCCTGTGGGCAACAGGCATCTATCAAATAACTTTTAAAAGATGTGCAATAACGCATTCATTTTTTAGAAAGAAAAACTGCCAAAAGAGCAAGGAAGACGGATTGGAGAGAAGAGGGCACAGTTAAAGGAGGTAGAAAGGGCTCTCCCAATGCATATAAAGACATCTAAGGAGGGCTAGGAAGAAAGGAGATTAAAGGGACTGACTTTTGAGGTGGCATAGATAAGATCTGGTGGCTGGTTAGACACGGGGGCGGGGGGGGGGGGTGAAAAAAAGAGCCGGGTAAAGAAGAGGGAGGTATGAAAAGCGATAAGAATTGTGAAACCTCATTAGTCAGAGCATGAAGAAGCCACTTCACAGGCAGAGAACAAAGAAGGGGAGAAAGAGGAAGAGGAGATAAGTTTCTGAGAAGAAACTGTTTTAAGCAAAAGACAGGGATAGGAAAAAACTTCTCTGACAATCCAGAGAAAGGTTCAAACAACAAAGACAGAGAAAAGATGTTGGTATGGAGTAGCAGAAATGATAAAACAGTAACAGTTAGCATTTATTAATGGCCTATTTACTGCCAGGTACTACAAAAGAAAAAAAAATCATATTCTCATTTAGTCTCCAAAATCCTCAGTTGTTAGATGAGAAAACTGAAGTTTAGAGAACTTAAGTGACTAACACAGCAAAGAACCTAAGCCCTCCATGGTAAAAGAAATACAAATGGCTTGAAGCACATGAAAGGTACTCCAACTCTGAAAAAAAGTAAATGAGAATAATAAAAATAAGTTCTTATTTTTCACCTCTGAAAATACTGATGGTCAAAATCTTGATACATTGTTGGTAGGCATACAATTTGGGACAAAACTTTTGAAGGGCAATTTGGAAATATCTATAATAATTTCAAATTTATAGGCCTCTTGGCCCTATAATTTCACTGTTAAGAAATTTTAGTATTGGTATATTTGTAAAAGAAAGTTTGGAGGGGGTGCGAATCCTACAGTTAGCAAACAATAAAGCTATTTGGATTTGGGGGAAATTCAATGACCTAGATAATCCTATCTACTTCGAGTTAATTATACCAGCTCCAGAGTCTCTCCTGGAAAAGGAAATGGCAACCCACTCCAGTACTCTTGCCTGGAAAATCCCATGGACGGATGGAGGAGCCTGGTAGGCTACAGTCCATGGGGTCTCAAAGAGTCGGACACAACTGAGTGACTTCACTTTCACTTTTTCCAGAGTCTCTACAAGGACTTCCTTTGCCTTCTAGGCTCTTCTCTTCTATTCATTTACCTTCTCTTTTTATTTTCTTCTTCCTTAGAACCTGGTAGTAGCTGAAGTTATTCTTTGTTCAACTGATGTTTTAAACAAAGAAAGAGAGAGAGAACTGGAGAGTTAGAAATGGATTTGTGCCAATTAGGATCTTTTCCCAATTGTGTGACATGAGAAAGGGAAGATAAAGAATTAAAAACATTCAGACAGCAAATGCTGAGGGATAGGGTCCACTCCCCAAATGTTTTCCTCTGCAACTCAATGCCGAGATCACCCCCAAACAGTCCTCAGATCCTTGTGTGTTTTCCCAACTCTCTAAACAGATAAGAGCTTCCACATTTTTAATAAATACAGTACTCTGTCAGCAGTGTAAGCTAGTCCTGCTTAATATCTAATACCAAAAATTTCCAAATATAAAGAGCCAAAAGGAAAGAAAATGAAAGGTGGGGAAATGTAATGAGGTCCAGAAACTTTCACCTATATGATTTCATTTATTTCTCACAGTCTCGGGAGATGGTAACTATAATCTCCCTACTTACAGATGCGGCAACAGAGTCTTGACTGTTGTTAAGTAATTTTGCCAAAAATAGGCAACCAGTGATTAGGAGTGCTGAGATTCAAACTCAGGTATGTCTGGCCCAAGGCTCATGGTGTTTCACTTTCTACTTCTCATTATGCAAGGAGACGAAAACTCTTGAGTACAAGAAGTAAAAACCTTGCATATTCATTGCACTTAACCTACACCTTTTCTGAAAAAATCAGAGCTAGGGATATCCAATGGTCCACGCAACATTTGAAAGTTGGTCTTCTTACTGAAAGCCTTCCCACTAATTCCATTCTCTTACTAACAAAACAGACGTGCCTCAGGAAACTCTTAAGCCAAGTATCATGTAAAGAGGAATCAATTTTGCTATCAAGGCTTAAACACCTAGATATGCACACTGTTGCTTGATTTTTTAAAAATTTATCCTTAATGTAATCTAATCCAAAACCACCAGAGTAACAAGAAAAGATATAAAGAGAGCCCCTCTTTACCTTCATCTTCCTTTGGAACTGTACGTCTGGGGCCATTAGGAAGAATGAATGAAAAAGAACAGAGCTGTAAAATTGGCACATGACAAATTTAAGATAAAATTAATAAAATATTAATAGGACTTCCCTGTAGCTCAAATGGTAAAGAATCTGCCTGCAAGGCAGGAGACCAGGGTTCGATCCCTGGGTTGGAAAGATCCTCTGGAGAAGGTTCTGGCAATCCACTCCAGTATTCTTGCCTGGAGAATCCCACAGACAGAGGAGCCTGGCGGGCTTCAGTCCGTGGGGTCACAAAGAGTCAGACATGACTGAGCGACTAACACACACACACACACAAACATAATAGACTGCCATTCTTCTTTTATTGAAGCATAGTTGATTTACACTGTTGTGTTAGTTTCTGGTGTACAGCAGAGTGACTCAGATGTGCATAGAGAGATATAGGTATAAACATCTATTAATATATCTATATATGTTCTTTACAGAAATGTTTTCATTATAAGTTAATACAAGGTATTAATGGGGCTTCCCAGATAGCACAGTGGTAAAGAATCCACCTGCCAAGCAGGAGAATCCCAGGGACAGGGGAGCCCGGTGGGCTGCCGTCTATGGGGTTGCACAGAGTTGGACACGACTGAAGCGACTTAGCAGCAGCAGCAGCAGCCAAGCAGGAAACACAGGTTTGATCCCTGGGTCAGGAAGATCCCCTGGAGAAGGAAATGGATACCCACTCCAGTATTCTCACCTGTAAAATCCCATGGTCAGAGGAGCCTGGAGGGCTACAGTCCATTGGGCCACAAAGAGTCAAACACAAGTGAGTGACAGCACACACAAGGCATTAAATGTAGTTCCCTGCACTAAATTTGTCAATAAAACATTTATTAAGTTCCTTTTATATGCAGAGAAGTTTTTAACTTATCTGAACAAAACAAGGGACCTAGAAAAACAAGAAATGTCACGTCACAGACTGTAATCCTAAGAAAAGCCACTTATTTTATTAAACTTTGTGGGTCATCATGGCACAGCTTAGTTTGGCTAAGCATTCATATTTTATATGCCTCGTGGCTGTTTTCATTTTCAAAGGGTCTCCAACCCTGTATCATTCATTCATGAATTCATTCATGCAACAAATATTTATTGCCTAGTGAGCTCTTTTTGTTTTCTATCCTTTTCTTCACAGATACACAGATTTCATAATGGGATTTATTCCTATTACTCAACCACAATTTTTCCCCCTTAAATTTCCTTTACCTTTTCCACTTCATTTCATTCAGTGTATTTGTCTTCCCAACCTCACAGTTTCTTCCAGCCTTGAGGACTCACAGTGGACAAGTTTAATAGGCTGGAATCAAAGTTGAAGTCATTAGTAGGGGAAAGTAGTGTGTGCTTATGCATTAATATTTCTAGCAAGATGAAGAGAGCAGCACAGCACACACAATTACACATTTTCCCAAATTAAACTGAAAATGCAGTTGAACATTTCAAAACTCTGGCACTCAAAGTTGTTTTCACTGTTGATGTAATTATACTATTGGGCAATTTAATTAATTTTGTGTTTTATTACAAAAGTTCATGATTCTGACTAAATAGAATTAAATTAATGGAATATAAATCAGTTTGTCACATCTCCAAGAATTTTCATGAAGGGGATCTGGCTTTAATTTGTAAAATCCAGTAAAGTCTCTACATGATAAAATTAATCATCCTTCTCTCATATCATTTCATCTAAAATTCAGGTTAAAAATGAATAATTTTATGTTCTCATTAACCATTTTGTTGTAAAATACTAAAATTCTTAGATAAGCATTAAATTATTAGACCACAGAGACAACTCAAGATGTTCATTAGGTTGACTCCTTCTGCTTGGAAAAAAAATCAAAGAAAAATCATTAGTAGATCAGCATCAAAATACTACTATATGGTAAGGGGGCTAAGGGGGTTGTTTTATGTAATTGTAAGTTGATGGCTAAGAATGCCCAGGACAATAATCAGTTTATAAATTTAGTTTAAGAAAAAAAGGGTGTAATTTGCTCCTTCTTAACCTTACCCTAAAATTCCATTTCCATGCCAAAAAGCATCTTTTCAAAAAGTTGTGTAAAGTGGTGCTTTCCATCAAGATCATTTCAACCCAGAAATGTACTGTTTTACCCAAAATTCTTACTCTACTACATCACTATAACATTACTTTCCTTCTCCCCTCCACCTCTCCTTCTGTCTCCCTCCCTCTCATTCCTCCCTCCATCTCTAATGGATTGCAGGTTACTCTTTTCAATACCACTATTAAATAGTTAAGGAAATACCACAGTCGTCAGTTCAGTTCAGTTGAGTCGTTCAGTCATGTCCGACTCTTTGGGACCCCATGAATTGCAGCATGCCAGGCTTCTCTGTCCATGTCAGTTAACAGATGAGAAAATTGAGACTTGGACTACCGAATGACTTTGAGAGTAGTTTAGCATAGGAAAAACACTGAAGAATTTGAAGTCAGGGGTCCCAGATTCTACTCCTTATTCCCCCTGTAGTGAGCTAGGTGCTCCTGGATTTGACAGCTCTTCATTTTTCAGCTCATTTTCTTTAGCAATAAGATGAGACTTAGTATAAATCAACTGTAAGGTACATTTCAGCTCTAAATTATAAGCCTTGTCCAACACTGAGAGAATGAGTATTAGGACGTGTGTGTGTGTGTGTGTGTGTGTTTGTGTGTACGCATGCGCATACACGCTCTCAGTCGTGTCTGACTCTGTGACACTATGGACTGTAGCCTGCCAGACTCCTCTGCCCATGGGATTCTCCAGGGAAGAATACTGGAATGGGTTGCCATTTCCTCCTCCACGGGATCTTTCTGACCCAGGGATTAAATCCACTTCTCCTTAGTCTCCTACTTTAGCCGGTGGATTCTTTACCGCTGTGCAACCAAGGAAGTCCCAGAATTAGGATGCACGCGTGTGTGTGTGCACGCGTGCGCTTAGCCGCTCAGTCATGTCTGACTCTTTGCGAGCCTTTGGACTGCACCCCACAAGGCTCCTCTGTCCATGGGATTTTTCAGGCAAGGATACTGGACTGGAGCAGGTTGTCATGTCATTCTCCAGGGGATCTTCCCGACCCAGGGACTGAACCCACATTTCCTGTGTCTCCTGCATTGCAGGCAGATTCTTGACTCACTTAACTACTGGGGAGAATTAGGATACACGTCTTCAATTACTCATCCTGTCCTTTATCCACTGCTTAAGTCAACAAACCTGAAAGTCAAAGATCCTGCCTCTTTGGGACGTCTTTGTTCATCATTTCCCATCAAAACAATCCAACAGACTATGAAGGAAAAAGGGCAAAATATATGAAATTTCATTAGACATCAATTCATTCAGACCCTGATATTATTTTTGTGGGCCAGCAATTACCTTCATAATTTTTTTAAAATATATCAATTCAGTTAAAACAAAGCTCAAAGAAGCAAATAAAAACATTTAGTATGACATTATTAAGAGCTGCTCCAGGAACCTGGACCAAGCATTCAATTAGTTGTCTGACCTTAAACAAGAAGTGAACTGGAACGGGTCTGAATAATTCCTAAATTTTTTTATAGTTCTGAAAATTTTAATTGTTTCAATCAATGGCAAGAAAGATTACAGAAATGCTTAGCTTAGTCTTCAAAGAAACACACATACACACACACAGATAAAAACAGCCTGCACCTAGTCTTTGCCAAGGGCTTCCCAGGTGGCATTAGTGGTAAAGAACCTGTCTGCCAATGCAGGTAGACCTAAGAGACACAGGTTCGACCCCTGGGTCAGGAAGATTCCCTGGAGGAGGACACAGCAACCCACTCCAGTATTCTTGCCTGGAGAATCCTATGGACAGAGGAGCCTGACAGGCTGCAATCCATAGGGTAGCAGAGTCAGACACGACTGAAACAAGCGACTTAGCACGCGTGCACACAGTCTTTGCCAGAAGACTTCGAAGCAAGGGTAGATATGCAAGTATTTTATGTGGATCCTCACTGAGCACTCAGTCCAAAGAGAATGCTGAGAAAATCTAAGCATGAACAATGAGGGAGAGTGCCAGTAGCTATGAGACCTAATGGACCAATGAAATTGGTTTGCCTGCTTTCTGAGGCTTCTTTCAGATGTTTTGAAAAAAAAAAAAATCGCCAAGAATTAGGGCAATGAAAAGCATCCTACCAACGAAAAATATGGTGTGTGACTAGACCCTCAGTTTCTCAACTATGTCAAGGATTTGGGCCTCCAGGCCAAGCTGTCACAGGCACCATGATTCTTAACTACGTAGCTTGACAAATGTTTTCTCTGTCAGAGTACCAATTCTGACCCAGCATATACCAGTCACAGGCAGTATCTACAGATTGTTTCTTTCCCCCATTTAGGAAGAAGCTCTGGAACTGCATGAGAAAATTAAACTACTCAGACCAGAGAAGCTGAGATTTGTTTCATTTGCATCGGTTGCCAATGGTTGTAAATGGCTATAACACAAAGGATATTTCTTTAAAGCTACAAGAAATTAAGTGAAAAGGCCAAGAAGTAATGACTCTTCCATAATGAAAGAGTTCAAAAATACCTCTTAAAAGCCATTTTTGAATGCACAGAACCCATAGCTCCCACAAAGTGTTTTTAGAGGTCCATCTGCTGAGCATCAATATTCAATTGAGTTTATGGATATAAGAGATCCTCTATTCTACACATGAGGTACAGTGTTCGGAAGTATACCTATGGTAATGTGCTACTATTCTGACAATTTAATATAGTTGGAGTTGAAGAGTTTATTTAGACAGTGGTGGGGGGCAGTGGTGCAAATGGAGAGTTAGAAATCATTGGCAAGGAAGTAAATTGAAAATATAAATCAAAAGCAAATCTTTGTTTTCAGCAAGCTGGACCTTAATAAGTGAATAGATATAAGAGGGCAACCATGGCTTAAATTATAAGTCTCATAAAGCCAAAATTTTGTTTCCTTTTATAGTTAATTTAATATAGCTTTATGAATTCGAATACACAGAGTATGAGAAATAGAAAAATCCAACACTTTTGTTTTAGTTCGTTTTTCTGCTCAAAATCAAATAAGCCAGAAAAAAAGTTATGTTTTCAAGCCTGTCGAATTTCTTTTCCACCATGATTCACTGATCCCTGGTATGTCATGTCTGGCCTGGAAGAGAAGCAGATGTCATTCCAATAAGACCTCTGTTTCCTTGAACCTGCATCTTCATTCATCATTTTTGTCACATGCTGAGCACACACAGCCACTTGGACCAGACTCAAGGTCCCACTGCCTCTGAATTCTAAAGAGATGGGCAGATTACTGTATAAAATTGCTCAAACTACAGAAACCTTGAAATCAAGTAATAATGGTGAACAATCACAAAATTATTTATATTACTCCTGACTGGGGAATAATTAATGAGTTAATCAGTTATCACCAGGATGAACCAGAATTCTTTATCTCCTTTTCCAAATGTTATTCTTTTAGGTAAGATCCCCGTAAGTCAGTATATTAGGTTTTCACCCTTATGCAGACAGGGAGTGGCAAAATAGTGAAATCCTGTGTTTCTTAATTTCTCTTGGCAAGGTGAAAGTTAGCAGACTTGAGTTCTGTCTCCAACATGTCTGACTGAGGTAAGACATTTAACTATCCTGTGCCTCAGCATCACCACTTATAAAATAAATTACCAGCACCTAGCTTTCCTTCCTTCCTATTTCTGAGCAGAGGCTCTATCTAGAAAAGTTCCTGATGATTTTACAAGAATGGTGAGTACCTTTCCAAAGAACTGTTCTTTTCTGTAAGAGTCAGCAAATAAATGATTGGCAAAGAAACAGCCCTTAGAACACATGGAAAACTCCTCATCTCATATTTGGTTTGAACGAATGACAATGTGTATTGTATCAAGCCACTTTTTATTGTATAGGTTAGTGGCTTCCAATAGCATCTGATATTTAATATTGGCCCAAACACTTCTGGAAGAAATGACAAAAAGTGGACGCTGATAAACATCTGGCAATTTCTTCTCAACTTGTGCTCACAAATGACTTGTGAATGTTAAAATTCTGGACTGAACACTACTCAAATTCTGGCCGTCTCTGGGAAGTGCCATTCTGCCTGGACAATGAATGCAATTCGGGCCACAAGACTGTGCAGACAATATACAGGAAGAGGGAAGTCTGTTCTCATTGTGAGCTGAAATGCCCTGGTTTGGAAATGAAGCTTTACCTTTCACCCTTCCGCTAAAGCTGTAACAGCCCTGATTTCCATTAAAAGATCCACTCCTTTCCTTTTTCAATGGCACCACAAAGAAAAATAGGACCAGAGGTTACTCACCAAGACACAATACTCAGTATGTCCATTTTCTCCCCGTATGGAATATTATGCCAGCTGATTAAAGTCTTGGAATCAAGTCTTTTAAAGTGGTCACAAGTTGATCTTTAGTTTAAGCCAATTCATTTTCTTTTCAGGCCTATACTATAGTTCTGCAAACACAGCTTGCAAAAGGAGAGTACCCCTTTTGATAGATTTATACATAGGAGAATAATAACATAATTCATAGAATAATTCAGTGACTCATTTGGGATTGTACGGAAAGCATGGCACGGCATACCATTACAAGTTTACTCCTGATAATTTGAGACACAAATATTCAGCTCATCTGTCCACAATTCACTCCACAGTACATAGCAACTCAAATGATGAAATCAGTAGTAAAAGTTAGACTTCTAGACTCCATTTTTTAAAAATCATCCTTGTCTTTTGCATTTACCAAAGAAAAAAGATTTCTACACAATGTTTTTCCATATCCGTTTCCCATCTCTGAAACACAACTTACCACGAGCACATAAATACACAACAGTGGCTCCTGAGGATGAATGTCTAGCATGGTAATCCCCATGAATAGAGAAATACATGATTTACCAAAATAATGTTACATCGCCCCATGGGGATGTTAAATCTGGTTTCATCATTGAGACTCCAGTGAACACCGATTGCTAGAAAAGCTGCCTCATCCTTCCCACCTTTCCTATGAGCGAGCAAATTTCTCTAGAACCATGTGTTCCTTTTTAAAGGGCCCTTTTGTACTCATTCTTAATTTTGAGTATATCACAGATTGAGGGATGAGAGACACAGTGGAAAATGGAAAGAAGACCTAGTGGCTAAAACATACCATCAGAGAACCGTCTGCATCCTTCTCCATGAATTGTCCTAATACTACCACTTCTTCAGTCATTAGCCGCTTAACATGGGAAAGAAATAAGGGCTTAGAAAAGATGAGGAAGTGTGCGGCCAGGGAAGCAAAGTGCGCAGTGAAGAGGAGGAGGGCTTTGTTCTAGACCCTGTACTGGTTAAAACTGACCATCCCCTTTAAACAAACAAACCCTAAACACCAAAGACACAGAAAATTGTCCATTATTTCGGTGTTCACTGGCAATCTGCCAAGCCACAAAGGCAGTCCTCTATTTTTCTTTCAAAATTATATATAGAGCATATATTAGAAACATCATTCACTTTTGGAATTTATCAGTACCAATATCATGATAATCTTCAAATCAATTATATCCCACACAACTCAGTAATTCCTAAGCTGAGGAAGTTTAATAAATAAGACACTGAATTTTCTTAAAGCAAATGGTTCTTTACATGCTCTGAATTAAGAGCATATTTGTACATTTACAATATTTAGGAAAACACCCCCACCACAAAATGCCCTGTTAGGGATATCCAGACATCTTGGAAACTGAGACATCTCCATACATTTATTTTGGTGGTTATTCATGACTCCTGTTTGTTTGGTTAGTTGGTTGTGTTTTTTTCCCTTTTGGTCTCTTTTCTGCTGATTAAAATATTTAGAGTCATTTTCACATGTTGAGTAACTAAGAAAGCAGACGATCATGCCAACTGTTCAGCATATTGAAGAGGGTAATATTTTTATGATGATAGTTTCTAAATATAGAATAGATGCACATACTGAATATTTTCTCTCCCTCTCCTTTCTCTTCCTCACCTTCTCTCCTTCCAAGTCAATGGAAAGAAAAAAGCATCTTTGAAAAGAAACATGATGATTTCTATCTTTCAGTCCATTTTAGTTTCCAGACTGGAGTGAAATATTTGGCCCATCACACTGTTTCTTTCCTTGTTCTTTCACATTGGACTTGGCAATGATTTCTTTGGATATGACACTGAAACACTAAAAGCACAAGCAACAGAAGCAAAAATCAACAAGTGGGACAATATTGAATTTAAAAGCTTCTGCACAGCAAAAATAGCAATCAACAAAATGACAAGGCAACCTAATTTGCAAACAATATATCTGATAAAGGGATTAATATTCAAAATACACTATACAAGGAACTCATACAACTCAATAACAAAATGACAGTCTGACTTTAAAATGGGCAGAGGACTTGAATGGACATTTTTCCCAAAGGCATGCAAAAGACCAACACATACATGAGAAGTGTTCAGCATCACTAGTCATCAGTGAAATGCAAACCAAAATCAGAATGAGATATAAATTCACATCTGTTAGAATGGCTATTATCAAAAAATAAAGATATAAATGCCAGTGAGTTTGATGGGAAAAAAGGGGAACCTCAGCATACCATTGATGGGAATGCAAATCAGTACAACCACTCGGGAAAAAATATGGAGATTTTTCAAAAATTAAACATAGAATTACTACATGATCTAGCAATCCCACTTCTGGGTATATATATCCAAAAACTATGAAATAACAATTTCAAAGAGATATGCACACTCCAATGTCCCCTGAAGCACCCACTAGTCACAGAAGCCAAGACATGGAAACAACCTCAGTGTCTCTGTCAGATGCATGGATACAAACAGGTGAGATATAGATACAGACACACACACACATACACAATGGGACCATTATTCAGCAAATAAAAAAAGAAGATCCTGCCTTTGTGACAACACGGACTTCGAGGGAATTATGCTAAGTGAAATAAGTCATATAGAGAAAGACAAATGATCTTACTGATATGTGGAATCTAAAAACATCAAACCCATCAAAACAATGAGTAGAATGGTAGTTGCTGGGGCTGAGGGGTGGGAAAATGGGGAGAGGCTGGTCAAAGGGTACAAACGTTCAGTTACAAGATGAGTTGCAGGGATGGATCTAATGTACGCTATGCACTCAGTCACTTCAGTTGAGTCTGACTCTTTGAGACACAGACTGTAGCCCGCCAGTCTCCTCTGTTCATGGGCTTCCCCAGGCAAGAATACTGGAGTGGGTTGCCATGCCCTCCTCCAGGGATCTTCCTTACCTAGGGATCAAAGCTGTGTCTCAAGTCTCCTGAACTGGCAGGTGGGTTCTTTACCATTAGCGCCACCTGGAAAGTCCAATGTACACTAAAGTGAAGTCACTCTGTAGTGTCTGACTCTTTGCAACCCCATGGACTGTAGGCTACCACGTTCCTCCGGCCATGGGATTTTCCAGGCAAGAGTACTGGAGTGGATCTTCCTGACCCAGGGATCAAACCTGGGTCTCCCACGTTGTAGGCAGACGCTTTACCATCTGAGCTACCAAGGAAGTTTTTAATGTACACTATGGTGACCATAATTAACAATACTATATTATAAACTTGAAAGTTGCTGTGAGAGTAGAGCAATAATGTTCTCACTAAAACAAGAACAATGAAATGGTAATTATATGAGGTGAGGGATATATTAACAAACCATATAGTGGTAAATATTTCCCTATGTATTTATGTGTGTGTGTGTGTGTGTGTGTGCATGTCTGTGTGTGTGTGTGTATGCACGCTAAGTCACTTCAGTTGTGTCTGACTCTTTGTGACCCTATGGACTGTAGCCTGGCAGGCTCCTTTGTCCATTGGATTTTCCAGGCAAGAATACTGGAGTGGCTTGCCATGTCCTCCTCCAGGGGATCTTCCCATCCCAGGGATTGAACCCACGTCTTTTATGTCTCCTGCATTGGCAGGTGGGTTCTTTACCTCTAACGCCACCAAAATCATCATATTCTACATTCTATCTTTAAATGTATACAATGTTATATGTCAATTATGTCTCAATAAAGCTGAGGGAAAAAAAGACTATGAGAGAGAACCAGCCGCAACAGACATAAGATAAAGTTAAAGGAACCAGAGGGCAATTTTCCAACCTCTGCTGGATTATAGAGAAAGGAAGAGAATTCTAGAAAAACATCTACTTCAGCTTTATTGACTATGTTAAAGCCTTTGACTATGTGGATCACAACAAACTGTGGAAAATTCTTCAAGAGATGGGCATATCAGACCACCTTACCTGCCTCCTGCAAAATCTGTATGCAGGTCAAGAAGCAACAGTTACAACCAGACAAGGAAAAACAGACAAATTCCAAACTGGGAAAGGAGGATGTCAAGATTGTATATTGTCACCCTGCTTATTTAACTTATATGAAGAGTATATTATGTGAAATGCTGGGCTGGATGAAGCACAAGCTGGAATCAAGATTGCCGGGAGAAATATCAATAACCTCAGATACGCAGATGACACCACACTTATAGCAGAAAGCAAAGATGAACTAAAGAGCCTCTTGATGAAAGTGAAAAAGGAGAGTGAAAAAGCTGGCTTAAAACAACATACAAAAAACTAAGATCATGGCATCCCATCATTTCATGGCAAATAGATGGGGAAACAATGGAAACAGTGACAGACTTTCTTGGGCTCCAAAATCACTGCAGATTGTGACTGCAACCAGGGAATTAAAAGATGCTTGCTCCTTGGAAGAACAGTTATGACCAATCTAGATAGCATATTAAAAAGCAGAGACATTACTTTGGCAACAAAGGTCTATCTAGTCAAAGCTATGGTTTTTCCAGTGGTTGTGTATGGATGTGAGAGTTGGACCATAAAGACGGCTGAGCGCCAAAGAACTGATGTTTTTGAACTGTGGTGTTAGAGAAGACTCTTGAGAATCCCTAGGATTGTAAAGAGATCACACCTGTCAATCCTAAAGGAAATCAATCCTGAATATTCATTGGAAGGACTGATACTGAAGCTGAAGCTCTAATACTTTGGCCGCCTGATGCAAAAAGCTGACTCATTAGAAAAGACTCTGATACAGGGGAAAGTTGAAGGCAGGAGGAGAAGGGGACAATAGAGGACGAGATAGTTGGATGGCATCACCAACTCAACAGACATGAGTTTGAGCAAACTCTGGGAGATGGTAAAGGACAAGGAAGCCTGGCATGTTGCAGTCCATGGGGTCACAGAGTCAGACATGACTGAGTGACTGAACAAGAGCAAGAAGAAGACAGCCTTTTTAATTAACACAGTGTGGTACTGATGCATAGAGGCAAACAGACCAATGGGTGGGAAACAGATGCAAGGATATTTAGTATATGAAAAAATCATCATCCGAAATCACCAAAGCAAATGCAGAATTTTAAACAAATGTTGCCAGAATGTCTAGTTAGCCATTTGAAAAAATAAAATTTGACTAATACAACACCATACATAAGACATAAATGTAAAATGGATCCGGGTTCTAAATGGAAAAAAGTAAAACCAAATATGTGCAAGACGAAAATATGGATAATTATTAGATTATCTGGGTGTAGACTAAAGTTTTATATGACTCAAAATCAACAAATAATTTTAAAAAGTTGATAAATATGGTCCGATTAAGTAAATTTATTATGAAAGAAGGAAATTTTGATACATGCTAGAACATGGATAAATCTAGAGGGCTTTATGCTAAGAGAAATAAGTGCCATCGCCAAAGGACAAATATTATAAGACTCTACTTATACGAGATACTTAGAGTAGTCAAATTCAAAGAGACAGAAAACATAATGGTATTTGCCAGGGCCTGGAGGGAGGGAGAAATAGAGAGCTGTTGTTTAATGGATATAGACAGAGCTTCAGTTTTGCAAGATGAAAAGAGCTCTGGAAATTGGTTGCACAACAATGCAAAGGTACTTCACAACACTGAACTGTACACTCAAAAGTATCACAAAACTTAAGACAGCAAGTTTTATGTTACATATATTTTACCACAATGAAAAATAAAAATGAAATTTTTACAAAATTTTAACAGTCCTTGCCAGAAACCAGCACAAATTAGATTCCCAGGGAACAATACCTCATGAAATTTTCCCAGAAAAGCAAAGTAAGAAGCACACTCCTGTCCTGAACCATCAGAAGGAGCGATCTGCATTGACGCTTCTTACCTAGGAGGGGCCACTTAACTTCAGTCCATACATTTGCAAAACACAAGAGAATGTGTGAAGTGCTTCTAGTATCAATCCCCACAGCCACCTCACCCTATCCCCCACTTTTTTTTAATGCTTTATCAGGCAACAACTTCTATCATCCCATGAAAACTGGAAAAACCAAGACATGCCTACAGGATGTGTACTATAAAAACAGATCAAGCATTTGCACAGAGGCATGGAAAATACTATCTTCTCCCCTCATCCACTAAACACTAAATGACTTGGCCTAATTGCTTGAATTACCCATTATGAATAGCCCCTGAGTAGAGGTGAGAAACGGAGAAGGCAATGGCACCCCACTCCAGTATTCTTGCCTGGAAAATCCCATGGACAGAGGAGCCTGGTAGGCTGCAGTCCATGGGGTCGATAGAGTCAGACACGACTGAACGACTTCACTTTCACTTTTCACTTTCATGCATTGGAGAAGGAAATGGCAACCTACTCCAGTGTTCTTGCCTGGAGAATCCCAGGGACAGGAAGCCTGGTTGGCTGCCGTCTATGGGGTCTCACAGAGTCGGACACAACTGAAGCGACATAGCAGCAGCAGAAGTGAGAAAAAAGAAACCTATTAAATCAACATCATGTATTCACATTCCTAGTCTCAAGGCCATGCAGAGCCCTAAAAAAAAAAGATGTAAAACATGATGAAGGATCAAGGGTGTCAATTAGGTTCTAGCCCATCAAGAACCAAGACATTAAGGAAGAAATTAGTGCCTTTGGAAGATGTAAGAAAATAAAAATGGGAATCGGAAGAATATCCAATAGGTCCACAGGAGCAGCTGTTTGAACTTTCATCGGTGATAGTAAAACATCTACAGAAAAAGGTATCAAAAAGACCGAATAGGTTTGTCAGCATAGAAAACAAGGCTTCAGAGAGGCAAACAAGATGATGCGTGCTCAGAACTCCCAAGGATAGGAAGACACAAGACAGAAAAAGGGAACCTTTGACTCTACTCTGGGTTCTACTATGCCTCTTATGAAGTAACCCCAAAGTCAAATATATACACATATATGTATACATATATATATATAGTTGTTTTTTAGTCACTAAGTTGCGTCCAACTCTTTTGCAACCACAGGGACTATAGCTGGCCAGGCTCCTCTGTCCACAGGATTTCCCAAAAAAGAATACTGGAGTGGGTTGCCATTTCCTTCTCCAGGGAATCTTTCTGGACCAGGGATTTAACCGACATCTCCTGCATTAGCAGGTGGATTCTTTATTGCTGAGTTACCAGGGAAACCATATGTATATATGGCTTACATATACATATATATGTATATGAAGTTTTGTTGTTGTTCAGTTGCTTAGTCATGTCTGACTCTTTGCAACCTGATGGACTACAGCACACCAGGCTTCCCTGTCCTTCACCATCTCCCAGACCTTACTCAAACTCATGTCCATCAAGTCGGCGAGACATCCAACCATCTTATCCTCTGTCGTCCCCTTCTCCTCTGGCCTTCAATCTTTCCCTGTATCAGGGTCTATTCCAATGAGTCAGCTCTTCACATCAGGTGGACAAAGTACTGGAGCTTCAGCCTCAGCATGAGTCCCTCCAATGAATATTCAGGATTGATTTCCTTTGGGATTGACTGGTTTGATCTCTTTACCATCCAAGGGACTCTCAAGAGTCTTCTCCAACACCACAGTTCGAAGATATCAATTCTTCAGTACTCAGCCTTCTTTATGGTCCAACTCTCACATCCATACATGACTACTGGAAAAACCATAGCTTTGACTATACAGCTTCAGAATATGTGTGTATAAAATTTTGGTTACCAATTGGATTCTCCAGAATTACCATAATGAAAGGAAAGTGGTCTGAATAGTATTTCAGATATTCTCCTCACAGTAAAAGCACATTATCAACATGATCTTCTTGTTACAGTGAGTCTATTTCTTAGAGTTAACACTGGTAATGTTCAGTCTCTGGGCCCTGGACCAAAGCAATTCTCCATGCAGGTACCACCCTGCAGGACCTGTGAGTGGCTAATAATCCAGTCCTTTTCTATCTGCTTTTTCCATGACTGTGCAGTACAAATATTTTAAATGTTACCAAATTTTTAAATAAAGAGTATGGGATACAATCCATGGAGCACATTATGGCAGTGAACTCTGTTTACCCAAGTTCATGAAGACCCTGAATGTCCCATAAGAAACAGAGCATAAAAGATGAGAATGATTTTCTTGTCTATTCAACAATTTCCTAATCATAAGCCTTTCATAAAGACTTGTAATCAACCTTTCTCAGCCACTGAAGATTAAGTTGTATATAAGAGGACCATATAATTTATTATCTACACCAAAACACTTTTGAAAGTAGTGAGAAGGTATTTTTGATATAGATAATAGGCATAAAACAAGACTGCCTCAAGCAAATGGGTATATTATCATCTTTGTCTTATGGCCTTGGTCATTGAATATTCATAATGTATCTACTCAGAGAATACTCATGACTAATACACTCTACAATTTAAAAAACAGTTGGAAGTTTTTGAAACAGAGAGATCTCAATTCATTATTCAAAAAGCAAAATAATCTCCCAAAGACAAGAAAACTTGTGATGACATTGGTCTGCTCATCTTACCAAAAATAATTTGTTCAGCTCAAGGTTAGTAAGAAAAAGGAACTCCTACTGCTGCTGATAAAGCCATCTGTGCTTCAGAAACGGCTGACAGGTGCCTCCAGAAGAAGCAATCAAAAGTCATTAACGATCAAAATCATGACAATTAAATACAAGGATCTATCAGAGTCTTATTATCCCCATTGCAATGAAAAGAATTCAAACACCATCTCTCTCAAAAGAGCAGTTACTTTACTTTCTAAGTCCATTGGCTGCATTCTGTTATGAGGGTTCTCAAACCTCATTTCCTGACTGACCTACAAGGAAAGGAACAGCAATAATAATCAGAATAAGCTTGAGCCCTCAAAATTTTTCAAAAGCACATTCTTCTCTCATCGCAGATTTTTCAGCCCGACTGTATTCTGGAAAGACTTGGCATTTTTAAAAGTTCAAAGTTGAAAACCCACATTCTATAAATAAATCTACAATGAAGTGCTAAAAGGTTTATTTCTGATTTCTTATTTCACAAACTAGGTACTAAGTGTAAAAATATTGGGTCATAAAATGCTTAAAAAGTAGATTACTAGAAACTAATAGAATACATTATTATCTATTGAGCCAATGATAGGTCAAATGGCATTTTGAAATCCTTGCAGAGAATATGAATATGACCTTCATGTATACCATTTACAGAAAGCAATTTTATTTACATTTTTAAATCCACATAAAGGTGAAGGATGATACTGCTGCAAAATGGAACATTTAATTTTTTTGCCCCAAGGCATAACTGAGCTCTCCCAAGGTCAAATGTAGTACAAGACTGAAATGAAGCCACACTCTCTACCCTCATCTCATGCCAAAGGGCTTCCGCTTTGGGCAGGAATATCTTGGATCTACTTTTATTCTTCAGAAATAGAAAAATTCCTAAATTCAGCATAGGCTGAGTAATTCTATAAAATATTTTGTGAGCATTTTTCTATTTTACTTTTAAATCACATATCCAACCCACAGTAAAAATGCCTATGCTAAGCTAGTTAAAGGTTTGGGGCTATCTTGACTATAAGGTATTAAGCTAGACCGATTTTTAAAACTTTCTTAGTTTGCATCAACGTGCAAAGATTTTGCTTATAAAATAATATGGGAAAGAATATAGATTTGCATCCTCTGTTGTACCTGACCAGCTGTCAGAAAAATAGGACTCTCAAATGCCATAAGAAAAACTAGAGTATGCTACTGCTGCTGCTAAGTCAATTTCAGTCATGTCCGACTCTGTGTGACCCCATAGACGGCAGCCCACCAGGCTCCGCCGTCCCTGGGATTCTCCAGGCAAGAACACTGGAGTGGGTTGCCATTTCCTTCTCCAATGCATGAAAGTGAAAAGTGAAAGTTAAGTCGCTCAGTCGTATCCGACTCTTAGTGATCCCATGGACTGCAGCCTACCAGGCTCCTCCATCCATAGGATTTTACAGGCAAGAGTACTGGAGTGGGGTGCCATTGCCTTCTCAGAAACTAGAGTATATGCCTCATTAATACATGTGGTTGCATGCATGTGTGTGCTAAGTTGCTTCAGTCTTGTCTGACTCTTTGGGACTCCATGGACTATAATCCTCCAAGCTGCCCTATCCATGGGATTCTCCAGGCAAGAGTACTAGAGTGGGTTGCCATGTCCTCCTCCAGCGGATCTTCCCAACCCAGGGATCAAACCCACATCTCTTGCATTGTCTCCTACGCTGCAGGTAGATTCTTTACCACTGAGCCACTGAGGAGACCCAATGATATTAACGGTAACTCATTGATATTAATGGTAGCCAGAGAACTAAATTTTTTTAAAAAGTAATGCAAAAACTGGGCACAGTGTTTGGCTCAGGGTATAAACAAGAAAGGAGATTTTATCTTTTGCAGTCATCTCCACACCTTCCCCACTCTCAAGTCAAATCCAAGACACAAAATACTGTCTCTTTGTAGGAACCCTTCCTGGGTACCCAGAACAATGCCTTGGAAGAAGGCATATGGCAGCCTACAGGAGATATTTTGAGCAGCAGATGGGATGGGTGCTATCTCTCATCCCACTAAACTATTTCATCTAGTACTTCTGGGGGGGTTAATGTGCTACCACATCCAAGAGTGCAGCTAGAATGAACTTCAAAGCAGAAAATCAGCTTGTATCCCCTGTCCAGACGTCCTTGGACTTTAAAACCCAGTGGGCTGTACATTTGCATTACCTTGTATGCAAATTTTAAAAGAACGTCAAGTGTTAAAAGTAAATAAAAGCAAATAACGTCCACAAATTAATCAATACTTAAAATTAGATCTTAATAACTCTCCACGGTGCTTGCCACCTAAAATTAAAACATCACAAAATGTAGGCCATTTTCTTTTGTTTTAATCACAATGGTTACTATTCCCATCAAACTCATAAGGCTTACTGGGCAGCCCTGGGCAAACTATACAGCAGTCAACCAGCTACAGGAGGGCAACAAAAGGTGGGCTTGGTCTTAAGAGTCGAGATGTGTGTCATCCCTGGAACAGCTGTGCTGGGAGCATGGGAACCTGGTTCAAAAACCTTTCCCTCCTCCTTCCTTTACTATTGATTTGCCACTGCTATGTGCTAGCCACCTTTCGAAGCTCTCTGTAGCACATTATTGAGTTTAATACTCAATAACTACTCTGTGGAGTAGAAGGTATTGTTAGCCTCATTGTACAGATTAGGTAATTAAGATTTGAGAGGTTAAAAAGTTTGCCCAAGGTCATAGAATTAAGAAAATACCTTGTCATTCTCTTTTCTTCTAATGGGGCTTTCCTGATGGCTCAGATGACAAAGAATCTGCCTGTAATACAGGAGACCCAGGTTCACTCCCTGGGTCGGGAAGATTCCCTGGAGAAGAGAATGGCAGCCCACTCCAGTATTCTTGCCTAGAAAACTCCATGGACGGAGGAACCTGGTGGGCTACAGTCCATGGGGTCACAAAGAGTCGGACACCACAGAGTGACTAACACTCTCACTTTTTCACTTTCTCCTAATAAGTGTTTTATCAATACCTTTTCCCTTAAGAATTGAAGTGAGAGATAAGAGAGGGGAAAGAAAGGAAGAAGAGAGATTTGAATTGACTGAACAGGGCCTATTTTCTCTCTCCCGTGGCCAAGTCTTCACTGGACCAGGAAGCCCCCTAGTTTCTCATCATAACTCTTCCGTTCCTGCCATGAATTCAGTGTTGACACTGCATAGGTGCCAGGATATCATCCACCTAGCTTGCAGTAGTGGTCTCTGGGAGCATATCAACCATCTTTGGGTACGTCAATTTTCTGTTAAAACTTCTCATTTTTTTTTTCAGCATTTGTCTGGGGGGCCAAGGGGGGAAACCATCAATCTGAGAAATATGCAAATCCATCTGGCCACACATTAATTAGAGCTGTTCTAATTGTGAAGGATTTCAGTCAAGAATGCAAGGTAGGATTAAACATCTCAGGCCAAATCATTCACTTTTCATGCTTCCACACTCCAGAGCCTTTCAGCCTGACAGCAGAGCTGCAGATCTGAAAACGGTGCTCAGCTCACATGTGCTGCTGCCAGATCTGCTTTAGTTTGATAATGGCTAGAGATGGTGGCTGCCTTTGGTACAGCTATTCATAACTCTGCCTTATTAAACGCAAAGAAGTTAAGGTTGAAAATATAACACAAGGCACTCATCATTCAATTACACATTTCTTGTGAAAGAGGCAAAAACTCTGCCATGTTCTGCAAATCTCGACATCAATAGCAATTAAGTTTCACATCAAGACCACAGAAATACTACACTAACTACACATGAATAACGTCTTTTCATATGCAGTGGTTTGCATCTTTCTCTGCATTTAATTCTGTAGGACAATAAATGATGGTGCCCTGGTACAAAAAACTATTCACAAATTAATTGGAAAAAATATGTGAGTAAAGGCATTTTATATTTCCAATTTCAGATACCATGTAGTCAGTCCTATTACCAACACCATAGCTGCTCCAACAACAAATCACAACTCATCATTCTACAATTCAGTTTTAGAATCAAACCTGGAATTAATTGTGGCATTTTCATTGAAAACTTCTCAAACAAAAAGTATAATGAATCTCATGTAATCCAACACATGCTTTAAAGAGTATTCCATCAAATATTGAGCAGCATTAGTAATGCATGTAGATGACTGGTAAACTAGAGAATAGTTTCTCATTTAGAGGAGATGTTAACACAGTAGTCTAGTGGCCATTTTTACAAGGAGAAAAAACAAAGTATGACTATTCTAGAAGTTTACCCAGTAAACTCCAAGTGAAGCGGGGAGAAGGAAGAAGATTTTGAAAATGTCGCTATGCTTTCATGCTGTGTATAATTAAATTCTCAGTTCCATAAAGTAGGAGGGAAAAAAATGTTTCATTCCCCAAATGAAATGCACAATAAGGAAAAAAATATCCATAGCGGGGCTTATGGCTTGTCTTTGAGATCATAAACCAAGTAACAGATTAAAGAAAAATGTCATCTTTAATATATGTTTGGAGGGAAAAAAGAATGAGGATCTCTCATTTTTCTAAATTTTGTCCACATGAATGAAAAACAAGAAGAGATTTATTTTAATAATTTCACTATATTCAGAAAGTCTATTTTTATAAAGTTTGATGCTAACTTAAAACATACTGCATAGAGCGGTGCAGTATCAGGCACTCGATTCCATTTTCTTATTCAAAAATGCATATAGAATATCTAGTTATACAATGCCAATAAGTATATTGTTGATCATTTTAAACAAAACAAAAAGGCCATGTTGGAGGATATTGTGTGTGTGTGTGTGTGTGTGTGTGTGTGTGTGTGTGTAAACTTCATGGTAACTCATGGATCTCTTTGCAATCTACTAAGTCAATAAATGCATCTTTCCTAAAATTTTGATTATGTACTTTGATGTTGCCTTTGAACCTTATAATCAGTTTCAGAACTGTCCAAGTACATAAAAGAAGAAGCAGCCTTAGGACTAGCACATCAGTGAACAAAGGTGAACAATAAATTTCCATCACATTGTCAAACTCACTCAAAACAAATATTTCACCGAACCATTTACACCTACTGATTGCACACCAAACCTGACTTTATATTCTTCCTATTTTAAATAGATGTGATTTTTTACAAGGGCTTCACAAGTAAGAGCTTGTGAATGTAAAGCAGTCCATTAATTTTATATAAGCTGTTTTATATACCTGTGGGCCTCTAATAGCATTCAGCTACAAGGTTACAAGGAGAAGTATCATTTTCCAAAGTTCTGTTGGAGAGGTTGGCATATATATACTTCACTAAAATTCCAGCTATCCTGCCAATAGCTCTTCCTCACCCAAGCTGTGTTCATTCTACAGCTGAAAATACTGACATAAACAGAACAACAGTGTAATATCAGGTACTAGATCCCTATCAAGGAAATGGTACTGTCAGACTCAAGTTGGAATTTCAAGTCCAACGACTTACAAAAAGAAAAGAATTGCCCCATTATAATTTTCTATGGGCTCCTTCAAAGAGTAGATGTACAGACGTATGCCCAGTCTTGTTCTTACATGTGTAAGTGTATTTAACCTGTACATAGCAAAGGCTCTTCCAAGCCAGGACCTTTTCACAAGACTTTCTATCATAATCTTCCTGGAAATAACTTATCTTAGAGAAAGAAATCTGTGCCTCCTTCCTCTTAGCCTAAGACTGACGGTTTTCTGTTGATGTACAGCATGATGTCTCTATGCTGGCTCTGTAAGGCCCTATTAATCTGTTTGTAAATGTGCAGTGTTATGGGTCAGAGGCAGCAAGAAGCCAAAAAATGCAGGGCCTTGTAGCTGTGTCCAGCTAGCTGCTCAGCTCCCCACATCATGCTACAACTTTGCCATGTTTAGCCTAGTATGTATTTCCAGCGAGTGGTTAGCCTGGCGGTTTTTTCACTAAGTTAGTACAAGCTAATAAAGGTGTTTTTCACTTGATTGGGATCTCTCCTTAAATAGGCATGACTATGGGATAGGGTCTGGTTTCATAAAGACAGTCTTTTACCAGACTTGAGAAAAGTAAATTAAAGGGATATTTCTGTTAATATCAAAGCAGGCTTATTACCTCAATATAAGCACTTCCTTAATTTTCCTTTCTCAGCAGGCTATATAAATATAAATAAAAAGGTCCTCCACTGGATTTATGTTACATACATCTCACAGAGTTTAATTATAAAGCCTCTGAAAATGAAGATGGTGGGGGGAAAGATGCCAATAAATCATATAGTCCTGGTATTGTGTTGGCTGGCTGTCTCTGCCCGCAAGGAAACAAAGACACTGAGTAGTCACAATATACCATGAGAAGCTGGGCTCTGAAGAAAAGAAAATCCCAGAGGAGAAGGATATTATTATTATTCAGTGACTGGAAGGAAGTCTACAATTTTAAATTTTGTTCTTATCAAAGTTCTTATAAATGTCATTATAATTATCATAGTTTTACTGCAATTAAGGAGGTGGAGTTAGAGGTTTCTTTTTAGGGCCACTCCCTATCTTCTCTGCAGCACTGATGTGCTAAAATAAGGGAAGGGCAGTCAGATGAGGACCAAGCACTCAAACACAGACACACACACACACACACACACACACCTCACTTTAAAGAACAGTGAAGACACTTGTACAGAAATACAAGTTTTATCCCAGCAAGGGCCTACCAGAAATGTCAGACAACTCCTGAGAGTGAGAAAGGCTGTGCCATGGAGTGAGGGCTCCACAAAGGAAGAGCATTGGGGAAACGCTAGGCAATCTACTAGGCAGGACCCTCAACAGTTCAGCGACTTCAGTGAGCACACGTGGGGCCCACTCCCACTCCTGGAAAACTGCACCTCGCTGGCCTGCAGGCAAAAGGCCAGCATCTCACCTGGAGCAAGAAGAGGCCGTTCTCACTGGGCCCTCGAGAATACCCTGGAGGCGTTATGCTTAAACCTTCTCTTCCCTTTCTATTCAATTTCCGACCTCTCTTCGCCTCCAGATTCGTTCTCCTCTCACAGGCTTCCATTTTTTTCCAAGCTGGCTTCTCACACGGGTTGATGGAGCACTACCTGCCAGACCGCTGCTCCTTTAATACTGCGGGGATTTGCAGAATCGGCGTCCAGAAAGGATTGACTCTGACGCAAGGGGCGAGAGCACAGGACGGAACTTCCCCGCCAACCTTCGCCTTTGACACAGAGAACCCCTAGCGCCAAGGCTCGGTACTCTCCGGCTTACTTCTGGACCAAATCAACGTGTGACGCCGCAGAGGAGGAACTGAGCGCACTTTAAGTGACCGCGGTGTCTGGCTTTGGAGCGCTGTGGAAGGCCCCGGGGGAGTGTGCAACAGCAAGGGGGCGAAGGGAGGGGAAGAAGAAGAGGGACGACGGCTGTGTATCCGTGTTTGAGGAGCTAGGGTTGGTGGGATGTTTGTTTGTTTTGCTAAATAAATAAGGAGAAATTACCCCTCTCCCCATCCTGGATCTAATGATGATAGATTCCACGCTGCTTCAGGCCCCACGCCGGGGAGCCTAACCACGGAAAATAATGAGGCTACATCCCCATTCGTCTGCATTAAAGGCGAGCCAGGCACTTTCGATAGCAAATATATCGATTCCCTTGCTCGGGCCGTGGTTTCTCCTGCTCTCCGTGAATAATTACTGCTCCTCTGGAAACTCATAATAATTAGGACCCCTCGCCCCACCCCAACCCGCGCTGCTTTTTAAAGGCGCACATCCTGGAGGGGGACTTGGGGGCCTCAGCCGTGCTCCCCGCAGGTGGGAGATAGAGCGGGAATCACTTTTCCCCTCTTGGTTTTACTCTTTCGAGACAGTTGATTCCCCTCCTCCGACCTCAGTTTCCTTGTCTGTCAAAAGAGGCTTTTACATTGTTAAAGACACTTAGAGCTCTACCTCACTGGATTCGCGTTTCTGTTTGGGAGGGGTAGATTTAACAAACTGTGAGGGAAGAGGGGCAGGAGAGGAGAAAGTGGAGGAAAAGAAGGATTCATCTCCTTGGGGACAAATTCTGTGGCAAACACGTGACGCCGCAACCAGGGAGGGGGCGGGAGAAGGGGTGCTAATGAGAAGACCGCAAGAAACCTCGGGGACCTAGCGATCGGAGCTTCAGTTCACTTCAGTTCAGTTCAGCTTAGTGCTCCCCAAAGACTGGGAGGGGGGGCGGGTCGTTAAGGTCGCGACTGGGCGGTAGCAAGGAGTCCGCGGGAAGCGCCACTCTGCTTGCAGGGGCCGAGCCTGCTAGGCGGCTGCGAGCCAGGCCAGGCTGCTGGCCCCGGCGGGGCGGAGCCTGTGGCGCTGTCCGCGGTCCTGAAGAATCGCTCTGCGGGCCGCGCTTGCCCAGCCGCAGGCCGCCAGCCACCGCCCCATTCGCTCTCTGCTCTGCGGCCTCCCTTCGGAGAATTGCTGCAGTTCTGCCTGCTACCCCAGGAGCACCAAAGCTCAACAGCGTCGACGAAGAGCTCCCCAGATGCCACGCTTTGGTGTGAGGGCTTGGGGTCCAGATACGAGAGGGCTGCACCTGCGTTTTCATAAACCCTTTGGGACTGCTGGAGGTCACCTGAAGCTAAAAGCAAACAACAGAGCTCACAGCTATGAAGGCGGGGATTCCAACTGGGCAACTTCCCCGGCGTGAACACTCCGAGGCTTCGGTCGGAAGACTGAGTTTCCGAGACGAGGGTACGAAGCCTACGTCGAAGAAAGTTTCTCGCTTCTAACTGTAGAAGACTACTTGAAATGGCCTTGAAAATCAATAGGTGGGAAGGGGGTCTGAGACGTAGGGCGGAATTTGTCAGGAGGACGCCCGCTCCCTCCGGTGGGGCGAAGGCGCCCAGCCTCTCTTTGCGCCCCTCGAGCCGCTGATTCGGATCCTTCCTGTCAGAATCCATTACGGTGGCGGGGATGATGGGGGCGACCTGGCCAGAGTCAGGTTCCGCAGGGACAAGCCGAGCCCCCAGGAGCCAGCTTCTAAGGAAACACTAGGTTTTTATAAGCAGCGATTTGTCTTATTGTAGGAGATAGAAATGGTACAAGAAAAGCCTCACTGTTTCCCATTCTCATGCAGATGAAGCGGTGAGCTGAGGCTGCGGCCTGCCTATCCCTCTCCCCATCGTATTTCCGGCTTGCTCAAGTAAAAAGCCCTCATTAATTTAAAGGAAGTAGGAACCAGAGAAGGCGTTTCGCTAGCCGCGGCGGGAGAGGCACTTGCTGCACTCTGGCTGTTCCCGAGACCCTACAGCAGGCACACACCAACGCCCCCACTCCGGGTGCCGCCTTGCCTTCCAACACCCCGAGCCCCCGACCAGACGCCAAGGATCTTTCTATGACAAAGGGATCCCGAGAAAGGGAAGTCTCTCCACTCCACCCCCACCCACCCCCTGCCAGCCCCCACCTCGGTAGTAAACAAAATATACTAGGGAAAACTGTTTACAGAGGAAGTAATTAGGTTTTCAGCCCGCAGCTGAATCGCGGCGAGCTCATTAGAAGTTTAAACAACAGCCAGCAACCCGCGAGGGTAAGACAGCAAACTTGGAAAATGCGCACACGCGCTCCTGGGCGCGCCGAGGAGCTTGAAGAAGCCGCCGGTATATATCATCTCAATAAAAAGCCACTCTTGGAAAGCTTGCATAGTAATTGAGACGGGCGCTCTTTCCTGATCTGGGTTGGCATTTTCTCATCTTGAGCTGACAGAGCCAACTCAGGAAATTGCCAGTAATATTCATCTGGGGAGCACTTTCATTAAACGTAATTCATTCGACTTTCACAATAAATTGAGTGACATCCTTACAGCGGAACCTTTTTATCCTTGATTAAGTGCTTGCCAAGCTTTGGTTCCCACTTTATTGTCACATTCCTTCAAGCGGAGTCGTCAACATGCCAATCTGCAGCAGAAAAATGCGCGCGCGCTGTGTTTACCAAGCTCCGGGAGGGGTTAGTGCTGACTTAGAGAAAAAGCTGGTCGCAAGCTTAAGCAGCGGATAAATCAAGATCGCAACTTCCTGCAAACAGTCGGCAGCACTGGCTAGAAGAATGTAGTGGGAGGCGAGGGAACAGACCCGACTAGCCATCCAGCGGCTCCTGGAAGTCTCTGACTGGACGGCCTGACTCGCCTACCTCTCCCTATTAATTTAAATGGAGAGGACTCGATAAGGTCTTGGAATGAGATCTGAAGCTCTTAAAGCACAGAGTTGCTTTAAGGGAACTTTCCTGAATCGAATCAGACCTAGACATTGTCTTAAAAAAAAAAATCTGAAAGAAGGTACACTTCCTAACTAGTCACTTGAGAGCAGGCAAACTTTCACAGCTTCCATCAGCTTTCTTTATGGCCAGAAGAGTGCAAGGAAGAGGATTCCCTTTTGATGTTAAGGATTCCCTTAATATCACCACCAGGACAGTCAAACTCACTGAAAGCTGTTCAGACCCTGGAATCCCAAACAAGGCTGACAAGTACCTGGGTATTTCAGAACTAAGTGAAACCAAGAAGGCATCTCTCTGCCAATGCCTGGCCCCTTCTCCCCCACCCCTTATAAAAACCAAAGAAGCCCAGAAAATTGCTTATTTGAAAAGGCAATATCCAAATGCTTTCATCACTCAAATGCCCTCTTGAAAATATTGTCGCTGGTGGTTATTACCGGAACAATACTGTCAATTTCTGTAGTCTACAGGAAATCTTCCCTCAGATAGAAAAGTAAGACAGTGGGCACCAATCTCAAAAAAAAAAAAAAAAAAAAATCAACCAATTTCCCTGCCACCTGATATATTTTTCACCCAGACAACACTTTCATTAAGGAGGAAATAGCCGTCAACAATTTGAAGCCAAATGGAAATCAACTTCACACAAAGAGGAGCCACGAACTTAATGGCTTTCTGGGAAAATATTGCTGAGGAAGTCGGAGCAATTCTAGTTCTCTCCTTCTAATACTGAAAGCGGTTTTCCCAAAGCTGTTACTGGAAGGCCCCAGACCACTCTCATCCTCCTGGAAGTGAGCAGAAGTGCGACCAGCCAAGCGCTTTCCACACACCCAGGGAGCTGTTTTGCTGATCACTGGAGAGTTGAATATTTCAGGGAAATACCTGGAATAGTAACACCTTCTCCTCTTACAGAGCCCTGGGACAGGTTTTTTTGTTTTTTTTTTTTTTTTTTTTTGGGACAGGTCTTGAGACAAGAATTCTCATTTTGTGCTGCTGGGGTATAGGCTCCTTCACAAAGTTAGGTTTAATCCTGTATAGGGAAGGTTCAGCTAGGGCAGAAGAGTGAGGAAATTCAATGGAACTGGGTAACTTACAGTACTGCCTCCAAGAACTGGCCTTAACAGAGAACACTGAACAGCCGCTGTTAGTGGTTAATGGGCTTCTCTTTTCAGGAATAAGCTGAAATTAATTAAAATGCTCAGTGGGCAGCTGGCTTAATTTTCAAAGGATGGGAGATATATATATCTAGTCCAAAGGATAAGCATTGGTGGTCCCTTTCCTGCTAATTGTCCCTTAGTTTCCACATTTCTTAACAGCCTTCTTCATAAAGAGTGGAATTCACCCAAACAGTCTGGCTTCTAACAGTGTAGAGGTAGCATTCCATAAACATATTAACCACACTTTAACCTCTGTTAAACAACTGGCATGGAATTCATATTTTAAAGATACCCTAAATTCGAGGGAATAGACGAATCAGAATGTTTTTTTAAGCACAAGTTTTAGAAAGAACTTTCCATTTTTTGCCCTTCTTGATTAAAAAAAAAACAACTAGATCATTAGCAAATTTATATCCTAGAAGAAATGGTGGAAAGTACATTGGGAGGACAAGGGAACTCTTCTTAGAATAGGCTATGAATATTTGACTTGATCACAGTAACATCATTCAACCTCTGGTCAGAATCTAGGGATTCAGTTTCTGAGTAAATTTTTTGTTAACATGCCCTGGGACTGCTCATTAGACTTACTTCTTGACTCTGAAAATTGTCAAAGGTGACCCCCAAGCAGGACCCCTCTGACTTTTGCTGGGAGGTCCCTCTCTGTGTGCCCATACCTGTCCTTCAGCTCACAACTCAGTGTAGGACCCACCCCCATTCTTCACAGTCAGAAACCACATTTCCCTAGATTATTCAGTATGTGCTTCAACTCTGTTAAAATGCTATTGTCTGTTACCACATTATATCATAATGAAAATATTCTGGAATCAGTCCAGAACTGACAGGAGAATAAAGATTACAGGACTTTTTTATTTTTAACAAGTATTGTTACACTATAGGTTCCTCTCCTGCTGACTTCAGATTTTTAAATCTGCAATTCAATAACATTCAGTAAACAGAAGACTTCCTTGCCTCAATTTAAAAAAAAAAAAAAAAAAAAGATTTCCCACTTCCCTGCATTTATGGCTGGAGTTAACCCTGTGGTGACTTTTGAGTATCTTAGCTAGTATGCTTCAGAAGGTAACTTTGCAGATACATTTCTAATTAACTTCTCATTGCAGTAGTACTAAAATAAGCTTCTAGTTTGAAACAGGACAGACTGATCTCTCAAAACACAAAAAGACTCAAAATATTCAACCTAGAACAGGCATTCAAAGAACCCTGGGCCAAGAAACATACTCTGAGAACATTCACCTAAATATAAGCATGGAACCATGGCTTAAATACAGAACACTGAGCTGCTGGTTAGAGAACTGTTTTTCATTTTCAATAAACCTCCCCAAATTTGGGAGTATTTAAGGCATATCTCTCTATATAAGCAGACGCCTAAATATTGTTGTACAGGAGATACCTAAACAAATCCTACTACTCAAACATAATGTGTGATTATTTCTTGGGAAATATAACTGGGTTTCGAGGGTCTTAAAGAGAAAGGTGCACTGTAATATCAGCTATGAGACAAGGTACAAACAGTGCCCCTGTCACTGAACTTGTGTGAGTCCATAAAGACACACAAAAAATTATTCATTAAACTCCTCCCTGGATTGTGTCAATTCAAGGGGAAAAATAAAATCATGTTTATGCCACCCCTGACTTTTTGGAGAGTAACTTGAAGCATTTCCCGACAACCTGAAGGCATCTATTGCAGTTTCTTACAGAGGTCTGGGCTGTTGTGGGATGTGACTACCAACAAATGATAAATTCAGTTACTGTACCTGCTATTTAATAAAATAGATGGAGAGAGAAGCTTTGACCACTTCTTGGTCCACCTTATTGCCCTAGAGGTTTAATCAAGGGTTTCCACTTATTTACTTGCCTAAAGCCATCCTGTTCTAACTGCCCAATTCACCCTTCTAAATTCATTTTCAAGGGGAAAATCAGCTTCTTGCTCCTCTAGGAAAACAGCTCCGGATTTTACCGACAAATAACCATGGGACTACAATCCCTGGAAACACTGCCTTGGGTCACAGCCACCAGCCTTTTGTTTTTCGTGGTGTGTCTGATTTCTAATCCCCGAAACACAAAACAACTTTAGATCCAAGAGAAAAAGAATGGACTTCTAAATCGCCTTCTCTATTTTATTGTTCACATTTTGTATGGTTTTGAGTGAAACTGGAAAAAATGTCTCCTTTCTCTGTGTTGCCAAAAGGCATTCAGGTAATGAAGTCTGTAACTAAACGGTAATTGAATCAGCATAATTTGCACACTGAATGGTTTTCAAATGCTCCCAGTTTACAATTAAAGGAGAATTAATGCGCTTGTTGTTGAGAACGCAGAGCATTAGAATAAATCCAGCACTGATGTTGTAATGAGTGGAAAACGGTTTAACTGCCAACAAACACATTTAAAATTTAACACAACGTATTGATTTCACTTCTGCTTTTGATAGATTATTTTCCAGACTATCGAAATACTTGCTCCAAGCAATAAACTGCACCACAGCCGCGAGCTTTTGCCGTGCGTTCGTGAGCACATTTCAAGGACGGAGGAACAGTCCGGAGGTTCAGGTCTTGCGTAAAGGTATGCAGAGAGAGGGGCAGGAGGGTTTCCGTGGTAGAGGGAATCCTTCATATTCCCCCTCGATCGCTTGCACTTTGCGGTCCCTCCCCTTTCTTTCAATAAGCAATTCCTGGGTTTCCTTAGGCCAAACTTTCTGCCCTGCATCTCTAAGCTCTCAATGTCATAGGGTTTACTGGACACAGGTGGGGGCAAGGTGGATTGAAGATGAGAAATGGGAAGGACACTTTTTGCATTCTGTCTGCGTTCCAGCCGGGGAAGTCACAGACTTCGGTGACGGAGTCAGAAAGGCCGTTCTTTAGGATTGGCTGCCCCAGCTTTCACCTGTTTACCCCAAGGTGTCCTGTAGGCGAGGACACTGACGCGCAGCGCCCTCTGGCGTCCGCAGCTGCCATGGTCAGGCGATAAAGGTGCAAAGACATACACTGAAGGTTCTTGGATTCAAGCTGAAACACCCTCACATTCATATTCACACACGTATACTTACACACTCATTAGCATACAGAGAGTTCACGCGACTAGCAGCCCTGAAGTCACAGGCACTAAGACAACGGCTGGGAAACGCTCTCTATTGCAGGGATAGCAACCCTTTTACACCCAGGATTGTGGATTCTGAAGCCCTTGGGATTAAGGAATGGCAATACTCACTCCATTCACTACCAACCCATCGGGTCTCCCCAGTGCTTCTTGCCCCCAGACAGAACACATAGAGCCCTCCGTGTGCTCCTGAGGCCCGGAGGTGGGTTATGGAGTTCCGTGCTCTGGGCACACAACTTCACCAGCAGGATAAGATTGTCCCTGGCCCTCCCTGAAGCTAGACCCAAGAAACTGCGCTCTGGGTCTTGGCTCCAGGCGGTGCCCACAGCTACCAAACTACCCATCCACAACCACCACGGCAGAGTGCTTCCCTTTAAGCCCCCACCCCATGACAATCCCAGTTCCAACAGTGTGCCAAGTCCAGAGCCCAGAAAACTCGGCTCTGGGAGGACTAGGCAGTATTTGCTCCCTGGTGACATGGTCTGCCAGTCCCTAGTAAGGGGCTCAGCACTGGAACTGGGGTACTAGTGGAAAGGAGAGACTGGGAGGAGAAGGAGAGGGAGCCTTTATATGTTTGCTGGAGTATCTCGGACCTAACTCTATCCGAAGGCTTGTGGTCTTCCTATCTGACAGCTATACTTGCCCCGTCTGAACCCCGCAAGCCCAACAAAGTTGCCCGCACTTCTTTACGTGCCACATCTCCAAGCTGCGGGTTAGGCGGATGGATTTACCTTCAAAGCCTCTGGATGAACTACTGAGAGTTCCCTGTCTTCCACCCCTTCTCTTTGCCATCTCTCCCCATAAAGCATCCCGTCCAGCTATCTCCTCGGTTTCTGGGTGTCTAGGGCGCCCTGGACGCGGTTTAGAATCAGGCACAGGAGAGGGTGTATCGGGGCAGGAAACCCCAGAAAATCCCACAGGGATCCGGAGACCAGCTTGCCAAAGTTGTCCCAACACCGTCGCTAGGAACGCCGCTCCAGCTGAACTGACGGTCTCACCCTCCTCCCGCGCGCCCCCAGTTGCCTGGCCTCGCGACCAGGGTGGGATCGAGGGGGCGCGGGATTGGCAGCGACTTACCAAGTAGACGGTGGGCTGCAGGAGGAGAAGCACGTACCAGCACGCAGCCTGCATCCTCCCGCGTCTCAAACTTCCTCGGCGGTGCCTTCGCTGAGTCTTTGTTCCTTCACAAACATAGATCCACCTGACATCCACTTTACAGAGCCAGGAGCGCTCTCAGCAGCCTAGATACAAATGAAATTAGACATCCCATGACCACGCGGGCAAGGTTAGGCTTGGCGACCAAGCAGGGAAAGGGGGTCGTGGCGCGAGGGGTGGACCAAAAAACCCGGAGGTGGGGGAGGCAGGAGAAATGCAAAAGCGAGTAAATCCAGCGCCTGAAACCCGAGAGCGCGCCGTCGTCCGCTGGCAGGCGGGCAGGAGGGTTGGAGGTGGAGGGGTTCCTTGGACCCTGCGCTCCTCGGGTGCGAGTTCGCGGGCGGTGGAGCCGGGAGGTGACGGGGCACACAGAGCCGCGTGCAGGCTGGTTCAGAGCCCAAGCCTCTCTGTCAGCGAGACCTGCCCGCGTTTGATGGCCGGGCGGCTCGGACTAAAGGCGGCGGCTGGTTCTTCGCCAGCCCTGGCAGTGCTCACACACATCCACACCAGCAGAGAGAGAAGGAGAGAGAAAGAGAGAGGGAGAGCGAGCGAGCGAGACTGAGCGAGGGGGGCGTGGGGAGAAGACGGGGTAGGTAGAGCTGACCAGGATTAGGTGCTGGGTATCTCCGCGCGTTTGGTGCGGCGGGGGTGGGAAAAGGGAATGCAATTTTGCATACAGGAAAGCCAGGCTCAGTTTACCCATTCGAGCGCCGGGTACACACAGAGATAACACGCGCATACACACGTACTACTTTTTTCGAGGCAAGGGGCACAGCCAGTTGCTAACTTCTAGAGCGGAAGCCTGCCCGGGTCTGTAAGGGTCACCGCCAGGCGCACTCCGTCTCCCAACCAGTGGCTCTCCTCGGCGCCCCTTCGTGCTGCCCCACCACCCCACCCCGAGATATCCCCCATATCTGTGACTGTGAAAGCGAAGGGTACGTACCGCACAGGACTGGGGGCGAATACAGCGAGCAGGGACCGCTCTGGGAAGGCTCCATGGAGGAGCTAGCTACTCGGGCCTGGCGTCTCCGGCGCCCCGGACATGCCCTCCCTGGCGCTTCATCTCCATGCTCGGGCGCGGACGGGTCCCGCTGCCTCGTCCCCTCGGCGGAGTCGGCGTCCCAGTGCCCGGGTCGCGCTCAGGATTGGTTCCGCGGGAGCCTAGGCTTGGCACAGTTGGATTCACGGTGCAGGAAACTTAAGAGGCGAGAGAGGGAGGGGGAAGTAGAGGAGGAAAGAGAGGAAGGGAGAAAGGGAGGGAGAAAGAGAGGGAGGGTGCGAAGCGAATGCGCCGGGCTCCGGCAGGCACCGGAGGGAGGACGGGACTGCCCGCGCTGGCTCTGGGACGAGCAGTCCAAGGAGCCCTGCTTCCCGAGGCTGCCGAAGGATGGTAGAAGTGACTTCAAGGGAAGAGGCTGGGCAAGTCCTCAGGACTTGAACTTGAGAGATAAGACGCTGGCCTTTCGGAAGAAAAAAAAAAAAAAAAAAGCCACACAGCAGGCGCAAGCAGTTGGAGTTTCTGAGGAAGGGGTGGGGCGGCCAGAGCCTGTAGGATCCCGGGTCATCCGCGGCTGCACCTCTCCCCGCGACACGGAGAAGCCCGAAAGCCACTCCGGAGCGGAGTCGCGGGCTCTGGCCGCGGTCCTGCCTGACCGCTGGGGGACGCTCTGGAGCGCGCGGGGCTTCTTGGCGCCGGTGCCCCGGTGCTTTCTCCGCAGGTTCGCCGCTCGGTTCGCCTACCTTCCTGACTCAGGCAATGACCTCGGCACGTGGGTGAACGACTCCTCGGAGACCAACTAGGACCCCGTGCACACAGATCCCGCTCCCAGGCTCTGGGCGGGCCGGGCCCGCTGGGAGAAGTGGCTCTCACGGTGTCTCTGGCGGCCGCAGTGCCCCCTTCCCCCTGGGGGGCTTGAGGAGGACTGCGACTGCCGGAGGAGTGGCGGGAAGCGTCGTGGGGCGGTGCGGAGGGCGGGGATGGGCGCAGGAGGGTGCAGCTCTGCCCGGCCCACCCTGAGCGCCTAAGCGGGGCACCGCGGACCTGTAGCTGGGAGCCCCGGGGCCCGGGCGCTGCGGACCGCCAGCCATTCAGCGCGCCACCGCCGAGAGGACTGGGCGACCTTGCGCTCCACTCCTCGTCGCGGGCTGGGCAAGCGAGAGGAAGGGGTGGGGGTGGTCTGTGAGGGGAGGTGGGTGATGGAGGAAGCTTGGAGCGTTTGCCACTTCCCTCGCTGCTAATACCTCTTCCTCAACCAGTATTTCCCGGGCTCCGACTCTGCTCTGACTCCCGCTGTCACTGTTTTTCGTCATATCTCCCTTGCTGTCTCTACTCAATATTTTTTCTATCTCCTCTGTTTTTCTTGTACTCTATGCCTGTCCCTCGGTGTCTTTCTACTCCTTTCTGGGTCTTTCTCAGGATTTCTGACTCTCTCCTCTTCTGTATATGTGTCTCTACCTCACCCTTGCCATTCCCTCTCAAACCTTGTCCTCATCTTCTCCCCTTCACCCTGTCCATCGCACTCCTTCAGGCCAGCTTCCACCATGTCCGGTGACATCCTAGGACCAGGCGCTCTCTTGCCAGTGGGGCCGCCAGCACCTCACCTCCTCAAGGGGTCCAGACTCGGTCTGCTAGTCCAAGTGCGGCCAGGGACATTTTTCTTCCTCCTCCCTCGCCTGCTACCTCTGCAAGCCTACCCGTCCCTAGTGCCCGGCCTGGAAAGGTGCACTCTGAAGGATAACAACTGGATATAAGTGTTGGTTTGAAATTTACCTTAGGAACCCTAGTTATTGAACATCAAAATGGAATCGTGATTTTTAATGAGTCTCGGATTGTCATTTCCTGGAGTGTGGCTATTGCATGCCTCGGGCTCTAGTGTTCCCGCTCAGGTCAGTCAGGGCCCAGACACAGTGTACCCTCTACACAAGAGGTCTCCCAGGACTACAGGTTGAGTTCCCCTGGGGAAAGCTGGTAACCCCTCACCTCCCCCCCCCCAAAATAGCAGTGACAATCAGCAGAACTACCCTTTCCTAGAGCAAACCAGGAGGCTTAGATCAGGCCTGTAGTTTAGATCCCTGCTGTAGGACATACCTGCCAGGCACTTCCTGGCCTACACTCCCCCTTCCAAGCTAAAAATAGCTCTTTAAAGAGCAAGCTCTTCTACTCTGGGAAGTTGCACACTGCCTCTGTGACCTCTTGGAATTCATTGGGGCATATGCAGAGTAAAGTGGTGAAGCACATTTTCTAATTGGGACTCTGAAAATGCACTTTTGAAAAAGATACACATTTATATATAGCATGGTTGCAATGTTATCTTGGCTATCTTCACTTACTAGGTTTTTCATGCTCTTAAAAAGTTTAAAGAAGAAAAATAAGCACCCATATTTGAGGCTGTAGGGTCAGAGTAGGGCAAAGGAGGCTTTGTCTGATTTCCCCTTTGGGATTTGGCAACCATCCTAAAATTGACTCCCACCTGTTTATTAGCTCCTAGGCCCTCCCCTGCTGGAACGCGGAGCTGGAGTGAATGCCGCCTGCCTCTGTCCACAGCTCAAGTTCAGCGCCCTTAGTACTGAGCTTGCATCTGACCTTTGAGGAAAACGAGAAAGAATCAGGTCAGCTTTGGGATATAAGTTCTTTTTCTAAACATTACTTCAAAAACATTCTGCCTCCAGGGCCATTTAGCCTTAAAAAATTACTGCTTGTGAAATAGAAAGACTGAAGATGAAGGACCTAAAAATCTCTTTCTGAATGGGACTGATTATTTAAGAAAAGCACCACAGGCGCCTAGTAATGGGGACTGGCCTGACACTTTGTTCTATGACACAGGGTGCCAAAGAGCTTTTTATGGTAATGACCTGAGACCTTCTGCCCTGACATTCAGCTCTCATGGATCCTATAAGACTCCTGGCCTGGGATATGAAACCACAGTGGTTTGTCATTTTTTGTCTCTTTGTAGGAGTCTTCATTTCCTATAGTACTCAACCAGAAAAGGACCCTAAGCTAAGGGTCTGAAAAACTTATTATTGTTTCTGTTAAACCTCTCCAGTTTTAATAAGATAACATTGGTGGGGGTGAGGGTAGGGGAGACAAGGATGGCTGGTTCACCCTTCTCTCCTACCACTTGCTTTAAAAAGAACTAAAAACATGATCTGCGTACACTCTTCTGTTGAAAGTCATATCCTATACTAAAATGCACTCTTAGAATTCATCCACAATCAGCCTTACAAAGATGGAACAAAAGTATGACTATCCTTAAGGAACAGAGTATTCATTCCCTTTTTTTTTTTTTTCAGACTTTAGTCATGTTGAGAATCCTTTCAGAAATCATTCTCTAAATTTTCTGTGATGCAACCTAATATACATATAAACAGATTGAATTATAGCCACAGTAAAACACAGTCCCCTGCCCTTGGCTTTTTCCCAAGTCTATCTGATCCAATCTGAAATGAATATTATAAAGCAATAATATATATGTATGTGCAAGAAATATATTTTTAGAAGAATTTTTAGAAGCCCAAAAATGGCTGACCTCAAAAAGGAAACAGTGATATTAAACAATTTTCCTGATAATTAAAACCAGAACAAATTAAAATTAGAATTCATCTGAAATAAACTGATAATCCTGTTAACTGTAATTAGCTGTTTTGGTTGATTTGTTTTGGTTCATTTGTATGATTCTCTTTTTCTGAGGGAGAGAAGGAAGACAGGAGTTGAAAGTTTGAATTATCTTGGGGCTGGGGAGAGGAGAGAGAGAGATTAACTTTTAGTTCAATAAAACTCTGCTCTAAAATGAACCTGTCTTAAAAATGCATGAATACCATCATCTTTTACCCAAATCCAAGTAAATATGTTGTCATGAATCACCCAGCTATAGGTGATAAAATCACCCAAATTTTATCACTTTGTACATAGTAAGTCCAGTGTACCTATTTTTTCCCCTAATAGTGCTAAAAACTTGAAAAGCATACATTATCCATCTGCCTTGACCTGGTATTCACCTGTGGCATGACCTCGGGGAAGTACTTGAAGATTCCCCTGGCCTCAAAGTAGTGAAAGTGTTAGTCGCTTGTCATGCTCCACTCTTTGCGACCCCATAGGCTGTAGCCCACCAGGCTGCTCTATCCATGTAATTCTACAGGCAAGAATACTCGAGTAGGTTGCCATCCCCTTCTTTGGGGATCTTTCCCACCCAGCGATTGAACCCAGGTCTCCTGCATTGTGGGCAGATTCTTTACCCCTGCACCAGCTGGGAAGCCTGGCCTCAAAACCCTCCCCTATATAATGAGGAAGTAGGGTTAGAGGAGTCTGAAGTGCCCTCCGGTTCTAAAATAACTTTATTCAGTTTCTGTATGATAAAATGTGAAGCCATCGCAGGTTTACAAAATTTATTTCACAAATAACAATTTTATAATGTATTATGGTTTTCAAAGATATTAATAATTTAAAAGAATATACTCTGTTCAGTGCATTTCAAAGATTTTAAGTCTAGTGTGTTTGTGAGCTTAAGGCCTTTTGGGGCATTTCTTCTCTGCCTCATCCTCATACCCTTTCTCCTAGGTCAAAGGTCAGCTCTATTGCATTAATTACACAATTTTTTCATATAAATTGTTCTGCACATGTTTTTGATGTCATTGATTTATAAGACTCTATACTGAGAGTGGCACCTTTATAATACATATGAATATTTGTTTAAAAGACACAAAGTCATTTCCACTACTTTTGCAGAATTCCTGAATGTCACTCAGAACAATTAAACACCCCTAGACCCCTCCACACCCCAAGCTATTTTGCTAAAGGAAGGAAGTATCATTTGCAAAGTGATTTAATATTTGAATGTAGTAGAATTTGGCTAATAACTATGAGGCATGTGTGCTAAATTACCTTTACAAGGATGCTTTAGTAACAAGATCACTGGACTAAAGAGAAAATAGCCATCAAGCTCTAGAATTTAAAAAAAAAAAATAAAGGGAATCAAAAAGCTTTAAGTAGAAGGCATTTTTTTTTTAGAGGTAATTTATATGCTCAGTCTTTGTATCCATATTTCATTTATTCTGCTAGGTGAGGACACAAGGTTCTCAAAGGTAGGGTAGTTTTAATTATACTCATGGACTTTAAAAAGAGAATAAACGCAATAAGAGAAACTGCAGAAAATCAGCATTAAAAAGGCAGTTGGTTGTAAAAGATGGGAAGATTGGGGTCATCGCCCAAAAATCATAATTAAAATTTTAAAAAATACTGTGACTAAGCAAACCTTTGCATTATAATCTAATTACTGAAACTCTTCATGGTGGGCCCTCCAGAGATTATTAATTGCCAGTTCCCTAAAGCTGAATCAGTAAAGATAAAGAACTTGATAACCAATGTTCTGTTAATAAAGTGAAATACAGCATATGCTTTCAGCCAGGAAGAACAGCAGGACTCTGAACCACGTAGGGATGGAAGAAATTATGAGGAAAAAACCTGCAAGCCCTGTGGTTACCTGAAAATCAGAAGCAATTCTGAAAAGTGCATATTTCATCTCCATAATCTAAAGTACATGTATATTTTGAAACATATGTTTTTTTCAGCTTTCTTTCTGATTTGGCAATATAAAGACAGAACTTAAAAATAAGGTGATTCATACAGGCAGGGAACAAATGGTTCCTTCAGCCCTAAGATCAAAATGATAAGAATGCCTTGGATTGGACAGCTTTTAAATAAGAGATATCTCAGGGATGCAAAAACTCTCAGTTTCCCTTTTTAACATCAAATTAATGAAAACAACTACACCAGAATTTCACCATAATTAACTTCAAGGTGATGCCATAAAAATCACATCATGTTACATTTTTCTGCTTCTCCTGGGTCTAATAATAAAATGCTTTTTGATAAAATTCAAAGCAAAATGGTCTAACATCAAATTCTGTATGAAACTGGCAGCAACAAGCTCCATAGTTTCAATAGGATTATAATGCCTACCATTTACTGAGTGCTAGGGACCATACCCTGGCTTTTATTTACATTATCTGTTGCTTCCCTAGTGATTCTGTGAGCATCAATCTGCAATTTAGTTTTAAAGGGAAACCTCTCAGATTAGGTAAGATCTCACTCTTCACACCAGTTCTCTGTGGAGGCCAACTTAAAACAAATCTCAGCATCCTTGGACCATTCATTCCCATTCCCTCCATCTTGTAAGTCTCTTCTCTCCTCAGTACCACCACTCTCTCTCCAAATTTTTCAACTAATCCTCTAACCATTCCTTCTCAGATTAAAAGTGAAAGTGTTAGTCACTCAGTTGTGTCTGACTCTTTGTGACCCCATGGACTGCAGCCCGCCAGGCTCCTCTGTACACAGAATTCTCCAGGCAAGAATTCTGGCATGGGTGGCCATTTCCTTCTCCAGGGGATCTTCCCCACCCAGGGACTGAACCTAGGTCTCCCACATTGCAGGCAGACTCTACCAACTAAGCCATCAGGGAAGCTTCTTCTCAGATTATCTACATGCAGTGCATCTCAGGGCTCCATCCGTAACTCTCTTTTTCTCTTTTCACTCTGATTAGACAATTCTTCTTATTTCCACAGTTTCATTTATTACTTGACACTCAATGACCAACAGGTTCATAAATCCAGCTCTGATATTTTTCTTGACCCAACTATTCAATTGTGTATATCTCCATTTAGATGTACTAGGAAGGCAATGGCACCCCACTCCAGTACTCTTGCCTGGAAAGTCCCATGGACAGAGAAGCCTGGTGGCCTGCAGTCCATGGGGTCACTGAGGGTCGGACACGACTGAGCGACTTCACTTTCACTTTTCACTTTCATGCATTGGAGAAGGAAATGGCAACCAACTCCAGTGTTCTTTCCTGGAGAATCCCAGGGACCGGGGAGCCTGGTGGGCTGCCATCTCTGGGGTCGCACAGAGTCGGACACAACTGAAGCGACTTAGCAGCAGCAGCAGCAGAGATGCTTAGAATTACATGCCTAAGCTGAACACATTATATCACTATGTTACATGAGTATCCTGTTAGATGTGGAATAGATTCTGGAGTTCTCTACTAATAATATGATTAAATACAATTAAGATACACGCCCTTTGCCAAGTGACCTCACAGTGAAATGGAGGAATATACCTCTCCATATGTGCAAGTTTTTTGGGTTTTTTTTCTCTTTCCTTTCTTTCTTTTTTCCCTTACTTCCTGGGAAATCCTTCCTTAGGATTCCTTTTAATCCTAATCAGACTCTTCAGGAGGTACAGCATGTTCCTACCTGATCCTCTAGCCACCAGAACAGCAGATAGCAGGTAAAAGCTGCACCCTTCAGTCCTGAAGGATGGGTCCTAAAATGAATAAACACATTAAGCAGACCAGACTCTGATTTGTGATCTGGATCACAGCCACCAAAGCTGATGTATAGACTCTTGAGGATTCAAAAGTAAGAAATAAATGTTTGCTGCTTAACCATCAGTATTTGGGGATTATTTGTTGTACAGGATTATCATGGCCAAAGCTGACTATTTGGTGACGCCGCTGCTTTACTGGAAAACCTAAGAACCAGATGTCTTTTGCCATCTTTTTGTTTCCTACACATCAAAAATAAAATTACCAGCACCTCTCAATTTTTCACCTAATTATCTCTTGTGTCTCTCCTCCTCTGTTTCTGCTTCTACTACGGACTCCGTTTCCTATCATCAGTCACCTGGTCTATGGCAGTGGCCTTCTAATTGATCTCATTCTTTCGAGCTTCCGCCTCCATACAGATGCCCTCCTCCATGCCACCTGAACTACAAAGCTACAGCAAAAATGTGTTCACATTACAGATCCATTTAAACCTCACAGCTTCCCACTGCTTACAGAACCAAGTCAGACTCCTCAGCTCAGCACAAAAGTCTGCTTTTGAGCTGGCCCCTGTCCACTCATCTGTCTTCAGCTCCTGCCTGGCCCCTGCTTGACTATATACTTTATATTCATCAGTTACAGGATCCTTAGAGCTTCCAGATACCCAACTGTAAGTCTCAACCTGGGCCTCTGCACCTTCTTCCCTTTGCTTTGAATTCTCTCAATTCAACCCAGGCGATGCTAGTGGTAAAGAACCTGCCTGCCAATGCAGCAGACATAAAGAGATGCAGGTTCAGTCCTTGGGCTGGGAATATCCCCTAGAGGAGGAAACAGCAACCCCCTCCAGTATTCTTGCCTGGAGAATCCCATGGACAGAGGAGCCTGGCGGGCTATGGTCCATAGGGTCACAAAGAGTCGGACACAACTGAAGCAACTAAGCCAGCCATTCAACCTCTAGGTGAACTCCTAATCTCCCTACATACCTCTGCTCAGAGATTACCTTTCATCCGCTCCACTTTTCTCAGAGATCCAAGCACAAAACTGGTTATTAATCATTTACACCATGCTGTTTAAGTCTTCTCTACTGGACTCTGCCATTCACTTTTGTACCCCTTGCCTTACCTTGAACTGGATTGAGTTGAACTTTGAGCCACATTTGGAAAGCACAGTGTCTGGAAAACAGCCTAGTGTCCCTCTTGCAAGAAAGCACATCAGAGGCTCTGCAGTAGCAACTCTTTATCTATGAAGTACTCAAATAGTGCATAATTAGAAAAGGTTTCAGGCAAATCCCAGCCTGGTGAAATGAGTAAACAGAACAGAACCAGGGTGGGAGGCTTAGGTCAGAAGAAGCTCCCTCACCCTCAAACACCTGCAAATACTCTTCTCAGAATTAGGGGCTAAATGAGAAATTTAGCCTGAATGGATTACTCTACGACTGACCCTTCACATTCAGTAACTCTTCTCATTTCCAGGGCCAAGAAGGACATGATACCAAAAAGCCCCCAGATGTCGCTAAATTCTAGTTTCATCCTGCATAAGTGCAGTGCAAATCCGTATTACATTCTAGTACCATCAGACCCTGCATTACCCCTCCACCTTCAGCACCAGGTAAAAGAGGGAAGGTGACAGAGAGAGGGGAGCTCAAGAAAGGAACGTGAACACCATGATCACAACTACCACCAACTCTGGATCTGGTGAATGGGATTTGGACCCATTAACAATAAGAGGACTCTAGGCTTTATGATTCTGTGCTTCTGAATGAATCTTTTTGGTGGAAAGGAGAACTGTGTGGCCCATGGTCAAGAAAAAAAAAAACACTAACACTTTCTTATCACAGTTACATTCCCAATACCATAGACACCTGTGGTTCCTGGTTTATGATCTCTGAGGTCTCATTAAGTACTCGAATCATATTTTCATCCCTCCATTGATAGGACTCTAAAGTAACCTGTAAAAAAAAAATAAATACATAAAGTAACCTGTAGAGTTACTTCAATAGCCTTCCTCAATTTTTATATCATCAGTTCTTTACAAAATCATATGAGGTTTAAAGGCTGTGTGCAAAGAAAACTTGGGTTCTACTAATGAAATTAGAGTAACTGTGAATAGGATTTTGTGAGTATGCTGGGAGGGCATTGGGAGTATTGATAAGATTACTCTTACACAGAGAGTGCCAGACAACAGTAGGGCATTTGAATGGCAATATCTAAATGACAAAACCATCCTTTCCAGGTTTCTTTCCAGCCTCTCTGACTGTTCCTTTTGTCTCCTACACTGGTTCCTCTAGCTCTCTAAAAACTATCAATTTTCTATTTCAAGCCTTCCTCCCCTTTGAACCTAAACTACAGCCTAAGATCTTCCACTACCAGACAGTATTGTCACTCAAATGTCCTACTGTTATCTGGCACTCAATGTATTAATTCAAGAGTAAACTGACCAGGGAAGTGGGCTTGGTGGCTCAGAGGCTAAAGCGTCTGCCTGGAATACAGGAGACCCGGGTTCGATCCCTGGATTGGGAAGATCCCTTGGAGAAGGAAATGGCAACCCACTCCAGTACTCTTGCCTGGAGAATCCCATGGAGGGAGGAGCCTTGTAGGCTACAGTCCATGGGGTCTCGAAGAGTCTGAAACGACTAATCGACTTCACTTTCACTTTCACTTTTCAAACTGACCAACACCCTCCCAGCACACACACACAAAGTCCTATTTACAGTTACTCTAATTTCATTAGTAGCACCACAACTTGCCTTTCACACAGCCTTTAAACCTCAGAATTAGCTCTCATTGTTTCTGTGTATATCTCATAGATTAGTCACATTATCCCACCATATCTCCCTTTGGAATATCTCTTTCATCCACCTCCTTATGACTACTCTAGATCAGGTCTTCATCATGTCATATCCAGACAGCTACCTTATAAAATACTTTCCCTGGCTATATAGTCTTTCCCAACTCCCATTAATCTCACTGCTGTGAGAACCAGGATGGTAGGAACTATGTCTTATTCACCTCTGTACTTCTAGCACCTAATACAGTGCCAAACACCTAATAGATGCTTAATAAATATTTGCCTGATGCATAGATTAAATTTATTATACCACCTCCAGATTATTTCTTAAATAACACATTTGCTCTGTTACTCCATTGCACACCAAAAATAAATAAAGCTTCTTTTACTTTCCTATATCTATAGAGGGCTATTTTATGTATCCATTTACTTTTTTTCCAATAAACCTTTTATTTTTTTTTTCAAGAGAATCCTCACTTAGACACATAGTAAGTAAAATAAAAACTCAAAGCTTCTCTGGTTGAGACTGGCAGATAATGCTTAGAACCATACCTAAAGACTCTTCAGCAATCCTAGAGCTAGAGACTGTCCAGCATACTCTAAGACAGTAGTTTCCAAACCTTAGTTTGTTTAATGTTCACCTGGGAAAGGTTATTAAAATCTGCTTTACAGGCCTCACTTTCAATTACAATTTATTGGTCTGGGCTTTGACCCTGAAAACGATGCATTTTAACAGCATCCAGGAAATACTGATGAACACTGTCAAAAGAATGCACTTTAAGAAACCTTACTCTACACGGTAATAAATTGGAATTTAAAAATCCTATCACACAGGATGACATCTGAACCTCTTGTGGGAGCAATTAAGGACTGTCAAAGCCTCATGAAACAATGACAATTGAGTAAAGATTGAAGGCAGTGAAGGAGTAAGCCATGAAGACATTTGGAGTAAGAGCTTCCTGGGCATAAGGAAAGGCAAGTGAAAAAGCTGAGAAAGAAGTACAACCTCATATATTAGAGGAACAGCAAGAATGCCAGTGTGTCTGGGGAAGAATGAGCCAGGAAGAGATGGCAAAGAGATGAGGTCAGAGGTGACAGACTTGCACAGCGTGTGAAGGGCACTCGAGGAATCTGACTTCATAAGTCCTTACAGGAGGCTCTTACACTGAGCTAAGGAGTGACATGTCTGACTCACCTTTTAACTAGATTATTCTAGATACCAAGTCAAAAACACCTTTAATAGGAGAAAGAGCAGAATGGGGAAGAACAGTTCGGGAAGGTTTTTACCCTCAGTATCCTGATTAATATGAAGAAGACAGTGAGAGAACAAAGCAAGGGAGAAGGAGAAGAAAAACTGACCGCTGATTTTGAGACATGTTAACATGTTGTTGGAGAAGGAAATGGCAACCCACTGCAGTATCCTTGCCTGGAAAATCTCATTGACAGAGGAGCCTGATGGGCTGCAGTCCATGGGGTCTCAAAAAGTCAGGGACAACTGAGTGACTAACACTAACACTGCTGCTGCTGCTCCTGCTGCTAAGTCGCTTCAGTCATGTCCGACTCTATGTGACCCCATAGACGGCAGCCCACCAGGCTCCCTCGTCCCTGGGATTCTCCAGGCAAGAACACTGGAGTGGGTTGCCATTTCCTTCTCCAATGCATGAAAGTGAAAAGGGAAAGTGAAGTGGTTCAGTTGTGTTTGACTCCTAGCTACCCCAAGGACTGCAGCCTACCAGGCTCCTCCATCTATGGGATTTTCCAGGCAAGAGTATTGGAATGGGGTGCCATTGTCTTCTCCAAACACTAACACTAACATGATGTTTAAGATATATATTAGACATCCATGTGGATATATTGAGTATTATGAATCCAGAATTCAGGAGAAATGGCTTGGGCTGAAAATATAAATTCAGATATTATTTAGATGTTACCAGCATATAAAAGGTACTTAAATACATGAGCTCATCAAGGGAATCTGTGTAGGTGAGGAGGAAAAGAGCCCTTGAGCATTCATTGTTGAGAGGTCAGGCCTGGGGGCAGGGAGGGCTCCAGGGAAGGAGGCTGAGAGGGAGCACTCAGTGATGTAGGAGGGAGCCCAGAAAGAGAAATAGGCAACTCGATCAAGTGCTTTGTTACATCAGGAAGATTAGAAATGGCCATTGAATTTAGAAATATGGAAATCTCTGGTGACCTTGATGAGAGCAGTTTCAGTGGGTGGGTGAGGGGAAGGCTGAGTGGAGTAGTTTCAACAAAGAAATGTAAAGCAAAGGAGTGTACCTAGTGAGTACGGCCCACTCTTGCAAGACACTCTCTCATCCCTCTGAATGTCCTTCTTCCTGAGTCTGTACCAGCACTACCAGCCTGCTCATTTTGTCATATTTGTCATGTCTCACCCTCAGTGATACTTAACTCCTCACTATGTTTATGTCTTCTTCCTCTCTAATTTGGAAGCTCTTAGTGGAGAGAATCAATATCTCCTTTTACAACCACAACACCACCCTCCTCAGAACTCTGCACACTTCTGTGCCTACAGTGAGTATTAGAAAATACATGATGAACTAAATAAGTATCTCCCCAATGGCATTCTCTGCCTTCTTTTCCAGCTCTTCTGCCTGATAATAATTTTAAGAAGACTGTAGGTCCAATTTCTACTCATTTTGTCCTTTCCAGACCTTCATGAAATGTTTCTACCCAAAATGTATCTTTTAGCATTTTCTTATAATATCCTCTGTTTCAGTCTATTTCAGTTTATTGACCATATCCTAAAAAGAAGAATTATTTTTACAGACCAGTTTAGCTATAATATTACCCTTGTCTGGAAATTCCTGCTCCACCCCAAGGGCTTTTCTCCTGTGGAAAAAAAAAAACAAAAGAAAGAACCCTAATCTGAGCTTTCAGCATGCTTTGCTTTAATATATAGTTACACCAGATTTTAGGCTTATCATCTGTACCTCAACATCATGATGTGTCTTGAACTACTGGATTCAAAAATTCTATTTTTATATACCTTCCACTTAAAAATATATCTTAAGACCAAGCTTAGCATTGTTTATTCTATTGATTAAATGGCACTTTTGGGATCAATGAGAAACAAAATAGAGCCACACAAGAAGACACTTTATGAAGGATTAATATATGGTAGAATGAGTAGGTAAACAATGGCTGGAAGGATGGATGAAAAGGATGTACACTGCACAGTTATTTTATATATCATATCTTCTTTAAGCTTTTAAGACCCATAGGATATGGGTAATAAATATTTTATAAGACTATGATGCAGTAATCTTAAAGAGGCTGACCTGCCCAAGGATATTCCAAGACATGGAACCTGAATCTCTGACTTTAGAATCCAGTCCTTCCCTCTTTCCACCATGTAGATTCCTAAATAAAAATATAAAGCCACCTGAAACTTAATTCAAAGTTGTTTTCCAAGGTTTTTCATTTAGAATCGAAGATGTTTTGCTGAATGTTTTTCAGTGAAATTACAATTCTTTAATTCTATTTTTTCTTCTTTAATAACATATGAACCACTAGTCTTACAGTGGGTTTGACCATTTAACTTAACAAAATATCAACAAAACAGTTCTTTAACAACTTCCTGCTTTTCATCTTTTCCATCTTGAAAGCTTATTAAACTACCATTGACTCAAACAGTAATGATTTACAAGTCTGAGTTTCTGAAACTCAGGATTAAAATGTTCTCTGGGAATACATTTCCTCTTTGGAATGGACTTCTTTTTGCCACAAGACCTTCCTCTCAGATTTCTAATCTTAAGAGAACAATCAAAGACTAGTTTATTAGGCAAGTGCTTTCTGAACCTAATATGAACTGTGTACTTCAAATTTATTTTTTAAATGTTCTGTTTACTTCCCAAGTATGGGAACTCTTAGGAATTTTGAGAGCTTTCTTAACCCTCTAAGGTCACTGGGGCTCCATTAGAGATCTGAGTGAATAATTACTAACAACTATTCCAATATTATTGAACCTTCAAGGTTAGCAACAAAAGTCTGGCAATCTTACTCACTTTACCTTTGGTCATGGGCTCTAAGGAAAAAAAAGAGAAGGGAAAGTTAACAGCAACATATGATGCTATGATGGAAATATATTCTCTGATGAGATGGAGCAACTTGCTAAGGCAGTTAAGGAGTTCACTCAGCATCCCAAGTGTCTACCCAAGTGGCCCTCGCTCTGTAGTTTATATCCTAAAGTCATCATCTGTCCCAAAATTTGAAGTTACATTGAGATCTTCTAAGGAGTGCTAATTTTTTAAAAACTTTTTATTTTGAATTGGGATATAGCCAATTAACAGACAACATTGTGAGTTTCAGGTGAACAGCAAAGGGACTCTGCCATAAATATACACGTATCCATTCTCCCCCAGACTCCCCTCTCATCCAGGTTGCCATGTAACAATGAGCAGAGTTCCATGTGCTATACAACAGGTCCTTGTTGGTTATCTATTTTAAATATAGTGCTCTGTACATGTTCATCCCAAACTCCCTAATTGTCCCTTTCTCCCATTTCTTCCCCCCCAGAAACCATAAGCTCATTCTCAAAGTCTGTGAGTCTGCTTCTGTTTTGTACATAAGCTCATTTCTTTTTAGATTCCACGTATAAAGGATATACAATATTTCTTAACAAGTGCTAACTTTTAATAAAATCCAAGACTGAATTTTTAATTTTAAAATTATTTTTGATAAAGAAATATAAAATTGGAACAATTTAACTTAAATTTAACTGTATATTAGTAATTATTTTTCTCATATTATATTGTGGTAAACTGTGAATCTGAAATATAGAGATATTAGATTTTAGCTTCTACAATTCAAAATAAGATGAAGTATATTAGATATATGTTGATTTTGTGAAACTGATATTCTATTTGACTAGGATACTAAGATATTATTTCATCTTTAGACTATGTACTTTTATATTTTAAATCTCATGTTTACTATTTCTACCTGTATCTTAGGTTTCAGAATTCATTAATAAGATACAACTTTCCAAAATGTTGCAGAAGAATTTGACAAATAAACTGACTGGAAAACTAGGTATATGTTTTCTTTTATCATTTTCAAAAGAAGAAGAGAAATGTAATGATGATTAACTCTGTGTACTATTTTTTTCTTTTGCCAAATCTTAATTGACTTCCAGAAAGTGGATACCTTTCAATGAAAATAGACATAATAACTCTCAATGAAATGATTATGAAATAGATTTTCCTGTTGAAGAGTCAAGATGAAACATGAGATCAGCTTATGCGGCAGACATTTTTCATTTTTTTTTTTTAACAACATGGGCAAATGGAGGATGAAGGAACAGCCTTCACCTTTCATCATATGCTCTGCTGTGCTCCAAGATTTACAGTGACCCTTTAAATTAAAAAAAAAAAAAAAACCTGCACAAAATAAGGAAAGGAAGCTATCAGTCATCAGAAAGGTGACAATCAAGTGGAATTTTCCTGTGAATGGTTTGCAGTGAGTTGGTGACTGGTAGCCAAACTAAGACCATGACTTTGAGGATCAACAAAATTTGAAAATGGAAGCATGCAAACAAAGGACCATTGTTTCTACAATGCAGGTTTTGAAAAGTTAATGCCCAGGAAGCACTTCATACACTCTATTTCACTCATGACAGAACTGCACTTGGATTTTTAGTGAGCTAAGCCATAGTCAGGAGAGAAAGAAATCTGACCATTTGCATCATCTTTCTTGTAAAATTTCGCACTCCTCTTGATGCTGACAGTGGTGTGATCTGTAAAGGGCACTAATTGTGGTCAATTATCATGGTCCTCTAGCGCCACCTCGTGTTTTCCACATATTGCTGTATCCTCACCAAACCAATTTCTTACAAAGGCATTCACACACCCCAAATAAAAGGAAACAGGAAGACTTCAGAGCTTGATTTTGCAATCTTATAATCAAGGTATTGTCATTCTTGTCTGTTAGGACTTTTAAATTGCTGAAGGGCTCTTGTCATTTTTGTTGAATTTGAAGTCTTTCACTCTTTTGGGGTTCATTTTAATAGATTAAACCCCTATCCTACTCACCATCGCTTCCTAGCAAACCAAGGCCATTATAAGATTGACCCTGTTTTTGACAAATGGTGAGTGACTTAATAATTGATTCATTTTAGCATTTCAAAGTGGAAGATCTACTCATATAAATGCTGTGTTTACAGATACAGCCAAGGAAATATGAGAGAAAAAACGATAACCACTGAATACACAATTTTCATGAAATAACAAACAAAATTTGTTGAGAACACTCTCAGGTTCTTGTTATTAGAAATCGTGGTCACAGAAGAAGATTATGGTGGGTGACGACTACTCTCCCACAATCTTGCTACCAAATTATACTATAGCATTTCTCAGATCAAATTATGCCACACAAATAGACATTTGTTAAATAAATAGTCAGTAGCAAGCAAATACAAAACTATTCATATGACCTATTCTATAAGTGTAACAAAGTCCCAGACCTATTCTTTTTATTGCTCAAAAAACTACCTTGTGTGAAAGATTCACAGGTGTGGCAACGTCCTTGAGGCAGAATTGTATTAAGATCAGCATCAAGCAACCAGGAATCATCTTAAACCAATAGCTGGACACAAGATCACTTGGATGTAATGTTTTAGGCACTACCCTTATGGATTAAAGCTATGGATCTCTAATTTTATGTCATGACTATTACTTAAAATATTTTTGTCTTATGTTTAAAAAAGGTGATATTTAAAAATTGATCCATTCCAAATGTCAAATATGTTAAGTATATCACAGAATAATTCCAACTAAGGGGGAAAAAAAATCGTATTCTACTTGAAATTACATGAAAATGAGATGGTGTTTACATGTGCCTTGAGAAAATATCCCATTATTCTTGTTCTGGTTTTCTCTTTCTCAAATCTCTTTATCGAAGTAATCCAACAACCAGAAAAAATGTCTTTGCTTCTAGATAAGAAGAGCTAGGACTGAGTCAGATAAAAAGCCTATTTCCTATTGTCTTAGGAAATAGAATTGCAGTCTGGATCTTTCAAATCCAGATGCATGCCAGGCTAATAAACTAGCTTAGTCAGCACATGGAAAAGCCAACATTTCTATGAAACTCTGGTCAGGTAACAAAGGAGAAAGCCCATCATTTCAGCCTGAATGACCATTTTTCCCCCATTTTCAGTCAAGTCAATGAATGGAGAAGAATCTAGGTTCCCTGTAAAACTACTTCAGCTTCTTCACTTACAAAATATAAGTGGGAACAGAAATATACAAAGGCATTTGATGCTCAAGGAAAGATGTGACATCACCTTGAATGCAACTTAAAAAAAAATATTTCAAAAGGCACATTTGCTTTGTATCCAGGAAAATTTATAATATTTTATAAAATTAATACATTTATGTTTTGAAAAATGATGAGTAAATATATCATTTTATGTCAGGACAATAGGAGATACATCCAGGCTAACACAGTCCTTTTCTACAGGTGACTTGCTCCATGTGACTTAAAAGATGCCATAAGGGTCATATGGCATCTTTTACATATCTTTCATATCTCCCTACTCACTCAGTAAAGTGACATCACCCCTTCTCGCTCAACCTCAAATTCTCACTTTATAGCCAGTGCTCTGATTTAGATAGGAAAGCAATCAGTCCTCAATATTAAATGCTAGAGGCAAAGGTAGTAAACACCCTAAAAATGTGTGCACAATATTATGGATGTGTATATATGTCGCTTTTTTTCCCCTAGAAAGTGTGCTTCAAAGCTTTAACTAGATGCTCACGAGTGTCCTTGCTCTGACTCAAAAGATCTCACAAGCCAACAGTTTTTATCTAACCCTTCAATTATCTTAGTACTGTGGATTCATGTATTAGTCACCCAGTTCTCCCGACCAGACACAGAGAATCCACGATGAAGTCAGATCTCTGGCAGGTAAATGCTGTCTGGCCGACCCAGGACTACAGCCCCAGGTTACGTGGTTAGAATCTCTGTTTGACGGAGCCTGGACTCTGCGGTCAGGCAGACCCGGGGCCTCAGTCCCGCGCGGCCCCTGCCTCTGTGCGGCTGTGGCCGAGCCACCGTGACCCACTGACTGCCTCTGCTCTTGCGCTTCCTCAGACTGTCCTCCGCTCAGCGGCCAGAACAATCCTTTACACTATGGTCCCCACACCTAGCTCCTGTGCTCCAGCCTTCTCATGACTTCCACATCGGCAGCAGAGGAGAAGTGAACCGTCCCCACCGCGCACCGGCCCTGAGCCACCTCCGTGTGCGCCTGTCTCCCGCTTTCCTCCTGCCTCAGCCTCTTGGCTTTCCTCCTCCCTCAGCCTCTTGTCTCCAGCAGGGACGCTCTCTCGCGCCTCAGCTCCCTCTGGCCGGAATGTCTTCCTCCTCCATGGCCTCTCTGTTTCCTCCTGCAGTGCCTCCAGGTCTTTACTCTCAGGTTACCATTTCCAAGAGCTCCTCTCTCATCCTCAATTTCATCACACTGCACACCGCGCTGGTTCTGCTCTCACCATCTGTCTCCCTTTCCCTGTTTCATTCTTCTCCACTGTATCCATCAGCATCTGACATATGATTATTTATTTTTTCTATCTCCCTCGATGCCTGATCACCACCCCCAACCCCCACACTCTCAATCTCCCTAGAACATGGGTAAGAAAACTTTTACTATAAAAGGCCAGATAGTAAATATTTTTGGCTTTGTGGGCCATGTGGATTTCTGTCACAACTTCTCAACCCTGCTATTATAGAAGAAAGGAGCCATTGGCAATATCGTGTTCCAATAAAACTTTATTTACAAAAACAGGTAGCGAGTACTAGATTTGGCCCAAGGCTGATAGTTTGCCACCCCTGCTCTAGAATAATAACCTCCGTTAGTCAGGGACTTAATCTGATTTATTCACTGTTTTATCCCCACAACTTTGAAGCAGTCTGGTACAAAGTAGTTCCTCGATAAACCCACCTGTAATTGAATTAATGTTGTTAACCAAGGTATCAGTTTCTCATCAAGGTAACAACATCAGCTTTTGGGGTTATCAAAAATAAACACTTTGTGAAAGAGTGTCACACAGCTAGGTACATAGTAGCAGTTAAAATTATTCTGAACTGCATACCCCAAGAAGAAAATGAAAAAAAAGCAAGACAATCAGGATTTAGAGGAAAACCAAAACTTTATATTTTAGAAAATACTGAAGGGAGAGAGGACACTTTGTCTGGTACAAACCCAGAGGAAGCATGATAACTGTCTTCCAAAATTTGAAGATTATTTTGAGCAAGAGAGATTCTCTATAATTTTTGTGGTACTGAAAGAGGTAGAACTAGGATCACTAGATAAATATTGCATGGAAATGAATGTCTGCTTATTGAAGGCATGCACTTTCTGGTCACCCTTGGAAGGCAGAAGCCACATTCATTTTCATCACCAGTATACCTTAATGCCCTAGCACGAGGCCTTACGGTGCACAACCTGTGCTAACTGAATGGATGATTCAGAATGAAGAATGAATAATCTAATCTTCAGAGCTGACCAAAGATGCAACAGACTCCCTCAATTTGTGGCTTGGAAGATTCAAGAAGGGATCCCCTAGTGAGTCAGTAAAGAGCCTGCCTGCCAATGCAGGAAACACGGGTTTGATTCCTGGGTAGGGAAGATCCCCTGGAGGAGAAAATGGCAATGCACTCCAGTATTTTTGCCTGGGAAATCACATGGACAGAGGAGCCTGGTGGGCTACAGTCCACAGGGTCACAAAAGAGTCAGACACAACTTAGTGACTAAACAACAACAACAGGTCAAGAAGGAACTTTTCAGCCACTTGCTAGGCTGTACCAAAGGTGACATCTTGCATACAACTCTGATACCTTTGTCACAGCTAAAGAACTACTGAGTTGGCCAAAACATGTGTTCAGGTTTTTCCATAAGATGTTACAGAAAAATCCAAATGAATTTTTTTGGCCAACCAGTAACATCAGTGCATTACTGTGAACTACACACACATTGTTCTGGTTTCACTAGCTTTTCCACTAATGTCCTTTCTGTTCCACAATCCCATGAAAGTTGCTAAATAACGTTTAGTTGTCAAGTCTCCATAGGCACCTTTTGACTGTAACAGTCTCTCAGACTTCCTTTGTTTTTAACGACCATGACAATTTTGAGGGATATTGAAAATTGTCCTTCTGTTTAAATTTATTTTCTTCACTATTAGACTGGGGTTATGGGTTTGAGAAATAAAGAACACAAAGGTAGTGTCATTTTGAATCACATTATGTTAAGAGTACATGTTGTCATGACTTATGACTGTTGCTAACACTGATCGCTTGGCTGAAGTAGTACTGGTAAAATTTCTTCACCGTAGTTACTCTTTTACCTCCTTTCCATAACCTACTTTTTGAAAGTAAGTTACTACACAGCTCACCTCTTGGAAGAAGGAGTGGCTACATAAATTATTTGGAGTTCTGTAAGGAAGATTTATCATTTCTCCCCATTTGTTTACTTGTTTGTCTCTAGATCATTTATATCAGCATGAACTCATAAGTATTTATTCTATTCCTTAGGTTACAATACAGTCTTGCTAGTATCCATTTTACTGCTCAAAGCCTTCCAGTTTTGGCCATGGGCAATTCTTTTAGATTGCCTCCAGTGTCTCTTAGATGTATTCCTATCTTTTCGTTTTTTGAACACTTCTTAACTTCTGTCACTACAAGATGCCCTGGGCTAGTCTTGTGTTTTCTCTGCCCCAACCCTAGAATCAGCTATTTTTCCAAAGAGCCCTAGTTCTTTTATTAGAAAGTAATATTAGAAATGAAGATCTATGCTCTGAGTATGCTTATTGCTTCTAGAATGTCACTGCTTTGTGGTCTTCTCAGCAGACAGAGCTAGAAAAATACGTGTATGTGTACTAAACTATGTAATACAAATTATAAAAATCTGTAATTCTGTGTCTATTCATCTTTAGCTACATTAAATTAAACACAATTTCATAGTGATGATTCAGTTCCTAATCTAGTATCTCATGGTCCATCTATCCCTTTTGGCCCCCTCCTTGCTTAACTGTAACCTCTGTCTCCAACTTGCATAAATCTGGTTTCCATAATCCATTTATTTGTTTGTTTAAAACTCTAGTATACACATATACTAGATTCCCTGAGAAATCTGTATGCAGTTCAAGAAGCAACAGTTAGTTCTGGACACGGAACAACAGACGTTCTAAATAGGGAAAGGAATACATCTGTATATTGTCACCCTGCTTATTTAACTTATATGCAGAGTACATCATGAGAAATGCTGGGCTGGAAGAAGCACAAGCTGTAATCAAGATTGCCGGAAGAAATATCAATAACCTCAGATATGCAGATGACACCACCCTTATGGCAGAAAGAGAAGAAGAACTAAAGAGCCTCTTGTTGAAAGTGAAAGAGGAGAGTGAAAAAGTTGGCTTAAAGCTCAACATTCAGAAAACTAAGAGTATGGCATCTGGTCCCATCACTTCATGGCAAATAGATAGGGAAACAGTGGAAACAGTGACAGACTTTATTTTGGGGGGTTCTGAAATCACTGCAGATGGTGACTGCAGCCATGAAATTAAAAGATGCTTGCTCCTTGGAAGAAAAGTTAGACCAACCTAGATAGTATATTAAAAAGCAGAGACATTACTTTGCCAACAAAAGTCCATCTAGTCAAAGCTGTGGTTTTTCCAGTGGTCATGTATGGATGTGAGAGTTGGACCATAAAGAAGGTTGAACGCCAAAGAATTGATGCTTTTGAACTGTGGTGTTGGAGAAGACTCTTGAGAGTCCCTTGGACAGCAAGGAGATCCAACCATCCATCCTAAAGGAAATCAGTCCTGAATATTCATTGGAAGGACTGATGCTGAACCTGAAGCTACAATATTTTGGCCACCTGATGCAAAAAACTGACTCATTTGAAAAGACCCTGATGCTGGGAATGATTGAAGGCTGAAGGAGAAGGGGATGACAGAGGATGAGATGGTTGGATGGCATCACCAGCTCAATGGACATGAGTTTGAGTAAACTCCGGGAATTGGTGATGGACAGGGAAGCCTGGCATGCTGCAGTCCATAGGGTCGCAAAGAGCTGGACATGACTAAGTGACTGAACTGAACTGATACACATATAGCAGTTTCTGAATTGTTAACCCAGCTACCTTTCTTTACATTAGGCATTTAACATATATATCACTACATGCTGGGGCTTCCCAGGTGGCACTAACGGTGAACCATCTGCCAATGCAGGAGACATAGAGACCCGGGTTTGGTGCCTGGGTTGGGAAGATCCCCTGGAGAAGGAAATGGCAACCCACTCCAGTATTCTTGCCTGGAGAATCCCATGGACAGAGGAGCCTGGCAGGCTGAAGTCCATGGGGCCGCACAGTCGGACACGACTGAAGCGACTTAGCATATATGCATGCATTACATCTTGTCTTCATGACAACCCATTATATAGATAAGGAGACTCAAATTAGGGTTTTTAAATTACTTGCTCAAGGTCACACGGCAACCCAATCTGGAGCTGGAACTTGAACCCAAGTATACCTGTTTAGAAAGTCAATGATCTTGCTATTTTACATACTGCTTTCCAATATAACTTTTTAAAAAGGGAAGCTAATTTGTAACATACAGTTTGGAAACAAACAAATATATTGAGTTTTTATTATGAAAGATATTCAGGTTTATTATAAAAATCTGAAAAAAGTTATTTTTACAGTTATACTATATGTACAATTTGGTACACTGTTTTTTCTTAAGCAACATATACTTTTCCACACTGAATGAAGACTTTGTAAAGATAATTTTTAATGACTACTTAAATGTTCCATCCAATCTGTAGACCATAATGAACTTAGACGTGTCTCTGCTGTTGGCAATGAAGATAGTTCCACATTCTTTACCAACATAAAAAATGTTGAAAGTCATTCTATGCCTCCAAGAGATGGAATTACTGGGCCAAGGTGTTTAAGGTTTTCCACATATTTTGCCAAATTGCTGTCACAAGAAATTGGACTGATTTAATTCTCCCCAGTTTATCAGAGTGGTTTTCTCACTGCCACATTTTAATATGATTATTTAAGAGCAATCTCTACTCTATGAATGGCCATTAGAATTGAGTTTTGCTTATATCATGACCAACTACAACCTATTTTACTCAATATCCCCCTTCCAGGTATTAAGTGATTCAAAAAAGATTTGATCTCTCTGTGTAGGATTCTGATTAAACAGTGAAAAGTGTGTGTGTGTCACCTGAAATGTAAAATATTGTTATTAATAAATCTCAGAAGATCTTTGGAGATTTATTAATATCTCTGCCCCTAAGGCTTAATCTTGACTTGCTTCTGACCCTAAGGATTAGTCTTGATTTGCTTACTATCCCTTAATTAAGAGCTCTTGATAATATCAATTAAATAAATCAACTACTGTTTCTATCTATAGTTACTGGGCTACCATGCTCTGATCATGGCCCTGAGCTTATTATGAGGAGATCCAGAATCTATGTGTAAACCAAGAGTTATTTATAGATTGAATAAATAATACATGTCCTATAAAGATAGACCACTATTTTTCTAATTCATATATATATTGTTGTGAAAAACAAATTTATTTCAAAGCATTGTTGAATTCATAATAGCTTTTGTCATCAAGTGTTTTCTCAGCAGATCCTAAAATCACAGCTGTTCCTGCGGGGATTTTAGAGATTGGAAGACATTAAAAATGTTTCTTCATTTTCAAAAATGTTGGAAACCACTTAAGTGAGCATCAGAGCACATATGTAACTTTGGTGATGATAGGAAAGGCAGGTTCTTACTGAATGTCATTCAAATGATCCTTCTTTAGCTCATGTTCTACGTTGAGTACACATCTTATTCCTTTCTGAGAAGCTCAAGTACTGTCTTCTTTCAATGAGAAATGTTGCAATAATCTAAAAAAAGAATGACAACAGCACCACATTCAGAGCCAATATTTTCCTCAAGCCCCAAGTTTTGGGGTGAACATCAGCACAGCCCAAATCTTCCCTCAGGTACTCTGTGTGTGTATGCAATCTTGACCGCTGGTCTCAACATTTGCCACAGTCTAGATTAGGAGCTGTACAGTCAGTGCGGTGTCAAGAGAATTACAGGGAAGCTGAGCTAATATCAGTTGATAGGGTGGGTCCCTTGGATTCTTTTGTTACCATGTAAGTATCTCCAAAGTCTGACTGACCACACTGAAGCAGACACCAGGCAAGAAAAGGAAGGCTGATTTTTATAAAGAGAGATGGAAGTGCTGTTACTCAATTGTGCTGCAAGACTATGAAACCTTACTGCTTGTTTTATAGGGAGGAGCAGTGAAGCAGGAAATTGTTAATGCAACACATTTGGGAAAAGCCAGGAAACGTGAGGATACCAAGCAAAAATGCCGAGATTTTAATACCTACTTAAGGCCCCTGCAACAGAGACTAAAGGGTTCAGAAGTAAACATTCAAGAAGTGAAATACCACTTAGTTGATTATAGACATAAGCTCAATTAGCTCTAAGGAATCTTAAGAATAAAAGAGTGGGATTAATCCATACTTTTTAGTTAATAGGCATCATTTTTCCTCACCAGCTTTGGTTTGCCATTACTCTTATTTCTAATAAAGCATGTTAACCACCACATATAACATAGGTTGTAAGCACAATATTCACAGTTTTAGCATTATGTAGAACTTACTTCTCAGGTATTTAGACTGCATGACACACACTATATCTTTAAGTCTTATAAAAACCTAATGTTCAAGACACAAGAATTTCCAGAGGATTTGTGAATATAGACAGCCTTAAGGGAACTCATTTCCAGATCCTCAACTTTCTTTCACATATACTCTTTCTTAAAATATATGTGTTCAGCTACCACTCCATCCTTGGTTTCTAGATAGCATTTAGCAATAAAAGGAACCAGGGCTCCTGGGAGAAACAACTGATTCTAAGAATAGGGCACGGAAAATACAGAATAAGCCTGCAATATCTTGCAGTGCCAGAAAATAAGAAAGTGGAAAGAAAGAGGGATGGAGGGAAGAAGGAAGGAAGGAGATGATGGGAGAGTTGGAGCAAGGGAAGATAGAAGCATGTCAAAAGGACACGACTCTAAAGAGTTCCCAATGTCCAAAGCTGGATGAAACTGAGCAACCAAATAAATAACATTGGTTTATAACCCAAAGAATAAAATAAGCATCAGTGATTGAGTAAGTCAATAAATGGAGAGGAGACAATTTTCCTCATATACTTGCTTGGCTATGAGTGAAACAAAAAAATCACCATATGAATGCCACATAATAATCCCTGCAGATAAGATCCACTGACAAAGTCTAAAAGTAGTAGGCAAAACTTTAATGTTACACAGAATAGTTAAATGGTCTCTTCCCAAATTTGATTACTGTGATGGTTTGATCAATATCCTCGGGTACTTCTCCCTCTAGGAGGTAGAGTTTCATTTCTCTCCCCTTGAGTGTGGGCTAGACTTAGTGACTCTCCTCTATCAAGTAGAAGATGGAAAGGGAGAAACCATAACTTTATGGTGGAGAAGCCCAGCATATACCGCTTGCCCAAGTGATCAACGTTAAGAGCACTAGTGGTAAGTCACATTGATGTTATGAATTCGTGACCTGACACAATGAAAGCACTTTAGCTCTGAGGTGTTCTTCTTAAGAATGCATAACCCCAGCCTACTCACAAGAAAACATCAGACAGACTCTAATGAATATACCTTATACAAAAGACCTGAAAAATACTCTTCATAAGTGTCAAGGTCATGAAAGACAAGGAAAAACTAAGACATGATCACAGACTGAAGAGTTTAAGAAGACGTAAGAGAGACTTCCCTGGAGATCCAGTGGTTAAGACTCCATGCTCCCAATGCAGGGAGCAGGGGTTCAGTCCCTGGTTGGAGAGCTAAGATCCTGTATGCTACATAGCACAGCCTTAAAAAAAAAAAAAAAAAGACACAAGAATTACAGCTGACCCTTCAACAATGCAGTTCTGAACTGCAAAGGTCCATCCATACACAGGTATTTCTCAATAGTAAGTACTATACAGTCCATGGTTGGTTGAACCCAAGGTTTTGGAGGAACTAGGGATATGGAGGTTTGACTATAATTTATAGGCAGATTAACCCCACACACACTCACATGTTGTTCAAGGATCAACTGTAAATGCAACATATTATTCTGAATCAAGAAAAAAGTCATTAGTGGGAAAACTGGTGAAATGTATGTGAATCTGTGAACTCTGAAGCAATGTTAACTTCTTAGTTTTGGTAAATAAACTATGCTTTTATGCGAGGTTAATATTATCATAAATGGGCAAAGGGTATGTTGAACCTCTCTGGACTATTTTTGCTACTCTTTGCAATCTAAAATTATTTCAAAATAAAAATTTTTGAAAACTCATCTGCTTGAGCATGCTTCCCCTTCTGATGCTTTTCATTTTCTTTCTTCCCCTTGCATATTGACACATCTCCTACTTAACAAAAAAACAAAAAACACTTCTTGCCCATACTTAACTCCTGCTGTAGTAAATTGTCCCAGGATGTAAAACCACCTGCAAAGCAAACCAGGGGACAAATCTGAAATGCCTCTGAGGGTAAGTCCATTGGGAGGAAAGCAAAGAGATCAGAGAATAACAGGAAGGACTAATAATGGGAGCAAAAATCTTTTAGAAATGGCTCACTGGGTAAAGAAGCTGCCTGCAATGCAGGAGACACAGGAGATAAGGGTTCAATTCCTGAATCAGGAAGATCCCAGGAGAAGGAAATGGCAACCCACTCCAGTATTCTTGCCTGGAGAATGCCATGGAAGAGGAGCCTGGCAGGCTACAGTCCAAAGGGTCACAAAGAGTCAGACACGACTGAGCGACTAAGCACAGTGATCCCTTCACGATCCCTTCATGGATCATAGCCTTGTCATGGCAAAGGGACTTGCATAACTCAATGGACCTACAAGCCATGCTGTGCAGGGGCACCCAAGACGGACGGGTCATAGTGAAGAGTTCTGACAGAACGTGTTCCGCTGGAGGAGGGAATGGTAAGCCACTCCACTACTCTTGCCTTGAGAACCCCATGAGCAGTATGAAAGGCAAAAAAGATATGACCCTGGAGGGTGAGCCCTCCAGGTCAGAAAGTGTCCAGTATGCTAATGGGGAAGAGCAGAGGGCATTTGCTAATAGCTCCAGAAAGAAGAAAGTGGCCGAGGCAAAGTGGAAATGACGCTCAGCTGTGGATGTAAAATTTCACTGGTAGTGAAAGTAAAATCCATTGCTGTAAAGAACAATATTGCATAGGAACCTGGAATGTTAGGCCCATGAATCCAGGTAAACTGGATGTGGTGAAGCAGGAGATGGCAAGAGTGAACATCAACATCTTAGGAATCAGTGAACTAAAATGGACGGGAATGTGAGAATTTAATTCAGAGGACCATTATATCTACTACTGTGGGCAAGAATCCCTTAGAAGAAATGGAGTAGCCCACATAGTCAACAAAAGAGTCTGAAATGCAGTACTTGGATGCAATTTCCTTTCCCTGTTTGGAAGCAGTCTGTTGTTCCATGTCCAATTCTAATTTGTTGCTTCCTGACCTGCATACAGATTTCTCAAGAGGCAGGTCAGGTGGTCTGGCGTTCTCACCTCTTGAAGAATTTTCCACAGTTTGTGGTGATCAGCACAGTCAAAGGCTTTGGCATAGTCAATAAAGCAGGAATAGATGTTTTTCTGGAACTCTCTTGCTTTTTAGATGATCCAACAGATGTTGGCAATTTGATCTCTGGTTCCGCTGCCTTTTCTAAATCCAGCTTGAATACCTGGAAGTTTATGGTTCACGTATTGTTGAAGCCTGGCTTGGAGAATTTTGAGCATTACTTTAGTAGTGTGTGAGATGAGTGCAATTGTGCGGTAGTTTGAGCATTCTGTGGCATTGCCTTTCTTTGGGATTGGAATGAAAACTGACCTTTTCCAGTCCTGTGAAAACTGCTGAGTTTTCCAAATTTGCTGGCAAATTGAGTGCAGCACTTTCACAGCATCGTCTTTTAGGATTTGAAATAGCTCAACTGGAACTCCATCACCTCCACTAGCTTTGTTCATAGCGATGCTTCCTAAGGCCCACTTGACTTCACATTCCAGGATGTCTGGCTCTAGGTCAGTGATCTCACCATCGTGATTATCTGGGTCGTGAAGATCTGTTCTGTACAGTTCTTCTGTGTATTCTTGCCACCTTTTCTTAATATCTTCTGCTTCTGTTAGGTCCAAAGCATTTCTGTCCTTTATTGAGCCCATCTCTATAAGAAATGTTCCCTTGGTATCTCTAATTTTCTTGAAGTGATCTCTAGTCTTTCCCATTCTATTGTTTTCCTCTATTTCTTTGCACTGATTACTGAGGAAGGCTTTCTTATCTCTCCTTGCTATTCTTTTGAACTCTGCATTCAAATGGGTATATCTTTTCTTTTCTCCTTTGTTTTTTGCTTCTCTTATTTTCACAGCTATTTTTAAGGCCTCCTCAGACAGCCATTTTGCTTTTTTGCATTTCCTTTTCTTGTCTTCTATACAATCTCACAAACCTCCGTCCATTTTTCATCAGGCACTCTGTCTATCAGATCTTATCCCTCGAATCTATCTCTCACTTCCACTGTATAATTGTAAGGGATCTGATTTAGGTCATGTCTGAATGGTCTAGTGGTTTTCCCTACTTTCTTCACTTTAAGTCTGAATAATGAAACAATCGACTGGTTCAAACTGGAAAAGGAGTATGACAAGGCTATATTATTGTAATCCTGCTTATTCTACGTATATGCAGAGTACAGCATGTGAAATGTACTCACATGATGTACTGGAAGACTCACAAGCTGGAATCAAGATTTCTGGGAGAAATATCAACAACCTCAGATATGCAGACATGTGACTGTAATGGTAGAAAGTAAAGAGGACTAAAAAGCCTCTTGATGAGGGTGAAAGAGGAGTGTGAAAAAGTTGGCTTAAAACTCAACATTCAAAAAGCTAAGATCATCACATCTGGTCTCATCACTTCATGGCAAATAGAAGGGGAAAAGTTGGAAATAGTGACAAATTTTATTTTCTTGGGCTCCAAATATCACTGCAGATGGTGACTGCAGCCATGAAATTAAAAGACGCTTGCTTCTTAGAAAGAAAGCTACGACAAACTTAGTGTATTAAAAAGCAGAAAGATCACTTTGCCAACAAAGGTCCATCTAGTCAAAGCTATGATATTTCCGATAGTCATTTATGGATGTGAGAGTTGGACCATAACAAAGAATTGATGGTTTCAAATTGTGGTGCTGGAGAAGACTCTTGGGAGGCCCTTGGACTGCAAAGAGATCTAACCAGTCAATCTTAAAGGAAATCAATCCTGAATATTCATTGAAAGGACTGATGCTGAAGCTCCAATACTTTGGCACCTGATGCAAAGAGCCAACTCCTTAGGAAAGACCCTGAGGCTGAAAAAGATTGAAGGCAAAAAGAGAAGAGGGCAGCAGAGAATGAGACGGTTACATAGCATCACCATTCAATGGGCATGAATTTGAGCAAACTCCGGAAGACAGTAGAGGACAGAGAAGCCTGGCATTCTGCAGTCCATGGGGTCACAAAGAGTAGGACATACTTAGCAACTGAATAACAACAACAAAACCCTTTTAACCCCTAGCCAATCTCTCTCTCCTGTCTCTGTCTGGCTCGTCTCTCCCTCTTCCCGCTTCTTACCTCATTACTCCTATAAGCTTGCAACCTAAAATTTTTAATTCAGAACTAAGAAGTCTATTACAAGGATGTGTTCGCACAGTGATTTTAATTTTAAAAAAAGAATGCCTAATTTTTTTGGCAGAAAATAACTTTGATTTAGTTGAAAGTTTCAATTACAAAGACTGACTTTGTTAATTAAATTACACGTTGGCCATTTGAATTGACTAGTGTTAGTTGCTCAGTCGTGTCAGCCTCTTTGCAACCATGTGGACTATAGCCTGCCAGGGTCATCTGTCCATGGAATGCTCCAGGCAAGAATACTGTAGTGTGTTGCCATTCTCTTCTCCAGGGGATCTTCCCAATCCAGGGATCTCCCACATTGCAGGCAGATTCTTTACCGTCTGAACCACCAGGGAAGCCCTTTGAATTAACAAATGGGCAAACACTTGAGGCCCCCTTCCTGACCACATTTTGAATCTCTCCATAGTTCAACCCCTTAGCAATATTTAATGGTTCACTATCTGACATTTGCCCTACCTCAAAACCTACCTCAAGGGAGAGAATAAAAAGGAAATTGAGAAGTGTATGGTTCCAAAAGGAGAAAGAAGGCATGGAGAGGCCCAAGCAGAAGATAATTTGCCAATGGGCTGGGAATACCCTAAAGAAGGTGGCAACTGACCCCAAAATGACCGTCACCTTAAATTCCTTAAGAGATTCAATCCAGAGATCTCTGACTATGACAGATACTTTATGAACAAGTCTTTAAATATTTCTGGAGGGTTGGCAATATGGCAACCTTCACTCATCTCAACAAGGCAGCAGGTAGACTGTGAGAACTTGACTTTGGGCAGAGCTGCGGCAGAAGAGGGTTGTGGCAAACCATCTGCTCCTGACTCCCAATAGGAAGTGGACAGAAGTCATTGTGCATGTTTTGGGCCAATAATACCTCCTCACTGATTGCCATTCAGTGTTAGAGACAAGCCCTTTTAGTCACTGATGGGGCCCATCATCCAGGGTGTGGGAATGCAAAGATCTGAAGGAAAATACCCAGACTCATTCAAAGTCCAACAGAACAAGGGAGCAGAGGAAGAAACTGAGACAGAAGGAGTAAGTGGTAGAGAAATCTGGTAGATCACAGCCAATGGAGATGAAAGGTTTGGTTCCTCAGAGAGGTTTAGTTAAAGAAATAAAGAAGGAGGGTGAAATGAGGTGGGATGTAAGAAACAAATGGGATTTTATGGGATTTTAACCAGTAGAACCAAAAATAGCAGAGAAGAAATGGATGAGGTAAATCTAACAGAGAGTAAGAGGCATGCATGTGCCCCCTGACACAGAGCAGAAACCACAGACACACTTGCCGCCCTCAAGCCCTGCCTGCCCAGGTGTCCCTGGGCTGAAGCCCTGCCCAGTGTCCCTGGGCTGAGCTGGCACCTCCCCGTGTGTCTCCTCCACCGCAGCCCTCCTCAAGTAGTGTGCAAGTGACTATTTACTTGTCTGTGACAATTGCTTGAAAGAAGGGACCTTGGCTTTTCTTTGTATCAGTGCCTATTCAAAGGAGATTCTCAGAGAATAAATTAACTATTCTTCCCATGAAGCAGAGGTGTGACAATAAAGCCCAGAAAAGCCAAATACAGAGTGAAGTAGTTGTGGCTAAAGACAAAACAAAACATAACAAAGGTATGAAATTCTTATTTAAAAAATACAGATTCTTTGCTTTCATACCAAAAGATTTTTTTTAATGTTTTTTTTTTTTATTGTATGAATCCACCATGAGTGTACACATGTTCCCCATCCTGAACCCCACTCCCACCTCCCCTCCCTCCCAGTACCATCCCTCTGGGTCATCCCAGTGTACCAGCCCCAAGCATTCTGTATCCTGCATCGAACCTGCACTGGTGATTCATTTCATATATGATATTATACATGTTTCAATGCCATTCTCTCAAATCATCACCCCCTTTCCTCTCCCACAGAGTCCATAAGACTGTTCTATACATCTGTGTCTCTTTTGCTGTCTCGCATACAGGGTTATTGTTACCATCTTTCTAAATTCCATATACATGCGTTAGTATATTGTATTGGTGTTTTTCTTTCTGGCTTACTTCACTCTGTATAATAGGCTCCAGTTTCATCCACCTCATTAGAACTGATTCAAATGTTTTTAATGGCTGAGTAATACTCCATTGTGTATATGTACCACAGCTTTCTTATCCATTCATCTGCTGATGGACATCTAGGTTGCTTCCATGTCCTGGCTATTGTAAACAGTGCTGCGATGAACATTGGGGTACACGTGTCTCTTTCAATTCTGGTTTCTTCAGTGTGTATGCCCAGCAGTGGAATTGCTGGGTCATAAGGCGGTTCTATTTCCAGTTTTTTAAGGAATCTCCACACTGTTCTCCATAGTGGCTGTACTAGTTTGCATTCCCACCAACAGTCTAAGAGGGTTCCCTTTTCTCCACACCCTCTCCAGCATTTATTGCTTGTAGACTTTTGGATTGTAGCCATTCTGACTGGTGTGAAATGGTACCTCATTGTGGTTTTGATTTTCATTTCTCTGATAATGAGTGATGTTGAGCATCTTTTCATGTGTTTGTTAGCCATCTGTATGTCTTCTTTGGAGAAATGTCTATTTAGTTCTTTGGCCCATTTTTTGATTGGCTCGTTTATTTTTCTGGAATTGAGCTGCAGGAGTTTCTTGTATATTTTTGAGATTAGTTGTTTGTCAGTTGCTTCATTTGCTATTATTTTCTCCCATTCTGAAGGCTGTCTTTTCACCTTGCTTAGAGTTTCCTTTGTTGTGAAGAAGCTTTTAATTTTAACTAGGTCCCATTTGTTTATTTTTGCTTTTATTTCCCATATTCTGGGAGGTGCGTCATAGAGGATCCTGCTGTGATTTATGTCAGAGAGTGTTTTGCCTATGTTCTCCTCTAGGAGTTTTATAGCTTCTGGTCTTATGTTTAGATCTTTAATCCATTTTGAGTTTATTTTTTTGTAGGGTGTTATAAAGTGTTCTAGTTTCATTCTTTTACAAGTGGTTGACCAGATTTCCCAGCACCACTTGTTAAAGAGATTGTCTTTAATCCATTGTATATTCTTGCCTCCTTTGTCAAAGATAAGGTGTCCATATGTGCGTGGATTTATCTCTGGGCTTTCTATTTTGTTCCATTGATCTATATTTCTGTCTTTGTGCCAGCACCATACTGTCTTGATGACTGTGGCTTTGTAGTAGAGCCTGAAGTCAGGCAGGTTGATTCCTCCTGGTCCATTCTTTTTCTCAAGATTGCTTTGGCTATTTGAGGTTTTTTGTATTTCCATACAAATTGTGAAATTATTTCATACCAAGAGATTCTGACTCAAACTTTCTGGCTATCTCTCCAATTACAGTTCCAGATTTAGAAAGAAACAAGTCTTCCAGGAAAATTCTTGTCATCAAATATTTTCTTCAAATTCTGAGTAAACATTAGCCTTATTTTCAGTTTTCAATTACATTTTCAGAAAAAAAAAACTGTCAATCAAGAATAAGAGAAGAGGACTTCCCTGTTGGCTCAATGGTAAAGAACCCACCTGCCAAGGCAGGAGACAAGCCACTGTCAATGTACTCAATCCACCTGCCAACGTGTTCAATTCCTGATCAGGGAAGACCCCACATGCCGCAGAGCAGCTAAGCCCATGAGCCACAACTACTGAGCCTGCACCCTAGAGCCTGGAAACCACAGCTGCTGAAGCCCATGTGCCCTAGAGCCCATGCTCTGCAACAAGAGAAGCCACCACAATGAGAAGCCTAGCGCTGCAACGAGGGAGTAGCCCCTGCTTGACATAACTAGAGAAAAGCCTGAGCAGCAGCCAAGATCCAGCAGAGCCAAAAATAAATAATGTTTTTAAGCATAAAAAAGGAATAAGAGAAGAATGAAGATGGTTCTGACACAACAAAGATTTCTTGGTGATGTCAGTGATTCTGACGCAACAATGGGTCTGACAGGAGTGAAATAAATGTGCACTTTTTCTATAAGCCCTCCTAGAACTTTTGATTGAGGTGATCCACAGGCCACACTGTAGAAAAGCTACTGTGTGGACCGCAGACCGCAACCCCTATCCTGACTGTGTTACAGAGATAATGATGTCCAAGGGCATACAAGAATCATTAAGAACGTTCTTCAGTGAGCGTTTTCTCCTGAGGCAGGAGGGGCCCCTAAGCACCGTGATCTCCGGCGGCTGTCTGTATTCACGCCAGAAGGCAGGGACGAGAAAGCCGCACAGTCCCCAAGGCACTGCTGAAACAAATGGACAGGTTGGAAACTGCTTGAAAGTCCCTTGCAATGGGAGTGTTCTTCAAAGAAAAGGTTAATAGTCAACAGCAACAACAACCGCAAATCAAATATGCTTCATAAGGAACTTGGATTCATTTTCTTGGAAACACTAAGGAGCCGTCCTAAGGAGGGAGGGACAGGTGGGTAGAGATGTGCTAGAGAAGAGTATAATGAATAAGCAGAAGCAGACTAGAGCAAGGCTGCAGAGAGGAGCAAGTATTCCAGCCTGTGGAATCTTACTTATGGATTTTTATGAAAGCCTCCGAGAGTTAAATAAGCCTCCCACGTAGGTTTAAGAGAAATGGTCAAGTCTACCACACAGTGATGAACAAAGATTTTGAGTGAAATAGAGTTACAAGAAAATCTAGAAATGAAAAGCCTTCCTCCTACTGAATCCAGACAGCATCTCCATCCATTGCTGTGTCTTCCATGACATTATACATAGAACATATTCTATACACAAAAAATTTATATATTGAAATATTTAACTTTTATTTTCAATGTTTAGACTTATATAAAAGTCACAATAATAGTACAGAAAGGTACCATACACCCTTTACCCAGCTTCCCCTAATGTGGCCATCTTATATAAGCACAGTACAATTCTCACGAACATTGATATTATATTACTAGCTAATCTAGAGACTTTATTCAGATCTCACCAGTGTTCCTAATATAGCCTTTTTTTTCCAGTCCAGGACCCACTTTAGGACCACACTTTGCATTTAGTTGCCTTGTCTCCTTAGTCTCCTCTAGTCTGGAACAGTCCAATCCTTGTTTTTTGAACAACATTGGCACTTTTGAAGCCCAGTTCTCTTGCAGAATATCTAGATTGGGTTTGACATTCTCTCATAATCAGACTAAGGTTATGTATTTGGGGCAGGAATACAATAGAAGTGAGAGTGTGTGCGTTTTTCACTATATGTATTCTTAAGAAGAAAGCAGAGAAATAAAAACAGGAATGAGGGAACTGCTAAGTTTTCTTTAAAAGATAAAACGTTGATGTTTTTAAGAAAGAATAAAAGACTGTTGACAGAAGGAAACATCTTAGGTCACTGGGAGTAAGGACTCAGTGAAAGGGGATCATTCAAACATTGCTGAAATGAGAATACATTGGTACAGAAATTCTAAAAAAGCAACTTGACAGATATATCACATATTCTGAAATTTTGTATAAAACCTTTGACATCAAAACTTTACTTCTGAGACTCTATCTTAGAAAATAAGCAGAAGCCTTACTATTTATCAGTGCCATTGAAAATGGCAAGGAAATCAAAGAAAAATAACTGAACATCATTAGAAGAAACAATTGGGGTTTTTTGCTACCCAGCATCTGAACATCTTCCTGATTTAGTAAGGTTAGATCCCAATAGGTAAAGAATTTAGTGCCCTGATTCCCATTATGGGAGACAACCAAGGCACGTGATGGCAACACAGGCTCAACCAATCAAATACTTATATCTGGACTTTCAAATATTGAGAGACAGATGCAAACAACCAGGGGCAGTCAGAAACTAACAACAATTGAGGATGTTTATCCTGTAAGTTACTGAATCACAACATCATTTGAATTCACATGTTCACTATGTGTCATGTGTGAAAATTAGGACAGTCACTGGGAAGTCAATGGGCTTTGAGAATTATACTGAGGATTTATGATGCTATGAACTGAACTATATCCCTCTGAAAGGCCTGTGTTGAAGCTCCGATCCCCAGTGTGATGGTATTTGGAGACGGCGCCTTTTTGCAGTAATTAAGTTTAGATGAGGTCATGCAGATGGGACCCTCATGATGGTATTAGGGTCCTCAGAGAGAAATTGCTCTCTCTCTCTCCCCACCATGTAAGGACACAGTGAGAAGGCAGCTGTCTATAATCCAGAAAGAAAGCCCTCACCTGCAAATTGCATTAACTGTCATCACTTCTATTTGGACTCCCAAACCTCCAGGACTATGAGAAATAAATTCCTGTGTAAGCCACTCACTCAATAGTATTTTGTTTTGTCAGCCCAAGCTGAGTAAAATATACAGGAAGATTTGGAGAATTTTTATGTACCTTAAACCTTCAACTGCCACCCTTGTCTGATGAAGCTGCCCCTACTACCTGAAAATATTTCAGTAACCTCATATGAAGAACTTTCTTTGCAAGGAAAAACCAATTCTCTTTATCCTTCACTCCTCTACACCACTAGTCTTATAACTAGAGTCAGATCCCAAAATGTCTTGGGCATACAATGACAACATCAACCACTTCTGGAGAAGGCTTATACACCAGTGGAATTGCTAGAATCTACAAAAATCTTAGAAATCTGTGTGGAAATGAATTCTAAAGATGCTCAAACAAGTATACACAGCATGAGTATATTCACCAGAGATCCTGGATAGGATAAACTAATTCAAGCTGCTACAAGTGGCTTTAATTGGTGTTTGGCAATGGCACCCCACTCCAGTACTCTTGCCTGGAAAATCCCATGGACGGAGGAGCCTGGTGGGCTGCAGTCCATGGGGTCGCTAGGAGATGGACACGACTGAGTGACTTCACTTTGACTTTTCACTTACATGCATTGGAGGAGGAAATGGCAACCCACTCCAGTGTTCTTGCCTGGAGAATCCCACGGACAGAGGAGCCTGGTGGGCTGCCGTCTATGGGGTCGCACAGAGTTGGACACGACTGAAGCGACTTAGCAGCAGCAGCAGCAGACATCGCAAAGAGTTGGACACGAGGCAGCGACTGAACTGAACTGAACTCAACTGAGACATAGCAGTAGACAACACAAAATGAAGTGGAGATGCCATTAAAAAAAAAAAAGCACTCTTAAATTGGAAGATACACAAGAGCTCATGAAATAATATTGGAATGGATTCATCACAGGTAACTCATCGGCCACCTGCCCTCTAACTACGTCCCTAAGGAGATCTGACACTTCATTCGCCCAGGCCTTGAGAAATACAGTGCTGAGAAGAGGGCCAGCATGTCTGAAAAGCACTTAAGTGCTTTTGCCTAAGACCAGGACACTGGTGAGAGATGCCACAGTACAATGGGCTCCCTGACTTCCAAGAGGATGGGTGGATCCGGCAATGGCCTGCCACAAGCAGGATGAGACTGGCTGCCAGAAACAGGAAGGAGAGCCAGGGTGAACACTGGAGTGGTGTTTTGCAGGGCTCTTTGGCAGAGAAAATGACTGCGAAGTTCATAGCACCAAAATACACCAACAGATCACCAAAGTGCTTTTTGGTGTGTATAACCAGCAGGTCTCCAGGCTTGTAAATAAGAGCCTAACCAGAGCACAGGTATTAGAAATCAGAATACCTCACAGATGAAGAGCTCCTTAACTGAAGGGGAAGTGAGAGATATTTTTTGAGGAGGATGTTGCAACACCAGCATTTAGTGAGAAACTTGCCCTAGTCTTCAAAAGAGAAGAGAAATGTGAGGAACTGTTATACCTGATTTCTCAAGTTCCTGGCTCCAGGCTGCCTCCAACATAGTACAGGGTTATTTGGCTGTACAACCCATTTCTTGACTATTTCCAATCACATGAGTGGCATTTCAGAAGATGCACGATAAGAAAGTTATGCCATAATATGGGGATTCTGTGCATAACATAAGCTAACTAGATCTTTTCTGGCTAGGAAGAAAAAGATTGCTCTCAGTGGAAAAGATTTAACTTGTCTTTGGAAACACATCCTGCAACCAAGTGGAAAGGTCTGCTGTGCTTGTAAAGATGATGCCAAGTGCACAACCTGTAGCAAGAAACCTCTACAATTTATCCATAAGAAGGCAAAGGGGAGACATGAATTTTGACTCTTGGAGACCTCTTCTGGCTACCCACACACGAAACCAGAGAAATGCTGGGCTTCCAGACTATAATAAAAATCCTACTACCAGGAAATTTAAAAAAGAAGTTCTCTGCGATCAGTAGTGAGAATCCTCTCAGTGTATAAAGCAACGCCTATTGGCTTACATATCTGACTAAGGCGATATGGATGAAATCGTGTTTCTGCTCTGTGTTAACCATAAAACTGAAATAGCACAAAAATGCATTGCTCGATTGGAAAATGGGAAGATACAAAAAAGCCCCCTTTAGAGCACCATCTGTCAGTCTTGTCCTCCGGAAAAGAGAAGGTTAAGTTCTCCTACAGCTTTTAGGGAATACTTAAGAAATGCAGTCAGAAAATAAAGGAGATGATGGCAGCAAGAATAAAAATATGAATAAACTGGAATTACTGCAGAATTTTATACTCTATGTCCACCCATAAACTATTATTTTAATTATTTTATAGGTGAAGTCCAAACATAAATTCTCAGACTATGCATTTTCAGGTACCTTGCAAATCGCTATCTAAAGACAGCTTATAACAGGTTAAATCTTGAGAAAGTTTTATTTTACTGATGTTATCATGCCACCTAATTATAAAATTTCCCTGTTTAAGGGGAAAAAGATTTCAAAAGAAAACAAAGATTTTTAAGGTGCCACAGATTGGAAAGGGTTTAGCAGATTAAGGGATAAAATTTGTTAGAAAAATTTCAATATTATATAGTAACTATACACAGTGGTGCTAAAGAAAAAGAATTGCAAAAGGCTGCAAAGGTCATAAAAATTAATTAGAGACTTTATTTACATATGACATTATCTATATAGGCAGATACAACAAAAAGATTGTAATGGGGTTGTGTGTGTGTGTGTGTGTGTGTGTGTGTGTGTGTGTGTTCAAACTCCACTCACAGAAAGACAAGGCCAGGGATGAAATACATGCACATCACACACATTTTGGGGTTGCATGGCTTTTTTACTATCAAGGAAGTGTAATTTTACTGCCATGAAGATAGGAAGTACTTTTTAACACATCTGCGTGTGTGTTAGTCGCTTCAGTTTTGTGTGACACTTTGTGACCACACAGACTGTAGCCTACCAGGTTCCTCTGTCCATGAGATTCTCCAGGCAAGAATACTAGAGTGGGTTTCCATGCCCTTCTCCAGGAGATCTTCCCAACCCAGGGATAGAACCTATGTCACCTGCTTCACAGGCAGATTCTTTACCATTTGAGCTACCAGGGAAACCCATTTTACTACGGCTAATATGGGAGAAGTGCACCGGCTGCGATGGACCGTGCAGAAGCGTGGCCAAGAGGAGCTACCTCTCGCCCAAGGTCAGGGCGGCAGCCGGGAGGAGCTACCCCACACCCGAGATCAGAGGCGGCAGCCAGGAGGAACTACCCCTCGCCCAAGGTCAGGGGCAGCAGCTGAGAGGAGCAACCTCAAGTCCAAGGAGCAGTGGCTGCGCGGGCACAGGACGGCCGAGAGGAGCTACTCCACGTTCAAGGTCAGAAGGGGTGGCTGTGAGGAGATAACCCTCGTCCAGGTAAGGAGCAGTGGCTGCACTTTGTTGAAGCAGCCATGAAGAGATACCCCATGTCCAAGGTAAGAGAAACCCAAGTAAGACGGTAGGTGTTGTGAGAGGGCATCAGAGGGCAGACACACTGAAACCATAATCACAGAAAACTAGTCAGTCTAATCACATGGACCACAGCCTTGTCTAACTCAATGAAACTAAGCCATGCTGTGTGGGGCCACCCAGGACGGGCGGGTCATGGTGGAGAGATCTGACAGAATGTGGTCCACTGGAGAAGGGAATGGCAAACCACTTCAGTATTCTTGCCTTGAGAACCCCGTGAACAGTATGAAATGACAAAATGATAGGATACTGAAAGAGGAACTCCCCAGGTCAGTAGGTGCCCAATATGCTACTGGAGATCAGTGGAGAAATAACTCCAGAAAGAATGAAGGGATGGAGCCAAAGCAAAAACAATACCCAGTTGTGGATGTGACTGGTGATAGAAGCAAGGTTCGATGCTGTAAAGAGCAATATTGCATAGGAACCTGAAATGTTAGGTCTGTGAATCAAGGCAAATTGGAAGTGGTCAAATAGGAGATGGCAAGAGTGAACGTCGACATTCTAGGAATCAGCAAATTAAAATGGACTGGAATGGGTGAATTTAACTCAGATGACCATTATATCTACTACTGTGGGCAGGAATCCCTCAGAAGAAATGGAGTAGCCATCATGGTCAACAAAAGAGTCCGAAATGCAGTACTAGGGTGCAATCTCAAAAACGACAGAATGATCTCTGTTCATTTCCAAGACAAACCATTCAATATCACAATAATCCAAGTCTATGCCCCAATCAGTAATGCTGAAGAAGCTGAAGTTGAACGGTTCTATGAAGACTTCCAAGACCTTTTAGAACTAACACCCAAAAAAGATGTCCTTTTCATTATAGGGGACTGGAATGCAAAAGTAGGAAGTCAAGAAACACCTGGAGTAACAGGCAAATTTGGCCTTGGAATACGGAATGAAGCAGGGCAAAGGCTAATAGAGTTTTGCCAAGAGAACGCACTGGTCATAGCAAACACCCTCTTCCAACAACACAAGAGAAGACTCTACACTTGGATATCACCAGATGGTCAACACCGAAATCAGATTGATTATATTTTTTCCAGCCAAAGATGGAGAAAGTCAGCAAAAACAAGACCGGGAGCTAACTGTGGCTCAGATCATGAGCTCTTTATTGCCAAATTCAGACTTAAATTGAAGAAAGTAGGGGAAACCACTAGACCATTCATGTATGACCTAAATCAAATTCCTTATGATTATACAATGGAAGTGAGAAATAGATTTAAGGAACTAGATCTGATAGATAGAGTGCTTGATGAACTATGGACAGAGGTTTGTGACATTGTACAGGAGACAGGGATCAAGACCATCCCCATGGAAAAGATATGCAAGAAAGCAAAATGGCTGTCTGGGGAGGCCTTAAAAATAGCTGTGAAAAGAAGAGACACGAAAAGCAAAGGAGAAAAAAAAAGATACAAGCATCTGAATGCAGAGTTCCAAAGAATAGTAAGGAGAGATAAGAAAGCCTTCCTCAGCAATCAATGCAAAGAAATAGAGGAAAACAACAGAATGGGAAAGACTAGAGATCTCTTCAAGAAAATTAGAGATACCAAGGGAACATTTCATGCAAAGATGGGCTCGATAAAAGACAGAAATGGTATGGACCTAACAGAAGCAGGAGATTTTAAGAAGAGGTGGCAAGAATACACAGAAGAACTGTACAAAAAAGATCTTCACAACCCAGATAATCACGATGGTGTGATCACTGACCTAGAGCCAGACATCCTGGAATGTGAAGTCAAGTGGGCCTTAGGAAGCATCACTATGAACAAAGCTAGTGGAAGTGATGGAATTCCAGTTGAGCTATTTCAAATCCTGAAAGATGATGCTGTGAAAGTGCTGCACTCAATTTGCCAGCAAATTTGGAAAACTCAGCAGTGGCCACAGGACTGGAAAAGGTCAGTTTTCATTCCAATCCCAAAGAAAGGCAATGCCAAAGAATGCTCAAACTACTGCACAATTGCACTCATCTCACACGCTAGTAAAGTAATGCTCAAAATTCTCCAAGCCAGGCTTCAGCAATATGTGAACCATGAACTTCCAGATGTTCAAGCTGGTTTTGGAAAAGGCAGAGGAACCAGAGATCAAATTGCCAACATCCACTGAATCATGGAAAAAGCAAGAGAGTTCCAGAAAGACATCTATTCCTGCTTTATTGACTATGCCAAAGCCTTTGATTGTGTGGATGACCACAAACTGGAAAATTCTTCAAGAGATGGGAATACCAGACCACCTGACCTGCCTCTTGAGAAACCTGTATGCAGGTCAGGAAGCAACAGTTAGAACTGGACATGGAACAACAGACTGGTTCCAAATAGGAAAAGGAGTATGTCAAGGCTGTATATTGTCACCCTGCTTATTTAACTTCTATGCAGAGTACATTATGAGAAACGCTGGGCTGGAAGAAGCACAAGCTGAAATCGAGATTCCCGGAAGAAATATCAATAACCTCAGATATGCAGATGACACCACCCTTACGGCAGAAAGCGAAGAGGAACTAAAAAGCCTCTTGATGAAAGTGAAAGAGGAGAGTGAAAAAGTTGGCTTAAAGCTCAACATTCAGAAAACAAAGATCATGGCATCTGGCCCCATCACTTCATGGGAAATAGATGGGGAAACAGTGGAAACAGTGTCAGACTTTATTTTGGGGGGCTCCAAAATCACTGCAGATAGTGATTGCAGCCATGAAATTAAAGACACTTACTCCTTGGAAGGAAAGTTATGACCAACCTAGATAGCATATTAAAAAGCAGAGACATTAATTGGCCAACAAAGGTCTGTCTAGTCAAGGCTATGGTTTTTCCAGTGGTCATGTATGGATGTGAGAGTTGGACTGTGAAGAAAGCTGAGCGCCGATGAACTGATGCTTTTGAACTGTGGTGTTGGAGAAGACTCTTGAGAGCTCCTTGGACTGCAAGGAGATCCAACCAGTCCGTTCTAAAGGAGATCAGTCCTGGGTGTTCTTTGGAAGGACTGATGCTAAAGCTGAAACTCCAATACTTTGGCCACCTCACGCGAAGAATTGACTCATTGGAAAAGACCCTGATGCTGGGAGGGATTGGGGGCAGGAGGAGAATGGGACGACAGAGGATGACATGGCTGGATGGCATCACCAACTCGATGGACGTGGGTTTGGGTGACTCCAGGAGTTGGTGATGGACAGGGAGGCCTGGCGTGCTGCGATTCATGGGGTCGCAAAGAGTCGGACATGACTGAGCAACTGAACTTAACTGAACTGAGTATAGGAGAACGAGAGAGAGACAGAGACAGAAGGAGAGGGAGAGAAAGATGAAAGATTTGAAGAGAACAAAGTGTAGTTACATGGCAATACCATTCGGCCCTAGAAGCAATGTGTCTTGTGCAAAGTCTTACAGGAACCTTCTGAATGTTTCTTCCAAGTCCATTGTTTATCACTTCCCCTGCAGGAGGTGTATTAGCAGCAGTTTCATTGCCATTCTTTTTTCCTTCACATTCATTGTATAACTATCCATCCCCCCCACCACCACCACCCACACACACACACACACACACCCTCCCCTTCTAAAGCTGTCAGATTAAAATCCCACCTCATATTTACCACAGTTCTCGCTTGCACGTATGTGGGTAAGTGAGAAATAGGGTGGGAAGGTTGTTGGGAAAATCTAGAAGCCTAGTTGAAATTGCTTCATTTCATAGAGACACCGTCTCAGATAGGTGACCAAGTTGGGTCCTCCTAACCCTGCCTGCCTTGGTGCCAAGAGAGTGCCCTGAGCGCCCTGAACTGGCACTGAGACAGAGAGGAGATGCGTGCGGGAACAAGGCGCAGGAGCACTGGTTCTCAAACGCGCATGGCAGGTAGCTGATGGGCTGCAGCCTGACTGGAGGCTGGAAAAGACACAGGGGGAACTGAGGATGAGCGGTTGTTTGCACTGGAAACGGGCGCCCAGTAAACAGGAAGGAAAGAAAGGTCAGTGGAGGGATGCAGGATTGACAAGCCCAAGGAGGTGAAAGCTGCTGCCCAGAGCCTGTGCTGCCAGCCAGCAGCAGGGTGCTGGCAGCGTGGAGATGCGGGCACAGCCTGGCTCCCGCAACAAGCGGCAGCCACAGGCCAGACTCGGGGTTGCCGTGTGCACATACAGGCAGGCGGCTGCTGGGAGGACCAACCCGACGCCTACAGGCCACCAGGGTCCTGTTTAAGGACTCAGCGCCGCTTCTGGCTTCTGGGTGTTGCTCGCTGTTACTGACAGCGGCAGCGTGTGTGCTGGAAACAGCGTTCTGATAACGTGGGTGTCAAGGATTTAGGTGTGATTGACACCTTCCTAGGGCTTCACGTGTGGCTCAGGGGTAAAGAATTCCCCTGCAATGCAGGAGACACAGGTTGGATCCCTGGGTCATGAAGATTCCCTGGAGGTGGAAATGGCAACCCAGTCCAGTATTCTTACCTGGAGAATCCCATGCATTGAGGAGCTTTGCAGGCTAGAGTCCATAGGCTCGCAAAGAGTCCGACACAACTGAGTGACTGAGCAGGACGCTTCCTAAGGGGGCTGTAAGGAATCCAGGCACTTAGGTGCCCTTGAGACTCCCAGGAAAGCCCCAAAGGCCCCCCAGGTTCATGCTCACTGATAAGAAAAACTGAAGTAACTCCAAGGTCTGTTTGAGGTTATTTAACAGATTAAAAAAGGAAGGGGCTTCCCTGGTGGCTCAGATGGTAACATATCTGCCTGTGAAGCAGGAGACATAAGTTCGATCCCTGGGTTGGGAAGATCCCCTGGAGAAGGGCATGGCAACACACCCCAGTATTCTTGCCTGGAGAATCTCATGAACAGAGGAGCCTGTCAGGCTACAGTCCATGGGGTCACAAAGAGTCATCCACGACTGAGTGAAGAGCATCTTAGGTCTGAGATACATATCTGAACAGAAGGGTTCACAGTACAAGTTTGAAACATCAGTGGGAATTCAGATTAGAAGACCCCGTGTCCTGTACTCCATGTCACACCATCCCTCCATTCTCTTCACTTGGTTACTCCACATCTCTGGGGTGGTGCCACGGGCCAAACAGGTCTCCAACCTTCCCTTTGTGTGTCTGTTCTTGACAGACATCAAAGCCAACATGATTAGAAACAGCCTGACATCTCTATCAAGAAAAAAGAAACAATTTTTGACTGGGTCAAAGTTCTGAGAGCAACTCAGTCTGTTAAATAATATATTTCAGACAGCATTCTAGAAAACAAAATGTTTTAAAACCACATTATGAGGCTATTAGGTATCAGTGTATATGGAATGAAGGCTGTATTTTTTTAGTCCTTTACAAATCCTTTCTCTTCTAATGCAGCCTGAGTCAATTCCATAAAGCTGGCCTGTTACACTTAAATTCTTTCAAATATCAGTACTCTAACAAAGGTTTCTATTGAAGACCTGCAGGGCTTGTTAAGAACTGTCACTATAAAAATATCATCTCATGGTCTTTGATATTTTCTAAAGTAAAAGAGCAATTAGAATGTAAGTCTGGTTTGAGTTTAGCTGCCTTCCAATCCAATTAGCTTTATAAATTAATAGCTCTTTGTATCTTAACAGTAGGTGATGTTGTTTAATTAGTCAGTTTATTGTTTCCAGTCTTAGTTCGGAATTTCACATTCTGATGAGTTACAGAGTTTTAATTGAGTGGATGAACATTCATCTAGAAAACTGTTTGTGTTCAAGCTTCTGTCAAGAACACTGTGGTATATTAAAATTCCCAGGTGCAACAAAATTACAATATTCTATCTCCAGAATTTATAGTATTTATGGTAGAAACCACAAACAAGGTGCTTGTAGTACTCCAAGCATGCAGGTACTTTGTCTTTTCTTTAATTATTTATGTTCCTTTACTTTCTTTTCACTTCAGTTTCTTTCTTTTTTTCTTCCCAGGATAACATATAATATAACATAATGAAAAGTGAAAATGTTAGTAGCTCAGTTATGTCCGATTCTTTGTGACCCTATGGACTGTAGTCCGCCAGACTCCTCTGTCCATAGGATTCTCTAGGCAAGACTACTGGAGTGGGTTGCCATTCTCTTCTCTAGGAGATCTTCCCAATCCAGGGATCAAACTTGGGTTTCTTGCATTGCAGGTAGATTCTTTACCACCTGAGCCACCAGGGAAGCCCCTTAATATTATGTTATGTTATGTTATGTTATGTTATGTTATGTTATATTATATTATATTATATTATATTATATTATATTATATTATATTATATAGGATTCCTTGGCATCAAACCAAGTAAGTTCATGCAGATCTCATATGCTGAATGGCAGCAGCACTGGAGCTGAGTAGCAGCTGCCCCTTTGAATAGACCAGCTGCTCTCCCCTTCTTTTCCATCCTTACTAGGCATGTGCCATTTTCTTGCTTTAACTGTCAGGCCCTTGAGTGTACTTTTCACATTTGCTGCTATTTATTCACATACAAGGCCTTGCAATGTATGTCTGATCTGAAGGCTATATCTTTCTTAGAATTGTCCACATATATGCAGTAGAGATTTTATATCTGGGTTGTACAACAACTCTCTTCCCTTTTCTCACCAGGCATGCTGGTGAGAAATATTAGGATATAAAAGGAATAAAGACCAATAGCAACAATGCTTGGGTGCCAATAGACATCAAAGTAACTACACATTGCCTATGACTGGGGCTCAAGATTTGATGGTAGAAGGTTTTATCGAAAGGAAGTGGAGGAAAAGATGACATGTAGGAAAGAAGAAAAGAAATGAGTGAGTGAGAAGGAAAAAGAGAGGAAAAGCAAACTCTAGGAGGGAAAGATTTTCCATCCTGTCCCTCCGGTAGAGAAACATCTATAGTGCCAGCTCCTTCAGGACAGCTCAAGGGTCCCAGGGACACCAGTCAGCCCAAAACTGAAGCAACACATTAGAATAAAAATGGATAGGGAGGAGGTAGAAGAGGAGTTAGGTTTTTATCTACTAGATAACAAGGTCATGCAATTATTGGGAAAATGAGTAGAGATATCCCATTTGTTCCATACAGACCCATTAAGGAAAAGTAGTTCTCCTGAAATATGTTCATTTCTCTCAAGGTTTTGCTCACTTGAGTGCTTAAGTCCACCTATATATGTCAGTAATAGACAACAGTCTCATCATCTTCTAAACCAACCATTCAGGTGGCAAAAAAAGCTAGTTTCATTATTTCAGCTTATTCCCAATATTTAGTAATAGAAGACATTTTGAGGGCACTAAGAGGGTTACTTGTCAGGAACTCCTTTTACATAGGCTAAAAACACACCAGGAGTGACACTGAAATTGATCATCCTTTTAGCCATTCTGTCAGGCTTCCGAAAATTAATGAGTGGACTGCAGGAGGGAAGTGGCTTACCAGAACATCGCACAAATTTGCTGATTTTGACTTGCTGAAATTTTGCTTACCTAGTGCAAAGCCAAATGCGTCAATTCTCTACAGGGTTTACACCCTACCTAAATCTTCTCTTGGGTTTCCTCTATTCAGTGTTGCTTCCTCCTCAGTGAAGCAGCAGTGAAATACAAAAGGAAGCAGCAAAGATCACAGTCCTCAGCTGATAGGATGACACAACAGATACTTTTCGGGCTTAAACTACAAAATCACTGCATTTTTATACAAGTTAAGGTTTCAAAGGCTGTATAACATTTATTCAACAGTACTAATCAGGTGAATATGATGTTCAGATCACAACTTGAGAGGCAGTAAGAAACTCAGCTGAGTAAGGAAGCATCTTGATCAGGAAGGTGATTCTCCCATGGCAAAGCTTAGCTTTTTCACTCTGTAGGATGGACCTCAGCTATTTTTTCAAATATGAGAAACTCAACTCCAGACTCTGTGGAAGATACAGTATTCTCTGTCCCTAAAATACTATAATTTACTAAAATTTTTTAAAAAGAAAAGAAACTAACAAAATTTAAGGGTAACAAGTGACAGTCATTAAGGCATTCTCCAAGTTATGACAATTGAATAATAAGCATCCCATATATTTTTCTCACTTCACTTCCCGTACAAACCCTAGATCCTGACTAAGCAGCCTTAATCACAAAGCTGTTTCAGGCAAAAGTGATGCCTAGTGGGTCTTTGAGGAAACTATCAGATTGCTTAGGTGTTTTTTTACTTCTCTCTTCCCTGTTCCCAGGTAGTTCAGTTGGTAAGGCATCTGCCTGAATGCAGGAGACCCCAGTCCCATTCCTAGGTCCAGAAGATCCCCTGGAGAAGGGATAGGCTACCCACTCCAGTATTCTTGGGCTTGCCTGGTGGCTCAGCTGGTAAAGAATCCGCCCAAAATGTGGGAAACCTGGGTTTAATCCCTGGGTTGGGAAGATCCCCTGGAGAAGGGAAAGGCTACCCATTCCAATATTCTGGCCTGGAGAATTCCACGGACTGTATAGTCTATGGGGTTGCAAAGAGTCGGACACAACTGAGCGACTTTCTCTTTTACTTTCCCTGGTGGCTCAGTTGGTAAAGAATCTGCCTGCAATGCAGGAGACCTGTGTTCAATCCCTGGGTTGGAAAGACCCCCTGGAGAAGGGAATAGCTACCCACTCCAGTATTCTTGCCTGGAGAATTCCAAGGACATAGGAGCCTGGCGGGCTACAATACATGGGGTACAAAGAGCTGGACACGACTGAGCAACTAACACACTTGGATCATTTTTAAGGGAACTTGGGCATAAGTTAAAATTCCTTGTTTTTCTCTTTCATGCTTATTGTTTACTTTTTTATAAGTTTTTCTATTTCTCTTAATTTCTCTTTAATTCCCTTTTATTTCTGTGTTTTGAGTTCTTACCAAATTCATATAAATATTTTTTAACTTGCTTTCTTTTGCTTTCTTTAAAGCTTGATAAGAAAACAGCAACTGTCCAGACTTCAATAGAATAATCTTTGCCAACTTTTAAGAGAAGAATATCCTGAAGTTTTCTTCTGAATATATTTTACTAAGTTTGCTTTTCTCCATACCTCATTACCACAATTATTTTTTTAATTAAATACAATTAATACTACAGTTCAAATCATAGGAGTTTGTGTTAAACTCAACTCAGATTTCAGCTCTACCACATACTAGCTATGCAAACATGAGAAGCTGCTTAAATATTTTTGTGCCTCAATTTCCTCCTCTGTAAAATGACCAAAATCATAGTACTCATCATACAGGAATATTAAGAAAAGTGAATTAATAACTTGTAAATGACTGAAAATAGTGCTGTGATATGCAAAGCACTAATAATTTATTTTGTTGTCAATATTGCAATATTTTCTGAAGCAACTTTTTAATTTTAAATATTCACACTTAACTCATACTTTGTATTAAGTAGATTTTGTAACTTGGCCTGAAGCCAAAACTAGTCAAAAGCTAACACTTGGAATCAACACCTTTTCCCCATTATGGTATTTTTAAGTGAATGGAAATTGAATATTTTAAAAGAGACTTGCCTTCTACTTTCCATAACTCTCTAAACTGAGCATGAACTGATGCAGATCTAAGCAGTGGGGGTGGGTAGCATTAGGCGTATGCACTCATGATAGCAATCAGAATCAGAGGCTTAATTTATGGACTCATAGCACATAAAAGAAAAAAAAAAATTCAAGCACTTACTGTAGCGGCTGCTGATTACTGACTATTCATTTAAAAGGTATTTGGCTTGTGCCAATGTAACCCCAATGTTCTTTGTGAAGAAGAAGTCCATCATGCAGTTTTCCTATAAATTATGCAGCTCCCTGTTTATTCTTGAAAACCCATGCCCTGTTTCATAATCAAGAGCTGTTTAAAGGTTCTTACAGCCTAGGGATTGTAGCTAAAATACTGGAATCACACAATTAAAGGGAAGAAAAAACTAAATTAAGCCTTCAAAAAGGGATGCTGCCCAAGTTAAATGCTTCCCTTGTACCCAAGTGAAACTCAGTCTGACAAGCAGGGCTAAAATGTGTTCTGGTAATTGCTTCTTTCCCAGCACTGCTGAGAAATCGCTTTGTAACTCTGCCCTCCTAGTACATACGCATAGAGTTATCATGATGTGATCCCAAAATGATACCTAGACCCAAAGAGCAATGTTTTATAAATCTTGCAGTTGAGAAGAATGGGAAAGATTACCATGAGACCTAACTCAGTTTTCAGTCTAGCAGCATCTCAAGCATTCATCCAGAAAGGAGAGAAATGCCCTCAGAATACCATCAGGGCTTACACTTTACCTTCTGTTTATATACAGTAGTCCACACAGCCAAACACAGTGCAGCCAGAGGCTCTGACTTCTCAGTGTCTACACCCACATCAAGAACTAGAGAATATAAGAAATGTCTAGCTGATCAGACAAATGTTTTATATCAGGTCGTCCATGAGAGGATATCTTCATCTTCCTAACATTGTTCTTAAAAGAGGGAAGGTTGACTCCAAAACGCTCCTGGATTTGCTTTCCTCAATGAAGCTGGTATGCATATAATATTGCTCCTTTTTCCCTCCTAAATCTTCCCTGACTCTATATCTATTTTCAGCTTGGATTCACCTCCTGAAGTTGCAAAAGTTATAAAAGCCTGCTATGATAAATAGTGTCTCCTTTGCTTGCCTTGAAAGAGCCTCTTTACTGATGGCTGGCACAATGGGAAGCACACAGAACCTAACTGGTGCCTGGGGGTGCAGGGTGGGGGACTGCATAGCAACTCAAATTGGCTGCATTTGAATGATGTAGGGTCTGGCCCTTAACTGTTTATGCAACATCTGATCTACTCCCCTTGACTAGGTGCCTCAGGATGCCAATCTGAATATTTTTGGCTTGGAAGGAAAGACAATCATATGATATTTGAGTCTCTCGCTTTTTAAATATTGATTCCAAAATATGGGATACAGTATTTTCACTGATTCCCTTGGCTTGGGGGTATGGTTATGGCAACTAACTCTCTCTACCCATGAAGCTGGCAGAATCCTTACCACATGGCATAAAGTCATCTGGAAAATACATGGTCAGGTTTTGCTTTAGTCTGTTCTAACCTCAGTTTTCAATGAAAAGCAAGTTGATCATGATCTTTTCTCTGTATCCTTTATCCTCTGTACCCATTAAGCCTTTCACCATGTCCTGCTCCTGATATTGAGATATCTTATTGCAAATTTCTCCTTACTTTGTATGACTGATCAAATAAAATGTAAACTCAAGAAATAGACTTGGGGTAGGTCATACATATGTGTGAAGCTTTGGGAGAATGCTTGAGAGACAAATTCTAAGACCATCATGGGAAAATCACCAGGAATCCCAGATCAAATTATTTCTATTCCCAAGCCAAGCCATTTGTCACCAACTGAATGTTGAACTGCAAGTACATGAGCCAATGTCTTATAAATGGAATTGAAACTTTGTACATGATTTGCTCACTGGTTTGACTAAAATTTTCTCAGGCTTAAAGTAATCTATGTTATAACAGTTTTCACCCTGTGAGGCCAGCTAGTTTATAAACCCACTATTCTCTAAGTTATACCCTAGTTGAGAGAAGAAAACTCATATGGCCACAAGCATGCATTGATGATTGATTTTCCCTCTTCATGAAATATCCCATCCCATTCAATGGTTGAACAACAAGATTACTGCTCCTCAGAAATATGGACCATATGTGACATTCATGTTCATTTTCCCTCTGCTGCTGCCACAGCTTACTGCTCTTATTTGACGGTGGGTAGACCCACTGCTTTGACTTATTCTGACACTTATGTGACAAAGGCTAGCCCACCAAGGTCAGTGCTTGGGTGTCATCCATCATGCTGCCAATACATCTGCCATGACTGATAGGGATGATACACTGCAGGGTCCCTGAATTCTGCTACTGTCACATTTCTGCCTCTCAGCCACACCAGAACTGGAGCTCCCTGGTACTGTGCTATCTCATCTCCTAATGGCCTTCCGACTACTTCATAACTGGCCTGCTCTCATGGAGCACTGGGAGGACAGGGTATTCAGGACTAGTGTTCCTGTTGATCCCAAAACATGTGCTCACATGTGTATGACCTCAGTAGAGGCCCTAAACTGAGCTGTCATCTTTGCTAGAGTGTAAACATGGATGATTTTTACCCAAGTTCATAGCCCTGGTAAATAAACGCATTCCAAACATTAAAACTTGAATGATGTGAACAAATCCATTAAAGTAACCTTGAATTTTTAGCCAAGTTAGCAATAGATCAGTGAATTTTATAGTAAAAAATGAAAAAAAGAGTAATCTTCTTGTTTTTGTAGATAACATGCAATCTCAGAGGCATGATCCTTGCTCAATAAACACAATACTCTTGATTCTCAAGCTTCTTCTCCCGGCAAATCTGACAACTCCAATACAGGCAGAAGCATAGACGTCAATTATGGAGAAAATGCAACTGGGCTGTGTACACTTCCTCTTCATCGTCTTCTCCTTTTAATCAATAGCACACTGAGTTTGCAGCTTCTATTGAATTAGGCTTACAAAGCTTTTTTGTTCTCACCTGTCGCTAAGAAAAATCATTTATGGCATCCTGGATCCGAACTAGCGGAGACTGCATGAATCAAAAAGGTAAAAATGTTCCCTCCCCAGGGAGGCTGCCAGCTGTCTCATTGATTTGGCACTGCTCTTGGCGGATTCTGAGGCTACCTTGGCACCAGTTCCAGAGAATGCTGGATAATAAGGTACCACAATGCAAACTGTAACCAGGGAGAAACAGAACATCTGGTCTGGAACAAAGGCACCGTCCTTTGCTTAGAAGCTGCCTGGCCATCCACGTCTGAGCGTGAATATGCCAGGGCCCATCACCTGAAAGAGGGGCTCCCTAGAGCCAAGTAAGTGATGATAAAATAGAAACCATAAGGAAAAGAAACCCCGAGGGAGACTCAACACTATTTTCTCATCATTTTTTTCTAAATAGAGAAGGATAGTTAGTATCAACTAAGATACTTTTTCTAGGAGCTCTATTTTTTAATGCAATCAACAACTGATAAAAATTGAAATTTCAAGGAACAAAAATCAGTTGATTTCTCTTTATTCTGTGTGCACCCGTGTGTGTTTAATGGCTGAAAGCTTCTCTTGTCATCCCACTATAGTAAGCAGGGCTAATGATTGGCCTCTGTTCTGTAAAAATACTTTAACTGCCAAGGACCCATTGATGTGGGCAGTGAGTCTGAGGACAGGGACAGCACCCAGGGAGCCTACCATGTGCCTCCCACCCAGCTGGGTACTTACACCTAGCATTTTAGAGTCTGACGCTGTCCAGACTCTTTTGTCATTGTGTTGCTTTAAGTACTAAACAACACCTTCAGAAGAGGAGAAGAATTTGACTTCCAATTGCTTTAAAATCCAGATTTTTTTTTTTAAAGGCTTACCCTGTTGACAAAGCCCCTGTCAGAATGAGAGTCATTATACTCCACGGAAGGTTTGTGTACTTCATTCCTTTCCAAAGCCATCTGTCTGAATTTAATTCACTGATAATTTTATCAGGCTCCCCATGCTTTGCCTGAAACCTCTCCATTGCATTTTTTATTCTTCGCAGATGTTAACTCTTTGAATGACAGTTTCAACGCATTTAGAATTTTGATGAAGTCTGAAGGATCTCTCTCCAGTGCAGCCCTTTCCGACTGCCCCATTGCACCAGGAGTTGTGCTTTCCAACAAAAGTTGTGCTTCTTTGGGCAAAGTCAATCTAAACGCAAAACTGTACCCAGGACAATGCTAAAGAGGCCCCCTGCAGTGGTACCATCCTGGGCACACTGAATACCTATCACTACTTTTTGGAAAGTACAGTACATTTTATAGAAATAATTCCAACTTTTCTTCCTACATAATATTATCTTTAAGAAAATGCAGACTATTAAAAGACTCTATAGATGTATTTAAATATCTATAAATTTCATAAACTGTTTGACAGATTGCTTTTTACTTAAAATTTTGAGTTTAAATGTACTATTATGTTGTGCATAAATAGTTTATCTCAAGCATATTATCAAATCATTTTGAGGTAGCCTGTTATTAGTTATCAGGTTAATTCAAGGAAAAGGTCTTTGTATAGCTGATGTCATATCCTGCTTTTAATTCTGCCCAATAAGCATTTCTAATCTTCACTGAAGCACAGCTCAGCAGTGTAGGAGATGGATAAAAAAAGTTCACAAGATACCTATTTCCCAGAAGATTACAATGTGCCAGGGAAGATGGGATACACAGCACCACACAAATACAAGCAGGAGAAGGATTTATTTCATCAGAAACGTGGGTGCAGACTTCACAGAAGAGAAAACATTTTACTTGTGTCCTGACAACTGGGTAGGATTTTGAGGAGTGGAGATGAGAATGGGAGGGTACACAGGTACGTGGGTTACACAGTGGTGGGGGATGGATATGAGATTGCATGGAACAAGTTCTGGGAACACAAAGGGAACCAGGCTGGCTGGATCAGAGTGTAGGTGAGGGAAGAAACTGGACACAGCATGCCACTGAAATTTTCTAAGCAAGAATAACATAATGTGTACTGCGCTTTCAGAGATAATTACCATCTTTTTAGGATGAATTAAGAAGGAAGATACTAAAGACAGAGGAAATCTGGATGTGTTGCCAGAAGGAGGGAAAAGGAGGTCCTGGAACAGGGCAGGTGTGGTTGGAATGAAATCCAGAGAATTTGTACAGACACTCCAACCAAACAGATGGGAGAGATGTACTCAGATCAAAAGAAAGACCCAGGTGGGCTGAGCAAAGCAAGTTGACTAAGTGCTCTTCAGATTTGCCTCTTTTTCAGTTAACTGTTGGTCTCCCAGGTCATTACCATTTCGCAAAGGACTCTACACCAGCCCTTTTTGGAAGTGCCTTCCCCGTATTTGTGATTACTTTTTGACTATTAACTTAGCACTGATATTTTTCAGGGCAGTTAGAAAGTTCTTGACACTCATTTGTGTTTATAGACTCAGAGATTTCACTGGAAGACACTATTCTGAAAGCCTGATACCCAGGCAAGATAAAGGCCAAGTAAACAAAGCACTGATACCATGGCAGCCAGGTCCAAGGGCCAGACAGGTGAGAGTGACGGGAGAGGAAGTGGTGTCGTAATTAAAATAATGTAGATAGTACTGTACATTAAAAGGTCAAAAATTATCAAAAACGTATTGCTAAAAATTGGGGATGCTGATGGTAAAAATTATTGGCCCTATGATGGACAATGTGATACACAAACTTTAGTTCATATCCTCTCAGGATATGATTTCTGTTAACTTCCACTTGCATAGAGATTTATCTATGACAGTAAACCAGGTCCCCAGCCTAGAAAAGCTGAATTCAGAGCAAAGTGTATAAATGCTTCCCAAAGAGGAACTTAGGGGACAATTTGACTTAATGTGGTGCGGTAGGGACTAGCTAGTTGGTAGTCCCACATTCAGAGAAGGCAATGGCCCCCACTCCAGTACTCTTGCCTGGGAAATCCCATGGGCGGACGAGCCTGGTGGGCTGCAGTCCATGGGGTCGTTAAGAGTCAGACACAACTGAGAAACTTCATTTTCACTTTTCACTTTCATGCATTGGAGAAGGAAATGGCAACCCACTCCCGTGTTCTTGCCTGGAGAATCCCGGGGAAGGGGGAGCCTGGTGGGCTGCCGCCTATGGAGTCGCACAGAGTCGGACACGACTAATGCGACTTAGCAGCCGCAGCAGCAGCAGTCCCACATTAAGACAGACCAAGGTCTATGTTTCAGCTCTGTCATTTCACTACCTCTGAAAACTTACAAGTTACTTGACTCCTTGGAGCCTCAGTGTCCTTAAAAGTAAACAAGGGAAAATACGGCTGCTGTGAGGATTAAATGAAATACAATAAATGTAAATCTATTGGCACATTACCTAGCAGTAGAAAGCATACGACAGAAGACAGCGATTATTATCTTTTTTAGAGAGAAGGCAATGGCAACCCACTCCAGTACTCTTGCCTGGAAAATCCCATGGATGGAGGAGCCTGGCAGGCTGCAGTCCATGGGGTCGCGAAGAGTCGGACATGACTGAGCGACTTCACTTTCACTTTCCACTTTCATGCATTGGAGAAGGAAATGGCAACCCACTCCAGGGTTCTTGCCTGGAGAATCCCAGGGATGGCGGAGCCTGGTGGGCTGCCATCCATGGGGTTGCACAGAGTCGGACACGACTGAAGTGACTTAGCGTTAGCCAGCATAGAAATGGAGCATAGAAATGGTCTTGGAGAATGGAATAAAAAGGCAGACATAGCAGAACTGTTCTCAATATTTTCTAGAGAAGGAAATTGCAACTTTATCTTCACTATTAGCAAATATTTCCTTATGATTAAGGATATTTTGTTACTCTCAAAGAATAGTAGAGAAACACAAGATTTCAAGTTCCATCTCTGGGATATCTTTCTGGATATCTTTCTGGATATCTTTCTGATATTCCAGGTATATCAGAATATCAGGTATGGGAATTACACTCCTATTGCAAACTATGAAACTACAAAATACATGAAACTATTGTTGTTGTCAGGCATGAGGAAACAAAATGCATAGGGTTATGGACTTTGACAGAAGGAAAATGTGGAAGGTGAGTTTCATGTTGACCCACATTACTATCAAGAGTACTCTTTGAAGCAAAGTACAGAAAGTAACTGGACTGGAAAAGGTCAGTTTTCATTCCAGTCCCAAAGAAAGGCAATGCCAAAGAATGTTCAAACTACCAAACAGTTGCATTCATCTCACATGCTAGCAAAGTAATGCTCAAGCTAGGCTTCAACAGTATGTGAATCGAGAATTTCCAGATGTCCAAGATAGATTTAGAAGAGGCAGAGGAATCAAAGATCAAATTGCCAACATCCACTGGATCACAGAAAAAGCAAGAGAATTCCAGAAAAACATCTGCTTCTGCTTCATTGACTACCCTAAATTGACCGTGTGGATCACAACAAACTGTGGAAAATTCTTAAAGAGATAGGAATACCAGACCACCTTACTGGCCTACTAAGAAATCTGTATGCAGGTCAAGAAGCAACAGTTAGAACTGGACATGGAACAACAAACTTGTTCAAAATTGGGAAAGGAGAACATCAAGGATGTATATTGTGTAAAGCTGTATAAATAGTGCTTATTTAACTTATATGCAGAGTACCTAATGTGAAATGCCAGACTGGATGAAGCACAAGCTGGAATCAAGATTGCCGGGAGAAATATCAATAACCTCAGATATGCAGATGACAGCACTCTTATGGCAAAGAGTAAAGAGGAACTAAAGAACCTCTTGATGAAAGTGAAAGAAGAGAGTGGAAAAGCTGGCCTAAAACTCAATGTTCAAAAAACTAAGATCATGGCATCCGGTCCCATCACTTCATGGCAAATAGATGGGGAAACAATGGAAACAGTGAGAGACTTTATTTTCTTGGGCTCCAAAATTGCTACAGATGGTGACTGCAGCCATAAAATTAAAAGACGCTTGCTTCTTGGAAGAAAAGCTATGACAAAGCTAGGTAAAGTATTAAAAAGCAGAGACATTACTTTGCTGACAAAGTTCTGTCTAGTCAAAGCTATGGTTTTTCTAGTAGTCATGTATGGATGTAAGAGTTGGGCCATAAAAAAAGCTGGGCACCAAAAAATTGATGCTTTTGAACTGTGGTGTTGGAGAAGACTCTTGAGAGTCCCTTGGATTACAGGAAGATCAAACCAGTCAGTCCTAAAGGAAATCAGTCCTGAATATTCATTGGGAGGACTGATGCTGAAGCTGAAGCTCCAATACTTTGGCCACGTGATATGAAAAACTGACTCATTGGAAAAGACCCTGATGCTGGGAAAGACTGAAGGCAGGAGGAGAAGGGGACAGCAGAGGATGAGATGGCTGGAAGCCATCACCAACTCGATGGTCATGAGCACTGAGCAAGCTCCAGGAGTTGGTGATAGACTGGGAAGCCTGGCATGATGCAGTCCATGGGGTCACAAAGAGTTGGACATGACTGAGCAACTGAACTGACTGACTGACAGAAAGTGACAGTCTTATTAGGAACAGGACACAGAGTCTGAAATTTAGGGTTGCTTAGGAGGCTAGAGTTTATAGGTAAAGTTCCTTGAGATGGTGGAGATGCCCAGAGTTCTACACGGAGGTGCCCTTCAGGACTCTGGCCAAGCACTGGACTATACCTAGAGAGGGTGAGACTCAGTAAGACTAACCAATTGCTGAGAGGTGAGTCCTGAAGAAAGATACCACAGGTTGTAAAATGCTGGGTGATTGGAGGTCTGGCCCAGCCACAGTGGAATAAAGAAGCTCCATTTAGTATCTCAGGCAGTTGGTTAAGACCCCAGAAAGGCAAAATGCTAGAAATAAGGTATACTCTAGAATAAGGTACAAGCTCTAGGACTGGAGGTGATGGGGTACTGAAATAAACCCTCTCCAATAATACAGTAGGGTTTCTCAACCTCAGCATTGAAACACTGAATCAGATACTTAGTTGTTGTGGGGTGCTTTTCCAGTGAATTGTGGGATGTTCACCAATTGTGGGATGTTCCTGACCTGTACACACTGTATGTCATAGTCACCCCAAGTTGTGACAACCAAAAATATCCATACATTGTCAAATATCTCTTTGGGTGGGGAGAGTAAAACTACCCCTACTTGAAAACCACCAGTCTATAAGATCCCACTGATCACCACAAATCAAGTGCCAGCCAGGAAAAAACCTCAACATTCTTTAAAGAAAACATCATAATCCACAAATCATATCTTGTGCACAATGTCCAGCATATGTTTTTTAAAAACTATACATATAAATAAGCAAAAATATGACCTATAATCAAAAGAGAAAAATAGCCAGTGGAAGCAAGCCCCCAGGATGATCACATTTTGAAATTAACAGAGAAGTACTCTTAAAAAGCTGTTATAAATATGCTCAAAAACTTAAAGGAAATGATGGATAGAATGATTGGATAGATAGAGAATATCAGTAGAGTGATGAGAACCATAAAAAGAATTAAATAGAAATTCAAGAGCTAAAAAAATATATATGAAATAAAAATCACTAAGTGAGCTTAATAGAAAATTAGACAATGGGCAAAAAAAAAGATTAGAAGACTGAAGATAGGTCAGTAGAAACCACCCAAACTAAAGAATAGAAATTAAACATTTTTTTCAAATGCAAAGCAAATGGGACAGTAAAAAGTGTTTGAAAGTGAAAGTTGCTCAGTCATTTCTGACTGTTTGCAACCCCATGGATTATACAGTCCATGGAATTCTCCAGGCCAGAACACTGGAGTGGGTAGCCTTTCCCATGTTTAACAGACATAATTAGAATTTAATAAGGATGGGAGACAGACATTTTTGAGGCATAAAAATAATCAAAGAAATAATAGTTGAAATTCCCCAAAATTTGATGAAAAACATCAACCCACAAATACATAAAGCTGAGCAAAACAAAAAAAATATAAATATAGAAAAAGACCATACTTGGGCACATGATAGTAAAAAATAAAACACCAAAAGTAAAGAAATATTTTAACAGCAGCCAAAGCAGAAAAATTATTATATACAGAGGCACAATATAGGGCAACTCTGACTTCTCATTAGAAACAATGAGACAGCATCTTTAAAGGGCTTATTTTTAAAAGGGGGGAATTTCTGCTTCCAACAAAGATAGAATAAACTCTGTTACTCTAAATTAATAAATTTTGACTTATAAATTAAATTAATTAATAGATGTTAGTGATAAATTGGAGAAGGCAATGGCACCCCACTCCAGTACTCTTGCCTGGAAAATCCCATGGACGGAGGAGCCTGGAAGGCTGCAGTCCATGGGGTCACTGAGGGTCAGACCTGACTGAGCGAATTCACTTTCACTTTTCACTTTCATGCATTGGAGAAGGAAATGGCAACTCACTCCAGTGTTCTCGCCTGGAGAATCCCAGGGATGGGGGAGCCTGGTGGGCTGCCGTCTATGGGGTCGCACAGAGTTGGACACGACTGAAGTGACTTAGCAGTAGCAGCAGTGATAAATAGGGCTTCCCTAATGGCTCAGCACATTAAAAAAAAAAAAATCTGCCTGCAATGCAGGAGACACAGGAGATGCAGGTTCAATCCCTGGGTTGGGAACATCTCCTGAAGGAGGAAATAGCAACCCACTCCAGTGCTCTTGCCTGAAAAATCTTATGGACAAAGGAAACTGGTGGGCTACAGTCCAAAGGGTTGCAAAGAGTCAGACACAATTGAGTAACAGATTTACCTTTCATTAGATTTAATGATAAATAATAAATTGATAAATTTTGTTATTTAGGCTACTTTAACCTAAAATAAGACAACAGAAAAAAATAAAACACTGGACATCAGTCAACAAAGGACAGTTATCCCTGAGAGACAGGATTATCTGTGATTATCCCAGCTTCCTGACTTAAGAGTTTCCAGGCTACGACTCATGGAGGGAGAAATCAAGCAGAACTCATCAGAATTTCTGAGTTGAGGAAATGAAGTTAGAGTCCAAGGAAAATAAAGTAGATGGAGTTTGCAGGAGAGAATCAAAAAGGAGAGACTTGCCTGGAAGGCAAGACAGAAGAGAAAAGCCTGGAAGAAAGAAGACTGGAAATCTCCAGAGAGTCCTCTTTAAGTCTTCAATGGAAACTACCTGAAGCCTAGGGAACCAGAGGGAAGATCACTGAATGATCACATAGGACAAAGACTGGTGTCTATTACCACCAGTCAGACTGGAAAGCCACATTATTGAGGGAGCATTGGGTAGACCATGCAGAATACTGCATTAGATGTGGAGAACAATTATCCCTAGACTACAAGATGCTCTGGTCAGACTCACTGAATTATACTAGCAAGACTCAGAAGTTTCAAACTGCTTCCAAGTAACTTAACTGCACCCTAGATAAAGCACAAGAATATTTATGGAAATACAAAAATATTCAGCACTCAACAGGATAAAATTCAGAATTCTGGTGTCTAATTAAAATTAACCAGGAATACAAAAAGGCCAGAATATAACAACCCATAAAGAGGAGGAAAAATCAATCAATTGAAACTGATCCAAACTGAGACCAATGTTAGAATTAACAAATAAGAACATCAAAATAATTATGTTCCAAATATTAAGTTGAAACAAAAAATATTTTTTAAAAGGGTGATTCTCCAAAGTCAGAAATTTGGGGTAATCAAATTTTAAGATTTGAAACCTATGATGACTGGGATGAAAACTACACTGGATAAGAATAATAAGAAGGGCATCAATGGCTGAAAGTGCAGAGTATCACGAGATTACCACCAGCAGTAAGCAGCCACTGAGACACAGATTCCCTCCAAGGCAGCTCTGGTGGATGACACCAAAATTTAGAAAAATAAATAAAAAATAAAGAATAACAAGGGATTTGATATTTCAAAGAGAAGAACAGAAACCTGGAAAAAGTAACAACAGAAATTATCCAAAATGAAACACAGAGAAAGTATTTACAAAAATGAACAGAGCATCATCAGTAAGGTGTGGGCCAACTTAAGTGGCCTAATACTCATGCAATTTAAGTCGCTGAAAGAGAAGAAAGGGAGGGACTCAGAAAATGCTTGGAGAAATGATGGCTAAAATTTTCCTAAATTGATGAAAACCATAAACTTAGAAATCCAAGAAGCTCAACAAACCCCAAGGACAAGAAATATAAACTATGAAGATATATCATAATCAAATTGGTAACATTAGTGATAAGGAAAATCTTAAAAGTATACTGGGGGGAGGGGGCAAGGGTAGGGAAAGGGAGAACATGTTGTATATCATATATATATATATATATATATATATATAATATATAACGATTATATATATATAGAGAGAAAAAAAGCAGAGTTATCATCCAAAACAAAGCAAGCAAGAATACTGGAGCAACATCTTTAAAGTACTCAAAGACAAAAATATCTGTCAACCTAGAATTCTATACCTAGCAAAACTCTTTTGCAAAAATAAAGGCAAAATAAAGTCTTTTTGAGTCATGCAAAAGCTGAAAGAATTTATCACCAGAAGACATGTGCTACAAGAAATGTTAAACGAAGTATTTCAGGCAGAATGAAAAAGATATGAAATAGAAATATAGTTCTATACAAATGAATATAGAATACCAGAAAATGTTGGCAACACGGATAAATATATAAGATTTCATTCCTATATTTAGATCAATTTAAAAGAAAATTTACTATTTAAACAAAACTAATAGCAATCTATCATGGGGTTTATAACATATGTATGAATAAAATGTGTGACACAAATAGTCCAAAGACTAGAAGAGGGAATAGGGAAGTATGATGATTATATTATATAGGAAGCTGTATAATGTTGATTCTAAGTAGACTATAAGTTATAAAGGTGTATTTTTATCCCAGATCAATGTCTTTGAAAGATGAGATAAAGTTCCAAAAAAATGATATATGTAGGAAATAAAATAATATTATAAAAATATTTGATTAACCCAAATTGTAACTTAAAACTCACTTTCTGTGTGACCTTATGCCAAGTTATTTCAACTTCTTTTTAACTTTAGCTTCCACATCTCCCATTAAATGTATTTAATAATATTAAAGAAAGCTGAGTGCCAAAGAATAGATGCTGTTGAACTATGGTGTTGGAGAAGACTCTTGAGGGTCCCTTGGACTGCAAGCAGATCAAACAGTCAATCCTAAAGGAAATCAGTCCTGAATATTCATTGGAAGGACTGATGCTGAAGCTGAAACTCCAATACTTTGGCCACCTGATGCAGAGAACTGACTCACTGGAAAAGACCCTGATGCTGGGAAAAATTGAAGGAAGGAAGAGAAGAGGATGACAGAGGATGAGGTGGTTGAATGGCATCACTGATTCGATGGACATGAGTTTGAGTAAAGTCCGGGAGTTGGTGATGGACAGAGAAGCCTGGCATGCTGCAGTCCATAGGATTGCAAAGAGTTGAACATGACTGAGTGACTGAACTGAATAATATTAAATAGTGATGATAAAACAGGCTATAAGTTCACTGAGGAAAAAACATATCTTAACAATTTTACATTAATTTTTATAGTACCTGTATCAGACATAGTGCTTGACACATATTTTCTAATTTTTTTCTTGTACTCTACTTTTTAAAGTGACATACTGCCTGCTGCTGCTGCTGCTGCTGCTGCTAAGTCGCTTCAGTCGTGTCCAACTCTGTGCGACCCCACAGACGGCAGCCCACCAGGCTCCCCCGTCCCTGGGATTCTCCAGGCAAGAACACTGGAGTGGGTTGCCATTTCCTTCTCCAATGCATCAAAGTGAAAAGTGAAAGTGAAGTCGCTCAGTCGTGTCTGACTATTAGCGACCCCATGGATTGCAGCCTACCAGGCTCCTCCACCCATGGGATTTTCCAGGCAAGAGTACTGGAGTGGGGTGCCATTGCCTTCTCCCGACATACTGCCTAGCATGTAATAAATACTCAATGAATATTTTTAAGTGAATCCACGTCAAAGTATTTTACAAAATGATGAAATGTAGCTAACGTATATTTCAAAATACTTTGAAAATATTTTTCAATATATTTTAAAAGAAAATAAATTATCAATTAAATGTCATATATTTCTACTCATAAGCAGTAAGTAAAGGGAGACATGCATATGGTCATAACAAAAAAATGTCACACTAAGAATATTTAGAAATAATAAAAGTTAATGCTCCATTTTGTCTCGGCACCATTGGCATAAATATCAAAATCTGCCTTACAAATGTCATTTAAGTTATATTTATCCTCCAATGATCTAAAACTGTCACCAGTTAAGCCCTGATGACCTCAAACAATTGTTCTTTCCAAGTCAGGTGGTCTCTGAGGACTCTGGTCAGTAACAAGTAGAAAAAGGAAGAAGTTTAGAGTCTCCACATATCACTCACATATGACTGTATAATTAACAGGTACTCAGGCTCTGGACGGAGAAGGCAATGGCATCCCACTCCAGTACTCTTGCCTGGAAAATCCCATGGGTGGAGGAACCTGGTAGGCTGCAGTCCATGGGGTTGCTAAGAGTCGGGCATGACTGAGCAACTTCACTTTCACTTTTCACTTTCATGCATTGGAAAAGGAAATGGCAACCCACTCCAGTGTTCTTGCCTGGAGAATCCCAGGGACAGGGAAGCCTGGTGGGCTGCTGTCTATGGGGTTGCACAGAGTCGGACACGACTGAAGCGACTTGGCAGCAGCAGCAGCAGGCTCTGGAACTGTTTGGCTAAGAAACACTATTTAAATGTTAAGTTGGAGAAAAAGCAAGAGTAATTCATTGCTTTAGCTCTAAGAAGATGCATCAAGACAGTTTCCAGATCTCAGGGATATTTACAGACCTAAAAAGACTGCCATTCACTCCTTCATAATTAAAAACAGCAATTTTCATCAGTTATGGAGCACAATTCTGTTAGGCCCTGAATCAAGTACTTGACGTATATTATCTAACTCAATGATTACAATTCCATAAACCAAATATTACATACATATTACCACTATATGTATGAGATACTAAAGCTTAGGGACATCTACTGACTTGTCCATATTTACACATTTACGTAGCAGTGACAAATTTGAACAAAATCAGATCTGATTACTAAATCCAGGGTCTGTTAAATTCTCAACCCTACTGCCTTCCTTATATTTATTGTGAAAATAAGGAAATCTGATAACAGTGAAGAGCACTCATTTTAGAAATGTATATAATATTATGTTTTAACATATCTTGACAGTTCATAACCCAATTAATTTCAGTCTGAGACTTGGGGAGGCCTCCAATGATTTACCGGAGAAGGCAATGGCACCCCACTCCAGTACTCTTGCCTGGAAAATCCATGGATGGAGGAGCCTGGTAGGCTGCAGTCCATGGGGTTGCTAAGAGTTGGACACGACTGAGTGACTTCACTTTCACTTTTCTCTTTCATGCATTGGAGAAGGAAATGGCAACCCACTCCAGTATTTTTGCCTGGAGAATCCCAGGGGCAGCGGAGCCTGGTGGGCTGCCGTCCATGGGGTTGCACAGAGTCAGACACGACTGAAGCGACCTAGCTTAGCTTATCTTAGCCAATGATTTACAATGTAAACAGCACATGCTTTTATATACACACACACACATACAGATGAACACATTTTAAAGTCAGTGTAAGGAGTGGAAAGAACACAGGTTTCAAAATTAGCTAACTCTGCTTCAGATTTTTGCCCCACCATTCATAGGCTGTAAGATTTTGATAGAATATTTAACTCTCCTTTCCTGATTTATAAAATTAGGATAACAGAGTCTACCTTGCACAGCTTCTCAAGGTTTAACTTAGCGCTTGTGACAAGTTGGAGAACAGAAATCGGTACATATTTCATATCCTCTTACAAGTATTTAAAATGAAAGACTCTTGTCTACAAATAAATAACCTGCTACTTAGGCATTTTCATTTGAAGTTATGGACAGTATTGTACAACACAGGTCCTGGTTTGGTCTCCATATACCTGAGGGTTTTCTCTGCTTGATCTCTTTTTATAGACTCTGTAACCTACCACCAGATGGCAGAAGATGTGTGATGAATCAGATGTATGAGGGCATCTTGAGTGGGGAGAAGAAGGCAAATAGGATGGCCACTTCCCACAGATGGACACAAGACATTATACAGAAAACTCCTACTGTTCACGAGCAGGGAATGCTTAATGTCTCTCCCAACTTGTATGGGCCATAGTCTTACACTTCCCAGGAGAGCTTTGGTCCAGGTTAGAGTTACAGTGACATAGATCTCAGATTCCAAGCAGCAATACTAAGGTAATGTGGATCTAAATTAAATTGATTCTAATTTGAGTATTATAATGAAGAATGGCAGAAGCCAATGATAACACAGATGATTTAATTCATCAGTTCCTATACATATAAAATGTATCATATGAATGTGCTTATGTATATGTATATGCTTTACAGTCATAAATAAATAGTGTTTTAAAGTGGAATAGAGAAGGAAAAACTCTTCTTCACAGAACAGTTCTTGCTAAAAAATGTAGAAAGGTAACAGAATTAGAAAATCACCAATGGCAAGCCACCATAGTAGTAACTGATTTAGGTAAGGATCAATAATAGATGACAAGACATAGGTGAAAGACTGTTGAAGAAGATATTCACATAGTCTGAAAATAAGACTCTACTGATTAGTTATTAATTTCAAAGACAAAAAGTATGTTTGATTGTGGGAAAATCTAGTGGACTCCACCTTAATTAAATGATCAAATTTAATGTCACCAATTATAGGACAAAATGACCTAATGTGCCTCCCAATTAGATGCAGTGAGAAGAGCACATAATCTTTGTAATATTTCTGGAAAAATGTTTAACCTTCATCATAATAAGACAACCATAAAAATACCAAATAAAAGATGGGTCTGCAAAATAACTAAACTTGAACTCTTCAAAAATGCCCCCCAAATGGCTAGAAACTATCCTAGAAAGACCCTAAAGAAGTATGACAAGTAAATGAAATGCAAGATCCTTGACTAGATTGTGGATTTATAAATTTTGAAAAAAAAGTTAAGCCTATGAAAGACATTAATGGGACAACTGGAAATTTTGAGTATGGACAGTATATCAGCAGATCTCAGTGTTATGTTAATGTTAGATGTCTTGAACATGATTATGTTTGGTTATGAACATTTTTTAGAAGATACAGACTGAAAGAAGTGACATGAATCCTGGAAGACTGCAACTAACTTTCAAATTTCTCAGGGAGAGAAAAGAAAAGTGTGTGTGTATGTATATGTGTGTGTATATATTACATATGTGTGTGTGTTTTATGTACACATATAATTTCATTTAACATCATTGAGACCAGAGGGAGGACCCTAACAATGGCAAAGTCTAAAGTCTAGACCTTTATTCTTTTGAATTGCCTCTCCAGCTGGAGCCAGAGAAATGATGGGGAGGGAGGAGGGAGGAGGGTTCAGGATGGGGAACACGTGTATACCTGTGGCGGATTCATGTCGATATATGGCAAAACCAATACAATATTATAAAGTTAAAAAAATTTTTTAATTAAAAATTTTTTAAAAATAGAAATGACTCTGAGTACAGGTAGAAACCTGGTTGCTCTGAGCTCTGGCAGCACGCTCATTTGTGAGGCCACATGTGGGCTCCACGGGATAGCAGCACGTATCTTTACCTGAATTCGTTCTCCAACTGGAATGAAAGTGGGTCATCACATCCACATCTGAGAAAGGTCAGACTTCAGAGCATCTCTCAGCACCCAAGCTGCTCTATCTTATATCATTGCACTTTACAGGGCTCCACCAAGTCTATTTTGAGATTTCTTTTTAATGTGGAACTGGTATGGTGTCTGTGATCCATTGAAATATATTTGCTAAAAGACAAACTCCAGTCTGATGCTCTCCCACTCCCAATGTTCCCTGTGCTTGACCCTCAACCATGTTAAACTTGGAACATATACAGGAATCTGTTAGATGCTGAAAGAAATAACATGGGCAGGGAATTCATTCCAGCATGGACTTCCCTGATAACAGATTTCCCCTGCCGAGCATGGATTGTCTCTAGGATCTCCTTTTGCCTTATGTACCTGCTCAGCTTTGTGTTATTTAAAAAGCGTATGTGTATTTTATATATATATATATATATATATATCTATATATATATATATATATCTTTCATTACTATGTTAACTTGGATCCAGAAAAAAAAAAATCATGGGGATTTCCTATGTTTCATGGTGAATAATACAAATTGCCTGATCTCTGCCTGTGGTTCTGCAACCTCACCTCTAAAATAGCAACAATAAGAATCTCATTAAATTGCTTGCTTGGAGAATGAAATGTGAACTTCCTGCTAAGTCAGGAACTCCTAGAGAGTAGGGACTTCCTCATTCATCTCTGTGTCACAGCACCAAGGTCTTTAAATACAAGTTTGATGAAATGATGTGCTGCTCGCTCAGTTGTGTCTGACCCTTTGTGACCCCATTGACTGTAGCCAACTAGGCTCCTCTGGAATATTCCAGGCAAGAATATTGGAGTGGGTTGCCATTTCCTGCTCCAGGGGATCTTCCCAACCCAGGGGTCGAACCCACGTTTCTTGGGTCTCCTGTTGGCAGGCAGATTCTTTACCACTACACCACCTGGGAAGCCCAGGTATACCTGAAAGTAAATAGATGCTTCAACAAAGTCAGACTCCTGCTCCTATATAGTGTACAGAAGAATGTTTTGACTAATAGGTTCTAGAGATATATTCTATTATTGTTGATATGGGTAGGTCCATATTCTTATAGCTGTTTATGTTGCTGTCCCTATACTGCATAGAAACAGTTCTTAGATACAAGAAAAACACTGATTTGAGTTTAAAATATATTGCATTGTTGTCTAACTAGATGGTTAGGATGAACGTAGAGGTGAAACTATTTTTCACATATTTCTATATGTTAGATCAGGGATCAGCAAGCTATTTCTGTAAAAGGCTAGGTAATAAATAGCTAGGCTTTGCAAGCCATATGGTCTCTGTCAACTCCTCAGTGCAGTCACTATAATGGGAAAACAGCCAGAGACCATACCTAAATGAATGAGCCTGGCTATGTTTATGGACACTGAATTTCGCATAATTTTCATGTCTCAAAATATGTAAATGTTTGATTTTTGTTTCAAACATATAAAACTTTCTCTGGGCCAAGACCATATAAAATTGGGCATTTTTGTGTCAGTATATTACTTATTAAGGTATTACCTGTGCTAAGATATTACATGAATTTGTCAAGCATTTTTACATTAACCTGAAGTTCAACTTCTGAAAACAGAGTTAAACAGATATGGAATTAAAATTCACATTTTAAAAACAGTAAAGATAATCATAAGTGCATTTTAAAAGGCAAACCTTTTTCAGAAATTTAAAGATTTGTTTTTCATGGTTTTCTAATAATAATAAAAATTTCTAAAACTGTCAATGAACTGTAAAAATTGTTTTCATGACATGTGATTTAAAGTGATTAAATTAGGCATGCCCCAATAGGTCTTAATGGTTTATAGGTAACTCTTAACAGCACATTTATTCATTTACTTTATACAACGTTTCCCCTTATACTAACAACTTTAGAGCTTCTGCACTATATTTTGAAAAATAAAAATGTACTTTTTCCCTTGACATGTAACCACCCCCAATATATGTCAAATTTAGGAAGAACCATACCAACCCACTAATGGAAATACAGAGTATAAAGAACTCTTACAAAGGAAAAGGAACCGTGAGATGATTGTTCACCCCTGTCTTATAGATTTGCCCAGATCTTCAAGGTGCTATACTTTGAACTTGTGTCAGTATTTTTTATAGTAAAGGGTTGGGAGAATGGTACTTACTCATTTAGCAAATATTTACTGAGTTTTTTCTACCTGCCAAAGACTGCTCTGGCCTTCACAAAGCAGCGATCAGCCAGTCAAGCTCTAGTCTCATAGAGCTTATAGTCTAGTGAAGGAAAATAGATAAAGAAGAAAAATGTTAGATAATGATAGGTGCATTGCACAGAATTTTAAAATAAACTAATGTGACAAAGAATAAATACCAGGAAGGCTATTTAAACCAAGTCAGTAAACCCTTTAGAGTAGGTGATACTGAAGTTGGGATTCAATTTATAGGAAGAAACTTCTTGCATCAAGAACAGGGGGAAAGTGAAAAGAAGTGAAAGTTACTCGGTCATGTCCAACTCTTTGCTACCCCATGGACTGTAGCCTGCCAGGCTCCTCTGTCCATGGAATTCTCCAGGCCACAGGGGACCTTCCCAACCCAGGGATCAAATCCAGGTCTCCCACTCTGCAGGCGGATTCTTTACTGTCTGAACCACCAGGGAAGCCCAGAACAAGGGGAAGTACATTCCAAGCAGAGAAAACAATTAATGCAAAAACCTAAGATAAGTTGAGTTGGTCTCTTTGAGAAACAAAGGACATCTATATGGCTAAGCATAGTGAGTAGAAGTCAAGTGAGATGATTCAGACGGGTAGGCATGGGCCACATCAGGCAGGGTTTGATAAAATACAGTAGGAACTCTGGATTTCAGGTGTGACACAGCAAGAATGTAAGGAGGGAACCAGCTGAAGATGGTGGCACAGTAACCCAGGCCAGAGACGATGGTAGTTCTGACCAGCATAGTAACAACAGAGCTGGAAAGAGATGGAGACGGAAAATGGCAGGAAAAAGACAACAGGTAGGTATTTAACTCTTGCTAAAGGATTAAAGGTGGGAGGAAAGGAAAAGAAGAATTGAGGATGACTCCTCAAGTTTTGGTTTTGACAACTGAATGGGTAAGGATGCCATTTGCTCCAAAAGCAAGACTGAGGGGAAGTAGGTTTTGGGTGGGGGCAGATCAAGAGTTCTATTTTGGTCATATGAAGTTTGAGATACTGTATTAGTTTCTTAGTGCTGTTACAACAAATAACCACAAACTGAGGGCTTAACACAACAGAAATATGTTCTCTCACAGTTGTGAATGCCAGAAGTTTGAAATCAAACTGTGGACACAGTAACAAATCCTAATGGATTCATTCCAATCCTACTTCGATTGAAAGCTGAAAAGAGCTCTTTGATTAACAGAAACAATAACATAATGATTAACAGCAGACATGTTCTGCAGATAGATGGTCTAGGTTTAATTCCTGATGCTGCCACTTCCTAGCTATGAGACTAGACAAATCTGCATGCCCTCCTTTATCCATCTGTAAAGCGGGACGTGCTGCAGTCCATGGGGTCACAAAGAGGTGGGCACAACTGAGTGACTGAACAAAAACAATTTGGAGTTTGGTGAAACTCCACAGGCTAACGGCTCAGGCCTCTACAGTACAGCTCTCACTTCAAACAATAACCATCAAGTGCAAGGCTTCCCAGGCCAGCTACACTTTTGATCAGTTGGCTACAAATTTGGGAGTTCCCATTGCTAGGTTTAATAATCTGCTAACACAACCTACAGAACTCAGGGAAGGGATACACTCTTCCAGTTGTACTGTAGCAAAAGAATACAACTCACAACCAGTGGAAAGCAGAAATGAGCAGGAAAGGGGACCCCTTCCAGGGCCCAAGACTGGGCTCTTGTATAACACTTGGAAGTGAACTGTCTGAGGAGACACATGAGTTGACAAAGCAAGAGCTTTTACTGGGAAAGGGTGCCCAGGCAGAGAGCAGGAGGGTGAGGGAACCAGGAGAACTGTTCTGTCACATGCCTCACAATCTTGGATTTTACAGAGATGAGATCAGTTTTTGGGTTGCCTTTGGCCAGTCGTTCTGACTCAGAGTCCTTCCTGATGGAGCATACATTGCTCAGCCAAGATGGATACCAGTGAGAAGGATTCTGGGAGAAGGTAGGACACGTGGCATCTCCTTCTAACCTTTTGTGAACTCTTCCAGTTGGCGGTGGCTTGTTAGTTCCGTGTTCCTGACCAAGACCTCCTGTCATAAAGTAACTCAGGCAAATGGTTACTATAGTGCCTGACCAGAGTGGGCAGTTTCAGTCAGTATGTTTCTCCTAACAGAAATACAGAGGGCATGGTCTGGGAGGGTTCCAAATGCAAAGTTTCCCTCTTGAATCAAGACACATCCCTGGACTCACTCAATCTTCAGTGTTCAGAGTTTTCACTAGAGTTTCATTACATAGGCTTGATTGATTGAATCACTGACCACATAATGGAACTCAACTCCAGGCCCCCTGCCCTGCCCAGGAGTTTGAGCTTATATTGCTTGGCTCAAAGACCTAACCCTCTAATCACATGGTTGGTCTTCCCAGCATAGTCAGCCCCCATCCTGAAACTATCTAAGGATCCATTGAGCTTATCTATGGAAAAGCTCTATACAGTCAGCAAAAACAAGACTGGGAACTGACTGAGGCTCAGATCATGAACTCCTTATTGCAAAATACAGACTTAAATTGAAGAAAGTAGGGAAAACCACTAGACCATTCAGGCATGACCTAAATCAAATCCCTTACAGGGGAAGTGACAAATAGATTCAAGGGATTAAATCTGATAGACAGAGTGCCTGAAGAAGTATGGACAGAGGTTCATAACACTGTACAGGAGGCAGTGATCAAAACCATCCCCAAGAAAAAGAAATGCAAAAAGGCAAAATGGGTCTGAGGAGGGCTTACAAATAGCTGAGAAAAGAAGAGAAGTGAAAGACAAAGGAGAAACGGAAAGACATACCCATCTGAATGCAGAGTTCCAAAGAATAGCAAGGAGAGATAAGAAAGCCTTCCTCAGCGATCAATGCAAAGAAATACAGTAAAACAATACAAGGGAAGACTAGAGATCTCTTCAAGAAAATTAGAAATACCAAGGGAACATTTCATGCAAAGACGGGCACAATAAAGGATAGAAATGGTATGGACCTAACAGAAGCAGAAGATATTAAGAGGTGGCAAGAATACACAGAAGAACTATACAAAAAAGATTTTAATGACCCAGATAACCACAATGGTATGATCACTCACCTACAGCCAGACATCTTGGAGTGTGAAGTCAAGTGGGCCTTAGGAAGCATCACTATGAACAAAGCTAGTGGAGGTGATGGAACTCCAGTTGAGCTATTTCAAATCCTAAGAGATGATGCTGTGAAAGGGCTGCACTCAATATGGCAACAAATTTGGAAAACTCAGCAGTGGCTCAAGGACTGGAAAAGGTCAGTTTTCATTCCAATCCCGAAGAAGGAAAGTGCTAAAGAATGATCAAACTACCGCACAACTGTATTCATTTCATATGATAGCAAAGTAATGCTCAAAATTCTTCAAGTTAGGCTTCAGCAATACGTGAACTGAGAACTTCCAGATGTTCCATCTGGATTTAGAAAAGGCAGAGGAATCAGATATTAAATTGCCATCATCTATTGAATCATAGAAAAAGCAAGAGAATTCCAGGAAAAAAATCTACTTCAGCTTCATTGACTATGCTAAAGCCATTGACTGTGTGTATCACAACAAGCTGTGCAAAATTCTTTAAGAGATGGGAATACCAAACCACCTTACATGCCTCCTACAAAACCTGACAAGAAGCAATAGCTAGAACTGGACATGGAACAACAAACTGGTTCAAAATTGGGAATGGAATACATCAAGGCTGTATATTGTCACTCTGCTTATTTAATTATATGTAGAGAACATCATGCAAAACACCGGACTGGTGAAGCACAGGCTGGATTCAAGATTTTTGGGAGAAATATCAATAACCTCACAAATGCAGATGACAGCACTCTTATGGCAGAAAGTGAAGAGGAACTAAAGAGCCTCTGATGAATGTGAAAGAGGAGAGTGAAAAAGCTGGCTTAAGATTCAACATTCAAAAAACGAAGATCATGGCATCTGGTCCTATCACTTCATGGCAAATAGACTGGGAAACAGTAAGAGACTTCATTTCCTAGGGCTCCAAAATCACTGCAGATTGTGACTGAAACCATGAAATTAAAAGACACCTGCTCCTTGAAAGAAAAGCTATGACAAACCTAAACAGTGTATTAAAAAGCAGAAACATTAATTTACCAAATTAATAATCAAAGCTATGGTTTTTTAAGTAGTCGTGTATGGATGTGAGAGTTGGACCATAAGGAAGGCTGAGCGCCAAAGAATTGATGCTTTTGAACTGTATGTCTTGGAGAAGTTTGGACTACAAGGAGATCAAACCAGTCAATGCTAAAGGAAATCATCCCTGAATATTCATTGGAAGGACTGAAGCTTAAGCTTCAATATTTTTGTCACCTGATGCAAAGAAAAAATCATTAGAAAAGACCCTGATGCTGGGAAAGATTGAAGGCAGGAGGAGAAGGGGGCGACAGAGGACGAGATGGTTTTAAGATGAGATGGCATCACTGACTCAACGGACACTGAGTTTGAGCAAGCTCAGGGAGATGGTAAAGACAGGAAACCCTGGCATGCTGCATTCCATGGAGTCACAAAAGAGTCGGACATGACTGAGTGACTGAACAATGACAAAATCTACCTCAAAGTGTTTTGTCTTTTTTTTTTTAAGAATTAAAAGAGCTAATAAAGGTAAAGTACTCAAAACACTGCCTGGCACTATAGAAGTGTTAGCACTATTTTTCATTCAATATGAAATATTTTTACATATATTCAATAAGTACTATTAAATCTCATACTCCTGTTATATTTTCCCTCCCAAAGAGAGATAATAGAAGTTGACATTTCCAAACGTAATTGTCTCCACAGGAAATTCTTGCAAAGGCTGAGCTACATGCATTTTTCATCTCTTTTCAAGATCTGGTGACAAATTTTTAATATCACCATTGTGTCCCAAATGGTTCTCATACAAAGCTTAAAAAATGCTGAGTGACTGGGAATATTACTAGCAATCAACACTTCTAATTAGAACTTCCAGCTACATTTTAACATAACCAATTTATATTTTCCATTTTTAATTTTTTGTTTCAATAAATATATATTTAGTGCCAAATACTAATCTAGATGCTGAGTCTATAGTAGTGGGCTCTACTGGGAAATTCAAATAACCACATTTTAAAAAATATATATATATATATATATATTATATATATATATATTATATATATTATATTATATATATATATTATATATATATAATATATCTTAAAAATATCATAATAATATATATTTAATATATACAATAACATTTCCATGATGAAAAATAAAGTTGAGTTAGGGGTGGAGTGTGACAAAATGTTCTATGTTTTATTAGACGGTCAGAGTTTTCTCTGAGGAGGTAATCCTTAAGGAGAATCTGGAATAAAGTGACTCATGTGTGTCTCCTGGCCTGTTTTCTGCTCTGTTTGTGTACCCACAGTTCTGTCCCCCTGGTTTCTATACATAAGTTTTTCTTCTTCACCTTGTACCTAGACCATGTCAACCTGTTTATAGCTGCCCATTTATTCCATGTGCCAAGGTCAGTTTGAAATTCAGTAGTGTTCTACACCTAGTCATTTTGAGTCAGCATCAAATTTAATAAAACTGTAATGCCTATATTGATGTTTAAGGGTTTAAGTAGAGAGAGTGCTTAAGAGGGTGATTTTGTGGAAAGGACACAGGGGCCAACTTCGGCGAGGCAGCTGAGTAATCTTTCCCTTGAGAAAGCAGCAGAGTTATTTTTTATTTCTTTTTTATATTCTGCAACTTCAGACTTCAGTTAATATTAAATTACTTATCAGAGAGAATTTGGAATATGGTTTCCTTTATATTCCATTTGACTTAACATCATTTCTCTGTGGTGAAGTCTCTTTGCTATAAAAGCTCTTTTTATAGATAATTGAGCCTGAGAGTGAAATCTAGGCATCTGAAGGAAATATAGCTGATTCTCTTTCCAAGGGAAAATAATCCTGGCCTCCTTCCTGGAACCAGCAAAGTATGAGGCAAATGACAGTCCTTGATTTCGATCAAAGATCCAAGACTATTCCCTGACAGTTGGGGGCAGATCACCCAGTGAAAGCCTGCTTCATTTACTCCACTGTCTCTTCAAGGCATACAGCACTCAGATAATAAATGATAGCCCACTGAAGCCATTAACAAGAAGAAAATGCATTGATAACTTATCTTCTCTTCACAAAAATCCAGCACAAATATTCATCAAACCCTAACTGTGAAAGGATACATGGATCAAAGGAAGAAAGAAAGAAGGGAGTGGGGGCAGGGGAGGGAGGGAAGAAGGAGAAGTGAGAGAAAGCAGAAAAAAAAAAGAATGAAATGAGTCATCGGTAAAAAGATTTCCTTATTTACTCTCAGAAAATAGCACTAGAAGCAAATGAACTCCTTAGTTAAAATCACGGAAGGGGTTATGCTCTGCTTTATTACTGGCTAGCAGGGTTGTACATTACAGACCATTACAAACTGAATAATATGAACAAAGCCATATATATACACAATCAAACCGCCTACTGAGGCATGGAACCACAGAGCAGAAGCAATCATTGTGGAAAGCAGCACAGTGACAATACAACTTTAAATCCATTTGATAGGCAAACTGTATCAGTTGAAATTTCTCAGGATGAATGAGTCTGAAATTCGTTATCTGTGGAGCAGCCTATCCCATGATGCCATTTTATTTATTCAGATGGAGACTGGAGACTATGGGTAAACATTACAGCTCCAGTCTCAACATGTTTTGTAGATAAATCCTGTACTGTATTTGTTCTCTTATGCCTTTGCATAAGGTTCTTTTCCACTATAGAAGAAAAGAGTAGGGAGTGAGGGGAACAGTGAAAGGAATATCTGTAAAAGACACCATGCACAGAATTGTGAAATAGAAAAAAGCTGTGTTTGCCACGCAGGCCATAACAACAGTGGATGGCATTCTGTCATTTAACATTTCCACTTTAACATTTTAAATAGCTGGGAAGTGCTCTAACCTCTTCAAACAGTCTGTCAGACAGTAAGATTCATTATGTCTACAGGCACCATTTAGCCAGGACGTGCAGCAAGGTAACTTCACAAAGTGTAGGTCATAAAATACGTATTTGTTTTATGGTTGAATTTTCACATTTTCCCTTTTCTCCATTGGGAACCCTAGTTAGTTTCAGCTGAATGAAGTGGAGTGTCTAAAACGAAACTAAGGAACAAAATGTTTCTGTGAAAGTACAATAAAAATAATTCTTGAAGGAATTGCGGTTGGAGAAGGTTGGAAATGTCTTCTATGGAGAGGATGAGAACTGGAATACAAGATTTACAGTCAATGTAAAAATTTCCTAACAACTCTTCTGTGAGGTCTGCAGATACCTTTTTTCATTTACTGAAAGACCCAGATGGATTCTCACTAAACAAATGACTCTGTCTTGATAAATGTCCGAACTCTTCTGCTAAAGTTTGAACCCTCCACCTTATTTGTCCATCTCTTTATTTATGCATGAAACATTTTGCTGTTTTAGGTAGGAAAGAGAATACAATGATTATAAATGTTTATTTTTTCCCCCAAGAAGAAGTTGTTCTTGGTAAGTTCACTGATTTGGGGGTAAAATATTCTATTGGGAATTTCTTGGAGTGAACAGCCTATTTATCTGTTGAATATCTCAACTGCACTTAGTGTCATGGGAGGACTGGAGTCAGGTATCGGATATTGGCATGGGATCTGGAATACATTGCAACCTCCACTTGGTTTTTGTTTGGGCTTTTCCCCTTCTATAAAAGGAGAGATTTAGATTATAATCTGAGTCCCATTTCAATGTTTCCTGATTTGAGTCTTTATTAAGAACCTTACAATGGCACATAATTCTTTTAAAGAGTTCTCAGCTAATACGAACTACTCTTTATCAAGCATGTACATTATTATCACTTTTAATCCCCACAGCAACCCTACAAGGTTGTTACTATTATTTTAACATTTAAATTATTTTTTAAGTAAGGAAATAAGCAGGCTTAAAGAGATTAAATGAAATTTTCTTAACTACAAAGCCATATTACTACCCTTAGAGAAAGTGATCATCAATCCCAGGGTCTCATTTCACATTTGCATGTGTGCTAGGTCGCTTCATTTGTGTCTGACTCATTGTGACCCTATGGACTGTCGCCCACCAGGCTCCTCTTCTATGGGATTCTCCAGGCAAGAATACTGGAGGGGGTTGCCATTTCCTCCTCCAGGGATCTTCCCAACCCAGGAATAGAACTCACGTCTCATGTCTACCTGAGCTGGCAGGCAGGTTCTTTGCCACCAGTGCCACCTGGGAAGCCCTTCACATTTGCAACTTGTAGCTAAACAAGGTCAAGTAACTTGCCCAAGGTCACAGAGACAAGACGTATCAGAATCAGAACCTGAATCCAGTTTCATCTTCCTCCAAGTCGGTGTATATTACCTTACACCACACTGCCTATTTCCTGAAGCTGCAAAACAGCAAGAGGTTAGTATGCCCTATGATTTAATAAAATTATCAGTTTAATCAACATAGATTCATATAACAAAAGAGATCCTAACTGAAGTCCAGTGTAGACGAATTTTCCAAAAGCAAGAGAAAATCAGAGACTAGATGAGGACTAAAGATTAAATTGAATGGACTTTAATGCCATCTGCTTCTCTTTTCATCAATTTGCAACCAAATGATATCTAAACTCCCATTACTTCTTGCTTCTGGGAATAATCTAGATCCAAAAATATCCTGAGTCCAAGACCCGTGGAGAGACTCCCTAGTTTGCACTGACCTTACCAAAAAGCTTGACTATACAGAGGTAATTTAAATGGACCACCTCAGTTTCCTGCAGAAGTCTCATCATTTGTTGCCAAGAGCATCTTTTGTAATGGTGAACAGCCTGATGCTTAAAACTTTAGTCAATTTGAGGCATCATAAAAAAAGCAGCAGCTTCTCTGCACGGAGGGAATATGTACATATATTTTTGTCCCATCAAAGATGACTTGAAAAGTCCTCCTCCAATTTTCTTTGAGAAAAAAAATAGCCTTTAAGCCAAGATTAAGCTGGAAAAAACTCCCGATAAAAGGGAATATTTTTCAAAAACTTGCAAGTAACTGCAAAGCCAGTTAACACAGAAAACCTTGTCACCTTAAGTATGCCATTTGTTATCACACATGCCGGAATACATCTATTCATCTTCTTTTAATTGCTTAGCTGCGCTCGAAATACAAAGCAGCTCACTGATGCAGAGACTGTGAAAGAATATTTTGTCATGGAAACTTTGAAAAACCCTTTCAAAGCAGGAGCCCTTCTCTGGTGAAATGAAAACTTCTAGCTGTTTGTTGGGCATTGTATTCAGCTGATAAGTGTCTGGAATAAGAGGCCTTCTCTCTGAGTGGCTTTTGCATATATCATCTTGTGCTCACAGATGGCTGAGAAAATTCCTACCATTTTCCAAGTCGAGTTTGGGAGAGCAGTAATTTGTTTCATTCTTATTTTCTTGAATAATGACAAATGAGATTACCCCTGAGCTGGCAAACACCTGGTTACTCCTGTGAGTATATCTGAGACCAGTCTTGGGACATTTTTTAGCCCATCCTACCTCCGAAGAATTTAATAAATTCTTCTGAATGTAAATACCAAACATGAATATACATATTTTAATATACATATTAAAATATACATATTTTAATTTTTTAGTTAAACACTTATTATATGATTTATGAACCACGTGTTTTAACCATGTTATTTTACTGAATCATTACAGTAGCTGTATCACATCTATTTATAGATATTCCAGTCAATAATGACGAAACTGGCAGCTTAGTTTTTAGTGAGTAACAAAACAGCAAATCAAACCCAGCCCTTCAAACCCAGGATCTTTCCAGCACCTGCCCTGATGGAGCTTTCTCTTTGTCTAACACAGCTCCTGCACCTACTGTATAATGGCAAGCTTGAGAGTAGTTTGGTTTTTTTGTGTGTGCGTGTTTTGTTTTTTTTTTTGTAAACTCTTTCCATTCATCAACGTTCCACCAAAAATTATGCGAAAGTTATAACCTAAACTTTCCAAGAGGGACTGCTGACCCCTGGGGGTTCTAGGTTATTCCAAAGGGCTCAGAAATCTTAAGGAACTCAATTTCCCTATCGGATTCTCAGTTTCCACATGTAGTATGTTCATTTCTAAAATTGATCTGCAGGAGAATACATCTGCAGTTTCATCTCCTGAGTGTTCTTTTCAGAGTTGTTCTTTTCCCATTTTACAGAGGCTCGTCTCCTTATGGTGTATTGTCTCACAGAAAAATCTGAAGTGCTGCTCTCTAAGAAGTATTTGCTCATTGAGACACCCCAAGTTCCCCTTCCCATGAGACACACACAGGGACAAAATTCTCCTCATGAAGAAATAAGCTTTCAGTATTTTTTATGCTTTGTAATAGTAATTACCAAAAATGTAATGTTTATTTTGGGTTTATAAATTATTAGTTAATAAAAATGTTTTAACTCAATAGAGGAAAACAGTTTAACTCAAACTTTACATTGTGCCATTTGTAAGAGACATGGATGGACCCAGAGACTGTCACACAGAGTGAAGCAAGTCAGAAAAAGAAAAACGTATATTGGATATTAATATTTATATACATATATGGAATCTAGAAAAATGGTACAGATGAACCTATTTCCAGGGAAGGAATAGAGGCACAGGTGTGGAGAGCGGACATGTGGATACAGGAGGGTAAGGGGAGTGTGGGACAAAGCGGGAGATCAGGACTGACATACGTACCCTGCCATGTGTAACATAGATGGTTCGTGGGAACCTGTTGTGGAGCACAGGGAATTTGCTCTGTGGGAACTAGATGCTCTGTGGGAGCTAGATGAGTGGGATGAGGTAGTGGAAAGGAGGCTCAAGAGAGAGGGAAATATATTTATGCATAGAGCCAATTCACTTCGTTATACAGCAGAAATAACACAACACTATAAAGCAACTATACCCTAATTTAAAAAAGAAAAAATGCAAGACTCTTCCAGCAGTGAAAAAAAAACTTTACAAAATGATGAAAAAGGTTAATTCCAATTTATAAGCATATTTTTGTAGCAAAGAAATATGATAAAGTCATCAATAAAAATTGTCAAAATATGTGTATTTCATTAGGATAAAATTCTGTGGGGGAAGTAAGATAAAAGAACCACCTAAGATGACTGACTCAAATGGTTTGTTCTAGTCATTTTTAATGGGTGGTGGCAGAAATCACTATGGTATTCATTACCACTGGATATGCTTAAAAATGATAAATTTAACAGCTTAATTTTTAAAAGAACATAGTTTTAAGGCCAGTTCAGGTTCTCACCAAAACACGATATTGATCTGCTGTTCTTGACAGAGAATGAGGACAGGAACCAGGACACATGAGAAGTACCAAAGGCCAGGATTCAGACTGTAATGTCAGTTTGTTGACATAATTCCCTCTTCTCTAATCTTATTACATTCATTTCATGAAAAATGCTTTCATATAATACTATTTTCTGTTCTTGTTAATATCTTTGCCATATGGGAAGATATCAGCATTTTAATGATTTATTTAAACATTTTCAGAAATAATCTCTCTCCCTCTATTGACACTTCTACCTCACCTCTCTACCTCGAGTTACAAGAACTGAGGACAGGAACTGTCAGCAAATCAAGTTACAGATTGTTGGAAAGGTTACTGTTCTGGGAACCGCTATTATCTTTCTGACAAAAATTATAACAAGCATGGGAAAAGGTGCAACCAGAATTCATTAATAACCTACCGCTCAGAATCAGAGGATACCATAGTGCAAATTTTAGAAACAACAGAAGTGGTTGATATTCAAGGAAATGTCATAATTCATGTTCAGAATTGATTTTCCTGGCCTTTTTGCTGAGATTGTCAATAAATGAAATGGCTATTTAATCCAGCAATGGCTGGAGTAATGTAATGCATGACAAGTAAGAAATTAAAAGATGCTTTATCATCCACTACCATTACAACTGCTTTCCTGAGTGCTCAACATAAGGCAACTCATCATACTTTAGAATTCAGTTCAGTAAAACTGTCTCCCAGACCTGGAAGATTTTTCAGGTGGCATCTTCTTACCTGTGTATTTTTCCCAAGGTGTAGAAACACACACACACACACACACTCACATTGTATTGCAATGAGATGACATGATACTCGTGTGTAACATTTCACTTTCTATCGTGTGTCCATAAATTTAGAATTTATGGGAAAATATTAGGTAAGAAAATGGTTTTAAATACAAAAATCAGCATTTATTATAAAATATGAATTCATATTCTATAACTACAAAAATAATTTTTGCCTACATCTATTGAATGCTATTCACCATGCATTGTTCATGCCTTACATAAAATATTATTTAGGCACATGACAACCCTGTGATCTACATACTTCTATAACTTCCATTTTAAGCATAGGGAACTCAGGATTTAAAGGATTAATTAAATTACTCAAGGTCTTTTGGCAAACAAAGCACAGAGACCTAACCCAAACCCCAGGACTGAAAGCCCTGGATTTAAACCTGCTCTGTTCAAGGTGGTAGCCATGACACTTGAAATGTGGCCAGTTGAAACTGAAACAAGATGTGTGAATAAAGTATACATAAGATCTGAAAGACAGAATGCAAAAAGAATGTAAATTATCTCAAGAGCAATTTTTAAACCCATCATAGGTTGGAAATAATATTCTAGATACATTGGATTAACTTCAAAATTTTGTGAGGCTTATTGCTAAACTCTCTTTTTGTGCTTAAATGTAGCCACTAAAATTGTTTAATTATATGTGTGATTCACAATATATTTCAATATATTTCTGTTGGACATCATTGATCTTAACCTTTGAGTATAATACTATATCTGAATGTATTTGTATGTATATGTAGTACAGAGTTTTTATTTTATTGAAGTACAGTTGATTTATAATGTTGGGTTAATTTCTGCTGTATGGCAAAGTGATTTATATATATATATAGTCTTTTTCATATTTTCCCCATTATGCTTTATTATAGGATATTAAATATAGTTGTCTCTCCTATACAGTAGGACCTTGTTGTTTTTCCACTCAACATATAATAGCTTGCATCTGCTAATCCCAGACTCCCAGTTCATCCCTCCCCACCTCCCACACTCTTGGCAACCACAAGTCTGTTCTCTATATCTGTGAATAAATAAGCTCATTTGTGTCATATTTTAGATTCCACATATAAGTGATATCATATGGCACCTGTCTTTCTTTTTCTGACTTACTTCACTTCGTATGACAATCTCTAGGTCCATCCATGTTGAGTTTCGTTCTTTTTATGGCTGAGTAGTACTCCATTGTGTGTGTGTGAGTGAGTGTATATATATATATATTTCACACTGTCTTTATTCATTCATCTGTCAATGGATTTTTAGGTTGTTTCTGCGTCTTGGCTATGGTGGTAAATGGTGCTGCAATGAACATAGAGGTGCCTGTATCTCTTAGAATTACAGTTTTGTTTTTTCTTTTCTGAATATATGTCCAAAAATGGGATTGCTAGATCGTATGGCAACTCTGTATTTTAGTTTTATGAAGAACGTCCATACTGTTTTCCACAGTGGCTGCCCCAATTTGCATTCACACCAACAATGTAGGAGGGTTCCCTTTTCTCCACACCCCCTCCAGTATCTGTTATTTGTAGACATTTTAGTGATGGCCATTTTGACCAAGGTGAGGTGGTACCTCATTGTATTCACGGTTTGCATTTCTCTAAAAATTAGAGATGTGAAAGTGAAAGTCATTCAGTCGTGTCTAATTCTTGGTGACCCGATGGACCATACAGTCCATGGCGTTCTCGAGGCCAGAATACTGGAGTGAGTAGCCTAGCCCTCTCCAGGGAATCTTCCCCACCCATGGATCGAACCCAGGTCTTCCACATTGCACGCGGATTCTTTACCGAGCCACAAGGGAAGCCCAAGAATACTGGAGTGAGTAGCCTATCCCTTCTCCAGGGGATCTTCCCCACCCAGGAAATGAACCGGGGTCTCCTGCATCACAGGCAGATTCTTTACCAACTGAGATTTCTTTTTGTGTGCCTGTTAGCCACCTGCATGTCTTCTTTAAAGAAGCATTTATTTATGTTTTCTGCACTTTTCTATTGGGGTGTCAGGTTTTTTTGCTCTTGTTATTGAGTTGTATGAGCTGTTCGTATATTTTGGAAATTAAGCCCTTTTCAGTCACATCATTTGCAAATATTTTCTCCCAGTCCATTTGTTGTCTTTTTTTTTGGTTTATGGTTTCCTTTGTGGTACAAATGCTTCTAACTTTGACTAGGTCCCATTTGTTTATTTTTGCTTTTACTTCTATTGCCTTGGGAGACTATGTATGTACATATTTCTTTGGTCCTAGAAGAATATTAAAGTATAAAAAGATTAAAAACATTAGTCTGTATTAGTAGGCTTGGGCTGCCAAAACAAAATACTATAGACTGGTTAGTTGTTTAAACAACTGAAATTTATTTTCTCACAGTTCTAGTGGCTAGAAGTCCAAGGTCAAGGTGCCTGCAGGGTTGTTTTCTAACAAGAGCTCTCTTCCTGTCTCGCTAATGGCCTCTCACTGTGTCCCCCATAGGGCTTTATTACCTCTATTGTGCCCCTAAAGACCCCAAAACTAAATACTATCACACTGGAGTTAGGGTTTCAACATATGAAATTGAGGGGTGGGATTTACAAATACTCAACTCATAATAAGTGGTTATTGCTGGATATTAAATTCTAGTGAATTTTACTTTCCTGATAATTTTATGCAATGTATTCATTTTTTAACCAAAAAGCACACACATATTTCCATTTTTCAAAACAAAATTTTATAATACTATTGTGACTGGAAGCAATAAGCTCATTCTTCTAGATTTTCTTCCTCACACTTTAATTTTATGGTACAAATTTTAAAGCTGGTCAGTATTAGGCATTTGTTTGTATCTTCTGAGTGGCGAGTCGTTCCTGACATATAGGAGACTTGGGCAAGGACCAGAACACCCAAAATAGTAGCTAAGCACCCAAAGGTTCTCACTGCCCCCTAGGAGACTCCGAGCCCCTTAAGTGATTCTGGTGGCTCTGGAAGCATGAAGAAACAAGAGAGATGGCTAAAGAGCTCAGCATACTGAGGATCCCAGGCAGAATGCTCAAAGCCAATGCATGGGCAGATATGAGAACTAACCTTGCTTATCTTTCATGGATTTGAAATATTATCTCTTTGTATACAAACAAGGGGGTATTAAAAACACACAAAAGGATACACCTGTGTGTACAACATAATAATAATTATTATTTATATGAAACCTGATGAAATTTTCAGGCTCATTTAACCAGTTGTCAAGTGACCAGAAAAGCAGCCAGGAGCTATAGACCGAGACATTTAAGGAAAATGGACTGCTAAATGGGAGAGACAGATTAGTTATAAGCATTTGAGTCTCAACAGATTTCACACCACCCTCCCTACTCCCCTTCCAAAAGCCATATCTGCTAGCTATTGAATAATGAAGTTTAAATTTTCTTGGACTATTATCATAGCTGCAGAAGTAATCTTTTAACATAGTGCTTGCTCATTCAGCTCCTATTATAATTTCCAGTGAAATAAAATATCACCAAGTCATTCAAATTCATAGACCAAAGATATATCTGTAGTGACAAAGTATAGGATAAAATTCATTATCCTGATAAATTGATGAACGTGGACAGTCGCTCTGAATAATTTGAGCTAAAGGAACTTTACTCTCAATGGTCGGATATTTTTGGCCTGATTTATCCACATAATTGCCTCAGCTCTCCATTTCATTTTGCCCACGTCAATACAACGAAGTCTCCGTGCTTGATTTTGAAAGCTTCACTATTTCATGTCACGTTAGCAAGAGAGACGCACACAGCAAATTCTGGATGGATTCTGTGACAAATGACTTCTGTGGTCTGCACGTGTCTCTTCAATGACAGCTGCTGAGAAGAAACATCACCTCCCAGCTGCACAACTTGATCCTTCTTTCCCGTGTGAATTAGGAGGAATTGAATGTTTGGCTTTAAAGTGGCACTTCACACTCCTCTCATTGAATATCACAACTGTGCCCGGACGAAAGGAAACAAAAACCCCATCATCGGCAACTGATGGAAGAAAAAATAGCTCTCTCATTTCAGAGATAATAAGCAGGATGTTCCCCTGCAGCCTTTCTTCTTAATTCTCCTTATTGTGTTTTATTAAATGATGCAGTTTGAAATTAAGGCTCTGGAAACCTTCATGCACACTCTGCATAAACAAGCAAAACAGAAACACAGTTCAAAGAGCAAGTAGAAGCCCCTCCCAAAAGCCATCTGCTTTCTCTTTGTTACGAAACTTCAATTCATCAGCAAAACTCAAAAGAAAATATTTAGAGCAGAAGTGTAAGCCTGGACTCTGAAGCTGCTTTGAGGCAGCATTAATGGAACGCTGGGAAACTTGGTTAGATTATGTTAAGTACTAACCAATCTAGAACTAGTCAATTAACCTGCCTCATTTACTCATTCAGCATTGTGTTCACTTATTCATTCATTCAAGAATATCTTTTTAAGACCCTTAATGTGCCAAGAACTGTGGCAGGTGACTCTGTTTCCACATCATTTGATGAACATAATAAATATACCAGCTATGCCATGCCTTGGTGACTTAGCGGTAAAGAATCTGCCTGCAATGCAGGAAATGCAGGTTCCAACCCTGGGTTCGGGAAGATCCCCTGAGGAAGGAAATGGCAACCCACTCTAGTATCCTTGCCAGGAAAACGCCATGGACAGAGGAGCCTGGTGGGCTATGGTCCATGGGGTCGCAAAGAGTGGGACGTGACTAAAGCAGTTAAACACACATGCCATGCCTACCTCTCAAGGCTGCTGAAAGCACTGCTATAAACTATAAAACAAATAAAAGCATCTGTGTTTGTTTTCACCAATAAGCCACCAAAAGAAAATGCAACAGTTATTTAGTTATCAATGCAAAAAATTTAAATATGATTATAACTTAGAGAAGATTTCACTTTATATGTCCACTAGCACAAATGTCCTGCTAATTTTCATTCTGGTAAGTGTAATAAAATACTTTCCTCTCCCTATTCTTATCCACTGCTCTCTCAAGAGAGAGAAACCTCAGGCACTATAAGCTTTCTTAATTACATTAAGTAAACATACAAAAAGTATACCTAGCAATAATCCTGACGTATAATCGAACTTTGCTAAACAGAATGTCACTCTGAACTTCCTTTTTTATTATCCCCACAATTTATACCCTTCTGATCTGATGGCAGCTTATAACCACAGTAAAATAAGACAGGACCCTAGAGACTTTGCATGAAGAAGAAAGAAGACTTCATTCTGTTCAAAAACTAGGTTGGGATGAAAATATCTGTTTTCACAGCATATTCTAGCCTATCATAACTAAATCAGAAATTGTACCAGTGATAAGAGGCCCTAATAAAGAAACCTAAAATGTGCAGCAATGGCTTAGCAATTAGACAGAAAGCAGTGAGGTATCCAAAGTTAGATCCATTTTATGTAGTGGGGGAAAGCATTTGATAAAATTATTTCCTGTGATAATTTGGGAAGCAGACCATATGCTTCCGAGCACATGGTTTAGGGGAAGAACATTGAAAGCAAATTTTGGCTATATTTGACAAACATTACAAGGATAAAATAAGCTCAAAGAGAAATGAAAGGAATGGAAACAGTTCAGAAATTTAGGGACTTGCAAATCAAAAAAGTGACTACTTCTAGAGCTCGAACGTTAAAAGGAGGGATCTCCAAAGACTCTGCAAGAAAATCACAGTGAATCTTTCCTGCTAGGTGAAATGACTCGGGACAAGGATCGGATTAGGTGTGTGATTTTCTCACCTATTATTCAGACATCTTCAAGGTAGCCACTATAAAGTTGACAGACAAATGCATGGGAGTGTGAAGCAATGAAACAAAAGCAGACTGTAGAACTCTGTCTAGAAAAGAGCTTCTGGTGCGATTACTGGCACATGGAGCTTGTTGGAAGCAAATACATCAGAAGCCTACTCTCTGTGAGGGAACTGTGTTGCCAAATAAACCATGAGTCTGCATTTAAAAAACTACTGACATTTTGAGATTTGCAACTCTTGGGTCCCCAGTGCTCCATGAGAAAGAAGGTTGCTGAAAAAAAAAACTGTGCAGCTCCCAAGGAGTCCATGTTTCCCTCTACCCACTTCAGAGGTGCTAAAGAGAATAATGGAAAAGAAGGAACATCTCAGAGGGAAGAGCTTGCAGCTGTGGAGTACAACTGGAGTACAATTGCTCTCAAGGCTCAGCACTAAGGCCTCATCCAGGAACACCCACCACACGAGAGAGAAGGGGGGCTTCATCATCACTGCATGTCCTCAGTCTTCTCCTTTCCAAGTAAAAATGTGTGCCATGAGTATCCTGCCCCTTCCACCAATGTATATCCAACAGAGGTGGGAAGGCCATTATTTTCCTTTCAGTTCACAGGTCATCGGATCCCAAAGACCTTCACACAGACCTCACAAAGAGACCCATGTACTCCATAGAACTTGATGTAGTGACTGGATTGGACTTTGGGTTGTCTCTCCTAAGACTGGGTTGAGATGTCGTATATGTGTGAAAAAGGAGTAGTTGGATATCTGATGACTAGAAAGGCAGACAGTGGAGAGACTAAAAGAGCCTACCTAACATTAATGTGTTTCTCTACATTTCCAAGCCCCACACACCTAAGTGGGATCATTCAATCAGATCATGCCAGTGGAAAGTAAACCAAATGGATTATGTAGCTTCCTTCCTAAACGTTCTCCTGTTCTTTCCTTTCTCCTGCTCTGGTGACTTTGGAGGCTATGTGATCCAGATGGTACAGCTACAAGATGGAGAAGGGGTATAGTGATTATAGTTAATAATATTATCTTACATACTTGAAAGTTAGCTAGAAGGGTAAATCTCAAATGCTCTCACTACAAAAAGGAAATGGTAGTGATATATGATGAAGGTGTTAGCTAATATTGTGGTAGTAATCATTTTCCAAGAAGTAAGTATTCAAATTAAAGCATACACTTTAAACTTACACAATGTCATATGTCAGTTATATCTCCATGAAGCTGGAAAAAATGGAGGAGGACACCAGATTCTGTCTGAGGGAGAAAAGTGTATTATTTGTGTAAAGCCACTAGGATTCAAGGGTTTATATATTATCACAGCAGAACTTAGACTAAATCAACTAATATATAATATAAACCTCATCTTCATTCTCCTCACAAAGTTTTTAGCAGGACCTATGCTGATGACTAAGCTTTTTGGTGTGAACAAATGGAGAAGAATGGGTTCTGTCAGTGTTTGGGTTAAAGTGAATTGAAAATATTAAGATATTATGTGCAAACAAAAATGCACGTTGCAATGAGAAACAACCAATACCTAAGTGACACTTAAGTAACCACCTCTTGGCTCCCAATGTTCCTCTCTCTGGATACAAGAAGAAGATTTCAAAACAATCACAATCAGGATAGCCTAGCTTCGTCCTGGGCCAGAATTTGAATGCATCTGTGTGACCCTCATATGATGGCATGGCAAACTTCCCGAAGTGTATTTACTGGGAGTACAAAGGAGGCTCCCAGGAAAACACTCATCCTTAGAAAGGAAAGAGTTGGGCATGACAAAGTTCACCCAACACCAAAGCTTTAATCATTGCAAGGGAAAGGTGTTCTGGGTGTTACATGGCATCTTCACTCATTCCTTTCTCTGATCCACTCTCTAAGCCCTAGGAAGACAAGGGACAATAAATAAAACCTACAATTTATTTAATTTAAACTTCTTTTAACACATTAGGTCTTTGGTAAGACAAAGCTTAAGACATTACAGACTTGATAACCATGTAACAGAGAACAGAACAAACAAAGCATTTCTGTAACTTGGTCACTCTTCCCTCAACAAAGCTTTGGCACCCTGAAGCACTTGTTAATTGTGGCCAGAGTACCAGTTAGTAGTAGCAGGAGGGAGCAGTGCCTGCCACCAGTGTGGTATCCACGCTCCAGCTAGAATAGCAGTGACCAGCACAGCTGATGGTAGGACCCAGTGGGGGCTATTTGGCTGACTATTTGGCTGGACTATCACCAGACTTTTCATGAGCACTTATGAAACACTGCCTAAAGGCCCTAAGAAACAGTTGGGGTCAGGAAGAGAGGACTTTACCAGCAATTGAATTCTTGGGTGAATGAGTCGGGGGTAGAGCCAGAGAAATCTCATGCACGAGGTAGTGTTTTATTGTATAAAGATATCCCAAATTTATTGGCATAATACAAGAACCATTTATTATTTCTCACGAGTCTAGGAGTCACAGCTCTGGTGACCTGGGCTGAGCTTGGTTTATCTCATCTGGGCTCACTGATGTGTCTGTGGTCAACAAACAGGTCCGTGGGGACTTGCTGAACCAGGTGGCCGTGGCTGAAATGATTCAGCTTTCCTCCACATGTTTCTCACACAACTCCAGTGAATTCACCCAATTCACCCAGGCTTATCCTCATAATGAAGGCAGGATCTGAGAGCGAGAGAGAGAGAGAGCATGCAAAAGAACACAGAACTTCTTGAGGCCTAGGCTTGGACCTGGAATGGGATCAGTTCCACCCAGTATTGTGTATGCATGCGTACTCAGTCACTTATTCATGTCCAACTCTTTGTGATCCCATGGAAGGTAGCCTGCGGGCTCCTCTGTCCTTGAGATTTTCCAGGCAAGAATACTGCAGTAAGTTGCTATTTCCTCCTCCAGGGATCTTCCCGATACAGGGATCGAACCAGCGCCTCCTGTGTTTCCTGCATAAGCAGGCAGATTCTTTACCACTGAGCCACCTGGGAAGTTACCCAATATCGTAAATCAAGGCAAATCACAAGGTCAGGTCATATTAAGGAGTGAGGGTACAGATGCCACCTCTTGATGGGAAAATTTGCCAAGTCAACTGAGAGGTGGCAGATGCTAACAGGGAAATGACTGACACCACTTTTACAATCAGTCCACTATGGCATTTACCATGATACTGTATGGAGGACTCGCCATCGGTTTCTCAGGACTCTACAGCTGGAAGGGCTGCAGTGATTACTGTTTACTTGAACCTCCTAATTTCAGAGAGGAGAAGTACAAGGCCCAAAGAGGTTATGCAATTTGGTTAATTTCTCATAAGCAAAGAAGGAATAGAAATTACTTCTGATTCAGCTCAGGGCTCTTTGCACCACACTGTACTATCCTCTCTTCCAAGAAGACCTTTAAGATACAATAAAATTTGGTTTTGTTCTTCATTTTTTTCCCCACCACATTTGCCATGAAACAGTTGTCTGGAAAAGAACCAACAGTAGCCAGCAAAGACTTCGGATCCATCAGCCAAGGTCCTCCCCCTGAGGCGGCGGCCTGCTCTGCTGGGACTTGCGCTCTGCCCATGAATCCACTGTCCAAGCCCCATCCCACGGGGAACGTCCATGATCTTAATTATCTGCCTTGTCACATGAGTCTCCCTTCCTTCAGAACCAACCTGCCACAGAGGGTCCCAGAACTGGCCCAACAGTGTCTACATTTGCCTCAATATTTTATGCCCTTAATGCTCCTAGAACTAACCTCACGAACAGTTGCTAACCTTAACTTAGTGATTTTGTTCTTCCCATTTTGCATAAGTAGTTATAATTTTGCCTTCCTCACCTATGGGTTTTCTCCAGAATCTGTATTACAAGCCAGAATGTTGAAAGTGCAGTACATATTTCCTACCTCAAAAAAGTATAAATTCATTTTAATGGACAAGCTATTAGAAACACAACTATCCCGGATAAATGAAGGGGACAGAGGAAGAGAGAAGGTATAGCTTTCTGGCAATGGAGTCACGATCCCGTAAGATGTGCGAGACTGAGGGCAGGGTTATGGCTCAAGTACATCGGGTGCTGTCACACTCCAAGGCGAGCACACATGAGAACGATTTGTTACTGAAGAGGCTACTGCCCACATACAGAGCAGGACAATAGACAGGGATGCATCCATTTTTAGCCATTTTTATGATTCATCTCTGTTTTATGGGCATCCCAGCAGAGTTCACCTCATTAGCCATTATAGAGATTTTAATTCTTGAGTTAATCCTGTGTTCAGTCATCAGAATGAATATTAATATCTTTCTAATGTAATTTTTAATTAAATATAGCATCACTATTATAACACCCCAAAGATATAAATAGAGGTTGAAAGAGAAGACAGACACTATCACAATAAAAATCAGAAAATTCTGCTCACATTCTTTTTGGGAGGCTGATCATCTATGAAGTAATGAGAATAAATTGTGAGATAATGTAGGGCAGATCTAATTAAGATAATGAGCTACGATTATGGACATGGTTTTCCAGGGTTAAAGATATTAACAAAAGGCAATATATGGATATATTTTAAATATCCTCTTTGGTCTACTTACTTATATTAGCTATGCTTCTTAAAAAGGAAAAGTAATGACCCTGAGTCAGCTGTAGGTGCAGTTTTAACTATTTCACTATTATTTATGCAGGTAATACTTTGACAGATTTTTTTTAATTTGACTGAAACAGGTTTTTTTTTTTTTTTTTTAAACCATGGCATTCAACAGAAAAGAGACACTAGGATCAGTTTTCTCCCTGTACTTTAAAAGCTGTATTATGAAGATATTTTAATTTGGCACATGCAGATTTAAATGGATATTTTTGGAAGGAACTAACTAATTAGCCTGCCTTCAACAGCAGCAGTGGTAGCAAGACAACCAGGGGAAAGGTGTCACTGAGCTTTGTAGGTATGTCTGGATGCCACCTTTCTCCTCTCCAAAGACAGAATAACAACCACTTAATCCTTGGTCAACAATGATCAATCAACAGAAATCAGTATCTCCTAAGAAGCGTGGAAGTGCTGAAGGAAAGCCCTGGAAGGGTCTGATGGCTGAATTACTTAGTAAAGATTAAGCCACTGCACTTTGAAAACGCAGGCACTTGGACTGGTACCCACTAAAGCTAATGGGGTTTAATCTAAGGGATATTAGGAGTTTTGCCCCCTAGAGTCAGCCTCACTGGTATGCCATTCACAGTTGCTGTCATTTACATTAAGTAGCATCATATATTGGGGCTTCCCTGGTGGCTCAGAGGATAAAGCATCTGCCTGCAATCCCCTGGAGAAGGAAATGGCAACCCATTCTTTCCCTTTAATATCTATGTTCATCCTATTAATTTTCTTTTCCTCTCTCATCTCAGAATCCAATATGAGAGAGTAGAAAGAGTACTGTGGATTTTGGGGCAAAGATATCTGGCTCTGCCACTTAGCCAGTTATTTAACTCTCCAAATCTCTGGTTTTTCATGTGTAATATGGGCTCACAGATATGATCGTATCTACCTTAAATTAAAGGCAAGTGGGATGGGGCTTCCCTGGTGGTCCAGTGGTTGAGAGTCTGCCTGCCAATGCGGGGAACACGGTTCAGTCCCTGGTCCTGGAGGATCCCACATGCTGCAGAGCAACTAAGCCAATGCGCCACGACTGAGCCTGTGCTCTACAGTCTGAGAGCCGCAGCCACGCAAGCCCGTGCACCTACAGCGCGTGCTCCACGACCAGAGAAACCACCACAATGAGAAGCCTGCACGTCGCAACTAGAGTGGTGCGGTCCATGCTCACCACAAATTAAAGAAAGCCCTCACGCAGCAACAAAGACCCAGCACAGTTAAGCAAATAAATTAATTTAATTAAATCTTTGTTTATAAAAGCACTTAGGACATAAATGTCAGGTTCTTTCGATTGTACTCCAATTGTTGAAGATTAGGAACATTGGAGCAAACAGGAACATCTTTTAAAAAATCCCAAGTGCTGTAACTGGGCTCTCCAACCTCCCTATCTAGACTTGTTCCTTCTCAAACTTGGCTTTTATTTACCCTAATCCCCTAATTTGGGTGACATTTGCCCCATCCAGTAATTCCAGTTCTCCTCATATTCCCAAACTAGTTCCTTCCGTCCCCTCCAAATCTAAGATCAGCTCAGCTAATTATTGTTGTTCAGTCTCAGTCATGTCCGACTCTGTGACCCCATGAATTGCAGCACGCCAGGCTTCCCTGTCCTTAACTATCTCCCAGAGTTTGTTTAAACTCATGTCCACTGAGTGATGCCATCCAACCATTTTATCCTCTGTCACTCCCTTCTCTTCTTGCCCTCAATGTTTCCCAGCATCAGGGTCTTTTCCAATAAATCAGCTCTTCATATCAGGTGACCGAAGTACTGGAGCTTTAGCATCAGTCCTTCCAATGAATATTCAGAGTTGATTTCCTTTAGCATTGACTGGTTTGATCTCCTTGCAGTCCAAGGGACTCTCAAGAGTCTTCTTCAGCAAGCACCACAATTCGAAAGCATCAATTCTTCAACACTCAGCTTTCTTTATGGTCCAACTCTCACATCTGTACGTGACTACTGGAAAAAGCAAACCTAGCTTTGACTATATGGATCTTTGTGGGTAAAGTGGTATCTCTGCTTTTTAACACACCATCTAGGTTTGTCATAGCTTTTCTTCCAAGGAGCACGCGTCTTTTAATTTCCTGGCTGCAGTCATCATCAGCAGTGATTTTGGAGCCCAAGAAAAGAATATCTGTCACTGTTCCCACTTTGTGTATGTGTTAGTCACTCAGTTGTGTCCAACTCTTTGAGACCCCATGGACCATAGCCCACCAGGCTCTTCTGTCCATGGGAATTCTCCAGGAAAGAATACTGGAGTGGGTTGCCATGCTCTTCTCCAGGAGATCTTCCCAACCCAAGGATTAAACCCAGGTCTCCCACACTGCAGGTGAATTCTTTACCATCTCAGCCACCAGGAAAGCCCAAAGGAAGCCACCAGGAGAGCATATCTGAGGTTGTTGATATTTCTCCTGGAAATCTTGATTCCAGCTTGTGAGTCTTCCAGCCTGACATTTCCCATGATGTACTCTGCATATTAGTTAAACAAGCAGGGTGACAATATACGGCCTTGATGTACTCATTTCCCAATTTTGAACTAGTCCATGGTTCTGTGTCCGATTCTAACTGCTGCCTCTTGTCCTGCAAATAGATTTCTCAGGAGGCAAGTAAGATGGTCTGGTATTCCCATCTCTTTACTAATTTTCCAGTTTGTTGTGATCCACACAGCTTTAGTATAGTCAATGAAGCAGATTTTTTTTTTTTAATTCCCTTGCTTTTTCTATGATCCTACTGATGTTGGTAATTAGATCTCTGGTTCCTTTGCCCTTTCTAAATCCAGCTTGTACATATAGAAGTTCTATTTTCCATGAAATTGAGAGTGATTGGCAGCCCGTTAAACTTCCAAGGGATATTTTTCTTTTAAAAGCCACATTCACTGCAATGCTAGGAGATGGGATTGGCAACGGCACAGAGTGGAAGGAGGAAGCTGCTGCTTCTTCTAATCCTCAGATACAGGTGATGAATGGCTTCTAGAGAGGTACTCTGCCAGCCTTCCTGGCTGCACACTCGTCTGCCTTGGAGGTCAATGCCAAGCCATTCCACCCTCTACCTGTCTGCTATGCTATCATTAATCAACCAAGATATCACCTAGGATGACAAACACAGGAAGCTCAAAGCTCAACTAATTGCCTTCTTTCCTAAACCTGTATACCCTGTCCTAGTAAATTAAACCACCATAACTCTAGTCTGAAATTTCGTTGTTATCGTCACATCTTTATGTACTACAACTCTGTCCTATTCAAATCCTGTTTTCTAGCAATGGCCTCCCAATTAACCTTTCTTTCTCTGGACTTGCTTCCTCCAATTGCTCTCAACAGGACAGACAGAATGGTCTTTCCAAAAAGTGAATGGAATGATTGTACACTTCTGTTCAGAATGTTTACATGTGCCCTGCTGGCCCACAGGACAACATCCGAATCTTCAACCTGTCATCCTCAATGAGCATTTCAGCACCCTCTCACCAGTAATTCCCAGTGTCCTCCTCTGCTCTTTGTGTATCTCTGATTGGTTAAACATCTCCAGGCCTGTGACCTCACCTGCCTCTCCGAATGCCTTTCCTTTCCTCCCTCTCGGGTGAGCTCCTGCTCCCCTTTGGTATTTAGCTCAAGGGCACCTCTTTCTGGGCTTGCTCCTATGCCTTCCCTACAGCCACCTCCACCTTACTCCCTCCCTACTTCCCTGAATCTCTGCTTTGTACAAACCTCTTTTGCACTGAGTGTCCAGTGTGTTTGCAATTATTTGCCCACAAGCCGTGGTAACTTTGAAGGAAACAACTACACTTTGGTCACCTCATTGTCCCCAGCAACTGCTGCGTAGCTGTCCCCTCTTCTGGTAACACATATTAAGGCAAGCTTCAAGCAAGTTTGTGAGGATTTCAGGGTGATGGAAGAAAGCCCATTTGGGTGTCCAAATTTTACTTTGCCCAGCACTAGTCAAGAAATAGTTGGAAAACAGTGTAAAGTAATGGAAATTGTAGTTAGTTTTCCAAGGGTCTGAAGTAGTTGCTTATAATTCAAAAAAGTGTTAGTCACTTACATGAGTCTTGGAACTGTTATTTTCCTATTTTCTTTACTGAATGCCTGAGTTTCCAATCTTTGCCATCCTCCCTTTCCTTGCTTCCAAATGGAGCCTATTTAATCATGTGTAGCTGAAGTATGTCTCCATATGTTACAGGGGCTATCAACCTCAGAAATCTTGTTTCAGTCAAAATGAATGTAATCCCAATATTTTGCCTCAAGGTATTTCAATATAGCACAACAGTAATACCTGTCATATGCTGACAGCACACAAGGTGTTATTCTGAAAAAACTATAATTTGGAATTGTTTTAACCACTTCTTTGTGCCTTACTCACATTTCTCCAAAGTTTGACTTCCAAGGTGCTATGCCAATGCTTTTTATTGTTTTCACTGCAATTAAGGCACTTTCATCTGAGAATCATTTCTTCATGACATCAGTTTAGTCTTTCCCATTGAGAAACTTTATTGGGGAATATTCTACAAGAATTAATTGGAAACAAAACTACACCCAGGGTTTATTCAATTTATATCAAAATATCAAGTCAACAGCATAAAATGTGGCTGTAGAATATTCACTATTTTTCAAAGCCACAAAATTTGCAAACCTTTTAAACCAACTAGAAAAGTAAATGCACTCTGTATTCCTTTGACCTTCTTTATTATTTGTATTCACCACCACCACATAAAACAAAGGGGGCTTTCTTCCAGAGAGAAATCCACACACCTATGGACACCTTATCCATGACAAAGGAGGCAAGAGTATGCAATGGAGAAAAGACAATCCCTTTAACAAGTGGTGCTGGGAAAACTGGTCAAACATTTGTAAAAGAATGAAAGTAGAACACTTTCTAACACCATACACAAAAATAAACTCAAAATGGATTAAAGATCTAAACGTAAGACCAGAAACTATACAACTCCTAAAGGAAAACATAGCCAAAACACTCTCTGACCTAAATCACACCAGAATCCTCTATGACACACCTCCCAAAGTAATGGAAATAAAAGCAAAAATAAACAAATGGGACCTAATGAAACTTAAAAGCTTTTGAACAACAAAGGAAACTATAAGCAAGGTGAAAAGACAGCCTTCAGAATGGGAGAAAATAATAGCAAATGAAACAACTGACAAAGAATTACTCTAAAAAATATACAAGCAACCCCTGCAGCTCAATTCCAGAAAAATAAACGACCCAATCAAAAAATGGGCCAAAGAACTAAATAGACATTTCTCCAAAGAAGACATACAGATGGCTAACAAACATATGAAAAGATGCTCAACATTACTCATTATCAGAGAAATGCAAATCAAAACCACAATGAGGTACCATTTCACGCCGGTCAGAATGGCTGCTAGCAAAAAGTCTACAAACAATAAATGCTGGAGAGGGTGTGGAGAAAAGGGAACCCTCTTAGACTGTTGGTGGGAATGCAAACTAGTACAGCCACTATGGAGAACAGTGGGGACATTCCTTAAAAAACTGGAAATAGAACTGCCTTATGACCCAGCAATCCCACTGCTGGGCATACACACTGAGGAAACCAGAATTGAAAGAGACACGTGTACCCCAATGTTCATCGCAGCACTGTTTACAATAGCCAGGACATGGAAGCAACCTAGATGTCCATCAGCAGATGAATGGATAAGAAAGTTGTAGTACATATACAGAATGGAATATTACTCAGCTATTAAAAAGAAAGCATTTGAATCAGTTCTAATGAGGTGAATGAAACTGGAGCCTATTATACAGAGTGAAGTAAGTCAGAAAGAAAAACACCAATACAATATACTAATGCATATATATGAAATTTAGAAAGATGGTAATGATGACCCTATATGCGAGACAGCAAAAGAGACACAGATGTAAAGAACAGAGTTTTGGACTCTGTGGGAGAGGGCAAGGGTGGATGACTTGAGACGGTAGCGTTGAAACGTGTATATTATCGTATGTGAAGCAGATCGCTGGTCCAGGTTCAATGCATGAGACAGGGTGCTCAGGGCTGGTGCACTGGGATGACCCTGGGAATGGAATGGGGAGGGAGGTGGGAGGAGGGTTCTGGATGGAGGACACATGTGCACCCATGGCTGATCCATGTCAATGTTTGGCAAAAACCACTACAATATTGTAAAGTAATTAGCCTTCAATTAAAATAAATTAATTAAAAAAAAAAAAAAGGGGGCTTTCTTAGGCAGTAGAGTGCAGTATATAAGATAAATTATATTTGAGATTTTGCCCATTTAATTAAATTAATTTCTGGGGTGGGAGAGGGAAGGGAATACTTTCACAGGTATGTGCATAAGTGATGTGTTTGTGTGAGGCATTTGTGGTTGTTAGGTATTCCCTCTTATATTTGTTGTTGTTGTTGTTTAGTTGCTAAGTTGGGTCTGACTCTTTGTGATCCCATGGACTACAGCCCACCAGGCTCCTCCATCCATACAATTTTTCAGCTAAGAATACTGGAATGGGTGGCCATTTCGTTCTCCAGGGGAGCTTCCCAATCCAGGGATGCAACCCGAGTCACCTGTATTGACAGGCAGGTTCTTTACCACTGAGCCACCAGGGAAACCCTATTATATTTTTACCCCTCTTATTATAATTTTATTAAACTTGCTCTTTACCCTGATTTTTCTGCATTCTGATATGCTACTTTATGTTGTATTGATAACTAAGGATTAAAGATTCATTTACAATGTTTGATTACAAAGGGTAGGTTCTAATCAAAAGAGTACTAATAGGATGGACAGTCTTTAGCTTGGATCTCACTTGAAAAATAGTAGCTATGGCAGGTCATCCAGATGTTTTAGTCATGTAGGATTAGTAATAACCTAAGCCAGACTGTTTCTAACTTTATAGCATGTTAACCTTTGTTGAAAATATTCCTTAGCCTGAAAATGCTGCCTCTAATAAGGCTTTAAAACACTACTTTGTGGAAAATGCTTATATAGTTAAAAACGAAGTTTTCATAACAGATAATGAAGAATGGACAAAGTCCCAGACTCTTAAAGAGCAAAGAAAGGGAAAAGCTGACTCCAATGTTCAGGCATCCCTGAATCAACTCAAACTGGATGAATGTTGGAACCAGAGATTCCCAGAGGCCTTCAGCCATTTTCATGGGAAAATTTAAATTGATTGCTGATCCTTCAGCTCTATCAGCAGTGAAGGATTTTATCTTTCTTTTTTCCCTTCTTTTGTAGGAAAAAATTTAAAGAGATAATACTTCCTAATGAAATAAAGTATTTTTCAAATACTCTATTTTCAGAGACAAAGTGAAAGGAAAGGAGAAGAATGTTTCAAGGAGGCTCAGACATGGTATACATCCTGGTTCAGCCCTCTGCTAGGGCAGGCTGCTATTTTTCTTCTTTCTCAGGGACAGAGGAGCCTGGTGGGCTGCCGTCTATGGGGTGGCACAGAGTCGGACACGATTGACATGACTTAGCAGCAGCAGCAGCAGCAGCATAGGTGATTTAGAGTGTTAGTTTTAGGTGTTCAACACAGCAATTCAGATCTATATCTATATCTATATATAGATATATATAGATATAGATATAGATATTCTTATTCAGACTGGTGTCTCAAGACACAGCACAGTGCGTATATGTTAATCCCAATCTCCTATTTTACCCCTCCTCCCAGCCCCTCTTCCCCTTTGGTAAGCATAAGTTTGTTTTCTATGTCTGTGAATCTCTGTTTTGGAAATAAGTTCATTCATATCTTTTTTATTTTAGATTCCACATATAAGTCATATCATATGCTATTTATCTTTCTTTGTCTGGCTTACTTCACTTAATATGATAATCTCTAAGTCCATTCATGTAGCTGCAGCTGGCATTATTTTATCCTTCTTTGTGACTGAGTAATATTTCATTATATACCACGTCTTCTTTATTCATTCATCTGTCATCGGACATTTTAAGTTGCTTACGTGTCCTGGATATTGTAAATAGTGCTTTCCCTTTTCTCTATACTCTCTTCAGTATTTACTGTTTGTAGACTTTTGATGATGGCTAGGACAAGCTACTTAGTACAAAGTTTTATATCAGTTTTCAGGTGGAATCTCATGCAAATGCCTATTACACAAGGAGATCCCAGCCCAGAACTACTACAGTTAAGATCTTCTATAATGAATATCACTTCAGTAAGGTTTCTATAGAACAGAATTATTTCTGTGTACCAACAATTTGTGGATCTGACTTGGCAAATATCTAAAATACACCTACTCAACAAATGGTATCCCTGGTCCCTGAACACATAAAATGCCTTCTCTATCATGCCTACATACCTACTTGTCTGAACTATACAATTTAGAACTCAATTTTACTCCTGTGAATTGATTCCCGTGTGCCATTATAGTCTTTGAAATTAAAAACGAAAATGGATGCTTGAGAGGGAGATAGCTTTGGGTAAACTTTAATCACTATGTTTAGCATAGATAAGAAAGAAGTTTCCATGTGCACCCAGATGTACTCTTCACTCCCATCCCGTTACACAGAGTTCTACAATTTTGGCTTTATCCATGCTCATTGCAACCCCAGAGTACAGCCAAAGCCAGCAGGTCATTCTGACCTGGCTCTGTCAGCTCTCTTCACTTATGACTCATCACTTTCCTGCCAAACAGACACCAGAATTTAGCCCTCAGGCTCAGTACCCTTTCTCTCCCAAGGCTGACTTGGAAAAAAACATCTAATTAACCTTTGCTTTTGGTAATAGCAAACTCGATAATCAATACCAATCTTTTCACTGAACACAAATTGAAGACGAAATGAAATAATTTTAAAACAGCTTCTTAAAAGCACCAAAGAGCTAACAAGAGAGTGAGAAATACCCAGGCCAAAGGGGAGAGATGGACTGTTGGTGGGCTGCTTTTTCCTGTTAACATGTGTCTACCTGGAAGGGACAACTGAGATGCTGAGTTGCACGACTAGCAGCAGTCCCCACGGTTAGAGGGCCAGGCAGGCAGTTGTAATAGTCCAAGACCCATTGAGGTTAGGAAATTTGGTAAACCACACTCTACTTTAGGCTGGGACCTCAAATGTCTCTACCCTTAGGAAATAGGCGAATCCCAAAGAAATTAAAATGTCATCATTCACAGACAATATAATTGAGAATGTAGAGAATTAAGAATCTACAAATAAGTTATCAGAATTAATAAGTGAAATTAATAAAGTCACTGGTTATCAGACCAAAATCAGTTGTATTTCTCCGTGTTGGTGTGAAACACTGCAAAATGAAGTTTTTGAAACAACATCATCTACAATAGGATCTACAAATCAAACACTTAGAAACAATTGTTTTAAAAGACACATAAGACTTCTACATAGAAGAAAATATTATTGAAAGACATTAAGAATCTTATAAAAGGATGTACCATATCTATTTTCAATGCAATTCCAAACAAAAGTATAGTAATGTGTGTGTGCACTTGTGTGTGATGACTAACACTCAAGTTTTTATAAAATGCAACAGACCAAAAACAAGCATAAGGAAGACAAAACTGGAGGATTTACTCTACCAATTATCAGGGCTTATTAGAAAGCTCTAGGAATTAAGCCAGTGTGCTATGGATACAATAATAGACACAAAAATCAATGGAGGGGTAGAGAGTCCAGGAAAAAAAAAACATACATATATGATCACTAGATTTATGACAAATGTGGCACTGTAAGGCAGTAGGAAACGGTCATATTTTCCAAAGACGGTGCTGAGTCAATTGGATATCCATATGAAAAACAATGAAACTTGACCCTCACTTCACATCATACCAAAAAAAATCAATTTCAGGTGGATTGTAGATCTAAATGTGAAAGGTGAAACCATCAAGCATCTCAAAGATAACATAGGAAAACAACTTTGTGACCTTGAGGTAGATGAAGATTTATTTAACAACACTAACCATAAAGGGAAGATTGATACACTGGACTTCAATAAAATTAACTATTTCTGCTTACCAAAAGACATCACTAACAGTGAAAAGACAAGACACATAAGAGAACATTCTTGAAACACCAGTAACAGACAAAGGGCTGGTATCCAGAAGCATAAGGAATGCCTATCAGTCAATACACCTATCAGATGGACAGAGGACTTGAAAAGACACTTGGGAGGATACCCAAATGGCCAGTAGACCTACGAAAATATGCTTGAGTTTTTAATAATCAGGGAAATACAAGTTAAAACCTCAATGGCATATCACTACACACCCAACAGAATGGACAATATTCAAAAGACTAAAAAACTGACAATACCAAATGCTTACAAAAATGAGAGCAACCATAACTTTCATACATTAGCTGTAGAAATGTGATCCGACAGAAGCAGTTTTGAAAACTCTTTGACATTATCTACTAAAGTTGCACATATACATATGACCCAGAAAAACCACTCCTAAGTGTATACCCAACAGAAATCTGAGCACATGGATACCAAAAAACTTGTATAGGATATTTATAGAAACATTCTTAATTACCAGAAATAGGAAAATAGTAAAAAAAAAAGAAATCCATCAACAATAGAATGGACAAACGGTATAGTTATACAATGAAATATACCTATCCTTTGTTGAATTATTTTAATTCATTCCTACAAACACTGCCACTAATGACTCATCACTAATTTCAGTGTCTGGAGGGGGTTTTCCCACATCACTGAGCAATTCTCAGACACCACCTGGGTGTTTTACAATTTGACTCAATTCTGACACTACTAACCCGGGAACAGCACCATGTCTCACAGGTTAAGGACTCAGTCCTATGAGACTGCACCACTCCCCAGCTCCCGTTATCACCTGCGCTTCTGACTAGCTATAGATTGAAGGGAAGGTTTCAACAATGCCTTCCTTAAGTTCAGTTACCTTATTAGAGTGGCTTGCAGAACTGAGAGAAACATTTTATTTACTAGATTAATAGTTTATTATCAAAGTATATAACTCAAGAATAGTCAAATGGAAAAACTGCATATGACAAAAAGGGGGGAAACGGTACAGTGCTTCCATGCCCTCTCAGAGTGCTGCTCTGGCCCAGTGTCCACATGTTCACCAACCCAGAAACTCTCTCAATCCTGTTCTTCTGGGGTTTTATGGAGAGAGAGCAATATTGGATAGGAACCTGCTGGAATGTTATATCTATGAATCAAGGCAAATGGGAAGTGGTCAAACAGGAGATGGCAAAAGTGAATGTTGACATTTTAGGAATCAGCAAACTAAAATGGACTGGAATGGGTGATTTTAACTCAGATGACCATTATATCTACCTCCTTGGACAAGAACGTTTTGGGTGAACTCCGGGAGTTGGTGATGGACAGGGAGGCCTGGTGTGCTGCGGTTCACGGGGTAGCAAAGAGTCAGACACAACTGAGCAACTGAACTGAACTGATCTGATGAGCAAGAATACCTTAGAAGAAATGGAGTAGCCATCATAGTCAACAAAAGAGTCTGAAATGTAGTACTTGAATGCAATCTCCAAAACAACAGAATGATCTCTGTTCATTTCCAAGGCAAACCATTCAATATCACAGTAATCCAAGCCTATGCCCCGACCAGTAACACTGAAGAAGCTGAAATTGAATGGTTCTATGAAGACCTACAAGACCTTTTAGAACTAACAGCCAAAAAAGATGTCCTTTACATTACAGGGGACTGGAATGCAAAAGTAGGAAGTCAAGAAACACCTGGAGTAACAGGCAAATTTGGCCTTGGAGTACAGAATGAAGCAGGGCAAAGGCTGAGAGAGTTTTGCCAAGAGAACGCACAGGTCATAGCAAACACCCTCTTCCAACAACACAAGAGAAGACTCTACACATGGACATCACCAGATGGTCAATACTGAAATCAGATTGATTATATTCTTTGCAGCCAAAGATGGAGAAGCTCTATACAGTCAGCCAAAACAAGATGGGGAGCTGACTGTGGCTCAGATCATGAAATTCTTATTACCAAATTCAGACTTAAATTGAAGAAAGTAGGGAAAACCACTAGACCATTCAGGTATGACCGAAGTCAAATCCCTTACAATTATACAGTGAAAGTGAGAAATAGATTTAAGGGACTAGCTCTGACAGACAGAGGGCCTGATGAACTATGGACGGAGGTTTGTGACATTGTACAGGAGACAGGGATCAAGATCATCCCCCAGAAAAAGAAATGCAAAAAAGAAAAATGGCTGTCTGAGGAGGCCTTACAAATAGCTGTGAAAAGAAGAGAAGCAAAAAGCAAAGGAGAAAAGGAAAGATATAAACATTTGAATGCAGAGTTCAAAAGAATAGAAAGGATAGATTTTAAAAAAGGCGTCCTCAGTGATCACTGCAAAGAAATAGAGGAAAACAACAGAATGGAAAAGACTAGAGATATCTTCAAGAAAATTAAGAGATATCAAGGAAACATTTCATGCAAAGATGGGCTCAATAAAGGACAGAAATGGTATGGACCTAACAGAAGCAGAAGATGTTAAGAAGAGGTGGCAAGAATACACAGAAGAGCTATACAAAACAGATCTTCATGACCCAGATAATCATGATGGTATGATCACTAACCTAGAGCCAGACATCCTGGAATGCAAAGTCAAGTGGGCCTTAGAAAGCATCACTATGAACAGAGCTAGTGGAAGTGATGGAATTCCAGTTGAGCTATTTCAAATCCTGAAAGATGATGCTGTGAAAGTGCTGCACTCAATATGTCAGCAAATTTGGAAAACTCAGCGGTGGCCACAGGACTGGAAAAGGTCAGTTTTCATTCCAATCCCAAAGAAAGGCAATGCCAAAGAATGCTCAAACTACTGCACAATTGCACTCATCTCACATGCTAGTAAAGTAATACTCCAAATTCAAGCTAGGCTTCAGCAATCTGTGAACCGTGAACTTCCAGATGTTCAAGCTGGTTTTAGAAAAGACAGAGGAACCAGAGGTCAAATTGGCCAATATCCACTGGATCATCGATAAAGCAAGACAGTTCCAGAAAAACATCTATTTCTGCTTTACTGACTATGCCAAAGCCTTTGACTGTGTGGATAACATAAACTGTGGAAAATTCTGAAAGAGATGGGAATACCAGATCACCTGACCTGCCTCTTGAGAAATCTGCAGGTCAGGAAGCAGCAGTTAGAACTGGACATGGAACAACAGACTGGTTCCAAATAGGAAAAGGAGTACGTCAAGGCTGTATATTGTCACCCTGCTAATTTAACTTATATGCAGAGTACATCATGAGAAACACTGGGTGGATGAAGCACAAGCTGGGATCAAGATTGCTGGGAGAAATATCAATAACCTCAGATATGCAGATGACACCACCCTTATGGCAGAAAGTGAAGACGAACTAAAAAGCCTCTTGTTGAAAGTGAAAGAGGAGAGTGAAAAAGTTGGTTTAAAGCTCAACATTCAGAAAACTAAGATCATGGTATCCAGTCCCATCACTTCATGGCAAATAGATGGGAAAACAGTGGAAACAGTGGCTGACCTTATTTTGGGGGGCTCCAAAATCACTGCAGATAGTGAGTGAAATTAAAAGACACTTACTCCTTGGAAGGAAAGTTATGACCAACCTAGGCAGCATATTAAAAAGCAGAGACATGGAGAAGGAAATGGCAACCCACTCCAGTATTCTTGCCTGGAAATCCCATGGACAGAGGAACCTGGTGGGCTACAGTCCATGGGGTTGCAAAGAGTCGGACATGACTGAGCGACTTCACTTTCACTTTCAAGAAATAAATCAATGTATTTATATTGGAAAAAAAAATTTTTTTTTTAAAGAAAAAGCAGAGACATTACTTTGCCAACAAACATCCATCTAGTCAAGGCTATGGTTTTCCAGTAGTCATGTATGGACATGAGAGTTGGACTATAAAGAAAGCTGAGCGCCAAAGAATTGATGCTTTTGAACTGTGGTGTTGGAGAAGACTCTTGACTGCAACCCTTGAAGAAGACCCTTGGACTGCAAGGAGATCCAACCAGTTCATCCTAAAGGAGATCAGTCCTGGGTGTTCATTGGAAGGACTGACGTTGAAGCTGAAACTCCAATACTTTGGCCACCTGATGCAAAGAGCTGACTCATTTGAAAAGACCCTCATGCTGGGAAAGATTGAAGGCAGGAGGAGAAGGGGATGACAGAGGATGAGATGGTTGGATGGCATCACTGACTCGATGGACATGAGTTTGGGTAAACTCTAGGAGTTGATGAAGGACAGGGAGACCTGGCGTGCTACAGTCCATGAGGTCGCAAAGAGTCAGACACAACTGAGCAACTGAACTGACTGAGACTTCATTACACAGGCACGAGTGATTAAATCATTGACCACTGGCAATCTATTCAACCTCTGGCCCTTATCCCCTTCTCAATGGGTTGGAACATTCCAATTCTCTAATCACATGGTTGGTGCTCCTGACAACCAGGCCTCATCCTTAGGTGAGATCCAAAAGTCACATCATTAACATTACAAAAAACACCTTTATGACTCTCAATTTAGGAAGTTCCCACAGTTTTAAGAGCTATGTGCCAGGAGCAGTGAAAGAAGATCAAATGTATATTTCTTGTTATAAATCACAATACCACAGTTACTAAAGCAAGACCATTTAATAAAAAAATATTTCTATTAGTGTTAACAGAAAAAACTAATGCATTTTATTCCAATCATATAGGCCCAAATAATATCCACAGATAGAATATGGATCAAATGAACAATGAAAACAAGTTTATATAAGTGAAAAAAAGTTAAAAAGTAGTTTGCACATAAAATATAATGTGATATAAGATTTATTGTATTCTTTCTTTTTTCTTCTTCTATACCAATATTTATGTATTTATTTATTTCCTTATTGAAGTATAGTTGATTTACAATATTGTGTTAGTTTCTGGTGATTCTGAAACTAGATCACTTAGCAAAGTGATTCTGAAATATATTTGTGTGTATATACATATATATATATTATTTTTCATGTTCTTTTCCATTATGGTTTATTATAAGATTGAATATCTTATTGAATATAGATATTGAATATAGTTCCCTGTGCTACATAGTAGAACCTTGTTGTTTTATTTTATATATAGCAGTAACCACAAAGTTGGTTTTCTATGTCTGGATTCTGTTTCTGTTGTATAAATAAGTTTATCTGTATTATATTTTAGATTCTGGGCTTCCCTGGTGGCTCAGACAGTAAAGAATCTGCCTGTAGTGTGGGAGACCTGGGTTGGATCCCTGGGTTGGGAAGATCCCTGGAGGAGTACATGGCAATCCACTCCAGTATTCTTGCTGGAAAAACCCCATGGACAGAAGGGCCTGGTTGGCTACAGTCCATGGGATCACAAAGAATCGGACACATCTAAGCAACTAAGCACACACACTTTAGATTCCACTTATAAGTGATATCCTGGTGTGTGTGTGTTAGTTGATCAGTTGTATCCAACTCTTTGCAACTCCATGGACTGTAACCTGCCAGCCTCCTCTGTGCATAGAATTTTGCAGGCAAGAATACTGGAGTGGGTAGCGATACCCTTCTCCAGGAGATCTTCCTGACCCAGGGATCGAACCCAGGTCTCCGGCCCTGCAAGCAGATTCTTTACCATCTGAGTCACCAGGGAAGCCCTATAACATGGTATTCTGAATCATTTTTTATAGCAACCTTTCAACATTTTGGTGGTTATGGTTTTTGCACTCAAACTGTGCTTATAATTAAGCAAAGTAACATAAATTAAGCATAGTAAAACAAAATAGAGAACAAAATAAAGGCTAAAATGAGAGTTCTTGGAAGCAAATAGAAACACAGCAATCTAAAGAGTCATGGGAGATATCACTTCTGCCTTCCCTTCATGTCCATTCAAAACAAACACATTTTGGTTTCATGCAAATATGACAGAAATTTAGAATCTGTCCCATATGACATTCTCTGACTAGGAACAATTGTTCAAGAATTTTGGTGAATGTGTCTGCCTGAAATCAAATGTTAAAATATCACTTCCTATAGCATATTCATTTAGCATGCTTTAGGGTTGAAAAAGTCATTTTACTGAACAAAAAGAAGTCATTTCAAAATAGTGGAATAAATTTTCAAAATCCATTATAATGAAGAGTTGTTAACTGAGTAGTCATTAGGTATGGTAAATCAGAACTACAATGAAAATGAATAAACTACTGCTACATGTAAGAACATGGATGAGTATCAAAAATATATTGTTGAGGGGTGGAATGGGGTAGGAGATGGGAGGGAGGTGCAAGAGGGAGGCGACATATGTATACCTATGGCTGATTCTTGTTGATGTATGGCAGAAACCAACACAATATTGTAAAGCAATTATCCTTCAATAAAAAAATAAATTATATATCTATATATATTGCTGCTGCTGCTACTGCTGCTAAGTCGCTTCAGTCGTGTCCGACTCTGTGCGACCCCATAGACGGCAGCCCACCAGGCTCCCCCGTCCCTGGGATTCTCCAAGCAAGAACACTGGAGTGGGTTGCCATTTCCTTTTCCAACGCATGAAAGTGAAAAGTGAAAGGGAAGTCGCTCAGTTGTGTCTGACTCATAGCAACCCCATGGACTGCAGCCTATCAGGCTCCTCCATCCATGGGATTTTCCAGGCAAGAGTACTAGAGTGGGCTGCCGTTGCCTTCTCTGATATATATTGCTGAGGCAAAGCCAAATTAAAAAATTAAATGAAATTCAAAGATGCAAACTTATCCATAGTATTAGAAATCAGATTAAAGGACACGTTTGGTGAAGAGAGGTGATATCCTAGCTGGGAAGGGCATGAGGATGACTTCTGGGTCATGGGCAATATTCTGTTTTTTTATTTAAGTAGTAATAGCCAGGGTATGTTTTAGTGATAATTCATTCAGCTGCAATATTTGTGTTCTCTGCATTTTTCTGTTTGAGTGTCATACTTCACTAAAAATTTATTTTAAACAATTCTTTAAATATGGTTGATAATAACACAAAAATATTAAATACCTAAGGAATAAAACTACTAAAAGATATATAAATCCCTTAAACTTTGTTGAGCAAAATAAAAGAAGAAGTAAAGAAATAGGGATATCCATCATATTCAGACATTAGAAGAATCAATGTTATAAAGACTTAATTCTCCTCAAAATGATGTATAGGCTCAACACAATCTTAATCAGAGAACCAACAGGTCATGTGTGTTGTGTGTGAGTGTGTGTGCGTGTGTGTGTATACTTTGACAAACTGATTCTGAGATTTATATGGAAAGGCCAAGGCCTAAGAATTGTCTATATTCTAGACATTCCAAAAGCAAAGAACACGGTGGGAGGATTTTCCTCTGCTGGGTATCAACACTTAATACAAAACTAAGATAATGAAACGATTGTGATTCTGGTGAAAGATTATTCAAAACAACTGATGAAACAGAGCAGAAAGAGCAGAAATAGACTTGTGCACATAAAAACACTTGATGAGAAGAGTGACACCGCAGAGCAGTGAGGATGGCCACGTTTTTTAATAAATGGTGCTTGGACAACTGGGCAAACATGGGAAAAAACAAACCTGGAAACCATTCCACACCAAACGAAAAGTCAGTTTCAACCCTAGCATAGACCTTACTGCTAAAGGCAAAACAATACAGCATTTAGATGATAATATGGAATATCTTCATGATTTTGAGCTAGAAAATGATTTATTAAACAAATGGAAACAAAGAAAGAAAGAAGAGAAAAGCCACCAAAAATCTTAGGAAATCAGTCTGAATTGAATTAACTTCAGTTGTTAGTAAAAGTGAACTTCCACTCACCTAAAAACACCATTAAACGACAGGCAAGCCACATAGTGAAGAAAACAGTAACTGTAATACCTATGATCAATCAATGTAGGACTCATATTATTTAAAAAAAAAGAAAAACAAAAACTTTCACAATTCAATAAGAAAAAGACAACCAATTTATAAATGCACAAAGAGTTAGGCACTTTACAGAAGAGAAAATCCAAATGAATAAAACTAAATAAAGGCAAAGAAACCTTCCTCATTATGTATCCTTGGAAATGTAAATTAAATCTACAATATGACTGAGCTGCCACTGAAATGTCTAAATGTTTTTTAAATCTGATAATATCAATTGTTTATGAGGATCCTGACCAATAAAACACTGTCAAACACTGCTGATGATAGTATAAGTTAGTATAAGTGGAAAATAATTTATCATTATTGGTAAAGTTCAGGATATAAATATCCTATGACCTAGTGTTAAACTCCTAGATGTAAACCCAACAAAATGTACATGTATGAAAATGTTTATGACATCAGTATTTATAAGAGTTACAACATTTTTTAAAGTGCCCATCAACTGCAGAAAAGATTATGGCATATTGTACTGCAGTGATAATTAATGAACCACAGTACACATCAACATGGATGAATCTCAAAAACATACTGCTGAAAGAAAACGGACACATAAGAGTATGTACTACGTGATTTCATATACATGAAACGCAGAAGTGTGATAAATAAATAAGCATTATGGTATTCAGGAATGTGTTCTTCACAGATAAATCTATAAAGTTATTTTAGTTGTCAGTTAATTAACTATTCAGTCTCAGGGAGTTGTATGAATCAGTTAAACTCCTACAACCAGAGTAATTCATGTAAAAATCTAACAACCTCAATTCAGGATTCTAAATCAGCACTTTCTTGCAATTCGGCAGTTAGAAAAATTGACAAAAATTACTGGATTCACCTGGTCACATTTAAAGACTCTATGTTAATCAAATTCAACATTAGGAATTGTTCTTTTTTCTTCCATGATTTTCCCTCCAGATTTATCAAGGCAACAGGCAAAAAAAGTAAACCTATCTCATTCCCCAGTGACTTAATACTCTACATTTTCCCCTAAACCAGATTTGAGATCCTCTAACCCCCAGATTGGGCTTCCCTCAAGGCTCAGCAGTAAAGAATCTGCCTGCCAAAGCAGGAGACGCGGGTTCCATCCCTGGGTCAGGAAGATCCCCTGGAGAAGAAAATGGCAACTCACTTCAGTATTCTTGCCTGGAAAATTCCATGGACAGAGGAGCCTAGAGGGCTAGGGGGTCACAAAGAGTCGTACACGACTGAGAGACTAAACAACAATAAACTCTCAGACTAGTTTCCCCTTGCTTACTGGGTAAAGCTTGTTCTGGCCGGTCCTGCTGGAGCCCAAATATCACTCCTTTGCTTACTCTGATCACAGAGGATCCTTTCCTTTCTATCTCATGCATGTGTGCTAAGTCGCTTCAGTCGTGTCCAACTCTTCGCGACTATGTGGACTGTAACCCACCAGGCTCCTCTGTCCATGGGATTCTCCAGGCAAGAATACTGGAGTGGGTTGCCAGGCCCTTCTCCCCTTTCTATCTCACCCACCTCCAAAGTACAGCACCCCTGCATGTCCCCTCACCAAGCATCCTTCCAAGTCCTCAATGATGGCCCTCTTCAAACTCCTCAGACATGTACAGTCATACATCATCTTGAATTGCTGGCTATCAGGGGTTTGTCCTCTCTCCTTAACTATAGCTCTTACAACATAAGGATTAAGCTTCACCCTTGGCCTTAATTTCCCCACAGCTTCTAACATATTTCTCATCACCTAATAGGCCTGTTGAGTGAGGATGGCAGTGTTGGAACAAGACTGTCTGCATCAAACCGCCTGCTGGAACACTGCTAAATGCTAAATGCACCTTAAATCACCCTGTGCCTCACCCACAGAATATCAAAGCAGGTGGAAGGAGAGAGGGAAGCTCCATTAATCTCCTTTGCTGAAGTTCTAAGTTTTATAACATGCACATGGTTGATCTCTTCATCTTTCCCTTGTCTAGGAGATTAAAAAAGGCTATTTATTGTTGGTTCACTTTGTTCCCAGCCCCAGAAGGCCAACCTGCAGGGGCCTTGTGAGCAGACTGCCTTGCTGGCCCATTGGCTTTCAGCAGATTAAAAGGAAGAGTGAGGTCAGGATGTTATTCTTCCACCTCCGTCCTGAAGGAGTCCCCAGAGGTGAGCAGCATCCTTCTGCTGTGGGTTTTAACAACCCTCTTCTCACAGCCGCACTGTGTCTAGGTCCCGGTAACCCCAGACCCTCCCCCGAGACCTCAGAGTGGTGATATTTTTCTACTCTCTCCTCTACTGCACTGTACCCAGTGGTTCCACACCCTGCTTACATATCTGCAAAACTCTCTTCAAATTACCCAAATTCAATGGGTTCTTTCCTTTCAGGACATTGTCTAGTACAGATGGTTTACTTTATGATCTTTCTATTTTAATCTTTATGGCATATTCCTACTGCTGCTGCTGCTAAGTCTCATCAGTCGTGTCCGACTCTGTGCGACCCCAGAGACGGCAGCCCACCAGGCTCCCCCATCCCTGGGATTCTCCAGGCAAGAACACTGTCAAGCATCCCAACACAAATACAGACGTGACAGTCATGGCCTTAGCCGTTCACCTGCCTCTAGAAATCGGCCTTGACTGTGTAATTGACTGCTTATAATCTTTTACAGACCAAGTTACATGAGGTGCAGCCCTACTGGAATTGTGAAATAAGAGAAACAGTTTCTTGAATAAGGGCCTAAGAGATTTTGGAACTGAAATCTGTGAAAATGAAATCTGTGAAAGCTACTTTCATCATCACTTGACAGCTCATTTTGTTGTGTAATGAATATCACATTGTTGGGAGACCAAGCCACATGGAAAGGACACAGGGAGAAACACCAGTTCACAGTGTCCCAGCTGAGTCCAGCTTTCAAACCCTTCCAGTCCAGGTACCAAACGTGGAGGGAGACACCTCCAGAAGATTCTTGGCCCTCAGCCATTCAGTCATCCCTAGCCACTCACTTCTTCCCAGCTGGGGTCTCAGAGACAAGCCATTGCCATTGTGTGCTATGCAAACTCCTAAAAACAAATTTCATGTATGTAAAAAAATGGTTTTAGTTTTATGCCACTAAGATTTTAGAAGGTTTTTTACATAGCACTAGATAACTGGAATACTGACTGTTAGGGGAAAAAAAGGAATTGAGATGTTATGCTATAAATTATAGTAAACTAGGGATAATCAAATTGCTCCAACCAGAGTCTATATGTATATATACATATAGTTGTTATTCAGTCACTAAGTCATATCCAACTCTTTGTGACCCCATGAACTGTAGCACATGTCTTCCCTGTCATTCACCATCTCCTGGAGTTTGCTAAAACTCATGTCCATTGAGTCAGTGATGCCATCCAACCATCTCATGTTCTTTCATACCCCTTCTCCTCTCGTCCTCAATCTTTCATTTATATACATATATATAATTACATACATCTAGTCAAGGCTATGGTTTTTCCAGTGGTCATGTATGGATGTGAGAGTTGGACTGTGAAGAAAGCTGAGCACCAAAGAATTGATGCTTTTGAACTGTGGTGTTGTAGAAGATTCTTGAGAGTCCCTTGGACTGCAAGGAGATCCATCCAACCAGTCCATCCTAAAGGAGATCAGTCCTGGGTGTTAATTGGAAGGACTGATGTTGTAGCTGAAGCTCCAATACCTTGGCCACCTGATGCGAAGAGCAGACTCATTTGAAGGGACCCTGGTGCTGGGAAAGATTGAGGGCAGGGGGAGAAGGGGATGAGAGAGAATGAGATGGCTGGATGGCATCACTGACTCGATGGACGTGAGTCTGAGTGAACTCCAGGAGCTGGTGATGGACAGAGAGGCCTGGTGTGCTGGGATTCATGGGTCGCAAAGAGTCAGACATGACTGACTGAACTGAATTGATATAATACATATATATAATTACATACATATATAATAGACTCTATAGTCTCATTTAAATATTTTATATGTATATTTACATATATGTATATATATTCTGCTATTAGCAGAAAACTCTGGAAAGCTAATTGGATCATGTTCTCATCTCCCCTCCAGGCCCATATCTGAATCTTTAACCTTACCACCAAAAGACAAGCAGCAGCATGAAAGGACCAAAAAGAATGAAAGATAAAAGAATTTATCAGTGCTGCAATGTGGAGCAAGAGACAGACAAGAAAAGTACAGACCTCTGCAGAGAGCACACCTATTAATAACCCAACCAGTTGATGGTGTGATTAATAATCTAAATAGCCAACAAAAATAACATTCCCTTCTCTTCAATACAGTTGCCTAAATAACATCCACTCCACCCTAAAGGCCGTTATCAGCTCAAAGGTAAAATTTTGTTGGACTCCACTTTTCAATTTTTACTAACATTAAGGTGGAAGTTGCCTTCTTAAGCTCATGATGTCCAAATTCTGCCTGCTATGAGGAGGCATAGGTAAGCTTGGTGACAGCCCTCAGCTAGAAATGTTCCCTGGATCTGAGTCAAAAGAAAGGTGCATCTCCAAGGCACAGTTCAAATGTACATCACCAGGACAGACAGGCAGGGTCCTAGTGCGAATGGACAAGGGCATAATCCAGAAAGATAAGAGCGTGGGTCCAATGAACAAGGTAAGGGTGAAATGAGAAAATGGGTAGTTGGGTAACTGGATGAGAGTGATGAACAGAACGAGACAAGATGTAACCTCTGCTATTACCCTTTTAATGTGCCACAGGCATAGTGTGGGAAGCAAAACAGGTGAAAGATGATAATTGGGGTCACACTCCCTGCTTGCTTGAATTTGAGAGGTAATTGAGAGAGGTAATTTGAAAGCAGGTGACACCAAAGGAAAAAAAAATAAGAGAGATGATTTCTAGGCAAAGGAAGGGCAAGAGCAAAGGCCCTGGATCAGGAGATGCTCGGTGTTTAAGGAAGAACAAGCAGGCTAGCAGGCCTGGAGCAGAGAGAAGAGTAACAAGAGATGAACACAATGAGCAAACAAACGTCAGATAATACAGTGTCTTGAGGCTACTATTTCGGAGAAGGCAATGGCACCCCACTCCAGTACTCTTGCCTGGAAAATCCCATGGATGGAGGAGCCTGGTAGGCTACAGTCCGTGGGGTCGCAAAGAGTCAGACACGACTGAGCAACTTCCCTTTCACTTTTCATTTTCATCCATTGGAGAAGGAAATGGCAACTCACTCTATTGTTCTTGCCTAGAGAATCCCAGGGACCGGGGAGCCTGGTGGGCTGCCATCTATGGGGTCGCACAGAGTCGGACACGACTGAAGTGACTTAGCAGCAGCAGCAGAGGCTACTATAAAGACATGAGCTTTACTCTGAGTGACCACTGCAGAGTTTAGAGCAGACAAGTGAAATTATCTAACTTCTTTTTAGCAGGATGACTCTGGGAGCTGTATCAAGAATAAACTGGGAAAAAAAAAGAATAAATTGTAAAGCAGGATGGCCAATCTGGAATCCACTGCATTATTCGGCCCTGGATATATTGGTGGTTGGGCTGAGTAGTGGAAATGGCAGAAGTGATTGAATTCTGAATATATTTTGAAAGGAAAGCCATCAGAATTTGGTGTCAGATCAGAAGTGAAATTGTTCCCCTTTCTTGTGTGATTCTTCTTTATATAACACTTATCACTCTCTGACACAGTACACATTCAATGGTCAGCGTTTTACTGACCTTCCCTCACAAACAAGAGCTTCTGAAGGTAAGGAACTTTCTGGTCCATTTTGTCCACTACTGAACCCCCAACTCCTGGTACACAGTAGGCACTTAGTAAACAGTTAATTAACTCATATGAAGAATTTTTAAAACTTAAGATATTTACACTTGTCACATTTTCTTCCTTTTATAGACATAATTTGTGGTTATACGTTTGATCTCACTGTTCCATGATGAGTCACTCACCACAGTGAATCCACTTTGAATTGATCTACATGGTTTAGAAAGTGCCACCTAAATTACTTCTGCAGTTTGGTAACTCTGTTCTGATACCTGGTATAAACAAACAGCTCTTGGTGTGCTAGACACGGAATTAGGTCACCACTGAGTTCTAATCAACTTCATTTAATTAGTGTGGATGTCAGTGAGGCGTATTCAGAAAGGCAGATGGTGTAGCAACCACTCTTGTGTTGAGGTAATGTGCCTGTTTTCTATTTTGAGTGTATCATCTGTTGATGAAGCTGCTTTGATGCAGCCATTCTGATGCCAAGATAACATAATGAGACCGGTCTGAGGGAACACTTTGAAACAAGAACACTGTGACACTACCTGAAAACAAACCATCAGATTTCCACCTTTCACGTTCTACCACGTGATGAGCTTCATTCTCTCTTCGAGGGAACTGTGGCTGAAGGCAAGATGGGGCCAAGAAAGAACTGAAGGATGGGCTGAAGTCAGGGTCTATCTTTAAGGACTCATATGTTTGCTACATTTGTATATCTTAGAAAGGGACACCAAGGATTCTAAATGGAATTTCTCTCTTTAACATTCACCTATACCTTGAATGATTTGCACATTGAATAATCACCTGCTTTTATTTAAATCTCTTTAGTTTCATAATGGCAGATTGTTCTATTTCACATATGAGAAGACTGACTGAACCCCTTTGATTTTTTGCAGTGCTTCCTCTTGTCAGGCTAGCCAGCCTTACTTGCTTAGGTTTCTATCAGACCCCAGAGATGAGGGGGGCAAGGGAGGGTATCAGGGCAAAGCAGATTTCCTATTCTCAATTTAGATGCACAGAAAATCCTCAGTCGGATTCCTAACACTTGTCTTAGGGCTCTCAATTATATTTTGTAGATAACATATTTTATGCTGTATGTTGTATATATTTTACAAAATGATTTAATCAAAAAGGTATTGACTGAAAAATATCACACTGCAGACCTAGTTAAATAACTTAGGACACTGAAAACACAAAAGAAGCCCTGAAATACACAATTATAAGAGATCAAAACAATTCCTTGTACCCTAATCACATAAATTTGGAATTTGCTTAATCCCAGCCAAGTGCTTACAGTGGATTTAAGCAGATTAAATAATACCATATATTTTATACATTAGCCAAAAAGAGTGAAATGGCAATAATTCCACCAATGGTAAAGTGCACTTGTAAGACTGTTTTGCAATTTATTCAACAAGCATTTATGGAGCCACCTATTAGATGCTAGGCACTCTTTTATAACCTGGGGATATAAAGGTACGCAGGTAAACAAAGTGTTTGATATCATGGACATAACTCCAGAGTGTGGGAGACTAGAAAAAAAACAATTAAATAAGTCAATACATAAGATAACTGCAAGTGTTAAGGACAGAGCAATAGGGATGCAGGAATAAAGTATGAGAGAGGGAGGGGAGGGGGATAAGGTGGTCAGGAAAGGTTTCTCAGAAGAGTTTGATTGGTGAGGGGAGAACTACACTAAGATCTGGAGGAAGCACATTCTCGGCTTTAGTATAGCAGGTTTTAAGACCAGAAGACTGGGAGAAAAGGCCAATGTGTCTGAACAGGGAGCAAGGAGAGCAGTTTTAAGCAGTCACTTTGAAGAGAGAAGCAAGAAAACAAGATAATTCAGAACCTTAGAGACTCAAAGTAAAGAAGTCTGGATTTTACTTAAAGTGTAATAAGAAGTAATGGGAGTTTTAGTTATGATATGTTAAAAGCCAAAATATAGCACTGTTTATGAACTTGGACTATTCTAAATGCCTTACAGATATGTACTCATTTAATCATTTAACAAGCCTATGAAAGAGCCGCTACTACAGCTGACCCTTGAATGATGCAAGTGCGAGGGGGCAGACACCCCACACAGTCAAAAATGCATGTGTTACTTTACAGTCAGCCCTCCGTATCCAAGGTTCCACATCTGCAGATTCAACCAGTCATGGTCATATATACTGTGTTAGTCACCCAGTCGTGTCCGACTCTTTGCAGCCCCATGGACTGTATCCTGTCAGGGTCCTCTGTCCATGGGATTCTCCAGGCAAGAGTGGGTAGCCATCCCCTTCTCCAGGGGATCTTCCAACCCACAGATCGAACCCGGGTCTTCTGCATTACAGGAAGATTCTTTATCATCTGAGCCACCAGGAAAACCCAAGAATACTGGAGTGGGTAGCCTATCCCTTCTCCAGGGGATCTTCCCGACCCAGGGGTCGACTGGGGTCTCCTGCACTGCAGGCAGCTTCTTTACCAGCTACATGTATACTGTAATAGGTATTTACTGAAGAAAAGCTGCCTGTAAGTGTACCCTTGCAGTTCAAACCCATGTTGTTCAAGGGTCAACTGTACTATTCCTATTTACAAATAAGGAAACACAGGCCCAGAGACACTTCGTCACATATCATCACACATACTTATATACAACAGAGCCCTGATTATAACTAGGACAAACTATCTTATTTTTAAAATTCACTCTGGTTGCAATGTGGAGGACAAAATGTAGGAGGGCAAGAACAGTCCAGGCCTGAGATGACAGGGATTTAGGCCCAGAAATGACAGTGAAAATTGAGAACTGAAGTAAATGCTACAAAGGTAACGAACAAGTTGCTGACACGGAAAAGGATAAGGGAATGTGCTTAAACGGGGAGGTCAAGGAAGGCCTTTCTGTGAAAGAAACTTTTGACCTGGGACCTGAAGAAGGACAGAAAAAAGATCATTCCAAAGTCCTAGGATAGGAGAGGTATGTGTAAAAAGACAAGTGTGGATGGGGCTGCATGAATGAGGTTAGAAAGGTGAGTGGAGCTTGAAGGTCAAAGACAGGACTTTACAGTATGTACTGTAATAGTAGACCCTTAGAGGATCTCAAGCAGAAAGATGGCATCATCATATCCTTTCAGACAGTCAGGGAACAAGTATATACTGACCATGTACCACACGACAGGGACTATTAGGTGCTGGCATATGCATACCCTAGAATACGGGGGCGACAGAGGCCATCATCTGTGTCACTGTTGTGTGCTCCAGAATCCATCCAGCACCCCGAGATTATAAGAGGCCCCTGTTAAAATACAAGTGTAAGTCAATCAAATTTACTCTGACTCCTAAATGCTTAAGAAAATAACCTAGTCTGTTTTATCCTCATAGTAGTTGCTGAATTAAGGCTTACAGGCTCAATGCACAAGTGAATAAATGATAGCAAAGTCAACTGCAGCTCTAAATGCTGCTAAGTCCCTTCAGTCATGTCTGACTCTGCGACCCCATAGACGGCAGCCCACCAGGCTCCCCCATCCCTGGGATTCTCCAGGCAAGAACACTGGAGTGGGTTGCCATTTCCTCCTCCAATTTTCTTCTGCAGCTCTAAATAGTAGACTATAAATGAGTCAAGCATAAAATGGTAAGAGTTCCCAGAGTAAATATTTTCCTACAGTCATTGGTAAATAATTCAGATTTCTGTTTGCACCACCTGTCAGTGTTTCTGAGAGAACTAAACTGAATTATACCTGCCTATGACACCACGTCCTGATTCATAAGCCACAGGGAACAAGGATACAGACGGGAGAGAGGCATCCTTCTCCACGTTCTCTCTTGTTGAGTCGGCTTTTTTGTCCACAAACACCCCAGAAACTACAGAGTAATTAAGGAGGAGCTGAAGAGGAGGAATAGAATAAGCAGGGTTTCACCCATTCAGGAATTATGGCAGTTTGGGTGTGTGGTGGCCTTCCCAAGTGGAGCTAGTGGCAAAAGAACCTGCCTGCCAGTGCAGGAAACTAAGAGACGTGGGTTCAATCCCTGGGTCGGGAAGATCCGCTGGAGGAGGGCATGGCAATGCACTACACTGTTCTTGCCTCAAGAATCCCATGGACAGAGGAGCCTGATGGGCTACAGTCCATGGAGTCACAAAGAGTCAGGCACAGCTGAGGCGACTTAGCACACACACACACACACACACACACACACACACACGAGTGTGTGGTAAAAACCTCAAACTAGGAAGTCTAGAAGTCTGGGTTAGGTTCCTCACTTTGCCCCTTCCTCAGGTTCCAGGACAATTGTCTTAGACATACCGAGTCTTAGGTTTCTCATCTTATATTATAGGGGGAAAAAATAGCTATAAATAATAAAGATGATCACTGAAAATAATGCTAAATGCTATGAAAGAAGAAAAACAGAGCACTATGACAGAGATTGGGAAAGGTGGGAATTCTGAGTCAATGAGACAGTTCGGGAAAGGACTACGCTGCAGGTGCTGTCACTCTGCACTGAAGGGAATATCAAGACTTTACACATCAGACGTTATGAATATTAAATGTGGGGGAACATAGTAAGCATAAGCAAGTGCTCACTCTTCATTAATCCGTGTGTAGAAATTAAGGGTTGTCTGAGAGGAACAGGGATTCAGAGGCAGGGCTGAGGCCTTCACCACCATGAAAGGCAAACCAGGAAATAGTGACAAACGAAGAAAAAATCAAGACTTACCCTGCTGCATCTGCATTTCAAAGGGACCCCAAACCTAGGCCAGTGGGTTGTCAGCGACACAGGTTCTAACCCAGAGGCTTCCATAGTCAAGGCATGCGCTTTTGTTTCTGGATCCCTCCTGGTTCACACAGAGGTGGACACAAGAGTGGGAGCTGAATAGGTGAGAGAATACATTAAATACATAAATTTAAGCCTTGATGAAAACAAGACAACAGATCCCAAATGGAGTCACTTATGCTAAACCTCACATCACCAAACCAAAAAGTAACTTATTTACAATTTTGGCTCTCCCAGAAATGGACTCTAAACCCAGTTAATCAGGAATCCCCTATCAAACTAGGGTCTGTCAGCACTAATCTACCTGACAGACCCCTACTACCCTATAAAGGAAAGTGACCTCCCAGTGACCAACCCCAACAGTTTTATTGCTTAATATAACGTCCTTGGTACTGCTCTCTTCTGCTTAAACAAGTCTCATTTTGTATAGATCCTAGGTGGTGGTGTTTTAGTTGCTAAGTTGTGTCCTGACTCTTTGCAACTCCATGGACTGTAGCCTGCCAGGCTCCTCAGTCCATGGAATTCTCTAGGCAATAATGCTGGAGTGGGTTGCCATACCCTTCTCAGGAGATCTTCTCCACCCAGGAATCGAAAGCAGGTCTCCCACATTGCAGACATTCTGTACCACTGAGCCACCTGAGAAGTCCATGGATTATCAGAGCTCCTTTCTAGCTGCTGGATGGAATAGTGCCTGATTCCAGTTGATTTTTGCTCCCTCCCCCTCAAAAAAACCCACCCTTGTAAGTTTTAACATGCCTCAGTATTCTTGCCTGGAGAATCCTTTGGACAGAGGAGCCTGGAGGGCTGCTGTCCATAGGGTCGCACAGAATCGGACACGACTGAAGCGACTTAGCAGCAGCAGCAGTTTATCTTTTAATGGCCCTGACTTCAGCAGAGGGCACCTGAGGAGACTCCTGAGAATCCCATGAAGCAACAGGCGAGCAGGTGTCTGCACCTGAGAGCCCCTCGTTCTCGCTGCTCTCTTGCAGGTGGTGAGTGAGTCCCTCCTCCTAGCTCAGCAGCTTCCGTGTCGCGTGTCGTGAGTTTTCGAACTTTTCTGGAGGGACTATTTCTCGCGTTGGGCCCGGAAACCAGCGGGAGTCCAAGCGGGTCCCACTTGGAAGCTGGACTGGGTCCGGGGTCAGCCTGGGTCCGACTGGGAAACCAGACTGGGTTCTGGTCCACCTTAAGCCAGTTCGAGGCCTCACGGGAACTGAATTTTGCTTCAAGGCCGAGCAAGCAAGTAAGTTAACCTTATCGAAAATAACCTTGAATGACAGTGACTGCAGCGAAGAACTTTTCACCTGGATAACCTCTGCGTTTCCCAGGTGCCCTGGAGGAAAAGGGTCTCAGCAAAACACTCGCCATAATGAGCAGAGTGAAAATTCTTTTTCCTCCGCCTGAGTTTCTCGTGACCAGGGTTAGAGCCTCCGGGACCCCCTAGTGGCCGTGGCAGGTCCTGCACTCAGAATCCTGGGAAAATTCTTACCAAAGTCACCTCTTCAGATCTGTATCTGTGGTGCTAGATTAAGAAAGGAAGGTAAAATTTCACGTTATCTCTTCCTTCCCAAATGCAGATCGGCGGGTAGGGGGTTAAGAATTATATTTCAAATTGGGAATTGTGAACTTGCTTTTGGGTATCCGGTGGTTGTTGATCTTTTTTCTCTCAGAGACGAGATCATTGCCTTTTCATTCTTTCTTTCCTTTTTTTAAAAAGTTGACTGCCTTGGGTCTTAATTGCAACATGTGAGCTCTAGTTCCCTGACCAGGGAGGAAACCCCGCCCCCTACAGTGGAAGCTGTCTTAGCCATTGGATCACCAAGGAAATCACTATTGCCTTTTGCCTCCTTGTTTGCCTTGTCTTTGTGTCCTGAGAACTAGATTTGGCAACTGTCAGGTAGCAGGGGCCCCAAAATATGGGCAGACAAAAATGCAAAATGCTGGGGTCCTGCAGAGTGTTGCCAGCTCTCAGAGGAATTGTCTTTGGTCAGGACTGCCTCTGGATCTTGGGACGGTAGTATCTTCTGCATCCTCTTTGGAGCTTCCCACATAACTTTGTGGTAAAGAATCTGTCTGTCAAAGCAGAAGATGCTAGAGACTCAGTTTCGATCCCTGGATCGGGTTGATCCCCTGGAGAAGGGAATGGTAACCTACTCCAGTATTCTTGCCTGGAAAATGGACAGAGGAACCTGGAGTGGGGTCTCAAAGAAAGAGTCGGACACCATGGAGCACACTTCCTTTCCTTTGGAAGGCCTTTTGCATCCAGGAGGTGGTTCCATACTGCCAGGAATGGTTACTATTTGTCCCTGAGGAAACCTGATTTTTGCTCAGATAAACTCTTAAAATTTTTAATGTGCCTCAGTTTATCTTTTAACAGCCTGCACTGCAAGCAATTGCATGGCAGCAACATAGTCAGAGTCAGAGAGGTGACTCAGAGGCAGAAGTTAGCGCATTTTTAATAGCATTTTAAAAAAAATTATCAAATTTGTCACTAAAATTTTTTTTAAGTTGTTCATTCATCTGCTTAATTATAACTTTTTAAACTCATGCTATCAACAATAAATCAGAGAGCCTTTTGTTCAAAGGCTGAACAAAAAGACTTCCAACTGCCCCTTAAAACATCATCAAATGGAAAAGGAAGCCATTTTAAACAACAAGCTTTCCCAAGCCCCGGGGAAGTTGGAAGGCTGTCAAAACCGTTATTAGCATATCTAGCCACAAGATGTCACCATTGGTTTTAGCAAATATACTCTACCTAGCTCTAGGCTAATTCATAAATGCTTACCGTTTTGGACCTCAGAGACAAATGGCATTTCCCCCAGACTCTTCAGAGTCCCTTGGACTGCAAGGAGATCCAACCAGTCCATTCTAAAGGAGATCAGCCCTGGGTGTTCTTTGGAAGGAATGATGCTAAAGCTGAAACTCCAGTACTTTGGCCACCTCATGCAAAGAGTTGACTCATTGGAAAAGACTCTGATTCTGGGAGGGATTGGGGGCAGGAGGAGAAGGGGATGACAGAGGATGAGAGGGCTGGATGGCATCACCGACTCGATGGACATGAGTTTGAGTGAACTCCGGGAGTTGGTAATGGACAGGGAGGCCTGGCGTGCTGCAATTCATGGGGTCACAAAGAGTCAGACACGACTGAGCAACTGAGCTGAACTGAACTGAACCTGGACAGTTGATGAAACTGAGACTCCAGTTAGTTCCTAGTATTTACAGTATTTATTTATTTTTTAGGATTCAGTCTAGCACCTTCAAATTCCCCTCCTAGTACTTTCTGTTCCATGTATTTTTATTTTTTAAAAATTGAAACCAGTGTGCTGATGCCCTTTAGGCTAGTAAACTACAATTAAGAATAATTAAGTCAAAACAGTTGTCTGTGTCATGGGACTCAGATCCAGGTAATAGTTTTCATTTACTTGTTCCCTTTTTAAAATGCCACACTCTTGGGTATTGCTAGTTGAAACACACCTTCACAAAAGAAAAGGAAGAATTTGCCAATCAAAGTCCAATTAAACTGTATTTGTTTTAGGCAGGTGGTGTTTAAATAGGATTCCATAGAAGACAGTTCATATATATGAACCTTACAAATGACTTTTTCACTGTATATGTGAACCTCAAATTACTTTGTTCCTTAGTTTCTCTATTTTGATAAGTATAAAGGAGATTAAACGTTAACATCTCTTGTTGCTAATCCTTTAGCTTCTCTCTGTGGAACAGCAAGTACTTCTATTTACACAAATCTATTTTCTCTCCAACAAGACTCCTGCATCCTCACCCTTGTTCAAATATCCCAAAACAAGCAACTTTTTACATTTCTATCTCCTCCTTCCCATTCTCGCCACTGTATACTGCCTTAAGGGAGAAATCTAATAGATTTTCATTTCCTAAAGATACCACAAAGATACCCTGGAAGTTCCTCGCTACCTAGAAACCATCATTATTGCTTTTCCCCCTAAAAATAGAGCCAAGAAACAATACATGACAAGAGCAAGGACCAAAGGGGAAAGCAAAGGAATGTGTGCAACGGAGATTTTATGAAAGAAAATCCCACGAATTTACTCTTATTCTTATTAAATCACATGATTCTGGCATTGTGGTTTTATAGCTCTATTTTTTTAATTGATATATAGTTGATTTATAATATCGTGTTTATTCAGATATACAGCAAAGTGATTCAGTTATACGTATTTTTTCAGATTATTTTACATTAAGGCTATTACAAGATATTGAATATAATTCCCTGTGTTATATAGGAAATCCTGTTGCTTATCTATTTTATGTATAGCAGTTTGTATCTGTTAATCCCATACTCTTAATTTATCCCTCCCACCCCACCTTCACTTTCCCTTTTGGTAACCAAAAGTTTGTTTCCTATGTCTGTGAAATAGGACAGACATACATTCTGTTTTGCATATACATTCCTTTGTATTATTTTTAGATTCCACAAATAAGTGATACTGTATAATATTTGTCTTTCTATGTCTGAGTTACTTCACTTGGTATATTATCTAGGCCCACCCATGTTGTTGCAAATGGCATTATTATATTCTTTTTTATAATTGGGTTTTCCTGGTGGCTCAGACAGTAAAGAGTCCGCCAGCAATACGGGAGACCTGGGTTCAGTCCCTGGGTTGGGAAGATCGTCTGGAGGAGGGCATTATAACATTAATTTTATAATTAATGTTCCATTAAGATATGTATCTTCATCTTCATAAATCAGTCTGTTGATGGGTACTTGGAGTGTTTCCATGTCTTGACTATTGTAAATGGTGCTGCTGTGAACATTAGGATACATGTGTCTTTTCAAATTAGAGGGTATCTTTTGGGGGTATATACACAGGAGTGGGATTACTGGATCATGTGGTAGCTGTAGTTTTAGTTTTTTAAGATAATTCCATACTGTTTTCCATAGTGGGTGCACCAGTTTACATCCCCACCAACCGTGTAGGAGAGTTCCCTTTTCTCTATACCTTCTCCAGCATTTATTATTTATAGATTCTTTGATGATATATAGTCCCATGATTGTTTTTCTTTTAATTGGCAGACAACTACACTCACCATTCAAACAAAATAATAAGGAATTGCGTGAGCTGCAATGAACAGAAATGCATAGTTGATTTATTTAAATCCTAGAAGTAATATTCAATGAGTTTGAGTAAAACTTGCTGCTAAAAACAGGACATTAAAGGTAATTTAAATATATTCAGTGCAGTCATTTATTCCAGTTTCATACACGTTAAGTAGGTTTTTATCTCTAAGGTGCCGTCAACGGACCTCTCAGACATTCAAAATACCAGCTTTACGTCATTAACACATTGCTGGTCAATTAGTTGGGTAATGTAGAACTTATGAAAATATATATTGCCATTCTCTTTCAAATGAGCTGCATATTACATCTATTAACATAACTATAGTGGTCTAATTTCCTTATTTTCAGTAGCGTACAGTTTGGAAATACAAATTGACAAATGAGCGCCAAATGAGGAAAGGGGTCTTACACAAAAGGTCGTAAATTATAAAGCCTCAGCAAGAAATATCCTAGATAATTGCTGTGATGCAAAAGTGTTAAATAGTATGCATTTAGGTTTTTCTTTTTCTAAAGAAAATCTTACTTTGTTTTAACCATTTTATTTCAGCAAATCTGTTGGTGGTAGATAATTTGACCTTCTTTTTAAAGAGGTAGTTTGATTCACCTAAGTGTCTAGGTTGGGCTTCCCAGGTGAGTGAGTGAGTGGCAAAGAATCCACCTGCCAATGCAAGAGACACAGGTTTGATCCCTGAGTCAGGAAGGTCCCCTGGAGGAGGAAATGGCAACCCAGTCCAGAATTCTTGCCTGGAAATCCCATGGACAGAGGAGCCTGATGGGCTGCAGTCCATGGGGTCACAGAAGAGTTGGATACAACGTAATGACTAAATAAGAAGTATCGAGGTTACTTTCCTTCCACATGGACTGTGCGAAGGTCAAATCTTGGATTGTATTCCCAGAGATTCTGCTTTAATTTAATTCTGCTTTAATGCTCAGGAGTGGCCTGAGCATAGGAGATTTAAAAGCTTTCTAGGTGACTCTAACGTGCAAACAATGTTGAGAATCACTATACCAAACCTTACATCTTAGGTAAACTGATGTTAACACATTCCTGCTTTGTTTTTTTCAAAGTTAATTATAAGGGGAGTTAGTTCCAGGTTGGTTTTAAAGTACACTTTTGGAAACCTGTCAAGTTACTGCAAAAGGTGATTGCAAACTAAACATTCTTTACAGCCAAGGAAAGAGGAAAATATAATTAGCAGATGCACCTTCACTCATCTCTGAGGTAATCAATAGATCTTTTACAAAATTCCCAAAAGGAAATTCTTTGGAACTTCCAAAGAACATTACTGGTATTACCAAAAAACAGTCAAACAAAAAAATCCAATGTCAAGTAATTTGGGGTTAAAACATACTTTTCTTTTCTACAAGATTTCTTAGAAACACTGTAATAGGTTGTAAATCTGCAAGAGGAACAGAATTCCCTGTGTAGCATGCCATAAATGTGTTGAATGGTTCAAGGAACCATGAGCCTAACGTTTTATGGAGCACACTTACATAAATAAAACTCAAGGATGTATCTTTTAAGGCAGTAAAACCAAAAATGTTGTCCAAAGGTTTCACTCTGCAAGTCTGACATACCACTTGCTTTTTAATATTCTGTTTTGAATATATCATTGTATCAGGAGTGTGTTAGTCACTCAGTCGTGTCCAATTATTTGTGACCCCATGAACTGCAGCCCACCAGGCTCCTCTGTCCATGGGGATTCTCCAGGCAAGAAAACTGGAGTGGGTTGCCATTTCCTTCTCCAGGGGATCTTCCCGACCCAGGAATGGAACCTGGGTCTCTTACACAGTGCAGATGGGTTCTTTACAGTCTGAACCACCAGGGAAAATCTTTGTATTACCTTCAAATATCTGGAAATTTTCTACAACAGGCCCAGCCTAGTAGTTAAGATTACAAACTCAGGAGCAAAAGTTTTTAGGTTCCCATAGAACATTTTTTACTTAATCTCTCTGTGCTTCAGTTTCTTCACCTGTCGAAGGGGGAAATGTATCACACCCCCCCTCATGGTATGTTGGGTTTGGTAAACTTAGGTTGTTGACATTCCATTACAACAGCAATTACAAGAGTGCCTTAAAAGTGAGGCACCAAACTGCCATATAAAGAATTTCCAAGGAAATTTCTGAGAAACCATGCTATAACCTCTGAACCCTGTGACCCACTTTGAGAATATAAGTGGACTGAGAAAGGGAAGGAGAATAAATACCTGCAAAGAGAGAGCACTGTGGAAATAACTGTTGCCTGATGAGTAGGCTCCACCATCTGTCTCTGTTGAGAAGAACTCGGAGGGGTCCCCTTGGTGACCCTGAATGGTACAAGCATGCATTCTGGGGGCCCCATGTCTGCCATCTGCCTTCTGTCCAGGAACTCTAGAGGACCATGGATGGTTGAGTAACTGCTCTGAAGGCCGGTCCATCTGCATTGCCAGAGTTTTTGAGGGCATAGGACATGAGAGTGTTTCCTGTGAACCAGATGACAGAGAATCTGGCCCAGCAGAGGCCCAGCAAGAGGCTGGAAATGAGGCCAGATTCCTTGGGTCCAAAGCAGGAGGAACAAGTGGAATCCAGTGGCAAGTTAGCAATAAGGGAACTGAAGGAGGGAGGCCCCCAGCAAATATCCTCACAAAAACTCCACAAAAGTGCCCCAGGAAGAAAGAATCAATTTTAAGCCAAAAGGCCCAAGATAACTAAACAGAGGAAAGCTAATGAGGGCCTCTTTCCAGGGCAGACCTACAGGGGAAGCAGGTGAGGGAGGTTTGCCTGTTAAATCAAGGTCAGAGCTTAATAATATCTTGGGCCACCTAAATTTAATTACTGAACTGAGCCGTGTTCATGATCTTAATTAACAGTAGGGTGATCTGTTACTTAAACATGAACAGAAGAGTTCATAAACATGAACAGAAAATTTCTGGAGAAATTTTCATCCAGAAGTACCCAGTGATTACTGGAGCAGGCGTGCATGCATGCTCACTCACTCAGTTACGTCCAACTCTGTGACTTCATGGGCTGTAGCCCACCAGGCTCCTCTGTCCATGGAATTTTCCAGGCAAGAAAACTGGAGTGGGTTGACATTTCCTTCTCCAGGGTATGTTCCTGATCCAGGGATCAAACCCAAGTCTTCCACGTCTCCTGCACTGGCAGGCAGATGCTTTATCACTGAGCCACCTGGGAAGCCCTCCTGGGGCAGGAAAGATGAAATTAAAGGTGATTTGATGATTTGCTGTTATGATATCATGAGTCTTGCACCAGATACATTATATATTTTAAATATACATCTTATATTTATTTATTTGTTCTAAGTCATGTCAACTCTTTGTAACCCCATGGACTACAGCCTGCCAGGCTCCTCTGTCCATGGATTTTCTAGGCAAGAATACTGGAGTGGGTTGCCATTTCCTCCTACAGGGGATCTTCCCAACCCAGAGATTGAACCCACGTCTCATGCATTGACAGGCAGATTTTTTACCACTGAGCCACCAGGGAAGCCCAATATATATATATATATTTAAATGTTATAAATATACACTATATAGCGTATATAATAATTATACCTAATAAATATTGTATACATTTTTTACAGCAAAAGTTTCATAAATTCTCATGAATTGAAGGGCAATCAGTTCAGTTCAGTTCAGTCGCTCAGTCGTGTCCGACTCTTTGTGACCCGATGAACCACAGCACACCAGACCTCCCTGTCCTTCACCAACTCCCACAGTCCACCCAAACCCAAGTCCATTGAGTTGGTGATGCCATCCAACCATCTCATCCTCTGTTGTCCCCTTCTCCTCCTGCCCTCAATCTTTTCCAGCATCAGAGTCTTTTCAAATGAGTCAGCTCTTGGCATCAGGTGGCCAAAGTATTGGAGTTTCAGCTTCAACATCAGTCCTTCCAATGAACACCCAGGACTGATATCCTTTAGGATGGACTAGTTGGATCTCCTTGTAGTCCAAGGGGCTCTCAAGAGTCTTCTCCAACACCACAGTTCAAAAGCATCAATTCTTCGGTGCTCAGCTTTCTTTATAGTCCAACTCTCACATCCATACATGACCACTGGAAAAACCATAGCCTTGACTAGATGGACCTTTGTTGACAAAGTAATGTCTGTTTTTTAATATGCTGTCTAGGTTGGTCATAAGTTTCCTTCCAAGGAGCAAGTGTCTTTTAATTTCATGGCTGCAATCACCATCTGCAGTGATCTTGGAGCCCAGAAAAATAAAGTCAGCCACTGTTTCCACTGTTTCCCCATCTATTTGCCATGAAAGAGATGGGAATACCAGACCACCTGACCTGCCTCTTGAGAAATCTGTATGCAGGTCAGGAAGCAACAGTTAGAACCGGACATGGAACAACAGACTGGTTCCAAATAGGACAAGGAGTACAGCAAGGCTGTATATTGTCACCCTGCTTATTTACCTTATATGCAGAGTACATCATGAGAAATGCTGGGCTGGAGGAAGCACAAGCTGGAATCAATATTGCCGGGAGAAATATCAATCACCTCAAATATGCAGATGACACCACCCTTATGGCAGAAAGTGAAGAAGAACTAAAGAGCCTCTTAAAGGACAATAATGCCCTAAATTTTCCATCTGTGCTATTCAAAATGTGGTCCATGAACCAGAAGCATCTGTATCATCAGAGAGTTTTATAGAAATGAAAAACCTCAAACCTCATCCCAGACCTGTTGAATCAGAACCTGGATTTTAACAAGATCCCCAGGGGATTCAAATGCATATTAAAGTTAGAGAAGTGTTCCCTTATACCACCTAGTTGTCCATAAGAAAATCTTTGTGAGATTTTAATATCTACTAATTGTGACATAACCAGTCCATTGAAGTTCATCATAAAGACTCACAATAACATCGCATATGTTATAGCACTTTGGCATTGTCAAGGCTCACTTTATCTCTGTTCTACTCACAATTAACTGGTTAATGTTTAATCAGGTTTAGGTTTTTCACCTGTGCACTTTATGCACATGCAACTGGTCAGACAAGTGACAAGAAAGCCTATATCTAGCACCTGCTGTTCCCAGGCCACCTTCTAATATGAAAGAAAGATTAGATAGTTCAGCATCTGTTATTGGGTAATATAACACTTATTAGCTTATCTTTGCAATTTAGCCACAGAGCTTCCTTATTCTGTGGGTAATACGTGAGACAGCTTTCCAGATTTCCATAGCCTCAGAAAAACTTGCCTGGGTGGCCTTATCAGCAAAAATGAAGACAAATTACCTCCTTTGGCTCTTACCTCTCCTTTAGATCCACCTCTGTCACTAACTGGGAAGCCTGCAGCTACAATCAACAGGCAAATTACCATCTGAGTTTTAGTGGGTGGGTCCAAGGACAGACCATAGGTTTTGGGAGAGCCAAATAAAATGCAGCATAGTACCAGAGAGGTGCTGATGCTGGGAAAGATCGAAGGCAATAGGAGAAGGGGGGCAGGAGAGGATCAGATGGTTAGATAACATCACCAACTCGATAGATGTGAATTTGAGCAAACTCCAGGACTAGTGGAGGACAGAGGAGCCTGGTGTGCTGCAGTGCACGGGACTGCAAAAAGTCAAACACAACTTAGCAACTGAACAGCAACAACAACCAGAGAAGCACTCAAGACCCATACCAGCTGTGAGCAGCATGGCTCACAGTACCTGGAGGATAACAAACCAATATTTATTGAACGAACATATAAATCATAAATTAATATTTAACAAATGAATTCATCTGGAATTCATATCTTTTAGGCTAATTTGTGTTCCTAAATTCTCATAGTTCCCTGATGAATGAAATCTTACGCAGTATTTCTTTTTTCATTCCTTCTCATGCCTGAACTCACCTTATTGCTGTGGGGTTTCCATTTGTTTCAGGAGAACAATATCATAATCCAGCAAGGCATTGTCACATGATCACTAGCTATGGAGTTGGAAGTTTAATCTGGGGTCCACCACTTGTAGGCAGTATAATCTTGGATAGTGACCTAACTTTGAGAGCCTCTCTGTCCTTTCTTGTAAAACAAGACTTGTCTATAGGATTATTTTGTGATTTAAAGAGCATAACATCTGTGGAAGTTCGTAGCATGGGTAGGTGGTAAGTCCTCAGTAACTTATTGTACATCTCTCTTTACCTCACCCCTACCCTAGATACGTTGTTCTGGCTTTGCTTAAATCTTATCCCTGTCCTTACTAGCTTCAACTTCTGAGGGTAATTTAAATTGTCCACTTTTATAAACTGTTCTTAGAGGCAGAGCATAGGATTAGCTTTATTTTGGTACTTTCCAGTCCATTTGTTCATTCATTCATACATTCTTTCAAATGATCATTTTCCAAGTACTTAGGAAGCATCAGGGCTTCCCTGGTAGCTCAGAAGGTAAAGGGTCAGCCTGTAATGCAGGAAACCAGGGATCAGTCCCCAAGTAGGGAAGATCCCCTGGAGAAAGGAGTGGCTATCCACTCCGGTATTCTTGCCTGGAGAATTCCATGAACAGATGAGCCTAGCGTGCTACAGTCCATGGAGTCTCAGAGAGTTGGACAAGATTGAGTGACTAACACTTTCACACTTTAGCAGGCATCAAATATAACCTCAATATATCCAACTAGAAAGAAGTCTCATTAAAAGAAAATTATATAATGAGTACAATTACTATAATCAGAATGCTTGCTGCTTGTTCTGCTCTGAACCTCAGTCCACATGCATAGAACTTCATCTACTCATGATGCCAAGGGGAAAATGGATCAACAGCAAATATCTCAGCACTAGATACATCAGAGTTTCCCTGATGACTCAGATGGTAAAGAATCTGCAATGCGGGAGACCTGGGTTCAATTCCTGGGTGGGGAAGAGCCCTTGAAGAAGGGAGTGGCCACCACTCCAGTATTCTTGCCTGGGATATCCCATGGACAGAGGAGCCTGACTGGGCTACAGTCCGTAGGTCGCAAAGAGTCAGACACAACTGAGTTACTTTCAGATATGTGAAAATTCTAATAGACAGGTCTCTTCACAATCAAACAGGTATATACATCAGGTTATCTTTATGTCCAGTTTCTTTTCATTTTATTTCCTAGAGAAAAGCTCAAATACTAGACTGATTCAGAATGGGACACCTGTCAGCATTTTTAAACTCCATCTGGTGAGAAGTGGCCTTTCCTAACTACAGTCTGAATCCCTCAGGATGCTGAACTAGAGGTACCTTGATTCTTCTGAGCAACACCGTGAAGCACCATACTCAGTGAGCACGCACAGGACATTTTGTTGAATCCTGCTCATATTAGGTACTTTTACATTCACAAGCACTACAAATTCTTCAAAGTCACATGGATCAAACTAAGAAAACTCATACCAACAGTCTGTAGGAGCCAGAACACTATTTCAGGTATCGGATTAGAAACAAGAATGATTTAGCCTCAGTTGCAAGTGACTTTATAACTTGTATCTTCTGAGGAGTGAAAAAACTAACTCAAGGGGAAAAAAATGCAACCTATAAATTTTGTAGGATGTTTTCAACAATAAAAGCAGATATTGCAAGTGGAAAATAAATCTCAGAAAGAAGGTACCCTTTGAAAGATAAAATATTAAGTCCTGGAAAAACCAGTGACTACGAAGATGAATAAACCTAGTTTAGACAGCAGCTGGGAACTTCAAGGAGAAGGTGAAATTTCCCAATAGTAGAGCAATTGGCAAGAGATCCAGCTGAACAGAAGGTGACGAGAGCATCAGTAAGAGGCAGGAGCAGAGTCTGGGCTTCTCTAGTATCCTGCCACATCTCTATTGTTGTTTAGCCGCTAAGTCGTGTCTGACTCTTCTGGGACACCATGGACTGTAGCCTCTCAGGCGCCACTGTCCATGGGATTTCCCAGGTATGAACACTGGAGTGGGTTGCCATTTCCTTCTCCAGGGGATCTTCCCAACCCAAGGACTGAACCCACATCTCCTGCACTGGTAGGTGATTTCTTTACCACTGAGCCACCAAGGAAGATCATGCCACATCTCTAGGTATTAGGGAATGAGCACACTGAAACAGAGACTATCAAATGTTTAAACACTGTTCAGAACTGTATCTCACTCTATTCAGCTGGAAATGGGGTTTCAAGTGTTTCCAATGAGCTACGCACACCTCAAATCTAGCATAAATAAGGCTTCATCCTTGATCAGGATTCAGAGGAATCATCTTGCTTCCCAGAATTCTGCCTGTATCAAAGTAGGTGTTCTATAAATATCTGCTCATTGAGGCTGAACTGAACTAGAAATTTGCTTGGATGTTCCTGTATCCCAAGATTTTGAAATGAATTGTGACCTTATAATGTGGGTATGTGTGTACACGCATGTTTGTTCTAATAAACTAACAAAATAGACTTTATTAAAGGAGCCCAATAAAAGCTTCTCTATAAAACCAGTTTAGTTGCTCTATAAGGTACCTCTGCTTTAACAATCCTGGCTGAGCAGAGTTGGCTAAGAGCAATAGCTTCCAATTAAGTCATTTGAGCAAACTGTCCATTTTAAATTTATTTTCTATTTTTCCTGATTCTTTTCCCATAGGGTAACCTGTGAAGATCTAAAAACAAAACTTTATTTGAAAAAGGTAACTTTTTTGTGAATGGAATAATTTCAACTTGACTGCCAAGAATTTTTCACATTTATCTAGATTTTTTATGATAGGTGAACTTACTGAGTTGACCACATTGTGGCTGTGGTTTACTCTCTAAGTCATGTCTGATTCTTGCAGTTCCGTTGACTGTAGCCGGCCAGGCTTCTCTGCCCATGGGATCTCCCAGGCAAGAATACTGGGGTGAGTTGCCATTTCCTCCTCCAGGAGATCTTGCCCACCCAGGGATCGAACTTCTGCCTCCTGCATCTCCTGCATTGCAGGTGGATTTTTTATGGCTGGGCCACACATTAGTGCAGAGTAAATGATACTAAGTTACAACTTGTATTTGTTTGTGTTTAATTTGCCATTTCAACTAAAATTATTGCCAGTAAAGGTCATCATGTGATGTTGGAGAAGATTCTTGAGAGTCTCTTGGACTGCAAGGAGATCCAACCAGTCCATCCTAAAGGAAATCAGTCCTGAATATTCATTGGAAGGACTGATGCTGAAGCTGAAACTCCAATACTTTGGCCACCTGATGCGAAGAACTGACTCACTGGAAAAGACCGTGATGCTGGGAAAGATTGAAAGCAGGAGGAGAAGGGGATGACAGAGGATGAGATGTTTGGATGACATCACCGACTAGATGGACATGAGTTTGAGCAAGCTCCAGGAGTTGGTGATGGACAGGGAAGCCCGGCATGCTGCAGTCCATGGGGTCACAAATAGTTGAACACGAATGAGCAACTGAACTGAAAGGTCATGAAGTTTTCTGTAACTTTTGCAAATTTCAATGAAATTTTATATGTGTCCAAAGACCATCACAACAGATATATGATTTCACCAGACAGTTTTAGAATTATCATAACTGCTAGGGTATTTATTTATTAGTCTTGGCTCTTAAATCTATAAACACACTACACTTCAATTAACTATGCAAGAGAATAAATCAACGTAAGAGTTTGCTTCAAGCATACTTTTTGTGAACACAAAAAAGATTGCAATTGGAGAGATACAATAACAAACATAACCTATTAGTATCTGATTAATAATAGGTGCTCAATGAATGTCTGGCTGAGTGAATGGACACAGGGAAGATGCATAACACAACTGTGGGATATGTAATTTTAAAGATAAAGAACTGTAGAAACACTTTCTGTACAAAGCAGAAATAGAAGAATGTGTTTTTATATTCAAGGTATCTCAAAGACAGTAAAACAAATCATGTTCAAGCTGCTGGTGGCGCTAGTGGTAAGAACCCACCACCTGTCAATGCAGGGGACATAGAACTGCAGGTTCAATCCCTAATTCAGAAAGATCTTCTGGAGGATCCACTCCAGGATTCTAGCCTGGAGAATCCCACGGACAGAGGATTGCAGTGGGCTACACAGTCCATGGGGTCACAAAGAGTCAAACGTGACTGAAGTGGCCTAGCACATGAATGTTTTCATTCTCCATTATTGACTTGAAATAATAGAAAATATTAAAATCCAAGAACAATTACAGGTTTAATGTATTGAGGAAGAAGGAAATTTTAATTAAATTTTGCAAACAGAATAAATCTCATTTAAGTATGAATGCCTCTTCAAAAAGCAATTAATAATAAAAATGCTAATATAAGTTGAAAAAATCAAGAGCATTGAAAAAATTAAGACAAAAAGACAAAATTAATTTATAAAGACAGATTATTCCAACACAATAAATACCAATAATGCAATAGCAGAGACACATAACAGGAAGTCAGGAAGGAACTAGTTTCACAGTAATAGATTTACAGAAAGAAAAACATGTCTGAAAGAGCCATTAGGAAATTCCCCAGTATAATGTGGGTTAACAGAAGCAGAAAGTGACATTTATTTTATAGAAAATGCGTATACCACAGCATGGCCTATGCATTAAACAAAGGTTTATTTAGAGTTGACATTTGCTTCTTATTGAATTCCTTAAGGAAAACTAAGTCTAAATTAAGAATTTTATCTTGTGATTGTTAATTGTGTTTCCAGTAATTAGTATATCAAAGATGAAATGTCAAAGGGAAAAATAGTTATTTAAAAAAAAATATGTATCTCTCTATCAAAGTGCTTCATGTTGTTCCAAGTCTAAAAACGTCTTTAAGATGACACAGTATCAACGAAGATCAAATAATGGAGATTTTATCTTCCTAAGTAAATCCCTTTTCTTTTTTTGATAAAGAAGAGAAAATGTAATTATAAAGTTCTTCCAAGCTCACTACAACTCTTAACTTTAAAAATTGAGAAGGTGGGGCTTCCCTGGTGGGTCAGTAGTAAAGAATCCATCTGCCAATGCAGGAGACATGGGTTCGACCCCTGATCCAGGAAGATCCAAATACCTTGGAGCAACTAAGCTTGTGTACTACGACCACTTAGCCTGTGCTCTAGAGCCAGGAGCCACAAATACTGAGCCCACACGCCACAGGGACTGAAGCCCACAAGCCTAGAGCCCATGCTCCGCAACAAGAGAAGCCACCGCAATGAGAAGTCCATGTACTGCAATCAGAGAAAAGCCCACTCAGCAACGAAGACCCAGCACAGGCAAAATAAATAAATACATAAAATTATTTTTTTTAATGTTGAATGCATTTACCAAATATACTTTAAAACAGAGTTTCTAAAAAAAAATTGGGGAGGTGGATCATTTTCTATGGGGCAAATAATTCAAGAAGTCAGAATTTTTTAAAGAAACATTCATTTGTTTGTCACTGAATGTGACTAATTTACTTTTGCAGCAAGTACTATTTCTTATTAGTACTTGAAATACTTAATGCCTTCCTCCTGCCCAGCAGGTGCTTACTTTTCGTTTCTTACTATCTGTGCTTACACTTGATCTGTTTTCTACAATGCAAACCCAAAATTAACTGGAAATGAACAAAGTGAAACCTAATCTTCACCCACAAGAGAAGTAACTCTTAAACTCAATGACGACCATGCCAGACAAAAGAGACGAAATTTCCTATTTACAGTCTAAGGTTGCTTAAAAATATTTTGGCGTAACTAGTCCTTTAAACATTCAAGGTTAAGGTGTTTCTGGTTGAACTGCTAAACTAGCATTAAAGCAAAATATGATTCTGTTGTATTTTTAATGATGTTGCCTAAACATCTCTCCAGAAGAGTAGCAAGTTGCACTGGTTGCCGGAGCTGGACTGTCTCTGCAGTGTATGAAGAGTAAAAGGAATGATGTAGTTTAAAAATAAAATAAAATTAAAAAAAAAAAAAAAGGAATGAGGGTCCATGGTTGCATTCTCCCTGGCTGACTTTCTCAGTCTTTTGGATTCCTCAATGAATATTTGATTTAAAAAATTGGCGAGGGAATGAGGGTGGGGAGTGAGGAACAAAAGCAGGGAAGAAAAAAAGAGATTTTTTTGTGATTTAAAAGTTCTTGAATTGTCTCAAAAATCACTGGTTAAAACAAGTCTGCTGCTGCTACTGCTAAGTCGCTTCAGTCATATCCGACTCTGTGCGACCCCATGGGCTGCAGCCTACCAGGCTTCTCCGTCCATGGGATTCTCCAGGCAAGAACCCTGGAGTGGGTTGCCATTTCCTTCTCCACCAAAGGTTATATTAGTTTTCTGGGATACAGCAGGCAGGCAATTCCCCACCTGAAAAATAAAAGGACTTCCATATATCTTTTCTTAAGGCCTAAATGTCTTATCTATAACAAGGACTTTTATAACCACAATCAGCTTAAGTGCGGATTGTCTGAGTTGCTCTGACTGACATTTCATTTCACTTAGCTGTATTTCTCAAGTATGATCAATTACTGCGATGATTTTCATGGGACAGTGCTGGTTTGTACCTGTCCTTCCAGTATAATTATATATTAGTAGCAACTCACTTCCCTCTCAAAAACTTTCTTGCTTGGAAAATAATTTACATGTGGTCACTCAACCAATGACTAACTGTCTTTGAAAATCTTGGTTTTTATTAAAAGTTGAGCTTCCTGGGTCCCACCTTGAACCTAATAAATTGCGACCTCTGAGGGGCTGGCCCAGAATATGCGTTTTAACAAGAACTTCCTAGGTAATTTTTAGGATTACTAAGATTTGAGAACAACTTCATTAATATACATTAGAGGTTATTATATTTCGGTGAGAAGAAAGTTGGAAAGACCAGGAAGAAGGTGACATTATGAACAATATACCTAAAGAGATCAATGCATAATTTTATTTATTTGGCAAGTTTCTTTATTCTCTGTATCCGCTACCACCAGAAGGTCTACTTTGGTCTCTGCAGCAGCAGGATTAGTGAAACAGCACAGGAGTGAGGAGGCTAGTGTTGGAGGACTTCATCTGGCTTATGTATTTATACTTGTTTTGATCATCTGCTTGCCTTTGCTCCAAGTCTATGTGTCTTCACTTGTCCATCTGACCTAGTTCTCACTAAACCAGATACACTAGGCTACTAATCATTCCAAATGGTGTTTTCCATCCCTCCCCATGCCCTCTCCTCTGTATATCCAAAATTTAACTTTAGAAAAATAAATGTGATTATTCCAGTAATTAATGCGATTTTTTTCCCACCCAGAACTAAGGGAATAAGGAGGGAAGTATAACCCCATGAAGAAAGAGTTAAGTTTGGAAGTCTTCCTTTCTTCTTCACAAATAAAGGATTTTTTTCCTTAAAATTAAGCAACCACATCCAGGATCACTCCATACATAGGCAGTCTTTAATTTCTGTGTCAGCTAACTAATGTTCTTTGGTTGTGAGGAACATAAAGCAACTCTGGCTAATTTAGACAACAAAGGAAGATTATGGAAAGGGTTTCAGAGCATTTCATGAACTCCAAAGAGGGGTGAAGGACAAAGGCTCAAAAAGGCAGGAAGTGGGGAGCCTCCAGGGCATCAAGGAGTTTATAAATCTCTCTCTAGAATCTGCCCTAATGTGGCAGGAATCAAATGGCTCTCCAACTCTGTGTCTCATTGGTCAAGCTGCAGAACGTGATCAGGTAGCAACTCCCAGACAAACATCCATGGCCAGGTGGACAGAATCACATAGCACAGGGAAAGTCTCCGGAGCCCACGTCCGTGCACAAAGGAACAGTCTTTCTGAGAAAGGACAAATCACAACTGACCATACAGATACCCTAAAGCTATCTGCTACAATCCACCCTCGGGCTGCCCATACACATACATGCACGCACACACACACACACTCATTCATTCATTCTCTGTCTCTGTCACACATTCTTTCTCTCTCTCTCCCTTCCTCTCCTCCCTTCTCTCTCTCCCTCTAATACATACCTTTTCCCCCTTTATCCCCCATGCCAAAATCACTCATAACACATGACCCAACCAGTCTTCACATAACTGCAGTGGGAGACAACCACAGTCACTTCCAGCCACTGCACACAGAGGTAAGATTTTGGCCAGGACCTCTGGCTTCCACCGGCTTGTGTCCATTCCTCTTCAGTTCTGTCACAGTCCCGTCTCAGTGGTTGATAAACTCAACCACTGCTTAGATAACATTGTATACCCCTGAAAGAAAGAGGAAAGAAGAGAACAAAAATAATTATTTTAAAGTATCATTTAAAAAGGAAACAGGAGAATAAATAGCATATTTAGCAAGGAAATACTGGTTCAAGTCCTCCATTCTGCTGGCATTCATAAGAAGGATGCTGACTTACAAGATAGATTCCTCCTCAGCTTGGTCCAAGTTCTCTTGGCTTCCAGCCAACACCACAGCTTGCCAAGGATCTTTGCCCTGATTGCAAAAAGAATCTCACATATCCAGGTGGCAGTCTCAGCTGTCAATTCAATCAACTTATTTTTTTTTTAACCCTTAGCTGAAGCATCCCTTCATTGAATACTGAATTCCTTACACTGAAGAGTTAAAGAAATAATAGGTCTTCTAAGAAGAATTAAAGCAAAAATTCTGAAAGTGAAAAAGTAGATATAATGTTAAAGAAGTCTTCACCCCCCGGTCCTAGGTTGCATTCTGTCTGTGAAAACAAAATCGATCATATTGATCACTGGTTCTGCTCATGTTCAGTTTCCTACAACAGAGCACACCAATAACACAAGAGGCTACTTCTTAGATAGTGTGTGTGTGAGTCCATCAGTCGTGTCTGACTCTTTGTGACCCCATGGACTTTAGCCCACCAGGTTCCTGTGTCCATGGGATTCTCCATGCAAGAATACTGGAGTGGGTAGCCATTCCCTTCGCCAGGGACTCTTCCCGACCCAGGGATTGAATCCAGTTCTCCTGCATTGTAGGCAGATTCTTTACTGTCTGAGCCACCAGGGAAGCCACTTTTTCAGTAGTGTTGTGGTATCATTAGGGTGACTGAGTATCTATAAGGTAAGACCAGGCAGTTAGTAGCCTATCACATTTCTCTTTTTGCAATGCAGTGAGCTCACCTGTCAGAAGCCATGTATGGAATCCTATGATGCTTGAGATGCAGGTAAGCAGGGAGAGAGAATCCAAGTCCGGAAAGATGATACATGTTGCTCCTCCATGATGAAAGGGCATTTCCAACTCAAAAAAACAGGGAAGTAGATTAGGTCCCCTTGAGGTGCATTGCTAGTCATCGTTGCTAACAGTATATGAATCAATCTCGAGGAAAGGAAATTTATGTTATTGAATTCAAGCATTACCTCCATTCTGGCCATCACAACTGTTATGTCCGTGAACTAATAGACTAGCTGGAGAAGGAGGAGGGCTGACTCCCACAGAAGGAGTCATTTTGTTCTCCTGGTTATTAAGACACAATTCAGTCGCTCAGTCGTGTCCAACTCTTTGCAACCCCATGGACTGCAGCATGCCAGGCCTGTTCATCACCAACTCCTGAAGCTTGCTCAAATTCATGTCCATCGAGTCAGTGGTGCCATCCAAACATCTCATCCTCTGTCATCCCCTTCTCCTCCTGCCTTCAATGTTTCCCAGCATCAGGGTCTTTTCCAATGAGTCAGCTCTTCACATCAGGTGGCCAAAGTATTGGAGTTTCAGCTTCAGCATCAGTCTTTCCAATGAATATTCAGGACTGATTTCCTTTAGGATGGACTGGTTGGATCTCCTTGCAGTCCAAGGGACTCTCAAGAGTCTTCTCCAACACCACAGTTCAAAAGCATCAATTCTTCAGTGCTCAGCTTTCTTTACGGTCCAACTCTCACATCCGTACATGACTACTGGAAAAACCATAGGTTTGACTAGACGGAACTTTGTTGGCAAAATAATGTCTCTGCTTTTTAATATGTTGTCTAGGTTAGTCGTAGCTTTTCTTCCAAGGAGCAAGCATCTTTTTATTTCATGGCTGCAGTCACCATCTGTGGTGATTTTGGAGCCCAAGAAAAGAAAATCTGTCACTGCTTCCATTGTTTCTCCATTTATTTGCCATAAAGTGATGGGACTGGATGCCATAATCTTAGTTTTTTTAATGTTGAGTTTTAAGCCAGCTTTAACACTTTCCTCTTTCACTTTCATCAAGACGCTCTTTAGTTCCTCTTCACTTTCTTCCATAAGAATGGTATCATCTGCATATCTGAGGCTAGTGATATTTCTCCTGAAAATCTTGATTCCAGCTTGTGCTTCATCCAGCCTGGTCTTTTGCCTGCTGTACTCTACACATAAGTTAAGTAAGCAGGGTGACAATATACAGCCCTGACGTACTCCTTTCCCAGTTTGGAACCAGTCTGTCATTCCATGTCCAGTTCTAACTGTTGCTTCTTGACTTGCATACAGATTTCTCAGGAAGCAGGTAAGATGGTCTGGTATTCCCATCTCTTTCAGAATTTCAGGAAAGTGTTAAAGCTGGCTTAAAACTCAACATTAAAAAAACTAAGATTATGGCATCCAGTCCCATCACTTTATGGCAAATAGATGGAGAAACAATGGAAGCAGTTTTTCCACAGTTTGTTGTGATCTACAGTTAGAGGCTTTCGGGTAATCAATAAAGCAGAAATCAATAAAAGGAATTCTCTTGCTTTTTCTATGATCCAACAGATGTTGGCATTTTGATGTCTGGTTCCTCTACCTTTTCTAAATCCAGCTTGAACATCTGGAAGTTCATGGTTCACGTACTGTTGAAGCCTGGCTTGGAGAATTTTAAGTATTACTTTGCTAGTATGTGAGATGAGTACAATTGTGTGGTTATAAATAACCTCTTCTGCAATGAAGGCATCTTAGCATTCACATGGACACAGATATTTTCAGACTCTAGTCCCATTCTGAAAGGTCCATCCACCCTTTCCTAAAACCTTCTTGTCATCAGTTCTCCTGTCTTGATCCTTCTAAGTCTCTGATCATCGAGTCAGACCAGAACAGCAAAACTACCCAGTACCTACTCATTCAGCCTTGCATGTCTGCTCAGTCGCCCTGTCATGTCCGACTCTTTGTGACCCCAATGGACTGTAGCCCCCATGGCTACTCTGTGCATGGAATTTCCCAGGCAACAATACTGGTATGGGTTGCCATTCCCTTCCCCATGGAATCTTCCTGACCCCGGGATCAAACTCGCGTCTCTTGTGTCTCCTGCATTGGCAGGCAGATTCTTTACCACCAAGCCACCAGGAATGCCCCATTCAACCTGAAACCATCTCTAAAATGTTGCCACTATTCCAAGCCCCCTGCCCCATTATATCCACCATTGCCAAAGTCACTCTGGTGCTTCCCCCAGAGACATCTCTGACTCCCTATGATCCAGCAATACAAGGGTTAACATCTGGCACCACAGGGAGGGTCTTCAGCCCCAGTTTTACTGCTACATTCCAATTGCCTTTCTTATCACAGATCTGGAATATCACCTCTGTGCCAAATAAAAAGCTCAAGAATCAGCTCAGATCCTGACCTCAGGTAAAGCAGACAATAATATGTTCCTTTCTAGATAGAATGATTCATAAAATTACTGCTCAAAATTTAACCCTTGTATGCATTTTACTTCTCAGTTGTAGTTCAGGGCCACCCTGAAGACCAGCAGCACTTCCTCTCATCTGCCTGGTGCCAGTGTATCTTGCAAAGCCATCCGTACACCAGGTTCAGGTTACTCTATCCCTGATCCACTAGTCATAGGAAACTCCCAGGACACATAAGGAGGAACGTGTAATGTAGAAATGCAACTACTTGCTCATACAAGATACCTGTCTTTAGGCTTCCCCTGCTGCTGCTGCTGCTAAGTCCTTGAGTCGTGTCCGACTCCCCTAGACTCAGCCTTATAGGTTTCTCTTCCATCTCAGTCTACTTGATGTGGATTACTGCTGGGAATGACTGACATTATGCTAAGTGTCTGAGACAATATCGTTTCAGGTCAGGAATTGAGGTACTATGGCCATCTTATGCCAGATGGTTGAGTGATTCAGCCTCTGTATGAGCCTAGCAATAAGCCAGGAGTCATTTCTCAAAATGAAGACTCACTTTTGAAACTAGCCTTTGCATTTTCCCAAACAGAAAAGGTCTTTCCATGATGGTCTTGTTGGGGCTTGGCATAGGCTTCATACAGCTTTCAGAAGGGTCACAGACCATTCCAGCTGCACTGGACCCACTAGCTCCCTAGAGCCAAGGCAGAGATGCTTGCCTTGCATCTGGGGCCAGTTAGACAACCTCCTCCGACTCTGGGCCCCACTCCGAATGGGCAGCTTTTGGGGTGGTCACTGACAAAATATACCAGGATATGACACGCAAAAGTGGCAGTACTACATTGAAAATCCTAAGAGGCCTCAACTCATCATGCTTGGTAAATTCTCTTTTTAACAATTTGTGAATGAATGTTTCATATAAATTACAATCTCAATATTGAACTTCAGAGTGCTAAAATTTTGAAGTGATGTCTATTATATTAATCAAATTTGGTCATTATTGTTTCCCACTTAATTTCATTCATTCGTTCAGTCCTTATTTAAATTTCAGTTCAGTTCAGTCGCTCAGTCGTGTCCAACTCTGTGACCCCGTGGACTGCAGCAGGCCAGGCTTCCCTGTCCATCACAAACTCGCGGAGTTTATTTAAATGTATCTGCTTACAAAAGGAACTGAAAGTGTCATGTCATGCCACATTGTTGCTTTTTCCTAGTGGTATCAAGTAGTTACAGAATAAGACAGCATCTTATAAAATTCAAGTGAGTTCATTTAGCAGCTACATTTAGTTTCTATGTTATAAATGCATATGCAAAAATATGTCTGAAAAACTAAAGACCATTAGAAAACTCTTAGAATCTTTAGTTTTTGTGAAAATAAGCAAAATAAATACATCCCTACCTGAGCAAGAAATCATCCTTCTCCATCCTCTTTCTTTGGAAACCACCATGGCCAAAGCTTTTAAATGTAAATGTCTGTAAGGAATTTTTTTTTAACAAAACACTCTTTTGTTTATTCCTTTGAACAAAAATCAGAAGTAAATTAACATCTATGTCTCCGTGACCTTTTTTAAGTGGTTTCAACACATATTGATTTTGAGTGCACCCCAAAAGTGCTTCACTCCATTTATTAATACTTTTACAAATATCTATTGATCACCTACTATGTACAAGTTCTAGGTGAGATCATAGAGAAGTAAGACTCAATCAATAAACCATCAAAAGATTACAATCTAGTAGGGAATATAAATAAGTAGACAGAAAATTACTATATACAAACAGTCCCCAACTTATAATAGTTCGATTTGTGATAGTACAAAAGTGATACACATTCAACAGAAACTACACTTTGAATTTTGAATTTTGATCTGTCCCTGTGCTGGCAATATCTGGCACAGCACTGTCTTGTGCCCTCAGGCAGTTTCCAGTTAGTCATGCAATCACAGCCATTCTATATCCAGACAACCATTGTGTTTTTTACTTTCAGTACAGTATTCAATAAGTTATGTGAGCTATTCAACACTTGATTATCAAATAGGCTTTGTGTTAGATGATTTTGCCCAACTGTAGGCTAATGTAAGTGTTCTAAGAACATTTAAGGTAGGCTGGACTAAGCTATGATGTTCTGTAAGTTAGGTGTATTAAATACATTTTCGACTTACAATATTTTCAACTTACAATGGTTTCATCAGGACACAGCCCCATCATAAGTCAAGGAAGATCTGTAGTTTGGCAGGGTCTCAGACAGGAATAACAAAAGGGTGCTGGAGTACTGGGGATCAGGGAAGACTTTTCAAAGGAAGTAGTATTGAAACTGAGGCCGAAAGGGAGAAGTAGGAGCCATTCAGATCAAGATGTTAGTAAATGAAGCAAAGACAGTGTGTTCTGGGTAAAGCAAGTGATGTGCAAAGACCCAGACACCACAGAGAGTATAGCATGTTTGAGTGCTGAAGGCACTCAATTAGACTGGCTTTTAGAATTGGGGTGGCAATGATGGTGGTATGGAAATATATGTGTGGGAGATATGGCTTCTTACTATACACAGCTCCACTTTCTATTCTCTGCTAACAAAGCCTTCAATAACTAGCACAGGTCCAGGGATTTCTAGCCAGCTAGAGACTGAATGAAGGTACTTTTCACTTCACAATCATAAGCCTAGGATTGGGCATGTGATCCAGTGCTGGCTAATGAGATCTAGGGACAAGTCTGCTGAGGCTTCTTTTCCAGGCTAAAAGGAGACCCTCCCAAGCAGAAAGCTGTTACCCTCTGCTTCCTTATCGAAGATGCTTACGTAAGTCTTAAAGACTGTCTGGAGCTGCTACCACCATCTTGGGATCAAGGAAAGACTCAAATTGCAAAGAGCTAAGGCATTAAGGTTTAATTGTTGTTTAGTCGCTAAGTCATGTCCAACTCTTTGTGACCCCATGGACTGTAGCCCTCCAGGCTCCTCTGTCCATGGGATTCTCCAGGCAAGAATACTGGAGTGGGGAGCAATTTCCTTTTCCAGGGGATCTTCCTGACCCGGGATCAAACCCTTGTCTCCTGTAGCTCCTGCTTGGCAGCAGATTCCTTACCACTGAGCCCCCTGGGAAGCCCCATTATCATTTAGTTGAGCTGATAAGCCATTCCCAGCACTCTCTCTGTCTACCCTTCTAGGTACGACAGAGAACAGAATGCCTTGTAAGTCTGTCCGTATTCTGTTACTTGAAGTGTAGCATCTTTCTAAGAGTTACATGGAGACTGTGATTTGATAATCTGGGGCCATATCATGAAGGGCCTTACAAGCTATTATTTTTTTCTTCCTTCAGTTGCACTAATGTTGATTACATTACCAGTCATTAGTTCTTAAGTGCCAATTCTGTATTAATGTAACCTAAGAGGACTGATATATATCCTTTTGTTACAGGGATGATGCTGCAAATCAGGCAAATGATCATGAAAAGGATTAACAGAGAGCTTGTTATGTATCAGGAGCAGTTGTATTTTTCCTTACAAGCTGTTCTAACCAAGACTCTTGTTTGCAGGTGACAAAAACCTACTTCTAAGCCTCGGTGAAAGGATGGACATTATAGGAATGTACTGGGGTGTCTTATGTGACACAGAAAGGGCAGAACAAGCAACTTCTGGAAGAACAGGGGTACAGGCAAGAGTTGGGGACAGTTTGAACCAGGGCTTCCAACACAAGCAGCAGCTTGCTCCCTCTCTCTCATCTCTGCTTCTCTTTGTGGTTCCTGCAGGGGGTGAAGAATATGGCCATTGACAACTCTTGAACTTCTCCTCTTTTAGCTGCCATGCCCTAGGAAGGACTGGCTTATGTGCCCTCTAATATTAAATTTAAGAATCTCATTTAATTTATTTCTGTAATTTACATGAGAAGTAACAGAGTTTAAACAAACATAGAGATGATGTGGATATGATTATAGCTCTTATTTAAACAGCACTGACTTAGCCATTATGGTTGGTGCCTTCCAAATCACAATAAAGAGCACAACTTGTCTGTGGAAGCAGGGAGTGGCAGGAAGATGGGCAGAGAGCTGTGTTTATAATTGGAGTTTTATGCAAAAGATTTGGAAAAAGATTAATCAGTTTGTCTGCTCTCATACTGATCTAGGGCTTTCCAGGTGGCACTAGTGGTAAAGACTTCACCTGCCAATGCAGGAGACATAAGAGACAGGTTTCTATCTTTGGACTGGGAAGATCCCCTGGAGGCAAGCGTGGCAACCCACTCTCGTATTATTGCCTAGAGAATCCCATGGACAGAGAGAGGAGCCTGGAGAGCCTCAGTTCATGCGGTCGACTGAAGCAACTTAGCCTGTGCACACAATCTAACCTTTTTTTTTTTTTTAATCTTTCAAACTTTTATTTAAGGGCACTGATCCACAATGGATTTTAGATCTTGCTGAATGCAGCCACGTCCATAGACTGTACATACTTGACAAAAGCAGTGATCTGCTCCTCCAGCATGTTTGTCCCAACTTTGTCATCTTCAACTATACACTGTATTTGAAGTTTTTTAATGCCATACCCAACCAGAACTAATTTAGAAGAGGCTCGGACCAAGCCATCCTCTTGAACGCTTCTGATGCACTCCTCTAGTTTTGCTAGATCTGTCTCACCATCCCAAGGTTTCACGTCTAATAAGTTGGAAGACTTGGCAACAAGATCTGGATTTATTGCTTTCTTTGACTCATACTGTGCAAGGCGCTCTTCTCATCACCTCTTGGCTTCTTCACTTTCGTCCTCCTCCTCAGATCCGAAGTGATCAATGTCATCATCGTTATCTTTACTATCTGTAGCTCCACTTTCTGTGGTGTCTGCCACATTAGCAGGGCCATACTTTCCTAAGGCCTTCTTCACTCCTGACAGGCTGGCCTTTTCCTTTTCATAAGAGGTGATGTGACTATACCAACGGAGGGCATGACACAAGTTGGCAAGTGGTGGGTGAAAGACGGCTTCAAATACTGCCACATCTGCTTTTGATGGCACGTACCACTCAATGTGGCTCTTGTCCGCCAAGTAATCATTGAGCACCTGGAGACCCACGGGGCTTTTTAGTCTCCAAAGCCCAGGGCGACGGCTAATGGGGAATCAGGTGGCCGCAGAGGGAAAGAAAAGCCCAAGCACTCCACAGCAAGCACTAAAAGGGAAAAAAAGGCGAACTTTTTTTGAAGTCTAGTCTTAAGTTTCTTCGGGTTTCAAGTACTGTTGAGTCTGAAGCTTATTCAATACTGATTTACCATAAAAAGTGATTAACAATCCACAAGTTTCTTTAAGACAGAAAATGTAGAATATGAAAATCCAGTGATCCATCCTTATACGTTCCTACCAAGCTAACGTATTTTAGTAGAAAATCATTTACTGCACGTTTTGCAGAAAGAACACAGTTTACCTGAAACCATAGGCAGATGAAGGCTTTCAGGATGCATTAAAGTGCTGGTGAAAAGTGAAAGTGAAAGTGGCTCAGTCGTGTCCGACTCTTTGGGACCCCATGGACTATACAGTCCATGGAATTCTCCAGGCCAGCATACTGGAGTGGGTAGCCTTTCCCTTCTCCAGGGGATCTTCCCAACCCAGGGATCGAACCCAGGTCTCCTGCATTGCAGGTGGATTCTTTACCAGCTGAGCCACAAGGGAAGCCCAAGCATACTGGAGTGGGTAGTGCTGATAAATGAAAGTAAACAAATAAAAGCATAGTCATGAAATGAAGACGGGTCAAATACAATTATACATAACAGTAAAAATAATTAACACAAGTGAATTATCAAATGTGCTAATGGTGTAATTTAAAGATGAATTGGGTGTTTTGTTTGTTATTGATGTGATTTCTGATGTAGAGGGTTTTTTCTTTTCTTCGCTTTTGTATCCAGGTCTGTTCTAGATGGCTGTTTCCTCAAGAATGGACCACAAACCAACAAACCAAGGGAAAAGACAAATATGGGGAAAGGTCAAGATGAAGGAGGAAAGGAAAACAGAAAGAGAAGGAAAGGGAGCCTTTCCTCATTGTAAACCAATGTGTTCACTGTGTCTTCTCTGACCCAGTCTCCATGCTGGGATCGGCAACAAAAGTCAGTAGGCCCTAATGCTCAAAACCTAGCAACTGTTGGAAGAGGTCATCCAGAGAACATGACCACCAGTTAACCAGGAGCTGGACCTGCACAACTGGAGGCTTCTTACACCCTCCCTTGCCTTTGGAATGTATGTTCTGCCCACCATTCTAACAGTGGAAACAGTTTCAAGGACACAGCCTTGAGAGAGCTATGTTTATTGAGACCATCTGGATGGTATACAAGGCCTCTACATAAACTCTTAAGATTCTGGTGGGCAGTTGAGAACATCTACTCATCTTGGCAGCCGCCCAAGACAAGGCTTCTATGTAAGTTCCTTGCCTATTCACCACCACCTACCAATCTAGATTCGCCTGCCTCTTTCTTTGTTCTCTCCTTGCCCTCTGTCCCCGTGCTGCAGTCCATGGGGTCGCAAAGAGTCGGACACGACTGAGAGACCGAACTGAACTGAACTGCCCTCTGTCCATGGAATTTTCCAGGCAAGAATACTGGAGTGTGTAGCCATTTCCTTCTTCGGGGATCTTCCTGACCCAGAGATTGAGCTCACATCGCTTGCCCTGCACTGGCAGATGGATTCTTTCCCACTACACCACTTGTGTGCTGTGTTCAGTCGCTCAGTAGCGTTCAATTCTTTGTGACCCCATGGGCCCACAAGGCTTCTCTGCCCATGGGATACTCCAGGCAAGAATGCTGGAGTGGGTGGGGATCTTCCCAACCCAGGGGTCGAACCCAGGTCTCCCGCACTGCAGGCAGATTCTCTACCAGCTGAGCCACCAGGGAAGCCCCTAAACACATGGTTATCTAACATTATTTGCACAAAGGTGAAGCACAGGAAGGAAGAGAACACAGAGTTCCTTACAGAGTTTTGTGTCTGGATCCTATGAGCCCTTCCTTAGTGTCTCTACCTCACCGAAGCTTCCCCAGCCACTTAGTTCCCTAGAGCCAATACTTCTCAAAGTGCAGTGTTCACTGGAATAACCCAAGCAGATAGCTTAGAATCCAGAATCTTTGGCTTCAACCCAAAGGTTAATCCACCACGTCTGGATAGAGTGTACGTTGTTAATGAGCCTCTCAGGTGCTACCCATGCACAATGAAGCTGAAGAAAGTGATTCTGAAAGTGATTCAGCCCTAGAGAGACAGATTCAGGTCAGTGGAGGACCCACACATTCTCTGAATTTTTAGAAACGCAGATAGTCATTATAGCCATTAGAAAGGTTGAGTATAAATCAAGAAGGCCAGTTCAGATATTAAAAAAAAAAAAAAAAAAAAAAACTGCAAGATTGTATTAAAGATCAAATGGTACTGGTAATAAAGAATGGTACCCATATGGCTTCAAAAGTTTTTTGCTTTGTTTTTTATTTTCTTTATGGCTGCACTGGGTTTCTTTGCTGTTCTCGATCTCTAGTTTCAGCGAGCAGGGGCTAGTCTCTAGTTGTGCTGCGTGAACTTCCCTTGCTGGCAGAGTACCAGCTCTAGGCATGCAGATTCTGGAGCACAGTCTCCGTAATTGTGGCACGTGGGTTTAGTTGCCCCACGGCATGTGGACTCTTCCCACACCAGGGATCAAACCCATGTCCCCCACTTTGGCAAGCACTAGACCCCCAGGGAAGTCCTGGCTTCAGATATTTTTAAAACTATTCTAAAATTGTTTTCTGCTTACATGATGAAGAGAGAGTTCTGACAGGAGAAAAGTAGAACATTTATGACTAAATATCATAGATAAAGCAAAAGGCCTAAACATAAATAGCAGACTCACCATGGTTAGCAACAGGGCAACAGAGTGACATGTTTATCTTTATAAACTTGTAGTTGCTGGAGCCCCACTCCAGACCTATGGAGTCAAAATCTTTGAGGATAAACCCCAGTCAAGGAACATGTTGATACACTCTAAGAGCTGAGAACCACTGCTTTAAACCAGGGCCACTTGAAGGAAATTTACCTAAATTGTAAGGTTAGCTTTCTGAATGATGGTTTCCTTCACAAGCTGAATCTATCCCACTAAACTATTGAACTGATCATCACAATTATAAGCACTACAAATATACATATATCTAAAATATTAAAATTATTACTGGCAAATTTGTTCTTATTAAAAATATTTTAAAGCCTAAAATATAATTAGGTTCATATAAAGTTTTATCATTTAGGCTTTGCTGGTGGCTCAGATGGTAAAGAATCTGCCTGCAATGTGGAAGACCCCAGTTCAATCACTGTGGTGGGAAGATCAGATCCCCTGGAGAAGGAAATAGCAACCCACTCCAGTATTCTTGCCTGGAGAACTCCATGGACCAAGAATCCTAGAGTCTATGGGGTCGCAAAGAGTCTGACACAACTGAGCAACTAACACACAAAGTTTTATCCTTTATAACATATATTCACATGTATTAATGAGAGTAACATTTTCGAATGGAAGTTATTGTCCACATTTGACTCATGAAGAAACAGAGAGAGTAAATTAGTCCAGTGATTCTCAAGCTTGTTTGTGTGTTGACATCAATCACTTGGCGGGGGAACGTCGAAAAATACTGATGCCTGTGTCACAGCACTAGAAAGTGTGATTAAATTGGTCTTGGGTGTGGCCTGGGTTTTGGAATTTTTTAGAGACCCTGTGTGGGCTTTCCTGGTGGCTCAGATGGTAAAGAAGCCCTGTGATTCTAATTGGCAGACAAGTTTAAGAAACACTGAACTAGCCCCCAATCACTCAGATGGTAATTAACAAGGCTGGAATTCAGGCATTCTGACATCAGGTTAATGCTTATGGAATTGTATTTGGCATAATGATCAAAGAGAACTATTAACCTCAACCAATATTTATTACGTTTCTCAATATAACAGAGTTTCCAAATTTTTCTGGCCATAAGAATCAACTCAGTTGGGTGTTAAAAATACAGATTCTGAGCGTCTTCTGCAGAACTTTCTGATTCCATAGGTTTGGAAAGGCCCCAAAGGCCTGGAGTATCGCATGCTTCACAAGCCACCTTAGTCTACTTGGGATGCTGTAACAGACCCTGGGTGGCTTGTAAAAAATAGAAATTTATCAGTTCTGGGGGCTGGGAAGTCCAAGAGCAAGATACTGGCAGATTCGGTGGCAGGTGAGAGCCTTCTTTCTGGCTCATAAATGGTTGTCCTCCTACTGTGTCTGCACACACAGAGAGAGCTTTCTGGGGTCTCTTTTATGAGGAGAGAGTAGCACATGCATGCTCAGTCATGTCCAATTCTTTTCGACCCTGTGGACTGTAACCCGCCAGGCTCTTCTGTCCATGGGATTCTCTAGGAGAGAATACTGGAGTGGATTGCCGTTTCCTCCTCCAAGGGATCTTCCTGACCCAGGGATCGAACCCACACCTCCTATATCTCTTGCATTGTAAGTGGATTCTTTACTATTCGAGCCATGAGGTAAGCCCCTTTGGTTGTTCTTCAGTCACTGTCATGTCTGACTGTTTACGACCCCATGGACTGTAGCACGCCAGGCTCCTCTGTCCTCTGCTATCTGCTGGAGTTTGCTCAAATTCACGTCTGTTGAGTCAGTGATGCTATCTAACCATCTCATCCTTGCTGCCCTCTTCTTTTGCCCTCAATCTTTCTCAGCATCAGGCTCTTTTCCAATGAGTCAGCTCTTCACATCGGGTGGCCAGAGTAGTGGAGTTTTAGCTTCATCATTTGTCCTTCCAATGCATATTCAGGGTTGATTTCCTTTAGGATTGAGGGGTTGGATCTCCTTGCAGTCCAAGGGACTCTCAAGAGTCTTCCCCAACACCACAGTTCAAAAGTATCAATTCTTTGGCACTCAGCCTTCTTTATGGTCCAACTCTCACATCCGTACATGGCTACTGGAAAAACCATAGCTTTCACTATATGGACCTTTGTTGGCAAAGTGATATCTCTGCTTTTTAATACGATATCTAGATTTGTCATGGCTTTCCTTCCAAGGAGCAAGCATCTTTTAATTTCATGGCTGCAGTCACCATCTACAATTATTTTGGAGCCCCCCAAAATAAAATCTATCACTGCTTCCACTTTTGCCCCTTTTATGAGGACACTAATTCTATTCACGAAGGCTCTGCCCTCATGACCTAATCACCTCCCGAAGGCTCTACCCCAAATACATTGGGGATTAGATTTCAGCCTACAGCTTTGGAAAGACACACACATTTACAGTCTATAGAACAAGTACTTACATGATTTTTAGGATAAAATAAGAGTGGAAGAAACTATAACAAAGAATATCAAGCCACACCATTCAGTACATAATAGTACTACTGAATGTCAAAGTTAGGTAACTGGACATGGAACAACAGACTGGTTCCAAATAGGAAAAGGAGTATGTCAAGGCTGTATATTGTCAACCGGCTTATTTAACTTATATGCAGAGTACATCATGAGAAACGCTGGGCTGGAAGAAACACAAGCTGGAATCAAGATTGCCGGGAGAAATATCAATCACCTCAGATATGCAGATGACACCACCCTTATGGCAGAAAGTGAAGAGGAACTCAAAAGCCTCTTGATGAAAGTGAAAGAGGAGAGTGAAAAAGTTGGCTTAAAGCTCAACATTCAGAAAACGAAGATCATGGCATCTGGTCCCATCACTTCATGGGAAATAGATGGGGAAACAGTGGAAGCAGTGTCAGACTTTATTTTCTGGGCTCCAAAATCACTGCAGATGGTGATTGCAGCCATGAAATCAAAAGACGCTTACTCCTTGGAAGAAAAGTTATGACCAACCTAGATAGCATATTCAAAAGCAGAGACATTACTTTGCCAACAAAGGTCTGTCTAGTCAAGGCTATGGTTTTTCCTGTGGTCATGTATGGATGTGAAAGTTGGACTGTGAAGAAGGCTGAGTGCTGAAGAATTTTTTCTTTTGAACTGTGGTGTTGGAGAAGACTCTTGAGAGTCCCTTGGACTGCAAGGAGATCCAACCAGTCCATTCTGAAGGAAATCAGCCCTGGGATTTCTTTGGAAGGACTGATGCTAAGGCTGAAACCCCAGTACTTTGGCCACCCATGCGAAGAGTTGACTCATTGGAAAAGACTCTGATGCTGGGAGGGACTGGGGGCAGGAGGAGAAGGGGACGACAGAGGATGAGATGGCTGGATGGCATCACTAACTCGATGGATGTGAGTCTGAGTGAACTCCGGGAGTTGGTGATGGACAGGGAGACTTGGAAAAGGATATAGTTGTATAAAACTATTTATTCATTAATTCAAGAAATTTTCTTTAAAAAAAAATCATTTGTGGTCAGGTTTTAGTTGCAGCATGTGTGATCTATGATCTTTGTTGCAGCATGCAGGATCTTTTAGTTGTGGCATCTGGAATCTTATTTTCTGACCAGGGATTGAAACTAAGCCCCCTATATTGGGAGCTCAGAGTCTTAGCCACAGGACCATCAAGGAAGTCCTCAAGAAACTTACACATCTAAAGCACTCTGGTAGATAAAGACAAATTAAGTCAGAATTTTTGCTCTCAAAGACCTAATTATCTATGTACATCTCTTGTGGGAAAATACAAATTGTTTGAGCTGAGTATGGGATATAAGTCCAGGAGTCCTTATTTTCCTGAGAAAGTTACCATTTAAGATTGCTTCAGCAAGCCTGTAATGAGAACTCTAACAGGCATTTGGGAGATACGGAAAACGTTGTGGTAGTGATAATAATAAAAGAAGGGCCAGGAGGTACTGGGATACCCTAAACTCAGAGTTGAAGGACACCTCCAGTGAAAGTCTGACCTTGCAGTAGGAGACAGTGATCATTCTTGTGTGAATGAGTCCAGGAAGAGGGGAGTGAATGTCGGGACTGATGAAGGAGAGATGACGAGCAGGAATCAGTTGGAAGGTGAGTAAGGCAAATTAGGAATGATAAAGGTTTTGAATTTCTTGATCAGGCATTTGATTTTGATGTAACCTTTGCAAGATTTTGTAGCTGGGACTGAAGCCAGGAAATCATAATAGTGTTTAATTAAGTTCATACTTTAAAATTAAGTTCATACTTTAAAATGGATTCTGTCTTCTATTACTTTACACATCATCACCCCTTCCACCAGCACCCAGCACACCGACACAGTCACACTCACACACATACATGCAATTCTTAGCATAAAGCAGGTACAAAAATAAGTACTAAAAATACTTATATTGCAACCATCTAAACTGGCTTACTATTGAAGTATCAATAAATATACAATCCGAGGTGGAAAGATTTTAAGTCCAGGTAAGAAACACCCAGGGTTGGAAAGACAATGGAAATAAGACTGAGAACAGTGGACAGAAAAAGTGAGCAGCATTAGTTAAGGAAACCGTAGTTCCTTGTATTGAACCATAAACTTAAAGTGAAACAGAATTTAATAGCTAACTGAGTATGAGGTAACTTACTAGAAAGGAATTCCAAATAATTCTGAGGCTTTTCAGCTTGCCTGAACACATAAGAGAAAGAGCTCTGGGAGGAAAACATGGTTGAGTCACGTCAAATTGGAGGTAATAAGTTCTAATGAAACAAATGATAAACCATCCAATAGTGATATCCTGAATCTAAGAGTAAAATAGAGAAGTCCTGATATATATATATGAAAAATCAATTCATGATCCCTGTTCCCACTCAAATCTGGCCTACATCTGACCCCCCAAAAAAGCAAGAGATTTATTATTATTATTTTTTTAAGGCAGAAGGTTATGGAATTTATTATCTATGGTGCTGAGTGGGAACCAGGTGCAGGGGAAGGGACCTTTCTTTGTACCTGTTGACTTGGTTTTGACTTACTGTGGATGGTGACTGCAGCCATGAAATCAGAAGGCGATTGCTTCTTGGAAGGAAAGCTATGACAAACCTAGACAGTGTTCAAAAGCCGACAAGGGTTGACACTGGTCGACACTCTGCTGACAAAGGTCCGTATAATCAAGGCTATGGTCTTCTCAGGGTCACGTATGGTTATGAGAGCTGGGCCATAAAGAAGGCAGAGCGTCGAAGAATTCATTTCAGTTCAGTTGCTCAGTCAAGTCCGACTCTTTCATGACCCCATGGACTGCAGCACACCAGGCTTCCCTGTCCATCACCAACTCCCAGAGCTTGCTCAAACTCATGTCCATCGAGTTGGTGATGCCATCCAACCATCTCATCCTCTGTTGTCCCCTTCTCCTCCCACCTTCAATCTTTCCCAGCATCAGGGTCTTTTCCAATGATTTGGTTCTTCGCATCATGTGGCCAAAGTATTGGAGTTTCAGCTTTAGCATCAGTCCTTCCTATGTATATTCAGGACTGTTTCCTTTAGGATGGACTGGTTGGATCTCCTTGAAGTCCAAGGGACTCTCAAGAGTCTTCTCTGACACCACAGTTCAAAAGCCTCAATTCTTTGGTGTTCAGTTTTCTTAATAGTCCACCTCTCACATCCATACATGATTACTGGAAAAACCATAGCTCTGACTAGACGGATCTTTGTTGGCAAAGTAATGTCTCTGTTTTTTAATATGCTGTCTAGGTTTGTCATAGCTTTTCTTCCAATGAGCAAACGTCTTTTAATTTTATGGCTGCAGTCATCATCTGCTGTGATTTTGGAACCCAAGAAAATAAATTCTGTCACTGTTTCCATTGTTTCCCCATCTATTTGCCATGAAGTGATGGGACCGGGTGCTATGGTCTTAGTTTTCTGAATGTTGAGTTTTAAGTCAACATTTGAAAAAGTCAAGCTTTTTCACTCTTTTCTTTCACTTTCATCAAGAGGTTCTTTAGTTCTTCACTTTCTGCCATAAGGGTGGTGTCATCTGCTTATCTGAGGTTATTGATATTGCTTTACAATTTTGCATTGGTTTCCGTTGTACAACAATGCTAATCGCTCATAAATATCTATATTTCCCCTCCTTCTAGAGCCTTAGTCCCCTCTCCCCATCACACCCTTCTACATCACAGAGCACCAGGCTGGGCTCCCTGTGCAATACAGCAGCCTCCCACTAGCCATCTACTTTACATGATAGAGTACATATGTCAACACTACTCTCTCAACTCGTCCCACCCTCTCCTTCGCCTGCTGTATCCACAGTCTGTTCTCTCATCTGCATCTCTATTCCTTCCCTGCAAATGCATTCATCAGTACCATTTTTTTCTAGATGCTGTGCACAGGCGTTAATATACGATATTTGTTTTTCTCTTTCTGACCTAATTCCCTCTGTATAACAGGTTCTAGGTTCAGGAAAGCAGAGATTCTTAGAACCACTTCTAGCTTTTCCAAACCCAGTGCTCTTCTACATGTTTTCATAACCAGCTCAAGACTGTCACCCAGGAATAAAATCATTTGAAATAGGAGGAAAACTAGAACCTGAACTAGTGTAAGGGTCTTCCCATTAGGGAGTCTCTAAGATTTACCTAAGCAGTTCTCATTTGACATGGCAGCAGCAACAGCAAGCAGAAGAAAATCACAGACTTTTAGCACTGGAAGGAATCTTAAAGGTTGGTTTAGAGGTCAGAAGCATAAAATGCTAAATCAATAAGGAATTTGAAATCAATAAGAAATCATATAACCAGGATTTCCAAACATTTTCAAACGTAAGGATCTCTTCTATTTATTTCTAGTGTCAAAATTTTAATCTTCCTTATATCTGCAAATTATAAAATTCAGTATGTACACTATAGAACAAATCCAAGCATTACCACAGAGTATAAATGAAAATGCAACCTTCCACCTCCTCCAACCTCAGCCCAAAGATCACTCCCTAGAGACAGCCTCTGTTAACATTTTAGTGAATATCATTAAAAGCCTATGCTTATATATAAAATATTTACTTAAATAGAATCATATTTCACATGGTGTTGTGCAAGCTGCTATTTTCACTCAAAAGAAAAAGAAAGAAAACATCTTGACCTCATTTTTAAAATAGCTGTCAGTGTTCCAATACCTAAATGTACCATAATTTAGTTAACTAACCCATCCTTTAGAAGGACAATTTACTGTTTTTAAAGTTTTAATATTATAAAGTGTTGTGATGCTCATCTCCAAATGTTCACTTTTGTACATTTACCTAATTATTTTTGTGGGAAAAAAATCCTAAAAGTGGAAATGTGAGATCACAGGCATGCACAATCAACATTTTGTATATATTGCCAAGTTGCACCCCATAAAACAATGTAAAATTTTTGCTTCTAACCTAAGCGTCCATTAGTCCATATGTGGATAAAAAAGTTGTGATTTATATATATCATATTTAATATATATATAAATATTATTCTACCTGGAGTAGGAAATGGCAATCCCACTCCAGTATTCTTGCCTGGAAAATTCCATGCACAAAGGAGCCTAGTGAGCTGCAATCCATGGGTCACAAAGAGTGGGACACGACTGAGTGACTGAGCATAATATTTTTCAGCCATAGAAAAGGAAACCCTACCATTTCCAACAAGGATGCAGCAAAACAGCATTATGTTAAATGAAATAAATCAGACAGAGAAAGACAAATTCTACATGATCTCGCTTACATGTGGAATCTAAAAAAAAAGCAAAAACCTCCAAACTCACAGAGAGACAGATCAGACTTGTGGTTACTATAGGCCAATGGTGCGAAAGGAGAAACAGCAGGATGATGACTAAAAGTGCAAACTTTCAGTCATAAGGTAGGTAAGTACTAGGGACATAATATACAACCTGATGACTGTATGATACACAAGACATTTGTTGAGAGAATAGAGTCTAAGAGGTCTCATCATAAGAGAAGTTTTTTAATTTTTGTTGTACCTGTATAAGAGGATGGATGTCAGTTAAACCTACTGTAATAATCATTTCACAATACACGTAAATCAAACCATCAAGCTATACACTTGAAACTTCTACAGGGATGTATGTCGGTTATTTCTCCATAATACTGGAAAAAATTTTGTTTTCATCCTCAGTTTATGAGAGTACGGACTTGTCCACATCCAATATCTTCAACACTAAGAATTTTTCTTTTTTCATGTTTGCCAGTATGATAAACAAAAATGTTTTTAAGTTGAAAATTTTGTATTGAAAAATTCTTTTGAAAAAGTTTACTAGTTTAATTTCTTCTTTTATGAATTGTCTGTCCCTGGGCTTTTCAGTGGGAGTGTTCATGAGAACCCTTCTTCAATACTAAAAAATTCTTAGACTCTCTCCCACTAAATAGCAATATTAATTACACACATAATATTGACCAATAAAATACATAATACAAAGTTACTGTTAACTCAGTAATGACCAAGATAGAGTAAAAGGAACCAGATGTATGCCTTTACCTGAAATAAGTAAAACAGACAATGCCATTCAAATATTAGATATTAGCGGGAAATATTTATCCTTCCATCCTGCCACTGAAGTCCCTGGCACTGATTTCTTTTTTCTTTTCCATCTGCATAGTTTTGCCTTTTCCAGAATGTCATATAACTGGACTCATACAGCGAGGCCTTTTTGAAGCCTCAAGAAGCGAGGCTTCTTTCACTTAGCAGCATGCTTTTAAGGTTCCTCCACGTTTTTTCTTAATAGCAAACTTTAAACACTAATATTTCACCGTGTGGAGGTTTATTTACTTACTCACCCATTAAAAGACATCTTGCTTGCTCCAAATTTTGGACAGTTGTGAATAAAGCTGCCATAAATGTTCATGTGCAGGATGTTGTGTGACATGTTTTCAACTCATTTGCATAAAAACTAGGAAATGAAATTGCAGGTTAGTGTGTTAACAGCGTGTTTAGTTTTATAAGAAACTGCCAGATACTGGGTTTCCCAGGTGGAGCTAGAGGTAAAGAACCTGCCTCCCAATGCAGGAGACCTGAGAGATGTGGGTTCAATCCCTGGGTCGGAAAGATTCTCTGGAGTGTAAGAAATGGCAACCCACTCCAGTATTCTTGTCTGGAAAATCCCATGGTTAGAGGAGCCTGGCGGGCTATGGTCCATAGGGTCACAAATGTTGGACATGACCTAACAACTTAGCATACATGCACACCAGACTATCTTCCAAAGTGGCTATATCAATTTATATTTGCACCAGCAATGAATGATGGTTTCTTTTGCTTTACATTCTCAACTGTATTTGGTGTTTTTCAGTGTTTTGGATTCTAGTGGGTGTGCACTGGTATCTTGTTTTAATTTGCAATTCCTTAAGGACAAAAGCACAAGCTGGAATCAGGATTGCCGGGAGTAATATCAATAACTTCAGATATGCTGATTACACCACTCTTATGGCAAAAAGCAAAGAGGAACTAAAGAGCCTCTTGATGAAACTGAAAGAGAAGAGTGAAAAAGCTGGCTTGAAACTTAACATTCAGAAAACGAAGATCATGGTATCTGGTCCCATCACTTCATGGCAAATAGATGGGGAAACAATGGAAACAGTGACAGACTTTCTTTTCTTGTGCTCCAAAATCACTGCAGATGGTGACTGCAGCCATGAAATTAAAAAGACACTTGATCCTTGGAAGAAAAGCTATGACCAACCTAGACAGTATATTAAAAAGCAGAGACATTACTTTGCCAACAAAGGTCCATCTAGTCAAAGCTATGGTTTTTTCAGTAGTCATGTATGGATGTGAGAGTTGGACCATAAAGCTGAGCACCGAAGAATTTTTTCTTTTGAACTGTGGTGTTGGAGAAGACTCTTGAGAGTCGCCTGGACTGCAAGAAGATCCAGTCAGTCAGTCCTAAAGGAAATCAGTCCTGAATATTCATTGGAAGGACTGATGTTGAACCTGAAGCTCCAATACTTTGGCCACCTGATGTGAAGAACTAACTCACTGGAAAAGACTCTGATGCTGGGAAAGATTGAAGGTGGGAGGAGAAGGGGACAACAGAGGATGAGATGGTTGGATGGCAACACTGATTCAATGGACATGAGTTTGAGCAAGCTCCGTGAGTTGGTGATGGACAGGGAAGCCTGGTGTGCTGCAGTCCATGGGGTTGCAAAGAGTCGGACATGACTGAGAGACTTAACTGAAGTAAACTTAACAACATCATAGGGGAGATGAATTAATTAGGATAAAGGCTGGGCTATAATAATATTTAAAAATATAATGACTTAAACAATATCAAACTTTATTTCCTTCTCATAAAACAATACACTATGGGCAAATCAGGTGGTCAGGGATCCATCTCTTTGTCATCCTCAAAGTATTTCCCTCATCTGCATGGCCAGACAGGATCCAACCTGTGGGAAAGGGGGAAGGCAAAGGTAAGGATGTGTTTCTTTCAAAGGGACGACCCGAAGTTACACACATTTTTCAGTCACATTGTATTGGCCAGAACCTGGTCACATGGCCATGCCATGCCATAAAGGAAGCTAGAAAATAGTCTTCAGCTGGGCCAAATGTGCTCGGTTGAAATTTGTATTACTGTAGAAAAAAAGAATAAATAGTGAGACATGACTAACAGTATCTGTTACTAGTTACAGACACTAACAGTATCTGCCAAAGAAAGTTAGCAATGGAGTTAAAATTAGAATAGAAGGGGCTTCCCTGGTGGACCAGCGTTAAGAATCTGCCTGCCATTGCAAGGGACACAGGTTCAATCCCTGCTCTGTGGCAGATCCCACATGCTACAAGGCAGCTAAGCTCATCCGCCACAACTACCGAACCTGTGCTCTAAAACCTGAAAGCCACAACTATTGAGACGGTGTGCTGCAACTCCTGAAGCCCACGTGCCCTACAGCCCATGCTCCACAAGAGAAGCCACCGCAGTGAGAAGCCCGCACACCGCGAGAAAGGAGCCCCCATTCTCTGCAACGAGAAAAAGCCCGCACAGAGCAATGAAGACCCAGCACGGCCAATAAATACACAGATAAATTTTTTATTAAAAAAGTAGAAGAGGAAAAGTGCATCTGATTGGGGATTAGGAAATGGGGGTTATAGTCCTAATTCAGCCTTACTCTGATTAAACCAAATTTTGACCCATGTTTCAACCTGAGTTCTTAGTAGAGTCTTCTAAACTGTCCCTGTGCACAGAGAAAAAGACACAGCAAAGACCTCGAGCACGCCTTCCTAATCTTTGTTAAGTCCTGTTTTTTATTAGACAGTGACCCTTTGAGGTGGTCATTACCCACAAGTCTGCCAAAACTAAGGCATGGCTATGACCTCTGGGCTAAAATTTGCCCAGATCCCAGTACAGTTCCTAGTGAGAAGCAGGGTTATACTGGATGGCACATGATTAAATAAAATTCTCCACTGGCAGTGAATAAGATGTCCCTTTTTTATGCCATCACCAGCAATTTTCTTGCAGAAGTTTCAGTGAATGATACTGGGGGTGGAAGTGTAGGGAGCTGTATTATTTATATATAAATCTAAGCTGGTGCAGCAATGAAAATAATTACCTTTCTCTTCAGTGTAAAATAAGCCTTTTCATTGTAGCCTTAATTTTGAAAGGAAAGGAAGTTAATTTTAATTAATGAAAGTTAATGCTTTTAATTAAACATCTGTTCTATTTTCACATGCACATAGAAGTTTGCTTAACGATATAATCAGTCCATCCTAAAGGAAATCAACGCTGAATATTCATTGGAAGGACTGATGCTGAAGCTGAAGATTCAATGCTTTGATCACTTGATGTGAAGAGCCAACTCATTGGAAAAGAGACTGATGCTGGGAAAGACTGAAGGCAAAAGAAGGTGGCGGCAGAGGATGAGATAGTTAGATAGCATCACTGACTCAATGGACATAAATTTGAACAAACTCCAGGAAATAATGGAGGACAGAGGAGCCTGGCATGCTGCAGTCCATGGGGTCACAAAGAGTCAGACACGACAAAGCGACTGAACAACAAAAAATAACTAAATGATGAGAGTAATAATGGAAGCTTTGTTTTGCTATGTAAAGAACACAACTGATCACAAGAATTAAACAAAAATTGGTCAATATATTTAGTACGTATCCTTGAGTACATCTAATTTCTGCATTACAAGATACAGTGAATAAACAATGTTATCTCCGCCAATAAAATTTAGCTTAATCCTTCTTTAAATTTTGATCACTGATAAAAATTAAACAAATTTAATAATGTTTAAAACATCATTTTTTTCAAAATTTACTCCTATAGATCATCTAATTTTAATCACCTAGAAACTGAAGCCAAAACCTTTTTCTTAATGAACAGAGATTTGCATGTGTAGTTCATATTAAACACATTGATAATAAGAATAATTTAAGCTCTACCTTCAGATCAGATCAGATCAGTCGCTCAGTCGTGTCCAACTCTTTGCCACCCCATGAACCACAGCGCGCCAGGCCTCCCTGTCCATCACCAACTCCTGGAGTTCACTCAGACTCACATCCATTGAGTCAGTGATGCCATCCAGCCATCTCATCCTCTGTTATCCCCTTCTCCTCCTGCCCCCAATCCCTCCCAGCATCAGAGTCTTTTCCAATGAGTCAACTCTTCGCATGAGGTGGCCAAAGTACTGGAGTTTCAGCTTTAGCATCATTCCTTCCAGAGAAATCCCAGGGCTGATCTCCTTCAGAATGGACTGGTTGGATCTCCTTGCAGTTCAAGGGACTCTCAAGAGACTTCTCCAACAACACCAGTTCAAAAGCATCAATTCTTCGGCACTCAGCCTTCTTCACAGTCCAACTCTCACATCCATACATGACCACAGGAAAAATCATAGCCTTGACTAGACGAACCTTTGTTGGCAAAGTAATGTCTCTGCTTTTGAATATGCTGTCTAGGTTGGTCATAACTTTCCTTCCAAGGAGTAAGCGTCTTTTAATTTCATGGCTGCAGTCACCATCTGTAATGATTTTGGAGCCCAGAAAAATAAAGTCTGACACTGTTTCCACTGTTTCCCCATCTATTTCCCATGAAGTGGTGGGACCGGATGCCATGATCTTCGTTTTCTGAATGTTGAGCTTTAAGCCAACTTTTTCACTCTCCACTTTGACTTTCATCAAGAGGCTTTTGAGTTCCTCTTCACTTTCTGCCATAAGGGTGGTGTCATCTGCATGTCTGGGGTTATTGATATTTCTCCTGGCAATCTTGATGCCAGTTTGTGTTTCTTCCAGTCCAGCGTTTCTCATGATGTACTCTGTATATAAGTTAAATAAACAGGGTGACAATATACAGCCTTGATGAACTCCTTTTCCTATTTGGAACCAGTCTGTTGTTCCATGTCCAGTTCTAACTGTTGCTTCCTGACCTGCATACAAATTTCTCAAGAGGCAGATCAGGTGTTCTGGTATTCCCATCTCTTGAATTTTCCACAGTTTATTGTGATCCACACAGTCAAAGGCTTTGGCATAGTCAATAAAGCAGAAATAGATGTTTTTCTGGAACTCTCTTGCTTTTTCCATGATCCAGTGGATGTTGGCAATTTGATCTCTGGTTCCTCTGCCTTTTCTAAAACCAGCTTGAACATCAGGAAGTTCACGGTTCACATATTGCTGAAGCCTGGCTTGGAGAATTTTGAGCATTACTTTACTAGCGTGTGAGATGAGTGCAATTGTGTGGTAGTTTGAGCATTCTTTGGCATTGCCTTTCTTTGGGATTGGAATGAAAACTGACCTTTTCCAGTCCTGTGGCCACTGCTGAGTTTTTCAAATTTGCTGGCATATTGAATGCAGCACTTTCACAGCATCATCTTTCAGGATTTGGAATAGCTCAACTGGAATTCCATCACCTCCACTAGCTTTGTTCATACTGATGCTTCCTAAGGCCCACCTGACTTCACATTCCAGGATGTCTGGCTCTAGGTCAGTGATCTCACCATCGTGATTATCTGGGTCATGAAGATCTTTTTTGTACAGTTCTTCTGTGTATTCTTGCCATCTCTTCTTAACATCTTCTGCTTCTGTTAGGTCCATACCACTTCTGTCCTTTATCGAGCTCATCTTTGCATGAAATGTTCCTTTGGTATCTCTGATTTTCTTGAAGAGATCCCTAGTCTTTCCCATTCTGTTATTTTCCTCTATTTCTTTGCATTGATCGCTGAAGAAGGCTTTCTTATCTCTTCTTGCTATTCTTTGGAACTCTGCATTCAGATGTTTATATCTTTCCCTTTCTCCTTTGCTTTTCGCTTCTCTTCTTTTCACAGCTATTTGTAAGGCCTCCCCAGACAGCCATTTTGCTTTTTTGCATTTCTTTTCTAGCAGGTACCAAAAGAGTATAGATGATGTTGTCAAAGATGAGTCATAAAATAAAAGGATTTCAGAGCTGTAGAAAGCTGTATCTTTCTGGATGAACGGCAGAGAAAATATTTGCTTTATGGTGCCCGTTCACCAAGAGGCACAAGGATTCTGCCTCTCTTGCTCTTGTTGGCTGAGAGCACAAGCAGCATTCAGAACATTAAAATATATTACAAACAGTACACTAACATGTATTATATAATATGTAGATGGATAATTTGTGTCTATATATATTCATACATACATTTTATGCACATATGTGTTGAGATATACATATATGTAATTTTTTCCTCTCCAGCCCTAAGCAAACACCAATCTACTTTGTCTCTGTAGATTTCCCTATCTTAGACTTTATATGAATGGGATCATATAATACACTGACTTTTGTGGTGACTTCTTTCACTTAGAATGTTTTCAAGGTTCATCCAAGACACAGCATGTATCAGTATTTTGTCCTTTTTCATGACCCAATAATATTCGACTGCACTACATTTTATTATTCATTCACTTATAGATAGTTTGATTGTTTTCACTTTTGACTGCTTTGAATAATGCTGCTATATGTGCAAGTTTTTGTGTGGACAGAGGTCTTCATTTCTTGTGGCTATATACATAGGGGTGGAATTGCTAGGTCATATGTTAACTATGTTAGTTACTTGAGGAACTGCCAGATCATTTTTCGAAGTGGATACATCCTTCTACATTCCCACCAGCAACGTAAGAAGGTTCCTATTTCTCCACATTCCAGCTTGGATTTTTCTTTAAATAATAGCTTATTTGCTAAGAATGGTGGCACAGGAGAGGAGGGCAACTTCCCAAGGAGCCAGCAGAGGCCATATAGCCCTGGACAGCCTACTTTCCAATTCTTTTAATGTGGGAGTAAAATAAATCTCTATGTCATTTAATCCACTGTTAATGTGTGTCTCTGCTAAGGGCAGCCTATCACAATTCCTAATTCATGTGGTCCCATTAGCAATGTAGAACCTGGGAAGCACCCCCAAAAAGATCATTGAATATGTAAAGATTTTTTGATCCTGTTACAATTCTAGAAAATGCACATTATTTCTTCCACAATTTCACATTCCAACGTTCAATAGCCATTCTCTTCTTAGTACCTGTGTTCCAACTATCTGCATTTTGAGGAGATACCGTGAACACACAAGCAGCCTGCCATCCAACTGGCTCTAGATGTCTAGATTTGGCTCATTAACAAACGTATCCACCCCAAAGCCAATCTTCTCAGAAATTGTTTCCGGTTCTCACTAGCACCTTGTGGGTGCTCTGCAAGACTGAAACAACTTGATATACAGAAGCAATGGAAGTATTATAAATGGAACAGTTTTTTAAATGGGAAGGGAAAGCCCACTCTGTGGCAATGCAGGACAAGCACCAGTTTATTATTCTTCCTTTAAGTATTATCCCCAATGTTAGGACAACCCGAACAATGATGGAAAGTCATTTAACACTTTATGTTAAACTCTTTATGTTAAACCCAAGGCATTTCAGTGCCATGTTGACTAACATGGCCTTTTGCAAGGTACAAGGAAACCTGAGTAATTAGTTTCACGAATCAGCTTTCTCACTTCCCCCAGTACCTGTGTTCCAATTATTTGCATTTTGAGAAGATGCTGTGAATACACAAGCAACCTGCCATTCTACTGGCTCTAGATGTCTAAAGCTCATTGATGCCAAAGCTCATTAACAAATGTATCTACCACAAAGCCAATCTTTAATAAATGGGGTTTCTAATACCTTTTCAGGTAACTAGTAAATAACCATTGGTGGAAAGGAGAACATTAGAATCAGGAAATTTTGTGACCTATTTCTCTCTCAATGCTTTGATTGATACATTCAGCCAACATTTATTGAGCAACTACTATCTTACAAATAACACTTCATTCTGTTAAAAAAAGTTTCTATTAAACTCCCTGTTAGGTTTTTACAGTAAGTTAATGGTTCTTTGAATCAAATATTTTAAAACAAAATATCTTGATCATCTCCCTTTTGCAAGGAAGTCTTTTTTTCTCATTTTAAAAGGACTTTTCCCCCTTTTAAAGGACTTTTTCCCCCTTTTTATAAACAAGACAATCATTTGGCTTGTGTTGTCAACAGATTCACTAAATGCCAGTTATATAGGAGCAATGTTTTTCTCTTCCCAAATTTCTCCTGAATCTCAGCTTCTCATCAATTTGCTGTTTTGTAGATCCTATTCATTCAGCATTTGGTTTATCCACAAACATTTTTTAAGGACGTGATATTTGCTCAGCTCTGTATTTTGTGTCCTACTGGGACAGGCTCAAATCCATCTATGACAAACAGAAACCCCAAAGAATATATCCAGAGAATTATGTCAACTTTAAAGGTTATATAAATTCCTGGAGCTGTACCATCTTGCTGCCTTTCTATTAAAAGATCGACATCTTCTCCTATACTTTTTCTGTTTCCATCTTGGTCAGACACCTTTCTATCGTGTGTGTGTTAGCCATTCAGTCTTATCCGACTTTTTGCAACCCCATGGACTGTAGCCCATCAAGCTCCTCTGTCCATGGAATTCTCCAGGCAAGAATACTGGAGTGGGTTGCCACTTCCTTCTCCAGGGGATCTTCCTGATCCAGGGATTGAACCCGGATCTCCTGAATTGCAAGGGGATTCCATAATGTTTGAGCCACCAGGGAAGCCCCTTTCTATCTTGAGATTAAACTAAATCTCTTGGTTCAGACAACCCTGGATTCAAACATGCTGAACATCCTATTGGCGGAATGCCTTTATAGTACTCTGGGCAACGTTTACATCTGTAAAATATGGATAATACTCTACCCATTTTATTGGGTTGCTGAAGGATTACAATAAAGTGTACAGCATATGCCTAGCACATAACAAGCAGCCCATTCATGTTACCTGTGGATTTCAGGCTTGTTTGCGTCATTACTCAATAATCATCTTTCCTTTCACCCTGTTAAATTGTTTCAATCAGTGACTATTCAATGCACCTTTTAAGAAATATATAACATGAGGGATGAGTCATAGTACACTAGGACTGCTTTTCAGCATAGACGATTTTAGCAAGCAACACCTTTTCTTCCTGTGATCACAGTAGGGTACTTAAAAACAAGACGTTGTTTCTTTCCTGTTGACAAACAATAAGAGAAGATTAAATTACTGTAAGTATCAGTAACCTAAGTAAAAAAAGATATGTGAATATATGGGGACAAAAGAAAAAAAATATATATATATGTATACAGTTGTTTTTCTTTTCATAGAGCCTTTTAACATTAAGCCCAAACTTGATTCCCAGATAGAGGCCTCTGTAACTTTTTTTGGCATTGGAGTCAAGACGTGTCCTGTCCTCTAAAGCCACGGAAATCTATCGTGGAGGCAAGTAGCACGCGCAAAGCACTGCACAGTGGGAACCCTGGGGCGTTCGCGGCTGCTCCCACCTGTCGGCCAGGTCATTGTGACGCAAATGCTATGGACACGTGGAACACCTGCGGGAGAGCCGGGGCGGGGTCACCCTGGGCGGTAGATCCAAGCGGGGGGCACCCCAGGAGATGGGGGTCGAGGAAGGACCCGAGGGAGTAGAGAGAAGGAGACTCACTCCCCGCATCCCGGACCCGCCCCAAACAAGGTGAGGCCATCGGCCCCTCCCTCCTCTGGGTCCCGGGGTCCTGCTGAGAGGGGTCGCCCGCTGGGCGTCCTCGGAGGGGAGAAACAGGGAGGGGAGGCGACGGCGGGGTCCCGGCCCTAGGAGCTCGCTGGGAAGCGAGGGCGCCCGCTCCCCCCGACCGCTGCGCTGCGCTGCGGCGCGCACGGGCTCCGCCGGCTGCTATTCCGCCGCAGGAAGGACCGGTTCCTGTGCTCCCTCCGCCCCCTTCCCTCGCCTTCTGCTGACGCTGACGTCGGATGAGGGAGCAGGAGGAACGCTCCGTTCGCGGCCGGGAGGCTCCCGGGGGCCGGGGCTCCGAGGTACCTGCCCTCCGGGGCCCGGGCGGGGGCGAGCCGGGCGGGCGGCAGGCTGCCGCGGGAGATTCCCGGCAGCCGGGGCGGTCGGGGGCGCCAGCCTGGGGCTGCCAACCCTGCCCTCCGCGCGCTGGGTGACATACAGGTCGCCTCCTCCTGCGCCCTCATCCCCGTGCGGGCACCGCCACAGCCCCTTCCCCTTCCCCGCCTCCGCCCTGGGCCTGGGAAGGTCTGGAGGAGGCGCGCGCCTCGAGAGCGCGCGTCCGCCCCGGGGCAGCGGGAGGGAAGCGTTCCCGGCTCCGGCCGCCTCTCTGGACTCCGCGTCGGCAGCACCCTTCCCCCTCCCGCCCGCCCCACCCGCGCCGGGCCTCGCCTCCCCGGCCCTTCCGGCCCCAGGACCCCCGCGGTCCCTCTTGGGCCGGGACTTGACTTGTTGCCGAGTTCACCTGCCGCAGCTCCTGGTGTTCGGCTTTTCTCTTCTCCCCATTCCCCATCTTTGGCGGAGGTGGGAGGGAGCACTAGAAGCACTCATACCAGGAGGCCTGAGGTGGATCCCTCCCCCGCCCCGGGTGAGGTGCTCCGAGCCTCGGGCCGGACTGGAGCGGGAGCCCTAAGCAGGCCAGGTCGCCGCGAACCCCCGCGCGCCCGTTTCCTTTGGGTGCCGCTGACGCCGCCTTTCCTGCCTCGCGCTATCCTGCTTCCTCTAGAAACGAACATATCCTGTTATTACGTCTGCCTTTGCCCAGAGCGACTGTCCATTAACCTTTCCCGTTGCCTTTTGACTTGGCGTGCCCCCAAAGGCCCCTCAGCTTCTCTTTGGGCATCTTAAAAACGGTGCGTGAGCCTTTTCCCTGGCGAAAGACATATAGTTTAGAAAGGGAATTGGGTTCTCTTCTAGATACCATAAAAAATTATCACGAGAAAGGGTGCTGGGTGGCAGCCTTAGTATCTGAGATCTGGTAACTTTATAAAAATTATCAGGGCCTGGAAAATGTACTACCAGCTGGTTTGAAAATGATATTGAATGTAGGAAGAAAAGCACAGAAGGCATTGGCCATTAATGTCCTATAAATTATGACTCATTGCAAATATGTCCATGTCCAAACATTTCAGTAAAAACTCGCCAGAAAAATACCAAGTTGGTTTCTGAAGACCTTTAGTTTGGTTTTTTTTGAGATCTGAACTGTTCTCTGGGCTGAGGGAATGAAATAGGAAATGCCCACTAGTTTGTAATCAGTGGTCCAGATTCTGTTTCTTACATTCTGTTCAAGACACACACACTTTTTTTTTTTTTACTTTTAAGTAAGTTTTCAAGTCCGTTTTCTTTTTTGTTTGTTTGTTTTAGGTTTCAGTCTTTGTTTTTGAAACATCATGCTTAGAGAATACATACCATAGGGGCAAAATTCTTTGACTGCTATATATATATAATTTAAGGAGATGTGAGCGACTTCACTTTCACGTTTCACTTTCATGCATTGGAGAAGGAAATGGCAACCCACTCCAGTGTTCTTGCCTGGAGAATCCCAGGGAAGGGGGAGCCTGGTGGGCTGCCGTCTATGGGGTTGCACAGAGTTGGACACGACTGAAGCGACTTAGCAGCAGCAGCAGCAGCTTTCTAATTATATTGTTTTTTGCATTAAATAGGTAAAGAGTTGTACTGCTATTATAGAGGAACCTTTAGAAAATGACAGTTAAGCTGTTGAATACTGATTATAATAGTGGAGAGACCCAAGGCTAAAAAGCTGATTGTGGACACTCAACCAAAAGACACCGGATAGTAAATGCTTGGGAACTTTATTTTATAGCTCATTCCTTCATTTGATCCATTTTGTGTCTATCGGACTGCTTTCTCTGAGCATCTTTATTGCCATGCATTTCTCTCCACATCAGGCTTATGAAAAAGACAGAAAATTTTGTTACTCAAAAAACCTTCAAAACTGCTGCATTTTCAGTGTATTTGACTAAAGAGTACACTTTTTTTTCAGGTCCCGGCAGGTTTATCAGAGAAAGAGGTGTGGCAACTGTGAAATGACATAGCAGGGTCAACCTGTTTCCATGTGAACTTTTTAAGTTACAGAAACCTCATACAGGAGAAAGTGGTAAAGTTAATAGGCCACAAGGATCAGGAAGAATTTTTCCTCTTTATTGGTTGAGCTGTACACCTGGAAGCCTGAGGGTGGGTGGGAACATTTAGGATCAGTGCACTGGCTACTAATGTCCTTTTTATTCCATCTGCACTTTCAGATTTAAGGGAACCATGGACAAGGATGCCATCTGTATGTTTATGTCCATGAGGCAACATAGATCACTGATTAATTCACCTTTTTCCCTTCTTCACCTCCATCCAGAATCTGCCTCAGTAAAGCCTTTAAACTCAAATACCAGTATAGGAGGAACATTCCCCCTCCCCCCCACTCAGGCTGTCACATTTTATACCACTGTCATATCTACTGCCATGGAGGATGGGCAAGGACAGGCTTTGGATCCCAGTGGAGCCGGATTGGAGCCCCAGCTGCAACACATAATTAGCCACATGACCTTGAGCAAGTTACTTCAGCTTTCCAGGTCCTTATTTGCTTATCTATAGAGCAGGAATTACATTTATATTTATATATATATAAGGATTTTCACAGTAAATAGGACTCAAGTTGGGCTTCCTGGGTGGTGCTAGTGGTAAAGAATCTGCCTGCCAATGCAGGAGATGTGATTCGATCCCTGGGTCAGTACGATCCTCTGAAGAAGGAAATGGCAACCCACTCCAATATTCTTGCCTGGAGAATCCCATTGTCAGAGGAGCCTTGCAGGTTACAGTCTGTGGGGTCACAAAGAGTTGGACAGGACTGAGCACACACACACAGCAGGACTCAAGTAATAGTAAATTATTTTTTCACATGCTAAACATATGTGCTGTCTATATCTGAAAAGGATGCTGCTGCCTTTCCCTCACGATAGAGAATGCATTCCAGTTGGTTTTGAGTTGTTGCAGTGATTTTGTACCAATACTGAGAATTTGGGCTTTATGGAATCCTCCCTAAAGTTGGAGAATGCAGTCTGTGGTTGAGGAATAAAGCAAAGCTAATTTGTTCCATTAGGGGTAGATCTTCTAAACACCTGGCACTCAAATGTGATCCATGGACCAGCAACATTGACTTCCCTGAGAGCTTATAAGACAGGTGGAATCTCAACCCACCCTCCCCTGACCCCATGTCCACTGAAGAAGAATCTCTTCTTAACAAGATCCCCAAGTGAGTCCTGTGTACATTAAAGTTAGAGAAACATTGTCCTAAGCTGGTAATTATTAAACTTTTCTGTCTGATAGAATCATGTGGGGGCTTGTTAAGCGTGGATTCCCAGCCAGGCATCTCCCATCTGCTGTTAACACCTCAGGTAGCTCTGATGCCCCAGGCTTCTCCCACTGATCTTTGAGAACATGCTCACTCAGTGGTGTCTGACTCTTTGTGACCCCATGGACTGTAGCCCACCAGGTTCTTCTCTCCATGGGATTTCCCAGGCAAGAACACTGGGGTGGGTTACCGTTTCCTTCTCCAGGGAATCTTCCTGACCCAGGGATCAAACCCGGATCTCCCGCATCTGCATGAATGGCAGAGGGATTCTTTACCACTGAGCCACCTGGGAAGCCCAGTCTTTGAGAAACACTGCACCAAGCGTTTTATGCAGCAGAGTATACTAAGATGGGCCTCTGCCCTTTTCTTTAACAAAGCATTTTGGCAGATACGACCGTTGATAGTCAATTCCCTTTGAGGTAAATAGGTGTTATAAATCCCTATCTATCTGCTTAGGAAAATGAGGACTACGGCCATGATTTGCCACTCTGGATAATGCATATGGTAGAACTTCCTTGAACCTCTATAAATCCTAGTTGACCATGCTTTCATGATTCTAGAATCCCAATTAATGCACTGAAGTAATTTCAGATTTCAGTGAATCTCTACAGGATACAGATGACTCTAAGGTGTTTTATACACACTTTTAAAACAAAGCCTTCCTTCTGTATGACTCTCGGCCAATTAGGATAAGTAACTGATTTTGAGCTTCAGCCATAAAATGAGGATGATGTCCCCTGGACAGTGTTGCCAGGATAAGCATAGTGTGCACAGAGCATTCATATTGGTGTCTGAGAAGTGCTAGTTCCTCAACTAATAGTAGCTACATGTTTCATTGTAAACCTAGTGAGAGAATGAGTTCTTGGAGAGTTGAGAAAATGGCATTGCTCCTGATGTGAAGTCTCTCCTGCTGGTTAGATGATGTCATTCATCAGGCTTGTGGCCAAATCAGAGAAGAGGGGTTGCCGCTCAGTTTTCAGCAAGCATTTGTTGCATGAGTCATGTGCCATTCATCGTTCCAGTGCTGGGAATCCCAAGGCGAGACCCAGGCCCTTCACTGCTCTGGAGAAGCCTATAGCCTAGTGTGGGAGATCAGTGGGTAAGGGGACGATGACACTTCAGGAAAGGTAGGGAGCGATGAAGCCCAGGGCAGAGACACCCAACCCTGGTGGGGAAGAGGGTAGAGAAAAATGAGAAGATTCATGGAGGAGGTGACCCTTGAGTTAAGCCTTAGGGCCAGTAAGAATTTGGCAGGTCAGAAAAGGTGATGAATGGAGGGAGAGTTTCCCACACAGTACCCACGTGTACAGAGGGAGGGAATACTGGTCCTCAGGCCTGGAGCCCAATGTGCATGCATGTCCCTTACTGTCTGAATGACCTTGGGCAAGTTTGATCACCTGTGAGTTGAGAGGCTTAAATGTATTAATCAGGGTAAGCACAGGACTCATTTCAATTTTGTGCTATACAGTCATGGAGAGCTGGTGGAGATACTAGTAGAAAATAAGGGACTGATGTTAAAAAGCTATTAGAATTAGAGGAAAGTAAAAGGGTCATTTTTAGAAGACATTTTACAGAAAGTACATAGAATCGAAAGAGGATGCCTGAAAAAGACAAGTGAATGCAATGAATTACCATGGGGTCGGATACACGAGGTATACGTATTCAGTGATGACCAATGAGTATATAGATAACGGTACATTACTAACCCTGAGAGTCTAGACTAGAGAGTGGTAGGTCCCTCTCATTCTGTGGTGAGAGTGTTTGTGCAAGAAGTGGTTATAAAGTATTGCAGCTGCTTTCCCAGACCACACATTAAAATCCATTCTGTTGCTCACAATCATCATGATCTCTCACGCTCACTTCTCTGTTCCCAGAACAGGGCATGAAAACCTAATGGTACTTAGGGGAAATTCAGCCTTCTCTGCATGTTTCTGGGATAGTGCCTCCTAGGCCAGGGACCAAGGAGCTATTTGTGATAAATGGCACTCCTTGTTCTTCTTGGTAGGAACCCTGAGAGCCGCCAGGAGTCTTCAGGGTTTTGTTGCGTATAAGCACGATGGCACCTATGGATTTGGGAGTAGCATAGCACCTGAGCCTGTGATTAGGAGAGATTTTTTTTTTTTTACAGAAGCTGAGCCTATTATCCGAGCTTCCCTGGTGGCTCAGTGGTAAAGAATCTACCTGCCAATGCAGAAGACTCAAGAGACCAGCGTTAGAGCTCTGGGTTGGGAAGATCCCCTGGAGAAGGAAATGGCAACAAACTCCAGTGGTCTTGCCTGGGAAATCCCATGGACAGAGGAGCCTGGTGGGCTACAGTCCATGAGGTCACAAAAGAGACATAACTCAGCGACTGAACGACAAACTAACAACAAGCCCATTATCCAACCCTTTGGTCCAGGAGTAGAGTGGAGTGCTGAGAAACAGGATTTCAAAAGTCAAAAGTGGCCTTTCATTTACTAGTTGTTGACTTTGGGCAAATTATTTCACCTTTGTGTCTCACTTGCAAAATGGGCTGTATGCCCTTCCGATATGGGCGTGACTCTGTTCGGTGCTTCACACATGTAAAGGGCAGTACATTATTACTGCCCTTTATCCAGCACATATTTGCTGAAGGCCTGCTGTGTTTCAGATTCTGTGCTTGGCATAAGGAGACAAAGATGAACCAGCTAGGATTCCTCCCCTCAGAGGACTTGCAGGCCAGTGCAGGGGCATGCATGTGTGTCGTGTCGGACTCCATGCCCTCGTGGACTGTAGCTGCCCGGCTTCTGTGTCCTTGGGGTTTTCCTGGCAGGAATACTAGAGTGGGTTGCCATTTCCTCCTCCAGAGGATATTCCTGACCCAAGGATCAAACCTGCATCTCCTGCATTGGATTCTTTACCATTGAGCCACCTGGGAAGGGTTAGTATGTGTGTATGTTTTGTGGGCGAGGAGTGATGCAGATGTAATCAGCTCATTGCAGGAGAATAATGGGACTGCAGAGCACCACCAGCATTGGTGTGGGGCAGTTAATTCTCTAGTGGGGAGGGCAGGAGTGGAAGGCCCCTGGGGAGAAGGAGGACCGGTGTTGGGTTGGGGAAGACTTCACTGAGGAGGTGACATTTGTGGAGAGTCTTGAGGTAAGGTTAAGTTGTTTAGTCATTGAGTTGTGTCCACTTCTTTGCAACCCCATGGACTATATCCCACCAGGCTCCTCTGTCCATGGGATTTCCTAGGCAAGAATGCTGGACTGGTTGCCATTTCCTCCTCCAGGGTATCTTCCCAACACAGGGATTGAACCCATGTCTCCTGCATTAGCAGGAGGATTTGCATGTTATACAAAGAGTTCAGACAATGGTGTAAAAGATTAGAATGGGTAGATACAAGGATGGTTTTGCCTCTGAAGGCCTAGACTAAGCCCTGACTGTGAATCTAAAAGGAAGAGATGTGTTTAGTAGCTTCTTAGGAGGTAGGATGAAGAGGCCTGGGAGACTGGCTACAAAAGATGAGAAGTCAAGTTTGGGCCACTCAGTAGATTTCCTGCTGGTGATTAGCACTGGGACCACAAGAAGGAGAAAAATTGAGGGGGTGGAGATGGAGAGAGAGAATTTTAGAGGTGCTGAATTTGAAATGCCTGTTGGACATCCGTGAAGATGACCGGAGGGAGTTGGCAATTTAAACCCCTCTCCAGAGCGCCAGCAGCTGCCCTTGTGGCTCAGACTGTAAAGAATCCACCTGCAATGCAGGAGACACAGGTTCAATCCATGGGTTGGGAAGATTCCCTGGAGAAGAGAATGGCTACCCACTCCAGTATTGATGCCTGGGAAATCCCATGGACAGAGGAGCCTGGCGGGGCTGCAGTCCATGGGGTCGCAATGAGTTGTACACGACTGAACACGTACACACACACACACACACTACCCACACACACACATCCCAGAGTACCAGATCCACATTCACAAAGAGTCAGACACGACTGAACATGTGTACACACACACACACACCCACCCCAGAGCACCAGATCCACATTCACAAAGAGACATGACTGAGCATGTGTACACACACACACACACACACACACACACACACACCCCAGAGCACCGGATCCACATTCACAAAGAGTCAGACATGACTGAGCATGTGTACATACACACACACACGCACACACACACACACCCCAGAGCACCAGATCCACATTCACAAAGAGTCAGACACGACTGAGCATGTGTACACACACACACACACACACACACACACACACCCCAGAGCACCAGATCCACATTCACAAAAAGTCAGGCACAACTGAGCGTGTGTACACACACACACCCCTCAGAGTGCCAAATCTACATTTTGATTCTCCCACTGTAGTCTCTGGAGAGGGGTTTAATTTTGGAAGTCATACAGCTGTTGGAGGAAGCCACAGAAGTGAATTAAATCACCTACAGAGAGCAAGTAGAGTGTAATAGAAGACAGCCAAGGTTTGCGACCGCCAGGCTCCTCTGTCCATGGGATTCTCTAGGCAAGAATGCTGGAGTGGATAAGAAAGCTGTGGTACATATACACAATGGAGTATTACTCAGCCATTAAAAAGAATACATTTGAATCAGTTCTAATGAGGTGGATGAAACTGGAGCCTATTATACAGAGTGAAGTAAGCCAGAAAGAAAAACACCAATACAGTATACTAACGCATATATATGGAATTTCGAAGGATGCTAACAATAACCCTGTGTACGAGACAACAAAAGAGACACTGATGTATAGAACAGTCTTATGGACTCTGTGGGAGAGGGAGAGGGTGGGAAGATTTGGGAGAATGGCATTGAAACATGTATAATATCATGTATAAAATGAGTTGCCAGTCCAAGTTCGATGCACGATACTGGATGCTTGGGGCTAGTGCACTGGGACGACCCAGAGGGATGGTATGGGGAGGGAGGAGGGAGGAGGGTTCAGGATAGGGAACACATGTATACCTGTGGCGGATTCATTTTGATATTTGGCAAAACTAATACAATTTGTAAAGTTTAAAAATAAAATTAAATTAAAAAAAAAAATAAGAATGCTGGAGTGGGTTGCCATTTCCTCCTCCAGGGGATCTTCCCGACCCAGGGATAGAACCTGGATCTCCCGCATTGGCAGGCAGATTCTTTACCACTGAACCACCTGGGAAGTCCTGGAACCTTGTAGATCATTGATATTCAAAAGGTGCACACATAGAGGGAAAGGAGCCAACAAAGAAAACTGAAAAGTTGCCAAAGTGTAGAGAGTGTTTACTGAGAAATAGAGGAAGGGGAGCTTAGTCAAAGGTCAAATGAGAGGAGGACCTTTGTTGGGCTCATGGTGAAGACCTTCCTCTGGTGTGGTGGAGGAAGGAAGCACACTGTGGGCTTAGAACACGTCCCTTTGTGAAGAGAAGGAAGAGGATGGTGACTGGAGGAAGAAAGAGGTTGAAGAATATGTGTTGAAGGCAGACAGGGAGGTTGATTGACTTGAAAGAGAAGGAATAATAGATGGAATAAGGTGGGAAGGGGCAAGAGGGTGAGACCGGTCCCTTGTGAAGAGGAAGGAACAGCCGTGGCTATGGATGGTCCCCAAAATGAGTAATGGTGAGGAGAGGAAGCTGTGGGAGAAAGAGCCCAGTGCCATGCCCCGGGCCATGATTCCCCGTAGAGCGTGAGGGGGAGCCTGGTCATCGTCTTCCTGGGGAGTCTCCTCTACCTCCTGCTCCCTGAAGGCCAGGAGCCGAGTGACCTTGTATCTAGTGCTTTTCTCTCCGCGTTGCCAGAGGCAGCGCAGGCGCCACGGTGGAGTAGGTAAACTTGCACTGGCGCCAAACCCCCGCCCTCTTTCTGCTTCCTGCTTCTCTCTTCTCAGCACGCCTGACCTGAAGTTCTGTGCCTTTGGGCTACTTCCTGGTGGTTCTTCCTGCTTGTTCCACCTGCCTGACCAGGTATACGCCCAATGGTCCTGTCTTTCCTGATTCCCACCAGAAGAACTGGTCTTGTGCCTTATTTGTTATAATTAATGATTAATAATTCATATTAGTAATAGCAGTTCTACTGCTGTTATTTATTTCAGTAAACCTCTTCCCTAAGACAGTAGCAAGAACTTGGAAAAGAGATCTCTTATTAGTTCTCGGATAACACCAACTAGATGACCCAGTTTAGGCGAGGGTGGCTCTGCTAATCGAGGCACATGAAAACACAGAGCTGTCTCCTGCTTCCCTTTACTGTTGACTTTTATTTGTAGGTCTCCCTCTTGCGTCTCCCTCCCCTTCCTAGGCTGTCTCCATCCCTTGCCCACGTGCATGCGTGCTATAGTTGCTTCAGTTGTGTCCCACTCTTCAGGACCCCATGGACAGCAGCCCACCAGGCTCCTCTGTCCATGGAATTCTCCAGGCAATAATACTGGAGTGGGTTACCATTTCCTTCTCCAGGGGATCGTCCTGACCCAGGGATCAAACCCACATCTCTTATGTCTCCTGCACTGGCAGGTGGTTCTTTACCACTGGTGCCACCGGGTCCCTTGCTCTTAAGCTAGCACAAACGCCAACATGATTTAGGGACCACTTCACCAAACAAAGTCCGTGAATCTGTGCCATTTCCAGAGGAAGGGGTCATGCTGGTTTATTTACAGGACCTGTGCACAGCGTAGACATTTTATAAACAACATACTGGTGTCTGTGTGTTTCGGTAATTTAAAACTAATGGAAAAGGCTTACTCTATGCCTTCGGACATTTTCTTCCATCCTGGGCCTCCGTTAGCTTATCTCTGAAGGAGAAAATAGGACTGAATAATCTGTAAGTCCTCTGCTCCCTCTGACTGATCTGTGGAGGCCTAAGAAATTACTTGGTCATTTCTGTAAGAAGCTTTAAGTTGTGAATTTAACCTTAAAGAACGAGAACTTTATAAACAGTAGTATCTTGCAGATTGTTCTGATCGTTGACATTATGCTTATGTGTAATTTCATAGAGGTGTCATCACTGCATTCATATTTTTTGTCTTCCTTCACACTTATTATTAGCCATTCATATTTGTATATGAATTATGTACATTTCATTTATAAATGTATGCATTTTATATTTGTAGGTATTTATATGTGTGCTTCTGTATGTGTGTGTGTATAGTAAGAGTGATTGATTTATCTTCTCACTTTTGATGATCTAATGATAGTTCATCCACTTCACTAAATCATTTTTATAAATCTGATTTAAAAGAAATAGTACATTTTGCATATAGAGTTTGATCTTTTTAAAGCAACTTGTTGTGAAAATGCAGATTGTAGGTCATTTTAAAAGACTATATTGAAGATCATTTAAAAAGACTATGTATACATGTATATATACACACACACATATATATATATAGTTTATGTACATATATAAGTGAGATTTTATTTCTGTAATGACATATCTGACAGGATAATTGTCAGATTCTGGGGAGAAAACCCTTTAAAATATTTATGTATGTATAGAATATTGGTGACCTGAGAATTAATTTTTGGCTCTTTGCTGCTTTACTTAATGCCTTAGACAAAAGCTATGTGATAAAAACGTAAGGGCAGCCACATAATCTAATTTAAAACATTCTAGTGAACACATTGAAACAACTAAAAAGAAGCAGGGAAAATTAGATAATATATTTATTTAATGCAATATATCCAAAATATTATTTCAACATAAAATATAAAAATACATATATAAAATATAAATGTAATTTATAATATATAATATAAATATATATATAATATAGCAATCTAATTATATAAAATTTAAATATACATACATCAATATAAAATACATAATAATTTTAGCAACATAAAATATAAATAAGTATGAAATATAAATTTCTTATTGGACACATTACTTTTGGGATTACTAAGTCTTCAAAATATAGTGTGTGTTTTATTTGAAAGCATATCTGTATTCAAACTAGCCATATTTCCAAGTTGCTCAATAGCCACATTTGGCTAGTGGCTGATGTACTGGACAACACAGTCTTGGATGAGAAAATTTGTCTATCGCAGATTAATCTTTCAAAAAATTGTATCACAGTTTTAAAATGCAGTGTTAAAATAAAAAAAAAAAAAACATGTGTTCCCATCATTTAATGACGCTGTGTGCTGGCAGTCAAGGGTCTAGTATTTCTTTTTTTTTTTTAATTTATGTATTTGGCTGGTCTTAGTTGCAGCTCTCGAGTTCTTTAGTTGTGGCGTGCAAACTCTTGGCTGCAGCGTGTGGATCTAGTTCCCTGACCAGGGATTGAGTCCAGGCCCCCTGCATTGAGAGCATAGAGTCTTGGTCACTGGACCACCAGGGAAGGCCCATGGAGTCTAGTATTTCTTGACAGAAGTTGACTGAGACCTTTGTCTGAGTAGCGTGTTCCTTCATTGTTCACCTTGTGAGGTTAAGCTTTTAGAGAAAAGGCACTATAAATACCAGAAATTAAAATCCATTTGCTAAATTGCATTTGAAAGTTACATATCCCAAACTAAATAAAATCAAAGGTGAGTATAATTTATACAGCAAGGTCTTTAAAAAAATCCTTTCTTTAGCAAAGATACACTGTTTGTTCTTTTTCTGTTTCCAGTCTTCTCATCCATTTCATATTATCTGCTCTTGTAGATTCCCTTGAGGTTTTTTCAGTGCCAGCCTTGTTATTGCCATCATGATTTTTGTCACAGCACAAAATTCACCCTTGATTCTCCTATACAAGCAGGGTTGTAAGCAAGAGAAAGAATAGCAAGACCTAGATCATGCCCCTTGTGAGCAATTTGAGTTTGGGGGTTATTTTGTTTTTAGTTTATTTCACGGGGCCATATTATTTTTAACTAAAATTAATATTAAGGATGAAAGACTTTTAGAGAATACGTTAGCTTTTTAAAGTTTCTTTAAGTATGAGATGGTGTATTTGGTATATTCCTTTGAGAGACATCTCTTAGAAGAGAGGAAGAGACTCAGGAGAACATCAGGTTGCTAATTGGCTGACTAGTGTTTGGGGCTCAGAATTCCTCCATGTAAACTTGATCTTTAACCTGACCTCCAAGAAATCTCTATTTCTAGAAACCCAATTTCCTTATCTTTAAAAAGGAACATGTTGTGTTTATTATCTCTAAGCTTTCTCTTAAGTAAAAGTCGCTCAGTTGTGTCTGACCCTTTGCTACCCATGGACTGTATAGTCCTGAATTCTCCAGGCCAGAATACTGGAGTGGACAGGCTTTCCCTTCTCCAGGGGATCTTCCCAACCCAGGGATTGAACCCAGATTTCCTGCATTGCAGGCAGATTAAAGAACCAGCTGAGCCACAGGGAAGCCCAAGAATACTGGAATGGGTAGTCTATCCCTTCTCCAGCAGATCTTCCCAACCCAGTAATAGAACTGGGGTCTCCTGCACTGCAGGTGGATTCTTTACCAACTTAGCTACGAGGGAAGCCCATCCTCTGAAAATAATTAAAATCAGCTTTATGGTTTTGTGATTAAGAGCAACCTAGATGTCAGCTAGCTTCATCTACTGTTGTACAGGTGAGCCAAGTATAAGATGAGCAAGCCACACTTCAGTTTGGCTTCCCAGGTGGCGCTGGTGGTAAAGAACCCACCTGCCAAAGCAGGAAACATAAAAGACCAGGGTTTGATCCCTGGATCGGGAAGATCCCCTAGGGTAGGAAACGGCAACCCACTCCAGTATTCTTACTTGGAGAATCCCATGCACAGAGGAGCCTGGTGATTTCTCAGGGTTGCAAGAGAGTCAGACACAACTGAAATGACTTGGCACACAAGTGGAAAAGGGATAAGCTTGTATCATGATCATGGGCTTACAGGCTTTTATTTTATACTAAGCAGAATATTGGGAGACAAGTTATATCGGCATTGGAAATATTTACTTCAGGATGTGATTTTAATAGAGTTAGGGAGTTACCAAGCTTGGTTAATGCCTGGATATAATATTTGAGCTGTTTTGAAACGTGAATAATCGTTTAAAAATATCCTAAGCCACAATTCATTAACAGAAAATGCAAATTTTAATAGAGACTTGCACATATAGGTTTAAATGAAAAGTCATCCATCTTTTAGCTGCCTTGAATATGGTTAGAATTCTGCTTTCCTCCCATATGATTTGCTGACTCACAAAATTAAAGCATGACTCATAAAATTAAATCATGATGGTGTTTCACATTTGCTTCTGAATTTATGAAATGTCAAAAAATCATTTGCAGGAGACTCAACTGCAAACAGAACCCATTTAAAGTTATATGCAGTGCTCAAGTAGTCATAACCTTATCAAAATCTGAAAGGGAAAGCTGGGTGATATCTGAGACATAGGAAAAGCACCGATAAAAACTAGTCAGAATCACATTACTTTAACTAATGTTTGGCTTTTGAAGGGATAGAAGATGATTCAACTTCCCACCCTCCACAGGGAACCCTTTTTCTCAACTATGTGTGAACACGTTTTGATGAATCAATATTGGAATAATAACAATAAATGCAGTTAGTTATGCCTGGAGGAATTGCTTTCAGATCAGGTCAGATCAGTCGCTCAGTCGTGTCCGACTCTTTGCGACCCCATGAATCGCAACACACCAGGCCTCCCTGTCCATCACCAACTCCTGGAGTTCACTGAGACTCAGGTCCATCGAGTCAGTGATGCCATCCAGCCATCTCATCCTCTGTCGTCCCCTTCTCCTCCTGCCCCCAATCCCTCCCAGCATCAGAGTCTTTTCCAATGAGTCAACTCTTCGCATGAGGTGGCCAAAGTACTGGAGTTTCAGCTTTAGCATCATTCCTTCCAGAGAAATCCCAGGGCTGATCTCCTTCAGAATGGACTGGTTGGATCTCCTTGCAGTCCAAGGACTCTCAAGAGTCTTCTCCAACACCACAGTTCAAAAGCATCAATTCTTTGGCGCTCAGCCTTCTTCACAGTCCAACTGTCACAGCCATACATGACCACAGGAAAAACCATAGCCTTGACTAGACGAACCTTTGTTGACAATGTCTCTGCTTTTGAATATGCTATCTAGGTTGGTCATAACTTTCCTTCCAAGGAGTAAGCGTCTTTTAATTTCATGGCTGCAGTCACCATCTGTAGTGATTTTGGAGCCCAGAAAAATAAAGTCTGACACTGTTTCCACTGTTTCCCCATCTATTTCCCATGAAGTGGTGGGACCAGATGCCATGATCTTCGTTTTCTGAATGTTGAGCTTTAAGTCAACTTTTTCACTCTCCACTTTCACTTTCATCAAGAGGCTTTTGAGTTCCTCTTCACTTTCTGCCATAAGGGTGGTGTCATCTGCATATCTGAGGTTATTGATATTTCTCCCGGCAATCTTGATTCCAGCTTGTGTTTCTTCCAGTCTAGTGTTTCTCATGATGTACTCTGCATATAAGTTAAATAAACAGGGTGACAATATACAGCCTTGATGAACTCCTTTTCCTATTTGGAACCAGTCTGTTGTTCCATGTCCAGTTCTAACTGTTGCTTCCTGACCTGCATACAAATTTCTCAAGAGGCAGATCAGGTGGTCTGGTATTCCCATCTCTTGAAGAATTTCCCACAGTTTATTGTGATCCACACAGTCAAAGGCTTTGGCATAGTCAATAAAGCAGAATTGCTTTAGTTTTTCCCATTTCTACTGAAACTGTTTAGACATTTATATTTAAAACACTTTTCCTTCTCTATGTGGGAAAGAATCTTTCTAGACGTGAGAAAAGGGGGAAAGTGTTCATTCCTCAGTACTGTCCAACTCTTTCTAGCCCCATGGACTGTATCTCACCAGGCTCTTCTGTCCATGAAATTTTCCAGGCAAGAATACTGGAGGTGGTAGCCATTTCCTTCTCCAGGGCATTTTCCCAACCTAGGGATCAAACCCAGGTCTCCTACAGTGCAGGGGGTCCTTTACCGTCTGAGCCACCAGGGAAGCCCAAGAGAAAGTGACTAGAGATAAACTTTTGGGGGAAAAGATGAAAACTATATTGAGCAAAATAAGAAGGAGGAACATTATTTTTTTAACATGGTACCTAGCACCTCTGACAAATGTGTATTTCTTCTGTTCATTTGGCAGTTAATCAGAAGCTTGTATCTGAGTCCTGGTGCTGGAGCCAATTTGCTTTGTTCCCTCTGGATCACAGGTCCCCAGTTTAAAAGGAAGGGGCTTTATTCTCAATGACCTCTAGATTCTAAATTATACAACTTATATTAGTTCTGTGGTTATATGTCAGAAAAATAAAACCAACTATTGAAAACTGGTAGTAGTTCTAGATGAAGTTGTTCTCTGAAAAAACAGAAAGATGGAATGAGGAGAAAATTATATAAATTAGTATCCTGCAAAATTGGAAGTTACCTCGAAGAGACCTGCCACAGGTGTCCATTTGTTATGGAAAGTCGATTAGGAACTCTCTAGCAAAGACAGGACATGGAAGGTAATCACTGCATGTGAAATAAACCGCATCATATGTCTGCCCTCCAGGACTACAAAGTATATCTAAATGCTGAAAAGCGACTAAAGGTGCTTTCAGGGATTGGTCCCCATAAGTCCGCATGTGTCCCAGGTCACAGCTCTTGTTCTTAAGTTGTAGGAATGCACAGCTGCTTATGGTTGGTTGCGTGCATGTGCGTGCATGTGCATGCGCACACACACACCCATGCAGTTCTACTAGAGAAGCAGTTTGTTCTTTGCTTTCATTCTGTCTGGAATAATACCCTCCCAACATACCCACAGGGCTGCCCAGGTGGCACTAATGGTAAAGAATCCTCCTGCCAGTACAGGAGATGCAAGAGATGAGGGTTCGATCCCTGGGTCAGAGAGATCCCTGGAGTAAGGAAAAATGGCACCCATGCCAGTCAGTACTCTTGCCTGGGAAATCCCATGGGCAGAAGAGTCTGGTGGGCTACAGTCCATGGGGCCGCAAAGAATGGGACATAACCGAGCAACCAAGCACACATACCCACACACACTCCTACCCGTCCCCTGGCCAGCAACCACTGATTCTCAGAATCCCAGCCCAGAGGCCAGGTAGGGAGCCAGCCCAGTGCCCTGACCTCTCTTTTCTTCTAACCCTGGGTACCTCCCCCTGCCATGGCACATAATCCCCATCACAGGAAGCACTCAGCACTCCTTGACTTCAGATTCTCCTGTTCACTTATGTAGCCCCGAAAGTCTGTGGCGGGTAGTGATGGGTAATTTTACAGGGGTTTAATTTCAAAGACTTATTCTGTATTTCATCAGATATGTGAACTCATTGCTCATGAGGTATTTCACCATCTTACATTGCATGAAGAGGAAAAACGACTACCAAACAGTTGACAAGGTATCGATTGTAGGACATATCCCAGCTTCAGGAAGGTTGCAGTGTGAACACATCTGCCCCTGGGATTCAGTGACATGTGGTGCCATTAAGCTGGGAATGAATGATCTTACTATGGGATGATTCAGACATACCCCCTGCACCTACATATACTGTGAGACTCTGTTCTCGTCCCTTGCAAAGTGTGTTTACATGCTGGTGTGCACAACAGAATGAAGCACTTCAAGATGGTGACAGTTTTTAGTTAGAAAATAGAGATTTTGAATAAATTAGACAAAAGACAAATTTGGCAGTGGTTCCGATCTGCAATTCAAGAGAATCTGCCGTATGCTCAGTACAGATTAAGGAAAAGGGGATACTGGACTCAGTTTCAGCTGGGACTCCAGCTAATAGAAAACCTGCTCCCTGAGGGAGGAGAAAAACCTACCACTTAAATTGGACAAGAAATTAATTTGAGATATGAAAACTGCCCAGGAGACAGGACACACTTAGGAAACATGAGGCAAAAGGAAGCTTACTGTTTTTGTGGGTTGAGAGTATTGGTTTGGTGACATTTTTCTTACCTTTACTCTGAGTAAGAGTTGGCTCAAGAATTTTAGACTCTTTGCATAATTCAGATATAATCAGCAAACTCCATAAGCTCCTAGAAAAGGGTTGTGGGCCAGAATAAATGTTCAGTGCAGTTGAAGGCAGCCTATATGGAATGAAAATAATTAACGCATGTTACGTTTCCAAGGAGGAGAATCCAGTATCAGGATTTGAGGCAGCTAAAATTGACTCCTTTTGGAGCAGGGCATCAAACTTTGCTTAAACCAGGCTTGCTTTAGTGTTCTAAGAACCTTGGAGTGATTCAGAAGAAACTTTTGCATATATGTTGGCCAACCTGTGTGTTCAGAATGGCTTTTTCAATAGCTATAGAAAATAGAAACAAGTGGGACAGCTGTGGTCTGTCCACATGGGTAGATAAAATTGAAGAGTCAACACACCAAGCATGTAAGAAAAGCGGAGATGAGAATGAGCATAATGATTGCACAGAACCCCTGCAGAAAATGTGAACAAAATATCCCTCTTCCCTGTTCGTCTCGTTTTCCCCTCGTGGCAAGATGGTCTCTCAGCCACATGGATGTGTTTGAGAACAGCTCCTGTTTTGAATGCCTGGCCTTAGAGACTGAGGAAATGACAACCCGCTCCAGTCTTCTTGCTTTGGAAATCCCATGAACAGAGGAGCCTGGCGGGCTACAGTCCTTAGGGTTGCAAAGAGTCAGACACAACTGAGCGACTGAGCACACTGGAGCCTGAGCTGGAGATATTTCATCTCCGTCAAAGTGCAGCCTGGGAAAGTCTTAAGAACATTAGGTTGGTGGTCTTGGTGTCACCCTTAGTGTCTCTGCTGGCCTTAGCAGCTGCCCTACCTCTGAGCAGGGCTACATCTGTCGCCTTTATTACTTGTCTGAGACACAGAACCTGCTCTTCACGTACTCATCCCCCCACCCTCAGGGTTGCTCCATCAGAATTAGGAACTAACTTTTCATTGATCTGATAACTCATGGGCCCCTACTTCTTAGAGTAGGTCTTAAATTATTATTGGTTCATCTGCTTTGTCCTAGGGGGGACAGAGTTTAGTGAGACACAAACATACATGTGGTCAGGTGGTGCTGAACTGAACAATATTGGTGCTTTTATTTTTCTTATCATGGGACTCAGAGTCCATAAGTAACTTGATACTTGCTCTTCGTTGCCTATCTCCCAAGGTAAGGCGACCACAAGTAGAACTTGAGGAAGTCTCTGTGCTATTAACAACCATTTATTTTGGGTTTCTTTCATAAGTGCCTTGTGGCAGAAGTGGAGAAATAGCTTCCTGTGCAGAATCATGAATTGAAATATAAGCTATTCTTAGACTTTATTTTATAGGGCAAGTGATATTTTTACAGCAGAATTTACAAATTTGGGGATACATGAAGATTTCTTTAGGTGTCTTTTGCAAATGTCAAGAGTCTCCTGGATCTGAAAATTATGTTTGTATTCATCAGTCTTTCCTGCTCAGCTAGCTTTGTCTACTACTATAGCCAATGATCACATGTATCGTTTGAGCATTTAATGTCACGAGTTTCAATGTAAAGTGCATACAAGACTTCAGACTTGATAGAAAATCATGAGTGCAAATATTCAATTTGTAATTTTTAAATTGCATGTTGAAATAATATTTTAAGATATATTGCATTAAATAAAATATATTTAAACTTTTTACCCTTTCTTTTAACTTTTTTTTTTTTTTAATGAATGACTTTTCCTGTTAATCTTTGCTAGGATTGGTATTTTCAACTTTGTGTGTTTGTTTAGAATATAACCATTCTAAAAGATGTATAGGATATCTCAGAGCTGTTTCTATTTGTTTTCCCTAATGTACAATGCATTTATTTTCTCATAATTCCCTTATTATCTGTGTCTTTGTGTATGATTTTGTTCCCATTTGTATACCTTCTATGGTGAGGTATCTATACGTGCCCATTTTTTTTTAACCTTTTGACTCCCTTCACCCATTTCTCCAACCACTTACCACCCACCTCTGGCAACCACCAATATGGTATGAGATTGTTTTTTGTTTGTTTGTTTTTGACTCCACATATAAGAGAGATTCGAATGTATTTGTCTTTCTCTATCTGATGTATTTCACTTAGCGTAATGCCCTCAAAGTACATTTATGTTGTTGTAAATGGCAAGGTGTCAGTCTTTTTTATGTCTGAATAGTATCCCATTCGGGCTTCCCAGGTGGCTCAGTAGTAAAGAATCTACCTGCTGAGCAGATGTGGGTTTGTTCCCTGGGTCAGGAAGATCCCCTAGAAAAGGAAATTGTAACCCACTCCAGTATTCTTGCCTGAAGAATTCCGTGGACAGAGGACCCTGGTGGGCTACCGTCCATGGGGTCACAAAGAGTCAGACATGGCTTAGCAATTAAACAGCAGCAAGCAGCAGCAGGAATATCCCATTTTTTATGGATATGTGTTTGTATGTGTATGAATGTGTATACACACACATTACAATTTATCCACTCAGGCATCAGTGGACACTGGAGATTTAGGCTGTTTCTGTATCTTGGCTGTCATAAGTAAGGCTGCGTGAACATGGGGGTGCAAATATCTTTTTGAGTTAGTGTTTTCATTTCAGATAAATAACCAGAAGTAGAGCTGCTAGATCGCATGGCAGTTCTACTTTTAATTTCTTGAGGGACTGCCATTCTGTTTGCTGTAGGGGCTATGCCAGTTTACATTCCCACCAACAGTGCGCAGAGATTCTCTTCTCCACATCCTTGCCAACACCTGCTATGTCTTGTCTTTCTGATAGTAGCCATTCTGACAGGTTTGAGGTGATATCTCATTGTGGTTTTGATTTGTATTTCCCTGATGATTCAGCATATTTCCATGTATCTGTTGGCCATCTGTATGTCTTCTTGGGAAAAATGTCTATTCTGATCTTCTCATCTTCTAATCAGATTGTTTTTGCTGAGTTGTATGAGTTCTTTATATATTTTGGATATTACCCCATATCAGATATATGATTTGCAAATGTTTTCTCCCATTCAGGAGGTTGCCTTACATTAGCTTTTGAGTAAGATGATGTCCCCCTTATTTATTTTTCCTTTTGCTGCTTTGCTTTCAGTGTCAGATTCAAAAAGTTATTGCCCAGACCTACATTAAGGAGATTACTGCCTATGTTTTCTTCTAGTTTTATGGTTTCAGGTCTTACATTTAAGTCTTCGATCCATTTTTAATTTTTGTGCATGATGTGAGATAGTTGTTTTATTCTTTTGCATATAGCTCTCCACTTTTCCCAACACAACTTATTGAAGAGACTATTCTTTCCCCCTTGTATATCCTTGTCTCCTTTGTCATGAATTAATTGACTGTATATGTATGGGTTTATTCTTTTTATTTTTTTAATATAAATTTATTTATTTTAATTGGAGGCTAATTACTTTACAATATTGTATTGGTTTTGCCATACATCAACATGAATCCACCACCATGGGTGTACACGTGTTCCCCATCCTGAACCCCTCTCCTACATCCCTCCCCGTACCATCCCTCTGGGTCATCCCAGTGCACCAGCCCCAAGCATCCTGTATCCTGCATCGAACCTGGACTGGCGATTCATTTCTTATATGATATTATACACGTTTCAGTGCCATTCTCCCAAATCATTCCATCCTCGACCTCTCCCACAAAGTCCATAAGACTGTTCTATACATCTGTGTCTCTTTTGCTGTCTCGCATACAGGGTTATCATTACCATCTTTCTAAATTCCATATATATGTGTTAGTATACTGTATTGGTGTTTTTCTTTCTGGCTTACTTCACTCTGTATAATAGGCTCCAGTTTCATCCACCTCATTAGAACTGATTCGAATGCTTTCTTTTTAATGTCTGAGTAATACTCCATTGTGTATATGTATCACAGCTTTCTTATCCATTCATCTGCTGATGGACATCTAGGTTGCTTCCATGTCCTGGCTATTATTAACAGTGCTACGATGAACATTGGGGTACAGGTGTCTCTTTCAATTCTGATTTCCTCGGTGTGTATGCACAGCAGTGAGATTGCTGGGTCGTATGGCAGTTCTATTTCCAGTTTTTTAAGGAATCTCCACAGTTCTTTTTATTTTTTTAATGTGACTGTTAGATCATTTAAAATTATTTATGTGGCTCATAAAGATCTTCCCTGGTGCTCAGCAGTAAAAAATCCACCTGCCAGTTTAGGAAATGGGTTAGATCCCTGGGTCAGGAAGATCCCCTGGAAAAGGCAATGGCAACCCACTCCAGTATCTGTGCCTGGGAAATCCCATGGACAGAGGAGCCTGATGAGCTACAGTCATGACATCACAAAAAGCCTAAAATAAGCAAATAAATATAGCTCATAGTATATTTCTGTTGGACAGAGCTGACCTTGACTATAGGTTTCTTGAGGCCAAAAATGGTGTCTGACACAGATAGCCAATCATGTTTGATAAATCAAACTGTTGATATGAAGTGAATGAATAGATAAGAATTATAATAATTTTTAAAGTAATGATTTTGACATTGTGGATGGATTTAGAAGGTGATAGGTCAGATGAAATGGATTTTGTCAGGAAGTCATTAAATGTTTATTAATTTTCCCCAGTGAATGGGGCTGAAACATACATTAAAAGAGATGCAAGTTCTGGCAGCAGCTGCTACTCATGAGACATTGAGATCTGCCCTGTACAGGCTAACCTGGTTTTGCTACCCATGATTCCTTTGTTCTGCGTGCTAGATTGTCTCAGTCATGTCCGACTCTTTGTGATTCCATTGACGGTAGCCCACCAGGGTCCTCTGTCCATGGGATACTCCAGGCAAGAATACTGGAGTGGGTTGCCATGCCCTTCTCGCCTTTGTTCTAGTGCCGTATATAATACAGAAATTTGTTTAGGAGTGATCCATTTCCAGAGAGAATTTTTCCTGTGTATCATTTAGCTGTGGTTCTCAGACTTTAATGTGCCTAAAAGTCACTTGCAAAGCCTGTAACAAATGTAGATTCCCAAAGCCATTTCCGGAAATTCTGAGTCATTAGGTAAGAGATGGCTCCCAGGAATCTGCATGTTACCGCCCCAGAAGATTCCAGCATGACCCATAAACAATGCCTTGAGGACCACGCTGTATGGCAGCACAATCTGGGAGTAGCCTGGAGGTTCAGGTGGAGGGGCAGTTTGCTTAGTGATTCTTTCCCTTCTCCAGGGGATCTTCCCAACCAGGAATTGAACTGATGTCTCCTACATTGCAGACAGATTCTTTACTGTCTGAGCCACTAGGGAAGCCCATTATACTATAAAGAACTCAAATTGTTAAATATTTTAATACTCAAAAGTTGCAGCAAAGGAAACAGCAGTGAAAAGGCAACCTACCAAATGGAAAAAGATATTTGCAAACCATATATTATATAAGGGGTTAATATCCAGAATATATAAAGAACTCCTACAATGCAATGACAAAATAACTTCGATTATAAAAAAAATAGGTAAAGGACTTGAATAGACATTTCTCCAAAGAAGATATGCAAATTGCCAGTAAGCATGTGAAACAATGCTCAGTGTGCACATGGTCAGGGAAATGCAAGTCAAAACCACAGTGAGATACCCCCTCACACCCATTAAGATGGTTGCTGTCAAAAAAACAACAAAATAATGCGTGTTGGTGAGGATGGAGAGAAATTAGAATAATTGAAGCCCTGTTGGTAGGACTGTAAAATATGCACTTACTATGGAAAAAGTACAGAGATTCCTCAAAAAATCAAAAATAGAACTACTGCTCTGTGATCCAGCAATCCCACTTCCGGGTGTGTATCTAAAAATGATAAAAACAGGATCTTGAAGAGATATTTGCACGCTGATCATTCACAGTAGCAAAGATTTGGAAACAATTAGATGTCCATCAGTGGATGAGTGGATTTAAAAAATGTGCTATATATATACACAATGGAGTATTATTTAGCACTAAAAAGGAAGGGAAACCTATCCTGTCCTACGATATGGATGAACCTTGAGGACGTTATGCTAAGTGGGTTGCCATGTCCTCCTTCAGGGGACCTTCCTGGCCCCGGGATCGAACCCACGACTCTTACATCTCCTGCATTGGCAGGTGGGTTCTTTACCACCAGCGCCACCTGGGAAGCCCAAGTGAAAGAAGCCAATCATGAAAAGACAAATACTTTAGTATTCCACTTATCTGAAGTACCTAAGAGAGTCGAACTATAGAGTGATAATTGTCAGGGTCTGGGGGGAGGCAGAAATGGGGAATTGTTCAGTGCGGGTAGAGTCTCAGCCATGCAAGATGAAAACATTCTGGAGTTCTGTTGTACAACAGTGCACAGATGGTTAATGGTACTGTACTATTTACTTAAGATTGTTCCAAGGATAGATTTGTTACATGGCTTTTATCATAATACAAAATTAATTAAAAAGTATCAACTATCCTAATGGTTCATGGTGATATCAAACTCAAGGAAAGAATATCATTTGTTTCCTTGGATAATACCTTTTTTTTTTTAGAAATTTTGTTGGAAGCCTTGAGCTACATAAAATAAATGTGTGCTTGCTGTGAAGCTGTGTGGGTGGTGAGAGGAATGGAAGCTTGTGACCTCTCCATGATTTATTAAGTAGAAGGCAAGCCTTACTCATCGTGAGTGTCATTCCCAAAGCAACATGTCCAAAAACCTGGATGCTCTCCAGGAGGAAGAGAGATGCTGATTGTGGGATGCTGTCATCTCAGAGGCATCTCAGAGACACTCAAGAAAATGTCATCCTTTCTCTCTCCTGTGCCCATACCTGAAGCCTGGAATATCAGCACCTCGATTGCATTTCCCTTAAAATGTTTAAAAAATTCCTTAGAAACTCAAATCATTTTAGGGATCCTGGTTGCCAGGATAGTTTCTGAGGCAGAGGGAGAACGATTGGGTTGATGTTATTGGAGCAGCCAGAGCCTTCATATGATGAGCATTCACCCTGGCAGCCAGCAAGCCGTCTGTGTCTGGTCAGAGGCCATTCCTTTAGGTAATGAGTTCTCCATTCATTCTGGTAACTGGCAGGCACATGCTGGGGGTGGGCTGGCTGTTCCCCTCCCTGCGTTTGCCTAGCTCCCATGAGTGGGGCAAATGGTGGTGGTTTAGTTGCTTAGTCATGTCCAAGTCTTTGCAACCTATGGACTACAGCACACCAAGCTCCTCTGTCCATGGGGTTTCCTAGGCAAGAATACTGGAGTGGGTTACCATTTCCTTCTCCAGGGGATCTTCCTGATGGAGGGATCGAACCTGGGTCTCCTGCATTGCAGGCGGATTCTTTACCAACTGAGCCACCAGGAAAGCCCAGGGCAAATGGAATGAGGTGCAAAGGCATCAAGTGACTCCCATATTTACTAATGAGATGAAAATACAGTACTGGGTTGATCGAAACTGAAATAATCACATTTTCTTCCTTTGTACTTTTATGGTGTTTTGTTTTGGCTTCTCTTTTTGTTTGCTTTTGTTTTGGCAATGTGCTGGTTTACTTTTCAGAAATATTAATTATGAGAGATTTAAAATCTACAGAGACCTACAGATGCAGTATACTCATGACCTAGCTTATCAAAGACAACATTGTGGGTACAAAGTCCCTGTATATGCCTCTTAAATTATATTCCCTGTCCCTACGGCAGTGGTAGCTGCTGTCTGGAATTCAGTGTTTGTCATTCACATTTCTTTATACCTTCACTATATAATGCTTGTATATTTCAATAGTATAGAGTATTGCTTGCATGTAATGGTCTCATATTTTCTGTAGTCTTCTGCAACCTGCCCTTTTCATTCAACCTGCCTGTTTACTTCTTAAACCTCATTTGGGATGTTTCTTCCAGTATTACTTAGCTAAACTACTCTAGATGCTCTACTACTCTAGGTCCTACTCTGCTGCTAAGTCACTTCAGTCATGTCCGACTCTGTGCGACCCCATAGACGGCAGCCTACCAGGCTCTGCCGTTCCTGGGATTCTCCAGGCAAGAACACTGGAGTGGGTTGCCATTTCCTTCTCCAATGCATGAAAGTGAAAAGTGAAAGTGAAGTCGCTCAGTCTTGTCCGACTCCTAGCGACCCCATGGACTGCAGCCCACCAGGCTCCTCTGTCCATGGGATTTTCCAGGCAAGAGTACTGGAGTGGGGTGCCATTGCCTTCTCCAGGTACTACTCTAGGTACAGTGTTACTGTGGAGTGATGTTTGGCTCCTAAAATGGCTTAGATTGAAAAATGTTACGTGTCAAATTAATGTAATAGTAGTACAGTGTGTAACTGTTAAACGTATTTGTTTTATTTCAGGTTATAATGTAACTTATCCTCTCATGCTTTTTCCCTGCCCCTTCTCCCCAAATCATCAACAGTAGAAAAAAGAAGAAGGAGGAACCATGTCAGGACACAAATGGTAAATAATTTGTTGTCTCTTCTGAATTGGGGGAGGCTATTGAAAAAGGAAAGCATGTAGTATATACTCAATAAATGTCTACTGAATGGAAAAATCAGGAGTCACAATAGCAGTAAATAACCTATTAGCCTTCAACCAGTGTTGAATATGTGCCGGGCTGTGCTGTGCTTGGTTGCTCAGTCGTGTCCGACTCTTTGCGACCCCATGGACTGTATGTAGCCCACCAGTCTCCTCTGTCCGTGGGGATTCTCCAGGCAAGAATACTGGAGTGGGTTGCCATGCCCTCCCCAGAGGATCTTCCCAACCCAGGGATCCAAGCCAGGTCTCCCGCATTGCTGGCGGATTCTTTACCATCTCAGCCACCAACAAAGCCCCCATGCTGAGTACAGTCAAGTTCAGTATCCCTACTAAATGTAATATGAAAAGCAATAACCAAAAATATTGCCTGAGAAATTCATTTACATGTACCTTTTTTCTTGGGAATCTAGTGATAGCTTTTCTTACCATCATTTTTTCAGTGTAATGAGTTGATACATTTTTCAATCTCTGTCTTATTTACAACTTTTACTATTAGAGTTATAAGGGAATTTTATATAGGGCAGCTATAAAATAACAGTGTAACTGTATAATGACAAAAATAACTCAGACTCATTAATTAATAACTCAGAAGTCATTAATAGTCATGACTTCAACCTTTGTGAACATCCAGGAGCCAGTCATTGCTGGAAATAGATGATGCTGAATAAAACAGATGTGGTCCTCACACGGCAATATTAGCACTGCCATTCACATGCCTGTAACTCATCTAAGCATCATGTTAAACTGCTTATAAATTCAGGTCTGCTATAAGCAGTGTTCCTGAACCCTTTTGAAACCTTGATCCACCACTCAAGGTGATCTTTGTCATGCTTTACCTCCTTTAATTTGTATCATGAAAAAATACAGTGCCTATTTTCATTTTTCAAAGGTACAGTTAATTATAATAAAGACTATACTTTTTAATTCCTCCTCTTTCAGTAGAGAAGCATCAGGTCCAGCTCCTCAGTAATATCGAAAGTCACACTTTAAAAGAATTTTGCATCTTAAAATGTAATGAGCTTTAAAAGGTAATTAATAAACAGCTAAGGGATTTTGTTTCCCTGAGTATCCCCATTTGACAACTCTCTAAGAGTTGTCAGACTGTTTTTTTAATTATTCCATCTTGCCTCATTAAGACAAACGGATGGCTTCATCCCCTGACCCTCTTAATGGCTGTCATATCTTGGCAGCAGGCTCAGGGAAGCAGGTAGTTAAGTCCCCCACTTAACCACCTGGGAGAGCCCCAGGAGGTGGGCCCTTCCCCAGAGCCTTTCTCCCATTTACCTTTCAAAGCCACTTTACCACTTGCTACTGAAATGCGAGGGCTGCAGAGAACATTGAAATGCATGCTGCGCTGGGATTTAGAGGCTTGGATTTTAACCCTGTGTGATTCTGGACAAGATTCTTAACATTTTGAAACCTGAGATTCCTCATTGTTAAATGACAGGAGTGAAGGGTGTTGACTAGATCTCCAAAGTCCTTTTTTTTTCCCCTTCATAATGAAAAATTTTTTAAATCTATGACCTTTGACAAAAAAAAAAAAAAAAAAACAAGTCCGTCCTACTCCCCACTCTTGAAAATTCCTTTCCCTTGAAATAGCCACAGTTTGGGCTTTTTACAGCTGCTCTGGGTGTCCGGTGCTTTGCATGGGCTCTGTCCAGTTGCAGTAAGCGGGGGCTAGTCTGCTGCGGTACGCGGTCTCCTTGTTGAGGTGGCCTCTCGGTGCAGAGCACAGACTCTGAAGTGTGTGGTGACGGCACTAGAATGTGCAGGCTTCCGTAGTTGCAGCACACGGGCTCAGTGGTCATGGCACACAGACTTAGTTGCTCCGTAGCATGTGGGATCTTCCTGGACCAGGAATCAAACCCATGTTCCCTGCACTGGCAGGCAGATTCCCAATCACGGGACCGCCAGGAAAGTCCTCTTCCCATCTTTTAACACACGTAGTATGTAGAAGGATTATCTTTTATACAAAAGTCATACATATTTTCATTTCCTTTTCTCTGATTTAAGCTCATAATAAAACCTTTTAATTTGCATTTAATTTTAAATAATAATTATATATATTTAAGATGTGCAACATGATATTATGATATACATAGTGAGATCATTTCTGCAGTTAAGCTAATTAACTTATCATCTCCTTTATAGTTACCGCTTTTTGTGTGTGATGAGTGCACATGAAGAGTAATGCTCCCCTTCTAGCCTGTTTGCAGTGTTCAATACAGTATTATTGAGTGTGGTCATCATGCCTATACATTTGATATCTAGACGTATTCCCAACTTTGAAATAATGCAGAAAGATATAAACCATAATCCTTCGCCTCTTTCCAAAGATGTAACCATTGCTAAGGAAGTCATCTGAAACTCTGATTTTTTTAAGAACAAGTTTTTTAAGAACAAAACTTGTGAATTTTATCCGGCAAGAGAGTGTAAATCATCAAGGTTTGAGATACATATTTTGGTGCAATTGTATAAAGCCATTTCTGTTTTAGAACCCAAGTCTGGCACATTTGAGTGCTAATAGGATGGGATGGAAGAAGTTGCATGTCTGCAGAGGGAGACACCTGGGGGTCCCATGCGAGCTGGATGGGAACCCTAGACACACAGGAGGTGGTGCAGACACAACCAGGAGGGACGGAGCCCAATGGCAAGCTTTCTGTCAGTGTTTGGGTACCCTGGGCACTTTTACAGAACTCCACTGCATTCTCAGTTGGGTTTTCTCTAATTTCTTCTTTACACCCCTTTTTAAAAAAACTTTTTATTTTGTATTGGGATATTAACAATTAACAATTTATTTATTATTTTTTTCTTTTTTTAATTTAATTTTATTTTTAACAATTTATTTTGTATCGGGATATTAACAAGCCGATTAACAATGTTGTGATAGTTTCAGGTGAACAGCCAAAGGACCCAGCCATACATATACATGCATTCATTCTCCCCCAAACTCCCCTCCCATCCATATCATTGAGCGGAGTTTCCTGTGCTATGCAGTAGGTCCTTGTTGGTTATCTGTTCTAAAAACAGGCGTGTGTACAGGTCCATCCCAAAGTCCCCAACTATCCCTCTCCCTCATCCTTCACACAGCAACGGTTAGTTCATTCTCTGAGTCTATTCTTGACACACTTTTTGATGTGATCCTCACTGTGCTATTCCTGAAGAATAGCTTCCTATATGTATTTTAACCATTTATGTTTAATAATTTAAAATTTTAATACGAAAAATCCATAACCAATTAAAAAAATTTTTTTTCAAAATTTTGTGTGTCTGTAGTAAGAACACTTGACATGAGATCTACCATTTTAACAAAATTTTAAATGTGCCTGTGAACTACAGGCACAATGTGAATTGCAGGCACACGGTTGTGCAGCCGATCTCTAGAACTTACTCGTCTTGCACCACTGAAATTTTATGCCTGTCGATCAGTAATTTCCCCTTTCCTCCTCCCTGTCCAACATCAGGGAACCACAATTCTGTCCTGATTCTGTGAGTTTGACTATGTGAGGGACCTCTGTGACAGCTTTCAAGTATGCTGTTTTGCAGCCCCTTATCTCTACTTTTCTGCCATCACTTCAGCGTTGGCTGCAGTGCAGACTGGAGAGAACTTTGGTGTTCGGCTTTATCTGTTACTCCCTGGGGTGCTTGAGGCAGTCCCCTTGCCTGGCTTGGCTTCCCTTTCTCCATTTCTCCAGTCTTTCAATTTTCAAAGTCCTCGAGCTTGAGTTCCTCGGTTTCCTGCCAAGGTTTCTTAATTTCCTCACTAACTTGTAAGGTTTTGGTGTAAAAATTAGACTTGATTAACCTTTTGGTGTAATAACCATGTAGGAAAGCACTTCTGTGTTTAGTAACGTTGTGAATGTTTGGATACATTTGTTTGTGCTCTGATGTCTTAAATCTTTTTGAAAGTCGTGAGTAAAACCTCTCTTTGAATGCCTGTGCCCTTTAGCAGTTATCCCTGGGACTTACACAATCGATATCCCCAAGACAAGTCAGTTGTAAATAAGATGCAGCAGAAGTATTGGGAAACGAAGCAAGCCTTTATTAAAGCCACGGGGAAGAAAGAAGATGAGCATGTCGTTGCCTCCGACGCAGACCTGGACGCCAAGCTAGAGGTGAGCGCTTCATGGCCCTTGACCCCCGTATGGCCATCTTGCTAGGGACAGAGTCTGAGAGTGTATTCACAGAAGCAAGCATATAGGTGTGCTTTGTATTTGAAAACACATTGCAAACAAAATCGTTCATGAGGAAAATCTAGGATCAGATCAACTGAATTCCAGCATATTTTTTTTAAACCCACAATTCTGTAACCACCAGTATACCTCAGTTAATTCATTTTTTAAGCACTTTATTGGAATGCATGAAATGTGGTAAATTCTCAATAAATGTTTGTTAAAAAACATTAACTCAAAGAGCCAGTGCTACTATAGATAGTTAGGGTCAGACAAATGTTTACATTTAAAGAAAAAAAAAGGATGACAGCAAAAAGTCCTGGAACATGAGTCTAATAAGGTTGTGTTGAATCCTGGAAAATTCAAGAATGAATTAACTAATATTTAGTTAGACTAGTTAATAACACAGTAAGCTGAATTAGTAGCTGATTGACTCTCAAATACCTGGTGAAAGGGCCACTAATTTCCTACCTTGCTGGACATTCTGCTGATACTTTAGATCAAAATTTAAAAAGCATTTGCTATATAGCAGAAGCTAACACAACATTGTAAACCAACTATACTCCCCAAAAACTTAATTAAAAAAAAATTTTTAAAGCATACTTATCACTTCTGTGAATGAGAGGGCACAGAGAGAAATAATGTGTTACGTGGTCTAATAAGAATTCAGAGTGATATCAAAATATAAGCTACAATTCATGAGCTGAACACTTAATGAGAGGAAGGTCAAAAGTTCAAGATTTCAAAAAGCGTTCTGAGAAGGGAGGGGCCAGGATGGTGCGAACTGTGCTTCTTCTGGGAAAGAGAGGCTGAAGGGGAGATGTTAGCCACTGATTCTCTGGGCTGGGCTGTCACGTGGAAGAGGATAAGGCTCAGTCATCCTGTGTACCTGAGGAAAGAACTAGACCCAGGGCCATGATTCCCAGAACTCATCTCTCATGGAATTATCTCAGGTGTTCGTTTGCCTGCCCTCTCTCCATCAGGGGTCAGATTCCGTGTCAGCCTTATTCACTGTTGTATGCTCAGCCAGACACGGTACACATTCATAAGTATCCAGTGAATAAGTATGCACGGTAATACAAGTAACATGAGTTCCCAGCCCTCTCTCCTGTCAGTGGGATTGTTCTAACCGAAGCTGGGCTTGACGGAGATGCGCTAATAGAGTTTGTTGCAGCAGAGAGGAGAAGAACCAGAAGGCCTCTATTTTTTTTAAGCGATAATATACTTTTGCGGGGGCGGGGGGGGCCATGTCCCGTGGCATGTGGGATCTTAGTTCACTGACCCGAAATTGAACCTGCATCCCCTGAACTGGAAGCATGGAGTCTTAACCACTGGACCACCAGGGATGTCCCAAGGCCTCTGTTCTGATTTTAGTATTCTAAATAGAATTGAAACGATGATAAGTTGTATATGCTTCTCACATCTTATAGATTTATTTTTTCCTCTTAACAACCTAGTAAATACAAGCATTATTCAAATTTAGTATGTTAATTTCTAGTATGTGAAACAAAATACAGTGATTTTATGTTTATATTTAGGCTCTTGCAGCAGCATTTTCAGGCTTCCCAGGTGGCACTAGTGGTAAAGAACACACCTGCCAATACAGGTTGACGTAAGAGGCACAGATTCCGTCCCTGGGTCGGGAAGATCCCCTGGGGGAGGGCATGGCAACCCGCTCTAGTACTCTTCCCTGGGAAATCCACGGACTGAGGAGCCTGGCCGGGCTGTGGTCCATGAGGATGCAGAGTCAGAGCCTGAAGCAGCTTAGCATGCACGCACGCATACTCCACGTGACCAAGATTGATCATATTAAGCATTCGTAAGAGTGGTTTTTAATCTTTTCGGTATATATGCATATGTCCATTTTTATTAGAACATTTGGTCATATTTATCACGAAGCCAGTCTTCTGTTTTGACTCAAACGATGAAGTGCTTTGTAACACCAGTTGTGACGGCTACATCGGCATGGCCGGTAAGCCAGGGGAGAGGGGGAGGAACCTTGCACTCCTTTCCTGAAGCGGCTCTTCAGAGGCACAAGGTTTGTCCACCAGGTTTTTTAATTGATCCCAGTCTCTGAGTCAGTAGACAGAGGGTGGAGAAAGTGTGATGTCTCTGAACTATATGCTCTCCTTTAAAAAAAAATATTGTAGTATAGTTGATTTAAAACTGTTTTATCTTCTCTTGAACTGTCTCCATTTCTGAAGCAAAGACCAGAAATTAAAATCTAGTTAAATTCTTCCCCCTATAGCCCACCTGCTTTCCCCTTAATATTCTCTGTTATGGCCATAGCATGACATATTAGGTTTCTTCTACATGTATTTTATGAAATAATTGGGAAAAAAAGGAGTGATAGGGGCTGCTAGCTAAACTCCATTTTACCAGATGTCTTCAAAGCAGACAGAACATTCAGCTGATTGATTTTTGTTTGTTTTTATAGAGTTGTTTAAGTATGCATTAGGATCATAGAATAAGCTAGTGTCGTGTTTTAAATATGATGCTTAATTGACAGATCCTCCATTTGGAAAAAAAAAAAAACAGCAAGTGGTAAAAGAAATAAATTAGATTATGAATGAATATTGGGTCTCTGGTTTACCAAGTCCTCTAATGGGCCCTGCACTTAGGATTTCTGTTTTTCAGCTATTATTTGAGTAGTCTGGAGGAAATCATCTTTCTGCAGATTTCATTTTAGATTGCAGAGATGATGAACTCTAATAAATAGAGAAAAACAGGAGCATATTTAAAAGCTTTGGTCACATTTTCTGTTTAGTATATCACATAACACCAAGCATACTTAGGCATATGATCTTGTTTTTAGTGGGCAAATCAGACATTATGGTTATATTCAGTGTAATTGTTTTTTATTTCATTGCTGCCTGTTTTATTTAGCATTTTGTTTGTATTTTTATTATAGCTATTTCACTCAATTCAGAGAACCTGTCTGGACTTGTCTAAAGCAATTGTACTCTATCAAAAGAGAATATGTTGTAAGTATGCCTTAAGTGTGAATATTGACCAAATAGACAGTAAGATATTGGATATTTTGTCTTAATGTATAATTTTATATGTTTAGGAGGCAAGACAAGAAAACAAGTGTTTCGGGGTGTCTGTCTTTGCTCTTTAATTGGTAGGTTGGGGTCTTTAAAAATTTTATCAGAAATTCTTTACATAGGCTGTTTATCTCTCAGTGCAAGTGCAATAACAGAGGAGCTTTGCATTTAGCCTACCATGGGTAAGTATGTGCCACTTCCTTTCCTAGTTATAAAAAAGTTTTCTCAGTTTTATATCACGGGATTTAAAATTTTGGAGCTGTTACTATTTGATTGCCTAGGCTCTCTTAGGTCCAGTTTTGTTCCTTTTAAAATGACCAAATGAAGAGAGAAGGCACATACAGTTAATCCATTGACTATATTTTGTTGACAGCACTTCTTCCTGAACATTTTATAATGTCAGATACTGGTTTTTTTAGGGAAGAAGATTTTCCTATGGTCATCCCATCTTAAAATCATTACCAACAGAGTTGTCTCTGAAATGCTAAATATCAAGTTGTTGTGTCTCTTTGTTTTTAAATTTCCATGTGGAGATCGTTTAAGAGTACAGTTTCTGTATTTCTGAGACCAAACTCTGAGAAGTTTGTTTCTGACTCCTCAAACCCCTTTCCAGTAATCACAAATTAACAGTTGGCCATTTTCCTTTACTAGTAGTCTTTTATGAAGACTATTTTGTGGAAGTACAAAATCCCAGGATTTAGAGGCAAAATTTGGTAAATTATCTGTGTTACTATTTACCAGATATTTGAGCTAAGATGTCTCCAGCGCTATCAGTCCACAGTCTTCAGGTATGAGGCAGTCCAGACACATGGCACCCTGCCTCCGACATTTCTCTGTCCCACGTCCAGTCAGTCACAGGTGCTGGTCCATTTTGTCAGCTCATTTGCTTTCCAGTTCTCCTTCCTCTACCTCTTCACGGCCACTGCCTTCATTCAGGCCACCGTCATCACTCTCTTCCTTGTTTGGCTGCATCAGCTTCCTAACCGGTCTCCCTGCCCCTACTTTTGCCTCCTCCAGCTCATCATCCACACTGCAGTCAGAGAGCACTCAGCCATCTCCTGGAGCTCCCAGGGGTCAAAGCTGGAGTAATCTGAGCAACAACAAAAATGATGAATAGTTTTAGGTTACAACCCATGAAGTGAGATAATGTCCATCAAGTGTATGTATAGAAATAAGCAAAGAAATGGCGGAGAAGAAATAGTTCTTCCTTATAAAATAATTGCGATTAATCTAGAAAGAATGAGGGAACCACAAAAGCACACCCACAGAAAGAATTGTGACATGCATGATTCCTGGAAAGATGTTACAATTAGTGAGTGAAAGTTTGAGAAGAGACTGCATCTTCGTACAGTCTTCCGAATTTACTCCCAAGATTTTTAACAATTATGAAAGGAAAAAGAATCTCAGTTTTACAGTGGGGAAATCCAATAGACATGACATGAACCAAATGATAGGGGTTAGTTAACATCACCAGTAATGATGTGTGTTGATCTCCTGTGGCCCTGATATCTTACACTGAGAAGGAGACTCCACTTCTGCTGTTTCCTTCCCCTAAATCCAGTCTAATCGTGAGAAAGCAAATAAACCCAAATAGAGGACAGACCACAAAACACCTGACCAGTACTCTTCAAGGGCACCAAGGTCATACAAGTCGAGAAAGACAGAGAAACTGGCACAGGTCAAAGGAGACTAAACAGACTTGACAACTCAATGCAATGTGGGATCCTGGAACAGAAGAAGGACGTTAATGGGAAAACTAGGGAAATTCACTAGGATTGTAGTTTAAATAGTAATACTCTATCAGTGGTATTTTCCTAGTTTTGATCGGTGTACAACAGTTATATGGATTTCCCTGGTGGCTCAGTGGTACAGAATCCACCTACCAATCCAGGAGATACGGTTTTGATCCTGGGTCGGGAAGATCCCCTGGAGAAAGAAATGGCAACCCACTCTAGTATTCTTGCCGGAGAAATCCCATGGACAGAGGAGCCTGGCACGCTGTAGTCTATGGGGTCACAAAGAGTCGGACGTGACTTAGCGACTAAACAGCCGCAACAACAACCATGGCTGTGTACGATGCTAACATTAGGGGAAGAAGAGTGCACAGGAACTCTGTATCCTACTTACAGTTTTCCTATCAGCCTAAAATTATTTCAAAGTAAAGTTGGTTTTTTTTTTTTTTAGTACATTGGATCATATTGTTCTTCTGCTGAGAAGCCTCCAGTATCACTTAATGTAAGATGTACACTTCCATACCATGGGTTACAAATTCCTACTGGATCTGACCCAGCTCACCTCTCCAGCCACTTTCGCTCTTACACGCCACGTGACCTGAGGCTTTTGCACTCACCACTTCCTCACCACTTCCTCCATCTGGGATGTCCCTGCCCTCATTGTCTCAAGCAGCCCCTTATCTCAAAGCTCAGCTTATTCTCCTGCTCAGAGACACCTTGCATGACCACCCAGCCCAAAACAGTTACCTGTCACTCTCTCTTACGCCCCACCCCCATCTTACCTGGCATTTTACTTTTTGTGTGTTGAGTTTGAGTTTTGTATTTTTTATATTCTGTCTCCTGTTCCTTGAACCTAAGCTGCATCAGCAGGGTCCTCGTGTGTCTCGTCCATCTCTTTATTTGCAGTGGCCAGAACAGTGCCTTGTACAATGAGATCATCTGTAAATTTGTGCTAAGTGAATTAATGCTGCCAAGCTAATTGGTTTTATAGTTCTTTGGTTCCCTTTTCAGGGCACATCTGAAAAATCTAATCAGCAATTAAATATGAATAGGTTTTTATTTGTCTCTGAATTAAGTCCTTGTTAAGTGAAACCTTATACGTAGGAACATTAAGAGTGATCTGATACCTGTGTTGCAGCTGAATTTTAAACTTTGTAAATTTATTTCAGTATTTGGATTTTAAAACTGAAATTAAAGCATGAACATCCCTTCTTAGAAAATGACACGGTCATCACTAAGTCATCCAGCCTGGAGCCTGAGGCCCCTCAGTCTTCCCACCACCCTCTGAGCAGCCCTGTCCCACTGACCAGGGTTCAGCTCTTAAAATGAAGCCTGTCTAGCACCCCGAGTTTAATCCTCAAGTGTGTAAAATAGCCAAACCTGAATTCTCAAATGCTCCAAACTACGTAGGTTTGTATAGCAAAGAGTACATTTCACCAGCCTTATAATCCCTGGGTTGGGAAGATCCCCTGGAGAAGGGAATGGCACCCCACTCCAGTATTCTTGCCTGAAGAATCCCATGGACAGAGGAGCCTGGCAGGCTACAGTCCATGAGGTCGCAGAGAATCGGACATGACTGAGCAACTAGCACTACTAACACACGTAGTCGTTTAGGGCCATGAACTGGTTTTCTTCCTGGCCTTAAGCTCGTGTGTTCATTTGTATGTGACTTGAGGCTTCAAGGTAAGGAAGGTAGGTGACAATAGCCTCACACTGTTGTAAGCAAAGATATGAAATTGTTCCTAATTGTGCAGTTGAGTGAGTCCCATGTTAGTAAGTGGAAAGGAAGAAGAATGGAAGGTAGTAAAAAACAACAACATTTCTTAGAGGAATTTTTTTTTTTAATTTTTTTTTTTTTTTTACCTAGAACCATGACATATAAGTATCAGATAAGCATTTAAAGTGAAGTAAAGTATACAGGGATAACAAGGCAAAAATTATAGTTAATTCAGTTTCACAAGCATTTAATTAATGCCCTGAATACGACTTTTCTGCTCAGCCTTGGGAATCCATAGTCTGGATGAGGTCCCTGTCAAGAAAGCTGGGATTCTCATGGGAAGAATAGACACGTGCCCACCCACAGACACTCTAGTACCAGGTGCCGAGAGGGCACTGCTGTCACAGAGAAGGAGGGGTCACCTGCTTCACAAAGGAAGTAGCTTTTGAGCAAGGCTTTGACCAATGCACTTGATTTTGAGGAAACAGAAGGGGAAGGAGTGTAGTCGTTCACCATCAGGAAAAATGGATTCGAAAAACCTCTTCTCCATGGAATGTTGAAAGTAAACTGCAGTCATAGGTTAATAAGGAAGCAGTGCAGCTTTAACATTCACCTTTGGGTTACTGGTTCCTGGCTAATGTTTTCTAGTTATTGCTGGGGACATCGTGTCAGGGATGGGGTGCATCCTGAAAGAAGTCTGGATTGTTCATGAAAACGGACAAGAATTCTGGTAGCATTTAGAAAACATTTTTAGAGACAAGTGATTGGTAAATGCATCAATACAGCGATGTGAAAGGAGAGCAATGTTCAAAGTGCATCCCTATCAAAAGCTGTGCTTCGAGAAAAAAGTGTTCAAGGAAGCTCAGTGTCACTGCCTACCTGTGGCTCAGCTGTCAGGGAAAGTGTATTCAGGCCAGTGGCTGCAGAACAGCGCACACATCCACAGAGTGGGTGCACCACGCTGGTTAAGTCAGTCCCCGTGGTAGAGAGAGAGAGAGAGAGAGAGAGAGAGTTTTGCTATTAGAAATAACTGTGCTATGATTATATCTATCTATCTATGTATCTTTGTGCCCATTTTACTACTTCCTCAGGATGTACTCCTATCAGAAGTACAATGTCAAAAGAGATACACAATTTTGACTTTTAAAAAAATGTTTTATAGAGAAAAAAAACCTGTACTTTATTTTGTTTTTTCAGTTTTTCGGCCATACCTTGTGGCGTGTGGAATCTCAGTTCCCTGACCAGGGATCGAACCCACGCCTCCTGCATCAGCAGCACAGAGTCCTAACCTGGACTGCCAGGGAAGACCCACAATTCTGACTTTTAAATATTTACTGCCAAATCAGTCAGGAGAGAGCTTGTAGGTGTCCGTTTCTTACCAGCAGTGCCCTCTGAGGTTGTCTTTAAAAATAAGGCCAAATACACAAATATTGAATCATTTTTGTTGTACACTTGAAACTAATACAATGCTGTATGTCAGTTATACCTCAATTTTATTTTTAAAAAATGTAAGGTCAAAGTTAGGCATAACCAATTCAGATTTGATTCCAGCTCTGCATTTTAAAAATCCGCCAAGTCATCAGCCTGATTACCTACATACCCTCTGTCTCCACCCCCCTCCTCCCACCAAGTACTTGTGCCACGGATAAGATATTTGAATTGCTGTACAAGCAAGTGGAATGTTATTCAGAAGGCAGAGATCAAAAAGTCAGCAAGAGGGAATAAAAGGAGGACACTGGCCCTACACTATAGGCAGCCACAGAAGATTCCCACAGTCATACTCTACAACCCAACTTTTTAATTTCAGTCCAGAGCAGCGCATTATCGGCTCGCTTTTCAGTACAGAGGTCATTTTCTGGTTCTGGTTACAGGGCAGCAAGCGTACTGACAGATGTGCTGAAGTGAATTTGATCTCTCATTTTGTCAATGGAAGAACAGCATGAAAGTTAAATGCAGTGGTGGGGGGTGGGGAGGGCTACCTCACAGCCTGCCACTTGGATTTAATTTCGTCCCGTCTTTGTCTCTAGAAGAGAGAGGACCTTGTGATTTGCCTCTTTCCTTTTCTCTGTAATAAAGATGTTCATTGTTCATGGCTCCTTTTGGTCTTTTCTCCATCAGTCTTGTCTCAAGAAGAAAACGAACTGGGAAAGTTTCTCCGGTCCCAAGGCTTCCAAGATAAAACCAGAGCGGGAAAAATGATGCAAGCGACAGGAAAGGCCCTCTGCTTTTCTTCCCAGCAAAGGTGTGTGGCCTTCACTGGGGTCTGCTGATGGCGATCGAGGGAGGGGGGTCTCCTGAGGACCTGGGACCCACTCACTCGTGAAGGGAACCTGCCCCTGTCTTTAGAGGGCCCTTGTCTGAAAGTGAGGGCCGCCTCTGTTCACAGCTGTTAGTCTGTTTGTATTCAACTCTAAGATAGCATGTGTAATCTTTTTCCTTCCCTATCGATTTTTTTAAATGTATTCATACCTCTTCTGGTCCATAGTCATACACCAATCCTGGGAGTGCTGTCCTAGGCTTATAGTTTGACCTCCTGCGTTGTTTGTAGCAATCTGTCTGGTCCCCTTTCAGCAGGAGCCTAACGAGACGGGCCTAAGGGTTTGCTCACTGCTCTCTGGGGGCAGTACACTTGAGAGGGGTGCTGTTCAAGATGCTCAGACGCTGGGGCAGCAGCAGCAGCAGCCTCAGCGGAGGAGAGCTTATTTGAAATGCAAAATCCACCCCCACCCCAGAACTGCTGAGTCCATATCTAGATTTTAATGGGTTCCCCCCTTGTTTTCCATGTGCATTCAAGTTTGGGAAGCTCTGGGTCAGAGAAAATTGTAGTAAATCAATGACTTTCTTTTTTAACACTACTATGACTCATGTTCAGGGTCCGTGTAGAATAAACAGGAGCCACTGCAGAGACACACTTGGTATCTGAGGCGGCGACATTCCTTCTCTCCTCCTCCTTCCCCAGTAACTAAGAAGCCCCCTTTCCCCAGTGTCACTCACTAATATTAGGCAAACTTTATACCGAAATGTTATACCTAAATAAGGCTTGTGGGCAATCTCCAAAAATATTCGGGCTACAAAAATCTCACTCACCCAGCCTGTCCAGCAAATTAACTGTCTCTCGTGAGTTTCTCCCTGCTGCTTTTCTCTCTCAGTGGACCGGGAGCAGACCATCACCTGTTCCTAGGAAGACCCAAGAAAGCTGGGGTAGAAAAAAGAGACCAACTGTGTCCATTTTTCAGTGGCCCCCCCCTCTTGTGGGCATTTTGGTTCTTTCTAATGACATTTGGACCCCGACTTTCATGGCTGAATGGAAAAATTTCCAAGGGTTCTCTACCCCAGCTTTTCAAGAAAAGTGTTTATAATCTTGAATTGTACCCTTTAACCTTATTTATAACTATATTCCTTGTAAAAATAATACATACTCATTCTAGAAAAATTTTAAGACAGGGAAAAACAAAAGGAGAAAATTAAAAACAACTCACATTTTTCAAATAGAGATTGACTCGCTTTTAACCCCTTGATAAATTCTCTCAGTGCTTATATGCTTTCCACAGTCTTACAAGGATCATTGATTTTTGAAAAAACCTTTCATAAATTCTCATGTATTATGTATATGGTTATCACTAATTTCAGTGGGGAAAATTCTTAAACATACCTTCATGCTAAGATTAACATCCATTTATGGGAAAGAAACCAAATCCTTGGACATAATCACTCCAAGAGTTACCATTACTGATCATATAATTTTATAACATTGCTATCCAATTATATCCTTTCATACTCATGTAGCAAGCTATCTCACAAAGCATATGGCACCTGAAGTTCATACAGTCTAACCTTTGGATACAGACAAAAACATTAAAGCAATGCAAATGATACTGGAAAGTATCATTGCAATAAACCTGTACAGCAGTACAGCAGTACAGCAGACTGCCCTGTATCCGTCCATAAATGAATGCAGCTTGCCCAGTGTTGCAATTTGGAAGACGGCCTCCTATACGATGGCTCTGATCGCATGATACTCAAGTGCTCACCAGGCACATGAAATCGAAACGAGTACTCTGCACATGAGGAAAGAAGGAAGATGATATAAACTCTCATAAAGTCAAATTCTCAAATGGACATAACTTGGCATTTGCCAGAATATATTTTTCATGTAAACAGCATTATACCACATAATTTTGTATAGTACTGCATACTGATTATTTAGCAAATTGGTTTTTGACCAAATAATCCATATATACATTTTATAAAACATCCATAGCATAGTATTTCATCATCTGGGCATGTCATGATGCATTTATCCCAGGCCCTCTGTCCACTCTTTGTGTCATTTCTACCTTTTCCTACTAAAGAATAAACATCTTTGGACTAGACTTTTAGGTATTCTATTGATTATTCTCATTGGGTCGATTTTAATGAATGGAAACACGGGCTGGTCTTTCACTGAAGCTTGACATTTAGTTATTGAATTTTTTCTTGGTCTAGACTCAGTCCCTTGTACCACAAGTGAATGGGTTTTCACCTTTCTGATTTTATGTGAAACAAGTTACAGAAAAAAATGATGTGATTTTACACACCTTTTTCTTTTCTTCAAGATATTAACATCTATCATCATGTCATTACATCCTCAAAGGTTTCTAACTTTAGAATAGTCTGAGAAATGGAGACTATTTTATTCACAAGACTCTGTATCAGGCAGTTTTGTAAAACTGGCAAACTCTAAAAGCAGAGACAAAGGAGACCAGAAATGAACGGGATCCTTAGAGGGACAGCTGAGGGCTCTTTCTTTAAAAAGAAGTCTCCAATTTTATAAACCTTCACACCAGTGTTAGTTTTACTCACTTTATTTGGTAGTCATTGCTACAACAGCCCATTCAGTTTGATGAAAAGTAAGTATTAAATTTAATCCAGCGGTGATAAAACACAAGCTTACTTTATGGCACAACAATAAAACAGCCCGTGACATCTAGGTAGGATGATGTGAGCAAGCTATTTTTAGAGAAGTGCTGAATGTTTAATAACAATGCTTTACAGACAAGGAAAACTGGAGAAAATAGTAAAGGGAACCTTTTTCCTTTTGAATAATTTGTTGTCCCATCTATAATCTTAGAGTGCGGTATACAGGTCAGGCACTGTGATGTTGATGGAACTGCCAAGAGCTGACTTCAGCTCACTGACATCATTGTTCCCTTCAGCTTAACAAGTTTGCCCTTAAACTGAGATGTAAATACTAGTCTTTTATTTTTTGAACCTGTACCCTGCAACTGCATGGAGACGACTGTATTTTAAGTGTATAACTCATCTGACATTACTCATTTTGAGGAGGAAGATGAAAGAAGCAGTATCCTCCTCCCCCTCCCAAATAAATATTTTATCCAAATTTTGCTATGCATCCTGGGTGGGGAAGATCTCCTGGAGGAGGGCATGGCAACCCACTCCAGTATTCTTGCCTGGAGAATCCCATGGACAGAGCAGCCTTATGGGCTACAGTCCATAGCATCGCAAAGAGTTGGACACGACTGAAGTGACTAAGCACACAAATATTTTTTAGCTGAATAAATGATGGTATGTTACGAACAATATATTATTTTATACTCACTTTGTTGTATCATATACATTCATTTCTGGTACAGTATCCTTAAGTTTTTTAAGATGAGAATCAGATCACATAGCATATCTGAAAGCGCCCAACACAGTAGACCCTCAGTAAACATACTTGTCCCCTTCCTAGACCATTTAGTGAAGCTTCTGTTTGTCCTTCATTCTCTGTGACTACTGAAGCAAAGAGCAGACGCCCTGGCCTTCACAGAGTGATCCAGAATGACCTCATCGTGCCCATGTCCATCCCTTCTCAAAGGACCAGTCTTCAGGGAGGCAGAAGGCAGGGAGTGGCCAAGGGCAGAAATGGGAAATGGTCATTCCTTGATGTTCCTCTGTGAACAAAAGATGGGTTCCAGCTTTAAATAAGTACTCTGCCCAGGCATGAGACCAACCCCAATAATACAGATCGAGAGACTCCCCAATGATACCGTTGCTGCTGCTGCTGCTGCTAAGTCGCTTCAGTCGTGTCCGACTCTGTGCAACCCCGTAAACGGCAGCCCACCAGGCTCCCCCTTCCCTGGGATTCTCCAGGCAAGAACACTGGAGTGGGTTGCCATTTCCTTCTCCAATGCATGAAAGTGAAAAGTGAAAGTGAAGTTGGTCAGTTGTGTCTGACTCTTAGCGACCCCATGGACTGCAGCCCACCCAGGCTCCCCAGTCCATGGGATTTTCCAGGCAAGAGTACTGGCGTGGGGTGCCATTGCCTTCTCCGAATGATACCGTTAAGTAACAGTAAGTAGCTTGGATAACCGTCTCCTGGTTGACTTAGAAGTTCCATACATTTCAGTTTATACGTCTGCAGATATCTCTGCAGCCTGGAGTATGTTTCACGCACTAACTCGTGAATTTAAGATCAGTAAGTTGTCAGGGATTCAGATTGCTGGCCCTCTCGGTTTCAAGACTGTGGCCTTACCCTCTGGTCTAGGTTGGCTTTGAGAAACCCTCTGTGCCGCTTCCACCAAGAAGTGGAGACTTTCCGGCACAGGGCCATCTCCGACACCTGGCTGACGGTGAACCGCATGGAGCAGTGCCGGACTGAATACAGAGGGGCGCTACTGTGGATGAAGGACGTGTCCCAGGAGCTTGATCCAGACCTCTGCAAGCAAATGGAGAAGTTCAGGAAGGTAGGGGTTCCATGGGGGTTCCCGAAAGGGGTCCCTGCCGGAAGGTAATGAGACGTGAGTGATTTGAATCCCCTTAGTGAAGAAGACGCAACTCAAAACACCAAGGAGGCAATTAATCATCACTGGTGTCTCTGTATGTGACAGAATACCAATTAATGTGATATATAATTCTCTAAGGATGAGATAGAAGAGACAGCTGGAAATTGCTGGGATTTGGTAACTGATTTTAATTGAAGTCAGATTTTCATATAATGTGCACTTTTTTGTAAGGCTGTCACTTCTAAATGCTTTTTCATGCATAACTAAAAATCAAGATTAGATCAAATGAAACTGGAAGGTGAGAACAGACTACTGGGGAAATCTTTTTTAAATTGCTAATGAATATTACAATTAATAGAATAATAATGTTCCTTTGTTTGGTGAGAAGGTTTGGAAGCAGTGGGGTTGACTTGTAGGATTAAGTAATGTGGCATTGACTCCATCTGCAGTAGACCTTTCACACATTTGTATGAGCAAAATAGTTGAGGAGATGGCTATGTTCTTAAATTTCCCTGAAACGACTGGTAAGCAGCAGAGGGACGACGTCTCATTGGTTTTTAGTGTCCCCGGTCCATTTAGCTCTTTGGAGATTGGTCATGCAAGGATATGTTGCACCACTAGGTGGTAGTCATACACTGAATATTTATGAAAATACAGAGAGGTTTTTGTTGTGTATAATCTTGGTAGGTCTTTGTTTGATCAACTTGGGTATATTTCAGGGTATGAAAGACAAAAATCTAGCAACTGTTAGATTTGACATAATATTGTGTCAATTGTCTTACTCATTTCGAATGATCCATTTGTAACTGTGATGTTGCTTAAAATCCCTAGATTTCTAAGTACATCATTGCAGAGCAGTGGATGGGAAACATTTCTGGTGTGCAGGAGGTTAGATAGTGGGGGGGACTTGGGGGGATATATGGGGTGAGGGAAAAGAGGAACCTTCTGTTGCTTAAGAATAGGGTCACCAAATGTTGACCCAGGTATTAGATTGACAAAAATCCTTTTAAAAGGCAAGTTTTACTGTGGTTTGTCATTTGAAATCCCTCTTTATGAAGGGACTCAGAGATCATTTTCTTCCTGATCATAGATGACATTAGTGTGTTGTCAGTAGCCAGCTCCTCAATAAGACAGGTTTCTGAGCTCATGGAAAATCAGACCTGAAAAGTTCCTTAAAGATGAGTTAGTGAAAGAGAAAACCAAGGCCCCAAAATAGTAAATAAAACTTTTCAACGGTTGATGGCTAGATGTTGGCAAGCCCAGGCTACATTTGAAATTTCCTGGCTTTTTAATCAGGCTGGTGATTTGGTTTGTCTTTGACATTTTATTTGGAGATCCGAAGAGGATGGAGTGGAGAGGTTAAAAAGGAAAAAGGAAACAAAAACCCCAACATTATCTGCAGGGTGTAAGCCAGTCACTCTACTACCTCCTTTAAGCCTCACAATAACCAAAACACAGAGTTAATTTTACAGAGGAGGAAAGTGATACCTAAGTAACTAGTACAGAATCAATGAAATGACAGGGAAATGAAAAATCAGAATCCTAGAAAATATGCGTCATTTTTTCTTTAAGAGGAGAATAAAGGGGAGTTAAACAGTGTACCTAAGATTGACAAAGGCATTTTCATAGCTACAGCCCTCCTGTGGTTATCCATTCAACATACATTTACTGAGCACTTTCTCTATGCCAGGTAATAAATGTAAAATTATTCCAGAAGGCAGAAGAATTTTCATGTGAAATTGTATTTGTTTAGTTTTGTTATGAAGGGTGGTTACTAGCTGTGTAAGGATGAAATAAACCAAGAACGCTCCGTCATTGGTTTGAATGTTGAAACATTACCCACTCTCTAGTGTCATCTATCTGTTGATTTTGGAAAATATGGTTTTGTTTTTTTTTTTAATTCTTTGCTATGCAGAAGTAGCTGAAGCAATGCCTTCCTCCACAGTCCCGTGTGTCCTGGATTTAATAGCTGAACGTGGTGTACTTAGAATTTCGGGAAAGAATTTAAAAAAAAAAAAAGGAGAGTCTGTATGCAAGCGTATACTTGATTAGACTAGCCTCTCCATGAGGAACCAGTTTAGTTCTCTTTACAAAAATCCCCAGGTCAGCCCAGCACGTGACCCCAGTTAGCACCCATATCAGATGGCCAGATGCCAGCCGTGCCATTTGTGTGCCGGATTCATGCCTTCTCACACCTGCAGAGCCTTTCCACCACGTGCAACTGACTTTATAATGTTTGGGGAATTGATATATGTGGTTTTGCAAGTAAGAAGTAGCATTATGGGTTTGTGGCTTGCTGCCCTCTTCAGAATGAATGTAAAGTGTGGAGGTTGCTGTTCGCTTGGAGTTCCTAACATGAATCTTAACTTGGAGCCAGCCTTAGTGTTTTGTCCCAGCGGGATTCCGTTTTAAACAGAGTCTCCATTTATCTCTCCGGGAAAGAGTTACCAAAAGGCATTTCTGAGTCCCCTGTAAGAGTAGGAGTCACTGTGTGTGTCGGAGGGGTGGGGGGTGTTTAGTTTCCTCAGAGCCAGCTGCCTGCTTCCCCTTTTTTTTTTTTTTTGAGTTCTTTCTTATTTGTGGTTTTTTTAAATTTATTTTTAATTGGAGGATAATTGCTTTAAATCTTCTTCACATTTTAGCTGATGAATCCTGAGTTAAATTCTATTCTTTGAGTTCATACTTTCTGAGAAAACAAAATTTGAATTCATACCTCACAAGTGGGACCCCTCTCTGGTTGCAGTCTTTAGGGTACCCTCATGTCGGACACAACTGAAGCGACTTAGCAGCAGCAGCAGCAGCAGCAGCATGTATTTATTCATTCATCCAACAAATGAGATTGAAGCCCACCTTGTGCCAGGCCACGTGCAGAGGGATACAGTGGGAAGTGAGCAGACACAGGGCTGCCCCAGGAAGTCACTTGGAGACAGAGCAAGTGAACATGGCGTGGTGAGATGAGCTGCAGCCCCTGGTGCGGCAGGAACACCCCTGACCTGCCGGGCTTCCTGGAGGAAGTGGCATCTGAACCACCTGTGAAGGATGAGTGGGAGGGAGCCAGGTGGAGGGAGGGGGCACTGCAGAACAGAGTTCCAGTCTGAGGAAGCAATGTGGACAAAGGCCTTTGCGTGAAAGGAAACAACACATTTCGCTCCTTTTAGGCCCCTGCAACCAGAGGATTAAAAGCGAAGTGGGGGTGGGTCATGGTCTGGGCAGGTAAGCAGACCACGGCGAAAGGGACCTCTCCCCGAGGGCTGAGGAGAATGAGGGTGTTGAGAAGGGGAGACAAGTGGTCCAACCTGTGCTCACATTTTAGTATGGAGTAGGGACCAGAAGTGCCCAAGCCTTGAGGCTGGGCAAGCCGCAGACGAGACAGGGTGCCCAGGGAGCGAAGAGGGAAGTGGACCAGGGACAAATGTCCTGTTATGACCTCCACCAGACTCCACAACAGCCCCACGGTTAATTACATTTTTTTATTTTTAGAAACAAGCAGAATATGTATACACAAATAAATAGTGAGATCAAATGTACTTTCACTTCCAACTGAGGCTTTTTTCCCTTAGTGTTTTTGAGATGCTAAACAACTTTTTTTTAATAACACAGTGAGCATGACCGAAATGATGAATGAAAAACTTTAAATTAAATAAAGCAAATGATCCGTTTTCAGGCTGACCCCCTTTGAGCATGTGGGCCTGGTGACAGGGCTCTGGGTGGCGACGTTAATAAGCATTTATGAAGTGCTGTCTTTGGGGAGGGAAACACAAGGAGGTGGGAAAGCCTGATGCCGGCTCTCAAGAACGACCCTGCTAGTCATCTGTTCCCTGTCAAAATGACCGTGGTAAACAGGACACCTGGAGAGTGGCCTTGTGGAGCTCTTCTGCTAAAGACCGAATCATGGGAAATGGTGGATGCATTTCAGTGGGTAGAACTGGACTCCTGTTGGAAACCCCTCCTGACAGTGCGATTCACCCCAGGAGGGAAATGGATGGGAGACAAGGCCACAAAGTATTTTATGAGCAGTTACAACGTGTGATATATGTGCCCTTTGAAGGCAGAGTAAAAGGGTATAACTTAAAAATAGGAGTCAGCTTCTTGTAGCAGATTACATCAGCTTAAGTTGTGAGCTCACACAAGAGCTTTTGCAGCCTGGTGCCCTTGAGAGAGTCCTCCTGTGGTCAATTAAGTGTCTTGTTTTTCTTGAAAGTCAGAAATGGGATAGAGAGTAATTATTCTAAATGGAATGAAAGCTGTGTTAGGTGTAAGAAAATAGTTCTGAATCCTCTGAAGAGATGAGATGGAAATGTCTATGCAGGCATTTGGATTAACTGGAGTCCTTATAGACAAGGACAAGGGAACTGGCGTTTTAATGGGGGCCATTTATTAAATGTTTTAATGAAATCCTACAGTGTTCGTATTGCATTTCATCACCATAATTCAAACGGGTGTCGAAAAGGTATTGTAAAGAGTGTGGAAGATAACACACGGGTGTTCTCAGGCTTGTGCCTATTTAAAGAGTGTTAGGTTTTGGAGAGCTGTGAATTCACTGAAGTTGTATTATCAAAGGATATGTTACCATGAGAAGGTTTATTAACAGGTGGCGGTGGCTTAATAGGTGTTGGGTGCAGGGAGACACCTTTTAGGGCCATCAGTCAGTGGTGTCCCATGCCCTTACTGAAGGTTTGGGTCTGCAGAGCTTGGTCAAGGACTAGTAACGAGCAGTATTGACATCAGAGGGGATTTTTCTTCCTGTGGACAAAGGCTTGGGTTAATTAATTTGACAGTATCATTAATTACTGCTGAAATCATTGGTCTTTGTCAGAGGTCAGGCTCTTTCAGCAATTGAGGGCAGGTCCCGTGGGATCTGGAGATGCCAAGTAATGCAGGCAAGTCACCGCTCAGCCATCTCCCCGTTCTGTGAGAAAGGCCTTTCCTTGGCCTGAGCCATCCAGCCCTTGAGCCTAAACCCAGCATTCTGCTTCTGTTCAGGGCCAACCTCAGGGCTCCAGCGAGTTGTGTTGAGCAAGTGCTGGAAAATGTCAGGATTGGGTCCATACGATAAGCCAGTTAAGGCCCCACTTGGGAGCTTTGCCCAATTCGTACATAAAAGCAGCAGCTGCTGCTGCTGCTGCTAAGTCGCTTCAGTCATGTCCGACTCTCTGCAACCCCATAGACGGCAGCCCACCAGGCTCCCCTGACCCTGGGATTCTCCAGGCAAGAACATGGAGTGGGTTGCCATTTCCCTCTCCAATGCATGAAAGTGAAAAGTGAAAGTGAAGTCGTGTCTGACTCTTAGTGACCCCATGGACTGCAGCCCACCAGGCTCCTCCATCCATGGGATTTTCCAGGCAAGAGTACTGGAGTGAGGTGCCATCGCCTTCTCTGACATAAAAGCAGAGGGAGCCCCATAATTCGAATGTTGGTGGCTTTAATACTGTCCCAGAGGCCTCTGAGACTATCGTCAGTTGTTTTCATTCCTTTTTCTTTATTCTGCTTTTCAGCAGTTATTTCCACCATTCTGTCTTTCAGCTCACTTGTCTGTTGTTCTACCTCACGCGTGATAAGTCGCTTCAGTCGTGTCCTACTCTCTGTGATCCCATAGACTGTAGTCCGCCAGGTTCCTCTGTCCATGGGATTCTCCAGATGCTGGAGTAGGTTGCCCTGCCCTTCCTTCTCCACATCTTCTGCCTCAGTTATCCTCCAATTAAGGGGGAAAGAAAAAAGAAAAAAGATTATATTTACCTTTACACTGTGAAAAAATAAAAACAGTTCTTGTGAGGAAAAAAAAAATGCAGAGGGAGGCTTTGACCCCTTTTCACCCTGTCTCTTCTGGTTCTAAAATTCTCAGCCCTGGCTTGAGTTCTTTGATGAGGTGAAAGTCCCTTTTGTAAAGCCACCACACGCTATCCTGTCTGTCTCACAGTCCTCCGTTTTCGTTTGTTGCTTTTTGACGTGTGCTTTGTTTAGCCAGGGTGCCTGTTTTCTGTGGTGCCCGGGAAGGTTCAGTCTAGCGGCTAGTCTCCATTCCCCCCGCAGGCTGCTGTCCCTTGATGCTGTGTTCACATGGCACGATGCGGAAAGGGTGACAGATTGGGATCCCCTTGCTTTCATTTCTGAATTTCATGAGATGAGGCCTTTGGGGCCCTGAGTGTCTTCATTGAGTTTTCTCCACTGAACTTGAAGAGCAAAAATTAATTCCAGGGTTAGGCCAAGACCATGTGAAAAAAGCAGGCACAAAGCAGCTAACTCTTGGAAAGCTGGGTACTGGCTAACTGCTCCTAGTGGTTGGAAATAGGACGAGGGAGCATGACCTCTGAGTGGGGCGGCTCTTCACCCTGGCCCCAGCTCTGCCTCCACCCTTGGTGATGGCCTGGATTGGGGTGATAAGCCAGTGGCGATTTCTCATTCACCAAAGAAGGCACAGGTGTTGGCTGAGCACCAAGCTCTCTTCCAGCTGTAATATTTTTTTCCCCTCAAGTCATGAGGCTCTCAAATGGTTAAGCCCATCAGTAGAGAAGTATACCCACTTGAGCAGGGCGAACCTGTCCTTTGTATCGTGTTTTCCTCTGACAAGCAAGTTACGGTCTTGTTGAATTTGTGTACACAGGGTTGCTTCAGCTGTGTGTGACTCTTTGCGACCCCTGGGACCATAGCCCGCCAGGCTCTTGTGTACTGTAATTTTCCTGGCAAGACTGCTGGAGTGCTGGACAAGGTTGCCACGTCCCTTGTTGAGTTTGCTTGGTCTTATTCCTGTCGCTTTAATCTTGGACTCTGGGGGAGGGGAGGGGGAGAATATTTCACTCCTAATTCTTGGGTAGAGGAACTCTTTGTGCTTATAAACTGTTAATATTTACCTCTTATTTAGACATTAATACTTCCGCAAGGGTCAGAAGCCTGTAGCCTGTGGGCAGGCCACCTAATTTTGCAAACATTTTTTATTATTGACACAGCCACGCCTTCATTTATTTATTGTCTGTACCTGCTTTCACAATAGCATGGCAGAGTTGAGTGGTGGATGACAGAGACTGCAAAGCCAAAATATTTACATTCTGCTCCTTTACAGAAAAATGTCTGCTGTCCCCCGATTTATCAGTACCTGCGAATGTTGAAGATGGTTTTATGTCATAAAATGTACCATCTTAACCATTTGTAAGTCTCCAGTTCAGTAGTGTTAAGTGTATACACACTGTTGTGTAACCGGATCTCCAGAACTTTTCGTCTCGAAAAACTGAAACTGTATGCCCGTTGAACAACCACCCCGCCTGATCTCCCCCTCCCCAAGCCACTGGTACCTAGCATTCTTCTTTTTGTTTTTAGGACTCTGATTACTTTAGATTATCTCAAGTAAGTGGAATCATGCAGTATTTGTCTTTTTGTGACCAGCTTGTGTCACTTGGCATAGTATGTTCAAGATCCATCCATGTCGTAACATGTGGCAGGCTGTCCTTCCGTCTTAAGGTTGAATGATATGCTGTTGTATGTACATTTTATTTACCTGTTGTTGTTTTTAAGCATGGACACATTTGAGTTCCTTCCATCCTTTGGCTTCCCTGGTGATTCAAATGATAGAGAATCTGCCTGCAATGCAGGAAACCCAGGTTCTCTGGGTCGGGGAGATCCCCTGGAGAAGGGAGTGGCAACCCACTCTGGCATTCTTGCCTGGGAAATCCCATGGACAGAGGAGCCAGGCAAGTTACAGTCCATGGCGTCACAAAGAGTCGGACACAACTGAGCGACTGACACTTTGGCTGTTGTAAATAAGGCTGCAATGAACATCAGTGTGCAAGTAACTCTTTAAGACCATACTTTGAACTCCAAAAACATGATAAATATCTGGTTTTAATGTTATAATTTCTTTTTAGTGTTTTATTTAATCTTGCCATTGAATAAAAATGAGACTCAGGCTATGCAAGCAAGGAGTCATTTGATTTTGATATTATCATCTTGGAAGATACTATCTACACATACTAATTCATTATTTATTAATTTCTATAAGAATCATAAATATTTCTATGATTTTTAAAAATAAATGTATGTAATACCATAAAAGCTAATGTGTCAGTTTAAAGTAGATTTTTTTTTCCCCCTCTGTCTTAAAAGAGGTATCAAATCTTTGCATATGGCATTTCTCTGTTTGAAGGGAAAGCTTGGTAAACTCTCAAAATGTACTCTGGACAACAGTTCATTATCAAAGTGTGAACTGATCCAGTCCAACATAGTTTTCCTTTTGCCATATTATCTGGTTTTTCTTCCTAAGACTTAGATGTCTTGGATGGCATATGCAAGCCTGGTCTTGAGAATTTTATGGACGATAGTATGCAAAACATATGGATTTTACTGAGAACCATCAGGTACCAGATCAAACTCTGATAACCATGGCTTTCTCAGTCCCTCAGCAGCTAGAATGTCTCAGGTGGGTTCGTTATTTCCATGTTTCATCACACTGTGCTTTTGGTTGTGGGGGTCAGGGGGATGGCTGGTGCCCATGATACCCTCTCCCCTTCCCCAAAACACACATTGTTCCATCTGCCTCTGTCTCCTTTCAGGAGCTCCTGGAGAAGGTGTCATTTTTGATTACAGATTAATGGAAAATTACTGCATTCAAGTAGCATGGTGTACTAGTTACTGCTGCTATAGCTTCAGTCTCCGAGCCTGTCATGTCTGCATATCCCTCTAGATTACCATCTTCCTTTTGGTTAACAGCTCAAGTATCATCTTTCCCAGCTCTTCCTCTTATTCTCTCATGGTAAATTGGTTGCAGTTTTTACCACCATCTTCAAGAATTTTGTATGAAAGAAGACTGTTGCACCTTGCTGGATTAACTTAACACCCTCTTTTTAAATGTGTCTGCTTCAGGGACCTATTCCACTATGATATTATTTTTATTTTACAAAATGGTGGTTTTCTTAGACACACAAAATGGAATGAGGGTTTCATTTACTATCGAGCAGCAGTAACACATCTACTATTTCCTGAGTGCCAATAGCTTTACAGCACTGTAAGTTACTTTTATTAAAGTTAAAGGGATTTTCAAATACGTTCTTCTTTCCAATCAGACTTTTCTGTGACAGAAAAACATAATGATTTGATGGTTGTCTACATTGTCACTTTTAAATCAGACTGGACTTATAAATTGGCTATGGAGAGTTAGTATTTCAGAAAAAAAAGCTCTAAATCACAATTGCTTTATGAAAAAACAAACAAGCAAACTTGGGTTCTGTGTTAGTTTCTCATCAAGGGATATTGAAAGAATTTGAAAAACAATTTTTAAATGATTAAATTATTTTTGTGAAGCCCCTAACAAAGCATCCCTGGCGAGATTTAGCCAAGCAGTGGCCTCACAGTGGAGTCGTAGGCTGTCAGTGGTTTCACAGGTCTTCCTGTCTGTCAGTGAAACTCGTCTTCATCTCAATTCCAAATCCATCCATACATTAGTGTTCGAACTATCACAAGAATGAGTCCATTGAAAACCAGTGTTCTCCATTCACAGCTCTGAGATTAAAAAAAAAAGAAAAAGGTATCTGTGATTCTTTGGTCTCCAGGGAACAGATACAATTTTAATCTCAGGGAAATTAGCCAAGCAGGCCTACATATGACCCATTGTATGATCTGGGCGTGGTTGCTCTGCTCGCTAAATCATGTACGATTCAACTCGCTCCTTTCAGAAGGCTTCCTTTTACCTCCCTTAATGAGTTTTTGGTAAAAGTAAAACCTTAAAACAGAAAGCATCAACGTGTGTGTGCTTACCCTTCTAGCATAAACTTGTTCAGGACAATTCCAGGTAAAAGAATATTATCCCCCAAGTGAAAAAATTCCATTTCCTGTTCAACAATTATCCCACACTTAATCATCACACAAGATAAATGAAAGTCATATATAGGAGCCCTAAAATCTTACACTGGCCAATTTTACATGGACTCAGGGAGCCCTAAGAAGAAGCAGGCCCTTGAAAGGCCATATGTATAACTTTGAAATGAAATTCCCACATGCATTAATCAGGCTTCTGTTGTTCTCATCAAATGAAATATGATTTTCGGGCTTGGTAACACTTCACAGTTGATTGGCTCTTTCTATCCAGCGACCCATCTATCTGTCCATCCATCTATTTAAATTCACTCCCCAGCTGTGATTCTGAGACAACCATTGTCATTTAGATGCTGATTCCTGACTGTGGTTCTTCTGGTGACTGCCGACATTGGAATAAGGGATACCACTCAAGATAGATTAATTATATAAACAAATGAAGGATGGGAGTTTTTTTCTGCTTTGTTCTTTTAAATCTTTTTTTTCCCCCTGGGCCTTTAGAGATGGGACTCTGCATTCTTAGGAGCAAAAATAGTTCATGGGTATTAGTTTATGTTCTGAGAGAGGTCCAGGCAAAGAGACTTGGAAAATACCCACATCTAGGGAGGAAGAACCATATGGAAAGCCCATAGACGCCTGTATGGGAAATAAATGAAGAAATTTCTCAAATTGAATGCTGAAAAGAAGTTAGCAGAGTATTACATTTAGGATCTTGTTCCCTTTCAATTTTTTTTTATCTTAAATGAGGGAAAGAAAGAGACAGGAGAACCTGGCAATAGTAATTGCTTCCGAGGCAGGGGACTAGATTAGAGAGGAGAGGAGAGGAGATAAACAGAGATGAGAATGAGGTTGGAGTTGTACTGTATTCCTTTTTGTGCCTTTTAGATTTTGTACTATGCGCATATGTTATCCTTAAAATAATAATGTGTAAAAATTAATGAGAATAACTAAGACCAGAATGGGAACAGATTAAGATTTGATAGAAGAAAGAAAGGAATAATGACAGAAAAGTCCCTTACTTTGACAGAAATGAGGAGGGATTTTTAGTTTGTTTTTCATAATAATGAAGGGAGGAGGGAAGACGTGTTAGAGGCAAAGATGGGAAGCCGACTTCCCAAGGTTATGTCACAGGGCAGCTGGATGGAGGAGGTTGGAGGATGAAGTCATTCTCGAAAGCCATCAGCAGGGAGAGTCATGTGAAGTGGTCAAGTCACTGAGGAATAAGATGATCAAAACCAGTGCCTGAGGGAAACCTACCAAAATCAAGAACAATGAGAATGTTTCTTTTAAAAGCCTTCACTGTTCTAAGAGAACTAGAATAAGCAGAGTTAGGCTTCTTCTCATAGGGTTGGGAAGAGGTGAAGAAGTAGAAAATAACTTTTCCCATTCTCCCTCAGTTGCATCCCAGAAGAAATGAGCTCTGTGTTTTGCACCAAATGAGAACGTAGAGAAAACTCTTTCCCAAAGAAGAATCAAAGGGAAAGAGGACTTCTCTTCCAGAGGGAAGAGTCCTCCACGTTTTCCACCCAGGCTGGGGCCTCTGAGTTGGGTTGCAGCATTGCAGCATCTGTAGGTTGGTGCTGGATCTCTTACTTGGTGGGGGGATGTGGGGGAGGGAGTGGGGTTCTGCTGGCTTTAATGACCTTTCCTGTGTTCTCCATCCACTTCTAATTCTCATCCACGCTACTTAACAGGCTCAGACAAAATCTTCCCCTACAGCATCTCTGCACACTTTTCTCTAAATCTAGCAACTTCATCAGTTCCTTTTTATTGGGCGTCTTCCAGGTTTCAGAAACTAAACCAAGAGTATTTATGCTCCTGTGAGCCCTAATTTTGTCATTAACATTTCTTAAGAAGTAATATCAGTTCTATAAATCCGTCACATCCCTTTAGCTTCCTAGTATTTATTTATTCGTAGTTTATTTTCTAATACTCTCACAAGGGCTGCTTCTACTGCTCAAGTCTAGAGAAAAATGGAAATATATACAGATTCTAAACCACACATCTTTTTGTGCACACATTATGGCCTGAGCTCACACTCACACAGTATACATGTCAAAATCAGAAGTGCTGGGGAAGGCATAAGGACATAGTTGCTCCCAGGGCTTCCAGAGTCTGCAGAGCAGACTCAGGTTTCCGTGGAATTTTATCATGGTCACCATAAATCAAGTGTTTGAGAATAAAAAGTTGAAACACATCTTTAATTTTAAAGCTTTCCATATCTTCCTCATCCAGGCCATGTAGGCGATACTTCCTCACCCTCCTTCCCCAAGCGCTGCCAGGAAAAGCCAGTGATTTGTAAATTGAAGCTATGTCAGCGAAAGCTTTTATTGCTACTTATTATCCGGGCCTGTGTCTGCTTTTAATTTTAATTCTCTGCTGAAAAAACCAGCTTTGCCTTTAAAAGTGTTTGCACGTCTTCTACTCTCTGATGAGAAGACAACAACTAAAAGTAGCGATGTGAAGCCAGACAATGATTAGATTTCTTAAGTTAGCCCCCTCCTCCCCATCCGTAGTGTATTTTAGATTTGGAGCAAAACCTCTTGTATTCTGTATCGACCCACTTGTCCCTCTTCTCTCCCGGCATGTTCCCGTTTCCCCCACCATTTTGTAGTTTCAGCTAATAAATCGTGTAAGTAAAGTAGACATTAAGAAATGGATGTTAGGAAAGAGGGTTTTGAAAATGAAGATTTGATCAACTTTTTCACTTATTCTTTAATCAAGAAAATAAGAATAGCCCATTTTAAGAGAATGTTAAATACAAGTTGTGTGGAAGTCAAAGCACTGCTCATTTTTTTTTAAAGCTATCTTTTTCATGGTACAAAAGCACAGCAGATATTTAAGCTCCATATTGAACAATATGATAGGTTTATTTATGTTAAGATAATTAACATATTTGAATTTTTTCCCAGCCTAGGGTTTTTCTTAGCATTCTGTGTTATAGATAAGATGTAGCAGCAACTTAAGTATGTATACAGCGCAGGATATTTCTGGTTAAATATTTGTAAGGTGTCTTCGGTTTACAAAGCTGTTCCATGTTCATTACTTGATTGGGGCTACACAACAGCTCAGTGAGGGCCTGAATTCTTTGTCCTGTTTCATAGCTAGGACCACTGAGGTGCCATGGGCTGACTGACTTGCCCACAGCCACACATATAAGGCAGGATTCGACCCAAGTCCTCTGACTCCACATCCGATAAATGGATCCTTTAAAGTGCTTAGTCACCACAGGGGAAAATGTTTCTGTGGTGGAAGAGACCGAACCTCACATTAATGTAGCAACCACCTCTTCCAGCACATTCCACATTTTCTATTCTCATTTCCTCTGACCCCAAGAGCTTATGTTCTGTGTTAGGCTTGTAGCATTTCTCTCACTTCATTTTATTCTATGAGTGCAATTTGCAGTGCAAAATGGCTGGTGTCTCCACATCGGTCCTGGGGGCCAGGTGCCTGAACCCTGCTGCGGTATACTTTTTAGAGCCCCCAGGCCTGAACAGACAGGATAAGGCTCAAGGATGGGAAGCTGATGTCACAAAGGCCAGCACCTGGCTGAGGATCTTGTGTGTCAGCTTATCGGCTTAAAGCCAGTGCATTGCAAAAAGGTTAATACTCATTAAGAGGAGAGTACCAGAGCTTGCCATTAGGGTGATTCATCAGGGGAAAGTGGCAAAGGCTCTTTGAACATTGCCAGGGTGGAGGAAGGAGACCAGGCATCAACCCAGCCACAGGTTTTAGGGATACACCATGCAAGCCCAGAATGGTTGTGATGCAGCAATGACAAGAAAGGAGCCAGGGGACAGAGGGTGGCTTCAAGGATGCCATCTCCCCTCTCTCTCCAGGACAGAGTTCAGCCAGTGCCCTCCTGGTCAGGATGGGGGAGTGGTGGAATTCTGAACGAGCATCCCATAAGGGACTACTTCAACCAGAGCGAGTAGGAAAGAGAATTTTGAACAGACTCAACATTTAAAATGGCAACTCAGATTACGTTGGACTCCAATTTGGCCCTCAACCCAGGGCTACTCCCTGGCAAGCTCACTAACCCACTCCCTTTGCCGCCTTCCTTTTCCTCTCCACACCCTGAGAGCCCAGGGAAATATTTGTTGTTGCTGTTCAGTCATTCAGTTGTGTCCAACTCTTTGTGACCCCATGGACTGCAGCATGCCAGGCTTTGCTGTCCTTCACTATCTCCCTGAGTTTGCTCAAACTCATGTCCATTGAGTCAGTGATGCCATCCAACCATCTCATCCTCAGTCATCCCCTTCTCCTCTTGCCCTCAATCTTTCCCAGAATCAGGGTCTTTTCCAGTAAGTCTGCTCTTCACATCAGGTGGCTGAAGTATTAGATTTTCAGCTTTAGCCTCAGTCCTTCCAGTGAATACTCAGGGTTGATTTCTTTGAGGATTGACCGTTTTGATCTCCTTGCTGACCAAGGGATTCCCAAGAGTCTTCTCCAGCACCACAATTTGAAAGCATCAATTCTTCAGCACTTAGCCTTCTTTATGGTCCAGCTCTTACATCTGTACGTGACTACTGTAAAAACAATAGCTTTGAGTATATGCAACTTTGTCAGCAAAGTGACATCTCTGCTTTTCAATACACTGTCTAGATTTGTCATAGCTTTTCTTCTGAGGAGCAAGCATCTTTTTATTTTGGAGTTGCAGTCACCCTGCACAGTGATTTTGGAGCCCAAGAAAATAATATCTGCCACTGTTCCCAATTTTTCCCCATCTATTTGCCTTGAAGTGATAGGACCAGATGCCAACCCCATGAACACAATGAAAAGGGAAATGTTGGGTTTGCCAAAAAGTTCATTCAGATTTTCCCGTAAGAGGGTATGGAGAAACCCAAATGAACTTTCCCCAACCCAGTACTGGGGAACTGAATTCAGCCCTCCGTTGTCAACTGCATTGCTTTACTGGGATGCAGCTGATCTTATTTAGATGAGAGACAGGCTTGAGAGGCAACCCTCTTGCAAATTCCTAAGCTGGTAGTGGGACAGGCCACATTCTACCTTTAGTTTTTCCTTCAGTGCTTTCCCTCCGTGGGACAAAGTGGGGCCCACCTATGTCATGGCCCGCTTTCCTGATTGACTTGTCCAGCCCGAGGGGATGGGCAGGCTTTCTCCCTTTCTCTGTCTCGTCATTAACCTCCCCACCCCAACCCCCACCACAAGAAAAGTATGATCAAGTCTGTCTACTAAAATGGAAGAGAAAAGTGGTATAGTGCTTTATTGTCTGGTAAAGTGAATTTTAAGCTTATTACTTGCTGCAGACTTCAAAAACCTCATTTGGGCTGTCAGGAGCCAGTACCACTTCCTCTCTCTATTTCTCTGGTAACCGTCCACATGAACTGCCTCCCACACATCCCAGGCAGATGTATGCCCCAGGCTGACCTTGGAGAAGGTCAGGTGCATTGAAAAGCAAACAGAAAAACACACTATTTGCAAAAAAGATGACCTTGAATTTCCCACAACTGGAACATAAGCTATGTAGGCTTTCATCCACTGTACTCACTGACCACGGGCATGAATGAGATTTTTTTTTTTGCATTGATAGAAAAGAACAGTTATAAAAATAAATCAGACATGAAACACTTCACTTTAGTCCAAAAGATATCTGCAGTTATAAAAGTAGAAGCCAATGCCATCAGCAGATTTCCTGAAAAGTAACAATTAACAGTCACAAAATAGAATGACCAATCATGAAAGTATAACTGGACATTTGGTAGAAACACCCAATATCACCAGTTTGGAACTCAACCAATATTCACACCCTGGCTTAAATCTTTCTTAAGTCATTATGTCCAAGAGTCTAAAATGGCACTCAGTAGATACTTGTTTTAATCCAATTTCCTGTGTCCGCGTGTTCTTTCCTCTCCTTTTACACTATACCTCATCAGTTTCATCTCTCTGATTCTCAACAAAACCCCTTCTGTGTATTTATCAACCTTCACATGGCAAGTGCAGGCCCCCACGTCCCTGCACTTCCTGGTTGCATCACCCAAACAGGAAGTCTTTTCCTTAACTTCCTCCCTGTCGATTTACGGCAGCTATCTTCCCCAAGCCTCACTTAAAACCCAGAACTTCCAAGAATTCACTTTTTGGTTAATACACTGCTTTGTAATTGTTGTAATGTACTATTTTGTACTTGTTCTGATGTATTTTTCTTTCCTTCAACTATGCTGCTGCTGCTGCTAAGTCGCTTCAGTCGTGTCCAACTCTGTGCGACCCCAGGTATGTTTCAGGTTGCAAATAAAAGTGTCTATCTTCTTTATAAAAGAGAAATCTGTAGTTAGGAGGAGGTTTTTTTAAATGTGTATACATGGTTCCCAATCATCCAAATGTGAGGTCTTTGTGAGGAGTGATAAAGGCTTTCTATAATTGAGCTTAAACTATTCATTCATTTTTTGAGCCATGGCTGTGTGCTCAGTACTAGGTATGCAAGTTGACCACTTGAGAGTGATGCTTAACACATGCTGGGTGCTCACTCTGGGTCAGGCCCTGGGCCAAGAAATGTTGCATGCATTACCTCATTAGGCGTCTCAACAATTCTGTGAACCAGCCAGTACCCCCCACTTTACCTTTTTAGGTTGGATACAGACTAAATCTGTAGTGAGATGTGTTTGTGTTCCTCCCCATAAAACATTAAGAGATAAGGAGATGGGGAGTTCTTTCTCCCTTGGCGAGAACAGCTGAGGGCAGGGCAGAAGGGTGTGTAAAGCAGGGAGGGTTGGGGAGAGAGGGTCAGGGGACAGGAAGTCCGGAGAAGAACGTGGCGACACGGAGCCACAGCCCATGGCTGTTTGCTTTCTGGTTGCCAGGGAGCCAGGCGCACGTGAACAATGTCACCTGTGCCCCAACTCTCGGCTCTCTCAGCAGCTACTTCTCTGATATAAGGAGGTGTATCAGGTAGACACTGAAGGGACAGAGCAGGGATGCAGGATCCCTTCCCTGACGAGGTTTCCAGACAGTCGGGAAGAAAGGCAGACACACACATGATTAACACCAGTGCAGGGAGCTACACCCAGAGTCTCAGAAATGCAGAAGGAATGATTAATTTCTCAGCTATTCAGTGTTCTGCTTCTTCTGGTAAATTTCCTTTCTCGTTCCCTCATCCCACTGACTGGTGCCTTTCATCCTCAAGCTGATGAGCAGGGAATTCCTCAAAATCTTCCTCAGCTCCTCCGTTCATCATCCTCACATTCTGTGAGCAACCTCATCAGCTCTCATGACTTCACTTCCACAGCCTCAGGGTGGACTGTAGGATTTTTCTCTCTCTAAGCCTGATTTCTCACTTAAGATATTTGAGAACTTCTAGGAAACACTAAGACCTCTTCACAGGCCACACGTAAGTGTCCCAGCAGCTCACCGTGACACCCCGTGTCTCTGCTCCCAGTCTCCTCCCCAGTCCTCTGTTTTGTTTTGTATTTTTACAGCTTACCACCTTTGTTGAGTGACCCTAGCAATCTTCTGGGCCCCAAACTCAAAACCTGACTCATTCCCTAGCTTCATCTCCTTTGTCCTATCGTATCCTGCTCAGAGACCCTTCAAAAGCCCCCTGCAAAGTGGTCCCTTCCTCTTCTCACTGTGACCACCTGATCTTGACTTTTCATCACCTGGGGCTTTAATGAAAGGTCTCCTAACAGATGTGTCTGTCTGTCTGCCTCTCTTTATCTCTCACTCACACACACCCACATTCACATTTACAAACACACTTAACCGAAATTGTACCTTCTCTGAACAGCAGTCTTGTCATGATGTATCTCTGCTTAAGGATCTACCGTGTTTATCTGTTAGCCTCCCAATACTCCATGTTCTCTGTGACCATGCCCACTTTGTCTATGCGATGCTGGCCCACTCTCCTTCAGAGTAAAGCTGAAACTCTTCAGGCTGTTATTATCAGACCAGGTTGCAGTGTTACTTAATGATAAAGATCCTGAGGAAATTAGCTATCCGTGTAGGAAGAGTCCTAAGGGAACTGAGAAGCCTCCCCTCTTCCTATAGATTTTATAGCAATAAGAGGTAGCCAGGGCTTCCCTGATAGCTCAGTGATAAAGAATCTGCCTGCAATGCAGGAGACCTGGGTTCAAACCCTGGGAAGATCGCCTGGAGAAGGGGACGGCAACCCACCCCAGTATTCTTGCCTGGACAATTCTGTGGACAGAGGAGCCTGGTGGGCTATAGTCCATGGGGTCATAAGAGTCAGACATGACCAAGCAACTAACACACACACACACACACACGAGGTAGCCACGTTTGGATGTTTTAGATATGGGTGCCAAGTGGTTGGTCTTGTTGTATCCCCTTTAGACCTAAGTGTATCTGTCCACACAATAGTTGCCTTTTTCTAGTGACAAGGTCTGGAAGGCTTCTAGTATTTAAGCCTTACCTGGCTGCAATGTTGCCGCTTAATAATGAGATGTGTATGTTTCGTCTAGATCAGGCCCAATATACCCTGTGAGGAACTTGAGTTAGATTAGTGTCTCTAGTTGGTACCCTTTACTGTATTTTTTTCCCCAACTTCTGCTTCAATCAGAAACCTTGTTTTTTTTTTCATGTTTTCTGTCAAGCATTTTTATATGCCTGTTTCTGCGTTAGTTGAGAACCCCTTATGGTTTAGAGAATAATTCTTGTTCTCAAAGCATTTGACGGCGTTGCTGTTACTCATTGTCTTCCTGTGAGTCCAGCAAGCCCCGCCTTGTCCTTTCCATTGTATGTTGTCCCCTCGCCAGGTGCAGAGTTCTTCCTTGAAATACTGGTCAGAATTCTGGTATCATTACCCTAATCTAGAAGGAGACTCCCAGAGGGACAGGCTGCCCATTCTATGAAGAACAGGAGCTACAAAATTAATGGGAACGTCAGTCAAGGAAGGAATCAGGTTTTTAAAAGGCGATTTTTTTAGATCCATTTCAGCATGAGTGCCTTGATATTTCCCTTCTCTGTGGCAATTTTTGTGTGTTTTACCATTTTGCTTTGATTGTGGAGCATAAAGTCACATTTGCAAAGGAAGCAGTCACTTTAAAGATAAATCAACTGACCGTATATCAGCAGAAAACTCTAGGCATTCTTTCCATTCTTTGATCTTCCTTCAGTGACTTCACTGGCCAGTTACTGAGTATGCCTGTTGTGTTGGAACGGTTGTGCAGTGTAGGTGGGGAAATAAGACGTTTACTCATGAGACAGAATTTGTGTGATGGCTTAGTGTTCAGATGAGTAGCAGAGTCCACACGTGGCACTTCCCTAGGTTCCTATCATCCTGGAACTTCCTGGGGACATGAAGTTTCATCTAAACTGAGAGAACGTGCCACTTTATTTTGAACTAAATGTATTTCCATCACAATTAAAATTCATAAGCCAGATGAGAGAAAGATCTCTAATAATAACTACTCACACTCTGAGGATCCCATTTTCTCCATCTTCCACTTTTTTTAGTCACAGCTTGTGTACTGAGAGAGAGACATTACAAAGAGGGAGGCAGAGACTCCATAGTTTGGTTTACTCGTGGTCACCTTGGAGAGCCTGACACAACCAGACTCAGACCCGCCTTCCTGCTCCAGATCCAGTGCCCCTTACAACCTGAGCTTGATTTAGGAGAGAGCTGGTTTCAAGACCAGTCATCCCAGCCAACCTTTCTGGCTGGGAGATGCAGGAAAGAAGCTTGATGTTACTGCTGGATACTAAGGCTCTGGTTATTTTTAGGAAGGGTAACCCCAAAAAAAAGCATTATGATGACTACCTCATATGAAGAAGGGAACGGCTACCCACTCTAGTGTTCTTGCCTAGAGAATTTCATGGACAGAGGAACCTGGCAGGCTACATCCAGGTGACGCTAATGGTAAAGAACCCACCTGCCAATGCAGGAGACATAAGAGACGTGGATTCTATCCCTGAGTCAGGAAGATCCCCTAGAGAAGGAAATGGCAACCCACTCCAGTATTCTTGTCTGGAGAATCCCCATGGACAGAGAAGGCTGGCAGACTACAATCCATAGGGTTGCAAAGAGTCGGATACAGCTGAAGCAGCTTAGCACACACACACTCAGATGGGAAAGCTAGAGGTACTGCCAGGTTTTAGAGAGATGGTGTGTGTGTGTGTGAGAGAGCATGTGCACAGCATACACATGCTCAAAACCAACATCGTCTCTGCTTCTAAGGTTTTTCCTGCCTGTCTTTACATGACTAAACCTCAGTTGGAAGCAAAGGGCTAGGCCAGCACTGAATTCCTGCAGGACACTTTAATTCGGCAGCTCTTGTCACAAGTCAGCACGTCTATATTCCATGGAACTTGGCAGCTTTCTACATCTCCTCTATTGCTGTCAAATAATCCTGGGGTTGCTCTGCTTGGGAGGTTTTCATTCTCCCCTTGGAGTAACTCATTCTCCAAACAGGTGTCCATTTCCTCCCGTTTGAACACACTGGTGTGAGGCAACTTTGAGGGCACACGGCTTACTAGGAGACAGCCGTTTAAAGAGAAACGAATCACAGATTTATGTCAGTGATAGGTATAAACGTGTAGATATCACCATGTAGCACTCCCCGAAGGCATTTCTTGACTGGCCATCTCAAGACATGGTACAGTTTTATGTAAATTGGACACGCTGGCTTACCTTACTCTTCAGAAGCTTACATTAATAACATCATTCAATCCATTAAAATGAAAGAAGAGGAATACTTCAATTAACAAGTGCCATTAGGTGTTAGCATTCAACAACTCTTTTGAGCCCCTAGTCTCTCCACAACACTGGGGACTCAGTGCCGAGCCACACAGGCATGATCCCTGCCCTCAGGGTGGAACTAATAGGGAGGTTGTTTTCATGTCTGACCAAACACGCTAAGTCATGTCCGACTCTTTTGTGACCCTGTGGACTGTAGCCCACTAGGCTCCTCTGTCCATGTGATTCTCCCGGCAAGAGTACTGGAGTGGGTTGCAATTCCCTTTTCCAGGGGATCTTTCCGACCCAGGGATTGAACCCGCATCTTACGTCTTCTGCATTGGCAGGGTGTTCTTTACCACTAGCGCCACCTGGGAAGCCCGTGTGGAGGAGTACAGAATTTAAAGTTGTGCCATACTCTTTGGAAGCATGGACAGTGTGTTATGAGAGTACATGCCTGGGACCTCATTTAGTTGGGAGAATGTAAGCAGACTTCTCTGCGTAGAGTCACTAATCTTACCTAAGAGTTCGAGGATGCTTTGGTGCCAGCTAGGAGAAGTTTCAAGAGTAACTTCTATGGACATCACAGCATATGCGAATTCCTGAGGTGGAAAAAGGTTGGAAGGAAGAGGCCGTGTTGTTAGAGCATAGTCAGAGAAGGGTGGAATGAGTAAGGACCTTGGATTTAAGCTCAGTACCCTGAGAAGCCAGCGGAGGACTGTAAGGAAGAGAATGAAACGGTCAGTTTTGTGGTTTTAAATGGTTATTCTGCTTCCTTTTAAAAGTATTCTGAGAAATGGATGAGGGAGCGAGTGAGGGGCATGGATGGACTGAGGGAGAAAATGAACACAGAGTTAAGGTGGCCCATGGGGTGGCTTGGACAAGAGTGACAGTATCAGTGTGGAAGAAAGTGGCGGCATTTGAGACCCGCTTTCGGGTTAGCTTCCCTTGTGGCTCAGCTAGTAAAGAATCAGCCTGCAATGCAGGAGACCTGGGTTCAATCCCTGGGTTGGGAAGATCCCCTGGAGAAGGGAAAGGCTATCCACTCCAGTATTCTGGCCTGGAGAATTCCATGGACTATACACTCCATGGGGTTGCAAAGAGTCAGACATGACTGAGCAACCTTCACTTCACTTTTGGAGTTAGTGTGGACAGAATTGGGGGAAGACTTGCTTATGGGGAGAGAAGAGTCAAGGATGGGCTCTTGGTCTCTGCCATGCTGGGGAGAGATTACCTTTACTGAGACATGGAAAACATGATGAGAGACATGTTTGGGGCATAAGAAAATAATTCATAAATAATACATGTAGGAGATGAGTGTGAGATAATCCCAATGGAATTGTGTGTTTTGTTGTGGATCTCTAAGAGGTGCTCACATTTAGGAATTATGAGAACAAATGAGATCCCTTAGTAACAGGTTTGGGAAAAGAAGAAAGAAGGCGATTGGAATTTCAGCACCTAATGGTCAGGTAGAGGAGAATCCAGAGTAAAGAAAAAGCAAGATTATTTGGTGTCATGGCAACCAAAAAATGGAAGTATTTCAAAGGAAGAATCTGCCAACTCTGAATGTCCCCACTGTTAGGTCACATGTGATGAAGAATAAAAAGTGTTCCTGGATTAAGCATCAGACAAGCGTGTTTTGTAGAATTGTCAAGGAAGGAAGAATGAGGAAATATGAGAAAGAGGAAATATGGGTATAGGAACAAGTCTTTTTGAGAAGCTTGGAGGGAAAGTAAAGTGTGGATGAAGAACAAAAGTCTGAGTGACTTTTTTTCTCCTAATAGGAGAAAAGCCTGTTTGCAGATGAGAAATGGGAGGGAGGTGGCATGCAAAGTTGAAGATACAGGAGAGAGAGGAGTATCTTGGAAGACTAGAAGGATTGAAATACAGAGTTCACACAAAGGGACTGGTCTTGATAGGATGGGTGTAAATTATAGAAAGAGTGTGGATATGACAGTAAGATAATTAGGGAGTTCCCATATGATGACGGACTTCCCTGGTGGCTCAGCTAGTAAAGAATCTGACTGCAATGTGGGAGACCTGGGTTTGATCCCTGGGTTGGGAAGATCCCCTGGAGAAGGGAAAGGCTACCCACTCCAGTATCCTGGCCTGGAGAATTCCATGGACTGTAGAGTCTGTGGGGTCACAAAGAGTCGGACACGACTGAGCGACTTTCACTTTCGCTTTCATATGATGCTATGGGGCTTCCCAGGTGACTCAGTAGTAAAAGAATCCACCTGCCAAAGCAGGAGACTTCAGAGATGCAGGTTCAATCTCTGGGTCAGAAAGATCCCCTAGAAGAGGAAATGGCAACCCACTCCAGTAATATTGCCTGGAGAATCCCGTGGACCAGAGGATCCTGGTGGCTACAGTCCATCAGATCCCTGAGAATCGGACACTACTTAGCGACTGAATATATGATGGCTCCAGTTTTCTTAAAGTATCGGATATAGATATCCCCTGAGAATAAAGGGAAGAAGAGTGGATTTAAGAAGACAGGTGAAGGCATGACATATTTGACTAAAACCACATTTAGAGGCACGAGTGCTTGATTGAGGCTAGTCATCAGGGCCACTGAGTACAGCTGTGTAGGCATTGCACAAGGTTGCCATACCTCAGAGGGGCACTATTCACCTCATAAACATCTCAGATTTATATATGTGTCATGACAAGTTTCTGATAGATGGCAGTAAAGTACCTTGTTCTTGCAAAGTCAAGACATCACCACAGATTTCTGACAGAGGAGTAAAGTGTCTTGAGGAAGGGAGGTCGTGTTCTAATTCACACGCAAGCACTGTTTGGGATGCCTGTATTGTTACTCATGCAGTTAGAAGATAATACTAGTCTGCCCCGGTGGTGGATTTTTCTTCAGCACACAAGTTGCCGCAGGCACAGACACGAGAAGGTAGGAGATGGGTCCCATCCATAGCTGGAGTTTTCTAGGAAGTTACGACCTGAGTAGAAAGAAGGACTGCCAGAAGAGCCAAACAGTGTTTGACATGATGTCCATACAATCCAAGCTAGATGAAGAGGAACGTGAGGACAGAGGTCAGTGGATCTGAAGCGTCTGTAAGAATGCAGGCCTGGCTATCAGCTGTTACACTGGGAGCTCCTGAGAAAGTAAGTCTCAAGGATGGGAAGCTGTAATCAAAGAGTCTGATATTTGGTGATTCTGGAGGTAAGAAGTTTCTGGTGATGTTAGGGTCGGCATGGAGCAGAGGTGAGTGCGCTATTGATAGACTTAGTCTTTCAGTTCAGTTCAGTCGCTCAGTCGTGTCCGACTCTTTGCAACCCCATGAATCACAGCACGCCAGGCCTCCCTGTCCATCACCAACTCCTGGAGTTCACCCAGACACGTCCATCGAGTCAGTGATGCCATCCAGCCATCTCATCCTTTGTCGTCCCCTTCTCCTCCTGCCCCCAATCCCTCCCAGCATCAGAGTCTTTTCCAATGAGTCAACTCTTCGCATGAGGTGGCCAAAGTACTGGAGTCTCAGCTTTAGCATCATTCCTTCCAGAGAAATCCCAGGGCTGATCTCCTTCAGAATGGACCAGTTGGATCTCCTGGCAGTCCAAGGGACTCTCAAGAGTCTTCTCCAACACCACAGTTCAAAAGCATCAATTCTTCAGCACTCAGCTTTCTTCACAGTCCAGCAACTCTCACATCCATACATGACCACTGGAAAAACCATAGCCTTGACTAGACGAACCTTTGTTGGCAAAGTAATGTCTCTGCTTTTGAATATGCTATCTAGGTTGGTCATAACTTTCCTTCCAAGGAGTAAGCGTCTTTTAATTTCATGGCTGCAATCACCATCTGCAGTGATTTTGGAGCCCCCCAAAAAATAAAGTCTGACACTGTTTCCACTGTTTCCCCATCTATCTGCCATGAAGTGATGGGACCAGATGCCATGATCTTAGTTTTCTGAATGTTGAGCTTTAAGCCAACTTTTTCACTCTCCACTTTGACTTTCATCAAGAGGCTTTTGAGTTCCTCTTCACTTTCTGCCATAAGGGTGGTGTCATCTGCATATCTGAGGTTATTGATATTTCTCCCGGCAATCTTGATTCCAGCTTGTGCTTCTTCCAGCCCAGCGTTTCTCATTATGTACTCTGCATATAAGTTAAATAAGCAGGGTGACAATATACAGCCTTGAGTACTCCTTTTCCTATATGGAACCAGTCTGTTGTTCCATGTCCAGTTCAAACTGTTGCTTTCTGACCTGCATATAGATTTCTCAAAAGGCAGATCAGGTGGTCTGGTATTCGCATCTCTTTGATAATTTTTCACAGTTTATTGTGATCTACACAGTCAAAGGCTTTGGCAAAGTCAATAAAGCAGAAAGAGATGTTTTTAGACTTAGTCTTTACTCAGTGGGATAATGGGTTTCCCTGGTGACTCAGTGGTAAGGAATCTGCCTGGCAATGCAGGAGATGTGCAGAAGATTCAGGTTCCATCCCTGGTTCAGGAAGATCCCCTGGAGAAGGAAATGGCAACTCACTCCAGTATTCTTGCTGGAAAATTCCATGGACAGAGGAGCCTGGTGGGCTATAGTCCATGGGGTTGCAAAGCGTCTGACACAACCGAAGCAACTGAACACATGCCACACACAGTGGGATAGTAAGGAAACCTTTTTTTAACCTTCAATTGTCAATGTGCTCAAAAATCTAAAACACAAATCATATCCCAATAACTGAAGTTCAACTTTCTACATTTGAGCTCCAAAACATGAAAATAGAAATTAAATTGAAAGCATGATTAACATTTAAAATACAGTTTTATCTATGTGTGCTTTCTTAGATGTTGCTTAGCTATTTCTTAGAAATTACTAAGAGGATTTTAATTGTTTCACTCTTTAATCTGAAAAATATTTTAGCTCTGTTATTTAAGGTAAAACAATTTGAATATCTGTTTTTTAAGATTCTGTGCATTAGAGACATTGACGAATACGTCAATGATTTATGATTTATATGATTTATGAATACTTATGATTTATTCTAGAAATTTTGCTGGTAATTCCTCATAGTGTTATTACCTGTGTTAATTCAGAATTCTGCTCTGGGAATAAGCCCAGTTGTTTTTGATGTTTTCTGGTATGCAGAGGTAGAGATAGTGTTCCTTTCTTGATATCTGGTGACATATTGGTAAGGCTTGTTTTAAAAATAAGTGCTCCGTGTGTGTGTGTGTGTGTGTGTGTATGTATGTGTGTGTGTTACTGCTCAAGGGCAGAAAAGAGTAGTATTGAGGCTCAAAAAATTTACTTTTGAAAATAGACTAGCACAATGGAAAGCTATTTAGGTGTGATAAAGTATTAATTATAATAAATGCAAAAGTAGTATAAAGTGTAGAGTTAGGAAAGTATTTGAATAAAGGCCACATGAGGGATAAAGTTGTGGCTTAGACATAAACATTTAGGGTACATGTAAGCTGAAGTCTGGGAAGTGAATAAAAATGTCTTGTATTCAAGAGAGATGAGAATAATAACTTTCAATATGCCTTATGACTGTGTCTGGGATACAAGGATATCTTGTTTCTCTCTCATGGCCATGTTTCCTTGATTGGATATTTGGATGCTGTTCCAGTTACTATGGCTGAGTAAATTACTCTGAAACTTAGTAGAATAAAACAGCCATTTATCATACTCATAGATTATGTGGGTCAGGAATTCAGACAGGGGACAGAAATGACCCTGGTGACTTCCAAGGCAAAGGACAGTGCAGCTTGGGACTGGCTCTTTTTCTCAGGACACTTGCCCTTGGAACCCAGCCGGCAACCAGCATCAGGCCTGGCCTGAGACAGGTGGGCAGTTTGGGCTTCCTCACAGCTTGGTAGCCTCCCCAGATAAAGAGCCAGTTGGAAGCTTCATCACCTTTTGCCTTAGAAGTCACACAGAGTCATTTCTGCCTTCTATTCATTGTCATTTCATTACAGAGCCTTTTCCATGTGTGACTGGAAATAGTACTGTGGCCGTTTTTGCAAAATACACTCTGCCATATACACTTACCGGTTCCTTTAAGCATTATTCAAAGGTGTCTTCCTGAGAGCCAGTGACACAGTCATTTAAAGTATATATTATTTCTTGGGTTTGTGGCTACCAAAATGCTCTGAAAAATTAGAGAGCCCCAAATACAAACAGTGCCAGCCCTCCCAGAACACCTAAAGAACAGTTTCCTCTCCTTCCTCTACACCTTCATAACCCTCCTTCCTTCCTCTACACCTTCATAACCCTCCTCAGCCTATGACCAGACCCCTCCTTCAGTGAGGACTATTGGCTTTCTTACCCTGCCCTTCTCATCAAAACTCAAAACCACAAGAACAAACACTTTTTCACCTCATTGTAATTCAGCCCAGCTAGCTTCCCTGCTGGCTCAGCAGTAAAGAACCCGCCTGCCAAAGCAGTTGACTCCAAAATCTCTGTCTCCTATCTAGGGTTTGATCCCTAGGTCAAGAAGATCCCCTGGAGGGGAAAATGGCAACCCACTCCAGTATTCTTGCCTGGGAAATCCCAGGGACAGAGGAACCTGGTGGACTGCAGTCCGTGGGCTCCCGAAAGAATCAGACAGGGCTTGGTGACTAAACAAAAGAACTCTCCTGAAATCTCATGACTTCCCCATGTTCAAAACCTATCAACAATTTTCAGGCTTTATCTTAAGGAATCTCTTCTCTACAGTATTTTATAATGTTGACCACTTCTTCCTGGTTTAAACTCTATGACCTTGACTCTCTGAAACTCTACACCCTAGTCTTCCTCCTCCCTTTGCTCCTTTTCATTGCTGTCTGCTTCTTTGCCCATCATGTTCATGTTGGCCTTTCCCAGGATCCCATCTTTGGCTAAATGTCAATTTGTGTTCTTGATTCAACTATAGTTGACTCCAAAATCTCTGTCTCCTATCTAGTCCTCTCTCTGAACTACCAGTTGAGCGTCTCTACTTTTCATGAGGAGGTGGGCCAGAACCTAAATGCAGGTCATCTGAAACTAATTTCATCTCCTTGTTTGCTTATATCACTACTCCATCACCTTACTCATTACAGCTCATTTCTTTATTCTCACTGAGGTCAAACACTGAGGAATATCTGAATGCCTTATTTTTTTGTACCTTCTGTTGTATCTAACAGATCACTGGATTTGTACATTTGACCTTCTAAATAGTCTTTAGATCTGTACTTTCTGTAAGCCTACCATCTCGGCTCTCCTGGGCTACTAAGCTCTACCACGCCTCCCTGCTTCACGTCTGCCTTCCACACTACCCAGTGTGATCTAAAACAAAACCCAACTCCAACCACATCACGTCTCTGCTCAGTGGCTGCTGAGGCCACAGGCCCAAGTTCAAGCTCCTCAACATCCCACAGAACCCACTGTGGCTTTGCTCCTGTCCAAATCTAGGGCCTTACCTCACACCATTTCCAGCCTCATTCTTTATACTGCAAAAACATGACGATGCTGCGTTTCCTCCAAACAACCAGCTGTTTCTTACACTCATCCCTTTGCTTATGTTGTCTCCTCTGCCAGGAGAGAAACTGAGGTCAATACCAATTCAGCAAGTAGGCAGTTGATAACCACTACTGCCTCAGCCTTGAGAAAGAGAACAGAAGTACACAAGGAAAGTGGGGGGTGTGGGGTAGCACAGCGTGCAAGGCAGGATGGGTGGATGTTTGTGACAATGGGTGACATTTGCTCAAACCACATTTTCTGCCATAGGCCATTAGCTTGTATTCTACTTCCATATTCTGGCTTGTGGTAGACCACAGTCAGTATTGTTTGTCACATATATAACTTATGGAAACTTTATAGTTTTCAAAAGAAAATTCATAGAAATATTTGGTTCCAGAATATACAAAATCTTTGGCTGACAAAGTTATCTCTTTGGGCAAACACTTTTGGTTGATTCCCTAACTTCCATTGCAACCCAGATGGTTAGTCTTAAGACAGTACTTCTCCAAGTGTGGTCCACAGCTATATCAGCATCACATAGGAACCTAGAAATGCAAATTCTTGACTGCCCCCATCAGACCTATTCAATCAGAAGTTCTGGGGGGTGGGACCCAGCAACCTGTGTGTTAATAAGCTCCTCCAGGTGATTCTGATGAATGCACAAGCTTGGGAAGCACTGGTCTGAGACAGTCTTGATAATTTCATTCTCTCTGACACTGGTTCAAGAATTTGTAGGTTACCAAATTCTGACTAGTGAGAGAAAGTTGATCATGTTGGTAAAGAGGCTTCTGTGAAAAATGTCCTTGTTCCTAAGAAGGATACTCAGGAAAAGGCCACTCCTGGGAATTTCCTGGTGGTCCAGTGGTTAGGACCCTGCTCTTTAACTGCTGAGGGCCAGACTTCAATCCCTCGTTGGGGAACTAAGAGTCTTCAAGCCACATGGCACAGCCAGAAAAAAAAACAAAACAAAAACACTCCTATACTTACCTGGGTGTTACCATGTCTGGTTGTGACCCTGGAACTGCGTCAGCCTTCTGCAAACCATAAAATGAAAAGTGAGTGTTAGTCACTCAGTCGTGTCCAACTCTTTGAGATCCATGGACTCTAGCCCACTAAGCTTCTCTGTCCATGGGATTCTCCAGGCAAGAATACTGGAGTGGATAGCCAATCCCTTCGCCAGGGGATCTTCCCAACCCAGGAATCAAACCCAGGTCTCCTACATTGAAGGGAGATTCTCTACTATCTGAGCCACCAGGGAAGCCCCCCAGGAATCATGAAGGTGCCAGCTAATGGCAAACGCAGTGGACTCAGAATGGTTACATAGTAAATTGAAATAAATTTCAGTCCTTCAAGGGCTTCCCTGGTGACTCGGATGGTAAAAAGTCTGCCTGCAATGTAGGAGACCCTCCTTCGATCCCTGGGTTCCTGGAGAAGAGACAGGCTACCCACTCCAGTATTCTTGCCTGAAGAATCCCATGGATAGAGGAGCCTGGCGGGCTACAGTCCATGGGATCACAAAGAGTTGGACAGGGCTGAATGACTAACACTCAGTCCTTCAGGACTTCAGAGGCAGCTTTGGAGGCAGTTCTACCTCTTGAGTATGTAGTGTTAATTCACTAAATGCATCATAATTGTTTACACCTGTTTTAACCATTCTCTGATGGCTTGTTTAAAAAAAATAAAAATGGCTGCATGTACTTATTCTTTATATACATATACATGCACTTAGTCATGCCTGAAAGCTCTTCCTTTGTTTTTATAGATGGCACCAAATGGTGATTTTAATTACTTAGCATGTTTGTGAGATTCTTCGAAACCAAGTGAAACCCAGATGTCCCATTCATTTCCATAGTGGTCACACTGCACTTGAACCACAAATAATGGTGCTCCAAGCCCTTTCCTTGTTTTTCCCGGAGGTACAGGCCTTTCCCAGGAGCCCCAGCCCAGGCACCCCAGGGAATCCCCCAGGAATGCTGTGCTCCTCCAGTCTGCTGTGTCCGTGTGTCCTCAGTCAGCTTATCAGCCTCCAGTCTGCCTGGCTGCTTTCTGTATCCCTCACCGGCCTGTAAGGGAGGAGAGTTAGAATGCGGATGTGTGAGTCCTGCTGGAATTCACTCCAGATACGGATACTTTCAGAGTCTACTTCTGGAGGATGCCCCTCTCCTCCAGACCCAGCGGGACCCCTTGTCGCAGAGATGGCTTCACTCTCCCACCTGGGAGTGTCAGGGCCTCATTGTGCCCCCCTCTCCCGAGGTTCTCAGAGAGGACTGAAGTCTTACTTGTCGAAGGGGAAGCTGTGCTGGAGACACAATCCACCTACCAGGAAGATTAGCACTCACTTTATTTTTGTTTTAATTAATTAATGAATTTTAGTTGGAGGATAATTACACTATTGGGATGGCTTTTGCCATACGTCACTATGAATTAGCCATAGGCATACATGTGTCCCCCACATCTTGAACCCCCCTCCCACTCCCTCCCACCCTATCCCTCGAGGTTGTCATAGAGCGCTGGCTTTGGGTGCCCTGTATCATACATCAAACTCCCACTGGCTGTTTGTTTTACATATGGTAATGCATGTTTCAATGCTGTTATTCTCTCATATCATCCCACCCGTTCCTTCTCCCACTGAGTCCGCAAGTCTGTTCTTTACGTCTGTTGTCTCTCTTGCTGCCCAGTACGTAGGATTTTCGGTACCATCTTTGTAGACTTCATATATATATTACTTTATAATGCATAGCACTTTAGCTCCTTCTCTCTCCCTTCTGCCTCCTTTCCAGTATATGTTCTTGCTTCTGAATAATCAAAGACCTACTCAAGTGCTTTCCTGAGGTCAAATGAGCAATTTCTCCCCAAAGATGAATTCAGAACTCACTTCGAAGGCCATTTCCCACTCTTTGGCTGTCAAGGTTTTCAAAGATGTGAAAGTTGAGTCTTTGCTGAGCCAGCACTTTGCACAAGGGTCAGGTGCTCTCTGAGGGGTGGTGGTCAGCGGGGGTTAGAGGTTCCGAAGACAAAGCCGGAAAGAAGAGCTGCCATACCGGGCCTTTCATGAAGAGCTACACAACTAGACCTCAAAGACTCTAGAGCCAGAGGGTCCCTTGGGATTTTAAAACGGGCTTATCTCATCTCTCCCGCAGCAGTAGAACTCAGCGGCTTCCTCGGCAACTGCACAGCCACTCTCTGGGTCTGGTCTTATTATAAAGTCTCCCCGCTGCTCATTGTCTGTCTCCTTCCACATTCCTCAGTTCAGACTTAAGGAGACAGAGTTTGACTGGCCTAGTTCATCAAAGCCTTTTGTGTTTGAGCTGAGTTCCTTTTATACCAGATGACCTCGCAGGTTATTGACCCAGATGGAATGACTCCCTTGGGTCCGGTGTCAACCTCAGGTCTAATCAGCTGTGTTGACAGCATGGAGGTGGGGATAAGAGGCCAGGTCTCCACAAAGCCACTCCACTTCCGGAAACAGGCAGTGGTTACTCCTTCAGCAGAGGCTGTGAGTGGGGCAGTTTCCCTGAAAGGAGCCTGTGGGGTCCGGTCGGGGTAATTATGCTGCAGTGTAGCTGCGTGGTGGCTTCCCTGGTCACCCGGTGGTAAAGGATCTGCCTGCCAGTGCAGGAGACGCAGGCTTGGTCCCTAGGTCAGGAAGATCCCCTGGAGAAGGAAATGACAACCCATTCCAGTACTCTTGCCTGGAGAATCCCGTGGGCAGAGGAGCCTGGCGGGCGGCACTCCATGGGGTCTCAAGAGTTGGACACAACTAAACAACGAAGTGGTAGAATGCAGTCCCTTCTACAGGGAAGCAAGGAAGGCTGCCTTTTCATTAATGACTGACATCTACATTCTGACCTCATCAAGCTGTCCTTTCTGGGCCTCTGTTTCTTTTTCTTTCTTTCTTTTTTTAACTTTTTATTTTGTATTGGGGTATAGCTGATTAACAAACAATGCTGTGTAGTTGCATGTATACCACAAAGGGACTCAGCTATACATATACATGTATCCATTCTCCCCCAAACTCCCCTCCCATCCAGGCTGCCACACAACATTGAGCAGAGTTGGATGTCAGTTTCTTCATCTGCAAAATGAAACAGTTTATCTTAGTGATTTCTAAATACCTTTCACTCAGGCCTGGTCCCAGTTGTGCAAGTCCAGCCTTATACAGTATTTGGAACTCTCTTTAGGAAAAAAAGCCTACAAAATTAGGCGTGAGGTCTTTGAAGGGGCCCTGACTCAAGCTTGCTCCATTTCATATAAATCCATATCTGTTTAAATGCATTGTCGACTGAGGATATTTTCAACTTATCCTGATAAGAGTTTATCAGGATGTAACTGCTATGTAAGTCAAGATTAAGATCTGTATACATTCTTCAAGGTGTATCCATGCTTCAAAGACGGTAGCAATATATCTCAGCTAATATGTATCTTCAGGCCTTTGATACATTATAGCTTATATCTGTTGAGTTTGTACTTGTTGTTACCATTGTATTGCACTATATCTGCCTCTTCACACAACATGGATCAGTAGCTCCAAAGAAATTCCTGGTAATGTAAAAATTGAGACAAAGATATTGATGTAATAGTTCAGGACAACTAACTTTATAAATAATAGTGAACAGAGCTCGGAAGGCAGGGTGGGTAGGAGTGGATTGTGATGTATATTTGCTGGTTGGGTTTCATACCAGCAACCAAAAAGGAAAAGTTCTGAAAGGAAATGGGATTATGGAAAAACTAGATTTAACCGACTCGTCAAAGTCGGGGCAAGAACAATTACGGATTTTTTCATGATATTTTCTCCATAATGTCCAATGTACATCTGTTAAACTTAGGGGGAGAGGGATTTCCCCCAGAATAAGACAAAATGATGCTTTGTTTCTAGTATAAAGTTAATGAATTTTAGTAGCAAAACAGAGGAAAATAGTAGAATGGGAAAGACTAGAAATCTCTTCAAGAAATTAGACATACAAAAGGAACCTTTCATGCAAAGATGGGCACAATTAAGGACACAAACTGTAAGGACCTGTTAAACAAGATTAAGAAGAGGTGGCAAGAATACACAGAACTGTATGAAAAAGGTCTTAATGACCCAGATAACCATGATGGTGTGGTCACTCACCTAGAGCTGGACATCCTGGAGTGTAAAATCAAGTGGGCCTTAGGAAGCATCACTATGAACAAAGCTAGTGGAGGTAATGGAATGCTAGCTGAGCTATTTCAAATCCTAAAGGATGATGTTGTTAAAGTGCTGCACTCAGTATGTCAGCAAATTTGGAAAACTCAGCAGTGGCCACAGGACTGGAAAAGATCAGTTTTCCTTCCAATCCCAAAGAAAGGGAATGCCAAAGAATGTTCAGTCCATCATACAATTATGTTCATTTCACATACTAGTAAGGTTCTACTAAAAATCCTTCAAGCTAGGCTTTAGCAGTAAATGAACTAAGAACCTCCAGATGTACAAGCTGAGATTAGAAAAGGAAGAGGAACCAGAGATCAAATTGCCAACATTTGTTGGATCATGGAGAAAGTAAGGGAATTCCAGAAAAACATCTATTTCTGCTTCATTGACTACACTAAAGCCATTGACTGTGTGGATCACAGCAAACTGTTGAAAATTTTTACCAGGCCACCTTATTAGTCTCCTGAGAAACCTGAATGTGGGTCAAGCAGCAATAGTTAGAACTGGACATGGAACAACTGACTGGTTCAAAATTGGGAAAGGAGTACGACAAGGCTACATATTGTTGCCCTTCTTATTTAACTTACATGCAGAGTACATCGTGCAAACTGCCAGGCTGGATGAATCACAAGCAGGATTCAAGACTGCTGGGAGAAATATCAATAACCTCAGATATGCAGATGATACCACTCTAATGGCAGAAAGTGAGGAGGAACTAAAGAGCATCTTGATGAGGCTGAAAGAAGAAAGGGAAAAAACTGGTTTGAAACTCAACATTAAAAAAACTAAGATCATGGCATCCAGTCCTATCACTTCATGGCAAATAGATGGGGGGAAATGGAAACAGTGACAGACTTTAGTTTCTTGGGCTCCAAAATCACTGTGGATGCTCACTGCAGCCATGAAATTAAAAGATTCTTGCTCCTTGGAAGGAGAGCTATGACAAACATAGATAGCATATTAAAAAACAGAGAGATCACTTTTGCCGACAAGTGTCCATATAGTCAAAACTATGGTATTTCCAGTAGTTGTGTATGGATATGAGAGTTGGACCATAAAGAAGGCCGAGCACCAAAGAACTGATGCTTTCAAGTTGTGGCGCTGAAGAAGACTCTTGACAGAGTCCCTTGGACAGCACGGAGGTCAAACCAGTCAATTCTAAAGAAAATGAACCCTGGCTATTCATTGGAAGGACTGATGCTGAAGCTTCAATACTTTGGCCACCTGGTGCAAAGAGCTGACTCATTGGGAAAGACCCTGATGCTGGGAAAGATTGAAAGCAAAAGGAGAAGAGGGTGGCAGAGGATGAGATCATTAGGTAGCATCACTGACTCAACTGACATGAATTTGAGCAAACTTTGAGAGATCATGAAGGACAGAGGAACCTGGTGTGTTGCAGTCCATGGGTTTGCAAAGACTTGAACACAACTTAGTGAATGAACAACAACAAAGTCCTATTGATAAAGGCATTTGCACCACTGTTCATGCTTTTTGAGTAAACCTGGTCCATACTTTATCAACTCAGAACTGAGAAGCTGTGTTCTTTAAGGAATCAATGTGAAGAATGCAGCTTGCAATGCCACCTCTCTTGTTTTTTTTTTCCTCTTGGCTTTTTGCTGCTTTATTGTTGTTCAGTTGCTCAGTCGTTCCCTTGATATCTCCTGTTTTCTTTCCCATTCTGTTGTTTTCCTCTATTGTTTTCCTTGCCTGTTCAGTTAAGAAGGCTTTCTTACCTCCCTTTACTATTCTCTGGAACTCTGCATTCATTTGGGTGTATATTTCTCTTTCTCCCTTGCCGTTCACTTCTCTTCTTTCCTCAGCTATTTTGTAAAGCCTTCTCAGACATCCACTTCACCTTCTTGCATTTCTTTTTCTTTCTGATGGTTTTGGTCACTGTCTCCTGTACAGTGTTACAAACCTCCATCCATAGTGCTTCAGGCATTCTGCCTACCAAATCTGATCCCTTGAATCTATTCATCACCTCTACTGTGTAATCATAAGGGATTTGATTTAGGTCATACTTGAATGTCCTAGTGGTTTTCCCTGCTTTCTTCAATTTAAGTCTGAATTTTGCAATAAGGAGTTGATGATTTGAACAAGCTCCAGGTCTTGTTTTTGCTGACTGTATAGAGCCTCTCCATCTTCGGATATAAAGAACATAATCAGCCTGATTTAGGTGTTGGCCATCTGATGATGTCCATGTATAAAATCATCTCTTGGGTTGTTGGAAAAGCGTGTTTGCTATGAGCAGCATGTTCTTTTGACAAAACTGTTAGCCTTTGCCCTGCTTCATTTTGTACTCCAAGGCCAAGCATGCCAGTTATTTGGGTTATCTCTTGACTTCCTACTTTTGCATTCCAATGTCAAATGATGAAAGGGACATATATATATATATATATATATTTTTTTTTTTTTTGGTGTTAATTCTAATGAGAGTGTCATAGGTCTTCATAGAATTGGCCAGTTTCTGCTTCTTCTGCATCGATGGCTGGGGCATAGACTTGGATTGCTGTGATGCTGAATACCAAGATCATCCTGTCATCTTTGAGACGGTACTTGTACCCAAGTATGGCATTCAGGACTCTTGTTGACTATGAGGGATACTCCCTTTCTTCTGAGGGATTATTACCCACAGTAGTAGATACAATGCTATCTGAATTAAATTCGTCCATTCTCCTCCATTTTCAGTTCACTGATTCCTAAGGTGTTGATGTTCAGTCTTGCCATCTCCTTGCTTGACCACTTCTTTACTGGGAAACGTGAACAATGGTGCAAATTCCTTTATCATTATGACTTTGCTCTTTCCCAACACCTAATGAAGGGAACAATTGATATACATAGTTTAGCACAACTTAAAACCGTATTTAAATACTGCAATGGACTGTAAAATATTAGAGCCCACTGTCACAAAAGACTGGATTGGAGTATACGTTCCACCATGCCCCAAGTAGACACAACTCTCCAGCTTTTTTCAGTGTGAAATGCGGTCAGTTGGCTGGTGAGCTGGCAGTGGTCTTCCGTTATAAATATCTCCACAGTGTTGGTTCATGCTCAGTTTGAAAAGGAAGACATTATTTTTGCTCCTCTTCTTTTCTTTTAATGTGGTTGGAAAATGGTAGACATAATTTTTGAAGGATCTGAAACATAGTTTTTATCATGTTTTCATGGTTACCATCTTTGTTGTTTTCACCCTTCCCCCAGTGAATACTTTTATTAATGCCCATATGTACATCAGAATTGAAGCAAAAATATGGAGGGTTCCCACATGCCCCTCCCTTACCAAACACATAGCCTCCCTTACCAGCAGGATCCCATATCAGTGTGATATAGTTGTCATAATCAATGAACCAACATTGATACATTACCAACCAAAGTCTGCCATTTATAGTAGAGTTCACTCTTTGTGTTACAGATTATATGGGCTTGAATAAATGTATAATTTCATGTATTTACCATTATAGTATCATATGGAATAGTGTCACTAAACCAAAATAAGAAATCAAATTAAAGACTAATAAAATACAGTAGAGAAATAAAACATAAAATAAAATTCTTATACTAATTGTGAACTAAAGTATGACAGAGTTGAGACCAAACATATTAGTCTTATCAATAAATGTAAATGGGCTTAAATGGGCTTTAAATGGGCTTCACCTATTTAAAGAAAAGATTTTCCACTGGACTTACCCAGGAAAATTCAACTATATACTGTATCTAAAATAAAATTGTTAAAAAGGCTAAAAATAAAGGGATAAGCAAAGAGTTACCAAGCAAGTGGAAGTAATGTTAATAAGAAAGCAGATGTAGAATATCTATATAACTTAAAAAAAAAAAAAAAAAGCACCTTTTAGGTGAAAAAAAGGACACTTTTTAATCCTAAAAGCCAAAATTTACAATGGACATAAAACATTTATGGGTATCTAGGTACTAAATTATTCAGCAACCACTTTTAGAAAGTACAGTTTACAAGAGATGCAAAGGGAAACACAGAAGAAAAAACCTACTAATAGAAAAATTTAACATAATAACTCTCAGTGTAAGACAAATCAGGTTAAAAAAGTAAACATGTTGAAGATTTAAACAGCATAATCAATAAGGATATATATCACACTCTACACTCAGACAACAGAAAATACACTTTCTTCTTTTTTTAAAACTTTTTATTGTGTATTGAGTATAGTCAGTTAACTGGAGAAGGAAATGGCAACCCACTCCAGTGTTCTTGCCTGGAGAATCCCAGGGACGGGGGAGCCTGGTGGGCTGCCGTCTATGGGGTCGCACAGAGTCGGACACGACTGAAGCGACTTAGCAGCAGCATAGTCAGTTAACAGTGTTGTGATGGTTTCAGGTAGATAGCAAAGAGACTCAGCCAAACATATACAGGTATCCATTCTACCCCAAACTCCCCTCCCATCCAGGCTGCCACATAACATTGAGCAGAGCTCCATGTGCTATATGGTGGGTCTTTATTGTTTATCCATTTTAAATACAGCAGAGTGTACATGTCCGTCCCAGACTCCCTAACTGTCCTTTCCCTTTATCCGTCACACTTTTTTAAGTGAACATGAAACATTCACCAAAAAGAAAAGATCCTGTGTAAATACGGAGTCATCTGCATGGAGGATCTCATTCATGAGATCTATACCGTTGGAAAACATTTCAAAGAAGCCAACGACTTCCTGTGGCCCTTTAAATTGTCTTTTCCATGAGGTGAAATGAAGAAAAAGACAACCCATTTTGTAGAAGGTGGAGATGCTGGCAACAGGGAAAACCGGATCAACAGGCTTATTAGAAGGATGACCTAAGGTATCTACCAGGATTATTTTTGTAATTTGGTCAGTTAATAAACAATTGAAACAAACAAAATACTAATTTAAGTAAATAATGATCGTAAATTTAATACTACTGAATAAAGGCTCCATGTGCTACACCAATATAAATGAACAGGTAAACAAATAATGAAGAAGGGACAGCTTTAGTATAATAGAAAATGCACTAAAAAATGTAGAGGGAATGATGGAATTAGAAAATCACCTTCTGCCAAGTCATCGTAAAAATAATTGTTACAAGCAAGAATCATCGTGAATGCTAAAACTAACAGATGAAAGTTTGAGACTACAATAGGCTAATAGAGTTTTGCCAAGAGAACACACTGGTCATAGCAAACACCCTCTTCCAACAACACAAGAGGAGACTTTACACATGGACATCACCAGATGGTCAATACTGAAATCAGATTGATTGTATTCTTTGCAGCCAAAGATGGAGAAGCTCTATACAGTCAGAAAAAAACAAGACCAGGAGCTGACTGTGGCTCATATCATGAACTCCTTATTGCCAAATTCAGACTTAAATTGAAGAAAGTAGGGAAAACCACTAGACCATTCAGGTATGACCTAAATCAAATCCCTTATGATTATGCAGTGGAAGTGAGAAATAGATTCAAGGGATTAGATCTGATAGACAGAGTGCCTGAAGAACTATGGACAGAGATTCATGACATTGTACAGGATGCAGGGATTGAGACCATCCCCAAGAAAAAGAAATGCAAAAAGGCAAAATGGTTATCCGAGGAGGCCTTACAAATAGCTGAGAAAAGAAGAGAAGTGAAAAACAAAGGAGAAAAGTTATACCCATCTGAATGCAGAGTTCCAAAGAATAGCAAGGAGAGATAAGAAAGCTTTCCTCAGCAATCAATGCAAAGAAATAGAGGAAAACAGTAGAATGGGAAAGGCGAGAGATCCCTTCAAGAAAATTAGAGATACCAAGGGAACATTTCATGCAAAGATGGGCACAATCAAAGGCAGAAGCAGTATAGACCTAACAGAAGCAGGAGATATTAAGAAAAGGTGGCAAGAACTATACAAAAAAGATCTTAATGACCCAGATAACCACGATGGTGTAATCACTCACCTAGAGCCAGACATCCTGGAATGCCAAGTCAAGTGGGCTTTAGAAAGCATCACTAAGAACAAAGCTAGTAGGGGTAATGGAATTCCAGCTGAGCTATTTCAAATCCTAAAATATGATGTTGTGAAAGTGCTGCACTCAATATGTCAGCAAATTTGGAACACTCAGCAGTGGCCACAGGACTGGAAAAGGTCAGTTTTCATTCCAATCCCAAAGAAAGGCAATGCCAAAGAATGCTCATACTACCACACAATTGCACTCATCTAAGTGATGCTCAAAATTCTCCAAGCCAGGCTTCAACAGTACGTGAACCATGAACTTCCAAATGTTCAAGCTGGATTTAGAAAAGGCAGAGGAACCAGAGATCAAATTGCCAACATCCGTTGTATCATCACAAAAGCAAGAGGTCCAGAAAAACATCTACTTCTGCTTTATTGATTACACAAAAGCGTTTGACTGTGTGGATTACAACAAACTGTGGAAAATTCTGAAAGAGATGGGAATACCAGACACCTGACCTGCCTCTTGAGAAATCTGTATGCAGGTCAGGAAGCAACAGCTAGAACTGGACATGGAACAACAGACTGATTCAAATAGGGAAAGGAGTACGTCAAAGCTGTTTATTTTCACCCTGCTTATTTAACTTATATGCAGAGTACATCATGAGAAATGCTGGACTGGATAAAACACAAGCTAGAATCAAGATTGCCGGGAGAAATATCAATAACCTCAGATATGCAGATGACACCACCCTTATGGCAGAAAGTGAAGAAGAACTAAAGAGCCTCTTGATGAAAGTGAAAGAGGAGAGTGAAAAAGTTGGCTTAAAACTCAACTTTAGGAAAACTAAGATCATGACATCTGGTCCCATCACTTCATGGCCAGTAGATGGGGAAACAATGGAAACAGTGAGAGACTTTATTTTGGGGGACTCCAAAATCACTGCAGATGGTGATTGCAGCTGTGAAATTAGAAGACGCTTATTCCTTGGAAGGAAAGTTATGACCAACCTAGACAGCATATTATAAAGCAGAGACTTTACTTTGCCAACAAAGGTTCGTCTAGTCAAAGCTATAGTTTTTCCAGTAGTCATGTATGGATATGAGAGTTGGAATATAAAGAAAGCTGAGTGCGGAAGAATTGATGCTTTTACACCATGGTGTTGGAGAAGACTCTTGAGAGTCCCTTGGACTGCAATGTGAACCAACCCGTCCATCCTGAAGGAAATCAATCCTGAATATTCATTGAAAGGACTGATACTGAAGCTGAAACTCCAATACTTTGGCCACTTGATTCCTCATTTGAAAGGGCCCTGATGCTGAGAAACATTGAAGGTGGGAGGAGAAGTGGATGACAGAAGATGAGATGGTTGGATGGCATCACTGACTCAATGGACCTGAGTTTGAGTAAACTTTGGGAGTTGGTGATGGACAGAGAGGCCTGGCGTGCTGCAGCCCATGGCATCGCAGAGAGTCGGACACCACTAAGCAACTGAACTGAACCAAACTAAGACTAGGATATTTGCATTGTCTCCAAATATATCGCAGCAAGCTGCCTTTTATTTACAAAAGGGTAAAGTAGTAACTAAGTGGAGAAACCTGACAACACCATCTTAACCAAAAGGTTAAGGTTTACATTGCTCTTAACGGGGCCATTATGCACTTCTGAATATACTGCATAGAGAAAAAGCCAGAGTAACATTTGTATTATGCTGTCAGAGGTGTGTGACCTTAATCTAATCACAGGAACACAAAGGACAATTCAAAATGTGCGACATTCTATGAAATGCCTGGCCTGTGTAAGAACAGACTCAGGAACCATCAGATTAAAGGAGACTGAAAAGTCATGACAACTGAATGCAGTGTGTGATTTTAGACTTTCTGTTGCTAAAAAATATCAATGGGACATTGGACAAAATCTCAGTAAGATTTTATAGATTAGATAATATTTCAATGTTAATTTCCTGATTTTGACAAGTTTACATAAGAGTATCCCTTATTTTTAGGAAATACACATTGAAATACTTAGTAATAAAGGAACATTATAATCCACAACTTAAACAGTTTGGGAAAAATATGTGTATTTATGTGAGTTTAGATAAAGAAGAGACAGTTTAGCAAATGTTAGCATTATGAGAATCTAGGTGAAGTGTATCTAGGAATACAAAGAATTCTTGCAACTATTCTGAAAGTCTGAAGTTATATTTGATGACTTCATGGTTTGAACTTTAGTACACTCCTTTATAATGTTATTCACATTAAGAAATTAAGCATTAGCATGATGGAATGGCACTGAAAAAAGTGACTATTAATTCTGCATATAATATCGTATTTATATTGTAACCATGATTGCAGGTGGCACAGTGGTAAAAGAATCCGCCTGCCAATACAAGAGATGCAGGAGACACGGATTCCATCCCTGGAGTTGGGAAGATCCCCTGGAGAAGGGAATGGCTACCCACTCCAGTATTCTTGCCTGGAGGATCCCATGGACAGAGGAGCCTGGAGTCCATGGGGTTACAAAGAGTCAGATACGACTCAGCACACACTTTTTCAAACATGATTGCAGTAGTCACAATAAAGTGCAAGCGTATGTCTTTGCAACTGTAGTAAAACCTTGTCTGTGTCTTTCAGGTGTGATGATCTAGGGTTGGCTGGTATCAGCCACCTTATGCACCAAGACAGTGATTTCAGTCACTCTCACAAAATTGGAGGAGGGGAGGGCAGAGGGGCAGCTGTAATTCTGTTAGATTATTGGAGCTTACTGAAGTCAGATAATGGTTCCTCACATTTGCTGACTGCTCTGTGGCTATGGAATAAACAACTCTGATGGCCGTTTAGTCATCATTCCACTAGAGTCATGTCCCCGAGGAACACCAGTGCAGTAAAATTTTAGAAGCTAAATGTTTAACTTTCCAGGCTGTCTGTGCAAAACAAAGCAAGGTTCACAGAAGCAAGCTTCCTTGTTCACTAAACACTCAGCCCAGAAGAACTGAGAGATTGCACATGTCACTGTGAACCTTGCACTGTCAGATTTATAAACTTCACAAACCAAAAATAGATTCTGTGGTTGATCCAAAAACCTACAGTCTCACGATAAACGCATGGTGGGTGAAACCTTTCAAATGTTAGTTTTAGTTCCTACTCTGTTCCCCTGCGTGTGATTGAATCAGGTTGAGCTGATTTGAGCCTGGGAGAGGAAATATTGCCTCTGTAGGATTTTCTAGGACCTCTGAAGGAAGATACCAAATAACCAGTCTGGGTAGGTTTTAGGATCCTCCAGGGGGCACCAGAACACTCCAGTGTAGTCGATCCCATTTCGTTAAGCCCAGAAAGGCTAACCGTGTTACCTGTTATAATTGATTCACCCACTGTAACTTTCTCAGTTCCACTAACACTTTTTTCATACATTTGCTTTTTTCTTCTTTTTTTTTTTTCCTACATTTGCTTTTACAACATTTATGAGTTTATGGACTGTTTCTGCCTCTGAGGAGGCAAAGGAAGGAAAGAGATCATCTCTTGGATGAGCCTTAGAAACCAGAGCCATGTCTCCTCAGGGTAAATATGAAAGCTCTCAGCCCACTCTCAGTGTAAGGATTTTCCAAATGTTCCTAATCTGGCTGGGGGTAGGGGGGAAACTTGAGGAAACTGAGAATTCATTCACTTTCTCAGCTTCAGGCTGTATATAAGCCACCCTGTTATTATCATTATTAATAATAAACAGTGAATGTCAAATAGGCACTTCATGGTGGATTTTTATATGAATTTTATGCAGAAGTGAGGGGTTGCCTGGCTACTGCATAATATTAGTCAGTTCTGATCCAAGAGCACAAAATTCCGACAGGCCTCCCGAGCCTGTCCCTCCAATTAGTGGCTGCTTCATTACGAATAAAGAACCCTCATTACTGTGGGCCTTCAAGTGAAATAGGATCCCCTACCTCTTGAAATCTGCCTTTCTAAGTACAGACGGTTCCCAACTTACCAACAATCCACTTAAGAACCACCAAGGCATTCAGAGGCTGCCTAGACTCCTGCAGCTGCTGCCCGCCCGGGCCCCCTGCCCAGCCCCCCCAGCCAGCGCCCCCCACCATGCCCCTGGTCTGCTCAAGGGAGCTCTGCCCTCCCCCCCTGCAGAGCCAGCTGCCCACCTGCCCGCCAGACTATGGACTCAGAGCTGGGGGTTCAGTGAGGCCTCCGAGCTACCGCTGGTTTTATAGCTGAGCTCAGCTATGGGGTAAATAGGCTTTTGTGGCCTGGCCTGGGAACCGAACCACCATTTATAAAAAAAGAAAAAGAAAAAAAAAAAAAACCTGTCTCCATGGGAGAATGTATTGTGCATTCCCAACAAGGAGCCAACAAACATTAGAATGTCTGTGGAAACTGTCTCTATGCTCCCAGCAGGGCAGAGAGGAGGAGGAAGGGTGGCCGAGTGCCCTGGGTTAGGGTACAACTCTAGCACTAAGGCCCTCTCTCCCCCAGCACTGAAGAGCCTTGCAAGCCCTTTAATCTCTCTGCAAAACAATGGGATTGGACTAAATGAGTTAAAAACATCTTTTTGGTATGGTTGATCAAAGGTCTATCCTCATTTCATTCCTTCCTTCCTTCCTTCATTCGTTCACTGGCATTTTACTCAGACTTTGTGCCAGACTCCAGACTAAGTGTGGGCTTCCCAGCTAGTACTAGTGGTAAAGAACCTGCCTGCCAATGCAGGAGATGTAAGAGACAGGGTTCGATCCCCAGGTCAGGAAGTTCCCCTGGAGGAGGACACAGCAACCCACTCCAGTATTCTCGCCTGGAGAATCCCTTGGACAGAGGAGCCTGGTGGGCTACAGTCCATGGGGTTGCAAAGAGTTGACATGACTGAAGCGACTTAGCACGCACGCACGCTGTTAGGGATACAGTGAAAGAATTCAGATCATATAGATCCTTCCTCTCAGAGTATTGAGTGCTTGGTAGGGGAGACAAATGTCTAAGCAAATGCTTGTAACATGAGTGTTATATGCGATGATCACAGGGTATTATGAGGGCGGTCAGGAGGACGGCGTCTAAGTTGATGAAGATTTCCTCAAAGCGGGGGCCTCCCAGATTTTCTCCTGCCTTGGTTTCTGCTTTCATTCTCGCCTCTCCCTGGTTATCAAGTATGGCTTCTTCATCCACTGTTCTGACGGTTGAGCTTAGTCCCTGGGCCTCTCCGGGGGAGGCTTTCCTTGCTTCCTGAATCACTGGGAGGTGGAATGCAGGGGACGGGCCTGCCAAAACCATAGGCTTGATTCCCATGAGCACTGCCCTCAATCCTGCCTTTTCCCTGCTGATGAGCCACTGCCTAAAAGGCTCTCTCCTCCTCTCTCAGAGCCTTCCCTGCCCTGACCCTTTGGGTTGCCAATAGTTGTGCTATTCCCTCATATAAAAAAGGTCTTCACCCCCCAAAATGCTTCTTAAGACCTAGCTACCTCTTGCTCGCTTGTATCTATAATCCCTGAACCGCTTCTATCAAAAATCCCTGCCAGGCTACCACCCTTACCCCATTCTGTTGTTGTTGTTATTCAGTCGCTCAGTCGTGTCCAACTCTTTGTGATCCCATGGACTGCAGGACGCCAGGCTCCCTGTCCTTCACTGTCTCCTGGAGTTTGCTCAGATTCATGTCTGAGTCAGTGATGCTGTCTAGCCATCTCCCTGCTGCCCACATTCTCCTTTTGTCTTCAGTCTTTTCCAGCCAGAGGGTCTTTTCCAGTGAGTTGGCTCTTTACATGCTCACTGTTAAAATAATACTAATGAAGGTGATTCCAAAAGGTGATAGGAGATAATTGTTCAGGCTTGAATCTTGACTGTCTAACATTGTATCTGACGTTAGGAAATTATGTCATTATGAAGGTTCCTAAGCAAGGAGGTGACTCTGGTAAAGCGGTTTGTGGGAAACATTATTTTGGTAGCTCTATGTAAGCTGCTAAAATGGAAAGGAGGAAATAGATGAGAGATTTCCAGGGTAGAAATGATGAGACTTAGAAACCAAATAAGTGTGTTATTATGTGAAACGAAATTGTGGCAGTCTTTTTTATACTGTCTTATTCCTGAGAAGTATTATAGGAATTAGGTGTTCTATTTATTTTTGTACCCATGAAAGCAGTTTGATAATTATAACAGGAAATGATGACCCCAAAGCTCTTCATTTAAATAATAAAATACCCAGGAAAGTTTTAGATAATAGTTTTCCAATCCCAGTTGCATCAAGTTCCGTTAGGATGTCTTTAATGTAAGGAACTGCCTCGCACCTTGGTAAGGGACCCATTCTCTCGCCACCTAACACTTTCTGCTTTGTATCATGATTATTTGTAAGCTAGCGTAGCTCCTTTTGCAGACTGAGGTCGTGAAAGAAAGAAGCTGCATCTGATGAGCACAGTGTTTCTTACAGTATTGAACACAGGGCCTTCCATGCCTAGAAGAATAGCAAACATCAGTTGCTGCTGCTAAGTCGCTTTAGTCGTGTCCGAGTCTGTGCGACCCCACAGATGGCAGCCCACCAGGCTCCCCCGTCCCTGGGATTCTCCAGGCAAGAACACTGGAGTGGGTTGCCATTTCCTTCTCCAATGCATGAAAGTGAAAAGTGAAAGGGAAGTCACTCAGTCGTGTCTGACTCCCAGCGACCCCATGGACTACAGCCCACCAGGCTCCTCCGTCCATGGGATTTTCCAGGCAAGAGTACTGTTACTGAGTGCTTACTCTGCATCAAGCACTGTGTGTTTGATGTACATACACTTGATATCCCACCTGTATGTATTTCCTCATTTAATCCTAATGACAGCCCTGAAAGGTACCATGTCTCTAATTTGGTACCATTTTTATTACTTTGGAAATTAATGCTTGCATTAAATGATTTGTTCTAAGTCACAGAGGAGGTAAGTCTAAGTGAAAATATTTGAACCCAAATTTCTCTGACTTCGAAGAACATGCTGTTAAGCTTTTCACTCCAGGAGGCTGGTTCTCAAACTTTAGCATGCAGCACAATCAGTCACTTGGAAGACATAAAAACATGGCCAGACCCCATCGTGCTTTCTGATTCAGTAGGTCTTAGTGTGACCTGAGCCTTGCAGGACAATTGGTCCTATCCAAAATGTCCATTGAGACATTTGGGCCACAATTCATTAAATAATACATTCAGCTTTGTTAAAATTATACTTATATTATTTTTATTTTAAATGAATCACAAGCTGGAATCAAGACTGCCTGGAGAAATATCAACAACCTCAGATATGCAAATGATGTCACGCTAATGGGAGAAAGTGGAGAGAAAATAAAGAGCTTCTTGATGAGGGTGAAAGAGGAGAGTGAAAAGGCTGGCTTAAAACTCAAATTCAAAAAACTAAGATCATGACATCTGGTCCTATCACTTCATGGCAAATAGATGGGGAAACAGTGACAGATTTTTTTTTCCTTGGGATCCAAAATCACTGCAGATGGTGATTGCAGCCATGAAATTAAAAAATGCTTGCTCCCTGGAAGAAAAGCTATGACAAACCTAAACAGCATACTAAAAAGCAGAGACATCACTTTGCCAACAAAGGTCCATCTAGTTAAAGCTATGGTTTTTCCAGTGGTCATGTATGAATGTGAGAGTTGGACCAGAAAGAACGCTGACCGAAGAATTGATGCTTTTAAATTGTGGTACTGGATAAGATTCTTGAGAGTCCCTTGGAGAGCAAGGAGATGCATCCAGTCAATCCTAAAGGAAATCAGTCCTGAATATTCATTGGAAGGACAGATGCTGAAACTGAAACTCCAATACTTTGGCCACCTAATGCAAAGAGCCAACTCATTGAAACAGACCCTGATGCTGGGAAAGACTGAGGGCAAGAGGAGAAAGGGATGACAGAGGATAAGGTGGTTGGTTGGCATCACTGATTCAGTGGACATGAATTTGAGCAAACTCCGGGGGGTGTGAAGGATAGGGAGAGTGAAGGATAGGGAAGCCTGGGGTGCTGCGGTCCATGGGGTCACAGAGTCAGACATCACTTAGCGACTGAACAACAACGTGATGAGTTTTGGATTTCACTTTTATTCTTACTCTTCCTTGATGTGACGTTCAGCAGGGTTACTGTTAAGCTGATGAGCAGTTGCCCTCAAGTATACGTGGACCTGATTATTGACTTTAGCTGTTAACAATTTGAGTTATATGCATTCGGTTTTATTGGTATCATGGTGAAGTTGGTGGCCGTATTTGAGTGTGACCAGCAAAAACTTGGGTGAGAGCTTGTTCACCACTTGCCTGTCCTTTAACACTTCAACAGAGCTTCAAATTGAAGGATGGTGTACTACTGTCAGCTTTTGAAATCTGCAGTGCTAACCTTCCACTGCGTTGTTTGTCCTGTGCTGTTCAGTACAGATGTGTAAAGGGTCAGAGTTTCTGGTGGAAGTCTTGGAGCGTATGATCTTCTGCCTCTGCCAAGCCTTCCATGGACATAACACACCTCAACATAATCCCCTAGGTCATCTAGATTTTCTTTTGCATTGTCCACAATGTACTCAAAAGTTTCATTTATGTCTTTCAAAGGCCCAAATAGTAATGCACAGTTAGTGTTACTTTTCATCGTCACATATTCACAAGTTAGACTCAAAGAAGGTATTTTTTTAAGATTTGAAAAGTGAAAAGAGCATCCTTTTATTCGTGCGTTTAATAGGAGCAGTCAGATTGTATTCATATTTGCAACCTAGAAACCCATCATGCACAATGAATGGTTAATGTCAAGGTTTTGTGTGTACACGTGAGGTACTGTGTCTTCTTGCCTTTTCATTTAGTGCATAAATCAACAGCGTAACGTAACCCAGTACTACACTATGCACACTAGGTAATTGCTCAGTGTCGGTGCCATCTCGAAGGTGCTATTCCTGAATATTGTGGTACTAGAATTTAATTGGAGAAGGCAATGGCAACCCACTCCAGTACTCTTGCCTGGAAAATCCCATGGATGGAGGAGCCTGGTAGGCTACAGTCCATGGGGTCGCTAAGAGTCAGACACAACTGAGCAACTTCACTTTCACTTTTCACTTTCATGTACTGGAGAAGGAAATGGCAACCCACTCCAGTGTTCTTGCCTGGAGAATCCCAGGGACGGGGGAGCCTGGTGGGCTGCCGTCTATGGGGTTGCACAGAGTCAGACACAACTGAAGTGACTTAGCAGCAGCAGCAGCAGCATTTAAATATCAAAATATTATCATGAGGTGTGTAAACAGGATTCTGTCATCATCCCGAGCAATGGAATTGTGCATAAGAACTGATTCTCCACATCTGATCACTTTATACTCCTCTGGAATTTCATTTACAGGCGATAAAGTTTGGTTTGGATGCTGATGTCTGTTTTGAATTCTGTTTATTTACTTGCCTCTTTAATGAGTTTCTTTCTGGTAGCATTCGCAAGACCTGTTTATCATGAATATCAGAAAATTCATCAAAGTACTTGTGATGGTGTTGCATTTGGTTCTTCTCTGTCATTTTCACCAATTCAGGTTTTTCCTTACTTCCCCTTCAGCACAAAACTTGTCCTGAAGTTTTCCTGTCCATCTTGAATGCTTATATTATCCAAATCCTGACCATTTGTCCATAGGGCATTGCCGATTCTCTTCTCTTCACAGCACCAGTACCTTTTTACTCCTATCTCTGTTAAAGGAATGGAAATGGTAACAAAAGCCACTATTATGTAGCCTTGGCTTTTCTTTTTGTGAGTATAATATTTCTGCTATATTCTGCTGAGAGTTTTTAAATAAAGATGTCATATTGCCAAGCAACAGAAGAAGCGATGTTTATTTCTTTTGTAGACTTCTGAGAAGTGATCACTGGTTCAGTGATAGGGGAAGCCTTACTACTGTGTTATGGATTGAACACCGAGTTCAGCCTGGCTGAGTTACTAGGCAGTGGGTAGGCACCAGCCCAGGGTGTGGCGCTCCATACGGATTGGTGGGTAAGTGTGGGAGTCATACCCCCTAAAATCTCTCCAAATAGTGGCAGATGCTTCTTGCTGTCTACAAGATGGTACCTCTATGACACTGATTCAAGGAGAACATTGCCCATTAATCCTGGGCAATAAGATAGTTGTAGGTGGATTAATTAAATCTCTGGTATCCCCCTTCATGATGGCTTTTACCCCTGGCTACTATATAATAGGGGCTTCCCAGGTGGCCCATTGGTAAAGAATCTGCCTGTCAGTCTAGGAGACATGGGTTCAATCCCTGGGTTGAGAAGATCCCCTGGAGGAGGAAATGGCAATCCACTTCCATATTCTTGGCTGGAGAATCCCATGAACAGAGGAGCCTGGCGGGCTGCAGTCCACAGGGTCACAAAGAGTCGGGCACAACTGAGTGACTGAGAATGCACACACTGTGTGGTAGAAGAGCCACATCTATTCTCATTCCTTCCTAACAAGCAAGATACTGTACAGTGTTCGCATCATCATGTTCTATTCCATTTTACATCGTGGCTTGATGGAGCTCATCCTTTCATGCTTCAGCCTGAATGACCCCACCACATTCAGCCAGGTGTTTAGTGACATATTAATGCACCATGCATCGTGAGACCTCACCCTCGACTTGCCCTCTGCGTTTCCCTAACCTGCAGGATTCTTCCTTAGTACACATAGTAATATAAATCCTGCCCTTCTGCAAAATTTGAACCTTGACCCTTCTACCTAATTCTGGTTCTGTTACCAACTAGGCTACTGAGGCAAGAATGGTTATTATTGTCCATACAGCCACAACATTGTTGCTAGACCAATAAAACCAATTGTAGTGTTTTATATATTAATCCTATAAACCAAACGTTTCAACAGACCTGAGCTGTTTGAACCCAAGGACTTTTTCTAAGCGTGAACAGTTTTGAAAGGAACAGATATCAAGGACCACTTGGCATGGACTAAATAAGCTCATGAATATTGTGGGGAGGACCAAATATTAAGGACCTTTTGGTACTAACCAAATGTCTCCATGCACATTTTGGACGGGATCAAATGTCCGCTAATCAAACCCAAGAACTGCATTTCTCACAAGCTGCCGGGTGGCCCTGTTGCTGCTCTAGGAGGCACATTTTGAGAACGACTGCATAATCATAGTCCCTCGTCAATGAATAAATGGATGCATGATGGATCATTTGATTTAAAGCTTCCTAAGTCTGCTCTGTATTTTCTGCATTAGGTACATCACAAATTCAGTTATAATTCTTAAAAAATTAGGGTTAAATTGAGTTTTCTTTTAAATGCCAGCTTTAACTGTCTCATCAGATCAGATCAGTTGCTCAGTCATGTCCGACTCTTTGCGACCCCATGAATCGCAGCACGCCAGGCCTCCCTCTCCATCACGAACTCCTGGAGTTCACCGAGACTCACGTCCATCGAGTCAGTGATGCCATCCAGCCATCACATCCTGTGTCATCCCCTTCTCCTCCTGCCCCCAATCCCTCCCAGCATCAGAGTCTTTTCCAATGAGTCAGCTCTTCGCATGAGGTGGCCAAAGTACTGGAGTTTCAACTTTAGCATCATTCCTTCCAAAGCAGAATGGACTGGTTGGATCTCCTTGCAGTCCAAGGGACTCTCAAGAGTCTTCTCCAACACCACAGTTCAAAAGCATCAATTCTTTGGCGCTCAGCCTTCTTCACAGTCCAACTCTCACATCCATACATGACCACAGGAAAAACCACAGCCTTGACTAGACGGACCTTTGTTGGCAAAGTAATGTCTCTGCTTTTGAATATGCTATCTAGGTTGGTCATAACTTTCCTTCCAAGGAATAAGCGTCTTCTAATTTCATGGCTGCAGTCACCATCTGCAGTGATTTTGGAGTCCCCAAAATAAAGTCTCTCACTGTTTCCATTGTTTCCCCATCTACTGGCCATGAAGTGATGGGACCAGATGTCACGATCTTAGTTTTCCTAAAGTTGAGTTTTAAGCCAACTTTTTCACTCTCCTCTTTTACTTTCATCAAGAGGCTCTTTAGTTCCTCTTCACTTTCTGCCATAAGGGTGGTGTCATCTGCATATCTGAGGTTATTGATATTTCTCCCAGCAATCTTGATTCCAGCTTGTGTTTTATCCAGTCCAGCATTTCTCATGATGTACTCTGCATATAAGTTAAATAAGCAGGGTGAAAATAAACAGCCTTAATGTACTCCTTTCCCTATTTGAATCAGTCTGTTGTTCCATGTCCAGTTCTAGCTGTTGCTTCCTGACCTGCATACAGATTTCTCAAGAGGCAGGTCAGGTGGTCTGGTATTCCCATCTCTTTCAGAATTTTCCAGTTTATTGTGATCCACACAGTCAAAGGCTTTGGCATAGTCTTAGTATTGTTTAAATTTGAATTTGAGCCTTTTCTATCTTTTTTAACCAAAACAGGATAGAACTCTTTCATTTACCCCTTTTTCTTTTCATTTTCTTTCGTATGTTAAAAAATATTTAAAATAATGTTAAAGGTGGTTTATAGATCTTACCCCTCTGCCTCTGAGGTAACTTTTATCATCTTCTTCATCTTCTTTTTTGTTTAACACACAACAGGTATTTAATCCACAGTAGGTCATTAGGTTTTATTCCAAGTATGAATTATTTCTTCCAACCTAAATCTATTCTAAAGGTATTATTTATAAGTAGCCTTGGAAAAGAGAAAGCCATCTTGTGAGTTTTATATTGTGATGTATTCCCCAAGAAGCATGATTAAAGCAAATTTCCTCTTTTTCTGCTCTATTTCACCTCTTAACCAAAAAACCATGATATGAATTCAGCTATTATTTCAAAGTAAAGAGTGGAGTCCTTTCCCTATGGAGCATGTTGCATCTTACTGATAAGAGGTACAGCTGGAGCTAAAAGCAGTGTGTGCCCTTTTTATCTGATCCTCCTGGAGCCTAGAAATGGTACCCAGCCTTAATGAACAGGCAGACCTCAGAGGTATTGCAAGTTCAGTTCCAGACCACAGCAATAAAGCAAATACTGAAGTAAAGTGAGTCACACACATTTTTTTTGGTTTCCCAGTGCATATAAGTTATGTTTACACTATACTATAGTCTATTAAATGTGAAATGGCATGATATCTAAAGACACAATATGCATATCTTAACTTTATTATGTTATGATTTATTAATACTTTATTATTTTATTTATTATGTATTATTTTACTTTGTTATTAGAAATGCTTACTATTATCTGAGCTTTTAGCAAATCATAGTAGAAACAGCAAAGATTGCCGATCACAAATCACCATAACAAATACAACATTGAAAACGTTTGAAATATTGTGATAATTAGCAAAATGTGGCACGGAGACAGAAAGTGAGCAGGTACATAACGGGCCTGTGTTGTGCTAAGCGTAGGACCGTACATGTGACTCCTAACAGCATTGAATGCCGCAGTTTTAAAGAAATATCTGATATCCATTCTCTCTGTTATTTATCTCATCCTGCTTTATCTCTAGTAGCAGAATCTCAGAAATGTTTAATAACTTGCCCAGTGTTATAAAGCTGAGGAGTGTCTGACTCACGCGTAGAACTCAGGCCTTCTAACCCCAGACCAGATACCCTTTCACTTTACCACACTGCCAGGAGTTTCCATAAGTATTGTTAACTGAATACATAGAAGTGCACCAAAACTAACCCCCTCCAGGTAAAGAGTCCGCCTGCCAATGCAGGAGACACAAGAGACGTGGGTTCAGTCCCTGGGTCGGGAAGATCCCCTGGAGTAGAAAGTGGCACCCCGCTCCAGTATTCTTGCCTGGGAGATCCCATGGACAGAGGAGCCTGGTGAGCTAGAGTCCATGGGGTCACAAAGAGTCAGACACGACTGAGTGGCTGAGCTCACACTCACATGACAGACTCCACTTCTCAAACACATCAGTATGTGTGTATCTTCTGTTGGGTTGTATTCTGATATGGCCACAGTGTTCAAGCTGCAGAATAGCACCACAGCTGTCGATGGGGAGAGTAAGGGGTGGCGATGGAGGGCAGAATAGGCTTTAAGGGAACAAACGTATAACGAAAGAGGTTTTCAGAATGATGCTAAACAGTCAAGATACAATCTTCATTTTCTTGGGTAGGACTCTTAGGAGCACAGGGAAATTTAGGTTTAGTCTCTGTTTGATGACTGCTAAACTGATCTCCCCTAATTCCCCATAGGAGACCACGAGCTGAAAAAGCAAATTCAGTCTTGTAAATCAGGCTAAGTTGTAGCTTCCTTTTCTTCACTGTTTCCCCTTTGAAGGCTTTAGGAAAGCTGTGGTTAAAGGGTCCAGTCTATCTTCCTTGTGCCCTGGAAAATTAGGCACATGCCATGGCAAATCCGGTGTAACTGGCATCCACAAACACTGTAGATGCCAGTGTTCTTATTTGGGGGCTATGTCTTAAAGACGTGAGTGGTGATGCAGACAAGGATAAACCGTCCAGGGATATGATCTCTCGTGTAGGGCTTCTTATTTACGGTGCCAACCTCGGAGTGACAGTGAGTTGTCTTTCTAAGAGACCTATGTAACACAAAAGTGAAAAAATTAAAAGTCATGACACAACAAAAACAAAAATTTTAAAGACAAAGCATTTTTAAAAATAGGTCGGGGCTTCCTGGTGGCTCAGATGGTAGAGTCTGCCTACAATGTGGGAGACCCAGGTTCGATCCCTGGGCCAGGAACATCCCGTGGAGAAGGAAATGGCAACCTACTCCAGTATTCTTGCCTGGAGCATCCCATGGACAGAGGAGCCTGGTGGGCTGCAGTCCATGGGGTCACCAAGAGCTGGACATAGACCCAGCGACTAACACTGACTCTTGCAGTGATTAAGACCTTGCCATCCAGTGCAGGGGGGTTGATGTCTGGTTATCAAGCTAGGATCTCACTTGCCTCGTGGCCAAAAATCCAAAATATAAAAAAGAAGCAATATTATAGAAAATTCAATAAAGACTAAAATAAATAAATAAATAAAATTAAAATGGGAAAAATCCTGAATGCTAGTTCTGCTGGTTGTTCTAGAAGAATGGTCTTCTGTCAAGGTAATCCTTTAATTCGTTGTTTACTACTTTATGTTTTACCAACAGTAAAAATTAGGAAGAAATGTAACACCCATACCAGAATTTCAGAGATAATAAGCATTTGCTTAATAATTTCACTTTGAGACAGCCTAGTAGTGGGTCTCTACTCAAGTTTTCAAGAAGGAAAAGACAAGAGTCCCATTCTTCTGCTTTGCCCAAATTTCATGGTAATTCCTTTAAGTATTTATCAGGCAATTAATATATCCCAGATACTGTACAAGGCTCTGAAAATAAAATGTGCATAAGGCCATTGCTGCCCTTGTCTTCATAGAATTCATAGTGTAATAGGGGAAACAGACATTACTCAAACAATCAAAATGTAGAGTCTAAGCTAGGATAGAGGAGCTGAAGAATCTTGCTGAAGTACAACTTAAATATCATACATGATTTTAACTGATAGAAGCACTATAGTAAACTGTTTAGCGTTATCTACTAAAAATAGTCTACTTCTGGGCATACACCCAAGGAATGTGTGTGTAAAAAACATATACAAGAATGTTCACAGCAGTGTTATTCATAATAGCCTCAAAGTGACAACAAACCAAATGTCTATCAACAGTATGATGGATAAATCAATTGTAATGTTATTCAATCACTAGAACACTATAGAGCAATGAATAAGAAATAAACATTCAGTTCAGTTCAGACGCTCAGTCGTGTCCGACTCTTTGCAACCCCATGAATCGCAGCACGCCAGGCCTCCCTATCCATCACCAACGCCCGGAGTTCACCCAAACACATGTCCATCGAGTCGGTTATGCCATCCAGCCATCACATCCTCTGTCGTCCCCTTCTCCTCCTGCCCCCAATCCCTTCCAGCATCAGGGTCTTTTTCAGTGAGTCAAGTCTTCGCATGAGGTGGCCAAAGTACTGGAGTTTCAGCTTTAGCATCATTCCTTCCAATGAACACCCAGGACTGATCTCCTTTAGAATGGACTGATTGGATCTCCTTGCAGTCCAAGGGACTCTCAAGAGTCTTCTCTAACACCACAGTTCAAAAGCATCAATTCTTTGATGCTCAGCTTTCTTCACAGTCCAACTCTCACATCCATACATGACCACTGGAAAAACCATAGCCTTGACTAGATGGACCTTTGTTGGCAAAGTAATGTCTCTGTTTTTCAATATGCTATCTAGGTTGGTCATAACTTTTCTTCCAAAGAGTAAGCATCTTTTAATTTCACGGCTGCAGTCACCATCTGCAGTGATTTTGGAGCCCCCCCAAAAATAAAGTCTGACACTGTTTCCACTGTTTCCCCATCTATCTGCCATGAAGTGATGGGACCAGATGCCATGATCTTCATTTTCTGAATGTTGAGCTTTAAGCCAACTTTTTCACTCTCCTCTTTCACTTTCATCAAGAGGCTCTTTAGTTCCTCTTCACTTTCTGACATAAGGGTGATGTCATCTGCATATCTGAGGTTATTGATATTTCTCCCGGCAATCTTGATTCCATCATGTGCTTCTTCCAGTCCAGTGTTTCTCATGATGTACTCTGCATATAAGTTAAATAAGCAGGGGACAATATGCAGCCTTGACGTACTCCTTTACTAGATTGCAATAATATGGATATATCTCCTGCACGTGGTGTTGAGTAAAAGAAACAGACATCACAGAGTACGTAGTATATGCTTTCCTTAAAATCAGACAGAACCAATCCATGGTGATAGAGGTCAAAATATTCTGTTTTTGAGGAGGTGTTGACCAAGTAATACAAAGAAGCCTACCAGAGGGCTGAAAATGTTCTATGTATTATTCTGGGTGATACTTATGTGGGTATATACATATTTCAAAGTATATAGGGCAATCAGCTTCATATTTTTTCACTCTCAGCTATACCTCAATAAAATAGTGAAAAAAAAAACTGAAAATAAGGAGTTTGGGGAGAGGAAGGAAAAAATAGAAGCACAGAGCATATCTGAAAGAAAGCACAGACTGAAATGAGTTTTAGTGACAATTATTTATAGGCCTTTTAAAAAGAAAAGGACCATTTTAGTAAGGGGTGTACTTTTGTTTTCATATCCAATTCTAATTTCTTCACCACTTCAAGCATATATCTTCCAGCCGAAAATATCAAGAGACCTCTTTTGTATAAAAATATGAAAAGCGTTTTTATATAAAAGTGTTCCTTTCCAAGGAACATATAATAAGCATTTGGGAGCTAATTTGGGTAACTTGGGCTAAGAGAGTTGGAAGGTCACCAGAGCATCATTTAAGATTTCTCAGTTCTGATGATTAAAGAAGTACCAAAGGATTTTCCAGCAGTTTCCCTCTTCTCAGATGCACCCCCCCACACACACTGATTGCCCCACCCCTGTTGCCTGAAGACCTTTCTTTAAAAAATCAGTGGCATTAAAATGAATTGTTGAACATTTCAGCAATTTCCTGATGTTTTTACATACTTGTTGATGATCAAATTTAGACTTAAATTGAAGATAGTAGGTAAAACCACTAGAACATTCAGGTATGACCTAAATCAAATCCCTTATGATTATACAGTGGAAGTGAGAAATAGATTCAAGGGATTAGATCTGATAGACAGAGTGCCTGAAGAACTATGGATGGAGGTTCATGACATTACACAGGAGGCAGGGATTGAGACCATACCCAAGAAAAATAAAGGCAAAAAGGAAAAATGATTGTCCGGGGAGGCTTTACAAATAGCTGTGAAAAGAAGAGAGGCAAAAGGCAAAGGCGAAAAGGGAAGATATACCCATTTGAATACAGAGTTCCAAAGAATAGCAAGGAGAGATAAGAAAGCCTTCTTCAGTAATCAATGCAAAGAAATAGAGGAAAACAACAGAATGGGAAAGACTAGAGATCTCTTCAAGAAAATTAGAGATACTAAGAGAACATTTCATGCAGAGATGGGCTCAATAAAGGACAGAAATGGTATGGACCTAACAGAAGCAAAAGCTATTAAGAAGAGATGGCAAAAAATACACAGAAGAACTGTACAAAAAAGATCTTCACGACCCAGATAACCATGATGGTGTGATCACTGACTTAGAGCCAGACATCCTGGAACGTGAAGTCAAGTGGGCTTTTGGAAGCATCACTATCAACAAAGGTAGTGGACGTGATGAAATTCCAGTTGAGCTATTTCAAATCCTAAAAGATGGTGCTGTGAAAGTGCTACACTCAATATGCCAGCAAATTTGGAAAACTCAGCAGTGGCCACAGGACTGGAAAAGATCTGTTTCATTCCAATCCCAAAGAAAGGCAATGCCAAAGAATGCTCAAACTACCGCACAACTGCACTCATCTCACATGCTACTAAAGTGATGCTCAAAATTCACCAGGCTTCAATAGTTCGTGAACCGTGAACTTCCAGATGTTCAAGCTGGATTTAAAAAAGACAGAGGAACCAGAGATCAAATTGCCAACACCCACTGGATCATCAAAAAAGCAAGAGAATTCCAGAAAAACATCTACTTCTGCTTTATTAACTACACCAAAACCTTGACTGTGTGGATCACAACAAACTGTGGAAAATTCTTCGAGATGGGAACACCAGACCACCTGACCTGCCTCTTGAGAAATCTGTATGCAGGTCAGGAAGCAACAGTTAGAACTAGACATGGAACAACAGACTGATTCAAATAGGGAAAGGAGTACGTCAAAGCTGTATATTGTCACCCTGCTTATTTTACTTAAATGCAGAGTACATCATGAGAAACACTGGGGCTGGATGAAGCACAAGCTGGAATCAAGATTGCCGGGAGAAATATCAATAACCTCACATATGCAGATGTCAGCACCCTTATGGCAGAAAGCAAAGAAGAGTTAAAGAGCCTCTTGATGAAAGTGGAAAAGGAGAGTGAAAAAGTTGGCTTAAAGTTCAACATTCAGAAAACTAAGATCATGGCATCTGGCCCCATTGCTTCATGGCCAATAGATGGGGAAACAGTAGAAACAGTGAGAGACTGTATTTTGGGGGGCTCCAAAATCACTGCAGATGGTGATTGGAGCTGTGAAATTAAAAGATGGTTATTCCTTGGAAGAAAAGTTATGACCAATCTAGACAGCATATTAAAAAGCAGAGACATTACCTTGCCAACAAAGGTTCATCTAGTCAAAGCGATGGTTTTCCCAGTGGTTATTTATGGGTGTGAGAGTTGGACTATAAAGAAAGCTGAGTGCTGAAGAATTGATGCATTTGAACCGTGGTGTTGGAGAAGACTTGAGAGTTACTTGGACTACAAGAAGATCTAACCAGTCCATCCTAAAGGAAATCAGTCCTGAATATTCATTGGAAGGACTGATGCTGAAGCTGAAACTCCAATCCTTTGGCCACCTGATGTGAAGAACTGACTTATTTGAAAAGACCCTGATGCTGGGAAAGATTGAGAGCAGGAGGAAAAGGGGACGACAGAGGATAAGATGGTTGAATGGCATCACCGACTCAATGGACATGAGTTTGAGTAAACTCTGAAAGTTGATGGACAGGGAAGCCTGGTGTGCTTCAGTCCAAGGGATTGCAAAGAGTCAGAGAGGACTGAGCAACTGAACTGAACTGATGATCAAAATAGTAGTGGAAATAGCGAACCGTTGGAGAGCTGACAGTTGTCTATGGGACTAATAGACTTTAACATGCTCCCAACATTGTATCTAGCATCTTGTCATTTTTTTTTTTAGATTTAGTATTGTTATTTGTCTGCTCAAAGTCTTCCTTGCTGCCGACAGGCTTTTCTCTAGAGCAGCAGGTGGGTCTACTCTTTGTTGCAGGGTGTGGGCTTTAATTGTGGTGGCTCCTCTCGTTTGGAGCACGGTCTCTAGAGTGTGGGCTTGATAGTTTTGGCACAGGGGCTTAGTTGTTCCGCAGCATATGAAATCTTCCTGGACCAGGGATTGAACCCTTGTCCCTTGCATTATCAGGCAGATTGTTAACCACTGAACCACCAGGGAAGTCTGCATCTTTGTCATTTAAACAACCTTGTCTTAAAACCATGCCTATGTTAGGACGAGTAGTTTAGGATAGGCTGTGGTACAAAGGAAAGGAAAAGGAAAGTGAAGTCACTCAGTCATGTCCGACTCTTTGCGACCCCATGGACTATAGCCCTACCAGGCTCCTCCGTCCATGGGATTTTCCAGGCAAGAATACTGGAGTGGGTGGCCATTTCCTTCTCCAGGAGATCTTCCCGGCCCAGGAATTGAACCTGGGCCTCCCACGTTGTAGGCAGACGCTTTACTGTCTGAGCCACCAGGGAAGTCCAAGGGATACCCCAAATCTCATAATTCCATGGCTTAAACCAATAGAAGGTTTTTTTGGTTTTGTTTGTTTGTGCTCACAAAATAGTACTGGGCAGGTGTCCAGGTTTTTGGAGTGGATCCTCCTCCAAGTCATTTAGAGACCAGGCTGAGTGGAAACATTTATGAACTGCAAAGATGCACTCAGCCTGGTCTCTAAATGACCCACAGGAGCACAGGTAGAAAGGCTTTAGGCCACACCTGGAAGTGATGCGCATTACCTCTGCTCACATGCTGCTGGAGAGAACTTTGTCCCGCGGCCACACCTGTTGTTGGGGGCACTGGAACCTGTAGATGGGCACATGGATATTGATGGGCCACTGGCAGCCACAGTCACAAGAGCATTTGCCCATCAACTGAAAATCCGAGATGTTCTCAGGCCTGTAACAACAAAAGGAATCACCACCGACCACTAACACAAAATGTTAGTGGATTAGATGTGTGCAAAGAACACAAAACCCAAGTTTTTCCAGAAGAGCTGACACAGAACAAATTGGAATGAGATGATTTCCAGCAGGAAAGAGCAAAGAAGTGCTACAGAAATATGTCAAATCTCAACACAGAAAATGTTTTTAAGATTTATATGAATGGGGAATTGAAGGATCTGGACCCATTTCCTTCTTGGCATGAAACTACTGTGACATGTCTTCTTCTTAAAGACACACACAAACACACACACATGCTCCTGAAGTGAGAGTTAAAGTCGGTCATCAGACTATAAAAGTAGAAGCTGGGACTTCCTGGTGGTCCAGTAGTTAAGAATCTGCCTTGCAGCGCAGGGGACACTGTCCCTGGGATCCTCAGTCAGGAAACTAAGATCCCACACGCTGTGGAGCCAGTTAGCCCTTGTGCTCCACAGCTACTGAGCCTGCGAGCTCTGGAGGCCACAAGTAGAAAGCCAGTGCATTCAAAAAAAGACCTCACATGAGGCAGTGGAGATCTCACGTGTCAAAGCTAAGACCTCAGGTAGCTAAATCAATCAATAAATAACATTCAAAAGAAATTTTTTTAAAGTAGAAGCTACAGGCCCAAAGCACGTGATGGTGTATGTTATATTATTATGCACCAGGTTCCCTGGTGGCTCAGCTGGTATAGAATCCTGCAATGCAGGAGACCCTGGTTCAATTCCTGGGTCATGAAGATCCCCTGGAGAAGGAATAGGCTACCCCCTCTCCAGTATTCTTGGGCTTCCCTGGTGTAAAGCTGGTAAAGAATCTGCCTGCAATGTGGGAGACCTGAGTTCAATCCTTGGATAGGGAAGATCCCCTGGAGGAGGGCATGGCAACCCACTCCAGTATTCTTTCCTGGAGAACACCCGTGGACAGCGGACCCTGGCAGGCTACAGTCCATGGGGTCCCAAAGAGCTGGACACAACTGAGCGACTTTCACTTTCGTGCACCAGGTTAAACACTTTCTTTGACTAGTATTTTTAGCTCTTTCTATTAGTACCAGGGTAACATAACCAAGATATGGTTCCTGCCCCAAGCTCCTTGGAGAATAGGGACAAAGATAGTCAGTTAAAATGATAATGACCAGGTAATGTGATGTGTCCCATGAGAGGACAGTAAGGTGCTGTTGAGGCCCAGAAAGAGGAGCATGTGCCTTAGGGATGGAAGTGTGGTTTCTAGAAGAAGTGGCACAAGCTGGATTGTGAAGGGCCAAGAAAGAAGAAGAAATATGACATCATTGGGAACCACATGCGAAGAGGAAGAGGATGAAACCACCTTATGAGCTGAGAGATCACACTGGGAGAAAAGAATTAGGAGAGAGAGGTAAGCACGTGGGGCAGAGCACGAAGGGTGTGCTTGTGCAGGTTAAGAGCCTGTCTTCACACTCCAAGTTCTGGGAACCAGCAAAAGTGTTGTTATGAGTCGGTCTTTTCCCGGTTGCTCTGAATACCCAGGTCCACCACACTTTGGAACTCAAAGGCAGCCAAATACATCCACAAAGGGAAAGGCTCAATCTTTTTCCCTTCTTTGCTTTATCCAGGACCTGCAGCAGAATGAATGAACACCACTCCTCAAGCAAGGTAGTTCTCAGCAAATCAAGTCACCTGTTAATTTAGGAGTTTATTTGTGTTTGTGCATCATGATTACTTACAGAACCATCAATAAGCAAAATGAAAATATACCATAATGTGATGTACAAGCAGGTGTAGCTTGGGCAGCCAGGAGACAACTGGCACACTTGCCAGCCTTTCATGTGAAATGTAGACATGAATAAATGATCCCAAAAAAGTAGTAAAAAGAAAAGGAATAATGATATATGTTTAAGATCGCAATAAAGTACAAGAATATCAGTGGGATAAAGAGACAGAACTATAGCCCTTTACTCTCTCCTGAAACATGTGCTTCTCAGATTAGAAATTGATAAAGTGGGCACCCTGGGTTTGGTCTTGTGACCTGAGTTAATACTTCCACTAATGACCTAAAAGAGGAAGTGAACCCAGTCGGTTAAATTTTCTGATGACAGAATTGCTTTCTTAAGTTAAAAAACAGAAAGAAAAAAAAAAAAAACTCAGCAGTTGAGCAAACATTAAAACACTCGGGGCCATGTGGTAACTAACTAAATTAATCTGAACTCTATCGGCGTATTGCAAACTACATAATTGTGACTCATTTTAACCATCTTTATTTCAACTTGCCAAGGCCTTGAGAATAGAAAACCTCTTACTTTTTGATTCCTGTGTGAATGAACATGTTGCATGGTGAACAACAGTTTGTATTTTCAAACAAGAAGCCAGAGTCACAGACATTGAATATGTTAAATTATTTTGACGCAATGAGTCGACACAGTGACAAGTGAAGAGAGTAGTGGGCCAAGTGCTGACATCCACATTTTGGGTGATATGCAGTTAATCTTACTGGTTTGAGATTTGCTACAGTTAGGACAGCAAAGTGTTTCGGTGACATGAGCGTGGACTTTCACATCCTGCCCCTCCCCTGCCAGTCAAGTGAGCTGGGGCGAGTTACCTAATGTTTCTGAAAACCAGCTTCCTTCTCTGTGAAACAGAAACAAAATTATGGTGTAGGAGTATTGTGAGCAGCAAATGAGAATATGTGCCTGTGTATCATCTCTAATCAGTTAATGGTGGAGAATAGGGGTTGAGGAAGAGGGACGGTGTCTGGGGAAGTCTAACGGTAATTCAGCAGACAGAGCACGTGGTGCGTATCCCGTAGCCTGATGGTTCACTCCTTCTGGTATGCTCTGTCCTTATTCATTCAGTGTTTTTTATACCTGCTACCTGGAGGCATGCAGCCTTAGCCTTAAAAAACTGGACAGTATACTTTCACCCTCACATAGCTTCTAGTTCAGAGGATAGCTGGTCTTACCTGGGGGCAGGTAGCACTTAACATAGCTTTGTGTGCTAAGCCAGTTTGCAAGGTGCCTTGACTATACAAAGGAAGCGGCTGCTAACTCTCCTGAGAAGCAACAGGAAAAGGGTCTCATGGGAGAAAACCTTTGCGTGGAAGCTCTACAGTGTGAGTATAAGTTGCTGTGTGCACAGCAAGGGGAAGGGGACTTTCCAGGCAGAAGAACTCAGCAGAAGCATGGATATGGGTTTGACCTGGTGTAGCTGGAGCGTATAGTGCCTGGCAGGTGATATGGGAGAGGAAGCGGATGGGCTGAAGGCTGGCAGGCAGGGTATGAGTGTGGCATGTGTGCATGCTAAATCCTTCATTCGTGTCCAACTCTTTGTGACCGCATAGACTGTAGCCCGTCAGGCTCCTCTGTCCATGGGATTCTCCAGGTAAGAATACTGGAGTGGGTTGCCATATCCTCCTCCAGGGGACCTTCCCAGCCCAGGGATCTAACCTGTGCCTCTTATGGCTCCTGCATTGGTAGGCGGGTTCTTTACCACTGGTGCCACCTGGGAAGCCTGTATGGGTGTGGACTTTGTACTTTATACAAGAGGAGACAACATCTAACCCGGACCAGCCCCTGGCCTTTCTACTTACTGGCTACTTGGTTATAGGCAAATTACTTTGTACCTCAGTTTTTTTCTTCTGTGCAAATGAGGATAATTTTGCATACTTTGAAGAACTGCAGTATGAAGCATTTGTAAAACAGTGCTATCCAGAGTGTTCATTCCTTTTTCTTTTCCTCACCCAACTTGGAACACATGAGCACACGAAATAAACAAAGGAGAGTTAAAACTCTCTTCCCTGGAAACTTGGAAGAGTAGACTATGATATGGGTGCCTGCTTGTCCTGCATCATCATTAAGATAACTGATGAAGGCGTTCGTACAGTACAGAATCTTATACATCCCTAATACAGCCTTTTATCCATTCCTAGAAGATCACTTTGAGACATTGGTGCGCTCCATTCTGCTAGGTGACTTTTATACTCATGATCAGAACATTTATAAACTTGAACTTCTGAAGAGCAGGAAAGGGTAGGAAAGAGTAGGAAAGAAATTGGCTTTTTTTCCATTAGTGTCTGAAATTGGGTATCTAAAAATGAGTGTCTAAACAATGGTGTTCGTGTAAATGGGTTGAGAGCATGTCAGCCACAGTTATGCCTGTCCTGATTATACAGATGGATCCAAAATTGTTGTCTTGAATAAAGTTTTATTAATTCATGTAAAGGGAATGCTAACCAAAAAATTCAATTTTATCTGTGATTTCAGCAGTAATGAAAAGCTTTAAAATTATCACTACTTATTTATTATTGCTGAACTGTTAAAGTTCAAAACGCATGCTTAGGAAATGATGTAAGATGACAACTGCATCTTTCTTGTTTTGGACAAAATACTGCTTATATTAACCATCAAGCTGCAGCGTCAAAGACACACAGGTCTTCCTCAACTTACATTGGGGTTATGTCTCAATAAAATCATCATAGGTTAAAAATGCATTTTGAAAAAAAAGAAAATGCATTTGATACACCCAGGATAAACGCCAGGCTCCTCTGTCCATGTAATTCTCCAGGCAGCATTACTGGAGTGGGTTGCCATTTCCTCCTCCAGGGGATCTTCCTGACCCAGGGATCAAACCCGCGTCTCTTGCATCAGAAGGCAACTCTTTACCACTAGTGCTGCGTGGAAGCCCCGGGATAGAAACTGAAATACTGAGCACACCCACAAGACCCTGAGCTGTGCCCCAGCCGCCTCTCTTGACTCGTCTCATACCACCTCTCTGTCTGCTCTCAGCGATCCAGCCACACTGGTTTTCTGGGACCTGTCTTACTGCCCTCCACCCCAGTCCTTTGCACATGCTCTCCCCTCTGCTGGAGCTCTCTCTCCTTGCATGGCTTCTCATGCTCAGTCCTTCAGGAGAGAGCTTGAGTCCCACCTCCCAGGAGAACAGCCTCTCAATCGGATCTCTGGGTAAATCATTCTTACGGAACTGTGTGACTTTCCTTCGAGTCACTTCACTCTGTTATTTCCTCACTGATATGAAAATGCCCCTTGAACTAGCATCATGAGGCCTCCATTTTGCTCACTGCTATCAGCGCATGGAAGATACTCAGTAAATGTTTGATAAATGATTGAATAGAGAGAGAGGCAAAGCCATCTTCTAGAAGATAATGTCAAAGTAAGAGTAAGATGGGGAGTTAGCTTTATTTTACTTTTAAAGGAAAGAAAACACTAGGACAAAATGCGAAGCTACCCTCAAATGATGTGGTTGTGGAGTAATATGAAGACCTTTCCCACTGAATGGAGAAGCCAGACTGCACTGAGTATGAATAGCTTTGGCTTCATCATAAGCAGTTCAAGTTGGGGCTAAGAGGTAGAATTTCAGGTTAGGAAATGTAAGTACAGATAAAATGCCCTGTCGTTTTGGCATGAAAGACATTACTCCTTTTTCTGGTGAATTGTATTTTTTCAGCCTTGGGAGGGCAGGACCCATGCTAAAGAGGATCTAATATATGTGATCATTCCCTAGAGTTTGGAGAGTAAGAGGACAGAGTGGGGGGCAACAGGAATAAAATTAAGAAATCAGAAAAGATACATTGATTTGAAGATTTTTTTAAAGAACCTTGAAAACCACAGGAGCTCCTCAAGATGTTTATGTAATTGAAAATAATTTATTTGGGATTGAAAGGAATAATAAAACATTGTCACTTAAGTCCTAGTGGAGACACATGATATTAGACTCTCAATGTGGCCTGTGCTCACCTGTGTTCTTGGTGTTTTGTCCTCGGGCAGCAAACTAGGGATGTGTTTTAGAGAACAGACATGGAACACAAAATATTAAATGAACTTTGCCGTATTCACGATGCCCAGCAGTGTCACATCCTTCTTGTTTGGCAGGGAAGGAGCTCAACATTTGGAAACTCAGCAGTGCATTAAGTATTTTAATAATCATTGTTGACACACAAAGCAAATGGCCTTTCAGAACTCACTGGGTAAAGTGTTGAAGTCGTCTTCTAGGTTTCTAAAATTACTTTACAGAATTCAGACAATTAAATTAGGGCACATTTCAGTGTTTAATTCATGAGCCTTGTGTTATAAGCAAAAGAAATAAGTTTTCTTCCAGGATAAAAGAATATCTATGTGTAACTTATTATGTTAATGTAAAGGAAAAAAGCAAAATTCACATCCCACAATAAAGTTATTTGCATTTAATTAGAAAAATCTAGAACCTCTGCCTTAACAGGCCAGCCTTGTGTCTACCTGGTAGTTACTCCTAGTCATGACTTAAGACCCAGATATCAGATATATTCAGATATCCCCCCTAATAATGTGGTCTTCATTATCCCCCAACTCACAGTTTATATCAGTGGCTCAGCAGTAAAGAACCTGCCTGCAATGCAGGAGACACAGCAGGAGCCGTGGGTTCGATTCCTGGGTAGAGAAGATTCCCCTGGGGAAGGAAGTGGCAAGCCACTCTAGTCTTCTTGCCCAGAGAATCTCATGGAGAGCCCATGGGGTCTCAAGTTGGATACAACTTAGCAACTAAACGATGACAACGTGGTCATAGTGATGCTATGAAACAAACAACTGTAACACTCAGTGGCTTAACACAGTGAGCATTTCTTACTGCTCATTGGTCTGTGAGTTAGCAAGGTGCTTCTGGTCTCTGCTGGGCTCACGCATGAGTCTTTGGTCAACTATGGGGAGGGGAGAGGCTTGGCTGATCATAGCTGGCCTCGCTCAGATATCTGGAGATCAGCTGGCCAACAGCTGATCTCTTACGACCGCTGGGTTTACCTCCTCATGTCTCGCATTCACAAGCCTCAGCATCACTTCAGTTGGCCAGCCCAGGCACATTCTCAGGTTGGCCGGGGCATGTTCTCACGGCAGTCTCAGAGAAGGGAGAGAGAAAGTGGAAACATGCTAGCATTTTTTTTTCCCCAAGCTTCCAGTTTCATCCCATCTCGCCCATTGGCCAAAGGAGGTCACACACCATGCCCAGTGTCAGAGTGGGCGGAGACTCCAGGGTCTCAGGGCTAAGGGTGTGGATAACAGGGAGGCCTGTAGTTGGGGAGACCATCGGTGTACCCCAACCCCTGCCACCCTCAGCATTAATCAGCTCCTTGTCCGTGCTGCCTCTGTCTTCACTCAGTTCTGCTGTACTTCTCCCATTGCATTAAATACAGTTGCTGACTTGTCCATCATCTCTAAAAGACTGGAGGAGCCTGTGCCTCTGTGCACTCATCCTTAAGTATTTTTTAACCACCTGCCATATGTCTTATTCCTTTACAGACCTCCCAGTGCCTAACACTGGTCCTGACGTAGAAGAAGCTCTCTCACACTAAGTATGTGTTTAATGAATGCATGCATGAACGCTCACACCTGGAGTTATTTCCTCCCCCTTCAGAAGGAAAGGGTAGGACAGATGCCTCTCAGGATCCCTGCTGAAGGGTTCTTCCCGGGTCTAGCCTCGAGTGAACCAGAGGGCACCTGCAGTGGAACTCTCTGCTGCTTAAACATCTTTGCCTCCACACTCTCCCACTTCTCCCTTCAGGAACTAGGGTTTTCTTTTTTGTATCATCCTTACTCTTCTCCAAGGAAGGCAGAAAATCGCTGATATTTAACACATCATCCTAACTTTTTACAGCTTGCACGCTCCCGTAGTTTTCCCTGGAGTCTGTCCATTCCATAGCGAGGAATGATTGCGTTCTGGGTTTAAGCTCACGGTGTGGCTTGAGGGGAGCTTGATGGCTTCTATTTGCTGGGTTTCCAAACTCTATTGACTAGGAATACAGAGGAATTCTTAGGAAATGCTTTACACAGCTATCGAAACAAGACCCTATTCATATAGGGCATTAATTCTGTCAATATGATATTAAATGGATTGCCTGATTATTTTCCAGTTCCATAGACATCTACAGGAAAACATGTGTTTCTGGGTAGAATCATAATTTTGAGCTTTTTTGCAAGAAGTTGTGGAAGTTGTTTGTGGGGCAGGGGACAGATGGTGCAGCTTTGGAGTCAGGCAGGCTAATCTAGAATGCCAGCTCTGTGGGTCAGTTAAGTCTTCTGACAAAGCCTCTTCTTCTCAGCAGTCAGACAGGGCAATACAGAGGCTAACAGAATAAGGCTGGTATGTGATGAGTGAATTGTATTAATTGTATCAATTGTTCCGTTGGTTCAATGAATACCAATTGTATTCATTGTGAATTATATCTATTGCTAAATTGTTTTCAATCTTATGTTATTATGAATGATAGCTACTGTATCAGTGGCTACTATTATTATATAATGCCCTATAATTTTGAAACCTGCAAATATAGATTATTAGTGGGAAAAGTTATTATAATCTAAATCACATGACCTTCATGTTTATTTTTATATAAAAATTATTACTTTTAAGACTGTTCTCAAGGTTCTACTTTAAAATGGCACTCAGGCACTTTACCGTTTGAAATGGTCTGGAAATTTGCTTCATTCAGTCACCAGATATCTGTTCAACATCTGCTTTGTGCGAGGTTGCTAGGTGCTAATCATCTAATGGTGATTAAGGCAGACATCACCCTCAAGTCCCCACCCCACCCCCTACCCGAGTATCCTGTGATGAAAGAGCTGCCATTCACGAGTCAGCATTATTCCCAACTCCCAGTTACCTATCTGGTCACTACAACTGCATGAATTATCTGAGATAAATTAGTATGTGACTAACTTCCCTGTTAAAGTTGGATGTGTTGATGCTTCAGGTTAGCTAAAGAGGAAATTTTGACTCTACTGTTTGTACTGTAACTGTATTAAATTTTTAAAACTTTCTATTTTATTATCAAATAATATGTAGAATAAACATTTCTGAAATCTCCCTTATCCCCCCCCCTCCATCCCTGAATTACTACTGATACATGGCATAGGGATGGATGGAAGATTACTTGGGTACATACACAATTACAGAACATTGAAGGTTTATCTGTGGGGATAGTTTTTTGGACTGCATCACAATTTCCTATGTGGTATCCTAGATTGGATCTCGAGACAGGAAAAAAAAAAGATAGTGAAAAAGTTGGTGAAATCTGAATAACATCTGTTGTTTAGTTAATAAGATTGTATCAGTGTTAATTTCATATTTTTTTAATAAATGTACCACGTTATGTAAGATGTTTATTTTAGAGGAAGGTAATGAAGAGTATATGGGGACGTCAGCTTCAAAGAACCACAGGAAAACAATGGGGAAAACATTGTCCTCTCACCACCCTGTGAGTTTCCAGACTTCTCCCCACCATGGTCGGTTTGTGAATGCCTTGAGAGGAGAGAAATTCTAACATTCGACTGAGAAAAATATTCTCAGGATAGTACATCTGCTGTAAAATCATGATATACAATACTGTCATTTGGGTCCTTTGGAAGTAAAGGGTAGATATTATAGGGTTTTCTCACTTGCCTGGAATTTTCAAAAGTGTTTTGAAAATTTGAAAGAGATAATCCTGCTATTGGTATTTTTTTCATGGACAAATCTTTATCACTTAAAAATTTGAATTTGAGTGGGTCAGAAATTCTCTTTCTACTTTCATAGGTGCAAACACAAGTTCGCCTTGCCAAAAAAAGCTTTGACAAATTGAAGATGGATGTGTGTCAAAAAGTGGATCTTCTTGGAGCGAGCAGATGCAATCTCTTGTCTCATATGCTAGCAACATACCAGGTAACAAAGTGAAAAATGTTTGTCGCAATGAAACAAGAATGTGACAAGCTTTAGATAGCGGAAAAATGGGGTTTGAACCCAAAGTATGATTTGGGCATGAGGAAGTTCTGATTGCCTTTGTCATAATCTTCCTCCCGCATCTCTCCTTCTTAGCATCCTGTGCTGTGTCTAAAGTTGCCTCAGTCATGTCCGACTCTGCAACCCTATGGCCTGTAGCCTGCCAGCCTTCTGTATCCATGGGATTCATCCTACAGTTAATCAGACTGAATATTAGCTGTTCCCTGAGCATACACTGTAATTCCCCACTTCCCTGCATTTATTCAGGTGGTTCCTTCTGCCTGAGTGCCCTCCCTTTCCACTTGCACCTCCCCAAACTCCACTCGTTTGGTGTGCCAACAACGTGTTCCTCCTTCAGTAAGCTGCCTCTGAACTCTCTCAGTGTTGTTGCCTGTGATTCTCACGCCACGGTCACTCCCTCTTGGGTTGTCGTAATCTAATGAACTTGCTTTTGTCTCCTTATTGCCTCTGCGTTCCCTCAGGATGGCACTTGCATCTATCAGCTGTACTGTGGAGCGACAACTGAGTGTGGGAGGAAGACTCTGGGGGTTGTAGGTTATATACAATGGAGAAGACCAGATTTCCTGTCCTCAGGGAATTTGGAGTTTAGAAAGGAAGTCAGAGACAGTAACATCTGACTATATTTTCTCTGCCTCAAAGACAGAACAGGGTGTGCTAAGTGAAATGAGATCCACCAAAAATCCAGTGGAGGCTTGAAGAGGGAAACATGGAATCAGGTGAGGGATCACAAAAGTCCATTGTCATTGACCAGCCCTGGGTTTTGGAGGATGGATCGGGTGAGATGAGTACAAAGAGAATGGAGAGGAGAGCCTCCTAAGGGGTGGAGCAGTGTGAGCTATAAGGGGACAGGGAGCCATGACGTTTGGCTGAAATACAGGGTGTGAGTAGAGGTGTGATAGGAGACGAGGCTGCAGAGGTGAGTCAAAATCGTATTTGAGAAGACCTTGAAAGCCACAGATGGACACACTTCTTCTAGGGCCCATGACTAGATCTGAGGCATTTCAAATGCTAATGGCTTTACTGTCTTTCTTTACAGACCACTCTGCTTCATTTTTGGGAGAAAACTTCTCACACTATGGCAGCCATCCATGAGAGCTTCAGGGGTTATCAGCCATATGAATTTACCACGTTAAAGGTACGAAAGCTAGAAAGTCCATTAGAAAATCTTATAAAAACTCAAGTCTTGTTTCTATCACCAGCAATGTACATTGAAGCAAGCGTCATTATTATGACAGACTCTTAATGTCAAAGAGATAATTATGCCCCCGCCCTTCACCAGTAGAATCTTTTTTATCCCATCAGTATTCAGTACAACAAAAGCCACAAGCATCCAAAACCACAGGTTGAACCTTGGTACTTGTGACTGGGAGATGAATTGTGGTGATCCTGAGCCTAGTGATTGGCCCAGCTCCCTTTAAAGTACTTGTTTGCTGTTGCTGAAGAAAAGATGATGCAAGCCTAGTACACTGTGTTACCTTTTACTCATTAAAATATATTCACATAGGAAAGTATTTTCTTTTTTCTCCTCTAACAAATATTTTATTCTGTGAGTACCAGCCCATATAGAATATAACTTTTTCCTAACGCTGCAATCATATTTCCTAACTGAAGCAGCAATATTAAACTCAGTGATTTCTCAACCCAAAAGGAATGCTTTCAAAATGTCAGGTTCTCAGCATCACAACTGAAGGTGGAGTCATTTTGCTCTCTGATGGTTGCTGCGGGTGAAAATATATTGAGTTAAGGAAGTGATTTAGATTCTAGAAGAACTTTCAGAATGGTGACAGAACGCTGGGTGCTTCGTTGCCAGGTCAGATTAATATCTTTGAAAGGAAGAGATCAGGAAAGAACTCATTAAACTTCATCTTGAAAATACCTTCCTTTTAATTTTTCAGGCAGTTTGTAAGTAGGTCTCATCACTTTGCTTAACAAAACATTAGGAAGTTTTTACTTTTTTTCTTTTTATTTGTTGCCTTAAAACACCTCTTTGATTTTGAGATGTTCATAATGTCACCATATCTACAAAAGTACTAAGACAGTAGTAACCCTGTGTATCCCTGGCCTCCTGTGTTGAGGAAAATTCAGCTCCTTAAATTTTTCTGTGATATTTTTCCTGCAAAGAGGACTGTGTTGATTATGCTAGAGGATTTCTGGGCAGAGAATTTAGTGAAAGTCTGGTGGCCATGCTTTAGGATATAATTCAAAATATTTGGGGCAGATGATTACCCGTTGCCTTTTACATCCCCCAGGCCTTCCTTAAATTAGGGTTTAAGTAACAGTTTAATTATAATATAAATTCAGTAGGAGTAATACATATGTTAAGGTGTAATAAGATTATAGGAATGTTAAGTGTCCAGAAGTCAACCAAATAAAGTGTGCTTTTATTACCTCTTTAGAAGGCTATTCATCTAAGCTTTCAATGATGACATGTTATATTAGAATCTGAAGCTAGTAGCTAATTATTTTCTTTATATGGACTCAAACCCATATAATAGAACCCTGTTATTACCCAGCCCATTACTGCCTAGATGGAGGCATGTTGCATATCATATTGTATGCCGCAGACTGTGAGAATGAAGACCAAGAACACCTATGTGTCACACTCAAATATGGACTACAACCTGATTTACCAACCCTCTTGCACTAATAATGTTTTAAAAATACAAGTCTTTTATATAAAGATTTTGACTTGATCAAGTCATCTTTCAATACATATGTTGATATATCTACATATATTGTATATACACACACGTGTGTGTGTGTGTGTGTGTATACACACACATATGAATGGCACTGTATATCGATAATGAATATTTTGAAATTTAAATATTTTCATGATTTACTTGTTCCCTGGATTTACCTAAGCAAATAGCCCCTGAAGTGCCTTTTGAGACACTGGCTGGAAAGAAAACAATGTCTTTGGAGAGGTGTGCCAAGCTCTGTTAATGAAAAGCAACTCATTTGCTTTCTTTGCTGCAGGGCGTATTCCGAGTGTGTTGGTAATTGTGCCATTGCAGCTGTATTTCCTGACTGTTAGTTTTATGCTTGATGAAGGATGATAATGAATGTGTTAAACAGTCGGTGCATCCTGTTTAGAGCAGAGAGTCTTCTGTTACAGAATTACAGGGATGAAACTCACATGCCAGGAGTTCAGGTTTTATTTCTTATAAGCCTTTCTCTAGAAAATAGGTGTAATTCTTTCTTACATAATATTTTTATATTTATATTTTCTTTATAAAAGTGAACAGAGTCTCTATCTCACACAACTTGAAAATTTTCCAAGTGACTATTTTGATATTTTAGGAATATTTTGTAGTACTGTTTTATGGAATAACAGCTACGACATTTTTACTCAGGCCTGGTGTGATTATCTTGATTCTATGCTTATTGACATATTCCTTTGTCATTCTAATTTTATGATAAATAAATTTTTGTAGCATTTTAACCTTAAGGAAAATTTAGTCTTAAAATTTTATTTTTTAAAAACCCTGTTAATCTAATAATGGTAACAACTCAAACTGAGAGTTGAGAAATTGTCTTTTGAGTGGTTTCCAATAAAAGAAGCAATTCCCTAATCTCATATTTTCAAACAATAAATCTTTATTGGTTCATTACAATGTTACTAAACATACATGTTTTGCATGAGTAATCGTCACTGATGTGTTCGTTTTATACTGATTCCAAATCACCTGGGAAGGTTTTTTACATGGTAAAAGTTATTAAGTCATGGGGAGAGGAATGGAATGTGACTAGCCCTATCTTGAAAGCTTTTTTAGAGAAAGTAATTTAGACCAAGAGTTTAAAGCTTTTGGGGGCAAAAAGTACAAGAAATGCTGTCTGTAGGAAAGCAGTACCCGTCTTCAATTACCAGCCTTCAGATGTGGTCAAGTTTGCTTCATCCTTTCAGGATGTCACTTACTTACACATCTCCCTACAGATCCAGAACAGGCGTCAGGGAGAAAAAAAAAATTAAAACATAAAAAGAAAAAAAAAAAGCCCTTAGGAGTCAAGTGGCTTTTCTTTGGAAAATCTGAAATCCTGGCCTTGTCTCTGCTCTCTGGCATGCTGACACATGGACTGAGTCAATTGTCTTTACAGAGAGTAATCAGTGGGGCCTTTGGAGACATGGACAGGCTCCCTGGGAGATACTGGTTAAAGGGAAGGCATGTCCTTCTGTATTTGTATTTGGGAAGGGCTGAGGACCTATATTGAATGGAAATAGTAGCAGAGTGTATTCCTGTGGTGTACCCCATTCCAGGGTTTGGGGGAGGAGACAGTCTTAGACTCTGATAATGGGATAAAGCAAAGTATGTGGGAGCACAGCCTGGGTCCAGCTCTGCCCTGCCCGGCCGTGTGGTGGTGGTGGTGGTGGTTTTCACGGGAGTGGCAGCCTCCATGGTAGCACCAGGAGCCCATGGTGGGGATGGTAGGGATGTACTTATTAAACATTCTTTAATAGGTCCAGAAGGGGCTTCCCAGGTGGTGCTAGGGGTAAAGAACCCAGCTGCCAATGTAGGAGACGTAAGAGACACCAGTTCCATCCCTGGGTTGGGAAGTTCCCCGGGAGAAGGAAATGGCAACCTACTCCAGGATTCTTGCCTGAAGAATCCAACAGACAGAGGAGCCTGGCAGCTACAGTTCATGGCATTGCAAAGACTCTGACACAACTGCAGTGACTTAGCATGAGTGCACGAATAGGTCCAGGAAACAGCCATTGGCAGTATCAGTACAGAAGGGTCTGTTGCGGTTGTCAGGTTCTATAGCCCAGTTTCAGGTACTTTCTTTATTGTGTTGTTATCGTCATTTAGTCACTCGGTCCTTTTTGACTCTGTGCGACCTACCAGGCTCCTCTGTCCATGGGATTTTCCAGGCAAGAATACTGGAGTGGAAATTGCCATGCCCTTCACCAGGGGATATTCCCAACCCAGGGATCGAACCCATGTCTCCTGCATTGGAGGACTGAGTCTTTACCACTGAGGCCCTAGGTAAGCCCTCAGCTACTTCCTTGCTCCCTGTGCATTATTAGTTTTGCACAGGCAAGGCTGTGAATAGCAGTGGGATAGTAGGCCTCACAGACCTTGCCCAGGGAAACCAACCTCCTCCCTCCCTGCTCCCCAGGACACCCCTGCAGCCCTTCTGCCCTGCAGGCTCTGGTCTTGGCTCAGGTCATCCCCACCAGGAGAGGGCAGGCCAGCCCGCACCCTGGAAAAGTAGGAGGACTTCCCACCCCCGAAACAGGGCTAATACTAAAAAATGCACTTTACCTTTGCAGCCGGCCTTGTTCTGTGCCAAGAGTTTAAGGAAACCTGAATTTGAAAACCTAACTGTGCATGTTCAAAAATAACCATTGAAACAGATGTGCCAGTGTTCCCTCCTTTCTCTCCTGGGGTCAAGGACTTAGCGTGATTATATGGATCATCATTCTGGAGCATGAAATGCTTTCAGCTCTCACAATTCAAAAAACATCTTTTTCTAAATTTTGTTTTTCTCCAATCTGTATGCCTAACAGCCTTCTTCCACCCACCTCCACATTTCTCAGTTAATCACTTGAGCATTTACTGACAAGCCACATGGCTCTGTAGTTACTTGCTTTGAAAATAAAGCCATAATAGTTTTTATGAAAATTGGGTAAATATCTTTGCGATGCAATTTTAGTTGCCAGCCTCAACATGGCAATTACTCGTGGCAAACATCCAGAATATCCTTTTAGACTTTCAAGTATTCTCTCAGTGTCATTATTTTACACAGCATTTAGCAGAATAATGTTTTCCCCCAAGCTGCTCCAGACCAGATCATTGCAAACAGCAAATTGGGATGCAGCTGGGTCACCTGGAGAGGAGCAGCAGAGAGACTGACCACAGCTACCACTGAAATCGGAGCTGGACAAGCCCAGGCGTGGCTGCTCATCCATTCATCCTTCCCATCCTGTGACTGACATTGGTCCTTCCAGGCAGCTGGTAGCCCAGGCCCTGTTCACAACAGCAGGATGTTTCTCCAGCCCCCATCTCTTCTCATTTTCCAGCTTTTCCTTGAGGGAAAAGGAAAGAATATCGTCATTGTGTGCATAGTTACTTTATGCCAGGCACTCTACTAAGGGTGAAGGGCAGTAGTGTCTACGGGAATTTGTCATGGTACGTGTGACTCTAATGTACCAAGGTTGGATCTCATAATGAATAATACTGTTAGGTTCAGCATTGACATATAGAAAGTGCGTATATTTTAGTTAATCCTCAAAATAGCCTTGGGGAAGTGGGCATACTTGTTCTTGTTCCCATGTTTCAAATGAGGAAACCGAAGCTCAGAAAGGTCTAGTAATGTGCCCAAGGCCACATGGTCAGTACATGGTAGATCCTGGGAACAGAGATGCTTATGTTTCTTGTACTCTGTCACATGGTACTTCTTCCAGTTGCCCTTCTGGCCACGAGGCAGGAGGGCAGAGAAAGCAGAATTGCCACTTATAAAAATTACCTCTGTGGGGCTTCCCTGTTGGTGTAGTGGTAAAAGAGTCCGCCTTCCAGTGCTGGGGACACAAGTTCGATCCCTGAACCGGGATGATCCCATATGCTGCAGGGCAGCTGAGCCCGTTCGCCACAGCTACTGAAGCCCGTGTGCCCTCGAGCCCCTGCTCTGCAACAGGAGAAGCCACTGCAGTGAGAAGCCCGCACACCACAACTGGCGAGCAGCCCCCATTGCCCACAACTAGAGAAAAGCCCGGGCAGCAGTGAAGACCCAGCACAGACAAATACATACACACAGAGACATTTTAAAGCTTTAAAAGTACAGTACAACATCTTAAAAGTACAGTTCTAAACCTTCAATTAAAAATAGCACTTTGAAGTATTCTTTTGAAAATGAAAAGCATCTTTTATATGTCAGTCTTCGGGTGCCTGGAACCCATGGCCCTTCCTTTACAATTTGGAATGAAGTCCTCTCCATCTCATGAGCACTTTAGATGAAAAGGGAGTTCAGTAAATATTCTTGGCTTGGCCATCCTGTATAATTTCTTAACTAGTTGTAGAATTGTAAAGACCTAGATTCAAATATTGTCTCTACTTGCGAATGGTTGACTGGCCTTAAGCAAGTTATTTCACTTTCCCTGGGTCTCTGTGTCCATTTCAGGAAATCAGAATGACAGTGTTTATCTGCATTTTGGGAGATGTGTGAGACATAGAATTCACTTAACACGTGGAGTACAGAATGAAGCAGGGCAAAGGCTAAAGGAGTTTTGCCAAGAGAACGCACTGGTAAAAACCCTCTTCCAACCACACAAGAGAAGACTACACATGGACATCACCAGATGGTCAACACCGAAATCAGATCGAGTATATTCTTTGCAGCCGAAGATGGAGAAGCTCTATATAGTCAGCAAAAACAAGACTGGGAGCTGACTGTGGCTCATATCATGAACTCCTTATTGCCAAATTCAGACTTAAATTGAAGAAAGTAGGGAAAACCACTAGACCATTCAGGTATGACCTAAATCAAATCCCTTACAATTATACAGTGGAAGTCACAGATTGAAGGGATTAGATCCGATAGAGTGCCTGAAGAACTATGGACAGAGGTTCATGACATTGTACAGGATGCAGGGATTGAGACCATCCCCAAGAAAAAGAAATGCAAAAAGGCAAAATGGTTGTCTGAGGAGGCCTTACAAATAGCTGAGAAAAGAAGAGAAGTGAAAGACAAAGGAGAAAAGAAAGTTATACCCATCTGAATGCAGAGTTCCAAAGAATAGCAAGGAGAGATAAGAAAGCCTTCCTCAGTGATCAATGCAAAGAAATAGAGGAAAACAGTAGAATGAGAAAGGCTAGAGGTCTCGTCAAGAAAATTAGAGATACCAAGGGAACATTTCATGCAAAGATGGGCACAATCAAGGGCAGAAGCAGTATGGACCTAACAGAAGCAGAAGATATTAAGAAAAGCTGTCAAGAATTATACAAAAAAGATCTTAATGACCCAGATTACCACGATGGTGTGATCACTCACCTAGAGTCAGACATCCTGGAATGAGAAGTCAAGTGGGCTTTAGGAAGCATCACTATGAACAAAGCTAGTGGAGGTGATGGAATTCCAGCTGAGCTATTTCAGATCCTAAAATGATGCTGTGAAAATGCTGCACTCAGTATGTCGACAAATTTGGAAAACTCAGCAGTGGCCACAGGACTGGAATAGATCAGTTTTCATTGCAATCCCAAAGAAAGGCAATGCCAAAGAATGTTCAAACTACTGCACAATTGCACTCATCTCACACACTAGCAAAGTAATGATCAAAAATTTCCAAGCCAGGCTTCAACAGTACATGAACTGAGAACTTCCAGATGTTCAAGGTGGATTTAGAAAAGGCAGAGGAACCAGAGATCAAATTGCCAACATCCGTTGGATCATCACAAAAGCAAGAGAGTTCCAGAAAACATCTGCTTTATTGACTATGCCAAAGCCTTTGACTGTGTTGATCACAACAAACTGTGGAAAATTCTTCAAGAGTTAGAAATACCAGACCACCTTATCTGCCTCCTGAGAAATCTGTTTTTCTTTGCTTGACCCAGGTCAAGAAGTGACAGTTAGAACCAGACATGGAACAACTAACTAGTTCCAAATTGGGAAAGGAGTATGTCAGGGCTGTTTATTGTCACCCTGTTTATTTAACATATATGCAGAGTACATCATGCGAAATGCTGGGCTGGATGAAGCACAAACTGGAATCAAGATTGCCAGGAGAAATATCAATAACTTCAGATACTCAGATGATACCACCTTGAAAGTGAAGAAAAACAAAGAGCCGCTTGATGAAAGTGAAAGAGGAGAGTGAAAAAGGTGGCTTAAAAACCAACATTCAGAACACGAAAATCATGGCATCTGGTCCCATCACTTCATGGCAAATAGATGGGGAACTAATGGAAACAGTGACAGAGTTCATTTTTTGGGCTCCAAAATCACTGCAGATGGTGACTGCAGCCATGAAATAAAAAGACACCTGCTGCTTAGAAGAAAAGCTATGACCAACCTAGATAGCATAATAAAAAGCAGAAACATTACTTTGCCAACAAAGGTTCATCTAGTAGTCATGTATGGATATGAGAGTAGGGCCATAAAGAAGGCTGAGCGCCAAAGAATTGATGCTTTTGAACTGTGGTGTTAGAGAAGACTCTTGAGTGTCCCTTGGATGGCAAGGAGATCAAACCAGTCAATCCTAAAGGAAATCAATCCTGAATATTCATTGAAAGGACTGATACTAAAGCTGAAGCTCCAATACTTTGGCCACCTGATTCGAAGAACTGACTCATTGGAAAAGACCCTAGTGCTGGGAAGGATTGAAGGCAGGAGGAGAAAGGGATGACAAAGGATGAGATGATTGGATGGTATCACCGACTTGATAGACAGGAGTTTGAGCAAGCTCTGGGAGTTGGTGATGGATAGGGAAGCCTGGAGAATCCCAGGGATGGGGGAGCCTGGTGGGCTGCCATCTCTGGGGTCACACAGAGTCAGACACGACTGAAGTGACTTAGCAGCAGCAGGGAAGCCTGGCATGCTGCCATCCATGGGTTCGCAAAGAGTCGGACATGACTGAGTGACTGAACTGAACACAAAATGAGCCTTTAAGACGTGGCATCCCTTTTAGATCTTTAAAGTCATTGATAAAACACCTTTTGAGTACTTACTTTGAGCTTGGTACTCTGCAATAGTGATATCTCAGATAATCAGCACTAGTGGTAAAGATTCCACCTGCCAAGGCAGGAGATTCGGGTTCCGTTTCTGTGTCAGGAAGATCCCCTGGAGTAGGAAATGGAAACCCACTCTAGTATTCTTGCCTGAGAAATCGCGTGGACAGAAGAGCCTGGTGGGCTATAGTCCATGGGGTTACAAAGAGTCAGACAGGACTTAGCACACATCCACACCCACACATGTCACAAGAACGGATAATTTACCTCCTTTGTTCTGATGGGTAAACAGAGACTCCCAAGACGTAAAGACCCTTTTCCATTGTGTAGCATGAAGCTTTTTCCAAAGTCCATCTCTTTCCACTGCAGTATGATGCCTTCTTAGTACCAGTTTTCCATCTTATTTTAGAGAATAGATTGTGCTTATTTTTCTCTAATTTCACTGTCTAACTCCTTTGCTCTACAGTAGGATTCAAGAGCACCTTCTCAGGCTAGATTAATTGTGTCTCTTGTATAGTGCCTTTATAAATTTATAGCTGCATGGGTGGGGAGGACATATGTGCTAAATATCCATAAATTATGTGCCTTGTACGCATCATCATGGCCTCTGCTTTTTATTCCTCATGTGCTACTAATTATACAAACACAAATGCACACACGCCCAACTGAGTTCAGCATCTTTTCACCATACCTTGCTATTTTGAGCACTTTTATTTCCTTTTATAAACAATTGTTTGGCACCTTTATATTCATATCATGTAATTAATGAGAAGTAGCCTAAGAAAATTAAAAGTCATAATTAAAGATTAGAGAAAATGTCACCCTCCTGTCAAACATTACATGTAGGTTGTTAGATGAGGGCTGGCTGCTGGTGTTTGCCTGTGAAATTTGTTTTGCTGAGTAGTTTTTCTTCCATTCAGATGAATGTTGCTCTTGCTTTTATTTTTCTAATACAGGAAGTAGTAACTCCCATTATTGTATTAAGCTGTTTCCTCTCTAAGACACTTTTGCAAGCTCGATCTGTGCGTTTCCTCTGTCATGCTGATCTTACATGTTGTGTGTGCGCTTCCTGAAACCATTTAGGCATTGATGGAAACTATTAGCATGTCAGTGTAACCCTAAGAGAGAAAGATTATTTGGTCTAGGACATTCCCTCCTTCACAGAGAACCTGTCTGTCTTACATGAGGCTGTATCACTTCTAATGGACAGTGATTTTCACAAGCAATTTTAATGAAGGACCTAGAGGGTTTGGGGTTTAGAAACAGAATGCTTTGACATGTTATTTCTGGATATGGATGGGAAGGTGGCATCCATCAGTGATTCAGACTACTTCCATCTGATGTCTGCCTGGTCAGTATAGTCAGCCAGGCCTCTGAGATTCCTTTTGCCTGAGCAGATGTTCGTGTCACACAGAAGATGCTGTCACCTCTGACTTTTAAGGATGCTGCAGGGTTAAGTGTTTTCAGCTGAGTTGTGGACTTGAAAAGAATCTGAAGAATTCACCTCCAACCCCCTGCCCCTAGTTGGGCCTTTGTCATCAAACCTGGGAAAGAGTCGTGATTCACCGTGTATGTAGCGTATCCTGAATCGAACAGTCACACCCAGGAACTGATTTTGAGAGAGGAGGGCAGGCATGATTTGTCCTCCACATGTTTCAGAGTTCCTCTCAGCCTCTTTATGTCTTCAATGTGTGCCATCTTTTGTAAGAAACAAGTTCCATATGTGGTAGTGTGTGGTTTTTTCCATTGCTCTGTAGAGGAACCTGTAGCTTAGTTTGGTCTAAGTCTCTTTCTTAATACAAGAGATGTCTTCTGAAAATGTTCTAAAATTGATGGTGGTAATAATCGCACAACTGGGACTACACTGAAAACCGTTGAACTGTACACTTTAAATGAGTGAATTGTTGTGCGTGAATTATATAGAGATAATACACACGCATGAGTCCCCTTAGTTCAAAATTCTGATATTTAACAAACAAGCCCATGTGCTCAGTATTCATTTTGCTTATGATTTTACAAACCTTTTCATATTATTCCCCTGAGCCTTAGAATGTCCTAACTAAAGAGCTCTAATTTTTGCAGTTTAACCTTATGTACATTAATTTATCAACCAACAAGTGCATCACAGTACCTCTCTTGAGTGACAACAACCAAATTGTTTTAAGGACAACGGTAATAGTAGAAAGAAAGGAGTGATTGTCACAGGAATTATTAATAATAAATTAAAGCAGCAATTGGAACCGGCCTTTCTGTGGGTGAAGAACAAAAGTGACTTAACTGTGATTGTGGTGACAGGGAGCCAACAGTTGAGTCCCTGCTAATGGCCCAGCAGGGGCGGGGGTTGAAAAGAAGGAATAAGTGGTTTACATTACAAAGGGATTGTCTGAGAGCTGCTGGAGTGTGGTCCTGAGGGGAGGTCAGGCTGGAAACAGAAAGGATGATAACCGTGGAGCTGTCAAGGGCATCTCAGGGGCTTAGGCAAGCGCTGTGGCAGCTAGACACGGCTGAGAGGGCCGCCCTGGCCCCGCCAGTGCTGCTGGATACAAAGGAAACGCAGCGAGGAGATAACCGGAGCCAACCGGCAGGCCTGAGCCAGCGTCCCAGCATCTAAAAGCGAGACGTGTAGCCATCGGAGCACTGGCTGGAAATTCTCCTGGCTTCACTTTGACCAGGGTTGAACCACTCCTTGGAGAACAAAACTGCTGGAAGTGGGGTGTGTGTGTGTGTGTGGTGTGTATGAATACAATGCCGTGATTGGCAGCTCAGTTGAAAAGAGTAAGTCCTTGACATCTGTTGAACTCCTCCTTGTGGTTGCACATTTCCAAGATACACTTACACATGTGTGCCCAGCTTTTAGCAGACGTTTCTGGGGGCGTGTGTGTGTGCATATTTAGAGAGAGAGACAGAAAGAGAGAACACCCAGAGTGCAGCCCATATTCCAGTTGCCTCATTTGTCCCAATGCTGCCCTTCACAGCATTTCCCCCTCCAGGCCAGGATCGTGGATTCCATTTAGTTGTTGTGTAGTGGAGAGATGGAAAAAGCAAACGAGCATGAGGAAACTAATGGGGGGGAAATGTTAAGTAGTGAGGAATGTGAGTAAAGGAACAGTCTCCCCGTGTGACCCCTGTTGACCTCTTTATCCAGGTCTCCCGAGACTCTTCCTGTTGCCCCCTACACTACAGCCCAAACAAGCCAAGCTGTTTCTACCTCTTGGCCTCTGCACAAGGGCCCCGTGGTCTCCCGAGCTGCCTGTAGCTGGCTCCTTTGCGCCATTTAGCTCTTAGTTGAAATATCACTTCTAAAAGAGGACATCCCTGCAGACTATGATCAGTCAATTTCTAGCCCACTATTTCAGTTCTCTGCCTGGACCCACCACTTGCTGATAATTTTGTCTGTCTTGTGTGCCATGGATCCCCAGCACCCAAAACAGTACCTGGTCCTTGGTATGTGCTCAAACACTGCTAACTGAGTGTACTACTCTAAATGTCCAGGAATAAGGAATCGTTAAAAATGATGGCAGCGCTTTTTGGTTGTAGTTTATGCAAGAAAATGCTTCAGAACCCTAATCAGGGGACATAGATTGAAAGAGAATCTAGAAATTGACAAATGAACACACATTTATATTTTTAATTCAATATTAGTGTTTAAGATATAAAATCTTTCTTACATTCTGCACTGTAATTGCTTTGAACATGAAATGTCTACATAAATTGGTTAAGAGGACATCTCTGCTCTACGAAATATCTACTATACAAAATAAAAATATCTACTATACAAACAAGGATTCCAATTATGTAAGTAGATGAGTATGAAAATAATCAGAAAGGAAATATATTAAAATAGTAACACAGTTTTAGGGAAATGGAATTATGAATAATTTTTTCTTTTTTCACTTTCCAAACATTCTACATGTGGTTTTGTCATTTTTCTAATTTAAAAAATATTTTTAAGAAACAAAACCTAATATAAAATGTGTATAATGAAATATTAATAAGACTGTATGTATCTACTGTTTGGAGATGGGCTGACTTTCTTGAATTTGGCGTGCTCAGTGAATGAGGCTTAATGGAAAATGGTAATAACTGGTCTGGGCTTTGCAAAAGCTGATAGGACTTTGAGTATAAACAGGTAGGTAAAGAGAGTTTTTTAGACTTCCCTGGTGGCTCAGCGTAAAGAATCCACCGCTAATGCAGTTCAATCCCTGGGTCTGGAAGATCCCCTGGTGAAGGGAGTGGCAACCCGCTCCAGTATTCTTGCCTGGAGAATCCCATGGACAGGGGAGCTTGGCCAGCTCCAGTCCATGGGGTCACAAAGAGTAGTACACAACTCTTTGTTGTTAGCGACTAAACAACAACAACAAAAATAAAGAGCTTTTTAGGTTAAAGCAGCAGAATGAGCAAAGATTGGAAGAGAGCAACTTGCACACAGGAGACCAGGAGGGGAGAAGCCTAATTGAATGGAAAGTCTCTTGTGGTTGGTGGGAAGGCATTTGGAAGAGTACGATAGGAACACATTTTAGAAGATCTTAAAACTTGCTCACGGAAGTTTAGAAGTGGAAAGAAAGAAGAAAGTACTGGGTTTGTGAGAAAAAGAGTAACATGATGACCTGGGCATTATAGGAAAATTATTCTGGCAGGAGGGGTGACACCAGCATCCCTCTGATGCCCATGAAAAGTGAAAGTGTTAGTCGCTCAGTCGTGTCTGACTCTTTGCAACCCCATGGATGGTAGCCCACCAGATTTCTTTCCCATGGGATTCTCCAGGCAAGAATACTGGAACGGGTTGCCACTTCCTCTCCAGGGGATCTTCCCGGCCCAGGGATCAAACCTGGGTCTCCTGCATTGCAGGCAGATTCTTTACCATCTGAGCCACCAGGGAAGCAATAGCAGACTCCAAAATCAATCCCAGCTCTGCTCTGCCGAGACTCAGCCTTCAAACCATCTTCACCCAGCCCTCTGGTCATCCATTGGTGAATGAGAAGTAATTGCCTCCACTGTGTGTGTGTCACGCTAGAAAAGTGAAGGATGAGAACGAGGGAGACGGAAACAGAGAGGTGAAGACCCAAAGGATGAGGACTTGGATTTTGATAGTTACAAGAATACAAGCAGGATAAGTGTCTTGAGATACTTCCTTGGTGTTTGAATTATAATTAGGGCCAGAAATAGAGATCTTTTGTGTAACTCAGCATTCGGTTGCTAACAGGAATGTTTTGCTTTTTCAGGCTTTGTCATTGGTGTACAGTTCCTAGGCATTTGCTTTTTTAAAAACAAAAACAAAAACAAAAATTTTCCTTAAATATTTAATAAATTTTAAGAACAGTCACTCAAAGAAATTATTTGCCAAAACAAGATTCTCACCCGTTCTTAATTTATGAAGATTTAGATGTATCTTCTCTGTCCACTTGTGGGAGTTAACTTATCAGAATATGTTAAGCCACTATTTTGAGTTTAAAAAAAAAAAAGGGTGGGGCGGGGAGGGGAAGGGGAGTTTGTTTGCTCTTTTTTTTTAATAAGCTGTTTTAGATTGCAAAATAGCAAACAAAATTAAAAATAAAATTGCCTCATCTTTGAGGGAGAGCAGACTTCTGTTCTGTCAGTGTGTGGGCTGCAGACAGAACAGAGTGTTTATCTTAGCTGCATGTTAAAGATGGAAAATAAAGTTAGCAATTGCCAACAGGCCTTCTTCTGAATAACTTATCACAAAAGGGAAAACATAAATCTAGTGACAAAACAACTCTCCTTTACAAGCTCATATTTCTTGGATGGGTCCGAGAACATAAAATTTCATTCCTGTTGACTTCGTTGGTTCAAGGTTAACCTCCCTAAACGTCCCATTTAAGGTTTGATGACTGGGTCCAGTGGCAGTTGAGTGTTTAACTGATGTTTCTTTTGCTTTTGTTTTCTTTCCCATTATCACAATCAAGAGCTTACAAGACCCTATGAGGAAACTGGTGGAGAAAGAAGAAAAGAAGAGGATCGCCCAGCAGGAAAGTGCAGAGGCCATGGCGGAGGAGCCAAGTCAGTAAGTAACCGCTCCGTAACTTGGCAAACCTTCCTTCCCACAGCTAAGGGCTCGCCTCCCTCCCTGGCCGAGTCTGCTGGGGTCTCTGGCACAGGGTGATGGCTTTCTTTCCTCAGTTCTCAGAGTAGATGTACTAAAACAGAGGCCAGACTCCTCCCCACACATATTCCTCTAGGCAGGGACCCACCTGTCCCGATAAGAGACCCATACCCGGGGTCTTTAGGAAGGGCGGCTTGAGAGGAGTTGACTGGGGCCAAAGAGGCAGGAGTGCCCGGGGCTCCTGGCCTGAGCCCCAGGCTCGCACTCTCTGGGGTGCCTGGACCCTGTCTGTTCCTCTTGTCACCATCAGTTTTGAGGGCCTGTCCCAAATGGGAAATCCCCGGCTTCTCACTCACAGAAGGAAATAACCCATGAACTTGCTTCTCAACAAGTATAGCCCTCTGGGGTTCTCCTACACAAGTGTTGGGTTTTGACGTTTTGTTTTCTACATACAGACCTTCCGTTTTCTCTTCTGTGAAGCAGAGAGCAGCTTTGAGGGTAGGAAGTGACTCTCCATCTTGATTTCTTGCCTCTTTGTAGAGAAGGCACCTCCAGTCATTTTAAATACTTTGAAAGATGAACTTTTCCACATACATGGTGCATAATTCCTAACCTCATACAGCAAGGAGGAGGTTTCAGTGTGAACCTATGCTTTTTCTGGTGAGATGTCACAGCCCGTGAGAACCGGCTGACCTGGGAAGGCAAAGGAGTTCGCCTGACCTCCATTCACTCTTCACTGTCCACACAAAAAAGTTTAGATGACAATCTTGTGGTAACACAGGCTTACATTTCTACTGGGTTTCAAAATAAGTTCAGATAGATCTTTTTTGTCCAGCAGAAATATTTGCTGCCTGTAGTGGCCCTCTGTAATTTTAAAGCGAATACGAGAAAATGTGTTTTTTGCAAAACAAAGGCAATTTTTTATTGTAGGAACAACTATAGAATGTGGTCTGAATCTAGTACAGTTGACTCTTTTAGGTGGAAGCAGTTTAACCTATTACTAGTAGTAATGGTAATCTGGGCTTCCCGGGTGGCTCAGATGGTAAAGACTCTGCCTGCCATGCAGGAGACCTGGGTTTGATTCCTGGGTCGGGAAGATTCCCTGGAGAAAGGAATAGCAGTCCACTCCAGTATTCTTACCTGGAAAATTCTACGAACAGAGGAGCTTGACAGGCTATGGGTGACACAGAATCTGACAGGACTGAGCAACTAACACACAATGGTAATCTAACTGCCATTTAGTGAACACCTGCTGCTGCTGCTGCTGCTAAGTCGCTTCAGTCGTGTTCGACTTTGTGCGACCCCAAAGACAGCAGACCACCAGGCTCCTCCGTCCCTGGGATTCTCCAGGCAAGAACACTGGAGTGGGGTGCCATTTCCTTCTCCAATGCATGGAAGTGAAAAAATAAAGTGAAGTCGCTCAGTCGTGTCTGACTCCTAGCGACCCCATGGACTGCAGCCCACCAGGCCCTTCCGTCCATGGGATTTTCCAGGCAAGAGTACTGGAGTGAACACCTACCGTGTACTAAACACAATGTCAGGTGTTCTCTTCATGTCATCTCAGCTCATTCTCATGATGCCCCTCCGTGTGATCAAGGTAGGCTTTTCCCTGTTGTGTTAATGATGGAAGCGAGGCTCAGAGAGGTTAAAGGTCTGCCCACAGCCCCTGGATAGTAAGGGGCGGGGCCTGGAGTGAGTCCTGGTGCCTTCTTTTCACTTGGTGTTACTGCAATTAAAATAAAGCATTAACTTTTACTCAGAGAGGAAGAACCACCCAAGATGGTGTTGATTGGTTTTAATTAATTTCATATTTATTCATTATTTTAGTACTTCCTCTTTAAAGCTCAAGAAGTATAACCCAGTAACCATTTTAATGACATTGAAAATTTCATAAGAATTTTGTTCAGAAATGGTAGGTAAAGTGAACCACTGTGCTAGGAGGGAGGTTCAGAGACACCGGCTGGACCTCAGGACCGTGAAGTGATCCTACCCATGAGTAGTCAGAGTTCAGTAGGCAACAGTCTTGTGAATTTGAGAGTGATCCTGCTGTTAGCCTTATGTACAGTAATTTAGCTAAACTCCTGAGGTGTCTTCTTCTGTAACTACAGAATCAGAATAAACACTCACTTGTCCATCAGTTTTTTAACTGTGTTTTTAAAAATGATAGTAATTACCTATCTTTGTTATACCTAAGTACCCACTTGGATGTTTATGGAATATGTGCCTTAGCATGAAACTAAATCCAGATGTTAAGATACTACTAACTACCTTTAGTACAGGGACAGGAGAAAGTCAGCAAATTTATTTCTTCTTCCAAACATGTATAGCATGTAAATGGCTATATGTTCATATTTTATGTGTGTGTAAGTACAATAATAGATATTGTACATAAAATCTGACTCTGTCATAAGTATGACATTTTCAGAACAATATTACTAAACTTTGTTTTTTAATTTTAAGGTTAATTTCACTAGAGGATGAAAACCAGCACAAGGAATCCTCTAGTTTTAAGAGTAAGTTTCGATTTTTTTTTTTTTTTCAGAATTGCTTCTGAAATACTACTGCACAATAGCCGACTCATTTTCTTTTCTGTCAAACTCCTTCTAGACCTTTTTATTTCCAACTGAAAAAAATTATGTATTTACTTTCCTTCTTAAGAGTTTAAAGTTCAAATATCAGTGCTGTTGACCCCATAGTATTATGGAGAGAGGCTGTGTATTTTGAACGAAAAAACAGCCATCATTAGTCATTTCAGCAGCAGCCTGTTAGGGGGGCATCACAACTGAGACTCGACAGAGAGCTGTTTGCTTTACAACAGGTGATAACGTTGCTGCGTTACCATTACGAGCGGTAGCTGACATTTGGGCTGTGGAGATGGTCGTGATGAGATCACATAATGACACTGGGGGGGTTTGATTTCCACTGTGTCACGGGGTGGGTGCTGGGCCTTGTTGGGAATCCGATGGGAGGGCTCGGACTCTGCTCTTCAGGTGGCTCCTGGGCCTGCTCTGTACTAGTGATCCGATGGGAGGGCTCGGACTCTGCTCTTCAGGTGGCTCCTGGGCCTGCTCTGTACTAGTGATCCGATGGGAGGGCTCGGACTCTGCTCTTCAGGTGGCTCCTGGGCCTGCTCTGTACTAGTGAAGTGTAAAAGCAAAGTGTTAGTCTCTCAGTCTTGTCCAGCTCTCTGTGAGCCCCTGGACTGTAGCGCGCCAGGCTCCTCCTCGCTGAGTGACCCCAGATGCCTGGGGCACACTGACCCTCCTCTGATCCTGAGGGATCACAGCGCTTGTGACCCAGACACTGTGCTGGGCAGGGCTTGTCAGCAATCCCTGCCTCCTGCCGTTATAGCCTGCTCTTTTATCGGCAGTTCTCTCATAAGGAGCACAGGGTCGGGTTGAGTGTGATGGAACTCACGGGATGGAAAACTGAGTCTTTCACTGGGACTCGAATCCTTGGAGATGAAGGGACCAGTCTTATATAGTGGGGAGAGATCTGAAATGACCTCAAGTGCCCGTTCAGCCTGGCCCTCCCAGGACACATCTGCCTCCGCTCTGTTCCGTCATCTCCCGGAGACCAGACAGGCAGAGTACACCCTGGAATCCCCCCTCCCTTCCATCTTTTTCCCCAGGCTTTGTCTTCCTTCCATCTTTCTTCCTACTTTTCCAACCACGTCGCCTGCTTTATTCTCCTTCTTCTCCCATTTGACTGCTTTGTTTGCTTTTCCTCATCTGTCTTTGAACAGGAAAAACAAACTGTCACCGTTCTGCCTCCGCAGCTTGACTTCCTGTCATCCTTTCATACTTGTTTGCCTTCCCTTATGCACGACTTTGTTCATTTGTTCAGCACACGTTTGTCTGTGGTGGGCTCTGGGTGTTCAGTGGTAGATCCTTCCAACATGGGGCGAACTATTACACAAGTTACTGGGTAACTCCAACTCGAGTGAGAGCTACAAGGGCTGTTTACAGGTATTTGTGATTGGGAGCCCTCACCTGTTTGAGGGCATCGGGGAATTATCTCAGTCAAGGCTATTGCAAGACCTGTCAAAGCAAAAGAAACAGCCTGAGTGAAGACTGTGAGCCAGGGAGAACCAGGAGAAGGTCCGAGAAACAAGGTCCTAAAGCATGAGGGAAGGAGGGAGGAAGTGGTAGAAGAAGGCAGAGAGGCAGGCTAGCCATGTAAGAGTTCTCTGAACAGTATTGATCCACACCACCAACCTCAGGATCATGCAAGGCCTGTAGCCTGAAACCTGTGGGAATCTTATAGTTGAACAGGAAAATTTTAGTTTTGTGGAAGCACGAAACTCCAGTTTATTATGTTTGTATTCAAGGCATTTATACAACATGTGACAACACAGGAGATGCAGTTTTCCCTTTGTGCAGTATATTCACTTGCCTGTGGGAGTTGCATAATATTTTGAGATTGTACCTGTCGATCACCCTGTTTCATAGATATATAGAATGGAAGCCATTATAAAGAAGTGCCATCTGCCTTTTATTCTGGGACTTGTAGAAAGTCTAATGTACATATGAGCAAACCAAGTTTTAAGGCTGTGCTGTTGTGTACACACACTTTATTGGGCAGAAGGGAAAAAGAGTTCCTACATGTTCCTTGCCCCCACACATGTATAGACACCTCCATTAGCAACATCCCCCACCAGGGTAAATAATCAGTGAGCCAGCATTGACATATCATTATTACTCAGGTTCCATAGTTTACATTAGATGTTGTACAGTATGTAGGTGTTCACAAAGGTATAATGACACATATCCATCATTACAGTATCATGCAGAGTGGTTTCACTGTCCCAGAAATCCCCTGTGACTTCACCTATTCGTCTTCCCCTCCCCCAAACTCTAGCAACCTCTGGTCTTCTCACTGTCGCCATTGTTTGGCTTTTCCCAGAATGTCATATGGTTGGAATCCTGCTGTGTAGCCTTTACAGGTTGGCTTCTTTCACCCAGTAATCTGCCCTTTTATTTTAGCCAGGCCATGTGACTGAGGTTCATTAGCCCCAGCAATTTGTCGTTGGGTACTTAAGTCACACATGTGTCCCTGGAAGGAGAATTGTTAGATCAGTGGCATATAGTTTTTCTACCAAACAAATCAAGGATTCAGGGCAGTTAATTCGGCGTTCATTGAGAGCCAGTTGCTTGAGTAAAATGTCAGCTGAGGACCCCTGCTCCTGCCTGAGGGAGTTTTCAGATACATTTGTTCCTGAAGCATGTGCTTACCTTATACCACGTTAGTATATGAACTCCACACCTTTCTGAAGTGGTGATAACCAAATGCATGTGTTTTATTTACAGCCGAAGATAGAAAAAGTGTTTTATCTGCCTTAGACAAAAGCTCTACACATAATGCATGCTCAGGTAATCCAGATTAAGGAAAACAACTCAATTTTAGTAATTTGACTCAAACTCCTTACAAAATGAAACTGACATAATTTTCTTTTCTTTCTTCTCCTCTAATGAACCTGTAGATGAACTTTTAGACATGAAACCCGAGGAAGGTGGTAAGATTTATGCATTTCTTTGGGGTTACAGTTTTTTAAAATATTTTAAATACTGTGGTTACATGGAGGCAAATGCAATTTTTATCTTTTGAATAGCTTTGCATTCCCAAGCAATTGCTTTTAGGTAACTGCCATTTGTCTTTATGAAGTGAAGTAAAAGTTGCTCAGTTGTGTCTAACTCTTTGCAACCCCATGAATAGTAGCCTGCCAGGCTCCTCTGTCCATGGGATTCTCCAGGCAAGAATACTGGAGTGGGTTGCCATTCCCTTCTCCAGGGGATCTTCCCAACCCAGGGGTCAAACCCAGGTCTCCTGCATTGGAGGGAGATTCCTTACCATCTGAGCCACAAGGGAAGGCCAAGTGACTTTAAATATCCTCATGCACAAAGAGTATGTGCAGATCCGTTATCATTATAATGTTCAAACCAGTAAAGCTAAAAGGTGCTACGTCAGAGATTGTATGCGGGAGTAGAAAAAACATGGCTTTCAGAATCAGACAGACCTGACTTTTGAATATGGTTCTCTTATAAATAATCTCTATGGCCTTAAGTAACTTGCTTCATCCTTAAACTCTTTTAGCCTCAGTTATTCTCATTTGTAAATTGGAACCAGTAGCAACAGTCTTGCTGGGTTACTCTCAGGTTCGAAGATCAAGTATGCAAAGGGTCTTTCATATCTCTGACACAGGGACTCTCTAAATGGTAAGCAGTTGAGATGTGGGATTAGAAGTGTTGCCCTGCTGGGACTTCCCTGACAGTCAGTGGTTAAGACTCTGAGCTTCCACTGTAGGGGGGCATGGGTTCAATTCCTGGTTGGGGAACTAAGACCCCACATGCAGCACATGGCATGGCCAAAAATAAACAAATAAATAAATAGATTATAAATTATGAGTTTATGTAATTTTCAAAAAAAATCTAATTATGAAAAAAATAAAAAGAAATATTGCCATGCTGATGCACAGTGCTCATCTTCACTGAGCCTTACTTAAATGCAAAGGGAGAGCTTGCTGGCTAGGTAGGCCCCACATCCCAGTCCCCAGACCCAAAAGTCATTTACTGCGTCGCCCCTCAAGGAGATTCCACAACTGTGGGTCTGGATGAGACATGCCTAGTTTTAAGTGATCCCAAGAAATTGAGTGTTTTCAGCTTGCTCATAGCATTTGCTTTTCATCCTACCAAGAGTCTCCTCCTGATTTACCATGGGTCCAAAATATCCCTGAGATTGTCATCCAAATTCTAGAGTATCTCTTGCCCCAGGGGGTTGGCATACAGTCTGCCCTGGACTGACAGGTTTCTTTCAGGACTAGAAGTGGGCCAAGATATCCTGATGGCCCCAGTTACCTAGGGCTGACAACTTTCTCTATCCAGTCTTTGCTTGATTTGGATTTAGTTCCCAGAGTGTGAGAGGAGAGAGTCTGGGAAACAGAGGTCATTGGTTAAAGATTTTTTTCAAAATTGGAAAGGCAACAAAACTCTAGCATTAAGTTTCCAGGGCTTAGAAAAAGAGTTTCCAGGGCTAAGGAATATAAACTTCAGTGCAGAAACCTGCTTTCCTTATTAATTTTTCACTCCACCATGCAATATTTCATGAAGGTCCATGTGTATTTTATCAGAATGTCTACTTATTTGTGAATGTTGAAATCACATAAGATTATGAAAGTAAAAAAGCAAGTAATAATACAGATTGCCATTACATGGCCTATGTTTTCATAAAATCATTTCTCCCTTGGCTTAAGGATAGAATTTTGATGAAATAAAGGTGTTTTCAAACAAATTAATTTTTGGAGGAGGAAATAGTTCAGTCTTACAAACTGAGATAAAGATAATAATGTAACAAGTAATAGGTACCTCCTACCTAGTTTTAGCAAGTCTTAACAGTTAACGAATTATTCATACATAAGCTTCAACTTATTTTGATAGGAATATGATTTCTCTTATTCCAAACCTCTTGTTTATATAGCTTGTCCTTTGTTTTTATTATCTCCTACTTAATTTCATTATTTTAATAAGCATAATTTTTGAGTAGGTGGTGTGTTCACATTAGTGCAAAAAACAAAATGATAATAAAAACATATACAGGAAAAAAACAAACCTCTCGCCCACATTACTGCTACCCACCCTCCTCTCTGTTCCAACACTCCCTCCCGTCTTGCATCCCTGCAGTGTTTCTTTCCAGAAATACAAGCACATTTGAGTCCACAGTCTCATGTTTCCCCACTTCTTCCCAAAAAATATTCTTGCTTTTGGATTTTGATTTTTTTTTTTAACTTGGTCATAGCAGTACATGGCTAACCCAGTAGCCATGCATTTCTTCTCAGAATTTAGTCAGAAATGCTCCTTTCCAAGATACAGTCATGAGCTTCTTCCATCCCATGGGCCAAGATTCACTGGAATAAGATTGCTATCTTTCTCCTTATTTAAAACTACTTCCACACCTCGTTGGTTTAAAGGTACAATCTTTGTTTCGTCGAATTGCAGCTCATAGGCTTTTTTTTGAGCACTCAATTTAATTCTGAAGATAAAGAAATGAACGTGCTCTTCCTCAAACTGTGTACTCATTCTCAGGCAGAAAAATGTATTTACAAATTTTCTTGGTTAAATGCAGTTTGACATAATTTCTCCTTTCCCTGTATCACTGCCAGCCCACAAAGCCCTCCTTGAGTCATGAGCCATTCTTTCCCTCTATCTGCTTCTTCTGCATCTGCAGCCCCTGGGGTAGCATCAGCTTAAAAATTAACACAGCCCCAAGTATAAAAGTATTCCCTCAGTGTACAAAGAACTTGAGGTGATGGAAGAAGAGAATGCTCTTAATTAGTTGACTTCCAAATATGTGCCCTTTGGAAAACTGCCAGAAGAACCAAATCTCAATTTAAAATGCTGGTTGTAGTATGTGAGACATTAAACAATCAAGAGTTAAAAAGAGCTTAATCCAGGGAAGGCTGACTTTATAGGCCTGGTGGTGGGGCTGTAAGCTCTAGCACCCTGCTGCATGGGGGCCCGTTCACTCTCAGTGGTGATTCTGTTCAACAGTCAGTCCTGGTGCAATGTTGTCAGAGAGCAGACCACTTCTGACAACAGCAAGGACACAATTCCCCAGGAACCATGGCCCAGAAAATCACTCTGACTCAGTGTCATAGTGAAATGTGTTTTCTCCTACTAAATAGATAATGAAATTAGAAGATGCTTGCTCCTTGGAAGAAAAGCTATGACAAACCTAGACAGCATATTAAAAAGCAGAGATAACAATTTGCCAACAAAGGTCCATTAGTCAAAGCTGTGGTTTTTTCAGTGGTCATATATGGATGTGAGAGTTGGACCATAAAGAAGGCTGAGCACCAAAGAATTGATAGTTTCAAATTGTGGTGCTGGAGAAGACTCTTGAAAGTCCCTTGGACTGCAAGGAGATCCAACCAGTCAATCCTGAAGGAAATCAACTCTGTGTATTCACTCTAAGGATTGATGCTGAGGCTGAAGCTCAATACTTTGGCCACCTGATGCGAAGAGCTGACTCATTGGAAAAGACCCTGATGCTGGGAAAGATTGAGGGCAGGAGGAGAAGGGGACGACAGAGGATGAGGTGGTTAGATGGCATCACTGACCCAATGGACATAAGTCTGAACAAACTCCAGGAGATGGTGAAGGACAAGAAAGCCTGGCGTGCTGCAGTTAATGGAGTTGCAAAGAGTCAGACACGAGTTAATGACTGAACAACAACAAATAGATAATGTAATGGAAAACCAATATTTGGCCAGTTTATACAAACATTTCAAGTGAAGAAGAAACTGAGTTACAGTTTGAAATACTTGGAAGTGGCTCTGAAATCACCTTGTGACCACATGTGATGATCCTTAGCCTCAATTCATGGGTTATAACAGGTAGAACTTCCAGATGTTCAAGCTGGTTTTAGAAAAGACAAAGGAACCAGAGATCAAATTGCCAACATCCACTGGATCACCGAAAAAGCAAGAGGGTTCCAGAAAAACATCTATTTCTGCTTTATTGACTATGCCAAAGCCTTTGACTGTGTGGATCACAATAAACTGTGGAAAATTATGAAAGAGATGGGAATACCAGACCACCTGACCTGCCCCTTGAGAAACCTATATGCAGGTCAGGAAGCAACAGTTAGAACTGGACATGGAACAACAGACTGGTTCCAAATAGGAAAAGGAGTACGTCAAGGCTGTATATTGTCACCCTGCTTATTTAACTTATATGCAGAGTACATCATGAGAAATGCTGGGCTGGAAGAAGCACAAGCTGAAATCAAGATTACCGGGAGACATATCAATAACCTCAGATATGCAGATGACACCACCCTTATGGCAGAAAGTGAAGAGGAACTAAAAAGCCTCTTGATGAAAGTGAAAGAGGAGAGTGAAAAAGTTGGCTTAAAGCTCAACATGCAGAAAACGAAGATCATGCCATCTGGTCCCATCACTTCATGGGAAATAGATGGGGACACAGTGGAAACAGTGTCAAACTTTATTTTTCTGGGCTCCAAAATCACTGCAGATGGTGACTGCAGCCATGAAATTAAAAGACGCTTACTCCTTGGAAGGAAAGTTATGACCAACCTAGATAGCATATTCAAAAGTAGAGACATTACTTTGCCAACAAAGGTCTGTCTAGTCAAGGCTATGATTTTTCCAGTAGTCATGTATGGATGCGAGAGTTGGACTGTGAAGAAAGCTGAGCACCGAAGGACTGATGCTTTTGAACTGTGGTGTTGGAGAAGACTCTTGAGAGTCCCTTGGACTGTAAGAAGATCCAACCAGTCCATTTTGAAGGAGATCGGTCCTGGGTGTTCTTTGGAAGGAATGATGCTGAAGCTGAAACTCCAGTACTTTGGCCACCTCATGCGAAGAGTTGACTCATTGGAAAAGACTTTGATGCTGGGAGGGATTGGGGGCAGAAGGAAAAGGGGACGACAGAGGATGAGATGGCTGGATGGCCTCACTGACTCGATGGATGTGAGTCTGAGTGAACTCCGGGATTTGATGATGGACAGGGAGGCCTGGTGTGCTGCGATTCATGGAGTCACAAACAGTCGGATATGACTGAACGACTGAACTGAACTGAACAGGTAGAAATCTTGTGTTCCTCAAAGTTGGGCCAAGAAAAATAACTCTCAGATAACTGAACAGAAAGTGATGGCATAAAGCAGAAGAGAGTTCCATCCACTCAGCTCACCTAAGTCTCCTAACTTGGTTTCATCCAAAAGATCCCTCTCTCAGATGGGACTGGCTGAACGAATTTTAGAATTTTTTGATTGTTCATATTACAGTTAAAATGTTTGTCTTCGGCTGCTTCCTCGGTTTCCATACAGACTTGCGATTCTGAATTCTGGCCAAACTTCAGAATGACTGAGAGCCTCACTCAGTAGGTCTGGATGAGGAGCTGTAGCCTGAATCAGTAACACATGTTTCTGTCCCTGCCCCAGGTCTTTCTCAGTCGTTCAGAAGGGTCCCCTGTGTGTGTGTGTGCATGTGCGCACCAGTCGTGTCTGACTCTTTGTGATGCCGTATGCTGTCACCCACCAGGCTCCTCTGATGTTCCAGCAAGACTACTAGAGTGGGTTGCCATCTCCTTCAGGGGATCTTCCTGACCTAGGAATCAAACCTGAGTCTCTTGTGTCTCCGGCATTGGCAGGCAAATTGTTTACCAGCTGAGCTTCCTGGGAAGCCCCTCCTATACTTACCCATGTATGTGTAGCTGGCTAGGGATCTGACTGCTTCCTCACAGCTATGTCTTTTCTCATAAACTTTCCCTTCTCCCTGTCTTGCTCAGTGTCCTACGGAGAACTGCTGGGTTGCTTCCTTTCATGAGCTAATGGTGCACTTTTAAAACCGAGTACTGTTCTTACTTGATCACCTTATAGTCTGGAGTGTTCTGTGTAGATTTACCCATGCTCCAGGTGTCAAGTTTTCTAGTAAGATTGCTTGCTTGTTAAATTCTAACGTTACAACGGAGGACCAGGCTTGGGGATCATGAAAAAGCATTTCTGAGTGTCTGCTCAGGGTCTAGCATTGTTGGGGTTTTTTTCGCTCGTGGAGGAGGGTTTTTTTTGTTTTATTTTTTGTTTGACGTGTGTGTGTTTGTGGGTGTGTGTCCCAGAGAGTGGGTGCAGTGGATTTTCCTCCATCTGCTAGCTATTATTATCCATGTCTTTTTTCACCAGAAGGGAGGTTTTAGAAGTATTCTTGAATTCTAAGCAAGTACGGTTTCTTCCCAGGGCCTTTTATAATGAAGACTATTTTTCTTGTTAGTTTTCTAAGGTGGTTTCCTACCCATCTTTGTCCCGTGCTGTCTTCTGGGTGATGTGAGGATAGTGTTGGTGTTTGGGGTTTTTCATGTGTGTTTCAAGCGTGAGGCCTTTACAATTAGTCATAATGCTGAGAGCGGGGAGCCGGGAGCAAACCCGAGCGCCTTCCTGTTTCACACACAGATGAAGGGAACTGCCGTGACATTTATCTGTTTGCTTTCCTGTGCTTTCATTTTGGGTCTGTGCACTCATGTTTCCATCTTCTGTGCTCCTAATTTCTGCTGAGGTCATGAAACTCGGTATGATTTCAGAAATGTCACCTGAGTGGGCGGTCACCCTTTTCCCACCTTAGTTTTCTGTCACCCACAGTCTGAACTCTAGCGCTGCCTCTGAATGTCAGTTTTCACTCGCTGAAAACTCACTGGGTCAGAATCAGTGTTCCTAAGGAATGTTTTTGCAGAGACATGGGGTTTGATTTTTGAAGCCTTGGGCAGAGCAAGACAAAGATGACGAGAGGGTCTGTCATCTTGGCCATTCTGTCATGATGCCTGCAGCCAAGAATTTTGCCTAGCAGCCAGTGGAGCTATATGACCTTAGAAACCCTACAGACTTTACGAAAATTTAAATATTTGCTTATATATGTGATCCTTAATAGGCTCTGAAGTGTGCAGCACTGAGAAAACATCTTGACTTGTGAGCCAGGGGTCCCCAGCCAGATAATCCATAACTAATAAATTATATGACCTTGAGGTCATCTAGCCTGGGTCTCTCTTTCCTCATCTATAAAATGAGTTTGAGGAGATGATTTATAAGATCCTTTCAGAGTATGACTCTTCCCTTTGGGCATTTCACTGGGAAAACAGCAGGTTCTTAGATGGGAAGATGGGGGAGTATGTGTGAAGAACAGCAGGCAGAAGAGTGTTGCTGAACCACAGACTTCCCTGAAGGCAATGTTGGTGAGCTGTGGAAAGGGCTACCTTAGAGCTTGACTACAGAGGTCCTGAGCCCACGATAAGGAGCATCACTTCACTCAGCAATCAGAGGGGGCCATGGATGTTATTTGAGGAAGGGAGTGATAACCTCACAGCTGAATTAAGCAAAAGTATACAGCCAGAGGGGCTTCCCAGGTGGCACTAGTGGTAAAGAACTTGCCTGTTGATGCAGGAGACACAAGAGACCCAGGTTTGATACCTGGGTCAGGCAGATCCCCTGGAGGAGGGCATGGCAGCCCACTCCAGTATTCTTGCCTGGAGAATCCCATGGACGGAGGAGCCTGGTGGACTATGGTCCACAGGGTCTCAAAGAGTTGAACATGACTGCAGCGCCTGAGCGTGCACACACACACACATACACATACAAAGGGAGAGTGTCTTTTATGGAGCCCCACCAGGCTCAGCAGTGGGCCAGCCCCTAAGGGCCCCCAGGCTGGAATTTGTCATCAGAGTTTCAGGAAAGCATTTGGAATTGGAGACAGGGGCTTGAGACTGTTCCCAGGTGACACTAGAACCAGAACACAGAAGATCTTCTATGCCGAGAATGTAGGGAAGAGAGAGGTGATTGCTTAGGAGGAAGTCTCAAGGGCAACCAGAGTAGGACGAGGCGGCAGGGAAAGTATAGTCAAGAAGACAGGAGGACATCCAAGAGAGCCACTTCCTGGGGAGCCCAGGAGACGACAGCATTTCCAGAGTGGGCAGTAGTGCAGAGTGCTAAAGAGACCAAAGCAGCCTCAGAATAGGGGCTTGGAACCTGCCACGAGGGTCTCACTGCTAACCTTCAAGAGGGCCACTTCAGTGTAGAGCAGGGCCAGGAACTTGATTACAGATAGACCCAGAAAGGGTGCTAACAAAGTCGCTCGGGTGGCTATAGAAGGAAGAAGAAACTTGAACAGTGACTTGACAGGAGGCGGTGGGTAAAAAGTGAAAGTGGAAGTGTTAGTCTGCTCAGTCGCGTCCGACTCTTTGCAATCCCACGGACTATAGCTTGCCAGGCTCCTCTGTCCATAGACTTCTCCAGGCAAGAATACTACAGTGGTTGCCATTTCCTTCTCCAGGGGATCTTCCTGATCCAGGGATTGAACCCAGGTCTTCTGCATTGCAGGCAGATTCTTTACCGTCTGAGCCACCAGGGAGGTGTTGGGGGGGACTGCAGTAACTGCAGTATCAAGTGAAGATTGACACTATTGGAGTGTGCACAGACTTGAGGCCAGGGAGAAGCCTTGGAGGATGAATGAGTACAGATGCTAGAGTTGGAATAATGCTGGGGTGGAGCAGGCTTCCCAACACGGGGAGAGTACAGTGGGGGCTAATGTCGCAAAGGAAGAGGGGTGCATGAGGAGTCATAGAGTTGGAGGCCAAGCAGTGAGAATTGGAGTATGTCATGCGTGTTGGCCTTTATGTTTGTAGCCGTATCTGTGATTGGGTTACTGCTGGGAAGGTAAACATGGAGACTTGGGGAACTCGCAAGGGCATGAAGGGGGCTTGGAGGAGTGTCTGTGGACTTGGCACCTGCGATCTCCGCCGCCTTTGTTCATTCTGTAAGACAAAGGCAGACAGCCTTTGTGGCTCAGTGGTAAAGAATCCACCTGCCAGTGCAGCAGACACAGATTCAATTCCTGGTCCAGGAGGATCCCACATGCCACAGAGCAGCTCAGCCCGTGCACCGCAACTGCTGAGCCTGCACTCTAGAGCCCGGGAGGCGCAAGTTCTGAGCCCACGTGCCTAGAGTCTGTACGCTACAACAAGAAAAGCTACTGCAGTGAGAAGCCTGTGCATTGCAACTAGAGATTAGCCCCCGCTCGCCACAGCTAGAGAAAAGCCCGCACAGCAATGAAGACCAAGCCAAAAATAAATAAATAAAATCATTAAAAAAAAAAGACAAAGACAGGATGGGGCTCAGAAAGCCAGGATTGGTACTTGCTTGCCTGCAGGGGTGGAAGCTCTGACTCCAGCTGTAGCTCTCACCGGCTTCTTATCATATCTAGCTGTGTTCTCGTTTTCTCACAGTTGAGTTGAATTATTTCCAAAGAAAATGATAGCATGATTCTTAAGAGCCGACTGACTAGTGTTATTTTTCAAGTCTTGACTTGTCTGGTTACAGACCTAAACCTGAACTTTTCTATTGTAATTACGTTTTTCTTACAAGTGATGTATAATCATTTCAAGCGTCTTAATTATCAGGGCAATAATTGGGAGGTTTCCCTGCTTTCTGGTTCAAGTCGGTGTCAGTTTCATTGCTTTCAGCTAACAAGTTTTCTTAAAAGAGAAAACAGCCACAGTATAGCCTGCTGTAACTGCTAAATAAGCAGGACACTAAGTAACAGGCCACATTCAGTGGTTTTGTGTGTGTGCGTGTATGTGCTTACTCAGTCATGTCTGGCTCTTTATGACCCCACGGACCCTCCAGGCCCCTCTGTCCGTGGGATTTCCCAGGCAAGAATGTTGGAGTGGGTGGCCATGCCCTTTTCCAGGGGATCTTCCCGACCCAGAGACTGAACCCTAGTCTCTTATGTCTCCGGCATTGGCAGCCGGGTTCTTTATCAGCTGAGCCACCAGGGAAGCCCCCTTTCAATTGAAGAGCTCTATTCAAAACCAGTTCGGGACAATAACATCCTCCCCATGGGTCCTTTTTTCATTTAGTCACTAAATTTGCATTGGATAGGATAGATTATTAGTCAGGAATCATTTAGTTGGAAGTAACAAATTCTTCTTTGAACAGTTTAGCTTTAATATGAAAAGAAAATAGAAGAACATATGGATATTGGTCCATGTAGCTGAGGATACACAGGGGTGGATTGACTTCAAGAAAGGCTGGATCTGTCTGGATTGGGAGGAAAGTTTGAGGGAGAATGGATACATGTATATGTATGGCTGATCCCTTCACTGTTCACCTGAAACTATGACATTGTTAATCGGCTATACCCCGGTACAAAATAAAAAGTTTTTAAGAAAAGAAAAGCTGGATCCAGGGGCTTAAAGAATGTTGTCAGGATTCTAACTCCGAAAGTTTCCATCCCTGTTTGGTTCCATCATCACTGAGAGCCTCAACTCTGCATCCCTAGAACTTAGAATCCCAAAGAAGAGAGCCCATCTTCCTCCCAGCTTCCATCTTCCAAACTCAGGGAAGCCCCTGGCTTGTGCCCACCCCTGAGCCAGTCACCATGGCCTGAGCAACGAAGAACTCTGCTGAGCCTAGGTCACGGGTCCACCTGGGATGAAGCGGTGAGGCATCTTACCTGGTGTCTCACCAGGATAAGGAGGAGCAGGGGTCTCCCCAAGAGAAAGTAAAGAGAGGGAGGAAAGGGATGCTAAGTTAGCAAAACCACAGAGGGCTACTCTAGATACCATCTCACAGCATAAACAGTAAACACAAAGGTAGAGCTTCTCCAGTCTGTGGTTGGGTTTTTTTATTTTTATTGGAGAATAGTTGCTTTACAATGTTGTTAGTTTCTTCTGTATAGCAAAGTGAAACAACTGTGTGTATGTGTGTGTGTGTGTGTGTATGTATGTATATATATATATATATATATATATCCCTCTTCTTTGGATTTCCTTCCCCTTTAGGTCACAGGCTGTAGTTATTTTCAAAAGGCTCTCCAAGTGTATTATTTGTTGTTGCTCACTCTGGTCACGATCTTCCCTGGATTGACATCTAGATGAAAGCAAGGGAGACTGTAAAGTGACTTTGGGAGGAACACACACAATTCTGAGTGCTCCCGTAAAGTCCTCTCTTCCTCTAGGGTCTAGACATCGCCTTGAATTGGTTCCAATAAAGGGGATTTGGTTCAGCAATCATCTGGTTTCAGTCAGGCCCGAAAGGAAACCATGAGAAAAGGTTTGGGCGATTAGGTCCAGCTGAAAGTAGGAAGTACTGAGCTTTGTGCAGTGAATGTGTGTGAAAAGGGTGATGATGAGAGAGACTGAAGAGAGAAGTGGGAAGGGACGCCCAGATGAGTGTTGGCGGACACGCCCTGTCACAGCCAAGGCTCCTTCCTCCGCTCCCAGCGGTGAGGCCCTCGCCTCTCCTGCCGGGCCCTTCCCACCTTGAGCAGGCCTGGGTGGTTCCTGAGCGCCCCCGTCACCACAGAACCATCTCGGAAGCCGGCGTAATAAAATGCCATCTTCCTCCTCTTCTCACCAGCACACCCACAGGCTAGGTCTTGGTGCAAAGCTCGGTGATAACACAAACAGGAGAATGCTGAAATTAGACAGCTGTCCAAATATGGTGATCCTTCGCCACTATTTTTAAACCACACTGATATGAAAGTGCCTGTATTCCTCCTCCCCCACCCGCCATGTATAGACAGTCTGCTCAGCACCCTCCAGATCTCCCCAGTCATTCTACAAAGTGTGGTTGCAAATAGATCCAATAAAACCAACGGAGATAAGAGCTTTAGTTAATTCACAAGTGAAGACTTTAAAGAAGTATCTCATATATTTGAGGAAAACCTCTTAATCTCACTGTGACAGTATCAGCATTAAAATCTAGCTCAGAGAAAATATAAATCATGATTGTTCCTTCTCTTCATGACTTACAACAGAAATGTTTATAGTTTCCAAGTGGCAATTAGATATGACAACGTGGCCAGAGTTAATAAACCTATCAGTTCTTAGTTTTTAAACTATGTAGAAAACTCAATGAAAAGTTATAGGATTCATGATCATTACTGCCTCCGCTTTACCTGTGCTCACGATTTAGTATTTTGTCAGTGTTCATATGGTAAGAATCAGTCTCTTCTTTAAAGTCTTTCTTCTGGAGCAGCAGTGAGGTTTAAGATATATTCCTTGTGATCTTCCTGAGGATATTCCAAAGTGGACATTATTAACATTATAATTTTGTAGATGAAAAAACAGAGGCCCAGAGCGGGTAAGGATCTCAAGCGAGTTGCACAGCAAGGAAAGGGTGGCCCAGTGTCCACCCCTGTGGTCCAGCCAACCCTTCAGGGCTGCACCTCTGGCCTGTGAAGCTCATCCTTTACTGCTTTTGTTTTCCTGTCATTTTCACTGCTGCCCTCAGGCAGACCAGATTCACCTTCCTTTGCTTTATGCAGCTGCCGTGCCACAAAGGAGACGGGAAGAGGACGTCTTTCTTGGTCACTGTTAGACTTCCTGACACCTCTGCTCCCCCCGCTTGCCCCACTTACACTAAAACCAGTTTACTGACACTGGATGTGGTGAAGGAAAGTACAGCGTTTATTGGAGGGCCAAGCAAGGAGGATAGGCAGTTCATGCTCAAAAGGCCCAAACTCCATGATCCCTTTTAGGGAACAGGTGTGGGTTGCAGGGTGCCTCTGATCGTCCTGTCTGCTGGGCAGTCTGGGCTGCGATGCGGCTCCCCTCCTCAGGCCGGATGGCAGGGCAGCCTTCAGCTGTGGATGTCGGGCTTCTGTGGGAAGATTCAGGAAGCTACAGAAACCAGAACTAAGATCTCCAACATGCCTTCAAGCCTGGCTTTGTTTCATATCCAAGAAATGTATTGATAGTAAGTTTGTTTTTATCTTAAGGAGACACCAAAACTCTATAGAGTTTTTATGGAAACTATTTGAGCCTCCCTGATGGCTCAGCTGGTAAAGAGTCCACCTGCAATGCAGGAGACACAGACGATGGGGGTTCGATCTCTGGGCTAGGAAGATTCCCTAGAGGAGGAAATGGCAACCCACTCCAGGATTCTTGCCTCGGAAATCCCATGGACAGAGGAGCCTAGTGGGCTACAGCCCAGGGGGTCACAAAGAGTTGGACACGACTGAGCACATATCCATGCATCCGTTTCAATGCAATTCTGTTGATGCTCAGAAACTGGACTTGCTTTGAAGGAAAGGAAATGCGGGGGAACTAAACAAGGATCTGCTTGCTCCACTTGCAGTAAAGCCAGTTTACTGACACTGGATGTGGTGAAGGAAAGTACAGCATTTATTGGAGGGCCAAGCAAGGAGGATAGGCAGTTCATGCTCAAAAGGCCCAAACTCCATGATCCCTTTTAGGGAACAGGTGTGGGTTGCAGGGTGCCTGATCAGCTCATGTACAGTTGTCTGATTGGCTGATGGTGAGGTAACAGGGTGATGTTTCAGGAATCTCAGTCATCATCTGGTTCCAGCCTGTCTAAGTGCTGGTGGTCAGCAGGTAGTTAACTTCCTCCACTGGGTGGGAGTTTTAGTATCTGCAAAACAACTCAAGGATATGGCTCAGGATATTATCTATATAGCCCTTGAGGAGAAACTAAATGTCCTTGACTTTGTTTTATGCCTAAGCTATTATGATTGGGTTGACTAAAAAGTCATTCAGGTTTTTCTGTAAGACAGTATGGAAAAACCCAAACAAACTTTTTGGCCAACCCAGGGTCTTATTTCATTATTCTTTGTTTCTGTTTCATTTTTGTGTTTTTTTACTTCTCTGGTTAAATTTGCTCTTTGGTGCTCTGGGAAGGCCTCGGAAGCTTAAACTTTTTTACAAGCAAGAGGCTTGGGGGTCACAGGGGGAGAGGGCGTTGTCTCAACAGGAAGGCCGCACAGGATCGTGCTTGCTTTCAGTGGGAAATTTCTCAAGGGCTGTAATAGGGTTAATTTATATTTTGATTAACTTTAAAAAAAATCTAGTTGGTCTGTCTCAGCCCAGCCCCTACAACATCTGTTCCCTAGAACCCAGGCCTGTGGGAGTGATGTGTTTTGTGCTCTGTTACTTCAATCAGCTTGCCTGGGCCCAATGGCAGGGACCCCAGAACCTGAAGGTGCTGACAAAGATGACCTGCTGCTGTTGAGTGAAATCTTCAATGCTTCCTCCCTGGAAGAGGGCGAGTTCAGCAAAGAGTGGGCTGCTGTGTTTGGAGACGGTCGGCTGAAGGAGCCAATGCCCACTGCGGCCCCAGGAGAGCTGGACCCCAGGCCCCAGGCAGGCTCAGGATTCCTTCCTTCACAGCTTCTAGATCAAAACATAAAAGACTTACAGGCCTCGCTGGAAGGTACGGACCACAGGGCTTGTAATGGGGGTGGGGGTGGTGGGGGAGGTGATATATTGTTTGTTTGTTAATCCAAAGACCTGTTTTTCTTTTTTTATTTTATTTTTTTATTTTTTACTTTACAATATTGTATTGGTTTTGCCATACATCAACATGCATCCACCACGGGTGTACACGTGTTCCCCATCCTAGATGTCCATCAGCAGATGAATGGATAAGAAAGCTGTGGGACATATACACAATGGAGTATTATTCGGCCATTAAAAAGAACACATTTGAATCACTTCTAATGAGGTGGATGAAACTGGAGCCTATTATACAGAGTGAAGTAAGCCAGAAAGAAAAACACCAGTACAGTATACTAACGCATATACATGGAATTTAGAAAGATGGTAATAACAACCCTGTATGCGAGACAGCAAAAGAGACACAGATGTATAGAACAGTCTTTTGGACTCTGTGGGAGAGGGAGGGGGGGATGATTTGGGAGAATGACCTATTTTTCTTTATCTTCTTTTTTGTGTTTTCTAACTTTTATCTCATATCCAGTGTCTTTTATTTTTTGTTTTGTTTTTGTATTTTTCTTTTATGTCCATTGACTTTGGCTGAAGCTTCAGAATCACATTCTAGCCTTAAGATACGTATTAGGGTTTAAAATCCTCTTCTTTGCATAATTTTCTCTCCATGGTAACACTTCCTATTAATCAAAGGCTAGAGGGGTGGTCCTCAGTCTTCCTGTCTTACTTTGATTTTAGGCTTTTTCATGGCACCCTTGAGGGATTCAGAGTGCCTTCACAGTTGTGGCCTATTCACGTGGCCATTCCTGCCTGGCCAGTGCCCTAGCTGAGTTCTCCCATATACTCGTGAGACAACGTTCCCATAGACATGGGGCTTTCTGGGTGCTTCTTCCCTCTCCCACCATGGCCCACCCCTTTCCTGAGTACGCCCTCAGCTCAGCCATTCCTGTTCTGCCTGAAACACATGGCCCAACAGAAACAGTTTTCACACTGATCAAAAGTGATGAGACACCTTGGTAAGGGTTCAAGGTACCCCAGAGCTCACCAGCAGCTCACATGCTGGTTCAGAATTATTGATGTGCAGAGCAGATTGATTCTGAGTGCAGAAACTAACACTCAGGTTGAAAGTTAAATTTTTAAGTTGGAGTTTCTAAACAAACAGACCTTGAGAAGGAAACCATTTTAGTATCTGAAGGCTTTTCTGCTCTTTCCATGTTTTAATTATAAGGCAAGGATTGCTGTTCAGAAGTTCTCAAATTGTTTTGATTTTTCCATGAATTTAGGTTATCTCCTTAATAAACAGCATGTTTATCTGGCACTTAGAGATGAGAACAAACAGCAGAGCTGGAATGATTAAGTAATTATGGGCTATTATTAAAAAAAAAAACACTCAGGTCTTTGGAGATGAGATCATGGACGTGGCAAAAGTTGGTGGGCAAGACCAAAAGAAAATCTTTCCTCTTTTTTATGAAATACGTGTTTCCTTTCATCTTCCTTTTTTAGTCCTATTTTGTAGCCGTCTCATTTATTCTCAGTAATGAGGTTAGAGATGAGAGGGATAACTGCAATCCAAAACTACTTCTCTGCCCTGAGTCTCACCCAAGTTTCACCACCTCTTTTGCCGGAACCCCAGATGAACAGGGTTGCCAGAGACCAGGTTTCACCCCCACCCACCTGTGGTGCAGGCGCTAACAAGGCGTGGGAGAGTCGGGAGAGGCAGGGCCGGAGCGGGATCCACGGCTCAAAGCTCAGGGCTGCTAGAGACCCTCCAGCTGTGCTGCAGGGCGAATGCCGCCCCCCCAAAGCCCCCAGCTTTGGAGACACCTGGGCGCCTGCTGCCACCAGGAGCACTGGTGGCCTCCTTAGCTGGGGTGGCTGAGCATCACTGTCTCATGGGCACCTCGGGCTGACAGTGAGAACTCAGAGCTTCACATCCTCTTCCTGAGCGGGTGGAGCAAGACCTGAGAGCAAGACCTGAGCTCAGGCCCAGAGCACTGTCCCCGGAACTCTGCCCGAGAGCTGAGACAGGAGCAGCAGCCATGGGCTTGGCACTTCAGCCTTGCCCCACGGCCAGGAGAAAGGCCCATGGCACACTTGGGGCTGAGGAGGGAGTGGGCCACGGCACGAGAGATGCAAGCTGGCACTACGGAAAGAGAAAGAGGTACTTTAAAGGGAAGTCATTTATGTCTCAGGCAAACAATTTCACTGGAGGTTGCTGCCCTAGTAGCACTGAAGCAAGATTCTTATTTGTCCAGCAAATATGTATTGAGTCCTCTGGGTGCCAGGCACTGGGGAATCACCTGAGAACAAAACAGGCAAGGCTTCTGCCTTCCAGGAACTCACATTCTAATGGAGAGGAGATAATTGTGGTGCTGGAGAAGACTCTTTAAAGTCCCTTGAATAGCCAGGAGATCCAACCAGTCAATCCTGAAGGAAATCAACTCTGAATATTCATTAGAAGGACTGACGCTGAATCTCCAATACTTCGGTTACCTGATGTAAAGAACCACCTTATTAGAAAAGACTCTGATGCTGGGAAAGATTGAGGGCAGAAGGAGAAGGCAATGACAGAGGATGAGATGGTTGGGTGGCATCATTGACTCAATGGATATGAGTGTGAGCAAACTCCTGGAGATAGTGAAGGACAGGGAAGCCTGGTGTGCTGCAGTCCACAACGTTGCAGAGAGTCGGACCCGATGAGCGACTGAGCAACAGCAACAAAACATAATGAAAAAGCAAATCACATTGTAGGTTAGACAGTTACCAATGATATGGAGAAAAGGAGAAGCAGAGCCAGAGCTATTCTTGGGGGAATGGCAGAGTAGGTCAGGGAGAGAACTAAATGGACTCTTACTGAGAAGATGAGGTCTGAGCAGAGACTCGCAGGAGGCCGGAGAATTAGCCATGTGGAGATCTAGGCAGGGAAACCCCTGTGCCCAAAGGGAGGGTCTGCAGGAGGAGCACTGGGGTTGGAGTGAGAAGAAGTGCTCGGAAAGGAGATGAGCTGGGTCACATAGGCCTTGTAGTTGTTAGAAGAACTTAGGAACCATCATAGCATCTTGGACCAAGGATGGACAAGATCTGGTTTACCATTTACAAGACCCATCTGGCTGCCAAAAGTTTCATTTCCTCTGCTGAGGTTCTGTCAGGATCAATGTTAAAGAAGTCATTTTGTAATCTCTGAGTTATCCTGTTTTCTTTGCATGTGTGTGTGTGTGTGTGTGTGTGCTTAGTTGCTCAGTTGTGTCCGACTTTTTGCGACCCTATGGACTGTAGCCCACCAGGTTCCTCTGTCCATGGGATTCTCCAGGAAAAAATATTGTGGGTTGCCATTTCCTTCTTCAGAGGATCTTCCTGAACCAGACATCAGACCCACATCTCCTGCACTGGCAGGCAGATTCTTTACCACTGAGCCACCAGGGAAGACCAGATATTAGGTATTAGACTCACTAAATAATTCTCAGCAGAGACTCAAGTCATCTGAAGGAGCTTTCTACTTCTCCACAGATGTGGTCTTCTTATCCGTGGGTTAGCCCCCACTTCAGAGACACTGAGGTCTAAAACTGATCTCCTTTATCACGGTAAAATGACAAGAACGAGCTCTGCGTATGGCACGTGCAATGGGCCAAGCGCTGCCCCACGTGCTTTAGGTGTGTTATTTCATCCTCACCACACCCTTCCCAGACAGGCAGGCAGGCAAGCACTGGTGTCATCTCCAACTTGCAGCCTGGGAAACAGAGAAACAGGGAGTAAGTAATTTGCCCCAGATTAGACCTCTGGTAGGAGGCAGGCTGGATTGTGGGCCTGAGCCACTAGACTCCAGAGCTCATGCTTTTCGCAAATCTCTGCTGTTGCCACCAAGTACCACATCTCTGATGGCAACCGGGATTCCCCGACGGGCTCCCTCGGCCTCGCCTTGGGTGCTTCTAGAGGAGCCGGAGTTGTAATGACTGTAACCTCGGTCCTAGGCATATAGAGACCAAGGCAACCACACGGTCATGGAGGAGAGATGTGGGTGTGGGAAGGAAGGTTTGTGTCAACCACAAAACGTGGATGACGTTCCAGAATTTTGTTGTTGTTCTTCGGTTGTTCAGTCTTGTCCGACTCTTTTGTGACTCCATGGACTGTACTCCACCAGGCTCTTTTGTCCATGGAATTCTCCAGGCAAGAATACTGGAGTGGGTTGCCATTCCCTTCTCCAGGGGAGCTTCCTGATCCAGGGATCGAACCCCTGTCTCCTGTGTCTCCTGCATTGAAGGCAGATTCTTGACCCACTGAGCCAGTGGAGAAGCCTGATGTTTCAGAACAAATATGTGAATTTGAGATTATCTCCACAGCCTTTGCCGGTGCCTGCCGTCGCCCCTCGTTGACTCTAGCGCTGACCTGCTCAGTCTGGCCACCACTCTTGTGGCTTTCTGTGAGGACCAGGTGGAGCTGCATCCTCGGGGTCCGAGGGTCCGCAGGGGAGAGGTGGGCAGCTGTCTGGAGGCAGGCGCAGACATCTCGGGATCTTTCCCCTCTCTGCCCCCTCTGCACTGCCCCCTGCCTTATCCACCTTCACTTCCTCAGTCTCTCCCCTTCTTACCTCTCCGTTCTCCTCTGCCTCCCTCTCCTCTTCGGCCTCCCTTTGCCTTGGGGAAGCAGAAAGAACAGGGGAGCAGTGGATTTCGTAAGAGAACAATTATATCTTCCTTCCCCACCTACTTCAAGCTCTAGAAGAGCAAAACAAAGGAACTTACATTTAGGATCAAGTTGTGCTGAAAAATGTGAAGGAGTCAATTTTAGCAAGGCTTTCTAAGAGTTTCTGAAGTTGCCAGCATGATAGGGGCCAGGATTTTCTGTGTCACCCAGCGATGAGAAATTGCACCTTCCTGAGGTCTCTTCCAGTGAGGAGGATGGGGCCACCCAGAGGCGCTGCCTGAGGCAGAGACCCGGCCAGGCCTTCTTAGACATTCTTCTCCATTCCCACCAGCATCAAGATTTAATTTAGAAACAGATGCTGATACTGAAAAGATAACCATCTGCTCAAAATAAATCCACCAGGACATCTTCTAATTTAGGATCCTGCCAACCACAGTTAGGCATCTTGTTCCAGAATCTCACAAACATACAGCCCTTTGTTCCTTCTGGATGTTCTTTTGTTTCAGCTAATCCTGAGGTGTTGTTGCCATCTGGGTGGGTTTCTACTTAAAGCCAATGTCATGTCAAGCTTAGCCTTATCTCAGATTCGCCTTTCCTTGACCAGAGCTCACCTCTTGCTGTCTCTGGCTTAGCCTGGCTCTGGGTAACTGATGTTTCCAGGCCTCAAATGGAATAACGTGAAAGAAAAGGCTGTGGGCTGCATTTAAAGATAATTTGAACAGAGAGTATGAGCCACTGGCATTTTTATTTGTTCCATCAAAGAAGCAGCACTTTCTAAACCTGTTAGGGCTCATCCCCAGGTCTTGGCTAAATTCTTGCAGAAATTAAGTGCCTCTATTAGTCCATAGAAGGAACCTTGGTGACCATCTTCTCCCCCCTCATTTACACATGAAGTGAGGTGAAGTGAAGCCGCTCAGTCATGTCCGACTCTTTGCGACCCCATGGACTGTAGCCCACCAGGCTTCTCAGTCTACGGGATTTTCCAGGCAAGAATACTGGAGTGGGATGCCATTTCCTTCTCCAGGGGATCTTCCCGACCCAGGGATCAAACCCAGGCCTCGCGCATTGTAGGCAGACGCTTTACCCTCTGAGCCACGAAGGAAGCCTTCAAGGCTTACACATTTACACATGAAGGGTCCCCAAAGGGGACCTTCTCATGACTTGCCGAGTTGCTGTGGTTTTATCCACCATCCACATAATGTTTAAACTCTTCTGCTGCTGTTCAGTCGCTGAGTCGTATCAGACTCTTCTGCTTCCTGATGGACTGTGGCTCGCCAGGCCCCTCTATCCATGGGATTTCTCAGGCAAGAATACTGGAGTGGGTTGCCATTTCCTCCTCCAGGGGATCTTCCCCAACCAGAGATGAACATGCGTCTCCTGCATTGGCAGGAGAATTGGCTCAATTCTTTACCATTGAGCCACCTGGAAAGCCTCAGCTTGGCATAAACAAACACAAGCTACACTAAACTCCTCAGCTTGGCTTCTGAGGTCCTTCAGGGCCTGACCCTGGTGTCATCACTGCCCATACCTCCCATGCCTTCACTGAGCATGACTTAATGGCACTACTCTGCTGGGGACCATGTGTCATGTCTAAGCTGGACTCCAGGGAACCCGACTCTGCCCTCCCCCCAGAGCATTCCACCACTTCACACGTGATGTTCTGCCTGGCTAACTCCTCACCCTTCAGGTGCTCATGTTCAGCATATCATCCAGGGGCTCCCTCAGCAGTCAGTGCTGGCTATTTCTGCTCTCCATCCCCTTTATACACAGTACTTAATCATTCCTCTCATTTCACCTCATTGTAAAATGGGCTGAATTTTCTGTCTTGCTTCACATTGTCACAGGCAGGGTCCATGTTTGTGTTGCTCACACATCATATTTCCCAAACATAGCTCAGTGCCTGGAATCAATGTTCCAAAAAGACATCTGGGTGGATGGGCTGATGGATGAATGGATGGATGGCAGACAGGAAGGAAGGGAGAGATCCAACTGACACTGCATCACTAATTGAAGAGAAAAAGGTCTGAAGACAATCTCAGGGGTTGGTTCTCATGTGTGCTGAGTGATAGCAGAAACCCAGAATCATTGGATGTACTGAGCGCCTGCTCTTCAGCCTCTGTATGCCCTGGTTTCACCCACGAGCTCCCATTTTATCCATACAACAACCTAATGAGGTAGGAATTTTTATCCACCCTTTGCCAGTATGGAAACTGGGGCTCAGAGAAGGTGTGGACGGCAGGCTGGTGCCTGGCCACAATAGCCATGGTCTTCCCACATTCCCCTTCATGGCCAGCCCTGTCCCAGAGCGCCCAGGGCTCTGCTCATCAACCCAGCCTGGGCTTCTACCCTCCCAGTCAGTGAAATTACACTCATGGTAAAGCGCTACGCTGGGTGGTGTTACTTTGGCCTCACTTGCTGCTCTAGCTAGCTAGTATTATTTCTGGCCGATTTATATTTTCCCTTATGTCAGTAAAGGGGGCAGGATTGCTCCAATAAAATTTTATATATGTTTCCTGTAGACGGGTAGCGCAGTTGACATATCAAAGGAACCGAGAACTTGGCTCGTCAGCTTGCCCCCAGAGCTCTCAGTCTCATCTGCCCCACGCTGCACCACCCCGTCTCCTGACACAGTTTCTCTGAGATGGGGAAGACATCCTTCCAGCCACACCTTCCTGTTAAAAACGCCTCAGCCAACAAACACCAACTGAAGAGCAGTTGATGGCAATTTTAGGAATATTAGCAACACTGAGTTCTCTGTAAATAGCATTTTTTCCTGACAGAAGCCAAGACGTTTGAAGTCTGGCTTGGCATTCCATCCATAATTACCCTAGTTGTACCCCTCCCCTAAAGAATTCCCAAAGCAGTATGAGTGAGAGTGAAACTGCAGCTCAGCTTAGTATTTGCTTAAAACATATATATATGGGTTTCCCTGGTGGCTCAGTGGTAAAGAATTCACCTACCAACGCAGGAGACGTGGGTTGGGAAAGATCCCCTGGAGAAGGAAATGGGAACCCACTGCAGTGCTCTTGCCGGGAAAATCCAAAGGAGAGCGAGCCTGGCGGGCAACAGTTCACGGGGTTGCAAAAGAGTCAGACACGACGTAGCAACTAAACAACAATGACAATATATACATATATAGCTGGGGTCACAACCATAATATTTCCTCCCCTCATGTGCGAATGGTTGGATTGTTAGATTTATGCTTAATAGGTGTTCTGAAGAGAAATTGTGATTTGGCCAACTGGCTGTTTCTGCTTCACATTGTAGGACAAAAGAACAGTGATATGCCATGTCTTTGGGAAACTCTGAGGTCTACCTTCCCCATCATCTATCATCTTCGTCCCCAAAGGGGCAGTGTGTTTATGCACATCCTCCTCCATGTCCTTTGCAGCAGAGAAGCCCCCAAGTCTGTAGATTCTCCATGTTGCTTTTATGGTTCCTGAGTGTTTAGGTGAGCAATATTCAGAACTCCATACTTACAAAGGGATCTAATTAGAAGACATTGTCTTTATAAAGACAAGGCTTCCCTTGTGGCTCAGCTGGTAAAGAATCCACCTGCAATGCTGGAGACCTGGGTTCGATCCCTGGGTTGGAAAGATCCCCTGGAGAAGGGATAGGCTACCAACTTCATGAGAATTCCATGAACTGTATAATCCATGGGGTTGCAAAGATTTTTGGAAAAGGAAATGGCAACCCACTTCAGTATTCTTGCCTGGAGAATCCCCATGGACAGAGGAGTCTGGCGAGCTACAGTCCTTGGGGTCACAAAGAGTCAGACACAACTGAAGCGACTTGGCACAGTCTTTATAAAGGAGCCTGCCATTACAATCCTTTAAATGATAGGCTTTAAAATATGACTTGTATTTCTGGGACTCTAAAAATATGACTTGATATACAGACGTTCTGTTTGTTTATAACCATTCGGGAATATGCCCATCACATACAGCGAGGGGGTCTGTGTTTTGACGTGTGCATTTATTTCTGCTTCCTTGAGGAATGTGTTCTATCTTATACTCTGAAAAAAGACAACGATTGAACCTGCCTCTTTTCCAGCATTCTCTGGAGCCAAATGTTGTGCGTGTTTTTGAAATGGGAAGAATTATCTCATGTTCCCACTGTATCGGCATTTAGAGATGGGGGAGGGGTGGCCTTCCACACCTCTCACGTGCCTTTTCTCTGCATCCATTTGGATTCTGTCTGGAAGTGTGGGCCTCCCTGAACTCAGAGAGCCCAATGGGGTCAAGGAGCTTAAAGCTTCGGGAGCTGGGAGGTGGGTGCTCTCTGTTTCTGAGGAGAGCTTCGCTCCTTGCCCCAGCTCTGGCTTCAACAGAAATGAACCTGATCCTGCCAGAGATGGTGGCCATGGCAGCTCCTTAGGAGCCATCTATGGCAGTACCTCCCACACTACACTCGCATGAGGGTTGCTGAGGGTTTGCAGTTCCTTGGACTCCACCCCGGGGATTCTCATTTAGTAGGTGATGTCCCAGCTGCTGGGGCAGGCACCACACTTTGAGAAGCCCTGCCCTAAGAGACAGGGGCCAGGCTGCTAGCATTGAGAAAAGGTTGTGTGAGGTTTCTGCCAAGCATAGGTGGATCCTGACCCTAAATGTCCAGGAGAGGATTGTAGGGAAAGATGAAATTGACCCAGTTAGATGCTACCTCTTTCAGCGTTATTTGGCACTTAGCGAGACTGCGATTTTAACTTTCCACATTTACCACTATTTATGTGATTAGGGTTTGGAAGGAAAATGCCAATGGGCCAATTTTCTAGGAACCAGGGAGGTTATGTTACTCCTGGATTTCACCAAATACTGGTCATTTTTTTAAAAACGGCTTTATTGAACTATAATTTACATACCATGATATTCATCCATTGTAGGGGAACAGTTCAAGGATTTCTGGTAAATTTATATTGTGTAGCCATCACCACAGTCTAGTGGGAGAACATTTCCATCTTCCAAAAAAGTTCCCTTAAAATCTGGTGCCTTTTTTTGTTTGTGAAATATGTTAATAACATGTTCAAGTACCATCCCAATGAATAGCAATACTTTTAAAACTCTCTGTACTTTTTCAATATTTTAAACCCAATAAATAGGTCACAGGCAGCCTGTTTCATTTGTCCTTGGTTAGTCTTTATAGGGTTTTCAATGTGCTCAGTGGTAAAGAATCCACCTGCTAATGCCAGAGCTGCAGGAGACTTGGGTTTGATCCCCGGGTCAGGAAGATCCCCTGGAGAATGAAATGGCAACCCACTCCAGAATTCTTGCCTGGGAAATCCCATGGACAAAGGAGCCTTCATGAGCTACAGCCCATGAAGGTACAGAGAGTCAGACATGACTGAGCACACATGTGCACAGTCTCTGTTTGTATGCTGCTTGCCTAAAAAGAAAGAATCCAACCAGTGAGTATGATGCATCTCCAGTGGCAAGCACTGCTTTTCCATCTCTCAAAATAATGTTTCATAAGTGTGGTTCTCATGATTTAAGAGTCCTTCGGTGGTTATCTGAATTTCAACACTCGTCATGTGCCCAGGTAGTGCCCTAAAGAACGTAAAGATGAATCATACGTGGTCCCTGCCTTCAAGGGGCTCAGAACTCCAGAAGATGAGACAAAAGTAGCAGCTAATCAATATCAGTTCAGTTCAGTCACTCAGTCATGTCCGACTCTTGGCAACCCCATGGACTGCAGCACGCCAGGCTAATCGATATGCTATGATTCTAAAGTGGGTCCCTTATTACAAATCCTAAGTATAGGGTAAACAAGTAATCCTAAGTATAGGGTATAGTATTGCATCTTCTCATTTCTGTAGCATATGCCGAGTGAGTTTCTTGCCCCCGAAGTTGGTTTCACTGCCACCAACTTGGTGACAGCTGAACTCTGCCATCCAAACGTAGCATCCTTATCAGAGACCAAACTTTTTCTGTAGAAGACACTGTGAGCAGAGCATCCCAGGGAAAGGATGTGGTTTGAACTATTTGGAGCCCACAGTGATGCGTCACCTGATGGTCTGTGTTTCACAGTGAGCATCACCAGTGACTCAGTCCACACACACCTACCTGTACCACAGTAGGTATTATGGAGCACACTGAAGAAACAGTTTCTTGTTTCTTGGAGAAGACAGGACTTACACATGAAGAATTAAAGCAGATGTACAAAGAAGTATATGGTAAAGTTCTAAATTAAATGAGTTATCCTGGGACATCCAGCAGAGGCAGTAAATGCTGGGGGGAACTAGGCTTGCTCCCCACCCCACAAAACAGGACTGCTGCACACCTCTTAATCATTAGCAACAGGAAGAGCCCAGGGGGCCTTCAGAACCTTGGGTTAGACAAGATCAGTGCTATCATAAGGATATGGCATCAAGTTAAGGTGGACATTCTTCCCTCTCTTATATTTGGACTGGGCTGCCAATTATCTGTATTAACTAAATTTCACAATTTAAATTAGCTGTATGGAAAATAAATGAACTGGATCATATTGGAAATAGAGAAGACCAGTCATTCACTAATTCTGTCACTGCATTTAATGGTGCTCACTTTTTGTGACATGGGCACAAATGGTGCCCATTTGTAACAGACAAACAAGGCACCTGATTTCCTAGGAACACTATTGATAATCTTTGGTGTGACCATGAAATGATGTCACTTGGTAAGAAAGATGGGTATAAAATTGAAAGCAAGAATGCTTTGACCTTAGCAATTTCTCATTTGCAGTCTTCCCCCTAATTTTCCATACTTTCAAGTTGGTGTTCGTTAGTCACTCAGTCATGTCCAACTCTTTGCCATCCCATGGACTGTAGCCCACGAGGCTCCCCTGTCTATGGAATTCTCCAGGCCAGAATACTGGAGTGGGTTTCCATTTCATTTTCCAGGGAATCTTCCCGACCCAGGGACCGAGCCCCAGTCTCCTGCATTGCAGGCAGATTGTTTACCATCTGAGTCACCAGGGAAGCCCTTTTGAAGTGGGCAAGATTATACATATCCACACTCCTCTGAAACGTATTCCAGATATGAGGCACAAGGAAGAAGGGTCCTGGCACACCAGCCTCCTCTCTCTTTGGAGGCCATCCTAGTTGACAGCCGTGTGTGTGCCTCACATGGAACTGACGAGACAGTGTGGCTGCTCTTCCCTAAGATCTAACGACCTCTGGTTTTGGACATTAGGCTGGTCAGAGAGCAGTGTCAGTCCTTCTCCTCCATGGCCAGCACCCAAGGCAAGCAGTGCAAATGTCAACTACCCTGCAGTGAAAGGTAATATCATTCTCTCCCCCTTAAGTGACGGTCACCTTCCTTTCCATCGACCTAACACTCTTTGCTTTATCTCTTTACTAATTTCCATTGGAGCACCTGGGATTCAGAGGCGGGGCTACAAGGGCTGAGAGCTGTGCATGATCCTAGGAACTAACATTTTAACTTTTTCCTGGCTTAAGGTCCTCATTCATAATTGGCTTTATCAGATCTAATGAGGAGGACTCAGATATCTGTCTGTATGTGACCGGGTGTTCCCCAAAACTGGATGACAACAGTAAGGGAGAAAATGGCCTCAGAGATTGGGATCCTTAGCTGAAAATACCATTGCTTCCACCAGACAAAGCATTTGATTAATGCTTTTTGCAAAGAGCCAGGCGCCTTAGTTGTCAAAAAAGGGCCTTTCAAGCTTGTGAAATCTACTCTCTTTTGAGACAGAACATCTGCCTGAGGAAGATCTCATCTGTCTTTGCATCTCTCTCTCTTCCTTTGGTCATCACGTTCCCTGTGTTGACCACAGGACATTAAAGGAAATGTCAGTTTTATTATCGTCAGAGAGCGTTTCCCTTGATGTTCTTTTGGGTGTTGCGCAAATAGTTGCCCCTGGTTTTCCCTCCCACAGGGGAGGTCTGGGGAATGGGAGGATTTCCCTCCCCGCAAGTATAATCACCTGGCTACTCACAGCTGGGCCACACCCACCATCGGAAAGCCCCCGGGGAGGGGAGAGGAGGGTGGAGTGTATTTCACTGGCCTATCACTAAGATATCTTGATACTCTCTATCAAGAACAGACTAATCCTCCAAAATCAGTCATGCTCCATACAGTTTCTTTAGACCTCCTACAGGACTAAAGAAAGACAAGTTATAGCCCCTTTAAAAAATTTTAAAAATGTCTCCCTCATCCCCACCAAGCTATATTGAGCTCTCTGTAAAGTCTCAGTTTATCATATCAAAATAAACCAAGAGTTTTAGGGGCTAACTGCACGCTGTGAAATTAATGTTAGATAGTAACAGCTTGCATATTACTAACTACTCTTGTTTGCAATAGCTTATCTCTGTAATAGATGCATTGTTGTCTCATTATAAAGTAATGTATTTACAAGAGACAGGAAAAAAGGATAAAGGGAGGAAAAATCAGAACCATAAAGGGATCAGTACACTGTCTTTATGTTTAAGTGCCATTTTAGTGAAAAGATCAAAGGCCCTGTGTATGTTGGCATAATCCCATCAGTACTCACCATCACACAATTCATAGAAGCACTTTAAGCAACTCGTCCTACCAGTATTTTTTGAGATTCTTCATAACCAGATGGCAAGCACATTCCTAGCTGCTTTTGGTTAGAAGGATAACCTGTCAGACATTTTCTTCATGTTTTTGATGGTCCCACCTGTTGGAGAAAGAAAAAAAAGCATAGGTCATCCAAGTCAATGAACTTAGATTCTCATGTGGAACGATTTATATAGAGAAGAGCCCCCAACTTCTTTGTAAATCTCTTGCATCAGGCACTCTTTTGAAAATGCCTTCCTCATCTGGAAAATAATTGGGGTCTGTCATCGTGGCATTCAAGAAGTTAGGGCAGGTGGTTCGGTAAAACAGCACTTGAAGGCAGGACTCTATGGAGCATGCAGGGTGAGGGGCTTGGGGACAATTTAGAGCCCAGTGGGGAAGGGGAGGCGTGTCTAAGGAGGTGTGTCTAAGGCCCCCTTCCTCTGATGGGAGAGGGTTAAAGAAGGCTGAAAAGAGTAATCACCCTATTTCTCTTGACCCAGCAGATTTGAAGATTCCTCCAGGGGACACTGGAAGGCACCTTACTTCCTGAGTCATTCAGTCTAGTTTCTGAAATGATTGCTATCTCCTGGTGGTGCTGAAGCACAGGGTCTGGGGTTTCAGGCAGCTCTGTGGGCTGTGGCCATCTGCTGGGTAGGGGTGCTGATTGGGGATTAACACAAGAGCTCACTGTGCAGATTTGTAAAGACCATGGTATAGAAATGTTACTCAGCCAACCAGCCAACAGTGGGGCATGGAATATCCTAACAAGGCTTAAAGACCAAAAGCAGCAGGGTTTGTCCGACTGAGCGTCTTCCCTCTTGAAGATGCTCCTGGCCCTGAAGCCTGACAGAGATGGGAGTTAGCAAGGAGGCTGTGCTAATGTGTCCTCTTCTCTCCCCAGAGCCTGCCAAGGCCTCCTCGGACCTGACTGCCTGGTTCAGCCTTTTTGCTGATCTCGACCCACTATCAAATCCTGATGCTATTGGGAAAACCGATAAAGAACATGAATTGCTCAATGCATGAGTCTGCTGCCTCCGTCTGGGAGGGAGCCCACAAGTGTCTCCAGATCAACACACCGGGGGGCTCACGGATGTAGGAAGTGATCAGTATGCTGTTTTAATATTTACGTGCCATTTTAATAAAATGAAAGGGTCAAAGGCCCTGTTTATATTAGAATTATTTACTCTCATTTGGTGTAAAGGGTGTCGGTGTGTCCTCTACGCGGACCTGATAGTGCCGGATGGTCTAGGAGCTGTGTCCAGGCCCATCAGCTGACAACTCCCTCTGCTGACTGCTGCTGTGTCACCGGGTTGCTACAAGGTCCAAGTTCACATCATAAATCTGCTTTGTGTTAGGTTGAAAGAAGGTGTCCTCCAGTCTCAGAGACAGCGGGAGTCTTAGGAGGCTTAAATGCCTCCTTTTATACCCCTGGCCCATGTCCCTCTTAAAGGGGGGCTGCAGGGAGACTCCCTCTTCCTGCCCAGCCACCTTCCAGCGAGCTACGGTGAAGCTCCAGCCAACCAAAGACTGCCCTGACCTTGCCTCCTGGGCCGCGGGTTCTCTCATGGGCAGAGGGACCGAGCTGGTCAGCGCTGCACAAACTTGTCTGTGGAAGCCAGCCATATCTGCAGATCTCAGCTCTCCAGCCCTCTCCTTGGCTGGAATTCAAAAGCATGTATTTCTGGAGCCCCGTGTGACATTAACTGTTTTTTTTTGTTTTTTTTTTTTTTTAATTAAATGGAAAAGATATTTGACACACAAAGTTAATGAGTCTGTTGGGGGGAAGGGGGGACTTGGTGGGGGCTGCTATGGGGTGGGGGGCTGGAGAGAGAGGAAAGAGGTCCCACCTGCATGAAACAGCCAATATGACCCAGACCTCCCCCAAATACTGCAGTGGAGGCAGCAGGGTGGACCCTTGGCTTACAGGGGAGAATAGCAGTTTTGCACATGGACACAAAACCCTGAATATTTGAAGGACTGAAGCTGAAGTTCCAATGCTTTGGCCACCTGATGCGAAGAGGTGACTCACTGGAAAAGACCTGATGCTGGGAAAGACTGAGGGCAAAAGGAGAAGAGGGTGGCAGAAGAAGAGATGGTTGGGTAGCATCACGAACTCAATGGACATGAGTTTGAGCAGACTCTAGGAGATAGTGAAAGACAGGGAAGCCTGGCTGCTGCAGTCCATGGGGTTGCAAAGAGTTGAACACGACCGAACAACAACCCAAAAGCGACTCAAATAGGCCCATCCCAGTCAGAGACTCGAGGGCTAGCGTCTCGCCGTCCCTCCCACGTCCCAGGTGATGCGCTCAGAGTCCACACAGGTGCACAGAAGCCAGTCTGCCGGATGCGTGGGCCCGCGGGGGTGGAGTCCGGGACCGCCCCACCGCAGTTCTGAGAGCTCAGCTAGGCCGGGAGGCGTCCTGAGTCCCGGGCGGCTTCTCCAAAGGCACAGAAACGCTGGGCCTCCCCGCCCCGGGGTGCGCGGCCCCAGCAGCAGCCCCAGCGGAACAGCCTGGAAGCCGGGCTGCGGGCAGACGGCGTCCAGCCCTCGGCGCATGCGCACAGTGGGTCCCGCGCTGCTCGCCTCTGGGCCAGACAAGCATGGCCGGCCATCGCTTTTGTTAGAATCTCATTTAGCAGATTCCTCAGCCTGGCTTTTGTGGTCTTTGAGGAGATGAATATACTGCCCCAGGGGCCCCACCTCGCTACCCCAACCTGCACATAAGCAGGAAGGCTCGCTGGACCCCTCGGACCCCTGTCCTCTCTAGGGCTGTGCGTTTGCTGCTCACTGAACCCGGGACGCTCCGTCTCCTTGCCCTCAGCAGCCTTCACGATGCTAGACCCCAGCTCTCCCACTGGGACGGCTCAAAGCGTAGCCCTCAGTTTTCCTTTGAGGAATTGCTGCTCCTCTCTCGCCAGGGCCTCCCATCTCAGAAGACCTGTGCCTGAGTCTACCACCGGGTGTTGCCACCCCACAAGACGAAGTCTTTTTATCTCCCTAAACCGTCTCCTCTCCCCGGTAATCGGCCCTCTGGAGTCACCTTGTAAGCACGGGAACTAATGACTGCCGAGTGAAGCTGCCCTGTGTGGGATGTTGATTACGGCCTCCTGGTTTTGTACTGGGTCCCATTTGTTTGCAGCTGTAAGGAGTTAAAGCAGGAGGGCCTGACCACCTCATCCAGGCTAGAGGCCCAGGGAGCTCGGTTGTCCAGGATCCCAAGGGGTGCAGCGGTTCTTTTCTGTTGAATGGATCACTGTAAATACTAACAGGTTGCATTTTTAAAGTTTGATCTGTGGGTGAAGGGGAGAGGAGGATTATGGTCATCGGACAGCCGTTGCTACAATTTAAAAATATGAGGCAGTTTTCTCCGGATTTCTACATTTTTGCTAAAAAAAAAAAAAAAAAAAAAAACTCATTCCCTTTTCTGTCTGCAGTGCACTTGGCCAGGCTCTTGATCCCTCTTGATAGGCATGTTTTGATCCAGGCTCACACAAAGCCCCTTCGACCACCTCTCCAGTCTAAGGAGAAGCAGCTGCTGCCTAATTCTCTTTTAAGTGGCCCGTGTGCCGGCCCTGCCCGGGGGCTTCCTCCAGGGTCTGCCTCAGGCCGGGCTGTCTCGTCGGGAAGTCGAAGGCGCCACCTCTTCATGCGCCAGTCTTGCTTCTCCTTAATTTTCATCCTGTGTCGTGAGGCTGCTCTGAACCCTCAGGGACACCAGAGAGCACCTGGTTCTTGGGAACTTCCCATCCCTTGGAGATGTTCCCCTCCCCTCTCCCCCTGCCCCCACCAATATAGAAAGAATATTCACATTTAGGGGAGGGAGCCAGGATGTTTCTATTTTCTCCTCCTTTCCCTGGCTGGCTTAGGCTTTGGTGCACGTTACAGACTCATTTGCCTTCAAGATGTGATTTGAGAAACGTCAGGTTGATTTTGAGTTCTGAGGGAGGCAGAAAAGCATCCGTCAGCTTGAGGATTAGAAATGCTCCAGCTTAGAACCAGCACTTATTGTCGTCAGAGGTTGATGCCCAAGAAGATGTCACCTGCTCAGAATTGGCAGCCGTGGGAGCCCCGAGTTGCCAGTGGGCATACAGGGTCGTCACGTTGTGGCCAGTGTTGACACTGGGCGTGGGCCAGGACTGAGTCCCCCACCTCCACCCTGAGGCTGCCATGTGAGGCCGCCTAGCCCTGTGGGTTAAGCCCCTAGCAGTGGCTCGGGGCTACTTATTAGCACTATTTGATTTTGCCAGTATGGCAGAGTTGCTTCTGTCTTTGGGATCAACGTGTCCTCCAGACTGGCCATGGTGGTTAATGCTCTGCTTTGGTTTAAACCATCTCCCAGTCCTGGGACTGGCATCAGTCACAGTGTAGTGCTGTAGGGGTCTTAATTGTTGTTCAGTAGCTACATCGTGTCTGACTCTTCACGACCCCATGGACTGCAGCACTCCAGACCTCCCTGTCCCTCACCATCTCCCAGAGTTCGCCCAAGTTCATGTCCATTGAATCAGTAGACGTCTTAGCTTTGTTGGAAATAGATTTCAGGCTGGAGTCAACTGCAGGTGATTAGCAGTGGGTGCCAAGAATTCTGCATTGAGAAGAATTCTTATAAATGAGTGATATTTTTGATGGGTACAGGGCAGGAAGTGGTAACAACAGTGCTATATATAATTACCAACAGTGCATTAGACCTTGCCTTTTATGCAGCTTTTAGATTTAACAACTTCTACTTCTTATCCTTCTCTCTCTTTCTCTTGTTCTGCTACTTCCTCCCCCTCTTCCTCCCCTTCCTCTTCTTTTAATCAGAAATAACTCAGATTTGGCAACATTGACAGGCATGCATGAATGAGAAAAGCAGAAAGTTCAAAGAACACTTTATTATTGACACCTAATTCAATTCAAATTCCCTTCAACAACAAAAAAGTGGGAATGGATTTATTTGCTCAGGTAATTGAAAGTCCACGTATAGGCTTTCAGGCATGACTGGATCTAGGGGCTCAAATGTTGTTCTCAACAATTGTCTCCTCTTCAGCTCCCAGCTCTGATTTCTTCTGTGAGACTTCATTCCATAAAGAAGCCAAAGGCCTCCAGCATCTCTGGCCAACGTCTTGATTTGAGTCTGCCTTTGTCCTTTATCCCATCATCAGTCAACCACTGAGGTGGAAAATAGGCTTTTTGCCCAGCTTTTCATGAGCCTGTCCCTGGAGCTCAACCCTCAAGGACTGGCAACAGAGAAAGGACAACTCCTTAAAGGAAAACTAGGGTTCCATTATTAGGGGAGGAGGGAATGGGCCTTGGAAGAAGAAAGCAATAACAATCCACTCGAATTTCCACTGACGGGACTTCGAGGAGACACTGTGTAACCTTTTCAGAGGGCTATGGTGTGAGCTGGGTGAAAGAACTGGAATTCCTTTTGAGGTCAACCCCTGGCACTGGGGCTAGAAGGCTTGGTGCTCTTGGTGACCTTTGGAAGATCTCCACCTTGCAGCTGTCCTTGACTGTACAGGGAAGTCAAAAGGCATCACAGAGCTCTTTGTATCCGGTCCCCTGATATCCAAGTGAGGAGACTGAGGGAACTGAGGGACACAGAAAAACATACATGTTAGTGGAAAACCAGAAATAAAAACCAGATTAAAAAGCAAAGATATTACTTTGCCAATAAAGGTCCATCTAGTCAAGGCTATGGTTTTTCCAGTGGTCATGTATGGATGTGAGAGTTGGACTGTGAAGAAAGCTGAGTGCTGAAGAATTGATTTGAACTGTGGTGTTGGAGAAGACTCTTGAGAGTCCCTTGGACTGCAAGGAGATCCAACCAGTCCATTCTGAAGGAGATCAGTCCTGGGTGTTCTTTGGAAGGAGTAACGCTGAGGCTGAAACTCCAATACTTTGGCCACCTCACGTGAAGAGTTGACTCATTGGAAAAGACTCTGATGCTGGGAGGCATTGCGGGCAGGAGGAGAAGGGGACGACAGAGGATGCGATGGCTGGATGGCATCACTGACTCCATGCACATGAGTTTGGGTGAACTCTGGGAGTTGATGATGGACAGGGAGGCCTGGTGTGCTGCGATTCATGGCATCGCAAAGAGTCGAACATGACTGAGCGACTGAACTGAACTGAGTGAAAAACTAAGACTACAGCCCACCTTGCCTCACGCCTGGACCAAGGCTTCTTTTCCTTCAAGGTGTTTGCTAGGGGTTGAGTTCTGAAGCTGGGCAAAGCTGTAGATACCAACATTACATTGAAGCAATTGCAAACTGTTTCTGGTTACAAGTATCCCATTGCTCTACAGTGACTGTGTGTTGAGAGCGATGGGACACTTGTAATCAGAAATCTGGAGGCAGCAGGAGCAGAGAGGTACAGACCAGACTGGGCAGAGTGGGAGAGAGGGTGAATGTTGGCTAGACCATGGAGCAGCCTGGGCTGTTCCAGTGCTCTCAGTTAAACTTCTTCAATCAATTGAATGAACCTCTTTGAAAATAGAATCTTTGCCCTTAATACAGAATATGTGTTTACGTCTGATAAGTAATCGATAAGAGACTGACCTGAGGACTCTGCTGCTCTCAACAGGCCCAAATGCTGGCTCTTGAGTTCTCAAGAGGAGCCACAGTTGTTGAGCATGAAAAACATGATTGGAGAAAAACATGATTGTTCTCAATGGAATTCTGGGACCCCCCCGCCCCCTCAGGCACTCTCACGTCTCTTTCTTTCCTGTCTGATCCTATGGCCTGACCCTCTGGTGGCACTTCCCGTATGTTCAAGGGCACTGAGATGCTCCTCCTTCCACTGCTACAAACCCTGCCCCCCGACCTCCCCACCCACTGGTGGGAACACTAATCTCAGTGTTGCATAACTGCTGGCTTTGGCATTAGTGTATCTTCCCTGGTGGCTCAGCTGGTAAACAATCTGCCTGCAGTGCAGGAGACCTGGGTTGGGAAGGTCCCCTAGAGAAGGGAGCAGCTACCCACTCCAGTATTCTGGTCTGGAGAATTCCATGGACAGAGGAGCCTAGCAGGCTACAGTCCATGGGGTTGCAGAGTCAGACACGACTGAGCAACTTTCACTCTTTGCATTAGGGTGGTGATCGCATGACTTGGCAGAGAACTAGCTGATCCGAAGTGCCCTGGAAACCTCTAACACCTGACAGAGGCCACCTCTGACAGCCAGGGATGCGGCAGTTGATTTTAGAAATGCCTCATCGGTGGAGGCTGGATTATATATCAGCTCTCCGGGGCTTTCTTCTCCAGCTGCTTCCCAGGGAGCTCTTCTATCGATTTTGGTCCAAGGTATCTCCTTACTATTTCTGGTCTTGCGCTGTAGTGCCCAAGGGTCTGTCTCACATTTAGAGTATCCCCCACTGTGCTGCATCCCTGGTGCAGACAGAAGGATTCTCAGGGTGGAGATCAACACCATTGCTTCCACCCTTTTCCAGCAGCTTAATGCTATTTCCAATGGCTGGCTTCTAAATCCTTTCTGCTCTGCTATAGTGTCTGTTCTGGCCCAGGGAATTATGGACCTCTTAGCATCAAGAGTTCTGTATATCCTCTGAGATTGTCTGTAATTTTGTGTGAAAATACACCTCTATGGATTTTTTTTTCCCCCTGAGAAAATGGTCTGGAGCTCCCATAATTCCTCGAAGGGCTTGATGAACAATAAAAGAAACATTCATGCTCATCATCAAGGCTTTATCCCGCCTCGTCCATGTGTCAGCAAGCAGGGAAGTCAGCGCCATTCCGCCCTGTTTGCTCTCTCCTGGCCTTTCATGGCTGAGTTGGCCACGCATGGGCTCAGTAGTCAAACTGAGGGGTATTTTTATCCTGCCGGCAGGAGCTGCCCTCCTGGGTGAGCTGTGACTTTGGCTCCAGCGTGAAGGAAGAAACTAGCAGGAGAGAGCAGATCCTGATGACACTCTCTCCTGAGCTCTTGCTCCCTGCAGCCTGCCACCCATCTGTTAGCCACCCTCAGAACCTGCCCGGGGCGGGGGTGGGGGGCACCCCAGCTTCCTCACCTTGGGTCTCAGTGGTGAGCCCATGGTGAGAGCAACCCAGGGCCAAGCAGGTTTTTCTACTCTAGAAACCAGGCCTTTGGTTAAAGATGAAGCACCTGGAGAGGAGAGAGGGGTGGGCTCACGCTAAAGCCGGAAGTGTCCTGGTCTCGCGGTTCGTTTTCTGGGGGTGGGCAGGGCGAGCGGACAAGCGGGAGAGGCCTGAGCAGGGAAGACGAAGGCGCGACGAGGTCTGCAAGAGGACAAGGGTGGAGGCGCACCTCGGGCCGCCTGCCTGAAGAGCCCCGGTGGTGGAAGCCGGACCGTCCGCCGAGCTGAGAGGCAGGAATACCGGGCAGTGGACTGCAGGGGAGGAGCGGTGAGTGGCCCTGCCAACGTCAGAGGCGGAGACGTCAGGCCGATGTAGCTGTGTTTATGGCTTTCCTCCCTTCACTCTTTCTGACCCTACGTGGACTATGGAAAATAAAAACAGCTGTTTCCTGGAGGAACTCTGCTGGACACTGTGCCTTGTGCACGTAAGCCCAGGCATTTTCTTAACTGTCCTATGTGGTAGGATTTGTGTGTGTGTGCACACACAAATTGGACTTTTAAAAATTGAGTTACAATTCACATACCACAAAATTCACCCTTTTAAAGTGTACGATTCAGTGGTTTTTAGTATTTTCACAAGGTCATGCAACCGTCACCATTATCTAATTCCAGAGCATTTTTTATTACCCCCCAAAGAAACTCTGTACCCAGTATCAATGACTCCCTATTCCATCCTACTAATGGCAACAACTAATCTGCTTTCTATCTCCATGAATTTGCCTATAATGGACAGAATGGGATCTTATAATACATAGTCTTTTGTAACTGACTTTTGTTGTTCAGCCCAATGTGGGTCCACTCACCAGTGCAGCAAAGCCAATCTACTGACACTGGCTTGTGGTGAAAGAAAGTGCAGTGTTTATTGCAGGGCATCAGGCAAGTAGTACCAGAAGCTAACATCCAAAGGAAAAGGCCTGAATTACCTGATGACTTTCAGGGAGGGGTTTTTAAAGGTAGGGTGAGGAAGAGGGATATGGGATCAGCTGGTGGACAGTCTCCTATTTTTGGTCGGTAGTGAGGTAATCAGGAGTCAGCATCAACCTTCTGGTTCTAATCAGTTTGGGGTCTACATGCTTGTGGTCAGCATTCAGTTAACTTCTTCCACCTGGGAGGGATTTTAGTAGCTGCAAAACAGCTCAAGGATATGGCTTGCTGCTGCTGCTGCTGCGTCGCTTCAGTCGTGTCCGATTCTGTGTGACCCCATGGACCGCAGCCCACCAGGCTTCCCCGTCCCTGGGATTCTCCAGGCAAGAACACTGGAGTGGGTTGCCATTTCCTTCTCCAATGCATGAAAGTGGAAAGTGAAAGTGAAGTCGCTCAGTCGTGTCCGACTTTTAGCGACCCCATGGACTGCAGCCTACCAGGCTCCTCCAACCATGGGATTTTCCAGGCAACAGTACTGGAGTGGGGTACCATTGCCTTCTCCCATAAACAAGAGGTAGATGGAGAATATGGGGAATCTGTTCAGGAAGAGCCCCATAACGTTCTACTTGATTACAATCCCTTCTTTTCTTTGATAGTCCTCAAACTTGACAGAGAACAGGTACAGGACAAGAAAGGGAATGGTTTTGGTTAGAGAAGTTAATCATAAACTTGGCCAAGGAACTCACTTTTAGGAGGATTTGGTTTCAGCTTCCACCCTGTTTCAGCTTTCCCCAAATCTTAGAGGGAATGGGGCTCTGGGTATTTCCTGATGAAACGGGGTATAGTCCTTCCTCAATGTGAGGAATGGATTCAGAATTGGTTATATGCCCCAGTTTCAAGCCTAGCACTGATATTTTGTGTTATGAAAACATTACCTCTCTCTTCGATTGCTTTGTCATAGTACATGTACAGAGCTTGGAAAATTAGCAGACATATCACAATGAGGATGATGATTAAAATGCATCTTGCAGTATTCCTCCAAATAGTCCTCCTATTTTAGATGGAAAACAAGTTTTGGAGTGGGTTCTCTTTACATATATCCAGTAAACGAGCAGCTTTTTGAATTGCTCTGTATTTGCATTTTAACTTCTCTAAGGTTTTCTTTTTAATTGAAGTACAGTTAATTTACTGGTTAGTTTTAGTTTGTGTTAGTTTAGTTGTGTACAGCAGTGATTCAGTTATCCATATGTCATATGTATGGGGTTGATGTGCTTGCGGTCAGCATTCAGGCAACTTCTTGCACCGGTAGGGCTTTCAGTAGCTGTGTTAGTCTCTGGTGTATAGCAGAGTGGTTCAGTTATCCATGTATAACATACATACACACATACATGTATTCTTTGGGGGGGGCTTCCTTTGTGGCTCAGCTGGTAAAGAATCCACCTACAATGCAGGAGACCTGGGTTCAATCCCTGGGTTGGGAAGATTCCCCGGAGAAGGGAAAGGCTACCCACTCCAGTATTCTGGACCTGGAGAATTCCATGGACTGTATAGTCCATGGGGTCACAAAGAGTCAGACATGACTGAGCGACTTTCACATATGGTTTTTTTTTTAAATTCTTTTCCATTATAATTTATTACAAGATATTGAATATAGTTCCCTGTACTACACAGTAGGACTTTGTTGTTTAATATATAGCAGTTTGTATTTGCTAATCCTAAACACCTGATTTGTCTCTGCCCCCTCTTTCCCCTTTGATAACCATAAGTGTGTTTTCTATGTCTTTGAGTCTGTTTCTGTTTTGTGAATAAGTTGACTTGTATCTTTTTTTTTTTAGATTCCACATGTAAGCGATAGCATATGATATTTGTCTTTGTTTGACTTAGTATGATAATTTCTACGTCCATCCACGTTGCCTCAAATGACATTATTTCATTCTTCTTATGGCTGAGTAATATTCCATTGTATTTGTGTGTGTATACACATATGCCACATCTTTATCCATTCATCTGTTGATGGACATTTAGGCTGTCATCACGGTTCTTTGTCTTAGCTACTATAAATTGTGCTGCTTTGAACATTGGGGTACATGTATCTTTTTGAATTCGAATTTTTGTCTTTTCTGAATGTGTGTTCAGGAGTGGGATTGCTGGCTCATATGGGAGCTCTATTTTTAGTTTTTTAAGCAACCTCCATACTGTTCTCTGTAGAGGTTGTACCAGTTTACATTCCCACCAACAGTGCACAAGGATTCTCTCTTCTCCACACCCTCTTTAGCATTTCTCGTTTGTAGACTTTTTGATGATGGCCATTCTGACTGGTGTGAGGTAATCCCTCATTATACTTTTGATTTCTATTTCTCTAATAATTAGCCATGTGGAGGATCTTTTCATGTGCCTGGTGGCCATCTGTATATCTTCTATGGTAAAATGTCTATTTAGATCTTCTGCTCATTTGTTGATTGGGTTGTTTTTTTGGGTTTTTTTTTGTTATTGAAGTATATACGTGTTCATATATTTTGGAAATTAAGTCCTTGTTGGTCACATCATTTGCAAATGTTTTCTCCCATTCCATAAGTTGTCTTTTCATTTGGTTTTGTTTATCCTGTGCAAAGCTTCTTAGTTTAAGTCTCGTTTGTTTATTTTTGCCTTTATTTCTAATGCCTTGGGAGACTGACCTAAGAAAATATTGCTGTGTTATATGTTAGAGAATGTCTTGCTATGTTCTCTTACAGGAGTTTTATGGTGTCACATCTTAGATTTAAGTCATTTAGCCATTTTGAGTTTATTTTTGTGTATAGGGTGAGAGACCATTTTTACTTCATTGATTGACATACAGCTCTCCAGGCCAGGGATACAAATTATACATAACAGTTGTTGGTCACTACACACATCTCCCTTTTTGCCAAAATATTATTTAAAGCAATTTTATTATCCAATAGTGTCCTGGCTAAAGAATCCAGTGCCTACCTAGGAGGCTGTGGCTTGAGCCACCTTGTTTGCCACTGTATTCTTAAAGTAAGAGCAAGGTTTCCTAGCTCCAAGAGGAGACCTTGAGACCATAAGGATGCAGTTGGCAGCTGCTAGTAGATAATCTTTTGAGAACATCTGGTTGTGTCCTTGAGTCGGATACTATTTAGAAAACTTGAGTGCTCAGTAATATAGAACTGTGTCTGAAACCACATCCACAGTGTCTACCTGGCTGTATTTTGGATTCCTGAACAACGAGGCCTGGCATGCTGCAGTCCCTGGAGTCACAAAGACTCAGACACGACTGAGCAACTGAACTGAACAACAGTTATTCTATTTTTTTTAACGTATTTTTCAGTGGTTAAAACAGATGTACAGTGTATGTTTAATAGGCCACAAATGGGCTGTTCTGGTTAGCCTAAAGTTCAATTTAAGTCATGTTATAAGCCCGAATGACTTTCCCAGACCTCAATATGTGAAAATTTCCAGCACATTTCCCACTTAGATAGAATGCATGAATAATCAAAGTAATTGTCCCTTGTTGCCATAATGGTAGCTGCCTGCCCTGGGTCAGTGACGAACCTCAGTGCTAGGGCTAGTGTGTTTGTGTGTGTGTGTGTGTGTGTGTGTGTGTGTAATTTGCCTGCTTATCCAAGTTGGGGGAAAATAATGAGACAAAATAAATAAGCACAGAGGCATGCGGATGGGGAAGCACTTTGCAGGTTATACACATTATCAGTTACACTGAATTTTCATACAAACACCATACATGCATTTCAAGCCACAGGCCTGGAGCAAGGAGTGGTACATGTCCTGCGTAATAATACCCTGTGACAACTTCATTAGAGAATTTTCTTTCCATCCTAAACCCTGGTGGCAACAGTGTGGTTAGAAATAAAACAATAACTTTCAGTGTTGATAGGGAGACAAAGTTTTGGGAAAAGTTCAGTTGAATTGGTGTGATAGATCTTACTGATCTGGTTTGGATTCTTGGGTTCGCTGTCTGCCATGGCTGTCATCCCTTTTTTGTCCTCTTGCGGATATCACTTGGGATCAACAGACCTTTCTATAGACCAGTCCAATTCAGAGGTCTTTCTTAAGTGATAAATATGAATTAAGAGTTAAGTCCCTTCAGTTGCATTGTGCATGAGGTATTTAAGAACACCTGATAAGAGTTGTTTAAATGATGCCTTTTCTAGTAAGTATAATCACCTGGTTGCAGGTCATGGGGCGTTTTACCTTCATCCAGACTTAGAGTACTGTTTGACTTCAGAAAAAAGGCTTAGAATATCCTCTTAATGACTCAAACTTTACAGTAAAGTAACGTAGTAACAAGGAGCTACTTGGGAAGTGAGTCTTAAGCAGTAAATACTGACTTGAATCAACAAAACTAGAATTTAATATCCGTTGAAACATCTTTTTCTTTCTAAAATTGCCCTCATTTTTTTTTCTTTTTTACCAAATATAGCCAAATTAAAACTAATTTGTTGACAAAGTAAGTCTGATTATGGTTGATTGATCACATAGGCTCTTTTAAATTGGTTATTCTGGAACTCTTCATAAAGAACCTCATGAACTAAAGGCCAGGAAAGCTATACCATTGGCTTGTCATCAGATTGTGCCTGTAATCTATATATTTGGGTGATTTCTCCTCTTCTTGAAGTCCCCCAGATATCTTGATGTTCTTGTACCAGTCAGGAGGTGACCTTTCTTATTCATCTGATAAATCTACAGAAAACCTAAGAGTTTCCAGTTCCTGGAAGGATCAGGTAGAGGGAGAAGAGAAGTGTTTGGATTTCACTTACAAAAGTGTAATTTCCCAAGCTGTTATAAATTATAATTAGGTTAAGGGGAAAGAGTTTCTTATATCTGGAAAACAGATTAAAAGTCAGTAACAGATTTTGAACAAGATGGCGGAGGAGTAGGTTGACATGGAGTACATCTCTCTCCATGGATACATCAGGAATACACCTTCAGACACAGAAGTGCATGCAGAACACCAGCTGAGAGCAGAAAGGAGACCAGTGCAAAAGAATATATAAAGTTATATAATCTTATAAAGTTATAAATATTAAATATAAAATATATACATATATTATTTATATTATAAATACGAAATATATACATATATTTATATTATAAATATATGAAATATATAATATATAATTTATATATATATAATATATATTACGTAAAGTTATATATTTATATATTTATAATATAAATATATAAAGTTTTTGTGAGCTACACAAAACTCAGCAGCATGAAGGAACTAGTGGGAAAAACAGGAGTGTGAGTAAGACTGGACCTGCCCTCAGGGGTGGGGGAACTGAAGCAGGGGTCCAGTCCCCATATTGGGCAATTATCTGAGTCAGAGGAGAAACATTTAAGGCTGAGAGTGAAACAGCTGATCTGTGGCAGCCTAAATGGAATGAGAATCAGTCCTTGCCGCAGCCATATGTACCCCCAGACAGGGACACAGGTGCCCTGGAAGGTACTGCAGCTGGTAGCTGGAGTTTAGGGTTGGGAGCAATCCCAGGGTGAGGGCTGCTACTGTCTGCGTAGAGACGGATCAAGGGGATGTGAGGGAGGAGATCATGGGGGGAAATGCCCGTGGAGGAAAGCTGGGCAGACTTGGAAGCAAGGCGATACTGCTGAGTCATGCATAATGGGGTGGACCCATCATCATAGCCTCTGTCTCTCATTGGCAGCTGAACAATAGAAAGACTGACCCACCGAGTGCACTGAACTACAGAGTAGGACCCCAGCCAGGGGGGCCCCTCTATGTGTCTGACAGCAGAGAAGGACCCAGTCAAGGGAGCCCTCTAAGTGCCTGAACAGGCAAAGCTAGGGAGAAAGACGATCAAAGAGGACTTCTGATCACCAGCTACAAGAGGCTCGAAAAAAGACTCTGATGGGACCATAACTTCTGCAGCGGAGGCAGTCCATGTCCCTGCAAACTTGGCGCCACCAGGGTCCCCACAAGCCAAGCAGCTGCACCACCTTCATGCTCAACACTCATGGGGGCAGAGCTGCCACAGGCAAAAAAGAAATGTCTTCTGTCTATGCATGCAGGGTCGCTTCAGTCTTGTCCAACTCTTTGCAACCCTGTAGACTGTGGCCTGCCAGGCTTCTCTGTCAGGGGGTTCTCCAGGCAAGAAGACTGGAGCGTATTGGCCAATACTGGTTGCCATACCCTTCTGCTGCTGCTGCTAAGTCACTTCAGTCGTGTCCGACTCTGTGCAACCCCATAGACGGAAGCCCACCAGGCTCCCCCGTCCCTGGGACTCTCCAGGCAAGAACACTGGAGTGGGTTGCCATTTCCTTCTCCAGTGCATGACAGTGAAAAGTGAAAGGGAAGTCGCTCAGTCGTGTCCGACTCAGAGCGACCCCATGGACTGCAGCCCACCAGGCCCCTCTGTCCATGGGATTTTCCAGGCAAGAGTACTGGAGTGGGGTGCCATTGCCTTCTCCCCCATACCCTTCTAGACCACTATATATTTCCTGCTGCCCTAGCTGCCAACTCCCCTGAGTACCTGGTGCTGCCAGAACCCCTGTGACACAAACAGCTGCACCACCTCCACACCTGGCCCTCACAGGGGCAAACCAAGTCCTCCAGGGCAGCCTCAGGAGCAAACCCCAGTGGACAACCCACGTGCAGAGGTGGAAATAAAACCACAATTGAAACCCAGGGGCAGTGTGGCTAAGGAAGAAGACCCAAAACCCTCCCACCAAATGTATAAGCTGCAGGTTAAATCCACACGATCAACTCGGAGACTCCACGTCTAAGGAATATATAATAGGACACTGAGAGCCCCCACAAAAGAAAGCTCACTAGTTCTGATAGCTGTGGACATTGGAGGCAAGAACACACAGGAGTAGGACCAGATCAGAATCTGAGCTGCACCCACAGCAGGTCCAGAGCTCAGCACAGTGTTGGAGGTTATCCTAGGGAGGTGAGGTGGACTGTGACTCCCAGAGAGGGAAAGGACTCTGACAGCAGTGACTCAAGAAAAACATTTATTATTATTATTAATTTATTTATTTTAATTGGAGGCTAATTACTGTACAATATTGTAGTGGGTTTTGCCATACATTGATGTGAATCTGCCATAGGTATGCATGTGTTCCCCATCCTGAACCCCCTCCCACCTCCCTCCCCATCCCATCCCTCTGGATTATCCCAGTGCACCAGCCCTGAGCACCCTGTTTCATGCATCAAACCTGGACTGGTGATCTGTTTCACATACGATAATATACATGTTTCAGTGCTATTCTCTCAAATCATCCCACCCTTACCTTCTCCCACAGAGTCCAAAAGACTGTTCTATACATCTGTGTCTCTCTTACTGTCTAGCATATAGGGTCATCGTTACCATCTTTCTAAACTCCACATATATGTGTTAGTATACTGTATTGGTGTTTTTCGTTCTGACTTACTTCACTCTGTATAATAGGCTCCAGTTTCATCCACCTCATTAGAACTGGTTCAAATGTGTTCTTTTTAATGGCTGAGTAATACTCCATTGTGTATATGTACCACAGCTTTCTTATCCATTCATCTGCCAATGGACATCTAGGTTGCTTCCATGTCCTGGCTATTATAAACAGTGCTGCAATGAACATTGGGGTACACGTGTCTCTTTCCCGTCTGGTTTCCTCAGTGTGTATGCCCAGCAGTGGGATTGCTGGATCATAAGACAGTTCTATTTCCAGTTTTTTAAGGAATCTCCACACTGTTCTCCATAGTGGCTGTACTAGTTTGCATTCCCACCAACAATGTAAGAGGGTTCCCTTTTCTCCACACCCTCTCCAGCATTTATTATATGTAGACTTTTGGATCGCAGCCATTCTGACTGGCGTGAAATGGTACCTCATAGTGGTTTTGATTTGCATTTCTCTGATAATGAGTGATGTTGAGCATCTTGTCATGTGTTTGTTAGCCATCTGTATGTCTTCTTTGGAGAAATGTCTGTAGTTCTTTGGCCCATTTTTTGATTGGATTGTTTATTTTTCTGAAATTGACCTGCAGGAATTGCTTGTATATTTTTGAGATTAGATCTTTGTCAGTTGTTTCATTTGCTATTATTTTCTCCCATTCTGAAGGCTGTCTTTTCACCTTGCTTATAGTTTCCTTCGTTGTGCAAAAGGTTTTAATTAGGTCCCAATTGTTTATTTTTGCTTTTATTTCCAATATTCTGGGAGGTGGGTCATAGAGGATCCTGCTGTGATGTATGTCAGAGAGTGTTTTACCTATGTTTTCCTCTAGGAGTTTTATAATTTCTGGTCTTACGTTTAGATCTTTAATCCATTTTGAGTTTATTTTTGTGTATGGTGTTAGAAAGTGTTCTAGTTTCATTCTTTTACAAGTGGTTGACCAGTTTTCCCAGCACCACTTGTTAAAGAGATGGTCTTTTTTCCATTGTATATTCTTGCCTCCTTTGTCAAAGATAAGGTGTCCATAGGTGTGTGGATTTATCTCTGGGCTTTCATTTATTATTCTTATGTTTTGGCTTGTTCTGTAGATTCTTTTCTCTTTTTTTTAATCCCTTCCCCCCTGCTTCTCATTGTAGTTGTCAATTTTATTGGCACTATGAAATCTAATTAAGCTTTATTTTTTTTCCTCAGTCACATTTTTTACTATTGTTATAAAGCTCGGCCTCTACATAGGGCTTTTCCAGTTCTCTGGAGTTTTCCTTTTTTTTTTCTTCTCTCTTTTTATAATTTTTAACTTTTTAAACCTATTATTATTTTTTCTACATTTATTCCTTTGTTTGCTTTTCCTACTGTTCTTTGCAGTTAAACTTTAATGTATATAAATCTTCTTTATCTACCTCTATTTAACTTTGCATGTCTATTCTTTCTTTCTTTCCTTTCCTCTTAACATATTTGTTTTATTTTCATTGCTTTATTCCCCAACTGGCACCTTGCTTTCATTTTTTTTTTTTTCCAGTTTGTGCTTTAGTTTGTTTTGTTTTCAGCTGGTAGATATAATTTTGGTTTCCTTTATTTGAGAGGTCAATCTATTGTACTTTATTTTCGTTGGACTGTTTTGACTTTGCTTATGGGGGTATATGTGTATGTTCCAATATTTTAATTATTATTTGCCTGATTTTGTAACTGCCATTTGTCTGGGGTTCCTGTTTGGTTTCTTGGTTTTGGGTATTTGTTTTAATCTCACTTAATGCCATAAAAAACCACTTGTGGAATCTTCGTTCCTGACCAGAGATCAAGCCCTGAGCCTTTGGAGTGGGAGCCTTGACTCCAAGACTCTAGACTACCAGAGAACTAACCCTGCTGCTGCTGCTGCTAAGTCGCTTCAGTCGTGTCCGACTCTGTGAGACCCCATAGACAGAAGCCCACCAGGCTCCTCCATCCCTGGGATTCTCCAGGCAAGAACACTGGAGTGGGTTGCCATTTCCTTCCCCATGCAGGAAAGTGAAAAGTGAAAATGAAGTCGCTCAGTTGTACCCGACTCCTAGTGAACCCATGGACTGCAGCCTACCAGGCTCCTCCATCCATGGGATTTTCCAGGCAAGAGTACTGGAGTGGGTTGCCATTGCCTTCTCTGGAGAACTAACCCTGCTGCTGCCGCTAAGTCGCTTCAGTCGTGTCCAACTCTGTGTGACCCCATAGACAGCAGCCCATCAGGCTCTGCCATCCCTGGGATTCTCCAGGCAAGAACACTGGAGTGGGTTGCCATTTCCTTCTCCATTGCGTGAAAGTGAAGTCGCTCAGTTGCGTCCGACTGGTAGCGACCCCACGGACTGAAGCCTACCAGGCTCCTCCATCCATGGTATTTTCCAGGCAAGAGTACTGGAGTGGGGTGCCATTGCCTTCTTTAAGGAGAACTAAGCCTAGGGAGTATCAAATAGTGAGAACTTGCACAAAGGAAACCACTTGAATACAAGACCCGGCATCACCCAGCCACGGTGCCCCGTGCAGGACGCCTCATCTAAATAACAAACAAAACAAATATACAAACTCAGTCATCAGCAGACAGCATTACCACCTCACTCACCCTTGCCCATCAGAGGAAAAACAAACAAACAAAAAACTCAGCACAAATCCCAACCTACACAAAGCTTACACAAACCACTGGACCAGTCTTAGAGGGCAGAAACCAAAAGGAATAAAGAATTCAACCCTGAAGCCTGGGAAAAGGAGACCTCAAACACAATACGTTAAAAAAAAAAAATAAAAGGCAGAGAGATACTACACAAATGAAGGGACAAACTAGAAACACAGAAGTCCAAATAAATGAAGAGGAAATAGGCAAACCACCTGAAAAAGAATTCAGAATAATGATAGTAAAGATTACCAAAAACCTTGAAAACAAAATGGGGAAAAGGCAGGAATCAATTAACAAAGACCTAGAAGAATTAAAGAATAAACATACAAACAACACAATTACTGAAATTAAAAATACTCTAGAAGGAATCAATAGCAGAATGTCTGAAGCAGAAGAGTGAATCAGTGAGCTGGAAGATAAAATAGTGGAAATAACTTCTGAAGATCAGAACAAAGTAAAAAGAATGAAAAGAACTAAGGATAGTCAAGAGACCTCTGGGGCAATATCAAATGCATTAATATTTGAATTATAGGGGTCCCAGAAGAAGAAGAGAAAAAGAGTATGAGAAAATTTTTGAAGAGATTATAGTTGAAAACTTACCCAACATGGAAAAGTAAATAAATCAGTCAAGTCCAAGAGGCACAGAGAGTCCCACACAGGATAAACTCAAAGAGAAACATGCCAAGACACATACTCATCAAACTAAGACTAAACACAAAGAAAGAATATTAAAAGCAGCAAGGGAAAAGCAACAAGTAACACACAAGGGAAACCCCATATGCTTAACAGCTTATCCTTCAGCAGAAACTGCAGACCAGAAGGGAATGGCAGGATATATTTAAAGTACTGAAAGGGAAAAATCTACAAGATTACCATACTCAGCCAGGATCTCATTGTAAATTGATGGAGAAATAAAAAACTTGCCTGAAAAAGACAAGCAAAAGTTAAGAGAATTCAGTACCATCAAAGCAGTTTTACAACAAATGTTAAAGGGACTTATATAGTCAAGAAATACAAGAGAAGAAAAAAGATCTACAAGGTCAACCCCAAACAATTAAGAAAATGGTGATAGGAACATGTATATCAATAATTACTTTAAATGTAAATGAATTAAATGGGTTTATTAAATTGAGTTTATTCCAGGGATGCAAGGCTTCTTCAATATAAACAAGTCAATCAATGTGATATACCATATTAACAAATTGAAAGATAAAAACCATATATAATCTCAGTAGATGTAGAAAAAGCTTTTGACAGAATTCAGCATCCATTTAAGACTAAAACTCCAAAAAATATGCATAGAAGGAACCTACCTCAACATAGTAAAGGCCATATATGATAAGCCTATAGCAAACATTATTCTCAATGGAGAAAAAATGAAAGCATTCCCCCTAAGATCAGGAACAAGACAAGGGTGCCCACTTTCACCACTGTTATTCAACATAGTTCTGGAAATTCTAGCTACAGCAATCAGAGAAGAAAAGGAAATAAAAGGAATCCAGATCGGAAAAGAAGAAAAGCTCTCACTGTTTGCAGATGACATGATACTGTATAGATAAGCCTAAAGATAGTATCAGAAAATTACTAAAGCTAATCAGTGAATTTAGCAAAGTTTCAGGATACAAAATCAATACACAGAAATCATTTACATTTCTATATACTAGCAATGAAAAATCAGTAGGACAAATTAAGGAATCAATCCCATTCACCATTGCAACAAAAAGAATTAAATATCTAGGAATAAACTTACCTAAGGAGACAAAAGACAAGAGAGAGATTCCATGTTCCTGGGTATGGAAAATCAATGACGGTACTACCAAATGCCATCTACAGATTCAATGTGATCCCTATCAAATTACCAATGACATTTTTCACAGAACTAGAACAAAAAATTTCACAATTCATATAGAAACACAAAAGACCCCGAATAGCCAAAGCAGTCTTGAGAAAGAAGAATGGAGCTGGAGGAATCAACCTTCCTGACTTCAGATTATACTACAAAATTACAGTCATCAAGAAAATTTGGTACTGGCACAAAAACAGAAATACAGACCAATAGTACAAGATAGAAAGCCCAGAAATAAACCCATGCACCTATGGGCACCACATTTTTGACAAAGGAGCCAAGAATATACAATGCGGCAAAGACAGCCTCTTCAATAAATGGTGCTGGGAAAACTGGACAGCTACATGTAAAAGGATGAGATTAGAACACTTACTAACACTGTACACAAAAATAAACTCAAAATGGATAAAAGACCTAAATGTAAGACCAGAAACTATAAAACTCTTAGAGGAAAACATAGGCAGAACACTCGATGACATAAAGCAAGATCCTCTATAACCCACCTCCTAGAGTAATGGAAATAAAACCAAAAATAAAGAAGTGGGACCCTATTAAACTTAAGGAGCTTTTGCACAGCAAAAGAAACTATAAGCAAGGTGAAAAGACAACCCTCAGAATGGGAAAAAATAATAGCAAATGAAATAACTGACAAAGGATTAATTTCCAAAATATACAAGCAGCTCATACAACTCAATGCTAGAAAAACAAACAACCCAATCAGAAAGTGGGGAAAAGCCCTAAACAGATATTTCTTCAAAGAAGACATACAGGTGGCTGACAAAAACATGAAAAGATGCTCAACATCACTCATTATTAGAGAAATGCAAATCAAAACCGCAGTGAGCTATCACCTCACACCGGTCAGAATGGCCATGATCAAAAAATCTATAAACAGGAAATGCTGGAGAGGATGTAGAGAAAAGGGAACGCTCTTGCACTGTTAGTGGGAATGTAAATTGATACAGACACTATGGAAGACGGTATGGAGATTCCTTAAAAAACTAGGAATAAAAGCACCATATGACCCAGCAATCCCACTCCTAGGCATATACCCTGAGGAAACCAAAATTGAAAAAGACACATGTATCCCAATGTTCATTGCAGCACTGTTTACAATAGCTAGGACATGGAAGCTACCTAGATGTCCGTTGACAGATGAATGGATAAAGAAGTTTGGTACATATACACAATGGAATATTTCTCAGCCATAAAGAGGAATGCATTTGAGTCAGTTCTAATGAGGTGGATGAACCTAGAGCCTATTATACAGAGTGAAGTAAGTCAGAAAGAGAAAGATAAATGTCATATTTAATGCATATATATGGAATCTAGAAAAATGGTACTGAAGAATTTATTTACAGGGCTGCAGTGGAGAAACAGACATAGAGAATAGACTTAGGGACATGGTGAGAGGGGAGGAGAGGGTGAGATGTATGGAGAGAGTAACAGGGAAACTTACATTACCATCTGTAAAATAGATAGCCAATGGGAATTTGCTTTGTGGCTCAGGAAACTCAAACAGGGGCTCTGTATCAAGCTAGAGGGGTGGGATGGGGAGGGAGATGGGAGGGAGTTTCAAAAGGGAGGGGATATATGTATACCTATGGCTGATTCAAAAGCAGAGACATTACTTTGCCAACAAAGGTTCGTCTAGTCAAGGCTATGGTTTTTCCAGTGGTCATGTATGGATGTGAGAGTTGGATTGTGAAGAAGGCTGAGCGCAGAAGAATTGATGCTTTTGAACTGTGGTGTTGGAGAAGACTTGAGAGTCCCTTGGACTGCAAGGAGATCCAACCAGTCCATTCTGAAGATCAGCCCTGGGATTTCTCTGGAAGGAATGATGCTAAAGCTGAAACTCCGGTACTTTGGCCACCTCATGCGAAGAGTTGACTCATTGGAAAAGACTCTGATGCTGGGAGGGATTGGGGGCAGGAGGAGAAGGGGACGACAGAGGATGAGAGGGCTGGATGGCATCACTGACTCGATGGATGTGAGTCTGAGTGAACTCCGGGAGTTGGTGATGGACAGGGAGGCCTAGCGTGCTGCGATTCATGGGGTCGCACAGAGTCGGACACGACTGAGCGACTGAACTGAACTGAATGGCTGATACATGTTGAGGTTTGACAGAAAACAACAAAATACTGTAAAGTAATTATCCTTCAATAAAAAAATAAATTTTTAAAAAGTCAATAATATTTCAGACAAAAATCATAAAATTTTGATCACATTTATCAGGTCATTCAGTACTATATAACTAATCCTTTCTGTTAACAGTTTTATGAACCATCAAAGTTTCCATTAAAATTAATTTTTTACCCAATTCAGCAGTATGATCTTAGTTATCAGAAACCTATGCTTTTCAAAAAGTCCTTTCTATGAATCTTCTTGAGGATGAAGCATTTCTGCAAAAGCACCCAAGTGAACAACTGTCTGTGAATGACAAAGGAGTTCAGAAGTCACGGTTATGGCTCAGAGGTAAAGAATCAGCCTTCCAATACAGGACGCACAGGTTCAACCCCTGGGTTGGGAAGGTGCCCTGGAGAAGGAAATGGCAACCCACTCCAGTATTCTGGCCCATGGGAAACCCTGCGGGCAGAGGAGCCTGGCAGGCTACAGTCCATGGGGTTGAGAAAGAGCGGAACATGACTTAGCGACTAAACAACAGCACCATTGATCATAAACACAACAAAATCAAGCACTGTTTGGAGTAACAAAATGAAAAAAAAAGCATTCTGTCAGTTTGATTACATTCTGCTCTGCAGAAATTATAATCATTTTCATCATGTGGTTCTGAAAAAAAAATCCTTCCATGTTTATACATGGATATACAACGAAAGAGCATAATTTCCTCATGTTGTGGCTTAGTAGTGCTGGTATGGTCTTATGTCCAAGATTTTCTGCCATTTCACTGAAAAAGAACGTTGACTGAATAATTGAAAGTATGCCAGCTCTTGTAACAGTTCTTGTTTTATTCACTTTCATGGTGAGGCCAAGCAGTCTTTCTAAATGGAGATCAGGGAGCAGGAGCCAGACTCTCCAGGGAAGGACAGAGAAGCACCAAATCTCTGTTTGCTGAGAACTTAGTAGGTGGTGAGCAGGGCAAAGAGCTGCCACTGACAGACACAGGAGGCTGTAATGAGACTCGACATTTGCCCAGTGCTTTTGGTCTTTGAAAGTATATACATACATCATACGTGCATATGCATACAAAGCATATGCATATACTTTCTGTCTCAATCCCAACAATAACCCCCAAAGTACAGACATACACCAGACATACACACACAGCATATGCACACACTGTCTTGATCCCAACAATAACCCCCAGAGGTAGGCAAAGGATTCTTTCCATCTCAGAAATGAGAAAATGGAACAGGTTAGGGTTAGAGTCACAAGGATAACAAACAATGGAATCACAAGTAAATTAAGCAAAGAAAAAAATTGAAAACAAGGAATTTGGTAAGGTGAAGTCAGAAGATAAAGAGATCGGGTATGAATAAAAGTTAGTCTCCATCCCTTGTTTGATGAAGAGGGAGGTAAACAGTGTGGCTGATAGAGGGGCTTTTGGCTGAGGAACATATAGGATTGGCCAACATATAGGATTGGGCAGAGAGGGAAGGATGAAACCAGGATGAGCATGGAGTTTGGACTTAATGTGACTCTGTAATTAAGTTATAGAATTATTTTAAAAACATACCCTAAACTGCAGGCAAAATATAGTACAGACAACATCTTTGTACTCTCTCTGATCTTTATGAAGTACTAGGAACTGTTCCTCCAACAACACTAGGTCCTATTATTACTATTCCCATTTTGCTGATGAGGACACTGAGACACAGAGAGGTTAGGTAACCTGGTCAAGGTTGCTAAGATAGGAAGGGGCACAACTGGCATTTGAACCAAAGCAGGCTGGATTCAGAGTTCATGCTCATAACCACTGCAGTATCATATTCCTCTAAGCAAAAAGAAGACTCTTCCAAAAATATCTTCTGAAGGTTCTCCTGTGATTTACCTTGTATATTACTGAAATAGCCAGTCTTATCAGCAAAGAGGGTTAAAGTTGTGGATTATCCATCTTTACTTGACTATTTAGTGAAACCCAGAAAGAGCCAATATAAACAATGTTGTAAGCAGTAGATGTAACATCAGAAATATTCAGGGGCTTCATAATATATGCATACAGTAAAACCTGTGAGAAAATTAAAAGGCATCTAAAAAAAGTTACGGTGAAAGATCTGACTGCCATGCAAAAGGACTTTGGGACTTAACCCAGTTGCTGAGACATACATTTTGAGGTAATAACTAGAATTATGACTAACAACATCATATCAAAGCATATTTAAATTTTTGGAATTTCATATAATTTCTAGAACACTTTTATTAATGACATCCATACAGTATAACCTAAGAAGGTTGATCACTGCTGTGATAGTGCCTCCTGCAATTTAACATACAAAACAATGCTAGTTAGTTTAATATTTCTCTCTCAGATGCTTTAGGGGCTCTCTGAAGTATTCCAAAATTAGCTGGAGATCAAAAGAACTTTAATTAAAATTTGATATTTGGGGAGCTTGTCAAAAATACCAAAAATTGTTCAGAATATTTGGATGAATAAGAGCATAGATCACTGTGAAACAATACTTTTCACTTTAACCAAAGTGACAGAAGATTTGAAGAGCAAATGCCCATCATTTAGTCTGCCCGAGGAAGTCCCCATAGGCTCCCGCTTGGTTACACTTTTACTTTGCATAACATTTTAAAAGTTCATCCATGTTGTATCATATACCAGTACTTCATTCCTTTTTATTGCTGAATTAGTAGTTGTAGGGATATGACTCATTTTATTTACCTAGTCATCAACTGATGGATGTTTGAATTGTTTTCACTTTATGTCTATTATGAATAATGCTGCTATGAACACTTCTGTGCAAGTTTTTGTGTAAACATTTATGTTTGTCTTGGGTGTATACCTAGCAGTGGAACTGCTGGGTCATATGGCAACTCTATACTTAACCGTTTGAGGAACTGTTAGACTGTTTTCCAAAGTGGCTGCATCATGTTACGCTCCCACCAATAGTGTATGACAGTTCCAATTTCTCCCCATCATCCGCAACATTTGTAATTATTTGTCTTTTGGGGTATAGCCTTCCTAGCAGGTTTCAAATGGTATCTTATGGTTCTGATTTTCATTTTCCTAATGGCAAGTAGGTGTTTGCTTGCTGTAAATTGTGTCTCCCCAAAGATTCATGTTTTGAAGTCCTAAAGCCCTAGTGTGACTAAACTACAAATATGACCTTGGGAAGTAATTAGGGTAAAATGGGATCATAAGGAAGGATGGGGCCCTGACCTGATAGGATTAGCATCCTGAGAAGAGACAGCGGTGCAGAGGAAAGGCTCAGTGAGGACAAAGTAGCCATCTGCAAACCAGGAAGAGTCTTTACTAGAAACTGAACTCTGCTGGGCCTTGATCCAGGACTTCCAGTCTCCACGAACATGAGAAGTAAATGTTATTTAATCCACCTATCCTGGGGTCTTCTGTTACAGCAGCCCAAGCATATTGAGAATTTTATCTCTGTTTTGCAAACCAAGACTCTCAGGGTCACAGGGTCACCACTCACTCTTGTCTGATGCCAAACCTGGCCCACATCCCCTTATGCCACTCTGCTTCTGGGTCCCAGAATGTGGGAGAGACATGGTTTTCTACCATGTAGCCGGCCAGCTGACGAAAACTACAAATGACAAAGTGTGAAGACTCAGTCTGGAGAATAAGGGGCAGGAACTGGCCAAAAAGTAGAAATAAGGAAATGTCCCAAGTTACTGTCCACACCATTGGCTTATGCCAGCTACAGATGCAAAGACTAACAGGAGGGACCAAGTCCTCCTACACTGGTGATTCTCAGGCCAAGGACTTCACCGCAACTTGTTTAGTGCTTTGAGTCCCAGTCTCCTCCAGTTCAAATCCTGGTTGGCCTCCATCTCACATGTACCCACTTTGTGCAATCTCTATAAAGCTAGACTGAACAACCCTCCAGAAAGAGTGTGCTAATAAACAGGAATCTTATTTGGGAACCATCTCTTGGCCACTTTCAGGTTTCTGTAGTTTGCTTGGGGCAGGGAGTTCTTTTCAGTTTTTCTTGATGAAGTAGTTCAAGAAGTTTAAACAATGGAATGGACTGTGGAGCCCCTGGGTGCCCACATCACAAATCCATCTCAGCTGAGCAGACAGCAGTTAGTGTGCTCCATGCTCCGGGTGATGCTCTGTTCTCAGAACTTAAGATGCAGCCTCCTGCAAGTGAAATGTACCTCCAGTTCCAGTCCAGGCTTAAATTGTTTTTTAAGTGTTTTGTTTTATATTGGAGTATAATTGATTTACAATGTTGTGTTAGTTTCAGGTATATAGGGAGGTGATTCAATTATCTATACACATATTACCTATTCTGATTCTTTTCCCATTTAGGTTATTATGGAATATTGACTGTGGTTCCCTGTGCTGTACAGTAGGTCCTTGTTGATTATCTACTTTGTATATGTGAGTATGCGTGTGTGCTTGCTGGGTTGCTTCAGTCATGTCCAGCTCTTTGCACCTAGGGACTGTGGTCTGCCAGGCTCCTCTGCCCGTGGGATTCTCCAGGTGAGAATACCGGGATGGGTTGCCATGTGCTCCTTCAGGGGATCTTCCCGACCCAGGGATCCAACCCATGTCTCCTGCATTTTCAGGGCTCTTTACCACCTGGGAAGGAGTGTGTAATGTCAATCCCAAGCTCCCAATTTATCCCCCCCACCCCCACGTATATAATTTAATCCTCTTTACCTGGTTATGAAGCTGTTGGGGGCCATTTTTTTTTCTCCCTAAGAGGAAAAGGCTTGAAACTCTGTCATACTTGGATTCTTCCACTGAGCCAGAATTCACTGTACCAACCCTTCTCTCAAGCCACCTTGACTTTAAGAGATCTGTGGCTCATTTCTGTTAAAACTAAATCTTTTCTACCATTTCCTTCCTCTACTCAATATTTTTTCCCCCTTCTCTTGATATTTAGAAATTAACACGCATTTTCTCCCAGGTTCTAGGGCTAACAGTTGCTGCTAAAGAAAATGTAGAAAAACAGAAACACAAATGTTAAAGAGAGATTATCTACAACCCAGACACAATCACTGTTAATTTTTGTCCCTTCTTCATGTCTTTTTTAAAATTCACATATATATTTTTATAAAGCTACGGGTCACACTGTTTTGTGTAAATCCTGCCATACTCTTCTTCAGAAAGGTGGACCAATTTATTCTTCTAATGGTATATATGAAGATGACCATATCCCTGCTACCCCATTGTGAAAGTGAAAGTCGCTCAGTCGTGTCTGACTCTTTGCGACCCCATGGAATACTGCAGTGGGTAGCTGTTCCTTCTCCAGGGGATCTTCCCAGCTCGGGGATTGAACCCAGGTCTCCCGCATTGCAGGCAGATTCTTTATCAGCTGAGCCATAAGGGAAGCCCAAGAATACTGGAGTGGGTAGCCTGTCCCTTCTCCAGCGGATCTTCCCAACCCAGGAATTGAACCAGGGTCTCCTGCATTGAAGGCAGATTCTTTATCAACTGAGTGCTACCCCCATTAAACACTGAATATTATCATTCCTGTTAATCTTCGCCAGTTTAAAGGAAACAAATTGATTCCGTTTTCATTGCTTTGATCATTAGTGAGGCTAAACCTTTATTTTCACATTGATCACTCCCTTGAACTCCACCCTGTCTTTATATCAGGAGTGTGTGAAGCAGTTCAGTTCAATCACACCCAGGTCAGCCCTGTGTGCTGCAGGTCTGATGAATGGATAGTAAGAAGGGGGTCGCAAGCAGAAGGAAGAAGATTGCCAAGGGTTCTGCAGAAATGAAGACCATGTTCCTTTTCTTCTTTTAGAACACATTACTAAAGGAATATGTGCTCATTGTGAGCAGAAATCAAGTATTTCAAAAGGGCTTATGAATATTGCGAACGCTCACCTCAGCCCTCTTCTTGCACCATCCGCAGATCCTGTTCCCCTGGTTTAACCATCTTTGGTCTCCTCCTCCCAACTCTGTTATCTTCCTGCGGGACTTGAATTTAGCAGAGCGACCAGGAGAAAGGGTCAGGAATTCAAAACGAAATGGGTTCTTCATACAAAGCTCCCAGGGTGGTCAGTTGGGAAGGGAAGCAGGGCAGACCACCCCAGGGGTTTGTCTGAAATCAAACGGGCAGATGAATGGAGAGCAAGCTGCATTACCCAGCTTGCCTTGATTTCAGTCTGTTGGAGAAACGGCAGGCTGTCGACTGTAACACACGAGCAGTGGCCTTTGTTAAGTTCTTTCCCTTGAGTATAACCCTTTCCTTTACAAAGCGGAATGGAAAACCTGAGAAATGGTTTTCCCTCATGGACCCTTTGCTCCATCTGGAGGTCCTTGTGAAGCCCTCCATCCACCTTTGATCCAATCTGCTTCCCCACAGTAGTTTGAAATAACATCCACTGCCTCCAAGCCCACACCCAGGTGTGGCTTAAGGGATGTCATCAAAGTCGCGCTTAAAATTTATGCCAAGATCTGAGTAGAATCTGTAGTGTGAAATGCGACCCATTTCTTATCATCGGAAAATCTTTTGGAGGGAAAATGATCTAATTATTCAAATTCTTAGTCATTTTTAAGAAAATGACTCTTTTGAATGGGAGGGGGTCATCACCCAACTGATCTGGAACCTTTGAAAACACTTTCCTCTCCTGAGCAATGCAGATGCCTCTGGAATGGAATAGACCATTAGAATCGATGGATCACCAGCCTCCTGTTCACTAAAGGGAAAAAAAAAAAAAAAACATTTGAGATGAAAATATTTCCTGTTATTTTTAGAGATTCTGCTTTTCTTTTCCACTGATCATCTATCCTCCTCTCTTTGCCTCCCTTCCCACAAGGAATCCTTTCCTGCAAGGATTTAATTTTTCCTCCACTGGGTTGTCTTAGGTATGATGGTTTAGTGTTAGACAACTTTCCATCACAATCTATTAATAGTAGATTTACTATCATGTGAGTTGTTCAAATGACAAAATTATATATGAGAAAGCTTTGTCTTGAACTTAGTCCAAAGGGCCTTCATTCAGGAAGTGTCCATTCCAAAAAGGCAAGCATCGTTTTCTGGACCCAGAGGATGGAATGATACAGTGAGACTCTAGGTGATATTGGTGGCAGTGATGGTGCTAGTGGTGAAGAATCTGCCTGCCAACATAGGAGATGCAGGTTCAATCCCTGGGTCGGGAAGATCCCCTGGAGGAGGGCACGGCAACCCATTCCAGGATTCTGGCCTGGAGAATCCCATGGACTGAGGGGCCTGGGAGATTGCATTCCATGGGGCTGCAAGGGAGGCTGGAGGGCAGCTGCTGTATTGTATATTAGTCTCTAGCCCGATATGACAAATTACCTCCAATCTTAGTACCTTGAAACAGCAAACATCCTCTCACACGCTTTCTGAGGGTCAGGAGCCCAGGAGTGATTCAGCCGGCCTGGCTTGAGGTCTCTCGTAGGAGTCAACAGTCAAGCTGTGGCCTGGGGCTGCAAGCACTCAAGCTTGACTGGGGCTGGAAGAGTTGTTTCCAAGCTCACTCACATGGCTACTTGCAGGCCTGTTCCTCTGCTGCTCGCTGTGTGGGTGTCTCCATAGACTCCCTGCGTATCCTCACAGTGTAGCTTTCCCCATAGCAAGTGATCCAGGAGTGCACGTGCAAGACAGAAGCCTGTCTATGCTCTTGTTGTTCAGTCGCTGACTTGTGTCCGCCTCTGTGACCCCATGGATTGCAGCATGTCCGGCTTCCCTTTCACCAACTCTCAGACTTTGCTCAAACTCATGTCCATTGACTCAGTGAAGCCATCCAACCATCTCATCCTCTGCTGCACCCTTCTCCTTTTGCCCTTAATCTTTCCCAGCATCAGGGTCTTCTCTAATGAGTCGGCTCTTTGCATCAGGTGGTCAAAGTATTGGAGCTTCACCTTCAGTCCTTCCACTGAATATTCAGGGCTGATTTCCTTTAGGATTGACTGGTTTGATCTCCCTGCTGTCCAAGGGACTCTCAAGAGTCTTCTCCAGCACCACAGTTTAAAAGCATCAATTCTTTGGCGCTCAGTCTTCTTTATGGTCCAACTCTCACATTCATTCTTGATTGCTGGAAAAACCACAGATTGGACTACACGGTTGTCTTTCTGTAACCTAAGCTTGAAAATGACAACCTGTTACTTCTGCTGTTTTCTATTCTTAGGCAAGTCCAGCCCACACTTAAGGGGAGGAAAATTAAACTCTACCTCTGGAAGGGAGTAGTATAAAAAATTTGATTTACACTGTTGTACAAATTTCTGGTGTACAGCAAAGTGTGTGTATATGTATAATTCTTTTCCATTATAGTTTATTAAAAGATATTACCGTTCCCTGTGCTGTACAGTAAGACATTGCTTATCTGTTTTATACAGAGTGAAAGTGAAGTCGCTCAGTCGTGTCCGACTCTCTGCGATCCCAGGGACTGTAGCCTACCAGGCTCCTCAGTCCATGGAATTCTCTAGGCAAGAGTACTGGAGTGGGTTGCCATTTCCTCCTCCAGGGTATTTTCCCAACCCAGGGATCAAACCCGGGTCTCCAGCACTGCAAGCAGACGCTTTACCGTCTGAGCCACCAGGGAAGCCTTTATACATCATAGTGTGTATCTATTAATCTCAAGGTCCTCATTTATCCCTTCTATCTCTTTCCCCTTTGGTAATCATAAGTTTTCTATGTCTGTGAGTCTGTTTTTTTTTTCTTTTTAAAGAAAATTGTATCCATCCATCTGCTGATGGGCACTTAGATTGCTTCCATGTCCTGGCTGTTGTAAATAGTGCTACTATGAACATTAGATACATGTATCTTTTTGAATTAAGAGTTTTTGTCTTTACTGGATATGTGCCCCAGAGTAGGACTGCTGGCTCATATGGTAGCTCTATTTTTAGTTTTTTTAAGCAACCTGTATACCGTTCTCCACAGTGTTTGGACAAATTTACACTCCCACCTACAGTGTAAGAGCATTCCCTTTTCTCCATACCCTCTCCAGCATTTATTATTTGTAGACTTTTTGATGATGGCCATTCTGATTGGTATGAGGTGACACCTCATTGTGGTTTTAAATTACATTTTTCTAATTAGCAAATTTGAGCATCTTTTGGTATGCCCATTAGCCATCTGTTTGTCTTCTTTGGAGAAACATCTAGGTCTTCTGCCCATTTTTTGATTGGGTTGTTTTGTTATTGAGCTGTTTTGAGTGTTTGTATATTTTGGAAATTAAGCCCTGTTGGTCTCATTGTTTGCAAATATTTTCTCCCAGTCCATAGGTTGTCTTTTCTTCTTTTTTCTGTGCAAAAGCTTATATTCTGCACAAAATCTTATAAGTTTAAGTCCCATCTGTTTATTTTTGGTTTTATTTCTATTTCCTCAGGAGACTGATCTAAGAAAACAGTTATGATTTATGTCAAGAGAGTGTTTTGCCCACATTCTCTTGTAGGAGTTCATGGTGTCATGTCTTATATTTAAGTCTTTAAGCTATTGTGAATGTATTTTTGTATATGATGTGAGGGAATATTCTGACTTCATTGATTTGCACATGGCTTTACCAAAACTACTAGCTGAAGAGACTGTGGACATATTTTTGAAACAACCACATTTATGACACGTTACCTAATCTAGCTTATTCTTTGGTCTATAGCAGAGGTCAATAAATGTTTTTTCTATAAGGGTGGTTGTTGTTCAGTCACTCAGTCATGTTTGACTCTTTGTGTCAAACTGCAGCACACCAGGCTTCCCTGTCCTTCACTGTCTCCTGGAGCTTGCCCAAACTCATGTCCATCGAGTTGGGGATGCCATCCAACCATCTCATCCTCTGTCGTCTCCTTCTTCTCCTGCCCTCAATCTTCCCCAGCATCAGGGTCATTTCAAATGAGTCAGTTCTTCACATCAGGTGGCCAAAGTATTGGAGGTTCAACTTCAACATCAGTCCTTCCAATGAATACCCAGGACTGGTCTCCTTTAGGATGGACTGGTTTGATCTCCTTGCAGTTCAAGGGACTCTCAAGAGTCTTCTCCAACACCATAGTTCAAAAGCATCTATTCTTCAGTGCTCAGCCTTCTTTATGGTCCAACTCTCACATCCATACATGACTACTGGAAATATGATAGCTTTGACTATACAAACCTTTGTTGGCAAAGTGATGCCTCTGCTTTTTAATACACTGTCTAGGTTTGTAATAGCCTTCTTCCAAGGAACAAGCATCTTTTAATTTCATGACTGCAGTCACCATCTGCAGTGATTTTGGAGCCCAAGAAAATAAAGCCTGTCACTGTTTCCATTGTTTCCCTATCTATTTGCCATGAAGTGATGGTACCGGATACCATGATTTTCATTTTTTTGAATGTTGAGTTTTAAGCCAACTTTTTCATTCTCTTCTTTCACCTTCATCAAAAGGCTCTTTAGTTCCTCTTTGCTTTCTGCCATAAGGGTGGTGTCATCTGCATATCTGAAGGACTAAATGGTAAATATTTTAGACACTGTGAGCCACACTGTCTCTGTGGTAGCTACGTTAATTCTGACATTGTACAGCAAAGTAGCCAAAGGCAGTACATAAGGAACTAAGCATGGCTTTGTTCCAGTATGTATGTATGTGTTAAGTCACTCAGTCATGTCTGACTCTTTGCAACCCCATCGACTGTAGCTTGCCTGGCTCTTCTATGGGGATTCTCCAGGCAAGAATACTGGAGTGGGCTGCCATTTCCTTCTCCAGGGGATCTTTCCAACTTCCCAGGATCAGACCTGGGTCTCCTGCATTACAGGCAGATTCCTTACCATCTGAGCCACCAGACAGTATAAATGTAGACATTTATAAAAATAGGCATTGGGGAAGATTTGGTCCATGGGCTATGGTTGGTTGACCCCTAGTCTACAGCTGAAGAGATTTTTGGAAGTCCAGCAAACTTATTTTTCTTGCCATTTGAATCCTATTTCAAAAGAAATTCATCCACATGGCATAGCTGTATCTACTGCCATCACAGCTCTAGCAGCTTGATAGTTTAGTGGTGAGATAGTAGGAAGACAGGCAATTTTGATTTAGGTGAAGAAAATGTCAGAAAATAGTATTCTAGTCCTTGTTTTCTGGAAAACAGAAGGAACGTAAGTGTGAAGGAGAAGGGCTAACTTGGTGTGACAGGAACAAGAGTGTCTTCATTCCATTTAATCACTGAAGTTGAAATGAGGCAAGAAGTCCAATAGGAGATGCTTGCTAGCTATCTGGAACTGTGGGGCTAGACTACAGCATTCAGCTTTTGACTCAAGGTGTGAATTATGGGATCTACCTTCACAGAATTCCTGTAGTTCTAAGGAACCCTAAGTTAACCAAAGTGACTTTACCAGGGAAGACAGACTTGTGCAGTCCAAAGATGGGGTAGGAGATAGAAGCTGCTTATAGGGAGTAAGTCGGGGATAACCAGACTTCAGAGCTAGAGCTTACCTCACACTGTGGGTGGTGGTAAACATTTATTTTGTGATATTCATACATAACCTTTATTTCTAGTAACATAGGGTTAAACATAAAACAAAATTCTTAGAATTTCTCCTTCCTTGTTCCTTAGGTTTGATTTTGCAAATACTAACTTGTCTCAGGGCCATTTAATATTAAGCCTATATGATCAAGCAGATTTGGGGCTAAAATTCCACTTTTTCTCCACATTCATTTGCAGTGGAATTTTTAACTTGTATACAGTAGATAATTTCCTGCCTAAATCATATATAGTCCTGAAGAAGACAATTGATCAAACTCACTCTTAAAAAATTATATTTATTTTTTTAAAGCCCCAAACATAATCATTTTAGGTTCAACTTAAATCTGTTTAGTGAGAGGTGCTTTGGAAATGAAGACTATGCTGCTGGCAAATTATTTCTCAAAGCAGGTAGTTTTTGCTTTCAAGCCACCACGTGGCCTACGATGACCATATTTAGGTAACTGGGGAAAACATCAACACGCTTTTGCTCTGTAAATAAAAAGAGTGCTGCAACTTCCTTTGTGGCAATTTCATTAAACAAACTTATTTTCGTAAATAATTCTTAGGCATAAAATGATAACATGAGGACAGTGTCTTCTCTTTTTAAGGTGCTCATTGCTGGGAACAGAAAAAAGACTTGAATGGAACTTCAGACATCACGTTTCTTAGCTTGTGATGGAAAGTGTGTAAATTAAATGTCAAGAGGAAACCAGGCTGTGGAAATCTAATCCAGTCAGTGTACCTCCAACCCGAGAGCTGAATTCATCCTTGTCAGGTAAGACGCTAAAAGCCCAGTCTTTCCAAAAACATAGTGAACTATTCCAGTTTTACTAATAACTTTATTTAAATAAGAAGACACAGGAACTTCTATACTGAAAAAATACAAAACAAAAGCCACACATTTCCTTGTGTAAAGCCATATTGTATGGTAACTCGAATACTGTTCAGCGCAGTGTAGAATTAAACAGTACAACTATATACAAAATTTAAACAATCTCTGACAAATTTCTACAGCTGGATGTAGGATACATTTGAGCTCAACAACTTCTGGGAAATTTACATGGCAAAGCATAAGCTTTAACACATTTGGTTCAAAACTTTAATATATGCTAAGAACAAATGTACAACACAATATTTAGTTTTCTCATGAGAAAATAAAAGCACGTCACTATAAATATCGTACATCAGATTTCATTACCAAAAAAAGCATATTCAGTCCATCGTTCAGAAATTGATATTGATACTATTGCATCTTATTTGGACAAAAGCAGAGTATAAGATCAACACATTATGTAATGCTAAACCAGATATCAGAAGTTAATGGAGCTCATATTTATCTTACAGAACTAATAATTTTCTCCCTTTAACCATAATCTACAAAATATAGTATTTTCATCAAGGCCTGAGATTATTAGGGTTAAAGGTGTCTTCTGCTGAATAGATTGTTTTAAAAGGTTCCCCTGTGAAAATGGTGAAGTAAACTGAGTCCTTTCCCATGACAGTCTCCTACGATATAACACTGACTAATTTAAAGGAGCCAGAATGCACCTTCAGGAGAGAATATTACTGCAAACTTTGGTGGAAAGAAGATAATTGGGATCATGACAAAATAATACACTGAACACATACACAAACATATACACACATATATATATACCATTTCTTAAAAAAAAAAATTCAATGGTGTTGCTTTCTTCTTTATCACATCTTCCTTCTTCAACCTCCTTAGAAAATAAAACAAAGGAAAACCCAGGAATGACTGAAAGGAACTGAAACGCTCCTGTAACTGTAGGCACCTTGTTCCCCTAATTCTTCAGAAAATTGTGCCGTACACTGTAGGTGCAGATCAAACAACTGTTTTATGGAACTGAAGGAATAAAAACACAGAAACTTCTCTCCGCTTTTGAACACACTCTTTGTGCTGCAGAAAACAATGTCAGAAGTTGGGCTCTTTCGCTGACCAATCAGGAACATCTAGGGCTCTCTTCACACTTCAAGAAGTTAGGTCAAGTCTGCAGGTTCAAGGCTCTTTACTTGGGTTTATGGTCTACCCCATGCTTCCAAAATATGAACAGACGTATTCATGGTATTATTGTGAGAGGCTTAAATGAAACTGCTCCACACTGCTTGCACTTGCAAGTCACCAAATAACCTATTTTGAATTCTGAGACTCACATATGCTCTCTCTACATTAAAACAACTCATGCACCTGAACTGCTTGAGGAAAATAACCAAAGGGTGTCATTTCTTAACCTGCAGATTCAAGACTTTCCAAAAGAGAAACGAAACGTGACTATGCCTTTCGATAGATCAGTAGCATTTCATGACCCTGATGGCCAACATAAACAAACACCTCAGCCATCCTCTGGGAAAATGACACCTAGACATTCTCGTCCTTAACATCCACACACACACTGGGGGAATGTTTGTACAGCCTAGTACCTGATACTTTACTTGCAACATTGTATCAGTCTTAACTGAGCAACACCTGAACTTCTTTAAAAAAAAAAAAAAAAGCCACATGTACGCATGTTGAAACAGTGAATGCAACAGTTGTTTCACTTGTAACCGCGTGACAAAAGTGATGTCAGACACCACGGATTTGCTGGTTCTCCTCGCGTTCACCCATGTCCAGGATTTCTGTTCTCCTAGGGTTGAATGCACTTATTCTAAGAATGTGGAATGTAATGAGGAAAGGGAAATGCATAAAAGAAGCAAAGGCAAAAGAGTGCTGTTCCCTCTTTAGCTTTTTAGCTGTGAAATAGGTAATATCCCAATATGATATACATTCCAAGTTACCTGAGTTTAGACTTCGACTGAAGTACCTGAAGCTAGGCCATAGGGTGGGCCCTGTGCAACTGTTGTGGCCATTTATTTATTTTTTGCATTGTATGTATTACAGAAGTTAGAAACAAACACCTGGATCAATTGTAAACATAATCCTGAAGTACAGTATTTTTCCATAGGACAAAACACAGCAAGACATTTTCTATTTAGACAGGCAACTTTCTGATATAGAGCTTATTTATACTGAAGATTTTGGGACAAAACACAGGACACAGTACTAATCTGTCAAACATACTATGAAATGCATAGTCTCCACTTAGAATGCTGAATGATACACACATTTTGCAAGCATTACTGCTTTCCACAAAAACTGCTGAATAGGAGTTCCGTCCCTGCCAAGATAAGTGTTGAGATACTTGATTCTGATTCAGTATTCTGTTGGTGGTGGTGGTGCTGTCAGAAAGTCGGTCACTCCATGCAGATAGGTGTCTGAGCTCTAGTTCTAGTGCGTGGGACACAGGGTGGAGGCCAGCTCCCCCTTCACCTTAGATGACCACGTAGTTGTGAGCGGACATGTGGTCCTCACCCGGCAGCTCCTGCAGGAACTGCTGCTGCTGGGATGGCTGTTGGACAGAGGCCTCAGCGGAGCCCGCTATGCTGGTGTCGTCGGAAAGGGATGTGAAGGAAACCCGGGAGGAGAGCTGCTCGACGGTCAGGGTGGCCAGAGCCGAGCTCTGGCCTGAGTTAGGAGAGTTCTTGAGCATCAGGTCGGAGGCAGGGAGAAGAGGGCCTAGGAGTTTTACAGGACAGAAAGCTGATCCGGTTGGGATGAAATTAACCTTGTTTTTGTCAGGACATGAAAAGAGAGGGGCTGAGATAGGCTGACGAGACCTAAAACCGTAAAACAAAATTAGGTTTTACAATCATTAAAAAAGTCAAGCATTTTTCAAATTAACTGGAGTTCTCTAAAACGGCTAAAATGTGAATGGCAGGGAATGGATTCAGTGTACACAGAGGGATAAACATCTTCCATAGCACAAGTCAGCTGGCATACTACTGACGTACACAGCACTGAGGTGATATTGAAAACAAAAGGATTTTCAAAAGGATTGGGCAGACGAAAAAGTTTCTGAGATTAGTCTGCTTTCATTTATTTAGAAACGTGGATTATGCAATGCTAAAATGACCTCTTCTGTTAAGTACATGGGAGAGGGATTACCCCATTGGATATTTGGTTTTAAGTACTTCCTCCTTTTTCTGTATCTCTATACGTACTTCTACGAATACAGATCAGGAAAAATAAGAAAAAGTTTCAGTAGCTTCTTGTAGAGCCAGCTAGTCAGGCCAACAGAGCAGCGTCCACAAGCCCTTCCTCTCCCCCCACTCCTGGGAACTACACCGCCACCTCCTCCAAGACCGGTCTCTGTCCCCTCTGAGGTTACAGGAGTGCAGCAGCCTCCACCGGGCAAGCCTGCACCGGGACAGGGGGATGAGCGACCCAAGAGCTGCACACTCTTTTTATTTTGAGCTGTTCTGCCAAGTATTTACAACATGAATCTCTTTTCCCTTGAATATTTCTATTTTATACACACTGAACTTTCAAAAAGAATTTTAAAAAAATCTGTGAACAGGAAGTCTGAATGCAATGAATACACATGCTAGATGTGTCTACAGGGTAGGAGACAGTCCCTCCGGCTGGTGGGGTCACTGTCGTGAAGGCTACACACACGTGGGTATTCACTGTGCTGCTATGGCTGTCTGTTTTCTTTAACCATCTAAATTAATAGAGCTTATGAAAGGAAAATTCTTAAAGATTCAAAATTGATCTTGTAGGTAGTAGGGATGAATTTCCAAGTTTCTCTGTGTTAGTGTATTTCCAGCACACAGACTCTTAGTTCTCCTTAAGTCAGATCTCTTTGGCCTATTGAATTCTCTTTTCATAATTTGCTTCTGAAACACATTATCAGCTGGACGGAGTAGTTGATTCATCTGTAATCAACTGGTCTCAGTAAAAAGCTTTACAGCTTTGCAGATCCCAGCTGATAGAAAAGACATTACTTACGCCATTTCCTCAAAGACCTTCACTCGCTCACATCCCTCTGGGGGCTCCCGTTTGAACATGTAGCTGTTGTTTGGTTTGGGAGATGAAGCATACTTGGGTAGCGGTGAGCTACTCCCACTGTCTGTAAATTTAAAGCAGTTACATTAACTAGTGATTGAAAGTTCTTTTAAATTAAATGTGATTTCCAAACAAGCAGCCTTTTGCACAATTTATCCACTGCTGCCCCTTGGCTTCCACCACAGAGCTTCCTTTATTGCAAAGCTATTTCTAACATCCTTGTGTTGTACATTTCTTATAAATAAAAGCTTCAATGCAACAGAAGTCTGCCATACCACAGAACACAAAAAAGCTGATAGTTTGGTCCAGAAAACGGCATTTTGAGCAAAGCAGAGCTGTAATCCTGAAAATAAACACATCATTATGTATTTCAAAAAGGTCAACAGATGGGGTAATATGTATAAGCCATGCAGAAGCATTATAAGAGATTAGGATACAGGGTTCTCTGTATTTTCTCACTTTTCAGCTGATTTAATTGAATATATTAATTTGTGGTATAATCTTCATTACGAAAGCTGTTAGCAGAAATGTTACTAAGTACTATAAATGACATGTGTGCAGGAAAAACAGGCTTATAAGACAACAGACTTTCCCTTGGCCCACAATGAAAAAGGGAATGCTCAGAACTCTGCTTTGTAAATGTCTACATAAAAGAACTTTTTGAGCACTATTTGTATTTTTGCTGCTGGAAGCATGAGGAATCTAAAAGCATCTTCGTATTTTTGACCAAAAAGAAACGGTCTATTCATGAAAAGCCGTAAAACCTATATGCAATTTCTTCCTTTCCTACCTGGCAAAGGCTTTTGGAAATTCAAATCCACCAAAATATGTCATTATCTTTTTAAGATGCCAAGTTGTAAAGCCAGTAACATACCTGCATAAATACAGTAGTCCTATTTAAACAAATTCTGACTTAAAGCAAAACCAATCCTCAAGGCTAAAATACTAAGCACATGACCTACTGAGGATGTATTATTTTCATACATATTTTGAAAGACGGCATTAGTACCATAATTACAGGTGTCACAATTTTGATAAGTTGCTGCATTTTAAGATTCCGTGCACAGTCCAACATTCATAATCTGAGTAACAGGTTTTTGTTTTTTTTTAAATCATCATTTATGAAGTATAGTACATGCTTAAAAAGTAGACCCTTGAGGCACACTTATAGTGTATTTGGTGAATAATTCAAAGAGCATCTATGTAAGTCGTGGGAGTGCAGATGTGTGCTTGTGGTTGTATATGGCAGTATCTCTGGCTGGGAATTGTTGCCTGCAAAAGAACAAGGCCACATTACTGGGAAACCTAAGAGAACCACACAGTCTCTCCATCACTACTGTTACACATGTCCATACAGATTATGTATAGTCTCTTGGAAGAAATGACGTTTTGGAATTAAGCTGGGTTTCTTCAGACTTGAGGATTTTCTTAGATTCAGGATTTTTTTTTTTTTTTTAAACTGTTTGAACAAATGGGAAGGGAAGACAAGGAATATTTTTTCTCTTAGGGAGATGCAAAACATCATAAACCTGACTAGAATCTGGGCTCCCTGTTACTTGAGCTAGGCTAGACAAAACAACTGGTCTACCTCATGGTCTACCATGAGACCTTGAATTCAGTGTGATACCAAGATTACAGGTTGACCTTGCTTTACTGTCCAAATGACCAGCCTTGCCAAGGACCTACATGGAAAAAGTAGCTGTGGCATGTGGTGCCCCTGGGAGGGTACTGGTGGCAACATGCCCCACTGCCTGCAGGATAGGCTCAAAACCATGGGCTCGACTAGCCTTTTCTGCCATCAGCAGAGGTGTGGCCATGTCAGCAGTCAGGCATCCACCCTATTATCATGTAGGGAAAGTCATCCTGGCCACAGTCTTTTGTCTCCTATTTCTGGCCACATCACCAGACCTACTACATGATTTCTCTCATAACCTCATTGATGGTTTCAAGGGACCTTCCCAGAATGGAAAGCTAGCTGCTGAGCTGGAAGCTGGATAATCTGCAAAACTATCTTCCTATTAACAATCTATAGTGAATTACAGAGTAAATGGTTTTTCTTCTTAAAATTTTTCTAGTATCAGAGGCTTATATTTCTACAGAGTTTTACCTGCTTTAAAATTCTTTTTTGGGAGAGGGGGAGGGTGATTAATGTTTAAAGAAACACAGTATACTGTTGTCCCAGAAAGATGGTATTCAGTGCTATTATATTACCTTGCCTTTTCAATAAAAACTATTTGTAGAAAATCCACATGCACAAATGCAGACACACACACACACACATGTATGTGTGCTTGTGTATTACATCTAACATTTGGTGCTGGAAAGACAAAGCTTGAAAGAAAAAATATTGGTGCCATAAACAGATTTCTTAAATCTGTTTTTTTTCCTCCCTAAGGTAAATATGCAATCTGATAGAGTATAAACAGGAAAAAGGAATAGAGATAACTTTCTGTGGTTTTAGCTCTGTGACTAGCTGCATAGTTCTATAACCTTCAACAAGCTGCCTCTCTCTAAGTTTCTATATAACTACAGGAATTGCCATTCCTAACTAAAATTCTGTGATTTGGGGGAGGGATAGTTAGGGAGTTTGGGACTGACATGTGCACACTGCTACATTTAAGATGGATAACCAACAAAGAAGAGGGCTTCCCTGGTGGTTCAGACAGTAAATAATCCACCTGCAATGCAGGAGACCCAGGTTTGATCCCTGGGTTAGGAAGACCCCTTGGAGAAGGGAATGGCAACCCACTCCAGTAGTCTTGCCTGGAGAATTCCATGGACATAGGAGCCTGGCGGGCTACAGTCCATAGAGGTCACAGGGTCGGACATGACTAAGCAACTAACACTTTCAACCAACGAAGACCTACTGTCTAGCACAGGGACTATGCTCAGTATTATGTAAGAATCTAAATGGGAAAGGAATTTGAAAAAGGATAGATACAGGTGTATGCATAAGTGAATCACTCTGCTGTACACCTGAACCTATCACAACATTGTTAATCAACTATACTCCACTATAAAAATGTTCTTAAAAACAGGTTCTAACATACAAAAGAGGGGAGGTGTACCAAAATATTTTTTTTGCTTTATAAATGGCATGCTTTAAAAACAACTCCCATGAACAACTCATTATACCCATTCTAGACCTGGTTGTCTAACTTCTGCATGCAGATGCCTGTGTTGAGTTTGAGCCACATTTCAGTAACTAAACGTGAGGTGAGCATGCCTGCTCAGGAGATTGGGGATGAAGTCTCGTGGTTATCTGCAGTCAATCCCTTTTGTTCACAGGCATGACACATTTTCTCATTCTGTTATCCCATGTTAAGACAGTAACTAGACATGTTATTAAGTTAAATGATACCTTATGTTCTTATAACTTCATAAGCCATATGAATTATGACGTTAAATGTGATGAATATGATTATATATCTGTCTGCATTCACAATAGTTTCATCTATATTTATAATAGAATCACCCAGATCTGGAAACATTTTATTGACTATTTTATTATAGAAGATTATACTTAAGCATGTACCATACTTAGAATTAAAATATAAGTAGTATTTTTAAACACATGATAATTGGGAACTAAAGCTTGGAAAAATTAAAGATATTATTGAAGTCTGAAATTCCATATAGAAACAAAACTCATTCAACTTTGTGTTTTTGTAGTTTTCTGAATTTCTGCTTTATATACAGCCTCATTACTTTTGGTGTGTTAGGCTGTATGGCCCACAATTCTAGTATTCAAGATTGTAGATACAAAGTTGCTTCATTTATGTAGGAAGGTATGTAAAACCTTTGCCGTGGTTCTACTCTAGCCCTAAGTCTTTACATGTGCTTTATCTGCTACTATCAGATTACTTTATCAAATTAAGTAAAATTAATTCTAATATAAACAGTATAATTATAGGGCAGTGGTTCTCAACCCTGGTTTCACATTAGACTCATCAGAAGATGTTTTAAAAATACTAATAAATGCCAGTGTTGAAACCTCATCCCTATAGAGGTTCTGATTTAATTAGTCTGGGGCCCCTTTCCCAGGCATGTGCTGTCCCCACCCCCCATTTTTTCTGGTAAAGCTCCCAAATGCTTTTGAAGTATAGCCAACTTCGAGGACCAGTTATGAAAAGGTTAAAACACTGGTTTGGAGTCAGGCCACCCGATTCTCTCCAGGCCCAACCGCACGGCTGAGGAACAGTGTCATCCTCTGTGCTTTGATATATAAAATAGGAATAACTACTGATATGACGGCTGTGGAAAAAACCTGTGTCCCTGAAACACAGCAAGCTCTCAACAAATATTGGCTACAACAGTAGAAAGAAAACATCGTTACCAATTTACAAATTAAACAAAGGTGAACCATTCAGAAATTAAATGCCTATTCCATTCTGTTGGCAGAAGAGAGTAACAGAAATGTCCTTTTTAATAGAGCTGCACACTAACTTTATTATGTTATATAAAAGATAGCATCTTTTAGCATACAGAGATTTATCATTCTGAAATTTAACAACAAGGCCTAAAGTATACAGATTCTATAGATTCCTCTACAAAGAAAATATTTATTATATGTGCAGCAAGAGCCAGTAGAATATAATTGTTATTTTAATTCTAGTATGAAAATGACTTCTTTTACAGAAGATGTGGTACATATATACAATGGAATATTACTCAGCCATAAAAAAGAATGGAATAATGCTGTGTGCAGCAACGTGGACGGACTTGACTTGGAGGACAGTATGTTAAGTGGAATAAGTCAGAGAAAGACAAATTCTGTAGGACATCACTTAGATGTGGAATCTAAAAAATACAACAAAGTTGTGAATTTAACAAAAAAGAAGCAGATTTATAGATATGGAGAACAACTAGCAGTTACCCGTGGAGAAAGGGAAATAGGGAGGGGCAACACAGGGGTAGAGAAATGAGAGGCACAAACTATTAGGTATAAAATAAGCTACAAGGATATACTGTACAATGGGGGTGTAGTCACTATTTACAATAACTGTAAACAGAACCTGTAGTAATTGTCAATAGTATATACCTATAATATATAACAGTATACAGTTACTATGCTTCAATTTTAAAAATTACTTATTGTGCATTAGGAAATGAAACCATCAGCAGTAGTGTGATTTGATGGCCTAATGGAATCAACAGAAACAAGTGTACAAGCATGCCTTGATGACACACTTTTGGCACTAGTTGGCATTACCTATTGTATTGAACACCTTCGTTTTCAGTGAACTCCAAGATCACACTGTGAAAGAGCAAGGAGAACATCTGACTTTTACAAATAGTTTCTAAGATTTCTCCGTCATTTCAAAGTCAACCTTTTATGTGAAGGTTTGTTGTTGTTGAATCGCTAAGTTGTGTCTGACTCTGTTGCAACCCCATGGCTCCTCTGTCCATGGGATTTCCCAGGCAAGAATACTGGTGTGGGTTCCCACTTCCTTCTCCAGGGGATCTTCCCAACCCAGGGATTGAACCCATGTCTCCTGCATTGGCAGGTGGATTCTTTACCACTGAGCCACCAGGGAAGCCCTTATGAGAAGGTTACACAATTAAAAAAGAAAAAGCAACACAGCTATAGACAGTTAAGATCTTTCTTAGATCAGCATATAGCAAAAGGTAAGGAGGAAAAAATGTATATCTGTGGCAGATTCATTTTGATATTTGGCAAAACTAATACAATTTTGTAAAGTTTAAAAAAAATGTGAAAAAAAATTAACATTACAACCCTTGTCACTTGTATTTTTGAACTTTGTTCTCAAATAAGACTGTTTTGAATTAACTGGGACTTCACTTACATTCCCAATGTTAGGCCCATGTTTTACATTTTACTCTGCATTCACTGAGTTGATAATTTACAAATGAAGCAAACAAACTCTAGTTGCTCCTTTGTTCTTGTGTACTCACAATACACAAGAGCTTCTTTTGCAAACATAATCCTGATAAGTAGCACAACACCGCTCAGTATTGTCTTCAAATGTGACTTGGCGTCACCAACATACTAACTGGTCACTCAGACTTGTACACGAATGTGAACAAGTCACTCTGAATCTATCCGACATGGCAGTTAAAAATGAAAGCAAATCACCCTATTGAAGACAGTCTTCAAACCGATTTATAAACTAAAATCATGCCTTTTATTAATCACAATGGTAAAACTAAACTGAAAATAAATTTCAGATTACCCAGAATATTTTATATCTGGAAAAATAATTAAGGATCTTAGGAGAGTTCTTCTGCTAGAACCTTAGTTTTCACATTCTTGAGCTTTTTAGATGAACAAATTTCCAGGGACATCAGTTTTCAAAAATCTAAAACACAGTGTTTCATATTAAAGTGCTCCAAAAGTGTCCTACAGAAGGAAAAAGTTTCAATATAATTTTAAATGTGCACTTATATATTTACAGAGTGAAACTGAAGGCAAAACAAAATGCTATGTAAAAATTCAGTATTTCTCCTCTCTCCTCATTCTTGCTTAAAGGGAAATGGCATTATAACATCTCTAAGCAGATAACCAAATGTAATGTTAAACTTATATAATAGTCACCTGAAAGCCTGTTCCTTCTCTGACATTCACTGCCTTATTCACAGTGGTAACTGTTTTCCCATGTTCCAAGCTAGAACCTTGGTAGAACTCTGCCTTTATCCTCATTTTTCTAATCCCTCACCTTGTCCATCTAATCAACCACCAAATGCTGCTGACTCTTCTTCAGTCTATTTCTTCCGATTCCTCTGCCTGTGCTATCCCTCCTCATCTTTGCCCAACACTTGTGGTTTCCCAACTAGAGTGCACTAAACAATCTGCTGACATGCAGGAGGAAATCTGGAGAACGTTTATACGCATTTACTTTTTATCCCTAAAAATAAGAAAACTTTACCAATACATATTTTGTATATGAATTTAACTATGTACTTAGATAACTCAGAAATATATACATTCACATTACAGGTATAGATTAATAACTGCTGAAAAAAGTGTGTAATAAGCCAAGTTTGGAGATTCAGGACTAGACTATTAAAATAGCGTCTTATCTCCTTCTCTTAAAGTCTCTCTCCGCTTCTATAGCTTTATCCTTAGAGCTGGTCATGTCCTTTAGCTGGCAAAAGTTCTTCACTTAGTTGTCTGTTTATTTCAGCAAGGCTACAAGGCCCTTATGAAATAGTGGCCTTCCTACCTACATCTCCACTCTTACTGCTTTCTCCTCCCTACCACTTATTCCTGTGCTCCAGCCATACGATTTTGTACTGTTCTCCACACAACAGGCTCTTTCACAGCTGAATGACTGTGAAATGGCCATTCCTCTTGCAAAGGCAGCAACAAGTAGTGTGAAGTTCCTACAAAAGATTTCTGCTGGCCTCTGGACTCCAAAGACTTTAGGAAAGTTAACTTCACTTTTCTATGCCTTAGGCTCCCCATTCTTAAAATAATGACACTGTCCCTACTCACAGGATTGTGGTAATATTACAGGAGATAAAAAAGGTAAAGGCACCTGAGCACATTTAATCATCATAACAATCCTATGAGGCAGTACCATCATTTCCCAGAAAACCAAGATACAGAGAACCTGAGTGACTTGCCCAGAGATACACAACTAGTCAGTGGGAGAGCAGAGATTCAGTGGCTGCAGCAGAGTCAGAGTCCATGATCGTCACGCTATCTGCATCACTGTTTTGATCTATCTCAACTGTAGTGTCCTCATGAGACTAGATGATCAAGTTCCAATCTAACATTCTAGGCTTCTACTTAAGGTCTTAGAGCTTAGGCAACAGCTCTACTGGGTCTGCCTTCTATTACAAAGGCACAGTGCAAAGAACAGCTTCAATGCTTCCTATTTCTTCTTAGAGGAACAGATAACAGAAAGAAAAAATTCAACAGATTCTCCTTTTCTCTAGTCTACTTGATACCCTGTTTTTTCCCTAGTCATGATCAGAGTATAAGATGAGATAGATTTTAGCAAAGTTACTTTATTTTCTGTAATTTCAATAGGAAATCTGAACTTTATGGTTTCTTTCTCACCAAAGACCTGTCATCACTGTTAGCGTAACCTTAGAGTGGTTACTCTTTACTGTCTTTTTTTTGGGTAGCAGGGAGGATTATCCTACTCTTCCCAAAGATTCAAAAACCTAACATATATAATTAAATAACTTAAAAGGATTCTATTGTTTTTAACAATATATTCTTTAAAAATGGACATACCATGAAAGAATACTCATATACAGGGTTATTGTTACCATCTTTCTAAATTCCATATATATGCATTAGTATACTGTATTGGTATTTTTCTTTCTGGCTTGCTTCACTCTGTATAATAGGCAAAAAAAAAAAAAAATACTCAAAAAATCTCCACTAATCATTACTCTATACTAATGATAGGCAGCACTGTAGTTGTTGAGGATAAAGTAATGAGCAAATTAAAGTTACCTGCTCTTGATGGAGCTTATATCATAGTAAATAGATAACTGGAGATTAAGTGAAATTTATATATGCATCCATGCTCACTAGTGTCCGAGTCTTTTGCAACCCCATGGACTGTAGCCCACCAGGCTCCTCTGTCCATGGGATTCTCCAGGCAAAAATACTGGAATGCACTGCTATTCCCTTCTCCAGGGGAACTTCCCAACCCAGGGATGGAAATTATATATATCAAAATTATATATACAGGCATATAAATAAATTTTGGTTTGCTTTTGTTTTAGACTCTAGGTTGTAAATGCTAGAAGTGAGTTGTATGCTGCTGCTGCTGCTAAGTTGCTTCAGTCGTGTCCGACTCCGTGCGACCCCATAGTCGGCAGCCCACCAGGCTCCCCCGTCCCTGGGATTCTCCAGGCAAGAACACTGGAGTGGGTTGCCATTTCCTTCTCCAGTGCATGAAAGTGAAAAGTGGAAGTGAAGTCGCGCAGTCGTGTACGACTCTCTGCGACCCCATGGACTGCAGCCTACCAGGCTCCTCCGTCCATGGGATTTTCCAAGCAAGAGTACTGGAGTGGGGTGCCATTGCCTTCTCCGTGAGTTGTATACTTACTAATAATTTTGAATTAAGAATAGTAACTCATCCACAGAAAGTTAGCACAGCAATTGCCAAGAATCCCAGGGACGGGGGAGCCTGGTGGGCTGCCATCTCTGGGGTCACACAGAGTCGGACACGACTGAAGTGACTGAGCAGCAGCAGCAAACATTCCAGAAAGAGTGGGGAAAGGCATTTACTGGATGATTAAACACATCAGATAATGTGAATATATATAATTTCAGATGCAATCTTGAAAAAGCAAAACAGAGAAGATGAACTTAGGGACATAATTCTCCAAAAGTTCAGTTTTTAACCTATAGAATAACTCCTTTTTGGGGGTAAGAGTTCTACACTCTTTTTGTAATTTTACCACGGAGAGGTTCTTCTAGGATAATAAGCACCTAGAATCATGTGGGGATAACCTTTTGATCGAGAAACAGATCAAGGCTCAAACGAAGTGATTTTCAAGGTGTGGTAGCTAAAACAAGTGTATCTAACGTATCTATTTTCACAATATAAACCACAAAGAAAAGTGCCACCGAATTTTGGCCGATGAGGCTGCCTAGAAGATGGAGGGTTAAAGTATGTTAAGGGCAAACGCCAAAGAGTGTTAAGAAACAGAGCCCTCAAGATGACTGCAAATAGAGTTTAAAATGTATATAGAAAGGACTCAGACATCAAAGAGAGTCTTTTTCAAAAGTCTGGCTAGGGTCAGCCCTAGACCCTGAAAAGATAAAACTGTTTCTTTCTTTCCTGCAACTATGGACTTCTCAGTCCTAATACCTACAGTTCAGAAATATTAATGAGTTAAATCATGGTACGAGTTAAACAGACTGATGTGCACTGGCCCTGGAAACTCCATCCACATGATATACATTGTTCCTGTTGGGAAACCCAGTTTAAGTTCCAAGTAGCCAATTTATGGAATCTTGGAATACAGCTCTTAGTGGCTGGCCTGAGTAGAATGGTTCAGTTGACTTCATGATTAGAATAATCAATGTTTCCACAATATCTTGCAAAACTGCAGAATTTTATAACAACTGCCTAAGTGAACTGTGCCAAAGATCAACTGTAAGTGTCAGACTGAAGTCTAGATTTTGTGACTTGGTACCAATAAGGAAAGCTGGCAGAGCTGCTCAAAGAAATAATATTTGACACTGCGATTTACATTATATAAATGACTGTTTTTCTCCCTTGCATTTTGGGTGTGATAAGGTAGAATTTAGGCTAACTAACCATAGGATATATTCTGGAGATGTGAAGATGAGAACTCTTATTCTGGATCCCTGAATTCTCCACAGAAATCATTGTGTAGACCTGTGGCTGTTACTTGGTTAGTTAGCCAAGCAACTTTACACATGATAGCTGGCTGCCTTCACCCTTTAAGTCACTGGAAAAATCTGTCCAAAAACCACCCAACTCAAAAAAATAAAACCTGAAAATAGTCTCTTAAAGGCTAGACTTTTCTTAATAGAGTGTTTTTGTCCTGGCACTGCAATTGAAAGAACCAAAGAAAAACCAACATGCTAATCAACTAAAATTATTTTATAGGTCTCAAAGTATACATGTGTCATGGAGAAAAACAGATGTTAGGGATAAGCAGAAATAACAAAGTCAGGGAAAAGGATAAGTATATAGCAGATGAACACTAGAAAAATAATCACACCAGCCCATCTCTCATTAGAGCAATAAACTCACATGCCTATCCCTCTCCCCTGGGAGCATGCCAATTCTGGATGTCTAACCTAGCTATTCCACAACAGCAACTTCAGAAAAGGTAGGTGCTCCAAATCAATCCAAACCTCTTAGAAATCTATAGCTTCCCTTTTTTCTTTACAGGAAATAAATATAAAACAAAAGATCAATTTAAGCTTTACTGTGGAAAAGTGAAAATTATAAGCTAGAATTAGTATTGTAAAAAACATTGGGCTGTTCATAGGGAAGCAATGAGTTAGAGATTATTCTATAGTTTGAATGACTTAACTATGTAAGTTTCAGAAACTGCAAAACTGACAACTCCCTCTCCTTTGTCCCTTTAGTATTCTGAATACACTTGTGTAATAGTGTATTATTTTTTAACATTACTATTAATCCTTATTAGAGTATAAAGCTCTTAAAAATAGGTATCACATCTTCCTCTTCTCTATTTCCCACTGTGCAGTACAGTGCCTGACATACGGTAGATGCCTAAGAAACGTATCTTGAATAAACCAGAAGCATAAACTCAGCTGAAATACATAAACCTCCACTCCCAATCCTAAAATACACGTGTATGTATGATACAGACACGTATACATATGTATGTAAGAGAGATGCTTTTTAATTTTCCTTCACAAAGAAGGTAGTTGATTTGAGAACTAGAAACTGAACATTGTAATAGGTCACACAGTTTTCCAGAAAACAGTACTATAAACTTGATCTTAATTACAAAGTAATGCCTCAAAGCTACATTGGTAAGTATATTAAGAAACTTATGTCATGAGGTCTTAAATTTCTAAACTGAGGTAGTTTTGTAGAAAATGGAAATGTGTCTTAAATGATTCTGCAATCTCCTTAGTTTCTAAAGAAATTTTTTAAAAAATGACTATTAGTCACACCCAACACTATTTATTCAATGTTTACTACATACCAGGAGTTGTGCTAAGCACTTTGTTCCAATATCTCATTTAACCCCAACAGTGGTATGAAGTATAAAACAAGTATTATCACCCTGTTTTACTAAGAAAATAATTTTTTTAAAAAACTGTTGGCCTTAGAGATGATCTGAACCAATGTTCTCATTTTACATTTAAAAAAGAAACAAAAAAACACAAGAGGAACAGAACATTAACAGGCAGGTATCTGGTAAAAAGAATAAAAGGGTATAGAAAAACTATATACGACCAAAGGCAAAGTCTTAGGAAAAAGTCTAACTTCCCTAAAAAATCATCAGAATTCAGATATTATACTATTTCAGAGAGATATGTGTGTGTTTATGCTCACTGTGGTGTTATTCACAATATCCAAATCATGGGGACAACCTATGTGTCCATGAACAGATAAATAAAGAGAATGTGGTTCTAAGTGGCTGTGAGACTGCCTCATCGGATACACTCCCATAGAGGCCGGGAAGGCAAGCTCACAAACAGCAAACCAAAATGGAACTCACCTATCAATTTCCTAATACATCTCCCTTTAGGTTCAGCATCTCAATTACCCATAGGATTATACTTTGAAGAAAACAAAACTCCAGAATTTACTGCCTAGCCTTATATCACTGTTATTTTTACTTTTCCTTTTAACCCAACTACAAGTGCTAATAAGTAGCAAAAGTGATCTGCAGTTATCCTTTTTTACTGGTATAACAAAAAATACAGGTTTTGGAATCAATCAAACAATATTTGCTTTACCATTTATCACCTGTGCATCCTAAAACAAGATATGACTATTAACCTTCAAAACAAACCTACTACAAGCAAGGTGTCTTCTTGTTTATTATGAAACATCCATATTAAAAATGTGAGGAATTGATTCAAGTGTCTGCTGTGGTAGGACGCCTTAGTGTATTGGAAGTTCCCTAGTCTGACATTCTTTGAAACAGACATTCCAGTTGAAGCAGAGAGATGCCTAACTAAGGTTCTGCTTTCAATACATTCTTAATGGAGGAAGAGAACTCCAAGGTTTCCAGTAAGGCAAGGGTGAAATGAAAATGGAGAAGCACTGATATCCACCCACAGAAATAAAAGCAGACGACGAAGTCCAAGGGAGCTTCCCTCTAAAATCTAAGCAGAGAGTCAGGTATAATGATGACTGAAACAAGCCAGACCAAAAGAACACAGACTGCATCATTTCAATTCTGTGAAATCCAGTAATGGGGAAAAATTAGGCTACAGTGATGGAGAAGAGAACAGTGGTTACTTCCAGGCGGAGAGCAGAAGGATTCTTTTTGGAAAGGGAGCTAAGGAGCCTTCTGGGATGCAAAATATGTTCTGTATCTTGATCCAAGAGGTAGCTGCATGAGTGCCAACGTGTAAAACTTCAGGGGGCTTAGCACTTAATATTTGGGCACTTTAAATGCATTAATATCTCAAAACAAAATGAGGGGACTGGGGGTCAAGCCAGGACAAGGCCCATAAAATCCTGTAAGATTTAGTAAACTTTATTTTTTTCATGTTTTTAAAATTTTGTTGCCTATGATCTGTTTTTCTGTGGTGACAAGCAGTAAATGTGTTACAGAGGAAGTGCAGTATTCCTTTGTAAGTAGCTAGGAAGGTGGCGGTTGGGCAGTCTTTGGGACCGTCTGTGACTCAGGGTCCAGAAACTGAAAAAAGAGAGTGAACACTGGCAGTTAAGTGCCTGACATGAGGACAGGAGGACACGGGCAGTGAGAGCCTGACAGGAGGACAGGAGGACACAGGCAGTGAGGGCCTGACAGGAGGACACGGGCGCTGAGGGCCTGACTGAGGACAGGAGGACACAGGCAGTGAGGGCCTGACAGGAGGACAGGAGGACACGGGTGGTGAGGGCCTGACTGAGGACAGGAGGACACAGGCGGTGAGGGCCTGACAGGAGGACACGGGTGGTGAGGGCCTGACAGGAGGACAGGAGGACAGGAGGACACGGGTGGTGAGGGCCTGACTGAGGACAGGAGGACAGGTGAGGGCCTGAGGGCCTAGGAGAGGACAGGAGGACACGGGTGAGGGCCTGACTGAGGACAGGAGGACACAGGCGCTGAGGGCCTGACTGAGGACAGGAGGACACGGGCGCTGAGGGCCTGACTGAGGACAGGAGGACACGGGCGCTGAGGGCCTGACTGAGGACAGGAGGACACGGGGCCTGACTGAGGGGAGGACCTGACTGAGGACAGGAGGACACGGGCGCTGAGGGCCTGACTGAGGACAGGAGGACACGGGCGCTGAGGGCCTGACTGAGGACAGGAGGACATGGGCGGTGAGGGCCTGACAGGAGGACACGGTGGTGAGGGCCTGACAGGGAGGACACAGGAGGACACGGGCGGTGAGGGCCTGACTGAGGACAGGAGGACACGGGCGCTGAGGGCCTGACTGAGGACAGGAGGACATGGGTGCTGAGGCCTGACTGAGGACAGGAGGACATGGGCGGTGAGGGCCTGACAGGAGGACAGGAGGACACGGTGGTGAGGGCCTGACAGGAGGACACAGGCGGTGAGGGCCTGACTGAGGACAGGAGGACACGGGCGCTGAGGGCCTGACTGAGGACAGGAGGACATGGGCGCAGAGGGCCTGACTGAGGACAGGAGGACACGAGCGCTGAGGGCCTAACTGAGGACAGGAGGACATGGGCGCTGAGGGCCGGACAGGAGGACACAGGCGCCGAGGGCCTGACTGAGGACAGGAGGACACAGGCGCCGAGGGCCTGACTGAGGACAGGAGGACACGGGCGCCGAGGGCCTGACTGAGGACAGGAGGACACGGGCGCCGAGGGCCTGACTGAGGACAGGAGGACACGGGCGCTGAGGGCCTGACTGAGGACAGGAGGACACGGGCGCTGAGGGCCTGACTGAGGACAGGAGGACACAGGTGGTGAGAGCCTGACTGAGGACAGGAGGACACGGGCGCTGAGGGCCTGACAGGAGGACAGGAGGACACGGGTGGTGAGGGCCTGACAGGAGGACACAGGCGATGAGGGCCTGACTGAGGACAGGAGGACACAGGCGGTGAGGGCCTGACTGAGGACAGGAGGACACGGGTGGTGAGGGCCTGACAGGCAATAAGCCCCATGGGTTCTGCACTCTTATTGGTGTTAATAATTCATCTATATACCATAATATAATCTGTGATGTGCTGCAGGTACTTGTTAAACTTTATCTTACTTGGTTAAAAATAATTCATCTATATACCATAATATAATCTGTGATGTGCTGCAGGTACTTGTTAAACTTTATCTTACTTGGTTAAAAATATCCTCATTTTCCAACAGAATTTTTAGAAATTATTTCCTTTCAAATTAATCTTATTACGAAATCTAACCTCAGGCACGAGAACCCTAAAGTCTACCATAACCATCCTTAACTCTGGACAATACCGAGGAAAAAACTGTGTGTTGTATTATGTGAAGCTGTCCACACTCATTTTATAGCTTTCATTAACTGTTAGAACCACGCGCTGTGCTCCTCTGACACATTTATGGAAGATGTTTGCGAAAGTCACAAAGAAGGGGGTACGTGAAACCAATGAACAAACAAACCTAGATCCACCGATCCTTTACAGTCCCACCATTCAACAAAAGAAAAAAAGTGATGTAATGGTCTAAGACAAAGGAAGTATAATGAGCAAGGCCCTGTAACACACCCGCTACCTAAGTGGATGATCCCATCCTCACCTTTATCACGATCATAGAGTAAATCTTCTGTTGAGCAGGGGCTGCCGTCCTGGGATTCCGGGGGACAGAAGGGAGAGACACAGGGTGAGTGACTGCTGCAGCTGCTGCTGCGCTCCTGCACAGAGGGCGTCTGCGTGTCGATGCTTCGAGTGCTGCTGCTCCGGTAGTGAGCAGGGAGGGGGGCTCTGCGACCATCGGGGATGTCCAAAGGCTGGAAGAGCAGCAACCGTCACACAGTCAGTGACGGTTCATACACTTCATCCGTACAGAAAGCACATGCTGTTTCTTTTGATTTCACTTTTCACTATTATTGCCAGCATAGCTGATTCTTCAGAGAATAAAGACACCTATCTTAGGTCATCATTTCTGCCAGTTACCTTTAGGTCAGTACTCCCAGGAATACTACTCTAGGACAGGGGCGTCTTTTAACACTGGATCCTAACTGTGCCTGGCAGACAGCAGACACTCAATAAACATTTATCCAAAGAATTAGTCAAACTGCTCCAGAAACCACTTTGACTTGCTAATAAGAAAAGAGAAATCTCATATTCACAGGTATGGATTTCCATTTTTCATTCTTTCTTTTTTTCCTTTTACAAGCCAGGAACAGGTTTTGCAGGTTACCCAAAGTGTCTAATAAACAGACTTATTCTAGTAGAACTGAATGGAGGATATTAATATAACTGAACAATCCTACTAATTTGGTATCCAACTGAGTAGGACTACTAATGGATTTTGCCTAGTTCTAATGCATTGTTCTGAGTGACAAAAATAAACAGAAATGAAATTATAATTGTAGACTCATATATGAATCATGTATTTTCAACCTAAGAAGACCCTAGACCTCATCAGTACAGTATCTTCACCAATAAAGAACTTATAGAGCTCCTGCTGACATGATCATTTAAATGGCATCAGAGCTTCTGACTCTTTCTACTCTGCTTCTCCTGTAAAGACGTATCTTACTCATCAGCAAGCTAACAAAGTGAGGTCAACAAATACAATGTATATATTAACCATTTACAGTATTTTTGTTATTATATAGACAAGGATGAAATGCTGGGAAAAAAGAACCAGTATATGCTTAGTTTATTTACAACTTATTTTCACTATTTACAGGCTATCAATCCTGAGGTTTGTCATTTCAGAGATTTTAGAAACATTTCAGAGATTTTAGATTTAGGAACATTTGTCAGATGGAAAATGAATTAAGGTACAACATGAGACTCAAAGAGTATCAGTTTTTTCTGTAACAAGTAGAGGCCAAAACCTAAAATGAAAACTTCATTTATCTATGCAAAGTTGCTAAACCAAAACTATACCATCTTTACAACCTGACAATGACCATGCTACTATAAAGAATATAGTCACTTATGGAACATTAATTCATTTTGTAACAAATAACAAAAATAAAATTTTCCAACTTAGGAAAGAAATATTCCCAAAGATATATTAATTTACTTGGTCAAATGCTAAGAAAATAATTATTTTATTACATTATTTTCTTTTACTTAACTAAATTTAGATTTTAATTACAACTCTGCACTAAATTCTAAGAAATCACTGGTGCAGGGTTTTTGTTTTTGTTTTTTTTGACAAGATTATATGATAGATGTGGGAGTTTCTCAGAACAATCCATCAGGAAAGATCATTTTGGAAAATACATGAGGCCTTTATGACAGAGATCTTTCTTAAAACTTGTATGTTTAAGTCAACAAAAATCTTACTTTAATAAAATGTCAATATTGGTAATCAGTAAAATAATAATGTATCAATTTGCAATTTAAAAAGTTTAAGAACCTGAGTTATCTTTTATTCATGTCCTATTTGATAAACACAATTTTTCTGTAGTCCCACTTCTGAATCTGTAACTGGATAATATATATACCAATTTCCTTAACCAACTTCTGTTTTGTTGGGGAGAGGGTTCAGAGAATTAGAATAACAAGACAGATTTTAGAGGTTTACATATTTACACAAAATAATGATGGAAATTATAAAGGCTTAGAACAAAGGTCCGTCTAGTCAAGGCTATGGTTCTTCCTGTGGTCACGTATGGATGTGAGAGTTGGACTGTGAAGAAAGCTGAGCGCCGAAGAACTGATGCTTTTGAACTGTGGTGTTGGAGAAGACTCTTGAGAGTCCCTTGGACTGTAGGGAGATCCAACCAGTCCATTCTGAAGGAGATCAGCCCTGGGATTTCTTTGGAAGGAATGATGCTAAAGCTGAAACTCCAGGACTCTGGCCACCTCATGCGAAGAGCTGACTCATTAGAAAAGACTCTGATGCTGGGAGGGATTGGGGGCAGGAGGAGAAGGGGATGACAGAGGATGAGAGGTCTGGATGGCATCACTGACTCGATGGACGTGAGTCTGAGTGAACTCTGGGAGTTGGTGATGGACAGGGAGGCCTGGCGTGCTGCGATTCATGGGGTCGCAAAGAGTCGGACATGACTGAGCGACTGAACTGAACTGAACCGGAGAACATTTATATACTTAGGAAGCTACTGGCAGGCTCATCTGCCAAAATGATAACATTTTGATTTATTAAAACTTTGAGGCATGCTTAATCATAAATCTAAAAATTCTTAATATTTTAGTTATTACTATGTAGGTTACCCCAAAGTAATTCTGAAATATCTACTGTGAAATTAGAATATGACTTATTTAAAATCAGAATTACATGAGTATATTTAATTTTCTAATATAGTTTTGCTTAGCAGTTCTTAAAGAATTAGCAAATGTGACTGATTATCTCATCCTGAAAAAATTAGACCAATTTTACTTCCTTACATTACTGTTCTTGAATGTCACATAATGTATAAAGGAAACATTTTAATGGTATGCACAGCTAAGCTAAGAGCACAATTTCTAAAGGGTTCCTTTCTGGCCTAATGAATATAACGTAAAAATTTAACTCTTAGGGAGAGTAAAATGGCACAACCTTTTGGGATGGTAATTTTAGCAATATTAATCAAAATTTAAAATGTGCAAATGCTCTGACCTAGCAATTTCACTGCCTGGAAATTGTCTGCCAAGAGCACACCGTGTTTTCTAAAGCACTGCTTATGACAACAAAAATTGACAACAGTCTAAATGTCCACCAGTAGGGGACTTTTAAATTATGGTACATTCATATAATGATTCAACATATATTGGCATACAGGCACATATCTGGAAGAATATACAATAAATTATGATTAGTGCTCATATTTGCTAAGCAATATTGAAAGTTGGAAAAAGGTTTTTTCAATCAATTTTATAAATATAAAATTATGTGAATTTTGAGATGAACTCTAAATCAGTGTTTAAAACCTACATATTATTTGAAGGAATCAGATACACATTTGACATAAATCATATTTTAGTTCTAAAAAACCATCAGAGAGATAATTATGCCAAAAGCTACTTGATGTTTTCTTTTGTTGAATATACCTTTAAAATGTGGTCAAATATAGGTTCATGTGCAGGAGTGTCCAGATTTCTATTCTGGGACAGAGATAGTTTATAAAGTATTTTTGATTAATTCAAATGGATGCAAGACTTAAATATATGTGAAAACTAACACCATAAAAGCCTAAGAGGAAAACACAAGACTAAATCATTGTGACCTTAGATTAGGCAATATTTTCTTAGATATGAACAGTGAAAAAGACAACCCACAGAATGGGAGGTATTTTCAAATCCTCTGATAAGGACTTCTTATCTAGAAAGTAAGAACTTTAGACTTTTTACATTTCAATAGTAAAAAGACAACCTAATTTTGACATGGGGCAAATGATCTAAATAGACAGTTTTCCAAAGAAGATATACAGTGGTCAACACCATAATGAGGTACCACTTCACACCCATCAGAATGGCTATAATAAAAAAGGTAATTATAAGTGTTGCTTTAGATGGAGAAATCGGAACTTTCATACACTGCTGGTGGGGATGTAAAATGAAACAGAGTGGCAACTTTGGAAAACAATCTGGCGGTTTCTCAAAAGATTAATCAAAGAGTCACCATACTAGCAATTCCACTTCTAGGTATGTACTCAAGAGACATGAAAATATCACGTTCACCCAAAAACTTGTATATGAAGGTTTTTTCACAGCAGCATTATTTTTAACAGACAGAAAGTAGAAATAATACAAATGTTCATCAATTAATGACTGGATAATAAAATCTGTATGAGCGAATATTATTTGGCAGTAAAAAGGAATAAAAGTACAGATACATGCTACACTATAAATGAACCTTAGTTCAGCCTTAAAAACATTAGTCTGAGTGAAAAAGGCCTGATACAAGGGCCCTGTATTGCATGACTACCTTTACATGAAATATCTAGAACAGGCCAACTCACAGACCAAGTACGTTCGTGGTTGTCTCACTGGAGGAAAAGGAAGAGATGACTGCTGAAAAGTACGGAGTTTCTTTTGGGGGTGATGAAAAAGCTGTAAAGTTGATTGTGGTATTGACTGCGTAACTGTGAACATGCAAAAACCACTGTACACTTTTAATGGGTAAACTGTACAGTATGTGAATTATATCTAATAAAGCTGTAACAAAAAAGACTGAGATAGTTCACAGTATTAAAGAAAAAAGGGATTCAAATATCCCATATACCCTTACCTTGGACACATCCTCCTTCCCATTATTTTCTTTAATGAATACCTTTTCTAATTCGGGACTTATTCCTTCTACATTGCAGGGCACACGTGAAACAGATGATTTTGGCACAGATATATTTGACAGCGGCATAGGGACTGATCTTGATCCGGTAGCCTACAAAATACAAGGTAAGGTGGCATCGAATTATTTATGGATGAAGAAATTATGAACTAAAAAGCAAGGTAAATCTTAAAACAGAAACTCAGTGAGCAGTTATTTTGACATTTCAGATAACAATATAAATTTAGGTACACATACAGCAATTTAGGTTCCAAAGTAAGAAGGTAAAAATTACAGAGTCAAAATAACCCTTTATGGAAGTGTAAAGCTATAATTGTAAACTGTATACATTTTTTCAGCAGAATATCAGACAGAATCCTCTGTACTGTTTTTTCATTCATTTTTCTGTTTTTACTGAAAAAGCACAGTTGAAATCATGTAAACTGAGTATACCATGTGACTCTTCAGCTCTGCTCTATGCTTACGTGTGTGCGTGTTTAAACGATTTGTTCCCCACACTGTGACAATCCCCATCTAGTATTTTTCATTTATACTTTATCCACAATTTAAGAAAACCTTTTGGATTACTAAGTAGTATGGCAACAATATCATGATAAGTTCTACAACACTCACTTAACAGCTTTAAGGCTGTTTTCAAAAGTCCTTTGGAGGACTTGTAAAAATTAATACCCCTCATAGCTGTCCTGTGGGAGGTACCATAAAGTGGAAGTCAAGCCTGTTGATTCTCAAGGAACTTAACACAAAGGAAATTAAAAACATAAACATGAACAAGGAAAAAAGAAAAATAATATGGTCTGTACCTTAATCTGAATGGTTAAAGTTGATACATATGATTCACAATGAAGTAGACAGCTAGGCACTGATTAAATGAATATTTCCCACACATGCTATGCTCCTGCCATTTGTGAATTGCTGCCTGCAAATGTCCTTTGTCTTATATTAACATATGAGCTTTTTTCATATTGAAGTTGTAACTCTTTGTCATCCATTTGCTGTTTACTTTAGTATGAAATATCTTTCTTCCAGTACTTTCATGGTTTTTCATATTTAAATATTTAACCTATCTTGATTTATTTTTCTATATGTTATGAAATAGTATTTTTTCCCACATGGTAATAAAACTGCCCCAACATTTCTCTTTGGATTCTACATTTGATTTCCTTAACGTGTTATCTGACAATCTCTATTCAGAGATCCACTTTAACTGCTATAATTTTACAACAATTACATTTTGCATTCTGGTATCCAGTAGGGAAAGCCTTTTCAAATTTTCTTTTTAACTGACATTACTTTTCTACATTAACATTGAAAATAACTTTTAAAGTAATAAAAAAATTCCTTTTACATTTCCATTGGAACTCAATTCATACATTAATTTTGGGCAAATGACTATTTGAAAAATACTGAGTCCTCCCATGTATGAATGACTTCCCATTTATCTCTATTTTATATTTCATATCCTCAATAAGGTCTTAAAGTTTGCATATTTCTTTTAAGTTTAATTCTGGGCATTTTATATTTTTCGCCAGATATATACTAACATGCTATTTCTAGTTGTAACATAATAAGAAATATGTATTTGGTTTCCGCCCCTGGTTCCTGACACAAAGTTCCTGAATTCTTGTAATTTCCTGAGGGATGGGGGCATTAGGAGCATCTTTTGTTCAGATATTTGGTTTCTGACACCAATCCTGACAGATAGCTCCTAAACCCCTTGGAATTTCCTAAGTGATAGGACCAAGAGTCTTTCGTTGTAATGAGGTGACTCTTAGTGGGTTCCTGAATAGGTTCAGAATGGGGTGCTGGTCACTAAAAAGAACCCATGCCTGGAAGCTTGGAACTTCCAGTCCCACCTCTGGTGAGAGGAGAGGGAGCATGCCTGTGTGATGAAGCCTCCAAAAATCCCAGCACTGTGGGTCAGAGTTTCCAGGTTGGTGAACATATATCCATGTACCACAAGGGCGGTGCACACCAACTCCATGTCAGCAGAAATTCTTACATGTGAGTTACCGCCAGACTTTGCCCTGTGAACCTCCTCATCCTGCTGTTCATTTTGTTGTTCAGTCACTCAGTCATGTCTGACTCTTTGCAACCGCGTGGACTGCAGCACAGCAGGCTCCCCTGTCCTTCACCATCTGCTGGAGCTTGCTCAAACTCATGTCCATTGAGTCAGTGATGTCATCCAACAGTCTTGTCCTTTGTCCCCTTCTCCTCCTGCCTTCAGTCTTTCCCAGCATCAGGGTCTTTTCTAATGAGTCGGCTCTTCGCATCATGGGCCAAAGTATTGGAGCTTCAGCATCAATCCTTCCAATGAATATTGAGGATTGACTTCCTTTAGGATTGACTGGTTTGATCTCTTTGCAGTCCAATTTGATGCAGTCAAAAGCATCAATTCTTTGGCACTCAGCCTCCTTTATGGTCCAACTCTCACATCCATACACGACTACTGGAAAAACCATAGCTTTGACTAGATGGACCTTTGTTGGCAAAGTAATGCTTCTGCTCTTTAATATGCTATCTAGGTATTTCATAGCTTTTCTTCCAAGGAGCAAGCATCTTTTAATTTCATGGCTGCAGTCCTTATCTGCAGTGATTTTGGAACCCAAGAAAATAAACTTTGTCACTATTTCCATTTTTTACCCTTCTATTTGCCATGAAGTGATCGGACCAGATGCCATGATCTTTCTTTTTTGAATGTTGATTTTTAAGCCAGCTTTTTCACTCTCTTCTTTCACTTTCATCAAGAGGCTCTTTAGTTCTCTTCACTTTCTGCCATAAGGGTGGTGTCATCTGCATATCTGAGGTTATTGATATTTCCCCTTGCAATCTCGATTCCAGCTTGTGTTTCATCCATCCCAGCATTTTGCATGAGGTACTCTGCATATAAGTTAAATAAGCAGGTGACAATATACAGCCTTGTCATTCTCCTTTCCCAATGTGGAACCAGTCCATTGGTCCATGTCCAGTTCTAACTGCTGCTTCCTGACATGCATACAGGTTCCGCAGGAAGCATGTAAGGTGACCACAGACAGGTATCAGACCTGCCTCCTAAGGTCTGATATTCCCTCTCTTACAGAATTTTCCACAGTTTGTTGTGATCCACAGAGTCAAAGGCTTTAGCGTAGTCAATGAAGCAGAAGTAGATGTTTTTCTGGAATTCTCTTGCTTTTTCTGTGATCCAATGCATGTTGGCAATTTGATCTCTGGTTCCTCTGCCTTTTCTAAATCCAGCTTGAATATGTGGGCTTTCTTGGTTCACATACTGTTGAAGCCTAGCTTGGAGAATTTTGAGCATTACTTTGCTAGCATGCGAGATGAGTGCAAGTGTGTGGAAATTTATTCTTTGGCATTGCCCTGTTCCAGTCCTGTGGCCACTGCTGAGTTTTCCAAATTTGCCCATCTGTATGGACCCGTTATATCCTTTGTAACAAACAGGTAAATGTATTTCTCTGAGTATTTTGACTCCTTACAGCAAGTTACTGAACCTGAAGACAGGGTTGTCAGAATCCCTTCTTTATTACTGGTAGGTCAAAAGTACAGATGACGACCTGGAACTTTCAACTGGCATCTGACGAGGAGCAGTTTCATGGGGTGGAGTTCTTAATCTGTGGGGTTGGTGCTAACTGCAGGTAGTCAGTGTTGTAACTGAATTGTAGGATGCCTGGTTGGTGTCTGGAGAGTCGGAGAATTCATTAGTTGGTATGAAAAAAACCCCACGCGTTTGGTGTCAGGAATGTTGTAAGTAGAAGGAACAATATTTTACCTTTACTAGTGCAGGAGAAAATAATAGATTTTTATGTGTTTATATCTTATCCATTTATTAAGTTCTCAATCTTTTTATTGTGAAAAATTATAATCATAATTAACAGAATAGGTGTACATAATCCAGCTCCAAAACTTAACATTCTCTAATCTTACTTCATCTAAACATCTACTTGGTTTTTTTCTTGGAGAATTAACACACATTCTAGACTTCATATTTCATCTATAAGTATTTCAGTATGTATAGCAAGATAATTATTTTTAGACGTAACCACAATGCCAAAAAAAATCAATGTAAATTGGGAACAAGTGTATAAATCTTTTCTTGTTAATCAGTAAGTCAATAGATATACAGGAAAGGTGCTTGAAATAAACAAATAAGAATGAATGGTATATTAATTCTATCAGATTAAGAAGAAAAAAAGGAAAGTATATGTGAATTTTCTCTTGAAATGTCTGCAATGTTGGTTTAACAGCTCTGATGAAGTGTAACTGGTGTACAATAAAATGCTCCCATTTTAAGTATGCAATACTTTGAGCTTTGTAAATGTATACAGTCATCCAGTTATCAGTATAATCACATTTTAGAAACTTCTGTCATCCAAAAAAATGTCTCTAGGGATTTTCTACAGTCAGCTTTTCTAATACTTTTCAAAAAGGCAATGTTTTGCCTTTTTGAAGATGAAAGGTAATGTAGCCTTTTGCTTCTGACTTCTTTAACTGGCATGATGTTTTGAGATTCAGCCAAGTTGTCATAAATACCATCAGTTCCTTCTTTTTAAAACTGCTGAATAGTATTACACTGTATCGATGTATGAAATGCTGTTTATCTATTCACCAATTCATGGATATTTGCTGCTTTCCATATTTTGAGTTTTATAAATGCTGCTGCCATGAACATTGATATAGATGTCTCTGTGTAGACATTATGTTTTATTTCTCATGAACAGATACCAAAGAGTAGAATTCCTGAGCTGTATGGTCAGTGTATGTTAACTTCTTCAGAAAATGCCAAACTTCTTTCCAAAGTAGCTGTACCATTTTGTGTTCCCACCAGCAATGTGTAGTTGTCATGATTGTTTCACATCCTCATCAATACTTGGTATTGCCATTTTCCATTTCATCTTATCATTAGTTTTAATAGTTTTAACAAATTCACTTTAATTTTCTAAATATACAACAATATCACAAATAGTGATAACATTCCTTTTTCTTACTGCTCTGTCTAGAACCTCTAAACTACTAGCAAATAACATGAATAATTACAGACATCTATGACTTAACTTTTATTTTTAACAGAAATACTTTCAGTACTTTACTGTTAGGATCTCACCACATTTGCAGGTAGTTACATTAGGAAGTATCCTATTTTAAAATAAGTTTTTATCACATATGGATACCGAGTTTTTATCAAGTGTTATTCAGCATCTGCTTTGACTTTCTAATGCAATGAACTAACAATGCATTTCCTAATGCTGAATCATCCTTGCATTTGTGAAAAACCCCTAATTAAAAAATTTTTTGATATGCAACTTGGGTTGCTTCTGCTATATTACTATATTTGATTTACTAAAATGTACATTAATATTTGTAAGTAAATTTAGAATATCATTTCCTAAATTTTGTTCCATAGGATCTACCAGTACAAGTTTGGCAGGATGGGGGGACAAAAACACTAATTCTCAATTTCTTCATAAGTAAAGAGGGGTAAAATATACAAAGTGACACAGAGATAGATGGGTTAAGGTACTATTAGAAGATTAAATAAGAAAATGCCCAGAGTTGCTTAGTCAGTGAATGAGCTAGGATTTCAGTCCAGGACAGTATAAATCATCCTTGAGACCATTACACTCTGTTATGTCTATTATTAAAAGATTATACATATGGCTAAAACAAAAACATTTTTTTATAAAAAACACTGTAATTTAATCAAGTTAGAGATGTACATTAATTTTTTTTTAATCCTAAAAGGATGGATTCTTCCTTACAATGAACCCTTTGAAAGGAATTATTCCAATCTGGACAGCGAGTTGTTAGCCTACCTGAGTGTGACTGATGGCTACGTGGTTGCCATGCAGAGGCGACTGCCGATCTCTCTCCTTACTGTGCCGACTGCTCTGCTTACTACGTTGCAGTTGCTGCCTCAGTTTGGCAATCTGCTTTGGGGAGAGGGAAAGAGAAGGAAGATGAGAACAAAAGTGAATACCAAGCTTTAAGCATTTATTTTTTTAAGTTTGGATATTAAAAAACAAAAATTTTATCAAAGATCTCAAGAAGAGATATTTCATTACAATGATTTATTCTCCAATTTTTGATAGTTGAAACCACTGAAAATAAGAATATGTGCTACAAATGCTTCACTTACACAATTTAAATAGTGTTGTTGGTAAATACATTGACTAAATTTCCCCAGATTATTTCATATTTTACCTTTGTAACACCAGAGACATCTTCCCTTCTAAGCATTTTTTCTAAGGTGTAAAACTAGTATTTCATATGCCTACTGATTAAAGTCAAACCCAATCTCTTAATATATAGGGATCACATTAGTTTCTAAGTTCCCATCTTATACAAACAAAATTGATCTGGTATACTAATTTCTGAACATTAAAAAAAAACAAAATCCCATGGTGTAAATCCTTATGGCATTTAGCATTAGTTACTTGAATTTAACATCTTACTATATATTACTTTTAGTCACAAAATTTTTATTTTCCAGCTTTTTTGAGATATAAGTGACATGTAACATTGTGTAAGTTAAGGTGTACAACATGTTGATTTCATGCTATTGTATATTGCAGAATGATGCTACTATAGCATAATAGCTCTACCCCATTACATAATTTGAGATTTATTCTCTTAGCAGCTTTGACGTAATAACACTATTACTAACTGTAATCAAAATTCTATACTTTAGGTCCCCAGAACTCATCCATCTTGTAACTGAAAGTGTGCACCCTGTGGCTACTCCCCATTTCCTTTCCCCTTCAGTCGCTAGCAACCACCACTCAACCCTCAGTTTCTTTGAGTTTGGCTTTTCTTCTCTGGTATCACAAAGAAGTGATACCATACCATATTTGTCTTTCTCTAACTGATTTACTTCACTTAGCATAATGCCCTCAAGGTTCATCTATATTGTTTACAAAGGCAGGATTTCCTTCTTCCTCATTGCTGAATATATATGCCACATCTTTATCCACTTATTCACTGACAGACACTTGGCTATAGTGACATATATTTAAAAACAAATATAACTTAGGTATTTTCCTAAATGGAACAGTAATACTCCAAGGCTTAAGAGAAAAGTCATTTCTATAATATGGCTTGGAATTCATCAAACTATTAATATATTTTAGGTGCTATACAATCGTCTTAAACTGTGCCAGACCAGGAGGAAAACTTGAGCATTTTCAAAGGGAATCATTAGCAATTTGGGGCAAGTTACTTAATATTTTCCTTGTAGATGATGACATGAATCAATTAGTAGGTACTCCTTGAACACCTACAATGAGCCCAATTTTATGTTACTTACAAGGCAAAGTGCCAATACAAAGTAAAGTCTGTAAAATATATTGATTTTCTCTAAGAGATGTTAGCAAAATGCTTACCTTGAATAACCATGGCAATAAAAAGCAAAATAGACAGTTGCTATTAAAGCCTATAAATGTTCAAGGGGAAAAGCATATGGGTTGCTGGGAAAATTTATTTTTACCTGTGGCAAACAGAAGAGAATCAGCATGGAAGAAAATAGAGAACCTAAAAGAAAATCTATATTTTTCATTTTAAGTAAGATCCTTAGTCTCCTCTAGTGTTTTGAAACTCTTTGTAGCTTTAAGGACATCACATACGATTTCCTTACAAAGGTATACAAATGAGATTATCTGTGTTAATATTTGTGTTCCTTGCTCTCTGTTGAAATGACATCATTTTCTTCTAGAGAATATTAATTTTCATGAGAAAAGGAATCAAAATTAGTTGGTAATCATTATAAATCAAGCCAGACTATGATAAAAGATAAATAGAATTTCAAATTGTACAAGTTATTTCATTAGGACAGGGGTATAAAATTAAGTGTTTTCTGAGTATTAATGATGTTTTAGTGGTGTTTCACGGAGAAGGCAATGTACTCTTGCCTGGAAAATCCCATGGACGGAGGAGCCTGGTAGGATGCAGTTCATGGGGTCATGAAGAGTCAGACATGACTGAGCGACTTCACTTTCACGCACTGGAGAAGGAAATGGCAACCCACTCCAGTGTTTCTGCCCGGAGAATCCCAGGGACGGGGGCGCCTGGTGGGCTGCTGTCTATGGGGTCGCACAGAGTCGGACATGACTAAAGTGACTTAGCAGCAGTGGTGTTTCAAAACTGGCTTTTTAAAGAGCTTGTAGAAAAGAGCCCATAATGCTTACAGATTAATCAAAGCAGTGTGTACTTTTTCATTTTTAAAATAATCTTTAAAAAAATAAATAAAAATAATCTGAAAACTGATCAATCCTAATCACTCTCTTTTTAAAGGGCTTTGAGATATCATAATAAACCAGAAGTTTTTTTCTTTAACATACCACTCTTTAACATAATGATACACACCCTACTTTGCTTGGAATACCAACTTAGACTATGCAACCTTATAGTTTCCACATAATACTGTTTATCTCTGGATTATAACATAGTTATGCTTTTGTTTACAAATTAGAGATTAGAGTAAAAGGAAAGCCCATCTTACTAGATACATAATCAAAACATTACAACTCTTACTCAGGAACCATGTAGAATGAAAGCAGGGTATAATAAATCTTCCTTTGCTTCAGAATATAAGAGACTCCCGTGTTTCCTTACACGACATTCAGAAGAGTGGCTTATGTATATAACAACTGCAAAATATTCTTGCCTTCCATACTTTCACTTAGAATTCTCCTTCTCTTCTCCCTTGGATGCTCAAGAGCCCATGGTTATCCAAAACCATCTCTTCTCCCTAACCTCAGTACTAGTAGACACAAAGGAATCTCTGGGAGGAAGGCGCCAATGTGTGTGTTAGTTACTCAGTTGTGTCCCATTATTTGCGACCCCATAGGCTGTAGCCCGCCAGGCTCTTCTGTCCATGGAATTCTCCAGGCACAAATACTGTAGTGGGCTGCCATTCCCTTCTCCAGGGGATCGTCCCAACCCAGGGATTGAACCCAAGTCTCCTGCACTGCAGGCAGATTCTTTACCATCTGAGCTACCAGGGAAGCCCCAGGAAGGGGCTGAGGAAGTTGTAACTTCCGATCTAGTCATACACACCCTCCTGCCTAAGGCACCCTCTCTAGTCAATCTCACGTTCCAATGTATCGCACAAAGCTCTTGGTTCTCACTTCAGTGAGTCTATTCACCCTGGTTGCTGCTGCTAAGTCGCTTCAGTCGTGTCCGACTCTGTGCAACCCCAGAGACAGCAGCCCACCAGGCTCCCCCGTCCCTGGGATTCTCCAGGCAAGAACACTGGAGTGGGTTGCCATTTCCTTCTCCAATGCATGAAAGTGAAAAGTGAAAGTGAAAGTGAAGTCGTGTCTGACCCTCAGCGACCCCACAGACTGCAGCCTTCCAGGCTCCTCCGTCCATGGGATTTTCCAGGCAAGAGTACTGGAGTGGGGTGCCACTGCCTTCTCCGATTCACCCTGGTTACTACAGTGAAACTTGCATACAACCTTCCTTTATAAAGGGAACCCTGAGTTATACTAACTGGATTTCTTAAACTATAGATGAATCTTACTTGTGTTTCTAAATATTCATTAGCAATGCTTAAGAAAAAATTAAGAATGGACCTTGAGGGGATTATACTAAGTGAAATAAGTCAGACAAAGAAAGTTAAATACTGTATGAGCTCACTCTGAAAATAAACAACAACAACAAAAAAAAACAACTCAGAGAACAGCTTCCTGGTTGCCAGGGGCAGAAAATGGGTGAGAACGGTCAAAGTATACAAGCATCCAGTTATAAGATGAGTAAATTTTGGAGTGTAATGGATAGCATAGTGACTGTAGTTAATAATACTCTATTGTATATCTGACAGTTTCTATGAGAATAGATCTGAAAAGTTCCTATCTACACATACAAAAATTATAAAATTATGAGGTGATAGATGTGTTTACTAACCTTCTTGTGGTACACTTTACAATATATACATATATCAAATTGTTATGCTGCATATCCCGTAAACTTGTATGATGTTATATGTCAATTATATCTCAATAAAACTTAAAAAAAATTAAGAGGGAAGGAGAGAGGAGCATTCTCTAAACATGAAAGGGATCTTAAGCACATGTACTCTGACATTTTAAAAAGTTAGAGAATAAACCCCGAGGTCACAAAGAAGAAATAATAATTGTAGGGAGAAGAAGTATCATAAATATTCACTAAGAAATGACTAAAATATTTGTGGAATTAGATAAAGAAAAATCAGAGACTGGTCCCACTTAAAATCTAAGAACTGGGAACATATTTTACTGTACATTTTTGGAAACCTGGTCATATCACCCTTGTTTATTTGTAATTTTTGTCCTGATAGTTCTCCCATATTGTTAACACATAAAAAAAAAAAAAAAACCCTAAACTCTAAGCCTCAAAATACTAGTCAATTATTTTTGCCTCAGGTACTGAAAAGGAAGGGACAGAGGGTGATATTTCTCAGAATGAATTCTATTCTATAGTAGGCAGGGAATTGAGAAATCTTAACCAGACTAAGTAGATGCAGTAGGAACGGAAGCAAGATCCAAAGGAAAAAATGAGATGAGAGCTAGATTAACACCAGGAAAACGGCACTTTGCCACTCGTATTTATATTATTATAAAACGAAATCTTTTCTATTTTGTTCTCATTCATTTCTCAATAAAAACATATGAGATAAATGCTATTATTATCCTCACTTTACAGGTGAGGAAACTGAGGGGCGGGAAGGTTAGTTTGTTGAAAGCCGTTCAATTAAGTGGTGAAACAAGTACATGAACTTAGGGAAGTGGGATTCCAGAGTTTGCTCTTTTAATCACTATTCTATATTGCCTGAAGAATCAAATTAATAACTCACAAGGAGAGAAAGAATCTTAGAAAAAGTAAGACAGATAGGAAAACATACAAATGACAACAGCTGAGCTGTTAAAAGACCAAAAACAATTACTAACGATACTAATCCAACAAAATTTCCTGAATATATAGCTTGAGAAGTTGTAAATCTCAAGCTGTTATTCCCTTTTATACGAAAAAAGAGAATACATGACAAACTTGAGTGCTTACAAAGATCAGTGTCTCAAAAGAAAGGTTCTGCAGTATGAAAACAGTTTACATACTATATCCTTTGACAGTGTTCAAAGGAATTTAAAATGCAACAGTACCTACTGTAACACTAACATAAAATTTAAAACTTTTACTTAACATAAATATGAGCAAATCATGCTGTTTTCCTTTTTTCTTTCATTTTCCAAAAGACAAATGCTAATGAAATAACTGGGGCTTCCCTGGTAGCTCAGATGGTAAAGAATCTGCCTGTAATGCAGGAGACCCAGGCTGGATCCCTGGGTCAGGAAGACAGTCTGGAAGGGAGAAGGGAATGACAGCCCACTCCAGTATTCTTGCCCGGAGAATTCCATGGACAGAGGAGCCCGGTGGACGACAGTGGGACAGGGCTATTCAGTCCTCTGATACCCAAATGCACACACACAGGCATATGTGTGTACAAACTGCATCTATAAAGAATACACAGATGTGTAAGCACACGCATATGAATAGGGGCTGTCACCTGCACACACATCACCGGTACACATGCTGCCCACGTGCAGACTCACAGAAACCCCCACCCCAGAACAAAGAAATAGATATTTCCAAACACAGATTTATCTCCACAGATATAGCTAGCTTTGGGACACTTTAGTTTTTGATACAGAAATTTATTTACCAATAAAGTATATCTGCCAATAGAGGAATGCTGACAATAATACCATTGAGAAAAAAGTTCATAAAACAACTAGATTGCCCAGATATACTGTAACCACTCTACAGATGAGGAAGCACTTTAAAAAGTAAAGTATCTTTCCCAAGGTAACACAACTAATACACGGCAGACCCAGTCCTTTAGCCTTTAGTTCCTAACCTCTTTCTATTAGCTACCAGCACTGCTGAAAGTAGTACTACATTAGTGTTCACAAATAACCACTAATACCTCGCCATGTATTGGCTCATAATCGCAACCACTTCGCAAAGTAACTTCCTTTCTTAATGCTAGAGATATTGCAAGATGTGAAATTGCAGTAAAGATGAACAAAAATTTGATGTAGCAACAAAAATTTGATGTAGCAATTAACTGACTACATACTAACTTACTGATACAGTTCTTTTTCAATAAGCAGTTTGATGACCCTAAACACCATTCTTATTGGTCCAATTTTAAATAATGAAAATATGACATCTTTACAATTCAATTTGAACTCAGAATTTACTTACTGGATGAGTACTTGTGCTTTTAAGGTTTTACCACATAATTAAATAGAAATTCTTCAGAATGTTGTCTTTTAGGTCCAGAGAAAATATTACTGCAATTATTTTCCTCTAGTATGGTATGATAAAACAATTCTTTTTAAATAGCAAAAGTTAACAGAACATTAGGGCAGTTATACTCTTAGTAATGAGTATGAGGAAACTTTTATTTTTCTTACTGAAAAAAGAAAGACCCCAACAATATCTGTTAATCACTATTTGATCAGAAACAAGAAATGTCCCTAATCATTTCACTTAGAGAAAAACTATCCCAAGCAGTAAGAGAGCTTATTGATGAGATAAAGAAGCAACCTATGATTTTTTTCTTATATCCACTGAAGAACTTAAAAATACTCACTTTTTTAACTTTTCTTTATCAAAGTCAGAAACAATGTAAAAGAGTCAAAACAACGAATATAGTAATATTATTTATACTCTGGGAATGTCACCCTCTGGGATAAAGATAGGTTTACTTACTCCTTACTATTAATATAAAAACAGTGGATTCTCCAAGTTCTGTTTCTCTCCTGTAATGTGATCTATTATTTGTGCAGGCATCCACTCAGACCCTCTCCATCACCCCACTGGGGTTTACAGGAACTAATGCAAACTCAATAGTCTTGTTACTTGCTATGCTGTGAATAATAAAGTCCATTATCTCTAAATCATGAGCCTCATGGCTTCTGCTAGTGTCCATGAACTAGTAAAAGGTTAACTTATTAGGCTATCAATAGAAAAAATAAAATCCAAGATGTGAACCAGTGTATTTCCTCTCTGCCTCAAATGAAGAGAGAGGAGTTTTAATGGAACATCTTGGAAAGACTGATGTTCCTCACAGATAAAAGGACGACAGACTGACTGACTCCCACTCCTGATACCGATAATGCTGAGCTAGGATGACGGAGATTTACTGTTGCATCAGAGTCAGCCTCAACTCCCGGATATTAATCAGATTTTTTAAACGTGCGAGTTTCTCAGTAACCATCTGGGAAATCTGAAAGTGAGAGTCCCAATGGAGGGCTGGCTTAGGTTCTACCTAGGAGGGCTACCCCAAAGGGTAAACAGAGCTCAACACTGGAGAAACTGAACATTATTTCTAGAATTCTAGAGTCTTAGGAGAAAGTAAGCTAGAATCATAGGAAAGAGATTCAGCAACAAGAGATGTCCAAAGAACCCAAGAAATTTCAAAAGAAAGTCAGTTTCAAAAATCTGTCAAGACCAGGCAATAGAAAGGTACCTTATAACAGTACCAGCAAGTAGGAACATTTCTGTTCCCCTTATCTCCCCATAGGCCTTCCCTGGTGGTTCAGATGCTAAGAATCTGCCTGCAATGCAGGAGACATAGGTTTGATCCCTGGGTCAGGAAGATCCCCTGGAGGAGGGCATGGCTACCCACTCCAATATTCTTGCCTGGAGAATCCCATGGATAGAGGAGGCTGGAGACCCACAGTTCATGGTGTCACAGAGTCAGACACGACTAAGCAACTAATACAACACTACCACTCCACCTCTCCCTTAAGCTCCAACTCCAGAGGCTCAGACGCAGTAGCTATGGAGTTAGGACAAAGGTAAGCAAAAAAGACAAACAGAGCTCAGGTTCCCTTCCCCCAGGAAGCCACTCAGGGGTAGTATGTCCTAGCTAGAAGAGAAGCGACCACAACCGTGAAATAAGGAGGAGCTTTCCAAGAGACTGGAATGCATGCTCACTTAAAGGAATCACAGGAGTGTAAGAGCTTCTAGTTTTGCACTGAACTTCTCTCACCAAATAAAGGACAGTGAGAGTTAATATAAAGTCCTTTTATTATCCCATAAAGCCTTAGTTTCCTTTCCTAATATGTAATTAAGCTCTTTAAAAAGTAGATTTTACCTACTGTTTCTTTTGAAATTCTACATGCTTTTACATAATTTTGAGCATACAGTCTTATGCATTTGATGCTAATCCATGAACAAATGCATTGCCACTATAGGCTGATAATGTATACTAAAAAATATCTTTAAAATTTTCCTTTTTTCTCTTTTACCTCTATTAAATGTATACAAATCAAGTACCATAAAAATAGAAACAGTCAACAGATGTAGAAAACAAACACAGTTACCAGGGGAGAAAGTGGGGTGAGGGGGATAAATTGGAAGACTGGGATTGACATAGACACATTACTATATAAAATAGATAACTAACAAGGACGTACCCAGTAGCCCAGGGGAGTCTTCTCAATATTCTGTAAAGAACGATATAGGCAGAGAATCTGGAAATGAGTAGACGTATGTATGTGCATGACATTCACCTTGCGGCATGGTAGAAACCAACACAACACTGTAAATCAACTCTACAGGCCGCGCGGCACAACCCATCACTACATTGTACCCGGCTGTCAGTTACAGGTCCTGATATATGAGCTGATAATCTGGTTCCCAGTTTTTTCATAGGTAATCTGCTTTTTTCTAATTGCAAGAATGAGTATGTGTGTGTGTGCTTGATCTACAACTCACCAGACCTAGAAGTGGAAATTTTTGTTTTGTTTATCCTCCAAGGAATTGGTGGGCTTTTTCAATCTAAAGACCCACGTCACTCTCCAAATCCAGCATATTGTCAAACTTTAAGGAATATCTCTTCCCTGATACCTACTATTCTTACCTTTGGAAACTCCTTACTCAGTCTGTTTTCCATGTTTCTTAACTTCTCTTTCATATTTTTAACCTCTATCTTTTTAAAAATTATTTTTTATTGAAGTATAATTGATTTACAATGTTGTAGTAGTTTCTGGTATATAACAGTGTTAAGCTGTAGATCTATCTATTCTTTTTCATTGTTTTTCCATTATGGTCTACTACAGGATATTGAATATAGCGTGCTGTGCTATACAGTAGGTCCTTGTTGGTATCTACTTCGTATATAATGACTTATACCTGCTAATCCTAAACTCCTAATTTATCTCCCCCACCTAGTCTCTTTCTCCTTTGGTAACCATAAGTTTGTTTTCCATGTCTGTGAGTTTGCTTCTGTTTTGTAAATAAGTTCATTTGTATCTTATTTCCCTGGTGGCTCAGAGGGTAAAGCGTCTGCCTACAATGCAGGAGACCTGGGTTCGGTCCCTGGGTCGGGAAGATCCCTTAGAGAAGGAAATGGCAACCCATTCCAGTACTCTTGCCTGAAAAATCCCATGGACGGAGAAGCCTGGTAGGCTACAGTCCATAGGGTTGCAAAGAGTCAGACATGACTGAGCGACTTCACAGTGTGTGAGTGACATCATATGGTCTTTCTGACTTACTTCACTTAGTATGATAATCTTTAGGTCCATCCATGTTGCTGTAAATGGCATTAATTCATTCTTTTTATGGCTGAGTAAATCTTTATCTAGTGCTGCTATGAACATATGGGTGCATGTATCTTTTTGGATTAGAGTTTTTGTTTTTTTCTGGATATATGCCCAGGAGTGGGGTTGTTGAGTCATATGGTAGCTCTATTTTTAGTTTTTTACGGAACCTCCATACTGTTTTCCATAGTGGCTGTACCAATTCACATTCCCACCAACATCACACACAGGAGCATTTCCTTTCCTCCATACCCTCTCCAGCATTTACTGTTCGTAGATTTTTTAATGATAGACATTCAAACTGTCAATTTCTGTCTTTTTATTTTATATTCTAGATGATTTGCTCATCCAGACTTTCTCATTTGAGACTTTTGATTCACTAATTCTCAATTCTGCTATGTCAACTTAATCCACTGAAGAGTTTACTTTCAGTTTCACCAACTTCTCAGTTTCACCAATATGCCTTGGAAAGGACCCTTTATCATTCTGCCTATTCTTACTTCTGTTCTCATTGCGAGTTACTGTTTCATTTGAAATTCTTAAATATCCTAAGTTCTTTTTGGGGATTGTGTTATTTTCCCAGATATACCCCATTTAATGTATCCACTCTCTCTTATAGCAATACATTTCCTTACATACCCTAAAACACTTACTTGCAAGTTCTCTGTATGTGGGAGTTTTATCCTTTATAAACTCTTTACTCTCTGTCTTGCTCACAGTTCAACTGATAAAAAATCTGCTTTATTGCCATATTATTTCATGGTTGCTCAAGACTATGGTGTTTCAAAGGTGCATAGCTTCAGAGCAAGCCTTAAATCAGGAAGACTGGGGCTGTGCCCCCACGTGAGTACAGCTCTATTCCAGACACCATACCCACGCACAGCATATGGTTACTATTTCAATTTTTTTACAGATGTTCTTTTTATACAACACCAACAGTGTCAGGTGAAGTTACTTCAGATCTAGTTTTACTGTTTAGACACATGGTCCTAGTTCCCTGCTTTAAGCATATAGCCCAGTTTCAATCTCCCATTTGCAAGACACATTTTACCCTCTAAAAAGGTGGTGTTGTTCAGTTGCCCAGTCGTGTCTGACTCTTTGTGACCCTATGGACTGCAGCACGCCAGGCCTCCCTGTCCCTCACAATCTCCTGAAGTTTGCCCAAATTCATGTTCATTGCATCAGTGATGCCATCCAGCCATTTCATCCTCTGATGCCTACCCTATTCTCCTGCCCTCAATCTTTTCCAGCATCAGGGACTTTTCCAATGAGTCAACAGTTTGCATCAGATGACCAAAATACTAGAGTTTCAGCTTCAGCATCAGTCCTTCCAACAAGTACTCAGGGTTGATTTCCCTTAAGATTGACTGCTTTGATCTCCTTGCTGTCCTAGCAACACTCAGGAGTCTTCTCCAGCACCATCGTTTGAAGGCATCAATTCTTCGGTGCTCCTCCTCCTTTATGGTCCAGCTGTCACAACCATAGGTGACCACTGGGAAGACCAAAGACCTTTGTCGGCAGAATAATGTCTCTGCTTTTAAACACATTGTCTAGGTTTGTCATGCTTTCCTGCCAAGAAGCGAATGTCTTCTAATTTCATAGTTGCAGTCACCATCTGCAGTGATTTTTGAGCCCAAGAAGAGGAAGTCTGTCACTACTTCCACCTTTTCCCCCTCTATTTGCCATGAAGTAATAGGGCTGGAAGTCATGATATTAGTTTTTTTTTAATATTTAGTTTTAAGCCAGCTCTTTCACTCTCTTCCTTCACCCTTATCAAGAGGCTCTTTAGTTCTTCTTTGCTTTCGGCCATTAAGGTGGTGTCATCCATACGTCTGAGGTTGTTTATGTTTCTCCCACCTATCTTGACTGCAGCTTGTAACTCATCCAGCTCGGCATTTTGTTCATGATGTGCTCAGCATACAGATTAAACAAACAGGGTGACAGCGGACAGCCCTGCCAAACTCCTTTCTCAATCTTGAACCAATCAGTTGTTCCATCCAGGGTTCTAACTGTTGCTTCTTGACCCGCATACAGGTTTCTCAAGAGACAGGTAAAATGGTCTGGTATTCCCATCTCCTTAAAATGTGTAGTAATCTACAATTTCTTAAATTTGGCTCAACTCAGAGAAATCTGGCCAACACGATCCAGATTTCTATGAGTCAGATAACATCAGCATCTACTCATCATTAAGGATTTCCCTTCTATTCATGGTCTGTAGGGGGTTCTCTTGTCTTAAATGTAGCTAAAATATATTTAGGTATTTCTTTGAACATTTTTCACATTGTAGTCTTATAAGCTTGGAGCAAAGCAGAAGTAGACTATACAGGTGCTTTCACTGACGTTGAAGTCAGAAATCCAGATGCAGACTATCTGAGGTGGGGAGCATATCTCTGACTCAGGAAGAATGGATGTGATACAGCTGAATTTGATACCAGGACAAGGAAGCAGGTCAAAGTTATTTAAAAAAAAACAACAAATTTTAGTAGCATATAATTTTAAAAATATTACTGTTTCAATAACATTAATAGTTTTGGCTTTCGTAATTTCCTCAGATTCCAGTTTTGTCATCTTTTATAAGTATTCTTAATATTTTATGTAGTCTTTACCCATATACTCATTTTCCAGGCTCAGTTATATAAAATCTACCATGAATATACCATGCAAAGCCTACTAGTCTTTTATGTCTATTCCTCTTTTTTTTTTTAATCTTTACTGAAGTGTAATTTACATTGCCTTAACTTCATCCATTGTAAGGTTAAATTAAATAAGTTGTAATCACTTTGTAGAGTTGCACAAAGTAATCACGAATCAATTTTTAGGACTTTTTCATCACCCCCCATATTTGCTTTGAGTCTATTTACAGCCAATCACCACTGCCTCCACCCTAGCCCCAGCCACATGCAACCGCTAATGGGCTTTATTTCCTCTATAGATTTGCCCTTTCTGGCGTTTCAATATAAATGAAACCATATAATATGTAATCTTATTCATCTGGCTTCTTTCACTTAGCAGGGAGTGGCAAGCTACAGTCTGCAGGCCAAATCTAGGATGCCACATGTTTTCGTAAATACAATTTATTGGAACATAATCACACTCCATACTGTCTATGGCTGCTTTCACCTACAGCAGTGGAGCTGAGCAGCTGCAGCAGAGGCTCTGTGACCCACACACCATAAAATAGTTACTATCTGGCTTTTCATAGAAAAACAAAATGTGCTGACTCTTGACTTAGTAAAACGTTTTTGAAGTTCATTCCCACTGTAGCATGTATCAGGATTCATCACAGTGTTCCTTTTTATTGCTGAACAGTCTGGTATTGCATGAATATATGACATTTTCTTTATCCATTTACCAAACAATGGCTATTTTTATAATTTTTTTTTAGAGGTGTTTTCAAGACTCTTATAGAGTCCGAGAAATAGAATTGCTGGGCTATATGCTAAATTTCTGATGAAGTTTTTATTCATTCATTTTTGGCTACACGGATTCTTGCTGCTGTGCAGGCTTTTCCCCAGCTGCAGCGCGGGGCAGCCACTGTCTGCCGCGGTGCACAGCTTCTCCTTGCGGAGGCGCCTCTCGTTGTGGGCACAGGTTCCAGGTGCAGGAGCCTCTTCAGTAGGTGCGGCACGCAGGCTCAGGGATTGTGGCTCATGGGTTCCAGAGCACAGGCTCAACAGTGTGGCACACAGGCTTACTTGCTGAACGTGAGATCTCTTTGGATCAGGGATTGAACCTGTGTCCCCTATACTGGCGGGCAGATTCTTAACCACTGGACCACCAGGGAAGTATCTCTGATTATCTTTTAAGGAAACTGTCAAAACTGTTTTTCAAAGTTGGGTGTAACATTTTATTTTCCGAACAATGTTGAGGGTCCCGGATGCTCTTCATTCTTGCCATCACTTGGTGTTATCTGTCATTTAAATTACAGTCACTGTAGTAGTGTGTAGTTGTATCCTGAGGTTTAAATCTACGCTTGCCTAATGTCAAATGATGTTGACTACCTTTTCATGTGGTAATTTACCATCCATACATCTTTGATGAGAAATTTCCATCAAAGTATCTTACCCTTTTTTTAATGGGCTGTCTTCTTATTGATTTTTAAGAGTTCTTTATATATTCTGGATGTAAGTCCTATATCAGATATTTCTGTCTGGTTTTGTCTTTTCATCCTTTTAGTCATGTAGTGTAAATGTTCATTTAAATGAAGTTCAATTTTTTTTCTTTTATGGCCTTACTACTGGTACTGTATCTAAGAATGTCTTGCCTAATCCAAGGTCTTCTAGAAGATCTAAAATTTTAGAGCTTATATTCAGGACTATGATCCATTTTGAGTTCATTTCCCTCTATGATGAGTGTCAAGGATCTAAGTTTCTTTTAACTTTTAATTTTGTATTGTTTGTATAACAAACAATTTTGTGATAGTTTCAAGTGAACAGCAAAGGGACTCAGCAAATGGACTCATGGGTCCATTCTCTCCCAGTCTCCCTTCCCATCCAGGCTGCCACACAGCACTGAGCAGAGTTCCATGTGCCATACAGTAGGCCCCTGTTGGCTATCCATTTAAAATGTAATAGTGTGTACATGTCCATCCCAAACTCCCTAACTATCCCTTCCCCTATCCTTCCCTCCTGCAATCATAAGTTCATTCTTTAAGTCTGTGAATCTTTTTCTGTTTTGTAAGTAAGTTCATCTGTATCATTTCTTTTTAGATTCTATATATGAGCCATATCATACAATATTCCTCTGAGTTCCTTCACTCAGTATGACAGTCTCTAAGTCCATCCATGTTGCTGCCAGTGGTACTATTTCATTCTTGTAAATGGCTGAGGAATATTCCATTGTGTGTGTGTGCATGTGTGTCTGCACACATATACCACATCTTTATCTATTCTTCTGTCAATGGACATTTAGGTTGATTCCGTGTGCTATCATAAACAGCTCTTCAGTGAACGCTGGGGTACATGTATCCTATCAGCTCATGTTGTTCTCCAGATGTATGCCCAGAAGTGGGCCTGCTATGGATATGTAATTATTCTAGTACCAGTTGTTAGAAACACTGTCCTTTTCAACTGAGTTGTGTTGGCAGCTCTGCTAAAAACTGACCATAAAATACAAGGATTTATCCTTGGGTTCACCATTTTGAATCATCTATATTTTTTCTTTATGCTAGTATTTTGCCAAATTCATTAATATAAATTTATAAGAAGTAGTGAAATTATATAAGAAGTAGTTCTCCAAAATTTTCCTTGTTTTCAAAATTACTTTTGCCATTCTAGGTCCTTTTCATTTCCACATACATTTTAGGATCATCTTGTCAATTTTTACCAAAAACAAAAACCCTACGAAAAAACAGGGGTTACACTAAATCAATATGAGGAGAATTACCATCTTAATGATAATATTGAGTTTTCCAATCCATGAACAGTCTTCTAGTTATTTCAATTTTTAAAAACCTTATCCAGCAGTTTTGTTTTCAGTATACAAATTTTTAACTGCTTCTATTATACTTCTTCTTAAATATTTTAATATTTTTGATTCAACTATAATAAATTATTTTCTGATTTGGGGATTGTTCACATCTGATACCTAGACAAGCACTTGATTTCTGTATGTTGATTTTTTTTTCCTGCTGAACTTGTATTAGTTCTAGTAATTTATATATTTGTATGTTCCCTAGGAATTTCTATATATAGGATCATATATCTGTGAATAAAGACAGTTTTGCCATCCCCAAATGTCTTATTCATTTTTTCTGCCTGACTAGAACTTCCTGTACCATACTAAGAGAAGTGGTGACAAGGTGACTGTAGACATCACTACCTTATCTTAGGAGGAAAGCATTCTGGCTTTCACCACTGAATATGATGATGTCTGTAGGTTTTTCAGAAACGGTCTTTATCAGGCAGAGAAAATTCTCTTTTATTCCTGGTTTATTTAGAGATTTTTTTTTTTTAATCATGAATAGATACTGGAGCTTGGCAAATGCTTTCTCTGACTCTACTGAGATAATTATGTGGTCCTGTTCTTTAGTTTATTAATATAGTGTATTTACATTAATTGAATTTTGGATCTTAAAACAACTTTGCATTTCTAGAACCAATCTCACTCGCTCTTTGTGTATAATCCTTTTTATAAGTTGCTAGATTTGGTTTGCTAATATTTTGTTAAGGATGTCTACATCTATGTTCAAGAGAGAAACTGATCTGAAATGTTCTTTTCTTGAGGTATCTTTGCCTGCCAACATCACATAACTCTAGACTGATAAAATACATTGGGGAGTGCTCCCTTCTCTTTTATTTTCTGAAAGAGCTTTTGAAGGATTGTTTCTTCTTTGAATATTTGATAGAATTCACCATATCAAACCTTGGGATTTTCTTTGCAGAACATTTTTAATTCCTTACTTAATTTCTTTATTGCTACAATTTATACTCATATTTTTCTATTTGTTCTTAAATCAGTTTTGGTAATTTGTTTCTTTCTAGTAATTCTTATCTTGCTAGAATTTTATCCATTTCATCTTATGTTCTATTAATAAATGATGACACACATTTGATTATAAGATTCCTTTATAAAACCTTTACGTTCTAAAAGGTTGGTAGTAACGGCCCCTCTTTCACTATTCATTTTGGTAATTTGTATATTTTCTTTCTTGGTCAATCTAACTAATGGTTTGTCAACTTTGTTCATCTTTCCAAAAAAACAACTTTTAATTTCATTGACTTTTCTCTTATTTTTCTGTTTCATTAGTTTTTGCTATATTCTTTATCATTTCCTTTGCTTGCTTTCGGTATGATTTTCTCTTCTTTGTCTAGTTTCTTAAGATGGAAGCTTAGGTACTGATTTGAGAATTTTCTTTTTCTTATATGTGCACTTACATATAACTTTTCCTTGAAGTACTGCTTTATCTGTAAACACAAATTCTAAGCTGTCTTTTTTGCTTTCATTTATTCAAATATTTAAAATTTCCTTTTTGGTATTAGGTAAATGTTCTTTAAAAGACAAATATTTGGGTTTGTTACAAGATTATTTTCTGTTACATGATTTGAGTCTTTCACAACCTATTGAGTCTTGTTTTATGGCCCAGTTTATGGTCTAACCCAGAAAATGCTTCAATTTGAAAAAAATGTGTATTCTACAGTCAATGGGCAGTTTTCTATGTATGTTAGGTCAAGCTGACTGATTATCCTGTTTAAACTCTTCTGTCTCCTTGCTGGTTTTCTACCCAGTTCTATCAAACATTGTTAAGCAAAATGATTTCTGCTTCCATAGTTGTGCTTCATGCATGTTGAGACTGTGTTAGATGTCTAAACAATTAGGAGATGTCTCTGTCTTCAGTAGTATTTTTTGTCTATTTCATCTGATAAGAAAGCATCATTACTCTTTTCACTGTGTAGCTTTCCCCACCTTTTTATTTGCAACCTACCTATTCGTATCTTTGAATACAAGGTGTGTTTCTTATAGACAAGATATAGGTGAGTGTTGCTTTTTTATCCAATTTGACAATCTCTGCCTTTTAAACAGAATGTTCACTCCATTCACTGAATGTAATTAAATAACTGGATTTGTTCCTGTCATTTTGCTATTTTTCTACTTGTGTCACATCTTTTTTACTTGTCTCTTCCTCCTCTAGGTGCTTTCTTTTGTGATATTTTTTATTGTATCGTTTTATTCTACTTTTGGGGAGAAGGCAATGGCAACCCATTCCAGTACTCTTCCCTGGAAAATCCCATGGATGGAGGAGCCTGGTGGGCTGTAGTCCATGGGGTCGCAAAGAGTTGGACATGACTGAGCGGTTTCACTTTCACTTTTCACTTTCATGCATTGGAGAAGGAAATGGCAACCCACTCCAGTGTTCTTGCCTGGAGAATCCCAGGGACGGGGGAACCTGGTGGGCTGCTGTCTATGGGGTCACACAGAGTCGGACACGACTGAAGCGACTTAGCAGCAGCATCAGCATTCTACTTTTGATATTTCCTATTCTTATATAGCGTTATTTTGTCAGGAACTGCTCTAAGGATTATAACAAGAATTTTAATTTATTATCAGATCAGATCAGTCGCTCAGTCATGTCCGACTCTTTGCGACCCCATGAATCGCAGCACGCCAGGCCTCCCTGTCCATCACCAACTCCCAGAGTTCACTCAGACTTACGTCCATCAAGTCAGTTATGCCATCCAGCCATTTCATCCTCTGTCGTTCCTTTCTCCTCTTGCCCCCAATCCCTCCCAGCATCAGAGTCTTTTCCAATGAGTCAACACTTCGCATGAGGTGGCCAAAGTACTGGAGTTTCAGCTTTAGCATCATTCCTTCCAAAGAAATCCCAGGGCTGATCTCCTTCAGAATGGACTGGTTGGATCTCCTTGCAGTCCAAGGGACTCTCAAGGGTCTTCTCCAACACCACAGTTCAAAAGCATCAATTCTTTGGCGCTCAGCCTTCTTCACAGTCCAACTCTCACATCCATACATGACCACAGGAAAAACCATAGCCTTGACTAGATGGACCTTTGCTGGCAAAGTAATGTCTCTGCTTTTGAATATGCTATCTAGGTTGGTCATAACTTTCCTTCCAAGGAGTAAGCATCTTATAATTTCATGGCTGCAGTCACCATCTGTAGTGATTTTGGAACCCATAAAAATAAAGTCTGACACTGTTTCCACTGTTTCCCCATCTATTTCCCATGAAGTGATGGGACCAGATAATTTATTATAGTCTACTTCAAAATAATATTTAATTCCAGTAAATGGGAATCTATATTCTAAAATATGTCTTTTCCCTTGTCCTCTTTTGTGTTATTACTGTTATATTTAATGTATATGTTATACACCCAGCATAATAGTATTATAATTATTGTTTCATGTAATCTTGTGTTTTAAATAGGTAGAAAAATGAGAAAAATGTATCTACAGGTTGTTTTATATTTACTCACATATTTGCCATACCCAACACTCTTCAAATTTTCCTATCAATTTGAATTAAGCTAGAGTCAGTACCTTCAGTATTTCTTGTAAGACAGCCTCAGTTCAGTTCAGTCGCTTAGTCCGACTCTTTGCGACCCCACCCAAGACGGGCGGGTCATGGTGAAGAGGTCTGACAGAATGTGGTCCACTGGAGAAGGGAATGGCAAACCACTTCAGTATTCTTGCCTTGAGAACCCCATGAACTGTATGAAGAGTAAGACAGCCTAGTAGCAGGAAATTCTGTGAATCTTTATCTCAGAATACTTTATTTCACCTTTAAAGGTTTTCTGAATATAGAATACTTGGTTGATATTTTTTCTTTTAGCACTTTGAATATTTCCCACTTTACGGTTTCACTAGAAACCATATTTATCACAATTCTGATTAAAAAAATCAGCCATTATGGTATTATTGGTCCCCTACTGTAACGTGTCATTTTTTTCTTCCAGTTTCAAGATTTTCTCTTTTCCTTTGGCTTTCAGCAGTTTAACTATGATGTGTCTATGTGTAGTTTTTTGTTTTTGTACTTGGGGTTTGTTGAGCTTCTTGAATTCATAGATTGTTTTTCATCAAATCTGCAAAGTTTTCTGTCATTATTTCTTCAAACTTATCTCCTCTCCCCTCTCCTCTCCTCCATCTCCATTTTGTGTATACATATGAACTTAATGTTTCCCCACAGGAATGTTTCCCTTTGAGGCTCTTCTGACTTTTCTTCCATCTTTTTCTCTGCTCTTTGAGAGTATTCTATTGACCTGTACTGAAACTCACTGATTCTTCTGCCATCTCAAATTTTCTACCAAGTTCATCTAGTGAATTTTTAATTTTAGTTACTACACATTTTAGCTCTATAGAGTTTTGTATATTTTTTCCTAATAATTGCATCTTTGTGGATATTCTTTATTCATTGAGTCATAGATGTCCTACTTCCCTTTAATGCTTTAAACATGGTTTTCTTTAGTTCTTTGAATATACTTATAATAGGGGCTTTGATGTTTCAGTCTGCTAAATCCAACATATGGAGACACTTAGATACAGTTTCTACTGACTGTTTTTTATCCTCAAGAATCATTTTAGTTCAGTCACTTACTTATGTCTGACTCTTTGCGACTCCATGGACTGCAGCATGCCAGGCTTCCCTGTCTATGACCAACTCCCAGAGGTTGTGCAAACTCATGTCCATTGAGTCGGTGATGCCATCCAACCATATCACCCTCCGTCGTCCCCTTTTCCTCCTGCCTTCAATCTTTCCCAGCATCAGGGTCTTTTCCAGTGAGTCAGCTCTTCACATCAGGTGGCCAAATTATTGGAGCTTCAGCTTCAGCATCAGTCCTTCCAATGCGTACTCACAATTGATTTCCTTTAGGATTGACTGGTTTGATCTCCTTGCAGTCCAAGGGACTCTCAAGAGTCTTCTCCAACACCACACTTCAAAGTATCAATTCTGTGGCCCTCAGCTTTCTCTATAGTCCAGCTCTCACATCCATACATGACTCATGGAAAAACTATAGTTTTGACTATATGGACCTTTGACGGCAAAGTAAGGTCTCTGTTTTTTAATATGATGTCTAGGTTTGTCATAGCTTTTCTTCCAAGGAGCAAGCGTCTTTTAATTTCATTGCTTCAGTCACCATCCTTCAGTGATTCTGGATCAAGAAAATAAAGTCCGTCACTATTTCCACTGTTTCCCCATCTATTTTCCATGAAGTGATGGGACCGGATGCCACGATCGTTGTTTTTTGAACGTTGAGTTTTAAGCCAGCTTTTTCCACTCTCCTCTTTCACTTTCATCAAGCTTTTTAGTTCCTATTCACTTTCTGCCATAAGGGTGGTGGTATCTGCAAACCTGAGGTTATTGATATTTCTCCCTGCAGTCTTGATTCCAGCTTGTGTTTCACCCAGTCCAGCATTTTGCATGATATACTCTGCATATAAGTTAAATAGCAAGGTGACAATATACAGCCTTGATGTACTCCTTTCCCAATTTGGAACCAGTCCACTGTTCCATGTCAGGTTCTAACTGTTGCTTCTTGACCTGCATACAGATTTCTCAGAAGGCAGGTTAGGTGGTCTGGTATTCCCATCTCTTGAAGAATTTTCCACAGTTTGTTGTAATCCACACAGTCAAAGGCTTTAGCATAGTCAATGAAGCAGATGTTTTTCTGGAATTCTCTTGCTTTTTCAATAATCCAACGGATGTTGGCAATTTGATCTCTGGTTTCTTTGCCTTTTCTGAATCCAGCTAGAACATCTGGAAGTTCTTGGTTCATGTACTGTTGAAACCTAGCGTGGAGAATTTTGATCATTACCTTGCTAGCGTGTGAGATGAGTGCGATTGTGTGGTAGTTTGAACATTCTTTGGCATTGCTTTTCTCTGGAATTGGAATGAAAACTGATCTTTTCCAGTTCTGTGGCCACTGTTGAGTTTTCCAAATTTGCTGGCATATTGAGTGCAGTACTTTCTCAGCATTATCTTTTAGGATTTGAAATAGCTCAGCTGGAATTCCATCATGTCCATTAGCTTTGTTCATATTGATGCTTCCTAAGGGAGGCCCACTTGACTTCACATTCCAGGATGTCTGGCTCTAGGTGAGTGATCACACCACCGTGGTTATCTGGGTTTAAGATCTTTTTTGTATAGTTCTTCTGCATATTCTTGCCACCTCTTCTTAGTATCTTCTGCTTCTGTTAGGTCCATACCATTTCTGTCCTTCATTGTGCCCATCTTTGCATGTAATGTTCCCTTGGTATCTCTAATTTTCTTGGAGAGATCTGTAGTCTTTCCCATTCTATTGTTTTCCTCTATTGATCACTGAGGAAGGCTTGCTTATCTCTCCTTGCTGTTCTTCGGAACTCTGTATCCAGATGGATATATCTTTCCTTTCCTCCTTTGCCTTTTGCTTCTTTTTTTTTCTCAGCTATCTGTAAGGCCTTCTGAGACATTTTGCCTTTTTTGCATTTCTTCTTCTTAGGGATGGTTTTGATCACCACCTCCTGTATAATGTTACAAACCTCCGTCCGTAGTTCTTCAGGCATAGTTCCTCAAGTATGGGTAATCCTCTCTTGTCTCTTTGCATATGTCTAAATTTTTTGTTGAATGTGGACATTTTAGATAATATATTGGAGCAACTAGATTCTGATTTTGTTTGAGAGCAGTTGATAGACTAAAAGTCTGTTTTGCCCACAATATGTGGCCACTGACATCTCTCCTCCATTTCTCCTGCCCCTTCATTTTTCTAAGACTGGCTTTTTCATACCTTTTTAAGTGGTCTCCAGTGTCACCTTGCTGCTGCTGCTGCTGCTAAGTCACTTCAGTCGTGTCTGACTCTTTGCTGCTGCTAAGTCGCTTCAGTCATGTCCGACTCTGTGCAACCCCATAGACGGCAGCCCACCAGGCTCTGCCGTCCCTGGGATTCTCCAGGCAAGAACACTGGAGTGGGTTGCCATTTCCTTCTCCAATGCATTAAAGTGAAAAGTGAAACTGAAGTCACTCAGTCATGTCCGACTCTTAGCGACCCCATGGACTGCAGCCCACCAGGCTCCTCCATCCATGGGATTCTCCAGGCAAGAGTACTGGAGTGGGTGCCATTGCCTTCTCCACCAGTGTCACCTTACTGTTTAGCAAAACACTATTCAGACATTTTACTCAAACATCTCAGTCCAATAAAGCTTCCACTCTCAGGATGTGTGTATATCTGAATGAGGTTTGTGTGTGGAATGAGGAGTGCATTCAAAACTTGGGCCTTTTACAAGCTGGCCTCAGATTTTATTACCACTGGGCCTGTTTGGTCTCATTTCCGCTTATTCTTAAGCTATACTACCCACTGAGAAGTGGGTGACTTGGGCCCATTTGATATTCTGCTACACTATTCTACAGCCTCCAGTCAACCTGGGATATGGGGTGAACTTATCAAGCCTCCAAGACTGTCTGACTTCCAAGAACTCTCTATAAAATCCTGCCACTCTGTGAGTCTGGGCTTGCCAGAAATCACCCCACAATCTCAGATCAGCAGAGCCATAGGTCCTTCCTACTTTGCAACTAAGAACGTTATTTTACTCTGTAATACTCCCTTAGCAAGGTTCTCTCTCCAGCAGGGGCAGCAAAGCTTCTGGTTTTCAAGGCCTGCCCCGTCCTGGCTGAAATACCACATCTGCAAAGTTGGAGATGAGGAATAGGGAAAGAAGCGCAGCACCAAGTAAGAACACCACAAACTTGTGTTATTCTTACCCTGAGGAGTTCAGTACTTTCCATGAATAAGGTTTCTTAATTTGATTGATTTCCAGAGTGCTGAATTTGTTTTGATTATTTTGTCCAGCTTTATTATTCTTTTGTGAGGAGAGTAATTAAATCTCTCACTCCGTCATGTCAGCCATTCCTTTTTAATAGGGTATATCATGAACTGCTGTAGTCCAAAGTTCAACTACACCAAATCCTGGCTATAGCTTTAAGATTATATTTACCTGTGAGATAAAAGAGCAAATTTACTTTTTATTCAATATCACTCAATAGTCTATGCATGTATATATATATTCAATGCCTATCTTAAACTAGATATACTGGAGTCAGCTTCCTTTTTTGTTGCTGTTGGTAAAAATTGATTTTGTGCATGTGTGTTTGTATGTGGCATGGATAGGAGCTGAGGATTTCTCTACATCAATAATGTAATGAAGCAACTAAAAATGTAACACAGTCATAGGCAACAGACTATGCGAATAGACTACTATATCTGTTCAGTCCAGATACCACAGTACATGAGAAATACTGATACCTAAAGTATAAGAAAATGATACTAAGAGGTATGGAAACTATCATATGAAATGTACTTGAGAGAAATGTCAATGTTTATCCTGGAGGAAAATGACATACTGCAAGCCTTTCAAATATTTAAATTATACTTTTTCAATATTGATGCAGAGGGCAGAGTCAAAACTTAGGGGTATAATTTTAAGTTCAATCTACAAAATAAACTAGTTAACAACTTAAGCTGCAACAACTGAACTGGTTTGGTTCCCTTGCAAAGTGATGAGCTTTTTCACTGAGAATGACTATAATGAACATTTTCTAAGGAGTGCTTTGTTCTTTTTTACTTTTGATTGGAGGATAATTGCTTTATAATGTTGTGTTGGTCTCTGGAGTGCAACAGTGTGAGTCAACTATAAGTATACAAGTATTTATACAGGAGATGGACTAGATGATCTTTCAACTTTAAGTTTCTCTAACTTTATCGTACCTTTGTAAAAACTGTGATCTATAGTTCTAGTTGCTGTGATTCAAGAACAAGAACGCTGAAATGGGGGAAAAATAACTAAAATGAACAAGATAAAATTACACAAAATCAGACTTCATTCTGGAAAGGCAAAAAAATCTCAGTGAGTACATAAGAAATATTCATAAAAATATGAAGGGCACAAATGATGTAAACTCAGAATTATTCACCAAAAAGTGGAAAGCAACCCTTAAAACTCTGAAAGAGGTAAGTTTATCACAAATACAGGAAGTATCATTACATTCAGGAAATAGTTAAGAATTTGCTAGGACCAGAGCATGTTACAGACTGGAAACAGAAGTAACTTACCTCTTTCAGTTGATCAGCACTCCCCCATGATGCAGAACGTTGATGTGATCTCTTTTCTGCACCTTCTTCTGCCCAACAACTAGGTGTCTTTAAAAAAAGAAACAAATAAAAAATGAGGAATTTTGTCTCTACTCCTTAATCTCATAGCAACTCAAACATATTAGCACATATCAATTATGGGGTTATACTAAATACTAAAAACCTTAAAAGCTAGGACTTTCATGACCCTGTGAAATGTTTATTATTCTAACTTAGATACAGTCAATCTAAGATGTCTCTGAGTAATGTTACTCAAAACATTTGGCTTTTTACATCAACATTAATAACTTAATGGAGAAGGCACTGGCAACCCACTCCAGTACTCTTGCCTGGAAAATCCCATGGATGGGGGAGCCTGGTTGGCTGTGGTCCATGGGGTCACGAAGAGTCGGACATGACTCAGCGACTTCACTTTGACTTTTCACTTTCATGCACTGGAGAAGGAAATGGCAACCCACTCCAGTGTTCTTGCCTGGAGAATCCCAGGGATGGTAGCCTCGTGGGCTGCCATCTATGGGGTCGCACAGAGTCGGACATGACTGAAGCGACTTAGCAGCAGCAGCAGCAGCAGCAGCAGCAATAACTTAAAGTTATCAAATTCAAAGAGAACTGTGAAATATGCATATTGGTATTTTTTTTAAAGAGAAAAGGCAAGCTAATTATGAAATGGTATTTTTATTACATAAAATAGAAGTAAAATCAACAGAATGTGTTTAGAAGCAGTGGGCTTACAGATTACCTCTATGTCAAATATCTATTGATAGGTAGTACTGTTTTTTGAAAAACATCAAGCATGTTTATATAAAAATATGTTGTTATAAAAATAGGAAAAGATTAGGCTAAATTGACTATAATATTTGCTCTTGTTTTTGCTAAGAATAATTGCTTTACAGAATTTTGTTATTTTCTGCCACGTATCAACATGAATCAGCCATAGGCATACATATGTCGCCTCCCTACCACCTCCCTCCCCATCCCACCCCTCTAGGTTGTTGTTACCACAGCCCCTGTTTGAGTTCCCGAGTCATACAGCAAATTCCTGTTGGCTATCTATTTTACATATCAAAATGTAAGTTTCCATGTTACTCTCTCCATACATTTCGCCTTTTCCCTCCTCCCCAACCCCTGTGTCCATAAGTCTGTTCTCTATGTCTGCTTCTGCACTGCTGCCCTGTAAATAAATCCTTTGGTACCAACTTTCTAGATTCCATATATATGCATTAGTATATGATATGTATCTTTCTCCTTCTGACTTACTACACTCTGTTATATAGGCTCTAGGTTCATCCACCTCATTAGAACTGACTCAGATGTGCTCCTTTTTATGGCTGAGTAATATTCCATGTGTATATGTACCACAGCTCTCTATCTATTCATCTGTTGGTGGACACCTGGGTTGCTTCCATGTTCCAGTTATTGTAAATAGTGCTGCAGTGAACATTGGGGTACATGTGTCTTTTTCAATTTTGGTTTCCTCAGGGTATATGCCTAGGAGTGGGATTGCTGGGTCATATGGTGCTTTTATTCCTAGCTTTTAAAGCAATCTCCTAGTTTTTTAAGTCTTCCATAGCAGCTCTATCAATTTAAATTCCCACCACCAGTGCAAGAGGGTTCCCTTTTCTCCACATCTTCTTCAACATTTATTGTTTGTAGACTTTTTGATGATGGCCATCCTGACTGGTGTGAGGTGATATCTCATTGTGGTTTTGATTTGCATTTCTCTAATAATGAGAGATGTTGAGCATCTTTTCATGTGTTTGTTAGCCACCTGTATGTCTTCTTTGGAAAAATGTCTGTTTAGGTCTTTTTCCCACTTTTTGATTGGGTTGTTTGTTTTTCTGGTATTGAGCTGTATGAGCTGCTTGTTTACTCTGGAAATTAATCCTTTGTAAACTGACTATAATTTAAAGCAGTGCATCTTAAAAAACAAAAAGAAACTGAGCTACATGTCAGTAAACAGAATTGCTTTTACCTAAAACAACATTTTGAGTGATTTAATCCATAATACACACTTCATCCAAATATACCATAAAACATTAATTGCCACATAGTAAGGTCGTTTACTGGTTGTATTAAAAATGAAAAATAGTAAAACTATCATCTTTAATATATGAGAAGATTTTTGCAACTTAGGGAACATTAAAACCACTATTTTAAGACAGACAAAGGGCATTGATTATCACACATAAATATAAATATATATAGCTTTAAAATTATTTTTTATTATGTACCTAAAATTCATGATTTATATTGAGGCTACATCTGTGACTCTACATAATGCACAACTTCTTATGAGGAAGCCATCAGTTCTATACAATTCAAAATGCTTGTGGACAACTTTTTAAATAATTACCAGCTCTTAAAAGTAATGATACTCCAAAAAAAAAAAAAGAAATGATACTCCAAAATAAAACCAGTAACAACTGAATGCTAGTTGAATAAAAATACATATAAACTGCTTTAAGAGTTCAATACTAAAGTGAAACTATTTAGTCATATTATTGAGTAAAATACTTTATTCAGCTGGCATGTGCAAAGAGGTATTATTCATATATTAAATAAGCTGCTTGCAAATAACTGCTTATTAAAATTTCCTAATCTCAGTGTTAGATAAGAAAAACTACTCTGAAATTAATCCCTAAGTAGTTATATCTTTAACAATTTATTCTAAAATTATTCAATTATGATAGTTTTGTCAAACTTTTCTTTTGAGAATCTACATGCCTTAATACTTTTGCCTTTCTACCAAACACAGGCATTATTCTAACCCAAAATCAGATGATATCAAATGACTAAGGATCAATGTTTAAAACTCAAAAGTATATTTGCAGAAAATGAGTCAAATTTCTGATATGTTCCATAATTATTTAACAATAACATTTATAACACTATTTTCATTTTGTAAGCTCTAATTTTTTCAAAGGATATTTATATAAACTGTATCTCCAACTTAGAGATAAATCAATAACCGGAAAAATTCTGCAGATGCCTCAGTTCTGGCCAGCACACCAATGGCAAATGAAACTAAATCTGGGGTCTCATCTGAGGGTACCTTCTTTCTTCCTATTGTCATTCTTTTCTTCAAACTGAATGTGAAACCCTTTTGCTCATTTGGAATGTAGTACTGCTTATACAAAAGAAATACATAAAAAATAACTGTAAAAAAATATTTATGAAAAAAAAAATTTATGGTCCTGAAATCTATCTAGTAAATTACATAGTTTTTTTTTTTAAGTACAAAACCACTGGGAGAATTCTTTCAATCATGTGGCTATAAAATGACATGAATATAAATTACTTAAGTATATTCATCAGTTTCAGCTTTTCCAAAAAAGAATTACTTCATTTTAATTGCACATATATATAAATATATTCTAAAGACTGCACTGTCCAAAACAGAAGCTACTAGCCACATGTAATAATTTAAATTAACAAAAATAAAACAGAAAATTCAGTTCCTTGGCCTCACTAGCACATTTTACATGCTTAATAACCACATGTAGCTACTGACTGCCATACAGAACAGCACAGATATAGCACATTTCTACCACTGCAGAAAGTTCTGTTGAGTGCAGTGTTTTAAAAATCATTGATTTTTAACAAGTTATTCAAATCAAACCAAAACCAAAGATGGCCACTTGGTCTTCTAATCTATAATTATGCTTCTGAAGCCACAGAGGATGAGTTAATTTGTATCTAATTTGTTAAGACTGAGTACATGAGAAGTATTTTACCATTTGAATTAGGAAAACAACACAAAGTAGCAAAAGGTATTTGCTTTCATGCCAGCAAGAGATTCTTTTCCAACTGGCCTGTTATTCCGTCCATTAATCTAGAGTAGAATTTTATGAACTGTCCTACTTATGTCCTGGATTTTAGTAAAAAACTTATGAAAGAAGAATCCCATGGTCAAACAAATTTGGGAAATATTATATACTATATCTGTCTATTCAGTGTAACAATGCAATTAGCATTTCAAAACTCAAATACACAAACACACATACACAAATAACTTTTTTTTAAAACCTGCTTTACTTACTCTCTCTTACGGGCTTCCTTTGTAGCTCAGCTGGTAAAGAATCCGCCTGCGATGCAGGAGACCCCTGGGTTTGATTCCTGGGTTGGGAAGATCCACTGGAAAAGGGATAGGCTACCCACCCCAGTTGGGCTTCCCTGGTGGCTCAGCTGGTAAAGATTCTGCCTGCAATGTGGGAGACCTGGGTTCAATCCCTAGGTTGGGAAGATCCCTTGGAGAAGGGAATGGCTACCCACTTCAGTATTCTGGTCTGGAGAATTCCATGGACTGTATATCCATGGGGTCACAAAGAGTCAGACACAACTGAATAACTTTCATTTTCACATACTCTCTCTTACTTATATGATCCTAGAACACTTATTTTACACTTACTAACATTTCCAGGCAACCTGGAAAGAAACAAAAGAAATATAATCCTCAATGAGTGGTATTATATATAACAGCTTGCTTTTCAGCCCACATACTTACGAGGATTCTTCCTTTCTAGCTGCCTCCACTTAAACTACTAGGGGAGAGAAAATGAACCTTGGTTGGCAAAAAAAAAAAAAAAAAATCTCTACATCAAAAGGATACCTATAGGTGGAAGAGGCCATTTTAAAATTTTACCTCTCAGAATCACACAAAGTCCAGCCCATGAAGCTTTAAGGACCCCCTTAGCCGGTCTACTATCTTGGTTTCCTGTGTGATGAATGCTGCTTCTCTGAGTGAAATAAACAAAAAATAATCCTACTGCACAGGACTACACATTTGTATTTAAGACTATTTTTAAAGACCAGTTTTAGGCTAATAGACAGACTGAGAGACATTACAGAGATTTTCTATATACCCTTCACCTCCACAAATGCACAGCTATCCCTACAGAGTGGGACATTTGTTATAACTGATGAACCCACACTGACACATCATTATTACCCAGAGTCCATAGTTTACATTTAGAGTTCACTCTTGGTGATGTGCGTTCTATGGGTTTGGAAAAATATATAATGACACGTATCCATCATTATAGTACCATGTTGCTGCTGCTACTGCTGCTGCTAAGTCGCATCAGTCGTGTCCGACTCTGTGCAACCCCATAGATGGCAGCCCACCAGGCTCCCCTGTCCCTGGGATTCTCCAGGTAAGAACACTGGAGTGAGCTGCCATTTCCTTCTCCAATGCATGAAAGTGAAAAGTGAAAGTGAAGTCACTCAGTCGTGTCCTACTCTTTGTGACCCCAGGAACTGTAGCCCACCAGGCTCTTCCATCCATGGGATTTTACAGGCAAGAGTACTGGAGTGGGGTGCCATTGCCTTCTCCATACATACAGAGTTATTTTCACTGCCCTAAAAATCCTCTGTGCTCTATTAATTCCTCCCCATCTCCAAACCCCTGACAACCATTGATCTTTTTACTCTTTCCACTGTTTTGCCTTTTCCAGAATGTCAGGTAGTTAGAATCATATAGTAGGTTGCCTTTTCAGAGTTGCTTCTTTCACTTAGTAATATACATTAAAGGTTCCTCCATGCTGTTTTAAAAAAATATTTCTTGGCTGCGTCAGGTCTTAGTTACAACACGCAGGATCTTCGATCTTCATTGCAGCACGTGGGGTATTTAATTGCGGCATGCGAACTCTTAGTTGTGGCATGTGGGATCTAGTTCATTCATTCATTCACCTACTGAAGGATATTTTGGTTGCTTCCAAGTTTGGCAATTATGAATAAAGCTGCTGTAAACATCTGTATGCAGGTTTTTCTAAGTTTTCAACTTCTTTGGGTAAATACCAAGGAACATGAATGCTGGCCTATAAGCTAAGAGTATATTTAGTTTTGTAAGATACTGCCAAACATCTTCCAAAGTGGATGTACCACTTCTTTTATTTCCACCAACAACATATGACAGTTCCTGTTGCTCTGCATTCTGCTCAGCATCTGGTGCTCTTAGTACTGGGTTTTGACCATTCTAGTAGATATCAGTGTGGAGTACCTCATTTTAACTGGCATTTCCCTAATAACCTATACTGTGGAACACCTTTTCATATGCTTGTTCACAGTGTGCACATCTTCCTTAGTGACCTGTCTGTTAAGGTCTTTGGCCCATTTTTTAATCAGCTAGTTTGTTTTCTTCTTGTTGAGTTTTAAAAGGTGTTTGCATATTTTGGATAAGGGTCTTTTATTAGATATGAACAATGGGTACTTTTGCTATTCATATCTGTATTCACAGACTATCAAGGGTGAATATGCTTTCCTGCTTTCTCAACTTCAAAACGGATCAAACTAACTCCTAGCAAAATATTCTTTTTCTTTTTTTTTTTCACTTTTTTTTTTTTTTTTTTTAATTTTATTTTATTTTTAAACTTTACATAATTGTATTAGTTTTGCCAAATATCAAAATGAATCCGCCACAGGTATACACATGTGAAAATATTCTTTTTCAATATGCAAGAGCCTAGAGTCAGTTCCAAAAATCTCACCAAAAAAAAAAAAGAAAAAGCGAATCACTTCAGAAAATTCTCTTAATCTTACTTAAAACTTACTTTAAGTCCTATGTAAAACTTTAAAATCTGTATTTTTTGTGTGGTTTAAATTTAGTCTTAAAAATTTACTATAGTTTATAGTGTATTACAGAAATATGATTACTAACTGCTAATTGTTTTTACTTTACTTAAATAGATGATACTTAACATTATGGTACTAATAAACCTGACAAGAAAAGAAATGGAATTACTTGAAAAATCAATGATATTAAATTAATAATTAAGATTATAATCTGATTTTAAGGTACAGAAAAGTTTTTAAAATAGAAAATGACAAATCTCTCATTCTTCATAAATATGTCTTTGAGAGATTTGGTTTTCTTTTGACTAATAAATTTTTTTAACTTTTTAAAAACTTTGAAAAGACTATCCTGATGAAGCATTAAAAAATACAGCACAAAAAGACTGTGACTATAATATTATGGTTCACTTTCCCAGTAACTGTATATAAGTTTATATAGTTTTATAACCAAATATAAACAGTCTCTTCACTAGTTAAGAAGTGTACAAAAGGAAGAGTCTGGCTGAAAACAAGAGCTTTAGGAATTCAGTGAGAGCAGTTACACACTCAGATTTTTTCATCATGCTCCAGCTACATACTAAGTTATGTGCTCATTCTGTTAGATTACAAAAATGTATAAAATCCATGTATATTTAGGCTTAAAAGTGTTCCACACACACCTGAATAAAAGCCTGTGTAGTAATGGTTTGTGATTTTCTAGATTATTAGCCAGGGAACTTATTCAGAAGAGTTAAGTTATATTTCTGTTTCACGTTCTTAAGATGATGGAGGTGTTGGTGGTATATCTCTGGATTGCAGTTTTTAAAAACAGGAAATACCATAGAAATCAACTATTACACCTATGTTATACATGATAAAAGTATTTGCCTGATCTGTAAGAAATGTTAATTTGAATAAAAGCAATCATAAATGTGCCCAAAATCTTAAGAATATTCATAGTAAATGTACCTCTAAAAACTAATCTGAAATGCACACCAAGAGAAGCAGTGGAAATAAATGTCTACAAACAGAGAAAAGAAAAATTGTGGAACAGTCTTACAATACAAGAAAACACACTATACAGACTGTAATCCCACTTTAGTAACCAAATACACACAAAGAGAAAAAGACTTTAAAGAGATATTTCGAAATATAAATATGTAAGAATTCTAGATAATTATAAATTCTTTTTTTCAACTGAGAAAAATCAAGATTTTAAAAAAGAGACTTAAAATAATACTTAATGACATAAAATGTTATGATTTATTAAATAGGTTATAAAACACTACCTGCAATATCATCTGAACTCTCTATTTTTTGAACTCTATTGTTTAAATGGTCTGCAATTTAAATTTTTTTCTAAATGTAAATAATCAAAATATAAGAGCGTATACATCAAAATGTTAGAAACAGCTATCTGGATAGTAGAATTATAAGTAGCTTATTTTGAGATTTTGGGTATTTTCCAAATCTTCTGCAGTGACTACTGTGTCAAAATTAGAAGTAGGATTTAAAAAAAATAAGAGAGCTGTGTTATAGAATTTGTAAGTGTGGATATATATTCTGAGAAAGTCAAACACAGAATTTATAGAAATTCTAACTTTAGATGCAAACCTCAAATCTATCTTGGAAGACACATTACATGTTAAGTAAAGATGTTAGTATACATCACCATAAAATATTTTTCACCACACAGAGGTCCCTCTGACTAATAGGTTGGGGTTCTCTCACAACTGCAAGTGCCAGTACATAGTTTATCACTGGCTGTGGGAATGGAGTTGGAGACTTTAGAAAAGCCAAAATATTTAGGTGTTTAGAGTAACTGAAAACTGAAGATAAGTGAAATGTCCAACACCCAGAAATATTAGTGGAAAGTTATTGATGAGAATATTGACAGGAAATTGTAATTCAGTTTGGATGTCTTTCATGTTATACTTTAATTATATGGAGGAAAAAAATATCTATAAAAATGTTTTCCTGAAAAAGTTTAACATAGAGCTTCCATATGCTCCAGCAATTCCTAGAGAAATGAAAACATATGTAAACATAAAATCTTGTATGCAAATGTTCGAAGCAGTTCACCAACTCAAGAATGTACAAATAAACTGTAGCATGTCCATTCCATGAACATTATTTGGCAATACAAAGGAATGAAGTGCTGATAACTGTGCTACTGCATGGATGAAACTTAAAAATACTATACTAAATAAAAAACGCCAGAAACCAAAGGCTACAAATTGTATGAGGCTACTGACTGAAGCAACAGAGCATGCATGCATGCACTGATATGCAATGTTCAGAACACGCACACACACAGAGGGAGGAAGGAGACAACTCGGTGCTGTGTGTGGCTAAGGGAAGGAAGGCTGGGGCCAGACAGTGAGGCACTGCTAATGGGCACAGTGTTTTTTCTCACTGGATGGAATGTTCTAAAATTGATTATGGCAATGTTTGCACAACTCTGAATATATTAAGAACCATATATTGTACACTCTAAATAGATGAACTGTATGGTATATAAATTATACTTCAATAAAACGTTATTAAAAATAATTATGTAAAAGAGGAAATTATAAATCAATCTCATTTTTCAATTTTAAAAAAGCCCTGTATTGCTAAACCTGAAAGTCCCAAGCATTGCTTGTATTTTCTCAAAAATAATTAGTATTTTCTATCATACTCTTCTTGCCAAGTTTCAAATCACACTGAGGCACTAGTAATGTCATAGAAAAGGGTAGGAGGAATACATTAGTATTCTATCCAGTCAGGTTTCTCAAATCATTGCAAGAACATTTCTCAAATCATTGCAAGAACATTTAACAAAGGAAATAATGTAACAAAGTAAACTATATATCAAAAATGCTAATCTCTGACTTCTTACAGAAACAGTTACTAAATAGACTCTTGATAAACAACCGGTTTCTGCTTTAACCAAAAGGAGACAGTCATATGAGGAATTAAAATTATAAAGAATATTTTAACTTATTATTTGGTATTTATACTTAATAATACGCATTGTGACAAGTTTTATTACTACTATTGTGGATAAATTTAAAGCCAACTAATTTTCAGTTTTTAGAGAGCATTACTAAAACATTCATTCTTTACTGTTGCAATTTTTTCAGTTGCAATTTGCTTTGGTTGCTGAGTTTCAAAAAACTAATTCCACTTGTAAATAACGAGAGCAATTTTACTTTTTTAAAAGTAGTATTTCCAAACACTTAAAAATATATATATTTGACAAACATACTTGACTATAAGTGCCTCAGTATTATCCAAGAGATAAATAACTTTTATTGCTTTTTAGTATCTTTTAATGTTTTTTAATCTCTTATACTTGACAGAAAATCAGCAACACAGGTGACTGACAAGATATATCAGAAATACTAATACTGACTAGATACCTGCCAAAAATATTTCCATACCATTCTGAAGTCATAAAAGCTAATAGTGCTCAACCGATGATGACACGAATATCATCAACGGAATACATTAGTAATGAGAAAGGAAGCAGGAGTTTCTGTAGCAATAAAAGTCTACTCTCCCATACTTGGACCTATAAATCTGAAATACCATTTCTTACTTGTAAGACTGCACAAGAGAAAACAAAAGCTACTTCTGACTGAATGAATCCTGACCTACCACGAACTGCTTACTGAGTTTGTGAGTCTGAACATGCCCTGGAGTTAGTTGCACCATTTCTACGCCATTTCTGACCAATCCAGGCTTAATGTTCGTAACTGCACAATCAATTATTGACACTAGTAATACTGTCCACTCAATTCAGTATTATTATATTTAAAGAATGAAATACTATAGATTCCAGTACAAAGGCAGGTAACATTGATCAACATCTGCTATGTCCCACTTACTGTGCTTCACCAACTAGTGTTACCCCCAAAAGCTTTAAGAATCTCAACAGCATAAAAACTTATTTTCACTTGGTTTACACTAATGTTTCCTACAGGAAACATGATGTATTTTATGCCAATCGTTTATTCAAAAATGTATGCCAAGTTATTAACAACCTGAAAGGCATACTGCTTTCCCATACTACATACACCCTTAACTATGACCCAGTTCTTAAATTCTTAACTCTTAACACTTCTTAACATTTAAGACATTCTTAAATGTCTTTCTAATATCATAGGATTTTTGATAGAGAATTGATGGATTTTAGGATATAAAAAGTTGAGAAACAATGTACCAGACAACAAAGGACAAGAAGACAGGCTAAGAAGGTTGTTTCAAATAAATACGACCTATTTCACAACTCTACCTAGAGCTAGTTTAGGGGTAAAGGTAAGGGGAGAGATAAAGGGAAATCAGTTGATTTGTTAACTGTTAAACATTTCTGGTAATGGGAAGAAACTGGTACATGGGCAACAGGAGTATGGAGAAGCTCTTTGCTATTTACCTTCTACTTTTGATTTAATTGGATACATTCTTAAAAATTCATAAGGAGAACTTTGAGTTTTCTGTTAATTTTAGTGGTAGTATTTGAAATTGATGAGTAAAATAGTAAATATTGTTCAGTAAAATAGTAAATACTGTATTTTAGCTATGTATTTAAATTTTTCATCAATACATATGAGTATATTCCTTTGGCAACCAAAAATATTACTCCCTCAACTAGGAACATGACTCCTATCATGTGGAGAGTTCAACTCTAGGATTAGAAAAATCATCTTTTAATTACCTAATAATGGCTGAAAGAAAAAGTAATGGAGATCCTGAACAAGATAGAATCTTTATAAACTTACTCAAGTGCCAGTTGGGGACCAGCTTCATAAAACTTAACAATTCAGGTCCCTGGAATGCAATCTAAGAGGCCAAGATCTTTAGACTTGCTTCCATTTCAAGAAAAGCTTCCCCTGTCCAAAATTGTTCCAACAACTACCACTTCTTAAACAAACTTCAACAGCGAGCTCTTCAACAAGGGCACAGGAAACCCAAAGAGCTGTACAAAGTATGACTTTTGGTCAGGAAATGAGCTTCTGATCAGAGTGGTAAAACTGAAAGTTCTCTTTTATATCTATTTACTATTTGAGATGTATCACCTACTCCTTTGATTAAAGTCCTCTCCACCCAAACTCCTTTCATAAAGGGAAGAAAAGGACAGAGTGTTTTAAATGTGTATTTTCAACAGCAAAGAATTAATATATTTTAGTTGAGTTGCTGACTTTATCATACGTTGGCTCAAGTCAACAGTTAGTACCTACTCCAGATCTGTTTCTTAAAAATAAGTATAAAAAGGACTTTTAGTGAAAGACGCTAGCATAAGACCATGAAACTCCATACACTCAAACTTAATGAAATGAAGAAAAATAAAGTACAAGTTTATCTTATATACGTTTTGGACACGTTTAAATGTTTCACACTGTGAAATTTGAAAATTAATAAAAAACAATAAAATATCAAAGAAAAACATCAATCTGGAGAAAAGAAAGAAGTATGCAGAATTTCATTTAAAAATCTAACCATTCCATTTCTTACCCTTCAAAGAATACAAGAGATAAATGGGAAGTTCTGAAATCTTCCTCTCATCCCAACTTTGCACAGAAGACGAATAAGGGGGCTAGACCAGCATTCAAAGAAGAGAAGGAAAAGCTACTCTCACCTCAACTGGCCATCAGACATTTAAAAACCATCAGGCTAAAAAAAAAAAGTCAGGCTTACCACGTCATTTTTCCCTAACAAATAGATACATGGCAGATGACTCAAAAAATATATATAAATAGCTCAAAGCTAATTATTTCCAGCAATAAGCAAGATTTATCAGACCAGAAAGACAAATGACAAAAACACTGAAAGAAAAACCATGGAAAACAGGAGGGAAAAAAGGAGGAAGAAATTGCTATTGGAAGTTCCCCTTTCCAGTTATGAAATAAGAGTGCCACGGCCAATACCCAAACATCCACCTATTTTTTCCCTCTGCTAGTAAATGTTAAGTAATGTGAAATGCAGGCTGGATGACTCACAAGCCGGAATCCAGATTGCCGGGAGAAATATCAACAACCTCAGATATGCAGACAATACCCCTCTAATGGCAGAAAGCCAAGAGGAACTAAAGAGCCTTCTGATGATGTCAAAGGAGGAGAGTGAAACGAAAACCATGGTATCTGGTCCCATCACTTGATGGCAAATAGATGGTGAAAGAGTAGAAACAGTGACAGATTTTATTTTCTTGGGCTCCAGAATCAATGCAGACATTGACTGCAGTCACAAAATTAAAAGACGTTTGCTTCTTGGAAGAAAAGCTATGACAAACCTAGACAGCATATTAAAAAGGAGAGACATCACTTTGCTGACAAGGGTGCATATAGTCAAAGCTATGGTTTTTATAGTAGTCATGTATGGATGTGAGAGTTGGACTATAATATAAAGAAGGCTGAGCACCAAAGAACTGATGCTTTCAAATTGTAGTGTTGGAAAAGAAGACTCTTGAGAGTCCCCTGGACTGCAAGGAGATCAAACTATCAACTAGTCAATCCTAAAAGATACCAACCCCGAATACTCATGGGAAGGACTAAAGCTGAAGCTCCAATACTTTGGCCACCTGACACCAAGAGCAGACTCACTGGAAAAGATCCTGATGCTGGGAAGGATTGAGGACAAGAGGAGCAGAGGATAAGATGGTTGGATGGTATCACTGTCTCAATGGACATGAGTCTGAGTGAACCCCAGGAGATAGTGAAGGACAGGGAAGCCTGGTGTCCTGAAGTTCATGGGGCTGCAAAGAGTTGGATATGACTTAGCAACTGAACAACACTAACTTATTGACACTTAATACACCAGTCATTATACTTAGCATTTAAATTCATTAACCCAAATTAACCCTTACAACAATCCTGTGAGGTAGAATACTCCATTAATAAACGAGGAAACAGGCAAAGTGGTGATCTGCCCAAAATTACAAAGCTAAAATGCTAGAGCCAAGATTCAAAATCAAGTCATAGTACTTAGTCATAGTACTCTGTGACAGCCTAGATGCGTGGGATGTGGTGGGATGTGGTGGGGCAGAGGTTCAAGAGGGAGGAACCACATGTATACCTGTGGCTGGTTCACGCTGATGTACGGCAGACACCAACACAACGTTGTAAAGCAACTGCTGCTACTGTTCAGCTGCCACGCCACGTCTAACTCTCTATGACCCCACAGACCGAGGATGCCAGGCCTCCTACTCCATCTCCTGGAGATGGCCCACGTTCATGTCCATTGAATCAGTGACGTCAGCCAACCATCTTATCCTCTGTCGCCCTCTTACCTTTCTTTTTCATATTTTTGTAAAATTTTCAATTGTAAAGCAGTTATCCTCCAATTAAAAATAAAATTAAAAAATACACAAAAAAGACAATTCCAACTCTAAGTTTTAACAACAACAAAAACCCAAGCTATCAGGTTCCCAAACCACAGCTCCTGGCCAATGAAAATGAGTTTACAATGTTAATTTATATCATAAAAAGGTTATATTCAGGGAAAAATATTAATCAAGACATTGAATATTCAGTAACAATAAACAGTATCAACCATAAGAAAGACATAACAGATATACATCTTTAAAACATCTGTATTATCATCTTTAAGGCAATGACCACTGGAAACAGAAATCAACAAAATTTTAACAACATCCAGCTCATGATAGAACAGACAGACATAAAGGGGGCTATATGGAAATTGAGTAATATAATTAATATGGTTGAATTAATATGTAATGAGGGATTCCCAGGTGGCACTAGGTGCTAAAGAGCTCTCCTGCCAATGCAGGTGATGAGAGGGTCATGGGTTCAATCCCTGGGTCAGGAAGATCTCCTGGTGGAGTGCATGGCAACCCACTTTAGTATTCTTGCCTGGACAATCCCATGGACAGAGGAGCCTAACAGGCTATAGTCCATAGGGCTGCAAAGAGTCGGACATAACTGAAGCAACTTAGCACGCATGCCAATATGTCATGAATTCTTTATCTAAAAGACTGTATCCTCATTTTCAAATACAGAGAAGTAAGAAAAAATAAATCATATATTAAGCCACATGGAAAATCAGTGAAGTTTCCAAAAACCTATTCGTCTATACTATAATGCAATAAAACTAGAAATTGAATTTTTATTAGGAAAAGAAACTTTGACCATTTAGAAGTTTAAAACAAAGCAAACAAAAACTCTCATATTTTAAACAGGATATCAAAACTGAAATTGCATAATCTCTTGAAAATACAAATAATGGAAACATACGAGCCAAAGTTGAGCTCAGAAGGTAAATCTTGGCATAAAATGCATAAAACACTTATATTACTAAACAGTAAGTATCATGAATAAAAAAATTAAGCATTAATCTTCAGAACCCAGAAAAAGAACACTGCATATGCCAGGAAGGTAGAAGAAAGGCAAAAACAAATCAAAGTCAGAGGGCAAGGAACTCAAAAAAAGAAAAACAGGAAAATAAATTCAACACCTTAAAAAATTTAATATATAACCTAGTAAATTGAATTACTCGAACACAAATATATACAATATTAAAAATGAGAACAGAGAAATAACTGCAGATAAACAAAAAGTTGAAAGAATTATAGAAAAGTACTTTGTGAAACTATGAAAATACACTTGAAAATTTGGATGAACTAGATTATATTCTAGGAAAACAAATGAAAAAACTGAACAAAAGAGACAGAAATCAAAAGAAACTAACAGCCATGGAATAAACTGAGATTTACTAAAGAGCTATAATCCAAACACATACTAGTCTGCTTCACAGGGGAAATTCTTTCAGATTCAAGCAACAGATAACAGAGATGAAACTTACACCATGCCAGAACAGAAAGGAAATCTCGCAAAATCTTTTTTATGAAGCAAATGTAACACAGAAATCTAAGGATTACACTATAGAAAGAAAAAGTTTCAGGCCTCATTTCTCAATATTGAAACAAATATAGTTAAATATTAAACACTTCAGTTGCTACTGTATATTTTAAACAACTCCATAAATGAATAGTATTCATTTCAGAAGTGTAACTATGATCAATTAAGTATTAAAAAACTCACCAAATTATAGGTTATGAGTTAAAACAACCTTCATTTCAAAGATGAAATGGCATTTCACACCTAATGAATCATTCTTGATTTAAAGAAAACAATTAGTAACATATGCATGTATGTTTGATGTTAGTCTTGTCAAAGTGAGTGCGCTAGCTTTTTTTTAAATTGAGGTATAACTGACATATGACATTATGTTAGTTTTGGGTATACAACATAATTCAATATTTGTATATATTGCTGAATGGTCACCACAATAGTGAAATCTGCCACCATACATAGTTACAGAAAGCTTTTTCCTTGTGATGAGACCTTTTAAGATTTTCTTTCTTAGCAACTTTCAAATATACAATGAAGTATTGTCAAGTATACATACCATACTGTGAATTATATCCCCATGACTTTAGTACTAGAAGTTTGTGCTTTCTGACTCCCTTCACCCATTTTAACTACCCCTAACCCCCTCCACCCTAGCAACTACCAATCTGTTCTCTGTATCTAGGAGATAGTAGATTTTTGTTTTTGATTCCATGTATTAGTGATAAGATAAAGTATTTGTCTTTATCTGAGTTATTTCACTTAGTATAACACCCTCAGGGTCCATCCATGGTGTCACAAATGGCAAGATTTCCTTCTTTTTATGGCTGAATAATAGTATTTTTTATCTATTCATTTTCTTGATTCATTCATCTATCAACGGACAGTTAGACTGCATCCCTATCTTGGTTAAGTAATTCCATAATGAACATGAGGGTGCCTATGCTTTTTTCAAGCTAATGTTTTCATTTCTTTTGGATAAATGCCCAGAAATTGAACTGCTAAATCATATAATAGTTCTATTTTTAAATTTTTTGAGGAAACGCTATGCTGTTTTCTGTAGTAACTGCACCAATTTACATTCCTAAAAACAGGACAAGAATTCCCTTTTCTCTACATTCTCACCAATGCTTGTTATCTCTTGTGTTTCTGATAACAGATTTTCTTGAAGTATGAGGTGATAGTTCATCGTGTATTTGATTTGCATTTCCCTGATGATTAGTGACATTGAGCATCTTTTCTTTGTCTGGTAGCCATCTGTACGTCTTCGAAAGAATGTCTATTCAGGTCTTCTGCCTGTTTTTTTAGATTGTTTTGCTATTGAGCTGTCTGAGTTCTTTATATATCTTGGATATAAACCCTTTATAGGATATATAATTTGCAAATATTTTTTCCCATTTAGTTGTTCAGTTGCTAAATTGTGTCCAGCTCTTTGTGACTAGGCTTCCCATTTAGTAGGCCGCCTTATATTTTGTCTATGGCCTCCTGTGATGTGCAGAAGCTTTTTAGTTTGATGTTGTTCTGCTTGTTTATTTTTTCTTTTATTGTCTTCATTTTAAGTTTTAAATCCAAAAAAATCATCACCAAGACTCATGTCAAGGAGCTTACCACCTACGTTTTCTTTTAGGATTTCAATGACTTCAGATCTTATATTCAAGTCCTTAATCTTTTTTTTTTTAACTTTGTTGAATATCATCAATTATTGGGTCTTTTACTTTCTTCAACTAGTTGCTTGAACCTAATACACAGAGGAAAAAAATGCCAAATGATGCTTTTGAAAAACAGGTCTTACATTTTTTTTAATTGAAGTATAGTTTGATTTATAATATGGCATTAGTTTCACATGTGCAGCAAAGTGATCCATACACACATACATACATACGTGTTCTTTTTCCAATGCTTTTCCCTTATAGGTTACTACAGATATTGAATATAGTTCCCTGTGGTATACAGTAAGACCGTGTTTATCTATGTTATACATAGTAGTTTGTATCTGTTAATCCCAAAGTCCTAATTTATCTCTCTCCCCCTTTCCTCTTTTGTAATCACTAGTTTGTTTTCTATGTCTTTGAGTCAGTTTCTGTTTTATAAATTCATTCGTATCATTTTTTTAGAGTCTACGTAAGTGATATCATAATATTTGTCTTTTATCAGACTCACTTTACTTAGTATGATAATTTCTATGTATATCCATACTGCTACAAATGACAATGTTTAATTCTCCTTTATGGCTAAGTAATATTCCATTATATAACAGACAGCACATCTTCTTCATGTCTTGATGGCCACAGGTTGCTCCATGTTTTGGCTCTTGTAAATAGTGCTGCTATGAACATTGGGTGCATGTATCTTTTTGATTTAAGAGTTTTTGTCTTTTCTGGATATATGCCCAGGATTAGGATTGTGGGCTCATATGGTAGCTCTATTTTTAGTTTTTTAAGGAACCTCCATACTGTTTTTCATAGTGGCTGTACTAATTTACATTCCCATTAACAGTGTAGGAGGGTTTCCTTTTCTCCACACCCTCTCCAAGATTTATTATTTATAGACTTTTTGATGACAGCTTTTCTGACTGGTGTGAAGTGATAACTCATCATAATTTTGATTTGCAATTCTCTAATAATTAGCAATGATGAGCATCTTTTCATGTGCCTGTTGGCCATCTGTATGTCTTCTTTGGAGAAATGTCTAGTTAGCTGTCCTGCCCATTTTTTGACTGAGTTGGTTTTTGATATTAAGCTGTCAGAACTGTTTGTGTATTTTGGAAATTAAGCCCATCTGTGTCAGTTGCATCATTTGCAAATATTTTATCCCATTCCATAGGTTGTCTTTTCATTTTCTTTATGGTTTCCTTTGCTGTGCAAAACCTTTAAGTTTGATTAGCTCCCATTTGTTTACTTCTGCTTTTAATTCTTTTGCCTTGAGAAAGACTGACCTAAGAAAACACTGGTAGTATGATCTATGTCACAGAATACGGAACAATTTATGTCACAGAATGTTCGCCTATATTCTCTTCTGAGAGTTTTACTCTTTTTTTCTTTTTTGGCCCTGCTGGCTCTTTGTTGCAGCACACGGGCTTTCTCTGGTTGTGGTACGCAGGCTAAGTTGCCCAGTGGTATGTGGGATCTTGATTACTTCATTAGGGAGGAGCGTCCACATCCCCTGAATTGCAAGGTGGATTCTTAGTCACTGGACCACCAGGGAAGTCCCTCTCCTAGGAGTTTTACGGCATCACATCTTTATTTAAGTCTTTAAGCCATTTTGAGTTTATTTCTGTGTATGTTGTGAAGGTGTGTTCCAACTTCATTGATTTATATGTGGCTGGCCAGCTTTCCCACAACCACTTGCTAAAGAGACTGTCTTTTCTCCACTGAATATTCTTGCCTCTTGTATCAAAGATTAATTGACTGTAGGTTTGTGGGTTTATTTCTGGGCTCTCTATTCTGTTCCATTGATACATATACCTGTTTGGTGGCCAATACCACACTTTTTTTTATTCCTACAGCATTGCAGTATTGCCTGAAATCTGGGAGGTTATGCATACAGCTTTATTCTTTTTCTTCAGGATTGCTTTGGCAATTCTAAGTCCTTTGTGGTCTCATATAAATTTCAGTATTATTCGTTATAGTTCTGTGAAAAATGTCATGGGTAATTTGAAATGGATCACATTAAATCTGTAGATTGCTTTGGGTAGTATGGCCATTTTAACAATATTAATTCTTCCAATCCAAGAACGAGGGATACCTAAACATCTTTTAGATGTCAATATTTATATTCTATATATTAAAGTTAAGTTGTATGTTAGAATGCACAAAGTGTATGCTTGTATAAGTTCTAATAAATATAATATATCCACCCTTGTAACCAAACCTCTGTCAAGATATACAACAATTCTACTATCCCAGAAAGTTCTCTCACTTTGGGCCTTGATTTGAACACAAGATTTGTCTCTAAAGTCCATAGTCTTTTTCATACTATGCAGCTTCTTTTAAAAGGGCCCAATGTGCAAATATATTAAACAATAAGAATTCTATTTCTAACCATCAAATTATTAAGGTAGCTGAAATATGGAAAAATGAAAGGTGGAAAATACTTGAGATTCCCTCCACTAAAGTCAGACAGCCTAGGTATTTAATATCTGTAGCAAACAGACTGCACCACTTTCTCTTTACTAATTTCCACTAAATAAATAAAAATAATCTTCTTCCTTCCCCAAGAGTTAAAGAATTAATAATAACCATCTCCTATGTTCATCTCTTATATCTTCAATTAAACTAAAAATGCTCAGGGCAAGACCATTTCTTACACATGTGAGGCAAGCACTGCACACTTGAGTGATTACTATGGAAGGCAGTGAGGAACTGGAGAAAACATACAACCTTTGGAATCAGCCAAATCTGGATTCAAATCTCTTCATATTTATTAGCTATATAACAAGTTACTAAACTTCTCTAAGCCTCAGTACGAGGCCTGTATTTTGCCTTCCTATCAACGTCTGGCTTCTCAAATAGACAATATATAGGAAGACCCAGGCGACAGAAGGCCCTACCTTGGACCTCAAGCTTTTGGGGGAACTGCTGTGGCGCTCTTCCAGCCATGCCTCTTCCCAAAGGGTGAAGAGACCCTGGGGCCAGAAGGGCATACACATCATGAGTCCACATCTCTGCCATCAACTTTGCTCTGGGTAACCTAGACTCATGAGTTCGTTGTTCAAACCACGCCAGATCTGATTTCCAGGGTCTACAAAGACCTACTCCTGGTCTCACTCCCTGAGAAAGTATATATGGAGCATGAAGGGGAAGACTAGGGGGTTGACACATACGCATAAAGCCATCCCTCAGAGTATAGAATGGTGTGAGTGACAGGAAGGGTTCAGGCTCAGAGGGTAGGGTGGGCTCAGCATCAGGCAGACACATTCTGGCATTCAACTCTGAAAAATCCAGGACTTCATTCAAACATGAACCTCAAGGTCTATAAGAAGGTTTATATATCAAGAATGAATGGATAGAACAGATTTTATGTAACAGTTTGTTAATTTAGTATGTATATGGTATGTAGGTGTACATTTTGTATTTGCTCCAGACTCTGCAAATGTTCCAAATGGGCCTGTCTGTATCTACTGCTAATAACCTGTGTATTGCATATTCACTTTCAAGTAGTTAGTCACTCAGTTGTGTCCTACTCTTTGCAGCCCCATGGACTGTAGCCTACCAGGCTACTCTGTCCATGGAATTCTCCAGGCAAGAATACTGGAGTGGGTAGCCAGTCACTTCTCTAGGGGACCTCCCTGACCCAGGGATCGAACCCAAGTCTCCTGCATTGCAGGCAGATTCTTTACCACTGAGCCACCAGGGAAGCCCATTCACTTTCAAATATTATCCTATTTAGTCATCCAACATTATCACGAGTTAGGTTTCATTCATCCCACTGCACAGGTAAAGAAACAGATATGGTTAAGAAACCTACCCAGCTCCTTTTTCTGTTATCTCCATATCACTCTCTTCTTAACTCCCAAGTATCCTCCCCTCTTAGCATATTATCAGTATTTCACTCTCCAAGACAATATGTATGCCCCTAATCCCTATATCTAGTGCTTATGTTCTATGACCTCAGGACAGTACCTAATACTGTTAATAATCTTTTCTTTTTTAAAACAAGTTTCCCTTTGGTGTGTAAGGCTACACTATTTTAGTTTTCTCTAAGCTTTTGCTTTTTTTCTGTTTCCTCTTCTTTCTCAGAATTTTGGTGAAGAATGAGTAAGATAATGTTTTTGGAGACTGTCAGCATCAAGCATATATATTCAACAAAAGATAGGATTTCTTTTTAATATAAAAAGAATACCTACCATTTTTAGGTATAGTGCCAATTACTCTACTAGGTGATACACACACACACAGTATTCCATTTATCCTAAAACCCCTAGAAAATTGAAGTTTAGATCAGCTGACAAATTAACCTGTATTAGAAACCTGGCTCCAGCACTTTCTAGCTTTATGATACTGAGTAAGTCACTTAACTTCCCTGAATTTCTGCTTTTCCATTGTGTAATTTTATAATGTCCTTATAAATGAATTAAATGAGAATGACACACAGATATAAAAACACAAAGTACATGGTAAATAGTCAGTAAATGTTAACTTTCTTCTCATTGCTACCAGGTGAATACATTAATTTTTTATCCTTCCCTTTTGTGCATTTCTAAAAACTGAGTCCTTGATCTCTTGACCTTCTTTCTTTTTATAGTCTATGCCTATACTCTATCACACTTCTGAGTCTAGCTCCTCCAGAAAGATAGTTTTGAATTATCCATGACCATGTCTAAGGGTCCAGGCCCACATCCCAGGGCCTACTGTATCAAACTGCTCTTTTTCCTCATAAAGAGTGGAAAGCAAAAGACTTGGTATGGGAGACATAAAATATTACACAGACAAAACTGATAGGATGGATGATAAAAAAGCTAATTCCATGGTTTCAAGCTTGCCTGAGAAAATTACAAAACTGGAGAAGATTTCCATAGATCATAAATCATGTCCAAAATTCCCCTTTCCCTCATTCTTCAGACATGAAACTCTAATCCTTCTTTTTCCCTCATCCACAAGGCCAGAAATGTTCCCATTCCTCTGAATTCCCTTACATTTAAATGCTCTATTCAGCTAATACCTAATTATACTCTGTCTTCTATTACCAATTTTCTTGCATTTAAATCTTATCTTCCCAACTATGCTGTAAGTTCCTTAAGGCCAACAGCCATCTCTCATACTCTTAGTACTTCTTCATAATGCTGATTGACTAATGCTATACAGATATGGTCAGGAGTTCAGAAACCATATATTAGGATGTTTTCAGATATTTTCCTGCCATGGAAGGAAAACTTTTCAAATCAAAAGCTTCGGAAATCTTCCACAAATAGGGAAAGTGTGACAAACAGAAAATTTTCTATTTCTTTCTCGAGGATTTCAGTTTTGGTTTTAAACAGGAAAAAAATCCTTTAACATAAACTTCCTTAGCCATGTATTAATACTTTATAAATTATTTCCAATAACTGCACAAGGTTTTCTTCAAAAATTACTTATGCCAGCATACCTTTGAGATACTGCAGGTTCAGTTCCAGATCACCACAATAAAGCAAGTCACACAAAATTTTTGGTTTTCAAGTGCATACAAAAATTATGGTTATTCTATTACTATCATCTATTAAATGTTCAACAGGATTACATCTTAAAAAAACAATGTACATACTACAATTAAAAACACTTCATTGCTAAAAATGTTAACCATCATCTGAACCTTCAGCAAGTCATAATCCTTTTACAACAGTATCAATAAAGATCACTGGTGATGGATCACCATAATACATATAATAATAAAAAAAATTTGAAATGTTGAAAGAATTGACAGAATCTGACAGAGAGACATGAAGTGAGCAAATGCTGTTGGAAAAACTGATGCTGACAGACTTGCTCGGTTGAAGACTGCCGAAAACACTGAATTTGTATTAAAAAAGGCAATATCTGAGAAGCATAATAACATGAGATATGCCTGTATTTTCTAATATAGTTACTAGTCATTATATTAATTTCTGTAGGAAAGTTAATTCTTAAAACGGTAAGCCTCAAAAATCACTAATACAGACTGATGTGTTACTTATTAAATACTAAATAATTCAAAAACCCAGGTGATAAAAGTTTTTAAAGTTTATTAAAGATATCATTTTCTTTGATATATTTAATAATTGGGAAAATTTGATTAAACTACATTTTTACTGTGATCAAAATAGAAGAACTATAGGGTAATGAAACTGATTTGCTTATTTTACCTGAGTAGCTTTATCTTTCATGCATGAAGGGTAATGAACATGAGGATCCCGTGGCCACTGTCCTGTGAGATAAGGTCCTGTTATGGTATCCAGGGAAGAGGTTCGCCTTATTGTGCTAGAGGTTCGAACTTGCTGAGATTTGGGCCTGTCCACTATAAAAAGTGAAGGAAAAAAGACATTAGTCATAAGAATAAAGTGAAACTTAAAATTATTTAAACTTCATAGTTTGTAAAATACCATCCTGCCAATTGTCCCCACAATGTATATTTACCCTAAAAGCCATCCTGTATGAGCTGATGAAATTTATAGACCAAAGGGAAATACATTCACGTATTAAATTTTGCATATACTGTCACACCCTACAAAGCTCATTCATTTTAGAGACCTATTCTTAACCCTCTATATCATCTCCACTGCCATTATTTTAATTACGACTTCATCATGTCTCAACTAAACTGCCAGTTTCCTAACTGCTATCTCTGAATCCACACTAACTTTATCTTACAGGGCCACCTCCCTCCACTGCTAAAAAAACTGCCATGGTTTATTCAGTCTTTCACTTAAAGTCCATTATTTTTCACAGTTCAGCTCCCATATACCTCAATACGTAATGTCTTGCTACCACCACTCCTCCATAAACCTCTGCTAACTACTAAGAACCATAACAACTACTAATAAACTCCAATTTCCCAAGTGTGAAGTACTCGCTTCTCTGCCTCTATACTTTTTCTATCATCTCCTGCATCTAAAATATTCCCCTTCTCTGTACACTTGGCAAAAACTTATCTTCAAGACCAGCTCAGGTGTCACACTGCCTCTGTGAAACCTTTCCCAATGCCCTTCTTTTCTTCATCTTTGTCCTTCTTAAAGATATACACACTCTCCTCTGCTTGCATAAAGCCCTAAATTTGTCCTTCCTTCCTGACCAGAGGGTAAGTTTGGTCCCTACAGATTGAAAAGGAGTTGATACTCAATACTTAGAAATGAATTTATTCAAGGCTCCACGTGCACAAAAAATCATGTATACAGAATCTTATTTTAATTGTTTCCTCCTTAATGGATGAAGAATTTGAAGCCCAGAGGGATAAAATTAAATTGTCCAATGAAACAGAACTGCTAATAAGTGACAGAGGTAAAAAGGAACCAAGATCTCCGGACATTCTACACCGTTCAGTCAATCTACTATAATGATCTGTTTTACCTCTGATGCAAACAGAGATGATCATACTGAACTCTATAGTTTCTTTACAATGAAAATATAAAAGATTTTTCATGTATGCATCTCAAATGTGCATACTATAATAAAATCCAGTGGATTACAAGTATCCAAGGCTTAGTCTTATTCAGTTATATTTCACATCAAAGAAAATGCCTTGCACATTACAGAGGGTCAAGAAACATTTGTTACTGAATATTGTCCTTTATTCTTCTGAAAACAAAACACAAAATTGTTTTCCTTTTTTTAAAAATCAGAAGACAAAAGGAAATGCAGCATACTGTGAACTGTCACATTATTCACACACAGTCATCCTCAGTTCTGTAGGGGACTGGCTCTTCGTTCAGTCAGATCAGTTCAGTTCAGTCGCTCAGTCGTGTCCAACTCTTTGCGACCCCATGACTCACACTCAGTCATGTCCAACTCTCTGCCACGGCATGGACTGCAGCACGCTTCCCTATCCTTCACCTTCTCTTAGAGCTTGCTCAAACTCATGTCCGTTGAGTCTAGGACTCTCATGAATACCAGAATCTGAGAAAGCTCAAGTCTCTTACAGTTGGTCTTCCACCTCCCTGGGGTCCACCTCGTTGGACACAGAGGGCTGGAGAGCCAAACTGAATCTTACAACTGCAGTTCTGATTTCTTCTTTGACCCAAGAGTGTTAGAGAAGATCTGGAAATTACCAGGTTTCCTACCTATCTTTATTACTTAGCTCTCATTTTATTTTATGATAAGCAAAGTCTAGGATAATCTATTTCTACTGTTTGGAATCACCTGAAATTTTATTTGTGACCAAAAACCACAGTCAATCTTTATAAATATTTCATCAGTCATGGAGAGCATGTATTTTCTGTTTTCAGCATACAGTTCTTTTTCTTATATACTAACTGAAATAAAAATACAGAATATAGTAATAAAATAGAACCATGATCTGTCACATATTTAGAGAACTACTCCAAAACTTCTAAACTACTATTGAGATATGAAAATGCTCTTTATCTCTTATAATTTTTATCATTTAAATTTAGTTCTGGGGGCTTCCCTGGTGGTCCAGTGGTTAGGACTCTTGCACTTCCACTGCAGGGGCATGGGTTCAGTCCTGGTGGTTGGGGAACTAAGATCCCACAAGCTGTGCTGAGTGGCCAGAAAAAAAAAATTTTTATAGAAATTTAGTTCTGTATAATTTGGTTACATATTGATCCATGACATTATTATTAAGACATATGCTTTACCATTATAGTCTGTTCCATTTATTTTTACTTTTAAACTCTATCAAATTTAATTTTATCCCCCCTCTATGCTTTCTTTCTATTATACTGTATCTGGTATGCCTGTTCTTTTACTTTCCGTTTCTTTCATAGGTGCTATTTAGGTAACACTCTTGTATACTGTATATAATTAGGCTTTTGAAAAAACTTTATAGTAAGTCTTCTTCCTGAAAAACATATGTTCATCCCACTTATATTTATTGTTATAACAAGTCTGATTAAATCTGTAACTCTTTCATGGAACTTTTTCTTTCTCTTAGAATGCTTCCTTGCTATTTGTTTTCTATGACTTACTTTTTATTTCTTTTTCTCCTCCTTATCTCGCCCCCTACCATAAGCAATTCAGAAGACATGCAGACGGTTTTTAGTTCAACTACCAGGAGCTATTTCTATTAATTCTTTTTAAAAAATGTGGTTATAAAAGCAATACGTACAAATTTTAGCAACTTTAGGAAGCAGAGAAAGTTAACACCTCTCATAATCTGATTTATAATAATTTATTTAAAAAATTTTTAAATTACGTTCTCTCCACCAAGAAGAAACAAGGACAAAAACAGATTATCCCTTGAAAAAGAACCATTTTTAGCAATAAAAAAGACCTACATAAAGGTCAGCTACAACCAGAAAATGGAAAGCCACTATATATGAAGAACTCGTGTCCCAACTTTAAGCCACATGCTAGCCTTCTCAGTTATTCAACTGACTGTCTTGGTATCACAGTGTTTGTAAGTAACAACTATTTCATTTAATAATGGCTCAAAGCACAAGAGTAGTGATGCTGGCAACCCGCTATGCCGAAGAGATACTGTAAAGTGCTCCCTTGAAGTGAAAATGTGACAGTTCTCAGCTTAATAAAGGAAGGAAAAAAATATTAAATGCTCAGGTTACTAAGATCTATGGTAAGAACAAATCTTTTATCTGTGAAATTGTGAAGAATGAAAAAGAAATTTAGTTTCTTCTGCTGTTGCACCTCAAACTGCAAAAGAGCCACAGTGTGTGATAAATACTTAGTTAAGATGGAAAAGGCATTAGGCATTATATTTGTATGAGGTATTTTGAGAGAGAGCCCATGCTCACATAACTTTTATTACAATATATTTAAAAAAATGTTTAATCTGGCTTCACTGGGTCTTAGCTGTGGCACGTGGGATGTTTGGTATTTGCTGCGGCATGGCAGGATATTTGGTTGCAGCATGTGGGATCTAGTCTCCTGACCAGGGATCGAACCCAGGCCCCTTGCATTGGCCCAATAGGGAAGTCCCCATAACAGTATATTCTTACAACTTTTATTTTATTATTGTTTTTGTTAATCTCTTAACTGCGCCTAACTTATAAGCTTTACACACATACAGGAAAAATACAGGATATACAGGATATAATAGTATCTGCAGGTTTAGGCTCAACAGAGGTCCTGATATGTGTCCCCTGTGGATAAGGGCGGTCTATCCATTTATATAGGCAACATAATAAATTGTTTATTTCATGATTACAGCTGTGATTAGAATATGTATTTAGTTTTGAACTGGGTGATCACAACATTTCTCAACTAATTATTACAAAATTACCTCAACTCAAGTAAATCAAACAAGAGGACACCTATCCACTAGAAACATACATTAGTATACTTAATCTTTAAATTTACAAGCACTTAAATAATAAAATTTAATTAAAATTAATAATAAAATTGCTAAAATAAATATTCTAAAGTATGAAAAAAAATAAATACTATCATTACTTAAGCTAAACGGGCATCAGAAAAATAGTAACTTCATATGTGGTGAAACCAGGTAATTACCACCACTGATTAAAACTTGATGAATGTCTACTACATGGAAAGTACTGTTTGACGTACCAAGGAGAATGACAAAATAAATTTTATATTCTCCTCAAGGAATTTACATTCTGGTTGAGGGAGATATAATATGTAGAATTAAGCTATAATATAAAGTAGTATTTTATGGCACATGCACACCAGTGAAGGACAAGAAGGCACACAAGGCAAAAAACAGGTAACAGACAGCTAGAGTGGTGTGCCCTAACCACATCAAGGGCAGCTGTCAAGTAGTAGGATACAATATTGTAAAGCTAAAAAATAAATTAAAAAAAAAAGACTCTTAACATGCCACTTGTAGTCCTGTTGCTAACATCTCCTACTTAAATATTTGAGGGTAAAATGCAGAGTAAGTAAATTCAGCAATAAAATACGATGGTTGGAAAAATATCACATCTGTTTCCAGTACCATCATATTAGGACCAGAAGATGACTACTCATGCAGCATTCTGTAAAATGATGTCCTCATTATAATCCATCTACAGGTTATATTAGGTATCCCTGGTGACTCAGACAGTAAAGAATCTGCCTGCAGTGCGGGAGAGCTGGGTTCAATCCCTGGGTTGGGAAGATCCCCTAGTGAAGGGAATGGCAACCCACTTCAGTACTCTTGCCTGGAGAATCCCACGGACAGAAGAGCCTGATGTGTTGCAGAGCTGGACAGACGGAGTGACTAACATACACAACACACACACACACACAGGCTGTACTATCCCTCTCCTCTTATCTTCCCTGAGGATGGAGCAGTGTAGGCCTGGGGTTCCTCTGGGATACCTGCTGAGGATTGTACAAAAGAATTATTGCTTTCTAACAGCCAATTGGAAATTTAAGGCGACTTGATCGTAGTATAATAGGTTTAAATGCAAGAAGCTGTATTAGAAACTCTGAATCCAAATAGCATACAAGGCATTGTTCTAAACAGGCAAAAGACACTTAAAGTCTAACTGCCAGAGAACTGTAATATGATGTTAGATTAATTAGTTAGTTCCCAACAATTTTTCATTTAGAGGCAATACCTGAAGATTGACTGACTAGTGGGTTTGGAAATCTGATGTATTAAGAAACTAATCTGAAGTAGAAAATTAACGAAGTTAAGTGCAATTTCTACAAATTAAAAAAAAATTGTTGTTAGAAACTTTAAGAACTTTAGCTACAGAGTAACATGAAACAAGCCACCACACATTCTAAACCAACCTCACCAGCTTATAAAAAGGATGCAATATTTTTGAGTGCCATAATGTAGCCATACAGAATGTACACTAATACACATAATAAAAAATGCTCACATTCTTTTCTTAAAACTTTAACATACTTTAACGTTTTCATAGGTTCAGTCTGCATAAGTAAATAAAAAGTAAAAATTGTTGATTCTCTGTGTTTAGCTCTCAATAAAGATTATAAGCCAAGCTTTCTATTAACACTGATGTTACAAGCAAAACACATCTAAACTTAAAGAAAGCATTTCAGTGACCACTTATTTAAACCTTCTGAAAAAGACCTACTGTTCCTTCAACTGCTGTGTAAGGACTATAACTCTGTGAAACTTTGCTATTGTAACACCACCACCAAGAATGAACTGCTGCTTTCTTTATTCAAAACCCAACATTGATTACAACTGTAAAGAATCCTCAAGTCATACAATTCAGCAGAATGCTTAAGAAAACTGAGTAACAAGTACCAATTTTTCCAGATCTTTCTACACAGAACTCATATTAAATTACTAGTTTTACACATATATACCACATTAACAATGTTAGTCAATAGTATCAAAACACAAGTGTGTAAAACCTTTTTATCCTTTAACAGTTATATTCAAAAAGAAGGAGCCATTAAATCCCATAATGTGTGTGTGTGTGTGTGTGTGTGTGCACGCGCGTACACACACACACAAGCCTTAAATCACCTAGTATTGAATAGAAAAATGTAAGGCAATTTTAGTTATGCCCCATGCAACATCTGGGCATGTCTGAGAAGTAACAGCAAGAGCTTTCTAGAAATTAGATCTTGGGAGATCCCTAGAACATAAAGGTACAAAGCCCTCAGGCACAGGTGAAACTAAGCAACAGATCTCAAAGATGGGAGCCTGAGATGTGGCTTTCTGTCTAAGCATCACCAGGCAGCTTGTTAAAAATGCAGGTTACTGGACCATAGTCCCAGATAGTCGAATGTAGTAATCAGATGGACCAGGTATTAACATATTTTTTAAACCAAACCAGATTGATTCAAAAGCATCCTCAGGCTTGGGAACCATGGAGGTCCTGAAGTAGAGTTTCTCAGAGTGTTGGACATTTGCTAGGAATGCTCATACCAGGCCCAATTTGTTGTCAACAATGTGAGACTCTCTGCTAGTGAGACCAGAAAATTCTGAATTTTTAATAAGCATGTGATCTAATGCTACTAAAAACTTAGGAACTTATGTCTAAAGGATTGGGACTAGATCCTTTAGAGTTGCAGCTGCTCAAAAAAAAAAAAAAAATTTTGTTGACTATAAATCTACTCCATTTACAGGCACTGAAAGTCTGAATATAAATCCAAGAAAATATCCTGCTGTAAAAATAGTCAACCAATTCTTTAAAATCTGCACCTAGCAGCTTACCTTTTAGAATCTAGTACATTTAAACTTTTAGTCATCTCCTTCAAAAGGTCACTTTCTAAACTGAGTGCCAGTCATGAAAATAAGAACCTTCAAATCTAAACACAGAGCACTCCAGGCAGAATGCTTAGGAACACTAGAAAGATGAGATAACTGACAAAAAGCAATACAGCTTCTTTGGAAAGACTGCCTCCCACCCAAACAGGGCATTTTGCATAGAAATAAAAGTTAACTACAATAAAATTCACTTCCCCCAAAAATACAAGAAATTCTGAAAAAATAAACTAAGTAGGTTCTTTTCTATAAAGTGCTAAGGAAAAATTAAATAAAATATATAAACAAAGTAAAATTTAGATTTTAATCATTAACCTGAATAAAGAATTTAAGCTTAACTCTCAAAATATGACAATATTTTATAGCTAGTTTATTTAAAACCTTTATCTTTTAACAGAAAAGCAGTGAGTTTTTATGATGTCTAAATTAGCTTCTTCATATTATAATTTCAGTCCTCATCACTGAAATCAAAATAACAAAATCATGAAGCAGAGTCTGAATATAAGACATTAAGTTGTTTTTTCTTCAACTTCAAAATAATCTGAAATGATACAGATCCTAGTGATCAAGAATAACCAAAAGTAGATGCAGGTAGGGAATATTCCTTCTATTGGTTCACTGAGCTTAAGCATGAACTACTACAGGTCTATTCTGTTAATAGAGATTTGCTTCAGTATTTCTATAATGACAGCTCCTTCCTTGAAAGTTATAGTTTTAAATTTATTAACACTGTCAAAAAGTGTCTCTTTGACCATACTTTATCCAGCTCCTCTAAACTCTTCCCAGTTAGGCCCTAATTGTAGGCTTCTGTATTTAGCTCTGAATTGTCCGACTTTAGCAAGTATCCTACGATGTCAGTTTAACCAGAATCCCCCACCCTCAACATTGATCACCCTCGATACGTGATCAGGCTCCTCATCTCCACCAGCTCCCATGTAGTATCTTGCTGCCCTGGCCTGTCTTCAGTAATCCTTTTCAGATCTGTTTAGCCAAGATCCCCCTTATTTGGATGTTTCCTTCCAAACCACTCCAGTACTCTTGCCTGGAAAATCCCATGGACTGAGAAGCCTGGTGGGCTACAGTCCATGGGGTCGCAAAGAGTCGGACACGACTGAGCGACTTCACTTCACTTTTCCTCTTAGTAATTTTTCATCTATTGACCCCCATCCTTCTTCTTAGCCAGATATACAGCCTCACTTTTTCTACTTGTATTTTGAGTTTGAGCCCCATTTCTCTGTATTTACTTCTGGTTATTCTCTCTGCATTGCAGTGGTGCCTACACCTATCCCAATAGTCTCCTTGAAAATAGTCTGCTTTACTATTCTTTAAAAAGTGTCATGAAAAAAAAAATAAAAAGTGTCATGAACAGTTTTTTCTTAAACATCACTACCAACATTGTGAGTAATTTTCCTCCTTACCTCACAGTTACAGAGAGCAATTTCCAAAATAAATCCCACTACCCCCCAAAAAAAGAGCAATTTAAAGAATTATATAAGAATAAAAAATGTAGAAAAGAGGAGATTGGTATACCTCTCTAGCCAATCTAATGCATATTAATACTGATCATCTAGCAGAATTATTGTTAGATTCAGCTTTCTAAAATCGGCACTGTCTAGGCACTTCACAAATGGCCTTCATGGGCCTTTCTTGCATAACATATAAGAAGATGGAAAGTAAGCCAAATACATGGGCCATATAAAATCATCAAAATCAAATGAACTTCCGATAACAGACAGGAAGGACACCAGATCTGAATGTGCTATCTGAACTAAAACTAAAGGGCAAAAACTAAAGCCCTCTCAGTGTGAGTACTTTCTGAAACACTAATCAACCAGACCTGGAATCCTGCCACAGAAGCAATCTAGAAAATATGCTGAAATGACCATCTGGCTGCCCTGCAGAAATCTGGAAAGGAACCAGTCAAGAAGCTGACAAGAGAAACAAACATGCGTCTGACCCAATGAGGCCTGACACCTGTAACCTGAGGTCTGTCAAGAAAAACAAACAGGAGAATGGAGTCAAGCAGCCATTTAGGAATGATTCTCTAGGTTACAGCTCACTCAAATTTGTGTCAAATGATACATAAGTTGAGATAAGACATTTGGAGGAAGGCCTTCAGCCTATTTTCAAAGAAAATTCAAGAGAGTGTCTTTTTGTATTAAGGCTGTAAAGAAAACTTCACCAAGATGGTCATGAAGGCAGGTGACAAGCACTGGAAGAAATACACAACAAATTACGATGGAGTTCTGACATTTAGAATACATCTACAAAGAATTACGGGTATAGCAGCTGAGATGCTAAAGATTTTTAAGTTCATTTTTTTTCTGGTGGCAAAATGGTATTTCTTTAGGGAACCTCGGCAAAGTCATAATTAGCAGAAGAACATTCCATAAACTTTATGAACTTCCAATGAATTCAATTAATAGAGATTCCAAATATCCAAAATCTCACGTGACTAATGGGTTCAAATTTTAAAGAGACAATCACAAAGTATTAGCAACTATAAGATAATATAAGATGATCAAAGATGGAAATTAATATAATGAGAGGAAAGCAGATATTCCTTAACCGGAAGATGAAATGCTTCATAAAGTTTTGTTTCAAAGCACCTAACTTTCAGTTAAAGCCATGGTAGAGCTTAGAAAATTTTTAACCAAATAAGGCAGATCCACTATTATACCCCAATTAAAAATAAAAAACAAACTAACAAAAAAGATTACAGTACAATAAAGGCTACCAAACGGGCTGTATCTTTACCACAGTATGACATCCAATGTTAACTGATGAAACCCCCTGATCGAAAGTAGGGAAAGCTGTGATCTCATAGTTCAAAACATGCTAAAAATCTACTTTAATTAAATGTGAGAAGCAATGAAAAACCTCAAAATTAGAAACATTCAGAAATGATGTGTTTGCAGTCAAGGAAGATATGAAAAGAGAGGTGATCAAACTCAGGAAAGATTTAGAAATAAAAGAAAAACTTATTCTAGGAATGAAAACTTTAAGTTACAAGAAACAGAGTGGGTTAATGCATTGCCTAAGGTAGAAAATAGAACATAACACAAATTTTAGAATTTGAAAAAAGAAAATTTAAATTTTAGAATTTAAAAAAATTTTAAGAGACAATAGTTATTACGTAACATAAGCAAAACTGTCCAACATGTTTAGGAGGAGTCCTTGAAGAAGACCAAGGCAACAAAACAAAACATACTAAAAACTACAATTTAAGAAAACTCTCCTAGAATAAAAGATAACTTCAAACTACATACTGAAAGACCATACATGGATCTGAGAAAAATGATAGAGCCAATACAGTCCATATCAAACACACTTTAATGAAGCTAGTGACCTTCAAGTATAACAAGCCATAGATTAAAAAAACTCAGTTCTTGCTACATAATATATGTAGAACTCAAGGAATATTGTTCCCATGAGTCTTTCCTGAAGAATCTACCAGAGAATAAGCTTCATACAACCAACAGCTTGGAAAGGAATTAACATGAAGACTGCTGGAATGTGTGAGCCATTCATGCAGTAATTTTCAAAGGAGAAAACAGCAGAATGCTCAGTATCTCTAAGGCAAGTCTTTCATCAGTACATGAAAGAAATAACCAGAGAAGGATTGCAAATTCATATGGTTATTCTCTCAGCACATCTGAATTTAAGACTTAAGAATTTCCAGAACATGTGATAACCAAATTAAAAATTTTATATAGCCATATTTATATTAAAAATTTTAATATTCCTCCAATATTTATTGCGTTGACTCAGAAAAATTAATACTAGCCCCAGAGAGGTATACTTTCTTCCTAGGTAACCTAGTAAAGAAATGAGCTCCTGCTCAATCTACTGAAGAAACGAACTGAAATGGAGCATCCATAGTCACTCTATTATTAGAATTTTTGCCCATCCCCTTCCTCTAGAGGTGGCAGTTACAGAGTCAAGTTTGAAAATACACCCTACAGAAGCCTGTAGCAAGAACCAGGAATGGATCAAGGAACAGGAATTCCTTTTATGGGGAAAAGTAGAATAATGGGCTGAGGTGCTTGGAGAGAGAAGCATTTGGAAAAAACAAGATGGAAAGTCTGAAGAGGACCTTCACCTCGCAAGGGGCTAAATCTAGAAGGACCTGCTTTTCGAAGGAACAAAAGCAAGCAGCCTCTTTCCACATCATCCTACTATCTATGGGACAAGTTAATAAAGAACAAAAAGTCCTAAAATAATTTTCAAGGCCAAGAAAAGAATTGACTATTAACATTATGGAATCAGGATCTTACCACTATTACAAAAGAACAATCAAGTTATACCATGAAAAACAAGGTATTTAGAAATCTGTATGACTCCTATAGTTCCTCTGATTCTGAAAAAGAACCTGAAAATGATCATCTTTCTCATCTCTTATTTGAATAAAGAATAATGACTAAATATGGCACAGAAAGCACAACAGTCTCCTAGGTAAGTAAATATCTCTTCTTAAATCTACACTGAAAATTTGCAGAATTCTAAATCCAAATATATTTTAACAGCATACAATTTATAAATGAAAGTAAGATTCAAGCATTTAAGTCCTAAGTTTGAAACATTTTGTTTAGGTAATAAAAACTACAGATTAGCTCATAATAGCATGATAATAGCTCATAATAGCATAATAAGAGGGTAAATAGTTAACTCCATGGTTAAACATAGAAAAGATTAAGGAGAAAGGCTTAGGAAAAGAAAACTGTTTAGTTTCATTAAGATCTGACTGCTAGTCAACTTAATTTGCTGATGGTAGGCAAATTATAAACAGAAGGCTGTACTGCAATACATCTGGATGCCACTGATTTGCTTCATGAAAAAGAATCTAATTAAATCTACCCTACTAGTTGTATTTTTCCCTTCAAAAATTGTATTTTTCCCTGTGTTCCCAAATCCAGCCATGGTGAATACAGAACTAACTACACTTCTGTAGATGAAACCCAGAATCAGTAGGCTCAACAGAACGAAGGCTTCAGAAATAAGGAAACACAGATGTTTATTCTAGCATTTACTTTCATAAATATTGACATCAAAGAACCAAATATGTAGTATGAAGCAGTAGTTTATCCAAAATTGGATGCTTCATTAAAGCTGGAAATGGCCAAAAGCTGCAGGAAACATCCTGAAGGAAAAGGCCTTATATAAATGATACCTTTGTAGAAACCATGGAGTAAAACAGAACATGGTAAAAACTAGTTCTGTGTTTGCATACACAGAACACCTTCCACCTCAACAATTCTACAAATATTATGCATAGAAGGTTGCCAGGAAACGTTGCCAAGGACTGGGAGCAACTTCAGAAAAAATAGAATAAAACTACGAGTGGCATGACTAAGTGTAGGGAAAAGTGTCGAAAGTATTTTAGAAGAGCATCATGTTTTATTCCTCCAGAATAGACCCAAACTGGTAATTATAATCTTAGTCAAAAACAGTCTATTGATATTATTGATTGAACTGTACTTAATCCAAAATGGCACTGCCCGGGAGCAACAAATGGACTGAAGTCACAAAGTTTCAGAGTTTGTTATTAGCATCTAAGTTAATTTTTTCCCTTAAATGATAAAAAGAACATTGTTCAAGAGCCCAAGAAATGAGTGCACAAATATCAGACTATACTTTTTGGATATAGCATGAGTCAATCATACCTACAATAGCTAGGGCATTTGTCATAAAAACCTGAACAACACTTTAAGATGTACTAAAAAGATTCATCTCAACAAGGGAAGAAAACAAAACCACATTTTTGCCAATTATACAAAGGAGATGAGTCAACTGGATTTTTGCCCTTTTCCTCCATTCTTTCCTCCTTCACCTCTTAAGTATCTCCTGTGTAGTGTTTGAGGCAGGACAAGTACTGAACAATATATGTTCAAACATTACAAATAAAACCATTTTTCATGAATACGTCAAATCAATCATTTATCCCTCTCTGAAAGCTATTTTACTTTCACTTAAGAATGAAATAAGAAAGCAAAACCTAACACAATTCACTAATCTGTTTAGTTTATACTTAAAACATAAACATATTTGCCAGAGGGTGGGCTCCTTTCCTAAAAATTAAGGCTGTCTCTTTTTTTCTTTGTTTCTCTAACAACTGGCACAACTTCTCAAGTTTTGTTAAACCTGTGGATTTATTTCAGTTATACATTCTTTCCTTATTCTTAACGTAATAAATTACCCCAAAACTAAGATAGAACTCATTACCAAAGGACACTTTTTGGCAGGGCCTCAACAGAATGGCTCTATTTTTTTTTTTTTAACATTCTGTATGTGGAGCTCATCTAAAATCATTGTGAATAGGGTGCAAGACGGCGACAAAAGGAACTTGAATTCAGATCCTATTATCATCCTGTTTTCAACATGTACATAAAAGGCTATGATCTCCATGCTTAGGTATTTCACAAGCAGGTCATTAGGTTCATATAATAAAGAACTCTTCCATTTTCTGCATGCCCAAAAAAGTAACATTCATATAAAATAACAAGATCACTAAACTTAGTGCCCTCACAGGCACTCTGCGAGACCATGGACTGATTTCCACGAGGCTATCAATGCTTAAAATATCTCCAAACTTTTTCAAAAATGGTTACAAGGTCTTCAGTTAATAAAAATAAAATAGCAAATTATATAAAAATAAATCCATTCCACCCAGATCACACAAGCTTGGTGTGTGAACTTCACGTAGGGTCTCCTGCATACTGACTGAGGCACTGACTACCATGAACCACATGTGCCTATGTGCTGGGTCACGGGAGGGAACAGTGACACTCCCAAGGTAAAATTCACCAGCTCCAGGAGAAGCAGTTGGCAGACCACATTTCTTTGAACTGTGAAGTGCAGCAAAGTTGCTAATGCTAGCAGCTACCATTTTTTTAAATTTGTGGCTTAGCACAATAAAAACTCAATGTATCTTCCTGGCTGACAGATGGCCTTCCATATAATCATTCATGGATTCTGACTTCCTTCATTTCATGGCTCCATCATTCCCCCAGGGCCTTGGTTAGACTCCTCTCCTAAATTCTTTGCATCCAGCTGGCAGATGAGGAAAGAGAAAGAATGAGGAGGATCAAACTAGTGCTTTTTCACTGAACACAGATGAAAGTGTTGTTGTGTATCACAAAGCTTTATCTAATTGCAAGGAGTAGGAAAAATAGTCTAGATGTGGGCCAAGAGGGAGACAAAACAGGATTTGGTGAATACTTAGAAGTCTCTACAATAGAAAGGCAGTTTGTCTGAATTACCCTCGTAGATAGTTTGATAGCCAAATTTTAGAGTGTGTCTCACTGAATTATTATAATCATTACCACAAATAGAATAATTAATTTTTTTTACAGTAATCAATAGATTACCTTACCCTGACAAGGAATCCTTACCCTGACAAGGAAAGAAGTATGGAGCTACTGAAAGATAACAGCATTTTCAGTACAAAGTGAGTTCAGTTTACAAAGTACTTGAGGTACACAACTGTGGATGTTAACATGAGTCATTTATGTCAAGGCAAGGATTGTGAACTTCAGAATTTTTTTTTTTAAAGAAAGACTGTGTTTATAACAATGCCAGTGGGTAAATTAGAGATGGGGAACTAATGGCAGGGGAACCACTAGAGAGGCGGCAGTTCTAGCAAAGCAATAAGCAGTAATGAAGCCATGAGGTGACGGAAAGAAGCTCCCAGATTCAGGACATAATTCTATGGAGATGGGAGATGGGATAAGACACAGAATGGGATAAATGAGGGAAGAGGAAAAGTTAATAATTATGCTATAAGGAAGTTAAGAACCCAATCCAATGATGCTCTGGGTCGGAAAGTCTTTACCAAGGCTGCTGTGTTTCACACTGCCAGTAAGCAAATACAAGAAACTATTCAGCTCTGTTTCTGTACCAAATCTCTGAGTTTAAATTGGTGGCTCAGAAAGTAAGGAGTCTACCTGCAATGCAGGAGAGCCAGGTTTGATCCTTGTGTCAGGAAGATCCCCTGGAGAAGGAAATGGCTATCTACTCCAGTGTTCTTGTCTGGAGAATTTCCATGGACAGAGGAGCCTGGTGGGCTACAGTCCATGGGATGGCAAAGAGTCGGACACGACTGAGCAACTAACACACACACAGTGATAATATTTCTAATACTACCTTATCACATGGGAATAATTAAAGCACATTACCTAAATTTGAAATTACACAGAGTAAAATGTAGTAATAAATCATTGCTTTTCTGTCAGCACAGAAAAATACACTAGGCCACCTTTTCAAAGCATATGATATATTCTACTGTGTGAAACATAGGTGGAGTATACTTTAAGGGAAAACTTTATATATAGATGGTAACAAAATCAGCAAGGAGGTAAAGAGCATGAGCAAAACATCCAAGGACAATTATAATGATATTTTAAAATATTTGGATATGTAAACTTGCAGGATGTCAGCATCATGTCTGTTTTAATTTGCTATATACAGTTATCACCTTTAAGAATACCCATTCCAATCAGTGGAAATGCAATAACTACACCTTTCAATGCCTGTTTCAACTTTGAATTTAAATACCAACATAATCTTCTGCTCAAAAATCACAAAGCCAATTCCAGCAGAGAAAATTATCATACACTTGTTAAGAAAATTAAACTACAGATAACTGAATTGTCATTCCAAATTATGTTAGTTGACTCAGAAAGGGGAATTTATATTTAAACCAATCAATCTGTATCTAAAAACCCATCCAACAAACTCATTTTTACCAGAGTCCTGAAGTAAATACTACAAAGAATTCAGCTTTTAAGACATGCCTCTAGAAGGAAATATAATTGTGTTAGAAATAGTAAATTTCTCTATAACCACAAGGAAGATGTTCAGAATTCTCATCTAGTTAGATGTGCACTGGTTTTCTTACATGGGGCAAGTAACATAGAGCTCTAAGTAACTAATACTTAGTATAAGTCACTACCATTTAGTATATTAAAATTACTTACAGCATTATGAGAAGATGACCATGAATTTCTACTCTACATAGCAAAAGTGTCAAGAGCCAGTGACTATCCAGTGACTGTTGAGAAAGGAATGTGAACTTTGCAGCATTCTCTCTCTTGTATACACACACACCACACTAATGGATACTGTGCAGACTTCAGGTATAATCAGATTAGGTGACCAATTAATTTCTTTTTAAAAAAATCTGTACACAAATTTTTGTAACATTTTATAAAACAGATTTTTATTTGTAATAGCCCCAAACTTAACCACAATGTACTCCAATAAGTGGTGGGTTAAAGAAACTGTGGTACATCCGTGGATCTTGGAATTTTGCTTGGCAATAAAGGGGAACAGACTATCGGTACTCTCAACAACTTTGATATATGTTGGTGGCATTATGTTGAGTGAAAAAGAGTCACGCTCAAAAGGCCACATAGTGTATGATTCCTTTTATCTAACGTTCTCAAAATGACAAACTTATACAGACTGAGAACAGCCTGGTGACTGCCAGGAGTCAGGATGGCGGGCGGTGGTGGGGGGAGTGGTGTGACTGCGGGGCAGCACGAGAGGGGGTCCGCGTGGCCTCCGCCGTCTGTGATAGGGCAGCTCTGCATCTTGATTACGCTGGTGGTTACGCAGATCTGCTGCACACGCGATAAGACTGATACACACGTATAGCGTCAGGCACACCAATACAAAAATCCTGGTTTAATGCCATACTTTAATTTTGTAAGATATACTCATTAAAGGAGAAGTTGATGGAGGATACATGGGACTTCTCTGTACTGTCTTTTCAACTTCCTGTGAATGTTTGTTTATCTTTAAATTTCTATTGGGGTGAGGTTGATTTACAGTGTTTTGTTAGCTTCAGGTGCACAGCAAAATGAATCTGGTATACATATACCCACTCTTTTAGATTCTTTCCCCATATAGGCCATTACATAGTACTGAGTAGTGTTCCCTTTGCTATACAGTAGGTGCTTGTTAGCTTATAGTGTATATATAGGTGAGCAATTAATTTCTTAATCCTTAAGTATATACAGAAACTTTAAGTTAAAGTCAGACTATAGGAATATACAATTATAAAGATCATAATCCACAGTGTTAATCATATTTCTAGTCTAATTACGCTGACTTATTGCCTTGTCCTCTTGACATTAGTAACAGTAGAAGGTTTGGTGAAAGTTTTTCATGAAGGAAGAAATATTTCCTCCATGAAACTGGTTAGGAAAGGTTTGGTAGGAAATTATAACTCAAATAATAACTTTTTTTATAAGGACAAAATAATCCGGTAAAAAAACCTGGAATATTTATTGAATTTAAAAGCATACCTTTCCACAGAAAAATGTGAGAAATAGAATCATTAGTGCATATGAATTCTTTCCCTTTTAGGGGTTATCTGAATACAAAATCTCTTATAATTTTAATACTCACACTAGAAAGGGAATGGAAGAGATCTATTCATGTTCATTTATAACTTCTTAGGATATTAATTCTGCTAAATGTCAGTAGAACATTTTATGTAGCAATGAGAAATTACACTATTCAGTAATATATTTTTACAACCGCAGATGAACCTCAATCTTGTGTAACTGACTTCCTAAAAAGTTTGTATAAATAACACTTTGGTAAATTGAATAATTTTACTTGCACATAAATTGGATATTCTCTTAAGCAAATAACCACCCCAAAATCTGCTCTTTACTTCAAAATTTTTACATTATAATAAAGCACAAATTAATATGTAATTCACATTCTCCTACTTGGAGCTTAGAATAATCATGATCTTTATGACAGATCTGAACACGTTCAAATTTTTAATTGAGTATGTCCACAGTTTTTGGCATGATGGTTTTTTAAGTTTCTCCAAGTAGAACAGCTTCAGAAGCTGATTTCATGTTAATTCCACAAGGCTAGGCCAAACTTTAGCAGAATATTTTAATATGTCTAGGCAGCAATATTGGAGAACGCAATGGCACCCCACTCCAGTACTTTTGCCTGGAAAATCCCATGGATGGAGGAGCCTGGTAGGCTGCAATCCATGGGGTCGCTAAGAGTCGGACACGACTGAGCGACTTCGCTTTCACTTTTCACTTTCATGCACTGGAGAAGGAGACGGCAAACCACTCCAGTGTTTTTGCCTGGAGAATCCCAGGGACGGGGGAGCCTGGTGGCTGCCGTCTATGGGGTCGTACAGAGTCAGACACGAATGAAGTGACTTAGCATAGCATAGGCAGCAATACAGCTTAGACCTAGATATATTAGAGAAGCCACAAGATGATGCTCTCCTAAGTTTCATCTAGTAAGGGAAAAACACATATAAGTAAGTATTCAGTATTCAAAAAAGAATACCAAAAAGCTCAACCTAATCTTGAAAGAGAAGCATAGGAACATAATAATTCATATGTGAAGTTCAAAGCTCAGAGAAAACAGTGGGTCATATTCTTGGAAGATTTTAAATAACCTGAGTTTGTTGAGAAATATAAATGTGAACACCCCAACTGCACCTAGAATATGTATTCTTTAAGGGTTAAACAGCTCTTCAGACATAGTAGAGACTCAATAAATATTCATTGTGTGAAAGAGAGAGAAAATCCACTAGTTTTACCCATCAACATACTATCAACAGCTACTGCAATACCTGAAAATAAAAATTTCTTAAATGAACAGTTATCACTGAAATTAAAGCTGTACTCATCCTTTTTGTATTTTAACCAAAAAGACAAAGAGTGAACAAATGCGATCAACTGGCCAGGTGTTTTTCAATAATGGGTCACTTAGATATGTAAAGAATGACCAGAATTTTAAAATAAGGTTTATTTTAAGCTCTCTGATCAAAATATTGCTGCGTATTTTAGCTTTTCCCCAAAACATTATTTCTGAGCACAATCTTCCTAATTTTACAACACTAATGAAACTGCATTTAGCAGTATTTGCTAATCCCTGCTTAGTAAGTATTAGACACTTAAATGAAACCACCTGACTTCAAACAGGAAAAGGACAGTTGATTCTTTTCAGAGTACCTTCAAAAACCCTTCAGTAGAAAGAAAATGACACTGTCAGAAAACTCAAAACTATCATAAATATAATTTGTTTATAGATTACCAGCTAATATAGAGAAAAATCAGTATTTTACCATGATCTTTTGTACACATTTATGGAAAGATCATTTCACAGGTTACATGCACACAGCAAACAGTTTTTAAAGGTAACTAAGCAACTGAGCTCTGTAAGTTTTTTTATTATTTTCTATGATACAAAGATTACTTCACTAATCCAACTTATAAACTGATGTATTTAACTAGGAAACTAATTACAGAAGAAATGTCATGAGAAACTTCATCACATAGACTCTATAAAACACTTTCAGTATCAGAACAACAATAGAAATGCCATGTCTCATGTTACTTATGAAAGGATCCATATTCCACACTATCAAAGAGAGCGTGCAGTAAGCACAAGGGGCACTGAAGGATGTCACAGCATCCTGAAAGCAGTTGTTAAAATGGAGGCTGAAATATCTCTCTAGATCACATCAGCAAACCTAGAAAAAGGAAAAGAGCCCAAGCAGGCATAAACGGAGAAGACAGCACACCTTACTTTGCCATGAGAATGAAATATAAAAAGATACTATTTTGAATGCTGCTGAGCTGTCACAGAACGGTGGAGGTTAAAATCAGTGTTATGCTTGAATGGAACCTTATGATGCTTTATTACAAATGCAAAGGTTACATTATCAAATATGAAAATACAAAAGACTCATTCTGCCCAGATTTTGAGATTTCACACGAAATCTAAATTCTGTCTTAACAAAGTGTATTTTAAGGACCGAGGGAAAGGCCCACTAACGACATAATGAAGTTCTGAAGTGCTATGGCATTCTTATACACATATCTGAGGCCCGAATCACTGGGAATACCTGCAGCTATTTTAAGTTCTGTGGACCCTAGAGTTTAGTCCCATTTAGCTTTCTCTTCACCCAACCCCCGCCAACTCTATTTTTGGCCTTTCTGTGTCTTAACTACATAAGCAATGGGATTACCCATTGTGCATGTTTTCCTGTCCCATAATTAACTGGGTTCCAAAAGCAACTTCCAGCTAACCTGAAGTCAGGACTTAGAGAGTTACATGGCCCTGTGGGCCTTCTGTGCATGCCACCTGACCCTGAGCAAATTACTTAACCTCTCAAGAGAGAAGTGAGATTATAAAAGTTATCTGTGAAGAGAGATTGTAAAAGTATTATAAAAGTATTCTACACTGAGTTCTGGTTAAGACTAGTTGCTCAACACATAACTAACCGTACGAAGAATCATCTAGTGTATACAGTGCTATAGCAGTGGAGACAGTATGGTACTGGCATAGAAACAGACACATAAACCAATGGGTCAGAGGGCCCAGATAAATAAATCCACGCATATTTGTTGTTGTTCAGTCATTAAGTTGTGTCCGACTGGACTGCATGGACTGCAGTACACCAGGCTTCCCTGTCCTTCACTATCTCCCAGGGTTTGCTCAAACTCATGTCCATTGGGTCAGTGATGCCATCCAACCATCTCATCCTTTGTCACCCTCTTCTCCTATGCCCTCAACCTTTCTCAGCATCAGGGTCTTTTCCAATGAGATGGCTCTACACATCAGACCAATGGCACAGAGGGCCCAGATATAAAAATCCACAGATATATGGTCAACTGATCTTTGACAGAGGTACCAAGAATATACAATGAGAAAAGGACAGTCTCTCTATACATGGTGCTAGGAAAACTGGATATCTATGTGCAGAAGAGTGAAACTGAACCCCATCTTATACCATGCACAAAATTAACTTGAAATGGATTAAAGACTTAAATATAAGACCTGGAACCGTCAAACTCCTAGAAGAAAATGTAGGGAAAAAGCTCAGTCCTGGCAATGCCATTTTGGATATAATACCAAAAACACAAGCAACAAAAGCAAAAATAAACAAGCAACTATAAAGCTTCTGCACAGCGAAGGAAACAATTAACAAAACGAAAAGACAAGTTATGGCACAGAAGAAAATACCTGCAAACCATACATCTGATAAGGGCCTACTATTTTGGATATATACATTTGCTATACCCAAAATATATATATGGAATTCATGTAACTCAATAGCAGAAAACACAAATAAGCTTATTAAATAATAGACAAAGGAGCTAAGTGGACATTTTCCAAAGATGACATATAAACAGCTAATGAGGGCACATGAAAAGGTGCTCAAACAGCACTAACCAGAGAAACGCAAATTAAAACCACAATGACATACCATCTCACACTGGGTAGAATGGCTACTATCAAAAAGACAAGAGAATAACACACGTTGGTGAGGATGTGGAGAAAACAGAACCCTCGTACACCACTGGCGAGACAGTAAACTGGTGGGCCTGGGAAACAGCATGAAGGTTCCTCAAACACTTAAAAACATATAATCTAGCAACCTCACTCTGAGTATATGCTTATAGGAAATAACACCAGGATCCTGAAAAGATACCTGCACTCCCATATTCAATGCGGCATTATCCACAATAACTAAGATACAGAGAACCTCTGTGTTCACTCATGGCGGAATGGACAAAGAAAATACATACATATATGTATGTGTACACACACACACACGGAATATTGCACAGTCTTTTAAAAAGGAAATCCTGCCATTGGCAACAACATAAATGAACCTGGAGGATATTTTTCTAAGTGAAATAAGCCAGACACAAAAAAACAAATACACGGGGAAAAAAACAATTATGATCTCACTTATGTGTGTAATCTTAAAAAGTAATCCACAGCAGAGAGTAGAATGATGGTTGCCATGGCCTGGCAGGTGGGGAAAGTTGCTGGAAGGGTACAAACTTAAAGTTGTAAGACAGGTTAGTTCTGGGAAACTAATGTACAGCTGGTGACTGTAGTCAGTAATACTGTATTGTATACTTGGAATTTGCTAAGAGTAGATCTTAAGTGTTCTCATCACACATCAAAAAAAAAAAAAAAAAAAAAAAGGTGCTCTGTGAGGTGATAGATATGCAGTTATCTTGATTATGGTAATCACTTCACTTTGTAAATGTATACCAAATCATCACACTGTATACCTTACAATATATACAACTTTGTCAGCTACACCTCAGTAAAACTAGTTTTAAAAATTCAAAAGAATCATCTAGTTTAATAAACTTATTTTTACTTTTCCTTTCCATAGTAGACTCTTTTCCTTACCCAACTAAACTCTTAAAAAGCCCACTCATTTTAAAGAGAGAGAAAATAAGATGAAGATTTAGGGACATAGTGTAAGTCAAACGTTACAAGTGGATAAATAACTCAAGTCTCTTGACTTCAAATCTGGTTATTTTTCAGCATACCTTTTTGTTTCTAAGGTTCTTTTATGGAACCATTTGGAAAATAATTTTTTGGTTTTTAACTTGATAAGAGAAAAAAGCCAGGTTATTCTATTAAGGAATAAATGGGGCCACACACTGTTTCATTCCACATTTATCAGAAAAAAAGACCCTTCCCAAAGCAAATTTATATGATCAGCAATAGGCCATGCTCATTCAATCTTATATTCAATAGTATCTATAGCAATCATTTTAAGATATATCATAGGTATTAACAAAACTAATTAAGCCACAAAGAGTTCATTGAGGTTTTGTTTTTTCTGCTTAAGAAAACAATTGTATAATGATTTTAGAAAGCCTTTGTTTCACCAAATAGTTAATATTTTAGTCATCTAAAAGCTAGCTATGTGAAGTTCTCCCTGTGACCATACTGGCTAAATAAGGGGCTATTACTGTCAGCAGGAGATAGACACTTGATCTTTAGTGACACTAGGCAGAAATCTGTAGCAGTTTTTGCATTCTTGTTATCAAACACACCCAGAAGTTTAGTGAGTTTCTTAATTCTAATATCTTGGAAGACAATTTTGGACACCAGTCTTCCCACACAATAATGAGTCTCACAAGTTTAACTCGTCCTTATTTTTGGTGAGCCATCATTAAAGTACACCATAGTGGCATTTCATTAAGTTACAAACATTCAGAGTTCAAACCCACAAATTGCAGGATAACTATTAGCTTCTTAGGGGTGAGAGGCTGAATTAATCCAGCACCAGTTGCTGGGACTATCACCTGAGATCAGAATCTCTGCTTAGTGATTCCTGAAATATTTACCAGTTTATCACCACATATAACTAACTTTTAATAATCATGGGGAAAAGTACTTCTCACTATAATACAATTCAGAAACAGTACAGATTCTAGAAGTACACAAGGCCAGATACAGCCAATTTCATATCCTTGACCCTTCAGGAACCAGGATTTCTCACACAGTCACTTATACCTGACTTTCTCTCTCCTCTCTTCTCTCTCTCTCTTCTCTCTCTCTCTTCTCTCTCTTCTCCCTCTCTCTTCTCCCTCTCTCTTCTCCCTCTTCTCTCTCTTCTCTCTCTCTCTCTCTCTCTCTCTCTCTCTCTCTCTCACACACACACACACACACTCACTCACTCACTCACTCACTCACTCCTACTCACACACACATTCTCAGGCTTTTATGTGACAAAGAGATATGACCAATCCAACCATATTCTATTTCAGTTACATTCACTAACCTAGGTCTTACATTTTTAGACATTCTGAAAATGTCAAAATATACTCCAGCACAGTGTAATAGTGCTGTGGAAGCAACAGAAAACCTATTCATTAGTAATTTTTACAGCTCAGAAGTCACAGCTGATGACCAGTATCAAAGTCTTCTTTCAATTAGGAGCAACAGGATAATCCTGTAGAGTGAACACCGCATCTAGAATCAAAAATTAGATTTCAAATCCACTTTCTTGATGAATGAAAGTATATATTGCCTTAAGCACTCACATGTTTTCTTCCTTTCTACCCACATCTTTAGAAATACAACATAATATTGTAGAGGTTATTGAGGTATCTGGGGCTTCCCAAGTAGCTCAGTGGCAAAGAATCTGCCTGCAATGCAGGAGATGCCAGAGACGTGGGTTCAATCCCTGGGTTGAGAAGATCCCCTGGAGGGAGGAAATGGCAACCCTCTCCAGTATTCTTGCCTGGGGAATCCCATGGACAGAGGAGCCAGGAGGCCACAATCCATAAGGTCGCGAAGAGCCAAACATGACTGAGCAACTAAGCCTGCAAGATTGAGGTATCCATGAACTTGCCTCATCCAGCCAGCTGCCACAGTAACATTTACCTGCGGTAAACATCACAGCTTAAAGGTATCTGCCATGCTTGCTCCTACAAAAATGAAATATTTTTTTCCACAATTTGTTCATAATTAAGAATAATCCTCTTTTCTTCAGAATTACTATAAAGCCATTATATGTGTGTATCACATATATATATTTTATGTACACACATATATGTATATATATTTTTTTTTGCAGAATAAACACAAATCTTGTTCTTCTAGAATAAGCTGGATGAGTGATGAAGTCATAGTCAGTTCCAGGGACTCAGATGAGGGGTAGAAAGGGAAAGCAAGATGGCTTCTGGCTCTTCCATCAGTTTCTCAAGTTTTTTACATCACGGATGATAGTGTGCTCTCTGTCTTCCACTTGCTTTAAGCAAACCCAGTTAGCGACAATTATGAGATAACCTCAACTTCTTGTTAAAAAAGAACACAGGACAGAAACAGCACAGTGATTTGGTCTCTTAGACATTTAATAAGAGAACAAAATTATATATTGAAGACAAAAAACAGCAGCAGCAGGCACAAACCCCAGACAGGTGCTAAGGAAAATCCTATCAGGGGATTTAAACTCTGGAGAAAAGACTAAACTAAAATTAAGAATAACAAAGTCATCAGTAGATACGTCTTGGCAGATTATTAGCTACGTGTGAAAGCTTTGATAAAATGGGCTTTTAGCAATGTTTTAAATTTCAGATTTAAGAAAAATCCTCTCCTACTAGCCATTCGTTGAACATTGCCATTTATTTCCATTGTTATTCATTGCCATGGAGCCCAATTACTCCTTTATTTTCTTCTTCACATTTAGTCTGCATTAGCACAAATAAAAATCACAAGGATACCATTACCCTTCAACATTTCCCCAATATATAAATCCTAATTTGCATTAAATCCTTGAGGAAACATACACTGTGGTGAATGAAATGTCCTCTGTAAAAAGTAAATAATGAAGTAATTTTTAGCTAAATATATGTACACACAACTTTACAGTTAAACTGATCAAGGTGCTTTTATAACACTAGGTGTATACAATATTCAATATGCTTAGAATAATAGTTATTTGAGAGGAATGTAATCTTTGAGCATGAAAAAGTTTAAGAATATAAAACTTCTATAAATTCACTCAGATCCATTTTGCTATTGACCCACTGATGTAGAAGTTTTATGTACCATAATTAATGGGAAAAATTAATGAATGCTGCTGATACTTAGTGTAGTTCTCAAAAGCTAAAAATCTTTCCCCAAAATCAGTATTTGAAAGCTATCTCTTTAGGGAAAAAAGTCAAAGCTTTAACTGTCAGTATATTTTTCAGTCTAGTATAAGAAAGCTTTGAAACAAGGATCTAAGCACAGGAGTGGGGGACCATAATTTTCAAAAATATTAGCCTGAGAAGTAACTTTATAATAAGAGAATGTCTGAATATCTTTAAAATGGGGGAAAAATGTAATTAAAAATGCTGGAATTCTACAAATTGAGCACAGCACTAAAAATGACTCAACAGGGGAAATTTAATGAAAAGATAAACTGAAAGCAAATTGACTGATTAAAACACACACACACACACACACACACTCTGAAGGCAGTCATTCAGGATTATATGTTAGTTGGCTTTGTATTTTCTTTTAAATAGAATAACTTCTTAATGTATAAAACAATAAAGCTCTCAAGCATTCATGAAAAATTCTTATCAAATTTCACTCTAGAGTTAATAATCTGTTAGACTACTAGGCCTAAATAAATCTATTATGTTAAATCAGGAATTAACACATGCCGTTTTCCATAGCAGGAAATATATAAAATTATAAGCTCTTCATGTTTTTGTTATTAGGTTTGGTACCCTTAAAAATAAGTAGTATTCTACATCCAGAGTGCTCTAACGCAATTGTCTTTATATCTTTTAGAATTTATAATTCATCTCAATGCTCAGTCCTTACAGAAAACCACAAAAGGACGTGCAACTGCTACTTACTGTCTTGAACAGTAAAACTGTATTTGTTCTGTTTTTGAGCCCATAGGTTTTGCTTTATGACGTTTTCAGAATGAAGCAAATTTATTCTATTTTCTTTTCACTGTTACACATGATTTCTAAGATCATTAATTTTAACACTAACATCCTGTTACATTCTCATTTGAGTTGTTCTATTTATCTCGAAGGTAGACTTACATATTAACATTACAAAAAATAACTATTTGCATAATACTTTATGATTTTACATCTATTACAAACACATCACAGGGAGCCTGAGGATGCATTCAGTAGCTTGTCATTCACCACTTCAAGACCCTTCAGAACTAAACAAGGGGGAGGGTGACATTTTGCTAATGGCAGAAGTAAAGAAATGAATATAAATAACAAACTTTGAAGTTTTAAAAATGCAAACTAAAATTTTAAAAAATGCAAACAAAAATATGATCCATATGCATAAACAAGATAGTTTCAATTTATAAAACTTGGTGATATTTGTAGAAAGTAAGGTGTTTGGAGATTTATGTATCTTCTATTATGACAGCCATTTAAATTATCTAAAACTGTCCTACAAAATAAAGAAAATTAACATCTTCCTGCTAAATTTTATAAATTATATCATATTAAAACTGTACCTATTTACATAATTCAGCTTTTTCTCAGCCTTGTGAAATAATCTGATTATCACTTATTACTCTAGACTTAACCCTATAAATGCATATTAAGAATGTTTCAGAGGGAGATAATAATGATCTAACATGTTTAGAAATCATGTTGTTTCATAACTTCTTGGTAAAACAACTACAAAGAAAACTGTTTACAGCTTCTGTATTTTCTTCCATAGCTACCAGTGCAGATAAAAAAATACCGAATGCTGTTATGTCACCTCTAGTCTAAATGCTCATAGCACTTGAAGCTTTTTGTAAACAATATGCCTCTATACTAAATGCCTACCCTGAGCCACTAGCTACCTAACTGAACATTTTTAAATGTAGTTTTAAATGCAGCACAATACCGTCTTAAATACACACACACACACACAGGAGTGTGCAGAAAAGGAAGGAGGTGGAAAGCAAGCAATGGAGCACGTTGTTGTTTTTCATTCATGCAGTATAGTGATGTCAGTGTCTGCAGCAGCAGCAGCAGCGGGAGGAGCCTTGACCTGTGGAGGCTAAAATCCACTGAAGTCAGAACCTTGCAGAATTCAAAAGAAACTGAGTAGATAATCATTTGAAAAAATTGTTCAACTGTTCATAGTATGAATTTTAAATAGCAAAGTAAACACAAAAGATTAGCTCTATAGTTTTAACTTGAGTAGAGAGGAGTAAGGCGGGATGTGGAGAAGTGACATAAACGTAATATCATCAGGGAACTGGGGGCAGAAGAGCCTACATTCAAAATCACTTCAATGTAAGAAACTGACAAACCACTTGATGTTAAAACCAACAGAAAGGCCTCCTCTAGTCCCTGTACAAGCTCTCTGATGATGCAAATCTGTCTCCTGCACAACTAGACTCAGAGAAGTGTTTTCATCATGATTGTGTTAAAATTGCATTAAACTCAGATGTGCCGTACTACAACAAAGAGGACAGTTTAAGTCTGGTCACAAATTTTATTAAAACTACTTGATGATGGACCTTGTAATTCCTAATCAATTAAGACTTTTGAAAGATGCAGAAAAAGCAAGTTGTACTACAATCTATTGTAAGATGTTAGTGGTTATCAGCAAAAGGGGGGGAGGTAGTAGATGGCCATCATACTGTTGCAGCAATTGCTCAAACTACTCTTACTATGCCCACAAAACCCTCTGGACAGAATCTTTCTGCAGTGCTTATTTTATGGCTCTCATATCAGTCCTTAAAAGAAAGTCCCAAAACCCAATGGACATACTGTTGAAGCTAAATCACTCAAAAATGTACGTAACTGCTGCCGTCTTTTCTTTCTGTTACCTTTCCTTTCATACAGTTCTAGAAAATGAGCAAGGGAGTCGCATATGGCATTAATCTGTTAGAAAATGGTGGCCTTTTCTGTAAAATACAGCCAAAGATGTGTGTTCAGTTGTGGTCATTATTAGGGCGATCACGTTGTTTTCATTCATTCATTCAGGATTTGCTGGAGGATGTCAGTTTCTGCAGCTGGCTTGACCTGGGGGAGGAGTAGGGGAGCAAATTCCTTCTGGTGCATACAGATTACAGGATGTGTTTCTTGGTGCTCCTGTACACATACCACTGCACTACATCCTACCCTGCCTTCACCATCAAGTGGTCTGAAAACAAGGGCCTTAGCAACATGCAAATTACAGGTCCGAAACACTAAAACAAAAACACCCAAACTGCAGTCTATCTTACTAACACAATCACTTTCTCCAAGTCTAAGACCCTCATCGAGAAAACACCATGAAAAAAATTCCACATACCATATAAAACACCATACAGAGCTCCACAATGTTTTCCTCCCAAGCAGAGATTTTTCCACTCTGTTACCGGTATGATAGGGTCTCTCCACAATGCAGAAGCAGCAGCAGCAGCAGCATCTGTAACCCTAACCCGGTATCTAATCACATGAGCTACTACTCCTCTCTTCCTTATGAGCTTTACATCCCTGTTCTGGCTTATCTCCCTCTTCTCCCCCAGGACTCAACTAGATCATGCACTATGTCCCTAGAGATAAACCAAACCACACCAGAACACAAAACATTAAGGGAAGCCGACAGCATCCACCAGGTCTCCATTGCCTTTGACAACTAACAGAAAAGAAACTCGAGATCCTTTAATAGCTGAACTGAACTGTTAAGTGTACTTACAAATGGAAGAAAAAAAGTAAGCACACTCCACAAATAGGTCCTCAGAAATTTACCATGCAAGTCTTGAGTTGGGCATAAACTGTTTTCAGTGCAGTACCGCCCAGATGCATATGACTATATAAAGTAGAGAAAAGGAGACCAAAAAAAAAACACCAAACACTATACACTTCAATTGCACATCCAAAACTGTCCCCTCTACACACCCAACAGGATATCCTTACATCATAACTAGTGCCTCCACCCCTCCAAAAAAGAAAAAAATTACCCCGGTAGGCATAGACACATTATGGGAACTTTGTAGGAAAGCACAAAGAGGCTGTAGAGATTACAACCACCACCTTATCTGCTGCCGGAGTTGGTGTGCGTGTTTTTTTAAAGTGTTTCACCCAGCTCCTCCTTCCCCCACTACAAACAGCAAACACAGGAGTGAGCTAATCAGCTCTTAAACTGAAAAACCTTTTGATGCAGGCGTGTGATGGTAGATAAAAGCTGAAGGGGAGGCAGAAGGGTCAAATAAAAGTTGCTCTGCAGTCCGCTCCTCCGAGCCCCGCAGCGACCGCAGAGGGGTGAGGTTCCCAAAGCCACTTTCACACCTTCGATAATGCACTAGCAAAGAGAAGCCCGGAGAGGCTGAAGTTTCCACGGAGGGCACCGTCGGGGAAGGGAGACGTAGCCCGGGAGGACGGAAGGGTTGGGCTCGCTACCTCTGCAGACGGGCGAGCCGGGGCTCCGTCGCTCAGGTGAGTTGCTCCTCCGGTGGCTCTCGGGGGACCGTCTCGGGCGGCCCTTGGCCCGCGGCGCCTGCTCGGTTGGGACCGCGGCTGGCGGCGGCGTCGGGCTGGGCGGGCTGGGGCCGCGGGCCGCGCCGGGCCCCGGGAGGCTGCCCAGCGAGGCGGCGGCGGCGGCGGCGGGCGGGCGCGTGGGACTGTGCTGGCTGCCCCGCAGGAGTTGGTAGGGCACCGTGGCGCGGATGGGCTGCAGCAGCCGGCCGGCTCCCGCAGCTGGGGCGCAGCCCACACCGCCGCCGCCGCCGCCGCCGCCGCCGCCTGCACCGTTCCCGCTGCCGGCGGCGGGGGCGGCGGGCGGGGAACCCGCGGCGCTGCGCCGCATCCTCTGCGGCGGGGGATGAGGGGTCTGAGAGGAACTGGAAGAGGAGGCGGCAGTGGACATGGTGGCTCCGCGGGCCCGGGACGACGCCGGCCGACACCGAGGCGCGGAGCGGGAGCCGCGCGAGCGTGTGGGAGCCGGCGCGATAGTGCGTGCGAGTGTGTAAGGGGGAGGGGCGGGGGTATCGGGGAGGGGGAGGAGTCTCCCGGCTCCCCCTTCCCAACGCGCACCCCCGCCGCCTCGGCGAAGGGGGAGGGGAAAGCTGCGAAAACAAACGTCCAACGGCCCCAACCGCCCGGCCGGGCTCGCTGTGGCGGTCACGGCCGGGGCCGCAAGGAGCCCGAAGCCGCCGCCGCCGCCCCGGGCATCGCGCTGACAGGGAAGAGGGGCAACCGGCCGGATCACGCCGACTCGAGGGGCTGCACGCGCGGGAGAGGCCGGTAGCTGCAAAGAGGGCTTGGACCCCTGCTTTGGGGACCAGGGTAGGGGGAAAAGGGCCTTGAGATGCCCGGCTCTCCGCGGAGCCGCGCCACCGCAAACGCCGCCGCCGCCGCCGCTTCTGCCCTCTCCTCACTCCAAAAGGCAACTAACCCCTAAGCTGTACCCCGCCCCCGGCACCGCCTCCCGGCGCTCGGGACCGGCAGCTGCCGCAACGAGCATTCCCATTGGCTCCGTCCTTCTCCACCAACGCTGTAGTGATTGGTTTCAGGATAGGAGTGAGAGGAGTATCTGCCAATGAAAGTGGGTGTCCTACTCTGGAGGCGGGATATGAAGGGGTGGAAGAGGGAGGAGGGGGCTGTGCGCGCAAGGAGGGGCGTGAGAGTTGACAGCCTTTGAGGTGAGAGGGGGACTTTGATTGGGCTGCTTTGGGAGAGTGGGTCCGTACGTGTCCTGCCCCAACACCCACAGACACGCGTACACCCGAGGAAGCAGGTTACGAGGGCTCCACCCTCCAGGGCCGATTGTACAATATGAGACAGAGGATACATCAGGCAAATTTGACTTTACAAGTACACCTGTTCTGATAGTGGGATGTTTTAGAATCCATCCCTTTCTCTCTAACTTTAGTAATCTGAGGTTTTGCAGCGAGCAGACTAATCGAAAGAACTTCAGGGCATCAGAAGCAATGTGTGGGAGTTGGATTAAACACTGAGTGGATACTTTTACAGTTAACCTGTGGAGTGAAAAGAGTCAAATCTTCTGTTCCAAGATAATAACTTGGAATTGCAAGAGTCAACAAGGAGTTGTACATCATTACACCATCAGTTAAATACATTAATGGAGGGTACGCTGTTGTCTTTCCCAGAAGCAGATGCCCTCTTGGGAGAAGTACCAGACTTGATGTAACAATACACTGTGGTAAATTTCGTTTTTATTCTGCAGTGAAACTGAAGGGATACAAAGATTTTAGATGACTACCAGGAACCTAAGTTTACCCCTAAATTGTTCCTGCTTAAACCTTAAGGAACAATTGATTGATGGGTCTAATCAGATAACCTCCCTTAGTTTCCATGAGATAAGAAAAGCATAACTGGGGGGTCAGATTGATCTACTCTTGGTGTCTGCCCACAGTGACACGCTTCCTCTGATTTTCGGCACTAAATGCAGAGATCAGTTTCACTTAGAGGGGCCATCCTTCTCAGCTTCCTTGTGTCCTCAGAAAAGAAAGTATACCCGGTTCTGTAAAAAGTGGATGAAACCCACTTTTTCTGTAAAAATGCAAGAATTGCACCCATTAAGACTGCTGATAGTTCCTCACTTTATCACATACTAGAATAATAGTGAACAGTTATTGAACATTTCATGTGTCGGTCATTGTTCTAAGACTGTTGTATGTGTTAACGCCTTCAATCCTTCTATAATCCACAACGTAGATACTATTATTATCACCACTGTGTTCATATATGTTTGCTTTCCAGAATAATATATTAATTATGAATACAGTAAAATTTTTACTCTTTAAAATTTGGTATAATTGACCTATTGTAGTATTTTTTTCCATCTAAAATAAAAGATTTCCTCATTAGGAAATTGAATTCCTTCATGAGGAAAAAGAATGATAAATGGCTTCTTTCTGATGACTTTTTTGGAATATCAAGAACAAAAATTGACAGATTAAAATGAATAAAGTTTTTTAAAAATTGCTGGAAAATGTCCAAGTTGTTGATTTGATTACAGCATGGTTTCATTATAGAAATGTTATCTCTGGAAACAAACTCAATGCTTTAGATTACAATAATTCTAAATTTATACCAAGCCACAGCCATAACGATCAATACTTCAGTTCAGTTCATCTCTCAGTCGTGTCCAACTCTTTGCGACCCCATGGACTGCGGCACGCCAGGCTTCCCTGTCCATCACCAACTCCCAGAGCTTACTCAGACTCATGGCCATAGAGTCGATGATGCCATCCAACCATCTCATCCTCTGTCATCCCCTTCTCCTTATGCCCTCAACCTTTCCCAGCATCAGGGTCTTTTCCAATCAATACTTGATTTGGATCTAAAACAACATACCTTTTAAAGGCTTTCTGTATTTGTTCAAAACTATCATACCAAGTTAAATATCCAAAACAAATCTAAATGACACACAAAGAGAACTAGTATGATCTTAAAATACTATTTTTAGTTGCTGGTAAGTCATCAAGTCATCATGACCTATTTAGATGTTCAGTCACCTCTTTACTAAAGATAGCTTGGTCATCTCTTAAACCTTTGTTCTCACGAAATAAATATGGATCTTTATGTGTTAAGAATCGAGTCTCTAAACAAATGAAAGCTGGGCTAAAATAAACTAAACCCAGCATCTGCTTTCAAATGTCCACATGTTGAGGTCTTAATAGCATTTTCTTCTTAGTGAGGATGGGAGTGGGCTCCAAGGGTATAAATTTAAGTTTTAGGAAAACATACTCCCCAGTAAATTGGAAACCCCTTAGAAGGAAGTGTGAATTTCTAGGCTAGAAGAGCATTGTTGTTATCAGACTGTGCTAGGTATGGAATCATACACCCAGTATGGATTATCTCTGTTTGTTGAATATAAGTGTAACAATCCCTGTAAATTCTGTAAATGTTAATATTGATAATAACCTCTTTTTTTGTGTTGTCCTGCTTGGAAGGAGACACCACTGAAAGCACAATCAGGTGGCAGAGGAAACATCTTTGTCCTCAGTAACCTGTGTCTTAGTTATTCGTGGAACAGGTCTCACCATTAGCTTATCTGAGGTAGAACTCTGTTACACTTACTTCTTGATTCATATATGGTAATGGGCTGCAATATCCATTAGGTTACATTAAAACTTGGAATCATTGGCTGTGTCTGATTAATATGCAGTCCCGTGTGAAAAGAGAACGAGATAACCATCGGGCCTACAGAGCTACCAGAACCCCCCTCTTCTAGTTTCGTCCACGTTTGCCAGGCTGTGCATCCAAGGCCCAACCAAATGTAAGAGGCAGTCCAAGCTGTCAGCATTAGAAATGAGGTCATGGCTGAGAGAAAACACTAAACAGATCTGCACTGATGTTCAGCTTAAGCTGATTAAACTCTCTTGTAGGTGGATTCTTTATAGCAACAACAAAAAGAGCCTTGCCTGAATATTTGTCCCTGGCAGATGCTTACAGTAAAACTCCTTACTGCTTGTGACAGCCTACGTGCGCCTTTGCATTAGGTGCTCTCTCTGCCTGAGGAGTTCTTGCCCCAGTTACCCACATGGCTTGCTCCCTCAGTTCCCCCAGGTCTCTACTCAGATGTGATCCCCTTCACAATGAAAGCTTTTCTGAAAACTCTTTTGAAAATTGCAAGCACCCCGAGATGGTCCCTACTCTCTGTCATACTTTTCTTTCCCAGATTACCATCCACACATTGTATATTGTAATTATTTTTTATTCTGTCCGTGCAGAATACACCATGAAGGCAAGACTTTTTATCAGTTTTATTATTGCTGAATCTCCATAGTAGTGCTTGGTACCCGGTAGACAATATTTGCTCAATGTTTTTAAAAGGGTAGCAAATTTTAATCAGTGCTTGTTCCAAAGACTAAATTGCACCTTTCATCAGAAAACAAAATTGACAATAACAAGTGTATGTGTATCACTGTTGTAGAGGCATAGCCACAAGGTAGAAAAATGTTCCATGTGGCTTCTGTAAACTATACAGATACTCACATTGGGGCCAGCATTCAAAAGGAAAGCGTAACTTGTATTGTGATCGTTATAAAGGCAGAGTAAAAAACACTAGTCCTCGTGGCTCTTGTAGGCTCATCTGATGTTGAAAGTGGAGAATGAAATTGATAATGGAGAAAAGGCAGTTGAAATCTGTAGAAAAAAATAACCAACTGAAATTGACAGAGGCCAGTTGAGGAGCATCAGTTAGAGAATGACATCTGCTGATATGTAATTAGTTCTATCTCTCTATTGGGAGCAGTTATTCTCAAGAGGCCTGTGTGAGGGAACCGAAAAATACATATATTTAAGCAGAAAGGAACATTTCATGAAAATAATAATCATCTTACTTTGTTTCTTCCCCCCAGCCCCAGCTTTATTGAGATGTAATTGACATAAGGAGAAGGAAATGGCAACCCACTCCAGTGTTCTTGCCTGGAGAATTCCAGGGGCGGGGGATCCTGGTGGGCTGCCATCTCTGGGGTCTCACAGAGTCGGACACGACTGAAGCGACTTAGCAGTAGCAGCAGCAGAAGTAATTGACATAAAACATTGTGTAAGTTTAAGGTATGTAATGATTTGCTACTTAGTGGAAAATAGCATCATAAGGTTAGTTAACACATCCATCACCTCACATAGTTACAAAATTTTTTATGATGAGAACTTTTAAAATCTATTCTCTTAGCAACTTTTAAATATTCAATTTAGTAGTGTTAAAAAATAACCTCTATACCTCACATTATATCCCCAGAATGTATTCATCTTATACCTAGAAGTTTGTACCTTTGACCATCTTCACCCATTGCCCTCCAGCCCCTGTTCCTGTTCTCTATTTATACAAGTTTGGATTTTTTTTTCTAGATTCCACATATAAGTGAGATCATATAGTGTTTGTCTTTCTCCATCTGACTTACTTCTCTTGTAACGCCTTCAAGGTTCATCTGTGTGGACACAAATGGCAGAATTTCATTCTTTTTATGACTGAATAATACTCCTTTGTGTATATATGTCACATTTGTTATCCGTTCATTCATTAATGGACACTGAGGTTGTTTTCATATCTTGGCTGCTGTAAATAGTGCAAACATGGAAGTACACATATCTCTTGGAGAGATTGATTTCATTTCCTTCAGCTATGTACCCAGAAGTAGGATTGCTGGATCATATGGTAGTTCTATTTTTAAGTTTTTAAGTAACTTGTAATGTTTTAAGTAGTGGCTGCATCAATTTACAGTCCCACCAACAGTGCACAAGGGTTCCTAAGTCTTTATATCCTCCACAGTACTTATTCGGAGAAGGCAATGGCACCCCACTCCAGTACTCTTGCCTGGAAAATCCCATGGACGGAGGAGCCTGGTAGGCTGCAGTCCATGGGGTCGCTAAGAGTCGGACACGACTGAGCGACTTCACTTTTACTTCTCGCTTTCATGCATTGGAGAAGGAAATGGCAACCCACTCCAGTGTTCTTGCCTGGAGAATCCCAGGGACAGGGGAGCCTGGTGGGCTGCCGTCTATGGGGTCGCACAGAGTCGGACACGACTGAAGCGACTTAGCAGCAGCAGCAGCAGTACTTATTATTTCTTGTCTTTTTCATAATACCCACTTTAACAGTGAGGAGGTAGCTCAGTGTGGTTGTAATTTGCATTTCTCTGATTAGTGATGTTACCTTTTCATGTACCTGTTGACCATTTGAATATCTTCTTCAGAAAAAAATCTCTGCCCAGATCCTTTGCCCATTTTTAAGTGGATTGTTCGTTGTGTTTTTCTTTCTTTCTTTGCTTTCATATGAGTTGCTTGTATATTTGCGGTATTAACTCCCATTGAAATATGTTATTTGCAAATATTTCTCCCGTGATCTAGGTTGACTTTTCATTTTGTTGATTGTGTCTTGTGCTGTGTAGAACGCCTTCTAGTTTGATGTAGTTTCACTGGTTTATTCTGTTTTTGTTGTGGTGCTTTGAGTGTCATATCCATAAAATCCTTGCTAAGACTAATGTCAAGGGATTTTCCCTTATGCTTTGGATTTTAAAAGTTCAGAAGAAGCAATAAAAGTCAGGGATATTTTCTTTTTTAACTGGTAAATATCAAAAGAGTAAAGGATGCAACTATTATTACCTGGATAGAAAATAGTGAGGAGGACCACCAGTTTTTCAGCTTTCATCTTCAAAGCAATTCCTGTCCCCAACTATGATGCCAGGCGCACATCCCCTAAGCTGGTATACGTAAGTAGGATTTTATCATTTAACTAAGAGATTATATTCTACAAACCCAGCACATTCAGAGGCTAAATAGATTTTGGGACCAGGAAACTGGAAATATTCTCTCTTTGCTGTGACATTTCATTTGTTTTAGTTCCAAACACAGTGTCAACAATATATGAGAGCAATTGTGATCCTATGAAAAGACTGTACTTGATTATCACAGTACTATTTTTTCAATGAGAGTTTAGAGTAATTAAAATTTGTCATTGATTAATTTCCTCCTATGTGGCTGAAGCTTACTTTTTACCACATAAGTGTGTTGAATGACTGTTGTTAAAGGGCCATCAATTCATCAGCAGAGAAATTTTTTTAATTATTAAATGTTTGTAATGCATAAGTTCCAGTGGCCTCCCCAATATCCTGTTGAAAAGGTTCATATTAATATATTTAATAAGCCTGTATGAGGATTTAATAGCAATACTACTAGCATCAGGCCTTAGTAACTCCTCATCAAGTTACTTATTAAATACCTTCAAAGTAAGACACTGTTGTTTTAAATACCTTCAAAGTAAGACACTGTTGTATACTCTGTAAGGGCTGCACCTGTTCTCACACTTTGGTAAATTGAAATCCATCAGAGGCAAAATGGAGAAGGCAATGGCACCCCACTCCAGTACTCTTGCCTGGAAAATCCCATGGATGGAGGGGCCTGGTGGGCTGCAGGCCATGGGGTTGCTAAGAGTCGGACACGACTGGGCGACTTCACTTTCACTTCTCACTTTCATGCATTGGAGAAGGAAATGGCAACCCACTCCAGTGTTCTTGCCTGGAGAATCCCAGGGATGGGGGAGCCTGGTGGGCTTCCGTCTATGGGGTCGCATAGGGTTGGACACGACTGAAGCGACTTAGCAGCAGCAGCAGCAGCAGCAGCAGAGGCAAAAAGATATTTCTACAAATAAAGGAGAAACCATGTCTAAACTAGCATGGCTTCCATAGGAGCTATGCAGATAAAGCAAATAGAAGTAATGGGAGGGAAAGATCACTTTTGAGGAACGGCTTCAGGAAAGAGTGTGAAGAAGTCTTGTCACCAGGAAAACAGAGGATGTGTTAGGAGATGATCGAGCAGCCTGCCTCGACTGATTGAAGATAAGGCTTGGTCTGTTGATGACATGTCATGACATGTCATGGAGGTTGCACTTTATTGAGTTTGCAAGAGGAGCTGTTGAAGATTCTTAAATTGGGGGGACATGAAAGAGGCTGGGCTTTATGAAGATTAATGCAAAAAGAGTCTACAACTTGGATGGAGACTGCAAACTGGAAGATGATAGTAGACTTTGAGAAGAGTCTGTGGAAGTTTAGGTAACAAGAGTTAGGGGAGTGAGAGGGGACATGCAGAGGGGGAAAAGGTGCAAGTGATATTCCTTCTCAGCTGATGGACCTTGAAAGTAGGAGGTCAGACAGCCCTGAAGTTTCAGGCTTGGATGCCTAAGAGGATAGTTGTGGCTTTAATAGCAACAGGGAGCCAAGGGAAGGAGTAGGGTTGGGAAAAAATGATGAGTTCAGTTACAAATAAGGGAACCAGAGGACATCATGGGGAGACAGTTTTTCCCTTTGTATTATTGAGATATAATTGACATACAGCACTGTATAAGTTTAAGGGTTACAGCATCAAGACTTGACTTGCCTATGTTATGAAGTGATTACAGTAACTAGTTTAGCTAACATTCATCATCTCATATCGATACAAGGGGTGGGGGGGAGAATATTTTAGAGTTCTTAAAGACAGTTTTTAAATGATAGTTGAGAAGAGCAGAGGTTTGGTTTGGGGTCTGGGAGAGGTTATCCATGCACATTTTGTAGTTGAAGCCATGGACACAAATGAAGTTGGCAAGGGAACAAAGTATAGCAGTAAAGAAAAAGAGGATTAAGGACAAAATGTGGGGAAATTATGCATTAGTGGAGGAGGATATGTAAACAAACAAACCAAAGACAGCAAAACTAGGAAGCACTTCTTAATTAGAGTTTGGGGTCTCGGAGGATGTTTGGTAGATGCCTCTGGGGATCTGGGAGCTCACAACCCCTTCTCTAAGAATTACTCCTCCCCCAACACAGAGAGGGCTTAGGCCTGACAGCTGTGTTTGTACACAGTGACCTTGTTCTTCTGACCATGGCTGGCTTGACCTGAGTTCGATAACTGACCAAACCTGGACCAATCAAATTTTCTCCCCTGGAAATTTGGAATTAAGAAATACAGTGTTATTCTATTAAGGGCATGAACTGAGTGATCCTATTAAGGGCATGAACTGGGTGATCACAGAGACTTGTGCATGGGGTGGCCATCTTCTTTCACAGAAATGGAGAAGCGGAAGAAACCTGACTTCTGAAAGAAAAGAATGAAGTGACTTGCAGAAAATAGAAATGAGAACAGGTGACCTGAGAGAGAGAGACTGAGAGTATGTTTATTTTCCCATAATGACTTGTTCAATGTTCTAAAACCATCCCCACACCTGCCTACCCCTAATACAATTCCAGTATACTCCTACCATCAAATCTACAAATCCTTTGGCACTTGGACCAGACCTTCCTTTCTGTTAAAAGTGGTATTTTCTCCTCTTCTATCAAAACCCATTCCTCTACTTGTGATTTAAATCCCTTCCCCTCTTTCCTTCTTAGGGGCTTCGTTTCTTCAGTAATTCCCCTTCCTCTTGTAAATCCTCAGATTCTTGATTATCCTGAACATGTATGCATCTGTGCTCAGTTGTGTCCAGCTCTTTGCAACCTCATGACTACAGCCCGCCAGGCTGCTCTGTCCATGAAATTTTCCGGGCAAGAATATTGGAGTGGGTTGCCATTTCACACCATCCACTATGTATGAATATGCTCTATCCCAACATTAAAAAAAAAAAAAGATTCTTATGCTGTCCCTCTCCATCTATAGTACTAATTCTCTGATTCCTTCACAATAACTGTTCTTGAGAAGGATGTCGGCAAGTTAACTCAGATTTGCTCTTAAATCTACTCGACTCAGACTTTCACTCCAGCCATGCCAGTGGAAACTGCTAATCAGTGTTGTCAGCAGCCTCCTTAATGCCAGGCCCGGTGGGTGTTCCTTGAACCTTAGCCTCCTACTCCAACTTTTAGCAGTTTTCAACACTGTTGGTCAGGTTCAACTTCTTTTTTAAAAAATTGCTTCTGTCGGCTGATCTGTCTCCTACTTCTCTAACCACTGCTGTTAGTGACCTTCAGGGATTTTTCCTCCTCTGTGTGTGTGTGTGAAGTTGCTCTGTCGTGTCCGACTCTTTGCGAGCCCGTGGACTATAGCGCACCAGGCTCCTCTGTCCATGGGATTCTTCAGGCAAGAATACTGGAGTGGGTTGCCATTTCCTTCTCCAGGGAATCTTCCCGACCCAGGGATTGAACCCAGGTCTCCCACATTGCAGGCAGATGCTTTAACCTCTGAGCCACCAGGGAAGATTTCCTCCTCTAGTGGCCTCTAGAAACTGGGATCCATTCTCTGCTTTCTTCTCTATGAACTCACCTCCTTGGTAATCTATGTCCTTCCCATAGCTTTAAATGCTATAAAATGGTAACAAACTCCCAAATTTATCTCCACAGTATAGACACTTCCTCCAAATTCTGTTTCCAGGTACTCATTTGCCTATATGACATGTCAAGTCTCCATGAATATATGAAATTAATGTATCTGAAATAGAACTAAAACTCTAAATTTCTGTATCCCTTTCCTCCCCTCCCTATCTTCATTTTTTCTCCACTTCAGTACATGGTATCACCATCCACTCAGTTACTCTAAGCAAGACTACCCAGGCAACATTCTTGATTTTGTTTTTTTTTCCACTCTCCTTCCCCAACTCTAACCCATCAGCTGGTGCTTTTATTTACTCCTCATGAACAGACACCTAATCCATCCAGGTCTATCCATCTCCTCTGCTACCACCTTAATCCAAACTGCCATCATCTCTTGCCTGAGTTATTGTTGTAGCTGCCAACTGGTCTACCTTCTGCCCTTGCCACCTTTAATCTGTTTTCTGCTAATTAGTCCGGGTAAACTTGGAACTACATTGGACCCTCTTATTCCCTACTTAAATCTGTTTGATGTCTTCCAATTACTTTGCACTGAGATCCAAATTCCTTTAAATAGCTTTAAAGGTTTGCTTCCTTCTCCAACCTCACCTTGCTCTATTCTCCCCCCACCCTTCAGATTCCAGCCACAGTGGCCTTCTTTCATTTCCCCTGAAACACCCCTGCAGGACCTTCACACGTGTATCCTCAGCCTAAAACACTCCTTCCATAATCCGGCTTCTCAGCTTCCCTGACTGGCTCCCTCACAGTCTTCAGATCTGTTTAACTGCCATGTCTTTAGAGTGTCCTTTCTGAGGAGTACGAGTAATAACCTATAATAATGTATCACAAGGTCAGTTTGTTTCATCTGTAGAGCTCATTACACAGTGTAAATACATATTTGTTTACCTGTTGATATAAGCCTTCCCTGCTGCTGCTGCTAAGTCACTTCAGTTGTGTCTGACTATGCGACCCCATAGATGGCAGCCCACCAGGCTCCCCTGTCCCTGGGATTCTCCAGGCAAGAACACTGGAGTGGGTTGCCATGTCCTTCTCCAAGGCATGAAAGTGAAAAGTGAGAGTGAAGTCACTCAATCATGTCTGACTCTTAGCAACCCCATGGACTGCAGCCTACCCAGGCTCCTCCGTCCATGGGATTTTCCAGGCAAGAGTACTGGAGTGGGTTGCCATTGCCTTCTCCACTAGATTGTAAAGTGTCTAAAGGCAGAGACCTTGTCTCTTCTATTCACTACTTGGTCACTTGACACAGTGCCTAGAATACAGCAGGTGCCCAAGAATTTGTTAAAACTTTATTGCTTACTGATAGGTTCCCTGGAGGAGGACATGGCAGTCCACTCCAGTGTTCTTGCCTGGAGAATCCCATGGACAGAGGAGCCTATAGTCCATGGGTTTACATCCATGTAGACTGTAGGAGGGCTACATATAGTCCATGGAGTCACAAAGAGTCAGACATGACTGAAGCGACTTAGCATGCATGATAGGTTTCTGGTTCCTAATTCTAAGCTTGGTGCAGTGATATTACACTTTCTGTAAGAGTTTCTGTGGTCTTAAATTACCCTTCCCCTTATTGTTTCAATTATTTGAATAAGATTCTGTTCTTACAATTCCATGATCACTAGTTGATTAGTGTTTTTTTGAAGGATGCGGTGATCAGCAATGTCAAAAGCTGTTAGATGGAGAAGAATATTAGGGGCTAAGGAAAATCACTGGATCTCATCACTGGTAATCTTCACACCAGCAGTGTCCATAAAATGTGGCTCTGCAGGAGCCAGGGTACAGTTGGGTTGATGAGAATGGTGAGAAAATGAATGCAACTAATATAGAGTTCTCTTTCTGAGAAATTTGACAATAAACATAAGGTATGAAGTAAAATGAGATCTTGAGGTTCAGTGGAGTCCAAACAAGTATAAAAAGCTTTAGTTTAAAAAGAATAGGGAAGAAACATCTATTGATGGGCTAATGGAAGCCAAAAGAGAAAAAGTTTGAATGAGGAAGATTAAGAGATTTAGTTTCTATGAGGCAGTAGAGGATTTGATCAACAGCACAAGTCTGACAAAAATAGAATAGTGTTTTCCCTTCCATTACAGGATGAAAGGAAGATAAGAGAGTGAAGGGAAAGAAAAATTTTATTTAGTGAAAAGGAGGTTGAACATGGCCATTCGAGGAGGTACCAATGTCTTCTACAACTGCTTGTCAAGGGGAGTCTCTGGGAAGACTTTTCCAGACTACACTTCTATCCCTTTGCTCCATCACCTCCCTCCCCAAGATGGTTGATGCTGTCTACCACCACTGCAGTGGGGACTCACTGCCGAGGGCCACAGCGGTTGGTGGGGATGTGCCTTATCTCTTAGGTGGGGTAGAACAGAAAAAAGCCTACAGTCACTGAGGAGTGGGGTAGGCAAAAGGGAATATTGGGGTCTGAAGAGTTCTAACATCATCAGGAATACAACAAGGGCACAGCTATTTTTCAAACATATAGCTCATGAGGCATTCTTGGGACCTTTCTGAAAAACAGATTTCAGCCTTGTACCCTGTAGAGTCTAAATTTGGCAGGTCTGGGAGCAGAAGGGGTAGAAGTGGATAGTTTTTTACAAGTTCCCTGAGTGATGTATATGATTAGGCAAATTTGGGGAACTGTTGATTAGAAATGAATAAAAGTTCCCCAAATTTAATCACAGGCCCTAAATATTAGTGTTTAGCAAAATATAATTCAAACAAAAATAGATAACTGACATCAATTTATGGAAATTACTCAAATAAAACAGTTTTCAAAGGATAGGTATCTAATTCTATGGTTCTGAATAAGCTACAGCAGTATTTAAATATGAGTAGTTTATGGTTATTTCTTTATTATGGAGAATTTCACTGAGGAAAAGGTAAATGGAATAAACCAGCTAACAGTGATTACTCATAATACAGTAACAAGTCAGGTATTTTAAAGCCTGTTCTGCTTCTAGTTTGCTTAGCTCCCAAATTAATAAGCTAAACATAATAAAAATCTAAGAATGTAACTTGATCTTACCCATTCCTAGCATTCTTAAAGGAGATCTTTAGCCCGACAGCAGTAGAACCATTAAGAGCAGATTCAGATCTGCTTAAAATATTTTTTCCATTCCCTCCCAGAAAGGGTGATTTGTATTGATATACAACATTCGAGCCCCAGACCACTTTCAGGGACCACAGGGCCTCACTAATTTGTACCAGTTTTCCTCTCTCCTAGTTGACTCTGACCATCAGGTATAAATTAGTGCTAAATCAATATTAGCTGATACTTCCCCAGGTGTGGGAAGTGTGGAAACTGGATCACATGAGCAAACACAGCCCTTCTTGGCTACATTTAAAATAAGGTGGTTATTATTACACTGCATGGGGAAAAGGCTTTTTAAAAAACAAATCTCATGCCACCTTAATTTGCATTAACTCGATAGACTGCCATCAATAGTCAGAATCAATTTTCAGCTGTTAGTCTCCCTGTCACCCCTCACACTTCCTTCATTCATTCAGAGAGGCTTCTCCTGCCCTGTATTCCCACCTCAGCCACGCCACGTGGCCCACATTGGTCTTCCCTCCTAGTACTACTTACTCAGGGTTCAATGGAGAAGCCGACGGGGACTTAGGTTACATACCTGCTCTAATCGCTCGCCTTGGGTGGAGCAGTGTCCTACATAAACTTCAGTTTTGCCACAGCACCATTACTCAATAAGGTATTTATACAAATGTCACTTAATCACATGAAAATAAACAAGGCACTTAAATTTGTTGCTGAGAAAGAAGCTTTAGGCTTTAGCTGCCCCCTTTCCTTACTCAAGGGCCAATCTCACCTCACTTATTCTTGCAAAACTTTTAAGGAGTTTTCCTTGAAGAAAATCTAAGAAAAACCAGTCTGAGTAGAGAACTGTGAGTCAGATCTAAGCTACCCTTACCTTTGAAAGAATTAGTTCCTTTGTTTTAATTATCAATAATAAGACATCTTGTAATTTCTCTCAATATTTCCCAGTCATAGCTATTCATAGTGGAGCTGGGCATTCAACAAACTCATAAATATCAAAAATATATATGTTCAGTATTCAGCTAGAGATGAAAACCAAAATAAATATTCAGCATTCCAAAGAAATGGTGTGATTCTCCATGGTTTTTTCTTTTCTAGAAATTTCATAGTATTTTTAAAGACCTTTCGTAAGTAGGACCTTTTTATATGCAATCCTTGTGTGAAGTAGTTATATGACTTCCATTTTACAAATGGGGAAATTGAGGCTTGAAGCCTTAGCTGGGGTCACAGCTCATGAGAGATTCAGAACTAGAAATCAGCTCTCCTGACTGCAGGCCCAGTGTTCTTTCCTCTGAATAAAAACTGCCTGTATAGAAAGAGAGTCAGGGATATGTTGAGTAAATAACAGAGAAGCATGGATCTTTTCCACCCCTGGTCTTTGAAAGACCTATCAGCTGATCATGTATGTGAGAGCGGACACTTCCTGCCTAAGAGATTGATTACCTAATTGCCAAGCAACCTGATGATGCACCCTGATAGGAGAAGGGCTGTCTACAAGGTCCTAATTTGCTTTAAACACCCCGAGTTCCTGATAGGAAGACAGGGTGTGGTAATTATATATCTTACTTTTGGCTTATCTTCTCCGTATCCTCACCCTCACAGATGTCTTTCAAACATTGGTAATTACAGCTTTCACAGCCAAAGCCTACAGACTCCTAATCCACACAGATGACATACCAAAATCTACTCAAACATGTAAGGCTAGAGAAACTCTCAGCTACTGGACTCGCATTAAGAAGAAAACTGCTTCCAAAAGAGGCAGGCTTTATTTCTGTGTCCCTACTCCACTGCATAGATGGATAAATGGCTTCTTGTTGAACTGTGAGGGTGCAGATTAACTCATTTGCCCTAAATGCAATCAGCAATTTAAGAATAGATTATAGTACATGTGCAGATGACATGACCATACAATTAAAACCAAATAGTCTGACATTGGAAAACAGACCCAAATGAATGAAACTAACTTGAAACAAGGAACTGCTTCTAAGCAAGAGGAAGAATCAGTATCAAGAAATAAGTACAACACAGGAAAGCAGTTATCCTTGTCATGCTGGCCTATAAATGGAACCCAAGTGAATAACATCAGAATCTCTTAAGAATTCAGTGAGTTCTTTCTATAATGGCAGCGAGACAATATATAAAGAATGGTGAAATTTCCCACCATCAGTGTCACTGGCCAGACCAGTGGCAATATCTCCTGTATAACTTCCGTTCAGTTCAGTTCAGTCGCTCAGTTGTGTCCGACACTTTGCGACCCCGTGAATTGCAGCACGCCAGGCCTCCCTGTCCATCACCAACTCCCGGAGTTCACTCAGACTCACGTCCATTGAGTCAGTGATGCCATCTAGCCATCTCATCCTCTGTCGTCCCATTCTCCTCCTGCCCCCAATCCCTCCTAGCATCAGAGTCTTTTCCAATGAGTCAACTCTTCGCATGAGGTGGCCAAAGTACTGGAGTTTCAGCTTCAGCATCATTCCTTCCAAAGAAATCCCAAGGCTGATCTCTTTCAGAAGGGACTGGTTGGATCTCCTTGCAGTCCAAGGGACTCTCAAGAGTCTTCTCCAACACCACAGTTCAAAAGCATCAGTTCTTCAGTGCTCAGCCTTCTTCACAGTCCAACTCTCACATCCATACATGACCACAGGAAAAACCATAGCCTTGACTAGACGGACCTTTGTTGGCAAAGTAATGTCTCTGCTTTTGAGTATGCTGTCTAGGTTGGTCATAACTTTCCTTCCAAGGAGTAAGCGTCTTCTAATTTCATGGCTGCAGTCACCATCTGCAGTGATTTTGGAGCCCAGAAAAATAAAGTCTGACACTGTTTGATGTCTTGCAATTTCGGAAGGTCTGAATGTTTAAGAATTATGACAGCAGACTCTAGAAAACATCAAACCAGTTTCGAGGACTTAGTAATGATCTTCAGAAATATTGCTTTGTGTTTACTTGAATTGTAGAAAAATGCAAGGACATCTTACAGATTTGAGAAATGCAGGGTAAATAAAATGTTCTAGCATATGTTCAGCATCTATACTGTGCAGGACAATCTATATACATTATCTTATGGAATCTTTCAAAAACCCTGCAATGGAATCCTCATAGAAACAAAGTAAATGAGAGTAATAAAGTCCAAGTCAAAGGTCAGAGTCCTTTATTTAGTATTCGGTCCAGGGTCAAAGCCTGTGCTCCTGACACCAAGTCTCCATAATATTATACTTCCCTCATTAAATTCAAGATAGTTTCTAGAAAGATATATCTGAGACAGTGATATATTCCTATGTAGAAGTAGGAAAATTGACTAAATTCCTCTGAAGTTGCCTTTAACCCTGTAGTTTTAGATTAAAATTAAGATCTATAGAAATTTGGTTCAATGCTTTTATAATCATGAAAGATCTAAGACCTATAACGTGGGGAAGACTTTAGGAATTTATATTTAAAGTTTTCCCACCTGTACTTATGTTCAACGATAAGGGCTTGGTCTAGTTATTAAAGTATAACCATGCAATGGGATTCTGTGTTTCAAATTACGTAGGAAACTTTAATGATTGTAAGAAAGCATTTTGATATACTATTATCAAATGAATTTTTAAAAATCAGTAAAATCAAACCAAGCTATAAAGTATGTTTCCAGTTAAATTTGAATATATTTTTATATACACATGGATAAAAGCAACTTGGAGAATATACACCAAAATGTTAACAATGGTTCCCTGAGGGCACTGGCATAACTGATGGCTTTTATTTTCATATCTGGGTGGCTTGACATTCCTCTATATGTAGAAAAAAATAGGTTTTACACATATTACTAGAAAGAATGCTTTACCACCACACATGTGCCTGTGCACAGCCTCCCACACACAAACATGACTTTCTGCAAACATGTTAACATTTAGAAATAAAACAATATATCAGGAATTATGCAAATGATAAGGGATATTTATTACATAGCATCAAGCCCATTGGTGGCAGCAAACTGTGTTCTCATCACTGCAAATAAAATTGATCCTTCAAGTAATTTCTTATTATGGTAAAATTATTACATGGAACTTCCAGAGTTTAGTTCCCTGCCTAAAACTAACATGGCACAGAGAAAACATACAGTTAAGCTTATGGTACCGTGTGTGTAAAATAGGTGTGAACCTAGCTCACAGAGTTCTCAAAAGAGTTCAGTAGATGATACTTCTAAAGCTCCTAGCACAGTGCCTGGCACATAGTAAGCACTCAGTAAAAGCTGGCTATCTTGGTTATTGTGTTCTACTGATAAGCTAAGGAACTGAAGAATTCACAAAGGAAGATGACTGTTGATCTTAGAAGTCCATATCCATTACCTGGCACTCATATTTCATTTAAAAACACCTTACAATTAATGTAGGTTGTGTCCAAAGGAATCTCTGGCACACTGTAATTATGTAGTACATTTTATTCACCACACTTATCAAAGTTTTAATGAGTAATGAAAACAGGAAATGAAGCCATGAGATAATTTCATTTTTCTTTAATCATACTGATTATGTTTATATTTCCAGAAATATTTGAAATGCAAAGAAAACATCAGCACTTGATAGCTACACTGTTATTTGAACCTGCATTTACAGTTTTTATTTGTGATTAAAACCAGTTTTGAATTTAGATCAGCCCTTTATTATATAACACAAACAAAGAGACGTCTAAAATTCTTTTTTGAAGATATCATCGTCCCACTTGGAAGCTATCTTCCTTCAGACTGCTGTAACAAGAATACCATAGACTGGGTGGGTCAAACGCCAAACATTATTTCTCACAGTTCCGGAGGCAGGGAAGTTCAGGATCTAGGTGCCAGCAGATGCAGCGTCTTGGTGAGGCCCTGCTTCCCAGTTTATAGAGAGTCATCTTCTCACTGTGTCCTCACAGTGTGAAAGGGCCCAGAAAGCTCTCTGGGGTCCCTTTTGTAAGAGCCCTAGGGCCATTCCTGAGAGGACCTAAGGACCTAACCACCCCCTGCAAAAAAAACTTACCCCCTAATACTGTCACACACTGGGGGTTAAGATTTCAACATATGAGTTTTGCCAGGACACAAACATTCAGTCTGTAGCAGACACACAAACACTTGTTTAAATGTATTTTAATCATCTGTGTTAGATAAAATTGGAATGGTTAAACATCCCACAATTTTTGAGGGAAACCGTTTTAGGAGTTACATTTCTAAACGAAGGAACATTAACCCAGTGATCTCAAGGAATACGGCCTGGGTCTGGCATCACATTTCAAGACCAACAATTAGAACCTCAGTTACTTACTGAGGTTATAAGTGAAAGATACAATTATAATCAATAAGAAAGCAGCTCAGCAATATGAGTGGGATTTTTAAACAACTAGATTTGTTTGTCTCCCACTCTGATTGGATCCAGAAGTATTTATTTAGGGGGAGCAAAGAATCCAGATGACCTGGAGAAAAATGTTTCTGTTCATTGAAGAATAAGGATGTCTTTGCCCAATTCAGCCACTTCCAAAAAGCAATTATGGCCTGTGCCTCACATATCAGTCCCGCCCCTTCCTGTCTCAGCCTTTAGTCTCTATCTTCTCTGAATTCCCTTGGAGGTTTCCCTTCAGGACCGTTGCTAATTAATGCCTTCTGGAGTCCACCTTCCTCACAGTTATTGGGGATTTTTCTGCCTTTTCAGGAAAAGTTTGCCCTAGGTGATATAAATCTTCGCTCAGCCTCCTCCAGCTTGTTTTCTAGCTAACGGGTTTATTTGTGGCCCCAGGGAGCAGCCTAATGGGAGACAGTGGGCTCAAATACACCATTACCCTTCAGTACACAGCTGGTAAACTTATTCCACCAAAGATCACCGGTATGTATATTTCCTTAAAATATGCTTTTTTAAAACTCCATCAAAATTTCACATTTTAAATATTTTTAGTGTTTCTATTTCTATCTTGTGCTTTAAATATAATCATTTTAAAGCAAGAAAAGGAGAAAGGGTAAAACTCAAAGAGGAAAGGCTGGGAGCAATACAAAGTTGTTCCCTTACTGTCTCAGCAGATTCGCATTTGACGGGCTAGTGGCTCTGTGTTTATATCCCAGGTAGCAAATTACTCTTCTGTATAAATAGGGAATGCCTCTTTCTCTCCCTAAGGGGAAACCACATGATTCTAGATTTGGATACTAGAAAGCAGCTGCCAACATGGGGCAGAATGATTTAAAAGAAGATGGAAATATGGACTTGGATTACAGAAGCTTTGGTGGTTTAGTCGCTCAGTTGTGTCCGATTCTTGTGACCCCATGGACTGTAGCCTGCCAATCTCCTCTGTCCATGGGATTTCCCAGGCAAGAATATTGGAATAGGTTGGCATTTCCTTCTCTAGGGGATCTTCCAGGAATGAAATCCAGGCCTCCTGCATTGCAGGAGATTTCTTTACCAACTGACCCACCAGGGACGCTCAAGAGAAGAGATATCTTAGGCAACTAAAAGAACATATTTGGATCTGTAAGATTAAAAGAGCCTGAACAAGACTGTACTTTGTGTTGGACAGACTTACCTAGACAAAAAAGAACCTCCCTGAATGCTGAGGGACAAAACAGTTAAGTGGCCTGAGTTTCACTCTCTCTAAGTATTAAATCTGGTAATTAAACTGGCCAAACAGAGGATATGATAAATATAGATTGGAATAAATCTGCATTTTCCAAACCTGATGAATTTTTTAAAAACTGAATTAAGTGACTAGCTGGAATCTTGAAGCTGAAAGAACCCAGACATGCTTCTTGAACTGAAAAGAGGTCTAACTTAAAGTTTTGTTGTCTCTGAGGATACATTACAAAGAGATAAAGAGACTCAAGACCATATGGATGGCCTCTGCTCCCACTCTGAGACCATAAAGTTAGGTCTGGAAAAATGAGTATTCTCCATGGAAACATAAACGTTAAAATATGAACATTTTGCTTTGATTTCAATCCAAAAAAATAAACAAATGAAATGCCAAAGATATCTATTCTAATTTTAAATGTTCTGTACATAACCTAATATGCAGTAGGCACTAAAAGTCTGTTCATGGTATGTGACTGGACATTCTTTATGCAATGTGTGTTATTGTTGTTCAACTACTAAGCCGTGCCCCATTCCTTGTGACCCCATGGACTGTAGCACGCCAGGCTTCCCTGTCCTCCACTGTCTCCTGGAGTTTTGTCAGATTCATGTCCATTGAGTCAGTGATGTTGTCTAACCATCTCATCCTCTGCCACCCTCTTCTCCTTTTGCCTTCCATCTTTCCCAGGATCAGAGTCTTTTCCAATGAATTGGCTTTTCATATCATGTGGCCAAAGTATTGGAGCTTCAGCATCAGTTCTTCCAATGAATATTCAGGGTTGAGTTCCTTTAGGATTGACCGGTTTGATCTCCTTGCAGTCCAAGGGCCTCTCAAGAGTCTTCTCCAGCACTGCAATTCAAAAGCATCAATTCTTTGGTGCTCTGCCTTCTTTATGGACCAATTCTCATATCTGTACATGACTACTGATAAAAATATAGCTTCGACTATACTCTTTTGCAGGCAAAGTGATGTCTCTGCTTTTTAATACACTGCCTAGGTTTATCAGAGCTTTTCTTCTAAGCAACGTCTCTAAAATTGCATCAAATGTGAAATTAATGGCATGTCATAATGTAATTGGCAGCATCTTTTTTCTTAGCATCACTTTAAAATAATGGTACAACTTAATAGTGTCTTCAATCTGATGGAATCCAATATTCAATACAGTGTAAAAAGTCAAAACTCTGTCTAGGGTTCCAAGGACTTCATAGATATTTCAATATTTGAGACTTAAGAATAACCTGAAAGATGTTTTAAAAAATACTCCTGAGAAGCTCTGTTCTTGGGAGCAAAGACGATGTGCATGGTCAGGGAGGTAGGTGGGCAGAGAAACGAGCCTGATACTGACATCAGTCCTTTAGGTCTGATATCAAACTCCTGCCCCACTTCCCTTAATTCCCAAAGCTGGGTTTAGGCAATGCCAGTCCCTCTGCATTGTGTTGCAGGTCACTGATACACACTGAAATCCATGGAAAAGTTCAAATAGACTCATACTGAGCGGAATAATAGGTGTTATGTATTTTCTAGGTATTTATCCAAAGTTTGGCTGTAGAAGGTGTCTTGTACTTTTAAAAGATTTCAAATCTCATGGGAGTCCTATGAGGTAGATATATTACTGCTGCTGCTGCTACTGCTAAGTCCCTTCAGTCGTGTCTGACTCTGTTGTGACCCCATAGACGGCAGCCCACCAGGCTCCCCCATCCCTGGGATTCTCTAGGCAAGAATACTGGAGTGGGTTGCCATTTCCTTCTCCAACACATGAAAGTGAAAAGTCAAAGTGAAGTCGCTCAGTCGTGTCTGACTCTTAGCGACCCCATGGACTGCAGCCTACCAGGTTCCTCTGTCCATGGGATTTTCCAAGCAAAAGTACTGGAGTGGGGTGCCATTGCCTTCTCCAGATATATTACTAAAAACTTTTAATTAAAGCATTTTTCACCCTATTTAGATCAGTTTAAAACAGCATCAGTTTTCCCATAAGAGCTTCAGAGATCTTAAGTTAAAGGAACAAAGAAGTATTATTGAAGATTAAAACAAATAACTCACTGTTTTAATAAAGATGAATATATACACATATTATATATAGCTATGTAGATAAGGCAGTAGGAGGGTGTGTCAGAATTGGTTACTTCTAAATAAAAACTATCGTTTTTATTTTATTTTTTTTCTCATTGTATTTTAAACATGTCGGAGAAGGCAATGGCACCCCACTCCAGTAGTTTTGCCTAGAAAATCCCATGGACGGAGGAGCCTGGTAGGCTGCAGTCCATGGGGTCGCTAAGAGTCAGACACAACTGAGCGACTTCACTTTGACTTTTCACTTTGCATTGGAGAAGGACATGGCAACCCACTCCAGTGTTCTTGCCTGGAGAATCCCAGGGACGGGGAAGCCTGGTGGGCTGCCGTCTATGGGGTCACACAGAGTTGGACACGACTGAAGCAACTTAGCAGCAGCAGCAGCAGCATAGTAAACATGTATTGCATTTGTAGTACTTTTTTTTTAAAAGCAATAAGGGTTTTCTTTTTTACCATTAAGTTCTGGGTATGAAGAAACAGCCGGAATCATCGTGGGTGCATCTTCAAGGGAACACTGACTTTGTAATGTCTTGCAACAAAGTTACAGACCATCAGTCTAGCCACAAAGTACAATTTAGAGTTAGTTACGCATGAGACAGGGAGGGCCCCGGAGCTGACGCACAAAGAATAATTCTGCCTTCTATCTTAACACTGATAGAGAAGGAATAATTTTGCCTTCCATTTTGATAGAGACAGATTTTTGCATGTTTCTGTGTGTTGACAGTTTATATGTGCACATGCAATTTGCTTTCTCTGGCCAGGCTACAGAAAGAAGCAGTTTACTTAACAGCATACATTTCTTGATGTGGATTTTGTTCAAATTTCTGGCAGTTTGGATGTTGCTTCAATCCCTTATGGCATAAAACCCTTTCAGCATGGGTCTTTCTCCTACTGTAATCCCATTTTTGCCAAATTAAAAATATTGATAAGCACTATCTGAAAATTAATGATGCAGTCAATACCCTCTTTTGCCTAGCTGTTAGCACAATTTTAGGATACTGTGCCTCCTTTACCATCTATTTGGTAGAAAATTATATTTCTGCTTTCTAAATTACTCAAAAAAGTCAGTATTATTCAGGTCCTTTGTTTCTTCAAATCATGCAATAAACATGTATTGACATATATAGTTCTTCTTTTATCTTAGGTGTATATAATTTTATCAACTTTGCAGGAAAAACAGATCCCCTCAGGGTCTGAACTGGTATTTGAAGAGATAAGCTCACTTTTAGCTCATTCCTAATAATATTACATTGTTGTTTAGAAGGAGATAGCAGCCTCTGTGTTATAAATTTTAATATACTCTGTCATCAAATAACAACTGAATTATATTGCAGATAAACCATAGGACTCCTATTGAACTGTGAATGACATCTAGTCACTCTGTTTTTGCCAACTAAGAGCACAGAGAAATATTATGCAATGACCAGAGCCCCAGTGACTTTAGGAACCTGTATGCAGTTAGTGCCTGCCTTTTCACATATTGCTCATGGAGCATATTTTCCAATGATTTCAGGAGAAGAACAAAAGGGAATGGCAAGGAGAATTAACTGAGTATTTGTGAAATTGGGCAATGGAACTTCTCTAAGCCTCAGTTTCCTCCCCGGTAAAATAAAGAAGATAATTTCTTTCTTACAAGGTGGTTGCGACTGTTATGTGTGTGCATGCTCGCTCATTCATGTCCAACTCTCTTTGACCCCATGGACTTTAACCCACCAGGCTCCTCTGTTCATGGGATTCTCCAGGCAAAAATAATGGAGTGTGGTGCCATTTCCTCCTCTAGTGACTGTTAAGTAGTAGTAATTGGATGAAAACAGATCATAAAGCATTGAGCTAGTTATTGTTGTTGCAGACATATGAACATTGAACACATTAGGAAAGACCTTATTAAATGTGGTACTTTAGCACTCAGGGGAATTAGGGGACAGGTTGGAACACTGTTGACCCTAGCACTGCAAAATCCACTCCCCAAATTTCCTGGTTGGCAGTGACATTCAGTTTGTTCAAGGTCTGTCCCTCTCATAGCAGGGGAACTCCCCCTCTGGCCAAGGTGTCCAGTGTGGCTATGTCGTCCTCTTTAGTAATCAGGAAACGTGGGAGCATTAATGGAAAATAGGAGGCTAGCTTTCCCTTGAGGGAGTTCAAGGAAGCTTTTCCAACTGAGGATTGAGATGGGCAGCAAACTATGATTTAAACAGTTAATGGGCATTAACTAAATATGCCACAAGGAAAGCTGGTTGGATGAAATACATATTACCTCTTCCTGTCTCTACAAACACACCGAAGTCCTATTAACACAGTAGCTCCACACCCAAGTAAGAGAGTGAAAGATAAGGGCCTGGGTGACGCCAGTGTCCTGGGGGCAGGAGGATGCCTGGTGGCTGAAGAGGTCCACTCTGTTTGCTGTAAGCAGAGATTCTACTTCCATCATCTTCTTGTGCAACAACAGAGACAAACAAAGGGGATTTTCCTGAGCAGCCAGGGTGACAAAGAAATGTGGCAAATTATTGAGAAACCAATTGGCATTCATCTAAGAGCAACAAACTTGATTGATCAGCCTGAAGGGACTGCCTTCAGAGGGAAGATGAAAGAGATAAGTCTCCCAGCATGACCACTGGCTCTCACTAAGAGGGACTGGCTCATTGGCCATAAGAACTTGAAGGGTGTAAATAGCAGGGACGGAGAGGAATAATTTAGTGTGATCCAAGGGGACGGCAGGAGGAGGGGTGGAAATGAAAGTCAAAACAAAGATGATTTACGTGGCTGAGCCGGTCTCATGCCCTAATGGAGAGACCTATTATTGACTGAGCTGCGCTGTCCCCCAGGAAGGCACGGAAGCCCCATCACTTGTGACATTTACAATTGGAAAAGGCACTAAAAAGTAGATCAGCATATTGGAGAGGGAAAAAACCACCACACGCCCTCAGAGAATCAGTGGGATGACTTAATAGGTCTTTCCCATCTCAAATTACAGTGATGTGGCTTGTGTACATGGGGACCTGAGTTGCTGGAATAATTTTCCATCATCTGGGCTGCTTTTCTGTTCCTACACGGCCCCAGTGAAGAAACGAGAATAGGTAATGGAGAGCCGTTTCTGCATTATAAATAGAAGTCTAACTGCACTGAGGCTGTAGTGTGATGGCAGAACTGAGTCAGTTAAGTTTCTCATTGTGATGTCAGTGTAAATAAATACCACACATCCTGACTGAGACTCAAAGCAACATCCATATTGACTGAGACCCAAGACAAAGGAAAGGGGCTTTGCCATGTTTGCATGGTGACTGCCTCAGTGCAAGTTCAAGTAGCTTATTCTCTAACCTGGGGAAACCAATGTCCAAACACTTGCATGCTATCTTGAAATTATCTGGCCTTCAAAAACTATTAAACATTTACTGCGTAGGAAGTTTAGGACCCATGTTTTGGACAGGCTTCTGTATTTCTGTCTACAGCGGCAGTGGTATTAGCGACTGACACATTCTGAAACTCTCGATGGCCCAGAAGGGCACATGCAGGCATGAGGCTGTGCTAACCTGGGTAGCAACTGCCAGTGCCAGGGATGGGCACACTTGGTCACATGGAAACTGGGGCAGGCAGAGAAGGGCCCGTGTGACCGTGATTGCTAGAAGGAGCACAGCTGTGATCATCACAACCTCTCCCCGCCAGAGAATGACACAGATGCAGGGGGACAAAAGTGGTCACAGGGCAACAGGAGGGGGAGAGGCAGTGAGAAAGAAAGCAAAAGAATCGACGTGGAGGGGGGAACCCACAGATGTTAAGCTCCCCGCAGGTGGAGGATATCACGGTTCCTGATAAAAATATTGTATGTGGTCAAGCACAAGGGAAACTTGGCGTTCTGGAACACTGAAGTTTGCTACAAACAAATTCAGGGTTTGCCTTCCACCCGACAGATATAGGTCAAGCCTCATCCTGCTGTTCGTAGCAGCTGTGGCCAATGGGAGACGGAGCTGCCCAGCACGCCAGTTTAAGCCGCTGCTAATAGATGGAAATCAACCTAACCCCATTTCCTGCCTCTCTGCTGTCCTCACTTGTACGTTCACGGCCCATGTAGGCACAGGCTGAGCTGCTGGATTGCTGTAACTGCTGGGAGACTGATGGGATAGTATCTGATGCTGGCAAAAACTCCCTTCTTATCTAGGTGAAAGGTCTGTTTGTAAGCCCTTAAAACAAGGACGGTGTAAAAATACAGTGGTATTAGCCTGAAAGTGAAGTCGCTCAGTCGTGTCCTAATCTTTGCGACCCCATGGACTGTAGCCTACCACGCTCCTCTGTCCATGGGATTTTCCAGGCAAGAGTACTGGAGTGGGCTGCCCTTTCCTTCTCCTGAAGGCTATGCTAAATTTATAGATTTTCCTGATCTTTCATTTCAAGGAAACCCTGGAGATGTTGAGATAGAGGGAAGTCCATGACAGAGCCTCTCTCTGAAAGGCTACAGCAGAGGTTAAATGACTTGTCTAAGGTTACTCAGAAAGGTGGAGAATCAAACGGGTGGTCTGAGAAAAAATAGGGAAAATGATCAAATTAAATCTGGAGGAAGGACATTGTCACTGATACTCATGGTTAAAGATCTGTTGGAAGTCCCAGTTCAGTAACACACATTTCTTAATCCCAGGTGTTCAGACTCTTCACTTAAAAGTGAGTTCAGATGTTTTCCTGTGCTCATGTTTTTAAAACTGGCCTGCCTGTTCTTCTCAGCAAAAGCGACGGTAGACCCAGCTCAGTCTGGTCATGTGACTCTGACTGTTTGCGCACTAAGGCCTCTAGCCAGGCGCCTCTGGAGCTGAACTAGAGCATGGATTAGAATAAACCTTGTGCTAAATGTTGTGTAGATAGCTACATATCTTTCTGCAGGATTTTATGACTTGTTTCTTTTTCTTCCCCCACTGGATTCTGCAACCTGGAATCTTTGATTCAGATAGATTGTTGTTTTCTTTTCATCCCCTTCAGAGAACAATGAAACCTTGCCACTGGTTTTCCCACTGCTTAAGCTTTCAGAGGATATTTCTGACTGAAAGTGGTCCATGTTCTGAAATAACAGGTTCCTTCATGTTCTTTGTGTTTGAATAAACAAAATTAGGCTTGTTAAAGAATATTTGGAAAATATTTAAAAGAAAATAAAAATTACCCATAAACTTGCCAGCCAGTAACAACCACAAGAACATTTTTGTGTGTTTCTGTCTTATTTCTACACACATGCATGCTTTCCAAAATCTGTCATAAGTGTTTTCAAGGTTTTTCATATATTGCCAAGTTGCCCTCCAGAAAGATTCAATCAATTTATAAGCTGTTTTAAATGAATGATAATTTTGTACAGTTCAAGCAGACTTGAAGTTTGCAAGTTGAACAATGACACCTCATTGCTGTCCTTGTTTTCTTGTATCTGCTTCACTCCTAAGGTTGACTGTTTCCCCCCCATGGTTGGCCAGTATCAGTGAACTTTGTATTTGATTCCTCAGCAACATTGTGGTTTCTGGAATTGACCCCAGTGCCAGGAATGGGTCTCAATTAACACAAACCAAACGTGCAAATCCAATCTCTCTTGCTAGCGAATGGTTCAAAGTCAGAATATGGCATTCCTCTGATAGCAGAATTGATCGAGCCTGGTCCGAAACTGACTCAGTGAAGCTAAGGAGAAGTGCTTATATTGTATTGGTAGCAAAGAGACTCCATTTCTCTTCTGATGAATGTGAACAAGAGAACATGTTGCCCCCCACCCCCCAGTGACTGTTGGGTACCATCTTATGATCCCAAAAGAAGCCATCCTCTCCTTTTGGTTCCACGAGATAGTATTTCCTTATTTTTTAGGTCACTTTTATTTGGAGTTTCAATTTCTTCAGTGAAAGTTTGTCATAACCCTTTTTGTTCTATGGGCTTTTGTAGTTGTTGTTGCTGTTTTTTATTTCATTTTGTCAATTCTTGTTGGGTGTTCTTAGCATCTGTATTGCTGATGTGGCAAGGACTCTACTGAGAATATAGTCTTCTTGCCTTTCTTTACATTGTGAATATATCTCCAAATTTATCACTTATAATTTATTCTTTACTTTTGTTTAATATAGGTAAGAATGTAATCTAAATCTATTAAATCCATCAGTGGTTTTTTTAATTATATATTCCATTGCATTTACTTTTATTCATTCATTCATTAAAGAGTGTGTATATGTGTCTGTGTGTGTGAACTATAAGGTGCCAGGCATTATTAGAGACAATAAGACTATTGTGAGTCAAGAAAGACACAGTCCCTGTCCTCCTGGAGTTCATATCCTGGTGGGGCATTGGTGTATATTAGAAATTAACTGAAAAGCCACATAAATGCATGTAAGTATTAATGGATAAGTCCTATGACGGGAAGGACACAGTGTAGGAGAGCTTTCAAAAGAGGACTAGAGTTAGGGAAGTCGGGGAAGCTTTCCTGGGGAAGTGGTGACTGAGCTCAGAATGATAAAGAGGAATTAGGTAGTTGGGTAAGAGCATTACAGGCAGTGGAAAGAGCAGGTGCAAAGGTCCAGCTCAGGGGCAAGCACAGGAAACCGGAAGGACTGAAAGAGTGTAAACAGAGTCCACATCCTGAGAAGAGCCTGGTGCAAGATGAAGGTGGAAGGTTGAAGGGTGGGGGGTGGTGGACGCTGACCACGCAGGGGCAAGAGTCCATGTCAAGGAGTTGTGTCTCCTTCATAAGATCCATGGGATGTCACTGAAGGTGTCATCTTTGAGAACCGCATTACTTTTACCTCCAACATCCATTCTAATAACAAGTCCTAAAAATTTTATTTCTAAACATCTCTTCAATCTATCTACTTCAACCTACCCACTTATGTTCATCATTTCCAAAAGTTCTCTGGTTCATCTAGCATCACTTCTGCCTGGACTAATGGAATAGCCTCCTCAGTGATCTATCTGCACCTACTCTTGCCCCAATCCAACCCATTCCTACACTGTTATGAGATACAGCCCTGACCTTGATACCCTTTGATGACACAGAAAGCACTGAAAGAGGGTCAGTTTGTTTTTTATTAGTTTTGTTCTTGAGAGATTGTGGAGTGGGCAGTTCATGAGTTTAATCTTGGACGTGTTGAATTTTAAATACCCCTGCATGTCCTAGAGAAGAAGCCAAGTAGGAGGTGAATAGATCTCTTCTGCCTCCCCACCTAGAGCCAGTCTCCACCCATCTCTACTCTGATGCATGTCCAGAGACTCTGACCTGTGTGGGAGGTGTCAAGATTCCATGTATCTCCATCACATGGCCCCCATGTGCTCTGGCTTCTAGTTGCATTCAGTCAAGGGGAGGTATAGGCAGATTAGGAAGAACAGTGAAGGCTGAATGTTTGTATCGTCTACATCCTGCATCATCTCTTCCCCTTTCCCATCTCCTTCTCTTTCCACCTTGACTCCTTCAAACCCTCCTCCTTTGCCTCCTGCTTCTCCTGCTCTTCTTCCTCCCATGTCTTCCTGTTTTTTTCCTTTGTAATCCATTAATCACTTCCATCTCCTACTTAAAGTCTAGGCAGGAAAATTTCCCTGAGATGCTGGAGCATAGATTCTCTATTGTTTTCCCTAAGCCCTCTGCAAATGATCTTGTGACTACAGTCTCCTTAATTATGGTACATTTTGTTGCACCACCTGTATCTTTCAGCGATCTTGACCTATACTAGTAGGAAAGAAATGGCTGCGCTAGAGTTAAATTTGAGTCGCTTGAGTAGAGGTGGTAATTGGAGCTGTGGGTATAGATGTGAATACCTTGGGAGACAGTGTAGAGAAAGAATGGGCTCTGAGGAACTCAAATGTATAATGGCTTTTGGAGGAGGATAATCTTACAAAGGAATTGGAGAAGTAGCAACCAAAGTGGGGTGAAAAATCAGGGCATTGTATATTGTAGAAGTCAAAGGAAGCAAAGGGAAGAAAAAGAAGGTTGGTAATCAAGACTATCAGTTGGTACTGCAAAGTTATTGGATTTAGTGACATATTAATACCATCGTGAATATGTTGCATATTTTCTGTTTCCTCTGTATAATGATTTAAATTTTTCACATTAATTCATCTATAATTTAGATAAATACAGTCAAATTTGTTTTAGAATATATTTTAAGGTAAAAAATTAACTATCCTTCCTTAGCTATTAAGTTCAGTTCAGTCACTCAGTTGTATCTGACTCTGCAACCGCGTGGACTGCAGCACGCCAGGCTCCCCTGTCTATCACCAACTCCTGGAGCTTGCTCAAACTCATGTCCATCAAGTCAGTGATGCCATCCAACCATCTCATCCTCTGTCATCCCCTTCTCCTCCGGCCTTCAATCTTTCCCAGAATGAGGGTAGTTTCCAATGAGTCAGTTCTTTGCATCAGATGGCCCAAGTATTGGAGTTTCAGCTTCAGCATCAGTCTTTCCAATGAATATTCAGGATTTCTTTCCTTTAGGATGGACTTGTTGGATCTCCTTGCTGTCCAAGGGACTCTCAAGAGTCTTCTCCAACACCACAGTTCAAAAGCATCAATTTTTCGCTGTTCAGCTTTGTTTATAGTCCAACTCTCGCATCCATACATGACAACTATAAAAACCATAGCTTTGACTGAATGGACCTTTGTTGGCAAAGTAATGTCTCTGCTTTTTAATATGCTGTCTAGGTTGGTCATAGCTTTTCTTCCAAGGAGCAAGCGTCTTTTAATTTCATGGTACAGTCACCATCTGCTGTGATTTTGGAGCCATTATTCCAACATTATTTATCTTCTGCTTTCTCTATGACCATTATTTCCTCCAACATTCACTGTTTCTAAAAATATAAAATGATGTTTGAGCACTTTGTACTAGCTATTAAAGAGCTTCCTATTTGTATCATAGTGGTTCAGTAGTTGTTGCTTGATCATTAATTTTACTTATTTCTTAAATAGTTTTTAAAGTATTTCTTTCTTTATTTGGCCGTGCTGAGTCTCAGCTGCAGCATGCTAGACCTTTTAGTCATGGCATGAGAACTCTTAGTTGTGGCATGGTGCGGGGGGAGGGAGTCTAGTTCCCTGACCAAGGACTGAACCAGGGCCCCCTGCGCTGGGAGCACAGACTCTTAGCCTCTGGGCCACCAGGCAAGTTCCTATCATTCATTTAAAAATGTATCCATTAGAACACATCTAACCTCTTAATTTTTAATTTTCAGAATTCTGTTGTCAATATTTCTTTCTTTCTTTTATTATTCTGTTGTCTCATTTATTCTTCCAGATAACTTTAGAACTGTTTTATCAATTAGAAAAATTACTTCACTGGGATTTTTTGGGGATTATTTTAATCCTGTAAATTAAATTGAAAAGTTAAATCTTCATGATATTGCCTTTTAGCCAGAGACTTGATGGATGATAGACAGATGGATCCATTTATCTTCAAATATCATTTTTTTTTTTTACCTCTAAGAATAGTGTTGTAATTTTCTTCAAATAACATGAATATTTTGTGAAGGTCATTTCCAAATATTTTATGTTTACATTCTTCTTTCTAATCTTTCTCAGATATTTTTTGTTACTCTTTCTCTGACTTCTTTTGGTATAAGAGTAATAATGTTTCTGGTAGAGAAAAATGAGAGGAAATCAAAAGGAAAAGCACTAAACATAATTCTAATAGCCAACATCCAGATCCCAGCACAGTTAACTTTTTGGTGCACTAACTGAACACTTAATAGTCTTATGTATGTGTATTTTTATGCTTCTTATGCAAATGAGATACTGTATTATTCTGTAACTTCTTTTACCTACTATACAGCTTTTCATGTCACTTTATGCACTTCTGATTCATAATCCTTCATGACTAGATTCTGCTCTGTGTTATATATGTACCTTAATTTATTTAATCAGAACTTTATTGGGGATCTTAGTTGTTTCTAACTTTCCAGCATGAAATCATTCTGTGATAAACCTCTTTTTACCTCCTCAATTCCAAAAAAGCCTTGACATTTTATTAAGTATTGAATATGTACAAAATAATATTTATAAAATGTTTAATGATTAAAAAAAGTAACACTACACTGATCACTTATGTATCCAGTGTCCTGTTTAAGACATAGAGCATTTAACCCCCTTTGTGTCCCACTCCAATCTCATCCTTCCTTCCTAATCATTCCGTATACATATGTGTGTATGTGTGTGTGTCTGAATTTGCATGCTTTGAACCTCATATAATTGGAATGTTACCATATGGGTCTTTCCGGGACATGCTTTTTCCACATAATAACATATTCCTGAAATTCATCCATGTCATTGCAAATAACGACAGTTTACTCATGTTTTTTGCTCTATAGTATTCAATTATATGAATGTACCATAATTTTTAATCCATTCTATTGTTGGTGGATGCTTTGGTTATTTCTAGTTTTTGCTCTTACAAATATGCTACTGTGAACATCTTGTACTTATCTCCCATGCTGTGTGTACAAGACCAAACATCAGAGAATAGAATTGCTAGGTCAAAAGCATGCAGTGCCTTCAACCTAATAGATAATGCAAATTGTTTTCCAAAATGGTTGAAATAAATTTACTCTCCCACCAAGCAGTATAAGAATTCAGTGACTCCACATTTGTAATTCTTGGTATTTCACAATTATAAATTTTTGTCAATCTGATCAGATTTCACTGATTAAAAATGAAGTTAAACATATTTTCATATGTAAATTTACCATTTATGTTCTCCCTTCAATGATGTGCCCATTCAAATTGTTTTCCCATTTAAAATAAATTAGGTTGTATTTTTTCCTTAATGGTTATAGTTTTTGTATGGTCTGGATACTAACCCTTTGTCACATGCAATGCCCTCTCTCAGCGTGTAGCTCATCTTCTCATTCCTGTTATGGTTTCTCTGGATGAACAGAAGAAAGTTCATAATGTATAAGTTAAAGAAGTTTTAATGTAGTTGACTTTAATAATAATTTCCTCTACTGTCTGTGCTTTTCTGTCTGGTAGGTAGGTTTAGTTGCTTAGTGGTATCTGACTCTTTGTGAACCCCATTGTCTGTAGCCTGCCATGCTCCTCTGTCCATGGGATTTCCCAGGCAAGAATGCTGGAATGGGTTGCCATTTCCTTCTCCAGGGGATCTTCCTGACCCAGAAATTGAACCTGGGTTTCCTGCATTGTAGGCAGACTCTTTACCAACTGGGCCACCAGCGAAGACATAGAGAATCTTATGTTCCTTTAATTGAAATGATCATTTTCTTCTATTACTTTCAAAAATGTTTAAAGCTATACCAAATTTTGAGTATTTTATACACATAGAACTGATTTTTGGTGTGTGGTGTTAGTAAGAGTTCAGATTAATTTTTTTCTATATGAATAACCAGTTTTCTCAGCATCACTTTTCAGGATGGGGAACACATGTATACCTGTGGCGGATTCATTTTGATATTTGGCAAAACTAATACAATTATGTAAAGTTTAAAAATAAAATAAAATTAAAAAAATAAATAAAAAATAAAGCTTATACTTTCTCAACTGATTTTCAGTGTCAGCTGTGACATACTTGAGAATCAACTTACCAAAATCCACTATCCATCCCTCAATGCCCACCAGTCAAAATAAATACTTTGTTGGGATTTTAAATATAATAAAATAAATCTGTGGATCAATCTGAAAAGCAATGACAACTTTATAATATTGAATCTTCCTATCCATGAACATAGTATCTCTTTCCACTTATTTATGTTTCCTTTAATTTCACTCAATCTTTTTATGATTTTATGTATACAGGCCTTACTTGGATTTTGTTAAGTTTCTTCCTAGGTCATTAATATTTTTGATACTACTGTAAGCAGCATCTTTTAATTACATGTTCTAATTATTTGTTGCTGGTATACAGAAATGCATTTTTAAAATATTGATCTTATAAGCATCAATTTTACTTTAAAAATCTTAATTCTATTTGATATATAGATTCTGTTATACTTTCTATGTAAAAATCTTATCTCCTGCAAATGACGACTCCCTACTGTCTGCCTCTCCAATCTTTATAAAGTGTACATATATTTTATACTATCTGATATTTCCAATACCTAACATTTGCATAGGTGATGTGAGTTTTTTGTTGTTTTGTTGGAGCTCACTCATCATGCCTTTCTTTTTTTAATTGTGGACACACATTTATATGGGAATTATTTGAAGTCAAGATTAAAAGGAGTTCATTTAAAAAGGATCTGTGTGTGTTTCTGGCAGATGCCCATGGCTACTGCTGAAAGAGGACCATTTTAAACTGAATTCTCAGCTTGAAGTTTTGAAGACTACTGAGGTAGAGCTAGTCCAGTAAGAAAACTCACACATGAGGGCTAGCTTGTACTTAGAAACTTTCAGGAAAGATTTTTTTTTCCCCTTTACCAGTGCTAAATTTTAAGATAAGTAGATATCCTTGTTGTCTGCTTTGGGAACAGTTTTATTTCTAGTATACCCTTTTGAGCTTTATGTAGGATTGTCTTTGAGACTGCCCTCTTTTGCTTTGTCAAATATCATCCATATCTCTAAAGGCTGTGAACACTGGAACTCAAGATCCTCTGATTTGTCAAAAGCCCTCAGTCCTAAGGCCAGTATCAGTGCCTGGGTCATCCCACTAGGACCTCACTTTGAGTTCATTTTGGCCTTACATTATTAGCAGGTCATTGATGCATTTTAAAATATAATTGTATATTTTATTCATTGTTTTTAGTTATTCTCAATGGGAAGTTTGTTAAGGGCATCCAGGTTGTTAAGCATCCTCCGCCTCATTTCAGCTATAACCTCTCATATTCTAGATCTTTTCATTTCCGATACCTGTTTCACCTCCTAAATCTCAATTTCTGATATCTTCTCTGTGGCCATCATCTCCTGTCTTCGGATGCCTCTCATTTACCAGTCTCACCTTAACGATTCTTTAACTCTATTAGGGCTCCCAGTTCATTCACCCTCCCAAATATTTACTGTCCATTTACCTAGGTTCTCCCTCATCCATGTTACAATCTATGCAGGATCCCTGTATTGCAGAATACAATGTAAACAGTACCTTCTGGAACTGTGCCATGCTGTGGTCCTGAGTTTGTGTTCCATCATCATAATCGCTCCCTTAGACACACACTCATGTCCTTTTGTTTTTTCCCCTCCTATCATCTGACACTACACAGTTATTGATTAAACCCCTGCTTATCTGCCAACTTTGTACCTGGTTCTGGAGGAAAGCAAGCAACTATGCCAACTAGTTTCCTTCAAAGTTCATGTAGTTTCAGGATGCTTAGCAATCCTGTATTTCTCTAATCAGTTCTCTCTACCATTTTTGAAAGCAGCTTCTCTCTGAAAACCCCAAGTCTTCCCTTTCTCCCTTATTCCACTGAGACAATGGAGTCTAACACTGAAGTGCATCCTCGTCCACCCACCACCAACCTCCCTGCATTTGTAATAGATTCTCAGCTTTCCCTCTTGTGACTTCAGATGAACTATCCATTGTCATATCTAAGGCCAACCTGTGCACAGGATCGCACCCTTTCTTCTCCCTCCTCCCATCACTACCAGTGAGTGATTCTCTTGTCATTCTGACTCTGTTCCTGCCCTGAGAATGAACACATCTGTCAGATTATATTTTTCTTGAAATAAAAGACAACTTCTTCTCGGAAGATGAAGTTGATGTACTTTCCCATATTCTTCCAGCTAAGTAAAACTAAAAACCCTTGGACATTATGTATAAAAGAAACATAAGAAGGCTGAGAGGTAGAGAGAAGAAGGCAGATCAGCTAGGGGCTTTGAGACCTGAAGAATGACATATGGTTAGTTCCTATGTTGGTGGTTTGTTTGCCTCAAAAAATCCCAGACTTGGAGCTGAAGAAGCTGGCAACCCAGAAATACCAACAGGAACAGACAAAAACAAAACAAAACAAAAACCTTTAACCAAAGGCTGCTTTGCCTAGACAGAGAACCAGGAATGGGTCATCCTAGTGAAATGGAAAACTTTTAGAATTATCTAAACAGTTCTGGCTTCCCAAGTGGCTCAGTGGTAAAGAATCCTCCTGCCAGTGCCAGAGATACAGGAGATGTGGGTTCGATCCTTGGGTCAGGAAAGATCCCCTGGAGGGCATGGCAACTCACTCCAGTATTCTTGCTTGGAGAAGCCCATGGACAGAGAAGCCTGGTGGGCTACAGTGCTGCTGCTGCTAAGTCGCTTCAGTCGTGTCTGACTCTGTGCAACCCCATAGACGGCAGCCCACATGGCTCTCCCATCCCTGGGATTATCCAGGCAAGAGCACTGGAGTGGGTTGCATTTCCTTCTCCAAAGCATGAAAGTGAAAAGTGAAAGTGAAGTCTCTCAGTCGTGTCTGACTCCTAGCAATCCTGTGGACTGCAGCCCACCAGGCTCCTCCATCCATGGGACCTTCCCAGCAAGAGTACTGGAGTGGGGTGCCATTGCCTTCTCTGGGGCTACAGTTCATGGGATGGCAAAGAGTTGGACATGGCTGAGTACGCATGCACAAACAGCTCTCCTCTAGCCAAAACCACAGAAAACCACTGACCTATTCCCACCCATGCCAGCAAAGTCTTAGGGGGAAGCCTCGACTTCAGCCTCCGCTAGGCTGTACCAAGGCACCCCCACATACCTGCCAAGGTGGTGACAGAGAGGGATACATAGGGAGCTGGGATTTTCCTCCCCACCAGGCAGGGATGACACTTGCTGTCCTCCCTTCCCTCCCCACAGTACCAGTAGAGACCACACAGGGAGCCTGGACTTCCAGACCCTCTTGGTAGCAACAAGGCCTCCCTCCCTATCCCAGATGGGGTGCTGTTAGAGAAGGCCTAGCCTGGAAAATCCCATGGACGGAGGAGCCTGGTGGGCTGCAGTCCATGGGGTTGCTAAGAGTCGGACATGACTGAGCGACTTCACTTTCACTTTTCACTTTCATGCACTGGAGAAGGCAATGGCAACCCACTCCAGTGTTCTTGCCTGGAGAATCCCAGGGACGGGGGAGCCTGGTGGGCTGCCGTCTATGGGGTCGCATAGGGTCGGACACAACAGAAGCTACTTAGCAGCAGCAGCAGCAGCAGTGGAGGTTCGTGGCTTTTGCCACCACCCAGCAGCAAAGAGGCACTTCTGCTCCTCCCAGCCAGGAAGGCATTGGTGCAGTCTTCATGAGGAGCTCACAACTTTAAGACAGCGTGGCCTTTACCTTCTAGGTCACTGTGTTACCCCAGTGCCTGGAAAAATAGGGACTAGTTGGGTGATCTTGCTCAAATCACTCATCCTTCCTGTGTCTCAATTTGTTTCTCTGTAAACTGAGAATGAAAATAATAGTGCCTGCCCGTAGGTTGCCGTGTTGACTCATTTAATCCTCACATGTAAAGCTCCTAGAATAGAAAGCGGCAGCCATTGCTGGTGCTGCTTGCCTTGTCGCTTCTCATTCCTCACTGATTTACGTGCCTCTTAAATATAGCTTTAGTCATATTTCATGAGTTTTGATTTGCATGTTTTCGTTTTTTTATTTTCTAAATATTCTATGATTGCAAACATATTTCCTCCTTTATGCCCAAGAGATATATAGAAGGGTATGTTTGAATTTCCAAGTGGGTGGGAAATTTCTCCTTAAATGTTCCCAATTTATAGTTTTATTGTTCTGTGGTCAGAGCATGTCTGTGCACTTTGTGCTTTAGGAGATTTATTGATGTTTTCTTTTCAGTCTAGTCCATGATCTATTTTTAAAAAATAATTTCTTCAATTAAAATTGTTTTTCCCTTTTCCCTCATTGTGAAGGCTTTTATGCTAAGGATATATCCTATAAACATACTTTCCAACACACCAAACTAGACAGTTAAATGAAATATTCAATAAAAGCTTCAATCATGTAGAGTTAAAATGCTTTATTCCAGTTCAATTTGCAGTAAGCACAGTTTGCAGATTCCCCAGAGGGAGAGAAATGGGAGCAGGCACACTCAGCCTTCAGGTGTGATTTGTTAGTTGTTTCGGCTGCTTCTTTTCTCCCTCTTTTTTTTTTTTTCCTTGTAAAGAAGGTCTTTAATTCTAGTTGCAGAAGATGGTAATTTCCAAAAGTGGCCACAGCAATATTTCTGGCCCCACATTGCTGTTCCAGGACCTTGCCAGCTCCCAACAAGGGGTGAAGATCCATCTCCTTCCCCTTGAAGCAGGGTAGAATTTGATGCCTGCCTCAACGAAAAGAGGAGAGGTGGATGTCCTGCTGGGTGTTATGTTGTGGACCTTCCCAGCTGGGTCATAAATGGCAGTACGGCCTCTGCCTGACTGTCTTGTGATGCTCACCCTTGAAAGCCAGTCACCATGCTGGGAAGAAGCTCAGGCTACTCCTGTAGCGCAGGAGGGGCTGCTCTTAGGTATTGAGGTCCCAGCAATAGCCACCATCCGTCAGCAGCCATGTGAGGGAATGACTTCAGGAGATCCCAGCCCCTAGTCATCCCCAGGGTCTCCTGCCTGAATTGTGACCCACAGACCCAGTAAGCCCTATGCTGCTGCTGCTGCTAAGTTGCCTCAGTCATGTCCGACTCTGTGCGACCCCATAGATGGCAGCCCACCACGCTCCCCCATCCCTGGGATTCTCCAGGCAAGAACACTGGAGTGGGTTGCCATTTCCTTCTCCAATGCAGGAAAGTGAAAAGTGAAAGTGAAGTCGCTCAGTCGTGTCCAACCCTCAGTGACCCCATGGACCACAGCCCACCAGGCTCCTCCATCCATGGGATTTTCCAGGCAAGAGTCCTAGAGTGGGTTGCCATTGCCTTCTCCGAGGAAGCCCTATAAATGGGTGTTTTACCATTGGTGGTTTACAAATAGTATTTTATCATTGAGTTGTAGGATAATTTGTTCCTCAGCTGTAGTAACCAGATGTCTAAGGATGAAGTGATCCCAGCTACTCAGAAAATTCCAGTAAGAAGTAGGGTGCTATAATAACAAAAACATGAGGACCTGGGAGACCTAGGTCATAGGCTAGATTAACTCATCATTGACTTTGGGACCTTGAACATAGCATGTAACCTTTCTGAGTCTTAGTATTGGACCCTTTTCAGCCCCTCCGAGTTCTACTATTGATTAATATCTTGATATAGAACATTGTGTATTATAAAAGGTTTCGTATCAGAAGTACTCTGTCTCTTGAGAGATGGTGTATCTATATTTAATCAATGACATTCTTGATTTTGCAGTTAACTCTTACAGGGAAATCTTATTTCCCTCATTTCCAAACTATTGGAAATAATTTTCCAAAGTATTGACAGCAGAGAATAGAATCATTTTTTATTAACCCAATCTTAGCATAAAATAAATTAGAACACTGACTAGGCATTTGCTGCAAAAAGTGGGCTCCCCAGTCTCAGTTCGTGGAAACATATTAACCACTGCTTTGATTACCGACTTGTATATTGTCCAGTGATCTTTGCCTGCTCTTTTGGGTATTCTTTATTAGTGACCAGGTGACTTGCTGCCAGAATATGCTTACTGAGATGGTACTGTCTCTGTCTAAATTCAGCAGTTTGAAAATGTTAACTGTGCCTTGCAAAGCTAAATCGGCTAGGTGATATATAAGGCTGGTTTCTTGGCAGTTGTAATTCTCTAGTAGTTTCATTGTGAAGAGGAGTCAGCTGTTATTCCACATACTACATTTTAGAAGAAGCTAAAGCAAGTGTGCACGGCATGCTTTCCAATGCACAATAGTGCACAGTCCCTAGGGTGTGATGACTTGGGACAACCGCCCCAAGTCAATATTCAGGGGACCCAGCCAGGCTGGCAGCTTGTCAGTGACTCAGGAAGCACCAGCTGGGGCCCCATTACGGGCTTCTACTTCCCTCACAGAGAAACAGTCTTCACTTAACTCCCTTTCCTGGATTCACCAGAATCACTGCCCACTGCCTCTATCCCCCAGCATTCACACACACAGAACAAAGTAGGTTAGCCTCTCATATGAATTGTATGCTCCCTGAGAAGCAGTTGTTTCCCACATCTGTTTATGCCAGTTGCATTTTGTTATTTTAATGATGTGGTTTCATTAAGTATTACATAAATAGATGGAATACAAAGACAAAAAGAGTTGTTTCTATGCATAAGTCAAAAGCTTCATAAAGTCTGAGTGATGTAACTGCAATAGATTGTGGGAAAAACTCTAGAAGAATTCTGCACTCAGGTCCATTCCCCTTTCTCTGCAAGTTTTCACTCTCTTTGAAAGACACCCATATTTTAAATCTCAGTTAATGTGTTATGTGCTGTACTTAGTCGCTCAGTCATGTCCAACTCTTTGCTACCCCATGGACTGTAGCCCACCAGGCTTCTCTGTCCATGGTGATTCTCCAGGCGAGAATACTGGAGTGGGTTGCTGTGCTCTCCTCCACGGGATCTTCCCAACCCAGGGATCGAACCCAGGTGTCCCACACTGCAGGCAGATTCTTTACCATCTGAGTCACCAGGGAAGCCCAAGAAAACTGGAGTGGGTAGCCTATCCCTTCTCCAGGGGATCTTCTTGAGCCAGGAATCGAACTGGGGTCTCCTGCAATGCAGGCAGATTCTATACCAACTGAGCTACCAGGGAAGCCTTAATATGTTATGGGTGTGCTTTATTCAAGAGTAATGCTCTGCGCTCAAAGACCTTGCCCTTATGTCAAAAGATTGGTCAACTGATACACACTTGTTTTCAGTTAAACAAAATATTTGTGGAAATTTCCATTTTTTGACTTGTTGCTTTAACCTACTTTTGAACAGAGCAACAGAAGCTCCTAAGGAAGAAGCTGGCTTGAGCTGTACATGAATCCAGCTCATCTCTGCTCTCTGTTTCATCACAACAAACATAGAGCTGTGCAGACTGCCCTTTCCTGCTGCCAACTACAAACTGCCACTCTGTGACCTTGTTTTCACATCAAGGATCCTCTTCAGCTTTAGCCAGATGCCCACAAGCCATTTTTCCCTCACTCCCCCGACTCATTCTAGAAGAATGTGCTCTAACCTAGCCTCCATAAACCTCACGGAGATGGTTCCCAGTAAGTTCATCTACCCTGGCCATCCTCTGCTATTGACCCAAATCTAAAAAGACCTCTTGCTCCAGGCAGCTCCCTGGTGCAGCACCCTAGTACAACACCTTCTCTTCTGTGTTTCAGCAGAAACATATGGGTGTTTATTGGGCATCAGAATTTACTGGGCACCTATCACGTGTCAGGCTTAGCACCAGGCACTGGTTTTGCCATAGTGAATAAACTGTGTTTATATCATGAACAATAGACATATAGTATGAGCAGAAGAGCAGTAGCTAAGTCCTTTTTTTTTTAATTGAGAAATTGTAAACGAATGAGGGAGAGTTTCCATAGTACTTTTGACTTGGGAAATTGTTAGTTTGTCATTATGTATGCATTTATATATGGTACGTATTTATATGTATTTCTGTGGAAATTAAATGGGCATGTAATACTTTAATCCAAGGGCTTACAAATTTTTCTCTAAGCGGGGCAGAGAGTAGATATTTTTGGCTTTGTGTCATAGGGTCTCTGTTAAAACTACTAAGCTAAGTAAGCTCTTGTGGTGTAAAAACAGTTATAGATAATACATAAGTGGATGGCAGTGGCTGGGTTCCAATACAATTTTATTTACAAAAACAGGCAGGAGCTCTAGTTTGCTGACCCCTAGAATCTATCAAAATACCTTACTGCTTCTCCTAGTAGCAATTAAACTTCCTCAAGCCTCTTCCCAAAAAAAAAAATCAAAATCCCACGTCACTGCAAGAAATTGTCTTGTACTTACCACCTCTACATCCCGACCTCTCATTTACCCCCAGTGCCAGACAATCTGACCTCTGTGCTCACCGCCCTCTGAAATTGCTCTTATCAGAGTCACCAGCAATCTCCGGGTTGCTAAATACCTCAGAGACTCCAGTGCTCTCTTTCTTACTCACTCTCGCCACAGCTTACAACATAGCCAGCCACTCCTTGCTCCTGGAAACACTCCCGACTCTTAGCTTCTGAAACCTCACTGGATGGGTTTTCCTTGTATGGCAGTAGCCACTCTTTCTGCCATCAGTCTTCCCTTGACAATCTCTACATGGTGAAGTTACTCAGGGTTCCATCTTGGGTTCTGTTCTTCTCTCCTTTGGGGACCTCATCCACTCTTTAGCTTTAAACGACTTGCTGAAAACTCCCACCTTTATGTCTTTGGCCCAGATCTTTCCCCCACCTACCCTTTCCTGCCTCACATATCTAGTTGCTGACTTGACATTTCAAGTCTCTCAGGTATCTAAAACATAAAGTAATGAATAAATATGACTGAATAAATAAATGAATTTACCTGGTTGCCCAACAGAAACCAGAGCCTCATCAATAACCCCTCCCTTTTGCTCACCTCATGCATTACCCAAATGTAAGCCTTCTCTTTCCTAACCATCTCCTGGATCTTTCCTAACCATCTCCTGGATCTTTCCTGGCTCTCCATACCTAATTCCCAGGCAACAGATACAGCTGTATCTGTTGCTGAAATATTGAAATATCAATTCTTCCATACTGGCTACAAAGAGCTGCTAGTCTAAGCTCCAATTGTGTTGGCCTCACCTCTGGGTGCCAGCTGTCTATCCAGCCTGGCCTGGCAGAGAGATGTCTGCAGACCCTTGTTTTTGATTAGTCACTCAGTCGTGTCCAACTCTTTGTGACCCCATGAACTGCAGCATGCCAGTCTTCCCTGTTCTTCATTATCTCCCATGGTTTTCTCAAACTCATGTCCATTGAGCTGGTGATGCCATCCAATCATCTCATCCTCTGTCATCCCCTTTCTCCTCCTGCCTTAAATCTTTCCCAGCATCAGGGTCTTTTCCAAGGAGTCAGCTCTTCCCATCAGGTGGGCAAAGTATTGGAGCTTTGGCATCATTCCTTCCAATGAATATTCAGGATTGATTTCCTTAGGATTTACTGGTTTGATTTCCTTGCTGATGAAAGGACTCTCGAGTCTTCTCCAGCACCACAGTTTGAAAACATCAATTCTGTAGACACTGCTCAAGGCTAAAGCTACCATCCATCCTGATGAATTAATGCTCATGCAAAACTGATTATTAAAGATTTTAATATTACCCTTACCTAATACACTGTCACTAAAATATTCTAGGACTAGGAAATCATCTCTCACCCAGTTCATTGGAAAAGCCATCTAACTGAGATCCCTACCTTCTCCTCCTGCCTCCTCAAGACTGCACAGCAGCCAGAATGATTTGTCTAAAATACAAGTTGATTGCATCTCTCCTCTACTTAAAACCTTTAAACATGGATTGCTTTTGCTCTGTTACTAGCTCATGTCTGACTCTTTGCAACTCCATGGACTGCAGCACACCAGGCTTCCCTGTCCTTCCCTATCTCCTGGAGTTTACTCAAACTCATGGATAACCATAAAGATAAAACCCCAACTCCCTAATAAAGTTCACCAGGCCCTTCATGATCTGACCCCTTTTCCCTTCAAACCTCACCTCCTCAGAGACATCCCCTCTGAAACCACGTTAAGTAGGCTCTTTCTCTTACGGTTGCACCCGTTTGTTTTCTTCATTGCGTCGATCGCAATTTGATATTATGTTGATTTGTAAAAGTCTGTTTCCCCTACTAAAGTATCAGCTCCTGAGGGCAGATGCCATGTGTGGCTTATGCTCTGGTAGACCCCTTGCCCTTGTATATTCGTGAAGCTGATAAATCTGGTCCCCTGAATCTCTTCTAGCTTTGTCTCTTGCCCCTTTCTCCCTTGAAATCTGTGGTTTAGCTGTATGCAGCCGCAAATATTCAAGTATCATTTGATCACAAGCTTCTCAGTTCCTTAAATATTCCAGGGTACCCTTTGCTTGGAAGACTTTGCACCCTGCTGTCCTTTCCCCTGAACTCCCGCTTGACTTCCAGGAATCAACACTGTCATTATATCCTCCTCTTCAGGACGTTTTGCCTGCTAATCCCTCCAGATCAGAACCCTAAATACTATCATTTAAATGCCTATTTCCCTTTCTGCTTTCCTCACTAGATGGTAAGCTTGTAGAAGGCAAGAACCGTCTGTCATTTTTCATAGTTGCATCTAAGACAACATGCTTAGTGCCTGGCAAACATTTAGCAGGCCAGTTCAGCCCAAAGCAGACGCTCAAAGTCCTGAGAGGGAGTCAGGGAACTTATATCCATTTGGGTGTTGATATACTATTTGTAAGTGGACTATCTTCCCCCAGTAGTAAAGGGTTTTGTTTGTTTTTCCTAAGAATGAATTTTCCCTTAGTGAAAATTTTCCTTAGTGCTTCTGTGATAGGCAGTGACTTCACCTGGAACTCACTGTTTGGCTTTATGGGAAGAAAGTGGTTCTTAGTGGGAAGTACAAAATATAGGTTACTAAAAAGATCTTTAGTGAGACTGGATTTTGTAATGTCTTAGAGGACACCAGAAGACAGCAGTTACCCTTCTTTGAAATAATTTTTTTGTGTGTTCATCCTGAATTCATGTAATTCAGTTAAAAAAAGAATCTCTTTCCTCTGCTTGTTAATGGTGGTTTTATGGTTTCATTTTGCTGGGCACATAAATATGTTATAATATAAACAAGCCAATGGTGTAATGAATCATTGCAGTCTTATTGTGTGTATGTTTTTACTACAAATCTTGAGAGGGAAAAGCTACTCATGCTTTGCATTTTTAAATTATGCTAATGTGATTAGTCATTATGATCCTACTTACTCTTCATGATGGATGAATGATGTCTAAGAATCCGATGTACTTGTGAGGGACCTGATTAGTGCTTGAGACCCAATCAAGAAGCTGATGATGGATTCACATAACACATTAAAAAGTTACTTAGGACAGAGGAGTTGATGATTGCTTATATAAGATTGTATAGAGGAATAAAATAAGTGTAAATTGTCCTAACATATATTTTTTTTAATTAAAAAACATTTTTATGAAATATATTTGATTTTCAACGTTCAGGTATACAGCAAAGTGCTTCAGATACATACACACACACACACATTCTTTTTCAGAATTTTCCACTCTAGTTTATTACAAGATATTGAATTTGTTCCTAGTTCTATACACTAGGCCCTTGTTGCTTATCTGTTTTATATATAGTAGTGTATATCTGTTAATCTGAAACTAATTTATCCCCTCGCCTTTGCCCTTTGCTACCAAAGCTATAAGTTCTAATGTACGTTTTTATTCTTCCATGAAAATATCAGCTGTTGCCATAACCTTTGAATATATTTTGCCAGGATATGTCCAGGCCACCTTTTTTTTTTTTTTTGCAATCAAAGTGTGAAAATGACAGAGTAAGCTACTGTCATTGTTTGGTAGGAAAATTCACACACTCACATCTGTAAACAGGTGTTTGCAAAGCCCAGACTTCAAAATAATTCACCCATTCTTGCATTTTGATGTTGCAATCAAGCAAAATGAAAAACAGAAGAGACACATTTTTGTTGATTATTATCCTGCCAAATCAGATTGTTTCTGTTATTGTCTTACACAAGTACGAAGCTCAGAGAGCAAAGCGGGGAACAGAGAGAAAAATATGGATGTGTGTGAGGAGAGAAAATGGAGGGGGTTAGAATTTTAAATGAGTCCAGTAAATTGAAGACTTGCTTAATGCTCTCAGAAATAAAAGTCCCTAGAAAAAGAAGTAGTTTAGAAAAGTAGAAAAGAAGCACTTTACGTTCAGTTTTTTAAAAGACTATTCTAGAAGTAGAACCCTCTTTTCAGACAAAATATTACGAAGAGTCACACAAATATATAAAATAGGAAGAATATTTTTAGTAAACATATATTAGTTCAAATTTATCACATTTTTTCAAATTCACTGAAAAAACAAGACTGTTTTGATAATACCTAACATTAAAATTAGGGGATTAGTAAAAATTATCATCTTACCTGAGCTTCAGCAACAAACTTATTTCTGTGATTTCTTCTTGTGTATTATCAAGATTCTTCTTGATCACAATGCTAAACTGTGGGAAACAGAGTTCTTATACAAGTTACCTGGTGATCTCAGGTCATCATTCCATTTCTGTAGCAAGGAGGAGCTTCATTTGTCCTGAGGGCTGCACCAAGAGATTTAACCTGAGGAGGCCGTGAAGCATGTTGCTGGCCTCTATTGGGTTACCATTTTGTACGTGACACTTGAATGCGCCTATTTTTCAAAATATTGTTTTATAGAGGTTAAAAATTAAGTAAAATTCCAATGGAATGTTCGCTGACCCCTTGAGTCTCCTCAGCGCTTCCCTGGTGGCTCAGACAGTAAAGAATCCGCCTGCAATACAGGAGACCCGGTTTCGATCCCTGAGTTGGGAAGATACCCTGGAGGAGGGCATGGCAACCCACTCCACTATTCTTGCCTGGAGAATCCCATAGAAATAGGAGCCTGATGGGCTATAGTCCATGGGGTCGCAAAGAGCTGGACACGACTGAGAGTCACCTCAAGGACATAGAAGGGTGGGGCGTGTGAGGACACTTCTGGCTGACCTTCTCTGAGTTGGAGACGTCTCCACTCTACAAGGAGGATTTTAACAACAGATTTGCTGGCCTCACCTGCTACAGGCATAAATGCTGTATTCTTTTTCCAGTATTTTCTATCTCAGTCAATGGCATCACCATTTTAGGAGCTGAGGCCCCTTCAACTTTCCCTCTTCCTTATCCCTAACATTTAATACCTCATGAAAGACTGTTCATACCATCTCCAAAATGTCTATGAAATTCATCCTCTCATCTCCTTGCTCTTCTACTGCGATGACCTCAAGGCTTGAGCTTTACCCTACCTCTCACAGCTAGAACTTTTGTTCTGAGACACAATTAGATCCGGTCATCCCCCTGGTTCAAAGCTAGTAATGCTATCTTTCCCTTACCTGGTTGAGACCAAACCCCTCAGCATAGTACAGGAGGCCCCTCACTGTCTGACCCCACCATTCTCCAACCTCACAGGCCCTGAACACATCACACTAGATGCACCTTATTCTTTGCATCTGATTTCTTTGTGCCCAGAGAACGCTTAGTCATTCTTCAAGTTCCAATCCAAACATTATCCCTTTCCAAAGCATTTCTTGAGGCTTCCCAAGTGGCTCAGTGGTAAAGAATCTGTGGGGAGGGAGGAGGGAGGAGGGTTCAGGATGGGGAACACATGTATACTAATTAAATAATTTTCTATTAAAGAAAAAGAAAAAAGAAAAAAGAAATTAAAAAAAAAAAAAAAAAGAATCTGCCTGCAAATGCAGGAGTTTCAGGAGATGTGGGTTTGAACCCTGGGTCGGGAAGATCCCCTGGAGTAGGAATGGCAACCCACTCCAGTATTCTTGCCTGGAAAATTCCAATGGCAGAGGATCCTGGTGGTCTACAGTGCATGGGGTCACAAGGAGTCAGACTTGACTAGCGACTGAGCGCACACAAAACATTTCTGATTTCTTCAGGCAAAGCAAATTGTCCCTCTTCCGCTTCCTTTACACTACGCATGCTTGTAGCATGTGCTCCATTTCCTTTTACTGGGATTATCTGTTTATGTCTCCCACTTCTCTAATATATGGTGAACTCTTAATGAGCAGACTGTTTCTCATCCATTTTTTTACCCCAAACACCTACCGTCACACTTGACATGTGCCTGAGATATGGGAAACTCTCAGTGTGTATTTTTGAACTTTTCATTACAGCACTTCATGGGGAGTTTGTTCCTGATCTGTACAGTGATAAACTAGCAGAAACCACAGCGTATCCTGTAGACTCCCTCTGGTCTAAATTGTCAGTTTCTTTTCTCCTTCAGGCTCTCCATGCCTTTGGACACCTAAGTCTTTATCTTCCTCCAAATGTATTAGCATATTTCCGACTTGAATTTCAGTTCAATTGAACTGAATTTCAAAACATCTTTTCTCTATGGTGTTTGCTTTCCCAAATTTATTTATCCTACTCTCTCCCACCTGGTGTGATACTTCCCTGGTGTTTGGAATTTCAAAAAAGAACTGATTTATCCTGGTTTTAGCAGGTCGGACTTTGGGGGGAGGATTACTTATCCTGCTCCAGGTAACTTTGGTGTAGAGACTCTTTCATTTTGTTTCCCCACTACATTTTATAATCCTTCCCAAGAGAGCTCACATGCAAGCTATCGCTGATTTGCAAATATTAGGTCCCCTGCCCCCATATTTCTTAGGCCTTGAAGATGCTGAAATGAGGTTGCGATCTGAATCAGTTTTGTATATTCATGTGAATATGCATCTGTTAGATTCTTTTCCTTGTCTGTCTTTACAATTCAATAAAAATTCATCCCATGATATCGTTACTGCTTACAAACTCAGTTGTTATTCCTGGTTATTTGGATATTTTATAGGTTTTTTTTTTATCATCTTTTATTTGCTTCATGATTGTACTTGAAGAGAATTCAATAACACCTACCAGGATGGGTATTCTTTCTCAGACACTCAGTGGTATCCACCCCTTTTCAAGGCATAACATTTCCTATTTCCAATCCTCTCTGGGTTTGAAAAAAATAGCCTGGCAATGGTTCACTAAGAATTGTAATTTAATCCTTTGGAATAACAGGCTTTTCATCTGTGCTCCCTGCAATGATACGAGATCTGCCACACAATCAGTTCCTTAGAGAAGAACAATGCTACTCAGAAGGAAAAAAAGTACTGGCAACGTGAAAAAAAAATACATATATATATAGCTGGTAAAATATGTATATATAATATATATGAGGCCATTTATAAAATTTATAAATTTAAATTAACCTTGAGAGTGAATGGCATCAAATTATGAATTATCACTACTTTTCAAAAGAGGAATCAGAACATTTCTGACAGCAAATGAACTCGAATGAATGTCTATGCTTTTGATCCTGACTGTGTAAACACAGGCTCATAACTAGGTAGTTTTGTGTTTATGTTGGTGGAGTCTCTAAAGTTATGCTTACAGTTCCAGGAACAATGTAATATTTAAGAAAAGACAAACACAGACCTAATTCTTACCTCTCATGGTCCTCGACCTCAAGAGTGTTTGTCCAGGTTGTTTGGAGTCCCTGTGTTTTATGGACCAGGTTACTGAAAAAAAAAAAAAAACTGCACAGGTACAACCCTGTATGTCTATAATGTTACATGTATATTTGTTTAAATGGAATAGGGCTGATGCCCTCCTTCTGAGACAATCATAGGTCATCAGCAACCTGCGTAGTAATTTATCACCTCGTTTTCAGTCCTTATCACTGTTAGTCAACCGTGTGTTCTACAGCCTTCACATCACAGATAGTTCTCTGGAATTGGATGTTTTAAGATTCATTAGCATCACCAGTATTACTACAAATCACACCATTTGTTTAGCACCAACAATGTGCTGAAGAAAGCAAGTTGGCACAATCTAAAGTGGGTAAGGAACAACCCCAAGTGTAAAAGGAGCCTGGGACTTGAGCTCTGGGCAAGGGTGAGTGAGGGCGGATGACTGGCAGACTCTCAGGAAAAAGGCTATTGGAGTTTCATACACATTTTCATACCCAGAATGCAGCCTCCTGGAAGGACAAATACTTTGCAAAAATCCTTTTCTTTCTCCCAGTGGCCTGATAATCCATAGAAAGTAAAGATAGCTGACCAGAAGGCATATTTAAGATGAATTTGGGCAAACTGCTCATGTTTATGGCACATTTTTTTTTTTTTTTTTCTGCAAAGCCTATTGGAACTAGAACTCTGTTGAGCCTTTCTGAGCTGAAGTTGGTGTCCGAATTCATGTGTCTCGGGCTCCCTCCTCTATCAACACAGGCTACCAGATGATGTCCAGAGAAGACATCTGCTCAGTTAGTTGAGTGGGATGTGAGAAGTTGAGTCTGAGTTTAACCCACAGAATACTGTATAATACAAAAGGAGGCATTTCCTTCTGATCTAATTACTATTGCAATCAACTTAAGGTTCTACTATGCCTTATTTGCTATATAAAGGACAAGTCTAATACTCCTTTTCCTTTCTATAAAATATAAACATTCAGAGTTTGGTGACCCTAAACGTGATTATAAAATTTGGCTTGGAAACTAAGTTAAAGAAAAAGCAGAGAAAGAATTTTTACTTGTCTTTCATGGTATCAGCCCAAGCTTTGAACAATGCTTAAGAATGAAATAAATCATTTAGAGAGAATGTTTGTGTTCCTCTTTTATACATTTATTTAATACTTTTATAAATTTTGAAAGTGATACTGTTAGTTACTCAGTCAAGTCTGACCCTTGGGGCCCCCATGAATTGCAGCCCACCAAGCTCCTCAATCCTTGGGATTTCCCAGGCAAGAATATGGAGTGGGTGGCCATTCCCTTCTCCAGGAGATCTTTCCAACCCAGGCATCACACCCAGGGCTCCTGCATTGCAGGCAGATTCTTTACCATCTGAGCCACCAGGGAAGCCCCTAGTAAAATAAAAATTCATATCAATAAAAATTCACTTTGTTTTTATTGAGAATCAGTACGTTTAAAGCCATCTTATATTTGATGAGTAAATCTGAATTATTAATGAAATTTTCAGTTTGCATGAAAAATCATACATTTTTCCTTAGATGTGATATAATTTTTAACATTTTATAAAGAGTTATAGGATAAACTATTATTTCTGGGGTCTGATTTGCAATAAGATAATTATTTGATCTTTCATATATCCTTTTGACTTCTGGTTATAAAATTAAGGCTAAAGACACTCCATGTTTTAATAGGCCCAGGTTTTCTATAATGTCTAAATGTTCATAATCCCTTTACTGTACTCCAGTTAGCATCTGTGCACATAAGTGTAACTGAGAAAGAAGAAAAAATACCCTTTTCCACCTGAGTATTTCAGTTTGGTATTCTTAGTATGAGATGAGTACATTTTTATAGAAAATGGCTGCAGAAGAAAAATGAATATTTGAGAAGATAGAGTCCAAGAATTCTTAAGTACCTGGGAAGATTTTTTTAAGTAAATAAAAAAGAAAAAAAAATGGTAGGCTTTCTCAGAAAACAAAGTAAACCAATATATCTCACCACTTATTTATTGTTTTGGAAAAACAATCCACAAACCTGTACCAGCTAAAACACCCTTCCCACAATGACTGATGCCATTGGCAAGGTTGCTATGTGCAGAAAGAAGACTGAAAAAGATAGAGTACAAATATTGTGGGTTTTCATTGTCATTATGAGAAACTAATGTTTTTAGACCTTGGATCTGAGAGGTAATTTACATGGCCGATTATGAGAACTCTTATGGAATGATTGTGCACCTGCATTTGGTCAAACAGAAAGAAAACTCTCTCACTGAGTAATGTACCATATGCAAATTGAGGGATCAAAGGATCAGAACAGCTGGCATGCAAAGAATATTTTACAGATTCTTAGGGAGCACTAGTCTGGAGGCATTCAGACCTTCCACCAAGCTGGCAAGTGTAGCTTAGGTAACCTTACCTGGAGTCTGAATGAAAATGGCTTTTGGAGAAAGGGAGAAATGTTACGGCCAAAGTCCAAAACTCACTAGCATTGATAACAGCATCCAGAAAAGTGAGAAGAGCCATTAACAAAGTCATTAATTAGAATGTGTTTTACATTCCTTCCATCAACTGAAAACATATTTAATATGCACTTTCCTTAATTTTTTTAGTCTTTTCTTTCCTGTTTTTTAAAATTTATTTTAGTTGATTTACTGTGTTGTGTTAATTGCTGCTATATAGCAAAGTGATCCAGTTATATGCATATATACATTCTTTTCAAATTATTCTTTTCCATTATGCTCTATTACAGGATACTGAATATAATTCCCTGTGCTAAACAGACCTTGTTTTTATCCATTCTGTATATAATAGCTTTATCTGCTAGTCTCAAACTTCCCATCCCTCTCCCATACACTCTCCCCCATGGCAACCAGAAGTCTATTTCCTAGGTGAGTTGTTTCTGTTTTGTAGTCAGTTCATTTTTGTTATTTAAATTCCACATATAAGTGATATTATATGGTTTTTGTCTTTCTCTTTCTGACTTACTTCACTTAGTATAATAATTTTTAGGCCTGCCCATGTTGCTGCAAATAGCATTATTTCATTCTTTTTTGTGGTTGAGTAGTATTCTGCTATATCTGTGTATGTCACATCTTCATTATCCCTTTGTCTGCAAATGGACATTTAGGTTGTTTCCATGTCCTGGCTCTTGTTAATATTGCTGCTATATTTCAACATTTATTGCTAGAAAAAGATAACCTGCCTGAATTTCATAAAGACACATTGGTGAATTTCATAAAGACATATTGATGAATATAATAAAGACATATCAGCACACTACTTATATTTCCAGGGCAGAGTGGGCACATCTTTGGCCAACACATAGATTAAATGAGAGTAGTGCTTGAAGGCTCAGCTGTTACTTGAGCAAAGAAGTTATTATTCATCAGAAACAGACTGCTAACAGGACTTGAGAGACGGTGTGGTCTATGGGAAGAGTTCTGGACCATGTGCAGCTTCAACTTGCTCATCTGTTAAGTGGGGATAATAACACTTGCCCTGGCCAGGTCATATTTGTTGTGAACATCAAACAAAGTCTTAAGAGGTGAATGCACTCTGTAATGTATGATATGTAATGTACATGATGCAAGGGATTATTCTTAATGAATGAATTCACTAATAGCTATTCTTTTATAGGGATTAGAGAGGTCCTAAATCCCCAGAGATTGATGCAATTATATCAATAATTATTTGACCCTTGTATTTATTTTAGTTAATAATCACATGCATCTCTTATTTAGGGAAGAAAGCTGAATTTCCTGTGTGAGCCACCCTTCTGCCTACATTCAAGTCTGCTTTCTTTGTGTTTGCATAACTCAGTGAACTCAGCCAAGATGTCAACAGGGAAGTCCTCTTTTTGATTAAAATGGGTTATTTTGGCATGTATGTCCTAACTCTAATCACTAAGACGAGACCAAAAAAAACCCCAATGTCCCATTCCATGTGATTCCAGAACCCTGGGCTTCCCTCATTCTTGGTCCACTGACCAAAAAAAGCTACCATTTTAGCAAAATTTACACACCCCACTGCTCTTCTATGTAAGTTTTAGAACAGAACGTTCATAATACTATACTAAGAAGCATCAGAAATAATCAAGATTCAACTGTATTCACAGAGCAGCCCTTTATTTTTGTCTTTCTAGAAAATTCACAACTTGGCATCTGGTCACAAAATTTTAGAAGCCCTTGGCCATGCCAGTAAGCTTTGAAGTATAGAGGTGGATAAGCCCTGGGACAGAACTTTCTTGACCTAAATTTTACATGCTTATCGTTTGGTAACTAATTTTTCTTGCTTTTTTTGTTGTTGTTTCCTTTGAAAGAGGAGAAGGCCTTGTAACTGAATGTATATTTTGCAAAGATTTGGTAGCCTTTTTAATAATAAGTCTGAGTTATAATAAGGACCATGTGTAATACTCTTTATCTACCTCTCTGGAAGTGCCTCTAGACCTACAGTTTTGGGAGGGCCCTCTTCTTTGCTGTTGTTCAGTCACTAAGTTCTGTCTGACTTTGTGACCCCATGGACTGCAGCACATCAGGCTTCCCTGTCCTTCACTATCTACCGGAGTTTGCTCAAACTCCTGTCCACTGAGTCAATGAAGCCATCCAGCCATCTCATCCTCTGTCACCCCCTTTTCTTCCTGCCCTCAAATCATTCCCAGCATCAGGGTCTTTTCCAATGAATCAGCTCTCCTTATCAGGTGGCCAAAGTATTGGGAGCTTCAGCATCAGTCCTTCCAGTGAATATTCAGGGTTGATTTCCTTTAGGATGGACTGGTTTCCTTGTTGCCTTCAGGTAACCTGGCTGTCTTAGTTTGTAACCTCAAGGCTCAAGGCCAACTCTGGGACCAATTTTTTCATTTGTAAAAAGCATTATTGAGTTGAGGATCTCAAAGCCCCTTTCAGCTCTGAGCTACACCTTCAAAGATGATCCAGTTTAGTCAGTCCATAAGACTGAAGCGACTTAGCAGCAGCAGCAGCAAGCCTGAAAAACGCACTCTTAATATTTGGAAGCTACCCTCAACATCTCTCATGAAAACAATTCTTACCTCCTATATTAACTTGAGTTTTCATTCAAACTTCTACAACTGAAACCATCTATCAACAACAAAACCCCACAACTAAAATAATGTTATTGTTTTTTTTTTTTTTTAAAAGACCATTCAATTTCAACTTATTGGATTCATTTGTCCACTCTATGGGGAAAATGTATGGAGTATTTCACTGTGAACAATTACACTTTGAGTGACAAACATTTACTGTGATGATCACTGGAAAAGCAATGCTAATTATTGGTTAACCACTTAGCTGGCTAATATCTAATCTAAGCTCTTTTCATTAACAGGCCAAGTGGCCTAGAATAAACTTCAGTTTCCTTATCTGCAAAGTGGGAACTGAGCCAGTGACCCAACTCTTGAAAAGTACTTGTAATCACTCTTGAGTCTCAGAGGGCAAATGACCATGGGCACCATCTGACACCCTTTGGGGGGTGCATTTACTCTTTGAGGCCATTCAGGGAACCATTTAGTACTGTAGCAGTGACTTACTGATGTTGCCCCAGTGGTCCCAAAGACGTAATGCACTGTCCGTATATCTCTTGCTTTCTTTGTGTGTATCAACTAATCTATCAGATAGTACCTTTGATAGATCAATTTGCTAGACACAAGTGGGTGGGCATTTTACTCCCAGACAGTACTGGCCTCTTCCCTGCTCTTAAAAGAATCAGAGACAAACCCAAACAGGCACCCACACAGCACTCCTACAGAGAGCTTTGGGGTTATTTATGAATCAGAGCTGCTAACTGCTGTAACCTCCCTGTGGCACTACTGTATTCTCTGGTGTTAAGAAGAACTACACTGAGTGGGAGTGTTGGAGGTACTTTTTTGATTTTAACGTTATTAATAATAGCTCTAGGGTATGAATGTCTCTCCACTTACTTGTCCTCTTCTCTTTCCATCTGAATTCAGAGAAAGAGGAATTTTGAAGAAGGTAAATCTACTTAAGTTCTGGATCACTTCCTATCTGCTCTCTCCTCAAGTAGCATTTTGATCAAATATTCATAGTCTCTCCTGTGTCATTAATTTTTCTTTGGCTACTCTTCTCTTCCAAACTCTGTAGAAATCTCTAATTTAAAAATTTTTTGCTGGAGTAGAGTTGATTTATAATATTGTGTTAGTTTCAGATGTATAACAAAGTGGCTCAGTTATACATATATTCATTCTTTTTCCAATTCTTTACTCACATAGGTTATTACAGAATATAGAATAAAGTCCCTTGTGCTACACAGTAGGTCATTGTTGGTTATCCATTTTATATACAGCAGTGTGTGTATATTAATCCCAAACTCCTGATTTATCCCTCCCCTCAGTGTTTCTCCTCTGGTAGCCATAAATTTGTGTTTTCAAAACCTGTGAGTCTCTTCCTGTTTTGTAAATAAGATCATTTATATCATTTTAAAAATTAGATCCCACATCTAAGTGAAATCATGTGATAAATTTGTGTTTCTCTTTCAGACTTCCTTCACTTAGCATGGTAATCTCTAGATCCATCCATGTTGCTGCAAATGGCACTATTTTGTTCTTTTTTATGGCTGAGTAATTCTTGATTGTTGGAGAAGGCAATGGCACCCCACTCCGGTACTTTTGCCTGGAAAATCCTATGGATGGAGGAGCCTGGCTGCAGTCCATGGGGTCGCTAGAGTCAGACACGACTGAGCGACTTCACTTTCACTTTTCACTTTCCTGCATTGGAGAAGGAAATGGCAACCCACTCCAGTGTTCTTGCCTGGAGAATCCCAGGGACGGGGGAGCCTGGTGGGCTGCCATCTATGGGGTCATACAGAGTCGGACACGACTGAAGCAACTTAGCAGTAGCAGCAGCAATACTTGATTGTATATATGTATCATATCTTCTTTATGCATTTTTCTGCCGATGGACACTGAGTTTGCTTCCATAATCTGACCGTTGTAAACAATGCTACAATGAACATTGTGGTGCATGTATCTTTTCAAACTATGGTTTCTCTGGAAATATACCCAGGAGTGGTATTACTGGATCAAATGGTAGTTCTATTTTTAGTTTTATAAGGACCCTCCATACTGTTCTCCATAGTGGTTGTACTAATTTACATTTCCACCAACAGTAAAGGAAGGTTCCTTTTCCTCCACCTCAATCTCCAGCATTCACTATTGGTAGGCTTTTTGATGATGCTTTTTGGATTGGGGTGATGTGATACCCTGTTGCAGTCTTGATTTGCATTTCTCTGATAGTAAGTGATGTTGAGCAGAAAAGCTCTAATCTTCAATAAATCATACTCTCCCTGGACTTTATACCCTTGTTTGCCTCTCGCCTGCTCTTTCGTTTCTTTCCTAGTTCTGCCTGTGAAAAGGAAATCCATTCAGAGTGTCCTCACTTCATCACTCACTCACTCCATAACCCACCATAGCCTGTGAATGTGGTCATCATTGATAATGGTCCTCTGGGTTTTCAAGAACCTGTACAATGTTTGTGATCTACAGAAAAGTTGATTGGCTTAAATACAAAAAAAAAAATTTAACTAGTACTAACTTCAAAGGGAAAATTTTTATGAGATGAATTTAATGTGGAATTTGGCATGTGATGGTGGCTCAATTGGTAAAGAATCTGCCCATAATGCGGGAGACCTGGCCTTGATCCCTGGGCCAGGATTTCCTGGAGAAGGAAATGGCAACCTGCTCCAGTATTCTTGCCTGGAGAATTCCTTGGACAGAGGAGCTCATGGGGTCACAAAGAGTCAGACACAACTAACACACTTTCACTTTCACACCAGAAATGAGTGTGTTTAGGATCTAGGAGAATTTTAAATGATGAGTCTGCTTTTTCTTTCATGTTCCTAGCTAAGTAAAGAGTACATATCCCTTCAACAGCTCAATCCAGAAATCTGGGAGATGTGTTATACCTTTTTCCCCTCACATCTTATATCCAGTCAGTCACCAATTCATTCAGTTCCTTTACTTTCGTGAATATGTCCACTTCTCTACATCTTTTAAAAACACAGTTCTGGTCTTGCTGCCCTCATGCTTCATCCTTTTAGTGATTCCCATTAACTTGGGATGAAGCCCCCAATGCTACCACGACTCCTAAAGCCCACCATACTGGCCTCTGCCTGCTTCTCCAGCTCGATTCCAGTCCTGGCCCTCTTCCCTCTCAGTACGTTAGCTGTAGCCAGAACGGTGTGCATCTTAAATCACTCTGGCAAGAATCCTCCCCTTTCACAAGGTATTTATCTTAGAACATCTTTCTACCCACTCCCCCGAACCTCCAGATTGTGTCGGCTGCTCCTGTGCCTGTCACCATCCACCACCATCACATTCTCATTGCAGTCTGGGCCGCACCTTCTGTAGCTCTCCAACACACTTTATTTTTTTTAATGTTATTGGTGTATAGTTGATTTACAATATTGTGTTAGTTTCAGGTGTACAGCTTAGTAATTCAGTTATACATATATTCATACTTTTTCAGATTCTTTTCCCATATAGGCTACTACAGAATATTGAGTAGAGTTCCCTGTGCTATACAGAAGGTCCTTGTTGGTTATCTATTTTATATATATGGTGTGAGTGTATATTAATCCCAAGCTCTTAATTTATCCCCTGCCCATGTTTCCCCTTTGGTAACCATAAGTTTGTTTTTGAATCTGTGAGTCTGTTTCAGGTTTTGTAAATAAGATCACTTATATCATTTTTAAAAAAGTAGTTTCCACATATGAGTGCTATCATATGATATGTGTCTTTGTCTGACTTACTTCACTTATGATAATCTCTAAGTTCATCCATGTTGCTGCAAATGACATTATTTTGTTCTTTCTTTATGGCTAATATTCCCTCATATATAGGTACTGCATCTTCTTTATCCATGCATCTATTGATGGACATTTGGGTTGCTTTCATGTCCTGGCTATTGTAAACAGTGCTGAAATGAGCATTGGCGTGCATGTATCTATTTGAGTTATGGTTTCAACACACTTTAAATTCTTTGTTCAATGTCTGTTTTCCCAATAAGAGTGCCTAATATTTATTAAGTACTTCCTATGTGTAAGGCATCTTTATATATACTATTTCATTTTAATCTTTACAACAACTATGAGGTAGGTTCTATTATTACCCTAGCTTTATAAGTAAAGAAGCTGAAGGCCACATAGCTAGTGAAGGATAAATTAAAACTGGAACCTAAGCAGTCTGTATCCAGAGCCCATGTGTAACCATGATTAATATGCTTCAGTGAAGCAATAAACTCCGTAAGGGCAGAGGCCAGATCTTATACCCCCAGAGCCTAACACAGGATTGGCACATAGTAGGGGCCAACAAGGACTTGCTGATATACTTAATGCAGTGCCAGCTCCTAGAGTGGCCTATGGTCCACCACATTCTTCCCCTCCTCTACCTCTCTAGACTTTTCTCCCAGTGGGCCTGTCCCCTTTTCCCCATGCCCCATCTCCTAGCCATATAAGCAGTTCCCTGTACAGGCCATGGTGGTTCACACTTCTGCCTTTTGTCTGTTCATTATGTTATTTCCCTCATTTGCTCATCCATTCATTCACTCACTCACCATGCATCTGTTTACTGAATACCCACTGAAGGCTCTGTGTGTGTGCACGTGCGTGCGTGTGTGTTCAGTCACTTCAGTGCTGTCAGACTCTTTGCAACCCTATGTATGTTTGTATCCCACCAGGCTCCTCTCTCCATGGTGATTCTCCAGGCAAGAATACTGGAGTGGGTCGCCATGCCCTCCTCCAGGGGATCTTCCTGACCCAGGGATCAAACCCGAGTTTCTTACGTCTCCTGCACTGGCAAGTGGGTTCTTTACCACTAGCACCACCTGGGAAGCCCTAGGCAGTGAGAAAAGTCCTGTGATAGGCTATGCAACACTAAAAAGGATGTCTAAATGAGACTGGGGAGTCAAGAAAGGCTCCCAAGAGACGTAACATTGAAATTGTGTCAAAGGCTGCATGGCAGAGCTGCACGGCAAGCCCCTGTTTACCTTCAGGACTCTGCTCTGTCTCTTCCATCACTCTCTTCATGGCAGAGCATTCAGGGATTTTGTACCGCATGTCTTTAGAGGACTGCTCGTCCTGTCAGTGAGGTCCTCTTACTCTCTCTGTGTATCATCTCAGCACATGAGCTCCTGACACAGAAGAGACACCCAATAAAGCACCGATGAACGAACAAGTAACATCATGGTTCTTTTAGTGAAAACATTCCTCTTAAATTCATTGTACAACTCTGTGCGTTTACCTGAAACCATAGAATTTGGGTTCATTTACAGAATAGCAATAGTCAAAGCTATGGTTTTTCCAGTAGTCATGTATGGATATGAGAGTTGGATCATAAAGAAGGCTGAGAGCCAAAGAGCTGATGCTTTTGAACTGTGGTGTTGGAGAAGACTGTTGAGGGTCCCTTGGACAACAAGGAGATCCAACCAATCAATCCTAAAGGAAATTAACCCTGAATATTCATTGGAAGGACTGATGCTGAAACTGAAGCTCCAGTACTTTGGCCACCTGATGTGAAGAGCTGATTCATTGGAAAAGACCTTGATGCTGGGAAAGATTGAGGACAAGAGGAGAAGGGGACAACAGAGGATGAAATGGTTAGAAGGCACCCTTGACTCAATGGGCATGAGTTTGAGCAAGCTCTGGGAGATAGTGAAGGACAGGGAGGCCTGGCATGTTGCAGTCCATGGGGTGGCAAAGAGTTGGGCATGACTGAGCAACTGAACAACAGCAACAATAGAATAGACATTTTCTTAACATACAAATAAAAGAATTTGGGGACCACTGGCACCTGGCAACATGGTATCATTTTAGACACAGATATATGAACTCCATGAAAACACTTCTGTAAATTCACATATACACACAGCCATATGGTTTTGTCAAATTTGTGAGTCTAATACCTTGAGGAGAGAATTCACACTGTCAGGCACATTCTCCTGAAAGCTCTGGATACTCGAGAATATTACATGACAGAATGTTAGTACATTTTATGGAAGGCAAGATGATCCTCACGATTCTCCCATCAATGAGAAAGACTTTCTCATTATTGAAATGGGCCCTAAATGTTAGGCAGTTAATGTATTTTGTGCATGTGTGAAAAAAAAAATGATGCCGTTATACATCCTGGACTAACATCAAAGCACACATCTGTCACACTGTTCTTTTTGGGTTTGTCATATACAGGGCTCTTTAAAAATTGTAATGAGATGCAAACTTACCCCAGTGTCCCCTTCTCTACTTAATATATGCGGGACTGCGATGACTCTCTGGGGACAAAGCTCTTATAGGAATTGTTGAGGATGACACCTGGCATTCTGCAGTCCTGTGTCTCTTTGAATGTATTACATTGAGCTACCACTTTCTCTCTCAGGATGAGTTATCTCACCTGCCAAATCAGTAGGCTGGACTAGAGCAGGGGTCAGCAAACCTTTTTGGTAAAGGGTGAAATAGTAAATGTTTTGGCCCTTGAATCACATGGTCTGTGTTGCAACCACTTAACTCCATCACTGAAGAGTGGAAGCAGTCATCCAAATACGTAAACAAACAGGCATGCCTACTCGCCAATAAAATTTTATTTACAAAAATGGTGGGCCAGATTTGGGCAGCGGGTCAAAGTCACAGATGCCTGGACTAGTTGAATTCTAGCATCCCTTTTAAGCTTTTTTTCTGCCATGGTGTTTGGTTTCAGTCATCCCAGGAGAGATCAGAATTCAGGGACAGCTGAGAAAAAAAGAGAAGCACACTTTAAGAAATCATTGGCTGGATGAGATGACTATATTTGACTTATCTTTTCACTTGAAATCTTTTAACTTTGTAGCATAATGCCCTATTATATTTAGCAATTACAGTGCCATCACAAAGTAAAATGTAAAACCATTATTCCTTGAAAAGAGAAAAGGCTTGTGGTATGAAATGATGCATGCAAGGAGTGTGGGTGATAATTTACTCATATAATCATTTCTATTTCAGTTCTATGGCAAGTATTTCTGGAGATGGCTCACACAGCAAGGAGATCTTTAAAGATGTGCACACCATAATTAACCTTTTTATACACTCTGATAGAAATATCAATAGTCTTTTCTCTGGTAGCAGTTTTAACTTTACTTATGGTCTATGGAATGGTTTGAATTAAAGAATGACGATTATAAGGGAAAAAAAAAACCTTTATATACCTTGAGCTTAAAACAAAACATGCATATTCTTCCCATTACTTTTATTTCATAGTTAAGTTCTAGACAATGAAAACTCTGTTTCTTTTTTCTCCCTGGCAGGGGAGATTAGATAACTTACTGGCTAGTACTTCTGTAGCACATAGATCAGTGATTCCCTAAGCATGGTCTCTGGACCAGCAGCAGCCTTACTAGGGACTTAGGAATGCAAATCCTCCAGCCCTCCCCCAGACCTACTGAGGTTGGGGCCCAGGAGTCTGTATTTTAACAGACCCTCTAAGTGATTCTGATGCCCAATCAAGTTTAAGAACTACCGGCATAGATGATAACTTTCTAGAAACAAAAGTTAAAGGGAAGACTTGACCTCATGCAAACAGCAGAAAGACCCTAGAGTAGGCACACTCAAAAAGTGCAGAATAAGGACAATAAGGCTAGCGTATATTACAGGCTTCCCCCATGGCTCAGTGGGTAAAGAATTTGCCTGCAATGCAGGAGACACAAGATACGCAGGTTTGATCCCAGGTCAGGAAGATCCCCTGGAGAAGGAAATGGCAACCCACTCCAGTCTTCTTGCCTGGAGAATCCCATGGACAGAGGAGCCTGGCAGGCTACGGGGTCACTAAGAGTTGGATATGACTGAGTGAATAAGCATACATACAAATAAATTACAGGAAGAAAGAGTCTGGGAAAGAAAAACAAGAGAGATAGAACTTGGATGAGTAAGAACCAGAAAATCCCAGAGGTTCCATTTGCAGCTGAGGCTGAGCTCATAGACATCACCATCCCTTCCAGTCTCAAAGTCACCCATTCAACAACCCAGCCCATGATTGATGGGTGAGGACTATGCTAGGTGATGGGGACATGGGAATGAAGAAGATAACTATTCCTGTCTGTGAAGAGGTCATGGTCTTAGAGTGAAAATGAAAAGAAGCAGCTCCCCTGAGAATTTACAAGTACCTAATGGTCAACGTCAGAGGAGAAGCAGGATGGTGGGAGAGGAAAGACAAGGTGAAGAGAACAAAGATGAAAGAGGATAAATACAAGGATGAAAAGAATGAGCATCAAACAGTTTTCTTTGTGTTAGGGCTTTGAGGAAGCTGTCCTTCTAATCCCTCCCATGACTCAATGGCAAGTTCTGCTGTGACTTGGAGATACGGATCTCTAACAATTCTTGATGCCTCACTGGTCCACTGATCAGAACTGCAAAACTGCTACCAAGAGCCTTCCCTTCTCGTCCTTTATGATGCTTACAGCTGGCAAAAAAGCAAAAGTAACACAGACATGAAGAACGTTAAGTTATGTATGTCAAAAACAATATGCTCTTACTCCAACATTACCTGGTCATTCTTCTAGTTCTGTGGCATAGTGTTAATAAACTTAGAGCCTCATCTTAAAGTCGCCTTTAGGTTCACAAGGAGAGTGTTACAGATGAAAGCATGTTATTAGAAACTAACATCAAATCAAACATCATAGTGCTTTTAGCTTTAGATAATTTCTAAACGTCCCCTTGTCAAACAGACTCAGATGTTCTACAGAATGACTTTATTGTTTTATAGAATAATGTCTATTATTGTTTTAAAAAATTCAAGAAATACAGAAAGGTACAAAGGAAGAGGTAAATAATTTCCCAAAGTAAAGATTACTAAATTTGGTGAACAAATATAAATACAATGACAGGTAATTAGATATGGTTTGAGAAAGAGGGATCACACAATACCTGTTATCATTTGAAACCAAGTTTTTATTTTGGTATAATTTTAGATTTACAGAAACATTATAAGCATACTACAGAGTATTACCAGCTTCCTCTCCTTTTAACATATTCCATTACCGTGGTACATTTAACACATTTAAAAATCAACATTGATACATTATGATTACTTAAATTCAAGACTTTGTTTGAATTTTTTAAAATTTTATTTTATTTTTAAACTTTACAATATTGTATTAGTTTTGCCCAACATTGAAATGAATCCGCCACAGGTATACCCGTGCTCCCCATCCTGAACCCTCCTCCCTCCTCCCTCCCCATACCCTCCCTCTGGGCCGTCCCAGTGCACTAGCCCCAAGCATCCAGCATCGTGCATCGAACCTGGACTGGCGACTCGTCTCATACATGATATTACACATGTTTCAATGCCATTCTCCCAAAGCTCCCCACCCTCTCCCTCTCCCACAGAGTCCATAAGACTGTTCTATACATCAGAGTCTCTTTTACTGTCTCGTACACAGGGTTATTGTTACCATCTTTCTAAATTCCATATATATGCGTTAGTATACTGTATTGGTGTTTTTCTTCTGGCTTACTTCACTCTGTATAATAGGTTCCAGTTTCATCCACCACTTTGTTTGAATTTTGCAGTTTTTCCACTAATCTCTTCTTTCTGTTCCAAGTTTCACATTGCATTTACTTGTCAGGTATTCTATTAGTCAAGATTCTCCAGAGCAGCAGAACCAATAGGATATGTGCATATATTGCATAAGAAATAAATAATAATTATTTATTTAAAGAATTGGCTTGCTTGATTTTTTATTAATTTTTATTGGAGTACAGCTGCTTTACAATGTTGTGTTAGTTTTTGCTGTACAACAAAGTGAATCAGCTGTATGTTTACATATATCCCCCCTTTTGTGGATTTCCTTCCCATTTAGGTCACCACTGAGCACTGAGTAGAGTTCCCTGTGCTATACAGTAAGTTCTCATTAGGTATCTATTTTATATATATTAACAATATCAGTAGGGTATATACATCAATCCCAATCTCCAAATTCATCCCATAGCCCCCTTCCTCCTTTGTTCTCTACATCTGTATCTCCATTTCTGCTTTATAAATAAGATCCTCTATACCATTTTTCTAGATTCCACAAATATGTGTTAATATACAATATTTGTGTTTCTCTTTGACTTACTTCACTCTGACAGTCTCAAGGTCCATCCACATCTCTGCAAATGGCACAATTTCATTCCTTTTTATGACTGAGTAATATTCCATTCCAGTGTATATGTACCACGTCTTCTTTATCTAGTTATCTATCAATGGACACTTAGATTGTTTCCATACCATGGTTATTGTAAACAATGCTCCAGTGAACACTGGGGTGCATGTATCTTTTTGAATTATGGTTTTCTTTGGATATATGCCCAGGAGTGGATTGTTAGGTCATATGGTAGTTCTATTTTTAGTTTTTTATGGAACTTCCTTACTATTCTCTATAGAGACTTTATCAATGTACATTCCCACCAACAGTGTCAGAGGGTTCTTTTTTTCCTCCACACTGTCTCCAGCATTTACTTGTTCATTTTTTGATAATGGTCATTCTGACTGGTGTGACGTAATACCTCATGTAGCTTTGGTTTGCGTTTCCCTAACAATTAGTGATATCGAGCATCTTTTCATGTGTTTTTTTTGGCCATCTGTATGTCTTCTTTGAAGAAATGTCTAGGTCTTCTGCCCATTTTTTGATTGGATTGTTTGTTTTCTTGATATTGAGCTCCATGAGCTATTTATATATTTTGGAGATTAATCCCTTGTCAGTCGCTTTTCTTTGCAAATATTATCTCCCATTCTGAGGGCTGTCCTTTCATCTTTATGGTTTCATCTTTATGGTTTCCTTTGTTGTGAAAAAGCTTTTAAACATAAATAGTTCAATTTGTTTATTTTTGTTTTATTTTCATTTCTCCAGGAATTGGGTTAAAAAATATCTTGCCGTTATTTATATCAAAGAGTTTTCTGCCTGTGAATTTTCCTCTTTGAATTTTATAATGTCTGGCCTTACAGTTAGGTCTTTAATCCATTTTGAGTTTATTTTTCTGTATAATGTTAGACAGTGTTCTAATTTCATCCTTTTATATGTCCAGTTTTCCCAGTACCACTTATTGAATCTCTTAAATTTTTTATCCTAATTCTGTGAAAAATGCCATTGGTGATTTGATAGGGATTGCATTGAATCTGTAGATTGCTTTGGGTTAGTATAGTCATTTTTACAATATTGATTCTTCCAATACAAGAATGTGGTACTGATATGAACATGGTACTGATATATCTCTCTATCTATTTGTGTCATCCTTGATTTCTTTCATCAGTATCTTATAGTTTTCTGCATACAGATTTTTTTGCTCCTTCAGTTCAGTTCGGTGCAATTCAGTCACTCGGTCGTGTCCGACTCTTTGCACCCCATGGACTGCAGCACGCTAGGCTTCCCTGTCCATCACTAATTCTCTGAGCTTGCTCAAACTCATGTCCATTGAGTCTGTGATGCCATCTAACCATCTTACCCTCTGTTGTCACCTTCTCCTCCTGCCTTCAATCTTTCCCAGCATCAGGGTCTTTTCCAAAGAGTCAGTTCTTCACATCAGGTGGCCAAAGTATTGGAGTTTCAGTTTCAGCATCAGTCCTTCCAATGAATATTCAGGACTGATTTCCTTTAGGATGGACTGGTTGGATCTCCTTGCAGTCCAAGGGACTCTCAAGAGTCTTCTCCAGCACCACAGTTCAAAAGCATCAATTCTTTGGCACTCAGCCTTCTTTATGACCCAACTCTCACAACCATACATAGCGACTGCATAAGCCATAGCCTTGACGGGATGGACCTTTGTTGGCAAAGTAATGTCTCTGCTTTTTAATATGCTGTCTAGGTTGGTCATAGCTTTTCTTCCAAAGAGCAAGTGTCTTTTAATTTCATGGCTGCAGTCACCATATGCAGTGATTTTGGAGCCCAGAAAAATAAAGTCTCTCACTGTTCCATTGTTTCCCCATCTATTTGCCATGAATTGATGGGACCGGATGCCATGATCTTCATTTTCTGAATGTTGAGCTTTAAGACAACTTTTCACCCTCCTCTTTCACTTTCATTGAGAGGCTCTTTAGTTCTTCTTTGCTTTCTGCCATAAGGGTGGTATCATCTGTGTATCCAAAGTTATTGATATTTCTTCTGGTAATCTTGATTCCAGCTTGTGCTTCTTCCAGCCCAGGATTTCGCATGATGTACTCTGCATATAAGTTAAATAAGAGGGTGAAAATATACAGACTTGATGTACTCCTTTTCCAATTTGGAAGCAGTGTGTTGTTCCATGTCCAGTTCTAACTGTTGCTTCTTGATCTGCATATACGTTTGTCAGGAAGCAGGTAAGGTGGTCTGGTATTCCCATCTCTTTCAGAATTTTCCACAGTTTGTTGTAATCCACACAGTCAAAGGCTTTGGCATAGTCCTCCTTAGGTAGGTTTACTCCTAGGCATTTTATTACTTTTGTTATAAACAATCCCAATGGTAAATGGGATTGTTTCCTTAGTATCTCTTTCTGATCTTCTGTTGTTAGTGTATAGGAATGCAAGAGATTTCAGAGTATTAATTTTGTATCCTGCAACTTTACTAAATTCATTTGTTAGCTCTAGGAGTTTTCTGGTGGCCTCTTTAGGATTTTCTATGTGTAATATCATGTCATCTGAAAACAGTGACAGTTTTACTTCTTTTCCAAGTTGGATTTCTTTTATTTCTTTTTCTTCTCTGATTGCCATGGCCGGTACTTCCAAAACTATGGTGAAAATACAGGTGAGAGTAGATACACCCTTGTCTTGTTCCTGATCTTAGAGGAAATGCTTTCAGTTTTTCACCATTGAGAGTGATGTTTGCTATGGTCTGTCATGTGGCAGTTGTTTCGCTCTATGCTCACTTTATGAAGAATTTTTATCTTGAATGGGTGCTGAATTTTTCAAAAGCATTTTTGCATCTATTGAGAAGGTTGATGGTTTTTATTCTTCAATTTGTTAATATGGTGTATCACATTTATTTGCATATATTGAAGAATCCTTGCATCACTGAGATAAATCCCACTTGATCGTGGTGTATTTAATGTGTTGTTGAATTCTGTTTGATAGTATTTTGTTGAGAATTTCTGCATCTATGTTCACCAGTGATACTGGTCTATAATTTCCTTTTTCTGTGATATCTTTGTCTAATTTTGGTATCAGGGTGATGGTGGCCTTGTAGAATGAGTATGAGACTGTTACTCCCTTTGCAACTTCTTGAAAAAATTTGAGGATAGGTGTTATATCTTCTCTAAATGTTTGATAGAATTTGCCTGGTCATTTGATAGAATGGTCAGAAGTCATCTGGTTCTGGACTTTTGTTTGTTGGAAGATTTTTAATCACAGTTTCAATTTTATTGCTTGTGATTTATCTGTTCAGATTTTCTATTTCTTCCTGGTTCAGTATTGGAAAGTTTTATTTTTCTAAGAGTTTATCCATTTATTACAATTTATCCATGTTATTGGCATGTAGTGGCTTGTAGTAGTATCTTAGGATCTTTTGTCTTACTGTGGGGTCAGTTGTAACTTCTTTTTCATTTCTAATTTTATTGATCTGAGTTCTCTCCTTTTTTCCTTGATGAGTTTAGGTAAATGTTTACATCACTTTGTTTATCTTCTCAAAGAACCAGCTTTTAGTTTCATTGATCTTTGGTATTTTTCTCTTGTTTCTATTTCATTTATTTCTGCCCTGATCTTTATTTCTTTCCTTCTAGTAACTTTGGCTTTGTTTACTTTTCTTTGTCGAGTTACTTTCTATGTAAAGGTTAGCTTGTTCATTTGAGAATTTTCTTGTTTCTTAAAGTAGGATTTTATTGCTCTGAACTTGCCTCTCAGAACTGCTTTTGCTGCATCCCACAGGTTTTGTTTTCATTATCATTTGTTCTAAGTATTTTTTAAAATTTCCTTTTTGATTTCTTTGGTGACTCTTTTTTTTTTAGTAGCGATATTATTTAGCCTCCATGTGTTTGCCTTTTTTTTTTTTTTTTTTTTTTTTTTTCCTGTAATTGATTTCTAATCTCACAGCATTTTGGTCAGAAAATATGCTTGATATGATTTCAATTTCCTTAAATTTAGATGTTATCTATCCTGGAGAATGTTCTGTGTACGCTTGAAGAAAGTGTATTCTGTTTTTTGCTTTTTTTTTTGGTTGGAATGTCCTATAAATACCCACTAAGTCTATCTGGTATAATGTGTAATTTAAAGTTTGGGTTTCCTTATTAATTTTCTGCCTGGATGGTCTATGCATGGGATCACCCATAAGTGTGTAAGTAGTGCTCAGGTACCTCACTATTATTGTGTTACTGTCAATTTCCCCTTTTATGGCTATTAGCATTTGCATAATATATTGAGGTGCTCTTATGTTGGGTGCATAAATATTTACAATTTTTATATTCTTGGATCGAATCCTTGATCATTACGTAGTGTCCTTCTCTGTCTCTCGTAATTGTCTTTACTTTAAAGTTTAGTTTGTCTATGGCTCACTTGATTTTGGAGGCTAAGAAGTCCTAAGATTTGCATTTAGCCAGCTAGAGACTTAGGGTAACCCGTGTGTAGTCTCACTCTGAAAGCAATAAGCTGAAGCCCCAGGACAACCTGATGTTTCAGTTCAAGTCCAAAAACTAGAGAAAACAAAAACAAAAACGATGTTCCAGAGCTCAAATCAGTGAAGCAAAAGGAGTTCCTCCTTATTCAACCTTTTCGTGCTGTTCATATTTTCAATTTATTGGATGAGGCTCACCCACATTAGGAAGGGCAGGCTGCTTTGCTCAGTCTTACCATTGAAAGGTTAATTACATTCAGTAATACCTTCACAGACATACCCAGAATAATATTTGATCAAAAGTCTGGACATCCTGTGACCCAGTCAAGTTGACACACATTAACCACCACAGGTACACATACTATCTGTAATAGATTCATTTTTATTATTAACATTATTTAAACTTCCTGTTAGATCATTTCTTTTTTTTTAAATTTTATTTTATTTTTAAAGTTTACAATATTGTATTAGTTTTGCCAAATATCAAAATGAATCTGCCACAGGTATACCCGTGCTCCCCATCCTGAACCCTCCTCCCTCCTCCCTCCCCATACCCTCCCTCTGGGTCATCCCAGTGCACCAGCCCCAAGCGTCCAGTATCGTGCATCGAACCTGGACTGGCGACTTGTTTCATACATGATGTTATACATGTTTCAATGCCATTCTCCCAAATCTCCCCACCCTCTCCCTCTCCCACAGAATCCATAAGACTGATCTATACATCAGTGTCTCTTTTGCTGTCTCATACACAGGGTTATTGTTACCATCTTTCTAAATTCCATATATATGTGTTAGTATACTGTATTGGTGTTTTTCTTTCTGGCTTACTTCACTCTGTATAATAGGTTCCAGTTTCATCCACCTCATTAGAACTGAATCAAATGTATTCTTTTTAATGGCTGAGTAATACTCCATTGTGTATATGTACCACAGCTTTCTTATCCATTCATCTGCTGATGGGCATCTAGGTTGCTTCCATGTCCTGGCTATTATAAACAGTGCTGTGATGAACATTTCTTAAAATGCTTATGGTAAACAGACAGCTCTCTAACTTCCCCTACTCATTAGTTCAACTGGATACTTTCCAAGAGTCAACTGTATTTGAACCCAAACCTTTAAAATAATATAACTTCATTGAATTTTATGAAAAAAATGATAAAAATACCAATGCAAAAAAGAATGAATCATTGTTTCATAAAGACTAGACTGAGCATCCGGAAGACTAGGTAAATGTAGGGTTATTCAAAACTTGCTTTAAGTTTAGCTGGTAAACTATTGGGAGGTAGCAGAGGATCACAGAGGGGAGGATGCAGCACTCAGGTTCTCTCCCAATGTTTTTCGGTTCTTGTTTCATTTTAAAGAAATCGAAACTGAAAATCCTGGAGAGTTTGTTATTAGTGTAGTTCATGCAAAAAAGATGGCCAGGGGGAATTCCGGTCAGGCAACTGCACTCAAAGAAAAGATCTTGGCCCCAAATCAAAAGATTGGCAAATGGCTATATATGTTATATAAATATATTAAAATATGCATTTAGGGAAGATAAAATAGTTCCAAAGATAAAGAGTGTGATAGTTGTACAATGATATGAATATGTTTGTGTCATAGAATTGTACACTTAAAAATGCATAATACATTAAACTTGATATTATCCATTTTTTATCACACTCAGAAATATTAAATATGAAAACTAGGTTTATTTTTTCATATTCTGTGTTTCAACAAGTTTTGTTAAACTTACAAATGATTATATTTGTAAGAGGGCTTATTCTGTATTAAGTTGACTTTTATTTTAATTCAGTAGAAGAAAGGGATAACAATGTGAAATTGAATGATTTGATGTAAAGAATCCCTTCTGTGATTTTTCAGTAAGGAGACCTTAAATCTCCAACATTGCTCTAAATTTGAAGAAAAAAGTGTTATAAAAAAACCTATAAGAGGTGAGAGTAGTGTTTCTCAATCTAATGCAGTGCCAAGTTCTTAGGATACTTTTAGAAATGCAAGGACATGTTTTTGGTGGTCACAATAACTGGCGTTTAGTGACTGGGCTGCAGAGATGCCAAACATCTTACAGTGCACAGAACCTTCATAATATCAAAGACACGCCCCTGCCAAAAGTCACTAGTTACTCAGTCATCAGTACTGAGGTAGAGTCAATATAGTTTTAAAAGTATACTTGTTTTGCATCCTATCTGTTGACTTTCTTAAGAAATTTGAAGAAAGAGACACTAGTTTGCTTTCTCTCACCTCACTCCTTCTAACCTTACTTTTGATTAGTTTTACTATTCTGTACAGTGCTTGGGTTTATAACACTCATCTCCTGTTCTGAAACCATCAAACAGTTGTTTACTCTTGATCCTCTTTTAAATAATTTAGTGCTCAACACCAGAGCTTTTCATGGCCTGGCTTCTCTATTTCTGCACTCTTTACTTTGATTCATCTACTTGGTTGCCTTGAGTTTGCCATACAATATATATTTTCTTTAATTAGAGTATCATTGATTTTCAATGTTGTGTGTCAGGTTACATATCATGCAATAGTTTTAAATTTTTATTCCAAGAAAAGCTCATGGATTTTTATTTCTTTATGTTCTTTCATTTTATTATCTGTTTGCATTTATTTTAGGAGGTAACTTGATTGGGTTTAAACCTTTCAAGTCATGCATTCATTTCCTCAGAGTTTTATAGACACTGCTGCACTGTCTGTGGTTTTGAGAGTGGGGTGGGAAAATAAAATTTGAAATTTAGTCACTCAGTCACGTCTGACTCTTTGCGACCCCGTGCACTGTAGCCCTTCAGGCTCCTCTGTTCATGGAATTCACCAGGCAAGAACACTGGATTTGGTTGCCATTTCCTTCTCCAATACCTGTATTATCATTTTAAAGATTTTTAAGTTTTATTATAAGTAGAACATTAGATTCAAAGAGTAAATATAAAATATGTAAATTATAGATAATCAAAATGAAAAACTTTTAAATAATCAGTCAAGAACCAAAACAATCACCAATATGCATCTGCCTATGGATTCCTCCTCTGTTCCATTTCCTTCTCTTCCCCCTGAGGGAGCAACTTTCCTGTATGTTTATCCTGCCTTTGCAATATTCCAAATAGTTTTATCATATATGTGCATATCCATAAGTAATAAGGGCTTCCCAGGTGGCCCTAGTGGTAAAGAACCTGCCCGCCAATGCAGGAAATGTAAGAGACTGGAGTTTGATCCCTGAGTTGGGAGATCCCCTAGAGAAGGAAATGGCAACCCACTCCAGTATTCTTGCCTGGAGAATCCCATGGACAGAGGAGCCTGGCAGGCTTCAGGCCGCAGGGTCACAAAGACTTGGAAGCAACTTAGCATGCATGCATAAATAATGTATTATTTCACTATGCCTTTTAAAATTTCACTTAATATTTCTAAAGATTCATCTCTGTAACTTTGTGTTACTATAGAGCACTCTTTAATTGCATTATTGACAATTTACACACCATAAAGTTCACCCATTTAAAGTTTATAGTTCAATAACTGGCAGTATATATACAGACTTGTACAACCATCATCATTTTCTAATTTTAGAGTCATCACTTCCCCAAAAAACTTTATGCCCATTAGCAATCATTCCCAATCTCTTCCTTCCTTTTTTTTCCATACCGTCTCATCACCATTTATGTGTTATACCATCTGTATTACATATAAAGTTTCCATGTATTTTTGGGTTACTCTCTATTTCATTCTGTCACTCTCCTTGTGTCGACTTTTCTAACTCTCTGCCAAAATCACACTGTCTTAATTATTACAGCTTTATAGAAGATCTTCGTACCTGGTACAAATTGTTACACTCAAATTTTTTAGGAGATTCAGTTTTTCTTAGGTTTCTGTCTTTCCTTTTACATTTTAGAATTAGCTTGCCCATTGCATGAAAAATTCTTCTGAGATTTTAAGACTGTAGGCCAATTTGAGAGAATATCCATCTTTAAAATATTAAGTATTGCTATCCATAATGTGGTACATCTTTTCATTTATTTAGGTCCCTAATGACTTTCAAGTTTTATTATTTTCTCTAGGTAAACCTTGTATGCCTTTTGTTAGATTTATTCCCAGATACCTTATGTTTTTTTCTGGAATTATAAATTGTATCTTTTAATTATTACATTTTAAAATGTTGATGGCCACTATTTGGAAAGGCAGTGAATTTTTGCCTGTTGGTCTTAGAGCTGTACACAATAGGAAAGTAACGTTGCTGAACTCTTCTGTTATTGCTAATATGTTGTTTTTAGATTGTTTGTGGTTTTCTGTATATGTAATCATAGTAACTGCAACTAATGTTGGGTTTGTTCCTTTCTAGTCTTTGGCGTCTTTATTTGCTTTTCTTATTGTCTGGCTAGAGCCTCCAGCTTCAGTGATGATCAAAACATGATAGGAAGCAAATGTCCTTTTTCTGATTTTAAATGGGATGCTTCTAACTTACCATCATTAAGAATGATGTTTACTGAAGCTTTAGTAGATATCTTCATTCAAGTAAAGTAAATAAAATTCTCTTCCACTCAAAGTCTGCAAAGACTTTTTATGCTGAATCAAAGCTTAACTTTATCCAATTTTTGGAGGGGAGGGTTCTATTGAGATTATATATTGGTTTTTCTTTTTAATCTATTATGGTAGGTCACAATTCTAGATTTTCTAATGTTAAACTACTCTAGCATTTCTGGGATAAACCCAACTAAGTCATGATAAATAAACTAAAAAAAAAAGAAAATAGTGGATTTAATATTTTGTTTAGCTTGTTGAGTGAGATTGGTCTATAATTTCTATTCTCAGATTGTACTTATCTATTTTGGGTACCCAGATTATGCAGAATGATTTACAGAGCAGTTCTTATTTTTCTATTTGCTGAGTAAACCCATAAAAGATAGAAATTAGCTGTTGAATGTTTAGTGATTTCCTTAATCCTATAAAATTTCCTGGAGCTGGTCTTTCCTTGTAGGAATATTTTAAATTATTGATTCAATTGCTTTAATAGTTTTAGGACTATTCAGGTTTTGTAATTCTTAAGTCAGTCTTTAAGTTATGTTTTTCTAAGAATTGTTTTATCTAGGTTTTTAAATTATTGGCATAAAATCACTCAGGGTATTTTCTTTCTGCACTCTATATTTACATTCCCCTTTTAGTCATTTTGTATTCTCTTTTTTCTTAATTGGTCTTGCAAAAGGATTGTCTCTTTCATTAGTCTTTTCAAAAAGTTAAATTTTAACTTTATCGATGTTTCTATTGTACTTTTGTTTTCAATTTCATGGAATTCTCTTATTTTCATTGTTTCTTTTGTTCTCTTTGTTTATTTTTTGTTTCTTTCTAAATACTTAAGATGGATGCTTGGTTCACTTTCAGATTTTCCTATTGTAAGCATTATGGCTGACAGATATCACTCAAAAATAGTCTTGACATGTTAATTTTCATTATAATTTAGCATATAATTAAAAACTTCATTGTGATTTTTCAAAAATTTTATCAGAGTATAGTTGATTTACAAAGTTGTGCTAGTTTCTGCTGTACAGCAAAGTGAATCAGTTATTCATGTACATATGATATGTCCACTCTTTTTTAGATTCTTTTCCCATATAGGTCATTATAGAGTCCTGAGTAGAGTTTCCTGTGCTTCATAGCAGGTCTTTATTAGTTATCTATTTTATATAGTAGTATGTATACGTCAATCCCAGTCTTCCAAGTTATCCCTCCTCCATCTTTCTCTACTGACAATCATAAGATTGTTCTCTACATCTCTGACCCTAAATAAGTTCATTTGTCCCATTTTAAAAGATTCCACATATAAGCAATATCATGTATTTGTCTTTCTCTGTCTGACTTCACTCAGTATGACAATCTCTAGATCCATCCATGTTGGTGCACACGGCATTATTTCATTCTTTTTTAATGGCTGAATAATATTCCATTGTATATATGTACTACTGCTAAGTCGCTTCAGTCGTGTCTGACTCTGTGTGACCCCACAGACGGCAGCCCACCAGGCTCCCCCGTCCCTGGGATTCTCCAGGCAAGAACACTGGAGTGGGTTGCCATTTCCTTCTCCAATGCATGAAAGTGAAAAGTGAAAGTGAAGTCACTCAGTCGTGTCAGACCCTCAGCGACCCCATGGACTGCAGCCCACCAGGCTCCTCCGTCCATGGGAGTTTCCAGGCAAGAATACTGGAGTGGGGTGCCATCGCCTTCTCTGATATATGTACTACATCTTCTCTATTCATTCTTCTGTCAGTGGATATTTAGGTTGCTTCTATTTCCTGGCTGTTGTAAACAATGCTGCAATGCATGCTGGGTGCATGTATCTTTTTGAATTATACTTCTCTCTGGTGTGCTGTGGTTCATGGGGTCACAAAGAGTTGGACACGACTGAGTGACTGAACTGAACTGAACTGGATATATGCCCAAGAGTGAGATTGCTGGATCACATGGTAATTCTTTTTTTCTTTCTTAAGGAAATTTTTACTGTTCTCCATAGTTGTACCAATTTACATTCCCACCAACAGTGTAAGAGGGTTCCCTTTTCTTCACACCCTCTCCAGCATTTATTGTTTGTAGATTTTTTGACGATGGCCATTCTGACTAGTGTGAGGTGATACCTCATTGTAGTTGTAATTTGCATTTCTCTAATAATTAATGATGTTGAGCATCTTTTCATGTGCTTTTTGGCTATCTAAAAAATGTCTTTGTTTCACTCTAAGATTTGATAATACCTATTTCCTCTCAAAACTGAATATATATATGTGTGTGTGTGTGTATATGTATATAAATATAAATATATATATGATTCTATTGCTTCTGTTTCCTGTAATTATAGTGGAACAGTCTGCTGTCTATAAAATAATCATTTCTTTGTGGTATCTTTTACTTTGGCCACTTTAAAAAAGTTTGTCTTTGTTGCTCTACAGAGTCACTAAGAGGTGACATCTAGGCATTGATTTTCTTGTTGTTTCTCCTGCTTGAGAAACTATGCTTTCCAAAAAGGTAGATTAATAGCTTTCAGCATTTCTGGAAACTTCTTAGCTATTATGACTCCTTGATTAGCTTTATTCTCTCTTTTCATGAATATTACTTGACATATGTTTAACTCATTTTATCCTCAGTATTTTAAATTATTCTCTTATTTTCCAGTCCTTTTTCTTTCTGAATTACATTTTGATTAAATTATTAACTTCTTCCTTCAAGTTGACTAATTCTTTCAAATGTGACTAATCTGCTCTTTAAAACATTTTGTTTGTTCTTTCACCATTTACATATTTTTGTTTAAATACTCCGTTTAGTTATTTTTCAGAACTGCCTGATCATTCCTGATAGTTTTCTGCTGCTTGTTCATTCTTCTGATTCTATGCTTTATTTCTTTAAGTACTTCATAAGCAGCTATTCTGTATCTGACAGCTGTAACATAGATGGCTTACTTCCTCATGTGCTTGGTGGCCTTAGCTGTGAACCAATATTTGCCCACTTATAAATTGTGGGAATCTGATGGGTTATTCTGTAGGATGTATTCCTAAGGAAATCTGGTTTGTTTCTGCTGGGACTGGGAAGCAATCTGGGGCCATTTAAGCTCTCCTGGAGAGTCCTGGACTAATGCAGAGTCTCAGGTTCAGTGCCCTTTCTTTGCTGTTAACTCTAGATTTAGTGTCAAAACTGCAATATAAATATAAATAACTGGCATTTTCTCTCAGAATAACCCACTTTCTCTCCTTTGCTTTTTGTTCAGCGTATTTATCTGTTCACTGCTCCAAGCTCCACTTTTCACTCAGCTTTGTTCATTTGGAATGTGGGAGAGAGGAGGACTGGCCTTGGAGATTATTTTACCTACTTCTAGGGAGTACAGCAATGAACCAAAATGTTTTATTTAGGATCTAGTTGGTTTCCACCACACAGTAGCTTGTCTGCCATTGATGCTGGAAGTGGCAGTTTTATTCTGAATCTAAGTTCAATAATAAAACTCGTGTGCTGATCATTGTGTCTTGGTTTTCCCAGCATAAGGTTCCCTATTATGATTTAAAGGGTGGTATATCTATAATTATTTTTAAATTTTCAATTTACAAATAAGGGAATTGGGGTTCTAAAAGGGTAAGTGACTTACCCAATTCATGATAAAGGGGGACTAGAAACTATTTTATGTCCAATCCAGTAGACTTTTCAATAACTCCTATTACTCTTTAGACCTGATTTTAGAAGACATGTTTAATTAAATTCCACTTGTAAGTGTTTATATTATAACCTGGTCTATGATTTTATTTTTTTATGTCTGTGCATAACCAAGTCTAGATATACATGTCCATGTTTAATCTCATAAATATATAAATCAAGCCTAAATAGAAACTATTATAAATACAATTTCATCTCTATAGAGGCATGACTATAAGGGAAACACCTTGGAGACCCAAAAGGAAACTACAGAATCCCAATCTTGTCTCTCTGTAATAAGCATGGCCTTTAAGATCAAAATAATTGTACACACAGAACATTTGTTTTTACTTATACACAAAAGCAAACAATTGCTGGTGAAGATGAGAATGACTTGGATTAATCATGTTAATTCACATTATGCTATGTCTCAAGTAGTTTTTTGAAATAATCTTTCCACTAATTCATAGGGTGAAATTATAAATTATATGGATACACCAATGAAGAAAAAAATGTGGGATTCCTTGTGGACTCATCATCTGTCCTCAGGAAATCTGTCAACATAAACAGTTGCTAGCATAGCACAAAATTAATAATGAGTAAGAATCCCTCTCCCAGCCCAGGGAGAGCAAGGGTGAAAACTGGAGGCAATCAGTGAAGCAGACCTTTCAATTTAGGGCAGTCTGCTATCAGAGAACCTGGGAGGAAAGGATTAGAAATACACCCTCTGATCTGCCAGCATTCCAACAAAGTTATGAATAGCTGCCACAAGTGACCTTGGGATTTTTTAAATTCCATCCAGTTTCTATTTTACTAATTTTGTTTAGAAGTATTTTTAAAGTTAAAATAATAATGACTTAATATCCTAAACTTCATCTTAGATATTTTGAGGATTAAGTATGGAGAGAGAATATTTTTTAAAGTGCTTTTCAGGTGACTTGGCCATATTACTTATCCCTTTTCAAAAGTTTTCAGAGATTCCCCCCACCTCCCTGCCCCAGAGGTATTTAAGTGAATTATTTTTTCTGTCCTTGTTGATAATGTACCTACAAGTACCCACCCCCCACCCCGCTCCCGGCCTTTGGACTTTCCCATTCAAGTTTTAATTCTCCATCCCCCGCCTCCCTACCCAAAAAGAACTCAAACAAACCAACAACACCCTCAGGCATGAAGCTCTACTTGTCAAAACCAGGTATTGTTTTAGTCAATAGTCTGAACACAGTTAGGCCGAGGCATTTTCTTTGGGGGTGGGACTGTAGCCTTTTAAAATCTGTGCTGCTAAGGTTGTTCCCAGCACAGTGCACATCTGCTATTACTCTTGAAAAACACTAACAGATGAAGATGTTTATTCAATGGGTGAGAATTGAGGGGTGGAGCTTGGAGTGGCAGAGCCTGTATCAGCCCTTGAATGGTGGGAGACACTAAGAGAAGTCAATTTGGAGGGAAGGGGACACAGAAGAAGGTGGTTTCAACGAACCAAGTCTGTAATTGGCGTCTCCAGAGTCAACTTCTAGTTTTTTTTTTTCTTCCAGTTTGAGATTTAATTGACCTCCAGCACTGTATAAGGTGTAGAGCATAATGAATGGACTTACATGTACGTGATGAAATGATGACCACAATAAGTGTAGAGAACAGTCATCATCTCATACAGATACGTAATTTTGTATGGATATAAATAAATATACAAAATATAAAAACTATTTCCCTTGTGATGGTAACTCACAGGATTTACTCTGTTAACACCTCTGCTTCTAATGATTATTCATTAATAATCTGTAAATGATGATTAATTTAGTGAATTTTTCAGGGCTTTTGTTTCTTCTTTTCAACTTCTACCTTATATAATAGCATGGAACTTCATAGGAGATACGTTTTTTTCCTACACCAGGGGATCTTCCCCACTCAGGGCTCAAACCTGTGTCTGTCTCTTGGATTGGCAGGCGTGTTCTTTACCACTAGCGCCACCTGGGAAGTCCATTTATATTACACATACTTTCAAATACAGGCTTCCACGGTGGCTCAGTGGTAAAGAATGCCTACAATGCAGGAGACTCTGGGTCAGGAGGATCCCCTGGAGAAGGAAATGGCAACCCACTCCAGTACTTTTGCCTGGGAAATCCCATGGACAGAGGAGTCTCGTGGGCTGCTGTGCATGGGGTCACAAAACAGTGGGACAGGACTGAGCGACTAAATAACAACAATACCTTTCAAATCTGCTCTAAAGTTTAAGTGTGAAATTACTGATTTATTTTTACCTGAAATATCTAACCAAGCCCTCCCCTCTCCCAGGGGAGTGGTCCCTGTATGTGGGTGTGAATGAGTACTCCAACCAATTCACTGTGCCCAGAGGGTTTAAAAATGAGATCCCATCAACTTAAACATCCTGTGCATTATAAGTTGCCTAATAAGTTACAGTATTTTTAATAGCAATGATAGTTTCACTTGTTAAGGAAATCAGCCAGTTCTGTCTTAACAATGGGAGTAGTTGGTGTCTCATAACACAAGTTGGAGAAGGAAATGGCAACCCACTCCACTGTTCTTGCCTGGAGAATCCCAGGGACGGCGGAGCCTGGTGGGCTGTCCTCTATGGGGTCACATAGAGTTGGACACGACTGAAGCGACTTAGCAGCAGCAGCAGCAGCATAACACAATCATTTCTGATTGCCTGAGGAGATGTTCAATCTCTGGAGTCAGAAGTTAGGGCAGTGAGAGAAGCTGGTTACCCCTGGAGCCCAGTGGGAAGCAGGTGACAGTTGGCATTTTCTCAGGAGAGCCAGTTTACTCATTATTTCAGTGTTTGTGTGCATGAACACCTTCAAAGCGAAATTAATTTCCCTTTTGGATTACTTAGGATATTATTTTTAATGCTGAAGTTTTCCACATCATCCTGAGCACCTTTTTTTTCCCCCTCAGAATGATTAAGTAAAGAAAAAAGTCACATGATTGTTTCTAGCAGCACATAAAAAGTAGGATTTTGAGACTTTTTATTATTTCCTGTGATTTTGTGTAGATATTCTGTGATGCTTGTTCTCCAAGGAGGAAAAAAATTGAAACAAAAACATTTAGTGTTATGTATTAAAATGAAATTTGTTTTATTGGAATGAGGGGGTGAAGCTCTGCTTAAAATATCCAAAAATGAAATTCCACCCACTTCTGTCTATAGCCGAGGTCTCCGGCCTCCAGGTGGCAGACCCATAAGTCCTGTCAAATCAGCATTGGCGTTAGATCAGAAATAAAGTGCACAATAAGTGGAATGTACTTGAATCATTCCAAAACCATTCCCCACCCCCACTCCCGGTCCATGCAAAAAGTGTCTCCCAAGAAATCAGTTCATGGTGCCCAAAAGGTTGGGGACCGCTGGTCTAAAAAAATCCCAAACAACTAAAACCTAAATCTTGCTAATCAAGAATAAGCTCAGAATATCAAGGTCACTCTGGACCTGCCTGAAGTCCTATTTTACATCTGTCACCCCATCTCTGGTCTGTGAGGGAATGGAGGGACAAAAGGCCTTTCTTCGTCTATCCAGCTGCTCCTACTCCTGCCAGAGCATGTCTGGGCTGTGCCTAGGGGACAAGAGGCAAGTCAGAGGAGCATGAAATCAGCCCATTTCTACTTCCTCTTCTTACCACCGCCACCCCCCACCCATCCCATCAAGACCTCCAATTCCCAGTGGTTGGAGGAGCTTCATACCTGTCTAGGTCCCCTTGGCCAACTGCACATGGGCAGCCTCTCCAGAACACATTCCGAGCTTCCAGACATTTAGTGTCACTTCCTCAGCACTAAACTTTTAGATGATTTTCCAAGCTTTAGGCACGTTTGGGGAGAATTTTGCTGTCACTTCCTTAGGAAGGGCTTACTAGAAATGGGCTTTTAATATCCTTACAAGCAGCTGTGTTTAAGCTCAGTTTAATAAGTTATTATTAATACATAATCATTAAGTAATTTAATTATTCAGTAACTCTAGATAAGATGCACTATGACAGTAAAGGGTGGAAAATAATATTTCAACTTTTTTTAAATTTTATATTGGAGTATACACAATGGCACCCCACTCCAGTACTCTTGCCTGGAAAATCCCATGGACAGAGGAGCCTGGTAGGCTGCAGTCCATGGGGTCGCTAGGAGTCGGACACAACTGATCGACTTTGCTTTCACTTTTCACTTTCATGCATTGGAGAAGGAAATGGCACCCCACTCCAGTGTTCTTGCCTGGATAATCCCAGGGACAGGGGAGCCTGGTGGGCTTCTGTCTATGGGGTCGCACAGAGTCAGACACGATTGAAGCGACTTAGCAGTAGCAGCATACTTAACAATGTTGTGTTTCAGGTGTACAGCAAAGTGATTTAGTCATACATATACAAGTATCTATTCAAGTTATTTTCCCATTTATGAATTAGCCTAGAGCTAGGTCAGAGAAGGCAATGGCATCCCGCTCCAGTACTCTTGCCTGGAAAATCCCATGGATGGAGGAGCCTGGTAGGTTGCAGTCCATGGGGTCACTAAGAGTCAGACATGACTGAGCGTCTTCACTTTCACTTTTCACTTTCATGCATTGGAGAAGGAAATGGCACCCCACTCCAGTGTTCTTGCCTGGAGAATCCCAGGGACGGGGGAGCCTGGTGGGCTTCTGTCTATGGGCTTCTGTCGCACAGAGTTGGACATGACTGAAGCAACTTAGCAGCAGCAGCTTTATAAAAAGTATACTTAAAATGTAGTGTATGTTTTATTATATGGCTTTTAATTAAAGAGTGCTCCTTTATGTTTGTATTTATATGATACAATAAGGTTTTATTTTATAGGAGAAAATGATAACTGTTCTTTAGCTAGGTTCAAACATGCCATAAGAAGTCCTAACCAGAATCATACCACCCAGCATGGGCATCCACCAGGCAGAACTCAAACTTCATGGTATGTCAAATGATACAAGACATGGGAATAAAGCGAACAGTTTGAGGAGCATTTATTATTACATTTACTTAGGAGATATTTCCTGAGCATCTCTATTCATTCTGTTCCATCTCAAAGGCCAAGATTCCTTACCGCATCCCAGAAACCAAAGGGGATGAATAAATCTAGACAAAGCATTTCATCCGGGTCTAAAGAAATCCACCTCACATTTTATGAAATTTTCGTGTGGGGCCCTATATTTTTCTTCTTCAGTATAAATCATTCCCAACTCCACTGAGACTTAGAATAAAGGAGAGAAGGTAGAAAGAAAAAAAAAAAAAAAAAAATCAGAAGTTCTAAAGTAAAAGAATTGCTTGAACACAATCAGGCAAAAACCAGGGAGCCAAAAATTAATGTTTTCCCATAAAGGATGTAGGATGACTAGTTGCGCTATTAAATGGATACTGGAGGATGCAGAAAGGGCCATAAGAAGGATTTATTGTTGTTGGGAGAGTTTTCACCTAGCATTTCCTGACTTTTGTGCTTTCAACTTTATAGTCAGATATTCCACTCTGGCAGTTTAAAAAAAAAAAAAGCTTATGTGATAAAATTAATACTATGAAGAAAAGAGTTGTTCAGTCACTAAGTCATGTCCAACTCTTTGAAGCCCCATGAACTGCAGCATACTAGGCTTCCCTGTCCTTCTCTATCTCCCAGAGTTTGCTCGAACTCATGTCCATTGAGCTGATGATGCCATCCAACCATCTCATCCTCTGTTGTCCCCTTCTCCTCTTGTCCTCAAGTTTTACCAGCATCAGGGTCTTTTCCAGTGAGTTGGCTCTTTGCATCAGGTGGCCAAAGTATTAGAGTTTCAGCTTCACCATCAGATCTTTGAATGAATAGTCAGGGTTGATTTCCTTTAGGATTGACTTGTTTGATCTCCTTGCTGCTCAAGGACTCTCAAGAGTCTTCTCCAACACCACAGTTTGAAAGCATCAATTCTTCAGCACTCAGCCTTTTTAATGGTCCAACTCTCACATCTGCACATGACTACTGGAAAAACCATAGCTTTGACTATGTGGACCTTTGTCAGCAAAGTGATGTATCTACTTTTTAATACACAGTCTAGGTTTGTCATGGCAGTTATTCCAAGGAGCAAGTGTCTGTTTTAATTTCGTGGCTGCAGTCACCATCTACAGTTATTTTGGAGCCCAAGAAAATAAAATGTCACTGTTTCCACTTTCCCCCCCATTTATTTGCCATGAAGTGATGGGACCAGATGCCATGATCTTTGTTTTTGAAATATTGAGTTTTAAGCCAGCCTTTTCACTCTCCTTTTTAACTTTCATCAAGAGGCTCTTTAGTTCCTCTTCGCCTTCTGCCATAAGAAGAGTGTCATCTGCATATCTGAGGTTGTTGATATTTCTCCCAGCAATCTTGATTCAAGCCTGTGAGTCTTCCAGCCCAGCATTTCACATGATGTACTCTGCATATAAGTTAAATAAGCACAGTGACAATATACAGCCTTGATGTACTCCTTTCCTGATTTTGAACCAGTCTGTTTTTCCATGTCCAGGTCTAACTGTTGCTTCTTGTCCTGCTTACAGGTTTCTCAGAAGACAGGTAAGGTTGTCTGGTATTCCCATCTCTTTAAGAATTTTCCACAGTTTGTTGTGATCCACCTAGTCAAAGACTTAGCATAGTTAATAATGCAGAAATAGATGTGTTTTTGAATTCTCTTGTTTTTTTTTAATGATCCAGCTGATGTTGGCAATTTGATCTCTGGTTCCTTTGCCTTTTCTAAATCTCGCTTGTACATCTGGAAGTTCTCGGTTCATGTACTCTTGAAGCCTAGCTTGAAGGTTTTTGAGCATAGCCTTACTATCATGTGAAAGTGAAGTTGCTCAGTCATGTCTGACTCTCTGTGACCCCATGGACTGTAGCCTACCAGGTTCCTCCATACATGGGGTTTTCCAGGCAAGAATACTGGAGTGGGTTGTCATTTCCTTTTCCAACTAGCATGTGAAATGAGTGCAATTGTATGGTAGTTTGAGCATTCTTTGGCATTGCCTTTCTTTGGGATTGGAAGGCAAACTGACCTTTTCCAGTCCTGTGGGCACTGCTGAGTTTTCCAAATTTGCTGGCATGTTGAGTGCAGCAATTTCACAGCACCATCTTTTAGGATTTGAAATAGCTCAACTGGAATTCCATCACCTCCACTACCTTTGTTGATAGTGATGCTTTCTAAGGCCCACTTAACTTCACACTCTAGGACGTCTGGCAGGAGGAAATGGGAGAAGAGGTGAATTAGGTTGATTTGAAGGAAAGTGTTTCAGAAGAGAGGAATACATACATTCAATTATGTTTTTGAGATGACGGTTAAAAGGCAGTAAGAATTCTAAGCCCAGTAGTTGAGACCAGCAATGATTTCAAGTCAGATGCTGGGACAATTAATAACAGTAATCTCTAGGCCAGAGAATTTCTTGAAGGAATCTAGTATAGTGTCAAAGAAGATAAATCCAGTGCTCAGCTATGAACATATTATAAGATTATCCTATGATTCATGTGATGGAATTAATAGCAGTTCCCTAAGCCAAAATTTAGTCTAGAATTTGTGCCTTTCTAGCAAATAGAGTGGTTAGTAGTAGTTATAGTGATTCTAAACTAGTGTGGTCAGGATAAAAAGTGACTGCTGTAATCTGTGAGCCATTTGCTTTATAGCCAGATGGAGTCACAAACATAAAATAAAGCTGTGGATTATTTCTTGTATCTTCTTCACTTTAATATCTCACATATATTTTAACAACTTGAAAAACGTGTCAGAAATATAGGGTTTAGAAAGAATTGCACAGAATCTCTCTCCCAACCCCGTCTACAGCTTTAGTAACCCTAAGAAGACATCCTGACTAAATAGTGAACTTATTTTCAGAGAAGAAATTTGAAAGATAGAAGCAATAGCTACTTTCCCAAGTCATCCTATTTCCACCTCTACCTGCCCCATTATAAAAAGCTTCTATCCTCTGAACACTTTATTATCCAAAGTCAATAGACAACTGAATTATGAACCCAGGAGCATTAGCGAGTTCTTCATACAAACCACCTACTTCAGACACCCAGGTAACAGTAAGCACTCATTTCCTTTAGGTCATCAGTCAGCACAATACTGCCAAGGTGCATTTTAAATTGATAATGTTTTAGAGAATAACAAAACAACAAATAAATGATTGTTTTTTTTTTTATGTTTTCCTATGTGTTAAACATTAAGTAAAGGGTTTATTTTTATTTTATTTGAAGGATAATAAGGATATTTATTTTATTTGAAGGATAATTTTATTTGAAGGCTTTACACTGTTACGTTGGTTTCTGCCATACAATACCCTGGATGAATCATAACTATATATATATATGTGTGTGTGTGTGTATATATATATATATATCCCCTCCCTCTTGGGCTCCTCCCATCCTGCCCCTCTAGGTTGTCACACAGCACCAGGCTGGGTTCCTTGTGTTATATAGCAGCCTCCTACTAGCTAGCTGTTTTGCACATGGTAGTAAATATATGTCAATGCTCAATTTGCCCCTCTCCTCTTGCTGTATCTACAAGTCCATTCTCTACATCTGTTTCCATTCATTCCCTGAAAACAGATTCATCAGTCCACTTTTCTAGATTCCATATATATGCTTTAATATACGATATTTGTTTTTCTCTTTCAACTTACTTCACTCTGTATAACAGGCTCTAGGCTCATCCACCTCACTAGAACTGACTCAGATCAGATCAGATCAGTCACTCAGTCGTATCCGACTCTTTGCGACCCCGTGAATTGCAGCACGCCTCCCTGTCTATCACCAACTCCCAGAGTTCACTGAGACTCACATCCATCGAGTCAGTGATGCCATCCAGCCATCTCATCCTCTGTCATCCCCTTCTCCTCTTGCCCCCAATCCCTCCCAGCATCAGAGTCTTTTCCAATGAGTCACCTCTTCGCATGAGGTGGCCAAAGTACTGGAGTTTCAGCTTTGGCATCATTCCTTCCAAAGAAATCCCAGGGCTGATCTCCTTCAGAATGGACTGGTTGGATCTCCTTGTAGTCCAAGGGACTCTCAAGAGTCTTCTCCAACACCACAGTTCAAAAGCATCAACTCTTTGGCGCTCAGCCTTCTTCACAGTCCAACTCTCACATCCATACATGACCTGACTCAAGTGTGTTCCTTTTTATGGCTAAAATTCCATTGTTTATACATATCACAACTTCTTTATCCATTCATCTGTTGATGGACATCTAGGTTGCTTTCATGTTCGACTACTGTAAATATAAGCAAAGGGGTTTTAAAGAAATAAGACAACAAATGCAAACTCTGTGAACGGGGACTGTGCCTTATGCTATCTTTCAGGGAATAGATATGCATGAATGAGTTCATTTACTCTCCACCATCTTATGAGGAAAGAAGGGCAGGTACCTTCCTCCTAATCGTTAAAGGAGGATGCTGATAAACAGATGTTAAGTGACTTGCTGAGAGTGGTGGACAGCATCAGCTCGAGGGAGGTGTACAGGGAGACAGGGTCCATTGTGGCCCTTCTCCTGCGTGAACATTAGGCAGCTTGTCTTTATGCTCAGCAGGAACCATGACTAAGTTCAGAACAAGTAGACTCAATCCTGGCCGACTCTCCTGAGCCAACCACTGAGTGATGAGGAATCTCTTAGGTCACTTTGATCTGAATCAGTCCATTCTCATACTACCATCTATTTTTTCTATCAGAAAAAATTGCTTTACTCAATATTATTTACACACACTATTGCCAGTAGTTGCCACATGTTTGCCATTCACTACTGGCTAGGCTCTCTGCTAAGCAGTTGACATATAATAGCTCCTTTAATTCTTATCTCAACACTATCTCAAACATCATGCCCATTTCAAAGATAAGAAAACGGAGGTTCAATGAGGTCATGTAACTTGTCCAACATCAAGGAATTAAAGCTAGAGCTACTAAATTTCATGGTTCGTAAACGTGTCTTCCTCACTATATTTACTAGCTATTCTATGATGTGAGTAATCAGCTGATGATGCAGACACGTTTTTAATACTGTGAGTGTATTTCTAGACACTTTTATTTCTTAAAGAAAACAGATGCCTCTCTGAATAATGGAGACTGAAGAAAAGGGAGGAAATTCACTTGTTGGGAGGCATGTTCCATCGAAACTAATGTGATAAAAAAAGGGAGAAAGATAAAAATGTATCACATTCATGAATAGAGAGACATGAAACTGAATTAACTGGGACTACTGACTGCACCAATAAAGGGATGAATGTAATGAAAACAGCCAGCAGGACTCCTAAAATTCACTCACCCTTCACATTCTAGAGATCCTATGTTATCTCATTTTCTGACTCTCTTGACCCCATGGACTGTAGCCCGCCAGGCTCCTCTGTCTATGGGATTCTCCATAGACAAGAATACTGGAGTGGGTTGCCATTTCCTTCTCCTATCTCATTTTAGGTAATAATATTTCTCACCTTTTCAGAAAAAAACTGCTTGCTCCACCTAGTTCCTTAGGCTACAGCAATGTTTCTCAACCTTTTTTTTTTTTTTTTTCATTATTGCTCCCTCAACAAGAAGAAAATAATTTAAATACTCCTTTATAGAGAAATTAAATACTGGGATAAGATCTGTTGGGTAGGGCTGAGTTTTAATATCTAAGACATTTTTGCACTGTTGAAAATGTTTGGGTTATAAAGCTACTTGAACCTTTCTCCATCATAAATACGTGCTATGACTTCTAAACTGCAAGGGATTATGTCTAAATAACAAGCACTCAGGAAATGCATGTGGATGGTTGGCAAAGCATTTCATGGGTGTCTCATTAACTCAGTGTACAGCAAGTTAGTCCACTTGATCTATAGCTCCTGTTAACTATAAGGCCATTTGTTCAATGGCACAGGCTGTTCAGATGGTGGCCAAGAGGAATATAAATTCAGGTGTCTGGATTGAAATCTCAGCTCCACCACTTCTCAGCAACGAGACTTCATATTTTTTTTAATTAATTAATTTATTTATTTGGCTGTGGTGGGCCTTAGTTGCGGCATGTAGGATCTAATTCCCTGATCAAGGAAAAAACTCAGGCCTCCTACATTAGAAGGGCAGAGTCTTAGCCACGGGACCACTAGGGAGGTCCCAGCAATGAGATTCTGGCCAATCATCTAACCCAGTGGTCCTCAATTAGGGACAATGCCTGGAGACATTTTTGATCATCACAACTGGGGGCGGGGTGCAGGGTGGAAGACCACTGTTATCTGATGGGTAGAGGCAAGGGATGGGGCTTAGAATCTCATCAAGTACATACCAGCCCCTCACAACGGAGAACTATCCCGTCCAAAATGTCAACGGTCAGGTTTTTTTCCAGCAGAGGAAACTCTGCCTTAACCTCTCTGGTGCTCATTTTTGTCATTGTGCCAGATGGTGTTCTTTCCTTAACAGACATTGCCAATCCATCTCCTTGTTGCCTCCTGGAGGAGGCCTGCATGCTCTGTTGTGTCTGAGTCTTTGTGACCCCCAGGTACTATATAGCCCTCGGGGCTCCTCTGTTCATGGGACTGCCCAGGCAAGAATACTGGGCTGGGTTGCCATTTCCTCCTCCAGGGGATCTTTCTGACTCAGGGATCGAACCCACATGTTCTGCATTGGCAGGCCAGTTCTTTACCACTGAGCCATCTGGGAAGCCCAGCAGAAGAGGCTGGAAACCCTAATCACTTATTTAGCCAGGCTTCCTGGCCTTGCATCTAAGGACAGCCTGGGGGCACAGTTCTGCTTAGTCAGGTACAGTGGAAATGTATTAGAGATATAAGAAAAACTTCTGTTTTTTTCCTGATACAAGAAAAAGATTAGACAGGTGTCATCCCCTTCTTATCCACTTCCTACCTCAAACACAGAAGCAATATGTAGAGTTGTAGCCATTTTCTTGCTATCATCAGGAAAAGGCAAGAGACTCAAAGAGGGGATGGCCTCGCTATCATTGAGGCCGTGAACCAATGCTGTATCTCCTCCTGTACTTCTTGTTTTGTCAGAATATATCACTCACATTTGTTTAAACATTCCTGTTATATTCAGATTTAAAATGAGGCTAATAATAGGATTTTTTCCACTAATTTTTATTGAGGGGCTTTCCTTATGGCTCAGACAGTAAAGAATTTGCCTGCAATGCAGAAGACCCGGGTATGATCCCTGGGTTGGGAAGATCCCCTGGAGAAGGGAATGGCACCCCACTCCAGTATTCTTGCCTGGAGAATCCCATGGAAAGAGGAGCCTGGTGGGCTACAGTCCATGGGGTCACAAAGAGTCGGACATGACTGAGCAACAAACTTTAATAACAAGGTTTTGCCCACTAACTTTTATTGAGGTAAAATATATAATAAAATATGTTGTTTTAACCATCTTAAGTGTACGATGGAGTGGCATCAGTTACATTCACCATGTTGTGCAACTGTCACCACATCTAGTTACAGTTTTGATCAACACCCCAGACAAAAACTCTGCTCACTAAGCAAGAACTGCCAGCCACCTTCTCCCCAGCCTCAAATCACTGCTAACCTCAAAGCCACTTACTGTTTTTATGAATGAATCTATTCTAGACAGTTCATATAAGTGTAATAGTGCAATATTGTTCCACAAGGCTCATTTCACCTCAGATAAGGTTTACAACGTTCATTCATGTTGTAGCAGATATCAGCACTTCGTTCCTTTTCATGGCTGAATGATATTCTAATGTTTTCATCATTTTGTTCATCCATCCACCTGTTGATAGGAGCCTAAGTTGTTTCCATCTTTTGGCAATGATAAGGTTTTAAAAGATTCAATAAAGTAATATACCTAAAGCACTTAGAACAGTGCTTTATACCTAAGAAGAACTTAGCAAATGTAAGCTAAAATTATATCTGCTATTACCATACACCATCAGGTTACATCCACCCTGTCAACTGTCTTTTTCCCAAGGAGGAATGGACAAGTATGTATGTGCACTGGCATAAAACAATGATCAGAACCTACTGTACAATTCAAAGCAAATGATACTCTCATGGATCTGTGACCATGTGCAGGTGTGATGGACAACAACCCACTTTCATTGATCCATTCATCCTTCCATTGTTGCTGTTATTCAGTCGATCAGTCATGTCCAACTCTTTGCAACCCAATAGACTGCAGCACACCAGGCTTCACTGTCCACCATCTCCTGGAGCTTGCTCAAACTCATGTGCATTGAGTCAGTGATGCCATTCAACCATCTCATCCTCTGTTGTCCCCTTTTCCTCCTGTCTTCAATCTTTCCCAGCATCAGGGTCTTTTCTAATGAGTCATCTCTTTGCATCAGGTGGCCAAAGTATTGGAGTTTCAGCATCAATCCTTCCAATGAATATTCAGGATTGATTTCCTTTAGGATTGACTGGTTTGATCTCCTTGCAGTCCAAGGGACTCTCAAGAGTCTTCTCCAACACCACAATTCAAAAGCATCGGTTCTTTGGTGTTCAACTTTACTTACAGTCCAACTCTCACATCCATCCAGTGGTAACTGGAAAAAACACAGCTTTGACTATACAGACCTTTGTTGGCAAAGTAATGTCTCTGCTTTTTAATATGCTGGCTAGGTTTGTCATAGCTTTTCTTCCAAGGAGCAAGCCTCTTTTAATTTCATGGCTGCAGTCATACATCCGTCCATTCAGAATTACTGAGCATCTGTTACAGGAGAAATTCTATGCTTCAAACCTAAGCTGAAGTGACGCATAATTGATTTATTTAAAAATACAAAGGAGAAAAAGAGGTGCTTAATGAACATTTCTGGTAATGATAGAATAGTTCTACGCTCAATCATGAGCTTCAAAAACGTCTCTAGGACTGGAATGTGTTATTTCTCCGGAGTTATCAATGAAATAGACACCTGCCTTATGAAGTCCTCATCCTGCTAAATACATTTTTTAATGGATTTTATAAATATTGTTGACTTGCATCCTTTGCACCTAATGCCTCATTTGAGAAGGTACAAAACAAAAACTCCATATAGTTACTGTCATGGGTGGTACCAGGGAGAGTGCTATTTCTTAAGTGAGAAAAACAAATTTCTGTCTCCAAGTAACATGGATAGGTAGGGAGTAGAGATGTGTGCAGAGCAGGCCAATGTTTTAGCTGGTGGGAGATATAGTTTGGGAAGAGGATCTGGGGTTGGGAGGGGGCTTATACTGAGGAGCACATGAAAACGAGGAGGAGGAAAAAGTGCGGAGGAAGAAATAACAATAAATCTGATGATGGTGATAGCAGATCTTACTTGGGCACAGCAGACCTTTTGGGTGAGTGTGGATGGTTGACACTTAAGATGAACTACTGGAATGCTGGGAGTGAGGCATTCAAGGAGCTCCTACTGTGTGTAATGTGTCCTATAAAGTGATTATCAGCCCTGGTGTAATTTACAATGTATTTAAGAGAGTCAAGATTAACCCCCACAATATCATCAGAAAGCAAGTGGAAGAAATAGAAAATCAGAATGCCATTGAGGTTCTGAGATGTATGTGAACTCCATGCATAGAGAACTTTCAGGAGGGGGCTAGAAACTGAGCTGCACTGAGTAGTTGTGTTTTTTTTCTCATTTTAATTTTTTATTTTATATTGGCATATAGCTGATGAACAGAGTTGTGATAGTTTCAGGTCAACAGCAAAGGGAATCGGCCATACATATACATGGATGCATTCTCCCCTCCCATTCAGGCTGCCACATAATACTGAGCAGAGTTCCCTGGGCTGTACAATAGGTCCTTATTAGTTATCCATTTTAAAGATAGCAGGACATCCCAAACTCCCTATCTCTTCCTCTCATCTTTCCCAACTGAACCATGAGTTTGTTCTCTATGTGTGTGAGTCTGTTTCTGCTTTGTAAGTAAGTTCATTAGTATCGTTTCTTTTTAGATTCCGAGTATCAGGGATGTCATGATACTGCTCCTCTGTCTAGCCTTCACTCACTATGATGCTCTCTAGGCCCACCCATGTTGCTGCAAACGGCATTATCAGTGGGTGGCATGCTTACAGGCAGAGGAGAAGATGGAAAGGGAACAGCGTCGATAGAGGACCGACAGGGCACTGGAAAGGAGGTGGGGCTGAACAGGCAGTGAAGAGGGAGGTCGGCCTGGTTGGACCGCACAGGAAATGAGGCTCAGCGGGAGAGTGGGGCCCAGGAGGACAGCGGCAGTAAGAAACTGGTTACTGTTAGGTCCCTCACGAGATCCAGGGGCCTCCCCGGTGGCTCAGACAGTAAAGAATCTGCCTGCAATGCCAAAGACACAGGAGACGTGGGTTTGATCCCTGAGTTGGGAAGATCCCCTGGAGGAGGGCATGGCAACCCACTCCGGTACTCTTGCCTGGAGAACCCCCATGGACAGAGGAGCCTGGTGGGCTACAATCTGTAGAGTCGCAAAGAGTCAAAACTGAGCGACTAAACACAGCACGAGAGAACACAGCTTCCTCTCTGCGTGCGGGACACTCATTCCGTTCCACTACCCCCTCCCCTGCCTACTTCTCTCATATCTTGTTGTGTTTCATCTTACACACTCTAGGCAAAGGGAAAAATATTAAAAAAAAAAAAATAGCTCCCACCAAATTTTCCTGGGTTCCTCTAAATAACTCCCACACACCCTCCCAGTCCCGTCTTTCCAGGAGTTTCATTTAAATTGGCTTACCTACCTGGCATTTGCTGATGACCTAAGCTGTCACTGGCTCTTGAGGAGATACTGCGATTGCTGTCAGCTATGCCACATTCTGGAATGAAAGCGGTAGCCTTCCAGCCTCTTCTGTCTTTTGTTCTGTCAAGTGCTGGGTACACTTCTTGCACTTGGTACCTAACAAGTGTGACAAAGCAGGCCTGGGCTGAGGGATCTGGCATCAGATCCACAACAAAGGCAGCGAGCCCAGCGGTCTCCGACCTGTAGGGTGGAGAGATTGCCCTGGGAAATGAGGCTCTTATCACAATCTACGTGAAAACAGAAATTGTGCCTCCAGTGTATCTCCATGAACACTCGAAAACCCAAATGGAAATAACCTACACCCAGGAGACTAGTGCTTTGCTTAATCAGGGTTTTATTCCTACAGTCACTCTCCAATAGGTGTACATTGCTAAGCATAGAAACTTAAAGTCACATAAAATGACTATGGTGGTAAACCTCAGATGAGCAGAGAGAGTTTCGGGAGATAGTCTTTCAATTAGAGGGAAAAAAGAAACTGTTGACCCTTGATACTCATTTAACACAATGTTTTAGTCAAGAATAGGAAGGTAATAAAGATTAAGGACTTTGTTTCAGATTGAATTTGGGAGACTATTTTTGCCCAAAAGCTTGTCTACTGGAAGATTTTATTACTTCTTGATGTTAAAGTATTTGCAAGTTGTTATTTAGACAATAGAAACATAGAATTGTGTTAACCAACATAACAGGGATTTTTGCCTTTTGCTTTTTATAAACTAAATGTAAGTTTTAAGAGATTGGCTACTGTTATTTTCTCCATCTGTTGAAAATGATGTATGTCTTTATCTTTGCATCTAGGGAGAAGGGAGTATCCATAAAAATGAGGAACTTTAGAGATTGTAATAATTAATGTGGTGACCAAACTGGTTAGAAATGTAATTGATTAATAATGTATAGTCATTATAATGCATTATAGAAATTAAGGTGAATTTATGCAGTAAACTGGCTACCAAGTGAATGGACCAGTTAAAGAATATTTTAGAATCTGCTTTGATTACATGAAAAATCAACATGATGGTCTTTCCTCAGATAATTATTTGTTTCTCCTCAAAAGTAAAATGAGCTTGTCCTTCCAGAATGTGGAAGGGTTAATATTTCCAAAGTCTAAATATTCCAAAGTCAGTGAGGTTAGGTTACATAAAAACAAAATGCCACAACCCATTAAAAAAGCAGGCATTCAATTTTTATGGTGTATGTTTAAATCTACACAGATCTATGATTTAAGAAGAGCCATGTAATTTAATTAGCAGTAATCAATGTTGATTTAATAGAAGACAGAAGAAAGTTCCAGCTCTGTGTACATTAAGGAAAACTGAAATATAAAACCCAAGTTATGACAGATGGATTTACAGTCACTTAAACTCCCCAGATTTAATCTAAAGACTTAACACTGTCTGAAAAAGGTGATAATAAACACAAAAAATTCTTTTGGTATTTATTACATTTTGTATCCAATACTAAGAAGTATTAGTACTCCTGATACAGCTAACCAAACCAAAGGTAGATTTCTACTTTCAAAAAATTTAAGAGCTAAATTATGTAGGATACAAGATAAATTTAGGGCCATTAACAAATTTAGCATGTTCTAGTACAAACATCTAGAAGGATGCTTAAAGGCTTCCAAAAAGACACTCAAAGGCAAATTCTACCGTAGATGAAAAATATCATACATTTCCTTGGATTAATGGTGATTCCATCATGTGTCCATTCAGCCAACTTGTTCTGAGCACACACACTATGGCAGCAGCATGGTAACCATGGTAGCACATGTATGTTAGGGTCCACTCACAGAGCTGTGCAGTGGACAAGTGAGGAAACAATTACAATACTGTGGGTCAAGGGCCTTGAAAGAAGCGCACACAGGAGCGTATACTGTGTATACGACCCACGGCAGGACCGTGTCAGGAAATCCAGTCCCACTTAGGAAGAATAAGGAAAGGCTCCCAGAGGAGGTGCTACTTGAGTGAAACCTTGTAACAACATTTAAAACAGGTTGGGTCACTTGAGATCATGGAATGAATACTTTCTGCAGGGTGCATACTTTAAAAAATGTCTTCTGGTCCTCCATTTCAGTGTGCTTTTCAAGGACAGGTTCTTTTTTTAACCCATTTTGTGAGCCCTCTTGTGCTTCTTTCTGGTGTTTTCTGAAGCTGACCACTAGTGACTAATGAAAAAGGTACGAATGCATTGTTGCTGCATGAGTGTAATGTGATGTGGTCTGGCACTTAACAGATACTCTTGTGAATGTTCACAAAAAGCCTCCTCTGTGACAAAGTGCTTTCAGTGAGTCTCACCAGTGGTTTTACATCTGCAGAGCATTGAGGGTTGGGCTGACTTTTGAGAGGATTGAAACTGCTTTATCTTGTGATCCTAAATTTCATATCCTCTATATTCCATAAAGCATCCCCTAAGAGATGTTTTTGACTGGAAAACAAACAACAAAACAAGAAGAAGAAGGAAGGTCAGGGTGGTACAAGCGAAAAAGAAGGAAATGCAAGGATGGTGAGAGAAGGTAGGGCATGCTTGGGGACAGGGCATCACTTACCAGGGCAAGAACGCAGAGGCCCTGAGTGAGAATAGCATTAGGTGAGGCTGGAAAGGCAGGGTTGGTTTCAGGAACCTGGAATTAATCAACAGTGATAAATTGCCACTAGGGAATTGAGGTAAGGCCTTTGGCAGGTTGGAGGTGGCTCTTGTATGAATCAGCTCTCTGGAAGTTCTAAACAGGGATAGGCAATCAGATTAATCAGAGGGTCAGTGAAAGACTAGAAAGAAGTGGAGGCACAAACTACTCTCTCAAGAAGCTGGACACTAAAGAGAAGGAAAAGGAGTTTATAGCTGGAGGTGGAGGGGAGAGATCTGAACATGTTTATAGGAAGAGGGAAGAGCTGGCTGAGTAGGAAATGTGAGACAGACACTGAAGAGTCCCAAAAGAACGTGTACTACTGTTTCTAGAAAACTGTTTTCCCCTAAAAGCTGGTCGTTTAAAATATCCAAGTGTGCTCAATGGAAAACATATGAAAAAGGAAACCATTCTGAAGAACAGGTCAGACAGGATTAATAAACTCTGTGTCATGAACACACACAAACATAACCAAAAGCACACAAGGGAGAGTAGGCTGCCAGACAAAACCTCCAGTGCGAATCCACAGCACCAAAATACACTGTGTTGTCTAGAATCAGGCCTCACTCATCAAGAGGACATACACAGTTATTATGGGCAGAGGAAAACACAACCAGGAAAACACGGAGAGTACCCGAAACAGACAAAAGGCACAATTTGTAGACGCTTGGTAAACTAAGCATTACTTTCAGCTGTGTAAACACAGCATGATAATTTGGGGAACTTACTGGGGCCTGAAAAATGACAAAAGTTTTGAAATTCTATTCCTTTGCTTTTGGGAAGTCTCCCGTACAGATAATGTGGTGATTTATTATACTGGTTGACTCAACCATTCAACAAATGCTGATCGAGGATGTGTTTATGTGCTAAGCATAGACTGAAGGAACATCAACAAGAGCGCATAGGTTCTTAAGGAAAATGGGGGTGGTGGCTGTGCTTGGAAAAAGCATATTCAACTGACCTGCTATTTTTGGAATAGAAAATACACAATAAAACCTGTTAAAAATTTTCGTGGCTGGTGAAATACTTAGAAGACAGTATGGAAAACACTGTAGGGCACATTGGTCTTAAAAGATGGAGAACCCCTGGCCTTAGGATACAAGCATTTCTCTTTAGAAAAGACTCAGTAAGATGAAATCTGAAGATTCATTCCTCCTCCATTAAATTCAGTGTCTAAATACAAGCTCCGAAGCAGGCAAACCAAGGGGAAAGTGTATGTTTAATTATGGAAATACAGTTATAAATGCTCTTGACTATTAGCTCTTCATAGTTCTTACCAGTTTAGTTCCCTTCTCTTAATTATCCATTTCTACCACTGCCCAAATCTTTAGGGTTCAGTTCAGTTTAGTTGCTCAGTCGTGTCTGACTCTTTGCGACCCCATGAATTGCAGCACGCCAGGCCTCCCTGTCCATCACTAACTCCCAGAGTTCACTCAAACTCACGTCCATCGAGTTGGTGATGCCATCCAGCCATCTCATCCTCTGTCGTCCCCTTCACCTCCTGCCCCCAATCCCTCCCACCATCAGAGTCTTTTCCAGTGATTCAACTCTTTGCACGAGGTGGCCAAAGTACTGGAGTTTCAGCTTCAGCATCATTCCTTCCAATTAACACCCAGGACTGATCTCCTTTAGAATGGACTGGTTGAATCTCCTTGCAGTCCAAGGGACTCTCAAGAGTCTTCTCCAACACCACAGTTCAAAAGCATCAATTCTTCTGTGCTCAGCTTTCTTCACAGTCCAACTCTCACATCCATACATGACCACTGGAAAAACCATAGCCTTGACTAGACAGACCTTTGTTGGCAAAGTAAGGTCTCTGCTTTTGAATATGCTATCTAGGTTGGTCATAACTTTCCTTCCAAGGAGTAAGCATCTTTTAATTTCATGGCTGCAGTCACCATCTGTAGTGATTTTGGAACCCAGAAAAATAAAGTCTGACACTGTTTCTACTGTTTCCCCATCTATTTCCCATGAAGTGACGGGACCAGATGCCATGATCTTAGTTTTCTGAATGTTGAGCTTTAAGCCAACTTTTTCACTCTCCTCTTTCACTTTCATCAAGAAAGTTTGTCTTCACTTTCTGCCATAAGGATGGTGTCATCTGCATATCTGAGGTTATTGATATTTCTCCCAGCAATCTTGATTCCAGCTTGTGCTTCTTCCAGCCCAGCGTTTCTCATGATGTACTCTGCATATAAGTTCAATAAGCAGGGTGACAATATACAGCCTTGACGTATTCCTTTTCCTATTTGGAACCAGTCTGTTGTTCCATGTCCAGTTCTAACTGTTGCTTCCTGACCTGCGTACAGGTTTCTCAAGAGACAGGTCAGGTGGTTTGGTATGCCTGTTTCGTTCAGAATTTTCCACAGTTTATTGTGATCCACACAAAGGCTTTGGTATAGTCCATAAAGCAGAAATAGATGTTTTTCTGGAACTCTCTTGCTTTTTCGATGAGCCAGTGGATGTTGGCAATTTGATCTCTGGTTCCTCTGCCTTTTCTAAAACCAGCTTGAACATCTGGAAATTCACAGTTCATGTATTGCTGAAGCCTGGCTTGGAGAATTTTGAGCATTACTTTACTAGTGTGTGAGATGCGTGCAATCTTTAGGGTTAGGACCTCAAATACCTAAGACAGAAACTTCTAGATTTGCCTCAGAAACAGGAGCAAGGGGAAGAGGAGAGCTTAGTTTTACAGCTTTAAGTGCGTTAAGTGATGGGTACAGTTCATGCTGTGTGAAATTAAACCTAGATACAGTCTATCCCAGATTCAAAAACACATTGATGAGTACAAATTCTCATGAAGATCCAGAACAAGGATGGCAGGGGATATAGGAAGAAAATAAATATTTAGGTTCTGTGTTTGCCTGTTGGTGTTTCTGCATCCATTTCTGTTTTTTTTTTTTTGCTCCAGAGAAGACCTATTCAAAAGACTAAGCCAGCAATGCCACACACAGCCTGTGCGTGTATGGCCTAACCTGTAGGTGTAAGAACTCGGCTTTGTTTTGCCCTTGTTCTTGCACAAAAGCTTCTTCTTTGTTAGTTTCCCAACTCTTCCTTGCCATAATGCAGAAATACATTAATTTTGAAACAAACAAAAAAAAATCATGTGCCTTTGGAAAGCAAAATGCACACACACACTTACAAACATACATGTGCATAGTGAAGCTGACGTTACTCCGCTACTTCTTCCGTGTGTCTGAGAGTTATAGCCAACACCTGTGGCCACACAAGGGCAGGCTTGGCAGCTGCAGAACCCAGATGTCAGACACTGGATCGTAGGTCCCTGGCAGCAGTCCTAAGTGGGAGGCCGTCTCCTTAACTGACCTCTGAAATGGTCTATTGTCTGTCTCTCTCTCTGGCCTGGGTGGTAACTAACAAGCTGTCTGTGGGCCTGGGTCAGAGTTAACGTGCTGATGGGTTGTTCTGGATGCAATTATCCTTGGCCTTACCTTTGATTATAAGGAATTTATTTCCTTTGTGGGGGTGAAAATTGGGACTGAGCAAATTCTTGACAAGGAACTATATTCAGCTTTCTTCCAAGGACAAATAAGACGCTCTTTTGCTTTGATTGATATTTTTCCTCGCAGAAATTGGATGAGATTAACCTTGTTTTAGCACACAGTGTTTTGATTAAGCAGAAGTAAAAATAAGAGTTTCTTGGGCACCTCCTCCCTCTGATAAAAGACTGAGTTTCCTTATACTGTTTCTTAAAATTACTTCCCAAAGGTTGAAAATGAACCATTTCTTTAGAAACTTAAGGAGCTATAACTTGTCTTTGCTGTGACTAAAACAAACAGACAAAAAATGGTATCTACTATAGAGAAGAGATCATGAATTCTCTTGGTTCTATAAAGAGGAAAATGGTTACACTATAACCTTGCCTCCACATCACTTGCGGAAGAAGGTCATTATGTGTAAGATGCAATCGTCATGGGAATGAGGTGGGGAAAAGCCAAGTATCTTAGAGGGCTCCACTTACAAGGCAACACTTACAGCCTTCAGGGAATGTCGAGGGTGAACACAGAGTCATGGCAAGTGCAGGAGAAACACATCTGATATTTATAGGAAGATGAAGTCTGGGGAAATTATAGAACATATTATCATACCCAATGTCAAATAGTATTCATCAGCACCATGAAAAATGTTCCAACTTATCTTTATTAACTTTTATAAAAATGTAAACATGTCTCTTGGTCACCATTGATTTGTATTTGGGGGGGAAAGGGATTGAATACTCTTGAGTTCCAACATAAAAAACAAAGTGATGGAGAAATAAATAGGAGAGAAGAGACATTTATCTCATAAGCAAGAACTCCAAATAACTTATGTGGTTACTCACCCCACAAGGAGGTGAAGCTTACTTCCCTGTCCCGTGAGTGTGGGCTGTGCTTTGTGATTTAACTCCAAAGAGTAGAGTGTGAAAAGAATAGGGAGAGAGTTACTTTGCAGTGGAGAAAACTGGCGCACACACCTGGGCCAGATGATAATGGTTAACATCAGGCTGTCATGTGGAGCGTATGCATCCTTGATATGACATGACCTCATCAAAGGGCACTTCACCTTTGCAGTCTTCCTCCCAAAGCCCATAACCACAGTCTCACCATTTGAAAATATTAGATTAAATCCCCATTGAGGCACATTCCACAAAACACCTGACCAGTACTCCACAGAACTGTCATGGCCACTGTAAACAAGAAATGTCTGAGAAGCTGTCACAGCCTAAAGGAGGCTAAGGAGACATGATAATTAATGTAATGGGTTACACTGGATAGAATGCTGGAAGGGCAAAAAAACATTAGAAGAAATCAAGTCTGAGTAGAGTGTGGACTTTAGTTAATAGTAATATCTCAATAATTTAGTTATAGCAAATGTATCATACTAATGTAAGATGTTCAAAATAGTGAAACCCGGATAAGAGGGATATAAGAATTCTGCATTATTTATGTAGCTTTTTAATGAATCTGTAAATAAAACATTTCTTTAAAAATGATTAACACGTGACTACCTTGACTAGCATGGCTAGTAGCAGAGTTCCAATGCATCAATCATTACATCATTTTCTCTTTTTCACCCCACCTGTATGGGGTGCCACTGAACTATATGGCATAAAGAGTCATCTTCCTGACACATACGGGTTTTCTGTGTTTCAGACCAATGTGTAAATGGCGTCAAACCTATTCTGAGAATTTTAGGTTTTCCAGTAATATTTAGGTCGTGCCCTTAGTAACATGACACAGATACTCAAAAGATAAATCCACAATCCCATATTTCTCAGCAGCTCTACAGGTGTAACATCATTCAACCATGTATCCAATACACTGCATGCGAATGTTATTAATGACATTATTATGAAAACGTATTCACCTCTGAAGGTAACATATTGTTAGACTATGCTGTTCATTTGTCAGTTCTTATCATGAGAGGTAAGGGTAGGCTCCTTATGCCAGTTTTAGAACATGAATGAGATTATCTCTTTGCTACTCCATTCTGTACTTTAGAATGAAAATAAATCAGGTCTCTAGGAGTTTTAGAAGGCATTTCATTCTGTTTTCTTTCTATTCTTTTCTCCTGACTTTGAAAGACTGAAATTGCATCAGCCAAATAGTTACTATTATAAGATGTTATAAGGGAGTATTTTTTGTTTTTGTTTTTTGGGATGGTTAGCATTTTTTTTAGCAATGTAGTATTTTTTAATTATTTTTAATTTTCATTTTATATTGGAGAACAGTTGATTAACAATGTTGTGTTAGTTTCAGGTATATAGCAAAGTGATTCAGTTACATATGTATCTATTCATTTCAAATTCTTTTCCCATCTGGATTACTGAATATTGAGTAGATTCCCTGTACTGTACAGTAGGTCCTTATTATCTGTCTTATACATAGTGGTGTGTGCATGCGGACCCCGGTTTCCCACTTATCCCTCTCCCATTCCCTCCTGGTAACTGTAAATTTGTTGTCAACATATGCAACTCTCTTTCTGTTTCGTAGGTCAGTTGATGTGTACATTTGTCTTTAGATTCTACATGTAAGTGATAGCACACGTTTGTCTTTCTCTGTCTTCACTTAATATGCTAATCTCTAGGTCCATCCATGTACTACAATGGCATTAGTTCATTCTTTTTGAAACAGCTGAGTGATATTCCATTACACACCACACACCCAGACCCACACACACACAACCTTAGCAGTTCCTCTGTTGATGGACATTTAGCTTGCTTCCATGCTCTGGCTGTTGTAAATGGTGCTGCTATGAACACTGGGGTACATGTATCTTTTTGAATTAGTTTTCCATTTATACTGTTCTCAATTTATCATTTTACTTTGATAAAGAGAAAAAAAGTAGTATCCATGAATGTTTACGTAAAAAACTATTTGTGTTTCTAGAAATGTTAACAAAAAAATGCTCTCTTGTTAACATTTAATGGTACAGTTTTAAAAGTTCAATCACAATTTAACCACATTAATTAATTGGTCAGAATCACCTCTCTAAAGAATGCAAATGTCAGTAAAGAAGCTGAAAAAGAAATATGAAACTTCCTGAATATATTTTAGGGTTAAAAATTCAGTAAAATTGCTTGTACATTCTGTATCAACAGTATTTTATAATGATTACTTATATTGAGAAAAGGGGCCATGATGCTTGATAAAGAGAGGAATAAAGAAAATGTTCCCTGTGGAAGTCGTAACTAAGGAATTACAGAAGAGTCAGCCAACCTATTTTAGCAATGTTTTCCTTAGTGAGGTATTTAATAGAAAAAAATAATGGGGTGGGAAGGCTCTACAATAAATGTAGGTAGCTATTTTTATATTATACTTTAAGCAGGTCAGTTAGTAAGTATTTTGCATTTTATCAGACTGCTGAGTGTGTGTGGTTAGTAATAAGAATTATAAGAGCTCTGTTTCCAAAACTCCTATGTCGTGTTCAAGCTTTCTGTTGTTAGGCATTTAACATACCCCACCTAAAACCCTACCACAATCCTGTAAAGTGCATACCATTATTATTTATAACAGGAGAAAGAACTAAGGACTCTAGAAATTAGGGGACTAACTCCAAATCTCACAGCCTGTTTAAGTATAAATCATTACAACCTCTGGCTGCCTCAAATATACCAGAGCATACAAACTTTGTTATAATTCATATCAAAACTATTAACACTATTCAAGTAAATATTTATCACTAATGAGGTGACTTAAATCACTTCACCTTTCTAGGCTTCAAGTTTCTCTTGGGTAAAATGAAGTTGGATAGTTGATTTCTAATGTTTTTTCAGTTTTAGAAGAGTAACAGTTGATTTATATAGAGAGTAAGAAAATTAAAATGGCCATGTTTACAATGTTTTGTTAAAAACAGGACAGTAACACTGGCCTTTACTGAATTTTGTGATGATGGAGATCTACCTTGAGCTGTCCATGTGATTTCTCCCAAATCTCTGTAGTCTTAAGGATCTAGGACTAGTCATTTTACCTGTATATCAGAGGAAATTTCATTTTTCTCTGCACTACAAAAACTGTGTACTTAAATCTTGGCCTCTCAAAGAATCAGTAATTTGCACTCAGATATGAATAACACAAAGAAAACCATTATTTCTGGATCTGAAAATAGTAAAAAAAAAAAAAAAAGTATCAGTTTTTTAAAATTCATGTTTATTTATCTTTTATAGACAAATTAAAATACTTATAAGATTAAACATGGTAGACATACATATAAATGAAATGTATAAGTACTTCAGACAAAACTTAACACATATCAAACTGATGACTTGCTTACATTTGGTGTTAAGGTATATTTACATGAATATTGAAAAAAATGTTTTCACAAAAACTGCTATAAAATGTTCACATTTGTCTTAGTAATAAATTAGATTTCCTAGACTGATGTTTTATGAAAACTATGTAAAGATCTGATTTAATCATTCACCTCATATGGTATCATTATTTGTAAATAAAGCATATTTTTGTCAATATAAATGTACATTTAACTCTTAAATCATGTAACAGTTTATCAAGACCATGCCACATTTATTAAACAAACATGCATGCCACATTAAAACTTAATTCATGTATTATTATGCACAGTGTTTAGTTTTGCTATGGCACTCTATCTTCATGAAAAATATAAGATTTGGCACAGAATCAATAAACTGTATTGCCACTAATCAGAACAAATGTAATTTAAATTTTCTCTGGCATAGAAAATACCCTCACATCTCTTCCCTTTATAGTTTATGGACCAATGGCAGTTTTCTATGTCAGTCAGAACTGTGTTGTGGGCAACAGATGTCTAAATAAGGGCTTTATCAGCAATAATACGTATCATCACAAGCTCCTTTTCTCTGGGAGGCAGAGAGGTTAGAAAGGAATGCGGGTCTCTTCATAAACCAGAAATACAGGAGGTAAGGAGGGAAAATGCCAACTGAGCCAGAAGCAGAGAATGTTCTTGTAAAGCTGATGAGAGAGCAAACCATGAAGTAGCAAAAAATAAAGACAGGAACCTGGGTCTCCATCGAGGTGAAGACTGCCATGGGCTTAAGGAGAATCTGTCATTCAAAAGCAACAGTATCCAGAGCATTCTTCATACAGCATTCTTGTCTCAGCAAACTACTATTGCTTTCTAGGAAAAGTTGTAAATTTCCACATCAATGTCTAAATTAAGACTGAAGACATTAAGCTAACTAGCAACTTTTTTTTTTTTTTGTCTGAATTCATTCATAAACACAGTGGAAGGAGAAAGAGGATAACATTAAGTTTTCCTCCAAACCAGAGAAGTCACACTCTAAGTAGAGATTTCAGAGTTGTGCCAAAAAAAAAAAAAAATGCCTCAGTTCTTTTTCACAGTTTTTCTAAGATACATGTGAGGTGCTATATTTTGAGAGACTGGTTGACAAAATCTTTCAAAAAACCTTGATAAATTAATCTTTGTATTTATTACTAGGGGAAAAGGAAGTAGATCTTAAGTTTAATTTTTATACAAATATGCTTTATTCTAAAAAAATAGAGCAATGAATATATTATTATCTGCTTCATGATCCTTGCTTTCTGAGGACCTTTAAGGGCCTTTACAAAAAATATCAGACAAGTTAAATAAAATCGTCAAACGTTTGTTTCAAAGCTTGTTAAGGTGCACACAGACATAACGATTATGAACCATAGAGTACTGAGTTTTCAAGAGTGAAATCATACCAAAACCTTGATAAGTTTTCGCTGACATCATAGGAGAGTAAGTGGTCGGGAAGGTCACTGATGGTGCCCTGCACGGCCAGCACGTGTGGGGCCAAGGTGAAGGGCACGTCGCTCAGGAGCTCGGCCATTAGTGAGCTGTTCTCCAGGGTCTGGCCTGCCTTAGTTTCCGTCTCAGGCCCTGCCACAGTCACACTGGATGAGTTTTCTTTGCCAGTCTAAAAATACATATATATGTAAGTCATTTTGATCTTACAGACTTTGAGGTTCTATGGCATTAACATAGCAAAACGTGGCATTAACATCTCAAGGCGATTGAGAAATGCAGAGTATATAAATAGTCCCAGGCTGCCGTTGTTTACTTGCTCAGTCCTGTCTACCTCTTTGTGACCCTATGGACTACAGCCTGTCAGGCTCCTCTGTCCATGGGATTCTCCAGGCAAGAGTACTGCAGTGGGTTGCCATTTCCTTCTCGCTAGGATCTTCCCAACCCAGGGATTGAAGCCCCGTCTCCTATAGCTCTCCTACATTGGCAGGCAGGTTCTTTACCGCTGAGCCACCAGGGAAGCCCATTCTCAGATTAGAACGCCGCTATTTACTTACTTGAGAAACACATCCATCTATATATCTCCTAGGTGTTAAAATGAATCCGAAGCCCAGCCTTACTCAGATGAACCACCCACAAGCCCCTCAGATACAGACGCGCACTCTTGCTGTTTCCCTAGCCCAGATCACGTCCACAAAGTCTCTCTCGCTGCTTTTCCAAGTCTGACATCAACTTTCAGGCTCCACAGGATCTCTAGCTTCTTTCTGAAATCTTCTATCAACACAGCCAAAGTGACCTTGCCTGCTTCAGCACGGTTACAGGGCAGCTTGCCCAGGATAGTATTTGGTGTTTCCTTTACGTGTCTTTGGGGTTAAGACATAAGCACAATAAAATGCAACTAGCAAAGAGAATCTAGGGTCCCTGGGGGCACACAATCCATTGTACCCATCTCTGTATTCTCTGCCTTTCATACGTTCCTGCTTTACCCTCATGTGTACTTGGGAACTGACTTCTAACACGCACCGAACCAGTGACTGATAAGCTGCCTATGATGGAACTAAAATGCTATGTTATTATGAGAATAAGAAGAAGAATTGATATATTTTGTTTGATTTATTTAAAATTGGTGTCTCTTACAGAAGTTTACCTAAAGACCTGCAGCACGAGTTCACAGTAGCACTCGGCGCAAGCCCTGGGCTGGTGCAGGGAGCTGGCACCCGTTCACCAATAGCAGCATGGACGAGGAACAGAAGTAGATTACAGCAATGAGAATGAAGAGCCTCCCACTACAAGCAGCTGACCCCTAACCAAACCAGGTCAGGCAAAAATTTACTCCCCATTTCGCAAGGTCTCATGCAGAATCAAACTCCTGAGCCTTTACAAGGCCCACGGTGATCTGGCCACAGGCATCTCCCTGACACTAGCCTGGCTGGTCTGTCCTTGTTTGGACTCCTCTAGTCCCTCTGTTCTTGCCATGGCTCTTGCACAGTCAGCCCATTTCTGCCTCAGGCTGGACCCTGCAGACCCTTCTCCCGGATACACATGGGGCTCCTTCCCTCCAATCCTTCCCAGTGCGGGCCCAAACGTCACCTTCTCAATGAGGCCTTTCCTGGCTGTCCCATGAGCCCGCACCTCATCCCCTCCAGCATTCTCCGCCCGCCTCTCCTGCTTCTGCCCTCTTGGCACCTGGTGATATATTCTGTACTTTATTCTGATTATCATCCCTCAGAAGCGTAAGCAGTTTTTTCCTGTAATGTTCACCACTGTATCCCAAATGCCAGATTCAGTGTCTAGTGCTCAGTAAATATTTGGTGAATAAAAGAGAGTGGTCAAGACTTTTGCCTGAGGAGGCCTTATACTATAATGGCTACAAATGCTGATAAATTCCTCTTTCTTAAGTCTAGAAACAAATGATTTTCTGTGTAAGAAATACAATTTTATAAAACTTTTTATGCAAGTGCAAACTACAGAAAGGAGTACATCTTAAGTGTATAGCTGGTACATTTTAACCAGCGAAATACTAGAACCCAGATAAATAGAAACGGCCCTCGTGGCGTTCTCTTTCATTCGCAGTCAACTGCCTACCCCCTCAGTCACCATCCCGACTTCTTACTGTATAGACTGTTCACCTATTTTTTACGTTTTAAATGAAGGTAACCATACAGTATAAACTCTGTTTGTGGCTTTTTTTTATCCAGTGTTGTATTATGAGATTCATTTATATTGTTGTATGGGCTTCCCTGGTGGCTCAGAGGTTAAAGTGTCTGCCTCCAATGAGGGAGACTGGGGTTCGATCCCTGGGTAAGGAAGATGCCCTGGAGAAAGAACCCACTCCAGTATTCTTGCCTGGAGAATCCCATGGATGGAGAAGCCTGGTAGGCTACAGTCCACGGGGTCGCAAAGAGTCAGACACGACTCAGCGACTTCACTATACACTATATGTGGGATTATAATACTTTTTTAAGAAGAGATACTCTGGCATCTTAAGAGAACTGTTTTGTTGCCATGTTGATAGCAGGCAGTGAGGGGTATAGGGGTTGGGGAAGGAAGTAGGAAGACCAGCTGGGAAAGAGAGATGATAGTGATGTAGATTAGGGCTGTGATAGTAAAAGCGAGAGAAAGCGGTTTTGGAGAGACCTAAAGGCTAAAGTCAGGAGGATGTGCTGATGGAATAGATGGTGGACTGTGAGAGAGAAGTGGAGTCAAGGGTGAAGCAAAGTGGACAGACATTTAAGTGGTGTGGTTAGAAGGCAGGGGGGCGTGAGTCAAGCCTGGAGCTGGTGTGATCTGGTGGAGAAAGGCAGCTTGGTATGTATTTAGGAGACAGTAGCAGGAGAGAAAGTGAAGACCAATACAAGAATAGGCTACTTTCTAAATATTATGCTGCAAATGGGAAAAGAGACATGGCCAGTAGCTGGAAAGGAAAGTAGGGTCAAGACAACTTTCTCCTGATTTTTCTTTCTGTTCTGGAAGTTGGGAGCAATAATGGTAGTTTATATGCTGAAGAGAAGAGGCCCCTAAGAAAAGGAAACTCCGTGGAGACTCTGTAGAGAAGGAACTGCTCTCTTCACTGGCATCCCCCCAACATCCAGAACAGAGGCTCTCAAGAAGTACTTGGGCAGTGAATGAATGAATGAAGGTACCAAACACATCGCTATCAGGGTTGTTTTACAGCTTCACGTGAAAATAAATCACCAGAGTACTTTCGTAGGATGGCAACTAGAACAAACGTGACGTCACCCAGTGATGAATCTTATTAGACAGGTCCACGTATGCACTGACCGAGCAGAGACCGCCTCCTGAAACCTAACTGGGACTTAAGTATTACGTGTCCTTGCGTCAGCCAAGAGTACAGGCATTGGTGAGCAACAATGCCAGGACTCTAGCCTCTTTAAAGGGCATCACTATACACTGGTTTTCTCAATATTATGCAGACACCAGGGCTGTGGTTACCACGGAGCAGCATGGCAGAGTGTTTAAGAACAGATTCTAGAGTCCGACTATTTGGGTTGGGTACAAATCCTCCTTAAAAATATACAAATGGCCTGGGACAAGTTATTTAACTTTCTGTGTCTTTTTCCTTAGCTATTAGGAAACCAATATTAGTGCCTATTCCATACAGTCGTTATGAAAATTGTATGAATAATCGTAAGTAAGTAGAATAATCCTGAGCACATGCTAAAGTCAGTGATAAATAAAAACTTTAGAAACGTCAGACCCCTTTTGGCTTTAGGTGAAGACCAGGATCCATCCAGTCCTTTTGTTTTTGACATTCATTGATGGTTCAAACAATCTTGCCTTCCTCTCTCCTCTCAGAGCTTGTCTTCTCTCTTACTCTCACAGGCAAATGTTCCCTAGGTCTGCTGATCACATCCCATACTCGAGCTTTCCTCTCTTCCTCCCTTGAGTACCAAACGTGTTCTACAGTTTCATTAGCCAAATCATCTCCTTTCTTAAACAAAAGCATTCCTAAAATCTCACCTTCCCACTAAAAAAGGAGGCATGTTACCCAGAGCACTCTCTGCTTTCTAAACATATGAGCTTCTAAGGTTTACCTCTGGCAGCGACATTTATTCCTTTGTTCATGCTGCTATTAATCCTCTTCCCTTTCCTTTACAAATCATTCTTGCTGTCAGAGCATAATTCCTTGAGGACAGAGCATAATAAAGGAACTGAGACATGTGGCTTCTTGTTCAAATTCTTCTGATAAAACTGCCATCTGACCTGAAGGAAGGAGGCTGCTTCATCCACCTGGGCCTCAGTTCTCCGTTCTGTCAAATGAACGGTGAGGGGCAAAAAACGATGGCGGTGGTGACGGTGATAGCAACTAGCACGTATTAAACACTTAGGTATATTAACTCTCCAAGTCTTACAACAGCTCTGTAGGGCGTGTCCTATTACCACCCATATCACCCTGAAGGCGGTGCCCAATCTCATCTGATCTTGGAGGCTAAGCAGGGGCGGGCCTGGTTAATACTTGGATGTGAGACGAGTTTCAAATTCAGTTACGCTGAAAAAACTCTATATTCTAAGCACACTTCAGCCATGCTTTGGTAGACTGGCTAACTGAATGAACAAAGCCTCAAAAATTTAGGGGAAAACATGATAGTTACTTGGCTTAGTAGCATCTTGGCTTAATTTAGAAGAAAAAAAAATAGACTCTAATATCTCTTACCTTTGGGAAGAAAGGATTGAGAAAATCATCGAAGGGACAGATCTTAGATTGAAGAAGGATGGAAAAGAAGCATAATTTAAGAAAAATTTATCCCTGGAAAAAAATCTCCCGGTAGCCTGGATAAACCATGGGGAAAACAGCACGGTCAGTGAAACAAGACGGTCTGTGTGTTGATGACGGGTGAAGAGGAGGGACAGAAAGGTACGTGGGCATGTACTACAGTATTCTTTCTCCCTCGGTATATGTTTGAAGGCTTTGCATAATAAAAAGTTTCCAAAATTTAAATTAAAAAAATACCATGCACACAGTGTTCCATTAAATGCCCCCTAGAAGGATCTGAGTATCAGCGGTCTGTATGTCTTGACTCCAGCATCTCGCTCTTAACAGTTGGCTAGAACGCACAGTACAGTCTCCAAGGAGGCTGCCTGCCCTCTTGGCAGCAGGGCAAGTGCCACGATGCAGCTGCTGCTGGCATGCTGAGAGTTGGAAGGGGAGAAATTAGACAGCGAAATAAGAGAAAGTCACAAAGGGAATGGGAGTCAAAATTCAAGGACCCCACACCTACTAGCCCTGATCACCAAGTCCCGGACTTGGCAGCCAATGGCAGCAGCGGTGGGGGCTGAAGGCCGAAACAGGTGCATGAGTCCCCCTGCAGAAAGCAGCCTTCTCTCTCCCACACAGAGTCTTTCAGTTTTTTTCCATTTGCATAATAAAATGGGTCTTTAAAGGGAAGAATGAGTATGTCAACCACAATAGAGTGGGAAGAAAAGAATCAATTAACCTTGCGGTTTATAGCCAAATTTTTAAAAAATTACTTCAAATATTATGCTCATAAAGCATAGTCATTATTTTTGTGACTAATCTTGCTCACAGAATTACTGATATGATGATACTCTTGAATATAAGGTCCTTCCTATAATGTAGCTTTCATACTGCTTTTTCAAATTAAGTTTGCCCTGACAAGGGTAAGTGAGAGTATACCATGTCAGAATCAGTTTTTAATCTCAGGGAGAAAATAAATTTCCTTATCTACATCATTTACAAATAACCAGGTGTTTTCATGTCTGTATAAAAATTACTTCTTGTTCATCAGTTAACCTGTTAAAAATGAGCCAGCCAAGTGTATGTTGGGTTCCTTACGTCCTCTTATCTTTGTCTCGAATGATTCAGAGTGGTTTATAGGCTCTATTCCTCCCTTTCTTGCAGACGGGCTGTAAAAATTCATGAGGCTCAATCTGTAAAATCTTCTCAGCGCTTAAGGAAAAACACACTCTGAGAATACGAGGCACATAACACTTTTTAGTCAAGGCTCAGAAAAATGAAGTCACCTCTCCAGAGCATCAGAAGGTTAGTGGCGTCCTTCTGAACTTCATTCTTGGGTGTGTGGAAGCAAGAAAACACAGGTTTAAGAGCAGACTACTACTACATTTTTCCTGGCACAGAGGCCCCACTAACCACCAGGAAATCTATTAAGGGTTGCCGACTTTGCAAACCCACTGACAATTTGGAGACTTCATCTGCTTAGCCATACCCGACTTAGGTATAAATAAGTTTATTAATATGAACAGCACCTATATTTGGCATCTTTTAAAATCTCCTGCCTTTTTCAGTAACCTGTGCCTCAGATAAGTACAGATAAAATAGTATCCTATAAAAGCAAAATACTGAAGCATTAAAATTTAGAAAGCAGCCTTAACCCCAACAGTAATAGAACCTATTAAAAGAACATGAAACCAGGTATAAAACATTCATCTAACACATTCAATTTACATACAAAGAAGGTAGCTATATCAAGTGTATTTCTAGGAAAAGAGTTAGAGGAAGAAGAGGTAATAGCAAGCTCTGGCTGTCTATGCCTTTAATTTTATGTTTATAAATAAAAGACACATTCCTGTGAACAACAGCCTGAACAGGGAACACGGTACTCCTGTCACTTTATCTCCCCAGATAACCATCCTTTCTATTTTGGCTTCAGCTGGTATCTGCTTGCATCACATCGGTGTCTTGATTGGGGGGCGGTGGGGGGCAAATCTGAGTCAGAAGTATCAGGGGACGAGAGGTTAGAAAGAGGTGATACAAGCAGGGCACAGGGCACGCAGGACCCAAACTTTCTTCTAAGAAGCTACTTGCTAGTAACTGTCTGGCTAGCTGATCAAAGCCAGAGGATTGGGCTCTTCTACCTACCTGAGTCCTAAGCAGTGGTCTCCTTTCAACTGGGAGAAATTATACTGCAAATGTAGAGACTACTTCCTATTTTTCTGCAAATCCCCACTACCCAGAACAGTTGTACCTGCACGTAAGGAGCACCCGTTAAATACTGTGAATGGAGCGGAATCTGGCCCCCTTGTTTCTGATTCCCTCGACTTGATTTTTAAATTAAGGGGTTGGTCCAAAGAAACAAACAAAAGCCCAGAATACTTCATTGCTGATGCAAATAAATGAGGCAGAAGAGAGCTAAAGGCAAGGAGGTGGCTGCGTTCCACGTGACTTGGGCTCCCAGATCAAGGATACTAAGCATTTTAGTAGCAAACTAAGACGCTGGGTTAGAAAGCAGGCATTTTCTTTGCTGGCTCTTCTCTCTGACCTAGGACACCATTTCAGGTTACATTTTGGTTTGATACTCTTGTTTCCGTATTTGCTCCCTTTTTCTTTCTTTTTTTCCCTCAGTGTTTCCACCTGCCTGTGCTTCCTGCTTCTCCCATCTTTCTTTAAAAAAGAAAAAAGTTCTCCTGACTTCCTCTTTTCAGAACTCCAGCTGAATGTACACAAGTAAGTGAAGAAGGGGAAGCAAGCTGGCTGGCGCTTGCCTCTGTAATCTGTTCCATGTATTCTTGGAAAAGTGGCTTGACTAGAGCCGGAAAATCTTTAGTACCAGCCAACTGGAGTGGGGGAGAAGTGGAAAGAGGAAAGAGGAGCATTTTAGGAAATGAACCAGCAAGAAACGGTGTGTGCAGTAGGGGATCCTGTTTTATACTGGTTTTGAAAATATAAAGGGCTGTTTCAGTGATTCTTTTAAAAAAGACATTTAAACAGTTTATTAAAAAAAAATTGTGATCGTTAATCTTAAGCTGCCAGAGATCTCCTATTTTCCCAGGATGTTTTCCCCATGCCTTGACAGCGTGGATTTCACCCTTTCTCTTCTCTGGCCCAACATCATCACCTTCCTCCCTGCTGTGAGCAGGTGGCTAGCCTCCTTCTTATCATAGAGAAAACAGGAACCATCCCCTGAGGATCTCCCCTACCTGCTACGTTCACAAGCCTCACCCGCCCTCGTACCCACCTGTGCCCTCCTCCTGCCATAGTGGGCAAGCTGCCTTCCTCCCGCCCAAAGCAGACCCTTTCCTGGTGCTGCACAGCCATTCTGTCCCCACTCTTCCTCCATCAGAAGGTGGCCTCGAATTGCTCATCTTTCATACAGTCAGTTCTCCGTTTACAGAAAATTCTCCCCGCGTCTCTAGGGCCCCTGGCTCCTCACCCACTGACCTCCTCCGCTCCCCTCCCCACCGCCACTATCTCTCTACTTTGTCTCCCAGCCCGGCTGACACCACTGCTGACACTCGCTATCTGCCTCACTCCTCACCCACTGCCATCTGCCTCTCTCTCTGCCCTCTACTGCCACTGATTTCTCCAAGGTCACTCATATCATCATTCTTTCACTACGTTCAGAAGATGACTTGACGTGCTAAAACTTCCAGAACCTCTTTGTTGCACTTAAGGCTGGTGACTCTGAGTTTTTATTTCTTGGCTTCTGTAACGCTCGTTAGGTTTGCCTTCTGTCTGGTTTTTTTGCCTGTTTCTGAAGTGATATTTTCCAGGGCCTCATTTCTGTTCCTTTGTTCTTAGCCTCAACACACTTCCCTGGAGGAACTTATCCATACCTAAGGTGCCTACCGCCCTACTCCTCCACCCAAAGTGAATATGCAGACGCGTGCGCACGTACACACACACCCCAATCTCAAACCCAGATTTCTATCGAGACTTCCTAACCCATATGTGCAAACCCTATTGTACATCATTCTTTCGGACACTCAATAGGGAACATAACTCCGTGTGTTCTAAACCTGGCTTTCAGCTTCCTCCCAAGTCTACCCCAAACCTAATGCTCTCGGGATATGTTCTTTATCGGTGATGGGTGCCAACACGGTTGCCTGACTCAGAAACCTGAGTTACCTTTGACTTCTCTCTCCTCCTCACTCCCTCCATCCAGTAAATGACTGAATCCTACTGACTTTGATGTCTTTGATGCGTCCCTGAGTCCATCCATGGCTCTTCAGGTCCACTGTCGTCCTCTCAGTGCAGGCCACCAAGGTCTCCTGGCGTGAATGTCACCAGGGTTTCCTGAGCTGGCGTTACTCCCTCTATACGATTACACATTCTCCCCATCCCTGGTGATGGCTAAGACACATGCTCCTCCTCGCTTACAATGCCTCCACGTCTTCGGAAAAAAGCACAAATGCCTTACCATAGCACATTCGGCATAAGCTGGCCTCGATCATCCCTCGCTTTCTTTTATTACCATCCTCTAAACTCTTTACTCCACTGTTATTATCTGAACAGGCTGGGCTCTTTTTAGCTCTGAGTCTTGTCTTCTTCTTTTCAATGATTTTTGCCTACATCTTGCTCTGTTTTTCCACTCCCTTCACCTTGCTTATTTCAGCTTGCCCTGCATGCTGCACGTCAGGACTCTTTCAGGAAGACTGCCCCACCTAAGTCCTCAAACCTCAGCCACGCCCCTGGCCATGCATTCCCTTAACAGTCTACATACCCTTGAAAAACTGTGGAAAGCTCAAAGCCAGGGACAGTAGATTCCTCTCCGTTTCCTTGAATGCGAGCAGTGGCTGGCTCATGAGAGGTGATCGTGTTTGTTTCTGTGCAGTGGCTCAGTTGTGTCTGACTTTTTGCGGACCCATGGACTGTAGCCCGCCAGGCTCCTCTGTCCACGGGATTCTCCAGGCAAGAATACTGGAGTGGGTTGCCGTTTTCTTCTCCAGGAGATCTTCCCGACCCAGGGATCAAACCCACATGTCCTACATTGGCAGGCGGATTCTTTACCACTGGGCTACCAAGAAGTCCAAATGAGTGACTAAATAATTTAAATTTCTTCATATTATGTTGATTGTGGATTTTTGCATTTGTTTGTTTTTTCCTAACAAGACTTGACCCACTCTTTTCCATATTATCACTGACATGTATCACATATCAAGTAGAACTTTAAATTCACTTGAGACCCCAGCTACATCTATTTCCTGAAGAAAGAGATGGGTTGTTCTGGCCTTGCCAAGTAAACAACTTCACAGATACGTCTCCCAAAGGATGTTCAGTGAGGCGCTGCCGCAAACTTTAGAGAGGAAACCGTTTGGGAAATATTTTTACCAGAGACCTACCTACCTACTTTTCTTTCACTGAAAGAGCGACAGAAGCTAACCTCAGCTACTCCAGACTCCCCTTAATCAACTCTCTTAGTCTGTTCAGGCTGCTTAGACGAGGTAGCTTATAAACAACAGAAGTTTACTTCACATGGTTCTGGAGGCTGAGAAGTCCAAGATCAAGGTGCTGGCAGAATCAGTGTGTGGGAAGGCCTGCTTTCTGGCTCACAGACTGCCCTCTTTTCACTGTAACATCACATGGCAGAAGGGGCAGGGAGCTCCCTGGGGCCTCTTTTGTAAGGGCCCTAATCTCGTCCATGAAGTCTTTACCCTCATGACCTAATCACCTCCAAAGGCCCTACCTCCACATACTCTCACACTGGAGAGCAGTTTCAACATGAGAATCTGGGGGGTGGGGGCACACAGTCAGTCTGCAGCATCAGCCTGCCTTGCCTGGGAGTCAGGATTTGTCCACAGCTACGTGGTCCAGTCTGACGGGGCTGCAGGGAAACCTGTGCTTGGGGGTAGGGGTACGGGGTACAGGACCAGCAATAGGGTGGCAGGACTAGGGAATCACTGGAGGAGGAGGACAGCCTCAGAGATAAGAGCTGAAGAAGTGGGTAAGAGAGGGGATGGATAAGTATAAATGCCATTTATTTAGTTTCTGTTCACCTCTGTTCAAGAGAAAAGTCCCTTTCTTCTTTGACTTCCATAAAGAGGGATTTTTCTTTAAGCACCCTGGCCTTCTGCCCACCCCCTACTCCTCCCAAAGGAGGGAGAATGAGTTACCTCGTTGGTGAAAGATGGCCAAGGGTCCATGTTTCTAGATGGGGGCACCTGAACTGCCCAAGATCCTGAGGCCTGGGGAGTCTTTCTCCTTCTGACTCTTTGAAATAGAGGAGACAAGGAACCAGGGTAGGAGTGTATGCTGTGCTGACTTAACCCATGTCCAGACCAGTGGGGAAAGTTTATTGGAACGAGGAAGTCCATTTTAGCTGCTACTCTGAGTCACCTCCAACCGAGGCTCTATCGGTCTAAAGGGTGAGCACCATTTCTGTTCCTCTGTTTGTGGGCTCTTCGGTCTTAACTTCTCCATTGGCTCAAGATGCAGGTGAGGAAAAGGGTTGCCCTTTTTTAGGAGATTAGAACCCCACCAATTTCTACTTTCCAAAGCAATTCCATTTACAAAAAAAACAAAAAAACAACGGAGAAGCATCTTAAACACCAAAAAATCAAAACAAACATAGCAAAATCGTACAGACACATGATCGGGAAATCTAAAACATAACAAAGTCATGGTTTTTAAAACGTGTCCTATAGTGCTCTCTGAAACAACTTATTGGCTTGGTTTTATCAGTTTCACAATTCAGTTAAATCTGGGAGATCTGAAAAGTTCTGATCAGAATCTTGGGAAAATGGCAACTACTATTTGTTTCATGCTTTACAAGGCTTTTGAAGTTGTCTCACATACGTTACTGCATTTGAACCTCACAACCCACTAAATCTGATAGGGAAGCTGTTGTTCTTATTCTCATCTTCTGAGGCTCAAAGGGTAGTGATTATCCAAGGTCACACACTACGTTCCGGCAAAGACTTGTACGCGGGGTCTCCTGACTTAGAACCCCATGCTCCCTCTCTAACATAAAGGCCATCATCAAGAGAAACAATTTTAAAGCTTACCTGTCTGGGTGTTTTATTTCTTAAAAGAACTTAAATTATTTAACAGTTTCTCTACAGACAAGTATTATCTGGGGTAGAGGACGAAGTTCCTAAAATACAGACTGAGTGACTAAAGAAAACAGAGTTTAAACTAACGGTTCAACTAAGCATCTTATTACCAGGTTAAACCTACCAAGCTGGATGAAATATGTAATAGCTTAGTAAACTATAGCGTCTGATCACCACCAAGGTTACACAATAGCTTAGGCTTTTGTGTGTGGATTCTTCAAGCTTGCTGTGTACACCACAGTTCTGAAGAATCTGATATCCCTCGTTAGTCACAGTGGAGTCCACTTCCCATTTACATACTTTATTTATTTTAAATATCTATTCAACTTCTTCAGAATGCAGTGCAACAAGATCATATTTTTTCTAGTCAATTTCAAAGGAACACAATGAAACCTGATCTTGCACATTTCCTCAGTACACTGAATATTAATTTCATCCTAATGATTTTTTTTCATTTTGTAAAACAATAAAGTACTTCAACCGTCTGCATATACAATCAGAAAGCAAATGAAATACTCTTCTATTTTTAAAGCTGATAAGAGAATATATCTGTTTTTATATGACTAGATGTTTAAATGTATATCATTAGATGTTTATAATTAGATATAACAAATGTTTTATGTGATACTGATTGAATGGAAATAATACCATAAGATACTAGTAGAAAATACCCCCAAAAAAGTAAATCTAAAAATATTAAATAATAGCTATATGCTGGCTTTTTTGGAATGTGCTTTGATGAAATGAACATTTAGTAAATTCATAAACCTAAGATAATATACATTTTTAAGAACAGACATTTAGATTTTAATCAATTCATGTTAAAGTTGTTGTTTGAAGACAGCTAATCTGTTTTGCAGCTCTTTTAATTGCAAAATTTGTATTCTGTCATTGTTCTACCATTATTATGTAAAAACATAAATACATAATTTTTAGGATGCACTTCAAATTGTTATCTCCATAGCCAGAATTCAAAAACAATTATCAGTAGAAGCTCATGTTCATACTGCATATTTATCTTTCTAATCTCAGGAAACAAACAATTTTTTGAGAAATAGGAAAATACTAGTTAAGAAAAGCCTTAGTTTCCTTGCAAATTGATGTGTGGAATGGTCCACACACTTGAAAATACTATAGTTGGTGAATACACAATTGTATGCTTTCACATAAAGATGCAAGCGAGACAGAAACACATCATACCAAGCTGAGCACAGAAATCATGAAGGTAGGCTAGTTAAATTCCATCAGAGGGCACGGGAGTGATAGTGTTACCTGGGTGTGCTGCACCTAACCACAACTCCACTAGGTCAACAGTAAACAGTGTTTGGAAAACTGAAGAGGGGAGCAGAAAGCTGTGTCACTTGACTTTGGCTCTCATTTGCAAAAAGGTTGTATTTCAAAACAGAAGATGGGGTTGGAAAAGTAAACACAGCTGCGTTTTCTCTACCCCAGTGTGAGAATGAAGAGGCTCTTAGGAGTGGCAGGAGGCCGGGTCCCTTCTCGGTGCACACTCAGAGCCCCAAATAGCGTGCTGTTGTTTCACTTCATGGCAAACCCAGGATAATATTTTTTACTGTGGTAAAATATACACAGCACAATGTTTATGACCCTAATCATTTATAAGTGTATAATTCAGTGGCATTAAAGATAGGCACGTCATGCAATTAACACCATTATCCATCTCTGGAACTTTTCTTGTCATCACAAATAAAAATTCTGTACCCATTAAGGAACTCTCCATTCCTCGCTTCTCCAGCCCCTGGTAACTTCTATCTATCATATCATATTCCATCAACTTGCCTGTTCCAAGTATCTCATATAAATGGAATCATATAGTGTTTGTCCTTCAGCGTTTGGCTTATTTCACTCAATGTAATGTTTTCAGAGGCCATATGCATATATGTTGCGTCATATATCAGAATTTTTTACAGCTATTACTCTGTTGTATGTATATATCATATTTTGTTTATCCATTCATCCACTGATACACATCTGGGTTGTTTCTACCTATTGCAGTGTATTGCAGCACAATATTTTAAGCTATAGTAAAATCAACTAGTGGAAATCTACAAATTAATGCTAAAAGGATTGTCAGGAGTCAATGAATATACGAATACTATTTAGGTATGTAGAGTTAGAAAGAACTTGAACTAAGGGAAACAAACTCTGGTTCCCGCTTATTTTGAATTATAAATCTATTTAGGTATAATAAATTTGTATGCTTTACTATTATACACTTTGCTTGGCATTAAAAATCATAATCAAAAAGAGCCTTGTCAATTTAATACTTTATGAATTAACATCTGAGTATAACCGATGTTGTTTCAGTCCTGTTTGACACAGCTCCGTAATTTCTCAAAGACCTTCCACCCACGCTGGGACTCTATGCAGTAATTCTTTTGTGTATTTTTGTAAGGGTGCAAGATGTCATTACCTGCTCTTGGGAAAAGTTTGCTCAACAAACTTGAGAGTGAGTAATGCTAAGAAATGATTAAAAATGAAAAGCCACAGTTGTATCCAAAAATTCATCAGAGGAAAATCTAAAATTCATATAGCTTAATACATTTAAATATAGTTTAAATGCCTCAGCAGAGTAACAAACTTTATCCAAGTCATCTTGGAATTTCTCAAAGAACAATACACTGTAGTTGAAAGATGCTTTCAAGATTGACATAAAAGTTGATTAATGTATAATCAATTCCTTGAGCCATCCTTTTTTAGGATTCCTAAGTTTTTAAGGAAAAAGAAGGTACTTGTCAGACTATACACTGCTTCTGATACATCAAGTTGAAAATTAATCTGCAAGACTGAGTAGCAACAGCACTAGATCAAGTCCCAGGGACTCCTGCCTCTACCTAGACGATGTGACCTTCTGTAAATCATTTGGCCTCTCTGTGTTTCAGTCAACTCCTCTGAAATAAGAGGTAATTGGATCGGATGATCCAGCTCTGGACTGCCATGATTCCAAGTAGACTTAGACCCTAACTCTTCTGTATTAGTAAACGTTCTTAGGGAAACACCACTTAAATCAATACAAATGATAACTGTAGAAAGTATCGACAGTATCTTGAGAAGAAACTCAGAACTCCAATGGTTATGAAAAGGATTCCTACCATGGAAGAATACTTAATTTCATCCTGCTCTTGATAATGAGAAACATTTAGGAGTCAAGTAAGAAAAATACAGGCAAGTACTAATCTTCTCATAATTCACCTTATATTAAGAAAGCAGACTATATTTTCTCAGGCCAGTGAGTCCATAATAGAGAGGAAATCTTATAATTATAAATAGATGTAGGAAAATTATTATAGTATTAGTATTATCATTAGAATAATAATAAATTATTAATAGAAAAAAGGCTTCCCAGGTGGCTCAGTGGTAAAGAATATACCTACTAATGTAGGAGACATGGGTTTGATCCCTGGGTTGGGAAGATCCCCTGGAGAAAGAAATGGAAACCCACTCAAGTGTTCTTGCCTGGGAAATCCCATGGACAGAGGAGCCTGGCAAGCTATGGTCCATGGGATCACAGAGTCAGACATGACTGAGTGACTAAACAAATTAGATAAAATATATTAAAGTTATCTTAAATGTGAGTACTTGAAAAAGGCAAATTAAGTTGTATGAACTGAACTTTGGTAGGAATCTGGAAGGTACTTCAGAGCACTCTCAAGATTGCTAACCTAGATTTGTTGTGGAGTATTTTAATGAGAAATATCTCTAGGAAATTTGGAGCGCTATGGTCATTAAGATTTTTTGTTTTACTCTCCTAAATAGTAAGGTGATGAGGTAGAGTTTTTCCTGAAGTGGGAAAATCTGATAGAAGAGGGATAAGAAAGTTGTATGTGCATGAAAGAAGGTAATTCATTGGAAGTGAGAATGACTGGTCATCAGAGGTGAAAGTGAGAGTCCATTTTCAGAACACAATACAAATTTTCCTTTAGCCTTCTAGAAATAAGTGCTATGGCTTCAGCGCCAAACTGGCCTGGAAATGAACACCTGTAATTTCGTGTTCTTAAATGTACAGATTCTACACTCAGAGTTCACCAGAGCTCCGTGTTTCCCTCCTGTGCTTTCTTTGCAGGTGGGTTGATGGGAAGTCTCTGAAGAAACTAGATAATTTATGGCCTACCAATGAGGATGGAAATAAGGGTTTAGATTATGAGTTCTGATAAATACTGAAAAGTAAATTATACTAGTTACTAGTGATTCTAATTGTATTAACTTCATTTTGGTTCGGTCCTAATGTTCTGATAGTGTACGCTCCCAGAGATCGTTCACATTTCATGAGCGTTTATTCGCGAGTCACTGTTCTAAGATTTTTTTTACCTGTATTATCTCAATGTTTCCATTTAAAAGGTGGAATACACTAAAACACAGAGAATTTGATCTAACTCTGGAAGTAGACTTTTAGCTGCTACACTATTCTGCCTCGCAAATACAACCCAGTCTAAGGAAACTTCACTTCATGCCTTTTAAAATGTGGTGTAATTTCTTCTAATGACCAAAAGAGCATCTTCTCCTTGAGAAAGGGCTGTAGGATACTTTTCTAATAATCATACTTTCTTTTTTCCTCAAAACCAAAGCACAAGGAATGGTAAGATACCAACTTAACAAAAAAAAAAGAAAAAGCTTTGGATGTTTATTATGACTGATTTTTATATCCTGCTGGATATTGCTAATTCTATGTGAATTAGAAACTCTAAAATTATAGACTCTTTAGACTATTTTAATCTGTAAAAGCACCGTTGTGAAGCCTCAGTGATATATTTTGAAAATAACCTTTTTACCTTAATCAAATATATTCCAGTTAAATTTAAGAACTTAAAATAACCACATATTGTCTTTTGTTCAATGAAGAGGACTCTTCCTGAAACACACCCTCTGTGGTCAATTTTCCAGGGACATGGACAAATGACTGCATTCAGCTGCTCACGTTTCCCAGCTCATGGCACTTGGTGAGCAATGGCAAAAAGGTGCCAAGTGGCTGGAACCTGGGTTGCAGTTTATTTTTAGGAAACAAAGAAGATATGTTGCCTTTAACAGGCCCAAACCAAATGTTAAGTAGATCTGGGTCTACTTAACATTATTCCTGAACCAACTATGCTAAGAGGATTATATCACTGGCAAGACAAGAGAATGAGAACATTTCCGGAACTCAATATAGTTGCAAGCTTCTGGGTGGACTCTTAAATGTAGAAAAAAAAGGGAAGTACATCATCACTATTTATGCCCAAAGTAGCACAATAAAAGTGATGCTTTCAAGCTCAAAGTGTATAGCTGATTTTAAAAAGGCTCACAAGTGCATTTTTACTTCCTATTTATTTAACGGCTTTGAACTAAAACCTAAACAAAAATTGATTAAAAGGACACTATGCTTCAAAGGATACTATCATGAAAGTAAAAAGGCAACCTGCAGAATGGGAGAAAATATTTGCAAATCATATCTGATAAGGGCTATGAATCTAGAATATATACACTCTAATAACTCAGTAATAAAAAAGATAACCTATATGAAAAACAGGAGAAGGATTTGAATAGACATTTCTTCAAAGAAGATAAATGGCCAATACACACTGGAAAGATGCTTGACATCATTAGCTGTGAAGGAATTGCAAAAAAAAAAAAAAAAAAACAACCCTTAAGATACCTACAGTGAGAGACTACACACCCAATAGGATGGCTAAAATCAAAAAGTCAGACAACAACTGCTGGCTAAGATGCAGAGAAACTGGAACCATCACACATGGCTGGTGGTAAGATCAAATGGTGCAAACACTCTGGAAAACAGCTTGGCAGTTTCCCAGACATTTAGACAGAGAATTATCATAGTGCCAGCAATTCCACTCCTAGATATATATTTAAGAAAAGTAAAAAACAGGTATTCAAAAAAATACTTCTGTATTTGCATAGTAGGGTTATTCACAATAGCCAAAAGGTAGAAACAAGCCAACTGATGAATGGATAAATGGATAAACAAAAGGTGATATAATCACATTATGAAATATTATTCAACAATTAAAACTATAAAAAGAAATGAAGTACTGATACATGTTTCAAATGGATGATGTTTGAAAACATTATGCCAAGTGAAAAAAGTAAGTCACAAAGTGAAGTGCAAGTCGCTCAGTCGTGTCCGACTCTTTGTGACCCCATGGACTATACAGTCCATGGAATTCTCCAGGCCGGAATACTGGAGTGGGTAACCTTTCCCTTCTTCAGGGGATCTTCCCAACCCAGGAATTGAACCCAGGTCTTCCACACTGTAGGCAGATTCTTTACCAGCTGAGCCACAAGGGAAGCCCAAGAATACTGGAGTGAGTAGCCTATCTCTTCCCCAGCAGATCTTCCCGACCCAGGAACCAAACCCAGGTCTCCTGCGTTGTAGGCGGATTCTTTACCAACTGGAGCTATCAGGGAAGCCTGCGTGTAATTCTACTTGTATGAAATATTCAGGAGAGGCAGGTCCATTGAGACAGAAAGGAGATTAATAGTGAAAGTCCACCTTTACTTCCAATAGGTCAAAGCTACATCTGCAAGCAAAAGGACGCTGTATTGATCATAGTGTTTTTTATTTTCTTAAACACTCAATCAGACTCACAGAAGAAACATTTTCATCCTTTTGCCAACATATTTTTGAAAATCATAAATCTATGATGATTTTTAAATCATAAATCTATGATTTTTAAATTTCATCTACATAGTATATAATATTTAGATAAACTTCAGAGGAACACTGTAGATTGTACTATACTAATGCATGTAAAAAACACATACCTTTATAAGCTCTTCCCCTCCACTGTAATTACCGTGGCCCAATTCCTTCTCTTCATTTTACTGTTAGCTTTATTGTAGTAATAATCGTCCTCAGACACATGAATTTATTGTAGGAAAAATTAAGCTCTTCTATTAAGAGATACCCTTCTACAAAAATTTAAAGTAATTATAAAAATGTGTATATATTTATATTGTTTTGGTTGATTATCTACTACAAATAAATAATTCAGAAGACATTTCTAACACTTGGCCTGTGGTCATAGTGTGTGTGTGTATGTGTGTGTATATATATATATACACACACACACACACACACACACATGCATATATATATATTTAATTCATACTAATTTTTTGTTGCCAAGAAATGTGGTACAGTGATCAATAAAAGATCTTCATGGATAGAAATCTGAGTTCAAGTAGAAAAAGGAATGATGCAAAATTTCTGATTGGTAAAGAGCCTGTTCATGTATTTTTTTAGACAGATAATGTCGTGTGTGAAACTGCTATGGGATTTCAATTTCATTGGATAAATATGAAAGAATGATGTCATAGTTTTATGTTTAAATGTCAATATTTACAATATGTGGGAAACTCCATCTTTTGAAACTGTTCAAGTTGTGATAGACAATTTCATATGACATCTTAGTATAGGAGGATATATTATTGGAGTATATATACAAAATTGTCTTCACATTTGAGAGATAATGCCAAATTGCTCTCTAGAGTACTTGTCTCTACTTATACTGGCTCTGAGGGCTTCTTTTTTCTCACATCACCACCAAAACTTGGTGATTTTCAGGTTTTTTAATCTTTCCCAATCCGAATGTGAAAAGGTATCATATTTTAACTTCCTTTGCTTCTCAGTTCTAACACTCTGCTTCAATTCAATGTCTCATCTTAAATACCATTTCCTCAGAGAGATTTGCTCTGTTCACCCCATCTTAAAGTATATCCTCCCAAGTAAATTTACTTGCTCTCCATCTCATTCCATGGGTTATTTCCTTCACTAAACTTACCACAACTTGATATAATTTTATATGTTTGTCTGCTTTTATTTTAGACTTAGTTTTCAGTCTTTATCTCCCGCTAAAATTCAAACTCTGTGAGGAGGGTCCCCTGTAGTAAACTGCACATGTGGTATGTAGCAGACATGCAATTCAGCAGACATACTGAATGAACAAACGTTGCTGAGCTGAGTAATCAGGTAGTCTTCATTTTCTAGTTTTCTTTTTTTTTGGTTAGGTTTGATGACTGGATAATAAAAGAGCCAGTAATAATTTTTTATAATTATTTCCTTGCTTCCAAACTCAAGTGGTATGGATCAAGGCAGCATTCCTGTCAAGATTTCACCAAGTTCTCCCCTTCCTTTCCTGTAACAATGCTCAGAGAAATAACTTCTAGCAAGCATTTCACTAATAGTAACTTTTATTCAGCATATTATCTATTGTCATTGTTGAGACCACCAGAAGTGTCACTTGACTCTGCCTTTCTTGGTGAAAGGACTGCATTTGGTACTAAGTATAATTTTAACAAAACTGTGAACATTTTAGACACCAGACCAACTGCTGACGTTAGGATTAGAGACTTCCCGGAGTCAAAGCACACAGTCAACCCAATTACCAAACTCACTGGGATGCATTAAAAATCGCCAAAACGCATTCTCTTTTTGAAAACATTAATTACTTGTCACTCTATCTTGAGATGGCAAACTAAAACACAGATTTAGCATGAGGTTTATTTTGATACATTTAGTAGCATAACAGATTCTGTTAAACTCAGTTAAAGTCACTGTGGAGAAATAAATGACACCGAGACTTGTCAAGTTGCAAGAGGCATCAATTTATAATCATATTAAAAAATGTTAAAAATAATCTTTAAAAATTATATGCCAGATCGGACATCATTGATTTCAAACAGCTTTGAATGGTACCTGAAATGTTTCAGAATTCTTTTCCTCATTTAGTAGTATGTTAAAAAAAAATTTCTAATTGGCTTAATTCATCTTGGCTCGAATAGTCAAAGCATCAAAAGATGATTACCAACTAAAAACAGTTTAAGAATTTTGTAACTACATGTAAAGAAACCAAATAGCTTTAAGGAACTTGGCCAAAAGAGTATAAATAATGACCTGCACTTTTTCCATTAAAAATGCACATCCTAATTATAAAAATGACAAAGGTAATATAATACAGAGGAAAGAAATGGATTAGGAATCAGAAAATCAATTCCATTCATCTATTTAAAAAAAGTATTTGGGTCCCTATAGTGTGTCTGGCACAAGACTGGGCAACGGATAAAGTGGGGGATAAACAGCTGTGGTGCTACTTTGGTGAGGATTACAGTGCAGAGGGGAATTTGGGCAAAATGCAAGAAAAACAACTGTGGGAAGTACTGGTTGCAAGGAAGGAACAGCCGGCAATGAAAAGAAATGGCATGGGGCAGTGGGCACGAAGAAGATAACAAGAAGATAAGATAACAAGTGCTGACTACACGTACGATGAAATAATTTTAAGTGAAAAACCTTTAAACTTATATGATTCAATTGCCAAACTTCAATGTTAAAATATTTGAAATTTGGGAACAATTATTATTGAATATTATTTGTTCCAATATTCTAACTCAATATGTATCAAATTTTAAAATCTACTTCGATGTTATGATAGTGTCTGGTGTGGTTACTAAAACATAAACAAAGATGATAAAAATTCCACCATGATTTTGAAAAGTCAGTTTTAAAAAACCCTACTATTTGGATGAGTGTTTTTTTTGGGAATAGGTCAGTAGACAAATAAGTAGTGACCAGTAAGAGAAGGATATTGGCATGTCTAGTGCCTTTTTAAAAACTGAGATATAATTGACATATAATATTGTATTAGTTTCAAGTATATAAGAAATATTTGTATGTATTGCAAAATGGTCACCACAATAAGTCTAGTTAACATCTATTACGACAGAGTTGCAAAAATAACTTTTTCTTATGATAAGATCTACTTGCTTAGCAACTTTCATATATACAAATAGAGCATTATTAACTATATTCTCCATCCTGTACATTACCTCCCCAGGACTTACTTGTTTTATAACACAAAGGTTGTATCTTTTGACCAGCTGCACTCATTTCTCCTATTTGTGGCAACCCCCACACCTCTGGCAACCCCCAGTCTGTTTTTGTTTTAGACGCCACATGTAAGTGAAATCATATGGTATTTGTCTTTCTCTGCCCGACTTATCCCCTTAGCGTAACACCCTCAAGGTTCATCCATGTTGTTGCAAGTAACACTTCATGTATACATGAGTACGTACGTATTACACACACACATCTATATATATAGATACATATATGTCTCACTTTGGCTCTGCCCATCCATTCACTGACGGACACTCAGTTGCCTCCATTTGTGGCTGTTAAAAATAGTCCCACAATAAACATGGGGCACATAAAACCTTCTGAGCTAGTGTTTTCATTTCCTTTAGATAAATAACCAGAAGTAGAATTGCTGGGTCACATGGTAGTTCTATTTTTAGTTTTTTGAGGAACCTCTAGACTTTTCCATAGTGGGTACACCAACTTACATTCCCACCAACAGGGCACAAGGGTTTCCTTTTCTCCATATTCTTACTGAAACTTGTTATCTCTTGTCTTTTTGATAATAGCCATTCTTTGGGTTTTAGGTGAAATCTGATTGTGATTTTGATTTGCATTTTGCTGATGATAACTCATCCCAAAGAAAGGCAATGCCAAAGAATGCTCAAACTACCGCACAATTGCACTCATCTCACATGCTAGTAAGGTAATGTTCAAAATTCTCCAAGCCAGGCTTCAGCAATATGTGAACCGTGAACTTCCAGATGTTCAAGCTGGTTTTAGAAAAGGCAGAGGAACCAGAGATCAAATTGCCAACATCCGCTGGATCACGGAAAAAGCAAGAGAGTTCCAGAAAAACATCTATTTCTGCTTTACTGACTATGCCAAAGCCTTTGACTGTGTGGATCACAATAAACTGTGGAAAATTCTGAAAGAGATGGGAATACCAGACCACCTGACCTGCCTCTTGAGAAACCTATATGTAGATCAGGAAGCAACAATTAAAACTGGACATGGAACAACAGACTGGTTCCAAATAGGAAAAGGAGTACGTCAAGGCTGTATATTGTCACCCTGCTTATTGAACTTATATGCAGAGTACATCATGAGAAACGCTGGGCTGGAAGAAGCACAAGCTGGAATCAAGATTGCTGGGAGAAATATCAAATAACCTCACATATGCAGATGACACCACCCTTATGGCAGAAAGTGAAGAGGAACTAAAAAGCCTCTTGATGAAAGTGAAAGAGGAGAGAGAAAAAGTTGGCTTAAAGCTCAACATTCAGAAAACAAAGATCATGGCATCTGGTCCCATCACTTCATGGGGAATAGATGGGGAATCAGTGGAAGCAGTGTCAGACTTTATTTTGGGGGCTCCAAAATCACTGCAGATGGTGATTGCAGCCATGAAATCAAAAGACGCTTACTCCTTGGAAGAAAAGTTATGACCAACCTAGATAGCATATTCAAAAGCAGAGACATTACTTTGCCAACAAAAGTCCATCTAGTCAAGGCTATGGTTTTTCCTGTGGTCATGTATGGATGTGAGAGTTGGACTGTGAAGAAAGCTGAGTGCTGAAGAATTGATGCTTTTGAACTGTGGTGCTGGAGAAGACTCTTGAGAGTCCCTTGGACTGCAAGGAAATCCAACCAGTCCATTCTGAAGGAGATCAGCCCTGGGATTTCTTTGGAAGGAATGATGCTAAAGCTGAAACTCCAGTACTTTGGCCACCTTATGAGAGAGTTGACTCACTGGAAAAGACTCTGATGCTGGGAGGGATTGGGGGCAGGAGGTGAAGGGGACGACAGAGGATGAGATGGCTGGATGGCATCACTGACTCGATGGATGTGAGTCTGAGTGAACTCTGGGAGCTGGTGATGGACAGGGAGGCCTGGAGTGCTGCGATTCATGGGATGGCAAAGAGTCGGACACGACTAAGCGACTAAACTGAACTGATGATAAGTAATGTTAAGCAGATTTTAATATATCTGTTGGCCATCTGTATGTCTTCTCTGGAAGAAAGTCTATTCAGGTTTCTGCCCATTTTTTAATCAGACTGTTTTTGTGCCATTTAGTTGCATAAGTTCTTCGTATACTTTGGCTATTAGGATATTAGCCCTCTATCAGATAAAAGGTTTGCAAACATTTTCTCTGACCCTGTGTGTTACTTTTTAATTTTGTTGAAGATTTCATTTGCTGTTCAGGAGCATTTTAGTTTGGTCCCACATATTTATTTTTGCTTCTGTTGCCTTTGCTTTTTGGTGTCAAATCCTAAAATCATCACCGTGACCCATGGCCATGAGCTTATCATCTATGTCTTCTTCTAGAGTTTTATGGTTTCTGGCTTGAGGTTCAAGTTTTTAATACATTTTGGGTTAATTCTTACGTATTGTGCAAGACGGTGGTCCAGTTTCATTCTTTTGCATGTGGCTGTCTAGTTTCCCCAATACTATTTATTGAAAAGACTGTCCTTACCCTATAGGATATTCTTGCCTCCTTGTTGAAAGTTAACTGGCATAAGTGTATGGGTTCATGTCTGAGCTCTCTATTCTCTTGCATTGATCTACATGTCTGTTTTTATGCCAATATCATACTCTTTTGATTACTGCTGCTGCTGCTGCTAAGTCACTTCAGTCGTGTCCGACTCTGTGCGACCCCATAGACGGCAGCCCACCAGGCTCCCCGGTCCCTGGGATTCTCAAGGCAAGAACAATTACTACAGATTTTTAAATTAGTTTGAAATCAGGGGGCATGATGCCTCCAGCTTTGTTCTTCTTTCTCAAGGTTGCCTTAATTATTCAGGGTCTTGTGATTTCATACAATTTTTAGGATTTTTTTTTTTCTCTGTCTGTGGAAAATGCCATTGGAATTTTGGCAGGGGCTGTACTGAATTTATAGACTGCTTTGGAAAAAGTTAATTATTGCAATCCATGAACACAGAATACCTTTCCATTTATTTGTGTCTTCAACATCTTATACTTTTCAGTGTACAAGTCTTTTACCTCCTTGGTTAAATTTATTCCTACGTATTTTATTATTTTGATGAAGTTGGAAAAATATTACTATTTTTTAAAAAATTTCCCTGGTGGCCTAGGGGCTAAGACTCTGCATTCCCAGTGCAGGGCACCCGGGTTCTATCCCTGGTCAGGGAACTAGATCCTGCATCCTACACACTAAGACCCAGACACAGTCAAATAAAAAAGTGTGTGTGTGTGTGTGTGTGTGTGTGCCAGACACAGTCAAATAAAAATGTGTGTGTGTTACTATTTAGGTAAGCATTTTAATAAGGCTCATCTCATTATATTTTATATTCTAACTGTGATATTCTGTGCCTATTGTATTTTCAATGGGAGTATTTCCAGCTGTAAGCATTGTATGGAGTGTGATATCTGTCAGAAATAACAATTAAAAATCTTTCTGTGAAAAAGAAGATGTCCTTGATAAGCAGGTTTGACCAAGAACGCTTACTTCAATGGGAAAGAGGAGGAAGAAGCTAAAAATATTTTAAAGATAACGAACACGTGCTCTTCTATCTTCTCTTTGTACTAAAGAAAAACTGAGAGTATGAGACATTATGGGATGGTCTGCCGCACGCGCGTCATCCAAACCTGCGCGGCCACCCTGTGGATGAGCACAGTGTCCCTAACGTAGAGACAAGGAAAGTGAGGCACGGAGACAGTAAATAATGGGTCCGAGGCCACAGTTCACACACCACAGAACACCACTCTACACTGCTCTTCAAAACTGAACTCTGGATGACTTTCCTACCCATGAGCAATTCTTTAGCTCAGATAAAGGCTATTCTCACAATACTAACACAGAGAGTACTAAAGCTTAGCAAGAGAAAATAACTAGTTGCCTTGCAATTTACCAATGAAATATATAGCCTGGAGGCCTCACTCTTACTAGCATCATTTCCCAGGAATATGCTTACATGATAGTGTGACTAGAGCATACCCAATAAAAATGTGCAATTTATGATGTATCTATATTACAGAAGTGCAATGAGATTGAAAATTCTAATATGGTATTTACTGGCTCTTTTAAAATAACATTTCCAATGCCTAACGTGTTCTGTTTGTAAGATTTTCATAGGCAAAACTACCTCCATCTTAAGAAAAGCTAATAACTGAACAAATTCATTAAAAAAACTAAAAGACTTTTTTACTTGCATTATAGGGAAAAATGAAAAAACCTTTGCTCTAACTAAAGGGTTCAGTGAAAAATTCTGAAAGGTAGACACTTCCTCCTATATAAAAAGTATCAGAGTCGCAAAGCGCCGAGATCACTGAAAAGGACGCTGGCCTGAAGATGTGAGAGGAATTTCTAGTCACAAGCTTTACTACTATACTAAGATGCTTTGTGACTTAAATAAAGCAAGTCATTTAACTTCTCTGAATTCTGCTTGGCTTTCTTATCTCTAAAATGAAGGGGCGGGACTACAGGATTTTTATAGACCAGTCCTATTAAATAGAAATTAATAAGAACCACCTATGTAATTTAAAATTTTCCACTTGCCACAGTAAAAGAAAAAAAACAGGAAAAGGTATAAATAATTTTGTTGTTGTTGCTGCTCAGTCGCTAAATTGTGTCCAACTCTTTGGCAACCCCGTGGATTGCAAGCAAGCCAGGCCTGCCTGTCCCTCGCTATCTCCCAGAGTTTATCCAAGGTCATGTCCATTGAATCGGTGATTCTATCCAACCATCTCATCCAAATAAGTAGTTTTAACAACATATTTTTGTTTAACCCCTTATATCTAAAACATCAGTTCAGAAAAACAATATAATAAATTACAATTCTTCTTTCCAGACTAAGCCTAGTATGTATTTTACTGAATCTGGTATGTATTTTACTCTTAGAGCACACAACTCAGATTCAGTACAATGCACATTTAACGTGCCCCAAAGCCACATGTGTGTAGAGGCAATTACACAAGTTCATTCTCCAATAATTAATGTGCAATGTTTCAGGAGTATTCTATTATTAAAAGGAAGGCACAGCAGCAGAAATTAGGCTTAATGAAACTAGCTGTCCACACCGTGTGGCTGAACAGCAGCACCGTCCTCAACTACAGAGGCTCGAAAAGCTGCCTCAGGTGGGCACTGCTTTGGGGTAAACAGAAATCATCTGTGCTTTTCAGTGTTTTTAAAATATAAATCACAGAAGGATAACAAATTGACAAATTAAGTTTTTATGTCGTACAATTGAAAAATCTTTTTAGAAGCAGATGGGCTGTAAACAGCACATTAAAGGGTCCTTACTACTTGATGTGGCTGTGAGTTTTTCCTATCAGCTGGATCATTAGCATCTAACAGGACTCTGGGGGAGGAAGAATCAGAAGCTGGCGGAGGGTAGATACCTAAGAAAAATTTTACCTACTTACAACTTAGCGTTGTACTCTTATAGTCTAACTTTAATGGGAACTTACAGTTCAAACTGAAACAGGATAAAGACTGAAAGAAAATCTAGATAGTCATGTGCTAGACAGAATCATGCCCAAAGAAAGGCTGCCATTTAAGCCTGTGCATCAGTTAATGACAGCTGTGACGGAGTGACGTCGGTGAAGAATTAACACCAGCAGTGTAAAATGTCCCCAGGCTCCTCTAAGAAGATGTATTAACAAGACACATGAAAAGTTATTGATAGAAGCATAGTTAGGCAAGCCACTTGAAAACAAGTGGGTGCTAAATAACAGATGAAATTTAAACCTCGAGCTGCACCTTGAGAGGAGAAATGGGAAGACTGTGGCACAGAGCTTGTTGAAGGCAAAAACCTGGATAATCTGTGTCCTCTCATCAACCAGTTCCCACTTTGAGATTCACATGGAGATGCTACAGAAATCACAGCTGCAGATGACCGCACAATAAACACGTGAGAAGGCCGTGCCAGCCTCCTGTGAAGAGGAGGAGGAGAAGGACAGGGTGGTTACCAATCAACTTCAGCCACACATTTTTATTCAGTCAAGTGCCTGGAAGCTATGAATTTAGGACAAGGATTCACGCATTACAGGAACATGTTTACTCCCTCTCACTAGCAAGGAGGAAAGTATGGCTTGATCATAAACCAAGAATTAGTATCTCAGTTTATTCTTGTAAGCAAACCTCAGTGCTGAACTTATGTTCATTATGTGTGACATTATGTGTGAGGGAGGAAGAGACTCCCTGTTAATTCTTGAGACTGGAGACACGAAGAATTTGGGGGGATTACATAAGTGGGATGGTAACCTAGCTCAGTCTGGCTCCAAATCTAGAACTTCTTTCCTAGATAGAAAAGATTTTTATCCGAGAATCACAGGTGGTAAGAAATCCCCACTGCAGAAAATATAGCAAACAAGATGTATTAAATCTTCCTCCCATAGGCTCTTAAGGTTATCTCCAGCCTACGAGTGTCATGTTTATGAACAGGTTTAAACTCAACTCAAATATACAGCTGGAGAAGGCAATGGCACCCCACTCCAGTACTCTTGCCTGGAAAATCCCATGGATGGAGGAGCCTGGTAGGCTGCAGTCCATGGGGTCGCTAAGAGTCGGGCACGACTGAGCGACTTCACTTTCACTTTTCACTTTCATGCATTGGAGAAGGAAATGGCACCCCACTCCAGTGTTCTTGCCTGGAGAATCCCAGGGACAGAGGAGCCTGGTGGGCTGCTGTCTATGGCGTCACACAGAGTCGGACATGACTGAAGTGACTTAGCAGTAGCAGCAAATATACAGCACAATAAAAAGTTGGATAATATTAAACACCACAATTATAGGCAGTTTGCTTGATTCTCTTTTCATTTATTCTATAAGAATAAGAGAAGGACTCTTCATTGCCAATCCATGCAGAGACTGGCTAAATGAAACTGGGGTGTACACAAAGTTCTAGAAGCAATCAGAAGAAAGTCCTCTATGTTTTGAGAAACTTTCATTTTAAAATAAGGTTTACCATTCCTCACAGAAGACTCTGCCAGTTTTTAAGCAATCATTTTAGTTAGTTCTAGAAGCACCCAAGGAACAATTGACTGGGCCCAGAAAGAGGCTCATCTTGGCAGTGATCTCAAGAACAGACTAACTGTGAGCTGCGACAGGGACACCTCCATGCCAAAGCCACTGACCTTTGACAGACTTCTCAGTCAAGTGCTCAGAGCTTTAAAAGCAGGGGGCTTAATACAGCATCTTGTGTTTTTCTTTCTTAAAGTGGAAAGGAGACTTTCATTTCTGCAAAGTAAGTTCACTAAACAGATTTTTAAATCTGTGCATCAGGACTGCTGTTTGGAGGGCTGGCAGTATGGGATGGGCCATCTTACACAGAATCATATTTAAGAAATGGTGAGATTCTCCAGTTGGTAGAGACGGCTCATGGCACCCCCCGCCCCACACACCCCCGCCCTGCCTTCACTGTCACAGAACAGACTGTACAAGGCTTTCTGTAACTGCCTTCATACCCTAGGCTCTGGGAGGAAATGGACCATGTCTGTCTCTTCATAACTGTACTCTGTCTCCAACCCTGAGAAGCATGCCTGGCATGGGACAGGTGCTTAGGAAATATTTGTTGAATGGGGAAAACAAAAATTTTCTCAAGGAATCTAAAAGAAATGACAATGACACTCCAGTGACCAAGATTTCTGAAGAATATGTATCAAGTTAGAGATGTACTCTTTATTTTCTCCTCTAGGGTAATATTATTTTCTTCAGAGAGTGAACTTTGATCTCAATAAAATGTTAATGCAATAGGAGTCCAAAATATCAAAAGGCAGTTTGATTTGCTTTGCTATAATTTACTCAGCACCGTCAGGAAAATGTCCACAGGTCATCAGAAAACATAAAACTACTTTTCTTTTAGACCTTAAGAAAGCATTCTAAATTTCTGATGGCTTACAATAAAAACTTTGAAATGCTCTAAGTTCTTATGCTCATAATGGTGATGCCAAGTCAGGTTTTAAACCTGTTTAGGTCTTGGTCATGCTTATCAAAGTAACTTAAGGTCCATCTTTTAGATCAGAAATACAGCAATGACAACAATGAAAACTGAATGACAATGACGACAAAAACCAGTATATGTAGCAATTTCTAATGTACAAAGTATTCCACATTCATACCCTCGTTTGCTTTCAACAGCACCCCTGTGGAGAAGCCAGAGAGTTACCCTTGTTTTTACAGAGGAAGAAATGGCGCTCACAGAGCTAAGTCAGTGTCACACGGTCAGTAAATGAATAGTTGGGAATTTCAGGTGCGAGAGTCGGACAGAAACACAGCTGAAATATTTAAAAGATGACTGATTTATAAAACAAACTTTAGTTCACTGACTTTGTTAAAAAATGTGGACCATTTTTAAAGTTTTTATTGAATTTGCTGCAGCATCGCTTCTTTGGTTTTTTGGCGGTGAGGCATGTGGGATCTTGGCCCCCGACCAGGGACTGAACCCGCGCCCCTGCACTGGGAGGTGAAGTCTTAACCACTGGACCGCCAAGGAAGTTCCTAGTTTAACTACTTTTGCCTACCTAACACACCCAATAGAGACACTGTACAGAAATGACATTCTTTACTGAAAAGTATCATTATCCAGCCATGTCATCATTCTTTTTGCTTTATACAGGGCCAGAGAGAAAAGTGAATGTCTTCCTGTATCTAGTGATGGGTTTTTTAATTAGCTCTTTTATTCATTTATAACACAAGCTGATCAGAGCTATCATGGAGGACAGAGAGGATTGGGAATAAAACATAAGAGGTTATGTCTCTTTATAGCAAACTAAAATCTGGTTGGGTATAAAGGGACAGATGTATCTTATTCTTCCTCAAACTAGAATAGAACGAATCTGGAATGTTCCAGTTGGGAGTATTTCCCAATCCTTTCTCTGACATTATCTTTTCTAACGTGTTTGCATGCCAGCTTTCCCGATGAGCCAGTGAATCTACATGAAAACATGCTTTCATGTGCAAAACCACAAAAATAAGATTATTTCTATCACATTGTTCGTTTGTACCTAGTAGAATTCTTTGCCTTCTTTACCGAGACTACATCTTGAAGAGGCACTAAAATACCTGCGAGTACACACGAGCTTTGAACAGTACTGCTCAGCCTGACTGGAAACACTCTTTCTTTGAGGGGGAAGGGACAAGATTGCAAAAGATGCCCAGAAAGCAATCTGGAAATATAAAATATTAGTGTTAGATGTTTAATGCCTGTCTCCTCTCCCACTCTGTGCTCTGCGACAGGAGCGCTGAAACACAGCTAAGGCTTATGGGTCCCTGTCTGTACTCAGCTGTCTCAGCCTTTAGGTTTGACAAGAGAAAAGAAGGTCTACTAGGCAACTGTTTGGCTCCCAGGGCAGGAAGCTGCATCCAACTCCGGACCAGCTGGCTGTGGATGCCTGCGGACTGCCAAGTCAGCAATGACGGGATCGAGTGCCTTCTTGCTTTAGTATTACTCTGGAAGGTCAATTAACAATGCTGCCAGCCTCCAAGGTTCTCTTTCCAAACTCTGTTAGGAATTCTCCTTGATGATCATCTAAACATAAGTGGGCTTTAAGCTTTGGAGGGACCCTTTGAGACTTTTAAGATCTGGACTCTTTTCCCTGGATGATACTATTGCTGTTGCCACTGTCAATAATGATGAGGATTGTGGTAATAACAACAACAAAATACCAGCAGATCCCATTTATTGAGTGCACACACTACAGGAAATGACTTGAGCTCAATGCCTTTCAGGGAGATTCTTACCCTTGGAATCATCCTTCGTTCCTTCCCCTGCTCACAATACTTTCCCCTACCACTTCTCTTATGATCATTCTTGGCCAACATTCATACTCGTGGTTCTCAACCCTGAATGCCCATTATAATCATGAGGAGCTCTTAGGAAATGGCAGTTCAGTTCCCAAGAAACTATACATAAAGATGCTGATTTAATTCATCTAGGGAAGGGTCTGGGCATTGACTGATATTCTTTGAAAGCTCCTCAGATTATGTGCAGCCAGGACCGAAAACCATGAGTCTACAACCCAGCCAATACTCCATCCTTTCCATTCCATGACCTCCAAAATCCTTTCTGTTCAACCACAACAGCCAGGTACACGTCCGTGGTCATCTTAGACCCTGAGGTTAATAATGAAAATACTAATTCCAGAACTTTATTTCATGAATCACACACATTCACGCCTACCTCCTGCCAATCTGCTTCACACACTCTAGAAGCTGTACTCTGGCAATTCAGTGACCCACGAAGATGGCCAAGCCACTTTCTCATTGTCCAAGATGTCTTTTCCTTCTCTCCCCAGCCTGGATTCTGTGCTTCATCACTGTAATTATTTCACTGCGCACACCTTCAGCTCCAGCGCCCTGTTTGGTCTATGTGGTGTCTTCATTCAGTAAAGCTTCAAGCCCAGTAAAACCCAATTCTATGCCAACCGCAAACCTGCATGCACTTGAGTTGTTACCTGGATGCGGGTTGAAGGAAAGTACAGAATCATGCTGACTAGTTTTATTTCAAATTTGTGATCAAAAATCTCTAGAGGTCATCTTTGTTTCCCACCAACAAATTTACCAACCTACTTTTAAGGGCACCATATAGTTTCCCCCACTCCCCATTAAACTGGATAAGCTGTCCCGAAGACCAAACCATCTGTATACCACATCATATCTCAAGGAGTTGGTTCCTGAAATTACCCCCCCTTTCTTATTTTGATATTTCACCTCTTTTCCAGATCACTCGTATTAGCCTCCAACGTAGTATAACATCTGCTACTTTTCTTTTTTTTTTTTTAATTTTTATTCATTTCTCTCCTATCGTTCCATTGCTGTGTTCTCCTGTGTGGTAGAATGCCTGGAAGAAGTCTCCATCCTTGCTGTTTGCACACTTCCTTCCCCCATATTCCTGTGTATTTTATTTCATTTCTTAAACAATTAGGAGATAATACATTAAAAGTATGTGTTAGGCACAGAGGATTTGTATTTTACCCTTAGTTTAAGGAACAGACAATTACTAGAAACGCTGAAACCTACTGTGTCTCTCCTGCCCACCCCCATTCTTTCCCCTCCCTCACCAGGAAGTAAAGGCTATTCTTATTTTTCCAGCTTTTGTGATTATTTGATATATATTGTGAAATGATTATCAGAATGAGGTTCACTTCAGTCGCTCAGTTGCGTCAGACTCTTTGCGACACCATGAACCATAGCACGCCAGGCCTCCCTGTCCATCACCAACTCCCGGAGTTCATTCAAACTCATGTCCATTGAGTCAGTAATGCCATCCAACCATCTCATCCTCTGTCATCCCCTTCTCCTCCTGCCCTCAATCTTTCCCAGCATCAGGGTCTTTTCAAATAAGTCAGCTCTTTGCATCAGGTGGCCAAAGTACTGGAGTTTCAGCTTCAACATCAGTCCTTCCAATGAACACCCAGGACTGATCTCCTTAGGATGGACTGGTTGGATCTCCTTGCAGTCCAAGGGACTCTCAAGAGTCTTCTCCAACACCACAGTTCAAAAGCATCAATTCTTCAGCGCTCAGCTTTCTTTATAGTCCAACTCTCACATCCATACATGACAACTGGAAAAACCATAGCCTTGACTAGATGGACCTTTGTTGGCAAAGGAATGTCTCTGCTTTTGAATATGCTATCTAGGTTGGTCATAACTTTCCTTCTAAGGAGTAAGTGTCTTTTAATTTCATGGCTGCAATCACCATCTGCAGTGATTTTGGAGTCCCTCAAAATAAAGTCAGCCACTGTTTCCACTGTTTCCCCACCTATTTGCCATGAATGAGGTTACTTACACCTTAATCACGTCACATTATTACTATGTGTGTGTATAGGGTGGGGGATGTGGGTGTGTGTGCTGAGCATATTTAAGATCTACTCTCCTGGTAATGTTCAGGTATGCAATATAGTACCCTTTAGTCACCACACTATAGTTGAGAGCCCCCAAACCTATTCATCTTCTAACTAGAAGACTGTACCTCTGGATAACATCTCCCCACTTCCCCTACTCCCTTGGCAACCACCAATCTACTCTATTTCAGTTCATTTTTTAAAAAGAATTTTTTAGATTCCACATATATGAGAGATCATAGTATGTTCTTCTCTGACCTACTTTACTTACTATAAATGTCCTCAAGTTTCAGCCACGTTGTTGCCAGTGGCAGGTTTGCCTTCTTTTTTACGGTCGAGTAATCATACATCATACATACTGTTGACCCTTGAGCAAGATGGGTTTGAACTGCATGGGTCCATATAGATTTTTTTCAGCAGTAAATACTATAGTACTGCAAGATCCGAGGCTGGGTGAATCATGCACACGAGGACCCACTATAGGTTACAAGCAGATGCTTGACTTTGTAGTGGGTCAGCTGTTCAAGGCTCAACGGCACGTGTGTATTTATATTTATAAAAGTCGTATTTTCTGTATCCATTCCTCCATCAGTAGACACTTGGCTTGTTTCCATACCTTGGCCGTTGTAAACAATGCCACAACAAACAGAGGGGTGCAAACGTGTCTTCAAGAGATTGATTTCACTTCCTTCCGGTATATACCCAGAAGTGGGATTGCTGGATCATATGGTAAGATTTCACTTCCTTCCGGTATATACCCAGAAGTGGGATTGCTGGATTATATGGTAAGATTTCATTTCCTTCCAGTATATACCCAGAAGTGGGATTGCTGGATCATATGGTAGTTCTATTTTTAATTAAAAAAAAAAAAAACTCCATAAAGTTTTCCATAATGGCCATACCAATTTTTAACAGTAAGGTTTTGTTAACTTACACATATTTAATGACTAATCTGCATTTATTCTACTGTCATATGTGTGTTCTTTCTCCTCTTTTACTTTCTCATGGGTTGACTGAATGTTTTTATTCCTTTTAAAATCTCCACTATATTTAGAAATTACACCATATCTTTTTAGTGATTACCCTAGAAATGTTAACATGCACTGAACAGAGAATGTCAGTAATTTTACCATCCTCCTACATAAATCAAGGACCTTAGAATACTTTAATTTCAGCTACTTCCTTCCTAAGTTATTTGCTATAAGCCATTACTATTTTGGTGTTATAAATCAATTTTAGCTTAGATTTACTCTCATGTGAACTTTCTTAGTTTATCATTCCTTTCTGCAACTAAGGTCTTCCATCTGGGATCATTTTCCCTTTGCCTAACGTACATCAATTAGAATTTCTTTTAGAGATGGTCTCTTGGTACATATTTCTCCCAGGTTCTATCTATCTGGAAAGAACTTTATCTACACTTATTCTTAAAATTTTGCTGAATATGGAATTCTAGGTTGGCAATTATATTGTCTCCTCACTTTGAAGATATTATTTCACAGCCTTCTGGCTCCACGGTTGTTACCGGCAAGTCAGTTTTAAGTCTACTTTCCTTTGAGTTGATCTTTTAAGCTATCTTATTTGTCTTTGGTGTTGTGTAGGTTCACTATGATATGTCTAATGTGCATTTATTTCTATTCATTCTTTTTGGAATTTTGGGAGGCTCGTTAAATCTGAAGATTGATGTCTCACCAGTTTTGGAGAGTTATTAGCCCTTATCTTTTCAAATTCTGACTCTGCTCCATTCTCTGATTCTGACTCTTCTGCTTCTGGAATTCCAGTTAAGATGCATGTTACACCTCCTCACTTCATTATATTATAACATTATGTACTATATACTAACATAGTATATGTTATAATAATTACTTATAATTATTATAATATTTATATTGTTGGCTTATATATATATATATATACACACACACACACTATATATTAGTATATATTATGTTTTAGTATTTAATTACAGCCCTCTATATGGGCTTCCCAGGTGACTCAGATAGTAAAGAATCCCCCTGCAATGTAGAAGACCCAGGTTCAATCCCTGGGTTAGGAAGATCACCTGGAGGAGGGTATGGCAACCCACTCCAGTATTCTTGCCTGGATAACCCCATGGACAGAGGGGCCTGGCAGGCTACCACCCATGGGGCCACAAAGAATCAGATGCAACTGAGTGACTAACACTTTCACTTTCTACATAATATTAGCACCTTCCATGCAACAATTTTATATTTCTGTATCTCTCTGTGGTGCATTATGAGTAACTCCTCTGGATGTCTTTTAACCCATGAGATCTCTCTTCATTTATGTATAGTACGCTAAATGTCAACCTGTGCGTTGCACGACTATTTTTAATTTCTAATGACTCATTGTGTTCTTTTCCAAATATGGTGATCTTTTAAAAAAGTCTCTTGATCCTTATATTTTCAAGCCTGTTCCTTACTCTTTAAATACATAAACATAATTATTTTACATTATGAGATATACCAGTATCTGAAATCTCTAGATATCTGATTCTTCTATTTTTTGTTAACTCCCATTCATTCAGCCTTGTTTCCTTGTGTATTTTATGATTTCTGACTGAAGAACTAATATTCCTCGGAACTCTATCTGCGAGACTCTTTTGGCTTGATGAAAGGGGATTCCTCCAGAAAGGATTTGTGTTTGCTTCTGCCTGAGCCTGAGGACACTAATAACTCAGCTTAAGTTGCCCGAAGTTCTAGACTTTGGGTTTCTTTGAATCTTTTATTACCAAGTAACTGAAAAATGTAATGACAAAATTTAAAGAGAGACCAAATGACAAAGAGTAAAAAGGGAAGAGAACTGAGATCTAAACTACTATACTAAAGGATATTTTTGAAAAAGAAATGCTTGAGACCCAGATATTATGCTGCTGTTGCTAAGCTGCTTCAGTCGTGTCCGACTCTGTGCGACCCCATAGACGGCAGCCCACCAGGCTCCCCCGTCCCTGGGATTCTCCAGGCAAGAACACTGGAGTGGGTTGCCATTTCCTTCTCCAATGCATGCATGCATGCTAAGTCATTTCAGTTGTGTCCGACTCTGTGTGACCCTATGGAGAGCAGCCCACCAGGCTCCTCTGTCCACAAGATACTCTAGGCAAGAATACTGGAGTGAGTTGCCATTTCCTTCTCCAGATATTATACTATATATGATAAATGTTTAAATTTCAAAGATAAGGAAAATATTTAACTGAAAGATGAAACAGAAAAAATTTACCTATGCAGAAGACAGTGGAGTGATATACACAATCTTGAGCAAATCCAAGATTGTGACAAAAGAATTTAAGTCAGTAAAAGTACTGTTCATGTATAAAAACAGAAAAACAGTATTAAATATGCAACAGCTTAAACCTATATTCAAACCATTCTTAAAGCAATTTTCTAAAGATGTTTAACATCATATTTAAGAAATTTAGGAAGATAAAATTTTGTATAAAGATTGATGGTAAGCATGAGAAGCCATTAAATATGGACATGTCACTGTCATTGCTATAGATATGAAACCACATAGAGAATAGTTCTTTAATACAATTAATAGAATTTAACCCTTAAGATTAAGGGGACGACAGAGGATGAGGTTGGATGGTATCACTGACTCAATGGACATGAGTTTGAGCAGGCTCTGAGAGCTGGTGATGGACAGAGAAGCCTGGCGTGCTGCAGTCCATGGGGTCTCGAAGAGTCGAACACAACTGAGTGACTGAACTGAACCCTTAAGATTATATTAATAAAGACTATTAAGTAAGAGTGTGAAAGATCACATTTTACATGTTGCAAAGGGGAAAAGGGACAATTCTTGGATTTGACAGGCAAAATTTAGAGAATGTTTTAAGGGTCTATGAAAATAACCACTTACGTAAGTAAGAACAATAACATCTTCTACATCATTAGAGAAAAAAACAAAGCCAAGATATTATCCACAGGAATGAAAAGAATATAAACTAAAAGGAGACAAGAAACTCCAGGAAGCCTAAAATAAAATCTAATGTATTTTAAGATCAGACATATCAGCTATTTTGATAAATGAGTTTTACATCTCTTTATTGAAGGACAAATATTCCCCTCCATTAACCAAAATATAAGACTTGTACTTTGTCATGCTGCCTATCATGCTAGCACAAAATTCTATTTTATTTTCTTCACAGCGCTTACTATTGTTAGAATTATTTTACTTGTTTATTGCCCAGTTCTCTGCACTAGAATATAAGTTGCATAAGAAAGGACCATGGCTGTCATGTTCATGCCTATATTGTTAGGGCGCTCCATAAGTATGCGTTGAATCAATCAGTGAATGAGTGAATGACTAGACATCACACAGGAAGTTAAATATAAAAAGTCAAAGAAAAAGAAAATAGAGGTTACAATTAAAATGTCATGTAAAAAGGAATAGCAAAATACTTTGAAAATAAGTAGAAGAAATATATTGTAGGGAGAAAAGGGTTATTATGGGATTATACAATATGTGTGTAAAACTTTTGAAAATTGTAAAGCACTGTAGAATTCAAAGAATCTTTCATTCAACTGTAAATACGTTGTTGAATGAAAAATAAGATTCTCTCATATATATATGTGTGTGTGTGTGTGTGTGTGTATATATAGAGAGAGAGAGAGAATATATTTTTGTTGTTAATGAAAGACAAAATCAATAATGGAATTTAAGTCCTAAAACCTTGATATATCAAATTCTAGGATTTACATACATACAAAGCAAAATAAAAACATAGAGATTCAGACAGAAAATGATAGAATTATAATGATTATGAGCGACTAACAGTCACAAATACACTCTAATAGTCTAATAGTCTTTGACAGATTAGGTAGATAAAACATAAAAATAGAGTCTATCTGAATAATTGACCCTATGAATGTATACGTGTGTGTGTATTTTACATGCACATAAATAGTTTTCTAAGTATACGTATGAACTTCCCTAATAACGCAGTGGTAAAGAATCTACTTGCCAATGCAAGAGACATGGGTTCAATCCCTGGGTCGGGAAGATCCCCTAGAGGAGGAACTGGCAACCCACTCCAGGATCCTTGCCTGGGAAATCTCATGGACAGAGGAACCTAGGGGTTATATATAGTACATGGGGTCGCAAACGACTTAGTGACTAAACAACAAGGATACATATACTATTTAAATTAGAAAATAATCATTACTAAAGTACTTGCTAGATTCCATGCGGAATGTTTTTGACAAGCTTTTCTTACCCAAAAGCTGTTAGAAAAATAATTCATGGGATTGAAATAAAAATGTATAATAAATGTAACTTTTTCTAGACGGAAAAAAACTGAAGTCTAAGTGTATGGAAACCATTTCTGCAAGTGGTCTATCAGTTTTGTAAATGTCGTATTAACTAATACTTTCTAAGTAATATGATCTCAAACAGATAAGTGCAGGGAGATCTCATAAGCCTGAATGGGTGGAGAAAAGAAACTGAAAAAGGCGTTCTAAAGCCATGAGTGCAGTACAGTTCTATAGTCACAAGTAATGACTTTTCTGCATAAAAACTATGTTAAATTTGATTTCAGAATGTTGTGTGCAATTCCATATACTATGCCTTGAGAAATCAAAGGGAAAGAGTGAAGGTAACATTTATTGAGCAAATGTGTGTGAGGTATAACTTCATATAATAATTAGTGCCTAAAAGTATGGCTGTTTTCATCCATTCAACAAGTACTTCCATGGAGAAGGAAATGGTGACCCACTCCAGTATTCTTGCCTGGAGAATCCCATGGACAGAGGAGCCTGGCGGGCTATTGTCCATGGGGTCACAAGAGTCGGACACGACTTAGTGACTAAACCACCACCGGCGTGACGAGAAGCCTGCACAGCACGATGAAGAGTAGCGCCTGCTCACTGCAACTCGAGAAGACCCACATGCAGCAACGAAGGCCTAGCATAGCCAAGAATAAAAAGTAACTTTTAGAAATCCTGAAAAAAAAAAAAGTAAGTACCTCCTGAGTCCCTCCACTATGCCAGGCAAAAATAAGCACTGGGAGGGACATAGAATACAATCATGTGAAACAGATCATCTAATAGTAGATGGTGATAGCTAACATGAGAAAAATAAAGCAGAAAGGAGGGATGGAGAGATCTGGGGAGTTATAATTTTAAACAGTCAGGAAAGGCTTTCCTGAGAAGATGTTAACTGAACAAACACTCACAGGAGATGAGGGAAGTGTGTTCCAGGCCAGAACAGCCAATGCAAAAGCACGGAGACCCAAGGCAATGAGGCTGGAGTAGCCTGAAAAAGGACTCAGAGTGGGAGAGCAGCGACTGGGAGACCAGACTGCGTGGGGCCTTAAGTTTATGGTCAAAGACTTGGGCTTGTAATTGAAAGTTATCTGCCTTATGCTTGAAAAGAATCACTATGTCCTTTGGGTAGCTGAGAACAGGGCGCCGAGGATGGAAGAGAGAATGAAGAAGCTACAGTAGTAATCTAGATAGCAGATGGCGGTTGCCTGGCCAGAGGTGGCAGGGAAGGGAAGTATAGATTCTGGATGGAACTGAAGGTAAACTCAGCAGAATTTGCTGGTGGGTTAGACGTAGGCACGAGCGATAAGAGGAGTCAACGTGACTCCAAAGATTTAGTCTGAACAGATGGAAGGATAAAGTGTCATCATTTGCATTAGTTATGGAAATGGTGACTAGTATTACTCCAAAGCTCACAGTCTTTCCACAATGCCTCAGCACTAGAGAAAAAAGGCAACCAAAATTATGTGCACAGAGCATCTACCATACGGATTATAGACTTTTTCATTTTACAAATGAAGGTTGAGAAGACTTTTTCTCAAAATAATTGGTATTTCTCATAATAATTAGTTTCCTGAATTATGAGATTTCTTGTTCAATGACATGGTGAAGCTTGAAAATGTTAAAGGACTGAAAAAGGATAGGAAATTTATGGATGACAGAATCGTATCAGGTTATCCAGGGATGTTAGGGGTATTTGGGTAAATCTCCATATTCTTGAGGCTGATAGTAAGATAAATGGTCCACAGGACCTCCTTAAAAACAGTGTTTGACAGAATAAGATGGAGCACAGACTTTTCAAAGATTAGATATGAGAACACTATTTTGCTCTGGCTTCTTCTTTCCAAGTGTTTCAAACAGAAACTTGAATAACTAACCACCAATGTCCTAGCTGCTTTCAGCGACTCAAGATATTCTTTGAGCATACACACAGAGCTATGTTTTGGACATTTATCATGTATGTATAGCTTTCCAATTCGTTTTTCGTAGGATAAAGGTTAATAGGCTCCAAGAAATGTACTTGTTTAATTTCTTCAAGCTTTCTGTTTATATTCTCTCATTGGCCGTGTTCATAGGTTGCCTCAGCAATACAAGTTGATTCTGTTGTTGAGATAAAATATAATTATTTTCCACTCGTCTTAGTGGAAACATTACACTGGATATCTAGAATTAATCTTCTTCTGTCCTGCTATCTTTGTCTATTGTATAAACATGCCATCCTGTGATAATTCCCAAGAGTGAGTTCTCTTCAATCTCCCCCACTCCTGACATCACTGTTTCAATGAAAGCTACTTCCTTCTTTCTTCCCAGTCATCTTGACCTAGCTCCTTCCTGTGTTTCAACTCTGTGTCAGGACAGCTGCCAAGATCAAGAAATACTAACTCATGCCTCATGTATATAATAACTCTCTCTTTCAGTCCCAGTGCTAACCCTCCAGAGACGACTCTGGTCTTAATGTTGGCGACACCTCTGAATGCATCTCCTCTCCTTTAGTCTGTCCCAGCTGTGCTTTGTCTAGCATGCTGGGACTGGCTTAATTTTAAACCATGGCTCTAGTAAGTTCACTATCAAGACCATGCAACGGCTTCATGTCGATAGCTGAATTATATGTCACTTTTTGTACCTACCTTTCAGGGCCCTCCACAATATGGCTCCAGCTGTCTTTCCAGTTTCATATCGTACTATTTCCCTTACAAGATCACTATAGCTATAGCAAAATCAACCACTCTTCCCTGAACCTGGCTCCATTTTACCAGCTTGGTGCTGGGCTTCCCAGATGGCTCAGCAATAAACAAACAAACAAACAAACCTGCCTGCTGATGCAGGAGATGTGGGTTTGATCCCTGGGTCGGGAAGATCCCCTGTGGAGGAAACGGCAACCCGCTCTAGTATTCTTGCCTGGAAAGTCCTATGGAGAGAGGAGGCAGGCAGGCTACAGTCCATGGGGTCGCAGGAGAGCCACTACACAACAACAACCAGTCTCTGTTCATACAAAAACTTCCCCTCTCGTCTATCAAACTTCCCTTCTTGTCTATCAAAAGTTGACCTGTCCTTCAAGTCCCAGCCCAAATATGGCTCCTAAGAAGCACGTGCTGATGCCCCTGGCCTGATCCGTGTGATCACCACCTCCCCCGCAACTCCATCCCCAAACCCTGTACAGTGCTGACTGCAGTCTGCCGACCTGAGCACCTTTCTGAGCACCTTTCGTATCTTCAACACATAATTCTAAGCTCCTAGAAGATAGCAAGTGTCTTGCTTATCTCTGAATCGCCCATGGTGGTAGGATCCTGCCTTACATAAAGTTGAGTTCAAGGATAATCAGTGACAAGAAGTGTTAAAGAGTAGATATCTTTTTAAAGGCTGTTTTTAAACTTACCATTAAAAGCTGTGAACACTCCCCTCTCACTTAATAACAGGGGATCAGTGGAGACAAACAGATATAAGAGTATCTCCTTGGTCTCTTTGAGTAGTCTTTCTACTCTCCTGTATAAATAGAATTTACATTACAGTGATTAAAAGTCCCCTGTAAAATGCTGTCACGAGGCCATATCTGGGAAGAGCGGATGAGTGCTAATCTGTTCCTGACTCACTCTTTATTGAGTAGGGACAGTATGAGATGATCTGTCTGGATTAAAGACAGAAAGGAAATGGAGTTTTCAAGGCAGAAAAAAAAAAAAATTAACCTCCCCGCCCCCCCAAAAAAAGCTGCGTCATAAAATGTAGTCTGTGGAAAATCTTTCAGCTGAATGACAAGATTAAGAAAAATCAATAAAACCTTTGAAACCTGAACTATGTGAAAGGCTTTTTAGGCTTGATGGCAAAAGACAAAGGTACGGCTTCAAGAACATAAAATCTTTCTCTAGCAACCGCAAAAGCAATTCTTCAATATTCAGGAGCCTTCATGGCCCCAAAATATGCTTAGCACAAATTGCTTATTACACAGATAGGGACAGTCGAGATTCAAAGGGCCTGCGTTTCCAAAAGGACTTTTACCAAGGCCGTAATTAGTTGTTCTGGCAAAAACTGCCTACAAGTCTAATTGCACACACAATTTGCTAATTGTATCTTCAAAATAAAGGGTGAAGGGTTAATTGTATCCACATCTGGCCACAAAGAAAGAGATCATCCTTTGAAAATATGACCCTACACTCGGATGAAAATTTGCATTAAACAACCATCCCCATTACTACTAATAATTATAATAATATCACATGCTTACAAATTGATACCTTTCATCCTGATCCTGAAAACACTTTACAAACATTAATTAATGTCTCAATACTCTTATGAAGTACGAAAGGCAATTATCCCAACGGTGTCAAGGAGGAAATACAGGAAAGTTAGGTAATTGTCAAACAGACACAAAGGGAATTGGAATTCTCAGTCTCTGGCTCTGAACACTGACCTTGGTCACCAGGGAGGTTCCATGGTTCACATAAATTAGCAAAAATGAGCCTGAAACCAAAGGCAAAACCAAGTAACCACATTTCAGAATAGTGAAACAGGTCTTTGATTTAAACTCTACTTTGACTTCTTTTTTATCCAAAGGAAAATAGAGAGCATCTAGAATGGAGCCAACAAGGAGAACTTTTTGGTTTTATAATCATATATTTCAGATAACCAAAACAGAGTCCAGATAATCATATGATGCGTCCCTAATGAATGATACATTCAAAGCTACGTAAGAGGAATAAGTTCCCACAAGGGATGGGTATTTAGAATGTTCTGGTTGTAGTAGCTGTGAGATGACGCGCTGGACCTAATAAATACATAGGGTGAGGGACTAAAACAGAGTAAAATTAACATTACTTTAATTCTAACTGTTGTGAATTTACATCAAATAACTACTTAGGAGCATTCAATTTATACCAGCCTGAGTACAAATAGGAAAAGGAGTTCGTCAAGGCTGTATATTGTCACCCTGTTTATTTAACTTATATGCAGAGTACATCATGAGAAACACTGGACTGGAAGAAACACAAGCTGGAATCAAGATTGCCGGGAGAAATATCAATAACCTCAGATATGCAGATGACACCACCCTTATGGCAGAAAGTGAAGAGGAACTCAAAAGCCTCTTGATGAAAGTCAAAGTGGAGAGTGAAAAAGTTGGCTTAAAGCTCAACATTCAGAAAACAAAGATCATGGCATCTGGTCCCATCACTTCATGGGAAATAGATGGGGAAACAGTGTCAGACTTTATTTTTCTGGGCTCCAAAATCACTACAGATGGTGACTGCAGCCATGAAATTAAAAGACGCTTACTCCTTGGAAGGAAAGTTATGACCAACCTAGATAGCATATTCAAAAGCAGAGACGTTACTTTGCCAACAAAGGTTCGTCTAGTTAAGGCTATGGTTTTTCCAGTGGTCATGTATGGATGTGAGAGTTGGACTGTGAAGAAGGCTGAGCACCAAAGAATTGATGCTTATGAACTGTGGTGTTGGAGAAGACTCTTGAGAGGCCCTTGGACTGCAAGGAGATCCAACCAGTCCATTCTGAAGGAGATCAGCCCTGGGATTTCTTTGGAAGGAATGATGCTAAAGCTGAAACTCCAGGACTCTGGCCACCTCAAGTGAAGAGTTGACTCACTGGAAAAGACTCTGATGGTGGGAGGGATTGGGGGCAGGAGGAGAAGGGGACGACAGAGGATGAGATGGCTGGATGGCATCACTGACTCGATGGACGTGAGTCTGAGTGAACTCCGGGAGTTGGTGATGGACAGGGAGGCCTGGCGTGCTGCGATTCATGGGGTGGCAAAGAGTCGGACACGACTGAGAGACTGATCTGAGTACAAATAAATTTCCTTAAAAATGTGTATCATTAGTATTTGTGTATCATTAATAATATCTTCTTTAAGAATTAGAGAGATGAGGATTCATTTTTAACAGCCACAAAACATATATTTTAAGGACTGATTTATAATTTATAGTTATTTTTATAAATAATATAGCAGGGGGGATGAGGATTCAAGTTTTTCTTTCTTTCCCTTTTTTTTTTTTAAATGTAAAGCTCTGACACTGTGTAAGGAACAGACCAGGAAGGTGAAAATCAAGAGGCAGAAAGATCTGTCAGGAGGCTTTGTAATACATCGGCTGAGGGATGAGGAGGGTGTGATCTCTGATCTTGGCATAGGAGACGTAAAAGAGAGGACAAACAAGAGAGTCTCTGACAGCACCTAGTGAAGAATTAAACGTGAGGAAAAGGATGTGCTGCACATCTGACCAAGGGCAACCAGAGGCTCAAACTGCATGTTTGCTCTAATGTCATATTAGCACAAGTACCAACAGGGTTAACATACCATAAATATTTTTCATAAATGTCAATCGTGTGTTGCATGTGTGCACACTCAGTTGCTCAATGTGTCCAACTCTTTGCGACCCCATGGCTGCTGCTGCTGCTGCTAAGTCACTTGAGTTGCGTCCGACTCTGTGCGACCCCATAGACGGCAGCCCACCAGGCTCTGCCGTCCCTGGGATTCTCCAGGCAAGAACGCTGGAGTGGGTTGCCATTGCCTTCTCCATTGTGTGAAAGTGAAAAGTGAAAGTGAAGTCGCTCAGTCGTGTCCGACTTGTAGCGACCCCATGGACTGCAGCCTACCAGGCTCCTCCGTCCATGGGATTTCCTAGGCAAGAGTACTGGAGTGGGGTGCCATTTCCTCCTCCAGGGGATCTTTCCAAACCAGGGATCGAACCCTCATCTCTTGCATGTCCTGCATCGGAAGGTGGGTTCTTTACCACGGCACCACCTGGGGAGCCTAAATATTTTTCATCAGTAAATACTGTATCACAAATATTTTTCATCAATGAAAAGAATAAAATATTGTTTTTTTAAAGTAATATCACAACACGAAATGTATCTTTTTTTAAATAAAAATGAAACGTATTATTTTTCAGCCAGACTCCGGATATGAGAGTAAGATTATGTCTCTAGCTCAGGTTTCTGCATTCTCTTTGCTCTGTTCATTCACATTTATAAAAAGGAAAACAAGCTTTAGTTTTTTCTTTCCCAGATATTCAAAGGATCTGTACCCACTAAGGTCTTTATATCTCCCTCCCACATTGCCAAAGATAATGTAAAACCCTGATAAAAATAGATGCTTAAAAATTACTGATTAAATGAATAAATTTAAAAATTAAACAAAAATTTAAGTCAAATATAAATCCCCCAAACATGGGGAGAAGTATTGCTGTTAGTGTTAGACTGCCTGTTAAATGGTATGTTAGGCATACCAGAGGCTCATACTGCATGTTTGCTCTAATGTCATATTAGCACAAGTATCAACAGAGTTAACATACCATAAATATTTTTCATAAATGTCAATCGACCCCATGGCTGCTGCTGCTTATTAAATGACAACTTAAACATTTCACCAGGAAAAATCCATTTCCCAAATAACTTACACTGATCACCACACTTGTTATAAAAAATTGCTAGCCACTATATCCAGAGATAAATCCTCATTAGCACTAGCACTGAGAACTGCTATTGATAGAAAAAAACAAGAAAATGTTTGGGATACATTACAATGCACTTAAAATGTTTCCTTAGGAAATGACATGACTATATAGTCAATGTTATATAATTAGAAATTTCTCCCCTTGTAACAATGTCCCATCTTTGTGTTCTGAAGAGAAACCACTGATTTTTATCTACCCTAATTTAAAGATATCATTATTGTCAGTGACATCCTAGTCACACACAAAATTGAGGTCAAGGTTTCAAATTTGACATCCAAAGGCCTGGATGATATGGACCAATGGACTTCTAGTCATAATTTCCCCTGATACAGTCAGTGATTCCTGAGGAATGAGGATTTGTACCACTGGCTGTGCAAGTGCTGAGGAGGAGGGCGCCTAGAAGGCTGGGCTTCGGGTTCAGGGGGGCTTCATGGGCAAGAAGACAGGCAGAGCAAAGGGCAGGGCAAGTCAAGGGCCATCTCCTTTCTTTTCTGGATCTAAGCCTTCAGGGCAGCCCCTCAGCTCCCACCTGTGCGAGCATGTGTGTACACACAGGTCAGCATGAGCGGAGTCCCTGGGGAGTGCTGGCTGCCGCGAGCTCAGAACCAGGGGCTCTGGGACAGCTCAGGCAGAGCTGCAGCCCCAACTGTGACTTACTGACAGTGACTCGGCGCCTAAGTGTTTGAACTGAGTCAATCTTTATTCAAGTTGGAGCCACATATCAGCTAAGTGACCCACACAAGACATTTCACTTTAAGTGTCAGTTTTCTCAACTGTAAAAACAGGGAGAATTAAATGATATATACTGCTTAGCACAGCACCTAAGCATAGGAGAAGAGCCAAGAAATAAAAGCTTTTACCATTAGGACTGAATGTGAATCTAGACCACCAGAGCCACAGGCAGCAGTCTTCTAATCTCATCCATCCGTTTAATCAAACAGCATCAAAACCCCCTACGCTTCTTAAAACACTAGGTTAAAAATTCTAGTGTAGAATTCAGTGAAAATATTTTGAATTTGATAAAGGGTTTTCAAAAGTAGTTTCCCAAAAAGATGGCAGTGGTGGATGCCAAAGAAACACTTTTTTTATTCCACCACTTTCAGAACATTATTCAATAATCTGACACATTCAAAAGAAGAGGACAACAGCAGAAATGGTCACACAGCTTCCTGAAACAAACGTTTGTCAGAAAAGTCATCTATACCATTTTGCTTAAAAACTAGTTCTATGTATCTTATATACTTATTTAAATATTTTTAATTTAAATACTAATTTATAGTTGAAAAATTGACCTATGTTTTTAACTCGATACATATATTTGAAGAGAAAATTTCACACCAGTATCATAAATGTAAAACCAACTTTCCTTGTCAGCTAAAAGATAACTTAAGAAAATGGTGATATTAATGTTTTGCGATCAGTGAGCAGTGAAGGGATATTTGGCTCAATGGATTTGGTGTTTCAGACAGACTGGAGGTTCTACATCCAGTAAGATAATTGGCTTTTAGTTGCTAAATCTGGTTTTTAGTGTTACTGTGAGCAAGCAGGAAAAACTTCAGTCCACACATATATCAAGTTCTGATCACAGAACATTGCATTTTCCCTCTGAAAAACTTAATCTGATTTGGACTTTTCTACTTCATTATGGATTTTAAAATTTTAGTATCACCCTTTCCTTACATTACCTTTTAGTTGGCAAGGAAAGCTGGTTTGACATTTATGATACTAGCATGAAATTTTCTCTTTAAATACATATATATATTGAGTTAAAACTTGCATCAATTTAAAATACTAAAAATATTTTAATAACTATATAAAATATATTAATGTAAGTGCCCTAAAAACAACAGGTGGTACAGGTTGGGGGTGGGCAGGTGCTGTCTCCACCATTCTTGTTGGCCTGTCCCATTCTGTTCATCTCCCACTTTTTGCAGAAGGTCCTCCTTGGCCCCTGCAGCCATGGTCACGACTCTCTGAAATGTGAACGTCTCTAGAATTTAGTCTCTATTATATGATTTCATCTTTACCATATGATTAGCACATAATCATATGCTCTGATACAGCATTATTTAAATTTTCACGTGTCTGTGTCCTAGACTATTAGACTGATAAACGACTTGTGAGCAAAAAGAATTCATTCATCTCTGTAGCACTGAGTAAACAGGGGGCATGCTGATAAATATTTCCTGAATAGTCTTATAATTCCTTATGTTTATATTTAAGTAACTGTACTTCAAAGGCAATTCTATTATAATATTAACTAAAATAAACCAATTTTTAGTTCTATGTACCTATCTGAATGATCCCTTAAAGGCAAAACCTAACAGATTATTTGCCCTAATCTGGACCAGTGTAAGATTACTAGTTACATATCTTTCTTCCTTAGTTACAGATAATACATCATGGCAATGTGCCTAGCTCCCAACATTTCCCCACCATTCCTGCTGGTAGAGATGGTCAATGAGATGGCTGTTGGATGAGGCTTTTGGAAAAGCCATTTAAAAGGAGCTTGCATTTGCTTCAATCCCCTCCTTCTGTGGCTGGAGATGCATGGCCATACTATAATCAAGAGGCAACCTGGGTTATGGAAGCCACATACCAAAGGCGGTAGAGTAGAAAGAGAGTCTAGGATATTGACAGTGTGGTGTAGTTGTTATACTGGCTCTCAATTGCCTAATTTAGGACATTCTCCGATGAAGAAAAATATACACCTAATTTGTTTAAGCCACAGAGTCTCCTTTGCTGGCAATCAAATGCAATTTCTGATTCATGCATATGTAGAATCATTACAGACAGCCCTGGGTAATACTGTCTCGTGGTGGGTGGGTGGTTTAGTCGCTAAGCTGTGTCCAACTCTTGTGACCTCACAGTTTGTAACCTGCCAGCTCCTCTCCTCTATCCATGGGATTTTCCGGGCAAGAATACTGGAGTGGGATGGCATGTCCTTCTCCAGGGGATCTTCCCGACCCAGGGATCAAACCTGTGTCTCCTGCCTTGCAGGTGGACTCTTTTACCACTGAGTCACCAGGGAAGTCCCTATACTATCTGAGGGGTGATTAAAAGTTCTCCTGCTTTCTCAAAAACACCTTTTCCTTGGTACTATAAAGTACAGATTTCCAATAAAGTATATCATGTCAGTGTTATTCACTCTTTGGTGTTAGGAGTTGAAAGCATCTGTTAAAATGAAAATATTGTCAGAGAAGAGTTACACTTTGGGTTATCAATATAACTGAATATCTCATTGTGAATTAATTTATGAATTAACTTTCATGATTTGTTAGGCCCTGAGGGGATGGAACACAAGATAGGTGAATTTTCCTATAGGGAGACCAGTCAAGAAAGGAGCAACATCCGGCTACTACATCTCTTCTTCCCTCTCCTGGCCCCTGGAGCCATCCTCATCCTCTGACTGCAGTTGCACACCAAAGACATGGACAGGCATTGTTGGGGGGGGGGGCGGGTACAAAAAATGAGAGATACAGGACCTAATGGGAAAGGGTCCCAAAAGCAAGCTCACGTTTACTACACAAGGCTGCCGATAACCTCCCCTTTCTATGGGAGTACTTTATTTATATCAAAATTCCATAGCTAGTAAATAGCATTGTTAGATTAGCTATTCATTTGAAAATTAAGAACTGCTCTTCTTTTCACCCTCTGGTTATGGTTGCCAGAGTAAATATAGGTGATTTTTTAAAAAGTCTAAGTATGATACAAATATTACATAGCACAATTCCCTTTCCCAGAGGATCTTTCCGACCCAGAGACTGAACCTGGGTCTCCTGCACTGCAGGTGGATTCTTTATACCGTCTGAGCCCCCAGGGAAATACATAGGACAAACTTATACTGAAAATTCTGTTGTTTATCTGAAATTCAAATTTATCTCAGCATTCAGTATTGTTATTTGCAGTTCTGGTTATGGTAGTACTTTAAGGGGAGAAAGATGGCTCAGTTATGGTCTATGCATCTTATTTGTGGCATTCTGGTTCTTTTATGCAATAGGAATAGCTATATGTAAGGGAATTCTGAAACACAACAATATAAAAACGTGAGCATGAATGGCCAACAACTTACAAACACCTTACCAACAATACTGGCAATCTCATCTTGGTTGTTTAAAACAGCAAAGGAGGAGGACTTCTAACTAATGAAACAGTACATTACCATTTTTAAAGAGAGAATAAGTAATATTCACTGACATAAATATTACAACTTCAAAGACAAGTATTTCTAAAAAGCAAACCCACAAGAATACAGAGGCATAAAAACTTTTCAAGAGATAACATTGAGGGGAAAAAAAAGTATGTTAACAAAGCATACTTTCATGATAAATGACAGAAAAGAGATCCACCCCCGAAAAAGTTTTTCATGTTCAGGGAGGTCTTACTAATATGTCCTCAATTGACTGCCAGAAAAAGAGAGTGACAGGGCCATCTTTGGAATCCAGGGCAAGGTAGAGAAGCCCTAAATGCCCAACTGGGAATCTTGGAGCACTGCACTCAGGCATTGTGGTTTTTCTTTTTTTTTCCGATGCACTCTAAGCTCACTTTTATTACTTCCAGACCTCCTTCCTCATTAAGGCACAGATATAAAAACTGGGAGCTACTTATAGAGTAGATACCAAATAGTCTGTCTGCTGGTGAGATACAGACCACCACCTTGCATGCAGAACAGCTGGAGGAAAAAAGAGCCCTTATTCATCAAATTTAAAAAGCACTCTCTCATTTCATGCTAATTGTATGGCCTTTTGCATGATATACAAAAGATGGCCTAAGATGAAAGGAATTGAAAAGAAACTACCAGTCTCAGAGGTTTTTTGGGGGAACAAGATTAACTTATTACTTTTTGAGAGAAAGTAAATGACTGAGTAATTTAAGTATTACATTTATTTTCACAGAATGACCTTTACAGATTTTATTATTATCAACATCTATCCAACTGCCGCTTCCTGCCTAACATAATGTGACTTCACTCTACTAATCTCAATGCTCCCAAACACTTTAGGTTAGTATCAAACAGTTCATAAATTAGAGAATTTAAAATAAAATGCATACAGATTTTTTACGATTTTTTTTTCACACAAAGGAAAAAAGCTGATTATTCATAAACATTTGCTTCCCAGATCCTGCAACATGTAGGTTCTGCTTCAACTGGTTTCTTACAAAAGAGTGATCACAAAATCTCATCTGTTTTATCAATATTTTTGATCAATAATAACATGATAATAAGTGACAATATTATTCAAAGGCTGTAAATAAGATGATGAGGTGTGATGATTTATGATATATTGTAAATTATGGTATAAGGTAATAATATGAACTGGGTCTTTGAAAACCTGCATGAATTTAGATCTATGTTACTATAAATATCAGTCCGTTAGGAAAAACCATGTAAAAGTCATCAGGGGAAAAGGTGTAAAGCAGAGAAACAGTAGGTGCAGTTCATTCATTTGGACATAAAGCAGCACTTATTCCTTCTAGAACTATCTACCAATTGGTATCAGTCAACTGAACCAGGGTTGGCAACTGCAAAGAACAGTGGCTTCAATGTGCAGCCCTTGAAAAAAGCAAAAGAAATGATCGGGGTTCCCAGACTTCCAAAAGCACTGACTATTCAAGAGGTTGAAAACTGAGCTAAACATACTAATAATTAATATTTACTACACAGACTAAGACTTTTTTTAGCCTATTAGACTGGCAGTGTCCAGTAAAACTATAAAGCAAACCACATTTGTATTCTAAACTTTTCTAGTAGCCACAGTAAGAAAGTTAAAAGAAACAGGTGAAATTCCTTTTAATACTTTTCCCCCCCAATGCAATATATCCAGAATGTTATCATGGGAACATGAAATCCACATAAAATATCATTGAAATATTTAACAATCTTTCCTTCATATCATGTTTCTGAAACCCAGTCTGTATTTTACACTTACAGCGCATCTCAGACTACGAGTCACATTTCAAGTGCTCAACAGCTACATGTACCAAGTAGAGACCACGTATGGCAGTGCAGTTAAAATTTCACAACTTTGGGGGGGAAAAAGGCCGTGTTCTTAATTACTACCTAATGTTTTCCTGCAAGTCAAATCTCTAGCTACTAGTGAGCTTACTTATCCTTTGTGTTAATGAACACAGTAAAAACACAAAAAAGCTATACCACTAGAAACAGGGATTGTAGTCTAAGAGGCTATGCTTAATTTTTATTAAAAACAAGTATTTCTTAAACTACTCGCTTTCTCTGGCCACATTTCTGTTTCTGCCACAAACTTGAGGAGTCTGGTTTTTCTCTGAGGATCAGCCACATCACCAAAGATGAAGTGAGATTTTGCCATCTTTACATTTGCCGCTTGAATAGTGCTCCAAAAAGGTAAACTATATAATTCCTAACTGGTTTATGACTAACTGTTAAGAACCATGGAGTTTCCTCATGAAAAGAGTTCCAAAAAATCAAGAAAAGAAAAACTGAAAACAAATAAGTACTAAAATCCACTAAATTCCAGACTAACAAGCATTTCAGCTCTTGTGAAACTACAAAGGACCGCTTAAGGGCTTGCATGCAAAACTGAAACTCAGCAAGCCATTTTCAAGAGCTGAGTCAGGGTTGATCGTTAGAAGAAAAATAAGCGACAGAGAGGTACCAGTATTTAGTCCTCAAAAATGAATATTCAAGATGTAACATAATTAATATCTTTTTTTAAACAATGAATGACAGTTTATACTTTTCTTTCTTTTTTTTAAACTGATTTACTTTTACCTGAAGGATTAATTGCTTTACAGAATTTTGCTGTTTTCTGTCAAACCTCAACATGAATCAGCCACAGGTATACATGTATCCCCTCCCTTTTGAAACTCTCTCCCATCTCCCTCTAGCTTGACACAGAGCTCCTGTTTTTCTTGAGCCATACAACCCTCTAGGTTGATACAGAGCCCCTGAGTTTCCTGAGCCATACAGCAAATTCCCGTTGGCTATCTATTTTACATATTACTCTTTCCATACATCTTACCTCTCCTCCCCTCTCCCCATGTCCATAAGTCTATTCTCTGGTTCTCCACTGCTGCCCTGTAAGTAAATTCTTCAGTACCATTTTACCAGAATCCATATATATATATGTGTTAGAATACTGTATTTATCTTTCTCTTTCTGACTCACTTCACTCTGTACAATAGGTTCAGGGTTCATCCACCTCATTAGAACTGACTCATATGTGTTCCTTTTTATGGCTGAGTAATAAATATTTCATTGTGTATATATACCACAACTTCTTTATCCATTCATCTGTTGATAGACTTATCTGTTGATAGACATTGAGGTTGCTTCCATGTTCTAACTATTATAAACAGTGCTGCAATGAACAATGGGATACATGTGTCTCTTTCAATTTTGGTTTCCTCAGGGTATATGCCTAGGAGTGGGATTGCTGGGTCATATGGTGGTTTTATTCCTAGGTTTTTAAGGACTCTCCACACCGTTCTCCATAGTGGCCACATCAATTTACATTCCCACTAACAGTGCAAAAGTGTTCCCTTTTCTCCATACCCTCTCCGGCATTTACCGTTTGTAGACTTTTTGATGAGGGCCATTCTGACTGGTGTGAGGTGGTATCTCATTGTGGTTTTGATTTACGTTTCTCTACCAATGAGCAATGTGGAGCATCTTTTCATCTGTTTGTTAGCCACCTGTATGTCTTCTTTGGAGAAATGTCTGTTTAGGTCTTTTGCCCACTTTTTGATCGGGTTGTTTGTTTTTCTGGTGTTGAATTTTATGAGCTGCTTGTATATTTTGGAAATTAATCCTTTGTCAGTTGTTTCACTTGCTATTATTTTCTCCCATTCTGAGGGTTGTCTTATCACTGTACTCATAAGTTTCCTTTGCTGTGCAAAAGCTTTTAAGTTTAATCAGGTACACTTCTTTACTTTTGTTTTTATTTCTGTTACTCTAGGAGGTGGGTCATAGGGGATCTTGCTTTATGTCACTGAGTGTTCTGCCTGTGTTTTCCTCTAGGAATTTTATAGTTTCTGGTCTTGCATTTAAGTCTTTAATCCATTTTGAGTTTATCTTTGTGTATGGTGTTAGGAAGTGTTCTAATTTCATTCTTTTACATGAAGCTGTCCAGTTTTTCCCAGCACCATTTATTGAAGAGGCTGTCTTTGCCCCATTGTATATTCTTGACTCCTCTGTCAAAAATAAGGTGCCCATAGGTGTATGGGTTTATTTCTGGGCTTTCTATCTTGTTCCATTGGTCGATATTTCTGTTTTTGTGCCAGTACCATACTGTCTTGATGACTGTAGTTTTGTAGTATAACCTGAAGTCAGGAAGCTTGATTCCTCCAGCTCCATTCTTCTTTCTCAAGACTGCTCTGACTATTCGGGGTCTTTTGTGTTTCCACATGAATTGTGAAATTTTTTGTTCTAGCTCTGTGAAAAATGTCATTGGTAATTTGATAGGATCACATTGAATTTGTAGATGGCATTTGGTAGTATAGTCATTTTCACAGTATTGATTCGCCCTACCCAGGAACATGGAATATCTCTCCATTTGTTTATGTCATCTTTGATTTCTTTCACTAGTGTCTTATAATTTTCTGTGTACAGTTCTTTTGCCTCCTTAGGCAAGCATATTCCTAGATATTTATATCTTTTTGTTGTAATGGTGAATGGTATTGATTCCTTAATTTCTCCTTATTTTTCATTGTTAGTATATATAAAAGCAAGTGATTTCTGTGTATTGATTTTATATCCTACAACTTTGTTAAATTCGCTGATTAACTCTAGTAATTTTCTAATACTATCTTTAGGGTTTTCTATGTACGGTATCATGTCATCTGCAAACAGTGAGAGAATTACTTCTTCTTTCCTGATCTGGATTCCTTTTCTTTCTTTTTCTTCTCTGACTGCTGTGGCTAGGACTTCCAGAACTATGTTTAATAACAGTAGCAAAAGTGGACACCCTTGTCTTTTTCCTGATCTTAAGGGGAATGCTTTCAGCTTTTCACCATTCAGAAAGATGTTTGCTGTAGGCTTATCATATACGGCCTTTGCTATGTTGAGGTAGATTCCTTCTATGTCCATTTTTTGAAGAGTTTTAATCATAAATAGGTGCTGAATTTTGTCAAAGGCTTTTTCTGCATCTATTGAGATGATCATATGGTTTTTATCTTTCAATTTGTTAATGTGTATCACATTGATTGATTTCCGTATACTGAAGAATCCTTGTATCCCTGTAATAAACCCAACTTAATCATGGTGTCTGAGCTTTTTGATGTGTTGCTGGATTCTGTCTTCTTTCACATTTACTGTTAGGAAATTTTAAGATTGGGTTTTGACTTGACTAATAGTTATAGGCAATGTATTAGAAACCAGAAAGTTACTGGAATTATATATGTTATAACCAACTCCAAATATTCTGGAGATAGAACCAAAATATTCCTCTTAGTCACTTACAGTGTGATTAGGTAAGATATGTCAGAAAAACTAAGCCTTCTCATATGTTGCTCTTACCCATAGTTCATCCATAATTTAGCCTATATTTCTCATATCTTCTTCAGATTTCACATTCTCCTATAGCTCTTTATTAATAAAACTCCTTAATACTTACTTGATTAAGGAAAGCCATAAGTAGTATGGCTAACTGATTCATTTGGTTATTTGATAGTTAGCTCTATGATGCCCTGAAATTTGCTTGAGGGAAGACTGCCTCTGAGAGACAGAATTATAGCTTCTAATCCTGGAGTTCAACTATGGCCTACCATCTTGCATAATCTTGCAATGATGAGCTTTTAGGTGTGTAACACAAATTTTTTTAACCACAAATCTTCCACAAAATAATATCTCCAACATTTTTAGACATGTTTAACAGCGTCTTGCTCCAAATAAATGTTTAAGAAATATTTAAACAAATAAATAGTTCAAAATGAACTTGGATAAGAAACTCGGGAATTATCCATTAACCAGGATAACCAGGTTTTAGTTAGACAATGATAAAAATGAAGTTACTCACAGGATCTTTTGAGGACTAAAGAATGTTATACCAGAAGCTGAGTCCATTTTTCTCTCACAGCAAAACCACAACTATTGAAGTTGAAAGCAAGAATCTGATTTTGGGTCTCAATGTCAATAGGCATGAGGCAGAACTTTAAAACAATAAGTGACACCCTTGGAGATTTATCCAATTACCAATGGTGCACCTCTTTCTGTTTGATTCAATGGCCCTTTTGCACAAGTGTGAGTTCAGAAGGTCTTCATTGGTCTGGTGTGCAAATGTGGAAATTCTCTTTCACTGACTTTGGACTTGGACATTCACCCCAGTGCAGGCTTCCCAGGCACTGGTTAATTGAAATGCTACTGCCACTGCTAATTTCCTTCCTTCCACAACTATTTATTTGACACTTATTATTTGTAAGTATTGTTTTTAGGCATTAGAGAACAACGGACTGGGTTCAAAATTGGGAAAGGAGTATGTATGTCAAGGCTGTATATTGTCACCCTACTTATTTAACTCATATACATCATGTGAAATGCCGGGCTGGATGACTCACAAGCTGGAATCAAGATTGCCTGAGGAAATAACAACCTCAGATATGCAGATGATACTACTCTAACATGAAGAAGAACTAGAGCTTCTTGATGAGGGTTAAAGAGAAGAGTGAAAAGCTGGTTTAAAATTCATCATTCAAAAAACTAAGATCATGGCATCTGATCCCATCACTTCACGGCAAATAGATGGGGAAGAAGTGCAAACAGTGACAGGTTTTCTTCTTTTGGGCTCCAAAATCACTGAGAATGGTGACTGCAGCCATGCAATTAAAAGACACTTGCTCCTTGGAAGAAAAGCTATGACAAAAATAGAAAGCATATTAAAAAGCAGACATCCTTTGCCGACAAAGGTCTGTCTAGTCAAAGCTATGGTTTTTCCAGAAGTCCCACATATGGATATGAAAGCTGGACCATAAAGAAGACTGAGTGCCAAAGAATTAATGCTTTCAAACTGTGGTGCTGGAGAAGACTCTTGAGAGTCCCTTGGACTGCAAGGAAATCAAACCAGTCAATCCTAAAGGAAATCAACCCTGAATATGCATTGGAAGGACTGATGCTGAAGGTGAAGCTCCAATTCTTCGGCCACCTGATGCAAAAAGCCAACTCATTGGAAAAGACTCTGATTCTGGGAAAGATTGAAGGCAGGAAGAAAAGGGGGATGACAGAGGATGAGATGATTGGATGGCATTACCGACTCAAGGACATGAGTTTGAGCAAAACCTGGGAGACAGTAAAGGACAGGGAAGTCTGGTGTGCTGCAGTCCATGGGGTTGCAAAGAGTTGGACACGACTGAGTGACTGAATAACAACAACAATAATAAATAAGACAGAGAAGATCACAGCTTTTAACAATCTCAGATTCTTTCAGTTACTATTTGCAACTTGTCAGATATAGCACAATGTAAGGAATTTTTGAATGTTAACAGTATTTGACATATAATATTACAAACTGGGAATTAAAATTTTAAGGACTAGCAATAATACCCATGGTTTGAAGAAAAACTTCAGATGCTTATCACTTACTCATTTTGCCAACTTCTTAATTCTTGTGCAAGAAGGTCCTGTACTATTTTAAATGGCTAAAGAAGGCAACATACATACCAAAAACCACTTAAGAGTCACTATTTTAAAATTTTTTAAAAATCATTTTAAAAGTACCATTTAAAATGTGTCTTCAGTCAGGAATGGATGCTGAAACAGCCAATAGAAAGGAGAAACATCCCAAACACAACTGAGTTTTGGGGAAAGACACTAAAACATAACAGAACTAAGATCCTCTTCAGGATCTGGGAATCAGAAGCACTGCTGAGCTGGCCTAATGGGACTGATTAAGACAACCTGAAAAACTAACAGAAACTATGGCAGAACCTGATGTAAATAATACAGTTTGGAGAGATGGAATACTTTTACACATATACTCCCATTAGTCCAGCATTGAAAAAATAAGGACTTTGTCCAAAGTTAGGCTGTTCCAGTCCTTAGGCAATAAGGTGAACAAGTTATTCTGCCTTTGGTCTAATTCAAGCACTCATTCCTGGAAGCAACTAACATTATACATTTACTGAGTGCCTGACACATGCCATGCACAACGCCAGGCACAGAGAACGCAATACAGAATCAGCCAGGATCCCCCAGTCAAGACGCTTCTGGTCACGATACAGGGAGCCAGAATACTGGCATGGACGGTGCTGAGGGAGCAGAAGAGAGGTCTTTATGCTGCCTAAGAAGAAGAGGGTGACAGAGGATGGGATGGCTGGATGCATCACCAATGCAATGCACGTGAACTTGGGCAAACTCTGGGAGATAGTGCGGGACACGGAGGCTTGCATGCTGCACTCTATGGGGTTGTGAAGAATCAGACACGAGTTGGTGACTGAACAACAGCAGCAATAAGCAAGGGAGACGAAGTTGGCACCCAAGAGGCCAAATATTTGAGCAGGCGTTTGAAGGGTGAATGGCAACACTCAAACTGTTCAAAAGCGGGAAGGGATAAAGAAAGCATTCCAGAGTCCTGCTGCTGTCCACCCAAAACTATCACAGCACTGTTAATCAGCTATAATCCAAAATAAAAAGTTGAAACGATTTTTTAAAAATGGAAAGAAAGCACTCCAGGAAAAAAGAGAATTGCACATATAAACTCCAGGAGAAAGGAAGATGTTCACAGCACGGTCAGAAACTCTGTGTAGTGACACAGGACAGACCTGGAGGTTTACACACGTGGCAGGGCCAGATCATGGAGAGACACGCACACCAGACAAAAGTTACTGGATTTTATCCTGCAAGAAGCAAAGAGCCCCAGATGTGATCAAATAAGGCAAGTACACGCTCAGATCTGTGGTGAATGGGCTGAATGAACGTAAGACTAGGGCACAGAAGGCTCTTTGAGAAACTCTGCAATAGTCCACATGAGTGGACCGCTCACGGGACTGCTGCGGGTGGAGTGGGGAGAGAGAGGACAGGACAGATAAGTGAGGCAAAAACACAGTGACCTGGTGATCAGCCGGGTTGAGCGTGGGTAAGAGGGAAGAAAGCAAAGATGATGCCCTGGCTTCTGACTTGAGAAGGTATCCGTCTTCAAGCCAAGCCTTCTGTCAGCTTTTAAATTTGGATTCTGACCTCTTGATATTGGTCACTGCTGCTCTGCCTCATTCTCTGTCCTGAAGAATGTGCTCCTGACTCCAGAGGCAGAAATCCAGAGATGGCCACCAGCCCCTCTGAGAGGGAAGCGCCACCGCCTGTTCCTCCCCGCCTGGTCTGGACAACCTTCAGCAGAGATCCTTTTTATGGTGCTCATTTTAATTCTGTTCACAAATGATTAGGTCAAAATATAGTTACTATGGGCCCCAGGAGTATAAGGCACTACAGAAAATAAGAGCAATGTGCAATAACAGTTTCTCCCGAGTTACGCAGGAAAGCAATACAGTGCACAGCAAAGGTTTCGTGGTCACTCGGGTGCAAGTCTGAATTCCAGCTCCATTACTGTTACTGGTGGCATGACTTTGGGAAATTGATGTTCTCGAGCCTTGGTTACTTGATCTATAAAATCTAGATAGTACAGCCTATCTCACTGGTTAAAGTTAATGAGGTGATATATGTAAATTTCCTACCAGTACCACTAACTTACTATAGGTTCAAAAAATAATAAGTAAATCCTTATTTTTCCACCCCTCTTTGACTACTCAAAGTCTTTCTGCCTCCAAACAGATCCTATTATCACCAATGGGTGTTTCCCTCTATTTCTCCACGTCTATTGTTGGGAAAATGAAGCTTCTAAAATCAAAGCAGGATGGTATCTGTATCAAAGACTGCCTGCAGCCTATCCAGTATTCATCTTCCCTTTCTTATTACTGGACCCTGATTTTGCTGAGGATACTAAACAAAAAACACCCCCCAGGGTCCCCTGCCACCAGCGATAGCCTAGTGTGTGACACAACAGAGCCAGCAAAACTCTGTTAGAAACTATTTGGAAAGTTTCTGGACATAGGTATTCTTATTCTCCCTCAGCTATCTTCCTTATTCCAGCTTCCTGGAAGTGAGGTGTGATGGCTGGAGTTGCAGTAGCTATGTTGCAACTATGAGGAAAAGACCAAGACTCATAAGACATCAGCCTGGCCATACTTGAGCTCCTAAAACAATGCTCCCACCACCTTCCACCAGTCTTCTCATCACATGGGAAAAAAAAAAGTCCTAAATTGAAGCCACTACCTTCCATGTCTCTGTGACTCTTTTCTGAGCCCAATTCCTAACCGATTCAATCCCTTCAATCCCACTTGGGTGTGAGTGGGAATCATCAACCATGATTTTCTTCCAATTTAAAAAGAAACTCTTATTGAGTATCTGGTATGTCAGATACTGTGTATACAGACACGCTGCAAAGTAAATAGTATCATCATGTTACAGCAAGGCACTTAAAGTTCTGAAAGCCTAAGTACTTTATCAGAGGTACCATCGTGATACGTGGAGAGCCAGGATTGGAGCTCCTTGTCTGTCTGAGGATGAAGTTCACACCCTGGCAGCTACTGATGCTACTGCAGGGCTTCTATGAACCATGGCTCCCAAGACAGTATCTCTCTAGGTCCTCCTCCTGATACCTCAGATTCCACAGGGAAACCACCTAGAGCATATCTAGAGCATGAAAAACCAGTGTGTGAAGTAGGAGACCTCGGAGTGGTAAATGCGCAAGGCTGAGGGTAGCGTGTGCCTAAGGCACACGGCCTGACTGCAGCTGGACAGAGCTGATCATCTCCAGTCAATAAGGACCTGAAGAAATCATGTTAAACTGGAAATCAGCATATGAGCCTGAGGCATGGCAGAGAGAAAGCAAGGTGCCCAGTGTCACAAACATTCTCAAGTTAAAAAAGCTCATGCTTTCGTCACATGTAATTTTTTAAAAGAAGAGTGAGAGAATTAAAATTGGGAATTGTGTATGTATCTTGCACTTCCCTGGTGTCTCAGACGGTAAAGAATCTGCCTGCAATATGGGGGACCCAGGTTCGATCCCTGGGTCTGGAAGATCCCCTGGAGAAGGGAATGGAAACCCTCTCCAGTATTCTTGCCTGGAAAATTGCATGGACAGAGGAGGCTGGCAGGCTACAGTCCATGGGGCCACATATATTTTATATATATATATATACACACACATACATACACACACACATATATATCTTGTAACTTGTATCTCTTATAACCTATTAAAAAGCACAATTTAAATATATACTTGTTTATATAACTAATACATAAATATACAGATAAATGCATATGTTAACTCTTTCCTCTTTACAATGAACTTGAAGCAGCCAATAGAAGACTCACAATAAATTTAAAAATCATAACCAGGAAAAATACAGGAGCATGAGATAAGAAGAAAATAAAGAAAGCTGATGTATATTCTACACAGTTCTAAATAATTACTAAAACTGAGCTACAAATTTAGGTCTGAGCTACCTCCTGCCAAAGCACAATGGAAAAAAAAAGTGACTAGGTACCAAATTCACAGTGGCCATGAGAAAGAGTATTACCACCTCAGGAGAAACAAAATATTTTCTGTTAGCATAAAAGCAGTAAGAAATCAGAAGACCTGAGTGGGACTTCACACAGGGGCAACTATAGAAGAGAGCAGACAATGTCTCAGTAATTCCTCCATGATAAATGTCACAGTGTATTCCACACAACAGTTTCTCACAGAGTTATTCAATCAAGCTGAAAAACAGCTCAGGGAAGGCAATCTGTGCTGCACTGAAGCAATGAGATAGGAATACACAGCTCTCCAATGGGCCAGCTTGATCTAGTAATAAATCCCGGAATATCTACGTGAACAAAGAGACAGCATGTTCTTCAAATTATTCTCCAACCGAAACCAACTTAAGAAGTAGGATTATGCAACAGTTTACTGATTCTTTTCAGTTCAGAAGTTCTGAGAAAGTTTTCAGGGGCATTTTATTATTATGTAAATTGTACTCAGTCCACTGGCACTGGGCTCTTAGGTATAGTACTTATATGCCAGTCTTTTCTCCTTCTCCAAGGACAAAAAGGCACAGAAAGGCACAGAAAATTTGGGTTGCATTTCCCTATAAAAAAATTATGGCCTTTTGCTTTTACATTAGGAGGCTCTAGTCCACACACTTTGTATTACATAACTAGTATTAGAGAAAATTTAGGAATTCAAACCCATAATGATTTCTTAACTAATTTAAAAGGTAATGTGTGAAAGGCATGTACCTAACAATATGACATTCCAAAAGTGGATATTAAACAGTCCTTGAACAGGTAGAAATTAATACCAGTTATTTAACAAGACAGGATGAACACAGGAGTTCATTTTTTAAAAAACCTGATATACAGTAAGAAATGGGGCCTGTTAGGTCTGGGGAAAAAATGTAAAATCTATGTAAACTTAGCTGAGCTTAACTAAGGTGTGATTTTTTCCCCTATGTATTCATGTTGGTGCACTCTCATAAGCATATTCACAAGAATCCTCAGTAAGGTACAAAGTGGAATATTCAGAAAATGCCAATTAGGCCAAGTACATACCTGCAGGCCAGTTTTCCACTGCATAGAGTCAGGTGAAATTTATCCTTCTGATAAAGAATCTCTAGTTGTGTGTGCAGACAACATAAATAGGGCTGTGCTTTAATCTGAACTCCCTATAGAGTGACCAGGTACGACTGTAACCGGAGCCAAAGAGGAAAAATAAGGACCATTTGTTACTAATTAAAAAAACAGGGGATTAGAAAAAAAGATGGCTCTGGGAAATAGGGAACAGTTGTTCTCCCAACATGGACCTCCCACCCTGCTGATTCTGTGGTGTTTTAAAACTACAAAAGTGAAAACTGGAAAGATGACAACCAAATGACTACCAACAGATACACAGAATAGCCTCTCTGGTTTTGAAAATAATTCCTCAACTGGAGATAGCAAATCTGGTTTTCTCAGCAAAAAGCCAGCATTTCCACATTTCAGTTCCTCCTTCGAAACATACTCAATAAAGACACATATTGGATCTGATGTAGCTCTGTGCAATGCAATTACAGGTTCCGGTTCTTTGGTTCTAATTGCAATCAATTGTGAAGAATCAACAGAGGAGGCAGGCGGTTACAGTTACATAACGTTTAACAAACTAAGACTGCTCAAGTTGAACAAATAGCATTGTGGTCACTTTAAGCGTACCTTAGCTTCATCAAGTGGAGCTACAAAAGCAGCAGGTTAGCAGGTTTCTGGCAAGGAGTAACCGGTGCTGAGCAACAGACTGCGTACATGAGCTGAGACACTGCGTCAAAGTCCTACTGCCGGCTTACCCACACCATATGTGCATTTTGGATGGAAGCGGGGCACCTCACACACCTCACACAGTTTGGCCTTTTCTGGCCAGGATGAATGAACATAATGTTTCAGTGCTTGTTAACCCAACGGAAGCCAGAAAGTATCAGAATTATGACCTCTCTGTTCGAATTTTTTCCAGCAAAACTGAACTAGGGCTGAGACGTAGTAACAAAAACAAACAAGTCTGAAGTGATGGAAAAGATCTTCACAAACTCCGAGGAGCACGCCTCAAGCTGATTCATCTTGCCAGTGTTTCGAGCAATCAACAACCCAAGCTAATCTGGCAAATATAAAAGTACAAAGTTTATAGTTTTAAAGACATAATCATGAGGTATTTTAATTGTTCTTTACCAGTGGCCAAATTTATCATTTTCCCAAACACACTCTGCAAGCAAGAACGAGGATCTTGGAAATGGTTTTAGCAGTCTGACAATTTACCTGCAAGGGTAATTCCTTCCTAGTCAGCACAAAAGCCTGATTAATCAATACCTAAAATCTTCATTATGCAGCAGGTTTCCCGCCATCCCCCTTCCTCCACCCTCCAATCAAAGAAGCAGTATAAAGGTTGGCATTTGGTGGCAAAATTCCAGTTTACTTTCCAAAGAGGTAAAGAGCCAGGACTTGTGGGGAGGAAAAGATCTCAGACACTGCATCTAATCCCTCGACTTCATTGACTAAGAATTGAAGTTGAAGAGAAGCTTAGCAACTTGTCCAAGATCAAACACTTGGTGAGCAGAGGAATTCAGTAAAAAATGTACTTTCTACTGTATTATATGGCCCACTAATTCAAGTGAAAACAAAGATTGGAGAGATGCGCGCTACAAAATCTTTTCCCAAAAGGTATCTTGCATAGGAGGATAAACACATCAAAGAATTAAATTTACCATTTAAATGACATAAGCACTGCAGTAATCCAGCTGTGCTTCATTTCTCAGTAAATCAAAAATTTGAAATAGTTCTATATAAGGAAAACAAAACACAAAGATCCTTTCACTCATCTTGGATAAAATTATATTCCCAGAAACTGTTATAAAAGGAGAAATTAATATCTTCAAACCAAGAGTCTCAGATTCATAGATACAGAGGAAAAAACAAGGTCTGTAGGTAAATACGTGTTCAGGCCAGTAACCCACAATCTCTAAGAGGGAGGAATATGACTTTATAACCAATACAACGAAATAGACAGTCAAGTAGATCAGCGAGAAAAGTCTGGGCCCTGTGATTACCAATGATAGGTGAAAAATAACCTTTCAGTCACTCACTCTTCTCCCTGCTGGAAAGACCCCTAGGTGAGAGGACAGGTGTTTTGACAAACCGCGATCAGATGTAATGCTCTGTGATCAACTAACTAAGAGATCATAAATAAGCCAAGGTAGGAAAGTGCCTACATATTTCCCAAAGATCATCCTCAGTAGACTGCTCCGTAGCCTCAGCTGCCATCCAAAAAAGTTCTTCTGTTAGGCAAAATCCTCACCATCAAACCTGCTGCTGCTGCTGCTAAGTCGCTTCAGTCGTGTCCGACTCTGTGCAACCCCATAGACGGCAGCCCACAAGGCTCCACCGTCCCTGGGATTCTCCAGGCAAGAACACTGGAGTGGGTTGCCATTTCCTTCTCCAATGCAGGAAAGTGAAAAGTGAAAGTGAAGTCGCTCAGTCGTGTCCGATTCTTAGCGATCCCATGGACTGCAGCCCACCAGGCTTCTCCATCCATGGGATTTTCCAGGCAAGAGTACTAGAGTGGAGTGCCATTGCCTTCTCCGATTTATCTAACATTCCCAAGGCAATTACTCTTAATGTTTTTATGCATTACATAATCTTTTTCTGCACAGTTTAAAATATAATTTTGCACCTCAAATTTTCTAACTGAAATTATGAAACCAAGAGTCTTTATATTTTATTGAACACTAAAAAATATTCCATTAAGTGGACTGCCATCTTTCTGCACACACAACCTCTTGTGGATTTAAGAGTATTTTCTTAGAATCCTAAAAGTGGAATTACTGTCAAAGTATGTTAATGTCTTTATGGTTCTTGATACTTATTGCCAAAATGCTTTCAAAAATGGGTGTAACAATTTAAACTGCCTTCAATAGCGATTTCCATTGTACCTGTATTTGGATTATGAATATCTTGTGAGAATAGTTTCATAATCATCATTATAACCCCCATAATGTAAATTTATGAACTTATTAACATGTATCAATGTTATACTTAAAAAATCTTAAAACCAAAATCGTGATAACCAGGGGATGAATATTTGCTATTCCTGAGAATCACTCAAGTTTCCTTTTTTCTGTAGTACCCAGTCTTAATTTTTTTCTACACAGAATTCAGTCTTTAATAAGATAATCTTATACCCCTTTTTAAGGAATGGTAACCAAAGTCTACATCATACGGAATTTACAAACTTCAAGGATATTTTCATTCATTTTAATGACTATCTAAAAAAAAAAAAGAACAAGAAAATTCATCCCTACAGAATCTGAAGGCCTATAGCTTTGTCAAAAGACATAAAGCAAAATATACAAACACTTTAAAAAAAGAGCAAACATTTCATTAATACATGTCCATTCTATGCCTTTTTCAAAAGATCAATTTTGTTCCCTAAATTACTGAACTATGAATTTCACATGTAACTCAACAATCCAGAAAAATGCAAGTAAGAAAATACAAAAACTGTGCCCACTGCACTAGACTGAGATGTGTACTTCAAATGACATGAACAAACAGAGTCCCCCAAATCCTTACCTCACTCTCCGGGGATTCTACTATTATGCACTTAACGATCTTAGCAAATGTTTTGTTGTTGTTCTTACTAATCTTACTGTTTTTACAACTGCTATCTATTAAATTCCCTAGTACAAACTGGCTGTACGATTATTTTAGGTCTTCATTAAAAAATCTGTATTAAATATGCGGTAAGCTACTTTGGTTAACAGAAGTTGGGGGGATATTAGTGTCACAGTTTATTATGATAAGCAATTTTTGTGTCTTCTGTCAGTATAACCACAGTATCTCAGTACCACCAGCTGATAATAATCTTTATAAATCCTACTTTGCAGCTATACCATCTGTTAGTTATTATTTTATATGTGTCTCCATATGCATATGTGAATTAGTTGTCACTCAAGACAAACACACGAACGGAACTGTGGTTTTGTGGGGACTTTTTTATTGGCTTGTTTTGCATTTTGTTATCTTTAGGTTGGTGAACCAAATAAATAAACATATTCCTCAGTCTTGGAGACCAAAACGAAATGCAAATTGCAGTTATAGAAATACAGACTTTCAGTTATAAGTCATGAGGATGTAAGGTATAGCATGGGGAGTACAGGCAATAATATTGTACTAACTTTGTATAGTGGCAGATGGTAACTGGACTTATTGAGCTGATCATTTTGCAATGTGTACAAATGTTGAAGCACTATGTCGTACACATGAAACTAATATACTATTGTATGTCAAATGTACTTCAATAAAATAAAGAGGATAAGAAAGGCAAAGTAAAAAATTATTTTTGTAGTACAAATAAATTTAAGTTCAACAAATGCAATCTAAAAGTATCTGCTAAAACTGTTTAAAATTAATAGTCACCAAAATCGATGCAATTCTATTTAAAAAACTGATATTTCTATATTCATAGCTCTCAGAATATACCTACAGACCAAAAAACAATCAGTAGTAAATCAGTAATATCGTTCTAGTTTTCACAATATGAAACACTTTCCACAACTGAAGATTAGAAAAGAATGACTAATTACTTACTTATATTGTTAATTCCTTGCAGAGGTGAATCATGACAAAAATTCAAAACCAGTTCCCCCATTAATCTGTGGGTTTATCCCCCTGAGCTGTAAATACCCTGGCTCCTACAGCAGCAAAAAACAGGAAGTTGTTGTAATGTCATTACAACTCACCACCAAAATTTACCCAGAGAGGCAGCTACAAAAAAGAGAAGGAGCAGAAGGAGGCAGATAAACTTCGAACTGGATAATTAGTTCCAAATTATCACTTTTTCCTCAAGTACTACAGTCTAATGACTTGATTTTAATCAGCTCAAATACGGGTTTACAGGAGCTTATATGCTACACACGAAAAACATGTGAATTCTGTGAAGAGTTACTAACGGGGATTAATACACAGGCAAAAGCGCAACCTGGGGGAACCACATTTGATAACTAGGTAGTTCACTGCCTCCTTAAGTTACCCTCTTTTAGGGAACGATACTTTAGGATTATATTCGGGGAAAGCCAAAGCACAAACAGTAGTAAATAAAGTCATCATTAAGAGAAACCTAAAATATTGACAGAGGCGGGGTAAAGAAGAGACAAACATACTCGAGAAAGTATGATTTCCTGGAATGAATGCTGCATTATTTTCAGTTTCATGAAGTAAAAATCCCACATATTATTTAATACAAATAAACATGCTGCTTTTCATAGAATCTTCTGTGCATTAAAATAAGTCCTACTTCAACTTTGTAAAATGTAGCTTATTTGATGCCCAAACCAGATCTCCTTTTTTCAAATATATTTCATCTAGAATTTCCATGATGTCTGTGGGAAAGCTGTACTTGGAGAGGCAACACAGTTTTTGAAGTATACTTGGGCTATAAAGTGTAAGGGAAAATAACACAGACTACTTAACAAAATATTGTAACTGCCATTAAAACTACAGTATAGCATAGGCCAAGTTCCATTCGTTTTTTTTTTTTTTTAATCTGTCATTGAAATCCATGTGTGGAAAGTAGTTTCAATCCATGATTTGCTTCTGTATGTCTAAAATGTTAATGAGGAATTTCATTTCACAGGAATTTGTATTAATATATAAAATTGCATAAATTGTAAAAAAAAATTTTTTTCATAGTTCAAAGCTCACCTAATACTGAAGCCTTTCTTGATTCTCACTAATGATGTTTCTTCCTCCACTGAAATCTCAGTTATCTTTGTAGTTATGGAGTTTAAGAAATGTGTTTATTCCACCTTTTATTATAATGACTTGTGAAGTTGTCTGATGTTCATGAATAGATTGAGAATGTAAGTAAGAATCATGAAGTCTTACATAGCTTTATATCCTCTTTGCCCCAGGTCCAACCAAATTCCTTGAAAATAGTAGTCAATCTACATGTTTATTTGAATTCACTGAAAAATTCATCTGGGGGCACTAAAATCTACCTTCTCCAAAGGGTTCTTAGAAAAACAACGTATATTTTGGTAACTAAGAGTGTTATTTTTAAGCTCTAGGGAACCTATACAAACTGATCAAATATGTTTTCATTATAAACAATATTTCAACATTTGTTGTATAGCCATTAAAAAGGAAAATAATAAGAATCTTTCTTGCTAGCTATAATAGTTACATTTTAATCAGATGTATATCTTTCAAAAACCCAACTGAAATCATAATACTTCATCCTGCTAATGTATTGAATGTCAAAAATAATCTAAATTAATAGATTTATGATAACTCCTAGGGCTTTCCAGGTGGCACCAGTGGTAAAGAATCTACCTGTGAATTCAGAGATGCAAGAGATGTGGGTTTGATCCCTGGGTTGGGAAAATCCTCTGGAGTAGGAAAGGGCAGCCCACTCCAGTATTCTTGCCTGGAGAACCCCATGGACAGAGGCACCTGTGGGCTACAGTCCAAGGGGTAGCAAAGAGTTGGATACAACTGAGCAACTGAGTCCACACAGTGGGTGGTCAGTGGGCTTGAAGTCAAGGAGTGATGTGATCTGATCCAATTTCTGTCTGCTGTGAAGAGAACAGACTTAAGGGGGAAGAATGGAGGCAGAGAGTCCAGGTGAAATTGGTGGCTTAGGATTCTAGCAGTGCCCACACTGAGAAGTGGCTAGAGTCTGGATGTATGCGGAAGGGGAGGAAACAGGACTTAACTGGTGGGAATGCATGTAGAGTGAGGGAAATAAAGGAGCCAGGGGTACCCCAGGGGTATGATTCTAAACCACTCTTCAGAGGGTGATGCTATTTAACACTGATGGGGAAAACTTCAGCAGAGAGAAGCCTCGGGGTGGCAGGGCCAGGGATCAATAGTTTTCTTTGCTCAAGTAAAGGCCGAACTGTTTAGAAACTTGTAAGTGAAGTAGTTCCAATGAGCTAGTTTCAAATCTCAGAGGATCTATTCTCAAAAGCTTCTTTCCTTCAAAATTAATCTTGGAATTCTTCCTATCAATAAATTGACTTTTAAAAATAATTGAGTTCGGCAGACATTTCCGCTGAATCACATACATACCTAAGCAGTAAAACTGAAGTAATCATGGATGATTTCTAAACCATTTTGGTGGTTCTTTCCTAAAGCTCAAATACATCAACCTTTATTTCCTATCAAAGATGCTACTACCTAAGGTGGAAGGGAGATCTGAAAGGGAGGGGATATATGTATACACATAACTGATTCACTTCACTGTACAACAGAAACTAACTCGATTAACCCCCAATTAAAAAAAAGATGTTACTTATGTTCAGTATTCACTAAATATCTGAGTAAAGAGATCAAGATGCTGCAACACATATACTGCAGATTTTTCTTTGTCCTTGTATCTTTTTTTTCCACCACTATATACTCAGCCGCTTGCACACTGCACTGAACACAGTCATTGCTTAATGAATACCACTTGCATGCATTAATAGAAAAAAACAAATGCCAGTTTTATTGGAAATATGGCTCTTTTCTTTTTCTACATCAATTTTACTTCCCAAGTAACTGCTTTTAAGTTTCTCTCTTGATTATAAAATATTTACTCACTGTGGAAAATCTAAACCCCAAAACCTTTAAGATGAATATTGCGCTCTACTTATAACTCATGATTGTATTCATTCATTTGACAAATACTTCTGACCTCCTTTTCTGTGCCTGGCTTTGTGGATACAGTGATGAATCAAAGAGGCCAGGTGCCCGGACCTCACTCCAGTTATATGCAACACCCTCTCTACAAAAAGTAGAGGTGTGTCACCACGCAGAACGTTTCAAAATCCATGGATATCTCTTCCACTCCAATAGTTACCATTCTCCCAGTCTTAAAAATGATTCTTTCAGTGATTCAATAAGGTCAGCATGTTTCCACACAGACCATGAAAGGAAGTGAACTACACTCTCAAGTACTCAGAAGCAAATAACTTTCTTACGTGGAAAAAGAATAAAAATTCTAGTCGTTTTTACTGAACAATGTCAAGGCGTGCACTGTGGTGGTGGAAATGCTAATGTAAGGCAGTTCTGAAGAAGTTACTCTCAAACCTTTCTCTATAGGTTCATATATTACCCATTTACTCAAACATATTAGAAAATAATCACTCAACAAAAATAATTCAAATGTTTTAACTTCGGTGTTCTATGCCTCTGTTTCCAACAGGAAGTTTCCACTTCCGGCACTAGGAAAAGCTTAGTACTTGGGAAGTCACTGCCGCCCAACCTGCCTTGATTTCTGGCAGCTCACCTGTTCTCCTGGTACGTCGGCACCTGTCTGCATGGCCAGAATGAAGTGACTGTTTATCCTCAGAGGACTCTATTATCACAGTGACTTGTTTGGATTTACCCCAAAAGGGCTCACTGAGCTTCGCTTACCTCCAAAGGCTGGTTGTCTTCTACGTCTGAGGTTTTGCCTCTTGCTGCCACTCTCTGTTCATGCGCTGTATCTCCTATTAGACAAACAAAAAAAAACCCAAAACTTTATCATGCCATTGAGGCCAAACTGTCTACTACTTATTTGAAATATCTTTTGTTACTAAACAATGAACACTGGAGAGGGTGTAGAGAAAAAGGAACCCTCTTGCACTGAGGTGGAATGTAAATTGGGGCAGCTACTGTGGAGAAGAGTATGGAGGTTCCTTAAACAGTACTAGGAATAAAACCATCACATGACCCAGCAACGCCACTACTGGGCATATACCCTGAGAAAACCGTGACTCAAAAAGACACGTGTACCCCAACATTCACTGCAGCACTATTTACAACAGCCAGGACGTGGACGCAACCCAGCTGTCCATCAACAGATGAATGGATAAAGAAGCTGTGGTATATGCACACAATGGAGTATTACTCACCCACAAAAAGGCCTGTTATAGGAAGTCAGAAAGAGAAAAACAAATACTGTATATTAACACATACATATGGAATCTAGAAAAACGGTACAGATGAACCTATTTGCGGGGCAGGAATAGAGAGACACAGAGAATGGGCTTGTGGGCACAGCGGGAGAAGCAGAGCGGGGGACGAACTGAGAGAGGAGCACTGAGATATATATGACACCACGTGTAACACAGGCAGCCCAACCTGCTGCTCTGTGCTGACCTAGAGGGCTGGGACGGGGTGGAGGGAGGCCTGGGAGGAAGCGGGTGTACGTACACTTACGGCTGGTTCATCGTGTTGTACAGCAGACATCAACACGATACTCCTCCAATTAAAAAGAAATTTAAAATAAAGAAATTATAGGTAAACGGGTATTTTTACCTATAAGTTTTTACTGAAAATTTTCACTGAAAACTCAGGATTTTCAATGAAGGACTAATTTTAATAGAAGAACACGGGATATCTTTATTATAATTAAATACAGAATGAAAAATTTTCAAATAACACAGAAAATGAGATTTAAATAAAATTTTGTTTGATGTACCAAAACAAAATGAAGTATCTTCTGCTGTTGTATGTTCACACTGCGGAGTAAACAGTTAATATTTAAGAATAGTAATTTTATAGAGGTCACAAAAATCATAAATACAGAGACATACAATTTGAACCAGAAATGTATCCTGCTTTATACAGGTTTACTTTGGAAAAATCAAGTGAATTTATATTTTGTAAATAAAGTTATATTTCAAATAAACTAGGAAACCTTATAACTTAAATGCTGCTACTGCTGCTAAGTCACTTCAGTCGTGTCCAACTCTGTGCGACACCATAGACGGCAGCCCACCAGGCTCCCCCCATCCCTGGGATTCTCCAGGCAAGAACACTGGAGTGGGCTGCCATTTCCTTCTCCAATGCATGAAAGTGAAAAGTGAAAGGGAAGTCGCTCAGTCGTGTCCGACTCTAGCAACCCCATGGACTGCAGCCTACCAGGCTCCTCCGTCCATGGGATTTTCCAGGCAAGAGTACTGGAGTGGGGTGCCATTGCCTTCTCCTGTAACTTAAATAGATAAAGCAAATTACTTTCAAACATTAGACATCTTTCTAACATGAGTAACTGTCCTCTAAATGTGTCTTTTAAGAAGTTTTACTCTTTATAAGCGTTTATTTGTGTCTCTGTAGATCTGCCTCAGAGTATGTATGTTTGTATGTAATAATTAACCATATGTCAAACCATTTTTACAACAGGAAAGAACAATGAACAAATTCATAAATGAGCGTTCAGTTAATAGCCTAATTCCTAAAGGTGGTGCCTGGGTGGGTTATATTACTAAACCAAGCTGGTGACTAGGCTGCCTCTAAGGACACAGGACAGACAGAAATACAGTTAGGTCAGTACTTGCATAATTTAATGTATTAATAGTCTATGTTAATTTATTGACTAACACTAATCATCTGTGATTAACACATGGTAGGTAAAGAAACCATTAATCTACTTGTTAAAAGCACAATGAGAAGTTAATCTAGCAATCTGTTCTTCCCATAAAGTTAGGCCAGCCCAGGAATGTCCACAAGAGGGAAGATTACAAAATCCACACACCATGACTTGGCTGACACTAAAGGTTAGGAATTTGTTAATGCGGGGAAGGTCACAGTCTTCACTGGAGCCAACGAAGTATCTAAGTCTGGGCTGGGTTTAATTTTTCCACAGTGGAACACAAAAGTTTACCAATGGCTATAATCAAGAAAGAGCCCTGTAAAATTTTAAAGAATTAAATAAAATTCTGTTAAATTCTAAAACTATTAAGCAAGAATTAAGTTGGTAGTTTATTGACATAAGATAAAGTAAACCACTAAATGTTTAAAATCCAAGCACGTCATGCATATTCCAGCCTACAAGCTGTTTTCTCAGCTAAGTATGGCATTCACACTGTTGGTCAGAACCCAGCATATGGTAGGTGTTTCATGAATACTAGCTGAGTAAATTAGTGAACTTCTGTCTATAGTTTCTAGCCTATAAAACTGTGATAATACTGTGCATGTGTGCTTAGTCACACAGTCAGGTCCAACTCTGCAACCCCATGAATTATATAGCCCGCCAGGCTCCTCTGTTTGTGAATACCAGACTGGGTTTCCGTTTCCTCCTCCAGGAAATTCTCCTGACTCAGGGATCAAACCCACATCTCCTTCATTGACAGGCAGATTTTTTACCACTAAGCCACCTGGGAAGCCCATGACAATACTAACTAGTATGTAATAAAAGCTTTATTTGAGCATATAATTAGTCTTTTTCCTCTAAAACATATTTGTGAAACTTAAAAAGCAAATTTATTAAATACCATTCTGATATATTGTTACCAGTGGTTGGTAATTGGGGCATAACTTGTTAGATTTTAAAAAGTTAATGATTTTTTAAAAATCATGTTGAAACAAAAGCATTAGGAACTTAAACTACATCTATAGGATAATAAAGTTAATAGTCATTAAGTGAAAAATTATGTCAACTTACTTTTATTACTAATTTTGACTGATTTTTTAAAAGTTACTATCTAAACTGACCATTTATTTGCACATCGGGAAGAGTCTTATTCTCAGAAATCCACCTTCTCTCTGAAAGTTAGGGATGAGCAAATCAACCCCCAGTTCATGGATGGCAAAACCAATCCACAAGTTGTTTAGTTTGCTTGGGTAAAGGGAATGAGACCACTGAGACCCCAGCAGCATACGCAGCCAAGGTCATGCAAGTCCCTGTACACTGAGTCAGGTGTTTAATAACTCACATGCCTGAGGTTTAGAAGAAAGTATGTGTCATCCAATATGAAACGGCATTCACTCTAAGGTTTTTTTTTTAATCTTTTAAAATGATTATAGGGCCATCCCCTAGCCATACAAACACTGTACTTGGGTGAAATCATTCAAGTCTATGCTTCCTTTGCCAATTTCTGATTTCAAGACAAGTATCTGTACCAAACTTTTTATGTATGTATGTGTGCAGTTTTGGCTGCTCTGGGTCTTCATCGCAGTGTGGGGCTCTTCTCTAGCTGTGGCGGGCAGGGGCTACTCTCCAGTCGTGCTGCGTGGGCTTCTCTTTGCAGTGGCTTCTCTTGTTGCAGAGTGTAGGCTCACTGGTTGTGGTGCGTGGGCTTAGTCTGGGGTACGTGGAATCTCAGCTCCCGGAGTCCGGGACTGAACCCACGTTCCCTGCACTGTGGGGTGGATTCTTAACCACTGGGCCAGCAGGCAAGTCCCAACCTCCCTGCTGCCTGAATAACCAGAAAGGCTGTCAGCCAGTGCTCTTGACACCACACAACACATCTGCCTGGAAGCAACTGTACCATCACCATTTCCTGAAATGCCATATTTGGCGATGACTCAAGACAATAACTGATTATCGGGAAAAATGCAACCTCCAAGGTTATTCTCTACAAACAAAGGCACAAAATGAAAACTATACAAACAGCAAACAGACAAGAACAGGTCACAGTGAAACAGAACCATTTTCCTCTCACTGAAGAATTATTTTATCACAGTAAAAATTCAATTAGTTTCTCTAACTTGTAATAACCCATATGAATGTAAAACACTTCAAGAATAAAAATAAAAATGCATGTGATGAATGTGAAATGATGCTTCAGTTTTCAGACATGAGTTAGTTCTAATTTATGTGCTGTATAGATTCAATAGGACTTCCCAGGTGGCTCAGTGGTAAAGAATCTATATGCCAATGTAGGAGATGCAGGTTTGATCCCTGGATCAGGAAGTTCCCTTGGAAAAGGAAACAGCAACCCACTCCAGTATTCTTGCCTGGAAAATACCATGGACAGAGAAAGGAGCCTAGCGGGTTCCTAGGATGGCAGAGTCAGACATGACTGACTGAGTGAGCATGCACCCATAGATTCAAAACTTTCATTTGCAACTCAGCTATTTAAAAGGAAAAAGACAACAAAAACAGACTCAAACTATTACATGGAGAATGGATAAATGCCAAGGTCCTACTGTATAGCACAGGGAACTGTATCCAATCTCCCGGGATAAACCATAATGGAAATGAATATTGAAACAGAATGTGTATATGTATATAACTGAGTCACTTTTCTGTACAGCAGAGACAGGCACAATACCGTAAAGCAACTATACTTCAATTAAAAAAAAGAAAAAAACTCATAGTATTAACATTTCATAAAGTCTTATTTATAATACCACAATTGATTCTTATCCCAATTTCCCTCCTCCCTGACTTTACTGTGTGGGCTTCACTGATGGCTCAGACGTTTAAGCATCCACCTACAATGCAAGAGACCCAGGTTTGATCCCTGAGTCAGGAAGATGCCCTTGGAGAAGAGAATGGCTACCCACTCCAGTATTCTTGTCTGGATAATTCCATGGACAGAGGAGCCTGGGCAATTTAAAGGAGAAAGGCTTCATGCATATTAACGAAGCTCTTTCAGAACTTAAAGGACTGAAGTGAAATTTCATGTGTATTTTAGTCTAGTGAGGCTAGACAGGAAATATTTTAGGCTTCTCTGTCAAAACTTCTCCAGTCTACCATTGTAGCTGGGAACAGCCACAGATATATAAACTGCTGAGTGGAGCTGTGTTTCAATGAAATTTTACTTACAAAAGTGGGTTGAGTCAGGCTGCAGTTTCCAGATCTCTATTTTAGAGCCTACCTCTTCTAGGAAAAAAAGCTGAATTATGCTATATAAGGAGATGAGAAAGGGCTGGTGATGAGCATGTCTTCATGATCTCATTCTACTGGGTGACCTGGGTGGAGGGAGAGGAGAGATGTGATGAAGAATGAGCACCAGGCACAAGGGAAAAGGAAAGAGGAGACGCTGCCAGTGATGCCAGGGAAACCTGAATGCCTCTCTGGGTCCCCCAGAGGAGATCTCTTTTGGGGAGGGGGTGGTGGGTGAGTCGGGAGTACTCTCACTCTTTAGGCCTCCTTCAATGTGGAGGAAACCCTAGTTACTAACCTCCCCCCAGTCTCTCCCTCCATTCTTGTCACTGGGCTGGTGATGTGGGAGGGCAAAGCTAACGGGGTTCTTCTTGTTCTACTCCCCTCCCGGCTCTCCTGCTGCTGCTCATTCCCCTCTGCTCTGACCCTGCCCAGGGGCCCTCCCACCGGAGCAGGGCTGCCCCAGCCCAGCACACTCTTAACAGGGTGGAGGTCAACCTAATGGGGTTCAGAACAGGAAACCCATTTGCTTCTTGACAGAAGCCACGTTCTTCAACACCAGCTCGATAGGCAATAAAAATGAGAATCTGTTCTTCATCTGTCTTTATTTTTTTAACTAAACTGTCCAGATCTTATCTGGGTAAGGAGGGTGTTATTACTGGAACACCCTAGAATCCAACAGGACAGGGGATGGCCTGGTGTGGAAAGCACTGGAGCCTGCCTACAGATGAACAACTGTGAACACAGAAACGTGTTTTCTTTCTTTCCTTTTATTAGAGAGGAATTATCTAGAGCTTCATATCTGAGAATGCAGTCTTCAAAACACTAGTTTCAAGGGGTTCCCATGGAAAAAATAGCTCTCTGATCAAAAGTATGAGGAAAAACCTACCGAATGCATTCCCTTCTGGTTGATTTTCAACGTACTCTGACACAGTAAAGGCTCTGAAAAATTCAGTAAAGAAACTAAAAAGAAATTTTCACCATGTTTTTGACTAGAAAACCGCTTTATTCACTCTATTAAAATCTTGCAGAGTGTCACACTACAGAAAATGCTACTATAACATTTCTGAAGTGAAAATGAATATGAAATATTTTTTACTGACTTTTAAAATCCTCCACATTGTCAAATTTGTTATTTAGTTCCTGAGCATTCATTTTATACAATGTTAACTCACACTTCTTTTCCTTTAGATGATTCTTTTTACAACTCCCTGTTAATTCATTCAGTTGCATTTGGGGCAGACTAGCAGATTGTGACTGCATTCTACTGCATGATTCTGATTCCAGAATAGCTGATCGTCTACCGAGGAGAAAAGGATAGCCAGACACCTTGAAGACACAGGAGAAAGTCCCAGTGCTCAGAAACATCCCCCTCACAATTCTACCAATTAGAGATTCATTAGGGTTAATGAGCTCCTCCTTTAAAATGCAAATACCCTGTGGGAGTATTTGCTTATTAGTCATTCACAGAGTGAAGTAGTGGAAAGAACAGTGGAATGGCCTCTCCATTAACTCCTTTTCATTCCTCAGTCACACACTCATTACCCAAGGAGGCCTGGCACGGTGGCAACCGAATGGCTTTGAAACTGACAGAACTCAACCCAATGCCTTTGCCAAATCCACGACCTTGGGCACATTACTGAATTTCTCAGAGCCTCAATTTCTTCATCTGAAAAATGGGAATCATGACACATAATAAGGCTATTATGGTGGCATTAGTGGAGAAGGCGATGGCACCCCACTCCAGTACTCTTGCCTGGAAAATCCCATGGACAGAGGAGCCTGGTGGGCTGCAGTCCATGGGGTCGCCAAGAGTCAGACACAACTGAGCGACTTCCCTTTCACTTTTCACTTGCATGCATTGGAGAAGGAAATGGCAACCCACTCCAGTGTTCTTGCCTGGAGAATCCCAGGGACGGGGGAGCCTGGTGGGCTGCCATATATGGGGTCGCACAGGGTCGGACACAACTGAAGTGACTTAGCAGCAGCAGTGGTAAAGAATCTGTCCACCAATTCAGGAGATGCAAGGTTTCGATCCCTGAGTGGGGAAGGTCTCCTGGAGGAGGGCATGGTAACCCACTCCAGTATTATTGCTTGGAGAATTTCATAGACAAGAGAGCCTGGCAGGCTACAGTCCACGGGGCTGCAAAGAGTCAGACACAACTGAGTGACTGCATGTGCACACACAGATTAAATGAGAAAACATGCTAAATACTAATGGCAGAGAGGAAGAAGGGAGAGCAGCTGGGGCAAAGACAAACGTGGTGAATAGCTGTTGCCATGATCTTCAGCACAGCAGAGGTCAAAGAACTGCTCTCCTGTAAACGCATTTAGTGCCCCATGCAGTGTGGTGAGGTCCCTTTGTAATATCCATTTAAGGACGGCAGACCTGGTGGTGGAATCCAAGTCTGCTGACAGTGCCAAGTCCTCACGTAACACCACGCAGCTTCTCATTACTCCTCAAGACAAGTTATCCAACTCCGTTTCATACACATTATATTTAAGTCTCCTCCAGTTCTGTTCTGTTTTCTTTTCCACTTTTGAGAATATTGTCCACACACTCCCTGTTTCCACTATAATGAAGAAAGGAAGGACAGAGAGAAAGCAGAAGGACTAATTGCCAAAGCTGTGCCTTGCCCAGGAGCCTGCTGCTGTCAGGCCAGGACTCTTGACGACAACAGTGACCCCACGAGAAGCCAAGAATAAGAACACCTAAGCCATGGGGAGAGGACCGCAGTCAGCAAACACACGGAGGGAAAGGTTCAAGCCAGCGAGGAATTAAAGAAAAGCAAATGAAAATGGTACCAAGAACACATTAAATGAGCATACCAAGATTATGACACCCAAATTAGCTAAGGATGCTTACAACTAACACACTGGCGTCGTTCTGATAAATGAAGTTAACACTGTTCATTCAACTGTATGTGAGAGGGGGATAGTTCAAAGATAATCCTACGCACACACAAAGAGCCCCTGAAAAGAATTATAAATGACTGTTAAAATATGGATAAAAATTAAAATTAAGGGTTCAGAAGAACACGCAATGCATTTTATAAGATATTAGTGTGACTCTGGGTGGTAAAGAATCCACCTGCTAATGCAGGAGACTGGGGTACAATCCCTGGGTTAGGAAGATCCCCCAGAGAAGGAAATGGCAACCCGCTCCAATACGACTGTCTGGCAAATTCCATGGACAGAGGAACCAGGCAGGCTACAGTCCATGGGGTCACAAAGGGTCAGACACAACTAAGCAATGGAGCATGCACTCACACACACAGTGTGAATCTTAATTTTAACACATATTTCATACAACTTTTAGGCAACATAACAGATTTTAATTTATGACTGCTATTAAAATCATACAGCTAAAATTTTGCTTACTGCACTGCAAGCTGAGGGTCACGCCGGACACTTAAGGACATCTATTCAAGGAAGTAAGAATACCCAAAAATCCAACAGAAGTCAGACTCGATCAGTCCTCCTGGCCTGCTCTTAATTAATTCGACCTGCGATTCCAGATTTCTTTAGTTCTGAGTCTTGTTACTATGTAGCTATGGGTAAAAATTTCTCTGGAAGATTTCAAGCAACCCAAAACATCAATTAAGTATTTAACACCATGTTAAACACATAAGCCCAGGCATTTTTTTAGACTGGAAGACTAGACACTCAAAAGGCCAAAGTAATTTTGTACTTGTACATTTGTAGAATATTGTATCACGCTATACAAATATGCCTTCAAAGGTGGGTTTTTTTTTTTTTTTAGCTTTCCTAAATCAGAGTAAATTTATACCCTGCAAGAGTATGTTGGGCGGCTCATCATTCCTGACCCTGAATCCCAAAATGCTGCTGAAAGAACCTGCTACACAAAGGTTAGCCCTGAGCAGGCTGCTGACAACAGGTCTACAGGGCCTGCTGCAAACAAACAGGACTGATATAAGGAGGATTGTCAATGTGTAGGGCTTGAAACAGAAATCTATTAACAGAAAACAAAACAAAACAAAACAGGCTCACTCTACCAGTTTATCTGGTATCCTGAAACAAAGACTCAAATGTGCTGCCTGCTGTTGGGGAAAAATGATGGCACTGATCCATCACCAATAATGCAACCGAGGCAGAGATCACTGGCACCAAGTCACTCACACTCAAGGTCTGGTCTCCTTTCCAACCAACAGAATAAAATTGTAGAGTTACTGGCTGGGATCAGAAGTTCTGCTCAGTCAGTTTTCCACATAGAAATAAGGGATACCATGAGATCAAATGTGTGTTTCCACCTGCAGCATCCATTGGTCCTATCAGAGGTATTAGGTAAGTAAGCTGTCAGTGTCTTGAAACCGAGGACCAAAGAGTTGTAGTGTAAGAAGTAAAGCTGCTCAGTAGTGTGCAACTCTTTGCAATCCAATGGACTGTAGCCTACCAGAGTCATCCATTCATGGAATTTTCCAGGCAAGATTACTGGAGTGGGTTGCCATATCCTTCTCCAGGCGATCTTCCCAACCCAGGGATCTAATCCAGGTCTCCCTACACTACTAATCTCCCAGGATTAGTAGTGTAAGAGAACAGTGCAAAGAAAATTTCCAGCAGAAACAATAAAAGCAGTACATGAAACATACTACAATCAGCTTCATGTTGTTTCATTCATTCAATAAATATTTGCTAAATATCTATTATGTTAGATAGCATCACTGACTCAGTGGACATGAATCTGAGCAAACTCCAGCAGAGTGGAGGACAGAGGAGTCTGGCGGGCTACAGTCCATGGCAAAGAGTTGGACATGACTTAGTGACTGAACACAACAACAATCTATTATGTGCCACATATCACTCTGGGTACCATGTGAACTACAGCGATACCATCCCTGCCCTCAGAGCATTTACATCCTCAGTTCAGTCGCTCAGTCATGTCAGACTCTTTGCAACCCCATGGACTGCAGCATGCTAGGCCTACCAGTCCATCACCAACTCCCGGAGTTTACTCAAACTCATGTCCATTGAGTCCGTGATGCCATCCAACCATCTCATGCTCTGTTGTCCCCTTCTCCTCCCGCCTTCGATCTATTTGCATCCAAGAGGAGATTTTTCAGCCAACAAAATGTAATCACAAAAACTGGTTGTAGAAATTAGCCCCAAACTGAAAATTATGGGAATATCAAATCAATTAAGGAATAGAAATTTCATTCAAGGCACACTGTGGGAAAAGTGGCCAGTCATAACCAGAGCAAGCTTCATATTAGGGCTTTCTTTCCCCCTCAGCTCCTTTCACTAAAAATAAAGTATATATTTTGTCAGCATCATTACTTTTAAAAGAAGAGAGTATTTCTGAAAATATACCAAAATTATTTCAAGAAAAGTTGATATTAAAAACGAATCACTAGCAAACCACAGATCACAACTTAGAAGCAAAGCCACGTGTGACGAATGTGATGAGGTGGTGTGACGTTATCCCAGATGAAGAACGGGAGTTTGACTACAAAATGCAAAAGAAGCTGGGCCTGCTTTATTGAAGACATCACACTTCTCATGTGATTATACAATATGAGCATGTGACACTGCTGTCCTGAGGATCACCACATGTCACGTTTAAAATGTTCATATGGGGGCTCCCCTGGTGGCTTAGTGGTAAAGTATCAGCCTGCCACTGCAGGAGATATGGGTTTGATCCCTGGTCAGGGAAGATCCCATGTAACACGGAGCAACTAAGCCCGTGTGCCCCAACTACTTAGCCTGTGCTCCAGAGTCTGAGAGCTGCAACTACAGGAAGCCTATGTGCCTAGAGCCCAAGCTCTGCAACAGGAAAAGCCACTGCAACAAGAAACCCACAGCTAGAGAGTAGCCCCCGCTCACCACAACTAGAGAAAAGCTTGCACAGCAATGAAGATTCAGCACAGCCAAGAAATTAAAAATAATTTTAATGCTCATATAAAGAGGGAGGGGACATATGTATAGCCATGGCTGATTCATCCTAATGTATGCCAGAAACCAACAACGTATTGTAAAGCAATTATCCTTCAATTAAAAATAAATACATTAAAAAAAAAATGCTCATATAAGACAAGTGGTTTGGCTCCTTTGCTGCTACTGCTAAGTTGCTTCAGTCGTGTCCGACTCTGTGTGACCCCATAGACGGCAGCCCACCAGGCTCCTCTGTCCATGGGACTCTCCAGGCAAGAACATTGGAGTGGGTTGCCATTTCCTCCTCCAATGCAAGAAAGTGAAAAGTGAAAGTGAAGTCGCTCAGTCGTGTCTGACTCTTAGCAACCCCATGGACTACAGCCTACCAGGCTCCTCCATCCACGGGATTTTCCAGGCAAGAGTACTGGAGTGGGGTGCCATTGGCCCCTTTAGGAACTCAGGTAAAATTCAACACCACAAGGTCTGAGGGAGAAAGTCCTAACCGGTACACCCATCTACTAACTAGAAGCAGGTAAAGAGCCACAGTGAATCACCAATTAGCCTTCTGAGGAAGGAGGAGCCCACCTGGGAGGTGATCAAAGTTTAGGATTGTAAACTCGGGCCTGGGCATCCTCTTCTACTTATGGAACTTCTAATTGGACTATAACATACAGACAGGATGGAAAAGAGAGTGTATCATGGGCGAGCCTGGGACAAACGTGCCCTAAGGGAAAGCAGGGGCTAAGAGCAGCAGAGAGCAGGACCTTCAAATGCTCAACATCTCCCACATGCCCCGGTGGGGCACTGCATCTCACATCAGAGTGTGTGACAATCACCGGGGTACAAATTCCCAAGTCTCATGCGAGATGCAGACTTGCTCAGTTCAGTGAATAGCCAAAGAGTCTAAATTTTTAGCTAGCATTCTAGGAGACTCTACTAGAGCTGACTCACAAACAATACTCTGAGATGCTGACAGAGTATCATCTGCCTGATTTTGGGAGTGACTGTCCACGCCTTCATTTCTCCTTCCCACCCATATTGTTTAAATGTTTAGAGAGTACGTACATAGCTCTGTGCATAGCTCTAAGTCACAGCCCAAAACATTCCCAAAAGAACTAAAAGCAGGGAAGGTCTTGAAGAAATATTTGCATGTCCATGTTCACAGCAGCATGATTCACAAGAGTCAAAAAGCTGAAGAAACCCAACTATCCATCAACAGATGAATGGATAAACAAAGTATGGTATATACATACAAGTGAGTATTATTCAACCATTCAAGGAAGAAAATTCTGACATATGCTATGACACGGATAAATCCGGAAGACGTCGTGCCAAGTAAAACGTCAGTCATGAAAAGATACATGCTGTATGATTACTCCTATATGTGATGTCTAGAATGGTCAAATTCATAGAGATAGAAAGCAGAATGGTGGTTGCCATGGGCTGGAGGAAGGAGGAAACGGAAAGCTGTTGTTTGATTGGTAGGTAGAGAGCTTGAGTTTTGCAATATAAGAGTTCTAGAGACTGATTTACAAATTTGTGAATGTACTTAAGGGAACTGTACATGTAAAACTGGTTAGGATGGTAAAACTTACAGGTACTTTACTACAATTAAATATAAAAATTTAAGATGTGTTATTGTCTATTTAGAATAACATGGTAGAAGTTAAAGGTAAGTCTACCGCTGATCAATACTGTACTTTACAACTTATTTTAGCTTTGTCCTAATAAGTGCTTTCCTGGTGGCTCAGATGGCAAAGAATCCACCTGCAATACAGGAGACCCGGATTCGATCCCTGGGTTGGGAAGATCCCGAGGGCATGGCAACCCACTCCACTATTCTTGCCTGGAGAATCCCCATGGACAGAGGAGCCTGGCAGGCTACAGTCCATGGGGTCCCAAGGAGTCAGACACGACTGAGCGACTAAGCATAGCACAATAAGTGTTTACATACAAATGCTATAATTGGTATTTATTCTATGTTCATGCTGTTATTTAAATATATATATAAAGAAAAAAAGGAAAAAAATCAAGTGAAGCAAAATGTGTGTTTTCTTTCTGTTACAGGATTGTTTATGACTCAATTAAAGGGCCAAGCTATAAGAAATAGTTTGCCCAATCAGAGAAGAAAAAGAAATAAAAGGAATCCAGATGAGAAAAGAAGACGTAAAACTCTTACTGTTTGCAGCCAACATGATACTATACATAGAAAACCTAAAAAACACTATCAGAAAGTTGCTAGAGCTAATCAGTGAATTTAGCAAAATTGCAGGATACAAAATCAATACACAGAAATCACTTGCATTCCTATACACCAACAATGAAATATCAGAAAGAGAAATTAAGGAATCAATCCCATTTACCATTGCAACAAAAGAGTAAAATACCTAGGAATAAACCTACCTAAGGAGACAAAAGAGCTGTACAGAGAAAACTATAAGACACCAATGAAAGAAATCGAAGACAACAGAGACAGATGGAGAGGTATCCCATGTTCCTGGGTGGGAAGAATCAATATTGTGAAAATGACGATACTACCAAATGTAATCTACAGATTCAGTGTGACCCCTACCAAACTACCAATGGCATTTTTCACAGAATTAGAACAAAAAAACCTCACAATTCATATGGAAACACAAAAGATCCCAAATAGCCAAAACAATCGTGAGGAAGAAGGATGAAAATGGAGGAATCAATCTTTCTGACTTCGGACTACACTGCAAAGCTACAGTCATCAAGACAGTACTGGCACAAAAACAGAAATATAGACCAATGGAACAAGACAGAAAGCCCAGAGATATACCCATGCACCTATCAGTACCTTATATTTGACAAAGGAGGCAAGAATATACAATGGTATAGTGTAGTCTCTTTAGTAAGTGCTGCTGAGAAAACTGGACAGCTATGTGTAAAAGAAAGAAATTAGAACACTTCCCAACTCCCCACACAAAGATAAACTCAAATGGATTAAAGAGCTAAATGCAAGACCTGAAACTATAAAACTCTGAGAGGAAAACATAGGCAGAACACTCTATGACATAAATCACAGAAGATCCTCTATAACCCACCTCCTACAGTAATGGAAATAATAACAAAAATAAACAAGTGGGACCTAATTAAACTTAAAAACCTTTAGCACAGCAAAGGAAACTATAAGCAAGGTGACAAGACAACCCTCAGAATGGAAGAAAATAACAGCAAATGAAACAACTGGCAAAGAATTAATTTCAAACATATATAAGCAACTCATACAAATCAACACCAGAAACACAATCCAATCAAAAGGTGGGCAAAAGACCTAAACAGACATTCTCCAAAGAAGACATACAAGTGTAATAAACACATGAAAAGATGCTCAACATCACTCATTATTAGAGAAATGCAAATCAAAAGTACAATGAGGTATCACCTCACACCAGTCAGAATGGCCATCATCAAAAAATCTACAAACAATAAATGCTGGAGAGGGTGTGGAGAAAAGGGAACCCTCTTGCACTGTTGGTGGGAATGTAAATTGATACAGCCATTATGGAAGACGGTATGGAGATTCCCTAAAAAACTAGGAATAAAAACATCATATGCCTCAGCAATCCCACTCCTAGGCACATATGTTGCTGCTGCTGCTGCTGCTAAGTCGCTTCAGTCGTGTCCGACTCTGTGTGACCCCAGAGACGGCAGCCCACCAGGCTCCCCCATCCCTGGGATTCTCCAGGCAAGAACACTGGAGTGGGTTGCCATTTCCTTCTCCAATGCATATGTTGAGGAAACCAAAATTGAAAAAGACATATGTACCCCAATGTTCATTGCAGAACTATTTACAATAGCAAGGACATGGAAGCAACTGAGATGTCCACAGACAGATGAATGGATAAAGATGAATGGATAAAGAAGTTGTGCACACGCACACAATGGAATAATACTCAGCCATAAAAAGGAATGCGTTTGAGTCAGTACTAATGAGGTGGATGAACCTAGAGCTATTATACAGAGTGAAGTGAGTTAGTCATGTACTAAGGTATACATATGGAATGTAGGAAGACAGTACTGATGAACCTATTTGCAGGGCAGCAAGGGAGACAGCATAGAAGGAAATGGCAACCCACTCCAGTGTTCTTGCCTGGAGAATCCCAGGGACGGGGGAGCCTGGTGGGCTGCTGTCTATGGGGTCGCACAGAGTCAGACACAACTGAAGCGACTTAGCAGCAAGGGAGACAGAGAACAGACTTATGGACGTGGGGAAGGAAGGAGAGGGTGGGATATATGGAGAATAACATGGAAACATACATTATGGAAAATGGACAGCCAATGGGCATCTGCTGTATAACTCAAGGAACTCAAACAGGGCTCAGTAACACGTAGAGGGGCGGAATGGGGAGGGAGGTCCCAGAGGGAGGGGACATAAGAATATGACTGATTCATGTTGATGTTCAGCAGAAACCAACACAATACTGTGAAGTAATTATCCTTCCATTAAAAATAAATAAATTTAATTAAAAACTAAAGTAGATAACCAACAGGGACCTGCTGTACAGCACAGCTGCTCAGTACTGTTGCTCAGTGTTATATGGCAGCCTGAATGGGTGAGGAGTTTGGAGGAGGACGGACATGTGTATATGTATGATCCAGTCCCTTTACTTTCCACCTGAAACTGTCACAAAATTGTTAACTAGCCATACTATAATACAAAATAAAAAGTTTAATAAAAAAAAGACATAGTTTGCCCAACTGCAAAGTTACAATGCATTGCATTAATTAATAATAACATCAGAACACATTTTGGCCACTCGGTACTAGTACAGTAATGTTGTTATGATGTTTTTGTAGATGTACATCCACATACTTGTTTGTATAAACGTCACCAGGTAACAAGGTAACAACAGTGTTAGTAATACTGAGTATCAACATGCTATACTTTAAAAACATCTCAATTGCTGGTCATAACCAAGGAATCTACAATATAAAGTACTAGATAAACAAAGCACACTTTTATAGATCATGTAGAATTTCAGAGCTAATATTCCTATCTTTTAATTATCTAATACAAAACACCTAAACGTCCTCTTAGGAAGAGAGAGTTTTCAAGCCCCTAAGCCTTAATGTCACTAGGATGGGGAGAGGAGGTGGCTGACAATGAAATCAAGGTTTGCTGGAAGAGATCACTATCAATAAATTAATTGTAACGTCCCCAACTAGTGGCTTGAATTTCTTTCCCACAGAAATCTCTCCAAATATGAGAGATTAAGGGAAGAAAAAGAAGAAGAGACTAAGAGGGTAGGAGTCAGTGGACAAATCAGACTTGGGGAGCCCACTACTGGTAGGTCCTCAACTAACAACGAGGGGACACTGACCTCCGGAGCTCCAAGACAGACAGAGCACACAAATCAGAAAGCCGAAAGGGCAGAAACGCATTAAGGAAGAAGTCCCCTGGTTAGAAGGAGTGAGTCACATGGTTGAAGTATGAGAATTTACTTGATGACAAGGTGAAAAGTGATGATAGACGGAGGAGCGCTCTTGGCCTGCAGTGCTCCTCAACCTAGACCCCACCAGCTGACATGTACTCCCTCCTCACATCTCAGCCCTCCAGACCCAGGACAGCCCACGCCCCCATCACACGCTCCCGTTCATGCCCATCCTCCAAAGTGCGCTCCACGTTCACAATCACTCAGTGATTTGCACTCGTTTAATAGCTTTTGTTCCCACTAGTCTGTCAGCTCCACCAGGACAAGGGTGTGTTTCTTCACCACAGTATTTCCAGAACCTACTACAGTAGACGGCACCCAGAATACACCGGGTAGACCCTGATGAAATAACTGTTTGATATATTACAGCCTTGTCATGAGGAGGGTCACACACAGTCTCAGAAACATGAGTTCCTGATGAAATGATGGGATAAACAAAGAAAGCTAAAGAGGAGGCGCTCTGACTGGTAAAAGGAAATACGTTGATTAAGGGCACTTAGAAGTGAGTGGAGGGCAGAGTCTGGACAAAAAGGCTTTGGGAGAGATCAATAATCACAGCTCTGTCATCAAGTTTGGACAGGATTTCAGCAATAAGGAAGGTCAGGGTAGACCAGCTGTAAGATACTTAGAAACACTTCCCAGAAGGTTGTTTAGGGTAGATGAAAAACGCCAAAGAGGCAACAGTGACTCTGAAATCAGAGAAGAGATCTCACTGGGTTCTCTGTCGTTACAGTGAGTTTGAGGTAACTGCATGAAACAGAAGTCATGGCTAAGATTCCAAAGGAATTCTGACAAAGTATTTTTATTTATTTTATTGAATTTAATGCTGCATTTCTAAGTTTACTACTAACATGTATTTGGCAAATTTTAAATGCCTTCTTTAAAAAACATAGAAACATTAGAAATATGTACTAACATTTGTGATTTTTTTCAAAAATTTCTCTCTTATCACTTAAAGTTATGAAAACTGTATAATGCTTATGTACTTAAAATTACTAATTTATTACCACTGAATTCCACAGTATTGCTCCGCCTCATGAATTCGATATTTTTGAAATTAGAATTTGTTGCTTAAATCCCTATTATATACTTCATGACACAGCAATTTCAAATAAATTCAGTAGTCTCCTAGGGACTGGCTCAGTGAAATTAGAATTCATCTAGACATGTGCCTAATTCAGTTCAGTTCAGTTCAGTCGCTCAGTTGTGTCTGACTCTCTGTGACCCCATGAACAGCAGCACGCCAGGCCTACCTGTCCATCACCAACTCCCGGAGTTCACTCAGACTCATGTCCATCGAGTCAGTGATGCCATCCAGCCATCTCATCCTCTGTCGTCCCCTTTTCCTCCTGCCCCCAATCCCTCCCAGCATCAGGGTCTTTTCCAATGAGTCAACTCTTCGCATGAGGTGGCCAAAGTATTGGAGTTTCAGCTTTAGCATCAGTCCTTCCAAAGAATACCCAGGACTGATCTCCTTTAGAATGGACTAGTTGGATCTCCTTGCAGTCCAAGGGACTCTCAAGAGTCTTCTCCAACACCACAGTTCAAAAGCATCAATTCTTCAGCACTCAGCTTTCTTCACAGTCCAACTCTCACATCCATACATGACCACTGGAAAAAACATAGCCTTGACTAGACGGACCTTTGTTGGCAAAGTAATGTCTCTGCTTTTCAATATGCTATCTAGGTTGGTCATAACTTTCCTTCCAAGCCTAATTAGAACATGTCAAAAAAAAAAAAAAAAAAATTCCAATCTTCAGTAACATTTTTCCTAAGGCTTAAAGGATGAGGATAGAAAAGATGTACATATTAAGCAACCAGTTCCATTATGGTAAGTTTTCTAAGAATAGTTGCTTCATTCAAATCAACCTGTCTCAATCAAATTTATCCTCCTCTCCACTTATCGCTTTAACCACCTTCAGACCTCATGAAGCAAACCTTCCTCCTGCAGCTCCCAGATTCCCCCTCTTCACCGTGAAAGAAAGCACATCAACCTACTGAGGGCCAGGCCCCTGCAACCGAGCCCGGCGGCAACAGACAGAGAGCCTCTATCTAAGGAAAGATCAGGTGACTCTCCCCACGCAGCTTACTAAGGGAAAAATGCTAAATGCTGACTCTCTGCACAGTGCTGACTGATCTGTAGACCATGCACCTACCAACCAAGAAGTGCATAGAGAATATTTTGTTGTTGTTGTTAAGACTGAGTCTAAGATGACAGCAAATAGCGTGCATAAGATGTTGTTTCTCAGACTGGGAGACAGTATGTAGGAGTGGGATAAAGAGCTGGAGCACTTAGATTTAGGCCATGAGTTCTCAAAACCATAACCAGACTCACTCATATTCAAATACCAGTAGAAGAGAACAACACTGTGGCTCTGTTGGAAAAGAATCTGCCTGCAATGCAGGACACCCCAGTTAGATTCCTGGGTCGGGAAGACGGCAGCTCACTCCAGTACTCTTGCCTGGAGAATGCCATGGACAGAGGAGCCTGGCGGGCTACAGTCCATGGGGTCACAAAGAGTCAGACACAACTCAAGTGTCAGCACGTACGCACGCACGCACATTCGTTAGCTAGTGAGTCTCTGATAATTTGTCATAGCAGGTGCAATGGACTAAGACACATTCTAAAATCAAAATAAATACATTATTTGGGGCTTAGCCATCACTTATAGCTATCCAAATATCTGTTTCCTTACAAGATGGGTGAGCTTGTTTTTTTATTCCCAAATTTCTAAGGGCAGATTTTTAAGTCAGTCATCTAGCTTACTAGCTACCTGGGTCTTTCTTCCTTTTTCTCTGTCTTCCGAAGTAACTGAGTCCCAGAAAGGAAGAAGTGGCAAGAAGATACAGAGCAAGTGAGGAAAGGAGGATATAGGGGAGGCCGTGGCAGCATGGCCTCGTTCAGGGTGTTGAAGATAGGCCTAGACCATCTCACTGTGACATAAAGCACTCAAAGAATGAGGAGGACAATCTGTAGGGGCTCCCACGGGCCAAAACTAGGACATTTCAAGCAGCAAAATAAGTGACACTAATAGATTATAATCCATTAAAATATCCGTAAATAATAAAATCATTTACAAAATCCATGAACTCACACTAATATATAAAAAAAAATGAATACATAAAGAGAGGAGGATGCTTTGCTTTGTACTGGAATGCCAACTGATGAATGGAGAAGGAGTGAAGGAATTAGAAAAATCACCATTTGGCAACTACTATCCTAATAATTCAGCCAAAAAACACAGATAGATGCTAAAGCTATCTAAGTTTGGGTGGTTGATAAGGAAAAGTATATTATATAATCTCAAAATGCCGTGCTGTGCTTAGTCATGCCTGAATCTTTGCAACTCCATGGACTGTAGCCTGCCAGGCTCCTCTGTCCATGGAGATTCTCCAGGCAAGAATACTGCAGTGGGGTGCCATGACCTCCTCCAGGGCATCTTCCCAACCCAGGGATCGAGCCCAGTCTCCCGCATCACAGGTGGATTCGATTCCCAAATACTGATTTTAAAGGGAGAATGAGCAGTTTATGGCAGAGAAATCTGGTAGATACAGTCTTAAGAAATGATGATTAATGGCCCTAGGGCTTCTCTGGTGGCTCAGAGCTAAAAAGTCCACCTGCCAATGCAGGAGATGTGGGTTCCCTGGAGAAGGAAATGGCAACTCCAGTATTCTTGCCTGGGAAATCCCATGGACAGAGGAGCCTGGCAGGCTACAGTCCATGTGGTCACATGGAGGGTCACAAAGAGTTTGACACAACTGAGTGACTGAACAACAACAAAAATGTAGCAAAGGAGAACTGTGTCCTACCCAATATGTAAGAACAGTAAGAACACATCATTTCTGTGATACTCCTGAGAAAAAAGCATAATCCAAATCTAATTTTGAGGACACATCACCCACACCCAAGTGTTAGTCGCCAATCCATGTCTGACACTTTCAGACCCCATGGACTGTAGCCCACCAGGCTCCTCTGTCCATGGCATTCTTTAGACAAGAATACTGGAGTAGGTTGATATGCCCTCCTCCAAGGGAATCTTCCTGACCTGGGGATCAAACTCAGGTCTTCTGCATGGCAGGCGAATTCTTTATTGCCTGAGCCACCAGAGAAGCCCCATCACACAAACTCAAACTGAGGGATATTTTACAAAATAATTGGCCTGTAATCTTCAAAAGTGTCTAGCTATTTAAAGTCAAGGAAAGACTAAGGACTATTCCAGACTGAAGGGAATTAAAGAGACAAGACAACTAAATGTAACATGCGATACTGAACTGGATCCTCTTGTTATAAAGTACATCATTTGGACAAAACAGAAATGAAGCATCTATGGCTTTGATGGTTAGTTTTCTGATTTTGATCACTGATGTAGGATATATCCTTGCACACTCAAGTGTTTGGAAGTAATGATACATAATATTGCTAATTTACTATCAAGTGGTAAAACAAAGAGATCTCTGTATATTTTTGCAAACTTTCTGTAAATTTAAAATTATTTCAAAATAAACAGAAAAGAGAGGAATAGTTAGGAAGGTTAGAGTACAGAGATATGATTTAAAGATAAAGACAGAGACAGTGGTAGAGATTTCAATGGTCCCTTTAAATCATCAACCAAAAGAGAACTAACTAATCCTTTATCCTTTTCACCATTTTTACTCACAAGTGAGTGAATGCAGTATGCGCAGTTACCCAGGGATGTTTTTACGTAACAACAAAAACTCTTAACACAGTTTAGATAAATAAGGAATCTTTCTAAGAAGGAGGAGCAGGAACAAATTTTAAAATACACTCAGAATACAATAATGTGTCACCAGGCTAATCTCATTTATTTTCTTATACAGAACTTTTCCTCAAAAGATTTTAAGCAAAAATGATTTTCCTACTTTTCAATAAAGCTGTGACAGTTTCATGAATTGAGAGGCAAACTTCTTTGCAACAGCTATAAGAAGAAGGAATAATTTTGCTTATTTAACAGGTGAAAAAAATAATGAAAAAGATATTTCAAAGTTCTGAGCATCACAAAATGCCTAAGTGGTGGGACCAGTATTCAAACTAAACTCTGGGTTCAAGACCCACAACCCTACTCCAGACCCATATTCCTACTCAAGACCCACGCCCCTTCACACAGAATTAGAGAGAGTTAATTCTGAATTCTCTTCATGAACAATATCCACCTTTAGAATGGCGTACTCTCACAGGCAAATAAGATCCATTTGTCATCTTCAATTTCTTCTTTGTTTAGCCCCCTTTTTGTGAATGTACTGAATGAGAACAGAGTACAGTGTCTATTTCTGGCTTCATCCCGCTTAACCAGAAGTCCTGACCGAGTTATCCCACTGTGCACAACAAGATGAGAACTGCAGGATGCTGCCCGTTGGAGCAGTTTTGTTACCGGTTTTTAAGCAGATGTTTGGTGTGACTGCTTCTGGTTCTGATGTCTCATTTCTATTTTCTCCTTCAGGACTGAGAACCAGTTTTACATCTGTCTAATGAAAGCACATCACTTTACTTCTACAATTTACAAGAGTTCATCTTTCAAACTAAGATCTGGTAGTTAAGACACGAAAGCAACCTTTGAGACTGTCCTGGCTACTGCCCTCCACCTCTGCCTTCAATTCCATTTTACAAGTGAGACCAGGAACATGATGTCCTTATCGTCCACTCTATTCTCACCTCCCAGCCCCAATGCTTAAAAAACACCCACAGAAACACCCCCAACAGAATTCTGCCTTTTTAAAAAGATCATTTCTTTTTATAAAAGGTCGGGATTCTTACTTCTTAAGGTTCCAATTCTACTGTCATACTGAGAGGGTGAATTTTTTTTGACAAAGGAAGTATGTCTTTCAATAATAACACCAGCCTTGGCTTACAGGCCACTTAGAGTGCATTATAACTATCTGTAACTGACCTGACCTAGTTTCGTCTTATAAATAAGATACTAACCAGCTTCTCTCTTACAAGGGTGAAATGAGACTCTACATTGGCTCTTCCTACATATCAGCAAAACTACCGTCTCAAAAGAGGACACTTCATTTCTAGATTAGGCTTTGCCTGTGAGTCTGTGTCCACACAAGAGATTATATGCCAGACATTCTGCGATTGTTGCTGATACGGCACAGAAGGACAATAATGTGGATTAACTAGGATTAATGTGTTATTTTCTGATTACAGTGTGGCTCAAGTTTCAACTATTCGTAAGAGTAAACAAAAACCCTACAGTTTAAATTAATAAAAAAAGAAAATAAAACAAATAAAAAGGTTTAAAAAATTCAAAGTAAACTATTCAACTGAGAAATTTCTATTTCCATTGTATATGCAATAGCTTCTATATACATGACCTAGACATACTGTCTCACCTCTGAGGAGGAAGTGATACGTAAGATCCAGTATTCAGGGGATCTTCCTGATTCAGGGGATCAAACCCAGGTCGCTTGCATTGCAAGCAGAGCCTTTACTACCTGAGCTACAATGGAAGCCCAGACATACTGTCTTACCTCTGAGAAGGAAGTGATATAAAAGACAGCCTGGGACATAAATATGTGTATCACACATGGACACGTCTTAAAGGTTTCAGATAGATAAATGGTATAAGGAGACAGAGGATCATGAGAATCATCCAGAAGAACAGAAAGGTATTGAGAAAAATACATAGGAAAAATACATGAGAAAGGTACACAGGAAAAAATCTGAAAGCAAAACTGAAAATTTTCCTTTTTCCCTTGTTTACACCCTAGTTTATTTTCCATTAGTGTTAAAAAAGATTTCTTCCCTTCTTCCCAAACTACTATATATCTAAAAAGAAACAGAGAAGCAAAACAAACAACAGATAAGGGGAAATTTTTTAAATGAAAGAATGGAAATAAATAAATTCAGAGTAACACAAATGGTAAATGATGTGGTTTTCCTCATACAAGTAATGTGCCTAAATGAGAGATTTTCATGTTTAAAATTTTTTTCATTAATTTTATGTTTAACTTTGTAATCTGCTTCTTCATTCAAAAATGTAAGCTTGAGATAATAGTTTGAATTTGACAAAGACAATACCTCAATGCATGAAAAAAAATGGGAGTTTTCCAAATGACCATAGTTCTACAATTCTATTTTAAAAATAGTTTTCCAGATTACTGTTTCTATTTCTTTATTCCAGGTATCAACTTCTCCTTTTCTGAATTTAGAAATCAAATAGCCCCAACCCCCAAAGCATTTATGGTCCTAAACTCAAACAAAAACTGTTAGTATTAATAAGAGCTCAGTAAAGAGGAAGAACACAAAATGAATACATAAACTGAATAACTTTCAAAATCATTTAATCCCAGAAAGTCACAAAATATAAAATATTTGAAAGTAACTTAAGAGATCCTGTAAGAATAAACCTATAAATTTTACTGAGTGACATTTAATAAAAATACTTGAATGTGCTCGCTTCAGCAGCACATATACTAAAATTGGAATGATACAGAGAAGATTAGCATGGGAAAGTTCATAGCAATACAGGCATACCTCAAGAAACAAGAAAAAAGTCAAATAAATATCCTAACTCTACACCTAAAACAACTAGAAAAGGAAGAAATGAAGAACCCCAGGGTTAGTAGAAGGAAAGAAATCTTAAATATTAGGGCAGAAATAAATGCAAAAGAAACAAAAGAGACCATAGCAAAAATCAACAAAGTCAAAAGCTGGTTCTTTCAAAGGATAAATAAAATTGACAAACCATTAGCCAGACTCATCAAGAAACAAAGGGAGAAAAAGCAAATCCATAAAATTAGAAATGAAAATGGAGAGATCACAACAGACAACACAGAAATACAAAGGATCATAAGAGACTACTATCAGCAATTATATGCCAATAAAATGGACAACGCGGAAGAAATGCACAAATTCTTAGAAAAGTACAACTTTCCAAAACTCGACCAGGAAGAAATAGAAAATCTTAACAGACCCATCACAAGCACAGAAATTGAAACTGTAATCAGAAATCTTCCAGCAAACAAAAGCCCAGGTCCAGACGGCTTCACAGCTGAATTCTACCAAAAATTTAGAGAAGAGCTAACACCTATCCTGCTCAAACTCTTCCAGAAAATTGCAGAGGAAGGTAAACTTCCAAACTCATTCTATGAGGCCACCATCACCCTAGTACCAAAACCTGACAAATATGCCACAAAAAAGGAAAACTACAGGCCAATATCACTGATGAACATAGATGCAAAATCCCTAACAAAATCCTAGCAATCAGAATCCAACAACACATTAAAAGGATCATACACCATGACCAAGTGGGCTTTATCCCAGGGATGCAAGGATTTTTCAATATCCGCACATAAATCAATGTAATACACCACATTAACAAATTGAAAAATAAAAGCCATATGATTATCTCAATAGATGCAGAGAAAGCCTTTGATAAAATTCAACATCCATTTATGATAAAAACTCTCCAGAAAGCAGGAATAGAAGGAACATACCTCAACATAATAAAAGCTATATATGACAAACCCACAGCAAACATTATCCTCAATGGTGAAAAATGGAAAGTATTTCCCCTAAAGTCAGGAACAAGACAAGGGTGCCCACTTTCACCATTACTATTCAACATAGTTTTGGAAGTTTTGGCCACAGCAATCAGAGCAGAAAAAGAAATAAAAGGAATCCAAATTGGAAAAGAAGTAAAACTCTCGCTGTTTGCAGATGACATGATCTTCTACATAGAAAACCCTAAAGACTCCACCAGAAAATTACTAGAACTAATCAATGAATATAGTAAAGTTGCAGGATATAAAATCAACACACAGAAATCCCTTGCATTCCTATACACTAATAATGAGAAAATAGAGAAATTAAGGAAACAATTCCATTCACCATTGCAACGAAAAGAATAAAATACTTAGGAATATATCTACCTAAAGAAACTAAAGACCTCTATATAGAAAACTATAAAACACTGGTGAAAGAAATCAAAGAGGACACTGATAGATGGAGAAATATACCATGTTCATGGATTGGAAGAATCAATATAGTGAAAATGAGTATACTACCCAAAGCAATTTATAGATTCAATGCAATCCCTATCAAGCTACCAACAGTATTCTTCACAGAGCTAGAACAAATAATTTCACAATTTGTATGGAAATACAAAAAACCTCAAATAGCCAAAGCGATCTTGAGAAAGAAGAATGGAACTGGAGGAATCAACCTACCTGACTTCAGGCTCTACTACAAAGCCACAGTCATCAAGACAGTATGGTACTGACACAAAGACAGAAATATAGATCAATGGAACAAAATAGAAAGCCCAGAGATAAATCCACACACATATGGACACCTTATCTTTGACAAAGGAGGCAAGAATATACAATGGATTAAAGACAATCTCTTTAACAAGTGGTGCTGGGAAAACTGGTCAACCACTTGTAAAAGAACGAAACTAGAATGCTTTCTAACAGCATACACAAAAATAAACTCAAAATGGATTAAAGATCTCAACGTAAGACCAGAAACTATAAAACTCCTAGAGAAGAACATAGGCAAAACACTCTCTGACATACATCACAGCAGGATCCTCTATGACCCACCTCCCAGAATATGGGAAATAAAAGCAAAAATAAATAAATGGGACCAAAGGAAACTATAAGCAAGGTGAAAAGACAGCCTTCAGAATGGGAGAAAATAATAGCAAATGAAGCAACTGACAAACAACTAATCTCAAGAATATACAAGCAACTCCTGCAGCTCTATTCCAGAAAAATAAATGACCCAATCAAAAAATGGGCCAAAAAAAAGAAAAAAAAAAAAAAAAGGGCCAAAGAACTAAATAGACATTTCTCCAAAGAAGACATACAGATGGCTAACAAACACATGAAAAGATGCTCAACATCACTCATTATCAGAGAAATGCAAATCAAAACCACTATGAGGTACCATTTCATGCCAGTCAGAATGGCTGCGATCCAAAAGTCTACAAGCAATAAATGCTGGAGAGGGTGTGGAGAAAAGGGAACCCTCTTACACAGTTGGTGGGAATGCAAACTAGTACAGCCACTACGGAGAACAGTGTGGAGATTCCTTAAAAAACTGGAAATAGAACTGCCTTATGACCCAGCAATCCCACTGCTGGGCATACACACTGAGGAGACCAGAAGGGAAAGAGACACGTGTACCCCAATGTTCATTGCAGCACTGTTTATAATAGCCAGGACATAGAAGCAACCTAGATGTCTATCAGCAGATGAATGGATAAGAAAGCTGTGGTACATATACACAATGGAGTATTACTCAGCCATTAAAAAGAATACATTTGAATCAGTTCTAATGAGGTGGATGAAACTGGAGCCTACTTACAGAGTGAAGTAAGCCAGAAAGAAAAACACCAATACAGTATACTAACACATATATATGGAATTTAGAAAGATGGTAACAATAACCCTGTATACGAGACAGCAAAAGAGACACTGATGTATTGAACAGTCTTTTGGACTATGTGGGAGAGGGAGAGGGTGGGATGATTTGGGAGAATGGCATTGAAATATACATAATATCATATATGAAACAAGTCGCCAGTCCAGGTTTGATGCAGGATACTGGATGCTTGGGGCTGGTGCACTGGGACGACCCAGAGGGATGGTATGGGGAGGGAGGAGGGAGGAGGGTTCAGGATGGGGAACACATGTATACCTGTGGTGGATTCATTTCGATATATGGCAAAACCAATACAATATTGTAAAGTTAAAAAATAAAATTAAATTAAAAAAATAAAATAAAAATAAAAATACTTGAATAAATAAAGAATCATTCCTAGGTAGACTATATACACATAAATGTGTCAGTTCTTCCCAGATAAGTGTATAGAAATACCAATGAGGTAATTCCATGAAATATCTACTGAATTCGGCAATGTATTTTAAAGTTTGAACCAGTAAACATTAAAGAAGAAAAATCAGATAATTTCTGGGGGAAAAGAAATAAGAAGGGGAGGAGGATTTGTGCCCTATACACTGTTAAATTGTTAAAATCTAAATTAATTAAAACAACATTGAACTGTAAAGACCAATCAATGACAAAGAAAACTCAGAAATAGATCCTGGGATATAAAAGAATTTAGTGAATTTAGTTCAGGTCAACAAAATTTTATTGAATACTTATCTGTCAATACTGTGTTAGTATGAAAGGAAACCAGTAAAATTTTTCTTGAAAGCTATTTGGCAAAAGGTATCAAGAACATTTAAAGAGTTTACATTCTTTTAGATAGCAAATGCACTTGTAGAATTTATTCTAAGGAATGGTTATTTATATAAAAATATTTTGTATAAACAGTTATTTATAAGTTATTTATACAAAAATATTCATTATAGACATTTCTAATAGTGAAAAACTAGCCAAAATAATAGAATAAATAATATTCATACAATGGAATGATATATAACTCCAAACATTGTTTTTAAACTTATTAATGTATATTCACACAATAGAAAATTTCATAACAAGAATAATGAGCTACAACTGCATGTAATATGGATGAATTCACAAACATAATAATTTTTAGTGAAGGAGCAAGACACAAAATGTACACACCATATAGTTCATTGACACACATTTCATACACACGAAACAATCTGTGCTGTTACATGTCAAGATAATTTGGGGGAGTAGGGTGAAGCGGCTGAAAGGAGTTAGTTGGGAGGGGGGAGATTCTAGGACTTTATCATTTCTATTTCTTGATGTGGATGCTAACAACATTTTATGAAGTCACTGAACTCATCATTTGTATATGTTTCTGTAAGTTATTCATCAATAAGAAACTCTTCAAAATTAATGACATGAGAAAAAGTCTATTAAAGAGGAAAAATCAGGGTACAATACTGTATATAAAATAGAGTCTTGGTTTTGGGAATAAAAGAATAGCAAAGAACAACTGCTAGAAGGAAAACAGGTTGGTGTAAGTTGGGGGGCTGGGGAGGATTTGAGGAGCTAGTAAGAAACAGGAAAAGACATCTCCCTATGGTGTCTTATAAGAGTCATGTGTTAGGAAAGCTTAGGGTGAAGATATGGTGGTGGGCAGGGTGTATGTGGAGTAAAGGGGAATGAATGGTGTCAAGACAGGAAAAGCCTAAACCTGTTTAATCTCTGATGGAAAAAGAGTCAGTAGAGGGAAAGGGACAGAAAACATACAGAACACAAGCAGTAATGTCCCTCAGAAGACTGGTAAGTGTACACAGAAGAGGCAAACCCAGAAAAGGAGTGGGAAGGTTTTGACTGCTAATATGTACACAAAGCTCTCCTTTTTCATAGAGCTTTGCAAATTACTGTGTCAAGCAAGAGCTCAATTTCCCTCTCCATGTTTCCCCATTTGTAGTTTTTCAAGAGGCCTTCAGATTATCATGCTATCTGGATCAGTCAACTGTAAGAGTTTCAGCCAGAGGACAACCTATCTCTCACTTCAAAATACTTCAGGCCAAAATAAAGAGCGACTGGGTCAAGCGGGGTCCAGGTCAAGTATAATGATAGCCAGTCTGGTTGCAAGGAGCGTTTCTATCACAGGCTAGCTGTGTGACTGGTGGCAAGTGATTTAATCGTACAGGCCCTGAGTGGCCTGATATGAAAAATGAAGAGGATAATAATAGATGGATAAGAGGCTTACATGTGCTCGTCCACATAAAATGCTGAACCCAACATGTGACACAGAGGAAACCCTCAATAACTATAAACTGCTAACATCACTATTTTTTAAGTCTAGGGGTGGAGTTTCTAAGACATCTTCAGATCTAGAAACAGCAAAACAAAAAACAGAATGTAACAGGTAATGAAGCAGTCTCTCCTGATTCACAGCACACAATCTCGGCAAAGAATATGTTTGCTCCCAACTTTTCTATTTTGAAAAATATTAAATCTTCAGAAATTCTGAAAGAACAGTACAATGAACATCTTTGATTATTCACCTTCATCTGTTTTCACCAGTGCTAAATTTTGCCACATTTACTATCTCCTGCTCCCGGGCTTCCCTGGTGGCCCAGTAGGTAAAGAATCAGCCTGCCAATGCAGGAGATGTGGGTCAGGAAGATCCCCTGGAGAAGGAAATGGCAACCCACTCCAGTATTCTTGCCTGGGGAATTCCACAGACAGAGAAGGCTGGAGGGCTACAGTCCACGGGGTTGCAAAGAGTCGGACACGACTCAGTGACTAAACCACACCACCACCATCTCCTGCTCACACACAAACACTCAGAGTGTTAGAAAATCCAAGACCCAACTGGCTGACTCGCTGTGTAGAAGGACATACTTGCCATGTGAACAAAGAAAACCACCTTTTTTCAGAGAACATGATGTCAAAACCTAATGTCATGATACTTAAGCTGCAATAATTACAAAGCACACTGGAGGCTAACTAACACTGATAGCGGATGAAAAGGTATTTTTTGCAATGCCCCTTAGGGAAAGAAAAAGGGTTTCAGAGCTCTGTTCTTAGGCCATTAATAAGGAGAGAGCAAAGGCTTTCATTTAGAGGCAAAGAAGCCTGACACAGCTGGATCAGGGTTAGACATGTTACTTAATGAAGCTACTGCAAAAACCTTAGAGAAGTTTTTCCCTTCGGTATACTGAATGACATTTAAGTGAAGGTTCTCCACTCCCTTTTTTAAGCATCCAATAATCATGTATATCTGGCAGTGGATCCAAAAATCAAAAGGACACGAGACACTTCATCTCAAATAATTACACACCTAAGAGTGTATTCGGCAGATTTTAGGTTAAACCACTTAAGTTTATTTTTCCAGGTTAAGAAGTCAATACTGGAAATTTCATATATTCGCATATATTTGTTCAAAAGGGTAATGACATACATGTAAGGTATTCACTATAATATTATTTACAGAAGTGGACGTCTGGGAATAATCTAAATGTCAACATGTCAACAGGTAGAGGATCAGTACATAAAGTGCAGCATGGCCATGTAGTGGAATATTATGCAGCTGTCAAAAGAAGAAGAATTAAGAAGATACGTACCAAATGGAAACTTTCCAAAGACATGACTGTTAAGCAAAAACATGTATGGTGCAAAACACTGAGTAAACTACCTTCTATGTAACAGCAGGGAGAAAGGTTAAAAAAAGATATACTTACATTTACTTGTATAGACAAAAGGAAATTCTGAAAGAATATGCAAGAAATTAATAGTATACAGTTGTTTAATTTGGGGGGAGCATGAGCTGTGTGGATGGGAGACAGATGTTGGAGAAGACTTCTCAGTGTATCCCTTTTTATGTATGTTTGAACCATCTGTATCTATTATCCAATCAGAGAAATAGAAATAAGAATCTCTGAGAAAGAAGATTAAGGCATTGAATATTCAGATATGGAACCAGAAATTGAAAGTGATTCTTGCTATGTCTTCTATCTGCAATGATGCAATGTTAAGCTGCCATCATTTCCATAAAAGCACAGTTTCTAGTGTTTGCATGGTAACCATTAGTAAGCTCTAAAAACTTGATCACTTTTGGCATGTTATTTTTGTTTCATGTTAGGGAACACAATAATATCCAAAAGACTTTTTTAAAGAAACTCTCTAATTTTCTGATAACTATAGATTCATTAATTATGTATTATATAGTAGCAGAAATAGCACTGAAAATTCCTGCGTAACTTTCACCTATCTTCCCCCGTGCTTTCCAACCCTAAACCCTGGCAAGCACTAATCTGTCTTCCATCTCTGTAACTTTGTCATTTAAGGATATTATCTACATGGAATCATACAGCATGCAACCTTTCAAGATTAGCTTTTAAAAGTATTTTGCAGCTTTAATCCCCATGTTTCATTTTCCATATTTTTTTTTTCTTTTTTAAGTCAGGGACACTGAGGGATAATTTACATGCTGTAATATTCATCCTTTTTAATATGAGGTTCTATTAAATGTTTTATTGTGATGTAAGTAATGTATTACAAACTCACATTTTTAAGCGCCAGGTCTGAGTTCTGACATATGTATGCATTTGTTAAAGCAGCATCACACTCAGCACCATGAACTCATCCTCCACCTCACATTTCCTCGTGCCCCTCTGTAATCCATTCCTCCTCCACCACACTCCCATCCCCAGACAACGATTTTGCTTTCCATCACCACAGGTTTCAGTTTCTAGATTTTTATATAAATGGAAACAAACAGCACCTCCTTTCATTTCTCTTGGGTAGAATACCTAGTCCAATGACTGGGTCATGTAGTAGATGGATGATTAACTTTTTAAGAAACTGACAGAATGGCTGTACCATTTCCCATCCTCACTACCAATACAAGCAATTCCAATTCTTCCACACCCTTGCCACCTCTGGCATCATAATTTTAGCCTTTCTGATGGGTACAGTAGTAGCTCATTGTGGTTTTATTTTCCATTTCCCTATTAACTAATGATACTGAGCATCTTTTCATGTGCTTGTCATCCTTATATCCTCTTTAATGAAGTGTCTATTCAAATCTTTTGCCCACTGCTTAAAACGAGGCTGTTTCTTACTATTAAACTTGGAGTTCTTTATATTTCAGATACAAGTTCTTTATCAGATAAGTTGTGTAAATATTCCCTCCTAATCTGAGGCTTTTCTAATCTTAACAATACCTTTCTAAAAACAGAATATATAATTTTGATGAAATATAATTTATCAATTTTTTCCTTCATGGAGCATGCTTTTTATATGTAAGAAATCTTCATCCAAGGTCACAAAGACTTTTCCCCTATCTTTTAATTAATCAGTTTTATAGATCTGGATTTTATATTTAGGCCTATCACCCAACTTGAATTAATTTTTGTACATTGTGAGCTTGGTACGGAATCCTAGGGAATATCTATTCTTAGGGATGGAAGCAAAAGGAAAGCAGTCAGTGACAGCTGGAAGAGAAGGAGCAAGGTACTGACACACAAAGCCAAAGAGGAAGAGGGCTGCAATTAAAGGAGAGTTAAGGCTGTCAACATCTACGTGCAACTTTGCCCAGAAACCAACAAATACAGAGCAATGGTCACTGGATTTGACAATGACATCAGTGGTGGCCTTCAAGACAGGAGTTTCAATACAATGAAATAGAAGTCATATTTGAAATAGATCAAAAGAAGGTATGGATAGTGAAGAGGGAAAGGGCTCAAATCACTCTTAAAAATTTTAGGAATGAAAATGAACAACAACAAAAAAACCACAGGACACTGAACTCAAAGAGTTTCCTGGCCATGGAGAAAGACCGGATAGTGTTAGTTACTCAAGTCTTCAACTCTTTGCCATCGCATGGACTTTGCCCACCAGGCTCCTCTGTCCATGGAGTTCTCCAGGCAAGCATTACTGCAATGGGTACCATTCCCTTTTCCAGGGGATCTTCCCCACCCAGGGATTGAACCTGGGTCTCCTGCATTGCAGGCAGATTCTTTACCAGTCTGAGCCACCAGGAAAGCCCTTCTGGCAAAGTAGGGGAGGAGTTTATCTACTGAGACTGAGAAAGGAGGGGCAGAGACTGGGTCTTGAGAAGGTGAAAGGGTTTGGAACTGGTGTTGCAGGGGGTACTGATCCATCAAGAATCAAATAGAGAGAAGTAATGGGATCATCCAGGAGCTCTGAGAACACTCACAGAGAAAGGACCCACGTTTGTAGTAAGATTTAATCCTTGCTGCATTCCCATTTCTTGACTGCCAAGATCTCCAAAAAAGAAAAAAAAAAATGACACAAAAGGGTCTGGGTCAAGTGATTCCACAATTACACCCAGGAAACAAAATTCTCACTCTGGGTTTTTGTTTGTTTGTTTTTTTCCCTCTAAGATTCACAACCTGTTGGGTACATGGAACAGGTGTCCCAGTTCCACTTTACACATGAAGAAATAGAAGCTGGGAGGACAACTTTCCCAAAATACTTGGCTAGCCAGAACTTGAATTCAGATCTTTTAATTCCAGTAATTAAAAGAGATTAGAAAAGATTAGAATTTCCAGTAATTCCCTCTCTGCACCATGCTGCTCTCTTTTCTCCGATGCTCTTTATCATCATTCTTGTCTTAAAACCTGGCCCCAGACATTCCTTGATAGTTAGTCTACCTTTCCAGCCCACCCTTCGCCCCTCTGCATTGACTTTCCCCAACTCGGCTTCTCTCAGGTTCATCAGAGGCAGGAGCCGCCAGAAGAGTTTGGTGCACATGAGGGTTCAGGGTGCAAACAGAACCACCAACTCCCAGCTGCAGTCATGGTTTGATAATATTTAGAATGAACTCAAGCCTGGTTCTCAGTGTTTTCTTAGGGTCTCTGGGGAGGAAAGACACAAGGAATCAGGAGAGAGCAGTCACCAGAGAGTGGGGGGAATGACAGTGGGGTTTCTTCTTGAAAACATCCAGTGTAGAGTCCTCCTCCCAAATTAATCCCCAAGATGACAGACGCAAAACCGGAAACAGGCTTTAGGGTAGTAACTCCTTGCCAACCTTCGACTGGAAATAAAGCCCAAGAGTCTCCACTAGAAAATCATCAGTACAGGATAAACTCTTAGAGCAAAACGTGATCCTGGCACCCTTGTTTTGTCTAGGGTAAAATTTTGTTTTAGTATTTGGGCAATTAGCATAAAAACTTAGAAATGGATGAGTGTCTAGTACAATCTCGGTTATTTGTGAACACAATTGCTTCTGTTGTTTTTTTTTTTTAATTCATCTCCCTCTGACCTTGCAATAGTTATTTTGCTACTGTGACGCAAATTAAGGCGTTGCCACATTATTTCATCACTATAATGACTAGTTCATTAAAAAATTTATCAAGAAAAATGTAATTTTCACCTCTCCTAGTTTCTGGTCTTAAAAAACAGATTGTCCTCCTTATGTTGCAACTTGTATATAAAATGAGTTTTGAAAATGGCCTTAACTTTTTCCTACAAAAGTAAATTACTAACTCTTTTAATGCATTAGGGTTGACATAAATAAAACTGTGCAATCTCTTATTAAACATTATTTGAAAAGCAAATCTTTGATGAGCTAAATCATCCTAAAACCCATACCTTTTAGCTTGTATCTGTTACAAAAACAACTACTTTATAGTAGAATGCCTTATATTTCCAAGAGCTAAATGATATTGTGAAACAGCAAAATCTTACAGAGCAGTACAGGGACATTTCAGCTTTTAAACATTGAAGAAAAAAATGAATAAACTTAAGGTGAAACCGCCCCCCCCTTAAAAAAAAAGGCTTCTTCTGTTATATTTAATCCATTTTCACACAGTTTTTCTTAATTACACTACAGCTGTCTGGTACGGCACAACTGACCACTTCCATCATGAAAACAAACTGTACCCCACCATCCAAAGTTCTTGATTAAAAAGCAAATGTTTTTGTGAGCCCGCAGAAAACGGGCGCAGCTGCTGCGTTTCACGAGGCAGGCACCTCTCCTCCATTCAGCTGTGAAGAATGGCGATGACTGTAAATTGTTCTTCCTGATCGGTTCCACAATAAAAACAAACCACCCTACTTTCAATTTTTCAATGGCAATTTTTGTAAGCCTCTACTACACTGGAAACAAGAGTTGTGTTCTTCTGATTCATGGCCTTTGATTTCTACAGAAACGTCCCTGTATGCATGTAAAAACAGGTCCCGGCAGGATACTCACGGAGACTGTATAGATTAACTTACCAGATGTACCAGAAGATAGAAACGCCATCAGCCTACCTTTTAAAGAGAGATACTATTTAACAGCTTCAACTGCCTGTGACTAAAGGGGGACTGTAAAGAACACACTGTATGTGGAAGGGCAGTGGGCAGCTCCTGAGAAAGCAGCAATGTGCTCACGCAACGTGCAACCAACGGTTTTGAGCTTGCGTTTTCATGCGCTCAGTTAAAATCCAAACAGTGGAAGGAAGGTCGAGTCACACATCTGCATTTGTGACTCTAGATCACAGCTAGAGTCCTTAACAAATTGTGATAAGAAACCCCTAAATGTTCCTAGTTTATTCACGATGCCCAGTTATCTATGCTTTCAACTTGAGGTCTCCAAAGTATATTCTCAAACAAGCACTTAATCAATTAAAAAATGTTTGCACATGCCTCCCCTGCATATAAAAATATAATTTATTTACAAACAGGGAGCACTGGACTAATACCTAATGCACATTCAAAAACATACACAAAAATAGACAGCTGTTTGTTAAGGATGGGAATAAATATAATTCATAAATATGAACTGTCTTTGCACATCTCCAAAGGCCCCTGCTGGATGGCTCTCAGGGGAATGTCCACCTCCTCCCCCACCCTCATGGAGACCCTAAGGGAGCCAGGGCTAGTGTGAGGCCAAGCTAACTTGTTAGTAACTTTGGACAAATTAATTGCTGTAAATTTCGACTCCTGTTCCCATGAAGATTTTCCATGGAAACAAAACTATATATAGTTTCCATGTGCAGGCTCAGTAGCTCAGTCGTGTCCACCTCTTTGGGACTCCATGGACTGTAGCTGCCTCTGTGCATGCAGGCTCCTCTGTGCATGAGATTCTCCAGGCAAGAATACTGGAATGGGTTGTCATGCCCTCTTCCGGGGATCTTCCCGACCCAGGGACTGAACCCACATCACCTGCATTACAAGCAAATTCTTTACTGCTGAGACACCGGGGAAGCCCATGAACTAGTTTAGACAGCTTGAAATTCTGAGTCATGACCAGAGTGCTGCAATGGAACTTACATGTGAACAGAGATAAAACAAGAAAATGCTTAGATTCCCGACCTTCCACTTTGGTGGCAAAGCTGCCGGCATGATGTTATCAGTGATTCCTAACACAAGACAGCAATCAATAGCACCTCCACTGACAAATGGTTTCTACTGAAAGTAACACCCTGGGCTGTGGCAATTACTGGATCTCCTAACCATGCTAGTCACCCAACCTTTCCACGTACCTCCTATCAACGCTTCACCTTTCCAAACTGTCTGCTTTACAAATCTGTTCCTTCCAAATCTGTTCCTTCCAAATCCACCACTTCCTTTGGTGGCAAAGGAAGTTCCACCAAGAGATGATTGTTTTCAGTGAGCCCTGTCAATAACAGCATGTCTTAGACTCAACGGTCTACATACTTTTGCCAGGTTTTTCTAGAAGCTGGTAATACAAACATCCTTGTCTTGTTGGAGGTTACAAAAAAAAAAAGTAACAAAAATTGCATGCACACACACGCATACACATACACACACCCCCATACACATACACACACCCCCTCACACATGCCTGTTTTCTCTCTGGCCATTTGCTCTCAGTTTCCTTCACAGGTTCTCTATTCTAACTCTTCTGTTATTCCCCAAGGTACTTCTCTTCCCATTCCATTCTTGGGGATCTTATTCCCAGGATACACCAAAAATATAATGTGAAGCACACCAAAGTGTCTTTGATTAACAACATTATTTCTAAAGAATGTTTTTCTTGAGCTAGAGCCCATGCTTCCAACTACTTACTTGACTTCTCCCGACTGAATGCCCCAAGAGCAGTTCACTTCAACACTTCCAGTATGGAGCTCATCACTTTCTCCCTGACACTTGCTCCTCCTCCTGCATTTACTCCCTCAATCCACGAGAATCATTATGGATTTCCTCTTCTCCCTCAAATCTCATATCCATTCAATTTCAAGTCTGGTCCATTCTACCTCCTCTACACCTCTCAAACTTGTCTGCTCCTCTCCATGGCCACGACTTCAGCTCAACACACTCCCAACTGATCCTTCCTTCAAACTCCTGTCCTCCTTGACTTCCTCTTCCTCCTCCACACCACAGCCAGTGTAGTCTTTCTAAAAATACTCTGACCATCTTCCTTGCTTAAATAAGGAGAAATGAGGGACATCTTAAGGAACAAACAAAAAAGAAAGCAAAGAATGAAGTTTTTAGCACACAAGAGATCTGAGGGTGCATATTAGCTGAAAAGTAAGAGCCTCTATTGAGGAAGAAATGAAAAAGTAGATGATAAATAGAGCAAGGTCCCAGAGTCCAAGGTAAGCTCGAGAACCCTGGAGGAGATACACAGGAAGAAAGATTATAAGGATGGCTGGGGATGGAGGTAAGTCTGTGTGTGGAGGGGAGGCAAGCTGAGGGGGTAGATGCCAGCTATTTACTTATTTGGGAAAATGACAAGGGAGGAAGACCTTTACTTCAAAATGAGACAGTCATGAGAGGTGAGTTCCTGAGAAAAGCTGTTCTAGTTTAAAACAGTCACTATGGATAATGGAAAATGCAGTTGATTAGGAATAGATTGGAAAAAATTAGAAAAGAGTGTGGTGATCTAAGACTGGCGATCATAAATCTGAACTGGTGAAAGGAAACCAAGAAGAAGAATGCCTGGTGCAAAGGTGATGGGCAGGAGAAGGGGAAGAGTGGGGTTATGGCACTGACGGGTTTTAAATCACCATCAGCTCTCAGCATCTGCTCTCATCCATTCAGCTCAGTTCCCCCTGGGCTGATGCCATCTCATTCGTCTTCCTCTCCTGGAACCTTGTTCCATCATAATGAACAAACGCTGCCATTTCTAGAACATGCCCTGCTGTCAGAACTCTGTCTTAGAACCTGTGCTTCCTCTGTGTAGATGCGTTTCCCTCTACCCTCCTTCACCTCCCTCTACTCTTTATGGAACAAGAAAGGAACACTCCAAAATAAATCTGAAAGGCCAAGGGCAGCAGGCCATCAAGCAAGTCAGCTCGGCACTCAGTGAGCACTCTACAAGCACTTGGTCGGTTGAAAGCATCATACAATGTGGAGGGAGGCAGGGTTTCTAAGGCATGTAAAGAGAAGGGGAAAATGGGTTCCTTGTCATTAGGTACCCCACCCCAAAGGTGTAATAAACTTAGATATTATTCCTCAGGTCCATGTTTCTATAACTCATCGAATTTTAAATTTAAGGCTTAAATATAATACATAATAAATAAAATAAACAATTTTAGTATTGTTTAAATACAATAAATAAATAATAAAGTTCTCTATGTCTTAAAAAAAAATGACAATGGACGGCACATTTTTTTTGAGATTTCTGTGGAAGGTAATGCCACTTAAGTCCCCCTAACTGACAGAGTAGATTTATGGAGTTTTCATTCCTATCTCTAGAACTATTTTCCTTACCATTTTACCCTGAAAGACAAATGAGTATCTGGGAATTCATTTTGACTGATACGTCCAAATATGCAAATGACAGACATGAAGAAACTGAACTTCTGGACAGAAGAATAAAAGGGGACATCTGTTCTTGGTGTTTCTGTGCCTCCTTTCTTAATTCAGAGTCAAAAATTTCTTAATGCGCCGGTCCTTTCAGTCAGTACCCATCCTTGTCCCTCTTTAATCATCTCCACCCAGTACCACAGAGATGTAAAGATATTAATCATTTATTCATTCATTCATTCGATAAAACATTTACTGACTACCTATTTTGCAATATAAACATAGAGGAAAATATAAAATGTGAAGCTTACAGTCAGTTGAAGGAGAAAAATGTATAAAACAATCAAATACAATACAGTGAGTGCTATAATAGAGGTATGCATCCATTCAATGCATGAAGTGAAGTGAAGCCAAAGTCCCTCAGTCGTGTCCAACTCTTTGCGACCCCGTTGACTACACAGTCCATGGAATTCTCCAGGCCAGGATACTGGAGTGGGTAGTCTTTCCCTTCTCCAGGGGATCTTCCCAACCCAGGGATGGAACCCAGGTCTCCCACAATTGCAGGAGGATTCTTTACCAGCTGAGTCACCAGGGAAGCCCATTCAACGCATATCAAACACCTAATATACACCGGCACGATGGCACTGAGAAGCCAACAGTGAAGAGAGAAAGAACAAACCAAAAAAAACCTGTTGTCCTCAAGGAGGATTTGTTTATTTAATTAATAAACAAATGAGCAAAGAAAATGAAGGCAGCACACTGAAGAAGACAACTCCTCCAGATCGAGAGAGCACAGCCTTGTCAGAGAGGCCGCCGCCAGCAGACATACGAGGATGGGCAGGAGAGGCTGGGTGAGGAAGCAAACATCGCAGGTGGGGAAGAGAACAGGGTGGGCAGTTAGAACGGCAGGAATACCCACTCCAGCCAAAACCCACCGGGGGCAAAGCAACTCAAAATACTGCGGTAAGAGAAGAGGAAATTTCTCTCTAAACTTGCGCTCTTCCTCTTCAAGGGAAAACCCAATCTGCTTTTCTGTTTCCATCGTTTTCCAGAATTTTGTATGCAATGAATTTGACTAAACTTTCATTTTAAATTTGATAAATCTGTCAGGGAACTGGGCTTCCCAGGTGGTGCCAGAGGAAATGAACCTGCCTGCCAACGCAGGAGACATAAGAGATGTGCGTTCGACCCCTGGGTGGGGAAGACCCTCTGGAATGGGGCATGGCAACCCACTCCAGTATTCTTGCCTGGAGAATCCCGTGGACAGAAAAGCCTGGTGGGCTACAGTCCAGGGGGTCGCAAAGAGTTGGACACAACTGAAGCGACCTAGCACACAGCACAGTCAGGGTACTAGGCATCAGGAAAATAAATATATGAATTAATCAAGAGAACAGCAAGCAAACTCAATTAAGGACAAAAACAAATGAACTTCCAGATTACCATCTGCTGAACTCACAATAAATGAAAAACAAAATGATTTCAAGATAGGATGGTGATAAGTATGAGGAAAAAAATAATACAGAATGCTCACTTTCATACTCAGAGTACACTGTGTGCGCTACACAAATTCATATTTACATATTTCAGAGAAAGCAGATCACTGGAACACAAAAGCAGGCAAGAAGGGTCATAAGGAAGCATATATTTAAGTACAAGCTGCAGCAGAGCATAGAGGCTGAGCGCCAGACTACCTGGGATTCCATCTAGGCCTTGCTTCTAGCTAGTTTTGTAACCCTGGCCAAGTTACTCCACTCTGAGCTTCTGCAGATGCCATACAGAGATTATAGTAATGGTATCTACCTCAAATAATTATTTTGAGGGTTATACTAGTAAATTTATGTAAAATTCTTAAAATAGCACTTGGTACCTAAATATCAACTGGTATTATCAGTGTGTGTGTGTGTGTGTGTGTGTGTGTCAGGGGGTGGGTATTTTTATTATGATGACTTGGAGCTGAGTACTTTACTGTAGGATTCATATTCGCCTAACACCGATGAACTCCTGGAAAAATGTTTATTGTCTTACTAAACAGTGTGAAATTACTGCTTCGTTAATGAAATAATTTCAGTCACTAATACTCTGGAGTTAAAACTTGAATAAACATGCTTAGCAGTGGAAACTGTTTAGTCTTAATTTTGGTTGAGAGCTTAATTTCTTGAAATGTTCACTATTCACCATGAATAGTTAACAGCTATCTAAAGCAACGTGTTCATGCCATCTCTTTAAGGTGAAAGGGTTTTAAAAGACAGAACTTGAAACAGTTGCTTAGTTTCCATTGGACCAGAGGTGTGAATAAATGCATATGGTTAAACATGAACTGTTCAAGAATGGCTATCATTACAAACTATGAATAAAAGCTGGAGAGGATGTGGAAAACAGAACCCTCCTACATTGTTGGTGTTGGTACAGTCACTATGGAAAACAGTACGGAGATTCCTCAGAAAACCAAAAACAGAATTACCAAATGACCCAACCATTTTCCTGGGCGTGTATGTAGATAAAACCAATTCAAGGAGCGACACGCACCTCATGGCAGCACTATCACAACAGCCAAGACATGGAAACAATCTGAACGCCCCCCAAAGGTGAAAGGATAAAGAAAATGTGGTGTATCTACACACAATCTTGCCTTGAGAACCCATGATGGGTATGAACAGGCAGTGGAATACTACTAAACCATAAAAAAGAATGAAGCAATACCATTTACAGCAACATGGATTCATCTAGAGAATATCATACTAGGTGAAATAAATCAGAGAGAGACAAACACCACATGATACCACTTACACGTGGAATCTCAAATATGACAGAAATGAACCTATCCGTGAATCAGAAACAGAGAAATGGGCATCGAGAGCAGGCTGGTGTCTGTCAGGGGGAAGGAGTTAGGCGAGGGATGGAGCGGGAGCTTGAGGCTAGCAGATGTACGCTATTATTTACAGAATGGATAAACAGCAAGGTCCTACTGTACAGCACAGAGACCTAAACTCAACATCCTATGATAAACCATAATAGAAAAGAATATAAAACATGTATATATAGATATATATATATAACTGAATCACTCTGCTATACAGCAGAAATTAACAACACTGTAAATCAACTACAATTAAAAGAATAAAAGTAAAAATGAACTGTCCAAATCTTAAGTAAACACTCAATTATACATCTGTAGGAAATTACATCCATATTTAAATCATGAAAAAAGGGAGTATTAGGTAAGCCTTAAAACAATCACATCTTTGAGCTTTAAATGAAGTGCTGAGCTTATCCTCACCACTAACCAGTTCACAACATAAGGGAAAAAATTAAGCACCTCAGAGTACCCATAGTTTGCCTAAAGAGGTTTGTGTGTTTTAAACCAAAGCAGCACCTGCACCATTTAGAAGAATAAATTCAACAAGAAGTGGTTATGAATCTATAAATTATAAGGCTTTGGTGGTTCTTTTACTATGTGATCAACAGCAAGTGTTTTCTGGACTTGCAGCTGGTACTCTGTTTTTAAATGGCATGAGGACCTATTTTATTCAGACAGAGTTTGAGACCTGAGGCAATATCAGTTTATTAATCAGATTAATGTTAAACAGCAAAAGTTTTACTTCCTATCATAAATTGTTGGCCTGCAGATATAAGTAACAAGTTGTATGTCATTGGGTTTGCCTGTGATAAGCTATAACTTGTAGCAAAAAAAAAAAAATTAAATTGTATTTAACTACATATGTATTCTGGAAGAATAAATAGAGAAGTAAATTTTGCTGCTTACGGGCAAGGATGCACTATTATAACCTGATGAGCTGTGTAATCAAAGTTTTATTACAATGAGAAAACTGCAACATAAGATTCTACACTGAACAAATGATCAGAGGGCTAATTCTGATTAAAATTATTATTCCACTATTAAAGTAACGTGTAATTGAGGAGAACTGTTCTACCACTTACTCACACACACACACCACATACTACCCTAACTAGGCATTTAACATAGAAGGAAGATAATTATTTCTAAAATCTTGGATAGGCCATCTTATTTCTACACATTCAGCTGGACCTGTGTGCTTATTAGATAATCCTGTAAGAGTCTCAGGTTTTCCTCTAGCTACTGGCCCTCTTCTCTCCTCTAACAGTCAGGCTCACCGGTTCCCAGCTCCATCTAGGGTAAATTCACATCACCCCTCTTCCAAGTCTACAAGCCCCTGTGCTCTGCAATATTCTTCCCCAGAGTCACCCCCGACTATCCTTCTAGTCCTCCTCAAACACCTGTTATGTTAAGCATGCCTGCGCATACAGCGCCTCTCAACCTCCCATTGTATTTAACTTTTGGATGGTCTGCCTCCCTAGCTGACTGAAACCCATGCAGGCAGGGATCTTATGTATCCTGCTTCCCATATTGTATCCTCAGATAATTCATATGTATTAAATATATGAATTAAACCAATCAACTGAGGTTGGTTCCTCAACCAACCAAAATGACTGCCCATAACGAGAGTGTGAGCCTTTTAAGACCAAAGAGCACAGATCAGTCATCATTCTCTGTGCATGCCTAGGTCAATCCTGACACAGAGATGGGACTCAAGACATGACTGATGGTTTGATGAAAGTTAACAGATTCAATGACTGAACAACTTGCCATTTTGAAAGGCAACTTTTAGGGCTTTAGTACTAAGCTACAAAAATTTTTAAGTTGACTAAATATGATTAATTCCCTTTTCATAAGTTCTGAAGTAAGAAAATATAGAAACTTAAAAGGTTTTTTTATAAGTCACCAATAGTTTTTGAGGTAATGGTGAAATTTTATTAAATATCATTTATTAAGTATCATGTATATATTATCATTATTATTAAGCATTGGTATATCATGTTATAAACAAAAGGAACCTTTTTAGAGAAAGATCTCAAAGCCAGAGTAAGAATTTGGTCATCGGAGGAAAAGGAACAGATACATAAAGAGTAAAGTGGGGAGAGACAGGATACGAGTGAGGGTTAGAAAGAGTTCGAGCATTTTGATCACTGAGATGCTGTCCTCCCCAGCCTACGTGGAAAGCAGTGTAGCTGCAGGATTTGGGAAGGGAAGACTAGGAACAGGGCTTCAATAATTTAAGTGTGACAAGCCAAGACAACATCTGATTCGATGTGTCCTTATTAATGATGGTAAGAATGAGAGCAAAGAGGTGCCATCGGTGGTAGACAGTGGCGGCTGAAACACACATATGGTCAGTGCTATGACAGGACAGCAGGTATATTTGGGGAAGGAAGTGCTTTCAAAATGGGAGCGATAAAGGTACCCAATCAAAGAAATTCAAAACCAGGATCAAAAAGGGTGCTAAGAGAAAGGACAGGGTACCCTGGCAAGAACATCTGAATGGTCCTAAAGCATAAACATTGAACCACAGATTGTAAACAGTGAGGCAGAGTTATCTGACCAGTAGAGACAACTGTAGAAATACGATTGTATTGTTAAAACACACTGCTTCCAGTCAGTCCTGGAACTGTTCCTTAATGGAGTTCTTCATGAACTCCAAACTCACCTCAAGTGATCCAGCTCCCACCACTGTCTTCAGGTGCATCTTTTAAGATGCTGAGAAGTGCCCATAAAAGTGTTCACGTTATTTCCAGATGTCCATGGGCTCAGTCTAATCCAGCCACGTCTGTCTTCCAGCAAGGTGCTTATATCCATTCTCTCACTTCATATTGTTTTATTACTTGACCAAAGAGAAGGCATTTTAAAAAGTCATATTTACTAAGCAAATTCTTCCCTATCCTAAGCACTATAGTTTTTATTTTTCAAATTATTTGAAATACTGGGAGCTACTGGCTTGGCTGTTCATGGGTTGTACTGTGGTTGGTGGGAGCTTTCCGCTTCCTTGTAATGAGTCTGCAAAATGATTCCAAATGGCAATGGCTCTCTGTGCCTGCCACACCCACTGCAACCTCACGCCCGCTTTGTCGTCTCTCACCTAGGCTGCTTCTCAGCACTACTAAGCATTTTCTCCCAGTGAATGTCTATTTCAGATGATCTGCTCTTAGATGTACTAGCTTGCATTTTCTTAGGCTGAATCTCACTATTTCCTGTGATATTTCCAAACCTTTTCAGGTATCTTGGTGCTACTCCTATTATTTCACTATTTGAGATGCTTCCCAATTTACTATCATATGTAAATTTGGTTGACATATTATTCATTTATGATTTTATATTTTTAATGAAAGTGCACAGGAAAATTAGGCAATATGCCTCCATAAGAAAGCATATTTTTAAGAAGAATGAATTTAGGTAAAAGTTGTAAGTCATCATGTTATTAAGGAGAAGGCAATGGCAACCCACTCCAGTACTCTTGCCTGGAAAATCCCATGGACAGAGGAGCCTGGTAAGTTACAGTCCATGGGGTCGCTAAGAGTCCGACACAACTGAGCGACTTCACTTTCACTTCTCACTTTCATGCATTGGAGAAGGAAATGGCAACCCACTCCAGAGTTCTTTTTTTTTTTTTTTTTTCACTCCAGTGTTCTTGCCTGGAGAATCCCGGCGACGGAGGAGCCTGGTGGGTTGCCGTCTATGGGGTCGCACAGAGTAGGATACGACTGAAGCGACTTAGCAGCAGCAGCAGCAGCAGCATGTTATTAAATCAGTAAACCTAAATTGCTTACTTTTACACAAGTCATATACTTTATTTTATGACCAATTATACAAAAGTTAAAATGATTTTTAGTCTCATTTATTTTTGTACATTATGTATATGTGGTTCAATTTCACCCATTTTTTTTTGAGATTGAAACAACAATTATTTAAGAGGTAAAAGGAACATTTGTTTAAATTTCAAATCTTAAATGTATTTACATTTAAAAAATCCAAATGTCTTTGGTTCCCTAAAAATTATAAAAATGTCCTGTTTTAATAAAAGACACCTTAATTAAATAATAATGATCCATTCAATATTTGAAATACTACCTCATTATATTTATGACAGTTTTATTTATTCTCTCCTACTATGCTGTTTTATAACTTCTTCCTTGGGTTCAAAACATATTTTAAAATATAACTTGGCTAGTGAATTTCAGGATATTTATTTCCTAAATGCTAGGCTTACATAAACATAGAACTCCTGTTTTATATCCTTGTTTACTTAGGATCTCTCTAGTTTTGTCTAGCTTCTTTTGACAGTGCCGACAAATGCATTTAAAAAGTCTTCTAAAATTAATGTTACTCCAATGCATTTTCAGTTAGCCTAATTATCATAGTGCAGTTTTGACTCCAGAATCTTCCAAGAAACACATTCCAATCCAACCCAGGAAAGTGAAGAGTTAAATGTGCAGTTTAGAAAAGAAATATGGCAAGTCTGTGTATGTGGCTCGGACTTAGAGCGATGTTTACACAGGGAATCCTGGCTCTGTCTGCACTACATTATGACCCTTGTCATCACCTGCCCTGGAGTAGTAACACATGCGTCTCCTTCGCCCATTAAGCCAAGCTCTCCTGAAGGCCAGAAGCAACCTGAAACCTCTGTATCTTCTGTGAGGTCACCCATAGCACTTTGCACAAAGCAGCTCCACAATAAATGTGTGTGAGGTTGTACCAGAAAAAAGCAAAGTTCTTGGGTTTTCCTTGATACACACGTCCCATGCAAAATGAAAGCAAAAGAAACCCAGGTGAATGGGTGGCAAGAGGGGATGGCGGTGGTGGTAATAATGTTAGCAAGTAATTGCAAATGAAAATATTTAAATGTGATCTTACTTAGTATTTTACTTCTGTACTTAAAAAAAAATCTCAACTCATGTTTAACTTTTCATCCTTCCCTAGCTAAAAGCCGGGAAAGCTTATTTTATTTGAAAGCATAGTCTGAGTTAGACACACCCTTATGAGACAGCCAGTGTAAATAATTTGTTCTCCTGGTATGCCAGTGCTAAACAATGATGAACAGATCAACAGCACAGGGATTCCCCAACAAAGAGTGACCCATTGTATAGAAAATGGATCCTAAGACAAGGAAGTATATTTAGGATTGGTTTCTACATTCCGAATTCTGGCACACCCTTAGTCCCTGGTGCCTATGACTCAGTCCCCTGGTCAGCCTGAAACTGAAATTCCAAAGACCATGTAATTCAAGAAAGAGTGTGCACCCACTGTACACAAAGGTACAAGAATGTAAGCCTGAGAAAACAGGGTGTGCAAAGGAGACTGAGGGCTTCCAAGGTGGTGCTGGCGGTAAAGAACCCTCCTGCCAATGCAGAAGATGCAAGAGACTCAGGTTCAATTCCTGGGTTGGGAAGATCCCCTGGAGGAAGGCATGGCAACCCACTCCAGGATTCTTGCCTGGAGAATCCCATGGACAGAGGAGCTTGGCGGACTATAGTCCATTGAATTGCAAAGAGTCAGACATGACTGAAGCCACTTAGCACAAAGGAAATTTGAGAAAAATCATTGATCAGGGAAGAAGGGAAAGATATAGGAAATAGGGACTTACGGAACCCAAAAGGTAAGACAGACTGGAACCCAAAAAGAAAGACGAATTTGTCAATATTCTCAGATGTCACAAAAGGTTGGAAAGCTGAGACTCTAGAAGATAATAAAATTCTTACTGAATAAATGCAAAGTACTGAGATCAATGAACAAAATTATCAACATCTTGAATTATTTATGTTTAGAATAATTTTGCTCTGTGAACATATTTGCTAAGAGTAAGTTTCGGTTCTATTAATTGTATTACCAACTTCCCTACCATCCAGAGTTGATTTTTTTCCTTTTCCTTCTGAAAAATAAGGTAACAATTTACCAAGTCCGACTGCTCATGACTGTGGTCGTAGGCATGGTTGTACAGGCTGTGTACTGCACAAGAGTGTCACAGCTAGGGGGAGGAGCATTCACACTGGGGACGTGCAGACTTCAATTCCCAGTAGGTGGCAGTCAAGTGTCTTATTCCAACTAAATAAACATATTACAACAATTTTCTACGAGATGGAAATAAAAGGTCTTAAAGAAGGACCAACTTTTAAATTCCCAGAATGCACTGAGTGGGTTAATGAAAGCCCAAAATGTCTTTCATCTACTTCCCAGTCTTCACAAACCAGACTCACATAACATCTTGCTATAATAGCTTCCCAACGGATCCCCTAATTTCTCCACATTTGAGTCCAGAAGTAGAGTCCTACTAATACAACTTCTCTTTCCAAAAATTCTTCAGGGGCTCTATGTCATACAGTCTTTTCAACCTCATATTCAAAGCCCTTCGTGACCACACCCTAACCTTCCTTTCTACTCTTCCCCTAATCCACAAGAGGTCCTCCACTCCCAGTGCTGTGCTTTACATATATCCCGTCCTCCCTTCCCTTCCCTGATATCTTAGCTCACTTCTGCCTGGAATTCTCTCCAAACTCAGTCCTCCTGCTGCTGCTGCTGCTGCTGCTAAGTCGCTTCAGTCGTGTCCGACTCTGTGCGACCCCATAGACGAAAGCCCACCAGCCTCCCCCGTCCCTGGGATTCTCCAGGCAAGAACACTGGAGTGGGTTGCCATTTCCTTTTCCAATGCATGAAAGTGAAAAGTGAAAGTGAAGTCGGAAGTTGTGTCCGACTCTTAGCGACCCCATGGACTGCAGCCTACCATGCTCCTCCAACCCATGGGATTTGCCAGGCAAGAGTACTGGAGTGGGATGCCACTGCCTTCTCTGAGAGTCCTCCTGCTAGAAGTTCTAAATTACACTAAGCATTATACTTGGGGGAGAGGTTTTGCATGACTAAGTATTGTCTTCAGCAAGCATCCGAAAAAAGGATTCCCCCTTCTTGGCTTTGGTTGCTTTTCTCTTATTTACTGGTGTATAACAAGTGTTTGGTATATCCCAAACTTATAAGCTGAAAAATGACTATTTGTTTTCACACCTCTGACTCAGCAGGTAAAGAATCTGACTGCAATGTGGGTCTCAGAGCTGGGTTTGATCACTGGGTTGGGAAGATCCCCCGAAGGGAAAGGCTATTCACTCCAGTGCTCTGGCCTGGGAATTCCATGAACTGTATAATCCATGGGGTCCCAGGAGTTGGACATGATTGAGCGACTTTCACTTTTCACACCTCACATACTTGAGGGCCAGAAATCTGGGCAGAGCTGAGTGGTTCTTCTGTTCCATGTGGTCACGTTAGAGGCTTCGGTGTTGGTAATCGGTGATCACTAACTGGGCTAATCCAGAAGGTTCTCATTCCTCCTCCTTGTCACAGACCTTTAAGGTCTTCACTCTTTAAAGCCCAGCTTGAATCCCTCTTCCTTCTAAGAATCCATTCCAGGTCTTTCAGTCATGCTTACTCTCTCACTGTTTCAGATTCTCTGGTGCTTTTTTCTTCATTACAGTGCTTTTCCTACTAATTATCTTACATTAGGCTTTCATTTAAGTAAGACGAAAAAGAGAGAGAAAGCCAAAGGGAGCAAGAAAATGCTGTGACCCTATAAATTTCAACCAAACTTAAACAATAGACACAAAATGCTCAATGTGACTGGAACTCTTTGTAAAATAAGTGGAGAAACAGAGTTTTATATCTAGACTGAGGCCAGAAGAGGCTGATCGAGCAGAAGTAGACAGCCTACTTCACACAGGTATATAACTATGCCTATTCTAATTATGGACTTCTCGGGTGGTGCAGTGGTAAAGAATCTGCCTGCAGTGCAGGAAACATGGATTCGATCCCTGGGTTGGGAAGATCCTCTGGAGGAGGAAATGGCAACCCACTCCAGTAGTCTTGCCTGGAGAATCTCATGGACAGAAGAGCCTGGCGGGCTACAGTCCGTGGGGTGACAGAGTCAGACAGGACTGAGCGACTGAGCAAGCGCATGCAGTCACTATAAATTCTAGGAAAGACAAGCAAAATCGGGGGGAACAAGTTTAGAGTTTTCTGCCATTATACTTAATGAACATTTCTAACATCGCATGTATTTTTGTCCTCAAAAATGTTGAAAATGGGAAAGTAAAATCCACAGCTTACAGAATGACTTGAAGAGATACACTACCGGAACTGTGACATTATCCTGAGAACAAAATCCAATATTCATACTACCCAGGTCACACAACCTATATAAAAATGAAATTTTGAGCCAGAAAAGATATAAAAGATAAGTCTTCCTCGACTTACAATGGGGTTAATTAGAAACTATCCTAAGTCATAAATGCATTTAATACACTTAACCTACTGAACATCATAACTCAGCCTAGCCCAACTTCAATGTGCTCAGAACGCTTATTTTGCCTACAGTTGGGCAAAATTCTCTAACACAAATTCTATTTGATAATAAAGTGTTGGATATTTTCTGTCATTTACTGAAGACTGTACTGAAAGTTAAAAACAGAATGGTTCTCAGTGGATCAGATGTTTACCCTAATGATCATACTGCATATTGCTAGCCCAGGAAAAGTTCAAAATTTAATATTCAAAGTACTGTTCCTTTGAATACAAATTTCACCGTTGTGAAGTTGAAAAATCGTAAGTCAAACCATAAGTTAGTGTCTGTAGTTCAATCTTACTATCTTTACAATGAAAAAACTGAGACCCAAAAATGTGGCTAAAAAGAATTCATCTCTTGTATAAAAATAAACAAAACTAAAGGTACAAAGTTCTGTGAAGCAAAACCTGTACAAAAATGTTGATGGCAGCACTGTCTGTGAGACAGGCTGTAAACGCCTGCTGAGAGGAGAAGGGGTAAATAAATTATGGTATCTTCAAGCAAAGAAATACTATACAGTGGTTAAAAGGAATGGATCAAATAAATATCAACAAGGATGAATCGGACAAATACAACACTGACTAGAAAAAGTGAATTGCAGCAGAATACAAATAAAATGACAGTACTTCTATAAACTTTCAAAACAAGCACAGCAATACAACATATAATTTGGAATTTCATAGCATATGGGTAGAAGTATAAGACAGGGGACTGAGTGGTGACTTCTATGGGGGTTGCACGGTACCCAGGCAACTTCCACGGGAGCCATCCATTATGTTTTGCCTCTAAAAGCTGGTGGCAGACCCATGGATGCTCATATTATGCTTCATAATTTTCATGAAGCTTCAGTGCAGTTCAGTTCAGTCGCTCAGTCGTGTCCAACTCTTTGTGACTCCATGGACTACAGCATGCCAGGCTACTCTGTCCATCATCAACTTTCAGAGCTTACTCAAACTCATGTCCATCAAGTTGGTGATGCCATCCAGCCATCTCATCCTCTGTTGTCCCCTTCTCCTCCTGCCCTCAATCGTTCCCATCATCAGGGTCTTTTCAAATGAGTCAGTTCTTCGCATCAGGTGGCCAAAGTATTGGGGTTTCTGCTTCAGCATCAGTCCTTCCAATGAATATTCAGGACTGATCTCCTTTAGGATGGACTGGTTGGATCTCCCTTGGACTCTCAAGAGTCTTCTCCAACACCAGAGTTCAAAAGCATCAATTCTTCGGTGCTCAGTTTCCTTTATCACCCAACTCTCACATCCATACATGACTACTGGTAGAACCATAGCTTTGACTAGACGGACGTTTGGTTAATTTAACATAATAAAATGTCAAGATAAGAAAAGATGCATTAGGACATCTCTTACACTTTCGTCATTTGAGATATTCACTATCAAAAATATGCACAAACACAGAGATATAAAAACCAGGCAGATGTTGAGGAGCTCAGGACCACTGACATAAGCTATGTGAGACCAACAAAGAGAAGTCATCTCTGGTTCTCAAAATAAGGTAACTAAAACCATCACAACAAAAATCCAACTACTCAAACATACTTAAAAAAATTTTTTTGTACATCAATCACACTCCAGATCCTTGCCTCAACTTTTGCGTGTTGTAAAGTGACCACCATCCTCCCACTGTGAGGGGCCATGAGCAAAGAGGATAAAACATAACACAAACTGCTGCAGTCTTTGGAAGGGTGACGGAGGCAGAACCAAGGGAATAATGGCGATTTAGCGAGCACGTACAACACCCCAGGCATTGACAGCTTTCAGAGTTATCTGCATTGTCTACATTTTCTGTTTGGCCCACACAATGCCTATGAGGTAAGGATGACTGTCATCTTCATTTCAAAAAGGTTAAAGGACTTTAGCAAGTGGTGGAGGGAGGATTCTAGCCAGAGCCAGACATGTAATCAGTGTGTTGCTGCCTTTCTGTCAATCAGAAATTATAATTACCAAATATCTGTAAAATAAACTAGAGTAGGAAATGGCAACCCACTCCAGTATTCTTGCCTGGAAAGTTCCATGGACAGGAGAGCCTGGAAGGCTACAGTCCATGGGGTCGCAAAGAGTCAGACACGACTGAGCTACTGAGCACAAAGCATCTGTAAATTAAAGCATCTTCCAAAATATGTTACCTAAGTTACATCTGGCTCCAAATCACGTTTAATTCCTTTAAAGCAGTTTGCTTTGGTAATGTGTAAGTATTTCCCCTTCTAGCACACTGCAAAGAACTTTAGAGCTCACTCTGACAAAAGCACCTGTTCTATGTCCACATGGCTGTCAAGGTTTAGAAACGAATACAAATAATACCAGAAACAACTCCAAGGGGGATTTTTCTTTGGGGGAAAGAATTAGATGGAAACATTCTAAAAAGTGACTATGGAGCAGCATCTGAAATAACTGTTTTCCCACATCTTGGATACCTCCTTATGTGCAAGGATGTCCAAATCAAAGGCTCAAGGAGCCCTGAAGTGTCTCAAGGTCTCAGAATCCAAGATGGCACCCTGAAGAGATCACTGACTGTCCTTCACTTGCTAACCACGGACACATTCACATCGCCCACCTCTTAACAAAAGTAGCAACTCACCTCTCAGAGAAAGGCAAAATCCTATTTGTTAAAAACAAAAAGATTTTATGCATATTTAGGTTGCCACAAAATAGATCAACATGGGTGCTCCCTCAAACTGGTCATCTCCTCTGGGTGAGCAGGGACGCCATGCTGTGGCTGCATCCAGGAGTTTTGGGAAGACTCTTAGCATCATTCAAGCCAGTGATCCTAAACCCTGGCCACACCGGAGAATCATCCAGAAACTTTAAAAACATTCTGAGCAGATTACTGCTCTGTATTATCATGATTGGTAAAACAACAGTGACTAAAAGAGAACACAAGAGAATGCTATTTTGATCTTAAAGGAGGCAAAGATTACTTGCACAGATCCAGAAAGTGTTAAGCAAAAGGGGAAAAGATTGATCAATTCAACATTAATGTGGACAATTAGTTTATTAAAAGACACCCTGAAGAGAGGGAAGGCAACCCCTAGGATGGAGATAAAACACATGTCAGAGAACAGGCATCAGATTGCTGGGGACATCATGCCCATAGAGGAGGGACAGCCAGCCAGAAGGCCAGGCTCTGGGTCAGGAAGATCCCCTGGAGAAGGAAATGGCTATCCACTCCAGTATTCTTGTCTGAGAATTCCATGGACAGAGGAGCCTGGCAGGCTATAGTCCATGCGGTTGCAAAGAGTCGCACATAACTGAGTGACTCACACTTTCATACACAAGGGGGACATGCAAAGACAAAGATCCTGGGCCCTCTTTAGAACCTGAATCAGGGCATGCCTAAGGTCAGCCTAACTCATCACCATCTGCACAGAAGAGCCGATAAATGTCCCTTTTCATGTAAGCCAGGAAAAGTCAGATCTTCTGTCACTTTCTTCATCAACAGTCTCAAATAATACTCAGTTCAGATCCATTTTCACTGTAATTCTCAACTTCTCTGAGAAGCTCATTTTTAGGCCATCCACCACAGAGAAGTCCAACACCACCAAATCGGGGTGGTCACTTCCCTAGTCTCGGGCACAAAAGGCCATTGTTCTATTTCTCAGTAATCATCTTCTCCCTTTAGTGACTTACTTCAGGGCATCCTCGGTTTTAGAATTTATTAAAGCTCCTCAGCCAGCTCTTCAGATTCTTTTCTTTTTGCTTATTTTGCCCCTGATTTCTTCAGTCCCATGGCCTGGATACAATGCTCTAACAAACACCACTTACTGAGAGCAACATGGTCCTCCTGTTCACTCACTGTGCCCATCCAACACGTTTATCAGAGACAAATGTGTGCCAGTCCATGGATTTACAGCCATCACCATACCATGCTTTCTAATCTCTTCAGCTGTCCATAATCACAAATCCTCCAAAATTTTGCACTCTTAAATGTAAAGTTTAAACCAAGCACGGGAGCCTAGTATAATACTAATGGCACTAGAAGACTAACATTTTGTACACACAGAACCAACAAGTTTTCACATTTCATTCTCTAATTAAAACAAAAAAAAAAAGTTTCACACTGTACCACTCCACCTTAAAAAAAAAAATCTTACATTTTACTGCAAAACTCTTCCTTTACTTTTTCATAAGCTTGGAAACCATTTTGGTGTATCCTTGCCAAGGCAAAAGGCTTTTCCTTAAAGCCTGGCACAGGCTGGACTGTAGTGACAGGCATGGAGACAAGGCAGACAGATTTTTCTCTTTTTGCACACTGATTGAAAAAAAGTGCCACCAGATGTGAAAGGGAAAATTTAGACTCTAAATTCTGAAATTTAATCTAGCAATAAAGAAGCACCCAAGTCTGAAGACACGGTGTACGTCAGCTATCTTCCATTGCACCACTTCCTCTTTCAAACTCCTTAAAATGTGCTCTTGATTACAGCGAGCCTGCAATAATTTTTACTTGGTCTAACAAGGTTTCTTTTACTTTAGCGAGTACTACTGGTGCAGCAACACAGGATTTCTTTGCTTTAAAAGGAGATGGTGGTGCTCAGATAAGTGAGAAACTCCGATTTGTAAATAGAGAGCTTTTTACTTTACTAGTGATATTTCTGATGGAATTATTTTTTTAATTTATTTTTCTATTGAAGGATAGTTGCTTTACAGAATTTTGTTGTTTTCTGTCAAACCTCAACCTGAATTAGCCATAGGTATACACATATCCCCCACCTTTTTGAACTTCCCTCCCATCTCGCTCCCCATCCCACCCCTCGCAGTTGATACTGAGCCCCGGTTTGAGTTTCTTAGCCATACAGGAAATTCCCATTGCCTATCTATTTTACATGTGGTAATGTCAGTTTCCATGTTACTCTCTGCATACATCTCACCCTCTCCTCCCCTCTCCCCATGTCCATAAGTCTATTCTCTATGTCTGCTTCTCCACTACTGTCCTGTAAGTAAATTCTTCAGCCGCATTTTTCTAGATTCCGTATATATGCGTTAGAATATGGTATTTGGCTTTCTCTTTCTGACTTACGTCACTCTGTATAATAGGTTCTAGGTTCATCCACCTCATTAGAACTGTCTCAAAGGCGTTCCTTTTTATGGCTGAGTCATATTCCACTGTGTATATGTACCACAACTTCTTTATCCATTCATCTGTTGATGTACATCTAGGTTGCTTCCATATTCTAGCTATTGTAAATAGTGCTGCAATGAACAATGGGATACATGTGTCTCTTTCAATTTTGGTTTCCTCAGGGTATATGCCCAGGAGTGGGATTGCTGAGTCATATGGTGGTTTTATTTCTTGCTTTTTAAGGAATCTCCATACCATCTCCCATAGTGGCTGTATCAATTTACATTCCCAACAACAGTGCAAGAGTGTTCCCTTTTCTCCACACCCTCTCTAGCATTTATTGTTTGTAGACTTTTTGATGATGGCCATTCTGACTGATGGGAGGTGATATCTCATTGTAGTTTTGATTTGCATTTCTCTAATAATGAGCGATGTTGAGCAGCTTTTCATGTGTTTCTTAGCCATCTGTATGTCTTCTTTGGGAAAATGTCTGTCTAGGTCTCTTTCCCACTTTTTGATACAGCTGTTTTTCTGGCCTTGAATTGTATGAGCTGCTTGTATATTTTGGAAATTAATCCTTTGTCAATTGTTCCATTTGCTATTATTTTCTCCCATTCTGAGGGTTGTCTTTTCACCTTGCTTATAGTTTCCTTTGCTATGCAAAAGCTTTTAAGTTTAATCAGGTCCTACTTGTTTACTGTTGGTTTTATTTCCATTACTCTAGGAGGTGGGTCATAGAGGATCTTGCTTTATGTAATCGAGTGCTCTGCCTATGTTTTACTCTAAGAGTTTCATAGTTTCTAGACTTACATTTAGGTCTTTAATCCATTTTGAGTTTATCTTTGTGTACGGTGTTAGGAAGTGTTCTAATTTCATTCTTTTACATGTAGGTATCCAGTTTTCCCAGCACCATTTATTGAAGAGGCTATCTTTGCCCCTTTGTATATTCTTGCCTTATTTGTCAAACATAAGGTACCCATAGGTGCATGGGTTTATTTCTATCTTTCTATCTTTATTTCTAACAAGACTTTCTATCTTGTTCCATTGGTCTATATTTCTGTTTTTGTGCCAGCACCATACTGTCTTGATGACTGTAGCTTTGTACTATAATCTGAAGTCAAGAAGGTTGATTCCTCCAGCTCCATTCTTCTTTCTCAAGACTGCTTTGGCTATTCGGGGTCTTTTGTGTTTCCATATGAATTGTGAAATTTTTTGTTCTAGCTCTGTGAAAAATGTCATTGGTAATTTGATAGGGATCATATTGAATCTGTAGATTATATTTGGTAGTATAATCATTTTCACAATATTGATTCTTCCTACCCAGGAACATGGAATATCTCTCCATCTGTTTATGTCATCTTTGATTTCTTTCATTAGTGTCTTATAATTTTCTGTGTACAGTTCTTTTGTCTCCTTAGGTAAGTGTATTCCTAGATATTTAATTCTTTTTGTTGCAATGGTGAATAGGATTCCTTAATTTCTCTTTCTGATTTTTTCATTGTTAGTATATAGAAATGCAAGTGATTTCTGTGTATTGATTTTGTATTCTGCAACTTTGCTAAATTCACTGACTAGCTCTGGTAACTTTCTGATACCATCTTTAGGGTTTTCTATGTACAGAATCACGTCATTTGAAAACAGTGAGAACTCTATTTATTTTCCAACCTGGATTCCTTTTATTTTTTTCTTCTTTTCTGATTGATGTAGCTAGAACTTCCAGAACTATGTTGAATAACAGTGGGGAAAGTGGGAACCCTTGTCTTGCTCCTGATCTTAGAGGGAATGTTTTCAGGTTTTCACCATTAAGAATAATGTTTGCTGTAGGCTTATCATATATGGCCTTTACTATTTTGAGGTAGGTTCCTTCTATGCCCATTTTTGGAAGAGTTTTAATCATACATGGGTGCTGAATTTTGTCAAAGGCTTTTTCTGCATCTATTGAGATAATCATATGGTTTACATTGATTGATTTGTATATATTAAAGAATCCTTGCATCCCTGGAATAAACCCAACTTGATCATGGTGTATGAGGTTTTTGATGTGTTGCTAAATTGTTTGCTAAAATTTTGTTGAGGATTTTTTCTTCTATGTTCATTAGTGATATTGGCTTGTAGTTTTCTTTCTGTGTGTTGTCTTTGTCTGGTTTTGGTATCAGGGTGATGGTGGCCTCAAAGAATGAGTTTGGAAGTGTTCCTTCCTCTGCAATTTTTTGAAAGAGTTTTAGAAGGATAGGCATTAGCTCTTCTCTAAATGTTTGATAGAATTCTCTGGTGAAGCCATCTGGTCCTGGGCTTTTGTTTTTGGGAGATTTTTCATCACAGCTTCAATGTCAGTGCTTGTAATTGGGTTGTTCATAATTTCTATTTCTTCCTGGTTCAGTCTTGGAAGAGTGAACCTTTCTAAGAATCTGACCATTTCTTCCAGGTTATCCACTTTATTGCCATATAGTTGTTTATAATAGTCTCTTATAATCCTTTGTATTTCTGCATTGTCTGTTGTAACCTCTCTTTTTTTCATTTCTAATTTTGTTTATTTGATTCTTCTCTCGTTTTTCCTTGATGAATCTGGCCAAGGGTTTGTCAATTTTGTTGATCTTCTCAAAGAACCAGCTTTTAGTTTTATTAATCTTTACTATTGTTTATTTTCTATAATTTTTTTTAATTTTTAAAAACTTATTATATTTTTCTACATTTATTCCTTTGTTTGCCTTCCCTACTGTTATTTTCCCCTTGCAGTTAACCTTTGATGTATATAAATCTTCTTCATCTATCTCTATTAAATTTGCATATCTATTCTTTCTTTTCTTTGTTTCCTTTCCTCTCAACATATTTGTTAGTTTTGTTTTCATTGCTTTATTCCCCACTTGGCACCTTGCGGTAGTTTTGTTTTCCAGTTTGTGCTTTAGTTAGTTTTGTTCTTAACTGGTAAATGTTATTTTTGATTTCCTTTTTTTGCCAGGTCAATCTACTGTACTTTATTTTAGTTGGACTGTTTTGACTTTGCTTATGGATGTATATGTATGTGTGTATATTCCATTATTTTAATTATTATTTGCCTGATTTAGTAACACCAATTGTCTAGGGTTCATTGTTGGTTTTTCGTTTTTGGGTATTTGTTTTAATCTCACTTAATGCCATAACAAACCACTTGTGGAATCTTTGTTCCTGACCAGAGATCAAGCCCTGAGCCTTTGGAGTGGGAGCACTGACTCCAAGACACTCGACTACCCGAGAACTAACCCTGCAGAGTATCAAATAGTTCACAGTAAGGAAACCACTTGAACACAAGACCTGGCATCACCCAACCACCAGTAGCACCCTGTGCAGTACACCTCATCTAAACAACAAACGAAACAAAAATACAAACCCAATCATCAGCAGACAGGATTCCCACCTCACTCAGCCTTGCCCATCAGAGGAAAAACAAGCAGAAAAAAAAAAAAACCTCAGCACAGATCTTGCCTTTTACGAAACGTACACAAACCACTGGACCAGTCTTAGTAGGGGAGAAACCAAAAGGAAGAAAGAATTCAACCTTGAAGCCTGGGAAAAGGAGGCCTCAAACACAATAAGTTTAAAAAAAAAAAAAAACCCATATATATAATGAAAAAGCAGAGAAATACTACACAAATGAAGGAACAAATTAGAAACACAGAAGTCCAAATAAATGAAGAGGAAATAGGCAAACTACCTGAAAAAGAAGAATAATGATAGTAAAGACGATGGAAACCTTGAAAACAAAATGGAGAACATGCAAGAATCAATTAACAAAGACCTAGACGTATTAAAGATTAAACACACATAGACAAACAACACAATTACTGAAATTAAAAAATACTCTGGAAGGAATCAATAGCAGAATATCTGAAGCAGAAGAATGAATTAGTGAGCTGGAAGATAAAATGGTGGAAATAACTCCTGAAGAGCAGAATAAAGTAAAAAGAGTTAAAAGAACTGAGGACAGTCTCAGAGACCTCTGGGACAATATCAAACGCACCAACTTTCGAATAATAGGGGTCCCAGTTAAGAACAAAACTAACTAAAGCACAAACTGGAAAACAAAACTGAAGCAAGGTGCTAACTGGGAGATAAAGCAATGAAAATAAAACTAAGAAATATGTTGAGAGGAAAGCAAAGAAAGAATAGACATACAAAGTTAAACAGAAGTAGATAAAGAAGATTTATATACATTAAAGGTTAACCACAAGGGGAAAAGAACAGTTGGAAAAGCAAACAAGGGAATAAATGTAGAAAAAATAGGTTTAAAAATTAAAAATAAAAAAAAGAGAGAGAAAAAAAAAGAAAACTCCACAGAACTGCAAAAGCCAACAAAGAGGCCAAGGTTTATAACAATAAAAAATGTGAATGAGAAAAAAAAAAAAAAGCTAAAAAGCTTAATTAGATTTCATAGTGCCAATAAAATTGACAACTACAACAGAGGGGGTAAAAAAAGGAAAAATAAGAAAGAAAAAAAAAATCCAAAAGAATCAATAGAGTAAGTCAAAACATAAGAATAATAATGTTTTTCTTGAGTCACTGCTGTTCAAGTCCTTTCCCTTGCTGGGAGTCACAGTCCACCTCGCCTCCCTAGGATGCCCTTCTACCCTTGGCTGATCTCTGGATCTGCTGTGGGGGCAGCTCAGATTCTAATCTGGTCCTACTCCTGTGTGTTCTTGCCTCCAATGTCCACAGCTATCAGAACTAGTGCGTTTTTTTTTCTTTTTTTGTGGGAGCTCTCAGTTCAGTTGCTCAGTTGTGTCCGACTCTTTGCGACCCCATGAATCGAAGCACACCAGGCCTCCCTGTCCATCACCAACTCCCAGAGTTCACTCAAACTTATGTCCATCGAGTCCGTGATGCCATCTAGCCATCTCATCCTCTGTTGGCCCCTTCTCCTCCTGCCCCCCATCCCTCCCAGCATCAGAGTCTTTTCCAATGAGTCAACTCTTTGCATGAGGTGGCCAAAGTACTGGAGTTTCAGCTTTAGCATCATTCCTCCCAAAGAACACCCAGGACTGATCTCCTTTAGAATAGACTGGTTGGATCTCCTTGCAGTCCAAGGGATTCTCAAGAGTCTTCTCCAACACCACAGTTCAAAAGCATCAGCTTTCTTCATAGTCCAACTCTCACATCCATACATGACCACTGGAAAAACCATAGCCTTGACTAGACGGACCTTTGTTGGCAAAGTAATGTCTCTGCTTTTCAATATGCTATCTAGGTTGGTCATTACTTACTCCAAGGAGTAAGTGTCTTTTAATTTCATGGCTGCAGTCACCATCTGCAGTGATTTTGGAGCCCAGAAAATAAAGTCTGACACTGTTTCCACTGTTTCCCATCTATTTCCCATGAAGTGATGGGACCAGATGCCATGATCTTAGTTTTCTGAATGTTGAGCTTTAAGCCAACTTTTTCACTCTCTTCTTTCACTTTCATCAAGAGGCTTTTTAGTTCCTCTTCACTTTCTGCCATAAGGGTGGTGTCATCTGCATATGTGAGATTATTGATATTTCTCCCGGCAATCTTGGGATTCCAGCTTGTGCTTCTTCCAGCCCAGGGTTTCTCATGATGTACTCTGCATATAAGTTAAATAAGCAGGGTGCCAATATACAGCCTTGACGTACTCCTTTTCCTATTTGGAACCAGACTGTTGTTCCATGTTTGGTTCTAACTGTTGCTCCTTGACCTGCATATAGATTTCTCAAGAGGCAGGTAAGGTGCTCTGGTATTCCCATCTCTTGAGGAATTTTCCAGTTTGTTGTGATCCACATAGTCAAAAGCTTCAAGGACTCCACAGCCCCGTGTGGCTATCAAGTACCTTACTGGACAAAACTGATCTAAAGAACTACAGAAAACACACAGGAAAGTTCTGGAACTTAGAACTGAGGGCAAGGGAAGGGCTTTCTCCCTCTCATGTGATGCCTTCTGGAATATATATGCCAAATAAACATTTTTTTTTCAAATTAAGAAGTATTAACTATGGACAGGGGCAGATCCAACCTGTAAGGGATCTATCTGAAGCTTATACAGCTTTTAAACCCCTCTGAAAGAAGTCAAATACAACATTATGAAATACAAAATCATATAAAAAAGTGAAAATGCATTTAGAAATGACCAAATTCACAAATTTTATAAATACCTGAAAATACCACAAACATGATAGAATCCAGAATATCATCCTATCTTTATTAATTAATCACCTAGCAAAATTCTATAATTCTTTCCCTAAAATTTTTGACCACCACATTGTGGCAAATGACAATTTTATAATTTTCCGTATATACATATAAAATTAAAGAATGAGCTAATGTTTCTTCTAATTATGGTATAGCAACATAGTTGTTTAGAAATATATGTCTAGGAAAGGTTCATTTAACTTCACAACTCATGTTAAGTCAATTTTTAGGATCATTGCTGAGTTTGGAAAACCTTCTGTAGACTTTCTTTCATATGTAAGCTGCAAAATGTCAGGGCTTTCCAGTTTCTTATGTGATGACTAACCCCAAATACCTTTCAAACTGCGGGCATTTTTTAACTATAAAGCTCATTGCAGCATCATATTAATAAGTTTTTTTGTTCTTTCTCCATATTACTATACTGTGGTCAAACCAGCAAGAAACATAACTCTTTTCCCAACATATCTCTATCATTCATCGCTTTTCATTAACTGGATTTTCAAACAATCATCATGCCTATTTATTATATTTGAAATTCTGCTCTTCTCAAATGAATTACAGCTTTGAGGATAATCTGAAATTTATTTTTACAATATACTTTGTGTCATCAGAATAGTTTTTCATCATTTATTTTTGTTTCTTTAGTTTTATGCTCCATTATTTGAATTTACTCAGTTCTTTAATAAAAAAAAAAAAAAAAAGGGTTGTAGTGGTGAGAAAAGAAGTAACCCTCCATATATGTTTACTTTGGGAATCTAACTTCTCAGTTGTCTTACTGAAATGCTCTTGAAACATCTTTCAAACTGTACTTAAAGCTCTATATTCCCAGCTCAACTTTCCTCTAAGCCAGGTCCTCAAAAAAATGCCTGTCATTAGTCCAGAGCAATCTAACATGTGAGGAAATGTGATGGAAGGAGGGTCAGGGCAGAAAAGAGACAGCAGTCTTAACTAATTGTGGTTTAAATATCTTAAAATTCTTCAAATCTTGCAAAACCATGTGGCCCTGTGAACACAAAGCTAGGGATCTTCCCAGGGCCTTGGAGCGGGGTCTGTGCAAGGAAGGGGCCCTGAAACCTAAACCCCCGTCAATTTAGCTCCTGTAAACGTCCTCTGATTACAGGTAAACAGAGGAGTCAGAAGATCCAGCTCAAGCCAAAGGTCCTTAGCTTAAGGAGTTAGGTGTTTCTCCCCACCTGTCCCTCCACCTTCAGAGCGAATATTCTATTTCAGGCTGAAGTACACTTCTAGGAGGTCAGACAGCACATTCTAACCTTCTTCCCCACCTGACACAGCTACAATCACTTCATCTCAGTTTTTGCCAAAGTTGAGGTCATACAAGCTGAAATCTTAAACGACCAAAAATTTCTATTTTTAAGAAGCTTCTTCAGTTTCAGTTTCCCCAATCCATTGTTTGGACAGATGCTAAAGGGTTCTCTAAAGCCCTGTTTTAACATAACAACTCTGAAAATCTCATTTGCCCCATAGGTCAATGAAATAAAAACAAAAACAAACTCCATTATATGGGCTAAAGCCATGACACATTACAGTTAGGGTGGGCAAGAGTCATCACAGAGATCAATACTTCATTACTGGAAGTAATGAAACTGGTGGTTCAACGAAGGCCAGAGTAATGATGGCGCTATAGTCACACTGCTCAGCTACACGCACAGGGCGAAGCCTGCACAACATCGTGCGTGGACACGCGCGTTCAGTCGTGTCTGACTCTGTGACCCCACAGGCTGTAGCTAGCCAGGCTCCCCTGTCCATGTGATTCTCCAGGCAAGAATACTGGAATGGGTAGCCTTTCCCTTTCTCCAGGGTATCTTTCCAACCTAGGGATCGAACCCATGTCTCTTCTGTCTCCTGCACTAGCAGGCGGATCCTTGACCACTGCACCTCCCAGGAAGTCCCTTGAACATATCTATAAAGTAGGAATCACAGCTGGCTTTTAACACAAAAGAAACTGTTTTCAGTTTCTCTTTATGACTCATCTTTTATTTTTAATAAAAAGTCCCAAGGTCTCATTATGTTATGTTAGTCACTCAGTCGTGTCTGACTCTTTGTGACTCTGTGGACTGTAGCCCGACAGGCTCCTCTGTCCATGGGATTCTCCAGGCGAGAATACTGGAGTGGGTTGCCATTTCCTTCTCCAGGGGATATTCCCAACTCAAGGATGGAACCCGGGTCTCCCACATTGCAGGCAGATTCTTTACTGTCTGGGCCACCAGGGAAGCCCAAGATCTTATTGGGGGTCATTATTTCTTAAATACTTTATTGACACTATTTATTATCTAAATTTACTCTCACTCTTGGAAGTCCAGCAACAGGTTTCAGCTGCTGCTTTCATAAAATTCTGTCAAATCTGAAAAATATAAATACTTAAGAGCACAAACTCATTGCCAAACTGAATGTGCTCAAAACCCAGCTTAGCCACTTTCTACCCGTAGTTTTGAGCAAGTCATTCAACTTCCCTGTGCCTCAATTATCTTATCTCTAAAACAGGGATAAAATGAGAGAGAGATGCTGTGAACATTAAATGAAAATTTGTAGCTATAAATACTGAGAGCAGCACGTGATACACACTAGGGCTGTATACATGTTTGTTAAATATAAGAAAAATATGAACCCATGTGTAAAATGAAATGGGAGTGATCAGAGAAGCTAAAATCAAGATATTCATACTAGTCTGAGTGGAGTTTTACTATCTTCCATCATGTTGTAAACTTCAAACTGCCAAAGACAGTTAACTCAAAAGAAAACAAACACAATTCTGAGCCAAATAAACAACTTGTACACTATCAGTCCTTTATCTAGCCCTGATCACAAGGTAATCAAACATGGATAAGCAGCTTGGGCTAACAGAGTCTGAGGTATATGAAATGGCCTCTAGCTAGGAAGGTGGAAAATAAAGTGTTAAGTCACTCAGTCATGTCTGAACCTAGCGGGACTGTAGCCCGCTAGGTTCCTCTGTCCATGGAGATTCTCCAGGCAAGAATACTGGAGTGAGAAGCCATTCCCTTCTCCAGGGGATCGTCCCAATCCAGGGATTGAACCCGAGTCTCCTGCATTACAGGCAGATATTTTACCATCTGAATCACCAGGGAAGCTGTAAGTACATCATTTAATTTCTTAGAACTTCGTTTTCTGTATTTAGGCAATGGGTATAATGCTGTCTGAACTTAAGATATATGCTAAAATCACATTATATAAAACATACATAAAGAGCTATTATGTAGTCCAGCCATCTAGCAGATGCTCAATAAATAGGTTATTATTACTATTGCAACCAACCATTATGCTGTTCCATTAACATACCTCTTTCTATATTATACTATGTATTAAAGATCATTGCCCCTTACCATTCTAGCAATATAATTACGAAAATCTATCTTCCCTATTCACTTTTGTTAAAACTGTCAAACATAATCAATGTCTGACCTTGTCCTGGACTAAGATTGAATAACATGGGTGAAAGAGATCCTTCATGGGTATTTATGAATGCAAATGTGACACACAAGGTCCTTTCATTAGCACTTAATGTTATTAAAGTTTTTACAGAACTTAGATAAACTATCACCGAAAAGAATAATTGTATCTTAGATTTCTTCATAATAGCAGTTTCAGTTTATGCCACCTTTTGTGAGAACTTTCAAAATCTTAATATATGCCACTCTGAATCTTTTCATTATATCTGCATATTAGATCAGAGCAAATATCAATGCCTGGTTTTATTTTAGAAAAATACGAGGCTAAAGATTTATGACTTGCCCTCCTAAACATACCAAGAAGGGAGTTCACATAATTTCTCACTATTTCTGGAGGAAGTCTTTGCCGCCAGTACTGAGAATGTTATAAAATTAAATACTAAAGGCTCAGATTGCTAAATATTCTGTAAGTTATGAAAAAAATACTTAACCCACTCCCATTTCTGGAAAATGAATTAACTAATGTCCCTCAAATATTTTCCCTTGCATTAGATGGAAACAGTTCAAACCCAAAGAAGACACATAGCTTTAACTTGGAATGTTGGCTGTTAGTGCGTGCACCGCTGGAAACTAATTAAATTGCCTTGTATGCTCATTTAAGTGAGATTATAAAAACTCAGAAAAGAATCCTTCAAGGAAAAAAGAATGTCAGAATAATTTAAATTAATTTAACACATTAAATCTCACTGCATTTATTGTGGAATTGTTACAGCATGCATGTTAATTTCAGAAAAAGTAACTGATAAATATTTTCCTTGGACTCCCACAAAATTCTGCTTCAAATCCGTTATAAAACACCAACACCAAGAGTGGAAAAGCTATAGGCTAGAACTTTTAGAAGCACTGGCAAGGGCAATTTTTGAAAAACAAAAGAAAAAAGTTAACGTAAAATGAATGCAATCATGATGAATTAAGGGAAGAGGAGCCCAGGGTAGAGGAAAATCTTGCATGATGGGGCTTTTTAAGCACAGCAATAGAACGGGGTGCAGGGCCTTCCCTGGTGGTCCAGTGGTTAAGGATCCGCCTGCCAAGGCAGAGGGTGTGGGTTCCATCCCTGGTCCCGGGACATCCCACGTGCCGTGGGGCAACTAAGCCCTGGGCCACAACTACTGAACCAATGGGCCCTAGAGTCCGAGTTCTACAACAAGAGGAGCCACAGCAGCGAGAAGTCTGTGCACCGCAACCAAGAGTAGCCCCTGCACGCTGCAACTAGAGAAAACCCGCGTGCAGCAATGAAGGCCCAGCATCACCAAAAATAAAGAAATACATTTTAAAGATTTGTTTTAAAAATGGGATGCAAAGGGATATCTGGAGTGTATGGAAGCTGGGTGTTAGACTCATTGATGACCACGCCTGGTTCTAGGCTGACAGAGTTTAATTCCAAAGTATTACTGTACTAAGTGTTATATTCTTTCCCCTACATTTTTCATCTTGAAAATAACAGGAAAAAAACCTTAAAACTTATATATTAAAATGTACTACTATTTTCAGAAGAGCAACATGATATACAGCATTTAAACAGTTTTGAAAATGTAAAATATATTTCACAGACCTTGGTAAACAGGTGCACAGCATGACGACTGTGTTATTAATACACACCACAGCACAATGCTGATTGTGTGTGCGTGCTAAGTTGCTTCAGTCATGTCCGACTCTTTGAGACCCTACGGACTGCAGCCCACCTGGCTCTTCTGTCCATGGGATTTTCCAGACAAGAATACTGGAGCGGGTTGCCATGCCCTCCTCCAGGGGATCTTCCCCACCCAGGGATGGAACCAGAGCCTCTTATGTCTCCTGCATTGGCAGGTGGGTTCTAGTGCTACCTGGGAAGCTGTAATCAACGCTGATTACTTTGCTATAAATGTAAATCCAAGGCAAAGATAAGTCCTATCTCACTTGCTTGTTAAAAAAAAAAATTATAGTCTCTCTAACAAGAAGATTGAGTGATTAATTCATATTCTAATTCTGGGATTGGTCATCTAGTTCTGTAGCATCAGCAATTTCAAAATCCCATAATTAGCTCCATAATATTTCTATAAATCTTTATTTTATGAATAGGTACTAAATTTATATTATGCCCTAATACATGGAACAGAGTTTGGTTTCACCTCATGACAGACAATTTCATATTAAAAGATAAACACTAACAATAAATAAAATATTAATTTTATATATAAAATAAAACAATGCATATAAGAAAACATATAATGCCCCAGAAGAAGATTATACTTTGTTCCCCTATTTTTTGACCCAGAAACAGCACGTTTTCTAATAATTTAATGGTGCAGATTTAATTCCTATACTTTCTACCAAGAATTCAGGCAAACTATCCTTTTCCTTCAAGGGAAATTACTGGTTAAACTGAAAATAAGCACAGCCAAATTTTCAGTTATAGAGAAAAATAGTTACAAAGAGAAACTCAGCAAACAGCAATGAAGGTTTTCTCATTTCTCAAAACCTTGGCCGAGTAGGGCTCTGTGTTTCAGAGGAAAGGACCAAACCCCTCCATCTCTGCTCTGTTTTGAGTTACTGCTCTCGCAGACTTTCTGGCAGTTTCAATTGGTTAAAAGATTTTTTTATTTTTTAATTTCTGGGCAAAAATGTATTTCATAATTGTTAACTATCACACTAACCCCAGATTTGAAGATCTCTGAGTAGCACAGCAAAGCAGTGGAAAAACAAAAGAAAACATTCTCCATTACCTGGTGACCTTCCCAACTCACTGGGTATTTTTGAGCCTCAGCTTTCCTCATCTACAAACCGGGATAAAACCATCTGCTCTGCCTTGTTCTAGAGGTTTCTGAAAGGACTGAATAAAGTAGCAGGCATGAATGCTCTCTAAGACAAAGTGCTCAACAAATGCAGCAGTATTAATAATAGTAGCAAAAATAAAAGTGATTATTAATGAAATGAAACATTTAACTGTAATTGGGCTCTCTAGGACTAGGACGTTTTTAAAGAATTTTAAAAATTATAAAGGAAAAAGGTGAGTGACTTTTCTAAAAGGTAACTTCAAAAAAAAAAAAAAAAACTATGAACAATTCTGAGCAAAACAAGGCTAGAGTTGTCCTCTACCCAGGGACAGACATCAAAACATCACTACGTAATATCCTCCCACAGCAGTGCCAAAACAACAGTAGAATTTATCAACCTCTTGCATCTCTATTATTTAGGAAAAAAGTCCTCACGGCCTAGGGGCTAATGAAGGTATCTCATTTTCTCACCGCGCACTTGAAGGCCACTTTGCCTACTGAACAATCAACAAAGCCATTTCTAATTAGATATATGAAGTATCAAAAACATGGTAATAACTTCCAGTAACAATTTATACACACACAACACACATAAACAGAATCCATTTTTAAAAAGGAATATAAACATCTTAAAGCATTCTTTTAAATCTACAGGACCTTAATCCCTGAAGATAACAATAAAAAGGGGGATTGTTTGTGTAAATTGTACCAAAATAATGAGAGATTTCCAAGTTTGTGTCTGAAGTTCTTTAAACAAGGTGGTCTTTTTAGGGAGTCAAGATAAAGGCTTAAAACATTTTTAGGGACAGAGCATTTGGTTGGCATTCTGCCACTTTCTACACCAGATAATTTCAGTTGCTGCTGTTTCTCTCATATGTTTTTTATTCTCCCTCTAGGGAAGTCAAGGCCTTTTCACTTGCAGGCAAATTTCACTGTAGCTCTGCTAACTACTTTACAAGGTGATAAGCATTCACAAGAGGCTTTTATTAGACCAGTAGCAAAAGCAAAGACTATGTGCACATATTTAGACAACATGTGTGAAATGGAAAACTTTAAATGTATGAGAATTCCATGTTAACCTACTAAAACTGCATATCCCATGAAAACTCTGGGGTAGAAAAAAGAAACATGCTAAATAGCCTCAAATATAAACTGACTGTGTATATTTCTTGCCTTCAACTCAACATAAGAGCTTGTTTAATTAACCATGTCAACTCCTGCGTCTGCTAACCCATTGCCATCTGATTTTGCCCAGAGTATGTTCCACCGCCCCTCCCATATCACTTTTCCAAATGAGTTTTACAAAGCCAGAACAGAAACCCTTGCTTTTATCATGTTTCTTCCATTTTATTCGACAAGTAGTGTCCCAAAGAAATAAATGGTCTGAACTCTATGGTACACTCAAGCTATAAGGGCAACTAAGCATTCAAATATGAGACCATTAGTTAAGATACAACTAAAGTTCAAAAGTATTATAGCCTATCCCTTCTCCAGCAGATTTTCCCGACCCAGGAATCAAACTGGGGTCTCCTGCATTGCAGGCAGATTCTTTACCAACTGAGCTATGAGTGATGCCCTAATCTAAGAAGGAAAAGAGCATCAGTTATCATAAAGTTACCAGTCATGAAGGTACCCAGTCATGAAGGCTTTGAGGTAGGCCCTGGATTTAAGGTAAGACTTGAATAAGAGGAGAAAAGAAATGGTCTGGGAAATGACAATACTGATCCAACATGACCAGATTCCGGGGCTCAAAGAGACTGAAAAAGAGCTCTCTGATGAGGGGCGATGGAAAGTGCAGGGACACAGAGTATTTGTTAGAAATTACTGCACCAGACTAGCTTTTACACGTCATGAAGTCAAACAGACTCAGAGATGTTCAAGTCTGCTTCCTTTACTTGCAAGTTTATATCATAAATCTAATAAAATAAACTCTGCTTGCTTTGGGAAGATACAGTGCTTTTCCTGACAATGTAACTTTTCCCCACCTGTCCACTAGACTGTACGCTTACTGAGACTGAGTTCCACCTTATGCCTCCCAGAGGTTGGTTCCGGTGTCCAGGACAACAGCAGGATCCAAAATAAACGCTTCCTGAATGCTATGGCACAGACTGTAGGACTAGGAAATGGACTTTCCTAGTCCATTTGGCACAGAGTGATGAAAGTATAACCTTTCTTGGCTTGTCACTGACATGGACATCCCATAAGGAGATCAGAATTTCTCAAAATAACATCACAATGTAATTGGAAATCAGAAAGAAGCAACAGACATGAGTCTGAGTAAGCTCCGGGAGTTAGTGATGGACAGGGAAGCCTGGCGTGCTGCAATCCATGGGGTTGCAAAGAGTCAGACACAACTGAGCAATTGAACTGAACTGAAGAAGCAACAGACTCTCAAAAGAAAGACTTATGAAAGGCAAGCTACAGAATGGGAAAAAATAACTGCAAATCATATATCTGAGAGACTTGTATCTAGAATATATAAAGAACTCATAACTCAATAATAAAAAGATAAATACCTACGTTAAAAACAAGGAAAATATCTGAATAATCATTGGCCCAATGAAAAGAATAAACAAATGGTTAATAAGCACATGAAAAAAATGTTCAACATCATTAGCCATCAGGTAAGTGCAAATCAAGCCAAAATGAGCTATGACTTCCTATCCACTAGGATGAGTACGATCAAAAGGATAGATATTAACAATTAATACTGACGAGGATAACTGAGAAATTGGAACCTGCACATTGCAATTAGAATTGTAAAATGAGCCAGTCCCTTTGCAAAACAGCCTCAGTGAGTGAGTGAAGTCACTCAGTCGTGTCTGACTCTGCAACCCCATGGACTGTAGGCTACCAGGCTCCTCCATCCATGGGATTTTACAGGCAAGAATACTGGAGTGGGTTCCCATTTCCTTCTCCAGGAGATCTTCCCAACCTAGGGACTGAACCTGGGTCTGTGGCATTGTAGGCAGACACCTGAGCCATCAAGGAAGTCTGAAAACAGTAAAAGAAAAAAAACAAAAAAACGGTCTGGAGTTTTTTCAAATGGTTAAACACAGTTACCATATGATCCAGCAAATCCACTGCTGGGTATATACCCAAGAGAAATGAAGACATATCTACTCCAAAACCTGTACACAAATATTCATAGCAGCAGTATTAATATTAGCCAAAAAGTAGAAATAACTCAAATGTCTATCAACTGATGAATGAATGGACAAAATATGGTATAGTCATTAAGATAGAATATCATTCAGTAATAAAAAAGAATGGAATAACAATACACGTCCCAACGTGGATGAACCTTGAAAAGTAAAAGCAAAGGAAACAACCATGGTAAAAGAAGCCAGTCAGAAGAGACCAAATAGACTGCACGACTTCATTTATATGAAATGTCCACAAAATAGAAATCTATAGGGACAGAAAGTATGGGGGAAATGAAAAGTAACTGCTACTGGGTATAGAGTTTCTTTTTAGAGTGATGAAAATTTTCTAGAATTGATTGTATAACTACACAACAACTGCTAACTCTGTGACTATATTAAAAGCCATTGAACTGGACACTTTAAGTAAGTTAATATTATAGCATGTGAATTATATCTCAATAAAGATTTTATTCAAAAAATATAGTTTCTGTTTCAGGTGATGAAAGAGTTTTGGAAACAGTGGTATTGGTTTCACAAAATAAACGTAATTAATAACACTAAATTGTATATTTTAAATGGCTAAAATGGAAAATTTTATGTCATATATATTTTACCACAATAATTTTAAGAAAACACTGCAGAATGGAAAAAAATAACTTTCTCCAGTTTTAATTATGAGTAGCTTCTTTCTTCAGTATAATCACTTTGTCCAAAGTAGGAAAATCCCACATCTAAAATATTTTATCAGCCCATATATGTAGAGAGGGAAACTACTAACATGATATTGGTGATTTTATTGAAATAAATCAATCAGTGTAACATTAAAAAATTGTAAAAGACATAAAAATCAAATGCATTCTTTTCAATTTTATAATTTATGAACTTTTTATTTGTGGTTCTTAAACCTTTAACACTTTTTGACAGATGATGCTTGCTAACTGCCTTACTATTTTCTGTTATGGGGGAATAACTGACTATTACACTTCAGGTTTTAAAAGACAGGTATTTCTACTAACTATCCTTTGCTAATTATGTTGTGCTGGATTTTGTGTATCATTTCACACTGCATTTATCCTCCTACTTGGATTTTAGAGCAACTTATTTGTAAGTAAGTGAACTTGTATATATCTCATTTTGACTCACCAGCGAAATCTGATTAAGTTGCTCCTAATCGATTCTATTATAGATAAACAGAAATGCACATTGATGTGAGTAAAGGTAATACTTAAGCACCTCTTTCAGATCTCAACAGGTATGTATCAACACATACACATACATACAGACAGACCAAGCAAAAATAGCCTAATGCATCCACTGTAAAAGTCATGTGAAAGTGAAGTGAAAGTCACGTCCGACTCTTTGCGGCCCCATAGACTATACATACAGTTCATGGAATTCTCCAGGACAGAATACTGGAGTGGGTAGCCTTTCCTTTCTCCAGGGATCGAACCCAGGTCTCCTGCACTGCAGGTGGATTCTTTACCAGCTGAGCCAGCAGGGAATCCCAAGAATACTGGAGTGGGTAGCCTATCCCTTCTCCAGGGGATCTTCCTGATCCAGGAATCGAACCAGGGTTGCCTGCATTGCAACCAGATTCTTTACCAACTGAGCTATCAGGGAAGTCCTTTACAATAAATATTTCTCTGTAAGTCTTTTCCAATACACTGAGAATTACTGTTTTAACATGACTGAATTTGAATGTAGAGTACTTTGATGGGTTTAGTTTCAAAATAAGCCTATGATGACAGAAAGAAGAGTAAATATTCTACCAATGTATCGTTTTAAACAAAATAAAGCATCAATATCAGAGCTGGAAAAATTAAAGCACCAAACAACAGTAACTTTGTCACCAATCAAGCTTATCTTGGATAAATGAATACAGAATTTCAAATTTGTGATCACTCATATCTACATTCTTTTCACATGACCATCTTGAAAACCATTTTACCTAAAAATTTGGGTCCCTAATGTTAGGCTCATTTATTAAAAGAATTAATCAATTAATCCTTCTAAGAAGTTGCGACTTACAAAAAGCATCTTGAGAAACAGAGTAAAAATACTGATATAAATTATGCCTTGATTAATAAATTTTTTCATATTTATGAACATTTAAAGAATATTATATATGATTTTTTAAAATCTCATTTTCTGTGATGAAAAAGAAATGCTAGTCTTTTTCAGATGAGAAAAAAAAGACTGGTAAGGCCAGGAGACTCTATAAATAACATTTTTAGTAAACTTTTAAGAAATACATGTATTAAGTGCACACTCTCTAAAAGATATTTTCTTAATCATTTTACATACCATTTTACATCATTTCATTTAATCTTAACAAAAAATCTGTGCAGTAGGTATTCATTATGTACAGCCATTTCAAACATGGGAAATCTAAGGAAGAAGAGATTAAGCAGCCTGAACAATTGTGCAGGAGTAAGAAATAGAACTGGGACTGAATCCAAGTCCATGCTCTTTCCATTACACCATTCTTTCTTCCACTGGTAAACACTCTATCATTTACTAAGATAATTCAGTAGCATCAGCTATTACAACTGCAAACAGGCTCAGGGAATACCACACATTTTCCTGAAGTCTAATGGGCTCATCTATATTTACCCAGCTAGAAGGGGAAGGGAGAAGGCAATGGCACCCCACTCCAGTACTGTTGCCCGGAAAATCCCATGGATGGAGGAGCCTGGTAGGCTACAGTCCATGGGGTCGCACAGAGTCGGACATGACTGACGCGACTTAGCAGCAGCAGCAGCAGGAAGGGGAAATCACACTTAGGCACAGCAATCCTACTGTTTCAAGTTTGACACATCAGAACAAAGAAATCAACAAAACCAAATCAAACTCAACCTTTTTAAAATTAATTATTTTAATTGGAGGATAATTACTTAACAGTATTGTGATGGTTTTTGCCATATATCAACCAACATGAATCAGTCACAAGTATACATAAACTCAACCTTAATATTCATATTTCTTAACATCCTACTAATCCAAGCAGCAGAGGCAACTTAATAATAACACATGGAAAACAGGATGCCAATTTTATAAAAATAATTTCTACTTGGATTCTGCATGTTATATATTTCCCATTCTGTGTGTATTCTGTACACATATTTGAACAGTCTTTTATTAGGTGTCTGTTTAAAAAATTGACTCCAAAAGGTCATCTCATTGGTTAATTTCATTTTTAAGTTACAGTGAGATTTTTTAGATACAATATATTAAGGCGGCATTTTCTAGGGGAAAAATATATATGTATATTCATATATAATGGGGCTTCCCAGGTGGCTCTAGTGGTAAAGAACCCACCTGTCAATGCAGGAGATGCAAGAGACATGGATTCAACCCCTGGGTCAGGAAGATGCCCTGGAGAAGGAAATGGGAACCCACTCCAGTACTCTTGCCTGGAGAATCCCATGGACAGAGGAGCCTGGTGGGGCTACAGTCCATGGAGTCACAAAGGGTCGGACATGACTGAAGCAAATTAGCAGGCACACATGCACAAGTGTATACCCCAACTATACAAGAATGGGCCTAATTCTTACTGAAACATTTTTTGCTTTCACAACACCTATTCTCAATATCTTCTCTTAACACTGGCTCTTCTTTCTTGGTCCCTTCTGTGAGGGTCCTCTATTATAGTAAAGTGGGAATTATTAGAGCTCGCTCGAGTCAGGTCCTGGGTTCTGTTTCCTCAACATTTCCTCTGTAGGTGATCACATTCATTCACAAAGATGTAAATACCATCCAAACCCCGATAATCCCCAGATTTAAACTATAAACCCAAACCTCCACCACTATCTAAAAGCTACTTTGTCCAAAAGCTGATTTCTTGATCTTTACCCCAAACCTGCTCCTTTCTCTAGACTTCTGTATGCTCTACCCTGAGGCTCATGTCATCAGACACTGGTTTAATTCTAGGAACCTCCTGGTACCCATATATAATTCATCACCATTTTCCCAGTGCAGTTCAGTCGGTCAGTCATGTCGACGCTATGTGACCCCATAGACTGCAGCTCGCCAGGCCTCCCTGTCCATCACCAACTCCCGGAAAATTTGCATTTTCCCAAATACATTCTAAATGTGTCCGCTTCTCTTCATATCTACTGTCTGCCCCAGTCCAAGCCACCACTGTCTCTCACTTGGGCTTTTTATTACTGCTCTAGGCTCAGGTGGCTCAGTAGTAAAGAATCCGCCTGCCAGTGAGAGATGCAAGAGACACGGGTTCAATCCCTGGGTCGGGAAGATCCCCTAGAAGAGGAAACAGCAACCCACTCCAGTATTCTTGCCTGGGAATCCCACGGACAGAGGAGCCTCAAGGGCTACAGTCCACGGGGTCACAAAGAGTCAGACATGACTTAGTGACTGAGCATGCATACACACACACATATCCAACGGATTCTCCTCTCCAACAACTAGTGAGCTCTTAAACTTAAAGCAAACAAAAAATCAGATACTATCATTCCTCTGATTAAAAATCCTTCAGTACTTTCCCCTTGCACTTTAGAATGAAATTCAAATGGCCAAGTCGTGTATATTCTGACCTGCCTGTTCCTCTCCATCTTCATCCCAGTTCTTTGTTCCTATCTGTACTCCAGGATATACTGGTCTTCTTTCCGTTCTTCCAGTAACCCAAAATCCTTCTTGCCTCAGGGCTTTTGTACGCACTGGTTCCTCTACCTGGAACACTTTCCTCTACTTTTTGCCCAGCTAACCACTTTATCTTTCAAATTTCAGCAAAAATATCACTCTCCCTGAACTGCCTTCCATCCAAATTAAATTAGTTCTCCCTAGTGAATTCTCTCCCATAGCATCCTTTTCTTCTGTATATCATTCATTACAATTTTTGAGTAATAAATCTGTATGTGTATGAAAGTGAAAGTGAAGATGCTCAGTCGTGTCCGACTCTTTGCGAGCCCGTGGACTGTAGCCTACCACGTTCCTCCATCCATGGGATTTTCCAGGCAAGACTACTGGAGTGGGTTGCCATTTCCTTCTCCAGAGGATCTTTCCAACCCAGGGATCGAACCCGGGTCTCCGGCATTGTAGGCAGACGCTTTACTGTCTGAGCCATCAGGAAAGTATGTCTATGAACATATGTGTATGAACACATGTATATGTAGGTGTGTGTATGTATGTGCATATTAAATGCCTGCCTCTTCCACTAGGTTTTAAAATTCATGAAGACAGGGACTATGTCTATCTTGGTCACCTCTGCATAGCCAACACTTTGCATGGTACTGGCATATAATGGGTGCTTTATAAATATTTGCTGAATTAATTAATTAGTAAGTCTCCTTCTCCACCAACACTCTGTTCCTGAAAGGAACCATTGTAAGAGTTTCTTTTTTATCTTTCCATATATGAAAAAGCGAAAGTTACTCAGTCATCCCCAGCCCTTTGTGACCCCATGGACTGTACAGTCCATGGAATTCTCCAGACCAGAATACTGGAGTGGGTAGTTGTTCCCTTCTCCAGGAGATCTTCCCAACCCAGGGACTGAAACCAGATCTCTTGCATTACAGGCAGATTCTTTACTAGCTGAACCACCAGGGAAGACACATGATTAAAGGGCAAAGAGTTCAAACATGAACGCATTTTAGTATGTTTTCCTAGTACGAACTTTTACACTTGAATTCAGTTCAGTTCAGTCGCTCAGTCATGTCCGACTCTTCGCGACCCCATGAACCGCAGCACACCAGGCCTCCCTGTCCATCACCAACTCCCGGAGTTCACTCAAACCCATGTCCTTTGAGTCGGTTATACCATCCAACATCTCATCCTCTGTCGTCCCCTTCTCCCGCCTTCAATCTTTCCCAGCATCAGAGTCTTTTCAAATGAGTCAGCCCTTAGCATCAGGTGGCCAAAGTATTGGAGTTTCAGCTTCGATATCAGTCCTTCCAATGAACACCCAGGACCGATCTCCTTTAGGATGGACTGGTTGGATCTTCTTGCAGTCCAAGGGACACTCAAGAGTCTTCTCCAACACCACAGTTCAAAAGCATCAATTCTTCGGTGCTCACCTTTCTTTATAGTCCAACTCTCACATCCATACATGACTACTGAAAAAACCATAGCTTTGACTAGACACACCTTTGTTGGCAAAGTAATGTCTCTGCTTTTGAATATGCTATCTAGGTTGGTCATAACTTTCCTTCCAAGGAGTAAGAGTCTTCTAATTTCATGGCTGCAGTCACCATCTGCAGTGATTCTGGAGCCCAGAAAACACTTGAATTAAATCTAATAAAAATAGTTCTAGAAAAATAATTAAAGAGAAGTAGGGCCTATATAATAATTAAAAGATAGTAAAAGAAAAAAAAAAGAAAAAGTTGAGATTTGAGTACAAAAAAGTACATGTTACATAGAAAGAAGCCCTACCATGTAGATGTTCAACACAGCAATAGAATTTTGCTGAGCATCTATTATCATGTACCAGGTCATGTGGCTCATGTCCATAATGGTTTACCAGCAGCATTTTATCACTAAGTTTTGTTTTTTTTTAATTTTAAATTTATTTACTTCTTTAATTGAAGGATAACTGCTTTACAGATATCACTAAAAGTTTTAAAAGGAAGGCGGTAAGAAAGATTTCTACAATAAAACTGTATTATTAAGTGGTTAACTGTGTTACAATAAAAAGAAAATATTTTCTTTAGGAGTAGAAAAAAATAACTTTGTCATTTCACAAAGGTGTTGAATTTTTAACAAGTTGATTTTAATGCCTTATACTTAGTAGTCTCGCTTTCAGAAGAAGAGATGCATGTTTTACTCAGTCCTTATATCAAAGATAATTAACTGAAAAATCCAAAATTGTTTTTTAGCAAGCCAATAGTTTCACATTTATTCAAGTTAGCACGATCTCCACAGGCACAGAGAATCTGAACTGTCATCCTAATGTGTTTTGTTTAATTGAAGTATATTCTAATTGTGTTTTAATTCACTGCATTAAAAAATCTTTTCAAAAAAAAAAGGAAAACCTCCTACTTTATTTGTCCTTGCACTTAAAAGGAATTCAAAGTTCTCCTACCAAGTTCAACACCTGGGGAAACTTCATTAAGCGCTTTTCCCTGAAATTACCACTTCACGGTGCAAAATAGAGGCTTTATAACCTGAAGAAGTTAATGTAATGTGCACTGCTGCTCAGGGACTCACAGTGGCACCGGGGAACGTTGCTGTACTATTAGGTTAATTAACGTTTCCATCAAATGAATGGAGTGCAAAAAAGAAATCCTGCCCAAAAGTCAGTGTTTAAACGATTTGGAGAAACAATGACTTATTGATTTCGATATTAACTGAGCAATACTTTTGACTTCTACTCTCAAACTGTCTTTAATTCTAACAGCTACATGTCAAAACACAAATGGACACTGGATAAGATTCAAAGATACTAAAATGATTAAGAAATCTGTTGGTTGCTATATACCGTCAACTGTAAAAACTGTTAGGACACCTGAGGATGGGAAGGGAAATGCAAAAGGCAGCTTATAAGAGTATATAATGTTACGAGCTGTTATGAAAGGTATGTCCTACTTGAACTCGGTCACCAAATTTCAAAATTCTAGAATTTAAGATCTTTACAAGGAAAATACCAACTTAAATTCTGAAATAATTTCAGACAAAGTATTATTCTAAGCTGTGGCAAGAAACCATCAATCTTGTAAGAAGTGGTATAAAACTAAATTTGTAATAGTTTGAAGGAGGATTTGGGTAATTTTTATACATTTTGTGGACTTAAAAGTAATCTTGAACTGTTAGAGGTTGTTATTACAAACAACAGTCATAAACTCACACAAAACATCCTTTGAGGTGAATGCAAAAAAATATAGGTTTGGACCAAACACCAGAATTCTTTGCTTCCTGTTAAGAAGGGGCTGCTGACCAGTTTTCAAATGAAAGTTTTAGCCTCCTGCTCAGAACTTCAAATCTGCCTTCTGCCTTGAAAGTAGGAGCAATTCTAGGTTTCAAGAATTTTTGGCAACCAAGGGCTTTTTTTTTAAGCAAAAGAGGGGGTTCACTGTATAATAATGAGATGCTAAACAGTCCCGACTTATTTAAGCTGCCAGACTATTTTTCCCATTGACCCAGGAACTATGAAGTTTACTCAGATTTCTCTTGGGGCAAGTGCTGGCTAACCTTCTCCGCTTCCCTTTGTAGAGACAAATATATAGAATATGAACATCTTAACTAAGTTTCTTCAGTCAATCAATGGCAAGCCGGATCATTTCTTCTACTCTTCATGAATTCATCATCAATCCAGAGTGGCAATTTTAAAAGTCCTATAACTTCTCTGAATATATAGACATATCTTGATTCATAAAGAATGACAGTTTTCCTTTGTTATGCACAAATTTTAAGAAAAACTAAGTGTTTTTTAATCCTACTGTAAATATCCAGGTTTCCTAAAGGTACTGCTTGACCCTCTATGTCATTAAGAATACCAATCTGCTTATTTGACAAAACTGATGTTGAAGAATCTAAGTTTTGACAATATTTCTGACTGTTTTTAGATAGCAAAGGTACCAAGGTCAAACCATACAGCCTAAGAGTAAATAATCAGTTACTTTAAAGAAGTATTTGTTGAGCTACTGATGCTTGCTACAAAGAACTGTTTCATTTTTTTGAGCACGATAGGAAAGGGCAGGTATTAAGAATGAGGACAAATGCCACATCTCACTTGAGGGTACAGCAGCCGACTGACAATATGGTGAATGTCACAGGGACCAGGCGAGGCAATGATCATGAGATACAAACTGACTATATGATTTAAACCTTACATGCCTGCTGAGACAGCAATTCATTACTAAGTATTTACAGGGTCTCACCTGTGGTCTGTAAAATTAGAAGTTTGATATTTTAACAAACCACACTAACTTTATACTTTAAAAACACATTAATCTATGCTATTACTATAAGTTATTACATAGGTATTCCTATTAACTATGTAATAACTTTAGGTATGCCTTAATACCTATGTAATAAACAATATTTTATTTATTTTAAAAGTTTATGATTTGCTCAGATATTGTGCCTGAATAATGGTGCTTAGAAGTAAAAATAATTTCTTACCCTTTTCCCTAAAAGTTCTGCCAGTTATTTTAGGAATCCAAACAACAAGATTTTATTTTCTGTAACCTCTCTCCTCCTTTTTAATTGCTTTCTTTGTCCTCTATCTCACCTGGGACTGTCGACCCTGAAGCCAACAGCTTGACCTTTGGCAGCTACCAGCTAATTCCAAATGCGTCATATCAGGGCAACTGCCCACAGCAGGTGTACGAAAAACACCAGCACTTTACATCAAGGGTAAAGACAGTGTCATTGTTAGGCATTAGCACATCCCAGAGTAGATTAAGAGCCAGTGGTTCTGACCTGCAGAAAAATAGGAAAGCAGGAAAAACACATAAAGAAATGCCTATGTGCTTTGTTGCTGAGTAGCTACAGCTCTAAGAGTCACTCAGAAAAAGGGCAATTTATTGCTAAAGCTAAAGCAAGGAAATTTTCTTGATGCAGAGCATTTGGTTACATAACCATAAACCATAGCATATTTGGTTACAAGGACAAACAGAGTTCATTTATATTCAATGCTTAATGGAAGTTTTTATATATCCATATCATTGTGTAATACTTTAATACTGATGCAACAACCCAGTGTCGATTGACCTTGAACAACAGTCCATTAAATATCACCAGGTCCTGCTTGAATCAGTGGTTAGCGTCAAATACTACCCTGGGGTGTCCAACTCAAACAGAGATGATTTAAACTTTATGGCTTGATGAATACAGCAATGGTTTATTTTTTGGCACTAAGGGCACAAGGAGAACAAGCTTCTGTTTTGTTTGTTTCAAATTCAGCAAGTCAGATCCCATACTGGAAAAGTTTCAAAAAGTGTATTAAATTCTTCCAGTGCTTATACTTGGCCTTGCTCAGATGTTAAACATCTTCAAGAAACCAGATTGATCATTTCAATAGCTAACTACTATTCAACATTCTATAGAGCCTTTTAGCAATTCAGATAACTATAATCTTGTATGTTTCAAATACATTTTTTCTATTAGTTTGGCTTTAGAATCCATTATCCCAATTGATAACAAGAAAAACCTGGGTTAACACTGTCTCTGTGTTTTAAAGTGACAAATTAAGACAAACTTTTATTAACACTGGATTTTCCATCACATAAGTTCCTTAAAGACTCAGTATATGCAAGTGCTAGTCTGTTTTTGACATATATTATCTCATTCAATCTTTACGACAATCTGATGAACTACACATTACTATTTCACTTGACAGATAGGAAAACTGAGGTATAATGACAGTAAGTGACTTGCTTAGAAAGTGAAGTCGCTCAGTCGCGTCCGACTCTTTGCAACCCCATGGACTGTAGCCTATCAGGCTCCTCTGTCCATGGGATTTTCCAGGCAAGAGTACTGGAGTGGGTTGCTATTTCCTTCTCCAGACTTGCTTAGATTAACAACTAATTAATGTTATGTGAACTAGATCTGGACTCAGGTCTAATGAGCTCCAGAGGTCGAGATCCTGGTCATTAGGGTAGACTGTTTTCACTCGACTCTCCCAACCACAATTCACCACAGAGAACTGCAGGAAATTATTCAATTAGCCAAAAGGATTACTCAGGTTAGGTCTCTACCGAGCATGAAGGACCATTCAGTAAGGAAAGCCTGGATTGAACCCCAAGATGAGTTCTGTAAGTCAAACTCGTAGATGTTTACTGAGCGCATGCAAAAGAGGCATGAACCACAGAAACAGATCTCATTTCAATACAAAGAAAATATTCAGGATTAGTTTTAAAAAAGCAAATGTACTAATCTTAATGTATGTTTCTACATTTTATCTTAAAATCTGGCTACTATCAAATGATGCTCCCTGTCCACACCCCTCGTTCTAAAGTTACTATATAGAAGGAGACAATGACCAGCTTTAAAGAGACCAATTCAGCAAAAACTTACAAGTCAACAAAACAAAAGCAATTATTTTCTGACAGATGAAAATTTAGGCTAATGAAAACTTAATAGATCTGAGTGTATACATTCAAATAAAGGTACAACCATTGGTGTGTCATCAAAAAAATAAATAAAACTCTCACAGGAGAAATCAAATAATACTGAGTATTTCCTGCTGATTTTGTTTTTCATCTGTACCGGAGTGGTGGTTGTTTGCTCCAGGCTTTTGAGCCAACAGCATGACTTGAACATTATTTGCTCTGGAGATTAAGTCATGGACAAAACAAAGGCCAAGTTCAAGAACTGGTGGTGGGCTTGGGCAGAAACCTTGGCCTTTGGCTGGAGAGAAGCAGAAATTTTGACTCAGTGTGCACCCATTCTGTGCCCAGTGCTGGGCTGAGTACTTTACATTAAGTTATTGGGTCTAAATATCTCAGCAGCCCTTCTGAGACCACGTCATCATCCTCCTTTCACAGCCGAGGAAACTGAAGCCCAGAGAGGTTCATTATCTCACCACTGTCGCAGTGGGCAAACAGCTGAGATGTGACTTCAGATGCTTGACTCACTAAAGAAAGGGGTTCCCCCAGGGGAACATATAAAAATTATATATATATTTCAATAGAGTCCCTTGGACAGCAAAAAGATCAAACCAGTCAATCCTAAAGGACATCAACCCCGAATATTCATTGGAAGGACCGATGCTGAAGCTCCAATACTTTGGCCATCTGATGGAAAGAGCCGACTCATTAGAAAAGACCCTGATGCTGGGAAAGATTGAAGGCAAGAGGAGAAGGGGACGACAGAGGATGAGATGGTTGGATGGCATCAATGACTCAATGGACGTGAGTTTGAGCAAACTCAGGGAGACAGTGAAGGACAGGGAAGCCTGGCATGCTAAAGTCCATGGGGTTGCAAAGAGTCAGCACAACTTAGTGACTGAACAACAGTACACATATACATTTTGTAAACTTAACTCCTTTTTCTCCAAAAATGATAGGATTCTGCTTTATAGAAGCTAGAGGGCGGGGGCAGGACACAGCCCACAGTAAGGAACGCCCTTGGGAACGAGGCAGCTACCATGGCTGGATGAGTAGTGGGGTCTGCTGGGAAACTAGAGACCTGATCATCTCCAGCCACCCTAGCTGATTTCAGTTAGGGAATGGAAAGTTACCAGTGCTGTGGGCGGCCACTGGAAGCCAGGGTCCAACAGTCCTGGGCACACTGGTGGAGGATGACTTTGCCTTTTGAATTGTGGGAAAGCTCAGAGACGCAGTGACTCCCACCTTAACACATTGAGGGATGAGTCTACTGCTTCCTGTTTGGCCCTGTCACCCTACATGAAGACATTAAGAATTTTCAATTCTGAGGAAGAACTCTTCAAAAAAAAAAAAAGAAGAATATTTGGAAGAGACATTGACAGGAACCAGATTAGATGAAGAAAAACATGTTCTGTGAAATGAAAACAAGTAAACGAGAACTATCATGCACATCGATAACATAATTTGAAAAGCACAATGGAATAAAGACAACCAGATGTTTGGAAGTACTGAGTGAACGTATGCCATGTAAATAAGCAGAACTCCTCCATCCAAGGATATTTAGAAACTCAGCAAATGAAGAACCATTTAAATCCACCTCCATCAAACTGGGAGGTGGGAAAACTGGAGCTATAAGCTAGAGACCCATGGTTTAGCACAATAGTTGGAACTTACGAGGAAGAAATGTAGAAATACTAAAACTGAACTACAAAATTCCAAAACAATCGATCTCAGAAAGAAGATGGAACCAGAAGACATGGCTTCAAAGACCAAATTTTTCACCTCAGAGTGAGCCGGATTCACCTGGGAACTAAGGAGAAATGACTAACTGATATTTAGGACTTAAGTGCAGCCTGAACTACTACAACACTGAAAACTCCAACTGCAATCAGGAGAACCTTCAGCCCAAGAGAAGGCACTGAAGACACTGGGACGCAATGCTCAGAAGACAATCCTCTCTCACTCAGGGACAGAGCACTTGGTAATACGGATCACAGCTTCGCCTTCCCCAGGAGATACAAAGGTTTTATCTGAGAAAGCAATTCTCCAATCATGGAAAGATAATGAGAAAGTTACTCCTAATGACCAGCACAAACTTTCAGGAACGCGACTCCTAGGGCAAAAATTCCACGGGAGCTAATTCATGGGCATTACCACGTCGTCCTAAACCGAGTGAGATGGGGCTTTAGGGAGACTAGGAGCAAGACTTCTGGGGTCAACAAAACCAAAACTGACTTTGTAAGAATTAATTCTGAAGACATTCATATATGATTCATATTGGATTCAACTCTGGAGATTCACATCTGCAAGATCTTCCCTACTTGTTCTCTAAGAAATGTGTACAACTAACTGGACTTGGACTAAAATTTTATTGAAATCTTTAGCCTTCAGTACAGATTATATATTTTTATGATATATTTTAAGGTACAATAGGTACGAATACATTGTTCCTTGAAAAACTACCTTTACCTTATACTGTTCTTTCCTTCCAATCTGATGCCTCGATAGGTTATTTCCAGCTATAACATCTGTGCCCAAGAGTGGTATGCTACCAACCACCCAATATCAACTCTCCTCTGTGACTGACCTTGCAACGAGATTCATTTAAGGTACAATCCCTCTTCACGGACAAATCACTGTCTATCAAACTGTAATTTATTTGATGTGTTCCTGGAAATTTTTTTTACATTATTGGTCTTATGAAACCCAAGTGTTCTACGAAAGAAACTACAAAAATAACACCACCCTATTCACAACATACTCATTAAGCATACTTTTATGAATATAAGTACAACATTTCATAATCTTATATTTACTATGTAACACAATTCAAACTGAATTCAAACACTTTTTGAAAGAGTCTTAGGTCTGGGGGGACAGCTTGGGGTAGAGCATTTGACAGCAGACTCTTAGGTCTTAGCTATCTCCTAAACACTGTGGGAGATTGCAAAGAGTTTTTAGTTAATGCATTTGGGATTAAAACTATTGCTTTTTGGATGAAAAAATAAACTGGCCTATTTTGCTTTAATAACCAAAAGATTTATCATAAGGTGTGTGTGTGTGTGTGTGCATGCTCAGTTGCTCACGTCATGTCTGACTCTTTGTGACCTCATGGACTGTAACCCACTAGGCTCCTCTGTCCGTGGAATTCTCCAGGCAAGAATATTGGAATGGGTTGCATTTTCTTCTCCAGGGGACCCAGGGATTGAACTCGTGTCTCCTAGACTGGCAGGTAGATTCTTTTACCACTGAGCTACCTGCTGCTGCTGCTAAGTCACTTCAGTCATGTCCAACTCTGTGTGACCCCATAGATGGCAGCCCACTAGGCCCTTCTGTCCCTGGGATTCTCCAGGCAAGAACACTGGAGTGGGTTGCCACTTCCTTCTCCAATGCATGCATGCATGCTGAGTCGCTTCAGTCGTGTCAGACTCTGTGTGACCATATGGACAGCAGCCCACCAGGCTCCTTCGTCCACAGGGTTCTCCAGGCAAGAACACTGGAGTGGGTTGCCACTTCCTTCCCTGACTGGGAAGCCCCGTATCATAAGGGTTAATGGAAGAACTAGAAAGCCTGAAATTTATGGAAGTAATAGGTAACTCTTGTGTTTTTAATGAGGGAGAATGGAAAAATAACAGTCATTAAATCCTTTAAGGCTAGGCGTTTGGTTAGCCTAGCACAGCATGCTGTGGTGCCTGCTAAGTGGCTTCAGTCTCGTCCAACTCTGGGTGACCCCATGAATGTAGCCCACCAGGCTCCTCTGTCCATGGGATTCTCCAGGCAAGAACACTAGAATGGGCTGCCATTTCCTTCTCCAGGGGATCTTCCTGACCCAAGGATTGAACCTGTGTCTCTTACATCTCCTGTACTGGGAGGCAGGTTTTTTTTTTTTTTTACCACGAGTGATACCTGGAAGCCCCAGTGCTGTGGTGAAGAGCTTCAATTTAACCATATTCCTCATGCTTTTGAGTATTTATGCTGAAACTTCAAATATACGGTAATGTTTATATATGTTTACATATAATGAAGAATAACAAATCTTTTGAATTTACTTAGATGAAAGCCAATTAGGAGAGAGATTTAACTCTGGAAAGTAAAAGCACCAAAATGTAGCTTAGTTGAATAGGGAAGGTAATTTTCAAAGCATAATCTTCCTATTTTCATGAACTTCTTAAAGGTTCACCTCTAAAGGCCTTAAGTTAAAATTAAAAAAAAAAAAAATCTTAACAATTTCTTGGAACTGAGAGGAGGCTCACACCCACACTAGGGTAAATCTAATGGTTCAATTTGACCCCACCTTCCCCAGATCTCACAAACACAGACTCGCCTCAGAGACTCCCCGAGCTAACAACAGAGGTTCCCTAGGATTACAGAGCAAGAGACAGTATCTCAAAAGGAACGCTGTGCTCTGCTCAGTCATGTCTGACTCTTTGCGACCCCATGGACTATAGCCCACCAGGCTACTGTGTCCATGGGATTTTTCAGGCAGTACTGGAGTAGGGTGCCATGCCCTCCTCCAGGGGATCTTCCCAACCAGGGACTGAACTCATGTCTCCTGCGCTGGCAGGCGGATTCTTTACCACTGCGCCACCTGGGAAGCCCCTCGAAAAGAATGCTGTAAGTTAAGCCAACGGTTCTACGGTAACTTTATAGTAACGTTGATAATAACAACGTGGATCAAAAGGGTTTTTTTAAGGTAGAGAAGAACAACCCTATCCTTTGGAATTAAAGCAGAAACGGCAAAATCTTAACTATTAACACAGCAAAAAAGAAAGAAAGAAAAAGGCAATTATAACTCTTAGAAAATGCAAGGAAATGAAAAGCTCAGAATTATCTAAAAGAACCAGAAATTACACTCACATTTTCTTCTCTAAAGAGAGATTTTCATATTATGGATGATGGAAATTTCTATTTTTATCAAAAAGTGGGAAATCTGCCTTGGTCTGTTATATCTGAATTCAAGATAGTTTCAAGCTACTCATACAAATGAAATATATTAAGCACATAAAATACATAAGTATAAACAATTCATATGTTTTTATAAAGATTTTTAAGAAAGGTTCAGAGACAGAGCTGAAAACTATGAAGGTGTTACAGCAGAATATCTGACTTCAACTGACATGAATGGCTAGTAGTAAAAACTGCACTGAGATTAACTTTGCACAGTGGGTAGTGACAATCCAGCCTACGTATGCACAATTACCACACATTGCTCTGTTTTCTGTGTAGCATCTATTTCGTGTGACCACCTTAATCTCAAAACATGAGCAACGTCTATTACTAACCACAACTCTAACTGAGGAATATGAAGTTTATATTGGTATGCTCTGTTTTCCAGAATAGCAATTGTCATGACTGGGGGAAAGATGTCCTCACTAAACCAGTAAATAAAATCAGCAAAGAAAATGCATCAGTGAAGCAACCAAAATGTCAGCCCACATATGGCTTAGAAATGTCTTCAAAACTCAACACCAAGACCAACGATGTTCTTTCTGAGGTTTAACTTGGCACTGGGCTGATTACCCGGGGACTGGAGTTTCCTGCCGGATGAAGGACAAACATACCAACTGGGCATGGTGTGCTACTTGCTGCTGTTTGTTAAAAAACAATGCCTGATTGCAACATTCTTTGTCTCCCCCCACCAAATGCCTGACATTTCTGGCTTAAGACCTTTTGGGTCTAATAAATAACTCCATTTCTAACGACAGAGGTTTCTTTCATTGATGGATTTATTAAATAAATAAGCAGTTCATCGGTTTACAGAATGTGTTATTTCACACAATTTAATATGAAAGAACTGGCAGGTGGTTCTGTAAGAACCATCAGTAGTAGGAACTGTTTCATAGATGACCAACTTAATCTACATCTGGAACACTGCCACCCTTTATGAGGTTTTTCCATATAACACATTCAGAGTTTTAGTGATCGTCTACTCAGGGTGTTTATGAAATCCTTGTGCAACTTTCAGCATGACCTATCCCACTGAACTATATTTTATGGGGCTGTGTTAAAACTGCTGTGTATTCATCCGGACCACATTCTTTAAAGGAACTTCAAGCCAGGATCATGAGTGCAATTTATGAAATCACTCAGCAGCAGCTGGAGAATGTTTTCAATGAGGTGGAAAATCAGACTGAAGGTTGATCACCAAAAAATGGTGGCTATGTTGAAGTCTATAAATTTAAACAGCAGAGTTAAAGTCTTATTCACACTGATTTAAGTAATTTTTTTTTTCTGCCACAAATACAACAAAGATAAAGGTTTAATGTTAACGTGGAAATTTTTTTTAAATACCCAATATGGCTATGATGTTATACATTTCTATTAGAAATTTTATTATTTTTCCCATGTCAGAAGACTAACAGCAACTCATTAGAAAATGTTTTACAGCATCCTAAAGAGCTAAAGTATATTTTAGAGATCATTGGTTCTCCAATTGACCTAGACCATATCTGTAAAAGTGTACTATTTATAAAGATGCAGTTTTATAAGCAAACCATTTCCTAATGCGTTGTGAAAGGAGAAAAATCAATGCAAGAGAGAGACTGGTTAACATGTTAGAATATGGCTGGATGCAACATAGGAACCTGGATTTGATCCTGGAACAGAAAAAGGACATTAGGGGACAAACTGGTAAAATCCAGATAAAGTCTGTGCTTTAGTTACTAGTTTTATACCAATATTAATTTGGGGCTTCCCTGGTGGCTCGGTCGGTAAGGAGATTGCCTGCAGTGCAGGAGACCTGGGTTTAATCCCTGGGTTGGGTAGATCCATTGGAGAAGAAAACAGCAACCCACTCTAGTATTCTTGCCTGAAGAATCCCAAGGACAGAGGAGCCTGGTGGGCTACAGTCCATGGGGTTGAAGAGTCAGACAAATCCAATTTGTATCCACAGTTCAAATCCTTCTACCACACTTCTGGTTATATATTTATCCCTAAGGCTTCTTTCATACATTCTAACAGACCATTAAGAAATATTCTGAATCACTAATCAAATAGTATACTTTAAACTTGGTCTAACACGCCATTCCATAGAAGATAAATATTCTTTAAAAATTTTTTCCTGAGAAGTCTTTTTTATATTGGGCCAGTTGCTATAAGCCACACAGGGTGATGATAATTTTGTCATAGTGTTAGCATGGACTAAAACAAGTAGCTTATAAACAGGCAATTGAGCAGAATTCTGGGTTCAATTACTATGACCAAATTAAACACAGTACCTATGGGTCTTGACATAATACTCTAAAATGTGAAATGACATGATCCTCTTGGTTCCACCTCTATCAGTATCTCTAGAAGCAGTTTCTTCTCCCTTCACCATTGTTTTTCCTAGGCTCATCCCGATTCATCACTGCCTGACTAGATCATTGCAAATGGCTCCCAAAAATCCTTCGTGTCTTGAATCTATTTCCTCTACAGACCATGTCCTATACGGTGACCATAACGCTGTCCTTAAAACATATTTGGGACTTCCCTGGTAGTCTGGGGGCTAGGACTCCACACTTCCAATGCAGGGGGCCAGGGTTTGATCCCTGGTCAGAGAACTAGATCCCACATGCTACAACTAAGACCTGGGGCATCCAAATAAATTAAAAACAAACAAAAACATGTATTTAATAATTTCACTCTGTGCACACAGGAAGAAAAGACTTTCTAAGTATTTGAAAATCAAAGTTCAACAACTTTAGTAAAATATTCAGAGACCCCAACGCCCTCCCCACTGCTGCCCCTCGTCTGGTCCCAACCACCTTTCAGGTAGCACTTCTCAGTATATTTCATCATTTGCTCTGAAAAGCATCACCTTTCACTTATATGCTTAGTAATTCTTAAGCTTGGAACTGATTGCTTTCTCACCCAGTTTTGTTTTCAAGAGAAAATTCATGCTTGACAGGATGATAGAGGTCCCATCACTTCATGGCAAATAGGTGGGGAAACAATAGAAACAGTGACAGACTTTACTTTCTTGGGCTCCAAAATCAGTGCAGATGGTGACTACACCCATGAAATTAAGACATGCTTGCCCCTTGGAAGAAAAGCTATGGTCAACCTAGACAGCACATTAAAAAGCAGAGACATTACATTGCCAACAAAGGTCTGCCTAGTTAAAGCTATGGTTTTTTTAATAGTCATGTATGGATATGAGAGTTGGGCCATAAGGAAAGTTGAGAGCTGAAGAATTGATGCTTTTGCATTGTGGTGCTGGAGAAAACACTTGAGAGTCCCTTGAAATGAAAGGAGATCAAACCATTCAATTATAAAGGAAATCAGTCCTGAATATTCACTGGAAGGACTGATGCTGAAGCTCCAATACTTTGGCCACCTGATGAGAAGAACTGACTCATGGGAAAAGACCTTGATGCTGGGAAAGACTGAAGGCAGGAGAAGGGGACAACAGAGGATGAGATGGTTGGATGGCATCATCAACTCGATGGACATGAGTTTGAGCAAGCTCCAGGAGTTGGTGATGGACAGGAAAGCCTGGTGTCCTGCAGTCCACAGGTCACAAAGACTCGGACACAACTGAGAGACTGAACTGAACTGAACTGAGGATGATAGCACATGTCTACATTTTAAGCCCAATCATTCAGAACAGGTCACTCAGCTCTGATCAGGACTGGAGGAGGAAGAGAAGGACTGACATCCAGTACAGAGGTCAAATATGACAACGTAGGCAATTTTTTTCTCTATAACAGGAATGAACTAGCTGAGTATGGTTGCCATTAAAAACAACTAGGTCTAAAGGTAGAGAAAGGAAAGGAAGTTGGGATGAGACAAGATCGTCTGCTTAAAGGCAAGAGGGCTAAAAGAAAGCTCAAGAAGAGGTGAGTCCGTCAGTCTCTGTGGGCACATTAGCTCGGTGGTTCTAACCTTGGCTGAACACTGGAATCACCTGGGAAGTGTCTCACCAAGTGAAGTGTACTCTAGGACAATCACATCAGAACCTTTCGAGGTAGAATGAGGGTTGGAACGTTCCCTCCTCTGCAGTTTTTTAGAAGAGTTTCAGAAGGAGAAGTGTTAACTCTTCTCTAAATATTTGATTCAATTCACTGTGAAATCATCTGGTCCTGGACTTCTGTTGCTGGAGACCATATGGCCGAGTAATCCCAATCCTGGGCATATATCCAGAGAATACTAACATGCACGCCGAAGTTCACTGCAGCATTCTTTACAATAGCCAAGACAGGGAGGCAACCTAAATGTCCACTGACAGGTGAATGGATAAAGACGTTGTGGTACATATATATACACAATGGAATATTCCTCAGCCATATAAAAGAATGCCATCTGCAGCAACATGGATGGAGCTAGAGATTATCATACTCAGAGAAGCAGGTCAGACAAAGACGGATACTATACGATATCACTTATATGTAGAATCTAATTAAAAATGATACAAATAAGCTTATCTACAAAACAGAAACAGAGCCACAAATGTAGAAAATAAACTTACAGTTACCAGAGGAAAATGGAGGAGGGATAAACGGGGAGACTGAGACTGACATATACACATGACTATATACAAAACAGACGACTAGTAAGCACCTGCTGTGTAACACAGGGAACTCTATCAAGACTCTGTAATGACCTACGTGGGGAAAGAATCTAAAAAAGAGTAGATATATGTGTATGTATAACTGATTCACTTTGGTGCACATCTGAAATTAACATTGTAAATCAACTATATTCTAATAAAAAACAACATTCATCTTCAAAAAAACCCCACTGTTTATGGGTGGAACCGAAGGCAATGGCACCCCACTCCAGTACTCTTGCCTAGAAAATCTCATGGACGGAGGAGCCTGGTAGGCTGCAGTCCATGGGGTCGCACAGAGTTGGACACGACTGAAGTGACTTAGTAGTAGCAAGGCAGTGGTACATTTAAGAACACCTTCAGGTAACTCCAGCATATAGACAAGGTTGACATACACTCTGTTAACACAACGCTGATGAGAAAGGACCGAAAAAGAGAGATGACATTTCAGGTGATTAGAAAGCAACAATGCATTATAGTTCCCCTACACATAGCTAGAATTTTCTTCCAGTACTCTTAGTAGCCTGAGAGTGGGGGCAGATAAGGGGAAAGGTTGACTTTATCCAGAGCTGAAAACAGACAGAGATCAAAATAATTGGGAGACTTAATCTCACAAGACTGCAGTGATTGACCACAGGGTTCAAGCTAGATAAGAAGTCAGGAAGTCATTGAAACAGAGCTTTGAACCAGTTAGATGAGCAAGCAGGAACAGTGGCGTGAAACGGGGACAACACGACATCAAAGAAGAGAATTCCTGGGTTTAAGATTTAAGATTTCTGAGGATGCATCAGTCTGAGTGATCGTATAATCGAGAGCAAAGCCACAACAGAGAATTGCTGGAGTAGAAAAGGAAGGTCTGCTACTGCTGCTGCTGCTAAGTTGCTTCAGTTGTATCCGACTCTGTGGACCCCATAGACAGCAGCTCACCAGGCTCCCCCGTCCCTGGGATTCTCCAGGCAAGAACACTGGAGTGGGTTGCCATTTCCTTCTCCAATGCAAGAAAGTGAAAAGTGAAAGTGAAGTCGCTCAGTCGTGTCCGACTCCTAGTGACCCCATGGACTGCAGCCCACCAGGCCCCTCCGTCCATGGGATTTTCCAGGCAAGAGTACTGGAGTGGGGTGCCAAAAGGAAGGTCATCAGCGTACAAAGTCTTGGAGAACAAGGGACTGAGGTGAAGGTGTTAGCTGGGGCCTCACCATGACCGTTAGACTTACCTAAGCTGTCTACAGAGCTGGGAAGGGAGAAAAGCCAAATCCAAGGGCCCTGTCAATGTGGAGCACAGTCTGGAGCGAGTGGAGGATGGTGCCTTTACTGATGAGGTAGAAGAGAAACAGACTGAATGGCAGCTGCAGAATGACAACTCTGATCACAGAAGCCAAGTCCTAAGTGCACACACCAAGAACAATCAGGTTCCATCTGAGAGGGCAGAATCATCCCAGTGAAAGGAAGAAAACAGAGGAGCATCTTTTCATATCCATATTTGTTCACGTCATTCAAAGCTTATTGTTCATCAATGACTCCCTCTGCTTTTGAGATAAAGACATCATCAAGGCCCACAAGGTCCAGCGTGGGCTGGGTCTGCCTAACTCTCCATCCTCGTCAAGTTCCCTACTCCCTCCTGGCTCTCTGCACATCAGCCTAAGGGTGTCTTTTGATTCACCAAAAGTGTTACACACCCTCCCACCAAAGGGATATTTTGATTTGCTGTTCCCTCAGTCTAGAACCATCCCACAGAAAAAGAAATTCAACATAGCAAAATGGTTGCCTGAGGAGGCCTTACAAATAGCCAAGAAAAGAAGAGAAGCTAAGGAAAAGGAGAAAAGGAAAGATAGACCCATCTGAATGCAGAGCTCCAAATACCAAGGAGAGATAAGAAAGTCTTTCCTAAGGGAACAATGCAAAGAAATAGAGGAAAACAGTACAATTGGAAAGACTAGAGATCTCTTCAAGAAAATGAGAGATATCTAGGGAACATTTCATGCAAAGATGGGCTCAATGAAGGACAGAAATGGTATGGACCTAACAGAAGCAGAAGATATTAAGAGGTGGCAAGAAAACACAGGGGAACTATTCAAAAAAGATCTAATGACCCAGATAACCATGATGGTGTGATCACTCACCTAGAACCAGACATTCTGGACTGTGAAGTCAAGTGGGCCTTAGGAAACTTCACTACGAACAAAACTAGTGGAGGTGATGGCATTCCAGCTGAGCTATTTCAAATCCTAAAAGATGATGCTGTGAAAGTGCTGCACTCAATATGCCAGCAAATTTGGAAAACTCAGCAGTGGCCACAGGACTGGAAAAGGTCAGTTTTCATCCCAATCCCAAAAAAGGGCAATGTCAAAGAATGTTCAAACTACCACACAATTGCACTCATTTCACGTGCTAGCAAGATCATGCTCAAAATCCTCCAAGCTAAGCTTCAACAGTATGTGAACCAAGAACTTTCAGATGTACAACCTGGATTTAGAGAAGGCAGAGGAAACAGAGATCAAATTGCCAACATCTGTTGGATTACAGGAAAAGCAAGGGAATTCCAGAAAAACATCTACTCCTGCTCCATTGATTATGCTAAAGCCTTTGACTGTGTGAATCACAACAAACTATGGAAAATTCTTTTTTTTTTTTTAATTTTATTTTATTTAACTTTACAATATTGTATTGGTTTTGCCATATATCAAAATGAATCTGCCACAGGTATACATGTGTTCCCCATCCTGAACCCTCGAGATAGGAATGCCAGACCACCTTACCTGCCTCTTAACAAAATTGTACACAGGTCAAGAAGCAACAATTAGAACTGAACATGGAACAACAAACTAGTTCAAAACTGGGAAAGGAGTACGTCAAGGCTGTATGTTGTCACCCTATTCATTTAACTTCTATGCAGAGTACATCATGCAAAATGCTGGGCTGGATGAAGCACAAGCTGGAATCAAGATTACTGGGAGAAATATAAGTATGCAGATGATACTGCAGATGATACCACCCTTATGGCAGAAAGCCAAGAGGAACTAAAGAGCCTCTTGGTGAAGGTGAAAGAGGAGAGTGAAAAAGCTGGCTTAAAACTCAGCATTCAAAAAACAAAGACCATGGCATCCAGTCCCATCACTTCATGGCATATAGATGGGAAAACAATAGAAACAGTCAAAGACTTTATTTCCTTGGGCATCAAAAATCACTGCAGACAGTGACTGCAGCCATGAAATTAAAAGAGCTTGCTCCTTGGAAGAAGAGCTATGACCAATCTAGACAGCATATTAAAAAGCAGAGACACTACTTTGCAACAAAGGTCCATCTGGTCAAAGCTATGGTTTTTCCAGTTGTCATGTATGGATGTAAGAGTTGGACCATAACAAAGGCTGAGCGCCGAAGAATTGATGCTTTTGAACTGTGGTGTTGGAGAAGACTCTTGAGAGTCCTTTGGACTGGAGGAGATCAAACCAGTCAATCCTAAAGGAAATCAACGGTTTATATTCATTGGAAGGACTAATGCTGAAGCTCTAATACTTTGGCCAAACTTGATGCAATGAGCCAACTCACTGGAAAAGACCCTGATGCTGGGAAAGACTGCAGGCAGGAGGAGAAGGGGACAAAAGAGGACAAGATGGTTGAATGGCATCAGCGACTTGATGGACATGACTTTGAGCAAACTCTGGGAGTTGGTGAAGGACAGGGAAGCCCGGCATGCTGCATCCACGGGGTTGCAAAGAGTGACTGAACAACAACACAGTCTTGAACCCTCCCCAACCAGTTGACCTGTACACGTTTTCACCTTCTTTAAGGGAAGACTTCCTCAAACTTCCTCACTTGGTCATCTGTTATAGTACTTACTGATGCTATAGTTTTACACTTAATCAGCTGATCATACAATTAACGTTTATCTCTCCAACTGGACTGTCCCTTCTGTGAGGGCACAGCCTGTTTTCTATCATAATCACCATTTATTCCCAAATGCCTAGCAAAGTGCCTGGCATATAGTAAGCCCACTGTGGATGCTGTCTGTCTAATTAGTAAGTGAATAAATATATGAATGAATACGTAAATGAACATAGTGAAAAGGTCGATGGGATTTTGCTACTATTCTTATACAGCCAGAAATATCATTTTTCAAGGACTTCCTATATGCCATATATGGCTACTCATTTCATCCATGTGTCAACCTCAAAGATAGGTTTTATCACCTCAGTTTTATAAATAAGGAGATCAACCCTCAAAGAGATTAAATGACTTACCTTCTGTCCCCACCAGAGAAGTACCAGAGCCAAAATATTCTTAGGCAGAGGTACTCTATCTGCATGTAGAGCTGACCTTAGGGGTTCAGTTCAGTTCAGTCGTTCAGTCGTGTCCGACTCTTTGCAACCCCATGAATTGCAGCACTCCAGGCGTCCCTGTCCATCACCAACTCCCAGAGTTCACTCAGACTCACGTCCATCAAGTCAGTGATGCCATCCAGCCATCTCATCCTCTGTGGTCCCCTTCTCCTCCTGCCCTCAATCCCTGTGGATACCTTCAGTTCAGGCCAAATTATTCTTCAAAAAAAGCAACTTCAGATGTGCACACAGATGTGACTATGTATCAGTTTGACTGGCTTCGAGCTGGTGCTCTTCACCCTGACATTTTACAATAGAATAAAGGCCCTGAAAGCTGGACACTGGGTCGACAGAAGAGAACAGATTTCAACGGAAAGCTCGATAACAATTACAGTAAGGACAGTAGCCAAAATTCCAGTGGGCAGTCACAGAAGATCAGAGAGAGGAGGAAGCAGCAGCACCAAAGGCTGATTCACTCACTCTGCAGAGACCTTCCCTGAAGTGGAAGGGGATTTCATTCCAGGGGAGACCAGTTCTTGCTAATGATAAAAGTCTTCCTTATCCTCTGGGAAAAAATTCCTACATCGACATTTAGTACTTAAATACATGGGGTTTCCCAGGTGGTGCTAATGGTAAAGAACCCATCTGCCAATGCAGGAGACATAAGAGATGCAACCTTGACCCCTGGGTCAGGAAGATCCCCTGGAAGAGGTCATGGCAACCCACTCCAGTATTGTTGTCTTGAGAATCCCTTGGACAGAGGAGCCTGGAGGGCTACGGTCGCAAAGAGTCTGACACAACTGAAGCAACTTTGCGCGTGCACACACACACACACACGTTCAAATACATGAGCATCTTTTTAAGGAAAAGCTGGGTTCTAACAACAGGAACCCCTCTGGTCACAGTCCTGCACAAGCAGAGTGGTTATTATCTGGTAACACTACTAGACTGTCTCCTTGACCTTGCAAACCAAATCCCAGCTTGCCACAAGGGCAGGTTCAAAGCACATGAACCTCTATATACACACAGAATATGTGAGAAAAGAACTTTCACATTTTTCTTCTATCTACTTTTGATCAAAAATCTAAATAAGAGAAGAGCTATCCATGTGCTATCTTAGTTTCCTAGAGCTGCCATTAAAAAAGTGCCACAAACTTAGTGGGTTAAAATAATGGAAATTTATTCTCTAATAAGAATCCGCCTGCCAGTGCAAAAGATATGGGTGTGATTGCTGGGTCAGGAAGATCCCCTGGAGAAGGATGTGGCAACCCACTCCAGTATTCTTGCCTGGAGAATTTCATGGACAGAGGAGCCTGGTGGGCTATAGTCCATTGGGTTGCAAAGAGTTGGCCATGACTGAGCGTGCACACACACACACTTCTCTAACAATTCTAGAAGTTTGAAGTCTGAAATCAAGTGTCAGCAGGGCCCTGCTCTCTCTGGAGTCTCTAGGGAATGACCCTGTCTTTCTTCTTCCCAGCTTAGAGTGGTTGCTGGCAATCCTTGGGGTTCCTGCATTGCTCCAATCTCTGCCTTCATCATCACATGATGTTTTTCTCTCTGTATGTGTCTCTGTGTTCAGATTTCCCTTTTTTTTTTTTTTAAAAGGACACCGGTCACTGGAGGAAGGCTCACTCTAATGAGTATGAGCTCGTCTTAATTTGATAGCTTGAGTACATCTGCAAAGACTCGATTTTCAAATCAGATCACATTCAGAGATACCAGACGTTAGGTCGTATCTTTCTGGGGGACACAGTCAAGCCACAACATGTGCTAACCATTAGTTCTTTGAGAGTTTAAATGCTACTTTTCTGCAAATGGAGATTACTAGAAGGCAGCATACCTGCACCCAATCCACCCAATTTACTTTAGTGAAGGCTTTTAGTCCTTTGGTAATATTTCATTTATATCAAAAGTTTAAATAAATACATGAAAAATATTAGCAGCTTCTACAAAATCACAACTGAACACAACAAACATTATATTTTTTAAAAAAACCTTTTAACAATTACCATGAGAACAGTCTATTTCTCCTGATGACAATGAAGAGTTTTCTTTTGTTCGCAAGTTAGGAAGCTTAGCAGTCTGCATTCTAGCGGTCTGCTTATAATTGGGGGGTGTGTGTGTGTGTGTGTGTGTGCTTAGTCGCTCAATCATGTCAGAATACTACTATAGTCCGGGGCAGGATTTCTCAAATGTTGCTGTGGTAAAAACCACTGGGTGAGAGGGTTAGGGAGGGAGATGAATAAAACCCCAGGTGCCTGGACCCCACTCCAAACCAACAAAATGAGAACTGGCGGGGATGAGACTCAGGCATATGTGCTGGTGACAAGCGTCCAAGCTAACTGATGAACACTAAGCTTGAGTACTACCAGGCAGGGCTTTCACACCCCCTTTCCCCCTTTATTCTCAGGGGTGAGTTCCTATCCTTTATTGCAAGCCATTAGAGATCCTATGTTTGCATTAAATTTAAGATTAACAAGCACTTTCTAAGCATCCTACTTCTGAACTACTCATTTGAAATGGTACATCTGACTGTATTTTAGGTCCTGCAGCGCTTTTTCCCCAAAGATGACATATATTCTCAAACAGATGGCTCTATCTATTTCATCCTCGCCATGTCCCTCTGTGGTACACTGGAGGAAGAAACTGTTTCTCCATTCAAAGATGAAAAATAAAGGCTCAGGTCCAAGTCAAACTGAGTATTTATTAAACACCTTTCGTATGCAAGACACTGTTAAATGTCACCTCACCAGGACACACTAGGACGCTTGGGAGGCGGATCCCTGAATCCGGAGAGGTTAGTGCAGCACTACAGCACTTACTAGCCCACTGACTCACCATCTCCTGTTTGCACAGAATCAAACAGTCTAGACAGCTTAATTATTTTAATTGATCAGTATAAGTTGTCATGAACAATTCTGAAAAGGAGCTCCAAGTTCAAGTACTTTCTTCTTTCCACATTATTCTCATCTTCATTGCATATGTAAAAATTAACCAAAACCTTTCAACTTGAAGATAATAAGGCATTATAAGGTACTATAGTCACTAAAGGAAAAAAAATTTATATATATATATATATTAGCTCCTACACCCTTCTATAGTTGAAACTATCTGAAAAAACCCTAGAGTTGATTTGAAGTCTTTTGTGAAATCCCTTGTGAGACTCAACTGTTGACTGTGGTTAGAATACATTCAAAAGTATAATCAGATTGCGTCACCACCATCACCTGCTGGAGGCGCGCTGAAGGCACATGTGCTTGGGAGGCTAAAGCTGGTTCATTGTACTACACTCTCATGTGGGCTTGCCAGAGAGATTAGTCACCATTTTGCAGCTGGTTTCAAATTCAGTTGCTGCGATACAAGTGCAGATGCAATGGCTTACCCTAATTATGTTGCTCCAGTTTAATCTTTCCATTTGTAGTATACATACTATCTACTGGATCAAATTCAAGACTCTGAAAATTGGTTTCAAACAGAAGAGACTTCAAAATCACACATTTGTGACCCTCCCCTCCAGCTTGCTAATCACATTGCATCACCGTGTCTTTTGGATCCTCTGAATCCATCCCAAAGGTGTTTTTAGCTAAGCCATTACTGAATCTTGCTAGCAAAAAGGCAGGAAAAACTCTTCTTAAAAAACATTTGTTTTAATAAAAGTTATGTTATCTCCAAAGACACTCTTTGACGTTAAAAAGTTCTTTCCACTTTCTCTCTGCTTAGAACGAACATAGTAGCAAATCCTACGGAAGTTCATCTTAATCAGTGGTTTGTATACTTGACTGATAATCAAAGACACCCTACAAGATTTAGGGGAAAAACAGATTTCTCAGCTTCATCAACCTACTGAGTCATGACTTAAAGAGAGTTAAAATTATCTATAAGCTAAATAAAGCTTATGCTGGTACTGCTTCTGAGAATCATACTGAAAGAAAGAGATGAACAAGCTTCTGCCTATTTCAGGCAGGTCTTTTTGCTGCTTGTTATTATAAGTAATAAAGGCCTTGTGTCAAGAATGATATCTAGACACAATATAAATAAATTAGAAATTTGGGAATAACATTTACACACTACTACATACATAAAACAGATAAACAGGACCTACTCTATAGAGCAGAGAACTGTACTCAGTATTTTCTAATGAATATAATAATCTAAATGGAAAAAGAATCTGAAAAAGTATATATATACACACATATATATAAATGCATGTATAACTAAATCACCTTGCTGTACACCGGAAACTGACAGGCTGTAAATCAACTGCACTTCAATTAAAAAAATTAAAGAATAAAGAATATCTATACAAAGAAATGAGGTCAACTGGAACCTTCAAACCAAATATTAATAAAATACTAGAATCATTAGATCCACAGAAGATAATCAGATAAGAGGCACCAAGAGGATATTTCTGGAAAGTGAACAACAATGATGAGGAATAAAACACCTATTTCCAAACAGTCTTAATTTCCTAGACATCTATTTCACCTTGCTGGATGCATATAGTTTTTTTATCAAGATAACTTAAAAGTATGACTTTGAAGGTATACATTTTAAATTTTAGACTATTCATCTCTACTCTCCTGTTTCTTAGTAATTCATTCATTTCACACTAGCACTGTGAAGGAAGTGCTAAACAAGAATAAACAAATTATGTGCACACCATGTGTACCATACCACATATGACATTATAAAAAATTAAAATAGTTTTATGATTATTTAAGTGTAAGAAATTTGTATCAATGTACTTCAAAATCCATTAGCGGACTTTCCAGGTGGCTCAGTAGTAAAGAACCCGCCTGCCAATGCAGGAGACCCAGGTTCAATCCCTGGGTCAGGAAGATTCCCCTGGAGAAGGAAATGGCAACTCACTCTAATATTCTTGCCTGGAGAATCCATGGACAGAGGAGCCTGGCAGGCTATAGTCCAAGGGATGGCAAGAGAGTCAGACAAGACCTAGCAACTAAAACAACAAAATACTATTAGGGATAAAGATAATACAATTAAGTTAGAATGGACACATTATTTGGAAAAATCATGCAAGTTCCAAATATTTCTCTTCCCCAAATGAATGATGCCAGTTTTACTTCATTATTTGATCTAAAATTTATAATTACGCAAAAATATGAAGTTATTAATAAATGTTCTACTGCAACACGTTAGTCAACACACTGCTTAAGTAATGAAACAGTGTTAATTCTAAAAACTGGATTTCCCCAAAGACTAAAAGCTATACAACTATGCTAAATAGAACCTTTTAGTTCCTGTTTAATTTTCTAAAATTAAACCATTAAACAAGTTTAATTAAAACAGTTTTCCTAAACAGACTTTCATATGAATGACAAAATGTTAATCTGATAATTATTTATGACCAGTTATAAATTTATGCATACACAGAAGTGGTGGAATTTAAACAAAATCCTGAGGTCAAATTTTTAATTCACCCTCTCATCTAGATCACAGTTCCTGATCCATACAATTACAAATTAATATATAAATGTTATTTAACATTTTATTTGTTCAAAATATAAATTATTTTACAAACACGTCATATTGTCTATATCCTAGAGTGGGAAAAATAAATGAATTTAATACAGCAGAGGCCATCTTATCCAGTGATTGGAACTATTTCATTTAATAAAAATCTAGATAAGTAGGAAATCATTAAAAAAAAAAGCACACTTTAGATATTACATTTTACTTTAAAATAAATAAATAATGCCCATTTAATAAAGTGGATAGTTTGAATTTCTTTAGAAGAAATACAATTTTCCTGGCACTGATCCTTCCTATATATTAATATTGAATGCTGTTGTTCAATACAACACAGAGCTGTGTCTAGGGTCTCTCTACGATATGAGTAATTTTTGGCTCTGGATTGCTCATATATCCTCCTCCTCATCATATTGAATCCATTCTTTTCTGTCACAACCTGTATGGTTTCTGCATCATCCACAATTTTATCTAAAAAAACTCTATTGGACAATCAGTCTTTTACCAATTGACAAAAGTCTTCAATTTGAGATAATTAAAAACATACATACAACAACAACAAACTATGTCCTTCAGAATCTCCTTGTAATTCAGGATATTATTAGGTTACAGTTTTCACCAAGGTTCTGGAAATGCTTAAATGGAAATTTCGCCCTCTATCACTATACTATTTCTCAAATGTCTGATGTCACCTATTTTATATGACTGCTTACTCTCTCTTATACTTTTCTCAAAATTCTTTTTACCATATATACTCTTTAAACAATCCAAAAATCTGACTCAAAGGTCAGAGCAAGAACATTACATTCAATGGCAAAACTATGGCTTTTAGGTCACTTTCTCTAAGGTCCTCCCCAGGACAGGGATGAGAAGTAACTTAATGTGTCATTTCAGGTAAGTTTATTTACAAGTGTTTCTATGCCAACGGTACATATTAATGGGGAAAATTCTATAACTAATTTAGAATCCATCTGGCTGAAAAACTAAAAAAAAAAGTATAATGTGTATTTTTCTAAAGTTTAAGCATTTGTGAATTTGCCTATAAAAAGAAGCTTTAGGTTGTTAATTCTGCTGCCTACAGCAACTGTAATTCCCTTTCAATTTTTTTTTCTTTATTGCTGCATGCTCTGCTTTTTTATATCATTTTTGAGAACGGTTTCAACTATCTGGTACAATGAGCCTGCAATAAAACTGTCCTTATCAATAAGAACGAAAATCATTTGTAAGGTTTTGAACAACAGGTTGATTAGAAGAAAATTTCTCCATGCAAGTGCCCAATACCCCAACAACTGACTTTTCCCCTCATGCATCTGGTAGTTGACTTAACTTTCGCACAGGAGAAGATTGGAAGCCAAGGCCTTTTTTTGCACAAGACTGGCAACCCACTCCAGTGTTCTTGCCTGGAGAATCCCAGGGACGGGGGAGCCCGGTGGGCTGCTGTCTCTGGGGTCGCACAGAGTGGGAGATGACTGAAGCGACTTAGCAGCACACATCCTTAGTAAGCCCATCATACAATTCACTACACACAGTATCCAATTGTTTTTAAGCAGATGAGAACTTAAGAGACATTTGCAAATCAGTCTGATGTAGATTCCTAGACTCTATTAACTCGGCCACACCTAAGTTGACAGTTTCTTTTTTTTATTTTAGCAATTAAACTATAATGATTATTTTCAAATATTTAGCAGTGTTTTTGTAGACACAATTACTCCTTTTTTATACTCACATTTTTAATTCAATTGTGCAACTGTAGTAACAAACACACATATTTAGCAGCAAAGAGGGTGACATTTGGACAGGACACCACTCTGAAGGAGTGATGAAGGAGAAATGAAAAATCATTTCTGAGTTTACAAATCTTTGTCAAGAACCAATCCTATATTTCCAATTCTTATTTCAAAGATATACTTGTATCACAATTTTTTGAAATAAAGGTTTCCAAAGAAATCTGCCAAGTACTGATCTTTTTTGACTTATGATGGGGTTATGGACCAACAAACCCCTTGCAAATTGAGAATGTCATTAAGTCAGAAATGCATTTATAATACATCTAACCTACTGAACATCACATCTTAGCCCAGCCTACCTTAAATGTGCTCAGTACACATTTAGCCAATAGTTGGGCAAAATCACGTAACACAAAGCCTGCTTTATAATAAAGTACTGAATTTCCCATATAATTTATTAAATACTAAACTGGAAGTGAGAAGCAGACTGGCTGTATGAACACAGGATGGTTGTACGTGGTTGTTCACCTCACGATCACACTGCTGACTGGAAGCTGAACGGCTCACAGTCGCCCAGGATCAAGGAAGAGTATCATGTTGCAGCTCTTAGCCCAAGAAAAGGCAAAAATTCAAAATCTGAAGTTCTGTTTCTACTGACTGCCTATCATTTCCACAGCATTGTAAAGTCTAAAAATCCTAAATTAGGGACTGAATCTGTGTATGATAAAAAGAGTCAACAACGGAATTTTTAAATATAATTTTTACATAGTGAAACAAAACTCATTTTTCAAATAAGTTATGAATGCAATTTTTTCCATCTGGATACAGATAATATTGTTTCATTAATAATTAAAACTGACAATCTGAACACTATCAGTTTAAACTAAAATAACTAATGCTGACCACCCACAAAACTGTAAGCAGAATAGGAGAACTTGGAAATGCTAACATAAACAGGTTAAAAAAAAAATTCCAGTTTAATTGGATTACTGCTTTTTCTTTAACGACGACAACAGGTTTCATCTACCGTGTTACTTCAATGAATCAACAATGAAGATGGAAAGAATTTAAACAATAAAGTTAAGAATCCCTGAATGGAATTTCTAGCAGCATTTATAGAACAGGCATATTTAACTCCAGGCTTCACTCAAGTAGCCAACCCACAACTGTATAAGCCTGTTCTGAAGACAGAACAATACCAAATAGGTCACTGTGCTCTGAAATCCTTAAAGCATCAAATGTATTAGGCATTCTTACTAATACATATTAATTCTAATGTAAACCTTTTTCATTAAAGGTCTCATAATTTCTATTCCCAGGATTTTCCCAAATTCTTAATGACCAATGATAACTTTCTGAAAAGTATTCTAAGTAGTATTTCAATAAATGCGGGTTCAGTAAAATATTCACTTCTATAAATTCCTCCGTGAAAAAAGGAGTTTTAAGCCAATCTAGAAAACATTAAATACTAGGAATCTAAATTAGATATTTTCTAGACACAGTAATATATTAAAGACTGCTGCTGCTGCTGCTAAGTCGCTTCAGTCATGTCCGACTCTGTGAGACCCCAGAGACGGTAGCCCACCAGGCTCCCCGGCCCCGGGATTCTCCAGGCAAGAACACTGGAGTGGGTTGCCATTTCCTTCTCCAATGCATGAAAGTGATAAGTGAAAGTTAAGTCACTCAGTCGTGTCCGACTCTTAGCGCCCCATGGACTGCAGCCTATCAGACTCCTCCATCCATGGGATTTTCCAGGCAAGAGTACTGGAGTGGGGTGCCATTGCCTTCTCCGACATTAAAGACTAAAACACTCTTATGAAATATTCTCAATCATTTTAAGCCAAGCATTTCCCATTCTTAAATTGAAACATGATTCTCCTTTATTATCAACTACTAACATCTAAAAAAATTAGTAAATGCTAATGTTTCCAATTTAACTTAAATACTAAGTTGTCTCTTATTCTGTCCTAACATGAAAATTTTACAACAATTTTACATTTTGTGACCCTTTGTCTTCCATGTTATACATAACATGCTCTCACTGCTAATTCTGGGCAAACCTATATTAAGCTACATGGTGAACAACCAGCAATGGAGTCATCTAAAAACCAATTAAATAAACACAAGGTAATGCTCAAGTGTCTGAAAGAAATGAAAACCAAACACATCAAAATTAATAGTACTCATAACAATAAAAGTTTTCATACAAAATATTTGAGAAAGGTCACAAAAATGTTAACAGAAGATTATGAAACTAAAACAACACAAAACAACTACCGTATCCTTGTGTTAAAAACTGATAATTTTGATCTTGAAATGGAAGTATCCAAGACAAAAAATGTGGCCAGGACTTACAAAGCTTGAAATGATGAAAACATAACTTTTGTAACATAAATGTGGGTTCAGTAAAATATTCACTTTTGTAATAGTGAATACAATAGAGAATCTATTGTGAATTGAACAGTGAATACAATAGTGAATCTGAAAACAGCAGATTTTCCTAACAACTGTCCATTTGTAAAGTACAATGAATGCAAGTGGAGTGTAGAAATCTAACAAAACAGAATTTATTTTCAAAAAACTTAAAAATTATCTCTCACCTACAAATATTCCATAAATGTTATGTACTAGGTCCATCTAGTCAAAGCTATGGTTTTTCCAGTAGTCACGTATAGATGTGAGAGTTGGACTATAAAAAAAGCTGAGCACTGAAGAATTGATGCTTTTGAACTGTGGAGTTGGAGAAGACTCTTGAGAGTCCCTTGGACTGCAAGGAGATCCAACCAGTCCATTCTAAAGGACATCAGTTCTGAGTGTTCATTGGAAGGGCTGATGTTGAAGCTGAAAACTCCAATACTTTGGCCACCTGATGCAAAGAGCTGACTCATTTGAAAAGACCTTGATGCTGGGAAAGATTGAAGGTGGGAGGAGAAGGGGACGACAGAGGATAAGATGGTTGGATGGCATCACTGACTCAATGGACATGAGTTTGAGTAAACTCCAGTTGTTGGTGATGGACAGGGAGGCCTGGCGTGCTGCAGTTCATGGGGTCGCAAAGAGTCAGACAGGACTGAATGACTGAACTGAACTGAGGCTGTGAATCACACTCAACAAATGTAAAGATTATCATTTGGGCCATACTCTCTGATCACAATGTATTAAATTAAAAATCTTCACCAAAAAGATAACCAAATCAAAATATTTCCTATACTCGGAAATCTTAAGATATTTTTAAATAACTCAACAAACGATTACAAATTGAAAAATTTTAAACCACAAGCTAATGGAAATAACACAAATTAAAAACTGGAAAGTGATAATTAGTAGCAAATAGGAAATACAGAAATTTTAATAAATATATTAGAATATTAAGCAGTTTAAAAATTGATGAGCCAAAAGTCAGCAACCAACTTAAGAATCTAAAGGTGAATGATTAGCAATAAAAACTCTGTAAAGATGGCTGCTACAAAAATCAACTACATTGTTTTTATATTAGCAACAAAACAGAAAATGCAGTCTTTGAAAACATTTTCAGGATGACTATGCAGTGAACACCTCTGTTCCCACCACTCAATCTAAGAGATAGAATTTATGGTTAACCTTGAAGTCCCTTGATTTCACACTTCCTTACTCCCTCCTCAAAGGTGAATTCCACTCCCTAAATTCCATGTTTCCCATCTCTTTTTTAGTGTATTATTATAGTCATTTTAGCTTAATACACTTTAGAATCATGTATATACGAAATGACAATCACAACATACATACAAATATTCTACAATTTGACTTTTTCATTCAACACTGTGTATCTGGGATATTGCTGCACATACCTTTAGTTCTTCGTTTTTATTTGGCATTCCATTTTGTAAATATACCACAGTTTACATCATGATGAATATCTGGAGCTGTTTCTATGTTTTATTTTATCATTAGAAGCAATACTGTTATTGGACACTTAAAGGCAGAAAAAGAAAAAATAATAACCTTGACCTAACACTTTGCATAAAACTTACTCAAAATGGGGCTTCCCTTGTGGCTCAGTGGTGAAGAATCCACCTGCCAATGCAGGAGATACGGTCCAGAAATATCCCACATGCCTTGGAGCAACTAAGCCCGTGTGCCACAGCTATTGAACCTGGGCTCTGAAACCTAGGAGCTGCAACTGCTGAACCCACGTGCTGCAACCACTGAAGCCTGTGAGCCCAGAGACTGTGCTCAGTAACAAGAGAAGCCACAGCAATGCGAAGGCCATGCGCAACTGGAGAGTAGCCCCTGCTCGCCGCTACTGGACAAAAGCCCGTGCAGCAATGAAGACCCAGCAGAGACATAAATAAATCATTTTAAAAATTACTCAAAATGGACCACCTAATTTATGGTATTTTTGTTAAGCAGCCCAAAGGGGCTAAGACAGCAGCACAGGAAGGGCAAAAACAACATTCGGTAAGACACGTCACTTTTATGACCTAAGCACCCAGCTGGTCACAAAACATTACAAAATGTAATATCAGGACATATCAAACAGACCCTTGTTAGGAACAGATGGCTTCTGAGCAAATCCCACTCATCCCACAAGCCTCGCTTATCCCCATAGGGTCAAAGCCTGACTTTCCTTTCAACTGCAAGCCTCCCAGTGGTTCACTTTCTCTAGTTTCTTCTGCTTTGTTTTACAGTATTCTGTCCTCCGAGTTGGCAGTCCCTGAAATGATCACCAACATCTGACCTGTGCAGTTTATCCTCTGGACTCATCCTCACAAAAATACTGAGCTAGGAGACAGTGAGACTTCTTGACTCTTTCTGGTGAAGATCCACAACTGAGCAAGTTTCTAATGTTCACATGTTCCAAACTGATCTAGCATCTCACTTAAATCGATATTGGATATAACCGCGCACATTATATAACTATTCACACACACACGTGTCTGTGTGTAGACATATATATGTATGTCTGTATGTATATATATATGCTGCTAAGTCACTTCAGTCCTGTCCGACTCTGTGAGACCCCATAGACGGCAGCCCACCAGGCTCCCCCGTCCCTGGGATTCTCCAGGCAAGAACACTGGAGTGGGTTGCCATTTCCTTCTCCAGTGCATGAAAGTGAAAAGTCAAAGTGAAGTCGCTCAGTCGTGTCCAACTCTTAGCAACCCCATGGACTGCAGCCCACCAGGCTCCTCTGTCCATGGGATTTTCCAGGCAAGAGTACTGGAGTGGGGTGCCATTGTCTTCTCCATATATATGTACGTAATTCAGATAATTTGAGGATACAGATAGAAAAAGAGACGAAAGTTCCTTTCAGACGAAGAGGAAATAAAATTCCTTAATGGTGACAAGAAATTTGAAAATATGTAAGAAATTATTATGCAAGGCATCAAAAGACTAGGTATTGAATAATTAGCATTTCTGATGGTTAGGACTCTTTCTCCTCCCTTCCCTTCCCCTCCTCTCCCTTTTCATTCCCTACACACACAAACACACACACACACACACACACAGTTTTTGTTGATAAGCAATTCTTAAAATAAATCCATACAACACAGCCGCCTGTATTTATACAGACACAATACACACATGCATATTTGCTATTCTGTACTGTTTTTCCTTTGACTTATAAATTATTGGCAAAAAAGTTCTAATATTTACATCCACTATATCTGTTCAAACACTTTGTCTCTAGAAACCACAGTGGCTCATTTCAGTCAAACCAGCTTAGTTAATACTGATTATAAAATGTAATTTTAAGGTGGCCAAAACAGGGTAGTTAGAAAAGTACATTAGTGTTTAATTAACAGAATTTGCTTCAATTTTGAATTCTATTCTAACAGAGGACAAATATACTGACTTATTTTAAAAGGTTTCCTTTAAATGTTTCAAGTTATAAAGCACTGATGCTTTTGTAAAAGATGCTATTAATTTCTTAATAAAGTGTTAAACCTGGTCCCATTCTATCCAAAATGGTAAATGCTGTCTAACAAGTACACGGGTGATTAAATCAGGGTCACTGTCACCTGGTTAACTATTTAATACATAAACAACTCATAATATATATACCTCTACAAAACTAAAGCTGAGCAGTCAGTAACTTTGTCTTCTTTCGTCTACAAGTAGCTTATCCAACATTAACTAGTAAATCAAGAATGAAAGGGAGGGTTTTAAACCACAAAGAAAAGATTCATTTTATTCTTCATTCCCACTTGAATCTATGTAAAATGTTAAGTTACAGACAGCTAAGGAGACGCTGTTGTTTTGGAATATGTAATTGCTATTTAGATGATAATGGCATGGATGTCGCAGTAGAACCATGATCCAAATTTGAATAAGGTCTTAATGAAGGGGGCTAAAGAGAAGAATGAGGAATGAAATACAACAGTGTCAGCAACAGACCTTAATGAAGCAAATTACTTTCAGCACCTTTGTAATTCAGGAGGAGCTGCATTTTTTAAAAAAGTGACAACTAAAGGATGAAAAGCAGGACCTTTGCAAACTAAACATGCTTACAACATGACATCACTGTCTGGGCAACAAGGCATTGTGGAAGGCAGCCTCAATGTTTGGGTTTTACAGTTCACATCACAAAATCACTACATTATAAGATCTGGCTGGGCAACCTAGTTTCCTTAGAAAGCATCTTTATATTTCAAGTTAATGACATTTCGGAACAGAAAAAGAATTTAAATGTCCAAAGATACATTAACGGGCTTTTATAAAGCACTAAATATTAACACTAAGAATAGAGGGTAAAATTAAGCTAGATTATGGATCATACAAAACTAAAGAGGTCTTTTTTAAAAAAAATTCTAAAATAATCATCCATTTTTAAATTGTTAGATTTATGAAGCATACAATGCATACTACTTAATAGATGATGAAATCACTTTACATATTCATATTTTAAAATCAGTTTCACTTTTGCAAAATTACACTGAGGCAATATGAGAGCATATGGCATTCTCACTGCCAAATGGAACATACGTTTAACAGGTTCAAGTGATTTACTGAAGGTAACATTGATGATGGTGCTAGAAATGGAACACAAGGCTTCCAGCTTCCCAGGAAGCCATTCAAGGCAAGTAAAAGTGCCACATTTACAAATGTAATTTGATACCCAAAGGACATTACCGTAAGTCTTCTAAGTTACAATAAACTAATGGTAAAACTCATTCCTTAATATTTTAGACATGTCAACGAGCTTACTACCTTGATGGATATAGTTTTCGCTGCACATGCCAGGCAGTACTCACAACCACAGAAACTGATTCTTGCCTATTTATCTCAACATATAAGTAATTCTACTATCCAAATAATGCTAGTACAATCGTTATGTGTTTATAATGAGAAAATAACTCCTCAACATTAATTAGTGAGGGCCCTGACACACTCGTGTACTGCTTCTAGGGACTGACTTCAGATGTTTTTTGATAAGAATGGGACAAGACTGTAAACCTGGTGTTAAGAAAGATTCATGGGTGGTGGTAAGGAATAGTTAGGGAGTTTGGGATCGTCCTGTACACACTGCTATATTTAAACTGGATAACCAGCAAGGACCTACCGCACAGCACATGAAACTGCTCAATGTCATGTGGCAGCCTGGATGGGAGGGGAGTCTTGGGGGAGAACGGATACATGTTTGTGTATGGCTGAGTCCCTTCATTGTTCATCTGAAATTATCACAACATTGTTAATCAGTTATACTCCGATATAAAATAAAAAGTTAAAAAAAAATTACCATTACCCTTCCAGGTCACTATTAGGATCTTAGGCATCACTGCAAATGTTTTCCTATATTGGATTATTTTTAAAATCTAAGTGAAGATGGTCTATCCAAAAATAGCAGAAACAACCGATAGAAAGTATAACATACTGGTTAAGAGCACAGACTCCATTTGAGTTTAAAATCCCAGCTCTGGCACTTATTAACTGTGCAATCTTCGACAAGTTATCCAACTTCTCTCACAATTAGCCTCCCCATCTGTGAGCTGGGGATAACAGTGCTAAGTTCTTGGAGCTGCTGTGAGGATTAAATAAGTTAATATTAACTTTCAACACTAATATTTTTCCTACTTACTGGGGTGCATCTTTGAATGGATTACTTAAGTAATAGTGTACTTCATTTTCCCCAGCTCTAAAAAGACAATAGTATCTGAAGTTTTTAGTCATAATATAAATGAACCTTCATGCTCAGTCATGCCTGACTCTTTGACACTCTTTGGACCATAGCCCACCGGGTTCCTCTGCCTTTGGATTTTTTCAGGCAAGAATACTGGAGTGGGTTGCCATTTCCTACTCCAGGGGATCTTCCTGACCCAGGGATCAAACCAGTGTCTCCTGTGTCTCCTGCACTGCAGATGGATTCTTTACCTGCTGAGCCATTGGGGAATATTCAAATGAAGCTTCGGAAAGAGCTAAAAAAGACCAAAAATATTACATATGCTGTTAGTACTGTTCACAATAAACTGTGGAAAATTCTGAAAGAGATGGGAATACCACAACACCTGACCTGCCTCTTGAGAAACCTATATGCAGGTCACGAAGCAACAGTTAGAATGGACATGGAACAACAGACTGGTTCCAAATAGGAAAAGGAGTACATCAAGGCTGTATATTGTCACCCTGCTTATTTAAATTACATGCAGAGTACATCATGAGAAATGCTAGGCTGGAAGAAGCACAAGCTGGAATCAAGATTGCTGGGAGAAATATCAATAACCTCAGATATGCAGATGACACCACCCTTACGGCAGAAAGTGAAGAGGAACTAAAAGCCTTTTGATGAAAGTGAAAGAGGAGAGTGAAAAAGTTGGCTTAAAGCTCAACATTCAGAAAACTAAGATCATGGCATCTGGTCCCATCACTTCATGGAAAATAGATGGGGAAACAGTGTCAGACTCTATTTTGGGGGGCTCCAAAATCATTGCTGATGGTGACTGCAGCCATTAAATTAAAAGACGCTTTCTCCTTGGAAGGAAAGTTATGACCAACCTAGATAGCATATTCAAAAGCAGAGATATTACTCTGCCAACAATGGTCCGTCTAGTCAAGGCTATGGTTTTTCCAGTGGTCATGTATGGATGTGAGAGTTGGACTGTGAAGAAAGCTGAGCACCAAAGAATTGATGCTTTTGAACTATGGTGTTGGAGAAGATTCTTGAGAGTCCCTTGGACTGCAAGGAGATACAACCAGTCCATCCTAAAGGAGATCAGTCCTGGGTGTTCTTTGGAAGGAATGATGCTGAAGCTGAAACTCCAGTACTTTGGCCACCTCATGCAAAGAGTTTTGACTCATTGCAAAAGACTCTGATGCTGGGAGGGATTGGGGGCAGGAGGTGAAGGGGACGACAGAGGATGAGATGGCTGGATGGCATCACTGACTTGATGGACATGAGTTTGAGTGAACTCTGGGAGTTGGTGATGGACAGGGAGGCCTGGCGTGCTGTGACTCATGGGGTTGCAAAGAGTTGGACACGATCGAGCAACTGAACTGAACTGAGCACTGTTATATTAGTTCCCATTTTTCTTGTTAGAATCATTGTGGTTATTTCCTCACCTTGCCCTGCCCTCCTCCAATCACACAGCCTCAGTCCAACAAACACAGACTCCTGTGGTAACACTCGCTGTCTACTCCTCTTCTAGACTTTTTTCAACCCTACACCAAGAATTAATTTTTTTAGGCTTTCTAAAATTTTTTTCTTCTCAAAAGATGATTATCCATTTTGCGCTGCTTGAGCAAAATTCACATATTTTCACTAACCTCTACTATTTTTCTTCGCCAAATGACCCAACATACACAAATACCACTGAGCGTCACCTCGTGTCTTGTCAACAACCAGACTCCATGATAACTTTGAGGACTTTCACAGCTTCTTCTAGAAAACAGTGATTTCATCCACATTTTCCTCCATGCAAAAATACAAACCATGAGTTCTAATAAAGAGTTCTAATACAAGGCTGTAGATCACATACACTTTTCTGTTTTTAAATAATTGCAAAATTTCAGCCTGAATTATAATTCATTACCTTATAATAGAAATATTCAACTATCAAAATAAAGAATTAAGTAAATTAGCACTTAGAGCCAGATGATTAAATAAGATATGTATATGTACTCTGTGACAACACAATGAATAGGAAGGCTGGGTGTAGGTTACACAGAGCATGTGACCCAATTCCATTATATTTACTGAATCCTACCTAATTTTATTATGTGTACATCATGACTTGAGTGAGTACTTTCCAAGACCATTTAAAATTACTTCTGACTCATTTCATTCATTAGGATATATGTACTTCAAAACACTCAAATAATGTAAGTGGTTATTATGATTAAAAACTGTGAGAATTCTAGTTTTTATAAGCCAGTTATAACCCCAAACACAATCTCAATAACAAAAACTAAACTGTTGTGCATCAGTTATCCAAACTTCATTACAATCATCTCAGAAGTTTATAAGCTCAGTTTCAATTCTATGCAGTTAGGTAAGAGTTGATTTAAGCTGAGATCTCTTCTACCACCATTGCATAAAAGGCTTTAAAAAACAAAAACTGGTTTACAACGTGTGAGAATAGGAGCTCTGTTCAATTCAAAAGAATAGACACGTATGAAGGAATGTCCGCCATCTTCTATTTTAAGGATGTCAAGCAGCGCCCTGGTTCCTGGGGTGTCGTTTCTCTCTGGGACAGGCACCCATGTGCTGAGTTCATTCAGAAGCTCTTTCCATTCAGTAAAGAGTACTGTTTAGGATCTTCCCATCTTCCCTGCCGTTTTCACTTCTACCCCCAAAATTCTTTTTTTAATTCATGACTCTTTTATGATTAAGAACTCTAAGTTAAACAATATTTTGGTACAGAAGCAAGTCTCTAAGGCAGCAAGTCTTAAACTTGGTGACCCCAAGACCTCTTTAATCTTAAAAATTGAAGCCCTCAAAGGATTTTTATTTACGTCACTTATATCTCTCGAGGAGCTTCCTGAGTGGCTCCTGGTATAGAATCTGCCTGTCAACCCAGGAGATGCAGAAAATGTGAGTTAGATCCCTGGGATGGGAAGACCCCCTGGAGGAGAAAATTGCAACCACTCCAGTACTCTTGCCTGGGAAATCCCATGGACAGAGGAGCCTGGCAGGCTACAGTCACCGAGAGTCGGACACAACTGAATAACAGCATGGCAGCACATATCTCTTGAGGTTTTAGCATAAATTGAGAAGTTTTTCATTTATTAATTCATGGAAAATTGTATTTTACATGTTAACCTAAATAACATGCTTTAATGAAAAATAGCTATATGAAAAACACAAAAATGTAGTAAAAAGAGAGGCAGTGTCTTGTATTTTTACAAATATCCTTCAGTTTTTGGCTTAAGAATGGGTATCTGGGTTCACCTATCTGTTTCTGCCTTTAGGCTGCTGTGATATATGGCTTCACTGAAGAATAAGAAAAAAAAAAAAGCAAGATCGCACATATATAGCTGGAAAAGGGAACACTTCATGGATCCCATGAAAGTATCTCTTTGAGGCCTGCCACTCTAAAGTATGTCTGTTTCATAATTAAAACACCTTACTGGCCAAAGAAACAACTAGAAGTGAAAACACTTCCTAGGGCTTCAAGCTCAACCTCTGAACTGGTTGGACAGTTGACAAATTGATGACAGCCCTTGGGGTGGTATGCACTTGTCTCCTGAGGTAGTTTAAACCTGAATCAGGACCTCTGGGATTCAATACAGGTTAGGAAAGAGGTTTTTTAATGTTTCTGCCATGTGTGTTTTATATCCATATAATGGACAAAGTTTATTTTTCTTTTTATTTATTAAAAGAAAAATTAGAGTACTAATACAATGGTATTTCACATTAAAAAGTTAAAAACTCTAAAGGTACAATAAATTGGAGTGTTGACTTACTATTCTAAATTTTGATAAAGGATCATTTAAACAGCAACCTGAAAACAGACAAATTCAATTAATTTGAGGCACTGATGTAAGTCTTATTTCATTGACTTTCATTAATGAAGCCTCAATTTTAGTATATTTTCAAAATCTTAGCAAAAAGGGTTACAAACATCGAGGAGAGTTTCATCACCATTTTAGTAGGTAAAAGGAATTATTTTTGGCAAATAAAATAAATTACAGTGAAAGTCTGGCAAGCAAGAATTTTAAAAGCAGGCAGTAAATTCAGTGCGGTGCTACTAGAAGAGTGGCCGATGGCATGCTCCTGAAATTCTGCTGCGGCTGGTCTCATGGCTTCAAAGAACACAATAAATTTACATTGCAACAGGACTGAAGAATGATGTAAGCAAAAATCAAGTGCTCTTCCCCTGCAGCTATGACAGTGCAGTTGAACAGGTGGACACAGCAACTGTTCATCAATACACAAACTAGCTGGCTTGTACCTCAGCAGTTTTTAGAAAAGAGCCAACAAGATACTCACAGTCACGTCAGAGGAATAGTCTAGTAGCTTTACTATGCATCAAATTTTACTTATGGGAGTGCATTTCAGAGATTACAATAGATATGAGTGGGAAAATAAGATTCAGCGTCTTAAAAGTCGCTTAAAAGAATTTACGTGCCCAGTCGTGTCTGACTCTTTGCAGCCCCGTGGACTGCAGACCGCCAGGCTCCTCTGCCTACGAAATTTTCCAGGCAAGAATACTGGAGTGAGGTGTCATTCCCTCCCCTAGGGGATCTTCCCTACCCAGGGGTTGAACCCACATCTCTTACATCTCCTGCAGTGGCAGGAGGATTCTTTACCTAGGAACTGGAAAACATTTGTTTAATACATTAAGAAACATTTCCATCTTCATCCTTGAGGGTTGTGTTATATATTTATACATACACACACACACACACACACACACACACATATATATATATATAAAAGCATCAGGAAAAATATAGGGACTAGGAATTAAAATGGGAATAGCTGTTTCAAGTATAATATTAGAGAAGAATACTCGAGTTTTATATAAGAGCCATTTGAGAGTGGCTGAAACTCAGACCAGAATTCTATCTTACTTCATAAATAAAATACCACATTTTAAAAATAAACTCTAATAAAATATATATAACATTAAAGCTGTCTGAACTATTTTCTATCTTTCTTTAAAAGTCAGTTTGGGAAGCACAGGAACACCGGGCCCTGAAAAAGAATATGAATTATATTATGAAGTTGTGAAAGAGCTAGTTAATAGAAATTTAGACTTGTAAAATGTGAAACAGTCTATTACTATACTTACATTATCAAATGCCATATTTTTAAAGCCAAAGTATGAAATCATTTATCCTGTAAAATTAATCCCTGGTGGGGAAGATCACCTGGAGGAAGAAATGGCAACCCACTCCAGTATTCTTGCCCGGAGAATCCCACGGACAGAGGAGCCTGGAGGGCTATAGTCCATGGTGTTGCAAAGAGTTGGACATGACTGAAGCGACTTAGTACTCACATAAAATATAGCTTTCAATCACAAAAATAATGAAAGGAGATGACTAAACATCTCTATATTAATTACTTCTTTCGTTTGAGATCCCTTCCATAAAACCCAACTGTGTGTAAATCTACTTCTTATACAACTTTTCTGCCTGAACTTCAGTGTGAATTTCACTTCTCTGTTTTACAAATCATGACCTTCTCTTGTTGGAGAAATTCATAAAAGAAGAGAGATCAGAAATAGAAAAGGGAAGCAGAGTGGAGGGCAAAGAAATAGCAGACATGGTTACAGTGGTAATCTGAAGATAAAGGGAGATGGCAGACAGGAAGTACATCCAGGCATCTTCAGAGAGTGAGGGAGCAGACACGTGGATAAAAGGGTCTGTGGTGAAGTAATCCTGGGGCTATCAATCCTGGGGACATCAACAGCTGTATCCTAGATACAACCAAGGGGGGCTGATAGGCAGATAGGGAGGTAAGTACAGGTAAACACAGACACGGTCCATTAATCCCCCTAATCAGCCTCTGAATGACGCTTCTCTAAGCCAGGAACCGGAAGGCAGGACACAAAGCCCAACTGTGAACCAGAAAAGCAGGAAGACAAGAGCATTTCAATGGAGGGGAGGCTCAGAAAAATGCTTCTTTTATAAATATTTTATCTTCAGCAAAGCAACACAAATTCACAATCATGGGACACAGCAAGAGATCTAGGGAAGTCCTTGGCAAACAAGGGATGGTACATGGAATCGAGCAGTAAAGTGTCTAAAAAATCGAGCAGTATCCCTAATTCAAGGTGTGTAAAACATCATGTAGATTGCTGTAGGCATGCTTTACTCTTTTCATTTGGAAAATGTAAAAACTGACACAGATACACCTCCAACTTAAGTTCCCCAACCTAAGTTTCCTCTGAAGGTTTTAAGTTGCTGGCCACAACTTCATTTTCACAAGTTTGGGGGTCCCTGAGTCCTGCTGCTGCTGCTGCATCGCCTCAGTCGTGTCCGACTCTCTGCGACCCCATAGACGGCAGCCTACCAGGCTCCCCTGTCACTGGGATTCTCCAGGCAAGAACACTGGAGTGGGTTGCCATTTCCTTCTCCAATGCATGAAAGCGAAAAGGAAGTCGCTCAGTCGTGTCTGACTCTTAGCGACCCCATGGACTGCAGCCCACCAGGCTCTTCCACCCATGGGATTTTCCAGACAAGAGTACTGGAGTGGGGTGCCATTGCCTTCTCTGTAAGAATACAGAAATTAAATGCCTGATACACAAGTGATACTTCTGAACTGTGGTGCTGAAGAAGACTCTTGAGAGTCCCATGGACTGCAAGGAGATCACATCAGTCAATCCTAAAGGAAATCAACTCTGAATATTCAATGGAAGGACTGATGGTGAAGCTGAAGCTCCAATACTTTGGCCATCTGATGTGAAGAGCCAACTCAATGGAAAAGACCTTGATGCTGAGAAAGACCGAGGGCAGAAGGAGAAGAGGATGACAGAGGATGAGATGGCTGAGTGGATCACTGATTCGATGGACGAGTTTGAGATAGTAATGGACGGGGAAGCCTGGCTTGCTGCAGTTCATGGGGTTGAGTTGGACACGACTCAGCAACTGAACACCAACAACACAAATTTTAACCAAATCTCTGTAGACATCCAAGTGTGAATTACATGATTTTTTTCTTAGTATAAACTTTTGAATTTGGGGGTTTGCCCCCCACCAAAGAATGAGTTAGTTAACTGAGTGAGCACCTTCCAAATATTTAAATGGCTTATTAAGTGGGTAAAGCATCACTTTGAGAAAAAAATACTTTACTAATATTTAGAACTTTTCCTACCTTTAAATATAGTTTTCTAGATGTAATCTGACTAGAAGCAAACAAAAGACTGATTTCCACTTATGTAAATCATTTTATTTATAACCCAAAGCTCAGTTTAGAAGTTTTGCCATGCAAATTCATCCACTCCCCTTAACTCAACTCAAAATATGTATTGAACACCTAATAATACTTGTAAGGTATTACATGAGCTCTGGATTCCCAAGTGGCTCAGTACCAAAGAATCAACCTGCCAATGTAGGAGATGCAGGAGACACGGGTTCGAACCCTGGATAGGGAAGATCCCCTAGAGGAGGAAATGGCAACCCACTCCAGTGTTCTATTTTTCCCCTTCTTTCTTTCTTTTAATTGAAAGATAATTGCTTTACAATATTGTGTTACCTTCTGCCATTACATCAACATGAATCAGCCTTATGGAGAGAGGAGCCTTGCGGGCTACAGTTGATGGCTTTGCAGAGTCAGACACAACTGAGCACGCACGCATATGAACACAAAGGTCATAGTGACTCACAAGTTACGGTTCCCAAGAAGTGGTGGAATTGAAAAACAGATCTGCCCTCATTCAATACATCTTCTGGGCTAAATGTGAAGAGCCTAGAGGAAGGAAGTAATCTTTCTGATCCTAAACTTAGAATTGAATCTATTTCCAAGATGACCTTACAGATGGGAACATCATATCCACTGACCACCCTAGGGATTCACAGAGTTTCTAAAGTGAAACTTTCCAGTGCTCCTGTTTAGTTCAGCCTGGTGCCACTATTTTTAAACAGTTTAATGATTTCCCTATTTTTATGGAAGTAAAAATAAAACAGATCTGTCCAATTCATAAATTCCTGTAGAATTCTAAGGAAACCAACATTTTGACTTGAGGCCCAACTTTACAAATGGGTAGAGCATAAACAGCTTTAACTTTTAAATCATCACTTGGAAAAAGAATCTAAAGAGACCTAAAAACTCATTCTATTACCTTTAAAAAAAATCAGTCTGATAAGAAGGAAAAACACAAAACCTTTCTAAGAAAGGCTGATGCTCTTGTAAATCGATGGAGCCAGTGCCCCTTAGGGTTGGGAGAACCAGTATGCACAGAAGCCAGCATTACTTTGCTACAGGAAAAACCAAGGGCTACTTTTCAGCTCCAAATCACTTTGAGATGAGTTGATTTTAAGACAAGATTCCCACTCCCCTTACCATTGAATAACCACAGAGGAAGAGGGGAGCTAATATAACAGAGGGCTGGAGAAGGAGGGTGAAAGGGGTCACTGCAAAAAAGAACTGGAAATGCTAACGCCGCAGCGCTCACCCAGAAAACTAGGCTATCTGATAGTCAAAAGAGTGGACTGAACTGCCCAGACAGGATCCTGGTTATATGATATGCCACAAAACAGGAAAAATATTTGGACAGAATGAAATCTGCAATGGTTCCATCTCAAACACTTTGTAAGTCAGGTGGGTCTGGTTCAAGAAGTAATTTCAAAGGAAAAGGCTAAGTTCTAAACACATCGCAAGTAGACTTACAGCCATTTCTCACTAAAACTTCTACAAATTGGGTTGAAATTGATAGCAGAGGGGGAGGGGGAAATGCACTCACATAATACTTGTAAAAATACACTGAAGAAGTCTTTGTAGTTGCTTAAAAAATGAAAATTGTTGTATTTTTCAACCTTTTCACAGAAATAGATCTGACCTATCTTTAAATTCATTAATTTCACCAAAAGACCTGATAAAGTGTACATAACTCATAATAAATAAAATCTCTTCAGAAATAGAGATAACTGTTTTTCTTCATGCCTACCAGCATGGGGTCTAGCCCTTGGGCATAAGTGTTTGAGTAGGCACTCGGTGTTTAGTGAATTTATTGAATAAATGAGTAACTTACTAGAAATCTATGAACGGTTTACCAGGATTCTATGACTCTCCTGAAACTGTACGTGAAATATTGAGCCCATGGGTACATGGGCATTTTTCCTCAATTCTCACACAGTTCATAGCCAAAAAAGGGTACGACTTATTTTGAGTAATGGAAAAATTATTTCTCTTTCAGGCAATCCACTATTAAGACTGCTTGTTACTGAAGTTTGATAAGAACTTGACAACAAAGAAGATCCAGATAACACACTTCCTGGCTAGAATCTGTAGTGCAGAAATTCTCTACTTTTAATTAAAAGAAGACTTATATGCTCTGACAGTCAAATGAACAGAGGGTCAGACTGATAAGGAATCCACTCCAAGCGACTCCCCAAAGCAAACGCCATTTTACAACCTCTTATGACATGGCCTGGAGAAATATCAAAATTTTCCTTCCAAACACTTCTGGTCTCTTTAAACTGAGTCACTCAAGCAACTGAGGAACTCTGATTTATACTTCTCAAAGTGGGAGATGAGTGTCCCCAGGAAGACACACGATGACAAAGGAGAAACACAGCAAATCCCCTAGCATCTAAGTCACTGCTCGATGCTACACAGTTTTAAAGCATTTTATGTTAAAATAACCATCGCCATATTTTGCACTGAGGGCAATATTCACATGAGTTTGAGATAACACTAGCTCAGAAGGAAAAAAATTCCCTAACGTCACATGCCTCCCCCCAGAGGCTTTAGGGGGCATACATTCATTCCCCTCTGTCACTGGGGTACTTCTGGAAAAAAAAAGTATGAGCAGAACTGCCACACAGAGAGGCCACAATACATTTTCAAATTGAATTTTCCATTATTTGTTTTTAAAACTTTTTTAAATCTCTAAAAGTTACCCATAAAATATCTGTTTTAAGCAGATAACTTTAAATGCCTCAAGATGAAATGGATAAGTTATTTGCTTCTTAAGTCTTTCAGAGATAAGCAAGTTAAATATTGTAAACTGCCTGGAAAACTTGATGACTCTGATGTTAAAGCAATAAACACTAAACCGTTCTATTGGACAAAAATTAGATAGCAGAAGTACTATACAGTGAGAGACCTGTCCAAAAAAAAAAAAGAAAAAAAATAAATATATATATAAACCCTATACCATCAGCATTGTTGTAGAAGATGTTACTCTCTTTATAGCCCAGCAAAGGGTCAAGAATGTACTTCATGGAGAAGAGGAATGTGTTCATCAAGATTTCAATGGGTGAAAAAAATAATTTTAAAAAATAAGAAGAAAAGCAAAACAATCTAATTCACCCTTGCTGAACATTATTTGATCTACCACCAACCATTCCTACTGACTCCGCTTGGAACACATACCAAGACTGAAGTTCTACAGAACTTGGAATAGGGGGAGAGTGTTTACTGAGCTTGCAAAGCTTAGGTCATAGATGATTCTGCTTCCCATAGTCCAATGCCCAGGAAAAATCAATAAATCTGTGACGAGTCTTATGTTGTTCTTAACAGATTTCAGATGGAATGTCTGAAAAGGGCAGTCTTTAAAAAAGAAAAAAGAAAAAAAGGGAGTGTCTACATCTGAGTCTGGGCTGACAGGGCCCTAGCCATGGAGTTATTAAAGGTAAGCCAGTTGGCAAGGACCACTGCCCACTATTCAAAGGCAACTTTGAGCGTTTGAGAGGGAGAAAATCTTTACAGTGTTTCATTTAGCTTGAGCTGGTGAGTCACTTGTTCAGTATGAGGGAGAGTTACTGGCAACAAATAAGGAAGAGCCTTGAGATCGATAAATTTCAAGCAGTTGACACTGGTTAATGGCTGGGGAAAATATGCTTCCCCACGATCAACTGAGATCTGAATTTCCATAATTTAACTTCCAAATTCATACCACAAGTTATTCTATTTCCAAATCAGACCTCGTGGCCACTTCTAGTGGCTAAACTCTTGTCTTTTAATAAGTTTTTCTTTCCTGGAAAATTAAAATCTTATACTAAGACACATCTAAGATTCCACATTGTTTTCCCAAATTATCTTTATTTTATGCACCTCACACATCAAACCACGTTTGTTTAACGTACCCAAGTGTACCCAACATACCCAACTCTTCTAATCAATGTTGACTTGAACAGAGTGAGTTTCATAAGAGCTCAAGCAGAAAACAGATCATAGTGGTAACAGTGTTGTCAGAAACCCACAGAGATAAACTGTGTTTAAAAGAGCCTGGTACTGATAAAGATGGACAGTCTACCTCACTCCTTCACACTCTTGCCTTACTAAATCCAACTGTGAGTGCATAAAATGAAATGTGAATGATGCCACTTAATTTACAGATATCATTTATGATCATGCAAGAAGACAGATGTGGAGAAAATAAAGAACCTAGAGGAGACCTGAATGATAATCCCAATATACACAGATATACAATATACACATACACAGTATGCGAGGTCTACTCAGAAGGAGAGGGGAAGGGCCTTGCTTAGGGACACATGCCCAGAAGCAAGGCTTCTTTATTCAGGGCCATGGAGCAAGGGGTCAGACTCTGTCTGTAAAAATTCCACTGCCAGAAATTCAATGGGACAGCCGCTAACGCCAGAGAACATGAAAAGCATGAGTGTTCTTGCTCTGAGACTAAACCTTTAGGAAGTTCTATGCCTAAAAGTAACAAGGAAGGGACATGGTTGAGAAGCATGTAACCAAAATTAAGTGGGCAAAATCAGAGTAAAAATCCATTTTCTATGTCTAGAAAAAGATGAAGGGACAAAAGTTAGCAGACTTTTTTCTCTTTTCACACCCTTTCTCATCTAATAGAACATAACCATTCTTTGTTACAAATAAAATCCTAAATTGGTGAGGTTTGAAAATTCTGCCTGAGATAAACTGTGGTGAAGAAAATGTTGAAGACTAGTAAATAAACTATTGTATGATTACCAGGTGAGAGGCAAGGGGGACTTCTCTACTTGGAAAATATGCTTAAATCCTTCTTCAGGATGTTGAAGTATGACTCAGAGGTAAACCTCCAACTACTTAATAGTGCTCCTCTATAAGTATGGAAAAAAGATAAGATTTTTTAAAATGAAAGGTTCTTATATATTTGATCCAAGTGCCTAATGACGCAATTGAAATTTTTAAAAATCCAGTTGCTTTCATTAACAAGACATTCCAAATCACCTGAAAATAATGACAATTAAAATACAGTATACTAACGCATATATATGGAATTTAGAAAGATGGTAACAATAACCCGGTATACGAGACAGCAAAAGAGACACTGATGTATAGAACAGTCTTATGGACTCTGTGGGAGAGGGAGAGGGTGGGAAGATTTGGGAGAATGACATTGAAACATGTAAAATATCATGTAAGAAACGAGTTGCCAGTCCAGGTTCGATGTACAATACTGGATGCTTGGGGCTAGTGCACTGGGACGACCCAGAGGGATGGTATGGGGAGGGAGGAGGGAGGAGGGTTCAGGATGGGGAACACATGTATACCTGTGGCGGATTCATTTTGATATTTGGCAAAACTAATACAATTATGTAAAGTTTAAAAATAAAATAAAATAAATAAAAAATAAAAATAAAAAATAAAACAAAAAAAAAGAAAAAAAAAGATCTTATTCTTCAGAGAGAAAAAACCTTTTAACATCAGTCATGCAATTATTAACTAAACAATCAATACAACAACCCACTGTAAAGAAAAATTATTAAATATGTATTTGTGGTACGATTAGAGTTTAAAAGTCTAAACTTCAAATTTCAGAGATATATTATGCAAAATAACATAAGATAAATATAAAACTTCACATTAATATTATGAAGATTTCCAAGTACAGAAAAATAAAAATAGAATTACAATTATGAATCAGAATTATGATCTGGCAACCCACTCCTGGGCATATAACCAGACAAAATCCTAATTCAAAAAGACACATGCACCTCTATAGTCACAGCAAAACTATTCACAATAGTCAAGACATGGAAACAATCTGAAAGTCCATCAATACATGAATGGATAAAGAAGATGTGGTACATATATACAATGGAATACTACTCAGCCAAAAAAAAAAAAACCAGAATGAAATAATGCCATCTGCAGCAACATGGATAAGTCAGAAAGAGAAAGACAAATACCATATGACATTGCTTATACGTGGAATCTAAAATATGGTACAAATGAGTCCATCTACAAAACAGAAAACAGACTCACAAAACAGACCTGTGGTTGCCAAGGCAGAAGAGGCTGGGAGGAAGATGGCGTGGGAGGCTGGGGTTAGCAGATGTAAGCTTTTATATATGGAATGGATAAACAGCAAGGTCCTACCGTACAACACAGAGAACTGTATTCAACATCCTGTGATATACCATAATGGAAAAGAATATTTTAGAAAAAGAATATGTATGTGTATAACTGAACCAGTATGTTGGAGAGCAGAAATTAACACAACATTGTAAATCAACTATACTTCAATTTTTTGAAAAACTGCCAAGAAGCAGACTATACAAAATTAAACAAGGTCCAAGTTTATGACATCCACTAAAAATTACATAGTTTACATAAGTTATTTATAAAGTACAGTGAAATTCCACCTTAAAACTGACTTCAAGGTTTAAAGGATGTCTCTTGATACACTGCAAGTTCTGGTTGCATAAAGGTGTTTAGGGAATAAAAGGATTATCTACATCCAGGAACAGAGGTGAGAGAAATTCAAAGAAGTGGGTGACTATCTTATCCCTATATGCTGTTTCCTCTAAGAAATGCAATAAATTATTAAGTTACTGAAAAATAAAAACTAAGATGATGATATACTCTGGCCTAAAGTCTGTTAAAATAATATTTATAATTATTTATTTAAATATGTTAACAGAAACTAACAGTATTTGTATTTACTCGACCGATGTTTGGTGAACTGGAAACAAGAGGCACAATGAAATTACAGTAGTAAGAGGAAAAGGCACTTCTGCTTTTTGGAGAACTTCAGTTTTCATGAAAGAATCCAGGATTCAGGGACATACATCTTCGGGGCTCTCTTTGACTTTGGGGCTTATACAAGTAATATGTTTGTTGCAATAAAGTGACCAAAATATGCAAAGATAAACAGTCAAAAGGAAGAAAAAATTAAATCACCTGTAATCATAAGGCCCACAGATAAACGTTTTTCTTTCCAAAGAATTTTTAATTGCACAAAATATGTAATTATATAACAAAAAGGTTTATGCTAAACATACCATTGTATAAACTGCATTTGTTTACATTTTGATGACAAATTGGAAAAGAAAATGGAGACTCACTCCAGTATTCTTGCCTGGAGAATCCCCATGGATAGAGGATCCTGGCGGGCTGCAGTCCATGGGTCACGAGGAGTCGGACACTACTGAAGCGACTTAGTATAACACAGCATAAAGCAAAGAGAATCTACTTCTTTAAAGCTTCGGATACTGCCGCTGCTGCTGTTCAATTGCTAAGTCATGTTCGACTCTTTGCAACTTCACGGACTGTAGCCTGCCGGCTCCTCTGTCCATGGGATTTTCCAGGTGAGAATACTGGAGTGGGTTGCCATTTCCTTCTCCAGGGGATCTTCCTAACCCAGGGATTGAACCTAGGTCTCCTGCATTGGCAGGGGATTCTTTACCACTGAACCACCTGGGAAGTGTCTGATACACATCGCCAATCTGTCTTTCATAAAGATTGTTCAAAGATAAATTCCCACCAGCTGGAGGCAGGCCAGAACACACAATCTATTTGCATCTTTTTCCTAGGCTTCCTCTCAGTGTAACTCTTCTCTCTTGGAATGTCCTTTTCCTCCAATTGCTACCTCTTGGTCCTTATAAGGACATTAAAAGAATAAAAATAAAAATTTCATCTCTATTCTTGCCTCCATTGTTCTACTGGTGCAAACTCTACCCCCTGGTAGGTCTCCATCATCACAGTGCCTCTTCTGCTTGCTGACCAGCTGTTTTCTGGAATGAAGAAAGATAGTGTTGTGTAGGAGGGACGTACAGAAAAGGAACAAAGTCCTTGCTTCCTTCACAGAACAGAATCCCAGGGATCGAGTAGGATGACCGCCAAGCTCTATGTACTTAGGATGTAGGACTCAACACCCTGTGCCACGTGTAGGAGATTAGCTAGCTTCTTCTCAGTCTAACTGCACCCCAGATTCTGGCATTAAGCTGTCACCTTTGCATCCTGGTGTGGTTATAAGACGTTCCTTCTGTTTTCAGGACTATTTTCATAAAAGATGAGTCAGGCTAAATTGGGGCTATTAGCTACATAAAATTTCAACTAAAAAAACTTCACATTGACTTTTTATTGGCGGCTGGCGGACTGATTTCTTACCCTCCTGAGAGAGAACTCGAAGTATCAGAAAACACTTCAGTACCAACAATTTACTCCAACAGAGATGAGAAGAACTTGAAGGATCTGTCAGTTGCCTTAAATACAGAGAACCCAGAAGGTATCACTAAACTGTTAAGCTATTAAAAACAAACCACCACTTCAGAGATAAAAGTCTAGTTGACTTGCTCATTCACCACGTGAAGAATCCGTGCTCCAGTAAAGTGGTCTGAGTCGCATGTGATGAGGAAGACAATCAGCAGCAGAGTCGCCTTCTCCTTGGAAATCTTTTCCACAGCGAAGGCCATGAAATTTCTGGAAGTCTAAATACTCTTTGCACAACACAATGAAATATTGGTATTTCATATTCTACCACATAAACTATAATTTTAGACAAAACATTACACTTAATTAGTCTAAGTTTAAATTGCCATTAGGTGATGCTGGTAAAGTACCCGCCTGCCAATGCAGGAGACATAAGAGACACGGGTCCGATCCTGGGTCGGGAAGATCCCCTGGAAGAGGGCATGGCAACCCCCTCCAGTATTCTTGCCTGGAGAATCCCATGGACAAAGCAGCCTGCAGAGCTACAGTCCATGGGGTCGCACAGAGTTGGATGTGACTGAAGCGACTTAGCACACACACAATGTTCAATTTATTTTAGGCTATAAAATAAAATATAAAACCATGACTATGACTACAAATGTTCAAAGAATAAAACAGCTACAGAAGTAAATATGATTTTCTGTTGGCAAGTTCTTCCTTTAATAACCCTTTGCGCCTTCTTCATACGTGTTACCTGCCCACCTTAATGTTGGCTCTCTCTTGAATTTAAGAAAAATTTCAGAATGAAAAAACTGCAATTCCATCCACTTCCTTTTTCCCACTAACTGTGAAGAGAACACTCTTATCCAGTGTTGGGGGGTACAGCACCTCTGCCCAGCTCTAGGAAGGCGCACAGGGAATGCAGCTTGAGAAGTAACAACACACTCGCGCCACATGCTTCAAGTCCTGTAATGGTGGAGACATAAAAGGAGCTGAAACTGCTCTCCCTCAGGGAATGGAAACATTTATCTGAACCGAGCACATTAAAATATATTTGGATGCATTCGCTTATTTTCCTAAGAGGTAGAAATCATAACTGAATTTTTGTGGTGGTAAATTTAACCCAACTTTAGCAATAAAAAGATGCCCAGAGGCTAGAAAGGCATTTATATCTCACCGTGAAGGGAATGCTTTTACGATAATCGGTTCCTATCATAATTTGGTATTTTCTATAAGGGAGCTTCTATATACTATTTACCTTTCTATCTCCCCCAAACCAAAAAAAAAGAATGTATGTATCTCAAAGTATTTTGATATACAACTCTCACTCAAAAATACTTACATATGAGGCTACATAAAACTATCTTTAAGATCTCCTTCCAGCACTAAAAATTATATGCTGCCTCACTCCCACTCTTTAATAGCAGAATGTTATAAATTATAAACCATAGCTCAATTTATAATTTCAAAATGTAAACATTCAAAAATAAGATTAATGAAAGTTTTACCACTGCCTTTAAAAACTCTTCTCAAAAATCTGATGTACTGAACATAATTAATGTGCAATTCAAGTAAAAATATAATATATATTCGTTTTTAAGCTTTAAAAAATGACTTTAGAATTATTGGGGATGACCAAAGGAAACATATACATTTCAATTTTTCTCCCAATTTTCCAAGTTTAAAAAGAGAATTATGACTTCACTTAATGCCTTTAGGATTTTTGAAAACAGTACATTCTAAATCTGTAACACACAAAGCTATATGAGTCCTAGAGGTGAGTTGCTTAAGTTTATATTAAGTTTAAGACCATATTATCATTAGCAGGACTGCTGACTTAATAAAATAGCTGGTTCAGTATTAGAAAGGAATTGCCTAAGTAATATCAATAATCCATTCCTGAAAACTGGACACGTAGGAAAATGCACCAGGGAACCTATTCCTCATTACTTTAGATGGGACAAATTACAACGTGTTGCACACCAATCTAGGCCTACCAACCAATTTCTTAAAATATAACTAAGACACAGTAGATTGCCTATGTATATTAACAAGTGACGATGTTAGTGTGTTGAACTCCTTTCCTGATCTCCCAACAACTAACATGATCGTTCACCAGTTGCTGTGTAGCAGAGGCCTGGCCTCCCTTGTCACTAGCAAAATCGAGATACAGATCCTTCTGATGCAGACCTTTTGAAATATTTACATATAACTCTGGCATCCGGTCCCATCACTTCATGGGAAATAGATGGGGAAACAGTGGAAACACTGTCAGACTTTATTTTGGGGGGTTCCAAAATCACTGCAGATGGTGACTGCAGCCATGAAATTAAAACACGCTTACTCCTTGGAAGGAAAGTTATGACCAACCTAGATAGCATATTCAAAAGCAGAGACATTACTTTGTCAACAAAGGTCCGTCTAGTCAAGGCTATGGTTTTTCCTGTGGTCATGTATGAATGTGAGAGTTGGACTATAAAGAAAGCTGAGTGCAGAAGAATTGATGCTTTTGAACTGTGGTGTTGGAGAAGACTCTTGAGAGTCCCTTGGACTGCAAGGAGATCCAACCAGTCCATCCTAAAGGAGATCGGTCCTGGGTGTTCATTGGAAGGACTGATGTTGAAGCTGAAACTCCAGTACTTTGGCCACCTGATGCGAAGAGCTGACTCATTTGAAAAGACCCTGATGCTGGGAAAGATTGAGGGCAGGAGGAGAATGGGGATGACAGAGGATAAGATGGTTGGATGGCATCACCAACTCAATGGACATGGGTTTGGGTGGAGTCCGGGAGTTGGTGATGGACAGGGCGGCCTGGCGTGCTGCAGTTCATGGGGTCGCAAGGAGTCGGACATGACTGAGCGACTGAACTGAACTGGCAGTCTAGTCCTTTCACTTGAAATGTAGCTCAAGATTATTTTCACACACTGGTCTGTTAACAGTTGAGTCCTGCAGGACATAGATATAAACCTTGCCTATATATAAATCAACTGAATAACCTGACATGTAGTTCACAACGTCTGGATAGCAAACACTAAGAGGGGCTCTGCCAACAGAGACTGAGCCAGGAGGATGCATCACTGCACGCACATCTTTCAACATCAGTCCAGACATTTCAGCTGCAAGTAACAGAAGTCAATCCCAAAGTGGCTTAAACTTTAACCAAGGAACTTATTATCCCACCTAACAAGAAACCCAGAGGTTGACAACTCCCAAGCTAGTAAACAGCAGTGTCATCAGGGACCAGGTGAAAGTGTGAAAGTGTCAGTTCCTCAGTCACGTCTGACTCTGCAACTCCATGAACTGTAGCCCCCCAGGCTCCTCTGCGTGCGGGATTCTCCAGGAAGAATACTGGAGTGGGTTGCCATTCCCTTCCCCAGGGGATCTTCCCAACCCAGGGATTGCACCTGGGTCTCTGCACTGCCAGCAGATTCTTTACCATCTGAGCACAGGGAAGCTCATCAGTAAACAGATTAGTTGAGCAGTGTCATCACAGAGCAGGTGGCTTCCACATTTTATTCTGCCATCTTCAACACGTTCCCTCTGTCTCAGGCTACCTCTCCTCAGCAAAGATAGCAACAATGGATATAAACGCATCAGGCATTTCATCGAGATAAAACAGCTGCCAGGGGAGGGGTGGCTGTCTCTGCAGGGTCTACCTATGAGCCCTTCAGGTCCAACTAGTGAAAACAGTCACAGGTGCCCAAGCTGGCAAGGTGGACTGGACCACCCTGACTGGCAGAGACAAATTGGAACTGCCCTCCCATGGGTGGAAGGAAGGCCAGTCTCTCTTGAAACACATGGCCGCACAGAGGAAAGAGCATCCTTTGAGGTGTGGAAGAAGGGGGAATGGATTTGGGGCAGGCGAAACTGCTCTGAATACTTAATTTCTTTTGCAATAATAACTAAAATTTGTAAAATTTAAGTCCAGGAGATGGGTGACAGAAGCCAAACAAAGGTATATTTTCACTGGAAAAACACATTAATAGAAGTCATTACCAAGTTTTCTAACCAAATACCAAGTGATTTAGAAGTTATTCCAAAACCTGTTTTGGGGTTTCCTTGGTGGCTCAGACAGTAAAGAATCCGCCTGCAATACAGGAGACCCGGGTGTGATAACTGGGTTGGGAAGATCCCCTGGAGAAGGGAACAGCACCCCACTCCAGTACTCTTGCCTGGAGAATCCCATGGACAGAGGAGCCTGGTGGGCTACAGTCCATGGGGTCCCAAAGAATCAGACATGACTGAGCAACTAACACTTTCCAAACCTGTTAACAATTTATGGATGGAGGATATATTTTATGGAAATCCTCATGCTGACTATTATGTAAGATACACAGCAGACAAGGGATCTGTATGGCTACCATCTAAGTGGCAAAACATTAAAAAGTTTAAATAACATTACAAAACAACGATATAGGAGCTGCTATGTGATTAAGAAGCAAATAAGTGATGGGAGAAAATGTACACCATGAGATCAAAGGCAGAGCTCTCTAGAGACCGAAAGGCAAGGTTTCATGTGGGATCTGACTGTAACAGGATACGGACAAAGCGGACCAGGCCGGGTATCTGCACAAAGGGAACACTGGGCCCTGAGCCTGGCAGCAGAAAAACATCCTGGTTCAAATCGTGAGAGGTCCACGTGGAGGTAAACCAAGAGCAAACTGTCATTACTAGCTACTAATTATATGTTTAAGATAACAAGTAAAAACATTCCCCAACCACAGTTTGGGATCTATACATATCCATTACCATTTGCCTATTTTTTTAGTTCTTTGAACGAGAAAAACCTAATCACAGCACCATGTCCTGAAGGCATCCCTGGAAAAGTAAATATACTCATACTGAGTGTAACTGACAGCATAAGACAGAGAAGCAATGTCAAATTAACGCACTGAGACCACCATGATATAAGTCATTCTATCAGTTTCTTAAGTGTTTGATGTTACTGTTTTGTAATGTTTCTTGACTTTCATTTTTGCACCTCTTGTGATATAGACTGTAACCTCCTTACAGACATCTCTTATCTGCTATATATCTTACTAGTAGTAATTATTCCCTAATTTTTATTTAGCTGCTCAAAAATCATTCTATTTTGTGAACCCAAATTAGTAAAAGCAGCCAATAGGATGTAATCTGTCTCTGTCATGAAAAAATCCCTAACATACCACAGCCCAAGTGGCTAGTAAAGACTGGTATACCTAGCCATAGATAGAAAAGTCACTATTTAACCTTTTTAGGGTCACAGATCTTTGACAATCTGATAAAATTCAGAGACCCTTCTCACCCAAAAATGCAAACACAGTATTTTGCTTGTAATTTCAGGAGGCTTCCAGAGCACTCCACTCAAACTCATTATGGCTAAGACCCCCTAACACAGTGATAACAACAAGGGCAATCACTGGTTATCACAGTTATCAATTCCTTTAAGCAATCCATCAAACTATTTTAAGGGTTACAGTTTTCCTCCGGCTCTGCCAAGCATATTTTCAGCTTGTGCATCAGGAAATAATAGATGCCAGAAACAAAAATAAGTCATTTCATAAGTTTAGGGCTGAGCTATTTGACTTTGAATACTGAAAAAAATCTCAGGACAATGATGCTTTTAAGTCATTAATACTACCATATAAAGCTTTAGTATTCTTAATACTTCTCATTAAAAATATCATACACACACACATATGCATGGCCATAAAAGTATATGCCATTTTTGATGGAAATACTGATAGCAGAGAATGAATCAGTTTCTAACTTTCTGATAACCAGAGTGTAGCAACATTTCTCAATTCTTTAATAACGTTCCACTAGTTAATGCACACTTTATAAACATTTCAGCGTTTAACGGATATGAATGGACTATTTGCTGGACTCATTGTAGAAGCATGCAATGGCCTTCCAGGGTGAGTGGAAGAAAGACCTATGGGTCATAGGGTGCTTACCATTCCCTTGCCTACAATCTACAGTAGTAATGATCACTGCATTCTCTCCAGCTGAGCCCGGAGAGGCTGGCTCGGAATCATTCTCCCTAGCATGCTGCCGAGCTCATCAGGATTAGCAAGTGAACTTCTTATTCTCACTTCTGTAAGTGAAGAAATCGGTGTGAAGTCCTCTCTCATTCCTCTTCTCTAACAACGTCGTGAGGAAGCCATAATGCTATTAACTTTTTATACGGAAGGAAAATGAGGCTGAAAGGCTAAGGAGCCTGCTTGATCCACAGCAAGAAAATGATGGAACTTGGAATCTGAATATTATGGTTTCCAGTTCAGTACCTGGGTTTGATCATCTGCAGATGACAAAATAAAATAGTGGCTCACACAGAAGTTTATCCCTGTCTCGCATAAAAGCAGTTCAAAGGCAAGCATTATGGGGCTGTTGCGGCAACTCCACAGTCTTTTTAAGGACCCAGGCTCTTCCCGACTTATTCTTCATTTATCCTTACAATGCACTCTAGTCTTCATGATCCAAGATGGCAGCTTGTCCACCATCAAACCATCATATCCATGCTCCAGCATGAGAAAAGTTAGGGGCAGGGGAGAGGTGGAAGGTACACACCAGCTGTGCGTTTAAAAGGTTCCATAAAACCTGCAGTACGACGTTCCTCCTTAAATCACGTGGGCCAGAAATTTCATCAAAATTCCACACCCAACCACAAAATGGCCACGTGGCTGGATAAAATACCTCTAGCAAAGAAGTAGAGAGAAGCAGATATAGAAGGAAAACTAGTAGCTTCTATTCCTATCTACTCCTACACTATGTCAAAACTAACAGATGTGGAGAAGGTGGAACTGGAAGTGTCTGAGAGAGTGACTTGCAGCCTGGCGGCCCCAAGCAGTTCCCTGGCTGATTGTCTCCTTGTCACATTCCGTCCACCTGGCATGAGTGTGTGTGCACCGTCTCAGCAATGCATTCAAGAGGTGATCATGCTTTCCATTAAAAAACAATTCTCAATTGGATGAAATTATTAAATTAGCTCCACTTTTTAAATTAACAAATTTCCAATAAAATAAAAACCCAAACAATACTTCACTGTTTTAAAATGGTCAGATATCTGATAGTTCATTACTGACAACAGGAGAGAATTCTAATGTCCCAGAATGGCACACAGGCCCATTGCAAATTTCAGTTCTAGACTCGTTCCTCACCAGTGGCCCTGACATACCCTCTCTCCTGAAGAACTGCTTACTGGCCCTGAATATGTTTCAGATTCTTCTGAATGCACATACTTTACAGCCTTTCCCACCACCTGAAAATGTTTTGCTCTCCTACCACACGTTATAAAAGAATTATTCCAGTGATTCTCAATATTTGCCTGCATAAAAATCACCTGCAATGCTTTTTTTAAAAATGCTGATTCTTAGGCTATATTTACAAAGATTCTGTTTTACTGGCTATGGGTCAAGCCCATAAATCTGCATTCTTTTTTAAACAAGGAGCAGAGTGTCCAGGACAGAAAAGTGCTCAAGAATGTTCACCTGATGACTACCACAACAAGAAAAGACCATCTTACACTAATTTAAGATGTTTTTCTTGTAGTATGAGTTTTAGTAACTTTATCAGATCTCCCAGGCTCCTGGGAGAATCAAAGTGAAGTATGTTCTTGAAAGAACTCAATTCAGTGACTGAATAACAATATATAATGTAATATAGTGTTATTAACCAATGGCTAAGCTCTAAATTTATGTACTAAATATGAAAAACAAAAACAACAGCTTAAAAAAGCTTTTCTTCTGGCTTAGTTTACTAGAGAATGCTATTTTGAGGTACCACCATAATTCTATCATGATATAATGAAAGAAGACACATTCTCAGAAATTCACATTTGGAAAGATTAATGTGTGACCTCAATAAGAACTCTTCCTTTCATAATATGCTTTGGCTGCATACAATGGGAAAAACCAGATACTGAATAAGACAACCACTTAAATATAAAACAATATCGCAGCATTATTAAAATTACTAGCAAGACAATATTGTCTTCCAACCCTATCTAAATTACTACTACAAACTGCAATGCTCCTAAGTGTACATTCTACTTAGATTCTCATCCCTATTATTTCCTTAACAGAATGAAATAAGAATAAACTTTAAGTGAAACTATCAAAGCTATTCATCATAATTTTTCAGTTAAAGTGGTCTCAGATGTGGAAGATATAACATTATGAAAGCCTCTGAGTAAATGCTAGAGGAAACCCATTTATGGTCTATGGTGAGCACACATAAAATTTTTTGCCTACTGAAGTTGTGCTGAAAAAGTGTCCTCCAGGAAACAGTACCATAGTAAACTGGTCAACTACACCAAAGAGTAGACTAAAAATCTGACTGTCTGATGGCTTCAGTTCAAAGAAAAAATACATCAGAGTGGCTCTGAAGAGTTCACAGATGTTAATTTGTCAAATAAATTTACCTAAAGTTACTCTAGATTAGATAACCTATGGTCAAAGACAGAAAGAGTTACAAGCCAGTTGGAATTCGTATTTGTATGATTAAGTTGACAAAATGCTTCTCAACTGCTTTACTGATTAAAAAAAAATGTTTTAAGTTTCCAAATATATTTAAGAAACCAATTTCATTCCTTAGAAATCTGAATCTTTCTGCTATTTATTAATGTTTGAAAAGATGTTCTACCTAGAAATTTTGTCATTTTATTTTTTTTGTTTATGGCTCAACTGCAGTGAAAGAGAAACTGTAACTTTTGTATTTTTATGAGGTCTTTGTCAAAGTGTTTTAACACATGATTTGATGGTGTCCATAACTAAATTATAAAGAGTGAACTGCAGCAGTTCTCAGCCTTGTATGCTCACAAGAACTATCTGGGGAAACTCTGGAAAAAAAGTCAGTGTCTGGGCCAAACCCCACGTGTGTCTAATCAGAATGGAGGGATGAAGCCCCAGCACCAGCACTTTTGCAAACTGCCCCCTAATTCAAAAGAAGGTTAGACTCACTGAGTCAGGGAGACAGATCCCTAACTCGCGTTTGAGTCGGCTGAGTCTTCTGAGCCCGTTTCTCACAACTCACAATTGACTGTGTGCCATGGAGGGGCCTGTGCTGCCTCTCAGCTCGTGGACATCTCTGCCCCGCCCCGTGAAGCCCCCTCTCATCCTGCACCCTTCAGGAGACAAGGCAGGGTGGTACATCCCACAGGGCTCAGCCTGGCCTCAACAGTTTCACCTCTGAACGCCATGAGATGAACCAGAATTAGGAAGCAACGTATGTGCAAATTCTGTTCATTTTTATCCATTATACACACAACTCACCATTTCTCAATGGGAAAATAAACAACTGTGCTATGAGTTCAGTTGAAAATCCTGGCATACTTCCTTTAGAATTGAAAGGTCAAGAGAAAAAAACAGAAAGACTGCCAAGTAAATTCACTGCAATTTGACTTTTTCTGAATAGCACAATACATGGGTAAGATATTAATAGGGATATTAATAGGGTCGGCTGCTTTTTTAACCCATAAACACTTTCTTTTGAAGATGTTATGCTTCTCTTGTAAGGATGGGGAAACACATGGTGAAAATCTGTTTAGTTTCTATCACTGCTGTTTTCATTACAGCCTTCAGTCCTACACAGAATCAGAGTGACTTACTGTCCCTTATTCTCTGGAATGTAAATTTTTATTATACACCACTAGATTTTCACTTTTAAATAAAGGCCACAGTACAGAGACGAAGACACTACCTAAAAAATTCCACATAAAAATGTGACAGTTCAACTTTAGTGTGTATACATGATTTCAATGATTCCCACCATGGGGAATTCAGTAGGAGACAGTCTTAAAACTTTAAACGCACTATTTCCCAAAACCTGACTTACCATTTAAACTGGCAAACAGAGGTGAGACTCAAGTACATACTTCAGTGTCAGTATTTAAAAGATGAAATTCAAGCTGTGGTGAATTACTAAACTGATTCTAAATTCAGTCAGTTTTACAAAATAATTAGCTTAATGGGAGCTAGAAGTTCTTAGGCTATAGTTTTAAGAAGCACCTGCATATTCTGAAAAACACGATGAACTTTAGTTTTACTGTAACCCAATTCCTTTAATCTCTTTAATGGTGTTTGCCCAATTTCATTTGCCTGCTCCAAAGTTACACTCACTATTTGGTCACCAATGTTGGTGAATATACAATAATCCTTTCCACTTTATTTTCTGTGACTTTTCTTGGTTGCTATTATTTTTCTTTTTTTCTATAATATAATAAGCTAATTGATGCCTTTGTCCTAGTTTTGGAAGGATTTTATGCCAACATCTAGGCAACAGATACTCTTTTCCTTAATTTAAAATAAGAGGTTGCATACTACAGTAGTAAATTTGTAATCAACCTAAAGATAAAGTCTTGAAAGCACAATTAAACATGTCATAACAGAAGAAAACCCTGGTAATTACAAATAGTACCAGGCTTGCTGGGGTTTTAAACAGTAGTGTAAGACTAAGAAAAACCGCCACCCAGTGATACAAAAGAAAACTGCAATTTGTTTTTGTGTAAAATGAGTACCCTAGAGGATTACTTCGATTTCATTACTGAATGAACGAATAGTTATTACCTCCTTATGAGAATAGGAACTAGTTAAAGCGAAAGGATGTTTTCCCACCAGGCCTTTTTGTTTTTAATTTCCTTACTATTATTTAGCACACTCGACATTTTACAAAGGCTAAATGCTTTGGAAACCCTAATGGAAAAAGCTTTCTGTCCAAAAGTGAGCTAATTCTGTACAAGCAGCCCATATATCCCTATTATCAATAAAGAGCCTAGGGTCTGCTTAGACCCTGAGTTTCAAGTCATGGGTGTCGACTTCAGCAACATCATCTAATAATCGTGACCTCAAACCTATTTGTGTTAAGTTGGAAGGCATGTCTAGGGGAAAAGGTATTGTCAAGGAGGGAAATACAGGTAACTTATACCCTTAACAACATAATTTACTCTAACCTCTAACCTTTTTAGAAATACGTTATAAAGGCCAAGTAAGATAACAGTCTTAACAAATTCTACAGAATCCATACTGATAAGAAGTTGTTGAGAAATCTGTATTCAGATCAAGAGGCAAGAGTTAGAGACATGGAACAACAGACTGATTCCAAACTGGGAAAGGAGCATGTCAAGGTTGTATATTGTCACCCTGTTTATTTAACATATATGCAGAGTACATCATGTGAAATGCTGGACTGGATGAAGCACAAGCTGGGATCAAGATTGCCGAGAGAAATATCAATAACCTCAGATACTCAGATGATACCACCTTGAAAGCGAAGAAAAACAAAGAGCCGCTTGATGAAAGTGAAAGCGGAGAATGAAAAGGTGGCTTAAAGCTCAACATTCAGAAAACTAAGATCATGGCATCTGGTCCCATCACTTCATGGCAAATACATGGGGAAACAATGGAAGCAGTGACAGACTTTATTTTCTTGGGTTCCAAAATCACTGCAGATGGTTACTGCAGCCATGAAATTAAAAGATGCTTGCTCCTTCAAAGAAAAACTGTGACCAACCTAGACAGCATATTAAAAAGCAGAGATATCAGTTTGCCGAGAAAGGTCTGTCTAGTCAAAGCCATGGTTTTTCCAGTGGTCATGTGTGGATATGACAGTTGCACTATAAAGAAAGCTGAGCACTGAAGAATCGATGCTTTTGAACTGGTGGTGGTGGAGAAGACTCTTGAGAGTCCTTCTGACTGCAAGGAGATCCAACCAGTCCATCCTAAAGGAGATCAGTCTTGGGTGTTCATTGGAAGGACTGATGTTAAAGCTGAAACTCCAATACTCTGGCCACTTGATGCGAAGAACTGACTCATTTGAAAAGACCCTAATGCTGAGAAAGATTGAAGGCAGGAGGAGAGGGGATGGCAGAGGACGAGACTGTTGGATGGCATCACTGACTCAATGGACATGGGTTTGGGTGAACTCTGGGAGTTGGTGATGGACAGGGAGGCCTGGCGTGCTGCGGTACACGGGGTCGCAAAGAGTCGGACACAACTGAGCGACTGAAATGAACTGAAGAAGTTGTTGGTACAGATATAATCTAAGCCTTCACTTAGGTGTATCATTTATAAGTTAACAAACACACAGAAACACGTACAGACAATTATTTTCCTGCAATCTATCTACTGCACAAAAGGACCAAGCAAGATGAGTGGACACATGATAACCAAAGCACATATGCCAAAGGACGGAGTCATGTTGATAAAAGTCGTTGATAGCTATCATCTGACCTATGTGATATCTTTTCAAATTTTTTTACACATACACAGAGCATGCTCTGAGAGTAAAAGTAGATATTAAAGTTAATGTAGAACCATATGATAAAAAGAACTTAGACCAGTTTCTAAAAACAGATTACCATCCTATTTTTTAAGGTAATTTACTATATTCCCAAATAACCTATCCTGAGTTTTATTGGTCAATTCTCAGTTAAGGCTTTAACTGCAGAAGGATATTTCACTAACTCAACAGTGTATAGCTGTCCCTAGGTTTCTGCAGTACCCTTATTAAAATCTGCAGTGGCTCACCAAGTTCCTTAAATAAACAGTGCAGTATTCGCATATAACCTATGCGTACCCTCCTGTATACTTTAAATTACTCATCACACCTGATACAATATAAACGGCATGGGAAGCGTTGCTAGACACACGGCAAATTTAAGTTTTACTTTGCTGGGTCACGCTGGATTTTTTTTTTCAATATTTTCAATCTGCAGTTGGTTGAATTCATAGATGTGGAACTTTGTGGAAATAGAGGGCTGACTCTGTCTTCCAATCGCAACTTCATTAAGGAGATTATAGTTTATTGTAATATTTTTAAGTATTTAAAAATATTAAATAGTGGAAAGTCTGAGGCAGCCAAAACTAAAGCCAAATTTATGTATAACACAACCAACCCTCTTTTATTAAAAAAAGAAAACAAGAAAGCATAGCACTTAGTCTTTTAAAAATTAACTGTCTAGGGAACTCAGGGAAAGTTAAACTGACAGACATGATATATTTATACTTCTCTGGCATTTAATCCTGTTCTCCTTTGCACTATATTTTAATCCCATTCAATAATAAAGTTACTTAAGGAATATTTGAAAATTATTGAACACAATTTAAATTTTTAAAAAGAGCTTAAAGTGTCACTACTGTCTCAAAATTTAAAATGATAATGTGACTTAAAAAAAAAAAAAAAGATGGATAGCTTAGTGGTTAAGAGGACAGGCTCTGAAGTTAGAAGGCCTGGGCTAATTCCAGATCTGGCCCATGTAAGCTGGCGAACTTTTTCAAGTCCTCTTTTGTATATGGGGGCTTCCCAGGGAGCTAGTGGTAAAGAACCACCCTGCGAATGCAGGAGACATAAAAGATATGGGTTTCATCCCTGGGTTTGAGCCACCAGAGAAGGTATAGCAACCCACTCCAATATTCTCACCTGGGAAATCTCATGGACAGAGAGCCCGGCAGGCCAGTCCATGGGGTCACAAAGAGCTGGACATGACTGAAGCAATTCAGCACACACCGTATATGGAGATAACATGACCACCTCACTCAAAGTGTTCTCCTAAGCATATTACACACATTAACTCATTTAATCTCCTGAATAACCCTATTGTTACCATGCTCATTTTCTAAATAAGCTAAATGATACCTGGGAGGTTTTGTAACTTCCCCAAATGGTGAAGGGTGGCAGATATACCAACCCAAAATATGCCACTTTGGCATAAAGATTATTCTGAGCTAAACTTGAAAAAACACCAGGTGCGAGAAGGGCACTCTGTTCTCTCCTTTTCTTCCTGAAAGCAGGAGATAAAAACAAAACAAACAAAAAAAAACTTTCTGGAAGATTCTAGGAGGAAAAAAAATCACATAACCGTAGTAACCCAAGGATTTTTCATGGAAAATGGTGGAGGGGTTGGAGCTTTACACCTGGGGGAAAAAATGGCACTAAACCGAGATAAGCATCAGTAGACACGGCAACTGAAGGACCAGGAGGCCTCAGTCAACATGTGGGGGTCTGCTCTTGCTTGGATCATTTGAACAAGGGTGTGGGACCAGCCGCACCTGAAATTAAATTACAGTCCTGAGCCTGGGGCAGGATGATGCCTCACTGTGACTGCTCAACCACAGCACACGTGGTGCAGGAGCTAAATCCCACTCAGGCCAAGATGGCCCTGCAAAAACGCTCTCAACACACAGCGTGTCAGCTTACGGGAAACGGCACCGTTAGAGCTGAGAGGTATCAGACGGAGCAGCTGGTCTGTGAAACCATACTAGAGGAAGTAACAGCTGGAGATTCCCTCAAGAAGTAGCAACTCTTGGCATTTCTGTCTTCTGAGCCTCAGGTAAGGACCACTACTTAAACTACTCTTTCTTAGAAAGGTAGAGTCCACAACAGAAGCTTCACCAGTTGGGGGCAGAAACCCCTGCTGGGCTAAGACAGGCAGTGAAATATCTTCAAGCTACAAGCTTGAAGTGTATCTCCAGACACCGGAGGAGATTTTAGAAACAGCAGCCGCAGCAGCTTTTTCAGCTGTGGTTAAAACTTGTCTCTGTGATGCTGCAAGTGGCAGGCCACAGAAGAAGGCAAGACGGATCAAGAGTTCTTCAAGTACAGCTACAGAAGCTGTGTGCTGGCAGACACGTCAGTGCACTATTTCTCATCATGAGACAACAGGAAAACACAGCTCTCTGCATGTGCATTAAAGCTGTGTGCTAAGTCACTTCAGTTGTGTCACTCCATGGGACCCCACGGACTGTAGCCCACCCGGCTCCTCTGTCCATGGGGCTTCTCCAGGCAAGAATACTGGAGTGGGTTGCATGCCTTTCTCCAGGCTACAGAGGTATTCTAAAACAAGAAATACAGAGCAGAGTTTGGAGAACCAGGCATTGCTAGAGCAAATTTCTGAAAGAACTTATTGTGAAACTCCAGAAGAGGCAGAAACATCACAGGAGACTAGAGGCACCCCTGAAGTTTTTTCCGTTAGTTGGGCTAATTCGGCAGGTCAGAGGGAAGCAACACTGGCAGCATTGGAAACAGAAGTGGGGGATGATCTGTTTTGGAAGCCAAAGCACAATTTCCTGACACTGTAAGAAGGGCCAGGGAAGCAGCCAGGTTGGTGGCACCCCACTTCATCCCTGTCAGGAGGCTCCCCAGAAAAACCAGCAACCCTGGTCAGACTATGCCCCACTACTTTGCCTCAGACGCAGCGGATCTGGTCAGAGAGAAAACAGCTCTCACCACTCTCACCTACGGCCCCTGTTCCAGGTCCCAGGAAGCAGATCCAGGAAACCCACAGGCCTACCAGAACATGACTGTGGAAAAGACAGCATATTTTATGGTAGCATTTAACTATAAGGAAAACTCTCCTCTGGTCTCCCAGAGATTAAGGCCAAGAAATGGAAGAGGGCCAGAGGGGTAAAACCCCCGTGTCCTTACTGCAAGAGACCAGGTTCTGAAGAGAAGTGCTGAAAAGGCAGAGATCCAGCCACCCATTCTGAATGTGTGGGGTCAGAGGTATGGTGTGAGCCTGGCTCTTAGAAGGCCTAACCTAAAAGTTCAACATAACCTGCAAACCCAAAAAGCCGTCTTCCACTTGTCAAGACACACAGAGCCTCTGCCAATGCCAAGGGACCTCGGACTGACTAGGCCAAGATATAGAGAGAAGAGGTAGGGAACCAGAATCTACAAATGGAGACCCTGAGAAATACTGTCCAGAGCAAACACGCTATGAGTTCATGCAAATCCTCAGATAAGGAGCTGACTCTGGCAGAAGGAAATCCAGGTGCAAGAGGACGGGTGTCCCCAGGGGACACTGGGTTTTAGTTGCTCCTCAACGCCCTATGAGAAGACAGCTGCTGGGAAGAACCAGCGAAAGACTGCCAATCCCTTCTTTGGGACTGGAAAATGACACGACGGAAACGTCATGTTTCCGAACTCCCCTTGGGAAGAGCGTAATATCTGGTTGAAAGGAATATTTTTTAAAGCCATTAAAATCTTAACAACTAGCAGGGATTAATTTTATAATAGAAAATAAACTAGTTTAAGATTCAGGAGACACTATTTAACATATTTAGATTTTAAAGTGTACTTCAAAACTCTTGATGGGAATGTAAACTGGTGTAGCCACCATGCAAAACAGAATGGAGGTTCCTTAAAACACTAAAAATGAGCTGCCATATGATCCAACAATCCCACTCCTGGGTGTATAGCTGGAAAAAATGAAAACACTAACTCAAAAAAATACATGTACCCTAAGCTCACAGGAGCACCATCTAAAATAGCCAAGACAAGAGAAAACCCAAGTACTTATCAACACACGACTGGACTAAGAAAATGCAATGCGCACGTGCACACACACACAGAAAAAAAGAATAAAAAGCCATAAAAAAGAATGAAATTCTGCTATTTGCAACAACATGGATGGACCCAGAGAGCATTATGTTTAGTGAAATAAATCACAGAAAGACAAATACTGTACGACATCACTTACATGTGGAATCACAAAAATAATACAAGTGAAGCATATGCAAAATAGAGACAAACTCACAGATACAGAAAACAAACTAGTGGTGACCAAAAGGGAGAGGGAAGGGCAAGTTAGGGGTATAGGATTAAGAGATACAGGCTACTATATATAAAAAAAGATAAGCAACAAGGATGTACTATACAGCACAATTATAGCCATTACGTTATAACAGTTCTTATAATAATTTTTATTGGCACTTAATCTGCAAAAATATTCAATCACTATGTTGTACCCCTGAAAATTAATGTAATATTGTAAATCAACTCTACTTAAATAAAAAAATAAATGTACCTCATTCAGCAACTATGTACTAGATGCCTAATTTAATTTCAGAAGCTGATTTATAAGCAGCACTAAGCCCTGTTTCTTCAAACACAATCTGAATTTATCAAGAATTCTGCAAGACTTCTGGCTTTTCATAATTAAAAAGGTTGACTCACTTACAGGATAGAAAAAATGGGATGATTTTATAAATTGAACCCGAAGGACACATTCAAACTGATATACAAGAAAAGTCAGACTTGACAACAATATTTCAAGTGATTAATGATCCATATTTTTATACATTTCATATACATCAACTAATTCTGGAATTAGTAGAAAAATATTTTTAAATCAATCATATAACTTTTCAAGTAGTCTTTTAAAGCAAAAATCATTCATCTAATAATGTGGCTTCAATCCCTGGATTGGGAAGATCCCCTGGAGAAGGGAATGGGAACCCACTCCAGTGTTCTTGCCTGAAGAATCCCATGGACAGAGGAGCCTGGTGGGCTATGGTCCACAGGGTCGCAAGGAGTCAGACACCACTGAGCCACTAAACAACAACAACTAAGCCCAAAAAACGCTCACCTAAAAGGACAAAGCCATCTGCCTCAGTCTCGGGCACTGACGGCTTCTTAGATTCCAGAGGCTTCCTGAAGAAGTGAAACATTGCTGCTTCTGCTGCTACCTGAAACAGAAGCAAACATGGTATTATGTCAAATTCAGATGAAACTTTCACCCTTCTTACTAAAAAGCCAAATGTAAAGAGATCACAATAAGGACTTTTAGGAATTCTATCCCCAAACTTAAGAACACGAGCCCTCTCTAGGTAACAGAAGTATCAGAAAGCAAAACCAGAATATCAGGAGATGGACTTCCAGTTTGACACCCTGTGTGCCTTGAATCCTGCAACCGCTCTCGACTTCTGAACGTGTAGGAAAATAATCCAAGAAATCACTACAAGCAAAACTAAAATCAACAGATAACACCAAATCTGAAAGGATCCCAGGAACCATTAACTGGACACTGGACTGAGGAAAGGAAAAAAAAAAACCACCTCTCCAGATTTTTTATCATGCCGCATGAAACTGAAGCCACCTGAGAAAAGAAAAGAAGGCACTACACACACCCTCCAGAGCTGGTTATCTGATTCAGACACTCAGGGCTGTATTCATGGTAAAACTGCAGCCAGATTTAAAGCCCTATCAGGCAAATATCTATATTGGTGAGATTACTGTGCACTGCCCCCTCCATACACACACAGCCTCTCGCCTCTTTGTCCTTACATCTTTGTACATTCCAATCCCGAAGAAAGGCAATGCCAAAGAATGCTCAAACTACCGCACAACTGCACTCATCTCACACGCTAGTAAAGTAATGCTCAAAATTCTCCAAGCCAGGCTTCAGCAATACGTGAACCGTGAACTTCCAGATGTTCAAGCTGGTTTTAGAAAAGGCAGAGGAACCAGAGATCAAATTGCCAACATCCACTGGATCATCAAAAAAGCAAGAGAGTTCCAGAAAAACATCAATTTCTCCTTTATAGACTATGCCAAAGCCTTTGACTGTGTGGATCACAATAAACTGTGGAAAATTCTGAAAGAGACGGGCATACCAAACCACCTGACCTGTCTCTTGAGAAACCTGTACGCAGGTCAGGAAGCAACACTTAGAACTGGACACGGAACAACAGACTGGTTCCAAACAGGAAAAGGAGTACGTCAAGGCTGTATACTGTCACCTTGCTTATTGAACTTATATGCAGAGTACATCATGAGAAATGCTGGGCTGGAAGAAGCACAAGCTGGAATCAAGATTGCCGGGAGAAATGTCAATAACCTCAGATATGCAGATGACACCACCCTTATGGCAGAAAGTGAAGAAATAAGAGCCTCTTGATGAAAGTGAAAGAGGAGAGTGAAAAAGTTGACTTAAAGCTCAGCATTCAGAAAACTAAGATCATGGCATCCAGTCCCATCACTTCATGGCAAATAGATGGCGAAACAGTGGAAACAGTGGTTGACTTTATTTTTCTGGGCTCCAAAATCACTGCAGATGGTGACTGCAGCCATGAAATTAAAAGATGCTTATTACTTGGAAGGAAAGTTATGACCAACCTAGACAGCATATTAAAAAGCAGAGACATTACTTTGCCAACAAAGGTCCATCTAGTCAAGGCTATGGTTTTTCCAGTGGTCATGTATGGATGTGAGAGTTGGACTGTGAAGAAAGCTGAGAGCCGAAGAATTGATGCTTTTGAACTGTGGTGTTGGAGAAGATTCTTGAGGGTCCCTTGGACTGCAAGGAGATCCAACCAGTCCATTCTGAAGGAGATCAGTGCTGGGTGTTCTTTGGAAAGACTGATGTTGAAGCTGAAACTCCAATACTTTGGCCACCTGATGTGAAGACCTAACTCATTTGAAAAGACCCTGATGCTGGGAAAGACTGAAGGTAGAAGGGGACGACAGAGTTTGAGATGGCTGGATGGCATCACCAACTCGATGGACATGGGTTTGGATGGACTCCAGGAGTTGGTGATGGACAGGGAGGCCTGGTGTGCTGCAGTTCATGGGGTCGCAAAGAGTGGGACACGACTGAACAACTGAACTGAACTGAACTTTGTACATTCAGCTTTATATATTTGGGCAGGGCAACAACTCCTAGAAAACAACTGGGAAAGAAGCTAAAGGGAACTGGGGAGAACACGTACCATTCTGAGGACAGTCCCTATTAGCAAAGTGATACAAGAGACAGCAAAGCAGAATTCCTCGTGGCATCAAGTGCCCCACATTTCAGTTTCATATATTCTGCCCATATCAGAATATCCAGGCCAAACTTGCCTGTTGTAACAGCCAAGTGTGGCTTGGAGTACAAAATGAAGCAGGGCAAAGGCTAATAGAGTTTTGCCAAGAGAATGAACTGGTCATAGCAAACACTCTCTTCCAATAACACAAGAGATGACTCTATACATGAACATCACCGATGGTCAATACTGAAATCAGATTGATTATATTCTTTGCAGCCAAAGATGGAGAGGCTCTATACAAACAGCAAAGACAAGACCAGGAGCTGACTACGGCTCAGATCATGAGCTCCTTATTGCCAAATTCAGACCTAAATTAAAAAAAGTAGGGAAAACCACTAGGTCATTTAAGTATGACCTAAATCAAATCTCATGATTATAGAGTGGAAGTGACAAATAGATTGAAGGGATTAGATCTGATAGAGTGCCTGAAGAACTACACGAGGTTCGTAACACTGCAGGAGACAATGAACAAAACCTCGCCCACAAAAGCAATGCAAAAAAGCAAAATGGCTGTCTGAGGAGGCCTTACAAATAGCTGTGAAAAGAAGAGAAGAAAAAAGCAAAGGAGAAAAGGAAAGATACACGCATTGAATGCAGAGTTCCAAAGAATAGCAAGGAGAGATAAGAAAGCCTTCCTCAGTGAACAATGCAAAGAAACAGAGGAAAACTATCTAATGAAAACAATAGAGGAAAACAATGGGAAAGAACTAGAGAGCTCTTCAAGAAAGAGATAACCAGGGAACATTTTATCCAAAGATGGGCACAAAAAAGGACAGAATGCACCTAACAGAAGAAGATATTAAGAAGTGGCAAGAATACACAGATGAACTATACAAAAAAGATCTTAATGACCTGGATAACCACGATGGTGTGCTCACTCACCTAGAGCCAGGCATCCAAGAGTGCAAAGTCTTGTGGGCCTTAGGACGCATCATTGTGAACAAAGCTAGTGGAGGTGATGGAATTCCAGTTGAACTATTTCAAATCCTCAAAGATGATGCTGTGAAAGTACTGCACTCAGTATGCCAGCAAATTTGGAAAACTCGGCCACAGGACTGGAAAAGGTTAGTCTGCATTCCAATCTCAAAGAAGGGCAATGCCAAAGAATGTTCAAACTGCTGCACAAATGTACTCATTTCACATGCTAGCAAGACCATGCTCAAAATACTCCAAGCTAGTCTTCAACAGTACATGAACTGAGAACCTCCAGATGTACAAGCTGGATTTAGAAAAGGCAGAGGAACCAGTGATTAAATTGCCAATATCCTCTGGATTATAGAAAAAGCACGGGAAATCCAGAGAGACATCTACTTCTGCTTCATTGATTACGCTAAAGCCTTTGACTGTGTGGATCACAACAAGCTTTGGAAAATTCTTCAAGAGATGGGAATACCAGAACACCTTATCTGCCTCCTAAGAAACCTGTATGCAGGACAAGAAGCAATGTTAGAAGCCGACATGGAACAATGGACTGGTTCAAAATTGCGAAAAGATTACATCGAGGCTATATACTGTCACTCTGCTTATTAACTTATATGCAGGGTACATCATGAGAAATGCCAGGCTGGATGAAGCACAAGCTAGAATAAAGATTTCTGGGAGAAATATCAATCACTTCACATATACAGATGACATCACCCTTATGGCAGAAAGCAAAGAACTAAAGGGCCTTTCAATGAAGGTGAAAGAGGAAAGTGAAAAAGCTGGCTTAAAATTCAACATTCAAAAAATGAAGATCATGGTATCTGACCCCATCACTTCATCATAAATAGATGGGGAAACAGTGACAGACTTTATTTTCTCGGGCTCCAAAATCACTGCAGATGGTAACTGCAGCCATGAAATTAAAAGACACCTGCTCATTGGAAGAAAAGCTATGACCAACCTGGAAAATATATTAAAAAGCAGAGACATTACTTTGCTGACAAAGGTCTATCTTGTAAAAGCTATGGTTTTTCCAGTAGTCATGTATGGATGTGAGACTTGGACTATAAAGAAGCCTGAGTGCTGAAGAATTGTTACTTTTGAACTATGGTGTTGGAGAAGACTCTTGAGAGCCCCTTGGACTGCAAGGAGATCCAACCAGTCCATCCTAAAGGAAATCAGTCCTGAATATTCATTAGAAGGACTATGCGGAAGCTGAAACTCCAATACTTGGACCACCTGATTCAAAGAACTGACTCACTGGAAAAGACCCCGATGCTGGGAAAGATTGAAGGCAGGAGGAGAAGGGGATGACAGAGGATGAGATGGTTGATTGATATCATAGACTCAAAGGACATGAGTTTGAGCAAACTCAGGGAGACAGTGAAGAACAGGGAAGCCTGGCATGCTGCAGTCCATGCGGTCACAAAGACTGACTGAACAACAAAACCAGAACATCAAGCAGGGAGGGTAAGTCAAGATTTTATCTGATCAAAAGCCTTCTAGAAACTGTGATTTGTTCAGGTACTTGTGTAGGTCAACCTGCCCTGAGTTGTAGATCAGAGTAGATGGTAAATGAGTCAGTTTGTTGGAAACATATCTGGCAGGTTTCACTTTCTAAAATTTAAAAAAAAAAAAAAAGGAGAAGAAAAACACAAGCTGTGTGAAAAAGAAAATATTTCAGTTAAGAAAAAGGAAGAGCCTATGAAATCTGCAAAGACAGAGCTTACTGGATATAATGATGGAGCGATAAGAGAAGTCTGGAAAAAGTTTGGCATCCTCAAGACAAGGCCTTTAAATCTGGCAAAAAGAAAAAACAAGATTAAATGGAAAAAAAAAGATTAAATGGAAAAGCAACAGGAAAAGATGAAAAGACAAGGAATGAGATTAAAAAAAAAAAAAACTGAATAAGAAAAAAAAGAAACTGATCCAAGAAAGAAATGATATCAGAAAAGAACTGGTTGGCTTACAGGCAGGAATGTAAGAAAATAAAGTTCATTCAAAGACTTAAAAGGTTGGAAGAAGCAACTAAGTTCTCAACGCGAACAGCTAAAACTAAAACTGAGAACGCCTCTGAAGGAAGAGCAGATAACTAAATCTCAGTCTTTTTTTTTTTTAATTTTATTTTATTTTTAAACTTTACATAGTTGTATTAGTTTTGCCAAATATCAAAATGAATCCATCACAGGTATACATGTGCTCCCCATCCTGAACCCTCCTCACTCCTCCCTCCCCATACCATCCCTCTGGGTCATCCCAGTGCACTAGCCCCAAGCATCCAGTATCGTGCATTGAACCTGGACTGGCATCTCGTTTCATACATGATATTTTACATGTTTCAATGCCATTCTCCCAAATCTTCCCACCCTCTCCCTCTCCCACAGAGTCCATAAGACTGTTCCATACATCAGCGTCACTTTTGCTGTCTCGTACACAGGGTTATTGTTATCATCTTTCTAAATTCCATATATATGCATTAGTATACTGTATTGGTGTTTTTCCTTCTGGCTTACTTCACTCTGTATAATAGGCTCCAGTTTCATCCACCTCATTAGAACTGATTCAAATGTATTCTTTTTAATGGCTGAGTAATACTCCATTGTGTATATGTACCACAGCTTTCTTATCCATTCATCTGCTGATGGACATCTAGGTTGTTTCCATGTCCTGGCTATTATAAACAGTGCTGCGATGAACATTGGGGTACACATGTCTCTTTCCCTTCTGGTTTCCTCAGTGTGTATGCCCAGCAGTGGGATTGCTAGATCGTAAGGCAGTTCTATTTCCAGTTTTTTAAGGAATCTCCACACTGTTCTCCATAGTGGCTGTACTAGTTTGCATTCCCACCAACAGTGTAAGAGGGTTCCCTTTCCTCCACACCCTCTCCAACATTTATTATTGTAGACTTTTGGATCGCAGCCATTCTGACTGGTGTGAAATGGTACCTCATAGTGGTCTTGATTTGCATTTCTCTGATAATGAGTGATGTTGAGCATCTTTTCATGTGTTTGTTAGCCATCTGTATGTCTTCTCAGTCTTGGTAAGGAACAAGTCAAGGATATAATCATCAACCTGATACTAAAGCCTCAGCTGGCATGAAAATGTGTGCGTGTGTGTTAGTTGCTTGGTTGTGTCTGACTCTAAGACCCCATGGACTGTAGCCCACCAGGCTCCTCTGTCCATGGGCTTCTCCAGGCAGGAATACTGGAGTGGGTTACCATGCCCTTCTCCAAGAGATCTTCCCAATGCATGGGTCGAACCCAAGTCTCCTGAATTGGCGGGCTGATTCTTTACCACTGAGCCACCAGGGAAGCCCTTCACTTAGGACACGAAGGGTGAAGGCATAGAGACGAAGCAGGATAGTGTCCAACTGGAGCCTTACAGAGAAAAGATACCATTGGATAAATAAAGGGGGACACATTTAAGGGTGAAAGATGAGAAATGCAGCGGATCTAAGAGTTACAGTTACAGTTATATAACTATAGTTATAAGTGAAGTCGCTCAGTCATGTCTGACTCTTTGTGACTCCACAGACTGTAGTCTACCAGGCTCCTCTGTCCATGGGATGTTCCAGGCAATAGTACTGGAGTGGATTGCCATTTCCTTCTTCAGGGAATCTTCCCAACCCAGGGCTCGAACCCTGGTCTCCCGCATTGTAGACAGTTAAAAAATTGTAGATCTAGCTACAGATACTTGAAGCTCACTACAATCAAATAGATAAGTAACCAATAAAATTTTGGACAGCTGTGCTGCCATAGTGACTACCAGTCTGGATTAAAGGACTATGACTACTGGATATTTACAACAACACTGCAGACAGAAAGCTACCAGAGCAAAGTGCTAATCCGCCAAGGAGGGTCTACTCTCCAGTGCTTACTTCACTGGTAGCCAAGGAAGTTACTGGAAAAGGAAGGAACTCCAAGAGGGTAGAGCCAATGGGGCTGGAGACTGCTGGGGAGGTAGGGTGGCCTCCCGGGAAGCCAAATCTAGGCATAATTAGTTAACATTCTCCAACCCAAGGCGGGGGCTCCCCCAAGATGCCTGCTCAGTGGGATGCCAGAACTGCCCTCATCTGCGCCTGCCGTCAATCCCCCACCCCCACCTTTCTGGGTGAGAGCAGTTTGGGCATTACCTCTCCCAGTTACAGGACGGGGCAGAAGGACAGACCGCGGGTCTCTTTAGTTCACGAAGTTGCCACACCAAGAGCGCCACATCTGAACCTGATGAAGACATACTGACCTTAGAGCATGTTGCCATGAATGACTGGGACAAAAGGTTAAAGCACCTCCTCGGGAAGGGGTGAGTTGTTTTGCCTACAGTAGGGAGAGAGACCTGAGTACACAGTGACCACAGATGAGAACCGTGGAACCATCAGGCTCTCGACCTTCTATCAGGAGACATATCAGGACTGCAGTTTTCTACCCCTTTGGAGGTCAATGTGGCAATGTCCCTTGTTCAGTTCACTGCCACATGCTGTTAGAGTTCTAGAACAAGGAGCTTTGTGGACACAGAGAGAGGTGCTTCAAAAAGTGTTTCCTGATTTTAGCAAACAGAATTCAGCAACACATCAAAAAGCACATACACCATGATCAAATTGGGTTTATTCCAGGGGTGCAAGGATTCTTCAAAATATGCAAATCAATCACTGTGACACACCATATTAACAAATCGAAAGATAAAAACCATATGATCATCTCAAGAGATGCAGAAAAAGCCTTTGACAAAATTCAGCCCCCATTAATGATTAAAACTCTTCCAAAAATGGGCATAGAAGGAACCTACCTCAACATAGCAAAGGCCATATATGATAAGCCTACAGCAAACATTTTTCTTGATGGTGAAAAACTGAAAGCATTCCCTCTAAGATCAGGAACAAGACAAGGGTGTCCACTTTCACCACTATTATTCAACATAGTTCTGGAAATCCAAGCTATAACAATCAGAAAAGAAAAAGAAAGAAAAGTAACCCAGATCAAAAAAGAAGTAAATAAAGCTCTCACTGTTTGCAGATGACATGATACTGTACGTAGAAAACCCTAAAGATAGTATCAGAAAATCACTAGAGCTAATCACTGAATTTAGCAAAGTTTCAGGATACATATCAATACACAGAAATCAGTTGCATTTCTATATACTAACAATGAAAAACCAGAAAGACAAATTAAGGAATCAATCCCATTCACCATTCGAACAAAAATGAATTAAATATCTAGGAATAAACTTACCTAAAGAGACAAAATAACTGTACACAGAAAAATGTAAGACACTAATGAAAGAAATCAAAGATGATATAAGTAGATGGAGAGATAGTCCATGTTCCTGGCTAGGAAGAATCAATATCATGAAAATGACTATACTACCAAATGCCATCCACAGATTCAATGTAATCCCTATCAAATTACCAATGGCATTTTTCACAGAACTAGAACAAAAAGTTTCACAATTCATATAGAAACACAAAAGATCCCCAACAGCCAAAGCAGTCTTGAGAAAGAAGAATGGAACTGAAGGAATCAACCTTCCTGACTTCAGATTATACTACAAAACTACAGTCATCAAGACAGTATGGTACTGGCACAAAAACTGAAATATAGACCAATGGAATGAGATAGAAAGCCCAGAAATAAAGCCATGTACCTATGGGCACCTTATTTTTGACAAAGGAGGCAAGAATATACAATGGGGCAAAGATAGCCTCTTCAATAAATGGTGCTGGGAAAACTGGACAGCTACATGTAAAAGAAGGAAAGTAGAACACTTCCTAACACCATACACAAAGATAAACTCAACATGGATTAAAGACCTAAATGTAAGACCAGAAACTATACAATTTTTAGAGGAACAGAACACTTGAGACAGAACATTCGAAGACATAAATCAAAGCAAGATCCTCTATGACCCACCTCCTAGAGTAATGGAAATAAGAACAAAAGTAAACAAGTAGGACCTGATTAAACTTAAAAGCTTTTGCACAGCAAAGGAAACTATAAGCAAGGTGAAAAGACAACCCTCAGAATGGGAGAAAATAATAGCAAATGGAACAACTGACAAAGGATTAATTTCCAAAATATACAAGCAACTCATACAACTCAATGCCAAAAAAACAAACACCCCAATCAAATAGTGGGGAAAAGATCTAAATAGACATTTATCCAAAGAAGACATACAGATGGCTAACAAACACATGAAAAGATGTTCAACATTGCTCATTATTAGAGAAATGCGAATCAAAACCACAATGGGATATCACCTCACACCAGTCAAGATGGCCGTCATCAAAAAGTCTACAAACAATAAATGCTGGAGAGGATGTGGAGAAAAGGGAACCCTCTTGCACTGTTGGTGGGAGTGTAAATTGATACAGCCACTATGGAAGATGGTATGAAGACTCCTTCAAAAACTGAAAATAAAACCACCATCAGTTCAGTTCAGTTCAGTCGCTCAGTCGTGTTCGACTCTTTGAGACCCCATGAATTGCAGCACGCCAGGCCTCCCTGTCCATCACCAACTCCCAGAGTTCACTCAAACTCACATCCATCGAGTCAGTGATGCTATCCAGCCATCTCATCCTCTGTCCTCCCATTCTCCTCCTCCCCACAATCCCTCCCAGCATCAGAGTCTTTTGCAATGAGTCAACTCTTCACATGAAATATGACCCAGCAATCCCACTCCTAGGCATATACCCTGAGGAAATCAAAATTGAAAAAGATACATGTATCCATTGTTCTTTGCAACATTGTTTACAATAGCTAGAACAAGGAAGCAACATAGATGTCCATCAATAGATGAGTGGATAAAGAAGTTGTGGTACACAGTGGAATATTACTCAGCCATAAAAGGGATGCATTTGAGTCAGTTCTAATGAGGTGGATAAACCTAGAGCCTATTACACAGAGTGACGTAAGTCAGAAAGAGAAAGATAAATATTATATTCTAATGCATATATACAGAATCTAGAAAAATGGTACTAAAAAATATACTTACAGGGCAGCAATGAAGTCCGAAATGCAATACTTGGATGCAATCTCAAAAACGACAGAATGATCTCTGTTTGTTTCCAAGGCAAACCATTCAATATCATGGTAATCCAAGTCTATGCCCCGACCAATAATGCTGAAGAAGGTGAAGTTGAACAGTTCTATGAAGACCTACAAGACCTCTTAGAACTAACATGCAAAAATGATGTGCTTTTCATTATAGGGGACTGGAATACAAAAGTAGGAAGTCAAGAAACACCTGGAATAACAGGCAAATTTGGCCTTGGAGTACAGAATGAAGCAGGGCAAAGGCTAATAGAGTTTTGCCAAGAGAACACACTGGTCATAGCAAACACCCTCTTCCAACAACGCAAGAGAAGACTCTACACATGGACATCACTAGATGGTCAATACTGAAATCAGATTGATTATATTCTTTGCAGCCAAAGATGGAGAAACTCTATACAGACAGCAAAAATAAGACCAGGAGCTGACTGTGGCTCAGATCATGAACTCCTTATTGCCAAATTCAGACTGAAATTGAAGAAAGTCTAGACCATTCAGGTATGACCTAAATCAAATCCCTTATAATTATACAGTTGAAGTGAGAAATAGATTTAAGGGACTAGATCTGATAGAGTGCCTGATGAACTATGGACAGAGGTTGTGATATCGTATAGGAGATAGGAATCAAGACCATTTCCAAGAAAAAGAAATGCAAAAAAGCAAAATGGCTGTCTGAGGAGGCCTGACAAATAGCTGTGAAAAGAAGAGAAGAAAAAAGCAAAGGAGAAAAGGAAAGATATACCCATTGAATGCAGAGTTCCAAAGAATAGCAAGGAGAGATAAGAAAGCCTTCCTCAGCGATCAATGCAAATAGAAGAAAACAATAGAACAAGAAAGACTAGAGATCTCTTAAAAGAAAATTAGAGACACCAAGGGAACATTTCATGCAAAGACCAGCTCAATAAAGGACAGAAATGGTATGCACCTAACAGAAGCAGAAGATATTAAGAAGAGGTGGAAGGAATACACAGAAGAACTATACAAAAAAGATCTTCATGACCCAGATAATCACGATGGTATGATCACTCACCTAGAGCCAGACATCCTGGAATATGAAGTCAAGTGGGCCTTAGGAAGTATCACTACGAACAAAGCTAGTAGAGGTGATGGAATTCCAGTTGAGCTATTTCAAATCCTCAAAGATGATGCTGTGAAAGTGCTGCACTCAATATGCCAGCAAATATGGAAAACTCAGCAGTGGCCACAGGACTGGAAAAGGTGAGTTTTCATTCCAATCCCAAAGAAAGGCAACGCCAAAGAATGCTCAAACTACCACACAATTGCACTCATCTCACACGCTAGTAAAGTCATGCTCAAAATTCTCCAAGCCAGGCTTCAGCAATATGTGAACCGTGAACTTCCTGATGGTCAAGCTGGTTTTAGAAAAGGCAGAGGAACCAGAGATCAAATTGCCAACATCTGCTGGATCATGGAAAAAGCAAGAGAGTTCCAGAAAATCATCTATTTCTGCTTTATAGACTACACCAAAGTCTTTGACGGTGTAGATCACAATAAATTGTAGAAAATTCTGAAAGAGATGGGCATACCAGGCCACCTGACCTGCCTCTTCAGAAACCTATATGCAGGTCAGGAAGTAACAGTTAGAACTGGACATGGAACAACAGACTGGTTCCAAATAGGAAAAGGAGTACATCAAGGCTGTATACTGTCACCCTGCTTATTTAACTTATATGCAGAGTACATCATGAGAAACGCTGGGCTGGAGGAAGCACAAGCTGGAATCAAGATTGTCAGGAGAAATATCAATAACCTCAGATATACAGATGACACCACCCTTATGGCAGAAAGTGAAGAACTAAGAGCCTTTTGATGAAAGTGAAAGAGGAGAGTGAAAAAGTTGGCTTAAAGCTCAACATTCAGAAAACGAAGATCATGGCATCTGGTCCCATCACTTCATGGCAAACAGATGGGGAAACGGTGGAAACAGTGGCTGACTTTATTTTGGGGGGTTCCAAAATCACTGTAGATGGTGATTGCAGCCATGAAATTAAAAGACACTTACTCCTTGGAAGGAAAGTTATGACCAACCTAGACAGCATGTTGAAAAGCAGAGACGTCACTTTGCCAACAAAGGTCTGTCTAGTCAAGGCTATGGTTTTTCCAGTAGTCATGTATGGATGTGAGAGTTGGACTGTGAAGAAAGCTGAGAGCCGAAGAATTGATGCTTTTGAACTGTAGTGTTGGAGAAGACTTCTGAGAGTCCCTTGAACTGCAAGGAGATCCAACGAGTCCATCCTAAAGGAGATCAGTCCTGAGTGTTCACTGGAAGGACGGATGTTGAAGCTGAAACTCCAATACTTTGGCCACCTGATGTGAAGAACTGACTCATTTGAAAAGACCCTGATGCTGGGAAAGATTGAATGCGGGAGGAGAAGGGGACGACAGAGGATGAGATGGTTAGACGGCATCACCAACTTAATGGACATGAGTCTGAGTGAACTCCGGGATTTGGTGATGGACAGGGAGGCCTGGTGTGCTGCAGTTCATGGGGTTGCAAGGAGTCAGACATGACTGAGCAACTGAACTGAACTGAATGAAAAAAAGACATAGATAAAAGACTTATGGACATGGGGAGAGGGGAGGAGAGGGTGAGATGTATGGAAAGAGTAACATGGAAACTTACATTACCATATGTCAAAATAGATAGCCAACCGGAATTTGCTGTATGGCTCAGCAAACTCAAACAGGGGCTCTGTATCAACCTAGCGGGATGAGATGGGGAGGAAGATGCGAGGGAGTTTCAAAAGGGAGGGGTTATATGTATACCTATGGCTGGTTCATGTTGAGGTTTGACAGAAAACAGTAAAATTCTGTAAAGCAATTATCCTTTAATAGAAAAATAAATTAATTTTTTAAAAAAAGAAGGTAGGGAACAAAATAAGTAAACTTTAGAGCTAGACAAAAAAAGGAAAGTGGTTCCTGTTCTAACAAACAAAGGAAAAGCCTTTAAGAGAAGGACTCAAACTTCAATACATTTTCCTGTCTGGCCGTAAGACAGAAATGGGACAAACATAAAAATCAGAAAAGCACTTCTCATGAGTCATACTCAAGCCCCCAAAGTTTAGAAACATTGTTATAAATCTCAGAGCAAACTCAGCAGTAGTGTAAGAATCTTTTTAAATTCAAGTATTTTGTACAGAACTTATAATTCAAATAATTAAGTGAAGCAGTTAAGCTCTCCATAACCTATAAAAAAAGTTAAAACAATACACAGGCTTAAACAGGCTGCCGCAGGTTGTCAACAGTACGACTTCTGTGGCAATGGATACTATTACAGTTTGCTATAATTTATACTTTTAAATTTATAATTTATACTATTTCTAAAACACTAGAAAATCCCAAACATTTCAGAGGAGAGAGAACATAGCTTCCAAGAAGTCAACAACTATCCAAGTATGGAAGAAACAGCTCAGGAATAGGAAAAGGGAAGTAGAGACAGCACAAAAGGGCTCAGCAGGGCAGCAAAGACAGTCTGCTGCCGACAGCCACTGGAAATTGCTCTACAACTGCTACAAAAGTACCCATCACCCTCACCCCTGCTATTCTGCCTACCTGACCACTGTCTTAACTCCTTTAAGATGTTTTTCCATGGGAACATGGTGCCAATTTCACAATCCAACTCTTGGGATTCCCTTGTACCATCAACGCTGCTGACATTAGTGATTCATTCATTCCACTAGGCACCTAATTCAGTCTAACTATATAGCTTTACAGTAATCACTCTGTGCATGAAAAGGCTATGTCTTGAGACACTAAAATCTACAACAAATTACCTTTATCCCATGGTATTTTTTGTGTCATTAAAAACACAAAGTGGTATAAACATTTATCCTAGCAGAGCTGGCAGTACCATTCTGCCATCTTCCCTCCACGAGCTAGTCCCACAGCAGGAAAGTTACATGGCTAGGTCACCACTCCAGCAGCCAGATTTTCTGACCCCACCTAAGACCAGAAACTGGGCAAGGGGAAGGGAGTAACTAAAACCCCGGTAACATCTGCCAGGCTTCTACAATGTGTCAAGCACAGTACCAAAATGCCTTAAAGACTCTATTTCCTATAATCTTACCATCATCCCACCATGTACAAATAATTATGCACATCATGTAAATGAAAGAATTGAAGTTGGTTACATATGGATGCAAGTGTATATGGCTAGTACACAGCAGAGCTAGAATTTTAAACCAAGTCTCTTGGGCACCACAACTGAACGTTTTTCATCAACAAAGCACCAAAGACAAGGAGCCCTTAACAAAGCATTCGTGTTGGACTTCAATAGAATATTTCCTAGTATTAGTCAAAATACGTTTGATCAGTTTCATGATTATCTTTCTAAATCCCTACTTTTCCAAAGCATGCTCAGCTCTGTGTTCTGAAGACACTTGCTAATTCCACAACATCCATGTTTGAGACTTTCACTTAAGAAATAGTCATAAAATATAAAGTAAGTGCTTAGGCCAGATACTAACCGGGCACTAAAAATGCAGCTGCTGCTGCTGCTGCTAAGTCGCTTCAGTCGTGTCCGACTCTGTGAGACCCCATAGACAGCAGCCCACCAAGCTCCCCCATCCCCGGGATTCTGTAGGCAAGAACACTGGAGTGGGTTGCCATTTCCTTCTCCAATGCATGAAAGTGAAAAGTGAAAGTGAAGTCGCTCAGTCGTGTTCAACCCTTAGCGACCCCATGGACCACAGCCTACCAGGCTCCTCCATCCATGGGGTTTTCCAGGCAAGAGTACTGAAGTGGGGTGCCACTGCCTTCCCCAAAAAATGCAGCACTCAACTTATATGTAAGGGGACAAACAGCAACCTGAACCTACCTGATTTTGAAGGCAATCCTGAGCAAAACTAAGAGGGATTTAGGAGCTCCACCCCTAAAGTGCAGAAGGCCTATAGCAGCCCTGGTGCCCCCGGCCAAGCAGATGGGAAGCCCCAAGCATGCATGCTTCTGACATACATGGCTTTGACAGTGGCCTTCTTCTGCTTGTTCCAGCATGTTCCAGCCTCATTTCCTTAGATATGATTTCAGCATTGTAGAAATTGTAAACAGTAAGCAAATTTTACACTTACAGATGGGAGAAATATCAAAATTTATTCTTAAAAAGCCATTATCCCCGGCAGCAACAGTACGGGCTGGCTGAGCTGGGACCCAGCCCAGAAGGCCTCCTAATCCCCAGACGCTGGGGTCCTGGGGCTGCCTCCACACAGAAGGGGATGAAGTGTTCACTGCCCAAGACACAGGTTGAGAGAAAATCCTTGCAAATCACAGATCTGAAATAGGACGCACATTTAGAACATACAAAAAATTCTTAAAATTCAATCATGAGAAAAAAATTCAATAAAAACTGAGCAAAAGCTGCAAAGAGGCATTTTCCCAAAGATGATATGTGATGGCAAAGAACCACATTAAATGATACTCAACATCATTAGTCAACAGGCAAATGCAAATTAAAATCTCAATGGGTTAACACCATATATCCTTTAAAATATCAACACTGTAAAAGGCATGCCATGCCAACTGTTGACAAAAACATGGAGCAACTGGAACTCTTGGATGCTGTGGTACAACCACTCTGGATAACGGTGTGGCCATTTCTTAAGACAAAGTAAAAATACACCTACCATATGACCCAGACTGTCTCCTTTAAGTATTTACCTAAGAAAAACAACAGCGTATGTCCGTATTTATACGCAAACTTTATACAGCTTTTTAGGTAACAGCTCCAAACTGGAAACAACCCACATGTTCAACAATAAATGAAAGAATAAACAAATTGTAGCATACCCATCGGAGAAGGCAATGGCACCCCACTCCAGTACTCTTGCCTGGAAAATCCCATGGACGGAGGAGCCTGGTAAGCTGCTATCTATGGAGTCGCAGAGCCAGACATGACTGAAGCGACTTAGCAGCAGCAGTAGCAGGAGCATACCCATAATACTATTGAGCAATAAAAAGGCATGAAGGGCTAAGATACGCTACAACATGCATGAATCTTGGGAGGGGAAAAAAAAAAAAAACAGGCTGAGTGAAAGAAGCCAGACCACAAAAAACTTGTAGAAAATGCAAACTACATAAAGTGACAGAAAGCAGATGAGGGCCTGCCTAGGGAATGGGAGGTACAGGGAGGGAGAGTGGGAGGGAGGAACTACCACGATCACGAGGAAACTTTTGAGGGGGACAGATATATTCATTACCTCAACTGGAGCGACGGTCTCAGGACACATAAACATGCCAAAACTAATCAAACTGTACACTTCCAACGTGTGCACTTCATCCTGTATTGATAATACCCCAATAAAGCACTGTTTAAATTCCTTATTAGCATGATAATCTAGGTGTATATAAATGCAGTGTGCTGTGCAGAGTCTCTCAGTCCTGTCCAGTCTTTGAGACCCCATGGACTGTGGCCCACCAGGCACCTCTGTCCATGGGAGTCTCCAGGCAAGAATACTGGAGTGGGCTGCCATGCCCTCCTCCAGGATCTTCCCAACCCAGGGATCAAACCCAGGTCTCCCGCATTGCAGGCAAATTCTTTGCCATCTGAGCCACCAAGGAAGCCCATAAATGCTGTAGTTCACAGTTATTCATTGTCTCAAATCTCTTAAATCACTTTGTGCTGTTACAGTTGCAGCCTTCATATTCAAAGCAAGATGCTCCTTTCTCTATGCACTCACATAAAACTGAGAAATGAAAGGACAGCATCTTCACTTCTAATGATACACAGACTGCATATAGAAGGCTACTCTGATCGCTAAGCAGGGCAGATTTTACTGCTCTGAAGGGAAAGTGGATAGCACAAGTAATGTATTTATTTTTCCTATTATTCTAAGATTTACTTTTTAAATAATATTACCCAGGACAAAAGGACTAAAGGTAACCTGATTTTCACAATCTGATCATCTTGTTTCAACAGACTTCTTGATAATGTAAATACATTAAGATAATGTAAATATACTAAGATGTCTATGTAGGACTGACATAAATCAATCCAGGAAATTTTATACTGCTGAAAAACTAAAATCCTGAACCATGTTTAATCTTCCTCTTCTGTATGACGAGTTCTGAATTGCATGGTTACACAAAAGTAATAAAATCTAAATAACAAGTTTCCTAATTTATTCCAAGAGAGACCAAAAAAGACAAAAGTCCATGCTTTGGACAGTTTAATCATAAAAGAGTATATTGCCCCCAAAAGTGTTAAACAGTCCAAAACATTCCAGAAGGCTCAATGAGAAAAGCCCTGTTACATGTGACCAACAGGTAGTCTTGAGTTTAACTTCATTTGATGGGCACGGATGTAAACCAGGAAGAAAAGGGAGGGCTCTCCTGTTAGAAGCTCAGCAGGTACAAAGAGCACAGCGTGCTGAAGGGCAGCAGAGGGCCTCAGCTCACTGGAAGCACAGAGGTAAACAGAAGACTCCAGAAGCAAAGCAGAGGGGCTTCCCTGGTGGTCAGGTGGTTGAGAATTCAACTTCAACACTGTTCAGGGAGCTAAGACCCCACATGCCACATAGCCAAAATACCAAAACATGAAACAGAAGGGATGCACAGCATTGTGAAATAGGATTTAGTCACTCAACTCTACAAATACTGATGGAAAGGAATCAATAAAAGATGATGGAAGCTTCAAGCCTGAGGGAGCAAAGAAAGTGACATTAAGAATAAGAAAAAGAAAGTAGGAAAAGGACGGTTAAGAAAAAAATGATGAACTCCATTTCAGACAAGTTTAGATATAGGGAAGCAAGGACTGGTCCACACGGAAATATGTAAAATGCAGCTGGAAAATAGGACCCAGTGCTCCAATGAACGGAGAAGGCATTGGCACCCCACTCCAGTACTCCTGCCTGGAAAATCCCATGGACAGAGGCCCTGGTGGGCTGCGGTCCATGGGGTCGCTAAGAGTCGGACACGACTGAGCAACTTCACTTCCACTTTTCACTTTCATGCATTGGAGAAGGAAATGGCAACCCACCCAGTGTTCTTGCCTGGAGAATCCCAGGGACGAGGGAGCCTGGTGGGCTGCCATCTCTGGGGTCACACAGAGTCAGACACGACTGAAGCGACTTAGCAGCAGCAGCAGCAGCTCCAATGAAAGGAGTAAGTTGGAATTAGGGAGCTGTTGGCATGTAAGTGGTAGCTGAAATCACAAACATCAGTGGAATTTCAAATGGAAAACAAAACTTCAGGGATTGAGATCATGATTTCTAAGATCTCAAACTATACTATAAAATGCATCCCTTTAATTATCAGCAAATGGATATGGATACTACCATTGCTTCATCATTTTCCAACACATAATACTGGCTGCCATACCAGGACTAAAATATTAACTTGACTTTATTGTTACACATTTCAAAACTGCAGAAACAACTGGCCTCTTCAGTACAATCCAGGGGGGGGATTCAAATGCCAGGCAGATAACCAAGGGTGAAACCAGCCCGGTGTGAGACAGGAGGGAAGGAAAGTGCAGGCCTGGTCTAAAGATAGCACCTCCAGGGAGTGGGGAGGTGCCCGGGGAGCCACAAGGAGGAGCCCGTCACCAAAACAAGGCTTGAAGGATTATTCAGGGAAGAGCTCTGGAAGGCTTTGAGCTGGGAAAGCCTGGAATCAGATCTGCATCTGCAGTTACAGCCAAGGCAAAAAATAAAATAACCACCACCAAAAAAATTAGGAACAGGCTGAAATTACATTATGCCATCTCCCCAGTGACTCCTTGTGCTCACCACACGAGATGATCCCAATGCATCTAACCTCTGGGGAATATAAACTGAAGGTGTATGGTTGCATGGATGTGAGAGTTGGACTATTAAGAAAGCTGAGCAATAGATGGGGAAACAGTGGAAACAAAGGCTGACTTTATTTTTCTGGGCTCCAAAATCACTGCAAATGGTGACTGCAGCCATGAAATTAAAAGACACTTACTCCTTGGAAGGAAAGTTATGACCAACCTAGACAGCATATTGAAAGGCAGAGACATTACTTTGTCAATACTTTGTCAACAAAGGTCTGTCTAGCCAAGGCTATGGTTTTTCCAGTGTTCATGTATGGATGTGAGAGTTGGACTGTGAAGAAAGCTGAGCACCGAAGAATGGATGTTTTTGAACTATGGTGTTGGAGAAGACTCTTGAGAGTCCCTTGGACTGCAAGGAGATCCAACCAGTCCATCCTAAAGGAGATCAGTCCTGGGTGTTCATTGGAAGGACTGATGCTGAAGCTGAAACTCCAATACTCAGGCCACCTCATGCGAAGAGCTGACTTATTTGAAAAGTCCCTGATGCTGGGAGGGATTGGGGGCAGGAGGAAAAGGGGACGACAGAGGATGAGATGGTTGAATGGCATCACCGACTCGACGGACATGGGTTTGGGTAAACTCCAGGAGTTGGTGATGGACAGGGAGTCCTGGCGTGCTGCAATTCATGGGGTCGCAAAGAGTCAGACATGACTGAGCGACTGAACTCTGTCTGAAGGTCCCTCCCTTTGTGACCATGGGCCTTGGACTCACAACTGCTGCTCTGTCACCCAGGCCTCTTGGAGAGAGAACCTTTTAGCTGAAGTATCTGTTTTCTACTATTTCATCCTTTCTAGTACTTTTTCTAATTTGGTTTTTCAAATCCAAACTAGCAGACTTTTATTATAAAATTATTTTCTATTGTATATGTGTAGGTAAGTTTTGTACATTCTTAGGAAAGAAATACGGAAAAATATACACCAAACGTAATAGCTGTTGTTACCAGGAAGCACGACCAGTTTATATTTATGTTATGATTCTTTTATAGTATTTGCTTTTTTCCTAAGCCAAATATCATATGAAATCAAATAAAAACCTTTTTCAATTTTTAATTGAAGTATATTTGATTTACGTTAGAATTTTGCAGAATCTTTTCTACTACAAGATAGTGAATATAGCTCCCTGTGCTATATATACCAGGGCTTCCCTAGTAGCTCAGTCAGTAAAGAATCTGCCTGCAGTGCAGAAGACCCGGGTCCAAACCCTGGGTGGGAAAATCCCCTGGAGAAGGAAATGGTAAACCACTCCAATATCCTTGCCTGGAAAATCCCATGGACAGAGGAGCCTGGTGGGCTCCAGTCCATGGATTGCAAAGAGTCGGGCACGACTGAGAGACTAACTGTGCTATATATTGGTCCTTATTTATTTTACATACAATAGTGTATATATTAATTTCATACTCCTAATTTATCCTTCATCTTCCCTCTTTTAACTTTTAATTAATACTTAATAAATATTTAATAATATTAAATAATTAAATATAAATTTAATAACATTTGATATTTAATATTAAATTAACAATATTGAATAATTAATACTTATTTTAATTAAAACTTAATACTTTTGATTTAAAAGTATTTTTAACAAATACTTCTCACTGCAGTGGCTTCTCTGCAACGAGAGCTTGGGCTCTAGACGTACGGCTCTAGGCACATGGGCCTGAGGTGCACCAACTCAGTAGCTGTGGCATATGGGCTTTGTTGTTCCGCGGCATGTGAAATCTTCAAACCCAGGGACTGAACCCAGGTCCCCTCCACTGACAGGTGGATTCTTATCCACTGTACCACCAGGGAAGTCCCTCCCTTCCCCTGTAGTAACCATAATTCTTTCCTACGTCTGTGAGTCTTTCTGTCTTGTAAATAAGTTCACGTGTATCATCTTCTTAGATTTCATAAATAAGTGACATCATACGATATTTGTCTTTCTCTACTTTATTTCATGTAAAGGTATGACAAATTTAGGTCCATCCATGATGCTGGGCTTAAAGCTCAACATTTAGAAAACGAAGATCATGGCATCCAGTCCCATCACTTCATGGGAAATAGATGGGGAAACAGTGGAAACAGTGTCAGACTTTATTTTTTTGGGCTCCAAAATCACTGTAGATGGTGACTGCAGCCATGAAATTAAAAGACACTTACTCCTTGGGAGGAAAGTTATGACCAACCTAGATAGCATATTCAAAAGCAGAGACATTACTTTGCCAACAAAGGTTCGTCTAGTCAAGGCTATGGTTTTTCCTGTGGTCATGTATGGATGTGAGAGTTGGACTGTGAAGAAGGCTGAGCGCCGAAGAATTGATGCTTTTGAACTGTGGTGTTGGAGAAGACTCTTGAGAGTCCCTTGGACTGCAAGGAGATCCAACCAGTCCATTCTGAAGGAGATCAGCCCTGGGATTTCTCTGGAAGGAATGATGCTAAAGCTGAAACTCCAGTACTTTGGCCACCTCATGCGAAGAGTTGACTCATTGGAAAAGACTCTGATGCTGGGAGGGATTGGGGGCAGGAGGAGAAGGGGATGACAGAGGATGAGATGGCTGGATGGCATCACCGACTCAATGGACGTGAGTCTGAGTGAACTCCGGGAGTTGGTGATGGACAGGGAGGCCTGGCGTGCTTCGATTCATGGGGTCGCAAGGAGTCGGACACGACTGAGCGACTAATCTGATATGATCTGATAATGCTGCAGAGACTTCCCTGGTGGCTCAGACGGTAAAGCATCTGCCTACAATGCGGGAGACCCGGGTTCGATCCCTGGGTCGGGAAGATCCCCTGGAGAAGGAAATGGCACCCCACTCCAGTATTCTTGCCTGGAAAATCCCATGGACAGAGAAGCCTGGTGGGCTACAGTCCACGGGGCCGCAAAGAGTCGGACATGACTGAGCGACTTTACTTTCACTTTCTTTCTATGATGCTGCAAATGGCATTATTTTACTTTTTTTTTATGGCTGAATACTCCATTGTACACATATACCACATTTTCTTTATCTATTCATTTAGGTTGCTTCTATGTCTTAACTACTATAAATAGTGCTCCTACGAACACTAGAATCTGCCTGCAATGCAGGAGACCCTGGTTCGATTCCTGGGTCGGGAAGATCCCCTGGAGGAGGTCATGATAACCCCACTCCAGTATTTTTGCCTGGAGAATCCCATGGACAGAGGGGCCTGGTGGGCTACAGTCCATGGGGTCGCAAAGAGTCAGATACGACTGAATGACTAAGCACAGCACGACACTGCTCTGTAAACATCACCCACCAAAGTCTCTATCAGAATTAGAGACATTTTGTCTAGTTTTGCTGCTGCTGTTGATGTTGGGGTGTGAGGGGTTTTGTTTTCATTTCAATTCATTATTCTTACTTGATTTTCAGAATCAAGAATGGTAGCTTTGTCAACTACAAACGGGCACTTGCCATCGACCTCCACAAGGGTTAAATCACGTGCTGCTGCACTTGCTGACCTTTAACATTCCCTGAAAGGCGTTCAGGGTACAGAGCAGAAATGAGGCACTCTGTGCTCTGGAAACACTGGCAGAACAAGTCTTCTGAGAGTTAAATATTCTTAGGAGCTGATTTTACGAGCCCAATTCTTGCATCTCCTCACATCTAGAAAAGCACTAAATTCCTCCATGGTGACCACTACCCGCTCATGACTTACAGAAACCTGCAAAAATACATGCTTGATTGCACATACTCCCCTTTCACCAAGATCACATATACACTGGTCCTCCCCTACCTCTTTGGAGCAGCTTCTCAAGAGTATCTGAAATGCCATCTCCTGGCTTCTAGCCCTCATTTTGTCGCAAATAAACCTTAACTTGCAAATCACATTGTGCATTTTTTTAAGTCAGCAACCTGACAATGATAAAGACTGATTGCTTTTTCCCTCTACTGTCTCTTACTGATAAAATGAAAAACAGGATAGCACTTAAAAAAAAAAGCCATCACTGATTCTACTAATTTAGGGGGGAGGAAATCACCCATTACATTAGATTACATTAGACCACAATTTCTCAATCTCTTCACCGTTAGTATTTTAGACCAGACAATTGGGTGTGATCACTTAGCATGTGATGCATTCTAGCCATAAGATATCTTAATTTCAAGAGGTGCTATTAAAACAAACAAAACTTTCCTCTTTTTAATGCACGACATGTAAAAACCGTATCTTTCTTTTCCTAAGGAAGGATGCTAAATAGTGTGAAGAGACACATAAATTTAGAAGATAAAGTTGCTGCCTTTGAGAGCCTTATAACAAACTGCACTCATAATTTGTATCATTTTGGTCTCAGTCATTGACCAAGAATGTAATTGAAGCTTCAGTGTTATATTGATTCTTATAAGTTAATTATACAATGATGTATTTTTATGTTTTATAAAAGTTACAAACATAATTCTACATAACTAACACAAAAATTTCTGATTTTAGATTAAATAACACTGATACCTATTAAGAAAACACGAATTGCTAACCACTGCATTTGATGGTACAACTCTAAAATGAAAGCACAACCTGGAAAAGACCCCACAACAACTCTAACAAAAGTATCTCTTCACATGAAACAAGTATTTTGGTGACTGATTTAAATAGGTGATTTATTTAATAATGTCCTAAGGGAGAATAAAGTAGACCAATGTGAGGTCACCCCTCTTTACAACTCTATAGCGTAGAGAAACTGAGAATGAATTAAATAAATAAAACATTATTCAGTGTGGGTCTTTATGTTTCTATTTGCTTACATCTACCACACAACATGAATCATTATATACAACTTCCAAAAATTCAACTGCCCATTCAGATCAGATCAGATCAGTCACTCAGTCGTGTCCCACTCTTTGTGACCCCATGAATCGTAGCACGCCAGGCCTCCCTGTCCATCACCAACTCCCGGAGTTCACTCAGACTCACGTCCATCGAGTCCGTGATGCCATCCAGCCATCTCATCCTCTGTCGTCCCCTTCTCCTCCTGCCCCCAATCCATCCCAGCATCAGTCTTTTCCAATGAGTCAACTCTTCGCATGAGGTGGCCAAAGTACTGGAGCCTCAGCTTTAGCATCATTCCTTCCAAAGAAATCCTAGGGCCAATCTCCTTCAGAATGGACTGGTTGGATCTCCTTGCAGTCCAAGGGACTCTCAAGAGTCTTCTCCAACACCACAGTTCAAAAACATCAATTCTTCGGCGCTCAGCCTTCTTCACAGTCCAACTCTCACATCCATACATGACCACAGGAAAAAACCATAGCCTTGACTAGACGAACCTTTGTTGGCAAAGTAATGTCTCTGCTTTTGAATATGCTATCTAGGTTGGTCATAACCTTCCTTCCAAGGAGTAAGCATCTTTTAATTTCATGGCTGCAGTCACCATCTGCAGTGATTTTGGAGCCCAGAAAAATAAAGTCTGACACTGTTTCCACTGTTTCCCCATCTATTTCCCATGAAGTGCTGGGACGGGATGCCATGATCTTCGTTTTCTGAATGTTGAGCTTTAAGCCAACTTTTTCACTCTCCACTTTCACTTTCATCAAGAGGCTTTTGAGTTCCTCTTCACTTTCTGCCATAAGGGTGGTGTCATCTGCATATCTGAGGTTATTGATATTTCTCCTGGCAATCTTGATTCCAGCTTGTGTTTCTTCCAGCACAGGGTTTCTCATGATGTACTCTGCATATAAGTTAAATAAACAGGGTGACAATATACAGCCTTGACGAACTCCTTTTCCTATTTGGAACCAGTCTGTTGTTCCATGTCCAGCTCTAACTGTTGCTTCCTGACCTGCATACAAATTTCTCAAGAGGCAGATCAGGTGGTCTGGTATTACCATCTCTTTCAGAATTTTCCACAGTTTATTGTGATCCACACAGTCAAAGGCTTTGGCATAGTCAATAAAGCAGAAATAGATGTTTTTCTGGAACTCTCTTGCTTTTTCTATGATCCAGCGGATGTTGGCAATTTGATCTCTGGTTCCTCTGCCTTTTCTAAAACCAGCTTGAACATCAGGAAGTTCACGGTTCACATATTGCTGAAGCCTGGCTTGGAGAATTTTGAGCATTACTTTACTAGCGTGTGAGATGAGTGCAATTGTGCGGTAGTTTGAGCATTCTTGCCCATTATATCTACATTATTTGACTTCCAATACAATCTAACTGCATTATCAAAAGTACTTCCTCCCTAAACAAAAACAAACTTCTAAAATTCAGTCGTTTGTTCATTTGCTCACTTTTCGTTCACCAACAAGTGCTGAAGGCCAGATACTGGCCAGGCACACTGCTGTCAAAGCACAGTCGCTCAGTCGTGTCCGACTCTTTGCGACCCCATGGACTGTAGCCCGCCAGGCTCCTCTGTCCATGAGATCATCGCAGCAAGAATACTGGACTGGGTTGCCGTTTCCTTCTCCAGGGGATCTTCCCAACCCAGGGATCAAACCCAGGTCTCCTACATTGCAGGCGAATTCCTTACCGTCTGAGCCACCAGGGAAGCCCACTGGTGGGCCCTAGAAAATCAAACCAAACAAGGCACTTTCTCCAAATTCAAGGAACTACCCATATACATGCTGCCTCTGGGCTGCCTCCCTACCACCTCTCCCAGGACCAGCGGGCACAAAGCATGCTGCCGAGCCCTGTTAAAACCAGCACCAGCCAAGCAAGTGGCTGACAGGTTGCTAACAGTCTAGTCAAACACTGCTCTGTCTGAAGGCTTGCCTCCCACTCCTAAGTACATAAGAAAGCTGACTGTTTTACCTCCCCTCAATGTTTCATCAAAATGCACAGAAAGAAACACAAGACAAAATCTGGCAATAACTCTATCAAACATACGCCAAAGTCTACTCACCATATGCCATAGTCTGAGTCAAAGGTGCATCAACTGCACAACCAAGAAGCTCAACTGACCCAAGAGTTCATTACCATACTTCCTGTCTTGTGCTTCATCTTCCTAAATGTTATCCAAGGATGAGTGAGTAAGTGAAGACACAAGCAAATGGCAGGAGGAGAGTGAACCACATCCCCATCGCCTGAACTTAGTTCTGAAACACAGGAGCTCTACCTACCAGAAAAAGACAGGCTGCCGGACAGGTCACTGCATGGGAACTCCTTCCAAAATTTGGCAAAGTTGGATTCCCTTTCTTAACCTTCCCCCTCTCCTGGGAGATCTACCTCATTCCAAGATAGTAATTATTGGCCTGGGCAGGCAAGAGGGAAAATTAAGGAGGGCAATGGTTCATAACTGCCCAAGGACGACTCTGTAAAACAGGGTCCCAGAGAGAAAAAGCTCCATGAGCAGAACGCAGGAAAGTAACAGATACTATTTCATGGCTGAAGAATTACGTGTGTGCATGCTAAGTCACTTCAGTCATGTATGACTCTCTGGGACCCTCTGGGCTGTAGCCAGCCGGGCTCCTCTGTCCACGGAGATTCTCCAGGCAAACTGCTCCTAATTCTCTAACTCATTCAGAGACCTGGACAGTCTGCGTGTGCCATGGAAATTTCCATCTCAGCCTGGCAGAGCCACACAATGAGTGCCTGTTAGCCCCTGGGAACAGAACAAGCCAAGGAACACATGCAACCATATATCTTCCAGGACTAGACACAGAAACAAGAAGCTGCCTGCAAAGAAAGTTCAGTGAGGAAGACGGAAGAAGCCGCACTCACCCACTTCAATGAAATCAACAGAAGGAAGGGAAAATACAGACCCAAGGATCAAGAGGAAGAGTATCTCTCTGATGAAAATTCTCTTGAAGCTCTTGAACAGTACAGACAGTATCTTGGCAACCCTCAAACTGTTCTAGGAGGATACAGTCTCCTCCATCCAGGCTGCTGAGCGGAGCTGGGCAAAACATACCATCACCCAGATGGTTCATGATCTCAGCTCTCAGACAAGCCTACATACTTCCCTCCTTTGGGGAAGCACCCTGGGGTTTTCATCCCCCTTCATTATCTTACTTTTCATCATCATTAAGATGTCCAACAGATACTTTAGGACAATTTGGTCACAGTTATTAACACTTAAGTCACAATCTGTTATTTAAATACTTAGTGTAACAAGACACTGTGCTCAGGGCTTTACGTATGCAAATCTTACTTAATGCTTAAAATAACCACATGAAGCTTTTTTATCTCCCATGTTTATGTCCATGTTTTTATCTCCCATGTTTACAGAAACTGCAGCTCTGGAACGGATGAATAATTTTTCCAAAAGTCACTTAGGTATCAAGTATCAAGATTTAATCCAGGTCTGTATCCTCCACTCTGTGCTGTATTGCTTCAGTGTTCAAGCCTGAGTCATTCCCAGCACACACAGCTCAGCTGGTAAAGAATTCAGCTGCAAGGCAGGAGACCCCGGGAGCATAACAGTCAGCCAGGACTTGGCCACTGAACAGCAGCCTGCCAAAGTTACTGTCTGTCAATGAAGTGTCCTACCTCATTAGATGTTTGCTGAGCACCTGTATGAGGCAAGTGCCATCTTGGGGTAGACGGGAAATAAACCTGCTTTAAGATGTTTAGAGTCTTCAAAGTGTATAACAGATGCTACTTAGCCTTTCTATGATACTACCTCCACAAGCGTGTAAGATTTGTAAAGGGGCAGGGGGGTTGCTTATTTTTGTTTATTCCACAAATTAACAGCATTCATGGACCACTGCTGAATATTTTAAAAGTTTACAAGATGTGCACTCTTTAAATATAGTCTCTAGTTTAAAATTAGCAAGAAACAATCTATAACAGCAACTGAGAGGTAATATGTTCATGGCCTTTTAATAATTCACATTGAACATTTATTCTTATGTATCAGTGTATTTACCAATTCAGATAATTGTACACCAAAAATAAGATATGTGAAGTGCACAATCTTTAAGTATAAAGCTTGATAAATTTTTGCAAAATGATCATATATGTATATCAGTCAGGGTCCAGTCAGGAAATAGAAATCACACCAGTTGTTTGAGCAGGGAAAATGTTAATACAATGAATTGTTAACTGGAAGGCAATGGCACCCCACTCCAGTACTCTTGCCTGGAAAATCCCATGGATGGAGGAGCCTGGAAGGCTGCAGTCCATGGGGTCGCTGAGGGTTGGACACGACTGAGCGACTTCACTTTCACTTTTCACTTTCATGCACTGGAGAAGGACATGGCAACCCACTCCAGTCTTCTTGCCTGGAGAATCCCAGGGACGGGAAGCCTGGTGGGCTGCCGTCTGTGGGGTCGCACAGAGTCGAACACGACTGAAGTGACTTAGCAGCAGCAGGAAGTAAATACTCATAAGGAATAAGATTTCAAAGAAAAACAGCAGTGCAAACTCCAGCCCCCCGCCCCAAAAAAAAGTTAGCCACTATCTCTAGGCTGAAGAAGAGTGGACCGTAAGGTAGTTAAGCACACCACTCCACAAGATGAAGACTGTGGGGATTCAGACCTCCTTGGAGGGACAGAAACTGTATCAGGAGCAGCGGAGGAACTCAGCAGAGAGCAGGCTGGAGCTGGGCCGAGGGCAGGGCGAGGCCTCAGGGTCACAACCTGACCTCTGAACTGGCAGCTGGGCTCCTGCCAAAGGTCGTAATGGGGGCTGGAGCCTGGGAGGGAGGGGTCTTCCCGACACAACAGCTTTGCAGTGTTCCTTCAGGGCCCTCTGCTGGGAATGCCTAATATTCCAAAGGAAAATGGTTTGCAGAATCCAGCTTCATGTCACACAGTTGGGCAAGCAAGACTCAATGTGGAATTGAGAGATAATCAGTTGGCCCTGGACTTCCCTGGTTGTCCAGTGGTTAAGAATCAACCTGCCAATACAGGCCACGTGGGTTCAATCCCTGATCCAGGGGGATCCCACATGGCACAGGGAGACTGAGCCCTCATGCCACACTACTGAAGCCTGTGCGCCCTGGAGCCACTGCTCCATGCCACCCCAGTGAGCAGCCGGCACACCGCAAGTAGAGAGCAGCACCAGCTCGTCGCAACGAGACAAAGTCTGTGTGCAGCAACAAGACCTAGCACAGCCACAAGTCAGTAAATTGATTAAATTATTAAATTTTTTAAAAAAGAGAAAGAAGACATCCTGGATTCTAAAAGCTTTCCTATTCATGGTTCCAGTCCTTTGTGAGGCTAATAATTTTAGGCCAGTCAAGCTAACCCAAAAAAGTTCTAATCAGTTTCCTTTTGATAAATGTACCCCAAAAGAAGAAAGGGTAAACAAAATGTAGTATTCACTACACACAATGGACTATAATTCAGCATGAAAAGGAACGAAACTCTGATACCTGCTACAATATAGAAGAACCTTGAAGATGTCAAATGAAATAAGCCAGACAGGAAGGACAAGTACTGTGTCATTCTACTTACAGGAGGTACCTAGAGTAGTCAACGGTAAAATGGGCACGGAATTTCAGTCTGCGATGACAACAAAGTTCAGGAGCTGGATGACAGCAATGGCTGCACACGACGTGAATATACTGAATGCCACTGAGCCATCCAATTAAAAAATGGTTAAAATGTAACATTTTGTTACGTACATTTTACCACAATTAATCAAAAAAAAAAGTTTAAGCTGATTTAAAGAGGTCATATTACTTATACCAAAAGCACCTTGATTACTATATTTCAAGCCATTCATCATCATGAACCCAGAATACTCAACCTAAAACGTCAAACTTCACTCCCTTGATCTGCCAGCCTCACTACTAAGCTCAACTCCTCTGCATGGCATATAAGGAGGACATTCCAAGTTCTTGTGTCTACTTACCTTTGTCAGGTAGTTAAGAGTAAGGAAGGAGGAGTCCAAAATGGTGGTTAAAGAAAAACAGTGACTAGAAAAAGCCCCCAAAAGGGTCAGAGAAAGGGAAAAGCCCACAAAAAGGGGAAGCCTCAGACTGGAGCGAGAAACCCTGGGGAGAAAACACCCAAACACGGCCCCTTCCCTGACTGGCCTTCAGCATTCACCCTACTTGGTGGGGGTAAAAGCCCTACTTTGCACCAGCAAAACCAATCAGGCTCCAGGGACTATAAAGGGTCAAAGACAAAAGATATAAAAGGGAAGCCAAAAGGAGTGGAGAACACTCACTCCTATGGGAGTTGGCCCCTCTCACATCTAGAGATGTGAGAGCTCTGACTGAGCTGTAGGTAGTCTGCCCTTCCAAGTCTCTGTTACAAGACAAAAAGCTCAAGAAAATACTGCTGCTGCCTGCTTAATAAACCATGCCTGTTTGAGCAATGAGTAGTCTGTCGTTTCAATTCTCTGCAACGACAAGACAAGACCGAGGGAGAAAAACCAACCCTAGACCTTCATCCTGAATTCTTGCCGCCCCTTGGCGCACTGCTACACTTTCACTGACACTTTGTCATCCCTAACAACTAACAGAATCCCCACAGTGGCTTTCTAAAAGGGCACTTGTGGTAATGTTTTAAATATAAATATCTATTTTTAATGTATGGCTAACCCAAAAAAGAATAAAGAAAATCTATAGAAGCCAGAAAACACAAGAATCTATAAATCCACAAGGTTATATGCAAGGACTATAGTTAACATTTTCGTTGCAGGCATTACTGATTGCTAGTGGCTAAAAGCCTGGGTTTTAATTATCCAGGTCCCACAGGGAGAATCCCGTGGACAGAAGAGCCTGGAGGGCTACAGTGCATGGAGTCACAAAAGCTGGACACAACTTAGCGACTAAACCACCACTGCCACCACAGGTAACAAGGACAAAGTCTGGGAGCCAACAACCTTGGAAGGAGGAAACACAGATCTCTCTCTCTGGAGGACAACACCTTCAAACTAAACCTCAAAAAAGTCAACAAAAAAGTTCCAAGAAACATGAATTCATAATAAAAAAAAATACTGTACAAATAAAGATACAAGCCACAGTAAGGAAGACTCAAACAGAATCAAAAACCTCTACAGAATCAGACCCATAAAGACTGTGCGTATCAAAACCAGGCTCTAAACAGACTCACCTTACACTCTGTGAAATATGAAGAAATAAAGGGAGACCTGAAACTATGACAAAAGAGCATCAAATAACAACTAAGATGTGTATAAAGAACCAAACAGAACTTCCAGAAAAAAACTAGTATTGAAATTATAGCAGATGAGTCACAACTGCATAAAGAATTAGTAAACTGGAAGATCTAAAAAAATTATCCAGAATTCAGCACAAAGAATCAAAACCACTGAATCATAAATCAAAGGTAAAAAGCACACCCTTACTTCTTACTTCTAACTGGAATTCCAGAAGGAGTTAGAGAATAGGAGAGAAACAATATTCAAAAATATAATGGTTGAAAATGTCCCAGTGCTGATCAAGACAAGATTATCAGATTCACAAAGCACAACATATTCACCACAAAACTAAAACAACTCTTTTCAGTACACATTACAAACAAACTGAAGATCAAGCAGATACAGACATGAAAGCTTATAACAAAATCACAATTTAAATGAAAAGCAAATTAAGAGTAAAATAGTACCAGAGTAGCCTTAAGAGATGGAGAAGGCAATGGCACCCCACTCCAGTACTCTTGCCTGGAAAGTCCCATGGACAGAGGAGCCTGGTGGGCTGCAGTCCATGGGGTCGCTAAGAGTCAGACACGACTGAGCGACTTCACTTTCACTTTTCACTTTCATGCATTGGAGAAGGAAAGGGCAACCCACTCCAGTGTTCTTGCCTGGAGAATCCCAGGGACGGTGGAGCCTGGTGGGCTGCCGTCTATGGGGTTGCACAGAGTTGGACACGACTGAAGCGACTTAGCAGCAGCAGCAGCCTTAAGAGAAATTAATTGTCCACTTAGAATTCTATATAGATAATAAACCTGCCTTTTGAAAACAAAGATGAAATCAGCATATTCAGAGAAACACAAACTGTTGTACATACTACCAATGATTCCCATTGAAGAAACTTACAAAGAAGGTACCTCAGAAAAAGGCAGGGGGAAACAACAGAAAAAGAGGTGAGATGTAAAAATAAAAAGTTAAAGACAGATTCTTTGTCTTAAAAACTAAAAAGAAAATGATACATATGAACAATTCCAAACAAATATTAACTGCATAAGATAATGTGTTCATGCTTAGTTGTTCAGTCGTGTCTGACTCTTTGTGACCCCATAGACTGTAGCCCACCAGGCTCCTCTGTCCACGGGATTTCCCAGGCAAGAATACTGGAGTGGGGTGCCATTTCCTTCTCCAGGGGATCTTTTCAACACAGGGACTGAACCTGCATCTCTTGCACTGCAGACAGATTCTTTACCATTAAGCAACCATATAATAACACCTAATCAAAGTAGAATTAAAACTGTAGACAACAGCATACAATTGAAAAAAGGGCCGTGGAGTTACAGGTTCTCATCTTGACACAGAGAAAAGTAACTTTAGGCTTTAATGTGCTCATTAAAGGGTGATCACAAAGTTTTTTTAAAGAATATATAACAGAATATATAATACAGAGGAATAAAACAGAATTACAGAAAAAATTTAAAAAGTCAAATCTAAAGAAGAGAGAAAACAACAACAAAAAGCAGAACACACAAGAAGTGCAAAATGACTGCCAAAGTGAATCCAAAAACATCAGTGACGACAATCAATGCAAATGGACAAAAGGTATAAAAACTAAACCTCAAGCTATATGCACTATTTACAAAAGATACACGTAAAACATAAGAGCACGGAAAAGTTGAAAGTTATCAGGCCAACACCGACACAAATACCACAAGGTCACAGAGCATAAATTTATCAAAGGAGGTATATGGGAAAAACCATAACAAGCAAAGTGGCAAAGAACTTGCGATCCACCAAACACTAGTGTTCTCAGAAAAAAGGAATCCAGCTTCCACATAACCTTTCTGCTGCTGCTAAGTCGCTTCAGTCGTGTCCGACTCTGTGCGACCCCATAGACGGCAGCCACCAGGCTCCCCTTTCTCTGGGATTCTCCAGGCAAGAACACTGGAGTGGGGTGCCATTTCCTTCTCCAATGCATGAAAGTGAAAAGTGAAAGTGAAGTCGCTCAGTCATGCCCAACTGTATGCGACCCCATAGACGGCAGCCCACAAGGCTCCCCCATCCCTGGGATTCTCCAGGCAAGAACACTAGAGTGGGTTGCCATTTCCTTCTCCAATGCATGAAAGTGAAGATGCTCAGTCGTGTCTGCAGCCCACCAGGCTCCTCCGTCCATAGGATTTTCCAGGCAAGAGTACTGGAGTGGGCTGCCATTGCCTTCTCCAACATAACCTTTCTAGACTTTGCATTATACTACAAAGCTACAGTAATCAAAACATCACAAAAACAGACATGTAGATCACTGGAACAGAATAGAGCGCCCAGAAATAAACCCACATCTACAATCAATTCATCTTCAACAAAGGAGGCAAGAATATACCATGAAGAAAAGAGATTCTCTTCAACAAATGGTGTTGGGAAAGTTACATACAAGTCAATGAAATCAGAATAATCCCTCACACCATATACAAAAATAAACTCAAAATGGTTTAAAGACCTTAATATAAGACATGATACCATAAAACTCCTAGAACAGAACATAGGTGAAACATTCTCTTATATAAATTGTACCAATATTTTCTTAGATCAGTTTTCCAAGGCATAAGAAATAAAAGCAAAAATAAACAAATGGGGCCTAATCAAACTTAAGAACTTTTGCACAGCAAAGAAAACCATAAACAAAAATACAACATATGGAATGGGAGAAGATATTTGCAAACAATCTGACAAATAAGGACTCAATATCCAAAATACACAAACAGGTCATAAAACTCATATTGAAAAGACAAATATCCCAATCAATAAATGAACAGAAGACCTAAATATATATTTTTCTAAAGAAGACATACAGATGGCCAAAAGACACATGAAAAGATACTCAACACAGCTAATGTTTAGAGAAATACAATTCAAAACCGTAAGGAGGTATCACCTCACACCAGTCAGAATGGCCGTCATCAAAAAATCTACAGAAAACTAAAATGCTGGGGAGGGTGTGGAGAACACAGTTGGTGGAACGTAAACTGGTGCAGCCACTATGAAAAACAGTACCGAGGGTCCTTAAAAAACCAAATTAAAATTACCATATGACCCAGCGATCCCACTCCTGAGCATATATCCAGAAAAGATGAAAACTTTAATTTGAAAAGATACATGCCCAGCAATGATCACAGCCCCACTATTTACCATAGGAAAGGCCTGGAAACAACCCCAAGGCCCATCAACAGATGACCGGCTTACAGAGAGGTGGTGTGCGTACGCACATGTACACACAGTCGACTATTACTCGGTCACGAAAAAAGAACGAAACATTGCCACTCGAAGCAACAGAGATGGACCTAAAGAACATTACACTCAGCGAAGTCAGACAGAGAAAGACAAATACTATTTGACATCACTCACGTGCAATCTAAAAAATAATCCAAAATTATATATACAAGACTCACAGGCATAGAAAATGAACTTATGGTTAACAAAGGGGAGAAGGGAGTGAGTCGGGATAAATTAGAAATATGGGATTAACAGACGCAACAGAGATTTACTGTACAGCACAGGGAACTATGGGCTTCTCTGGTGGTTCAGACAGTAGAGAATTCGCCTGCAGTGCAGGAGACCTGGGTTTGATCCCTGGGTTGGGAAGATCCCCTGGAGGAGGGCATGGCAACCCACTCCAGTATTCTTGCCTGGAGAAGCCCAACGGATAGAGGAGGCTGGCAGGCTACTATCCATGGGGTTGCAAAGAGTCGGACACGACTGAGTGACGAAGCACACACACGCACAGAGGGAACTGTATTTAATATCTTGCAATAACTTACAACGGAAAAGATTCTGAAAAGAATATAAAACCGAGTCGCTTTGTACATCTGAAACTAACAATACTGCAAATCAAGTATACAACTACAATTTGAAAAAAATAAAAAGAATCCAACCTCCACACATTTGGGAAATTCTGTCCAAATGGAAGCCTACTGGTTAATGAAGCACACTGTTAGGGAAGAACTGCTTGAACTCACAGGCTGGCATCAACTTATTGACCAGAGACATTAATATGTCTTTTGTTACCTGAATATTATTGACTGGAGATGTTTCAATATTTACTTACATAAATTGCCAGCCACAGACATTAGTTTCTACAAAATCCCCTTGTCAGTAATGTGCTATCAACCTGCTCCCTCTTTGAGCTAAGACTTACCAGGTCAGCACTCCAATAAGCCACCAAAGAGATGAGGAAATGAACGCTAAAGCTCAAAAGTCTTGCCTCCCTTAGGTGAAGTATAGGACAGAAAAAGAGACAACAAAGAAAATTTAACCATAAGAAAGCCAGCGTATCAACAGTATTAGCAACAAAATTAACTTTAAGGCAAAAAGCATGATTGGAAATAGTAACTACTTCACTGCACCATTTTCCTTCATAATCTTCATCTGTGTGTACTGAAAAGCACATCATCAAAAATATATAACACAAGTTGTCAGAAGTTCAAGCAGAAATTGCCAATGCTACCATCTGCAATTATCTCTATAATTGAGACATTAATCAAACAAAAGTAGAAACAGCTGAACACTGCAATTAACAAGCTTGATCCAGTAACTGGAAAACACAAATTTTTCCCAAGAATACATGAATCATTTGCAAAAAGCTGTCCATATACTTCATAAGTCTTAAAGCAAGCCTCATACTTTCACAGTATCAGACCATACCATTTGAGGATAATGCAATTTACACTATAAATTAAGAACAAAACGACCTTAATAAGTAAAACTTTTATGTGTGTGTTCAGCTGTTCAGTTGTCTCTCTTTGAGACCCTATGGCCTGTAGCCCACCAGGCTCCTCTGTCCATGGGATTCTTCAGGCAAGAATACTGGAGTGGGCTGCCATTTCCTCCTTCAGGGAACCTTCCCCACCTAGGGATAGAATCGAAGTCTCCCTCATTGGAAGCAGATTCTTTACCACTGAGCCACCAAGGAAGCCCAAAATCTATATATTTGGAAACAAAAACAGCCCTTGAATCAGAGAGTATGTAAGACACTAGAAAATACTTAGAACTTATTGAAATCTACTTAGGAACATTTGTGGGCTATGCCCAAGGCAGCAGGTACAGTTAATTATGGGTATCCCTGGTGACTCAATGATAAAGAATCCACGTTAAGATAACGTGGGTTAGATCCCTGGGTCAGAAGATTCCCTGGAGGGGAAATGGCAACCCACTCCAGGATTCTTGCCTAGAAAACCCCATAGACAGAGAAGCCTGGTGGGCTATAGCCCATGGGGTCACAAAAGAGTCAGACATAAGAACTAAGCAACAATAGAAGATAACTATACCAAACCTAGAATGTTTTACAGGTGAGTTCTGCCTAACATCAAAAAACAGGTGTCTCCAGTTTTGCATAAAACCCTAGAGAATACAGAAAACATTCCACAACTTATTTCATGAGACTGCTGCTGCTGCTGCTGCTAAGTCACTTCAGTTGTGTCCGACTCTGTGCAACCCCACAGATGGCAGCCCACCAGGCTCCCCGTCCCTGGAATTCTCCAGGCCAAGAATACTGGATCGGGTAGCCATTTCCTTCTCCAATGCATGAAAGTGAAAAGTGAAAGTGAAATCGCTCAGTCGTGCCTGACTCTTAGCAACCCCATGGACTGCAGCCTACCTGGCTCCTCCGTCCATGGGATTTTCCAGGCAAGAGTACTGAAGTGGGTTGCCATTGCCTTCTCCATTTCATGAGACTACTGTAATGCTAATATTAAATAATACCAAAATCTCGCAAAGACTACACGAGAAAGAAAAACTACACGCCAATCTCATTCATGAACATGAATACAAAAATCATTTTAAACAAAACAATAGCAAATCAAACCCAAGAATACAAAATAAAAGATAATGTATCATAACCAAGTTGTATTTCTTCCAGGAATGAGAATGTTATTCAACATTGAAAATATATTCAATCATCTCAATGCAAAAAAATTCATTTGATCAAATTTCATAACCACTCAATTAAAGCTTTTATCAAACTAGGAATAGAAGGAAAAGTCCCTAACCTAGTAAGTAGAAAGTCAAGTTGTGAAGGACTTCCAGGAAGGCTCTTTAAAGGGAGCTGAGTTCATGAAGATAGACCCTTTGTGCGTCCACTTCTTTGGATTTGGAATGGGGACTACATGGCTGATTTCCCAACATCTACTCTGGCCTATGAGGTGATGTGGATCAATTGGAATTCTCCTACACTCCTGACAGGAGGATAAATTGGTACCACACTGTTTAGAAACAGCTACATATATGATAAAACTATATAGAAAAAAAAGGGTGCTTAACACAAATTTCAAGATAGTGTTTATTTCTAGCTGGGTGAGAGAAGGACTTCAACTGAGGAAATGACAACCCCTAACTGGTAAAGTTCCATTTCTTTAGCTAAATGAGAGGTCCAACTGGGTTCATTTCTCTGGAAACTATACAAAGCAGTTGGATATACTCTTCTCTGTGCATTGAGGCATTACACAATAAATTTTAAGTGAACGAAAAAATATCCAAGAAGCTATTTGAAAATATCTTCTTGCTCATCTCCATATTTTAAAAAAAAATGCTCTTGGTAGGTAAAAGTGGTTTTTTTCATTGCTATAAAAGTGCTATTGAGATCTGGCACTTTAGGGGCTGCTCTTTAAAAAAAAAAAAAAAAAAATTGCTATTAAAGACATTCATGTGTACTCCTCCCTGTATAACGCAATCAACTTGGTTTCCAAACATCACTGAAGTGCAAAAGATGTGAAAGCTTTGCACAGACTCTACTGACTTGCAACCACTTTCTTATATACCCACTGACATGCACCCTATTTCTGCTAATGAAATCCTTTAAACTTGTCTTAGTAACAGCAACATTAAAAGGTAAGAATATGTACATAAACACTAAGTTGCTAAATAGAGAGGCGAACTATCCTTTAATTAAGATATCAGATTTCCATCTTAAAGTGCTGAGTGGCATCTCAAACAGGATCTTCTTAGCTTAAGGCAACTGTGGGACTAAACCCAAGACCCTAGATAGGGATCCTAATGGTTTTAGGCTAATTCATGGATTCGGTTTCCTAAAAAATAATAACATCCCAATTAAAAAAAAAAAAAAAACTTCTTCAACTTCTGGAGCATCCTTGACAGGTATTTTTATGAGCACTCATTCTGGAATATCCCTAGCAAGGCAGGTACCAAATCCCGTAGGATAAAGGCCCGAAAATCAACAGCGATATAAGCCAACAACAGATTCAAGAATCCACCCCCCGCTCCAAATCTCCTGCAAACAGGTTGTCTTTCACATGCGATCTCCCCTCCAGAATCCTGAGGTGTGAAAAGCAATAGGGAAAATTACTGGGAATTCAGGAGAGTCCGTGAATCATATGGACAAAACTTAAATCAGCTGGGACTTTGCAATGAACGTTACCTAACCTCATTCTGCGGAGAGGGAAATCGTGTCTCGCGAAGAAGCGCACCTGCTAAGGATCTAAGAGTCATTTGAATCCATCTCCTCTCTCAGTCCAGTGACCGTTCCCTCACCCACTCCCAAACGCTTCAGTTAGCTCCTGACACGGAGGTGACGTGAGAAAACCCGCACCTCCAGTGGGGCCAGAATGTCGGGACCAGAAAGGGTCGCGGCCCCTCCTCTCACAGGTGGTGAAACTGACGTTGGAAAGTGACGCAGCTAGGGCAGAAAATCAACAACCCTCGGCCACCGAGCTGCAGGAGCTTCCCGAAGGCGATGAAAATCACTGGGGACCCCACTTCCTAGCTCTAGGAGAGAGAGGGTCAAAATGAGACCAGCTCCCTAGATTTCAGCATGAACTCCGAGTTTCCCTTGCAGGAGAACTGGGGAAACACAGACAGCTAGTGGCGCAGCTCCGAAACAGGCACCGATTCCCGCCTCTCCCGCAAACGTCCGTGGGGAGAAATGGCAACCGGGAGGATGCGGCGACTCCCGCGAGAAGAGATACCTTATGCTCGCGCCGCAGTCCCCCGTCGTACCGGCACCGGAGCCCGCCACCTTGCTTCCGGGGTTCAGCCGCAGCAAGGACCGAGGTCTCAGAAGGAGGGAGCCTCAGCCCCGCCCCATCCAAGCCCTGCCCCTACGCGCGCCTCGCAGAGGACCGGGTAACTTCCGGGACGCCGCGCGTCACTAAGCAGCCGGTCCCCACTTCCGGACGCATCCTTGCCTTCCTCGCTGTCCCGGACTGCGCGAGTGCTATGGAGATATCGGCACGTTTGATTGGCGGAGAGAGAATGCTGGTCTCCGCCGATTGGATCCGGGGGAATCCGCCCCGTAGACGTCAGCTGGGAGCACAGTCTCAGTGGTCGGCTTGTTTCCCGCCGGCTGCCTGCCTTGCGTTGCAATCATGGTGGACGTGATGGAGTCGCCCAAGGCGCGCATCAACGCCAGCATGCTAGCTCAGTTCATCGACCAGCCGGTCTGCTTCGTAGGGAGGCTGGAGAAGGTGCGCGCGCTCACCGCCCTGGGCTTTTTGGGTGGAGGGGCCCCGTGGCCGTCGGGCTGGCGGCCCCAGGGTAGGTAACGGAGGGTGGAAGAGAGAAAGCATCACTGCGCCCCGAATTGCTTTATTTCTCGCAGCGCAACTGTTTGCACACTTTTTGACCACTGCAGCCCAATGTTTAGCTCTTAGCGCACGGAATCGCGAATTTTTCGAACGCGCTCCGTTCTAGTGTCCGGCCCTCGTTTTTTACTTGAAATTATAGACAAAACTCCATCTGTTTTCTATTAGCCGGCCTTGACAGTTAATCCAGTTTTCTTGTTTCCTTCTTTTCTGCTGTTTCCTCTTTTATCAAACCTCGTTTTATCGTTGAAGTCGCTTTTCTGTGAAACATTGCTTGATTGTATTTTACTGATCCAGTGCCAGTTTGTTATCTTACCCAAATGTTAAGAGCGCAGCCCCTCATCCTACTAGTGAGAAACAAGGCCAAAGGCTCAAATCAAGGAACCGAGAAAAAACTTTTATATGAAAGTTTACTTATTAGTTTATTTCAGTCACATTATCTTCTTGCAATAGGTATATTTGGACTTCACAGTTACGGAAATTGGGTAGGAGTGGCATCTGGTTAAAAAGTGCTTAAGGCCACAGCAAGTAGCAAAACTGGCATTCAAACCAGATCTGACTGCATTCTTTGCAGCTGTCTCGCGGGAGTAGAACCCAGATGTTCTAATAACCAGTTTCTCTTTACTTCCTCATGTCTAATTTTTTAAAACATACCATCTGTGGGATATATACTGTTTAAATCATGGATGCCAGTAGATCTCACTTTTAGATAATATGAACCCTCCTTAATTTGTTCTTACTTCTAATTTGTTCTTAGATCTAAATCTGGGTTGCCAGATTTAGCAAATAAAACTAACAGGACACATTTGCACTAAAAAGGTAATGGTTTATCTAAAATTCGAATTTAGGCATCGTTTGATCAGGTATAGTAACACAAGACAATGTGAACTAGTTAAACTGCTCAAAAAAATGGCTTTGTGTGCACTAATTAAGTGTGGGTCAATTTGCTCATCTTTTGTCAAACTTCTAGTCTTTTTAAGGGGATTTTAAACAGTTTATATGGACTTTAAAAAAAAATTATGTGTTTCTTTTTCAGATTCATCCCACTGGGAAAATGTTTATTCTTTCAGATGGTGAAGGAAAAAATGTAACTATTGAGTTGATGGAGCCTGTATGTTTAAGTATTAATTCTATGTATATTATAATTAATTCTTCATTTGGTTTGTTGCTGATGTTTCTTATTCTTGGAGTGGACATATAAAGGACCAGCTCATCAAACTTCTCTCAAATAAAATTTGTGTCCTGCTTTTACATTTCCCTTTACTTTTCTAACCAATGATTTTTGGGGCTCTGTTATTTTTAAATAAATGCTGACAACTCTCATTCCTTATGAAAGACCAGAAAATCACTTAAGAAAAAAATTATTTTTTAAATCACTTTTCCCTTCCTCCGTAGTTTCACATTTTTTTAATTCAATTTTCTATTTTTATTTACATTTATTTTCGGTTGTCACTTGCTTTTACGGTTTATGTTTATGGTACACTTTCTTCGTCTTTTATGAAGACAGATGTGTGTACTGTTTGGTTAATGCATACAGAACTCACTGTACAAATATAGATAATAGAAAGTTCCTTTCAATAAGTCCTTTTAAACAAATTACTCCTTGTGGAAATACTGGACAGTCTCAGTATCTTTAAATGATTTTTGTCTTCAACTTAAGCATGTAACTGTAGCTTTAGACCTGAAGCCACTACTAAAGGTTACTGGACTGGTGACATGCTGACAGTGATAAGTACTCCAACATTTTTAACAAGTTACAATTCCATTTTTGCATTGATAAATCTTAAAATGATTTTGTTACATGAAAGATTAGTAAAATCTAGAACAATTTTCCAAGTTAATTATCAGCTGAAAATGTGATAACACCAAGTTGGTATTCTGTTCTTTGTATTAGCTTGATGAAGAAATCTCTGGAATCGTGGAAGTAGTTGGAAGAGTAACGGCCAAGGCAACCATTATGTGTGCATCTTATGTCCAGTTTAAAGAAGATAATCATCCTTTTGGTAAATAAAACATTCTGTAATTCATGTAATTAGGAGGAAAACAACTTTATTTTTAACTTGCTATGTCTTGGTCTCGAGTTTCAGTCCTGCTACACTTTGAATTTCTGTATCACTTTTTGATCCCAAAGGAAAATGCTAGGACATTTTGGCCTACTTCTAAATAATGCTTTTGTATATAAGAAACACAATGAAGATTAATATTTGTGGAAAGAGAATTTTTTAAAACAAAGTAAACAAAACAAAAATACTGTTAATAGTTTTTTTTTATTTGATTTTAATATATAAAGGCATCAAATAATGCACAACACCTAAATCACAACCAGGCAAGAATGGTGCCTGTACGATGGGAGTCAAAATGGAAGTTACACTCCATGAATTTTGGAAATCATGGAAGTTCTACTGCATGACTTTTATTTTTTGGAACCATACTTAAATAAATATGACCCATATCACAGTTTTAGCAAATGGATTGTGAAAATAAGTTCTCTCTTCTAAAAGGGAGAGAAAAGAGAAACAAGTAGAACTCTTTAAATGATAATTGATGTTACAACTTTCCACTGTAGATTAAATGTTTGCTAACCTATTTCTTTCAGATCTTGGACTTTACAATGAGGCTGTGAAGATTACCCATGAGTTCCCTCAGTTTTTTCCTTTGGGAGTCATGCAGTATGGTTGAACTATTTTGATGATTGCCCGTGAGCTACACTGAAGACTATTAAAGGAGGCCCCTGATATTTGAAGGAGCAATTCCTGTGATTTTTAATATTTAATTTGTTCTCTTCTTAATTTCATTTACCTAACTTTATTAGATATTCCAGTGTGCCATTTTTGACAGAACTGGCTTATTGACAGTTCTCACCTAAGTTCTCATAAAGAATAATTTCTCTGGCATATGGTCAGATTAAATGCAAGAAAAAAAAAAAAACATTTGGTTGAACTTATATTTTCTGCTTTATTAATAAAAACTTATGTGCTGATGGTCATATCGTTCTTCTTCTTTCAGTCACCTGTTCAAGCACAAACTTGGAATTTAATACCTGTCAGGTCAGGACTTAACATTTCCCAAATGAAACCCTGGTTAAGAATGTACTGCTACATCATGAACCATGATTACCATGTTAATCACTTCCTTGACACTGTGAAAAAACAATGATATTAAAAGCAAACAAATCCAACATCTGTAATTTTTGAATACTTGTATTAGGGCCTTCTACAGAATCAGAACCAATAGGATATATGTGGATATGTATATGTAAATGAATTGTTACACAAGTTGGTTTACATGGTTATGGAGGTGAAGTCACCCGATCTGCAATCTAGAGAACCAGGAAAGTCAGTGGTACACAGTGTGAGTCCAAAAGCCTGAGAATAAAGGAAGTGGATGGTGTCACTCGCAGCCCACATTTGAAGACCTGAGAACAGGGAGGACGCTGCTGTCAGTGCAGGAGTCTAAAGGCCCAAAAACCAGGAGCTCCAGTGTCAGAGGGCAGTTGAAGATGAACATTCCAGCTTAAGGAGAGAGCAAATGTGCCCTTCCTCTGCCTTTTTGTTGTATTTTAACTCTATAAACGGATTGAATGATGCCCACCTACTTCAGCAAGGGCCATCTTTACTCAATCTACTGATTTAGATGCTAATCTGTTCCAGAAGCACCCTCACAGATATACTCAGAAATAATGTTTTACCAGCTATCTGGGTATCCCTTAGCCCAGTCGTAACTGACACATAAAAAGTAACCATCATAGCATCTCTTTCTCAGGATTTTATTAATAACAACAGTCCAAATTAATTTGAAATTTCTGTATTCTTGTACTTAAACCACCAACCCGGGTGACATGTTGCAAGTGTACAACAGTAATTGGTGACCTGTACAGCCACAGGTTTTATGGCTTGACCCATTTTCTTCAGTGAGGAAATGAATTCTAAATCCATTCAGGTTGTAGATCATGCCAAGAATATTTAAGTTGGTAACATCTTCAATTTCATCCCCAGATATCCTACAAATTACTTAAGCAACGGAGCTACTCATGGTAAAGCATGTTATTACACTAAGGAAAGACAATTTTGGTCTTCCCAGGCAGCGCCAGTGGTAAAGAATCTGCCAGTGCAGGAGAGGCAGGTTTGATCCCTGGGTCAGGAAGATCCTTTGAGGTCCCTTGAACAGGAGATGGCAATTGCACTCCAATATTCTCACCAGGAAGATCCCATGGACAAGTGGAGCCTGGCAGGCTATAGTCCATGGGGTTGCAAAGAGTCAGACACAACTGAGCACACATATACTCTGACCCCATGGACTATAGCCTACCAGACTCCTCTGTCCATGGGATTTTCCAGGCAAGAGTACTGTAGTGGGTTGCCATTTCCTTCTCCAGGAGATCTTCCCAACCCAGGGATTGAACCTGGGTCTCCCGCATTGCAGGCAGACGCTTTACCATCTGAGCCACCAGGGAAGTCCCTACATAAAGACAACTGTAATTGAAATTCAGGTGTAGGAGGGACATCAGCCAATCTCAATAACACAGTGTTGTCTTCAATGCCAGAGAAGGGGTCAGCCCGCAATTGTGTTAACCTCGGAAAACACTAAATGTTAAAGGTGTCCTGTTTGAAACCCCTGAACAACTATGTTTAGTAAACTGGACTAAATGACGAGGGTACTTCTGACAAGTGAATCCTTTATACTAATGATTTATGGTGCCATTTCTCTAGCCCCCGTGTTACCTATGAACTTTGGCTTCAAAGAGTGTTGTTTGAACAGATGCAGCTCCCCTGCCGTGTGTTGCCTGACATTTAGTAATAATTTTTTAGATATGATTCACCATTTCAAGTGTACAGTTCAGGGGCTTTTAGTACACAGAGTGGTACATCCATGACTACAGTCAATTTTAGAACGTTTTCATCATGACTTACCTGTCCTGGCCCAATCTCTACACCACCACCTTGCCCTTAAGAAGGAACCAGTCGACTTTTCTGTCTCTCTAGATTTACCCGTCTGGGATATTTCATATAAATGAAATCATATATGACCTTTTGTCACTGACTTATTTACCATGTTTTCAAGGTTCATCTGTGCTTCATCCCTTTTTATGGACAAAAAATACTCCACTGTATGGATATACCACATTTTTTTCATCCATTCATCAGCTGCTCTACATTTGGATGTTTTCCACCATTTAGCTGTAATGAACTATGAATATTCATGTATGAACATTAATAACCTCATTCATGAACTATGAACATTAATTTCAGTATACCTGTGTTTTTATTTCTCTTTGTATACTTACGAGAGGAATTGCTGTATCAAATGGTAAGTATGTTTAACTTTCTTAGGAACTGCCAGACTATTCCAAAGTGCCTATACCATTTTACATTCCCAGCATCAGTGTTTGAGGATTCCGATTTCTCCACATCCTCAACACTTAATATCTTTTTGTTCAGAGTTATCCTAATGGGTGTGAAGTGATCTTGACTTGTCTTGTTTCTTTCAAAGCTACCATAAGCCACTCTGTTGGCCAGAAAAGCTTGAATGCCTCTCCTCCTTTTCACTGTCACTGCCACTGTAAGTTCAGATAGCTGTCATTTCTCACTTTGAGCTATCCCAACAGCCCTAAATATATGACTGGCCTTACTGCTTTGAGTTGCATTAGACATCAATTATCGGAGAAGGCAATGGCACCCCACTCCAGTACTCTTGCCTGGAAAATCCCATGGACAAAAAAAAAGAAGAAAATCCCATGGACGGAGGAGCCTGGTGGGCTGCAGTCCACGGGGTTGCGAAGAGTCGGACACGACTGAGCGACTTCACTTTCACTTTTCACTTTCATGCATTGGAGAAGGATATGGCAAGCCACTCCAGTGTTCTTGCCTGGAGAATCCCAGGGACGGGGGGCCTGGTGGGCTGCCATCTATGGGGTCGCACAGAGTCGGACATGACTGAAGTGACTTAGCTAGCAGCAGACATCAATTATAATCAACGTACTACAAAGTTTAAAAACCAGATAAGTGTGAAAAGGGGAAAACTTCCTGGGAAGCTTAACAGGGGAGAAACCTGGCCAATATGACTTTAACGAAGTGAACAAGGTTAACATCACCAGTGATGACATGTGGATAATCATGTGCCCACGAATAATGGGGTAAGAAAGGCACTTCACCTTTGTGCTATTTTTTCAAAAACGGGTTATGCCAGTCTGACCATGAGTGAATATCAAACATACTCAAATTGAAGGACATTCTACAGACTGATCGGTTCCCCTCAAAACTGTCAAAGTAATGAGGAAGGAATGTCACAGAGCACGAAGGAGACATGACTAAATGCGATGTGGGATCACAGACTGACTCCTGGAACAGACACATGTTGATGGGCAAACGGGTGAAATCTGAATAAAACCTGGAGCAAAAGTGATGGGCCAGTACTGGTTTCTTAGTTTTGACGAATGTACCAGGAAACTATAAGGTAACATAAAAGGAGACTCCCGGGGTGAGGGGAGGAACTCTTTCTTTGTAACTTTTCTATAAATCTAAAGTTACTCCAAAATAAAAAATGCACTTAATACAAAATCAACAACCTCCAGAGGCTCCCCAGTTACTAGTCAAGTCCACAGCTCTAATTAGTCATCCAGACCTTCCCACATCTCACCTCAGACTCAAATCCTGCTCTCCCCTGAAGCAAACCCCCAGCACTGCTCTGCTGTTGCCAGAACACACTAGACTCTTTAAGATCCAGATGTTGTTGAGTTCGCTCTTGGCTCTGATTGGGATGTCTGTTCCTATGCCCAAAGGAAAACATTCTCTAAGCTTTCCCAAACATGAGCAAGCAGAGTTAGTTACATTATGTTATAGTCCTCTCATCACACTTAACTTGCTCATAACCTTTTTTTTCTTTTTTGGATTAAGAAATTATATATACATATGTAGTTTTATTATATTTGTAACACTATAAAAATCAGAAAGTAAATTTCCCACTGTCTCCCCAAAGATGCTGCTACTATGGATTGGTGGGCTGCTTTCCAGAATTTCCTCTACATAAACTATCTATAGGACCTCAATATCCTGCCCTACAACATGCATTTTTCCTTTAATAAGTCTTGGAAATTGAGATATTGAGCTATCTCATCCTTTTTAATGGATGAAAAATACCCATGTGCCAAGTGTTTCTTAATTTAGTAAGTCAGTCCTTTACTAGTTGCAGAATCAGATACAACTGAGCAACAAACACACACATTCTACTAGCCTTCCCCACCAAGAGGCTCTTACAGATGAACTTGTAGTTTAAAAACCTGTCTTGTCTGTATTTCCCAATGTCTAACATTTGTTGTTATTCAGTCACTAAGTCCAGAGAAGGCAATGGCACCCCACTCCAGTACTCTTGCCTGCAAAATCCCATGGACGGAGGAGCCTGGTAGGCTGCAGTCCATGGGGTCGCTAAGAGTCTGACACGACTGAGTGACTTCACTTTCACTTTTTCACTTTCATGCATTGGAGAAGGAAATGGCAACCCACTCCAGTGTTCTTGCCTGGAGAATCCCAGGGACGGTGGAGCCTGGTGGGCCGACGTCTATGGGGTTGCACAGAGTCGGACGAGAGTGAAGTGACTTAGCAGCAGCAGCAGCAGTCACTAAGTTGTTTCTGACTCTGCGACCACATGGACTACAGACACCAGGATCCTCTGTCCTCCACTATCACCTGGACTTTGCTCAAATTCATGTCCATTGAGTTGGTGACGCTATCTAGTGTATAAATAAATTAGTCCATGCACCCTGGTTTGAGAAGCCACAAAGCTGAGGAGAGGCAATGAAGGCCTGAACCATAATTCAGTGAAGTGACAAGGGACAGCAGGCCAAGAGTTGAGGATATATTATAATGGATTCCACAGGACTCAGTGAGTGATGATGCCAGGAGTCAAACAAGGTAAGAACCCAGGATGAGATCAACAGGTGAGGAGGCAATATTTTCACTTCAATACAAATTTAAGTATTTAACAGGCCCTTGTGTGAAGATGTCCACAAGATATTTGGAAAAGTAGGACCAGACAGAGATTTGAGTTGCAACCTGCCTAATATTTAGAGTTTAAGAAGATCTACCAATGCCTTATCTGCAATTTCAAAATTTCTTAACAGTTCGAAACCCACTTTTCCCAAATTGGGGGCTAAATGCATTTGGCAACAAAACCTGGTAAGAACTGTAGTGAGGCTACTTCGTGGTCTTTATCTGACTTCCTGGAAATATTCCTAAGCTTCACTGCACAAGTATTACCATGTTTGATTAGAGAGTACTGCCGCTCTGGGAAGGATGTTTCATAACATATAGTAAATATACCCTCTCTGACTTTTCTAAAATAAAAAAGCTCTGAATCCTGAAGCACATCTGGCCCCAGCACTTTCAAGTAGGGGAATGTGTTCCTAAATCAGGGACAGCATCCCGAGGAAGAAAACCACAGAATCCATGACAAAACCCGGGGGAACGTGCATTTATGGAACAGCAGTGTGAATCAGGAGAAGGACCCCAATAGTGCCTGACACCTAGTAAGCGCTTGCTAAGTATTTATCCACTGAAGGAATATCATGAACTGCTAGGGAAGAGTTTCAAAGAGAAGTCAATGATGCTGAAAACTCAAAGAACTGAAGATGAGGACTGAGAATAAAAGACTGATATTACTAACATATATCACACATTTCTAAAAAGGACGAGGCTACAAAAATAAAAAGGGAAAACATATCAATAAAAGGAGGTAACAACTATAAGAACACTCAACAGGAAATAAAATTAGACTTTAAACTTAGGTCCAAGTGTTCCTGAGAAGCCAGGAAGAGTAGGAAATAGCCCACAGAATTTTGATAACTTAAATTCATCATGACAACCAAACTTTTCTCTAAAAGGAATATCACCCAGAATCTACCATGAGGAATAATGAGCTATAAAAAGGTTGTCGTCAGTCATAATCTTACAGATGCTTTTCAGATGATTTTTTTATTTTCACCTGACAAAGACAAAATTAAAACAACTCTGAAAACATCTCTTCACTGGGTGAGTTAAGCACTTTGAGTGATAAACTAGTATTACTGACTTTAAAGAATTTTGAGTTGTCTTTTAAGGTATTAACTTAATATTCATTTAAGTCACTCAACAATTATTTTAATCTTGGGCTAATTCCTAGAGATACAAAGTCCTTGCCTTCTGAAATTTCAATCCATGGCAGTTTAGCATAATTTCCAAAGATGTCTCAACTCAGAACTATTTAATATTTAACTGGCCTAAGGTTTTAAAGAAATCTACTATGATTAAGAACAATCAAATTCTGTATTTTCTATTTAGTGAAACTCCAATTTGGTTTCCTCTCTTAATTAATTCACATGGAATTTGATTCTGATCAATTCCATGAAAGAAAGAAAATTAAGAATCCTAGTACCACAGGTTCTCACTCATAAAAAGATGCTAAATCTAGAGTATTTAATAAAGCATATGTTTTGAGTTACTTTCTAATTGTGATGTTGGTTTAAGTTAATCCTCTTATGTTATTTATGACCTCAGTTGACCTACAGTATAGGGTTTTGAGATGGCTAATTAAGACCAGAGGTGTAGGCTATGAACAATTTATGGTGTAATACATTCATCTTGGGGGAAAGGATTAAATTTGTTATTAGCATGCCATTGTTTCTTCTTTACTTATTATCAAGTGTCAGAAGCAGGTCTTATGTTCTAGTATTTCCTCATGGTTAAGATTTGGACTGAAGAACCCGCCTGCCAATGCAGGAGACATAAGAGACATGGGTTCGATCCCTGAGCCTGGAAGATCTCCTGGAGGAGGGCATCGCAACCCACTCCAGTGTTCTTGCCTGGAGATTCCTATGGATAGAGGAGCCTGGTGGGTTATAGCCCACGGGGTCGGATTGCAAAAAGTCAGACATGACTGAAGCAATAGCACACACGTACACAGTGCTTTCACATATGAAAAATGATTCTTTAAACCAGATTGCTTCTGTAGGTGGGTGAGTAAAGAACAACAATCCCTGTGGACTCTATATAATACAGTATTTAAGATGCAAAATTGAGAAGGCTTTGAGCCAGTTCTCAAACTCTTGAGCGCTGTGCTGTGCTTAGTCGCTCAGTCGTATCCAACTCCCTGTGATCCCATGGACTGCAGCCCACCAGGCTCCTCTGTCTATGGGGAGTCTCCAGGCAAGAATACTGGAGTGGGTTGCCATGCTCTCCTCCAGGAAATCTTCCCAATCCAGGGATTGAACCCAGGTCTCCCATACTGTGGGCAGATTCTTTACTGTCTGAGCCACCAGGGAAGCCCAAGTATCATAAGCTAGAAGGAAAATAAGTAAGCAGTGGAAAAAGTTTTGGGCAATGCCACTGATGACACTGTGACTTAAGTAGCCCCCTTTTAAAAAGACTATTCACTTTTCACACAACGTTAAAATATTCCCCAGGAAAATAAGGCAATTATCTTGGCTGGTAAGAAGACTCTCACCCGAAAATGTTATATTGAGGCAATAAAATTTATAATTATAAATTTTATAATTATAGGTTTTAAAAAATAGTTTCAATGAAAGATCTTGGTATCTTGTCACCCTGAATCTTGAGGGATAATCAGTAAGGAGAAATTCTTCTACTGAATAAACGCTAGTTAAAAAGCTAGTTAATTTAACATTATTTTTACCTTAGATATTCATTTTGGAAATTAATATTATTTAGATCTTAACATTTATTTTCATTAATTCACTTAATGTACAATGATTATTTAAAGCCAAACTGCATTAAATGAATTTAGCATAACTCTATAGAAAATCAAAAATACTATCACATTTCACTTAAATATTTTAATATTTTTCTTTAGCTTTTGAGGAAGCTTAAGTGTTATGAAAACATTAGACCTGATGAGAAAATACATTTCTTTAAAGAGATTCATCTTTTAAGTGATCAGGGTCCTAGTGAGCCAATTGTTCTTTTAATTTGGCTCAGAGATGGTAAGCCTTAGTCAGTCATGTATTTCACCATTTATGAAAGGCAGACAGTGGTCTAGGAGCTGCCTCATCTTGAAATCTCCTCAGAAATTATTAAATGTTTTCCATATGAACATATTATGGATCAAGGGAGGACCTAGGAATTAGAATCACGGCCTCCAAACCAGGGGAACTTGTTGACTTCTCTTTCTTTTAGAACTCAGTGACCTAGTGGAACTGACCCACTGGGCAATTTCCTTCACTCTCAGTGGTATAATTAAGCCATGAAAACGACTCAAGATGAGATATGATCTGTATATATTTTTACCCCACTTGTTTCCAAAAAAAGAATTTAAGACAACTGCAATGCCTTCTATTCTTTCCCTGTTTTCTCATCATGAACTCATACAATGTGACTTACCTAAATGTAAATTTCAGTGGCGGTAGAACGGGACAGTCAATTGATTACCATCATTTGTCACAGGAATATTAACCTGCTAAAAATGGCATTAATATCCTACTTTATCCTTTGTAGAGAAAACATTAAAATATCATTTCAAGATGAATAAAATACGCTCTGTGTTGCTTTCTTCCTTCTATTTTATAACATAAACCTATTTGAGGTACAAATGTAAGAACATAGTTTAAGCGAAAAAAAAAAAACAGGGAAAATACAATTGCCAGTACATTTGAACTCAAAAACTATACCTAAGATAGCTTAAACAAAAATAATGTTTCCCTGTTTGATTCTTTCAGCGCTTAAAGAAAAAAACAGACCAAAAAAGGGGTAGACAAAGAAACATTTGTAAACTTCATCTGCAATAATTGGTAAAAGAACCAGTTACATTTACCTCTATGATTCCTTAATCGAAGGGCTAGAAAGGATTATAAAGCATGGCATGCTTCTAGGTGTGGACTCCTTACAAAGTCTGGAATCCATGACATTTGGCTTCTATAATTTTAAAAACAGAATCTAGAGATAAGTAGTCTGATAAACTGTCTCACTGGAAACGTCAGGAAACTGCAGAGACTTGGGAAAATAAACTCATGCATAGACAACCATTTGCAACAACAGAACACTGCCGAATTTATTTAAAGTACATTTCAGAAATGAATAATTTGGATTCATGCATTTGAACTTTAAAATTTTTTATGAGTTAAAATCATTGAATCAATGACATTTAGAAGCAGTCATGCTGCCTTCTGTGTTCTCTTCAGATTCTAAATTCAGCTACATGTGTCTTGTGATCAGAAGATCTGGTTACAAACAGCAATAATTGTTGCAAAGCAAATTACATGGTGGCACAGGAAAACATTCCCCTTTCCAGTAAAGGAGAAAGTGGCTACCTCACTCACAACCTGCAGGCTATATATAATGCAGATTACAGACTTCAAAACTGACGTATGCTAAAACAGAAAAACTATGTCATGAAAAAGACAAAGACTGCTTTGTTTAGGGAAAAACTTCTAGAGCACTGATGAGAAATACTTAAGTGTTTATGAGCTATGGAAACTTGTTCCTAGGAAACAAATTTATTCATTTCCATTCATAAGCATGCAGGCATGCAAATAAGAGTTTTATTGAATATATTAAACATATTAAAATACACATTGTAAAATAATATTTTATAACAAACACTGTATAACATTTATACAATATTATTTATTTACAATGTATTACATTTGTATATTGTACATATAACTGTAATAATATGCTACAATTATATATACTATATATAATACTACAACCTGGAAATAGGTAATTTCTACTTAGCTGGACTCAGTACACAGACAAAAATGACTCAGGAAATATGTAAAATCATGAATTGTTAGTCTTAACTCACACATTTGAATAAAAATTGGTCAGAGCATACCAAATTTTGGAGCTAAAAATGGCAAACCAGTGAATAACCAGTTGGTAGTTGATGCCTCCAAAACAAAGCAGAAAAAGTTTCTGAGAAAAAGAGGGTAATTGATAAGCAACTTGTGTCAGGGTAAAGAAGGGTGTGGTCACGCACCCATCTCCAGCTGGAGCACACCTGAGCCTAATCTGTTCATCTCCTGGTAACTGAGAGTCACTTGTCAATGGTGAATTTTAACATATAAAGGAAGTTTTGCTATTGGTCCACTTGCATAATTCATGTTCCCATGTTTTTTCATATCACAAAACTGTTTCCTCTTACTGTAACCATATTCTGCCCACTTTCCAAAATACAAGTCTCATTTATATCAATCTCTTGTTAGGTAAAACTGTCCTCTACTTAGCAGTACTCAAAGCTGCCTTTTCCAGCTTCTTAAAATACACACAGACCAGAAAAAAGATGAAAACGCACAACACCATCGCCCACAGCCGAACTACTAGAATCTTAATCAGTGTAGGCTGAAAGCAGACGGACTGAGAAAAACCAGGGATGGCTACATTTCATTGTACAACTCGTTTCAGCTGTAAAGAAAATGACGTGCACTTTGATTGGGTGACCAATATAATTTCAAGAAGTTGTCTTAATCCAGAAGTAGATTAAACAGTTGGTCTCATGAAAATCAGAAGAGAGCAGAGACAGGAAACAGTGGGAAAATATAGGGGAATGAAGAGAGTCATATGCTGGAAGACAAAAGCAGCTGAGGGGGAAGTTTAAATTCAGTAATACTGAGAACTCTCAGGCAGTTATTCCAGGAGTGGATGGAGATGCCAAACTAGAAGTTCTGAGTTTCAGCTGTTTGCTTTGGGTATATCGCTTTACCAAAACTATAAGCTGTCACTTTTTTTCTAGGCCTCTACAGACCCTCATGCTCTGCCATCTGTTTTAGAAATGAAGACGTCATCAAGACACCTGAATTACAATGCTCTTATCTCCTCATTCTCACATCTGCTTGCTCAAAAATTAGAAAAGTTTCACTTCACTGTATCTGAGTATCATTTGTCAATCTCGATCCTCCAACTTTTTTCTTTTCTGGACTAATTCTGGCCTTTCAAACATGTCTTTACCCTTTCACTTTTTCTCTAAACACAATACTTTGCCAAGTTTACTGTTCATCATTGCATGCAAGTTGCATAATTTCATAAATGTATTTCATACAACATGACAATGATTAATAAAGAGTGAAAAGTGTGGAAATCTTACTGCAATGTACTCAAAACAAGAACAACTTGACCTCTATGCCTTTTTCCGTCCTTCTTTGCTCAATCTAAGGTTTTACGACGGTGGCTGATCAGCAAAAACAGAACAACCTTATCAGGTGTGACAGAGTGACTCTGAAGGGATAATTTTTTTAATTTTTAATGCCATAAGTTAATTCTTTATTTAAATGCTAATCTATTAGTCTAGTATAACCCTCTCAAGGCACAGTCCATTTCAGTAATGATGCTGATGGCTGCAATATGATCAAGGGAAGCCTCTACCACTTGGTACAAAGGAGTGGAAATGATAGACAGCTCATTAATCATTTACCCTGGAGATGAACACATTCATTTCCTGACAGGGGGCTGTAGGTGAATGCTGCCAAAATGAGAAATGTCAATTGTCAGGCCTCATACATAATAACAGTGTAGCTATTTTTAAGCTTTACTGAAAATTAGAGTTAGGCTCTTTTTCCCTACAGTTCCATAACATATGCTTGGCAAGTTTTGTTCTATGAGAATTCATTCTCACTCTGCTCAGACATCTCTGTTTGAGAAAATATATACTCCTCAAACTTTAATGTAAGATACTGGAAAGGTTATTTAGAAATCTGTAGAATCCTGAATATTGGGAGTGAACTCTAAAAGAACTGAGAAATAAAAGAGGCAAAGCAGAAAAGGTATTAATAACTTCTTGGTTCATTTATCTGCACAGTATATGTTTTATCAGCAGTAAGGGTAAAACACATTTTAAGCTCCTCCGATCTCTAGAAGGAACAGATGTATCCTATAATTCATGCAACTATTTTCTGAAGACACAGGTAAACAGAATTCAATGAAATAGACTTAAAAACACTGTATGTTCACCAAATTAGGTGAACAATGTTACCAAAAGAAATGACCTTCAGAACCTGCCCCAGCTTATCTATAGTTTATGTGTTATGCTTCCAGTGGAAAATAATGTTCCCAGACTTAAGAAATTCTCTTCTGGAAGCCAGCAGCATCTTAAAATTCACTGGGAGAATTATATACACTTTTTCAAAAAGAATTCCATGTATTTCAGAAATTTATCTATCTTTTAAAAACGGTGCGTTTGTCCTAAGAGTCACAACTGACCTTGCATTCCATTTTTGAAGAAGGTAAGATCAGAATATTTAAGATGAGAAAACATACTAACTTCCCCACACTTATCAAGTTGCTGAATATTTTGCTCCACAAATTAAACATCTTCATCGTACTTGGGGGACATTTATGTGCCATAAAGCTACACGCTCATATTGTACAAATATTAAGTATACGTGCTTAATGAATAATACAAATTCCAAAATTGATGAGGAAAGTACTTTTCCTTTGATATAACTAACATGTGTAGCACAGGAACTCTGCAACAAATTTTTACTATAAAATAATCAGCTATCAAATTACTTAATACTAAGAAGGATACTTAGTTTTACCTACCACGTTTGGTAGTGGCAACTTCTTAAACTGTCATCAACCAAGTATCTGGCTGCAATGTAATAAAATGTGAACAAACATGAATTTTGACATTTGCCATCTCAAGCTCCAGACTTTCTTGCAAACACATCCCCACATACTCCCACTTACCCTCTCTCCCATGTATGTATATGTGTGTGTATGTGTGTGTATATATATATATATATATATAAAAGTGGAGCTAATATTACTCATGCAAAAAGACGTAAGACTAACAATTTGCATGCTTTTCTGTGAAAATGCCTCTTTCAAATTTATGATACATTACTCCCTTCAAATGCTCTTTAGACTACTCTTGTCTTTATGACTTTATATTTTAAAAGCCTAACTAGATTCCTATATCAATTTCCAGTCATGAAATTAAGTTATGGCAACATGCTTTTCACAAATTGAATGATGAAAGAACTGTATTCACTGAATTACTATTATTACTGCTATTTGACATTACATAAATTATCCTTTAATCCTAAAATTACCTTCTTAGTAAAACATTTAAAAATACTATACTATTAATAGATCAGCAAGAAAATTGCATTTTTGAAAAATGTAATGGACCTCTACTTCCTCAAATTATTTCTAATTAGAAAATAAGTTTGAAAGTCCAAAATTAGAAAATTAAATAAACTGACATGTATTTTGGCCTACCGAGAGAGACAAGATGCTATTATGATACTCTTTCTAGCAATTACAAATATTAATCTGAGTGAATTTGAGTCTGCTGAAAACAATGCTCATGTCTACCTCATCCATTAGACAGCTCCTCCAAGGCAACGGTGGTGCCATCAACCCTCTGAAATCATAACCTTTGAGTGTCCAGCACATGTAAGCATGCTAATGCCTGGTTGTTTGCTGGAAGCATAGACATGCAGGAATGTCCAGAATTCAGCACTTAAATATCAGTATCTTCTTAAATTACTGGAAATGAGTTGAGTAAAATGCACTCTAGCCTGGACTGGACAATAATCATCTGATTTCTAAATACAAAAGACAGATGTACAGCCACAGGCCCAGAGCCAAAATACAGGAGTCAGGAAACATCATGAGGAACATCTAGGAGAGAGAAGATTGAAATAAAGTCATTAATGATATAGCACTACCTTAGCAACAGTTAGAACTGGACATGGAACAACAGACGGGTTCCAAATAGGGAAAGGAGTATGTCCAGGCTGTATACTATCACCCTGCTTATTTATATGCAGAGTACATCATGAGAAACGCTGGGCTGGATGAAGCACAAGCTGGAATCAAGATTGCCAGGAGAAATATCAATAACCTCAGATATGCAGATGACACCACCCATATGGCAGAAAGTGAAGAACTAAAGAGCCTCCTGATGAAAGTGAAAGAGGAGAGTGAAAAAGTTGGCTTAAAGCTCAACATTCAGAAAACGAAGATCATGGCATCTGGTCCCATCACTTCATGGCAAATAGATGGGGAAACAGCGGCAACAGTGGCTAACTTTTATTTTGGGGGGCTCCAAAATCACTGCAGATGGTGACTGCAGCCATGAAATTAAGACACTTACTCCTTGGAAGGAAAGTTATGACCAACCTAGACAGCATATTAAAAAGCAGAGACATTACTTTGTCAACAAAGGTCTGTCTAGTCAAGGCAATGGTTTTTCCTGTGGTCATGTATGGATGTGAGAGTTGGACTATAAAAAAAGATGAACACAGAAGAATTGATGCTTTAGAACTGTGGTGTTGGAGAAGATTCTTGAGAGCCCCTTGGACAGCAAGGAGGTCCAACCAGTCCATCCTGAAGGAAATCAGTCCTGGGTGTTCATGGGAAGGACTGATGTTGAAGCTGAAACTCCAATACTTTGGCCACCTGATGCGAAGAGCTGACTCATTTGAAAAGACCCTGAGGCTGGGAAAGATTGAGGGCAGGAGAAGGGGACGACAGAGGATGAGATGGTTGGATGGCATCACTGACTCAATACTGACTCAATGGACGAGTTTGGGTGGACTGTGGGAGTTGGTGACAGACAGGGAGGCCTGGCGTGCTGCATTGCATAGGGTCGCAAAGAGTCAGACCTGAGCGACTGAACCAAACTACCTCAGGAAAGTCAGAATTACCTTATGGACCCATTTTCCACTGTGTTAAATGGAGAACTAAATGCACTTTTTCCAAATATGATGAAAGAGACGATTAAGAGAAAGAAGTGCATCTGTTTATTATTCCTATATATTACTGTAGAATATGAAATCTAGAAAAATGTTTTCTAAACAATTAAATGTTTTGATTTTTTCATAATACCTTATAGCAAGTGTCTTCACCTCAGATAATAATTTGTTTATTATGGTAAAAACAAGACACCAGGTCATGGGTAATTTTTATAAAAGCCAGTAAGGTGTGTGTGATGGGGTTCCCCAGGTGGCACTAGTGGTAAAGAACTGGCCTGCCAAGGCAGGAGATGCAAGAGATGTAGGCTTGATCCCTGGCTCCATCTTCCCAAAGATGCCCTGGTGCAGGAAAGGGTAACCCACTCCAGTATTCTTGCTTGGAAAATTCTATGGACAGAGGAGCCTGGCGGGCTGCATTCATGAGATGGCAAAGAGTCAGACATGACTGAGCGACTGATTACACAAAAGGTGTTGTGATATACATATTTATTTATTTATTCATCCTTATTGCAGAAAAACTCGAAGATGCAGGTAAGAAAAACGCCACTTAAAATCCTACTCTTGAAAGATGACCAGTGTTAGAATTTTGTAAATACTCTCCTACAGTGTTCCATGCAAATATATTCCATACAGACTATCCTGTAACTTGCCTTTCCCTCCACTTATAAATATATTATGTCACTTTGTCAATAAAAATACCCATACTATTTGAATAGTTTGTGAGTATCCCTCACAAACAATAGCTTATATGTATGTGACAATTTCTTTACTCTTATTATTGAACATATAGATTTCCAATTTATTATAAACAATGTGATTATTCATAAAAACATATACTTTTGTGCACTTATCCAATTAATCTCCCAGAAAATACTCCCAAATCCATCTGTCAAAAGGTATGAAGCTTTTTAAGACTTTTGATATATATTACTCATTGTCCTCAGGAAAACTTGTACTAATAATATACTCTTACAAGTTATCTGAGAATGTCCCTTTCCCGTATGAAAACACATGGAAACGCACATTATTCTAATCCATACTGGCAAGTGAACAGTATCCTCTTGTCATTTTAATTATCATTACTTTATTACCATCTTAATATTTATTGGCCATTTTGACTGTACAAATCCTTGATTAAATATTAACCACTTGTGTCTTTTCCTTATGGACTTGAAAACATTGTGAATTAAGGGTCTTATTCGTATGCATGTTGCAGCTTGCCAGTTCGCTTGCCTTCTCAGTTTCTGGTATTTCTGCTCACCAAACCTTAAGGACTTGGAAAAGAAGCTGTGCCTTCACCCACTCTCCTCTTCTGCACTGCTGCGTGCAGAACCTGTGGGAACCACATAATACTTGGTTTATGCTAGTCTATAATGGGAAGGAGTTTAGGATTTCCTCACTATGTTGATATTGGCTATTTGAGACAGACAATAAAATTGGACAGGGAAAAATGGAGGAGAAATATTTCCTTTTCATGATTAAAAACAAAATGAAAGTACAGATCGGGAACCAATTTTTAGATTTTACCAACTGCTTTTTGTATCCAAAAGCCACTGACACGTTTGTTTGTTTTTCTCTTTGGGTGTATAAATACTAAATATAGTAAACCCTCCTTTGTCGTGGTGGATTATCTTCTGACACACAGCCCATAAAGTAGGACAGAGAAGTATAAAACATGAGAAGTGCAGACTGGGAAGTCAGACTACTGGTGTCTAAGTCTTGGCTCTGCTATAATTAACTGTGTAACCCAGGACACGTGACCCAGCGTCCCTACCCCTTAACCACCTCATGTGTAGAATGGGAACAGTAACAGTGAATCTGCCTCACAGAGCTACCGTGAGGCCTAAAACACGACATGTGCATGGTACCCGGCATATAAAAAGCACCAATAGTAACTACTATTCTCAGTAATATACTGTGGGATTAGATATTCACTTGGTGGTTGTTAGCTTTGTCACTGAGTTCTGTCCAACTCTTTAGTGACTCCGTGGACGGCAGGCCGCCAGGCTTCTCTGTCCAGGAGATTTCCCAGGCAAGAATACTGGAGTGGGTTGCCATTTCTTTCTCCAGGGGATCTTCCCAACCCAGGGATCAAACCCACATCTCCTGCATTAGTAAGCAGGTTCTTTATGACTGAGCTACCAGGGAAGCAGATATTCACTTTATTTACGAATTTATCGTAAATATTCCTAAGTGAAATCAGTTGTTTTAGCAATTTATATTCATTTGATACCTGGATTATGCTAGCTCTTAAAAATATTTGGGAAACTTTCCTTATGTCTATATACTCTAGAAAAAAATCAGTATTTTATAAAGATTAATATTTTCATAAAATGCTTTTTTATAATCAGCAAAGTAACCTACACAATTGTGGGGGAAGAGGGCAAAATATGCAGATGATGTAATGGAAAAGGAGTGGCTAGGAGAGTTAGCCCCACCTCTGCCACGGCCCTGTGGTCACAGGCCCTCATACAGGGATGTTGAACCAACATCCAACAAGCCTTCCCCTTCTCTCGGATGCCTCTATCTCAACAGATGTTAGACATGTACAACTGCTCAGTGCCCACATGTTTTAATTATAGCTATCCCAAGGGAAAACAGACTTCACAGTGTACTTCCTTATTACCACCACTATCCCAAAATGTTAACTTAAATGAACATCAAGTATAAAAGAATGGCAGTAAAGAAAGGATTATACTGAGAAAATCCTGGATATTTTCTCCTATGAAGGCCAGGATTTAAGAGTTGAACATAGATATGAAAACAACCTCAAGTTTTCAAGAGTTAGCAGTTAGCTGTGTAGATTGACCCAAATCTTAATTTTCATCCCTGGGTTCCCTCTTCTATCACACTAAAATCCTAGGTGGTTATTCAGAGGACTTCTTCATATAGGGAAGAAGTAATATTCAAAATACAAGATAAACAAAAGTAGTGAAGTTCTATCTCAAAAGAAAGATTTGTATTGATTCAGAATTGGAAAAACAAGCCCTTGGGAAATTTTCACTACTGAGAGGAATGTAGATTCTCTGTTTAAAGTATACCACATTTAATTAAAATGTACTGACACATGCTGCTGCTGCTGCTGCTGCTGCTAAGTCGCTTCAGTCGTGTCTGACTCTGTGCAACCCCATAGATAGCAGCCCACCAGGCTCCCCCGTCCCTGGGATTCTCCAGGCAAGAACACTGGAGTGGGTTGCCATTTCCTTCTCCAATGCACGAAAGTGAAAAGTGAAATCGCTCAGTCGCTCAGTCGTGTCCGACTCTTCACAACCCCATGGACTGCAGCCTACCAGGCTCCTCCGCCCATAGGATTCTCCAAGCAAGAGTACTGGAGTGGGTTGCCACTGTAACCAATAAAGATTAGGTAACAATGACTGTTAAGCACTACTTTTACAGAGCATTCTGTGACAAAGATATAACACTCCATGTTTATTTCATAACCTAACACTCCCAATTACCCTATGAAGGAGGAATGTATTAGGAAATTGAAGCTCAAAAAGGTTAGGTCACTTAGCTAAGACACGGGCTAGGATTATAATTTAAATTTCAAAGCCCATACTTGGAATATCTGCAAATGAGTGACTGAAATTACATTCAGCCATGCAATTAAGCGCAGAACTACACTGTTCCTAACTCTAATACTTACTGTGTGTAGCACTGACAATGCAAAGATACTTTTAAAATATACCATTTTAAAGAATCATCATCATTCTGGAAAGCTGAAAAACAGAGTTGACAAAAAGTTACTTCTAATATTAAGCATCAAATTTGCCACCAAAATAACAGAAATTATCTTACTGTATTATTTGCAGAGTGGTCATACACAATTTCTAGATTAGATGTATTGACTTCAATTTTTTTAATAATAAAAACATCTTTATTAAACACCTCTATTTAACATGTTTACGTAAAATCTTGCATTTTCTAAACCCAAATATTAGTGAACTACTAATAAAAATGAAAAATTAACCTGTTTTCATGGTCCACATACAATGAGATGCAAAATAAGCATAATAAACATCTTACAGGAATATGTGAGATCACAGAAAATATTAGGAGATTGACACATAGGTTTAAACAATTATTTGTAAAAATGTCACCCTTTGGTTATAAACAAGCATATTATATAACAGACTTTATGTCTTATATTGTATTTCCAAAAATTACACATATTTTAGATATAACCCTATCCTTAACGTCAACTCAAAAAATTTACCTTACTTTAGCTAAGGAGAAATAAAAACGTTGACAGTTTGACATTAAAGCCAATTTTTCATACTACAGAGTAAATCTGAAAGAAACACTTCAACTGAAGCAACTTTAAGGGTAAAGGTAATATTTTAATAAAGTGAAATCAGGAAGACTTGCTTAGAAGATTAGAAAAAGTCCCCTTAGTAACAATCTTTGTTTAAAAAAACTAAATAATATATATATATATATATATATATATACACACACACACACACACAACTATTTCCAGTTCTTTGATTTAAACAAAAGATCATCATCTTGATGAGATGTTTACTGTAGATATGCAATTTTTTCCTAGAAAAGGACCTTTTGTAAAAAGACCTCAAAACAAAAAATAAATTGAATCTGCCTTTGTTCAGGACTTAGAGGTCTTATCTCAAATTAATCTAATAGATCTTAGTTTTACCAGGTAAAATTGCTAACATAAAAGCTTCTAAAATTCTTAAAGATATTTCTTCTTCAAAATCTAAGTTTCAGGCTTACTTTTTATTTTTCTAAAAGTACAATTTCAACTATGAAATTCAGTCCTCTGCATATGTCAGATGATGCTATAAATCTTTGTATTTCTCTTTTAACTATCTAGCTGTGAAAAGGGAAAAAATAAAATTTTAAAATGAAGTCCCTGTTTTGGCCCAGATATACTTACTTTTAGAAATGTAAAAAGATGAAATTGTCTCCAAAGTGACTCTGTTTTCCTCAACTTCTCCATCTACCTTTGAAAAAACAGAATATTCTACAAGAGGGGCTCTCACAGTAGGGACATATAGATTATGCTGAATGGTTGGTCACATAAAACCTTGTACAAACTCTGCATTCTGCACAATGCTTCCAGATCATGAGCATAAGTTAATAAATTAACAGGGAAAGAAACCTTAGAAGATATATCAGGACACTGGGAAAGCAAAAGGTGGAAATGGAAAATTTTATACACTTTTCCTTAAAATGGTGCATATTTTTCTCCTCATATGAGAAAAAGTCATACGATACTTTCTCAGTTTTGACCTTTCTTAGGAAGACAGTAAATGTCAGTGCCAAAAGATTTATCTTAAAATGAAAGTGTATGAGAGAAAAGACTCCTTAAAAAATATGTATCAATCATACATTGAGAAATAATTCTCCAGTGTAGGGTGTGTGTGGGGGGGGTCTTTCTAATTCTAAAAGTAAAAACCCACAATATTATCTGAAAGGAAACTAAGCATGGTTGAGCTTAAACTACTGTCTGAACCACTAAATTATTCATATTATTCTATTTCAAAAGTGTGCAGATTTTACTGAAAGATATCCAATTTCAACATAACAGGTATGGGTTCAAGGTCTATTCTTAGTGATTCCAGAAACTGCTTGTAGAACATTCATAATTTCAACAAAACCCGAGGAAGTTCTTTCTAAAATGAACATCTTCAACCTACTGAACAGAATTCATGCTCACACCCTGATGTTCATTTCAGCAGCATTTGTCTCTGTGAAGTACATCAAAATCACTCAAACATCAAATTGCTGATTTGATAGAATGATTTATTTTCCCATTACAGGAAAGTCATGAGTGACTTGTTCTGAGGTATGTTTCTGAGCTACGAAGGACATCTATTAGGAAGCTCTGCACTTGAAGGTTCCTCTTTAGGTGACAGCATTTTATGGCTGGACAGTCTCTGCGGGAACCAGATTCCCTGTTGTGTCCAACTGCATACATTTACACGTGCATGCAGACACGGGACACTCGGCATGATCCCTGAAACACAAGTCAAGTCACAGTTAAAAATCTAAACTACACATACGTACACACATTTATCTTATAGCCTATTCATATCTATAATGCAATTTTTCAAAATGGCATTTGGAAAGATACAGGAATTAAAACCTGAAGACCAAAAGCATTAAACTAGAAATAAGCACCAAGCTGAACATGGGGGAAAAGTTACTGAAAAATGAACAGCTTTACTTTCTAAATATATCCCATTTACAGTTATGACCATAACAGTCTGTGCTCAGAGTTTAGATTTAAGCCCATGTGACAAACTGGGTGCAAACGTTATAGCAACGAAGCGGACAGGGCCACCAATACCACTCAAAGTGAGAATGAAGGTCGCTCAGGTGTGTCCGACTCTTTGTGACCCCCACGGACTTTGGACCCCCATACAGTCCATGGAATTTTCCAGGCCAGAATACTGGACTGGGCAGCCTTTCCCTTCTTCAGGGGATAGTCCTAACCCAGGGATCTAAACCCAGGTCTCCCACATTGCAGTCGGATTCTTTACCAGCTGAGCCACAAGGGAAGCCCAAGAATACTGGAGTGGGCAGCCTATCCCTTCTCCAGGGGGTCTTCCCGACCCACGAATTGAACCTGGATCTCCTGCATTGCAGGCGGATTCTTTACCAACTGAGCTATAAGGGAAGCCCTCAAAGTAAGTGTTAAATATAATCTTGAGTCTCCTTTGTATGAAATGTTTATTTTCTACATAACAAGCTTATATAAAAGATAACTATTACAGGAGTTTGACAAGTATTCTATCATTTAACTCACATACATACTAGACATTATATATGATGGGATATTCAGTCAGTTGTAAAAAACTGTAAATATATCCTCTCCCCAAATAAAGTTAAATAATGCTTTTCATACATTTAACTCGTACATTTATTAAAGTTTCTTAAATTTAATTTTATAGTTTAAGATTATACAAACTAGTGATACAAATGTCTGCGCCATCTGTGTTAACTTAAGTGACAGTAAAAAACAAATCCATCCATCCTCTGGCTGTATGAACCTGAAGTGTTTAAAAGGCCCTCTGCTTTACCTCCTGTAACCCCAAGCCTACTAAAGAAGGAATGTACCGATTACCTGAACCAACTAAGCATGTGTCCGGCATGTCCACCGTGCCTGCAATTGTGACACCATGTAAACCAGTTGTTAAACTGAGCTAATTTTTTGTCCTTGCTCAAGTCTACTTTTTCATCTGATTTGGATCCTCCTATGGGTTAAAAACAATGATCTTCATTAACTATAGCATAATACTTGATTCAAAATTTCTTAAAAGGTAAATCTGAATTTATGTCAAAATACAAATCACACATCATATTGAAATAGCAGTTTTAATGTTAGAATGTAATTTAGATTGAAAAATAATAACCAGAATTTCTTGTATTTTTAATAGTCAATAATAAGTGGAAAAACAGACATTATCAAACCTACTAAGAAGTAATCCGGGCCCTCGCGTCTAGTTTGTGGAGTGGCCTCCTGCTTTTTCTCATGCAGATGGGGTCTGTGGCCTAGCGCCCCCGTGCCCACCGTCCGTGATCTCACGCCGAGGCCCTGGAGGGGTCGCCGCTGAGGTTTCTACTAGCCCGCAAGCAAGAGCATGGCAGCCATCCCCTCCAGCGGCTCGCTCGTGGCCACCCACGACTACTACCGGCACCGCCTGGGCTCCACTTCCAGTAACAGCTCCTGCGGAAGTGCTGAGTACCCTGGGGAAGTCATCCCCCACCACCCGGGTCTCCCCAAAGCAGACCCGGGACACTGGTGGGCTAGCTTCTTCTTCGGGAAGTCCACTCTCCCATTCATGGTCACAGTGCTAGAGTCCCCAGAGCACTCGGGAGTCTGCCCAGGCCTCCACCAGCACGATCACATGTGACCTGGCTTGGGAAGCTGTGGGGAAGCAGCAGCCCAGCGGCCAGCCTGGCAAAACCAACTGCAGGCCCCCGTCCTGAGTGACCACCACCAGCTGCCAGGCTTCCTTTCAAGGCGCTAGGCTCATCAGAGCCCTCTTCCTCCCCCTGCCCTGTACCCTCCCTTCCCCTCCTCTCCCCAAGACCAAGCAGGCTACAGTCAAGGGAAGCAGTTCACTTTTTAATATCAAAACAGCAAAACACCAAAAAGGAAGTTGAGAGAATCCCACTCTCTGCTATCCGAGCCACACAAACGCTCCTTCCTCACACCCCATGACCCTGTGCCTTGCACCAAGTGGACAATAAACTCCAGGAGTGAGCAAAAAAAAAAAAGAAGAAGTAATCCGAATTAACAATTTTAGAGAAATAATCAGTAGTTTAAAAATCTTCTCATAAAGAAAACACCAAGTTTGGTTTACAGGTGAGTTCTACCAAACATTGAAGGAACAGGTAATTTTCATCTACACAAACTTCAGGGCTTCCCAACTGGCACTAGTGGTAAAGAACCCACCTGCCAGTGCAGGAGACATGAGAGACATGGGTTTGATCCCTGGGTTGGGAAGATCCCCTGGAAGACGAAATGGTAACCCACTTCAGGGCCTGGAGAATCCCATGGACAGAGGAAACCGGCAGGGTACAGTCCACAGGGCCGCACAGAGTCAGACACAACTGGAGTGACTTAGCACGCACACACACCTTTCCAAAGTATAGGAAAAGAGTGGAAATTCCCCAATGCCTTTCATAAGGCAGGTATAACTTTGCTAACAAAACCAGACAAAGGTAACATAAAAAAGAAGATTATAGGCCAATCTCCCTCCTGAACAGACATAAAATCCTAAATAAAACATTAGCAAACAATATGACTCAGCAACTCTCTGGTGATTTAGTCACTGTGTCGTGTCCAACTCTTAAGACTCCATGGACTGTAGTCTGCCAGGCTCCTCTACCCATATATTCTCTAGGCAAGAATACTGGGATGAGTTGCCATTTCCTTCTCCAGGGGATCTTCCCAGTCCAGGAACTGAACCCACGTCTCCTGATTTGCAGGCAGATTCCTTACACTGAGTCACGAGGGAATCCCTTGGCTTCCATGAAAATGAACTAAAGAAACTTCTGTGCATAGTGAAAGGAGAAATATGCAGGAATGTTCATAATAGTAAAAATCTGGAAAGAAACAGATGTCCAATGGAAGAATTTGTGTTACAGTCATAAATGGTAAGTAGTAATAAAAATGAATAAATCACAACTACATTCATCAGCACAGCTGAAACTAAAAAACAAGAAAACTCGAATAAAAACGGCAAGTCAAAGGATATATGCCATTTGATTCATTTATAGAGTTTAAAACACAGACAAAAGTAAATGTGTGATAAAACTACACAGACAAGCAAGAGACGAAATTAATAGATGATTTAGGACAGTAGTGACCTTTGAAGAGGAGCCCATAGAGGTGTGAAGAGGCAGGCAGAAATGACCCAAGGCACTGGTACAGACAGTATTATCTTAAGCAGGGTGGGAGACTCACTGACGACTGATTTATCACAGTACGTGATGAGTACATTTGTATACATCTGTACTAGAGTCCACAAGAAATGGAAGAAAAATGTTATTTATTCATTTACATTCACACACACACATTTATGTAACTTGCAATGCTTGAAAAATCCTCATTCCCTTAATTTTGGCCACCTTAATATGTTTCATTTCGTTCTAAAACAGCAAATCAAAATATTTTATGACCATATATAGAGAAAAGGATAGAAAAGTAAAAATATTAAGCTTAAATAAGCAACTGTGTACCTATTAAGACATAATGCTATATTCAGAAGTTCACCTGGGTCATTGCTGATCATACTACTGCTAGGACAGTCTTGCAAACAATTTTTTAATACACTTATTTCTTTTTGTAATGGTATGAAAATGAAAGGATATAATGGTGGTTCAAGGATTTAAGATATATACACACTGAAATTCTTCCTAAAAGCTTAACAAAAACGATTAATAATGAAAGGAAGGAGAAGAGGGGAGAAAGAAAATATAGACCTTTAAGGATAAAGCATTTTATACTTTTGTGTATAGTTCTCACTGGTGATTTCCTCTTTGTTTTTGTAACTTCTAATCCATAGAGAAAACAGACTGAATCCAGGACAGATTAAGTCTTAAATAGATAAAGCTTAAAATAACAGCACTACCTCACTGCCCTGCGAGAAGGCTTTTAAAGATCAAACAGCTTTTATTTTTTCAATTTTTAAAAATAATTATTTTTAAATTGTATTTATTTGGTCATGCCAAACAGCATGCACGATCTTACATCCCCACCAGGGATGGAGCCTGCACCCCTTGCAGTGGAAGCAGAGTCTTAACCACTCAATTGCCAGGAAAGTCCCTCAAACAGCTTTTAAATTTAAAAGATTTATATTAAATCATGAAGGTAAGTGCCACAGAATAGGTAAGGGGAAACCAGAGTTTCACTTAGGCACTAACTAGAATAACAATAACAATAATGATGATAGTAAGAAGAAGAATAAACTAATATATAATCTAACTTTTACAAATGTATCACACCGAAAAGTTAAGCTCTATAAGGGCAGGGATTTTTGTCTGTTTTGTTTACTGTAACATTTCTAGTACTTAGAAAAAACAGGCACTAAAACACTGTTAAATAGATAATGTTTATAATTTTTAATGCTAAATATCAGTTCATAATTTGTAAGCATAACTAAATATGTATACTTATAAATTCAATGAGACACTTCAAAAGAAGTCCAACTTTGAAAGCACAACTCCGTGTAAAACTTTGCAACCCTCAGTTAAATAAACTTATGGAAACTCTGGGCAGTTGCATCACAAAGCATGATGGATGGATGCCATCTCTAACTGCAGACAGAGCTACAAGGAGGTGTGGACACCTGAATCTTTACACTGCCATGAGCCAGTATTTGATTTCTATTAGGTCCTATTTTATTTTACTTCAGAATTCAAGAGTCTTCTGCTTAAGAAAACGCTTACTACTCCGTAATTAACTCAGTCCAATCTGCCTTTAAAGATCAGAGCCAGGCTCCCCTGACTTCCCTATACTGTTTCCCAGACCCTGTCACACTCATCTACTCAGTGGTCTCCACAGACTCGCGGTAATTACCATCTTTACCAATCTCTTTACTCCAGTACATACTTTGTACTCTGTCTACAACCTGGGCAGGCTTCTCCAAAATCTTCACATATTTAAATCTATCAAACTTTAGAGGACTAGCTTAAATGGCATCTTTATTTTTTAGGGGGGAGGGGGAGAGTTTTTCAGATAGAACCAATGTTATCTTCTTTCAAAATTCCTAATATTTTCTTTAGAAAACATAAAAAATACCCCTTATTCACCTTAGAGAGCCAAGTGTATTTCAGAATTTGAAATATTTAGGGATGTTAGAAAAATAATGAGCAAATATTAAATTACACCCCCCAGAAAACCCTGAGGCAGCATCCTGTAATTAAACACATCAGTATTTCTGCGACGAAATATACGAATGTTCACAAAGAGAAATAAAAACTTTAATAACCTCATGTCAATTCTGAACAGATTTTTTTCTTTTGCCAAATGAGATTTTGAAAATTCAAAAAAAAAAAAAAAAAACAAACAAACCTAAACTTTGGCTTTTCAAATCTTACAGAGATTTGGGAATGACAGATAAAAGGACCTGTGGACAGGCATGCTCAGTTGCTCAGTCGTGTCCAGCTTTTTACAAGCCCATGGACTGTAGCCTGCCAGGTTCCTCCTGTCCATGGAATTCTCCAGGCAAGAATACTGGAATGGATTACCACTTCCTATCCCAGGGGATCTTCCTGACTCAGGGTTTGAATCTGCATCTCTTACATCTCCTGCACTGGCAGGTGGATTCTTTACCACCGGCACCAGCTGAGAAGCCCCGAAGATTCTGAACTAGTATTTATTTTCTAGAACATATAATTTATTTTATGTTAGCTATCCATGCTCATTTATACATTTATACACCATAAGCTCCACGAGGATCTTTGAGTCATCCTAGCAATCAGCGTTAACTTAACTTAGTGCATTAAACAAATATTCAAATTTATATAAAGAAATTATTTCTACAGCAAATTAAAAAAGAAACTGAAGCAAATATGAGAAAGTTTTAAGACTTGATAAACCTGGGTGTTGAATTTTCATTAAATTAATAGCCTCTATGCTGCTGCTGCTAAGTCACTTCAGTTGTGTCCGACTGTGCGACCCCATAGACAGCAGCCCACCAGGCTCCCCCGTCCCTGGGATTCTCCAGGCAAGAACACTGGAGTGGGTTGCCATTTCCTTCTCCAATGCATGAAAGTGAAAAGTGAAAGTGAATTCGCTCAGTCGTGTCCGACTCTTGGCGACCCCATGGACTGCAGCCCACCAGGCTCCTCTGTCCATGGGATTTTCCAGGCAAGAGTACTGGAGTGGGGTGCCATTGCCTTTTCCAATAGCCTCTATAACGGAGCTTAAAATGCTTTATGGTTTAATTTTCTTCAAATTCTAGAAAACTGTTTTTATCTTTTCTTACCTATTTCAAAAATAGAAAAATCTGAAAAGCTAGTATCTAGCAAAAAGCAATAGCACTCTAGCCAGTACAGTTTGCTGAGACTTACGGTCCAAAAGACATATTAAGTTCAATTATTTCTAAGTATTTAAGTTCACATAGAACTTACTAGACACCATATTTTGCTTCCTTGTTCTTTCATTGTAGTAGATTTTTATTTCAAATTGTTAGTATCTATTTATTAGTAGCAATGCCTTCCCTGGTGGCTCAGATGGTAAAGAAATGGTCTGTAATGGGAGAGACTTGGGTTCAATCCCTGGGTCGGGAAGATGGAGAAGGATGGCAGCTCACTCCAGTACTCTTGCCTGGAGAATTCTATGGACAGAGGAACCTGGTGGGCTACAGTCCATGCAATCATAAAGAGCTGAACACAACTGAGGGACTAACGCTTTCTTTCAAGGCCATAAAAAAATTGATCAACATGCAGTGTAAAAAGTGAAAGTCCTTGATTAAAACAAGTCAAGACTAATGTGCATTTAAAACATTACATACTACATTTGTTAAAAAAAAAAGGGGGGGGGGCAGGGGGCCCAGTGGTTAAGAATTGACCTGCCAACGCAAGGGACATGAGTTCAATCCCTGGCTCCAGGAGCTAAGATTCCACATGCCACAGGGCCACTAAGTCCGTGCGCCACAACTGCTAAGCCGCACGTCCTGGGGCCTGTGCTCTCACCACAGTGAGAAGCCCAGCACCGCAACTGGAGTAGCATCTGCTTACTGCATCCAGAGAAAGCCCATGAGCAGCAACACTGCTAAAAATAAGTAAAACAGATAAAAGAAATTCATGTTTTAAAAAAGGATCTATTTTGAAAAATAGTAACTTAATGATACTAGCAAATCTCTTTCAGATGTTAAGGTAACAATAAAACAGTCTACTTAGAAGAATAAGCTACAGAAGAGAATTATAAAATTTCACAACTAGGAGGATCTCCCAGTCCAACACTCCGTATGTAAGTGGGTCAAAGTGACTTTCAATCTCACAGACTAAACATCACAGAGCCAGAACTAAAACAGGCATTCTGGTATCAGATGCAGTTCTTCATTCCTTATTCATTTACCATTATGCCAGATATTCAAGTATTTCTAATTAAAATTTTTGCTTTAGTATGATTTTCAACTTATATAAATAGCTGAAATATCTCCAGCCACTAGGTATATTTATATTCGATTTATATTCGATTATATATCTACTGTTCTCAAAAATTTTCTCTATATGTTTACGTTAAGCAGTATACAATAATTCTAATATTTTTAACCATTAAAAAAGTACATATATTTACAAGACAGCTGACAGACATAGCAGAAACAACACCAAAACTTAGAAGGACAGGACTCTAACCGCTAGGTTAATACTTTCCCTATATATTTTCACAGGCAGATTTTGAAGATGAAGTAAGAGAAAATGTCAAAGTGGTCTGAGATGATCAAAAGTTCTTGATGTGCACAAGATGTCTGTTACTAGATGAGGCCACAGGACTTTTAAACATAAAATCTGAGGGAGCTCGTCTTAGAAAAAGTGGTAAGAAAACAGTGTATGATTATTTAATATTTAAGCTCTTCTTACAAACTTTAAACTGGTAAGCATGTAAGATTAGAGATACTGTGGATAGAGATTATACTTTTAATGTATAGATTTTATAAATTATAGAACACAAAAACTGCCAAGCCAGCAAAGTGGCTTGCTCTTAGAAATAATATAAAACCAAGGTGGTATGTCTTTTATTTACAACATTATTAAATCAATTACGTAGAAACAATTTCAGCTCAAAAAAGTATACTGAATTATTATATAGAATTATGTCATACCAGGACAACTAGAAACAGGTGTTCCCATATTAATGAGGCAAAGTGCACAGCGAGGAAGGGGTTTTCGACAGCCAGGGCAACTTGTGACTTTAGATTTCGTTGGTGAGCCACTGACACCATACTGACTGAAACCTCGGCCCTGATGGGGAACAGTGGAACAGCTGTAGGAGATAGACTTTCCACAAAAATTGCAACTCACAAACACCTAGAAAACAAATGAAAGGAGAAATAAATAAAATGCAAACTTCATGAATAAAATTTAAAATAACTAAAGTTTGATCCTAACAAAGTATTTTTCAATAATTTTCAAAATTGTATTGTATACTGTAAGTTATCTGCTAAGCTGGTTAGTTCTAAGACTTCTACTTAGCAGTTACTTTATTTGAATACTTCTTCTTGTTACTTTGTTTAGTTATATTCTTCCTAACATCACTGATAGGTACAGAAAAACTCAAAAGCATTAGATTCCAAATTTTAGGAATAACAAAGACTAAATAAGAGTTCACGCTGGGACATTACAAAATATCCTAATATGACTTTTGATACAAATTTCAAAGATACAATATTCTGAACAAAATTTTCTTGTAAAGAAAATACTCATTTCCTAAGATAAAAAGGAGTTAGGGAGCCTATAACAGTAAACAGCTAAAACTTAGAAATAATAGCAATATAAACTATTCACTTTACCTTTATATTAAACTCCTAGACTCTCAAACACTTATGATACAGAGTAGTAACAAATATCATGTAACACTATTTTACTAATATTCAGGTTGTTTTAATACAAACAGAAATTTGTCAATTTTCTAAAACAGGAAAATAGCACCATCCAGTGCTCACATCGAGGATATACCTGACTGTTAATGAGATTTAATGCTTGGAATCAGATACAGTGATCTCATGTCAAGTGCTTTATGTAATAATTGATCTCATGCTGCTTTGTTTAAGTCAAAGTACAGTTGTTCTACAATACTGTATAATTTTAAGTGCACAGCAAAGTTAATTCAGTTTTAGAGTCTTTTCAAGAGTCTTTTAGATTATAACAAGACAGTGTGCTATACAGTAAATTCTTGTTTATTTTAAATAGTGCTTATTTCATGTTTTTTAAACTACTGCTTGAAAAAATAAATTTCTATGTGTAATTAGACATATAGATATGTATGTATGTACCATTAAACAAATCCTGCCTTATTACATATAATAGTGCAGAAAACCACAATACCCAAGTGCAAAGTGTAAGAACATACAGTAGTTAAAATTTGAAAGGTCTTGGAATAGACTAGAAAGCCTCACTCAGACACTCTTAGGACTGAGTTAGGTTTGCCTAAGATCCTCTAGGTCTGCTGTGGTTTGTTCTGTGTTAGATTAAAGTGCAAGACACTGAGAGGACTGTGAGAAAGTGTAGGACCAAAAAAACACGAAAACTAAAGACAAAGTATAGTCTAAGACATCAGTGGGAAGTCAACATGAGCAAAGAACGAGTTTATTAATAGCAATTTATTAAATTGAATCCTCAATTTTCCCTATATAACATGCTGTAAACACTTCTTTTTTTTGGCTGGGCTATTAGGTACATGTTACAATTTGACTCTCTCCAAAACAGTACACTTACCTGTGCTAAAGGCTTAGAACTGGGATCCAACTTACTCCTGTGAATATCAAATTCAGCTCGTTTGTGCCAAAACCTCCAGGCATCTAACAAATTTCTATAATTCTCAATCCAGTACTGAACTCTTTCATCTTTAAGAACATCTAAAGGAGAACCCTAAAAAGAAAACATGAATTATTTCAGTTTTTAAAATTTTCCTGGCTAAGCCTGAAGATTCTAGGCAACATGTGAGTGTGAGTCACAAGCGAAGAAACAGGCCACCTTTTTGCCAAAAGCCGGCTCCTAATGAGGATACAGATAAAACAGTTGATGGAAGCTCCATTAATTTAAACTGGCTTCTACCAATGACATACATATGCACTGTGTACTATTATGCCCGGCCAGGGAAGTGTAATTCTCTCTTACTTAAGTTTAAAGACCTAAGAGCAATCAATTCACCTCCCTGGTTGAATGCAGTAAAATCAAAAAATGATGCAAATATTTTTTTCTCCCAACAATTAAAACTTCTAGGTTGACAAAATATATTTACTCATTCCAAATACACACCAAAACTGCTCAATCACATTTAAAATAATACTGAGCTTGGTGCTTCCAATCTAGCACTGCACTGTGAATTCAGATGCCATTTTAGTATACCTATCTATCTGAAAATTAAAACTGCTTATTCTCTGCCTGGCCTTCAACTAAAACATGTATTTATTTCCTTAAAAGTAAAAAAAAAAAAAAAAAGGCAAGAAAGAACCCAAAACTGAACAAAAAATGCTTAGTTCTTTGACCCCTAAGCCATGGTGAAAAGGAATACTTTCTTTCCCTTAAATTTACTTTAGATTCCTTCTCATTAACAACTTCAATTTCCTGCCAGACTTTTCTGAAAGCTGTATTTTCTCTGGCAGCTGTGACATTCCACATTTCACCTACGCTTGCTTTGAGTTTTCATATATTGCTTTTAGCTCTGTTCAGGATACCATCCTTATCTTCACATGAACAAAGCAGAAAAAGCCTCTATCCTCAATGATCCAATGGGCATTAATCTGAAGCCAAGGTTTTCCAGTTTTGGGGCCACAGAGAAAATGAAATGTCAGAGAGCAGTTCGCATTCATCTTATGGAAAAAAGAAACCTGTAACAGCTAATAAAGACAATCTACCTTTAGACAACTCATCAAGACAGAAGAAGCACATCTCTCACCTAGTAATTAAGTATTAATTTCAATTACCAGAGTTAAATTTAGCTAAAAGAACACATGAAAAATAGCTGACAATTTCACTTTTTAAAAAAGTAAACATCTACTGTACTCCTAATTATGACCAACCAGCCAGAACTAACAGAGAAGGCAATGGCACCCCACTCCAGTACTCTTGCCTGGAAAATCCCATGGTCGGAGGAGCCTGGTGGGCTGCAGTCCATGAGGTTGCTGAGAGTCGGACATGAGTGAGCAACTTCACTTTGACTTTTCACTTTCATGCATTGGAGAAGGAAATGGCAAGCCACTCCAGTATTCTTGCCTGGAGAATCCCAGGGACGGGGGAGCCTGGTGGGCTGCCGTTATATGGGGTCTCACAGAGTCAGACACGACTGAAGCGACTTAGCAGCAGCAACCAGAACTAAATCCCTGATTTAAAAAGAAGACTCACAGAAAAATCAGAAATTTTCCTATCCCACTCTTCCCTTCTGTGGGACTAAGGATAAACTAAGAAAGAATCTGGTCAATTCATATTTAGTAAGTCTTCTCTAGAACCATTTCAATAAAAGTTAAAATCAAATTCTGAAAATGTGTGCAGAGAAAACAGTTCAGAGGTTAGGTCTGATCAAATCAGAAGGACTTGGGAAATATTATGGGCTTCCCACAGTAGTAAAATTTAAGACCAAAGTGATCACTAAGTAACCAAACTTCCAAAAGCATTAACCAATGTACTTCAGCAGGAAAGAAACCAGATTTCTATAATGGACTGCAAGCAATGTCCAGTACTGAACAATAAAAAAACACTAGACATATTAGAAACAGGTAAATCATGGTTCAAAGTAAAGGAAAAAGAAAGTTAATAGAACTAAACCTTAAACAGCCCTTATGTTAGAGTAAGCAAAGACCTCAATGCAACTATTAGACATGTATTCAGACTTAGAAGAAATAGGGTTTTAATTATAAACGGACAGGGAACTGAGCTGAAAAATGTAAACAACAAAAAAAAATTGAGACTCTAGAACTAAAAAGTACAATAACTGAAATTAAGTATTCCCTGGAAAAACTAACATCAGATAGAAGGTGAAAGAATAGCTGATTAACACATCAATAGAATTTATCCAGTTTGATGAAGCGGGACAAATGAAAGGAAAATGAACACAGCTTCAGATGCCCACTGGACAAAATCAAAAAAGGTTTAATACATGTGCAGTAATAGTCCAAGAAAGGGGAGAGAATAAGACTGAGGTAAAAAAAGAAATACTTAAAAGAAATAATGCCTGAAAACTTCCTAACTCTGATGAAAAACATTGACTTGCAGATCCAAACGCCTGAGTGAATCACAGGCAGGATGAGAGAACCACAACTAGGCTCAAGGTTTAAACTGCTAAGAATCAAAAAGAAAATCCTGAAAGCAGCCCAGGAGAAACAAAGACAATAATACCTGATTTCTCATCAGAAAAAATGGAGGCCAGAAGACTGTGAAACCACATCTTTAAAGTGTTGAAAGAAAATGAATAAAACAGATATTTTCAATTAAAATTAAGCTATGAGAATCTGTCACCAGCAACTCTGAACTATAAGAAATGCTAAAGAAAAAGGCCAAAGGGAAATGTCAAGAGATGAAATCTGAGTCTAATGTAAGGACAGCAAAAAAAACATGGCCAATAAACAAATATAAAAGCCCGTATTTTCATTCTTCATATAATTTACATAAAAGACAACCAACTATTAAGAGCAAAAATACTAAACTATAAGTTGGAGTTTATAATGTATGTAGAAACAAAATATACGACAATAGGAAAAAGGAGGGAGATTTGTAAATGGAATTACACTGTGATAACATTTTTGAAACATGAAATACGAAGCAAAAAGCAGAAAATGTCAGGTGTGAGGAGAAAGGGTGAAGTAGGAAGCATGATGTACCACGTGTGAAATGTAAACTGCTGCTGCTGCCAAGTCGCTTCAGTCGTGTCCGACTCTATGCGACCCCATAGACGGCAGCCCACCAGGCCCCCCCGTCCCTGGGATTCTCCAGGCAAGAACACTGGAGTGGGTTGCCATTTCCTTCTCCAATGCAGGAAAGTGAAAAGTGAAAGTGAAGTCACTCAGTCGTGTCCGACTCTTAGTGACCCGACTCTTAGCGACCCCACGGACTGCAGCCTACCAGGCTCCTCTATCCATGGGATTTTCCAGGCAAGAGTACTGGAGTGGGGCACCATTGCCTTCTCCAAATTGTAAACTATGAGGAGTTAAATTGTTGACTGATGAGTTAAGGATGCATATTGTTAGACCTGGAGCAACTACTTAAAAGAAGAAGAAAATGAAAAGGAATATAACTAAAAAGTCAACATATGAAATAAAGTAAAATACTAAAATACTCAAGCAGCCCAAAAGAAGGCAGGAAAGGAACACGAAAACAAAACAGAAAACAAACAGCAAGATGGTACTAAATCTTGACCATATAAATATAAATGGAGGAAACGTCTCAATTAAAAGGCAGCTGATTATCAGACTAGATTTTTTAAAAGCAAGATCCAATTATACACTGCATTTTAAATATATTTTATAAACCTTGTTAAGAGATTACCAACCACTTGTATTTCATAGCCATATATCTATACCATGATTTAATAGATGTAAACTCATTCTGGTAACAAAACAACGGTACCTTATGCTATAGAAGGACAGTAGCCTGACACTTTATGGTAAGTTTACTTTGTGGTTTGTGGGCCACTATTTACATTTGTTCCTAAGAAGGTAGGGTCGGGGGAGGAGGCATTTTACTTTGTTTACTCAGTATGCAGCATGCTACTATACTGCATAAAAGGATAAGAACAGGAAAGAGAACACCAGGAAAGGGTAAGATCTGCTGGAGAGCTAAGGAAATCTCAGGAAAATGCTCTAAAATGTCACCAGTTTTCCAACAAAAGCAAAGTTATAGGGAATCTTCGCCAGGAATCCATTTTTAATCAGTGGGCAGTAAAAACTGAGAGAAAAACAGATGAATGGTTACTCCGAGTCATGCTCATTTAGTAAATGAGGAAATGAGAGAATAAAAGGGAATAATGAGAACTGAGAGCTGAGTGTAAGTTGCCTTCTGTACTTCAAGAAAGAGGTACTGCAATTCAGATCAGGGAAAGGCAATCTCTTTGTAGACAGTGTTGTTCTGTCAACAATCAGAAAAATCAGAGAGAGGTTTTTCTGCTTCATTTGAACTCTGCATAAACTTAAGACCGACACTTCCCAAAGGGCAAGGAAAACTGGCTAACCCAATGCAGGAGGCTTCAGTTCAGTTCAGTTCAGCTCAGTCGCTCAGTGTCTGACTCTCTGCGACCCCATGAATTGCAGCACGCCAGGGCTTAGGGACAATAAAATAAGGCAGAAGTCTTTTGTAGATCAAGTGATTAAAGTTAAATGTCTCCTAAAGATCCTAAGTAAGCAAACGAGCATATCCGCTCCGTAAGGGAAGGAAAGAGAAAGCTAAGCCATTTTTTCCTCCTTAATAAACTGCCGCCGCCACACCGCACTAACCTGTAGCATGCAGTAACTTGCTGTTTGGACGTCTCCAGTTCTGTCGACATAACTCTCCATTAAGTCCACTCCATCTTTAGTGAGGCCTGTAAGCAGTATTCCCTCCAAATTTCCAGCCTCTTTCATTTCATTGGTCAACTTTTCGATGTACCTATTTAACTGAAAAACTCAAAGTGATTTTTCTAAAGCAATCCACTTCACTATTGGTATTTTCTGCTTCATAAATTCTACATTTGGAACAATTTTACTCTTAATGGAAAACATTTTAAAACAAAAGCCCTTGTAAAAACCTAGATATGTGATCTCTAAGTGTGCATCTATTATAATTACAATACAGCATCCATGATCATTTAAAATATTATTTTAAAAAGGAAAGGTATTTACTATGTTCTGTTAATTGTTCTATAAAAGATCCACAGACAATTTACTGTTTTAAATTTAAAGAAAACTGTCCTTATTATTGAGCTTCCCCGGTGGCACTATTGGTAAAGAATCTGCCTGCCAATACAGAAAGAAGACTCGGGTTGGATCACTGGGTCAAGAAGATCCCCTGGAGGAGGAAATGGCACCTCACTCCAGTACTCTTGCCAGGAGAACCCCATGGACAGAGGAGCCTGGCGGGCTGCAGTCCATGGGGTTGCTAAGCGTTGGAAATGACTGAGCATCTGAGCAACAATAGTCATTATTATGCAAAATTCTTGATGGCTATAAGGATGTAACAGTCATGGAATCTGAACTGGAAGAGAACTTCAAGATTATCAACAACAAACATTTCTTATATGTAGGATGGATAAACAAGAAGGTCCTATTGTATACCGCAGAAAACTATATTCAATATCCTGTGATAAACTATAATGGGAAAGAATATGAAAAAGAATGTATATAAGCATAACTGAGTCACCTTGCTGCACAGCAGAAGTTAACACAACACTGTAAAACAACTGTACTGCAATAAAATTAAAGCAAAAAAAAAAACCTTGAAAATCTCTTTTGGGATTTTGATCCAATAAAGCTCATGAGTCCTTTATCTTATCCTAAACAAACAAACAAACAAAAAACAGTTCTTATAAGGTCTTCCCTGACTTTGTGCTGCATGCATGCTCAGTCTCTTACTTGTGTCGAACTCTTTGCAACCCCATGACTTCACCCTACCCCAAACTCTAGCCAAGACTGCTTTATGTTCCCCTAGCACTGTCTCACTATTGTACTTAGCACACTGTATTACTAGCTAGTTATGTACATTTCTCTCTCACTATCTACATAGTATATTCATTTGAAAGTATTAGCTGCTAAGTCCTGTCTGACTCTGCAACCACATGGACTTTGGCCCGCCAGGCTGCTCTGTTCACGGGTTTTTCAGGCAAGAATACTGGAGTGGGTTGCCAAACCCTCACATACTACTGTTTATTGTATTAGAAATGAAGAAATTCTTTAATGTAGCATTACTAAGAGATGTTAAACTAAAAAGTTTAACAGCTTTACCTACTAACTACTTTGACTCATCATGGCAGAAACAAACTATTAACTCAGACTCCTTTTTTTTAATTGAAGTATAGTTGGTTTATACTGGTTTTAGTTTCAGTCATGAATCACTTTGCTGTTTTATATCTACATATATGAATCACTTTGCTGTACATAAAATATATATACATATAGACAACATTCTTTTTCAGATTATTTTCCCTTACAGATATTACAAGACATTAAGTATAGTTTCCTGTGCTAAACAGTAGATTCTTGTTAAGTAAGCATTCTTAAATAAATACATTTAGGTATGATACATGTTTATGTCTCAATCTAAAAGAAATTACCTCACTTTTTAGAAGAATTTTTATATAAACCTCATAGACACATATTTACACATAAAGATTAGTTTTTAATCCACTGACAGTAAGTGGTAATCAATTTAAATATCAAATTAAATTAGTTGTTACCTGACTATCACTAAGGAATTTACAAGCAAATGCCACTCTGTCACGTACAGCAACCTTGTTTTCATACTGAAAAAAGAGAAGAAGCAAGGAGTTACTTTCAGGTGTTGTGAGTTTTAAATTTTTGCAGACTAGATATTTTGTACCTAATATACAACTTGATTTTCAAATGTATTAATAAGTTACTGTGTGTATACTGGCAGAGCCATGAACTGCCTAAGATGCCTTTCTTAATGCAATGCTCAGAAAACTCAGTGCTAAGGTTATTCATACAAAGTAAAGATGTACCTCCTAAACTGACCAATTTACTTAAAAAACACTGAAACTAGTTCAGTCTTATATAACTTTAACATAAAACAAAAACAATGGTGTACAGTTTATCAAATTTAAGATGCCAATAATCCTTTCATCATTGAAATTTATTCAGGAGAAACTGAGGAAACCTTTCCTTGGCTTCTAAGTTAATCACCAAGTTTAGGAAATCTGTGACTTATCAGTAAATATACTAACACAGGATTTAGAAATATCAATACATGTTTCTCAACTCAAAGTTTTAAAACATACTCTAATAAGTAAACAGACACACTTTTGTGGCTATAGTAAAATACTGTCATATAGGTAGGTGGCTTGTAGCAAAATAAGAGGCGTTACAATACATTCTTAAGTTTTTGTATACTTATCAATATTGTAAAATACTATTTTGAAAAGTGTTTACCATAAATGTAGAAGGTACAATTAATTCTGTGATAAGTAAAAATACAGTTTAAGGGTGGATAAAAGATCCTGTTTCTATTGAAGTCAGTCCATGAAGTACGGTTTTCCTCCTTTAAACATAGGTTCATTTCAGTTGATACCTTGGTTGTGTTTTCTCAATTATAAAATATGGTTCTGCCCTAAAGAGGAGACAAACTAGACAGACAAATATTTGGTATAAACTAGATTTAACTCTTGAACTATGTTGCATGTGTTACTATTTTTGATCTGGAGAGAGTTATAAATATTATGTGTCCCATTTTACAGATGAAAAAACTAAAACCTCGAAAAGTTAACTGACTAGCTTAGGTAACTGAGAGCAAGGACTCAGGCCTATGTCTTCTGATTTCCCAATTCAAAACCATTCACGAGATTACTGTAACTTATAATTTTTTAAAAAAAGAACAATGATAATTATTACTTACATATAAAGTTTAATTAGGTACACTCTTGACACAGTTTGGAAATATAAACTTTCTACTCAAGATATGATATCCCTTATTTAGGTGTAAGAAAAGAGGGTATTTTTAATAAATCACTTAATTGGAAACACAGAAGTTTAATAATTAGACAATATATTTCTCTATCAATTTAAACTCTAAACAATCCACTTCTTTTTCTAGTCTTCATTATCTTCTACTACTTCCTAAAAGTATTTTATTTTCTCAAGATGCAACGTTTAAAGTCTTCTATTTAACAAAAAGAGTAGTAAATAGTAAAAACAAGGCAAAAAAACCCCAACGTGCTCTTGGATATTTATATGAAGTAGTTAAAAAAGTTCAATAGTAATTTGCTAAAAGTAAACAAAATACATAAACTAAATAATTGTCGAACGGAACACCAACAACATTTATTAACATATTCATTAAGATATCTCAATAAAATACATGTTTTTAGAAATTCTTATGACTTGACATTTAAATCAATTATCAATGTGTATTTTTAAAAGTGCTACAATGGCAAAAAAAAAAAAAAATAGAAATACGTTTCACATTTGGCAGCTCTTCTCAGTGCTAGAAAGAAGCCCAACAAACGCCAATAAAGCTGTGGTGACAAGGTGAAGCTTAAAACCCAATAATAAAACTGATGAACACCACTCACTCCTTTCTTTCTTCTCCCACTTTGTGATAAAGCATCTATTTAGTGATGTGGTCATAAGGGTTAAAGCAGGAGAGAGAGGAAAGAAAAAATAGCAGTGAAAAGACCAAATAGTGAAAAAATAAAAATAAAATAGTCCACTATAAGTAATGTGATCATTTATCTTCCAAACTGGAACACGTCTGCATGTCTGCAAAGGACAAACACTCAGACAAGATACTTGGACATCCTGATCATCAGTGATTGTGCACTGATTCACTTAACTAAAAAAAGAAAAAAAAAAAGAAAAAACAGTATATGCACATTTAAAAGATTATATTTCAATATAAAATATATGTAACTGGAGTTGTAGAGTGCCAGAGCTCAGTTCCTCAGCTAAAGTATAAAATCTTAATCCTTCTATGTCTCTAAATTTTATTATTAAAACCACTAAAAAAATCAAGTTCAGTTTGCTATCAACGAACTCCAAATTTTTAAGATACCTTGCTTTAAATAATATAAATGCATCAAAATAGAATGTTACTTTATGCAAGTGACATTTGCAAATTTTAACAAAGTTGTATTAAAAACTCCTATCTTAAAAGAAGAGTCTCACGAAACAGAAATCAGCTTAGCTTACCAATACTCCGTCGTAAGATCCTGCTTCACTTGTCAGAAATGCAAACATGATGCACAGATATGGGTTGTTTAACTGTAATCGTAAAGTGCCGCACATTTCCCTCCAAAGGGAGTTCTTCTCATCCGTATAACCCGATAAAGCCATTGCTACCACATTAAGATTCAGATCACCTGTGTATTAAAAAGAACTAGCTGATCAAAGTAATCACAAGCTTAATGTTCCTTCTTCGAGTTCTTCAATCATAAAACAAATAAAGATCAGAGGGTGACTTTTAGCCCTCGGGAAAATAAACCCATTAGAATAAGGGTTCTGACACACGCTCGTTAATCTGGCAAGAATCGCAAGGAAAATCTTCCGCTATTATAAAATTTCTACCCATATTGCAAACCTTGGGCAGGACAAGCGTATCTTTTAATTCTTGAATTCTCATTCCAGGCAGATTCCTATACAGCATGTTACTGCTTAAGGACCTAAATGCAAAAAAGTAGCAACACACTGCCAACTTCATCAACAAGGTCATTTACGTAGAGATGTTTCAAAGTGTTGACAGTAGGTATTATTGTATCTCAGCACTACAATTTGCAAAATCATCTTGTTTTCCTATTTCTGCATATATAATACCCATGCTTATGTGTGTGTTTTATCAGCAAAGTACTAAAAGTCAGTATTTCAGCATTCTTATTATAGTATTATACTTTTAATTTTTCTCTGGCAAAATTAACTACCAGAATGACCACAGAATTGTATTTAGACATACTCGCAACAAAGTATTTGTTACCAATTTAAACATTGTTCTCAGTAGTTCATATGGGCTGCTGATGAGCGGCTAGGCTGGCAGTCAGTCCTATGGCTGCCTAGCCATCTAACCTAAGTTTAGCTTCAAAAGAGAAAATTAAATTCACTATTAACTTTTACTCTTAAGCGTTTTCTATGTTTATTATAGCAACTTTATTATGTTTCTTAATTCTAATCATTTACTTCTTTTCCAAATAAAACAACATTTTCCACTGTATGTTCTTAATAGCCTGCTCCTCATTTCTAGAAACATTTTCCCCAAGTTATCTTGTGCCTGCTTCCTGTACTACCATCAGCACAACAAAGGAGTATCCTCTTTGAATTCTGGTTAGAACAATCCATCTCCAAATGGAAAGGACTATTTGATTCAGTGAAATTTTTTCTCCAGTCCTCAACAAGGTTATTCAAATCACTGAAGATACTTTTCTTCTACTGTTAAGATAGGTGTTTAACACCAAATTTTCCAGGTACAGATGACAAAAATTATCATGCTCTCAGGTCATAGTAAAATTATAATTAGAAATGGGTTTAAATATCAATTCTTTCTTCCATTACCACATATCTTCTACTGCACTCTCCAACAGGGCAGATTTATGTCAGAGTAAAAGTGAAGGAAAAGAGGCCAATCTGGGCAAAACATTAGCTTTTTCAACTTTTAGACTATATGCAAAATTAACATATTATAGCTAATTTCAAGTGTTTTTCCTATGGTAAAACAGAACTGTAATAGTTTTTAAATGGACCACCAAATATTATGAATACTCATACACAATTTGGCAAGGTGTATTAAAAATTGGTGTATTGAAATGAAATAGTCCCAATAAGAAAGACAACTGAATTCTTGGATTAAGATTCATTTCTCTGACTTTTCTCTCAGAAAATGTCAGAGTGAAAATTTTATCACACTTACTTTTGTTTCTTCTTTTAAAAAAATATATTAAATGGCTATGATGTTCAAATAAGCAGACCCAAGCAGAAACACTTTTGCAGATCAAAGTATGATTTTTATAAGAATCTATATTAGTCTAACTAAAAGTGTCATTCAGTTTCCTAAAAGTCAACCAAAAACCATAACAAAGAGTAAAGTATAAACTAAAATGCACTTAAATGTTTGCCATAAAAATGCTTGCAAACTAAAGTAGTTCTAGTCTCAAAGAAAAAATATCTTTAAATGTATGTGAACTACTGGGTTGGTCAAAATATATGTGAACATTGTATGGTTATGCTGTTTCTATCTATGAACTTTCTGGCCAACTTATTATCTTTAAAGAAAAAACACTGAAATAACATTTGTGTATTCTTTGTAATATTACAAAGACAATTAAGACATTTTCTTTGTAATCAAAGTGATGGGCTAACATTTACTTTTATAGATACAGTTCTGTGCTAATTTCTCTTTCAAAAAAATTTACCAAAAATATTGATAAGAGTTTTAAAAATCATCAGCATTTTTTCTTTCACAGATTCAGTGAATGGCATGTATCTTAGTATATAACCCTATACCTTTTCCTGAAGATGCTCCTTCATTCAGGATCTGGATGGCGCGCCGAATATCCAGGTTGAACAATGCCACAGCAGCTGCTCTCTCCCATTCGCCTTCTTGTACAAGGGAGTTCAAAAATGGGCCCACATCCACATCCGTCCCTTTCTTTATCCACCCACAAAGCTGTAAAGCTAGGATTCTCTCTTCATTTAAATTCTGAATATCACTTTGCTTATCCAGCCCACTCCAATTATGTCTGCTGCTTTCCACCATTCCTAAAAAAAAGAAACACCTTTATAATGTTTATCTTTTAAACATATTTGGCAAAGAAGTCAGTTTTACACAGAAGTATTTCAACATTAGATTTTAAACATTCAACTTCTCAGCCACAATATTATGACAGACAGCATAAAGATAAAGCATGCCACAAACAAAACATACTTTACACGTTGCTAAGTACAATAGCTTCCTGAGCTACCAGAGAGAGCTACAGGAGTAAGAGTCAACGCTCTGAGGGCCACGCTGAGTCACTGTTTCAGAGAAGCCTCCCTGGTCACCTCATCTAAAGCGGGGTGCCACTTGTTATTATCTAACTGACCACTGGTCCCTCCACTTCCTTTACACTAACATACGCTCTCATATTTATTTTTCAGCCTTAGCACTTCTCCTACTAGAACATAAGTTCCAAAAGGGCAGGCATCTTGTCTTTTATTTGAAAGGTATTCTCAGTGGCCGAGAACCAACACTCAGACTCTCCCCCTCCTTCTGTCGCTCCATGAATATATACATCCATAGGAAAAAGCGAGATAAAAACATCAACGTACTTTGAAAGTACTGCTAAGTCGCTTCAGTTGTGTCCGACTCTGTGTGACCCATGGACAGCAGCCCACCAGCCTCCCCATCCCTGGGATTCTCCAGGCAAGAACGCTGGAGTGGGTTGCCATTTCCTTCTCCAGTGCATGAAAGTGGAAAGTGAAAGTGAAGTCGCTCAGTCGTGTCCGACTCTTTGCAACCCCACGGACTGCAGCCCACCAGGCTCCTCCGTCCATGGGATTTTCCAGGCAAGAGTACTGGAGTGGGGTGCCATCGCCTTCTCCTACTGGAAATTTGCCAATTCAGATCAAGGAGTTAGAGACTTCTGAGAAAAGGTTTTAAGAGAACATCTGTCCATCAGAAAGAAGTGTGCTGCTCTACTTGCAACCACGAGGGAAGCTGGTGAAGACAAAGTCTCTTATAGTTTGCAGAAGTGAAATTTTAAAAATTCTGAGAAAACTCTGAATAATTCAATAAGGTTAATAAAACATGTTAAAAATTAAAGAAGACTTTTTTCAGAACAACAAATTTAAATTGTTTGGACAGTATGTAGTCACTGCATTTCAGGTAAAACAAGCTGCAGATGTATTATAAGGTATTTACTTTCAATATCTCCTGTGTAAGTGTTGGATTCAGTGCTGATGATATTATCTACTGATTAAAAAATACAACTTTAAACAGGTGAACAAAAACCAATTTACTTTTCAGACAACTCCCCTCAGTTTAATAATACTCTCGCTTCTTAAGAGTTTTTTATTTTCCAGAAACAGTGTCATGGAATAGAGACCAACATGTATGAATCCAAAGAATTCACTGCTAGGAGGTGGAAAAGTATTCTGTAAATGCATGGATACTCTGTCATATTATTTTGGCTGCTGAGAGACATTCCCACTGCTTAACAACTATGCTACAAGTAATTAAGGTTATCAAGTAAGTAATGTGATATTGTGGCTTTTAAGTACATAGTCATATCATGATTTTAATATGCATGAATTTTTAAATCTATGATTAATTAAAATCAATTTATACACACCACATGTGTATTAAGTTGCTTCAGTGGTATCTGACTCTTTGCTACCCTATGGACTGTAGCCCGCCAGGTTCCTTAGTCCATGGGGATTCTCCAGGCAAGAATACTGGAGAGGACTGCCATGCCCTCCCCTCCAGGGGATCTTTCCAATCCAGGGATCGAACCTGCATCTCTTACGTCTCCTGTACCGGCAGATGGGTTCTTTACCACTAGCATCACCTGGTAAAGTGACAAGATTGTATTCCCAAAATTTGAGATTGCCCGTATATAAGGCACCCCACTCCAGTACTCTTGCCTGGAAAATCCCATGGACGGAGGAGCCTGGTAGGCTGCAGTCCACGGGGTCGCTAAGAGTCAGGCACGACTGAGCGACTTCACTCACTTTTCACTTTCATGCATTGGAGAAGGAAATGGCAACCCACTCCAGTGTTCTTGCCTGGAGAATCCCAGGGATGGGGGAGCCTGGTGGGCTGCCGTCTATGGGGTCGCGCAGAGTCGGACACGACTGAAGTGACTTAGCATAGCATAGCATATATAAATAATAAAATCATCATTTTATGATGGCTGTGAGGGAAATAAGTGAACCAGGTTCACTTAAACATTAAAAACATTAAAATTTTTGTTTCAAATACTACATCAGGCAATCAAATACTATTTGTAGATATAAAATTTTGCATTTTTACATTTATATAGTAAAAGAGCAATAAAATAATCCAATGTTTATAAGAGCATTTTGTTCTCAAAAATCTAAATACCAGATATTCTGCCCCTTAAAGTAATTCCTCTTAATAGGCATGCTTTCTAGATCAGTTTGCCTTTCAAGTATGAAAAATATTTTCATCATGTTGGATGGAAAGCTGACCAACATTATGTAATTTTCTGCCATCTTAAAAGGAAAGAATTATACCTACTGACAACACTATTACCCTGCTCCAGAAGTTGTACAAGGCCTTCCCTCAGAGCACGCGTTCTCCTCCTGACAGAATTCTACACGTGATCCATCCTGTAAACTTGCCTCTGTTTCTTTGCTTCCTTATCTCCAGTGGTCCACACCTCCAAGATTTTACCCACTCTCATCATGGACATACTCCACACGATTCCTTCTCCAAAACAGCCACTCTCTAACCACAACCTCACAGCCTCCCAGCTCACAACCCCAACCTCACAATCATCCTTTGACCACTCGTATTTCCTTGTCAGTGCTCTGTCACCTTCCTCCCTCTCCAGCCTCCCAGCTCACAATCCCAACCTCACAATCACCCTTTGACCACTCGTATTTCCTTGTCAGTGCTCTGTCACCTTCCTCCCTCTCCAGCTTAGATCCCAGGACCAACAACGGATCAACCTCTTGCCAGGACCCTTAATTCCCTCGCTCCACCGTCCGTTATTCTTTCTTCTGAAAAACAACAATGCCCCACGGTCTTCCCATTTCTCAAGACAACTCTCTCCTCTCCTCTATTTCCACAACCTCCCTGCTCTTCTCAACAAGCAAGCCTACTATGTTGAGAAAATAGGAGCCATCGGGTGAAAAACACATCAGCTTCTGATCACTGAACATTAAACAACCTGCATAAACACCTGGGCTCCCGAGGCAGCACAGTGGTAAAGAACCCGTCTGCCAATGCAGGAGACGAAAGAGACGTGGGCTTCATCCTTGGGCTGGGGAGACCCCCTGGAGTAGGAAATGGCAACCCACTTCAATATTGTGGCATGGAGAATTCCATGGGCAAAGGACTGGTGAGTTACAGGCCAAGGGGTCACAAAGAATAGGATGCACCTGAGCACGTACATACCTTTCCCTCTGCCTGCTACGGAGTAGGTGTGCACTCTCCTGTCTAAAGCCAATCTTTGACCTATGCATTGGTTCCCGTTCCTAGGAATTTTGCTCTTCATGCTCTTTATTCTGCATCTTCTAATTGCTTTGTATGAGTTTCTTCTCATCAGCATTTGAACATGCCTAAATCAATTCCATGCTAAAAACAAAACACAAAAGCTCCCCATGATCCCAAATTCGCCTGCTGCTATCACTGTATATCTTCTTATCCTCCTTCATATAATCAAATTTCTTTGAAGAATTAATTAAAATGGATGACCTCCTTTTTTCAACCTACATTTATCTGTTGGACATCACTATCTAGCTATCTCAAATTTATCCCCCAATAAACTCTTTTCTTGCTCTCAAACACATTCTTCCTGTGCTATTCCTATCTAACTAACTGCTATTAGTATTATCCCAGTTGCCTTAGCATGCTTTCATTTTTCCTTCCTCTCCATCTTCTTCATCCAATCAATTAAATTTGTCCCCCTCTCTCATCTACCCACGTTTCTCTAGCTCTTCTGCCACTAACTTCGGTAAGAATTCCATCATATCTTGCCTGATTATTATGGCTTCTGAGGTCCCTGCTATCTATCTTAATCCTCTCCAATCCATTCCACACACAGACTGACAGCTCTAAAACACATATCTCATCTTGTTACTGCTAAAATCTTTTCTTGGGTTCCCTTTGTTAGGGATGATAACAAATAATTAATATATTTATATAAAATTTATCATCCCTTTATCAGGGATGTTAATTTCCCTAACCCCCAAGGCCTGAGCTGCCCCACTGCCTCCATTCTCTCTTTGCGTCCTCTCCCGCGCTGTCCCCGCAACACTCAACATGTTCCGTCCCCTCTCCTCCGGGCTCACAGAATCTGCTGCGCCCTGTTTGAACCCTGTCTTTGCCTTTACCTCCTGCAAGAAACCACCACTAGTCCCTACAACCAGATTATGAATTCTTCTATCCACAACTGTCTGTTCTTCCTTGTATTGTAACTAACTTTACTTGTCCATATTCTGAACTATATGGACAATATGAGTTTGAACTGCATGGGTCCACTTATACACAAGAGTTTTCAATAAATATAGTACCTGTATTTTCATTTTACAGATCTCTAAATGTGGGGAAAAGTTAGTGTTTGATTAAAGATCACAATATGTGGAATCAAAAGAACTAGGCTTTGAGTCCTAATTCTATCTAAACTGTTCTGGCTTCCTGTCCTTGAGTGAGTCATTTAACAATTTCTTTGTTTTTGAGAAAGAAATATAAGTATGCAAATTTTTGACTGGGGGAGAGGGATCAGCGACCCTAACCACCCTCCAACCTCCTTGTTCAAGGGTCAACTATAGACTGTAATCTTCCCAAGAGCAGGAATCATATCTCATTCAGTCTCCATGACAAAAGAGATTTAGCTATCTTATTGATAGTTATGTCTCCAGTTTCTAGATTCTTGGCATATAGTGAGCAAGTAATAAATATTGGCCAAATGAATAAACTTACCTTATATTACAGCTGAAAGAATTAAGTCAAGTAACAATGAGAAAGCAACTAGCGTGATATCTAATTCATAATAGGCACTCACTATGTTATTTGTCACCAAAGTTAAAATTTAGCTGTGCACTCTATAAACTTGTGCATTAGGTTACTGTGGGCAAGATGGCTCACCATGTTGACTTACTATGTGCTGAATTATTAGAGATACAATTAGGAAAAAAGAAAAGATTGAAACCTAAGGACTGCCATCTTTGACAGTCATTTCTCTACTTTTTACTTTGGGGTTGCAGAAACAAAAATATCTAAACCAATCCAAACCAAGCAAAAAGCCAAAAGTCCAGCAATGAGGTAATCTTTCCAACAGTAGTCTTAATCAAACAGTTTGGGTAAAGACTACTCTTAACTCATGATACTCAGTTTATTTCTACTGCACCAAAAACTTATAAAGAAATTCCATTGTTCCCCTGTGCTTTACACGTACTTGGCTGGCTTTTCCCCGAAATATATCAAAATACAGCAAAAAACAATAAACCTCACAATACTGAGAATGCAATGTGGTCTGACCTACTGTATAGCTATAAATACTTTTCATCAAGGTAACACAGTATTACTGACCTTTAACTTACATTAATAAAAATGGAAGTCTCTAATTAAACTCTTTCACTTTATTGTTTATAATAAAAGTTACTTTTTTGGGTCGGACCTACTGAGAGAACACTAAAATGAAATAGATGAAATAAACAGTCTACTCAATCTTCAGTAATGTGAACCAAAGTAATTTAAAAGTCCTTTAAAAAAAATAAAATAATATAAGCATTTAGTTGAAATGCTCAAACTACTCATTAAAAAATAGCATTTTATTTTGTATATTTTTGTGCAGTATTCATGAAAGTCCTATAAAAAACCAAGTTGGATTTATTACTTCTATTCCTATTTTTTGACTAAATCATAAGAACTACTTTTCTAGCAGCCTGACGAGACCAAATTTGACAGCTATCTAAAGCTAGATATCAAATGCTAGGCTGAGAAAACAACTATAATTCACAATTTAATTCCAATAAAGACAATAGGAACAACTGTTTAAAGAAGTCAGGGAACAAACAGTAAGCCTGGCTTTCTTGTCATGTTTCCTTTTTTTAAACTGTTAAATAGTCTATTAATTTCAATCCTACATTAATTCATACATTTTTCAATCATCAAGGACTGAAACAGTAAGGCACTTCAGGTAAGTCCATACTTCATGTCATAGTTATACAGGCCTTGCCATCAGACAGCCAAGTGGGAGGGTTTAGGCAGCAAAATAAAAGGGGTCTTTTTCAATTAGAAATTTTTTAATTTATTTTTTAAAAAAGCAAATGCTGTGATAAAATCTGAACTAACCACCAGGAAGAGCCTATAAATCCTCTAATGTCTTTTTCAAAGTGAGTCTTCAAAAAAAAAATTGTGAATAAATTAATGACTAGATTTAAAAAAGTCAACTATCCCTTCAAAGAACCAAGACTCCCTCCAAAAAGAATTTTACATATATAAATAATTATGCATTTAACTCAATTCCCTAAAATACCCAGTCAGAAACAATGCAGTCAAAAAATATGGCCAGATATTACAGTATCCTGAAGTAACTAAATATGGGGAAAAAATAGAGAGAACAAAATTAAACACATATTGCAGAAAATAAAAACAACTTTCTTACCCAAAGATGATTTTACAATTGATTTAATTCCTGCATAAACCAATGATCCTTTGTTGCCTGGAGATTTCTGGTCCATATCTTCCGTATACTGCTTCATAAGTATTTAAATGCATAGGAAATACTAGTGATGAAGCATAATAAAGTATTTCAAAACTAAACTTATTTTCATTTGGAGCCAATTTATAAAAGGCGTCAGTTCTACTCTGTTACAGAGATCTACTTTTCTTCCTCCTACTCGATCTGCAAGGCAGTATCTCAAGTTCAACAGTTTTAAACAATTTTACTTTGTGATTTTAGTATTCTGTGACTTGTATTTGCACACAAAACATTCAGCATATTTACAGACTGACCTTTCCGCAAACTTCAAGAACATTTCTATCTGATTCATCTCACAGACCTCACCACACAAAGGATATAGTGCAGAGTGTACCAGAGTGACTTGAGCTGGGGATCCTCATTTCCAGCTAAAATATGGTTTCTCCACACCTGCTCTGTATCAAGCCCATACCTTGATAAAGCCCGAAGGCGCATCTTCGTTGCTATATCTTTTTCTAAAGAATTATCATTTTCTTCTTCTGCACATTCATACAAATGACGACCACAAGCCCACATCAAAGATGTAATCGGGCTCCAGGCAAGAGAGATCCTTTCAAAAACAGTGAAGTCAGACATTGTCCGGTTAGGAGTTACAACTATCATTCGATTTTGACTCGTCGGATGCCAAGCAAAGGAAGCAATGTAATTGTCACAAGGTTGCACACTTCTTTCAATGATTGTGGGTTCAGTTTCATCACCAATGGGAGTGGGTGTGTGCTGCATATCATATAATCTAATAATATTACTATCCCTCGTTAAAGTGGCAAGCAAACCAGTTCTAGTTGGACACCAGGCTACTTTTGTTAAGGGCTTTGGTTGCTCGGTCAAAGTCAAAACTGGCTTCTCAAATTTCCTAAGATCCCATATTGCCACCTGACCTTCATAGAAGGAAGCAACACGATCATGGAAATATGGGTCTACTGTCACGCCCTGAACAGCTTTCGTATTCACAAACATCTTCTGACTTGTATTCCGAAGATCAAAAATGGCCAGGTTACGATGCATACCAGCAAGCAGAAGTTTCTGGTCTCGTGGAAGCCAACAAAGAGAGAGACAAGCATCATTCTGTCCTAATTCGTAAAGTGGTTTTGTTACTAATAATGACGTCTCAGTTTCACCTACTGAGAGTCTTACTTTCTCCATGGGAACTATATCAGGGGTATATTTGCTGCAGATATCCCAAATCAGCACTGAAAAGTCAGCTCTATGTTTATCTAGACCAGCAGCAAGCCAGTTATTATCCACTGGATTCCATGCAAGGGTATTGCATTGTCGTGCGTGTTTTGGAACAAATTCTTTTCCTATCAAATCTCTGAACTTTGAGTTATGATCTTGACCAAGACTTGTCAGTACGACTCGACCATTTGCTTGTCCAACTGCTAGGAGACATTCAGGATCATAGCTGAGATACCAGGCGACACATTTCATATAGGGGGTTTCTGAATTTATTGATAGTAATGTAGCTGCAGAGTCTTCAGATAAACGTAGAGATCCAGCTTTGAGTTCTGAATTCACAGTAGATTCCACATGGTAAAGACTAAGTTCGGAGTCACATACAACAAATCTATCAACCTGGTGTGGTGCCCACAATATATCAGGTTTGCTACCGCTCATGTTTATTGATGATCTCAGAGAGTCCAGTTAGGTCCATTCACTGAAAATCTGCTTAAAAATAAAAAGTTTTAAAATGTTAATGAAATACAATTCTAAGCTGGATTTAGAAAGTCAGGAAATTTTCTATTAGAAATTTCTATTGAATTCAAGACAGTATTTATTAATAAAAAGAGGACAAGAAGGACGTCTTCCAGTTAAGTTGAGCTGGTAGGAATCTGAGAACTTCATTCTGGCTTTATTTCCCATGATCAATGATCTTAATTGCACTATTAACAGTACCTTCAATTTAGTACCTTCAATCAGGGTTGAAATAACTTCAGGTGGTGAGTAAATTAGTAAGTATCATCCCTTTGAAGGGGATAAAACATTAAAGGGTTACTGTATCTAAGTAAGTAATCATGTATCTAGGTAATAAAGTTGCACTATCCAAAAGAACCTTCTGCAATGACAGAAATGTTCTGTCTCTGAACTGTCCAATATGGTAACTATTAGCCACACTGACTACTGAGCACTAGAAAATACGGCAGTGCAAATTTTAAATTTTATTTAATTTTAATATAAATATCCACATGAGGCCACCATAATGGACAATGCAGATGTGAAGTAAAAGCCACAAGTCTCTTCAAATTTCAATGGGAAGAAGCAGGATTGTACTCAGTTTTAGTCCTAGCTCTGACATATACTATACAGCTAGTACAGTATAGGCTCAAAAAAGGTCTTTTGTGTTTGGAGGTCCTTTTGTTTTCTCATCTATACAGCTTAAGGATTGGTTTAAGACTAGTGTTTCCCAAACTTCTGTTATTCATCTACCACCTGTGCCCTTTTTAATGTTTTTCCTTAAACTGACTCATTCTTAAAATCTGAAAATCAATTTTGCTTTCATCATAAGGTCCATGAATCATGTGTATGACATGTCAAATATATTTTTCTAACATACATTGAATAAATATATAACTATTAAAAGTGCAATTGGGTTACCTGAAATCATCCTGTTTATGACCAGTAGGATACACTGCACATTGGGAAACTGAATGAGCAATAGAGGCTTTTTCAATTTTCAATTCTATAACCTTTGAATAGGTATTGAAACAGGATTTTTGAAAAGGTTAACTATTCTAGTAGAAGTTTCAGCACATAAGCACTAGAAACAGTTATGCTAAAAATGGTTAGTTTAAAAATACAAGCTGCTTACAAAAATGTAAACTTCTGTTTTTCACTGAGTCTGGCTAGAGGTAAGTACGGATTAAAAAATGAACAAAGATATTCATAATCTTCATGGCGATTGGTATCTGTACAGCCATGCTGTCAGTTCTTAAGGCACGAAGTCAGGGTTCATTCATTTATGTTCTGTACCAGATGCAGAGCCTGGCACAGACTCCTAATAAAGATATTCTAAATAAATTCAGCTCAAACATACTTAACTTTTTGATCTTGCAAAAGTTTCAGTTAGCAACTACCAGTCTAGAATTTCAACAGACTTACAAAACTTAAAGGAAAAAGCCTTTAAGAATTCCAACACTGCCTTATTTCCTTCCTTAATAGGTCTGAAGCCCAAGATTGATCACTTCAATTATATTCTTACTAGCACCCTCAACTTCTTCATTTCCCTGCCACTCTGGGTTTGCCTCCCCCGACTCTAACTCAACTGAATTATTCACTGTCTTCTTTCCTCCACCCAGGCTGCCGAGTCTCAGGGCTCTGCATACTGACTCCATAAAAAAATAACAGACAACATGTCTGGCCTGTGGTGCTGTCTCAGCAATTCTTTTATTCATCTTCCTACTCTGGCATTTATGAAATTCATCATTATACAATATCAAAGTGATGTTAATAAAACACAAACTTATCCAGGTTATCCAACTCCTGCTTAAAACCCTTTCATGGTTTCCAACTGCTCTTCATACAGACTTCCAACTCTTCAATATAACCTATAAAACCCTAAATGCTTTGGCCTACCTACTGCTCCAGCCTCAATGCACCCCATTCGCCTCCCTGCTAACTGAGCTCTAGCTTCCTAGGACGTGACCCTCCACCCCCACTGCCACACCTTTGCAAACACTGTTTCTTCTGCCTTGAGCGGTCTCCCCTCCCTTCTTGGCCAAGTTAAAACCTGCTCAGCCTTAAACCAACCACCCTCTATCCCCTCCTGAATCTAAAAGCAGGTTACTTAGATATATACTCTCATCGAATCATATTCCTCCCTCTTAAATCACCCTCTCCATCTCTCCTACTAGTGTTACTTCCCTGGTGGCTCAGACGGTAAAGTGTCTTGTTTACAATGAGGGAGACCTGGGTTCGATCCCTGGGTCGGTAAGATCCTCTGGAGAAGGAAATGGCAACCCGTTCTAGTACTCCTGCCTGGGAAATCCCATGGACAGAGAAGCGTGGTGGACTATAGTCCATGGGGTCGCAAAGAGTCAGACACGACTGAGCGACTTCACTTTCTACCTCTCCTACTAGATTATAAACTCCCTGAGAGTATGGAAAGTATCTTCTGCTCTCTATATGAACCTCCAGTACCCAGCACAGTATGAGGCCCGTAGTAGAGACTTAGTAAGTACTTGTTAAATAAATGCATTTGTTAAATGCTACCTCTGACACTTCTCACACTGCTTTCTCCAAGTTGTACCAATCTCCCCACGCTTGCACCCCTGCCCTGTCTAGTAGGCACTGGCTCCAGCCAAAAACTAAGTGGTCACTGTCATAATTGGTTCACCTGTTGGGTAAGGGCCCACAGTGAGCAGCCCTGAGAAGATTGCTCTAATACACTGGCTTTCATTTATTCTACAGATATTTACTGGGCCTCTCCTATGTTCCAGACACTGTTCTAAATGCTGGGAACACAGCAGTTAAGAGGGACAGATATTTTAGCAACCAGATATTCATCCTGGCGGAGAAGGCAATGGCACCTCACTCCAGTACTCCTGCCTGGAAAATCCCATGGACAGAGGAGCCTGGAAGGCTGAGGTCCATGGGGTCGCTGAGGGTCAGACACGACTGAGAGACTTCACTTTCACTTTTCACTTTCATGCACTGGAGAAGGAAATGGCAACCCACTCCAGTGTTCTTGCCTGGAGAATCCCAGGGATGGGGGAGCCTGGTGGGCTGCCGTCTATGGGGTCGCACAGGGTCGGACACGACTGAAGCAACTCAGGAGCAGCAGCATCCATCTTGGCTGCTATGGACTGAACTGTGTCCTCCCAAAATTTGTTATGTTGAAGCCCCATCTCCACAAGAGTCTTTAAGGAGGTAAATTAAGCTTAAGGCTAAACAAAGTGATAAGGTGAAGCCCTGATCTGACAGAACTGGTGTCCTTAAAAGAAGATGAAGAGATACCAAAGCTCTCTCCCCATATGAGTAATGGGGAGAAGGCAGCTGTCTGGAAGTATAGGTTTCACCAGAATCAGAACATCCTGGCACCCAAATTTGAGACTTATAGCATCCAGAAGTATAAGAAAATAAATTTACATAGTTTAAGTCAACCCATCTATGGCATGTTTTTTTGTGGGTGGCACAAAAGAATCTGACTGCCAATCCAGGAGACATAAGAGACACGGGTTTGATCTCTGGGTGGGGAAGATCCCCTGGAGGAGGGCATGACAACCCACTCCAGTAGTCTTGCCTGGAGAATCCCCACAGACAGAGGAGTCTGGCAGGTTACGGTTCATAGGGTTGCAGAGTCAGACACAACCGAAGGGACTTAGCGTGTATGCACACGCACACATGCACAAGCTAACTAATACACTAGTATAATAAAGCCTGTATTCTTGTGCTGAAGTTATGTCCAATCTTACAGACCATTTAAAAATTTAAGAAGAAGAAAAGGCACCTTATGTAACAGGAAGTAGCTAAGAAATCACAAAGAAGGAACAGATACTGCCAAATAAGGCTTCATTCATACTCATGCCCTTGTAAACAGAAGAAACCTCTCAACTGGAGGTATCCTAAGATCTGGCCCATCTTCCTCTCGCTGAAAGACAAATACTAAAATAAGCACATTTATCATATAGGCTTCCATCCTATAGCTGTACTTTTTACACAAATGATCTATGGTAAGAAAACGTGCCACATTTTGCCACATGGCAAAATCCAACTTAAAAAAAAAACAAACAGAAAGCGTTACTATAGTTTAAAAAACTATTTAATTTATATGACTCACAATTAAGAATCATCTGTAATTCTTCTCATATGATGTATATATTTATATTACTATCCACAAATCTGACTATAATAATTCATACAGAATCAAAATTCATACAGAATTTGAGAGTTGAGTCTAGCAAACCCTGCTTAATTCACATAGGTGTACAGAGAGGACCAGATGTTTTCATTCTTTCCCAACACCTCCCTACTCCCATCCTAGATTACTGAGCAGAGAAGGGATCAACTACACGTGCAGGCACCCCCTCTCCCCCCGCTTATTCAAACATGTTAAGAATTTCAAGACCATGACAGAAGAGCACCATACCAAGTGCCAGGCCTTCTAAAGATGGGCCCTGACAATGTCTGCATAGGTCACATACTGTGAAACTGGCCCTGAATACATAGGTACATCTATACCCTCTTAAAAAACATAGTTGACCCTTGAACAACTAGGTGGTTAGGTCACTAACCCTCCAGCACAGTCCACATATAACTTATAGCTGGTCCTCTGTACATGTCCTTTCTCTGTATCTGTGGTTCCACAACCTCGAATTCAACCAACTGTGGACCCTGTAGCACTGTGGTATTTACCATTGGAAGAAACCCACATATAAGTGGACCTATGTTTGGAGAAGACTCTTTAGAGTCCCTTGGACTGCAAGGAGATCCAACCAGTCCATTTTGAAGGAGATCAGCCCTGGGATTTCTTTGGAAAGAATGATGCTAAAGCTGAAACTCCAGTACTTTGGCCACCTCATGCGAAGAGTTGACTCACTGGAAAAGACTCTGATGCTGGGAGGGATTGGGGGCAGGAGGATAAGGGGACGACAAAGGATGAGATGGCTGGATGGCATCACTGACTCAATGGACCTGGGTCTGAGTGAACTCTGGGAGTTGGTGATGGACAGGGAGGCCTGGCGTGCTGCGATTCATGGGGTCGTGGAGAGTCGGATGCGACTGAGCAACTGAACTGAACTGAACTGAACTGATGCAGCTCAAGCCCCTGCTGTTGAAGAGCCAATTGTTTTTCTTTTCAATCCAACATACAATACAGACAGATCCTGGCTCCTGAACAAAGACCACCAGGAATATGGTGAAGAGCAGAACATCTCCAGCCCCTTAGTAGCTTGACCCTAACAAGTACCTTAAAATGCCAAGACTATAAAATAGAGATAGAACATCTCCTATCTCCATCTCACAGAGTAGTGACAATCAAATTAAACGAGTTCTTTGCATCGAAAACATGTCAATATCAGTATGATTCCCTTAAACAGCCCTGGAAATTAATGCTTTCAAATGCTAGAGACACCAAGACACTGGGGGCAGAGGGGTGGAGCTTGCCATAATTACAGCTTACATTTAGATCCTCACCTTCAAGTATAACAAGGACTCACTTCCCAGTAATGGTTTCTGAGCAAAGGAAAGCCATGTTGATGATTCTGTGTTCCTCACCAGATGCTCATCTGTAATAGCATGGTGCAACAGAAGCACAGTGTTAGCCATTTAACTTAAACTTTTCCAATAGTCACATTGAAAAATAAAATCAATCAAATCTAATTTAATATATTTAACGCAACATATCAAAAATATTATCCTTTCACCATGCAATCTGTGTAACATTTATGAATGAGACATGTACTTTTCTTCTGGTACCAAATTTCGGGAATCCAAAGTGTATTTTACACTTCAAGCACATCTCAACCCTGTGTGGCTAGTGGATAGTGAAGACCTATATAATATTAAGTGTACAAGGTATCCAACCACCCTTTACATCTTGTTGTTGTTCCCTTTTTTACTTGTCTCAGCACAAGTAATAACAGCAGCAGTTTCAAGACATTTCTATCACCATCTTCAAGGAGATGTTCTGTATAACCCCAAATTTCCCTTAAAATATAGCTATAAAAAAGAATGCAAAGGCAGTCACTTTCGAAGTGATTTAGAAAGGCTCGTGGCACCTGTGAGAAGCTTTATCCTCTCACGGAATTTTCACGACTCCGTACAGGCTGCAAACAGCGCCACCCGGGTGACAGGCCCTTGAAGTATTCAATAGAGTACAAGGAGAGCACGGCTGGTGGGCAGAGCCGGGTAAGGCAGGAATCTGCTGGGGGCTCCCAAGCTCCAGACACTGGTTGAGCCTCTCGTCCACGGGGAGGACGCGGTTCCGCATAAACCCGGCGCCGCGGAGGCTGCAGCGCGGACCCAGCTCCGGGAGGAGGAACCCGCGCGCCCCGGGCCGCTTGCAGCTCCGAGGCCGGGCCCGCCGCGGTTATCCTGCAGCGCGGACCGCGACTCCCCGCGTCTCGGCTCGAAGGAGCACCCCCGCCCCGAGTCCGCACTCGCCTGGGCTTTTCAACTGGGCTTTCCCGAGCAACTCGAGATCATCCCAGCGCCCTCGAGCCCTTGACTAAAGCCTCCCGGAGCCGAGAGCGAGGCCTGGGCCGCACTCACCGACCTGGGAGGCAATGCGCCCGTCGTACTGCCGCTTCCGGCCTAGTCACCGCCCCTCCCGCCGGGGGAGTCCACACACGGGCAAGATGGCGGCCGCGGCGGCGCGGCCAGTAACCTGGCCACCCGGCCTGAGTCCACTTCCCGACCACCCAGCCTCGTGGACTCACGGACGCACCTCGGCCTCGGAAGGGGAGTTCCCAACTGCGAGCCCCGCCCCCGGCGATCGCGGGAGTCGCCCCGCCCCGGGGCGTGGTCACTGCTCCGGAGCTCCCGTTGATCCGCAGGCCCCGCCTGCTTCCTGAGCGCTGCGGTCCACCTCCGCAGGCCTCGCCCACTGAGCGCGCGGGCTGGATCCCGGACACTTGGATCCAGACCGCTTCGCCGAGTTGTTTCGGATTTCAAGGGCTTTAGATGTTTTAACTTATTTGCTGCTGCTGCTGCTGCTGCTAAGTCGCTTCAGTCGTGTCCAACTCTGTGCGACCCCATAGACAGCAGCCCACCAGGCTCCCCTGTCCCTGGGATTCTCCAGGCAAGAACACTGGAGTGGGTTGCCATTTCCTTCTCCAATGCATGGAAGTGAAAAGTCAAAGTGAAGTCGCTCAGTCGTGTCCGACTCTTCGCGACCCCATGGACCGTAGCCTACTAGTCTCTTCCGTCCATGGGATGTTCCAGGCAAGAGCCCTGGAGTGGGTTGCCGTTTCCTTCTCCTTAGCTTATTTAATCAGTCTAAATTTCCATTAATTTATTTGCGGGCCATCGATGTAGCAGAAAATCCAGGGTACTTGCTTCACAATTTATTCACTCATTTACTCCACAAAGACGTCCCGAGTGCCTACTGTGTACTTGCTGTAATGCTGGGGACACTGGACTGAACAATAAAGACGTGTGTTGGTGTGTGTCAGCAATGTTTCCTTGAGGACTGCTGGGCTGAGACAAGAAGGACGAGGAGATGCTAGGAAAGGGAACAGGGCAGAGGGGTTGGAAGAGAAGAGCCTTCTAGAGCAGAGGAAGAGAAAGTGCAGGGTCAGGAGGGCACATAGCAGTGGGGAAACACTGGGAAGTGGGGACAGATTAAAATGATGTATTAGCGTTGGGAAACCAGCTTAGTGAGTCCGGCTGGAGTTTTCCCTAAAGGCATTGGTACAGTCATTGAACGTTTTTAATGAGGAGAGTGGTATAGTCAACTTTTACGGGAGAGAAGGGGAAGGGATAAGGTAAGTATCCAAATGAGAGATGATGGTTACCCATACTACCAGTGGTAGGGAGGGTGGTGATGGAGAGAAGTGTATGGCCTGGGGAATATATAGAGGTTGGGATGATTACGGGAGTGAGGGAGAGAGACGGTTCTAGGTTTCTGGCTCCCATAGTTGAATGAATGATGCTGCCACAGGTGTTACAAAGCTGACACAGAGACTTTCTTCAGATGTCCCGCCATCTTCGCTTGTCTGTTCGTAGTTAAAAGGATGTCATTTGGGGCTTGTGGTGATTGATATAAACAGCATACTGAGCTTGCTGCTAAGTCACTTCAGTCGCGTCCGACTCTGTGTGACCCCATAGACGTCAGCCCACGAGGCTCCCCCGTCCCTGGAATTCTCCAGGCAAGAACACCCTAGTGGGTTGCCATTTCCTCCTCCAATGCAGGAAAGCGAAAAGTGAGAGTGAAGTCCTGATAATCTTCAAGGCAGATAATCTGGGTAAGAGGAAGAGTCTGCGGCAAGTATTGCCTGTGGAGGTCTGAGGCTCCCTTTCACTCCTGCCATTGCAGAAGTGGAGGCTAAAGAAAATGCTGAGCACTGAGGCAAGACACCACCGGATTCATCACTTCAAACACTATCTTGCCATTCTTGTCAATGGTGTTGGTCCTGGCCCCAAATCCCCAACCTCAGATCAATATAAGTTCCCTCCTTCTTCACTCCTACCACACAAAGCTGAGGGGAACATCTCCCCACACACTCAGGAGGAGACCTTGTTTCCTACTTCAGAAAGGAAATTAAAACTATTAGGAATTCCCACAGCCTTCATTCACTCCCATTTTTACCTCCTTACAGCTGACATACAGGAAAAGGAGGGACCCTATATGCTGTTACTCCTGGGACCTTACACATCAATTTTCTCCTTCCCCATGTGTCTTCAACATCCTCATTTCTACTGCTTCTTCACCATCAGCGTACAGTTGAGTCACTCCCACTTTTCTCCTCCAAGGAGAGGACCATCAGTTCAGTTTAGTTGCTCAGTTGTGTCCAACTCTATGTGACCGCATGAATCGTAGCAGGCCAGGCCTCCCTGTCCATCACCAACTCCCAGAGTTCACTCAGACTGACGTCCATCAAGTCGGTGATGCCATCCAGCCATCTCATCCTCTGTCGTCCCCTTCTCCTCCTGCCCCCAATCCCTCCCAGCATCAGTCTTTCCCAATGAGTCAACTCTTCACATGAGGTGGCCAAAGTACTGGAGTTTCAGCTTTAGCATCATTCCTTCTAAAGACATCCCAGGGCTGATCTCCTTCAGAATGGACTGGTTGGATCTCCTTGCAGTCCAAAGGACTCTTCAAGAGTCTTCTCCAACACCACAGTTCAAAAGCATCAATTCTTTGGCGTTCAGCTTTCTTCACAGTCCAACTTTCACATACATACATAACCACAGGAAAAACCATAGCCTTAACTAGACGAACCTTTGTTGGCAAAGTAATGTTTCTGCTTTTCAATATGCTATCTAGGTTGGTCATAACTTTCCTTCCAAGGAGTAAGCGTCTTTTAATTTCATGGCTGCAGTCACCATCTGCAGTGATTTTGGAGCCCCAAAAATAGTCTGACACTGTTTCCACTGTTTCCCCAACTATTTGCCATGAAGTAATGGAACCAGATGCCATGATCTTTGTTTTCTGAACGTTGAGCTTTAAGCCAACTTTTTCACTCTCCACTTTCACTTTCATCAAGAGGCTTTTGAGTTCCTCTTCACTTTCTCCCATAAGGGTGGTGTCATCTGCATATCTGAGGTTATTGATATTTCTCCCGGCAATCTTGATTCCAGCTTGTCCTTCCTCCAGCCCAGCGTTTCTCATGATGTACTCTGCGTATAAGTTAAATAAGCAGGGTGATGGTATACAGCCTTGACGTACTCCTTTTCCTATTTGGAACCAGTCTGTTGTTCCATGTCCAGTTCTAACTGTTGCTTCCTGACCTGCATACAGGTTTCTCAAGAGGCATACTCACTCTCAAAGCCCACATCCTCCTGTTTCCCCTGAATTCAGCCCACTCAGGCTTTCATGCCCACCATCCCATAACTCACCATCCCAGCACTAACTCAATGGACATGAATATGAGCAAACTCTGGGAGATAGTGGAGGACAGAGGAGCCTCACATGTTGCAGTCCATGGGGTCTCAAAGAGTCGGACATGACTTAGCGACTAAACAACAATAACAACAATTCTGTAAAAATGGCTCTTTACTTGACTGTTGCTGTCATCCTCTTCTGGAATATACGTTCCACATCATTACATTCTCTTCTGTTAAACCACCACCGGCTAGGCATGACTTTATCAAAAAAGACTCACAGACTTAGAGAATGAACTTAGGGTCACCAGGAGAGAAGGGGGAGAGGGAGAGTTAGGGAGGGAGGTTAGGATTGACATGTACACACTGCTATATTTAAAATAGAGAAGAGTCAGACACGTCTTATCAACTGAACAACCACCACTACCACCAACTATGACCTACTGTATAGCATCAGGAACACTGCTCAATGTTATGAAACAACCTAAATGAACAAAGAATTTGAAAAAGAACAGATTACATGCATCAGTTCAGTTCACTCACTCAGTTGTGTCCAACTCTTTGCAATCCCATGAACAGCAGCATACCAGGCCTCCCTGTCCATCACCAACTCCCAGAGCTTACTCAAAGTAGTGTCCATTGAGTCGGTGATGCCATCCAGTCGTCTCATCCTCTGTTGTCCCCTTCTCCTATCACCCTCAATCTTTCCCAGCATCAGGGTCTTTTCAAATGAGTCAGTTCTTCACATCAGGCAGCCAAAGTATTGGGAGTTTCAGCTTCAACATCAGTCCTTCCAATGAACACCCAGGACTGATCCTTTAGGATGGACTGGTTGGATCTCCTTTGCGGTCCAAGGGATTCGCAAGAGTCTTCTCTAACACCACAGTTCAAAAGCATCAATTCTTCAGCGCTCAGCTTGCTTTATAGTCCAACTCTCACATCCATACATGACTACTGGAAAAACCATAGCTTTGATGAGACAAACCTTTGTTGACAAAGTAATGTCTCTGCTTTTTAATATGCTGTCTAGGTTGGTCATAACTTTTCTTCCAAGGAGTAAGCGTCTTTTAATTTCATAGCTGCAGTCACCACCTGCAGTGATTTTGGAGCCCCCCAAAAATAAAGTCTCTCACTGTTTCCCCATCTATTTGCCATGAAGTGATGGGATCAGATGCCATGATCTTAGTTTTCTGAATGTTGAGTTTTAAGTCAACTTTTTCACTCTCCGCTTTCACTTTCATCAGGAGGCTCTTTAGTTCTTCTTCACTTTCTGCCATAAGGGTGGTGTCATCTGCATATCTGAGGTTATTGATATTTCTCCCGGCAATCTTGATTCTAGCTCACGCTTCTCCCAGCCCAGCATTTCTCATGATGTACTCTGCATATAAGTTAAATAAGCAGGTGACGATATACAGCCTAGACGTACTCCTTTTCCTATTTGGAACCAGTCTGTTGTTCCAAGTCCAGTTCTAACTGTTACTTTCTGACCCGCATACAGGTTTCTCAAGAGGCAGGTCAGGTGGTCTGGTATTCCCATCTCTTTCAGAATTTTCCACAGTTTGTTGTGATCCACACAGTCAAAGCCTTTGGCATAGTCAATAAAGCAAAAGTAGATGTTTTTCTGGAACTCTCTTACTTTTTTGATGATCCAATGGATGTTGGCAATTTGATCTCTGGTTCCTCTGCCTTTTCTAAAACCTGTTTGAACATCTGGAAGTTCACAGCTCACATACTGTTGAAGCCTGGCTTGGAGAATTTTGAGCATTACTTTACTAGCGTGTGAGATGAGTGCAATTGTGTGGTAGTTTGAACATTCTTTGGTATTGTCTTTCTTTGGGATTGGAATGAAAACTGATCTTTTCCAGTCCTGTGGCCACTTCTGAGTTTTCTAAATTTGCTGACATATGGAGTGTAGCACTTTCACAGAATCATCTTTTAGGATTTGAAATAGCTCAACTGGGATTCCATCATCTCCACTACCTTTGTTCATAGTGATGCTTCCTAAGGCCCACTTGACTTTGCATTCCAGGATGTCTGGCTCTAGGTGAGTGATCACACCATTGTGGTTATCTGGGTCATGAGGTTCTTCTTTGTATAGTTCCTATGAAGACCTACAAGAACTTCTAGAACTAACACCCAAAACAGATGTCCTTTTCATTATAGAGGACTAGAATGCAAAAGTAGGAAGTCAAGAAACACCTGGAGTAACCGGCAAATTTGGCCTTGGAGTACAGAATGAAGCAGGGCAAAGGCTAATAGAGTTTTCCCAAGAGAACACACTGGTCATAGCAAACATCTTCTTCCAACAATACAAGAGAAGACTCTACACATGGACATGACCAGATGGTCAATACTAAAATCAGATTGATTATATTCTTTGCAGCCAAAAATGGAGAAGCTCTATATAGTCACAAAAACAAGACTGGGAGCTGACTGTGGCTCAGATCATGAACTCCTTATTGCCAAATTCAGACTTAAAAAAGTAGGGAAAACCACTAGACCATTCAGGTATGACCTAAATCAGATTACATGCATGTGAGTGAAAGTCACCCAGTTGTGTCCTACTCTTTGTGACCCCATGGACTATACAGTGCATGGAATTCTCCAGGCCAGAATACTGGAGTGGATAGCCTTTCCCTTCTCCAGGTGATCTTCCCAACCCAGGGATCAAACCCAGGTCTCCCACATTGCAGGCGGATTCTTTACTGGCTAAGCCACAAGGGAAGCCCAATTACATGCATACCTATAACTGAATCACTTTGCTGTATACCTGAAATCAACATAACATTGTTAATCAACTGTACTCCAATATAAAATAAAAAGTTAAAAAAAAAAAAACTGACCAGTAAGATGTGAGTAGAACTGGATCATGTCCCTCAAAAGAGAAGCTTCTTACTGTCTAGTTTGTCTTCTTTCTTGCTCCCTGGAAAATGGCCAAAAGAAACATGGACTAGGAAGGGAAGCCATGTATGAAGGAGGGCAAAACTGCTCCGTTAGTCTGTCCTAGGCCAGTTCGTGGAACTGAGGTTCCCTCCTCCCTTGGATCAGCCACAGAGTTCTGGACCATTACACAAGAGAAAATGAACTATCTTCCATTAAAAACTACTGTTTGCTCAGAAATGTTTGTTACAGCAGCTTATCCTATTCCCTAAGTAACACACGGGGGTTCTATATACTTTATTCTCTGCTTAATCTCCACAACCTGAAACAGTGCACAGCACAGAGCATGCGCTCAGTAAAATCTGTTGAATAACTCCTAAAGTAGTATCTTTCTCTGATCTACGTTCTCCTCCTGCTTATATCTTTTTCTCTCTTTTTTTCCATCCAAGCTTTTGTGAAAGTGCATTCTTCTCATATTGCTGCCAGTTCTTTGTTCCCTAAAGTCCCTATACGAATGTGACCCTTTTCTCATTATGCTTAAAATTGATTCTCCTCCACTAAACTGTGTTTCTTGTGAGGAAAACTGAGGAATGTCTCTTAGAAGCTACCTGCTATCCATGTCCTCTTCTCCCTGCCTGCTGTCTGGAAAATAGCAAATGGTAGTTTTCTCATAGGTAGATGGCGCTAGAAGTAAAAAACCCACCTGCAATGCAGGAGACATAAGGGATGTTGGTTCCATCCCTGGGTCAGGAACATTTTTTGGAGGCGGGCATGGCAACCCACTCCAGTATTCTTGCCTGGTGAATCCCATAGACAGAGCAGCCTGGTGGGCTACAGTCCATAGGGTCACAGAGAATCAGACACAAGTAAAGTGTCTTAGCATGCACTCAAGTAAACTTTTAGTATAGAACTTTGAATGTCCTAGAGTGCCTGACTACATAATATGTATTCAAATATATTTACAGAGTGCGAGAATGCACTGTATTTGTTGCAAGAGGAAACTGTATCAGGGAATTTAACAGACTGGTCTGTTACGCTACCTGCCTTCATCAAACATTTATTTTTATGATGCCAGAGTTGCTGGTCTTAGTGTTTGTTTTGTTCATTTAAACTTCTGTAGCCCTAACAGGCGGACAAGGCAATGGCACCCCAATCCAGTACTCTTTCCTGGAAAATCCCATGGATGGAGGAGCCTGGTAGGCTGCAGTCCATGGGGTTGCAAAGAGTCGGACACGACTGAGCGACTTCACTTTCCCTTTTCACTTTCCTGCATTGGAGAGGGAAATGGCAACCCACTCCAGTGTTCTTGCCTGGAGAATCCCAGGGATGGGGGAGCCTGGTGGGCTGTCATCTATGGGGTCGCACAGAGTTGGACACGACTGAAGCGACTTAGCAGCAGCAGCAGCACTAACAGGATGTTCTTCTTTTTAAGCTCTTTTATTTATGTTGTGGTGATCCAGCACAGAATTTTTGGTTGTGGTTTTTTTTTTTTTTTTAATTTTATTTTATTTTTAAACTTTACATAATTGTATTAGTTTTGCCAAATATCAAAATGAATCCGCCACAGGTATACATGTGTTCCCCATCCTGAACCCTCCTCCCTCCTCCCTCCCCATACCATCCCTCTGGGTCGTCCCAGTGTACTAGCCCCAAGCATCCAGTATCGTGCATCGAACCTGGACTGGCAACTCATTTCTTACATGATATTTTACATGTTTCAGTGGCATTCTCCCAAATCTTCCCACCCTCTCCCTCTCCCACAGAGTCCATAAGACTGTTCTATACATCAGTGTCTCTTTTGCTGTCTCATACACCGGGTTATTGTTACCATCTTTCTAAATTCCATATATATGCGTTAGTATGCTGTATTGATGTTTTTCCTTCTGGCTTACTTCACTCTGTATAATAGGCTCCACTTTCATCCACCTCATTAGAACTGATTCAAATGTATTCTTTTTAATGGCTGAGTAATACTCCATTGTGTATATGTACCACAGCTGTCTTATCCATTCATCTGCTGATGGACATCTAGGTTGCTTCCATATCCTGGCTATTATAGACAGTGCTGCGATGAACATTGGGGTACCCGTGTCTCTTTCCCTTCTGGTTTCCTCAGGGTGTATGCCTAGCAGTGGGATTGCTGGATCATAAGGCAGTTCTATTTCCAGTTTTTTAAGGAATCTCCACACTGTTCTCCATAGTGGCTGTACTAGTTTGCATTCCCACCAACAGTGTGAGAGGGTTCCCTTTTCTCCACACCCTCTCCAGCATTTATTATTTGTAGACTTTTGGATCGCAGCCATTCTGACTGGCGTGAAATGGTACCTCATAGTGGTTTTGATTTGCATTTCTCTGATAATGAGTGATGTTGAGCATCTTTTCATGTGTTTGTTAGCCATCTGTATGTCTTCTTTGGAGAAATGTCTATTTAGTTCTTTGGCCCATTTTTTGATTGGGTCATTTATTTTTCTGGAGTTGAGCTGTAGGAGTTGCTTGTATATTTTTGAGATTAGTTGTTTGTCAGTTGCTTCATTTGCTATTATTTTCTCCCATTCTGAAGGCTGTCTTTTCACCTTGCTAATAGTTTCCTTTGATGTGCAGAAGCTTTTAAGGTTAATTAGGTCCCATTTGTTTATTTTTGCTTTTATTTCCAATATTCTGGGAGGTGGGTCATAGAGGATCCTGCTCTGATGTATGTCAGAGAGTGTTTTGCCTATGTTCTCCTCTAGGAGTTTTATAGTTTCTGGTCTTACGTTTAGATCTTTAATCCATTTTGAGTTTATTTTTGTGTATGGTGTTAGAAAGTGGTCTAGTTTCATTCTTTTACAAGTGGTCGACCAGATTTCCCAGCACCACTTGTTAAAGAGATTGTCTTTAATCCATTGTATATTCTTGCCTCCTTTGTCAAAGATAAGGTGTCCATATGTGCGTGGATTTATCTCTGGGCTTTCTATTTTGTTCCATTGATCAATATTTCTGTCTTTGTGCCAGTACCATACTGTCTTGATAACTGTGGCTTTGTAGTAGAGCCTGAAGTCAGGTAGGTTGATTCCTCCAGTTCCATTCTTCTTTCTCAAGATCGCTTTGGCTATTCGAGGTTTTTTGTATTTCCATACAAATTGTGAAATTATTTGTTCTAGCTCTGTGAAGAATACTGTTGGTAGCTTGATAGGGATTGCATTGAATCTATGAATTGCTTTGGGTCGTATACTCATTTTCACTATATTGATTCTTCCAATCCATGAACATGGTATATTTCTCCATCTATTAGTGTCCTCTTTGATTTCTTTCACCAGTGTTTTATAGTTTTCTATATAGAGGTCTTTAGTTTCTTTAGGTAGATATATTCCTAAGTATTTTATTCTTTCCGTTGCAATGGTGAATGGAATTGTTTCCTTAATTTCTCTTTCTGTTTTCTCATTATTAGTGTATAGGAATGCAAGGGATTTCTGTGTGTTGATTTTATATCCTGCAACTTTACTATAGTCATTGATTAGTTCTAGTAATTTTCTGGTGGAGTCTTTAGGGTTTTCTATGTAGAGGATCATGTCATCTGCAAACAGTGAGAGTTTTACTTCTTCTTTTCCAATTTGGATTCCTTTTATTTCTTTTTCTGCTCTGATTGCTGTGGCCAAAACTTCCAAAACTATGTTGAATAGTAACGGTGAAAGTGGGCACCCTTGTCTTGTTCCTGACTTTAGAGAAAATGCTTTCAATTTTTCACCATTGAGGATAATGTTTGCTGTGGGTTTGTCATATATAGCTTTTATTATGTTGAGGTATGTTCCTTCTATTCCTGCTTTCTGGAGGGTTTTTATCATAAATGGATGTTGAATTTTGTCAAAGGCTTTCTCTGCATCTATTGAGATAATCATATGGTTTTTATTTTTCAATTTGTTAATGTGGTGTATTACATTGATTGATTTATGGATATTGAAGAATCCTTGCATCCCTGGGATAAAGCCCACTTGGTCATGGTGTATGATCTTTTTAATGTGTTGTTGGATTCTGATTGCTAGAATTTTGTTAAGGATTTTTGCATCTATGTTCATCAGTGATATTGGCCTGTAGTTTTCTTTTTTTGTGTGTGGGATCTTTGTCAGGTTTTGGTATTAGGGTGATGGTGGCCTCATAGAATGAGTTTGGAAGTTTACCTTCCTCTGCAATTTTTTGGAAGAGTTTGAGCAGGATGGGTGTTAGCTCTTCTCTAAATTTTTGGTAGAATTCAGCTGTGAAGCCGTCTGGACCGGGGCTTTTGTTTGCTGGAAGTTTTTTGATTACAGTTTCAATTTCCGTGCTTGTGATGGGTCTGTTAAGGTTTTCTATTTCTTCCTGGTCGAGTTTTGGAAAGTTGTACTTTTCTAAGAATTTGTCCATTTCTTCCTCGTTGTCCATTTTATTGGCATATAATTGTTGATAGTAGTCTCTTATGATCCTTTGTATTTCTGTGTTTTCTGTTGTGATCTCTCCATTTTCGTTTCTAATTTTGATTTGATTTTTCTCCCTTTGTTTCTTGATGAGTCTGGCTAATGGTTTGTCAATTTTATTTATCCTTTCAAAGAACCAGCTTTTGGTTTTGTTGATTTTTGCTATGGTCTCTTTTGTTTCTTTTGCATTTATTTCTGCTCTAATTTTTAAGATTTCTTTCCTTCTACTAACCCTGGGGTTCTTCATTTCTTCCTTTTCTAGTTGCTTTAGGTATAGAGTTAGGTTATTTATTTGACTTTTTTCTTGTTTCTTGAGGTGTGCCTGTATTGCTATGAACTTTCCCCTTAGGACTGCTTTTACCGTGTCCCACAGGTTTTGGGTTGTTGTGTTCTCATTTTCATTCGTTTCTATGCAAATTTTGATTTCTTCTGTGATTTGTTGGTTATTCAGCAGTGTGTTGTTTAGCCTCCATATGTTGGAATTTTTAATAGTTTTTCTCCTGTAATTGAGATCTAATCTTACTGCATTGTGGTCAGAAAAGATGCTTGGAATGATTTCTATTTTTTTGAATTTGCCAAGGCTAGCTTTATGGCCCAGGATGTGATCTATCCTGGAGAAGGTTCCATGTGCGCTTGAGAAAAAGGTGAAATTCATTGTTTTGGGATGAAATGTCCTATAGATATCAATTAGGTCTAACTGGTCTATTGTATCGTTTAAAGTTTGTGTTTCCTTGTTAATTTTCTGTTTAGTTGATCTATCCATAGGTGTGAGTGGGGTATTAAAGCCTCCCACTATTATTGTGTTATTGTTAATTTCTCCTTTCATACTTATTAGCATTTGTCTTACATACTGCGGTGCTCCCGTGTTGGGTGCATATATATTTATAATTGTTATATCTTCTTGGATTGATCCTTTGATCATTATGTAGTGACCTTCTTTGTCTCTTTTCACAGCCTTTGTTTTAAAGTCTATTTTATCTGATATGAGTATTGCTACTCCTGCTTTCTTTTGGTCCCTATTTGCATGGAAAATCCTTTTCCAGCCCTTCACTTTCAGTCTGCATGTGTCCCCTGTTTTGAGGTGGGTATCTTGTAGACAACATATGTAGGGGTCTTGTTTTTGTATCCATTCAGCCAGTCTTTGTCTTTTGGTTGGGGCATTCAACCCATTTACGTTTAAGGTAATTACTGATAAGTATGATCCCGTTGCCATTTACTTTATTGTTTTGGGTTCGAGTTTATACACCGTTTTTGTGTTTCCTGTCTAGAGAATATCCTTTAGTATTTGTTGGAGAGCTGGTTTGGTGGTGCAGAATTCTCTCAGCTTTTGCTTGTCTGAAAAGCTTTTGATTTCTCCTTCATACTTGAATGAGATCCTTGCTGGGTACAATAATCTGGGCTGTAGGTTATTTTCTTTCATCACTTTAAGTATGTCTTGCCATTCCCTCCTGGCTTGAAGAATTTCTATTGAAAGATCAGCTGTTATCCTTATGGGAATTCCCTTGTGTGTTATTTGTTGTTTTTCCCTTGCTGCTTTTAATATTTGTTCTTTGTGTTTGATCTTTGTTAATTTGATTAATATGTGTCTTGGGGTGTTTTGCCTTGGGTTTATCCTGTTTGGGACTCTCTGGGTTTCTTGGACTTGGGTGATTATTTCCTTCCCCATTTTAGGGAAGTTTTCAACTATTATCTCCTCAAGTATTTTCTCATGGTCTTTCTTTTTGTCTTCTTCTTCTGGAACCCCTATGATTCAAATGTTGTAGCATTTAATATTGTCCTGGAGGTCTCTGAGATTGTCCTCATTTCTTTTAATTCGTTTTTCTTTTATCCTCTCTGATTCATTTATTTCTACCATTCTATCTTCTAATTCACTAATCCTATCTTCTGCCTCTGTTATTCTACTATTTGTTGCCTCCAGAGTATTTTTAATTTCATTTATTGCATTATTCATTATATATTGACTCTTTTTTATTTCTTCTAAGTCCTTGTTAAACCTTTCTTGCATCTTCTCAATCCTTGTCTCCAGGCTATTTATCTGTGATTCCATTTTAATTTCAAGACTTTGGATCAATTTCACTATCATTATTCGGAATTCTTTATCAGGTAGATTCCCTATCTCTTCCTCTTTTGTTTGGTTTGGTGGGCATTTATCCTGTTCCTTTATCTGCTGAGTATTCCTCTGTCTCTTCATCTTGTTTAAATTGCTGAGTTTGGGGTGTCCTTTCTGTATTCTGGCAGTTTGTGGAGTTCTCTTTATTGTTTCCTCACTGTGTGTGGGTTTGTACAGGTGGCTTGTCAAGGTTTCCTGGTTAGGGAAGCTTGTGTCGGTGTTCTGGTGGGTGGAGCTGTATTTCTTCTCTCTGGAGTGCAATGAAATGTCCAGTAATGAGTTATGAGATGTCTATAGTTTTGGGGTGACTTTGGGCAGCCTGTATCTTGAAGCTCAGGGCTGTGTTCCTTTGTTGCTGGAGAATTTGCTTGGTATGTCTTGCCCTGGAACTTATTGGCCCTTGTGTGGTGCTTGGTTTCAGTGTCGGTATGGAGGCATTTGATGAGCTCCTGTCAATTAATGTTCCTTGCAGTCAGGAGTTCCCTGGAGTCAGGGTTTGGACTTAAGTCTCCTGCTTCTGGTTATCAGTCTTGTTTTTACAGTAGTTTCAAAACTTCTCCTTCTATACAGCACCACTGAAAAAACATCTACATTAAAGATGAAAAGTTTCTCTACTGTGAGGGTCACTCAGAGAGGTTCACAGGGTTACATGGAGAAGAGAAGAGGGAGGAGGGAGTTAGAGGTGACCCAAATGAGATGAGGTGGAATCAATAGTGGAGAGAGTGGGCTAGCCAGTAGTCACTTCCTTATGTGCACTCCACAACTGGACCACTCAGAGATGTTCATGGAGTTATACAGAGAAGAGAAGGAGGAAGGTGACAGAGGTGGCCACAAGGATAAAAGGGGGGGAATGAAAAGGAGGGAGACAGATCCAGCCAGTAATCAGTTCCCTAAGTGCTCTCCACCATCTGGAACACACAGAAATTCACAGAGTTGGGTAGAGTCAAGAGGGGTTAGGGAGGAGACACAGGCGACCTGGTGGAGAAAAAGGAGAGTCCAAAGAGAGAGAGAGCAGTCAAGCCAGTAATCTCGCTCCCTAGTGAAAAATGGGTCCTGAAGATTGGGTTCTTAAAGGTACAAAATTGGTAACAAATACATAAAAGCAAAAATTAAAAATCTAGAGTAGAGTTTGGAATTTCAAAAATACGATGTTAAAGAAAAGAAGAAGGAAAAGAAAGAGAGAAAAAACGAACAAACAAAAACAAACAAGGTTGCAAAAATTATAAAGAAAGTACAGGTACAAAATTGATAACTAATACCAAAAAGCAAAAATTAAAAATCTAGAGTAGAGTTTGGAATTTCAAAAATACAATGTTAAAAAAAAAAAAAAAAGAAGAAAAATAAAGCGAGAAAACAAACAAACAAAAACAATGTCACAAAAATTATAAAGAAAATACAGGTACAAAATTGATATCAAATACCAAAAAGCATAAATTAAAAATCTAGAGTAGAGTTTGGAATTTCAGATATACAATGTTATATAAAAGAAGAAGAGAAAGAAACAGAGAAGAAGAAAAAAAAAGTCACAGAAATTATAAAAAAAACTATAGGTACAAAATTGATAACATATACCAAAAAGCTAAAATTAAAAATCTAGAGTAGAGTTTGGAATTTCAAAAATACAATGTTAAAGAAAAGAAGAAAAAAAAAAAAAAAGGTCAAAAAATTATAAAATATATATATATGAAATTTGCTGAAAAAGAAAAAAAACAGGGTCTTTTTTTTTTTTGCAAAAGTAATAGGTTATAAAAGTCAAAATTAAAGGAACAATAGAGGACTTAAAATTTTTTTTTAAATTAAAAAAAAAAGAATGATCGTAAAAATAATAAAAATATATCTAGGACTTTTTCGGTTTTGTTGTGGGTATTGTGGGTTCAGTTCATTTTTGGCTAGTTCCTTGGTCTGACTTATATTTCTCAAGATCTATAGGCCCCTTCCTATGTAGTCCGTAGTAACCACAGGGTTTTGATCTATTGCCTGTAGCTTCCAAGGCGTTTCCCTCTGTTATATCTTCTTCTGTTTGCTAGTCTCTTCAGTATCTGGTTTCCGCCCTGACACAAAGGGGATGGTGGAGGATACTTTTTTTTTTTTTTTTAGGCTTACTTGTTCAGTGGCGCTGTGGGGAGGGAGGGAGGGATGCTGCAAACAAATAACACTGGCGTGAGCTCGCAGTGCCTCAGTCACACTGGGTCTGTCCCCACTCACGGCGCGTGTAGCCTCCCTGTCCACACTGCTCGGGCTCTAGGTTGTTCCGCCGGGAACAATCCGAGGCCGGCCCTGGGTTGCATGCACCTCCCAGGTCCAAGCCGCTCAGGTTCAGGCACTTGGGTAGTCCTCAGAGGCGCAGACTCAGTTGGGCCTGCGTTTTGTGCTCTTCCCAGGTCCGAGCAGCTCAGGTGATGAGGTGTTTGGCGAGCGCCAATGCTGCGACTTATCGCCTCCCCGCCACTCGGTTATCTGGGTGTAAAACCGGCGCACCTTCTCAGGCAGATGTTGACCGTCCAGACCCCCAAGAAGTTTTAGTTAGCAAAGAAGCCTGCTTACAGTTTTATAGATAATGTCTCTCTGGGGCTGCGATTGCCCTCTTCCGGCTCTGGCTGCCTGTCACCAGAGGGGGAAGGTCTGCAGCCGGCTATCTCTCTTCAGTCCTTCATTCCGTGCACGGGCCTGGCGGTGTCTTAGGTTAGGGCTGGCTTTTCGCGTGGTAGATATCCCACAGTCTGGTTTGCTAGCACAAATTATTTTGCTCAGATAGCGCTCAGGGTATTCAGGCCAGATTCTTACTCTCAGCAATGCAGCCCGCGCCGCGCCTCCCTGCCCAGCCCCCGCTTGCTAATGGCGGATGCAGGCGTCTGCGCTGCTTCTCTGCTGGGGGAGTTACTGTAGGGCTCGCAATCTGCGAGTTTTAATTGTTTATTTATTTTTTCTCCCAGTTATGTTGCCCTCTGTGCTTCCAAAGCTCGGCACAGATTTGGCAGTGAGAAGGTTTCCTGGTGTTTGGAAACTTCTCTCTTTTTAAGACTCCCTTCCCGGGACGGAACTCCATCCCTCCCTCTTTTGTCTCTTTTTTTGTCTTTAATATTTTTTCCTACCTCCTTTCGAAGACTTGGGTGGCTTTTCTGGGTGCCTGATGTCCTCTGCCGGCATTCAGAAGTTGTTTTGTGGAATTTACTCGACGTTTAAATGCTCTTTTGATGAATTTGTGGGGGAGAAAGTGTTCTCCCCGTCCTACTCCTCCGCCATCTTGGCTCCTCCCTTGGTTGTGGTTTTAAACCAATAAAGGAGAGCAGTTGAAGATTGCTAATTTCCTTCTAATTTACCGCTGCCCTAGGCAGCAATTCAGCAGCTATTGGAATATTCTGTGGAGCCTATGACTGGATAATCCCAACTCTCCTTATTTCCGCATGCACAAAATCAGTCTATACCTGGGAGAAGCTTTTACTCTTTGGGCACCAAGTGAAAATTAAGGCCCTGTGAACATGGAATATGGCTTAGGTAATCGTTTTACAAAGGTCAAGGATGTGAAGATCTGAGACATCTTAAAATAGTGGTTTTTAAGAAATATTCTAGCACACTTCTAAATCGATTTCGTAAAATAATGCTCTTACCATTTTTTTGGATTACATCTAATATTGTCATAATACATTTACAAAGTTGTCAAGGGTATGATTTTTAATACATTTTTAAAGTTTATGTTGTAAATAAAATGGTTATATCAAACTTTAAATGTATCCAGTGAAATTTAAATACCTTAATGAAAGTTTCTATCATTCATTTAAAAATTTAGTAAATAAACTATTCTTTAATTGTAGGAAACTTTATATTATTCTACTTTTTCTTCTTGAGCTTTTATTTCCATTTTATTGTCTCCCAGTAGATTATTTATGTGTTTGATAACAAACAATCATGTAGCTTATACTATGTGTCAGAAGGGCTTCCCAGGTGGCGCAGTGGTAAAGATTCCACTTGCCAATGCAGGAGACACAAGAGATGCAGGTTCCAATCCCTGGGTCGAGAACATTCCCTGGAGTAGGAAATGACAACCCACTAAACTATTCTTGCCTGGAAAGCCCCATGAACAGAGGAGCCTGGCAGGCTACAGTCCATCGGGTTGCAAAGAGTCAGATATGACTGAGCGACTGAGCACACACGTACCAGAAACTTCACAACACAGGCTCATTTAACACTCTGTCTCAGGTTGGGTGCTGTGGCAACCATATTCCAAGATAGAGATTAGGATGTAGGAGCTTACTAGGGAGTATTCTTGAGATAAACACTTGTGAAAGAGAGGAAGAAAATGCAGGGTTGGGCAGAGGGAGAAGCTGAGCTGTGATTTAATACCAATGAAGGCCTCAGCCAATCTGTGGGAAACTTTGGAATAGGATTGGCCCTGCAGACTTGTTTCCAGTTGGGAGAAGGGATCCAGACCTTTCAGCGTGACTTTGAATGAGGCAGTTTTCTTGGCAAGGGAGTCCTCAAGGAAGTCTGAGAGCTGTGGGCCAGATTCTGGCATCACACGCAGCAGCTGAAGGAGCAAGTCATTCATTACTGAAGGCGGACTTCTGGGTGCTGCATCAGAGAATTCACGGCAGTCTCATGAGGATGAGACTGAAAATCAACCCAAGTTACAGATGAGAAAACTGAGGCACAGAGAAGTTCAGTAAATTGCCTGAGATCTCTTAAGTGGTGGGGCTAGGATATGAACCCAGACCATCTGGCTCTACCACTGTGCTTCTAACCTCTGGCCCGGGCGTGTGTGCTCAGTCGCTTCAGTTGTGTCCGACGTTTACGACCCTATGGACCACAGCCCGCCAGGCTCCTCTGTCCACGCGATTCTCCACATGAGAATACTGGAATAGGTTGCCATTTCTTTCTCCAGGGGATCTTCCAGACTGGGTTAGTTTACTAACCTCTGTTTTATGGGGAAAAAATATGCAAAGATAGAGGATACACTCATGGTTTACTGTTATAGGAATAAAACAATACCAGATGGAATAAACATAATGACCCTAACCTTATATTTTAAAGGCTAGAGGGAGCTGTGCCAACATTTTAACAGTAGATTTCCCTGGGTGGTAGGTTTAAAGGTGATCAGTATTCTCTTTACTATATTTTTGTGTTTTCTGAAATAAAAAATGTAAAACATTTTTAATGAGAAAAAACTCAATGAATATTATTTTAAAGAGCATTGTTGGAGGGATTAGGATGCTAAATTCAGTAATGACAAAGGGGTACTTCATAATCCAATACTCACAGAATTAAGTCAGAAATGATAAAGTTCAAGCAGCATGCAGAGCACTTTATCAACTGGGGTAGTTTTAGGATGATAACTGCAACACTGGTAATCCTCACATTTCCTGCTTTTCTAGTTGTCTCTTCACAGGGTCTCTGTTTCATTTGTGGGTATCCTGGTCTTATGGATTGAATTTTGTACTCCCTCCCAAATTGACATGGGGCTTCCTTGGTGGCTCAGTGGGAAAGGCTCTGCCTGCATGCAGATGTGGGTTCAATCCCTCGGTAGGGAAGGTTCCTGAAGAAGGAAATGGCAATCCACTCCAGTATTCTTGCCTGGGAAATCCCATAGACAGAGGAACTACAGTTCATGGGGTCGCAAAGAGTTGGACATGACTTAGTGGCTAAATAACAACAACAAATTGATATATTGAAATTCTAACCCCCAGTGTGATAATATTACAAGGTGGGGCCTTCCTGACGTAATTAGGTCATGAGGGTAGAGCCCTCAAGAGTGGGATTAGTGCCCTTATAAAAGGGGCCCCAGAGAATTCTCTCCCCCTTTTTCTGCCATGTGAGGACACGATGAGAAGTTGGCATTGAAACCCAGAGGAGGACCCTCACTGGAACCCGACTGTGCTGACACTTCATCTCAGACTTTCAGCCCCCAAAACTGTGAGAAATAAATTTCTGTTGTTTAGAAGCCACCCAATGGACTAAGAAATTGGGCTCACCCCTTCTGATGAGCACTGAAGCGCTAATGTGGCAGCCATCAACATTACAATCAAATCCCAGGCCATATCTCTGCCTGATCTCTTCTGCTCATTGGGCAGGATTTGAGTAAATCACATTAAGTGCTTTTGGAACAGAGAAGGTGTTCAAATTCTGTTAATTTTTATGCTCCCATAGCTACTGCCCTAGTTTATTTAGGTCTTAATTATTGCTCATCCAAACAATAGTCTCCAAACTGGTTTCTGGTTCCCCTGTTCCTACCCTTTTACTCTGAACTGCTGATCTTTCTGAAGGACATCTCAAGTGTCTTTCTTGTTAGAACCCTTCATTGACTCATGTTTCCTACAGACCAAGACCCAAACTCCTCAGCCTGGAGTTAAGATGTCAATATTGTAAGTCTTCATGGCGGATGAAAAAGAGAATTTGTATTTTCAACGGATCAAATTAATTTTAGAATTACCTAAATACAATGAAGTCCAAAGCAGTTGTAAAAGTAGGTTTCTCTTGGTAAAATGAGAAAAAGATGTCCAGAACCAACACTGAAAGTCAGACACATATCTAACTCTGAAAATAATGAGTTCAGGACCAGTGTCATTCTGAGGAAAAGACCAGGTCACTGAAAAATCAAAGCATATCTGATTGGCCTGAGTCAATAATTTGAACTGTTTCTGATGTAATGTACAATGTATGACTATAAAAATCTTCAAATGGATAATGGACTTAATTTTCTTGTTCAAAATTCGGACTATCAGTGGCATATTTGCAAAGCTAAGCCTGGCTTTCTTAGTTGAGTATAATTGTTACCCCAGGAAGAAATGGAAGAGGAAAGAAATCAGAAGCATAAAGAGAATCAGAATTAGAATCAGGACAGAAAGGATGAGGAAACAAATTTACTTCCTAAGTTTTAGCCCTTTTGTAAGTTTTATATCAGTTTTGTAATTGTTGCAATGTTGAGTATATTTTGTCTTCTCTTAAAAATCATTTAAAAGAATCTGCTGATGTAAATGTGCAAAAAAGGGATTCAGTTTACAATAATGTTTATGAATTTGGAGAAATCTAATTTATTAAGTTAATATATTTTATGAATTATCTGTTAAAATAAGATATATATTATTTTAAAATTAATTGTTTTATTCAGTCACTCAGTCGTGTCTGACTCTTCACAACTGTAGCACACCAGGCTTCCCTGACCTTCAGCATTTCTCAGAGTTTGCTCAAACTTATGTCCATTGGGTCCATGATGCCATCCAATCAACTCATCCTCTGTCACCCCCTTCTCCTCCTATCTTCAATCTTTCCCAGCAGCAGAGTCTTTTCTAATAAGTAGGTTCTTTGCATCAGGTGGCCAAAGTATTAGAGCTTCAACTTCAGCATCAGTCCTTCCAATGAATATTCAATGCTGATTTCTTTTAGGATCTACTTGTTTGATCTCCTAATAAATGGTGAATATTCCTTTCTATGTAACATATACAAAAGCTTCTGGGATATTAAAAAGAGTTATCAACATGAGGTTGTCCCCATTCAGGCCCAACATATCTTTTCAGCTTAACCCTCTAATGCGTTCTAGCTCCAGCCCTACTGAATTGTTCCCATTTACTTTTACACAGCCATTTCCCTAAACATGCTTTTTTTCCAGTTTCCCCTGGAATATCCTTCCCTGAAACGTAGAAAAATTAAACTCTCTCCATTCCTCAAAATACATCTCTCAGCTTCTCAAAGTCTCCCACAAGTGAAGTAATGTCTACTGTTCTAACTCCTTGGCACTTGTAGCTGGGCCTTGTCTCACATCCTCAGTCTCTTTACATACACACACGTGAGTGAGTGTGTGTGTGTGTGTGCACATGCTTATATATAAGTATGTATTATAATATTGCTACTGCAGATTATATTACAGTATACTCATATGATTCTATTGTGAATTCCCTGAGCGTAGGATACACATTACAATCATCACTATTCCCCCTATTATTTGTTGAATCAAAACAACAAATACAAGATGAAAAATTAAGCAAACATAATGAATGCTTCCATTTCAACTTAAAATTTAAAAATATTATTATGGAGACAATACTGAAGGACAAGTTTTAAAATTCAGATATTTCTACCATGCACGACTTTTGTCATTTCCCTATTTCAATTTAAGGATTTAGCCATGCTCCTACAACATATTTGTTTATGTAACGGACTGTTAAAAATAGGATTTGTCATCTCTAGTTTTGGCTAAAGCCCCACTAGACTGGAACAAAACAAGAGGTGATGAATACTCCCACATTCCAAAAATGTGATGCTAACACTTAACACCTATTCAGAGCCTACTCACACTCTGCTCCCTGCACTTCTGACTTCCGCGTCACAATCTGGGCCAGGTGCCCTCTTTGCAGGTCTCTGTTATGGATATTATCACACTGTACTGTCAGTGCCTTTTTATCTAATATTTTATTATACAAGTTTTCAAATATACTCAGAAGTTGACAGAATTATATAACAAACCCACTACCCACCACCTAGATTCCGCAATCCACATCTGATCTATAGTATCTGACATCTTTGCTTGATCACAATATTCATCCATCCCTCTATCTATCCTCTTTTCTTTTAAATGCATTCAAAGTTGCAGACACCAGTGCCCTCTACTCTCAAACACTCCAGCACACTACTGTTGGCTAGAGCTGGATATTTGACTACTTGAGAATATTTTTGGTAAAACATGCCATTGCCTTTTACTTACCTATCGCTTCCATTAGGCTGAAGTGACTGGGTCTTTTTTGTTTTCTACCCAATGCCTCACACATAGAAGGAACTAGGTTAACATTTGTTAAATGAATGCATTTCAGATTTCACCAGATGCTAGTTTCTTGATTCATACATAAAGTAATTTTGTCACTCCCTTGATTCATCTTCTTATTACCCTACCCAGAAAATCTGTAGGTGGCTACCTGCATTCTACCTGTTTAGCATCCCAGGAAGCTAGGAATTTTAATCTGTTAATGATAGTAGACACTTTCTCAAAGTGTCTTTCTACAAAGCCCCACAAGGTGGTGCCCAAATATCTTTTTTCAAACAATAGTCCTTCAAGACCCATGGTCAGTCCTCACTCATTTCTGTTAGTATATAGCATTTTTAATTTGGTTAATTAGCATAATGGAATATTTTATATTCATGCTGCTGCTACTAAGTCGCTTCAGTTGTGTCCAACTCTGCGCGACCCCATAGATGGCAGCCCACCAGAGTGGGTTGCCATTTCCTTCTCCACTGCATGAAAGTGAAAAGTGAAAGTGAAGTCGCTCAGTCGTGTCCAACCCTCAGCGACCCCGTGGACTGCAGCCCATCAGGCTCCTCCGTCCATGGGATTTTCTAGGCAAGAGTACTGGAGTGGGGTGCCATCGCCTTCTCCGATTTTATATTCATATATATAATTAATAAAAAGTTCTTACATTGAATAAAATTATACATATGTATTTCAGAATCTGTAGTTCTGGATATAAACAATGAATAATGATTATATTAGGTACTTTACATTTGTTTCGGTTGTATAGTATTGAATGAAGTATAAGTAGAACGGAGTATGAGTGGGAATGGCAACCCACTCCAGTAGTCTTGCCTGGAAAATTCCATGGACAGAGGGGCCTGACGGCCTAGGTCCATGCGGTCACACAGCATCGGGCATGACTGAGCGACTGAGCATATTGAAAGGTTTTTCATACCCAAAATAGTAAAATATAAATTCAAGTCCCTTTCACTGTAAACTTTGAATAATTTACCCTGTACAAATTTAAAAGGACAGAGGAGGAAACAAACTATTGTATAGAAGGAGCTATATAATTTAGGTGTAACTCGGGGGAAAAAAAAAAGATGACTGCTACCTCAACTGGGGACATTGTTGTGTGAACCAGAGTTGCAATGGATTGACATAATATGAGAAATAAGTTACTTAATGTTCTCAAGATACTTTAGTTCCAGGAGTTTAGTTGATTTATTTTAAAAACTTTGTTGAATATTCTTATGAAATCCCAAAGTGGACCGACTAGAAAACTCACAAGGGTGTTGAGTTTCTATAACTTATTACTCATACAAGTGATGATATCTATCTCTATTACTGGCTTTATTTTGATCAGGTATCAATAATATGCACCACAGTTTACTCAAATCATTGTTACAATCCAAGGCTACTCTGGCATCCCTACCCAAACCAGAAGGAGAAAGTTCTTCAACTCTGAGCCCTCAGAAATAGTGTTCATTACCCTTGATGACCCAGACATGAAGATTTACAGTGAGAGATGAGACTTGTTATGTGCTGGAATTTAGTCCATGATAATTTGCCCTGAGCCAGTTCTTACTACAGGAAATATCCACATTTATGAAACATAAACTGTTGGCCAAATAACAGCCTTCTTTTTCTCCTGCTCCGTACAAAGGCCTAGAGAACTGCTGGGGTATTTAGGGACAATGAAAGATGCCTGGCTAGTGTACAAAGATCTAAACTTTATTCCCTCACTATCTCATGGGATGATCTTTGGATACATCTCAACACCTGCCCTCTACCTTATCACCTGTGAAATGGAAGAATCAAATGAAAGTGGTTTCGAAGTTTCCATCAGGTTCTGAGATTTGATGCTACTATCTGTCCCCAATACAAGAAAAGTCTAACTACCATCTAGTGGAAAAATAGAAGAATTTACCAAGATACAACACACTTTCTAACACCTGAAAATAAAACCAGCCAAATGAAAAACAGAAAATACTTTCCCCATTAAAAAAGCAGACTTTGGTCAAAGCTTAGTAAGTAGATCCTATATTTCTCTTTTTGGGTGGATTCTGCTTGAAAAAGTTAAGACTTCTTTATTCACTGAAGGGAATAATTTTTTTTAAAACCTGGACATTCAAATCTATGACAGAGGAAGACCTGTACACTTTCAGATATTTCTTAGAAAGGAAAATTGTAAAAAATTTCCAGATAGCACCCTGATTGTTTTGTCATAAGAAATCTGTTCTTAGTAAAGAATAGTACAGAAAGAGAAAATATGAATGTTGAAGGAAATTTTTAGAGAAAGATTTTCACAGTCATAAGATTGGTGTAATGAGGATTTATGCTGCTGCTGGATTCTAGGACCCTCTTGTTGTATATGAGACTCAAGCTGGGGATCAAGTGACAAATAATAAAGCAAGATGATAGATAGATATAGATCAGAGAGTAAATAATACAAAAAAAATATGGGGAATTCCCTAGTGGTCCAGTGTTAAGGAGTCACCTTCCAGTGAGAGTGATATGTGTTCCATCCCTGGTCGGGGAACTAAGATCCCACGTGCCTCTGGGCAATGGGGCCCGCGCATAACAACTAGAAAGAAGCCCTGAGCTGCAACAGAAGTTCCCTTAGGCAACTAAGACCTGACACAGCCAACTAAAAACAAATATATGTATTTTTAATTGTGGACACAGCAGGGGAAGGATAGGGTGGGATCAATAGAGCATTGATATATACACTATCATGTGCAAAATAGATGGCTAGTGGGAAGTTGCTATACAACACAGGGAGCCCAGCCTGGCACTCTGTGATGACCTAGAGGGGTGGGATGAGGGGAGGGGAGGAAGGCTCAAGAGGGAGGGGATATATATATAACTACAGCTGATTCGAGTTGTTGTACGGCAGAAACCAACACAGCAGCATAAAGCAATTTCCCTCCAATTAAAAAATAAATTTTTTAAAAAAGAAAAAAAATGTAGATGGATGTTAAGGAGCCATGTTGCTCCAGATGTAAGAGATGGCACAATTCCTACACTTCATTACCAAGGATAATGTTCACTTCCTTGTCATTGAATGCTTTGAATCCTTCCCTTAGTTAATAAATAGACCAGTACCATTTGGGTGTCTTTCTAATTTATGATGAATGACATGAGAGAGTATCTGCTATACTTTTGGACTCCAGTTCAGTTCAGTTCAGTCGCTCAGTTGTGTCTGACACTTTGTGACCTCATGGACTGCAGCATGCCGGGCTTCCCTGTCCATCAGCAACTCCCGGAGCTTACGCAAACTCATGTCCATCGAGTTGGAGTCAAGAAAGATAACAAATCACAGAACCTCCAGAGCTTTGGGACAAGTGTTAGATATTCTACTGTATCAACATTTTATACTGAAGAAAATAGACTGCTAAGGACTAACTTTTCCAAGCTGGGTAAGAAGGACACTGGTTTCTCCTTTATCAGCTAAAAATGTTCTTTTCTACTGTGAATGAGCAGTCTGGGAGGTAGGTGAAATTAGAAGGTTGTGAAACACTAAATTATACCTTGATCTTGGTCCAGATATGCAACTATGAGACAAGTCTGTTCTGATATGTTACTAGCCCTTTTGGTGTTTCTGTAACCCCAGGCACATAACACCTTCCAATATTCACAAGTCATCTCAGGTTTTTGTCCTTTTAAATGATCCTTGGACCCTAAAACATCATCACTGTTGAAATGGAGATGTTGGCATTGGTACCAAAACAAACACAACCAACATAGGTTCTATATGGTTGAATATTTCAACAAATTAAAAAATTTCAAAAATGGATTTCCTGTCTAGCAGTGCTTTAAGGAGAGCAATCTGTTGTATCTGGAGAAGGCAATGACACCCCACTCCAGTACTCTTGCCTGGAATCCCATGGGTGGAGGAGCCTAGTAGGCTGCAGTCCATGGGGTCATGAAGAGTTGGACACGACTGAGCGACTTCACTTTCACTTTTCACTTTCCTGCATTGGAGAAGGAAATGGCAAGCCACTCCAGTGTTCTTGCCTGGAGAATCCCAGGGACGGGGGAGCCTGGTGGGCTGCCGTCTATGGGGTCGCACAGAGTCGGACACGACTGAAGCGACTTAGCAGCGGCAGCAGCAATCTGTTTATCATGATTCTCAAGTGATTGATGAGCTCTTGAAAAATACTTCTAATTATCATTCATTAAACAAGTATTTGTGGGGTGTTTACTTGGGCCACCTGCAGCAGTAATAGCAAAAATAGCGTGTCATCGTTCTGTATAAGGCTGCTGCAGACCAACTGCAGAAGGGCGTGGACTCCAGGTTGCCTTGTTCTAGTCATCACTGTGATCTCTGCTCCTTTACTTGGTCTGTGTGTACCAATTCAAGACCCTCCTTTAGGGTTAAGATTGTTTTATTAACGTACCCTTGTGCATTGTTCCTCTGGTTACAAATTGCATTGCTTTATATAAATGAACAGAAGATTTTTTTTGAGTCATCTATCCAGTCAACTTAGTGGTGATTTCCACACTTGAGAGTGAAAGGCAGAAAACGTTAGGTTTGAGGTACCCTATCTGCCTTTGAGGTGGGCTTTCCTGGTGGCTCAGATGGTAAAGAATTTGCCTGCAATGTAGGAGATCCAGGTTTGATCCCTGGGTTGGGAAGATCCCCTGGAGAAGGGAATGACTACCCATTCTAATATTTTTCCCTGGAGAACCTCATAGATGAAGGAACCTGGTGGGGTATAGTCCATGGGGTCACAAAGAGCTGGACATGACTAAGCACATCTGCCTTTGGGGTACAGATGAGTACCCTGAATGAATGAGTAGGCAGGGTTCTGACCCCTCACTTATTTTAACCAGAACAGTTCTAAAGCAGGAGGTCTTTAGTCCCATCTTTCACCTCAGGGGTCACCTGTTTGCAGCCTTGAGGTATTATTTTTCTGCAAGTTGTTAACCTACCCTAGGAAAAAGAGCTGATCTTCTGAAAACTGCCACTTCCTTGATCCATGACTCTCATCTCACACAAGTGAAACATGCGGCTAACATCTACAGGCTATTTGAGATACATATGTGGTTGCTTCCTAGGTCATTCCACTGTTACTTCTGTGATATATCCACTATTTCCTTTTTTCTATTACCAACGTCCCACAAAACTTCCTTAGTTCCTCAAAAACTGCTACGTGGTGAGGAGGCAAAGAAAATGTTCACATTTCACATGGATGTCAAGCTTAATGACGTAGCCTCAGGGATCAGAGCGATCTGAGTTAAGATCCCATTCTGGTATTCTCTAGCATTAGTATGACCATGGGCAAGTTAGTGAGCTCCTCTCTTTCTCAACATCCTTTATCTGCAAAACACAAACCCCTGCAGTCCTTACAATGAGCAGATGGTTTGCTTTTGGAGGGTTAAATCCCATAATGTGTGTGAAGCCCTTAGCCCAGTGCCTGGCACCTGGTAAAGAGTTCATGGAATGGAAGTTATTACTGTCACTATAAGCGGAGATATAAATGCTAAAATGTCTTCCTAAGAAAGCTGATTCTAAATTATAACTGAACACTTCTACTGCTTTCTCTGATCATCTCGCTCTTCCTGATCCTTGAGGTAGTCTGTAGAGAAACCTGCTATAAATTGTGTAGGGGTCGAGTGGCTTCTTGGCAATATGTTTTGCAGTGACAAATATTGATTTATTAATAATATGGGCTGTAACCACAGGTAGAAAATAGGACAAAAAGAGAATGGAATGACTACAGTGATCACCTTTCCTAGACAGAGACCTCAGAATATTGACCATTGTAATTTTCCTTGTCAAGTTACAGTTTGACAGGATCTTGATAAATAATCAAATTCCCTCCTTCATTTCATAAGTGAGAAACTGAGGTCCCCATGTGAAAGACAGAACCAGGACTAAATTCTATACAATAGTCTATATTTGATTATGAAACTTTTCAAAAATCACAAATGTAGAAACAGAATCAAAACTTTATATGCTCATCACCTATCTTCAATAATTATCAACCCATTGCCTCTGTTGAAAAACCAGATTTGCATCTGAGTCTGGGTTGGGAAGATCCCCTGGACAAAGAAATGGAAACCCACTCCAATATTCTTGCCTGGGAAATCCCATGGACAGAGGAGCCTGGTGGGCTGCAGTCCATGGGCTCACAAAGATTTGGAACAACTTAATGACTAAACATCAACAAGACCTTGTTTTTGTTGGAATCCTAACTCTGTAATTACAGTCACTAAAATCCCCCTGCAATGCAGGAGATGCAGGTTCAACACCTGGATTGGGAAGATCCCCTGGAGGAGTAAGTGGGAACCCACTTCAGTGTTCTTGCCTGGAAATCCCATGGACAGAGGAGCCCGGTGGGCTACAGTCCATGGGGTCACAATGAGTCGGACACAACTGAAGCAACTTAACATGCACACACAAGCTGGTATGATTTATCCTCCTTTACAGAGCTCTTCCAGCAACAGTATCTTACCGAGCAACTCCCAGGCAAAGGACCAGAAAGAGGACATGGCCTGACAAACAAAGGCAGGCTGTCAATAAATGTCTAAACTGTAGGAAATCTGCCCAAGTTATTTTTAAAACAGCCTGGAAAGCACAGACTTATTATGAAAGGCACTGTTCCTTTAAATTACTCACTGATCCCACCCAGATCTTGCACCCTGGCCAAATGCCTAGCCACTCTTGCTTTAATTTAGTCTAAAAAACATGAGTAGAGAATTACAAAAGATCTAAAGGGAAAGACAATTTTTATTTCCCACAGAACAGAACAATATCAAATAGTCAGCTCCATCCTCAGCAATGGTCCTTGCTGTTGGCACTTGCTTAACCAGTCTTTAATTCCTGTTTGATAAACTTTATAAGGTAAGACATGACTGTTTTGTTTTAATCACTCGAAACTAGTTCAGACATCTAGGAACTGTGGAAGACTAAACGGTTTATGTATTTATTATGTGAAGAAAACTTATCAGATTTTTTTATCCTTTGTTATTACTTTAATTATATTATCAGGGAAATAATAAGTGTTAAAATGTAGAAATGTTAATTTTAAAGCTATTTTAAAATTTATTTTTAATTTATAGCCTACTATGTAGCATTGTTATACTGTTAATATCTTTTGGGACATCTTTTTCTTAATTTGGACACATTTTTATAACTCAGTAGTCACTGCAGAATTCTTTATAATATGGTAAGTTTAGCGATTTGGATAAAGTATCTGATCACTTTATCTTCATGGCAAAACAAATGAGATGCAAACATTGTGAATAAAATTAGTAAACTTTGCTGAAAAATAATATTATTTCCAAAATGTCATAAAATATAAATTCTGTTGGATTTATTGATCCTGATATTTACCCCAAATAAATTTCACACAAAAAAGCCAAAACTATGGCATTGATTAAAGGTAACAATTGTTTCTGCATTTATGAAATGCAAACTGTAGTAAGCACAGAGGTTTATATTTCCTTTATTTAACTAATGACTCTTTTCCCCTGAAACCTATTTTGTTTGTATATATCATCTAAATGAGAGAAAGGTGGGAAGTATTAAAAACCGAGGCAAAATAAAGCATGACAAAAAAGATCCAAAATGAGTGGGCTCTTAAGATATTAAACTAATAAGAGATTTCAGGATGATAGTAGAACTGAAAAACTAGAGAAAGTGTAAGGGTGTCCTCTGGCTAATATCGGAAAGCAACAGCATGACTTTGGTTTTGGAGAACTAGATAAAAAATGTCAGAACAAATAGTAGTTAAGTATGAGATATTGTGATTATTGCTAATGAATCAGTTGTGTTAGGGAACATTATATATATATAAGTCTTCAGTTATGAATTCATAATTACACGTCAACAAACTGTCTGAGCAAGTGCCTAGTTTAGGGGAAAGATATCTATTTAAAGCCAACATTTCCGAAGCCCAAAATGAGGCCTGCAAATAAGAGAAATAGTGGTTTTCATCTCAGGATCCTTCATGGGAATCCCCTTCTTTAGGTTTTTGAAGAGTTGTCTTGATCTACAAGCTACAAGCTTGTAAAATCTCTCTTGTTCTCAATGAAATTAAATTTTCAGTCTCTTATTTCCAGAACTTCTGAGAACTTCTTTAAGTACAAGGGTCAACAAAAGAAAGAAGTCGTATGTAATACCAGGGACATGATGCTATACATCTTCCCCCTCTGAAAATGTAACAGCGGCTGCGTTTTGCTACACAGCTTTGAATGTGAAAATGTGAAAGTGTTAGTCACTCAGTCATGTCTGACCTTTTGCGATCCCATGGACTGGAGTTCACCAGGCTCCTCTGTCTGTGGGATTCTCCAGGCAAGAATGCAGGAATGGGTAGCCATTCTCTTCTCCAGGTGATCTTCCTGATGCAAGGATTGAACCGGGGTCTCCTGCATTGCAGGCAGATTCTTTACCATCTGAGCTACCAGGGAAGTCCCTTTTAATACCTGCTGCTGTTGCTGCTAAGTCGCTTCAGTCATGTCCGACTCTGTGCAACCCCATTGACGGCAACCCACCAGGCTCCACCATCCCTGGGATTCTCCAGGCAAGAACACTGGAGTGGGTTGCCATTTCCTTCTCCAGTGCATAAAAGTGAAAAGTAAAAATGAAGTCGCTGAGTCATGTCCGACTCCTAGCAACCCCATGGACTGCAGCCTACCAGGCTCCTCCGTCCATGGGATTTTCCAGGCAAGAGTACTGGAGTGGGTTGCCATTGCCTTCTCGTTTTAATACCTAGTTGTCTCCAAATCTTAGCATACCTGGTCTGAAGAGCAGTTAACATTTGGTCAATTGCACTTGAGGCAAATGCCAAGAGATATGGGGCTTCCCTGGTGGCTCAGACAGTAAAGAATCTGCCTGCAATACAGGACACATGATTTTGACCCCGGGTTAGGAAGATCCCCTGGAGAAGGGAATGTCAACCCACTCCAGTATTCTTGCCTGGAGAATTCCATGGGCAGAGGAGCCTGGTGGGCTACAGTCCATGAGGTCACAAAGAGTTGGACATAACTGAGCACACACAGCACACACACTTGGTCATACTGATAGAAAGTCGGCTTAGTAAGCTTCCTGCTATTCGAGGCTATTTGAGGAGCAGACTATGGCATGGAGCCCTCTACCGATTCACCCCCAATCCGATAGCTTTGCTTCTCATTGGGGCTTCTCCATCTGGCATGTGTGAAGAAGTCAGTCTCCCATCTCATTCCTTACTGCCTTAGCATGTATTTCCACCCCACCACCTCCCCTGCCCATTGAGAGTCTGGAAAAAATCATGCTCATGATTTCCCAGTTTACCATTCCCTGAAGGCAAGGTGCCAAAGAAGGAAAGCATGATTCTTTTTCCAGAACTTCTAAAGTCTATACACTTCAAGCTGGCAAACATTTCCAAACCATGCAAAACATGGGGTTCAAAAATAAGCCTTCTTACTTCCATTCTCAGGTATACTGAGCTAGCCACACATGAGTCTTCTTTTGCCAGGGAAGTCTGTGGCTTTTAAAGGCATTTGGTACATAGCTGGGCTTACTGAGTGCTGAAAATTGCTGAAGATTTAAATACAAGATTATATTTTAATCTACCCAGGAAAATAGTTTCACAGGGCCTTTCAGAGGGGATCGCTTCCTGATTTCAAGTCCTTTATCTGTCCAGTAGTTGTTCCAGCTAACACTTAGCAAATCTGTTTCTTTTTTTTTTTTACTCTTATACTCTTTTGACTGACTGGATATGCAGCTGTAGGACAGCTTGAAACTCCAGTGGAGATGAAGTTAACAAAGTAAATGTAGAAAATGGGGTTCTGTGGAAACAGAAGGGCAATTCAATTTTTGACGACCTCTGAACTCACTGAAATTGTGCATGTAATATTAAGACTGAAATCGTGGTGGCTCTCTACAACCCTGTAAAAATATTGGCATGGTCAGGAGTTAGTTATAATGAAAATGGACAAAACAACCTTGTAGCAATCTGATACTACCTTGGAGAATGTGGATATGTCAAACAGACCCTGTGATTGAAACACAGCCATCATATAGAGTGGGACTGAAATGTTCTGAAATAGCTCTACCCTCTCCTGCTCCCCACAATATAATGGGAAATTCAGACTACTTGGATGTAATTCTTTGAATATACAAAAACATTCATTAATAGATATTTGGTTGTGTCACCATGATTTATTTAGATTAGAAACTTTAAAAATCTCCATATGGATAATTCTCCATAAATATGAATGAAAAACCCTTTTCTCTTTCCACATACCAGCTTTAAATTTTACGGGCTTGAAATTAAAAATAGCAAACTCTATATCTTATTAAAGTACTTATAACTGATTTTTTAAATTAAAGGTGCTACACGGCAGATGATTTTTCACCATCCATCATAATGTGGAACAGACGTTTTGTCCTGTATCTCCTGCTTTTGCCAGCTTTTATGAGTCAAGCAATATATGGACAAAGAAAGAAAGGCTCAAAGACCAATTTACTTGCAAGGAAAAATCTCCAGGGTAAAAAAATGTTTTATCTTTGTTAGTTTTAGTTTCTTAAAACCCTAATATGAATTTTTCCAAATAGCACTTGGTATAAACAGCAAACTACATATTTATGTATATATGTGATACTCTATTTTGATATGATCATAAGGCATGTTACATACTTACAGAGCATACTTAAATGGGCACAACAGAGAATGCCACTCGCATAGATAAAGAAACTGAGGCCCAGAAGGTGAAGTGGCATGCTTGAGGCTGCAGGCAAATTAAGTAGCAAGTCACAGAGCTAGGATTCAACCTTCAGTTCTCACTATTAGGTTTTTTGTCCCTCAGCACGGCTGCAATACGATCCATCCAGTCATTTTCTCCCTTGATTTAAAAAATGTTAAAAAAAAAAAAAAATTTGTACCCAAACAAGATGGGGCCTCACCAATATGTCCCATAATCTGAGAATGAGGCAGAGTATTATTTACTTCTAGACAACTTTGTCTAGTGTTTGTTGAATTTTTAAACTACAATGTTCTTTCTTTTCCTCTCACTTTAAGTAAGTTTTTCCTTGGGAAGATGCTCAGAATATATGGTATTTTGTTTGCTTTTGAGTTGCATGATTTTAGAAGAGGAAAAGAATTTGAAGCCTTGGAAAGAGATTTAGTTATTCACAATGTCAGCCCGATCTCCAAGGTGCCTCTCTTTTTTACTTCCTTCTCCTCTTGGAGATCAGCTATTCAGGCCACACGCCTCAGGGCTTTCCTTATGCAAAGTTGTTTTACAAGTGGGGACAAGGATGCTGCCTAACCAATTTGCTCTATTTCAGACTCCACGTGCTTCATAGATCTTGTCTTCATCGTGGACAGCTCTGAAAGTTCCAAAATTTTTCTGTTTGACAAACAAAAAGATTTTGTGGGTAGCTTGAGTGACAAGATATTTCAGTTGACCCCAGTTGGCTCCTTGAAATATGACATCAAACTGGCAGCCCTTCAGTTTAGCAGCTCTGTCCAAATTGATCCACCTTTTTCCTCCTGGAAGGATCTACAGACTTTTAAACAGAGGGTCAAGTCTATGAATTTCATTGGGCAAGGTACTTTCTCTTATTACGCCATTGCCAATGCCACGAGGCTACTTAAGAGAGAAGGGCGTAAGGATAGCGTGAAAGTGGCCATGCTGATGACTGATGGCATTGACCATCCAAAGAATCCAGATGTTCAAAGTATTTCTGAAGACGCCAGAACTGCAGGAATATTATTTATCACCATTGGACTTTCTGCTGTAGTCAACGAAACCAAACTGCGTTTGATATCTGGGGATTTACCCAGTGTACCCATTCTTCTGTTGAATGATTCAACCCTTGTCGACAACATTCAGGATCGCCTGGTAGGTACCTAACGTGTTGATTTTATATACATTTCTTATTATAATGCTGATAATTTGTTCACAAATTCTGAAAGGGTAATAGGTCAAAAAGATGAAAGGGGAAAAAAATCTACCTTTGAAATGGAAAGAAGAATCTTGCTGATGTGTCTCTACATTCTTGACAGTTTGCAGCACATAAACCGGGGAGGTACCAGGCTAATTCTCTGTAATTGCATTCCTAACTTTACTATCAGCCAATGCTGAAGATTTTGGAAGGATTCATCTCCGATCATCCATCTGGGACTCCTGTTTGTGCATCGTGGGCTCAGTGAACACTGCTGACTTGTATTCGACTTGTGGTCAAATTGCAATCTGCCGTATTTGTCTTAAGTTCTTTTTTTCCCGTTCCACTTGTGCAGAAATATTTTTTGACCCTTTGTCTCACCATTTGCCATAGTATGCTCAAGTGAAGGTCACAGACTTCCATTTTGAAAATTGATCTCCTTGCTTCTTAGGTGTTAACAAGGTCATCTAATTTTAAGTCACGATTGGCGGTATCACTGCTTTTCTTTATTGGTTGTAAGAACCCTTCCTCGCTGCTAGGGAGAACACAAGGCAAAGCAATCAAAACAAAATTCCTCTTCACCACATTCCTCAAGGAGGAACTCCCGGAGATAAGGCCGTTGATTTGTTAAGTGTCAAAAATTAATTTGCTTAAAAATACTGATTTAAAAAAAAATTCTTGACAAGAGGGCTAGGCTGATGTGTCCTTTAGGTCCTTAGTACTTCATATGGCTCTCTTCTGTCGATTGAAAAAACCTCAGGCCCTCTTTCAGAGATTGTCTTGCTCCTTTTGTCCCTTCTCTCAATTCTTTTTCCCAACATTCTTTGATTTTGTTACTCTCAGGTGCTTTTAGCATGAGACGCTGAGTTTTTCTTACCTAAATCATAGTGATTATGTCTTGAGTGCTGTATATTAGGCATTGCTCTGAGGGCTTTATATATTTTATTTTATTTAATGTTTACAACAATCTTATGATGTAGGTACTCTTATTATATCCATTTTATAGTTGAAAATTTAAGGCCAGGCAAAGACCCCAGAGTCTGCATGCTTGACCCTGTAAAGTTACACTGGGAGAGAAGAGAATAAATTTTTTTAAGGTTTTCTCAAGCAAAAATTCCTTGAAACAGTTAAGAAACATCCCTCCTCAAAAATCTACTGCTGCTTTTAGCCTTTTGAAACGTGGGCATTAAGGGAAGACGAGGGGGCAGTTCTGCCTAGACCTCGGATGATAGGCTCAGACCCAGGTACCTGGGGTGAATGCTTATGTGAGCATCTCTTCTGCAGGAAAGGGAACATGCAGGGAGGTCAGGCTAACTGCCGAGCCCTGCCTGTGCCTAATTTGAGTCCTCACCACTGAATGAGACAGAAGTTTCCAGCATGTGCAGGAAAGAACCCTGGGGTTGTGACAATGAGTCACCTGCTGCTGCCTGGAGAAGACACAGGACAGGCAGCTCCTTGTTTGGCCAGATGTGTCAGCTCAGGAGGTTCATACTCCCTCCAGATACACCCTAGCTAAGAATTCCTGCCCAACTGAGAGTGCAGGCTCTTGGCAGTACATCCGAAACAAAACTGTTTCTGGGGAAACCGAAAAATGACCAAGCATCCTAATGACTCTGCTCTTCCGTAGCATCCTCTGGTTTCAGCTTGTTTGTTCAGATGGAAGCTCTGTGAACAAGCCATTTCTTAGAAGGAGGTGCCGCTTTCCAAACAAACTGCAGGATCCAAACAGCTTATCGGGGTTTTCCAAGAGATATATACTAAGTATCAATGTTTCAAATGGCCACTGTCTAGGAAGCAAAACTGGACTTTTGCTCAGACTATTTGAAAAAGTCCTTATCTAATCTGTGTCTATTACATCTGTAGTTCAATTTTTTAAACTTTTTATTTTGAAATAATCATGAAGTTGACTTTAAAAAATAAGTTAACTTATGTATTAAGTACAAAACTTCATCTACTTTAAGTGCAAAATTCCGTGAGTTTTTCTAGATGTATTCACCCATGAAACCACCAACACAAATACGATATGGAACATTTCCATCATCTCTAAAAGTTTCCTTGTGCCTCTTCACAACACATGCATCCCTTGCGCCTGAGATACTACTGACCTGACTCGTCAACCTAAATCAGTGTACATCTAGAATTTTATATAAACGAACTCGCGTCATGTGTCAGGTTCATACTCCCAGTGTAAGGATTCTGAAATTCATCTGGGTGGTTTTTTGTATTGTCAGTTTATGCTTTTCATTGCAGAGTAGACTTTAGTTGAATTTATGGACAGAAGTGTACACAGTGAATAGATTTTGCAGGAGCCCAGACGAATCAAGGAATCATTGCACGTTCCTTGGCACTCTATCAGGGAGTACCATGTTAGAACCTCTGAAAACAATTTTTAGTTCTAAATTACCCAAGAGAGACCTGATGATTCCAAAAAGAAAATATTCATGTTTCTGTTTTATTATGATTTACAGAACAGTACTGAACCCTGAAGAAACACATTCAAAACAACCTTCTGGATATATTACTTGGTCCTTTAAAAGAGCATGAGAGAGTATGTGGATATTAAAAAAAATTCTTTATTACCTTTGACATTAAACTTTTTAAAAGTCTTTATGGGAATAACAATTGTAACAAATTGGTCTCTTTATTTGGAGAGTACTAAAAAAAGCATTAGAAAAGTTATGACCAACCTAGATAGCATATTGAAAAGCAGAGACATTACTTTGCCAACAAAGGTCCGTCTAGTCAAGGCTATGGTTTTTCCAGTGGTCATGTATGGATGTGAGAGTTGGACTATAAAGAAAGGTGAGCACCGAAGAATTGATGCTTTTGAACTGTGGTGTTGGAGAAGACTCTTGAGAGTCCCTTGGACTGCAAGGAGATCCAACCAGTCCATTCTGAAGGAGATCAGCCCTGGGATTTCTTTGGAAGGAATGATGCTAAAGCTGAAACTCCAATACTTTGGCCACCTCACACGAAGAGTTGACTCATTGGAAAAGACTCTGATGCTGGGAGGGATTGGGGGCAGGAGAAGAAGGGGACGACAGAGGATGAGATGGTTGGAAGGCATCACCGACTCGATGGGCGTGAGTCTGAGTGAACTCTGAGAGTTGGTGATGGACAGGGAGGCCTGGCGTGCTGCGATTCATGGTGTCGCAAAGAGTCGGACACGACTGAGCGACTGAACTAAACTGAACTGAAGAAAAACATTAATTTAGTGCATCTTCTCCCTCACAGAGCAAGAAGGGATCAACTTCATCATTTCTGTATCATCTTTAGAATCCTAGGCTTCATTGATTATTAGGATGGTCCACTTCCCAGTTTTTCAAGGCCTCCTCTGTTTAGAGCCTTATTTCTTCCTCTGAGATTTGATAATGGCTCTTCTTCTCCTATATCAAGTTGCAAACATTATTTTTGTCATGGGATTTGTAACCCTTGCCTACTAAGCTCCTTATTCTCACCCCCATTGCTGTCATGCTAGTAACTTTGGCACCTTCCTCACATTTTCTCTGTTCCCTTCTCAGAGCATTGACCTCATGGTCACTCACAAAACTGGCAATTCCAGCCTAGATTTCTTTTTTCCCCACATATCTACCATCATAAAACTCTGACTCTGTTAATAAAATGCCCCTTCCTTTTGCTCTGATGAGGTCCTTTCTCTATTTATACTTTTTCATTTAAATCACAGTATCCACCTAGACTTTCACTGAACATGCCCTTCGCTCTGGCTTTGACCACGGTCTCCCAACTGTTCTCCACATGGCCTGTCTCTCTGCTTAAGCAAAATGCCTTACTACTCTCCAGGCCTCCAGCTCTGTCTACTTTTTAAAAATGTCCCTCCTCGGTGCTATCTTTGTCTGATTGCCCACATTGGTCTTTATGCCTTTTTTCCTTATCAACTTTGACATGTAGAACAACATTCCACTAATGAGTTGGTCCTTTGCATTCCTTTATTCAAAATCATCCAGAAGGCCAACCATTCCCAAACAACCATCCTATTCCTCCTTCTCTGCCCGCCAAGTCTGGGCTCTCCTTCCCACGCAGCTTGCTGTGCGGTATTCTCTATCACTGGGGTTTATGGACTCCAAGTGTCCTTAGGGAATGCAGCTTTGTTCTTGTTTGAAACAGTCTTATCTATTGTGCGGTTTGGGTCCATTTTTGTTTCCACGGAAATATAAATTCAAGCAAACACAAAAGCCAGAGTTCCAAAAATAATTAGTTGCATTGTTATCGCTTTTAAGCCTCGTGGCACATACATTTAAAGGGTAATGTGGCAAAGCAGAAATTGAATTTTCAAAGGAAAAGCGAAAAAAGTGTAAAATTACACATCTGCCGCACTAGCGGCTAAATTCATGAGTTTAAAATTGATAAGGACATTGCTTAGTATAAAAAGGTGATAAAGGGACACAACTTTGAATTTTTCTTTATTTCATTAGCTATTTTCAAATATTACAGTCTGACTTGAATTATTAGTTGCTTTACTGCCTCTCTTTCAGATTTCTTTTCCTTCTTTCCCTCTCAGACGACACCAAATATTTTCACAATTTGGATCATGTTCTAAGCATTCATCTTCAACTTTCTTTTTCATTCAACTTTTTAGGAAATTTCTCTGTTAAATTATATAAATTCAATACATTGATTTTAACTACTGAGTGGTATTTTGCTTATTGATCCAGTATGTTATTGATGGATATTTTATTTCCAATTTTTCACTATTAAAAAACAATGAATGCTGAACTACACAAGAATTTCTCTAGGGTGTGTCTGGAAAGTATGTCAGGATCACAGGTGGAAGCCAGGACTTGTCCTGGGCAGCCTAGAGATAAAGCATGTAAATTTCAACTTTCTGTGCACAGCCAAATATTCTGGAGAGGGTAATGCTGTTTTACACTAAAATTGTCACTTTAGCTGAGTTTCCATTGTCCAAATGATCTCAGTTCAGTTCAGTTCAGTTCAGTTGCTCAGTCGTGTCCGACTCTTTGCAACCCCATGAATTGCAGCACGCCAGGCCTCTCTGTCCAACACCAACTCCTGGAGTTCACCCAAACTCCTTTCCATCGAGTTGGTGATGCCATCCAGCCATCTCATCCTCTGTCGTCCCCTTCTCCTCCTGCCCCCAATCCCTCCCAGCATCAGAGTCTTTTCCAATGAGTCAACTCTTTGCATGAGGTGGCCAAAGTATTAGAGTTTGAGCTTTAGCATCAGTCCTTCCAAAGAACACCCAGGAGTGATCTCCTTTAGAATGGATTGCTTGGATCTCCACATGACCTACTAGTTCTTAAAGACACAGGTATCTCATCTGCTTTCAGCCTGGGTTTACTTTGCCTAGTAATTTAAAATCACTGGGGTAGGGCAAGAGAAAGAGAGCATAGTTGAGATGCTGATTTTGGTAGATAGGGTCTGTGGCCAGAGTTGGACCGCTCCCAAGACCACGGGGTCAAGCGTCTTTGTTTTATAGACGTGGAAAAGGAGCTGGAGGGATGATATGACTTGCCCACAGTCAGGTGGCTAGATAATGGTGGAAACAGGATGAAAATCCTAGATGACACTTAATTCCTAGTCTAAATTCTTCTCTGATTAAATCACCAGAACTACTTAAAGCAAGTTGCTATACCTTCTCTAAACAATTCATTTGTATCAAAATAAATGTAGAGTAAAAACAAAACTAAAAGGATGCAGAGTCTTCTGTACAGGTACAACTCTGACTTATCTTTAGCTTCCTCATCACATTCTTTATTTTTAACAACTTACAACAAATACTGTAGTGCTTTTGCTTCCGTTTTCTATTTTATCATGTGTGAGCTACCCCTCAGATTCAGTCATAAGGCATTGACACATAAATTCTACCTTCAGGGAGTAATGATTCTATCTGTAAACATAGCTTGTGTCCACTGATTCAGACATGATCTTCTTTTCAGGTAATAATACCCCACTGAACTGGAGTGGAGAAGTGAGGCCTAAAGGTCTGACAAAAACCACATTGCGAATTTCTCTAAACTTATGAACTGAAAGTCATTTAAAAAATATTCTGGCTAATTCATCTCTGTGTGGTTCAGTAGGAAATAGTGCTGAGCTTGGTCAGGTAGCTCAGCCCAAGAGTGTGACCTCGGGCAAGCCACAGCACCATGTCTCAAGCTTCTTTATGACAGAATGAGCCACTGGACCGCACTGACTTCTAAGGCTCATTAATATTTCATGAAGTTATCACCCTAAAATTTATGTTCTAACGGTAAACAATAAATGCACATCTGTATAGGGATAAAATAGCTTCCCTGATAGCTCAGATGGTAAAGAATACACCTGCAATGCAGGACAACCCTGTTCGATTCCTGGGTCAGGAAGATCCTTGGAGAAGGGATAGGCTACATACTCTAGTATTCTCAGTCTTCCCTGGTGGCTTAGATGTTAAAGAATCCGATCTGCCTGCAATGTGGGAGACGTGGGTCCGATCCCTGGGTTGGGATGATCCCCTGGAGGAGGGCATGGCAACCTACTCCAGTATTCTTACCTGGAGAATCCCATGTACAGAGGAGCCTGGTTGGCTACAGTCCTTGGGGGTTGTAAAGAGTTGGACACAACTGAGCAACTAAGCACAGCACAGCACATAGGGATAGAAAAATAGAGAAAATACACAATTACATATTCTGCCTAAGTCTTTGTAAACAAAAGAAAATTCTCATTATGGCTGATTGAGCTTGTAGCCAAACTATGGAGATTCTAGAGCTGATAAAAAGGAACAAGAGAGAAAACATGGGATGCAATAGGATGACGTTCCCAGAAAAAAATTATTTTTAATGAATGTTAGTATCCTTCATGTCTTCTATTAGTACATGGCTCAGAGCACTCCTTGGGTGGTTGGCTGGGGCTTTATTGCTTTTACAAGGTTAAAAAGGCTGAATTGCTATTCTTCTTGGAAATTGCATATCCCATTGGGAATAATTAAGGCTAATAAGAAGCTGGAAGCAGAATCATGAATTGAGTTAATGTTTCATTCTTTTTTCCCTCCTAGGACATCTTATTTGAAAAGAAGGTAAGCACCACATGCTTTGATTACTATGAATTACTCCAAAACGCTCACATAATCAAATCAGCATTATAATTCACATTAGAAGGTAAGGTGTGACTAAATAAAAATCCTTACTTTTTTAAAATGAGCTGCTCTATTTTGAGGCAGCCACTTGATTTCTTTTATGTTGCCATATCCACTGCAGGTTGGAAATTTTAGAAAAAGTAGGAAATATTTAAATGATTTTAGACAGTGGTTTTAGAAATCAGCGATAATGCACATGATACAGTTTTGCTTACTTTGATACTGATTCCTTCATCCTAACTGTATCTCAATACCCATCGCTCATGAGGGTCCTCCACTCTAGTATGCCTTGAGTTGGCCAGGATGAAGTAGTGTTCCTGGCTAATGGACAGGACTCAGAATCACCCCTGCTGCCTGATGACTGACTAAGCTCATTCTCCTCCCTGATGGTGGCCACCAGACCAAGTGGCAAAGGAAGCTGGCCAATATTGGTTGGACAGTACTCAGCACAATTGATGACCATTAGCTTGCTGAGGACTGCTGTACTGGATATATGTTTCTGGGTAGAGGGTTTAGAACATCTGAACTTAATTCGAGAAATTGCTTCTTTAACATGAGGACACTTATAATATCACATAAAATACTTAGAAGCCAACCAGAACTTGTAGAGAACCATGCTTCACTGAATCATACATGGTCAGATACATCACTATTTTCTGTGCCATTTAGAGAGATTTTAAAAAAGCTCTCTGCCAATTAAAATATGATACAGTGCCTTCTTATGAATCACAGTTTTTAATTTCGTACTTAAGGCAAGAGTCCTTTTAGATGTACTTAGATATAGATTTTTAAATCCTGTATCACTTTTGTGCATACTTAAGAGAGAAAATATAGGCAAATGAAATTGGTTATTTCTGCAACTTCTTTGCATTCAAAGTCGAAATCTTCTGAATCACTTTCTGTCTCAGTCATTGCTGCCCTGGCTTTTGCACACAATGCCGGCCCCTGTGCCACAAAAAGTATAGGTGACACAGCATTTCTTCAAGTGCTCTGGTTGTGCCTTTAGAGTTTTCTTCCATCTCATTCTGGAAGAGCGGAAGGGCATGTGCAGAAAACACCAGTTTCACTGGTCAAGCCTGACTCATAGAATACTTCTTTTGATTTCAAAGATGTGAAAATAAGAAAAAAGATGTATTTCAGAATTGATAAAATACAGTTTAAATCAAAATTTTTCCTATGTTGAGTAAAGCAGTATTTGATATTTGTATATTATTGAGCCTGGATGTGTTATATAGAAGAAAAACAGCAGAAATTCCAAAAGTCCACTGAAAATGTTTGTTTTCTCATTTTAGCTGATGAGTAGATGTTATATATTAATACATCCATTTTTAATGGAGATCTATTTTATTTAACCATGCCAACATTTAATACGTTATTAGCTGGCTCTTCCTAGCTCAGAGTTTTCTTAGAAGAATTTTAGAGGGAGAGCAAAAGCTCCATAAATTTTCAAGGTAAAGTTTCTTCAAGGGAGCGCTCCATTTCGTTATGTGTTGAATGAGATTTAATACGCTATATTTCACCGTGTGTTAACATTGTGTTTCATTGTTGATTTAGTGTGAGCACAAGATTTGTGAATGTGAGAAGGGGGATCCCGGAGATCCAGGGTCTCCGGTGAGTATACTTCTGCTTTGAACTTAGGGTCAGCTCAGGAAGTCCTAGCCATGATACTCTATTCTGAAAACACTGGGCTACTTTGTGCTGTTGAAAAGCAAAGTGCAGCAAAAACGGAAATGTTGTGTCTTTCTTTTATTCCTAAAGGGATACATTCTGTCCTAAGAAATTAGCTTGGGATTTTACTGACCTGAACTGAGGGCAGATTTGCCTTAAAATCAGATGTTCTTCCCACAAAGGATATTTCAGCATCTCTTCTGCTGCGACAATTGGAGCTAGAATTTCTCAGTACTGAAGTGAAAATATAGGGAAAGGGTTCATATAGGTCCTCGGTGAGCTAGGCAAAGCTTCATCCTACTTCCAACTACAAACAAGTGACTGCTCCAGAACCAAGTGCAACCCCAAAAATGCCTAGTGGGGAGGAAGCCTGTGAGGGAGCTCTGGATTTTAGTGAATTGTGTGAAATGGAAGACACCACGTGGCGACCGGAGATAAACGGCAGGATTTGCTAACATGGTTCAGCACTTGAAATGATAATCCCCGAAGACGTGCGTGCTTCCCTTACGTTCTGCCCTAATACCTGGCAGGTGCCATGTCTATTCTGGGAAGGTGCTGGAAACGACATCACAAGGACTGGAGATGCTAGACTCCTCTAACACATGCTTTTAGACACCTCCATGGCGCTCCTTCAGTTTTTCATTTTCTTCTGTGATTTCAAACCTTAGAGGTCAAGAGCCCAGAGGAGACGTTTCACAAAAATGCATGAATAGTGTTTTTGAACTGATGTTTGCATTTGGGGGCAAGGAGGGAAATGGGCACAGTGAATTTCTTAGACTCGGACGCATTTTCTTCTGAGTCCTGGGTCCAAAACCTATACGTTTTCAAATCATTCTACCAATCAAGGCATCAGAAAGAGAGAATGTCTTAATTTTTTTCTTCAAAATACACACTAGATATATCACACGAAAATGTGGCAGTTAGTAGAATCTGATTTTGGTCAGAGCAGAGGTTTAACTTCTCCTTCCTGTGCAGTCTTAGATTATACTTGTTACACCAAGAAATGGGCAGGAAAGGTTTGCTTGGGATATTCAATTATGTTTTAGAATAAACAGAAGACTTAACGATTGCTAAGCTAATCTGACAATTTCAGTCGCTCTATTGTTGGAAGAGACTACTGTACCATGTTTTCATAGGAATAGCCATATGTGTACATGTATGCATAGTCACTCAGCTGTGTCTGACTCTTTGGAACCCTCTAGACTGTGCCCTGTCAGTGCACAGCCATAGAACTATGTCATTTAGCATTTATTGAGTGTTCCCAAAACCAGTTCACGGAAGAGTGAGATTTTTGGTGATTTGAGAATAGGAAAATAAAATGCCTTTCTGGAACAAAACTGAAGAACTCTCTTATCCTATCTTTTGAAACTCTCCCTTGGATATCAGGGAGAGAGAGACATTATTTTTTTTTTTTAGCAACTCTAGAGAATCTGCCTGTTCGAGACTGTCATCTTCCTGGTGTGTAGTATGGGAAAGCAGAGTTGAATCTCTGCTTGGTAGGCAAAGTTTTGTTTTTATAATCCTCTCTTATTTTATGGGATGAAGCTGATAAGAAATTACTGTAAGGTGTAGGAAACTAATAGACTGTCTGTTGCATATAATCTTTTTCCCCTTTGCCTTCAGGGTACACATGGAAACCCAGGTATCAAAGGTGAGCGAGGACCAAAAGGAAACCCGGTAAATGACTAAACAGCTTTTCTTTAAACCAATGTATCTCCTTCTAGTTCTACTTAAAGAACAAAAATTGAGGAAACAAAGCATTGTACTTTATGCCAATGCCAAAAAAAATCTGATGATTCCTGTGAAGAATACAGGCTGTTTGCCTCCTGCATTATCTGTCTGGCTTGTATAAACTTATATTTACAAATTCAGAGAAGCATATGGCCATTTCAGTCAATAAATTCAGGAAACCTAGGGAGTTGAATAAAGAGAAACTCATTCTTTTTTTTTAATTTTTAATTTTTTTTTAAATTTTATTTTATTTTTAAACTTTACAATATTGTATTAGTTTTGCCAAATATCGAAATGAATCCGCCACAGGTATACCTGTGTTCCCCATCCTGAACCCTCCTCCCTCCTCTCTCCCCATACCCTCCCTCTGGGTCGCCCCAGTACACCAGCCCCAAGCATCCAGTATCGTGCATCGAACCTGGACTGGCAACTCGTTTCATACATGATATTATACATGTTTCAATGCCATTCTCCCAGATCTCCCCACCCTCTCCCTCTCCCACAGAGTCCATAAGACTGATCTATACATCAGTGTCTCTTTTGCTGTCTTGTACACAGGGTTATTGTTACCATCTTTCTAAATTCCATATATATGTGTTAGTATACTGTATTGGTGTTTTTCTTTCTGGCTTACTTCACTCTGTATAATAGGTTCCAGTTTCATCCATCTCATTAGAACTGATTCAAATGTATTCTTTTAAATGGCTGAGTAATACTCCATTGTGTATATGTACCACAGCTTTCTTATCCATTCATCTGCTGATGGGCATCTAGGTTGCTTCCATGACCTGGCTATTATAAACAGTGCTGCAATGAACATTGGGGTACACGTGTCTCTTTCCCTTCTGGTTTCCTCGGTGTGTATGCCCAGCAGTGGGATTCTTAAATAATGGCGGTCTAAATTGAGTACTACAATGTTTCATGAATCACTAATACATATTCCAAAACACATTGCTGTTGGCACTTGAGTTTTAAGAATTAAAACTCCTTTATGAATTCCTTAATTCTTTTCTTTGTGTGCCATCCAAAAAAGAAAATCTTTGATTTAAAAAATTATATCATTGTTGGGATGGTCTTTCAAGAGAACAGAAGGAATCATAGGAGACAGATTAGGAAATGTAACCAGGTGAAAATTTAAAGAAAAATTGTATTCAATGAAAAACAATAATTAAAATAAAGAGGAAGACCTGTACAGAAATGTTTATGTCCAATACAATGGACATTGATGTAATTGCTACAATGCATCCATCTGATGTCCTAAGTCACTTCAGGTGTGTCTGACTCTTTATGACCCTGTGAACTGCAGCCCACCAGGCTCCTCTGTTCATGGGATTCTCCAGGCAAGAATACTGGAGTGGGTTGTCATTTCCTTCTCTAGGGGATCTTCCTGACCCAGGAATCGAACCCATGTCTCTTAGTCTCCTGCATTGGCAGGAGGATTCTTTACCACAAGCACCACCTGGGAATCCCTGCTGTAACGCATAACGACTTTATAAAATAGGTGAGAAATGAATCATTAAATGGTCAAAGGACACGAACAGTTTTCAAGAGAGGAAATAAATCCAGGGAATAAAGAAATAGAAAAATGTCTAATTTCATTGGGTAATGGATGAAATTTAAAGACTGACGATGAGGTGCCCTTTAATACTAATTATTCACATTTTAGAAACTTTGGACTCCAAGGCTCTTGGGGTGTTTTGGAGGTGGGGGGTGGAGGGAAGTTCACATAGTTCATATCTAGTTCATATTGTTTTTTTTTCCATATTTTAAATTTTAAAAAGTTTCTTAAAGTAACTAACATGGAGCAGTATGGTGGTGAAACTACTTTCTTCTTCATTGCAAGGGTAACGGCACAAACGCAAACATTTTGGGAATCAATTAGGGACGACGTAAGAAGCATTCAAATGTTCAAAATTTTAATCCCAGTAACTCCATTTCTGAGAATAGGTTTAGGGCGTTAATGGAACATATAATAAGGTAGATGCATGAGAGCGTTTTTGCCAATTGCCTGCTTGCCAAAGAGAGGGAACATAAAGTATTCTTGGGTGGCTTTACAACACACACACACACTCACACCCCTACACTCTCCCACTTTCTACGGATCTGAATGAATGCCATCACGTCTTCTTTTTTGTTTTGTTAAATACCTGTTGTAAGTCTTTGTGACCATTTCATTTATTTGGCTTGTAATTGTGTGCCACATAATATATTTTCCTAAGTCTTGCTGAAATCAAGCAATCACTCTTCAGGACATTTTGGAAAATATTCCAAAGCCCCTTGGAGAAAAGCCAGAGTGCCTGGCTCCAAGAGAGGGTACAATGGTCTATTTGAGAACAACGGCCGTGTTGTTAAACTAGCATGCGAATCTCGGCCTAAGCTGTGAAAACATACCTGCATTCTGTACCCTGTACGTCTGGCTTCACTTCAAAGGGCAAAGGCTATCTGAACCGCTGTTTTCTTCCCTAGACTGCATGGGGAGAATGTCAGTCAGTGGTCAAGGTCAAAGATACTTTCCCCATTGGGTTGACCTATTAATCTGGGAATTCTGAAGAGTGCATTTTATTGAGCAATCACTTGCTCTGCAGGGCGGTGGAATTTTGACTGAATTTTTTCTTGTCACAGGGTGATGCTCAAAAAGGGGAACCTGGAGAAAGAGGCCCAGGGGTATGCACATGACTGAAATGCCTTCCTAAGAAAGTAGTCCCAGGATGCGAAGATTCGGTAATGGGTCATTGTGACCCCTGCAGTGCAAGTGCAAAAATGATTTATGTCTACCTGTGCTCTGGATGGCTCAGACAGGCAATCAGACAGATTATGATCTCAGAAGCTGCAATGTGAGGAGAAAGTACTCTGTCCAAAGGGAGTGAGGATGGGACAGAGTGCTCCACCACATGACGCCCCTTGATGCTCAAGTTGAGATTTGTGAAAGGCTCCAATGAGAAAAATATTTTGCTTTGCTTCTTGTGCTTTTTATAAAAAATAAAAAGATTAATTTAAAGATCCGGGAGCCTAAGAATTACATCATCCCAACTATGGTTTTGTAAATCCAATTTTACAGGCAAAAGAAGAGATCATTCTAGTTGATTTATCGTCCTTAAAATTAGATGAAGTCAGAGACTGAACGACTGAGAAATAATTACTATACATTTCTTCTTTTGCATTTTCCTGGAGAACTGCAGTGGTGTAGCAAATAGCAGAGAGGTATACAGGAACTTAAAAGGAAGCTGTATTATGTTTCTCTCTCAGCTTATCCCCTTGGATGAAAAAGCCCAGGACTCAGACCCAGAGGTTTAAAAAACACTTCTCGTGGCATTTGTAATCAATGTCATGGGAAATTTGATAGAAAGCTTGATAAGCTCAATGGAAATTCCTTCAGAAATTTGTGTTATTCATTCAGGAAAGACTTTATTTTAGGTATGTTCTATGTATAAAGCATACTGTTAGTGAAAATAAAATTAAGACAAAGTACTTATTTTCAGGAAAATCCATTATCTCAGAGGAGAGGTAAAACAGCTATAATATGAAGCAGAATGTAAACATTGTAAAAATTTCATGTGTCAAATATTATGTATAAATGGGCATTCAGAGAAGACCAGAGCTGTCAGGGTGGGTTCTATGGGACGAGCCCTCATGAGTTAAGAGGGAAGGACCAGGTCAGATCAAGACAGACCGGGAGGTGGAGGGGTAGGCATTGCAGCTGGAGAGCGCTGTGAGCAGCAACCAGGGGGAGGGCAGTGAGTGAGGAATGGCGAAATGGGGCCTCAAGAGGAGTGCTGGCAGACACAGCCTGAGGGGCCGAGTGGGTGGCCCCTGATGCCTGGAAGGCTGGGCTTTGCTGGGTGATGGACTCCCCGTGAGATTTAGATGAGGCACACGGCCCCAGAGCTGTGGTTTTAGAAGATTAATTGGGCCTGGCTCTGAAAGCAAAACTGAAGTGGGGATAAGCAGAACGTTTACTTTGAAGAGGTTTGTTGCTACAGGCTGCATGAGAAGTAACAGGGACAGTAATTAGCTAGAGCTGCTCTGGCCAATGTGAGTCTCCGGCCATGTGTGCTCAACTGGTGGTCAAGACAGGCAAGCCGGAGGGGAGGTGTGCTGGCGGAACGAACTGCACACTGAATTTTGATGACTCAGTATCAAAAAAAGACAGAAAATATCTCACTGATAATTTTTTAATATTGATCATGTGTTAAAATGACAGAATTTTGACCTGTTAGGAGACATAAAACATATTATTAAAAAGTAATTTCACCTGTTAATTCTTACATTTTTGAAGTGGCTATGAAGGAACTGAAAATGACATATGTGGCTCACGTTATATTGGACAGAACTGAGCTACGGTGACGACAAAACAGAAAGGAGGGGAACACTGTGAGAACCACGAAGGTGCAGAAATGCGGGGATGTGGTGACTAACTCTACCTCAGCTGTTCAGCAAGATTTACTGAGCGCTTGCTATGTGCTGGGCCCTATACTGGGTGAGGGGGGAATGGAGGTGAGCAAGGTAGAGAGATCATGCTTCATGAAGTGTTCACGCAGCAGGAGGCGATCAATAGGTGAATCAGTGAATAAGAATTCCAGTCAGTGAGAAGGTTCAGTTCACTCACTTAGTCACGTCTGATTCTTTGTGACCACATGGACTGCAGCACACCAGGCCTCCCTGTCCATCACCAACTCCCAGGGCGTGCTCAAACTCATGTCCATTGAGTCAGTGATGAAAATGCAAACAAGGTCACATGGGCTCCTAGGCAGAAAGAGCAGTAGGTACAGAGGCACTGAGGTGGAAGAAGCTTGGGGGGCCCAGGAAATGGCAAGAGAGCCAGAGCTTGAGGGAGAGTCGGGGGTAGGAGATGAGGCTGTGAGGTAGGCAGGGGCTGGATCACATGGGCCTTGATTTGTAACTAAGGGCCCTGGGGCCCACCTGAAGGTCCAGGGGTGGAAACTCTGCGCTTCCACTGCATGAGGCATGGGTTCGATCCCTGGCCAAGAAAAGTTCCTATGCTGTGGCCAAAAAAACACAAAACAACATTGATTATACACATAGGTGTAATTACCAAAAAACAATAACCTCTGTATGAAACTAAGTGTCCTGGAAGCTGTTGGAGAATTTTAATTGGTTGGATTAAAAGCATGGAAGGGGCAAGTAGAGAGACAAGATGATAATAAACTTTTGATTTCTGTCTGATTTGAAACACGATGGTACCATTAATAGAAATAGGAAAGTCAGAAACAAATTTTGCAGAGACCAATGAGCACAGCGTTGACTGCCTTAAATTTGAGTATTTTAAAACTAGCAAGTAAAACCAGGGATTTCAGGGAAAAAACTAAAAAGAAAACAAACAAACAAAAAAAACAAGAAAATAAAACAGGAAAAAAGTTATACTATAAAAAATAATATTCCTTTATTTTTGTAAACTGTATTTGCTCCTTCCTAAATACAATCTCACCTCTCTGAACATAAAATGATGACAGGATTTTAAATATGATGGTGGGTTAGAAGGTTCCTGAGATGGGAAGTCCAAGATTCCTGAGATGGGAAGTCCAGCTTTTTTTTAGTGCTGCAGACATGAATTGTTTTTATAAAGAACACCAGTTTAACTATGGCCTTTAACTTTAAGCACTATACTAAACCTTAAACCATTTACGTGAATAAGCGTTTCCAACATGGATTAAATTGTACCATAACATTTCCTTCATTTTACTAGTTTTACTCTTCAATTTCTCAGTGACTGCACATTTGGAGAGAAGTATTATTTGTTTCCTAAAGTTTTCCTTTTTATCTTTTGTAAAAAAGTCCTACACAACAAAATTTTGTACTCTGACTCACACGTAACTACACTTACATCTTGTTTATTCCACTGGTTTCTCCAGCTCACTTAAAAATATGCCTTGCAATTCTATTTTTATACTTGGAAACTGTAGTTGTGTGAAAAAGACACTTGATCCAATTAAAGACTTGGTGTTGCTTAAAGCTGGTAATTTCCCAATCAGGTTAAAATTCAGTGTCGTGTTACTTAAAGGACTGTGGGCAGTGACACAACAGAGGAGGCTGTGCAGGGTTCCCAAGACTGACACACAAGAGCTGCAGAATCACCAGCCCCTCATTTAGCGTGGGATAAAATATAGTAACTTAAAGGCCACTGTCTCACCAGGGTTGACAAAGGAACCATTCATTTCCGTGATGCCCTATATTCGAGACTGAATTTGAAAGGAGGACCTGAATGGATATAAATATTTACGGGTATTTTAAAGGTCATTATCTCAGCTCGTTTCCAAAGCCAATTTCTCTAACAGTCTCCATGGAACACCCTCAGCTGTGAGAGTTCATAGTTCAAACGTCAATAGGACAATTTTGAAAGGGCTGTTACAGGTTGTCCCTGCTACAGTGAGTCTCAGTGTATAGTCTCTCCTTTAGCTCTGGCCAAAAGGGTAAGAAATTGGGTTTGAAAAAAATATGTGGAACTAAGAATAGACTATAATAAAAGGAAACATAAGTTCTTTTCTTCCCTCTACTATATACACATTCCCTAAGAGCAAAGATAAGTGAACGAGCTTATCTTTACCTGGTCTTACTTTCCAAGACTGTACAAATGTGCTTTGTTATATTTTATAAATGAAAAATATCAGATACTTCCTCCAACTATGCCTTCTAATATCGTATTCTACTTTCTTTTTTAATTAGGGAATCCCTGGGTACAAGGGTGAGAAGGTAAGTTGGTAACAACAAATAAAATTTCATAAAGAAAAACAGAAACATAACTGTATTTATATATTCATGTATGTGTGTTAGTTGCTTAGTCATGCTGGACTCTTTGCGACCCCATGAACTGTAGCCCACCAGGCTCCTCTGTCCATGGGATTCTCCAGGCAAGAATACTGGAATGGGTTGCCATTTCCTTCTCAAGGGGATCTTCCCAACCCAGGCATTGAACCCAGGACTCCTGTATTACAGGCAGATACTTTATTGTCTGTGCTACTAGGGAAGCTCATTTCTATACTTAATAAAAGTTATTTTCCCTTATTTTTGGAAGTCTGGATTCTCAAATTCCTAATTACATTTTTAACTCTGTTAACATAAAATAATAATAGAACTTAAGATATGGGTATATGCTATAAAGAATGGAAGGTGGCCCAAGATTCCTGAGATCAGAATCCAGTCTCTCTTAGCCCTGCAAATATGAATTGTTTTCAATAGAGAATCCTGACTTTTACAGCCATGCATCACAAGTATCCAGCCCAAAAGTTTCTATGTACAAGAGGATACAGCAATACTACAATTAGGCTAGTCCCTTGGCACTTAGCTCCCTATGAAACATAGACATAAGACTGTCTACTGGGGGAAAGAGGATGGATCATCCTGCTTAAGCAGTAAAGAACTACTTATTTCATTTAGTCAATCATCTAGGTAGAGCTTGCAGGAGAAGTGAATTTGACAAAGGTTATGAGTTATTATTTTATGATTATTTGGAAATTACAAATTATGACATCAGTTCAGTTCAGTTCAATTCAGTCGCTCAGTCGTGTCCAACTTTTTGAGACCCCATGAATCGCAGCACGCCAGGCCTCCCTGTCCAGAACCAACTCCGAGAGTTCACCCAAACTCTTGTCCGTCGAGTCAGTGATGCCATCCAGCCATCTCATCCTCTGTCGTCCCCTTCTCCTCCTGCCCCCAATCCCTCCCAGCATCAGAGTCTTTTCCAATGAGTCAACTCTTCGCATGAGGTAGCCAAAGTACTGGAGTTTCAGCTTTAGCATCATTCCTTCCAAAGAAATCCCAGGGCTGATCTCCTTCAGAATGGACTGGTTGGATCTCCTAATTATGACATCAAACTGATTCAAAAGAAATGAATGTGTTAGACTGGAGTTCAGAAATCTTTGAGAGTGTTCAGTTGTTCATTGGAGAAGGCAATGGCACCCCACTCCAGTACTCTTGCCTGGAAAATCCCAGGGATGGGGTAGCCTGATGGGCTGCCATCTATGGGATCGCACAGAGTCAGACACGACTGAAGCGACTTAGCAGCAGCAGCAGTTGTTCATTCCTAAGTTTATGCTGCTATTATTATATGCTCACCTTGTCAGATAAGCTATTTAAAATCAGAACATGTCGCTATCATTCATTCTGTCTTAAAACCCTCACACCTGAGCAAGTGAAAGTGTTAGTCGCTCAGTTGTGTCTGACTCTCTGCGACTCCATGACTACAGCCCACCAGGCTCCTTTGTCCAAGGAATTCTCCGGGCAAGGATACTAGAGTGGGTAGCCAGGGGATCTTGCTGATCCAAGGATCGAACCTGGATGCCCACATTGCAGGCAGATTTTTTACCATCTGAGTCACCAGGGAAGTCCAAGGCCTGCGTTACAGGGTCCTGTTCTGGGTCCCCTCCAATCTCCTCACTCGTGACGGAGCCAGGAGTCTGCAGGGTGAGAGGCCCATGCCCCCTCCTCCCGGATCATACTCTGGGTAACAAACACCCTAGAAGACCCTGCCAAATGGCCTGAGCCCGCTTCAAAGGCCCACACAAACCTGTTCCCCATGTCCATCATCTTCCTAGCCCTGAGGGAAACCAAATGGAAGCTTTGCTGGGGCAGGAGGGGCCCATGGAGGGGGCTTTGTTATGCTGCTTCGGGCACCTTCACAGACACACACTCATAGCTTCTTTTGCTGTGGAAGGGGCTGGAGATGGGAAGTGCAGTGGGAGCTGGGCTGTAGGTCGTGGGCAAAGGTCTCCCACGTGGACCTCTGAGGAATTCCAAAACTCCTTTAACTTTTTACTCCTTTTGTAGGTTCGTTTGCCAAGAAAGGAAGTTAGAACAGTACTAGTTTATTAGCTTGACTTCTAACTTTCAGCTACTTAGATACATGGTATGTGGGCCTCTGCTTGCACTCTTGCCCCAGGGCCCTTGTAAACATTAGAGTTAAACCTACATACAAGCAAATAAATATATTCCTAAACTGGAAATGTTAGGCCTTAAAGGGGAAGAGTGTAAGAAATGCCATGATTCTGTACTTGGCCATAAGAACATGAACAACTCAATATCTTAGAATGCCTGTTTTTTTCATCTGTATAGAACTGGATCAATGCAGGCCTCCCTAATTTATCAGGCTTTCTCGGTGGTTCAGTGGTAAAAAATATCCACCTGCCCATGCAGGGGATGTGGGTTCGATTCCTGAGTCAGGAAGATCCCCTGGAGAAGGACATGGCAACCTGCTCTACTATTATTGCCTGGGAAATCCCATGGACAGAGGAGTCTGGTAGGCTACAGTCAGTGGGGTCTCGAAAGAGTCAGGCATGGCTTATGACTAAACAAACAATTTACAGGGTGATTGGAAAGTGAAATAGAATAATGGATGTGAAAATGTACTGTAAATTATTAGCTGGTCTATAAATATATGGTTCTATTATAAAGAGACAGGGAACAAATGAAAGTATGGGAAAGTTAAGAAAGTTTCATGACTGTAAATAATTGTGCTAAATGGGCTTCCCTGGTGGCTCAGATGGTAAAGAACCTGTCTGCCAATGCAGGAGGTGCAAGAAATGTGGGTTGGATACCTGGGTTGGGAAGATCCCCTGGAATAGGAACTGGCAACCCACTCCAGTATTCACGCCTGGAGAATCCCATGGACAGAGGAACCTGGCAGGTTACAGTTCATGGGGTCAGAAAGAGTCAGACATGACTGAGTGAGCAACACTAACTAAATTGTCCTAAATATATAGAGCCAAAGAAAATTCTCCATGGCGCCATCTTGATTTATACAATTTGTTAATTATCAACACCAGGAAACTCTCTGTATATATATATATTTAAAAGATTCACTTAAACTTCTGGAGAATAATAAGTTTACTGGAGGGGCCTTGTTTGGAAAACACAAGATGTCAGAGTGAAAGGACCCTGAACTATCCACATTCAAGCCAGAATTTCACCAGGAGAAGTAGCATCAGAAATTGGAGGCTGGGAACAGAGCTAATCTGTTCAGAATTTTCTGAAGTGCTTGCTCTCAGGAACTTTGTAACTGTGACCATTCCACAGGGATTACTGAGCCCACCAAAGAAGAAAATGCCTTTGCAGAGGCAAATAACATGAGTACAGTATTTTCATTGATGGGAATCGACCCCCAAACCAATGCTGCCTCTCAGGACCCTATAGCTAACAAATCTGTCTGGACAAATGGAAAGAGAGTTTTTAGCCAAAAGAATTATGAGCATATTTACAGTACTTTTCTGTTTTATATTTTGGTGGTTGGCTCATTTTATTTCCATTCATATTTAATTCCACTCATTTTACTCCACAACAATAAATTAATTGCTTTCTAATTGATTCTTCAAGAGTGATTTTCCATTTGCATTGAGAAATAAATGTTCAGCTTGTTTTCAGGGAAGCTCAGTTTTTCCTGGGTTGGGCTGACTCACAATATGAAGGGGAGAGAGGACAGATTGCTTCTGAATAGAGGCATAGTTGGATCTAAAAATTGTACCTCCCTCTTGCCTGCTGCAGATGCCAGCAATATACCAGGCAGGACCCCAGGCAGAAGTGTCAGGTTAGTGAAGAGTAACTTGCAGACCATGGCAGCATGCCCTGTGCAGCTCTGGGTGGTTGAGGAAGAACACGGACTTGGGTGTCTAACAGACTCAAGACTGTGGTCATCAACAAGCTGCTTAATCTGTCTGAGCCTCATTTTCCTTGTGATGAATGGAGACATATATGCCATGCAAGGCTGTTGTGGGGATTAGCAATAACATCAAGACATTTTGGCACACACTCTGCATCCATAATTGGTGGTCACAATTATCATTTCCCTTCTTAGAGCAAAGTGTGGTCAGCAGGTTGGCTGTCAACCTGCAAACTGTTGCTATTTTGTGTTGAGCTGAAGCTTGCAGCAGAGTATAACTCCACTGTATCACTAAACGTCCAGTTTAGCTTAGCTGACATTTTTCATAGCAAGATTTCCTTAATGAAGGAAGCAGGGCAGTGACGTTCACGCTAGCATAAGTTGCTTATGTCACTGTGTATTAGCGGTTCAAGACGCATGCTCTAGAGCAGCACAGAGATAATAAAACAGCAGCAGAAACAGAAACTCGTAGTGACGGCACTGGATTAAGTCATTGGCTGGCATGGACATTGATGTACATCATTTAACCTCCCCAACAGAACTGCCTTCTCTTAAAAATATGAATTGCCTGGAGGCTCAGAATAAATAAATATATACATGAACACACTTTGAAAATTCTAACTTTAGTTGTTTTTCTAATTGACTTTGTTACCTTTAAATTCTAATTATTAAAAGTCTTAGAAGTCTGATATAATGGATTAGTATTCAGAGGCCCCAGTTCTCATTCTATCTGAGCAAGTTACATTTAAATCACAAATGTTCATTCTGTGAAACTGGGCTAATACTATCTACCTCAGACATGATTTACATTATTAAATGATTAAAGATTTACATCAGTGATTTAAATGATTTACATCGATGTCAGATGAACTGAGATAATGTCTGTAAAATAACACTAATAATAAACAGTAAAGCATCATTTAAATGTTAATTTTTTCCCCCATTAATATTCCAGGAAAGGCAGGACCGTAGGCTGAGGTGATGGAAAACACACAGCATGCTTGCCACCACCCCTGACTCTCTCTCAGTGCAGACCTTGCTCATTCATTGTGGCTCCCTTCTCTGTCAAGTCAGAAGCTTTTCCTCATGGATTTCTAGGCAAACGCTACTAATTGATCAAAGTTGGTGCTCAGGCCAGAGCATGTGGTGTTGTGGAGAGAACAGGGTCTCTGAGTCTGAGTAGACCTGGTTTCAGACCTTGACTCTTCTTTACTAGCTCAGTGATGGAGTGAAGTTATCTTATTGAGCTTCAGTTTCCTCAGGTATAAAATAAGATCAAAGTGAAGCGGATTAGGAGGTACAAACTGCCAGTTATAAAATAAATAAGTCACAGGGAATATAGGCAATATTTTAGAATAACTTTGGATGGTGTGGAATCTATAAAAATGTTGAGTCACTATCTTGTACACTTGAAACTAATCTAATATTGCAAGTCAACTATATGTCAATTAAAAAAAGACATCTAAGGATCAAATTGCAAAAAAAGAAAAAAAAAGGAATGGCAAAACTGATCTCATTGGGCTGTAATGTGGATTCAATTAAATCACATATATGCAAAGGGCGTATAATATATGGTAGATGCTAATTAAGCCTTGGTTTCTTTCCTCTTAATTTCATCCATGTCTCAAAAATGTGAAGCCTCATTAGGTGGTATTACTAATTTGATTCTGTCAAGTTAGGAATGACTCCAGGATAAAATTTTTCAGAGTTCAATGCCCAAACAACCCACAGTATTGAGGATAAAATTGTGTTTAATTCATCAGACTGCTAATGTCATAAGATTCTGCTGGGAATCTTATAAAAAGAATCCTAACACTGAATGACCGTCTTCTTTATCTTGTGTATTTATTTTTTAGGGTGAACGTGGAGAATGTGGTAAACCCGGCATAAAGGGTGACAAAGTAAGGAACATGCTTTTAAAATGCTAACAGCTGTGATCTCTTGGGAATGAGTTTCCTTAAGAGGAAATCCTGGGAAGCATAATGTTGCTCTCACTACTGGAATTAGAGCGTCACCGTTCAATTTTCACATCTGTGAAACATGAAGCAGAAAACAAAGCCACCCCTAACTTTAGTTAATGGAGCCCCCACACGCCTCTGCGGCACCCTAACCTTTGAGACCAGGCCCACTAAATGTTAATGGTGAAAGAGTAACTTAACTGGCAAAGTCAGTTCAAGATCCAATTGGATCAAAGTGGAATAGTTTTCCAGATGTAAATTAAACCCTGAGAACAAGCACCTTCCAAAATAGAATGAACACTATGAAATAAGTTAATGAACTACTTTTCAATAATAGGGAAGAACTAGACATAGAAAGGGGTTTGAAACTGAAAATGCAGCCAACCACAGATAACTGAGTAGTTATTTACCTTCATTAGCAAATAAATATGAATAAAATATGTAAACTGGAGACAGCATTAAAATGTTAAGGAGTTCCTTAATGGACCAGAAATACATAGAGTATTTGAAACATGATAAAGGATCCAAAAAAGTACAGAGTGAAAGTAAATAGTTTTCATTACAAGTAACTGTTAACAGCATGCCACCAACATAATAAAGCGCTTCAGTATCCATCTTTTAATTATGGGAAGAGTCAAGGAGAGAAAATGAGGCAGAAGGTAAGAAGAAAAGCAGAAAATAGTGACCCTGGCCTATTAAAAACACTTTAAATAGCTTGAACTTTCTGAAAGCTTTTAAACTACTGTAGTGTTAAAGGACAGGTGAATCTGAAAAATGTAGGCTAGGTAATTATCTCTGGGAAAAATGAAAGGTGTGATAATGAATGGATTCTTCCCAGAGAATAACTGAAAACGGGAGATGGACATGGACTTGAAAATACTGAAGAAGGGACACACGGAACAGAAATGAAAGTCGAACAATAACTGGGAAAACTCTGTGAAATAAAAATGGCTGACAAAGATTTAAAGTTGTTCATTGACTAAGATGCCAGGGATTGTTAAATGCCCTATTATTTTCAGTGCTAGAAAGAAAGAAAAGTACTGACTATAAATGTAAGATGGCATTGATTGTATCATGTATTCCAATATCAGAGATGTAAAAATCTGAAAAAAGGCATGTCTAAAGTCAAAGAAATATAATGTCCTTGACATAATGAGTTCATGTAAGTTTACATGTAAAATGTACAAAGAACAGGAAAAAACATAAAACAGAAAATATAAATGGATAATAAATGAACATATAAGCAGTCAGAGAAGTAAAATTTAAAACATTAAAATATTTTAGCAATAAAATATTAAAAATATAAAGTAATACATAATACTCAGTATTGATGGGGGTTCTATAAAATGAAGATGTATTCTCTCTACTCAGGTAGTGGGAATGGAAATCTGAACACACTTTATGGAGGAAATGTTCCTTTATCTTTCCATATGTGGAGAGACAAAAGAAAGTGAGAGAGAGCCTTAAATGTGCTTCAAGTTCTTTGCCAATCATCATCTTCTGGGAAATTATCCTCAGGGATAAATCAGAAGTTGAACAGAGATTTATACACACAGATATTCACTATAATATTGCTAACAATAGAAATCATCGGAAACAAATGTCAAAACTGGGGAAATGAGTAATTATAATTATGATAGATTCACATTCTTAGATATTATTCCATTTACTAAGAGTTTTTAATGACATGCAAAATATTTTTGACCGAATGGAAGACCAGATAAGTAGGACACAAAATTTGATATACATTTTGATCAAATTATTTAAAGAAAAAAATCTATTGGGAACAATATTGTATGAAAATATGCCTAAAATGTTAACAGCAGTTGCCTCTGTGTGATTGTTGTCCATGAATTTACTTTTTTCTATAATTGTCATGGTATAACTATTATAAATAGGTTACATTTTGGTAATTAAAAAAATTAGAAAAGAGAGACTAGATTATACTCTTATAAAAAGAAACTTTAAAGGGCTTCCTAGTTAACAGACACATTGAAATATTTTGTTAGAAGAGTATTAAGTATAAACTGTGTTTTGCCAAGTTCCATGTCCTGAAGATGGGGAAAAGAGTGATGTATACATTGTGGAAACTCACTTAATTTAACTGATATTGCCTTGTTGGAAGAATACAGTATTCCACAAAGTATACTGCTTTCTAAGAATTCTTAAGAAATACACTTTAAAAATTCTGATCAAAATGTCAAATATATACAGGCAAAGACTTAATCCAAAATTGTGGTTTCATGGATTTTCTTACTAAAGGAAAACTGGAAACCAAGGTGGCTTGTTAATAATTATCATTTTGTTAACAATGAATCTGATGTTTGGATAAGCTGCAAAGACTGGCCATTACTGAGAATAAAGTCCCTTCTGTGCCACCTAAGATCACTGCAAACTAAATAGATATTTAGAGTATCTTACTACTAATTTTATTTCACAGGGATCCCCAGGACCAAATGGACTAAAGGGACCCAGAGGAATTCAGGTAAGGGAGTGAAAACCAAATCTAAGTCTGTATTAGAATCATCTAGGAAGCTTTTAAAATCCCTTTGCCCACTTGTACCCTCTACCAATTTAGTCAAAAGATTCCCAGGTAATTACAGTGTGAAACAAAGTTTGAAAACTGATGCTCTAATATTTTGAATAACTAATCCAGGCTCCCTCAAGATAGTTACCAGCAGGTGAGTCTACTTAGTGAGTAGCTAAAGAGTAAAAGTTAACAAAAACAAAAAAATTAGAGTCTAGGAAGATAAAAGCATAATGTCAAAGCAATTGAAAACAGAATGTACCTATGTTTGCACTGCTGCTGGGAAAGCTATGCATTTTATCTAAATTACAGCATTTGTATTGTTCCATCATAAATAGTCACTGCTCAATAACATGCAATGATTCTTCCAGAAAATGATTTGAATCAGTTTTTTCCAGTTTGGGGACTTGCCTTGTCTAAACTTGTAATGGGAGGACTGTGTGTATGCGTAAAGAGCTAATTTCAGCATTTCAAAAAGTCTACTGAAAATTATACCTTTACCCCAATTTCCTAGATGGCATCTTGTTAACCATCATCTTCTTTGTTCTGGTCTGGAATTGTGTCAGGGCAGGGCAATAACTGATTATTATCAAAGGGTCATTGGACACTCCAATTTTCAGTTATATGCCGTGGATATTAATACATATTTTTAAAAGCTGTTGTTTAATCAAAATCTTTCCAGAAAGTGGTCCAGAACAGGAATAATGTTGGAAGCACAGGTTTAGAAAATGAATAGCTCATCAATAAATGTTCGCTGTCAGCTTAGGTACTATTTTAGAAGCTATGTGTTTGACACAGGGAATTTTATCTCATCCCATTTCTCCATGTGTGTAACCTTCACTTAACTCTGAGTCAGACAGTCCTGACTTCAACTCCAGGATCTCTAGGGACCCTTATGAACGATTCACTCCGCGTTGGCCTTTTGTATGCAGAACTAATTCTTGGTCTTCATCCTGGAGCAGGGCATCGCTGGACCTCCTGGGGATCCAGGCCCGAAGGGATTTCAAGGCAATAAGGTAATCATCCCCGTCGGTTACGGATAGGCAGAGTGCCTTTCCCCTATTGACCTATGGGGCTACATGTTTTTATTAAGCAGGAGTCCGTGGATTCTTTGAGGATGAATCTTTTGGAAAACGTAATAATCTGCAGGTGTCACACAAAGAATCATGTTTAAGTCTATGTAGGATGCTAGTGTCATAGTTTTTCATTTATTATTATTATATTACTCAAAGGGGCATTATTAAATGTAAGCCATTATCCAGAATTTCTGTAGAGTTTCCATCTTACTCCAAGCTTTTAGTCATTTTATGACTCACTAGAAATTGAAAAGTAGTAATAAATAACACAATTGAAATCACTCTATTGCCCACAGGTAATGTGAACTCAGTATACAACTGATAAGTAAAGGGGATTTATAACTTTCATATCAACAAAAATTAAGCTTTTTAATTTAAAGAGTGTAACCCTGTGGCTCAGATAGTAAAGAATCTGCCTGCAATGTAGGAGACCAGGGTTCAATCCCTGGGTTGGGATTGAAGGGAATGGCTACCCACTCCTCCATGGACAGAGGGGCCTGGTGGGCTACAGTCCATGGGGTTGCAAAGAGTCGGACATGACTGAGCAACTAACACTTTCAATCTCAACTCTCCGTATCAGCCTTGTAATTCATTCCACAGATAACCAGGCAAGACAGCCAGGGTGGGGTTGAATAAAAGTCAGATAGAACCAAAAGACGAGATAGAAGGGATCTCTAAAAGACCAGTTTATAAGATCCTATTTTCCAATGAGACTTGCCATTAATTTGCAGAAAACAGGCATTTTAGTGCCTTTTAAACTCTTCTCAATGCTTAGAAAATTTCAGATACAGTAAATACCCAGTAAACATTTTGAGTTAGTGATTGGAGATCCGTAGAATTTATGGTAGTAATAAGAGCAGATGATGGACCCCAGAGGACCCTAGGTAAAGCCAGTCTTTTAAGGGTGCTCTTAAATTTAAGTTGTGGGGAGCCGGTGGGCTACTTGAATGTTCTTTTTGCAGAGAGAGGTGAGGGAAGGTCACACATAGCATTTTTAATGAGATAATGACAACGCGTGATTTCCCAGGGCAGTTTTAATTGGCAAATTAAAACAGAATGAGCTTCTCAGCGGGTGTGTGCTTAAGCTTCAACTGGGGAAACTCTCTTTTCCAGTCCTTGCCTAGGATTAATTCTCTCTGGGGGAAAGAAATGGCTCTTTTGAATACTGAGTAGAAGTTTTTTTACAAAATTGCTTTGGCCGTAGGTAAAAGTCCTGCAGCCAGGGGGAAAAAAAAAAAATCCTGCATATAGGGACATCCATATATTATTTCTTGACATTCTCTGGTCACCTAAGACAATAATTTTCACCTGCTCATGAAAAAGAGGCTTAAAACCAGGTATCAGATTTGAAGTTTGCAACAGTGATAGAATTATAGATATTTTGAGTCACGAAGGATATTAGAAATCATACCAGCCCAAAGCTGTTATTTTGGAAAATGAGAAGTGAAGTCTGGAAGTCAGGGCATCTGTGGAGATGCTGGGCTGGGAGCCGGACATGCAACTTCAGGAGATGGCTGACGGCAGTTCATGTAAGAACGTGATTGCTAGATCATGTCTCTTCATGTCTCATACGATTACTACTTAGAGTTTTCTTTTAAAATGAGTTTATTTCCACAGAATTTAGCTTTTAATTCTAACAAGGCATTAATTCTTAGAAAGAAAATATAATGAGTAAAGTATTTTGAAGCCGGCTGTAATTTTCTGACGTAACACTTCATTCTTGACTTTCACAACTTTGCCATAAGAGGAGTCATTTTTCCAAAAGTAGCTGAGGACTTCAACTTTTCAAGAGCCTCTCTTTTAAAAATTTCTTTTTTCCCTCCAAAATTGTGGTGAAGACATTTAATGTAAAATTATCATTAAATGGCTGGAAACAAGAGTCTATTGGGGCTTCCCTAGTAGTTCAGTCAGTAAAGAATCTGCCTGTAGTGCAGGAGACCTGGGTTTGATCCCTGGGTCGGGAAGATCCCCTGGAGAAGGAAATGTCAACCCACTCCAGTATACTTGCCAGAAAAAATCCCATAGACAGAGGATCCTGGTGGGCTACAGTCGGACATGACTTGGTGACTAAACACCACACCACAATAGTCTGTTGAGTTATAGTCTACTTGGTTATAATGTTCATCTGAAAATGCAAGGAAAGAAAGAGAGGACTCTCATGGGAAAAAGAAACCAGTAATGTGCGTTTTCAAATATTTTGTTTCTTATGAGATCTTAAAATAGAAACCTTTGGACTTGTAACATTTGCAAAGATTCCATGGGAGTTTCTAGATGAGGCCTATCTATGAATGTGAAATTATGAATAGTCTCTCTCATGAATGACAATCCTGTTCTGTGGCTCCAGTGGTTGGGTTTTCTTCATCAAAGGCTTTGCAGAAAAGGTGGCCAAAGAATAAAAGGAAAAAATAGCATGTGTGAAATCAAAGAAAAATGTGATTCTGGCCCTGTTTCATACATCATTTCTGTCATTAATAGTTTCCATATGTAAAGTACCTCCTATTCTGCCCTAAATGACCTTGTTACCTTAGAAACAAAACATAGATCTTTCTCAGAATGAAGCCTTTGAGGCCACCTCAGCCTTTCCCAGACATGAGATGAGGGTCAAGAGTGCTATTCATAAGAATATCATCCCATCAGTCTCTAAAATCAATTAGAACTGTCATCGCACAAGTGTCTGAGAAGCCACATCCTTAGGCCCAAACTGACACCACACTCTTTCTCTGTAAAAACTGAAGGCCTCCGAACCCTACGCCACCTCCCAAGGGCTGCTGTGGGTCAGGCAGCCACTCCATCCAGTCATAGAGTGGGCCCTCCAATAACTAGAAAGAATGGCTCGAGACTGGCAGGCCTTTCAAATTACAGAGAACAAGTAACCAAAATTAGCTTGGAACAAATAAACATAGTAGAATGCTGGGTGTGCCAAGCCCACACTGGGTAATATTTGCCATTTCTTGATGTCCTTCTGAGGTTATTTCTGAAGGATGTTTTCATCTCCAATCTCACCCAGATCTGCTGTTTGCAAGAAGACCCTCTTTGTGCTCTGGGAGGAGGGACTGCTCCCTGTGGTCTGAGCATGAGATAGCTTATGACTTGCTGAAATATTCTAGCATGAGAGCTCAGTGCTAGGGCCAAAAGGGCTTTAGGAATTACCCCTTGTGTCAAAGTAACACATGCTAATCCTCAAACAACTTAAAACTGCTGTGATATTTATATTATACATTGATTTCTTTCAATAGATGGATTGCCTCCCTTCTTTTAACTTCTTTCATTGTTCTACTTGAGGCTGTTCATACATTTTTCTTTAGGGATCCACCCCCCACCCCCGCCACACTCCCACACCAGTATCTTCTCGTGTGGTACTCAAGCGTAAGAAACTCAAAGTACTCTTACTTTATGTTCAGTTTAGCTTCTGAGATGTTACAAAAACTTAGAGGCAGTGCCAGTCTGGTCCAATTTAATAAATAGATAGGGTCAGAGTAAATAATCACTGGTGAATCAAACATCCATCTACGCACCCAAAATAAACAACAGACCTAGTATTAATGAATAAGTGAGACGTAGGTTTTAGTGGAATTGGGGGCAAATGAAGCATTTAGCCCACTGTACATGACTCTTGGACAGCCTACTCCTCCTTATCTACCTCTGTCATGGTTCCTTCTCATTTTTTGAGGTTCCCAAGCACAACAGATACTTCTTTAAGGAGTTGATGTTCTTATAAGGAAATTAAGTAAATGAAAGTTAAATGTACAGATCTTGAAATTAAAATTGTAAAGCTAGTAAACATCCCTACACAACGACCCATTTTCTTCAAAATGCTCTATGAAAAGAGGTTAGTGTTTAAAATAGGAGTGGTTATCTTGACAACAGCTACTAGGAATGCGTCTATACATTGTAGCTGGAAGAGTACTAATCAAGATTCTTTATAGCTTTCGTGCACTCTACCTTTAAACATGGTCAGTCCTCTTTCAGATACGAACCACTGGCAGAGGAATTAGACAGATGTATACAGGTCCACTACAATTTTGAAAAAACCCAAACCAGGAAATCTAGAGACAACAGTTCAGGAGTACCACTATCGTATCTGAGAGAGAAAAAAATTATGATATCTACAGTCATGTTTAAGATCAGCAGAAAATAAGCATTTGTTGAATGAAAGAATGAGGAAGTGGTCTTACATGGAATGAGCTGTCAACAGTATCATACTGCAGACAGGTCAAACAGGTAGGACCTATGGAATCACCTAGATTGTCAATTTTGAGGGTTTTGGAAATGTTTGAGAGATTGGGGGAAGGGCAGTGACAAGGGATTGTAGAGGAATCAGAGAGAAGGGTGCAAAAGTCAGGAATTTTGACCATTCTTCCAAGATATTAGGATAATATATAGAAACAGGACAGTGTTGACATAACCCCTCAAAAGCTTCTTGTACATTCAATGACCTGATACCTTATTTATAATTCCACTTACTCCTGAGTCAGGCATGGAACTTAATTGTTTTCTCCCCCACAGTTTCAGATATATAAACTTAGAATTTTATGTTTTTTTTTATAATGTCACTATTTTCACTAGAATATATATATATCATAAATGATGATTTGTTGCTGTTGTTTAGTTGTTAAGTCATGTCTGACTCTTTGTGACCCCATGGACTGCAGAATATCAGGCTCCTCTGTCCATGGGATTTCCCAGGCAAGAATACCAGAATGGGTTGCCATTTCATTCTCCAGGGGATCTTGCCAACCTAGGGATTGAACCCGTGTCTCCTGCATTAGCAGGTGGATTCTTTACACTGAGCCACCAGGGAAGCCCCATGAAGATTTAGTAATTTTAAAAATACATTCTGGGACTTCCCTGGGGGATCCAGTGGTTAAGACTCTACACTCCCACTGCAGGGGGTGAAGGTTTGATTCCTGGTCAGGGAAGTAGGATCCCTAATGCCCTGCGGCAAGATCAAAACCAAAAATTCTTAGTTTTGCCTTTATAGTATTAATATTTAAATAATTGTTTTGACTTAAAGTTAGCTTAGTAGCTTTAGTAGATCGACCTACTGAACATCACTAATATTTCAGCTATGGTTTGGAAATAGTTCAAATACCACATATATGAACAACCATGAAGAAGCTGAAACTTTCTCCTTATACTAGAACTTTGGGTAGTTTTATTTCAGGTCTCACACAACTCAAAGGCCTAAAAATACCCTAACGTCATGATATTGCTTTCAACCACTGGAAAATGATGATTTCTAATAGGATATAATTCTTTATAACTTGATGGGAAGGAAATCAGGTGAAACATGTAGACCTCAACAGTTGCCAGCAGAGAATAATTAACCAAACAGAAAATGTTTTTTTAAGTCCACAGATCTCTTAATAACAGAATGACTACATTTTTGGCTTCAAGTAAATAAAGCATTTTAAGTTCAAGGTACTCAAACATGTCAGCTTTTCCAGTTGTCCAAAACCAATAATGGGCCTTCTGGTTCTCCTGGCAGGCTCATACCTTTGAACAAAGTTGTGACTGCTTGGTGCATAGCAGTGTAAAGCGAAGAATCACTTTACAATTTTAATGACAAGTATCTGTCTAATGGATAATCAGAGCCGAGCTGCCAAACTGTGTGACTGTCTTTTTCTTCAGGGATGTCAAACTCTAAATACTATTCCTGTCCGGGCCCGGGAAAGAATCGTTAGTAATCCAGCGATACTTGTTGTGGAAAGGGCTTTGACCCACATGCCTATCTGCCCACCAGGATTCTAAATGAACATATTCACTCATTTGATGTGAGACCACTGATACTGACAACTTCAAGTGGTTGCCAGGACATGTGGTGTGTCAGCCACTGGCTTCAAGATATGATTTTCCTCCCCAAATATCTGACACATATGGTCCTCAGCAGATGAGGCATGCCGCGCGTGCGTATGAATGTGCGCATGAGTGTGCCGAGGCTGCCAAGAGGAAAGCTCTGATGGATCAAGGAAGCCAAGTGCTGCCCGTGTTTCCCTTAAAAGGGTGCTGAGGCTAACCCACATGCCCAGTCAGGTGGGGCACTAATGTGGGACAGATTCAGTTACTGCAGTGTCTTCAGAAGGATGTCAGAGGTTTTTATTTTTTTTTTTAATTGTATCAGCGTTCTTAATTAATTCAAGTAAGTTGGAATTACCAGCAACATTGCAGCAGGGAAAATCAAGTTTATTCTAAGAGTGAGTTTTTTAAATTATGCTAAAACCACTAGACCAATCAGGTATGACCTAAATCAAATTCCTTACGATTATACAGTGGAAGTGAGAAATAGATTTAAGGGACTAGATCTGATAGATAGAGTACCTGATGAACTATGGAATGAGGTTTGTGACATTGTAGAGGAGACAGGGATCAAGACCATCCCCATGGAAAAGAAATGCAAAAAAGCAAAATGGCTGCCTGGGGAGGCCTTACAAATAGCCGTGAAAAGAAGCGAAGTGAAAAGCAAAGGAGAAAAGGAAAGATATAAGTATCTGAATGCAGAGTTCCAAAGAATAGCAAGGAGAGATAAGAAAGCCTTCTTCAGCGATCAATGCAAAGAAATAGAGGAAAACAACAGAATGAGAAAGACTAGAGATCTCTTCAAGAAAATTAGAGATACCAAGGGAACATTTCATGCAAAGATGGGCTTGATAAAGGACAGAAATGGTATGGACCTAACAGAAGCAGAAGATATTAAGAAGAGATGGCAAGAATACACAGAAGAACTGTACAAAAAAGATCTTCATGACCCAGATAATCACGATGGTGTGATCACTGACCTAGAGCCAGACATCCTGGAATGTGAAGTCAAGTGGGCCTTAGAAAGCATCACTATGAACAAAGGTAGTGGAGGTGATGGAATTCCAGTTGAGCTATTTCAAATCCTGAAAGATGATGCTGTGAAAGTGCTGCACTCAATATGCCAGCAAATTTGGAAAACTCAGCAGTGGCCACAGGACTGGAAAAGGCCAGTTTTCATTCCAATCCCAAAGAAAGGCAATGCCAAAGAATGCTCAAACTACCGCACAATTGCACTCATCTCACATGCTAGTAAAGTCATGCTCAAAATTCTCCAAGCCAGGCTTCAGCAATATGTGAACTGTGAACTTCCAGATGTTCAAGCTGATTTTAGAAAAGGCAGAGGAACCAGAGACCAAATTGCCAACATCCGCTGGATCAGGAAAAAGCAAGAGAGTTCCAGAAAAACATCTATTTCTGCTTTATTGACTATGCCAAAGCCTTTGACTGTGTGGATCACAATAAACTGTGGAAAATTCTGAAACAGATGGGAATACCAGACCACCTGACCTGCCTCTTGAGAAATTTGTATGCAGGTCAGGAAGCAACAGTTAGAACTGAACACGGAACAACAGACTGGTTCCAAATAGGAAAAGGAACACGTCAAGGCTGTATATTGTCACCCTGCTTATTTAACTTATATGCGGAGTACATCATGAGAAATGCTGGGCTGGAAGAAGCACAAGCTGGAATCAAGATTGCCAGGAGAAATATCAATAACCTCAGATATGCAGATTACACCACCCTTATGGCAGAAAGTGAAGAGGAACTAAAAAGCCTCTTGATGAAAGTGAAAGAGGACAGTGAAAAAGTTGCCTTAAAACTCAACATTCAGAAAACAAAGATCATGGCATCTGGTCCCATCACTTCATGGGGAATAAATGGGGAATCAGTGGAGACAGTGCCAGACTTTATTTTTTTGGGCTCCAAAATCACTGCAGATGGTGACTGCAGCCATGAAATTAAAAGATGCTTACTCCTTGGAAGGAAAGTTATGACCAACCTAGATACCATATTGAAAAGCAGAGACATTACTTTGCCAACAAAGATCCATCTAGTCAAGGGTATGGTTTTTCCTGTGGTCATGTATGGATGTGAGAGTTGGACTGTGAAGAAAGCTGAGTGCCAAAGAATTGATGCTTTTGAACTGTGGTGTTGGAGAAGACTCTTGAGAGTCCCTTGGACTGCAAGGAGATCCAACCAGTGCATTCTGAAATAGATCAGCCCTGGGATTTCTTTGGAAGGAATGATGCTAAAGCTGAAACTCCAGTACTTTGGCCACCTGATGCAAAAAGTTGACTCATTGGAAAAGACTCTGATGCTGGGAGGGATTGGTGGCAGGAGGAGAAGGGGACGACAGAGGATGAGATGGCTGGATGGCATCACTGACTCGATGGACGTGAGTCTGAGTGAACTCCGGGAGTTGGTGATGGACAGGGAGGCCTGGTGTGCTGCGATTCATGGGGTCGCAAAGAGTTGGACACGACTGAGAGACTGAACTGAACTGAACTGAACTGAAAGTACATATACTATTTATCATTTTAACCATTCGTAAGCATACAATTCAGTGGTATCAAATACATTCACAGTATTGTGTAACTGTCATCACTTTACAAAATTTTTTCATCATTTTAATATAAACTGTGTACTCTTTCAACAGTAACTCTTGTCACTTTCCTCTGCCCCCGGTCTCCAAGAGTAAGTTTTTAGGAAACATGTCACACTGTTACGAACCTGTCATCTCTCTGTAAATTGACGTCCTTCTCGGATTTATGGAGAGGGTTCACCCTGAGTAGTTTCTAGCAACTCATTTTGTGCTGGAGGCGTCCTAAGAGTGTCCACCAAATCTGAGATTCTTAAAAGCTCTACTGATGGACTGTGGAGTAGTCCTTCCTTTTAGGGAAAATGACACACATTTCCTTAGATTTTATCGTATAATTAAATACGACTTTCCTAACAGATTGAAACATATGAATCATCCTTTTGGTAAGTCAAACATAGTTGAATATTTTCAGTGCCATGTGATTTAACCTAGTAGCAATTAAGAAAAGGAGCTGAGTTACTAAAATCTGCTACAGCACTACAGTTTTCATCACATCCTCCACCGTTTCTTCATTACTATGGGTTTTTTTCTTGTTTGAAAAGCATAAGTAGGTGGGGAATATGGACAGTGGTCTTTTTTCTTATCCAACTAGATATTATTCAAAAAATATTGCAACTGGAGATTTTAAATAATCATGGTCCAAATTCAGTGCAGTTGGTTAACAATTGCTTTATATGTAGAGTTACACTGTGTGATCATAGTATTGCCAAATATAATTTAGATGAACTTTACCACTGATTCAGTGACAGCACTAATCCAAGCCAACTTTATGTGCCTGAAGGGGCATATATGTTAGCTTGTAAAAGTATACTTTCTCTTGGCTTATTTTTATGTTAGATTCTTTGTCTTCATATGATGAATCTTCAACTATGGGGAGATTGTAACTCTGTGACGTGTGTGTTTTTAATACTAAAATAAAGATATAAATTTAGTCTGTAATCAAATGATTTTTTAATTACTTTAAGAATTGAGAAGCCCTAAGAGGCACTTTTGCATGGTGGTTATTAGCACTCGCTCTAAAGCTAGACTGCTGGGGTTCAGATCCAGCCCTATACTGTGTTAGCTCTCTGATCTGGGGAACTTTTCCTCCTCGTGCCTCAGTTTTCTCATCCACGTAATGGGTCAATAGTAGAATTGTTCTGAGTATCACATGAGTTAATACATGAAAAGCACTTAGAACAGCACCTGTTACATAGTAAGTGCCACATGTGTTGGCAATAATTAGGCAGCTAAATATTTTGACAACCTTTTTCATTAATGTAGAACAGAGTTGGCCTGGTACATTTTCTAAAAATAAGCCTCTTATTAAATAACACTTCTCTGAAAGAAAAATTAGGAACTAAAAATAGAGCTTGACTTAACAAGATCTGATAAATGTTAGTTTCCTGTCTCCACCATTCCCCTGCTTTTCATTCCTTTCTAAAAAAGGGCTTTTATTTTTTTCCCAAGCCTTTTAATATAGTAATCACATCATTGAGTTTCAGCTAAGAGTGAATTTTGTGCATGCGTGCATGCTAAGTGCTTGAGTCGTATCCAACTCTTTGTGATCTACTGTAGCCTGCCAGGCTCCTCTGTCCGTGGGATTCTCCAGGCAAGAATACTGGAGTAGGTTGCCATGCCCTCCTCCAGGGCATCTTCCCGACCCAGGGATTGAATCCACATCTCTTACATTTCCTCCATAGCAGGCAGGTTCTTTACCACCAGCGCCACCTGGGAAGCCCATTTTGTGCATACTTGAACCATTTTGCACCTTACAAAACACTCATTCATCATTTCCTTCCACTGGGAAAGTATGAGAATACTTGTCACAAGACTTAAAGTATTAAAGTTGGTGTTATCCATATCTGGGAAATGATGAAAAGAAGTTGCTAAATATCTGTCTAATGTTAAGAGTCCAAGGTATGACTAAATGATCCATAATTGTATTGTTTTAGAAAAGGTAAAGTTCTGTTCTCAAAAAATCCAGTCTTGAACAACCACTCATTATTTATTATTTTAGGGATATGAAAGATACTGACTTTGGTTAGAGCCAGTTCCAGGAATAAGGGGTGCTGGATTTCCAAGCCAAACTTTCCATACAGTGTAACCTTATACCATCTATTGGGGTTTCATTATGACTTCAACTTAAAAAAATGATTAATGGTGTCTGGGTAAGTTTGCAGGAGAAAATGTGATAAGGACTTGATATCACTGTGTAATGTATGCACAGTTGCTCTTAGCTGAAAATCTAAGTAAACCAGTGGGAATGCCAGAGGAACAATTCCAAACCCCCAACTCCCTCTGCCTAGACCAAGTTCTTGTTTTGTTCACCCCTAGCAGCTGGCACAATACCTGCTCTTTAGTTGCTGTTCAGTAAATGTTTGAGGCCTGGATGGTTGAGTAGTTAATATCAACTAGGCAAACACTGAGAATGGAAAGCTGAGCAAAATCATGACACCCTCCTCACAGTCTATGGGAAGACATATTAACACATGTAAAAATGCAAAGCTGCAACTGTAATGAATGCTCAGAAAAAGGAGAAATGATGCTATCAGTGTCTCTAGAATAGGGATTTCACCTGACCAGAGAGGGCCTCCCTGAAGCCATGCTGCTTAAAGTAATATCTGAGGGATTAATAAAGACTAACTAGGAAAAGAGAGAGGTAACCACATCCCAGATGGAGACAATAGCACACGCAAAGGTCCTGGGGCAGCAGGGAGCATGGCAAGGACAGAGAACTGAACAAAGGCCAAATGCTAGGGTGGCTAGTGAAAAGTTTTGCACACCGCAGCATCACACCATGCAGGGGCTCACAAGCTTTAGAAGGAGCTCTGTCCTTACCCTAAGAGCAGAGGGAAAGGACTTGAAGGGCCTTATTCGGATTACTATTAGAAGATTGCTCTGGCAGCAATGGATGGGTGGGAGAGTAAATTAGAATGTGCTAGAATGGATGCATGTAGAGTATTAACACTGTTGTAATCTGAGCAGGAAATGATATTACTTTGGCGTAGACTAGAGAGGCACACAGAGGTGGGGGATTTGAGAGTTAGGAGAACATTGCTAGGTGCTGATGATGCACTGCATTCTATGGGTAAGAAAGTGAGAGATGTTAAGAATGACTTGTAGGCTCTCACTTGACATATGGAGGGAATGCTGAAAGATGATCAGGTTTGCAAGTAGAAGATTATCACTTTGTCTTTGGAAACAATGAGTTCCTTTTGAAATTCTCTTTTACCTGACTTCTTTTATACTGGCTTTGTCAGCAAACACCGCCCCCCACCTAAGTTTTCTTGACCACTGTCTTCTGCAGATCCCAAGATGCTATCTTCTTTCATTCCCACCTGACTTAAGTGTCGGTGCTCTCCATGGTTCTGACCTGAGCCTCCAGCCTCTTTAATCACTCTAAATCTGTGCTGTTCAGGAAAGGAGAGGTGGGATGAACAGAGAGAGTAGCACTGAAACACATATATTGCCATATATAAAACTGATAGCTGGTAGGAATCTGCTGTATGATGTAGGGAGCTCAAACCCTGTGCTCTGTGAATACCTAGAAGGGTGGGATGAGCTGGGAGGTGGAAGTTTCAAGAGGGAGGGGACACATATATGCCTATGGCTGATTCGTGTTGATGTATGGCAGAAACCAACACAATACTGTAAAGCAAGTATCCTCCAGGCAGGCAGGCTAAGTAACTTCAGTTGTGTCTGACTCTGTGAGACCCTATGGACTATAGTTCTCTGTCCATGGGATTCTCCAGGCAAGAATACTGGAGGGGGGGTGCCATGCTCCCTCCTCCAGGGGATCTTCCTCCAATTAAAAATAAATTAAAAATATAGAGTAGCCACACATGACTTCTGAGCACTTGAAATGTGGCTAGTCCGAACTGACATGTGCCATAAGTATTAAACACGCATAGGATTTTGAAGACACCACATTAAAAATAATGGAAAATAAAATCATTACTAAGAGTTTTGTATTGCTTATGCTGAAAAGATAACATTTTGGATACACTGGGTTAAGTAAAATCTATTATTACTTTCTGGAAAATTAAAAGTTTTAAATGTGTTTCTTCGTATATTTCTCATGGGCAGTGCGGCTCTGCACAGCGACCCTACCATCACCTTCATTCCTGTCTGCCTGAGCCCACAGAGCTGCTCACTGTGCCCAGAACATTTCACACCATAGTCTCTCCTTTTCCTGAAACTTTGTCCCCTTTTTCTACCAGATGAGATATGATTCATACTTTTTTTTTGTTCAGAGCAAACATCTTCACTACTGCATAAAACTTTCCCAATTCCTTAAGGTAGAATTAAACATTTCTGCCTTAGAGTCTCGTGTGCTGTGCTAATACCTTTGTTATAGCTAATTCACATGTTTGTGTTTTGTTTTATATTCATTTATCTCTCCAGCCAGATTGTAAGTGTCTGCAAAGTACAGGTGCAACCTGATTTACGTCTATAATTATGTAAGGAGGTTCTGGGTACCAGGCTGGTGCTCAGTTAAAGTCTAGAGAGCAAAAATTGCTCTACAAATGTTATACAGCCAACCACATGACTGGTTACAACTCAGACATTTTTAAGATGCTATTTAGAATCCTTTCAACAATGCTGCAGGGTAAATATAATGACCCTCATTTTGCATATGGGAATCTTGCAAAAGCTCAAACTGTTTATAAATTAGAGAACCAGAATTCAACTAGACTGACTGAAAGAAAAAGCCATGTTTTTCCCCCTGTGATACCATGCATACTTAAAAATGAATTTAAAAAAGGAGATGATATTCCTACATCATAAAATGGGAAAAAAATACCAATTTCCTAAGATGGTTAGAAGATTAAGTGAGACAATCTATATAAAGTTAGGGCAGTACTACTTGAAAATAGTAGGTTGTATTAAACACTGACTTTCTTCCATCTTGAGGCCCATGGTATCAGTTCAGTTCAGTTGCTCAGTCGTGTCCAACTCTTTGTGATCCCATGGACTGCAGCATGCCAGGCCTCCTGTCCATCACCAGCTCCCGGAGATTACTCAAATTCATGTCCTTTGAGTCGGTGATGCCATCTAAACATCTCATCCTCTGTCTTCCTTCTCCTCCCTCCCTCAATCTTGCCCAGCATCACGGTCTTTTCCAATGAGTCAGTTCTTCACATCAGGTGGCCAAAGTATTGGAGTTTCAGTTTCAAGCATCAGTCCTTCCAATGAATATTCAGGACTGATTTCCTTTAGGATGGACTGGCTGGACCTCCTTACAGTCAAGAGTCTTCTCCAACACCACAGTTCAAAAGCATCAATTCTTCAGTACTCAGCTTTCTTTATCATCCAACTCTCACATCCATACATGACTACTGGAAAAACCATAGCTTTGACTAGATGGACCTATGTTGGTAAAGTAATGTCTCTGCTTTTTAACCAACCTATGCTGTCTAGGTTGGTTATAACTTTTCTTCCAAGGAGCAAGCGTCTTTAATTTCATGGCTGCAGTCACCATCTGCAGTGATTTTGGAGCCCCCCAAAATAAAGTTTATCACTGCTTCTATTGTTTCCCCATCTATTTGCCATGAAGTGATGGGACCAGATGCCATGATCTTAGTTTTATGAATGTTGAGTTTTAAGCCAACTTTTTCACTGTCCTCTTTCACTTTCATCAAGAGGCTCTTTAGTTCTTTGCTTTCTGCAATAATTGTGGTGTCATCTGCATATCTGAGGTTATTGATATTTCTCTTGGCAATCTTGATTCCAGCTTGTGCTTCATCCAGCATGGCATATCACATGATGTACTCTGCATAGAAGTTAAATAAGCAGGGTGACAATATACAGCTTTGACTGTACTCCTTTTCCTATTTGGAACCAGTCTGTTGTTCCATGTCCAGTTCTAACTGTTGCTTCTTGACCTGCATACAGATTTCTCAGGAGGCAGGTCAGGTAGTCTGGAATTCCCATCTCTTTAAGAATTTTCCACAGTTTGTTGGGATCCACATGGGGATCACAGGCTTTGGTCAAAGGCTTTGGCATAGTCAAGAAAGCAAAAGCGGATGTTTTTTTGGAACTCTCTTGCTTTTTCAATGATCCACTGGATGTTGGCAATTTGATCTCTGGTTCCTCTGCCTTTTCTAAATCCAGCTTGAACATCTGGAAGTTCACAGTTCACGTACTGTTGAAGCCTGGACTGGAGAATTTTGAGCATTACTTTACTAGCGTGTAAGATGAGTGCAATTGTGTGGTAGTTTGAGCATTCTTTGGCATTGCCTTATTTTGGGATTGGAACAAAACTGACCTTTTCCAGTCTTGTGGCCACTGCTGAGTTTTCCAAATTTGCTGACATATTGAGTGCAGCACTTTCACAGCATCATCTTTTAGGATTTGAAATAGCTCAGCTGGAATTCCATCATCTCCACTAGCTTTGTAGTGATGCTTCCTAAGGTCCACTTGACTTCGCGTTCCAGGATGTCTGGTTCTAGGTGACCTGCATACACCATGGTGGTGTATCTGGGTAATGAAGATCTTTTTTGTACAGTTCTTCTGTGTATTCTTGCAACCTCTTCTTAATATCTTCAGCTTATGTTGACAGCAAGATGAAGTATTGTGAATTCTGAGTATCAGTTGACTACCTTGTTTCTTGCAGCTGGCATAAAATTTAAAATTGATCTCATGAAATGTCTAGGAGTCAGATTCTCATAAGCAATCACAGATCTCCCCACTGTGCTCTCTGTTGCTCTCTGCCTGGCATCTGAACATATGAACTCCCTGAGCGTGAGAATAAGACTTCATAATTAAACTCATGCTGGTGTCAATTAAAAAAAACACATTATTTTGTTAAACAGAAGAAATCAGCATTATAAAAAAGAAATGGCAATCCACAGCCACTCTCCTTTTCTCTGGCAACATGACAGGACCAGAAGCCTGAAAGACCCAAAGACCCATATCCCTGTGGGTGATACTGAGGTGTGAGTTTGTGCAGGCCAGATAATCCCTCTGGGACTCCGTTTCCTCACTGATGAAACGCAGGAGTTTGAGTGCCGTGGTCACGTTCAGTTGTATAACACCCAAGCTCCATGATGGGCCTGCCACCTCGTAGACCGTATTAACTGAACTGCTTCTGCTATCTAGTAACAAATATCCTGACTAACAGCAGCTCAAATCGTAAGAATGCTTCTGGTTGAGTGAACTGAGTGTTTGAAGGTGGGTAGTCAGGACCGGATCAGGAGCTCAGAGAGGCTGTCCAGGAGCCAGGCTCTTCTAAACTTTTTCTGCCTCACCCTCATCAACCATTGGCATTCATCTGGGAGATTGGTGCCTCATGGTTATAAGACAAGCTATTACCTCTCCAAGGAACAAAAGAAGGAGAAGCAAAATTTCCCTTTGCATCCCATAAGGTCCCCACATCTCATTTCTCAGAACTGAGCCACAGGATTAATGCAGACTCATCAGTGGCAATGAGAAAGAAGACTCTCCCCTTAATTTAGACTGATTATCATTCATCTTACACCTCCGAGGGTGAAGAATACCTGCCCACTGACCTGAACAGATCAGATTCATAACAACAGGGAAGAGAGAAGGGAGAGGATGATCATTGGGTAGGAAACAAATGTGTCTGCCAGAAGCAGTTAATAAAGATGTTCCAAACGAATGAGGGCCAAATTATGACTTTTCATGGATCCTAAAAACTTCTGCAATTCTGGGGATTTTCCTCCATAAAAATGTTTAAAATTACAGATTTCAACTGAGTTGGTATGAAGAAAATGTGGTCCAGACTAGATTCACTACTATAATCAATATTAAGTTTTTTTAAAAATTCTGATTTTAAGAATTTAAATGGAGACTTTTTCACGAACCCTAGAATCTGGGTCTACTGTGCCTCATGGCTAATTCCAACCTGGGTCTGTGCTGTCTGTCCAACTGGATGGTAAACACGTGAGGGTGGAGACCGTGAGACTGAGTGTTAGGCTGTATTGATGCCCTCAAGCCCCTGTCACAGCACTGTACATCTAAGAACTGCCCAACAAATATGCTGGAGTTGACCTAACATCTCACTGTTTCTTCCTCCAGGGTGAACCTGGCCCCCCTGGTCCCTATGGTCCTCCAGGAGCCCCTGGTATTGGACAGCAAGGTGTTAAGGTAACGATACTTGTCTTTCTGCCCACTGATGATTTCTGAATTTACTGTAAGGCTGGGAGGACTGTGACTTGTGCTCAGTCTTACCCTCAGAGACACAAGGAGTCTGCCTGAGGATGAGTTACTACAGTCTGGATGCTTGGACACTCACAATGCCCTAGTTGGGGCCAATTACCCCAAGAATAATCTATGTATTTTTGATTGTTTGGAATGAAAATTACTCTTGGCTCCAAATACTCACCCTCACACCAATGTACATCTGATTCTATTGAGTTTTCATGGACTGTAAATGTTATCACGCAAAAATGTCATTAGGATGTGAAATACCTTAACACATCAGCTATCACCTGCTCACATCAAATAAGCATAGAGGGGCAGAAGTCGGAAGAACCCTGCCAGTGAACAAGTAAATGCTGACAGGTTTGTTGGAAACTAGGAAGGGCTGAATCTTCCCAATCCAAGGATTGAATCCATGTCTCTTACGTTTCCTGCATTGGCAGGTGGGTTCTTTACCACTAGCACCAACTGGGAAAGGACTGGAACACCCACCACTCTGGGGTGCTCTGCATCATGCAGGATGTACTAGAGCAAAAGTGCTTATTTTAAATGGCTTTTCTATGTCATTGGGACAATAAGACTTCAACGTGGGGCTAAAACAGAGAGCAGTACAAAAAAGTGCGCTTCGAATGTAACCAGGTGTCCCCATGGATGGCATTTAGGCAATAAGCACATTGAGACTCTGGGGAATGTGGAGTTTATATTGGCAGTGTTACTGGAGAAGGGTTCTGAACGAGATGAAAGGTGAAACACGAATGGCGAGGTGACATGGAACAGGACAGGGTGGGGAGGGGAGGGGATGGGAAGCATCCCAGGACAGAGGCGGGGGCCAGGGAACAGCACAAGCATTGTCTGTTGGTCTTCTCAGTAATCAGAGCGAGTTGCACACAGTTTGTTCTGCCAACTGCTAATCATTTCTGAAAACTAAAATTGCATTTAGATAGGAAGGAATGAGGAATATTTGGGGGTAATTTGTTCACTTAAATTCAAGGTGTATTTCAGGCTTTGTTGTTTAGTCACTGAGTTGTGTCCGACTCTGCGACCCCATGGATAGCCCACCAGGCTCTTCTGTCCATGGGATTTTCCAGGCAAGAATATTGGAGTGGGTTGCCATTTCCTTCTCCAGGGGATCTTCCCGACTCAGGGATCTAACCCATGTCTCCTGCATTGGCAGGTGGATTCTTTACCTCTGTAAAGGGTAAGGAAAGGGTAAGGAAAGGAAGCCCTTTCCTCCTTTAGATTTTTTGTTTGTTTTTAATCTTTAGGAATTTGAAAACTTTGACATTTTTGCTATCTATCTTTGTTGAAATCTCCAGAGTACTTTGTGCTATGTGTGTTCTTTATTTAAAAACTCAAGCTTGCATTCAATTATTTCTTCCTCGTAGGGGCAAAGAGGCCAGGAAGGAAGAACTGGGCCTCCAGGACCTACTGGTGTTGGTGAACCGGGCCAGACAGTGAGTAGCAAAAAATTCTAGGTGGAATTAAAAGGATAAATTCTTATGTGCTCCTTTGGGTTAGACTATGGTTAAACTAAGCTATCTTTATCTTTTTGAACAACAAAAGTCAATAAATATATAAAGGTCAGATCCAGGCGTTAGTCTTCATACTACTTGAAAAAGGGATAACTATATTTATAGGATATGTACATAGGCTCTTAGTATAATCTCTTATGAAATTAATCAGCTTGTCCATGAAGAAAAGCGTTCTCATATGTCAGATTTTCCTAGGAGATAGGAGATCTAGGTTCAGACTTAATATCTATAATTTGTAATTGACTTTCCTATAATCATGAGAAAAATCACTGAGTATAATCCCCCAATACTGAGTATACTCTAAAGTTAGAATTGATAATGGTAGACAGGTAATACTGTGCAATTTGCAGCTTCTACCTTAGGTAGCTTTGATATTCACTGTTGTTGGAAAGGAAAAAATTTTCTATCAAAAGAGAGCTGGAGAGAAAATGAATAAAACATGACTTCTGGAATAAGAAGGTTTTAAACTTTTCAAGTAATCATTATCCTTCTAGAAAAGAATAGTAGCTCGAATAAAAACAACCGACTGAATAGTTGGTCTCTCAATTGGGTTTTGTAGTTCCTCACATGTAAATATTAAGACAAATGCGTGCTTCCTTGCTATACTCTGGGAATGAAATGGCAGCATGTTATTTGAGGGTTAGACTTTTCACCAATGTCTGAATACACAGATTCAAAAAAAATAGAACATCATATAGCGGGAAAATATACTGGCTTAATTATCTGCTGTTCCCACTAAGTAGATAGGACTCTTAAAACTTAACTACTGAGAGAGAGTGTGAGTTCTCTGCAGACACTGCTCATTCTACACTAGAGCAGACTGGAAACCTAGAAAAGCAAAGTGACATCGGCTAGAAGGACGCAGGCCCAGACATGCTGCCATGAGTACAGGGAGTACAGCAGAGGATTTGGGACGTTTTCGACAGAAATGAAAAAACCTTCTCACAATGTTCTGAATAAGTGGGAATAAAAATGAGTTTCGTGTTTCAATGTCAAATTTTTATGAGCTGTCCAAAAGAAACCTAGGTTTTTGAAACAAACGTAAGACTTCTTTTCCTTCCATATACCTACTTTTAAAAAATTAATTTATTTTTAACTGAAGGATAATTGATTTACAGTATTGTGTTGGTTTCTACCAAACATCAACATGAATCAGCCATAGGCTTACCACCTACTTTTAACTTAATAAACAGCTCTGCCTTGCTGTGCTGAATCCTAAAAGAGACTGCATGGCTAACCAAGGGACAATACGTGACCATATATGTTGAATTATTCATCATGAACTGGGTGTTATATAAGACGTCTAGGCTATATGCAGTAGAAGTCCAGCATCAATTCTTAAAGATACAAATGGTTTCATGAGTAATTGACTTGGAGACTCTGATGGCATCTTCTCCATTGTTGCTCTTCCCACGAGCCACACCTATAGCCCCATATGAACAGACAAAAGGAGAACAAAACTGAGCGTGTTAGGCCGGCCTAGCTGGAAGTAGACTCCTGTTCTCTTCATGAGCACAGAGTATGAAAATATTTGTGTCCTAGGTGAATGCTCACCAAACCACATCCATTTTAAAGACGGTTCTAAATAAGCAAATAGACGGAACGTCACTCAATCTCATTTCCTAGCTCTACTACCATCCACTGAGTTACTTAGTGGCTGGGATGGAGACTATACACAGGAGCGACATCAACTTCCTTTGAACAAAGCTAACTTGGATGTTGCCACTGCTGACTATGCCCAATCTGCAAACGGTACATGGAAGCCTGATGCCACCTTTCTCTGGACAGAGCCAGTTATATTTCTGATAGTATGCTGACTACCACAAAACTCCTTCATAATGGAGGGGGCCATGATGATGGCCATAATTGGTGAGGGGTGGGGGCAAGCAATTAATTAATAATCAAGAGAGGATTTGCCATTACTATCTACCATTGAAGGTCTTACTATCTCCATAGATTTACTATGATGCAAACACATATGGATATATTTTCATTTATATTGCTTCAAATTCATGAGTTTCATATCTCTGAGAAATCAACAATTTTGCAAGGTATTAGTTATGATCTCTTCAGATATTTTCTTTTTTACATTATTTATTTAAGAACTCTATTGTTTAGTTGCATTTTGGGGTGGTTTCCTAAAACCTAACATAATGCACAAATGTATTTTTCTCTACTTAGAAAATGTCCTTAAATCATCCCTTGTGTTTTTAACTTAATAAGTATTTTAAAAAATTCTTGAAGCTATTTTTAAAAATCTACCTCTTTTTATTAATATATTTTTGCTATACTGTCCTCTTCGCTTCTTGTATTTTTATTCTTAAGACCATTAATCATTTAAAGTCTACCTTCCCTTTTTTTGGTATCTATTGGTTCACTTTTACTCACTGAGAATTAATTTCTTGTATGTTTTTTACCCTGGCATCTGAATTTATTGTCAGCCAGGTTTAACTGTGAAATCCCAAGTGTTCTATGTTGGAGCATATTTGAGAGAAATGTGCATTTATTTGCATCTCTTATGTATTCCAGGCACATACTTGATGTTAATGCCTTGACTAAGGTGTCCCAGGACCACCAACGTGGTGTCGCTTGAAACTACAACCCATACACAGCACAGGACCCGGTTAGGAGTTGTCAGGTCCACTTAGAGCCCAAGTGAAGTAGACACGGTTCTTGTCCTTCATAACACTGTGTTGATGGGAGCACTGTGATCTACCCTGCCCTTTCATTGGAGATATATAACTTAGAAGGTCCTAGTTTTATGGGAGGATTTCAGTTCTAATTTCCTGCTCATCTTCCACTGAGTGGGCCTAAGTCATTGTTCCCACTTCTTCCTCTTAGATTCCTGGACTTTGCCCTAGGACACAACCACACTTTTCACCCAGAACAGTCACAGTGTTAGCTTATGGGCATACCTCTAGTGTTCAGCTCTCTTTCTGTTTTGAAACCCTGTAACTTCCTTTAATTATTGATTTTTTGGGGGCCTTCATTTTAAAGAAAAATTTGTATTATTTGCTTTTCTCTTTGTAGCTAGAGGGTTTTCACGGTATTGGCAGAACATGAAATTCTTGTTTGTTTTCTTGTTATCTAAGCCACAATTACACAAATTAGAGTGACACTGTGTAGTCTGTGAAATAATTGGGAACTAAAACCATAACAAAGAGGGGATAAATCTCAAGAAATGTATGAAAATACTGTCCCAAAATATCATAATAAAAATCAATAATGAGTTTTTGAATTATTTCAAAGTAACATAAAGGCTTATCTTAGGACTGACAAAGCTTCTGCTGAAAGTTGTTTACATTTGTTTCTTTGCCTGAATCATTTCAAGTGGTTTCTAGTTTAGTACTAACTACTCTTTTTATATGATAGTAATATAAATCTGATCAAATGAATTAATATTCCAGCTCCTTGACTGAACTATGAACTGACAGCTACCGTCTTTAATTATATGATTATCACTAGTTGTGTGTTGGTCTGTCAGATGACTGATTAAAGAATAATAAATTGGTTCAAGACTCTTAGGGTGCTGTGTTTGGTTTTTTGGGAGCACTTTCAGTAAGAAAAATCTCCTGAAGTAAAACTAATTATTTTGAAGTTAAAAATAAATTTCACTGAATACTAAGGATAATTTTTAATATTATTTAGCATATTTATATTTAATGCCTACAACATATATTGAAACCACTTTAATTGCGTATCCATGCTGCTGCTGCTGCTGTTGCTAAGCCGCTTCAGTCGTGTCCGACTCTGTGCGACCCCATAGACGGCAGCCCACCAGGCTCCCCCTTCCCTGGGATTCTCCAGGCAAGAACACTAGAGTGGGTTGCCATTTCCTTCTCCAATGCATCAAAGTGAAAAGTGAAAATGAAGTCACTCAGTTCTGTCCGACTCTTAGCGACCCCATGGACTGCAGCCTACCAGGCTCCTCCGCCCATGGGATTTTCCAGGCAAGAGTACTGGAGTGGGTTGCCATTGCCTTCTCCGATTATCCACACTATTGAGATTATTAAGGAAGATAATGATAATAGACAATTATATTTTATCTTGTTAATGTCTCATATAAAGCATTTCTGGTCAGACTTTGTTAATTGATAATTAGTCTCTTCCACTAGATATGTTTTAATTAAAGGTGTTCATTAGAAGCCAAATAAGAATGTCAGAGTTATAACTAGATCTGATAGCCTTTGAAAAAGATACTTTTTTACTGAGCATTTTTGTCTTTTAAAAAATAATCTGTTGGTACCATCTTAATAAATTGAAAGTATAGTTCATCTAACCCAAGTACCTGCTCTTTCTTTTCTCTGGTTAGCAGTCATCATTCACCTTGACTGTTTAACTAGAAAACTTGAGAATATACTGATGGTGCAGAATATTATGCTGACAGTTTCCAGGTTTCCAGTAATTGAACCTTGAATCACTGTTTTTTTCAATGCCCCTAAGTGATTGTTCACAAGCATTAACTCTCTGTTCTCAGCAGCTTGGAAAATGGGGCTCCTCAAAGTCTTCATGATTTTCATTTTCACCTTGGCTACTGTCTTCCAGAAATGCAGACGTGGAAGCAAGCGTCAGTGCCTGCTCTATGTGGCATGCATCTCCACACTGCTTAACATAGGCCATACTCTGAGACTACTTAATTTGTAAAAACTTCATGAAAGGACTTTCTTAGCAATTGAAGGATCCAGGGAAAACAATTTTGATAGTGATAGCAAGCAGATATTTATTGAGTGCTTAATATGTAAGAGCTTTACATCTCTCTGATCTAGTCCTTATATTAATATGTGTGGTTGAGGTAGATACTATTGTTACCACTATTCTGATGAGAATGCTGAACTTAGAGAGATGGAATTATTTAAGATCACACTGTTGATATGTAGCAAGAGGTGGCTTGAACATCAGTCCAAATGACTCCCAAACCTGCTTTTAGTTTATTATGCAAGACTGTAAACTCTATGAGACAAGGAGTGGGGCTGTCTGCTGTTTTCAGACGCTAGCACAGTGACTTGCACCTACCAGGCATTTGGTAAACATTCGTTGAATGAATGGGAAAAAAATTTGAATGAGCTGGAAAAAGACTCCTTTGCATTCCATGAAAATTGGGTTATTTTCATTTGAGGAAGAGGAATAACCTGTTAATATTTTTTTATACAGTGTGTAATATTAGCTAGGGCTTCTCTGTCTAGTTTGCAATCTAATTTTCACACCATATTTCTTTTTCTCCTAGTTAATTGCTCTAACATTAGATTACTCTGTCATGGATATTAGGACTTTGATTAAGCCCTTAGATGGTTAAAAGCTAGTTTTCCCATAAGTACAGCAATTTAAATTGAGTTAAATGCTAGTTTTTTACTTTAATTAAAGCCTTTACTAAATTGGCTATGCATAAATACTAAAGAAGGCTGTCTTTTATAAGATACGATTTTAAGGAAAGCCCCAAAAAATTAGATATGGGGTACAATTAGTTTTCTCTCTCACAAATCTGTAGTTGTGATTGGCCACTGATGTGCATAATGCTGGATCCTAGTTCAGCTCCAAGGCTTGAGTAGAAAACATCTCTTAAATCACCCTAGATTACTGTAGACTGAGCCCCAAGATCACTCAGAGTGTCTACAGGGGGGAACCTCCTTTGGGGCTCTGGGCAACTCCGTCTTGTACCATCATAGATTTACTTCCCTGCCAAGAGAGTCCTAATTATCTTTCTATGTCTACTAGAGGAAAAGCTCCAGTTCATGCATCTGCCATTCTTGTTATTAGTCTCCTTTCTACTTTTTTTTTTTTTTGCCTTCTGGTCAAGAAGAAAGAGAGAACAAATTTATAATCTTTTAAAATTCCTGGTTTAAGTGAATATTTTGTTGTTGTCTTTTTCAACTAGCATCTGCCCGTTCATCCGTTTCAAACCCTGAGACTGCACTGTTTTCTTTCCTTATGTGAGAAGTCCTCACCTTACTGAGTGCCTTTCTGAGCAAGAGTCACACGGACTTAATTTTAATCATTGAGATCAAAAGTCTTGTTATCTCTTAAAAGATTCTATCAAGATTTCTATTTGCACATAAACCTCCAGGGGATTCAACAAGTTCCAGAAAGAATTCAAGTCTGAATCCAAATTTATCAGGATGGAAATTAAAACAGCATGTAAACAGAATTCAGTGCTTTAAAACAGCTGTGTGGTGATTCCTTCCCCTGGTGCCTAATTAAATTATTTCATCACTTTGCATCCTTTTTTGGGCCACACAGTCCTAGATTTTTAGCCTTTCCTCATAGGATTGATTTCCTCATCCTTATTCTGAAGTATCACTTCACTTCCATTTTCTGCCAATTTGAGAACATCAGAATGGAACATCTTATGCTAATCAAATAGAACAAGTATTTAATACAATGAGAATATTATTCTTCACAACCATATGATTCTACTTATCAGCATGGTATGTACTAGGAGGATCGAGTCTCACTAATCATGTGAATAGGACTATATCATTGCATGTCCCTGTGAACTGAAATGTGACCATTATCTTTCTTCCTCTCTCCTCCCTGCCCTCTCCTCTCTCCTATTTTCTCTGTCTCTCCTTTTGCTCCTCACTCTCTTGTATCCTAACCAGGGTCCCCGCGGGCCTGAGGGACCACCAGGAGAGAGAGGCTTACCAGGAGAAGGACTTCCAGGGCCAAAGGTAACAGCACCTTCTACATGGAGGAGAAATGCCTCTATTGCATGATCATGAATTATAAATTCAAAAACGGTGTCCTAGCCAACTATCCCAGGTCAAGTATTTTCCTGATCATCTTCACCCTATTAAGTGAATTTGTATGTAAATTTTCCCTTAACATGAAGCTATAGTGACATTTGCAATTATAAACAAGTAATTGCAAGGCTGCTGCTTCATACAGTTACTGCATATGAAATTAGAAAATCTCTTAAAGTCATTCATAGTCATTAAAACCACAGGGATAAATAGCATCTTTATGCCCAGAAATTAAGTTATTGAGCATAGCTATATACCAAGTTTTGGAGAAGGAAATGGCAACCCACTCCAGTATTCTTGCCTGGAGAATTCCATGGACAGAGGAGCCTGGTGGGCTGTGGTCCATGGGGTCTCAAAGAGTCGGACACGACTGAGCGACTAACACACACACGACATACCAAGTTTTACCCACAACTTTGTTCTGTGAAACAGACAAGAAACAATCTAATAAACCAATTTATCACACTATTGCCATTAATATAAGAAAGGTAACGTGGGTGGATGGAGGGAATCGAATTTGCCTTACTACCAGAAGGAGCAAAATGTTACGCAAGAACTACCTCTCACCTGGCAACTGAGGTGTTAACTGTTTGCACCGCCTCCCACATGTAATTCTTGTAGCTCAAGTTCCTCTAGACCAGGGCTTGCAAACTTTCTGTAAAGAACCAGACAGTAACTATTTCAGACTTTGTGAGCCATGTGCTTTCTGTTGCAACCACTTAGCTTCTGTTGCTAAAGCATGAAGGCAACCCTAAACAATGGGTGATCTTGGCTGTGCTTCAGTAAAGCTGTATCTACAAAAAAGCATGCAGTGGGCTGGGGTTGGACAATGGGTTGCTGATCCCTGGTCTAGACTCTTTACCCATAATATATGGCTCACTTGCTAAAGGCCACACAGGAAATGATTTTCTGAGACCCTTTGTGCAGCAACAACAGAATTTCAGGGTAGGTAAGGTCCCTGGGTTGGGAAGATCCCCCGGAGAAGGGAACGGCTACCCACTCCAGTACTCTGGCCTGGAGAATTCCATACAATCCATGGGGGTCGCAAAGAGTCGGACACGGCTGGGCAACTTTCAATAGACTGAAAGTGAACTTTCACAAGGATAAATTGGGGGTCCTCTTTCCTCCTTTCCTAAAATGTTTCCCCCAGACATACAAGCATGCACACACACTACCCCGAGAAGCGTGTGCTGTTTTCTAAGTGTTTAAGACCTTCCACTTCATTCAGTCGAGTCACTGAGATCTGACCTTCTCAGTACAGTCTTACACTCTAAAATTGCTTCTCATTTTCAGCCTCTTCCACCATGATCAATATTCAATTATCTATGAGAAACCTAAATCTCCACTGAAGGGAAATCAGTTAGCTAAAACAAATATATCACACGAAGTTGTGAGTGACTGCTGGGCTGAATTTTAAAAGAAGCCCTTGTTAACCAACACATTTTAATTTGTTATAGTAAATAGAAATAATATGTTGGAAAAGGGGATATTACTAATGCCCTCGCCTAATCAAAATATCATCACAAGAAGGCAGAGGTCAGCAATTTGGCACCACATTTCAGAAAGTTTTATCATACATAATTTAATTTTTTTGGCACACAGTAAATTTCTAATTATGTATAGCCCAAACAACCTGGAAAATTCAAACAGCCAGAATTATTTCTCCTTATAATCTGTGGGGTTTAAAGAAATAAATAAATGAGAACAGAGTAAATAAAACACTGAGAAGCATATTTCAGGGCACGTTTTAGTGGCAGTTTCAACGGCATGGTATAATGTTACATTCCTTCATAATAACCCATAGCACTGCATTGCCCTCTGACTCATCAAAGAAAGAACTCTTTATATTCAGTGTTGTTTTAGGATTGACTGTACACAGATGTACTTTGTGGTAACAATCAGAACCCATTAGACAGAATTCTTCACTCCTCAACTAGCAAGACCAATGGGAGTTCTCTGTATGTACTTCGTGGGGCTACTTTGCAATGACATGGGGCTTAAGTGAATAAATAATGACTACAGAAAGACATAAAGGTATATTTTCCTAGGTTTCCTGCAAATGTTCTTTGATTTTACTCTTGGTTCAAATGAATTTATGAAATGTGTGCTATTTCTGATCACTTCTGTGGTTTGTTTTTCATACAAATGACAAAGTGTTACGACTGCATTGACATGACATCACAACCAGAGTGATTCACGTAGGCCATGTGGCTCTAGAAGCAGACCCCAAAAGATTTTCCACAAATTCTTTTAAAACTAAGTTTTCAATAAATGTTTATAAATTTTGGTATAAAACACTTAATAAATAATTCCATCTTAGCAAATGTTATTTCACATACTGAGAGACAGATTTTCATTATGTAATGGATACAGTTACAGAAATGGTAAAGAAACAGAAGACTGATTCAGTTGGTTGTAATACATGATTGATTAGATCTCCCACTTTCAGATATTTCTGATTATATTAGGAATGGGGCTCTTTTCCCACTTCAGTGATGCTGTGTAAATTTTCTGCTTGAACAGATTCTTTTATATTTATGAAATGTTAATGCTATTTTTTTTTTTTCAGTTTACAAATCTTGGAGTTAGAATTACCCATTTGTAGTTAGCAGTGAATTTTGATGGTTTGAATGCTTTACCTGTTTTAAAATCCTGAATTTTATTACTGCATTGATAGCTCTCCCATATACTTTCAGGGTGAAAAAGGTTCTCAAGGAGCAATTGGCCCACAAGGAGAAGCGGGCCCATCAATAAAAGGGGACAAGGTATTGCATATAGGGTGGATAACAGAAAATATGCCAATAAAATGACTTTTTATTGTTCCTTATGTATGTATATTTATGAACTATGTACAACCTGACAACCATACCACACAGGTATCCAGTTAACTACAAACGTTTTAAAGACGGGTAGGAAGGGAAAGCTGCCAGAAAAGGAAGGGATATAAGAAATGTGCGAAAACACAGACAGCAATTAGTTTGGAGTCCTACATATACGTCAATATCTAAACACATCATTGTATTAGAATAACAATTGACATGGATGATTATCTTGGGTGTTGTATTTCTACTCGAATTACTTATTTCTTCTGTTTACTATTTACTGGTAGCTGTCTCTTCTGGGTATCTGTATTTAAGTAGCAGAGACAGTAGTAAATGTTGAACTATACAAATTTCAGACATCATACAATTCTTGGTTCAAATAGTTGAGCTCTGGTGGTGTAACTCCAGTTCCAAATACACAAAAATACGTAAGATGCTCTTTCATTCTTTGGAGTAGTGACTACTGAGTACAACGTAAATGCTGTGTTATAAGTTCAGTAAATTAACTTTTCCAGGTATTGACATGGTCTTTGTGGTTTCACATCTGGAGCTCATGCAAAGAAGACACTGAAATATCAGGACAGTGTCACCTAGTAACTGCAACGCTTTTATCTGATTTTCATTCCCTTTCCCTTCTCCTTTCTTCTTTCCCTACTCTTTTATATTCTGGGATTCAAGTGATTAGATAAACACTTCTGTGATAAGGACTCTCAAAAATACACTATTTTACAGAACAAGGAAGTAGCTTTACTACAGATATTTGAATGTGATGTAATTCCCCAAAGAGGTCTGTTATATGAGCTGTTGAACATTTGCAGAACAGTGATTATGAGTTGGGTTCGGAGTTGGAGGGAGAGGACTTGAATCTATCAGCTGTGTGACTGGGAGTTGAAAATAGTAAAATGTTAGTTGCTCATGTCTGACTGCTTGTGACCCCAGAGACTGCAGCCAGGCTCCTCTGTCTATGGACTTCTCCAGGCAAGAATACTGCAGTGGGTAGCCATTTCCTTCTCCAGGGGGGTCTTCCCAACTTAACCTCATCTGGAAAATGGGGGTGCTTACTTTCAGAGGGTTTCTGTGAGGATTAAATGAGATAAAGCATGAAAAGCATTTGGCACAATGAATGCCTCATGATAAGCAATCAAGTTCTGAATCAGAATAACCCAGCTTTGAATTAAAACTCGAGTCCATTACCTGTTTCCTTCTATGGACATTTATTTAGACTAGGGCTTGACACAAAGTGAACCACTAAGAAGCATATGCCAGGGCCTGTCTTCATGACAGGTTCAGGTTTTTAATATTATATAAATTATGATCTAATCATGTGCTTTTGTTCACAAAAGCATATTTATTTAGCCCAGGCATTGGCAAACTATAGGGTGGGCTGCCTGTTTTTGTAAATAAAGTATTCAGCAGACACACCTATTCATTTAACTACTGTCTGGCTGCTTTTGTACTACTGAAGCAGCATTCACTGGTTTTGCAAGAGACCTTATTATGACTCTCAAGCATAAAATATTTACTATCCAACTGTTCAAGAAAAAGTTTGCAGATCCTGATGTAGTCTAAATGCAGTTGACATTAAAATAAGTGTATTGGGCTTCCCTGGTGGCTCAGTGGTAAAGAATCCACCTGTCAATGTGGGAGACACAGGTTTGATTCCTGATCTGGGAAGATCCCATATGCTGCAGAGCAGCTAAGCCCGTGTGCCACAACTATTGAGCCTGTGCTCTAGAGCCCGGGAACCGCAACCACAAGAGAAGCCACTGCAGTGAGATGCCATGCACTGCAACGAAGAGCAGCCCCTGCTTGCGGCAATAGAGAAAACACATACAAAGCAATGAAGACCCAGCACAAATATAAATAAATAAATAAAGCATATTTATCCATGTTGCCTAGTCCAGTGGTCAACTCTTGGTTGTCAATTTACTTGGCCTATCAGTAGCATCATCTGCTAGGATCCTCACCTTCTTGAAAGAATATCTTCACCTGATCCCTCTGGCTGTATACTTTTCGGTCTCCACTGCTGGTTTTTCATCTCTCTGACCTCTAATACTTGGAGCACCCAAAGGGCTCAGTCCTTGAACCTTCTCTCTTCTCTTTCTACTTGAAAACTCACCCAGTCTTGACTTCAAATACCATCTATATCGTGAGAGCTCCCAAATTGACATCTCCAGCTCACACCCCTCTCACCTACTTGATATCTCTGCCTGAATGTTTATTTTAGGTATCTCAAACTTAACACGTCCCAAACTGAGCTACTGGTATTACACCCTTCCCCAGCCTTGCTTCATCTCAGTCTTTTCCCTCTCAATAAGTGACAAGTATGCTTTCCCAAGTATGTTATCTGGTCCCATCACTTCATGGGAAATAGATGGGGAAACAGTGAGAGACTTTATTTTGGGGGGCTCCAAAATCACTGCGGATGGTGATTGCAGCCATGAAATTAAAAGATGCTTACTCCTTTGAAGGAAAGTTATGACCAACCTAGATAGCATATTCAAAAGCAGAGACTTTACTTTGTCAACAAAGGTCCATCTAGTCAAGGCTATGGTTTTTCCAGTGGTCATGTATGGATGTGAGAGTTGGACTGTGAAGAAAGCTGAGTGCCAAAGAATTGATGCTTTTGAACTGTGGTGTTGGAGAAGACTCTTGAGTGTCCCTTGGACTACAAGGAGGTCCAACCAGTCCATCCTAAAGGAGATCAGTCCTGGGTGTTCATTGGAAGGAGTGATGCTAAAGCTGAAACTCCAATACTCTGGCCACCTCATGTGAAGAGCTGACTCATTTGATAAGACCCTGATGTTGGGAAAGATTGAAGGCAGGAGGAGAAGGGGACAACAGAGGATGAGATGGTTAGATGGCATCACTGACTCAATGGACATGAGTTTGTGTGAACTCTGGGAGTTGGTGATGGACAGGGAGGCCTGGCGTGCTGCGGTTCGTGGGGTTGCAGAGTCAGACACGACTGAGTGACTGAACTGAACTGATGTTTTCCCACAAACCTCAAAGATATCCTCGATCTATAGCAAATCGTGATGGCTTTACTTGCAAAATCTATCTAGGATCTGAGCACTCCCCACCACCTTCACTCAACAGCCTGATCCAGGCCACAGTCATCTCTCATACGGACATCTCTTCCGTTTGTTCTCAATGTGGCTTGCAGAGTGAACGTTTGAAAACTAAGCCAGATCTTTTACTCCTCTGCTCAAATCCTCTAGTGGCTTCTCAGCTCACGTAGAGAAAAGCCAAAGCCCTCACAGTGGCCTAAAAGACCCTATCAGTTGCTCTGCCTGAGCCCACTGACACACGTCCCTGACTTCATCTTCCACTGCTTTCCCTCATGCTCACCAGCTCCAGCCACATTGTCTCCTTGCTGTTTCTGGAATGTTCTAGGCATCTTCCTTGCATGGATGTTTGCTTTGCCTGGAATGCTTCTCCTCCAAGTTTCTACCTGGTTTACCCCTCTCATCAGTGAGACCATCCTCAATCACCTTTCCCCAGATTGCAGCTATCTCTCCATTCCTCCATTTATTTTTCTCTTTAGCGTGTACCATCATTCAGCATACTATTATTTCTTCTGTCTTGTTTATTATCTTCTGTGTTCCCCAAGAAAATGAAAGATCTATGAAGAAAGAGAGTTTTGTCTGTTTTGGTCACTGCTATTTCCCCATGTTGGAGCAATTCCTAGCACACAATAAACACTAAACAAAATATTTGTGGAAATACACAGAGAAAGGATGAATGATATTGTTCTCACTGATAACTCTCACTTTATTTCTCAAAATTATTCATGGAATAAGAAGGTGAAGTTCTTTCATTTTGCTGCACTTACCTTAGATAATTTCTTAAGCTTTAAAATGTTTTAAAAAAGTTTTAAAATTTTTGTTAAGATTTGGAGGAAAAAGGTATTTAGAAATTTAAAAAATATTATTCTTTAATTCCTTTCTCAAATACTGATCTTCTTACATCCTATGAATTTTATATGTTTTAAATATTTAAATATTTCTATGATCTTAACAAGAAGTGTTTGTGTCATTATAAAAACAATTTTTGAATTTTTGGTTTCTCTATGGAAAAATGATTGATGAATATAAGCTGGTGCAAACATACACCATTTTTGACCAAATAGTGAAAACATTATTCACTATTTTGGCAAATTTGAACCATACACTATTTAAAAGCAATGGTGTTTTGTAACTTTCCATGTTGAACTTCTTTATGGTTTAAAAGATAGACTTTAATCCATCATATTGCAAGATTAGCAAAGTGTGAAAGAATGAGGTTAGCTGTATTCTTAAATTTCTGGCTTATTTCTACACAGGGGGATATGGGACCTGTGGGACCCCAAGGACTGATGGGCATCCCTGGAATTGGGAGTCAAGGGGAACAGGTAATTGCTGCTTTCTCTCTTTCTCTTTCATACAGAACATTCTGGCCTAAAGCTGGTGTTCACTGAAGGCCAGTCCGGCAAACAGCTATAAGTACATTTGATAGTGGAATTGCAATGGTGTTGGCTCAGATGGTAAAGCATCTGTCTACAATGAGGGAGACCTGGGTTCGATCCCTGGGTCGGGAAGATTCCCTGGAGAAGGAAATGGCAACCCACTCCAGTACTCTTGCCTAGAAAATCCCATGGATGGAGGAGCCTGGTGCAGGCTACTGCCCATGGGGTCGCAAAGAGTTGGACACGACTGAGCGACTTCACTTTCACTTTCATCCAAACAGGTATGTAGGAAGGGATAAGATGGTTCCAGAAGATTCTAGTTTTGAGAACTTACAAAGACTTAAAAAATAAATCGTGTGTTTCTTGGTGCTGTGACTGTTAACATTAAAGCCAATTTACAGGATGAGGGTTTTGGAGCTTTTAGTTTCCCAAGGGAAACGAAATATTTTATTAACCTGGTGGGTTGTGTTTGCTTTTCCCCTTGAATCTTTATGACTGATGAAATCCCATTCTGTTCTGACGCCAGTAGAGTAGTATTTCCCATTTTCTAGCCACATAGCAATCTAAAAAAAAAAAAAAAAACCCTAAACAAGGCCCAGCATTAGAGGCACTCACTTTACTGAAGGGGCACCATTCCTGAATAGAAGCAAACCACAGAGCAGGTTTATAAATGACTCTTGGTCCCTCTTGGTCAGAAGAAAGGAAAGATCTGTGAGGCTGTCTCTGAATTTATGGCTGGAACCTCTTCCAAATTCTTCTGATTATAACTTTTCAAAAAGCGAGGCAATTTTGTTTAACTGAAATAATATGAATATAACATTACTGTCTACCTATATGATCTCATTTAATCAAAGTGACCAACAAATCCAAATTTATTTTGAATGTCCTCTTGTGTAGAAAGTGGCAAAAAGTTTAAAATTTATGATTATGGTTTAAATTATTCCATTGCCTAGTGAACAAATAGTACTTCCTTTATCTAGGATGGGTGGCTCAAACTGTAAAGAATCTGCCTGCAATGTGGGAGACCCAGGTTTTATCCCTGGATTGGGAAGATCTCCTGAAGAACAGAATGGCTACCCACTCCAGTATTCTTGCCTGGAGAATTTCATGAATAGAGGAACCTGGTGGACTACAGTCCATAGGGTTGCCGAGTTGGACACGACTGAACAACTAACACTTATCTAGAATAGGGAGAGAAGGATAAAAAAGGAGATAATTGAGAATATCATTATTGACATAAATTCTTGAGTTTATTTTTAATTATATGCTAATTAATCAGTATTTTTTGTTGTTAATTCGAGCAACAGCCAAGTTGGATATTACTCCTTTTTCTGTTTCCTTCCCCTTGGTAACGGTCCTAGTATAATACATCAGGAGGATTAAGGTGCAGGAGAAGCCAAGATGAATCTGTATATAAATATTTAGATAATAATTAAGAGCTGTTGTTTTTGGACTACATAAGGATCATGGTTTGACTATGCCACCAGGCATTCTCCAGCTTTGTCGTTTTCTTTGCTAGTTTCAGCAAGCTCCTGATCCTGGAAGTGACCATGCTGTTACATCCTGGGTTTTGTGGTGTTCCTGGTGCTGAGTCACCATTGTGGGGCTGAAAATGAGGTTCAAAGAAAGCCAAGTCTTTTCAGATGCTGTTTCTCAGTGGAAGTTGTTCTACAGCTTGAAAAGGAAAAAAAAAAAACCAACACACCTCTTTGACTTCTGCTTTCTCAGCCTCTTCTTTTCTTGTTCAAGAGTAAAAACCTTTCAAGGTGTATGTGACCATATGGAGCTGACTCCTACTGGGTAGGAAATTGAATGCAATATGTCATTTGTAAACTGAACAAGAAAAAAACTTGTTTACCCTTTTAAGACAAGGGATTTATATTCTATTTAAATTTAACCTCTTCACAGGCGGTTACCCATTTTTCTTCTTATCCTTACTATAACATGCTTACCCATTGAATTACTGTTATTGTTAAATCTTCTCACTTTTCTTATAGACATTAATTTTCCCACTCATCTGTTTCTGGGGGAACTTCTGTTTCCAGCAACATGTTTACAATCTCTCTCAAGTGGCCTCTGCAGATTTTCATTAAATATTTAGAGGCTTTACTACTTCAAATATCTTATAAAATAAAGTGAAATATAAGTAACCACATATACATGTGTACATGCCTATATGCACATATGTTTTTAATTTTTTGGATCCTAACATGGTACTTGTAGACTGTTGTAAAAGTCAGGAAGGATTCCCTTCTTATAATGGTTCAATGCCTGGAAAATCCCATGGACGGAGGAGCCTGGTAGGCTGCAGTCCATGGGGTCGCTGAGAGTCGGACACGACTGAGCGACTTCACTTTCACTTTTCACTTTCATGCATTGGAGAAGGAAATGGCAACCCACTCCAGTGTTCTTGCCTGGAGAATCCCAGGAACAGGGCAGCCTGGTGGGCTGCTATCTATGGGGTCACACAGAGTCGGACACGACTGAAGTGACTTAGCATAGCATAGCATAAATCCTGAACCTTAGCTTCCTTAAATTGTTCAAAGTGCTTCATCTTCATTAACCTGAGAAAAAGGGAATGATATCTGTACTTAAAAAATGAACAAGCAGATGTATCATCTAGCTGGAGAAAATAGGATCACATTTTTCATAAAATTATCATGTATTTGCAGCCATTTTTTACATAATCGTGACCTGTGGGGGATAAATAAAACGAAGTCTTAGTTTTTCTTTCATCATCCCTTTAAATTTTTTATCAATGGGGAAAGTTTTTTCTTTTTCCTACCACAGAAAAAATATTGCCATCAGGCTACAGACTTTCCTATCACTTTTAGGTAAGAGTAAGTTATAGGATCACCTCTAGGGGTTTCCATGGTGGCTCAGGGGTAAAAGAATGTGCCTCCAATGAAGGAGATGTGGCAGGAGCTGCGGGTTCGATCCCTGGGTCAGGAAGATTCCCTGATAAGGAAATGACTAACCAACCCAGTATTCTTGCCTGGAAAATCCCATGGACAGAGGAGACTGGTGGGCTACAGTCCTTGGGGTCCCCAAAGAGTCAGACATGACTGAGTGACTAAACATACATAGGATTACCTCTAAATTTCAAGTCAGTTTTAATTGTGTAATACAAACTATTTAGTCAATGTATCAATTTTCCTTTTAATCTTCATTTATTTTATATGAGCTTGTGGTCCATGGGATAGAATGTACTTCTGATCCCTCCCAGGCTGAATCAAGGATGGGAGGATGGGAGCAGGCGGGAAGGGCATGGAGTCTTTCTTGGCTGGTCTATTGTCAGATGGCTTTGGGTCTTCTGGTCTTGACAGATGTTTGATGCTGACATTTTTCCCGGTGGGGTTCCTGCACTGCCACTCCTGGGACACCGACAAAGGACTCTCTTCCTCCAGCTGTTTCTCCCCATCAGCCTCTGCTTTTCTGGGAATATATTTACTCTATATGGACTCTCTCAGCTGGAGTTCCATTATTCTTCCAGGTCCTCTTGGACAGAAATCAAAGCAGTTCCAGGCCAACTCCAGGAATCTAGAGTACATCTGGTCCACAGGAAAAAAAACTTGCATGGCCTTTGCACTGACAAGCTCTGGATGCACGGGCTTACCCCACCCAGTCCTCTCTTGGCTATCACAGCATATTTTAGCTTTCTTTGGAACGAGTCAGACACTGGTCCATGGTGTTCCAAAAACTAAAATCAAGGTCTCCCAGAGGTTTCACTGATGTTCCCTTTCTATAATGTGGCAAACTTCTCCCCATTTTCTTCAAAGAAAACACTTTAGGAGACTTTTCTCTGGAGAAGACCTTATTAAATCCCATATCTTCTCCTTTTTTATACCCACAGTGTGAATGAGAGGCAAGTATTAGAACATTCTTCAGTTTTGTGTTTGCAGGCTTTTGCTTCTTAGAGCCTAGGTCAAATTTTCAATTTCACATCCTGATAGATATCCCTTGGTACAGCTAGGATACAGGTTTGCCTGTATGTAACTGAGAAGTGAAATAGGTTAATAAGATGAAACTGTATTTCTCCTGTTTAAAACTCCAAGCTGGTGTGTTTCCTCTGTTCATTAAGGTCTTCAGAGGTTCTGGCTTCTTCATTCGTGTTAGTCTGACATTCCAAAAGTGCTTTCCCCATCCACCTGATCCAGGATAGGCAGGCTCCGTGTCATCACTTCAGCAAGGGGGAGGGGAACAGGGATGGAGCGCTATATCCTTCCTTCAGCATGAAATTGCACAAATCCCCTCATTCACATCCCATTGGACAGAATCCAAGCAATACCCGCTGCAACAGGGATTAGGAAAGGTGGTTTTTACTCTAAGCAGAAATGCAGGCCAGTTAAAATTACTCTTACTATGGAAAAATGGTAGAATTGCATATTGTGGTTCCCCTAGCAGCCTCAGCCACCCATTCAATAAGTATTAACTGAGTACAAGTAATCAACTATGGGATGTGAACTGAACTTTTACTTTGGAGGATTTGAAACTTCTCTTGTTTAAATTCCTTCTTAATTTCACTAATATTATTCTTCAAATTTTATTTTAAAGGGAATCCAAGGTCCCATTGGCCCACCTGGTCCACAAGGGCCCCCAGGACAAGGCTCACCTGGTCCCAAGGTAACCTTCTAAATGAGAGAAGAGTTTAATCTATTTTCTAACTGTTGTTTTCTGGTCAGTGGCCAGTGCATTTGGAAGGCAGCAGAGGGGATGAACTTCAAAATCAGAGATCTCTATTTAATGCAAAATGCTACTGATATTCCTAATGGTCTAGAGAATGTAATGTGCATTCTTTATGCTCTTAGCAGCTTTCACATTTGTCCCTTGGCATCTGCTGGAAGGTTGATTTTAGGATTCCCACTCCCTTCCCCATATCAAAATCTTAGGATGCTCCAGTCCTTAATCTAGTCATATCTCCCTGTATTTAAAAAATCATCTCCAGATAACTTCTAATACCAAATACATTGTAAATATTACAAAGCGTTTAGTTGCTGGCATGTGGCAAATTCAGGTTTTGCTTTTGGAACTTTTTGGAATTTCTTTCCTGAGTATTTTCCAACCAAGGTTGGTTAAATTGTAGCAGAGTCCAAGCTCATACCACTTGCTGCATGAAGGGCCAGTAAGTCGAGAGGCACAGTGTTGGGGAGAGGAAAAACAACTTTTTTCAGAAAGCCAACAAACTGAGAAGATGGTATGCTAATGTTCTAAAGAACCATCCTAATTTGGGATAGAAACCAAGCTTCTTTATTGCTAGGGAAGGGGGAAGCTGGAAAGGGTTAAGATCAAGAAGAGAAGGATGACCACAGTGAGGGCCCAAGGAGGGTTGTGATAACATTTTGTTCTTGGTTAGTTGACCTGAGTCTGGTCCTGATGTTCCTATAAATCTTGACAAGACAATCATTATTTTTGTTCATACTTTCTTATCTCCTCATGTGAGGTAAGTTTGCATAACCTGTAATCTGCAAGCAGAACCCCTTTAGTAATTAACAAGTCTACATGCAGACCTGAGCAGAGGCTCATGACTCAGCGATTAAAGCAGCAGAACAGATAGGTACAATATGGAGTCAGAGATGCTAAGCTTCTACAAACAAAAGGCAGGTGGTGGAGGCAGATCTTAGTTCTTAAAGAACATCTCAGAGATATCCATCAGATTGTTATGCCAGTCCCTAAGACTTAAAGTTCCTAAAGAGAAGGAACTGCTTTATCCCTGAACGATTGTCAGTACTTTTCTTGTTTAACTGGTTTTCCTTTGTTTCTGCATTCCTTCTCTTCCCTAACTAGTAACTGCCTGTGCCTGCTCTTTGGAACTCTGGCCCAGGAGACTCAAGTCTATCTACAAACAAGAAGTAGGGGAAATGGAGGAGCTTTTGAACCCAGGAGGGGTCCACAGGGTCCTGCTCAGTTTCAATCCCCCCGTTTCTTTGATACTTCTTAACCCTAATGGGAACAGCGCAGACAAGAAAGGGAATAATAAAGTTTTGGACAGAGAGGTTAATCACAAACTCATCAGAGGGACTTAATTTTATGGGGACTCTTTCAAATCCACAAATGTGGAACCGGTGGCTACCGAGGAGGCAGACTATACTTCCACATCTCAATTTATTGTTTTTATTACTTTTACTTGTGAGACCTTATTCAAGCAACTCAAGCAGTAATATCAGTAGAGGTTACTGTGGGTTGGCTAGTTTTTATTCTCACCAATGATCACACAGTAGGTCCGACAACCAAAATATTTAAAGATACAGAGTCAGAAATACCTAGCCAATAAAAGTTTTCTATGAACTTGGAGGCAATTTATGTTCTAATTTAGAAGATAAATTATTTATCCTTATTTATCCTTTGGGGAGAAGCATGACACTGTTTAACCAGCTGTCCTTAATGTTGCTTCAAAGAATCACTAAGCATTATTAAATCAACACTTCTCTGAGCGTTTCCCTTGTGGCTCCCCTGGTGGCTCAGCTGGTAAAGAATCCGCTTGCAATGTGGGAGACCTGAGTTCAATCCCTGGGTTGGGAAGATCCCCTGGAGAAGGGAAAGGCTACCCACTCCAGTATGCTGGCCTGGAGAATCCATGGACTGTATAGTCCATGGGGTCGCAAAGAGTTGGACACGACTGAGTGACTTTCACTTCACTTCTCTGAGAGTACCTTCCTTTCAGTAGATTCCTTCGAGAGTCCCCTGTGAGAAGTAGCTCAATAGAATACAGTTACTGTCCTTGAAATTTCTGATTTGAGGTCAATGGTGAAAGCTCAGGTTGTTCTCTCTGGTTAGGATACTGCTTTGGATCAGCGGTAATCTTGGTTTCTCATGTGTCAATTATAGTTGCTGTGGATTGTAACTGCTGATCTTTTTCACGTGCCCTTCCTGGGGACTCAAAGTCAATTTTGAGTATTATACACAGCCTGTCTTTTAAATCAGACCATATATACATATATATGTACATATATCTATTTGCCTGAAATATATCTATATTTGAATAGATAAATGCATATATACACATATGTGAATGGAGTATATGAAACTCAGTTTTATCTTATTTTGCTGATATGTTTTGCTCTTAGGAGATCAAAGGTAAGGTATGTGTTATTTTTATTTTGGTGCTAGAGTCAAATACTCTTCAAATACTCTTTCCTCACTAGGGAGAAGTTGGCCAGATGGGCCCTACAGGCCCTAGAGGACCAGTGGGGCTCGGAGTACAAGGTCCAAAGGTGAGTTGTCTAAGCTGCTGCTGCTGCTGCTAAGTCGCTTCAGTCGTGTCCGACTCTGTGCGACCCCATAGACGGCAGCCCACCAGGCTCCCCCGTCCCTGCGATTCTCCAGGCAAGAACACTGGAGTGGGGTGCCATTTCCTTCTCCAGTGCATGACAGTGAAAAGGGAAAGTGAAGTCGCTCAGTCGTGTCTGACTCTCTGCGACCCCATGGACTGCAGCCCACCAGGCTCCTCCATCCATGGGATTTTCCAGGCAAGAGTCCTGGAGTGGGGTGCCATTGCCTTCTCCTGTCTAAGCTAGTTATCATAAGCTAATTTATGTCATATTATGTAAAGCTTCATTTATATCCAGAGGAGAATATTTATTCAGAAGAGAGTCTCATGCTTAACTCATATGGTTTAAGAAGAACCAAAACATTAGTTTATTTTAATGATGACTGTGTTTCTATTATTAATTAATTAGCGTTAGAGGTCCTCTTTCACCTCTTTCAGAGTGATTCTTTAAGAACATTGTTGCCTGCCATATTATAAAAGTTTAGTAGAATTTCACTAAAGCTTACTTCCCTTCTCTTGTTTTGTGGCTGGCTCCTTCTCATCCTTCAGGTCTCAGCTCAAAAGATACTTCCTCAAAATTCATTTACTAAACCTAAAGTATGTCTACCCCACTACTGTTACCCAGTTATTTAAAAGCACACTTTTTGTTCCCCTTGATTTTACCACTTAACTTGCATGTTTTTTGAATTACTCTTCATTGTACTACACCCTCTAGAAACATGCTGCCCTCTAGAAACGGCAGGCACTTGCCACATGGCGTTACTGAATACTTGACATGTGGCTGGTATGAACTAAGAGTTTGCTACAAAGGTACTATACACTCTGGATTACAAAGCTTGGTACAAAAAATGAATGTAAACTATATGATTAATATATTTGTATATGGAGTACATGTTGAAATGACAAAATTTCAGATGTATTAAGTAAAATATATTATTAGAATTGTCTTTATTTGTTTTTTTTAAAGTTGTAAGTGTGGCTATTAATAAAATTATAATCACATATATGGCTTGCTTTATATCTCCATTGAACAGTAATACCCCACTGGGGCAGGGGCTCTGTTTCCTTTTCTTCTTTATTAATAAATCCTCAGTTTGAGGGACACAATAGGTACTCAATAAGTGCTGATGAATAATAAATGAATCCTTGTTTTACCCTTTACAATTTCGATAACTCATCCTGAAGGCATCTAGAATCTGGCAAGCCATGCTGAGGATTAATATCCATCATTGTTCTGAAGTCACCGTCATGATTCTTAAGAGAGTTTGGGTATTAAAATAATATGTAAGATACAGTCTAAGACAAATATGTACAAATTTCATTTACATAAACATATAATTGCAAGAGACAAAAAATATACTAATAGAGTGATAATAGCTGCCGTTTGCTGAATGGTTTTGCTGTCATACAATGTGCTAAGTACTAAATATGCCATGTACATATACATGTATATACATATATATGTTTATGTCTATACGTGTCTATAGTATATATGTGTATATATACATATTATGTCATTTCACGCCAATTTCAGAGGGGCCATATAGGGTAGCAAGACTATGAGGCACTTAGACTACCTGAATTCAAATCCCAATCTTGCACTAAATAGACATGTAATCTTAAGCTTCTCTCATTTTAAAAAATGAAATACTTAAAATACACTCCCTACTGTAGAGAATAACAAAGAACACCCATGTATTCCACAACCCAGCTTTATCAAGTATCAACATTTTGCCACATGTATTCTAAAATGTTTTAAAGAAGTATTGCAGAGATAGCTGAAGGTCTCTGTCTGTGCTCCCCAATTCTGCTGTCCCCTCTTCCCTCCCCAGACATAATCATTATCATGAATTTAGTGTTTATCATTCTTTCAAAGTTTATATGATTTTCCCACAATTTTATTCATAAGCCATATATTGCTTGTTTGTATTCTTGAACTTTACATAATATATCATTCAGCAATATATTTATACTCAGCCTTGTGTCTCGTGTTTTTATATGCCTTTGCTTCAGTTTAATTGCTTTGCAATACTACACTGTATGAGAATACTTCATTACTGATGGACATTTAAATTGCTTTCTATTTTGTGCATTTGCTAATAATGCTGCCATAAACATTCTCTGGGTTTCGTCTTGTGTAAGGATATAAATTTCTCCTATCAGTAGATGACAGATTGCTGTGAATTGGAAGATCACAGAGTATACAAGTTTTCAGTTTTCATATTGTGAAAATTCTGCTCCAAATAGACAATGGGTACAGTGTTCGGACCAGATTATCTTCCTTCCAGCAACAGACAGCAATGCCCTTTTCGCTACATTCTTGCCAGTGTGAAATGTGTAAAAAAAAAAACATCTCATTGGTTCAGTTCTTATTCCCTGATATCTAACTGAACAGTTTTTGACTGTTTAATGGACCTCGGTTTTTCTTTTTTATAAATTCCTGTAGATGCTCATTTTTTGGATACTGAGTATTCCTCTCAGAGCTTAAGATACGGTTTGCCTTTTTCACTTTACTTAGAGGGCTTTTCAGTGCATAGAAGTTTTCGATTTTGATGTATTTCTATCCCTTTATGGTTTGGGTTTTTGGAATATTATTTTAAAACATGTCTTGACCCTAAAGTCATAATATATTTTTACTTATTTTCTTTTGAAAATGTCAGTGTTTTACTTTTTAAAATTTACATCTTTAATACACTTGGAATTTATTTTTGTGGCTAGGACAAGGTAGGAAATCTAGTTTTCCCTATATGATAACCAAATATCCTAGCATCAGTTATTAAATTGCCACACTGACTTGTAATACCTCCAGTGTTATGTATCAAGTTTCTATATGTGTGAATATCAGTGCCTGAGTTCTTTATGACACTCCATTTGCCTATTAATATCTCTCAGTGCTACTATCTCTCTGTCTGGATTATGATAGATTTATAATGTTTTATCATCCATAGGGAAAATACTGTCATCTTCTTCCCTGGCTATTCTTGGTTCTAATATATACATTTTAGAAATGGCTTGTCAAATTTGACAAAATATTCCATCAGAGTTTTTGAAATTGCACTGAATCTTCAGATTAAACATTGAGTCTTTCAAACCACAGAGTAAAACTCTCTACTTTTTCACAAAAATAGTTTTCATTTTATCCATAAACATCTTCTACTTTTTTTAGTTAAAAAGGTACCTTGGGTACATTTTTATGATTGTGAATTGTTTCTTTTTTTTGTACTTTTCAATTAACTATAACGTGTCTATAAGGAAAGTCAGTTGAGTTCAGTTCAGTCACAAGGTTGTGTCCAACTCTTTGCGGCCCCATGAATCACAGCACACCAGGCCTCCCTGTCCATCACCAATTCCCAGAGTTCACTCAGACTCACGTCCATTGAGTCAGTGGTGCCATCCAGCCATCTCATCCTCTGTTGTCCCCTTCTCCTCCTGCCCTCAATCCCTCCCAGCATCAGAGTCTTTTCCAACGAGTCAACTCTTTGCATCAGGTGGCCAAAGTACTGGAGTGTCAGCCTCAGCATCATTCCTTCCAAAGAAATCCCAGGGCTGATCTCCTTCAGAATGGACTGGTTGGATCTCCTTGCAGTCCAAGGGACTCTCAAGAGTCTTCTCCAACACCACAGTTCAAAAGCATCAATTCTTTGGCACTCAGCTTTCTTCACAGTCCAACTCTCACATCCATACATGACCACTGGAAAAACCATAGCCTTGACTAGATGGACCTTTGTTGGCAAAGTAATGTCTCTGCTTTTGAATATGCTGTCTAGGTTGGTCATAACTTTTCTTCCAAGGAGTAAGCGTCTTTTAATTTCATGGCTGCAATCACCATATGCAGTGATTTTGGAGCCCCCCAAAATAATCTGACACTGCTTCCACTGTTTCCCCATCTATTTCCCATGAAGTAATGGGACCAGATGCCATGATCTTTGTTTTCTGAATGTTGAGCTTTAAGCCAACTTTTTCATTCTCCACTTTCACTTTCATCAAGAGGCTTTTTAGTTCCTCTTCACTTTCTGCCATAAGGGTGGTATCATCTGCATATCTGAGGTTATTGATATTTCTCCTGGCAATCTTGATTCCAGTTTGTGCTTCTTCCAGTCCAGCATTTCTCATGATGTACTCTGCATGTAAGTTAAATAAGCAGGGTGACAATATCCAGCCTTGACGTACTTCTTTTCCTATTTGGAACCAGTCTGTTGTTCCATGTCCAGTTCTAACTGTTGCTTCCTGACCTGCATATAGGTTTCTCAAGAGGCAGGTCAGGTGGTCTGGTATTCCCATCTCTTTCAGAATTTTCCACAGTTTATTGTGATCCACACAGTCAAAGGCTTTGGCATAGTCAATAAAGCAGAAATAGATGTTTTTCTGGAACTCTCTTGCTTTTTCCATGATTCAGCAGATGTTGGCAATTTGATGTCTGCTTCCTTTGCCTTTTCTAAAACCAGCTTGAAGTTCACGGTTCACGTATTGCTGAAGCCTGGCTTGGAGAATTTTGAGCATTCCTTTACTAGCGTGTGAGATGAGTGCAATTGTGCAGTAGTCTGAGCATTCTTTGGCATTACCTTTCTTTGGGCTTGGAATGAAAACTGACCTTTTCCAGTCCTGTGGCCACTGCTGAGTTTTCCAAATTTGCTGCAATATTGAGTTGCAGCACTTTCAGGATTTGAAATAGCTCAACTGGAATTCCATCACCTCCACTAGCTTTGTTCATAGTGATGCTTTCTAAGCAACAGATATTTATATTCTTTGCAGCCAAAGATGGAGAAGCTCTGTACAGTCAGCAAAAATAAGACCGGGAGCTCACTGTGGCTCAGATCATGAACTCCTTATTGCCAAATTCAGACTTAAATTGAAGAAAGTAGGGAAAACCACTACACCATTCAGGTATGACCTAAATCAAATCCCTTATGATTATACAGTGGAAGTGAGAAATAGATTTAAGGGGCTAGATCTGATAGAGTGCCTGATGAACTATGGAAGGAGGTTCATGACATTATACAGGCGACAGGGATCAAGGCCATCCTCATGGAAAAGAAATGCAAAAAAAAGCAAGAATGGCTATCTGGGGAGGCCTTACAAATAGCTGTGAAAAGAAGAGAAGTGAAAAGCAGAGGAAAAAAGGAAAGATATAAACATCTGAATGCATAGTTCCAAAGAATAGCAAGAAGAGATAGAAAGCCTTCCTCAGGGATCAATGCAAAGAAATAGAGGAAAACAACAGAATGGGAAAGACTAGAGATCTCTTCAAGAAAATTAAAGATACCAAGGGAAAATTTCATGCAAAGATGGGCTCGATAAAGGACAGAAATGGTAGGGACCTAACAGAAGCAGAAGATATTAAGAAGAGGTGGCAAGAATACACAGAAGAACTGTACAAAAAAGAGCTTCACAACCCAGATAATCACGATGGTGTGATCACTGACCTAGAGCCAGACATCCTGGAATGTGAAGTCAAGTGGGCCTTAGAAAGCATCATGTCTATTAACAAGTTTTAATTTTCCTTTGGTTTCTTGAACATATGGAATGCAGTATAATAACTGTCCTAATGTTATTCATGAATTCTATCCCCTGTGTTATGTTTCTGCAGCTTTTCTGAATCCTCAATAGCTTTTGATTCACTGCCAAACATTGTGAAGTTTACCTTTTTAGGTGCTAGATATTTTTTGTATTCCTATAAATATTTTTGAGCTTTTTTTCTTAGATGCTTTTTCTTAGATGCTTCTACATTACTTGAAAACAGTAATGCTCAAAGCATTCTGATCTTGCTTTTAAGATTTGTTAGGTAGGACAGGAGCGGTATCTAGTCTGGGGCTAATTTTCCCCCACTACTAAGGCAGTACTCTTTAAAGAACTCATCTATGCCCTCAGCACTGTGAAGTTTTGTCTTGCCGCTGGGAGCAGGCACCATATCTCTCCTGCCTCAGTTCTCTGATCCTTTCGAGTGGTTGTTTTCATGGCCTGGGGTAATTTCTTCACTCTGTGCTGAACAGTATTCACTTAAACACTCAAGGGGGATGCTCAGTAGATCTTCATCGCTCTCTTCATGTCACACCTTCCTCTCTGGTAATCTATTTTGTGAATTTTTGATATCTTGGCTTATCCAGACTCTTAGCTTTGTCGCCTTAAATTAGAGAGACTTCTGGACTTTCCCTGGATTCTCTCTCCCTGAACAATGGCCTGGAAACTTTATCCAGATAGTAAACTTGGGAAACTGTAGCAGGAATGTCACTGTTTCATGTATTTTATCTGCTTTTTTAGTTGCATCAGGTGGGAAGTTAAATCTGGTTCCTATTCTTCCAAGGCTTCCCTGGTGGCTTAGGTGGTAAAGTATACGCCTGCAATGCAGGAGACCTGGGTTCAACCCCTGAGTCGGAAAGATTCCCTGGAGAAGAGAATGGCAACCCACTCCAGTATTCTTGCCTGGAGAATCCATGGACGGAGGAGCCTTGGAGGCTACCGTCTATGGGGTCGCAAACAGTTGGACATGACTGAGCAACTAACACACACACACACACACACACACACACAAATTCTTTCATTTACATGAGAACCTGAAGTTGGAATCTTTTTCTTAGGTAGACTGGTCTATAATTTAGTTTTCTTATCTTGTATGGTTTTTTAAATCAAAGTTTTATTAGCCTCATAAAATAAATTGGATAGAGTTCCCTCTTTTTCTATGTTTTAGAAACAAGAGAGGGGATATCTGTTCTTCAGATGTTTAAAAATTTAGTAAGTTTGACTGGAAAGTCAACTAAGCCTGTGATCCTGGAGGGAGAGGAAGTCCAGACTTGCAATTACTGACTGAATTTATTTAATTGCATTGGTTTATTTAGCTTTTCCATTCCTTCTTATGTCATTTATGTAATTTATATTTTTCTTGAAGATTATCCATGTATTAATGTTTCCAATATATTTGTTTGAGATTATCACAGAAATTTTCTATAACTAAAATTTTTCTATGTATATAGATTCACCTTTCATTCCTAATACTGTTTTTTTATGCCTTTTCTTTTACAAATATTTATCATTACAGTTTATTTCTTTTCTTAGTATGTTTAAGTTTTTATTACCTTTTAATTTTGTTATTCTTCTTGATTTTTGCCAGCAAGTTTATGATTTTCTCTCATTTTTATTATATCCTACTATTTACTTTTGCAGAAGGAAATGGCCACCCACTTCAGTATTCTTGCCTGAAGAACTCCACGGCGGACGAGCCTGGTAGGCTACAGTCCATGGGGTTGCAAAGAGTCGGAGATGCTGCTGCTGCTAAGTCACTTCAGTCGTCTCTGACTCTGTGTGACCCCACAGACGGCAGCCACCAGGCTCCCCCGTCCCTAGGATTCTCCAGGCAAGAACACTGGAGTGGGCTGCCATTTCCTTCTCCAGAGTCGGAGATGACTGAGCAACTAATATTACTATCACTACTATTTACTCTTAGGTTCACTGTGCTTTTTTCACTAGTTTTTAAACTTGAGTTTAGTTGAAATGATTTTTCATTATTTTCAATATTTTTTGCTCTGAATACATGCAGTAAGGACACATTTCCCTGGAGAAGGAAATGGCAGCCCACTCCAGTGTTCTCGCCTGGAGAATCCCACAGACAGAGGAGCCTGGCGGGCTACAGTCCATTGGTTTGCAAAGAGTCAGACATGACTAAACAACAAGGACAGCGTTATACTGTTTGATACTATCATGTGTTTTCTCTGAACATTTTAAAGGACTTAAATTATAAATTGACTTCAAAGAGGGTATAATAAGTGAATTTTACAGTTCGAAGCAATGTTTGGGTCCCCATTATTTCATCTCATTTTTACACTAGTTTTTAGGGGCTGCTGTCACAAATTACCACAAATTTCTTAACATAACAGAAATTTATTTTCTCACGGTTCTAGAGGCTAAAAGTAAAAAATCAAGGTGTCTGCAGGGCCACACTTTCTCCAAAACCTATCAGGGACAATTTTCCTCTGCCTCTTAGCTTCTGGTGGTGGCCAATCCCTGGCATTCCTTGGCTTGTAGCTATATTACTCTAATCTTGGCTCTCTTGTCACATGGGGTTCTCCCTATGTGTCTGTCTTCACATTATATTTTCCTCTCATAAGGATACCAGTCACACTGGATTAGGACCCACAATAATGACCTCATGTCAACTTTGTTACCAAATAAGGCCCATTCACTGGTGCCAAGGTTTAGGACTTCAACATATCTTTTAGGGGAGGGAGCTGGTCACAGTTTAACTGATAATAAACAACATAATCCAAAACTGAGATCTGGAGATGTTAAGTAATTTGCCCAAGGTCAAGTAGCTTAATGACTGTTAATTACTATTCAGATTTCCCTGCTCCTAGGCTTTTCTCAGATATTGTAATAAGATGCATCCCACTGCAAGTACCTTAAAGTGAAGTTCCATGATAAATGTGAGCTTCTGGGAAATAAAAATCTCTCCTTATCCACCAGGGGGAGCCAGGCTCAATAGGGCTACCAGGACAGCCAGGAGTACCAGGAGAAGATGGAGCTGCAGGGAAGAAGGTAACACTGTTTTCCATATTATTGGAATAAAACTATTAAACCACATATATCTTGGTCCTGCAAGAGCTCAAATGAAACCATTCAAGACGAACTTAGTCTCTTTAAGAAAATAATATCCCACAACTCTAAATTTCCTTTTTCACTTAGTCCAGATAAAAGAGCACCAATTCAAAGCCCAAGTAAGTATCTTACGACCTCTGTCTTTTCTCTGGTGTTTTGGCCATGGTGTTCCAGGGACCTACTCCCTTTGGGATTCCTAGAAAGCACTTTTATTTAAAGTTTGAGAAAAAGGCTTTTTTTCCTCCCCTCCAAAAAGGAAAAGTCTGTAAATGTATTCAGGAAGTAAGGCCATTATAAAGATTTCCTGAAATATTTTGAGTTGACATTTGAAATACTCATTTTTCAATATAAGTAGAGAAAAACAGCAGATGGTAAGGCTGAAGGTCTTTCTTGTTTTTTCAAAAAACAAACCACCAAATGTGAACGAAGAGCCAAAAGAAAGTGAGCTTATTGCTTTGGCAACTGGCTGGGAAATTGGACTTTTTCACAATATTTCAGCTGCTCTGAGCTAAACTGAAGTTTGATATTAAATTATTCATGTTGGTAAACTTCCAAATTAAATTTGAGACTAGAGTGAAGGTCTTTTCTGTACTGGAGGATCCAAGCAGAGACAAGGCGGGTGTATTCACATTGGCTATGCAGGATCAACTAAGACACTGGTGCCATTTTCTCTAGGGAGAAGCAGGGCTTCCGGGGGCAAGAGGCCCTGAAGGACCACCTGGGAAAGGACAGCCTGGCCTCAAGGTATGGAATCCACAGTGGTAGGGGAAGGGAAGCAGACGGCTGAGTTCTGGTCTTGATAAGAAGAAGCCAGCTTAGGAGAAATTTGATGTTATTCTTGCTATGTCAAAGACGTTTACTTCTGGCTTAAAATTATGGCCACTAGCTTTTGAGCTTTGCTAGACAGCAAGTATGTATTATTCATCTTCATTTTCCTAACATCTGTCACAAAACCAAGCTTATAGGAAGAGTTCAACACATGTTTTCTTAATAAACAGCCAAGTTGACATTTAAAAAACACACACACAGTAAGGGAAAAGAAGACTTGGGATACATCCTTGAGACATCAAAGTCCATAATTTTTTTTTTCAAATGTTTATACAATCTCACAGAGTAGTAAGAAATATAACCTGATGAAGTGGCACTTTCACAACATGGCATAGATTTATTCAACACATTTTAGAAACACTTGTTGAATAATATCTTTATATGTCAATAGGAAAACACCCAAATTCATCAATAAGACCTACAACCTCTAAGGTGTCAGATATTACTACAGTTCTTAGGTGCAGTCATCAATACCCATATAAATTTTCTGAAGAATTATATATGAGCAAAGTAAAAATAAAATCCATATACTTACTAGTGTTCTATTTTTAATTCTATTAAAACAGTAATTGATAGCTTAGATGTCTACGTATTATTAAAAATATTGGCTAAAATTGAGTCATTAGCCTTAAACATGAGAATGTGAAATATAAATGTATTTGTAGCATTTCAAATATTTTAAATGTTTAAAATTTAAAACTGACTAACCAGACTATGAGATCTGGTTTTTTTGGCAAGGGGGTGGGGGGCACGGTGGGCAGCAGGGAGTGGAAACATACACAGAGAGTTCCCTTCTAACATCAGGCAAAAAGTACTTTTAGAGATGATTGCCGATTAACATTCAGGAGAACTAATGTTTCCCTGAATATACTTTTGGAAAATAGGCCCTTTAAGTTAATAATTGAAGCTGTGGGGATGAAAGACAGCTCTGAGAAAGAGAGCTAAGGTTGGAGTCCTGCATTTTACAGCAGCTGGAGAGAGAGAGCATTCCGTACAGCATGAAGACAGGCTGAATCCAGAGTACCATGTTAGGGGAGCCGAGGAGGAAGGGCTCCAAGAAGAAAGCAATGGGTGGTGTCAAATACACCAGCAGAGCAAGGAAAATATGCGTGAACTGGATTTCTGGCATCGAGGGGATATGGGGCTTGTAGAAGGCTATTGCAGAAGAGTGGTAGGCAAGAATATGTTATATATCAAAGCAGTCAGTGTGTGGTGCTGGCTCTTTACTACATTTAGGTGGATCTGGGCTTCCGTGATGGCTCAGATAGTCAAGAATCCACCTGCAATGTGGGAGACCTGGGTTTGATCCCTGGGTGGGGAAGATCCCCCTGGAGGAGGGCATGGCAACCCACTCCAGGATTCTGGCCTGGAGAATCTGCATGGACGGAGGAGCCTGGCCATATAGTCCATGAGGTCGCAAAGAGTCAGACATGATGGAATGACTAAACACACACATACTGCTGTTGGCTTCTGGGATCATTTAGGTCAGTAAGTTAAATATGGTACTGAAGAGGAGAACATAAAGAGTTGGGGTAGATTTCGATGCTATTGGCAGATGATAATGACATGATAAGTGACATTTGGATATTTAACAGTTTTTTAAATTAGCTGCCATCACTGCCCTCCATTAGTACGGGTACTAGGGAGTTGTCTGCATGTTTGTGGATTCTATAGGTCTCTCTTCTTTTTAGTGGAGTGTCTGCACTGCTGATGACCTTGGTATAGGCCAGTGGTTCTCAGGGCACAGCCCCTGGAACAGCAGTGTCAGTGTCACCTGGGAATGTGTCAGAAATGTAAATTATTGGGCTCTACTACAGACCTAGTAAATAAGAAACTCTGGATGGGGGGCCCAGAAATCTCCAGGTGATTCTTATGCATGTTTAGGTTTGAAAACGGTGGTATAGTCATTTATGTCATAAATATTGGACAGCCTCATGGTAAAGAATCTGCCGGCAGTGCAGGAGACCCAAGTTCAATTCCTGGGTCTGGAAGATCCCCTGGAGATGGGAATAGCTACCCACTCCAGTATTCATGCCTGAAAAATCCCTTGGATAGAGGAACCTGGTGGGCTATAGCCCATGGGGTCACAAAGAGTTGGACACAATTGAGTGACTAACACCTTCAGCTACATACCCCAAGAAATTCTTTTGTTGAGCTGGGCACATGCTTAGCTATGGTGCCCTGGAGTTGAGCCCTAGGGTAAGGATAGTTCTGGGATGCTCTGAGGCTTCTGGTTGAAGGTAACAAAGTTCTCTGGCGGGGAGCACTGGTGTACACAACCCTGCTGGGGAACACGAGGCAATGTGTTGCTCTGCACTGGGTTAATGCTCACTCATCTTTCTACCAATTGAATTACTGGCCTCCTTGGGGAGAAAGAATTAAACTCCATGGAGGAAGAACCAGGGCTGATTTTTTAAATGTCTCCTTTTATGTTTCAAAACTGAAATAGCACAGAACCTGAAAAACAGTGTGGAAAAGCAAAAGTGGCTTTCTTCTTCGAAACTGTGACTGTCTCAGAACCACTACTTAAACAGACCAAGAGGGCAAAAGACCTGTAAAGTCAAATCAAAGTCTCCAAGGAAAGATACTGAACACAGAGTTTGCTGCTGCTGCTGCTGTTGCTGCTAAGTCGCTTCAGTCGTGTCCGACTCTGTGCGACCCCATAGACGGCAGCCCACCAGGTTCCCCCGTCCCTGGGATTCTCCAGGCAAGAACACCGGAGTGGGTTGCCATTTCCTTCTCCAATGCAGGAAAGTGAAAAGTGAAAGTGAAGTTGCTCAGTCGTGTCCGGCTCTTAGCGACCCCATGGACTGCAGCCTACCAGGTTCCTCCATCCATGGCATTTTCCAGGCAAGAGTACTGAAGTGGGGTGCCATTGCCTTCTCCTAGGAAGTGTTAAATCACACTGAGTAAATGGTGCAGTCTGGACAGTTTTGAAGTCATGTAATCTACACAAGAACATCGACAGACCCTGTGCAACTGAGCTGGGCTTGGGGAACATGACTTTGAAGTTGGTATGCACTGAGAGTCTGGCCATGACGTAGTTGCTATAAGATGGAGGTGGATATATTATAAAACAACTGTACTTCTTTATAATTCTTTTTGTCAGGGAGATGAAGGAAAGAAAGGGAGCAAAGGAAATCAAGGACAGAAAGGGTCTCAGGGGCCCGGAGGGCCAAAGGTATGTACCATAAATTCTTATTTATGCTTTGGGGAGATTGTTCTTGTGTCTGGTTTTAATGGAATCTTAGATCTCCATTGTTTCCTTCTTAAGAAATACAAAACCAAAGCCTCCAAAATGAAAAAGGCTTTAGAAAACATACTATTCCAGACCATTACAAAATGGGATAAAGAGATTGTATAAAACATGTGATCTTCATTGGAATATTGATGCTGCTAGGAGAGAATCTGTGTGTTAGTGTTCTTTATTAACAACCAAATATTCCATAGTTGGGATACATTAAGACCATAGGAGATATCAATTCTCTATCACCTTGCTTTGCTGAACAAGAACAAAAAAGTCCCAGACTGAGAGGCAATGCGGGGAGGATGTAGAGTGGGGCTTCAGAAGGGATGAGAGGGGGATTCTCACCCTGCTGCACCCCAGAACTTTTGGAGATCAGTCACTTTAATCATGGAAATAATCATGGTAACAGTGTCTATTTCACAGGGTTGTTGTGATGACTTTAAGGAATGACTAAAGCACTTATCATGGTTCCAGGTACATTGTTAGTGTTCAGCACGTGGAATTATTCAGAGAGCAAAAAATCAGCACAATGAAGTGGAAAGTAGGGCATATATGTCCTGATAAACTGCCTGAGACAGGGTGCTGAGAAAAAAGTAAGGAAACTGCGAAGCAAGCAAACAGGCACGTGTCCTAACTTAGCAGGAGAGAATATTGAGGTCATCTGGATGCAGCAAACAAAAACTGCACACCTGAGAGAGTTAAGGGCTCCAGGAAGATGCTAATTGTAGGAAAGAAACAGGGAGTAAGTTCAAGGACCAGAGGATTAAAGATCAACTTTAAAACAAATAGGCCCCCCAGAAGATACACACAGATACAAAGCAAAGCATCCCCTACATGCCAGTGATTCTTAAACTTCCATGTCATCATTATTGCCTGGGAGCTTGTTACAAAGTCATATTTCATGGTGCCATCACAAGAAGTCTGGATTTAGTATGTAGGTGGGACCCAAGAATCTGCATTTCCTAAATAACTACCTCCTGCTGCAGGAAGTTCAAGGAGCACACAATGAGAAAAGCCATTATATAGGAAATATATTGTATTAACAACAGTGATTACTCTTCATGTCTTAGTTATACTGACTCAACATGAATATTTTCTTGCATTTTGAAATAAGGCTTTTCCTGATAAAGAATTGCCATATTGTAAAACATACTCACACTTTATAATAAGGGTCTTTAAAAAAATTTGTATACTTTCCATGTATACAATTTTATATTTAAAAGTAATTGGCTTCTTTAGACATATAGATGACTAGCAGGCACTTGAAAAGATGCTCAACATTACTAATTATTAGAGATATGCAAATCAAAACTATACTGAGGTACCACGTCACACCAGTCAGAATGGTCATCGTTAAAAAGTCTACAAATAACAAATGCTGGAGAGGGTGAAGAAAAGGGGACCCTCCTACAGTCTCAGTGGGAATGAAAGTTGTTGCAGTCAGTACAGAGAACGGGGTGGAAGTTCCTCAGAAAACTAAGAGAACAACCGTATGATCAGTAATCCCTTTTCTGGGCATACACCTGAACAAAACTATGATTCAAAAAGACACACGCACCCCTATGTTCATAGCACCACTATTCACAATAGACCAAACACGGAAATAATCTAAATGTCCATCAACAGACTGATGGAAGAAGAATAAGATGTGGGATAAATACACAATGGGCTCCTACTCAGCCATAGAAAACAATGGAATAATGGCATCTGCAGCAACATGGATGGATCTAGAGATTATCATACTAAGTGAAGTAAGTCAGAAAGATAAATGCCATGTATCCCTTATATGCTAAATCTAAAATGCGGCACAAATAAACCTGTCTATAGAGCAGAAGCAGACTCACAGACATAGAGGACAGGCACGGTTGTTAAGGGGGAGAGGGGTGGTGACGGACAGACCGAGAGTTTGGGGTTAGCGATGAAAACTATTACGTATAGAATGGATAAACAACAAGGTCCTCCTTTATAGTTCAGGGGACTATTAATATATTCAATATCCTATGATAAACCACAATGGAAAAGAATATAAGTAAAGAACATCTATATGGGTGTAAGTGAGTCACTTTGCTGTACAGCAGAGATTGGCACAACATTGTAAATCAAGTATACTTCAATAAAAAAATTTAAAAAATTTTAAAGTAATTGGCTTCTTTTTATTAAAAAAAGTAGAATAAATTAATTCTAGACACATAATTTCACTTAACCTGGTTTTAGTGAAAATTTTAACAGGTTAATGGGACTGAATAGGGTGGTTATCTGTTGCCAGAATCCTGGCCATGTCCTGTGCCACTCACATACAGGTTTGGATTAAGGACTGGCACATACATGCCTTGGCATCATCTGGCCCCAGAAGGCCAGTGTGTTCAGCCCATTTGGTCATACGGGTAACCAGAACAGCAGGAGGCCTCAGCTGTGAAGATGGACCGGGCCCAGGGCAGGGGTCATTACCAGTGAGTCCTCGCAATGGAGTCCTTCCTGGAGGAGCAGGATTACATAGTTCATTCTCTAAGACATGCTAAGTTGCTCAGTCATGTCTGACTCTCTGAGACCCTATGGACTGTAGCCTGCCAGGCCCCTCTGTCCATAGGATTCTCCAGGCATGAATACTGGAGTGGGTTTCCATGCCCTCCTCCAGGGGATCTGCCCAACCCAGGGATCAAATCCATGTCTCTCATGTCTTCTGTATTGGCAGGTGAGTTCTTTACCACTAGCACCACCTAGGCGCAGAAGGCAATGGCACCCCACTCCAGTACTTTTGCCTGGAAAATCCCACGGATGGAGGAGCCTGGTAGGCTGTAGTCCACGGGGTCGCTGAGTCAGACACGACAGAGTGACTTCACTTTCCCTTTTCACTTTCATGCATCGGAGAAGGAAATGGCAACCCACTGCAGTGTTCTTGCCTGGAGAATCCCAGGGACGGAGGAGCCTGTTGGGCTGCCGTCTATGGGGTCGCACAGAGTCAGACACGACTGAAGCGACTTAGCAGCAGCAGCAGCACCACCACCACCTAGGAAACCCTCTCTAAAGGCAAGAGGAGGCAAATTTTTTGGTAAAGGTACAGGGAGCAAATATTTTAGGCTTTTTGGTTCAAGAAGCAAATTGAGGATATTATGGAGGCACCTATATAGCAATCATTTAAAAACGTGAAAGCCATTTTTAGTCCTGGGGGTACAAAAACAGGCAACAGGCAGGATCTGGCACCTACTCTATATCAGTAGTTTCTAAACTGCTTGATTACAAATCCTTACTAATAAAAAAAAAAATTGACCATGATGCAATCTATGTTTGCTTATTGGGTTTTCAATTCTAATTTTTATTCATAAACTATTATATGAACATACATTATGAGATTTACATAAATGATTGAAATTTTAAAAGATGAGATAAAAGTACAGAGTGTAGTCCTGATAAATTTTTCTAATATCTCAAATGTGTTATTTTGAACACTTCATGGGGTGTGTGACCCTCTTTTAAAGATAATTGCTTTACCGGAGATTATCATACTAAGAAAAGCCAGAAAGAGAAAGACAAACACCATATGATATCACTTACATGTAGAATCTAAAATATGACACAAATGAATCTATCTAAAGACAGAAACAGACTCACAGACATAACAGACTTGTGGTGCCAACGGGGAGTGGGCTAGAGGAGGAGTGCTCTGGGAGCCGGGGATTAGCCAGTGCAAACTGTGATATTTAGAATGGATAAAATACAAGGTCCTACCACAAAGTGAAAGTCAAAGTCGCTCAGTCGTCTCTAACTCTTTGAGACCCCATGGACTATAGCCTGCCAGGTTGCTCTGTCCATGGAATTCTCCAGGCCAGAATACTGGAGTGGGTAGTCATTCCCTTCTCCAGGGGATCTGCCCAACCCAGGGACTGAACCCAGGTCTCCCACATTGCAGGCGGATTCTTAACCATCTGAGCCACCAAAGCACAGGGAACGATATTCAATATCCTGTGATAAATCATAATGGAAAAGAACATGAACATTTATATATGGTATACGTGAATCATATAGACATGTTATACACGGTTCAGCTATACGTGAATCACTTCTCTGTATAGTAAAAATTAACACCACATTAAAACATACCTCAATAAAATAAGTTAAAAAGACAGACAATTGCTTTGCATAGTGTTTCAAAGTACAGTAGTAGTACCTATATCAGAATCACCAGAGGTGCCTTATAAAAATTCATATTAATTTTTTTTTTACCATAAACTAACTACTTCTAAAAAGGGACATGAGATACCATACAATGGAAGACTGATACAATGTGGAGCATAAAATTCAAAGGAAAAAGTTGTAAACTAAAAAAAACATTATTTGCCTATCACATGTACCTTAAAACTTACACTAAAGGTATTTGCTATAACTGAATAAATATTTCCCTCTGAGCTTCCTGGCGTACAAACACAAAAATGAATCACCACGCATTGCATGATTTTTGTTACCTAATAAAAGGATGCACAAGAGATAGAAATTTCCTATTACTAAGGAATTAACTGAATTTATTTATTATAGGGAGTGAAATCTTAATTATTAATAACTTTAGTAGTGGCTTAACAAAGATGCTCAAGTATTTTCATGTGGTTTGTGAAACAGGTCACAATACTTTAAAATGCTGGAAATATATTTCTATATTTTTCTTAATATAATTCCATATATCATTTCCTTGTTTGAAATGTAATGAGTATTTTGTTCTGTTTTTAGGGTGATCCAGGAATTATGGGCCCTGTTGGGATGCCTGGAATATCAATTCCTGGACCACCTGGACCAAAAGTATGCATTCTTGGGGATATATTTTTCTTTTACTTGGATTTTTTGGAAGTTGGAGTGGGGAAAAGATTCATAAAATCAGTGAAAGAATTTTAGCTTTGGAAAAACCCAAAGATATTATATAGCTCAACCCTGCCATTTCATGATTAAGCAGATGGAGGGCCAGCAGCAAATTTAAGACTAGAAACCAGGTTTTCTGCTCCTGGTCTTCTGCTCCTTATCACTCTACTTTGAACTACCTTCCTTAAATGCTAGCCTTAATGCATGTAAGAATTTATTGCATTTGTTCAGAATAATCTGCTAATCAGAAAGTCTGGCAGAAAAGAAATCCACTCAGATGTAAGAGCATTCCCAGACATTTTCACAGTCTAAATATTTGTGTCTAGAGAGCCACCTATTATTTCAGCTCTTCTCTGAAAAGCTTAGTAGTCTTTACTGACAGTTTTTATTTGCTTAAGATTTGAAACTCTTCTCAAATATATTAGAAGGATGTACTCTCTCAGAATCTGATTCTAAGAGATTAAGCTCTTTATAATTGGGCAATGGCTTTTTATGCCCTGAGCCATGATGGTTTCTCATAAAACCTAAAGTCTGAAACTGAAAATTATTTGACATGTGCAGGGAGACAGAGGTGGACCTGGGATGCCTGGATTTAAAGGAGAACCTGGAATTGCTATTCGAGGACCAAAGGTATCCTTTATTCATGTTCTTTTATTGCAATAAAAAATGAAAGCAGATTTAATGCATCATAAGTTATGACTGAGATTGTTCTACTTAGAGTCTCTACACTGATGAACTGAGATATAAGAATATATTATTCCCCCTTTAAAAAATCAAGCCAGCAGATCATTTATTTTTCATAAATGTGGAGGATGATAGCTCCTCTGGTAAAATGCTTGCTGACTAAACAGCTGATTGAAAATGCTCTTTTTCTTTCTGTAATGTCTATAATATGATATTATATGGCCTCTGGCCTCCTTCATTTACATATTAATGGCCAATGCATCTCTTCTGCAAAACACTGTCCAAAGAGTTCATGTTTAGAAACTTTATTGAATTAGATTTCCCTGCTTGTTGTCCATCTTTCAGAGTTATTTTAAATGAAAATGCAAATAATGATGAGAGAAGACAGTTTTAAGTAATCATCACTATTTTTCCCATGGCAACAAAGTACCATTTCCCTCCTCACATAAAACCTAGCCTTACACAGAGAAATGCTACTTTCCAAATGTCAACAAGCACATCCCTGTTTATGAGGACAGGCTTCAGGGCTCCATAATCAGCGCTCATTAAATTAGTAGCATGTTGTTATGTAGCTTTGAAGCTGGCTTTATCAAATTGTCTATTCTCAATGAAAGGGTTCAAGTACTGACACCAGTGACTTTCAAACTTCAAAAAAGAAAACTTAGACCATCTTTACATATAATTCAAAGCCTATTATATACTAACATAAGTTGTAGTGATTCCTCTTAAAGCAAGAGGTAGGATGCTGACCTCCGCTGTTCTTAATCACTTTGAGAGTTGTCCTTGCTAGAGTGCTATCTTCTGGCTTACTGGGGACAGAAGACGTTTCTGGGATATTTTCAAGCTAAAACAGAGAATGTCCTGGGAAAATCATAAGAAGATGGTCACCCTACTGCCCAGACTCTGAGGCACATAGGAACCCAAGCTATATAAAAGACTCTACAGAAACCCAAGTTATGTATGACTCAAGGAGAAAATTCCAAACTTCCAAACGCTAAAACTACAGGCATGGCCTCAGTCAAGAACATTTGGGTGACAATTTTCATACTGTTTGATAGCTTCCTGAATCTGTGCAACCCTAGGTCCATGATGCAAGGTTATTTCTTTCTACTTACACTGTTCTTTACAAGAGAAGCAACATCTAAATGTATGCTGCTGCTGCTGCTAAGTCGCTTCAGTCGTGTCTGACCCTGTGCGACCCCATAGACGGCAGCCCACCAGGCTCCCCCGTCCCTGGGATTCTCCAGGCAAGAACACCAGAGTGGGTTGCCATTTCCTTCTCCAATGCATGAAAGTGAAAAGTGAAAGTGAAGTCGCTCAGTCGTGTCCGACTCTTGGCAACCCTGTGGACTACAGCCCACCAGGCCCTCCGTCCATGGGGTTTTCCAGGCAAGAATACTGGAGTGGGGTGCCATTGCCTTTTCCATCTAAATGCATAGTTGATGTTTATAACCTCTAACCGTTTTCTACTGATCATTATTGGTGATGGTATTTAGAGTTATTTGCCTTTTCACTCCAGTCATTTTTCTAATTCCTTGGTCTCTAGTGATTACTTGTTCTGCCATTTTCCCCTAATAGATTGTTTTTAAGTTCGTGGAGGGTTAGCTGATAAAAATTTTAGCACATTAATTCAGTTTTATGTATTTCTTCAGGGACCACCCAGATTTTTTTTAAAGCTCATTTTGAAACACCTGATTAAGATTTCTACCCTAATTTCTGTTGAATGAGAGAGACACTTCAAAGAGAATCACTCTGCAAAACATTTTCTTGAATCCAGTGCAGAAAAACCAAGTGGCAAAATTCCATCCATGAAACTATCAAGAGGTGTCCAAAATAAAAATCTGAGCAAGAACACTGCCCTTTCCCTACCCGCTGTTAGCATAAGAATTAACAAGTTAACTGAAATTTCTGCAGGAGACAGGACACAGATCTCTAGGAAAAAAATGTTCCTAAACCATGGATGTTTCAATGGCTTTCCCTGCAGTGTGGGGGCCAGAGGATAAACAGTAACAGCTGCTGATAATTTGTTATAGGCTTGGAATTTAGGAATGAAAATGGAAAGTGAATTTTGATTCCAATTTCTTTTTAAATTTCAACTTAACCAGGGGGAAGTTACTGCTTTGTTTTGCGGCTGGCCTGCTCCTTGTGTAAGCACGCAGAGAAATGGGCATCTTATTTGGGGACCTGTCCCCATAGGAAATGCTTAGTGCTTCAACCTTGCACATAATTGGAATAGTATAATAAACTGCTTCTCAGATATGACCAGTTCCTTAGTGGGGAAGCCACCAGAATTCAGTGCTCCAGAATAATTTGTTTTTTGCTTTGTCATACATCTTTAAGAGATCATCTTGGATTTCTGTTGATGTGCATTAAGTACATAGTGCATTCTAAACAGTGCATTAATAGTGCATTTTTATAAGTGGCCACATGTTTTCTGAAGACCATTCTTAAGATGGTTAACCATACGAGGCCACAGTCTCTTTGTCTTAATAGGAAATGACAGCTGTTGTATTCATGATTTTCAAAATCCATTTAACTTTCTTTTGGCATAAAAAAATCTTTCCCCAGTTATTTATTTATAGGAGTAAAATCAGAAACCATTTTTGGGAATTAGATTTGGGGCAACACTTTGGCTTGGAATAACGCAGCTTGATTTCAGCATTTGCTTACATATAAGACAAATATTAGGAATCTGACTACTTTTTCCAATCTTGGAAAACACATGTCTATTATTAGAGTTTCTTTAATGATGTGGCAAACATAAATATTTTATTTTTATTTTTAAATTATTTTTTAAAATTTATTTTTTATTTTATTTTATTTTTATTATTTTTTTTAACTTTACAATATTGTATCGGTTTTGCCATGTATCAAAATGAATCCACCACAGGTATACATGTGTTCCCTATCCTGAACCCTCCTCCCTCCTCCCTCCCCATACCATCCCTCTGGGCCGTCCCAGTGCACTAGCCCCAAGCATCCAGTATCGTGCATCAAACCTGGACTGGTGACTCATTTCATATACGATATTATACATGTTTCAATGCCATTCTCCCAAATCATCCTACCCTCTCCCTCTCCCACAGAGTCCAAAAGACTGTTCTATACATCAGTGTCTCTTTTGCTGTCTCGTATACGGGGTTATTGTTAACATCTTTCTAAATTCCATATATATGCGTTAGTATACTCTATTAGTGTTTTTCTTTCTGGCTTACTTCACTCTGTATAATAGGCTCCAGTTTCATCCACCTCGTTAGAACTGATTCAAATGTATTCTTTTTAATGGCTGAGTAATACTCCATTGTGTATATGTACTACTGCTTTTTTATCCATTCATCGGAGGCTTTTACTTTACAATATTGTAGTGGTTTTTGCCATACATTGATGTGAATCAGCCCTGGGTGTACATGTGTTCCCCATCCTGAACCCCCCTCCCACCTCCCTCCCCATCCTATCCCTCAGGGTCATCCCAGTGCACCAGCGCTGAGCACCCTGTCTCATGCATCAAACCTGGACTGGTGATCTGTTTCACATATGATAACAGACAAAACATAAATATTTTAAATCATGAACAGCTCTTTATCAAAATAATTGATGTGAATTGACAAATGCCACTGTAAGAGTTATCACAGCAACAAAATGGGATGTGGGATGTAAAGAAATGTTTTAAATATAAGTGCAATAGGTTTACGATGAATAAATCTTCTTTGGTAAGAGTCTTCTTCATTTTTCCTTCGTTCCATTTTATTCTGGCCAGAAATTTCTCTGAGTTTCATTGGTACAGAGAACTCTTGTTCAAAGGGCAATAATCCTCCTTCCTTATCCTCTATATAAGAGGACAGTATTACTACTAAGTTTCTGATGCCCAAAGTCATCATGGTAAAGCAGTATTTATCACTTTTTCCTAGTTCTCAGGATATGAACCACTAACTCTGTGTCCTATTCTTTTATAAAGTGTTTTTTAAAAATTAATCTGTTTTTCATTTTTATTTGAGCTTTTATTCCTCACTTAATTTGGGCCTCACTGAGGAAGATAATAGATGTAACATAATAATAGGTAACACACACTATCTTATTTTATACTTAAAATTTTGTTCATATTCTTCTCTACTCTTCTCACATGGTGCCGACTAAATTTTCTCATTTTATAATTGCCCTTATTTTATGATGCACTAACGTTTTATAATTTTTAAAATTAAAATATCAGCAACTAGCTCTTTTCTAACCCCCATGAAATGTTTCCTATGCAGGACTTTGTAGTAGTTCATATATACTCCTTACACTCATTCCACTCATCATTTGCTTCCCATAACAGAAATGGGAAAGACTTACAAGGAGATAAGAAGTTGCCATATTTCCTTCTAAAAATTCTCAGACCATTCCTCTGCCCTTATCAAATCTGCCTTTGGTGTGCTGAGTTGGTACTGAGCTTAAGTTTTGCCAGCTGTTTCATAGTTTAGGCTCATGATATCTCCTGTGTTGGAATTCACACAGGGTGCCCAAGGCCCGCAGGGACCAGTGGGTGCTCCAGGACTCAAAGGTGACGGCTATCCTGGTGTGCCCGTAAGTGTGGACGCTGCTGTTATCTCCTCCCTCCCTCCCTCTCTTCCTCCTGTCTCTTTCCTTTCCTTCCTCTCATCCCTCCCTCCTTTTCTTCTTTTCCCCTCCCTCCCTTCCCTTCTTTTCCTTTCTCTTTTCTCCTCGCTCCCTCCCTTCCCTGCCTGAACCCTGCACACAGCAAGGTTGCTCCCTCTCCTCCTTATTATGTCATCTCAGGGCCCTCGAGGAATCCCAGGACCTCCTGGATCAAGGGGATTACCTGGAGTTGGAGACACTGGAGCAAAGGTAGGCGACAGTAGCCTTTAAAAATGTACCTGTAGTTAAGAGGTTTGGTAAAAGTGAACATCTTTACCGGACCTGAGAGAAGAGGAGAGGCGTCTAAAGAACTGATGAAGTTATTCATCCTCATCTATGGACTCTCCAGAGCCTTGCGCTCACTTAAACATGCAGATTAACCCTATGGTTTTTGTCTTCTGTTTCCTTGCTAGCAACCCTTGCATTCGTTTGCTGCTTTGTCTTCCGGTCGCAAGAACAGACTTTGGTTCAGGCCCCTGCCCTCTCTGGTCATGCTCCTGCCTAGATGCTCTCATACCATCCCATGGCACTAACCACCGTCCACGCACTGATGGCCTCCAAATGTCTATCTTCTTGCCTCGAAGCCCTGGTCTCACACACCTAGTTTCTTACCAGACATCTCCTCTTAGATCTCTCACAGACATCTCTAACCTAATAACTCAAATAAAGCCTTTGATTTTCACTCCATCAGCCTGAAAGTGGTGCTGCTCATACTCCTTGCTAATGCCACAATACCTAAATCATTCTTGGTCCTCCTTTCCCTCTCTTCCCTCCACATCTAGTCCTATGGCAAATCTGTCAGTTCTACCTTCAAAATTATATCTCGCCTCTGGCTACTTGTCTCCTGCTGCATCTCCCAAGGAGATCACCACTATCTCACCAGGGCTGTGAAAACAACTTCTCCATTGGCCTTCTCTCCTCCACCTCTGCCCTTCTATTACACGGCAGGCAAGTTGATCTTTTAAAGCCAGAGATTAGACCACACCCCTTTCCTTCTGAAGAAAACTCTCTGGTGGCTTCTCTTTGTTTGTTTGTTTGTTTTTTAATTTTATTTTATTTTTAAATTTTACAATATTGTATTGGTTTTGCCATATATCGAAATGAATCCGCCACAGGTATACATGTGTTCCCCATCCTGAACCCTCCTCCCTCCTCCCTCCCCATACCATCCCTCTGGGTTGTCCCATCACACCAGCCCCAAGCATCCAGTATTGTGCATCGAACCTGGACTGGCGACTCGTTCCATATATGATATTATACATATTTCAATGCCATTCTCCCAAATCATCCCACCCTCACCCTCTCCCACAGAGTCCAAAAGATTGTTCTATACATCAGTGTCTCTTTTGCTGTCTCATATATAGGGTTATTGTTACCATCTTTCTAAATTCCACATATATGCGTTAGTATACTGTATTGGTGTTTTTCTTTCTGGCTTACTTCACTCTGTATAATAGGCTCCAGTTTCATCCACCTCATTAGAACTGATTCAAATGCATTCTTTTTAATGGCTGAGTAATACTGCATTGTGTATATGTACCACAGCTTTCTTATCCATTCATCTGCTGATGGACATCTAGGTTGCTTCCATGTCCTGGCTATTATAAACAGTGCTGCGATGAACATTGGGATACGCATGTCTCTTTCAATTCTGGTTTCCTCAGTGTGTATGCCCAGCAGTGGGATTGCTGGATCATAAGGCAGTTCTATTTCCAGTTTTTTAAGGAATCTCCACACTGTTCTCCATAGTGGCTGTACTAGTTTGCATTCCCACCAACAGTGTAAGAGGGTTCCCTTTTCTCCACACCCTCTCCAGCATTTATTGCTTGTAGACTTTTGGATCACAGCCATTCTGACTGGTGTGAAATGGTACCTCATAGTGGTTTTGATTTGCATTTCTCTGATAATGAGTGATGTTGAGCATCTTTTCATGTGTTTGTTAGCCATCTGTATGTCTTCTTTGGAGAAATGTCTATTTAGTTCTTTGGCCCATTTTTTAATTGGACCATTTATTTTTCTGGAATTGAGCTGTAGGAGTTGCTTGTATATTTTTGAGATTAGTTGTTTGTCAGTTGCTTCCTTTGCTATTATTTTCTCCCATTCTGAAGGCTGTCTTTTCACCTTGCTTATAGTTTCCTTTGTTGTGCAGGAGCTTTTAAGTTTAATTAGATCCCATTTGTTTATTTTTGCTTTTATTTCCACTGTGCTGGGAGGTGGGTCACAGAGGCTCCTGCTGTGATGTATGTCGGAGAGTGTTCTGTGGTGGCTTCTCTTTGCACAGAGAGCACGCTGCACCCACTTTCCGTGTTCTCTGGGACCCTTTGTAACCTGGGCCGCAGCACCTGTCCTTTGCTCCCTTGCTGCCTGCCTCCCACCACACTGACCTGGCCTCCTTTCGCTCACTCCTGCTTCCAGACCTTGACTTTGTCAGGCTGGCTCATTCTTAAGGTCTCAAATCTGACCTCCTTCTCCACCTATACAAAAGGCCATTCTTTCCTCTCCCTCCCTCCCCTACCACAATCATATCCCCTGGTGTATTTCCTCCAAGGCATGCATCATTTCTGAAATCAACTTCCTTATTTCCTGCTCTGCATATTTCACAAGGGTATCAATTTTCCTGAAGGCCAGCTCTTTGTTGTACTAAATTCTTGATTCCAAAACTAGGCTTGCCACCCAAAAGGAACTCTTTAATGTGTTGAATGAATGAAAAATGAGTGAATGATCAATATTATCCCACAGAGAGAAATTCTCCTTAGAAATAGATCTACACATTTAGTTTTTCAGATGCTGCCAGGTCATTAAAGAAAGAGGTTATAAGTGCCTAAGGTCAACTTTTGGTCTTGAGTTTTTGGTCTCTGCCGTGGCATCTGTGAATGCCGCCAACCTCAATGGCTGCTTCTGTACTGTGGGGCGAGTACTCTTTCATCCTCTCCCTTGTAGAATGAGACTGGAGACCCAAGGCATTCAATTCATCCCTAAAGGAGATCTTGAGTCCTGCCCGTCTCTGTCTCTCAGGATAACTAGGAAAGTCAGGGAGATGTGTCTGAAAGCGCTGAGTAGACTGTGCAGGGAAGAGACACCCTAGGTGCTTTTGCCAAGGTTCTGACTCAGCACTGAATCTGATCCTTATTTGAATTGGGGCACTGAAATATTCTTTTTTCTCTAAGACAAAGTGCCTGTTAAAATTTAAAAATACAGGACCTTTAATATATAAACCTCATTATTTTCTGCTAAGTGAAACATTGATAAAAACTTTTGGTTTTACACTGAATATTCCTTTAGTTAGGGAACTAGGAGCTTATTCCTATTTAAAATATGGTATGTGTGAAATAAAATGTGTTAAATATACCGGACTGTTTATATTCCAATGGAAACACATAACCATTTACATTTCCATAGAGTAGATTATTATAAATATTTTATATAAGTATACATTGTGTTATATTGAATTATACTACTGAGGATGAGATGGCTGGATGGCATCACTGACTTGATGGATGTGAGTCTCAGTGAACTCCGGGAGTTGGTGTTGGACAGGGAGGCCTGGCGTGCTGCGATTCATGGGGTCGCAAAGAGTCGGACACGACTGAGTGACTGATCTGATCTGATCTGATTACTACTTTACATTTAGCAGTACTAATAAAAAGGTGGACACTTAAGCACAGATAGCACTTAAAATTTTTTATTCTTGTGAATGTTCCACCATGTCAGATTATTTAACATATAGACTAAAACATTTACTAAATGGTTTCATTGATCATTTCTCTCTCAAAGTCCCTTGTGTTTTTTCATATACATTTTAAGGGGGAAAAAAAAAAAGGTGTTCTTTCAAAAGTTTATCCTGCCTATTTTTGGTTGTTATTAATAACATGTTGCCAAAAGATGTGTCTCAGGTGAAACTCATATTCATTTATGTGCATGCATGCTCAGTCATGTCCAACTCTGTGCGACCCCAAGGACTGTAGCCCACCAGGCTTCTCTGTCCATGGGATTCTCCAGGCAAGAATACTGGAATGGGTTGCCATTTCCTTCTCCAGGGGATCTTCCCACCTCAGGAACCGAACCCAGGTCTCCTGTGTCTTCTACGTTGCCGGCGAGTGCTCTACCGCTGAGCCACCAGGGAAGCCCAAACTCATATTGTGTCTATTAATTCGTACAGGAAGCTGAATGGAGGCGGCATCCTCCAGCTCACTTCTACCCAGGGGAGGAGGGAATGTTGGTTAGGACCTGTCTCTTTCCACACCTCCCTCCCAGCTGCGTTTTCCTTCTTCCTGCCTCCCCTTCTTGTGGATGTTGGGGAGGTGTGTTATCCTGCCCACCTCTAGCCCTGGAAGGAAATATCAGGAGTGCATGCTCTTCTTAGAATCAAAGAACTTGGATCATGAATTTCAAAATCAAGGACATTCCAAAAGCAAACAGCAGCTTCTAATAACTTCCAAAATCACCTCTCTTCTTTTATAGATGCCTTAGAGTCTTTATGTGTCTTTTTCATTTCCTAAAGAAAACTTTTGGCTACCCACACAGCCCAACAGAAGCTGGTAAAGAAAAGGACATTTTTGGAAAAGTCTAATTCCACTTAATTTTGTCCTTTTGGTTTAGTAAGGTGGAGTTGAGACTCTCAAAACACCTAAGGTTTGCAATGGTAGCAAAAGCATAGGACTCAAATGTCTGCAAAATTCCTCTCCTTCTATTTTGTCTTAAAATGGCAGAGAAATTGTGTGTGGAAATATGTGGGTTTGTGTGCATGGACGCACATGTGTGTATAATTGTATAGACATATATATTGGATGTTTTTTACTTAAATCCTGTGTTGTCACCTTAAAATATTGGCCTTAGGGCATTAACTTACAAAAGAAATGTGTTTTGAAATGAGGAAGCCATTAAGGTTGACGATTAATTTATGGTGGGCTTTGCGATATTTAGTTAAGGTCACATGTGTTTAGCATATGACACAGACATTAGAATCAAAGCGCCTATGTTTCAAAACATATAAAAAGCAGTCCCTGACATCTTGCAGCCTTGTGGTGCTCTGTGGCTTTTTTCCAAGTGAAGGAATTCCATCTGACATCAGTGGTTATAGTACTTCTCCGTACACTTCCCTTGAAGGTACTCCGAATTTTGACAAGGGCTTCTGAGAGATTTCTAAAATTCTTATGAAAACTACAAGTTTCCAAGGAGATAGTAGATACGGTTTTAAAATCCACTTTGGAACATGCCATAAAGAGGAACTGACAATTGGATTTTGCGCAGTAGGAAGCGCTCATCCAGTGCCCTGGTCCTTAGACCCAAACTGTCAGCTCACTGATAGGGAGGGCAAGCGCAAAGATCCTGCATTACACTGCCTGCACTTCTTGACTGGACCCCAAGAGACTAGGCTTCCCTGGTGGCTCAGAGGTAAAGAATCTGCCTGCCAATGCAAGAGATGTGAGTTCGAACTCTGGGTCAGGAAGACCCCTGGAGAAGGGAATGGCAACCCACTCCAGTATTCTTGCCTAGAAAATCCCATGGATGGGCTACAGTCAATGGGGTCATAAAGAGCTGGACATGACTAAGAATGCACGCAGGGCTTCCCTTAATAGCTCAGCTAGTAAAGAATCCGCCTGCAATACAGGAGACCCTGGTTTGATTCCTGGGTCGGGAAGATCTACTGGAGAAGGGATAGGCTACCCATTCCAGTATTCCTGGGCTTTCCTGGTGGCTCAACTGGTAAAGAATCCACCTGCAATGTGGGAGACCTGGGTTCGATCCCTGGGTTGGGAAGATCCCCTGGAGAAGGGAAGGGCTACCCACTCCAGTATTCTGGACTGGAGAATTCCATGAACTGTATAATCATGGGGTCACAAAGAGTCAGACATGACTGAGCGACTATTCACTCACTCCTCAAGCATGCACACCAGAGACAAAGAGGACCCTTTGTGATTTGGGGACTATCAGTCTATAAACTGTATTACCTTTTGAGAAGCCCAGATAATTCTTTGCTTTTGTATGTTTCATCCCAGTAGGCTGGTGAATCACCCAGGGCTGAGGCTGAGGTCTCAGATGTCGATCTCTGAGGGTGGGAGTTCGTTCTTGGCCTCCTGGGAGAGAATTATGAGGAGTGGCTCTCCTGGGCTCAGAAGGGCAGGGGCATCCCACCAGGCACCTCTCTCAGCTCTCTCAGCCCCCATCACTGTGCCAGTTCATCACAGAGAAAGCCAAGGCCTTCCCCAAAGCTTCAGGGGCAGTGGAACTGAGGCCAGTTCTTGCAAAGAGAACCTTTAACCTGGTTTGGGGGATTCTTAAGGGACCTTTTAACCATTAAGTGGTTGTAATCAAGTCTGGGCAGAAAAAACTTGTTGGGTGGTTGTTGTTATATGTTATAATTGTATACTACCTAAATATTATGTGCGACCTAAATATTTCCAGACTATCATGGAATTTTTAAGAACTCTCTTATTTTATAGATAAGGAAATCAAGAGCCAAAGAAGTTGAACGACTTGCCCCTTTAGAGTCTGAACAGTGTTGATACTATTCTGTTTGAGTGTCAGAGGGAGACTATAAATATGGATGAATGAATGGAAAACTAGGTGAATTAATAAGTCAGAGCCGGTGGAATGACTTGTCCCGATCTACAGATGCTCAATCTTCCATACTGTCCATTTTCCGACCACCTCGGCACTGTTTAGGGGACAGTTAGGTGGTCTCTCTTTCCATTCTAGCTTTTCCATTGTCAAAACATAAATCATATAAACATTCAGCAGAAGCATAAGCCCAAACCCCAAAGAGTTCAACGTTTTCCAGAGCTTTAAATGTTTGAATATTGTAAACACATGCTTTATTTGACAAAAGTGACCCATACTCATAAATTAAAGTGCAAGTCTATGTGGAATCCCTCTGAGTACCATTATTCTGAAAACGTTCCCAGCATCTGAATCGCCTCTCTGTTCTCTGCAATGGCTTACATATGCGCACACCAGCAGTAGGCAGAGGTGGAACAGAGGAGTGATTCACACAGAGATGCACGAGGAATTTGTGGATTCTGTCAGCGGACGTGGGCTGGACAAGGAGCTCCATGTTGAACCTTGTCTGACAAGGAGGGCTGACCTGGGATACAGACTTAATGATAGTGATATTAAGGGTCCATGATTCCAAATTGGAATTGATGAAACCCACCATTTTTAATATGACTGCAAAATTGCTACAGGCAGGGCAATCAGCTCAAAAACGGGACTAATTAAAACCAGAGCCATATCAAGTTTAAATACCAGGCAGTTTGACCTCTAGATGTCAGAAAAGGTCACTCGACTAGGTGACTTTTCAAGGTTACTCCTCGATGCAGTTCTATGCACGATCTCTGCAATCAGAGCCATAATCACGTTTACCTTATAATTTTCAGTATAATTTTTGTTTTTCGTCACTCTTTCCCTAGCTCTGCATTTCTCTTCCCAGGAGTACATACATACCTTCCCTTCAGCCTTAAGGACGCACATTTTATCCTCTTAACATTCAACACCCATGTCACCATCAACACATTTTTTATTTTTAATCATGCAGGGATTTTCCCCTAGTGGAAAATCATATTGAATATCAACACAAGAGAACCTGCTCTCTGACATTAAAGGCACTATCAACATTTCTATTTTTAAGGTTTCTAACCTAACTAAATAAGAAGGCTCTCCCTCTCCAATGAGATTCTCGGCACAGGGAAATAATTTGCTCATCTTTGATGAGTTGATTTTGAGAAAACGAAGAAACCATCAACAACAAATCCCCGCTAAATTCTACAGCAAGTTTTTAAGTTATCACGGACTTTAAAATGCTATTGCTTTGTAGCGAATACTGAAATTCTAGGGGTGGGGGAGAGGGAGGAAGGCTGGAGAGGGAGGGGCATATGTATACATATAGTTGATTCACTTTGTTGTACAGCAGAAACTAACACAGCATTGTAAACCAATTATACTGTAATAAAAGAAAGTTCTTTGGAAGGAATGATGTTGAGGCTGAAACTCCAGTATTTTGGCCACCTCATGCGAAGAGTTGACTCATTGGAAAAAGACTCTGATGCTGGGAGGGATTGGGGGCAGGAGGAGAAGTGGACGACAGAGGATGAGATGGCTGGATGGCATCACCGACTCGATGGACATGAGTTTGAGTGAACTCCGGGAGATGGTGATGGACAGGGAGGCCTGGCGTGCTGCAATTCATGGGGTCACAAAGAGTCGGATACGACTGGGCTACTGAACTGAACTGAAAAGAAAGTTCTAGGGGAACTTTCTAGGAGAAAAAACTAGGAGAAGAAACTGAACTAGGAGAGAAACTGATTTGAGAGAGTTGAAATTATTTTAAATGCTTTGAAATTTAAAGCTGGGAAAGTACACTAAAGGAAATGTTATAGTGACTTGAATCTTGTTTTCTACACCTTCTTGTTTCCCCATCCACTTGAGAATTGTGCTGGTAATTGTTACTGTCTCCCTTTTCATCATTAAAGGGTGTCAGGGAACAGTGATTGAGTTGTGATTGACAACGGCTCAGTCAATAATTAACACACAATTATCAATAACTGAGTTGTCTGTCCAAAGCTTAGCAGACCGCCTCTAAAACTTCCATTGACATACTGGCCACCATAAGTGAGGTATTTAGGAGTCACAAGCTCATTACATAATTCGTTCCAGAGTGTTGCTTATGTTTGTGGTAATTGGAGCCTTAGTAGGTGTATCTTAATTCTCTTTAAAAGCCAGATAAAAAGAAACATTAAGCAACTGCAAATCATAACTTTGACTCCTACCTTATTTTAAAACTCAATCATTCTTTTTTTCATCATATAGTGGACTCTTCAGAGTACCATTTTTTAGGGGAAATCCTTGAGAGGCTAATTCTTTTCATAGTGAATTCAATTTTCTTTTTATTGCCCCCAAAGTAAAAAAGCATGAAATCACTTTAAGAACAACGGTAATCTACTTCCACAGCCTCTCAAAGAGTGACAGAGAATTAAATTGGCACAAACAATTTAGATTAGAGCTTTATTAATACATGAAGGTGGAGACAGTCTAATGGACTATTTTGTCTCTAAGATTGTCTCTAAGTCTCAGATATTGTACTTAAATCCTATAGAACATAAAAGATATAACAGATGTCTCCTTATCACTGTTCCACATGAAATCTTTGCCACTTATAAACTCTGTGACCTCAGCAAGTCATTTAATCTCCCTCAGACTTAGCCTCCTCATCTGTCACTTGGGAAAATAAGCCTACTTCACAGGGTTATTCTGCAAAGTGAATGGAATCATGTCTATAAGATGTTTTTATGAATTCTAACACACTAAAGTATTAGTAGAAATAGTAGTAGTCAGAGTGCACATTACTATGCCAAATGAAGTGTTTTGCAGTATAGATAAACAGAGAGTAAGCGTTTGTGTAAGTAGGAGACCTGGAAAGAGACCAGTTGAAATCTGGGGAAAACCACAAAACTAAGGCATGGCAAAAGAGGGCGAGGGAAAGGGAAGCTGAGACAGCTGGGTGCTTGTGTGGGCTGTGTGGACCTCTTGGAAATCTTAAAATCTACATGTTTTTTTCTTCTTTTTGAGAGAATATGATTGACTCAGTATAGGCAAAGGACTTTCACAGCCACAAAGCCATGGTCTTTGCATTAAATGGCAGCTGGAAACAAGTCTGGGGAGAAGTCGGCACCTTGCCTCTGGCTCTAGTCACCATCATTTAGGAGATGGACTCTGGAGTCAGACCTGGGTTGGAATTGCTTCCAGCTGCATGGTTTTTGGCAAATCCTATGTTCTCTTTAGCCTCAGTTTCCTTATGTGTAAAATACAGTAATGATGTTCAGATAAGATATTGAATAAAAAGTACATGACACATGAGTAAAAAATAAATTTTATTACTGATTTCATTAGTAAGTAATTATAATTGTTTGAATATTAACCAAAGAAAATATTTGCCAAAGGGAAAATGCATGTGATAGTGCCTTTGCTTTCTTTTTCTTCTTTTTCTTCCTTTTAAAATGTAAAAGGTTTAATGAATGATTACTAGGACCATCATAATATTATGCATGATTTTAAAGAGGTTGAAATTAACCACTATGCAAGGTTATGGACTAGGTGAAACCTTTACTGAATCATTTGCTAAGTTCACACTTGGAAGCATTGCAGAAAGTCCTAAATTTGGCCATTTTGTATGAAATTGAAAGGAGTATCTCCCATCTAGAATCCTTTTGTGGGCCAAGATGAAGCTGAAGACATTCTAAATAGTTACTCTTTTTCGAGGGAGTGGAGATGACAGGGGACTTGTAAGACTTATGAAATTGATGGCTGTAGTTACAAATGGCAACTCCGGGACTAGCTTTCAGGTCTGTTCATTATCTCCTAATGCAAGAGCTCCCTCTGCAGGATCCAATAACCTCAGCTCCCACGTGGAAGCTAAATCTGGCTCTGTAAGTACCTGTTGAGTCTTCTTACTTGTGGATGTCACTCTATCCACTGACAAGAAAACAACATATCTAAAAATATCATAGTAAATGTGCCTCTCGGGCACTTGTGGGGCTCTCCAGGAGTGAAGTGAGTCCTGACCACAGTCCTCTTAAGCACTCTTACCTGGTGCTGTAGGCTAGCATGAACAGATGCTGTGGAACAAAAGACAGGATACATTTTTAAGACCCCACCAGAGTAGAGAGACATGGTCTATGTGGATTTACACAGCTCATTAACGGCTTGTTATTCCCATCTACTGAAAATGTTGGTCCATGAACCCCAAGGAACTACCCTAAAACATGTTACTGACCAACTCTAATACCTGCAGAATGTGTTAAGACTTGATTTAAAGTCTATCAGATTCATAAAAGCATAGATCAAGTATATTTACATAGATCAAGAGATTACAAAAGACTAATCTGATAGATAAAACATAGCTATATGTCAACAGTTATATAGAAAAAAGAGATGGACAGCTTGTTTGAGGTAAACACTGGAGTACCAGTGGCATGGATCACGTTGTTAAAGCTCACTGGCTAAGGGTCAGATAGGCAGACGGCAAGAAGGTGTCCTCAGGGGCAGCTGCTCTATTGCATTTAACCATCAGACATTCCTAAAGGGTGAAGGTCACAGGAACTGAATAAAAGAGAAAATGCAGCAAGTGTGTGAACTGGTCAGGTATAACTGGAGACCCTTGCTTGATGGACTTATAGATATCCCTTTTAAAGGTATTTCAGAGGTACACAAGAAAGAAGAGATAATAGAAATGTGTATAATACAGGACAAGGTCATGTTCTCTACTTGGAGCTCTTGATGATAGGCATGATCATTAAGTTGGGAGAAACTTCGGGTCAGTAAAAGTTGGGAATCAGAAGTAGAGAGGTGTCAAAGAGAGAATTAGTATCTGTGGTCTCAAAAGCAGCTAAGGACTAAGTGGAAGAGATGGAGGTAGAAGACCAGAATCATAAAAGTTGCCTGCAAGCAAAAGGGAAACATGTAATTAAGAAGTAGGGAATAAAAGAACTAACTCATTAACAAAGTTTAAAGGTTTTCCCCAATTTTTAGGCCTTGTTTTCTATAGAAGTATTTTAAGGTTTGTAAGTTGAAAGTGAAGCTAAATAAAAGATGGGATGTTTTTCTAGATAAACAATGTAATCATTTCTTATAATCTATGATTTTTGAATTGTTGAAAAGCTAGTTATTTAGCTCTTAATTAGGACGTGGACAAAACAACCTAGGGCAAAGAGTTTGGGAGTCTAGGTTCAAAGACTGGTTCTAGGCTTTCTTTCTTTATAACTTTATTGAGGCATATTCTGTATGTCCTAGGATTCACCTACTTCAAGTGTATGATTTAGTGATTTTTTTAGTACATTTACCAAGCTATATAGCCATCATCACAAATCAGTTTTAGGACATCTTCATCCTCCAATAAGATCTCTCATGTCCATTTATAGTTAATTCTCCTTCCACGCTCCTATTCTTGGCCCCAGGAAACCACTGACTTACTTTCTGTTTCTACAGATATGCCTTTTCTGGACATCTCATATACATGGACTCAAACAATATGTAGTCTCACGTATTTGATTTCTTTCATTAGGAACAGTTTCTGAGGCTCATCTATATTGTTGTGTGCAGCTGTCGTTCATTCCTTTTAACTGCCAATTATATCACATTTTGTCTATTCATTTACCAGTTGCTGGACATTCTGGTTTTTCCCAGTTTGGGGCTATTATGAATAATTCTGCTAAGAGCATTCATATGTTAAGTCTCTGTGTAGACATATGTTTTCAATTTCTTTGGGTATATACCTAGGAGTGAGATTACTAGATCAAATGGTAAAATTATGTTGAACTTTTAAAGAAACTGCCAAACTATTTTCCAAAGTAGCTGTACCAGCAACAAACACGGATTCTGTTTCTCCACATCCTCCCAGCCCTGCCTCGCAATAGCTATGCAGCTTTGGGCAAACTTTAGTTTCTTCTTTAAAAAAAAAAAAGGTGGGGTGGGGAGTTATCAATTACCAAGTGCCTGCTGTATGCTAGACAAGATGATAGGAGCACGACATTCTGTATCTGCCTTCGTTGTCATTTCCATGAAAGGTAGACACGATTTTCTATGTGTCTGATGAATTTATGAAGGTTCAGAGAAGTTAGGGAAGTTAGTCGTCAAAAAGATTTTTGTGAATATGAAGTTACACCGAGTATCATATAAAAACATGCAGAACATACTACTGGGGACACTGACAGTGATCAACGGAGAGATTTTAATTCCTCCTCTTCTTCCTTTATTCACACCTCAAAGAGATCTAACCACAGGGCCCGCCCCACCCCAATCAGACCCCACCACCTTTCTGGTGATTGTTGCTGCTGTTTAGTTGCTCAGTCGTCTTTGCGGCCCCACGGACTGCAGCCCGCCAGGCTCCTCTGTCCATGGGATTTCCCAGGCAAGGATACTGGAGTGGGTTGCCACGCCCACCTCCAGGGGATCTTCCCCACCCAGAGAATGAACCCAGGTCTGCTGCACTGGTGGGCAGCTTCTTTACCACTCTACTACTGCTAAGTCACTTCAGTCATGTCAGACTCTGTGTGACCCCATAGACGGCAGCCCACCAGGCTCCCCCGTCCTGGGATTCTCCAGGAAAGAACACTGGAGTGGTTGCCATTTCCTTCTCCAATGCATGAAAGTGAAAAGTGAAAGTGAAGTCGCTCAGTCGTGTCCGACCCTCAGCGACCCCATGGACTGCAGCCTACCAGGCTCCTCCGTCCATGGGATTTTCCAGGCAGGAGTACTGGAGTGGGGTGCCATGCCTTTACCACTCAGCCACCAGGAAAGCCTATTTCTGGTGGTGGTTGCCTATTATGAAACTGTCATGCTTTGATGAATCTGTAACCTTGAGAGAACTCACTGTGTACTCACGACCCCTCTAGAGGCAGGAGTATCCTAAAGCCAATCTCGAGCCCAAGTAGGATAATCACTGTTGCATAAAAATGTAAGAGCAACTAGCTCAGAAAGGTTATATCTTTTAATGCTTTTTAAAAAATTATTATTCTTGTCTCTCCTTTCTCCCTGTCTTCACAATGGCAGTAATTACTTCTCCAAAGTCCCAAGAAGCGAGCTCCAAAAAGTATATATTAAGGTTTCCAAGAAGCTAATTAACTTGATTGCTTTGAAATGAACCCATATCAGTTGGCTTGATAAATGGCAATAAGAAATGAAAACAAAGAGAGATAATACTGTTGATCAAATATAGAAAAATGATCTGGAAGAAAAGATTATTATCTTAGTCAAATTCAAGGGTTTGGGATTTTACAATATATTTCTGAATATGAAAATTCATAGAAAATATTATCATATGAAATTTTATATGAAACATGATACACAGCACTTTCTTAAATCAACAACTTGTCATTCATTGTGTTTCTTCAGGGAGATCCTGGCGTCAGAGGCCCTCCAGGCCCCCCTGGGCCTCGGGGCATAGGAACCCCAGGGCCAAAGGTGAGTCCGCAGGTCTGTGCTCTGGGTACGGGTCAGGTGCCATCCAGACGACCAAGGAAACATTTAGTGCACAGGAAGTGCTCATATCATGTTGACTTATTTTTTCTTGATACTGATGAAGAGCCTTACATTTTCATTATTGTGAACTTTCAGTAAAATAGAACATTTAAGCATATAAAGTCATTTGCTTCCTCCCAAAGAAATTAGAAAGTTAACGCCTCTTTAAAAAGTGATTGCAAAGTGCTCAAAATATTCCCAGGCCCCTTAGAGACTATGCTAACATTAAGAAGCCTGTGTTTACTTTGGCCAGAGGTGCCTCAGGCCACCTGGTAACAGGTGATGGGTCTGTTGTGACCTGTGTGCACAGTCTCCTCTGTCAGGGCCGCAGTGCAAGAGCCTAGTTTACTGTCCCCGTAGAAGCCGAGAGGGACTTCCTTTGGCTCCCTTTGCTCTCATTCTACTTCTCTTCCTTTTGTCACCTCCAATTTGGTGGTTATTTATCCTTCTATTCTTTTAATCCAGTGTTTTTCAATGAGGGAGATTTTGTCCTCCCCTCTCCACCCAGGGGCACCTTTGGCAGTATCTGGAATCATTCTGGGCGTCAAGTTCCACTGGGGAAGGAGGGCTACTGGGATCTAGTGGGTTGATGCCTGGGATGCACAGGACAGCCTTCCATACTGAAGAATCATCCAGCTCAAAATGTTAATTATGCTCGGGTTGAGGAGCCCAGTTTTAATTGCTCATTCATTTGCTCAACAAATATTCCTTTGATTTGTTCAAAGAGGCAGGTAAGGAAATACCACTTCCCAGGTGGCTCAGCAGTAAAGAATCTGCCTGCCAATGCAGGAGACACGGGTTTGATCCCTGGGTCAGAAAGATTCCCTGGAGAAGAGAATGGCAACCCACTCTAGTATTCTTGCCTGGGAAATCCCATGGACAGAGGAGCCTGGTGGGCTACAGTCCATGGGGTTGCAAAGAGTCGGACACGACTTAATGACTTAACAACAATAAAGAAATACCAGGGGTATTCATAGGGAAAACAGGTTTCAGTGAGCCACCCATCACAAATTCAAACTACAGACAGGTATATTCATAGCCCAAATGCACAGAAGTTAATTAGAATCCTATTATCAGGGAGGAAAGAGAGAGAGCTTTGTGAATCACAGATTTGACTGCAGATCCTAGAATTACCAAGGTTCTTAGTTTATCTTTTTTTTTGTTCATCAACTCCATTGTGATAGTGGGCTATTTCTTAACCATACAGATCCCTTTAAATGGATGGAGATCCCTCTGAGATGTTAGTAGTTGTTATCACTGGGTGATGGAACGATGGGTTGATTTTTTTTTCATTGTAATTTTCACTTCTATTTTTACTTTTTCTCCAATAAGTTCTTCTTGTAATCAGAAAAAAAGTAAAGTTTTTCCCCATAGTGGAAAGGAAAAGACTGACCTACACAGTAACTTTGATTAACTTAGGATTCCTGAAAGTTTGTTTGGCCAAAGTGTTAATTAGGGAACTTCTGGGATCAACAAAGTTAAACTAACCTTTCTATTATGGGATTTCTTAGAGGCTTTAATATATTCACCTGCCCCAGGGATCTATAAGGAGAGGCACATCCATGGTGTAAATATTTCCCAATCTTACTTGACCACAGACGTCTTTCCTCAAGAAATATGGGGTCAAATTATGCTGTAAGGAACATATAGTGGGAACTGACATACTTTTTGCTTCATTTACATATTTTCTTAGCAATTCAACTCTGATCCACGTCAATAGGTGCTGAGTCTTTAACTGCAAACTCTGTGAATTAATGTGCTATATTGAAATTGTGCGACATAGTACAGTGAAAGTGAGAGTCACTCAGTCGTGTCCGACTCTTTGTGACCCCATGGACTGTAGCCCGCCAGGCTCCTCTGTCCATGGGATTCTCCAGGCAAGAATACTGGAGTCGGTTGCCATCCCCTTTTCCAGGGGTTCTTCCTGACCCCAGGGATCTTCCTGCATTGGCAGGCAGACTCTTTACCCCTGAACCAGCAAGGAAACCTGCTGAATCTTTAAGTTCAACCCCCATGAATTAATATGCTGTATTGAAATGGTGCAAAATAGTAAAGGCTACCTAGAATTATGTGTGAGCCGTGTTTGAACGCCTGGTGTTTAGGGCAGCAGGAGGAGCCCAAGCGGGCAAGGCTATGGGGCCAGCACTTCTGCTTACATCCAGCAGTTCTGCCTTATCGCTTTATAGCTGGATTACATGTAAAAATGTTTGAAAGGATTGTGTGGTTTAAAATTTTTGGAAAAACCCTGCTTTATATCAATATGGAAAGACTGCAGTGAGAATGCAGCTAAGAGCAGTAATCTGTTGCTCGTTTCTAAATCTCCTTACCCTTCTCTCCGATTTCTCTGTGTCTTCTAATAGGGTGACATCGGGCAGAAAGGCTTGCCTGGCCCTCCTGGCTCCCCTGGCTATGGATTACAAGGAATCAAAGTAAGTGAATGGAATTGTGCTAGGGTCGCCTCTCAACGCACTAGGGCGAGGGGGAGAAGAGGCTGTGGATAATACAAAACACGGCTATTAAGAAATGGACTTAATGTAAGCTTAGCAGTAAAAATCGCATCCAGTATTTAGAGGCATTGTCCAAAAGTGGAAACGTGGTATGAGTACACTTGCTTCACAAAAGCTTAGAGTTCCGTAAGTAGCTTGGAGCGGAACTGAATGGTCATGGTGGTTTGCGGTTCTGTGGGTTTCTGAGCTGAACGGGGAGTCTGTGCCCCCACTGCGTGCGCTCCCTTCACCTTCCTCACCGGCAGCTTCCATTCTTAGCCCAGGGATGCCTGAGTTTCCGGTTTTAGCTCACAGTGGCATCACCCGGGGAAGCTTTTGAATAATGCTGCTGTCTTACCCCAGAGGAAGGACATCTGAATCTCTGGGGGGCAGAGTTTGAGTCCTGTGGGTTTAAGAGCCGCCCATGTGATTCTCTTGAGCGTCCAGGTGAGAACACCGACTCTCTGCTACTAGTGTTTACAACCATTGCATTCTGCTTGATTTCTGTCTCCGCCACAGCAGGCCTGTCTCGTGAGATGGGACTCCCAGGGTCTCCCTGCCTCAGTAGACAGAATCTGGCATCCACAGGCTACTGTGTAATTTAAACAGTTCCCTCTTCTAATGTGTTGATTTATGTATTTATTTTTTACTGGCTCACTCTCATTCTATTTGTTTCCACCCAAATAAACTATAGTGGTTAACCTTCAAAACAGAGTAATTCCCTCGTGGGTAACTGACATTGACTCTAAAAAAGTGGAAGCATTCAAAACAAACTCGTTTTCAGGTGGCAGAATTTCTTAGTAAGTGGGAGACAGTAGGAGCTGAAGATAATGCATGTGAAAAATCCTGTGTTGAAATTAAGCCACCTACTCCTGTGTTAAGAGTGAGTTCTTAACTCAAAAGAGCAAAACTCATTTGAATCCGTGTTAAACCTTCCAATCTATCACGCAACATCTAGGGCTTCCACTGCAGATCTTTAAGTAACAGCTGTTCATCTGTAGGGCCGAGTACCCAAGCAAAGGCCAGCTCACATTCCCAGTAGCCTGCAAGCACTGGGAAACCCAGCAGAAACCTACTTCCTTGTAAACAGCTCCTCTCACACTTCATCTTTTAAGTTCTACAGTTAAAAGATGGTTTGGAATTTATGAGTTTGCTTGAGCAACGAACCCACGATTGGCTCAGTTCACGTGCGCAATCAGTTCGTTATCACTACCGTGTTAAATTCTCTGCCAGCTTTCCCCCTTTGTTATCTGGGAACTATTTCCTTATTAACAAAGGGGCCTCTCGAGTTGTGCTTAACTAATCCTCATCAGTTCTGAGTCACCTGGTGCCCCGCCCTTCCTTGCCCCCTCCAGGTTAGGCCATGGTCAAAGTCCCTCCTGAGTGAAACTATGGTGGGAAAACCACCATCATAAGGAAAGAACCAAAATGAACACTGCCACGTATCCAGTCCTATCAGAAGTGAGGGAAGTTTTTCCTCCACTGAGGGTTGGGGCCTGATGCTGTTGGCAGTGAGCCTGGACCAAAGCTGCCTCACAAGCCTCCTCTAGACATACTGCCAGCCTGCTGGCATCAGGGCAAACATTTCTCTTAGGATGCCCACCTCATTTTTCTGACCCTGGCTCGCACCATCCCTCCAAAAGGGAGAGAACTGAGAAATTGAATTGGCGGTGTTCCTCCGAGTCATTTTAAGGCTCCACACTTAGCGAAATTTCATTTCTTATGTTCATTTGTTGAATCTATTTCACACCCCTTTCTAAAAAACTATTTGAAACAGTAAAATCTGCTTTAGCTGGCATGTCTGTTCATGAGACTCTGATGGAAGCCCTTGTTATCAAATGTTCACGTCAGGGCCCAATTTGTACCCTGTCTCTCGATGTCATCCCAACCGTGGGGAAAATAAGGGGCCCAGGCTGCAATCACAGAAGTGATTTGCTCCACCTTAGGTCCTAGAACATTGGCTTTACCAATTATTCAACCAACCTGGGGCTCCCCGCTGGCGCTAGTAGCAAAGAACTCATCTGCCAGCGAAGGAGACGTAGGAGACATGGGTTTGATCCCTGGGTTGGGAAGATCCCTTGGAGGAGGGCATGCACGGCAACCTACTCCAGTATTGTTGCCTGGAGAATCCCATGGACAGAGGAGTCTGGCAGGCTGCAGTCCGTGGGGAAACACAGAGCTGGACACAACTGAGCAACTGAGTGCACATGCATTCAACCAACCAATCGACCCTGACTGAACACCATCTATGTCAGACAAGTAGGCTACATGCAGTATAAAACGATGAGTGAAAAGATGGGAACTTTGTCCTCACGGGGTTTAGAGACATCAAATGATCACTTTTTGAGCTCCAGAGAGTCTAGAGGGCATGGCACAGTGAAATGAATGGGTTTACAGGGTTAGGCAAGAGTCCTTTAGGCTACAGTAATGAGTCTGGTCTCAGGCCTAGAGTGACTGAAAGTCAGAGCAGGGTGACATGATCAGGCAAGGATTTATCCAAGACCCCTTCTGTCTACCATCTGCAGAAGGGATGGGCATGACTAGAAGGAGTGTGGGGCTGCCCCTCCCATACCCCTGCGTAATCTTCTGATTCTCAGTGTGGAAGACATGAGCTTCTGGGCATCCTCTCCTCCTGCCCCTCCCAGGGCTCTAGGACCAGCCAAGCCTGCTGCTGTGGGAACCCCGGACAACATGATGGGCTCACTCCCCAGGGCACCACAGTCACCTCCCACCAGTGCTCTGCAGTCCCCACTGTGGCCTGGCTGGCTGCACGCTGCAGGCGAGCTCCAGCTCCTTCAGGGGCCCCAGTGCTTTCTCTCAACCACAAACGTTGAGTGAATTGAATGAATACGAGACACTGGCTCTCTGGTTCCTCAGTGGCCTTGGCCTTTCAGATTCACGATGCTGGTCGGGGCTTGCGTGATGCCGCTGTGCTGTCCCACCGTGAGCCCCCAGCACTGATCGTGTTCTCCCGTTACGTCAGTAGCAGAGTAGTCCTCAGATTAAGTCAGGAAGGAGGAAGGGTGGGGCTTGGTCTTGAGGAACGGCTTGATGTGTCAACCAGCTCTGGAGGGGCCCAGAGAGAGAGACTGAGAGGGTGGGTCATCGAGGTTAAAACACCAAGTATGAGGGCAGGCAGAAATGACTGACATCCACTCTGCATTTCTACACAGGAGGCACGCCCTCTCTCCACCTTTGTTCAACTCAGTTCTTGTGTCCCAACAAGCCTTGACATTCCCAGAGTATTTTTTTCTCAGAGGATCAGGAGGTCTTTGTAAAAATAGGATTCCTGGTGGCCCTCTACGGCTTTGGGAGTTTCAAGACAGAGGTGTGGACTAGACTATGACTCCAGGTGTGCGTAAACCCTTTATTCATTAAATGAATGGGCCTCCATGCCACTGGTTTCCATTCTCCGCTGAGGCCTGAACATGACTGATCTCTCACTGACTGAGGAAGTACTCCCTGTAGTTAGGCTGTGGCCAAGGATGGGCTGACTGATATTTCAGGCCTCGCCAGTTTGTTATCAGTGTGAGCAAACAGTCTTGATGACGTGCAGGGGGAATCTGGTGAACACCACGGGCTGGAAATCCCAGTATCTCCAAAGCTGACAAAGCGTGATGACAATAGTGGTTCCAGGGTCACAGAGCTAACAGATCAACCCCGGAGACTCCTGGGCCCAGAAGTGGAGGGAAACTGAGTCCCAGTGACCTCACTGCTCTATCTAGATTCTGACTTTAAGGGTCTGACAGAAAGAGAATGAGCTTGAGAGCCACATAAGACCTTGGGCTGAATCTGTCTAGTTGTATAAGGTTTTTATCTTTGAGGAACTTTAAAGCTTCCTCATCTTTAAAATGGGGATAATAAAGCTATTTTGCAATAGGTGTTGTGAAGATAAAATTGTACAGAATGCCTAGTACGCAGTAGTGGTTTCTCACCCAGAGCCTGGGTTACGGAATCAACTGATCTGAATCATGGTTTCCTGAGCACTGCACCTCTTGCCTCAGTTTCCACATCTGAATAATGGGGATAATAACAGTACTGTTTTCTAAAGTTGTTACAGGAAATGAATGAAATTAAATGAGACAGTACGTGTAATGTGCTTAAAACAAGGTTCAACGCATGGTTACATATGCAGTAAATGGTTGGAGTTATTCACATTATAATTTCTTCTTGCTTTCCCTTCCTTTCGACTAGTCCCTCTTGTATTTTCTAGGATGAAGGCCCAGATTCTGACATTCATATGATCTAGCGTTCTTAAACCTGAGATATTGATTGCATTAATTAGAGGAGGCCTGACATGTGTACCAAAAAGACAGCCACAAACATATAAAGGCTGAAACACAATTGAGGTTTTCATTCACATGGCACGCCAAAGGGAGTCTTCCTCACTGGTGGACAATTTCCTTCCGCATAGGATTTCAGAGAATCTCCACTCCCATTTATGTTTTCTCCATCGGAGGGGTCTCTCTACCACTCACACTCAGCCAGCAGAAAGGGGAGGGTGTGGAAGAGGCACACCTGCTTCCTAAAAGCCTGGGCCAAGAGGCGACACACAGCACCTCTGCCCACGTTTCCTCGGCAAGAGCTCGTCTCACAGAAAGGTGGTGCACCCTGTGTGCCCAGGAAGAAGAGGGGCCCAGGGTTCACTAAAGAGCTGGCGATTGCTGCCAGGCAAAATGGAACCAGCTTCTAGGAAAGATGGAAAATGTAAAGTTACACATTATTCTCAAGTATGCTGGTGTTTCAGGAAGAAAACAGGAAGCAAGAGCGGTCTCCATGGCAACTTCCAGAATGCCTGTCACTCTCCCGATACTGTGGGGAGCAGTCACCTGGTTTACAAGGACTGGGTTCAGCTTTATCATTCCTTTTATCCTATGTTACCCGCCCCCCTCCTCCCAAAAAAAACCAAAACAAAACCCTCAGTCTTGCTGTCTTCTTACTTATTTCAAGCAGCAGCAGAAGTACCAGTGGATAATTTAGAAACTGCTTTGAGTAGACATGCTGAGAACTAGCCAAAGAGCTGGAGGAGGCTTGGGGGTGTAGTGGGACCAGGGAACAAACGGGAAATGCTCGTTCCTGTCTTTGGCAGAGCCAGGGACAAAGTAAGAGGGCCGCCTGAAACCCGGCAGGAGAGCTGTGGTTCAAAGGCTGGAGAGAGATGGGGATGGCAAGAGAGGCAGGAAGCAGAGCTGGTGCAATGAGCCCCACATTGGGAGATGGAGGAGCCGGTGGGTGATCAGGCTCGCGTGGAGAATAAGGGAAGGGCTAGAGTCCCAGGACATTGCATGGGAAGCCAGCAGCGATGGAAATCAGCAGGGGTGTGATGGTGGGTGAGTCAGCCCAGCTTGCACAGGAACAGCCAGAAAGAAAACAGCCTTCTCCCACCAAAGCTCTCTGATTAGCAATTCAAAGTAGAACCCAGAACTTTGTAAGATTCTTGGCTCAGTGTTTAAGCTTAATGTCAAATCTCAGGTAGATTTTTTTTTTTTTGGTTAGTCTTTTCAACTATATTGAAGCAACTGTGGTTCTGTAAATTCCATGCATCAGGTATGTGGGCCACCTTCTGGTGTCTCTTCACCAGAAAGGCTAAAGCTTGACAGATGTCAGCGTGCTGTGGTGGGAATCTCACAGGGAACCTGCCAGCTTTCCATTTGCCTCCCCCCTGCCCGCCCCTGTGACCCTGATCACATTGAAAGTGCCTCCAGAATCCATGTGACTAGGTATTTTATTAGAGTGGACTTGTTACAGCATGGGAAATTGCCCTCTTTAAAGGTGAAATAGAAATGATTTATTCATTGAAATGAAACTGACTTAAGGAGGAAAAATTCTCACTTCTAAGAAGTCAGGGATAGGTTCAATGTACAGTAAGTTGCAAATACCTGGGACATCCCCCACAGCTCAGTGGTAAAGAGTGGACTTACAATGCAGGAGACGCAGGAGACATGAGTTTGATCCCTGGGTCCAGAATATCCCTGGAGTGGGGCATGGCAACCCACTTCAGTATTCTTGCCTGGAGAATCCCATGGACAGAAGAGCCTGGTAGGCTACAGTCCATGGGGTCGCAAAGAGCTAGACACTTCGACTGAAGCAACTGAGCACACACACACACAAAGGCTAAGGTATACTGGCACACAGAAGTTGTTTTAGTCTTCTAAGCTCAGAACCTCGGAACTGTGCGTCTGATGGTGTTAATATTACTAAGGGAACAACTCACACACTCACACGTATTTTAACATGGTGACTTTCTGATATTTCAGTTTAAATTTTTCTTTCTTCCTCCTGACCACAATCTAACAACAGCATCAAAAATAGACCACAAAACCAACTGTGGTAACAGTATGCTCACTGTATTCAACCTGAGCACAACTTAGAAATTAAACTGAAATAATAAGGGATATGCTGCTGCTGCTGCTGCTGCTGCTGCTAAGTCGCTTCAGTCATGTCCGACTCTGTGCGGCCCCAGAGACAGCAGCCCACCAGGCTCTGCCATCCCTGGGATTCTCCAGGCAAGAACACTGGAGTGGGTTGCCATTTCCTTCTCCAATGCATGAAACTAAAAAGTGAAAATGAAGTCGCTCAGTCACGTCTGACTCTTAGCGACCCCATGGACTGCAGCCTACCAGGCTCCTCCATCCATGGGATTTTCCAGGCAAGAGTACTGGAGTGGGGTGCCATTGCCTTCTCTGAATAAGGGATATAGTCGACAGCATAACTTAGTGTATCTTTATGCCAGAAACCATCTCTGAAATAACTTCTAATGCTTTCCTGTACTGCAATTTTCAAATTCCTATAATGATTCCTCTATGTAGAAAGGAGAGATTGGAGCTACCTGAGAGTTTAAACCGTAAAACGGTTTGTTGTTTTGGGATGACACCTGCCAAAGTGCCTGTGGCAGCGGGGAGGGCTGTGGCTAAAAATTGAGTCTGGTCATCAAAGTCCACAAATCTATTTTCAGACACTGAAGTCATCCTCATACCTTTAAACTTTTTTTATTATTATTACTTTTTAAAACCAAATTAAAAACAATTGCATGGTTAGAAACCAAAGCCTAAAGAACAGATCCCATAATACTCTCTACACTATAGGTTGCTTAGGTCAGGGGCAATTTGCATTTATTAGCTGGGGGTGGGCGGGGGGCAGGGTTGGCTCTGAGCTTAGCTGTATATCTCACTTTCATGTCCCTCTTGGGCCAAGTGCCTCTCATTTCTTCAAGCCAATTAAGATACAGGATAGTATCTTTTTTTTTTTTTAATTCCTGAAACTGAATCTGAGCGTATGTTAATTCCTGAAACTGAATCTGAGCGTATGGTATGACATTGGGGTGAACCAAAAAGTTCATTCAGGATTTTCTATAACATGTTATGGAAAAACTCAAATGAACTTTGTGGACAACTCAATATTTTCCTATGTTAATCGCATTATTGAAATTTCCTTTTTAAATGGCCTATTTCCCAAATCAGACTTTGAATGAAAATATTAAGCTCTCAATTTAGGGGGGCTTGAATCAGCATTACCAGCTTCTTTTTACTGTCTAGTTACCGTGAACAAGGGCCTGTGCAGTGATTAGTGACCATCACAGAAGACTGATATCTACCAGCTTCCTTGCGCTACTATGAACCTAAAGGAAAAACTGATTTCCAAGTCATTTTTTCCTAAGTATGTATTGTATCCTGCCCAAAGATTTACTATGGTTTCCCTAATTCCAAAAGAAAAGTCAAAAGGACTAAAGTCTTGGTAATAAAGATAGTATCCAATGCCATATTTTGGTGCTGAATATTAAAAATAAAAAATTTAAATTAGCACCAAAAGTTAAAAATTATATGAAAGATTTCATTTGAGCAGTTGCATACTAAAGCTACTACATAATTCATAATTATGTGAGCATGCTGCCATTGTGTGCATGCTATGGTCAGTCGTGTCTGACTTTTACAACCCCACGGACTGTAGCCCAGCAGGCTCCTCTGTCCATGGGACTCTCCAGGCAAGAGTACTGGAGTGGGTGCCACTTCCTCTTCCATGCTGCCATTTTAGATTGTTCTTTTTCTTTCCCCTCCCTCCCTCTGCGCCTCTTGCCCATCCAATCACATTTATCTAATATACAAAGATATAAATACTATATATGTATTTCTTTTCATTCTTGTAACAGGTTGTCCATATAAAACCAAGCTGAGTAAAGGACATGGAGAGACTACCCTCAGGTGCTGCTACCATCTTGATAGCCCATGAGTTTCACTGTTGAAAATTAATAAAATATATGTTATCTTTTTCCCACCTTTCAATGCTTGGCTAGAAGTAAGATCCTAGTATATATGTTTCCCCTTTTCCATTCAGTGAGATCAGAGGCACCTTTACTACTCAGAGCTTGGAGAGGCACCTAGGGTCATACTATAATCTCTACATTTCACATGTTATCTTATTCCAGCTTCACCAGCCTGTGAGGCAGGCTTTCGGAAACCTAGGTACAGGTATGTTAAGTCATGTTCCAAGGTCACTCACAGCTCTAGATGGCTTTCTTGAAATAACTATGTGTTGGGTAGTAATCAAAGTCAAGGTAGATGTCAGAGAGAGGAAAAGGTCCATTTAAGACTTTCATAATTAAATTTGGAAAAGTCAAAAATGTTTTTGTACCTGGTGATGTAAACTTGGCCCTTGGAGATGTGAGATATACTAATATACAGTGAGGTTTCTTTTTTCTTGATAATATAAATTTGTAAAAAGAAAGTAGCATAAAAGTACTACTTTTTCCCCAAGCACAGTTGTGTCCCAACCAGGAGCTTTGTGACCTTTTAAATCAATCACCAGGCACAAGGCTAGGAATTACAGCAAGATTTAGGCTGATGTGTGTAGCTGCCTCGTGGTGAGGCTGTTCTAACCAAGAAACTAGTCACACATTGCAAAGCTTATCAAGTCCTTTCCGATTTGGGTGGTGGAAGGACATACTCTTTTGTCCTGCAAACCTCTGTGACAAGTCAGTGGTAGCCAACCACTCTGTAATCTAAACTTTTTATTGCCTTTATAGATGTCTTACTTTACAGTGATTGGCTTTTTGTTATCAGCATCACTGCTTATCTAGTTGCAGACTTCTTACTTTAAATATAACAAGCAAAGGGAAAGGAAGTTACGTTACCTGTTCAAGGTCACTCACAGAATCCCTAACAAAGCAAAGATGGTGGAGTTTTATGGGTATCGGTGGTTCAGACTGACAGCTAACCTCAGGATAATCTCCCTTTCATCCCATGAAAGATTCTTCAAGCAATAATCTTTTGAATTATTAGGAACCGCTTCTCACATGATCACGACGAGACTCAGAGGTCCACGGGGTGTGGACTCTGCCCTGGGAGACCAAGTGAGAAGAGCAAAGAATATGGAAATGGAGAAAAACAGGCAACAAAACTGTCTGCTGCTAAGTCAGAGAGGGGGGCTGAGGAGGAAGGAGGAGAAAGGGAAAGAAAGAAAATAGGAAATTGGTCATGCTGACTTCTTTAGGATTCTGTGCTTAATAACGCTTTTGACCTTAAAGTTTCAACTACCCGAGATTAATGGAGTTTCTATCTTCCGGCTGAATTTTCCTGGTACTCCTCTGTCATCCTTTAACTTCTGCCTTTTTGCACCCTCTTACTTTCCATGTTTCTTTTCGACAGCAAATATGTGGATGTTTACAACACCAATCTGACAATGTATGTCTTTGCATTAGTTCATTTACACTTAAGGCGGTTAGTGAACGTTTAGCGTTTATTTCTACCTTCCAATTTTGAACTATTTGTCCCACTTACTCCATTTCTTTAATATTTTCTTTCCCTTTGAAAGATGTATTAATTTTTAACTGTTGCGTTTTTCCCCTTTACTAGTTAGGAATTTATAAATTTTTATTCCTCTTTTTTTCAATACTTACTCTTAATTACCCTGTTGTGGAACCTGGAGTCACAGAAAACACCTCGGAGGACACTCAGGACAGTGGAGTGCAGTTTATTACTGCTCTCCCTCCCCCCAGGTGACTGGTTACATGTTCAGTTCAGTTCAGTCGCTCAGTCATGTCCGACTCTTTGCGACCCCATGAATTGCAGGACGTCAGGCCTCCCTGTCTATCACCAACTCCCGGAGTTCACTCAGACTCACGTCCATCGAGTCAGTGATGCCATCCAGCCATCTCATCCTCTGTCGTCCCCTTCTCCTCCTGCCCCCAATCCCTCCCAGCATCAGAGTCTTTTGCAATGAGTCAGCTCTTTGCATCAGGTGGCCAAAGTATTGAAGCTTCAGCATCAGCATCAATCCCACCAGTGAATATTCAGGACTGATTTCCTTTAGGATTGACTGGTTTGATGGCCTTGCAGTCCAAGGGACTCTCAAGAGTCTTCTCCAACACCACAGTTCAAAAGCATCAGTTCTTAGGCACTCAGCTTTCTTCACAGTCCAACTCTCACATCCATACATGACCACTGGAAAAACCATAGCCTTGACTAGACGGACCTTTGTTGGCAAAGTAATGTCTCTGCTTTTCAATATGCTATCTAGGTTGGTCATAACTTTCCAAGGAGTAAGCGTTTTTTAATTTCATGGCTGCAGTCACCATCTCCAGTGATTTTGGAGCCCCAAAAAATAAAGTCTGACACTGTTAGCAACCTCTTTGTTGTATATGACTGAGTTTTACAATAAGCAGGTGCTAGGAGAACAAACAATTAAAGTTGATGGATGGGAGGGGGCAACAATGATTATATATCAAGGGGGGATGTCTCCATGGTTAATCCAACAGGGGCAGCCTGACCTCAACTACAATCTCCATTTGCTGTCTGTAGGGAGGGAAGTCTCCAGGAGACCTGCTTTTCATTAGCAATGGTCTCCTCACTTGGGCAGGGCTTAGGCCCAGTTCACATCCAGTCTTTAAGAAGGATGGCAGGCTACAAAATGGAGTGTCTCCTGCTTTCCTCACACTGGCCCAACAGCCCCTACGCTAATATTATTCTTGTGTTCTTATATTTTAGTTGATTTTAAATCCTTCAAAATATTTTTATATGATCCTGAGTTATTTAGAAAACGAAGATCATGGCATCTGGTCCCATCACTTCATGGGAAATAGATGGGGAAACAGTGGAAACAGTGTCAGACTTTATTTTTTTGGGCTCCAAAATCATTGCAGATGGTGACTGCAGCCATGAAATTAAAAGACGCTTACTCCTTGGAAGGAAAGTTATGACCAATCTAGATAAAATATTCAAAAGCAGAGACATTACTTTGCCAACAAAGGTTCATCTAGTCCAGGCTATGGTTTTTCCTGTGGTCACGTATGGATGTGAGAGTTGGACTGTGAAGAAGGCTGAGCGCCGAAGAATTGATGCTTTTGAACTGTGATGTTGGAGAAGACTCTTGAGAGTCCCTTGGACTGCAAGGAGATCCAACCAGTCCATTCTGAAGGAGATCAGCCCTGGGGTTTCTTTGGAAGGAATGATGCTAAAGCTGAAACTCCAGTACTTTGGCCACCTCATGCGAAGAGTTGACTCATTGGAAAAGACTCTGATGCTGGGAGGGATTTGGGGCAGGAGGAGAAGGGGATGACAGAGGATGAGATGGCTGGATGGCATCATTGACTCGATGGACGTGAGTCTGAATGAACTCCGGGAGTTGGTGATGGACAGGGAGGCCTGGCGTGCTGTGATTCATGGGGTCTCAAAGAGTCGGACATGACTGAGCGACTGAACTGAACTGAGTTATTTAGATTTATTCACAAACTAGTCTGTTTCTCTTTAATCCATCTTGCATCTCATACTGGAACCAGTCTCCTTCTGCCTGACTTGGATTTTTCAGAATATCCTTTAGAGGAAATTTTTACTGGCACAACCTCTCACTATTTTTGCTTGAGTGAAACTGTATTTATTTTCTGTAATGTCGTCTTACAACACACTTTTCTGAGTACAGAATTTTAGGCACACAGGTTTTCCTCTCATGCACGGGAGATTCTCCCATCATTTGGCCTCCATTATTGCTCTTGGAAAGTTGCCTGGTGGGCTAGCTATTCTTCTGATGGTAATTTGTCCTTTTCTCTGTGATTTTTAAGGCTTTTTTCTCTTTTTATATGGTCTTGGGTCTATGATGTACTTAGATGTAGATTTCTTTTTATTTATTTTGCTTAAGAGTTGTTAGAATTCCTGATGTTTGTGAACAAGCATTTTAAAAATTATTTCTGGAATCCTTTGCCTTATCTTTTATTGCTGAAGCAATCCAATCCAGTCCTCCCATCCCCATACTGTCTCCATCTTTCTGGAATCATAATTAGTTAAATCTTTTCATTCCTCTACCTCTGTATCTGTTCTTCTGTGTTCTCAATCTTGTCTTTCCGAGATACATTATGGCTGATATTTTTCTAGTCTATTTTCCAGTTCACTAAATCTTTCTTTAGCTGTGCTGAATTTGTTGTTTAAGCAGTTCATTGAATTTTTAGCTTCAGTTGTAGCTTCAATTATTTCTAGATGTTCTATTTGAGTTTTTTAAGTCCACACAGTCATGCTATATAGACATTCTTTTAGAAAAAAAAAATTAGACTCTATACCTTTCTTGCTTAAAAAGCCTTTAAAGTCTTCCTACAATATATTAAAAGTGGAAAGGAAGAAGAAAAGAAAGGGAAGAAGAGAAAGAGAGGAAAGAAAACTCTCTCCAAGGCTGAGTATGATCTGGATGCTGCCCGTCTCTCTGATTTTATCTTGCATCTTCCTTTATTTCACTCAGTACAATCAAGGCCCTCTGGTTTCCTTTCTGTTTTCCAAAAGCAACGTCCCTTCCTTCTGTACTCTTGTTTCCCCTACGTTGGCCTTTGACATGGTTGAATCCTTCCCTTCATTATCTCCTTAGTGAGACTATGTCTGACCACACCATCTGATCCCTGCTTCATTCTCAATCACTCTATATTCTCCCATTTTGTTTTCATAACACTACTACCATCTGAAAATGTTTCTTTGTTTACTTATTATCTGTCTTCTCTTGGTAAATAGAAAGTCTTTGAGAGCAAGGATTTTGTTTCTTTTATTCATCTCTAATTTCCACCTAGCAGAGGGTCTGGCATATAGTAATCACTTAATAAATGTTTAATTAATCAACAAAGTAGTGAATAATTGAATGAATGTATTAAGGTTGTACAGTAGATGATGGTAAAGTTCCACCTGTAACCACATTGTCAACACAGAAAACAGTTCAGTTGCATATACTTTAGTTCAATGAACCATTCTTGAATTCCATCATTAAGAGAACTCTGAACTTGTGAAATGATAAATTCTTTTCTAAATCTTAGAGCTTAATAGTGGAAGTACCTTGCTCTTACAGATTGTAAGGGTATACTGTGTACTTGGTATATTTGCTTGGCAGAACGGGTAGAAGTTTACTCAGAAAGTGCTGGATTCCACTTTCTTCAAAGTATATCTTCGTGATCCAATTATCTATTACTGCAATGCAACAGGACCACAATGAATGCTATAAAAGTAAAGGTACTTGTTTTATATGAATAAACCCGAGAGTATTGTATCTGGTGGTTCTTTTGTATTCATAGTGGGTTCTGCCCACAATAACCAAAGTGTATATATTCAGTAAATTCTTGATTGATTGGATCTAAATCTAATACTTTTAAAGACCAATGCTAATAAATTAAAGAGCTAAGGAGAAGAAACTTAACCTTCCATTTCCTGTCATCAGACAGGCCAACTATTACGCAATATCAGTACATTTTCCATGGTCCTCTTAAGTTAATAATTAAGTTAGAAATAAAAGAGAGACCCAGTGCTATTTAGTTGTTAGATTTTCACAACTTTGTAGCTTTTGCCAGGAAGTATAAGACTTGGATATGGACAGATTTTCCTGTGGGTTCATATTTGTAGAGATGACATTTAAAGAGTAGTACTAAAGCATTCATTATTGATTCCTATTCATTGGTGTAAAGACAGTAAGCTTTTACAAGACTTCTTTTTGGTGTATGCAATTACGCCTTTAAACAGTGGTTCTTAAATTTCAAAGGAGAAGATAAAATTTTAATCTATTAGAATACTAGTCTTCTGAAAGTTCTCCAACTGGCTCCTGTTGGTTTTAAGTCAATAGTTCCTATTATTATTATGATGCTAGTTTTAGAAAGAAATAAATCTTCCACAGACCTCAATCTGCCCTTCCCTTTTACATTACCTTACTGTGATGATTCTGTGAAGCAAACACATTTGCTCTGTTTTCTTGCTAAGTATATACTTAAATAATAGTGCACATATACTCTCTTCCAGGATTGTGAAATGAATAACACTAATATGTCTTTCAAATGCATGCACTGTGGCTCAGATGGTAAAGAATCTGCCTGCCATGCAGGAGACATGGATCCTGGGGCAGGAAGATGCCCTGGAGAAAGGAATGGCAACCCACTCTAGTATTCTTGTCTGGAGAATTCCATGGACAGAGGAGCTTGGTGGGCTACAGTCCATGGGGTCACAAAGAGTCAGACATGACTGAGTGACTAACACACACACACAATATGCCCTCCAAAATAGAATGCTTTTGTTCTGCATATAAGGAAAATAAGTTTATATACCAATTTTAAAATCAGATCATCTTCCTGCTCAAAATTAAGGACACTGACTCTAATATTCAGTCTTGGCTAATTGTACAAAATTTTTATTTCAGTAACTCACTCAGAAAGTATATATTGAATATATGTAAATATGTGGGCTCTGTTCTAGGTGCTTGGGATATACTATGAGCAAAGGAGACAAAGATTCCTATCTTTATAGAAATTGCATTCTATTGACAATAAATATAATAAATAAGTTATACAGTATACTTGAAGATTTAAACTATTATGCAATAAAGGAGAGAGGGGGGTTAGGAGGATAGAGAGCCTTGATGATGTTTTAAGTGTATGGCATCATGAGAAGATAACGTTTGAGCAGAGACCTGGAGGAGATGAGGGAGGCAGGCTTGTGGGTTTCTGAGAGAAGCGCACCCCAGGCAGAGAGAGCTCATGGAAAGGCTCTGGTAGCAGAAGGCTCCTGGCTTGCTTAAAGAAGAGCAGAGACAGTTGTGCGGCTGGAGATGAGGTTAGAAAGGTAACATCAGTGAAGTTGAAGGCGTGTCTGATCACATATAGCCATACAGGACCTTGTAAAGACTCTGGGTAATACCCAGAATGAAGTGAGTAGCAATTTTCTGGGTTTTGACTAACAGCATGATATGACTTTTAAAAAGAATAATGGTGACTGCTGGTCTGAGAATAGAGGTAGTAGGACAAGGATTAAACTAAGAAGATTATTTAGGAATCGAGGCAATTATGCATGGCACCTGAAAATCCAAGTTTTATAATCTAGTTTACATATATTTAATTCTCTAGGAAAGGATTTATACCTAGTGGCCTGTCTGACAAAATTGATGCCAGATAGATAAATCTGACTGCAAATCTACCAACTGGAATCTTGAACCATACTGAACTGTATTTTATATCTGGACTGTGGCACAAAAATAAAACATGCTAACCCTAGACATATGGTCTCATCATGCATCTGAAGAGAACAAAGGAGGAATTTTCCCCTCTACATCGGCCTGTTTCCCTTTCAGCCCTTTGTCTCTCCTCAATCAGTGATAATTATATGCTCATACACATAGGTGAAATTGTTAGGTTTATCACATACATGTGACAGAAGTACCATTTGTTTTGACCTGACTTCTCTGCCAAAGTCCAGTAAAAGAGGCATCTGTCTTCTATTGGCCATTAGAAAGCATATGTAATGGTCTTTTAAATAAACTAAACCTTCATCCATGGTAAAGATATGGATGCAAGTATATTATCCAAAATCTTCTTTATAATTTTTAAAACCTGTATGTATTTATATATCAAGAAAATAAATTGAAACATTTTAAACATGTATCCAAAGAGATAAGGCTTCCCAGTTGTCTCAGGCAGTAAAGAATCTACCTGCACTGCAGGAGACCCAGGTTCGATCCCTGGATCAGAAAGATCTCCTGGAGAAGAGAATGGCAACCCACTCCAGTATTCTTGCCTGGAGAATTCCATGGACACAGGAGCCTGGTGGGCTATAGTCTATGGGGTCACAAAGAGTCAGACATGACTAAGCAACTAACACACATACGCAAAGAGATCAGTTAAAAAAATTAGCCATAGTCTGTATGATCTAGGCACCCAATCTTAAGTCTTCTCAACCCTTAGCTTCCAAAGATCTAATCACACTGAAAGCCTTTCAGTTTCCAGTGAAAGCTGTGTTCCCTGGCCCCAGGGCTTTTGTATATACTGTTCCCTTTTCTTGGGGAGATCCCTTTTACCCCTTACTTCAGCAGGCTCTCTCTTACTCATTTGTCAGGGCACACACTAGATAGCCCTGCCTGCAGAAGCTCTCCCTGTCATCGTAATCCTGTGTTTCCACGGTCCACCGGATAACCCCCATCACAGTGCTCCCCACATTGTACCAAAGGTGCTTGTTTTCTTACCTAACCACCAGACCGTGAGCTTTGCGAGATGGCAGATGTCTTGTATTTTTGTTTTCATATCCTGAGCAGCTAACACATGCCTGGCACATCAGTTCAGTTATTCAGTTGTATCCTACTCTTTGTGACCCCATGGACTGCAGCACGCCAGGCTTCCCTGTCCATCACCAACTCCTGGAGCTTGCTCAAGCTCATGTCCATTGAGTTGGTGATACCATCCAACCAACTCATCTGGTACATATAGGTATCTAATAGAAAAATGAGCCCTGTCTATAGCTTTCCTCAATATTTATCATCTTGCCTATTTCCAGAGCATTCATTCAACAAATATCAGTCAGCGTGTGCCATGTGCTGGGCACTGACCTGAATGTAGGGGACAGAAGTGACTGTGAGGTTCAGTAAAACACCTATACGTGTGTTTAGATGCTACAGGGTTTCCATATACCAAAAAAAATGTTTTAATTAAAAAAGAGATCAAGGCTTCCCTGGTGGCTAAGGGTGGCTAACGCAGGAGACATGGGTCTGAGCCCTGATCTGGGAAGATCCCATATGCCAGGAAATAACAGAGCCCGTGTGCCACAACTCTTGAACCAGCGTTCCAGAGCCTGTGAGCCACAACTACTGAGCCCACGTGCAGCAACTACTGAAGCCCAAGCACCCTAGAGCTTGTGCTCTGCAACAACAGAAGCCAACACAGCGAGAAGCCCACACACCTCAACTAGAGAGCAGCACCCGCTCTCTGCAACTAGAGAAAAGCCGGTGCAGCAGTGAAGACTCAGCACGGACAAAAAATAAAAATCAATTACTTTTTAAAAAGATCATACCATGCAGAGGAGAAGAAGATAGGGACCAGTGGATAGGGTTTGTGGGCTCTTTACCTTACAAAAGATAAGATGATTTTGTTTACTATTTTGACTTGATATTTATTTCACCCACAGTGAAAACTATAAGTCTACAGAGTCTGACTCTATAAACATCTTTATAAAGCAAATTTCTTTCCATCTGAGACATCTGCCACATGCATTCTCTCACATGCTGAGTAAAGATTGGTGTAGGAGATGGGACTGGGAACTCATGAGACCGAAGCGTATTCCACACGTCTAGAAGAGTCCATGCTTTCTGAGCCATAAAATACTGGCATTTATAATTTACCACTTCTCATTGCATAAAATGGTGGCATTGTGAACAGCCTTGACAAGAAGCAAAATGTCCTTAAGTTTAACCCTGGTTGCTGTGCTGATGAATCATGAACGGGAACTAAATCCTAATAACATTAGCCAATGTGGATAACAAACAGCTTCCCAGAGTTTACAGCTGCACTGATGGTGGAGGCGAAAGTATGAATTAAAGGAACAAAAGACTCAGCACAGCACTGCTCCGGTTGGGAGGGAGAATCCTTGACCACCTGCTTTTGCTTCTTTTGCCAGAACGCTTCCTTGTTGGCCACTGTCTTTGTCCTTCTTTGTTCTGCATCCCTGGCCCTTGACATTCCATGTTGCACGGGAAAAGCAGGGTAGAAGCTCAAGGAGTGGGTAGGAAGATTTCTGAGGCTTCTTAGTGAGGGGTTTGGGATAAGAACCCATGCCTGGCAGTACTCAAAGAACATCAGGACAGGATGACCGGGATGCAAGGAGTCACGAGGTGTGATGGGAAACCAGTGGAGAGCTTTGGTAGACGAGTGACCTGACATTCGTCATGTCCTGGCAGCATGTGGGAAGGAGAAAGCTAAATTAAAAGTTATGGTAGGAACCAAAGTGCAGGTAAGAGATGGTGGTGCTTTAGCCCAGGGTGGTAGTGGTGGGAAAAGGGAAGGGTTCCACTCCTGGAACTGGTCAGCTGGATTCCGGGTTGCATGTGGGGGATGTAAGATAAGGGAGTTAAGGATGGCAAAGGTTTGTGGCCCAAACAATGGGAAGGACGGAGTTGCCACTTTCTCAGATGGGAGAAACTACAGGAAAATGGGGATGCGTTAATATGGAAAAAAATAGCTCACAAAGTCTAAAATTTTGATTTGAAAACAAAAAGTAAACCTCCATCAGAGCTATGAAGTAGGTATTTGGGGATAGAAATGTAGAGTGTGGAGGAGAGATCAAGACAGGAGATACACATTTGATTTAACAATATACAGATAATATTTAATGTCTTGAGAGTGGATGAGAACACGTGGGGAGTGAATACACATTGGAAAAAGAAATGGGCCCTGGGTCCTCAGCATCAGGAGGCTTTTACAGTGAAAAGGAAAGGAAACAGAAGTAGCCAGTAGTAGAGAACCAAGAGGAGGTGGTTCCTGGAAGCCAGGTGACATGTTTTAAGGAGGAGGGTATAGTTAACTATACACACACGTTCATGCATAAACACAAACATACACACAGAATAAAACATAGAGAGAAATCTGAACAATTGTTGATAAATCTGGTTGAACATGGGAAATATTTGTGTTATTGTTGCAATTTTTCTGTAAGTTTGAAATTATTTTAAAATAAAAAGTTGCAAAAAGAGATCACAGTGGGAAAGGAAGTGAAGACAGAGCATACAGGGAAACATAGGAATGGGCTGATAGAGGGAGTGAAATGTGCGATTAAGGAAGTTTGTTTTTTTTTAAGGTGGGAGATAAGGTATGCTGTGGGCTTCCCTGATGGGTCAGTGGTAAAGAATCTGCCTACAATGCAGGAGACCCAGGTCCGATTCCTAGGTTGAGAAGATTCCCTGGATAAGGGAATGGCTACCCACCTTAGTACTCTTGCCTGCAGAATCCCATGGACAGAGGAGCCTGGTGGGCTACAGTCCATAGGGTCACACAGAATTGGACAGGACTGAAGCGACTAAGCAGCAGCAGCAGTAAGGTATGCTGTATGCTGATGGCAAAGCTTGAGTGAACGAGGAAATATTCATGATGCCAGAGAGAAGGGAGTTGCTAGAGGCCTGCCCTTGATCTTTTGAATTATAAGGGCGTCTCCTCATCCACTTCTCATCCATCACAAGAATATTCCATGACATTCTCAAGGGTATCTGGCCTTCCAGACCCTGGGTATGCTGGGGAATAGAAGCTTCTCCCCTTTCTTGCATGCTTCCCAAAGACCTTGTAACAAATTTAAAAAGCTCTGTTACCTCTTAAAATGAAAATAATGCATACTTGTATCAAATCCAAATACCTCATAATCACACAAAGTTGTCAAAGTTTCTCTCTTTCCCCTTAGTCCCAGCCTGTAAAGGGTGCCTCTGTTTGCAGTTAGGTGTGTGGCTTCCATATGTTCCACCGGATGCATAAACACACACATATACAGCACCTTTAAAAATCATTTTATACATAATTCCCTCAACCCCCTCACCCTACCCACCTCCCCATTATCCGGGCAAGAATGGCCCTTCAAATCAATGCATAAAGATTTACTGTATTTTTAAAACATCTACATAGTTGTCTAGTACATGGATATAAGCTATTTATATGTTTCCCTTAAGAATGTTTTTGTATTCTCCCGTACTTGAATGTTCATTTCACTGTATTTCTAAAGGCTTATTCTATATCTACCATTGGTAGACTTTCTTTCCTTATATTCAACTGAGATCTGCCTACTTGTGAATTTTTCTGCTGCTGCTAATCCTTTGATGTGGTTTTCAACTTCACTGTGACCATGAGTGTAGGCTTACAAAAATTTGGGAGTCTAATTTCATTATTCCTATACTTGTCTCTTTTACTGTTAAACTTTGACTCAAGGGTTTTCTTGCTTTATCCTTTAAGTAAGCATGGTGTGATTAAAGCCTGAGTTAACTTTGTTAATAACAGAGTTTTCTTGAAAGATATGCTTTTATAGGAAGCTGTGACTTTGTTTTCAAATTGTTTCATTTGGCTTCATTGTTTCTGGGTCTCAGATATGCCACCCACATCTGTGTGTTCTGTGGTGTAGCAAGGGCACCTCTTAGGTTGTCATTAAGCAGCTTATGCAGACAGTCTAGAAATTTTTCAGGGAAAAATTATAAGAAAACTTTTCATGTGAGCAAGTTCTGCACCTCTGAAACTGGTATTCGAATTGTCAGGAATAGTTACTATCACGACAAGTTAAAAGCAATGAGAAAGGAAAACAGGGCATATAAATGAATGGGGCTGGGAACAGCCTAAAGCAAGCATGCATTAACCATAAACTTCCAGTGTACTTTTTTTTCAACTTTTAACAATTAATATAATTTTCTTTATTTAATAAAAACAGACTTGAATATATTCATCATTTCCATTCTTAAAACAAATTCATTATTTCTTCGTGAAAAAAATTTTCAATGAAAAATTCATTGAAAATAATGAATTTTCAGCTATTTCAGTTTTAAATTTTTTTGGTGAGAACACTTAGTATGAGATCTATTCAAATTTTTCAGTGTATATCAGCATGCAGTATAGGAGATCTCTAGAGCTTATTTATCTTGCATAACTGAGACTTCTACCCATTATCTCATTTCTACCATTCCACCCTGCTTCTGTGAGTTTGACTGTTTTCGTTACTTCACACAGTACATGCCGTCACTTCAGTCGTGTCTGACTCTTTGCAGCCCCATGAACTGTAGCTTGCCAGGCTCCTCTGTCCATGGGATTTCCCCAGGCAAGAATACTGGAGCGGGTTGCCATTTCCTCCTCCAGGGGATCTTCCTGACCCAGGGATCACACTCCCGTCTACTGCCTTGGTAGTCAGGTTCTTTCCCACTATTGCCACCTCAGAAGCCCACATAAGTACAGTCATGCAGTATTTGTCCTTCTGTGACTAGCTCATCTCAGTCTTCCTATGTTCACTGCAGCACTATTTGCAATAACCTAAATACAGAAAGAACCTAAGTGCCCAATGAGCAATGAAAGAATGAATGAAGATGTGGTATAAACGCACAGTAGGTTACTATCCACCGCCCCTGCAAAAGAAGGAAATTCTGCATATGTGACAACAATGGTCAGACTGGAGGACATTATGCTAAATGAAATAAGCCTATAACACTCTTGTTTAAGGGCCTCATTAGGACTTTATGAATATTACGTGTTTAATTCCCATAGGGTATCCGGAAAGAGACACATAGAAGAGCTAATACTTTGAATCCTCTGGTGAAAGATATTCTAAGAGAGCAGCTAGCTAGTAACCCCTCCTGTACTTTTAATTCCTGGTACAGAATAACCAGCTTATAGAATGCGATTGTCTTTCAGTAACTGGCATGCTTGGTGACAGGCAATAAAACTAGGAGAACAAGGCAGAGGCATCTGTCCCATACCTGCGTCTCAAATACAAGCATTTGAGAGTGATGCATTTCCATGGTGGCTTTTCGACACCAGTGTCAACAGTGCCTCCAGAATTTCTAGGTGGGAAGGGCAGCAATTTAAGTGTCTGGATGGCCGGGGGTCTGATCTGGGAGAGTGTTGACAAGGCAGGCATTCTGCTTCCATGGGAGGTCATCAGACTGGCTGCCGGAGGTCCTGGGGCGAAGTGTGGCTGTAATCCACCCCTGGCTCTGCTTTTCCCATGCACCTCACAAGTTAACAGGTCTCAGCAAACCTACCGACAGGAAGTAACTTTGACCTAAGGGAAGGTCTGGCTTCATGTCACATTGGCATATTCTTTTTTTATTTTATGTATTTATTGTTGGCTGTGCTGGGTCTTCATTGCTGTACAGACTTGCGCTAGTTGCGGAGAGCAGGAGCTACTCAAGTTGCAGTGTGTGGGCATTTCATGGCGGTGACTTCTCTTGTCGCGGAGCACGGGCTCTAGGGTGCATAGGCTTCAGTAGTTGCGGCATGTGGGTCAGTAGTTGTGGCTCCCGGGCTCTAGAGCACAGGCTCAGGAGTTACGGTGCATGGGCTTAGTTGCTCCATGGCATGTGGGATCTTCCTGGTCAAGTGAAGTGAAGTGAAGTGGCTCAGTTGTGCCCGACTCTTTGTGACCCCATGGACTGTAGCCTACCAGGCTCCTCAGTCCATGGAATTTTCCAGGCAAGAATACTGGACTGGGTTGCCATTTCCTTTCCAGGCAGATCTTCCCAACCCAGGGATCGAACCCAGGTCTCCCGCATAGCAGGCAGACACTTTACCATCTGAGCCACCAGGGAAGCCACTGGGATCTTCCTGGATCACGGCTCAAACCCGTGTCTCCTGCACTGGCAGGTGGATTCTTATCCACTGAGCCACCAGGGAAGCCCAGTATATTCTTTTCAATACAATCAAACATGTAATATATAGTCTAAACACATTTCCCTCTCCCCAGACTCATCTGGTGAGGGTGTAAAGATCACTTTTCACCAGGTTTCACACCTGGAAGTGTGACAGTGCAGACACATTCACTGTGATCCTGGACCTGCTGCCTTCTGCTCATGTATAAAGCTGCCTGCTGTACTTTTCTGTTCATTTCAACAGAAAAGACTCTCACCACACATTTCCTTTTGATGTTTCTGAAGTCTGTGCACAATGAGCTTCAGTTCAGTTCAGTTCAGTTGCTCAGTCGTGTCCGACTCTTTGTGACCCCATGAATCGCAGCACGCCAGGCCTCCCTGTCCATCACCAACTCCTGGAGTTCACCCAGACTCACATCCATTGAGTCAGTGATGCCATCCAGCTATCTCATCCTCTGTCATCCCCTTCTCCTCCTGCCCCCAGTCCCTCCCAGCATCAGGGTCTTTTCCAATGAGTCAACTCTTCGCATGAGGTGGCCAAAGTATTGGAGTTTCAGCTTCAACATCAGTCCTTCCAATGAACACCCAGGACTGGTCTCCTTTAGGATGGACTGGTTGGATCTCCTTGCAGTCCAAGGGATTCTCATAGTCTTCTCCAACACCACAGTTCAAAAGCATCAATTCTTCAGACTGATATGGCCAGAGACGGAGGCCAAAAGCATCAATTCTTCAGTGCTCAGCTTTCTTCACAGTCCAACTCTCACATCCATACATGACCACTGGAAAAACCACAGCCTTGACTAGATGGACCTTTATTGGCAAAGTAATACTCTGCTTTTGAATATGCTATCTAGGATTGTCATAACTTTCCTTCCAAGGAGTAAGCGTCTTTTAATTTCATGGCTGCAGTCACCATCTGCAATGATTTTGGAGCCCCCAAAAATAAAGTCTGACACTGTTTCCACTGTTTCCCCATCTATTTCCCATTAAGTGATGGGACCAGATGCCATGATCTTCATTTTCTGAATGTTGAGCTTTAAGCCAACTTTTTCACTCTCCTCTTTCACTTTCATCAAGAGGCTTTTTAGTTCCTCTTCACTTTCTGCTATAAGGGTGGTGTCATCTGTGTATCTGAGGTTATTGATATTTCTCCTGGCAATCTTGATTTCAGCTTGTGCTTCTTCCAGCCCAGCATTTCTCATGATGTACTCTGCATATAAGTTCAATAAACAGGGTGACAATATACAGCCTTGACGTACTCCTTTCCCTATTTGGAACCAGTCTGTTGTTCCATGTCCAGTTCTAACTGTTGATTCCTGACCTGCATATAGGTTTCTCAAGAGGCAGGTCAGGTGGTCTGGTATTCCCATCTCTTTCAGAATTTTCCACAGTTTATTGTGATCCACACAGTTAAAGCTTAGGTGACTCTACTTAGAATCTTCCCTCTGGCTATATGCTCAAGGATGCATGGCCTTATACAGTTTGGTAAACCTGGAATTTCTCGGTTTATGCTTCATGAAGACTGGTTGGCTCTTTCATTCCCATTTCTTGAAGGCCCCTATCCGAGGGGATTGGGACGAGTGGCTAGCACCAGCTCTAAGGAGGCAGTAGTTACCTGTTGGTGTGAGATTTAGGGTGCTGGGGTGATCTGGGTACAATCAATGGTCTAAAAACATTAACTGAGTATCTGCTTTGTGCCATAGCAGACACAACGGGTGTAAAATGACATCCAACATAAGGCCAGAAAATGAGGGAACCAGAAATAGACCTGTATGAATCAAGGCTAAGATGAGATGAAGCTTGTGAAAAGACAGTTAACAAAGCAGTGGGGCCCAGACTGTGAAGGGCCTTCATGGCCAAGCTGAAGAGCTTTAGTTGGCACCTATGAATCAGTGACTCTCAAAGCATGGCCACCAACCAGCTCGGTCAGCATCGCCTAGGAACCTATTAGAAATGCAAGTTCTCGGGCTCCATCTAGACCTAAGGCGCCAGTAACTCTGAGGGAAGAGCCCAGTAGTCCCTGTGTTAAGCTCAGCATGTATTTCTGATACACCAAATTTCGAGAACCACTGCTCTGATGATAGAAAGGCCTGGCACTGTGCTTAGTCATGTCCAATTCTTTGCGATCCTTCAGACTGTAGCCCACAGTGTACTCTGTCCATGGGATTTTTCAGGCAAGAATACTGGAGTGGGTTGCCATTTCTTTCTCCAAGAAAGGCCAGGTAGTGTTTATTTTTTCAAAAAAATTTTCTGGTGATATAATTCACATGCTATGCAAGTCACTTGCTTAAAATATACAATGTAATGATTTTTACTATTTTCACAGAATTGTGCATCTAGCAATGCAACCTAATGTTAGGACATTGTCATTATCCCCAAAAGAAACCCCATCCTTCACAGTGGTCACTCTTCATTCCCTTCCCACTCACCCTTTAGCCCCAGGCAACCACTACTCGACTTTCTGTCTCTGTGGATGTGCCTGTTACAGACATTTCACATAAATGGAATCACCCAATGCAGTCTTTCATGGCTGGCTTCTTTTACTCAGCATGATAGGTCACCCATGCTGTATCAGAACTTCCTTTTTTTTTGGCCAAATAATACTCCACCGTATAGATACATCACATTTTGTCTATCCATTTGTCCACTGGGGAACATTTGTGTTGTTCCTACTTTTTGGCTATTATAAATAATGCTGTTGTGAAACCTGTGGGCACATTTTTGTGTTCATTTCTCTTGGGTATATAATCTGGAAGACTTTTAATAATAAGAGTGGTGCACCTGGGCTTCCCCAGTGACACTAGTGGTGAAGAGCCCGCGGGCCAATGCAGGAGGCATAAGAGATGTGGGATCGATCCCCGGGTCAGGAAGATCCCCTGGAGGAGGGCACGGCCACCCACTCCAGCATTCTTGTCTGCAGAATCCCATGGACAGAGGGGCCTGACATGACTGAAGTGGCTTAGCACGTGATGTGGCCAGTTGAGTGTTTTCATGTATTTGTCTTTTAGTTTGGGGCAATGTTTCTCATTCTTTTGTTTCCATACCACTCACATATCCAGAACACTCCGCCAGCAGCTTTTCTCACTTTTCCCTTTTTAGGTAGTGGTGTCGGGATAGAAGATGGGCTGTGTACTTGGAAATGTTCTCCTCCCCTTGCATCCTGAGGGTCTCCTGAGCCATCCTCTTCCTCCTGCCTACAGTTGAGAATCCCTGGCATAGAGGCATATGAGCGGAAGGAAAGACATGGATTAAGAAGCTATTGTAACAAATTAGCTCACAGATGATGTATACTGGAGCCAGGGCAAGTTTAGAAGGGATGGACTTGTTGATTCTGAGCCATTATGCTTAGTGACTCAGAGCCTTCTTCGGCCAGTTTCCAACTAGGCTGCAAAGGCAAAGTCATATATATTGCATAGCCTTCCCTTTGGAGTGAAATATTTTTCAGCACTGCTTTCTCTCCTGGAAGGAGAAGAGCATCACTTCTCAGGGAACTGTCTTTGCCTGCAGAACCCAAAGCCACCTTGGGCACTGCTCACAGCCTCCACGCGTTAATGTTAGAATTGTCCCTTGATGACATTTGAAATACAAATGAATTCTGAGCCATATTAGTTTTTGGTAATTTGATGCAAAATTATCTGTGTTGTGATCTGATCTGTTAAAGGTGGGAGGAACTATAACACGTTAGTCTCATATGGCTGCTGAAACAAATGACTAGAAATCCAGTGATTTATTATGGTACCAATTTATTCTTTTGTAGTTCTGGAGCACAGAAGTCTAAAATGAATCTTATAGGGCCACAGTTAAGACACTGACAGGGAGTCCAGAGGCCGGGAGATGAGGTGTGGTGGGGAGGGGATTCTATTACTTTGGCTTTTCCAGAATCTGGAGCCACCTTCTTTGTATTCCTTATTTTATGGCCCCTTTCTCTATTTCCAGAACCAGTGGCTTACATCTTTTCTCCCCATCTCTGTTTTGCTGTTTCAATGACAAGGACTTCTCCTATGCCCCCTAAGTCTCTTCTTGCATTTCTTTTATAAGACTATTTGCGAATGCATTTAGGACTCACCCAGGTAGTCCAAGACAATCTCCCCACCCAAGACCTGTAACTTAATCACACCTGCCAAAATCCCTTTTCCCCCACATAGGGCAAATTTCACAGGTTCCAGGCATCACAATCCACATATCTTTGGGGCCCTTATTCAGCCTACCTCAGCATTAAATCAGCACAGTGCTGCTTCTTATCTGTTAATGAAGTGATATATTGAGAAAAGAAGAGTAATTTGAAAGCCTGCGACATTTCCTGGAACCCTTTCACTCAGCAAGCTTATTCACAGGGACTGAACACTGGGCTAGAGGGCCCCAAAGCGGAGGTCCCATCTCCTGCTGCTGTGGTGGCCTTTGTGGTTTCCCAGCTCAGCAGCTCCCACCGAGCTCACACCCTGGTGGCACGGCTGCAGTGGCCTGTGCAGTCAGCAGAATGCTTCTGAAATGAGTCACTGTGCTTTTTCTGACTGGTGGCAAACTCCTCACCTGCTTTGTTCAGCTGTCTCCAAGGCCAGTGCCACAGGAGCTGTTAATAAAGTCAGCGTACTTATAGATACATCCTTAGGTTGACCCCCATCAGAAAATCTCTGCTGGCACATTTCCATGCATCTCAATTTTGTTATCTCTTTTCTACATGGATCCCTAAATGCCTATCATGAATTTTACCGAGATATCAATGGGGGTTTGTGAGGCTCAATAAGACAGCGTTCAGGATACATGGTTTCTAGGCAACTTCTACCAAAAAGATGGTTCGTCCTCACACCCACTGTCTCTAGCTTGGGGCAATATGCAGGGCCCTGGAATAGGTACCTCAAAGGGCAGAAAGATAAATAAGATGGAGTGCTTCCACTGTGGGAGTTTAAGATAGGTAGGGGGTTTCCCAGGTGGCACTGGTGATAAAGAACCTGCCTGCCAATTTCAGAGACGTAAGAGACGTGAGTTTGATTCCTGGGTTGCAAAGATCCCCTGGAGGAGGGCATGGCAACCCACTCCAGTATTCTTGCCTGGAGAATCCCATGGACAGAAGAGCCTGGGGGGCTACAGTCCAGGGGGTCTCAAAGAGTCAGACATGAGTGAGCAACTAAGTACACACACATGCATGCAAGACAGGTAGGGCAGAAAGGATGTGAGACCTAAAGATGCTCGGAGACAGGCGACAGGACAGGTGTGGGCAGACCAGGGGCAGCTACTTCGTGACTGGGGCTGGGGACGGTGAATCAGGGGAGACTCCTTGGATGTGTTTGATGGACTAGAATCCACCCAGTGATCCAGTGATGGGATGAGTGTACTCAGGGAGCACAGGTAAGGTCAGAACACAAAAGGAATCGCAAGCCTGGAAGACTGAGAGATGAGTGGAAGAGGGAAGCCAGGAAGGAAGGCAGACGTGGCCGAGGAGAGTTTCTGTAGTGGACAGGTCTGGTTCTGATGTGGGCAGCAGGGGGACTGGTCTAGACAGCAGGTATCGTGTTATGCCTGGAGCTTAGAGCCGGGAGTAAGACTGAGGATGAGAGAATTGGGGGTTAGCCCCAGAGGGTCACCATGGACAGGATTAGGGGTCCAAGGCAGACCTTGAGGGCACAGAGAGGACCGAGAGAGACATCAGAGTTCTCAACACAAAGTGATCATGAGAAACTCAGAAGGAAAACCAGGAGGCTGAACCATGCAGATGGCCAACAAAGGGAACAATTAGAGTCCCCCAGAGTGCCTAGCCAAGGAACTGCGATAAAGCTGACCTTGTCATTTTGTATTTATCATCTGTGGTGCAAGTACATTCAAATGACAGACAAGACATTCATGAAATCTGGCAGGCTTTACAGAAGGCTATTTAGTCAGGAGAGCAGGATAAGTCAATTTATGCAACTGAATTTGGCCAATAAAACCCCTCGAAGCTATGATGCTCTATGCCAGGGGTCCCAGGATATAATGCCTGATGATCTGAGGTGGAGCTGATGTAAAAATAATAATAGAAGTAAAGGGCACAGTAAATGTATGTGCTTGAATCATTCCAAACCCACCACCGCCACCTGCCCCCCACCCCCACTGGTGGAAAAATTGCCTTCCACGAAACCGCTCTCTGCTGCCAAAAAGTTTGGGGACTGCTTCTATATGCACTGTGACCTATTAATGTACTTAATTCTAGATTTTATGCTAAGAATCATTTTATTCATGGAAAATATGAACTGGATAGATCCTAACAGTGAGCTCGTGTGTCTATAAAGCAAGCAAAGAGTCCATGCAGTGGTCTGGTGATTGCAGAGATTATTTTCAAATATTCATGTGCTGCTTGTTCAGTCATGTTATCACCTGCTAGTAGATAAAAGGGCTTCACTGGTGGCTCAGACGGTAAAGAATCTGCCTGCAATGTGGGAAAGCCAGGTTCGATACCTGAGTCAGAAAGATCCCCTGGAGAAGGGAGTGACAACCCACTCCAGTATTCTTGCCTAGAAAATTCCATGGACAGAGGAGCCTAATGGGCTATAGTCCATGGGGTCACGAAGAGTCAGACATGACTGAGTGACTAACACTTTCACTTTCAGTGTATATAAACAGAAAAATGGAAGCAGGGACTAAAATTTTAACAAAAGTGATTGGGGGGAAATACAGCTGAGTTGAGCACATTTGGCTATGACTGTTGTGAGCTGGACCGGGCCAATTTAGGTAGTCACAATTTGTCAGACTCTTTTTGATGACTGTCGGCAGCAGCTTCTGGAGATTAAAAGTTGGCAGGCGTGATCTGGCCTCTAGACAACCTTGCTATTAGGTGCCATGTTTCAATTAAAGCAAGTTTCAGAGAGAATTCTACCCTACGTTCAGCTACATATTAACAGGTAGGCATATAAACATGTATTGAAAACTGGGTCCAAATTCCAGTTCTGTGTCTCTTTAAGTACTTTGACAAGTACTTTGCATAAAATGCTCATTCTGAGGCAAACACAACAATATTCTTGTGATGGGCCCAACTAACTTCTTAATAAGATTCCTTATTAAAGGGATTCCTTATTAGGGGATGAGGGTAAGAGTGAAAGTTTCAGGTGAACAGCAAAAGGACTCAGCTACTCACCTGTCTTTGAAGTATGGACTACTGACTATGGTATTTCAAGGGTTAATTCAGCACCCCTGAAGGTAAGTAACTTACATGTACACATATTTGTGTTACTGCTTAAACTGAATTATCTTAAGGTGAATTACAAAAAAAATTATAATAATTCTCTTTTTTTGCATGAATATAGAAAAAGTCACTGTGGTAGGTTTAGTGATGGCCCCTAAAAATGTGCATGTTCTAATCCTTATAATTTGTGAATATTACCTTCTATGATAGAAGGACAGGTGTGATTTAGTTAGGCATTTTGTGTTGGGACGGTTTTCCTGGATAATCTGTAGGCCCAACGTGTAATCATGAGTGTCTTTATAAGAGGGAAGTAGAGGGAGAATAGACCATGGAAGAGGTGATGTGATGATGGAATCACAGATGATGAAGTGGAGGAAAATAGAGGAAGAGGCCACTGGCCAGAGAACACAGGTGACCCCAGGAGCTGAGAAAGTTAGGAAAACAACTGCTCCTCCCAGAAAATCCAAGGGAAGCCAGCCCTACTAACATATTGTCCAGTGAAACTGATTTTGGACTTCTAACTTTCAGAACTGTCAGAGAACACATTTACATTGTTTGAAGCCACTAAATTTATGGCCATTCATTACAGTGGCAATAGGAAATGACTATAGTCATCAAGATTAATGATGGTAGCAGCATCTCGGTCCAGCTCATGGAAATTTCCACAGGAGCTGTTTTGAAAATCCTTGCTATACATTGCTGACAGTCCTTGGGTTATTTGAAAAAAAAGGCTGCAAAAAAACAAAACAAACAAACAAAAAAGGCTGCACAGAGGGCCATAGAGAAATGAGAGGAACAAATGGTGAGAGTTTTAAACTGTTTTTAGGAACAAAATCAAAATCAGCCCCGGGATCTGTAAAAAGTAAAGTATTTCACTGCCTCTCACCAGACACAGTGAGTTTAAGTCAACATCTGAACGAAAATCAAATACAAGGAAGCCATGATGTTTCATTAAATTCATTATGACTGTTTCCTGGCCAGGTACCAGGTAAGCCAGGGCCACACTCCAGCCAAAGGGTCCCTGATGACAAGTAACTCACTCATTAATTCAATACCCAAATGGGCTGCTTTACAGACTGAGCATTAGGCTGTCTTTGTCTACTAGAGAAGATCAACATAGCAAAATAGCATATCAAAGTGAAGTTAGAGGAATCCAACTAGACAAAGGAAAGAGTTTTAAGAAACAGGATGCTCCTGATTTTCAGGTTAGAGATGGAGAAATTGCCTGGTTCCTATTTTATGCCAGGATAGAACTAAGGGATTGAAAATCAGAACTTTTTGTTTGAAGGAACAGTCAGCTGTGCATTTGGGAGAGAGAATTACCATTCAAAGCATTGCTGTGAAACCAGGTTCAATCTGAGGTGACATGGAAGAACTGGAAAAGCCTTGGTTTCATCATTTATATACTTGCTCCCGGGTTATTACAGAAATTAAGTGAGATCCTGCCTAAGTCTGTCATTACCTAGCTCAGTCTTTGTACATTGGCACATAGTCAATGGCAGCTGTTAGTTACAACAGGAGGTTGCTATGATCACAACTTCAGGGAGACGGAGAGAAATTCCAAAATGCTAGACCCTGAGTTGTTCTAGGGGCCTCTGGATGAGGGCCTTCTATATACACGGGCGATTATATGCTCTATAAGTAACATTATCTAAACTGAACCAGCAGTTATATTTAAAATGGATAACCAACAAGGATCTACTGTATAGCACAGGGAACTCTGCTCAACGTCCTGTGGCAGCCTGGATGGAAAGGACGTTTGAGGGTGAATGGATCCATGTATATGCATGGCTGAGTCCTTTCGCTGTTCACCTCAAACTGTCACCGCATTATTACTTGGCGATACCCCAGTACCAAATAAAAAGTTTAAAAAAAAAAAAAAAAAAAAAGTGAACCAGCAGTGACCACAAAGGATAAGAAAACAATCCCTTTCAATAGAATGGTTCCTGGATTCCGGGCCAAATACTAGATGACCATTTGGGCAGGTCACTACATTTTGCTAACCACACAAGGTTACCCACTAAGTCAACGTCTTACTACAATACTGGCTTCTTTCTTCAAGCTGGCAGAAGGACTGCTGAATAACAAGCTTTTGCTCCCTGCTTTCAAAATTTACAATTCCCCTGGCTCCTAATTAGCAAGACTCTAATCACCACCAGAAAGAAGGAAAGGCAAACAGGAGGGGAGGCAGAGGGAAGAATGACAAGCTGACTTTCTCTAGGATTTTTGGGGGCCATTTCAGAGTGATAGGGATGGCTTTAGGCTTGTAAGAGGGTGGCATGACTCCGTCCTGGCAAAGAACATTCAGTACAAAAGTAAAATACCTTCCCTTCCTGCAGAGTCTACAGCAAGGGCTCTTCTCCACCTAGAATGTTCCAGTTGGCCTCGACTGAAGGCTAGCCAGAGGTTTCTCTTCTTCGCAGTATGTAACCAGGCCTCTGCAATTTCTCAGACAGGACTGCAGATCTTTGGTGGAGGAGAAACCCAAGCCTCTGACTGAGCTGGATATATTAGGGACTGGATAACTTGTAATCGGTAATTTCAGCCCTTTCCCTTTGAGCAAGAAATAGAAAGACAGAAGGAAGAAAGCAGTGCAGCAGTAAAATGAAAAGGATGTAAAGGGCAAAAATAAAGTGGTAAAGTTTTTCAACTAATGTGAGCCTGTGTTGGGCCGAAATCCCATTTGGGTATATTGTAGCTAGGTTTTAGTCTGAGGTGATGGGCAAGTGCTAAAATTCTAGAACAATGAAAACACTTTTTCCCAGCCGTGGGCTTCCTAATACTCTTCTGTAAATGTGAACAAGCCACTCTAAGTCATTATCTTCATTATTGCTTACAAGACTTTATTAAAGGACTTTATCCTTTATTGGGGTATTAACTCCATCAGGAAGGGAACATGGTAACTGCAGGCTTCGGCTCCCTTTCTTGCAGTGCAGGGCTGAGTTCCACCTTCTCTAGCAGCATTTACATCATTCCTATGCAGGAGTTGGGGTCGGGGAGGGGGTTGGTTCACAGCATGGTGGAGAGAATGAGCATCAGGCTTATAAACTGTCCAAGTGGGACAGCGGTATGGTTGGTTTAAAAGGCTGAACTGAGCTGGTATGGATGTAAATCCTGAGGAAACAAGTTTCTGGTAACCATGTAGGCCTCCTGAATGCAAAGAGCATAAGTTGTCTCTGGAGGGAGGCGGCCACAATGCTGGCTTTGCTTTAAGTCTTTCAAGTGTTCTTTTAGCTTGTGGGCCTGCAGACTTTGGGTAAGTAAAGTCCCTGTATCCTCATGTGCTTCTGCGCCTAGGGCAAGGGCAGACGTCTTTCTGCAAGCATTCAGTGTCTTCATTCACTTGTCCTACATATGAATTTTTAACTTTGGTTTTGAAGTAATTTCAGACTTATGAAAAAGTTGCCAAGATACAGGAATTATGGGATATGGGATATGAATTCCCATAGCCCTTTACCCAGACCCCCTAAACATTTCCTTTGTCGCGCTGTGTGTGTGACCCATACATTACTCATTTTCTGAAACATTTGAGCGTAAGTTGCAGATACGCTATTCCTTTACCCATAATACATCAGTATCTTTCATACCAAAAAAAAAAAACCACTTGTATAATACAGGAGAATTATAAACATTAAAACATTATCACTGATACAGCATGATTTCTCTGTGGTGGTGTTCTTTTAGTTGCTAGGTTGTGTCTGACTCTTTGAGACCCCATGGACTGTCACCCGCCAGGCTCCTCTGTCCATGGGGTTTCCCAGGCAGGAATACTGGAATACTGGGTAGTGGGTATTCCTTCTCCAGGGGATTTTCCCCACCCAGGGATCAAACCCACATCTCCTGCATTGGCAGCTGGATTCTTGACCACTGAACTACCAGGGAAGCCCAACAACAATAGTATTATTTACTCTATAGACCTAAGTTATTCTGCCAAGTGTTCCATTAATTCTTTTTAATTCACCCTTTAAAGTGTATGGCTCTATGTGGTCCAGTCAACACCCAGGAGGCCTCCAATGGTCTGGGCTGAGGATGGCTCCCTTCCCCACCCCAAGCAGTGGGATCTCTCTAAAGGTCTGCACAGGATTCATTCCTGCAGACTTTAGTCTGTTGCTTTCCCTCAGCTGCCACAGTTCCATCGTTTGTGCTCTGAAGGTGACAGGCTTTGCTGCACTTCCGCCTGCAGGTTAAGGTTTTTGTCCCCTGGGGGCTTCATGCCTTTCCCTGGGGACAAAGACCCCCATGAAACCCCATGGGGGCTTCATGGCTTTCCCTGCTGCCTGCTTCCCTAGGTCTGCCTCCTCAGGGAAACTCTGGGACTTAGCCTGTCCCTAGTCTCTTGAGCACTGGTGAGGTCCCAGAAGAGTCTGTGCGTGGGTGGCTGTGAATCTCCTCCGTGCCTGAAGTTCCCCAGGGTTCTGCCTCCTCACACTAGCCCACACTCAGCCTCAAACAGTGTTAAGAACTGTAGCTGAATTCTTACTGGCGCGTATGCTGTCTGTCGTCACCAGCAGGTGAGCATCCAGGCCCTGTCTCTCCCTGGACGAGCCTGTGTCTCCTCGGGTTTGGTGTAAGCTGGTTGCCCTGCAACCATAGCTCTATGATAAATTCAAGGAAAGCTGTGACTTCAAAGATTAGCTTAGCATCTTTGGTGAGGTTTTAAGAATAAACACTGTCTTTTCTAGTTTTCTACATCCTAGGAGGAAGTCAGACATCCATTTTACATTTTTTTTGCTCATCTATGAATTGGATTTTTTCCCTTACAGCACCTGAGAAAACATTTGGGAAGAAAACCTGCTGTTTACTGACATACCAGTAATAGACCCTCTCCCTCAATCTATTAAGATATTTACATGTTGTTGTTGTTTAGTCACTAAGTTGTGTCTGTTTGTGACTCCATGTTCTGTAGCCTGCCGGACTCCTCTGTCCATGGAATTCTCCAGGCAAGAACACGGGAGTGGCTTGCCATTTCCTTTTTCCAGGGGATCTTCCCGACCCAGGGATTGAACCTGTATCTCCTGCACTGGCAGGCAGATTCTTTGCCACTGATTTACCAAAAATATTCAGATAGTTGTAAATTATCCTTAGAACTCTTAGAGCATACAACTCTTAGAACGCTCTTTCCCAGAGAATGAGCAGTCATCTGAAAAGTTAAAAAGATCACATCTTTAGCACAAAGGATCTAAGACTGAGATATAGTGGTTAAGAAGCTGGGTTTGAAATGTGGACTTAATTATACCTTCAGAGAGACAGGTACTTTCTTGCAGGATGGCTTCTGATCCATCCTGAAAATCATTGCCTGTCATTTTCCTGAGCCTTGTAAGGGGAAAAAAGTCTGATTGGGAAGCATTCACCTCCTCCAAGCTAAGGCATGGACTTATTTGCTAAAGGCTTTCAGCTAGATAGTCTAATCTGAAAGTTATAAGGAGCCTTCAATTATTTTGAAGGGAAACTGGTGATTAAAAAGGAAAAAAAAACACCCTGCCTTTATTATAACAAACCCAGCTGCCTGGAATAAGTACAGTGTTAACAATGATATATAAAATGTCTATGTTATGAAGTAATGCAAAATAAATTCCTGAATGTGGAGCTGATTCTAACATGATAATCGGCTAGTCTGAGGCTTTTCCCCCAGGGCATGGCAAAGAAGCCACAGTAGTTTTTAACTTTGCAAGGAAATGGTGTCATTTCTTAAAAGCAGCTGGTCAGTCATAAACATTTATTGGATATATTCCAGATTAGCTGCTGTAGGAAATCTAAGAGTTTGTAAAATAATTATTCTGAATAATTGTCAGAAAGGTATCAAGTTCTTTCTGAACCCTCATTTTCTAAATATATAATCCCCAGTAATAATTCACCCTCACACCATAGTCCCAGCCCCTTTTTTGCCTTGTCTGGGGAATGCTATGGACAGAGAAGCCTGGAGAGCTACAGGGCATGGGATCGCAAAGAGTAAGACACGACCGAATGACTGAGCACGCACGCGGTCCCTTGGGGTTGGAACAAAGCCAGTTACAGATTTCTCCCATGAACCTTTCATCTTCCCTACACCTGGTTAGGAACCCAACTGACTCCCCATATCAGGTACCTGTGCTGTCAGGCATGTCCTTGACAACCCCAAACTACCCTGCAACCAAGGATCTGGTTGAATAAAAATGTCCTCATTCCCCTGCTCCCCCAAAATCTGAGAAAGCTAATTTATGCCAAAGTGTCATTTACTGATACATCTTTCTTCAGAGGATACCTTTCTTGTCCTTTTTGCTTGTAATTTTCTTTTTGACGAGAACAGAGAGTGGAAGTATCCCAGGCAGGAATCTTCCCACCGTCTTTCACTTCACTCTAAGGGCTGGTCACTTGGTCTGCATAACAGACTAGCCTGTATGCAGACAGACCTTCCATCCTTCACAGTAAAGAAGATGCTGTAGCCCACTCTTGGTAGAGCATGTTTTCTAGTTTGTGTAATGACATTGGGCTGTGTGATCCATATATTCTGGCCTATTCCTCTTCATCCACAACTGGGTGTTGTTTTCCACATTGGGAAAGGAGTACGTCAAGACTGTATATTGTCACCCTGCTTATTTAACTTATATGCAGAGTACATCATGCAAAATGCTAGACTGGATGAAGCACAAGCTGGAATCAAGATTGCTGGGAGAAATATCAATAACCTCAAATATGCAGATGACACCACCTTATGGCAGAAAGTGAAGAATAACTAAAGAGCCTCTTGACGAAAGTGAAAGAGGAGAGTGAAAAAGTTGGCTTAAAACTCAACATTCAGAAAACGAAGATCATGGCATCCAGTCCCATCACTTCATGGCAAATAGATGGGGAAACAATGGAAATGGTGTCAGACTTTATTTTTGGGGCCCCCAAATCACTGCAGATGGTGACTGCAGCCATGAAATTAAAAAACACTTGCTCCTTGGAAGAAAAGTTATAACCAACTTAGATAGCATATTAAAAAGCAGAGACATTACTTTGCCAACAAAGGTATGTCTGGTCAAAGCTATGGTTTTTCCAGTAGTCATGTATGGATGTGAGAGTTGGCCTATAAAGAAAGCTGAGTGCCAAAGAATTGATGCTTTTGAACTGTGGTGTTGGAGAAGACTCTTGAGAGTCCCTTGGACTGCAAGGAGATCCAACCAGTCCATCCTAAAGGAAATCAGTCTTGAATGTTCATTAGAAGGACTGATGCTGAAGCTGGAACTCCAATACTTTGGCCACCTGATGCAAACTGACTTATTAGAAAAGACCCTGATGCTAGAAAAGATTGAAGGCGGGAGGAAAAGGGGATGACAGAGGATGAGATGGTTGGATGGCATCACCAACTCAATGGACATGAGTTTGAGTAAACTCCAGGAGTTGGTGATGGACCGGGAGGCCTGGCGTGCTGCAGTCTATGGGGTCACAAAGGATCAGACACGACTGAGTGACTGAACTGAACTGAACTGAGTCCTCTTCATCATACCTGCGTTGGCAGTGCAGTGTTTACAGAAGGAGAGATTTCCCTCCTCTCCCTTGTCCTGCTTGGATGTCTAGCTTGGACTCAAGTGTGTAGGTTTACTGTTTGGGGCTTATTCAATAGGCTCCAATCCATATCCAAGGTTCTGGGGCTCCTTACACCATCAGGTTTCCTGGTGACTATTCTGTAAATTGAACAAAGAATGATCCCCACCTGTTTCCTCTAACCAACTAAGCAACAAAGAGAAGGGGCACTCTTTCTTACAGGGTGAGTCTCCTTGGATAGACCTGAGACATCTGTGCATAAATACTCCCTGAAAGCCCTTCATGCTAGAGCCTTATGCTTGGCTCAAGGGTTAACAGGGTAAGAGACATTTAGCGAATGAATTCTCTGAAATTTGACCACAGTTATGCAGATGACACCACCCTTATGGCAGAAAGTGGAGAGGAACTAAAAAGCCTCTTGATGAAAGTGAAAGAGGAGAGTGAAAAAGTTGGCTTAAAGCTCAACATTCAGAAAACGAAGATCATGGCATCTGGTCCCATCACTTCATGGCAAATAGATGGGGAAACAGTGGAAACAGTGTCAAACTTTTGGGGGGCTCCAAAATCACTGCAGATGGTGACTGCAGCCATGAAATTAAAAGACGCTTATTCCTTGGAAGGAAAGTTATGATGAACCTAGATAGCATATTCAAAAGCAGAGACATTACTTTGCCAACAAAGGTTCATCTAGTCCAGGCTATGGTTTTTCCTGTGGTCACGTATGGATGTGAGAGTTGGACTGTGAAGAAGGCTGAGCGCCGAAGAGTTGATGCTTTTGAACTGTGATGTTGGAGAAGACTCTTGAGAGTCCCTTGGACTGCAAGGAGATCCAACTAGTCCATTCTGAAGGAGATCAGCCCTGGGATTTCTTTGGAAGGAATGATGCTAAAGCTGAAACTCCAGTACTTTGGCCACCTCATGTGAAGAGTTGACTCATTGGAAAAGACTCTGATGCTGGGAGGGATTGGGGGCAGGAGGAGAAGGGGACGACAGAGGATGAGATGGCTGGATGGCATCACTGACTTGATGGACATGAGTCTGAGTGAACTCCAGGAGTTGGTGATGGACAGGGAGGCCTGGCATGCTGCAATTCATGGGATCGCGAGGAGTTGGCCACGACTGAGCGACTGAACTGAACTGAATTGACTGAAGGAACTTGCTATCAGTCCTCTAGGGTTGAAAATCTATGACCATCTACCTGCCATCCATTTAGAAATTCTACATGGAAGAAATGCAAGGGCCTCAGAGTTCTGCCAAGCCAGCCTGCTGCAAGGGGCTAGGGTTGGGAGCAGGAAGAATTTGAACACTTCACTTACCAACAAGAGACTCTCCACTTAGGTTCATTTTATTTTTACTCTTCTGTATAAGATTGGTCTCAATGAGGGAATTCTCTCCTAGGGAAGTGTGCAAAGATGTGTAAAAGACTTTCTCTCCTAAAAGACTACTTGTTGAAGCATTATTATAATAGGGAAATACTGGAAACAACATGAATGCCCATCAATAAGATAATGCAGTCTAGTTAGTTAATGGAATACTGTAGAGCAGACGAAATTAACTAGAACTACATACATGTTCCAAGATAAATTTCAAATAGTGTTGATATTTAAAATACAAATTAGAATGTGTATAGCTAATACAACATTGTCAAGGAACTATACTCCAATAAATTTTTTTAAGTTTATTTATTTATTTTAATTGGTGGCTAATTACTTTACAATACTGTAGTGGTTTTTGCCAAACATCGACATGAATCAGCCATGGGTATACATGTGTCCCCCATCTTGAAGCCCCTCCCACTTCCCTCCCCATCCCATCCCTCAGGGTCATCCCAGTGCACCAGCCCTGAGCACCCTGTCTCAAGTATCAAAACTTGCCTGGTCATCCGTTTCAAATATGGTAATATACATGTTTCAATGTTATTCCCTCAAATCATCCCACCCTCGCCTTCTCCCACAGGGTCTGAAAGACTGTTCTTTACATCTGTGTCTCTTTTGCTGTCTCACATATAGAGTCATCATTACCACCTTTCTAAATTCCATATATAAGCATTAATATACTGTATTGGTGTTTTTCTTTCCAACTTAACTTCATTCTGTATAATAGGCTCCAGTTTCATCCACCTCATTAGAACTGATTCAAATGCATTGTTTTTAATGGCTTAGTAATATTCCATTGTGTATACGTACCACAGCTTTCTTATCCATTCATCTGCTGATGGACATCTAGGTTGCTTCCATGTCCTGGCTTTTATAAACAGTGCTGAGATGAACATTGGGGTACACGTGTCTCTTTCAATTCTGGTTTCCTCAGTGTGTATGCCCTGCAGTGGGATTGCTGGATCATAAGGCAGTTCTATTTCCAGTTTTTTAAGGACTCTCCACACTGTTCTCCATAGTGGCTGTACTAGTTTGCATTCCCACCAACAGTGTAAGAAGGTTCCCTTTTCTCCACACCCTCTCCAGCATTTATTGCTTGTAGACTTTTGGATCACAGCCATTCTGACTGGCATGAGATGGTACCTCATGGTGGTTTTGATTTGAATTTCTCTGATAATGAGTGATGTTGAGTATCTTTTTATGTGTTTGTTAGCCATCTGCATGTCTTCTTTGGAGAGATGTCTGTTTAGGTCTTTGGCCCATTTTTTGATTGGGTCATTTATTTTTCTGGCATTGAGCTGCAGCAGCTGCTTTTATATATTTGAGATTAATTCTTTATCAGTTGCTTCGTTTGCTATTATTTTCTCCCATTCTGAAGGCTGTCTTTTCACCTTATAGTTTCCTTCATTGTGCAAGAGCTTTTAATATAAATTATATGTATAAATGTATAATTATTTGTTTAAATATTAAGAACAATATTATGCACAGTTTTAGAGCATACATGTGTGTAGTTAAAGTATAAAAGCAGAGATATGAATGATGTATATCAATTCAGAGACAAATTTCCTCTCTCCTTCAGAGAACGGGATTGGGTACCTTGGGGGTTTCGATGGTATCTGCACTATTTCATTTTTTAATAAGGTGATATGTCAGTGTTTGTGTTTTTCCATATAAAATGTTGTATCTGAAACATTTCATTATGACACTTGTAAAAAGAAAGGGTTCTGTGAATCTGAGTCAGGTGTTCTGAGGTGGATGAACCTAGAGCTTGTTATACAAAGTGAAAAGTCAGAAAGAGAAATAAACAAATATTATATATTGATGCCTGTATGGGAATAGAGAAAGTCAGTACTGATGATCTTATTTGTAGGGAAGGAATGGAGATACAGACATAGAGAACAGACTTGTGGGCATAGCAGGGAAAGAAGGAGGGAGGAGAAACTGGGAGAGTAGCAGGGACATATGTACTCTATCGTGTGGAAAATAAGTAGCTGGGGGAAGCTGCTGCACAGCACAGGGAGCCCAGCCGGCGCTCTGTGACGACCCAGAGGGTAGGGTGGGAGGGTGGAGGGAGGCTCACGAGGGAGGGGATATACATATAATTCTGGCTGATTTGTGTTGTTGTGTGGCAGAAATCAACACAACATTGTAAAGCAATTATCTTCCAATTGAAAAATAAAACTAATTAGTAACCACATCCAAAAAAGAAAAAAAAAAGGAGGAGGGGGAGCGGTTCAGTGTTTAAAAAGTTTGAAAGTCAATGAGCTAGGACAAGGGGCTCTGAAATGCTGATAATTCAGAGTTAGGGAAAATGGTCTCCAAGCAACCCTTTGTGGCCCCTTCCAGGAGTGACCTCCTAAAGCCCATCCTGCCTTCTGGAGCCGTGGCTCTCAGGCCTTCCTATGGCAAAAATGCATATTTTATCCCTACCCTGACTCTTGATTCTCGTTTAGTTGGTCAGGTTTTTTTTGAGCATACCAGTGATTCTAGTGATCATGGTCAGGATATCTTTGAGATAGAAGCTAATGGTAAGCAAACCAAATTTTGGGAGTCTGTGGTCTTTCAAACCTTTGCCATGGACTTACTGCTTACAATGATCTAGCGTGAGGCAGGGGTCCAAGCAGCATCAGTGCTATGACTTTGTAGACTTGTTAGTGATAACTCCTGGCTCATGTGCAGCATCATGAAAATCTTGTAAACCTGTGTGGTTTTGAAGATGGGGGTACAGGAACAGCAGATAATGGGAAGATATGATGGGGGAAGCTAACAACAAGTATTGAAAGGAAAAGATGATTTTTTCTAAATTCAATTCCAAATTTAGGAGGTATTCAATTTAGATGAATAGATTTATGTTACTACAAATGATTAGGTATGGAACAAACAGTGTGTGGTGAATTATATAAACACCCCTTGGCATTAATTGGAGAGAGATGCTGTTAAACCCTCTTGTATTCCATTATGAAGATAATACACAATTTCAACATATCAAAAATATATAAATTATAAAGAAGATTATAAAAATCACCAATAATATCACCACTGGAATAACAGTTGCTTGTTACTTGTGATGTCAAGTTCATAGTTTGAAATTGGGAAAGGTGGGAGGGAGTATTTACACCACAGAAACAGACAAATGCCATAAGTCAACCCCTTTACTTCTATCCCAAAAAAGTAGTTAAATTTTTACTACATTGATCCCATTGAGCTCATCTTACTTACATGTGTATTTCCCCCAAAATATAGATAATGCTATAATGCAGATTTTAAGAAGTTATTTTTGATGTAGACCATTTTTACTGAGTTTGTTACAATATTGCTTTAGTTTTATGTTTTGGTTTTTTGACCTTGAGACATGTGGGATCTTACCTCCCTGACCAGGGATCAAACTCACGCCCCCTGCACTGGAAGGCAAAGTCTTAATGAGTTTGTTATAATATTGCTTTAGTTTTATGTTTTGGTTTTTGACCTTGAGACATGTGGGATCTTACCTCCCTGACCAGGGATCAAACTCACGCCCCCTGCACTGGAAGGCAAAGTCTTAAGCCTGGACCACCAGGGTGGTCTCCATAATTGCAGCTTTGAAAGTGCAAATGTATATCTGACTAAGAAGTATATTCTGAGTTATTTTGGGAAACTAACAGGACCATCCATCTCGTGTATTTTGTGCAGGGGGAGCAAGGACCTCAGGGCTTCCCAGGGCCAAAGGGCATGACAGGCCATGGCCTCCCTGGCCAGAAGGTAAGTATTTCAGGACTGAAGGGAAATGCTCAGCTTTCGGATCTCAGTGGCTTAACTTGAACCCTGGAAGGGCTCTCATGAACTTGTTACTCCTCTCCTTACAATGCTTGGAGAAAAAATACCGCTTCAGAGTGAATCCTTATGCATTTCTTTTCCTAACTACAAACATGTTTACTTCATGAAATCTCCTTTTCTTCAAACTCAAAGCCAGCTGATGAGGAACAAATCCTTACAACCTACCCACGTGGAAGATACCAGATAATTCAGGTGTTAACCTGTATAATAGCTGAAGTTCCCAAAGTCAGTGAACTGATCAGATGGCATCTCATGGTCTCCTCACCTTGGGGTCTCTAGTTCATCATGAATTAGATAATGGTGCCTGTCCACGTGCGTGCTCAGTCACTTCAGTCATGACCGACTCCTTGCAACCCTTTGGACTGTAGCCCACCAGGCTCCTCTGTCCATGCGATTTTCCAGGCAACAATACTGGAGTGGGTTGCCGTGCCCTCCTCCAGGGGATCTTCCCCACCCAGGGATTGAACCCGTGTCTCCTGTGGCTACTGCACTGCAGAAGGATTCTTTACCATCTGAGCCACGGGGGAAGCCCCTATGGTACCTGGGAGGATGTAAATAAAATGCCCCCTATTTTTTCATATAGTATATTCATACAAACAAGAACCAAGAGTCTTCAAGAGGTACCTCAGTTGCAAAGAAATGAAACTTCAGAGTTTTCCTTATTTGGCGTTAATATTCACAATCTAAGCTTATCTTTTCATTGTGCTGTAAAGGGAGAGCACGGAGAACGGGGCGATGTGGGAAAGAAAGGTGATAAAGGGGAAATTGGAGATCCCGGACCCCAAGGAGAACAGGCAAGAAGTGACTTTTACCCTCTTACTGTCATTGCACACATTAACCGAGTGCAACCTTCACTGACTGTTACTCTTCTTCCACTAAGTAGGGCTTACAAGGACCAAAAGGAGACCAAGGACTTACAGTGAGTATCCATCCTAGAGGGGAACTGAGGGGTTTGTGCTCACAAAATGATTACATCTGTGTTTTCACATTACAAGTAGGACTTCCTTTGACACAGAATTACTGCTGGCTTCAATGCAGAGGGTGACTGAATCTGAATGTGAGGGGCACTTTACCCCAGCAGCCCTTATCTAGCCTCACTGTAGACATGTGACTACACACCCTGACCCCTGGTAGAAATGTTAACAAAGAGGTGAGCCATGTAAAAGAAATCCAATGAACAAGGAATTTTTTTATTTTTTCAGAATAGGGGCTCTTTTTTTTTTTTTTTCTGAACTAGTTCCTTTAAGTGCTCTGGGAACAACAATCACAAAATTGGGATTACTTTCATTTACTGATTCACTTATTCAACAAACTCGTGATGATGTGCAAACTTCCCCCTTTTCTTCTCTTTGGTTTGCTCCATTGCAAACACAAAGCTGACCCCTGAAAGCCCCACAAGATGGAAAGGTTCTAGAATTTCTATAGCAAAGTCTAATTCTTCCTTTCTAGTATCTACCTTTCCTGGAGTTGAGGAGAAAACAGGGAACTTCTCTTGTTCCCTTTTTGATGGGTCACGGTCTGGGGATGTTGACCTTACATGCAGTGTCAGGAAGCCCAGAGCTGAGGGTTCCCATGATGAAGGCCAGAGCTGGCATGTGACACACAGAACTGTGCACGGTCTTCATGGCCCATCTGCCTTTTTCTCTTCGCTGTTCCACGCCATACATCAGACCCTCCCCAGATACCTATGGAGGATAAAGCAGCTATACATGCAGCAATTTCTCCCTACACGTAGCAGAGGAGGGTGTATGTTAAATGCCCAGAGAAATGTTCCCTGTAGGTTTATACCCTCCATCCCATCCCTGCATGGAGAGGGGAACTGTCTTCCTTCATCCATGCACTTGCTCATTCATTTCACCAACAATTATTGGGCACATCCCCTGGGTCAGGGTCTGAGACAGGCACAGGGGTAAGAGTTGAGAACAAGAGACCACATCTCTGGACTCAAGGATCTCGCAGTCTAACGGGAGAGAAAGGCAGGCAGAGGATGTTCACCTACAGTTTGATAAAGGTTGTGACAGAGGTGATGTGTGGGTCCAGAGCAGACAAAATGAGGTGAGATTTGATGCAAATTCTCTTTTCCTTCACGCTTCCCTTTGTCTAGCATTTAGAAAGCCAAGGTCGGCATTAAACGAGACTCTAGTATGACAGGCTCCTTCACATCAGCACCACCCTGACCCACTGCTGCAGGGCGCCTGGGGGACCCAGGCAGACTGGGCCCCGACTCTGGACTCCTAGTCCTTCTCCCAGTACGCCCTTTCCTCCAGGTGAGGAGCGATCACCCTGAGTACACACCGCCCTGTTCCACACTCTGGATAAACAGATCTCAGAACTGTCCCCAAATGGCCTCAAGTTTGGAAGTGGACAGCACTGGCCTGTATGCATGAGGTAGCCAAGGGGCAGGCGTTTGGCGGGTATTTGACAGAGCTTGGGTTCACCTCGTGAGTGCTGGCTAAGACCCGGGGCAGCATAGGACTGGTGAAGACGGGGGGCAGGGAGAAGGAGACAGGCTAGAGACTGCAGCCCTCTCTTGCTCAGGACACACATTAATGCACATAACAGCCCATGAGGCAGGGAGGAGTGTCTCCCTTTCAGATAAAGACCAGCCAAGTCTTGCAGAAAGCTTGAGCAACATGCCCCGAGTCACCTCGCTATACAGAGCCCTTAGAGCTGGAGCTGGCTTGTTGGAAGCCAGAACCAGCCTGCTCTCTCATGAAGGCTGTTCTCGAAAGGCCTCCTTTTTCTCCCCACCCCTACTCTCTCCTATCCTCACACACTCTCAGGGGCAGATTCAGTCCAGACTAACAGACTCCTCCTTTAAAAATATATATATGTATATTTTTAATTGGAGGATAATCCTTCACACCTTTGTGTTGGTTTCTGCCATACATCATAATGAATCATTAATGGGTATATATCCATCCCCTCCCTCTTGAACTTCCCTCCCATCTCTCACACCCAACCCCACCCCTCTGGGTTGTCACAGAGCACCAGGCTGAACTCCTTGTCAAATTCCCCTTTCAAGAGGCAAATACTATTGATGGAAGTTCACATTTTTAATCATTCTCACCCAAGCTACTTCAAAAAGACTTTCTCCAACTATGCCTGAAATGCTAGCATTTCTCAGCACCTGCCCGTGATCATTTCTTCCGTGTCCTCGAACTCTCAAGGAGGGACAGCTATTTTCAAAAAGGCGGATTTAATATTACAGTAAAGTTGCATGGAGGATGAGAAAGCATTTTAGATTATAAACATAGAAAAACTATGCTTGACCAAAGTGGGTATGGAGGGGTGTCCCAGGTTACACTCAAGCCCTGCCCCAAGCCATCTCGTCTGCCACCCCTCTTCCAACAGCCACCTGAACACTGGCCTTTCTTAACTCTGCCTCCAGCTTGAGCCCCTCTCCCGAGCATCAGACCTTACTTCCTACTGCCTTGCCAGCTGGGTGTCCCACAGGCGCCTCGAACTCAGCCAGAATCAAGCTGAACCCAGTTCACTCTTCATTAGCTCCAGCCTGCCCTTGTCCCTTCCCTCCCTCCCGCCAAGAGTGGCACTGCTATCGTTTACCTCCTAGACGCCTCCTTCCCCTCATCCTCTCTTCCAGTTACTCACCACCCCCTTCATCTCCTTCTGCAGCATCCCTCTAAGCCATCCCTCCCCATCCATCACCCCCACCACGGTTTTCTGGTGTTAATTTTCTTTGCCCGTACTATTTAGGAATCTCAGACCACTCCACTGGCTGCCAGAGTCAGTTTTCTTAAGTAAAGGTACAACCAATTCTCTCCTCTGCCATGGACCACGTCTGTTCTCACTGCTCAGGCTAAGTCCGCACTCTTCAACAAGACACAAAGGCGCTTGAGAGCCCAGCTGTGTTCCGCATTTTCTGCCATTCTTCCTGTCACACACCCTGAGTCATAAGTTCCCTCAAGTACTGTAATACACTGTGCTTTGTGTGTTTTGTCCCCTGCCTGGAAGGTCCTTCCTCTTCCTCTCTCCACCCCATTCCACCCTGGTGAGAGTCTTCCCAGCTCCCTGGACCACAGCACCAACTCCACTCTCCCACCCCTGGTATTCCGGCAGATCGACGTGGTTCCTTGGCTCTGATCCAACGGCACAGCACTTATAATAAGTATTTGTGTCTTTGCCTACTTGCTACTAGACTCATGTTAACATGAGTCCTTTGAAGGATATAAATTTGATGCCTTCATCATTGGCACTGAGAAACCAAGGTTACTCAGCAATTTTAGCAGAAAAAGTGAAATCATTCATTCTAGTGACTTTAAAGCAAAGATTACATGGAATATGTTGATTATATATTACTACTTAAAGCATATTAGACCTGGTTATGGCATAAAAGCACAGTGAAAGGAATTAAATGCAACCTTGATATATAAATTGCTCTTACCAGTCAATAAAAGACAAAGATTCTAATAGAAAAAAAAAAATGGACCAAGGACGCACAAAGACCATGCACAAGAGAATACAACTGGAAACGCACATTTAAAATTTAGCCTTGCAAGTAGTGGATTAAGTGTAATTTAAAACAGTGAGATATTTTTCTCTATCAAATGGCAAAGATTATATAGTAATAATAACCAGTATTGTATCTCTAAAACAAAACAGGTTTTCTTATATACTACGGTTAGAGCTATCAGCTACCACAACTTTTCTGGAGGATAGTTAGGCAGTCTAAATCAAGAACCTTAAAATGGCCATGCTTCTGACTCCAGGAATCAAGTTTTTCAGAATATTTGGTAATATGGGAAATTAATTATGATATATAATGTTAAGTGAAAAACTATAATCATAAAACTTGCAGTATTTTCTCCACTTGTAAAAATTAAAAATAACTATATTAAATGTGTAACATTTCCCCTGCCAGGATATACAATATAAATATATTAATATAGAAAGTTTCCTTTTTAGACACACCCTAGTTTCAGATTTATTGTCTCTCTAAATGTGGAAAAAGCATGACAAAGCCTGAAAAAAAAAAAAAAAGATAACTGTTGATTCCTTTATTTCATATAATTTAAAGAATCTCATACTGGGAGTAACTTTTGTATAGCCACTTGAAATCACTGGCTTTTACTCAGTTTACAGTTTAAAAAACAATCTAAGTTAAAATGCCGTGAATATTCTCCATACATGCTTCTGCTAAGCCATGCCGGGGGCTGTCACCGCACCCCTGTTCTGTCATTACAGATCTTTTTCTTTAAAACTTCACTTTTGCAGCTGTTACATTTATCTTCTTAGAAAAGGCCCCCTGCTTTTCCCCGTTGAGATTTTCTGGGCTTCTGCTTCTCTCCTCTGTGAAGTTAATCACCCCTGTCAGCGTCACGTCTTTGGCAGGTGTAGAATCCCGACTTCTCCAGTCCCATCCCAGTCATTTGCAAACATGCCACGCGGCACAGGCCACCGGCAGATTGACTGCTAGTATTCAGCGCATCTCAGGCCCCTCTGATGGAGCTAGTGAGGAGCAGGGCCCGGAAGGGGCATCCAGGAACCAGGGACATTTCACGGAGAAACCCAAGTGAGAGTACTAGGAAACCAGGGAGGAGACTCGCAAATTTGGGGACGGGTCCGGAAAAAGGGGAGAGAATACGGTACAGAATAAATTCTCTTTCAAACCAGGTGCTTGTCCTGGTTGGCTAGCACTTGTGGTTTAAATCATGTAACGAAGGCACAGGTTGCCCACGGCACTGTCGTCCTGGTATCTGCAGGGGATTGGTTCTAGCACACGCCCCTCCACCCAGGAGGTACCGAAGCCCGTGGATGCCCACGTCCCTCATACACAACGGCGCAATACTGTCAGCCCTCTGTATCCATGGATGCAGAACTGTAGGGAGTGCATCCTTTGGGGGCCATACCCTGTGCTAAGAGCTGTGTGTGTTACCTCGTTTAATCTCACCACAGCCCTGAGACACAGACCTCTGTTAGGTCACTTCACGCCCAAGGTCACACAGCTGACAAACACCAAAGCTGCAATTTGAACTTCAAGTCTCAGCTGTTACATCTTACAGCTCAAACACATTCCAATTATAATATATCGTAGCCAACTTTTAACCTCTGTACTATGTATCTTATTTGCAGCAGAAGGATTAATCAAATAGCCCAATGCTGACTGTAGTGAGACAGTCCCTTTTATGTTAGGGAAAAAATATTATGGTCACACAATTAATACATTTTCCTCTTTCCCTCCAGAAAGAAGAAATCATCAAGCTTATTTTTGAAATATGTGGTAAGATCTGACGATCAAGAAAGCAAGCACCAGTTTAAAGTACCAGTCCCACTATGTTCAAGATATTGCATTTACCCAGAAGATGTATACTGTAGAGCTCATGGGAAAGTTTCAACTTCATTTGCAAAGTTGGTGGGAAACCAAAAGGAAGCAGTGTGAGGGGCTGTGGGAATCCTGATTTAAGGAAAGAAAATCATGTTCCCAGAGTGGTTAAGAAGCATGAAGACACCAGAGTCTGTGCAGCCAGGCCTTTTGTTAGCACTGAGCTCATTTGTATTCGGTGACATTTACCTGAGCCTGGGAAGGAAAGAACCACCAAGGAAACATGACTACAGGGGCCTCACTGGTGTTTGAGTCCAGCCCAGCTGGTGACAGTAATGTCTCTAAATTGAGTTTTGAGACCTAGAGTGCCTGCCACTTCAAAAGCAAGAGGACAGAGTTCAGAGGTCACCCTGTGTTGCACCTCGATCTAAATGTTTCCATGGTGAAATGTGTGTGTGCTCAGTTGCTCAGTTGTGTCTGACTCTTTTGTGGCCCCTTGGACCGTAGCCCGCCAGGCTCCTCTATTCATGGGTTTTTCCAGGCAAGAATCCTGGGGTGGGTTGCCATTTCCTACTCCAGGGGATCTTCCCCACCCAGGGATCGAACCCGCATCTCTTGGCGCCTCCTGCACTGGCAGGTGGATTCTTTACCGCTGAGACCCCTGGGAAGCCCCTATGGCAAAATAGGCTTAAAACAGAGTTATCAGAACAAGGAAGTAAAGCAAAAAGATTAGCCAAAAAGCAAGCAATTAATAGATTATGACGATAAGAGAACCTTCTGTGTTTAAAATGGACAGAGGAAGGAATATCATTATCCTTCCACATAGGGAACCCCAGAACTGTCTTGTCCCCCAAAAGACTTCTGGACCTTACGAAGCAGCCTGGGACTCTCTGTGGTGACAGGCTAATTTAGACGTTGCTTCTGAGTGCTAGACACCCTGTAAAAATAGCAGCCAGTTTCCTGATGATTTATCGTGGGAGTGTTATTGGGCAACATAAGGATACGAATACAGCAGTGGAGCCCTGATACTTTTTACTGCTTAGGGACTCTGGCAACTGCTTCGAATGATAAAGCATAAATAGAAGTTGTTTATTGACCAGTGTTCCTAGATCACTCCCCTTGAACAGTTTCACAGGGTAAATGTTCTCCAGGCCTCCGTGATAAGATGGGAGCCACCGTAGGGTCACCGTGGGTGACTGGGGACATAAGCCAGAATAGCAAGGGGGGCTACTATGCTTATGCCCAGTTAAAGATCCAGATCTTTCCCCGACAATTAAAAAGTTTCATCCCATTACTTTACTCACTGGCCACATCAATGAGTAAGTGTTCATTTTCACATAAGGATGTGGTTGAAGACTGAAATATTAGCGTTCAGATTCAGATTCAATACACATGGTGGGATAATAAAGAGCAAATTTAGGATGGTGGTTGTCTCTTACAGACAAGGAAGGCATGCAAAGGGATGCTGAATCTTTTTAAAAGACTTTTATATTTTAATCTGAGAAATTGGCTAGCTGTTTATTATGTTATCCTCTACAGCATTTTGATATTTTGTGTGGGAGGTTTTTCCACCCCCCCCCCGCCCCTCCCATGTATCATTTTGAAAAGACTCAGGCATAGAAGCCAGAAGGGAGACAACTGCCAGCTGTGTTCACGGTCACAGAAAAGGAAGGCTACGATCCGGGTCTCGCGTTCATCCCCGCCCCCTCCCCTCTCCCTGGGATGTTTTCATTTTCATTCCTGCTGTGTTTCTGTGTCTGCATCTGTGCTTTAGGTTGTGGGCGTAAATGCAAAGAGACTCCGCTGGAGCTGCTGTTTGTGATTGACAGCTCAGAAAGCGTGGGCCTCAAGAACTTCCAAATCATCAAGAATTTTGTGAAGACCCTGACGGATCGTGTCGCCCTGGACCTGGCCACAACCCGCGTAGGCATAATCAACTACAGCCATAAGGTGGAGGAGGTGGCGCACCTCACCCAGTTCTCCAGCAAGGATGACCTCAAGCGGGCTGTGGACAACATGCAGTATCTGGGGGAAGGTACCTACACGGCCACAGCGCTCCATGCCGCCAACCGTATGTTTGAAGCTGCCAAGCCCGGCGTGAAGAAGGTGGCCTTGGTCATCACTGATGGGCAGACAGATACCCGAGATGAGAAGAATCTGACTGAGGTGGTGAAGAACGCCAGTGACATCAATGTGGAAATATTTGTGATTGGGGTAGTGAAGAGGAATGACCCCAACTTCCACATTTTCCACCAAGAAATGAATCTGATTGCTACTGATCCAGATAGTGAGCACGTTTATCTATTTGATGACTTCATCACTCTTGAAGGTAAGACAGTTCCAGGGGAAAAGAATTTATATTACCTTTCCAAGAACCACATCGTGGGATGATCCTGACCAAAAATGGAAATCAGAAGGCTACTGAGGTTTACACCAGCATTAAGTTGTAACACAAACTCTGAAGGAAAAGAGGTTTAGTATCATTCAGTTCAGAGAGGACAGTCCTTATATTTATTCATTTGTAGTAAGTGCTGAGTTGGCCATGGAGTTGTTTACCTGGGGTATCTACAACTGAAGGGCTGGAAAGAAAGGATAGGATTTGAGGGCATTGCTCAGATTAGCTTATGTTCTAAAAGTTACCTAACTTGGGTAAGAGATGGAACAAGCCCACAGCAAGGCAGAAAATAACTGTGGAATCAAAATAAATTAATAAGTCCAAGATGAGTGGGGAAAAGTTACGGTAATCTAAAGAGATGAGAGACATAGCAACTAGAATTATTCACCTCTATTCCCTCTTCTCTGTTTTTCTGAAAACAGATAATGAAGAGTAAACAAGTCAGGACTTTATCTGAAAGAACAACATTTTGAATACACCTCACACACTCAGGGCTGATCTGATGGGTTTTCCTATGCAGCTTTACCCTTTCATAAGAACTGATATTTCCTAGTGAGGCATGCTAAGACACTGACTCACCTGTGATTCAAGTGTGATCAGTATCACTTTACAATGAAACATTCCAGGTCACTGGAAACTCATAACACATTCTGGCAGAGCCCACACCCAGAAAGCTTATGAAATAAGTAAAATGTATACTTACTGTATTTGCAGGCTCCAGTTTGACCCAATCCTTCCTTCTCCATCATCAGGACGCGGGGCCTGACGTGGCTTGGCATGGGCCCTCCTGGCCTCGTCCTGCTCCTGGGGCTCCGGGTACCCACATAGCTGGCCCTAAGGAGAGCAGACCACACTCAGAACCATCCCACTTTCCCTCATACTTCAGACCTCCCTAACCTGGGGTCTGGCTTCCTTAACACTGGATGACTGGAGGGTTTATCTGGTGCATTCAGTCTCACTGGGCAGTTAATGTGTTAGAAATGGCCAGAATATTAAGCATTTCAGACAAGTTATATTTTAATAACTGAAGAGCTTTGTCATCTTAACCAAAGAAGTTACTAACGTGAGGGGTATATTTTGGGACTGGTTTGTCTTTTGCAGTCTCCAAAATCAGAGCTAATTGCCTGGTAAACTTATCATGGGTGAGACTCGCCCCTTCCACAGGGTAGTTCCCTCTGGATAAAATGAATTTAAGTCATCTGTTTGCCTATTGGGACCATTTGTTGTTGTTCAGTCACTAAGTCGTGTCTGACTCTTTGCAACCCTGTGGACTGCAGCACGCCAGGCTTCCCTGTCCTTCACAATCTCCTGGAGTTTGCTCAAACTCATGTCCATTGAGTCAGTGATACCATCCAACCTTCTCATCCTCTGTCGTCCTCTTCTCCTCCTGCCTTCAATCTTTCCCAGTATCAGGGTTTTTCCCAAAGAGCCAGTTCTTCATATCAGGTAGTCAAAGTATTGGAGCTTCAGCTTCAGTTGGGCCATTCTATATTATTACATTAAATTATTTTAGATGGCCTCTTACAGATGATGTAAAAATGCTTTAAAAACTTAGCTCTCCTAGTGGTTGACTTCAAGTGCTGGGCAAGTGGAGAGTGCAGAAGATCTTTATAATAAACGGATTTGAGTAATGTTTCATTGCTCCTCCAAACCCTTCTCTACTTCTCTTTTTTAAAAGATACCCTGAAGCAAAAATTATTTACAAAAAGTTGTGAGGATTTCGAAGCCTACCTCTTTCATATTTTGGGTTCCTCACCGCTTCAACCTGGATTTGGGATATCGGGGGAAGAACACCATGAATCCACTCCAGAGCCCCAGAAAGACATTTCTGAGTCTGTAAGTAACCATCTTGCTCAATTTGTGAGACTAAAATGATATATTCTGTCTGCTCTACATTGAAGACCATCTTGTCCTGAGCTTTCAAGAATCAACTGAGGTATGGATAGTTTCAGGTCCTTGGCTCTAAATATTAGCCTTCTGTTTCTAGATTTCTAGTTCTGAAATAGCCCTGGGGTTTACGAGCATGAATATGAGACAGATAGACATTTCCATGTTTTATACTTATTTATTATATGCTACAAATAATATTTTTATATTATACCCCTGCCAGTGTCAAAAGTAATCATGTTCACTAGAACAGATCAATATGACACTATCCGAATCATCTTTCTGTACTGGGTTGCAAATCTCCCCGTCCGTCTGTGTATCCACTGCACACTTTGCACCCTTTCAAGTTTCTGGCAAGTGCACACATGCTCTGTCTGCACTCTCCCTCCCTCCCGCCCGCCCTCTTGCTCACTTAGCTTCCCCCACCTGCACCCAGGGCAGGGACAGGGAGGGAAGCTATGCATGCATGTGGCACAAGGCGGATGCTTCATTTCAGAGCTCCCCAATCATGTGTGTATGAGAGAACTACCTCCTTAATGTATTGAGACAAAGGTGATGTCCTTAGAGCAAGCCTCTGAGCACTGACCTCAGCCATGGGTCACAAGCAACTCATAAGTTTCTTTTAGGTTAGAACTGGAGAGCCTCTCATAATTACCAGTGGGTGAGTGATGTAGTCTCTTTCCCACCAACTCACAACTAAAGCTGGTGTGAACCGATGTCTATCACATGCATAGACATGGTCTGGCAAGCAAGTACACAGCAGTGTCCGTATTTTATAAGCTCAATGAACTCCCCCTGTGGTGTCCTTTTATGAAGTCTTCAAAGACATGGAAGATTTATTTTGAACCAGTGTAACAATGTTCAAGTATTAGGATTCCACTAACTGACTAGGAACTGAAGACTTGAGAAACCCCCAGACTAGTAGGTGAATGCAGGACCATTCAGGAGTCAGGCTGAGGATGCTATTCCTGTTGTTGTTGTTTAGTCATTAAGTTGTCTGACTCCTTGCCGCCCCACGGCCTATAGCACAGTAGATTTCCCTGTCCTCCACTATCTCCTGGAGTTTGCTCAGACTCAGGTCCATTGAGTCGGTGATGCCATCCAACCATCTCGTCCTCTGTTGTTCCCTTCTCCTCCTGCCCTCAATCTTTCCCAGAATCTGCCAACTTATTGAAAAAGACCCTGATGCCAGGAAAGACCCTGCTGCCATTCCTATGGGGACAAATTACAGGACTCACAAGATTTTTATATGATATCAAAAAAGGACAGAAAGGTCTGTAATCTATTTGATTAAATACTAACCAACTTCAATATGGATAATTCTGATTAGGGCAACAGACAACCCCTGGATTGTAGATTTAAATTAACACACACTTATACCACATGGTCTATATCAGGGGGTCAATAAACCCTTTTTGTGAAGGGCTATATGGACATGAGTTTGGGTAGACTCTGAGAGTTGGTGATGGACAGGGAGGCCTGGCATGCTGCAGTTCATGGGGCCGCAAAGAGTCAGACACGACTGAGCGACTGAACTGAACTGATATAGGAAAGATTTGGGATTTTGCAGGCCACTTCATCTCTGTTGCAGTGACTCAACTCTGCCTTAGAAATGCAAAAGGAGTCATAGCCAGTACTGCAATGAATGAGCATGGCTATGTTCAGATAAAACTTATTTCCCAAAACAGGTGAAGATTCACATTCAGCCCATAGGGGTTTGCCAACCCTGGTCTTTACTAAGCATTTGAAAGTAAATTATAGGCAATAATGTACACAGTCTATCTTCTCCTTCTCCTGTGGTTTATCTCTTTGTCCTGGCCCTAATCAATCCATGTTTCTTTCTAAAAACTACCTATACAAGAACAAACTCAGGTTTCATCCAGCAAGCAGTGTCTAAACAGAGCTCTCCTCAAAATCAATGAGTTCCGGTGAGATGTACTGATCATTTACTGCGGTGCTCAAGGGTGGATCTTAAGGTACAGTTCCTACCCAGCAGAAGTCCATGGTCTCTCAGAGAATGGATGAGTACAGGGAGTATTAAGAACTTTAGCAGAGCTATGGAGGAAGCTCAAGAGATGCTGCAGATTAATATCAGGACAGAATAATGTAAGGCTTTACAGAGGAGCTGGTATTGAGCTAAGTTTTAAGATTACGTAAAAGGAGTCCATCAAAGCTCTATATTGTCACCCTGCTTATTTAACTTATATGCAGAGTACATCATGAGAAACACTGGACTGGAAGAAACACAAGCTGGAATCAAGATTGCCGGGAGAAATATCAATAACCTCAGATATGCAGATGACACCACCCTTATGGCAGAAAGTGAAGAGGAACTCAAAAGCCTCTTGATGAAAGTGAAAGTGGAGAGTGAAAAAGTTGGCTTAAAGCTCAACATTCAGAAAACGAAGATCATGGCATCCAGTCCCATCACTTCATGGGAAATAGATAGGGAAACAGTGGAAATAGTGTCAGACTTTATTTTTGGGGGCTCCAAAATCACTGCAGATGGTGACTGCAGCCATGAAATTAAAAGACGCTTACTCCTTGGAAGGAAAGTTATGACCAACCTAGATAGCATATTCAAAAGCAGAGACATTACTTTGCCAACAAAGGTCTGTCTAGTCAAGGCTATGGTTTTTCCTGTGGTCATGTATGGATGTGAGAGTTGGACTGTGAAGAAGGCTGAGCGCCGAAGAATTGATGCTTTTGAATTGTGGTGTTGGAGAAGACTCTTGAGAGTCCCTTGGACTGCAAGGAGATCCAACCAGTCCATTCTGAAGGAGATCAGCCCTGGGATTTCTTTGGAAGGAATGATGCTAAAGCTGAAACTCCAGTACTTTGGCCACCTCATGTGAAGAGTTGACTCATTGGAAAAGACTCTGATGCTGGGAGGGATTTGGGGCAGGGGGAGAAGGGGACGACAGAGGATGAGATGGCTGGATGGCATCACTGACTCGATGGATGTGAGTCTGAGTGAACTCCAGGAGTTGGTGATGTACAGGGAGGCCTGGCATGCTGCGATTCATGGGGTTGGAAAGAGTTGGCCACGACTGAGCGACTGAACTGAATTGAACTGAACTGAAGAGTTCTTCAAGGCAAGAGCAGGGGGAAGGGTATTTCCAAGAAGAAGGAACATGTAGGGGCAAAGGGGGAATCCATAGGGAATGGCATTTAAGAAATTAGGACAAGTTCAGTCTAACTGGAGCCAAAGGTGTACCTGCAAAAGGGTGAGAGTTAAAACTGGACAAATAATTTGAGGGCTAATTATAAATGTGTCAAACTAAGCTTGAACTTCCTCCATAGGCCAGGCAACCAGAAGAAAGCAGAGGAGTTTTAAAAACAAGGATCGTACAGTCACATTTGGTTGCAGGGTGAAAGATAAATAGAAGGAGGAGGAGGAGAGGAGACTGGAGGTTGGGATGTGAGGAGTAACGGTCCAGGTGAGAGATAATAAAGCCTTAAACTAAGACAGGGGCCCCAGAATAAAAGGAAGCATGGATTGGAAAGCCATTTCTGGGTAGAAAGAATAGGAATTGGAGAGTCAGTGGAGGTTAGGAAGAGGGCTTGGGGATGATGATTGGATTCTAGCTTGGAGATGGGGTAGACTGAAACATCCACTGAGATGGAGAATATAGCAGGCAGGGTAGGGGTAGGATTCTCTGAAGGAAAATAATGGGCTTAATCTGTGCCAAAGTGGAGGTGGCAGAGGGACATTCAAGGCAATGACACAGAATGAGGGGCAGCAAGAAGACCCTGTGACTCTGGTGTTGTGACCCAGGAAGTTAGATGCCCTGAGAGACAAGTGACGTTACTAGATTATGGCAGAGGAAGCATTCTAGTAGCTGGGGAGGGGAGAGCATGAGAAGAGTACATCCAAAATAACTTAGATTTACAGCACCAAGAGTTACCTGGTGGGCATCAGTTGGATCTCCCTATGGGGCTTCTTACTGAGAGTGGGAGCTTGTAATGAACTCCTAATGGGAGTTTGTAATGACCTTGAACTTGGATAGTCTCTCTTGAATCTATGCCTTCTCACCCTGGCTCTCTTTGCAGAAGCACTAAAGTAAGGCTGAATTTTTAAAAATGAATGATCCTAATAGATATTTAATTTGAACAAACATATATGCATTTATATTCACACTTAGATCTGTCATGTGTATATATAATGTATGTTCTTAGTTGCTCAGTCATGTCTGACTCTTTGCAACCCCATGGATTGTAGCCTACCAGGCTCCTCTGTCCAAGGGGAGTCTCCAGGCAACAGTACTGGAGTGGGTTGCCATTCCCTTCTCCAGGGGATCTTCCCAACCCAGGGATCAAACCCAGCTCTCCCGCATTGCAGGCAGATTCTTTACTGTCTGAGCCACCAGGGAACACTCATAAATACAAAAACATATTTATATATCCGTGAATGCACATGCTTTATCTAAAAGTATAATTATAGTATTGAAACCTCCAAAGTAAAATGAATCTGTCAAAACCTTCCAACCTCAGTTTGTTCCCAAGCCTACCCTAGACAATATTGCAAAATAAATGATGTCAGAAGTCCTTTTTGTGTTTCTAATTTCCTTCTCTGTTGTCTTCCTTTTATCACTCCTTAAGATACCAAGCTCAGTGTTTCTTCTTCCTCTCCTTTCTAGCAAAAATCCATTTTTTTAGAGGAAAATCTGTTATCAGTTATTTACTCTTTTGTGAGTAGTGTAAGCCAATGGATTGACTCAAGTCAAGAAAGACTTGCATTTGAACTATTTTATCTAATTGTGTAATGAACATGATGTATACTAAATACCTACAAACAGATGTGCTGTGAAATATAGAAAGCAGAAGGATTTCCAAGGTTCTGCTAAGTTCATAAAGCTTTGGCAGTTCCTGCTGTGTTGCCCTTTTGGGCAGTCTTAGGAAACGAGACATGTACATCATTCGTTCTATTCTGTCTCTCTCCTGAAATCTCAGGAAAGCTTATACTTTCTTCTGAACTCTATCACATTTTACATCGTTAATAATGAATTTTGCAGGTACCCTAACTTTCCTAATGGATTTGAATTCCTTGAGGACATTTGTATCTAATTAAACTTTGTGTCTCTTGGGACCTAGATTTGTGCTTCATCTTGTACACAGTAGATGCTCAATAAATACGTAAGGACCAAATGAAGGCTATACCAACTGTTAGGCTAAAAAAGAAATCTGAAGATTTTCTTTAGGGAAAGTCATCAATTATACTGCGATTCAAAAGACTGTATACATAAGAAATCCTTATCTTTTATGGGACTAACAATGTTGGCACTTCATGTTCTTTCCTTGTTTCAGGGTGTGGCCAGCTGGAGAAAGATTTCCTGGATATAAACTGGAGCAGGGCAATCAAATCAAGTAAACATCATTTAATCAGACCAAGTGGCCATAACCAGTAATGGGCCACTAGGCAAACAAGTATATGAATTTCCTGCATGAAGTCACTGTTTGTCATTCTAAATGGATTAATAAATAATGTCAGTGCACAGGGCCCATTCGCTGGAGCCAGTTTCTTGTAACAAGATTTCAGATTTTTTTTCCCCTTGAAAGAGTAGAAAGGAAAGAAGCCCTGTCTACCTTTTCCACAAAACTCCTTTTTTGTAAGATGAAAAATTGTTCCCAGATTGCAAACCACTTAGGTAACTGGCAGCAAAGGTTTTGTTTTTTTTTTTCCCTCTCTGTAGAAAGGAGGCTGTGGGATTCCTATGAAGAATGACTGATTCCATAGCAACCTAGGGAAGTCAGTCAAGCTGGTGTGGGAAGAGGCCCTCTGAGTAGCTCCTGCATGGGGTGGACAGAGGGTGGAGGCAGAGGGGGAGCCCCAAGTCCTCTCCTTTTATATGATGTGGTCCTGATGCATAGTCCAGTGCCAGCCTTACGCTGAGCATACAGCTTCCTCATTTCCATGGAAGTAATGGATGCTCTGTACTGAAGTCAATTACAAAAAGCTAATACAGCAGGCTGACTCCACTAGCTGCCCGCCCTCTCTGTGTATCCTGTTAGAGAGACCCTATCCCTCGTCCCCATGCCACTGGCCTCAGTTCTCCCCTTCTGCCATGACCACGTAAGCTGCTCAAAGATCTTCATCTCTATTTTCAGTCTACCTCTTTGATCTCTTACTCTCCTTTCCCCACAACGCTTACTTGTTCTAACTCCATCTCAAGATCCATTCTAAAGAGGGCCACTTCTATAAAGGGGAACGAAATTGGGTCATCTGTGGAAACATGGATGGACCTGGAGACTGTCATTCAGAGCTAAGTTGGGAAGAGAAAAATAAATACCCTATATTAACACATATATGTGGAATCTAAAAAAATGGTATAGATGACCCTACGTGCAAAGCTGAAATAGAAACCCGGACGTAGAGAACAAATATATGGATACCAACGGGGAAAGGGTGGATGTGAGGAATTGGGAGATTGGGATTGAAACATATATTCTATTGATACTATGTATAAAAATAGATAACTAATGATAAGATACTATATAGCACAGGGAACTCTACTCAATGCACTGTGGTGACCTGAATGGGAAGGAAATCCAAAAGGGAGTGGATATATGTCTTATGGATGATTCACTTTACTGTACAGTAGAAACTAACACTGTAAAGTGTTACGCCAGTAAAAATTAATTAAAAAATAAAGAGGGCCACTCTGAAACCAGGGTTCCACTGACAGTATTCTGAGAACCGCAGCCCTAGGCAGGTCCTGCCTGGATGCTGGAATTGGACGTGTCCTTTCTCTCAGACCTGACTGTGGACTCTCGCCTCCACTCTGATGTGGCACCCACTTGTCCCCTACTGTGCTCTGGGGCCTATCTATTCCCTTCTGCCTCTTCTGAAACCAGGACCTTCCTTCCCTGTGGTGTCCTTCCCTGGCAACACTTCCAACTCCTTCCCCAGAGGCAGCAAACAGGCTTCAGACTCTCCCATCTAAAACCTTCCCCAATCCATAATTCTTATGTAAACTGTGATTCTATCCTATCTCTATCTTTATATAATAAAGTTATTCCACAGGCCAATCTCTGCTACTCACGTCCCCACCTGCACCCTCCCCATCTCCCCCTGGCTTTCGCTCTGTTTCCTCACTTCCATTCACTTCCATTCCTCTGGGAAGCCCTCCAAAGTAAGGTTGCTGCCTCGACTGTGTCACTGAAGCTCTGCTGCTGCAAAAGTCACCAACAACCCTCTCATTGCTAGATCCTTATCATCCTGTTCTTACCTGATTTCTCTTTCGCATATATCACCCTGTCACTGCTGATTTTTGATTTTGCAAGTCCTCTTTCTCCCGGTCCTCCTTCTGAGCATTCTTTCTCAATTGCTTTTGGGGTTTTTCTTTCTCTGTTTACCCCTTAGCATTAAACTCAATCTTTCTGAGATATGTTCTTGGCCTACTTCTCTTATTCCATATTCTCTAAGTTTCAAAGCCATGTGTGTTAACAGTTCTCAAATCTGCAGCCCCACTCCAGACCTTTCTCCTGGGTCCCAGATACACATTTTGATTGTCTGTGTACATCATCTTCTGGGTGTCCTGCAGGCACTCAATGTGAAATGTGTTCACCATGCTGAACACAGCAGTAGATTTCCTTCATATAGTATGGTCCCTCCAACCAGCTGGGTATCGAGCAAGAAACCTGAGCCACACCTGGAGCTCTGCTCTCACTGTTTCTTTCACACTCATTGGAACTGTCATCTCTGGTCTGTTATCACCCCTTGACCTATGTTCTCAACTCTTTTCTCCTCACTAATATCTCTACTGCCTTAGATCAGGGCCTCATCATTTCTGATCAGTATTTAATAATATGGTCTCAAAACTCTTATCACATCTCTCTTTTCTATATACTCTTCAGTTTATCCATTACTTGCTGATAGAGTCATTTTATTTTTTTTGCCCTTTTAAAAGTAACATCATTGAATTGTTAATATTTCTCATACATATGATTCCATTTTGGCTGAATTTTCTTAAAAACCTGTCTGTGATGGCCTATATCTTAACTTGGTACTGAGCATCCATGGCAGATTAGGAAAAAGACAAATATTTGGGTGCATCTATATTTTCTCCGTATGTCTTATTCAAGTAAAATTTTATAGGTTGCTCAATCATCCTATACTCATTATTGAATGAAGTAACCTATTCAGGCATACTCAAAGGCCATAATCAATACTTTCAAAACACAAAGACTTTTTAAACTTTCAAAACACTTGAGACTAAGCCTAATATTAGTTTAGTTTCTCCACTGACATGAAAATTAAGTTGATTTCCTGAAATCAGACCTAGTTTTTGTAAGTGGCCTTGATTAAGCCACATATACGGATATGGCTATATTGGTCAATACTATAATTTATTTGTTTATAAAGTACAATTAATACTCCCTCATTGTGGTAGTCAAAAAAACTCAAATTAAACTGAACAATACCTAATTATTAGAATTTCCAGGTGATGTGCCTGTGGAAACCTCATATATTGCTTATCATAGACTTAGAAGCCTCAGTATGTAAGATGTTTCTCTCCTATGGAGAAGAAAAAAGTAGCATATTGCAAACTGATCTAGAAAATAATACCCCAGATCTGGAAGTCAGCAAACTTGCCTGACTCAAGTTTCAATTCTGAAGTTAAATCCTTGTCTCCAAAGTTTGTACTTCTCCTACTTTGTTATTTCAGAGATTAATATGCATCTACTTAGTTGTGGTCTTTTTCTAGGCTTAATTTTATAGTGTATTTCACAATGAATGATATCTTAGAAATGAGATCTGACAGCAGCCGAACATTGCATGAATCACCTGTTTCTTAAAGCTTCCTCATTTGTACAATAAGGCATTATTCCCAGAATATTCTTTTGTAAAATATGTCATTAGAAACAGTCAACAACCTTTCCTGGGCAATGCCAGAATGAAGGACATTATACTAATGTATGAGAAGCCTTAAACAGAATAAAATCCTGCAGTTTACCTCTAGGAAAGCTGCAGGCGATCCAGGGAGGCACAGCCCAAACTCAAGGTGCTCCCCACAGTCCTCAGCAACCTTAAATGCAGACAGAGTATTCAGTGCTGGAGTGTCGAGAGACCTGGCTAAGAAGCACTATTTTCTAGGAAGGGCCAGTCAAGGTCAGAACCTAGAAGCCAGATACCTTGAAGGCATGGGCAGTGGAGCCAGCTGGCAGGTGTAGGAGCCCCACAGCTCCCTGGGAGCAACGTGGCTCTGCGCTTCTGGGAAAAGCTAAGTCTGAGCACATAAGCCAATGTACTTGATCATTGGCATCTGTCCAGGGGAGACAGGAGCTCAGGTTCAAAGAGCTTGTCTATAATATAAGCAAGGTTCAGGGTAATGAATTATGAGGAAAGTGTCTGGAAGTCAGAAACCAAAGGATGCTCTGGAATAGTGTGGTGTCTGGTTAGTAATCCTCCTTTAGGTCACCCGTTCACGTTCTTGGATGCAGCTCGAAATCTGTTTTCTCCCCTTAAAGATCTGCACTGAGGCTGGAAGGGACCGATCTTACACATCTGCCTGTCCAGCTGCACGGAGCAGGCCCAGCGTCCAGGTGTCAGCCCTCACAGGCCCCAGATCCTCTGCCGTGTTTTACTGTGTGTGCCCAGCTTGGTGCTGGGAACATTCGTCTCCTCCAAGGCAGGTCGGTGTATGGCAGGAGCAGAAATGTGCAGAGCTGAGAGGCAGCTTGTTGTGTTTAGGGTTAAGATTTATAAAAAAATAATAACAACAGAGAAGGCATATAGCAAACATTGGCAAGCCCACCACTCAGATATAACTGGTGTTTCCCTTTGTTCATCACTCTTGCTTCAGAGAAAGTCCTTGCTATTTTCCTTTAGAGTCTCTTTCTCCTCCTCTTCTCTCCAGAAGCAGCCATTATCATGAGTTTGGTGTGTATTCTACCAGTAAAATCTGGGGCTGCTCACATCTCACTTTCAGAGTTGGAAGGTATTGTTGTTCAGTTGCTCACTTGTATCTGACTCTTTGCGACCCCATGGACTGTAGCATGCCAGGCTTCCCTGTCCTTCACTATCTCCCGGAGTTTGCTCAAACTCATGTCCACTGAGTAGATGATACCAGCTAACCATCTCATCCTCTGTTGCCCCTTTCTCCTCCTGCCCTGAATCTTTCCCAGCATCAGGGTCTTTTTCAATGAGTCGGCTCTTCACACCAGGTTGCCAAAATAGTGGAGCTTTATGTTAGGGTCTAATCTTTCCCTATTTTAAAATGATGACATTAAAGCCTAGAGGAGGGAATTCCCGGATGGTCCAGTGGTTAGGACTCTGCTCTGCTTCCAGTACAGGGGCCACAGGTTCAATCCCTAGTCTGGGAACTAAGATTTCACATACCACGCAGTGCACAGCCAAAAATAAAATAAATAGTAAAGCCTAGAGGAATTGAATAATGAATCTAAAGTGTCCCCCAATCCCATCTCTCTCCCTTTTTGTCTCTCTCTCTTACTCATTCTGAACTTACCCAGTGGCAAATATTTACTCTTCCATGCTATAAAGATTTTAAATAAAGAAGCAAAGGCAGGAAGGAAGGGAAAAAAGAGAAAGAGAGAGAAATGTGGTTTGGCTTATCAGGGAAGTGATATTTACACATGTGAAATAAGAAATGATCGAGAGGATAGGATTAAAGGTTAACTTCTGCATGATCAGGGCCAAGCGTGGAGCCCTGGAAGGTACCATGCACCTTCTGGACGGGGCAACTTCGTGCTGGCTGGCTTTTGCTGCTGGGGACAAACACTTCCTGCTGGGGCAAGCAGGCTGACTTTGAGAGCTTGAGGCAGAATGAGGAGGAGGAGGGAGTGGAAGGTCAGAGCCAGATGTACTGGGGGTAGTAGGAGTACAGGCTGGCAGGGCTATGTAGATCAGTTGAAGGACCTATCAAGCTTTATCTCCTTTTCCAATCAGAATGTCTCATAAATGGTAATAGTTTAAGGAAAGACACTTACTAGTGAGAGTACAAATTGGTAAAACATTTTTGGAGGGAACTTTGTCTAAGAAGGTTCAAATATGTGTGTTGTTTGATCTGAATGAGCCATGTAGCTTCTCACAGAAAAACAAAAAAAAGCAAATTAAATGCTAAAAATTACCACTGTAGTTATGTATATTCTGTATTCAAAATGGTGTTATGGAGCCACAGTAAAATATATGGAAGCATAATATATATATAAAAAAAAACCAGAAAACCAACATACAGTATATATTTTCTTAAAAAATACACATGCATATCAAAAAAAAAAAAAAAAAGATGGGGTGGGGGATAAACCATCTGAGTGTCAACAACAATTATTTCTGGGAGGTGGAATCACTTGTGATTTCTAGTTTCTTCCTGTTGCTTGTCCAGGGAATTTTGTAAATTCCCTTCAATGAACACATTTGCTTTTGCAATAAGAAAGTCATAAAAATGGCAAACAATTATGTATTTATTTAAATAAACTGAAGTCCCCTGGAGCCAAAAGATAAAATTATTCTCATTTATGGGAAAAAAAAATTCACTTGTTCTAGAACTTGAGGTATAATGCTCTAGTAGTCAAAATTCCCACATGATGATGTAACTGAGAAAGAAGCATACACTCCTAGACTTCCAAGAAGCAGAGAATAACTTATGAGGCCGTGAGGCTTGAACGAGATGGCTACTGGGGCTGAGTTATTCCTTTAAGAGAACTGTGCTGTCTAGGGAACTTCTTCAAAGGGACATTCTCTCTCGACAGACAGTATATCTCAAGTGTAGCCCTAAAGTCTGTTGTCTTCGTGATGTTTGATAAACTACTTCTCAGTCAAAGCTTTTAACTTAGTTTGGCTTAATATGAAATATATACAAGTTAAAAAAAAACAAAACCTAAAAGCCTCAGGATTTCTTTCCTGAAAAAGGCATTTCTAGTTTTGCCACTAGCTTTCCAATAATTTGGGGGAAGTTTTAGATCATTAATTATTAACTGGTGCTTTAGACTCCCCTGTAGAAAATGAAGTACTGATAAAGGCTTCCCCTAATCTTACAATTCTCTAGTTCTACGAATATAACAAAGTTCATATTCAAATTGTCACTGGTATATACAAGATCATTCTGAAAGAAAGAGGAACGCCAAGTGACCCACAGTTTTACCTCCATTTATACCAAAAAATGTGTCTGTGGTTAGTGAAATGCCACTATGGCATTTGAATTGAGTGCCCTTTACATATGCTGATGACCAGATCAGTCCTAATGAAACATTTGCTCTGATAATCACTTAATTGCCATAAAAATATACATACATGAGTAATAAAGTTAACTAGCCCTTCCCCACTGTGTGCGTGTGTGTGTATGTGTGTGTATGTTGTTGTTGTTCAGCAGCCAAGACATGTCAACTCTTTGTGACCCCCATGGACTGCAGTACGCCAAGCTTCCCTCTCTGTCACCATCTCCCAGAATTTGCCCAAGTTCATGTCCATTGAATTGGTGGTACCCTCCAAACAATTTCAACTTCTGTTGCCCTCTACTCCTTCTGCCTTCAATCTTTCTCAGCATCAGGGTCCTTCCCAACGAGCTGGCTGTTCACATCGGGTGGCCAAAGTATTGTATTTGTACACAGAATCAAAAGCGGTGGAACATCTTAGATGGCAGAGAGCAGCTAATGATGACAGCTGGCTCTGGTCACAAGATGACACGAACCACAGGTGAGAAAGCAGCAAAAACAACTTTACCTAGTTCACAGGTTTGCTTATTTAAATAAACAAATAAACACAAACAAACAAGAGAGGGTCTTGCAAGGATAAATGGCCACACTGTGCTAGGACTGAAATAAATGATCCATTCAATTCCGTGTAGCTGGGATCCAAGAGGAAAAGAAAAAGAACTTAATTGGACCCATGAGAGATTGTTCTAGCTCCGGGCAACTGTAGGCAAGAATAACTGGTGTGACTGTTTTTTTTTTTTTAAACTAAAACATATTTTCTTTCTTGTTTCATTACATATCATAAATTTAGATGAAACTTAGAATTCTTAGTTCAGAAAACTTGCTTTTGAAATTATAATCCTTCATTCCTTAGCTAGCATACATTTCCCAGAACTTCTTAGAAGCTACACATCCTGCAGCATTTGGCATTTGCTGGGTCCAGATAATAGGATGAGATGAGAAGTGATGCTCTTGTTTTTATTTTAGCTGCATTATTGGCCTCTGTCACTCCAGTTCCCAATCTCAACATTGGCTGAGTTTGTGGTAGAGATTTTGGAATATATTGTTAAGCTCTCTAGTGTTAGAAAACAGAGAGGAAAAGGCCATGAAAAAAAACGTTAAAGAAATAGTGATTATTTTCCCTCTTCATACAACTGACTAAGAAAAGGATGAAGATGAAACTCCTCTCAAACTCACTCGCTTTATGCCCTGCAGGTAGATCTCTCTGAAAGGCCCAGAAGAAAAGCATTTGTGCCTAGCAGCAGGACGTGTGTGTGTGTGTGTGTGTGCGCGCGCGCCCGCGCGTACACACACTTACACCTGCATGAGGTGGTCAGAAAATGCATAACTCAGGTATTCGGGGATGCCTGACATAGAGGCGAGGCATCACTTCCTGAGCTTTTACTGAAATAACTAACATTGAAAAACTGGGGAAAAGCCGGAGTGCTGGACTTTAAATCTTCCCCAAAGCAAACTCGCCTTCTTGACTTGATATCACCAGCTTCAAAGCTCTGGATTCTTTGTGCAGGTGCATGTCTCCGGGGCCCAGGACAGAGAGAATGAGCCTTCAGAGAGGACCTGGGTTGCCAGCCCGGCCACCACTCCTTCACCTGAGGCTGCCACCATCCCGGGGCCACTGCCCAGGCCTCCTGAGGATCAGGCAAAGGGCCTGGAAACCAGAGCTCCGAGTTCCACTTCGAACTTAGAGCCAGAAAATTTTGTGCACAAAGGTAAGAGATTTCTGTCCATCAGCTGCTGTATCCGTAATAATAAGGCACCAAAAGGATGGTCTCTAAAATCTCATCCAGAGGCAGAGGGAGCATGTTCTGATTCTAAACAGGCAGGACAGAAGAAGCTTTTCATTGTATTATATATAGAATTGGAGAACAGACTGGTCATGGAACAAATTTGATCAAAACTTGTAAAGGTCTTAGAGTGCTTACTGTTACTGTTAAAATGTGAATGCCTTTAGAGAGGATGCTGGTCTCATGTTCACCACAGCTCCTACCATCCCCTATTGTCTTACTTGGAACCTTCACGACTGTAGACATTTGAAGCTTTGACCCCTGGGTGGAAGAAAGAGAAAGAAGCTAGAATCTACGTTCCGATGCCCCAACATATTGTCTATGGTGTCAATATCCATAAAAATTAATCACTACATACGTAGTTTCTAAAGAACATGCAAGAGAGACAATTTTCTTGTCCCCAAGCAGCTTAGGTTGGCTTGAAACAGACATCACTTAGTTATTGTTTTTTAAGACTGAAGGGAGATAGAATCCACTGCTCATTTCCATTTGGCCAAAGAGGCAAAGTTAGCGGTCAGTTTTAGAAAATAAATTAGTTGAGATATACTTCAAATCTGGGGAAATGATTATGGCAGATGGAGAAAGGGCTTGTTTTGCTATTGAGAAATGAAGCTTACGGCATGTAAACTATTGCGCAAAACACAAGTATCAGGCAGCAAGCATCTATTTGGCCTTTTTGGGGAATTTTCTCACCTTGGCATTACTTTCTCCATAAGAAATACTAACCAAGGGACTAAGGACAACCATGAAATAAAAAAAGGAATTTAACAAATGGCTTTATTATTGTAGCTCTACTTAGCTTAATTTTTTATATTTTTTGGAGAAGTAGAAGTGTTTCCAAAACTTGTCAACTGACATTAGAAGGTCATGTTTTTATTGTTCTGTAAAAGATGATCTTTTTAAAAGAAAATTGTGATATAAAGAGAGCAGCCACTGTTGGCCTGTATTCAAGCAGCCCCCCAGAAGCAGCCCAGATTCTGACTGCAGCACAGCTGCTAGAATTCCCAGGACTACCTTGCTGCATGCCCCAGCCCAAGAGGAGGGAGCATTCCAGCCCCACTCACTCCATGCTACAGCCGAGCACTAGATCTCGGGTGGCCACAACAGCAGGAAAGACGAGACTGTGGCGTGCCTTTGAGCCAAACTACAGATGTGTGAATGGTCAGAGCACACGAGCCCCACTTGCTTCAGAACTCTCTTCCTTTGGAGCAAAAATCCCAGAGTAGGGAAAAGGAAAAACACACACTTTAAAGGGCGAAGAGTCAGCTCAAGCCTGACCCTCAGGGCTTCTACTCCAGCAACTTGGGAGCAGGTCCTGCCCCTGACAGGGTGGTGACGGCCACTGAGCAGAGAAGACACTGTGCCTCACAGCCGGCTCCAGTTCCAGCGTCTCCATCGCCAGCCCCACTCCCTTACCCAAATGGCAGCTGTCAGCATACCCTGAGGAAAGATGGGGCTGGCATCCACATCAAATCCAGCTCTCCCACAAACGGCCCTGGGCACATGGAGATCGCACAGGGACACTCCCACATAGGAAAACCTCTTCAGAGCCAGAACAGGTAACAGTCTCATCTAGATTCACAGACAGGGACCATTAGGGAAGATGAAAAGGCAGAGGAACTACTCTCCATTGAAAGAACAAGAGAGCAAACCCCCGGAAAAAAAAAAAAAAACAATGAAACATAAATAAGCAACTTATGACATAAAGAATTCAAATCATTGGTAATAAAAATGCTAATTAGGGAAGAGAAATGATCTGAATACAAGTCATTTTAATAACTAGAAACCATAAAGAAGACAAGTGGAACAGATAATTCAATATCTGAGATAAATAATACTCTAGACCGAATGAAGAACAGAATAAATGACACAGAAGAACACGTAAGTGATCCGGAAGATAGAATAATAGAAATTGCCCAATCAGAACAACAGATAGATAAAAACAAAAAACAAATGCAACATATGAGACCTCTGGGGGTAACATCAAACATACCTACATTTGCATCAAAAGGGAAAAGAGAGACAGAAGAGGATCAAAAATGCATTTGCTGAGATTACTGCTGAAAACTTCACAAATCTGAAGAATGAAACAGATCCAGGTACAGGAAGCACAGGGGGTCCCAAACAAGGTGAACCCAACAGACCCACACCAAGACATACTATAATTAAAATAGCAAAAGTTAAAGAGAGAAATCTAAAGGTAGCAAGAGGAAAAAAAAAAAAAAAAACAGAGTCATATACAAGGGAATCCCCATAAGGCTATCAGCTGATTTCTCTGCAGAAAGTTTGCAGGCCAGAGGGAGTGACATGATGTAGAGCACTGAAAGGGAAAACCCACAACCTAGGGTACTCTACGCAGCGATATTACCACTTAGAATAGAGGGAGAGATACAGAATTTCTCAGACAAGCCAAAACTAAAAGAATTAAGCAATACTGAAAGTGAAAGAGGAGAGTGAAAAAGTTGGCTTAAAGCTCAACATTCAGAAAACGAAGATCATGGCATCTGGTCCCATTACTTCATGGGAAATAGATGGGGAAACAGTGGAAACAGTGTCAGACTTTATTTTTTTGGGCTCCAAAATCACTGCAGATGGTGACTGCAGCCATGAAATTAAAAGACGCTTACTCCTTGGAAGGAAAGTTATGACCAACCTAGACAGCATATTGTAAAGCAGAGACATTACTTTGCCAACAAAGGTCCATCTAGTCAAGGCTATGGTTTTTCTAGTGGTCATGTATGGATGTGAGAATTGGACTGTGAAGAAAGCTGAGTGCTAAAGAATTGATGCATTTGAACTGTGGTGCTGGAGAAGACTCTTGCAAGTCCCTTGGACTGCAAGGAGATCCAACCAGTCCATCCTAAAGGAGACCAGTCCTGGGTGTTCATTGGAAGGACTGATGCTGAGACTGAAAGTCCAATACTTTGGCCACCTGATGCGAAGAACTGACTCATTGGAAAAGTCCCTGATACGGAGAGGGATTGGGGGCAGAAGGAGAAGGGGACAACAGAGGATGAGATGGCTGGATGGCGTCACCAGCCTGATGCACATGAGTTTGGGTGAACTCTGGGAGTTGGTGATGGACAGGGAGGCCTGGCATGCTGCGATTCATGAGGTCGCAAAGAGTCGGACACGACTGAGCAACTGAACTGAACTGAAATCTACCCTAAAAGAAATGTTGAGATAAAGGAATCAGGCATACTACAAAAGAAAGTCATCAAACCACAATGAGAGAAGCAAAAATAAGATGAAATGATCAGAGAAGAACTACAAACACAACTGGGAAAAAAAAAAAGGAGAAAATGGCCATTTCTGCAAACTCACATACTCAGTGGTGAAAATATGAGAGCCTTTCCACTAAATTCAGGAACAAACTAGGATGCCTACTCTCACAGCTTCTATTAACAATACTACCGGAAGTCCCAGTCTCAGCAGTCAGGCAAGAAAAAGAAATAAAGCATATCCAGTTGGAAGGGAAGAAATAAAACTGTCACTCAGATGACAGTGGCAGATGACACAATACTGGCACAGAGAACCCTAAAATCTCCACACAAAAACTATCAAAACTAATAAATAATTTCAAGGTGACTCACAAGAGTATAAGCTAAAGAAGGCTCACAGTATTATGCTTTCAGGGAAATAAGCATTTAATGGGATTTCATGAAGACCAAAAACTTCAACGTTTTCAGGGGAATGTATATTTAAGTGAAGTTTCAGGTGGTAGAGGAAATATTTTGGGTATTTGGGAATGTTTTCTTAACTTAGAATCACACTTTCTTAGTATGTTAGTGTGCATAGAGAAAAAGCTTCATAAAGCTTTTACTGTTCAGTGAAAGAAAAACCTATAATAACTGGCTATTTTTTTCTCACTCTAGATCCTAGATGTCTGGAACCCCTACAACCAGGGAACTGTAGTGAATATGTGGTTCGATGGTATTATGACAAACACGTCAATTCCTGCGCTCGCTTTTGGTTCAGTGGCTGTAAAGGCTCGGGAAATAGATTCAACAGCGAAAAGGAGTGTGAAGAAATCTGCATTCAAGGATGAGCAAGTAAATTACCCTGTACTGAGTCAAATCTACATCTCTATCAACAAGCCTAGAAAGAATCTCTGTAATTTCAATATTCATCCAATGCAAATAAACACCGCATTTGAGTGTATACTGAGCACTGACAGTTTGTAAACACAGTCAAATCCTACAACCACGCTACGATGTAGGTATTAGTAACTATTTTTACAGATGAAGATGCTGAGACTCTCAGAAGTTTAGGAACTCTACTGTCACCCAAATAAACAGTGGCAGAGCTGGGGGGCTTGACCCCGGGCTATGTAACCTCAGTACACATGTTCTATCTACTTCAAAACCTGCAATGTGGTTCTGATTGCCATTAATTCCTTTGCACGTCTTATGTCACATGAAACTCCCACCCCAGACCACCCTACGCCCACTGGCTCCCCCAGTCCCTTAGCACCTGCCTTAGTCCCCTGAACCCATCAAACCCCTGCCTGCTGCAAAATGTAGCTGGTGGGGAAGAACTTGGTTTTGAGCATTAGAAGGGATGAGAGTATGTTTGTGCAGAGATGGTGGTAAGGTAAGAAAGATACTCTGTTTGGGGGAAACCCAGCAAGATGGAGTGGTTCTGGAAGATGAGTGACCCCAGGGGTGGAGTAGGTAGTTAGATTTTTGCTTTATTTGCCCTGAAAATGATTAAGAAATCAATCTGAATTAAAATGACTTAAATTTATTAACTGTTGTTTCCCACTCCAACATATTTGGAAGAAAAGCCTTTGTTGTATGCTTAAGCTATATATTTAACAATTGTAATTAAGATAAAGGAACTTTTTCTACTCTTCCTTTAAAATGTGTAAAAGCACACAATGGAGTATTACTCAGCCATTAAAAAGAATACATTTGAATCAGTTCTAATGAGGTGGATGAAACTGGAGCCTATTATACAGAGTGAAGTAAGCCAGAAAGGAAAACACCAATACAGTATACTAATGCATATATATGGAATTTAGAAAGATGGTAACAATAACCCTGTATATGAGACAGCAAAAGAGACACTGATGTATAGAACAGTCTTTTGGACTCTGTGGGAGAGGGAGAGGGTGAGATGATTTGGGAGAATGGCATTGAAATACGTATAATATCATATATGAAACGAGTCACCAGTCCAGGTTTGATGCACGATACTGGATACTTGGGGCTGGTGCACTGGGACGACCCAGAGGGAGGGTATGGGGAGGGAGGAAGGAGGAGGGTTCAGGATGAGGAACACATGTATGCCTGTAGCGGATTCATTTCGATATATGGCAGAACCAATACAATATTATAAAGTTTAAAAATAAAATAAAATGTGTAAAAGCAACTTTCAATTTTAGCAGGGTGGAATGGGAAGGCACTTGGCAGCCAAGGACTGCTTGAAGCCCACATGAACTTGAGCAGGGCATTTTAAAGACAGAGCAGATGATGAAAAATGAGCTTGCAAACTGAAACATGACCCTTCAGAGGAGTGGAGGATCTGCTCCCTTATTTTACAACATCTGATCTGGGAAGATCCCTAGTTCTGAGCTGAAATCAAACAGCATTTGCATGTCTTATCTCACAACACCCTTTGCTCTTCTTTCAGGCCTGTGGCCCTGATTTGGGTTTAAGGGTACACAGCAGAGCACCTAAGGGAGAAGAGCCGGGAGCACAGCCACTTTAGCAAAACCGGTGCTGTGTAGCTTCAGTTTTCAATATGCAGCATGTGATGCTATGAAATAATATATGCGATACACTTGTAAATTAAAAAACATGACACCAAGATAGACACCAGTGAGCACATCAAAGAATAAGCCAAACGTAAGCAATTCTGTCCAGACTTCCTGTGTGCCCCCTCATCAACCCAACCACCTGCTTTCTGCAGGAATATCGCATCCTGAATTTTGTGCTTACCATTTCAGTTGATCATTTGCTTTTTATGTAATTTTACATGTAAAACCACATAAATCTATGTATCTCTAAATAATACAGAGTCTCGCTTATTTTAGAACTTTATAAAAATGCTGTCATACTCTGATCTTCTGCAACTCACTGCTTTCATTCAATACTGTAATTAACCCCTGTATTACCATATCTAAGTATATTCTTAAATAATTTTTTAGGTTTTTTGAGCTAGAAAAAAATGGTTTCATAAAACATAATTCTTTGTCATTTAGTATGTTTTTACATTATAATTCATACATGTTCCCTATCACAGGTTTATAATATTGGTATGACTACATCACAACATATTCAACCACTGCCTTGTCTGTGTTAAATTGTTTCTAGCTAATGTTTTTCACTATCCCGACAGTACTGCAATGAATGCTCTTACACATGGCTTTGGGTGCATGTGTACCAGTGCTCCTTCAGGCTATATACCCAAAAGGGGAATTGGCTTCCCTGGTGGCTCAGATGGTAAAGAATCTGCCTGCAATGCAGGAGACCCAGGTTCGATCCCTAGGCTGGGAAGATCCTCTGGAGAAGGGAATGGCTACTCACATCAATATTCTTGCCTGGAGAATCCTATGGACAGAGGAGTCTGGTGGGCTACAGTCCCTGGGGTCACAAAGAGTCAGACATGACTGAGAAACTAACGCTTTCAAGATATATAAATATTCAAATATAGTGTGCCATACCAAATTCTCTCCCAAAGTGTTTAAACCAGTTCATTATAAATTTCCGCCATTGTGTGTATGTGTTCCCATTGCTTTATATTCTTTTTAACACAATATTGCCAGACTTATTCATTTTGCTAATACTGGGTGTAAAACGGTACCTTGTTTTAAATTGCCTGTCTCTGGTAACAGCTTACCATATTTATTTACCATCTGTGCTCTTGCTTCTGTGAAATGTCTTTATAACTGGGGGAAATTTTTCCATTGGATTGTCTGTCTTTGCTTATTGAATTTCTGGAACCCCTGATATATCCTGAAATTGAATTCTTTGCTCATTATTTGTGTTGCTAATATCTTTGTGACTTGCCTTTATTATACTTTACTCTTTTTTTTTTGGATGAACAGAAGTTCTCAATTTTAATGCCGACTGGCCCATCTTTTCTTTCCTGACTGGCACTCTTCCCTTGTTTATGCTGTTTGGCCTCCCGGCCACCTATCTTGGGCAGGAAACTCACCGGGACAAAACCTGCTCTGGGTTCTGGGTACACCTCTCTGGATTCCCACTTTCACACCTAGCAACTCCTTACGAGTCTATTAGCACGTTGGTCACTTCCAGGCGACTGTTTTTAATTCGTCTTTTGTTTAGTTGTCTCAGTGTGAGACAGGGTCTGAGCTACAGGAGGCCACTAGTGCATTTTTGGTACTGTTGTGGGATGGAAGACGTGGGTATTTTCTTACTTTCTGGAGGCCCAGCAATGCACTGAAAAGCTCATATTAGTCACCATACGGTGGTTGGAAAGTAGAAAGACCCTTCCGAGTATCTACCTGCCATTTTGCCAAGAGCAGAAGTTACTTATGTTTATTTTTCCAGCTCCTCCAACTTTTCCTATACAGGAAATTGATACGCAAACATGCTGGAGCATTAACTTGGGTGTTCATCTCCTTGTCTGAAATGTCTTCCTCTTCCTTCGTGTGACTGGCCACATCCTAATACTCTGAGGACAACTTGCAGGCATCCTCCTGGGTGGTACTTCCTCAATGCTCTCACTCGGGCCACACTCAGCTCTGAGGACCTGAAGCACCTGCCTATGCCTCCAGTCTACCCTGAGCACCGTCTGAGCTGCCTTACACCCAGTGGAAGGCACCTGTATTATTTCTGTTTCGCTGCTTTAACGGAGAAGGCGATGGCACCCCACTAATACTCTTGCCTGGAAAATCCCATGGGCGGAGGAGCCTGGTAGGCTGCAGTCCATGGGGTCGCACAGAGTCTGACGCAACTGAAGCAACTTAGCAGCAGCAGCTGCTTTAACGAATTTACCACAAGTTTGGCAGCTTAAGCAACAAAAATGTAGTTTCAGTTCTGGAGGTCAGAAGCCTGATGCAGGTCCCACTGGCTAAAATCAAGATGTCAGTGGGGCAGCGTTTCTTCTGGAGCATCAAGGGAAGAATCTGTTTCCTTGTGAAAGTGAAAGTATTAGTCGCTCAGTCACGTCTGACTCTTTGTGACCCCATGGATTGTACCTTTCCCAGTTTCTAGAGAGTCCTACATTCATCCTTCAGTGCATGGTCCCTTTCTCTGTCTTCAAAGCCAGCAACAGTTGACTTCTTCTCATACTACCATCTCTCTGGTGCTCTGAATACAGCTGGGAAAGGCTCTCTGCTTTCAAGGACTAATGTAATCTGATAAGCACCCCCTCCCTGGATAATCCAGACTAATCTCCCCACCTCAAGGTCCTTAACCTTAATCACATCTACAAAGTCCTTTTGCATGGAAGCTTCTGGGGATCAGAGAATAGATATGGCCACGCCCATTATTCTGTTGATCACAGCATCTGTGCCATCTCCTTGTTTTCTGAGCTTAGGAGCAAAGATGTGCCTCGTTTATCTCTGTGTCCCCAGTTCCTGGCACATATGAAGAACTCAATACATTAAGAAATACTATAACTCACTTTATAAAAGTCATACAGAAATAATTAACTCCTTGAAAGAGAGGAATAGAAAAAGTTGGGGAAAATCACGCCAGTTTAAAAGAATAAGAGAGAAGTCATATGTCAACAAGTAAAAACTACTACTCTCTCATGCACTTTGAGATTCAGAATATTCCTCCCCTCTCCCCCAACCATGATTAGCAAAATGAAGGAAGAAGTCAGAGGGAATGTTGTCTGGCTAAAGAATCAAAGAGGCTGAACGGAACAACCTGAGAATTAACCGTGGAAAAGAGGTGATGATTCATGTTTTCATTTTAATCTCGTTACAGTGCTAATATGGAAATAACCCAAGTGCCCATGAACAGATGAATGGATAAAGATGTGATACACACACACACAAACACACACACACACACACAGAGGAATATTATTATTAGCCACGAAAAAGTATAAAATATTGCCATTTGCAGCAACATGGATAGACATGGAGAATATTATGCTTAGTGAAATAAGTCAGACAGAGAAAGACAAATACTGTATGAAGTCACTTATATGTAGACTATAAAAATTAATACAAGTGAATCTATATATAGACTCACCAACATAGAAAACAAACTTATGGTTACCAAAGGGGAGAGGGAGGAGGGACAGACAAATTAGGAGTCTGGGATTAACAGATACAAATTGCAATACATCAAACAGATAAACAATAAGGATTTAATGTTTAGCACAGGGAATTATACCCGAATATCTTGTAAAAAACTATAATAGAATATAATCTGAAAAAAAAAACAACCTAAAACTGAATCACTGCTATACACCTGAAACTAACACGATATTGTAAATCAATTTTACTTCTATTTTTAAAAAGACAATAGAGATGGGGGAGCTATATGACATTTTGTTTCTCCATTTTCAAGTAAAAAAAGAACATACTATGTACACAATGTGCTGAAACCAAAATGTGTATCAAAAGAAGTCTCCATTCTAAACTAAGATATTGAGACATTTTTAGTACTTTATCAAGTAGCAATGACATTCAAGAACTATAACAATGACAAACCTCCACTGAAATGTTAAAATATCTTAGACCATCATTTCTATCACTTTCATGTAGTTGAAATCTCAGTTTCACCGACTGTAAGAATTGACTTCATCAGGTATCTAAAGAGCATGCTAAATTTATAAATCGACAAGTCGAAGTTTGGTGATTTTGGTCTTAATGTTCATTCTAAACACATGAAAGAATGAGAGAATGTGTACTTGCATGTTTCACGTCGCTTAGAAACCAAGAGATCCTATAAATAAAGAAACATAAAAAGTAAAAAGTAGGAAAATGATAGGGGCTGGCAAATCAAACAAGATGGCCAATACACCTCTGAAGCGATGCCTAGCTTCCTTAACTGTCAGAGAAATGCATGCTAAGCGGGTCTGGGATGAGGCTGGGCACCCAGGGGTGATTCTGAGGAGCTACCCTGGCTGAGAACCAGCAAGTAGACATCTGAATTATGCCAGTCTCAGGAAAGAGTCTGGGCTTCCCTGGTGGCTCAGAGGCTAAAGCGTCTGCCTGGAATACGGGAGACCCGAGCTCGATCCCTGGGTCAGGAAGATCCCCTGGAGAAGGAAATGGCAACCCACTCCAGTACTTGCCTGGAGAATCCCATGGAGGGAGGAGCCTGGTGGGCTACAGTCCATGGGGTCGCAAAGAGTCAGAGTCGGACATAGTTGACTGAGCGACTTCACTCACTCACTCAGGAAAGAGTCTACTATTTGATTTGAAATTTTAGAGGTTCAATGATTTATGCCCTTTTTCTCTACTAAGCTGTAATTTAATATCTCTCATGAACAGCAGAACAAAGATGGATTAATGCTGTTGAAGTGTCCAAAAGCTTCCCCCTCCTTATAATATCTTTTAGTGAGACACCACTAAAATATGTTTTGAATATGTGTTTGACTGTTAAAACAAGAGCCCCAAATATCATATTTCACACGTATGAATGGCATTTCTGATTAAATGTATATATAGGACTGACTTGATTTCTAAAAGCATTCATTGTTTCATATCATTTTTCGTAAATTAGTGTGAAAAATCATTCATTTAAGCTAATTCATTAAAAGTCATATCAAACTCTGAAAGTTAGGAAATTTTAAGTACTGCTGTAGCCAGGCTGAGAAAATATGGACTCTTAAACTTGTCAAGGATCCTAAGAGGCTTCTAATCCTGTGTCTGCTCTATTCCGTACACCCTTTAGATAAACACTCTTGGTGACTGGGCATTCTTAGGGTGAGCATTTCTGCCAGGACAATGATCGCCTCCCCAGGCAGCCCATTCTTTAGGTAACACCAACTCCCACTACACCAGTTGAACTGGATGTCCCCTGTGGCTTTCATGCCAACAAACTCCTAACCTGACCTTGTGGAGCCTTTCAGAACGCTGTGTTATTATTTCAGGATAGCCAGTATGACCTCATTCATTTTGAGCTGCTTTAGTAGCTTCTCCTATTTCCAAGGGTCTTTTAGCATCCTATCCTCTTAGTTTTGAGCATGCCCTCCAGCCTGCGATGGGTGTTCTGGGTGCCTGGAGGAGGGGGAGGTGCAAACGTGGTAACACAACCCTGGTTCTAAACAATATTATGTTTCTGTGGAATAAAATAGACCTAAGGTAACTGCCACGTCAATAGAAGGCATGGGAAGCTAAGAAAAACAAGAATTACACAGTAGGAATTCTAAATAATAAATCAGGACTTGTGGATTGCAAAGACAGCAAAATAGAGACTTCCTTTCCTAGTTCCCTCTGAAATTAACTGAAGCTTACAATTTTATTTTTACTATCCTTCAAATTTGCCCTTTAACTCTGCACTCACAGTTTCTTGAAATTATTTTTAAGTACTACTGGAATTCTCCAGTTATCTTCTCCTTTGGCTGTTATCCCTCTCTTGCATCTTAATGAAGAGTGCTGTGGTATTGCCAGTTTCTGCAATTTGGGATTTTTCTCAAATTGATTCTGTTATGAATAAATCACTGCTCAGGCTTGATTTCGACTCTTCAAAACAAAACATAACATGTCCCTGATGGGGAAAAAAAAATCAAAAACAAAACCCCAACAATCCTTATTCTTATGTAATTGTCTCATCCCTAGTGTTCCAAGAAATAAATATTGGAATTTATGCAGACTTTCTTTGAAGTGTATTACATACTTGGTTGTTAGAAAAATATGGATACAGTGAAATTGATTAAAATTGTGCCATTCACATTTTTAAGTGTTCCTTGAGCTTTTCCCACAGTGAACACTGAAGGCCAAGCCTATTACATTTGCTCTGTGCCACCCTCTGCCTTCGCCACAAACCAGCAGTCCCTCTGGGCCCCATTTCTCTGAATGGCGTAACCACTCAGCCGGTGACCTGGTTTGGCCTCTGAGAACATCCCAGATTCTCTCCTCTTCCTTACTCCCCATGTCCAGTTGCTCAGTGCATCTGGTCCATCGTGTTTCTCCCTGATCTCTCCACCCCGAGTCTGTCATTGCTTCCAAACCTCCAGCTGATCCCTCACCTCTGATCTCTATCCCCAGTGCTGCTGAGAGACAGTAAATGTGACCCAACCACTCCCCTCTGTAAAATGCTTCACAGGCTGTCCACCTTCTCCAAGACACAGAACAAACCTTTCAGCACGGTATTCCAGGTCCTCACTCCTACTTACATTGCTCATTTGCCTCCTTCCAGGTCCTAATATGTGATCTTCAATCCAGCTCTACTCAACCAGTCGCTGGTTTTTGACAGCACCCTTCACTTCCCTTTGGCACTGTCCCTCTTTGGGCTCTCTATTCCTTTTTTTGCCCCCTTCCCTCCCTCCTCCTCTCTCTTCCTTACTTCTTCACCCAGCATTATGGAGTCATTCTGTGTCAGCAGGTGAAAAGCAGTGTTAGACTTAAGAGCTTCACAGCAGTTCCTTTCACTTATTCAGTCCGTCTTTGCAGGGCCTTTCAATGTGGCCAGTCTTCTGTTAATGTGACTAAAGCTTCACTGAACGGTCCACACACATTAGTCTTCGTGTACGTATGTTGATACAGTATATTCATAAAGTGAAATTTTAAGAACAAAGAGGATGTACTTTTGATAGGTATATCAAAGGACTTTCCTTAAAGATTGAGCCAATTTATATTCCCCCCACTTATGAGTTTATCTGCTTTTTCTCTTTTTCACCATTATTGAATCTTCAGTTCAGTTCAGTCGTTCAGTCGTGTCTGATTCTTTGTGACCCCATGAATCGCAGCACGCCAGGCCTCCCTGTCCATCACCAACTCCCGGAGTTCACTCAAACTCACATCTATTGAGTCGGTGATGCCATCCAGCCATCTCATCCTCTGTCGTCCCCTTCTCCTCCTGCCCCCAATCCCTCCCAGCATCAGAGTCTTTTCCAATGAGTCAACTCTTTGCATGAGGTGGCCAAAGTACTGGAGTTTCAGCCTTAGCATCATTCCTTCCAAAGAATACCCAGGACTGATCTCCTTTAGAATGGACTGGTTGGATCTCCTTGCAGTCCAAGGGACTCTCAAGAGTCTTCAACACCACAGTTCAAAAGCATCAATTCTTCGGCTTATTGAGTCTTAGCAGTTACTTAATCTTTGTGCTCATCTGATGATTGAAAATGGAATCTCACTTTAGTTTTAATGTTATTTTTTTATTATTTTTTCATTTCCTTATCTTGTGAGATATTTTATATATTCAAAGGAACACATATGTTACATATAAGTAGGTTTTAAATAAAATAATTATGTAAAAACCTGTGTATCTACCACCCAGCTGAAGAAATAGATCATTACTAATATCACTGAAGCCACCTCTGAGTTTGCACCCAACTGGACAAACTTAACTTGAAAACAAGTGGTCAATGGTGATTTGAGGAGCCCAAGAACATGCTTTATGAGTCTCCAGAGATTACCATGGCCAACAATGTACCATACCAATCCTGAGACTATTATGACAAGTGATACTCTATGTGGATCCCAGAGGTTACTGTGTCCAAGGACACAGCATGAATCTTCAGAGATCATTCTTGAACGCAGCTTAAGACAGGATAACCTGGGAGACAGACCAGTCCCAGTCCTAACCCCAAATACCTGGTACGCATAATCCAAAGGCTGTGCTAGAGCTCTGTGGGAAGCTAACCCAGCCCTTGTGGCTCAGAGGAATGCAATGTCAAGTTCTAAATGCCGCCAGAAACCTCACCCAGCTTTGATCTTCTCACCTGATATTCTGCTTCCCTGCAGCCTGCCGCTCAGCAAGCCAAGTGTTAAAACTGGGTGTAGCCTGTGGCGGATTCATGTTGATGTATGGCAAAACCGATACAATATTGTAAAGTAAGTAGCCTCCAATTAAAATAAATAAATTTATGTTTTTTTAAAAAAGAGAAAGAAAGTGGGAGGTTATCTGCAAAAAGAGACATGCATGGTGGTGAAGAGAAGAAGGCCCTTGAGAAAGAAAGACCTGGTTATAAATCTTAGTGCTCACTAAAATAAAGTGACAGAATAGGGAATAATGTTGATATAAGTTATATTATTATCTTTCCCTCATTCTAGGGTATCCTGTTCCTGAGGTGTAAACACATATTTCAAGTTTTATTGTAATTATATTATAATAATGGAGTAAAAGAAGCAGGCCGATAACAGGTTTCTACCTTCCTGTGACTGTTAGAGTTATTAAGAATGGTTATTGTACCTATCTCCCAGTCAATCAATAAGTTAATTAAACATTTTAGAGAAGTACCAGGAATCTCTATATTTGAAAATAACTCCAAGAATCTTTTCTTCAAACAGAATCGTAAATTATTCTGTTTTATTTAATATTAATGACTTTGTTTCTTAATGGGATCTATATAAAATTAATTATATTTTTAAAAGATAAAACAAAGTTAATGATTTAAATTCTTCATCTTTTAGCATGTGCTGCTATGCTCTATTATAGGCACAGAGAAAATTCTTTCCATAAAGAATTACATTAAATGACAAAAAAAAAAAAAACTGGGTGTAGTTATGGAGGTTATTCATTTGGGATTATGCCAAGAATCCAGGAATGCTTGAGTGTTGCTCCAAACTCCAGCTCCCCACATCCACAAGAATATGTACAGAGAACAACAGCAAGGAAAAGCAAATCTCCTTGTCAAGTACCAGGGCTGAGCTTTCTGGCAAGTATGACTGAATCAAATAGCATCTCTTGGTCCTAGGCTCATGCTCATATGCTCAGCCACTTCAGTTGTATCTAATGCTTTGTGACCCCATGGACTGTAGACTGCCAGGTTCCTCTGTCCCTGGGATTCTCCAGGAAAGAATACTGGAATAGGTTGCCATTTCCTTCTCCAGGGGATCTTCCCAATCCAGGGATTGACCCTGCATCTCTTATGTCTCCTGCACTGGCAGGCAGGTTCTTACCACTAGTGGCCACCTGGGAAGCCCTGGTCCTGGGCTAGTGCATCCTAAATAGTTTTTAACCAAATGCCATCTAGCACATTCCTTAGTACCTTGGGAAAATAAGCAGAGAGAGACATTCACTCACTCACTCACTCACTCATCCATGTATCAGTTACTATCTGCTACTACTACTATATGCCAGGCACTGTCTCTGTATTTATGAAGCTTATTTTCTGGTAGAGGACAGACAAAAGAGTCATATAAACGTCAAACTGAAATTAATCTGTGAAATATATGATGTGCTAAGTACTACAAAAAAGGTTCTCTGTGCCGGCAGAGCACGTAGTTGAGAAATACAGGAAGAAAGTGCGAGTCACCAATGCTATGGAAGACCATAATTGTATATAATTTGTTTTTCTTTCTCTATCTTTATCATGCTTGCTGTAGGTAGGGTGTGCTTTCCCATACATTTGACTATGGACTTGATTACTGATTTGCTTTGGCCAGTGGAATGGGCCCACACATCAGGTATGCCATGACTGAGCACAAGCTTTAAATGTGGTTGTGTGCTTCGACCTGTGCGTCTCTCTCTGGACCTTCACCAAGAAACTAGCATGCCTTCTTCAACTCTGGTGCCAGAAGCAGCAGCTACACAGAGCTGAAATGAGTCCAGGAAAGCCTTGCTGAACCAAGCTAGGCTTGCTGAGTCCAGCAGAGTGGAAGCCAACGATAGCCTTCAAGTCATACAGGCAAGAAATAAATGTTGACACCGGCAGCTCAGATTTGGGATTGTGCGTTACCACTATAAAAGTTGACAAATAAAAATTCCTACTTTCACACTTGCCTTAGCTGTCTATGCGAGGCTGTAGCCTCTGGCCTGGCTGACAAGGGAGAGAAGAGAGAGGCTGTGGAAGACAGATGGGGCTCTTTCCACGTAGGAAAAAGCTCTGACATGTCTACTGTTGCAGCTTCTTAGAAGAGCGAAGAGAGAGATGGACAGTATTCCTTCTAACTAAGATGGACTAATATGGACCAGATTTATTCTCATTCCAGAAACAATGAAAAACAGACGACATTTAGGCAGTGACGGTTTGTGAAACAAGTAAACCCATCAGGCAAGGACAGTGAGCCCTGATAGGTGGAAAGAAAATGCGGTGAGCCCTGCAATTGCCCCAGTCTACTGTTTGGCAGCATTTCCAGGTCACAGTACAGAGACAGGGAACCAGGCCAGAACCTGGCAGATCCCCTGGGATGGATGAGGACTAAGAGCTGAGAGCCTAGAAAGACCAAGGCGGCTAGAATTCTGAGGATGAGGGCAGAGAGCTGGAAAGAAGTTCATAGGATGTGAACTTGGGAGGTCTGTGGAGGGCTCCCCGTGAGTATGCGGCTGAGTAGTGATGAGTGAATGTACGTGCGGAAACTGCCCAAAGCTAGGAACTGAACCAACTGAGAGGATTAGAGGTAACAGTGCCAGGTGCTAACACTGGGCCAGGAGCAATACCTGCCACACCAGCCAACTGGAAAGCCTCCAGATTCACCCAGTGCTGGGTAAAGTGCAGATCCTAGACCATGAAACAAGTGCCAATAAATGTAAAAGAATTCAATTCATATAAACTATGTTCTCCTTACAATGAAATTCAATTATAAGCCAATAGCAGAAATATATTTGGAAAAACCTCAATTATTTTCAAACTCTATAAAATACTGCTAGATCCTCAGGTCAATGAGGAAAATTAGAAAGTATTCTGACCTGAATGAAAATTAAGTATACGATGTATCAAAACTTGTGGGATGCTACTCAAGCAGTATGAGGGGGAAATTTTTTAACACTGAATGAGAAGAGGGTGTCAGAGGATGAAGTGACTGGATGGCATCGCCAATGCAATGGACATGAACTTGCGCAGACTTCGGGAGATGGTGGCCTGGTGTGCTGCAGTCCATGGGGTCACAAAGGGTCGGACGTGACTGGGCCACTGGACGACAACAATGACTACCGGAGAAGTCCCAAATCAATGACTTAAGCAGAGGGGTGGGATGGGGCCTGGGCTGGGAGGGAGGCTCAAGAGGAAGGGGATATATGCATCCTCAAGGCTATGGTTTTTCCTGTGGTCATGTATGGATGTGAGAGCTGGACTGTGAAGAAGGCTGAGCGCCCAAGAATTGATGCTTTTGAACTGTGGTGTTGGAGAAGACTCTTGAGAGTCCCTTGGACTGCAAGGAGATCCAACCAGTCCATCCTAAAGGAGATCAGTCCTGGGTGTTCATTGGAAGGAATGATGCTAAAGCTGAAACTCCAGTACTTTGGCCACCTCATGCGAAGAGCTGACTCATTGGAAAAGACTCTGATGCTGGGAGGGATTGGGGACAGGAGGAGAAGGGGACGACAGAGGATAAGATGGCTGGATGGCATTATTGACTCGATGGACGTGAGTCTCAGTGAACTCCGGGAGTGGGTGATGGACAGGGAGGCCTGGTGTGCTGTGATTCATGGGGTCGCAAAGAGTTGGACACGACTGAGCAACTGATCTGATCTGATCTGATGGCTGGTTCATGTCGTTGTACCGCAGAAACCCACAGAACATAGTAAAGCAATTATCCTCCAATTAAAAATTAAAAAAAAAAGAAATTAGGAAGGAAGAACAAATTAAACCTAAAGTAAGTAGACAAAATAATAATGAGCAGAGTAGAAACTAAAGAAATAGAATGAAGAAAATAAATGGGTATATACATATCTCAAAACTTAACAAATTGCATACTTCAAATAGATACAGTTTATTCTATGTCAGTGGTGGCTCAGACAGTAAAGAATCTGTCTGCAATGCAGGAGACCTGGGTTCGATCCCTGGGTCAGGAAGATCCCCTGGAGAAGGGAATGGCAAGCCACTACAGTATTCTTGCCTGGAGAATTCCATGGACAGCGGAACCTGGCAGGCTACAAACTACAGTTCATAGGGTTCAAGAAACTACAGTTCAAGAAACACGATAACTAACTGTAACCTGGTTCATGAACTTGTCTCCTACATTAGTTTGGGCTGGAGAAGTCACAGAAATGCCAGTGTAAAGAGGAAGTGGCAGGAAGAGAGGGGGACTGCTTACATCAGAGGTTACAGTACCACCTTTCTGGGAGCCACTTAAAGACTAAAAACATAAGAACATTAAATTAGAATATTTTCAGAAATATAGCCTCCCCAAAACCACAAAAAACAACTCTTTCTCTTAGAGTAGACATTAGTAGAAAAAAGAGCTGTGTTTTGGGAATTTAGACGTCTGCCATTTTCAACTCTACCCACCTAGGAAAGAAATAACTAGCTTACTGATGGAGGGACTTGTGTCATTGCAATGGAGACGATGGCCAAGGCTCATGCCCCAGGGACAAGAACGAAACTGGTCACTTCCTTTCACAGGCCAGCGTGGCCAAAAGCTAATCAAAAGCCCATGTACATTCTTTTTGTTAGTGTAGATGTTACAATTCACTGAAATAAACATCCATCACTGTGGCAGAAGCAACCTGGAATAGAAGCCAAAACCAGGAGACAAGTTTCCTAACTCAGCTCTACTAAAAATATTTGCAACTGATTTATCTGGTTTGTTTGATAAAGACAAACAGTTTAAAATATCTTAAAATAATGATGCTTTTAAACTTAACACTATAGATAATATTTATGTTTCCATTATCAAAAGGCTCTGGCAAGTAATTTTTAAGTGGAATTTTGGCACAAAGAGGTGGAAAGCTTTCCCATGATATATTTGTCATCTATACTTTCCTAGAACTGTTAGTTTCAAATTAATGAGTATCTCTCTTAAACCTCTTTTCCCAGTACAAATCCTGTCCTTTCTCAAGTCATTTGCTTTATATAAAGCTTAAATGAGCTTCTGAAATGAATGAACTTTCTATTACTTTGTTTTGAGAAAAGCCTTACTATAGCATATTGGGCAATGTCATTTGATTTCCTGAAACATCAAATATAAAATAGTTACAAACATGTTAAAAGTGCTTGAGTAGGTTTTTGGTTACTTTCTATAAGCTTTCATTAGTTTCCTCTTCCACAATGGAAAATCTTGCTTTCTTTCTAATTAAAACATTGTATAGCCTTTAAGAGGGAGGATTTTTTGATTCTCATCATTATAGAAAGAACGTGTACCTTTTTGGAAGAGTTCTTTAGTAAATATATAGTCTTATTTAAAAAAATTAAAACTATTTAAAATTAGAGACTTCTGTTCCTAGTAATAGGCAAGACTACATTAGCTGGACAAACCTCCCTGCTGGAAACAATGAACTTGTTGAAAAAAGTAGAATAAATTTCTTAAAAGCACCATACGGCCAATGAGATATTGAAGAATAGCAAAGCTAAAATCTGGAGAATGAAATGGCAACCCACTCCAGTATTCTTGCCTGGAGACTTTCATGGACAGAGGAACCTGGAGGGCTACAGTCCACGGGATTGCAAAGAGTTGGATACAACTGAGTGACTAAGACACAAAGCTAAAATCAAAGGGGAAATAGGAAATTAGAGATGTTAGTACAATACTGGAGCTGGTCTCGTCATGTAACACCTAGGATTTCAGAGTGTCTTTAGCTTTGGTAGCTTCTGAGGATGAAAGGGACAAAATTTAAAGCTCTGAACTACATGCTATGGGGTGTTTAATGGGAAGGGGATAATGACTGCAAAAGGAATGAAGTAGTTTTAAGGGTGATGAAAATATTCTATATTTGAAGATGTAGTGGTAATCTCAAATTAAGTGAAAAAAAAAATTAACTCACAGATGCAAGAAGCTAATGGATTCCAAGCAGGATGAATACCAAAAAAAAAAAAAAACCCAAACCAAACACCCACCCAGCTACATTACAGTCAAATAACTAAAAGCCAAAAATGAAAGGAAAATCTTGAAAGCAACAGAGAAAAATGTGACATTTCACACAAGGGAACAACAATATGATTAACGACCAATTTCTCAATAAAAACAATGTAGATCAGGAGACTTTGTCACATTTTCAATGTGCTAAAAGAAAACATCTGTGAATATACATACACCAGAAAAAATCTACAAGGTTAAAAATGTACCTAACTTCAACAAACCAAGAAAATTTTATTTTTCTAATGTTTTCTTATATAATATGTACTGCTTCTTAACCACCTATAAAGTGGCTGAATTTGGTCAACAAAATAGCACAGTAATTCTCATGTGGTAATTAAATACTGTACTTTTTTCCTTTTTTAACAAAAATCAAATTATAAAAGAAATAGTAGTTTTATGAAAGAAAACAAGTGCATGAAATTTCCCATGAAGGATCATCAGCTGGGAAGAGTAGAGCTCTAGGACATGTTTCTCAAGTAATAGCAATGTTAGAGGGTTGGAAATTAAAAGAAGGCTGCCCAGGATCTCCACAGGGAGAGACCTCTGGTATCTAAGCCCAAAAACCCAAAAGGAGGGGGATTCCCTAATGGCCCAATGGTGAGGAAGCTGCCTTGCTACACAAGGGATGCCAGCTTGATCCCTGGTCTGGAAGGATCCCACATGCTCCAAGGCAACTGAGCCTGTGGGCCCCAACTACTGAGCCTGTGCTCTAGAGCCTGAGAGTCGCCTCTATTGAGTCAGTCCATGCACTGCAACTGTTAAAGCTTGCATGCCATGAGCCTGTGCTCAGCAACAAGAGAAACCACTGCAATGAGAAGCCCAGACACCCCAACTAGAGAGCAGCCCCCGCTCGCTGCACAAGAGAAAGCCCATGTGTAGCAACCACCACAGCCAAAAAACTAAATGAAGTGAAGTGAAGTTGCTCAGTCGTGTCCGATTCTTTGCGACCCCATGGACTGTGGCCTAACAGCCTCCTCCATTCATGGGATTTTCCAGGCAAGAATACTGGAGTGGGTTGCCATTTCCTTCTCCAGGAGATCTTTCCAACCCAGGGATCGAACCAGGGTCTCCTGCATTGTAGGCAGAAACTTTACCATCTGAGCCACCAGGGAATAAATAATATTTTTTAAAAGCCAAAGCAGGAGAGTCAATGGTGATAAACGCCACTGAGAAGTTTGGTAAGATTTACACCAAAGTAAATCCAATGAATTTAACAGGATAGTTTTGGAGATCTTGGCAAAAACACTCCTAGAAGAGTGAACGTTAGCCCTGGAGCAAGACTAAGATGCCTGAAGGAGAGAACAGGAAGTAAGGATGGGAAGACAAGAAATGTAGTGTGGTCTTTCGAGCAATACAGTGGGAATTAAGAAGAAAAGGCTAGACGATAGCTGAAAGGAATATGGGGTGTATCAGTTGGTCCTTGCTGTTTAACAACCAACCCTAAAACTCAGTGTTTTAAAATAAGAAACATCCCAGAAATAAACCCACACACCTACGGTCAATTAGTTTTTGACAAAGGAGGTAAGAACATGCAATGGAGAAAAAGTCTCTCTAAGCAAGAGGTGTTGGGAAAGCTGGATATCTGCATGTAAATCAACAAAATTAGAACACACTCTCACACCACATACAAAAGTACACTCAAAATAGCTTAAAGACTTAAATGGAAGACATGACACCATGAAACTCCTAGAAGAGAACTTAAGCAAAGTATTCTCTGACATAAACTGTACCAATGTTTTCTTAGGTCAGTCTCCCAAGGTAATACAAATAAAAACAAAAATAAACAAATGGAACTTAGGCAAACTTACAAGCTTTGGCACAGCTTGTAAACCATAAACAAAATGAAAAGACAACCGACAGACTGGGAGAAAATATCTGCAAATGATGTGACCAACGAGGGTTTAATTTTCAAAATATATTGATATAAACAGTGCATACAACTCAACAACAACAAAAAGAAACAACTCAATCAAAAAATGAGCGGAAACCTAAATAGACATTGCTTCAAAGAAGACATACAGATGGCCAATACGTACATGAAAAGGTGCTCAACATTAGAGAAATGCAAATAAAGAAAATCAATGAGGTATCACCTCATACCAGTCACAATGGCCATCATTAAAAAGTCTACAAATAACAAATGCTGAGAGGGTGTGGAGAAAAGGGAACTCTCCTACACCACTGGTAGGAAAGTAAATTAGTGCAGCCATTATGGAAAACAGTTTGGAGTGTCCTTAAAAAGCTAAAAATAGAGTTGCCATATGATCTAACAATCCCATTCCTGGGCATATACCCAGAAAAGACAAAAAATCTAATTTGAAAAGTACATGCACCCCAACACTAACACCTGCACTATTTAAAACAGCCAAGACATGGAAGCAGCCTAAATGTCCATCGACAGAAGAATAAAGAATATGTGGTATACATATACAATGGAATATTACTCAGCCATAAAAAGAATGAAATAGTGACATTTGCAGCAAAAGGGATGGTCCTAGAAATTATCATATGAAGTGAAATAAGTCAAAAACAGAAAAACAAATACCACACGATATCACTCATACGTGGAATCTGAAATATGACACAAACTTATTTTCAAAACAGAACCAGACTCACAGGCATAGAAAGCAAAGTTACGGTTACCAAAGGGGAAAAGATGGGGGGTATAAATTAGGAGTTTGGGATTAGCAGATACAAAGTATTATATATAAAATAAACAAACAACAAAATCCTACTATATAGCACAGGGAATTATATTCAATATTCTGTAATAAACCATAATGGGAGAGACTATAAAAAATTATACACACACACACACACATATAACATTTTGGGCTCCAAAATCAATGTGGACAGTGACTGCAGCCATGAAATTAAAAGACACCTGCTCCTTGGAAGAATAGCTATGTCAAACCCAGACAGTGTTTTAAAAAGCAGAGACATCACTTTGCCAACAAAAGTCCATATGGTCAAAGCTATGGTTTTTCCAGTAGTCATGTATGGATGTGAAACATGTACCATAAAGAAGGCTGAGTGCCAAAGAACTGACACTTTCGAACTGTGTGCTAGAGAAGACTCTTGCAAGTCCTTTGGACTGCAAGGAGAACAAACCTGTCAATCCTAAAGGAAATCAACCTGAATATTCATTGGAAGGACTGATGCTGGAGCTGAGGCTCCAATACTTTGGCCACCTGATACGAAGAGCTGACTCCTTGGAAAAGACCCTGATGCTGGGGAAAATTGAGGGCAGGAGGCAAGGGGGCAACAGAGGATGAAATGGTTGGATGGCATCACTGACTCAAGACTCAATGGATATGAGTTTGAGGAAATTCAGGGAGATAGTGATGGACAGGGAAGCTGGGCAGCCTGTAGCCTGCCATGCTGCAGTTCATGGGGTCACAAAGAATGGGACATGACTCAGCGACTGAAAAACAACAACAACATATATATAGAAACTGAATCACTTTGCTGTACACCAGAAACTAACGTAACACTGTAAATCAACTATTCTCCAATAATAAAAAGATGCATTTATTTATCACTGCTGTGTCTAAGGGTTAGTTGCATGCTTCTGCTGATCTGGGAGCTGGCTCATCTAGGATGGGCTTACGGTTTTAAAATTTGTTTTTTTCTAGACCGGGGTGATGGAGGTGACTGGGCCACGGTTCTCTCATTATTCAGCATGCTACCTCACGTAGTGTAGCAGGGTTCTAAGAGAGAGCAAAAGCGTGCGAGATCTCTTGAGGTCGAGTTATGAGTTGGCACACCATTCTGCCACATCCTACTGCCCAAAGTGAGTGACAAAGTCAGTCAAGGTACAAGGTGTAGGGAGAGACATGTACCTCTTAGTTGGAGGAGGGACAAAGTCTTGCTGTAAAGCAGGCTGATAAGGATGAAGAATTTTTGCAACGAATCCTCCTTCATGAGATGAAGGCTGGTTTTTATATTTACTTTTTTATTAATATTGACTCAGATGGTAAAGAACCTGCCTGCTATGCAGAAGACCTCGGTTTGATCCCTGGGTCAGGAAGATCCCCTGGAGAAGCGCATGGCAACCCACACCAGTATTCTTGCCTGGGAAATCCATGGATAGATAGCCTAGTGGGGCTACAGTCCATGGGGTCACAAAGAGTCAGACACGATTGAGCGACTAATACTGTTTTTAATGGAACAGACTTGATTATATGTAAATGATGTTGGAAAGGAGTTACAAGGAGGGAGAGGTTTTAAAATGTGAGACGAGATCACTGAAAAAAAAAATGAAGTTCCTGGGGCTGAGGGAGAGCACCCAATCCAGTACAAGTGAAAGGATCAGCCAAGATGAAAGTTCCATTATGACAGGAGGAAGGGAGGAAAAGATTAGTGCAGACAGAGCATGGTGTTGAGCTGGTGGGAGAAGCAGAGTGAATTGGTTGTCTAATGGCTCCTTTTCTCTGAGTAAAAGGATGCAAAAACAATTTGTCAAGAGAGGAGAGGTAGAAAGCTTGCATGTCTATGGAAAAGGGCCCAAGTAGGGTTAATAGTAGGCCAGGTTGAGATCTGAGATCATGACTATAAAGTCTCACCCAGTTAGCATGGAGTTGTGGTCTTTCTCCAACCACAGTAAGGTGTCTAGGTGCAGGCAGGGAGGAGACAGACTGTTAAGCTCATTCAGGGTTTCGACTTGGCTAGACCAATGACTGGAAGGACAGTGGAGCGGGAACACGGACAGAGAGTGGTGGATGGCTCAGGGAATACAAATCAGATAGAAGCAGGTATGGAAGGTAGCCAGATTTCTTTGCTAGTGCTGCCATAACAATACCACAGTCTGGGTGGTGTAAACAGCAGAAAGTATTTTCTCACAGTTCTGGAAGCTAGAAGTCCATGATTAAGCTGTCAGCAGACTTGTTTTCTTCTGAGGTCTGTCTCTTTGGCTTGCAGCCGGCCGCCTTCTCCCCGTATCCTCATCTGGTCTTCCCTCTGCTGCTGCTGCTGCTGCTGCTAAGTCGCTTTAGTCATGTCTGACTCTGTGTGACCCCATAGACGGCAGCCCACCAGGCTCCCCCGTCCCTGGGATTCTCCAGGCAAGAACACTGGAGTGGGTTGCCATTTCCTTCTCCAATGCATGAAAGTGAAAAGGTGAAAGTGAAGTCATTCAGTCGTGTCCGACTCTTAGTGACCCCATGGACTGCAGCCTACCAGGCTCCTCCGTCCATGCGATTGTCCAGGCAAGAGTACTGGAGTGGGGTGCCATCGCTTTCTCCAAGTCCTCCCTCTAGGCACACACAAATCTGCATCCCAGGCCCCTCTGCTTATAAGGTCACCAGTCATGTGGGGCTAGAGTCCACCCAGATGACCTTACTTTACCTTAATGTATCTCTTTAAAGGCCCGGTCCCCAAACACAGCTACATTCTAAGATACTAGAGATTAGGACTTCAACATATGAATTTTGGAGGAACAAAACTCAGCTGAAAACAGCGGTGATAATTGGGAAGTAAAGGGATTCAGTGACCAGTGGCTCTGTTGATGTCAAAGAACAAATGGAAGGACACAATTTTGTGATGAAAGAGTGAAATGCCTGGGGGAGGGGAGGGATAAACTGGAGACTGGGATTGCCATGTACACACTACTATATATATATGAAATAGGTAACTACTAAGAGCCTGCCGCACAGCACAGGGAACTCTACTCAATAGTCTGTAATGGCCTACGTGGGGAAAGAATTTTAGAAAGAATGGATTTGTGTATATGTGGCATTGATTCACTTTGCTGCACACCTGAAACTAACACATCACTGTAAATCAACTGTACTCCAAAAAACATCTTTTTAAGGGTTGGACTACCTGAATGCATTACTTCAGAGATATTGTGTTATGACAAAATTAAAGACAAGGCCATGAGGGTGGGTAGCTGAAGAGCAAAGAGTGGTCATGAACTCAGGAGGCCAGGATTCTGGAGGGTTTTACACATGAACACGGAAGCCAGTTAGGGTGAGGCAGAGCTTGCAGTGGAGGGCACTGGTTACTGGGGTACAAGTTAGGGGGACCATAGGGCTGGAGAGAATTCGTCCTTGAGCCCTTTGGTGGGTGTAGGGACACCGAGGCCCTCCTTCCAGAGAGTAAGATACAGAGTGGACGAGGAGACCCTGGTCCCTCTGCAACTTCAGACCAACTGGCCCAAGTATGAGGACTCCGGGCAGAAGCCCTGAGCCTGGCACTCCGGGGCGGAGGGGAGATATTCCAGTGTGAGGAGTCTGTGAGACAGTGTGATGGCTGGAAGGGATGGTGGAGTAGGCTTGAGGCCCTCATGCTTTGCTCCTTGAGCTGCATTCAGATTGTAACATCACTCCTGACTTTCCTATCAGCACACAGCAGCAGAAACATGAATAAATACTGAAATATTGGGAGAATGAATGCTCCTCTCCATGTTGTTGCACCATGTATTTTGAATCCTATTCCATGGATTTAACCTTTCTAGCACCTATGATTATGGTTAGTGTGCTTTCCAAACCAAAACCTGACATGCAGGCTGGCTATAGCACAGAAATTCAAAACGGGAGAATCCTGGACCTGTTCTGATTAGTAATAATAATAATAGCATATATGAAGGGAATGCATAGTATATGTCAAATCCTATTCTAAAACTGTATTATTTAATATTCATAACAACTTGCCTTTTAAAATTGACTCTTGAACACGCTACATTTTATATTTGAGTAAGCCCTCACAGCTCAGTTGGTAAAGAATCTGCCTGCAATGCAGGAGACCCCGGTTTGATTTCTGGGTCAGGAAGATCCGCTGGAGAAGGGATAAGCTACCCACTCTAGTATTCTTGGGCTTCCCTTGTAGCTCAGCTGGTAAAGAATCCGCCTGCAATGTGAGAGACCTGGGTTTGATCCTTGGGTTGAGAAGATCCCTTGAAGAAGGTAAAGGCTCCCCACTCCAGTATTCTGGCCTGGAGAATTCCATGGACTTTTACTTCATGGGGTCGCAAAGAGTAGGACATGACTGAGTGACTTTCACTTCAAGCCATATATATTGTAAAATATTTCTTCTATTCTGTGGACTTCCTGTTCACTCTCTTAATAGCGGCTTTCCTGTTCTCAATCTGACAGTTCTATTCATTAGGACTATAATGAATCATTTTCCCCTTGTTCATAACAGCCTTCCTGTTCTGCTTAAGAAATTTTTGCGTATTTTGAGGTAAGGAAGATGTTCTATAATTATTCTAAAAGTGTTACTGCTTAACATTTCATACTTAACTCTCTAATCCATTTTGAATTGACTTAGAGTCAATGGTGAAAGTAGATATCAAAAATTGTCCCCAATACTTCCATCCAGCTAACTAACTCCCCTGTATTGAAGTGACCATCCTTTCCCCACTGCCCTGCAGAGTCATCTCTATCATAAATTAGGCAAGCAGACATGGGTGGCATGTTTCTGGATTCTCTATTCTGTTCTATTGCTGTTTTTATTGTTGTCTTGTTACCATTATTAACCTAATTTTACACAGGAGGAAACTTAAGCACAGAAAGGTTAAGGAAATTTGGGCCCTAGTTCACATAACTTATGAGTCCACCCTGTTAATCATATGTGTATCTTAAGAGCAAGTTTGACTTGTTCTGCGATGGCAACGAGATGGACTGTATTACTTCCTCTTGCTTTTTCCGTAAAGCTCAGGGCTACAAGCATATCGGGAGACACGCGAGCAGTGCAAGGTGCCTGACACTCACAGGAGTAAAACATCTGCCTTCCCTCCAATTCCCATCACCCCAAGCCACAGCCCACAGGCAAGATTCCAAGTTTTGGAATCTTGATATGAATCCTTCCTTTCTGTATCCTCACATTCATCATTCACTGCCCACAAGGGTAGTAGTGTGGCTCCTTCACCATTCGAAAATTTATGACATATGGACTGGATGTTGATTCTGAGTCTCAGAAATTTTAGTATTTAAAATAAAAGGAAAATTACCCTGGAAATAACCTGTAAATACATTTCAAATCTTTTAGTTGAAAAAAAATGAAGTGTATTTTCTTTCCTTGTCTAGTCACAGTCAGATCATATACAGAATAAACATAGCAAAGGAAGAAAAGAAAAAAAAAAAAAAAAAAAGGCAGGTTTACCAGAAGTTACTATGTCTTTCTAAGGAGGTCTCTGAATTGATTTTTTCAAAGAATATTCCCTGGGAATTGGTATTAGGAATTAAAGGAGGAAGGTTCAAATAAGAGAAACATGGATTTGAATCATCATTCCAATGTTCATTAGCAGTAACTGCTGTGTTTTGCTGTTTAGCCACTCAGTCACGTCTGTGTCTGACTCTTTGTGACTCCCATGGACTGTAGACCGCCAGGCTCCTCTGTCCATGGAATTCTCCAGGCAAGAATACTGGAGTGGGTTGCCATACCCTCATCCAGGGGATCTTCCTGACCCAGGAATTGAACCCCCATCTCCTGCTTGGCAGGTGGATTCTTTACCAGTGAGTCACCTGAGAAGCCCCCACTAGCAGTAAGAGTATAGACAATTAAGCTGTCTGCAATGTTTCTTTATCTGTTGCAATGTTTCTTTATCTGTAAAATGAGAAGAGTAATACCTCTATAGCAAGTTTGGACAAAACACAGGAAGTACTATGTGTATATCATCTAACACGTTGTGCTGAATAATGTTATTTTCTCTCCTAATCCCTTGACAAAAATGCTTAGACCCGAAGAAATTTACAGTTGATCTTTCTGGCATACTACGTTCTGAGCAATGAAGGTGTGTTTAGTGTGTTATTACTTGGTTGTTTGGGAGATGTCTTTCATCTGAGTCTTACTAAGGAAAGAAAATAGATGAATGTTAGTACCTAAGGGCAGAGGAAAAGCAGAAAGAAGGTTAGAGCTAAGAACAAAACAACTGGCAGTTCCGGCTGATTCCCATCATGGCTAGTCATGCTCTGTCTTTATTTTCATTCTACTTTGCAAATATTAGTTGTCTAGCGATTTTGGATGAGAAAGACACAGAAAGGTAGCAACTTGCCAAGGGCATTATTGTTAGATCGATCGAGGATTAGGAACGGCCCATTCCTCAGCTCAGACTCTCATGCATCCAACTGCTGAGGAAAACCTCTGATCATTGAAGCGGTTTCTGGAAGCAATTTATACCTCCAACAAAATGGGTCCTCTTAAAAAACATTTTTTCTTCCCTTTCCTGTCTCTCTCTTACCTCTTCTAATTCTGTTTCCCATGTCAATTTTTCCCACTTCAGCTTTGTCTTCTTCCTATGGTTTAGACCCACCTGTACATGATACCCCGTCTGCATCTCCTCCCAGCCTATGGAAATGCTGTCTCTCTCATCGGTACCAAGTGGCACTTAGGAAATGAACGGACCTGGGACCAGTGAAAAGTACTTGTGCAGCAACTATTAATCCTACTTGCTGTGTCTCTGTGAAATTATTCGAGAGACAGTTCACAATTCTCAACATATCTGCAAAACAAAATTATTTTAAATGTATCTTAAAACTCCTTGTGGCTGGCACACAGCCTGTCCCTGCAGAGGAAGAGGGGGCATACCAGTTCAGAGCCCTACCTGGTGCCCAAATTCATTCCTGCTGTGGACAGATGCATTCCGCTGGCACGGACTGATGCTAGCAGACGTGTGCCTCATCCCACCAGGGCCCCCTGCTCTGATGCCAGGCTCCTGAAACATCTTTCTTATTATGATTCCCATGAGATACACCTTTGTGGAGAGACAGTACTAGAGTCCTGCATTTCTTATTTGCCAAGTACAGGAAAGGAGAGACTGAAATTTCTTAATTTCAGTAATATTTTTAAAAGATTCAAGCCAGTATCATTTCTCTGAAGAACTAGAAGAACAAAACATAGGGAAAGAAGCACCAAGGATTTGCCCTGGAGTCACATTTCAAACTGACGGTTAGTGGGCAGAAGTCATCTAAATGGAATCAAATACTGAATTTCAGAATATATAAAGAATGTGTGAAGACCTACTTAAAAAGCTAGGGTATGAGTCTTATACTAATGATCTTTTCCTGCTGGCAGAATCTGAGGTTGCTTTGCAGCTCTATTAAGTGGTGTATGCCTCAGGCTCTGCTCTTTACTAATTCCATTTTCCCTGGAATTCTCACCTGAACCATCATTCTAGGATCTAATGATACACCAGAATCTGAAGAATGTGATGAGGATGATTGAGAAACTTAGGTTCTGTTTGCTTCCCTTGGTATTTCTGAAAGCAATCCCAGACATGAGTGGCACCATGTAAAATGCAGGATTTCTTAACCTACGTGTCCTGGCCAGAGACAGCGAACTGGGGTTTTCCCTTGGAGCAAAGAAAAACATAAATAAAAAGAGAGACAATGGAAGGCTTTTGAATTGGAACAGGGCAGAACCTTCCCAGCTCTAGAAGGGGTGAAACCGATGTCTCTATTCCCTTGACAGGGTCTGGAACTCAAGATGAGAGAAGAAAAGGTGCCTTCTGGGGTCTAGAAGCCGGACATCTCTGAAAGTCCCTGGTCTCTGTTGATAAGCCCATCTGTCCCTTCCCTACCACTAAAATCAATAAGGGGACTCTCACTGGTCACTGACAGAGCCATGGTCAAACGCTCATTAACTCCAGGAGGTATGCTTGTTGGCAACGCCAGTTCCTCAAATTCACTTCCTATTGGCAGGGGTTTCTTAGCAGTGCCTGGAGGATAAAGGCTCAGATGAATGTTTGGACTTGTTTAACAATTTGCTGGCTCTAGGGAGCCAGTGCCAGAGCAGCGTGATAAATCCCAGCATCACCAAGAGGGAGGTTTGCCTTAGCCTTGGTAACACGAGCTGGCATGTCATCCACTCCAACACCAGACAAAGTGCCATCAGCAATGGTTGTAGCTATGAAGTCTATTTAGAAAACTGGAGCTAATTCTAGTCACAGAAAGACAAATACGGTAGGAGTCCACTTATCTGATCTACTTAAGAGTGGTCGAAACCACAAAGACAGAAAGCATAATGGCAGTTGCCAGGGGCTGGGAGGGGGTGAGACATTGTTTCAAGGGTACAGAGTAGCAGATTTTTACAAGAGGAAAAGTTATAGGGATGGATGGTGGTGGTAGCCGCACAACAGGAAAATACTACCACTGAAGCGTACACTTCAAAATGGTTAAGATGGTAAATTCCACGTTATGTGTATTTTAACACAATAAAAAAAAAAAAAGAAAAAGTCCCTGAAGTTTAACTAACACATATTTGAAAGTGAAATGTAAATTTGCAAGAGGAAGTTAAGAGAAACTGCCTTCAAGGTGGTTTCATCTTCTCAGGCAGCAAGTTTTACTGGGACGCTACATTTATTTAGTTGAGTGAGTGCTGGGGAGGTAGGGGTGGATGATGAGTTTATAAATCATTTTATTTCATGCATCCGCAGACTCAGCTCCAGGGGACATCAAATTTCTAACCATTTTACCAAGAGGACGTGTGTACCACAGAGGCTTGTGTTATGCAAGTGCCACCAATAAGCTAAGTTACTTTATTAAATGTTTACTTCCTGTTGTATTTGTGCAACTTAGAAAGGCAAGCATGAAGCCTGGTAATAGTGCACACTCTTCCCTTCCCACACTGTAGCCCCTTGAGGGTTGAAGCCATGCTTCTGGTGACTCAGATGATAAAGACTCTGTCTGCAGTGTGGGAGACCTGGGTTCAATCCCTGGGTTGGGAAGATCCCCCATTGAGGGAATGGCAACTCACTCCAATATTTGTGCCTGGAGAATTCCATGGACAGAGGAGCCTGGTGGGCTACAGTCCATGGGGTCACAAAGAGTGGGACACAGCTGAGCCACTTTCGCTTCACTTCATTCTGAGTATAGAAATATACTCTAATAGTTATACAGGGAATGAACTCCATTAGAAGCAGGATTCAGTGGAAGGGACCAGTGAAAGACCAGAAAAATGTTTTTCTCTCTGAAATTAGAAAAACAAGCAATATAAGAATTATTTGCTATCTGCAAAATATTTTAAGTGGTGAAATAGAGGAAGATAACTCTATTGGGTCAAAATCCTTTTTTTCTGCTTTGATATGTGTGATGATTAATTTTATATATTAACTTGGCTGGGCTTTGGTGCCCAGATGTATGGTCAAACACCATATGCTATTGTGAAGGTATTTTTTGAGATGTGATTAATATTTACATTAATAGACTTTGAGTAAAGTAGAATACTCTCCAGAGTGTGGGTGGGCCTCATCCACTCAGCTGAAGACCTTAAGAGAAAAGACTGAGGATCCCTGAAGAGAAAGGAATTTGCCTCTAGACTTGATCTGCAACATCAACTCTTTCCTGGGTTGGCTGGTCAGCCCTGCATATTTTGAACTTACCAGCAACCCCCATAGTCAGTGAGCCAGCCCTGGACATAAATTTATATATATATATATATATATATATATATATATATATATATCTCCTATTGGCTTTGTCTCTCTGGAGGACCCTGACTGATGTCACAGTTACCTTTGGAATCATAACTGCAAATTAGAACGAGTGTGCTGGTGCTGCTTTTGAAAGGCTGAGACTCTGAGAACAAGTTCTGCGGGGAAATGTGGGTGGTACTCGGCCATTATTCTCTCTCAGGGACTATACATGAGAACCCTTCTAATGCAATCAAGCTGGATCTCATTTACAGCTACCGACCTTCTTTTAGGTCAAATGTGTACCATGGTTGGTTTACTGACGGATTAGCTAGAAAGGCAAAAGTGGCATTTAATCAGAGGAGCATGTCCAGACAAGAATCAATGTCCCTTTTCTCCTGGCAGCCTCAATTCAGTTAATAATTAAATTTTTGTTGAATGCTGACTATATTTAGAGTACTGAACTAGATGCTGTTGAGTGAAAAAGAAGTTAAAAAACTGTACCCGTGTTGAGCCTACACATTGACGGAGCACATTTAAGTCCACGTGTTGAGCAAATCAAGTACAATAATATTTCAGAAAACTATCTTGTTAGGGAATGACAGGTGCTACCCAAATAATTTTTCTTCTAACCAAAGAAAAATTCATTTCCATGAATTTTTTCACTCCATACCAAAAATGTATTCCAACTTAAAGAGAAAAACAACACTGGAGGTTTCTATGAAGTGTACATATTATCCATTAGTAAGGAAATCCAAAAACGCTGCCATACTAGTTGAGAATCTTTATTTATAACTCCAAGGTTGACTTAACTGAATCATTTGGGAAATACCTTAGGGAGTTCTGGACAAACCAGATCTATACTTTTCCTCTTAAACCATCCTAACTGACACAAAGTTCATGTTTCTTGTCATAAATCTTAGTAGATCTTAGTTTATCTTTTGCTACTCATTACTGACTCTCAAGTCAGTTCAGTTCAGTTCAGTCGCTCAGTGTCCGACTCTTTGTGACCCCATGAATCGCAGCATGCCAGGCCTCCCTGTCCATCACCAACTCCCAGAGTTCACTCAGACTCACAGCCATTGAGTCAGTGATGCCATTCAGCCATCTCATCCTCTGTCGTCCCCTCTTCCTCCTGCCCCCAATCCCTCCCAGCATCAGAGTCTTTTCCAATGAGTCAACTCTTCGCATGAGGTGGCTAAAGTACTGGAGTTTCAGCTTTAACATCAGTCCTTCCAAAGAACACCCAGGGCTGATCTTCTTTAGAATGGACTGGTTGGATCTCCATGCAGTCTAAGGGACTCTCAAGAGTCCTCTCTAACACCACAGTTGAAAAGCATCAATTCTTTGGTGCTCAGCTTTCTTCACAGTCCAATTCTCACATCCATACATGACCACTAGAAAAACCATAGCCTTGACTAGACGGACCTTTGTTGGCAAAGTAATGTCTCTGCTTTTCAATATGCTGTCTAGGTTGGTCATAACTTTCCTTCCAAGGAGTAAGCGTCTTTTAATTTCATGGCTGCAGTCACCATCTGCAGTGATTTTGGAGCCCCCAAAACTAAAGTCAGCCACTGTTTCCACTGTTTCCCCATCTATTTCCCATGAAGTGATGGGACCAGATGCCATGATCTTCGTTTTCTGAATGTTGAGCTTTAAGCCAATTTTTTCACTCTCCTCTTTCACCTTCATCAAGAGGCTTTTTAGTTCCTCTTCACTTTCTGCCATAAAGGTGGTGTCATCTGCATATCTGAGACTAAGACTTACTATCTGAGACTTACTGACTCTAAGACTTTCATTTTACAAATGCCAGCCTCAGTTCCTGGAGCTGGAGTGATCTGCTCTATCCCTTAGCTACTTACTTTAGCTAGTTCACCTGGTTAGTCCTACAGCGAGTTACATAGCAATGTCACTACTCCAAACCAGTTCTTCTAACTCCAAGGAATGTGTTGCTCTTGCTTTTCCTGTCCCCGGCTGTTAATTTACCTGTCCCCAGCTGTCTAGAAACAGGGTAACTGGTCTGTGGGGAGCCTGTCACACACGGCCCACTCCCAAAGGCTAGGCCAGTTCTGGTCCAGACTCAGGCCACTGTCCAGCCTGTGGCTGGTTAAGGCCTCAGAGTCAGATACTGAAGAAACGGTCATTTCCAGCCTTTCTGGCTCCAGGTCATTTCTGGGTTACGTATATACAGGAGAGGGACGAGTTATGAGTTAGACATGTGGGTTTAGTTGAAACTGGGAAGCCCAGCTACTGTCACACAGAAACTCAGCTTTTATTCTTTTCTGCACAAGAACTGCTTTAGAAACATGATTCAGAGAGCAGCAGCTCTTGCCAAACTGCTGTGGACTATTCATAGAGTGTCTCTTCAAGCTGAGCTGAAATTGAGGAGCTGTTCAAGGAATTCAAAACCCACAGCTCTTTAATTTTACATCTACACTTAATCAAAATCCTACCTCCCTTCTTCACAGTATCAGAACCAAAGAGGCCCTGTTTAGTCCTCTGTGTTCTGGAAGCAGACTATAATTTAAGGGGGGTCCAATTTCATTGGGATTAATACTTAATTCCATACATGATGCTGTGGTGGTGGTGGTTCACTTGCCAAGTTGTGTCTGACTCTTTGTGACCCCAGGCTCCTCTGTCCATGGGATTTCCCAGGCAAGAATACTGGAGTGGGTTGCCATTTCCTTCTCCAGGGGATCTTCCTGACCCAGAGATCAAACCTGCATCTCCTGCTTGGCAGGTAGATTCTTTACCACTGAGCTTCCTGGGAAGCTCACGTAATGCTGTAGGTATTGTTTTACCATTACTGCTGACTATCATTTGTAAAACACTGATTCCTCTTTACATTGATACCAAATCTCCTCTGCAATTTTCACAATACAATGTCTCCTATTCAGCAGTCACTCCAGACCCCTTAACAATCTGCCTTGAGGTTCTCACTCCAACTCTAGGGAGGGAAACTGATACATCTCAGACGGGAGCCCAAGGGTCTCAGTAGACACGAATACAGTTGGTGATGGTGGGCATGGGTGGTCCACTAAGCATTTCATAGCTCCCACCATGCTACAGAATGAGGAGCCAAGGGCTTGCTTTGTGCAGGGGTAGGGTGGATGTCTCCAAGAAGACATGTCGTGTAAGAGGCAAGGGGTTACATTCAACAGACCAGGTTTCGTTCCCTGTGCACCAAATTCATGGCCAGTGCTCATGTCTACTGGGAGTGCAGCTAGTCTTTAAGGGATTCCAGCCCTAACTGCACTCATTAACTCACTGCTCAGGGCCTGATCAGCCCCTGGGTCTTCATCACACAGAGAACGACGCTGGCCTTGTGTTCTCACATGATACGGAACCCAGGTCTCCTTGCTCTCAGCCTAGTGCCCTGTCCCTACTGCCTCTCCATGCCATGCTGCCATGCACAGTCACTTCAGTGACCCCCACGAGAATAAAATGACTCCTAACAGATATTAGAAAGTCTGTTCAACATCATATACAGGCAATACACGGAAACACTTATTACATCCACCTTCTCGTAGGAAAAGGACATTTCTGTTTCTAGAATGGATTCTGATTTTAAAAATTTTTATCCATGTGCCTTTCAACTGATTCCCTCACATCTCCTTCAATTATATACATGAGCATAAACTTAAGCATTCGTCAACCCTTATCAGAAAACCAAAAACCAAAACCAAAACACCACCAGCCTGGAATCCCTGCTTCCTCTTCTATCTTTTGTTGCTATTGTTTAGTCGCTAAGTAATGTCTGACTCTTTTGTGACGCCCTGGACTATAGCCTGCCAGGCTCCTCTGCCCATGCAATTCTCCAGGCAAGAATACTGGAGTGGGCTGTCACTTCCTCCTTCAGGGGATCTTCTTAATCCAGGGATCGAACCTGCATCTCTTGCATCTCCTGCTTGGCAGGTGGATTCTTTACCACTGAGCCACCTGAGAAGCCCCTCATATGCTTTAGGAAAGAATTAACCTCATTGAATCATACTTTCCTTCCTCTCTCCAGATACACAGAAATGACTGATCAGCAATTGGGTGGCTTGGTTCCTAGCCTCCTAAAGAGCAACACAGTCATGCTTGTTTCTGCTGAAATGTTTCCTTTTAATCATGTTAGTAATGAGACTCTTTCAGAGAGCAAGGAAGAAGCTCAACAATGTCATTTAGTAGATGGCATCCATAGGGAGGAGAGGTGCTGAGAAAGCCACCTCTCTGTGCAGAGTCTACTCCCATTTCAGGGCTTCTGACACAAGGACGTCCAGAGAGCCAGAGGGAGAACAGAAACCTTGCCAATCAAGATTCAGAAGCAGCGCTGGTGATTCAGATGTGTGGCACCATCTACTCATCTGTTTCAGTGGCTGTTTGAGTAATGTTCTTTCTTCAAGTTCAAGAAAGCATAAAGCAATTAGTGGTTTGGAGGAAATGATTATGAAGAAAGGAGGTTGTTTTTACAATCCACAGGTACTCACACAGTCTTTTGTACATGTGACATGTAGGTCCCAACTTAGATCTAATTTTCATGCATGCCTTGGAAATCCTGGAATATCAGGGCCAACTGTGAGTCCAGTTTGCACAAGGACATATTCATACTCCTGAGAGAAAAGGTAAAAGCTATTTCAGATCTGATAGTTGGATTCCTCAGATGGGATAACTCGACTGAGCAGAAGATGTGTCCAAAGAGGCCCAAGTCTTCCTTACTTGGTGGCTCAGGCAATAAAGAACCTGCTTGCAATGCAGGAGACCCAGTTTTGATCCCTGGGTCAGAGAAGGGAATGGCATCTCTCATCCCCTAGAGAAGGGAATGGCAACCCACTCCAGTATTCTTGCCTGGAGAATTCCATGGACAGAGGAGCTTGGTGGGCTACAGTTCATGGGGTCCCAAAGAGCTGGACACGCCCGAGCAACTAACTTTGACTTTGAAGCAACTGGGGCTGCCTGTGGTTCTGCAGTGGTGAAGATGTGGAAGAACAAATCTAGTCTGAGGTCATTAGGAAAAGCTGAGGATCGAAAGCTGGAAATACCATCCATTTTGGTCATTATGAAGGATAATACATCCACAGAGTCTAGGGTTAGAATCACACGACTAGATTCAGAGCAGGACAGGAATAAGTTAGGGAAGATAGATAGATGCTGACTCCGGGTGTTGGTTGGTAGCTACAGAGAGCTTGTTAGAGCCACTCGAGGGATTCTTACCCACAGTAGTAGAAATGGAGCAACCATCAGAGTCAATAAGAGTCCCAAATGCAGTACTTGGATGCAATCTCAAAAATGACAGAATGATCGCTGTTCGTTTCCAAGGCAAACCATTCAGTGTCACAGTAATCTAAGTCTATGCCCTGACCAGTAATGCTGAAGAAGCTGAAGGTGAATGGTTCTATGAAGAACTACAAGACCTTCTAGAACTAACACCCAAAAAAGATGTCCTTTTCATTATAGGGGACTGGAATGCAAAAGTAGGAATTCAAGAGCTACCTGGAGTAACAGGCAAATTTGGCCTTGCAATACAAAATGAAGCAGGGGAAAGGCTAAGAGTTTTGCCAAGAGAATGCACTGGTCATAACAAACACTCTCTTCCAACAACACAAGAGAAGGCTCTACACATGAACATCACCAGATGGTCAACACTGAAATCAGATTGATTATATTCTTTGCAGCCAAAGATGGAGAAGCTCCATACAGTCAGCAAAAACAAGACTGCGAGTTGACTGTGGCTCAGATCATGAACTCCTTATTGCCAAATTCAGACTTAAAGAAAGTAGGGAAAACCGCTAGACCATTCATTCAGGTATGACCTAAATCAAATCTCTTACAATTATACACTGGAAGTGACAAATAGATTCAAGGGATTTGATCTGATAGACAGAGTGCCTGAATAACTATGGATGGAAGTTCATGACACTGTACAGGAGGCAGTGATCAATACCATCTCCAAGAAAAAGAAATGCAAAAAGGCAAAATGGTTGTCTGATGAGGCCTTACAAATAACTGAGAAGAGAACTAAGGGCAAAGGAGAAAAGGAAAGATATACCCACTTGAATGCAAAGTTCCAAAGAATAGCAAGGAGAGATAAGAAAGCCTTCCTCAGTGATTAATGTAAAGAAATAGAGGAAAACAATAGAATGGGAAAGACTTGAGGTCTCTTCAAGAAAATTAGAGATAACAAGGGAATATTTCATGCAAGATGAGCACAATAAAGGACAGAAATGGTATGGACCTAACAGAAGCAGAAGATATTAAGAAGAGGTGGCCAGAATACATGGAAGAACTACACAAAAAAGATCTTCATGATACAGATAACCATGATGGTGTGATCACTCACCTAGAGCCAGACATCCTGGAATGCAAAGTCAAGTGGGCCTTAGAAAGCATCACTACAAACAAAGCTAGTGGAGGTGATGGAATTCCAATTGAGCTATTTCAAATCCTAAAAGATGATGCTGTGAAAGTGCTACACTCAATATGCCAGCAAATTTGGAAAACTCAGCAGTGGTCACAGGACTGGAAAAGGTCAGTTTTCATTACAATCCCAAAGAAAGACAATACCAAAGAATGTTCAAACTACCACGCAATTGCACTCATCTCACATGCTAGCAAAGTAATACTCAAAATTCTCCAAGTCAGGCTTCAACAGTATGTGAACCATGAACTTCCAGATGTTCAAGCTGGATTTAGAAAAGGCAGAGGAACCAGAGATCAAATTGCCAACATCCACTGGATCACTGAAAAAGCAAGAGAGTTTCAGAAAAACATCTACGTTTATTTTATTCACTATGCCAAAGCCTCTGACTGTGTGGATCACAATAAACTGTGGAAAATTCTGAAACAGATGGGAATACCAGACCACCTGACCTGCCTCCCGAGAGATCTGTGTGTAGGTCAAGAAGCAACAGTCAGAACTGGACATGGAACAACAGACTGGTTCCAAATCAGGAAAGGAGTACATCAAGGTTGTATATTGTCACCCTGCTTATTTAACTTATATGCAGAGTGAAGAAGTGAAGTGAAGTCGCTCAGGTGTGTCTGACTCTTTGTGACCCTGTGGACTGTGTCCATGGGATTTTCCAAGCAAGAATACTAGAGTGGGTTGCCATTTCCTTCTCCAGGGGATCCTCCCAACCCAGGGATTGAACCCTGGTCTCCCACATTGTAGGCAGACGCTTTACCATCTGAGCCACCAGGGAAGTCTCATGAGAAATGCTGGGCTGGATGAAGCACAAGCTGGAATCAAGATTGCCAGGAGAAATATCAGTAATCTCAGATATACAGATGACGCCACCCTTATGGCAGAAAGTGAAGAAGAACTAAAGATCCTCTTGATGAAAGTTAAAGAGGAGAATGAAAAATTTGGCTTAAAACTCAAAATTCAGAAAACTAAGATCATAGCATCTGGTACCATCGCTTCATGGCAAATAGATGGGAAACAAAGGAAACAGTGGCAGACTTTATTTTTGGAAGCTTCAAAATCACTGCAGATGGTGACTGTCTAGTCAAGGTTATGGTGTTTCCAGTGGTCATGTATGGATGTGAGAGTTGGACTATAAAGAAAGCTGAGTGCCAAAGAATTGATGCTTTTGAACTGTGGTGTTGGAGAAGACTCTTGAGAGTCTCTTGGACTGCAAGGAGATCCAACCAGTCCATTCTAAAGGAGATCAGTCCTGGGTATTCATTGGAAGGACTGATGCTGAAGCTGAAAGTCCAATACTTTGGCCCCCTGATGCGAAGAACTGACTCATTGGAAAAGTCCCTGATGCTGGGAAAGGTTGAAGGTGGGAGGAGAAGGGGACGACAGCGGATGAGATGATTGGATGGCATCACCAACTCAATGGAGATGCGTTTGAGTAGGCTCCGGGAGTTGATGATGGACAGGGAAGCCTGGCATGCTGCAGTTCATGGGGTTGCTATGAGTAGGAGACGACTGAGTGACTGAACTGAACTAGAGCCACTGGAAGAACCAGAGGCAGGACAGCCCCGTAGCACCAACAGTGAAATGTCTGTTCTATGCTGCACTGGTAATAACCTTTAAATGTTCTCTGGTCTAATTTCTAGGACATTCTTGCCAAGCGGCATTTGTCTAATCATGAGGCAAAGTCCCCAGCACTCCCAGTGCCTAGATGGTCTTTGGAGCAACTGGACAGAAGTGGCAGCCACAGAAGAGAGGCTATATGAGTATATGGATGGCAGTGGGTGTTGGGAGGTGGCCAACAGACAGACAGGAATGTGGCTACCTGCCGCCAGATACAACAGAAAAAATGCCTACAACTGTAAGTGACTCTTTGCCAGAAGCTGCTCTCAATAGGATGCCCCTTTGCTCAATACTGTAGCAAAGCTCTATTTTAATGAGCTTTGCTAGTGTTCCAATGAGTCACCCCCATGCTCTACTCATCTCCCGCTCAAGCACACCTTTCAAGTCTTTTAATCACACAACTTGCCTAACTTGGTAGCTCTTTCACAGATCAAAGAAGTAGAACTGTAGAATAGGTAATTAACAGATGAACAGATCTCTTCCCTAGCTTCAATAATCTCCCAAACTGTGTGAACAAGATAGCATTGTCAACCACAAATTGGCACTTGCCGTGGACACCTGCCATCTACTTCTACAAGGATTAAACCATGTCCTGCTGCAGCTGCTGACCTCCACCACCTCCTGAAGAAGCTCAGGATGGAGGGCAGAAGTTAGACACTGTGCACTGGGAAAACTGGCAAGACAGGTCTTCAGATAGTTAGATATTCTTAGGAGTTGATCTTAGGGGTCCATTCTTATATCTATCTTAAATCTATAAAATCACTAAAATCCTTCACGGTGACGACTGTTACTCATGACTAGCAGAAGTTTCACGAGAACAGCAGACACTTTCTTAAAAAAAAAAAAATAGCAAGCAGTGGGACAGATTCAGGAACAAGATGACACGTTGTGGAGCAGGGTGGGATAAAGGCAATACCTGCTTCCCCAGGTGCAGTCCCGTAGCAGACGCTGGGGAAGAATCCCTCTGTCTCCACACTCACTCTCCACTCTCTATCTTGCAGCTCCAACATGCAATACCTTCTCCCACGGCTGTCTCTGTGGCCCTTGTTCATATAAATTCTGCCAAGCCACTCTCCTGCAAGGAATCACTCAGTGGGTTCTCACAACCTACACCACAGGGTCCAGCCTTCACCAGATCCTGCCTGCCTGGCGGAGTCATTCACATTTCTTCCTGATCACTTCTCTTGCCCGCAGCCACACTGGCAGCCCTTCTATCCCTCTATGGGCAGAGTTCTTTCCCATCCCAGAGTAACTTTCCTTTCTGTTCCCTCAATCGGGAAGGTTCTTCCTCTGGCCCTTTCCATGGCTAGCTGTGCCTCCATCTTCCAGGGCTCAGCTCACGTGACCTCCCTACATCAGATCAGATCAGATCAGATCAGTCACTCAGTCGTGTCCGACTCTTTGTGACCCCATGAATCGCAGCAGGCCAGGCCTCCCTGTCCAACACCAACTCCCGGAGTTCACCCAGACTCACATCCATCGAGTCACTGATGCCATCCAGCCATCTCATCCTCTGTCATCCCCTTCTCCTCCTGCCCCCAATCCCTCCCAACATCAGAGTCTTTTCCAATGAGTCAACTCTTCGAATGAGGTGGCCAAAGTACTGGAGTTTCAGCTTTAGCATCATTCCTTCCAAAGAAATCCCAGGGCTGATCTCCTTCAGAATGGACAACTCTAATTCATCCATCTTCTCACAAGGGTCATTTTGTTTTTAACTCTTCTAAGGGCAAGGATCTTGCACATCTTGCTTATTATATCTCAGTGAATACATAACGGGCACTCTGATAAGTTTGTTTCATTCTAAGTTCAATGAATGAAAGAATTCTCACTTAGGAGGTGGGGCTAGCACAGGAGAGGAACAAGCAGGACAATGTTGTGTTGAAGGCATTCTGAACCATTACCCCATCGTCACTCTTCATCCCTGGGATGGGGGCCTTCCCTCTGTCTCTCTGGTTGGCTCCAGGCCCTTTTCCTGTTATCTTATCCAGAAGAGGCAGCAGCAGCCAGTGCAGGCTTCAAGCATAGATGGAGCAGGTTCCAAGGTGCCATGGCTTGAAGCTATTGGCAAGAGCTCTCTGACTCTAACATATCCATCCCACCTACTTGCCAGGCCATCTTTTGTTTGTTTTTTTTTTTTAATTTAGATGTAGTTGAGATCATGCCTGAAATTCTTCTATTAGCATTACAAGTTTGCCTATCTGCTAAGACATTGCCTCCTAGGTCCTCTTTTTTTTTTCCAAATGTAAACTGGGCAGAGTAACACAAAAAGTCATCCCAGATCGCTGCCATTAAACACACAGAGGCAGATCCTCCCTGGGACTGAAGCAGAACCAGGTGGCTTCCCTGCCAGATACAGAAAGTCCCAGGAGGCCACCACTCCTACCCTGACAAGGTAAAAAACCATCTTTTTAAAAAAATAAAATTTATTAATAAATAAAACAAATTAATATATTATTGTAATATCATTCGCTTTCCATGTAATTTATAGCGATTAGCTCTTGTTTATAGAACCCTTTTCTTTATTTTGGCAACACCAGGGTCAGGTGGGATCTAGTTCCCCGACCAGGGTTCGAACCAGTGCTCCCTGCAGTGGAGGCATGGTGTCCTTACCACTGGACCGCCAAGTAAGTCCCACAAACTCAGCTTTACAAACAAAACGTTTGGAGCAAGTGGTGAAGAGAAACCAAGTGAAGCCCAAGGAAGCGCAGGGCCCTCTCAGCTTCCCATGAGACTGGCCTGCCGCACCACTCTGCTCCCCTCACGCGCCAGCCAGCTGCAGGCCTGGAGGGTTTAGCCTCATCTAACTTCTACTGCAGGCCTCCTCCTCCACAAACTTAAGAATAACAGGATTGGATCAGATAATAGCCCTGAACCTGTCCAACTTGCCTCACAGGGCAATTATGGAGATGGAATGTGATGAACGCTGTAATCTGCTCTGAGTTGTGCAAATATAAGCACTGACAAGGACTTGGGGAGTTCAGCCCCGGGCGGTTCCTCTCCCTACCTCTCAAATTATTCAGGAGTTTCCAACAAGAGAAAACCTCAGACTCCGGTGGACACAGCTCAGAACCAGCACAATGTATGGTGACGTTTTAGGTCTGACTACCAGGGCTTGAAGATGACGTTCTGAAAATCACTCTCTTTGAGTGGAAACACGATTCCCCGGCCCGCTCTTAGGATTCTCAGTGCTCCTTGCCCCACCCCAACTCCCACACAGGCACAACCCATACGCTCTCTCTTCCTCTGAGAGAGAGGGTCCAAAATCAGTCCTACTGACCTGAAGAAGCATCAGTCTTGAGCAGGAAGCCAGTCTCCATCGAGGTCGACCTACGACCCTGGGGTACATGGAGGTTCGGTCAGCATCTCTAGCGGGTACTACGGAAGTCTTCCGCAAACCGCGTTGGCGCTTGCGCAAATCACCCAGCTCGCTAACACAGGTGTTTTGACTTGGTAATGCAAATCCAGACCGTTAAACTCATCAAGTGTTTTCACTTAAACCTGAAATTTTTGCTGTTGGTTTTCCTGCTTTCCTGGGCTTGGCTTTCAAGCCCCTAAAAGACTAAGGAGGCTTCCTAGATGGCTCAGTGGTAAAGAATCCTCCAGCAATGCAGGAGGCACGAATTCAATCCCTGGGTGGGGAAGACGAAGGAAATGGCAACCCACTCCAGTATCCTTGCTGGGAAATCCATGGACAGAGGTGTTTGGCTACAGTCCACCAGGTCGCAGAGTCGGACATGACAGCAACTGAGCATGCACACACAAAAGACTTTCTATTTATTAGCTTTCTATTTATTAATAAAAGCTCTCTATTTATTAGCTAAAGTTCTGTAAGAGTTGGTTTTTATTGTGGCTCATTAATTCTCTCCCGCAGCCTTGACCTAATCCAGGTCCCAGAGGTGTACTGCGTTCACATTTACTACAAGCAGCATAGCTAAAGCAGCTCACTGATCACTAAGAAAAATTAATGCTGAAGAAAAAATATCAGGTCATAAAAGAAGGACAGGAGTAGGCCCTTTTTATAGATGAAAAAAGCAGTTTAAAGACAGCTCCAGGGATCTGGCCAAAACCCCACCACTATATAGAAAACTAGCAGAGATGGTCCTAGACCCTGTGCCTCCCAGCCCCACATTATTCTTATTTTCACGGTACAGGGTGAGAAGGACTGCTTTGGCAAGATGACCCAAGGTGAAGACTGCACAGCTAGTGTATCACTTAGGATTAGGTTCAGTTGTCAAATAACAGAAAAAAATTATATATATATATATGTATATATGTATTATATGGGTTTCCCTGGTGGCTCAGCTAGTAAAGAGTTTGCCTTCAATGCAGGAGACCCGGGTTCAATACCCAGGTTGAGAAGATCCCCTGGAGAAGGGAATGGCAACCCACTCCAGTATTCCTGCCTGGAGAACCCCATGGACAGAAGAGCCTGGTGGGCTACATTCCATGGGGTTGCAAAGACTTGGACATGATTGCATGACTAACACACACACACACACACACACACACACTTCTACAAAAAAGAAATAAAAAGCCCAAGCCTAGCGTGGAGACTCAATAATATCACTGGGCCATCCAGGCTCCTTCCAGCTTCCCTACCCACCTTCCTTAGGGAGCATCCCCTGTCCTCATGTTGTCAGGATGACTTCCAGATTTTCAGCCATTATATCTATGTGTCAGGCAAGAAGGGATGAATTAAAAGAAATAGGCACTCAAACCAGCTTAGTTAGTCCACTCTAAAGAACTTTCCCCAAAATCCCCATTCCATGCCTTCTGTTTGCCCTTAACTGACTAGAACTGGGCTATAATTATGTCTAGCTTCAGAGGAGGTAGATATATTACCGCCCTGGATAAAACTCGGGTTCCGTGAGTAAGCAAGGAAAAAGCATTTTCATCAGTCAACTAGCAGTCTCCCTGATGGGAAGGATGGGCTCTGGGTGCCACCAGGGGCCAATCCTATTCTATCACATGGGAAAAATACAGAGGAAGCAGTCAAATCCCGTGGAAAATGCTCAGGCCTCATTTTACTTAATCACCTTCAGCCTTTCAAACACTGATCCCTCCCTCCTTACTGAGCCCCTACTTTTCCTTTGGCTTCGGGAAACCATATCCCAATTTCTTCTCAGTGTCCTTGGCTAGGTTCTCTTTCCCTCCTGATCTCTCACACTGGGCAGACCCAGGGCTCAGGCTTCAGGTGGCTTCTCAATCTAATCCTCTCCGTGGAGGTCTCATCCAGCCCCTGACTTTATATAACCTTTATATAATAAAGACTCCCCAGTTTTTATCTCTAGTTCTGCCCTTTATCTTCTAGTCTCTCTATCTGTGCCTGAAATCTCCCCTTAGGTTTCACAGCCCTCTCAATACTAACAGGTCAAAAGCCAAAGTCTGTATGCAGGCCCCTAAACTGATTTCTCCCCAATGTTCTCCACCTGCAGAATCACACCACCATTCACATGCTCAAGCCCAAAGCCTCAGTGTCATTCTTAACTTCTCCCACCCGAATGCCAGACCTTCAAAGTGCATCTAGCAACCTCTCGCCAAGTTCAGAGCCACATTCCTGGTCCAAGCCACCATCACACCATCTCTCAGCAGTGTACACAACTGCCTCTTAACTGGTTTCCCCACGTGTTAGTCAATTTTTTGTGTCCACTTGACTAGGTCACGGGGTATCTGCATCTTTGGTTACACAAGTTTTTGGGTGTGACTGAGGTTATTTCTGGGTGAGATTAACATTCGAGTCAATAGACTGAACACAGCAGATCTCCCTCCTCATTGTGAGTGGGCCTCATACAATTCACTGGATACCTGAATAGAAGAAAAACCTGAGTAGGAGAGAATCTGCTCTCAGCCTGTTTTCAGCCTGAATCTTTGGTCTTCTCTCAACTTTGGACTCGGACTTGGGATCTCCAGCTTGTGATTACAGATCATGGGGCTTCTCAGCTTCCATAACAATGTGACCCAATTCCAAACAAACAGACAAATAAATTCACTCATTCATTCACTCCTTCTATTGGTTCTTTTTCCCTGAAGAACCCAGACTCCTTCACTTCGCTTCATTCCTTCTCTCCTATAGTCAATTTTTCACACTGCAGCCAGAGTGAGATTTTTAAAACATAAATCAGGTTCTGCCCTTTTGCTCAAAAGTAGCCAGTGGTTTATGGGATGTTCATTATCTTCTCTAGCTGCATCTCTGTTCTTTCCCTCACCCATGCTCCTACAGCTACACTGATCTGCTTGCTGTTTCTTACACACACCAAGCATATTCCTGCCACAAAGCCTTTATTCCTGCTGTTCCCCATTCCTACAGTGCTCTGCCCTCAGATCTTCACATTGCTCGTCTCCCCAGGTGACTCAGGTCTCTGCTCCTAAGCTGTCTCTTCCAGGAAGTCTTTCCTGCTGGCTGATCTTACCATTCTTCACTCTCTTACTCTGCCTTATTTTATTTTCATAACACATATCACTATATAATATGATGGTATCTATCGATTTACTTATTTGTCTTCTCCATGAGAACGTTTACTCCATGAAAGCAGGGATTTTGGTTTGTTCAACACTACTGTTGCAATGGATTGAATATTAATGTCTCCCCTGCCAAATTCACATGGGAAAGCCCTAATGCCCAATGTAATGGTATTAGGAGGTGAGACTTTTCAGAAGTAGAGGGGAGCAAAATTTGCTACCCTAAAATAACTCTTTGGCCTGTGGATTATTTTGAGCTAAAAATAATTAAAGCCCAAAAGACTTAGGAAGAAACTTTGACCTTCTTCCTAATAGCATCACCTGTAGATAGAGGACTTGTTCTAGGAAGGAGCTACCACCATAGGTAACTGTAGTATGAACTAAGTGTGTAGACAGGGAAGAACCTAGCAAAGTCCATATGTCAAAATTCCTCTCTGGGTCCTATTGTCTCTGCAGGGCTCAGCAAATACCTGTTCACCAAACAGTTGCTTTTCCATCTCCATGTGAATTGCTTTCCTCCACTTTGAGTTCCTAGACCATTACCCACAACACCTTCTTTTGTCTTTAACTGAAGACTGTACTGAAGGTGAGGGCTTCAACTATAGTGGCAAACTCCTTAGTTTTCCTGGACCTCACCCGTGTATAGACGATATTAAACTTTGATTTTCTCCTGTTCATCTGTCTCATGCCATTTAATTCTAAGACCAGCCAGAAGAACCTAGAAGGGTAGAAGAAACTTCCTTCTGCTCTGACAGAACTAGGTCATGAGGGGGAAGGTCTTGTGAATGACACTGGTGCCCTTAAGGAAGGGACCCCAGAGAGCTCTCTCACTCTCTTTCTGCCAGGCAAGGATATAACAAGAACGCAGCTCTGTGAACCAGAGCAGGCTTTCACTAGAACCTCATCACATTCATACCCTGATCTCAGACTACTAGCCTCCAAAACTGTGAGAAATAAACGTTTGTCGTTTAAATACCCAGTTGATGGCAATTTGTTATAGAATCCCAAACTGAGTCATAGCACTCAATAAAAATTTGTTGATTGAGAGAGTGAATTCATAAGAGGAAAAAAAAAAAAAAAAAAAAGCTTTAGGAGACACTAACCATGATCGGACTGTAAGTTTTTCCTAGAGAGGCTTATATAGGGCTTTAGAACTTTATTGTTTAGCCTACGCCAAAATCCCAAGAGGCAGATGTATCAGGCTGGCCATAATCTAAAAAGAATCCTCTGATGAAAGACATAATATGCTCTACTTATGTTAATACTAATTCCTTCTGTCTTACAATAAGCCCTGCTAACTTTCAACAATATAATCCCTATCTAGCAGGTGATGGGAATTCTAGAAAGTGGGATGGAAAGGTTTTGCTTTCTCTTCCAAATGGCATTGAAAATATAAGCCAAGTATAAGCCCAAGAAACATGAGACAAAGTGTTATGTTCTAATCTACGTAGGCTGTTGCTAACCTTGAATTTTAGGAACTGACTGGGTTCCTGACATGAAACTCTCTGTAGCAGGAGGGGTAAGGAAAGCATGGGCTTTCTGACCAAGCTGTGCTTTTTGAACGGAGATTCAGGGTATGTGTAAGAAGGGTACAAATGTAGAGTAGGAATCAGTACGCACGTGGCAGAGTGAGAAGGCAATGCCAAAGAATGCTCAAATTAGTGCACAATTGCACTCATCTCACACGCTAGTAAATTAATGCTCAAAATTCTCCAAGCCAGGCTTCAGCAATATGTGAAACGTGAACTTCCTGATGTTCAAGCTGGTTTTAGAAAAGGCAGAGGAACCAGAGATCAAGTTGCCAACATTCGCTGGATCATGGAAAAAGCAAGAGAGTTCCAGAAAAACATCTATTTCTGCTTTATTGACCATGCCATAGCCTTTGACTGTGTGGATCACAACAAGCTGTGGAAAATTCTGTAAGAGATGGGAATACCAGACCACCTGATCTGCCTCTTGAGAACTTTGTATGCAGGTCAGGAAGCAACAGTTAGAACTGGACATGGAACAACAGACTGGTTCCAAATAGGAAAAGGAGTACGTCAAGGCTGTATGTTGTCACCGTGCTTATTTAACTTATATGCAGAGTACATCATGAGAAAGGCTGGACTAGAAGAAACACAAGCTGGAATCAAGATTGCTGGGAGAAATATCAATAACCTCAGATATGCAGATGACACCACCCTTATGGCAGAAAGTGAAGAGGAACTCAAAAGCCTCTTGATGAAAGTGAAAGTGGAGAGTGAAAAAGTTGGCTTAAAGCTCAACATTCAGAAAACAAAGATCATGGCATCCGGTCCATGGTCCCACTTCATGGGAAATAGATGGGGAAACAGTGGAGACAGTGTCAGACTTTATTTTTCTGGGCTCCAAAATCACTACAGATGGTGACTGCAGCCATGAAATTAAAAGACGCTTACTCCTTGGAAGGAAAGTTATGACCAACCTAGATAGCATATTCAAAAGCAGAGACATTACTTTGCCAACAAAGTTTCGTCTAGTCAAGGTTATGGTTTTTCCTGTGGTCATGTATGGATGTGTGAGTTGGACTGTGAAGAAGGCTGAGCGCCAAAGAATTGATGCTTTTGAACTGTGGTGTTGGAAAAGACTCTTGAGAGTCCCTTGGACTGCAAGGAGATCCAACCAGTCCATTCTGAAGGAGATCAGCCCTGGGATGTCTTTGGAAGGAATGATGCTAAAGCTGAAACTCCCGTACTTTGGCCACCTCATGCGAAGAGCTGACTCATTGGAAAAGCCCCTGATGCTGGGAGGGATTGGGGGCAGGAGGAGAAGGGGATGACAGAGGATGAGATGGCTGGACGGCATCACTGACTCGATGGACGTGAGTCTGAGTGAACTCCGGGAGTTGGTGATGGACAGGGAGGCCTGGCGTGCTGTGATTCATGGGGTGGAAAAGAGTCGGACACGACTGAGCGACTGATCTGATCTGAATGGTTCCAGAAAAGTCAGTGACCATAGCAAGTCAGGACCTCAATGATAATGAATAAAATACCCTATCAGGAGTGGAAAAGTGCTGGAAGAGGAAGTTACAAAAGATTCATTGCTGCTAAAGCAATGGCAGATACTTTTTCTTAAACGCTAGTTTACATTTCTTGAGATCGTGTGTATAAACATGAAAGAAAGCACTAGAAAACACCATGAACAATTTTTTTTTACTATTTTTTACAGTGAGGAATGTGTCTTAGTAGACACTAACCCCAGAATCAACAACCGAAAATGACTAATTATGTTAAAAATGCTACAGAAAAAAACTTATAAAAAATTAGAACAGAGGTAACAAACTGGAAAAAAATATTTGTCTAATGTATGACCAAGTGTGAGTTTCCTTGGTATATAAAAACCCACAATTACTCAATAGTTAAAGTGAGTAGCCCAATGACAAAGAAGTAAACAGACTGCTTATAAGCATAATCATTTTGAATAAACAAGCTCAACTCACTGGGGCATAAGCAAAAATATAATTTTTATTTTCCCAAAAGCTGCTGTGAACTGTACTGTCTTTTTTTAAAATTGAAGTATAGTTGATTTACAAAATTGTGTAAGTTTCCAGTATACAGCAAAGTGATTCAGCTTTATATAGATAGATAGATAGGGCTTCCCTGGCGGCTTAATCAGTAAAGAATCTGCCTGCAATGAGGAGATCACCTGCAACGCAGGAGGTACAGGTTCGATTCCTCGGTTGGCAAGATCCCCTGGTGAAGGAAATGGCAACCCACTTCATTATTCTTGCTTGGAGAATCCCAGGGACAGAGGAGCCTGGCAGGCCACAGACCATGAGGTCGCAAAAGAGTAGGACATGACTTAGTGACTAAACAACAGCATATATAAATATACATTTTTTTTGGATTATTTTCCTGAACTGTATGGTCTTGAGTCACATCCCCCGCTTCCCTTGTCCCCTATCCACACTTGTTAATAGAAAAACTTAGCAACATCTCAACCTAACTCTGAAAGTCTTCAGTCATTCAAGCAATCTCATTCTAGTTCTTTTATTCTTAGTCATGGTCACTTGCAAAGTTTCAGCCTCCTAAGCAATGGAAATCTTAATTTGTAAAACTCCAATATCATATGCAGTCCACCCAGCCCCCTCCAGCACAGGCTGAATGGTAACTGGAAATGGAGGGGGTGATTGGCCCTCTCACACACCCCTGCTCCGTCACCTCTGCTCCTTGACTGCTAAGGAGGTAGGAAGAAATGTTTCTGCTCAGGCCAAGCTTGTCCCTTTCTGTTCGTTGTTGCCACCTCCTTCTCTGATGCTGGTTGGCCTTGGTTTTCATAAACGAGGTGAAGACCAGAGTCAGCTCTCCAGTGGATATGTGTCATTCGATTTTTCTACCAAGACCCCTGTCTGGGGCTTCATCTATACAGCCATCACTCTGCGAGGCTTAGGTAAGGCCTGACCCCTTCCTTAATGCCCCCATCACCACCACATCAGCCTCAGGGACAGGAAATCCACCTCTAAACCCTTCTGGATGAGGCTTCCTGATCCTCCGTTTCCAAGGAAACCTCCTCTCAGTGAAACAGAAGGTTGGAAAATCCTACCCACTATGGTGAAGATCTTTTAAGTGATTTTTATTTTGAAACTTAGATCTTAAAAGCTTAAAATTAGGGGGTGGGATGAAATGGGAGAGTGGGAGTGACTTATATACACTCCTATGTATAAAATAGATAATAATAAAATAGATAACTATTGAGAACCTGATGTAGAGTACAAGGAACTCTACTCAATGCTCTGTGCTAACCTAAATGGGAAGGAAATTCCCCAAAGAGGGGATATATGTATACATATGTTGGACTCACTTTGCCATATAGCAAAAACTAACACAACATTATAAAGCAGCCATACCCCAATAAAAATAAAAAATAAACAACCAGACCAAAAAAAAAGAATGAAATGCTAGCAGCCAGGAGGTGGTAGAGATATGCTCCCACCCTCGCAGGGAAGGCTCCCTCCAAGTTTCTTTCCAGCCACAGCTGTAGGGCTGCTACCTACCTTACAATGAAGTTCCTCAGTTGCTCAGTCCCATCTGACTCTTTGTAACCCCATGGACTGTAGCCCACCAGGCTCCTCTGTCCACGGAATTCTCTAGGCAAGAATACTGGAGTGGGTTGCCATCTCTTCCTCCAGGCGATCTTCCCGACTCAGGGAGCAAATCTGTGTGCCCCATGTCTCCTGTATTAGCAGGTGGATTTTTTATCACTGAGCCACCAGGGAACATGCCCCACCCCCAGCCCGCCTTTATAATGAAACTGCTCTTTTAAAAGACTGGTCAGTAGCCTCAAAAGTAATAGTCTGATTGTAATCTGCTTCCTCTTCCTTGCCTCGATCAAAAACTGTTCTAGTAAGAAACTCACTACATTCTCAAAGCCTCAAGCTTTCAGTTTGCATTTAAAGAAGAATATACCTGTACACTGACATCAACCTCTGTTCCCAAAGGCAAGTACATGAGAAATCTCATCTCTGTTTTCAAAATATGTTAAAATACGTTAGCTTGGTTTTTTTGTACCTTCTCTTTACTTCCATTCTGCTTTTAGGTCACAGGCATCTTTCGGAGCTAAGGCTTAAATCACAAGGACTATGACTTCTTTGACCAAGACCTGGCAACAGACACGTCCGTGCACCCCAAGCACCTCCTAAGTACACAGCCCTGAAGCAGAACCATGGCCCTGCTCCTTCAAAACCACAGCTCTCTCCTCTCCTCAAGCCAAGGGGCAGAATCTAAGTCATCACCTGGCTCTGACCCTTCCCCTCAAGCCCTAAGCTCCTCACTTGATAAAAATATCTAGGAAAAGTACAAATCAGAGAAGTCTCCAGTCTTCCACGGGCCTCGGCTGTTCACCTGTCTCCATGCCCCCTCAGAGGCAGTGGAGCACATAGCTCGTTACAAGCAAGCATGGGGTGGAGACGGGAAACTGTGGTGAGAATATGAACTATACAATTAACTCAGCAAAACATTCCCAACCAGGTCCTGCCCTGTGCTCTGTTTTCCAAGTGCTCAACCCACCTGGACTTTAAGGTGCCCCTCAAATGTGACGTCAGGGCACATTTCCTAGGAGGTAAGATATGCTGGCGTGTGATGTCATAAAAGGGGCCTCAGATGCCAATCTCTATGAATCAGGCTCCAAGAAGGGTGATGAAAAGTAGGGAGACTCTATTTTACATAATCTATCTTTACTCCTGAAAGAAAGGCAATGCCAAAGAATGTGCAAACTACTGCACAATTGCACTCATCTCACACACTAGTAAAGTAATGCTCAAAATTCTCCAAGCCAGGCTTCAGCAATACGTGAACCGTGAACTTCTAGATGTTCAAGCTGGTGTTAGAAAAGGCAGGGGAACCAGAGATCAAATTGCCAAAATCCGCTGGATCATGGAAAAAGCAAGAGAGTTCCAGAAAAACATCTATTTCTGCTTTATTGACTATGTCAAAGCCTTTGACTGTGTGGATCACAACAAACTGTGGAAAATTCTGAAAGAGATGGGAATACCAGACCACCTGACCTGCCTCTTGAGAAACCTCTATGCAGGTCAGGAAGCAACAGTTAGAACTGGACATGGAACAACAGACTGGTTCCAAATAGGAAAAGGAGTACGTCAAGGCTGTATGTTGTCACCCTGTTTATTTAACTTATATGCAGAATATATCATGAGAAACGCTGGGGTGGAGGAAGCACAAGCTGGAATCAAGATTGCCGGGAGGAATATCAATAACCTTAGATATACAGATGACACCACCCTTATGGCAGAAAGTGAAGAAGAACTTAGAGCCTCTTGATGAAAGTGAAAGTGGAGAGTAAAAAAGTTGGCTTAAAGCTCAACATTCAGAAAACGAAGAATGGCATCTGGTCCCATTACTTCATGGCAAATGGATGGGGAAACAGTGGAAACAGTGTCAGACTTTATTTTGGGGGGCTCCAAAATCACTGCAGATGGTGATTGCAGCAATGAAATTAAAAGACACTTACTCCTTGAAAGGAAAGTTATGACCAACCTAAACAGCATATTCAAAAGCAGAGACATTACTTTGTCAGCAAAGGTCGGTCTAGTCAAGGCTATGGTTTTTCCCGTGGTCATGTATGGATGTGAGAGTTGGACTGTGAAGAAGGCTGAGTGCCAAAGAATTATGCTTTTGAACGGTGGTGTTGGAGAAGACTCTTGAGAGTCCCTTGGACTGCAAGGAGATCCAACCAGTCCATTCTGAAGGAGATGAGCTCTGGGATTTCTTAGGAAGGACTGATGCTAAAGCTGAAACTCCAGTACTTTGGCCACCTCATGCAAAGAGTTGACTCATTGGAAAAGACTCTGATGCTGGGAGGGATTGGGGGCAGGAAGAGAAGGGGACGACAAAGGATGAGATGGCTGGATGGCATCACTGACTTGACGGACATGAGTCTGAGTGAAGTCCGGGAGTTGGTGATGGACAGGGAGGCCTGGCATGCTGCAATTTATGGGGTCACCAAGTCAGACACGTTGAGTGACTGAACTGAACTGAAACTCATTTTATTTTAAATTTAAATGCCAAGGGAAAAGTTTGGAAGTCAGCAAAGTGGGTTCTGGTGCTGTGGCTCTTCTAAGCCCTAGAGCTCTGAACAGGGCTTTAACTGGACAAATGAGAATGTGGACCTAAGTGATCTTGGGGTGGGGGGGTCCCTCATTTAACCACTGACCTATGACTCCTTGAGACTACCTGGCTCTTGGTCTTAAATACAGAGGTTCTAGAGAAGGCAGGAAACCTACCAAATTTGAGACCAATTGTCTGCAGAAATACGTAGGAATTTACTACAGATTACTTTATTTAATCCTCAAAACCATGTTAAGAAATAGATTTCACAGTTTAGGAATGAGAGGATCAGAACACGATGGAGATTTCCAGTATTTGAATTTCTAGTTGAGCAGGAAATACTGGGAGATCAATATCATTTGGAACTTTTTATTTGCATCAGCTTTTTTCCTTTAGAAGAGAACAGAAAATTACAGGGGGAAAAAAAAAAAAGGTAGTGCAGCCTTGCGGTCAGTCACTCAGTTCAGTCACTCAATCCTGTCTGACTTTTTGTGACCCCATGGACTGCAGCACGCCAGGATTCCCTGTCCATCACCAACTCCCGCAGTTTACTCAAACTCATGTCCATTGAGTTGGTGATGCGATCCAGCCATCTCATCCTCTATCGTCCCTTTCTCCTCCCACCCTCAATCTTTCCCAGCATCAGGGTCCTTTCCAATGAGTCAGTTCTTTGAATCAAGTGGCCAAAGTATTTGAGTTTCAACTTCAGCATCAATCTTTCCAATGAATATTCAGGACTGATCTCCTTTAGGATGGACGGTTGGATCTCCTTGCAGTTCAAGGGACTCTCAGGAGTCTTCTCCAACACCACAGTTCAAAAGCATCAATTCTTCTGCACTCTCTTTATAGTCCAACTCTCACATCCATATATGACCACTGGAAAAACCACAGCTTTGACTAGACGCACCTTTGTTGGCAAAGTAATGTTTCTGCTTTTTAATATGCTGTCTAGGTTGGTCATAACTTTCTTTCCAAGGAGAAACAGTCTTTTATTTTCATTGCTGCAGTCACCATCTGCAGTGATTTTGGAGCCCAAAAAGAAAGTCTCTCACTGTTTCCATTGTTTCCCCATCTATTTGCCATGAAGTGATGGGACTGGATGCCATGATCTTCGTTTTCTGAATGTTGAGCTTTAAGCCAACTTTTTCACTCTCCGCTTTCACTTTCATCAAGAGGCTTTTGAGTTCCTCTTCACTTTCTGCCATAAGGGTGGTGTCATCTGTGTTTCTGAGATTATTGATATTTCTCCCAACAATCTTGATTCCAGCTTGTACTTCATCGAGCCCGGCATTTCACATGATGTACTCTGCATATAAGTTAAATAAGTAAAGTGACAATATACAGCCCTGATGTACTCCTTTTCCTATTTGGAACCAGTCTGTTGTTCCATGTCCAGTTCTAACTGTTGCTTCCTGACCTGCATAGGGGTTTCTCAAGAGGCAGGTCAGGTGGTCTGGTATTCCCATCTCTTTCAGAATTTTCCACAGTTTGTTGTGATCCACACAGTCAAAGGCTTTGGCATAGTCAATAAAGCAGAAATAGATGTTTTTCTGGAACTCTCTTGCTTTTTCCATGATCCAGCCGATGTTGGCAATTTGATCTCTGGTTCCTCTGCCTTTTCTAAATCCAGCTTGAACATCTGGAAGTTTATGGTTCATGTATTGTTGAAGCCTGGCTTGGAGAATTTTGAGCATTACTTTACTAGTGTGTGAGATGAGTGCAATTGTGTGGTAGTTTGAGCATTCTTTGGCATTGCCTTTCTTTGGGATTTGAATGAAAACTGACCTTTTCCAGTCCTGTGGCCACTGCTGAGTTTTCCAAATTTGCTGGCATATTGAGTGCAGCACTTTCACAGCATCATCTTTCAGGATTTGAAATAGCTCAACTGGAATTCCATCACCTCCACTAGCTTTGTTCATAGTGATGCTTCCTAAGGCCCACTTGACTTCACATTCCAGGATGTCTGGCTCTAGGTGAGTGATCACACCATTGTGATTATCTGGGTCATGAAGATCTTTTTTGTACAGTTCTTCTGTGTATTCCTGCTATCTCTTCTTAATATCTTCTGCTTCTGTAAGGTCCATACCATTTCTGTCCTTTATCGAGCCCGTCGTTGCATGAAATGTTCCCTTGGTATCTCTAATTTTCTTGAAAAGATCTCCAGTCTTTCCCATTCTATTGTTTTCCTCTATTTCTTTGCATGGATCACTGAGGAAGGCTTTCTTATCTCTCCTTTCTATTCTTTGGAACTCTGCATTCAAATGTGTATATCTTTCTTTTTCTCCTTTGCCTTTAGCTTCTCTTCTTTTCTCAGCTATTTGTAAGCCCTCATCAGACAACCATTTTGCCTTTTTGCATTTCTTTTTCTTGGGGATGGTCTTGATCACTGCCTCTTGTACAATGTCACAAACCTCCATACATAGTTCACTCTGTCTATCAGATCTAATCCCTTGAATCTATTTGTCACTTCCACTGTATAACCTTAAGGTATTTGATTTAGATCATACCTGAATGGTCTAGTGGTTCTCCCTACTTTCTTCAATTTACATCTGAATTTGGCAATAAGAATACATAAAGTTAAAGATCAGCCCCTAAATGTTTACCAAGAGTTTATATACATGCAAGAAGAATGTTTAAGATGTTATATAAAAAAAAAGATGCAAAATTACAAACATATTATCATCTTTGTTTTACTGGTCCTCCCTAAAGTAGTAAGCCTAAGTAAACAGAAATAGAATTTCCTTTCCAAGTCTGGAGATAAATACACCAAAATGTTAAACAGTGGTGAGGCTATGAGTAGTCTTTCCAACTTTTGTATGTTTTGTGAATATTCTGTGATAAACAATTATTATCTCTGCAATGAAAAAGAACATCATAATTATCTTAAGGGAAGCAATCACCCAGAGTCGTGGGTTTAGACAGTGGTGTCTTGGGTTGGATCAAAGCCCCAGGAGGTTGGTATGCTGACTCACTCTCCATGGTTGGATGTCAAGGAACTAGGGGCCCAGGGACCATCCTCAATTCTCTTTACTATGCTCTCCACCTCCACCGGGGTGCTTTATTATGCTCTCCACCTCCTCTCTCCACCTCCACAGGGCCTGTGGTGAGAATATGGAAGCAACTGGGAGGTGACGTTTCCCTCTAGGCGTCCACCATAAGAAACACTGACTCTGGGAACTTCCCTGGTGGTGCAGTAGCTAAAACTCTGAGCTACCAATGCAGGTGGCCTGGGTTCGATCCCTGGTCAGGCAACTAGATCCTGCATGCTGCAACCAAGGGCCAGTGTAGCCAAGTAAATAAATATGTTTTGTTTTTTTTTTAAAGAAAAGAAACACTGACTCTATCCCAGGCACTGCGATTACAATGACATATTACATCCAGGTCATGGCCCTCAAGGAGGAGCCACAGACTTGAGGCAGAGACAGTTAATTTCAGAATAGTGTGACGATATCATTTTGATATTTGGCAAAACTAATACAATTATGTAAAGTTTAAAAATAAAATAAAATTTAAAAAAAATTAAAAAAAATTATGAATAAGATCTCAATCTAAAAAAAAAAAAAAGAATAGTGTGACGAGGGCTGGAAGCAATGTGCCCAGGGTGTCATGCTCACGTGTGCACATGGCAGCTGCAAGAAAACCAGCCCGAAGTGTGGGAAGGCTTCCCGGAACATGCACCATCCAGCCTGGCAGATGGCACCTCACTACATGGAGGTGTTCACTCTGCCTAGGCTCTGCTGCTCACCTGTTTTCTCCATCTCTCTCAACACCTGCAGGGCAAAGCTGCTCAGGACGGGTAGATATGGGCTCAGGGCTGGTGAGAGGTGGAGAAAACGGAAGCAACCCCAAGGCTGAAGCAGCAACATGTGCAGGGCGTGGTAGCAAAGAAGGTTGTTTAGGAGAACTGAAAGTCGGAGGTTAGAACTTGGGAGGGTGGGTTCTCTTCTGAAGATCTCTAGGAAGCCACCTTGGCATTTAAACCAGAGTGACATTTAGGTCAGGTCAGATTTAGAGGGAAGTCACTACAGGATGATGAGTGGAGGCCAGGAGTGGAGGCAGGAGGTGGCTTTGTGGCAGTTGTCAAGGCACATGGGGGTGAATTTCACCTTAGCCACTCTGGTGTGTGGTATGTATGGACAGGCAAGGTGTGGTCAGCGTATGTGTGTGCGTGCTGGGAGGGTGTCCAGGGGATGGACGAGCATCAGCCCCAAGGCTCCTTCCTCAGGGAAGAGTCACCTGTGTGTGGCTTTCAGCTCTTGAGGAGTCTGCCTCTGTATGGCTCCTCCTTCCAGAGTTGGGATTCCTTTCCTCCAAGCTCCAGTTCTCATTCTAATTGCCCTCAGTTCAGTTCAGTCGCTCGGTCGTGTCCAACTCATTGTGACCCCATGAACTGCAGCAAGTCAGGCCTCCCTGTCCATCACCATCTCACGGAGTCCACTCAAACTCACGTCCATCGAGTCGGTGATGCCATCCAGTCGTCTCATCCTCTGTCGTCCACTTTTCCTCTTGCCCCCAAACCCTCCCAGCATCAGAGTCTTTTCCAATGAGTCAACTCTTCGCATGAGGTGGCCAAAGTACGGGAATTTCAGCTTTAGCATCATTCCTTCCAAAGAACACCCAGGACTGATCTCCTTTAGAATGGACTGGTTGGATCTCCTTGCAGTCCAAGGGACTCTCAAGAGTCTTCTCCAACACCACAGTTCAAAAGCATCAATTCTTCAGCACTCAGCCCTCTTCACAGTCCAGCTCTCACATCCATACATGACCACTGGAAAAACCATAGCCTTGACTAGATGGAACTTTGTTGGCAAAGTAACGTCTCTGCTTTTGAATATGCTATCGAGCTTGGTCATAACTTTTCTTCCAAGGAGTAAGCGTCTTTTAATTTCATGCCTGCAGTCACCACCTGCAGTGATTTTAGAGCTCCCCAAAATAAAGTCTGACACTGTCTCCACTGTCTCCCCATCTATTCGCCATGAAGTGATGGGACCAGATGCCATGATCTTAGTTTTCTGAATGTTGAGCTTTAAGCCAACTTTTTCACTCTCCTTTTTCACTTTCATCAAGAGGCTTTTTAGTTCTTCTTCACTTTCTGCCATAAGGGTGGTGTCATCTGCATATGTGACGTTATTGATATTTCTCCCAGCAATCTTAATTCCAGCTTGTGCTTCTTCCAGCCCAGCGTTTCTCATGATGTACTCTGCTTATAAGTTAAATAAGCAGGGTAACAATATACAGCCTTGACGGACTCCTTTTCCTATTTGGAACCAGTCTGTTGTTCCATGTCCAGTTCTAACTGTTGCTTCCTGACCCGCATATAGGTTTCTCAAGAGGCAGGTCAGGTGGTCTGGTATTCCCATCTCTTTCAGAATTTTCCACAGTTTATTGTGATCCACACAGTCAAAGGCTTTGGCATAGTCAATAAAGCAGAAATAGATGTTTTTCTGGAACTCTCTTGCTTTTTCCATGATCCAGCCGATGTTGGCAATTTGATCTCTGGTTCCTCTGCCTTTTCTAACACCAGCTTGAACATCTAGAAGTTCACGGTTCACGTATTGCTGAAGCCTGGCTTGGAGAATTTTGAGCATTCCTTTACTAGCATGCGAGATGAGTGCAATTGTGTGGTAGTTTGAGCATTCTTTGGCATTGCCTTTCTTTGGGATTGGAATGAAAACTGACCTTTTCCAGTCCTGTGGCCACTGCTGAGTTTCCCAAATTTGCTGGCATATTGAGTGCAGCCCTTTCACAGCATCATCTTTTAGGATTTGAAATAGCTCAACTGAAATTCCATCACCTCCACTAGCTTTGTTCGTAGTGATGTCTATTTTGGCAGACTCCCCAAGGGCTTTGCTCTAAGGCCCACTTGACTTCACATTCCAGGATGTCTGGCTCTAGGTCAGTGATCACACCATCATGATTATCTGGGTTGTGAAGATCTTTTTTGTACAGTTCTTCTGTGTATTCTTGCCACCTCTTCTTAATATCTTATGCTTCTGTTAGGTCCATACCATTTCTGTCCTTTATCGAGCCCATCTTTGCATGAAATGTTCCCTGGGTATCTCTGATTTTCTTGAAGAGATCTCTAGTCTTTCCCATTCTGTTGTTTTCCTCTATTTCTTTGCATTGATTGCTGAGGAAGGCTTTCTTATCTCTCCTTGCTATTCTTTGAAACTCTGCATTCAGATGCTTTCCTTTTCTCCTTTGCTTTTTGCTTCTCTTCTTTTCACAGCTATTTGTAAGGCCTCCCCAGAAAGCCATTTTGCTTTTTTACATTTCTTTTCCATGGGGATGGTCTTGATCCCTGTCTCCTGTACAATGTCACGAACCTCCGTCCATTGTTCATCAGGCACTCTATCAGATCTAGCCCCTTAAATCTATTCCCCACTTCCTCTGTATAATCAGAAGGGATTTGATTTAGGTTATACCTGAATGGTCTAGTGGTTTTCCCTGCTTTCTTCAATTTAAGTCTGAATTTGGCAATAATGAGTTCATGATCTGAGCCACAGTCAGCTCCTGGTCTTGTTTTGGCTTCTCCATTTTTGGCTGCAAAGAATATAATCAATCTGATTTTGGTGTTGACCATCTGGTGATGTCCATGTGTAGAGTCTTCTCTTGTGTTGTTGGAAGAGGGTGTTTGCTATGACCAGTGCATTTTCTTGGCAAAACTCTATTGGCCTTTGCCCTGCTTCATTCTGTATTCCAAGACCAATTTTGCCTGTTACTCCAGGTGTTTCTTGACTTCCTACTTTTGCATTCCAGTCTCTATAATGAAAAGGACATCTTTTTTGGGTGTTAGTTCTAAAAGGTCTTGCAGGTCTTCATAGAACCATTCAACTTCAGCTTCTTCAGCATTACTGGTTGGGGTATAGACTTGGATTATTGTGATATTGAACGGTTTGCCTTGGAAACAAACAGAGATCATTCTGTCTTTTTTGGGATTGCATCCAAGTACTGCACTTTGGACTTTTTTTGACCATGATGGCTACTCCATTTCTTCTAAGAGATTCCTGCCCACAGTAGTAGATATAATGGTCATCTGAGTTAAATTCACCCATTCCAGTCCATTTTTGTTTGCTTCTGTACAAAAAAAAAAAAACCAGTCTGGCAGCTTATATCAGAGTTTCTCAGAAGCATTCTTGGCCTTCCGGTTTGGCACTCAGATGGGGAGCGCTGAGCAGAGGGAGGCAGCGGCATGGGAGAAGCCCTTGTGATGCCAGAGGCTGGATGTGCTGCCTCGAGATGTGCCCAAGTCCTCACACTCTGTACCTGTAACTGTGACCTTCCTTAGAAATAGGGTCTTTGCAGACATAATTATGAGGATCTTGAAATGAGACTGATTGGATTTAGGGTGGACCCAATTCCAATGAGTGGCACCCTTAGACAGAAAAAAGGAAGGAGGTTTGAGATGCAGAGAGGCACAGGGGAGAAGGCCCTGAGAACGTGGAGACAGAGGTTGGAACGATGCGTCTGCAAGCCGAGTAATGCCAAGGACTGCCGGATACCAGCAGCTAGAAGAAAGGCCCAGGGCTTTTCCCCTCAGAGCCTCCAAAAAGAACCACACTGCCAACATCTTGATTTTTGGATGCCTGGCCTGTAGGACTGTGAGACTGTGACGCTCTATTTCGGTAAGCCACTGAGTGTGTGGTCATTTGTTGTAACCCTAGGAAATGAATACAGGGATGTATTGGAGACAATTTTAGGAGAGCGGTGGAAGAACCATGAAGTCGCTGCGGTCACTAGTTGGATTACTTCACACGTGGGCAAGAGACAATGAGGTCTAAATACAGTTCGGGCCGTAAGGATGGAAAGAAGTAGAGAGATGTAAGTGATCTGTATTACCTGTGTTTAAAGGCAGATTATTCCCTTTCAGACTCTGCTACTCTGGAGTGGAGGCACATCGCCTTGTCAATCATGCTCCTTTCTACCCACGTAAAAACTCCTACTGCACAGATGGTGTAATAAAGGCTGCACCTAAGAATTGAGCCTATAATGTGTGTTTTTTAGTCCCTGAGTTCTGTCCAATTCTTTGTGACCCCACGGACTGTGGCACACCAGGCTTCTCTGTCCATTGGATTCTCTAGGCAAGAATACTGGAGTGAGTTGCCATTTCCTTCTCCAGGGGATCTTCCCGACCCGGGGATGTAACCAGCGTCCCCTGTATTGGCAGATGGATCCTTTACCACTGAATCACCATGGGAGTTCTCTATAATGTGTAACAGGGTGCTAAAATGGACTCTAACTTCAGCAGAGGCTCCAAGATTCAAGGACAAAACAGTAAGTGCCAAGCACTCCCTCGTGCTAATGCAAGGCAATGCCTTGCCTACACAGAGCGTGTGAAGAGATTGTGAAATGGTTTTGCCGGCATCAGCCCATGAGCCACCTCCAGACTGCAGAAGAGAAGGCGAAGGATCATTGCGGGGCTGAAGAGCCTCCTGTGAGGAGTCCTTTGCAGAGAGGTGTCCGTGTGCTCCTGAAACAGGGTAGTGGAGGTAGGGAGTGTTTCCAACACACTTGAAGCCAATGAGAGGAGCTTAGAGAAAACCACATTTGGAGAGCTTGAACTTGTTGCCTTGACATTTGAGAGTCATTGTGGAGTGAGAGCCAAGAGGCAGTGGTAGGAGCTGGGTTTGCCTGGCAGCAGCTGCAGGGGGAGAGATGGTTGCTTAGGAATGGTCTGTGCTGTTACAGATGGCAGAGCAAAAATGACTCAGAGTGTTCTGTGAGCTGGGGACCTCGGGGAGGCAGCTGGATAGAGCCCTTGGGAGAGGAACCCCCATCCAAATAGGCAACCTGCTAGGGGGCTGGGTTGGGGGGAGTGATTCTAACAACTAAACGAGCACACGGCAGATACCTAGGAAAGGTGGCACTGGGGATTTCCCTGGTGGTCCAGTGGTTGAGACTCCACCTGCCGATGCAGGGCACAGGGGTTTATCCCGTCCCTGGTCCAGGCAGATTGCACATGCAGCAGGGCAACTAAACGCATGCACCACGACTGCTGAACCTGCATGTCTAGAGCCGTGCTCCGCAGCAAGAGAAGCCAGCACAAGAAACCTGCGTGCCGCAGCTAGAGACAGCCCCCGTGCAGCGACGAAGACCCAGTGCAGCCAAACACAAAGTGATTTTTTTTAAAAAGAAGGAAGACAGGTAGCGCTTTAGCCCCAAAAGCCAACGTGAGACTCATCCTTGCTAGGGGTGACAGGGCCTCTCCAAACATCCCCCAGGGCACCAATGAGACTCAGAGTTGGCTCTGACTTTCATCTGGCTCCAGGGATGCTGATGAAGATCACAGCTGTCAAGTTAAATACTTTGCGCCTATTCCCTCTCATCACCAGTCTTCTAGTACTCTATCCCTGTGAAGTGAAAGTCACTCAGTTGTGTCCAACTCTTTGTGACCCCATGGGCTGAATGGAATTCTTCAGGCCAGAATACTGGAGGAGGTAGCCTTTCCCTTCTCCAGGGGATCTTCCCAAGCCAGGGATTGAACCCAGGTCTCCCACATTGCAGGCAAATTCTTTCCTAGCTGAGCCACAAGGGAAGCCCTATTCCTGGAGGGGCCCAAAACAGTAACCACATCATGAAAAAAAGGTAAACCCTAAAGAAGAATCATAAAACTAAACTATCCTCCTTATGGCAGATTTCTCAGCCTGACCCAGGCAAGGGGAGAGGTTTTAAACTGGAAGGGTCTTTTCAGTTTCACTAGTACCCTGGGCTAGACTTTTATCCTTTTTTGGACAGATTTTAGTTGTGTCTTCTTTTACCTTAGTTTACTGAAAGTGTTTTAAAGATCCTATACCTAAAGTAACCACTTGCTAATGTGGAATACAGGTCACCCTTCTCGGCATGGTTTTATTTATTAAGCAGTATTTCCCAGGTGACACAGCAGTAAAGAATCTGCCTGCCAATGCAGGAGACACAAGAGATGCGGATTCCATCCCTGGGTTGGGAAGGTTCCCCTGGAGGAGGGCATGGCAACCCACTCCAGTGTTCTTGCCTGGAGAAATGTGTGGACAGAGGAGTCTGGCGGGGTACAGTCCATGGGGTCGCAGAGTCAGACACGACTGAGCATGTAGCACAGAGGCAGGTATTCTACATACACAGGGTGATCCAGTATGTACACAGTCTAAGGTAACATTACTGTGAATTTTCTGTGATACTCTCATGAAAATAGTCAAGAGTAAACTCCATGCAAGAAGCAGGGAAGCATCAAGCTGTCTCTTGTATATTAAAACTTAGAAGACATCTAACTCTTGACATTAATATTTGTAAAGAGCATATCTCTGCTTTTACTACACTGATTTCATTATTGTCACGCACTCAGTATAAGGGAGTTCAGATGGTTGTTTCATCTAATGGTGATAACCGAAGTGCTCTTAAAAATGTGAGAAGTTAGACCAAATTCATACATTTTTAAGCTTTATATTAATTAGGGGTTTTTCTGTCCAAACAAAATAAGAATTTGCTAATGTTGCCAGAGAATTAGCTTATGGTGTACTTCCTATAAGGAAACCCTGAACAGCCATTCAGAGTCAGAGGTTTTTTTTTTTTAATACATCCCTATGTATCCTGCTTTTTGCCAACTTGCTATGGGAAATGGGTTTAAGAGGGGTGGTTATGTGTGATGACTTATGTTTAAAGATCCTCTATGGAGAAAATGGGCTTCCCTTGTGACTCAATTGGTAAAGAATCTGCCTGCAATCCAGTAGACCTTGGTTTGATCCCTGGGTTGGGAAGATCCCCTGGAGAAGGGAAAGGCTACCCACTCCAGTATTCTGGCCTGGAGAATTCCATGGACTGTACACTCCATGGGGTAGCAAAGAGTTGGACACAACTGAACAACTTTCACGCACATTATGGAGAAAATATCTGCAAATGATATGACTGACAAGGGCTTAATTTCTAAATTATACACACAGCTCACACAGCTCAATATCAAACAAACAAACGAACAACTTGAACAAAATGGGCAGAAGACCTAAATAGACATTTCTCCAAAGAAAACATATATATGGCCAAAAGGCTTGTGAAAAGATGCTCAGCCTCACTAATCATTAGAGAAATGCAAATCAAAACTACAAGGAGGTATGACCTCACACCAGTCAGAATGGCCATCATCAAAAAGTCTACAAATAATAAAGCTAGAGAGGGTGTAGAGAAAAGGGAACCTTTCTGCTTTGTTGGTAGGAGTGTCAATTAGTGTAAAAACTACAGAGAACAGTATGGAGGTTCCTTAAAAAATTCAAAATAGAGTTACCATATGATTCAGCAATCCCACTCTTGGGCATATATCTGGAAAAGATGAAAATTCTGATTGGAAAAGATGCATGCACTCCAGTGTTCATAGCAGTATTTACAATAGCCAAGACATGGAAGTAACCTAAATGTCCACTGACAGATGAATGGATAAAGAAGATGTGGTACATGTATATGATGGAATATTGCTCAGCTATAAAAAAATGAAATAACATCATTTGCAGCAACATGGGCAGACCTAGAAATTATCATACTATGAAAATGTCTATATGACAGAAATAAACTTATTTTTGAAACAGACAGATTCACAAGCATAGAAAACAAACTATGGTTACCCAGTGGAAAGCATTGGGAGGAGGGATTTTAAAAAGTCCTCTATAGAGATTTCTCTAGTTGAATAGAAAATCTGCTATTAAAAGTCAGCAGTTTTGTGAACCTAAAGGCAGTATATCTCTAGGTCCCTTCAAGTTACTGCTCGAATTGCAAGTTCCTTTTGGGCATTAAAGTAACTCCAAGGTCTATCTCATTAGCAACTTACTTTGAAACTGCTGAAAACAAGAGACCCTAGGTTAAATAATGTACATTTTTCAAAGCATGGATGGGCTCATTTGGAGCTCAGGTTTTCTACTTGAAAAACAAAAGTGACTTCTTAAAACTCCTCAGTAGGAACACTCCTCTTTGATGACCTGTGACTGGTGAATTGATCAGTCCTGGTTGGTAACATCCCGCTCACCTTTGGTAAGGGTTTAAAACACTCTAGAATAGATGCCTTTATGAGTCTTGCACTAGCGTTTTCATTCTAAGTGCCCCCTGAGAGGCATACATCACATACAGAAGTTCCTCTCCATCCTTCTCACCTCCTCTTGCTTTACAAATTGCCATGGAAACACCCTCCATTTGTGTCCCTTCAGCAACAGGAAGAGGCTTGATTAGCATTCAGCTGTACGCCCTTGGAATTATTCTGATTAATTACTCATGTTAACATGATCCGGTCCGAGGAACCTGGCTTCATCCAGTACAGGAAGCTTCCCACCCTTGTATCTTTCTATTATTGCTGGGATTTGGGTAGGATGCTGCTGTGAGATCAGTCACAGTAGGGGAGAGGGCTGTTGGGGGTGGGGAGGGGGACTTCCATTACATCCCCCTTGCCCTGCAGCCAGGTCAGCAGAACTGGACTTTTTATTACATGACAGGGACCAGAAAGGTGACAAAACTTGCCTGAGATTTCTTCCAGAGCAGCCCTAGAATGGATCTACAATGCAGGTTACAGGAGGAGAGATGAGAAGGAAAAACACTGTACTCTGCTTGTACCTACCAAGCCCAGCACATCCAATAAGCCAGCTATTATTAGAGGATTTGGAGGATCTGGGTTCTCATCAGTGACCTGTCATGCAAGACAGATTTTTGGCCTGGATAGCTGGACTTCTAAAGGAGGTGGAGGAAGGGAGGGGCAGAAAGAGGAAGAGGGAAGTTTCAGGAAAAGATTTAAAGTATTTATATTAAATGGTGAGATCATTTGTATTAAATGAAGAAGGAAATGGCAACCCACTCCAGTATTCTTGCCTGGAGAATCCTTTTGGACAGAGGACCCTGGTGGGCTGCTGTCTATGGGGTTGCACAGAGTCGAACACGACTCAAGTGACTTAGCATAGCATGCATATTAAATGGTGGTTTAGTCGCTCTATCGTGTATGACTCTTTGCGATCCTGTGGACTGTAGCCCGCTAGGTTCCTCTGTCCATGGGATTCTCCAGGCAAGAATATTGAAGTGGGTTGCCATTTCCTCCTGCAGGGGGTCTTAATGACTCAGGGATCAAACCTGAGTCTCCTGCTTTGCAGGCAGATTCTTCACTACTGAGCCACTAGGAAAGCCCATTTATATTAAAAGGCACCCACTATTTCCTTAGGACACAAATGAGAATGAGTTGAATACCAAAATTAATAGTCCTGCCAAGTTTAAATCATTTCATCAGCTGTTTTTCTTTCTCGCCTTTTTTGGCTGTGCTGTGCGGCTTGCAGGATCTTCGTTCTCCATCCAGGGATCAAACCCCCACCCTAGGCAGTGAAAGTGTTAGCTGAGTGCTAACCATGACCGCCAGGGAATTCCTTCATCAGCTATTTTCTGATACAGCAAGTTAGAAAATAATTATCTATGAATTTAACAGAATTTTTTTTTTTTTTAAAGAAACTAACTCTGCCCTTCTGTTGTCATCCCACTCCTAGGGTAACAGAAAGGAAGCCAATAGTCTCAGTACCCGTCACAGAGTTAGTGAATGGTTTGGTCTATAATGCCCTCAGTGGCCCTTCATCACATCAGGGCAGTGGGCTGGGCTATGGTGCTGAGAACCTGTATCTACAGGTGACATGTTTACATGGTTATTCATCACAGCATTTTGTTGAAATAAGAAAAGGATTGAAAATAACTAAAATGACATCCAAAGGAGATTCATTACATGGTATGTTACACAACTCACTGGAATATAATGCAACTATAAAAACAGTAATTTTTAATGTACTTTAATGACATCCATACTTCAGTATTAGGTTAAAAAACAAACAACAGCAACAAAAAACCCCAAAATGTGCGCGATTCTGTGCTATCATTTGTGTTAAAATATGGTCATACTGAGTATACATATACACAGCCACATATACGGCCTTGTACAATCTCAGAGTTATTTCTGGAAAGACATGCAAGAAACTAGCAACGTTGGGAAGGCACTAGGCAGCTGGGAGCAGAGGTGAGAGAGAGAGAGATTTCCCTGAAATACATTCATATCTTTTGAACCACGTGAATGTATTGTACATTCTGAAAAAAATATGGTTTAAAAACAGCATTTAATGGGATGAGAAGGGAGGTGGGAGGGAGGTTCAAGAGAGAGCGGGCATATGTATACCTATGGCTGATTCACACTGATATTTGGCAGAAACCAACCCAATTCTATAAAGCAATTATCCTTCAATTACAAAATAAATAAATTTAAAATTAAAAAAACAGCGTTTAAAACCTTAGGTTTACTATCTGTTTCATACAAAGTCTTTCTGCATTTGCTCATGGCCTATTGTCAAATTTCCTATTATTTCATTTTTCTGGATTCTTTTTCACAAGGCAACAGAGCATAATTTTGTTCTTTTAAGAGTGTGGGTTTGCAGTGAGGCAGATACAGATGGAGAGCTGGCTCTACCACCAGCTGGCTGTGGGAATTTCGGCAAGTTGCTTTACCTGAATCTCACTTTCCTTCTTTTACAAAATGCTCACTACAGTATAGCGGCTAGCTTCCCCCAGAGTAAGTGACCCAAGGGCAACAGGTACTAAGTGCCTATTGTGGCCGCCACCAGTAACACAGCATCATGTCTGCCTTACTCTATCTCTTTAAAGCCCGTCACTAATCCAGTCCATGGTCAAGCAGTGGAGAAATAGACTCTACCTCTTGATGGGAGGAACTACAGAGAACCTGTAGACATGTTTTAAAACCACCAGCAAAAGAGTGACCATATAATTTATCCTTCAAACTCAGACGTTTAACAGTGAAAAGTGGTGCTATTAGTAATCAGGGTTGGACAGCAAGTATAAACTGGGACTCTCCTGGCCAAACCCAGATGTCTGGTCACTGAGCTACTGGTCTTCCCATAACCGCTCATGAAGATGCATCTCAAACCAAGACACGTGTGCAAACATCTATTACAGATCGACTCCCGAACCCACATACTTGCTTTGTAAGTTCCACGAAATTCTAGCCCCTTGATCGCCTAGGAACACCAGCAAACATGTTGCAGGAAAGGTTAATTCCCAGGAAAAATGAGAAAACATTCTGCCTGAAGATCAGCTAGCTTCCTAATCAGATCAGACAAGAGAAACCTCCATTAAGAGAAGGAAGGCAGGACAGAGTTCTGAATCTGGGAATTTTCCCCAAGGCTTTAGGCTGCCAGGCTCCTCATCATTCATTTCACTGTTACACTATCCCTTTAAATCCCCTTAAGTGCAGATTCAGGGAGAAATTTTTGAACTTCTTGCAGAAATGTCATCCAGGGTATAGCATCTTTTATGGGTAACCCACTTTTCAAGTGTGAATTTATGATTAGAATGCTTTATGATTAAAACTAATTTAAACATATACCTACATATCACATATGCTGAAGCACTTAAATTTCAGACTGTATATAAAAAAACACAATAACTGTGTTCCTAAGCAAGCTTCAGTTTCTAAGAATTTCATTAAAAAACTCTCCTTTCAAGGATAAGATGGAAGTTACAGGCTTGAGAAAGTCAGACTAGCAGTGATAGCTATTTTTCCTACAAAAATGTCCATAATAAAATATTTTCTTCAATAGCCAATCACTATCAAATCTAAATTGAGAAAATGCAATACTAGATCATCTCAAGTTTTTCTTGAGTTACTGCCTTTTTTTTTTTTTATACTTACCACAGAAAAACTATGATTAGTGCCTCTGTAATTTATTTTGATTATGAATAAAATCACAACCACCCACTCAAACAAGAAAACACAGCAGCTGTTTTCCAGCCATTTTCAAAACCCTGGTCCCAGTTTCCAGTTATAACATTACCACAACAGTAGCATATGCCGTCCCTTCTTGATGGTGTCATATCCACCTCCCATTGCCAAAAAACAATGCCAAGAAGTGCCTTTCAAACACTTTGATATTCAACATGTGCCATAATTTGACCCAGCACTATCCTGTAGAAAATAATATTAGCCACAAATATAATTCAAACTTTTTAGTAGTCACATTTAAAAAGTTTTTTTAAAAAAAGAGGAGGGACTTCCCTGGTGGTCCAGTGGCTAAGACGACACTTTGCAATACAGCGGATGCTGGTTTAATCCCTGGACAGGGAGCTAAAATCCCACATGCTTTGCAGCCCACGCCCCTGCCAAAACACAAAGTTGTAACAAGTTCAATAAAGACTTTAAAAATGGTCCACATCAAAAAAACATTTTAAAAAAGTGAAGCTAATTTTAATAATACATTATATCTAATCCAATATATCTTGAAGGGGATCAGGGAGTATACCATCCTCAAATATGCCACTCTGGCCTAAGGATTATTTTGATTGAGGGCACTTGGAAAAAAGCAGATGCAAGAAAAACTCTCCCTCCTCTCCCCACAATTCTCCTAGAAAGAATAGAACAATTCTTCATTCCTTTCCCTAGAAAACTCTGCTGCTGCTACTGCTGCTAAGTCGCTTCAGTCGTGTCCGACTCTGTGCAACCCCATGGACTGCTGCCTACCAGGCTTCTCCGTCCATGGGATTCTCCAGGCAAGAACACTGGAGTGGGTTGCCGTTTCCACTCTAGGAGTTTTATAAACCCAGAGATGGCACTAGGGGAATCTACACAAACATCACTAGAACAATTCTTATCTTCCATTAGTTTCTCCACACTTTTGTCTTCCCACAATTTGCCACCCTGAGAAGCTCAATCCAGGGCTTCCCAGGCGGCACTAATGGTAACGAACCCACCTGCCAATGAAGGAGACATAAAAGACCCGGGTTCAATCCCTGGGTTAGGAAGATCCCCTGGAGGAGGAAATGGCAACTCACTCCAATATTCTTGCCTGGAGAATCCCATGGACAGAGGAGCCTGGTGGGCTACAGTCCATAGGGTAGTAAAGAGTCGGACACGACTGAAGCAACTTAGCACACACACACAAGCTCAAAGCTCCTTTCCTTTGTCTTGTCACTTCTCTACAAACTGACTGTTCTTTGTTAAGATGTGAAATAAGCCCATGTTTAACCACCCTTTTGATTTACTCGTCGCTGAGTACTCTATGTATACGGGGGGTGCACAAGTTAATAAAATTCCATTTTTCTCTTGTTAATCTGTCTTTTATCTAATTTGCAGGGCCCAAGCTAGTGAACTTAAGGTGGCGAGAGGAAAAAGGAAATACATAAATATTATTTCAACATATAAACAATTTTAAAGAAAAAAATGTTGCCTTCCATTCCGATCCTAGAGGGATCAAGCCATTAGCCTCTGTAGTTACCTATAGATGGTGTGCTCTGAGGGAGTTCAGGATGGAGAAAAATAGGAACCATTCCATACTTTGGATATGTTGTTGTTGTTTAATCTCTAAGTCATGTACAACTCTTTGCAACCCTATGGACTGTAGCCCGCCAGGCTCCTCTGTCCATGGAATTTTCCAGGCAAGAATACTGGAGTGGGTAGCTATTTCCTTCTGCAAGGGATCTTTTCGACCTAGGGATTGAACTAGAGTCTCCTGTGTTGGAAAGCAGATTCTTTACCACTGAGCTCCCTGGGAAGCCATCATGCTTTGGATATACTGGCCCTTGGATGGTTAAGATACATACCTAAGAAAAATTTCCAGACTCCAGATTCCTGCATCTTCGCAAACTCAGAAAAGCAATAAAACTTGAGATGCCTGTTCTTTGTGATTAGCAGTAACCTTTTGGTATTTGACTACATAATTTTCCCAGCAACAACTTCATATAGATCTTGGCTCCTCCCTTATCTCTTTTTTTTAATTTTATTTTTAAACTTTACATAATTGTATTAGTTTTGCCAAATATCAAAATGAATCTGCCACAGGTATACATGTGTTCCCCATCCTGAACCTTATCTCTTCAGAGCAGTTCCTCAGAGTGATCTGAGAGGCGGTCTCTCAGACTCTCATCCTCAATAAGTTCCCTGAATAAAACTTGACTCACAACTTTTACATATCTTTCAGTTGACGTGGTATAAAAATATTAATGAGATTTTTAAAATTACGTGTTCATATTACACATAGAGGTGTATATATTACACATAGAGCACATTTCTGTTTGGACTAGTAAAGAGCTCAGAGCTCAGGAGCCACAGGTGGCTCAGTTCAGTTCAGTTCAGTCACTCAGTCATGTCCAACTCTTTGCAACCCCATGAACTGCAGCACACCAGGCCTCCCTGTCCATCACCAACTCCCAGAGTTCACTCATACTCTTGTCCATCGAGTCAGTGATGCCATCCAGCCATCTCATCCTCTGTCATCCCCTTCTCCTCCTGCCCCCAATCCCTCCCAGCATCAGAGTCTTTTCCAATGAGTCAACTCTTCGCATGAGGTGGCTAGTGGCAGCTATTTTGGAAAGACTAGCCCTACCAGTTCCTGATCCCTTAAATTTCTGTCAACCATGTTCATTCTTCCCTGACTGTTCCCTTTTCTCGGAAATTCCTTCTCCTGTCTTTTGAATCTTGCCTACCTTCCAGTGTCATCTCCAATGCAAGTCAAAGCTTTCCACTTGGGCTAGAGGTGTTGGCTCATTTATCTTTTCTACCGTAGATTATCTTAATGTGTGCACGGATATCATTTCTCTTTATTGTCTTGTTGAAAGTCTTGAGACTTACTTTTGTTTCTCTCCTCAGGCCTCACAGATTGCTTTGCACAAAGTAAGTGCTCAATAAATCACTTGTCGTTTTAAAGTAGATTGCATTGCACTCACTGCAAAGGAAAAGAACTAGTGTGTTGAGAGTCAAATCACCAATAGCTAGTGAAACAGCTGTCTGGCAATATGTTTTCTGCCTACAGGGAAACCAGAAGCCTGCTGACTTCGACACTCTCTATCCAAGGCAACCATTAGTTTTATGGAAATTGTTCACATAATGTAATGTGGTGATTCCAGAGAGTCCTCATCATTAAGTTGATGACTATATTTTATTTCGCTGTTACCACTTTAAGACTGTGCAGGGCTCCCTTTTGGTAGAATGCCTTGTTAACTTAGCTAGAATAGTCTCTGTCATTTCTCAGAAAACTGCCAGTTAGTCTGTTCCAGGCACTGAGGATTGTTGAAAAGGATGGAAAGAAATGGTAATTGCTTTGACTAAATATTTATAAAGTTTTCACAGCTTCCTTGTCCTATTCTATCTGAAAAGAGAATTCTGTCTGCTAGGAAAAATAGTGAAGGAGCACTACAGCACCAGATTTCCTCTCTCTGAGTTCTGTCCTTGCATCTCTGCTTGTTTCTGTCTGCTATGAGGCTGGAAACAGCATCAGATTGCCTTCCTTACAGAGGTCCCAGAGCTGAGGTAACTTAAGTTTCTTCTCCAGAGAATATGAAAAATTACCTCATACCAAAGACTAGTTGGGATTCCCTGATGGCTCAGATGGTAAAGAATCTGCCTGTAATGCAGGAGACCCAGATTCGATCCCTGGGTCAGGAAGATTCCCTGGAGAAGGAAATGGCAACCCACTCCAGTATTCTTGCCTGAAGAATTCTGTGGACAGAGGAGCCTGGCAGGCTACAGTCCATGGGGTCACAAAAAGAGTTGGACACAACTGATCGACTAACACTTTCCAAGACTAGTTACTAATAGTTTCTGAAGTGTTAACTTTACACAAGTGTTTGCACTGATTTATTTGACAATAGAAATGAGACCTTGAGGGCCTCTGACTTACCCGGAGTCACACCTTTAGACTGACTTTCCTGTGGGTATCAAGACCAACTCCTCACTCACACGAGTACTAACTAGACTTTGCAGAATATGGAGGCTCTCAAGCAAGAGGAGTTCTTTACTCCGTGTTAGGAACTTGGGCTCTGACAAGAAAACTCCTGGGTTAACAACCATTCACTGACTGTGAGGTATTGAATAAGTTCATAAACTGAGCTTTGTTTCTTCCCATATAATACTATTTAGCTCATAAAACCATGGACAAAAAAATGTTGCCTGTCATTTTAGTAAGCACGGAACATTGCCTGCCATCAAGCCATTGACCACTGCAGCCACCCACAGCGGTGCACCCTGAGGGGGCTTCAGGCTGGAGAGCACCAGGATACTGGCCCTAGATGGATAAGATGCATAGCAAAGGAATAAGTTCAATGAACCCAGACTCTTGTGTCTTCTCATATTTAGAAAAGCAGTAAAATCATTAACTTGAGAGGTCTGTTTTTTTGTGATTAGCAGTAATCTTTTGTTGTTCAACTACACTTTTTTTTCCTGACAAAAATTCCTATATATCTTGGCTCCAACCTTACCTCTTTGAAACACTTCCTCAGAACTAACTGATAGCCTGTATCCAGGGTACAGTCCTCAGTAAGGTCACCGAATAAACCATTATTCTCAACTTTAGGTTATGCCTTTTTTTCTTTTGTTTTGTCAATAAAATCATTGTGAGGTTTACAGGAGATAAGGTGCCAAGGTACATAAGTTGCCTGATGCATAGTAGATGCTTATAAATACGAGATATTATTATCTTCCTTTGAGAAAGACATCCACTTACAAAACAGTAGGTAACATACTTTTTAGTGTCTCCTGTAGTCCAGACCCTATGCTGGCTTTCTGTATGTACGTGCTCAGTCGCTCAGTCATGTTCAACTGTTTGGGACCCTATGGACTGTAGCCCACCAGTCTCCTCTGTCCATGGAATTTTTCAGGCAGGAGTACTGGAACGGGTCGCCATTTCCTGCTCAGGGGATCTTCCCGACCCATGGATTGAATTTGCATCTCTTGTATTGGCAGGCAGATTCTCTACCACTGCACCACCTGAGATACGTAAGACCTTTTCCAGGTCATGACCCACATGTAAAATGGTAATTGCCGCAGTCCTCAGAGGTTAACCAGTTGAGGCTGCCCAAAGCACGAGGAAAGCAGCCCTGGGGTTATAGCCAAGATCTTGGCATCCTTGTCACACATTTGTGATGGGGGCAGAACCTGCCACTCAAAACATGCCTCTTTAGCATAAGGATTATTTTGAGCTGATTCTTTTTAGAAACTGCAGACACAGGAGCTCTGAAAAGGGAGTAGATGTCACTGTTTTATGTTTTGTAGGTGAAGTTTACATTAGAAAGGGAGCCTGTGCCAGAAAGAGAGTTATTATCAGAAATAACTTTTTCACCTGAGAGAGTTATCTGCATAGACAGGCAACTTTTGCTTACCTAACATTTCCTCTTCTTACCTTTTGATGAATTACCAGAACCCTCTCTGTTTCTTTAGCTCAGAATGGTCTATAAGCTTCAATGTCTGGCTGTCTTTTGAGTCTCATATCTTTGTGGGGGCCCCGTAACCAATTAATTAAATATATTAATTTCCAACCTAATTTTAAAAAAAAAAATTTAAATTAACTAATTTAATTAACTTAATTAAGTACCTAATTAATTGAATCTACACATTTAATTATAATTTTTTTTTCTTCTGTGATGTCTTTTATTAAAAGTGGGGAGTGGTCAGCCAAGAACATAGAAAAATACAAAGAAAATTATTTTTCCTCCCCTGTGCATTTGGGATACCAGGGTACCTCAGAACATCAGTTGAAAGTTTTGGTCTATTATTGTCCCCCACAGTATATATGGGCTTGTCAGGTGGTGCTAGTGGTAAAGAACCTGCCTGCCAATGCAGGAGACTGTCAGAGATGCAGGTTAGATCCCTGGGTCACGAAGATCCTCTGGAGGAGGAAATGGCAACTGACTTCAGTATTCTTGCCTGGAGAGTTCCCTGGACAGAGGAGCCTGGAGGGCTACAGTCCATAGGGTCACAAAGAGTTGGACACGACTGAAACAACTCAGGAGGCATGCAGTATCTATGGGAGAAAAACCGAGGCTTGAGAAGGTTAAGGCTACATAACTCATCAGTACCTAATAAGTTCCGGTGCTGTTGCTAGTAAACAGTGGTGCTGAGATTTACTCTGCAGTAGTCCTCTAATTATTTAGTCAAACCAACACATTTAATGTTTATGGAAGTTATTTCTTATTAAATTTTTATTTTGAAGCTGTAATTCATATGCAGTTGTAAGAAATAATACAGAGAGAGCAAGAGAGATCCCACTAATCCTTAACCCATTTTTCTCCCAATAATAACATCTTGCAAAACTATATTATCACAACCAGTACATCCACCTTGATACCATCAAACCACAAAATATTTCCATGGCCAGAAGGTGCCTTCATTTGCCACTTTATTAGCCACTTCCATTTCCCTCCTGCTTCCTCCCCATCCTTAACCCTGGCAAGCACTAACCCTGTTCTCCATTTCTATAATTTTGTCATTTCATGAATGTATATAAATGGAAAAATAAGGCTTTCTTGTTGCTTCAGTCTACATTAGATATGAGTCAAAGTATATACGCTCTTTCAGTGAACTATAAATATGAGTATAGGGTGTATGAAAAGGCTTGAAGGTTACAATGCCAGAGAGATAGGGGAGGGCCAGATCATATGTGTCATATGAAGTAATTTGAATGTTATCCTGTAGGCCATGGAAAGCTGTGTAAGGATTTTAATTAGGAGGGTGACAAGTTCAGATGTGTCATTTAAAGAGCTCACTCTGTCAACCATGTACTGGATGGGTCTCGGCTGGAAGCAGGAAGAGCAATCAGAATCTAATGTCAGTAGTCCATGGGAGAGACTCCAAAGAGCTGAACTAAGCATGGGCAGGAAGAGGAGGAGGAAACGTAGGACAAAAAATATTGAAGAGAAAGTGTGTATGCGGAGGGTGACGTCTGGGATTCTGGCTTGGATGACTGGCTGAGTTGTTGTTGTTTGAGTTGCTCAGTCGTGTCTGACTCTTTTGCAAGCCCATGGATTATAGCCTGCCAGGCTCCTCTGTCTATTGGATCTTCCATGAAAGAATACTAGAGTGGGTTGCCATTTCCTTTTCCAGGGAATCTTCCCGATCCAGGGATTTGACCCATGTCTTTTACATCTCCTGCATTGGCAGGTGGATTCTTTACCACTGAACCATCTGGGAGCCCAACTGGCTGAGTAGTGGGGCCATTTACCAGGACAAATGAAGGTCAAGAATGGAGTGAAGAGGATGGGCTTAGATTTCAAACACTCATTTCTAGGTACTTGTGAGACATCTGTGGACAATGTACAGTAGGATACATGGGGACTGAGCTCTAAAGAGAGGTCTGAGCTGAAGACAATGATTTTCAGTCTTCTACCCATGGATGTGAGAGTTGGACTGTGAAGAAAGCTGAGCACTGAAGAATTGATGCTTTTGAACTGTGGTGTTGGAGAAGACTCTTGAGAGTCCCTTGGACTGCAAGGAGATCCAACCAGTCCATTCTGAAGGAGATCAGCCCTGGGATTCCTTTGGAAGAAATGATGCTAAAGCTGAAACTCCAGTACTTTGGCCACCTCATGTGAAGAGTTGACTCATTGGAAAAGACTGATTCTGGGAGTTTTGGGGGGCAGGAGGAGAAGGGGACGACAGAGGATGAGATGGCTGGATGGCATCACTGACTCAATGGACGTGAGTCTGAGTGAACTCTGGGAGTTGGTGATGGACAGGAAGCCTGGCATGCTGTGATTCATGGGGTCACAAAGAGTCAGACATGACTGAGCGGCTGAACTGAACTGAACTGAACTGAACCCATAAGTAAGAGGCAATGGAATTCATGGTGATGAAGAGTTCCACAGAGATGGCCAACACAGGGAGAAAACAGAGTAAGACAAGTCATTTCCCTTCTATTTTTTAATCTGCAAATGGGCTATAGTGATAACCATCAAATCTACATAGTATTTCCAAGGGAGATGGGGAGGGGGGAAATATGCATAATTAGGGTTAAAACTACTATAAGGAAAGAAAGAGAGAGAAGTTGCTCAGTCGTGTCCAACTCTTTGCAACTCCATGGGCTGTACCCTACCAGGCTTCTCCATCCATGGGATTTTCCAGGCAAGAGTACTAGAATGGGTTGCCATTTCCTTCTCCAGGGGATCCTCCCAACCCAGGTATCAAACCTGGGTCTCCCGCATTGTGGCAGACTCTTTACCCTCTAAGCCACCAGGGAAGCCCTTTAAAACCACTATAGAATTTGATAAATTCAAGGTATTACTACTACAGTAAGGATAATCTTAAAATATAAATCTATAATAAGATACTGGCTAGTTTTCAGCCCTTTTTATTTTTTCCTTTTAGCACTTAGCACTTTTCTAACCTTTTCCAAACATCTAAGTCATACCCCTATTTTTGAAGAAGTCAGAAAGGGAGACATGCAATTACAGTGGTATTCTGAGCAGTTGTTCAGGCATAAACAGCAGCTTCAACAGCCAGTATCTTATAATTATGGGCAAGTCCTCAACCACAGCTCCAGAAAAAGTGGGATAGGACCAAGCAAAGCACCAAAGGATTATCTCCTCAACTGAGAAAGTGAAAAAGCAACACCCACGGAATCTTTTCTTCCAGTTCAAAGATGCATTCATCTTTGAAATTTCCATGGGCATATTGCTTGGAACACCCTGCACCAACAGAAGATGGCTCAAGTAGAGAAGAGATACTCACATTCAAGAGCCCTCTTGCAAATCAAAACATGTCAGTTCAGTTCAGTTGCTCAGTCACGTCTAACTCTTTGCAACCCTATGGACTGCAGCACGCCAGGCCTGCCTATCCATCACCAACTCCCGGAGTTTACCCAAACTCATGTCCATTGAGTCGGTGATACCATCCAACCATCTCATCCTCTGTTGTCCCCTTCTCCTCCCATCTTCAATCTTTCCCAGCATTAGGGTCTTTTCCAATGAGTCAGTTCTTTGCATCAGGTGGCCAAAGTATTGGAGTTTCAGCTTCAACATCAGTCCTTTCAATGAATATTCAGGACTGATTTCCTTTAGGAGGGACTGGTTGGATCTCCTTGCAGTCCAAGGGACTCTCAAGAGTCTTCTCCAACACCACAGTTCAAAAGCATCGATTCTTCAGTACTCAGCTTTCTTTATAGTCCATCTCTTACATCCATACATGACCACTAGAAAAACCATAGCCTTAACTAGATGGACCTTTGTTGGCAAAGTAATGTCTCTGCTTTTTAATATGCTGTCTAGGTTGGTTATAACTTTTCTTCCAAAGAGCAAGCATCTTTTAATTTCATGGCTGCAGTCACCATCTGCAGTGATTTTGGAGCCCAAGAAAACAAAGTCTGCCACTGTTTCCACTGTTTCCCCATCTATTTGCCATGAAGTGGTGGGACCAGATGCCATGATCTTCGTTTTCTGAATGTTGAGCTTTAAGCCAACTTTTTCACTCTCCTCTTTCACTTTCATCAAGAGGCTCTTTAGTTCTTCTTCACTTTCTGTCATAAGGGTGGACCACAGCCTTGTCTAACTCAGTGAAACTATGAGCCATGCCGTGTAGGGCCACCCAAGATGAAAAGGTCATGGTGGAGAGTTCTGACAAAATGTGGTCCACTGGAGAAGGGAATGGCAAACCACTTCAGCATTCTTGCCTTGAGAACCCCATGAACAGTATGAAAAGGAAAAACATGTATAGTCGTATCTATTACTCCTTCCTCCCCTCCATTTGCACCACAGTCCCCAGCCTCACTGTGGGGCTGATTTATTTCCTTCACTTTCTGTTTTTTATTAATAGTATTCATGGATACTACAGTCAAAGTACAGAGAGGATGCCAAACTGATTAACAAAGAAAATTCCTATCAAAGAAGTTCCTATCTGTGCAAAAAGTTTGATGCTAAACCATAATATACTCTGTGTATCTGGGAAATGAAATCACAGATTTCCAAATTCTCAAGATCACAGATTCTATCAAACTTACATATATATTTATTAGGCTAGTTTGCTTTTACTAGACTGAGGGAAATAGGGACTATTTATTAAAATTCTTTCTGTCACACTGACTGATGAACTCTTTCATTCATCCAGCCACTGTCTGTCTGGGGAGGACTGGGAGCAGGTTTGGGTGAGGCCCGGGGCTTAGGGAGAGCAGAGTAGTTTGGAAAATTTATAGTCTGGTGGATACTAGCAATTTAATAGAATCTTGATTTTGAGGTTATCAGAATCTCTTCACATTTTTCAAGAATTCCATATTATCTAAGGGATCTCAGGAAACCAAAGACATATATACTGTGGATTCTCCATATTTGTTAAATCTATGTTTTTGGATAAAGCAGTCTATAGTGAGTTATTTATCACTCCTTAATTTAGAAAAGGCTGTGAGCCAGGTGCTAAAGGTCCCAGGCATGAGTTGAATAAAGGAGGTCTGCATAAGTACAATGGGCTTCCCTGGTAGCTCAGCTGGTAAAGAATCCGCCTGCAATGCAGGAGACCCTGGTTTGACTCCTGGGTCAAGAAGATCCACTCAAGAAGCAGTAGGCTACCCACTCCGGTATTCCAGCCTGCAGAATTCCACAAACAGAGGAGCTTGGCTGGCTACAGTCCATGGGGTCACAAAGAGTTGGACACAACTGAGTACAAGTACAGTAAGGAATCCTGCAAAATCAGTTGACCCACCAATGGTACATCTGCCCAGGGGAGAGTGCCAATCTGAAGCTTTGACGAATGGAGTTGTACCAAGCCAAGGCATTAAATCAATAAGACTGGCTCACAGTTTAATAACAGATGAAATTCATGAAGGTAGAAAACATCCTCCTGAAAGGGCCCATCCACCTCTGTCCTGTGTCTCTGCTTTTCACCTAGGTTTCATCTGTATTGAGAAGAATCACTCCCAGTTACCAGGAATCAGTGAAGCTGAGAAAAGCTATAAGGAGGAGCTGATGATGGCTCACCATGTGATACAATAGAGTTGGGAGGTGGGGTGGGAGGTGGGATCATGTTGAGGGTCTGTGTTGGGACTCAACATGACCAAATCTTTTGGAGGTCTGGGTGTGGGAGAGGCAAGTAGTGCTGGGGACAGGGAAGGTAGAGAAGGGAAGATATACAGGTTTGTTCCTCTGCTTTCGGGGATACGTGGCTTCTTATCCTGGGAGGAGGACATGGCAAGCAGCTTCAGTATTCTTGCCTGGGAAATCCAATAGACAGAGAAACCTGGCAGGCTAGTCCATGGAGTCTCAAAGAGTTGGCCACGACTGAGTGACCAAGCATGAACGCATGCATGGCTTCCTATGGCTTCTAAATTCAGAATGGGTTTTTGGGCTGGCTGACTCTTCCTTTTCCCAATAATGAGAGAAGGAATATCAGTTAGCTTAATTAATCATGCATTCAACAAATATTTATTGCACACGGGCCATGTATATGACCTGTTCCAGGAGCTGTGGTGAACAAGTCAAGGAGCCCACCTTCTGGGTTGGGGAGGGAGATAGACATTCTAAAGAGTGAAAAAACCAGCATCCTGGTACCACTGATCTTCCCAGTGCCCTTGACCCAAGTCTTCAACATTTCACTTGTTTGCACGTCCCTGGCCTCTCATCCACTTGCTCTATCTACAGGGAACCGTTGCCATAACCACAAGCCACACATTCTTGACTGCTCCTATACTCAGGCTCAGTCATGCTGTGTTCACTCTTCTTATTCATCTTCATAGTCTCACTATCTGCCCGGTTCACTCCGATGCCTTGTCTGCAACAGGAGCTCCATGAGCAGATTTTAGGATTTAGTCAAGCCCCGAGTCCTGAGTCCACTTCCCACATTACACCTTGATGGACTTCCTGGTACAACATGCCACCCACTTGGCCTTTGTTTTGCTACAAGCGCTCAGCTTTTAAACGCATCCCTCCCAGGGCAGCCTCGTGTAGACACTCTTCTCTGCTGACTATCACAACCAACCAGGAGATAACTCCCGGCAGACTCACCATTCTGGTGACCACCACATATACTTGTGCTGAGAAAGCATGATGCCCACCGTCCTTCCCATGTACAGTAGGCTGTGCCCCGCTTGCAGGCTCCAGTGGGGGCGATGCCCACTGCCGTACCCCAAGGCATCACTCAGCACTATTGGAACTATTCTTCTGGGCCACTGTCTTCTTTGAAAATCAGAGTAACCAGCTCTCTGAGACTTGGGCCTGGACACTCCAAGGAGGGTAGAGGAGAGGAAGCAAACCCCCCCAGTCCCTGTACTTGGGCATGGACTGACCAGACAGGCTCAGGGTTGTGACTTGAGCCAGAACATTACCAGGTTACCATCTGAGTGCATGCTCTGTTGCTCAGTCATGTCTGACTCTTTGTGACCCCATGGACTATAGCCCACCAGGCTCCCCTGCCCATGGAATTTTCCAGGCAAGAATACTGGAGCAAATTGCCATTTCCTACTCCAGGGGATCTTACTGACCCAGGGATCGAACCTGTGTCTCTTGCATTAGCAGCCACCTGGGAAGCCTATTACCAACTGAGGATATATCACTATTGATAATGATTGCATATCTTACAAGATATGCAAGAGAATATTACCCCAAGGTAAGAGTAATTGGTTGATATTGGTTTATGACCAGCTCTCCATAATGCTTTCTAAGAGATAGTTACAACTGAAAGGCAAAGAGTCCTTGTCTAGCACCCTCCCCCTCTTTGGGGACTGGTATTGGGATGGAGGAGCCTGGTGGGCTGCTGTCTATGGGGTCGCACAGAGTCAGACACGACTGAAGTGACTTAGCAGCAGCAGCAGCATTGGGAATTGTCTTGGTTCTCACTTCTTCCCACTCACTAATATAAGTCACTTACTAATCTGTAGGAGAGTCTTGAGGTGGAAATGCTGTCCTGCAGAACTAAAAACTAAATCAAAAGCATAGCCTCTGGGGAGCTTCTTTGTGTCAAAGAGAATCAGATCTTCCAGGCACTTTGACGTCCTTGGGGAGATCAAACATAGATTCGTGAAGCAGCAGAAAGAGTTATGTAAAGCAATATTGCAAACAAATGCAAATTAAAATTGAATGGCTATACATTCTAGAGAGATCTGGAATAGAGATACATTATAGAGATGACTGTAAAGGAAGGCTTGCTGGAAACAGCATCCTCTGAAGATAGTGGGCATTGTACCTACTGCCAGTTTGTACCACACCAACTGCTAGACAGAAGGAAAACTGGCCAGTGTTGCTAGGGAAAATATCCAAAGTCAGTGTTGAGCTGCCAGACCGTCATTAGCATTCCCCTGACCACAGAAGAGCTCAGACTTGAAGGTCTTGCCTGATCAAACATAGTTGCTGTGTAATGAAGTATCGAGCCAGTCCTTGGAATAAAAAAACCTGTAGGTCTCCTTGGAACTACACAGCCATTTGGAGTGTGTTCATCTTCTGTTTGTGGGATCAAATCCCCATCGGGTCCATTTTCTTTCTTAAATCTCAACTATTAAAATGGAAGGAAATGGCTTTACTTAAGGTAGAATTGACCTTAAATCCATGTTCTTTCTTCCAAACTGGGTAACAACAGTGTTGGCTGTTCTGATGTAATAAATGGTACTTATGTTGACCCAATGCATTTTGAAATAAGAAATGAATATAATTCTAAAAAAGGTAGTTTAAACAGATCATTTTTTCCTTCTGGATAATTTCTTTTACCCACTTTACATTATGTGAATACTTTAAATACATTTATTTTTTATTCAAAGAAATTTCATTTTTTTCAATTTGTCTAAATTTTAAAGGCAGCCTTTTCTACTATATATTAGGGTAACAAATACATAATCAAATTTCCTAAAGGAACTCTCTTAGAAATGTGTTCATACTTGTTGCATTATCAAAAATAAATACTAGGTTTATCCAAGGTGCTCTGAATCTATGCAACAGTATGATTCAGGGGTCAGAACAACTGGGTTGTCATCCTATTCTTAGGTTCTCAGGAGTCTGTAATTAATTTTCCACAACTCGCCGAGGGTGTATATCTCTAGGATTTGTCCAGACAGCAAAGAGTTTAAGGAACCCTCAGGGTAACTGGCATTGATGGAGGTGTTCATTTCTTAGCCAGCTAATTACTTAGTTTCTGAGAGGTTACACCCAAACTCCAAAAGCTTTGTGAAGAATAGAACCTGTGCCGCTAAGGCTATAATTGTTGGCATGAGTATATCCTTGGGCTCCAAGTCCTAGAGGATTAGCACACAGTAGTTCTTCTCCATGTAGACATAATATTACTTAAAAACACCTAAGGAAGGGATTTCCCTGGCTGTCCAGTGGCTAAGACTCTCTGCTTCCACTGCAGGAGGCTCAGATTTGATCCCTTCATGCCTTTTGATGGCCAAAAACAAAACAAAAATCTAAACAAACAAAAAAATACCCAAGGAAATACTATCTTAAGTGGAAGAACTTAAACCCTTATACAGAAAAAATAAGAAAACTTGGTAGAACCAGCTGTACATCGATTTAGGAAAACTCTTATATTTTTAGGTGTACTAAAATACAACAACAAGGAGAATTTGAGAAAAGGGGAAGTTGAGGAGTGATGGCATCCAAATAATTTTATTTCATTTAATTTTATATCTGGAAATTTGACTGTCCCTCTTTCACTATTTCAGGAATATTAAACACAAAATTGTTTAATTTTGTCACAGATAATATATTCAAGAGAATGTAAAGAAGTGTTTTTTCTCCTCTTGGTGGCTTTCTTCTTACTTTGCTGCTGTTACTTATTCATTCAGTCATGTCCGACTGTTTTGGGATCCCACGGATTGTAGCTCCTCTGTCCATGGGATTCTCCAGGCAAGAATACTGGAGTGGGTTGCCATTTCCTTCTGTAGGGGATCTTCCAGACCCAGAAATCAGACCTGCATCTCCTGTGCTGACAGGTGGATTCGTTACTGTTGAGCCTTACTCTGTTAGAAATGCAGTCTTCTTCAAATAACCAAAATGCAGTGACTCAAGGTTTTCATCAAGAATCACAATCTTCCCACTTCCATCTTTTCCACGAGTCACTTCTATCCTTGGTCATGTGGTTTTCTTCCTCGTGATTGTAGGATGACTGCTGTTTCTGCAGCATCAGGACCACTCACAAGGCAGAAAGGAGGAAGACCAAACGGGAATAGCGATATTCTTTCTTTCCGGAGGCTTTGCATTTATTGGAGAACCAAAGTCTGTAGGGAGTTTCACTTATGTCTCATTGGTATCACCTCACACCCACAGTTGAAAGAGGATCTAGGAAGACTAGAGTTGGGTTTTTTTTTCTGTTTTTTATTTTTTTAAACTTTTTATTTTGTATTGGGGTATAGCCAATATCACAGCAATGTTGTGAAAGTTTCAGATGCACAGTGAAGGGACTTAGCCCTACATAGACATGTAATCACTCTCTCCCAAACTCCTTTCTCACCCAGTCTGCCACATAACATTGAACAGAGTCCCACATGCTATACAGTAGGTCCTTGTTGGTTACCCATTTAAAATATAGCAGTGTGTACATGTCCATCCCAAACTCCCCAATTATCCTTTTCCCCTTTTCTTTCCCTCACTCCAACCCAACAACCATAAGTTCATTCTCTATGTCTGTGAGTCTTTTTCTGTAGGAAAACTAGAGTTTTTAACCAATGGTATTTCTGCTCTAAACAAACAAGCATTTTGTTAATTTGGAAGAAGGGGGAAATCCCATCGATAACCAGTGATATTTGCTACAAATTTCTTTCTGAATGTGGAACTCTGGAGCTAATGATCTCTCCCTCCTGCTTCCCATCTCCTCAGCTCTTCAGTACCTCTCTCTGCTTGTACACTCCCACGGACTGAGGCTCATAGGCCCTGGCTTACTTTCAATTATCTTCTTTTATCTTCCCAGTATTTCACTGAAAAAACCTCTCCTCTTTTCCTGCCAACTCTGCCTCCTTTGGCCCATGCCTATTACTTCACTTTTTCCCCTCCTTTTTTTCTAGGTACCTCTAACAGAAGCTGCTCCTGATCCAAAACTCTTTTGTTCATCAAAACATACCCAGAAATAATTTTCTGTATACCCTCTTCTAAGTGCCTCATTAAACATCAGGCATTAGTCAGATATTCTTGCATTTGTAAAATTTTGCATTTGTAAAATGCGCACAAGCTGACCAACAAGGGTGGTGGGGGGTGGGGGGCGGGGCAGCTCTCAAGTAGGTGTTTGGCTATTGATTGGGGTTATATCCTTGGACCAAAAGGCAGAGCCTTAGTCAGAACCAACCCTGAGTGTAGAGTCTCAGACTGGCAGGAGCACGGCAGGGAGGAGACTGGAAAATGTTTGCCTTTGCAGCATTTGGAGACGTGCTGCAATGCCTGCTGAATTATTGATGACATTGTGAAAAGAGTATACACATGAAATACTGAATCTACTTTGAGCACTTGCTGGGGGTAGGCAAGGCTGGCTGGCTGAGATGCTGAAGTGGGCAGTCAGATGCACCCAGATACGTACAGAAAAGAAAAGGTAACGTTGGAAAGTAAGAACCTCATAGCTGCAGACAGAAGCTGCAGTGGTCCAGGAGAATTGCAAACAACTTGCCTCCCAAGAAGCAAGCTCATCCATGTCAACTGGACAGTTTGGGACGTGAGGATGTGACCAAGACAGACTTCTGTCTTGGGAGAAGCAGGCCGTTTTTTGGCAGCAAAACTGGCCTTGAATCCAGATAACCTTTCTAATCGCACCACTCTAACCAACGTACACTTTCATGAAATGCTACATGCGTGAGGATTTTCCACACTGCCTACATCTTCTCAAGGTAAAGACCTTGCCAATGGATCTGCTGCCCCTTTGAAAAATGAGAAGGTATAATAACTGGGGGGAGAAAAAAAAGAGGATGGTAAAGAGAGAGAGGCTGAGAGAACAGGCACCAATATTTTCAAATAAGACCAGTTGCCACTGAAGAAAGGAAAGTTGTCGTCCTTGACAAATGGATAGACAGGAAGTGTCAGCTGGAAAAACACTGGCAGGAAGGAAACATGATGCTTTTCTAAGACACTGGACACAGACATGCTGAGCCTTCAAGATCCAAAAGCTCATGATAAGAATGTTTATTTGAAAAGACTATATTCACCATGTACTTTGACAATTTAGACACAGTTATCACATTTGTTTTATAGCAACAAGAGTGATTATGTAATGCCTAGCTTTTTGAATTGCTCCTCAACACACATTATATTTTATCAAATCCTGTAAGACCTGGTCTAAAATGAAAGGCAAATACATGCCTTCATCATGTTTCAGTCATTTTTAGATCAGGGCAGTGGCTTTGTGTTGACTTATGTAGCCATTGAAACGTAAGTACCAGATCTTCGAAAGGCAATTTGTATATTTGTCCTCAAATTATGTTCTTACACCACATAACTGACTGACTGACACCATATATTACAAAACCCTTAAAGGGAATAACTTTTGAGATAATTATAATTATAAATGAAATAGACTCAGTGTCCACCACAATCCTGAACTAATGTTGTTGTTCAGCTGCCCAGTCATGTCTGACTCTGCGACTGCATGGACTGCAGCATGCCAGGCCTCTCTGTCCCTCACCATCTCCTGAAGTTCAGCCCAAGTTCGTGTTCACTGTATCGGTGATGCCTGAATTAATAGGAACACATTAAATGTATAGCCATATAAAACAATATATTCTTCTCACAGTTTTTGTACGAAGATTTTCAAGGATAAGGGCATCTGTATCCTACAGATACACCCCATGGGAACCAAGACCAGTTGGGGAAACCATAACCTCCTCCCGCCCTCCTGCACGGCCAAGTCATGTGGGTTCTCCCCAGGACTGTGCAGAGCAGCCTGTAAGATTGTTAAGAACATCTTTGCCTTCCCTACTTCTGCGATTTCCTTGCTCATCTAAGCTGGAGAGTGGGGCAGGCGAGGGGGGGTGTGAACACATCATCCTGGTGCTTTTGTTTGCTTAGTCCTCCTTCTCTACCCAGCTTGCCTCTTCCCACCATCCGCTGGGAAGAACGATGGATGGGCTGTCTGACCTTATGACACACCTTCTTCCATGTGGCAGCAGGTATTGGAGCTTTGGTGTCACAGTTAGCACGGGTTTCTTCTCTAGCCCACAGGAGAACTCCATAAGCTGGCTCCTCTGGGCTGGTGCTGCTGTCCATTAAAGAGGACCAGAGATCATCTGAAAAATCCTCTCTCAGATCTCAACAGCCTGACTTGGAAGTCTTAAAAATTTTTTTTTCCTGCATAATCTTATTTCTTATGCTAGAATCTGAACAAGACAAAGTGAAGTGTTTGGGGGTTTTTTTTTTGCTATTTTTTTTACATTTCTTCTTTCTTATAAAGAAGTAAGTAATTACTCTTCTTAATAAATCCCGGTCTCCAAGACTGTGCACCCCCACAATCTTCAATTAGATGGATACTCAGGTCAACTGGTGAAGGCCACCCTCTCCGAGAGGGAAAAGAAAGAGGTACTTGGCTCCCTTTCATCATTTTCCCCACTGCAAAATCAATATGCTGCCATGAGAAGTCACCTCACTTCTACATAGAGATGGATGCTCTGCCACCTACCAATTCCTTCACAAAAATTACAGAAGATGCAACGATTTGTTTTTTACCGCCCAGTGGGGTTTTTGTTACTGAATATAGAAGCCAGAACATTCTTCTTTTTTGCAGACATTTCTTGCACCCAAGTGCATGACTGTGCATTAAACAAATAGCTACTCCTTTCTCTATATAGGGAGCAAAGCTTGACATTTTACCAAGCATAGCAGGGTTTACTATTAGGACAAATTTACCCACACCCCTGAAGTTCTGGCTTATGGCCGAAAAAGAAATCTTAGATGAGATAGAACACATGGATTCCTCTTGTAGTTAACTGAAACAGTACACAACAAAAGGGGTCTTCACCTCCACTCTCTCCCTTACATACTGTAAAAATACCAACAGCTGACTGCAGCCATTACTATTACATGGCTTGTCAAACTAAGACCTCCTTTCATAGGTTCTGCATTGTCTATATCTTGCCCCAGATATCCTGGCTTTTTATATAAATTTTAAAACAAATCTCATCATTATGCAAGGGAACATGTTGAAGCTTCCATGGTCCATTCCCTCTCAATACAATGCACAGAAATTTACCCATTACAGGAGCCTATTTTCCTTGGCATATGAACTTGCCACTTACTAGGATGTTTGAATCCAGAGCTTCCCAAACTCACATGTCCTATAGATTTTGCTATGATCAAATCATTCCCTTGCACATGCTTGATAACCAGGTGTACCTTCTCACATTAAAACAGTGTTTACGGCCAGACAGTTTCAGTGTTTGAAATAACAGGGTGCACAGAACACATTGCAGTTGTTGAGTTCCGTCCCTCTCTATGTCCAAGTAAAGCTGAGTGAGACTTTCAGTTCCAGTCCTATTTGTGTCTACATAAGGTGGCACAAAAAATGAACAAAGATATGGAATTTTGCTACGGAATAAACTGCAATCAGCATAATAACTAATGGTTAACTATTCAAGCAAATCCCTCTTTGCTACCAGCATGTCATTATCTTGCATCAAGAAATATCCCACAACAGGGCAAGACAGATGAAGCCACGACAGAACAGCTTTATATAAGCAAGTCAAGTCACCATTGCACCCATTATTACTGGCATTTAGGTTTTACATTTTAAATAATAGCAGAGAGTTTTGCCAGACTCAGTTACATACATTGGTGAATTGGGCAGTGGCAAGATGTGGGATCAGAGAATCCCAACGTGACTGCTAATTTCTGTTCTTGATGGTGACATCAGGTATGGCTTCCTCCTCCAGAAGGGGAAGAGGTCCAGTAAAAAAACCAACCTCTGTTGTAAAAGATTGAAATGTAACACACAACATAAAGATACAGTCTAAGTTCTATGAGCACCTCCCAGATGCCATTTGGAAATATTTCATAAACCAAGACCAGGAGTATCTGGTTACCATATTAAATTTTATCTCCCTATATCTGTTCAATACTTCTTTAGAGGTGAAGTCCAGCTTTTCATGGAAAAAGGGCAGAGAATGTGGGACCCAGCTCAGGTTCCAATCCTTCCTACCCCAGGAGCAAAGCAGTGAAGCTTCGGTTAACTGAACCTATACTCGGTGTTTCAGTGAATATCTGGGTGACTCCAAATGATGCTGGAGTCCTGAGCTCTCACCTTCATCCATCTACAAAGCCTTTCCTACATGTACAGTACTCTCCCTGAAGTGAGTTCTGCCCAGCACAGTTTTCTTAATCTTATTATATCTCCAGAAATGTTCTGCTGCCCCTGACCAATTAGTGCCTCTGCCTGCTGTCTCACTGACCTTCTACTTAATCTAGCTTTGAAAACATCTGGACCCCAGAAAGTTTTCTCCTCTATCTGGGTGGCCACATGTTAATATTGAGTTTATTAAGAAAAAAAAATGTAGCCATCCACCTTACAGAAGCCTAGAAGCCCTTGTAACTGTGGACAGAATGGGGGAATGTGAGGTTCAGGCAATCACAGATAAGAAATGGGAGTAGAAGGCCTCATTCTCTCTTCTTCCTTTTCTTTTTCTGTAATATAATCAGATGTCTTTGTAACCTGATCACGATTCACAGAGGCTGAGCAAAATGTTAATGACTTATAATTACTTCTGTTGGCAAATGAGATTCTTGGGACCCATTTTCTCTCTTAAGAAATAAAACTCAAGTCATGTAGGATGACGACTGACATGCCTTATCTTAGAATTAGGTCTTGAGAGCAAGATTACAGGAAACCAGAGTGGGGCTACTTCTGTTTTGCTGTTTCCCAGCATAGATCTGAGAGGTTCAAGCACACAGCAATAACAGTAAAAGAATTGCTAAGTTCTTGTATGTCCAAGAATCCACCTACAGTGCAGGAAACCGGGGTTTGATCCCTGGGTTGAACTGGGGGAAGATCCCTTGGAGAAGAGAAGGGCTACCCACTCCAATATTCTTGCCTGGAGAATTTCACAGATTGTATAGTCCGTGGGGTCGCTAAGAGTCGGACATGACTGAGCGACTTTCACGTCACTGCATGTCCAAGGCACTATGCTAAGGAACTTACACGCATGCTCATGACATTGCTTACCCCTATCATATAGATGGGGCTTCCCTGGTGGCTCAGTGGCAGAGTCTGCCTGTCAATATATGTGATGTGGGTTCAATCCCTGGGTCAGGAAGATCCCCTGGAGAAGGAAACGGCAACCTATTCCAGTATTCTTACTTAGGACATCCCATGGACAGAGCAATCTAGCAGGCTACAGTCCATGGGGTCACAAAAAGGTTAGACATGACTTAGAGACTAAACAACAACTATTTTATAGATGAGGAAAATAAGTTTCAAAACTTTTCATAAATTTAGGACTAGCCACTTAGTAAGATGCACAGCTGGGATTCACACCCAAGAAAATTGCTTAATCTCAGACTCATCAGTAAATTGGGACAAATAATGCAGAGTGACTGTGCAACAAGTAAGTAAATATGTGGCAGTTACCTGATGTCTAGTACTAGATATTGAGACATACATTGAAAATCTATTATTAACTTTTGCTTCTCCTAAATGTCTTCTCTGCAGACTAAGTTACAGCTTCTGCCCATTTCATCTTTTCCAAACTATGGATTAAAACTCATTTAGTATCCAAATTCATTCTGTTTGCTTCTCCTTTTAAACTATTTGAGTGTGTACTGCCTATTGCACTGGACCTCTTCCTATCAAATCATTTTTTAAATCTAAGCAAGATAAAAGAGAGGTGTCTTTTTCTTTAAAAAAAAATGTTTTACCATGCATATGTATAAACTCCTCAAAAAGTAATAAGCATTTAAAAAATTCACTTAAGGCATATTGCAACATACTTGCCTATCATACCTCATCAGTTACATGATTTCTGTGTCACATTTCTAAAGGAAATGCTTTCCTTGAAATGTACATATTTTAGGACTGGCAAATTCTTTAGCAGTTAAGCTAATATTTTGACGTATCTAGTACTTACTTCCCCACTCCAGTGTTCTTGCCTGGAGAATCCCAGGGACGGGGGAGCCTGGTGGGCTGCCGTCTATGGGGTCGCACAGAGTCGGACACGACTGAAGCGACTTAGCAGCAGCAGCAGCACTACTTACTTAAGGAGATATATTTTCATCCAGAAAGTGTTTATGCAATTGAGTATCACCAACACCTAAATCTCTCTGGAGAGGCACTGCAAAAGTCCCAGTCGACACCCAGACCCGAGAGGAAGACTTGCTATTTGTCATAGATAAACTTCCTTCCTCAATCAGGACATAGTTGATTTACGTTTAAACAAAACTTTCACACCTGTCCATCAAAAGCTAACACTATTGTTTCAGGAATTCTTTTCTTTGGAAAACTACCACTGTCTCTAAAGGGTCTCAGCATTTCTCAGGCTTTAGCTATTAAGGTTTCTAGCCATCCAGGTAGGCCAGCTCTGTGTGTCTCTTCTTCCTGGTGGGGCCAACTGCAGGTCCAGGCCTGTTGAGAGTTAGGGTTTAAAGACCATATACACATATAACTGACAATTTTAATCAGACATAGAATCAGATCTCATGTTACCTCTTTGTATGCCCTTTAATTTCTCTAAACTTCCTGATGGCTCAATCTCCATGCAATGCTGGCCTGAAATTAGTACTCAGTGAACTTGTGGGGGAGGAGAATTTTGCCCTTTCCCCTCCTCAGTTCTTCTGGCTGGCAATGAAAATGACATTAGGCAGATTAACAGGAGAAAATTAAATTTATTACTTGTGTAAAGGGAAACCACAAGCACATGAAGAATTCAAAGACAGCAAGGCAAGATAAAGTGTGTATGTACATATACATACCATTCTGAATTCTGGAAGGGGAGGCTGGGGTTTGGGACTTTGAGGGGAAGTTCCAGGTGGCTCAGTGGTAAAGAACCTGCCCGCCGTGTATTGACACAAGAACCGTGGGTTTGATCCCTGGACTGGGAAAATCCCCTGGAAAAGGAAATGGCAACCCACTCCAGTATTCTTGACTGGGAACTCCTATGGATGGAGGAGCCTGGCAGGTGTAGTCCTTGGGGTCACAAAGAGTCAGACACGACTGAGCACACAGTTATCCACCAAATATCCTGGATTACACATTCCTAAGTGCTTCCCTCCATGCGTGTTAATAAGGCAATTTCAGAGGAAGATGAGAAGAATTAATGCTTTGTAAACAAATGTTTGCTGAGTCATCTAAAGACAATGTAACACAGAAGACTTTGATCAAAAGGGCCTTGCTAGTTAAGAGTCGGACATGACTGAGCGACTTCACTTTCACTTTTCACTTTCATGCATTGGAGAAGGGAATGGCAACCCACTCCAGTATTCTTGCCTGGAGAATCCCAGGGACGGCGGAGCCTAGTGGGCTGCTGTCTATGGGGTCGCACAGAGTCGGACACGACTGAAGCGACTTAGCAGCAGCAGCAGCAGCAGCAGCAGCAGGTTCTTCCCTGTGTCACTGAGTGCATACTTTCCGATAGTCATCTATGGTGAGAGCTACTTCCTGGAATAAGCCTTCTCTTTTAAATTCTTTAAGCAGTAAAGGGGAAGTTCAACGGTTCTTCCTGAATCTTTTGAGCCTTGTTTCTTTTCAGCTCAAAATAATCCACGTGCCAGAGTGGCACATCTTGGTGTGGTCTCCCCTGAACCCCATCAAACTCATTGATTCAACAAATGACTTAATCTCATAGTTTTAGGCAAGTAGGCCCTCACTCACCGTAAATATAATTTAAAACTCAAGTAGTGGATAAAGCCAACTTCAACCATTGCCACTGTATTAACCTTTTGAAAAAGGAAACTAGTAAGTAATATTGTTGCAGTGAAAAGGAAAAAAGAAGAATGAGTGTTTTTTTTTTTCCCTCTCCTGAGAACAAAGAAGATAAAGAGGACAGTGAACAGGCCTGAACATTCCCAGCTTTTTACTTTAATTGCTCCTAACTCTGCATGTCCGTAACTAAGTTTGCTTTTCTGCCCCCTTAACATTGCAGGAGCTACACTTCACATCTATTTTCCTTTGACTCTATGCTAAATGCATCCTGTATCTGGTGTTTAGCATTACAACACCCTTTCCTTTGTAGTTCCATATCAGAAAGAAGGCCACAGGACCACCAAACTGCCACACTCAATTACTGGGTTACTGACATCAGCCCATGACTGTCTTTAAAACAATGCAAGACCTTTGTTCCTCATCACTGACTCCTGACTGCGAGCCCTTATCTTATATAAGCCCCTAGACTTCTCACGGGGTGGTGGTGGGGGGGACACAGTTCTTGAGGCATGAGCCTACTGTGTTTCCCTCTCCATCAGCTGAGGATTAAAGCCATCTTTCTATTTCCTCCAAACTCTGTCTCCATATATTTTATTTGGTGGTCAGAGAAAACCAAGATTTTGGCCAGCAACAATATTAAAAACAAGGGCCTGGGTGGTTGGGGCAGTTGGGGTGTCAGGGAGCTTCTCAGGAACAGGAAAGGCAGGTGCCTGTAGATAGCTTTGCCTATGCCATTGCAGTCCTGCTTCACTGTGCTTCTCCTGGCACCCCATGGGAAAGAGCCCTTCATCAGGGAGAAGGCTGTCCTGACCAATGTGGAGCAGATAACCATTCAGAGATCAAATTGCCAACATCTGCTGGATCATCAAAAAAGCAAGAGAGTTCCAGGAAAACATCTATTTCTGCTTTACTGACTATACCAAAGCCTTTGACTGTGTGGATCACAATAAACTGTGGAAAATTCTGAAAGAGATGGGAATACCAGGCCACCTGACCTGCCTCTTGAGAAACCTATATGCAGGTCAGGAAGCAACAGTTAGAACTGGACATGGAACAACAGACTGGTTCCAAATAGGAAAAGGACTACGTCAAGGCTGTATATTGTCACCCTGCTTATTTAACTTATATGCAGAGTACATCATGAGAAATGCTGGGCTGGAAGAAGCACAAGCTGAAATCAAGATTGCTGGGAGAAATATCAATAACCTCAGATATGCAGATGACACCACCCTTATGACAGAAAGTGAAGAGGAACTCAAAAGCCTCTTGATGAAAGTGAAAGAGGTGAAGGAAAAAGCTGGTTTAAAGCTCAACATTCCGAAAACGAAGATCATGGCATCCGGTCCCATCACTTCATGGGAAATAGATGGGGAAACAGTGGAAACAGTGTCAGACTTTATTTTTTTGGGCTCCAAAATTACTGCAGATGGCAATTGCAGCCATGAAATTAAAAGACGCTTACTCCTTGGAAGGAAAGTTATGACCAAGCTAGATAGCATATTCAAAAGCAGAGACATTACTTTGCCAACAAAGGTCCGTCTAGTCAAGGCTATGGTTTTTCCTGTGGTCATGTATGGATGTGAGAGTTGGACTGTGAAGAAGGCTGAGCACTGAAGAATTGATGCTTTTGCACTGTGGTGTTGGAGAAGACTCTTGAGAGTCCCTTAGACTGCAAGGAGATCCAACCAGTTCATTCTAAAGGAGATCAGCCCTAGGTGTTCTTTGGAAGGAATGATGCTAAAGCTGAAACTCCAGTACTTTGGCCACCTCATGTGAAGAGTTGACTCACTGGAAAAGATTCTGATGCTGGGAGGGATTGGGGGCAGGAGGAGAAGGGGACGACAGAGGATGAGACGGCTGGATGGCATCACTGACTCGATGGACGTGGGTTTGAGTGAACTCCGGGAGATGGTGATGGACAGGGAGGCCTGGCGTGCTGCGATTCATGGGGTCACAAAAAGTTGGACACGACTGAGCGACTGAACTGAACTGAGGGATGTAAGTACAACATGATAAAGATACCGGCAATGGCACCCGACTCCAGTACTCGTGCCTGGAAATCCCATGGGCGGAAGAGCCTGGTAGGCTGCAGTCCATGGGGTCGCTAAGAGTCGGACACGACTGAGCGACTTCACTTTCACTTTTCCCTTTCATGCATTAGAGAAGGAAATGGCAACCCACTCCAGTGTTCTTGCCTGGAGAATCCCAGGGATGGGGGAGCCTGGTGGGCTGCTGTCTATGGGGTCGCACAGAGTCGGACACGACCGAAGTGACTTAGCCATAGCCATAGCTACATGTTAAAACTGAAAGTTAAAGTCCTAAGAGTTTTCACACAAGAAAAACTTTTCTTTTTCTATTTCTTTAATGTTGAGTCTATGTGAGATGATGGATGTTCACTAAATTTATTTTACTCATTTCATGATGTATATAAGTCAAATTATTATACTGTATACCTTCAACTTATACAGATCAGATCAGATCAGTTGCTCAGTCGTGTCCAACTCTTTGCAACCCCATGAATCACAGCACGCCAGTCCTCCTTGTCCAACACCAACTCCTGGAGTGCACTGAGAGTCACATCCATCGAGTCAGAGATGCCATCCATCCATCTCATCCTCTGTCATCCCCTTCTCCTCCTGCCCCCACTTATACAGGGCTATATTTAAATTACATTTCAATAAAATTGGAAGACAAGTAAACAGCAAATAAATAATAAGCCCTGTGACTAAAACTGAGTAAAAAAAAAAATTAAAAGTGCCAGAGGCCTGGACTGCACTGACTCAGGACTATGCCACAGGAATTTCAAAAGCTCATGAGGTGATTCTGGTGTGCACCAGGATTGAGAGCTCACTGGACTCATCTCTTAGTTTCTGTGAATACCAGTCAGCAGTCTATGATGGTATTAGGATGCTAACAGCATTTGCCACATAGGATATGTGTTTGGAGTGCAGGTACATAAAGCTCCAGCTCAAGTCAGCACATAATGATGCATAATACGCTTTGGATCTCAGGCTACCCTCCCCTTCTGACAGACTGGTTTTAGAGGCAGATGCTAATTTTCTCCAAAGAAACAAGGGCTTTACAAAATAGTGAGGAGTGAACTTGTTGATTTTGGCTACTGTACTAGCTCTCCGTTGCTGCAGTAACAAATTACCACACATTTATCATCTTAAAACAGCACCGATCTGTAATCTCACAGTTCTGTAGGTCAGAAGTCCAGACAGGCTCCATGCTCGGGGTCTCCTATCCGGCAGCTTGGGTAAAAAATACACTTCAGGCTCACTGAGGATGATAGCACAACTCAGGCCCTTGCAGCTGAGGACTGAGACCCCGTTTTCTCGCTGGATGTCAGCTGGGGTTCGCTCTGCTGCTAGAGGACGTGCACATTTATTTTCACCTGGTCCCCCTTAGCTTCAAAGCAACAACAGGGTAGTTTATCCATGCTTCAGATCTGACGTCCTTTTCTACTCTGGTTGGAGAAAGCTCTCCATTCCTAAAGGCTCTTGTGATTACACTGAGTTCATCTGGATAATGCCAGATAATCTCCTTGTTTTAAGAAAGTAAACTATGATTTGGGCTTCCCAGGCGGCTCAGTGATAAAGAATCTGCCTGCCAATGCAGGCGATGTGGGTTGGATCCCTGGGTTGGGAAGATCCCCTAGAGGAGGGTGTGGCAACCGACTCCAGTACTCTTGCCTGGAGAATCCCATGGACAGAGGAGCCTGGCGGGGTACAGGCCATGGGGTCACAGAGTCAGATACGACTGAGTGACAGCACAGCACGGCAAACTATACTTTAGCACAACAGAATCACAGAAGTGCTATTTCCTCAGATTCACAGGTTCTGGGGGTTAGGCTGGGACATTTTTGGAGAAGGGAGGCTATTTTACAAATTCTATCTACTGTAACTGCCCATCTGCTTCACAGTTGAGCACTCCTTTACCCCAGAGGCCCTCATTCATTCTTCAATCGTGTTTTCAGCAGGTATTCAGCAATCCCCAGGTAAGTGCTAGTACCTCCCATGTCTTTTACTACAGCTCCAACAGGTATAATTTAGCTCGCGTATTAGGTAAAAACCAGGGCAGGAATGATGTCAGCTTCACATGTGTGCCCTTTCATGGACACAGAGGAACAGCAGGCTGACCTCACCTCGAGGTGTCAGAGGTATCACGCAGCCAAGCCTGGAAATTCCAATCAGACACAACGTGATGAACAAAACCAAACAGTTTGCCCTAAGGGCAAAGTGAATGACACTGATGGGTGAGGAACACCAGGGTTTCAGAGGTAGTTATGAATGGAGACAATTTCAGAACTGAGTGACCCCGGGCAATCTCCATGACCATCCTAGCCCACACTGCACAGGCAGCTCCCAACTTTCCTGCCTACTCAATTCACTTTTCTCAGAAGCCCAGATTGGTTCAGAACAGTATTCTTTTGAGCAAAGCATACCTGGGAGTTGTTCAGAGCAATCTGAGGAGTTCCCGGGCAAGTATTGTTTTAGCTTCACTCTCAGTCTTTAAACTGAGAATGTTTTAAAGCACTGAAAAAGCACAAATGGTGAGAGTGGGAAGGTCTGGATACTCTTGAAGAGCCAGAAGAAAACAAAATGATAAAGGACTGAAGACAGAAGCCACAGGTGAGCTTTCATGGCCAGATTTTTACTGAGATTCTGTAGTGAGGTGGGGCCCAGTCTCCCCTGCACGTCTGAGGCACCTGTTATTCCCCAGCTGCTAGGAGTGTGGGCCGCTGATGGTTCTCAATCAAGTTCCAAGAATTACCCTCAACTGAAGAGAGCTACCTTGTCCAAAATCATGCCATTTCCTTGGGCAGTCCTTATCCAGTGACCAGCTAAATAGAGGTTTCCTGGCTCTCTGAAAGTGCAGCGTTCCTATGAAAGCTTTCATAAGCTGAAATGGCATAAAGCAAACAAGCAATTACCTTAGGACACATCGTGCTAACAGATGCACAAAATAAACTGAGATGGAGCACAGATGCTCACAGACACAGTTCAAAACGAGGGTGGTGTGATGCTGAGATGCTGAGGGTAGTCCCTGGGGAAGGGCTTGATGGTGCCACGGTACCCCCCTCAGGAGGGTGTGCTCCATCTCTGTAACGGCTCCATCGCAGCAAAATCAATGCTGTGGAATGGTATTCTCACTTTTCTTACCTTCTCCATAAAAACGAAAATCTTCTTTGGATTTCTTGTGTTAGCAAGTGAAAGTCGTTCAGTCGTGTCTGACTCTTTGCGGCCCCATGGGCTATACAGTCCATGGAATTCTCCAGGCCAGATTACTGGAGTGGGGAGCCTTTCCCTTCTCCAGGGGATCTTCCCAACCCAGGGATCAAACCCAGGTCTCCCACATTGCAGGCAGATTCTTTACCAACTGAGCCACAAGGGGAGCCCAAGAATACTGGAGTGGGTAGCCTATCCCTTCTCCAGCAGATCTTACTGACCCAGGAATCAAACCAGGGTCTCCTGCATTGCAGTTGGATTCTTTACCAACTGAGCTATCAGGGAAACAGGTACTAATATAGGTGTTTTGTAAAAGCAAAGTGGAGGAGAGCAACTTTTAAAGCGGGGGATACCTGTATTGGTGTCTAAGGGCCAGGCAGCCTTGCCCCAAGTATACAGAATAAGAAAGACTGAAGGGCCCACCCTCCTCCAGGGGATCTTTCTGGAGAGTTTCCCTGTTCCCTCTCCCTAGGTGTGACTCTCAAGGCCACTTACCATCTACCTTTTTGCATGCTCCGCTCACGTCAGCAGCAGATCCTCACAAGTCCCATTAATCCTGACAATAGATTGTTCATCAGAGGTCACCAAAGTGTGTGCGTGTGTGTACAGGCACGCAAGTGTGTGTTGTGCTTAATTCAAGACAGAATGGGCAAATGATCTGGCAGTTTAACATATGACTGGGAAATAAATTTGTTGTATTTTAAAATTGCATTATGAGCTTTGATTTTGCTTTTTTAAAGCCTCAATTTCACCTACCAAAAACGGTACTGAAAGCTAACAATGAAAAGGTGAAAAATCCAGAGGTGCAGAAGTTGTGAATATATTTTGACTCTGTATGTTCAAGTCACATGCCTGATGTGATTTCAGCTTGACAGCACAGTTGATTGGAATTATTCACCAACACTCCCATTCACCACCCTGGTCTTGATCTTAGAGTGGGGAGATGAATTGAGAGCAAAAAATAAAATTACTAGTTGGAACTGTATGAGCATTAAACGATGTCCAGGAGACAATCTTACATGAAGAACTACAAGAATAAAGAGAGTATTGGGGGAAAATTGAATTACGTATTTAGTTGAAAATTAGAAAGACATTGAAGATAGAGAAAGCACGAATTATATCTATCTTTTTATCTCCCACAGAGGCTTGCAGAGAGTAAGTCATCCATAAATATTTGCTCAACTAAAGGATCTAAGATTGTGACTTCATTACACCTTATAACACACCCATCTGCTGTGGTTATAATGCAAGAGGTTTGGGCTAGGTAACATTCCTCTAGCTCTAAAGCAAGCTATCCTATTATGCCAGTTTTTCTTATAGCTTAGTGTGCCTTGACTCTAGAAGCTGGATTGTTTCTTGTTGTCATTCTTTCTCATGTGGAAGAGAATATTGATTGACGGGCTTAGAATTAGGGTATTAGGAGACCTGAAGTCTCTATTACCACACGCCAACTGCCTGGGTGTGATTCTGACTTATATTAATCTAACAAAATAAATCAAATGTTTGCTGACCTTCTGTACACAGAATAGCTTGGGCTGAACCTTGGGAAGAATTACCTATGGAGAGATGAAAGAAGAGGTAACCATGACAGCTCCTGATTTTAATGTGATATGCCATGGGGGTTAATTTTTAATTCTTAGATGTGAGAAGTACAGTCACTTTTAGAGGAAATCACTAACATCTTTCTATCCTATCACATAAGGTGGAGTCTGGAGAAAACAGTGTCAAAGTAGACCAATCTACTTTAATTTCATTAAAAAAAAACCAAACTCACTGATGATAATAACTGTGCTTTTGGGTAAAATCACTGCCTTATATTTTCACACCTTCTATTTCCCTTGCTTCACCTATTTGGATTTCAGTAATGGCAAGAAGTCTGGGTAATTCTACATCAAAAGTTCTACATGCAAACAGTTAAAAAAGAAAACTCTTGAAAAGATACTCTGATAAGTGAGTTTCAAATAATCTATGTGGTGATCTAGAGTTATTAGAGAGCAAATTTATTTACATTATTATGAGATAATCAGCCCTAAATGAGGTCACTTGTGATCTTAAAATTTGTGAGCACCAAGTAATTTTTCATTTCATCCCACTTTTAAGTCAGTAAAGGAAACTGGGTCTTGGTGTTTTTTGAAACTGCAGACTCAGATTAAATTTCACCACTCAGTTCTGCTTCACTTGTTGAGTCACTTGACTTCTGAACAGCTTTCCATCTGGTAAATCTGAGGATTTAGTAGCCTAAGCATGTAAGGACAATAAAACATGAAAAGAAAGTCTAACTTAGTAAAATTATGAGACTCTCAGATGGAAAATAACACCAAATGTCATTATTACTTACAGATTGCAGAAATAGCAGGGCACATGTCTAATTTAGGATCACTAAGGAAACACAGGTGATTCACTCATTATTTCCCAATTCTTTTGTTCTGCTTCCACTTCTAAAATTTCGACACTTTAAAGAAGATGAAGATTTCAAAGTGGCTAATTTTTAAAGAGGAAAATGATATAAATGAAGTTATCAAGCAACCTCTGTTAAGTTTCAAGGTTGATGACTATTATAGTTAAGTGAGCATATAGCTGAAATTGGATCCTAAGACCAGTTTAAAACCCTTACTGCGGTGAGACAGAACAGGTACAGGACTGAGCCTGGCGTGCCTTCACCTGGCTTTGGCTGTTGCTGCTCCACATGGGATTTACCTAAGAATGAACAATACAGACTTCACGAAATACACTGAAGTCAGATTACTGGCTATTTCCACATGGGGATCACAAATCCAGACACACTCTGGGTAAAGATGGGATTTCCTCTGAAGACTTGGGCTTCCCTTGTGGCTTAGCTGGTAAAGAATCTGCTTGCAATGTGGGAGACCTCGGTTTGATCCCTGGGTTGGGAAGATCCCTGGAGAAGGGAAAAGCTACCCACTCCAGTATTCTGGCCTGGAGAATTCCATGGAGTCACAAACAGTTGAACATGACTGAGCGACTTTCACTTTCGCAGATTACTGGGTATTTCCACATGGGGACCACAAATCCAGACCACACTCTTCTGAGTAAAGACGGGATTTTCTCTGAAGACAGTGAATGTTTTCCCAACCAGTTTCCCAGGGGAGGAGTCAGTTCTCCAGCAGGAAGTAAAGTGTGAGAGCTGTAACCTGGGGTGAAGGAAGAGCTTCTTTATTTTACCCAGGGTAGATGTCAATTTGGTGGACACTCTATAAAAACGTAGCGGTATCTGGAATGCTTCTAGTGGGGGTAGTTCAGCTACTGCTGGGGCTTTGGAAATAAGGCAAGGGAAAGACAGTCTGGTGAGCGGCAAGAGGATCCCAATCCTTCTAGGCAGCTCTCATAAATTATTCTCTGCACCCTTTCTCCTGTTATTCTGGAACATCCAGGAACATCCGGCCTCTGCTCTGCTGCATAAGGGAGAGGACAAGTTCCTTCCTCAGGACCAAACATGGTGGTAGGTGGAAGTCACAGCACAAGATGATAGCACACAGAGAAGCTGGCAACAGCCAACAAGAGGGGAAGTTTTCGCCTCACTGTTTCAAATAAAATAGAAAAATACTTGTGGTTCTGTTCCAGAGGGATACCTCTGCCACGATCAAAGTCAGAGTCGCTCAGTCATGTCTGACTCTTTGCGACCCTATGGACTATAAAGTCGTCTCCAGGCCAGAATACTGGAGTGGGTAGCTTTTTCCTTCTCCAGGGGATCTCCCCAACCCAGGTCTCCCACACTGCAGGTGGATTCTTTACCACTTGAGCCACAGGTTAGCCCACGGGTGCCACAAGGGTGCCATGAACAGCACCACTCAAAGCCTTGCGTGCCACTTTGGCCAGACAAGATGATACCAGTTTGGGGTTAAAAACAGGAAAGCAGATTCTCACTGGTTTTCAAATACTGAAAAAAAGAAAATGCACCTATATTTTTGGAGAGGTAGGTTCTAGAAGGAAACGTTTCCATACAAAAGAGAAAATTCTAGGATTCTGATGACATGTATTCTCTGAGTCCTTTCTACTAGTTCTAGGAAATTATTTCTTCCTTCTCCTTTATGTTGATTCTAGGGAAGTTTCTTCAGCTGGTGGGAGGGAACTGAAATTCACCAAAAAACACGTGATTAAAAAAAAAAAATCTTTAAAACACATCTGCTGATAGGAAATGGGGGCAAAAAAAAAAAAAAAAAAGAAACAAAAGTACTGCTGCCAATGGGAGGAAAAGAAAAAAGCAAAGACATGGGATGAGAGAAGCAAAGAACAGGGGAAGGTTCAAAGAACCAGAAATTCAAAGGCAAGAAGTGAGCAAGATTCAACCAGGTGAGTAGGTTGCAAACATTAATTTTTATGAACAACAAATCATTTCTATGCCTAATTATTCTAAGCATATACCTTCATCTCATCAAATAAAATTACTACATAAATCTTACCAGTATGAAAAAGTAACAAATAATACTTTAAAGAAAAAAATTCAACTATTAAAATAATCGTACCTTTCTAGTCTTATCTCTCAAACACATGTCCACTGAACAGTACAGTTATAAGGATGATATCCTTGCATAAAACTGAAGAAAGAAACTGAATCATTAGTTCTCTTTCAAACTCCTGCCTAGATTTTACCATTGCTCTACAATCTGACAGCAACAATGAAATTCAACTCTAAATGTTACAAGGAGTATGATTCCAGTGCTACAGGAATAGGAGGAAAGACGAGGTGAGCCTTCACATATGCCCAAAGCATGATTAAGCAGAGGTGGGAAACAATATTATTACTATTTTTTTACATAGGAGGAACAAAGAATTTCATAGATATAAATATCTTTGAAGTATATAAAATGTCTGTCATTCAGGTCAGCTCAAAGATTACCTCTTCAGAGGTGTTCCTGACCCCACACCCAGAAAATTCTTCTACCATATCACAGTTTCATTTTCCTAACACCACTCTGAACCATGGTGTTCCTTCATCTACTACCTTGTTTATTGCCTCGCTGTAGAATTAAGGCCCTATGGGAACAGAAACCTTATATATGTGGTTCACCTCTGTATTTCTACTACATTCTGGGCACAATTATTAAATAATTAGCTGAATAAATAAATTTCTCAAGTGTACATGACAGATAAAAGCATACCAAGAAATAGGAAAGCAATCTTTTCTTTTCATATGTTCTTTCTATAACATATATGTATACCTGTAAACATACATACACAGATACACACTTACCTGGACAAAAGCATAGGTGTTTCTGTTTTTTTAATATAGATTATTCAAAATCAGAGTTGGAATGTTTTGTTGCTTTAAAGAAAAATACATGTTGCAGTAAAAATTATTTAAGCCTATTTAAATTGAATAACTTTGATGGGAAAACTGCTTAATATTTTTGGTAAAATAACCCCAAAACTACCCGTTAAAGACAATGTTTCTCCCACAACTTTTACATCAGTTAAAAATAATCAGATAAAGCAGCTTTAAAATGGTAATTTATTTTATGCAGTTTTTTAAATCCATTGTTTAAAAATGTTCAAAAGGCACTTTAAAAAACATTTAAAAATACATTTTTTCTGACTTATTGGTGATCACTTAAAATAAGCAAGTCACCAGACATTTTAAAATCATTCATGATACTATTATGTTACATAATTTTTAAATTCCAAAACACAAACATTCTCTGGGCAATATAACACACTGCTTAGCAGTAAGATTAGTTCCCCTCTAATAATATACTTTATATGGATCGCTGCAGGGCCCTGTAAAGTTATTTAAACTTTGCTGATATAAACTAAAAACTAGAGAGGTAAAGGAGTTGAAACAGAGACCTATTCAACTGTTAAACTAGTTTTAGAGTTGGTTTCTCTAAATAGAATTTATAAAATTTCTCATTCTAATCTGAACTAAAATTTCTATTTCAACTCCAATATATAAACATAAGCCATCTTTTTAATTAATAGAGGTTATATTTAGTCCAACATAAACCACAGGTTGTCCCCCAGATTTCTTAAGTACGCTTCTGTGAAGCCTACTATAAATAAGCAGTGAAATGAGGCAAATGAGGGTTTTTTTTTTTTTGAGAAAAAGGGAAGTTGGGGAGTGGAAGAATCCAAATAATTTAAAATAATTTTACTTCATTTAATTGAATATCTAAAATTAGTTTAAAATTGTAGACTTTTAAGTAGGTCAAGTATCCTGAGAGCCAGCAGGCATTGTTCTTAGACAAATTTTTACTTCCAATCTCATAGGGAAACAATATCAATAGGTATAAAATTATGTAAGTGATATATACAAACTCTAATCACTAAGAATAGCTGAATTAATTTTGTGAGGGCAGCATTAGGAGTAGTTAGAAAGTGGAAGTTAGTTATCAAGGAAGTAAAGATGGGCAATAAATACAAAGAAGTAGAAATTTTCAATATTCTAAAGAAGGAAAATATTCTAAAGAAATGAAAATTTAAATGAATAAAAGGGTGGATTTCATCTAATCTATCAAATGAGGGATTTTTCAAGCCTCAATCTGGTAATAATACAGTATAACAGGCTCAAGGAAGTGAAAAATTAATACTTAAAACAATTATGAAAATAACCAATTAGCAAATTTAATGCTTAATTACCATACTTTTAAAAATATTAAAAACTGGTCAGTCATTTATTTCCAAATCTTCTTACATGTAACAGAAACTCCTCCGAAGTTCAAGGTATTTGAAAACAACTGAACTCTGGGAAAAAATCTGCTTTGTATCATCTACAAACTTCCCACTTGAAATACAAGTGTACTGTTATTGAAGAACAATAGACAGTGAAGCCTGTTTTAAGACCATACTAAAGTCATTTACCCAGACGACAAAAACCTTCATTTAAAAGACAGTAAGTCATTATCCTCATCAAATCTGGATTTATGTGCTCTATTAAATACTTGGAGAGTTTTTTGCTTTACTACATCCTATAGGACAGTCGACTGATCCTTGAAAGTGATGAATTTTGATAGAATTAGTAGAAAAACATTCTGCATTTTATATAATAGTACTTTACTATCTCTATTGAAAAAATTTTTTTACCACTAATTGTGGACATTTTTGATGACATTCATTTAGGTATGCTTTTAATGAATTAATGTGTACTTAACTAGTAATTACTGAACATTTTCTGCCCTAATATGAAACTACTAAACTTCATATTTTACTGTGGGCCCTGATATTAGTCACCCTGAAGCAGCTAAAGGATTTTGTCAAACGAATGATTCACTGACCTTTTATATTATCTTTAGTCTCTTACTAAATATATTTATATTATCTTTAGTCTTTTACTAATATAGTGTGATTCTATATTAGATCCATAGTACAGAACTACATTATACTATGCTGTATCTAAATTTTGAAAGATAACCACACTTAAGGGGAAGTAATCCTCAGTGTGTTATAAGGATGATTTGCATATGATCCACCAGGTTTAGTGGGGAATTGGAGGGCTTATTTAAACATAATTATTTGCTTCCACCACTAGAGTTTCAGAATTCAGCAGGTCTGGGGTGAGGTCCAGGACGCATTACTGACAAGCTCCCAGGTGATGCTGCCACTGCGGGTTGGGACCACTTTGAGAACCGGTGCCCAAGGGAATCTGGGAGAATGCATACTTCTGGGTCCCAAGAAAGAATCAAAATTTCTGGAATTGGGGTCTTGAAACCTCCATTTTAACAAGTTCCCAGGCAAAAGTATATGAACCACAATTTAAAGAATCATTATGACAATTTGGCTGGTTAATTTGACAACTACTGGCCAATGTATCAGATGTCACATGTCATTAAGTAAAAATGGAAGTAATGTTACATGATTAACCTCAAGGCTGACAGGGTGCAAAGAACACACAGGCTCTGAATATAAACCTTAGCTCTGTTACTTACTAACTTTCTGACAGTGGAAAAATGACTGTAGTTCTCTGAGCCTCAGTTTTCTCATCTATAATATGGGAGTAACCCCCAATTTGTGAGGATTAACACAGAGTATCTAAGCACATTACCTGGTGTATAGTAGGCATCAAATAAAAACTAGCTATTACTTATTATAAGAAATGTATGAAATATTTCCTTTGATATCTGATTTCATTAAAGCAGATTTCTCACTCATGTAAAATAAATACACTCCAAGGTAAAGAATAATAAAAAAAACTTTACACTTAGCACTCCATACACTGGGACAAACAGTGTTCTTAAAACCCATACACATAGTCACTCATTTAATCCTCATAAAAGTCCTGTGAGGTAGGTAGTATTCCTGTCCTGTCCCTAGTCTACAGATGAGGAAATTGAGGCACAGAGTTAAGATTAAGTTAATTGCTCAAGGCTACAAAACCAGTGACGGAACAAGAATTTAAACCCAGGTGGTCCGACTCCAGACCTCAGGATTCATCATAATGCTGATTTCATATGAGTCAATTTTAAGGTTTTTGGATGTTTATGGTAAACAATTTATAATTCTAGTACAGAAAAGTAGCGTATATGGACTGCAAGTAAATTCATATTCATACCAAGGTAAAGAGTTGCTCAAAGAATAGAATGCCTTGAAAGTCTGGCAGCTGATATCACCAAGAAAATAACAAAAAACAATTTAATAGGTAAAAACTAGGGTAAGTTTTCACTATGTTGACAGAGTAATGCCATCATTAGCCACTAGGATGAACATCCTCTCAAATACACAACACAAAGAGGTCTTGGTTTTGACATATTTTGGCACAATAAATATAAACCATGTAGCTAAGCAGCAGAATCAATGGCATGACAGCCACATAAAATTAGCATTATGATAAAACATAAGAGAAATGTAAATTATTTGTAACATTTAAGATAATCATATAGAAGGTGTATTCTGTTATGATACACTCAGATGATACTTGCTAAAAACAACTAAAATTTAACATTTTCTTTCCTTCCAGAAATTCTTTAAATAGAGGGTTAGATGAAATAGAGGGTTAAAATTAGAATGAAACATTTATGTGTTTTTGATGACAGTCTTGAACGGGTATTCTGCTCTATTCCAACTGTCCACTGACAAAAACAATCATCCTCAAAGAAGTCAGCATCAAAATTCGGTGTTATTCATAAATTAAGCATTTGGTCTTTTAATATTTGACACATTTCAGTTTGTTTAAGCATTCTGCATTTTTTAATGTTTTTAATTAACTCTGTTCAAAATCCTACAAATTACTTAGCCAGTGTAACTAACAGCCACCTCAGAACCGAAAAATGAATCTCAAATCTCTGCTTTAAACAAGTTATGCAAGGCACAAACAAGTTCTCATCTCTCAACAGAATGAGAAAGAAAGGAACTATAATTATGTAGTTGGACAAAGTTTTAAATAATCAATTAAAAATGTTACTTAGTGATTCCTGAGAATAGCACTATTATAAGAAATGCATCTCCAAATAGCATTAAATTTACTATTCATTAGTTACCCATAATTAACAACGGGTAAAACTAGGAATAAAATATTTTAAAATGCATGTTTATAGAATGCTATTAATGCTTTCAGTAAATAAATATTAATAGTTGAGAATGGCATTTGAGAATGGTTAAGCACGTTTAGAAAAGAGGCAACGGGACTCCGCAGAAGATTAACTATTAATTAGAATGAAGTATATAATACAGTCAAGGCCCATGATAATTTCAAAATGTGGTTTTATTAATGCACTTAAGGACAAGTGCCATTCTTATTCTACCTTCTTCTGGAAGAAATACTACCAATTATAAATAGTCACAGCAAATTTTCATTAGACAAAAACTGTACGTGTGTGTGTCAGGGGTGGTTGGTTCATTTATATCATACTGCGAATATAAACTCATGTTCTGAGTCTACAGACAACACTGAGCAACAATATTTCCTTCTAAATTTTCTTTAAGGCAGATCTGTTTAGCATTGTGTGTGAGTTACTAACATGGTGCAGTGTAGTTTTAGCAAATTTAACTTTTAATTTCCCAGTGAAAGTAATACATGTGGTCAGGAATAGGCAACGAATCTCTCTTCTAGTCCCTCTGCCTGGCCACCATTTTAAAAACACAAGTTTTTCTTATACATATATATATTACTGTATCAAAACACATTTTAACAGACTTCACAGCACACTTAAAGCTTCAGTTTACAGTCATTCATACGAAAGGTTTCTAACATGGAACGTTCACTTGGAAAGAATTCCTCACTGGGGTTCCAGTGTTCTCGATCAGAAATGGAGAGGTTCTTCTTCAGTGCAATGCTAGGCATTTTACCTCTGTTCATTTATGTTTTTCTTTCAAGGGCTCCTGATTTACGTTTGTGTCTTCATTTTTGTATATCTGACTTACTTCCTTTAGCATCTTTTCAGGTAAGGCAGGTTGATATCTGTATAAATAACCATACGGACGAAGATGATAAACGAGGTATTCTAACTCATACATAGTTGTAGGATCAACATAGTGAAAAGAAACTGCAAGATCGGAACAGCAACCAGGACCCTAAAAAAGTAGCAGAAACAGGCATTATTAATAAATGGCATATTATTACGTACAATATTAACATGCGGATAAAAAAGGAAACACTAGTTTTAACAGAATCAAAGCATTAAAGCTGGCAAACTAAAGCAGAGCCACATGCTTTATTAGACCCGTGAAAGAAATCAAGCGTTTTCAGAGTTCCCAACAATGTAAAATCAAACATGAAATTGCTGAAGTATATCTAACTGAAATAAAATTCTCTCATACCCTATAGATTAGCGTCCCTCCAAAAAAACCAAACCTAGAAAACCGTGAGTCTTCAAATGAAAGAGTCAGCTATACAAAGGACAAAGTTCTATTTCTCCAAGTTTTGCCTTCTCTTCATAATTTTCTCATTATAAATTTTTGCTTGGCTCAGCCTCAGAAAGATACCTTTAGAACATTCAGTGACTACAAAGCCTTGCCCATAATGTATCTGCAAGCTAAAACTTCATTGATACATTAACCCAAACAATCTGGTATTTAAGAGAAGTGCTAAGAAGAAGTGCTAGGTTTGAGCCCATATTTTGCCTACTAGTGTATAATCTGGGGCAAGTTACTTAATCTCTATAAGCTTCAATTTCCCGAGGTGCAAAAAAAGATGTTACTTAAAGGAGACAATGTGTATAAAATGGCTGGTACCATGCTTTACCTGTAGTAAATAATCAATAAATGTTAGCTTACACTGTCAGAATAATCACATTCAGGTGGCCTTCAGTTAAACTTTTGTTCAGTTATATAATTCTCATAGATTTCTGAGCTGGCATGAGAGCAGTTAAATCAAAGAAGACAGAAACAAAATAACAACAAAAATACAAAAGCAGGAAAGAATAAAAAAAGAATAAAACAGAATTTAAAAAACTGGTCCCAGAATTAAGTAGTCAGTCACAAGGTCATTCTGGGGTCAAAACTGGCATCTGGAGACTGTTTCACTCAGATAACTCCAAAAAAACTTAAGACCATCTACCATCTTTGCAATGACTCATGGAGAAAAACAGTCAGGCAAGTTCCCAGAGAAGATTCATAGTGATCCATTAAATCAAACATTTAATAATTCATGTTTGGAAGTATGCAGCTTACAATGCAGTAAAAATATTAAGAAATTATCCACTGTATTTTCTCTGGCCTTTTCTCTAAACTCCTTTGAAACAAACACTGAATAGATGGGTTTCTTGGACCAACATGTAGACACTGAAAAATTATCTGGTGTCTACTTTTTGCATTTTTAGGGAATTTAAAAGTAGAAATAAATATGAAAAGTAAACAGATAAGTCAACTTGTGATTATCAAACCAGCTCTATTCAGTAGATATATGTGACCAAAAAATGCAGCAGTCATACTTAAAAAGTAGAAAGAAATAGGTGAAATAAATTTATGTTTTAACTGAATAAATCTATATTATTTTAATATTTAGATAGGTGATCAATATTTTCTAAATTATTGATGAAATCATTCTTTTTATTTGTGCTAAGTCCTTGAAATCAAGTATGACTTCTATTACTGGGCACATCTAAATTTCAGTAGTCATACTCCAAATGCTCAATAGTCATATGTGGTTAGTGGCTACTATAGTGGCCAATGCATAGTAAACTAAAGACTAGAACAAAAGCGGTTAATATTAAATTCCTGGATCCTCTCTGGAAGCAATTTTATATAACTCTGAAATATTATAATAATATCTTGCTTAGATTTACTGTAGTAATAATGTTATACTCCATTGTGCTGTTTTTTTTTTACTGGATGGCCAGGATAACTGCTTAATGATAACGGTTTTTTATTTATTATTTATTTAGTTAATATTTATAAGCAATAAAAGGCAATATAATAAAAGATATAATCCTTAGAAACAAAGTACCTAGTTCTTTGCATATGATCATCAGATCAGATCAGATCAGTCGCTCAGTCATGTCCGACTCTTTGCAACCCCATGAATCACAGCATGCCAAGCCTCCCTGTGCATCACCAACTCCTGGAGTTCACTCAGACTCACGTCCATCGAGTCAATGATGCCATCTAGCCATCTCATCCTCTGTTGTCCCCTTCTCCTCTTGCCCCCAATCCCTCCCAGCATCAGAGCATGGATACCCCCAAAACTCAACAGAGTTGAGTGAAAAATCACCAGAAATAAAAAAAAATCCAGGAACAGAGCCAGATTTTAAAGATGTTCCAGTGTTCTTGCCTGGAGAATCCCAGGGATGGGGGAGCCTGGTGGGCTTCCATCTATGGGGTTGCACAGAGTCGGACACGACTGAAGTGACTTAGCAGCAGCAGCAGCAGGGGAAAAAAAAGCTTTCATACATATATACATATACACACTAGTTTAAAAGTGTTAAGCAAAGAAACCAATTATAAGAGTAACAAAGATTCTAAAAACCTAAGGAGATATTTAAGAAGTAAAGATTTACTTGAATAAAACTATGAAAATTTACTAAGGGACCTAAAAGGAAATTTAAAAAATAATGGGCAAAGATATCCACTGTTCCTAAAGTAATTAGTTTATGCAAAAGTATAAAATTTGAGAGTTGCTAAAACAATTTAAAAGAAAAAGAGAGGGAGCAATAAAGGAGAAAAGACACAGTCTTAGATGAATAATTTGAAGACTTTGTAAAGCTACAAGGTTCAAAACAATATGGTACTGAGCCAAAACCAAATAGAACGATGGAACAGAACTGAAACCTCAGATATCGACCCCACTGTAAGTAATGCTATAGTGAATGATAATAATGGAGGTATTTTTAAATCAGCAGTGAACAAAAGACTATTAATAAATGGCACTGGAATAATTAGTTAACAATTTGGAAAAATCAGGAGTTCTCTACATCAACCATATACACTACTAATTTTCAAATGGATTAGAGGTAATATAAATAAAACTGAAGAATTAATATGCTAAAACCACATTTGATCATTTCTGACCTATAAAAAAGGCAATTTCACACACGCTGCTGCTGCTGCTAAGTCGCTTCAGTCATGTCCGACTCTGTGCGATCCCATAGACGGCAGCCCACCAGGCTCCCCCGTCCCTGGGATTCTCCAGGCAAGAACACTGGAGTGAGTTGCCATTTCCTTCTCCAAAGCATGAAAAGTGAAAAGTGAAAGTGAAGTCGCTCAGTCGTGTCTGACTCCTAGTGACCCCATGGACTGCAGCCCACCAGGCTCCTCTGTCCATGGGACTCTCCAGGCAAGAGTACTGGAGTGGGGTGCCATTGCCTTCTCCAATTTCACACACAGAGGAATGTTTTTTTAATATTTGAAAATCCACTATATTTTAAATCTGCTGTATTAAGACTGACTTCAAAATTTTCTTGTGAAAAAAAAAAAAAATCTACTGCTAGGAAACAGACTGGAGTCCTAGGGAAAAGATTTCATTCCTAGGAACAGATTCACTTCTAAGTGAGAAGGTAGTGTGAAAGGGAACAGCATGAAAAGTTCTGAACAACTAATGTAAGAACATAACTTTTTGATTAACTACAGTATTTCACACCCTAACCTGCTAGATAAATTTTTTTTTCTTTTTAGGAGCTTCTTTAAAAAAAAAAAAAAAAACAAACTAGAGTATAACTGCTTTATAATGTTGAATTATAGACAAATCTTTCCCACACTGTATTTTTAGTGACTACTAAGGAAAGAAAGCAAGTATGTATGAGATTCAGGACAGCTTTGCAAACAGCAACTCCCTTAGAGAGAAGACAATGTATTAAATGATGAATAATAACAGAAGTGTGGTTTCACTTTGGGTTTATATAGAACCTCCTGAGAGAGAAGAGGCAAAATTAGGCTGGGTCAATTTTGGAACTTACAAGTCTGTTTTACAGTTTTTAAAATAACTTATAAATTTTTAGAGAATAAACGTAAAATTTCCCACCCATTTAAAAAGCTAGTACAATTTAAATAAGATATGTGCCTGGATGGGAGAAGGGTTTGGGTGAGAATGGATATATGTACACGTATGGGTGAGTTCCTTTGCTGTTCACCTGAAATGATCACAACACTGTTAATCAGCTATATCCCAATGCAAAACAAAAAGTTCAAAAGAAAAAAAAAGCCATGATACAACTAAAAATAAATAAAATACGTGCTCTGTAAATATTTGTTAATATAAACTATATTATTAGGTATACCTTATTTGCAGGTAGGAACTGTTGGCAGTACTTTTAAAGGCAAAGTGGATATCTTACTGGTTAAAAATAATAACAATTATTATGCTCCTTTGCTATTACTGTTATGTGTATCCAACATCAAAAACTCTTAGTGAAATCTTACATGCATTTAGGTGTTTTCATTATTATGCATTTGTAATGTTCTTGAGTTTAAGTATATTTTTGTACGGTAGGGGTGCAGAATTGAGACAGGAAGAGCTCAAGTAATCCTGGATAGCTTAAGAAAACTTTGCACTGAAAAAGCATCCCAAGTAGTACCTCACTAAAACCAAACCAAAACAGACTATCAAAAGTCAGACTTGGGAATACATGTGTTTTACAGTTTAGGAAATTCTTGCATCTATAATAGCAGTAAGATGCTAGCATATGGATTCAAAGAACCTCATTACATAAAACTGAACTTTAAAATGTTTGTTTATTCAAGTGGAATTTATCCCAACAAAAGTATATTTACTCTAACACACTCTACACTCCTTTGGGGAGCACATATAAGATTAATCAGACAGCAGTGGCCATGATAGAAATAATAAGAGCTTTTAAAATCAGAGAGGGATTGCAAATACTGCTAAGGCTACTCATCAGGATAGTCAAGTTACGTGACTCTCTTGAGTCTGTTTTGTCACTTGTTAAATGTAGGTTTACCGTTAAGGATTAGCTATTACTTCTGTGTAAGTACCAGGAACACACTGGTGGTTGAGAGCTGAAAAAGTAGTAATTTGCTTTAAAATTTCTTTTTAAAGCTGAAAACTTAAAAGCTCAGGTCAGATGTTTCAAGTCAAGGTTTGAAACTTCAGTGCTACTGACATTTTGGGCTGGATAATTCTCTGTTGTGAGGGGCTGTCCTGTGCACTGTGGAATATTCAGCATCTAGTAAGTTTACAATCTTGTGGATTTCTACGCTTTAGATGCCAGTAGAGTCGGACACGACTGAGCGACTTCACTTTCACTTTTCACTTTCATGCACTGGAGAAGGAAATGGCAACCCACTCCAGTGTTCTTGCCTGGAGAATCCCAGGGACGGGGGAGCCTGGTGGGCTGTCGTCTATGGGGTCGCACAGAGTCAGACACGACTGAAGTGACTTAGCAGCAGTAGCAACCACTAAGTAAACAATCAAAAAGGTCTCTAGATTTTCCCAAATGTCCTCTGGGAGGCAAAAAAGAGCCCCTGGTTGAGAGCCAGTGTTTTAGATGGTGATTTGAAAACAAAGGCTTATAAAGAAGAGAACAGTACCATAAAGTGTATTATTGGACCTCCGGGCCAGAGAAAAGGTAAACAGCACCAGTAACTTGCCTCAAGACATTAATCAATAACAGAACTGAGTCTAAAAGCTAGACTCTGTGATTCCTGGTCTCCAGTTAATCATTGATGTAATGCTCATATAGTGAAAAAATGGCAATAGCTTACTAAATATATACAGGCAGGAGGATGGGTAAGTTACAGTATATTCATGTATTAGATTATTATACAGCAGTCTAAAATTAATGAAGCAGATACACATATTAATGTTGATAAATTTTAATGTTGCATGAAAAAAGCATACGTTCAAGTATGCCTGAGGTACAATTCTACTTATCTAAAAACCTGCAAAACAACATACTATGTATTATTTACAAATACAGAAACATGTAGGAAAAACATAAAAACATGCATGGTAATGATGAATACTAAACTCATTACAGTGGTTAATTCTCAGGAAGGAGCTAAGAGAAATGGATTGAGGAGAGGACACTGGTCTCACCTATCTCTATACCTTTTTGTTTAAAAAAAAAATTTAAAGCAAATGGGGCCAAAGACTAATATTTGGTAAAGCTGGTTGTGTTGTGTGTGCGTACACAGTTGTTGGTGGGTACAAAACAGTATATCTGCAAATATTTAGCTGTGTATTTGAAATATTTAATAATTTTAGATAAAATTCTCAGGAACGTAAGCTAAGGTATCAAGTGAGGTCCAGGACTTCAGGTACTCTCTGTATGACAGACACTGTCCTGTATCGTGACGACCACTGGATTAGACAGGTAGATCAGGTCCGTCTTACAAATGAGGAAACTCAGGCTCAGGGGTTAGGCAAATTCTGTCCATCCAAGGTCATTCAGCTATTAAGTGGGAGAGCAGGATTTGAACCTAGGTCTTTGTGAACCTCAAAATCTTTTCAGGCATTGTTCCTGAAGATGAGAAGGCCCTTTACCCAGATCTTCCCATAGCCTGCTTTCTAACCTCACTCAGGTTTCTGTTCAAAAGTTACCCTTTTAGCAAAGCCTTCTTCATTTGCCCAAACTGAAGTATCCCTTCCAACTCTGGGCCACTCTCCATCCTCTTACCTGGCTCCACTGTTCTCCAGGGCACTTGCACTTCCTAAAATCGTTTTATAACTGGACTTGTCCGTCTGTTTACTGTATGCATCCTCATCAAGAATGTAAGGTTCATAAGAATTGGAACCTGACAATACTTACTGCTATCTTCTTAGCGCTGGGCATGCAGCAATACAAATATTTATTGGAATTACTATTGCCAACACCTTTGTTCTCATCTGCTCTGTTATACTTCCATTCTATATAAAAAGACTAAGGGAGATTCTTGGCTACTGATACTAAAGAACATCACATTATTAGTTTTTTAAATAAACAAAAGTCAAAGTACTTATACAGTAATAAAATTTCTAAACTTACCTCTACAGGAGGATAATAGTTATAATTCCAGTACCAAAAGGTTCTCGGCAGATAACCCTTGATTAAGTGGTGTTCTGGTACAAAAGGATGAAAAGTTTCTTTTCCAGTGGTGTCTCTGGAATCTCCCGCTTCTACATTTATAATTTCCATGCATCTCCCCAGTGCTAAATCTTCGATTGAGGAACTGTGCGTACATTTGTCTGTTTTAAATGCTTCAACAAATCTCTTCAAAGCTTCTTTGCTCAGTACATATCCTGCTCCTCCACTCATGTAGCCCTGCTTTACATAGGGCTTAAATCTTCTCCCAAAGTAAATGGGTTCTTCAGGGTTGTATTTTGAGAGAAGCCATCTCAAGTTATCTAGTATAACGTAAGTATCATCATCTGCTTTCATAAACCAATCAGCATCTTCTAAATAATGATCATGAACATACTGAAAGGCTTTAATTGTTTTCCAGTACAGTTGGTCTCTGCCTTCTCTGGTTTTTAATCCCACAGCAGGGAAGTCCTTGTTTTCTTCTGAACTCATAAACAACACTTTATTACAACGCTGGGCCCATGTGGCTTTGACATGTTTAGCCTTTTTCTCTAGATTTTGAGGCCCTGTCATTACCCAGCAAAGAATTTTAACCTTCTGATAGAGCTTATCAGCGATGTCAGTGTTCTCATCTATTAAACAAAAATTGCTTAAAGTTAATTTACATAGTTGTAAATTCAAAATAAATTATACCAAAGAAGACATTTTCTTGAATAATTTCAAAAGACTCCCCTCCCGCTTCTATATACCTCTCTACTGTTAGTGATTGAGCTGAAAGAAACACAACATTGACAGGAATTTTTCACTGCTCTGAATAAGCTTCCAAAGGGCAGGAAACACGGACTAATGGAGCGGCAGTTCATCTTGGAGTCCACATCTTGTGTTATGCATTTCTACAAGTACCCTGAGGTGGTTTTAAAAAGATTTTCATGATTACCCCAGTTCAAAAAGATGAGTTAATGCAAAGCTGAGATCATTTCTTATAGTAACATACCTCATTCCAAAGGGCAAACCCACCAGAAACAGAACAGAAGAACAAGCAGAGGTAGTATTTCCAAGATTGTCAAGAGCAGTGTTTTTCATAGTATTGGTTTGCAAAGAAACAGGGAGCTTATGCCAAAATATAAAGCAATACATTGGGCTTCCCTGGTGGTGCAGAGGACAAGAATCCGCCTGCCAATGCAGGGGACATGGGTTCAATCCGTGCTCCAGGAAGATGCCACATCCCTCAGGGCAACTAAGCCCATGAGCCACAACTAGAGAAAGCCCATGCGCAGCAATGAAGACCCAGCACAGCCAAAAATAAAACAATTAAAAAAAGAAGTAAAGCAACACCTTACTTCTTTCATCAAGGAAGTCTTGCTACACTCTACCAAAAAGTCCATTTAACTAAGCAGTAAGCTTAACTGAGTTACTTTCTGGTGCAAGCTTCTAATCAGGATGCAGACAGGTTAACACACAATTTACAGGCTGTTGGGCCAGGACTACATTTTGAGTAACACTGCTCCAGAGAAAGACTCCAACTATGAGATTCCAGATCAGTGCTTGGTGAAGGATCAATTTTTATTTCCAGTAGTTAGAGACTTATCGGAGAAGGCAATGGCACCCCACTCCAGTACTCTTGCCTGGAAAATCCCATGGACAGAGGAGCCTGGTAGGCTGCAGTCCATGGGGTCGCTAGCAGTCGGACACGACTGAGCGACTTCACTTTCACTTTTCACTTTCATGCACTGGAGAAGGAAATGGCAACCCACTCCAGTGTTCTTGCCTGGAGAATCCCAGGGAAGGGAAGCCTGATGGGCTGCCGTCTATGGGGTCGCACAGAGTCGGACACGACTGAAGCGACTTAGCAGCAGCAGAGACCTATACTTTTGCAACATGCCAAAAATGAATAATAAAATAAAATTTCAAAAATGAATACAAAAACACAAGCCCTAAGTTTTTATGTTTAGATTTACACAAAATTATTGTCCAATTACCATAAAAGTTCCTAACTGTTTAATTCTGACGTCCATACTTTTCTAGTTGTAGACCAGCATGACTCTACAAAATTGCACTTTGTGTAGCAACGCTCTAGGCAGCAAGCTGAGGAAATGTCCTTGAAGTTAAGGTCAATCAGTTACAAAAGCTCAGTCCTGTGAAAAATTAACAACTGGAGGCATACATTTCTAGTTAACTGACTGAGAGCGAGTAGAGGGAAATGCTCAGAAGGGCATGAAAATACTCTAACTGTCCCTCTGAATATCAAGAATTTGCAATCCAAAACCAGACAAAACTGCCCTCTTTTCAGGCAGAGAGCATTCATATTTTCATACAGAGGAGGGGTTCAATCTCCTAGTTGTACATATATGCCAAATCCTGGGCGGGAAGGACTGTGGTGGGAGCAGAAATCCTTAATATGTTTCACATAGAGCAAGACATCCTTCTCCCTACAGTTGCAATCTGGTAGACAGTGTTTCTCATTCTTTCAATTACTCATTCGTTCATTACTCTGTGATGGGCATGCGCTGGTAAAGGAGATAAAAAGATGAATAAAACACATATTTTGCCACAGGAGAATTCATTCCAGCATGGGAACTTGGCATGCAAACCAATACTCGCTGTATATTAAGAGATGCTGTAACAGAGGTATGTGTTTCAATGAACTGAGGGGTAAAGTAATGGCTGATAAAGACTACAGAATAGTGAATGGGAAGTTGGCTAGAACAGAGAAGAAGAGGATATAAAGCACTATCAGGAAAAATAAGAGACAATGCAGAAATTAGGTCTTTAAATGAAATTCAGCAGAAGAAAGGACAAAGGACACGGTGAAGTTTGGTTGAGTGCAAGCACATGGATATAGCTGAAGGTCTGATTTAGGGGAAGAATGCTACAGACTGAGAGAAGTAACCTAAAAAATGGCAAAGAAGTAGACTGTCAACATTTATGAGAAACAGGATTGATTGGTAAGCAGAGGAAAGCACCTACCATGACTGAGGCAGAAAGTAGTGAGTTATATAAAAATAGGAGGAAGAAAACATTTTAGGATTGTAAAGGAAAGGAAGGAGTATGATTTACATGTTAAGTCTGTGAGAAACCTTTAGCATACCTACATTTTGCAGACCATCAAGTAGGACAAGTAGGTCCTAATTTATGTGCCTGCAGTGAGGCTGATCTAGAACAGCCTACCAATAGAGAAGCCTGGCTCCCACTGAACAACTAGAGCCTAGAGCAACGGTGCATAGCCAGTGCACAGCCATCAAACTGCTCTATGGTAAGAACACAGCTGCTCAGAGATGAACCACTGTCATAGAATCACTCACACACATGACACTTTGTCATCGTATGCATGTTACTTGCTAGTTTATAAGATAACCAGGATGTGTACCTCATCCTCAACCTTAGATTGAGAGGTAGGAAAGAAGCAATTTACTGCCAAAAAGATAAGACAAACACCCCTTAATGTGGGACCCTGTTGCATCCCAGAATTCCAACCTTTTTTTCAAGCTACTGTATTTTCTGTCAAATAAATCACCATTTGCAGAGACCTTTGAATTGTGAATGCCTTCTCATACTGTCTGGAACTAGGTTAAGGGAAAGACAGCAAGGAACAGATGGAAACTAAAATTATGAGGACTGATTACATCACACAGGCAAAGAAAGAGCCAAAGAACAGAGGCTGAGAGCAAAGAAGCATTCAAGGGGCATGGAGAGGACACGGTTGGGAACACCTGGTCGGAGGCAGAGGACCAGGGGAAAGTGAAGTCACGTCATATCGATGTAACACACGCCTGTTTTCTACTTCCCTAACAGTTTTATGCCTCTCAAAAGGAGAAAAGACTAGTTATGTCAGACACTGATAAACAGTAAATCAAAACTTATATATACCTCTTGAGTTTCTCTAGGAAAACAACACTAAGCAAAAAACAAGACTAAAACAAGGTTAACAGAAAAAACCAGACACAGATATGAACCATGAAAACAAAATTAAAAGTTTTAGAACTAAATCTAATCTGAAAGTTTTGCTTTTCTCCAAGTTATATTTTCTGAACTATTTAAAAATAAATTCAAAATTAATATCTTACATCCTAAATAAATCTGGGTTTTAGTAATTTCTTTCTCCTGAGGCAAACCAAGAATTGTCATTTAATATCTGGAGTTAAGCTCATTTCCATCAAAAGATACAGTGATATAACAAGATTCATGTAAGCAACTTTTTCTAATTCTCTCAACACTTAAACATATTGAAAAATACAGTTTCTATTTACTCCTTAATACAGTAAACCACACCTTTATGTTGGCTGGCATCTGCATCGAAGTTCATCTGTCCTTCTAGATGATTCTGTTCATTGTCATCTGAATGCCTAGCGTGAGGATCATTATGAAGAATACTAGGCTGGATGTCCTTCTGTTCTTCGAACAAAATACTAAGTAGCTGAGAGCATAAAACAAATCCGACTGCTGATCCACAAAGGAAGGTTAAAATATTCAGCCAAGATTTAGAGGCCATTTCCCGAAAATGTATCTCTGTAAGAAACAAATTATTACGATGTTATAAATTATAAAGTAATACACATACCAAGAGGACTGGTAACTGTTAGCTATGTTACTGATGTTATTGTTTTAGTTGCTAAGGCACATCTAATGCTTTGCAACCCTATGGACTGTGGTGGCGCTGGTGGTAAAGAACCTGCCTGCCGATGCAGGAGACAGAAGAGACGCAGGTTTGATCCCTGCATCGGGAAGATCCCCTGAGGAGGGCATGACAATTCACTTCAGAGTTCTTGCCTGGAGAATCCCATGGACAGAGGAGGCTGGCGGGCTACAGTCCATGGGTCGCAAAAGTTGGACACGACTGAAGTGACTTAGCAGCAGCAGAACTGTAACCCACCAGGCTCCTCTGTTCATAGCATTTCTCAGGCAAGGATACTAGAGTGGGTTGCCATTTCCTTCTCCAGGAGATCTTCCTGATCTTGGAATGATAATTCCTTTACAAGGAGAACATTTCTAAGAGTATTTAACTTTCATCCCTCTATTTGCTGCTGAAACACACATTATGGACAGTTCGATAAAATAAATGAGTAGCTACTAGGAGGATCATTGTTGGCGGGGACACAGGTAAATATGTCTCTATTTGCACACAGAATTATCTATTCTTCTCACCAAGATCCTCCATGGATCCAAGCCAGACTGCCACTTTCTTTTTCTTTCTTTGCTATCAAAGTACTTATATATACTTTTTTCCTCTATGTACTCTAATAAGGGGTCAGCAATTTTTTTCTATAAAGAATAATAAATAAAATACTTAAGGATTTGTGGACCACAGATGGTCTTTTGTATATTATCTTTCTTCCTTTTTAAACCACCTTTAAAAATATAAGAAACAGTCTTAGCTTGTGAAGGCTAGAGTCAGCACTGTTTCAGGACCTTCAGGCCAAACCTATCTGCCACCTGATTTTGTAAATGAAGTTTAACTGGAACATACCCAGGCCCAATCTGGAGAACGGCTGCTTCTGCTCTACAACAGCAAAGCTGAGTAGCGGCAGCAGCGGCAGTTCATCCCACAAAGCCTCATCTAGCCCTTTAAAGACAAAGGTTGCCAACCCCTGTGCCCCAATGCCTGGGGTTCACTGCAACGCTGGATGCGGCCGCCCTCTGCTCACTGCTGAGGGTGTTCACTGTTATCCCACTGGACTGCAAGACCCTGAACAGCTTCCACATATCACTAGGATTAAGGAGGGTGCCTGGAACAGTGGCTGCTGGATAAATGCCTGCTGAACTGCCTGACAACCAAACGGGTCCATTTTAAGGGTTTGCTAATAATCACTACATGTTGAACTTATAAATTCCTATGAGAACAGTCCTAAATCTATAGTTTCCAACTCCCCAAGATAATATTTTTAAATGTTTGCTAAGCATCGACCACATGCCAGATGCAGTCCACACTTCATTCCACTTGAAAAAAGTTTTAATTTCACTCTTCATTCTCACTGTGACCACTGTGCAGACAAGAGAACAGGAACAGAAATTTGGGACTTCCCTGGTGGTCCGGTGGTTAAGAATCTGCCTGCTAATGCAGAGGACACAAGTTCCACGCCTGGTCTGGGAAGATTCCACATGCCTCAAGGCATCTAAGCACAGGGGCCACAGCTGCTGAAGCCTGCACACCACAGCTACTGAGTGAGCCTATGTGCGGCAAGTACCGGAGCATGCACACCCCAGCGTTTGTGCTCTGCAACAAGAGAAGCCACCACCACGAGAAGTCCATGCACCACAACGAGAAAGGAGACCCCACTCAACACAACTAGAGAAAGCCCTCACGCAGCAACAAAGACCCAGAACAGCCATAAAATGAATAAGTAACGTTAAAAAAGAAAACAGAAACATTTAAAAACCTAACTCGCACAGGCTGACACATCGATAAAAGCTATGACTTGAACCCAAGTCTGTCTGCTTAAAAAGTCAGTGCTCTTTCCACTGCGTTTTTCAGACTCTTTACCCACTCCCCACTAACAGCACAGGACAATGGACGTGTGTAGTGAAGGCAGGGGTCTGGGAAATATGACCATCAAAATAAAAATTGTTTTGAAATATTTTATAAAATAAACAAACCAATGATCACCACTGGAACAACAAACAACTTCATGTGGTTATATTTCCAGAACAGCTAGGTTTTTAAAAACTAAACCTAAGTACAACCAGCAAAACTGAACAAAATGTAAAAAGATATAAATCTGCTGACAGTGCTAAGATATCAAGGCCGTGAGAATTGCAGGGGGCTGGGGGAGGCAAGATCTGGAAACAGAAAGAAGCCAAGAAAGGAGGGCTGGACATCTAGCATGGCTTCATTCCTCAAGACAACCACTGACTCTGACAGAGAAAAGAAGAGCTAAGGCAAAGAAGGTAAGGAAAAAACTGAGCCCAACATCTGCCTAAGAGAAGAGGTTCTGGAAAACACCCAGGCTTTTATTTGGACCCTGAAAAGCCACAATCTAGGAACAAGGATGGAGCAGAAATTAGGCCAACTTTCTCCAGGATTGAAGCCAAGTTGGAATCATCTTAACCACTGACGGATTAGGGTGATCTGGCCCTAGCCTAACTGCAAAACATAAAAGTCTTCTGGAGAAGTAAAAAATCATGGAGAACTTCAAATTATCACTATAATTTTTTATAGTGATAAATTTTTATAAATTTTTAAAACCTTGAATGAAGACAGAAAATAGTAGGAAATAGAAACAGACCCACAGGAGACTTAAGTAAGAGATTTTCCTACTAATAACTTTTAGTTAGTCAATAAGTTAAATGACAAGACAAAGATATAAGGTATAGAAAAAACACAGATAAAGAGAAAAATGAATAAGTCGAAAGCCAGGTCAGAAGAAATTACACAGACTAAAGTACAAAAAGAGACAAAGATGGTCAGTAAAGAACTGAGCAAAAGAAACATAAGAAACAGAGTAAAAAGGTCTAACATATGTGTTAACTGGGATCTTTGAAGAAAAAAAGATAACTGATTGATGAGAAAGAGCATGTGAAGAACAAATGACTGAACATTTCCCAAAACAGACAAAAGACTACCAACTCTCAGATTCAGGAGGCTCCATAAAACACACACACACACACACACACCCCCCTACAAAGAAAATGATACCAAGATAAACCACAGCAAAACTGCCAAAAATCAAAGACAAAGAAAGCATTCTATATCTAGCAAAAATAGCCTTCAAAAATAAACCTGAAAAAGATTAAAAAACAAAAATCAGCTTTATTCTTAAAAGAAATACTAAAAGGAGTACTTCAGGCAGAAAGAAAAGAATTTTAGATGAAAATTCAGAATTGTAAGAAGGAAGGGTGAACCATAAAAAGTTACTGTATGTATTGATGCGTATGCGACTGTTTGCAACCCTACGTGCTGTAGCCAACTAGGCTCCTCTCTCCATGGGATTCTCCAGGCAAGAATACTGGAGTGGCGTGTCATGCCTTTTTTCAGGGGATCTTCCCAACTCAGGAATCGAACCTAGGTTTCTTACGCATCTCCCGTTTTGGCAGGTAGGTTTTTTTTTTACCACTAGTGCCACCTGGGATTCCATATATATATTGCTAAGTAAATCCAAATGAACATTGGCTAGATAAAACATTAAAATGTTCCCACAAGACATTGTTACTATTATCATTACAATAAATGATAAAACTGGCACAAAAATTGTGAGGCTACAAGGAGTTTAAGTGTTCTAAAATCATTTTGTTGTGTAAAAATGCTAATATCAGACTGTAAAAGACTAGGAGAGTATAAAAGAAGGACTATTGTAATCATTAAAAAAAAGTAAAAATATGTAAGTAAAACTCTAACAGAAAAAAATAAAACAACACTTAATGATTAATACTTTAATCAAAGGTATTTTCAAGGCAATAAAAAAGGAAGAAATGGATAAAAATAAATGAGACAGAAAGAAAACAAATAGTAATATAACTGACTTAAACACAAGTTTATTGGCAATGGCATTAACCGTAAAAAGACTAAGATTCGAATTCAAAGATAAAGATTACCTACCAGTCTAGAAGAAAAATAAACCCAAGTATACACTGCTTACAAGAGACATACATTAAATACATACAGAAAGTTAAGAGCAAAAGGATGGGAAAAGATATGTTATTCAAACACCTATAAAAAGAAAGTATTTTATAATCAGATAAAACAAATGAGTAGTGGCTACATGATGTTGTCTTCAAGATATTAAATTTTGCATTTATGATTTACATATTTTTCTATATTAATATTTATTAGGAAAAGCTTTATATAAAAATATTTTCATATGACCTTTTGTTTTATCCAATTTAATACATATTTACTGTATGTATGTTTGATATGGAAATCTTTATTCCAATGGGCTTCCCTGATAACTCAGATGGTAAAGAATCTGCCTGCAATGCAGGAGACCCTGGTTTGATTCCTGGGTCTATACTATGCTTATTCTCTATCTTGTATCTCAGGCCCTCTTTTGAATAGTAATTCCAATTTGCAAAGAATGACACTAAGGGGAGGTAGAGAAGACAGTTGCTCAATATCAGAGATGGAGATTACCAATATGAAACTAGCAGGCACTTGTTTACTTCTTTTGCTTTATCTTACCTGTAACTTTAAGTTCATGGGGAATAAAGTATAGATGAGTACAGATGTCCTGCTCAACTCCCCCATTTAATTTCCCAGAGGAAAGCAGAAATCAGTTTGTCCAGTCTTCCTGCTGTTTTCCCTGAGGGCCAGGGCCCTCAAATTCTCCTTCCTGCTGTCTTTATCTCCATTCAGATTTCAAGAGGTATAATCTACTATTTCAGGAAAAATACCTTTCCTGCTTTAAGTGCTTCTTTTTGAAACTCTAAAATTTTCTAGATTATTTGAAGCCCTGTTCTTTAGACTTTGCTGTAGCCAGAATCTTGGTCTGAGATTATATATTAAAATGTCTGTTTAATTCTGTTTGCTATTATGTGGAGTGTGCATTAACACCTGACCTACAATTGAGGTTAGTGATTTGAAAGCACCATGAATTGAAAACAAGCTGAGAGAAGTAAGTGAAAGGTATCGTAACTCCAAATTTCTTATGGTAAATATAGAAAGACTGGCAGGGTAATACTGAAGTGGTGAACCAGGAGGAAAGCTACTAAGGTAACACTAGCAGACACTTAAGAAGCCAAGACATCGACTAGGAGTCACACTGCAAGCAAGTCCCCATGTTATCTGATTCTTCCACTGACACTCTGTCTTCTAACACAGTAGTTTTGACTTTTTCTTCTTTTTGTACTGGCTGTGACTTTCCTTATCTTAACACCAAATATAATTACGTCACAGCCTCAGAAGGGAAAAAATCCAATTGAAATTTCCACGGCTGCAGAGTCTACCACTCCAGGTACAGGAAAGCAATAGTTACAATGGTATTCAATAATAGTAACACTCAGACAGGAAGCACTGTGACTGAGAAGAGGACGTAAGGACTGCAGGGCCAGAGAAAATTCTTATTTCTATCATCATAGCAACTATCTGAAGTGAAGGAAGTGCTGATCGAGGTCCAGTAAGCATGAATACTAACCTGTTACCCAACCATTTCCCAAGATTCTGTGCTTCAAAACAAGCCTACTTTGGAAGCATGGAGGTTGTATTATTTGTAGAAAGCTAGTGACATGTTATAGACAGGGTTTTCTTAGTTGAGGTGGCACTTTTTTAGAAAGACACCTGTTCTGGGGTGAATGGAAGGAAAGTTAACTTCTTGATTTTATGAAATTTGTTTTTAACTTTAAAATATTTTGTGATGCTGTTTGATGCCTGACATAGTCTTACCCTTTCCTGTCTAGAGAAGTTTCAGCCGGCACGGGTTGACTTATCCCTACTGCTTTTAGCCCATTTCCTTTCAAGGGCTCCTGTCTTATGACTAAATTTCTGTATACCTTCACTTTTCTTTCCTGTTCCTGGCATAAAAGAGCTATTTCATGTCAGTGGAATGTACCCCAAGCCTCACTCCAATTTTTGGCCAAAATCATCACCCTCGTCTCTTCAGATTCTTGACAAGAGTGCTGAAGTAGACCACACTGGAGGAAGACATAGCTTACCCAAACCACACTTTCTAGGGGCTTCAATATATACTAAACAGAACACAGTGCAGGGAAATTATCAATGCCAATCACTTTCCAAATCTGATGCATAATCAGAATCATTTGAGGAGACTTAAAAAATGTAGATTTTAGATGCAAAAGTGCTGGAACAACTGAAATTCAGTTTCATTTTTTAAGGAACAGTTTTGTGCTCTTTACTGGTTTAAAAAAAAAAAAAATCAAGCAAACACAGAACTACCTGAGAAAGAAACTGCCCCAAATCCCATCACTTAGAAACAATTACCATTAACACTTGGTGAGTACCCTTACACACATGAATAACATCTTTATGAATAACAGAGATGAAAGGAACAGGTAATTATACCTAACATTTGAGCCCTGTACTGATAACAGCTTTATATAGATCACCTACAAATCATGAACTAGGGACTATTAATCCCATTTTACAGATGAACTCAGACACAGAGAGATTAGTAAGCTTCCCTGGGTCATACTAGCAATCGGAAACAAGAGTTCAGACTCTTAACCACTGTACTATCATTTTACAGAATTGGGATTATATTAGTCATGTTACTTTAAAGATTTAACATGTTAAATTAGATTTGAATTTATAGAATAAAAGGAAAATTAAATGAATCTAAATTAACTTTGAACATCAGCTAAACATGTATGATGTGACCTCCTTCCTCTAAACAATCCCAGTAAAGAGAAAGATTATGAAAAACATAAAGCAATCTGAGGCCTTATTTTTAATACATAGTTCAAATTTAGATTGATTTCTTGCTTTGGCAATGTGTAAATCAGCATACACACACACACACACACACACACACACACACACACTTCCAATGCAATCAGTTTTTGTGAACTACTTTTATTTTGTAAAATTTACATAGATTATATTCTATGAATTACACTGGAATTCCCATGACTGCTTGATCTTAAATATATTTTAAATTGGATTCTATGCTCATTAATAGTTCTTTTATCACAGCTGCTCTAAAGGTGAGTTCTTCATTAATATCACATTTTTGTTGGCTGGGTTTCAGCAAGTAATTTTTACAATGGCACTCATTGGTGCTATATTCTAAACGTCTGCAGGCTGGAGAATGTTTATTACTGCCTTTATACATGAAGTACAACTTGACCGAGTACAGTCTCTCTTCTTAAAACTCTGTAAAAATCACTCATGGTCTTCCCATTGGTGCTGAAACTGAGGGCAGACTGATCTTTTATCCTTGTAGATAAATGCTCCTCTTTTCCTATGCTTGCTTTTCAGTCACTCCATTGGTCACTAATGTCCTTCTCACCAAGACTTCAAAGCCCTTTATTACATGAGAAAATCCTTCCTCCAGTTCTTAAGGCTTTAAGAAAGTCGGTGAAATTCACAATAAAGTCCCTAAAATCCTAGACTTTCAGTGTTTTTTTTTTTTTTTTAATTTTAGTACTTTATATCATATCTTGCTAGGGTTGTCAGTCTAGTATTTATAAATCTGTTCTGGATTATCATATTTACTTGTGTCATTTACATATTCAAAACATATTTCTCCCTTCAAACCACATTAAAATGATTTTCAAAAACTTTCCCCCCCAAACACTTTCCTTGTAAAGCTGGGATGAATCTTATATAGTGACACAATTATAAATACTTGTGAATACACTATATGTGAGGTGCTATATTTGAAACTTTCATGTTTTCTTTGATTCTCCCTCTGATTCTCACAGTAGGAGGAATCAGTCAACCTGAATTCAAGACATCATAAAGCTACTGAAAACAAGTACTGAAGAAGTGAAATCAATTTTACAGTACTGGTGGAGGGACAGACTTGTGGATCTATCAATGGAATAGAATAGAGAGAACCAGAAACAGACCACCTAAATATGCTCAACTTACATTTGACAAAGATACAAAAAGCAACTAAATAGAGAAAAGATAAACTTTTTGATAAATGGTGCTGGATATTTCTAGGCAAAAATTAAACCCTGACCCAAATCTCATATATCACATAAAAATGAAATCAAAATGGATTATGGACTTAAATGTAAAACATGCAGCTTTCCCTGGTAGCTCAGTTGGTAAAGAATCTGCCTGCAGTGCAGGAGAACCGAGTTCAATCCTTGGGTCAGGAAGATCCCCTAGAGAAGGAAATGGCAACCCACTCCAGTACTCTTCCCCAGGAATTCCACGGACAGAAGAGACTGGCGGGCCACAGTACATGGGGTCGCAAGAGTCGGACACAACTGAGCAACTAAACCACCAATAAACCACAAATGTAAAACATGGACTTAAATGTAAAACATGCAACTATAAAATTTTTATAGTTTCATGAGAAAAATTTTTATAGTTGCAGAAGAAAAATCTTTGAGATTGAGAGCTAGGCAAAGAGTTCTTAGACTTGACTCCAAAGGTACAATTCATAAAAGGGAAAAATTGATAAACTTTTGCTCTGTAAAAGACCCTACTCAAAGAATGAAAAGATAAGCTACAAACTGGAAGAAAATACTTACAAATCACATAACTAACAAAGAACTAGCATTTAAAATATATTAAAAAAATCCTAAAACAGCAAATAAATAAATAAATAACAATCTAGTCAGAAAATAGGCAAAGGACATGAACAGATAGTTCACTGAAGAGGATGTACAGATGACAAGCACATGAGAAAATGTTCAACTTCATTTAGCAGGAGGAAAAATGCAAATTAAAACCACAATGAGATATCTCTACTTACCCATAAGGATGCCTAAAATAAAAAGCAGTGATACCATCAAACGTTGGTGATGTGGAAAAGCTAGATCACTATATACTGCTGATGAGAATGTAAAATGATGTCCAGTCACTATAGATCAAAGGTAACTATGCAGAGAAAAATATTCTGACCCATAAAACAAACCCAGCCTCTTCTTAAGGTGAACTATTAATCCTGACAGAATGGAAAGCAACAACAAATTTGAACGACATGCCTTCAATCTGGTAAGGCCCCTCTACTGCCTAGAGTCTTAAAAAAAAAAAAAATTAAAAAGTCAGAGACAAAGTTCCTAGTTGCAGCTGTCCAAGGTCCCAGTCCCCCAATTTACCTCTCTCACGTAACTAAATGACTAGAAACAGAAGCTGTCAGCCAGCAGCAGCACAGATCTCTAGCTCAAAATTTAAAGGAAAGATTCAAATGGTGCAATAAAACAATTATCTATACGTAAAAGGTAATAAAGGGCTTCCCAAGTGGCGCAGTAGTAAAGAATCTGCCTGCCAATGCAGGAGATACAGGAGATGCAGGTTCAATTCCTGGGTCAGGAAGATCCCCTGGAGTAGGAAATGGTAACCCACTCCACTATTCTTGCCTGGAGAAACGCAAGGACAGAGGAGCCTGGCGGGCTACAGTCCACGGGGTCACAGAGAGTCAGATGCAACTGAGCACACACACACACAAGGTAAAGAGAGATTTTCATCTACATAATTTTTAAGCAAAGCTACCTGGAATTGATTCTATTTAAAAATGAAAAAGCAGAAATAAAAGGAACCTACATAAAACCTTGTAGTGGGAAAAAATTTATAAACACAGGATGCAAAAGACAAGGGAAAAGCACAGACCTGAATGCTTACTCTACAAAAAAGAAAATCTTAAGCTAACTAGGACTATTTTGTAGTTTTTTAGAGACTGAAGGGATTGAAGCAATTATGGAGAAACTGAGAGCTATAAAAGATGGGAAAGGAAGAGCCAACAGAGAACTTATTTCTCAAAAGAGAATATAACAAATGAAACCGAAAACAAAGTCAAAGATATAAAGGAAAATGCACTGAAATGAAGGCCATGCATCAAAATATTTAAAGGTCTCACGTACAACCAAGAAAAATGTAATATAAATAGATGGGGCAGTGTTGAGAGATTCTGAACTTCACTTACAGCAAAACAAAACAAAACAAAACTCTAAGTATCCAGGACAAACCAAGCATGTTAAATGGAAAAAAAACAGGCATAAATACAAGCAAAAAATTATCAGGCAGCTTTCTCCTGTGTATCCTTGTATGTCAAAGAAATGGTGCAAAACTCCCAAATTTTTGAGGGGAAAAACATGCCCATAGACTTAAATATTCAGCAAACTGTCATTCAAAAATCCATGTAACAGGAAGACATTCTCAAATATGCAAAGGACTTAGTATCCACACATTCTTGGTACATTATCTACTTAAAGATATAATCCAGGGGGAGGAAGAAGATGGCAGAGGTGTAGGTGGATGTGGAATACATCTTTCTCCATGGATACATCAGGAATAAACCTTCAGACACAGAAGAGCATGCAGAACACCAGCTGAGAATGGACAGGAGTACCTGACCAGCAGAAAAGAATATATAGACCCGTGCAAAACTCAGTAGGACGAAGGAACTAGTGGGAAAACAGAAGTGTGAGTAGGACTGGACCTGCCCTCAGGGGTGGGGGAACTGAAGCAGGGGTCCGATCCCCACACTGGGGCAACTTGCTGAGTCAGAGGAGAAACATGTAAGGCTGAGAGTGAAACAGCTGATCTGTGGCAGCCTTAATGGAATGAGAATCAGATAGTCCTTGCTGCTGCCATACATACCCTGGAATCAGACAGTCCTTGCCACAGCCATACATACCCTAGATGCTGCAGTGGCTGGGAGCTGGAGTTTAGGGATTGTGGAGCAATCCCAGGAGGAGGGCTGCTGTTGACTGCGGAGAGTGGGATGTGAGGGAGGAGACTATGGTGGGAAATGCCTGTGAAGGAAAGCTGGGCAGCCATGGAAGCAAGGCGATCCTGCTGAGTCATGCACAGGGGGTGGAGCCATCACCATAGCCTCTATCCCCCCACACCAACACTGGCAGCTGAACAATAGAGAAACTGGCCCATCAAATGCCTGATACACTGATTTATACTGTAGGACCCCAGGCGGGGGCCCCTCTATGTGCCTGATGCACTGAACAACAGAAAAGGACCCCAGGCAAGGGAGCCCTCTAAGTGCCTGAATGGGTGGAGCTATGGAGAAAAACTGGCCAAAGAGGCCTTCTGATGGCCAGCTACAAGAGGCTTGAAAAAAGACTCTAATGGGGCCATAACTCCTGTGACAGAGGCAGTCATGTCCCTGCACACTTGGCGCCGCCAGGGCCCGCGCAAGCCAAGCAGCTGCGCCACCTTCACGCTCAACACTCACTGGGGCAGAGCTGCCACAGGCAAAAACGTCTGGTGCCTATGCTCACAGGTTTGCTTCGGTAGTGTCTGATTCGTTGTAACCCTGTGGACTGTGGCCTGCCAGGCTTCTCTGTCAGAGAGGGGTTCTCCAGGCAAGAATACTGGAGCATATTGGCCAATACTGGTTGCCACACCCTTCTAGAGCACTATATATGTCCTGCTGCCCTAGCTGCCAACTTCCCTGAGTACCTGGTGCTGCCAGAACTCCTGCAACCCCAGCAGCTGCGCCACCTCCACACCTGGCCCTCAGAGAGGCAAACCCAAGTCCTCCGGGGCAGCCTCAGGAGCAAACGCCAATGGACGACCCACGTGCAGAGGTGGAAATAAAACCACAATTGAAATCCAGGGGCTGTGTGGCTAAGGAAGAAGACCCAAAACCCTACCACCAGCTGTACAAGCTGCAGATTAAATCCACACGATCACTAGGCAGACTCTGTGTCTGTGGAATATATAAAAGGTCACTGAGAGCTCCCACAAAAGAAAAAGCACTAGTTCTGATAGCTGTGGACACTGGAGGCAAGAACACAGAGTAGGAGCAGATTAGAATCTGAGCTGCCCTCATAGCAGGTCCAGAGATCAGCAGTGTTGGAGGGAATCCTAGGGAGGTGAGGTGGACTGGGACTCCCAGCTGGGGAAAGGACTCTGACAGCAGTGACTCAGGAAAAACATTTATTATTTTTATGTTTTGACTTGTTCTGTAGATTCTTTTGGATTTTTCCTTCTCCCTGCTGCCGCCCCCCCCCACCCCCCCCACCCCCCGCCCCGCCAGTTGTAGTTGTCAATTTTATTGGCACTACGAAATCTAACCAAGTTTTTTCCTTTTTTTCTCAGTCACATTTTTTATTGGTATTATAAACCTCTGCCTCTTTATCAGGCTTTTGCAGTTCTGAGGAATTTTTCCCCCCCTTTTTAATTTTAATTTTTTTAAACGATTATTATTTTTCTACATTTATTCCTTTGTTTGCTTTTCCTACTGTTCTTTTCCCCTTGCAGTTAATTTTTTAATATAGGTAAATCGTCTTTATCTACTTCTATTTAATTTGCATATCTATTCTTTCTTTCTTTTCTTTCCTTTCCTCTCAACATATTTGTTAGTTTTGTTTTCATTGCTTTATTCCTCACTTGGCACCTTGCTTTAGTTTTGTTTTTCAGTTTGTGTTTTAGTTAGTTTTGTTCTTAACTGGTAAATATAATTTTTTTATCTTCGTTTGTTAACCGGGTCAATCTATTATACTTTATTTTTGTTGAACTGTTTTGACTTTGCTCATGGGCGTTTATGTATATGTGCATATTCCATTATTTTAGATATTATTTGCCTGATTTTGTAACTGCCATTTGTCTGGGGTTCACCTTTGGTTTCTTGTTTTTGGATATTTGTTTGCCCGCAATGTGGGAGACCTGGGTTCGATCCCTGGGTTGGGAAGATCCCCTGGAGAAGGAAATGGCAACCCACTCCAGTACTCTTGCCTAGAAAATTCCATGGATGGAGGAGCCTGGTGGGCTACAGTCCATGGGGTCGCAAAGAGTCAGACACGACTGAGCGACTTCACTTCTTCACTTAATGCCATAACAAACCACTTGTGGAATCTTCGTTCCTGACCAGAGATCAAGCCCTGAGCCTCTGCAGTGGGAGCACTGACTCCAAGACCCTATACTACCAGAGAATTAACCCTAGGTGGGTATCAAATAGTGAGAACTCATACAAAGGAAACCACTATAATACAAGACCCAGCATCACCCAACCACCAGTAGCACCCCATGTAGGATGCCTCATCTAAACAACAAACAAAACAAAACTACAAACCCAATCATTGGCAGACAGGATTACCACCTCACTCAGCCTTTCCCATCAGAGGAAAAACAAACAAAAACGCAGCACAAATCTCACCCTGTGAGAAACTTACACAAACCACTGGATCAATTTTAGAGGGGAGAAATCAAAAAGGAAGAAAGAATTCAACCTTGAAGCCTGGGAAAAGGAGACCTCAAACACAATAAGTTTAAAAAAAAAAACCCATATATATAATGAAAAAGCAGAGAAATACTACACAAATGAAGGAACAAACTAGAAACACAGAAGTCCAAATAAATGAAGGGGAAATAGGCAAACCACCTGAAAAAGAATTCAGAATAACAACAGTAAAGATGATCAAAAACCTGGAAAGCAAAATGGATAAAATTCAGGAATCAATTTAAAAAGATCTAGAAGAATTACAGAATAAACATGCAGAGACAAACAACACAATTACTGAAATTAAAAATACTCTAGAAGGAATCAACAGCAGAATATCTGAAGCAGAAGAATCAATCGGTGAGCTGGAAGATAAAATGGTGGAAATAACTTCTGAAGAGCAGAATAAAGTAAAAAGAATGAAAAGAACTGAGGACAGTTTCAGAGACCTCTGGGACAATATCAAATGCACCAGCTTTCGAATAATAGGGGTCCCAGAAGACAAGAAGAAGAAAGGGTATGAGAAAATTTTTGAAGAGATTACAGTTGAAAATTTCCCCAACATGGTAAAGGAAATAATCAAGTCCAAGAGGCACAAAGAGTCCCATACAGGACAAACCCAAGCAGAAACACGCCAAAACACACACTAATCAAACGAACAAAGGCTAAACACAAAGAAAGAATATTAAAAGCAGCAAGGGAGAAGCAACAGTAACATACAAGGGAAACCCCATATGCTTAACAGCTGATCTTTCAGCAGAAATTCTGCAGGTCAGAAGGGAATGGCAGGATATATTTAAAGTACTGAAAGGGAAAAACCTACAACCAAGATTACTGTACCCAGCAAGGATCTCATTCAAAATTGATGGAGAAATCAAAAGCTTTTCAGACAAGCAAAATTTAAGAGAATTCAGTACCACCAAACTAGCTTTACAACGAATGTTAAATGGACTTGCATTTCTCTAATAATAAGCAATGTCGAGCATCTTTTCATGTGTTCGTTAGCCATCTGTATGTCTTCTTTAGAGAAATGTCTGTTTAGGTCTTTTCCCCACTTTTTGATTGCGTTGTTTGTGTTCCTGGTATTGAGTTGTATGAGCTGCTAGTATATTTTGGAAATTAATCCTTTGTCAGTTGTTCCATTTGCTATTATTTTCTCCCATTGTGAGGGATGTCTTTTCACCTTGTATATAGTTTGCTTTGCTGTACAAAAGCTTTTAAGTTTAATCAGGTCCCATTTGTTTACTTTTGTTTTTACATGTTACTCTAGGAGGTGGGTCATAGAGGATCTTGCTTTGATTTATGTCGAGTGTTCTGCCTCTGTTTTCCTCTAAGAGTGTTTTTGGTCTTGCATTTAGGTCTTTAATGCACTTTGAGTTTATCTTTGTGTATGGTGTCAGGAAGTGTTCTAATTTCCTTCTTTTACGTGTAGCTGTCCAGTTTTCCCAGCACCATTTATTGAAGAGGCTGTCTTTGCCCCAGTGTATATTCTCGCCTCCTTTGTCATGAAGATCTTTACTGTACAGTTCTTCTGTGTATTCTTGTACCTCTTCTTAACATCTGCTTCTGTCAGGTGCATATAGACCTAACATTTAATACATCCTTTACTGTGCCCATCTTTGAAATGTTCCCTTGGTATCTCTAATTGTCTTGAAGAGATCTCTAGTCTTTCCCATTCTATTGTTTTCCTCTGTTTCTTTGCATAGATCACTGAGGAAGCCCTTCTTATCTATCCTTGGTTTTCGCTGGAAATCTGCATTCAAATGGGTATATCTTTTCTTTTCTCCTTTACCTTTAGCTTCTCTTCCTTTCTCAGCTATTTGTAAGGCCTCCTCAGACAACCATTTTGCCTTTTTGCATTTCTTCTTCTTGGGGATGGTTTTGGAAACTGCTTCCTCTACAATGTCAGGAACCTCCATCCATAGTTCTTCAGGCACTCTGTCTATCAGATCTAATCCCTTGAATCTATTTGTCACTTCCACTGTATAATCATAAGGGATTTGATATAGGTCATACCTGAGTGGTCTAGTGGTTTTCCCTACTTTCTTCAATTTAAATCTGAATTTTACAGTAAGGAGGAATGGGCAAATTTAATTCAGATGACCATTATATCTACTACTGTTTGCAAGAATCCCTTAGAAGAAATGGAGTAGCCTTCATAGTCAACAAAAAAGTCCAAGATGCATTACTTGGGTGCAATCTCAAAAACGACAGAATGATCTCTGTTTGTTTCCAAGACAACCATTCAATATCACAGTAATCCAAGTCTGTGCGCCGACCAGTAATGCTGAAGAAGCTAAAGGTGAACGGTTCTATGAAGACTTACAAGACCTTCTAGAACTAACACCTCAAAAAGATGTCCTTTTCATTATAGGGGGCTGGAATGGAAAAGCAAGAAGTCTACAGATACCTGGAGTAACAGGCAAATTTGGCCTTGGAGTACAAAATGAAGCAGGGCAAAGGCTAACAGAGTTTTGCCAAGAGACTGCACTGGTCATAGTAAATACCGTCTTCCAACAACACAAGAGAAGACTCTACACATGGACATCACCAGATGGTCAATACTGAAATCAGACTGATTATATTCTTTGCAGCCAAAGACAGAGAAGCTGTATACTGTCAGCAAAAACAAAACCAGGAGCTGACTGTGGCTTAGAGCATGAATTCCTTACTGCAAAATGACATGTATAGAGATTTCAGTTATCTTTTAAGTATCTACTCTAAAACATAAATAGCCAGTTAAGAGTCACCAGATATTTTAAAGAAAACCTGTAATATGAAAGAAAAAAATTAACATAGTCAAATTTAAAGTAACTTGAAAAGGACCATGTAATGACATGAAAATCATGCCATCATATTCTTGAAATAAGAACAAGACACCACCTTAAAATTTTTCTTCCTGACAATAAAAAGTGCAAGGGACTTTCCTGGCAGTCTAGTAGTTGAGACTTTGCCTTCCAATACAGAGGGTGCAGGTTCGATCCCTGGTCAGGAAGCTAAGATCTCACATGCCTCTCAGCCAAAAAACTGAAACATAAAACAGAAGCAATACTGTAACAAACACAATAAAGACTTCAACATGGTCTGTACCAAAAAAATAAAAAAATAAGAGAAGTACTTCAAGAAATTAAGATATAAGAAAATCAAAAACCTCAATACAACAGCTATAGGAAAAAGTTAAGAAAATAACCCTAAAAGTGAGCAAAACGGCCAGGTAATAGGAAAACAAGAAAATTGATAACTAATGATTATAGATGTAGAAAAGACAGAGGACGATACCAACAACCAAACATTTCAAGGAAATTTTCAGACTGAAAAGATTCAGTAATACCCAGCACAGTGAATAAGAAAAGACCCATAAAGATACATTATAATAAAATTTCACAACAATTGAGTCAACAAAACCATTCTGTAAACTTTCATAGAAAGGGGCAAAAGGTCACATATAAGAGATTAGGAATTCAACGGTTTTGAACTTTCAAACAGCAATGTTGAAAGCTGAACGTAATGGAGAAACTCCCTAAAAATTCGGAGAAAAAATGATTTTGAACCAACAATTTTATTCTCTGCCAAACCATCCAATAAGAATAAAGGATAAGTAAAGGTATTTTAAATACATGACAGGCTTGGTCAGGTCAAATATCCAGTGTATCACACTATCTATTTTAAAGCATTAGTAGGGAACTGATGCAGAAATGATGAGAGCATCAGTGAAGAGATGCAGGTCTGCAACCTGGGAAACATTCAGTTGGTCATCTGTATATCTGAAATACAACATTAAAAATAAAAGCCAAATCTATAATAAAATATGATCTAGCAAATAAAAATAGGTAACACTGAATGATGATTCAATGCAAAGAATACTGTTCTAAGTGATTTAAATTCATTCATTTAATCTTTCCCTAGCATGATATAGGTTAAAAGAGTTACATAAATTCCTGATACTTTTTTTGATATTTTGCCAAGTGACCTGATCTGGTATCATTAAAAACTCAAGACAACTTCAAATTTTCTATAGCGTATTCCCTCTATGTCTTCAAACTGTACCTTAGTAGCTGAACACTTAATATAATTGAAGGAAATCATTTTAATAAAATATAAAAAAGCATTTAAACAATGCCTGTACAAATCAAATCCCTTATGATTATACAGTGGAAGTGAGAAATAGATTTAAAGGACCAGTCTGATAGACAGAGTGCCTGATAACTATGGACGGAGGTTTGCGACATTGTACAGGAGACAGGGATCAAGACCATCCCAAAGAAAAAGAAATGCAAAAAAGCAAAATGGCTGTCTGGGGAGGCCTTAAAAATAGCTGTGAAAAGAAGAGAAGTGAAAAGCAAAGGAGAAAAGGAAAGATATAAGCATCTGAATGCAGAGTTCCAAAGAATAGCAAGAAGAGATAAGAAAGCCTTCTTCAGAGATCAATGCAAAGAAATAGAGGAAAACAATAGAATGGGAAAGACTAGAGATCTCTTCAAAAAAATTAGAGATACACAGGGAACATTTCATGCAAAGATGGGCTCAATAAAGGACAGAAATGGTATGGACCTAACAGAAGCAGAAGATATTAAGAAAAGGTGGCAAGAATACACAGAAGAACTGTACAAAACAGATCTTCACGACCCAGATAGTCACGATGGTGTGATCACTCACCTAGAGCCAGATATCCTGGAATGTGAAGTCAAGTGGAACTTAGAAAGCATCACTACGAACAAAGCCAGTGGAGGTGATGGAATTCCAGTTGAGCTATTTCAAATCCTAAAAGATGATGCTGTGAAAGTGCTACACTCAATATGCCAGCAAATTTGGAAAACTCAGCAGTGGCCACAGGACTGGAAAAGGTCAGTTTTCATTCCAATCCCAAAGAAAGGCAATGCCAAAGAATGCTCAAACTACCACAAAATTGTACTCATCTCATATGCTAGTAAAGGAATGCTCAAAATTCTCCAAGCCAGGCTTCAGCAATATGTGAACCATGAACTTCCAGATGTTCAAGCTGGTTTTAGGAAAGGCAGAGGAACCAAAGATCAAATTGCCAACATACGCTGGATCATGGAAAAATGAAGAGAGTTTCAGAAAAACATCTATTTCTGCTTTACTGACTATGCCAAAGCCTTTGACTGTGTGGATCACAATAAACTGTGGAAAATTTCGAAAGAGATGGGAATAGCAGACCACCTGATCTTCCTCTTGAGAAACCTATATGCAGGTCAGGAAGCAACTGTTAGAACTGGACATGGAACAACAACAGACTGGTTCATCATGAGAAACGCTGGGCTGGAAGAAGCACAAGCTGGAATTAAGATTGCTGGGAGAAATATCAATAACCTCAGATACGCAGATGAGACCACCCTTATGTCAGAAAGTGAAGAGGAACTAAAAAGCCTCTTGATAAAAGTGAAAGAGGAGAGTGAAAAAGATGGCTTAAAGCTCAACATTCAGAAAACAAAGATCATGGCATCTGGTCCCATCACTTCATGGGAAATAGATGGGGAAACAGTGGCTGACTTTAGTTTTTGGGCTCCAAATCACTGCAGATGGTCATTGTAGCCATGAAATTAAAAGACGCTTGCTCCCTGGAAGAAAGTTCTGACCAACCTAGATAACATATTAAAAAGCAGAGACATTACTTTGCCAACAAAGGTCCGTCTAGTCAAGGCTATGGTTTTTCCAGTGGTCATGTATGGATGTGAGAGTTGGACTGTGAAGAAAGCTGAGCGCTGAAGAATTGATGCTTTTGAACTGTGGTGTTGGAGAAGACTCTTGAGAGTCCCTTGGACTGCAAGGAGATCCAACCAGTCCATCCTAAAGGAGATCAGTCCGGGGTGTTCATTGGAAGGACTGATGCTGAAGCTGAAACTCCAATACTTTGGCCACCTCATGCGAAGAGTTGACTCACTGGAAAAGACCCTGATGCTGGGAGGGATTGGGGGCAGGAGAAGAAGGGGACGACAGAGGATGAGATGGCTGGATGGCATCACCGACTCGACGGACATGAGTTTGAGTGAACTCTGAGAGTTGGTGATGGACAGGGAGGCCTGGCGTGCTTGCGACTCACGGGGTCGCAAACAGTTGAACACTACTGAGCACCTGAACTGAACTGAAACTTTTCAAATTACATAACACGGAAATACAGTTAGCATGCAAGTGAAAAAAGGCTGCAAAGTTTTATATATAATATTATTATAGTTTTGTGCTTTAAAAATATCTATCCTAAAATAAAGCAAATATATATATATACACCAAAATGTTAAAATTTTCTCATTTCTAATTTCAACTCTATTTTCTAATTTCAGTGGTGGAATTAGTGGTAACTAAGACTATTTTCTTTCCAAAATTTTTCCAAATTGAGTGAGATGAACATGAATACCGGAGTGATAGCCATTCCCTTCTCCAAGGGATCTTCCCAAACCATGGGGCAGATTCATCACCATCTGAGACACCAGGCAAGCTCATACATTACTTGCGCAGTTCTCAAAAAATTTAGTCTCAAGATCCCTTTAAACTCTGCATCATGGAAGATCTCAAACAGCTTTTATATGTGTTACATTTATTGATTAGATTTGTATTAAAAATTAAAATGAGAATATATATTAACTCATGAATAGTAGTGACAAATCCACTACCTGTTTTATAAGTTATATTTACAACTACCTGCTTACAACTTATTTTATGAGAAAAAAATATATTTTCTAAAAAACTTATTGAGAAGAGTAGCATTGCTTAATATTTTGCAAATCTCAGCATGTGGTTTAATACAAGACACATGGATCTGGAACTCCATATCTCCTTCTGCATTCAATTTGCTGCAATATCATATATTATGTAGCTACTTAAAAAACCAGACTGCAAACTTATATGAGAATGACTGAAGAAAAGCAAATAATATATTGATATTAGTATAAAGAGACTGACTTTATCAACCTCCTAAAACAATATAAAGGACTTCACTTTTCCTAGATCACACTTTGAGAATTAGTTACTGCATTATTTTGAAAAAAGTTATTTCTCTCCAAAAATACTGAATGGTGGCTGGTAGCTTGCTATATCATGAAATAAACAGAGACTTAAGAGTTCTGATTTCTGGGTGAATAAAACTCAAAAAGGAAGATGTTGTATTCAACTTTCCTTCTTGACTCAAAGAGTAATGTTTACAGTAAGCCTTTTTTCTTAGTTCGATGCTCTTTTCATTGGGTTTAGATTTAATTCTCTTTGAGTTACTGGTAGTTATACTCAGGCTTGGAAATCCCAGTCTGAAGGTTAGTCAATAAGCAGAGCAGATGTGAAAAGAAATCTGTATGGCACTCTTTCCCCTTCTCTCTTTCTTCAATTTGATATAAAGCAGTATAATATAGCACTAACTTTGGGTATTACAGAAATCACTAAGGATGCAAAAAATATTTGTGAAACTCACAGAACAGCAAAAGGCATTCTCACATTTTGATCATTTAACCTAGAACTGGTGGAAACATTTTTTTAAACGTAGAATTACACTTTGAGATTTACACAACATGACCGTGAGGTTTTATGAAATCTTTGGGAGGCACTACTGACTGAGTACCTTTCAATTTGTCAAATACTATCCTAGGAACTAAGGATTCAGTCATTGGTATATTTTCTCATGTTTACAGAATGTAAACTCCCAGAAGGCAAGAAATAGCTTCCTACCTCTCAGAGTTGCTGACTATGATGCTTTTCACAAGACAGTGGTACAAAAAATATCAGCTGATTTGAACTGAGAGGGCATGTCCTTATTCATGCCCCAAGTCCACAAACCTGATTATATTTCCACATCTATTTTATACTCTGTGGACACTTTTCTCCCTCCATTCCTTGACAATTTTCCCTTGGGCTCAGCTCTTTTATTGCTCTTTCCCAACAACTAATAAAGGTTTCACATAGCAGTCTTATTCTTTAAAAAATGCTTCCCAATGCCACAGGATCATGCCCATACTGCTTACTTGGTGGACAAGATCTAGCTCTAGTTTACCTAAAGCCTATATTCAGACATCCTCCAATCTGCCATGGTCTTTCATATGGATGACTTTGGGCTTTCTATTCTTTCTGCCTGGAATGCCTGCCTCAGTTATGTCTACCAGATAAATGCAGGATTATCTTTCATGGTTACCTTGGTTTCAGTACTTTTCATGACCAGTCTTACCTATTGCCCATGATCAAATTAACTGCTCTTCCATCAAATGTTTTCTTGTTCCTTCATTCACATCTTGTGCTATATACTTACACTGCATCATAGTATATATGTGCATCCATAGTATGTATGTGCATCTCTTTCCTCTAGACTATACATTCTTCAAGAACAACAGCTATGACTCTTTTATCCCTATCTCCTCGTATCTAACACATTGCCTGGCTTATAAAATGCAAACAAATGTCTGTTCTAAGTGTGTGTATGTGGGAGGCACAGTTGAAGTTGTTGTTGTTTAGTTGCTAAGTCATGTCCAATTCTTTGTGACTCCACGGACTATAGCCTGCCAGGCTCCTCTGCCATGGGATTTTTCTAGGCAAGAATACTAGAGTGAGTTGCCATTTCCTTCTCCAGAGTATCCTCCTGACCCAGGGATTGAACCCACATCTCTGGCATTGGCAGGCATATTATTTACCACTGAATCACCAGGGAAGACTGTGTAGTTGAAATTATCTTTTCCAAATAGGTATCTTCATCTATACTACCTAATTTACTAAATACTAGGTTGGTGCAAATGTAATTACAGTTTCAGACTGAATTTTAAATCATTATAACTAGGCTCAAACACATTATTTATTAATCAAAATAGGAACCATTACAATCAACACATTTTTGCCAACAAGAAGTAAGTTTGTTCACTCCTATGGCATAAAAATCCATGTATTGGAATTCGAGGAACTCTTGGAACACATTTTCTGCATCCTGCTGCTTGTGGAAGCATTTTTCCTGCAAAAAGTTGTCAAGATGCTTGAAGAAGTGGTAGCTGGTTGGCAAGACGTCAGGTGAATGTGGCGGTAGCCCAACTGGTTCAACTCCTGAAGTACTGGTTGTGCGACGAGCAGTTGGGTGTTGTGGAGAAGAATGCAGCACTTTTTGTTGACCCATGCCTGCTGCAGGCACTGCAAGTTTTGGTACTTCTCACCGATTTGCTGAGCATACTTCTCACATGTAATGGTTTCTCTAGGATTCAGAAATCTGTAGTGGATCAGACCAGCAGCAGACCACCAAACAGTGACCATGCCCTTTTCTTGGTGCAAGTCTGACTTTGGGAAATGCTTTGGAGCTTCTTCTCGGTTAAAATCACTAGTTGGTTGTTACTGGTTGTCATATAAAATTCATTTTTCACCACACATCACAATCTGATTGAGAAATGGTTTGCTGTTGCATAGAATAAGAGAAGACAACACTTCAAAACAACAATTTTTTTGATTTTTGGTTAGCTCATGAGACACCCACTTATTGAGCTTTTTCACCTTTCCAATTTGCTTCAAATGCAGAACCATAGAATAGCTGACATTGAGTTCTTCAGCAGCTTCTCGTGTAGTTGTAAGATCAGCTTCGATGATGCTCTCAGTTGGTCACTGTCAACTTCTGATGGCAAGTCACTATGCTCGTCATCTTCAAGGTTCTCGTCTCCTTTGCAAAACCTCTTGAACCACCAGTGCACTACGTTTGTTAGCAGTTCCCAGCCCAAATGTGTTGATGCTGTGAGCAGTCTCTGCTGCTTTACGACCCATTTTGAACTCAAATAAGAAAATCGTTCAAATTTGCATTTTGTTTAACATTTCTATAGTCCAAAATAAATATAAAATAAACAGTAAGTAATAAGTCATCAGCAAAAAAACATAAAGTGAGAAACGCACATTAAAATGATGTGTAACGTAACCACATTTATTCAGGATGTATTCCAATATCAAATGGCAAATTTTAACAATGCAAAAATTGCAATTACTTTTGCACCAATCTAATAAATCATATAGTCCCATCACTTGACACTTTTATACACTTATATAATCCAAAGTTTATGAACTAGACATATAGCATGAACTATATATTATTTTCTTTGATGTGTATTCAGCTTGTATAAATTATAATAGAAGTACATATTATCTGAGAGATAGACTAAAATATTTTCTATTAGTAATTTATTAAAACTACAGAAATAGAAAATATTAACAAATAGCCTTCACTTTTATTTTAAAAACTATTCCAATTTCAGATTCAGAAGATCAAAAGTGAAAATACCTTTTCTGTTACTTTTCAATGAGAACATTAATATTTTTTGCATCTTCAGCAGAAATTAAAGAAGACACAAACAGAAAGACATCCCCTGTTCATGGACTGGAAGATTTAATATTGTTAAGCTATCAATACTATTTAAAGTGATCTATAAGTTCAATGCAATTTGTATCAAAATCCAATGTTGCTTTTTTAAGAAACAGAATTACCCATCATAGAATTTATATGGGATGTCAAAGTACCTCACAGAGCCAAAACAATCTTGAAGAATAAAACTGGAAGACACATACTTTCTAATTTCAAAACGCAACAAAAAGCTACAGTGATCAAAACAGGGTGACACTGACACACAGCCCAGTGGAACAAAACAGAGAGCCCAGAAATAAACCCTCACATTCATGGTCAAAAGATTTTTGACAAGAGGACCAAGTCCATTCACTGGACAAAGGACAGTCTGTTAAACAAAAGGTACTGAGAAAACTGGATATCCACACACTGAAGAATGAAGTGGGACCCCTACTTTACACCATATACAAAAATTAACTCAAAATGGATCAAAGACCTAAACTAAGCCCTAAATGTATAAAACTCTTAGAAGGAAACATAAGACAAAAGCTTCACAACACTGGAGTTGGCAATTATTTTTTGGATATGACATCAAAAGTGCATGCAACAAAAGAAAAGGCAGTCAAACTTGGCTTTATAAAAACTTAAAACATTTGTGCATCAAAAGGTATTATCTATAGAGTAAGAAGGGAATCCAAAGAATGGGAGAATATATTTGCAAATGTATCTGGTAAGGGATTAATATCCAGAATATATACAGGACTCCTAAAACTTAACAATGACAACAAAAACACAATTCAAAAATGGGCAAAGGTCTGGAATAGATAACTTCTCCAAAGAAGATACACAAATGCCAATAGGCATGAACACGTTGAGCAGGAAATAAAATGCTCAACATCACTTACCATTAGGGAAATGCTAACCAAAACCACAATGAGATACGGCTTCACATCCACTAACGATAGCGACTATCAAAAGGAAAAGGAAAATAACAAGTGTTGGTGAGGATGTGGAGAAATGAAAATGTTTGTGTGCTACTAGTGGGAATGTGGAGAAGGAAATGGCAACCCACTCCAGTGTTCTTGCCTGGAGAATCCCAGGGACGGCAGAGCCTGATGGGCTGCCGTCGATGGGGTGCACAGAGTCGGACATGACTGCTACGATTTAGCAGCAGCAGCAATGGGAATGCAGAATAGTATATCAACTGCAGGAAAGAGCATGTGGAAAAAATTAAAATAGAATTACCACATGATCCAACAATTCCATTTCTGGGTATATGCTCAAAAGAATTCAAAGCAGGGTCTCAAAAAGATATCTGTATACCCATTTTTATAGCAGCACTGTCATAATAGCTAATACGTGGAAGCAACCCAAATGATTGAATGGATATGCAAAATATGTTATATATACGTGACAGAATATTATTCAGCCTTTTAAAGTAAGGAAATTTTGACATATGCTACAACATGGATGAGCCTTCAGCATATTATGCTAAATGAAAGAAGCCAGTCACAAAAAGACAAATACTATGTAATAATCTCACTTATATGAGAAACTTAGCTAAAATCATAGACAGAAAGTAGAATGGTGATTTCCAGGGAACGGTAGGAGAGGAGAAAGCGGAGCTACTATTTAATGGGTATGAATTTTCAGTTTTATAAGATGAGAACTCTGGAAGATGGTGGTCATGGTTGGCACAAGTTAAATGTACTTAACATCACTGAATTGTACACTTAAAAATGGTTAAGATGGTAAATTATATATATATATAATACTGTCCCAACTAAAATATAAGATATTTAAAAGTTAAATAATGTAACTGAAAAGTCTGGAAAAATAAACGTGTGAGTAAGGACTTCCCTAGTGATCCAGTGGTTAAGACTTTGCTTCCCAATGCAGAGAGTGTAGGTTCAATCCCTGGTTGGGGAGCTAAGATCCCATATGCCTGGTGGCCAAAACCCCAAAAACCATACAGCAGAAGCAATACTGCAACAATTTCAATAAAGACTTTACAAATGGTCCACATAAAAAAATCTGAGGCGTATACCTGGGAAAGGGGTGTGAGGGTGGACTAAATCTAGGCAGATCTACTTAAGACACAAGATTTTTAAAAATTAAATAATGTGGTAAAAATAATTTAATATGTTATTTGGAAAAATAATCATGTGAGTATAATATGTGGTAGAGTAATTAAAACAATTTGATATTCTGGCTGAACAGGCACATCAGTATACCTGTGGATTAGAAAAAATGTTTTTAATGCTTCTATTAATTCATACTAAAGACATACTGCTGTGAAACCTTTTTTCTCTACAGACTGTCAAAATTATTTGTAAGTGTATCAGTGAGACTGGAACACCCCACTCTTGCATGGATGATGAATCATTAATCAGAAGCAGCCTCAATTTCCAACCCGGAGCTTCAGATAAGGGTTTCCCAGATACAACATTCCACACATTCATCTTAACTTTGTAGTCTCCAAGGAAACGGGACTCTTAAGTCTGTTTCTCAGCCCAAGCCTGATGTTAATTAACCCGGTACACAGTCTTGCTGTGCTTTAAACTTATCAAATATTGCTTCATTTAAATTTTGTCTAAACTCTACCCCTCCCCAGAATCCTATAATAACACTATCCCTTCTGGCAGTTCCTCTGGTGTGTGATCTCCTTCTCAGCAGCAAGTTAATTAACCTCACTTTGTTAGCCTAAAGATATATATCCCTGGTGGTCCTTATCAGACTGAAATAGAGTTTGTTAAAAAAAAAAAAAACAACAACAACAAAAAGCAAGTACATATGGAAATTTAATGCATAGTACACATAGCATTTCAAATAAGAAAAAGATGGCTTATTCAAGAAAGGACATTGAAATAATAATCTTTTGGGGAAAAGATAAAAAAGCAACCATCTGGATCTCCACCTATTTCTTTCAAATTCTGTTTCTATGATTTCAATACTTTAAAAAAATGAAATTCAAACAGAACAAGAAGAAAACATCTTTTTTACATTTTTATATCATGAACCGAGATTTTTTTCAAATCCCAAAAAGTAAAAATATAGTAAAAGTGTATGAGGTTATTCATTTAATTAACTGGCAGTGAAACTGCTAGTTCAAATGTACGTTTTGTATAAAATGTTTAAAAAAAATCTGTACAGCAAAAAATAACAAAAACCATCATGAAAAAGATAATCGACTTAATGTAACAACAGTTAAAAAAAAGTAAAGGATTTGAATGAAAAAAAAATACAATGGTCAAGGATGTTCACATTTCACTCATATTACAGAAATGTAAACCTCAAATGAAGAGATACTATTCTTAACCTATCAGAATGGCAAAAAAATGTTAAGCTTAGTAACAGCCAGTATTGACACAGACATGAGAGAAAACTGACGCTCCTCTGATGTTCCTCAGGATACACATACTTACTGTCTTTTTAGAAGAGCAGTTTGACAGTATCTGTAAACTTTTTCAAGTGTGCCTTGACACATCATTTCATGATCAGAAATTTTTCTTATGGATACAAACACAGAACTGTGCAAAGATATTCATGGCAGCCATAGCCACAGATGTTTGTTGATGAGGAGCTAGTTTAAAAAAAATATATGGTACATCTCTACCAGAGAATACGCTGTAGATGTTAAGAACAATGATTGATTTGCACTAATTAGGAAAATCTTGGCACATTTGGCAACTACAATTTTTTGTTAGTAAAGTATTGCTAATATACAGGAAACAAACAAACCCAAACTGAAAACATAGATTAAACATACATATACACACATGTACATATATACATACACACACATACATACAGAAAAGAGTATATTTTCATTCCTATCTCTACCCCAGGTTCTCATCAAAGGTAACTATAGTTGACCCTTGAACAACATGGATTTGAACCGGCTGGGTTCACTTTTATGCAGATATTTTTGAATAAAAATACTTGAAAACTTCTTTGGAGATTAGTGACAATTTGAAAAATTTGCAAATGAACTGTATAGGCTATAAATATTGAAAAACATTAATACAAAGTTATGTAACGAATACATAAAATATAAATACTAGTCTACCCTTAAGGTGAGTGATGCTTAATATAAAATTAATAATATATTAGCTTTCCTACTGTTTCATAACTTTGCTTTCAAAGAATTGCATTACCATATAGGTACAGTATGCACCCCCCCAATCTCTCCCCTGCTTATAATTTATGTTTCAGCAATTCTGAACTATTTACAGTTCAATAAACACTCAATGCAGTGAGCTCCTCTATTCCCACTGTCTTTTCCATCTATACAACACACCCTTCCTCTGCTATCCATGCCCCAACCTCTGTAAATCCCATTAAGCCAATGTTTCTTAACCTGACATAACTGACATTCTGAGCTGGGTAACTCTCTGTTGTGGGGGGTGCCCTGTTCACTGTAAGATGTTCAACAGCATCCTAGGCCCATACTCACTAGACATCAGTAGCACTCCCCCTAGTTGTCATTCAAATGTCTTCACATAGTGCCAAATGAATGTATAAAATATATCTAGATTATCCTAGCTGGCATCCTACTCCCGCACTTTTCTCTTGCTTTCCTAGTATTTGGTTTTTGCAGGTTAAAAAGGAACAAATAGAAATTTCAAAAACTGAACCTATTACTATCTGCTCCTTGCTGTGTTCTAACTTTGGACTCTCTGCTGTTCCTCAAATACCTGAGTGTCCTTATACTTGCTGTTCTCTGTTGGGAACACAACTCACCCAGATACTCACATGGCTTATTCCCCAACTCCTTCCGGCCTTTACTCCTGGTGGGGGGGTGGGGGGCATGTCTTCCTGAGCCACCCTACTTTTACTGACAGCACCTATTAACATCTAATATATTACATATTTTACTTACTCATCTTGATAATTGTCTCTTTTCTCCATCTTGATCAGTGGTTCTCAAACCTGAGTCTACACCAGAATCACCTGAAAAGCTTGTTAAAAGAATTTCTGAATCAACAAGTCTGCGGAAGAGAGCCTAAAAATTTGCATTTCTGACAAGTTCCCAGGTGATGCAGAGGTTCCAAGGACCACAGTTCGAGAACCAAGGTTTTAGAACATAAGTTCCATGAGGACAGAGATTTTTGCCTACCTAGCAGCAGTCATTGTTTTATTTCTATGACCTAGCATATAGTAGGTACTGAGATAGGTAAATGAATTTAGCCTGTTCTCAATGCCCTCTCTGATTTGGTCTGCTATATGGTGCCAAAGACTTTCCGGGTGGTGCTAGTGGTAAAAGAACTCGCCTGCCAATGCAGATGTTAAGAGATGCCAGTTCAGTCCCTGGATTGGGAAGATCCCCTGGAGGAGGGCATGGCAACCAACTTCAGTCATCTTGCCTGGAGAATCTCATGGACAGAGGAGCCTCGTGGGCTATAGTCTAAAGGGTCGCAAAGAGTTGGACACGACTGAAGCGACTTAACACGCATGCAGCAGGGTGGACTCTAATTCAATATGACTGAAGTCCTTACAAAAAGGGGAGAACACCACATTAAGGGAGAGACATACAGGGAGAACGCCATGTGACAACAGAGGCAGAGGCTTGCGTAATATAACTTCAAGCTAAGGAGTGCCAGTGACACACAAAGCTAAGAGGCACAGAACAGATAAAATTCCCCAGAAGGTAGAGCACGGCCCTGTCAACACCTTGATTTCAGACCTGTAACCTCCAAAACTGTGAAATGATAAAGTTCTGTTGTTTTAAATAACTCAGTGTGTTGTACTTTGTTATAGCAGCCCTCGGAAGCTAACACAATGACCAAAAATGCAAATGACTCTATCAAGTTGCACATAGTTTCAAATCTGCCAATTATCCAACTTGCACCAATTTAAATATTTTAACACGTAGCTTTCATTGTGAACTAATCAGATTTCCTGTTTCAGAATCTCCCTAATTAAATATCACCTCTCTCTGCCCTCAACATGTCCCTTCAATGTGCCAGGTAGCTCACACTACAGAGTCTAGATCACTTGGATTTTCTTTTTGGTTTCTTCTACCTTCCTACAGGCTACCCTATTTCACATATAACAGCTTCTTTGTATTTTTTTCTTTAAGGGATGCTTCTGATTTTCACACATTATAGATTTTGGCCTGCATTTTCCTGTAGGGCATCTGAATTAGCTATAAAATGAAAATTTAAGTATATATTTGATATTCATTTAGATTTCAAGATAAAATGCTAACTTCTCTTTCATGGAAGAATTATGCATCCCCCCACCCCCTTATTTTAAAAAGAATTTTGCCATATTCCTTCCACTTTGCTATAGTTTGTATACTAGCCTCTTTACTAAAATCTCAATAAATATCGGGAAGCTTAAAATTTTAAGTGAATCAGAATTAAATTTCAGCATCAAGCTGTCCATTTTCCATTTAATGTTTATAGGTGCACTGTCACAAGAATTCCAATCAATGATTTCTCCACACTGAGACTCTAAAATCACCATGGTCCATGGAGTGTATAAGTTGTATAATGCAATTTTTATGTTAGTGAGCACAAGTCAATACACAAATAGTAGTACTGCATATACCTAAAAGACACACTTTTCTATTTCTATGACTAGGTGACCATTAATTGATATGCACTCCTAAATGACTTTGTGATAGTCTAATAATTTCTGGATACTGAACTTACTCAGAAACACAGACTAGTACAAATAATACCCCCCAAAAAGCATATCTATCTTTAAATGAATAGTACCCACAAAATATTTTTAAAATGCTGAATCCAAAGTAAAAAGATACAGAAAAACACAAATTTCAGGGAAATTTAAGAGAAACATCTTAAATGGTTCTCCACCATAACTAAAAAACCACACACTTTTCCTGTGAAGAATTTTAAGTGAGTCATACTTTCCTTACTAAATCACTGTTTTACTTAACATATGGTAAAAAGAGTTAACTGTTTGGTAGCTTGAAACTTTACATTCAATTAAACTGTACATTAATATACACTAAGGCCGGCAGAAAATGAAATAAATTCAATTACTATACACAATACTTAGAACACACATCATGTACATAAGGCTCATTTGACATTTATCTGATAAAAGTGTAAAAAGTTAGTTTTACCTCCTAAGTACTCAGATTCCCACCCTCTAAACTAACACCAGAATTAAATAACTTGAAGTTACCTAGGCAGACCTATCTATATTCAGTGCCCAATTTCTGGTAAATGAACACATTTCTGTCCGTTTCACATTGGCCTAATCACTCACTCTATTGCATTAAAGTTCTAAGTTTTTAACTAAGTTTTAAAACCACGATGAAACCAATTCATGGTTAGGATAATACTGTTCAATCTGAAAAGCTCTAAAACGATATACCACAATAACTACAAGGCACTGAGAGAACTAGGCTATAAATCCAGTCAACTTTTCCAAGGCGTGTGATGTTTAAGTTCCAGTCTTTTGAAAATAATAATAGAGAGGGTAAGTGCTGGGCAAGAATAAATCCCCACCCCTACATTTCGTTCATTTTCTGAGCAGACAATGTACCCAAATTAAAAGCTGTAAAGTCAATTTTGTCAGCATCTATTAATCCCATTTGGTGGGAGAGGAAGGCGAGAAGGAAAACACTCGTCCCGCGTCCTTCACGGAGCAATGCCGCAACACACCTGCCTAGCTTATTCTGTCAGGGGCAGGGGAATTTAACAAGAACAAATCAGCCAGACAAACCTGATGATCCAGAGAGCTCAGAGGAAGTCCCCCAGCACTTGCGCAAGGCTCCGGCTCGCTGGGCGCTGGCGCGACGCGGCAGCCCGGCGGCTCTCCTGGAAGGTGCCCACACCTGAGCGCCCGCAGCTCCGCGGGGGGAGGGCCCGGCGGGGCAGGACCGCTAAGTGGTCCAGCCGCGCGGTCCGGAGCGCAGCCCGCGCCTCACCGTCGCCACCCGACGGCAGGCGGCGCGCGAAGAGGCGAGGGGCACCAGAGAGCGAAGGGAAGGACCTGCGACTAACAGGAGGTTACAAGTCAACAAAATAGCGGCCCGGCGGGCAGGCGGCCCCACTGGCAGCTCGCGGAGACGCCGGGAGCAGGAAGTGCCCCGCGCCTCCCTCAGGAGCCCGCACGTCCCCAGACCAGGCAGCGACTCCGAGACACCTGTTTGGCGGCGCCAGGGGTGGGGTTCCACCCTCCACGCTCCCCCTACATTCACTCTCCCAGAGGGAAGGGCGAGGGGACCCGAGACCTTGGACCTACAGCCTGAGGGCGCCTCCGCCGGCCGTACCTGACATCAGCTTCGGCTCCCTCTCGCCCCTCCTGGGGGGCGGAGAGGGGGACGACACGAGACCGGCGACCTTCGCTCTGCTCGGCAGCCGCAGAAGTGGCTCGTGGCTGCTGGCCGGGGCCGCCCGCTGCCGCCCAGATTATTCCCCGGCAGCGGCGGCGGCGGCGGCGGCCGAGGCGGGCCCAGCGCAAGCTCCCGCCCGCTCGCTCCGCCCCTCCCCGCAGCGCGTTCCGGCCGCGGGCCGCCGACGGCGCAGCCGCCACCCAGGGGTCCCCCCTAGCGCTGACGTCATCGCCGCCGCACCAGCCCCAGGGAAGGGCGGAGCGAGAGGGGGCAGGGTGGGGCGGGGCTACGGCGACGTGCGGGCGCGGGGATTGGCGGCTGAGCTCACGCCCCGCCCTTGTGCGAAGGGGTCTGGGAAGTCGGCTCTTCTATGAGGGGTAGTCACAGCCCACTTGCGGCACCTCCGTGGCGGCCTCCACCTTCATCGCGGTGCTGTAGGGTCTTGCATTAGCTTCCGGATCTTGAGAGGGCCCAAAGCAGTGAAACATCAGGGACCAGGGCTGCGAATACCCTTGGGACCTTTGTCCAAGACACAAGCTCTTCCCTTTCAGGAGTCTTATGGCCTCTAGCCTGCTTTTAAACCGTTCTTTTTACCCCTGTTATCCCCTCCTCCCGATTCTCTTAACTCAGTACCTCTCTGGCCTTAAGGAGAGGAAATACGCAAGATGAGGTACGCAAACGAGTGTTGGGTAACCAGGTATGTGAATGAGCAGGGGCTGAGAACCCAATTAATTATACCACAAAGCCTCCTGAAGGCACACATGGTCTTTGGTTCCGTAATTACTTCACTGCTGTCAGGCAGTGGGCCGGAAGAGTTTCTTCGGAGCTCTCCAAAACCTCACCGTCTCACCTTTACTTGGCAAAGGGACTTTGTATCAGAAAACTGTTTTTGGATTATAGAGCTAGGAGCCCTCAAGCGATTGAGGCAGTCCCACAGCAGTCAGGAGGTAAGATCAAGTCTTGACTTTACTGGTGTTATCTAACAAAGCCTAGTTTGAGGGTGAGAAAACTACCCTGCTTCCTAGGCAGTTCTTTAGTGCCTTGGCCTCTGGGCTGGAATCTTGATTCCCGCCACCTATTAGCTGTGTAACCTTTGCAAGTTACTTACCACGCCGGAGAGGAATAGTAAACAATGTAACTAAAGTATTGTTGTTGAAAGTGAAGTCGCTCAGTCTTGTCCGACTCTTTGCGATCCCATGGACTGTAGCCTACCAGGCTCCTCTGTCCATGGGATTTTCCAGGCAATAGTACTGGAGTAGATTGCCATTTCCTTCTCCAGGGGATCTTCCCAACCCAGAGATTGAAGCCGGGTCTCCCTCATTGTAGACAGACGCTTTACCGTCTGAGCCACCAGGGAAGTCCTTGTTCCCTTTTTATTTGTTTAGATTCAGCTTTAGTGTAGTTTACCAGGATATATCATTGATAGATCCGAAAGAATCTTCGGGAAGAACTTTAAAACATCTAGATTCTTATCCAAACCTCTCATTTTTTCAGATGAGAAAACTGAGGTCAGAAAGGTAAACTGAGAAGCCTGTTTTGGAAGAGAAGTGCAAGTATGTGATATCCAGGTTAGTGCTCTGTTGGATCCTCACCTCCATCTCTTCTCTCTTCCCCAACTTGTATGTAATTATTGCTCAGCCTCACCCCCTTTGCCTTCCACAGCCACTGTGAGACAGGGAAAAGAGACCCTTCGAGGTCAAAGTGTACCAAATAGAAAGCAAAATACAACAAAATGCCTCAGGATTCTTATTTTAATTTTATTAAAATTTATAAGGAATAAGGAATAATCTTTTTCCAGTGAGCAAATATAGGAAACCCTTCCAAGGGTAAGCTCAGCTACAGCATGTCTAAGATAATTTTCTTAGTGGCAAGAAGATATGTTGATAGAACTACCAGATCAAATCAGGCCCCTCCTACCCTTCTAGGTATTATTGAAAATAGCTATTATTTTCATGAAAGCAATGTACACTTATTGAAACAAATATAAAAAAATTTCCAAATGCCATAATTCAGAGATAACAATTTTTAAAAATTCATGTTATACTCCAGACGTCTCTAAGAATAAAAATATATAAATGTATAGAAATACAGTGTATGATACACTGGATTTTATTTTGTACACAGTTCTTTTTTCATGAACAATATATCATGAATAACATCATTTTTAAAAGTTGCATAGTGTGAAGTGGATGTACCACTGTTTATCTAACTGGTATTCTATTGATTCATTTCTGGTTTTTTCCCCAAATGTTTACTATTTTAAACAACTCTGTGATGAGTTTCTTAATGCATGTACCTTTGCACAACTGTACTGCTGTCTTCTTGAATAAATTCCTTGAAGTGACATTAATGTCAGCCAATTTTTCTTCATTATCAACTAGAAAAAAAGAAAGTTGTGGTTACTTTGAAAAATATAATTTATATGTGAGACACAAAATGACCATATTCTCCCATTTGAAACACAGATTAACCTTGAACGGTATGTTTATCTATCTGGAGTGTGTTTCAGTAATGTGTGTCACAGCTCCTTGGAGCAAGGTGGTAGAGACTGATAGTTGATTTGATTCTATACAAAATCCTTTCTCTATTACTTGCAGAACTCTGACTTTTTTTCAGGGTGACTGTGTCCAGTTAAAAATACTTGTTTACGCAGGCTCCTATAAGCCATGTTTTCCCATGTGACCTGTCAGCAGAATGAAAGCAGATGTTGCTAGGAGAGGCTCAAAGTTTTACGGAAGAAATTTCCTGTTAGCCATTGGACCTATACCTGTCCTTTATCTTACCTGGAACAGTGATATGATGCTAGATGTGGAGCAGCCCTATTTCAACCACAGTAACAAAATAATAGCATAGCCAGAGGAACTGGTTTGTGATTGCTTTGAAGGGTCAGCTTATCAGCCCTGGTCTGCTCACTTCTGGGTTTGTTGTTATATGAAGGGGTTTGTTGTTATGTGAAGGAAAATAAATCCGTTCTCTTTAAGGCTTTTGTTGTTTTTGTTATAAGCACTGAATAAAATTCCTAATTGGCATAAAAAGATAGGAAAAGTCATTATTTAGCACTATAGGTAGAATTTTTTAATAAACAGGGTAAGATGAAAATGGGAACACAAAATGGAAACAAGCAACAACAAAAAACCACTCTCTAATAAACTTAGTTTTCCTTTAAATATCCAAATATTACAATTAGATTAACAACTCTTTAGTAATAATTAGATTACATTCTATAAATTATATTTATATAATAATGTATAGATTAAATGGACTTCCTTGATGGCTCAGATGGTAGAAGCGTCTGCCTACAATGTGGGAGACCTGGAGTCGATCCCTGGGTCAGGAACATCCTCTGGAGAAGGAAATGGCAACCCACTCCAGTACTTTTGCCTGAAAAGTCCCATGGACGGAGGATCCTGGTAGGCTACAGTCCATGGGGTCACAGAGAGTCAGATACAATTGAGCAACTAAACTTCTAAAACTATAGATTAAATTATTTAGAATTTAATATAAATTGAATTGAATTATAAATTAAATTAAAACTACTGGTATAGTAGTTTTAAAATATGTTCACAAGTTCTTTGATACTTCTTCTTTCAAAAATTGAGCTTAATTCCCCTCACCTAGAGTTTGGACTGTACTTAGTGACTTGTTCTCATAAAGAGAATGTAGAAATGTTGTAATGTGACTTCTAAGTGGAGACTATATATGTGCCAGCTTTCTTCTTGCTCTCTCTGGGATTGCTCACTGGAGAAAGGTAATTGTCATGTCGTAAGGACACTCAGCAACTTAGAGAGAGGCCCATGTTGTGAATAACTAAGGCTTCCAGCCAATATTCAGTGAGGAACTGAGAACTCCTGAAAACAGCCATGTGAGTGAATTTGAGAGCAGATCCCTTCAGCCTAGCCAAGCCTTCAGATAACTACATCCTTTGTCAGTATCATTATTGTACCTGAAGAGAGTCCATGAGCCAGAATCACTTAGTTTAGTCACTCCCAAATTCAAGTCTGCAGGAAGTGTAAAATAATAAATGTTTGTTGTTGTAAGCCATGTGCAGCAAAAGTAACTACTAAAAAGCTGGATATAGTGGAGTCTACCTAGCACAATCTAGGTATTTGATTATTTGTTATTTTGAATGAGTAAAACAACTGAATGAAGTACAATGTAGTATCTTTTTCACTTAAAGGGTAACATACCATGCTTGTATTATTTTTGACCCCTGACACCTGTATTGTGTAAGGCTTTTCTGACATGATCACAGGGAGATGAGTTGTGAATCTTATTGAAATCTGAACAATGACAGTCCTGGAAGAAACATATAATGAATAGTGCAGTAGAACTCTTGAGATGTGAATGATGCTCCCAGTTTTTTTTTTTTTTTTTACTATTATTTGCATTCACTTTTTGCACCATTTGTTCCTGGGCCATAAGTTTTTGTTTCTTCAATTTCTTCTGGGATATCTTTTTCTTCTGTGCAACCTTCTCTTCTGGTTTAGGAACAATCTGTTCTTTTTCAGTTAAGGTTCTCAGTTTTATCAGTAATTAGCTGAGTAGCAAGTTATCAAAGCCCTCTAAATCTCAACTTTCCTATTGATAAATTGGAGAAAGTAATCCTGACTGGCCTCAAAAGGTAGTCAGTGGGATTATATGTGACAGGGATTATATCATTCTTTTAATTGCATTAGATTCATAAGTTAAATATTTTAGGAGTGTGTACCATGAAAACTTTTCTTTTAAGAAGTAATAACTACTTTTACTGGTGGCTCAGATGGTAAAGAATCCACCTGCAATGCAAGAGATAGCATTTCAATCCATGGGTCAGGAAGATCCCTGGAGAAGGGAATGGCTACCCACTCCAGTATTCTTGCCTGGCGAATTCCACGGACAGAGGAGCCTGGCAGGCTACAGTCCATGGGGTCGCAAAGTGTTGGACACGACTGAGTGACTAACACTTTGTAAAATATTAGTATTGTTCATAGTAAGAAGTTAGGATTTAAGAGTATAGCAGGATGGTAAGTTATTATATGTCAGATCTCATTTTATTACCTTGTTGAAATTTTATTGCGGGTTAAAAAGAATACATAATTATGACTGGCACCTTTCTCTTTTCAAGAATTAATTTGTAATTGTGGTTGGGTGTGTGTCCCTCTTTATGGTAACAGTGGTAGTTAAACATACTTAGTAATAAACATACATTTAACCAATAATTTAGTTTGAGTCTAAGCTTTTATTCTAGAGCAAAATTGCACCCAACAGCAAGAAAATAAATAGTAGAAAACATGTCTTTCTCTTTCATAGAGGAGGCCTTGGGCACAAAAGGGAAAGCATTATAAAATGGAACATCAGAGGTAGACATTATACAATTACAGACAATGCACAATTTGGTGATGTGGCTAAGTCCAGAGGTAAATATATGAGGATGAGTAAGACAAGACTTAAGTGTAAGATTCAAGTCTTGATAATGTAATGGTGAATTGTCCAAACTTCCAGGTTTGTTGTGTTTTCTGCTATTCAGCTATAACTGTAAATTAGATGAAACTACAGACTTAACTAGATAGCAGAGTATTTTTGGTTGTAGATGACCCCAACTACCTACCATCTTTATTAACTTGAATAGGGAGAAGAACCCAAGAAAAAAGAGACAGAGCTTCCTCCTCTGGAGACAGCATGCTTTTCAATGGAGCTTCTCATTTCATTAAAAATTCCTGCTAGGACACAGTATTTTCAGTCTGTGGAACCCGAGAGAGCATTTTCCAAACAGTTTTTATTCCTTGCAGCTACATGTGCACAAAATCAACCAAGATTTTGAGACAGTTGGAAAGGCTAGTGTTATTTTCTGAATTGACTGACATGTGAAGGAGATAAAGGTGGAGAATAGAGGAGGAGATAAGGAAAAAAGCAAAGTCTAGGAAATACTTTTAACCTCAAGGGAAGAGGACTCAGCATGACTCACAAGTTATTAGCTTGAAAGCAGAGTCTGCCACGTGTGCACTGAGGAACCGGAGAAATAGTCTCAGCTTAGAAGATTGGGCTCCCTGGGGTTATCCTGTGTTGCTCTAGTTCCCTGGAATAAGCATCAGAATATGCCTTAATTATTTTCCCTGGTGGCTCAACAAAAGCAGAAAACATTTGTTGTAAATGAAGTAGGTGATGCTTTAAAATTCCTAAGCAGTACATTATTTATAAATGTGTTCATTACCTCTGTTAGTGTAAAAAACTGACAATTTTTAGCTATGTAAAGTGGCACAATTTTTTTTCTTCTTTCTCTTAAGTTGTATTTAAAGGTTTTTAGATCTAGGAATGGGTTGGATAGATACTTTGTTGGGTTTCTGCCCATCATCCATTGAGAAGAACTCTCTTGCTTTTCCTCCAATTCCCATTTAGAGGTTTGGTCTCTCTAACCATGCATGTATATATATACATACACACTATAGGACCCTTGTCCCTTCTTGATTGGATAGAGTTTGATCCTTGAAGGAATCTGACTCAATCAGATCCTTTCCTCTGAGGATTTGGAATTGGAAGAGAAGTTTTAGTTGCTCTGTATTGAACACTGAAACTACAACACAAACGGGGGCTTCTAACCCAAACATGTGAACCCAAGTTAGGGGAACCCATTACAGATGGAGAGAGAAATGAAGCAGACTATCTGAGAAACAACCCTGAGCTTTGGTGCTGTCACAGAGACAGAGAAAGAAAGGGAGGAGACTCATTTTCTAGCTTCTCAGATTTCCCATGACCTCCATCCCACTAATGGCCCAATTGCTCTTGAGATCCAAGAATACCTACATTGTATTCTTATATTAAGTTACACGTTTTTGTTGTTAAGTTAGTTTGAGTGGATAATTTTTCCATTCTTTAAAACACATTTCATCACTTCATTTAAGAGTGATCTGAATCATTCTTTTCATTTATAAGTAAAAAGCCTTTTGAAAGCTTTGGCCTGAGGAAAACATAAATCTTTGAAAAGCACGCAAAATTTCAGTCTTTTGAGTGAAAAGAGCAAAATGGCAGAGTAGGAAGCTTCCCACTCCCATTCTTCCACAGAACATTGAAAAATAAGCAGAAACCATCAGTTTTGTGACAGCTCTAGAAAGCAGTTGAATGTTTACAGCCACCACATGAGCACTGAATCAAGAAAGAGGCACTTCAAAATAATAGGAAGGTTTTGTGGTGGTTTATTTGTCCTTCCACTACCACTGCCCCTTCACGTATGTGTACGCACGCAGTCCTGTCCGACTCTTCTCGACCCCATGGACTGTAGCCCGCCAGGCTCCTCCATCCGTGAGGTTTTCCAGGCAAGAATACTGGAGTGGGTTGCCATTTCCTCCTCCAGGGGATCTTCCTGACTCAGGGATCGAACCCGCATCTCTTGCATCTCCTGTACTGTCAGGTGGATTCTTTGCCATTGCACCACCTGGGAACCCCATGGTAGAGGTTAAATGAAGTAATAACAGTGAGACTGTCATCCTGTATGCTAGTACCTTTGTAAGAATAAGGGACTCCAAAGCTGTCTGCCTGTCTCCTCATCATGTGAGGACACAGTAAGAAGACAAACTGAATTGACAGGAACCTTGATTTTGGACTTTCCAGCCTCCAGAACTATGAGAAGTGTCTGTTATCTAAGGCATCCAGGCTGTGCTATTTTGTTATAGCAGCCCAAGCAGAGTAATACAGGGAGCAGCCTAAAGGACGACGCTCGGTCTTCCACTCAAAACTCAGGAGAAAGCTTGAAAATACTGCAAGCCAAATGAAAAATCTTCAGATACTTGGGTCAGAAATTATAGTTGAAACATATAGTAGATTGGCTAAGGTAAAAGCTGGGGAGAGTTTCTTTGGGAAATTAGGACATTTAAAAGCAACTATGGGGACTTCCCTAGTGATCCAGGGGCTAAGGCTCCTCATTCCCAATGCAGGGGGCTTGGGTTGGATCTCTGGTCAGGGAACTAAATCCCACATACTTCAACCAAGATTAAAGATCCTACATGCTATAACTAAGACCCAGCACAGCCAAATAAATAAAAATAAATATTTTTTAAACGTTGTTAAAAATAAAAGCAACTTTGTAAATGGGGGAATTTAGAAAACCATGTATGTGCCCTGGATAAGACACATGCTCAAAAAACACCCGAGAAGACCCTCAGCTTTTTCTTGGGCTCATCCTTGGGCACAGTGCAAGCCTGGCAAGTTGAAGATCAGTGCCAATTTGCCAAGACTCGGAGGTTCCCAGCGTTCAAAGACATTTCTGTCAAAACACTAGCTGAACACAAGCTAAGAAACAGACTTCAGTGACCACATTTACAAAGAATATAGTCTTTTAATAGTTTGGGATCAGCATTGAATAATCTGACTGCTACAGCCTTTCAGCAACCAAAAAGTAGCAAGCCTTGTGAAAAGGAGAGAACCTTCCTTCCAAGTACGTACTGTGAGTGAGTGGAAGTTGCTCAGTTGTATCCAACTCTTTGCGACCCCCTGAACTGTAGCCTCCCAGGCTCCTCTGACTGTGGAATTCTCCAGGCAAGAATACTGGAGTGGGTAGCCTTGCCTTCTCCGGGGGATCTTCCCAACCCAGGGATTGAACCCAGCTCTCCTGCATTGCAGGCGGATTCCTTACCCTCTAGCCACCAGGGAAGTCCCAAGTACATACTACAATAGTAAAATTTCCTGTTTTCATTAAAAAAAAAATAATAAAACATACAAAGAAACAGGAAAGTATGGCTATTTCTAAGGAATGAAATAAATTGGTAGAAAGACTGAAGGCAGGAAGAGAAGGGAACCACAGAGGATGAGAAGGTTGGATGGCATCACCCACTTGATGGACATGAGTGTGAGCAAGCTCTGGGAGTTTGTGACTGACAGGGCAGCCTGGTGTTCTGCAGTCCGTGGTGTTGCAAAGAGTCAGACATGACTGAGCGACTGAACTGAACTGATCTCTGAGGAAGTCCAGACATTGGAATTACTGGACAGAGATTTTAAAACCACTGTCCTGAAACATGCTCAAAGAACTAATAGAAAACATAGACAAACAACTAAAGGGATAAAATGAGTGGAATTACATAAAACTTTTTGGCCACCTCATGCGAAGAGTTGACTCATTGGAAAAGACTCTGATGCTGGGGCAGGAGGAGAAGGGGACAGGAGGAGGAGGGGACAACAGAGGATGAGATGGCCGGATGGCATCACCGACCCGATGGATGTGAGTTTGAGTGAACTCCCGGAGTTGGTGATGGATAGGGAGGCCTGGCGTGCTACGATTCATGGGGTCGCAAAGAGTCGGACACGACTGAGCGACTGAACTGAACTGAAGCAGCATAAAAATAATCAAGTCTCCTAGATGCCTACTTCTATCCCAGATAATCCCAGCAAAGTAGGTCAAAGTCTTTCCAATTTTTATTTTGGTGTAATTTCAGATTTTACAAAGTTGCAAGAATAGTACAAAGAATCCTCATACAACTTTTCTCTTGATTATTGTTTTAAAATTTTAACCACTCACATGAACTGTTTTCTTATTTTTCTGCCTCCAAAATTTAGGCTAATAGTGGCTTAATGTAAATACTACACTTGATATGGTAATAAATATAACAATAATAACAATTCCAAAAATTACTTGCTGAACCTGATACATGCCAGACAAGTGTTGAACTTGCACTCTCACATACTCCTAACCCTATAACTCAGGCACTATTATTATGTTAATTTAATAGATGAAGATACTGAGACACAGGGAGTTTTAGGATCTTGCCCAAGGACACAGATAAAAATCTTCTGGTGTTGAATGCAAATGAAACCATTCAGATTCCTTGACTCTACCTATGTTTTACCTATGTTTTTAACACTGATCTTTTAAATGAGGTGTCAGCAAACTACAGCCTTTTGACTAAATGCAGCCCATAGAAGATCTTTATTTAGTCCCAGATCCGCTTGTACAAGGGTTGCCCATCCTCTTACACAGATGAGTGGGCACAACCTGGTCTCTCTGTCTTGACCCGGCTGCTGTCTTTCAGGTATCTGGTCATTTTTTCTAACTGATTACTGTGACTTCTTGTCCTGCTCACAGAAAAACAGCAGCCTGACTAAGTTGTAACTTCTTAGACACTGTTTGGTCCTTCTAGTGAATGTCTCTGGTCTAAAGGAAATACCTAAGTGCCCAATAGAGTTGACAGGCAAGGTTAATCCTCACCAAGCTGGGGCATTCCTGGGGCGTTTTATGGTGATCCACTCTAGACGTCTTAAATAATAAAAACAACACTGTGCGTGTGATCAAAGGCAGCATACCTGAGGTGGGCATGGTGTGCATTGCTTTGGTCTTCCTTCAGGACTGAAAGGCTTATTCCCCCAGCTATTGGGAGTGCTGCCAACAGATAGCCATCAGGTGTCAGCCCTCTCAGAGAATTGCCTCAGATGCAGGTACCTGCCTCAAGTCAAGATCATGCCTTCTTTCAGGGCACCCACATCCAGTGACTGATTAGCACAGGGGTATAAAAGCCCAGCCTCCCAACCTCAACATATAATGTTGTCTAGAGCCGTTCTGTCGTCAGAGTTCCCCGCCGGATTGACTAAGGCCTCTGTTAAGATTGCGTCATGGTATAGTTTCTCCTTCTGTCCAGTCTTATTTCTTTTTTTCTATTTCACAGGCACTGACCTCAAAAGCACTCCCTAATAAGCTATATATGGAACTCAGCCTATGACAAAACCTAAAGCAAGAGGAGAGCTATTTCTCAACCCTCTAGAAATTCAAGCTTCTTTTTAAATGTCTCTGGTTCATAGATAATACAATTGTGAATGACTTCTGTTTACCTGGAGTCACCTCTTCAAGCATTAACCTCGGTGCTCCACATGAGAAATAAGGAGAAATAGATCCAAGGAGCCAGTGCTGTCAGTTATCACAGATGAACCCATAATCATTTCATCATGCTGTTCAGTGTGATTTGGACAATTACTGAAGCTTTTGGGTTGTTTATATTTAATCAGAGGTAGAATTCTGAAATACTTTCAGTATGCCAGGCTTCTTTATAACTGTCTTTGCCTTAGGGTAAACATCAAGGTATTTGCATACAATGGCACCCCACTCCAGTACTCTGGCCTGGAAAATCCCATGGGCAGAGGAGCCTGGTAGGCTGTAGTCCATGGGGTCGAGAAGAGTCGCACACGACTTCACTTTCACTTTCACTTTTCACTTTCATGCATTGGAGAAGGCAATGGCAACCCACTCCAGTGTTCTTGCCTGGAGAATCCCAGGGACGGGGGAGCCTGGTGGGCTGCCGTCTATAGGGTCACACAGAGTTGGAAATGACTGAAGTGACTTAGCAGCAGCAGTTGATTTTCAATGTTGTATTAATTCAGGTGTACAGAAAAATGAATCTGTTATACATGACACACTCCAGTGTTCTGGTCTGGGAAATCCCATGGGCAGAGGAGCTTGGTGGTCTGCAGTTCATGGGGTCACAAGAGTCAGACATGACTTAGCAACTAAACCATCACTATATGTACACACACACATATATATGTTTAATACATATATTCACTCTTCCCATAGAGACCATTACAGAGTATTGAACTCCCTGTGCTGTACAATAGGTCCTTATTTATTTCATAGATATTAATAGTAGTGTGTCAATCCCGATCTTCCAGTTTAACCTCCCCATACCCCCAGTAACCATACGTTCATTTTCTTCATCTGTAACTCTATTTCTGTTTTGTAGCTAAATTCATTTGTAGCCTCTTTTTAAATTCTACATGTAAGTGATATCATATATTTGTCTTTCTCTGACTTCACTCAGTATGACAGTATGACAGTCTCTAGGTTCATCCATATTGCTGCAAATGGCATTATTTCTTTTTTTATGGAGGAGTACTGTTCCATTGTGTATTTGTACCGCATCTTCTTTAGCCATTCTTCTGTCAGTAGACATTAAGGTTGCTTCCATGCCCTGACTGTTGTAAATAGTGCTGCAGTGAGAATAGGGATTGTGCACATCTTTTAAGGAAACTTGAAAAATCACCTACTAAAGTAAGTATGGACAGTATTCATGTTTTCCTATCTTTCTGGTATCTTTTTAAAAAATGTTTCCATGGTGATACAACCTGATAGATACTGAGTGCTAAGTTGCTCAGTTGTGTCAGACTCTGAGACCCTGTGGACTGTAGCCCACCAGGCTCCTTGTCCATGGGATTCTCCAGGCAAGAATACTAGAGTGGGTTGCCATGTTCTTTTCCAGGGGATCCTCCTGACCCAGGGATTGAACCCACATCTCTTACACCTACTGCATTGACAAGTGGGTTCTTTACCACTAGTGCTACCTGGGAAGCCCCATGATAAATACTGGAGATTAGGTAAAAGGTGCTTTAATCCTGGCTTTGAGACTTAACAGCTGCTTTCTGAGCCTCATGATCCTCCACTGTAAAAGGGAAACAATGATGCCCATTTTTTAGAATTATTATGTTGTTTAAATGAGAGGATATTTGCAAAGGGCCTGCAATATTCAAGTACCCAATAAATGCTACTGCTGCTGCTGCTGCTGTGTCACTTTAGTCGTGTCCAACTCTGTGCGACCCCATAGACAGCAGCCCACCAGGCTCCCCCGTCCCTGGGATTCTCCAAGCAAGAACACTGGAGCGGGTTGCCATTTCCTTCTCCAATGCATGAAAGTGAAAAGGGAAAGTGAAGTCGCTCAGTCGTGTCCGACTCTTCTCGACCCCATGGACTGCAGCCCACCAGGCTCCTCTGTCCATGGGATTTTCTATGCAAAAGTACTGGAGTGGGGTGCCATTGCCTTCTCCACAATAAATGCTAGCTATTTTTATAAAAAAGTATAATAATGATGATAAGTGGACTGACCAAAGGTTTTTGAAAGGAAATATCTTTATGACAAATACTGTAGTTTATTGCTACATATTTTATTAGCAAACAAAGATAGTCACTATAAAGATTTCTACACTGAAATATACATAAGTGATTTTCATCCAAGAGGCAATGTTTTGAAAGTAGAGGAGTTGAATGAAGTGATTTCCAAAGTATTCCTCCCTGCAGCGCACCCCACGGTGTTTAAAGCCTTGTGAGTCTATGGATTAGGATGACCCTCCAAAAATAAGAGCAACTATTTCTTGGAATTTGAGTTTTTCTCTATTGAGAGTGGGTGCATGTCGACAGAACACTTGTTCTATTAGTCCTCTTGGCTAATAGTCTACTCGCAAATAATTCAGACTCAATCTATTGTAACATTGTCTGCACACCTGACAGTGCAGAAATAGTAATGATTAAACTCTTACAAAAATGGAAGTTACTGCCCATTATTTTGTCCTAACCTTATGGTAGCTTAAATTCTATTTAAATTGATTGTATATTATGGCTCATTATTTTTCTCTCAATATTAACTACTTCTGATTAGTGCCATGTATGTATATGGAGGCAATTCTGCCCAAACAGAAGGAAAGAATTCTGCCTTCCTTCTGTCATCTGTTAACCTTGTTCTCAGGAACTAATTTCTCTGATACAATCCCTGCATCTACTGTACATCTTTGGATGTGTCCTTGGACACATGCTCTCTTTTTCATCCTTTTCGTCTCTAGAATGAGTTGCATGTATAAGTCCATCCTTTAGAGCCAATTTAGAGTCAAGTACTTTACCTCAATTTTGAACTGGATTTACAGTCTCTCTTACTGAGTGGATCCAGGTTAGCAGACACACAAGACCATCTTTGTTTTCCTCCCCTTCTGTCTCTATATCCATCTTTCTACTTCCAGACTAAGAATAGGAGTCTTTCTTTCCTCATTTCTCAAAAGAAATAGCACAGCATTTTGTCTCTCTCTCTGCTCTGTTTCAGCCACTTAATATATGTATTAGAGCATTATCAGTCAAGATTGCATTCCCTGTTCCCTTATATATTAGACTTCGGTTAGGGCCATAAATGATGGGGGGGAATGGTGGGGGTAGGGGTTGAGGATGGAAAGGGGAGGCTGGTGAGCAGATAGCACTTTATAGTTGAAGCCTGAAAGATCTCAATGGGAATTGAGGATGGTATACAAACACAGAATAGAAAGAAACTTCTAGAGTTCAGAAGAACCAGAACTCCATTCTGTGAAGAGACTGAAATTTGTACTCAATATAAACGGTGGAGTGGCTCAGTGGTCAAGAGTCCACTTGCTAACGCAGGACATGTGGGTTTGATCCCTGTGTTGGGAAGATCCCCTGGAGAAGGAGATGGTAACCCACTCCAGTATTCTTGTCTGGGAAATCCTGTGGACAGAGGAGCCTGGTGGACTAAAGTCCATGGGGTCTCAAAAGTGTCAGACACAACTTAGTGATTAAACACCACCACTATAAAATGTGGAGTGTGCCTAGTGGCAAGAAGCACACACATGTCAGACAGGAAAGAGCTGAAGCATGGAATAAAGGTGAGGAAATTTAACTCATTTTGCTTCTCATGTACAAATGGCCTTTTATGGTGTTGCTGGGTTTTATCTTTGAAGTGCAGACATATCCCCCAATTTATTAACACGAGTGAGTACAGAGCTCCCTGGAGTATGAGAAAGGAAATGAAAAAAGCTGTGCTCCAGCCTACCAAGCTCCCAGCTGACTGAAAGGCTTGTTCCCTTTTTCATCCATTATATGTTGTGTGTTTATATGAATGGTTGTGATACTGCTTAAACACTGTTTCTTGAGGAAAATGCATCCATATTTGAGTTGGATCACCTTAAAATGAATTCTTGAAATACAGCTCACACAGAGATAGGGGACTTCTTCTGGCTTACTATTAATAACATTAACCATCTAGATGTTGCGGATAAAGAAAATGCAGGTGGTAAAACAATGGCTTGGCAAAGGCATCATGATCAAATCAAGCTAAAATTAGAACTTCATGCCCCTTCATTCAGTCTGTGAAACGTCTTTTTCTACTGGATCTCTAAGGAGCATTTGCCTTGAGATTATTGGGGAAGGAAAGTCCAATGAACAGACCACTTCCTTTCTCTCTCTTCTTTGCATTGCTGTTTCTCTTCCAGTCTATAAATCTTTCCTCCTCCCCAGCTCCTTCTCCTCTGTTTGGGGTGGGGGGGGGGATGGATTTTTAGTTTTTCTCTTCTTCTTTTTCTTTGCTTTCTGGTCTTTTATTGCTCTCAGTACTTGGGCTGCCTCTTATTTTTCAGCCCCAATTTTTATACCTCCCACTCCTAGTAGAGAAAACATTGTCACTATTAGGATCTTTTTCTTTTTTTTTTTTTTTTAAAGTTTACATTCTGAACTCTTTCTGGCTCTGTGCAAAGCATTATAAAAAAGGAAACTTTTTTATACAAAACTGTAGACTGTGTGTGACTTCCAAAAATATACAGTCTGTTGTGAATCCCAGCCATGATTTTTATAACCACCCTCATGATTCTTGACTTTTGTTTCTCAATCCCATTAAAAATCTGGTGATAGCAATGAATTGCCTCCCTTCAAAAATGTGTAACTTACAAATATACCCAATTTGCATGCAATTTCAGAAGGTGCAAAAACTCTCTGAACCCCTTAGGAGTTTATGACCTCATACCAAGAACCCTGCTGGTTGTCTCAATACATTTTACAAATATCACACAATTTGAGATAGGAGGAGTATCTTAAAACATAGTCCATTTTAATTCATTTTGTGTTTGCAGAGGTAAAGGGGGAAGAAACATTTTCAAATTACAAGTGCATTGTAACATTGTCCAAAAGGAAGAAACATTTATTGAGTACTGCCTACTACATACATACCTATTTCCAACATTATTATAGCTGTTTTAAGAATTATATATATACATGTATATGTCTATAAATATACAAATATATACATATGTATACATTTGTGTATGTATTTATGTATGTGTAAATTTTTACGACAGCTATATCGTGTGGGACTCATTACACTCAGATATGGAAATTGAACTCAGTGGGATCAAACAGCTAATTCAGGTCACCTGCTAGTGAACAAGAGGTGTGGGTTCTAACCCGCATCTAACTCCAGTGCCCCCTTGGAGGATAATTTCTTATCTTTTCTACTTAACACAAAATGTAGCACACAGGAGGTACTCGTGAAAGGTTGAATGTTGACTGGATTAAACTGAAGGAGGTTAAGTACAGAGCCCTGTGGTAGATTCCTAGAGACTAGAGACCAGTCTCCCCACTGCCACCCCTCAACCCCATTTAATTTCATTTCTTTAGAGAAAAGGATGGGGGCATTCTAATGAGTTCTTAAGAACAGAGAAGAATCTACAAAATTGCAGAGAAATGTAGTAATTTTCCTCTGTTCATCAGAGAAATATGTCATTTCCAGCAGTGTGAGGGTAGCAGGCTTGAATATGCCAGTTTTCATTTGGAAGGAATGTACTGCAAAGTTCAGCAATATTAACTTGAGGAAGCCATTTTCAATTTAGTGAGTCCTCTGAACATTAAAGAAAGCATTCTGACTGAAGCTACTGCAATATAAAGAACAATTTGAAACATGCCTAGGAGGAAAATACAATAATTTTAGCATAAGGAAGTTCTCAAATGAAGTCTAATTTTAAAGGAAAAAGAATCTCTTTGATTGAAGAAATTGTTCAGAACACATATGTATATATTCTAACTGAGGCTAGCTAATGAAGGAAGCTATAGTTTGAAGAGAGTTGGTGAGGAAAAGGAAAGCAATATTAGAGTCAGGCAACTCTGAGATAGAGGCTGATTATACTTGAAGGAATATCTTTAGTGAGGCTAATAAATATTCAGCTAAGTTGAACAGAAACTCCATTGGAAGTAACTATATTCTTAGAAGCCAGTCAAGATAACAGAATGATGCAGAATCTGTAACTGTTTCCTTGATTTAAAAATAAGCCCATCTTGACTTTAGGTCAGGGCAAAATCACGATGGTAAAGCTTTTTAATTTTTGTGATCTCTTCCTAAAAACATACTAAATAATTAGAATAGCAAAAGAAAAATTATATTCACAGTATCCTCCAGAAGACCAACCAAAAACATCCACACTAACCTCAGAACACCAGCGAGTGTTGTCTCACCCAAACCACAAATGAAGCAGGATCAATGCAGAACACGCCCAGGTTTAGTAGCTGTGCAGAGCTAGTACAGGAGAAAGAGCTTTAATGGTTCTATAAACGCCGCAATACAGCAGTTGCCAACAAGTCCTCAAAAAGAGAGAGTCCCTCCATGAATAGGATTTTCAGCAAGTGAATGTTATGAGAATAGCAGTGAAAAGGAGAAGGCTCCAAACTCCAGTAATGGATGAGTGGAATAAAAGGAGCACAGCTCTACACTGAGGGAGAGATCAGAAGATACTGAGGAGACTGAAATGCAGTGAAAGGAGAAGGCTCCAGACTCCAGTTATGCATGAGTGGAATAAAAGGAACACAGCTCCACACTGAGGGACTGTGAAGAGATTAGAAGATACTGAGGTGACTGAAATGCTGAAGACAGAAATATCTAATGAAACTCCTTTCCTAAGGAAAATGCTGCTGTGAGAAGGATTCAAGTTGATCAGGACAGGAACTCTGAGGGCAAAGGGAGAGAAAAGGATCACATATAGTGGGGAGATGTAGGACTCCACAGAAGGCAGATCTCAGAAAATGGGAATAACTACACAGAGAGGCTATTTGAATATATATTTGTGTATCTGTCTCTCTATCTTTCTATTTCTTTGTGATAACAATAGAAGAGAGAGCTCTCAAGCAGTAAAAGTAGGAAAGGTACCTTGGTATCTCTCAATCCCCTACAAGGGAACCATTTTCTAAAAGCACAGCACACTCAAATTATTTATACATGAACAACAGAAAAGAATATTGTTGAACAATAAATATACTAATTTTTAAAAAATGGACTAAATAATGCATTTCAGAAAAATATACAATCAAAAAGCAGCTAAAAACTAAATAATATAACAATTATCTAAAAGAACTCAAGAAAACAATAAAAACTACAAAAGAACAGCATGTAGTACAATAGAATTAGGAAACTCAGAAATTAAAAAGAAAGAAAAGAGATTCAATAGAAAAAAGAATACAGAAGACAGGAAAAGAAGATCCAACATAAGTCCCATTTATATTGCAGGAGGAAAATGAAAGCAATGGAACAAAACATACAAAATTCCATAGGGCAAGATTTTCTTAAAATTATAAAAAATGAACATCTACATTGAAAGAGCACACCGTTAATCTTGGAAAATGAACCCAGAGTTGTCAATACCAATATTCTGGTAAGATTGGACAGTAAAGAAAAACTCTTTGGACATTCAGGCACAAAGATCAAAGTCTCTTTTAAAGGAAAGATAAAATCAAATATTCATACATACAGCTTAGGACAGTTAGGGAAACATGAAAACTGGGCCACAATTGTTTTTCATTAACTTTAAAAATGTACAACAATTTATTATAGAAAAATGGGGAAAATTCACTCAAAGCCTCATCTTTACCTTCCATTTTACTTTCTTGAGCATTGGATAATTTCAAGTCATTTAACATAAATAGAGCTTCCCAGGTGGCACAGTGATAGTGTATTCGCTTGCAATGCAGGAGACAGTCCCTGGGTCAGAAAGATCCCCTGGAGAAGGAAATAGCAACCAACTCCAGCATCCTTGCCTGGAAAATTCCATGGTGGGCTGTAGTCCATGGGGTCACAAAAGTCAGACAGGACCGAGCACAAACAATAAATAGTTTAACTTTTGTCTGTCTCTAATTTATTCTCCCTTTATATTTGGTTGATATAAATCTTAAACTTGCCAAACTGATTAGTGATAGCTCCTTGGTACCTCCAGAAACCTGAAGGTAGTATCATCAGATGGGGTTTTCATTGGGTGGGGAAAAAGAGAGGAAATGAGAGTGGGGGAGAACCGCTGAGTGCTGAGGGAAAAAGTGGCTATGGTAAGTAAATTGGAGGCAAATATGTTTGGCCTCTCTCTTCCCCAGGGCCACATCCAATTTTGGCATCTCCATATTGTATTGTTGGCACCCTCTCCAACAGAACTAGGGGGCCACATCCGTAGCCATGCGTAAGAGATACGGTGACAGGAGGCACCGTGTAGCAGAGGGGCAGAGACAGGTGTTGCGTATGTGACACAAAAACAGATAAGATCGTGGCTAGAAGAGCTTCTGCTGACAGAGCAGATTTTCCTGTTTTGTTATGTTAAATATATCCCCAATCCTAAGTAAACCCCTTGAGGAGGAAATAACTTTCTTGATTTTGTCATAGAGAGATAGAGGCCAAAAATATTTTGTTTGAATATTTTTTTAATATATTTTAAATATCCAGCAATTATTTTCTTTCTTTTTTTTCTTTTTTGGCCTTGTGGCATGTGTTCCTTAGTTCCTTGACTAGGGATTGAACCTGAGCCCCTGGTATTGGAAGTGCAGAGTCTTAACCACTGGACTGCTAGGGAAGTGCCTAGTGTGAATTTTAATGTGTATTATGTGTCCAGTTATTGAACAAGTACAAATGGATTAGTTTTAGATAGTTGATACTAATAACTTAAAATTTTACCAATAGCAGTAAGTGTCTGAATAGTAGACTGCTTGGATTGAATTCCCAGCTCTGTCAGTAGCCACTGATTCATTTAAGAAGGTTATTTCACTTCTCTAAATCTCAGTTTTCTCATGAAATGTGAAAAACAAAGAGTACCTCAGTCAAAATCAAAAAGGGAAAGGCAAATATCATATATAATGCATATCTGTGGAATCTAGAAAAATGCAGGGCTGCCCTAGAAATCAGAAATACAGAGCAGACTTGTGGACACAGATGGGGCATGGAGAGGGTGGGCAAATTGAGGGAGGATCACCGAAACATGTACTTTACCACGTGTAAAATAGATGGCTGGGGGAAGCTGCTGTGCAACTCCCAGAGCTCAGCCTGGTGCTGTGTGACGACCTAAGGGGGTGGATGTGAGGGAGGTTCAAGAAGGAGAGGACATATGTAAACCTGTTGCTGATTCATGTTGATATATGGCAGAAACCAACACAATATTGTAAAGCAATTATCCTAAGATTTAAAAAAAAAAGAGTAGCTAAATCATAGGATGGTTGTGAGAACATCGTGAGATAATGCATGAACATCACTGTAGTGCAGATATTGGCATCTGTCCATCCCTTTGTAAATGTTAGCTGTATTATTGTTAGTGTAACTTTTAGGGGTCAAAAAATGTGATGAGTACCATCGTAGAACATCTGACTAGTTTTTAATATTGCCATACCAAAAGGAGTGTTTTTATACTGGAGAGGAAGTCATACACACACACACACACACACACACACACCCTAACACACACTCACTGAGTATGGTATACATTTTCCTTCCATCCCATATCACTCCTCTGGGTGTTAAACCCCTCCCCCCTCCTTTTCTGGGGGTTTTTGAAAGGAAGAGTGTCCAAAGAGACCAGGATCTCTTGGTAACACTGGTTGGCATCTTTATGATAAATTGTTGCACTTTCTTCTTGACTCTTCATTCTGTCTCGGAGTCTAGTGTATAATTATCACTATTATTGTTGTTGTTGTGTGATATCTTGGGCTCTTGACTCCACAGCCCCAAGTGCAGTGCTCTTCCACTCCACCCCAGGCTCCTAGAGCCCTTGCTTGAGTCTCACATGCCAGGGCCTGTTTAATTGAGCTCATAAAAGAACTGGGACATGAAGTGTAATAAATAAGGGTTTTGAAATTGGGCAGACCTGGATTTGAATTCCATTACCAATACTTGCTAGTTTTATAATTTGGGTCCATTACAAAACCTGTCTGTGAGATAATTTCAGTGCATGTAAAATGGATTAGTTAATGTCCATCTCATTGTGTTTTGAGGGAGGTGAAATAGGATAATGAATATGCCTGGTATTAAAAAACCCTCAAATGTTAGTTTCCATCTATATTATGTATATTTAAATTTGCATGAGTTTAGATTTACATCTTTCCTTCCAGAGATATGCATAACAGTAGTATCAAATTTGTTTTACTTCTGTATTTGAATAGCAGAGATGATATTTTTCTAACTAATACTATATTGCTATTATGTAGATAAGCCCCTGTTATCCCGTTTTTTTATTTCACCTTAGGCAGTTACTTTTCTTGGAACCATTTTTTTCTATGCACTTGACCTTGAGTCATTTTCTGACTTATTACTTAACATAACCATTAGCCCATTTGATTACCTTTAATCAAGTTATATTGGTTCTTGAACATGGAAATGCTCTTGTTTCTTGGTCAGCCAAGTATCACCTTTGCAGATTTTAACAATTCGGTCAGCTCATTTTGCTCTTTATTATAAATGTGGTACTTCTGTCTCCAAACTTCTCTCAGAACCATTACTAAAAATATATTTTAGTGCAATGAGCATTTTAATAATAGTATCTATTTTTAAAAATAGAAATGATTGATTCTTTAATTAGTAAAAATCCCATTGATGTTGTACCCTTCAACTGACATGAAAATTTAAAAGAATCAGTGTATAGATTTGTGGCTATAAGCCTCCATCTAGGTATATACACTCCTATGGCATTTAGTATGCATACATGTGTGCTGCTTAGTCATGTACAACTCTGCAACCCCATAGCCCACCAGGCTCTTCTCCAGGCAAGAATACTGGAGTGGGTAGCTATTCCCTTCTCCCTGGTGGCTCAGATGGTAAAGCATCTGGCTGCAATGAGGGAGACCCCGGTTCGATCCCTGGGTCAGGAAGATCCCCTGGAGAAGGAAATGGCAACCCTCTCCAGTACTCTTGCCTGGAAAATTCCATGGACGGAGGAGCCTGGTAGGCTACAGTCCATGGGGTCCCAAAGAGTCAGACACAACTGAACGACTTCACTTTCATTTTTCTTTTCTAAAACCAAATGGCATCAGTTCAGTTCAGTTGCTCAGTCATGTCCGACTCTTTGCGACCCCATGAACTGCAGCTCACCAGGCCTTCCTGTCCATCACCAACTCCCAGAGTCCACCCAAACCCATGTCCATTGAGTTGGTGATGCCATCCAACCATCTCATCCTTTGTTGTCCCCTTCTCCTCCTGCCCTCAATCTTTCCCAGCATCAGGGTCTTTTCAAATCAGTCAGCTCTTTGCATCAGGTAGCCAAAGTATTGGAGTTTCAGCTTCAACATCAGTCCTTCCAGTGAACACCCAGAGACTGGTCTCCTTTAGGATGGACTGGTTGGATCTCCTTGCAGTCCAAGGGACTCTCAAGAGTCTTCTCCAACACCATAGTTCAAAAGCATCAATTCTTAGGTGCTCAGCTTCACAGTCCAACTCTCACATCCATACATGACTACTGGAAAAACCATAGCCTTGACTGGACAGACCTTTGTTGACAAAGTAATGTCTCTGCTTTTTAATATGCTATCTAAGTTGGTCATAACTTTCCTTCCAAGGAGTAAGCATCTTTTAATTTCATGGCTGCAGTCACCATCTGCAGTGATTTTGGAGCCCAGAAAAATAAAGTCAGCTACTGTTTCCCCATCTATTTGCCATGAAGTGATGGGACCGGATGCCATGATCTTCGTTTTCTGAATGTTGAGTTTTAAGCCAACTTTTTCACTCTCCTCTTTCACTTTCATCAAGAGGCTCTTTAGTTCCTCTTCACTTTCTGCCATAAGGGTGGTGTCATCTGCATATCTGAAGTTATAGATATTTCTCCCAGCAATCTTGATTGCAGTTTGTGCTTCCTCCAGCCCAGCGTTTCTCATGATGTACTCTGAGTATAAGTTAAATAAGCAGGGTGACAAAATACAAATGGCATAGCTATATAATTTATAATTGATTAAACACTGTCTTCTTTAGGGCCTTGGCCTTGTCTCGTTTTTGTTTCCGTAAAAGCCCTGATTCAGTTACATTATTTTGAGTTCCAGCAACATTTCAATTTCTGCCAGTGTTCAAACAACAGGATTAGCAAGGTGATGGTCCACTGAAAAAAGGAGGGGCAGGTGAGCAGGTGAGGAATGGTAGAATGGTAGGTATTCGTACACAAACAACACACTCAGTGTTGAGGGTGCATCAAGAAAGTCTTTGTCCTTCAGGGTTTCTAAGTTCCAGCCCTTTTACCCTGCAGGGAAGATAAACTGGCTTTTCGAAATTCTGGGCTCTTACTCAAAGGTAATATAATTCTGCTTTCAGAGAAGTAGGAGATCTTTTGTGCCCAAGGGCCTAAAGGAGTGTGGGTGGGGTGTCCTGGGGATTAGTTGAGGCCCAGGAAGTGCACATTGAGAACACCTTTTGTGAGAGAGTATTGTTTCACACCCCATGTGGTGGCCAGATGAGGAGGCCTGCCCTTCCCTGTGTTCCTGGGGTCACTCTTGGGGGCAGAGGGGTGGCTTCACCAGGCAGGAACCACATGAGAAGGGCCCTAGAATTTTATGCCTCCTTTGAAATTTCTTCAGTTGCTCTGATCCCTGTGACCTGTCACATTGTAGAATGCTCACCAGCAAACACCCTGGGGATTTGTGCTCACCAGGAACCACCGACAGCTCTGGAGGTCCTTCAGCAAAGGTATGTTGAGGACTTTCCCGGTGGTCCAGTGGTTGGGAGTCCGCCTGCCAGTGCAGGGGACACGTGTTTGATCCCTGGTTCAGGGGAACTCCTCATGCCGTCGGGCCCAAGTGCTGCAACTACCGAGCCCGCAAGCTGCAACTATTGCAGTCTGTGTGCCCTAGACCTCACATGCCACAAGAGAAGCCGCAGCAACGAGAAGCCCACACACCACAGCTAGAGAAAGCCCACATGCAGTAACAAAAACCCAGCACAGAAAAATAACCAATAAATATTTTTTAAAAAAGATTTATTGAGTACTTACTATAAGCCAGGTTCTTGGTCTGGGGGTAGACCTTTAAAGTGGGAGGATAAAACCTAAAGAGATTCATAATCTCTCTCTCCCTTTCTTTATGCTGAATTTTCTTTCTTCGTAGAACTCAAACACTTTTTATGTATCTTCTGTTTATTGTTTGTTTTGCTACATTAGAATGAAAAGCCCAAGAGAACAGGAACTTTATCTTGTTTATTTCTCTCTCCCCAGTGTCTAGAACAGTGCCTGGCACATACTACATATTTCACAAATATTTGCTGAAAGAGTGATTGAATAAATCAACCTCATTGTTTTAGTCAATGAAAGTCAGGTAGCTTTGTATATTATTTTTTCTCCTCTTTCTAAACTTTCTTGGGCTTTTATACCTAAAATACTGTGTTTTTCTGCTGCTTTTCCAAAAAGTGCTTATACTGCTGCATCGTTTATACCCTGCAGAGCTGCACAGTGAGCGTGTGAAGTAAAAGAGGACCACTATCTACCTTGTGGCATCTCTGGTCTTGTAGAACCTTGTAGAGCCGGTTCTTTTATGAAAGTCCTTTTGTGAAAGATTTGTGCAGTTTTATAATCTACTTAAATTTGTATTTATAGTATGAAGGAACAAAACCCTCTGATTTCTACATGGAAAACAAACCCTCTTTTGGCTGCGTCTCTGTGCGATAGAAACCAGGAAGCAGCAGCCTCAGAAGCTTCCAGTCACCTCCTGCCTACCTGCACTGCTGTCACTCAGATTCTTCTTCCCCCGCCCTGGCCTCAAGGAGGGGAGGAAGGAAGGGCGAAGGAAGGACGAAGCAGAATTCTAGGAGCGTCCTCTCCACTGTCGTCTTTGCCAATAAAATTTAAGATGCATCATTTTCTATTTGTTGTTTGCTAATTTTCTAGTAAAGGATTCATTGATGTGTGCCCCCCACCCCAGCAAAAAAAAAAAAAAAATTATGTAGAAAACCCCAGGGAGCATGGCGGTGTCTTCTTTCATCAGATATCAATCACAGGTTTATTCAACTTAGCTAGCATGAACTTTTAAGAAAACCCGAGTTAACAGGTTTCAAACATTTCATCACTTGGTGCTATTTTCTTTACGGTGTCCCTAAATCTCAATTTAAAAACGGATGTTAGATCATAAGGCAGTTCTATTTCCAGTTTTTTAAGGAATCTCCACACTGTTCTCCATAGTGGCTGTACTAGTTTGCATTCCCACCAACAGTGTCAGAGAGTTCCCTTTTCTCCACACCCTCTCCAGCATTTATTGCTTGTAGACTTTTGGATCGCAGCCATTCTGACTGGCGTGAAATGGTACCTCATAGTGGTTTTGATTTGCATTTCTCTGATAATGAGTGATGTTGAGCATCTTTTCATGTGTTTGTTAGCCATCTGTATGTCTTCTTTGGAGAAATGTCTATTTAGTTCTTTGGCCCATTTTTTGATTGGGTCATTTATTTTTCTGGAGTTGAGCTGTAGGAGTTGCTTGTATATTTTTGAGATTAGTTGTTTGTCCGTTGCTTCATTTGCTATTATTTTCTCCCATTCTGAAGGCTGCCTTTTCACCTGGCTAATAGTTTCCTTTGTTGTGCAGAAGCTTTTAAGCAATCCCACTGCTGGGCATACACACTGAGGAAACCAGAAGGGAAAGAGACACGTGTACCCCAATGTTCATTGTAGCACTGTTTATAATAGCCAGGACATGGAAGCAACCTAGATGTCCATCAGCAGATGAATGGATAAGAAAGCTGTGGTACATATACACGATGGAGTATTACTCAGCCATTAAAAAGAATACATTTGAATCAGTTCTAATGAGATGGATGAAACTGGAACCTATTATACAGAGTGAAGTAAGCCAGAAAGAAAAACACCAATACAGTATACTAACGCATATATATGGAATTTAGAAAGATGATAACAATAACCCTGTGTACGAGACTGCAAAAGAGACACTGATGTATAGATCAGTCTTATGGACTCTGTGGGAGAGGGAGAGGGTGGGGAGATTTGGGAGAATAGCATTGAAACATGTATAATATCATGTATGAAACGAGTCGCCAGTCCAGGTTCGATGCACGGTACTGGATGCTTGGGGCTGGTGCACTGGGATGACCCAGAGGGAGGGTAGGGGAGGGAGGAGGGAGGAGGGTTCAGGATGGGGAACGCGGGTATACCTGTGGCGGATTCATTTCGATATTTGGCAGAACTAATACAATATTGTAAAGTTTAAAAATAAAATAAAATTAAAAAAAAAAAACAACAACAAAAAAACGGATGTTAACCTTTATAGTATGCTGTGGTTTTCTTTCTTTTCCTTTCTTATAGACCAGTCATTTTCGGTGTTTTGCTCTTTGAATAGCCCTCTTGACTCTTGAGATGTAGAATGCTTTACTATTTTGCCTAAACTTTTTTTTTTCTTGTAGTTGCCCCTTAAAAATTTTTTGATATAATCTACCTCTTCCAGGGGCTTCCCGGGTGGTGCTAGTGTTAAAGAACCCTAACACACCTGCCAGGAGACGTAAGAGATGAGGGTTCGATCCTTGGCTAGGGAATATCCCTTGGAGGAGGGCATGGCAACTCATTCCAGTATTCTTGCCTGGCGAGTCCCATAGACAAAGGAGCCTGACAAGCTATGGTCCATAGGGTCATAAAGAATCGGACCTGACTAAAGCAACTTAGCACGCACCTCTTTCAAAAGATCAATACAGCATTCTTGATGAAACAATAACATTTTTAAACTCAAATAATATTTTTAATGTTTAAATTTCTTTTGACTTTTTGAAAAAAAAAATTATTTATTTGGCTGTGCCGGGTCTTGGAGAAGGCAATGGCACCCCACTCCAGTACTCTTGCCTGGAAAATCCCATGGACGGAGGAGCCTGGTAGGCTGCAGTCCATGGGGTCGCTAAGAGTCGGACACGACTGAGCGCCTTCACTTTCACTTTTCACTTTCACGCATTGGAGAAGGAAATGGTGGCCCACTCCAGTGTTCTTGCCTGGAGAATCCCAGGGACTGGGGAGCCTGGTGGGCTGCCGTCTATGGGGTCGCACAGAGTCAGACACGACTGAAGCGACTTAGCAGTGCCGGGTCTTAGTTGAGCCATGCGGGGTCTTTGATCTTCATTGTTACGTAGAAGATCTTTGGTTTGCGGTATGCAGACTCTTAGTTGCAGCATGTGGGATGTAGTTCCCTGACCAGGAATCAAACCTGGGCCCCCTGCATTGGGAGTATGGAGTCAACCACTGGACCATGGAAGTCCTTTGGCTTTCTAATGATGAATTTTAATTACTTTTCCTCTTTTGACTTCCTAGGATTTTTGTGTCAATAAAAAGTTAAACAAAGAAAAATACTTTGGGAGGGGTGGAATTTTATCAAAGTATACCTGTAGCCTCCCTAATTTTTTTGAGTATTGCCTTACTGTTCCATTTCCCTCTTCCTTATCTTTTGCTTAATGCTGAATATTCACTGGACCTTCATGATCCTCCTGCAATTTGTGAGACCTGGGTTCCGTCCCTGGGTTGGGAAGGTCCCCTGGAGAAGGGAATGGCTACTGGAACCATCCCAGAGTACTGGGAACCCACTCCAGTATTCTGGCCTGGAGAATTCCATGGACTATACAGTCGCAAAGAGTCAGACATGACTGAGTGACTTTCACTTCATGATATACAAACACTGAGATGATGACTGTGTTTGCCCTATCTCTTTTCAAGCCTCGCCACAGTCCTGTAATTGGAGAGGGAAATGGCAACCCCACTCCAGTATTCTTGCCTGGAGAATCCCAGGGACAGGGGAGCCTGGTGGGCTGCTGTCTATGGGGTTGCACAGAGTCGGACACGACTGAAGCGACTTAGCAGCAGCAGCAGCAGCAGCAGCACAGTCCTGTAAGATAGGTAATATTCTTAGATTTATTTTTCAGATAAGAAAACTGAGACTTGGAGAGTATCCCACTGAAAGTGGTAGAGTATTACTTGGAGGAGCCGAAATTTAAATCAGTCAGTGTCTATCTGACTCAAGACTCTACACTCTTTGTTGTTGTTGTTCAGTCACTCAGTTGTGTCGAACTCTTTGTGACTCTGTGGACTGCAGCACACCAGCCTTCCCTATCCTTCACTATCTCCTGGAGTGTGCTCAATTTCATGTCCATTGAGTTGGTGATACTGAAGAGGAAAAGTTAAAATTTTATATAACGTCCTGCTCCTTCTGCCTCTGTAACTCAGCTTGCTCCTTGCAAAGTCTGGATCACGTAGGTCACGTAGTCCCAGAAAGTGGGGACTTACAATACTAGGAACTGGAGCTTATCTCATTTACCCTTGTCCTGCTCTTTGCAACTTCCCTGCCCCTGCAAACCTGCTCAATCATGCCTGTCTGTGTAAAGGTCAGGCCTCCTCTTGCTCATCTTGACTGCTGTTCCCAAGCGTGCGAAACCCCTAAGTTTAAACCAGCCTATTAACAGCTAATGTTGCCTACTATAGTCTGTTTATAAAAACTCTGTAATCCTTTCTTTTGGGCTCAGAGCTTGGAGTGTTAAGTTCTCTGGGCCCGCTGATGTAATAAACCTGAGTTCTCCAACTCTCTGAGTGTGGTGCTTGGTTTCTCGAGTACTGGTTTCTGCAACAGTACCATCCAACCATCTCATCCTCTGTTGCTCCCTTCTCCTCCTGCCCTAAAGTCTTTTGTAGCATCAGGGTCTTTTCTAGTGAGTCAGCTCTTCACATCAGGTAGCCAAAGTATTGGAGCTTCAGCTTTAGCATCAGTCCTTCCCATGAATATTCAGGGTTGATTTCCTTTAGGGTTGACTGGTTTGAACTCCTTGCAGTCCAAGGGACTCTCAAGAGTCTTCTCCAGCACTACAGTTCAAAAGCATCAATTCTTTGGCTCTCAGTGTTCTTTATGGTTCAACTCTCACATCCATACATGACTACTGGAAAAACCATAGCTTTGACTATGTTGGCAAAGTGATGTCTCTGCTTTTTAATAATCTTGTCTGGATTTGTTATAGCCTTTCTTCCAAGGAGCAAGTGTCTTAATTTCATGGCTACAGTCACCATCCACAGTGATTTTCTAGCCCAAGAAAATAAAATCTGTCAATCATATAGAAGCATAGAAGCTCTACCAGCATACTATGATGCTTCTATATGATTGCTGTCTGGGATATTATACCTTTTCAAGTTTGTTGTTTATTCAGTTTTCAATCCTGTCTTCACTGCATTTTGCACTCTCACAAAGGCAGCAAAACCTGGTGTTTCAGAGCAAGGCTCTGGAGCCAGATTACGTGACTCCAAGCCTAGGCCAGCTCATACTAGCTCCATAATCTTGAGCAAACTCTTTAGCCTTTTGTGCCCCAGATTCCTAATCTGAAAGTGCCTAATCTAATAGTGCCTGCCTCATAGAGCTGAAAGACCTAAATGAACCATCAATACATCTAGAGTGTTAAGAACAGTCCCTGGTATATGGTAAATAGCTAATGTTGTTGCTTATTATTTATTTATTTATTATTACTAATTCAACACACTTGAATTACATACTTCCTGAGTCCTTTCCTCTGCTACTCATGCCAGGCATCATGCTAAATTCTCTATAGAGCGATGGTTACCCCAGAATCTTTCTATTAGGGGGTTCAGATCTAGTGGTGGATCCTAAACAACTGCGCTCAAAGGGTGGGAGTGGTGGAGTGGGTAGTTGGAAAGACAGTCCAGACATTGGGCTAAATACCAGTTCACTAAATTTGAGAGGCATTAGTTAAGGAGTGGTGGAATGAGAATCTGTAGCCCCGTGTGTACATCTCCCAAACTAGTGCTTTCCCACTGAGGTAGGTCACTTCCAGAGAGCCAGCTAACTCTTCCCCTTTCACATTCCATTTTACAGTTCAGCTTTTCCAATCCTTCCATCCAGAGGCTGTGTCTGCTTCTTTCACCTTGAGTTTAGACTGGCCTCGTGACATGCTTTGACCAGTAGAATGTGCTGACAATGTTGTGACGTGACTTACAGGCTTAGACCTTAAAAGACTTTGCAGAGCCTTTTCTGCCCTCTTGGGATCTGGCTTCCGTGTAAAGAAACCGAGACTAGATTACTGAATGATGAGAGAGGGAGTGGAGAGAAAGAAACCCCATCAGTCTCCTGCCATTCAGTCACCCCAGCTAGGGTGTCAGTCCCATGAGCCAAACCTCCACCCTGAGTCCTGTAGCTGTTGTTGAGCTGCCCCAACCAGTACCATGTGGAGCAGAGTTAAAAGGGCCCAGATTGCACAATCATAAGCGAATCAGTCAAATAAATGGTTGAGATGTTTTGGGATAGTTTGTTTCATAGCAATAAATCCTTGGAACTTATGAGGTCCTGAGCTTCCATTTTCACTGCCTTGGAAGTCAGCCACCACATTCAAAGCTTGGATTAGATAATGGAACAGTGAGAGTCCATGTGGAGAAATTTAAGTCCCAGCATTCCGATCAGCCCTGCCAAGACCCCAGATGGGAGGATAAAGCTACCACCTTCCACCTCCTAGGACAGCCTTGCCACCAGCTGATGCAGCCGTTCGAGGGAGCCCCAGTGAGACCTCCAGGAGAACCACCCAGACAACTCCCAGACTCATGATTGCTGTTTTAAGCCATTCGGTTTCAGGATAGTTTATCATCATGTAGCAATAGGTAACTAAAGCACCCACGAGGCACCTTGACTCCCCAGAAGCAAGGGCACTGAGGTTCCAGCCTACAGTGGGTTTGGGGGATAAATAGTTCTACCTTTAATCAAGTAATCATGGTAATAATAAAGCAGGTAATTTGGCCGATGGAAATTTCAGAGATGTGAAGAAACTTGCTTGGGGCCTCACAGGTAATGCCATCACAGCAGAATGGTAAGGTATAATGTGAATGCCTCATTTCAGGTTTCTCCAGCTTTCTTCTCTCTTTGGCAATGGTCTAACTCATCTCACCAACTTCCAGTCTCACATCCCTCCAGTAGACCAAATCAGTCCCCACTACTGTTAGCAAATATCTGCAGGGTCTCTGGCTCACCCTTATTAACACCCTGGTTTCTAGGGTAAAGACTGTGGCACAGTCTTTTGCTTCTCTGGCTGCAATTCTCAACACCGCCTTTCTTTACCTTTTTAACCATGTGGAGTCACTTGCACAGCACACAGTTCAAATCCCATCTTGTGTCATCCCTCTGAGCCTGTGCACAGATCACTTTACCAGGAGTGCCTTCCTTGTCTCCCCACCTCCTGGCTTGTCCATTCGCTTCCAGGACTTGACTCAAGCTCTACCTTGACCATGAAGCCTCATTTCCTGGTCTTCCCTGGGTACAGCTGATCACTCCTCACTTGTGTCCTCACAGAAACTGTATACTTTCCTAGTAGAGTATTAGAAACATCTTGCTGTTTGTAAGTCAGTTTTTATCAACCAGACTGAAAATGAAAGTAAAAGTCACTCAGTTGTGTCCGACTCTTTGCTACCCCATGGACTATACAGTCCATGGAATTCTCCAGGCCAGAATACTGGAGTGGGTAGCCTTTCCCTTTTCCAGGGGATCTTCCCAATCCAGGGAATGAACCCAGGTCTCCCACATTGCAGGTAGATTATTTACCAGCTGAGCCACAAGGGAATGTGAGCATCAGCCAAATTACCTGCTTTATCATTACCATGATTACCTGATTAAAGGTAAGAACTATTATCCCCCAAACCCACTGTAGGCTGGAACCTCAGTGCCCTTGCTTCTGGGGAGTCAAGGTGCCTCCTGGGTGCTTTAGTTACCTATTGCTACATTTAGTGAGGACTGGTCCTTAAGGAGAGAAGTACCCCAGTACAGGAGAGAAGTGAGACCCAGAAAGGATCAGGTCACATTGTCAAGGGCCTTGAATGTCATACTGGTATAATCCAAGTGTCTGCCACCTGGATGTCCCCAAGTCCTCCCATTCTTCTAGAGCCACCGTTTCCTCTTGGGCCAAGTTTTTCCAAGTGTCCAGCTCCCACTCCACATTACATGAAAGCCCAACATCTTTTCCCTACGAATAACCCCGGAGCTTTAGGGAAAGGGGAGTTGAGTCAGCAGCTCCCAGGCCCCCTTGTTCCCCTTCCCCGCTTATGCTGACAGTGGCTACTGTCCACGTTCTTCTGTGGCTCCTGCCCACTTTCTACACTGCCTCACTCAAGAATGCTGCTTCAGTTCTTTCGTTTTCCCAAAGCAGCTGTGCACAAGGCTGTGGCAGTTGGACGACTTCTCTTTTTCTCCTAATTGCTTTTACAGTCTTCAATAGATAACATATTCAGATGGTTTAAAAATCAAACAGTATAGAAGGTACATAGTGAAAATTCTCACTCCTACCTCGACTTTGTCTGCCTGTTTCCCCTCTTTTCTGGCCCCGGTAGCTTTTTTTTGTTTGTTTTCCAGCTTCTTTGGTGTTTCTCTAGGATTTACTGATGCAAATACAATATAGTGAAAATATAGAAAGATTTTTTTTTATCTGTTAAGCATTGTTGGCAAGAAGCTGTGAAAGCTTTTTGTAAGTCAGTTTTTATACTAACTTACCTACTTTCTGTACCTGCTTTCAAATCTGTGCTGTCAGCTGCTCTCCATGGGGCTTTCCCACAGAAAAGTTCTTTCTTTTCTATTTTTCTATGGGACTGATATTCCACGGTGACAGTATTTTTTTTTAATTTTATTTTAAAAAATTTATGTTTTATTGAAGGATAATTGCTTCACAGAATACAGTTGTGTTTTTTTTTAAATAAAATAATTGGGACATATGATCTGAGATGTGAGTTTTTGTAAAATGTTAAGTTCACTTATATTTAGTGAGTTTGCTCTAGAAAATGTGGGATCAGGGTCTCCATAGTTATTCCAGCCCTCGTTAATTCCCAAGGCCTGTCCCTTTCTCTAGGGTAGCAGACTTGTAGTATCATTTAGGTGGTAATGGCAGAGGATGAGATGGTTAAATAACATCACTGACTCAACGGACATGAATTTGAGCAAACTCCAGGAGATAGTGGAGGACAGGAGCCTGGGGTGCTGCAGTCCAGGGGGTTGCAGAGAGTCAGATACGACTGAGCGACTGAACAGCAACAAGGCTGTAGCCTTTGAGCTGTAGCCAGGACTACAGCTCAGGAAAGAATTCAGTCATGAGAATGACCGAAACTTGGATACTAGCGATCATTGTCCTGATCCGGGGGATAAATCACTAGCCACCATTTTCTCCAGGGCTCCTGTCAGCTGCCATCTGGCTGGGCCTCCCTCTCTGTGTTGAGACCCTCTCCTCAATCTTTTTACTTTTTTTCCAGGTTCTGCACTGCTAACTGCTTTCTTCTCTCACTAGGCTGCCCCTCAGAGCTCTTACTGCCTTTTTAGTTTTATACGTGGAGCGATTTAGTTCAATGGAGAGGGGTCACGCATGAGGTACTCCTCTGGGAGCTACCAGATTAATGGGGAGCCTTTGAGCATTACTAATTTTAGCAATCAAGCCAGGCTATAATGATTTGCATATAGATAGGAAGGCATTGGAGTGCCCGCTTGTTAATGAGATCAGATTCTCATTGAATTTATCAGCTAACAAACATTGGGAGTTAGTGTAATTTACACCCTCATTCCCTGTGTAGTTTTGTGGCAGAGACAAAGAGTATCCCCCCCAATATTCCAGGTGTTCACCTGCATTAGCCAGCCTCCGGGCCATGTGATTTGTTCTGGCCAGTGACCCATGAGCAAAGTTGGTGTGTGTGTCTTCTGGACTGAGGCAATTAAGAGCCAGGGTACCCTCTCTATCACCCACCTCCCCTCAGTGGAGGCCAAGCATTCCAGATGGCATAGCTACAAGCTGCAGGAGGGCCATCTGATGCACATTGGACTGGGATATGAATGAAAAACAAACATTTATTGTGATAAGCCACTGAGATTTTTGAGGTATTTTTATTAATATCTAATTGCATATCTATGCTACTTGAGCCAATTTTTGTTGGAAATCAAAGCTCAATACCTAAAATCTCTAAAATGATAGTGTGTTTGTGTGGGTCTTGTGTGGAACATGCAAATATGTCCCCACTTTCTGCATGAATTACAATTTGAAAATCTTTATAATTGTTTGTTTATCTGAAGGCCCCATGTATATATAAGTGAATTTTGTTAAAGTGTCCTAGTATCTCAATACTTCTCAAAGCCAGCAAGAGCATTAACTATTCAATGTAAGCTTATAATGCACTGCCTTTTCATTCATTCCTAGTTCTGTACATTCAGATACAGGTACTACTTCCTATTTGGCCCCCTTCCAAATTTCCTTAAACTTTTCCAGAAACAGTTATATAAAATTCTGGTTGGAGATTTGTTTGGTTAAATTTTTTTAAGGTAAATTTAGCAGTCCTTCTCTATTAGGAAAGTGAGATTAATTTAGGAGCTTTCTACTTAGCGGCCCATCCAAAGGTTCCTAATGACCAACACAATTTTCTGTCATCCAGCACGGAAAAATAGCAGGCCCCACTCTGCTGCTCCAATACCTTTCCTTCTCTTAGCTGCTCAGGTGTTTTCTCCCAGGACTTATTTCAACTGGAATTTCAGTCATATTTCCGTGGCTGTCACATAGCTGTTTTATTAGTTTTCTGCTGCTGCTGTTGCTAAGTCAATTCAGTCGTGTCCAACTCTGTGCGACCTATAGACGGCAGCCCACCAGGCTTTCCCGTCCCTGGGATTCTCCAGGCAAGAACACTGGAGTGGGTTGCCATTTCCTTCTCCAATGCATGAAAGTGAGAAGTGAAAGTGAAGTCGCTCAGTTGTGTCCGACTGCTAGCGACCCCATGGACTGCAGCACACCAGACTCCTCTGTCCATGGGATTTTCTAGGCAAAAGTACTGGAGTGGGGTGCCATTGCCTTCTCAGTATTAGTTTTCTAGGGCTGGCATAACAAACTGCCACAAACTGAATGGCTTGAAAACTAGATTTATTGTCCCCTAGCTTGGAGACTCACAGCCCAGTATCAAAGTGGCAGCAGGGGCATGCTCCCTCTGTGGGCGCTAGAGAAGAATCTGTTCTAGACCTCTCTCCTAGCTTCTGGTAGTTCCTTTGCTTGTGACAGCTTAACTCCTGTCTTTCATGACTTTCTCCCCTTGTGCCTTTCTGTGTTCAGATTTCCCGCTTTTTACAAGGACAGCAATCATATTGGAATAGAGGCCTACCCTAGTCTAATATGACTTTATCTTGACAAATCACACTGCAACAACTTCCTTCCCTGGGCTTCCCTGGTGGCTCGGACAAGTTCCACCCCTGGATCAGGAAGATCCCCTGGAGAAATGAATTACAACCCACTCCATATTCTTCTTCGTGACCCCATGGACTGCAGCTTGCCAGGCTTCCCTGTCCATCACCAGCTCCCAGAGTTTGCTCAAACTCATGTCCATTGCGTTGGTGATGCCATCCAACCATGGTCCTGGGGGCACATTATTCAGTGTTTACAGCGTCAAACATAATGATAATGGCTAACCACAAAGCCCTTACAGTCATACCTATTTGTGCTGGAATTCCATTTTCTGCCATTTGATCCTCTGTTTTTTTGTTTCTAAAACAGAAGCTTTAATCATTACCTTATAAGAGGGTTTCTGTGATAATTAAAGAATATCCTGCTTCAGTTTTGGCCATGAAGACCAAATATTCATGACTTGTAAAACCAAAATCAAAAAATTGCAAAATACCTCCACATTCTAAACTGACTTGCTGAGCCACCTATGCAAGGCTAGAGAAAGTCTGAGAGAGTTTGAGACTGAGCACTGACGTGGGCAATCACCTATCTCTACTGGCAGAGAAGTCGTAGTTGAAAAGGTCAGAAAGAGAAAAATTGTTTTTTAAAGAGCTATTCTCCTGCTTCTCATGTAGGAGGGGAGGGGAGTATTTTCCTCTCATCTCAAGGAGGGAGATAGGAAGCCTTCAGAGAGCTTGAGCGAAGTAGGAACTAATGTTTGACTCATGCTTTGGGAATTGGACTTCCCTGGTGGCTCAGACAGTAAAGCATCTGCCTAAAATGCGGGAGACCTGGGTTCCATCCCTAGGTCAGGAAGATCTCCTGGAGAAGGAAATGGCAACCCACTCCAGTATTCTTGCCTGTAAAATCCCATGGACAGAGGAGCCTGGTAGGCTACAGTCCATGGGGTCGCAAAGAGTTGGACAGGACTGAGCGAATTCACTTACTTCACTTTTGGGAATTAAATGTGAAAGGCTATGGATGCAGGCACCCAGATGCTCCCCCACTGATAGAACAATGAAGAGGGAAAATTTCTCATGTGTTCCATGGACTGGCAAGATGGAGCTATGTGGGAATCATTTGGAGAGACTGTCCAAGAAGGCTTTCTGCTAAGCTTCACCTCAGCAAAAAGCAGTTAGAGTATACCACTGGATGTAGAAACTGAGGAGGATTCCTCACTGGGCAGCCTAGAAGGAAGCTGGTTGGATGTTGGAAGGCGGCAGTGAGGGCTCTCTGAGGGAGCTATGTCAGTACAAAGAATTAGCACTGAGAATCTGCCATGTCCAGAGGGCTCCAGTGCCGGATCATATCTAGACTTCTAGAGAGTAGTTGCACCTCTTCCCAGTGACATTTCTGGAGCTTCCCTGGTGGCTGAGACAGTAAAGAATCTGCCTGTAATGCAGGAGACCCAGGTTTGATCCCTGGGTCAGGAATATCCCCTGGAGAAGGAAGTGGCAACCCACTCCAGTATTCTTGCCTAGAGAATTCCATGGACAGAGGAGCCTGGCAGGCTACAGTCCATGGAGTCAAAGAGTAAGACGTGACTGAGCAAGTAATGACATACTCATAATGTCATACTCACATGTCACATAATGACATTCCAACTCCAGAGGAACCTGGGTAGTCTAGTAAAGGAGGGGACATGGAAAGGAGGAGGGAGATGAAGAAACATTTTAGAGAGAATTGGAGCAGAAGTCAACCATGTTCTCTTCCTCAGAGTGACAGGCCAAAGGAAGCTCAAGCTGGGGGCATAAACAAGTTTTAAATTAGATGAGAGCATTGGGTTACATGTTAACAACCTTGAATTGGACATTTTAATGAGTGAAATGAGGCGATTCAGGAGGCTGAAATGAATTGGAGGACTTTTTAAGATCTAAGAATGGCTTAAAAAGTGAGGAGATCTGCCTCATTTCATTCATGGAGGAGCAGACAGATCAATCCGTAGAGTTTTGAGTAGAATGGGGAGAAGAATAAAGCTGTCCTCAACCTGTGCTTTATTGAATTCATTCTGGCAAAAAGGCAGTACTCAGTAAACATTGCATCAATCTGATGATGCTGGTAATCACATAAGTTACTGGGTTGCCTGAATAAACCCACACCATCTTTCACGGTAGTGTCAGTGTGTAGTCTGAGGGAAACAGAAATCATTCCCACAATTATAAGTAGAAAGGGACTTAATATAGGTAATTAGGTGCTTGCAAAGTTGTTGGAGAACATGAGGAATAGCCTCTAAACTGAACCACTGGAAATTACTACCAGGAGATAAACATCAAAATGATTTGCCAGGGGAGCTATCACCCCTTCCAGTCATAAATGTGTGAAATCAAGAGTCTCTCAGGGAAGCTATTGAATTCTTGGTCACATTGCTATAGCTGGAGTCTGAGGATTGTGAAGACACCTGTCATCCTTGCAGCTGTTAATTTGTAACACTCCTGAAGCTGAACTCTGGACATTGAGATGCTGTTGCATAAAAACCCGATGCCTGCATGACCCCACTCAGTAGCAGAAACAAACAGAGCAGGCAGGTGGCTCTGGACTCACTCCTGCCTTCCTAGTCTCTTTTGAGTATATTTAACGCACACTCTGAACATTAGCTGTGAAGGAGTCATAGAAATGTAATTTTGAGCTTTTCAGCCTTTGCAATACCAGAAGGTATCCAGAAGGTGGTTGGAATGGATGTTAAGAGCTCATGTTTCAGGCTTCCCTGGTGGCTCAGTGGTGAAGACTCCGCCAGCCAATTCATAAGACACCAGTCTGACCCCTAGTCGGGAAGATCCCGCATGCTGAGGAGTGGCTAAGCCCACGTGCCACCACTGCTGAGCCTGTGCTCTAGAGCCTGGGCACCGCAACTACGGAGTCTATCCCTTAGAGCCCATACTTCACAAGGAAACCACCATGATGGGAAGCCTGTGCACCGCAACCAGAGAGTAGCCCCTGCGTGCTGCGACTAAAGAGCCCACCCAAAGCAGCAGGACACAGCAGAGCCACGAAAAAGGAGCTCAGGTTTCATATGCAAACAGTGATCCCATGCATGTGAAAAGACAGGTGAGGCCAGCGGCCCCAGCTTGTCTGGAGTACCAAGTACTAGATTCACTTGGGTGTTTTTTTTTTTTTTTTTACAAAATCAACTTTATTGAGGTACAATCTGCATAAAATGCACTTAAGTGTATGTTCAATGAGTTTTAACAAACATAGCACATATGTAATCAGTACCATAATCATGATGTAAAATTTTGCCAGCATTCCAAAAATGTCTTTTGGTCTCTGCAGTTAACCCCTGCTTTCCTTTGCTAAGCAACCAGTGACCTGCTTTCTGTCTCCATAGACCTGTTTTCCCTGTTCTAGAATTTCGTATAAATGAAAGCATACAGTAGGATGCAGCTGTTTTTAATATTTGCAATTTTTTTCTCTCTTGCCAATAATACAGCCTGGCATAGTGGAATAAGTAGGATTCTTGAAGTTAGACAAACTCAGGGTTGAATCCCAACCCACCCACCTAACAGCTCTTAAGCTATTGCAAGTTGAAATGAACCCAGATTTCTTAATTGTAAAATGGACATTTAAAACAGAAATAAAAACAAAAGGTACATATTAGGGTCGTTGTCATTTTTGTTTAGTTGTTCAGTCGTGTCTGACTCTTTTGTGACCCCGTGGACTGTAGCCCACCAGGCTCCTCCGTCCATAGCATTCTCCAGGCAAGAACACTGGATTGGGTTGCCATTTCCTTCTCCAGAGGATCTTCCCAACCCAGGGATTAAACCCACATCTCCTGCATTGCAGGTGGATTCTTTACCACTGAGCCACCAGGGAAGCCCCCTGGAAAGGTTAGAGTTAATAAAGGAACAACACACAAATGGCGCTCCAGGAACGGTAGTTATCATTCTTCTTGATGGTGGCTTATTATTTTCTTTTTATGCTCGTTTTCCAGTCAATTGCACTTAAACTGTAGTGCTTCTGTGGGGAGTTTTGTCGCCAACTGCTACCTGTGACTGCCTAAGAGCAATTAGAAGCTCTTCTTTGAAATACCAGGTTGCGTCACATTCTGATTCTGCCACTTGCTGTGTGACCTCATGAAAACTCTGAATCTTCCTCAGTTTTCTTTTCTCTAAAATGGGAATAATCATACCTAGAACTATTATGCTGCTGCTGCTGCTAAGTTGCATCAGTCGTGTCCGACTCTGTGCGACCCCATAGACGGCAGCCCACCAGGCTCCCCCATCCCTGGGATTCTCCAGGCAAGAACACTGGAGTGGCTTGCCATTTCCTTCCCCAATGCAGGAAAGTGAAAAGTGAAAGTGAAAAGTGAAAGTGAAGTCGCTCTGTCATGCCCAACTCTTAGCGACCCCATGGACTGCAGCCCACCAGGCTCCTCTGTGGGAATTAAATGAAATGATATTTTTCATCTTAGTAAGTACTCAAAGTGGCTAACTATTACTAATAACATTGTTATTTCACATTGAAATTTCTCTAAGATCCCTCACAGTAGATTCTGTCCCTATACCTTCACTCCAGTTCTGTCTACCAAGAGAAGTGACTCTCTTTTTCTGACTAATTAAAATGTCCTATATTAGCCTCCAGGAACCTCTCTTTCCTACAAAATACATTTGTGCCCTCTCATCTGGCATGTATCCCAGGCTTTATGTTATCATTGAACTGTAGAATGTTTGGGATTGAAAAAATGTTTCACTTGAACCCTCTCATTTTACAGCTGGTATAATAGAGGTCCAGTAAAGATGAATTATTTATCAAGGTCAGCTTTAGAACAGAAAGCAGATTAGAACTTGGGCTCCTAATTCTCAGTCCTGTGTCTACACGTGACTTAAAGGGCTTATCACATAATATTCAGTGGTTTGCTGGCTTTTTATTTGAATTCTTCAACTCTCCCATGCTTAGTTGATTTCTAGAGCCAAATCCAATAACTTTGGTTGTCACAGTGGCTAAGCTCTTGTCACTCTCTGCGATTAAAAAAATGATGCTCAGCCTTGTCAAAATATAATCAGAAAGTTTACCAGAAAGATCATCTGAAAATAAGCCACCCATATTATAACAATGTGAGATGGATATGCTGCATTGCAGGATACACTGTATAGATTTTGTGTGGCAGATAAAAATCTTGCTGATGCTGTAATGCCAGTACTTTAGTGACTGCTGCTGCCGCTACTAAGTCGCTTCAGTCGTGTCCGACTCTATGCGACCCCATAGACGGCAGCCCACCAGGCTCCCCCATCCCTGGGATTCTCCAGGCAAGAACACTGGAGTGTGTTGCCATTGAAGTCTTGCTCTCTAATTGCAAAGAAAATGCTTTTTATCACCAGTTGAGTCTTTGGGTAAATATTTTAAAAGAAATTTCCATGGTATCTTCAGCCTAATAAGATAAAAGCTCTTATACTCCACCCACACAAGGCAAACACAATTGGATAAAAAGGAAAAGGCAGGTGAAGAAGAAGAAGTGAAGTCTCTCAGTCATGTCCAACTTTTTGCGACCCCATGGACTACAGCCTACCAGGCTCCTCTGTGCATGGGATTTTCCAGGCAAGAGTACTGGAGTGGGGTGCTATTTCCTTCTCCAGAACATCTTCCTGACCCAGGGATGGAACCCCGGTCTCCCGTATGCAGGCAGACGCTTTACCGTCTGAGCCACCAGGGAAGTCAGGTGAACCACTGTTATATTTGTGTGCAAGATAAGTAGTTAAGCAGCTTTCTAGGGCCGAAGAGCTAAAACTGTCCCCTCCAGCAGTGTGTTTCTGCCCACATACTGCTATGGACTTGGGTGGGAAGAAGATTCAATATGTGTATCCTTGGAAGGAGGGAGAAAGAAGGAGGACATGAACTAGTTAGGAGGGATGCCTAGCCTTTTATGAAAAAGTTGAATGACTCTTCAATATGTGTTTCATAATTTCTAAAACGCCATGTATTGGGGGACCCCGGAATCACCCCACAGGGACAGCGATTTGACAGCTGGCCTCGCAGAACTCAGCATCTATGTGTACTCATAACTAAGATTCATTGCCATAAAAAGATACATGTTGATGTATGGCAGAGACCAACACAACATTGTAAAGCAATTTTCCTCCAATTAAAAATAAATAAGTTTTTTTTTAAAGATACAAAGTAAAATCACAAAAAGGAAAAAGTGCTTGGGATAAAGTTGGGAGGAAACCAGGTGTTAGCTTCTTAGTCCTCTCCCAGTGCAGTGGCTTCCTTCCTTCAGCAGTGAGTTGTGACCAGACATGCAAAGTATCATCTGGGGCAGCTCTTTAGTGACTTGGTGCTCAAGTTTTTACTGGGGGCTGGTCAATAGGCACTCACTGCCCACTGCATACCCAAATTCCAGATCCCAGAATGAAGGCAGATATTTAGTATAAAGCATATCACTGCACAGTCTAGACCTACTGAGCTGCCTTTGTCATTTAGGGAAAGTTTTCTGTCAGCATAGGGAACTGTTTACTGGCTAAGTTCCCAGATGCCCGCGAAGGGCTGATCTTTCAAGCAGACCTTTCTAAGGATAACAGTATCAGGCCTGCTATGCTAACTCTTCTCTGCACACACTGTTTTTCTCATTCAAACATGTACAGAGGCATAAAAAAGGTGACTCTTGTAATCCCATTAGAAATAAGTCATCTGAACTTCCCTGGTGATACAGTGGATAAGAATCTGCCTACCAATGCAGGGGACATGGGTTCAATCCCTGGTCCAGGAAGATTTCACATGCCACAGGGCAACTAAGCCTGTGCATCCCAACTCCTGAGCCCGAGCTCTAGGGCTCCAGTCCTTTGGCCACCTGATGCAAAGAGCTGACTCATTGGAAAATACCCTGATGCTGGGAAAGGTTGAGGGTAGGACGAGAAGGGGGTGACAGAGGATGGGATGGTTGGAGGGTATCACTGACTCAATGGACATGGGTTTGAGCAAACTCCAGGAGATTGTGAAGGACAGGGAAGCCTGACGTGCTGCGATCCCTGGGGTCGCAGAGTTTAACACGACTTAGCAACTGAACAAAAACTACTAGGGCCCAGGAACTGTCCTGAGCCCATGTGCTGCAACTCCTGAAGCCCATGCACCCTAGAGCCTGTGCTCCTCAAGAGAAGTCACCACAGTGAGAAGCCCGTGCACTGCAGTGAAGAGTAGCCCCTGCTTCCGACAGCTAAAGAAAGCTTGCACACAGCAAGACCCAGAACAATTGAAAATAAAAAAAGAAGACATTTACTTCAAAAAAATAAAAAGTAAGTCATCTGTAGCAAAGAGAGTTTACATGGCTTATCTAATGCTGTATCTGGTTAGTTCGCTTGCGGGACTTTACTGGGACCACAGGATGGAGGACTCACATCTGGCTGGTGGTATCTGGCTACTGGGTTCTTCTGCATATTGACCTTCCTGGGGCTACCAAGATGCTGCCAGGACAGGTTTTTTTGTACTCATGTCTGATTCCTGGACTGGGATGTGTTGACTGGAAAAAGAAAAGCACAACCTAAAAGGTGAGAATTATATTTTACTTTGAGGACTTCAAGCCTGAGAGACAGAACTCTCAGATCACTCTGAGAGACTGCTCTGAAGAGGCAAGGGGGTGTGGAATCAGGATATATAGGATTTTTTGCAGCAAAGACCAGGTAGTTGGAACATTAAAAAATTACTGTTAATTAAAGAAAACCAAATATCTAATGGGGAAGGAAATGGCAACCCACTCCAGTATTCTTGCCTAGAAAATCCCACGGACAGAGGAGCCTGGTGGGTTACGGTCTGTGGGGTTGCAGAGTCAGACATGACTGAGCGATTAACACACATGCACACAGATATCTCAAGTTAATGAGTTCACTGTTTTTCTATGTATGGGAAGATGCAAGCCTGGGCTGACTGAAATCTTTCCTTTGACACACCCCTCAGCTATCTGGGGTTGGTAGCCTGTGTTTACTTATCTTGAGTTTCTTCAGGGTACACTGTCAGGGGTGGCTGTAATGTGATGGCTTGATGGCTGCAGCACCCTTTGCTTGCTATATGGCAGGCAATATTTTTCATTTATAGATGGCTGGAACAGCCAGGCCTAGTGCTCTGTCTGTGTGCGTGTTCCAGATCACTGTCTTGGGCTGACTTACAGCTTGATGATTCCAGACACTTGGTCTTCTTGCATAATGGCTGGCTTCCTTTGGGGCAAACATTCTAAAAGAGCAGAGCAAGATCCTACAGCATTGCTTTGGTTACACTATTATTTAAGCAAATTACTAAGACCAATGCAGACTTGAAAGAGAAGTGAATTAGATCCAATAGCAGGATAACAAAGGATTTGCAGCCATCTTTAATGAATATTTACAATAAGTAATTTATCTGATTATCTTAATATCCATTTCTGTTACAGTTAGCTACTTTGCATGTTTCATTTCTCCCACCAGCCTACAAATTCCTTAATGTTAGGGACTCACTCTGCCTCAGTGTCCAATTTGATACAATGTTAAATAGTATTTTAAATAGCACACATTAGTTGTTGAATAAATAAATACTATTAAATGTTTACTACTTGCCAACCACTATACTAAGTTCTTTATTGTTTTGTTTAATCTTTATGTTAATCTTGAGAGGCATTATTTTTATTTCCATTTTTTAGATGAGGAAACTGAGGTATAGAATGGTTAAGTTGTCTGCCTAAGGGCACATAACTGCACATAACTAGTGCCAGAATTTAAACTCACACTGATGCTAGAACGTGGGCTAAATCATCGTGTTGTACTGGTTCCATCACAGACGGGATTTTGCATGAAGAGGAAGTCTCCAAAGAATCCAAATTATGGTATTCTGCTGTGTAGGAAGTTAAAGAGGTCTTAGGAGTATGAAGCCTTTAATTTAGCTCCTTTTCTGATTTTATTGGAGAAGTGGGGAGAGAAGAATGAAGAGAAGGATAAATAATAATAATAGGAACAAAAGGCATTCTAACTGAGTCATGTTCTGTAATCTGAGTATTATTTAGTCTTGAGGCATTTGTAATCTTAAAAAACCACTCTTTTAAAAAAAAAAATGGTATAAACACAAAGCATGAAATAAAGAAAATAAGTTAAAAAAATGGAAATATATTCCATACTGTGTTACACGAGTTTTTGGTTAAATTTGATCCCAAACAATTGATCATTTTTATTTTTAACACATTATTAACTAGGAATGTATTAATACATCTTTTGTTGTTTAGTTGCTTAGTCGTGTCTGATTCTTTTGTGACCGCATGAGCTGTAACCCTCCAGGCTCCTCTGTCTGTAGGATGTCCCAGGCAAGAATACTGGAGTGGGTTGCCATTCCCTTCTCCGGGGATCTTCCCTACCCAGGGACTGAACCCACGTCTCCAGCATTGGCAGGTAAATTCTTTACCACTGTGCCATCAGGGAAGCCCATATCTTTTGTTCCCCAAACATTATTGACCAGAGACGTTTCAATATTCACTTGCATAACAAATTGATGGCCACAGGTATTAGTTTCTCCAAAAATCCCCTGATCAATAGTGTATTAAAATCATATGTGCTAAGATATGGAGTCTAAGGGCAAAATGCCTGCCTTCTGATATATCTGTCATCAGGAAACTGTTAAGATTAGAAACTTCTTTTCTTCAAACAGTAATGGTGAGGGAGGCCCCCACCAAAGCAACAATGTCACAAAGCACCCTTCTTGAGTATTCTCAGAAGAGCTTGAAGAGGAGTACAAAGTATTTGAAAGTAGAGGGTGGAGGGTGATGTTGGAGCTAATCCTAAATACAGAAGAAACAAGGACGGGGAAGGGAAGGGAAATCAGGAAAGGTGTCCTGGGAAGTGTCTTCCTGGGATGATGATTGGAATGTATAGGATTATCAGGACAGGTTTCTTGCATGACTAGCAGAAAATACAAGCTGATAGCTAGCGTCTGACACAAGTTGGAAATATATTTCTCTGGCATAAAAACACCGCTGGAGGAGAGAGGTCCAGAGTTCTATGGTGGCTCCATGGACTTAAGGAAATCCAGCTCTTTGTCTCCTTCTTGCTCTTTACTGTAAATTGACACAAGCTAGTTGAGTTCTGCATGATACTTATGGACTTTTTGATAAAGAGTAACTTGGTAGAGAACAATAAAAATGGTCACTTTGTCAACTATCCTACCAGATGATATGAAAGCAAGTTTCAAAACAAATTCTGCCACAAACAAAGACATCTATTAACCACATTTACTTATAAACAAGCATAATAGTTTCTGTTATCTAAGCTTCCCTGGTGACTCAGATGGTAAAGAATCCACCTGCAGTGCGGGAGACCTGAGTTCCAGCCCTGCATTAAAAGATCCCCTGGAGAAGGCATGGCCACCCACTCCAGTATTCTGCCTGGAGAATCCCATGGACAGGCAGGCTACAGTCCATGGGGTTGCAAAGAGTTGGACACAACTGACCAACTGAAGACAGCACAGTCAATTCAACTAAATCTCTACTCATATCTCCTCTAATCTCCAATCTCAACAATAGTGAAAAGTTCAATCAAGGCAAGCATGACAACATTCCAGAAGCTGGAATGTTATCTAGAGAGCTGATATCAGTCAGTTCAGTCCCTTGGTCCTGTCCGACTCTTTGCGACCCCATGAATTGCAGCATACCAGATCTGCCTGTGCATCACCAACTCCCAGAGTTCACTCAAACTCACATCCATCGAGTCAGTGGTGCCATCCAGCCATCTCATCCTCTGTTGTCCCCTTCTCCTCCTGCCCCCAATCCCTCCCAGCATCAGAGTCTTTTCCAATGAGTCAACTCTTTGCATGAGGTGGCCAAAGTACTGGAGTTTCAGCTTTAGCATCAGTCCTTCCAAAGAACACCCAGGACTGATCTCCTTTAGAATGGATGGATTGGATCTCCTTGCAGTCCAAGGGACTCTCAGAAGTCTTCTCCAACACCACAGTTCAAAAGCATCAATTCTCCGGCGCTCAGCTTTCTTCACAGTCCACACTCACATCCACACATGACCACTGGAAAAACCATAGCCTTGACAAGATGGATCTTTGTTGGCAAAGTAATGTCTCTGCTTCTTAATATTCTATCTGAGTGAAATGAGTGAAGTCACTCAGTCGTGTCCGACTCTTTGCAAGCCCGTGGACTGTAGCCCATCAGGCTCCTCCATCCATGGGATTCTCCAGGCAAGAATACTGGAGTCAGTTGCCATTTCCTTCTCCAGGGGATCTTCCCAACCCAGGGATCAAACCCAGGTCTCCTGCATTGCAGGCAGACGCTTTAACCTCTGAGCTACCAGGGAAGCCCAATATGCTATCTAGGTTGGTCATAACTTTCCTTCCAAGGAGTAAGCGTCTTTTAATTTCATGGCTGCGATCACCATCTAAAGTGATTTTGGAGCCCCTAAAAATAAAGTCAGCCACTGTTTCCACTGTTTCCCATCTATTTCCCATGAACTGATGGGACCGGATGCCATGATCTTAGTTTTCTGAATGTTGAGCTTTATGCCAACTTATTCACTCTCCTCTTTCACTTTCATCAAGAGGCTTTTTAGTTCCTCTTCACTTTCTGCCATAAGGGTGGTGTCATCTGCATATCTGAGAAATACTGATATTTCTCCCAGCAATTTTGATTCCAGCTTGTGCTTCTTCCAGGGAAGCATTTCTCATGATGTACTCTGCATATAAGTTAAATAAGCAGGGTGACAATATGCAGCCTTGATGTACTCCTTTTCCTATTTGGAACCAGTCTGTTATTCCATGTCCAGTTCTAACGGTTGCTTCCTGACCTGCGTATTGGTTTCTCAAGAGGCAGGTCAGGTGGTCTGGTATTCCCATCTCTTTCAGAATTTTCCACAGTTTATTGTGATCCACACAGTCAAAGGCTTTGGCATAGTCAATAAGCAGAAATAGATGTTTTTCTGGAACTCTCTTGCTTTTTCCATGATCCAGTGGATGTTGGCAATTTGATCTCTGGTTCCTCTGCCTTTTCTAAAATCAGCTTGAACATCTGGAAGTTCACAGTTCACGTACTGCTGAAGCCTGGCTTGGAGAATTTTGAGCATTACTTTACTAGCGTGTGAGATGAGTGCAATTGTGTGGTAGTTTGAGCATTCTTTGGCATTGCCTTTCTTTGGGATTAGAATGAAAACTGACCTTTTCCAGTCCTGTGGCCACTGCTGAGTTTCCCAAATTTGCTGGCATATTGAGTGCAGCACTTTCACAGCATCATCTTTCAGGATTTGAAATAGCTCAACTGGAATTCCATCATCTCCACTGGCTTTGTTTGTAGTGATGCTTTCTAAGGCCCACTTGACTTCACATTCCAGGATGTCTGGCTCTAGGTCAGTGATCACACCATCGTGATTACCTTGGTTGTGAAGATCTTCTTTGTACAGTTCTTCTGTGTATTCTTGCCACCTCTTCTTAATATCTTCTGCTTCTGTTAGGTCCATACCATTTCTGTCCTTTATCGAGCCCATCTTTGCATGAAGTGTTCCCTTGGTATCTCTCATTTTCTTGAAGAGATCTCTAGTCTTTCCCATTCTGTTGTTTTCCTCTATTTCTTTGCATTGATCGCTAAAGAAGGCTTTCTTATCTCTCCTTGCTATTATTTGGAACTCTGCATTCAGATGCTTATATCTTTCCTTTTCTCCTTTGCTTTTCGCTTCTCTTCTTTTCACAGCTATTTGTAAGGCCTCCCCAGACAGCCATTTTGCTTTTTTGCATTTCTTTTCCATGGGAATGGTCTTGATGCCTGTCTCCTGTACAATGTCACGAATCTCATTCCATAGTTCATCAGGCACTCTGTCTATCAGATCTGGTCCCTTAAATCTATTTCTTACTTCCACTGTATAATCATAAGGGATTTGATTTAGGTCATACCTGAATGGTCTAGTGTTTTCCCTACTTTCTTCAATTTAAGTCTGAATTTGGCAATAAGGAGTTCATGGTCTGAGCCACAGTCAGCTCCAGGTCTTGTTTTTGCTGACTGTATAGAGTTTCTCCATTTTTTACTGCAAAGAATATAATCAATCTGATTTTGGTGTTGACCATCTGGTGATGTCCATGTGTAGAGTCTTCTCTTGTGTTGTTGAAAGAGGGTGTTTGCTATGACCAGTGCATTCTCTTGGCAAAACTCTCTTAGCCTTTTCCCTGTTTCATTCTGTACTCCAAGGCCAAATTTGCCTGTTACCTCAGGTATTTCTTGACTTCTTACTTTTGCATTCCAGTCCCCTATAATGAAAAGGACATCTTTTTTGGGTGTTAGTTCTAAAAGGTCTTGTAGGTCTTCATAGAACTGTTCAACTTCAGTTTCTTTAGCATTACTGGTTGAGGCATAGACTTGGATTACTCTGATATTGAATTGCCTTGGAAATGAACAGAGATCATTCTGTCGTTTTTGAGATTGCATCCAAGTACTGCATTTCAGACTCTTTTGTTCCCCATGAAGGCTACTCCATGTCTTGTAAGGGATTCCTGCCCACAGCAGTAGATATAATGGTCATCTGAGTTAAATCACCCATTCCAGTCCATTTTAGTTCGCTGATTTCTAGAATGTCAACATTCACTCTTGCCATCTTCTGTTTGACCACTTCCAATTTGACTTGATTCATGGACCTAACATTCCACGTTCCTGTGCAATATTGCTCTTTACAGCATCGGATCTTGCTTCTATCACCAGTCACATTCACAACTGGGTATTATTTTTGCTTTGGCTCCATCCCTTCATTCTTTCTGGAGTTATTTCTCCACTGATCTCCAGTAGCATATTGGGCATCTACTGACCTGGGGAGTTCCTCTTTAAGTATCCTATCATTTTGCCTTTTCATATTGATCATGGGGTTCTCAAGGCAAGAATACTGAAGTGGTTTGCCATTCCCTTCTCCAGTGGACCACATTCTGTCAGACCTCTCCACCATGACCCATCTTGTGTGGCCCCTCACAGCATGGCTTAGTTTCATTTAGTTAGACAGGGCTGTGGTCCATATGATTAGATTGACTAGTTTTCTGTGATTATGGTTTCAGTGTGTCTGCCCTCCGATGCCCTCTCGCAACACCTACCGTCTTACTTAGGTTTCTCTTACCTTGGACGTAAGAAACCACGGCTGCTCCAGCACAGCACGGCCGCTGCTCTTTACCTTGGACGAGGGGTATCTCCTCATGGCTGCCCCTCTTGACCTTGGAGTAGCTCCTCTCGGCCCTCCTGCACCCATGCAGCCACGGATATGAGACAGTTTTAAAACCAAAAACCTGACCTTGTTTAGAAATCAAGCCTTAGGCACCATTTCTAAAGGTTCAAACATTGCATTCTTTTACTTTATTCTTACAAGGATGCAGAAGGTCTCCAAAAGATTTTAGAGACCAAGCTGATATTTTAAGTATCTTTATGTTAACCAATGAGAATTCCTTTCTGGCATTCAGTATACTGGTTAGTAGACTTTTAAATTGCTGATATCTGTTGGATCATAGAAAAAGCAAGAGAGTTCCAGAAAAACATCTACTGCTTTTATTGACTATACCAAAGCCTTTAACTGTGTGGATCACAACAAACTGCAGAAAATTCTTCAAGAGATGGGAATATCAGACCACCTTACCTGCTTCCAGAGAAACCTGTATGCAGGTTAAGAAGCAATAGTTAGAACCGGACATGGAACAACGGGCTAGTTCCAAATTGGGAAAGGAGTACATCAGGGCTGTATATTGTCACTCTGCTTATTTAATTTATATGCAGAGAATATCATGCGAAATGCTGGACTAGATGAAGCACAAGCTGGAATCAACATTGTCAGGAGAAATGTCAATAACCTCAGATATGCAGATGACACCACCCTTATGGCAGAAAGCAAAGATGAACTAAAGAGCCTATTGATGAAGGTGAAAGAGGAAGTAATTGAAAAAGCTGGCTTAAAACTCAACATTCAGAAAACGAGGATCATGGCATCGGTTCCATCACTTCATGGCAAATAGACGGAGAAACAATGGAAACAGTTACAAACTTTATTTTCTTGGCCTCCAAAATCACTGCACATGGTGACTGCAGCCATGAAATTAAAAGATGCTTGCTCCTTGGAAGAAAAGCTATAGCAAACCTAGACAGCATACTAAAAAGCAGAAACATTCCTTTGCCCACAAAGGTCCATCTAGTCAAAGTATGGTTTTTCCAGTGGTTAAATATGGATGTGAGAGTTGGACCATAAAGAAAGCTTAGCGCTGAAGAATTGATGCTTTTGAACTGTGGTGTTGGAGAAGACTCTTGAGAGTCCCTTGGACTGCAAGGAGATCAAACCAGTGAATCCTAAAGGAAATAGGTCCTGAATATTCATTGGAAGCTAACGTTCCAATACTTTGGCCATCTGATGCGAAAAACTGACTCATTGGAAAAGACCCTGATTCTGGGAAAGATTGAGGGCAGGAGGAGAAGGGGACAACAAAGGATGAGATGATTGGATCGTGTCATCGACTCAATGGACATGAGTTTGAGCAAGTTCCGGGAGTTGGTGATGGACAGGGAAGCCTGGTGTGCTGCAGTCCATGGGGTCCCAAAGAGTCGGACACGGCTGAGCAACTGAACTGAAGTGAAAACCCCATTTCTGAAATTCATGGAGATTCAGAGAATCTGGTGTTGATCCAGATTTAGATGACAGAAACACTTGGAGTAGTCACTTCCAGGATATGGTTTTTTCAGTTGGAACATTAGCAACAACCTCTGGAGTATGCACTTTCCTTTAAAATTTTAGTTGACTGTAACTGGGCTATAGATTATCATAACTAGAACAAATAAAATCTTTTAATTTCATTTGATTTGTTGCCATTCTCAAACCATGGATTACACACCCTTCTGTTTAGATACCATTGTCTGGGAGTTGGTAATGTGGTCACATTCAGCTGCAAGGGAGGCTAAGAAGTATAGCCTTTTTCTAGGAGGCCCTGTGCCCAGATATCATATATGTTACTACCAAGGGAAAAGAGATGAGTAGATACTTTGTGAACTCTGCAAGGCTTCCAGTGCTGAGGATTCACAATGGTTGCTCAATATTTTAACTTGCATGGCAATAAATGTCCTTACTCCACCCTCAGCCTATGGGAAACTTTCCAGGTATGAGAAATAGTCCCATGTTTTCCCAGAAATGGATCGGGGATGTGGCAATGGCTTAATGGTGGATAGATGTGTACAGGCAAAAATTTCTTCTTCCATCAGTTCTCTTATGTCCCAGGTTATATTAGGATCTTGCTGCTAAAAGTATGTCCATGAATTAGCATCTTCTGCTAATCACCTCGAAGCTTGTTTACAATGCTGACTCTACACTTCGCTGTACAGCAGAGTTGGGTCCAACATTGTAAATCAACTATACTTCAATTAAAAATAAAATTCTGACTCTGCATTTTAAAAAGACCTACAGATGGTTCCTAGGCACAGTGAAATTCAAATGTTTCTTCCTGCTTATCCAACATAGACGTACCCAGACACACTGTGATTGGGGATAATGTGTTTCCTTCAGCAGAACTCCTTAGAGCACAAAAGAAAGTTTGGGAGAACTCACAGACAACTGGTGTATTACCACTTAGATCATAAATAACTCATATTTTATACAGATTGGCTTATTTTTCTATGCAAAAAGCAATTAACATACATGGTTTTTTGGTCTATCAGAAGAAAGTAGCAAGAAGAATATGTTAGGAGTGGATCTGTTTGGTAATATATAACATGATAAATATAATTAATATTTCTGTGTGTTATACACAAAAGTTGTTAAGGGAGTAAACCCCAGGTTCAGTCATGTCTAACTCATTGTGACCCCATGGACTGTAGCCCACCAGGCTCCTCTATCCATGGGATTCTCTAGGCAAGAATACTGGAATGGGTTGCCATTCCTTTCTCCAGGGATCTTCCCAACCCAGGGACTGAACCCTTATCTCCTGCATTATAGGCAGATTCTTTTTGTCCGAGCCACCAGGGAAGCCCATGTTATATACAGAAGTTGTTAAAAGAGTAAATCCTGAGCTCTCATCACAAGAAAAATAAAAAAAAACTTTTTTTCTTCTTTTGCATCTATATGAGATGATGTATGTTCACTAAACTTATTGTAGTCATCATTTCATGATATATGTAAGTCAAATCATTATGCTGTACACCTTAGACTTATACAGTGCTCTATGTTAATTATTGGAGAAGGCAATGGCACCCCACTCCAGTACTCTTGCCTGGAAAATCCCATGGATGGAGGAGCCTTGGTGGGCTGCAGTCCATGGGGTCGCAGAGTCGGACATGACTGAGCGACTTCCCTTTCACTTTTCACTTTCATGCATTGGAGAAGGAAATGGCAACTCATTCCAGTGTTCTTGCCTGGAGAATCCCAGGGACGGGGAGCCTGGTGGGCTGCCGTCTATGGGGTCACACAGAGTCAGACACGACTGAAGTGACTTAGCAGTAGCAGTATGTTAATTATATCTCAGTAAAACTGGGAGAAAATAACAGATGTAATAAAATTCTTTGCATTACACATGGAAAAAAAAGTGTGGATCTGTATAAATGATGGTGCTCTGGATAATTATTTTTCCAACTTTGTCATACTTGTTAAAATTTTTTTAATGAGCGTAAACTATTTTAAAGTAGAAAAAAATGGGTGTTTGAGAATGATATGAAACAGATTTGTTTTAGCTTTAGCAATCAGTTATGTCGCTGCCTGAGAAATAAATCTCTAACTGGTCTGGAGAGAGCAGCCGTGGCGTGGGATCATTATGTATCCACCCAAGGCAAGCTTCTGCCCTTGCCAAAATAAACTGCTTATTCACAGGAGATGGGCAGTGCTTATTTTGGAACATTACTCTTAATTGCTGACTTCTGCAACTCAAAATTTTAGTGTCATTTCCTAACTTTGCTTTAAATGTATTTTCATCTTGAAACTTGGCACAAAGGTTTAATAAAATTTTCTTTTTGTAATTGAAATGATTCAATTCAACTAACATGTATTGGATAGCTGAAGGTTACACAGCTCTAAATCACTTTTTTTTTTCTTTTTGGAGGGAAGGTAGAAAGGACTCAAAAGACATGGTCCCTGCATTTGGGAACTCACTTTGCAGAACTATCATGAAGTTAGGATTTAAGTGTGTGAAATAATTTCCTTCTGAATGGGTATTCCTGTAACTATATACATTTTTTTTTCAAAAGCCCATGATATATCTGATCCATGTGATATGAAAACAAGAATCAACTCTAGCTTTAAAGGTCAGATGCATATAGAGAATAGTACTGAAGTAAGATAATAATTTCACAAGAGCAAATGTAGGAACATATTGAAGGTACTAGGTCTTTCTCCTGCTGCCTCTAAAGAAAGATGAAGAGGGGCAGATGAAGGGAGCAGAGAAAGCACTGGGTTTCCTTAATAAGTTCTTGGCAAGACCTCTTACAGGAGAGCTTACAATGGAAATTTCGTGCCTGTTCTCTTGACTTTTGAAACAGTTAAACTGAGTTTCCCCAGAAGAAATTTTTACTACAGCGGTGGAATTAGATTGTCAAAGATTAATGAGAAAGATGCTACATTCTATCAGGATTTTTAAAAATAAAGCATCTAATTCTCTGACATTTTAATTTGTGTACTGATTGAGATGTAAATTTTTATGTATAATATGATTAAAAAAATATTGCCTGCCGTATCAGTAAATAAAGGATGTTGCAACCAACAAACCAGCTATCATTGTCAGTTCAGTTCAGTTCAGTCACTCAGTCGTGTCTGACTCTTTGCGACCCCATGAATTGCAGCATCCCAGGCCTCCCTGTCCGTCACCAACTGCCGGAGTCCACCCAAACCCATGTCCATTGAGTCGGTGATGCCATCCAACCATCTCATCCTCTGTCGTCCCCCTCTCCTCCTGCTCTCAATCTTTCCCAGCATTGGGGTCTTTTCCAATGAGTCAGCTCTTTGCATCAGGTGGCCAAAGTATTGGAGTTTCAGCTTCAACATCAGTCCTTCCAATGAACATCCAGGACTGATCTCCTTTAGGATGGATTGGTTGGATCTCCTTGCAGTCCAAGGGACTCTCAAAAGTCTTCTCCAACACCATAGTTCAAAAGCATCAATTCTTAGGCGCTCAGCTTTCTTTACAGCCCAATTCTCACATCCATACATGACTACTGGAAAAACCATAGCCTTGACTAGACGGACCTTTGTTGACAAAGTAATGTCTCTGCTTTTGAATATGCTGTCTAGGTTGGTCATAACTTTCCTTCCAAGAAGCCAGCGTCTTTTAATTTCATGGCTGCAATCACCATCTGCAGTGATTTTGGAGCCCAAAAAAATAAAGTCTGACACTGTTTCCACTGTTCCCATTTATTTGCCATGAAGTGATGGGACTGGATGCCATGACCTTAGTTTTCTGAATGTTGAGCTTTAAGCCAACTTTTTCACTCTCCTCTTTCACTTTCATCAAGAGACCTTTTAGTTCCTCTTCACTTTCTGCCATAAGGGTGGTGTCATCTGCATATCTGAGGTTATTGATATTTCTCCTGGCAATCTCGATTCCAGCTTGTGCTTCCTCCAGTCCAGCGTTTCTCATGATGTACTCTGCATAGAAGTTAAATAAGCAGGGTGACAATATACAGCCTTAGCGTACTCCTTTTCCTATTTGGAACCAGTCTGTTTTTCCCTGTCCAGTTATAACTGTTGCTTCCTGACCTGCATACAGGTTTCTTAAGAGGCATGTGCCCTGAGGGATTCAGAATAGAGAAAAGCCGGATACTAGCCCTAGATTGTTAAGGTGCACATCAAAGGAATGACTTGAGTGAGCCCATATTCTCGCATCTTCCTATACACAGAAAAACACTAAATTCATTAACTTGAGATACCTAGTTTATTTTTTTTGACTTTGCCTCGCAGCGTGCAGGATCTTAATTCCCTAACTGGGGTTCTGACCCACACCCCCGGCAGTGAAAGTGCGGAGTCTTAACCACTAGATCACCAGGGAACTCTCTGGTTTTCTTTAATTAACAGTAATCTTTTGATGTTCAGACTATTGCAAAACTCCTATATATCCTGGCTTCTCTCTTAACTCTTTGGAGCAGTCCGTCAGAGCCATCTGAGAGGCTACTTCTGGTCATAAGTTCTCAGTTTTGTCACCCAGATAAAATATAGCTCCCAATGTTTAGGTGTGCATTTTTTTTCAGCCAACAATAGCCTTGTTCTTTATATTTTAACCCCCACACTAATGGCAGAAAGAGAAGAGGAACTAAAGAGCCTCTTGATGAAAGAAGAAAGTGAAAAAGCAGCTTAAAACTCAGCATTCAAAGAACTGAGGTCATGGCATCCAGTCCCATCACTTCATGACAAATAGATGGGGAAGCAATGACAGACATTATTTTCCTGGGCTCCAAAGCACTGTGGATGGTGACTGCAGCCATGAAATTAAAAGGTGCTTGCTCCTTGGAAGACAAGCTATAGCAAACCTAGAAAGAGTATTTAAAAGCAGAGACTTCACTTTTCCAACAAAAGTCCATCTAGTCAAAGATAATTTTTCCAGTAGTCATGTATGGATGTGAGAGTTGGATCATAAAGAAGGCTGAGCACTGAAGAATTGATGCTTTCAAACTGTGGTGATAGAGAAGACTCTTGAGAGTCCCTTGGACTGCAAGGAGATCATACCAGTTAATCCTGAAGGAAATCAACCCTGAATATTCATTGGAAGGACTAATGCTGAAGCTCCATTACTTTGGCTACCTGATGCGAAGAGCCAACTCACTGGAAAAGAACCTGATGCTGGGAAAGATTGATGGCAGGAGAAATGGGTGACAGAGGATGAGATGGTTGGATGGCATCATGGACTCAATGAACATGAGTTTGAGCAAACTCTGGGAGATAGTGAAGGACAGGGAAGCCTGGTGTGCTGCAGTCCATAGGGTCACAAAGAATCAGACATGACTGAGCAACTGAACAATGTATTTTAAAAAACAAAACCAGGAAATTAACACTTTTTGCTTTTTAGTTGCAAGAGATTCCCACTCAAACAAGCTTCGTTATTAGAAAGAAAGATACAAGTCAATATTACAGATATTTCTGTAAGTTATAGAAATATATAACGTTACAGAATTCTGTACAAATGGGCTTCACATAAACTAGAAAGTTGTTTAAAACAGGTACATTCTCTCTCACTTAGTCTCAGCTTCTCCATGTCTGTCTCATTTTCATCTCTCATTTTCTTACTCATCATTTTGCAAATGGCTGCCTCAGTCACTGAGCTGGCATGGCTTTGTCAGTCCAGTACTCACCATGGACTAGCAACAACTTCTGTGTTTTATGGTTTGAATTCATGATGAAGGGAATCTGATTGGTCCAGGTCATCTGTTCAAGTCTCTGATAAACCAGTGGATTGGCTGCCTATTGTGATGAGCTGATAACCTGGTCCAGTCAGCCATGACTGGGAGGTGGAGAGATTGCATGTGATGTGGTGGTTTCCTTGTTCTTCTGGGCATATCCTTATTTCACTCAAAGTATATAGAAAGGAATACATTGTATTTGGCCTTAGCAAACCTAAATCTATAAGATGACATTATAGAAGACAATTCATATGAAATAAATAAATAATGTAACTTGACTAAATTATCAAGTAAATAGTATGACAAATGCCAAGGGCTGAGAGTTCAGCATGGTCTGTAGTGATCGGAGAAAGCTTATAACAATATCAGATGTGGAAAAGCTAAAGGAGATTGCCAGATATTCCTCCCCATCCCTCATTCCCAGTATGTTCCTTGAGTAATAAGTTTTAGATTAAAATTAACATTAAATTGTCCAAAGAATTCTCATTTGAGATGGCTGAAGAAGCACATGCCTAGGAAGAAAAATATATTAAAAAATGAAAACAAAAAAATAGCACAATGAGAGAAATGGGGTGGGGGGAGTTGTTGGTAGACAAGAGATTTCAAGAACTTTCTGGAAAATGTAAAATGGATTAATGAGGGTTGATTGATGAGGCTGAGTAGAGGAGGCCATAGCCTAGAACACGCTAGGGTGCCGACCATCTGGAAGAAGCCCAGACAGGCTCTAGACCTTGACAACAGATACAATAGGGGATGGGACTGAGAAATTGGACTGAAAGGGTCTGTAGACAGCCATTAACCCCAGGCGAAAAATTGGAGGGTTCAAATAGTCTTAACAAACTGCCTAGGAAAAACTAGGGCAGATGACTAGAAAACATTCCCAGGGTAAATGCCTCCTTATTCTGGCATTTAAATGTTCCTAGAGTTACAGGACTCAGTAGGTAAAGAATCTGCCTGCACTGCAGGAGACGTGGGTTCTATCCCTCGGTTGGAAGATCTCCTGGAGAAGGGTGTAGCAACCCAGTCCAGTATTCTTGCCTGGAGAATTCCATGGACAGAGGAGCCTGGCGGGCTACAGTTCATGGGGTCACCAAGAGTCGACACAACTGAAGTGAATTAGCACAAGTACAGTTACAGCTGGCTTCATGCCTGCACAAACTTTACCTCCCATTAACTAGCCCACCTATAAATAGCTCCTAGAGTCTTTCTACTGTAATATATTTTTTAAAATTTTTACTTTGGCATAATTTTAGATTTACAGAAAAGTTAGAGGAAATAATTCTCATATACATTATATCCAGTTTCCTGTAGTATTAATATGTTAATATGTTTACTTTTTACTTTCTTTTTTCTTGACAAATAGATAGGTAGATAGACATACAAACATTTCGTTTTTTCCCTGAACTGTTCAATTAGTCAGACATGATGCCTCATTTTTTAAGGTGTATTTCCATTAATGTATATTTCCTTAAAATATTAAATACTCCAATGTGTATTTCCTTAAAATATTCTTATACAAGTACAGGAAATTGATTAAAAATCAGAAAGTTAACACTGACAAAATACTATTATCTAGTTGTTGATCTTATTCAGATTTTGCCAATTAAAAAAATGTTCCTATTAGCAATAGAAATTTCGATCACATTGCATTCAGCTGCTATGTCTCTTTTTATCTCTTTCAGTGATGACCAACTTCATAGCCTTTGTGTTTCATGGTATTGACATCTAAGATTACTCTTCAGTTATTTTGTAAAATGTCACTCAGTTCTGGTTTGTCTAATGTTTCCTTATGATTAAATTCAGGCTCTACACTACTGGCAGCAAATCCCAAAAGGAAGAGACTTTTCTCAGTGCATCTAATCAGGAGGCATCTGTTGTTAGTTTGTCCCATTATTGCCTAAATCTTAATGTGAACAGCAACCAAGGATCAACAGATATCAGATGAAGGTCTCTAACATGAAAAGAAAAACCCGGGTATCACTAACACGAAGAAAAAAAAAAAAATTCAGGGAACAGAGGTACACTTTAGAATAGGAGAGATTTTCCAGTTGGTAGCTTCTGAGATGTCAAAAACAAAAGGTAAACTATAAAAGATAAATATAAAAGGCATAAAAGGTAAAGGCGTAAGAGGTAAAATATAAAACACATAGCAGATCAGTGAGTGCTGGGATCATGTATTAGGATCAGATTTGCTGTATCAAACAACAGAAAATCACTTAAAAAGTCAGAGATTGACAACGTAGAAGTTTCTCACTTGTATAAAAGAAGTAGATAGCTCTGAGGTGATTGGTGACTTCAGTGGGTCACCAGGAATGTTAGCGTGTTACTTTCCTATTCTACCATCTAGTAGATTCTCTCTGTTCTCAAGGCCCCTCACAGTCCAAGATGCTGCTGGAACTTTAGCCATTGTGTCTGAATCAAAGTCAAACAAGAACCATTTTTTTTTTTTTTTAAAGGAGTGGGGGTTGTTGCAGTGTCAGCTATCTTTAAGCAGCTTTCCCATATTTTTGCTTACATCTCTTTTGCCAAACCTACCTGCAAGGAAAGCTAAGAAATGTAGTCTTTTATTTTGGGCAGCAATCTGATCACATAATAATTACGGTACTCCTACTAAGGAAGAGGATATTGGTATTGACTTAGGCAGCTAGCAGATTCTGGCACCTAGTTTAATAGGCAGCATAATTTCCACAGCAGAAAGGAGATGCAAATCATTAAGTATCTAGTACATACCTGCTATATGTGTGCTCAGTCATGTCAGACTCTTTGTGACCCCATGGACTGTAGCCCGCCAAGCTCCTCTATCCATGGGGTTATCCGGGCAAGAATATTGGAATGGGTTGCCATTTCTGTCTCCACTAGTACATACCTAACAGCATATGTTTTTGTACACATAGTCATAACAGTTTGAAATTTCAGAAATCTAGTGACTAAAAAAAAGAACAGTGTAATTCCAAGCAAAACAAAACATGTTTAACAAATACATAAAAGATGTTTAACCTTGTATACAAAATTAGAGGATAACAAATAAAAATGAAATTTTTTCAGAATCAGCTTGGAAAGATTAAGATATTGAAAATATCTTATGTCGGTGAAGGTTTTGAACAAGAGTTTTCTCTTCAACTATTGGCATAAGTATAAATAAAGTCAGCCTTTTGGAAGGAAAATTGGGCAGCACTTACCAAAATATGAATGTACTGGTTTTCTGTTGCTGCTATAACAAATTACCATAAACTTTAGAGACTTTACATATATTTAAAGCACACACAGACTTATTACTTTAAACTCTACAGGTCATAGTTTAGTGTGGCTCTCACTGGATTAAAATCAAGGTGTCCTCTGGTCTGTGTGTCTTTCTAGAGGCTTTAAGGGAGAATCTGTTTCCTGTTTATCTCCATTTCCGGGACATTCAGTTCCTTGCAGGTATGTCTGAGGGCTTCATTTTCTTGCTGTCTGTCAGCCCAGGGCAGATCCAGAGTCCACTTGTGGTCTTTGGCTCAGGGTCTTCATCCACTGTCCTCAAACCAGCTGTGATGGCTCAAGTCCCTCTCACACTTCACATCTCTTCCTTCTTCTGTCCCAGCTCTGACCCAGTGGGGAAAGTCTCTTTACTTTTAAGGACACATGTAATTAAATTGGGCCCAGCCAGATAATCCAGGATAATCTCCCCATCTCTAGGTAGATAACCTTAATCATGTCTGCCAAATCCCTTTTGCTATATGAGAGAATGAATTCTCAGGTTCTAGGATTAGAACATGGACATTTTTGGGAGGGGGTGGGAAGCATTACTCTGTCAACCTCCATAAAGTATACACTGTGTTGTATCTAGAAATTACACAGAGAACTGCAACTGCTACTGCTAAGTCACTTCAGTCATGTCCGACTCTGTGCAACCCCATAGACGGCAGCCCACCAGGCTCCCCCGTCCTTGGGATTCTCCACGCAAAAACATTGGAGTGGGTTGTCATTTCCTTCTCCAATGCAGGAAAGTGAAAATTGAAAGTGAAGTCGCTCAGTCGTGCCCGACCCACATTGACCCCATGGACTGCAGCCTTCCAGGCTCCTCCATCCATGGGATTTTCCAGGCAAGAATACTGGAGTGGGGTGCCATTGCCTTCTCCAGAGAACTGCAAGAGACACCTTAAAACCTGAGGTGAGGCGGGTGGGAAGACAGAGAAAATGTAAGACTTACAAAGAATAATTATCATTAACTCCTTCAAACTTACCAGCAGCTTGAGATGCTAAGGAAAATATGGAGAAAGTCTTTCAAAGTTGTCTGGGGAAATTTTTAAATCCAGATTATTGCTATGCTTTACCAAACTATCAATTGAATTTGGGGGAAAGAGGGAAGGGCATTTTCAAATATTCAAGAATTATAATTTTTCCTCTAACACACCTTTCCTTAAAAAGTTGCTTGAGGTGGATTTCAGCAATAAGAGAGAGTAATCTAAGGAAAAGGAAGATTGGGGACACAGGAAGCAGAGACATAAAGTCCCAGGATGGTTGCTGGGCAGCAGCCCACAGAGAACCCAGCCCACATTGGAGCGGGAAGATTGAGGACTCCAGATAGAAATGGTTTCGAAAGACTTCAGGGCAGATAGGACTAGCTCACAGAGGGCTTGAAAATACTGAGGCTATAATAAAGGTCCAGAGTGCATGCGTGCTTTAGTCGCTCAGTCATGTCTGACTCTTTTTGCCACCCCATGGACTGTAGCCTTCCAGGCTCCTCTGTCCGTGGGATTTCCCAGCAAGAATATTGAAGTGGGTTACCATTTCCTTCTCCAGGGGATCTTTCTGGCCCAGGGATCAAACCCGTGTTTCCTTCACTGGCAAGTGGATTCTTTACCACTGAGCCACCAGGGAAGCCCAAGGTAGAGAACACATGGTCCAAAGTGAAAGTAACATGTTCTGATTTAAGTAACTGATAAAGTGTAAAAGACCTCAACTGTGTTTAAACCACAGTTTTTTACCAACTGTGTTTTAAACCACTCTAAGCAGCAAATAAGTAGTCCCTTTTATGTAATACTGCAGTCAGGGCAGTGGGACTGTAGGGGAGAGTACAGTGCCTGTGTACACATCATGCCTGGACGTATTCATATGTGATGACTGTGTGGGAACATGTCTGGAAGGATGCCTACTATGATGTTAATAACGATTGTAGTTGGAGATGGGATTTAAGTGATTTCTTTTTGTTTATCTGTGTTTTTCAAAGTTTTCTTTTTTTTTTTTTCAAAGTTTTCTAACATGATCCTCTGTCAGCTGTTTGATTTAGATGGTATCAATGATTTTAAAAACAATGTAGAGAATATTGTGTTATTGTTATGTGGAAAAAATGTAATGGAGATAGAAAATACACTCCAACTTCTGGCTTCAGTGCCAGTAAGCAAACTGGGACAACTGGTCACCCTGTGACCTGTTGAGACCTAGCAGGACCAGCAAAGAGCCTAAAAGTATCCAAAGGGCGCTCCGTGCGTACGTTCAAATTGACTGTGTCTTAAATTGCCAAGTGCTGTGCCAGGCACAGGAAACAGGAGCGAGATACAGTCTCTGTCCTGAAGATACTCCAAGTCAGAGAAGGAGCAGACCAGGAAAACTTCAGTCACGTCACACAGTGAAGAGTGCTGTGCTTCATGTAAACATGAAGTGCCCTGGAACCCCAGGAAAATGGAAGCTCCCCTCAAACCAGGGAAGGTCCCATGCAGCTTCTTGTAGGAGATGACGTAAGACGTGTTCTCAAAAGCAAATAGGAACAAGCCAGATGGAAAGGGCATTCTTGGCAGGGCAGTGGTGTACACTGTGGGTTGGAAAGACCATGGTGGGCTTCCCTGGTGGCTCAGTGGTAAAGAATCCGCCTGCCAATGCAGGAGACACGGGTTCGATCCCTGATCCAGGAAGATCCCACATGCCGCGGAGCAACTAAACCCGTGCGCCACAACTATTGAGCTTGTAGTCTGGAGCCCAGGAGCTGCAACTATGGAGCCCATGCGCCCTAGAGCCTGTGCTCCACAACCAGAGAAGGCACTACAGTGAGAAGCCCCGCACTGCAATTAGAGAGAAGCCCCACTCACTGCATCTAGAGAAAAGCCTGAGCATCAGTGAGGACCCAGCACAGTCAAAAATAAATACATAAAATTATTTTTTAAAAAAAGAAAGACCATGGTGATCCTGTAGCTGCTAGTGGCGTGAGGGGGTTAGAGCCTCAGGGGCATGTGATCCTGGCATGGTAGGTAGGAGATGGGTTGTAAAGAGGCTACAAAACCTAACTAAAGTGTCTGGGCTTTTACAGCATTTACTCTGGTGGTTGTGTATGAGATGGAGTGAAAGGGAATGGGATCAAGGTTATTTATGATGTGAGGGGTTAGAAAGAATATATGTGACCCTCGTGGAAGCCCCTTCCAACCCACCCTGTCTAGTCACATTCCTCTACTTCCCCTACCCTGTCATTGCACCCTACCTGTTTCCTTCTCAGTGCTTAGATTTCTCTTCTTAAACTATTTTGATCACTTACCTGATTATAGTCTTTCTCCCCCATTAGCTGTAAGCCGCACAGGGCAAAGACTGTGTCTGTTTTATCCACCAATGCAGTGCGTATAGCTTGCACCTAAAGAGTTGTGGGCACTCAACAATTGCCCAGAATAAGGCAGCAGCGATGGAGGTGGAAAGAAGGCAGATTTGAGAGTTTAGATACAGACTAGAGAGAACCTGGTGATTGATTGATTTAGAGAGTTGTGCCGGGTTGAGAGCTGGGGTTGAAGAGCATAAAGATGAATCTTCCAGGGGCCCGACTCAGGAGACATCAGACTCAGCTGGTGGTTGTTGGGTGAGTGTGGGTGGGGTGGAAAGGAGTGGGTTGCAGTGAGAATGTGTTCTCACTAGAGAGCAATTGCAACCCTGAACTCACCCCACAGGTTTAACTCCCCTGCCTTCCTGCTCTTTCAGTAATTCTTAAACTTTGCTGCACCTTAGAATGACGTGTTAAAAACCTGACATGGGGGACTTTCCTTAGATCAGTGAAATCTATCTACAAGTGAAGATAGGGATAGAGCCTCCGAATTTTTAAACTTTTAAAATATCGATATTCCGGTGAGCACCATTGTCCCATGAGTTTCCAGATGAGCAGTCCCCTTCCTGCCCTTTGTCTGGAAACCGCAGGCTTATCAGTCACCTCACTCTGCCGGCTCAAGGCTGAGCCATCAGCTGGCTTCCATTCCTCTTCACCAGGGTTGGGTCCTGGCACTGAAACCCTTCTACAAATATTTGTGCTTTTAACCTGCCACTGCCTGGCATGTATGTCACCTCGGCCAATATTTACACTTGTAGATGACTATACTTAATGCTTAATGGTGTGTTCAGCATAAAAGGTGTAAAGGATGTGAATTACTTGAGTTTTCCTGTTTCCTTTTGAACCTTGGAAAACATCCAGATGGTTCTCTTTAGCCCTTATTCACTTTCTTCAAACATTTCACAACTGGGGCCAGTAAAAGTAGACCCAATGACGCAATTCTCAATCTCTAATTTCTTGCCAATAACCAGGAAGCGCCTTGTGGTTGGTGGTGTGGCAGGGGAGTGGGGCAGCATGTTGTGCAACATTGTGTACCAACGCAAAATTGGGCTGTGGTTACCTTCTGGGGTAACCCCTGGTGGTTTTTCAGTATGGACATGACTACAAGCGTCTGTGGTTTCTCAGGACCCCAGAGGAACTACTGAAAGTGATGAGGTCCAGGAATGAAACTTCATTGTTGGAAAATTAATTTTAAAAATTAATAGGGTTTTAATTTTCCTTCAGAATCTGTACATGATTTGACAGTTGAAAGTGTTTTCATCTTACTTTCCGTATTTGGTTTCTACACACATTCTTTGATCCTGAAGACAAAATTTTGTACTTGGAGACTTTGATTTGTTCTATGGCAAAGCTTCTGGAGGATCTTCCCTAGTGGCTCAGATAGTAAATAATTTGCCTGCAATGCAGGAGACCTGGGTTCAATTCCTGAGTCAGGAAGATCCTCTGGAGAAGGGTATGGCAACCTACTCCAGTATTCTTGCCTGGAAACTTCCATGGACAGAGGAACCTGGTGGGCTACAGTCCACACAGTCACAAAGAGTCAGACACGACTGACCAGTCTCTCCCCAGTGCTCGGTTGGCACTGCCTGGTCCATAATGATTTTGGGGCTTCCCTGGTGGCTCAGACGGTAAAGAATCTGCCTGCAGTGCAGGAAACCTGGGTTCAGTCCCTGGGTTGGGAAGATCCCCTGGGGAAGGGAACAGCTCCCCACTCTGGTATTCTGGCCTGGAGAATTCCATGGACAGAGGAGCCTCGCAGGCTACAGTCTATGGGATCACAAAGAGTCGCACACGACTGACAACTTTCACACACAAAGCTTCTGGAAGTGCTGCTGGGAGGAGACATGGCTCATTTTCAAGGTGAGCTTAGTGAGGGGGCAGAGAAAAGCTCTTGCAAGGGGTTGGAGCCCCAGGTGCAAAGCCGGGAGGCTGGATTTGGTTGGAGGAGCTGCAAGTGATGGGATGACTGGCTTGTAACAGGTTAAGGTTAGGTGAAAGGCTAGAATAAAGAGGTGGGTGGGCACAGGGGTCCTAGAATAAAGAGGTGGGTGGGCACAGGGGTCTCATGCACTCAAGTGACATCTCTACAGCCTGCAATTACGCCTTCCTCTTCTGCATCCTGCACATCCAGCTTCCCAAAGAGTGAAGTGTTAGTCACTCAGTTGTGTCTAACTCTTTTCAACGCCCTGGACTATAGCCCACCAGGCTCCTCTGTTCATGGGTTTTTCCAGGCAAGAATACTGGAGTGGGTAGCCATTCCATTTTCCAGGGGATCTTCCCAACCCAGGGACTGAACCTGGGTTTCCTGCATTGCAGGCAGATTCTTTACCATCTGAGCCATTAGGGAAATTGATAAGTGTAGATGTGATCATTGTGCTGCTAACTGCTGCTACGTCACTTCAGTCGTGTCCGACTCTGTGTGACCCCATAGATGGCAGCCCACCAGGCTCCCCCATCCCTGGGATTCTCCTGGCAAGAACACTGGAGTGGGTTGCCATTTCCTTCTCCAATGCATGAAAGTGAAAAGTGAAAGTGAAGTCACTCAGTCGTGTCTGACTCTTAGTGGCCCCATGGTCTGCAGCCTACCAAGCTCCTCCGTCCATGGGATTTTCCAGGCAAGAGTACTGGAGTGGGGTGCCATCGCCTTCTCCATGTGATCATTGTGCTTTTCCCTTAAAAAACAAAAATAAAACAAAAACTTCACTATGTTTTCCAGTAAGACCAAATTCTTTAGACTCCCTCAGTCTAGTTGTGAGACTTTTTTCCTGTTTCTTTATTTAAAGGCAAAGTGTAGAATACAGAAAACAAAAACAAACAAAAAAAACCCAAGGACAATGCAGGAAGGCACTGGAGTTCCGGGAGACATTCCACAAGGTGACCTAACCAAGGCCATTTATTTTGCACACACAGGACTGCACAGCCTCTTTGACTTGAACATGTCAAATTACCTTGCAAAGAATTTTGCCTTTGGGAGAATCCCTGAAAAGTCCTTCAGTGTTTAAGTCCCTTAAAGAGTCAAGTAATGCTTGCCCTTGAGAACATGTGGATTATCTTAAAATATCTTCTGATATTGACTTCTAATATAATTCCACAGTGGTACAATAACAGACTCTGTATTTCAGTATCTTTAGACCATGGAAGTTTTGCACTTTGTTTTATGTCCCTGGATATGTTCCAGCATCTCCTAGTTTATAGTCTATGGGAACTTGAATAGAATTTGTATCCTACTGTTGTGTGAAAATTGTATAAATCTTAATCATGTTGAATTGGTTCATAGTGCTTTTCAAATCTACTATATCCTTTTACTTCTCTGTGTATTCATTCTATTAACTTTTGAGAGTTTGATATTGAAACTCCAACTAAAAATGTTATCTACTTAAAAATTAATTGTAATATATAGTGGAACTATATGTAACCTTGGTCTGTATTTTCCAAGTCTGGTAAATGTGTTACCATAGTTTCATAATTTAAAAAATAAGAAAGAGGGGGAAAAAAGAGAAGAAATGCTAATCAAGTGGGTTATTACAAGAAAGAAGCAAGATCTGCTATTTAAGACCTTGCTTCTTTCTTATACCAATCTTATTCTTTGGCCAATTTTGTCATTTTGCAAATGTTCCTTACTCTTTTAAACCTCCATGTTTTTGATTAAAGTATTCCTTTTTTTTTCCCCCAGAATGCCTGTTCTCCATCTCTACCTGGGAAGGCTTATCATGTTTGAGGACCTAACTGAAATGTGATTTCCTTCATCCGATTGCATTGTCATTCCAGGTGGACGTGCCTTTTATCTGTACTTGATTAGAGTTTAATATTTTAAAACTTTAATTAGAGTATAATTTACATGAAATGGCCAAAAAGTTTGTTTGGATTTTTCTGTAAGATGGTACAAAAAACCTGAACGAACTTTTTAGTCAACCCAATATTTCCTAAAAGTAAGTGTACAGGTTGATGAAGTTTCATAAGGTGAACACACTTGTGACGCCGAGAACCAGAATGTCACCAGCACCTAGGAAACCCTTTCTCCCATCCCCACTCCCATCCAAGGCTAACAGCGGTCAACAGGTCAGGACACAGATTAATTTTGAATGTCATCAAAGCATGATCACAACTGCTTTTTAAGAGTATATACTCTTTCATATCCATATCTTTCATATCTTTCCCCTAATATTATGTTTGTGAGATTCATTCATGTTGTTATAGTATTTGTGGATGATTCATTCTTGTGGCTGTATAGTGTTCCATTGTGAGAATATACCACAAGTCAGCATGCATTCTACTGTTGATAGCCTATTTGCTACTTTGAACATTCTGGTATACACCTTTTGATAATAGGTGCACATACACAGATACACACACAAGTGACTGCCTCACTGTACACACCCACCACTGATGCACTCTTCTCGTCGCTCCACATCCTTACTGTGACTTGATATCTTCCATCCCATCCATGCACTGAATACACGTTCCAAAGTGTGTCTACCACAGAGTTTCTATTCAAGGCTACAAAGAGACCCAGATCAATGTATAAAGTAGAACAACCCCTCCCTCCCTTCAGCTCCTCTGCCTTGTGAGGCGTTTTTTGTTTGTTTGTTTGTTTGTTTTGTTTCGAGTATTTGAGAAATAAAATTTCTTCCTTATTTTAAAAACTAAAGAGAGCATAGGAAACCTTCTGATGTGCTGGAAATGTTCTATATCTTAAACAGTATGATGGTTACCTAAGCTCATAAACATGAATGAATTAAAAAACTAATAGAGCATCAACAAATTTGTATACCTTTCTCCAGTCCCACCCAATGATCAGTGTAAAGAAGAGGCTTATGTGAATACACATTCAGAATAGGTTCTTGCCAGGCTGGGGAGAAGGTTAGTGATTTGAACGTAACCCAGTCTGGAGGTTCTCAGAGAAGCAGATTGACCACTTGCAACATGGTGCCTATTTTTCTGCCTCAATTGTCACTCTAAGTTTACTTGATGGAAAAGGGGAGAGGAATCAGTGTGCATTTCTTCCAAAGACAAGTTGGTTCTAAATGAAGGGGTGATACTGGTAAACTCTTCAGCTTCCTTCAAATATCATGTTTGCGCCTTGTTTACTCCACTGCTATTTGTACTGGGCACTCCGAAGCCTAGAGTTCTGGAATAAAATAAAGATCAAGCATAGATCTGCTGCTGCTGCTGCTAAGTCACTTCACTCGTGTCCAACTCTGTGCGACTCCATAGACGGCAGCCCACTAGGCTCCCCCGTCCCTGGGATTCTCTAGGCAAGAGCACTGGAGTAGGTTGCCATTGCCTTCTCCAATGCGTGAAAGCATAGATCTAGAAGTCTTTAAAAAAAACAACTGTAAGGTGTCATTTTTTTTTTTTTTTGGTCCCAAAACAATATTGCCACCTATTGGTAGAAAAGGAGAACTTTATTTCAATATTTTAATTGCAAGCAGTAATGATACGACCATGGATGAAAATAAGCTGTATTAATTCAACATTTTCACCCTGACCTGCTCCCACCACCTTTCACAAGAGATATAGCTCACAGGATTCTTAAATGTCACAAAATCAAGTACTTGATAGGGTATTACGAATCCCTCTAGAGAGCTGGCATCAATGCCTTCTATATTTGCTTGAGAGAAATTTTTGTTGTTTCATTGTTAGCTATCATTCCATATAACAATATTTTAAGATCAAGAAACTACTTTTTCTGTCATGTGTGTTAGTAAATTCTCCCAGTAAATCTCACACTTATTAGCAGAGATCTGTCATCACAGTTTTGTTTACAATATTGTTTTGTTGAAAGTTTTCACTTTTGTCTCAGATTCAAAGGATTTGTTAACAAAATGATCCACTTGTTATATACAAATAAATAATACCAGTATTTATTAGAAGATTATCTGGCTTACTTTCAGTATACTAATACTAAAAGAAAAAAGAAATAGAAACAGCAGAGGATACATCACCAAATTGGGTTTTGACCAACATCCAGACTTGAACAGCACTGGGAAGTCCGTGACACAGCACATCTGGAGTCCTAATTGGGAAAAGGTTCCAGGCAGTGCATCAGCTCTGTGGGTGGGACTTCAAAGACTGAGTTCCTGCTTATAATCCTAGGATATAAACTGATATCATCATCAATCTGTGAGCAAATTGCAGCTCTGGTTTCATGTCGCTCGGTCATGTCCAACTCTTTGCAACCCCATGAACTGCAGCATGCCAGGCTTCCCTGTCCATCACCAACTCCCAGAGCCTACTCAAACTCCTGTCTATCGCATCGGTGATGCCATCCAACCATCTCATCCTCTGTCGTCCCCTTCTCCTCCTGCCTTCAATCTTTCCCAGCATCAGGATCTTTTCCAATGAGTCAGTTCTTTGCATCAGGTGGCCAAAGTATTGGAGTTTCAGCTTCAGCATCAGTCCTTCCAATGAATATCCAGGACTGATTTCCTTTAGCATGGACAAGTTGGATCTCCTTGCAGTCCAAGGGGCTCTTAAGAGTCTTCTCCAACATCACAGTTCAAAAGCATCAATTCTTTGGCACTCATCTTTCTTTATAGTCTAACTCTCAATGGTCTAACTATGGGTTAGACTATAGTCTAACTATGACTCCTGGAAAAACCATAGCTTTGACTAGATGGGCCTTTGTTGGCAAAGTAATGTCTCTGCTTTTTAATATGCTGTCTAGGTTGGTCATAACTTTCCTTCCAAGGAGCAAGCATCTTTTAATTTCATGGCTGCAGTCACCATCTGCAGTGATTTTGGAGCCCCCCAAAATAGTCTGTCACTGTTTCCATTGCTTCCCCATCTATTTGCCATGAAGTGATGGGACCAGATGCCATGGTCTTTGTTTTCTGAATGTTGGGTTTTAAGCCAACATTTTCTACTCTCCTCTTTTACTTTCATCAAGAGGCTCTTTAGTTCTTCTTTACCTTCTGCTATAAGAATGGTGTCATCTACATATCTGAGATTATTGATATTTCTCCCAGCAATCTTGATTCCAGCTTGTGCTTCATCCAGCCCAGCGTTTCTCATGATGTACTCTGCATATAAGTTAAATAAGCAGGATGACAATATGCAGCCTTGACGTACTCCTTTTCCTATTTGGAACCAGTCTGTTGTTCCATGTCCAGTTCTCATGTTGCTTCCTGACCTGCATATAGGTTTCTCAGGTGGCAGGTCAGGTGGTCTGGTATTCCCATCTCTTTAAGAATTCTCCATAGTTTGTTGTGATGGTTTCATGTTAATGCTGTTTATTTTGTCTTAAAACTTGAAATGTTGTTAAGCTTAGGGCTTGGTTGGCCAGCTCCCCTCCGAGGGGCTCAACAATCTCAAGAATGTTCCACCATCTTATCTATGGTGCTGCAAGGCTTGCACTCACAGTAGGCAGCCACTCAAGCCACTCATATCAGGGCAGTGTCCAGGCAGATTAGAAGCAAGGTCAGAGGACTGTTCTGCTTTGTCTCTGAGCCTAAACAAGACTGTTTATTTAATTTCCCTAACAGACATTTGGCAGTCTACTTTATTAACTTCAATTTATTACATTTTACTATTTTTCTTTTAATTGCTGGATATAACAAAGTTTTCCCTTGGCATGAAAATGAATGCTTTTAAAAATCATAATTAGGGGAAAATTGCATTCTTCTCTGATAAAATACTAACATGTCAACAGTAATACTAGTTGCATATCAAAGACACCATAAAACAAAAATTGCACTAGTAAAAATGTTCTGAAGACATAGAAAACTTGGCAATTTAAATTCTTAGTGCATCTTTTTCTTGTATTTTGTTTGTTTGTGTATTAATTTGCCAAACATTTATGGTTGTTGTTGTTTGGTCACTAAATCATGTTAGACTCTCTGTGACCTCATGGACTGAGCATGTCCTTCACTGTCTCCCAGAGTTTTCTCAGATTCATGTCCACCGAGTCGGTGATGCTATATAACCGTCTCATCCTCTGCTGCTCCCTTCTCCTTTTGCCTTCAGTCTTTCCCAGCATCATTGTCTTTTCCAACGAGTCGGCTCTTCACATCAGATGGCCAAAGTATTGGAGCTTCAGCATCAGTCCTTCCAATGAATATTCAGGGTTGATTTCCTTTAGGATTGGCTGGTTTGATCTCTTGGCAGTCCAAGGGACTCTCCAGAGTCTTCTCCAGCACCACAGTTCAAAAGCATCAATTCTTTGGGGTTCAGCCTTCTTTATGGTGCAACTGTCATATCTGTACATGACTACTGGAAAAAACATACCTTTGACTAGATGGACCTTTGTTGGTAAAGTGATGTCTTTGCTTTTTAATACACTGTCTGGGTTTGTCATAGCTTTTTTCCCAAGGAGCAAGAATCTTTATTTCGTGTCTACAGTCATCATCTGAAGTGATTTTGGAGCCCAAGAAAATAAAATCTGCCACTGTTTCCACTTTTTCTCCATCTATTTGGCATGAAGCAATGGGACAGGATGCCGTGATCTTAGTTTTTTGAATGTTGAGTTTTAAGCCACCTTTTTCACTCTCCTCTTTCAACTTCATCAAGAGACTCTTTAGTTCCTTTTTGCTTTCTGCCATTAGAGTGGTATCATCTACATACCACTTGTTGATATTTCTCCCAGCAATCTTGATTCCAGCTTGTAATTCATCCAACCTGGCATTTTGCATGATGTACTCTGCATATACTGGAGGAGGGCATGGCAACCCACTCCAGTATTCTTGCCTGGAGAATGATGTGGACAGAGGAGCCTGGAAGGCTACAGTCCATGGGGTTGCAAAGAGTTGGACACTACTGAAGTGACTGAGCATGCACACACTCTGCATATAAGTTAAATAAACAGGGTGACAATATACAGCCTTGTCGGACTCCTTTCCCAATTTGGAACCAGTCAGTTGTTCCATGTAAGGTTCTAACTATTGTTTTTTGACCTGCATACAGGTTTCTCAGGGGACAGGTCAGGTGGTCTGGTATTCTCATCTCTTTAAGAATGTTCCACAGTTTGTTGTGATCCACACAATCAAAGGCTTTCGTGTAGTCAGGGAAGCAGAAGTAGATGTTTTTCTGGAATTCCCTTGCCTTCACTGTGATCCGATGAATGTTGGCAATTTGATGTCTGTTTCCTCTGCCTTTTCTAAATCCCACTTGTACATATGGAAGTTCTCAGGTCATGTACTATTGAAACCTAGCTTGAAGGATTTTTAACATAATCTCAGAAACATTTACTAGGAACTTACTATATGTTAGCACTTAGCTAGAAGCTGGGAATACAAAGATTAATGTGACAGCTGGTGCCCACTGAGAGGCTGTACTGTAGGCAGGTAAGACAGATACAGAGACAGTATTAATTGTAATACTGTTAATACTTTGTAGAAAGTATAGTTACCAAAATATTCTGAAGACACAGTGAGAGGCACCTCAATCCTGATGGAAAGATGGAGGGGAGGACAGCTTTGTTGGGGGAAACCCAAGTCCATTTCCAAATAAGTGTTGGCTTGGCAGAGGGCAGGGGTTGAGGGTGGTGTGGGGCTAAAGTGGAGCTTGAAGCATCTGTGGGACTTCCAGGTGGAGCAGTCCACTTGCCATTTGGAGATGGGAGTCAGAAGCAGGTGCACAGGATAGAGAGTGAGAGAGAGATTTGGAATTTCACCCAAGAAACTCTGTAGCAAGAAAAGACCCACAGCTGGGGATGAGGGTCTCATCCCCATCTGAGAGGGCAGAGGCATGCTGGCTCCCAGAGAACCTCCAGAAGCAAAGAATCAAGATTCCCCAAGAGAACAAGAAAGTTCAATCATGGAACCAGGGGAACTCATCCACAGCCTTGAGGCCAAATTGGCCAAAAGTTTCACTTTGTTTGGCTCCTCAGGGTTTGTAATATTTTTAAAATTGTTGCCAACTTCTAAGGGTCGAGTGATGCCTCGTAAAATCTGCATGCTTAGCTGTCCATGAAGCACTGGAATATCTGGCTACGTAGGGCCCAGATTCCTCACAGCTGCACAGAAGCAGCCCTTTTGCTGTGGTGACGGGCTCTCCAGGACCCCACAGGCTCATATCTTGAGGTGGCCATTTCGTTCATTGAGGTGTCCTGCCTGGCTCCTCTGGGCATTTATATCTGGGATCTTTCCCTAGAATTTCAAGAAGGGTGTGATCTCCAAATGTCCACTGCAGCAGAGGAATGACTAAGGAATGAGAGACTCTCCCCTGCCTTTCAATGAGTAGATGGTGAGTCACTGGAGTGACCTGAGGAAGGGAAGAGTAAGAAGATTAAGTAAACCACAGAAGCAGACAAAATTACCATGGATTGAGGAGTGGCCAGGAGGGAAGGAAGAGCATGGTGAGGATAGAGGAGTAAGTGATCTTTTCTTTAAAGGGCCACAGAGCAGATCTTTTTGGCTTGGCTGGCCAGATGATCTCTGTCATGACTCTTCAACTATTCTGTTGTTCAGCACAAAAGCAGCTTTGGATAATATATAAACAAATAAGCATGGCTATATTCCAGTCAGATTTTATTTGCAAAGATAGGCTTTCTGTGGCCCACAGCTTGCCCAGATGGTGTACACTGGGTCAGGGGTAGGACATTAGGTTGAGAGGAAAGCCAACAGGTCTGTAGACAAGGCGAGGGGTTAGTAGAGAGGAGACATTGAAGGTAAAGAAAAACAGGAAAATGATTGATGAGGCCACTTCCAGAGGGAACAGGAAGGAGACAGGGCAAGGCACTCAGTGGGGGTGAGGGGAGAAAGACCATGCCAACCAAGGCAAGAGCTGAGCAGAGCTGGAGAACGAGTTTGCAGTGTGTGAGTAAAAGGAAGTCGGATATTGCTCCTTTTGCTGCTGGTGCCAGTTTTGTGGATAAAGTAGGAATGAAGCAATCAACTGAGAGTCATTGAGAAGATGGGATGAAGATGCTGGAACAACAGAAAGTTGGCAAACCGTGCTGAGGGCTCAGCTGAGCTTGGAAGCCAGAAGTAAGTGTGTGGTCGCATTGTTGCCATTCTGCATGGCAGCAGCAACGCCAGAGTTTCGAGTCAGAGAATGTAGATGGTGAATTTTGAGATAGTAATTCAGAACACGTGGATCTCGGCTGAGTCGTTGTAGATGAGGCCAAGAGGGTCCTGCAAGATGGGAAGGAGAGAACAGGTCAAGGAATTAGAGGGGTTTTGTGAACAGATCTAGAGGGTGAAGACTGTTGTTCAGGCAGTAAGTTGTGTCTGACCTTTTGTGACCCCATGGACTGTAGCATGCCAGGCTTCCCTGTCCTTCACTATCTCCTGGAGTTTGCTTAAATTCATGTCCATTGAGTCAATGATGCCATCTAATCATCTCATCCTCTGTCACCCACTTCTCCTGCCATCAATCTTTCCCAGCATCAGAGTCTTTTCCAGTGAGTCAGCTCTTCACATCAGGTGGCCAAAGTATTGGCACTTTAGTTTTAGCATCAGTCCTTCCAATGAATATTCAGGATTGATTTCTTTTAGGATTGACTGGTTGGATCTCCTTGCTGTCCAAGGGACTCTCAAGAGTCTTCTCCAACACCACAGTTTGAAAGCATCAATTCTTCAGCACTCAGCCTTCTTTCTGGTCCAACTCTCACATCCATAGATGACTACTGGAAATAACTTTGACTAGACAGACCTTTGTCAGCAAAGTGATAGCTCTGTTGTTTAACACACTGTCTTAACTTTTCATAACTTTTGTCATAACTTTTCTTCCAAAAGAAAAGATAAGTGTAAAGATGGAGAGCAGAAAATATATAGGAAGTGATTTGAGAACAAATGATTGGGGTTTAGAATTTCTGTGTTGGGGCATTTCCAGGATATTAAAATCCAGGTCAGGCTCCTTTATTAGGGGTTGAAATGCAGTGCAGCAAAGGACAGTCAGTATCGGGAAGTAAAGTTGCTCACTAGCTATCTTCACAGAGGCTGAAATCTCTCAGGATTTGGAATGAAGAGGCTTTCACTCAGAGATGGAGAGTGACCTGAAGGCAGCAGATGACAGCAATGAGGAGGAGTGGGAGGACATGTGTCTGTCTGGCACGGGCATTCACTAGAGGTGGGAGCAATAAACTCCTTCTAGGCTCGCAGGCGCCTGTTTTAGCCCTGCGGGGTCAGCACTTTCCATTGCCAAGGAGACCAGTTCATCACTATCTCTACACAGGCCGGCTGGGGCCTGTTCAAGATGTGGAGGAGGAGTGCGTTGCTCACAGGCTTACCCTCTCCTTTTACAAGTCCCTACAAGCCCCACCGTGAGCTTTCTCTCAAACTTCTGTGATGTAGTCCTGTCAATAGAGAATATGTGGGACCTCCCTGGTGGTCCAGTGGTTAAGAATCCACCTTGCGACAATGCAGGGGACCCGAGTTCAATCCCTGGTTGGGGAACTAAGATCCCACATTCCTCAGAGCAGCTAAGCCTATGAGTCACAACTAGAGAGTCAGTATGGCAGTAAGGAAAGATCCCAAGACACAACCCAGCCAAATAAACAAGTAAATAAATATTTGTAAAAACTAGAGAATATGTCGGCTTTCCCAGCCTGCCTGCTTATTTTGGCCTGTCTCTGACTCTATTCAAGCTGCAGTTCCAGCCGATAATGGATGTCCGCTCCCCTTTCACCAGCAGGTGGACAGGAGATCAGAATATCTCTGCAAATGTTCCAGGGAGAGGAGCCAGGAGTCTTCTTAAATGACAGTCCCCCAGCCCCACCCCATAGGGGCTGTATGACCGGCGCTGTGGCAGAATCCATTTGGAATCACAGGTCAGGGAGGGTTCAAGTTGTGGACAGTTAGTGAGCATTCTTCTCCAAGTTCCACCCTGAGATGGGCCTCAGACCAGGACTCTCCAGGTGGAAGATTCTGAGGAGCCTCCGAAGAGAACTAGAATAATGGGCTTAATGAAAGAAAGCCATACACATGCAGCTTATTTAAACTGCACACAGTAGAGTTTGCACCACATTGTTAACACTCTGTTTAATAACCTGCTCTTATCCCCTCTCCCCCTGTTTTCTCCCAGAAATTGAAGCTTTGCTTTTGGCACCAAGTATGAGCTGGCCCTTTGAGTTTAGAGAGAGGGACAGATCACACAGGAATTAAGTCAGAAGATGCCAGCCCCAGGGCTGGGCCATGCCCTCATCTCTGGAGCCTTAGGAATGGAAGCTGAGTCCACACGCTTCCTCAGCTGTTGTGTCTGTGATCTTCCCTGTCAGCTGTTTAAAGAACAGCTGAGGAAGGAGGCCTGCATGCTTCTGGGCTCCCTCTGCATGTTTCAAGCATGAGTCAGACCCAGAGGCTAACGTTTGTCCCATCAGTTGAGGGCTGCAGCCCATCTCTCTCCAGATAAGCATCTCTGAAAACAGCCAGTGCCAGGCAGATGTAAGGATCAGAGAATGCCAAGCCTTAATTCTGGGGAGTGGGGCATCCTGGCCCACACCCTGAGGAGACAGCTTTCAGCCTTCAGGTAAGATAAAAAGAAGGGAAAAAAATTCACCCCTGGTTCTCACACTAGAGAGAAGAATCAATCCTTATGGAGTAACATTTTACAATTTTTGGTTTATGTTAACAAGTCTGAAACCTATCCAGCCAACTTAGCTCATTTTACCGGCAAAGTGTTTTATTTTCATTCTTATTTATATTTATTTATTTATTTTTGGCTGCATCGGGTCCTGGTTGTGGCACACAGCACTCTCGTTCCCTGACCAGGGATCAAACCGGCATTCCCCATGTTGGAAGGTGTACTGTCAACCACCAGGCCATTAGGGAAGTCCTGCAAGGTCGTTGCTAACATGTCACCTAAGCCAGTGCACAGGCATTTAGTAACCCTTATATAGATGCGATGATATTCTGGGTCAAGAGACTAGGACACACTGCTAAGGATTTGTTTGATTCTCATTTAGTAATGCCTGTTCTTTGCAATGTGGCGGGGAAATGGCACTGGTTTGGTTTTCAACCCAAAGCAGTGATTTAAAAATTGTACACAGGAATCACCTAGAATTCTTTAAAAATATTCTGACTCCCAGGCCTCATTGCAGAAAAATCACATCAGAATCCATGGAGATGGGAACCAGGAGTCAGGAGTCATAGATTTCCCAGGGGATTGCCATGAACAGCCATGTCAGAGACCACCCACCCCCTGAAGAATCACATTTACTCATGTGACCATCCTCTGTCTATGTAATTCTCCAGGCAAAAATACTTGAGTGGTTAGCCATTCCCTTCTCCAGGGATCTTCCTGGCCCAGGGATTGAACCGGAGTCTCCTGCATTGCAGGCAGATTCTTTACTGTCTGAGCCACCAGGGAAGCCCAAGTGACCGTAAGTGTCTCTATTAATTCAGTTCATCTTGTATTTGTTGCCATTTTGACTTGGCACTCTAAGAGTTGATTTTATTATCCTGAGGATATTTCTGGATCCTAATAAAGTCATAATCACTGGGCAGCAGCAGGGATAAGAGCCAGGTGGAAAGAAGAGGTCTCATGAACCACAGGGGAAATTTTCTCAGTCATGAAACCTGAAGGCGTGCAGAGCATCTCTCCAGGTCAGAGGTACCGAGCTCTGAGTCTGGACAGCCGGACGTAGCAGCAGAAGTAGTGGATCTGGGCTAAGTGGGGAGTATACCAGAGAGATTTTCTGGAATAATTTCTCTCTGCAACTGGAGAGAAAGCCTATAAGCCAATTTATAAGCCAGGTGTAGTAGGATACGAGGGACACAGTGTACAGACTCTCAAAGTCTTTAAGTCTCTAAGGTGATGATTCTCAGAATGATTTCCTTTTTTTTTTCAGTTGAGAGTTTCGATGATTATTATTTTGTCAAGAAAATAACCACATTCCTTTATCAAATATGTGTTCCGTGCCTTTTCTGTGCTAGGCACACCATTTGTTACTAGAGACACAAAGATAAAATAGAATATAGTATATGCCTGTGCAAATCAATGTCCCAGATGGGGAAAAGGGTGCATAAATCAAACCCTTTTCAATAAAAGGGTAGCAAAAACATTACGCTAGATTTGGACACAGTTCTGTGCATCTGATGTTAACCCTAATGGCATCAACCCTCATTGAGTTCATTTTCCTTCTTCCATTGCTGTATTCTGGACTCTCTATTTTTTGCATATAATGTAAATTAAATACTCTATTGGTTTGTACTGCTATTTTCAGGAGAAGGTAGGATTCTCAGCAGGGGAGGCCGGACAGTTTGGGATCCTAAACTTAAGAGCAAAGAGCAACTTCTCTGAAGTCTGGTGTGTTACTGAACCAGAGAGAATTCTATACAGAGGTTAAGGTAGGCAGAGGTGCTCCAGTAACTGTTTCTTTTGAAATCTTTTCCGGTTTTCAGCCATGTTGACTATTTCTACCATACTAAAATTGAGTGAAAATATTTGCTTGACCCGCATCTCTGCTCCCAGTGATAATTATTCAATATTCTGTCACATCTTCTTTCCTAAATTTGTTGTTCAGTCACTAAGTTGTGTCTGACTCTTGCAACCCCGTGGACTGTAGCCTGCCAGGCTCCTCTGTCTGTGGGATTTCTCAGGCAGGAATACTGGAGTGGGTTACCATTTCACCTCCAGGGGATCTTCCTGACCCAGGGATTGAACCAGCATATCCTGCATTGGCAAGTGGAATTTTTACCCCTGAGCCACCAGGGAATCTGAATCACTGAATAGTGATCTCCAGTCTTTTAAATACCTTTGGCCTCTCCCCTCAATGCATTTATTTGCAGTCTCCATGTGAATTCTTGGGCCTCTTCCCTTTTTCTCATTTCCTGACCCCTCCTTACCAATGTCTCATCATCTCTTTGCTGGTTTATTACACGTTTTCCCAGCAGGCTCCCTCAGGCACCATTGAAGAGGGTGCTGAGCTGAACTGTAACATGCTTATTAGAACAGTACTTTATACAAGAAATCAAAACTGTTGCTTTTATAATATCCAGCAAAACTGAGGCAAAAAAAAAAGGGTAGCAAAAAAAAAAAAAAAAGGGTAGCAAAAAAAAGCCAATGAGAAGGGAATGATCTAGGCAGAAGGGAGAAAGTACTAAGACATAAAGGGATATAGATGCTCAAAACCAGCATGACCAATGATGTAATCTGGTGGGTCAGTGATATTTACCAAGCTGATTCAGGGCTTAAAGAGGGTGGCAGATTCGCTAAACAATTACACAGAAACCAGACAGACCCAGGGAACCCAAAGGTGAAATTAGATTATCCAACACAAGACACTGAGCAAGCCCAGCTGCTTGTACACAGTGTTTGTATTTGGAATAAATAAGCCACAACTATTATTCCTTCCTCCCAGGCTTCCAGCCTAGGTGTGGAGTTGGGATGAAATGAACACAACAGTTTAAACATCCACATTCTGGTTTACATGATTCAAAACAGGAAGAGTTTGATTTATTTCTGGGATGGCTCAGTGGCCTATTCCTCCTGATCTTATCCATGTAGAGTTTGTACATTGAGACCACCTCCTGCCCAGTCTCTAATGCCAGAAATATTAGCATTATCCTGCACCTCCCTGATGTGTTAGACAGCAAGTCTATACGACTGCCTTCCCTTAAAAAAAAAAAAAAAATTATTTACTTTTGGTGGTGCTGGGTCTTCATTCTTGCATGGGCTTTTCTCTAGTTGTGGAGATTGGGGACCACTCTTCTTTGTGGTGCAGGGACTCCTCACTGCAGTGGCTTCTCTTGTTGCAGAGCACAGGCTCTAGGCACTCGGGCTCCAGTAGTTACAACTTGCAGGCTCTAGAGTGCAGGCTCAGTAGCTGTGGCGCCAGGCTTAGTTGCTCAATGGCATGTGGGATCTTCCCCCACATGTGGGATCTGACCCCATCGCTTGTGCTTCCACCACTTATCTCCACAAACTGGAGCTCTAGTAGATGACTTTTTCCAGAAGCTACCAGGACTTTCCATGCTGCACTGTCATTGTTCATGCTTGGAATGTCTCTTCCTTCTATTTTCTGACTAAGAGATGGGTAGTTTCTCAGGCACAGTGCAATGCTTCCCAAGTGTGGCTGGTCATGCAGATCATCTCAGGATTGCTTTTAATATTAACCACCCCCACCTCACACACACACACACACACACACACACGTTGGAATGCTGGGCCATGCTTCAGAGCTGTGGATTCCTAAAATATGAAAACATATTTGAGTTTTTCTAAAGATGAGAACCATCAAGGATATAGTATCTTTATTTATCATCTTTTGATTTGAAGGCCATTCAAATTTTTGAGTGACAACTGCTAGTAATAGTAAAAAAAATAGTAAAAAATATCTATATTTATAAGCAGTTCAGTATGTATTGAAATCTTCTCCATGTCACCCTAAGCCCTCTGAAGTCAGAATTGTGAGAGACCATGGAGGGGAGGGGGAAGCTTTTGACCTGGGTCCTCCTCTCTGGTGAGATGACCCTGGCAGCCCCTGGTCTCCCCAGCCTCAGGCAGAATGCCCAGTTCTATATGTCCATGCAAGGCTCTTCTCTTGTTTTATTTATTTACTCCCTGTTTTTCTGTAACTTGTTTTTGATCTAAACATTCTAAAGTATTTAATGTCTGTTTTTTGTATGCATTCTGACATGATATGGTGGCTTCCCTGGTGGCTCAAACGGTAAAGTGTCTGCCTGCAATGCAGGAGACCTGGGTTCAATCCCTGGGTCAGAAAGATCCCTTGGAGAAGGAAATGGCACCTCACTGCAGTACTCTTGCCTGGAAAATCCCATGGACGGAGGAGCCTGGTAGGCTACAGTCCATGGGGTCACAAAGAGTTGGACATGACTGAGCAATTTCACTTTCTTTCTTTACATGATATGTATTGTTTGTGGGCAAAAGTTTGACTTATATAAGTTTATTCAAATGTTACTGTTATCTGTCTCATCTTGTTTCTTATGCCTGAATTGCCATTTTGGATGGAATGGGAAATCCTGTAGCCCTGCAATGGACATTTATCACATTTTTAATGAAATACCCACCACATGTTACTCTAATAAGGAAGGAGGCAGTTTGATGATGTGGCTAAGAGCGCTGGCTCTGGGTTCTGAATGCCAGTGTTCAAATCCTAGCTTCTTCACTTATTAGCTTCATGGTCTTAGGTAGGTTACTAAATCTCTCTGCCTTTTAGTTTTATCATTGTAAAGTGGGGACACTTTAGCACACCTCAGAGGCTGTTGTGAGGGTTACATGTGATAAGCGTATCTATCTAGGCTGTTCCTCTTACTGGAGAAAAGTCACACTACAGATTGCACCGCAAATGTTGATAATTTCCACTCCCTCATGGATCCTCAGTGGTGCTCAGAGACCCCCTTGCTGCTGCTGCTGCTGCTAGTCTGACTCTGTGTGACCCCATAGACAGCAGCCTACCAGGCTCCGCCGTCCCTGGGATTCTCTAGGCAAGAACACTTGAGTGGGTTGCCATTTCCTTCTCCAATGCATGAAAGGGAAAAGTGAAAGTAAAGTCACTCAGTTGTATCCGACCCTCAGCGACCCCATGGGCTACAGCCTTCCAGGCTCCTCCATCCACGGGATTCTCCAGGCAGGAGTACCAGAGTGGGTTGCCATTGCCTTCTCCGAGAGACCCCCTTAGTTATAGTTAAATCCTCTTCAGCAGCTTCTTCCTAGGTTTCCTAGGTTCTCAAATCCCTTTATCCCCAGCAGGTTCACATTTACCAGCCTTGCCTCTTATTTATTTATTTATTTTTATTGGAGGATGATTGCTTTACAGTGTTGTGTTGATTTCTGCCTCTTACTGTTTAAAGCTTAAGTCCTCCACCTACACTGGACGTTCAAGGTTCCTGCACTTGGGGAAATAACATGCCAAAAGGGGCTCAGGCAATAAGGAAGTAAACAAACCATATGGAAAATGTTTTTATCTAACTAGAAATGCTTTGTTTGACAACAACATAAAAGGGAATCTTTCATTTGGGTGAAAGGGGAAGCCTTTCTGCAGAGGTGACATTGAAGCTGAGACAAGGCTGCCATGTGAAGATCAACAAGCAACAAGACCAAGACAGAAAGACCAACCTGTGCAGACACCCTTGGGGGAAAAGGAGCTGAAAGTGGGTGAGGAACAGAAGGTCAGCCAGCAACACTGAAATCCAGGAAGTAAGGACGAAGATAGGAGGGGATCAGACCAGACCAGGCAGTTCAGTGGAGCTTACTGTGATGAAAGAAGTGTTCTACATCTGTGCTGTACACTATGGCAACCACTAGCTGCCTGTGGCTATTAAATTTAAGATAATGCAGATTACATAAAACCTAAAATTCAGCTTTTCAGTCACACTAGTCACATGTGGTTCCATGAATATATTGAGTGTTAGTTGCTCAGTCATGTCCGACTCTCTGCAACCCCGTGGACTGTGGCCCACCAGGCTCCTCTGCCCATGGAATTCTCCAGGTAAGAATACTGGAATGGTTTGTCATTCCCTTCTCCAGCGGCTCTTCCTGACCCAGGGATTGAACCTGGTCTCCTGCATTCCCGTCTGAGCCACCAGGGATGGATACAAATATATGTAAAAATTATTAACAAAATATTAAAGAATTTTTTTCCTATTACTAGCATTTCAAATGCTCCCTATAACCCTACCATTGAAATGTGTCCAACAAACACATTTTTCAAGAAATGGGACTTCTAGTCCTTATATCTGCAGCAAGGTGGTGAAGGTGAAGTAGCTCAGTCATGTCTGACTCTTTGCGACCCCATAGACTGTAGCCTACCAGGCTCTTCCGTCCATGGGATTTTCCAGGCAAGAGTACTGGAGTGGGTTGCCATTTCTTACTCTAGGGGATCTTCCCGACCCAGGGAATGAACCACTGTCTCCTGCAGCTCCCGCATTGGCAGGCAGATTCTTTACCACTGACCTACCTGGGAAGCCCATTTGTGGTCAGAGTTTTGATTAAAGGTCCTTGGCCCTGTCTTCCACCTGAATCACTAGGAAACATGGACATCTGGGCCGTCTAGGCCTAGGTCTCAGGCACATGAACCTCTATTTTTATTAACTTTTTATTGAAGTGAACATACCATGTCATAAACGTGAATTTTTATGAACTGACCAAACTTGGGTAACCAGCACTCGGATCAAGAAGCAGATTATCACCAGCAGCTCAAGGGAGCCGTTTGTACCCCAGCCAAAGTTATTACAGTCCAGCCAAAGTTATCAATATCCTGACTAACATATGGAATTATTTTGCTTTTGGAATTAAAAAAAAAAAAAAAACTAAATACATACTCTTGTGTTTAGCTTCTCTCCCTCAGTGCTGTGTGAGAGTCATCCATATTGCTGCAGATAGTTCTGATTCATTCATTCTCAGTCTTGTATAGTATTTCATTCTGTGAATAAACCTCAGTTTATTTATCCATTTTACTATTGATGAGCACCTAACTAGTTAACAACTGGTATTTGATATCTCTTATATTTGAGACAAGAGTTTGAGCAAGCTCCAGGAGATGGTGAAGGACAGGGAAGCCTGGCATGCTACAGTCCACAGAGTCATGAAGAGTCAAATATGACTGAGTGACAAAACAGCAACAATTGAGATCTATTAAACTTAAGAACTTCTAGTCAACAAAAGTCACCATTAAGAGAATGAGATGTAAAGAAAAATATTCTCCATACACACACACACACACAGAAAACAAATGTGTACCCTGAATATAATATATATACATGCATAATACATATGAATTAGTAGAAAGCCAACTCAAAAAAATACTTGACACATCTCAAAAGAAAATACACAAATTACCAATAAACACATGCTCAACTTCATGAGTGGTTCAGGATGTGGAAATTAAAATAATCACTGAAATGGTTAAACTGTAAAGGACAGAGTACCAAGTGGTGGTGAGGATACAGGACAGTTTGATTCTCACACACTGTTCACCTGAGTGTCGATTTGTACAACCATTTTAGGAACTCTTTGGGATCCCTGGTGGCTCAGCTGGTAGAGAATCTGCCTGCAATGCGGGAGACTTGGGTTCAATTCCTGGGTAAGGAAGATCCCCTGGAGAAGAAAATGGAAATCCACTCCAGTGCTCTTGCCTGGGAAATCCCATGGATGGAGGAGCCTGGTGGGCTACAGTCCATGGGGTCACTAAGAGTCAGGCACAACCGAGCAACTAACACTTTACTTGGTAGATCTACAAATGATTTAGCAATTCTGTTCTCCAATGATTTAGCAACTCTAGTCTCAGATTACTCTACAGAGATGGATATATATGTGCTCCCAAAGACAAGTATAAGATGTTCTTAGCAGCACATTTGTTATGGCCCCAAACAAGCATCTTTGTGTTTAAAATAACCTATAGGTAGATTTTGAGAACTCATTAAGGCTGAGAACAATAGCAATATCAAATGCACTTTTGATAGAATTTTCATTTTCATTTTCATATGCTGACTTAGTAGGAAAATTATAAGACATTACCTTTCTCTTTGCAAGGGATAAGCTGAAATGATGGAAATGGCTAAAAATAATTTATAAATTTATAATTTATATTATATATTATATTATTTATAATTATAAAATATTGTTTTGGTTGTTTGTTAAAATACTAAATGCTTGATGGATTTTTTTCTTATGTGGTAGAATCTTTAAGAAACCTTTGACCCTGATAGTGGAATCAACTATGGGAAGGGGTTAAAGTCAGGAAAAAGTAATAATAATTCTTTAGTAACAAGTCTGTACTCTAATGGGCTTCCTAGGAGGCACTAGTGGTAAAGAACCCGCCTGCCAATGCAGGGGACAAAAGAGACGTGGGTTTGATCCCAGGGTCAGGAGGATCACCTGAAAGAGGGCATGGCAACCCACTCCAATATTCTTGCCTGGAGAATTCCATGTAGAGAGGAGCCTGGTGGGCTTCTGTTCATAGGGTCTCGAAGAGTTGAACATGACTGAAGTAACTTAGCATTCATGCACACACTTTTTTTTTTTAATCTTTTTTTTTTACTTAAAAAATCTTTTTAATTAAAATATAGTTGACATAATATTGTGCTAGTGTCAGGTGTACAGCAAAGTGATTCAGTCAGATATATATATATATATATATATTGATATAACACATGATATATTTTCCAAGTGTTCTCAGTATAGTTTGGAGAGATGAAGAGACTGGAGGGTCTCTTTTATACAGCTTAGCCCTCACTTGTATCTTGAGATAAAAAAGGAGGCTGGAAACTATTTCCCCTCCCAGGGAAGCCACCTGTTCTTTGGGCATCACCAGGGCAACCATCTTTTCAGGGAAGTCTCTCACAAGAGAGGCCCCAAGTGGGAGCCAGGCTCTCTACTGGGTGTCTGTGTGTGCAGGTGTGCTGAGTCGTAACCAACTCTTTGCGACGTGATGGACTGTAGCCCACCAGGCTCCTCTGTGCATGGGATTTCCCAGGCAAGAATACTGGAGTAGGCAGCCATTTCCTCCTCCAGGGGATCTTCCCAACTGATGGATGGAACCCGTGGCTTTTGCGTCTCCTGCATAGGCAGGTGGATTCTTTACCATTGCACCACCTGGGAAGTCCCTAATCCTCTTATTAATACTATCTCTAGAGGTATTTCTGTTACTGCCATTTGATGGGTGCAGGAGTTTAGGCTCAGGGAGGCAAGACCACTTATAGGAAGGTCACACAGCCCCTTGTGACAGAGTCACATACTCTGGGAAGTGGGTGTTTCTGATGCCTGCGATGGAGAAAGAGGCAACAGATATTTATCTAGGCCTTTTAAATCACTATGCTAAGCAGTGGATTAAGTCAGGGTGTCTCGGAGGAGTGGAGAGACCTGAGAATTGGTAGAAGAGGAAATTGAGATTTTGAAAGGGTGCTGTTTTCTTTGGAGAATAGCGGCCATGATATCTGTAGAGTGGAAGGCAAAAGGACTGATTTACTCCTTCTGATTGTGTCTGGACACTGGACAGGAGACGAATAACGTACCCAGCTTGAATGAGACTCCTCAAAGTAGGGATTGTGCCCTGGGGGAAAAGGTTGCAGTCTAGGTGATGAGTAGTCTGAGAAGATGGAGAATTTCTTTGATAAATAGGAGAGTGGAGGCTAGTATTGTTTGGTGGGATGGGGAGGAGCCGTATGGTGAGGAGGTTGGACATGTTGCTATAAATGGACCTCTAGTCAGGGGTTCCAGTGGGGAATTGACTTGAGGAGTCAGGGGGTGGGCGTAGGGGGTAGATCTGGGTTACCCAGAACTATCCTCGGGGGTAGATGTCAAGGGTAATGATGAGGTGAAGACTCTGGGTCAGGATTCTGAATTGATGGCAGTGGCCTTGGCTGCAGGCTTTACACTTAAAGATCCACTTATAAATCCCTCTCAGCTCCCCATCCCTCTCCAGTAATACTCTTAGAACTGACTGGTTCTCAGGCAGACGCTCCAGAGAAGGTGTGTCTTTCTCCTTCCCACACCAGGACCTGATGACAGACATCTGATCTTTGGTCAGCTCATTGAGGTGCTACTGGAGCCAAGTGCAAAGGATCTGATCTCAACACTCCCCTCATTTCATAACAAATAGAAAGGGAAAAAGTGGAAACAGTGGCAGATTTTATTTCTTGGGTTCCAAAGTCACGGTGGACAGTGACTGCAACCATGAAATTAAAAGACTCATGCTCCTTGGAAGAAAGCTATGACAAACCTAGACAATGTATTAAAAAGCAGAGAACATCTCTTTGCCAACAAAGGTCCATCTAGTCAAAGCTGTGGTTTTTCCAGTAGTCATGTATGGGTGTGAGAGTTGGACCGTGAAGAAGGCTGACCACTGAAGAATTGATGCTTTTGAACTGTGGTGTTGGAGAAGACTCTTGCGAGTTCCTTGAACACCCAGGGGATCAAACCAGTCAATCTCTAAAGGAAATCAACCCTGAATATTCATTGGAAGGACTGATGCTGAAGTTCCAATACTTTGGCCACCTGACTCATTTGAAAAGACCCTGATGCTGGGAAAGATTGAGGGCAGGAGGAAAAGGGATGACAGAGGATGAGATGGTTGGATGGCATCACCGACTCAATGGACATGAGTGTGAGCAAGCTCTGGGAGATAGTGAAAGACAGGGAAACCTGATGTTCTGCAGTCCCTGGGGTTGCAAAGAGTCAGACAGGACTTAGCAACTGAACAACAGCAATGAAGCTGCAAAGGGCAACTGCCAAATCATGTTAGGACCATTTATCAAACACTTGCCCTGTGCTGGACATTATAATTTATGCTTTTCAGTCATTTCTCTTCACCTGTATACCTCACAACAATTTTTCCGTGTGAATATTTAAATTTCATTTAGCAGTTGGGATGCTTAGGATAAACGAGGGGAAAATTTGCTGGAGGTCCCAAAACCTGTAAATAGCAGAGGTTGGGCTTAACTTCGTTTGTGTGATTCTAAAGACGGTGTTCTCTCTGACTGACACTTGGGCTGTCACGTTTCAGGCTGGAGAAAAGGGTCTAAGCATGTGGTCTACACACCAGGCCTGGGAGCTCTTTGGTTGGAATGAGTGAACAGATCTCAGATCCTGCACTCCTTGAGGGTGATATTGTCCACAAGGAGGCAGCAAAGAGCACCTATTGCAGTGTTTTGTGGCCCTAACCAAGGGCTGGAGTAGGTGTGATTATTAACATTTTGTAGGGGAGGGAGAAAAAAAGAGGTCTAACAATGCTCCTTGGGGGTGGGGTAGGGAGTCCCTCAGTCGTGTGTCCAACTCTTTGTGACCCTATGGGCTGTGTACCCTACTAGGCTTCTCTATCCATGGGATTTCCCAGGCAAGAACAGTGGAGTGGGTTGCCATTTCCTCCTCTAGGGGATCTTCCCTACCCAGGGACTGAATCCATGTCTCCTACCTCTCCTGGATTGACAGGCAGATTCTTTACCGCTGAACCACCTGGGACACGGTTTCTTTCCTCCTACCTCTGGGCTTTCTTTCAAGGTAGGAAGAAGTTCCCACTTTCATTCCCCACACCATGATCTCACATCCTCAGCTGCACTCTGTGAAGCTCAGGAGCATTGTGTGTCTTTTGGTTGTCTAGTAAGTGTTCCTCAAGGAGACTCCTGTCTTCCTTTCTTCCGAGGGGCTTTGGGCCCATGAACTGGCTTAAGTCTGGTAATTGGTTGAGGGTCCACAATTCTTTATTTCTGACTCAGGTATGACTTCTTTTTGCCACCAATACTTACTCTAAACAAATTGGACATTAAAAGGGCCATCACCTATTTCAGTCCTACGGACATTACGATCAACTATCAAAAGTCAAAGGTCTCCATGGCTCAGACTCTTTTGATTTCTTTCAATTCTTTGCCTATATCTTACTTGTCTTCTGTGATTTTGTTGTTGTTCAGTTGCTCAGTTGTGTCTGACTCTTTGCGACCGCATGGAGTGCAGCACACCAGGCTTCCTGGTGCTTCACCATCTCCCAGAGTTTGCTCAAACTCATGTCCATTGAGCTGGTGATACCATCCAACCATTCCGTCCTCTGTTGTCCCCTTCTCCTCCTGTCTCAATCTTTTCTAGCATCAGGGTCTTTTCTAATGAGTCACCTCTTCGCTTGAGGTGGCCAAAGTATTGGAGCTTCAGCTTCAGCGTCAGTTCTTCCAATGAATATTCAGGACTGATTTCCTTTAGAAATTGACTGGTTTGATCTCCTTGCTGTTCAAGGAACTCTCAAGAGTCTTCTCCAACACCACAGTTCAAAAGCATCAATTCTTCAGCACTCAGCCTTCTTTATGGTCCAACTCTCACATCCATACATGACTACTGGAAAAACCATAGCTTTGACTATATGGACCTTTGTTGGCAAAGTAATGTCTCTGCTTTTTAATATGCTGTCTAGGTTGGTCATAGCTTTTCTTCCAAGGAGCTAGTGTCTTTTAATTTCATGGCTGCAGTCACCATCTACAATGATTTTGGAGGCCAAGAAAATAAAGTCGGTCACTGTTTCCATTGCTTCCCCATCTATTTGCCATGAAGTGATGGGACTGGATGCCATGATCTTAGCTTTTTGAATGTTGAATTTTAAGCTGGCTTTTTCATTTTCCTTTTTTACTTTCATCAGGAGGCTCTTTAGTTCTTCTTCACTTTCTGCCATAAGGATGGTGTCATCTGCATATCTGAGGTTATTGATATTTCTCCTGGCATCTTGATTCCAGCTTGTGCTTCATCCAGCCTGGCATTTTGCATGACGTACTCTGCATAGAAGTTAAATAAGCAGGGTGACAATATACAGCCTTGACGTACTCCTTTCCCAATTTGGAACCAATTTGTTGTTCCACGTCCGGTTCTAACTGTTACATCTGGACCTGTATACAGGTTTCTCAGGAGGCAGGTAAGGTCATTTGGTATTCCCATCTCTTTAAGAACTTTCCATAGTTCGTTGTGATTCACACAGTGAAAGGCTTTAAGTTCAGTTCAGTCGCTCAGTCATGTTTGACTCTTTGCGACCCCATGGACTGCAGCATGCCAGGCTTCCTTGTCCATCGCCAACTCCCGGAGCCTATTCAAACTCATGTCCATCACATCGGTGATGCCATCCAACCATCTCATCCTCTGTCATCCCCTTTTCCTCCTGCCTTCAATCTTTTCCAGCATCAGGGTCCTTTCTAGTGAGTCAGTTTTTCATATCAGGTGGCCAAAATATTGGAACTTCAGCTTCAGCATCAGTCCTTCCAATGAATATTCAGGGTTGAATTCCCTTAGGATGAACTGGTTGGATCTCCTTGTAGTCTAAGGCACTCTCAAGAGTCTTCTCCAACATCAGAGTTCAAAAGCATCAATTCTTCAGTGCTCATTTTTCTATAGTCCAACTCTCACATCCATGCATGAGTACTGGGGAAAAAAAAAACGTTATCCATACATGACTACTTTTGAGTAAAGTCAAAGGCTTTAGCGTAGTCAGTGAAGCAGAAGTAGATGTTTTTCTGAAATTCTCTTGCTTTTTCTGTGATCCAGCGGATGTTAGCAGTTTCATCTCTGGTTCCTCTGCCTTTTCTAAATCCAGCTTGAACATCTGGAAGTTCTCGGTTCACATACTGTCGAAGCCTAGCTTGGAGAATTTTGAGCATTACTTTGCTAGCATGTGAGATGAGTGCAACTGTGCAGTAGTTTTAACATTCTTTGACATTGTCTTTCTTTGGGATTGGGATGAAAACTGACCCTTTCCAGTCCTGTGGCCACTGCTGAGTTTTCCAAACTTGCTGACATATTGAGTGCAGCACTTTAACAACATTATCTTTTAGGATTTGAAATAAACAATGTGATTAAATGCTACCAGTTGGCTCCTACCACCCCAGAATCTTATTATCCTTGTTGAATTCAGAGACTCCAGTTTAATAGCAGCACTTCCCCATCTCATTTCTAACCTTTAGAGAACAGCCACCATAGCCCTCCTTATAGAAGCTGTAATTCCTTCCCCAGTGCCTTTCTCAAAGCTGTAGTGGAAGGAGTATCCTCTGAACCATTCTGGGAACATAGTTAGAGATATCTGAACAAGTAGTGCATAATAAATCCACTTAAGCATGTCATTTTTTCCAAAGCCTTTGGATCCCTTGATCATTATACCAAGAAGCTTATGAAACTTCAGGTTCATTTACTGTAAAGTCCTTTTCACTCCAGGTTTAGGATCATTTGTAACTGCTCAAGCTAACACACTAATTTCAGAATCTCTGCTTAGCGCACTTAACTAATTTCAGTGGGTCCAACACTGCATTTCTTCTTCCCAGATCCTGTACAATTTAAAATCCACTCTTTTGCACATTACTGAGGCTCTTTCAGTATATACTGACAAAGTATTGCAGCTCTTGAGGTGTGCATTGACCTTCTTGTGAATCACGCTTCACGGCTTACCTCCGGGGCCCTGCTGGGACTGGAGTCTGGATACTGGTCTAGAAGTAATGAGAGGCATGATCTTCGAAGAAGATCAACTGTTTGATGCTAGGTGACCACCTCACAGGAAGACATGGGTTCTTCTGATGGGAGATAACTGACGTCCTCAGACTGTGGTAGGAGGAAGGGCTGCTTCTACTGGCAAAGGAGGATCAGTAAGAATTTAGGGGTTCCAAGGTCCCCAGATTCATTGAAATCTGCTCCCATATTCCTGTCCCAAATTTTAAGTCATATTTCTTCTCAATCGATGTCCTAACCTTAACATAAGAAACCCTGCAAAGTTGAGAATTCAACTTGTGCTGTAATTCAGCCACCCACAGGATTAAATTTCATGTTTGGTTTTTGGAAACCTTGGTCTTATTGTCCAGGATATCCTTATCTTTCAGGACAGTTATAAATCCTTAAGTGCATCAGTTTTTTCCCCACACATTCTTCAGTACACTTAGAAGCACTCATTGACTCACAAACATTTTTACTTTCACTATAAATCTTCATGGGTAGCAATGAATTCACTCAAATCCTTGCCTTCTATTAACAGTTGATTACACATTATCACTTTGATGTCTCCAGGTGATACTTCAAGTAATTCTTTTGCATATCATAAGCTACTACTGTCTCCTCTACTGTTGCCTGCCTAACTATATTAGGAAATCAGTTCCAGATAACCCAAAGCTAACTTAGAGAACCATCCTTAAGTTTCTGTTTCCTGGAATCACTTTTAGCATCAATTTCTGTATCAGTGAGGGTTCAATCAGGGAAACAACCACTGTGAATAGTATGAAATATGGGATCTATTATAGGATTTGAAAGTGAAAAAGTGAAAGTGTTAGTCACTCAGTTGTGTCTGACTCTGCGACCCCATGGACTGTAGCCCACCAGGCTCCGTGTCCATAGGATTCTTCAGGCAAGAATACTGGAGTGGCTAACCATTCCCTTCTCCAGGGGAATCTTCTGACCCAGGGATCAAACCCATGTCTCTTATGTCTCCTGCTTTGGGAGGTGATTCTTTACTACTAGTGCCACCTGGGAAGCCGGACTTAGACCTTATGCAGTTGTGGTAAGGGACGGAGCACTTTCTGGAAAACTGGTGCCTTTGTGTCTGGTGGAGGCCTGAGGCCACTGAAATCAGTAGGTCCAGGAGCTGGGAACAAAAGCTGACTGTGAAGCAGGGGAGACTGGGAACAAACTGGGATCACATCTGTCTCTCAGTGCTTCCAACTTTATGATGCAGGTAACCTTCCTTCAGCAGGTCCAGGGCATGGAGAAGACAGAAGAGGACATAATGAAGGGAGCTAGAGGAGCTTCAGGCTCCAACAAGGTGCACTGACAAGTCAGTAGCAACAAAGTGAACTGCCGCAGGGTGCCCTATAGTGACCTTAGACCTCAGTGATGCTGTTTTGCTTTGAAGGGTGAAATCTCATGCAGTTTTCTCTTACATCAAAATTAACCCACATCCACACAGGGAAGAGAATTCTGGGAAATGCAGCTCTGATTTAGCTGAATTAACAAAGGAGTTAGCCACCATAGAACAGGTTGAATTTGGGGTTGATTTTGAAAATAGAGCTAATAGCAGTTATTGATGGATTGTATTTGTTAGATGAGTGAGGGGATTATTTGGACATTTTTTGTTGGAACGGTTTTCTTTAACTCAAAATTTTTATTCCTTTTTTGGAGTAAAACAGGCTCTTTACTCTTTACAAGATTCTTTTCTAAAACTTATTTCAGTTGTTTATTTTTATTGACATGTAGTTGACATACGACATTATAAAAATTACAGCTGTACAGTATAATAATTCACAAGAATTACCTTTTCTCTTGCATCCATAGTGGAAACTTTAGCAGCAGACATTAACTGCTCCCAGTTTGTCAAATAGATGCATCATTTTTTAGGCAATGTCTATTCTGTTAGTTACGCTCTCATTTTTAATCCAGATTATGTTCTCTGTCTTGCAGTTATATAATGGCTTTGATAATTCACCTCTCATAGTTCTAGAAGCACTTGAATACTGTCCCAGTCAGTTGCCATTCTTCACATCACTCTTTAGGGCACTGTGGTTTCCTTATTAATTCAAGATGAACATTTGGTCCTAATCTTCAGGAATCAGACCACCTCCTTCTTGTTGAAGCTCTTTCCTCCGATGATTGCTGAGCCACCCTCTTTTCCTGATTTCCTTCTTGCTTTCTCAGCCTTTTTGTCAGTGCCTTCCTTTGGTTTTTTCTCTAGCGTGGTATCACTAGGGCCCTCCTTTTTATTTTTCTCTCTTGCTCTGCAAGAAAAATTCCACTATTTCAGGAGATAGTGCCACTCGTCTGGTGACTTGCAATCTACATAACAATACTGGCTACATGTTGAGCCAGTATCATTATGTATACTGTATACATAACAATATATACTGTATATATAATACTGTATATATAATATATATATATACAGTATATAAATGTATATACTGTATGCATAACAATAGTATAGTTGGCATATACTGCTACCATATGCCATTCAAGTGTGTGTGTTAGTTGTTCACTCGTGTCCAATTCTTTGTGACCCCTATGGACTGTAGCCCACTCTGTCCATGGAATTCTCCAGGCAAGAATAGTGGAGTGGGTTGCCATGCCCTCCTCCAGGGGATCTTCCCAACCCAGGGATCGAACCCGGGTCTCCTGCATTGTAGGTGGATTCTTTACTGTCTGAGCCACCAGGGAAGCCTACAAGAGTTACTAATATATGTAGTCTTTAATTTAAAAAATTATGATCCTACAATCTCTGGTAAGAAACCCTTGATATGGGCATTATCCCAATTTTCCAGTGAGGAAGCTAAGGCTCAGAAGTTTAAGATTTTGCTCAAGCCCGTAAATAAGTGGATTTGAACCAAGGGCTATCTGACTTATAAGTTACTGTCATAACAACTACCATTTATAGCTGCCTAAAGATCCAGCTCAGATCTCCTCATTATAAGACTTGAATATCCAGTGGCATGCAGGAGAGCCATTACTTAAATGTACCCTATTATTTCAAGCTTAAAACATATAACTCCATTCAATCTCATGTGCCATTCCACCAATTCCAACCCCAACCCCATTCAAAAAGTACACACCTCCTCTGGTATTCCTTATTATTTTCCAGGTAAAAAAAATCTCAAAGATTTTTATTCTAAAGACCTCCATCTCCTGCATTACTGGCTTACCAAGTCCTCCAATGTTGAGGTCAGAGGCATCTCCCATCACTGTGGCTCCAATGTCATTTTCCACTTCCTTCCTGAACTCCTGGCACTGTTCTTGCCATTTCATAATTGGCTGTCTGTACTGCTGCCAAAAGGGCATCCCTGGTGGTTCAGTGGTAAAGAATCCACCTGTAAAGCAGGTGACGTGGGTTCAATCCCTGGGTTGGGAAGAGTCCCTGGAGGAGGGAAAGGCAACCCAGTCCAGCATTCTTGCCTGGAAAATCCCATGGACAGAGGAGCCTGGCGGGCTACAGTCCATCTTAAAGTTGCAAAGAGCTGGACACGACTGAAGCAACTGAACACACATGTACATGCACTGCTGCCAAAATTATCTTCTGAAAAAAATCGATCGATCTGGTCCTGCCAGTTTGCTTTAAAACTTCTTTTGATTCCATTTTGCCTGCAAAATAAATCTTAATCTCCTTGGTATGCCACACAAGGCCCTTGATGATTGGCCTGGCCTATCTTGCAGTCAGCTATTTTTCACGCATGTACTAGTGATTACTTTGCAGATGGATTATAGATGCCATAGAGATGCAGAAAATACAAACATTTCCCAACTTGACTGAATTCATTTTGAATTTTTATCATTTTGACTGTTTTTTCAATCAATGAATACTTTAAACACAACTATTATCAGGCAGAGATGTATTTTTATATTTGGTAGGGAAGATATTCTCATATTATAAATATTGGGAAACCAACTAGATAAATTCTCATGAAATATGTCTTCCAGGATTCAGAGTTTATTTCAAGAAACTCTTTTAGGCTAAGTTATTAGAAAGATATGGACTCTAAATTTCAAGGGTATACTTGGACTGAAAATTTTATTTTTCTGTGTATTGAAAGGGAGTACTGGGAAAGATTATAAGTTAGGATGGTGAAGGAATACATGCCCTAAAGCCTATAAAAAGCAGGGAATGATTTTTTTCTTCTCAATAATTCAAATAAAAAATTTTAAATGACCTTGCTCCAATAGGGGAATAAAGGCAGAGTTGGAAAAGGGCATGATTTAGTGAGAAATGTCATACTGTGAAACTTTGTCTTCTATTACAACCTGTGATAAAAGGGAGGATAGAAGCTATTTTCCATCCTAATGAAGTCATAGTTCTTCAGCAATGCCCCCAAGACACTGTCTTGTGTGGTCAGTCTCCCAGTGATGAAACCGTGTGGGGAGAGTGGCCTGAGGCTTCAAACATGTTTGAGTTCCAGTCCTAAGCATGCCCTCTGACCTTGAACAAATCAAAGCCCCGAGATGCTCTTTTTTGTTCTTCAAATGGGAATGAAATACACAATGGCAAGGTTTCTGTGAACTAGGATTGATCTGCAGGGAATTATACAGGTCCATTTGCTTTCTTCAGTGCCATGCTTCTAGCTGTCTCCTGTGTTTAGTGCGTCAACCTCTGGAAGTGTCCTTGGAGCTGCCTGTGTCCAGTTGATGAACAGATACGGAAATTCAAGACAGGTCCTATAGGTTGTCTGCAGTGACATCAGAAAGGAGCTGCACGATGGGTCCCTGCCCTGTATTTTTACCCGTTCATTGATTTCATTCCAAGTGATGAAGAAACCAGATGCCAATGAAATAAGATGGAGGTAGAAAATTGGAGTGGATGTAGCAGGCATTCAAGAGCCTACTTAATGCCAGTGCTGTGCTGAGAGCTGGTGGACAAAGCAGCCAGCTTTCCTGAGGTGCTCATGGCCTGGCAGCGGTGACACAGACATAATCCAACATCTGTAGGACAGATTAGACTAGAATAATACCAAGTGCTGCGGACCCAGAGGAAGGAGAGACGCATTTCTGCCTGGAGACGAAGTAGAGTGTGGGGGCGGTAACGGGGAGGGCAGTCCGCCAGTGCACCAGTCAAAAATGCGACACAGATCTGCGGAGCAACACATCTGCTCCAGTGAGCTGCTGCGTCCTACTACCACATCTGAGAACAGGAGAGAGAACCTACTAATAATGTCCAGTCACGGAGTGAGGACATGTATAAGATGCAGGGGAAATGACAATGCTAGGCAATAATTTCCTCTAAAATAGATGTGAACAAAAGCAAAAGCAGCATTATGTACGGTGCAGAGAACCAGGCAATCTCTGAATGGCTGGGAGGGGCTTGTTGTTGTCTGTGGAAACCCGTCTTGTTTGGTCACGTTTCTTTTCCTTTGGCCAGATGCATAGATGCAGCTTTACCCCTCACCCTCTCCCTTTTCCTCTGCTCCTTTCTTCTTTTCTGCACACAGCTCCCTCCTCCCCAGCCCCTTTTTTCTCTGGACTGCTGGTCTGAGGGAGCATCTATCTAGTGGCCGCAGAGGCTCCGCCTCTTTAAGGTCGGTCTGCCAGGATCTTGCAGGAATGGGGTAACTTGCAGTCAGCACTAAAGTATCCAGACAGGTTCCAGACAAGCAGAACCTGGAGCAGGAGGGACGGGCAGAGAGCAGGCTGAGAACAGCTGAGGGCTGCCCTCAGCCCCCTTGGTACAAGCCCGCATCTATTTATGCATCACATCCTCTGTACAGCTTTGAGTTATCTATTAATGTAATCAGAGAGTAGGTCAGTGGTGTTCAAAGTCAGTTAGTCGTCAGAATTTGCAGCAGGGCTTTTAAAAGATGTAATCATCCGGGCCACACAGAGATCCATAAAAGTGGAACTCTTTGGTTGGAGATCAAGTGTGAGAACATTTTATAAAGCTGTATACAAATTACTTATAATGTAGATTTAGGGCTGAGAGTCACAGAAATTAATTCAGTTTTCTATGAAAAAACAGTTCTCATGAAATGTTATTTTTTGAGCTACCAAAAGGGGAAGCTGAAAAACCAGCTCCTTTCACATATGGAGTGAAGCTTACAGATAATAAATGGCTAGGAAAATTGAAATTTCAAAATATAAGGAGCTTAAGTAGTGTGTTTTATTTTTTAATATTTCCCCTCTTAAGTTTGTGCAAACTTATGGGAGTAGTTGGAAAGTCTTTTGCTTATGTTCTCTAGTCTGGAGGGTGGGCAGGCTATTCTGACCCACGTGTAAAATGTCTTTAAAAAAATAATTGTGGTGGTGCCTGGATGTTAAATATTAACTTTTGCCCAATAATGATAATAATGTGTGCTAAGTCACTTCAGTCATGTCCCACTCTTTGTGACCCTATGGACTGCAGCCTGCCAGGTTCCTCTCTCCATGGGATTCTCCAGGCAAGAATACTGGAGTGGGTTGCCAGGCCCTCCTCTAGGAGATCTTCCGGACCCAGGGATCGAACCCATATCTTATGTCTTCTGCATTGGCAGCCGAGTTCTTTACCACTAGCACCACCTGGGAAGCCCCAGTGGTGGTAATAATGGCTGACATTTTAAAAGCTCTTGCCGTGTCAGATGTTCTGCTAGATCTCACTAGTTCTTTGATCACCTCTAAACCTACAGCAGTCTGGAAGGTTGTTAGGTGGCTTCCACCTGACAGGTGAGGAACCAAGCAAGGTTTACTGTCACCTACTTTGTAAGTGATAAAGTCAGGATTCCAAAATGTGTATCTCTGATTCCAGAGTCAAGAATCTCAAAGCGAGAACTTGTGAGAGAACAAAGCTGGGTGCAGAAGGCTGGCCAAACAGGAGACAAAAGTGAGAATCCTTGTGTATGTAGACCAAAGATGTCTGGTACTAAGGAGACCAGAACAGGGACAGGAGGTGGATGGGATGATGGCCAAGACAAGATATGAGTGTTCTTGCCCATTTACCTGTTCTAGATTAAGACTCCTCTCCCCCTCTTTAAAAAAAAATTATTTATTTATTTTTGGCTTCCCTGGGTCTTCAATGCTACATGGACTTTTTTCTAGTTGTGATGAGAGGGGGCTACTCTGTAGTTGCAGTGCACGGCTTCTCTTGTTGCAGAACACGGATTCTAGGGTACTCTGGCTTCAGTAGTTGAGGCTCCTGGGCTCTGGAGCGCAGGCTTAGTAGTTGTGGCGCGCAGGCTCAGCTGCTCCTCAGCATGTGGCATTTTCCTGGACTAGGGATCGAACCTGTGTCTCCTGCATTGGCAGTCATTTACCACTGAGCCATTAGGGAAGCCCTAGACACCTCTCCCCTTAGCAGAAACAGTTGGCCTGGAGGTGAATCTTGACCTGTGCTCCAGTGAGCACACCCAGGTGTGGAGGAGTTGAGCCCAACAGTACAGCATTCCACTGAGATGCCAGTGATCCACCACTTGTGGGAGGAAGCAGATGGACTTTCTGACTTTCTTTGGTCCACCAGTAGAGTTCTCAAAAATCCTCTTGGAGCTCCTGAGCTTGTAAGTGACCACCTTTCCTGCATTAGATTTTTTTTTTTTTTTTTTGAGCACCTGCATATGGCTGGAAGTTTGCTAAGCACTGGATTGTGTCAGTGGTTCTAGGAGGAAAGGGGTGTTAAGAGATGGCAGAGAGAAAATGTAGTTTGGGGTTAGAGGCTGTTCTGTGTGAGGGAAGGTGGAGATTGGCTCTAGGCGTGTTCCAGCGGGGCTGGATAGGTAGCCAAGCTATGTAATCAGCTACCTGTGTAAAGAGAATGTAGAAGAGAACTTGGCTGCAGTTGGGCACTGGGGAGAGAGAGAATGGTAGGGATATACTTGGCAGCTGGAAGTAGAATCCTTGACTTGGTTAGGTTGAGTTCAACTAGGTTGAATGTGACTGAAGAGTTGGCTAAAATCAAGGCCATAGTCATGTTTTCCTGGAGCCTTTGATACTGAAGATGGTGGAACATCATCATGTATCAGTCAGGGTCCTCTAGAGAAACAGAACCAATAGATTTGTGTATTTATTGTAAATAGATTTATCTTAAAGTATTGGCTCATGCAATTATGTGGGAGAATGACAAGTCTAAAATTGATGGGGCAGGCTAATATGCAAGAAACTCATATTGCCTAAAAATAGGCAAGATTTCTATCTTGAATCTTGAGGCAGAAGTCTCCAGAAATCTGTTTTTGCTTCTAAGGCCTTCAACTAACTGGACAAGGCCCACCTATTAATACATCATCAAAAGTAATGTGCTTTACTTAGTCAACTGATTGTAGAAATTAGTTACACCTACAAAACTGCTTCACATCAAATCTCTAGACTGTTTGATCAAATGACTGGGTGTTATGGTTTAGCCAAGTTGACAAATAAAATTTAACTACCACAGCACCCTTAGGCTGCCTGCTGATAGGAGTCAAGGGGTATTGTTGAGACGAGACTCTCTATGGCTGTGGTGTCATGGTAGCCCTATAAAGTGGATTTGCAGCCATACATGGACAGCAGTGGTCTTTTCAGGGTGGCAGGAACTAGTGGCCTGCTTTTGTTTGCCAGCTGTATAAACTTTTCCTCAAGAAGCCCTCTAGGCCCTTCTGATCTCAGAACTCCCCCAGATGCCAGTGGGGTTGCCAAGGAGCAATATCATTTTTCTGCTGCCTGAAGTAGGTCTGTTGCTGCCAAGTTTTCAGATTGGAGGATTTCCTGGGCTGGGCAGTTTCCTAGATGGGATTTATGCTAGGCCTGTTTGAATGCTGGGAATATAACAAAGGGTGAAATCAAACTACCCAAAGGCCATCAACTGGCCTAAATCAGTGCTGAACTTTAGAATCATTGGGGGATCTTTGTCTAGGGCAGGATATCGATGGTTTAAAAATTCCCCCCGTTGATTCTAATATACAGCCAGAGTTGAGAATCCTAGCTATCTTAGATTGGTTATCCTAGAAGCAGACCTCAGACCAAGCATTTGCCGTTTATTTATAAAGGATGTGTTCCAAAGAGAAACCAAGAAGGCAGTGGGGAGGCAGGACAGGAAAGGAAAAGAAGCCAGGCAAAGATGCTATTTCAGGGTAAGTATCAGTCTCCTCCTGATCCCACAGGAAGTTCTGGAACATAAATTATACCCACAGTTTGTCCACCAGTGAGGAAAATGATCAGGATTCCCCTACTTCTTCTTCAGCCAATTGTTATCTTCAGGGTTTCCAGGAATAAATATAACTCCCCACCACCACCCTGCCCAGCTACTTTCTATGCTCTGCACAGGCGAGGTTGCTCTGGTGCCCAAATCAAGCCTCTGGAGAAGGTGACAGGTACCTGCTGTTAGTGGCAAGACCCTCAGAAATTGGGAGATTAGAATATAGAGCTGCTAGAAGAGATCCCAAGGGGATTTTAATGAGAGCATTAAGAGTTTCCATACACTAAAAGAGTAGTTATTATTACTATTTCTGGGTCTGCCATAGTTGCTAGGGGTCTGCATGAGGTAGTCAGGGGAACCTATTATAAAGTTTCTTCTTCAAGGACTCAAAGACAGCACTGATTGTTGATTATACTTAGCGAATGTCCAGACCCATGAAGGGTCTGCGATTTTGCCCCTACTTGCAAACTAACAAGTTCACCAGACAATTTCATGGATGCTGGCAGAAGATATGATGCCTCTGGATCAGAGACAAAGGATTTAATTACGGGTACTAGCAGTAGTCAACTCTCAGCATTTTTTTGCAGCAGTTCCCTAAACCCAAATTCCCACAGGGTAGTGAAGAGGGCTAGGTGACAGCTACGCATGCATAGAGTAAGTTGTGTTACAGAGAGGAGCCACAGGCTTAGAGAACCTGAGTCTTATTTTATAGTGGGAAAGAAGTTAGCAAGCAAAATCTCCCTTTGCTCTAGAGGGAGGAACAATCTTTCTTTCCCAAGACTGTTCACTACACAAGTGTTTTTGAAGATAGCTAATGCAAAGGCAGTCAGTGAATCTGTTTGCAAGACCTGCAGAAAGTGAGAGACATTGAGATAACCATCTCCGACAACAGTAGGCACAAGGGCAGGGGGATGTTTGGTGTCTGCTTTCTTTCTTCCTGATTCTGACATGTATTTTTGGAGAAAATCCTTTCCCTGATACACATGTGTGGGGTTTTTGTTTGTTTCTCTTCTGATGGCCTTGATAACTTTAGCAACTCTCAAAAGCTTTTTATTTACTTTATCCTTATTTAGCTTTGTGGTTATTCCAAATATTATCACTTTACCATACTATGACAGGAAACTTACTTGACCTCTTGACCTGGGTTCTGTATCTGAGGACTAAGTAAGGTTGTCTAAATAGGCTCTAAGGATCTTTCCAGACACAGGATGAAGACTTAAACATATATGAGATATTTGGGAGCATGGTAATTTTAGCAACAGGGAAAGAAAAGAAGACATTAATATCTACAAGAACAACTTAATTTCATTTAAAGTCATAATGTTGTACAATGGACCAGTTATTTGTGTCATAGAGGAAGAAATTAGACTCAGAGCTCTAAGTCACTTGTTCAAGGTCATGGAGCTACCAACAGTGTTGCCAGCATTTGAAGCTAAATCTGTTTAAATCCAGAATCTACTTCTAGTCACCACTTTCTGATTCTAGAGCCAGACATCCTGGAATGCAAAGTCAAGTGGGCCTTAGGAAGCATCACTATGAACAAAGCTAGTGGAGGTGATGGAATTCCAGTTGAGCTTTTTCAAATCCTGAAAGATGATGCTGTGAAAGTGCTGCACTCAGTATGCCAACAAATTTGGAAAACTCAGCAGTGGCCACAGGACTGGAAAAGGTCAGTTTTCATTCCAATCCCAAAGAAAGGCAATGACAAAGAATGTTCAAACTACGGCACAATTGCACTCATCTCACACGCTAGCAAAGTAATGCTCAAAATTCTCCAAGCCAGGCTTCAACTGTATGTTAACCATAAACTTCCAGATGTTCAAGCTGGATTTAGAAAAGGCAGAGGAACCAGAAATCAAATTGTCAACATCCATTGAATTGTCAAAAAAGCAAGAGAGTTCCAGAAAAACATCTACTTCTGCCTTATTGACTACTCTAAAGCCTTTGACTGGGTGAATCACAGCAAACTATGGAAAATTATTCAAGAGATGGGAATACCAAACCACCTGACCTACCTCCTGAGAAATCTATATGCAGGTCAGGAAGTAACAGTTAGAACTGGACATGGAACAGAAGTCTGATTCCAAATAGGAAAAGGAGTACATCAAGGAGTATGTTCCCCTGCTTATTTAACTTATATGCAGAGTACATCATGTAAAATGCTGGGCTGGATGAAGCACTAACTGGAATCAAGATTGCCGGGAGAAATATCAATAACCTCAGATATGCAGATGACACCACCGTTATGGCAGAAAGTGAAGAAGAAATAAAGAGCCTCTTCATGAACGTGAAAGAGGAGAGTGAAAAAGTTGGCTTAGAACTCAACATTCAGAAAGCTAAGATCATGGCATCCAGCCCCATCACTTCATGGCAAATAGATGGGGAAACAATGAAAACAGTGAAAGACTTTATTTTTGGGGCTCCAAAATCACTGCAGAGGATGACTGCAGCCATGAAATTAAAAGATGCTTGCTCCTTGGAAGAAAAGCCATGACCAATGTAGACAGCAGATTAAAAAGCAGAGACATTACCTTGCCAACAAAGTCCATCTCGTCAAAGCTATGGTTTTTCCAATAGTCATGTATGGATGTGAGAGTTGGACTGTGAGGAAAACTGAGCGCCGAAGAATTGATGCTTTTGAACTGTGGTGTTGGAGAAGACTCTTGAGAGTCCCTTGGACTGCAAGGAGATCCAACTGGTCCATCCTAAAGGAAATCAGTCCTGAATATTCATTGGAAGGACTGATGCTGAAGCTGAAACGCCAATACTTTGACCACTTGATGTGAAGAACTGACTCATTTGAAAAGACCCTGATGCTGGGAAAGATTGAAGGTGGGAGAAGGGGACGACAGAGGATGAGATGGTTGGATGGCCTCACTGACTCAATGGACATGAGTTTGAGTGAGCTCTAGGAGTTGGTGAATGCCAGGGAAGCCTGGCCTGCTGCAGTCCATGGGATCGCAAAGAGTCGGACACGACTGGCGACTGAACTGAATGAGAGATCCTTCCATACAGGATGGCATCCTGATGATGCTGAAGAGCTAGTGACTTCGTGAGGAGGATAACAGTTTTCATCTTTACTTTTTATGACAGGACATTATGGAAGCTTAAATTGTACTATACTATAATTGGGATGCCTTTACTCCAGTTCCCTTATCAAAGCCTACCAAGGGAGCCAGGCTTGTTTTAATTGAATTACTGAAAATAAAGTACAATATCTGATCTATTTATATAAGCCCTAGACTAATCTCCTTTCCACCACCCATTGTCACCCACACTACACACACGTGCTGCTGCTGCTGCTGCTGCTGCTGCTAAGTCGCTTCAGTCGTGTCCGATTCTGTGTGATCCATAGACGGCAGCCCACCAGGCTCCCCCGTCCCTGGGATTCTCCAGGCAAGAACACTGGAGTGGGTTTTCATTTCCTTCTCCAATGCATGAAAAGGAAAAGTGAAAGTGAATATGCTCACACAAATACAAAACCAAATTTATTTTGTAGCCTGTATATACCATTGTTGTCAAAGACCACATCCTTGGAACGCCCCTGCCCTTGAAAGTTGAATAAGTGATGAAAGTTGAAAAATGACTTAAAAAAAAAACATAAGATATGTTGACTCTCAACTTTTCAAGTATGATATTTTTTTTAAATATAAGAAAATTACAACTCCACATGATAACAGTTATATGATTTTGTATTCCATTGATTGAAAAATACATGAATAAAACCAATATGAGTTCAGTAAAGCTTTGAAATGAGATTTTATTTTCTTCATATCAACAGCATCTATGTCCATCTGAAAAATAATCACTCATATATGTGTGAGAAATAGCTAACTTCCAGGGAGGTTGGACCAGTTGTTAAGGGCCTTGGGGATATAACAAGATTTGGAATTTATTCTCCAGGCAAAATGGAGTCAAGGAGGTTTCAAAGCAAAGTGGCAGAGTTCAATTGATTGTTTTTTTCTGAAAGATAATTTTGGGAGCAGTGCAGAGAGCCAAATGGCATATAGGAAAACTAGTAGCAGAAGGTTGGTTAGGAGATAGAATACACCAGGAGCCACAGTGATACATGGGTACTCTGACTTGGGCACCGGAGGACTTGGGGGCCAGCTATGTGTGGCATATGCCAGAGAGGGCATGTGGCTGCCTGCATGCTAAATTGCTCAGTCGTGTCTGACTCTGCAACCTCATGGACTGTAGCTCACCATGCTACTCTGTCCATGGGATTTTTTAGGCAAAGATACTGGAGTGGGTCACTGTGCCCTCCTCCAGGGAATCTTCCCCCCCAGGGATCGAACCTGTGTCTCTTACGTCTCCTGCATTGGCAGGCAGGTTCTTTCTTCACCACTAGCACCACCTGGGAAGCCCAGCGGGCATGGCTGAGAGTATTTGTAAACTTGGAAGCTGTGTTAGAGGGTGAGCCCATGAATGAGACTTGTTCCATTTGAGGGGAACCATCCCACCTGCTCCCTTTCCCTCATCTTCTCATGTGGTTGGTACCACTTCCTGCAGAGCTGACCCTGTAAATGCATCATCCCTACAGATGCAGCATCATCTCCACCTTCTCATTGTTCTCTGCTTCCCAACAGTTCACACTCTAGCTCTCCTTCCCATTGCTTCCAGGGATATTTATCTTAAAACACAATGCATCTGTGAAGGACTGTGTTATAATTCTGCTATGAGCTTGTATAGGATGCACATGAGACCAAGAGGTACTGTCCTAATTTGTCTAAAATGACAGAAAATAAATACGGCAATATACTACTGTATCTGGAAATTAGAAAGTATCTTCTTGAATATTGTAACCTGTTTTGTTTTTTTTTTTAACCCGTCAAATGGGTTGAAAGCAATGAGTACAGTGAGGAGTTGAGAGGCAACCGACAGAATGGAAAATTAAGGATCAGAAGTTTACATTCGCAAACCTGCATTTCAAATACTAAAAAAAGAAATTCTGTTAGACCCTAGATTGAAAAGGTGAGAAAACAAATATGACTATCATTTGTGAGTTCTTGCCATGGACACTACCTGGGCAGGTCTGCCTTCTCCTTGAGGCACAGTGCTAAGGAACCCACAATGAAAATGTTTTCGTTTCTTTTACAGTCAGGAAAAAGTGAACATTGAGTTCAAAGAAAATATTTTTTTTTAAATGCTTTTCTGATTTTCAGTTCAACTTCTTAACTGAGGTATCCTAGGTCTTCTGGAGAGATGCTCTGTTTTTTTTTTTTTTTTTTTGCAACTGATTTATAATGTTGTGTTAGGTTCAGGTGTAACAAAGAAAATAGTTTAACATGTAGTATTAATAGACTTGTCTGTGCATCAACACAATTGGAAAATATAAATGTCAATATTTTTATAAAGGTAAGGATGCATGAAGGCAAAAGCGCTTCAGTTCAGTCCAGTTCAGTTGCTCAGTCATGTTCAACTCTTTGCGACCCCATGGATCGCAGCACGCTAGGCCCCCCTGTCCATCAGCAACTCCCAGAGTTTACTCAAATTCATGTCCATTGAGTCGGTGATGCCATCCAACCATCTCATCCTCTGTCGTCCCCTTCTCCTCCTGCCTTCAATTTTTCCCAGAATCAAGGTCTTTTCCAGTGGGTCAGTTCTTCACGTCAGGTGGCCAAAGTATTGGAGTTTTAGCTTCAACATCAGTCCTTCTGATGAACACTCATCCTAAAGGGTCTCCTTTAGGATGGACTGGTTGGATCTCCTTGCAGTCCAAGGGACTCTTAGAGCACTTGAAAATCTTTATATGGACCCATATCTGGAGGCTCAGACCTGCCCTGGGAATCTAGTTCATTGTTTTCTAATCTGTGAATCATGGGCTCATGATTATTGCTCTCGTAGTATTGTTTGTAGACTGAGTAATAATCTCTGAAAAACAACTGCGTACCTTTATGTTGAGTATGATAGGAATTTAAAGTATTTCTAACATCATTCTTTCATATATATTCTCAGCAATGATTACCAAGAAAATAGCTGCTATGATTTATATCTGGAAAGAGTCCTTGTAATTTTGTGCTGTTAGAAAATTGATCTATAAACTGGCATGACTGAGAAATACTGATACAATAGATGAGAGAGTCAATTCCTAGGCAGATTGATAAGAAGTCTGGAGGTCCACAAGGAGAGAGGGGTCTGGAATTCTCAAGGAGGGAAAAGGACAAACTTTTTTTCCGTCTACATTCCTTAGGATTATATAACAATAATGTATCCTGCTTGAGGACAGTTTCTGAAAAAAACTTTCTGGCTAATCCTGTAATCTTAAAAAGTAAATTATGGGAGTGGGTCTAGTAAGGTCTCTACAACCTCCAGACATTCTTTTGATTCACTGTAATAAGTAATTAAAAAGTATATAACTCCATTGCTAACACTAGTGTGGGGGCACTCTTTCTGCCCCCTTCTGATTTCTATGTTAGAAGCTTTCTCTATCTCTTTTATACTTTAGTAAAACTTTATTACACAAAAGCTCTGAGCGATCAAGCCTTGTCTCTGGCCCCAGATTGAACTCTTTTCCTCTGGAGGCCAAGAATCCCAGCGTCTTTTGTGGTTCAGCAACAACCTTTCATAGAGCTGTAGCAACTTTATCAGCATTTAAAAAAAATCTTAATTATTATACCTAACACTCTCTGGGCTGGGCCAGAGTGCATTTGTTTAGACAAACAAGTACCGCACAGTAAATCTGAAAGAGGATGACTAGCCCTGGCCTTTACTTGAAAGGTAAGGATTCTTCTCTGAGTCTTCCATGGCTCACTTAAAGTATCGAAAAATATTGAAAAATTCTTCTAGCTGGGTCACCAAATTGTAAATGGAGTTGAGTTTGGAAAAGATAGGCATGTATAGTTTTCTTTTGTTTTTAATTTTTAAAAGACAGAGTATTTATTGTTTTTATACTAAAGCCATCTGTCTTTGATTAGTACCTCTAAGTTATCAGTGATGTAGGTAATATACCAGTCTTCCATCATCATAGAAGCTTCTTGTGGTAGAAGGAGAATGGGCTCCAGATTTGGACAAAACTAAATTGAACTTTCTCTGGTTTGATGTCCTTGCAAGACTATTTAATTTCTGTTGAGCATCAGTTGTTTTTCTCTGCCTATAAAAAGAGATAGAGTATTTTTTCCCCAGACATTTCTCATTCTTATTGAGCCATCTTTTGGGTTCACTATCCTCTTGTTATATCAAACACCAGATTGAGAGGTGAGAAAGTAAGTACAATTTTGTCCAGAAAGCAGCATAGCATTAAAAAAAATTTTTTTTCTTTTTTTAGTTAAAGTACAGTTGATTTACGATGTGGTGTGAGTTTCTGGTGAACAGCAAAGTGATTCAGTTTATATAAATGTATTTTTATATTCTTTCTCATTATGATTTACTATAGGATATTAAATATAGTTCCCTGTGATACACAGTAGGACCTTGTTGTTTATCTGTTTTATATATATTAGTTTGTGTCTGCAAATCCCGAGCTCCTAATTTATACTTCCCGCACCCTTCCCCTTTGGTAACCATAACTATGTCTTATGTCTGTCAGCCTGTTTCTGTTTTATAAATAAGCTCATTTGTATAATATTTTAGATTCCACATATAAGTGATGTCATGATGTTTGTATTTCTCTGACTTACTTTACTTAGTATGATAATCCTGAAGTCTATCCAAGTTTCTTCAAATGGCATTACTTCATTTTTTTTTAAGGCTGAGTGGTATTCCACTGTATGTATATACATGTATATGTATCCATTCTTTATCCCATTCATCTATTGATAGACTGTTTCTGTATCTTGGCTATTGAAAATAGTGCCGCTTTGAACATTGAGGTGTATGTATCTTTTCGAAGTAGAGCTCTTGGCCCTTCTGGATATGTGTCCTGGAGTGGGCTTGCTGATTGGTGGCTCTATTTTTAGTTTTTTTTTAATTTTTATTGAAGTATCGTTAATTTATAGTGCTGTTTAATTTCTGCTGTACAGCAAAGTGACTCAGTTGTACATATATATATGTGTTATTTTTCATATTCTTTTCCATTATGGTTTATCACAGGATATTGAATACAATTCCCTGTGCTATACAGTAGAACCTTGTTTTTTATCCATTCTAGTGAATATATGTGATAATTTATATCTGCTAATTCCAAACTCCCAGTCCATCCTCTCCCACCTTCTCTCCTCTTGGCAACCACAAGGCTTGGTGATCTATATCTGAGACTCTGTGTCTGTTTCATAGATAGGTTGATTTGTGCTCTTTTTTTTTTTTGGCTGTATTTTAGATTACATATATAAGTGATATCATATGGTGTTGTCTTTTGCTCTCGGACTTACTTCCCTTAGTACGATCATCTCTAGGTCCATCCATGTTGCTGCAAATGGCATTATTTCATTCTTTTTAATGACTGAGTAATATTCCATTGTTTATGTGCACTGTATGTTTATTCATCTGTTGATGGACGTTTTAGGTTGTTTAATGTCTTGGCTATTGTAAATAGTCCTGCTATGAGCATGCTGCTGCTGCTGCTGCTGCTAAGTCGCTTCAGTTGTGTCCGACTCTGTGCAACCCCATAGACGGCAGCCCACTAGGCTCCGCCATCCCTGGGATTCTCCAGGCAAGAGTACTGGAGTGGGTGGCCATTGCCTTCTCCAGCTATGAGCATAGGGGTACATATAGCTTTTCAAATTAAGTTTTGTCTGGATATATACCCAGGAGTAGATTGTTAGGTCATATGACAGCTCTACTTTTAATTTTTTGAGGAACCTGCATACTGTTTTCCATAGTGGTTGCACCAATTTGCACTCCCACCAATACTATAGGAGGGTTCTCTTTTGTCTGCACCCTCTCCAGCATTTATTATTTTTAGACTTTTTAAGATGCCCATTATAATTTCTTCTGATTTTTGATTTATGTATCTTTGTTTCTTTGTCATTAAGTGTCTAATGGATTATGATGTCTATCTTCTTTGTGAATTGTTTTATCATTAAAAATATTCATCTTTGTTTCATTAAAAAAAAAAAAAGATGCCCATTATGACTGTGTAAAGTGGTATCTCATTTTGATTTGCATTTCTCTAATAATTAGCAATGCTGAGCATCTTTTCATGCCTATTGATCATCTGTATGTCTTCTCTGGAGAAATGTTTATTTCGGTCTCCTGCCAATTTTTGTATTGGGTTGTTTTTTTCTTGTTGTTGTTGAATTGTAGGAGCTGTTTATATATTTTGGAAATTAAGCCCTTGTCAGTCACATCATTTGCAAATAATTGATCTCAGTCTGTAGGCTGTCTTTTTGTTTTGTTTGTGATTTCCTTTGCTGTACAAAGACTTGTAAGTTTGCTTAGGTTCCATTTGTTTGTTTTCATCTCTATTGCCTTGGGAGACTGCTCTAAGAAAGCATTGGTACAATTTATGTCAGAGAATGTTTTGTCTATATTTTCTTCTAGGAGTTTTATGGTATCATGTTTATATTTAAGTCTTTAAGCCATTTTGAGTTTATTGTTTGTATGGTCTGAGGGAGTGTTCTAACTTCATTAATTTACATGCAGTCCAGGTTCAATGCACGATACATGCAGCTGTCCACTCTCCCAGCACCATGTACTGAACAGACTGTCTTTTCCCCATTGTATATTCTTCCCTCTTTTATCAAAGATTAATTGTCTGTAGGTGTGTGTGTTTACTTCTGGGCTCTCTATTCTGTTCCTTTAATCTGTAGAGCATAACATTTTTTTTTAACATTTATTTTATTGATTGATTGATTTTTGGCTGTGCTGGGTCTTTATTGCTGCAGGGGCTTTTCTCTAGTTGTGGCGAGTGAGAGCTACTCTCCAGCTGTGGTGCATGGGCTTCTCATCGCGGTGGCTTCTCTTGTTGCAGAGGACAGGCTCTAGGGTGCTTGAGCTTCAGTAGCTGTGGCACATGTGCTCAGTAGTTGCGATTCCCAGTCTTAGAGCATAAGTTCAATAGTTGTGGTGCATGGGCCCAGTTGCTCCTCAGCATGCAGGATCCTCCTGAATCAGAGACTGAACCTGTGTCCTCTGCAGTGGCCAGTGGATTCTTTACCACTCAGCCAGCAGGGAAGCTCTGAGCATAACGTTTTCAGTTTCAACTCTATAGAAAATGTACTCATTTTATTTGTAAAATAAACATTGATTCTTTAAAAAAATATCATTATATTGCATTCATAATAGCCAAATTAATTGATCAAATATCCCACACTTCATACTGTTATAATTTGTATTTTCTTTCCCACAGTTATTATTTTTTAATTTAAATTATTTTTATTATTTTTCTTTACAATGTTTTGCAACCCCCACACATATTGATTCTAAAATATTTCCCTCACTCCAAAGTTAGACCCCTTACCCTTTAAGCAGTTTCTTCCCACTCCTCTCCTGAATATCTGGCCATCATTCTTCTGCATTCTAAGTGAATTTGCCTATTTAGAATATTTTATATAATTGGATGATATAGTATGTGACCTTTGTCTGGCTTCTTTCACTTATGCATAGTGCTTCTGAGGTGCATTCATGTTGTAATGTGTATCAGTACTTCATTCCACTTTATACCTAAATTTGCACCTATATTCTGTTGCATGTATATACCACAGTTTGTTTATTCATTCACCCATTGAAGGACATTTGATCTGTTTTCACATTTTGGCTTCCGTGAACAATGTTGCTATGAACATTCTTGTATATGTACTTCTCTGAGTACCTGTTTTCAGTTTGGGGGAGTACATAGCCGGGTCAGACGGTAACTCGATAATTAACTTTTTGAAGAACTACCAAAATGTTTTCCACTGTGGCTGAACCATTTTACATTCCCACCAAATGTCTGCAGGTTCCAATTTTTCTAGATCCTTGCCTTAATATAAATATTGACTTTGTAAGGTTGTTGAGTGGCTTAAAGGAGATGGGAGTTTCAAAAGGGAGAGCAGGGAGCAGGATCCCTCCTGCTCCCTCTCATCACACACAGTGCCCATATCTGTCAAGGGCACACTTGGCCTTGCAGAGTTCACAGCCCCACTGCTCTTCCTCACATAGGTGCCAAGGTGAACGCTTGGTTGTGGGCTGGGATTGGACAGAGTTGGAGGAGGGGTGGCAGGACAAAGGGCTTCCCTGTGATGACATTTCTCTGTCCACATTCACCACAGCTCCCTCTCCGTCTCCCTGTCCAGGCACTGTCTCTCTTGCTATTTGGTCTCCATTCAGAAGGCATTTGTTTTTCTTATAAGCAATTATAGTTAATATTTCTGGAGGGGGAAATGGCAACCCACTCCAATATTCTTGCCAGGATAATCACATGGACAGAGGAATCTGATGGGCTGCAGTCCATGGGGTCTCAAAGAGTCAGACATGACCTAAGTGACTGAGCACCCATGCATGCATAGCTAATATTTTCCAAGTTTAGTATACGAAGAATGTTGTAATAAAACATATGAAAACAGAAAGGAAAAAATGTGCAGAATTCCACCATATTGAGCAACAGCTGTCATTTTTGTAGTGCTTTGCAAGTTCTTATTCCTAAATGTTCTGAACTCAGATCGGTTATTCTCACTTCAATACCCATATGTGTCAGGAGAGAAAATTTGAAATTACCCATGTCTGGGCTCCTCTCTAGAACTCTGGATTCATTGTTTGAGGTTAAGATCCCAGCATCTACTGTTCTAGGGGCTTCCCTAGTGGCTCAGATGGTAAAGCGTCTGCTTGCAATGCAGGAGACCAGAGTTCGATCCCTGGGTTGGGAAGATCCCCTGGAGAAGGAAATGGCAACCCACTCCAGTGCCCTTGCCTGGAAAATCCCATGGACAGAGGAGCCTGGTGGGCTACATTCTATGGGGTAGCAAAGAGTCGGATACAGCTGAGCGACTTCACTTTCACTTTCTTTATAGTATTCATCCATAGCCAAGACTGTGAACCACAAAAGAACATAAAACTTTTTTCTTTGACTTTCAATTTGTAGGTCCATTACCTAAAATTGACAAGTATTGATCACCAGTGTTGATAAAGGGTGGTGAGAGAGGAGACTGAGCTCTGGACTTGGACTTACTTGGATTAAAAATTGTATACAAACTCACCAAATATTACACCTCAGTTTCCTTACCTTCCACACGGGAACAGAGCCTATTTTGTAAGGTTATTGGGAGTTTAAATAAGATAGCATTAAACTTGAAAAAATTAACAAATATTGATTTATTTTTCTATGGTACCATGTGCCCAAATAGTGCACTTCCATTTAGTGCTCAAAATTCTAAGGCTGGAGGAAACTTAACCCTTACTTGTTGTTGTTGTTTAGTCACTAAGTTGTGTCTGACTTCTTGTGATCCCATGGACTATAGCCTGCCAGGCTCCTCTGTCCATGGGATTTCCAGGCCAGAATACTGGAGTGGGTTGCCATTTCCTTAGCCAGATGATCTTCCCAACCCAGGAATTGAACCCACGTCTCCTGCATTGGCAGGCATTGGCAGGCAGATTCTTTACCGCTGAGCCACCAGGAAGAGCCCCAACTCTTATTTAGCCTAGCCCATTATTCCACAAACATGAAAATACCAAGAGGCCATGCTAGGTCTATTGGACACATCATACAATTGTTATATAATTGGGATGACCCTGAGGAGTCTTCTCCTAGCTTAGTATTGTCTATCCCTAGTAATAGAAAATTGACCTTCAATCAAATGGTAATAAAATGTTGAAGGGATTGAATGGAACATACAAGTGAGAATCTTCTTAATTCTGGATTTTGGGCTGGTACTGCTGGATACCATGATGAATAAAAATATTTTCTTTATCTGGAGTGACTGCCAGAAATTCATAGCACTGGCTGCATACCAGTCATCTAGAGGAAGTCTTCAAGCTTATTCATACCTGGACTTTACCCAGAGTTTTTAATTCAGGATTTAAACGTTCTTTTGGTCTATGGTACACAGAGGGAACAGGGATTTGCCTGAGGATCAAAAAGAAGGCTTTAGAGAACCTGCTGAGGAGTGATTAAAAATTATCCTACCCATCATTAATTTAACATGTATCTGGAGTAAAATGTCTTTTTCAGGTATTGTATTTGACATCATCTGGGCAAAAGAAGAGAAAAACAGTATACAGTTAAAGCATGGTAGGCAGAAGGTTGGAAATCAAATAACAACAATTTATAATTCCTCCTAAAAGAGATGTAAACAATGTAGAAGCTCCCTGTTTTATAAGAGCAATAAGCCAGGCAAATTCCAAGTAACAAGTGTGGCAGATCTTTGGGGAAAAAAAAAATCAATTTTAGCCCTGGATTTTTATTAATTCTGACTTGTGACTGTGTTCTAACAGTTTGGCTCAAAGATACAGATATAGTGTATCTATTTAGGTGATTTTTTTTTTTTAGGTGGAATATATCTATCAATATTTATGGTATAAAAAGTTAGAACTGAGAATTTTTAAAATTGTATTCTTGATTCATTTTAGAATGACAATAAAATTTTATATATTAACATAAATCATAATTTTATGAGAGATAATTTTAATTTCCCCTCTAAAAAATAGTGATTAAAAACAGCATTGTTTATATATTTTACAAATCTCTTTTGTATCTAGCTTAGGAGACAGTTGAACTCTCATATCTGCTTCTCTTTTCAATCTATTGTGACATGTTGTTTGGCCTAAGTATATGAAGAGAATCATGCAGATATGTAGTTGGAAAAGGGAGGAGTATTTTAGTGGCCTTTTGAGATACTGGTGGAAATTATTCTTTGATACTACACCAGACTTGACAAATATAGTTTCTAAAGGTTGGTTGTAGTGTGGAATCTGAAACTATATCAATAAATAGTTCATACTCTGTACATTGATGAGAGAATGAGTCAGATTGTGTCTTAGTATTACTAAGAAAATAGTTTTTATCTCATTGAAGACTGTATTTTGAGAGTTTCTGCTATAATCCCGAGACAATGATGATTTTACACGCACCTGGCAGGGGTGAGACACCCTTCTTAAACCTTGGATTGAAGAAAACTGAAGAAAATTGAGCTAGATAAACATCAAGAAACAAAACACCCATTTTGAAAGGATCATATAGCAAAGCTAAGAAGCAGAAAGAATAACTAGACAGATTCAGTTTATAATCCTCCCCCCAAACAAAGTCTTTTTGAACAGAAAACTCTGCAAGGATAGAGTTTACTCATAGTATTGCTAAGGGGACATGCAGAGGAGACTTAGGAGAGAACCTAAAGTAAAGCACCAAAAAATCCTACCCTGGACTCACATGTCCCCACCCTGGGCTTCACCTTTGCCATTTTCAAGGTCTTTGTCTCACTGCTGCTGCTGCTGCTAAGTCGCTTCAGTCGTGTCTGACTCTGTGCCACCCCATGGACTGCAGCCTACCAGGCTTTTCCATCCCTGGGATTCTCCAGGCAAGAACACTGGAGTGGATTGCCATTTCCTTCTCCAATGCATGAAAGTGGAAAGTGAAAGTGAAGTCGCTCAGTTGTGTCTGACTCTCAGTGACCCCATGGACTGCAGCCTACCAGGCTCCTCCATCCATGGCATTTTCCGGGCAGCAGTACTGGCGTGGGTGCCATTGCCTTCTCCCCTTTGTCTCACATCACCTCCCAAATTACACCAAATTGTTGTGGCTTTCCAGGTGGCCCTAGTGGAAAAGAATCCACTTGCTAATGCAGGAGATGTAAGAGATGCGAGTTCAATCTCTAGGTTGGGAAGATACCCTGGAGAAGGAAATGGCAACCCACTCCAGTGGAGAATCCCCTGGACAGAGGAGCTTGGTGGGTACAGTCCCATGGGGTTACAAAAAGTCAGGCATGAATAAAGCTAGCACGTTGTATAAAATAAAACACACACTCTGAATTTATAATCAGACTTTCAGTTCAGTTCAGTTGCTCAGTCGGGTCCGACTCTTTGAGACCCCCACAGACTGCAGCACACCAGGCTTCTTGTTCATTCCCAACTTACAGAGCTTGCTCAAACTCATGTCCATCCAGTTGGTGATGCAATCCAACCATCTTATCCTTTGTCGTCCCCTTCTCCTGGCTTCAATCTTTCCCAGCATCAGGGTCTTTTCCAGTGAGTCAGCTCTTCGTATCAGGTGGCCAAAGTATTGGAGTTTCAGTTTCAGCATCAGTCCTTCCAATGAATATTCAGGACTGTTTTCCTTTAGGATGGACTGGTTGGATCTCCTTGCAGTCCAAGGGACTCTCAAGAGTCTTCTCCAACACCACAGTTCAAAAGCATCAATTCTTCAGCACTTAGCTTTCTTTACAGTTCAACTCTCACATCCATATGACTACTGGAAAAACCATAGCTTTGACTAGACAGCAAAGTAATGTCTCTGCTTTTTAATATGCTGTCTAGGTTGGTCATAACTTTTCCTCCAAGGAGCAAGTATCTTTTAATTTCATGGCTGCAGTCACCATCTGCAGTGATTTTGGAGCCCCCCAAAATAAAGTCTGTCACTGTTTCTATTGTTTCCCCATCTATTCGCCATGAAGTGATGGGACCAGATGCCATGATCTTAGTTTTATGAATGTTGAGTTTAAAGCCAACTTTTTCACTCTTTTCATTAACTTTCATCAAGAGGCTCTTTAGTTTCTCTTCGCTTTCTGCCGTAACAGTGGTGTCATCTGCATATCTGAGGTTATTGATATTTCTCCCGGCAATCTTGATTCCAGCTTGTGCTTCATCCAGCCCAGCATTTCTCATGATATACTCTGCATATAAGTTAAATAAGCAGGGTGACAATATACAGCCTCGATGTACTCCTTTCCCAATTTTCAACCAGTCCATTGTTCTATGTCTGGTTCTGTTGCTTCTTGATCTGTATATAGATTTCTCATGAGGCAGGTAAGATAGTCTGGTATTTCCATCTCTTAAGAATTGTCCATAGTTTGTTATGATCCACACAAAGGCTTTGGTATAGTCAATAAAGCAGAAGTAGATGTTTTTATGGAATTCTCTTGCTTTTTCAGTGATCCAGCGGATGTTGGCAATTTGATCTCTGGTTCCTCTGCCTTTTGTAAATCCAGCTTAAACATCTGTAAGTTCTCGGTTCACATACTGTTGAAGCTTCACTTGGAGAATTTTGAGCATTACTTTGCTGGCATGGGGCTTCCCTGATAGCTCAATTGGTAAAGAATCCACCTGCAATGCAGGAGACCCCAGTTCAATTCCTGGGTTGGGAAGATCCATTGGAGAAAGGGTAGGCTACCCACTCCAGTATTCTTGGCCTTCCCTTGTGGCTCAGCTAGTAGTAAAGAATATGCCTGCAATGCAGGATACCTGGGTTTGATCCCTGGGTTGGGAAGATCCCCTGGAGAAGGGAAAGTTTACCCATTCCAGTATTCTGGCCTCAAGAATTCCATGGACTGGGGTCATAAAGAATCAGACATGGCTCAGTCACTTTCACTTTGACTTTGCTAGTATGTGAGATGAGTGCAATTGTGTGGTAGTTTGAACATTCTTGGCATTGCCTTTGTTTGGGATTGGAATGAAAACTGACCTTTTCCAATCCTGTGGCCACTGCTGAGTTTTCCAGGTTTGCTGGCATATTGAGTGCAGCACTTTCACAGCATCGTATTTTAGGATTTGAAATAGCTCAACTGGAATTCCATCACCTTCACTAGTTTTGTTAATAGTGATGCTTCCTAAGGCCCACTTGATTTCACATTCCAGGATGTCTGTCTCTAGGTGAGTGATCACACCATCGTGGTTATCAGGGTCATTAAGATCTTTTTTGTGTAGTTCTGTGTATTCTCGCCACCTCTTTTTCATATCTTCTGCTTCTGTTAGGTCCATACCATTCCTGCCCTTTAATGTGCCCATCTTTGCATGAAATATTCCCTTGGTATTCTAATTTTCTTGAAGAGATCTCTAGTCTTCCCCATTCTATTGTTTTCCTCTATTTCTTCACATTGATCACTGAGGAAGGCTTTCTTATCTCTCCTTTCTATTCTTTGGAACTCTGCATTCAGTTGGGTATATCTTTCCTTTTCTCCTTTGCCTTTTGCTTCTCTTCTTTTTGCTGCATCTCAAAACTGCACCACAGAAAAGGAGGGAATACACAGCAGGCCAAAGCCAAAGATCACCCTGAAAATCTGAAAGTGTTAGTTGCTCAGTTGTCTGTAACTCTTTGCAACCCCATGGACTGTAGCCTGCGAGGCTCCTTTGTTCATGGGATTCTCCAGGCAAGAACAGTGGAGTGGGTAGTGATTCCCTTCTCCAGGGGATCTTCTCAACCTAGGGATCAAACCAGGTCTCCTGCATTGCAGGCAGATTCTTTACCATCTGAGCCACCAGGGAAGCCCCAAAGATTACCCTAATGAATGGTTTTGGTAGAAAATTATAGTTTCTGAAAAATCTTGACCTGGGTATTAATGAAAGTATCCTTAGGTCACATTCTACCATGTGTACCAAGAGACATAGAATCATATATTCACTCTTTTCTGTTAGGTTGATAAAGTTCAAGTCCTCTGTCCCTTAGGTGCTCTGACAACCACCTCACATGAAAAATCAACCAGAAACTAAAACCAAAGTCTGGTCCCAAGCCTGTTTAGAGATCAGCCTCAGGTGCCATCTCTAAGGGTGTAGTCAAGAGGACTCATCAGATTCACAGTTCTACCAGAATTGTTGTTCGGTCCCCAGTGAATTCCTCCTCTTCCAGTCCTATGATATACTTTTTATTTTAGTCTTCCTGACTCCTGAAATTGATGCTATTGGCCTGTCCCATGACTATTGAAACAGTTTTCTCCACTGCGTCTAGTTCACTACTCTCCATGGATTTCCTCTGGCCTCGCCTCTTGCTTGATCATTCTTCTCCTTACTCCTAAAATGTTGGCATTTCTAAGGCCTGCCCTTTATTTCCCACCTCTTTTGTCCTCCCAGGATGATTAATTCTGTTCTCAAAGCAATCTTACGACTCTTAAAATGTACCATTTTTTGAGCAATTATATGTTGAGAACTGTTTTTATTTCTTCATATTTTTTAATCTCACTTAAATCTTATAACAACCTTGAAAGGCTCTTAATAGTATTCCTGTTTTACTCCAAAATGTTACATTCCTTGTTCAAATCACAGCTTGAAAGATCTGGGATTTGGTCTTAGATATGACTGCAAACTATTGTTTTAAACTTACCATACGCCACCCAATATAATACCAACCCCAGTTTTGGTCTTAGACTGGAGACCAGGGCTTTTCACCTTTAGGGCACTACAGAGACATCAGTGAAAGTGTTTTAAATAGAGATGCTCTTTGTCCTTTTTCACTGTTACTGAATAAAAAATCTTGGTAGATGGTTTTGATGCATGCTGTTAATACAATGATGAACTTGATACTTATGTTCAGCTTTCTGTTGGGTCATCACCTAGATGCCTACCAGAAACTTTGACTTTGACATGAACAAACTGAACCTACATTCTCTCAAATCTCCCCTTCTTGTATTTCAGATATTGTTAATATGTCACCATTCACACAAAGATAGACATTTGGGAGTCATCCAGGAATCCTTCTGCTCCTTCATTTTCCTTATCCTCTTGGCTCCAAATCCTGTGGAATTTAGCTGGGAGATGTTTGTACTGCTGCTTCCATTACCTGTCACCTCCAAACTAGTCTCCTTGCTTTTAGTCTCTCCACACTACAGTTCCATCCTACATCTTACTGCCTTCTTAATTTTTTTAAGAAGTGTCTTTTACCATGTTAATCATTCTTTTATTGACTTACACAAAGGGAAGTGAGTTTTAAATTGCAGTCAAAATATCACAAAGCAAAACCATGGCAATTTAATGGTGTATTGGGTATTTTCAAATTTTATCTTCTGCTATTTGACCTTTGAACTGTATTTCGGATGTGAGCAGATGCTGGTGATACTTTCAGGAAATCATGAGAGAAGACTGAAGATGAGAGTGTTAAACAGGAAGATTTCTGTTTTTAGCATTCTGAATTGTAATGCTTGTAAATGAAAGTCGCTCAGTTGCGTCCAACTCTTTGTGACCCCATGGACTATACAGGGGGATTTTCCAGGCCAAGAATACTGGAGTGGGTAGCCTATCTGTTCTCCAGCAGATATTCCTGACCCAGGAATTGAACTGGGGTCTCCTGTGTTGCAGGCAGATTCTTTACCAACTGAGCTATCAGGGAAGCCCCAGTGCTTGTAAAGAGAATCCCTATAAGTAGTTGTATTGAAATGAAGAGAAACAAGGAATCAGACAGCTAGGCTATGTGCTTAGTTGCTTAATTGTGTCTGACTCTTTGGAACCCATGGACTATATAGCCTGCCAGGCTCCTTTGTCCCATGGAATTTCCCAGGCAAGAATACTGGAGTGGGTTGTCATTTCCTTCACCAGGGGCTCTTCCCAACACAGGGATCTAACGCACATCTCCTGCATCTCATGCATTGGCAGGCAGATTCTTTACCACTGTACCACCTGGGACACCCAAGTGTCAACCCTTCTGTTGATACGATTTAAATAGTAAGCTCTGCCTTGAAGGTATCCACATGTGGATATGTTTATGAATTAGTTGATAATCCAGTTGTGTTTTTCAACTTGTGGGGCACAGATCTGGGGAGTCTGGCAATTTTATAGCAAGGAATTAGTGAATGTGGATGCCGCTGTTTCATTGTCTACAAGTAATGTAATTGATACATCTATAAAATGTTTTTCAAGTGAATATAATGGTGAGTGAAATATAAACTTAATGTGTCATAGTCGGTTGTTTCTTTATACATTTTGCTGTCAATGGATAGCCAATTACAACTACTCTCATGTGACTTGTTTAAAATTTAAGTTAGGAAGAGTTCCACATGCTTGAAAGGGTTAACAAGCATTGATTTAGTTGATACACAGCTCAAAAATGTACAGTTTTTAAAATATTTCAAGTGGAAATGCTGAAATGAAGATGGATATAGTACTCTGGAATTTCTGGAAAGATCTAAGTTTACAATATAAATTTGGGGATCAGCATGCAAATATTTTTAAAGTCATGATACTAGGTTAGATTACTGAGTGAATAATGACTGTGGATTAAGAAAATAATAATAAGGGTGTCCAAGGACTAAACTGTAGGGCTCTCTGGTATTAAGGAATCAAGATGATGATAAAGAACCAGCAAAGCAGACATAGTGCCTAGTAAAAAGAGAGGGAAATGAAGAGAATATGAATCCTGAAAGCTAAGCATTTAAAGGACAATGATTGACTCTCAAATGTTGCTAAAAGGTCAGCTAAGGTGAGGACTAAGAAATGACCCTTGGACTTTGAAATGTCAGGGTACTGGTGACTCTCAGACAATAGTAATTTTTGTGGCATATGGGAGAGAAGTCCTTTTGGAGTGAGTGTAGAAGAAAGTTGGAGATGGGCAATTTCAGCCATTGGAAGAATTTTGCTGTGAGGTTAAAAAGAGAGATGGAGCAGTAGACAGAGAAATAGAATTACAGAGTCAAGAATTTGTTGCTGTTTGTAAGGTGAGAGAAATAATAGCGTGATCACACACAGGGAAAATTTCCTGGAGAGAACCATTTCAGCTGTGTTAATACTACTATTTAGCCCCTTCCTGGTTTTAAGCTGGATTACATATTCTTATAATTACATGTCTATTTTTAGTCATTAAGCTTTAGACTCCTAGGACTGCTGAATGCTGTTTCAGTGAACTGCCTCTACCCTTCCTTCAAAGCACTGTTTGTTCAGGTCAACAGCAACGTCCTCATTAAGAGAGCTAATGGTTAATTTTCTGCTCCATAACTCCTTAATGCGATGATTTTGACCCCTCCTCCTACTTGTTGCAGCTCTTCCGTCAGCCTTCAGGCCAACAGTCTCTCCTGACTCTCCTTTCCCTAACCTCTACACCTTCTCAGTCCGTTTCGCCTGCTCCTGCCCTGCCCGCCTCTTCAGTGTTGGCATCTCCAAGGCCTTGCCTTTGAGCGTTGTCTCTCATGGACTCCCTCCCACAATTATCACATCCAATCCTTTGGTTTCAGTTTTTACCTCTATTCGTGGTTCAATAACCTATGTAATAATAATAGCATCTAACATTTACTGAGATTTCACTATTATGTGTCAGGCACTTTGCTAATTTCTTTATCTGCCTTGTCTGCCTTCCACCCACACTAAAAACTCCTCTGAATATTACTATCCTCATTTTCAAATGGGCAAGTTTTTGCTCAATAAGGCTCTGAATCTTGCCCCAATCCCAGGGAGTTAGCAAATGGCAGAGCTTTGATTGAACTTACTGTCTGTCTGACTCTAAAGCTGTTGTACTTTACTATGCTTTATTGTCATCTAAAAGTCTAACTCAGATCTCCCTAGTTTTAAACTGGCATATCCATCCAACTGCCTAATGGACATAGCTCAGGCCACTGCTCCAGTATTCTTGCCTGGAGAATCCCATGGACAGAGAAGCCTGGTGGGCTCCAGTCCATTAGGTCACAAAGAGTTGGACAAGACTAAAGTAACTTAGCATGCATGCAGGCATTTCTATCTTAATAGGTACTAACCTAAACATATCCCAACCTCTTCCCTCCCCTGTAGATGAACCTGTTCTAATATTTCCTCCTCTGATATTCCTTATTTCCTATTGTGGTTTCTCTTTCAATCCAGTGCCCAAATGTAGACTGTTCTGGATTTTCCCTCTCCCTCTCCCTCATACCCACTGTCTCCACATCCATCAGGTTCTGCATCCCAGTGCCGCTGACATTCTCCTCTGCTTTCTCATTGACTTCCTGCTGGTAGGCTCCCCATTGCAGTTGGTTCTCCCCACAGTTGTTGAGGTTGGCTCTTGAAAAAGTCAATCTGATCATTTCATTGCACTCATGAACGTCTCATGACCCTTGTCACCTCCATTGTCCTTTCCATTCTATTTACAACATCACTCTATACTTGCCCTTGCCACTCTCGCCTATCAGAGGCATCAAGAACGCACATGATCAATTATTAATATATGATATATGTGGACACTCTTACATGCTGAAGAACACAAAATGAGTTTCAAAGTCTTCACTGAATTTTAAGTGGCTTATCACATATTTCTCAATCAACGGAAGGCTGACATACAACAATTGTTATATGTATAAACTGCTCAATATTTTGACATTAAAAAAGACATTCTTGTTTAGAACTACATACAACAAGATTATTCTCATGTGAAACTCTTGTTTTGATTAATATTCTCAGCTAGAGCTGTTCTCTGGCTGGGGATCCTGCATATAGGGGATATTGATTTTACATCATAGAGTTGGGTAAAATGTGAGTGACCGAGTGGGGATGGGCAAGTGGGAACAGAGAAGGACGAGGACACCTATTCCAGAGTCTTTTCAAAACAGGAGTAGAAGGAACTATCTCTACAGCCTTAATAGCTGAACTAAAACAATTTTAAAAGTGACTCTGCTCCTTTGTTGCTGCTGCTGCTGCTGCTAAGTCACTTCAGTTGTGTCTGACTCTGACCGACCCCATAGATGGCAGCCTACCAGGCTCCTCCGTCCCTGGGATTCTCCAGGCAAGAGTACTGGAGTGGGTTGCCGTTAGCTTCCAATAAAAAATGCAAGTGAAGACCGGAAAAGAGATTATACTTGATAATATGCTATATTTTAACACAGCACAACCTGGATCTCACTTGGACCCTGAAATAAAAAGGATAATCTTCTTATATAGATCAGTCTCCCAGACAAGAGGCCAAGGTTGTGGACAAGGGATTCTGGGTTGGGATCCCTTTGAGTTCAAATCCTGATAACTCTGTGATACCAAGTCCTGTCCTATCTCTGATTCTCAATTATCTTTAAATAAGGGGAAATCTTATTTGAAAAGTAAATGTAAGGGTTTCTTAGATGAAAAATTAACACTTACTGATCTGAACTCCTACACTGGAATGCTGTAAATAGCTCATGTCTGTTTAATTTTAACAGAATTGTAACAGTAGAAGAAACACCAAAGTTTGTTTATTTCAGCATCATTATTTTACAGATGTGGAAACCCAAGAAGATCAAGAGACATAAACTCTTTGTATACTTGTGAATAGACTTCAATATTCTAGTTTCCTAACCGAGCATCATTAACATGCTTTGATGGGACTGTTAGGAACTCACAGCTACCTAGGAGACTCATACCTCTATTCAGTTACCAACATTATAAGGCTGGAACATCAACTGTAAGTCAAGTGCGAGCCATAGGAAGGGAGGATTCATTTTCCTGAGGACCACAAGGAAAGCTTCATCCGGTTCATTATAGAGAGTGGAGAACATTCTATTCTTCTCACTTATTCCACTGCAACTCACCATTACTAAATTCAACAGGAATTTACTTTAAGGTGTTATTAACATCAATGAAGCTTTTTATTATCATGTACTTTTTCTTAGTCAATACATACTCAAGGACAGGTACTATCATGTAATTGTCTAACAATTATATAGTTTTTAAATTCTAGAAAATGGACCTACCTACAAAAAGATTGAGCAAAAACAATTTAGTAGATATTTAAAAGATATTTAAAGACTTTATTTTAATTAATGCTCTCAAGGCTTAACAAATACAGTCTTGTGTTGCCAATTACATTTTGGGGATGGGGAACAGGCATACAGGTTTTACTTGACAGAGGAGGTTTTTATTCTGGTTTCTTAGGGACTGAAGGTCAAATAATTTTCAATGCTCCCTGGCAGCTTTTAGCATGAGATTTCAGTATTCAATAATGAGATAAGATCATTATCTCAGAATGAGATGAGACAAGGGAAAACAGGCCAACATAATTTAGTTTTTTTTATTTTATTTTATTTCTAAACTTTACATAATTGTATTAGTTTTGCCAAATATCAAAATGAATCCGCCACAGATATACACGTGCTCCCCATCCTGAACCCTCCTCCCTCCTCCCTCCCCACACCATCCCTCTGGGTCGTCCCAGTGCACTAGCCCCAAGCATTGGATAATTGAGAGAATATGAATCATTTTCCACGCTAGTTTTTTGTTGATGTTTAGTTGCTAAGTCTAACTCTTTGTGACCCTATGGACTGTAACCCACCAGGCTCCCCTGTCCGTGGGATTTCTCAGAATATTGGAGTGGATTGCCATTTCCTTCTCCAGAGGATCTTCCCCACCCAGGGATAGAACCCACGTCCCTTGCATTGGCAGGCGGGTTCTTTATGGCTGAGCCATCTAGGAAGCTTCCACTGTAGTCTAATCCACCACAAACTCAGTGTTATGACTTAAGACCCATGTGTGGGGTCAGGCTGTGATAGGAAGCAGATGGCACGCTCCAGTTAGGACTGATCAGAAGTGTGGACAGGGTTTGGGAAAGCAGGATGGCTCGGCACCTCAGGGCTAGGCCTGAAGGAGGTGAGGAGGTAGCAGCGCCTGGAATCTGCCGGTAAGGAGGAAAAGCGGTCAGCACACAGGAGCTGCAGGAGAGGAGCTCTGTGGTGGGTGAGGCAGGAAAAGAGATGACCTTCTCCTTCCCACCCTCTGCAGCTCCTTGAAGTAGAACCATTTAGCCACTCCCAGTGAAAGAGGAGGGCAGGGAAGCCAGGGCATAAGCTTGAAAGTGGCTCTGAAGGGACAAGCAAAAGACATCCAGTACAGTACCACCAACCACACCAGGTAACATATCAAATGATATCTGTCTTCTGCTACCTAGATGAGGTGGAAAGGGAAATGGGATTTATACTATTATGATTCAATTCTTTATGATTCAATTCAAACAGTATGTGTGTGGCTAAATCCCTCAATTTCTCATATTTTTACATTGTAAAATGTGGGTAGAAAACCTACTTTCCAAATTGTCCTTAGGTTTGAGATAGTACTAATATATAGGATATGTGTGTGTACTCAGTTGCTCAGTCAGTCTGACTCTGCAACCACATGGACTGTAGCCCACCAGGCTCCTCTGTCCATGGGATTTTCTAGGCAAGAATACTGGAGTGGGTTGCCTTTTCCTACTCCAAGGGATCTTCCCAACCCAGGTATTGAACCTGAGTTTCTTAAGTCTCCTGCATTGGCAGGAGGATTCTTTACACTAAGCCACCTGAGAAACCTGTAGTATACAGAATAGGACATAGCAAAGTCTATTTGATACTGAAAAGTTTAGGGAAATAAAGAACTTAGTCCTCTAACATCTTTGCCATCAACTTGTGTCTACTACATGCTCTGTTCTTAGGGAATTTATATCCTTGGCAATTACTGAACTAGTTGGGAATGTATTACATGAGGATATCAAACCTGTATCCTCGACAAGCATTGACTGTAGTCTGATCTCAGTATGTCTCTGCACATGTAAGTTTACTATTTCTTAATTTATTTTGGTGCTGATGTGACCAATAAAACACACATGTACCATAGAGTGTTATGAAGTCATGGCGCCTCGTTTATTTTTATCACAGCGTGTTTTCTCTATCAAAGAGACACTGAAAGTGCTCTACCTTCTTGTGGGGGCAGGTCAAGAACACCTTTTTAAACAAAATTCTATAAGGAATCTTTGTACTTAAAAGGTTTAGGGACCACTCATCTATTTTGGCTTTATGTATCAACATGACTTGAATCTTACAAAGAAATATTAGGCCTTAAATGTATTTTTCTGAGGGAAAGTCTTTCCCGGTTCTGCATAATAAATTTGAGGGCAGTACTGTTAGAAGTTCAACAGTGCCTTTAAAATGGCGAGTCTCCATGCAGATAATAAATAGGAAAAAGTCTAATTTTAGGGTAATTCTCCAATATAGGAATGGGGATGAAATCTAGAAAATATATTTTGTCCTGAACAGAAATCATTCATGTTTAGCAAAAATAACAGAGGCTATATTAGCCCTTTTCTCCTCTGTCAGCATTTCCAGTATAACCCAGATCTTCTTGTCATTCTGTTCCACAGGCAGATGTGATGAAAAGAAAAAGGCGTGGGGATCCAGACAAACATGGCTTCACAGCCTGGATCCACAACTATTAGGTGTGTAAATTTGGATAATATTCTTCTAACTGGGTCTAATGTAAAAATAACCAGATTGCAATGCTATGGGGTTTTTTTGATGAGATAGTTGATAATATGGGGATGAAAAAATTGATTTCCCTCCTTGGGTGCTATAACTCTTTAGAACTCTCATCACTTTAGTACTTAAAAATTTCAGGATTTGGAAGGACCTCTAGTAGTCTCTCATTTGCTTATTTTAAAGATGGAAATGTAAAGAGGTTATAGAAGGTATCTAATGATCATATTACTATATAAGTCATAAAATTCAGACTGGAATGGAACTCAGTCTTTTTCCAGAAAGCGTAACTTGTCAACGATCAAATGTAATGAGTAATTGAATCAAATCGAGTACACGTATCCACTGAGCCGGTCCTAGGACTCAAAAGGTGAAGAAGTCGACATAGCCAACAAGGTGACAATCTGGTTGAGCGCCAATACAACCCCATAAGACGTCTGACGATCCGTCACAAGACAAATACACTGAGCACATGCTCAGAGGGAGGAGAAATGTAACTCTGTCTGAGGTAGAAGAACCTAAAGAAATCTAACTTGCATTTAATAAAAGGTGGAGACCCTTTCAGCCATCTGCCTCAGTATTTATTAATTTAGCAAATATATGTGTATCCACAGCTATGTATCAGATGCTGTCTTATAGTAAGGAAGAAATAAAGTGTTAAACATTTGGCAATTGAGGACATGAGGAAGATACGCTGCAGACGGCATATTGCAATGTTACTGATGATTTCGCTAAGAACAAACCAGGTACGAAAGTTTAATGAATTGTCAGAACAGCAGGTAAGGCCATCCTACGTGTCAGTGGCGTACCTGGCCAGACCTCTGAGGTTATCCTTCAGCAGAGGCACTAACGCTTTAAGACGCGGGAGCCGTTCCTCCGCCTCCATCGCTCTGCATCCTGTCCTGGCCAGGCTACAGCGTCTATACGCCCCGCGGGCCACGCCCCTGCGCGTTGGTTGGTCTTTCCAGAAGTGATGAAACTTCCCGCAAGCATTACAGGAGCTGGGAGGGTATAAAGTGAGGGGTGAGAGGAAAACCCCCAACCTGCAAGCCGCAGCTGGGCCCTTCCAGCCCACCCGCCCCACCGGAGCCCAGGTAGGCCCGGCAGCCGCGGGTCGCGGCGCCCTTGCAGCGTGCCGCAGGGCCGCCCCGGGAGAGGTAGGAAGATGTGCGGCAGCATGGCCCGCCCGAAGGGTGGGCAGACGCGGATCCCGGCACCCCGGGATGCTGCAGCTCCAGCCAGGCCGGGGAGGCGGGGCCGATTGTTGCGCACCTGGGAGCCAGCTGGGGTGGGAAGACCTCCGCTGGTCTGGAAGAGAGGGGTCGCGTGGCCCCCAGAGTCGCGGCCCTGCAGCTCCGGAGAGGCGGCGGCGGCGGTTTAAGTTGGCGCCTGTAAATTTCTTTCTTTTTTTTTTTTTTAAGTTATTGTTATTATATTGCGTCGAAACTTGCGGAAATTTCTGCATTTCCAGGGTCCTGGCCTTGATGGGCTGGAGGGAGCACGTGGTCCGAGTGCAGCTGGGAGTCGCGGGGCCACGCGTTCCCTAGGCTCTGATCCTGCATAGAGTCTGCTGAGCTGTCACGGCCTCGGATACTCCTTACCTCCGGTTTCCACTCGGTTTCTCTTAGCTACCCCTCCCCCGACCTCTTGTTGCAAGACTCAACAAGTGACTTGCTAAGCAAATCCTGCCCAGAAGAGATCGGTTTGGGATGACAGGTGGCGCGGTCAGGGAAAAGGCAAACAAAAACAAAAAAAAAATCTGGCATGTCTTTTCTCAATGATTATCTGTTTTATAGGAACGGCTTCAAATTAATGTTATTATTTTGAGTGAAGGAACACTCCCCGCCCCGCCGCCCCCCAGCCTGTGGCCTACATTATTTCCTAACCGTCTGTTGCCCATGGTGCTTGACAAATAATTTAAAAGCACCAGTAACTCAGCTTTTTCATTGATTGATCGCAATATTGTAAGATTCATTAGAGGTAACTTAGTAGGTCTTGAAGGCAGGAGTTAGTTGCTGAGATCTTAAACTTCACCATAGCACTTAAAGTATTGGTTTAAGTAAATGTGCTGAAACAACACTCCTATTCAGTAACAATTAGCCACATGTGAGTACTGAAAACGGGAAATGCTGGCTAATCCGGATTGAGGTTTAATAGAGAAAAGCAATGTAAAATATCCTGTCAATATTTTTGTACTGATTTTACATGTTGCAGTAATAGTAATACTATTTTCAGTACATTGTGTTAAAATCTATTTAAAATTTAATTTTTTTCTCTTTTAATGGAGCTACTAGTTTATTAAGCATTACATATGTGGCTTACATTTCCATTGGACAGCACTGCTTTAGACTTTTATGAGGAAATATGGAAAATTACTGGTAACAGGTAACAGCAGTGGGAAAAAGCCTTGCCAAGTAGGATGTTTGCAAGTAAAACAGATCCCAATATCAATAATTGGTGATAGTTTTAATTTGCTTTTCCTGCTGAAGAAACGTGTGCTTTGCAGTCATTTGCCATCCCTCTTTCCCCTCCAATTGAGTGCTTAAGTGTATTGCTATAGCACAATTAGTGGGATTCACCAAATAGCGTTAAGAAGACTTAGGGGAATGATTCACTAATGACCTCATGTGATTTTCAAAGCACTTTCAGAGCCTATTTTTCATTGGTATAGAGTCAGAGGTAGATGGCTTATTGATAGTCAACTCACTTAAATCACACTGAATTTTCCCAGTAAATCTCAAAATAAATCCAAGCATACCTGGTTAGTTGTGCTTTGCAGGTACTGCTTTTTTTTCTTCTTCAAATTGAAGGTGCATGGCAAGTCTGCATAGGCACCATGTTTCCCAACAGCATTTGCTCGTGTTGTCTGTCACATTTTGGTAACTTCAAATTTTATTACCGAAATCTGTGACAAGTGATCTTTGAAGTTTCTGTTGCAAAAAGCTTGCTACTTGCTGAAGATTCAGATGATGGTTAGCATTTTTTTTAGCAATATTTTTAAATTATAGTATGTACATTGCTAGACATCATGCTATTGCACATTTAATAAATAGACTACAGTATAGTGTAAATAAAACTTTTATATGCACTGGGAAACCAAAAGGTTCACGTGACTTGCTTTATTACAACAACCAAACTGACAGTGTCTCAAAGGTGTTCCTGTATCTGATTATGGGCATTTGGTCAAATGTCTGGAAGGGTCCACATAGAACATGTGATACTTCTTTCCAGGTTGTTTTAATACAGCTTTCCATGTATTTGGTCTGGTCTCATGAGAAGGGCCTAACAAGGCCATGGTTCTTCTGGCCTTGCGAAGATGAACCGCGTTGTTTTTCAGAGATACTGCTCTGTTTGTCCCACCTACTGTGGTTCATTTTAACATGAATGAAATGTCTTCAGACGGTTGTTCCAAGTGATTAATGTAACTTGAATATTTATGTACTTTTTGATGACATTTATCAAGGCATTTGCTACAAATTTGCATCAAAAAAATACCAAAATAGTTTCCAAGAGTTCTAGATTTTTACCTAAGTAAAGTAACTGTTTGGAGTTGACTGCATCCAAATAAAATGTCTCTATTTTTACAGCTAAGAACTGAATTTGAATAGAAAAGTAATTAACATTTGTATTTGTATAGGAAGTACTTACTTGCTTCTTGGCCTACAAAGACAAGCCATGTTGTTTATCAGAGATACTGCTCTGTTTGTCCAGGCTGCCACGCTGTTTATCAGAGATACTGCTCTATTTGTCCGGGTTACTTTGCTTTCTTTCTGACCATGGTGGCTTTCAGACAGAAGTGTTTAAGAACATTTTGGTCCTTTAGAACATTTTCATGGTGAACATTTTGTATCTCTGTCAACTTAAAAAAGCTTCTTTTGTCATTAAGCTAGGATATCAGATAATAGTGCGTTCTCTTCTCTTTTTACAATTTCTTTGATAATATTTGAATAAATCACTTGGCGGTAAGGTAGAAGTAATGAAATGTTTATAATATCTAGGTATGTTAATATTACACTTAGGCAGTATGTACAGTCATCTTTTCTACCTATTAAATGTCTGTTACGACCAACCTAGACAGCATATTAAAAAGCAGAGACATTACTCTGCCAATAAAAGTCCGTCTAGTCAAAGCTATGGTTTTTCCAGTAGTCATGTATGGATGTGAGAGTTGGACTATAAACAAAGCTGAGTCCCAAAGAACTGATGCTTTTGAACTGTGGTGTTGGAGAAGACTCTTAAGTCCCTTGGACTGCAAGGAGAGCTCCAACCAGTCCATCCTAAAGGAAATCAATCCTGAATATTCATTGGAAGGACTGATGTTGAAGCGGAAACTCCAATACTTTGGCCACCTGATGCGAAGAACTGACTCATTTGAAAAGAACCTGATGCTGGGAAAGATTGAAGGTGGGAGGAGAAGGGGATGACAGGGGATGAGATGGTTGGATGGCATCACTGTCTTGATGGACATGAGTTTGAGGAAGCTCTGGGAGTTGGTAATGGACAGGGAAGCCTGGCGTACTGCAGTCCATTGGGGTGTAAAGAGGCAGACCTGACTAAGCGACTGAACTGAACAGGTAAAGAGATGCATTTAGGGGACTTGCCTGGCAGTCCCTGGCAGTTAAGACTCCCAGACGGACTGCACAGGGTGTGGGTTTGATCTCTGGTTTTAGTTGTTGTTCAGGTGTTCAGTCCTGTCCAACTCTTGGTGACCCCATGGACTGCAGCACACCAGGCTTCCTGGTCCTTCACTGTCTCTAGGAGTTTGCTCAAACTCATGTCCATTGAGTTGATGATGCCATCCAACCATCTCATCCTCTGTTGCCCTCTTCTCCTGCCCTCAAACTTTACCAGCATCAGAGTCTTTTCCAGTGAGTTGGCTCTTTGCATCAGATGGCCGAAGTATTAGAGCTTCAGCTTCAGCATCAGTCCTTCCAATGAACACCCAGGACTGATCTCCTTTAGGATGGACTGGTTGGATCTGCTTGCAGTCCAAGGGACTCTCAGGAGTCTTCTCCAACACCACAATTCAAAAGCATCAATTCTTCGGCATTTAGCCTTCTTTATGGTCCAACTCTCACTTCTGTACATGACTACTGGAAAAACTTTGATTATATGGACCTTTGTCAGCAAACTGATGTTTCTGCTTTTTAATATGCTTTCTAGGTTTGTCAGCTATTCTTCGAAGGAACAAGCGTCTCTTAATTTCATGGCTGCAGTCTGCAGTGGGGGAACCAAGATCCTGCATGCCCGTGGCGCAGCCCAAAATATTGAATAAAAAATAAAAGAAAGGAGATGCATTTATTCTTAAGACCTAAGAGGCAATTGTAGTATGCTGGAGCATCTCTTGGATTTTTCAGAGCTTTTGGGATTCTGGGATGAAGAGAGTAGACTAGGATCTCTGGGTGGGCTGGAGCCAGTCTGCATGTGTATCTGTGTCTTGGGTGTAAACCTAGGATAGAAAACAGAGCGTGGCCTGAACACTGCTAGCTCTAGCTGACCAAATCAAAATGTCAGAGGGAAGCAGGCTTTGACTAGGGGCTAAACTGCTGTATATTAATAGCCGGCTGGATGTAAAGGTCATTCATCTTTTCTGAATACTTGTAAGTAGATTAAATCATTCTCTTACCCTCTCTGCCTGCCAATCTACTGGTAGATTGCTCTGGATAAGATAATATATTTCACGCTTTGAAGTGGCTTATGCAAGTTTTGGGAATCGAGATTGAATGCAGACTTGAGTTGGATGTTGACTATTTAATTGATCTGCTTTTGTCTCCATAGAGAGCCTGGAGCTTCATCGCACCATGTGTGGCATTTGGGCGCTCTTTGGCAGCGATGACTGCCTTTCTGTTCAGTGTCTGAGTGCTATGAAGATTGCACACAGGGGTCCGGATGCATTCCGTTTTGAAAATGTTAATGGGTACACCAATTGCTGCTTTGGATTTCACCGGTTGGCGGTAGTTGACCAGCTGTTTGGAATGCAGCCAATTCGAGTGAAGAAATATCCTTACTTGTGGCTCTGTTACAATGGTGAAATCTACAACCACAAGAAGGTAAACAGAATAAAACCAGAAGGTATCTGGATGTGATTAAGCCTCAGAGATAGTTGATTATAATAATTTTATTTTGTTTAATGTTTTTTACTTTTCAACCACTTCCCATGTTCATTCTCACTTGCTCCAATTATATATAGATAGACAGGGCACAGATGCACAGAGGTAGAATGACTTGGTCACCAAAAAATAAATGAGGATTCCATTTCAGGTTTTTAACTCTTAAAAAATCTTTTTTTTCCCTATTATTAATTTGAATACCTGTGTTAGGCACCAGGGCTACAGTAATAAATATGAGAGGTAGGTCTGCATACTACTGGAGTGTATTCCTATTAAGGAGCAGACAAAAAAAATCATTGTGCATATACTTGTGTTCTTGTGTGTTCAGTCATGTCCAACTCTTTGTGACCCCATGGGCGGTAGCCCACCAGGTTCCTCTGTCCATGGAATTTTCCAGGCAGGAATACTGGAGCAGGTTGCCATTTCCTTCTCCAGGGGATTGTCCTGACCCAGGGATTAAACCCGAATCTCACATGTCCTGCATTGGTTGGCGGGTTCTTTACCAGCTGAGCCACCAGAAAAGCCCCATACATATACTAAGCTTTATGAAAAAAGGAATTTGGAGTTGATGGGTATGGGAGATCAGTTTCAGTACAGGTTTGTCAGAGAAGGCCTCTTGAGGAGCTGTCATTTAAACTCAGACCTAATGGACAAGGATGAACTAGCAGGGCTGGGAAGAGCATTTTGTGCAGAGCGAACAGCATGTGTAGAGCCCTGGGATGTTCATAAGTGAACAAGGGGCAGGTGGGCCAGATGGGCTTGGAGAGGTCGGGCAGGACCAGAGCAAGCAGGACTTGGTAAGACGGTAGAATGTAATTCTAAGAGCAATGAGATTTGAAGATTTTAAGGCAGGGATAGAATGTAATATCTTGTGGGTGATCCTGCTGTCGACTAAAAAAATACGCGCAACCTAAAAGTTGAGAGTTATGTTTTATTCTGTGGGAATGTTAGGACAGTATCTCTGGTGACCCCTAGAGAGCCAGTCCTGAGGAGGTGGGGGAGGAGCCAGGCTATATAAAAGTTTGCAGAAAGAGGCAGGTAATCTGAATAATAAAAGATTACTGTTAAGAGAAAACAAAATCTCTCACATGAGGAGATTTAGGGATCTTCTATGTACGGGAAGATGCAAGTGTCCAGGCTTGCTGAAATCATTTCTTCCGGTATGCATCTAGCTATCTGGGGCCAATCCTGCTTTCTTTATCTCTCACATACTAATTCCTTGTTTACCATTAGAGATGGCAAAAGTGGCCAGTGGCCCACTCACCCATCCTCCCAGCTCCTCTGCACTTCCTGGAGAGGAAGTAGATGATGGCTCCCAAATAGCTGGCTTTGTTTCACCTGGGCTTGGAAATTTGCATGTGGAAAAGGCTTGTTTACTGTGACCATAAAACAGAAAACATTTCATTTCAGATTGCCCTTAAAGTGCTGTTGTGTAATTGTCGTAATCGGAGCCAAGGGTCAGACAGGTAGCCAGATGCAGTGGAGTGCAAGAAGGAAGCACTAAAATTGGAACAGCTTTTAATCTGGTGAAAGTGTACTCTTAGAATGAGAATGGTGAGGGTGTGAAAATTCTGACCCGAGGAAGCCACATTTGCTAAGAGCATTGCAATATGGAATTATGTGGGGCTAGGGTTTCATAAGAAAATTTTGGATCTAAAATGGGCAAGTTATTTTTTGTTGCTTGCCTCCGCAACTGTTAATTTTGAAAATTCCACATTTATAGAAAATAACAGAATATAGAGCACCTGGATTGAATAACTGCTAACGCTTTGCCTTTTTGGCTTCATCTCTCTGTCCGTACTACACAGACGTTCAGTTCTGGGCTTAATCACTTTAGAGTATACCTAGGTGGTATAGAATCTGCCGCTAATGCAGGTGACGTGGGTTCAATCCCTGGGTCAGGAAGATCCCCTGGAGAAGGAAATGGCAGCCCACTCCAGTGTTCTTGCCTGGAGAATCCCAGGGACGGGGGAGCCTGGTGGGCTGCCATCTGTGGGGTCGCACAGTCGGAAACGACTGAAGTGACTTAGCATAGCATAGGTGGTATAGAATCTGCCTGCTAATGCAGGTGACGTGGATTCAATCCCTGGGTCAGGAAGATCCCCTGGAGAAGGGAATGGCAACCCACTCCAGTATTCTTCCCTGGGATACCCCACAGACAGAGGAACCTGGTGGACTACAGATCATAGGGTCACAAAAGACTCAGACATGACTGAGAGACTAAACATCAACAGCAACAAATAGTGTGGCATTTTAAAATGTGTAAGCATTTATCTCCTAAGAAGGACATTCTTCTACTTTATACCAATACTATTCTATAACTCCTGAGAATCCATAATACCCTCTAATATTTAGTTCATAGTAGATTTCACCAGGTGTTCCAAGAATATATTGATATTTATAGCTGTGTTTTGGTTTGACTCAGATTGCATTCAAGGTTTATACATTTGGTTGTGATGTTTCTTGGTACTTTTTGAGCCTTCTTGATATGTTCCTGTCATTCATGAGTCAGTCAGTTCAGTCACTTAGTCATGGCTGACTCTTTTCGACCCCATGAACTGCAGCATGCCAGGCCTCCCTGTCCATCACCAGCTCCTGTCCATGTCCATCGAGTGGGTGATGCCATCCAACCAATCTCATCCTCTGTTGTCCCCTTCTCTTCCCACCTTCAATCTTTTCCAGCATTAGGGTCTTTTCAAATGAGCCAGTTCTTTGCATCAGGTGGCCAAAGTATTGGGGTTTCAGCTTCAGCATCAGTCCTTCCAATGAATATTCAGGACTGATTTCCTATAGGATGGACTTTCATTCATGAGTAGGGATTTATATTTTAGTCATCCTCTGGTCATATGGCTTTAGCCATTGTTTATTGTCCACTTAGTTCACTTATAGGAATACTTCAAGGAAAATGCTTCTCATTTGAAGAATCATTACAATTATTCAAGGCTTCCCAGGTGGCGCTAGTGGTAAAGAATCCGCCTGCCAAAGCAGGAGATGCAAGAGATGTGGGTTTGATTCTTGGCTTGGGAAGATCTCCTGGAGTAGGAAATGGCACCCAACTCCAGTATTCTTGCCTGGAAAATTCCATGGGCAGAGGATCCTGGCAGGCTGCAGTCCATGGGGTTGCACAGAGTCAGACACAACTGAACAGCTGAGCACAACGGGCTATTGCCCACTACACATACAAACACACACACAGATAGTTATTTAACAAGTTCCTTTCTTATATTTGGACTTCCCTGATGGCTCAGATGGTAAAGGGTCCGCCTACAGTGTAGGAGACCTGGGTTCTATCCCTGGGTTGGGAAGATCCTCTGGAGAAGGCAATGGCAACCCACTCTAGTACTCTTGCCTGGAAAATCCCATGGACGGAGGAGCGTGCGTGGTAGCTTACAGTTCATGGGGTCGCAAAGAGTCGGACACGACTGAGTGACTTCACTTTCACTTTCACTTTCTTCTCTTGTATTTAATTAAGGCCTACTGTACACCAGACATCATTGTCCTGGTGTTTGGAAGTGAAATGGAACAGGAAAGGTAAAAATGGACTTTCAAACTAGTGGGACTAAAGGAAGGAGGCAGTTAGAACTTCCTTACTGGGAAGTCCCTGGTGGTCCAGTGTTTAAGACTCCGTGGTTCCACTGCAGGGGCTGTCGGTTTGGTCCTTGGTCCGGGAACTAAGATCCCACATGCGAGAGGTGTGGCCACAAAACCAAACAAACGAAAACCAAAAAAAACTTCCTTTCTAAGCCAAGTTAGTACCATATATGTAAGAATGCTAAGTTGTATCATAGCAGTAGTGGCCTGACTTTCCCCTTAAATGAGATAGGAAATGCCTAGTTTTCCTTGAACAACATAGCTGCTTTTGCGTATTTTGTGAATACGTTGTTAAAAAGTTAAATATTTTGAAAACATTTTTTCTTCTAAATTAGCCAAGTATGTTGTATGTTCAGAAGCAGAGGAGTTCCATTGCTTCTACCCATTGTTCAGGTTATCCAATGCAAACAGCTAAAATCTGTCTAAAGAGTAGAACCGACATTTTAGGCTTATGTGAAAAATTCTTCAGCGTAAGCTTCAAAGTCCCCCTTTTTTGATAAAAATAGAATTTACTGCAAAATATAGCCAGCAGTGTGTCGGGAGTAGATGGAGACCCATCAGAGAGAAGAATATGAGTGCAGGCTGGGCAGAGAGAAGGCCCTGTCGTGGAGGGAAGCGCTTTAGAAAGCTGCAGCCAGCATGTCAAACGGCGGTGTGATTTCTGGATGGTGGCAGGGTACTGGGAGCTTCAAGAGAGTGGACAGTGTACATGTGAATCATTAACCAAAAAACTACCTGTGAGCTTTAGGCCAAAGAGCCATGGTGATGGGGTGGTCATGGAGGGTAGGTGGGAAGCTGTTGCTGGCTAAAAGTCGTCGAGTGTTGTAGGCTCATTTATCCTGCAGGTACGTAAGCCCAGAAGGGTCAACAGAAGACCCTCTGCAACCCCTACCTCCTTGTGACAGAGATCACCACGGACAGTCTCTCAGAGTGGGGAGAGGCGACCAAGAGGTGACTTTGTGGTCACTGAAAGTGGCCAGAGCCCATCTTTGGACAGTTCTGAGCTTTTAGGCAAAAGGTTAAGAAATTACAGAGTGAGTGTGGTTGTGAAGCATGCTTTTCAGGTCATACAAGCATAGAGACTTCTTAAATTTTAAAAACATGTTTTAAGTGTTCAAATCTACCCAGCATTTCCATTTGATTTTGTTTATATGAACCTCTTCTCTATTATCAGCCAAAAATATGAGTAAGTACAAAGAGGGACACACTGAGAACTTTGCAGCCTCACAATTTACCAGTGGTAATGGAGAGCCGTGGGAGTTTGGGCCTGATTTAATGAAACCCTCTCTGCATGTGGTGGGTGTGATGGTATATTTGTTGTTCCCCAGGAGGAGGTGGATCAATAAAGCTTCAGTATCATCATTCTGTCCGTCCCTGAGAAGTAGCTTTAATGCCTAATGGAGAAGAATGGGATGCTGTAGACCTCCCCAGGGCCAGCAACTTTGTTTTGGACCATTTGTCTCCGTCATCATTGCGCAATTGTCCATCAGGAAATAGTGTCAAATGTGTTTGTCCTTTTGCTTTCTGTTTTCATAGGAAGTGTTTCAGAGGACACATTTTTTGTGTCATGACACCTGGACAATCTATTTACTTAACTTACCTATTTATGTAAATACACATGTATTGGGCTTCCCTGGTGGCTCAGCAATAAAGAATTCTGCCAGTGCAGGAGATGCAGCTTTAATCCCTGGGATAGGAAGATCCCCTCGAGAAGGGCATGGCAACCCACTCCACTATTCTAGCCTTGGAAATCCCATGGACAGATGAGCCTGGTGGGCTACAGTCCATGGGGTCACAGAAGAGTTGGACATGACTTAGAGACTAAGCAACAACAACTATGCATGTATTACATATATAGTATGTACATAATATCCATTTCCATCCCTCCATATAATACAGGGGTACATTACCTATGTCTTCTATTTATCAGAATGCACCTAAAGTTTTCTGGCCTTTTTTTTCTTCTCATATATTCATACTATTATATGTAATAAATAAATAATATAGTTAAATTTCCTATATTTTAGAGTCAAATAAACTAGTTATTTACTTAAAAAAAAATAAAGTTTTCATGGGCTTAGCTTTATGTTACAATTTGATTCTGAGTTCAAACAAACTGTATTTTGATAATGCCATGATTCTTTTAAATCACATCACTAAGATACACAAAATTATAGAGCACAAAAATGCTGAAGCAACTTTGCAATAAAAAAAAATTAGTGAAAGCACAGGATTCTAACATTTTCATTTTGCTATTGTTTCCTTAAGCTGCAACACCATTTTGAATTTGAATACCAGACCAAAGTGGATGGTGAAATAATCCTTCATCTTTATGACAAAGGAGGAATTGAACAAACAGTTTGTATGTTGGATGGAGTATTTGCATTTATTTTACTGGATACTGCCAATAAGAAAGTGTTCTTGGGCAGAGATACCTATGGGGTGAGACCTTTGTTTAAAGCCATGACAGAAGATGGATTTTTGGCCGTGTGTTCAGAAGCTAAAGGTAATGATAGAATTTTTCTGTGGTATTTCATTATTGTCCCGATTCTGTGTTTTCTTCTAGACCGTATTTACAAATCTAATCCAATCCATATATACAAGTGGGGCAACCCAATTTTTTTACAAGTGACTGTGTTAGTCATGGATTTTCTAGGCCTCCTTTTTTTTTTTTAAACCACGGAGCTGGAGTCTCCTTTTTGGCACTTAAAACTCTGTAATCCTTACAGGATAGGTCTGTAGTAAAGTCATGTAATTTTTGTTGTGCTAATAGGTTCTGTGTCTGGTTTGATCCCGTGTGTGTTTTCGAGTTTTCCTGTGTCATGTGGTGACAGTAAGGTTGGCCAGCCCTGCAGTTACTGCACTGTGGTACTGTGCCAGGCTGTCCCACAAAGTCATTTTTATTCAGCGCTTTTTAAACAGCTTTATTGGGGTATAATTTACATGCCATACAATTCATCCATTGGAAGGATACCAGTGATTTTTAGTATGTTCATAGATACTGCAACCAAAACTAGTCAATTTAGAATTTTTTTTTTTTAAATCATCTCAAAACTAAGCCTTTTACTCTTAAGCTGTCACTCCCCATCCCTTTATATTCATTAAGCATTAAGCTTCCTGTCCCCGTCTTCCTTCCTCCTTCCGCACCCCCAGTTCCAGCCAGTCAGTCCGTCTTTGTGGATTTCCCTATTCTGGCCATTACATACCAGTGGAGTCATACCCTGTGTGGCCTGGTATTTCATTACTGGCTTCTTTCACTTGGCATAATGTTTCCAAGGTTTGCCTATGTTGTAGCATGTTATCAGTATTTACATCTTTTTATTTACTTTTTATGACCTGAAGATATTCCATTACCTGGATATACCACGTTCTGTTCATCCCATGTTTATTCTTTTGTCAGTTGATGGACAGTTGGCGTTTATGAATAATGTTTCTCTACGTATTTGGGTACAAGTTTTTGTGTGGTTTCATTTTTCTTGGGCATATACCTAGGAGGGATCACATGATTTACTCTGTGTTTATAAATAGCATTAAAAAGAATAAAATACTTGGAATAAATGTAACAAAAGTACAAAACTGTATGCTGAAAACTGTAAAACGTTGTTGAAAGAAGATCTAGAGAAATTGGAAAGCATCCCATGATCACGGATTGAAAACTTAGCATTGTTAAGTTGGCACAGACTCCCCTAATGGATCTACAGATTCAACATGATCTCTGTCAGTATCCCAGGTGATTACTTTGTAGAAATTGACAAGCTGACTCTGAAATGCATAGGGAATTGCAAAGGCTTCAGAATAACCAAAGCAATCTTGAAAAAGAATAAAGTAGGAGGACTCTCCCTTCCTGACTTAAAAATGTACTGCAAAGCAAGGGTAATCAGGACAGTATTGTACTAGCAGAAAGAGAGACGTACAGACCATAGAGCTGAGAGTCCAGAAGTGCATCCGTACATCTGCAGGCAACTGATTGTCAGTGAGGGTATTAGGACCATTCAGTGGACAAAGAATAGTCTTTTCAACAAATGATGTTGGGACAAGTTGACATATGCAAAAAAAACAGTTAAACCATTACCTCACACCATTTATAAAAATCAAAGCAGATCAAACTCTAAAATTTGATCACTAAAGTAAGCACTGAAACTTGATAGTAAAACTAAAACTTTAGTAAGCACTAAAACTATAAAACTCAGGAGAAAGCATAGGGGTAAATCTTCATGACCTTCAATTTTGCAAAGAGTTCTTTGATATGACATCAAAAGCACAAACAACAAGGGAAAAATAGATACATTGGGTTTCATCAAAATTAAACATTCTTGTACTTCTAAGGACACCATCAGGAAAGTGAAAACTCAACCCACAGAATGGAAGAAAATACTTGTACATCATATTTATCATTTTTTGACAATAAAGTTGAGGAAGACAGTCATCGTTTATGTCCTAGCTAGACAGCAATGACATGCTAAACTGTGATCTACCTCCTCGTCTGCTTTTTTGCTTCATTGTTTAAATCCTTTCTCACTTGATGTAATCATACGAGAAAGAACAAGTACACACATTATTTACCCAAAGTGCTGTTAGGGAAGCCCAGCAAAGAGAACACAAGGGAAAAGGAGACTCCTTACTTCCGTTTGTCTCTGATAACCTTGATACGGAATATAATCTCACATCCAGTTTACCCTCTGAGATTTCTAAACTTGTAAGTTTACAAGATGTACTTGTAAGTACATCTTTAACTGCCCTTTTCTAACCAACAGGTCTCATCTAGGGTACTACAGCAGTTTTCCTCTCTCAGTGCTTCCAGAATAGACTATCTAAAACTCATTTGGTTGCGGTGCTTTAAATCGTAATTGCTCCTCAACTTCCGCAGGGGCCGTGTGCCTCACTTGAGGTCTGCTGGTGGGTGGTAGGATCTGGATCTCATTTGCTGTTTGAATTCCATACTACACAGTAGATTCTTGGGTTAACAAACTCAAATTGTACATCATAAGTATTCTGTGTGGATAGGCTGTTACTATTTACAATAAAACTTTTTTTTAAAATCAAAATCGTGATGTCAAGTTGATTACTTCCTGTGAGAACTTAGAAAATTTAAATTATAACATTTAACTCACACACAGTATATAATAACTACATAAGGGATATCTGAGTTTAAAGTACCTTAACAGTGGATCATTTTGCTTATTAAAGGACTGAGAACCATAGCTGTTTTTTAAAAAATACCTCAGGGATGACAAATGACTGCCAGGATATCATAAAATTAAATTTCAAGTCCATCTTTTTGTTTAATAAATGTATCTTTTGTTTGCTTAGTAAAGAAAATAGATTTTTTAAAATCAGAAATTCCAGCTAGGGAGAAGAAATTAAACATTGGAGGTTTTCCTATTGCCTTAAATTATTAGAAATCAGTTTAATTTTTCTGTACATCTCTGTACACTATTACCTTTCTAGTAGGGTTTGAGGTAATTATATTTTTCCTATTTTGCTTATGCAGTGGACATTTTATTTGTATTAAAAAGAAAATAAAGAGGAATTTAGACATGAAAGTTACTATGAAGTATTATCCTCATTTGAATAAATTTATCTTTTTGTTTTGTAGGACTGGTTAACTTGAAGCACTCCATGACTCCTTTTTTAAAAGTGGAGCCTTTTCTGCCAGGACATTATGAAGTTTTGGACCTAAAGCCAAATGGCAAAGTGGCGTCGGTGGAAATGGTGAAGCACCATCACTGTAGAGACGAGCCTCTGCATGCCCTGTATGACGGCGTGGAGAAACTCTTCCCAGGTGAGAGAGCAGATGCCCATCCACCTGTTCCCCACCTCTCGCCCCTAAAGGAAAGCTGTACTCTCACATCATTGAAATGACATCAGTTTGCAAATCTGTTTCCTTTTTAACTTGGAGGTGACGACACACTGAAATTTGGCCTGCTTCACTGTTGAGCAAATGCCATCGTGATGGAGGTGGATGGTTGCATACCTGTTTCAATAAATAATTCAGCCCAGACCTTTCTGCAGCTGTTTCATTTCCTTTATGTGTTAATAGGTTTTGAGATAGAAACTGTGAAGAGCAACCTCCGGATTCTTTTTGACAATGCCGTTAAGAAACGTTTGATGACAGACAGAAGGATTGGCTGCCTTTTATCAGGTGAAGTCAGCTTAAAAAATCTAATTACATTTCATGCATATGTAATTTAAATGATTTATAACTATCCTGGAGGCTTAGACTATAAAATACTTACTTAAAATACTTACTATTGATTCAACCTTTCCTCCATTATAGGATGAAAACGTTTTCTGTAAGTTGCTTTCAATATTCAAAATAACACAGCAACATAAAGTTATACTATAATTGTATTGGCATGAGTGAGCTAGTAAACATGTTTGAGAAAGTTCATGTCCTCCTACTCCACAGTCTTGATGTAAGCCCTAGAATGTGTAGTGTTTTTTGTTGTTCAGTCACTCACTCAGTGGTGTCCAACTCTTTGCAGCCCCATAGACTGCAGCGCACCAGGCTTCCCCTGTCCTTCACTGTCTCCCGGAGTTTGCTCAGACTCATGTCCATTGAGTCCATGATGCCATCCAACCATCTCATTCTTTGTTACCCTCTTCTCCTCTTGCCCTCAGTCTTTCCCAGCATCAGGGTCTTTTCCAGTGAGTCAGCTCTTTGCATCAGGTGGCCAAAGTATTGGAGCTTCAGCATCAGTCCTTCCAGTGAATATTCAGGGTTGATTTCCTTTAGGATTGACTGGTTTGATTTCCTTCCTGTCCAAGGGACTCTGAAGAGTCTTCTCTAGCACCACAGTTCAAAAGCATCAATTCTTTGGCATAGTGGCTTTTAACCAATTTAAGTACTGTTACCATTATGACAGGTTAACTGTTAGATTTTTCTTACTCAAGTTGATTTTCAGTTTATAAAACTTGGGAATTTTAAAGGCAAAACTCTAATCTTGGTGCTTAGGAGGAATATAAATAATCTCTGCTCCTCTCTTAGGTAAGGCCCATAACCACCACACTTTCTGTCTTGCTCATAGGTGGCTTGGATTCCAGTTTGGTTGCTGCCACTCTGTTGAAGCAGCTAAAAGAGGCCCAAGTTCAGTACCCTCTCCAGACATTTGCGATTGGCATGGAAGACAGTCCCGATTTACTAGCTGCTAGAAAGGTAAGACACTGCCTCTTCCTGTTAGGTAGTTAAGACAGACTTGTTAATTATTGATGGTTCTATACTTTGTTGCTGTATTGACTTAGGTAATTGTTTTGAATTAAATATATTAAATGGAATGAAACGCATATTGAAAATCACTTGTGCTGTACACTGTATTTTGGGTACTTTTATCTTCTATGGGCCACACAGTCCTCATAAAACCCAATGATGGTAATCCTGTCCTTTGAAGAGTAAGGCCATGGGTTGAGTGGTTAAGGCTGAAGGCTTTGGAGCCTGATTGTTGGTTTCAAATCTTCACTTTAGCACACAGTCCCACACTTATGTAATGGGAGTGCTCATATCTACTGTGGCACAGTTTCAAGGTGAAAATTACATAGTTCATATAAAGTGTGTGGGATAGAACCTAGCATGTAGTAAGTACTTAGAATGTTAGCTGTTCTTGTTGCTTTTCATTTTCTTTATAATATACTGTGTTTAGGACTGTGGGCAGAGAGAACATTGTACACATTCAGTGTGTGGTAGACCTTGTTCCCATTCTGATGGAACTTCCCGAGTAGATGAGAGAGACCAAGAGTTGTCTGAAAGCCAGTTGACTGATGCTGAATGAATCCGCAAGAGCCAGAGAAAACTGAATGAGGGGGAGGGGCCTTAAGTTAGAAATAGCATTCTAGATGTAAAATGAGGCATTGCAGGAGGGCCAACAGGCGATAAAATCAGCACGAGGGGAGTGGAGGCCATGCTTGTTAGGGTGAAGTCTCGGAGTGAGAAGGGCAGACGGGATGTCCACCTCTTGTGGTCAGTGGAGGGCAGACACTGGGGGACACCGGGGAGCCAGACTAATGGGGCTTGTATGCAGTGGCCTGGAGAATCATTTCCCCGTGCTGTGGTGGCCTGTGAGATCATTTCCTCTTAGCTTGTCTTACTTGTTTTCCACCATTGTTAATTCATGATGTATTATGAACTACTGTTTTATTTTCGAGAGTTTTCCTTTTCTGGAACTTCCCTGGTGGTCTAGTAGTTAAGACTCAGCTTCCAGTGCAAGGGTCATGAGCTTGGTTGGTCCCTGGTCGGGGACCTAATATCCCACATACTATATGAAATGGCTGAAAAAAACCACAGCTTTTTCTTGAAAGAGTAGTCCTTTTCTTAAAAAAACAGGCATATGCATATTTCTTTATGTAATCAGGTGGCAAATCATATTGGGAGCGAACACCATGAAGTCCTCTTTAACTCTGAGGAAGGCATTCAGGTCCTGGATGAAGTCATATTTTCCTTGGAAACTTATGATATTACAACAGTCCGTGCTTCAGTAGGTAAGGTATTTTATGATCCCCCAAAGATTTTAATACTGAAAAGAGTGTAAGGTTTAAAAACTACTATTTCAAGCAGTTGTTTAAAGAACAATACTCATGAATGAACTCAGGTCAAATTCCTGTGTCAGCAGTTGTTGAAGATGAAACGATTTAAGAATTCCTTAATTCCTTAAGAATTAAGAATATATAGTTAAACCTCCACATTTTGGTATCACTATTTATATTTCTTCCAAGAGTTGATGCATAGTTTTCTGTACCTTCTTACCCCCTGTTTTTCTGTATAAAAGTTTGTTGGACTATACATTCTAACTAGTTTCTGTAAAGAATCCTTGTTTTAGATAGATTTTGGTAAATAGTCCATCAATAACTATTATTGTCTAGGAATAAATACTTGCTTTACCCTGTGGGTGCATACTAAGATCATAATTGTACTCCACATCGGACTGGCCAAATATTGCTGAGCCTCTAAATGCTATTGGCTTAGACACACCTCTCTCTTAAGGAACTCAGAATCCAATAGGATTCCATTGCAAAGTTTAGAGTCTGCATTCTCATGCTTTAAACTTTGCAATAACATCACTGGGGTGCTGTCTCTCCCAAAGGAGTAAAAATGATTTCTTGAAGGGTAAAAATCTTAGCTATTACAGTGGTTTCTGGCTTTCCAAAGTACTTAGACAGATATACAGTATTTCTGGTACTAACATTTCATTGGTGAAGGAGATTAGGGAAAAGCTCTAAAAAGTATCACTAGGAAGGTGATAATGAAAAAACCCAAGAAAAATACTAGTTTACAGGGCCATGGAGCAGGACCAAGCATCTTTTAACATGCTTTGCTGTATTTGAAATACGCTGAATGGGGAGTATGACGGAAGAAGCCCCAAATTAAAATTAAGCTACCAAAACCCCAACTTATTATTTTCATGTAGTGATACTAGTGTGAGAGTTATCAAATTTAAGACATTTGAGTCATTGTTCAGCAGAATTTTTTTAGCATTTTTAACATTGTTTAGCAAAATTTTCAGATAGACATTCTTGGTCTGAAAGCAGGAATATTTAAAAACCTATATATAAAATTATGACAGGGCTATGTCATCACAGCAGTACAACTTTTAGATTAAATACATATAAGTGGGTTGCACTGTAGATAAAAGTCATTATTTTGCAAACTACTTCACATAACAGAGTCTAATCAAGTAGCAAAGCTTGCAGCCGTTTTCAGAAACCAAATAAGAGGCATTTTTGGTAGAGGGTTATGTGGACATTAACAATAATTTCTGTCTCTTGTTTAAGGTATGTACTTAATTTCTAAGTACATTCGGAAGAACACAGATAGCGTGGTGATCTTCTCTGGAGAAGGTTCAGATGAACTTACGCAGGGTTATATATATTTTCACAAGGTACGCATTCTCAAATGGAAGGATATTGGTCCTAGGGGAAGAAAAGTATGAATTATTTGACCATTTTCTCTTGTTTTTTTTTGATAAAACAGTAACACTTGGAATATTTTGTGAGGTGTTCGAGAAAATCTGATACAGTCTGTATTTGTTTGGGCAAGAAAGAAGTCTTAATTGTGTCAGATAATACCCATTTTTTAAGAACTAGTTAACATAAGAATCACATTTCTGGTATTTCTTAGTCCCCTGTTGTCTTATGGGCTTTGGACAATGTGAACCTGTCATTTTATCTATTGGTTCTTGCAGTCTTGGAGCGAGGGAAGGCATGCTTTATAAAGCATTTACTTTCTTCCCTAAACTTTGGTGGTTTTTTGTCTTACCCACCTTTAGAGTTGGAGTTGTGTGCAAGAATAAGAAATAAGAAATTTCATTTCCAGAAGCAAAGCTTGAAGGGTGTATTTTTAACTTCAGCTCTGTTTGTAAACAGGCTCCTTCCCCGGAGAAAGCTGAGGAGGAGAGTGAGCGGCTTCTAAGGGAACTCTACTTGTTTGATGTTCTCCGAGCAGATCGAACTACTGCAGCCCATGGGTATCTTGATGTTTTAGGAAGTGATTATAAAAATAACCTCAAAAAACAAAAGGCTTTCTTTTCATTTAGTATATGCTGTGAAGTATGCCTTTTATAGAAAAGATGAAGCTTGTCTCAGTGCAGAGGGAGTAAGCTGAATCAGAGTGCTGTTGTCAGGCTGAGAGTACACGGATAGGTGGTTTCAGGTGGAGTTTCTGTCTTGAAAACAGAACATTCTGCCCACTTCTGGGCAGCTGAGAGGAAAGGCGCTTGCAGCTCTTTTGGGTCTTTTTAAGAGAAATAAGGCTTATACAGCTTCATGTAGTTTAGTGAGCCCTTAGTGCTTGCTTGCCATGTCTGTTTGATGCTATGGGGACCATGGAGGGGAGAGGGAAGTGAAGATGCAAGAGGTTTGATTAGCTTATAAAGTAGGTCTCTTTGGTATCATTTCTGATTATTGAGAGTTAGCACTCTTTAAAGCTGGTCATTTAAAGACTCTTAACCATATGTGATGGGACTTCCCTGATGACTCAGTGGTAAAGAATCCCCCTGCCCAGTGCTGGAGTGGCAGGTTCAATCCCTGGGTCAGAAAGATCCGTGGAGAAGGAAATGGCAACACGCTACTCCGGCGTTCTTGCCTGGGAAATCCCATGAACAGAGAAGCTTGGTTGGGTACAGTCCACGAGGTCGCAAGAGTCAGGCACAGCTTGGTGACTAAACAGCAATAACAACTGTATGTGATACAATCTTTTTTGGTTGCTTCTACCAAATCACACTTAGTTAGAAAATAAGAGGTTGGAGAGTGAACTGAATTCAGACATTTTTATTACTAATTGATTAATAACTTATATTCAGTATAAATCAGTGGTCCATGGTGTTTTTCATCAGAGGTCACATCATCTGTTCTTTGAACCCTGGTTAGGACAGGTAGATAGGGTAATAGCCACAGATTGGCGTTACAATAGATAGTCTCACCTAGAGAAAACTATAACTCAGTAAAGTCTAGGCAAAGTCCATTCTTAATGTTCAGATCACTCATAATTCTTTTTCTGCTTTTTGAGATATTTAATAGATTACAGAAGGGAAAGTGAAAGTAATTATTTTCCAGTAGTTTGTTCACTCCCTAGACAATACATATTTTGAGTGAAGGTTTTTGTACTCGTGCATTTAATGTAGGGCAGTTATGTAGGACTGTAAAAATGACTTTATGATCTTAACATCATTTAGAGGCTGGATGAATTCCTAGGAAACCAAATCAGAATTGAAACTGACAGGCACTAAAGATCCATTTTGGTTTAGATTTTCTTTTCCTTTTTAAGCCTTGAATTGAGAGTCCCTTTCTTGGATCATCGCTTTTCTTCCTACTACTTGTCTCTGCCACCAGATATGAGAGTTCCCAAGGTGGGTAAATCAACTTAAGGTAAAAACTGTCCATTGATACTAGTCATATTTAGAACTTTTACTGATACTCCTTTCATTTTCATGTCAGAATGGGATAGAAAAGCATCTCCTGAGAGAGACATTTGAGGACTCCAATCTGATACCTAAAGAGATTCTCTGGCGACCAAAAGAAGCCTTCAGTGATGGAATAACCTCAGTTAAGAATTCCTGGTTTAGGATTTTACAGGACTATATTGAACATCAGGTATCATATCTTTTAAAAGTATATTTCCTGGAATAAGACAATTGGATGCAAAGTTGTAATCGCTGTTCATTTTGTATTTAATTTAAATGTTTTGTGACTGTAGGAGGGATTCCCTATAAATAATACTTCTTTTAAATTTCAAGAATTCTGTAAAAATTAAGTAGTATGAAGGATTATAAGTAGCATCTAGAATAGAGAGAGGAGACTTAGTGGTCCTCTCTGGCTTGTATCTTACACATTTTGGGGCGCCTGTTGGGTGCCAGACTTACGCACAAAAGAATCAAACACTTAGAGCCACCACTTTGGAGAACTATGCATGTGAATGTTCCTTAAAGGTCACTGCAGCTATGTGCATTAGGGTATTTTAACATTTTCTAAAGGATTAAGAGTCTCTCAGTATTCAGAGATGTCTTTTCTTTCTTTTTTTTGTTTGTTTGATTTTTGTTTTTGTGAAACCAGATTAAGTACATACATTTCTGTGCCATTGTAAGGCCATTTCGCTTCTATCCTGTTACTCTTACAGGTTGATGATGCAGCGATGGCAAGCGCAGCCCAGAAATTTCCCATCAATACCCCCAAAACAAAAGAAGGCTATTACTACCGTCAGATCTTTGAAAACCACTACCCGGGCCGTGCCGACTGGCTGCCCCATTACTGGATGCCCAGGTGGACCAACGCCACGGACCCTTCTGCCCGCACTCTGACCCATTACAAGGCCGCTGCCAAAGCTTAGGCACTCGCTGAGCCCTGGAGTCAAAGTAATCGTTTCTTCTCCTTGTGAAGGGTAGGGATCTTGAGGGCAGGAAGGGCCAACTGTCCAGGCTTGCTTGGGTGTGAAAAAATAAAAGTCTTACATCCGAGACTTTGCTGTAGTCATTTATATTCATACAGCCCCGTGACCAGAGGTAGCTAGAAACTGAACAGCTTTTACTGTATCACAGGAAGGTAGAGAGTGAGATAGGAGAGGGGAAACCATCTGATGGCTGGGAGACCTCACACACCCTCTCCTGTAGAGGACTTCTGGGTCTCATGCCAGTAGGGCATCCTTTTGGTCCTCGCCTCATCTGAGTGTGGTCCTCCTCTGGCTTCCTCCCTTAGTTCTCTCTGCATTCCCAACAGCTGGCTAGTTACACTCTGGAGAGGTGAGTAACTTGTAAGACTTGGACAGCTCTGTTTTGTAAAATAGGTTGACTGCAAACTGCACAGCCTAAAAGTTGAGAATTATGTTTTATTAGGTGGAGTCTCTGACTTAAGATGACAGCCTCTCAGATGGCTCTGAGCGACCACTCTAAAGAGGTAAGGGAAGAGGTGGGATATACAGGAGTTTTTGCCACAAAGGCCAAGTAGTCTAACATATCAACAGATGACAAGTAGAGAAATCCAGGCATCTCAAGTTAATGAATAGCACTTTTCCAGGTATGGGGAGATGCAAGAGTCTGGCCTCATTGAAATGATTCCTTTGATGTGCCCCTCAACTGTCAAGGGCCAGTATCCTGCTTTTCTCCATCCTGAACCCCTCAGGGTGTCCAGTTGGGTGGCAGGTGGCTGATAGCTTAATGGCCGCAATATCCTTTGTTTGCTGACACATCAGGCAACGTTTTTCATCTTTGGATAGTAATTTACATCTTATTCTGTTGATCGGACATCTTTTCTGGAACTATTGTAAATTGGGAGTCCGCAGGCTTTTTCAGGGCTAGACAGTAAATGTTTTAGGACTTACAGACCTCTGTTGGAGCTGTTCAGCTCTGCCATTATGGTGTAAAAGCAGCCACAGATGGTATGGAAACTCGGGGGCAAGGCCACGATAGGCACACATATGGTCATGGCCGTGTTCTATTAAAACTTAGAAAAAGAAGCAGTGGGCTAGATTCAGCCCATAGGCCATAGTTTACCAAGCCCTGTTCTAGAGCCACGTATTTCTCATAAAAGGGAAAAGCATTCTGAACCCAGTTGGAGGAAGAGAAAATGTAACAATGAACAGGTCGATTTTCATTTGAATGCTCATTGGTTGTTTAGGGACAGGATTGTGAAATCTATTTTAAAGATGAGTTTAGTTATTAGACATTTTTGGAGGGGAAACTCCTGGTGCACACATATATACAGGAATGCTTGATGGGAAGAGGGAGTAGGCCAGGAGTTTAGCCAGTAAGTTGGAAACTGGACACTGTTTAAGGTGAGCTATAGGCCTTCGCTTATTTTACAGTCTTTAAATATACTTTGACATAAATCGTACCCATGTCATCTTAGGTCAGTCTCCCAAGGTAATAGAAGTAAAAGCAAAAAGAAACAAGTGGGACCTAATCAAACACACAAGCTTTTCGTACAGCAAAGAAAACCATAAAATGAAAAGATGACCTATGGAATGGGAGAAAATGTTTGCAAATGATGCAATGGTCAATGGCCTAATTTCCAAAATAACAACCCAATTGAAAAATGCACAGAAGATATAAATAGATATTTCTCCAAAGAAGACATTCAGATGGCTAATGGGCAATACTGTTAATTATTAGAGAAATGCAAATTAAAACTGCAATGAGATATCACCTCACACTGGTCAGAATGGCCAGTGTTAAAGTCTACAAATAACAGATGCTAGAGAGAGTGTGAAGGAAAGGAAACCCTTTTGGTGGGTTGGTGGGAATGCAAATTGGTACAGCCACTATGGAGAACAGTATGGAGGTTCTTCAGTGAAAAATAGTTGCCATATGATCCAGCGATCCCACTCCAGGGCATATATTTGAAGAAAACTCTAATTCAAAAATATACATGCATCCTAATGTTCAAAGCAGCACTATTTACAATAGGCAAAACATGGAGACAAACTAAATGCCCATCAACAGATGAATGGATAAAGACGTGGTATAACACACACACACACACACACACACACACATACACTGGAATATGCAGTTCAGTTCAGTCACTCGGTTGTGTCCAACTCTTCATGATTCCGTGGACTGCGGTACACCAGGCTTCCTTGTCCATCACCAACTCCCAAAGCTTACTCAAACTCATGTCCATCCAGTCGGTGATGCCATCGAACTATCTCATCCTCTGTCGTCCTCTTCTCCTGCCTTCAGTCTTACCCAGCATCAGGGTTTTTACAAATGAGTCAGCTCTTTGCATCAGGTGGCCAAAGTATTGGAGTTTCAGCTTCAGCCTCAGTCCTTCCAATGAATATTCAGGACTGATTTCCTCTACGATGGACCAATTGGATCTCCTTGCAGTCCAAGGGACTCTCAAGAGTCTTCTCCAACACCACAGTTCAAAAGCATCGATTCTTCAGCGCTCAGCTTTCTTTATAGTCCAACTCTCACGTCCATACATGACCTTTGGAAAAACCAAAGTTTTGACTAGATGGACCTTTGTTAGAAAAGTAATGTCTCTGCTTTTGAATATACTGTCTAGGTTGGTCATAACTTTACTTCCAAGGAGCAAGCCTCGTAATTTCATGACTGCAGTCACCATCTGCAGTGATTTTGGAGCCCAAGAAAATGAAGTCTGTCTCTGTTTCCAATGTTTCCCCATCGCTTTGCCATGAAGTGATGGGACCAGATGCCATATTAGTTTTCTGAATGTTGCGTTTTAAGCCAAATTTTTCACTCTCCTCTTTCACTTTCATCAAGAGGCTTTTTAGTTCTTCTTTGCTTTCTGCCATAAGGGTGGTGTCATCTGCATATCTGAGGTTATTGATTTTTCTCCCGGCAATCTTAATTCCAACTTATGCTTCATCCCGCCCAGCATTTCTCATGATGTACTCTGCATATAAGTTAAATAAGCAGGGTGACAACATACAGCCTTGACATACTCCTTTTCCAATTAGGAACCAGTCCATTGTTCCATGTCCAGTTTTAACTGTAGCTTCTTAACCTGCATACAGATTTCTCTGTGTGTATATATATATATATACACACACACACATATATATGTGTATATGTATGCATATATGAAAATGTAAATATATATATACATTCTCATACATACATATGTGAGAGGTTGCCTTAGTTTGGTCTGAAGTCTGATGGGTCCTTGGAGGAGGGTCCTCATAGGAGGAAAAGGCAGCCACAGGGAGGCCGTTCATATGGCTCAAATCTGTGCAGTGGATAAACCACAACATCAGACACATACCTACCAACTGGTCTAGTATTAATACTTGATTGCATTAACTCGCTCAGTGAGTTAACCTTCACTCTGAGGAAGTGGGGAAGATTTTATTTTCTGAAAGTGGCCACAGCAGTATTTCTAGTCCCACAGACTGCCAGAGCCTTGCTGTGCCTCTCAGGAGGCAGTCTTTTTCCCATCATCATGAGCCTGGGCAAAATTTTTGAGTGCTTTGACTAGTGGAACCAGTTAGTAAGTGACTTCTGAGGCGAGGTCACACAAGGCATTTCGCCTCTGCTTTTTCTCTCTAGATGTGTGTTGTAAGCAATCCCGGCCACATGGAGAGGCTGTGTGTAAGAGTTAGGGCTGTCCCAGCCAACATCTCAGTCAGAGTCCACCAGATGTGGGGTGAGTAAACCTCCAGATGATTTCGGCTCCTAGTCTGAGCCTGCCAGCTGAGACCTCAGTTGTGGGGAGCAGAGATAAGCCATCTATGCTGTGCTCTGTCCAAATTCCTGACTGATCAGTCCGTGAGCCCAGTAAATGGACACTGGACACCATTACATTTTGAGAAGTTTTCCTACACAGACAGAGTAGCTGGAACAGGTAAGCCCCATTATCTCTATTTGACAAAGGTTAAGTCACTTCCCTAGGGCTTCCCAGGTGGCACTAGTGGTAAAGAATCCACCTGCCAGTGCCAGAGACATGAGAGGAGGATTTGATCCCTGCGTAGGGAAGATCCCCTGCAGCAGGAAATGGAAACCCACTCCAGTTCTCTTGCCTGGAAAATCCCATGGACAGAGGAGCCTGATGAACTACAGTCCATGGGACCACAAAGAGTCTTACACAACTAAGCAACTGAGTGCACATGTGTGTACACACACACACACACACACACACACACACGTACGTCACTTGCCAAAATCATTCAGATAATTACTAAGTGATGAAGTCCCAAGTTAGCCAGACAGATTGGCTCCAGAGGCTTTGTGGTGGTCTTTCCTGACGATCCTCCCATTGCCAGCTTGAACGACAGCCTGACTCTCTGTTGTGAATTAGGAACTAGGGGAGAGGGCCTCCTTGGGCTTGAGTTGGGAGCAAGAGCAGGGAGAGCTGGGTTACTTCCAGGGCAGCACAGTGATGATAATCATTTTCTATAAAGGGTTAAATGATGAGAAAACAATCCAAATTTTCAGTGCATTTCAATAACAAATGTTATTTCTTGCTCAAACTGTATGTTAATCTGGGCCTCTGGTGGGTTCTGCTCAGTGTTGAAGGGTCGTATCACCCTGGGGTCCAGTTGATGGAAACACAATTTGACTAACACTTCCATGAACAGCAAAGCAGGGGATAAAGACGGGTGAATCATGTGCCACAGCTTAGGTCTTCCACCCTGCAGGGACACATCGCTTTTCACAGGTCAAAGCAAGTCATGTGACTACTCCTAACTTCAAGGTTGCACCTGCCAGAAAGGGAAGTCAAACATTTTTGAACAGTAGTAACAACTCCCCACATCCACCCTTCAGTCACCAAATACTCAGTTCACTCTCATTGCTACACACAAAATACACTCATCCCTCTTTCAAGAGTGACAACCAAAAATTCCGCCTTATCCTGGCCACATGCCCAGAGTTGAGGATTACTGGGTGACAGACTGAAGTGCAAGGTGGCACCTCCTCATGAACTTACAAGAAAAGTTACCTGTTCCCCATCTGTTCAGTATATAACAGAAGAGCAGTAACAGAATAACAAAACATATATACTATTTGAAAAGGGTGTAATGGGAGACATACAGCAAAGCCTGGTGGGCAGCAATTCTGAACCTCTGCTCATCATTTTGAGTGCTCTTACCCAGAGGCTCCAGCAGAAAATTGCCCCTCAAGGATCATCAGCAGCCAAGACAACAGTGTGCTGGCAGAAGGAGGCAGGGGCGAGAGAGCTGAGGAAATTGCTGCCTGAGCATAGGTGCAGGTGGGGAGTGCTTTCAGGAGGGGAAGCTGACTTCTAGCAATAACATTAACTCATGCTGTCCTAATTTTGCTTACCCAGAACCAAAGGTCATTTTTTCTGAATGCCAGAGACTGCTTTTAAAGCTATAATCAATCTTCACTACGGCCCTGTGAGGTATGTGCTATGGAGCTCGTCCACGTTCTCTAGATGAGAGTGGTGCTGAGGTGTTAGGTCATATGCCCCGGTTAGTGTAGCTAACTGCTAGTCAGAGTGAGTTTATTTGATCCCAGGTTCCAGAATTTTAGGACCTTTGAGCTTAACCCCTTCTCTGTGTTACCCTTCAAAGACTTAGAGTATAGAATATAATTGTGTGCATGGCAAACTTCCATAATTGTTCTCTAATTCTGTATTTCAAATGGGATTATATATTCCATTTAATGGATAGCTTGTAAGTTATTTAACATATCTACTAATTTAAGCATGAGAGAATTTCTTTTTAAAAAATTTGAAGAAATTTTGTAATGAACACAAAGAATCACACACTGCTTAGTTCAATGTAGATTTTATGTGATTTAGGTCTTATGTGAACTCTTACCTAATCTCAGACCCTAGCTAGCCAGTAAATGGAGGTCAGAAATTAATTTATAGTCCTCTTTGCAACTTGGAGAATCTTTAGTAATGCTAAGGAAAAATTCGTACTTCGATCGTTAGTTTATTTTAGAAATTGGTTGTTGCTGTATAAAATATTTCATTTCTGAAGGCTGCTGGTGCTGCTGCTGAATCGCGTCAGTCGTGTCCGACTCTGTGCGACCCCATAGACCAGGCTCCTCTGTCCCTGGGGCTCTCCAGGCTAGAACGCTGGAGCCGGCTGTGGTTTCCTCCTCCCTTCTGAAGGCTAACAGCACAGGAACCACAAGGTGGCAGCCGAGACACACAGTTTTCTCTCCAGTTTCATGAGTTTCTCAGATGCAGTGATGTGGACAGACGTTCATACCAAATTTGAGAGAGGACAGCTTCTTTTCATGAAATAAACCCCAGCACAGAAGCTCCATAGTTTGTTATAGGTAATAAGTGAGCAGTTTCAGGCCATTATAAGCTATGTATGTATTTTTTCCCCCTAAACCTTCTATCTCCCTCCTCTTTGATCCACCATCCTAAACATACCTGTACAAAGTGTGTTCTTAAAAGGTAAGATCTCTCATATCCAAAGGTAAGAAAGAACGTGGACAACCCCTATCTGCTTTTATCTGCCTTTTGAGCAATCAGATGTACACAAACCATCATTTGTATGATCATCCACACTAGCGAGCTCTGCCTCATGTCAGTTTATTCTAATTCAGCTAAAAGACAAAACCTTGTACTGAGCACTCTTTACCCATAACACCACCTGGCCTGTACTGGTGACTCACTGTGAGCCTAGCCCTGATCTAAAACCATGGTAGGTCTCTATAACAACCCTGAGAGGTACCCACTATTGCTGCTGGATTTTATGGATGAAGAAATGGATGTACGAGCAGCACAGACATTGAAAGAGAAGGTGGTTAACTCGTGGCCAATGAAATTGTCTGTTGATTATAATGGATGCCAAAGAACAGACTTGTATACTAACAAGGCGATTTTTATTTGGTGATATATGACCCATAGAAACTTGATGAGCCCCCCAATACAATGGTCATCATCCTTTATAATTTATGGGGTTAAGCTCATCAGCAGAGGTTTTAGTGAGGATGTTAGAAGTTCAGGAGCCGGAGATTTGAAAGTGGAAGTTTAGGGGAGAGCCCTGGATTTGTCTTGGTCTGTTTCTAGGAGTGGGAAGAAAACACAGTATAAAAGAATGACTCATAATTGGGTTAAGTGGCAGGTTTTTTGAAGCTATGCATCAGTTGATCAGATCAAATTTTATGGGCTACTGATTTGGGATTTTTGCTGAAACCCATTGAACACAACATTATATCAATCCAGTTGTTATCCCCAGACAGAGCTACATTCTGCTGTATTAGGTACAGGGGTGGTCTGGGTTGTGTGGTTCTCAAATGGCCACAAGATGGGGCAAGACCATATTCAGCTAAAATGTTCCACAAGATTTGGGGGGCGGGGTGGATTTTCCTTCAGTTTCAGCTGCTGAATTGTATGTATGTGTGCGCGCATGTTCACACATGCAGCAGGCATCTTCCGTGGCCATAGATTAAATCCACAACCCCAGGTGATAACCTTGTAAACATCTTTGTTATACTGTACGTGTGATATATGTCATATACCATCACCCAACCAGAAATTGCACACTTAATAGCTGAGAGGAAAAGTTGCTAAGAGAGTAAAACCTGGGAATTTTCATCATAAGGAAAACAAATTTTTTCTTTGTAACTATGTAAGGTGATGGATGTTAACTAAAATTTTATGGTAATTATTTTATAATATTATGTATGTCAAGTCATTGTGCTGTAAATATTAAACATAAACAGTGTTGTATGTCAATTATATCACAGTACAACTGAAATAAATAGAAACCAGGCAGGTGTAATTGGTGGAGCCAGCCTGAGCAAGGGGTGGGTTGCTGTGATTGATGGCAAAGAAAGCCCAGGGTTGTCTCCTCAGATCCCCCCCACTCCCCAATGCCATGGGCAACATTGGCATTCACATTGTAAGAGAATCCAGAAATTTTTTATTTTTAATTTTAATGATCAGTTTAAATATATCTCTTGTTTTAAGATGGTAGGCTTCCAGGTGGTGCTAGTGGTAAAGAACCAGCCTGCCAATGCAAGAGAGATGTGATCCCTGGATTCAATCCCTGGGTCAGGAAGATACCCTGGAGAAGGAAATGGCAACCCACTCCAGTATTCATGCCTGGAAAATCCCATGGACAGAGGAGCCTGGCAGGCTACAGTCCACGGGGTTGCAGAGAGTCAGATGTGACTTGATGAGTAAACAACAGGGCTCCTCAAGGGTACCCCTACCAGGGCTCAGCACACAGAGTAGACACAACACTCATCTTCCAGTCTTGCCCTGGAAAGCAGTATATTTGCCTATTTTTTAAAAAGCTGCAGCCTGTAGGTCAGGCTCCTAATTTAGCACATATTTAGGATCCTACAACGTGGAGGCCACCTCTGCCCACTCTAGGCAGCTGGTGTTTCCTTGAAAAGAACTTGTGCACATGTCTGGTGTCCAGGCTTCTGCGCCTGCGATCCAGGGGATGCTGTCCTTGATTGCCTGTCTCTGGTAGCCAGTGGGTCCTGCATTTGTGAGTTTAGTGGAACTGTAGCAAATAAAGAAATAGTTCTTAACCCAGCTATACCCCCAGGGCTTGATACAAAGGCACCAGACAGACCCAGTCTTCCCCGCCGAAAGAGATATATTTGCATACTTTAAAATTTGCTGCATGAAAGTCTGACATCCAATCTGCCTGAACTGAGGTGCTGACTGAGATCCTCCCGCTTTGGGACACTGACAGTCTTGGATCACCATCTACTATTGGGAGCCACTAAGAACAAAAGAGTCTGCTTAGACAATCACAAAGCTTTGAGAGGCAATGAAGATCTTAAAATAAATTGAAGCCTTAAATGTTAGATCTCTTGAAACAGTAAAACTAGAAGAAAGCATAGGGAAAAAGATCTTTGACATTGATCTTGCAATGATTTCTTGGATAAATACATAGGACTACATTTAACTAAAAATCTTCTACCAAGTTAAAAAAAAATCAACAAAGTATTATCTGTGTAATGGGAGAGTATTTGCAAATCATATATATGATAAGAAGTTAATATTCAAAATATGCGAGGAACTCATACAACGCATTAACAAATAAGCAATCCAATTAAAAATGGGTGAGAATCTGAATAGATATTTTTCCGAAGAAGATATACAGATGGCCAACAGGCGCACAAGAAGGTGTTTAACATCACTAATAGCCAGGAAATGCAAGTAGGAATCACAATGAGCTCTCACCTCATACCTGTTAGAATGACTGTCATCAAAAGACAGGTGTTGGAAAAGATATGGAGAAAAGGAAACCCCTGTGCACTGTTGGTGGGCTGTAAATTGGTTTTTAAGGGCTTCCCTGATGGTTCAGTGGTAAAGACTCTGCCTGCCAATGCAGGAGACATGGGTTTGATCCCTGGTCCAGGAAGATCCCACATGCCTGTGTGAGCAGCTAAGCCTGTGTGCCACCACTCTTAAGCCTGTGCTCTAGAGCTGGCGAGCTACAACTATGGAGCCCATGTGCCACAACTACTGAAGTCTGAGCGCCCTAGAGCCTGTGCTCTGCAACAAGAGAAGCCACCACAATGAGAAACCTATGCACCGCTACTAGAGAAAAGCCAGAGTAGCAATGAAGACCCAACACAGCCAAAAATAAATAAATAAAATCATTAAAAAATTTAAAAAGAACTACCATATGATCCAGCAATTCCACTTCTAATTGGACATCCAGTGGAAATAAAATCACTGTCTGGAAGAAGCAGCCACACCTCTGTGTCCATTGTAGCATTATTTATAATAGTCAAGCACAGAAACAGCTGTATATGTCACAGTTTTTAATCCATCCGTTCATATTCATACATGTACACACAGACACAATGGACTGTTACTCACCCATAACAAGGAAGGGAAATCCTGTCATTTATGACAAAATAGATGGGCCTTGAGAGCATTATGTAAACTGGAACAAGTCAGGAAAATCAAATACTGCATTGTCACTTATATGTGGAATTTAATAAAAACTGAACTCAGAAAACAGGTTGATGGTTGCCAGAGGCAGGGCTTGGGAGTGGACACAATGAATGAAGGTAGTCAAAAGCTACAAATTTCCAGTTATAAGGTGAATAAATTCCAGGGGTGTAATGTACAGCATGATGTCTATAATTAACAATAGTGTACCATTTATTTGAAAGTTGCTAAGAGTAGATCTTAAAAATCCTCAACACAACAATAAGAAAAACTTTTGTTACTATGTGAAGTTATTGATGTTACCCAAATTTATTGTGGTAATGGTTTTGCAATATACACACAAATGGCCCCAACTTATGATTTTTCAACTTTATGATGGTGTAAAAGCCATATCATCCAGTAGAAACCATGCTTTAAATTTTGGAGTTTGCTCTTTTCATAAACTAACAACATGCAGCGTGGTACTCTCTCATACAGTGAGAAGCTGGCAGTTAGCGACACAACCATGAGGGTACAATGATTCTGTACCCATAACAATTGTTTTTCACTCTCAGCACGGTATTCAATTAATTACATGAGATGTTCAACAGTCATAAAATAGGCTTTGTATTAGATGATTTTGCCCAACTGCAGGCTCTGTAAGTGTTTGATGTAGGCTAGGCTAAACTGTGGGACTTCCCAGGTGGCCTTAGTGGTAAAGAACCTGCCTGCCAGTGCAAGAGATGTAAGAGACCTGAGTTCAGTTCCTGAATCGGGAAGATCCTCTGGAGGAGGGCATGACAACCCACTCCAGTATTCTTGCCTGTAGAATCCCCATGGACAGAGGAACCTCGGTGGGCCTCAGTCTATAGGGTCACAAAGAGTTGAAGCAACTTAGCACTCACACATGCGGGATAAGCTGTGCTGTTTGGTAGGTTAGGTGTATTATATGTATTTTTCTCTTTGAATATTTTCAACTTACAATAGATTTATCAAGATGTAACCCCATTGTAAGTCAAGAAATATCTGCATATCAGGTCATTATGTTGTGTACTATGAACTGCTGCTGCTACTGCTGCTAAGTCACTTCAGTCATGTCCAACTCTGTGCGACCCCATAGATGACAGCCCACCAGGCTCCCTCGTTCCTGGGATTCTCCAGGCAAGAACACTGGAGTGGGTTGCCATTTCCTTCTCCAATGCATGAAAGTGAAAGTGAAGTCGCTCAGTCGTGTCTGACTCTTAGCGACCCCATGGACTGCAGCCTACCAGGCTTCTCCGTCCATGGGATCTTCCAGGCAAGAGTACTGGAGTGGGTTGCCATTGCCTTCTCCATACTATGAACTAATACAATATAAATTGTATCTCAATAAACTGGAGGAAATTTCATCTTAAAGTGCTGATTAAAATGTTTAATAATTTCAGCCCAACAAAACATATCCTATGGGATTATATGAATCTGTAAAAATTAATCTGTTCAGTTCAGTTCACTTCAGTCGCTCAATCGTCATCCAACTCTTTGCGACCCCATGAATCGCAGCATGCCAGGCCTCCCTGTCCATCACCAACTCCCAGAGTTCACTCAGACTCATGTCCATCGAGTCAGTGATGCCATCCAGCCATCTCATCCTCTGTTGTCCCCTTCTCCTCCTGCCCCCAATCCCTCCCAGCATCAGAGGCTTTTCCAATGAGTCAACTCTTCGCATGAGGTGGCCAAGGTACTGGAGTTTCAGCTTTAGCATCAATCCTTCCAAGAACACCCAGGACTGATCTCCTTTAGGATGGACTGGCTGGATCTCCTTGCAGTCCAAGGGACTCTCAAGAGTCTTCTCCAATACCACAGTTCAAAAGCATCAATTCTTCGGCACTCAGCCTTCTTCACAGTCCAACTCTCTCATCCATACATGACCACGAGGAAAAACCATAGCCTTGACTAGACGGACCTTTGTTGGCAAAGTAATGTCTCTGCTTTTCAATATGCTATCTAGGTTGGTCATAACTTTCCTTCCAAGGAGTAAGCGTCTTTTAATTTCATGGCTGCAGTCACCATCTGCAGTGATTTAGGAGCCCCCCAAAATAAAGTCTGACACTGTTTCCACTGTTTCCCCATCTATTTCCCATGAAGTGATGGGACCAGATGCCATGATCTTCGTTTTCTGAATGTTGAGCTTTAAGCCAACTTTTTCATTCTCCTCTTTCACTTTCATCAAGAGGCTTTTTAGTTCCTCTTCACTTTCTGCCATAAGGGTGGTGTCATCTGCATATCTGAGGTTATTGATATTTCTCCCAGCAATCTTGATTCTAGCTTGTGCTTCTTCCAGCCCAGCGTTTCTCATGATGTACTCTGCAGATAAGTTAAATAAGCAGGGTGACAATATATAGCCTTGACGTACTACTTTTCCTATTTGGAACCAGTCTGTTGTTCTATGTCCAGTTCTAACTGTTGCTTCCTGACCTGCATATAGGTTTCTGAAGAGGTAGGTCAGGTGGTCTAGTATTCCCATCTCTTTCAGAATTTTCCACAGTTTATTGTGATCCACACAGTCAAAGGCTTTAGCATGTCAATAAAGCAGAAATAGATGTTTTTCTGGAACTCTCATGCTTTTTCCATGACCCAACGGATGTTGGCAATTTGATCTCTGTTTCCTCTGCCTTTTCTAAAACCAGCTTGAACATCAGGAAGTTCACGGTTCACATATTGCTGAAGCCTGGCTTGGAGAATTTTGAGCATTACTTTACTAGCGTGTGAGATGAGTGCAATTGTGTGGTAGTTTGAGCGTTCTTTGGCATTTCATTTCTTTGGGATTGGAATGAAAACTGACCTTTTCCAGTCCTGGGGCCACTGCTGAGTTTTCCAAATTTGCTGGCATATTGAGTTAGCACTTTCACAGCATCATCTTTCAGGATTTGGAATAGCTCAACTGGAATTCCATCACCTCCACTAGCTTTGTTCGTAGTGATGCTTTCTAAGGCCCACTTGACTTCACATTCCAGGATGTCTGGCTCTAGGTCAGTGATCACACCATCATGATTATCTTGGTCATGAAGATCTTTTTTGTACAGTTCTTCTGTGTATTCTTGCCACCTCTTCTTGGTATCTTCTGCTTCTGTTAGGTCCATACCATTTCTGTCCTTTATCAAGCCCATCTTTGCATGAAATGTTCCTTTGGTATCTCTAATTTTCTTGAAGAGATCTCTAGACTTTCCCATTCTATTGTTTTCCTCTATTTTTTTGCATTAATCACTGAGGAAGGCTTTCTTATCTCTTCTTGCTATTCTTTGGAACTCTGCATTCAGATGCTTTTATCTTTCCTTTTCTCCTTTGCTTTTGGCTTCTCTTCTTTTCACAGCTATTTGTAAGGCCTCCTCAGACAGCCATTTTGCTTTTTTGTATTTCTTTTCCATGGGGATGGTCTTGATCCCTGTCTCCTGTACAATGTCACGAACCTCCGTCCATAGTTCATCAGGCACTCTATCTATCAGATCTAGTCCCTTAAATCTATTTCTCACTTCCACTGTTTAATCATAAGGGATTTGATTTAGGTCATACCTGAATGGTCTAGTGGTTTTCTCTACTTTCTTCAATTTAAATCTGAATTTGGCAATAAAGAGTTCATGATCTGAACCACAGTCAGCTCCTGGTCTTGTTTTTATTGACTGTATAGAGCTTCTCCATCTATGGCAGCAAAGAATATAATCAATCTGATTTTGGTGTTGACCATCTGGTGATGTCCATGTGTAGACTCTTCTCTTGTGTTGTTGGAAGAGGGTGTTTGCTTTGACCAGTGCATTTTCTTGGCAAAACTCTATTCGTCTTTGCCCTGCTTCATTCCGTATTCCAAGGCCAAATTTGCCTGTTACTCCAGGCAAATTAATCTGTACATTAATCTATATAAAATAACACAAAACAAATCAGTGGCCGTCCAACTTCTTTCCTTAATATAAAGGGCAGCACATTGTTGACTACAAGAAGGAATTTTTTTCAGCTTTATTTTACTCATTCATTCAGTCATTCTTCAACAATCTATATTAAGGGTGTCCTTGTGCCAGGATCATGCTACTGAAGGATAGAAGAACATGCAACTTTAAAATATGTCACTTAGACATAAGGATTATTTTGAGCTAAAGGTACTTGAGAAAAATCAGGAACAACGACACTCTGACACCCGTTTATTCTTCCTGAGTTGTTGTTGTTCAGTCACTAAGTTGTGTCTGACTCTTTGTGACCCCATGGACTGTAGCCTGTCAGGCTCCTCTGTCCTCCACTATCTCCAGGAGTTTGCTTGAATTCATGCCCGTTGAGTCGGTGGTGCTATCTAACCTTCTCCTCTGCCACCCCTTTCTCCTTTTGCGTTCAATCTTTCCCAGCATGAAGGTCTTTCTCACTGAGAGATAATTGTTCTTGTTGTTTTAGTCATTAAGTTGTTTCCTACTCTGTGACCCCCTGGAATGTAGCCCACCAGGCTCCTCTGTCCATGGGATTCTCCAGGCAAAAATACTGGAATGGGTTGCTATTTCCTTCTCCAGGGGATCTTCCCCACCCAGGGATCAAACCCAGGTCTGCAGCATTGAAGGCAGATTCTTTACTGTCTGAGCCACCAGGGAAGCCCCTACAAGATAATATTCCCTATTAAAAGCTGCTTTCTTACGTTGGTTGTAATAGAGCACATAGAGCTCTGTTAGAGCTATTAGAGCTATGTAATAGAGCCTGTGCATCCCTTAGCACACAGCCCTTGGTGAGTGCCCTTACCACTGTGCCCCAGTTACCAGGCAACAGTTGTCTACAGACCACGAACAGTCAGCGATTAGTCTGCACAGCAATGGGCCCCTCCCCGAGGCGAGCAACTGTCAATGAGCCAGCACTAATGGTGTTGCTCAACCATTGGTCAGCGCTGCAGTTGACCTCTCCCCCAGGCGAGCAACTCTCAGTTAGTTGATGTTTGTGGTCCATTTCAGGCAACAGTTAGCGGAATGGTGGGTGGCAGACAGAGAGTCAGATAAGAGGCGGATCTCTGCCTTTTCCCCCCGGAACTTCCTGTTCACATGGCCTCAGGCAGGCAGCTGACCTGGGGGGCCCAGGGGAACAGTCTGGAGCCGTGTCCTGCTGGGCTCAAGAGCCCTCACCAAAACTGCCCACTGGGCGGGCCCAGGCCTTGAGGTGGCGGTGAGCCTCTCCCCTGTCCCCACCTGTGATCTAATGGCAGTGGCCATCTGCCAGGGACACAGTCTGCAGGCCCAGCCCTGGCACTCTGGTGGCCTGAGGGGACCAAGGGGCAGTTGGGTCCTGGGTGCCTGGCTCCCTCAGTTATGATGGCTGGGCGGGGTCCAGGGACTTGGCCCTGATGGAGCAGAGGTCTGCCTCCTCTCAGCCAGGACTGGACCTTGGAGGGTGTCAGTTGTGCCTGGGGACCTGGACCTTTCTTGTCAGAACAGAGAATAACATTTGTTTGGTGGAGATTGACAGGAACATGTTACCTGACCATGACCTGGCCTGAGGATCACAGGATCTGACAAGACATTTCCAGCAACTCACTACGCCCACCCTCACCTTTCCTAGAACAGAGTTTCACTGAGAGCTTTCTGGGAATTTGGGGTTTCTAAGGCATGAGGCAACCCATCTCCTTGCAGGGGCCTCAGTATACCTTTCTCTGTTTCACGCAGCCACTGCTGCAGTCCGTTATTCCCTATGCTTTACCAGGCAGTGGTTACTGCAAGTCCAATAATAGTATTAATGGTATTGTTCTGGTGATGTTTGGCCTCACTGTGTGTTGGGCACATGGCTTTGCCGTTTGGTAACACTTTGTTGTTTAGTCACAAAGTCGTGTCTGATGTGTCTGATTGCATGGATTGCAGCCTACCAGGCTCCCTGTCTATGGGATTCTCCAGGCAAGAACACTGGAGTGGGTAGCCATTTCCACCTCCAGGGAATCTTCCTGACCCAGGGATCAAACCCGTGTCTCCTGCATTGACAGGTAGACTCTTTACCATTGAACCACCAGGGAAGCCTTTCAGTAACGCATCAAGAGAAAAAAAAAAGTCTTATCACCAGTGACAGTCCAGGTCAAGAGAAATCTGTACAGATTTTGTTAAAATGATTCATCTTCTTTTGGTCTCATTATATCTTTGTTATTTTTTTTTTTTTCATAATTACTACCCTTTGGTGCACGGGCGGTTCAGTGGTAGAATTCTTGCCTGCCATGTGGGAGGCCCAGGTTCGTTTCCCAGTCCATGGAGATATAGCATCCCCTTTTTGGGCTTCCTTGGTAGCTCATCTGGTGAAGAATCCACCTACAATGCAGGAGACCCCAGTTCGATTCCTGGATCAGGAAGATCCCCTGGAGAAGGGATGGGCTACCCACTCCAGTTTCCTTGCGTGGAGAATTCCATGGACACAGGGGCCTGGCAGGCTACAGTCCATGGGGTCTCAAAGAGTCGGACAGAGTGGCTAACACTTTCACCTTCATACTTTGCTCAACCCAAGTATTTAAGCACTGAGCCTTTCTACTTTGGTGGTAAAAATTTCTCTTTGTTCCATCCTTCCCAAATTCATATTGGCAGGAGAAAACATTTCTGAGAGTTGGTTCTTTGGACTGTGACTCGTTTGAATTTGTTTTTAGGCACCTACACGTTGATTATTGATTCTTAGACTCCCAGAAATAGTCATTGTTTTCCTTTGTCTTTGTCTTTTGTATCTTTGTCATAAATGAGAAAATCATGACAGTCTCCTTTTCTCTTGTTTAAATGCCTGTGATAATATGATTTATAATATAGAAATCAAATATATGTAGCTGGTCTTTTCCTTGTTTCTGGTACAGATCTCCTAAAACCCTTGGAATTTCCCAATCAATAAGGGTAATAAATGTGTCAATATTTGTAACAAACCCCTTTCAACTATGTCTGAGTTTGCATTAATGAGGTGACTTAAAAAAAACACATAATGGAGGGATCTGGTTTCCAGAGGAACCAACCATGTGATTTGAGGGTTGTAAGTTTCAGTCCCACCCCTCAACCACCAGGGATGGGAGAGGGGCCAGTGGTTGAATCAGCTGTCAATGACCGATGATTAATCAGTTATGCCTATGGAATGAAGCCTCCATCGAAAAAGCAAGAGAGTTCCAGAAAAACATCTATTTCTGCTTTATTGACTATGCCAAAGTCTTTGACTGTGTGGATCACAATAAACTGTGGAAAATTCTGAAAGAGATGGGAATACCAGACCACCTGACCTGCCTCTTGAGAAACCTGTATGCAGGTCAGGAAGCAACAGTTAGAACTGGACATGGAACAACAGACTGGTCCCAAATAGGAAAAGGAGTATGTCAAGGCTATATATTGTCACCGTGCTTATTTAACTTATATGCAGAGTACATCATGAGAAACGCTGGACTGGAAGAAGCACAAGCTGGAATCAAGTTTGCCGGGAGAAATATCAATAACCTCAGATATGCAGATGACACCACCCTTATGGCAGAAGTGAAGAGGAATTAAAAAGTCTCTTGATGAAAGTGAAAGAGGAGAGTGAAAAAGTTGGCTTAAAGCTCAACATTCAGAAAATGAAGATCATGGCATCTGGTCCCATCACTTCATGGGAAATAGATGGAGAAACAGTGGAAACAGTGTCAGACTTTATTTTTTGGGCTCCAAAATCTCTGCAGATGGCAATTGCAGCCATGAAATTAAAAGATGCTTACTCCTTGGAAGGAAAGTTATGACCAACCTAGATAGCATATTAAAGAGCAGAGACATTACTTTGCCAACAAAGGTCCATCTAATCCAGGCTATGGTTTTTCCAGTGGTCATGTACGGATGTGAGAGTTGGACTGTGAAGAAAGCTGAGCCCCCAAGAATTGATGCTTTTGAGCAGTGGTGTTGGAGAAGACTCTTGAGAGTCCCTTGGACTGCAAGGAGATCCAACCAGTCCATCCTAAAGGAGACCAATCCTGGGTGTTCATTGGAAGGACTGATGCTAAAGCTGAAACTCCAATACTTTGGCCACCTGATGCGAAGAGTGGACTCATTGGAAAAGACTCTGATGCTGGGAGGGATTGGGGGCATGAGGAGAAGGGGACGACAGAGGATGAGATGGCTGGATGGCATCACTGACTCAATGGACAGGAGTTTGAGTGAACTCCGGGAGTTGTTGATGGACAGGGAGGCCTGGCGTGCTGCGATTCATGGGGTCACAAAGAGTCGGACACGACTGAGCGAATGAACTGAACTGAAAACCCTCAAAGGATGACGAGGTTCACAGAGGTTTTGCACTGGTGAGCCAGAATGCATCCACATGCCAGGCCTGAAACTCCACAGGGAGAGAGTTCTTGCATTCAAGACCACACCATGTGTATCTCTTCATCTTGCTGTTGATTCATATTCTTTAATATCCTAAGTAATAAACTGGTAATCTAGTAAGTAAACTGATTTCCTGAGTTCTGTGAAGTAGGAAACCAGTTATTGGAACTTCTGAATTACAGCAGATCAGTTAGAAGCACAGATAACAACCTGGATTAGGGGTGCAGTCTGTGGGACTGAGTTCTTGATCTGTAGGATCTGATGTACTGACTACACATAGCTAGTGTCAGAATTGAGTTAAATTTGTGGAACACCCAGTTGATGTCTGAAGGGAACTGGAAAATTTGTTGGAGGTGTGGGGATAAAACCCTGACACTGGAAATTGGTGTCAAGATTGGACTGACCTAAAAGTTGGTTTTGTGACCAGTGAAAATATTCTTTCTTTCTGAGTTCTGGTGGCATATGTTGTCATTCTTGTATCAGGTCATCAGACAGCTGGCTAGGAGCCCTGGACACGAAATAACCAAAAAGTTCTTTGTCTAGTCATGTCAACTCTCTCTACCTTAGTTGCCTTGTTAGTTCTTGGAAAAAAGTAAAGTGAAAGTTGTTTAGTAATGTCTGATTCTTTGACTCTTTGACTCTAGCCTGCCAAGCTCCTCTGTCCACGCGATTCACCAGGCAAGAACACTGAGTGGGTTCCCATTCCCTTCTCCACAGGATCTTCCTGACCCAGGGGTTGAACCTGGGTCCCCTGCATTGCAGGCAGATTCTTTACTGTCTGAGTTGCCTTTTTAGTTCTTAGAAAGCCTCATCTCAGTATTGTCTACCTGATATCACAGATTAACAGGTCTGTAAATGGAGGCATCTCATGATCATGGCAGAATCAGAGAGAAGTTTTCACAACTACTATTCTTACTACCTGAAACAACAAAGACATTTACTTCCTGAGACTATCTTTGGGAGTAATTCTGGATCTTGGGTAGGGCTGCATCTTTTGCAACTTTGGGGATGTCTTGTGAATCCATATTTAAGCCATAAAAAAAGGCTTATTGGTTTGGAGTCACACTGAGATAGATATGCCTTTGAAGATTTGGACTTTTATATCTAAAAGGATTCTTAGAGTTTTCATCCTAGACAAATAACTATCGGTACCTATGGGAGGAGGAAAAAGAAAAACAAAAAAAGGACTGAAAAGAGAAAAAGATACAAGAGAATGCCTTGACTGATTTAAGACTCCCTTGTTAAGACTGGGAGGCAGAGAACAGACTTTAGAACAAGAATCAAAAACGACAACATTAATTAATATGCCCTTTCTCTAAACAACTCCACAACTTTCTCTAAACAACTCTAGGCCTTTCCATATTCTGGGCCCCTACCACACAAAACATTCACAGGACTAAAACTTAAAAAAAAAGAAAAAAAAATAGTAATTACCCTAAATTTCTCATTATAGGCAGGTATGCCTTTGAATTCTTTCTTAGAGAAAAACTGTGTATCTTGTTTCTTAGTCCTTTGGAGATATAAATATTACCTCATCTTTGAATGTAAATATTTCAGACTTTAAAAAAAAAAGAAAGAGAGGGAAAAGTCTATTAAAAAAAAAACAAAAACTAGTACATAGTATTTCACAGGGTCCCCTGCTGAAATCTTAGTCCACAGCCTCCATAAAATTACCTGTCAAAGGCAAATAAATATTCTAAAAATCTTCTCCATGAACATTGGTAAGAAGTTTTAACTTCTTATCGTTGAATAGGTAGCCTTAACTTTGTTACATCTGCCAAAAACTGAAATTCAGATTATATGATAATAATGCAAAGATGAGGTCAACTTATACGAGTTAGGTAAAAATACAGAAACAGAATTTACTAACCATGTACATGTAGGTATGTATGTATGTATATTACCTCTGGATGTTTTGCTAAAACTAGTTCATAGAACAGCTCTGTGTTAATTGGTTTAAAAATAATAAATGCTTATATTAAGTTTTCTTGAGGGGAGATCAAGATGGTGGAGTAGGAGGACATGGAGCTCACTTTCCCCATTAACACATCAAAAATATATCTACATGTGGTGGGACTTCGCTGGTAGTCCAGTCACTAAGATTGTGCTCCCAATGCAGGAGACCTGGATTCGATCCCTGGTCGGGGAACTAGACCCCACACGCTGCAACTAAGACTTGGAATGCTGCAGCGAAGACCAGGGACAGCCAAATAAATTTTAAGAAAAATTAAAAAAAAAAAAAACTACATGTGGAGTGATGATCACTGAAAACTGACTGGAGACAGGCAGAAAGATTTCTGTAAAACCAAGGCTGTAAGAAAGATGCAGAGGGAATTGGGCAGGAATGGAAGAGAAGTGATTAGGTCAGGACTTGTGCCCCTGGGAGGGGACTCAGAAGGTGAGGGGGATTACATGGGCAGACATGGGCAGAGATCCTTCCTGGGGACTGAGGGGACTGAGTAAATGAAGCAACCAACAAAGGATTAATAAATAAATAAACAGCTCATGCAGCTCAATATAAAAAAAAATAGCCACTTCTCCAAAGAAGACATACAGATGGTAGAAAAGCACAAGATGCTCAACACCGCTAATTATTAGAGAAATGCAGATCAAGACTACAATAGAGTATCACCTCGGACAAGTCAAAATGGCCATCATAAAAAGGCTGTAAGTAATAATATGCTGGAGAGGGTATGGAGGAAAGGGTACCCTTACACGTTGCTGGTGGGGTTGTATGTAAATTGGAGTAGCCACTCTAGAAAACAATATGGAGCTTTCCAGAATAGAACTACCATAGGACCCAGAAATTTCACTCCTGGGTATGTGTTAAGAAACCAAAGTAAAAATCCCAAAAGATTCATGCACCCCAATGTTCGTAGCAGCATATTTTGTAATTGCCATGGTACGAGAGCAACCTAAATGTCCATCAGCAGAGAGATGACTGGCTAAAGAAGTGGTATATGTAAGAAATATTGTCAAATAAGAAGTAATATTACGTATTTCTATTTGAATGGGTATATGTTACCAATATAAATGTTTTATAAATTATACAAATTGAACTGTATGTAAATTCCTAGAATTTTGTCAATGTCCTTACTCTCTTTTTAATCAGTCATAATTCCAGTTATAACGTTGTATGCCAAAGAAAGAATCAAATTGCTTTGTCAATTGCATTATATCAAGTTCTCTGACTAGGTCTTTAGCCATCCCTGTTTTTGTGTCTTTTGTCATTCACAGTTAATGTTTTCCTCTGTGTGTTATGTGTGTTCAGTTGCTCAGCCGTGTCTAACTCTTTGTGACCCTATGGACTGTAGCCCGCCAGGCACCTCTGTCCATGGGATTCTTCAGGCAAGAACATTGGAGTGGGTTGCCATTTTCTCCTCCAGGGAATCTTCCCGACCCAGGGATCAAAACTGCGTCTTCTGCATTGCAGGCGGATTCTTTACCACTGAGCCACCAGATTACTCTGAGGTTTATCCAAAAGCTTTTGCAATCAACTATAGGCAAAAGCGCTCCATCTTCAGAGAGATGAATGGAAAGGACTCTGACAAGCCCTTTAAGTACAGGTTTCTGATAACCTTAAAATCATACCACTGAGACTGGATTAACTTTTTAAGAACACTAATAAACTAATGGATCTAATCTAAGGTAAAGCAGAACAAGTTAATTACATGGGACAAAGTGAACTGATAAGGATGATTATAATTTTTAATGGTATTTTATTTGAAACATTGTCATTTCTTTAATTTTCTGTTTGCGGAAATCTTTTCTCTCTTTTCTCTTAAGCAATCTATAACTTACAACAATTTGGTAGGTTATATCTTTGTAAACAAAATAAAACATTTTTCTCCCTAGGGATTTCTTTAGAAATCAGCAAGTCTTATTGAATATTCTCATTTTCATGGAAATATAGTGATTTGCATAAGTTCAACAAGAATGTTTTCCTTATCACAGCTTACAATTGGAAACATCAGTTATATTACAAAGGTTTTGACTGGAATGCCATATTTAAGAATGATGGGCACAGAATCATATATGACCATACAGATATAAGAAACTAAGATTGATTTCATGGAGCCAATGCTAACAAAACCGTCTTGGAATATTGGCCTGGTACTTGGCTTACAGGGTGCCAGCCTAATGGATTTGTAAAGAAGGTCTCTTCCTGGCAGACCTAGGAAGTTTAGGTTATCATGTGATCCTTGAAGAGAGAGAAATTCATATGAATCTGTAGGTGCTGAAGGTAAAGTCTGGTGGCTTGGTCCTGATGTAGCTTCTTAGCCTTAAGAACCTTATAAAAGTTCAATCTGAGATTCCTTATTAAAGTTTTCACAAAGCAGACTTTTAAAAAGCCTATGTGATAAGTCACCATTCTTGCTGCACTTTGTAAATAATCAGGCCAGCTTTAATGAGACTAGACTTACTTTGCAAACAAATTAGTCTCACTGAAGATCTTTGGAAAAAATGGGAGTAATTATAGGGCAAAATTTCATGTTTCAATGGAAACTATAGCATACCCTTGTAGAACTTTTCTTCCTTTTGCTAAACTGGCTTTTGCTATTTTGCCAGTGGTTAATGTTTCCAATTTTCCTTGTACTTTCTAGACTTGATATCACTGAAAATTAAAAAAAAAAAAAACTTCCTTTTTCCTGAAGTCCAGCAAGGTGATACTGGATGGCTTGATATAAACTTTAAAGAAATTGCTAAAGCCAGTGATGCATGGACAACTTTCATGCTTCCTGCTGTGTAGGCCTCTCAGAAAGTTCACCAGAACACCTGATGCTATCACTGGGAACATTCAAACTGAAACAAAAAAAATTCTTCAAATTGACGTTGCCTGTCCTGTGTCCTCACTCTACATCTGAAGAAGCTTCAAGCCCAATACCTAAAAATCTTCTCAACTGGCTGTGCTCTGAACTCAAAACAGAGTTTATAGTTTCTTCTAATCATTAAAACTTTTGTTTCCATAGAAATGGGCTTCCCTGGTGGCTCAAATGGTAAAGAATCCACCTGCAATGTACGAGATCCAGGTTCGATCCCTGGGTCAGGAAGATCCCCTGGAGAAGGAAATGGCAACTTACTCCCATCTTCTTGCCTGGGAAATTTCATGGACAGAGGAGCCTGGCAGGCTAGTCCTTGTGGCTGCTAAGAGTCAGACATGACAGAGCGACTTGTTTTTTTTCCATAGAAATATCCCTCATTAAATGCCTGATTACCCACACCAGAGAAAGGCCTGATTTATTTTTGTTTTCTTCTTAGAATTTTTATTTTCTTTTTATTCCATTGTATCCCCTGTGGGAAAGACACACTCCCTCCAGCATCTATTGCCCCGTGAGGTATCAAGTTGGGGGAAAGCGCCTCCCCACCCCAGGGCATTCTGAGTGTAACCCTGTCTTCCTGAAACAGTGTGCTGCTGGTCAGAGTGTACTTCCACTTGAGCTCTTCAAATCTCTGGGGTAGTGCCCATTCCTGCAGCCTGGCCACCCTCTCCTGGGACTAAAGCCTCATTCCCTATGTTTGGCCAGCTCCAGAGGACCAGCTCTCTCTCCTCTGAACTCAACGTGAAAATCGCTCAGTCGTGTCTGACTCCTTGCGACTCCATGGACTGTAGCCCACCAGGCGCCTCTGTCCATGGAATTTTCCAGGCAGGAATACTGGAGTGGGTTGCCATTCCCATCTCCTCAGTTTGGGGGCTGAAGCATGGAAGGCAGCACCGGAAGTGACCCGAGCAGTAGGGAGTGGGAGAGAAGACTGTCCCCCTGTCAGGACTCTACCTTTAGAGAAAGACCTAATTTAGATGGACCTCCCCGACTCGCACTCAAACCACTACCTCCTGAAGTAACGCACAACTGTTTAACTGAACTGACCTACACAGGCCTAAGAGACTAGTTCAGTGAGATACGAAACAACCTTCCCACTCAGCTTCTGGACTGTGAGGCTTCTTGGGGAAATTTCAAAGGGAGGGAGTGCTGGGTGGCAGAGCACGCCATCCCCAAATATGTCACTTCGGTATGAGGATGATTTTGCATTCAGTGCACTTGAGAAACAGCAAGAGCAAGGACACTCTGACCTCCTCTTTTCTTCCTGGAAACAGGAGCTAAAACTCCCCTGTGATGATGGCCTCCTCATAGCAGGAGGAAGGAAACAGTCCTATCACCAGAGACAGAGTGAGGCAAGAGAAGTCTCCCAGTCAAACCTTGGTCTCTGCCCTCACCTGGCAGACTGGTTCCAGAACGCCCACTGCTAACAAGATCTGCGGATGCTCAAATCCCTTATATACAATGGTGTGGTATAGTTATCCTTCCAAATCCGTGGGTTCTGAATTTTGATCCATGGTTGGTTGAATCTGTGGGCAGACCCCAGAAATATGGGGTGGGAGTCGACTGTAGAAACACGCTGTTAAAATAACTCATCTTCTTTGCTCTCCTCATACATCTTCTTTTTTTTTTTTCACAATTACTACTCTTCTCAACCTAATATATAAATACTTGGGAGCTTGGGATTAGCAGACGCAAGCTAGCATATACAGGATGGATAAACAAGGTCCTACTGTATAGCACAGGGAACTATATTAACAGCCAGAATGGAAAAGAATATGAAAAAAGAGTGTTCATATATGTATAACTGAGTCATTTTGCTGTACAGAGAAACTAATGCACCATTGTAAGTCAACTATATTTCAGTAAAATTTTTTAAAAAGGTACTTGAGCCTATTTGCTTTTTGGGTCTTCATTTTCTTGTGGAGACTCTCCTAAACATGTAAAATAAAATTTGTATGTTTTTTCTGTTAATCTGCCTTACATCATAAGAGATGTGGGTTTGATCCCTATCTCAGGAAGATCCCCTGGAGAAGGGTATGGCAGCCCACTCCAGTATTCTTGCCTGGAGAATCCCATGGACAGAGGAGCCTGGCAGGCTGCAGTCCATAGGGTCTCCCAGAGTCAGACACAACTGAAGCGACTTAGCACGCATGCATGCCTTACATCAGTTCAGTTCCTAGACAAGCCACAGAATCTAGAAGTTCTGGGGTAGAAGGAAGTTTTCTCTCCCCTAGTCTACTCAGTAGAGAATAAAGGTTGTATGAATATATGACCCTGCAATATAAGGTGTCTTGCTTCTGTTGTCTCTTTCTGCACATTTTAAATTCCCGGTGGACAGCCACCATAGCTATTTAGCTGTAAACACAGTATGGAGCCTAATTTGGGATCTTGGAAATAGTAGGCTCTTCGTGCAACCGGGAAGGTTAATTTTGAACTTACACTGGATTAGCTTCTGTGACGTTAACCCTTATTTTTCTGCTTTTGTTATTATAAGCATACAGGATGGTCTGCCTCAGGGAGATGGCCTGAGCCTACCAACTATGAAGGACTGTAAGGAAGTGAAACTAACACATTCCCCCTGCCTGAGACTTCATTCTAGGGGACATTTGCAAGGATTGAATAGTCTTTTTACTTTGTTTCTCACCTCCCCCACCATCTCTGATCCATAAAAGAACCCAGCAACCAGGCCCCAACAAGATGGTTATTTTGAGGCGCTAGCCTGCCATCTTCGCAATCAGCCAGCTCCTGAATAAAGTTCCTTCCTGATCCCAACATATCGTCTCAGATTCATTGACTTATCTTGCAGTGAGCAGAGTGAGTTTGGACTCGGTAACAGTACAGGTATTGATTGATTTACCTATCATTGTGTGTTCATTCAAAAGACATATGTTATGTCTCTCTCTTGCAGAAACGTGAAAACTTTAGTGGAATAAAGGACCAGAGCGAAAGAGGTAGGGTCAGTCTCATTCTCCCTTCTGTTTTGTCTGTTTGTCTGTTTTATTTGGCTGTTCTGGTTCTTAGAGTTACAGGATCTAGTTCTCTGCCAGGGATCGAACCTGGACACCTGCATTGGGAGCATGGAGTCTTAACCACTGGACCTCCAGGGAAGGCCCTTTCCAGCCCTTCTTGTTTGCTACCAGAATTGAAGCCTCATTGGATGGTGTGACTCTTAAAGTGATGACGCTAGGTTCCATCTCAGAGCCCTGTCTAACTATTGGGCATCTCCACCACCACATGTTCTGTGTTTAGTCCCTGCATCTCTGTACGATATTTGTATGCTTGCCCAGTCCCCACACATGTTAGTAAGGTCAAGGTGATGTTAGCTGTGGAGCTGACAATTTCCAACCTGAAACCCGTGGCTCTATGGATAACAGATTCATGCTTATTGTGAGAGATGTCTGAGACTTTCTTTTTCAGACTTGATGGGATAACCAGAGAAAACAAAATGCAGATGGGAGTTAAATTACCTAATTATCTTCTGCTCTCTCTTAGGTTCAAAGTCTTCCCACACCCCTCTGCTTAGTGGCAAAACTGAGCAGAAGAGTGAGGTAGGAGTCTCATGTGGAGTCTCCACTCACACATGGAGTGGAGCAAGATTTGGGACTTGCTTACTTTTGAGAAAACAGTACCAGTCTAGCAAAACGGAGGCACTGGGAGGTGAGACCTGGAGGTAGTGGGGAGGGAAGAGAAGCGTGAAGCACAGAAATCAAATGCACACAGGGTGTTTTCAGTGGCCGAGGGGATGTCCGAACAGTCAGTCTGGAAGGTTTAGGTGGTGATGTCAGTGCTTTCTTAAGCTGTAAGAGTGTTACGTGTTTTATTGGTGGGGGAGTAGGTTGAAAGATCAATTTTTCCATCCCTATCTCCTACAACAGTACTGTTGAGGCTTTATCACAGGAAATCCTGGTAAAGAGCTGCTTGACTCTGTGTGTGTGTGTGTGTGTGTCTGTGTGTCTGTGTCTGTGCACGTGTGTGCGCATGCATGTGCACACATGCACACACATGTGCATTGTCATAGACAAGATGCCCTCAAAAGAGGGGACAGAGTACATCTGCAGTCTCTGCCCCCTCCTTCCTCAAGGGCAGGCATTGGAGAGCCATGCTAGCAGAGAGGGACTGCTGCACATCATTGGCCAAGAGAGGAGAAGTCTAATGGGATCACAAGCCTGATATGCATAGCTGACCAACCTTCCTCTCTGCCTCCTTGGCCCCAAAGTGGCACATGTCACCTAAGGCAGGATGCAAGGTTCAGTTCAGTCGCTCAGTCGTGTTCCGACTCTTTGCGACCCCATGAATCACAGCACGCCAGGCTTCCCTGTCCATCACCAACTCCCGGAGTTCACTCAGACTCATGTCCATCGAGTCAGTGATGCCATCCAGCCATCTCATCCTCTGTCGTCCCCTTCTCCTCCTGCCCCCAATCCCTCCCAGCATCAGAGTCTTTTCCAGTGAGTCAACTCTTCACATGAGGTGGCCACAGTACTGGAGTTTCAGCTTTAGCATCATTCCTTCCAAAGAAATCCCAGGGCTGATCTCCTTCAGAATGGACTGGTTGGATCTCCTTGCAGTCCAAGGGACTCTCAAGAGTCTTCTCCAACACCACAGTTCAAAAGCATCAATTCTTTGGCGCTCAGCTTTCTTCACAGTCCAAATCTCACATCCATACATGACCACAGGGAAAACCATAGCCTTGACTAGACGAACCTTTGTTGGCAAAGTAATGTCTCTGCTTTTGAATATGCTATCTAGGTTGGTCATAACTTTCCTTCCAAGGAGTAAGTGTCTTTTAATTTCATGGCTGCAGTCACCATCTGTAGTGATTTTGGAGCCCCCCAAAATAAAGTCTGACATTGTTTCCACTGTTTCCCCATCTATTTCCCATGAAGTGATGGGACCGGATGCCATGGTCTTTGTTTTCTGAATGTTGAGCTTTAAGCCAACTTTTTCACTCTCCTCTTTCACCTTCATCAAGAGGCTTTTTAGTTCCACCTTTCTGCCATAAGGGTGGTGTCATCTGCATATCTGAGGTTATTGATATTTCTCCTGGCAATCTTGATTCCAGCTTGTGTTTCTTCCAGTCCAGAGTTAAATAAACAGGGTGACAATATACAGCCTTGACATACTCCTTTTCCTATTTGGAACCAGTCTGTTGTTCCATGTCCAGTTCTAACTGTTGCTTCCTGACCTGCATACAGATTTCTCAAGAGGCAGATCGGGTGGTCTGGTATGCCCATCTCTTTCAGAATTTTCCAGTTTATTGTGATCCACACAGTCAAAGGCTTTGGCATAGTCAATAAAGCAGAAATAGATGTTTTTTCTGGAACTCTCTTGCTTTTTCCATGATCCAGCGGATGTTGGCAATTTGATCTCTGGTTCCTCTGCCTTTTCTAAAACCAGCTTGAACATCAGGAAGTTCACGGTTCACATATTGCTGAAGCCTGGCTTGGAGAAGGCAATGGCACCTGACTCCAGTACTCTTGCCTGGAAAATCCCATGGATGGAGTAGCCTGGTGGGCTGCAGTCCATGGGGTCGCTAAGACTCGGACATGACTGAGCAACTTCACTTTCACTTTTCACTTTCATGCACTGGAGAAGGAAAGGGCAACCCACTCCAGTGTTCTTGCCTGGAGAATCCCAGGGATGGGGGAGCCTGGTGGGCTGCCGTCTATGGGGTTGCACAGAGTCGGACACGACTGAAGTGACTTAGCAGTTACTAGCATGTGAGATGATTGCAACTGTGCGGTAGTTTGAGCATTCTTTGGCATCTCCTTTCTTTGGGATTGGAATGAAAACTGATCTTTTCCAGTCCTGTGGTCACTGCTGAGTTTTCCAGGTTTGCTGGCATATTGAGTGCAGCACTTTCACAGCATCATCTTTCAGGATTTGGAATAGCTCAACTGGAATTCCATCACCTCCACTGGCTTTGTTCGTAGTGATGCTTTCTAAGGCCCACTTGACTTCACATTCCAGGATGTCTGGCTCTAGGTCAGTGATCACACCATCGTGATTATCTTGGTCTTGAAGATCTTTTTTGTACAGCTCTTCTGTGTATTCTTGCCATCTCTTCTTAATATCTTCTGCTTCTGTTAGGTCCATACCATTTCTGTCCTTTATCGAGCCCATCTTTGCATGAAATGTTCCCTTGGTATCTCTAATTTTCTTGAAGAGATCTCTAGTCTTTCCCATTCTGTTGTTTTCCTCTATTTCTTTGCATTGATTGTTGAAGAAGGCTTTCTTATCTCTTCTTGCTATTCTTTGACCTATAGTTAATGTTAGTCACTCAGTTGTATCCCAGTCTTTGTGACCCCTTATATTGTAACCTTCCAGGCTCCTCTGTCCATGGAATTTTCCAGGCAAGAATACCGGAGTGGGTTGCCATTACCTTCTCCAAGGGGATCTTTCCAACTCAGGGATTGAACCTGGGTCTCCAGCATTGCAGGCTGATTCTTTACCATCTGAGCCACCAGGGAAGCCCAACATGACCTATTGAGATACAAGGAGAACAGGATTTCTATTCAAAAATTTCCCTTTAAAATTTCTGTTTTTGTACACCATTACAAAACGTGAAACATGTCAGTACATTAATTAAATATATCCATGTAGCATGTTCTATTTTTTTTTTTTTTTGTGGATGGTATGGACATTCAAAAATGTAAAGACCATTGTCCTAGTAGGTAAAGTCCAAATTCCCTTCCCATGGCATTCAAGAAGTCCTGGCATAATTGGGCTACACATGAAGTATCAGTGCAGATGGTTCTTAGAACCTCACCAGGGAGCTGCTGCAGAAGCACTCTCACAATCTCAGGGTGCAGCAGCCACAAGGTGGTCCCCAAGAGTACCCTAGGGAGCTACTGTGAACCTCTCATTCTCTCATGAGTCCTGCTGCAGCTGCCAGTACAGAACACAGCTTCTTTTCCCTTTTCACCTTCCAAATCTCCTGCAACTTTTCTCTGATAGGCAGCTCCTCATCCCAGTGTAGGGGATTCTGAGAGTAGACCCTGAAGGGGAAGGTGTGGTACTCCTGAGTGAACAGCATCATCCAGCTTAGGAGCCCATGATAGATTTTGAGCTTCTTCCCAGCTGGAAAATGTACCTTATTCATCTTTATCTTAGTGGCTGGAAGTTCCTGGAAATTAGAGGTACCCAATAAATGTTCATTACATGATTGAATAAGTGAATGCAGAGAGGAGACTAGTTCCCTGAAACCAGATGATCTTGGTTTCTTCTAAAGCATGCTTTGTTGTGGTTCAGTCACTAAACTGTGTCTGACTCTTTGCGACCCCATGGACTGCAGCACGCCAGGCTTCCCTATCCTTCACTATTTCCCAGAGTTTGCTCAAATTCATGTCCACTGAGTCCGTGATGCTATCCGACCATCTCATCCTCTTCCACCCTCTTCTCCTTTTGCTTTCAATCTTCCCCAGCATCAGGGTCTTTTTCAGTGAGTTGTCTCTTCGCATCAGGTGGCCAAAGTATTGGAGCTTCAGCTTCAGCATCAGTCCTTCCAGTGAAGATTCAGCGTTGATTTCCTTTAGGCTTACTGGTGAGAGATCAATGGTCACTCTCCAGAAGAACCTTATATTTGAACCTTATATCTCTTCATGGTAGTGATAATTGGCAATTCAGAACGATATCTTTCCCATGCTGACCAGAACTGTCAAATTTATGAAATATAAAATCCTAAAATCCTAGGTAATGTCAACAGAAAAAATACATGCAACCTAAAAGTTCAGAGTTATGTATTATTCACTGGAAATTTTTAAGATTTCTAAACCCTAGATACAGTGTCTCAAGTAACTGGGGGAGAACTGCTCTGAGGAGGCAAGTTATATAAAAGTTTTGTAACAAAGGGGTGGTGGTATGAACATCAATAGATTATTGTTAATTAAAGAAAGTCAGATATCCCAAGTTAAGGAATTTAGTACTTTCCTATATATAAGAAGATGCAAGAGTCTGGGGTCACTGAAATCATTCTTTTCATGGGGTCAGTATCCTGTGTTTTCTGGGGTCAGTATCCTGTGTTTTCACATCCTGAGCTTCCTTTCTTCAGGGCTCACTGTAGGAAGCGGCTGCAGTCCTTACTGATGGTGCTAGACAGCAGGTATTCTTTTCCTGCCTGAGTTCCCTTAGGGGTCACCAGCTCAAATAGGAGGGCTGCAATCTCTGACTGTGACATCCTTGTTTACTGATACGGCAGGAAATATTCCATTTCTCAGCAGGAAGGAGGCTTTGCAGTTCAGTGCACTGAAGCTGGTAAGGGATGTTAGGTCACAGAGCCATCCTCCACCTTATTAAATACACTCTGATTTTCTCAAGTTCCTTCCAGTACCTGAAAGCCATGTGCTTGTTTAATAAAGTGCCACTAGGTGGCACTCTTGCCTCTTTGTGGTAGTAGGTCATTGCCTTTTCTAGGCAAGGGAATTACACAGGAATTGAGTGTTACAACTTTTTAAAAGCAACAAAACTGTCCCTCACATTATAACTACAAAATTGACCATGTTGTTCAGTTGCCCAGTCGGGTCCGACTCTTTGCGACCCCGTGAACTGCAACAGGCAAGGCCTCTCTGTCCCTCGTCATCCCCCAAAGTTTGACAAGTTTATGTCCGTTGCATCGGTGATGCCATCCAACCATCTCATCCTTTGACGTCCTCTTCCTCCTTCTGCCCTCAGTCTTTCCCAGCATCAGGGACTTTTCCAACGAGTCAGCTGTTCACATCAGATGACCGATATACTGGAGTTTCAACTTCAGTATTCGCTGAATACTCCTTCCTAAGAGTATTCAGGGTTGATTTCCCTTAAGATTGACTGATTTGATCTCCTTAGGGAGTCTTCTCCTGTACCATAGTTCAAAGGCATCAGTTCTTTGGTCTTCCACCTTCTTTATAGTTCTGCTCTCACAGCTGTAGGTGACCACTGGGAAGATGATAGCCTTGACTACCTGGGCCTTTGTCGGCAGAGTAATGTCTCTGCTCTTCAGCATGCTGTCTAGGTTTGTCATAGCTTTCCTGCCAAGAAGCAGACATCTTCTGATTTCATGGTTGCAGTCACCATCTGCAGTGATTTCAAAGCCCAAGAAGAGGAAATCTGTCTGTACTTCCACATTTTCCCATGAAGTAATGGGCTGGATGCCATGATCTTAGTTGTTTTTTTTTTTTTAATTATTTAGTTTTAAGCCGGCTCTTTCACTCTCTTCCTTCACTCTCACCAAGAGGCTCTTTAGTTCCTCTGTGCTTTCTGCCTTTAGAGTGGTATTCTCCCACCTACCTTGATTCTAGCTTGCAACTCATCCAGCTTTCATAAACATCAAAGAGCCTAACTAACATCCTTATCTGTAGTGTTTTCACCACTTCAGAATTAGGATGCAGCTGGCAATAGAATCTTGCTCCTTAAGTGTCCCTAGTTTCCCTGTCCCTCCTCCCATGCTGGGTGGGATGATTTGGAAATTTACTGTCTTACTTCCAAAGTCTGTGAAGCAGCAGGGGTGGAAGGGGTGGGGAAATTTTTTTTTTTCCACAGCAGGTGTGTATACACTTGAATTGACTCTTTGCGACCCCAAATATCCAGTCCTTGGAATTCTCCAGGCCAGACTACTGGAGTGGGTAGCCTTTCCCTTCTCCAGGGCATCTTCCCAACCCAGGGATTGAACCCAGGTCTTCAGCATTGCAGGTGGATTCTTTACCAGCTAAGTCGCAAGATAAGCCCAAGAATATTGGAGTGGGTAGCCTATCCCTTCTCTGCCACGAATCAAACTGAGGTCTCCTGCACTGCAGGCAGATTCTTTACCAATTGAGCTACCAGGGAATCCCTACTGAATTAATTCAAATTATGGCTAAGAAACAGCTGATCACAATAAATAGAAGCCAAGTTCCTACAGAATATGTGGACATATTTCCTTTTCAAATCTAAAAATTTATTCCTAAGAAAGGCTTTCCCTGTGACTTTTTACACTTTTTTTTTTAAGCTTAAAAGAAACACATATTCATTGACTAAAACCGAGAAAAAAAGGAGAGGCAAAGAGAAAAAAGAAAAAAATTATGACACTCAGCCCCAATAACTAATAAACATTTTAGTGAATGTTTTCATAATCTTATTAATCATGCATTTATATATATTATTGACTTGGTCTACACTTAATACATACTCTATGTTCCAGGCACCATGCCAGGTTTTGAGTTTGCAAAAGAAAACCAGATAGAAAATCTCTCTCTACAAAGGAAATATAGCACCTCTGTTTCTCTGCCTTTATGCTTCCTTATAAATATATATGTCTCTATATTTTGTATATGCACACACTTATATGTTTCCAAAAAAGGTATTATACGTTTTTGTATCCTAATATTTCTACTTTACAATGTACCAAGATTATTTTCCATACTTTAAATGTTTTTCAAAGGCATTAGTTTTAGTTCATATTTTATTTTTAGCTATTCAATAGCTTTTAATCTAATTTTCCTTCTTTTGAGAATGTAAATTGTATTTACTTTGTTACTATAAAATAATGATTCAAGAAGCAACTCTGTAGCCAAATCTTTACTCATAACCACAGTTGCATTCCTCATTTATTTATTTATTTTTTTATTATTATTATTTTTTTTATTCAATTTTAATTAAAAAAATTATACATGTGTTCCCCATCCTGAACCCTTCTCCCTCCTCCCTCCCCATACCATCCCTCTGGGTCGTCTCAGTGCACCAGCCCCAAGCATCCAGCATCCTGCATTGAACCTGGACTGGCATCTCGTTTCATACATGACATTTCACATGTTTCAATGCCATTCTCCCAAATCTTCCCACCCTCTCCCTCTCCCACAGAGTCCATAAGCCTATTCTATACATCAGTGTCTTTGGATTGATAAATGAAATGAACTGCAAATTTTTCAAGTTTTCATAGCTATCACAAATTTCCTCCATAGGGACTACATCAATTTTGGTCTCTATTTGCTCATGCCTTTGAATCCTCCAATATTGTTTTCATTTAAATAAAGTTTTCAACATTATAATAATAATACTTTAAAATGATACTTTTTGTTTTAATTTATATGGCTTATGCTAACTAGATTATTAACAAGCTGAATATGTTTTTTTAATATTGTTAACCGTTTTTTACATTTGAATTTGCTTGCTGATTTTTCCTGTTCAGTTTTCCATTGGGCATTAGTTTTTTCTTATTGATAAGTAGGGATTCTTCATGTTGTTCTGTCGCTAAGTCATGTCGGACTCTTTGTGGCTCCTCTGTCCTCCACTATCCCCTGGAGTTTGCTCAAATTCATGTCCGTTGAATCCATGATTCTACCTAACCATCTTATCCTGGGCCGTCCCCTTCTTCTTTTGCCTTCAGTCTTTCACAACATCAGAGTCTTTTCCAATCAGTCAGCTCTTCACATCAGGTAGCCAAAGTATTGGAGCTTCAGCTTCAGCATCAGTCCTTCCAATGAATATTCAGAGTTGATTTCCTTTAGGATGGACTGGTTTGATCTCCATGCAGTCCAAGGGACTCTCAAGAATCTTTTTCAGCACCACGATTTGAAAGCATCAGTTCTTAGGCACTCAGCCTTCTTTATGGTCCGACTCGGACATCCCTGCATGACTACTGGAAAAACCATAGCTTTGACTAATATGGACCTTTGTTGGCAAAGTGATGTCTCTGCTTTTTAAATACACTGTTTGTCATAGCTTTCCTTCCAAAGAGCAAAGGGTATTTTAATTTTATGGCTGCAGTCACTGTCTGCAGTAGTTTTGGGGCCCAAGAAAATAAAGTCTGCCACTGCTTTCACTTTTTCCCCTTCTATTTTCCATGAAGTGATGTGACTAGATGCCATGATCATAGTTTTTTTTAAGGATGAGTTTCAAGCCAGCTTTTTCACTCTCCTCTTTCACCTTCATCAAGAGGCTCTTTAGTTCTTCACTTTCTGCTGTTAGAGTGATATCATCTGCATATCTGGAATTGTTGATATTTCCCCCAGCAGTCTTGATTCCAACTTGTGATTCATCCAGCCTGGCATTTCGCATGATGCACTCTGCATATACTGGAGGAGGGCATGGCAACCCACTAGCTTTGTTCATAGTAATGCTACCTAAGGCCTGCTTGACTTCACACTCCAGGTGACCACACCATCGTGGTTATCCAGGGCATCGAGACCTTTCTTATATAGTTCTTCTGTGTATTCTTGTCAAGTCTTGTTAATCTCTTCTGCTTCTGTTAGAAACTGCTTCTTACAGTTTCTGTCCTTTATTGTGCCCCTCCTCACATGAAATGTTCCCTTGATATCTCTAATTTTATTGAAGAGATCTCTAGTCTTTCCCATTCTACTGTCTTCCTCTATTTCTTTGCATTTTTCATTTAAAAAGGCCTTCTCATCTCTCCTTACTATTATCTGGAGCTCTGCCTTCAGTTGGGTATATCTTTCCTTTTCTTCCTTGCCTTTCTCTTCTCTTCTTTTATCAGCTATTTGTAAAGCTTCCTCAGATAACCACTTTGCCTTCTTGCATTTCTTTTTCTTTGGGATGATTTTTGTCACTGCCTTTTGTACAATGTCATGGACCTCTGTTCATAGTTATTCAGGCACTCTGTCTACCAGATCAAATCCCTTGACTGTATTTGTCACTTCCACTGTCTAATCATAAGGGATTTGATTCAGGTCATACCTGAATGACCTAGTGGTTTTCCCTGCTTTCTGCAATTCAAGCCTGAATTTTGCAATATGGAGCTGATGGTATGAGCCACAGTCAGTTCCAGATCTTGTTTTTGCTGACAATATAGAGATGTTCCATTTTCGGCTGCAAAAAACATCATCAATCTGATTTCAGTGTTGACCATCTGGTAATGTCCATGTTTAGGGTCATCTCTTGGGTTGTTGGAAAGGGTATTTACCATGACCAGCATGTTATTTTAACAAAACTCTCTTAGCCTTTGCCCTGTTTCATATTGTACTCCGAGGTCTAACTTTCCAGTTATTCTGGGTATCTCTCGAATTTCTGTTTTTGTATTCCAATTCCCTATGATGAAAAGGACATCTTTTTTTTTTTTTTTTTGGTGTGAGTTATAGAAGGTGTTGTAGGTCTTCATAGAAGCAGTCAACTTCAGCTTCTTTAGCATCAGTGGTTGAGGTATCAGTTTAGTTCAGTTCAGTTCAGTCACTCAGTTGTGTCCAACTCTTTGCGACCCCATGAATCACAGCACGCCAGGCCTCCCTGTCCATCACCAATTCCAGGAGTTCACTCAGACTCACTTCCATCGAGTCAGTGATGCCATCCAGCCATCTCATCCTCTGTCGTCCCCTTCTGCTCCTGCCCCCAATTCCTCCCAGCATCAGAGTCTTTTCCAATGAGTCAGCTCTTTGCATAAGGTGGCCAAAGTACTGGAGTTTCAGCTTCAGCATCATTCCTTCCAAAGAAATCCCAGGGCTGATCTCCTTCAGAATAGACTGTTTGGATCTCCTTGTACTCCAAGGGACTCTCAAGAGTTTTCTCCAACACCACAGTTCAAAAGCATCAATTCTTCAGCACTCAGCTTTCTTCACAGTCCAACTCTCACATCCATACATGACCCCTGGAAAAACCATAGCCTTGACTAGACGGACCTTTGTTGGCAAAGTAATGTCTCTGCTTTTCACTATGCTATCCAGGTTGGTCATAACTTTCCTTCCAAGGAGTAAGCGTCTTTTAATTTCATGGCTGCAGCCACCATCTGAAGTGATTTTGGAGCCCCAAAAAATAAAGTCTGACACTGTTTCCTCTGTTTCTCCATCTATTTCCCATGAAGTGATGGGACCAGAAGCCATGATCTTCGTTTTCTGAATGTTGAGCTTTAAGCCAACTTTTTCACTCTCCTCTTTCACCTTCATCAAGAGGCTTTTGAGTTCCTCTTCACTTTCTGCCATAAGGGTGGTGTCATCTGCATATCTGAGGTTATTGATATTTCTCCCGGCAATCTTAATTCCAGCTTGTGCTTCTTCCAGCCCAGCGTTTCTCATGATATACTCTGCATAGAAGTTAAATAAGCAGGGTGACAATATACAGCCTTGACGTACTCTCCTATTTGGAACCAGTCTGTTGTTCCATGTCCAGTTCTAACTGTTTCTTCCTGACCTGCATATAGGTTTCTCAAGAGGCAGGTCAGGTGGTCTGGTATTCCCATCTTTTTCAGAATTTTCCACAGTTCACTGTGATCCACACAGTCAAAGGCTTTGGCATAGTCAATAAATAAGAAGTAGATGTTTTTCTGGAACTCTCTTGTTTTTTCGATGATGCAGCAGATGTTGGCAATTTGATCTCTGGTTCCTCTGCCTTTTCTAAAACCAGCTCGAACATCTGGAAGTTCACGGTTCACGTATTGCTGAAGCCTGGCTTGGAGAATTTTGAGCATTACTTTACTAGCGTGTGAGATGAGTGCAATTGTGCGGTAGTTTGAGCATTCTTTGGCATTGCCTTTCTTTAGGATTGGAATGAAAACTGACCTTTTCCAGTCCTGTGACCACTGCTGAGTTTTCCAAATTTGCTGGCGTATTGAGTGCAGCACTTTCACAGCATCACCTTTCAGGATTTGGAATAGCTCAACTGGAATTCCATCACCTCCAGTAGCTTTGTTCATAGTGATGCTTTCTAAGGCCCACTTGACTTCACATTCCAGGATGTCTGGCTCTAGGTGAGTGATCACATCATTGTGATTATCTTGGTCTTGAAGATCTTTTTTTGTACAGTTCTTCTGTGTATTCTTGCCACCCCATGCCTGAGGCCAGGGACAGCAGCCGGAAGGAGCAACCCCATGTCCAAGGAGCGGTGGCTGCGTGGGCGCAGGAGGGCCTAGAGGAGCTATCCCACATTGAAGGTCAGGAAGGGCGGCGGTGAGGAGATACCCCTCATCCAAGGTAAGGAGCAACAGCTGCGCTTTGCTGGAGCAGCCGTGAAGAGATACCCCATGCCCAAGGTAAAAGAAACCTAAGTAAGACGGTAGGTGGTGCAAGAGGGCATCAGAGGGCAGACACACTGAAACCATAATCACAGAAAACTAGTCAATCTAATCACACCGACCACAGCCTTGTCTAACTCAATGAAACTAAGCCATGCTCGTGGGGCCACCCAAGATGGGTGGGTCATGGTGGAGAGATCTGACAGAATGTGGTCCACTGGAGAAGGGAATGGCAAACCACTTCAGTATTCTTGCCTTGAGAACCCCATGAACAGTATGAAAAGGCAAAATGATAGGATACTGAAAGAGTAACTCCCCAGGTCAGTAGATGCTCAATATGCTACTGGAGATCAGTGGAGAAATAACTCCAGAAAGAATGAAGGGATGAAGCCAAAGCAAAAAGAATACCCAGCTGTGGATGTGACTGGTGATAGAAGCAAGGTCCAATGCTGTAAAGAGCAATATTGCATAGGAACCTGGAATGTCAGGTCCATGAATCAAGGCAAATTGGAAGTAGTCAAATAGGAGATGGCAAGAGTGAACATCGACATTCTAGGAATCAGTGAACTAAAATGGACTGGAATGGATGAATTTAACTCAGATGACCATTATATCTACTACTGCAGGCAGGAATCCTTTAGAAGAAATGGAGTAGCCATCATGGTCAACAAAAGGGTCTGAAATGCAGTACTTGGATGCAATCTCAAAAATGACAGAATGATCTCTGTTCATTTCCAAGGCAAACCATTCAATATCAAGGTAATCCAAGTCTATGCCCCAACCAGTAATGCTGAAGAAGGTGAAGTTGAATGGTTCTATGAAGACCTACAAGACCTTTTAGAACTAACACCCAAAAACAGATGTCCTTTTCATTATAGGGGACTGGAATGCAAAAGTAGGAAGTCAAGAAACACCTGGAGTAACAGGCAAATTTGGCCTTGGAATACGGAATAAAGCAGGGCAAAGACTGATAGAGTTTTGCCAAGAAAATGTACTGGTCATAGCAAACACCCTCTTCCAACAACACAAGAGAAGATGCTACTCATGGACATCACCAGATGGTCAACACCAAAATCAGATTGATTATATTCTTTGCAGCCAAAGATGGAGAAGCTCTATACAGTCAACAAAAACAAGACCAGGAGCTGACTGTGGCTCAGATCATGAACTCCTTATTGCCAAATTCAGACTTAAATTGAAGAAAGTAGGGAAAACCACTAGACCATTCAGGTATGACCTAAATCAAATCCCTTATGATTATACAGTGGAAGTGAGAAATAGATTTAAGGGCCTAGATCTGATAGAGTGCCTGATGAACTATGGATGGAGGTTCATGACATTGTACAGGAGACAGGGATCAAGACCATCCCCATGGAAAAGAAATGCTAAAAAGCAAAATGGCTGTCTGGGGATGCCTTACAAATATCTGTGAAAAGAAGAGAAGTGAAAAGCAAAGGAGAAAAGGAAAGATACAAGCATCTGAATGCAGAGTTCCAAAGAATAGCAAGAAGAGATAAGAAAGCCTTCCTCAGTGATCACAGCAAAGAAATAGAGGAAAACAACAGAATGGGAAAGTCTAGAGATCTCTTCAAGAAAATTAGAGATACCAAGGGATCATTTCATGCAAAGATGGGCTCAATAAAGGACAGAAATGGTATGGACCTAACGGAAGCAGAAGATATTAAGAAGAGGTTGAGGTATAGACAAAGGATTACTGTGATGTTGAATGGTTTGCCTTGGAAACAAATGGAGATTGTTCTGTTGTTTTTGAAGTTGCATCCAAGTACTGCATTTTGGACTCTTTTGTTGACTATGAGGGCTATGCCATTTCTTCTAAGGGGTCCTTGCTCACAGTAGTAGATATAATGGTCACTGGAGTTAAATTTGCCCACTCCTGTCCATTTTAGTTCACTGATTCCTAAGATGTTGAAGTTTACTCTTGCCGTCTCCTGATTGACCACATCCAATTTACCTTGATTCATGGACCTAACATTCCAAGTTCCTATGCAATATTCTTTACAGAATCGGACTTCATTTTCACCATCAGACACATCCAAAACTGATTGCTGTTTCTGCTTTTGCCCAGCTGCTTCATTCTTTCTGGAGCTATTAGTAATTGGCCTCTGCTCTTTCCCAGTAGCATACCTTCCAACATGGGGGTCATCTTCTAGTTTCATATATTTTTGCCGTTTTATACTGTTAATGAAGTTCTCCAGGCAAGAATACTGGAGTGAGTTGCCATTTCCTTTTCCAGTGGACCACGTTTTGTCAGAACTCTTCACAGTGACCCATCTGTCTTGGGTGGCCCTGCACGGCATGGCTCATAGCTTCATTGAGTTATGCAAGCCCCTTCTCCATGACAAGGCTTTCATTCACGACGGGGGATCTTTATGTATTACAGTTATTATGCCTTGCATATGTTTCTGGATTGTCATTTGTTTTCTTCTTCTTTTAGGTCATATAAAATTTAACATTTTAAGATTTCTAAATTTAGACCCTCTCTTAGGCATTATTTAACAAAAGGTAGAAGCAGAGATGAGTATTCTTAGGTTCCTGTACAAATTATCCTCCAGATTTAACTTTCCTTTTTATCTTTGGTTTAAAATTTCTCTAAAGAATCATTGACCATACAACAGGGAAAGTACTTACGAAGTCCATCAACTGTAGTGAGAAACATTTCCAAAATGTTCTTTATTGGGAAAGAGGGCAAGGTTGTTGTTGCCCTAGGGCCCATTTTGAAATATGTGGGAACATTTTGATTCTCATATGACGGGAACATTCTACTGACACTCAGTGGATGGGGCCCAGAAGTACTAAACATCCTGCAATGCACAGCATAACGAAGACTTGTTCTTCCTGAATGCCAATAGCAGCTGCCATTGAGAATCACAGAGTTAGACTATCACCCAACTGTCTTAAACAAAAATACTGATTAAAATACTTCATAAAAATACTTGAAGAAAACACTATACAAAAACATGTTTTCAGTTGATGTATTTTCTCCACACTGTGTTTATATATGCAAGCTTAATGAATTGGAGCACATCAATTTCAGGCTCTAATAATAAGTAACACAGGTTTGTGTTGAGTATGGGCATGCAGATATTCTGCATAAGACTGCTTAGCATTTGGGCTTATCAAGAAAGTTATAGTGCTGATTTGCTCAGAAAGAGTTGCAGAGGAAGCTGAGACAAATGAACTGAATTTGTCAACTCAGAGTAGTGATGCTGCAAAAGAATGCTATTAGAGGACACGTCTATTCCCCTTCATATCTCATCTTGTCTCTCATTCTATGTTTGCCAGTAAGGACTGTGACCTCAGAGTGGCCAGTGCAATTGCTTTTTGCTCAAGGTTAGTCTTCTGTTTCCTCTGGGTGCTGTTTGTTCCAATGCAAAAGTGGAGGGCAGAAAATAACCAAGTCTGTTTTTATCTGTAAGTGTATTATTCCCTGGAAATATAATTATTTTGTTCATTTAAAATTGCTTTTGATCAAACAGGTTGGTATAAACCAGATTTTTTTGGTTGCCTGCAGATGGCAGTGATTATTAACTTGTCATTCTAAATAAAAGGTGTTGGTTTTACTTAGCAGTTCTAAAGTGCTATATTAATGGCAGTTTATTGTGTTCTAATAAAAATTAGTAAGATTTACATGCTGCCTTTGAAGAAGAGAGTTGATTTATATATTTAACGTGATGTCATTTAAAATATTAGGTGACTAGACATGAAACACAAAAGACATTAAATTAACATACTTCACTGGATTATGCAAAACATTGAACAGTGACAAAAGCGTTTCAGAGCAGGATTTGATTATTGTGGCCAAATCCAGTAATGTATCCTGGAAAATTTGATTCCAAAGATATGCAAAACATGGTAAACTTTGCACTCTGTTTTATCTCCAGAACAAGATATAGCAGTAACAGTTGATTGTACCTTGACGATATTGGCAAGTCACATTCTGGAATGCAGACAGCAGTGCTGTCCAAATAGAAGGAATTACCAAAAGGCAATGGAAAAAAATCTGAAAATATAATCTTCCTCTTACATAATCTTTTGGATAATATATGCAATTCTAAGGTCATGAGGAGGACACAATGGAGCTGCAGAAGTCTGAAAAAGAGTCGACTGAAATGGTCAAGGGAAATGAGTAGGAATCATGTGCAGGTCGGCTCAAAAGGCAGATCTTCATCAAAATGATAAAGGAGGAGTGGGAACGTGACCAGAATTATTTTTTCATGGTCAGTGACTATAACTTGACTTTTGAAAGTATAATATAGGGAATTTAAACAGAAGGGCTGGTTTCAGTTATGTACAGTCATGGAATATGCATATAAGATGAAATCATAGTTTCCATCTTCATATGGGCAGAAAGAAAACGAGGAAAAAAGGGATAGAACTGAAGAGATGGGATATAGATCTACTAAAGAATGAATCATAATAGACCACAAATTTCCCAAAGTTTTGCTTTAATATTAATACATAAACTTGGAAATCCTGTGTCTTCATTTTCAGTCTGTTCAAAATACTTTTGAATTTTGCTTTCGATTTCTTCTTTGACCATGGGTTTTTTAGATGGGTGTTATTTAGCTTTCAAATATTTAGTAGTTTTCCAGATTTCTTTCTGTTGTTGACTTCCTAATTTAATTCCATTGTGGTCAGAAAACACACTTTTGTTTTTCGAGAGTAATACTTCTTATGGTTTGAATTCTTTTAAACATATTGAGGGTGTGTTTGTTTTGGTGGATGACTGTACAGAACGGAATTCTTTTTCTTTTTTTAATGTAGGTTTTATTATTCTTATTTTAAAATTGTAACCGTGCTAGGTCTTCACTGGGGCACGTGGGCTTTCTCCAGTTGTGGTGCAAGAGTTTCTTGCTGCGGTGCTGGGCTCTCAAGTGCGCAGGCTCAGTAGTTCCGGCTCACAGACTCTTTAGTTGCAGCGTGGGCACACTTGCCCCGTGGCAATGTGGAATCTTAGTTTCCTGACCAGGGACTAATAGGTGTCCAGGAACTAATACAGGATTAGATCTGTCCTCTGCGTTGGAAGGCAGACTCCCAACCACTGGACCACCAGGGAAGTCCCAGAATGTGGTTCTTTGACCTTGGATAGTCACTCGGTATGTTGTCAAGTTAAGTACGACTAGTTGCTAGCTGTTGTAACAAACAAACACTCAGATTTCTGTGGCTTAACAAAATAAATGTTTTGATCTTTTTCACAGTCCAAAGAGTGTTTGATGGGCAGCTTTTCCTGTGATGATTCAAGTACCTAAACTGTTTTATTTGGTGGTTCTGTCATCCTCCAAGGTATTCTCAAATTTCTATACCAAAAGTTTTGCTTTCAGCTACTTAGTAAGTAAAGAGAAAGAATACGGAAGATCCTGTGAGAAGTTCAAGAAGTCAAGCCTGTAAATGCTTTAAATTATTTCTACTCACTTTTCATCAGCTGGAACTCTATCACATGACCCAACCTAATAGTAAGGAGGGCAAGAAATACTGGTTAGAGATGTTCTTAAGAAGAGGAGGAAAAACATGGATATTGAACAGTGCCAGAATTCTCTACTGCAATACATTTAGAATTATCCGGAACTAGGTCACCTTAGATGAAGGCATACATCTCTCAGTTTCTTAAGCTTTTTGAAGTTATTTACTCCTTTCATCTCTAAATAAAACATCTCCGTATTTCTTCCTGTGTAATCGCATAAAATTGCAATGAAGTCCCTATAGGATTCCTGCTTGTCACCTATCATACAACAGTTTTTTTCCTGACTTGATGGTTCATTTCTGCTGGTACAGGTGTTCCAGTTCATGATAAATATAAACACAGCTTTCTTTCTTCATTCTTTAAGATCACACCAATAGAGAGCTAGTATTTGTGATTATTAGCAAAGCATTACAAAGACTTAGGTGGAGAATCAAGAGGGAAATCCCAACATGGAAAAGAAAGTTACTTGACATTGCTGCTTGAAAGCTCCAGTAAACAAACCCTACCAAAGAAGCTGCTCCTTGGTTATTTCTCTCTGGATCCTAGGATATAGCCTAAAGGCATCATATGAAGGGCATTCTAAACCTGTCTCCCAGTTTCTTCTTTTGCTCCTCCCCAAACCAACCAACCAGCCAGCCATTTTTCAGTTGCCAGAAGAATCAACAAAATGATCATTTTAAGAAAATCAAACCTATTTGCCAGTCAATCAAATGACAAAACAATAGGAAATAGACAGTCTGTCAAAAGGAAACGTCTTTTTTTTCTTCACCACCATATTAGAAACCAAAAAATTCCATTTTTTGGAATGACTCATTTCCTACACAAAGTCATTGGTTCTCACCTTGCCCATCTAAAAGTCTTTAAACAATTTCCCCAAATAACAATTTTCTCCCTAAAGTGCCCTCCTGCTTCCTAGAAAACTACCTTTTTTGATCTTTGCAATGGTTTTTTATTCTCTCTGGCATTTTTCCTCCTCCCATCAGTGTATATTCTAATTAATGCTTTCATAATTTCAAGAAATTGTTTGAAAAGTATAAAGAAAACTTAACTTTCAAGGATATTTAGGAAAACAGCAGATATTTTCAGATGTAACTGCACATTAGAATTACCTGAAGAGAATCTAAAACTTGCTCTTCAGACCATACTCCAGACCAGTGAGCATGAGATGAGGAGGTGCTAAGTCGCTTCAGTCGTGTCCGACTCTGTGCGACCCCATAGATGACAGCCCACCAGGCTCCCCCTTGCCTGGGATTCTCCAGGCAAGAACACTGGAGTGGGTTGCCATTTCCTTCTCCAATGCATGAAAGTGAAAAGTGAAAGTGAAGTCGCTCAGTCGTGTCTGACTCTTCGCCATCCCATGGCCTGCAGCCTACCAGGCTCCTCCATCCATGGGATTTTCCAGGCAAGAGTACTGGAGTGGGGTGCCATTGCCTTCTCCAAAATGAGGAGGTAGGAGCTATAAATCAATATGCTTTTTAAAAATGTTCTTCAAGTCATTCTACTGTACAGCAAGATTAAAAACTACTAGATTAAGGAGAGCTCCATTCTCCATTTTAAGGAGTTAACTTTTACATGATAGTCAAATTGCAACAAGATATATGTGTTTACAAAATTAGAGAGCTAGGTGTACATTTAGAGCCATTTCTTTTGGGAAATAGCCTACAGTTGGCTTAGATGATCACTGATTGAAGATACTGACACGCTGAAATATGATGCACCGGCTTCCAAATGAAATGAGATTGCTATTTTCTCTGAAGGCGATAGCACCAACTATGGTAATCACTTGACTGTCAAATTTGTGTATTCCAAACCTCTCATTACCAGTTGAATTTTATCCATGGGTAATTAAAACACTTCACGATGACTATAATTTAAAGCAAAATAAATTTTATTAAATTTCTTATGGCTCAGATTATTAGACAGCTGGTAAAGCTTTCATAGTCAGTAATATGAAATAAATGCAAGAATGATTCAATAGCCTTAAAGAGATAGTAATGACTTCCCTAGTGGCTCAGATGGTAAAGAATCTGCCAGCAATGCAGATCTGGGTTTGATCCCTGGGTCTGGAAGATCTCCTGGAGAAGGGAATGGCAACCCACTCCAGTATTCTTGCTTGGAGAATTTCATGGACAGAGGAACCTGGCAGGCTACAGTCCATGGGATTGCAAAGAGTCAGATACAACTAAGCAACTAACATTTTCACTTTTTCAAGAGATTTTAAACTCCCAGCCCACCCAGTGTCTAACCCTCTATTAATAAATTCACTTCAATATTAGTTTTCTGGGCCCAGAATTATCCTCTTAAAAGGGTGAAAATTGTCTGAACTTCTAAAATTCTACATTTTCCAAAATTCAATACATGTATATAAAGGAATTAGAGAATTGGACACATAGATATGATATGTACAGAGTTGTTCCTTCAAGGTGTCTGTCTTACTCTACTTTCAACTCTTGCTGATCAGAGACTGAGTGACTGCGTTCCCTCCACTGTGGCTCCCCTTCTTAATTCCACATCTGTATGGAGTATCATTACAATTTAGTTTTTCCAAATCAGAAACTTCCAGGCCATCTTTGATTTTTTAATTCTCCCTCACTGCTTAACTCCAGGGTCATCAAAATAATAATTTCTCACTTTGGAATATCTGTCAGATATTTTGCCTCCCCCGTGTTTTCACTGCTGCTTTTGAAGATCAGGCCTTTATTGCTGAACCTTCTGGTTGATGTCCCAGCTTTCAGCAATCTTTCTCAATTCACCTTTCTCTTTTATGAACTTTGCCTTCTTGGTCCACCATTTCAGCAAAGTCACCAACTCCTCAGCCTGCTTCTTGGGGCCTATGTAAGGAGGATATTCTCTGACTTTCCAACCTATTTCTTACTATTCCAATACCCACAGATGCTGATGATGTAGATTTTCCATGTTGTTCAGTCGCTAAGTCATGTCCTACTCTATAGATTATACTCTGCAAGGCTTCTCTGTCCATGGTATTATTTCCTAGGCAAGAATACTAGAATAGTTTGCCATTTCCTTCTCCATGGGATGTGCCCATCCCAGAGATCAAACCTGTGTCTCCTGCATTGGCAGGCAGATTCTTTACTTCTGAGCCACCAGGGAAGCCCAGATTTTCCATAGAAGAGTCGTTAAAAAAATTTTTTTTTAATGGGGGCATGGTCTTAAGAGATGATTATTAATTTTGAAAATTGCCCCCAATGTAACACAATTCCCCAAACATGCAGTCTAGTTAATTTACAGAAATCAACAGCAATTTACTTACTTCTCCCAGAACCATCTGCTCTGTGCCTTGTGTGTATCACTGCCACTTGCCTCAGCTATAAAGAAATGATAGTAACTCCTGATCCCCATTCACTCCCTGTCACAATGAGCTGGCAAAGGAGACGGTAGCCAGATAGATTTGGAACTTATTAGTACAGGTTTATGTGTCAAAAATATGTTATTTTCGAAATTGAAATAGAGTATGCAAAGCTGACCCTTCAAAGACTGGCTCCTCCCACACTTACGAAGGTAGCCCCGAAGTTGCTAATCAGTGTGTTAGCTTCACCTCAGCTGCGTCTCCTCCCTGAAGGTGCCTTAGTCTTCAAAACCTGCCCTCATCCCCACGGGGCAGGCCACAGTGCTCAGATTCTCTGCCTTATAAATCACTCCTCCCGGCCCCTTGCATTCAAGGCAAGTGGAGAGTAAACCCAAGGAGAGCTAAACTTTGTTCCTAAGCCAGTAGCCTACAGCTTGGCTGAGTCAATTATGCTTACTCTTCAGTAATACCTACAGTAACACCCAGAGGACTGGCCAGGCCAGTTAATGGTAACTGAAGAATGCAAAAAATCAAATAAAAACAAAATCAAAAAGCCCTGGAAAAATTTAAGTGCAGTTTCATCGACATTTGCTCATTTTATTTCATTTATTTCCCCTTGCTCAGATGGTAAAGCATCTGCCTACAATGCGGGAGGCCTGGGTTCGATCCCTGGGTTGAGAAGATCCCCTGGAGAAGGAAATGGCAACCCACTCCAGTACCCTTGCCTGGAAAATCTCATGGACAGAGAAGCCTGGTAGGCTACAGTCCATGGGGTCACAGAATCGGACACGACTGAGTGACTTTACTTTCACTTTCCCTCTCTTAAGTTTCTAAAACAAGTCCATGACATTGTATTGTTTCACCATGTAGAATTAATTAAGTGAGACCAGTAGACTGAGGTGACTTTAAGGCTGTGGAGGTCTAAATAAGCAAACCAAAGTCTAAGTCTGTCAGAGCCTCAAGTTACAACATTGAAACTGAAGGACAACCAATCACAGGCAGCCAATGAGGCTTTAGGCTGTAGCCAAGCAATAATTTTCTTACTTTGCTTCCACCTTTTCTCTATAAAAGTCCCCCTGATGGCCTGTTTGTGGAGTGCTCCTAACAACTTTTGGTTCGGCTTTGCCTGATGCCCATCAATTTTTGCTCAAATAAAATCTCAAAATACAATATGCTTCCATTTAACAATCCTTAAATGTTTCATTATGCATCATCATTATGGCATCACTGACTTGATGGACATGAGTTTGAGCAAGCTTAGGGAGTTGGTGATGGACAGGGAAGCCTGGCGTGCAGTCCATGGGGTCGCAAAGAGTTGTACAGGACTGAGTGACTGAACTGATGCATCTTTAACACATGAAGTTTTGTTGACATTTTAACTGAATTAATAGTGTAAGGGAGGAAAAATAATTTTTCCCCTATACTTCTAAGTTCTTGCTTGAGATCTTTTGTAATAAAAGAAAAACAAATTATAAGCATGTTTCCCTTATGTATCAGTTCAGTTCAGTTCAGTCGCTCAGTCGTGTCTGACTCTTTGTGACCCCATGAATCACAGCACACCAGGCCTCCCTGTCCATCACCAACACCCGGAGTTCACTCAGACTCACGTCCATCGAGTCAGTGATGCCATCCAGCCATCTCATCCTCTGTTGTCCCCTTCTCCTCCTGCCCCCAATCCCTCCCAGCATCAGAGTCTTTTCCAATGAGTCAACTCTTCACCAAAGTACTGGAGTTTCAGCTTTAGCATCAGTCCTTCCAAAGAAATCCCAGGGCTGATCTCCTTCAGAATGGACTGGTTGGATCTCCATGCAGTCCAAGGGACTCTCAAGAGTCTTCTCCAACACCACAGTTCAAAAGCATCAATTCTTTGGCGCTCAGCCTTCTTCACAGTCCAACTCTCACATCCGTACATGATCACTGGAAAAACCATAGCCTTGATTAGATGGACCTTTGTTGGCAAAGTAGTGTCTCTGCTTTTGAATATACTAAAACAAAACCAGGAGCTGACTGTGGCTCAGATCATGAACTCTTATGCCAAATTCAGACTTAAATTGAAGAAAGTAGGGAAAACCACTAGACCATTCAGGTATGACCTACCCTTATGATTATACAGTATGATTATACTTATGATTATACAGTAGAAGTGAGAAATAGATTTAAGGGCCTAGATCTGATAGATAGAGTGCCTGATGAACTATGGACTGAGGTTCGTGACACTGTACAGGAGACAGGGATCAAGACCATCCCCATGGAAAAGAAATGCAAAAAAGCAAAATGGCTGTCTGGGGAGGCCTTACAAATAGCTGTGAAAAGAAGAGAAGCCAAAAGCAAAGGAGAAAAGGAAAGATATAGGCATCTGAATGCAGAGTTCCAAAGAATAGCAAGAAGAGATAAGAAAGCCTTCCTCAGTGATCAGTGCAAAGAAATAGAGGAAAACAACAGAATGGGAAAGACTAGAGATGTCTTCAAGAAAATTAGAGATACCAAGGGAACATTTCATGCAAAGATGGGCTCGATAAAGGACAGAAGTGGTATGGACCTAACAGAAGCGGAAGATACTAAGAAGAGGTGGCAAGAATACACAGATGAATTGTACAAAAAGATCTTCACGACCCAGATAATCACGGTGGTGTGATCACTCACCTAGAGCCAGACATCCTGGAATGTGAAGTTCAGTGACCCTCAGGAAGCATCACTACGAACAAAGGTGATGGAATTCCAGTTGAGCTATTTCAAATCCTGAAAGATGATGCTGTGAAAGTGCTGCACTCAATATGTCAGCAACGTTTTCACTCACCAGTAGCCACAGGACTGGAAAAGGTCAGTTTTCATTCCAATCGCAAAGAAAGGCAATGCCAAAGAATGCTCAGACTACCTCACAATTGCACTCATCTCACATGCTTGTAAAGTAATGCTCAAAATTCTCCAAGCCTGGCTTCAGCACTATGTGAGACTGTGAACATCCTGATGTTCAAGCTGGTTTTAGAAAAGGCAAAGGAAGCAGACATCAAATTGCCAACATCCGCTGGATCATGGAAAAAGCAAGAGAGTTCCAGAAAAACATCCATTTCTGCTTTATTGACTATGCCAAAGCCTTTGACTGTGTGGATCACAATAAACTGTGGAAAATTCTTCAGAGATGGGAATACCAGACCACCTGACCTGCCTCTTGAGAAACCTGTATGCAGGTCAGGAAGCAACAGTTAGAACTGGACATGGAACAACAGACTGGTTCCAAATAGGAAAAGGAGTACGTCAAGGCTGTATATTGTCACCTTGCTTATTTAACTTATATGCAGACTTTATTTTTTGGGGCTCCAAAATCACTGCAGATGGTGACTGCAGCCATGAAATTAAAAGACGCTTACTCCTTGGAAGGAAAGTTATGACCAACCTAGATAGCATATTCAAAAGCAGAGACATTACTTTGCCAACAAAGGTTCATCTAGTCAAAGCTATGGCTTTTCTAGTGGTCACGTATGGATGCGAGAGTTGGACTGTGAAGAAGGCTGAGCGCCGAAGAATTGATGCTTTTAAACTGTGGTGTTGGAGAAGACTCTTGAGAGTCCCTTGGACTGCCAGGAGATCCAACCAGTCCATTCTGAAGGAGACCAGCCCTGGGATTTCTTTGGAAGGACTGAAGCTAAAGCTGAAACTCCAGTACTTTGGCCACCTCATGCAAAGAGTTGACTCATTGGAAAAGACTCTGATGCTGGGAGGGATTGGGGGCAGGAGGAGAAGGGGACGACAGAGGATGAGATGGCTGGATGGCATCACTGACTAGATGGACGTGAGTCTGAATGAACTCCGGGAGTTGGTGATGGACAGGGAGGCCTGGTGTTCTGCGATTCATGGGGTCACAAAGAGTCAGACACAATTGAGTGACTGAACTGAACTGAACTGAACTGAGAGTACATCATGAGAAACACTGGGCTGGAAGAAACATAATCTGGAATCAAGATTGCCGGGAGAAATATCAATAACCTCAGATATGCAGATGACACCACCCTTATGGCAGAAAGTGAAGAGGAACTAAAAAGCCTCTTGATGAAAGTGAAAGAGGAGAGTGAATAAGTTGGCTTAAAACTCAACATTCAGAAAACTAAGATCATGGCATCTGGTCCCATCACTTCATGGGAAATAGATGGGGAAACAGTGGAAATGATGTCAGACTTTATTTTTTTGGGCTCCAAAATCACTGTAGATGGTGATTGCAGCCATGCAATTAAAAGACACTTACTCCTTGGAAGGAAAGTTATGGCCAACGCTTATGTATTCTGTTAACCAAAAAAAAAAAAAAAGCAAGAGCTGCATATAAGGATAGAGTTTATTTGGAGCCTTAAGAATTATAATTTCCCCCTTAATCTCTTAATATAATAAACTATATATACAGTATAAAATTAATAAATTGCAATAAATATTAATATATTGTACATCATATCTACAATATTAATATAATAATTTTATTTGTGATATTTATATCATATTTATATTATTATATAATCAATATATTAACATGATTATAATAAAATATAATATTAATATAATAGAAATATCAATATACAAATTAACATTAATATTATAAATTAATATTGCTGTGTATTATAATCAGATCAGATCAGTTGCTCAGTCATGTCCGACACTTTGCAACCCCGTGAATCGCAGCACGCCAGGCCTCCCTGTCCATCAACAACTCCCGGAGTTCACTGAGACTCACGTCCATCGAGTCAGTGATGCCATCCAGCCATCTCATCCTCTGTTGTCCCCTTCTCCTCCTGCCCCCAATCCCTCCCAGCATCAGAGTCTTTTCCAATGAGTCAACTCTTCACATGAGGTGGCCCAAGTACTGGAGTTTCAGCTTTAGCTTCAGTCCTTCCAAAGAAATCCCAGGGCTGGTCTCCTTCAGAATGGACTGGTTGGATCTCCTTGCAGTCCAAGGGACTCTCAAGAGTCTTCTCCAACACCACAGTTTAAAAGCATCAATTCTTCGGCGCTCAGCCTTCTTCACAGTCCAACTCTCACATCCATACACGACCACAAGAAGAACCATAGCCTTGACTAGATGAACCTTTGTTGGCAAAGTAATGTCTCTGCTTTTGAATATGCTATCTAGGTTGGTCATAACTTTCCTTCCAAGGAGTAAGCGTCTTTTAATTTCATGGCTGAAGTCACCATCTGTAGTGATTTTGGAGCCCAGAAAAATAAAGTCTGACACTGTTTCCACTGTTTCCCCATCTATTTCCCATGAAGTGATGGGACCAGATGCCATGATCTTTGTTTTCTGAATGTTGAGCTTTAAGCCAACTTTTTCACTCTCCACTTTCATTTTCATCAAGAGGCTTTTGAGTTCCTCTTCACTTTCTGCTATAAGGGTGGTGTCATCTGCATATCTGAGGTTATTGATATTTCTCCTGGCAATCTTGATTCCAGCTTGTGTTTCTTCCAGTCCAGCGTTTCTCACGATGTACTCTGCATATAAGTTAAATAAACAGGGTGACAATATACAGCCTTGACGAACTCCTTTTCCTATTTGGAACCAGTCTGTTGTTCCATGTCCAGTTCTAACTGTTGCTTCCTGACCTGCATACAGATTTCTCAAGAGGCAGATCAGGTGGTCTGGTATGCCCATCTCTTTCAGAATTTTCCACAGTTTATTGTGATCCACACAGTCAAAGGCTTTGGCATAGTCAATAAAGCAGAAATAGATGTTTTTCTGGAACTCTCTTGCCTTTTCCATGATCCAGCGGATGTTGGCAATTTGATCTCTGGTTCCTCTGCCTTTTCTAAAACCAGCTTGAATATCAGGAAGTTCACGGTTCACATATTGCTGAAGCCTGGCTTGGAGAATTTTGAGCATTACTTTATAATCATATATAAATATGGCTTCCCTTGTGGCTTAGCTGATAAAGAATCTGCCTGCAATGCTTGAGACCTGGGTCAGATCCCTGGGTTGAGAAGTTTCCCTGGAAAGGGGAAAGGCTACCCACTCTATTATTCTGGCCTGGAGAATTCCATGGACAGTCCATGGGTAGCAAAGAGTTGGACACAACTGAGTGACTTTCACTTTCATATATTAATGGATTTTTATATATATTATGTTTTATATTAAAATTTGTTCTCTATTTGTTCTCTGACATACAAACCCATTTAAATATATTTTATATTAATGGATTTTTCAATGTTAATCTTTTCTCTATATCTTGAATAAACTTAACCTTAGTCATATATATTTTTAAAAGATTGTTGTTGAATGTTGTTTGTTAGTATCCTGTTTAAGATTTGGAGTGGTCCATGATATTCTGTGTATGTAATCTTCATCAGGCTTTGGTTTCAATGTTGTGCTCACTTCAATAAAATAATCTAGGAGTTTTATATTTTTCTTTTTCTAGTCTATGATATAGAGCACTTTGAATAGATTGGCATTATCTATTCTTTAATAGTTGGAAGATTATCATATGTGATGGCTTATAGATCTAGTGCTTATATGGGAGCAGGGTAATTAAACTATTTCACTATTTCTTCTAGCAAAGTGACATGGTTAACTATACTTTCAAAAAGCCTTTGCTGGTGTTACTTTTCATAAATTGTATTTTCCTGGAAAATTACACATTTCTTTGAGGTTTTCAATATATCTGTTCTCTATTTGGCATACAACTGTGAAGTAATCTCTAAGATTTTATATTTCCTCTGTTTTGGTTGTTGGTTCTGAGTTGCAGTTTCTTATTTTGGTTGTATGTTCTTAAAATTCTTGTTAAGGTTAGCTAATTGCCTATTTTTAACATCTTTTGAAGTAACATTTTTTCATTTTAAATTGTTCTTTTTACTAACATTAATTTATGCTTTTATTAATTTATTTCTTCTGATTTTTTGTGGCATGTACTTTCCTGTTCTTTTTCTAGTTTTGAGTTGGATGATTAATTTTTATTATTTTCATTTTATTGATATTTAATATTATCAATTTCCCTGTGATCCTGTTTTACTTGTACCCCATAGATTCCAATATATATTTTCATCAATATTTTTGAAGAAATTCTGCAATCAGTTTGTACTTCTATTTTGACCCAACAATTGTATAATAGTGAGTTTTTAAATTTCCAAGTAGAAGGATTATTCAAGTTTTTATTATGAATTTATGGTTTATTGCATTGTTAATAGATATTTTTGATTATCTTTATTTGATGAGATGTTTTCTATGAACAGTTTTAAAGAGTGTCCCATGTTCACTTGGAAAATAACATGATGTTATCTAAGTTTTTGTTTATTCTTGCTTCTCCTTCTTGTAGTTTCTGAATTTTGAAGGTTGTTGCTATGTTATTTGGGTACATAGATGTATTATGGCTTTTTGTAAATTGCGGCCTTCAGCATTAAAACTTGTCCTTCTTTGTCTTCCTCAATGCCTTTTGGATTGAAGTATTGCCACACATCTAGATCCCAGGTTTTGATTTGTATTCATAGTATACTCTTGCTCATCCTTTTATTTTCAGCCTTTGGAATTACTTTATATCTTGTATTCTGCAGTTATATTGACTTTTTTTTGGAATCACTCTGAACATTTAAAAACACCTTTTCTGATTATAAAAGTAAATGTGCTTTCTGTGAAACAAATGGTAGCTATAGAAAGTATAAAGAAGAAAACAAACAAAGCACTTCTAACCCTCCACTCCAAGGACAACTGCTATTAGCGTTGTACTTCATTTACCTGTTTTTCTCTTCTTTGTAAAACATTTCTGATACAGTATTTCTATTTTATATGTTGTCTATTTAAAAAAAGCATTATTCTTCAGGACATGAACTGCATCTTCCACTTGTTTCAGAACCATCAATGGCAGTAAATTCATTTTTCTTGTGTGCCCACATACAAGTATTCAGAATGCCCATGCATGCATTTATGCTGAAGTACCTACATTATTTTTTGAAAACTGATATAGGGTTTCTTATTGCAAACTTAAGTCCTACAAATTCTGTGATTATGTGGACTATGTTGTCTGCTCTCTGGTTTGGCTAGCCTCTTCAATAGTGGGTCAAGATGAGCAGTGACACCTGTCCTCCAAACTGGGATTCTTTTGAGATGGGAGGTGGCACTATTAATATTTAGCTCAGGATAAGAGGCATAAACCAAGAGATTCCAGGGAAAACTCAAATCTATAATCATCTTATAGATGAGCTCCATCCTGAGGATTCTTCCAGACATTCCTCCTGGTAGGCCGCCTACATTCTGGTACAGTTGAGGATGATGGGGTTTTAGACCTTCTCTCTCCTTTTTTTTTGTTTGTTTGTTACATATATTCTTTCTTCTCAGCAGTCTGATTCTTGTCTAACTAATTGATGTTTTTATTGCAGTAGTCAAGAATTCTCTATTTGTTATGATTATTGATCTTTCCTTGATGTTCTTCAACTTCCAGTTTGGTTGTCATGGTGAATCCAAGGGTTTGAAGACATTCTTGTGATAATGACTGGTCTTTTTCTAGCTTTGTGTTTTCCCACTTCCTAGACTGTCTGCTCAATATATAACTTGTGCAAATGGCCTTTGTCATAATTTTGTCCTGTTTCTATACATTCTGTGTACAGTAGACACATTGAAGATGCTGGAGATATCTCTATTAAAAATTTCTTTTTTAAAGTTTTTATTGGAGTATAGTTGATTTACAGTGTGTTCAGGTGTATAGCAAAGTGAATCCGTTAAACATACACATACATTCACTCTTTTTTAAAAAAGATTTTTTCCCATTTTTTTCTGTATTCTTTTCAATACAGAGTATTGAACAGAGTTCTCTGTGCTGTAAGTAGGTTCTTATTAATTACCTATTTTATATATATTAGGGTATATACGTCAATCCCAATCTCCCAATTTATCCCTTGTCCCCTGGTAGCCATAAATTTGTTTTCTGAATCTGTGACTCTACTTCTATTTTATATCTATTAAATATTTCTTTAATCTGCAAAACATCTGTGAGCTCAAACTTGCTTGACATATTAATGTTCTTGGTTACTGCACATTCAACTTCATAGAGCTGAATGAGAGCATAAGTCTGATCATTTAAGTAGGTAATTACAGTTCGTGTCTACTTGGCAGAGTGATGGTATCAGTAGTTATAATAGCAAGAAACAACAAGAGCCCCAGTGAACAGCAAATTTGAGACATGGTCAGATTTTTCTCTAACCAAGATGGTTTTCTGAACAGTTGTGTCATAAGCAAGGCCTTCCCCGGTGGTGCTAGTGGTAAAGAACCCACCTGCCAGTGCAAGAGATGTAAAAGCCATGGGTTCAGTCCCTGAGTCGGAAAGATCCCCTGGAGGAGGGTATGGTAACCCATTCTAGTGTATTTGCCTGGAGAATTCCATGAAGAGAGGAGCCTGGCGGGCTGCAGTCTGTAAGGTCACAAAGAGCGGGACATCACTGAAGCGACTTAGCGCAGCACATCGCAGCACAGCACCATAAGCAATGGTGTCATCGGTGTTTATAGCCCAGTTGAAATTCTGACCACTGAACTTTCGAATCTTGAGGATGTGGGAGAACCAGCACCAGCATGTCATGGACCTGTGATGTGTCTGCACTGACTTCATGAAGGGCTTTCACCACATGGTCCAGCATGCCACGAAACATGCCATCATTCAGCTATCAAAATGAATATGAGTGAAGAAGATGTAGATGGAATTAATCTAAATCTTGTCCAAGATGCAGAAAACTTATGTTTCAATTGTTCACAAACATGAGAAGCATCAGTTACCCTTCTTGTTCTTACTAATCTTACGTTTCCCTTGAACTTAACATTGAAATGATTGACCCTTGGTTAATGAAGTTTTCTGCACACAAAAAGACGTCTCTAGTTCCTAGACATCAAGTATTTCTTCTTCAAAAGGAGGATTAATATATAATACAACACTGCTTCTTGTGTCAAATAAGATCAATAAATTTCATTTGACAGTAAGTATCCTGTTAAAGCTCTAAGCTGTGGCAATGGCACTTGGCTCATTGACAATACTGAGACAAGTGATATTTTCAGAAGTGTTTGTGCCCCAGCATTGGGAATCATGAAAGCTCTCCTGTGGTGGTCTGCCAACTAGCCAAAGTAATCCCCTGCAATTTTGTTCATCTTCAAACCAAATTTTTAACAGATGATCTCCTTATACTTCACCTAGATTTTTGGTTTGCTTGTCTTACTGGAGAATTGAATCATCAAACTTAAGCTCAATTGTACATTTGAAACCAAAAATCATGGGGTAACTTGATTGTTATCTGTGGTCAATCATGTGTCTGTAAAAGTGAAATATCTTGGATGATCCTTTTTCCCTGAGCATTGGCAATGATCTCAGCCTTCTTATCCTGGGAGAGACCCTCTTGAATCTTTGGTATCTGTGACATGGGATAAGTGCCAATTTAATTTCATGTCTCTTCAACATGGTTTCTGGGGAAGATCGATTTGGCTCATTAGAGGAAGACAGACACAAGAGCCACCACATTCAAAAATCTTATTATTTCAAAGTATAAAAATATAAAAGCTGGGCTTCCCTGGAAGCTCATTGGTAAAGAATCTGCCTGCCAGTGTAGGAGACACAGGTTTGATCCCTGTTCTGGGAAGATCACACATGCCATGGAGTAACTAAGCCCATATACCACAACTATTGAGCCTGTGCCCTAAAGCCTGGGACCTACAGCTCCTGAAACCAGGGGCCACAACCCCTGAAGACCACATGCCCTGGAGCCCATGCTCTGCGACAGAAGCCGTTGCAATGAGAAGTCCGTGCACAGCAGCGAAAGAAAAGCCCCTGCAGCACCAAAGACCTAGTGCAGCTAAAAATAAATGAATACAATTAAAAGAAAACAAACTCAATGAACTCAATCTTATCAAAATAAACACTGCATCAAAAACATCTTGAAGAAGTGGAAAAGGCAATCACTGAATATATTTTCAGTGCATATTCCCAACAGAGGGTTAGTACTAGGATACACAAGAACTCCTTCAAATCAATAGGAAGAAGATAAAGTCAGTTGAAAGATGGGGAAAAAAACATATGGGATAATTTACAGAAGATCAGAAAAGTAAACCTGAGTAATCAATAAAATGTTAAAAGATGTTCCATTTCATTACAAATCAGAAAACATAAAAATCACAATCACTACTCCATCATGAAAAAAATGTGTGATGAAGAGTCCAAGTGCTAGCAAAGATGTGGATTGATGAAAATTCTTTGTATGCAGCTTGAGGAAGTTTGAATTGGTATGCCATTTTGGAGAACAAACTGGCAATATCTAGGAAAGTTAAAAGAAAATCCCCTGACCACGAATGCTGAGAGTGTATCCTGAAGATTTTCTTACCAGCGTATCCAGGGAGATGTATGCCAGTGTTCTTAATGGTCTTTTTCACTGAGCATTGTTCAGTTATTGTAATTTAGATCATACAGGTCATTACAAAACTTAAATTAGAATGATTTAGCTATATGAATAATTAATTAATATAATTTATATTAATATAAAATAAATGGACGCTTGGCAAAAATACCCAATGGTTCTAATGCACTCATTCACTTCCTTTGCATTTATCATGTGCCTACCACATGCTACCTGGTAGATTAATGCTGTGGTAAATGAGATGAATGAGGGACTGTAGCTACTAGTTATTAACGGAAGTTGAAAAATTACTCAAATACTCTTATCCCTGCTCTTATGAATGTTACTGTCCAGAGGCAAGCTGTGACTCTGCAGGGGATGTGACACTTTCTAGACGAATGCACCTCTGTCTCCTGTTGTCTTTATCTTGTGATCACAGATGGATAATACGCAGTAATCACTGGCTGATGGGGATCAGTGATAAAGTTTTTGCTTACCTATATCCTGGGCTTTCATCTGTTAAAAGGCATTAAAGACATCCATTTAGTCACTAGCAGGAAATGAATATCAGATACAAAATGGCTTGCGAAATTACAAGGCACAGACAGAAATAATTTCCTGAAGTTCCATCTTTCAGAGCGGTTCCATTCTTGGCTTCTAAGATGCAGAGGAAATAAGAATAAAACCTGATAAAGAAAGAAGGGAAAAACATTTCTTCAGTACTTTTAGTGCAGTATCTAATGCATTGCTCCTAAATCTTTTCAGAGGAAAATGATGTGTTTTTTAAAGATTTTTTTTTTTATAAATCAGAGAAGGATGTTGACAACATCTGTGTCCCATTTATCAAATGCAGTGTCCTATATATATTTCAAGATGACAAACTGATTTTTCTATTCAAGATATTCACCAAAGTCATGAACACTTCTTTCTTGGTTGGTAAATTGGATTTTAATCTCATAATCTTGATTTCAGGGCCTGCAGTGTTGATCTCATTGAACCTGTTTATGGGATGGAAATATTGCAGGCAATCTATGTCCTACTTCTATTTAGAGTTGAATACTTTTGTGTGAATTTTGGGTGAAAATAACCTCAGATTATTGGCAACATGAAAAATGTTTCTGCTTCGATAAAATGATTCCTGCTTGTAGCATATGTGCCCCAACTGTGCACCTCTGGATAGATGTCTCTGGCTTTGTGCAACAGCAACGAGAAGAAAAGAGACTTTCTTTTTTTTTTGCTTCTAGTCTTACTAGAACACTTTTGGAGAATCTCTGCTGTCCACAGTTATTTCTTGTTTGCCCTGTTGCTGCAGAAGGGATCCATTCCTTGAGACTGCTGCTGCTGCTGCTGCTGCTGCTAAGTTGCTTCAGTCGTGTCCGACTCTGTGCGACCCCATAGACGGCAGCCCATCAGACTTTGCCATTTCTGGGATTCTCCAGGCAAAAACACTGGAGTGGGTTGCCATTGCCTTCTCCAATGCATGAAAGTGAAAAGTGAAAGTGAAGTCGCTCAGTAGTGTCCGACCCTTCGCGACCCCATGGACTGCAGCCTACCAGGCTCCGCCGTCCAGCTATTTTATTCTAATACACTTTGTGTTGTTACTACTCTACAGAAGCAGAGTGAAGTCACATAGAAAATTTAGTATTGGCATCAAGATTTGTGATGCCACACACACACAGATGTGGAAGGTTTATTGTTTATGTGATGTGGCTTTCTGGGCAGAGCAGGGCTTGAGAAGCAAAGGAAGGAGACTGTTGGGGTGTTTATTCAAGTTAGGGGCTGGGGCTGGGGTGAGGGTTCCCACATGCAGGAATGAGCTTGTGTAGTTTAATTTTTCAGTACAGCCAAAGGAAAAAGCACCCAGAGTTTCTTATCAGCCAGCCCAGATGTGGGGCACATGACTCTGTGCGACCCCATGGACTGTAGCCTTTCAGGCTCCTCTGTCCATGGGGTTTTCCAGGCAAGAATACTGGAGTGGGTTGCTGAGCCCTAATCCAGGGGATTTTCGTGACCCAGGGATCCGGTCCAGGTCTCCTGCTTCTCCTGCATCGGCAGGCGGGTTCTTTACCACTAGTACCACCTGGGAAGCCCGAAAAGTTGTCAGCAAACATTAAAAAAAAAATGAAGTCAATTCTCTTATACTATGCGTATCCTCTGCTTCTGTCACAGCAATGACCCCCACCCTCCTTTACATGAGAGAATAAGGAACAAATCTCTGTTTTTACAAAGACATCTACACTTAAAAATCCATTCCCACCTGATATACAAAGTGCATCAGATCATGAATTCTTTAGCTTGGACTCATTTTCTCAATTTATCTGTAACATTGGTTTTGTTTCGGCTGTGCTGGGTCTTCACTGCTGCTCAGGCTTTCCTCCTAGCTGTGGCAGGCGGGAGCTACCCTCTAGTTGTGGTGTACAGTCTTCCTGTTGCGGTGGCTTCCCTTGTGGGGCACAGGTTCTAGGGTGGACGGGCTTCAGTAGCTGTGGCGCATGGGCTTAGTTGCTCCATGGCATGTAGGATCTCCCGGGATCAGGGCTAGGATTGGATCCGTGTCTCCTGCATTGGCAAGCAGACTTTTCACCACGGAGCCACCATGGACACTCCAACATCAGGTATTGTACTAAACTTTCTCTAAATTTAACACTTACTTACGTATCTTTTAATGTATTGCTTTTAAAATTTTATTGATTTTTATTATTATTTTGGCCGTGCTCTTGCCTGGAAAATCCCATGGACGGAGGAACCTGGTGGGCTGCAGTCCATGGGGTCGCTAAGAGTCAGACACGACTGAGCGACTTCACTTTCACTTTTCACTTTCATGCATTGGAGAAGGAAATGGCAACCCACTCCAGTGTTCTTGCCTGGAGAATCCCAGGGACGGCGGAGCCTGGTGGGCTGCTGTCTATGGGGTCGCACAGAGTTGGACACGACTGAAGTGACTCAGCAGCAGCAGCAGCAGCATGCAGCATATGGGATCTTAGTTCTCCATCCAGGGATTGAACCCACCCCCATGCATTGGGAGTGCAGAGCCTTAACCACTGGACTGTCAGGGAAGTCCCTACTTACATGTTTTTTGATGCTTAATTTTTTTTTTAGCACTTAGTATGTTCAAGTACAGTTAAAAATATGTGTTTGTTAGCCCAAATCTGATTAAACAGTTTTAAAACAAGCTGTCAGATTTAGGTCAAACGGTGAATCTGGTCCTAATTAATACTTGGAATATCTGAGGAGATAGAAGGTGACATGAACAGGAAGAAAGCAGAGAGAATACAAGGCACCATTATCTTCTGCAGGTTTGTAAGAGAACCCACAAAAGGGAAAATAGCATGGGCAGAGAACACCTTTTTTACCTCCTTCTGCCAGAGAGGGTGGAGGCTTTCTAGGCAAGATGGAGGACATCATCCAAGAAGAAAACTAGAGAGAGAAGTATCCCTGGAATTGGTAGGGCGGATCAAGCCCAGTGATGACTGTGGGTGGGAAGTCAGTGTGCAGCTCAGCAGGGACAGGAAGACGTGTTTGGAGTCATCATAGGCAAAGGCTCTGCCTGCCAGCTCTGGGAGAAGCTCTTCTTCCTGGGATGGTGTGGAGCAGCCCCAGCTCTGGCTGGGGTGGAGACTGGAGCTTTAGGACAAAGATGATGGGAAAACTGGCAAGGGTGTTTGTGAATTTCATGAGGCTGAGAAGATTATGATCTAAAATAGAAATATGAGGAGACAGGTGAAACAAAATGAAATGGTTACTTTGGAGTCATGTTTCATACCAGGGGATGGATAAAAAATGGTGAAGACGCTCAGTAATTCTTAGGAGAAAAACAGCAAAGTAAGTTGGGAACAAAATTCCAGATTATATTCATTAATATGTGCACACATTCAGTCATTATACATGACAGAATTGGTTGCATGCTAATTATGTACCAGTGTCTAGGTACAGGGAATAAAAAGATGGGAAAGATGAGGCTCTCCCTGAAGGGGCTGGTGGTCTAGTCCAGTGCTTGGAAGGATGGAGGGATAATGTCTTGACTAGAGGCAAGTTCCGGGGAAGTTAGGAGGCAGAGACTGAAACCAGACACATTCCAAGATTATGTCTACATAGGCTTTAGGAAGAAGGAATGTTACTTTTTGCTTTTTCTAATTAATAAGGTGCTATCTGTGGATACATTTTTCTAAAAGGAAAATTTCCTTTTAAAATAGATAGAGATATAACTTAAATCTGAGCTAGGGGCTTCCCTGCAACTCAAGACACAGGTAAAATTGGTGTAGAACTTCAATTTTCTGTGAATTCCCAAGGGCAAGAGTGGGGAAGGGGCTAATTATTAATCTTAAGATCACTCCATCTATGGAGTGTGGACCTTCACAACTCTTACATGAAACTCCATCTGCAGGCCCCATATTGTCCTGTGGAACCATGGCATAATCTGGGTTTTCTTGGGGGTGACAACCACAAAACGAGACAAAGAAGTGAGGCTTTGTCTGCTCCTGGAAGGTCAACCCACTGCATAGCTTTGGGCAAATGGAGTTACTCTGGGGCTGTGATTTAGGGAAACTGAAAAATCACCTCTAGCCCCACAGCTGTCTCTCCTACTTGCCATTTATGGCATGTAAAATTTCACCAGCAAAGATTCATTTATTTGGATTAGAACTATGTACGTGTCCATAGAAGGGACAATGGGGAGCCATAACTGTCCATTAGAACTTGAGAAGATGAGTTTTCATCGTGGAAATGGAATGAGCCCTTGTGGCTGAGATACAGAACTTGGTGGGTTTTGGTGGTAGCGTAGAAAGAAGGACCAATCCCGGGGAGAGGGCGAGGGTGGGATGATTTGGGAGAATGGCATTGAAACATGTATATTATCGTATGTGAAATGAATCGCCAGTCCAGGTTCGATGCATAAGACAGGGTGCTCAGAGCTGGTGTCCTGGGATGACCCAGAGGGATGGGATGGGGAAGGAGGTGGGAGGGGGGTTCAGGATGGGGAACACGTGTATACCCGTGACGGATTCACATTGATGTATGGCAAAAACCACCACAATATTGTAAAGTAATTAGCCTCCAATTAAAATAAATAAATTTTATTAACAAAGCAAACAAAAAAAAGATCTATTCAGTAAGAGATAGCCCAGGAGGGTGCAGCTGTGCTCACTGATTTCAGTAGCAGGCAGAAAGAGGACACAGGGACCCAGAGAGGCGGGGACTTAGTGGGGGTGAGAAAAGGGAAGTGAGGGCGAGGTCAGAGTGGAGGGCTGGTGACACTAAAACTTGGTTTGTTCATTAACTCAACTCCCCAGGGTCCCAGCCCTTTGGTAAATTCCATTTTGAATTATTTTTCTCCACTCTTTTTTTTTTTTTAGTATTTAATTTTTGTGTGTGTGTGTGTATAGTTTTGCATTACCTTGTCTTTCTCTGGGCACACTGGGTTGTGTCAGCATCACCTAGTTTGGACTAAGATCCAAAATTTCTGTATAAATGTCCTTCCTAATATTCAGGAAATTTATACTTTTTTCAAAAGCCAAAGTGTCCTTTGGCAGTAATAGTGGAGTGTTTGCAGCAAAAAGCATTTAAAGATGATATAGTGTGGCATCGCTTCACCAAATGCTATTTCAGCTTCAGGCATTGTACACAGAGACTATGGGAAAACAGTTCCAATGGTGGGTTAATAAAGCTTGGTGCATTTTTGCACTTAACTATTAACTAAAGAGTTATAGATATTTAAGCAGAATATCAAGTGGTAAAGCCAGCTGTGTCCATGAACAAGGAGTATTCAAGAAAACCACTCTGCAGACACCATCTGAGTTTCAATAATGAGAACCTTCAGTAAATGCCTGTGCTGGGAGAAATGTTTTATTAATGCCATGTTACTGGTTGTTTTAGAAATGCTTTTAAAAATGGCTCTTGAAGCATCCATGAAACTGAGAAGTGTAAGGCAAAGTGGGACTAACCAAGAGTGTTGTCTGGGGCCTCTCCAGGCAGAGACCAGGCCAGGTGAGAAGATGCTGTGGGCTGAGGATGGCTGAATAGGGCACAGGGCACTCGGAGGGTAGGAAGCAGGGCTCTGTGCCTCAGGGGTCAACACTGTGATGGCTTATTTCTACAAGAGTGGGTATGTTTCCAGCATCCAGATTCTGTGCTATTTGTTTTCTTGTCTATCCCAATGCCAGTATTATAATAGTCATATACTACTGTTTATAATAAATCTTGATACTGGAGGTATTTTTTTTTAACAGAAGTTTAGACTAAGCTGAATAGGACAGCATTTAAACGTAAGTAAAGAATGCTCCTCATTATACAAAGGCACTTTCCTCCCAAAGTTTATTCTTTATTTACTAAATTATTCTTATTATTTGCCTTTTTTTTTCACTTTGGAATTTTAGAAATTGTTTCAAGAATTGTACGATGAACAGTTTGGCACAACTTGTAGTCAGAGAATGAAATGACTATTTCTGAAACAAAAATGTTTTGGGGCTCAAGACAGTAATGAGATAGTGCGTGTGCGCGTGCTAAGTCTCTTCAGTCGTGTCTGACTCTTTGCAACCCTATGGACTGTAGCCCGCCAGGCTCCTCTATCCATGGGCTTCTTCAGGCAAGAGTACTGGAATGGGTTGCTATGCCCTCCTCCAGGGGACCTTCCCGACCCAGAGATTGAACCCACATCCCTCATGTCTCCTGCACTGGCAGGCGGGTTCTTTACCACTAGAGCCATACTGCTGCTGCTAAGTCACTTCAGTCGTGTCTGACTCTGTGCGACCCCATAGACGGCAGCCCACCAGGCTCCCCCGTCTCTGGGATTCTCCAGGCAAGAACACTGGAGTGGGTTGCCATTTCCTTCTCCAATGCATGAACGTGAAAAGTGAAAGTGAAGTCGCTTAGTCGTGCCCGACTCTTAGCCTACGAGGCTCCTCCGTCCATGGGGTTTTCCAGGCAAGAGTACTGGAGTGGGGTGCCATTGCCTTCTCCCAGCACCATACTACTACATATCTACTGGAATGGTGAAAATTCAGAACACTGACAACACCAACTGGGGATGTGGAGCAATAGAAACTCATTCATTTTTGATGGTCATACAAAATAGCATAGCTACTTTGGACGACAATTAGCAGTTTCTTATAAAATTGAGTATATTCCTACCACTCAGTCCAGCAACAGCGCTCCTTGGAATTTACTCAAATGAGTTAAAAACTTATTCCATACAAAAGGCTGGACACAAATACGTATTGTGGCTTTATTCATAATTGCCAAATCTTAGAAGCAAACTTAGGTGTCCTTTGGTGGCTGAATGGAGAAAAAACTGGATACATTCTGACAATGGAATATTATTTGGCAATAATGAAAGAGGCTATTAAGCCACAAAAGGTATTTGGAGGAACTTTAAATGCAAACTGTTAAGCAAAAGAAGCCAATCTGCAAAGGCTGTATACCATATGGCTCTAAGTATTTGACCTTCTAGAAAAGGTAGAACTATGGGGACAGTAAAAAGAACAGTGGTTGCAAGACATACTGTGGGAGGGATTAATTTTTTAAAAGTGTTATTGGAGAATTTCCAGAATGAGACAATGAGATTGAACTGGATTGAGATGGGTGTCCCCATTGTTTGCTTTCATAGCATCTTATTCTCACCCAGAATGTGAGATTTATGTTATTTGTATTGCAGTTCTTGCTGCCTTCTGTTTGGGTGTAAGCTTCTTAAAGGGAGTGCTCAGTTTTATTTTTTGTTTTATTGTAAGTGGTAGCAGGAAACTTGACTCTTCTGTGGTGTCCAAAACATTTGAGAATGTGTTATGCTAATTATACAATGTAATAAGAATCTAAAGAGGAAATGGGAGAAGTTTAAGGAAAAAACAAAAACCCCTGATGCTCATTTGCAAGAAGAAATGGAATAAAAATGAAACAATAAAACCCAAGTTTTAAGCCACAGTATATCTGCTATGATCACATTTTATGTTTAGACATGAGGATTTTACTTTCATAGGGTTCACTTACTCACAGAAAAATAAATTTGCAATTTGAATGTGCTGCAAATTGCCTTCTAGAAAGTATCTTGCTGCTGCTGCTGCTAAGTCGCTTTAGTCTTGTCCGACTCTGTGCGACCCCATAGACAGCAGCCCACCAGGCTCCCCCATCCCTGGGATTCTCCAGGCAAGAACACTGGAGTGGGTTGCCATTTCCTTCTCCAAAGCATGAAAGTGAAAAGTGAAAGTGAAGTGGTTCAGTCGTGTCTGACCCTCAACGACCCCATGGACTGCAGCCTTCCAGGCTCCTCTGTCCATGGGATTTTCCAGGCAAGAGTACTGGAGTGGGGTGCCATCACCTTCTCCGAGAAAGTATCTTGCTGCTGCTGCTGCTAAGTCACTTCACTTAGGTAGAGGCAAACAAGCTATTCTTCCTTAAAAAATACCCCTAAAATATCTAACTTGAAAAATGTTAGTAAGCATTGCATTTAAAGGAAAATAATGGTGATTGGGCTTTTAGAGGAAAACACTTAGGTATACTTTTGTTCCTTCTCCATTTATACGGTATTTAAATGCTGCCCAGCCAGTTTTCTCTGCCCTTAGAAATTCACTATTTTCCACAGTGGCTTCCTGTTCCAGCCTCTTTTGACTTCTTTTTTTTTTTTTTTTCCCCTTTGGTATTCTCCAGTGAACCCCCTTCTTCCCCGACCCACTGCCACTAACTAACCAGGATTATCTCTCACTTAAAGATATCAGAAGATGCCACAAGAGAGGGACAAGAGAAACCACGAACGGTAAAAAATAGCATCAGAGCCCAGTTAACTAACAAGGGTTTAGTATTAAGATATAGAAAGAACTTCTGTGAATAAATAAGAAAAAGGTTGACAATCCAGTAGGAAAAAAATGGGAAAAAAAGAATGGAAATGCTATTTAACACTGCAGAGACTTCTTATCAAATTGGCAGAATCTAGTAAAACTGATAATACCGAGTGCAGCCAAAGATCTTAAGCTGTGGGAACGCCCATCTGCTGGGAATGCATTTTGGCACAATCCCTTTTGAAAACCTTTGAAAAACAACTTGTATTACCTAGTAAAGTGGAACGTGACTATACCACATGACCCAGCCATTCTCCCATCAAGTACATGCTCTTGGGAAGATTTGATACCTGTGTATTAGAAGGCAGATACCTGAATGTTTACAACAGTAATATTTGTATCAGGAAAAACACTGGAAATACTGAAATGTTCATTTTTTTTTTTTTTTCAGTCAGCTAAATTGTTTCTGAATCATTTCGACCCCATGGATTCCAGCACTCCAGGCTTTCCAGTCCTTCTCTATCTCCCAGAGTTTGCTCAAACTCATGTCCATTGAGTCGGTGATGATGTCATCCAACCGCCTCATTCCTCTGTCGCCCCCTTTTCTTCCCACCCTCAATCTTTCCCAGCACCAGGATCTTTTCTAATGAGTCAGTTCTTCACATTAGGTGGCCAAAGTATTGGAGCTTCAACTTCAGCATCAGTCCTTCCAATGGATATTCAGGGTTGATTTCCTTTAGGATTGACTGGTTTGATCTCCTTGCTGTCCAAGGGACTCTCAGGAGTCTTCTCCAGCACATCAATCCTTTGGTGCTCATCCTTCTTTACAGAGAAGGCAATGACAGCCCACTCCAGTACTCTTGCCTGGAAAATCCCATGGACAGAGGAGCCTGGAAGGCTGCAGTCCATGGGGTCGCTGAGGGTCAGACACGACTGAGCGACTTCACTTTCACTTTTCACTTTCATGCTTTGGAGAAGGAAATGGCACCCCACTCCAGTGTTCTTGCCTGGAGAATCCCAGGGATGGGGAAGCCTGGTGGGCTGCCGTCTATGGGGTTGCACAGAGTTGGACACGACTGAAGTGACTTAGCAGCAGCAGCATCCTTCTTTATGGTCCAAATCTCATATCTGTACATGGCTACTGGAAAATACAATAGCTTTGACTATATGGAACTTTTTTGGCAAAGTGACGTCTCTGCTTTTGAATATGCTGTCTAGGTTTGTCATAGCTTCACTTCCAAGGAGCAAGTATCTTATTTTCATGGCTGCAGTCACTGTCTTCAGTGATTTTGGAGCCCAAGAAAATAAAATCTGTCACTGTTTCCACTTTTTTCCCATCTATTTGCCATGAAGTGATTGGACAGGATGCCACAATCTTAGTTTTTTGAATGTTGAGTTTCAAGCTTTCAAGCCAGCTTTTTCACTTTCCTCTTTCACCCTCCTCTTTCACCCTCATCAAGAGTCTCTTTAGTTCCTCTTCACTTTCTATCATTTGAGTGGTATCATTTCTGTATTGGAGGTTGTTGATATTTCTACTGGTAATCTTGTTTCCAGCTTGTGATTCATCCAGCCAGGCATTTTGAATGATGTATTACTCTGCACATAAAAGTTAAATAAGCAGGGTGACAATATACATCCTTGATGAACTCCTTTCCCAGTTTTGTTCCATGTCTGGTTCTGTTGCTTTTTGACCTGCATACAGGTTTCTCAGGAAAGAGGTAAGGTGGTCTGGTATTCCCATCTCTGAGAATTTTCCACAGTTTGTGGTGATCCATATAGTCAAAGGCTTTAGTGTAGTCAATGAAGATGTTTTTCTGGAATTCCCTTGCTATCTCTATGATCCAATGAATGTTGGCAATCTCTGGTTCCTGCACCTTTTCTAAACTCAGTTTGTACATTTGGAAGTTCTCAATTCATGTACTTCTGAAGCCTAGTTTGAATTATTTTGAGCATAACTTTGCTGGCATGTGAAATGAGGGCAATTGTATGGTAGTTTGAACATTCTTTGGCATTGCACTTCTTTGGTATTGGAATGAGAACTGATGTTTTCCAATCCTGTGGCCACTGCTGAGTTTTCCAAATTTGCTGACATAGTGAGTGCAGCACTTTACCAGCATTACCTTTCAGGATTTGCAATAGCTCAGCTGGAATTTCATCTCCACTAGCTGTGTTTGCAATAATACTTAAGGCCCACTTGACTTCACACTCCAGGACATCTGGCTCATTAGGGGAGTGACCGTATCATTGTGGTTATCTGCATCATTAAGAGGTTCCTTGTATAGTTCTTCTATGTACTCTTGCCACCTCGTATGAAACTCTTCTGCTTCTGTTAGGTCCTTGTCGTTTCTGTCCTTTATTGTGCCCATCCTTGCATGAGATATTCCCTTGATATCTCCAATTTTCTTGATGATATCTCTAGTCTTTCCCATTATGTTGTTTTCTTCTATTGCTTTGCACTGTTCATATAATAAGAATTTCTTATCTCTCCTTGTTATTCTCTGGGACTCTGCATTCAGTTGGGTATCTCTCTCCCTTTGTCCCTTACTTTTCACTTCTCTTCTTTCCTCAGTTCTTTGAAAAGCCTCTTCAGACAATCACTTTGCCTTTTTGCATTTCTTTTTCTTTGGGATGGTTTTAGTCACTGCCTCCTGTATAATATCATGAACCTCTGTCTGTAATTCTATCTATCCCTATAGATAGATCTAATCCCTTGAATCTGTTTGCCACCTCCACTGTACAATCATAAAGGATTTGATTTAGATCATACCTGAATGGCCTAGGGTTTTCCCTACTTTCTTCAATTTAAGCCTTGATTTCACAATAAGGAACTCTTGATCTGAGCCACAGTCAGTTCCATGTCTTTTTTTTGCGGACTGTATAGGGCTTCTCCATCTTTGGCTGCAAAGAACATAATCAATCTGATTTCAGCATCTACATAGTGATGCCCATGTGTGGAGTTGTCTTTTGGGTTGCTGGAAAAGGATGTCTGCTATGACCAGCATGTTCTCCTGACAAATCTCTGTTAGTTTTAGACCTACTTCATTTTGTACTCCAAGGTAAAACTTACTTATTACTCCAGATATCTCTCTTAACTTCCTACTTTTGCATTCCAGTTCCCTATGATGAAAAGGACATTTTTTTTTTTTTTTTTTTTTGCTGTTAGTTCTAGACGTTCTTGTAGGTCTTCATAGACCCACGCAACTTCAGCCTCTTCAGCATTAGTGTTTGGCGCATAGACTGGGATTACTGTGAAATTGAATGGTTTGCCTTGGAAATGAACTGAGATCATTCTGTTGTTTTCAAGACTGCACCCAACTACTCCATTTTGGACTCTTTCGTTGACTATGATGACTGCTCCATTTCTTCTAAGGGATTCGTGCCCACAGTAGTAGATATAATAGTCACCTGAATTAAATTCTTCCATTCCTGTCCATTTTAGTTCACTGATTCCTAAGATTTTAATGTTCAATCTTGCCATCTCTTGCTTGACCACATCCAATTTACCTTGATTCATGCATGGACCTAACATTCCAGGTTCCAATGCAATATTGTTCTTTACAGCATCAGACTTTACTTTTACCGCCAGATACATCCAAAACTAAGCATCGTTTCTGCTTTGACCCAGCCACTTAATTCTCTCTGGAGCTATTAGTAATTGCCCTCTGCTTTTCCCCAGTAGCATATTGGACAACATATTGGACCTTCCAACCTCGGGAGCTCATCTTCCAGTATTATTTATTTTTCCATTTTCATACTGTTCATGGGGTTCTCCAGGCAAGAATACTAGAGTGCGTTGCCATTTCCTCCTCCAATGGATCATGATTTTTCAGAACTCTCTCCTATGACCTGTCCATCTTGGGTGGCCCTGCACAGCATTGCTTGTAACTTTATTGAGTTACAAAAGTCCCTTCACCACGATGAGGGTGTGATCCTTGATGATCTTTGAAGATCATCACTTCCCTGTGATGAAAGGGAAGTCTTCATCAAGGTGGATAAAAAGTATGGAGTAATTATACAGTAAATTACTACACTGCAGTGAAAATGAAACCACTCCAGTACATACATGACATGAATGATCTTAAAGGTGTAAACTTGAACAGAAGAATAAAGTTAGAGAAGAAGAGACACAGTATTATTTCACTACAGATGTTCAAACATGGGGACACACAGGCTGTAAAGATTGAGAGATTAACTAGTGACTGATTGCAATTTCAGGACAGTAGTTACCACTGACTGAGAAGACCAAGAAGGGGTTCGATCAGTGAGAGCACGGACTGGCTTGTGGGGGTAGGATTATTCTATTTCTTGATATGGGTAGTAGGTATATGAATGTTTAGTTTATTTAAAAGGTACAGAAGCTTTCTGTTTTTTTTTTTAATTTTATTTTTAAACTTTACAATATTGTATTAGTTTTGCCAAATATCGAAATGAATCCACCACAGGTATACCTGTGTTCCCCATCCTGAACCCTCCTCCCCCCTCCCTCCCCATACCCTTCCTCTGGGTCGTCCCAGTGCACCAGCCCCAAGCATCCAGTATCGTGCATCGAACCTGGACTGGTGACTCGTTTCATACATGATATTATACATGTTTCAATGCCATTCTCCCAACTCTCCCCACCCTCTCCCTCTCCCACAGAGTCCATAAGACTGATCTATACATCGGTGTCTCTTTTGCTGTCTCGTACACAGGGTTATTGTTACCTTCTTTCTAAATTCCATATATATGCGTTAGTATACTGTATTGGTGTTTTTCTTTCTGGCTTACTTCACTCTGTATAATAGGTTCCAGTTTCATCCATCTCATTAGAACTGATTCAAATGTATTTTTTTAATGGCTGAGTAATACTCCATTGAAGAAATAAAGGTTAATTATTTGTTAAAAAAAAAAAGGTACAGAAGCTTTCTGTATAAACTTGCATGTAAGTTATATTTTATAATTTTAGCAAAAGGCACATGTATGTGGGGCAGTAACTTCCCTCAGATCCATGGTCAGCTTAACTTGACCTTGATGCCATTAATTGTGTTCTTTTATTTCAGACCTTTCTCTTCCACTCAGTGGGCAGCTGCTTATTTATGCCTTTTCAATTTCCTTCTGTCTCCTTAAATATTCTTCTGTCTCCCTTACTCTTTAGTATTCTGATTATAGGCCTCACCAACCTGTGAGCCTATCTCAGTATTGTCCCTCCTGGGTCTGGAGAGCAGTAAAATACAGAAAAGAAATGGTTCACACCTAGGCAAGAACCGAATTATGGAGCTTAATACATTAACTAATTACCTAAGCTTATATTAACTGGAGACTGTGTGCCAAGCTGGCTGCTAAGTTTTGGGGATAAAGCCCTTATCCCGGCAGGGGAGCCACAGCCTGTTTCAGCCTGGTATTCTCTGGGTTGCCAGGACTGGTCATCTGGTGATGGTTGCTGTGGCAGGGCTATTTTGGGGAGGATATCTATGTCTGCTTCAGGGGAAGAGATGGCAGCTATATAATAGATTTGCTTTCTGTGGACTTAAAGTCCACGCATGAGATCAAACCAGTCAATCCTAAATGAAATCAACTCTGAATATTCACTGGAAGGACTGATGCTGAAGCTGAAGCTCCAATATTTTGGCCACTTGATGCTGGGTCAACTTATTGGAAAAGACCCTGGTCCTGGGAAAGATTGAGGGCAGAAGGAGAAGGGGGTGACAGAGAATGAGATGGTTGGATGGCATCATCGACTTAAAGGACGAGTTTGAGCAAATTCTGGGAGATAGTGAAGGACAGGGAAGCCTGGTGTGCTGCAGTCCATGGGATGGCAAAGAGTCGGACATGAATGAGTGAAGGACAAGCCTGGTGTGCTGCAGTCCATGGGGTCGCAAAGAGTCAGACATGACTGAGTGACTGAACAACAACAACATGAAAGAAATGTTAAAAATAAAGCAGATACTTTACCACTGCGTAGAGGAACTGTTAATAAATAGAATGGGAAAGACTAGTGGTTAATAAACCCATGCAATGAGGTTTTTCTCTTACAAGCTTCCACGGTGGTGTTTTATTCCCTATTTATTTTGCAGCCATGAACTGTCACTCCCCCAACTTTGTCTTCTTCAATATGTTTTTACTTGGTCTTTTCAGATTGGGTATTAAGACTGTAAGAGAGAGAGAACTTGCATTTACATCCCACGTGGAAGTTAACAGGTGATCTTGTATATGGTCTGGCTAAACAAGCTTTTAGGGCTTCCCAGGTGGTAAAGAACCTGCCTGCCAATGCAGGAAATATAAGAGATGCTGGTTGGATCCGTGGGTCAGGAAGATCCCCTGGGGAAGAAATGGCAACCCACTCTAGTATTCATTCCTGGAAAATCCTATGGTCAGAGAAGCCTGGCAGACTACAGTCCATGGGCTCATGAAGAGTCCAATAGCTGAAGTGATGTAGCACATAGCTCATATAAGAGTTTATTAATGAATCTGTCTAACATGGTTTCAACAGTAGGATTGAACCTAATATTTAGTACTATTTAGTTATAACTACTCACAGTGAACCAAATTGACCCTTGATGGTTCATTTTTCTAAGAGGAGTAGCTAGTATTTCCTATAAATGAAACAGTCTCAGATTCTTTTTTTAAATTTATTTTTAATTGGAGGATAATTGCTTTCAATGTTGTCTTGATTTCTGCTGTACAGCAACATGAACTAGCTAGAAGTATATGTATTTCCTCTTCCTCTTGAGCCTCCCTACCACCCCACCCCCGTCCACACCTCTAGGTCATCACAGAACATGGAGCCGAGCTTCCTGTGCTCAGCAGCTTCCCACTAGCCATTTCTTTTGCACATGGTAATGTATATATTTCTCAGTATATACTCTCTCAATTTGTCCCACCCTCTCCTTCCCCTGTAAAGTCTGTGTTAGACTCTGAGGTTCTAATTTGTAAACTAAAGATAAACTTAACAGCATGTAGGAAAAATGACAACTCCTTAATATTTGACTTGTTTCTTCCTTAAAAATCCTTTAAAAAATTCAAAGTAATGTAACACTTTACACTGTACAATGTACATACAGAATGAAAACATTCTTTTTATAGCATCCCACCTACATACTATGGAGTAGGGAATGGCAGCCCACTCCAGCATTCTTGCCTAGGAAATCCTAGGACCAGCTTCCCACTCCAGTATTCTTGCCTGGAGAATTCCGTGGACAGAGGAGCCTGGCAGGCTACAGTCCATGGGGCCCAAAGTGTAGGACACCACTGAGCACAGCATAGCGCACAGCAGCACCTATATCCTATGATTTAAGAGAAGTGCTTTAGAGTGTATTTCAAATGCAAGGTGTCATGTTAAATATATACCCTTTACTTTGTTGCTAGAAGGTGTTAGGTGTTTGGGTGCTATGTTTCTTTTCTGTTTCAATAACCTACCTACCTGTTCCTTTGGACAGAAACGTGTAAACAGGTAATAGGAGTCAGCCTTAGAGAAAGAATTTGAGCATAATGTACTTTAATCATATCATGCAATGTTTCTGATTTTTGAGGGAAAATTTAAGATGTTGGCAAAGTCATACATTTTAAACTCAAAGAAGTGACAAGCTGTAGGTAAAACAACATACTTGGAAACTTGAGCCACTGATAATCTTAACCTAAGTAAAACATGAGTTTTTAGGTTCAAGTTAGGGTCCAAGATGCCAAGTTTTTGAAAGGCTGGTCTCATACATTGCCTACATTTTGTGGTTTCAGGATTATTCTCATGCTTCCCAAAACCTTTTCCCATCCATTGGCTGAGACTGTAAATGTCTATGACAGTGGACAATCCACTGAATTTCAGCTTTAAAGTGAAGTTGCTCTGGGAGAATATAACACAATGATTTAAATTCAAACTAAAGCCTCTGTTACTGATACCAGATCTCAGAGCAGGTTTTGGTAGATGGACAAGAGAAGAGATGGTAGGATGGATCATAGTAAGCATTAAAAATCCAAACTAAACAGTATCTATATATCACAATTTCTTAATAAAACTCAAATGACAGTTACTTCTCATGTGTCAGTGTCGTAAGTAGAATTTTAGCGTACATGTGCGTTTATGTGGAATATATCATACCTAGAGTATTTAGAAAAGACATTGACTCTGTGCATATTTGCCTTTTGCTAGTGAGTTCTTTTGGAGAAGGAAATGGCAACCCACTCCAGTGTTCTTGCCTGGAGAATCCCAGGGATAGGGGAGCCTGGTGGGCTGCCATCTATGGGGTCGCACAGAGTCAGACACAACTGAAGTGACTTAGCAGCACTTAGCAGCAGTGAGTTCTTTATCACACTGTAATCTTGAGACTCATGCTGGATACCACGTTTAAACATTTATAAAAGGGTGCACTAATGCAACAGAAATGAACTTGGGCAAACTCTGGGAGATGATGAGGGACAGGGAAGGCTGGTGTGCTGTAGTCCATGGGGTCACAAAGAGTTGGACACGACTTGGTGACTGAACAACAAAAAGGTGTTTAGTAGATGCCCTTTGAAAGACACAGAACATAAATCCCCACCTGCATGCCTGTGCCATGAGACAGAGGTAGAAATCAGCAGGCTACTATTGTTACTTCCTTAAAAGCTCACTGTTGGCTATCCTAATTTTGCTATAATCATGGGCTTCCCTGGTGGCTCAGAATGTAAAGAATCTGCCTGCAATGCAGGAGATGGGGGTTCGATCCCTGGGTCAGGGATGTTCCTGACCATGTTCCTGACCATCTTCTGAAGAAGGGACTACCTTCCCACTCCAGTATTCTTGCCTGGAGAATTCCATGGACAGAGGAGCTCTTGGGTTACAGTCCATGGGTTGCAAAGAGTCAGACATGACTGAAGTGACTTAGCACACATGCACATTGTTAATAGAAGGCTTCCCTGATGGCTCAGACAGTAAAGAATCTGCTTCCAGTGCAGGAGGCCCAGGTTCAACCCCTGGGTTGGGAATATCCCCTGGAGAAGGGAATGGCTACCCACTCCAGAATTCTTGCCTGGAGAATTCCATGGACAGAGGAGGCTGGCAGGCTACGGTCCATGGGGTTGCAAAGAGTCAGCATGACTGAGAGACTAACACTTTCCCTTTTCATAGTCAGTACATGATAACTTAAAAATGGTTTGGTGTCAGTTATATTAAAGGCAGAGTTAGTACAGAATGTTCCTTTAACACTGGCTAAATACTGAGAAATTTTAAAATAAAATGACCCTTCTTGTGGTAGACAAAAAGACAAAAGAGCTAGTATTTGTCAACTTATGGAAAGCCAGTCCTAGAATACATGTTTCAGACAAAATCCATTTATTGGACCAAGTGCAGTTTACCTGCATGTTGTGAATAGATATTTTTTGAGGTTATTTATTTGAGGGAAATCTCTCAGTATCAATGGTAGCAATGATTTGGCCACAGGAATAAAAGGAAATAATAGTACATTTTCTGCAGAGGGAAGTTAAACTTGGACATTAATGACATCCTGTGTATTAAGATTTGGAAAAGTACAGAAGATAAAAGCATCCCATCAGGTTCACATATAAGGAGCTTGGGTGTTGCAACTCTCTTCTAACAGATAAAAGCTGAACAGGCTGAAAAATCAACCACTCTTCTTGGATCTGTATGAGAAGGGAGGACAGAGGGCAAATTTCCACCTCCAAGATCGGAGAGAGAGGTAAATACAGGGGGTCACAACTTAATCTGAGCAGAGACCCCGGAGTGGAAACTGCAGTGGGAACCAGGGTTGGAAAACGAAAACCAGAATTGTAGTTGACACATTGCTAGAGGTTTAGTGTGGACAATTCAGAGTTAAAATCTCCACGGACACCCAGTCTTGAGAAGGCAGGCAGGAGATGGGGGCAGGGGCTCAAAAATATTGTGAGAATTACCTCTAGGAGCTCAGTCAGGTTCTCGCAATAAATATTGGAGAAAAATCCTGCTTCTGGAAGAAGGAGGAGCAAAGGAACATTTTGATCAGTACTTTCTTTCAGGTGAAACTAGTTATATGCGTGCTATGCTGCTTCAGTCGTGTCTGACTCTTTGCAACCCTGTGGACTGTAGCCCGTCAGGCTCCTCTGTCCATGGACCCAGGGATTGAACTTGCATCTCATATCTCCTGCATTGGCAGGCAGGTTCTTTACCACTAGTGCCGCCTGGGGAGCCCCATGAAATGAAGTGAAGTGTTAGTCACTTCAGTTGTGTCCGACTCTTTGTGACCCCATGACCTGTAGCCCACCAGGCTCCTCTGTCCTTGGGATTTCCCAGGCAAGAATACTGAAGTGGGTTGCCAGTCCCTTCTCCAGGCGATCTTCCTGACTCAGGGATCAAACCCAGGTCTCCTGCACTGCTGGCAGATTCTTTACCGTCTGAGCCACCAGGTCCACAGCCTAATTTACTGCAGCATTATCAGAACTTAACTGACGTGGGGGGAGGTAAGTACCCAGCTCCAGCCTACTATAGACCTTCTGTGTTAAGTAAGGAGACAACCACTGAGAAACTCTTGAGAACTTCACAAGCCAGGGGCATAGGCTCACTCAAGGCTGAGACCTAATCATAAGACTATAGAAAAACTATCCTGTCCCCATACCTCACCCTCACATTACTAACAGCCTATTTCCAGAGTTTGCTTTTCCCTAGTATTATCATGTCTGGTTATCATGAAAAAAAATTACAAGGCATACCAAGTGGGCCTTGGAGCATGGGTGATGGGCTCATGCAGGGTCCAGGAGAAAGACAGAGATCTGAAATAGAGCAGTAGCCATGGCAATGGACAGATGGGATAGCTGCCAGCAGCGTGCAATATATTTTGGTCTATGTAATGAATGCATCTTTTACTGAGTTAATTCAAGAGTCTGAAGATCATTGTAGATGGAGCATTGTCTTACAATTCACCAAGCCATCACTTGTCCATACTTTTATTTTCATGATGAAGGGGAGAATCAGAACATGACTCTTTTCCAGAAAGAGCATAATTTTGAATAGCTGATATATATAATCTCAAACCAGGCATTTAAAGTGTTCCCGTTTCCCTCAATAATCTTACATTGTTTACATCTAGTTCCTCTCTTTACATAAGGCTGTAAGCCACGAAAATTGTTGTTTAAAATCTGGCGAGTGAGCAAGAACTTTAGCTTGTTAATTTCTATGTCCAGTCTCAGCAGCATTGCCCTCAGAAATGTGCTGAATCCTGGTGCACCTTCTGTTCAGCTCAGGGGAGCTCAAGCTGGGCCAGGGTTATGCAAACTGCCCAGCTGTGGATTCAGTGCAGGATGACCTCCAACCCTTGGTGCGGGAACGACCTGGAAACATGGCAGGTTATTATGCTCATGATTGGGGTCCACTACATGGCACAGATGGAGATTATTTTGGACCTGACCCATTCAGATGAGCCATTAAAAGGAGTGAATAAAAAAGGAATGAGGCTCTTCCTGGAGAGAAGGATAAGTTTGGGGGAATTTGAAGCATGAGAAGAATTGAAATATTCTCCACTATTGGTTTAGAACATTATACGCACTGTGATTCAAGTTCCTGTTAACACAACAATCTTAAGAAGAGTCTTAGCCTTTATTCCTTGTCTTATTTTTGAAGAATAAGAGTTTTCTTTTTAAATTATAGTATTAATTCAGGTTCACTGTAGAGTCATTAATAATATAGACAAGCAAATATACATACATATTACATAGTCCTAACCACACATATATTTGAGGTGCACTTGCATGAACTTGAGAGTTAGTACCTCCTTAACTTTTGTGCCCTGGGCGTCTCACTCATCTCGTCTAGTCCTGACCTTACTGCAATGTGTGTACCCTATGTCACAAAGAAAATCCCTGTGGGTCACAGAAGCTTGCGAGACGTTACTGTAGAACAGTGGTTCCCAAATTTAAATGTACACAAGTCACCTGTGTACCTTGTTAAACTGCAGATTCTGATTCAGTATCTGGGATGAGACTTGAGTGTCTACATTTCTAATCATGCTGCTGATTCCCAGACAGCATGCTGAGGAAATGAACAAGCCTTCCATAGGATTCTGATATTCGCTACAATTTCAGAATTATTATTGCTCTGTTAAATCACGGATTGCTGGGCATAACTCCCAGAATTCATGATTTAATGGGTTTAGGAATTTGCATTTCAGCACCTTGCTAGGTGATGCTGGTGTCCAGGGACCACACTTTGAGAATGACTACACTGCTCCAGGCCAGCGGGCTGCAAACTTACTCCTAGGCTGGAGTTCCCACTTTCACATGATTTGTCTTAATTTTGTGTAACATTTTTCATTAATTTAAAAGCATATTTAAAAATATTTTCCCTTTCAAAAGATTTTAGGAGGCAAAACGATTTGGGGCTCTCTGATTTCCAAATTCCAGGAAATTAAGCAAAGCTCTTATTTCTTTTCCTTGATGGTTCAGTGTTTGTCCTAATTCATCTCATTGAGGAGCTTCAGGATTCATTTTTAATTTTTCTTGGTTGGGAAGCTAAATTGGAATGTCTTAATTGTACCTAGAATATCCTGACTTCCCTTAGCTTCAGTAGGTTTCAAGGAGGGGAGGAGCATCCCATGCATGCAAACAACCAATTTTTACCAGAACACATGTCTCCATCCATGATTGGTCTTCTTAAAACCTAAAGTGTCTCATTTACCCTCTCTGTCAAATAGATAGTGATCAGTCAATGCACATGAAGAAAACTAGGGAAGGTGTCCAGTCATTTTAAAATTGCAGTGAATCTTGAATTAAAGAACATTTGATAATTTCTCAGTTATAAAAGTCCGACATAAAACAGCAATCCAACATTCACAAGCATTCAATATATTGATCATTAGAAGACAAAACTGAGTTCAGGGACTCCTCATTTGTCTCTCTGATCTCAGCGAGGCCGCAGTGAGCAATGGCATGAAGCGAGGTCTTAATTCCCTGCCCAGGAATTGAACCTGGGTAGCCCGGATGAAAACCAGGAATCCTAGCCACCAGAGCAGCAAGGGCTAGAGGCCTGGATCTTTGCCCCCAGTGAAAAATTGATCACGGAAGCAGAAATGAAAATTCAGGTACAAAGTTTATTATTAGAGACAAAGCACAACACCAAGAGGGAGAGCACATAGAGAAACAGTTTGTCTAGGAGACAGAAGCAAGGCAGAGATGCACCCTGGAGAGAAAGGGTGTAGGTGCCCCTCTAGTGAGGAGGAGCATGGTAAAGAGGCAGTTAAATCATTCATATAGGTCAGTTCTTTCGCGTCCTTGTCTTCCTTCAGGCCAATTATCCGGTTTCTTTTTCCACACTTGACCTACCCTGGGACCCTCCCCTGGGCTACACACTCACCCCTCAGCCAAGATGGGTCTCAAAGTGAAGTCTTCTGGAAGGAGCAAGACTCATTATGGCCTGGCATTATCCCTTGACTTTTGACTCACAAGGAGCCTTTCTGTGCATGTGTAGTGTCTCCTTTGTCCCAAGAAAGAGGGGAGTGGAGATCCTTTAATCCTTTCAAACAGGTTTTTGGCTCTCTTTGTCCTTTTCATGACTATGACCTTAAGGTGTTTACAAGAGACAAACACTGGCTGGTTAGCCTGTTTTTGTTGTTACTTCCATTTCAGAGGGCAAACAGGAGGCTGACTGTAAATGCCCTAATTGGAGCCCATCTATCTCTTGTCTCAGGAAATGCTAGTAGTTGTAGGCATCCAGCCTGAAGCCCCCTTCTTTGTGCCCCCATAAAATGCAAACAGGAGGCCAGATATAAATGTCTAACCTGGAGTCCATCTATCTCCTAACCCATCTCCAGTGCCCATCACAAACCTGATGCCCAGGAGGCATTCAATAAATGTGTGGTCAAAAAACAGTGTTTGAATGAATGAACTAATGAAAGATAAAGAGGGGAGCATTAGCAACTACAGTAAAATATCAGACATGAGATTCAGTTCAGTTCAGTTGCTCAGTCGTGTCCGACTCTTTGTGACCCCATGGACTACAGCATGCCAGGCCTTCCTGTCCATCACCAACTCCCAGAGCTTGCTCAAACTCATGTCCATCCAGTCGGTGATGCCATCCAATCATCTCATCCTCTGTCATCCCCTTCTCCTCCCACCCTCAATCTTTCCCAACATCAGGGTCTTTTCCAATGAGTCAGCTCTTCACATCAGGTGGCCAAAGTATTGGAGTTTCAGCTTCAGCCTCAGTCTTTCCAATGAATATTCAGGACTGATTTCCTTTAGGATGGACTGGTTAGATCTCTTTGCTGTCCAAGGGACTCTCAAGTGTCTTCTCCAACACCACAGTTCTAAAGGATCAATTCTTTGGCGCTCGGCTTTCTTTATAGCCCAACTCTCATATCCATACATGACTACTGGAAAAACCATAGCTTTGAGTAGATGGACCTTTGTCAGCAAAGTAATGTCTCTGCTTTTTAATATGCTGTCTAAATTGGTCATAGGTTTTCTTCCAAGGAGTAAGCGTCTTTTAATTTCATGGCTGCAGTCACCATTTGAGTGATTTTGGAGCCCCCCAAAATAAAGTCTGTTACTGCTTCCCCATCTATTTGCCACGAAATGATGGGACCACATGCCATGATCTTAGTTTTCTGAATGTTGAGTTTTAAGCCAACTTTTTCACTTTCCTCTTTTGTTTTCATCAAGAGGCTCTTCAGTTCTTCATGTTTTTTAGTTCTTCTACAGACATGAGGTAGATCATAACAAATTTGCTATTAATAATAGCTAAAATCCTAGCGTTGTGAAATTTAAAAAGAAGAAAAGGTAAAAAGCATTTTTATTTACTTGCCTTCCCTTGTATTTTCTTAAACATGAGTATTATAAAAAACTTCGTATTTAACTATAGTTGATTTACAGTATTGTATTAGTTTTCGGTGTATAGCTTCAGATTATTTTCCATTATAGGCTATTACAAGATAATGAATATATTTCCATGCTCTATACAGTAAATCCTTGTGTCTACCTACTATATGAAATAGTATATATTTCATGAGATGGCTGGATGGCATCACTGACTCGATGGACGTGAGTCTGAGTGAACTCTGGGAGTTGGTGATGGACAGGGAGGCCTGGTGTGCTGCGATTCATGGGGTCGCAGAGTCGGACATGACTGAGCGACTGAATTGAACTGAACTGAACTGAACTGATGTAGTTCTTAGTCCCATATTCCTAATCTATCTCTTCTCCCCCTCTGGTTTCCCCTTTAGTAATCATATTTTTCTATGCATGTGAGTATGTTTCTCTTTTGTAAATAAACTGATATTTATTATTTTTTAGATTCCACATGTAAGTGATATTATGTAATATTTGTCTTTCTCTGCCTATCTTACTTCACTTAGTGAGATAATCTCTACGTCCATCCATGCTGCTGCAGATGAAAATATTTTATTCTTTTTTATGGTTGAGTAATATTCTATTGTGTGTATGTACATTTTCTTTATCCATTCATCTGTAGATGGACATTTAGGTTGCTTCCATTTCTTGGCCATTATAAATAGTGCTGCTCTGAACAGTGGGGCTGTAAGACCTGGCCATTCAAGAGAGCTATTCTCTTGCTCTCTGTAGCCAGAGCCTGCTTCGCTGACACCAAGAAGGAAATGGCAACCCAGTCCAATGTTCTTGCCTGGAAAATCCCATGGACGGAGGAGCCTGGTGGGCTGCGGTCTATGGGGTCGCACAGAGTCGGACACGACAGAAGCGACTTAGCTGCAGCAGCAGCAGCTTCGCTGACAAACCATTCACAGGATTGACCTTCCTCCAACTTGCCGCAGATCCCAGCTGGAGATTGTTCTTATCACGGAAGGGGTGAGGGGCGTGGCCTCTACTGGTTTCCCTGGTAACTAATGTACTCCACCTGATGTCAATTCCCTTGTAACTGGTCCTCTCCTCTTCCCCTGCCCCAGGGAGTGGAGACTGCCGTCATTTCCTCCTGCGCCCACTGCACACAGTGGGGTGTCGCTCCAGGACCTTGCTTCAGACAGGTAAGATGCCCCTCATCCATTGATGTGTCTGTTCTCTCTGAGCTTTTTCTTCAGTCTTGAAGCTAGGCGAGCACAGGCCTTATAGGCCTGCGCTCCATGGGGTGCACATAGCTTTTCAAATTAGAGTTTCCGTCTTTTCTGGAGTATGCCTAGGAGTGGGATTTCTGGGTCATGTATTTTGTGTTTTAAGGAATCTCCATATCGTTTTCCAGAGTGGCTGCACCAACATTTACATTCCCGCTGACTGTAGTACGATTCCCTTTTCTCCATACTCTCTCCAGACTTTTTGGTGAAGGCCATTCTCACTGGTGTGCGGTAATACCTCCTTGTAGTTTTTGATGAGAATGAGTTTTTGAGGGTAGTGCATTGAGAACTGTTCATAATCTTCAGAATCTTCTGATTTGCAGTCCTCCATTTGGGATTAGGTCACACGTTTTGTGAATATCATGCATCATGGTTCGATGTCCAGTCTTTTTTGAGAACCACTGAAATAGATTACTTCAGTTGGCCTAATAATTTATAATATAAATCACACAGGGAAATAATTCTAGTTTTAAAAAATGAATGGTAATGTGTATCATATATTACATAAATGATTTGTTATTTGAAAGAGTATTTTCCTTATTTTCTCTAGTTTCTAAAATATTTGGATAAACACCTGGAAATTTTTCTACATTAGTTTCTTCTCTAGAAATCAAGATAATTATGTCTACAAACTTGTAAGAATTTCCTGTAAAATTTTGGAAGAATGAAAGGAGATTCTCTCATGTATCATTTCTTTAATCTTCAGGAAAAGCTTAACAATGTGAGGTGCAGAGTGAAAAGAAAAATGAGATAGACATTTAAAAATAAACAACAAGGACTTTTTGATATTATTTATGCTATTGTTGGTTAATGGAAATTTCTGAAAGCCTTTAAAACTACCAGTATTTGAAGGGATTGACAAGATTATTTCATTTTCTGGGTCAAGCATAGAGAGGACAGAGTGTCTTAGTTTACTACTGAATAATGAAAAAAGCAGTTAACATAGAAAGTTGGTATTTATAAAATATAGTCTCTCCTGGACATTTAAGGGAAGGATGTTGGCATATCTTTGCAAATGTATGACACTGAAGATGCTGCATTAATAATCCATCATAATGATGATTTGAGGGAAAGTATCTAACCATCTAAGAGCATAGATAAGATACCTTACCATCTTACACTTTAGGATATTCCTTTGTTTTTTCCATGGCATATGTTCCTAGTGGGTATTATATTGGAGATGCTCATCCACTCTTTCAAATTTCTGCAAGCCTGTTGCAAAAACATGAAAGTTAAGAGGCACCTTCATACTTTTCGTTAATAAAAAGTTCTAGTTCTCCTGATGTACTTGTTTGCTACCAAAAAACTCTTTAAAAATGATAATCTAAGACTTTAAAGTTTTTACTCTGATATTTTTCAAGCCCTTATTGAATTGCTGACAACTCAGAAGTTGCTGTGTATGCTTCGTATTTCAGTTCTGAAACTGGGTTCTCGTAAAGCTAAGATCTTCTGCCGAGTTTATCATTACCTCTCTATCCAAAACTATCCCCTTTCTTGTCCCATACCTGTTCCCCTCTCAAGATTGAGGAGTGTAGGATACAATGATTCTATACAGGATAGACTCCAGGATACAAAAGGCTTTCTGTGTTCCCTGTTTCTTGTTTGTAAGAAAAAGGCTTCAGCCTCCTGCACCTTCCTGGTGTTCCAAAGGGTAGATTCACAGTTGCTAATTAGGGAAGTGAGGAAGTGAAGAAACAAGGGAAAAGCAGTAATGAAACAGTAGTTCAGGGACTTCCCTGGTGGTCCAGTGGCTAAGACTTCATGCTCCCAGTGCAGGGGACCCAGGGCTCGATGCCTAATTGGAAAACTGCATCCTACTTGCTGCAACTAAAACCTGACACAGTGAAACAATAAATAAATAAATATATTTTTAAAAAGAAACAGTACTGCAGTAATAGAATCCTAGTTCCTCCTCAAGGGATATACAGAGCAATCTGATCTATCTTTGAGTTCATCTATAGGAGCTGAGGCACCACCACCCATATGGAGGATGGTTCCTTCAGGGTGAGCACAAACACAGACCCCCAGACAGGTTAGAACAAAAAAGCTGATGATTGGCTAGAACACCACCTATTCAGTTCAATTCAGTCACTCAGTCATGTTGGACTCTTTGTGACCCCATGGACTGCGGGATACCAGGCCTCCCTGTCCATCACCAACTCCCGGAGCTTGCTCAAACTCATGTCCATCAAGTTGGTGATGCCATCCAACCATCTCATCCTCTGTCGTCCCCTTCTCCTCCTGCCTTCAAACTTTCCCAGCATCAGAGTCTTTTCCAGTGAGTCAGCTCTTCACATCAGGTGGCCAAAGTATTGGAGTTTCAGCTTCAGCCTCAGTCCTTCCAATGAATATTCAGGACTGATTTCCTTTAGGATGGACTGATTGGATCTCTTTGCAGTCCAAGGGACTCTCAAGAGTCTTCTCCAACACCATGGTTCTAAAGCATTAATTCTTTGGCGCTCAGCTTTCTTTATAGCCCAACTCTCACATCCATACATGACTACTGGAAAAACCATAGCTTTGACTAGACAGACCTTTGTTGGCAAAGTAATGTCTCTGCTTTTTAATATGCTGTCTAACTTTGGTCATAACTTTCCTTCCAAGGAGTAAGCATCTTTTAAATTCATGGCTGCAGTCACCATCTGCAGTGATTTTGGAGCCCCAAAAAATAAAGTTGGCCACTGTTTCCACTGTTTCCCCCATCTATTTGCCACGAAGTGATGGGACCGGATACCATGATCTTAGTTTTCTGAATGTTGAATGTCAGGGGGACGTTCAGCTTTAAGGGATCCAATATGTTGCTTTTTTTTTTTTTGGTGTGTGTGCCATTTCTCAAGGACTCTCTGTTCCTTATAAGTTCCTGGAATACAGGAACAAGTAGAGCTGCATGCAGTTCTCAGGACTGAGATCATGGGAAAGGGCACCTGCTTGGATTCCTTTCAGTGGCTCCCTTCAGTGACTCTCTTCAGTGACCTTCTATGTATTAGACTATCCATTTTGTTGCAACTGGCAAAATTTCATTCTTTGTAATGGCTGAATAATCATTTTACTGAAGATATATAAGCATGCAGTTCTGCTAATAAAATACCCTTTTTCCGCTAGAGACTTGGGTCCCCCGTGTCCTTCTTTCTGTCTTCATTCTCTTCAGAGTGTGGAAGCCTACCAAGCTCACTTTCTTGCCTGGGCTTTCAAGACCTCCTTGAGAGGATGTCCTGTGCCTTCATGAGCGGTACAAGTCCTGTGCATGGGCTTTATTGGTTTTCCACATAACCCGAGAGATACTGCTCTCTCTCTCTCTCTCTTTTCATCGACTCCGGTCCCCAGGTCCCGGTCTGTAAAAGACCGCAACAGTTGAGCTTTAAGCCAACTTTTTTCACTCTTCTCTTTCACTTTCGTCAAGAGGCTCTTTAGTTCTTCTTCACTTTCTGCCATAAGGGTGGTGTCAATCTGCATATCTGAGGTTATTGATATTTCTCCCAGCAATCTTGATTCCAGCTTGTGCTCATCCAGCCCAGTGTTTCTCATGATGTACTCTGCGTAGAAGTTAAATAAGCAGGGTGACAACATACAGGGTGACAATATACGTCAAGGAGCCTTGACGTACTCTTTTTCCTACTTGGAACCAGTATGTTTTTCCATGTCCAGTTCTAACTGTTGCTTCCTGACCTGCATACAGGTTTTGCAAGAGGCAGGCCAGGTGGTCTGGTATTCCCATCTCTTTCAGAATTTTCCACAGTTTATTGTGATCCACACAGTCAAAGGCTTTGGCATAGTTAGCAAAGCAGAAATAGATGTTTTTTCTGGAACTCTCTTGCTTTTTCCATGATCCAGCAGATGTTGGCAATTTGATCTCTGTTTCCTCTGCCTTTTCTAAAACCAGCTTGAACATCTGGAAGTTCACGGTTCATGTATTGCTGAAGCCTGGCTTGGAGAATTTTGAGCATTACTTTACTAGCATGTGAGATGAGTGCAATTGTGTGGTAGTCTGAGCATTCTTTGGCACTTCCTTTCTTTGGGATTGGAATGAAAACTGACCTTTTCCAGTTCTGTGGCCACTGCTGAGTGAAAACGTTGCTGACATATTGAGTGTAGCACTTTCACAGCATCATGTTTTAGGATTGGAAATAGCTCGACTGGAATTCCATCACCTCTGCTAGCTTTGTTCGTAGTGATACTTCCTAAGGCCCACTTGACTTCACATTCCAGGGTATCTGGCTCTAGGTCTGTGATCACACCATCATGATTAACTGGGTCATTAATTTTCGTACAGTTCTTCTGTGTATTCTTGCCACCTCTTCTTAATATCTTCTGCTTTTGTCAGGTCCATACCATTTCTGTCCTTTATTGAGCCTATCTTTGCATGAAATGTTCCCTTGGTATCTCTAATTTTCTTGAAGAGATCTCTAGTCTTTCCCATTCTATTGTTTTCCTCTATTTCTTTGCATGGATCACTGAGGAAGGCTTTCTTATCTCTCCTTGCTATTCTTTGGAACTCTGAATTCAAATGGATGTATCATTCCTTTTCTCCTTTGCTTTTTGCTTCTCTTCTTTTCACAGCTATTTGTAAGGCCTCCTCAGACAGCCATTTTCTTTTTTCTATTTCTTTTTCTTGGGGATGGTCTTGATCCCTGTCTCCTATACAATGTCACAAACCTCTGTCCATAGTTTATCAGGCACTCTATCTATCAGATCTAGTCCCTTAAATCTATTTCTCACTCCCACTGTATAATCGTATATATATAATTGATTTAGGTTATACCTGAATGGTTTAGTGGTTTTCCCTACTTTCTTCAATTTAAGTCTGAATTTGGCAATAAGGAGTTCATTATCTGAGCCACAGTGTGCTCCCGGTCTTGTTTTTGCTGACTGCATAGAGCTTCTCCAACTTTGGCTGCAAAGAATAAAATCAATCTGATTTCAGTGTTGGCAATCTGGTGATGTTCATGTGTAGAACCTTCTTTTGTGTTGTTGGAAGAGGGTGTTTGTTTATGACCAGTACATTCTCTTGGCAAAACTCTATTAGCCTTTGCCCTGCTTCATTCCGTACTCCAAGGCCAAATTTGCCTGTTCCTGCAGGTGTTTCTCAACTTCCTACTTTTGCATTAAAGTTCCCTATAATGAAAAGGACATCTTTTTTGGGTGTTAGTTCTAAAAGATATTTTAGATCTTCATCCTATTACCTCACCACTTACCAGTTAGAAGAAAGTCATGTATCCCTCTCTCAAAATTTGCCTTTAAAAAACTCTTCCCTGAAGACTGTTAGAGAGTTTGGGTCTTTTGAGCTGAGCTCCTGTACTCCTGTCTTGGCCTTTGCAGTAAACCTGCTCCAAACTTGACATTTCAGTTTGCTTGGCCTCACTGAGCACTGGGCACATGAACCTGGGTTCAGCAACAGTTCCACTGAACTTTTAGAAAATATGCCCCTACAAATCCTTGTACACTGATGATGGGGAAAATTTGCAAAAAAAAAAAACCCACTATATATATATATATATATATATATATATATATATATATATATATTGCAGCCTCTATATAAAAAAAAAGCATAGAGATTCCTCAAAAAAAAAAATAAATAAATAAAAAGAATTACCATGGGATTCAGCATTCCCACTTCTAGGTATTTATCCAAGAGAATTAAAATCAGGATCCTGAAGAAATTAGCATGCCTGCTAAGGATCTGAAAACAACTTAAAAGTCCACAGATATATGAATGGATAAAGAAAATGTAGGGAGGCACACACAAAGAACTTCCTTTAGTTGTGTGGGACTCTTTGCGACCCATGGACTGAAGCCCACCAGGCTCCCCTGTCCAAGGGATTCTCCGGGCAAGAATACTGGAGTGAGTTGCCATGACCTCCTCCAGGGGATCTTCCAAGCCCAGGGATTGAACCCACGTCACTTAGTAGGCAGATTCTTTACCCCTAGCGCCACATGGGAAGCCTTCCAAAAGGAGGAAATTCTGCAGATGAACCTTGAGGACATTATACCAAGTGAAATAAGCCAGTCAAGAAAGACAAACATGCATGGTTTCAACTATGTGGATCTAAAGTAGTCAAATTTGTAGAAGCAAAGGGTGAAATGGTGGTTGACAGGGGTTGGAGGGAGGGAGAAATGGAGAGTTACTAATCAATGGGTATAAGGTTTCACTTAGCAAGGTACATAAGCTCTAGAGATCTGCTTACAACATCATTCCTATAGTTAATAGTATTTTATTGTACACTTAAAAGTTTCTTTAAAAAATTTTAATTTATTTGGTTGTGCCAGGTCTTAGCTGCAGCACTCAGGATCTTTGATCTTCATTGCAGCATGCAGGATCTGCTGGTTGTGGCATGTGAACTGTTAGTTGTGGCCTGTGGGATCTAGTTCCCTGACCAGGGATTGAACCCAGGCTCTCTGCATTGGGAACACAGAGTCTGACCACTGGACCACCAGGAAAGTCCCTTAAAAGTTTTTTAACAGGGTAAATCTTTTGTGGTATTCTTATGTTAATAAAATTAAAAATCAAATTATTATTAAAGTAAAAATAAATGTTGTGTTGCTGAAAAAATATGCCACTGCATTATAATGGGTAGTTGAAGATTTGTTTACATAAAATGGTAATGTAACCATCTAAACCAGTCTCCTTTTCACTTTACATGCTTTGTCATCTCGTAGAGCAAATATCCTGGGGAGCTGATTTTGTTATCTTTTTTAAATATTCAGTAATAATATTGCTGGACTGACCTAAAAGTGAAGGAAATATCAGAACTCCCAAATGTCAAAGCTGCTCTAGAAGGATAAAAATGTTTATGGTTGCTGAGTCAGAGGGAGGATAGGGGGAAGAGATAGGGAGTTTGGGATGGACATGTACACACTGATATATTGAAAATGTATTAACAGCAAGTACCTACTGTATAGCACAGGGAACTCTGCTCAATGTTATATGGCAGTCTGGATGGGAGGGGAGTTTGCGGGGGGAATGGATACGCGTAAATGTATGGCTGAGTCACCTCACTGTTCACCTGAAACTATCACCATTTTGATATCAGTTATACCCCAATACAAAATAAAACAGTTTTAAAAATTACTTAAGAATGGGGAAAAGGATAAAATGTAACAATTGTGAATGTTTATAAAGAGCTGTTACAGATTCTGGAGGCAGTTTCCAGAGTTCTAAGGGTATGCTGAATAATCTCAACATTGTGGAACTAAGTGCATTAACCTCAAGGTGATTCCTTTGGAAAGGAAAGCTTTCGTTTGATTGGTGAACCATAGTTCAAAAGATTTCCCAGTTTCTAGGACTATATTTGTCTTTATGTTCATGGATCATTTCTCAAGCAGTTGTGACAGGACAGTATGGAAAAAGAGGCCTGGGCCCATGCTGAGGCACTTATTGCTCAGCTAGAAAAAGAACTCATTAGAGTATTCAAAATAAGATTCATAAGGATGACGCTGGTTCTTGAAACTTACCTTCTTTATCTTCCAATAACCAGATTCTTGATCATTAAAACCTAAATACCACCCCTTTTTTATTTATTCACTTAGCCATTCATTTCTTTTTTTCCCATTTCCTCAAGTATGAGCACCTTCTAAGAGCCAGCACTCTTCTCTGTATAAGAGTTTACCAGAAAGCCAGAGGGAAATGGCATCTGCTATTACATGGCAAGTCAGACTTTATCTGTATCTCTTTTATGGCAATCACTAGAGTTCAATTATTTGTGCATATCTCATCCTCCCATAAGTGCTTTGATGTCAGTATCACTGTCTAATTAACTTATTTCTTTATTATTTATTTATTTAGTTGTTTTACAACTAAAAGACAACTGACATGTGATGAGTGACTGGACAAGTGAATGAATAAGTAGGTGAGTGAATGAACCAATCTTTCTGACCTATTACGCCTGCGTAATGCAACATGATTTTTACTTTTCTGAACTGGTACAAAAGAAACCCAACCTCCGTCATTACGGGATGGAGTCGCATAAAATGGGCATCAAGAAAGCCATTACAATGGAATTTTAAAAAAACCAAATGTGTTTCTGTGGAGTTATAGAATACATTTTTGCAGCCTAACATAATTAAATCAGGATTTTAAAAAGGTTTCAAATGCAGATTGATGTATTTATCAATAGACTTGTTACCTATTTAGCAGAGGCCATTAATGTGTATTAAGAAAGAATACCATTATATGAAATAGCAGTAGAGGAAGTTTTTTAGCTCCCTTAAATATTTCTTTATGCCAGATAATGACTCAATGAAGTAAAGATTAGAAATGGTCTCCATATTTTGACTTATTTAGAAAAGTTTTGTTACATGTGCATAAACTAGCTTTGAGGAGGAAGAGTGCATAGGTAACTATTTTAAAGATTTGAAGTGAATACACACAAAGTTGAGGGAACTAAGGAAAGCTAATATCTGCCAAAAGTGGCCTCTATTGAAGCACATTCCCACATTTTAAAAAATTAATTAATTTATTTTAATTTGAGGCTAATTACTTTACAATATTGTAGTGGTTTTTGCCCTACATTGACATGAATCAGCCATGGGTATACATGTGTTCCCCATCCTGAAGCCCCCTCCCACCTCCCTCCCCATCCCATTCCTCAGGTCATCCGACTGCGCTGGCCCTGAGCGCTCTGTCTCATCCATCGAAACTGGGTGTGCGATCTGTTTCACATATGGTAATATACATGTTTCAATGCTATTCTCTCAAGTCATCGCACCCTTGCCTTCTCCCACAGAGTCCAAAAGTCTATTCTTTATATCTGTGTCTCTTTTGCTGTCTCACAAATAGGGTCATTGTTACCATCTTTCTAAATTCCATATATATGCATTAATATTACTATATTGGTGTTTTTCTTTCTGACTTACTCCACTCTGTATAATAGGGTCCAGTTTGAACCAGCTTATTAGAACTGATTCAAATGTGCTGTTTTTAATAGCCGAGTAATATTCCATTGTGTATATGTACCACAGCTTTCTTATCCTGGAATGTGAAGTCAAGTGGGCCTTAGGAAGCATCACTACAAACAAAGCTAGTGGAGGTGATGGAATTCCAGTTGAGCTATTTCAAATCCTAAAAGATGATGCTGTGAAAGTGCTGCACTCAATATGTCAAAAAATTTGGAAAACTCAGTAGTGGCCACAGAACTGGAAAAGGTCAGTTTTCATTCCAGTCCCAGAGAAAGGAAATGCCAAAGAATGCTCAAACTACCGCACAATTGTACTCATCTCACACACTAGTAAAGTAATGCTCAAAATTCTCCAAGCCAGGCTTCAGAAATACTTGAACCGTGAACTTCCAGATATTCAAGCTGGTTTTAGAAAAGGCAGAAGAACCAGACATCAAATTGCCAACATCTGCTGTATCATGGAAAAAGCAAGAGAGTTCCAGAAAGACATCTATTTTTGCTTTATTGACTATACCAAAGCCTTTGACTGTGTGGATCACAATAAACTATGGAAAATTCTGAAAGAGATGGGAGGAGTATCAGACCACCTTACCTGCCTCTTGCGAATCCTGTATGCAGATCAGGAAGCAACAGTTAGAACTGGACATGGAACAACAGACTGGTTCCAAATAGGAAAAGGAGTACGTCAAGGCTGTATATTGTCATCTTGGTTATTTAACTTATATACAGAGTACATCATGAGAAACCCTGGGCTGGAAGAAGCACAAGCTGAAATCAAGATTGCTGGGAGAAATATCAATAACCTCAGATATGCAGATGACACCACCCTTATGGCAGAAAGTGAAGAAGAACTAAAGAGCCTCTTGATGAAAGTGAAAGAGGAGAGTGAAAAAGTTGGCTTAAAACTCAACATTCAGAAAACTAAGATCATGGCATCTGGTCCCATCAGTTCATGGGAAATAGATGGGGAAACAATGGAAACAGTGTCAGACTTTATTTTTCTGGGCTTGAAAATCACTGCAGATGGTTATTGCAGCCATGAAATTAAAAGATGCTTACTCCTTGGAAGGAAACCTAGACAGCATATTAAAAAGCAGAGACATTACTTTGCCAACAAAGTCCATCTAATCAAGGCTATGGTTTTTCCAGTAGTCATGTATGGATGTGAGAGTTGGACTATAAAGAAAGCTGAGTACTGAAGAATTGATGCTTTTGAACTGTAGTGTTGGAGAAGACTCTTGAGAGTCCCTTGGACTGCAAGGAGATCCAACCAGTCCATCCAAAAAGAGATCAGTCCTGGGTTTTCATTGGAAGGACTGATGCTGAAGCTGAAACTCCAATATTTTGGCCACCTGATGCGAAGGGCTGACTCATTTGAAAAGCCCCTGATGCTTGGAAAGATTGAGGGGAGGAGGAGAAGGGGATGACAGAGGATGAGATGGTTGGATGGCATCATCAACTGAATGGACATGAGTTTGGGTAAACTCTGGGAGTTGGTGATGGACAGGGAGGCCTGGCATGCTGCAGTTCATGGGGTCGCAAGGAGTCGGACACAATTGAGCAACTGAACCGAACTAAACCATAGCTTTCTTATCTATTCATCTGCCTAGATGCCGATGGACATCTAGGTTACTTCCATGTCCTAGCTATTGTAAACAGTGCTGCAGTGAACACTGGGGTACACGTGTCTGTTTCAATTCTAGCCTTCTCAGTGTGTATGCCCAGCAGTGGGATTGCTGGGTCATATGGAAGTTCTATTTCCAGTTTTTTAAGGAATCTCCACACTGTTTTCCATAGTGGCTGTACTAGTTCGCATTCCCACCAACAGTGTAAGAGGGTTCCCTTTTCTCTGCAACCCATCCAGCATTTATTGCTTGCAGAGTTTTTGATAGCAGCCATTCTGACTGACATGAGACCGTCCCTCACTGTGGTTTTGATTTGCATTTCTCTGATAATGAGTGATGTTGAGCATCTTTTCATGTGTTTGTTAGCCATCTGTATGTCTTCTTTGGAGAAATGTCTGTTCAGTTCTTTGGCCCATTTTTTGATTGGGTCATTTATTTTTCTGGAATTGAACTGTGTGAGCTGCTTGTATATTTTTGAGATTAATTCTTTGTCAGTTGCTTCATTTGCTATTATTTTCTCTCATTCTGAAGGCTGTCTTTTCACCTTGCTTATAGTTTCCTTCTTTGTGCAAAAGCTTTTAAGTTTAATTAGGTCCCATTTGTTTATTTTTACTTTTATTTCCATTACTCTGGGAGGTGGGTCATAGAGGATCCTGCTGTGATTTATGTTGGAGAGTGTTTTGCCTATGTTTTCCTCTAGGAGTTTTATAGTTTCTGGTCTTACACTTAGATCTTTAATCCATTTTGAGTTTATTTTTGTGTATGGTGTTATAAAGTGTTCTAGTTTCATTCTTTTACAGGTGGTTGATCAGTTTTCCCAGCACCACTTGTTAAAGAGATTGTCTTTTCTCCATTGTATATTCTTGCCTCCTTTGTCAAAGATAGGGTGTCCATAGGTGTATGGATTTATCTCTGAGCTTTCTATTTTGTTCCATTGATCTATATTTCTGTCTTTGTGACAGTGCCATACTGACTTTGTGGTATAGTCTGAAGTCAGGCAGGTGGATTCCTCCGGTTCCATTCTTCTTTCTCAAGATTGCTTTGACTATTCAAAGTTTTTTGGTATTTCCATACAAACTGTGAAATTATTTGTTCTAGTTCTGTGGAAAATACCATTGGTAGCTTGATAGGGATTACATTGAATCTATCGATTGCTTTGGGTAGTGTACCCATTTTCACTATATTGATTCTTCCGATCCATGAACATGGTATATTTGTCCATCTATTTGTGTCATCTTTGATTTCTTTCATCAGTGCTTTATAGTTTTCTGTATATAGGCCTTTTGTTTCTTTAGGTAGAATTATTCCTAAGTACAACTCTTTTTGTTGTAATGGTGAATGGAATTGTTTCCTTACTTTCTCTTTCTGTTTTCTCATTGTTAGTATATAGGAATGCAATGGATTTCTGTGTGTTAGTTTTATATCCTGCAACTTTACTATAATCATTGATTAGCTCTAGTGTTTTCTGGTGGTGTCTTTAGGGTTTTCTATGTAGAGGATCATGTCATCTGCAAACAGTGAGAGTTTTACTTCTTTTCCAATCTGGATTCCTTTTATTTGTTTTTCTTCTCTGATTGCTGTGGCTAAAACTTCCAAAACTATGTTGAATAGTAGTGGTGAAAGTGGGCACCCTTGTCTTGTTTCTAACTTTAAGGCAAATGCTTTAAATTTTTCACCATTGAGGATAGTGTTTGCTGTGGGTTTATCATATGTGGCTTTTATTATGTTGAGGTATGTTCCTTCTATGCCTGCTCTGGAGGGTTTTTTTTTTTTTTTTAAATCACAAATGGATGTTGAATTTTGTCAAAGGCTTTGTCTGCATCTATTGAGATAATCATATGGTTTTTATCTTTCAATTTGTTAATATGGTGTATCACATTGATTGATTTGCAAATATTCAAGAATCCTTGCATCTCTGGGGTAAAGCCCACTTGGTCATGATGTATAATCTTTTTAATATGTTGTTGGATTCTGTTTGGTAGAATTTTGTTAAGGATTTTTGCATCTATGTTCATCAGTAATATTGGCCTGTAGTTTTCTATTTTTGTGGCATCTCTGTCTGGTTTTGGTATTAGGGTGATGGTGGCCTCATAGAATGAGTTTGGCAGTTTACCTTCCTCTGCAATGTTCTGGAAGAGTTTGAGTAGGATAGGTGGTGTTAGCTCTTCTCTAAATTTTTGGTAGAATTCACCTGTGAAGCCATCTGGTCTTGGGCTTTTGTTTGTTGGAAGATTTTTGATTACAGTTTTGGTTTCTGTGCTTGTGATGCATCTGTTAAGATTTTCTAGTTCTTCCTGGTTCAGTTTGGGAAGGTTATATTTTTCTAAGAATTTGTCCATTTCTTCTAAGCTGTCCATTTTATTGGCGTATAGTTGCTGATAGTAGTCTCTTATGATCCTTTGTATTTCTGTGTTGTGATCTCTCCATTTTCATTTCTAATTTGATTGATTTGGTTTTTCTACCATTTTTTCTTGATGACTCTGGTTAATGATTTGTCTATTTTATTTATCTTCTCAAAGAAGTAGCTTTTAGTTTTGTTGATTTTTGCTATAGTCTCCTTTGTTTCTCTTTCATTTATTTCTGCCCTAATTTTTATGATTTCTTTCCTTCTACTAACCCTGAGGTTCTTAATTTCTTCTTTTTCTAATTGCTTTAGGTGTAAAGTTAGGTTATTTATTTGATTTTTCTCTTGTTTCTTGAGGTAAGCCTGTATTGCTATGAACTTTCCCCTTAGCACTGCTTTTACTGAATCCCATAGGTTTTGGGTTGTTTTGCTTTCATTTTCATTCATTTCTATGCATATTTTGATTTCTTTTTTGATTTCTTCTGTGATTTGTTGGTTATTCAGAAGCATGTTGTTTAGCCTCCATATGTTTGTATTTTTAATAGTTTTTTTCCTGTAGTTGACATCTAATCCTACCACATTGTGATCAGAAAAGATGCTTGAAATAATTTCAATTTTTTTGAATTTACCAAGGCTCAGGATGTGATCTATCCTGGAGAATGTTCCATGTGCACTTGAGAAAAAGGTGAAATTCATTGTTTGGGGGTGAAATGTCCTATAGATATTAATTAGGTCTAACTGGACCATTGTATCATTTAAAGTTTGTCTTTCCTTGCTAATTTTCTGTTTAGTTTATCTATCCATAGGTGTGAGTGGAGCATTAAAGTCTCCCACTATTGTGTTACTATTAATTTCCCCTTTCATACTTGTTAGCATTGCCTTACATATTGCGGTGCTCCTATGTTGGGTGCATATATATTTATAATTGTTATATCTTCTTCTTGGATTGATCTTTTGATCATTATGTAGTGTCTTTCTTTGTCTCTTTTCATGGCCTTGATTTCAAAGTCTATTTTATCTGATATGAGTACTGCTACTCCTGCTTTCTTTTCACCTCCAAATGCATGAAATATCTTTTTTCAGTCCTTCACTTTCAGTCAGTATGTGTCCCTTGTTTTGAGATGGGTCTCTTGTAGACAGTATATATAGGGTTTTGTTTTTGTATCCATTAGCCAGTCTTTGTGTTTTGGTTGGGGCGTTCAACCCATTTACATTTAGGGTAATTATTGATAAGTATGATCCTGTTGCCATTTACTTTGTTGCTTTGGGTTTGAGTTCATAAACCTTTTCTGTGTTTCCTGTCTAGAGAATATACTTTAGCATTTGTTGAAGAGCTGATTTGGTGGTGCTGAATTCTCTCAGCTTTTGCTTGTCTGTAAAGCTTTTGATTTCTCCTTCATATTTGAATGAGATCCTTGCTGGGTGTAGTAATCTGGGTTGTAGGTTTTTCTCTTTCATCACTTTAAGTATGTCCTGCCATTCCTTTCTGGCCTGAAGAGTTTTTATTGAAAGATCAGCTGTTATCCTTAGGGAATCCACTTGTGTGTTATTTGTTGCTTTTCTCTTGCTGCTTTTAATATTTTCTCTTTGTGTTTGCTCTTTGTTAATTTGTTTAATATATGTCTTGGGGTGTTTTGCCTTGGATTTATCCTGTTTGGGACTTTCTGGATTTCTTGGACTTGGGTGGCTATCTTCCCCATTTTAGAGAAGTTTTCAACTATTATCTTGTCAAGTATTTTCTCATGGCCTTTCTTTTTGCCTTTTTCTTCTGGGACTCCTATGATTCGAATGTTGGGGTGTTTAACATTGTCCCAGAGGTCTCTGAGGTTGTCTTCATTTCTTTTAATTATTTTTTATTTTTTCCTCTCTGCTACATTTATTTGCACCATTCTATCTTCCACCTCACTTATCCTATCTTCTGCCTCAGTTATTCTACTGTTGGTTCCCTCCAGAGTGCTTTTGATCTCAGTTATTGCATTATGCATTATTGATTGACTCTTTTTTATTTCTTCTTGGTCCTTGTTAAACATTTCTCGCATCTTCTCAATCCTTGTCTCTAGTCTATTTATCTGTAACTCCATTTTGTTTTCAAGATTTTGGATCATCTTTACTATCATTATTCAGAATTCTTTTTCAGGTAGACTTTCTGTCTCCTTCTCTTTGGTTTGGTGGGCATTTATCATGTTCCTTTACTTGCTGAATATTTCTCTGCCTTTTCATTTTGTTTAGATTACTGTGTTTGGGGTGGCCTTTCTGTATGCTGGAAGTTTGTGGTTCCTCTTTATTGTGGAGGTTCATCCCTGTGGGTGAGGTTGGATGAATGGCTTGTTAATATTTCCTGGTTAGGGAAGCTTAGATTGGTGTTCTGGTGGGTGGAGTTGGATCTCTTCTCTCTAGAGTGCAATGAAGTGTCCAGTAGTTAGTTTTGAGGTGTCTGTGGATTTGGTGTGATTTTGGGCAGCCTGTATTTTAATGCTTAGGGCTATATTCCTGCATTGCTGGAGAATTAGCGTGGTCTGTCTTGCTCTGGAACTTGTTGGCTCTTGGGTGGAGCTTGGTTTCAGTGTAGGTATGGAGGCTTTTGGATGAGCTCTTGTCAATTAGTGTTCCCTGGTGTCAGGAGTTTTCTGGTGTTCTCAAGTTTTGGATTTAAGCCTCCTGCCTCTGGTTTTCAGTCTTATTCTTACAGTAGCCTCAAGACTTCTCCATCCATACAGCACAGATGATAATACATCTAGGTTAATGGTGAAAATATTCTCCACAGTGAGGGACACCCAGAGAAGTTCACAGATTTACATGGAGAAGCGAAGAGGGAGAGGGAGATAGAGGTGACCAGGAGGAGAAGAGGGGCAATCGAAAGGGGAGAGGGCAGTATAGCCAGTAATCAATTCCCTATGTGCACTCCATAGTCTGGAACACTCAGAGAGGTTCACAGATTTACATAGAGAAGAGAAGAGGGAGGAGGGAGATAGAGGTGGTAGAGTCGAAAGGGGAGAGACCAGTCTAGCTAGTAATGAGTTCCCTAAATATTCTCCACAGCCCAGAACACCCAGAGAGATGCAGAGTTGAGTAGAGAAGGCAGAGGGAGGAGATTGAGGTGACCTGAGGGAGAAGAGGGAGAGTCAAAAGGGGAGAGAGCAATCAAGCCAGTAATCACACCCCTAAGTAAAAATGGGTACTGAAGATTGGATTCTTAAAGGTACAAAATTGATAACAAATACCAAAAAGCAAAGATTAGAAGTCTAGAGTGTCAGGAAGCATTTAACAGGAGGCTTCTTGTGTGCTGTTTTGGATCTGTCATGAATCCTCTGTTCCTTATTAATTCCTGAATATTCAGGAATTAAGTGGAGTGGCAAACCACTCCCGGGGCTGAGGAATGCATGCATTTCCTTTGTTGGTTTTTCCATATGGTGATAAGTAACTATTTACGACCCTCTTCCTTTTTATGAACCATACAGTAAAAGTGATTATTTACAACCCTCTCTCTTTGATATGGATTGCCTTATGTTTCCTTGATAATTTGTAAGTCTGGACTTTTGATCTTTATCTTTGCTGAAAATAGCTACCTTGTAAGACAGTATATATACCCATGCTATGTTGAATAAAACACCCTTGTTCCATCAGAGCTTGCGTCCCTGTGTCTTTCTTTCTTTCTTTCTTTCTCTCCCTCTCTCTCTCCAGCTAATTCTCTGGAGCGTAGAAACCCAATGTGCTCACTCTCCTGCCCGGGCTTCTAAGACCCTCTTGAGAAGGCTCACTATGCCTTCACTCCCTCGAGAGGGTGCCTGGTGCCTTCATGAGTGACGCAAGCTCTGTGTCAAGAACTTTATTGGTTTTCTGCATAAACCAAGGAATATCAGCTTCTTTCTCTCTCTCTTTTACTTTCTTATCGTTGACTCCAGACCACCAGGTTCTGGTCCATTAAAGGACCTCAACACTAGAGTAGAGGTTAGACTCTCAAAAATACAATATTAAAAATACAAAACAAAATCAATCACAAAAATTATAAAAAAATATATATGAAATTTGCTTTAAAAATAGGGTCTTTTCTTTTGCAAGGTAATAGTAGGTTATAAAATGAAAATTAAAAGTGTAGTAAAGAACTTAAAAACTTTTTAAAAATTTAAAAATTAAAAAATGATAATAATAAAATATATCTAGGAATTTCTCTGGAGCTGTTGAGGGCAGTGGGGTCAGTTCAGTTTCAGATAGTTCCTTGTTCCAGCTTATACTACTTCTTAAGGTCAATAGGCCCCTTTCAATGCTTAGCCAATGCTAATTACAGGGTTTTAATCTGTTGCACCTGTCAGTTCCAGAGCAGTTCCTTCTTCTTTGTTTATTTTGGCTTCCTCTGTTTGCAAGTCTCTTCAGTGTCTAAGTTCCACCTTGACACAAGGGGGCAAAGGTGGTCACTTATTTAGGCTCACTTGTTCAGCTGTGCTGCGGGGAGGGAGGGACACTGCAAACAAATATCACTGGCGTGTGTGGGGCCACACTGGGTTTGCCCCCGCTCAGGGCGTGTATGCTTTCCCAGTCTACACTGCTCAGGCTCCAGGTTGCTCTGCAGGGGAACTGTCCAAAGTGGGCCCTGGGTTTTGTGTACTTCCCAGGTCTAAGCTGCTCAGGTTCAGGTTCTCGGGTACTCCACAAAGGCACAGACTCAGTTGGGCATGTATTTTGTGCCCTTCCCAGGTTGGAGCAGCTCAGGCATCCAGATGCTTGGCAAGCACACTGTCCCAGGTGGGCTGTGTCTTAATCACCTCCCTGGTCCCAGATGCTGGGTTTCCTGGGTGCGCTGCAAGAGCGCTGTCTCAGTTGTGCTGTGTGTCTCCTCAGGGGAGCTGATCTCTGGCTGCGACCCTCCTGGCAGATGTCAACTGTCCAGGATCCCAGGAAGAGTTGATTAGCAGCTGGGAGCCTGCTCACAGTTTTGTGGAGAATGCCGTCTCTGGGGCGGAGACTGCCGCTCACCTTCTGGCTTGGCTCGCCTGCCTGCCTCAGCCTCTGGAAGGGGGATGGGCCGATCCGCAGCCAGCTAGCTCTCTTTTAGTATTCGCTCAATCCTTTGTTCTGTGAGCAGGCCAGGCTGTGCTTTAGATTAGAGCTTTTCGCAGGAAACCTCTTTCTCTCTCTCTTTTTTTTATCTCTCTGGCTATCCTATTGGGTTGCTATATCACGTTAGCTCTCTCAGATTGTCCTCAGGGCATTCAGTCCTGGTCCTTATCCTAAGCACACAATCGGCGTCTCCCTGTTCAGCCCCTGCTCACTGGTGGCGGACGCTAGCGTTTGGGCTACATCTCCACTGGGAGTTGTGTTTAGACATGTATTCTGGTCCCCCCACCCCTTCCGGTTATGTTGCCCTCTGAGATTCCAAAGCTCCCCACAGACCTGCCAGTGAGAGGGTTTCCTGGTGTTTGGAAACTTCTCCTCCTTCGCAACTCCCTCGCCAGGATGGGTCTCCATCCTTAACTCTTTTGTCTTTTATGTTTTGTCCTACCTCCTTTTGAAGAGAGTGGGCTGCCTTTCTGGGTGCCTGGTGTCCTCCGCAAGGGTTCAGAAGTTGTTTTGTGGAAGTTGCTCAGCATTCAAATGATCTTTTGATGAATTTGTGGGGGAGAAAGTGGTCTCCCTGTCCTATTCCTCTGCCATCTTAGCCCAAGGCTACAGTCCCACCTTTTTGAGGAGTTGTCAGCTTGGAGTTATTTTCTCTCTTGAGCTTTAAATTTCTTCCTATACTTTTTGCCCAACAACTGTCATATCAACAGCTTACAAGGGTTCCCTATTCTGTGTCCTAGCCAACCCTTGTTACTTCTTGTCTTTTTGATGATAGCCATTCTAACAGGTATGAGATGATATCTCATTGTGGTTTTGATTTGCATTTCACTGATGATTAGCAATGTTAAGCATCTTTTCATATACCTGTTGACCATTTGTATGCTCTGTGCATAAAAATGTCCATTCAGGTCCTCTGCCTATTTTTAAATCAGATTATTTGTTTTTTGTTTGTTTTTGTTATTGAGTTGTATGAGTTCTTTATTTTGGAAACTAACTCCTTATCAGATACATAATTTGAAAATATTTTCTTCCATTTCACAGGCTACCTTTTCATTGTGTTGATTTTTTTTTTTTTTTTTTGCTGCACAGAAATTTTAGTTTGGTGTAATCCCAGTTGTTGATTTTTGCTTTGTTGCTTGTGATTTTGGTATCATATCCCAAAATATTATTGCCAAGACCAAGATTTTCCCTGTGTTTTCTTCTAGAGGTTTTGTGGTTGACGGTCTTGCATTTGAATCTTTAATCCATTGCAAGTTACTTTTGGTGAGAGGTGTAAGATAGGTGTCCAATTTCATTTTTTCTTTTTTTGCATGTGCATATCCAGTTTTCCCAGCACTATTTATTGAAGAGACTATCCTTTCCCCATTAAGTATTCTTGGCTTCCTTGTCAAATATTAGTTGACTGTGTGTGTGGATTTATTTCTGGGCTCTTGATTCTGTTCCTTTGGTCTCTAAATCTTTTTTATGCCAGCATCATGTTGTTTTGATATACTATAGTTTTGTAATATAGCTGGAAACCAGGAAGTGTCATGTCTTCACTTTTTTTCTTCTTTCTCCAGATTTCTTTGGCTATTTGGGATCTTTTCTGGTTCCATACACATTTCAGAATTGTTTTCCTATTTCTGTGAAAAATGCCATTGGAATTTTGATAGGGATTACATTGAATGCATAGATCACTTTGGGTAGTATGGACATTTTAATAATATTAATTATTCCAATCCATGAACACAGAATCTTTGCCCATTTATGTCTTCTTCAATTTTTTTCTACCAATGCCTTATGGTTTTCAGTGTTCAGATTTTCACTCACTTGGTTAAATTTATTCTTATTTAATTTTTTTGACACTATTTAAATAGGATTCTTTTCTTTATTTCATTGTCAGCTAACTAGTTTTCAGTATATAGAAACACAAGATGACTTTTATATGTTAATTTTGTGCTCTGCAAAATTACTGCAGCTTTACTGAATTTGTTTATTAGTTCTAACAGTTTTTTTGGGTGATGTCTTTAGTGTTAGATAGATCTTATTAAATGCAGTCTCTGAATCCTGTCCCATGACTAATGCAGCAGCCTAAGTTCCCCATACCTTCTGAGAATCTGAACATTGAACAATTCTCAGAATTTTTCTGACAATAGTTCTACAAATAGTGGAACTCTGATTGACCTTCATCAATCTAATGTGTGAATTCTTTAGGCTATCTGGTCTCCAGAAGAATAGCCATCTTGAGCCTGTTTTGATGGTTAATAAAGGCTTAAGCTAATAGCTTTTAGTTGGTTTTCCTTCTTTCACAAATTCATACTTTCACTAGATATTATTTTCCTAAAGAATTTTTAGATTTTGTTTTTGGATCTCATGGCACCAGGGTTGCTGATGAAAAGTCCCTTCTGCAGTGCTCAATTCTGGGGTTGACACCTTCCTTTGCAACCTCTGCATTTTCCTGACAGGGCTGTGGCTTACAGCTGTGGCTTCCCTGTGCTTTCTTTTCCAGGAATCTGGTCCTTCTGGACAATTTCTGGTTCACCAAAAGTCCTTATTCTGTTTTTCACAAATCCCAATGTATTTATTAATTTCTTGTAAAAATGTATGTACCTTTAAAAAATGCTTATAATGATTTGGTGTTAAAAGGGGAGATTTCAGCATGTGCTCAAGTTGAAATAAGATTAATTTTGTTTGTTTCTTTGGATGGAGCCACATGAAGCTGTATCTTTGGGGAGTAGAATTGGTGTTCAGAGAACAACTTTTATTTTTACTCTTCATTTCTCTATTTGAATTTCTGCTTAAGAGTTGCCTTTTGATTCAAAATAATGAAGTACTTGGGCTTTCCTGGTGGCTCAAGTGGTAAAGAATCTGCCTGCAGTGCAGAACACCAGGGTTTGATCCCTGGATTGGGAAGATCCCTGGAGAAGGAAATGGCAACCCACTCCAATATTCTTGCCTGGAGAATTTCACAGATAGAGAAGCCTGGTGAGTCCATGGGGTCACAAAGAGTCAGACAAGCTGAGTGACTTTCACTTTCACTAATGAAGTACTTGATGTATTGGGCATCTTATCTTCCTTTCTACCTCCCAGTGTGCTCACCAGCTTTCTCCAGCTGCAATGGTGCCCTATCTCTGCGGCTTTCCAGTGTGCACAGTATGCAGAGTTCCAAAGCCTTTGTTTTCCAGGTGGGTTTGCCCAATGGAAGCACCAAGAGCAAATTAGACAGGAAGAGGAGGGTGAGGTTGGGGCACATATTCACTGATCTCCTCACTCTTATTCCTCGCACCCCCATGTTGACTATTCTGTGTCTGTTCATCTTCCTATGAAGAAAACAGCCACCAGGTGGCCCTTGGCGCATAGAGACCCTCACTTCCTCATCTTGATCCTTTAGGCCCACAGATCGCAGTGGCTCCAAGGATGCTAGCCAGGAGACCACATTCCTTTGCTGGCTTCTCCACATCCTGCCCACACCTTTGTGACTCAGCTTGAGCATCATTTATTTTTGCCCTGGATCCTGACCAAAACAGAACCCCCAAAACAAACCTCAAACCAAAGCAATAAAGTATTCAGGTAACTTAGCTATACAGATTGATCTTTTTGCTGTTTTGTAACAGAATAAACATATTTTAGAAAGAATATAGGTGAAAAAAACTCATTTTAGTTGAAGAAAGTATGCCACAGAGGGGAAGTAATAGTAAATATTTCATGAGTACAAACTTCAAGTTGAATCTGTCTCTTTCCTGCTCAGCTGTTGCTAGGTTTCTGGGCCTGGAGGGAGAGCAAGCAGGAGTGCAGACTGTCTGATGGGGGTCTTCAGACAGCACTGTGGGGTCCTGCTGCAGAGACTTATAGAATCTCAGAGAGCGAAGGGCTGTGGGGGCTGTCTGGCCCATTGACGCACAGCACAAAGAGCCACTCAATTTGTGAAACGGTTCTAGATTTAACTTGTGTGGTAACTATTTAGAATCGACCCCCGTGCTGCTGCTGCTACAGTGGGTCTACAAAAAGCATTTATTGGCTATAATATAGTGCTAATTTTCTCTCTGGGGACTTTGAAGAATAGGTAATAATGGCAGCAGGTAAAATTCACAGAATGCTCACAGTATGCTGGAGATCATGCTCAAAGCTTGACGTGCATCATGTCCCATGACCCTCCCCTAAACTCCATATGGCTACTGTCCTCTGTGTAGAGTGGTGCATGATAGTAGTTGGTGACATCACTAGTCCAGCTTTACTGATGAGGAAAATAAGGCAGAAAGAAGTTAAGGAACTTGCCCCTCATCACACAGCTGTTAAGTAATGGAGTAGTTTGACTCTGAACCCCATAGTCTTATCCATTACCTGATTCCTTCCTGTTGGAACATCTATGCAAAAATATATACAAACATACAATGCAGAAATACTTCTGTGTGCTTAACAATATACCAGATATGTTGTTCTATGTCACTAAACACACAATAATGCCATTTTAAGTGATGCCATAATTTCCAGTTGTGTCAATATGCCAGTTTGCTTAATCAATCTCATTGTTAGATATTAATTTGCTCTGGTATTTTGGCCTCATAATTCATTTCTAATCCTGACTCCTCTTATATCATAATCTCTTACCTCAACATTTCCTTGAGCTTCATATCCTCAATTGTAAAGTGATGATCATAATATAATCTGTAGTATTTAAATGTGTAGTAAGGAAAACCAGTTCACTGGAGTTTTTTTGAACAAATTGTTCATTTAAAGATATAAAGGTTAAAATATGCTTTAGCACTCATGTCTCACAAATGGTTTTACTACTACTACTACTAAGTCGCTTCAGTCATGTCTGACTCTGTGCGACCCCACAGATGGCAGCCCACCAGGCTCCGCCATCCCTGGGATTCTCCAGGCAAGAACACTGGAGTGGGTTGCCATTTCCTTCTCCAATGCATGAAATTGAAAAGTGAAAGTGAAGTCACTCAGTCGTGTCCGACTCTTTGCGACCCCGTGGACTGCAGCCCACCAGGCTCCTCTGTCCACGGGATTCTCCAGGCAAGAGTACTGGAGTGGGTTGCCATTGCCTTAACATTGATCAAAAACAGTCACTAGTCCAGAAAAAACTCGCAGAATTTTATTTCACTGAGCAATGCTTGTCCTGAGTTATTCAGTATGTAACAGTGTGCAATCAGAAAGGCACTTGGCAGTCCTTCCCTCAAATATATACACAAGAGCTTTCCTCTGATTGCTCAGTATTTCTGATACATGTGCTTCTGCTGGAGTGTTATGGGCACTCGTAATTCACAGGCAGTTCTTAGATATGTAAGAGAGGGGCTCTATCTTTGTTACGGGGATGATGCCATATTATCAGCTCCCTATCTTTCTGCATGTTCCAGTGACCTTTGTGAGAGTTTGGTTTAGTGTCTCAATTCTAGTGAGACTCAAACACTGGTACGCTTATCCCTGGGCTTTAAGGAGGACTGAAATAGTACTGTGCTGATGTTTTACTCAACAAGGAAATAATCAGTAAAATTCATCTTTAAAGCAGGTTGTTGCTTTATTTGTAAAAAGGAATCATAAGCACTTGTAAACAGAACTGAGCCTTTACTGTTTGGATAACCAGAATGTAATTGTTTTCTCCATGAAGGATGCCATGCCAATGACTGAACAACAGGTGCACGTGTGTGGGAAAGAGAAACTCTGATTACATTTAATCATTTTCCTTAAGAAAAAGAAATTTAGTAGCTTTATGTTTCATTATTTTACAGCCAAAACAGGTTGGAACATATCCTCTAAAAGAAAGGTTGCCAATTAGACATAAAGGTTAATGAAAGAATAAGGCCCAATTTAAGATACTTTTTCTTTTATTTAAAATGTTAACTATTACAACACATTGTACAATAAAATACCTTAGAATCACAGTAAAACTTTTTAAATGTCTCTATATAGTCACAAAACATGAAACATGCTGCAGGGATACAAACACAGTTTGATACCAACTCTCAGCACATTTTCACCATGAAAACAAATGGAGAATCACAGCCTATATGTGAATTTCTTTTCCTTAGTAGTAGCTGATGTGACTGCTTCCAAGAAACAGAAATGATTCCTTTCTTTGGAGAATATATCTTTGATAGGTTTTTACAACTTCATTGAACACTGTGCTTTGGGGAGAAATTACCACTGATTTCTACTTCTGACTGAGTTGTCAGATTAGAATTACAACACTTTTTTTTTTACAACATATATTGCCACAATATGAAAAATAAATACTTCTTGAGTTTTAAACTCAAAACAACAATTATTAAATAAATAATTATTCCTCATAGTGCATGTTTCATTTTACCTTTCCTTGACCACTGACACAAATGAAGCTCAATAAATATGTTAGGTAGTCTATTTACGTCTTCTTTCATAATCCTGCATCACACTCCTTTCATAAGCCACTGAGAACAAAGAGAAGGTAAAGGGTTTGTTAAGAGGATCACTGACACAGATAAACAAAGTTCAAGGCACAGGAAATTTATTTTAAACTCATTACTTTATCCCTCAGAGAAGGCGATGGCACCCCACTCCAGTACTCTTGCCTGGAAAATCCCATGGATGGAGGAGCCTGGTGGGCTGCAGTCCATGGGGTCACGAAGAGTCGGAGACGACTTTATCCCTGCACTAAAGTATTTCTAAGAGTCTTATTTGTGCATCTTCTGTTCGGGTCTCAGTCTTTATCCTGATTGACAGTGATCTATCCACAGAATTCTTGGTTATTTTGGTCATCCTTATAGACTTGATGCCCTCAAAGTATACTTCCACAATATATTGCAATATTGATTCTCCATAGCTTTCTCAAGCAGTGACAGACACCTTGGTGATTTACAGAAAAGACAGTGCCTAAAGTAAACAGGAATAGTAGGAGGATGAAAGCAAAATGTGGGACTTTTATTCCAGGATATAGTCAACCAACTATATATAGGTCATGGGCCAAGTCCAGTCTTTTCTTATAAATAACACTTTATTGGAACATGGCCACACCCATTCATTTATGTATTGTCTTTGCCTAAGTTAAGTGTTGGTTGCTCAGTCGTGTCTGACTCTTTGCAACCCCACACACTGTAGCCCACTAAGCTCCTCTGCCCATGGAGTTCTCCAGGCAAGAATATTGGAGTGGGTAACCATTCCTCTCTCCAGGTGTCTTTGACTACTTTAACATTAAAATGGCAGATCTGAGTAGTTCCTCCAGAGACTGCATGGTTCACACAGTCTAAAATATTTACCATCTGGCTGTTTACAGAAGAAGTTTGCTGATTTCTGGTATGTGGTGGTGGTGGTTTAGTTGTTAAGTTCTGTCTCATTCTTGTGACTTAATGGACTGTACCCTGCCAGGCTCCTCTGTCCATGGGATTTCCCCAGCAAGAATACTGGAGTGGGTTGCCATTTCCTTTGCCAGGGGATTTTCCTGATCCAGGGGTCGAACTCATGTTTCCTGCACTGGAGGCAGATTCTTTACCACTAGGCACCAGGATAGGGGTACCTAATAGTGTGAAGGTTTCTTCCTGTCCTCTGGATTCCTTCCAATGACAGACTGTCCATGAGACTAAAAACAATCTCATTGTCTGTAAGTAGGGTAATTGTACCATCTAAATACAACATAGTTTAACTTACCTCCTAGCACCCTAAATGGCCTGTGAAACACTAATCACTGTTTCCAAAGGTATTTAACATATAGCTAGCAAGTAATTTAAGTACTTTGACTATGTGGAAAGAAAAAAGTACCACATTATATTATTATATTAAACATAATTTCAAAGGGATCTGTAGCCACAAAAGAATAAGGATCAGATTGTTGTGATCAAAATACTTATTTCCATTTTTCATTATTTTAGCTAATACTTTATACTCTTAGATTTACATGATAAATGATTTTTAAAACTACTGCACTTTTAAAAATTCAGTATGCATGGATAAAATACTGACTTTAAATAGAAAGAACTGTGAAAGACATCAGGAATCATAGATGCCACTCTAACCAATTTTCTCAGTGAGAAGGGTTTGCTGAAAGAGAAGGTAGGTAGAGGCTCCAGTGTTGTCACTTCCCTCCTTTACCACTTAGCAGATGCTCATTAGTATACAGCATTCACTTAAGTGAGGTCAACAATAAGCTGAATGTTTTTAATAGTGTACATGTCAAACATGTACAAAGCTGACAAGCATTCGTAACATAATTCTATTCCTCAGAGAAGGGAGGTAAATGTAAACTGACCAAAGACAGATTAGTGATCAAGCTGGAAAACAATGTCTTAACTGGAAGCAAAGTTCTTACCTGGTCCTCGAACCCTCTAAAACCGCAAATGTTTGTGTGTATGAACTGATGAGGGTTTCCCTGGGAAGATGGTTTCTAGGCTTGTCAGATTGTCAAAGGTCCTTACCACAACAGGGTAAGGATCAGATGGCTGTAGAAGGTGATAGACACTATGACAACCTTGCCTCAACTAATTATATGCCAAAGTACCTGATTTGTTATAGATTACATGTTTGCCATGTTTTCCTTTGATATTTTCTTAACTAAAATGGAGGAGCAAAGATTTAGTCATTGATTGTGATTCATACAATGATTCTATTTAATACTATCTATAATTATATTACTATTTTAAGTACCTTTAATAGCATCTAATTTCTTCCAAATTGCACATATCTATATTATTTGTACAGTTAAGCATGTTCTGAAACCTGTATCAGTTCTGAAAATGAAAAGTTGATGACTGGCATGGTTTCAAGAAAACCACAGGTATATAAGGGCTAGTGTACACTTCTGATACATATAACGCCAATGTGGTTTAAACTTATATTCCATTTCTAAAAGCTGGAAGATAATACATAGCAATAAAACAATTTTAGTGTTTCATTATGTACATTCACAACTTCTTTAAAATTGAGAACCCTCCAAATTACTGATGAAGAAATGCAAAAGTAGTATCTAAATTTTCAAGGTAGAGAATCAATATATAGGCTAAAATACCTCATTTTTGCTTGACTTTTTAAGATTAGTCAAGTCAGCACATCTTAGTTATAGATTTTCAGGAAACTGGAAATACTCTAAATGGGTAAGATGGGTGATGATTACTTTCTAATTACTTACATGATTGGTATTTTAATTCTAATTTCACTGAAGGTAAACAGAGAATTTGCATAGCTTTCCTAAGAAAAATAACCAATGGATTGTAAGGCCTGAATGAGCTTAACAAAATATCAGTCTCTAGGAAAATGATACAGGGGTTATTTAACCTTGAAAATACTATGATGAATGAGTTAAGAAATGAGTTTTCAGATCTATACAAGTGGCATTTACATACAATATAGAAATTAAAGAAAAGAAAGGAAATATGCAGGCTTTATATCAAGTGAAAGAGTTGTTCAGAATTAAACTGGGTTATGAAGAGAACTGTAGCACTCCTTCTCTTTAAGGGTTTTATAGCCAGGACTGATTATAACCCTCTAGGATAATTTGATGGTTTCTCTTTTTAAGGCACTGGAATGGACTATGTTACTCTCCTAGTGTTAAACATTCATCAGGAGGTATAGAGTATGAGCTATTATAATTTCATAAAGAGCAAGTGATTTGTAAAAGTGGATTTGTTTTTGTTTATTTCTGTGTTAGAAGACTGTCAGATTTAACCTTTTGTAAGACTTTCTAATTAGCTTGGTTTTAATCCCCCCTTCACCTTCCCCACCGCTCTTAGTTCAGTAAGGTAAAATGTAGCTATTGAACAGATATAAGAGAAAGGATATTGAACTAGCCCAAAGATTCGGGTTAGGTAATGATTAAAAGGGGAAGGCACTAGGAGTTTGAGAATGATAGACTACTGTTGTGGTATTAGCTCGCTCAATCAGCTATAAATCCATTCTTGGATTTATTTATTGCAATTAGATTTTTTCAACATAGGTACTCATTTTAATTTTATTATTCCTGTTTAATAGTTTGAAAAGAATGCCTTAGAGAAAGTAGAGTAGATTTAAGATACTGTTTATGTCCAGTCATGGTTTTATACATACCAGAATTTAAAGCTCTTTTGCCCATTAGTCCAACAAAGGAATCTGTTTTATGCCCTGGAAAAATACATTTAGGGGTATTTTAATATGTATATATCTGAGGAAATAAACTGTTATAACTAGTACCAAGAAAAGCAAGCCTCCAAATATATGCCTATATAATAAATGCATAACTATTTCAAGTTTTGATGAGCCTGAAGAAATAAAGACTCCTAGTAAGTCTTAGTAAATAAAATAATACAATGAAAGCACTTTTCTCAATTCTACAGCTAAATATTAGCAAATATACTTTATTCTTATTCTATTTTATGTGTTTTATATAATGCTTTAAATATTGTTGCTATTTGAGCAAGCTTTGATTTTTTAGGAAGTCAACTTCACATATGTGTGATAGAAATATCCTCATATTACTGAATATGCTATATTTCTCAGGAAACTAAAGCTAAGTTAAATCAGAATCCTATACTCAATAATTATAAATTTCTAATGGTCATTATTTCTATTTCACTGGATTAAAAAAATATTTCCTGTGGAAAAAGTATGTTTTGAATTAATAGAGTACATTTATTTTCATCACATAGAATTTTGCTATATATAATTCCTTTGAAAGTAAAATCCTGAGAAAATAAATATGAATAATATTTATTTATTTTCAAAGATGAAACCTTTAGAAAGGATTATTATTTTAACTCTAGTGGTAGAATGTCTCTTGGCTTATACTGCATTAGCTTGGTTTATACTACATGGCTGCTATCTTAATGTGGCCTGCTCTGCCCTTGGTGAGCCAGAATCCAAGTTGGATTGGACCTTGGGCTAAGTGAGTGTGATTAAGATGGATCCCTGGGACTTTCTGCAACTCTGGTTCCATTAACCAGGAGACTGCAATCTAGTGACCGCCAAGTGCCACGATTCTGCCACCTTTGCTGCCCTAAGAATGTTTCGCTATGCTTGGAAAGACTGAGGTCTCCCATCCCATCATGGGATCACAAAACTATTGATACATTTCTGTCTTTACTTTAGTATGGATTCTCTACTCAGACATTCACTTCATCTTCTTAACTGACTGCTGGATTACTCTAATAAATTATGTCAACATGGAATCCAACATACTAAAATGAACTCGGAGATGCCTATAAATGCTTTAATTTTTGTTTTTGCTTTTGTTTTTGCAGTGGAAGTGGCAGGGTGAAAATGAGGGAAGAGGAATGTGTGATGGATTTTTACCCCTAGGATTGAAATTCTTACCTAAAACTAACAATTTGTATGAATTAAAGGACTCCTCCCTCCTTCCCTTTTTTCCTCTTCTTTTTTCTTTCTTTAGCAGTTTAAAATAACAACAAATATTTATTATCTCAGTTTCTGTGGGTCAGGAATTCAACAACAGTTTAGCTGGGAGCTAAAGGATTTTTAATATAATGCATCTTTATGGTAGGTATGATATGTTTAAACAACAGAACTTTAAACAATTATGTTCTGGATGTAATTGAGTATCCTCCATTCTTAAATCATGTTAATTAAAAATATCAAATCCTACATTACAACAGAAAATTAGATATTATATAAAATGGAATTCAATATAATTTATATTTGCATTTGATAAATGTCAAAATAATTTGGAACTTACTTTTGTGAGAAAGCTGGCCATGTCCTATAGAAAGAAAGATAAAATTAGCAAACAATAGATTTGTTTAAAAGGAGCTACATTTTTAAAGAGAATTATAAAACAAATAGATTTTTAAACTAATGCAACATTTCTCATTCATGTACTATCCTGAGGAATATAGCAAAACCATAAATGCTAACCAAATTATTAATAATAAAAGCAATGTTTTAGCAAAAGGAATAGTTTTAAGTGGTTTACATGGGCCACAGATTCAAACTGAGGTCTGTGAGACTTCTGAGGTCTGCTAATAACTGCCTGACCATACCACGTCTCTTGTTTTCTTATGAGACATGCATTCAAGGTCCATCACCTCTGATCTCAGGAGAGAGAGAGCAAACACATCTCTTCAATTCAACAGGCATTATCAAGAATCTGTATTTGAGTCCACAAAAGGCTTTCTTCATTTTCACACATGTGCATTCACAATAGTAAAATAAAGATTTATAGAAATGTTTACCATAAAGGGCCTTTAACAGGGCCACTTGCTTTTCAATTGAGGAATCTGACAAGAGACAAATTGACGTTAACCACACATTCCACTGATGGTGTGATGAATTCAAGGAGATTACTCTTCTATCAGAAGACACTGGCAGCTGAATCTACTCTAACCCCAGTAATCTAAAGTCAGTTTTCCACAAGCACTGAGAACCTACTGAGTACCCTGAGCCTTCCTGTTGCTTGTGAGTTTGGATCCTTGGGCAAGGAAGCACTTAGCTAAGGTTGGTTCCTGTTCCTGGTGGTTCAGATGGATCTCCCTCCCTCCGTGGGCACATGTGTGTTAGTGAGGTGAGGGCCAGAGTCGCGCCCCAGGAGATATATCCCTTTTAGAGTGGAAATCTCTGCTCACAGAGCAAGAGAGACTGGGTGCTCTGAGCACCAGCTAAGAGCCTGGGTGGGAGTGTATGTGTGTGGGTTGCCCAGAGAGACAGGGAGGGACGACTGCCCATCTCACCAGCATCCCGTTTGCCCATCAATCCAAAGAACTGCTGAGGCTTGGGTCTCCGAGCGATTCTCTGCAGAAGATGCTCAAAGGGCTCGGGCATTTCCTCCTAGAGGACAAACACACGGATTATCGGGCCTGAAGGCAACCAGTTCGAGGCACTGGGATTCCGGAGTGCGTTCCAGCCTTGGGCAAATCCTGGCAGTGGGGCCAGGCCAGGATTAGAAAACCAGCTCCGAGGAGAAAGGAAGCCGAGCTTCCTCAAGCCTGGGCGCTCCCCTCTCTCCACCCCTCCCCGCCCAGTTGCTGTCCTGCACCTCCGCCTCCTGCTAGCCCAGCCTTGCCATTAGCGGGACGCGCAGTGCCTCCATGCCCTGAGAGCGCTTTCCGTTCTTTGCTCCCAGCACCCGGACCCTCACTCAGCAGCCTCTCAGCTACCGGATTTTGTCTCATCTCAAGCGCTGGCTTCGGCGACCTATCACCGCCCTAAATGCACACAGGTGTGTGTGGCGGGAGGAGGAGAGGGACTGGCCGGGGATGGTAGGTAAGGTGACAGCGCTTTAGAAGCGACTAGCAGTGCGTGACTCTCACTGTTCCCGCTGCATGTGGGTCCCTCGCGCAAACAGCCTGCGAGCAATCTAAAGGAAAACTTGCGGCTATGTCTTCAGGTCAGTAAAATAGAAGTCAAAGCCGGAAGTTAGCTTCCCACCCACCTGCGCCTCTCCAGGCCCCCAGCAACTGGCCACTTGCCCCTGCTTTTGCCTGCGTCGGACGCGCTCTCCTCTGTGTCTGCCCAGCGTTTCCAAACGCCAGGCCCTTTTGCAGAGGGATGAAACCTTGTGAGGTTTCCAGTCTTGTGAGGATCCCGGGATTCTTAGGGAGGGTATTATTCCTCCAGAGAGTTCCTGAGTCCCGACGATGGAGAGGAAACTTGGTTCTTGGTTGCGGGACCCAGGGGAATGACGTTCCTTTACAAGCCCTCGCAGCGCGCCCCACTGCCTCTGGCTGTGATCCCGGAGCCCGCTAGGGTAACTAGGATGCTATCGCTGGGGGTGATGGTGGGATGGTGGTAAGTGACAGCTCCTAAACCCGTGAAGAAGGGCGCAGGCCATCTAGGGAACGGGTCTCACCTTGATCTGGTCGCTGTCGGACCAGTCGGACCAATAATTGAAATCATCGTTGGCTCCGATTTCTTCTGCAGACAGTTGAGTGGAGATGAAAAAAATCACTGCCAAGGCCACGAGGATTTTCATGTTGGATTTCTGGGAAGAGTAGGGAGAAAAGGCAGAGGGGGAAAAAAAAGAATTTTTGATTCCACGATAGGACTCAGGGCAGATTGAAACAAGACAACCCACCTAAAGGGCTAAAGTCCTGCATGTGCACGTTAGGAAAGAAAAGCCCTAAAAGCTTCTCAAATTCCCTTCTTCCTAGACCCCAAATCCCCAGCTTCCAACCATCAATCCATACCTTCAAGCCAGGAGGCTGTGCGGGTGGAAGACAAGGAGGGATAAAGCACTTGGGATACCCGTTTCCTCGCAGCTCCCTAGTTGTCCCCCCGGGTGTTTCCCCGCTGTCCGCAGCAGCCGCCCATCCAGCCCTGCTAGACGCCGCCTCCGAGCGGTGCGCGGTGCGGAAAGCGCGCACTACAGCGCGCGGGCACTTACCGTAGCTGACCCGCCCGGGAGGTTCCTCTGCTGGTCTGAGCACTCGCGGGGCGCTGCGCACTCTCTCGGTCGCAGCAAGGATGGAGGAGGTCAGCAGTGCGCTCTTTTGCCTGCTGGCTGCCGCGCGGTATTTATCCCAGGCTCGCCGAGTCTCGGGACCCACGTGACGCGCTCCCCACGCGACTTTCTGCTCAATATTTAATTAACCGCCTCCTCTCCTTTCGCTTGCGTCTGATTGAGAGTTTCCGAGACGGTAATCCGTCGGTGCGCATAACATCTGGACCCAATTGGGTTCGAAATGACGCAATTATAGGAATATCGAGTTCTCGCCATCCAATACCCAGCGGCCTGTCTTCTTCCGTAGGCATATCTGACGCCCCCTCCCCTCTTTCTTCGGAACGAGGTTCCATGACACCTAAGATTACTCATCAAAGCAAAGTGACTCATTCCTCGGACTTAGGCAACTTTTTCGTGCCATGAGAGGATAAGTTGCACTTCTAAGGATGGCCAAATAACTTCAGATATTAAAATATTGTCGGAAATCAGGCTAAGAAAGGAGAACTCCAAATGGGGGGGGGGGCGCATTCCCCCCTATTTCCGTCTGCAGAGTATCTTAAGTGTTTCTGAGATACAACATCTTTCTGTGAGCAGAACAACCTTCTCTCAAACCAACTAGAATACTGGCGGTTTTTTTGTTTTTTTTTCAGTAATACAAAAAGACTTTCCAGTCCCATAGGATTTCAAAGGATGAAAGATTTATTTTACATTTTGGAGACGCGGGCATTTAAACGTAGCATTGAACGAAGAACTTTCATATCAGTGCCATTTTAGGATATCTTTTGTTCCAAGCTAGCTATAGTTACCTTCAAGAAACCCCTAAGATATGTATAGGCTCATTCCTGTTTGTCACTAAAGGTCTCTTCAGATCCTTCATAGATTTCTCGTGTGTGTAATAAGTGTAGTGAAGATGTTAATTGGACAGTCATTATCAATACAAGGCTATTAGGCAAATAGCTTCTGTACAGATATCACAGGTTTTCATGAGCCCATGGTTTGCCTTGTAAACTAATGACTGTTGTATCTGGGGTGGTGTTGTGTTCTCCCCTTTCCTTAGTAAACACTATGTCTTCCAGTTGATTCTGATGTTCTTAGTATAGTGCATAAAGGAAATAATTTATTGCAACTGACTTAGAGCCAAGATATTTTTCTCTATTATTTTTTGTTCTTTCTTAAGTGACCCTGATGTTTGAATTTTTGTGTGTCTATCTCATTTCTTTATGCCTAGCCTCACACCAGGAGGCATTCTGTTCTTTCTCTTTATATGGAAAATTATAAACTTGTACAAAAGTAGAGAATCATCCACTTGAAACAATTTGCAAGTTTCACTTTGTATTTCCCCACAACTCAGATTATTTCAAAGCAAATCTCAGACATAATTTCAACTCTAAATATTTTGTCATGTCTATACAAAGGATAAAAAAATAAAAGAACTATGCTATTATTCCACCTAAAAGCAACATAAAATAACATAATTCTTTATATTAATGTCCAGTGTTCAAACAGTCCTCATTGTTTTATGGGTCCCTCCCCCATACACTTTACTAGTTGATTTTAGAATTGTAACAAAGTTTATAAATTGCAATTAGTTCACCTATCTCTTAAATCTTCCCTAATCTATAGTCCTCTCTCTCTATTTTATAGATAAGAACTGCTCAGTATAGTGTCCTGAGTTTGGGAGTTTGCTGATTGCCTCCTAATGGTTTCTTTTAACTTGTTCCTCTGTTCTATTTCCAGTTAATTGGTATTTGTATCTAGAAGTTTAATGTCATCTTGGTTTGCTTTTTTTGACAAAGTTACTCTGCATGTGGTGTTAGGAAGCACATGATATCTGGTTGTTTCTCCTTTTGAGAGTTAGCAGCTGTTGCTGACCATTTTGGATCCATTAACTTAGTAGTACTTACAAAATAGTGTTACTATGATTTTAAAATTCACTTTTTATTTATTATTCAACCTATTCCTTCAATATAAAAATTTTTCTCAACAATTATGTAGTTACTCTAAGACATGGCTAATAGGAAAGATAGGATAAGTGCTTGATTACTTCCTTTTACCAATTATTAAAATAATGAGTTGGTAAATTAATACATTCAAATATGGCCCTCCCCCCTCCAAATTTAGTATCATTATGACCTCATTTATTTAAACACAATTGAAGTATTTCCATTCTTCAAAGAAAAATAGAAGGCCTCCTTTTTTTTACTTTAAAAAATTTATTTATTTATTTTAATTGGAGGCTAATTACTTCACAATGTCATAGTGGTTTTTGCCATACATTGACATGAATCAGCCGTGGATGTACATGTGTCCCCCATCCTGAACCCCCCGCCCACCTCCCTCCCGTCCCATCCCTCAGGGTTGTCCCAGTGCACTGGGTTTGAGTGCCCTGTTTCAAGCATGGAACTTGGACTGGTGATCTGTTTCACATAAGGTAATATACATGTTTCAATGCTATTCTCTCAAATCATCCCACCCTCGCCTTCTCCCACAGAGTCCAAAAGTCTGTTCTTTATATCTATGTCTCTTTTCCTGTCTCACAAATAGGGTCATCATTACCATCTTTCTAAATTCCATGTATATGCATTAATATACTGTATTGCTGTTTTTCTTTCTGGCTTACTTCACTCTGTATAATAGGCTCCAGTTTTATCCACCTCATTAGAACTGAGTCAAATGCATTCTTTTTAATAGCTGAGTAATATTTCATTGTATATGTGTACCACAGCTTTCTCATCCATTCATCTGCCGATGGACATCTAGGTTGGACATCTGGGACATTCCATGTCCTGGTTATTGTAAACAGTGCTGCAGTGAACATTGGGGTACATTTGTCTCTTTCAATTCTGGTTTCCTTGGTGTGTATGCCCAGCAGTGGGATTGCTGGGTCATATGACAGTTCTATTTCCAGTTTTTTAAGGAATCTCCACACTGGTCTCCATAGTGGCTGTACTAGTTTGCGTTCCCACGAACAGTGTAAGAGGGTTCCCTTTTCTCGGCACCCTCTCCAGCATTTATTGCTTGCAGACTTTTTGATAGCCATTCTGACCAGTGTGAGATGGTACCTCATTGTAGTTTTGATTTGCATTTCTCTGATAATGAATGATGTTGAGCATCTTTTCATGTGTTTGTTAGCCATCTGTATGTCTTCTTTGGAGAAATGTCTGTTCAGTTCTTTGGCCCATTTTTTGATTGGGTTGTTTATTTTTCTGGAATTGAACTGTGTGAGCTGCTTGTATATTTTTGAGATTAATTCTTTGTCAGTTGCTTCATTTGCTATTATTTTCTCCCATTCTGAAGGCTGTATTTTCACCTTGCTTATAGTTTCCTTCATTGTGCAAAAGCTTTTAATTAGGTCCCATTTATTTTTGCTTTTATTTCCATTACTCTGGGAAGTAGGTCATAGAGGATCCTGCTGTGATTTATGTTGGAGAGTGTTTTGCCTATGTTTTCCTCTAGGAGTTTTATGGTTTCTGGTCTTACATTTAGATCTTTAATCCATTTTGAGTTTATTTTTGTGTATGGTGTTAAAAGTGTTCTAGTTTCATTCTTTTACAAGTGGTTGACCAGTATTCCCAGCACCACTTGTTAAAGAGATTGTCTTTTCTCCACTGTATATTCTTGCCTCCTTTGTCAAAGATAGGGTGTCCATAGGTGTGTGGATTTATCTCTGGGCTTTCTGTTTTGTTCCATTGATCTATATTTCTGTCTTTCTGCCAGGACCATACTGTCTTGGTGACTGTAGCTTTGTAGTATAGTCTGAAGTCAGGCAGGTTGATTCCTCCAGTTCCATTCTTCTTCCTCAAGATTGCTTTGACTATTTGAGGTTGTTTGTATTTCCATACAAACTGTGAAATTATTTGTTCTAGTTCTTGATAGGGATTACATTGAATCTATCGATTGCTTTGGGTAGTATACCCATTTTCACTATATTGATTCTTCCAATCCATGAACATGGTATATTTGTCCATCTATTTGTGTCATTTTTGATTTCTTTCATCAGTGTTTTATAGTTTTCTATATATAGGTCTTTTGTTTCTTTAGGTAGATTTATTCCTAAGTATTTTATTCTTTTCATTGCAATGGTGAATGGAATTGTTTCCTTAATTTCTCTTTCTGCTTTCTTATTGTTAGTGTACAGGAATGTAAGGGATTTCTGTGTATTAATTTTATATCCTGCAACTTTACTATATTCTTTGATTAGCTCTAGTAATTTTCTGGTGGTGTCTTTAGGATTTTCTATGTAGAGGATCATGTCATCTGCAAACAGTGTGAGTTTTACTTCTTCTTTCCCCAGCTGGATTCCTTTTATTTCTTTTTCTTCTCTGATTGCTGTTGCTAAACCTTCCAAAACTATGTTGAATAGTAGTTGTGAGAGTGGGCACCCTTGTCTTGTTGCTGACTTTAGGGAAAGCTTTCAATTTTTCTCCATTGAGGATAATGTTAGCTGTGTGTTTATCATATATGGCTTTTATTATGTTGAGGTATGTTCCTTCTATGCCTGCTTTCTATAGAGGTTTTTTTAAAATCATAAATGGGTGTTGAATTTTGTCAAGGACTTTCTCTGCATCTATTGAGATAATCATATGGATTTTATCTTTCAATTTGTTAATGTGGTGTATCACATTGATTGATTTCTGAATATTGTAGAATCCATGCATCCCTGGGATAAAGTCTACTTGGTCATGATATATGATCTTTTTAATATGCTGTTGGATTCTGTTTGTTAGAATTTGTTGAGGATTTTTGCATCAATGTTCATCAGTGATATTGGCCTGTAGTTTTCTTTTTTTGTGGCATCTTTATCTGGTTTTGGTATTATGGTGATGGTGACCTCATAGAATGAGTTTGGCAGTTTACCTGCAACTTTCTAGAAGAGTTTGATAGAGTTTGATAAGATGGGTGTTAACTCCTCTCTAAATTTTTGGTAGAATTCACCTGTGAATCCATCTGGTCCTGGGCTTTTGTTTGTTGGAAGATTTTTGATTACAGTTTCGATTTCCATGCTTGTGATATGTTGATTAAGATTTTCTGTTTCTTCCTGGTTCAGTTTTGGAAGGTTATACTTTTCTAAGAATTCATCCATTCCTTCCAAGTTGTCCATTTTACTGTCATATAGTTGCTGATAGTAGTCCCTTATGATCCTTTGTATTTCTGTGTTGTCTGTTGTGATTTTTCCATTTTCATTTCTAATTTGGTTGATTTGATTCTTCTCTCTGTTTTTCTTGATGAGTTGGCTAATAGTTTGTCTATTTTATTTATCTTCTCAAAGAACCAGCTTTTAGTTTGTTGATTTTTGCTATAGTCTCCTTTGTTTCTTTTTCATTTATTTCTGCTCTGATTTTTATGATTTTTTTTTTTCCTTCTACTAACCCTGGGTTTCTTCTTTTTCTAGTTAGAAGCAGGGCTCCTTCTAATCAGTGCTCAAATTATCCCATTTCCTGGCCAGAAGAAGAAAGGTGATCATAAGGTGTCTTTTCAAATTGACTCCTGAGGTGTGATATGCCTTAAACAGGCTTTGATGGCTTTCTTGTTTTTAGTGAGACAGGATATTCCATGTTTAAGTTGTGTATTTCCTGCCTCAAACCTGCAATTTGAGGCAAACCTTAAATTTGCTTTTAAGGAGCTCTTGTTTCTTTTGCATTAGAAATGAGAATTAGAGACCATAATCTAGGTATTATGGGTGCACACTGCTATGAATTTCTTCATTGTTTCAAGAGTTTTTCAATGAATAGAACTGAAAATGTGTGTGTGTGTGTGTGTGTGTGTGTGTGTATGTTTAAAATCATGAATATATTCTGACACTTTCTGTTCCAATCAAGATATTTTCAGGTCTTTCCTTAACATTTTCATTTTTCCATCTTCCTTTCTATGCCAAAAAATCCCAGTTGCCAATGACATCAACATCATTACTCAGTTGCTTTATCTCAATACATGATGCCAACATAATCAATAATATGATTGTTAGAAACATACTAAGAGTTTTATTGCATTTTTTAAATCTTTAGATATATCACACAGGGTATGTTCAGTCAATTTACTGTGTATTAAAATCATTGTAAAACTTCTTTGTATGATTGTGGTATCAACTCTAATATACACGGGTTCATTTCTCACCTTGCTCTTGAGTTTTAGGAATTGCTTTCATTCAAATTATGTAAAGTACATAGTTCTAAACTCAAATATTCGAAACACAATATGTTTAAAGAAGTATAGTTTCAATACCTGTTCCTTCACCCTCTTCCTTCTAGTAACTCTTTCTTTTAGGGTTTTAGTTTATCCTTTTATTCTTTTTATTGTTGTTATTATATTATAAGCAAATATGTATCATATCCCTCTCTGTCTTTTCATACCTAAAGTGGGTCATTTTAGATTATTTTTTTTTCAGAGTTGCTGATGTGCTTTATGAAATAACAGTTATTTCACAAATTCTTCCCTGTTAGCTCAATGTAACCAGGTGCATAACTCTGTTCAGATGCTGTATGTTGTATTAATAAATGGGCCACAGTACATTAAAAGAAAAAGCTATTTCATAGAATTGAGTAATGAACAATAATGAGATAAAAATTGATCAAAGAATACATTTCCCACCTTTCTGTGTCATTCATTAATTGCTAACTTAGTGCTCCTAGCAAGGTCATGCACTTATTGATACACTTTCTCCTTGAACATTGCGTGATTTGGGCTATTTATATTCTTTATTTCTTTTATTTGGGATATTTATACTCTTTATTTTATTTCCCCAAACACTGAATTTATTTAAAAATGTCCATATCAGTAAAATACATATGTCTGCAAAGTAGAATGGTGAAAAAGCAAAAAGTAACAAATCAACTTTTGTGTTTTTAAATTAAAAACATACAGGAAAATGCAAAGAAAAAATACTGCAATTCATTTTCTCATAAGCTAGAATAAAACAGTTAGCATCTTGATCTGCTGCTTGCAATTTTTAAGGGAAAAAAGTCACCTAATTTTTTTTTTTTGTAAAATAAGACATGTTCTTTTTAAAAAATACAGCAATGCATAAAAGTACAATAATGTGTTTTAAAAATTACCCCAAACTCAGAAATTATCACTCTTAACCTTATTTGAATATATTTCTATGCATATTATAAGTTGAAGAATGTAGCAGTAGTCACAAATAAATAAAAGTTATGAAAGTAGGATGATTCCTACTAGGAAATATTTTTAATAAAAGATAGTTCCTTATATTTTATTTGACTTTAGTGGAAGATAAAAATGAAAAATGTTTCTTCACCACAAGGTATTTTTTCCATAAAAGAATCTATTAATGCTAAAAAAAAAAAAAGGATTTGGAAATAAATTTAAGAGACTAGTATGGAACATTTTAAAAATAGATATTTGGAGAGTATCTATTTATTTCTTGTTTTAAAAGATGAGGGCATTAACACCCAAACATCCTCCCATCTGCCTTACCCCTACCTCCTAATTTTTATAGTTATATTATTACTTTAACATTATTCGAGTTTGTAACATTCACAATTATTTTTGCTTCTCTTTCATTAGTTGTCTTCTTTTCATCCTATATCTAAACAGATTTACATTCACCACAATTCTTTTAATTTAGCTTTGCCATTGTCAAGTTTATTTTCAATCATCTTTTATTTGACTGGATGTTGCTGTCAAGCAATTTTTTTCTTCCTCAAGAAGAAATCAAACATATTGCATCCACTGAGTTCTTTCATGCCAGTAAATGCCTCTCAGTGGTTCCCATGCTTGAATGGCATCTTGAATAGTTGTAATATTTTTATTTTGTTTTGTTTTATTTCATTCTATTCTATTTTATTCTATGCTGCTCCCCAGGGACATGTGGAACTTCCTTGACTAGGAATTGAAACTGCACCCCCTGCAGTGGAAATGCAGGTTTGTAACCACTGGACCATGAGGGAAGTCCAGTTAAAATATTTTAAAATTAAATTTCATCTTTCTCAACACTTTATGGACACTTCTTCATTGTCTTGTAGAACTGAGTGTTGTGGAGAATTCTGAGATGGGATAATATTTCCTCCTGCTTAGATGTGATTTGCTGTTTTGCTTAAGAATCTGGAATTCTTTCTTTATCCTTTACATTTAATAGTGTACTTAGGATATGTCTTATTGTTGATCATTTCACATTTAATTTTCTTAGTGTGTCATGAACTTTTTGTTTTGCAGATTATTCTCTGTTCATTTTGGGGAAATTCTATTGTATTATGTCTTTGTGAATATACCTTTAAAATGGAAATTCCACTTCAAGAATATTATGATCTTTTTTTTGGATCATAATATATTTTATTATGTATATAATATTGTAATATGTATATTTCATATCTGCAATATTCTTCCAAACTTCTTTCTTCACTCTTTTCCTTCACATTCACTTAGATTATCTTACCTTTTCCTCTTTCTGTCAGTAATTGACTTTTGTGTCAGTAATTCATCTTGCTGAATCTAAACTGCTTATTATTTCCATAAACATGTTGCATAGTCCCTAATTTGTTCTCACAGACTAGTAATTTCCTTTTTGTCATCTCATTTAATTACTTTATTATTTTATTGGTATAATCTTATTTTATTGAATTTATGTTCTTATTAAGGTGTTCTTGGTGTTAAGTAATTGAGGGAGTTTCATTCTGTTTCCTGAGTTGTGTTTTCTTCAAGTTCAGTGGTAAAATGTATGAGTTTTGAGCCCGTGCTACTGATATAAACACAGGCTTAGCCACTTGCTAGCCGTGTCTCAATTTCCTAATCTGTCAAATAGGATGATAAATAGTACTTACCTCATAAGGTTGCTATGGGAGTTAAATGTGTAAATACACATGAGGAGTAAAGAACAGTGCTCAGCAGATGCAATGAACATTTAACTATTATTATTCTAGCTGGCTATGTGTGTGTGCATGGTTTGCTTTGTGTGTCAACCTGGCTAGGGCTATGTTGTCCAATTGTTGGTTAAACGCCAGTCTAGATATTGCCATAAATGTATTTTTTTTGTATAGATGTGATTAGCATTTGAATCGGTAGACTTTGGGTAAAGCCATTCTTCTATATTGTATGGGTAAGTTTTGTCCAATCAGTTGAAGGTTTTAAGAGAAAAAACAGGTTCCCTAAGAAAGAAGGAATTCTGCCTCCAGACTGCTGTTGGACTCAATACATCAAATTCTTTCTGAGTTTCCAGCCTACCAGGCTGCCCTGTAAATCTCAGATTTCCCAGTCCCCAAAACCATAGGAACTAATTCCTTAAAATGTTTAATTGATTCCTTAAAAACCAGCCTCTCCCTTTCTTTCCTTCTTCACACATACACCCACACATAGCCCCCTGCCCCCCATACCCCCTTACTGGTTCTGTTTCTCTGGAGAATCCTAAGCAGTGTGTAATATATTTGCACAGTTTCTGGGCCATTCTCTTCATCTAGATTTGTTTGGATGATTCTGGACAGAGCAGGCTTGACTGTTTGCCTCTATTTCTTTAATACTGGAGGGTTTTTCCCCTCTGAGGACTAGGAATATTGCCCTCTGTTCACTTTTGTTAGCCTGAGGAAATAACAGGGGAGGCGAACTTGGATGCGGTATGGTGTGGTCTGAACACCTCATCTCTGCTCTTTCCCCTGAGATTCTGTGAAGTGTATTGTTCCATGTCAATTCCCTGGATGGAAGGACTGTTCCTTTCTTGCAAGGGGCCCTTGGACTGATTTCTGTGTGCCTGACAGCTTCCCTCCACTTCCCTGAGTGTCAGCTCTGTTCTCTTCCCTGGGGTCACCAGTTTCTCTCAGCCACTTGTGTTCTTCATGTTTTGGAAGAAAATAATGATCTGCCCATTCATGTGTAGCATCATTGAGAATTCTCAGACTTCTGTCAATTTACAAATAAAACTCTTGGCAGGTGATGGCAAGGTTAAGGACTCTTGTGGAGCCAGGCAGTGATGGGCCTCTTTGCTCCAGAGTTTTCTGCTTCTTTCATTGGTTACAGGTTCTTGAAGATTAGTGCATTAGTTGGATTGTGACTCTTGATTTGTTTGGTGGCTGATGGTGGATTTTAATTTTTTTTCCTAGGAGTTCATGATTTTTACTTTATTTTGTGGGTGTTAGAAAAGGCCTGAAATAGTACAGTGTTCATGTTATCTGACTTGTAAATGTTTGTAGAATTGTTGGATATCATGTATACCACATGGATGCATCAGTTCTTGTTCAGTTGCTCCAGCCTCCCTAACTTTAGAAAATCCTCTGGGGGCACTGCTGTTGCTGTAAATCCGATGTGGGGAGAATGTGTTGTCTGAAGGGCAAAGTCCCTTCTCTGCTCCCTGACACACTGGCTTAGCTTTTACCTGTTCTTCACCTAGAAGTCTTGCTGCTATGATCACTTATTTTTTTCTTGTTGCCTCATGGAAATTCTAATGTGCGTTATTAATTTTTCAAGTGTACTTGTGCCAATCACTCTTTTAAATCCTTCCAGCCTCTATTATTATCAGGCTCTGAGTTATTGTGCATTTGCCACTGCATAGGAAGAGACCCCACTCCAGAGGCAAAGGGAGGGTTACAAGTTTCTGCACTATCTGAGGTAGGCTAGAGGGGATTTTAAGCAATTCTACTCAAAACCAGGTAATATAAACATGGTTTCATCAGGGAATACTAATCCCTTGCATCTGCTTTTTTTAAATTGGGGTATAGTTGCTTTATAATGTTGTGTTAGTTTCTGCTGTATCATGAAGTGAATCAACTATATGTATACATATATCCCCTCCCTCTTGGACCTCCCTCTCACCTCCCCATCCCACTCACCTAGGTCATCACAGAGCACCAAGCTGAGCTCCCTGAGCTATGTAGCAGGTTCCCCCTAGCTATCTGTTTTACATATGGCAGTGCACATACTTCAATCCCATCCTTCCAATTCATGTTCCTCCCCATTCGCTGCATTCACACATCATACATTCTCTCTGTCTGCTCTATTCCTGCTCTGCAAATAGATCCATCTGTACCATTTTTATAGATTTCACATATATGCATTAGTGGACCTAGAGTATGTCATATAGAATATAAGTCAGAAAGAGAAAAACAAATCCCTTTCATATAAATCTAATTAATTCTTTCTATGTTTCATAACACTGCTTTTTCAAGCATTTAGTTGTTACATTGCTGTCCCTTTGTCCAGAGAGCCACTTTTTATGGGAAACTAATTTTCCTGGTATAGTAAAGTCAGGCTTCCCTGATAGCTCAGTTGGTAAAGAATCTGCCTGCAATGCAGGAGACCCTGGTTCGATTCCTGGGCCAGGAAGATCCCCTGGAGAAGGGATAGGCTGCCCACTCCAGTATTCATGGACTTCCCTGGTGGCTTAGATGGTCAAGAATCCAGCTGCAACGTGGCAGGCCTGGGTTCAGTCCCTGGGTTGGGAAGATCCCCTGGAGGAGGGCATGGCAACTCAATCAAGTATTCTTGCCTAGAGAATCCCATGGACAGAGGAGCCTGGTAGGCTATAGTTCATGGGGTCACAAAGGGTTGGACACGACTGAGTGACTAAGCACACACACACACACACACACACACACACACACAGTAAAGACAGAAGTGGACACCCTTCTGGAAAAAGGATAGAGTATTTTCTGTACATGCCACAGAAAGAATTAAATCAATAAGCATTTATTTAATGTTTGCTATTTTCTAAGCAAATATGGCATTTGGAATACAGAGATAAATGAGTGATGGGTTTTGCTCCATCAGGGCTCAGGAAGGTCAGGAAGGCAGGATACATAAAAAATGCTGTAACAGAATATTAAGCATTGTATTAACAGAGCATGGACTGAAATTTTCCTAGAGGAAAATTTCCTGGGAGGGAGTAGGATAGAAGGCATTTCAGGAAGAGGGAAGAGCGAAAGCAAAGGCAGAGAGAGGTAAAAGAGCATATTGGATATCCACTCAATGGACATGTGGTAGAGCAAACTCCCAGAAATGGTGAAGGAGAGGGAAGCCTGGCAGTCCATGGTATCACAGAGTCGGACACAACTTAGCAACTGAACTGCACTGAACCAGAGAAGCAGAATCAAGGTGGGAAATGTTGGGGATGGGGATAGGGATTGGGAGAAGTAAAAAAAAATAAATTCAACTGACATTAACTCTTTGTTAGGTGTAAACATCAACAAATTCTATTAGGAAGCAAAGATAACTTCCTTTGGAAGAAGAGCTAAGGTCACATCTATTGTTTTTTCAGCTTATAAGTGCCTGGCCACTGATGATTCTTAAATCAGAATTTTAGGTGTTTGGTGATTTTTTTTAAACTACTTACATATGTAGTAAAGGATAATCATTTTTAAAAATATTAATATTTAACAAATATGTTTTCATTCTATTGTCTCTGGGTGCAGTTAAAAAATTCACAATGTATATACTCACCAAAAGGCTGAAGATAACCCTATTCAACATGACTCTGCAGTGTTAAAATAATAAACCAGACTAATAAGTCTACTGAAAATATTCCTAATCAGATATCAATTTTACTAAACTGGAGTCTTAAAGGTCAAAAATTCAATAAAAGTTAGGTATAGCCAGCGTGAACTGTGAAGTTCCAGATGTTCAAGCTGGATTTACAAAAGGCAAAGAAACCAGAGATCAAATTGCCAACATCTGTAGGACAGATGGATGGAATCACTGCCTGACTGTGAAAGACCCACAAATGTCCCGAGCCCACCACCTTCTTCTCAGTCCTTCTCCAGTGTGGAAGGACAGGGAGAGGAAGGATGGTGATGGGAATGAACGTGAAATCTGGAAACACAGAGATACTGCTGTGTCCTCCTGTGGCTCTTTCCAGTCTCTGGAGCCAAGGCAACCTTGCTTCACTGGGGCTGCACTCGGCAGGAGGATGTTTGCTGGGCGCCCTCCATAGGAGCAATGCTGCAGGGTCACTGAGTGGAAGGGACTCTATCAGGGTAAGAATGCAGGGGTGGGGATTAGGAAATGGGGCAGGGTCATGCTGGCAATACTCTTGCCTGGAAAATCCCATGGATGGAGGAGCCTGGAAGGCTGCAGTCCATGGGGTCGCTGAGGGTCGAACACGACTGAGCAACTTCACTTTTCACTTTCATGCATTGGAGAAGGAAATGGCAACCCACTCCAGTACTCTTGCCTGGAGAATCCCAGGGATGGGGGAGCCTGGTGGGCTGCCATCTATGGGGTCGCACAGAGTCAGACATGACTGAAGCGACTTAGCAGCAGTAGCAGCAGCAGTTGGATCATAGAAAAAGCAAGAGAATTCCAGAAAAACATCTGCTTCTGCTTTATTGATTATGCCAAAGTTTTTGACTGTATAGATCACAACAAACTGGAAAATTCTTCAAGAGATGGGAATACCAGACCACCTTACCTGTCTCCTGAGAAATCTGTATACAGGTCAAAAAGCAACAGTTAGAACTGGACATAGAACAACAGACTGGTTTCAAATAGGAAAAGGAGTACATCAAGGCTGTATATTGTTATCCTGCTTATTTAACTTATATGCAGAGTGCATCATGTGAAATGCCAAGCTGGATGAAGCACAAGCTGGAATCAAGATTGCTGGGAGAAATGTCAATAACCTCAGATGACACCATCCTTACAGCAGAAAGTGAAGAGGAACTAAAGAGCCTCTTGATGAAGGTGAAAGAGGAGAGTGAAAAAGTTGGCTTAAAGCTCAACATTCAAAAAACCAAGATCATGGCATCCAGTTCCATCACTTCATGGTGAAATAGATGGGGAAACAGTGGCTAACTTTGTTTTTCTGGGCTCCAAAATCACTGCAGATGGTGATTGCAGCCATGAAATTAAAAGATGCTTACTCCTTGGAAGGAAAGTTATGACCAACCTAGATAGCATATTAAAAAGCAGACACATTACTTTGCCAACAAAGGTCCGTCTAGTCAAGGCTATGGTTTTTCCAGTCGTCATGTATGGATGTGAGAGTTGGACTATAAAGAAAGCTGAGCGCTGAAGAATTGATGCTTTTGAACTGTGGTGTTGGAGAAGACTCTTGAGAGTCCCTTGGACTGCAAGGAGATTCAACCAGTCCATCCTAAAGGAAATCAGTCCTGAATATTCATTGAAAGGACTGATGCTGAAGCTGAAACTCCAATATTTTGGCCACCTCATGTGAAGAACTGACTCATTGGAAAAGACCCTGATGCTGGAAAAGATTGAATGCAGGAGGAGAGGGGATGATAGAGGATAAGATGGTTGGATGGCATCACTGACTCGATGGACATGAGTTTGAGTAAGCTCTGGGAGTTGGTGATGGACAAGGAAGCCTGGCATGCTGCAGTCCATGGTGTCACAAAGGGTCAGACGTGACTGAGCAACTGAACTGAACTGAGCTGAGCCCATTTGTCTTAGCAAAATGGCCAGCTTGTAACACATCATAGAAATACTAGTTAAAAATTAGGAAATGAATCATTTTGAACTAGATTAGTAATGAGAAGGTACATATTTAGATTCATTGGGTACCCTAAAACAGGGAAGTGTATTTTTCAAAATCAAACTGAGAAACCCAGTTGTGGAGCATACTTTACTATTTTCTTTCTCTAGGCAGTAGTTTAATAGTTAATGGATCAGACAGTTGACTTTGAACTCCGAAAAGTGTAGTCTACTCGGAACCTGTCCTCCCTGATTACCCAAGTCCTGGGAAGATCTTGCCATTTGGCATCCATGGCCACTGTCTTGTTCCGCTTCCATTTTTAAGAAGTGTGTTTGTTTTTGGTTACGCTAGGTCTTCGTTGCTTTGCGTGGGCTTTCTCTAGTTGCAGGAAGCAGGGACTGCTCCTTGTTGCGGTGCAGAGGCTTCTCACTGTGGCGGCTTCTCTTGTGGGGCACAGGTCTCAGTAGTTCCGGCACAGGAGCTCGGTAGTTGTGGCTCATGGGCCCCAGAGTGAGGGCTCAGTGGTTGTGGTGCGCAGGCTTAGTTGCTCAGCAGCATGTGGAATCTTCCAGACCAGGGATTGAACCCATGTGCCCTGCATTGACAGGTGGATTCTCATCCACTGCATGACTAGGGAAGTCCTACTGCTTCCATTAATGTCTCTACCTAATGGGTTGTGAACTCATGCTATCTGGTTTCAGAGTCTATGCCACCAGCTTTTATCACTATGTTGTCTGTGCTGCTGTAGAGTTGGTGTCATTTACGTGCTGAGTGTTTGGGTCAGGGATGACTAAGGGAGATGCTAATCATATATTCCTATTTTCTTGTTGTGTTCAGTTTCTAAGTCGTGTCTGAGTCTTTGAGACCACACAGACTGCAGCACACCAGGCTCCCCTGTCCTTCACTATCTCCCGGAGTTTGCTCAAATCCATGTCTGTTGAATTGGAGATACCATCCAATCATCTCATTCTCTATTGCCACCCCTTTCTCCTTTTGCCTTCAATCTTTCCCAGCATCAAGGTCCTTTGCAGTGAGTTGGCTCTTCACATCAGGTGGCCAAAGCATTTGGTGCTTCAGCTTCAGCATCAGTCCTTCCAATGAATATTCAGGATTGATTTTCCTTAGAACTGGCTGGTTTGATCTCTTGCTGTCCAAGCTTCACTTATGAATCAAATCAAATGTAAGTCTCATTACCTGGATTTCATTGTTTATAATTTCTGTAAAAATACTATCACAGGTCTATAGTATATGGTCAGTCAGTTCAGTCACTCAGTCATGTCTGACTCTTTGTGACCCCATGGACTGCAGCACTCCAGGCCTCCCTGTCCATCACCAACTCCTGGAGTTTACTCAGACTTACATCCATTGAATCGGTGATGCCATCCAACCATCTCATCCTCTGCCGTCCGCTTCTCCTGCCCTCAATCTTTCCCAGCATCAGGGTCTTTTCAAAAGAGTCATCTCTTTGCATCAGGTGACCACAGTATTGGAATTTCAGCTTCAGCATCAGTCCCTCCAATGAATATTCAGGACTGATTTCCTTTAGGATGGACTGGTTGGATTTCCTTGCAGTCCAAGGGACTCTCAAGAGTCTTCTCCAACATCACAGTTCAAAAGCATCAATTCTTCAGCACTCAGCTTTGTTTATCGTCCAACTCTCACATTTGTACATGACAACTGGAAAAACCATAGCTTTGACTAGACGGACCTTTGTTGGCAAAGTAATGTCTCTGCTTTTTAACATGCTGTCAAGGTTGGTCATAGCCTTTTTTCCAAAGAGCCTTTTTTCCATCTTAATTTCATGGCTGCAGTCACCATCTGCAGTGATTTTGGAATCCAAAAAAATAAAGTCTGTCACTGTTTCCACTGTTTCCCCATCTATTTCCCATGAAGTGATGGGACTGGATGCCATGATCTTAGTTTTCTGAATGTTGAGCTTTAAGCCAACTTTTTCACTCTCCTCTTTCACTTTCGTCAAGAGGCTCTTTAGTTCTTCTTTGCTTTCTGCCATAAGAGTGGTGTCATCTGCTTATCTGAGGTTATTGATATTTCTCCCAGCAATCTTGATTCCAGCTTATGGTTCATCCAGCCCAGTGTTTCTCATGATGTACTCTGCATATAAGTTAAATAAGCAGGGTGACAATGTACAACCTTGACAGACTCCTTTTCCTATTTGGAACCAGTATTTTCTTCTATGTTCAGTTCTAACTGGTGCTTCCTGACCTGCATATAGGTTTCTCAAGAGGCAGGTCAGGTGGTCTGGTATTCCCATCTCTTTCAGAATTTTCCACAGTTTATTGTGATCCACATAGTCAAAGGTTTTAGCATAGTCAATAGCAGAAATAGATGTATTTCTGGAACTCTCTTGCTTTTTGATGATCCAGCAGATGTTGGCAATTTGATCTCTGGTTCCTCTGCCTTTTCTAAAACCAGCTTGAACATCTGGAAGTTCATGGTTCAAGTATTGTTGAACCCTGGCTTGGAGAATTTTGAGCATTACTTTGCTAGCATGTGAGATGTGTACAATTGTGTGGTAGTTTGAACATTCTTTGGCATTGCCTTTCTTAGGGATTGGAATGAAAACTATTCTTTTCCAGTCCTGTGGCCACTGCTGCATTTTCCAAATTTGCTGGCATATTGAGTGCAGCACTTTCATAGCACCATCTTTTAGACTTTGAAATAGCACAACTGGAATTCCATCACCTCCACTAGCTTTGTTCATTGTGATGCTTCCTAAGGCCCACTTGACTTCACATTCCAGGGTGTCTGGCTTTAGGTGAGTGATCACACCATCGTAATTATCTTGGTCATGAAGATTTTTTTTGCCACCTCGTCTTAATATCTTCTGCTTCTGTTAGGTCCATAACATTTCTGTCCTTTATTGAGCCCATCTTTGCATGAAATGTTCCCTTGGTATCTTGAATTTTCTTGAAGAGATCTCTAATCTTTCCAATTCTATTGTTTTCCTCTTTCTTTGCACTGATCACTAAGGAAGGCTTTCTTATCTCTTCTTGCTATTCTTTGGAACTCTGCATTCATATGTGTATATCTTTCCTTTTCTCCTTTGCTTTTCACTGCTCTTCCTTTCACAGCTATTTGTAAAGCTTCCTCAGACAGCCATTTTTCTTTTTTGCATTTCTTTTTCTTGGGGATGATCTTGATCCCTGTCTCCTATACAGTGTCATGAACCTCCATCCATAGTTCATCAGGCACTCTGTCTATCAGATCTAGTCCTTAAATCTATTTCTCACTTCCACTATATAATCATTAGGAATTTATTTAGGTCATACCTGAATGGTCTAGTGATTTTCCCTACTTCAATTTAAGTCTGAATTTGGCAATAAGGAGTTCATGATCTGAGCCACAGTCCACTCCCAGTCTTGTTTTTGCTGTCTGTATAGAGCTTCTCCATCTTTGGCTACAAAGAATATAATCAATCTGATTTCAGTGTTGGCCATCTGGTGATGTCCATGTGTAGAGCCTTCTCTTGTGTTGTTGGAAGAGGGTGTTTGCTATGACCAGTGCGTTCTCTTGGCAAAACTCAATTAGCCTTTGCCCTGCTTCATTCTGTACTCCAAGGCCAAATTTGCTTGTTACTGCAGGTGTTTCTTGACTTCCTACTTTTGTATTCCAGTCCCCTATAATGAAAAGGACATCCTTTTGGGTGAGTTCTAGAAATTCTTGTAGGTCTTCATAGAACCGATCTACTTCAGCTTCTTCAGCATTACTGGTCAGAACATAGAGTTGGATTACTGTGATATTGAATGGTTTGCCTTGAAAACGAACAGATTATTCTATCGTTTTTGAGACTGCATCCAAGTACTGCATTTCTGACTCTTTTGTTGACTATGATGGCTACTCCATTTCTTCTAAGGGATTCCTGCCCACAGTAGTAGATATAATGGTCATCTGAGTTAAATTCACGCATTCCAGTCCATTTTAATTCTTGATTCCTAAAATGTAGATGTTCACTCTTGCTGTCTCCTGTTTGACCACTTCCAATTTGCCTTGATTCATGGACCTAACATTCCAGGTTCCTATGCAATATTCCTCTTTACAGCATTGGACCTTGCTTCCATCACCAGTCACATCCACAACTGGGTGTTGCTTTTGCTTTGGCTCCATCTCTTCATTCTTTCTGTAGTTATTTTCCCACTGATCTCTACTAGCATATTGGGCACCTACTGCCCTGGGGAGCTCATCTTTCAGTGTCCTATCTTTTTGCCTTTTCATACTGTTCATGGGGTTCTCAAGGCAAGAATACTGAAATGGTTTGCCATTCCTTTCTCCAGTAGACCACATTTTGTCAGAACTCTCCACCATGACCTGTACATCTTGGGTGGCCCTACATTGCATGGTTCGTGGTTTCATTGAGTTAGACAAGTCTGTGGTCCATATTAGATTGGTTAGTTTTCTGTGATTGTGGTTTTCAGTCTGTCTGCCCTCTTATGGAGAAGGATAAGAGGCTTATGGATGCTTCCTGATGGGATATATTGACTGAGGGGAAGCTAGGTTTTGTTCCCCTGGGCGGGGCCATGCTCAGTAAATCTTTAATCCAATTTTCTCTTGATGTGTGGAGCTGTGATCCCTCCTCCTATTTACCTGGGGACAAACTATGGTGGAGGTAATGACGATAATGGTGACCTCCCTCAAAAGATCCCATGCATGTACTGCTACACTCAGTGCCCCCAACCCTGCAGCAGGCCACCACTGACCCAGGCCTCCACCGGAGAATCCTGAACATCCACACGCAAGTCCGGGGCAGTCTCCTGTGGGGTCACTGCTCCTTTCTCCTGGCTCCTGCTATACAAGGTTCTGTTGTGCCCTCCAAAAGTCTATTTCCCAGTCCTGTGTAAGCTCTGGCAGCTCTATGGTGGGGTTAATGGCGACCTCCTCCAAGAGGGCTTATGCCATACCCAAATCTGCTGCACCCAGAGCCCCTGTCTCTGCGGCAGACCACCACCGACCCGCACCTCCACAGGTAGTCAGTTTAACTGGCTGTTTGGATATAAGATATGAGTTTTGGTATAAGAAATTGCTTAGAGAAATAAGTATAAATATTGATGAAATAGCTCTTATGGTGTAGTTCACGGTGGCCTTTAATGTTCTTTATATAAAAGACTGTGAGATTTATTTCTTTTCTTATTTGGTGTGTCTTCCCTGAAAAACTGGTATGCCTCCTTATATCAAATGGGAGCTAATTTTCTAAACTTTTCATTTTATATCTTAGTATAGCTGATTAACAATGTTGTGATAGTTTCAGGTATACAGCAGAGTGACTCAGCCCTACATATACATGTATTCATTCTCCTTCAAACTCAGATGGGAGCTATTTAAGCCAACGTTTTAACCGCTTTCCCCTTGTTTTCTTCTATGTTGTTTATCTTGACTTTAGGAGAATTCAGATGTAATTTTTTTTTATTTTGGGACTCATTTTTAACTTCCTAATCTAGTCTGTGTGTTTGTTAACCACTTAGTCATGTCTGATTCTTTGTGACCCGGTGGACTGTAGCCTGTCAGGCTTCTCCATCCCTGGGATTCTCCAGGCAAGAACACTGGAGTGGATTGACATTTCCTTCTCCAGGGGGTCTTACTGACCCAGGGATTGAACCCTGGTCTCCTGCATTGAAGGCAGATTCTTTACCATCTGAGTCTAGTCATCGATCTAGTCCAGTCTAGTCTGGTCTAATTATTCAACATTTCTCTTTAAATTTTGGTTTCTTCTTATGTTTTAATATTTGATATTTTATATTGTTTATATGTTTATTTATTGTAAATAGCTTCAAATTATATATACAATTATATACACATATATAAATATAACCAAAAGACCTGTGAAGCTTACATTTCTTACCATTTCTAATATTAATAACCCTGGAACAACTCTTCATTATCTCTTTTCTGTATGATTTCAAGACTTTCATAATAATTTCCCCTGACTCCTGGTACATCTCTCTCTAATCTCTCCAACACAACACAGTTTTTTTTTATTAGTCTGACTGTATTATTTTTCTCTTCAAAACTCTTTGGTGATTTCCTCTTTTTCATGAGGATAGCTACCATTTCCTTAACTCTTCTCTTAAGACTCCTTAGTATGGATTTAACCTAGCTTTTAAGGCTTTTCTCCCTCTAGTCTTCCTCTTTGAGATTTTTAATTTAGCCCAACTTGACTACCTATGGTAATCTATCAAGTTGCTCCAGCCAGAAAACTCAGCATTGAAGTTAATTTTCTCCTTTCTTTTGTCTCTGCTTCCCCTTTCCTTCACTCAATCCAACTGGTCAATTAGTATCCTCTCTTTTAAGTATATCTTGAGTACACCCTCTTCTTCCCACTTTCATTGTGTGAGTCCAGGATGGTATATCCAGAGCCACTTCAATCATCTTCCAATCCACTTTCCACAAAGGAATTATAATAAGCTTTCAAAATACAGAGCACCATGTTACTACCCTGATTAAAACTCTGGCTGATTCATGCTGATGTTCAGTAGAAACCAATACAATACTGTAAAGCAATTATCCTTCAATTAAAAAAAAAAATAACTCCAAGTGGCTTAAATAAAATCCTTAACCTTGGCTTTCAAAGCCATGCATGATCTGGGCCCTGTTTACCTCTTCATGCTCATTTCTTGCCCCTCACAACATAGCAGCCCAGTCCCCAGTCTGCCCAGGTCATGTCTCTGGCTAGAGCAGGAGTTGGCAAACTGTAGTCCATAGGCCAGATTTGGCTCACTGCCTGTTTTTGTCAATAAAGTTTGATTAAACCACAACTGACATCCATTTGGTTAGGTATTGTCAATGGCTGCTTTCATGCTCCAGGGACAGAGCTGAATAGTTGTAACAGAGAACAAATGGCCCACAAAACATGATATATTTACTCTTTGTCCCATTGTTGAATGTTTGTTGAACTCCAGGCTAGAATATCCTTCCCCCTGCTCCATGCATAGCTCTGGTCTTTTCTCGTTGTACAGCTCTCAAGTCAAATGTCTCTATCTCAGAAAAGTTTTCCTGATCATCATATCTATACAGGTTACTTCTTCAATTTTCTGTCATTGTTCCAAATTTGTTATTCCATTACCACAAACTGTGTTTAAATATTGTTTGTTTACTTATAACTGTATTTTTAATTGAAATATACATTTCTTAAGGTCAGAGAACATGTCAGTTTTGTTCATCACTTTATACTGTTCCTGAAATAATAACCTAATCAGAGTAGACCTACATCCCACCTCCAGTTTTTAAAAAAATTTCCCTTTTGGTTGGTCAATATTTTGAGTTTTTAAGCAGTCCCTTTCCATTATCTTTCACTGAGAATGTCCTTCCTGTGTACTGCCCTTGTGGGCCTCTGTCTGTTGTTTAATCTACTCTTCTGGGTGGTATCACACAATAGTCCTTAACTTTTTGTCTTGTTACAATTGTAGTGACAATGCATTGACCTGAGGAGAATAAAGTGGAGGTCCAGAGAAATACTTCCTTTATTAAATATAAGAGTTACATCAATATGAAAATAGAGTAACTGATAAAAAGGGAAAACTGTGAAGAATCATTAGTCAAAGCCGTAGAATAAGATCCAACTGTGCGGGCATGATGCTAAGTTGCTTCAGTCGTGTCCGACCCTTTGTGACCCTATGAACCATAGCCTGCCAGGCTCCCCTGTTCATGGGGATTCTCTAGGCAAGAATACTGGAGTGGATTGCCATTCCCTCCTCCAGGGGATCTTTCTGATCCAGGAAGATCAAACCTGACTCTTCTGTGGCTCCTGCACTGCAGGCGGATTCTTTACAGATTCTTTACTGCTGAACCACTGGGGAAGCCCAAGATCCAACCATATTTGCTTATAATAATTTTCTTGTTAAAAAGGATAGAAATATCTGATCTTTCAAACTATAAGAAACTCAAGTATAGATAAATACCCTAATATATGTAAATTATCTAATATAATATGTCCTTAGTAGTGAAATTTTGTCATTGGCTTGAGATTTGATCATAGCATTAAGATAGAAGAGGAAACACAAACTTTACTGATGACTATGGGTTTTATCAGAAAAGTTTCATAGGAAGTCTCTAGAGGTGTTATTTGCTCTATGATCATATTTCCCTTATTTACACTGATAGTTTTGATGTATTAACCATGCGTAAGGCTAATTAATTGATTAATTAGTTGCAAAAACTTAGAGTCAAGCTCCATGCGGTTTTTAGTAGATTTGTAGGAAAGGAATTATGAGTCAGGAATACATGAAGACTAATATTCCAAAATTCCCTGGTAAAGTGGTGAAAATTTCAGTTAAAAGGGGAATCAATGCTTAATAATAATATTGTATCAATGTTAATTTTCTGGTTTTGATACTTGTACTATGATTATGTAAGATGTTAACATTTGAGGAAACTGGAGGAAGGGAATATGAGAATGCTTTGTACTATTTTGCACATTTTTGTAAATATGAAATTATTTTAAAGTCAAAAGTTAAATAAATTTAAAGAAGCTCCTCTCAGAAAAAAGGGGGGAATTGAGAGACAGAGAGGCATGGTTAACATTATTGGTGGGAAAGAGTTTTGCCTGAGGTCTGGGATATGGGGGAATCTGGTTTATAAGCCAAAAGAAGCTTGGGAGAATTTAGCTCTTGTTTAAGGAAATATCTAGCACTATATGGCTGTGATCATCTTTGAAGTTTAGTGGAAACTTGAAGCTGCTAGTGCTTAAACCATGAACAAGTCTCATATTTTAGCCTAGATGCCTATTCTCTAACAGAAAGTGAAAAGGCCAGCAGCCTTCCACTCTGCTTGTCTTGTATTGGCCATGAGTCATTGTTAGCGATATGTAAATATTGGTCACAAAGCTATCCCAGTAATAGAGTTATCCTGGATATAACTACTTGGATTAAGAATTACATATAAAATAATAACTTATTATTCTACATCTGTGTCAGCTGCAAGAAGAATCAAGAGAATAATGGATAAACAAAATTTTGATTGTAAGGGAGCAATTTAAATAGGGGTTCAATGATTTATCTTCCTTTCTTTTAGCCAACTGAATTCAAGAGATTTGGGATTGATTCTTCTAAAGTTAGCAAATAGCATTACCAGTAACTGGGAATTAAGAGAAACCTTTAAAAGCTTATTGCCAGTTTCTTTTCCATGTACTTCATTTTGGATTCCCCTACCATAGTTCTAGGGTAAGATATCAATTAGAAGAAGCTTCATGAAGGAAGAGGAAGTCCAGTTATATCTTATTTTAAAAAATTTGTTTCAGTGGCAGATTTATGGCAACTTTGTTCTACCAACATTTCTTAAGAATATCCTAAGAATACAAAAGAAAAATTATTTGAATTACTCCATCCATTGTAGGTTATAAGATTTTGCTACTTTAAGCTAGACAATGTATAGCTGTTTTAAACCTTTGAGATTCCTAGGTGATTACACAGAGTCAATTTGAGGCTATAAGAACATAGATAATGCCATGAAACATTGATGTCGCAGAAACCAGGGCCTGGTTTATTGTTCAGGTTTTATCATATGCTAGCTGTTTGACCTTAGGCATATAACTTAACATCTTGTTCTGTATGTGTATGTGTGTATGTGTTTGTGTTTAATATGCCTATATTGTAAAGTTTCTGTGATAACACGAGATAATATTGTAAAACACAGAGTATATTGCCTGGGAACTGGTAGACAGTAAAATGCAATCACAATTACATCATTATTACTCTAAATGTAGTATTCAAGTGTTCCGGAGGAAATGTAATATTCACTGACAGACTTATGGAGATTATTTCCAGGGAGCAGTTAGCTCTGTATATGTAAATAAAATTAGCTTACTCAACCAACCCTCAGTTTCTGTAAATGACACCATAGCCAATGTATCTTTACTTTTCTTATTATGTATCTAAGCTTGTCGTACTGGCCTGTATTTTATGAATACAGGCTTCATGAGTTTAGATATCATAATTAAGGCATAGCTCACTTTAAAAAACTAGGATTTGAGATAACCTTGGAGGGTGAGATGAAAGATTTGTTTTTATTTTAGGTTCTTATATTTACAGAAAGATCCATGATGGATGTCTTAGCTGAGGCTGTAACAGAATACCATAGATTGGGTGACTTGCCAACAGTAGACATATAATTCTTATAATTCTGGATTTCCAGGTGGTGCAGTGGTAAAAAATCCACCTGCCAGAGCAGGAGACTCAGGTTCAATCCCTGGGTTGGGAAGATCCCCTGGAGAAGGAAATGGCTTCCAGTATTGAAGGAAGTACTCCAGTATTCTTGCCTGGGAAATCTCATTGACAGAGGAGCCTGGAGGGCTACAGTCCATGGGGTCACATGAGTTGGACATGACTGAGCATTCTTGCCCATAGCTCTGGAGGCAGGGAAGCTTAAGATCAAGGAGCCTGCAGGTTCAGTGTCTGGTGAAGGCTCCTTTCTTGGTTCATAGACTGTCTTCTCAGTGTGCCTTCATAACCAGAAGAGTGAAGGAGATTTCTGGGGTCTCTTTCATGAAGGCACATTTCATTGTGTTAAGACTTAGTTATTGTGTTAGGACTTTAACATATTAATTTTGGGGAGACACAAATATTTAGTTAGTAGCAATGGAATTTTAGAATTGAAAGATACCATAGCAATTATCTTGCCAAAAACTTTTTTCGGGTGATGAAACAGACAACCAAAAAGATGTTTCTAAGATCATGTGGGTGTGTGCTAAGTTGCTTCATCCCTGTCTGACTCTTTGCAAACCTATCGACTGTAGCCCACCAGGCTCCTCTATCCATGGGACTCTCCAGGCAAGAATACTGGAGTCGGTTGCCATGCCCTCCTCCAGGGGATCTTTCTGATACAGGTATCTAACCTGTGTCTCTTATGTCTCCTGCATCGGCAGGCATGTTCTTTACCACTAGTGCCACCTAGGAAGCCCTCCTAAGATTATATAGCCAGTTATCAGCAAAACCAGGATTAGAGCTCAGTATTCCTGACTTCAGATCAGCTCTTCCTGTGCCTGGCTCTGCTTAATTTATGACAATTTCAGAGGAGACATGACATTTGAATTGGTCCAGGATAGCAAGATCCTCCAAATGTTTAAAATAAGCTTCTATTTACAATAATTAATTCTTATTATACTTTGGGAGACATTGACATCAGTGGTGAAGAAGTATATGTGAGACAGCATGAACCATCCAGAGCCCCAGACATATTGAAGACTAACATGGCCCAGGATTCAGGTATCTGAAGGATTCCCATGCTGTCACAGCAGAGCAGGTGTGTTGTGTCCAAACTTTGACAAGAGGTTCTCTCCAAGAACCTTTGACAAGAGCTCTTTACCCAAGAACTTGTCTTGGGGAAATGAAATGTTATAAGAAAGTCTTTTTCTAATATATTCCTGTAAGTCCACGTCACACTATTTTTTTTTTTTTTTTTTGCATAAAGGTGCATTGGGAGCATTGAATTATTCAGCTTTTTAGATGTTTATAAAGGTTTGGAAAGACAATGTATGTCTGAGTAGGTGTAGGAAGATCAAGGTCATCCTTTTTTTTTAAATGTGATAAAATGACCAAGAAAATGCCGCTCTGACTATAGATAGAGAGACAAGCAACAACTCTGAGGGCCAGCATACCTAGAGGTGTCGTGATCAGGTATAGGAGCAGTGGGAGTGCAGACAACTCAGCACAGGCCAGGGAGATGGGCACCAGCAATAGGGTGCAGAGGAGTTAGAATTCCAACAATCCTCTCCACCCTCCCACGCACAGACGCAACACCAGGAAGCAGTTTTCCTCTGATAGAGGAGGGAGAGAACCCCCAGATTGATGGAGACAACCTTAAATCGATTAAATAACTTGTTTTGTCATCGAGTGGAATGAAGAATTGAAATGGAGAATGAGTTAAAAGAAAATTGCATTCTTTATTCTACCAGTAGGAAGCATCATACATTCCAGTGATGCTAGTTATTATATTTGGGAAGGGCAGGGCTGGGGCCAGGCAGTGCGGCTCCAGAGGACTGCTGCTAACCCAACACCACACGACCGTACTCGGGAGGACACAGGCTGACTTGCATACAGAATCATCACCGTAGATGGCAGGAAGAGTTAGCACTGGAAGACAAACGGAAAAGTATTTTTGGAATTTTAAGAAAGGTATCCTGAATGACTTAGAACTGAAGGAACGAGAAGATTCACCTATTGAACTTGTGCTTGCAGAAAGGGAAAAATCTGTTGTAGGTTTTATTATATTTGTATATACAGAGGCCTGGTGAATGCATGCTTATGCATCTGATGATTGGGATTAAAAAGAGAATTAAAATTTAAGTACAACTAAGAATTCTGTTTTCATTTTGTTGCTATTCTTATTTTTACTAGGCTATAGGGGTTAGGTTGGGAACTATCTCTGCAAGTTACGCCCCACCAGGGAAATGTCCATTCTCATTTTCCTGTGCTGGCTTTTAGAGATTTTTTTTTTTTCTGGAGCCACTGCTCTTGCTGGCAGCAGCTTCTTCAGGTCCATTGCTGAGTGGCTCTGCAGTGTTCTTGGGGACACTCTTGTTTCCTGATTCTTCAGGGTCAATAACTGGTTATGTTATTAGATAATGCAGTTCTTCCAAAGAAATGAGTAAGATAGACCTTACCAGAAATATCTAAAATTGGAAAACTGGAGATGTTCATAGACTACATGTACTGGGATCTGTTGTCATTGGTGGCAAATTAGACAACACATTAATAAGACTTTGAAATTTCTGAAGCCCAAACAACAAACTGGAAACATTTTGACATTTAACAATTTTTAAAATTCATGCTCTGTGTTTCTGTTTGTGTTAGAAAACTTATTTTGGTTAAAGCAGACTACTCTTTTATAAAGAGAAAAAAATTACTATTTATTGGGGATAGGGAGAATTGTTTCTGTCCTACTGTTGAGACAAAAGATAAAAATAGTGTTTCTGCATCCCATTTGGTACACTATCTTCTAGTTCACAAAACAGAGTGATGGGAAAGTTAGTGGATGCTGGAGAACAGCAGTTTTGTATACTTCCTTTGGGCCTGCCTCTGTTTGAAGTCCCTGGGTAATTTTAACTAATGTAGCAAAATCACAGGCTAATGAAGCCTTTGTATTGTTAGCTCTCAGTCTTAGCCTGTAGTCTTACCTAGGCTCTCTACAGTAATGTCTTCTCTAAGGGTGAAGACAGGCTGGGTTTATCTGATGCTAAAATTATCAGGTAAAAAGTAACCATACTAACTAAACTAGAATGTTCTTCATCTTTCCAGCCTCATTTGTTAGTGGGATAAATTTAATTTTTTGAAGATCTATTCAAAGCAACTGTGATTCTGCATGGTTAGTAATTTCTCTCCCAGGGTTTCTTTTCATTCAGGAGATATCTTGATCCCGTATAATGTGCTGGGCACTATTTTGTAACTGGGTTAATAGACATTGCCCTTACCTAGATGGGCCTTGTATTTTAGTGGAGCAACAGAAAAAGAATTGAAATAAATAGATAAACTGATGAAACAAAATGGTTACAGACTATACGTACTTTTCACAAAGAAGTACTTTTTATAAATATGACATGTTATGATGGTTCAGTGTTCAGATGGTTCAGTGTTGTGATGGTTCAGTGTTATGAAAAGTACTTTTTATAAATACAAAATATTGTGATGGTTCAGCATGTGACAGATCAAGAGCTGTCCATCATGTAAAGAGATAAGAATTCTGGATGAGGAAAGCAGGTGCAAAGGCCCAGTGGTCACTGAGCTGCAGAATGGTAGTACATGATGTGGATTGAATGGACGACATGGGCTAGATTTAGTCCAGTTCAGTTCAGTCAATTAGTCATGTCCGACTCTTTGTGACCCCATGGACTGCAGCACGCCAGTCCTCCCTGTCCAACACCAACTCCTGGAGTCCACCCAAACCCATGTCCATCGAGTCAGTGATGCCATCCAACCATCTCATCCTCTGTCGTCCCCTTCTCCTCCTCCCCTCAATCTTTCCCAGCATCATGGTCTTTTCAAATGAGTCAGCTCTCCGTATCAAGTGGCCAAAGTATTGGAGTTTCAGCTTCAGCATCAATCCTTCCAATGAACACCCAGGACTGATCTCCTTTAGGATGGACTGGTTGGATCTCCTTGCAAAAGGGACTCTCAAGAGTCTTCTCCAACACCACAGTTCAAAAGCATCAATTCTTTGGCGCTCAGCTTTCTTCACAGTCCAACTCTCACATCCATACATGACCACTGGAAAAACCATAGCCTTGACTAGACGGACCTTTGTTGGCAAAGTAATGTCTCTGCTTTTTAATATGCTGTCAAGGTTGGTCATAACTTTCCTTCCAAGGAGTACGCATCTTTTCATTTCATTGCAGCAATCACCATCTGCAGTGATTTTGGAGCCCAAAAAATAAAGTTAGCCACTGTTTGCACTGTTTCCCCATCTATTTCCCATGAAGTGATGGGACCAGATGCCATGATCTTAGTTTTCTGAATGTTGAGTTTTAAGCCAAATTTTTCACTCTCCACTTGCACCTTCATCAAGAGGCTCTTTAGTTCCTCTTCACTTTCTGCCATAAGGGTGGTGTCATCTGCATATCTGAGGTTATTGATATTTCTCCCGGCAATCTTGATTCCAGCTTATGCTTCTTCCAGCCCAGAGTTTCTCATGATGTACTCTGCATATAAGTTAAATAGGCAGGGTGACAATATACAGCCTTGACGTACTCCTTTCCCTATTTGGAACCAGTCTGTTGTTCCATGTCCAGTTCTAACTGTTGCTTCCTGACCTGCATACAGGTTTCTCAAGAGGCAGGTCAGGTGGCCTGATATGCCCATCTCTTTCAGAATTTTCCACAGTTTATTGTGATCCACGCAGTCAAAGCCTAGATTATGTGGGGTCTTAGGCTGTGATATGGAGTTGAGGCATGAGTCTAGGCATTATGAGAAATGTTAAAGGACCATTTAGTAGACGTGTTAGTGCTCCCCTATCCCCGCACAGCCTTCTTGCCCTGTGGTGTGTCTTCCTTTCTAGGATCTATTTTCTAATTGCTGTCAGGGTACTGGAGCAGCTTTGCCCTTAAGCACAGTATTGGCAGGAAATGCTTGAAGATGTGCATTTCATCCATCCCCAGACCTTGATCAATGACTGTAAGTGAAGGGTCTGCTAAAGCCCAGCTCCCTTGCTTCAGGTTTGCCTAGGGGCTTCCCTGGTGGCTCAGAGGTTAAAGCGTCTGCCTGCAATGCGGGAGACCTGGGTTCAATCCCTGGGTCGGGAAGATACCCTGGAGAAGGAAATGGCAACCCAACTCGCCTGGAGAATCCCATGGGCGGAGGAGCCTGGTGGGCTACAGTCCACGGGGTCGCAAAGAGTCAGACACAACTGAGCGACTTCACTTTCACTTTCACTCTGAGTTCAGGTGTGACTTGTACTCCATTCGTCCACTGCGGAATCAGGCAGAAGCTACCCTTTCCAGAACTTCGCCTGAGATCTCACCCTTCTTGGCTCCTTCCTCTTTCCTGCCTATTCCCCTGCTCCTTTCTAGTTTCCTCCTGCAAACATTTCCTTAATAAATCACATGAATGTAGCTTCCATAATAAACTACATGAATCCTGGTGTCAGTATATGCTTCTGAGGAATTCAACCTTAGACAGTCACTCTGCTCTTATTAAGGTGTTGGATCCTGAAGAGATGATTTAAATCCCACTTAAGCCTCTCATCAGCTCTGCGTCCTTGGACAAATTTCTTAACCTCTCTGTGTGTCAGCTTCTTCCATACATTCAACACAGTCGTTTACCCTGATCCTTGTCAAACTGACATCCTAGAATGCGGGAAAAAAACAAGCAAAACCTACTAAATGTAGAACATATTAGTGGTTGCCAGCGGGGAGGGAGAAAATGGGGCAGAAAGGAAGAGGGTGTGAATATAAAAAGGCAATATGAGGGGTCCTTCTGGCGATGGAGTTGTTCTCATCTTGACTGTATCAATGTCAATATCCTGGTTGTGATATTGAACTGTACTGCTGTAATATGTTACCTCTGGAGAAACTGTGTGAATTGTATTTGGGATCTCTCTATTATTTCTACGTGTGAATCTATAATTATCTCAAAATAAAGAGTTTAATTTTAATAATTTTTTAATCAAAAACCTAATAAAGGGACAAGAATACAAATAATATAGTATCTAAAAAGATGACTATTCTTAGGGAAAAATAGAACAGAATAAAGGAAACAGGGAGTATCATGGGGGCAGGAATAGGTGTTGCAATTTTCTAAAGGGTGGTAACATTGAGAAGAAACCACTGGGGCAAATGAAATGGGAACACATGTACACCCGTGGCAGATCCATGTCAGTGTATGGCAAAACCATGACAATATTGTAAAGTAATTTATATATATATATAAGAAAGAAATGATAATGCAAAGCCCTGGGGGTGGTGGGAGTCTGCTGTGCTTGAAGGACGGCAAGGAGGCCAGCATGGCTGGAGTGGAGCTAGGGAAGAAGAGGATGAATAAGTGGATTCAGGGAGAGCAGAGGGTCAGATGGTGGAGTATCTTACAGGTCTTTGTAAGGCTTTGGCTTTTACTTTCAGAGACTGAGCACAACCGAGGGTTTTTCGTTTTGTTTTTTTGTTTTTTTTTAATTGGAGGCTAATTACTTTACTTCTTGAGAAACCTGTATGCAGGTCAGGAAGCAACAGTTAGAACTGGACATGGAACAACAGACTGGTTCCAAATAGGAAAAGGAGTACGTCAAGGCTGTATATTGTCACCCTGCTTATTTAACTTCTATGCAGAGTACATCATGAGAAATGCTGGGCTGGATGAAGCACAAGCTGGAATCAAGATTGCCGGGAGAAATATCAATAACCTTAGATATGCAGATGACACCACCCTTATGGCAGAAAGTGGAGAAGAACTAAAGAGCCTCTTGATGAAAGTGAAAAAGGAGAGTGAAAAAGTTGGCTTAAAGCTCAACATTCAGAAAACTAAGGTCATGGCATCCAATCCCATCACTTCATGGCAAATAGATGGGGAAACAGTGGCTAACTTTATTTTTTTGTGCTCCAAAATCACTGCAAATGGTGACTGCAGCCATGAAATTAAAAGATACTTGCTCCTTGGAAGAAAAGTTAAGACCAACCTCGACAGCATATTAAAAAGCAGAGACATTACTTTGCCAACAAAGGTCCATCTAGTCAAGGCTATGGTTTTTCCAGTGGTCATGTATGGATGCCAGAGTTGGACTATAAAGAAAGCTGAGTGCCGAAGAATTGATGCTTTTGAACTGTGGTGTTGGAGAAGACTCTTGAGAGTCCCTTTTGCAAGGAGATCCAACCAGTCCATTCTAAAGGAGATCAGTCCTGAATATTCATTGGAAGGACTGATGCTGAAACTGAAACTCCAATACTTTGGCCACCTGATGCGAAGAGCTGACTTATTTGAAAAGACCCTGATGCTGAAAAAGATTGAAGGCAGGAGGAGAAGGGGACGACAGAGGATGAGATGGTTGGATGACACCACCGACTCAATGGACATGAGTTTTGGTAAACTTTGAGAGTTGGTGATGGACAGGGAGGCCTGGCATGCTGCAGTCCATGGGGTTGCAAAGAGTTGGACACGACTGAGCAACTGAACTGATATGGAAAAGATGACTAATTAATCTAACTGTTGTTTGGTTGCTCAATCGAGTCTGACTCTTTTGCGACCCCATATACTATAGCCCACCAGGCTCCTCTGACCATGGGGATTCTCCAGGCAAGAATATTGGAGGCGGTTGCCGTTTTCTACCCCCAGGAGATCTTCCTGGCTCAGGGATCGAATCCACATGTCCTGCATTAGCAGGCAGATTCTTTACCGCTGAGCCACCAAAGAAGCTTGGTTAATGTAACGGGACCTTGCAAAGAGAAGAGACTCTCCCCTGATGTTTGGCTCAAGACTGCATTCACTAGAGTGGATTAGTTTACCTGATCCTGACAGCAGATAGCTGTCCAATTTTGAGTGGCTTGGAGTGTAGATTAAAAAAAACAGTGTGAGTTGCATAGTGGGCAAGCTTTTCTTATTTTTAATTTCAAAAGGTGAGTTTAGTTTGAATAATTCAATGATTGTTAGATCATACTTGGAATAAGGACAGAGCACTTGCTGTAAGGAAAAATAGAGGACCTTTCATCTTTCAAGTTCAGTATTTTATGTTGTGTGCTAGAGTCGGATTTTTAAAAACCGGGAGAGCAGATAAAAGTCAGGTATTTACTGTAAGTATGACTCACATTCCTTCTAAAACATAGGCATAAGTGTTGGGTTCAGGACTTCTATGCTGTAATATTTCGTTAATTAATTGAAACATTTCCTCCTCTTCAAAGAACAGAGGCTGTTAATATTTGGGCAAGTATCCAAGTGTAGAGTACAAACAAAAGTAGTACGGGAATCAGAGATAATGGAGAAATCATTATTAACCAGATCAGGCAGACCTTGGGTTCGTGGGCTGTAGTATTTGAGTTTGACAATGAAGGAGGAATGGGTTGTGAAACTGAAGGTGTAGAGAGGGAGGCATAGGGCACTCCAAAGGCTGCAAGGAGCATAGAGAAAGACAGAGAGATGGAAATAGGGTGAAGCCCATGCAAGGGATGAGAAGGTACCGGGTTAGGGTTATGAAAAGTATGGTTGGAAAGGTAACTTGGAAAATGACTAGCGTGTAGGGTGCTTATAGAGATACCACATTTATTTTCACTGCTAGAACTTCAGGTTAAAGATGGACCAATGAGCACAGTCTGGCTTTAGATTTTAAGCTTCACTTAGTAGACAGACATGATCTGAGGGTTAAATGCATTGCATTTTCTGACAAATTCTCAAAGAAATGAAAGAGGTAGGAGATTTAAAAGTGGTTTGAGAGGCAGTAAGGTTGGAAAGTATTATGTGACAGGTGTCATGGAGATTTATAAAGCATAGTCTTGTTTTTGCCTAAAAAACAATGTCTTTTAAAAGAGTTTCTCAGGTCTCTACTTATTTTGAAGCTCAACATTTAAAATGTAAAATCCTAGAGGCAGAGAACAAGGTTTGGTAATTGTTTGTTACCACTGACATTTATGTGAATGATTTTCTTGAGAGTGAATAGGAAATGAAACCCCTTTATATCTTTCAGTTTAAGAAATTCTGTTTTCTAAAATTCTCTTACTTTTTTTTCCTTTTCAGCTAAAGAATGGTTTCTGAAATATTTATGAGGGTGGCCAGTTATAATTAATGGCAGTGCACTCTGTTATGACATCAATTTATCACATTCCTAGTGACACAAAGTCCAATTAACTTCCCCAAGGGGTTCATTGAGTGTGCTACACTCTGCCATTGAATGACAAGACCAAAATTTATTATTTGTCCATAATCTCTCTTGAAGCAAAATCAAAGCCCTACTATCCAGTGAAAAATATATACTCTGTGACTATGTTTGCATTACTCAGTACAGTATTTCCAGGACCCAGCATGTAGAGGACTTTCAACAAACACTTGTTGAACGAATCAGTGGATGGCTACATGTATTAATGGATGAATGAATAAAAGGATGAATGATTGACTTCCTTGAAAATCGGCTCTCCCCACAATCCTCTTGAGAGTATCCCTTGGGCAATAAGGACATCAAACTAGTCAATCCTAAAGGAAATCAACCCTGAATATTCTTTGGAAGAACTGATGCAGAAGCTGAAGCTCCAATACTTTGGCCACCTGACATGAAGAGCTGACTCACTGGAGAAGACCCTGATGCTGGGAAAGATTGAGGGTGGGAGGAGAAGGGGATGACAGAGGATGAGATGGTTGGATGGCATCACTGACTCAATGGACATGAGTTTGAGCAAGCTCCAGGAGATAGTTAAGGACCAGGAAGCCTGGCATGCTGCCGACTGTGGGGTTGCAAAGAGTTGGACACAACTGAGTGACTGAACAACACTATCACCTCTAAGTATTTTAGGTTGTTTATTTAGAACATCATGTTTTACTCATTGCCCTTCACTACAGAGCTTTCCTAACATATTTTCTTTCTTTTTTTTTTAACATATATTTCCAAGTTTTCTGGAATGCCAGCTCTCTATGGACAAAGTGGTAGCTTTACAGCATGTCTTTGATGGATCTAGTAGCCAAGTAGGAAAGTTGACCACCACCTCAGTGTGTGCAAAGCAGGAAGTTTGCCTTCATCTCAGGTGCAGATTATATTCTTTGTGGAATTTGTAAAAATTGTCACTTCAGAATAATTATTAATATGAAAGACGTGTCTAAAATATAAGAATTCTTGCTCTTAGAAATATTTTAGATGTTTAATGATACTCTAGGTTTTTTCCCTTTCTCCTCTTCTTCCTCCTCCTTTCCAATTTTCTTCTTTTCCTCTTCTTTCCTCTCATCCTCTCCCCTTACTTGTGTCTAATTAACTACCCAGGTCTTGTCATTGGATCTGGCAGCTATAATTTTAGACTGTGAATATTTCCTCTGAAGGCACTTGTATAAATGGAAAGAAATATGTCTAGTAATAATGGGATTTTCTCAAATTTAACCAACAAATGAGATCATTTCAGCAGCTCCTTCTGCATATTAACATGATATGATATGTCATGCCATGAGAATCTTATGAATCTTATTTTCCCAAGTGTCTGATAGAACTGCTATGGGAGTGGTTTTTTTATCACATCCTTTTCCACAACCAGGAAAACCATGACTCAATAGCCTCTTGCACATGGTCTTGCTAAATGAGTGGGGAGAAATACTTGGTACTTTTTATAACACCTATTTTCCCACTTTGTCATTGTCAGCAGTTTCCTAGAAGTAGAAAGGTTGTAGGAAATCATCCATCTTTGCTCTCTTCTTTCCCTGAGATCTTTGGTTGTCGGTCTTTTTGAGACCTTACTATCTTCCACACATCCTCTTCTCCTCTCTATTTCCCCTATGTCAACCCAGCATTGACTAGCCTGTCTGCTGGGTGGGGAAGTGAGGCTGCACACCTGTAGCTAGAGACACTGTTTGTGGAGGAGACACAGGCAGTGGAGTCTGACTGACAGTTTCACCCCCTTGCCTAATTCCAGGGTGGGTTTTCTGCAGGGCTAGAATAGTGACGTGAACTGAGGCGCCCTGGAAAACCTGCTTCCTCCATCAGGCTTTATCTATAGGGTCAGTACAATTCAGTGAAGTCATTGCTGGACGCTAAAACATCCATATAAAATCTGTTGTGGATGTCCACTTGTATCTTATAATTTAAGAATGGAGATGAACATGCTCATCAACTTTGTAATGTAAGACAGAAAAATATCACATTCAAGTGATGTAATAGAGATAATAAAGATGTTTACCCAGGGGCATCAAGGAATAACCTGCAGGGACTCTGGCCTTCCCTTTCAGGATATAGCTATTCTGGAGGCATAATTGACTTAGCATTATTTGCCACTAACAATTTAACCCTCACTAATATGTTAGCTATTAGTAGTTAACTATTCTAGAAGAGCAGAGAGTAACCCCCTAAGGGAGCAGTCTAGGTTTTGATGGTGGGATGAGGAAGGGAAGGGTATGTGAGGGAAACTGGCAGGGAAGCAGGTGAGTCACTCTCTAGAGCGACACTGTGGAGGAAGGAGCTGGGTAGATCAAGGGTGTCGTGTGCAATGGAGTCAGGGAGCAGATGGGCGAGAGTGGTGAGAAGTAGGATGTGACAAGATTAGTTGGGGCATCCTTGTTCTGGCCAGGCCGTCCTTCTGGACAAGCGATGTGACTGTGAGTGTTAAGTAGCTATGTAGTGTGTTGCTTTTTCTGGGAGAAAAGCAAATGAATATACCTTTTGCCTCCTTATGTAATCTCTTTAAATTATTTAGGCTGCTACCTCCATCCTACAGGAAGCAGTGACTAAGACCTTTCAGGGTGTTCAAGTGTTTCTCAAGAGTCATGATGTCATTGTGACTTTTGGAGTCACTTTTTAATGTTGATAACCCTTTGATTTTTTAATGAATTATTAATTAATTATATTTGAACAGATGTAAAAATATTTTCCAATAGATAATATTCTACTGCCTTTCATCTGTTAAAATTCAAGTGGGTCTGGCAAATTAACTGTGTCATAGAGGGTACTGTTGTACTACAGTGGAAACCAGATTCCAATGGTTTGATTCAGCAATGTGCTTCATGAAGACATAAAATTTTCACTTACCATTTTTATATTTTTATTTTCTTTCTTCCTCTGCTTAGTGTGCATGCATGCACGCTGAGTTGCTCAGTCACATCCAACTCTGTCCTAACCCATGGACTGTAGCCTGCCAGGCTCCTCTGTGCATGGGACTTCCCAGGCAAGAATACTGGAGTGGGTTGCCATTTCCTCTTCCAGGAGATCTTCAGCGACCCAGGGATCAAATCTGTGTCTCCTGTATTGCAGGCAGAGTCTTTATCACTGAGCCACTTAGGAAGCCCACTTAGTGTGCCTATGTTTAGATATAAACATACCTAAACATGTAGTGGAGAAGGAAATGGCAACCCGCTCCAGTATTCTTGCCTGGAGAATCCTGTGGACGGAGGAGCATGGTGGGTACTTTTCCGTCGGGCACGACGGAAGCGACTTAGCATGCATGCATGTACTGGAGAAGGAAATGGCAACCCGCTCCAGTATTCTTGCCTGGAGAATCCCAGGACAGGGGAGCCTGGTGGGCTGCCGTCTATGGGGTCGCACAGAGCTGGACATGACTGAAGTGACTTAGCAGCAGCAAACATTGGAGTTCTGATAGAGTATGATTTTTCTTTAATATTTAAAGATATTGTGTGTTTGTGTCAGTCGCTCAGTCACGTCCCACTCTCTGCGACCCCATGGACTGAAGTTCACCAGGCTCCTCCGTCCATGGAATTTTCCAGGCAAGAATAGTGGAGTAGGTTGCCATTCCCTTCTCCAGGGCATCTACTCAACCCCAGGGATCGAACCTGGGTCTTCCACATTGTAGGCAGATTCTTTACCGTCTGAGCCACAAGGGAAGCCCACCAATTTTAAAGATATCTTAAAACTTAAAATTAGCTCCTATGACTAATAACCTTAATTTGGGTCCAGTTTCCATTAAAATAGTTTTGAAGAGAATATGAGCATGTTGATAATATCCTGGTATATAACATGTTATGCCCTGAGAAATCACTTATATTTGTATTTAGACCAACATTTTGAAAAGTGTAGAGAAAAGGGAATCACCATGGGGAGGAGAGAGAAACTTTTTTTTTTTCTCTTTCAAAAGCATGTAGGTTGATGCATTTTTAATGTCTTTTTTTTAGTCTGTGATTTATGTAGGCTTGGTGAATGTTAATGAAAGAAACATTATAACACATATTCCTAGATGTTAGTGAAAATTGTGGATAAAAAATTCATTTTGTGACATTAAAATCATATTTAAGTATAGATTCATCACAATAAGATTTAGATACCACATAAGAACACACATTCCTCATTTAACATCATTATTGGCAATAATGGTCACTGCTAATACTTTATTCATAACTTTACATCTGTGTAAGATGGGGTATTATGTGCTATAGAAAGCATTTGCCATTCTCTCTGGATGTTCATACCCTTTTGGTATTTGGCAAATTCTGCTCTGATGAGCCTCTCCCTCCCACTATAGTAATATAAATCTTTTTCTCATCTTCCATTTCATTAGAATGCAGGAATTTGACCATTTGACTTTGGCTCTTCACATCAAGCAATGAAACAAACAGGTGCCAAAAAAAATCCGTCTGCTTACATGAAGTGGGGATTGTTGCCCCTGGTTTCTGAGGCAGTGGTGGCAGAGCTGTGAGTGGTAACAGCCAGTTCCAGTGTGGGTGCTGGCGCTCTCTCTACTCAGTGTGGGTTGAAGCGGTGACTTCACATGAAAGGGGCAGCATGATGTGATGGTTAAAGCTGTTGGACTTTGGAACCAAAGGGCTGTCTGGGACTGAATCCGAGATTGCCCACTTTCCAGGTGTGTTGATCTTGGGTCAGTTACTTAAGCTGTCTGTGCTCCAGTTTCATCTGTAAGTTGGGAATAACAGTATTGATGACTTCTTTGGGTGATGAAGATTAAGTCAATATTTGCAATATACTTAGAACATAGTAGACACTCTAGGCAACAGGGGGAAATTTCTCCAATTAAGTGAAATTCAAGGAGTCAGTGAGATAAAATGACATTGATTTGTGTTTACACCCTGAGACTGGCCTTTTCGATGTTCTGGTTATATTCAAAGTTTCTAAACGGTGTGGCAAAGCATTGTGAGCCACAGAGCTGTGCCAGACATTTTAAATTTTTGAGGGAAACATAGCGATACTTGACATCTGTTACATATCCTAAGAACTACTAGCTCAAAGTAATTTAAATTTTCATTACCGTGTGCTATGCTTTTGATTATATAATTCTTTGCAAAGATGGATTTTCATCAGTTGCTGTGATAAAAAGCAAGTACTGTGTGAAAAATTAATGTGGAATAGGGATTGGCATTTTCTCGACTGATTGCAAGATTTGAAAAGTCACGCAGTGCCCTTTACATGCTGTTTTTTTCACACAGTTACCAACTTGTTAGGACCTACAAATACTTATTAGGTTGCTTTACTGCTTAATCAATGGAACAGTTAGGTGTTTCTTTTGGTCCTAAGACACTGTGTAAAATCACTGTGACAACAAGGATACTGCATACCAAGGAAGTTTGGGAGCTTCTAATTGCATTTCAGCAACAAGCAGAATCCTCAGACTAGCACCATAATCCATAGAATAAAGAGACTATTAAGGGCCAAATGGACATCATTAAAATTCCCCCGTTCCACAGAAAAAGAAACCCCAAGGGAATAGTGTATTCCTAGGGGGAAGTGCAGAAGTTGTCACGGCTGTCAAGGCTTGAAAGTTAGACTGATGATGGTGCCCATAAAATTTCTATTCATCTCACCTGTTTGATCACTATTAAGGAGGCAGATGAATGATAAAAAATTATAGCTTGAGTGTGAAGATCTGTGTCTACTTCTGTTGACTTCTGTGCACATTTCCACCTTTATTGTTGTTCAGTCGCCCAGTTGGGTCTGACTCTTTGTGACCCCATGAACTGCAGCACACCAGGCCTCCCTGTCCCTCCCCATCTTGCAGAGTTTTCCCAAGTTCATGTTCATTGCATCCGTGATGCCGTCCAGCCATCTCATCCTCTGACTCACTCTTCTCCTTCTGCCTTCAATCTTTCCCAGCATCAGGGACTTTTTCAATGAGTTGTCTGTTTGCATCAGATGACAAAAATACTGGAGCTTCAGCTTCAGCATCAGTTCTTCAAGTGAATATTCAGGGTTGATTTCCCTTAAGATTGACTGGTTTGACCTCCTTGCTGTCCAAGGGACTTTTGGGAGTCTTCTCTAGCACCACAGTTTGAAGGCATCAATTATTTGGTGCTCTGCCTTCTTTACAGTCCACCTCTCACAACCGTACGTGACCACTGGGAAGACCATAGCCTTGACTATACAGACCTTTGTCCTTAAGATCGTATTAAACCAGATTTCCAACTAGAAGAATTTTACCCAACCCAAGTAGTGTGCAGTCAGACAAAGATGCTGTGAGGTGTAGTGTGTGGTTATAAATTCTCCCAGTACTACTGTTGAGACAGGCTAGTTTCCTTGTTGGATTGGTTGTTATCAGCTTGGCACCACTATCACCAATTGCTTTTAAATTCTGAGTTAAAGTTAACCAGTGAGGATAATGCAGAAATGTTTTGGATGAAAGATGAAGTGGAAATTATTGTTACAAGGTTGCGAGACAATAAGATGCTGCAACTTGGTCAGTGCATTGGTTTCCATATATACCACAGCTTCCACAGAGCTCTGTGGCTGTGGTTTAAAAGTCTGCCTTCCCCCAATGAGCAAAGGGATGTGATAGAGGGTGGGGACCTCTGAGGAGTTAGAGTGTTGTTGCCCAGGGTACAGAACCAACAAGGGAGTGGAGCTGAATTGAATATAGAGGGGGGCTGCTGAAAAGAAAGGAGAAAAAAGAATATATTTGATCCCCTTATAACTTGAGCTAAATCAACATGTGCCCCTGCTGTAACCAAGGATATAAGGGACTTCTAAATGTTGAAGTCTGCTTTCCTTTGGTTTATAGTAAAATGTTGACAATGTGCCCCTCTGTAATTTATTACTGCCATATTCCCTGGTAGCTCAGTTAATCTGCTTGCAATGCAGGAGACCCCGGTTCAGTTCCTGGGTCGGGAAGATCCTCTAGAGAAGGGATAAGCTACACCCTCCAGGATTCTTGGATTTCCCTTGTGGCTCAGCTGGTAAAGAATCTGCCTGCAATGAAGGAGACCTGGGTTCTATCCCTGGGTTGGGAAGATACTCTGGAGAAGGGAAAGTCTACCCACTCCAGGATTCTGGCCTGGAGAACTGTACAGTCCATGGGGTTGCAAAGAGTTGGACACAACTGAGTGACTTTCACTTTCATCCTTTCATCCCCTTGTCTTCTATTACCATTATTTCTGCCACCACCATCACATTTTCTGCTCTTTCTCCTACCATGAGTTTTGCCTTTTACTTGACAAATGTTTGTGAAGACAGGCATTGCATTAGATGCCATGGGAAATAAGTTATAAAAGGAGGTATAAGGAGTGTGCTTCTCTTTTAATTATATAATATAAATATCAGGTGCCTCATCTATTCATTCCCCTGTTTAAGCAACATCCTTCTCTTCAGTTCAGTTCAGTTCAGTTGCTTAGTCGTGTCTGACTCTTTGCGACCCCATGAAATGCAGCATGCCAGGCCTCCCTGTCCATCACCAACTTCTGGAGTTCACTCAGACTCACGTCCATCGAGTCAGTGATGCCATCCAGCCATCTCATCCTCTGTCGTCCCCTTCTCCTCCTGCCCCCAATCCCTCCCAGCAACAGAGTCTTTTCCAATGAGTCAACTCTTCACATGAGGTGGCCAAAGTACTGGAGTTTCAGCTTTAGCATCATTCCTTCCAAAGAACACCCAGGACTGATCTCCTTCAGAATGGACTGATTGAATCTCCTTGCAGTCCAAGGGACTCTCAAGAGTCTTCTCCAATACCACAGTTCAAAAGCATCAATTCTTCGGTGCTCAGCCTTCTTCACAGTCCAACTCTCACATCCATACATGACCACTGGAAAAACCCTAGCCTTGACTAGACGGACCTTTGTTGGCAAAGTAATGTCTCTGCTTTTGAATATGAAATCCTTCTCTTATTCTCCCCCAAAACCTCTTGTACAAAGTAAAGCAGTGTAGAATTTAACAAGCTAAAGAAACATCTAAGTTTAATCTATGATGTGTAACACGGACTACTTCTGTGCCATCCAACCCAACAAAAAGACTAAATTGTGTAGATGTATTTTTCTATATAGGTAAACTTCAATCATGTATTTTTGTTTATCATGCATTAATGACCTTGATATTTCAGGTTGATTTATTTCAATTCTGGGTAACATCGTGTACCTCTTTTATTTTTTTTAATATAAGTTTATTTATTTTAATTGGAGGTAATTACTTTACAATATTGTATTGGTTTTGCCATCCAGTATACCTCTTTTAAATAACAGTGGCTATTGAAACTTCTGACAGTTTAAAGAAAAGAGAACTGAGTCACAAAAGGACAAATACTTTATGATTCCGTGATTCTACTTACATGTGGTATCTAAAGTAGTCAGATTACAGAAATAGAAGTAAAATGTAGTTAAGGCAGGAGTGGGGTAGGGAGGGAGCAAAAGAGAGCTGTAGTTTAATGGGAACAGAATTTTCTGCAAGGTGAAAATATTCTGGAGGTCTGTTTCACAATCATTTAAATATAGCTAACACACTTAACTGTGTACCAAAAATGATTAAGATGCTTACATTTTTTACCAATGCAAAGAATTAATCAAAAAAGAGTTTATTAGTTTTTAAAAGAATTTACCAAGGATTTTATAGAGGAAATAAAGCAGACTTTATATTATACTGTCTGAGAAAGAACAATATAACATAAAGAACTTGAATCCACCTTGGACAGTTCTCTTTTCTAAAACTCCTCCTTCAGTTGTGCTACTGATCACAGCAGGGTGCTGGTGGAAGCTTTTTCCTCTTAGGCTTCCCATTGTGGAAGTATGAGGAATTTGGCCTGGGAAGAAGTAAAAAATCTTAGAGGATATATGTTACCTTAGTGATATAGGTTATCTTTGGAATCCCAATGGAGATAATAGGTATGGCTAATTTTACAGTGCAATTATAGAAAGAAAATCAACAGATAAAAATAGATTTAAGATATATCATCAGCTATAGAAGCAACTGATGACAATTGTGCACTGAGAATTTAGGATTTGGGAAACTGTTGGGTGACAGTTGAGGAAACCGAGGCTTAAAGAAGTGAGGGAAATATCCAAGATCAGTCCCAGAGCTAATAAGTAATGAAGGCTGCATTTAAGCCCAGGTGGAGCCTGGTGGGCTGCCGTCTATGGGGTCACACAGAGTCGGACACGACTGAAGTGACTTAGCAGCAGCAGCAGCAGCAGCAGCTGACTCTACAACCTAGGCTTTTAACTACTTTACTATAAATGCTTTGGGCTTCCCAGGTGGGTCGGTGGTAAAGAATCTGCCTGCCAGTGCAGGAGACTTGATCCCTGGGTCGGGAAGATACCCTGGAGTTGGAAATGGCAACCCACTCCAGTGTTCTTGCCTGACAAATACCTTGAACAGTGGAGCCTGGCAACCTACAGTCCATGGGGTCGCAGAAGAGTCGGACATGGATTTGTGACTAAACAGCAGCAACATAAATGCTTCACTTTCAACACACGGAGTGTTGGAACAATGGTAAATGGTGGTCTCCAGCTGCAGAAGCTGGGCATGTCAGCTGTTTCATCCGGTTTTTTCCCCCACATTCTTGTTAGGTGCCTCATGCTGCTGTGTACTTGTACTGGCCACCCTGGGTGTGTTAGTCAGTCGTGTCTGACTCTTTGTGACCCCAGGCACTGTATTCCACCAGGCTCCTCAGTCTGTATGGCCCACTGAGTAAATGTTTAATCAACAGGATGGCACTGTCATGAATGGGGGAGCACAGAGGTCCTCACCACAGGCTGTTTCTAAGTCAGAACCCAAGTTGAATATCACAGATAAGATCTCAGAGCAGGAGGGACTGCAGCTTTTAAACACTCAGGGAGGAGCCGTTTATCAGATCAAGATTGTCAGCCACCGTGACTGAGATGAGCATAAATGATGCCGTCTTTGAATATGATTTAAGTGTGGAATCTTTCAAAAACGTATTTATTAACCTTGGAAAAATTCTATTCCATGGTTGTAGCATGTGATGCTGCTTTCATCAAGTGCCTCTGCATAGGTATTTGCAGATTATTGTCTCCAGGAAAGCGCTACAGGTTAATTCCAAAGAACCCTGTTTCCTTGGCCTTACAGGTTAATTTGCAGGATACCTGGAGCATAAAATACATTTTAGAATAGGAGTCCTATATGTTAGGAGTTCTGAAAAACAGACATGTTAGTATAAATAGCTTTGTTAGATATGCTGTGTATGAAGACATTTAGATGTAACATATTCTGTGGCCAAAGAACTCTATTTTCTCCCAATAATTTGAAACAAAGAAGTTAACAACACAAATGCACTTAGAAAGAAGAATAATACTTTTCTTGCTACTGAATTCATGAATGTATTACAGGAGGCTTATTTTACTCTTTAGGTTTAATGTGTCTTTTTTTTTTTTTTTTTATTAAGAGTGAGACTCTTCTTTGTGTCTACAGTAGAAAAATGATGCCAATTTAGTCCTCTACTTTGCCAGCACTTGCTTGTCACATTTTTGAATGATCACAGTTGTGCATCAATTGTGTCAAGACAGAACAGAAAATTGGGCTGTGGGTTGGGGCCTGTTAAAGATCTATAGAGATCTCCATAAAACATTCATAAGGATATTGCTCACATTCTCTTCTGAAGTGTGATGACTTTTTTTTTTTTTTAATTTTGTGAGTCTTTAAGTTGTAGAACAATAGAAACAGTTTTTTGGTCACGAAGGTCTTTGAAGACATTCTTACTTTCAGAGCTTCTGTGATCATGGAATGGGACACTGTTCCACCCACAGTTTAGTTTTTATTCCTTGAACTGAGCTAATTATCTGAGGTCACAGTATTCTATTGAAGGTTTTGCATCTACAAGTGGATATTCTGAATTCTGCCCAGCATAATGGATCAAAATAGGCAGTTAATTCGATTTAAAAAATTAATACAATCTGCAATTTTAATGGTGCAGGGAAATTTAAAGGTCTCTTAGTTCAACATATTTATTTTGCAGATGAGAAAACAAAGGTCCAGAGAGTCCTTAGGTTGTGCTGAGGGTCACATGGCCACTTAATGGCAGACCTGGTATCAGGAAAGTTCTTTCCCTCATAACTGAAAGCTCTTTCTTTTTAAAATTATGAATATTAAGGCAGAGTGAGAAGTCCAGAGAATAACAGGTCTAACAGCTGTGTCTATCACCCAGTTTTGAGAAATCTTATAATTTTGCTGTTTCCTCTATTTCTTTTAAAAAATAACTAATATGCCACCTATATAGTTTTTACTAATACTACTTCTCACTCTGCTTTCCAAATTTGCTATTGATATGTGAAGATGCATAGTTTATATCTATACAGTATATAGCATTGTTTTACATGGGTTGAAAGAGAAAAGTGAGTGTTAGTGGCTCAGTTGTGTCCAACTCCATGGACTGTAGCCCCGCAGGGCTCCTCTGTCCGTTGGATTTCCCAGGCAAGAATTCTGAAGTGGGTAGTCATTCTCTCCTCCAGGGGATCTTCCCAATCCAGGGACTGAACTCAGGTCTCCTGCATTTCAGGCCAATTCTTTACTATCTGAGCTACCAGGGAAGCCTTTGCATAGGTTAGAACTGTATATAAGGATGATTTTATGGACTCTTCTGAAACTTGCTTTTCTTGCTCACCATTGTTTCTGAGGTTTTTTAATGCTGAAACGCACAGTGATGGTTCCTTTTTACTGCTTTCCAAATTGTGAGCATATTGCAATGCATTTATCCATTTCTCTGTTGAGGCATATTTTGATTTGTAAAAATTTGCTGTTACAAACACTGCTGTAATAAACATTCTTTTTATGTGTCTGTGCACAAGTGCAAGAATCTCTTGGTGACATACCTAGAAGTTGTAATACTTCAACTTTGAGCTTTATTGTCAAATCATTCTCCAAAGTGTTGTACAGCAGTATTCAGTTCAGTTCAGTTCAGTTCAGTCGCTCAGTCGTATCCGACTCTTTGCGACCCCATGAATCGCAGCATGCCAGGCCTTCCTGTCCATCACCAACTCCCGTAGTTCACTCAGACTCACATCCATCGAGTCAGTGATACCATCAGCCATCTCATCCTCTGTCGTCCCCTTCTCCTCCTGCCCCCAATCCCTCCCAGCATCAGAGTCTTTTCCAATGAGTCAACTCTTCGCATGAGGTGGCCAAAGTACTGGAGTTTCAGCTTTAGCATCATTCCTTCCAAAGAACACCCAGGACTGATCTCCTCTAGAATGGACTGGTTGGATCTCCTTGCAGTCCAGGGGACTCTCAAGAGTCTTCTCCAACACCACAGTTCAAAAGCCTCAATTCTTCAGTGCTCAGCTGTCTTCATAGTCCAACTCTCACATCCATACATGACCACAGGAAAAACCATAGCCTTGACTAGCGGACCTTTGTTGGCAAAGTAATGTCTCTGCTTTTGAATATGCTATCTAGGTTCGTCATAACTTTCCTTCCAAAGAGTAAGCGTCTCTTAATTTCATGGCTGCAATCACCATCTGCAGTGATTTTGGAGCCCCCCAAAATAAAGTCTGACACTGTTTGCACTATTTCCCCATCTATTTGCCATGAAGTGTTGGGACCAGATGCTATGATCTTCGTTTTCTGAATGTTGAGCTTTAAGCCAACTGTTTCACTCTCCTCTTTCACTTTCATTAGGTAATGCCAATCCAATGAACAGGGAAATGGTTCCACTCTGTGGCTTCATCTCTGTTTCCCTTATTGATAATAAGGTTGATTATCTTTTCATGTGTACAACAGTTAACTCTTGTTTCAATAATACCTGATAACCAACCAACTCAGAACTTAGAGGCAATCATCACTTTTTATGGGTTTTTAGCCCAACTGGTGCAGCTCTGCTTTAGGAAGCAGGTCTGTGGATGCACTTCTCTTTCAGGAGTCTCTTATCCACGTCAGCTGGTGAGCCTCCTCTTGCAGCAAAGGCAGGAATACAAGGATGCAAGCCCTATTGCTTGAGGGCATTTCAAGTTCCTGACTGTGACACTTCTGCTTATGTCCCATTGACCAAAGCAAAGCACTTAGCTGAGGCGGCCACCTGTAAAGTGGGGAACACTCTGCCCTCATGAGACTATGGCACCAGCGTGCAGGCTTATTAACTACTACAGGGGAGGGAAAAGTTGTCATCACTAATTTAATCCACCATGACACATTTATTGGTTGTTTGGTTTCATCTTATATAAATTGCTGGTTCATAGCCTTTGCTCACTTTTTTCTTGAGTTGCTTGCATTTTATTGTTGCATGCTGCTGCTGCTAAGTTGCTTCAGTCGTGTCCGACTCTATGCGACCCCATAGACGGCAGCCCGCCAGGATCCCCTGTCCCTGCGATTCTCCAGGCAAGAACACTGGAGTGGGTTGCCATTTCCTTCTCCAATGCAGGAAAGTGAAAAGTGAAAGTGAAGTCGCTCAGTCGTGTCCGACTTAGCGACCCCATGGACTGCAGCCTACCAGGCTCCTCTGTCCATGGGATTTTCCAGGCACGAGTACTGGGGTGGGGTGCCATTGCATTCTCCGGATTTATTCTGGGTTTTTTTTGGTCCCAATGACTTTATTGGCATTTAGCTGATTTCCAGTGTTGTTACTTTCTGGTGTACAGCAGAATGACTCAGTCTCACATAGATATATAGTCTTTTTCATACTGTTTTCTGTTATGGCTTGTCACAGGGTGTTGATATAGTTCTCTGTGCTAAATAATAGGACTTTGTTATTTATCCATCTTATCATATGGTTTGTATCTGCTGATACTCTATATAATGTGCATTCTAATCTTTTATCAATTATAAGATTATAAAAGTCTTCTTTTAGTTGTGAGGGTCATATTTTCACTGTGTGATATTTTTATTATAAAAAAATCTAGACTTTTTAATTTGACTATCACTATATGATATTTCTCTTATAAAGGAGTTTGAAATTTTACTGTAACTTAACATTTATCAGCCTTTCTCTTTATGGTTTTTGCAAATTATGTTTTGTTCCATAAAATGATCCCTATACTGCAGTCATTAATATATTCCCCAATGTTGCCTTCTAAAAGTATTAAGGTTTAATTTTTGTATTTAGGTCTATGTTTTGCTCAGAATTTAAAATATTTTTCTAGCATGTTTTCCTATAAATTATCTTGGATAGTCTACATAATTATATCATTTATGAGTAATAAAATTTAGACTCTTTTCAATTAATAAATCTTTTACTTATTTTTATTATGATACTAAACCAAAATAAGTTAAATAGCAGTTGTGTAACTAATATCTCCCTCCTTCCACAATTTTAAAGGAAACATTTCTAATAATTTATAACTGTAGTAGATTTATCACAAAAATAGCAGTCAGAAAATAAATGTCAAGCTATAATTCTATATGCACCTAAATATTGTACATAAAATACAGGCAAAACAAATTTATTACCAAGCAAAGCAAAGAGGGAATGGGTTTACCAACTTCATACCATTACTAAAGAAAACTAAAGAAGAAAATAAAGTCCCTAAAAGAAGTATTAAATTGCAAGAAGGGATGTTAAGAAAATAAATTGGTGTATCTAGAAGACAAGATTGATTCAATAAAATATCAGTAACAATACTGACTAATTATAGAAAAAAGCAAAGACATTACTTTGCCAATAAAGGTCCATCTAGTCAAGGCTATGGTTTTTCCAGTAGTCACGTATGGATGTGGAAGTTGGACCATAAAGAAGGCTGAGTGCTGAAGAATTGATGCTTTTGAACTGTGGTGTTGGAGAAGATTCTGAAGAGTCTCTTGGACAAGAAGGAGATCAAACTAGTCCATTCTAAAGGAAATCAGTCCTGAATATTCATTAGAAGAACTGATGCTGAAGTTGAAACTCCAATAATTTGGCCACCTGATGTGAAGAACTCACTTATTAGAAAAGACCTTGATGCTGGGAAAGGAGGAGAAGGGGACAACAGAGGGTGAGATTGTTGGATGGCATCACCAACTCGATGGACATGAGTTTGAGCAAGCTCTGGGAGTTGGTGATGGACAGGGAAGCCTGGCGTGCTGCAGTCCATGGAGTCACAAAGAGTTGGACACAACCAAGCGACTGAACTGAACTGAACTGAACTGATAGGAATGTCAACAAAATAGAACTAGACACTGAACAATAATAATATAATAGACAAAGAGATAGATTGAGTTAAAGCTCTAAAGTCCTTGTATGTGTCTGAATGAGAGTAAAACTGTTGATAGAATTTAGACCCTAGGCAATTATATATGAGAAATTTTAAGAATAATCACTAAAAAATAAAAACTTATGATGTTAAGTATATAGTATACTTAACTTATAAAGTATACTATATACTTAACAGTATATAGAGACACAGGAGAAATAAAGATTTGATCAATCTAGAAGAATTTTGGAAAGGTTAAAAAAGTAAAGAAAGATCATAGTACACAGAAAGCAAGCAAAATACTGCAGAAAAATCCCCAGATATTAGGGTAAAGAGTTGAATCTTTTTTAAAAAAATAAAAAAGTTGAAACATTTTTAAATACACAAGAACCAGAAAAGGTCAATGTAGTTATACTAATATCTGAAAAATTAAAAGTAAAAATAAAGGTTTAATAAAAGTAATGACAATAAAAAATAAAATTGAGAACAGCATAAAATAACACAGCCAAAAGTTGATTCGTTGAAAGGATAAACATCAAAATTGGCAAAATTAAGACAAAAATAAAGATTTAAGTAAACACTAAAAAAATGAAAAAGGCAAATAATTGAAAATACAGCAGTCACAGAAAAATTAATAAAAGAATTCTATAGAAAATTTTGTGCAAATAAATGTGAATACTTAGGAAAAATGGACTTTTTCTCAGCAAAATCTCCCATAAGAACACTGACTCTAAAAGAAATGACACCATTTTAGACCTCTGATCATTAAAGAAATAAAATTAGGAGTTAAAATATGTATCTCACCAAAGCAAAAATTAGTTTGGGTAGATTTAGAGGTGATGCAAGAAATGGTTAATGCCTCTGCAGCTAATACAAAGACTGACAGAAGTGGAGTAACTCCCAGCTAATTATATGAACCTAGAACCTTAATGTTGAAACAGAGCAAAATAGCACAGGAATACCATAGGTCAGTCTTACCTAATGAGCATGACTGCAGGAGTCTTATTTCACACGTGTGCTTAGTCGCTCAGTCTTTGGACCCCATAGACGGTAGCCCGCTAGGCTCCTCTATCCACGGGGATTCTCTAGGCAAGCATACAGCAGTGGGTTGCCATGCCCTCCTCCAGGAAATCTTCCCAACCCAGGGATCGAACCCAAGTCTCCCACATTGCAGGTGGATTCTTTACTGTCTGAACCATCAGGGAAGCCCCTTGTTCCACATATTAGCGCATAAAAACTAGGAATGTATTTTTAAAGTGCATTATGATGTAGCTAGTGGGAAGTTCTGTGTAACACAGGGAGTTAAGCCTGGGACTCTGTGATAACCTAGAGGGGTCAAATGGGGGAAACGGGAGGGAGGTTCACGAGGGCGGGGATCTATACATACCCATGGCTGATTCATGTTGCTGTATGGCAGAAACCAACACAATATTGCAAGGCAATTATCCTCCCATTAAACATAAAAATTAAAATCATGATCAAGAAAGACAAAGGTGGTTTATATTAGAATATCTGTGTATGCAGTTTCCCACATTCACAGATTAAGGTGGAAAAACTGTATAGTCATTTCAGTTTTAGATGAAGCATTATTAGATACAATTTAGCATAATTTAAGATACAAAAGGTTACAAAGAAAGCAATTTTGAAACTGGGAGGAACTTTCCTTTAGTTGATAAACATATCCAGCAACTATGTTGGGCAAATATCTCAGTAGTAAGATTATTCTAAGAGAATATAATAAAGGAAACCGATAAGGAATGGTCAGAAGAGAACTGCACAAGACGCTAGTAAATTGTTCCTTCGTTTGTCATTTATTGAATACCTACTCTAGCAAGGTAGTGACAATATAAAATAGGACAGTCTTTGCCCTTAAGATCTTTGCCATTGAGTGGAATTTAATCCATATGTTTTCTCTAGGAGATCTTGAAAACCTTTCATTTCAGGTAGCATTTGGAGAAAATTAAATAGCTTATATATGTGACTTGTTAACATGATTTTGTCTTATTTTTAATGTGCACATTGACGTGTAGTAAATAATTTAGTTAATGAGCATACACATGGCCATATATCTGAATGCTCTTTCCAGTTACTAGAACAATTCTCAATCTTGAAAGAATACATTGCTTCATGACCAAGGTGGACTAATACATACTCTGTATTTCTAAAAGGCAATTCTTGCAAACATTTTTCCTGAGAAAATATTAATACGTGAAAGTAAGAGTGCTCCAATAGCAAGTAGTTAGGTTAGAGATTATATTTTTCAGTATCCCTTAAATTCTGTAGTGAGTCTATTCAAATAGATTTTTACTAATTTATACTAATAGAATAAAACTTTCGTTGCATGGGAATAACCTGCTTTGTACTGTTTTCATGGAAAAACTGAGTGACTATAAAATTTGTTTAATGATTAGCACTTCATGTTGAATGATTTAGAGTGGATGTTCTAAAAGATATATAAGCAGTAATTTTCATTGTTTTCACCTTCATATACCAGGTTGACTTTCTACCTCAACCATATCTAGGTTTACTTCTTCCTAGTTATAGGAAGCACAGTGGGACCACAGGTCCTAACGTTTCATCTGTAGTCATATTGAGTGAGAGCCTTCCATGAATATGAAATCCTTTTATTAGATAGAAAGGATACGTCACTAGATAAAAAGGATAAAGATGGTGGATTTCTTAGTCTCTTTCCTTGTCTCTTCACTTCCTAGATGATTCAAGCAGCAGCCAGAAGTGGCAAGCAGCCTGATTCATGGGAAGTGAAGCTGCTCAGTTGTGTGCGACTCTTTGCCATCCCATGGACTGTAGCTTACCAGGCTCTTTCATACATGGAATTTTCTAGGCAAGAGTACTGGAGTGGGTTGCCATTTCAAATCCTAATCAAACTGAAATCACCCCCATTTTCAGTAAAGCTACACATTGCTATTATAAATCCATAATTTTCTCTCTTTTCCTTTAGTTCTTTCACCGTTTTCTACAGAATTTATTCTGATCCAAAATTCTTATAGAAGTATGAGTGTAAGTAACAGCTTAGCTAGACTGCAATCTCCTTTAGAGAGCAGTTCAATGTTCTTTTTTAAAATTGTGTTGATTTACAGTATTATACAGTTTTTACATTATTAGTTTCAGGTGTACAGCATAGTGATTCAGTACTTTTATAGATTATGCTCCATTTAAAGTTATTATGGGATGCAAAATAACTGGAATGCAAAAGTAGGAAGTCAATAGATACCTGGAGTATCAGGCAAATTTGGCCTTGGAGTACAAAGTGAATCAGGGCAAAGGCTAACAGAGTTTTGCCGAGAGAATGCACTGGTCATAACAAACACTCTCTTCCAACAACACAAGAGAAGACTCTGCATGTGGACATCACCAGATGGTCAATACTGAAGTCAGATTGATTATATTTTTCACAGCCAAAAATGGAGAAGCTCTATATAGTCAGCAAAAACAAGACCAGAAATTGACTGTGGCTCAGATCATGAACACCTTATTGCAAAATTCATACTTAAATTGAACAAAGTAAGGAAAAGCACTAGATCATTCAGATATGACCTAAACCAAATCCCTTAAGATTGTACAGTAGAAGTAACAAATAGATTCAAGGGATTAGATCTGATAGACAGAGGGCCTGAATAACTTATGGATGGAGGTTTGTGACATTGTACAGGAGGCAATGATCAAGACCATCCCATGGAAAAGAAATGGAAAAAGGCAAAATAGTTGTCTGAGGAGACCTTACAAATAGCTAAGAAAAAAAGAGAAGCTAAAGGCAGAGGAGAAAAGGAAGGCTATACTCATTTGAATGCAGAATTCCAAAGAATAGTAATGAGACATAAGAAAGCCTTCCTCAGTGATCAATACAAAGACATAGAGGAAAACAATAGAATGGGAAAGACTAGAGATCTCTTCAAGAAAATTAGAGATACCAGGGAACATTTCATGCAAAGATGGGCATATAAAGGACAAAAATGGTATGGACATCACAGAAGTAGAAGATATTAAGAAGTGGCAAGAATACACAGAAGAACTATACAAAAAAGATCTTCATGACCCAAATAACTACGATGGTATGATCACTCACCTAGAGCCAGACATCCTGGAATGTGAAGTCGAGTGGGCCTTAGGAAGCAACACTATGAACAAAGCTAGTGGAGGTGATGGAATTCCAGCTGAGCTATTTCCAATCCTAAAAGATGATGCTGTGAAAGTGCTGCACTCAATATGCCAACATATTTGGAAAACTCAGCAGTGGCCACAGGACTGGAAAAGGTCAGTTTTCATTCCAATCCTAAAGAAAGACAATGCCAAAAAATGTTCAAACTATCGTACAATTGCAGTCATCTCACATGCTAGCAAAGTAATGCTCAAAATTCTCCAAGACAGGCTTCAACAGTACATTAACAGAGAACTTCCAGATGTTCAAGCTGGTTTTAGAAAAGGCAGAGGAACCAGAGATCACATTGCGAACATCCGTTAGATCGTCAAAAATCAAGAGAATTCCAGGGAAATATCCACTTCTGCTTTATTGATTATGCCAAAGCCTTTGAGTGTAGATCACAACAGACTGTGGAAAATTCTGAAAGAGATGGGAATACCAGACCACCTGACCTGCCTCTTGAGAAATCTGTATGCAGGTCAAGAAGCAACAGTTAGAACTGGACATGAAACAACAGACTGGTTCCAAATTTGGAAAGGAGTATTTCAAGGCTGTATATTGTCACCCTATTTTTAACTTATATGCAGAGTACCTCATGCGAAATGTTGGGCTGGATGAAGCACAAGCTGGAATCAAGATTACTGGGAGATATATCAATAACCTCAGATATGCAGATGACACCACCCTTATGGCAGAAAGTGAAGAAGAACTAAAGAGCTTCTTGATGAAAGTGAAAGGAGAATGAAAAAGTTGGCTTAAAGCTCAGCATTCAAAAACGAAGATCATGGCATCTGGTCCTATCACTTCATTGTAAATAGATGGGGAAACAATGGAAACAGTAAGAGACTTTATTTTCCTGGGCTCCAAAATCACTGCAGATGGTGACTGCAGCCATGAAATTAAAAGATGGTTGCTCCTTGGAAGAAAAGCTATGACCAACCGAGACAGCATATTAAAAAGCAGAGACATTACTTTGCTGACAAAAGTCTGTCTAGTCAAAACTATGGTTTTTCCAGTAGTCATTTGTGGATGTGTGAGTTGGACTATAAAGAAAGATGAGCGCCAAAGAATTGATGCTTTAGAACTGTGGTGTTAGAGAAGACACTTGAGAGTCCCTTGGATTACAGGGAGATCCAATCATCCTAAAGGAAATCAGTCCTGAATATTCATTGGAGGGACTGATGCTGAAGCTGAAACTCCAATACTTTGGCCACCTGATGCGAAGAACTGACTCATTGGAAAAGATCTTGATGCTAGGAAAGATTGAAGGCAGGAGGAGAAGTGGATGACAGAGGATGAGATGGTTGGATGGCATCACCGACTCAATGGATTTAAGTTTGAGCAAGCTCCAGGTATTGGTGATGGACAGGGAAGCCTGTGGCATGCTGCAGTCCATGGGGTCACAAACGGTCGGACATGACTGAGTGACTGAACTGATTGAAAATTTTTATAAAATATTGGCTGTATTCCCTATGCTGTACAATATATCCTTGTGCTTCGTTTATTTTGTACCTCCGGACCCCCTGCTCTTAGTCTCCCCTTCCTCTTTCCCTCTCCCCACTAGAAACTCCTAGCTTGTTCTATCGACGTCTCTGTTTCTTTTTTGTTACATTCGTTCATTTGTTTTATTATCTAGATTCCACATATGCATAATAACATGTAGTATTAGTCTTTTTCTAACTTATTTTATTAAGCATAATACCTTCCAGGTCCATCCATCTTTTGGAAATGGCAAAATGTCATTCTTCTTTATGGCTGAGTGCATGTTCGATTATGTGTATATACTGCATCTTTATCTGTTCATCTGTTGAGGTTGTTTCCACTTCTTAGCTGTTGCAAATAATACTGTTAATGAACATTGTGAGTCATGTAGCATTTCAACTTAGTGTTTTTATTTTCTTTGGATATATACCCAGCAGTGGAATTTTTAGATCCTATGGTTGTTCTCTTTTTATTTCTTTGACAAACCTCCAGGCTGTTTACCGTAGTGGTAGCTCTGGCTTACATTCTAATCAATAGTGTACTAGGACTCCCTTCTCTCCACACCCTTCCTACATTTGTTATCTGTGGGGGGTGTGTGTGTGTGTGTGTGTGTGTGTGTGTGTGTGTTTATAATAGCCATTCTGACAGGTGTAAGGTGATGTCTCATTGAGGTTTTAATTTGCATTTCTCTGGTTAGTGATGTAGAGTATCTTTTCATGTGCCTGTTTTGGCCATCTGAATGTGTTCTTTGGGAAAATGTCTAGTCACATCATTTGCCTTTTAAGTGAAAATCTTCCATACTGCTATGAGAATGATTTTTCTAAATAAGCATCTCATCATTTTGCTCTCTTGCAATAAAAGAAATAATGGCTTTAAATAAAATTTAAATTACTTAGCATAACATATAAGACCTGTCACCTGTTTCTTGCCTCTTTTCCTATGTCTCTCAACACCTAGACCATGTTAACGGAAAATTAAATGCGGCAGAGTTCCTTTCCCTCTGTATTGTTTCATAGAGTCAGGATTTGTGGCGTTTTCCATCCAATCGAGTTCATTTTAAAGTCTGGTTGAATGACAGTGAATTAGCCGCTGAGCCTCTCTAAACTCTGACTGAGGGAAAACAGTCCTATCCTTTGGGTATTTGGGAGGGTTAGAAAAATGTATATGAAGTGGCTAGAACACTCTGTTTATGTCTTCTGTTCCTTCATGTCTTTCTCTTAAGTGATATTTCCATGTTTAGCAGAGACTGGGTTTCAATAATTATCCTTATAATTCTACGCATTAGTTCCCACTGCTCAACTGTTCTTGGAAACTTTCTTTTCCTCATTGACTTCTGCTCTTCCTTCGAGATACAATTTAATATTTATCTAATACAGAGAATCTTTTCTTAATACCATTCTGGGCTAGATGTCTCTTCTATATTCCTTTAGCCTGTCATGGCTAAATAGAACTGAAACAAAAATACTTTTTGGTTATTCCTTGTGTTTCATCATTTGAAACAGGTCAATTCTTTTTTGACCATATTCTTTCTTAGGACCTTCATTTTGTATTTATTTCTGATATTATGACAATTTCCAAATAAGAAAGCGTTTTTAAGAGGCCATACGTTATCTTTTTTATGTTAGTCTCTGGATGTAATTTTACTATCATATTTTAATGTTTATTCACTGGTAATTATAAAGAGTACTGAGTTGCGATGGAAAAAAGTAGGTTTTCTATTTTTAATGTGGGCTCCTTATGTCCTAAGCTGTCTGTTACATGGCATTTCCAGTAGTGATGGGTGCAGGGAGCTTAACTGTTGCTGACTTAGAATATGTCAGGTTGATTAGGTTATAGAATTTTTTAAGCATCATCTTCAAGAAACCAACTAGACTGTTTACTTGTTGGTTTCCTGGTTGATAAGCAATCATATTAACAAAAATTATCTTTCACCTCTGTTTTTTAGTTAGAAGCCTAATGATGCTTGGTACGTACTGCACCTCTGTCTGTACTCCAGTCATGAAATTGTACACCTTAACTCAATGGCACTATGGTCATGTTACTATGTACATTTTACTGAGAATGCTTTTTCCTGGTTCTTCTAAGTACTCTTGCCAAAAGTCAAGAGTCCAATTAATTCAAATTATATACCTCATAGGCAGTACACTTTAATCCAAGTGTACACCTTAGAAAGAGTGTATAGCACTAAAAATGACTGTCTTTACCTAGTGTTTTGGTTCAGTTCAGTTCAGTCACTCAGTTGTGTTTGACTCTTTGCGACCCCATGAACCACAGCACACCACACCTCCCTGTCCATCACCAACTCCCGGAGTCCACCCAAACCCATGTCCATCGAGTCAGTGATGCCATCCAACCATCTCATCCTCTGTCATTCCCTTCGCCTTCTGCCCTCAATCTTTCCCAGCATCAGGGTCTTTTCCAATGAGTCAGTTCTTCACATCAGGTAGCCAAAGTATTGGAATTTCAGCTTCAACATCAGTCCTTCCAATGAACACCCAGGACTTATCTCCTTTAGGAAGGACTGGTTGGATCTCTTTGCAGTCCAAGGGACTCTCAAGAGTCTTCTCCAATACCACAGTTCAAAAGCATCAATTTTTCTGTGCTCAGCTTTCTTTATAGTTTTGACTAGTCATCAATAATGTAAGATTGAAGAGTTGATGAAGGTCTACAGCTTGTGGCCTGTTTACCCATGGGAAGGCTAACCCCACCCCACTTTTTGGCAACATGATATACATCAAAAGCACAGTGGACACTCTGGTTTGGAAGTTGAGAAACCAATGCTTTCTTCATGTAAAAGATAACCCAGTCTCCAGAACTGGGCTACAGAGGATCCATAGGATTTTTGTTAAGAAACACCTTTGGATGTGGTTTAGTTCTTTATCAAATATTTGATGAATTTGTGGAGTTCTACACTGTGAAACAATGATTTGGTTTAGAAAACTGTCCAAGCCATTGTGACTATACACAAAAGGTAATTCCCCAATAGTGTCTCTACAGGAGTCATCTTATTCTGAGCTACAGGTCACACTGGACTGCTCCTTGAATCACTAACAGAATGGCATCTCTGGGCTTCCTGGTGGCTCAGATGGTAAAGAATCTGCCTGCAATGCAGGAAACCCAGGTTCGATCCATGGGTCGGGAAGATCCCCTGGAGAAGGGCATGGCAACTCACTCCAGTATTCTTGCCTGGAGAATCCCATGGACACAGGGACGTGGTGGGCTACAGTCCATAGAGACACAAAGAGTCAGACATGACTGAGCAAATCTCTGTGTGTTTGTCTGTAGCCTTGATGATGTGTTTTTGATATTTGTTGTTTTTGCCCAAATGAATTTTCAGAATATCTTTTTTAAGGTAGTAATTTCAATTACTATTTGAAGTATAGCAAGATGGGTATTTGGGCTTCCCTGGTAGCTCAGTGGTAAAGAATCTCCCTACAATGCAGGAGATGCACATTCAATCCCTGGGTCAGGAAGATCACTGGAGAAGGAAGTGGCAACCCACTCTAGTATTCTTGCCTGGAAAATCTCATGGGCAGAGAGGCCTGGTGGGCTACAGTCCCTGGGGTTGAAAAAGAATCAGACACAACTCAGTGACTACAACAACAAAGATGGCTATTTATTTCCAAACTTTCTTCGAGTTAAGTGTTTAGACTCAAAAGACCTTGGTTTAGAAAATAAGTAAATAAGATCAAGTTAAAATTATCATAAGGTTATTTTATATCTTGTTTAATTTTGTCACTAGAGCTTAAAGGCAAGATGTACTTAAAATAGTCCATAACACTTCAGCTGAGAGTTTAGAGGAATACTTAGATTTTCTTTGCCAAATGTAAAGTAACTAATAAAATTAATTTATTTGAGTAGGAAACTCCTTCTCCTTATCATTATATTGCTTATTATAAAGTTCAATTCACGTGTCTTGAATTTTATAACAATGCTTACACTTTGAATTATTGATCTAACACTCACAGGAGTTTTGATTTTTCTGTATAAAGAGAACAAAATCTTTAGAATAATTGGGTTTTAAAACCTGGAAATGACATGATAAATTCACTAGAATGAACAAATGTAGGTAATGAACTAACATTTTTTATGTTTGAATTTGATTTGATACAGGATATCCAGCGAGTTTACTCAAAACAGAGACCTACTTTCAGCAAGGTAAATTGAGAAGAGTAAGAGTTTAAGAAAAAAGCAAGAATGAGAAAAAATTATGTATGATCTTATCATATTACACTTAATTGGTTTGAAATATTTTAAACATAAAAATAGGTAAATAATTTTTTATTTTAATTAATTAATTTATTTTACTTGGAGGCTAATTACTTTACAATATTGTAGTGGTTTTTGCCATACATTGACGTGAATCAGCCATAGGTATGCATGTGTTCCCCATCCTGAACCCCTTCCCACCCCCCTCCCCATCCCATCCCTCAGGGTCATCCCAGTGCACCAGCCCCGAACACCCTGTCTCATGCATCAAACCTGGACTGCTGATCTGTTTCACATATGATAATATACATGTTTCAGTGCTATTCTCTCAAATCATCCCAGCCTCACCTTCTCTCACAGAGTCCAAAAGTCTGTTCTTTACATCTGTATCTCTTTTGCTGTCTCGCATACAGGGTCATCATTACCATCTTTCTAAATTCTGTATATATGGCTTAATATACTGTATTGGTGTTTTTCTTTCTGACTTACTTCACTCTGTATAATAGGCTCCAGTTTCATCCACCTCATTAGAGCTGATTCAAATGCATTCTTTTTAATGGCTGAGTAATACTCCATTGCGTATATGTACCACAGCTTTCTTATCCATTCGTCTGCTGATGGACATCTAGGTTGCTTCCATGTCCTGGCTATTGTAAACAGTGCTGTGATGAACATTGAGGTACACATGTCTCTTTCAATTCTGGTTTCCTTGGTGTGTATGCCCAGCAGTGGGATTGCTGGGTCATATGGCAGTTCTATTTCCAGTTTTTAAGAATTTTTAAAAACTCTGAGCTACCAGCCCAGGCTCAGTTTGTAGCAGGTTTCAGCACTCTTTCTCCTAATCAGGAACTCAAGGAAGGCAACATTATCCTTAGTTTCAGGCTATGGATTTTGACAAAAACCAAGTTAGTTGAGGAGTGACAGATGCCGTGGAGCACTTACTCAAAAAAGAGTCTCAACCCCCTTCTCATTAGATTTCTTTCAGCAGCAGCAGCCTGGTGTCATGTGATTCAGATCTTATTATGTCTCCAGAGCAGGAGCAGACTTTCATGTGGAGCTCTTTTTTCTGCATTTCCCTTCTCTCCAGGATCCTGACCCTTTATGTTGTTACTGACCAATTTACCTTATAATGTCTTCAAACACATTTTTTAAAGTATTTTATCCAACTTTGTTTGTGGTATTCCTCTTGGTTACTTTTCTTCTTGCTGAAATATGTTCTTTTAGTGAGCCCTAAGGGTGGTGAACTCTCTTAGTCTTTCTAAGCCTGAAATGTCTTTATTTTGTCTTCACTCTTGAATATTAGTTTGAAAATGAAAGTGAAAGTCACTCAGTTGTGTTGGACACTTTGCAACCCCCATGGACTATACAGTCCATGGAATTCTCCAGGCCAGTATACAGGAGTGGGTAGCCTTTTCCTTCTCCAGGGGATCGTCCCAACCCAGGGACTGAACCCAGGTCTCCTACATTGCAGGTGGATTGTTTACCAGCTGAGTCACAAAGGAAGCCCAAGAATACTGGAGTGGATAGCCTATCCCTTCTCCAGTGGATTTTTCTGACCCAGGAATCGAACCAGGGTCTCCTGCATTGCAGACGGATTCTTTACCAACTGAGCTATCAGGGAAACCCAAATATTAGTTTAGCTGACCATAAAATTCTAGCATTAATCATTCAGTTGTGTCAGACTCTTTATGACCCCATGGCCTATAGCCAGCCAGGCTCCTCTGTCCAGAGAATTCTCCAGGCAAGAATACTGGAGTGGATTGCCACTTCCTTCTTCAAGGGATCTTCCCAATCCCAGGATCGAACCTGCATTGCAGGCAGATTCTTTGTCTTCTGAGCCACCAGGGAAGGTTGACAGTTGTTTTCACACAGCACTTTGATAACACTCTAGTCTCTTGTTATAACTTGCTGCTGATGCATTCTTTTAAAATTTGCCTTCTTTTCAAAATTGTACAGATTTGAACTTATTTTTCATTCTGCCTATAATCAGAGTGCAAATTTGATCCAGAATTTTGGAAAAGTCTCAGATATCATTGTTTCAGGTGTGGTTTTTCACTGTGTTAGTCACAGTCATGTCCAACTCTTTGGGACCCCATGGACTATAGCTCACCAGGCTCCTCTGTCCACAGAATTCTCCAGGCAAGAAAACTAGAGTGTGTAGCCATTCCCTTCTCCAGGGGATCTTCCTGACCCAGGAATCGAACCCAGATCTCCTGCATTGCAGACGGAGTCTTTTACCATCTGAACCACAAGAGAAGACCCGGTTTTTCACTGTTCCTTCATTATTCTGAAATTTCTATTAGAGTATGTTAAAATCTCTTATTCTATCTCCCAATATCTTCAAACTTCTCTTTCATTAAAGAAGAGTCATTATGTACTTCATTCTAGATGAATTTCTCAGTATCATCCAACAATTCTTCAGATCTTTGAGGTATTTTAGGAAATTTAAGGGTTTTTTTTGAATTTTAGATTGTAGGCTAACCTTGTCAAAATCTTATATGTTTATATCTCTCTCCTTTAAAAGCATGGTCACACTGTAACTTTATTTATATTAATCCAAATCCCAAAATTTGGTGTCCAGGTGTCCTGACTCTGATGTACTCTTTTGTAACTATGTGGATCAATGTGGAGAGGGAAAGCAAGTTCTCAGGGGAAAATATGTGCTTATGACAAAGTCCAGTGGTGTCCTCTGTGCAAAGGTTTTCCTTTCTGTGGTTACTTTGCTTGGAGTTACCTTGATCAAGAGAAGAGGTTGTCAGTCTTTCTCCTTAAAGTATCAGAGAGTAAATATTTTAGAATTAAAGGGCCAAAATGGTCTCTGTTCCTATTTACTCTGCCTTTATAGCAGGAAAGAGATTATTAAAAAATACATAAATTAATGAGTGTGTTTTGTCTGTGTTGCAATAAAGCTGTATAAAAACAGGCAATAGACTGCATTTGGTCTGCATGCCACACTTTGCTGACCCCTGGTCTTTGGTATCAGTGAGACTGCAGGAGCATTTGCCTAGAATGGAAGCTAGGGTACAATGAATAGTCATTGCATTGTGTTATTTTTCATTAAAACTTATAGTTACAATGTATAGTGTGACAGGGTGCCCTATTGAAGATGTAAGTTATAGTTGATCTGTTTTGTAACTCTAATGAGAGAGATGGTCAGAGAATCCATAGAAGTGTAAACCACTTCCAAGGCATGAATGTGGTATTTTATTGTGAAAAGTCTGCACTTCTTTGAGGCCCTCTATTGACTGAGAACAGTAATTGGTTTTTGCAGTTGAGTCTGCATGCCAGCATGCAGGAGACATGGATTTGGATCCTTGGATTGAGAAGATCCCCTGGAGGAGGAAATACCCACTCCAGTATTCTTGCCTGGAGAATCCCATGGACAAGAAGCCTGGCTGTCTACAGAGAGGTTGCAAAGAGTTGGACATGACTGATTGAGCATGCAAGAGAAAAGAACTACAGTAGATCTGGGACCACTGCAGATAGTGAATGTAGCCATTCTAAGTCAATGTGTGTAGAGACCTTCGTTGCCTGCATAGGGAGGGAAGTAAGCCCTTTCATTATGAGGACTGAGAAAAGCAGCCTGACCTTTGAATGTGCTCCTAGGACTAGAACCAGTGATGATATATGAGACTGTGCAGCTCTGAAAATTATATGAGCTCCACAGTCCCACATTCCCAGGTGGCGGTAGTGGTAAAGAACCCATCTACCAATGCAAGTGACATAAGAGATGTGTTTGATCTCTGGATTGGGAAGATCCCCTGGAGGAGGGCATGGCAACCTACTCCAGTATACTTGCCTGGAGAACATCCTGGAATACAAAGTCAAGTGGGCCTTAGGAAGCATCACTACGAACAAAGCTAGTGGAGATGATGGATTCCAGTTGAGTTAGCTCAAATCCTAAAAGATGATGCTGTGAAAGTGTTGCACTCAATATGCCAGCAAATATGGAAAACTCAGCAGTGGCCACAGGACTGGAAAAGGTCAGTTTTCATTCTAATCCCCAAAAAAGGCAATACCAAAGAATGCTCAAACTGCCGCACAATTGCACTTATCTCACATGCTAGCAAAGTAATGCTCAAAATTCTCCAAGACAGACTTCATAGTACGTTAACAGAGAACTTCCAGATGTTCAAGCTGGATTTAGAAAAGGCAGAGGAACCAGAGATCAAATTGCCAACATCTATTGCATCATCAAAAAAGCAAGAGAATTCCAGAAAAATATCTACTTCTGCTTTAGTGACTACACTAAAGCCCTTGACTGTGTAGATCACAACAAACTGGAAAATTCTCAAGGAGATGACCACCTTACCTGCCTCCTGAGAAATCTGTATACAGGTCAAGAAGCAACCGTTAGAACCGGACATGGAACAGACTGGTTCCAAATTGGGAAAGGAGTACGTCAAGGCTGTATATTGTCACCCTGCTTATTTAACTTATATGCAGAGTACATCATGTGAAATGCCAGGCTGGATGAAGCACAAGCTGCAATCAAGATTACTGGGAGAAATATCAATAACCTCAGATATGCAGACGACACCACCCTTATGGCAGAAAGTGAAGAAGAACTAAAGAGCCTCTTGATGAAAGTGAAAGAGGAGAGTGGAAGAGTTGGCTTAAAACTCTCAGAAAACTAAGATCATGGCATCCATCATATTACTTCATGGCAAATAGATGTGAAAACAATGGAAATAGTGAGAGATTTTATTTTTGTGGGCTCCAAAATCACTGCAGATGGTGACTGCAGCCATGAAATTAAAAGACGCTTGCTCCTTGGAAGAAAAGCTATGACCAACCTAGACAGAACCAATAGAATATTGTAAGGTAATTTGCCTCCAATTAAAATAAATAAGTTTAAATTAAAAAAAAAAAAGTAGAGACATTACTTTGCTGGCAAAGGTCTGTCTAGTCAAAGCTTTGGTGTTTCCAGTAGTCATATATGGATGTGAGAGTTGGACTATAAAGAAAGTTGAGCACCGAAGAATTGATGCTTTTGAACTGTGGTGTTGGAGAAGACTCTTGAGAGTCCCTTGGACTGCAAGGAGATCCAACCAGTCAATCTTAAAGGAAATCAGTCCTGAATATTCATTGTAAGGACTGATGCTGAAGTTGAAATTGCAACTTTGGCCACCTGATGTGAAGAACTAACTCCTTGGAAAAGATCTTGATGCTGGGAAAGATTTAAGGCAAGAGGAGAAGGAGACATCAGAGGATGAGATGGTTGGATGGCATCACTGACTCGATGGACATAAGTTGGAGCAAGCTCTGGGTGTTGGTGATGGACAGGGAAGCTTGGTATGCTTCAGTCCATGGGGTTGCAAAGAGTTGGACATGACTGAATGACTGAACTGAACTGAACTGAATGTGAGGCTAATTCAACATGTGTAGAATAACTTGTGAATCTGAATGTCTTAAGTAAGTTATGAAAACACAGACAAAGTAAGTTCTGGTGTTCTGTATTTTTAAAACCCTTCCAAAGGAAAACAGAATTTCTAGAGATCTGGCTTTCCTTATTAGCTCCAAGTGAACCAGTTGGCTGCTCATATATAATCTTATATTCTCTGTTTCTCTCTCTCACAAACATACACACATCATTCTAGAGGAGAAAATACATTCATATTAAGTGTTGTAAGCCTTCAGTTCTTCTCTATAGCTATGAACACTTTGGTCTCTGAAACACAGCTCTATCTGATAATATGAAACACCCTGAAGCTGACAGTAGGTAGTACGCTACTGCTTCTGCTAAGTTGCTTCAGTCATGTCCGATTCTTTGCGACCCCATGGACTGAAGCCCATCAGGCTCCTCTGTCCATGGGATTTTCCAGGCAAGAGTACTGGAGTGGGGTGCCATTGCCTTCTCCAGTAGGTAGCATAAGGCTATGCTGTACAACATTAGCCGCTAGCCACATGTGTCTACTGAGCATGGAAATATGACTAGAATCAAATGAAATGTTCTCTAAGTACAAAATGCACTTGTATTTCAAAAACTTGATATGGAAATAATATTTTGGATACGTTAGATTCGATAAAATTTACAGTTTAAATTAATTTCACCAATTCATTTTTGCATTTTTTAATGTGACTAGAAGGATTTAAATACACATGTCGCTTGCCTGGAGGATCCCATGGATGGAGGAGCCTGGTGGGCTGCAGTCCCTGGGGTCGCTAGGAGTCGGACACGACTGAGCAACTTCACTTTCACTTTTCACTTTCATGCATTGGAGAAGGAAATGGCAACCCACTCCAGTGTTCTTGCCTGGAGAATCCCAGGGACGGGGAGCCTGGTGGGCTGCCGTCTATGGGGTCGCACAGAGTCGGATACGACTGAAGCGACTTAGCAGCAGCAGCAGCAGCAGTGGCTTGACAACTGATCTAGAAACTAGGTTTAAGGTTTGTTTAAGGTCACCGAACCTGAAACATTGAGAAAAATCTAACTGACAGTTGAAGCTTTAATCTTTAAGTGCTGTTTAACATAATTTGTTTGTTTTCTTTGCAAATTTTAGCTCCTCTCTGAGAAGAAACTCTGAATGATATCCTTTGAGCTTGTTAAAGACTGAACACTTTGAATGAAGTACATCTGAAATGTCATAGATGTTGCAGAATATTTTCCCTACAGAATGGCTTTCCAAAAGGAGATTGTAAAGATCGTTGCATTCGAGGGTGAGATAGGTCACTTTTCTTGCTAAAAATCTTCAATGGCCTGCCATTCTCTAGAATAGTATTCAAGTTATTCAACAACTTTGTGGTCTTCCGCAGACTCCCGTAGCCAGCCCCATCTCCTGTTGCACCTCTGCATGGACCCTAAAGCTGGTCACTCTCCATGTGTACCTTAGAGAGCACCCTAAGAATCATCCTATAAACTAGGTTTTGGAAAACTGTACAACTATGTAAAAGTGTCAAATAGTTCCCCACTAGAAGACTTGACTCTCACTTGGTTACAGTTTTTAATATAGCCAAAGAAAGAGCACAGCTTTAGACCATGACCTAAGAGCATTTGGTCAGTCCCGGAAGCATACAAAACTATGGACTTGGAAGGCAGCCTTTGACCATGCTCCTCGTGGTCCAATCTAGAGGATACGTTTTCCTGTTAGGACTCAGAAATGTGTGGTTATTCCTGAAGCAGGTCCCTTTTGTGCAGCTGGACACATCAAGCTACCAAAATGACATTTTAAAAAAACATTATAACCATATCACCAGCTGATCTTTTTATGACTTCTTGAATCCCAAACAACTTTCTTATTATAGGCTTTCCATTTAACTTTATATGAGGAGAGATGCATGTGTCAGACAACATGGATATCTGTTTTTCTCAGCAGTTATAATTCTTATTGTAAATTTATAAATTGGCTCTTTGATTTATATGCTTTAGACTTTTGGTAGTTGATGAGTGTGAGTCATTGTCTCTGAATCTGATCAACTCTGAGGCACTGATAAAATCAAATTCTGGAGCTGCAAGGATGAAGGGCTGACCCTAGACCATTGTGAATTAATCAGAGTAGATGCTGTTTGCTAGGGAAGTCTCAGCTAACTCCTTTTTTAAAAACCATTTTTTACTGAAGCATAATTTACAATGTTGTGTTGCTGCTGCTGCTAAGTCGCGTCAGTCGTGTTCGACTCTGTGTGACCCCATAGATGGCAGCCCACCAGGCTCCCCCGTCCCTGGGATTCTCCAGGCAAGAATACTGGAGTGGGTTGCCATTTCCTTCTCCAATGCATGAAAGTGAAAGGTGAAAGGGAAGTCGCTCAGTCGTGTCCGACTCTCCGAGACCCCATGGACTGCAGCCCACCAGCCTCCTCCATCCATGGGATTTTCCAGGCAAGAGTACTGGAGTGGGGTGCCACTGCCTTCTCCGAATGTTGTGCTAGTTTTGGGTATACAGCAAAGTGATTCAGGAAATCTTTTTCACATTATCGGTTATCACAAGACATTGAATACAGCCCCCTGTGCTATACAGTAGGCTCTTGTTTATTTTATATATAGTAGTAATATATGTTAATTACAAACTCCTAACTAATCTCTCCTCCACCACTTCCTGCTATCCCCTTTGGTAACCATAAATTTGTTCTTTATATCTGTAAGTTTGTTTCTACTTTGCAAAGAAGTTTAGTTGTATCATTTTTTAAGATTGCACATATAAGTGATGTCATATGATATTTGTATTTCTCTGACTTATTTCACTTGATATGATCATGTCTGGGTCCATCCATGCTACTGCAAGTGGCATTATTTAATTTTTTATGGCCAAGTAATATTCCATTGTGTATCAGATCAGATCAGATCAGTTGCTCAGTTGTGTCCGACTCTTTGTGACCCCATGAATCGCAGCACGCCAGGCCTCCCTGTCCATCACCAACTCCCGGAGTTCACTCAGACTCACGTCCATCGAGTCGGTGATGCCATCCAGCCATCTCATCCTCTGTTGTCCCTTTCTGCTCCTGCCCCCAATCCCTCCCAGCATCAGAGTCTTTTCCAATGAGTCAACTCTTCGCATGAGGTGGCCAAAGTACTGGAGTTTCAGCTTCAGCATCATTCCTTCCAAAGAAATCCCACTACATCTTTTCCCATTCACCCATCGATGGGCATTTGGGTTGCTTCCATGTCGTGACTATTATATAAGCAGTGCTGCTGTGAACACTGGGATGCATGTATTCTTTCTAATTAGAGTTTCCTCTGGATATATACCCAGGAGTGGGATTGCAGGATCAAATGGTGACTCTATTTTAACTTTTCTAAGTAACCTCTATACTATTCTCTGTAGTGGCAGCACCAATTTACATTCCCATCAATGGTGTAGGAGGGTTCCTTTTCTCTCCACACCCTCTCCAGCATTGACTATTTGTAGAATTTTTAGTGATGGCCATTCTGACTGGTGTGAGGTGATACTTCCTTAGTTTTGATTTGCATTTCTCTAATAATGGTTAGCAGTATTGAGCATCTTTTACTGTGCCTGTTGATCATCTGTATGTCTTCTTGGAATTTAGGTCATCTGCTCAAGTTTTGGTTAGACTGTTTGTTTTTAATGTGAAGCTGTGTGTCAGTTTACTTCTTTAACTCCATAGCGTGCTGCTTATGTGCCTACTAGCACTTAGTGTTGTCTTGCAGTTAGATCAGTTGTCTGTGTGTCTGTGCTCCTTCCCTATTAGACTGCAGTCCCTGAAGACAGAGACTGTGTATTTGTGTTTGTATTTGCAACAGACATGTTTCTAGGTCGATGGTGCCCAGTTGTTCTTGAAGTTGTTTTTTGGGGGTGAAGTTTCCTAATTTTTTCCTTCTAATGTTGATGGTATTATATCATAGTATTATTAGAATAGCATCTTAAAGCAACTTTGGATTAAAGTCTTTTCAGAGGTGAAATTATTCCCACAATGTTTTCCTGAAAGTATTAGTAAACCTGTCAAATTTCACAGAAGGGTTTGATTTGCTTCAATTAGGTTGCAGTAATTTAAGTGTAGAAATTGAAAACAGTGACTGTTCCCATGTACTTTGCTTTGTTTTCAAAGCTGGTTTTATAAAATATTGAGTAAATAGAAAACCTCTATAAATAGAGGTTAAGGATATAATGATTGTATACCCAGTACCCAGTTTAAGAAATAGCACTTTATCATTATCTTTGAAACACCCTTGTGTGCCTATCCACAATTCTGTCCCCTTCTTTCTTCTACAGGGACTCAGAATCCTGAATCACAATATCTGTTAATTAAAAAGCTAAAATAAAAGCAATCCATTTTGACACATGAACATTCTTGGCTAACATTAGAAGTAAAAAATTTATGATTATTGTGCATTTTTGAGAGAAACAATTAGAAATCCCAATTTCATAAGAGTTTTTAAAGATTCATCCCAAAACTTGGTGACTGGAAGAGATCCTGGTGTCCCTAGGGTTAATCTATTATCTTATGCAAAAGGCAGGGTGTGAGTGGGATTAAAAAAAATACTTGGCTCATGCTTAGGAAACACAGATCCTAGGATGTAGTCTGTAGATTTATATCAAGTAATTAATGAGGTCCTTGTACTTTAAACAGGAAGGTAACTCTCAGCACACAAGATAAGGCCGTGTTTTCCCTGAACTGATATAACTCTTGTTGGCAGATTCTCCTTGGCATCCTGGTAGGCTCTAGACCGGTGTGTGTGTGGGGGGGTTGGTGGGGGTGGGGAGACAGTAAAAATTGGCTTTAGTCCTGGATTGGTTTTTGGATATCCCTTGTTCTAGGAAATAGGAAAATAGTCACCTCTACAACTTAATGTGTATCAATTAGTCATATAATTGTAAGATGTAAAATTTAGTTCCTTTTTAAAAAAATGGCATTAATGCTTTTCCTTTAAAATGGAAGACTAATTCATTAAGTCAGAATTTTTGATGGATTATTTGTATGTGCATGCGGTAATCTTAAACCCTGGCCCAAGGGATTGCAATCTATATGAGGAGGGTGGTAGGAAAAAACACATTACGGTAATGGACTTCAGTAACCTACGTTGAAAGAGGGCCTTTTAATGGTTCTGTGGGCCATCCTAGTGTTATTCTGAAAGTACAGTAATGGAAATATGTGAAGCGAAAGGGCTGTGGTTAAATACATTAGACTCCTTGAAAAGGGCTGCTACTCAGTGAAAAAAAAGCCTCAATCAGAGTTTGCTACTTTCTATGTTATGCCCCGGAAATTAAATAAAATTGGCTTAAGACTTTGAAGCAGCAACGTCTGTTGTACTTCAAACAATGCTTTGTTGGGGAACTTGTTGCCTTGTTACTAATGCATTTACGGAGCACCCGGGGAACTTTAAAGAACTGTAGAAACTGATCTGGGGGGGAAAGGTCTCAGAATTACATGCTGGGTAAAGTAGTGCCTGGGATCAGAATTATACTCTAGAGCTGCTCTTAACTCAGAAACTGGAAATGATGGATTGGTGACATTTGAAACAAATTGAATTTCACAACTTATGGGTTCATGGACTTGCTTCAGGAATTTTATCTATGTAATTTTGTTGATTTGTAAGACCTCTGGACTATAACTGTCCTTCACCCTGCATATTACTCATTATTAAAAATGATTTGTGCATGTAGCAATAAAATGGACTGGACAATAAGTGACATTTGGAAAATAATGCTTGGATTAAATTCAACTTCTTAAAGTTCCAAAGTATCCTACCTATGGAAAATGACATCTGCCGGATATTTTCTTTGAGGCTTGTGACAAGTTCTGATTCAGACATTTGATCTTTTCAATGTATTTTCATTCCTCACATAACAAGTACCAGGAAAGAAAAGACTGATGCTACAGTTGTAAAACTGCAACTGGAATTTGAGTCTTTTGTGGCAGGGTTTTCCCAAAGCTCCAAGACAATAATTTTTTTACTTGTAAGATATATTCTCCACTCTTCAATTTTTTGGGGGGTGGAGGGGGGTGGAGGTAAGGTTTATTACTTATAGGACCTGGAAATTAGGTGGCACATTTGGTGCCACACAGCAAATTTGCAGATAGAGAGAGATAGAAGCACTTTTCAACTCTTTAGAACTATAAGAAACATCTCCCAATTTCTTTTTACTTCTCAGTTCACTTTGTACGGGCTTCCCTGGTGACCCAGATGGTAAAGAATCTGTGTGCAATGCAGAAGACACAGGTTCGATTCCTGGGTCAGGAAGATCCCCTGGAGAAGGAAATAGCAACCCACTCCAGTATTCTTGCCTGGAGAATTCCATGGATAGAGGAGCCTGGTGGGCTACAGTCCATGGTATTGCAAAGAGTCAGACACGACTGAGTGACTAACACTTCATTTTTCAATCTATTTATCATCTCTCAAAGTAGCTTGCAGGAGCAAATACTCCAACTGGTTTTCAATTTAGCAGAAAGACTATATCAGTGATTTTTTTAAAGGCAAGTTTGCTTATCTCATTTTCTGTTTAACACCCTTCACTGGCTTCCTGTTAGCATTAGGGTAAGATGTAGAATCCTCAGATGTGGAATCCTGAGTGTGGCCTCTAAGACGGGACAGTGTCTAGCACCAGCCTGTCTCTCTGATCTCATCACCCACTGGACACTCTGACCTTTCTGGTTCCTGGAAAGCCAAACTCCATCTGACCTCAGGACTTTCCCATGTGCTATCTGTTGAGAAGCACAGACCAGAAGGTCATTTATCACATGAGAGAAGACATACAGGCTATGTTTACTGAACTCAAGAGATGCTGGGGGAAAAGAACAAAAATAGTTGAAATGAAGAAGAGGATATGGCAGAGTATGAATGTTTTGGCAACTCTTGGAGTGAGAAGAGCCAGGACAACAACTGGGGTTCAGTGCAACAGAGCAGTGAGTTGGTTTAGACCCAACAGCCCAGAGGCTCCTTCTGCTGTCCTGAGTTACTGTCCTCTCCTTGCATTAGTGATATCATACTTAGAAAACCCATACGCAGATGAGGAAACCAGCAACCAAACAACAAAGTTGTGAGCCTGAGATGTAACTTTGAAAACTGTAGGATAAATTAGGAGTTCAGGATTTACATATATACAGTACTATATATAAAATACCCTGGAGGAGGAAATGGCAACCCACTCCAGTACTCTTGCCTGGAGAATCCCCATGGACAGAGGAGCCTGGTGGGCTACAGTCCACAGGGTCACAAAGGGTCAGATACGACTGAAGCAACTTATCAGGCATGCGTGTATAAAACAAGATAATGAACAAGGACCTACTGTAGAGTACAGGGGACTATACTTGATATTTTGTAGTAACTTAGAAGGTAAAAGAATCTGAAAAAATATATGTATGAAGTTATATATGTATGTAACTGAATGGCTTTGCTGTACATCAGAAAGTAATACAACATTGTAAATCAACTATACTTCAATAAAAACATAAAATTAAAGATAAAAAAGTTCATAAAATAGAAGGATAATATTTTTGGAAATATTGGCAATGTAATTCTGACAGCCATAGGAATAAAAACTAGAAAGCATTCTAAGAGTAGGATCTAACTGATAAGGTGGAGGTAGAGAAATGGAGACTTGGAAGTATTTCTGAAGGATTCCCTATTGAGACATTTAAACTTTGATCTTGAGGATGAACAGCAATTGCTGTTGTTCAGTCACTCAGTCATGTCTGACTCTGTGACCCCATGAACTGCAGCACTCCAGGCTTCCCTGTCCTTCACCATCTCCCAGAGTTTGCTCATACTCATGTCCACTGAGTGGGTGATGCCAGCCAATCATCTCATCCTCTGTCATCCCCTTCTCCAGCCTTGTATCTTTCCCAGCATGTCCAGGGACTCGAGTCTTCTCCAACACCACAGTTCAAAAACATCAATTCTTCAGTGCTCAGCCTTCTTTATGGTCCGACTCTCACATCCACTCATGACTCTTGGAAAAACCATAGCTTTGACTATATGGACTTTGTAGGTAAAGTAATGTCTCTGCTTTTTAATATGCTGTCTAGATTGGTCATAACTTTTCTTCCAAGGAGCAAGAGTTGTTTTTAAATTTCATGACTGCAGTCACCATCTGCAGTGATTTTGGAGCCCAAGAAAATAAAGTCTTTCACTGTTTCATTGTTTCCCCACCTATTTTCCATGAAGTGATGGGACCAGATGCCATGAGCTTTGTTTTTTGAATGCTGAGTTTTAAGCCAGCTTTTTCGCTCTCCTCTTTCACCTTCATCAAGAGGCTCATTAATTCCTCTTCACTTTCTGCTATAAGGGTGGTGTCACTTGGATCTGAGGTTATTGATATTTCTCCCTGCAGTCTTAATTCCAGCTTGTGCTTTATCCACCCCAGCATTTAGGAGTTAGGCTAACAGTAGGAGTTAGGCTAACAGTAAAGGTGAAATCTTTTCCTGACTGACTGCTGTGAGAAGCCAGGCTTGTTCAAGGACCAGAGAGAGTAAAGCTACTGAGGGAATTGGGAAGCAGTCAGGAGACGAGGCTGCAGTGTTGCAGGGGGAAGTTCCCCAGACCGTGTGCATTATGCCCACACTCACATGCAGTGAATCTCCATTGAGCTGGTTGAAGGTAAGGAATGATGAGATGGTGTTTGTTTGTTTTCGCCCCAGAAAGGTTAGATATGGAGAATGGATTGGAAGGGGAAGTAGCAAAAATGAATGGAGGAGATGAGTTGGGAAGCAAGCTATTGCAGTAGTTCAGGTGAGCAATGGTTGTGGATGGACCTATAGTGAAGTTGATGGAATTAGAGACAGTAAATCTGAGGCATAATATGGAGCTTGGTAATTTATTAGACATGTAAGCAAGAGCCAGACGAGTGTGACAGAGTCCTCCAGGTGACTGGCTCAAGCACCTGAGTGGAGGTCTGTGTAATCTCTGAGGTTGAAGACATGAGTGTGGGAGTAGTTTTCTTGTAGGAAGCTCATCTGTTTAATGCCTATGGAGAGTGGGTCTTCCAAGCAGAGCTGTCAAGTAAGCAGTCTAGGATTGCAGAAACAAGTCATTCAGAAACACAGATTTACTAAAGTTATAGGACTGGATAGATTCATCTTGGAAGTGAATAGAGATGGGCAAACCTCTAGATAATTTGCTGAGAAGGGTGATCTGGGGAACACAGATAGGAATTGGGCTTTGAGAGGAGAAAGACATTTTTCCCACCATGAAAGAGGAAAGAGGGAGAAGATCATGCAGATGTAGGTCATTTAGAAGAATTATTATTTTTTTTTTTTTGTAGAAAGTTAAGGGTTATTTAATGGCTTCTCTCTTCTCTGTGATGTCAGAGGCAAGGTCATCTGCTGCCAGTAAGGAAGATGAAAGTAAAAGCAGAGGTCTGAGGCGAGAAGAGAGTTGAATGTAGTCCTTTGGGGCCACATGCCAACACTCCCATTTTGCCTTTTCCCAGATGGCTGCTTGTTCTACTGGGGCCAGCTCAGCACTCAGATAGCTGTCTACTATCAACGCTTTTACAGAAGGATTTGAAAGGTACATGTTGATATGGTCTGCTGCTGCTGCTGCTGCTAAGTCGCTTCAGTCGTGGCCGACTCTGTGCAACCCCATAGACAGCAGCCCACCAGGCTCCCCTGTCCCTGGGATTCTCCAGGCAAGAACACTGGAGTGGGTTGCCATTTCCTTCTCCAGTGCAGGAAAGTGAAAAGGGAAAGTGAAGTCGCTCAGTCGTGTCCGACTCTTAGCGACCCCATGGACTGTAGCCCACCAGGCTCCTCCATCCATGGGATTTTCTAGTGTTATTCAATTTTTAAAAGAAACTCCCAGTATACTGTTCCTTCACTGCTCAGAATACCTTCAGTGACACTTCAGGATTATAAAGCCCTGAGTTTTATGCTGCTGAAATCAGTTGTCCATTCAGAGTGCCATAGAGTTCTTTTCTTATAGAACACAACTGCCCTGAGAGAGTGGCCTTTCAGTTTAGACAAGTGAGAGAGAGTCCCTGAAGAAAACCCATTGAAGGCAATTGGGTCAACCCATGTTTGCTGACTGTAGTGGTTGGGTTTCCATTTGAAATTAAAGCCTATGGGGAAACCTATAAAGGACTTCCCTTTAATGTAAGTTTTACCCAAAGTTGGCACAGGTGGTACAGAAATACCCTTATGGTTTGGTTCTTTCAGGATCTTACCAAGCTGAAGAGTTTTCCAGTGAAACCTCTGATAGTTATGTCTAACAGCTTCTCCTAACTAGTCATGATGTGACTTGATTTGAAGCCAAATATTGTAAGTAGGATTAATGCCCCCATCTGTTTTTCCATCCCCAGTGCATATTTAACCAAATTATCTTTTCCCTCTTGATTTCATTTACTCATTAGCTGCATTGTAATGAAGATTCCACAGTGACTAATTCTTGGGGCTCTCAGGAGGTTGAGATACATCAAGGCTGGCATGAGGCTGGAGCATGGGACAGGTTTCTCTCCTCTGTCAAGCTGTCACTGGAGTGATGCAGGATCAACAATCTGTCGTTTAAACCTCAGGAGGAGCCCTGTTACTGTTGGAAGCTTGAGCACTGCAAAGGTGGTCATCGGGAGAATAACATGGGTTCTTTGGTCTTCATAGCAGGTCTACAGAGAGATAACAGGACTTCATTTACTGAAAGTGAACTCATGGCAGATTAGTCTGGGTTGGTGAACAAACCCATCTTTTCCTACATTTTTTTTCCTTCTACCACTCTTTTCCAACTTAGAGGTAAGAAGGGGGATCTTAGTTTTTATGTTATTTTTCCTCCTCCGCTATAATTTTCTGTGCTGTCCTTCTCTATGGACTTCCCAAAGTTACCTCGTGTCTGTCTGGTTTCTGAAAAAAGCCCCATTGTTTGCTTCCCTTCTTGTCTTTGGGGCCTGATATTTTCTTATTCATCCTGGGCTCACATCACTCTTTTCTTCACTCATTCTTTTGCCACTCCTTCTATTGCTCACCCAGATCTTGAAACAAACAAATTTCTTTATACCAAGTATTTTTTTTTTTAATCAAGATCATAGTTCTTCTACAGGAAAAAAAAAAAGCATCTTAGAGCCCTAGCATATGAATTAGCTTAATATGTTAAAATATTGATTATTTGCCTTTTTAAAGAAAACCACATTAAAAGGAACTCACAGAAATGAATGTGGGTAGAATTTCATGTTTTTGGTCAGGAGTGAATGCTGTGCCCTCATTGAAGGTTAAATTTGGCCACATCCCGAGACTTGGTTCCTCTTTTCTGACACGCTTGCTGAGCAAACCACGTGAGTCTTTGATGGTGTTGTGTCCTCTCTCTCAGGCGCAAGGCTCTGACCTTGCCTAGAGGGGTGCTCCCACAAGAGGTAGAAAGAGTGCTGGTCTGGGAGCCTGACTGGGAGGCTGATGGATGTCACATGGTAGCCACAAGGCATCCATCAGCCTCATCTTCCTTCTCATTTTAAAGCAGATGTTACCTGCTGCCTTTTCCTCAGGTAGTGGTGGTACTCCCACGGTACTTTGTACTCATATTTTTCACAGTGTTTAGTAAAATCTGTTGTAATTTTTTTTAATGTGGTAGTTTTAAGATAATGACTGGAAGTTCAAGAATTGTTGTTTCCATCTTTTTATATTTTTCTCCTCAGTGTCTCGTATAGTGCAACATGTTGTAGAGACGCAAAACATTCTTATAACTACATTCAACTCAAGATCATCTATTGAGCTCTGTATGTAAAGCCTCTCTCTAGGTGCAAAATGCCAAAATGAATAAGAACTTAAAATCTACTTTCAGAGACAGGAAAACAACTATCAGACTAGTTTTGTACAATAAGAGTTACAAAAGTGAGATCATGGGCATGCTGAAGAAAAAATGAAACTTCAACAGGAGAAACAGGAAAGGTTCTTCAAGGAGATGACATTTCAAATGGTCTTGAGAGGTGGGAAGGATTTGGGCAGGTGGAAGGTCACAGATGGAGCTTCCCTGGTGGCTCAGTTTGCAAAGAATCTGTGTGCAGTGCAGGAGATTCTGATTCAGTCCCTGGGTTGGGAAGATCCTCTGGAGAAGGGAATGGCAACCCACTCCAGTATTCTTGCCTGGAGAATCCCGTGGACAGAGGAGCCTGGCAGGCTACAGTCCACGGGGTCACAAAGAGTCAGACATAACTTAGTGACTAATCAGCCACTACCACCACCAATGTCAAGGTAGGGTTGTGAGCTGCAGGAGCCAAAATCAGAGGAAGGGGAGCTTCCCTGCCCAGTATGATGCAGAGTAAAGGATAAAAGGGACTTGGACTGATTTGTAACAAATAGTACTCTTAGCAGGAAGCATGAAGGTTTGCCATTCATAATTAATGAATAAGTATCAGAAGTCACTCTTTGATCAAATTTCAGAGTTCAAGCAAAGATCTAATAAATTATTCATTATTTCTAAATATTACCTTCATCTGTAAACTCTCCCTAGATTTTGTAAATGCATAATAGGATAATAACTACTACCTTTTAAGAATTTTTGTAAGAAAAATTGGGAGGATATGTTTGGTTACTATAAAGGAAAAAGTGTGTAATTTGGTTCTTACAATTTGAATAATTATTTTAAAAATGACAACAAAGAGTGCCACATGGACATGAAATATCAAACTGTTTCTTAGAGCAGAATTCAACATCCCTGGATCTTTTCCATCCATGATGCAATTGTGGTTGTTAGTAGTAAGAGGAGCTTCTGCTGTCTTCTCTTCTGGGCCTCAGGCCAGCACAGGTTCTAAGCTAGGGCTCTGGGAGCCATGCAGACAAGTCTCTCTGAGAACTTCATGAAGCTATCTGGATGTCTAAAATGGAGAGGAGAAAGCAGCATATGAGAGACTTAGAGAGAATTTTGGAAGGTGGAGATTATATAGAGAAACTCTTCCACCTGGAGAAGTTGGACCAGGTAGACAATGATTGTGATCTGACAGGTGGGCGCACATCCAAGAAACAGATAATTGAGTGAAGGGCTGCATATCCAACGAGGAACACCTTAGCTCTTCTCTCATGCTTTGTGTCAATATCTCTAGAAGTCAGACTAATACTTCTTAAACAGAGTAAGTGAGAAAGAAATCAATGCAAGAGAAAGATATTCAGAGACTTATTTGTGGGTGACTCAGAAAATGGTTAATGTCTTACAGGTGAGAAAAAACTTTCCAGTCACAACCTTTAAATACAAATGGAGCCACCAAGAATTTGAGACATTTTAGAAAAACGTCTGTCATGGAAAACACAGGACAAAGGGGGAAGGGCAAGGGAGAGAGAAATTCACAAGAAGCAGAAAAGTTCAAGGAGCATAATAAAACATAGGGAAAGTAAAACCCTAATATTGTCAAGGAGATAAAAAGAGATTTCATTTATGAACGAGGAGCAGGAAGATGAAAAGGGGAACATTCAGAGAAGAAGAACATGTCCTGGAAATTAAAACTGATAGAAAGTAAAATTGAGGAAATTTCTAAGAAAATAGAAATAACACCACCAACAAAGTGATAAAGCGTAGGAAAACTTATAGTCTTGGATTGTGCGGAAATCAGATAATTTGAGAGTGATTATTTTCATCTTTTTCCAGAAATTTTCATTTTTTTTCAGAAATTATTTCTCTTCTTTAGTTTTTCTCACCTTATCCAACTTCCCTGAGCTTTCATTACAACACAGAAGAGTGGTGGTAATAACAGGCATCCTTGCTTAGCTCCTGACTTAAATAATAAATTCTCCTTATCTGGCTAAAGATAACCCAGTTTGTTCCTGACTTATTTATTATTTTTAATCATAAATGAGTGTTGAATTTTATGAAATGGATATTTATGAATCTCCATTCAAAAGATTATATGGATTTTCTCTTTTAAACTGTTAAAACAGTATTGTTTTGGCCTGAGAATAAATTAGGGGATTGAGAGTCAGGGTGAAATAAATTATAATATACGTATATTACTCTAAATGATTCTGTTTAATCTAAAAAATTAAGTACAATATTAATGATGCTGCAGTCGCTACAATTTTAATTATTATTTGTCCTGAGCATTACTTTGCTGTTCAGTTGCTAAGTCATGTCTGACTCTTTGTGACCCTATAGGCTGCAGCATAGGGGACTTAGCTAATTTGATAAGTGATGCACTCAATATGCCAGCAAATTTGGAAAACTCAGTAGTGGCCACAGGACTGGAAAAGGTCAGTTTTCATTGCAATCCCAAAGAAAGGCAATACCAAAGAGTATTCAAATTACTGTACAATTGCACTCATTTCACATGCCAGCAAGGTAATGCTCAAAATCCTTCAAACTAGACTTCATTAGTACATGAACCAAGAACTGCCAGATGTACAAGCTGGATTTAGAAAAGGCAGAGGAATCAGAGATCAAATTATCAATATTGTGGGATCATGGAGAAAGCAAGGGAATTCCAGAAAAAGCACCTGCTTCATTGACTATGCTAAAGCCTTTGACTGTGTGGAACACAACAAACTGTGGAAAATTCTTAAAGAGATGGAAATACCCAATCACCTGACCTGCCTCTTAAGAAACCTGTTTGCAGGTCAAGAAGCAACAGTTAGAACCAGACATGGAACAATGATCTGGTTCAAATTTGGGAAAGGAGTACGTCAAGGCTGTATATATTGTCATTCTGCTTATTTAACTTACATTCAGAGTACATCATGCGAAATGCCAGTCTGGGTGAATCACAAGCTGGAATCAAGTTTGCTAGGAGAAATATCAACAACCTCAGATATGAAGCAGAAAGTTAAGAGAAACTATAGAGCCTCTTGATGAAAGTGAAAGAGGAGAGTGAAAAAACTGGCTTGAAACTCAACATTCAAAACATTAAACTCACAGCATCTAGTCCCAACACTTAATAGCAAATAGAAAGGGTGAAAGTGGAAGCAGAGACAGATTTTATTTTCTTGGGCTCCAAAATCACTTCAGATGGTAACTGCAGCCATGAAATTAAAAGATGCTTGCTCCTTGGAAGAAAAGCTATGACCAACCTAGACAGCATTTTAAAAACCAGAGACATCACCTTGCCAACAAAGGTTTGTATAAAGGTTTGTCAAAGATATGGCTTTTCCAGTAGTCATGTGTGAAAGTAAAAGTTGGACCATAAAGAAGGCTGAGCGGTGAAGAATTGATGCTTTCGAATTATGGTGCTGGAGAAGTTTCTTGAGAGTCTGTTGGATAGCAAGGAGATCAAACCAGTCAATCCTAAAATAAATCAACCCTGAATATTCATTGGAAGGACTGATGCTGAAGCTGAAGCTCCAATCCTTTGGCCACCTGATGCAAAGAGCTGACTTATTGGAAAAGACCCTGATGCTGGGAAAGACTAAGGGCAGGAGAAGAAGGGGAAGACAGAGGATGAGATGGTTGGATGGCATCACCGACACAATGAACATGGGTTTGAGCAAACTCTGTGAGATAGTGAAGGACAGGGAAGCCTGGCGTGCTGCAGTCCATGGGGTCGCAAAGAGATAAAGATTTAACAACTGAAGAAGAACAACAATATGAAAATAAAAAAATAACCCCCTTGAACAATTGGTTAATCTAGTTAATTTGTTTAAGTCAATGTGGTGATATTTTGGCCATATCCAAAGCACATTAAGACAAAGTTACAAAAACTATCATATGGTAATTTATGAACTTTAATTTGGTAACAACAACAACAAAAATTTGTCTTGTATTTTCTGCTTGCAGATCAAGTAACTTACTGATTGCATAAGTATTTCTACCTGTGTGAACAAGCTCCCCTACTGTGAACTGGGAAAAACAGATCTTTAAATATTGTAGAGCAGAAAGTTTATGCTCTGAGCAACCTAGAGCAGAAAATGAAGAAACAAATTGGAATGTACATGTTACATTTGTAACAAAAGTTCTGCTTTAAGACCCCTGAAAAGAAATATCTGAGTGGTGAGAACACAGGATTCTGGAGCCAGATGGCCTGAATTTGAATCCCAACTCTACCTCTACTGGTTGTGTGACCTTAGAAATGACCTTTCTCAGTTTCCTCCTCTTTAAAACGAAGTTATAATAATACCCGCCTCCTAGGAATGCTGTAAGGATTGAATGAATTAATAGATGCTAAACCCATTGAATAATGCCTGATTCCTTGGTTGTCTACAAATGTCAGCTATTACTGACTTGTTATTCTTAAACTCAAATGTATCTCTTTCCAACCACAACCATTTACAGTTTTCTCTTTTCTGCCTTAGGAATTAGTACATGGGAGCACGTGTGTGTGTGTGTGTGTGTGTGTGTGTGTGTGTGTAACAAGCTCCACATTAGGCAAAATGACCCAGAGAGTCATGTTAGCAGAGTCTGATTCTGACAGTCCCCATGCAGTAAAACCTGCAAAAATTGGATTATGATGGTATTGAGTAGCAGCCTCTGTTTCTTTATGACAGAAAGTTTTCCACTAGGAGTTGGCAATCTTCCTAGTGTGTTTTGGAACAGAGGTCTATGCCAGAACCTCCTCACTGTAAATTTGCCTTCTATCTCAAGATATTCAGTTCAAGGATAGCTGAGCTATCCTTTTATGAGATGTAGTCAGGATTTTAGAAGGAAACTCAGGTTGGGATGTGCAGAGTTTCTTGGCCTTTTTTGGAAACAGACCCTTATCAAGCCATGTGTCTGTGAAAACAGAATTCTTCCTGAGCCTATTAAAACAGTACCACTATCCCTTCTTGAGGATTGGATAATCTTCTGGTTCCCCTTTCCTACATGGTATCATAACTGTTCCCCTCCTTAATGAACCCTGATTTCAAAATTTAGAAATAATGGAAATAGAACACTTGGTGATTTGGATAGAGAAAATTTGCACAATGAGAATGTTCTGAAACGAATGTCCCATTCTTCTCCTAAAAAGAGGAAGTAATCTCCTGCCAGAACAATTGGGAGTTAAGAACTTCCATTGTGCCTTTTCTCCATGACCTCGGGGCAGGGCTAACTCTGAAAGGAACTGCACTGTTTGGGCACAACTCCTCTACCTCTCTCCCACTAGAGAGTCCAGCTGTGGCTTTGACCTCCACCCTGCCCTCCAGCATAGCTGCTCTCTGGAGCCTGCAGAGGGCAAACGTTCTCACTGACATGGACATGATGCTAATGTGTTGGTTGTCTGAGAGCATCTGCATTTTGGAGAGAGAATCAGTCCCTGGTAATGGGATTTTGCAAACAGGAAATAATCAGGGTTCTTTGCAAACAAGCCTTCCTAGGCGTCCTCACTGAAAGCACAAGGTGAAGGGCCCCTGCTGACTGGGCCCGGAGGGCTTTATGGTTTAGGAGGAACTTCAGATGCATTTGATTTTTTATCCTTCATTTAATCTCTGTAACAGTTCTGTGAGGTAAACATTCATATCCTCACTTTATAGATGAGGAAACTGAGGTCCAGAAAATTTAAGTGGTTTGATCCAAGTTCCAAAGCCAAAGCTTCCCTGGGACTTCACAGAGTCCTTTCATGTCCTAATCAGGTGTTCTTACAATTCCTTTGGGCTTGTGGAAAAAGTAGACTCTCTGGGTATGTTATGCTGCCTCTGAGGACAAATACAAATGAAAAATAAGAGGCTTAATTCTCCCTGTTGAAAATGAGGGTGGAGACTTGCCCCTCCTTTTTCTCAGAGCATTTTTTTAAAAACATTTTTCTTAAATTTCCTTTTTTTTTGGGATGTGATCCATTTTTAAAGTCATTGAATTTGTTGCAACATTGCTTCTGTTGTTTAGTTCTGGGTTTGGGGCCACGAGGCATGTGGGATCTTAGCTCTCTGATCAGGGATCAAACCCACACCCCTGCACTGAAAAGTGAAGTCTTAACCACTGGACCGCCAGGGAAGTCCCAACCATTTACTTTAGAAATGCACTAGAAAACTTGGGAGGGAGGAGGAGGAGGAGGGTTGTTCATATATTCTCCTTTCTTCTGAAATGCAAAAACTAATACAATTATGTAAAGTTTAAAAATAAAATTTTTTTTAAAAACTTAAAAAAAAAAATGCACTAGAAAAGTGATTTGTTCGAACTGTCTCTCTGAAATGACCTGGAAGACTAAATAGATCTTCTTTAGCTAATGAAAACACCAAGGGATGTAGCACCAAGGGATGTAGCACCCCTGTATCTCCATTTCTGGAGACTATAGGAACCTAACATTAGTGGGCCCCTTGCTCCAAGCTGCAAAACTATGTCATACATATGTGAGTTATAAAACCAATACATTAATGCAGTCAGTCACCTCAATTATCAGGTAAAATTAGGATAAACTGTGTGTGATCAATGGTACTCTGAAATCCTCTTACTCGAGGACTAGTTAATTATTGTTTACCTAGAGAACATGTAAGTGATGGGCTGTATCTTCTTGGCTATAAAAAGAGTGAGATTCCTTTCTGTTCTTGCAATCTCTTAGTGTATTGCCTGCAAAGAATATCACATTCTGTATAATGCTTCTCTGATAATAAACATTTTCTTTCTCCACTACCTTTGTGGAGAGATTTTCTGGGTCGGGAGAAGATTTTATTTATATTTCCCCAGTATACCCATGTCAAATACTCACTGATTTCACCCTCCTTTGTAATAGAAAATGAGAAATTTCTCAGATTTATTTGTGTTGGAGTGTTAATATTGGATGAAATTTTGACAGCTCTTAAACTTAGAGTAGGGCTTCCCTTGTGGCTCAGATGATAAAGAATTTGCCTGCAGTGTGGGAGGCCTGGGTTTGATCCCAGGGTTGGGAAGATCCTCTGGAGAAGGGAAAGGCTACCCACTCCAATATTCTCATAGCTCAGTTGGGAAAGAATCTGTCTGCAATGCAGGAGACCTGGGTTTGATCCCTGGTTTGGGAAGATCCCCTGAGGAGGGCATGGCAACCCACTCCAGTATTCTGGCCTGGAGAATTCCATGGAGTCCATGGGGTCGCAAAGAGTTGGACACGACTGAGCGACTTTCACTTTCACTTCAAACTTACGGTAAGTAATGTTTTTGCCACTCAATGGGAATTGTCATTCATTTGGTCCCTTTTTAAAAAATCTTCCTTATCAGATCTAGTTATTATTTTTACACTTTTCTTATTATTCAGTTTTAAATTAGCTGTCCTCTCAGCCACACACAGAACTAGAAGTATGTAGTGGTTGATTGAACACGAATGCCAAATTCAGTCAACTCTTCAATAGGCATCATGAACCAGAGAAGCACAGTCTAGGATGGGCTTCAGAAACCTAAGAGTAAATTAATTAATTCATGTTCACGTTGGTATAGTCCTCAGTACTAATATTTTCAGCATGACTGGACATATGCATACCCACATAAGTCCAACCATGCTGAAAATACATAACTTCTGTGGTCAGTAGGTAACCTTCTATTGCTTCTTGTAGTAGCAATAAGACTGATTTTTACCTACCCAGAGCAACAGTTGTTTCCAACAAAAATTGTTTCAGTTCAAGTCAAAAGTCCAAGGTAGAAGCTAATACAGATCAGTGAGGAAAAACTTTGTGATTGAGAGAGATGTGCCTTGTATGTATTTTTGGTAATATGCATTTTGTAATTGAATTCCACCTGAAGTTTAATCAGTCTTCAGAGTAAGGAAATAGGTTAAATGGTATTTTCTTATGATAAATGATAAAGATTTTTTCCATCTCAGACTGATTTTCTACTTTGGCATTTTTTTCAGGAAAGACAAGATCCACTTAGAATCTAGTTTATATACTTTGGGGCTTCCCTGGTAGCTCAGCCAGTAGAGAATGCGCCTGCAATGCAGGAGACCCTGGTTCAATTCTGGGGTCAGAAAGATCCACTGGAGAATGGATAGGCTACCCACTCCAATATTCTTGGGCTTCCCTGGTGGCTCAGCTGGCAAAGAATCCACCTGCAAAGTGGGAGATCTGGGTTTGACCCCCTGGAGAAGGGAACAGATACCTACTCCAGTATTCTGACCTGGAGAATTCCATGGACTGTATAGTCCATAGGGTCACAAAAAGTTGGACATGACTGAGTGAACTTTCACTTATATACTTTTGCACACTTTCAATATATTGAAAAGTTCTACTCTTGTTTTTGTATAAACCTATTTTTTTATTAATGCTTAATTGAAACTTGAACAAAATGTTTCTCTTGGCCATGTTTCAAGGCCTGAAAATTTTGACTGCAAGGTTTCTGAATACACTTATTGATCAAATTACTATACAAACTAAAACCATGTGTGTGTGTGCATTTTAAGTAAAATATAATATGTGATTGACTGACATATCTTATGATCTAACTTTTCTCTCTTTTTTTATTGTTGCTGTATGTTCTGCAGTGACTGTAATTTTAAATTAGAGGTTACTTAAGTCTCCTTTTAAATGATTTTTTGAAAGTGTAATAAATACTCTACCATACCATCAAAATTATTAATATGATCTTTGCAAAGCCCATGGAGAATAATGAAATAACTGAGTATTTTAACCAGATCTGAATTTAAATTTTAGTTTTGCCATTTATCAGCTGTGAGACTTTATGTATTAAAGTCTCAATTGACTCTGAATCTCAATTGACTCCTTAATAAAGGGAAAGAACAGTAATACATAGTTCTTTAGATTTTTGTGAAAATAATGTATGTGAAGTGTGTATTGTATCCGAACATATGCTTACACGCTAAGTCGCTTCAGTTGTGTCCAACTCTTTGTGACCCCATGGACTGCAACCTGCCAGGTTCCTCTGTCCATGGGATTCTCCAGGCAAGAATACTGGAGTGGGTTGCCATGCCTTCCTCCAGGGATCTTTCCCACCCAGAGATTGAACCCAGGTCTCTTATGTGTCCAGCATTGGCACGTGGGTTCTTTACTGCTAGAGCCACCACAGAGTGCCCTGTGTATAGTAACTGGTAACAATAAGTGCTTTCTGTTAATGTTGTTGTTGTTACGTACATTGTTGGGATGTTAGCCATTCAGTTTCAGAATAACCAAATCTCTGTCAGTAAAATGGGGTTTGGTTAAGGAGGTCTAAAAGTTTTAAATGCTTCTAAGAACTAACACACAGTGTTTCTCAAACTTTACTGTCTATGAATAATCTGGAGATTTTGCCTGATGCTTATTCTGATTTAGCAGGTTTTCCCAGAGCTAGTGATTCTGCATTTCTAGCAAGCTCCCAGTGATTATGAAAAGTGGCTGCCTCGTGGACTACAGCTGGAATAAAATGGTTCGGGTACCAGATAAGCTCTTAGGATAATTGTTATCACATAAAAATGTTTCAAGTTAATGCAGTTACCACAGAACCTATTTTTATTTAGTTATCTACTATTGAATATAGAATGTATTATTTTTCTGTCACTATTTATACAGAAAAAACATAATTCCAGAAAATACATGCACCCCAATCTTCACTGAAGTGCTATTTACAATAGCCAGGACATGGAAGCAACCTAAATGGCCATCAATAGGGAAATGGAGGAAGATGTGGTATATATTTGGAGAAGGAAATGGCAACCCACTCCAGTATTCTTGCCTGGAGAATCCCAGGAACAGAGGAGCCTGGTGGGCTGCTGTCTATGGGGTTGCACAGAGTTGGAAATGACTGAAGTGACTTAGCAGCATATATACATATATATATATATGTAACTGATTCACTTTACTGTACAGCAGAAACTAACATAACATTGTAAAACAACTATACTCCAATAAAAAAATGTTTAATGAAAAAACATAATTTTTCTACCTGTCATCCACAAATTGCACAGTTACAGACAGATCAAAATATATCAAATCCAAATGTAATTGTTACTTGGCTGAAATTTTTTTGTCCTTTATTTATTTATACAGCTTTATTGAAATATAATTGACACAACATTATATAAGTTTAAGGTACATAATGTGTGGATTTACATTGTATATAATGTACAACATACACTTGTATATTGCAAAGTGATCACCGTTGGCATTAGCTAACACCTTCAATCATATAATCACCATTTTTTGTGGTGAGACTATTTAAGATTTTCTCTCTCACCAATGTTCAAACATATAATGCTGTATTAACTATAGTCACCCTGCTGTCCCTTAGATCTCAGAACTTCCTTGTCATGTAATTAGCATTAGCTAACACCTTCAATCATATAATCACCATTTTTTGTGGTGAGACTATTTAAGATTTTCTCTCTCACCAACATTCAAATATATAATGCTGTATTAACTATAGTCACCCTGCTGTCCCTTAGATCTCAGAACTTCCTTGTCGTGTAAATGAAAGCTTGTTCCCTTTTACCAACCCCTCCCCATTTCCCTCACTCCCCAGCCCCAGGCAACTATTGTTTTACTCTCTGCTTCTCTGAGTTTGGCTTTTTTAGATTCCATATGTAAATGAGATCACATAGTATTTGTTTTTTTTCTGACTTATTTCACTTGGCTTAGTCTTTTCAAGGTCCATCCATGTTTTGTTATAAGTGGCAAGATTTCTTTCTTTCTTTTTTCAGGCTGAATTTCATTCCAATGTATATTTTTACCATATTTTCTTTATCCAGTCTTCTTTTGACAAGACACTTAGGCTGTCTCCATATCTTAACTGTTGTGAATAATGCTACAAATGAACATGGGGGTATAGATATCTCTTTGAGACAGTGATTTCATTTCCTTTGGATGTATACCCAGGAGAGGAATTGCTGGATCATGTGATAGTACCGTTCTTACTTTTTTGAGGAACTTCCATAATGTTTTCCACAGTGACTATACAAATTTACATTCCCACCAACAGTTCACAAGGGTTCCCTTTTCTCCACATCCTCTCCAACACTTGTTATTTCTCATTTTTTTTTTTTTTTTTTGATGATAGCCATTATAAGAGATCTGAGGTGATATCTCATTACATTTGATTTGCATATCCTGGTGATAGGCGGTGAGATCTTTTCATGTACTTGTTGGCCATTTCTATATCTTCTTTGGAAAAATGTCTATTCCGTTCCTCTGCTCATTTCTAAATGTTTTTTAATCACTTTGTATTTGTAGGACACACTCCTAGGCCTCTACCCGATAGTAGTAGATGGTCAAGAACTGCATGTCGATATTTCCTTGTGGGTTCTGAGCAATGTTAGATGCAGTTGTTTTCTACACTGGCTGAATGAGAATTACCTGGAGGTGTTTTAAAACATAACATCCTCTCATGCTTGGCCCCTCCCCAGATCAATTAAATGAGAATCTCTGCTGGTAGGTCTTGGTAGATTTTTAAGTCTCCCTGGTGATTCCAGTGAGCATCCAAGACTGAACCACTTAAATGAATAGAAACAAACATCCAGGCATTTCATCTGATCATCCCACCAGTGGGCTCCTCTAAGTCATTTGCATGATTTTCATTATCCGATTTTGTTGCAGTCTTTTACAAACTGGGACCTGGGGACCAGAGTTGACGAAAAGAAAGAAAAGAGAGAGAGAGCAGTATCTCTCGGGTTATGTGGAAAACCAATAAAGCCCACGCACAGGGCTTGTACCGCTCCTGAAGGCACAGGGCATCCTCTCAAGGAGGTCATGAAAGCCCGGGCAAGAAAGTGAGTGTGGCAGGCTTCCACGCTCTGAAGAGAATGAAGACAGAGAGAAGGACGCGGGGGAGCCAAATCTCTATTGGAACAAGGGTATTTTATTAGCAGAAATGCATGCTTATATTTCTTCAGTAAAATGATTACTCAGCCATTACAAAGAATGAAATTCCACCAGTTGCAACAAAATGGATAGTCTAATACATACAAGGTCGCTGAAGAGAGTCACTGAAGGGAGTCACTGAAAGGAATCCAAGCAGGTGCCCTTTCCCATGATCTCAGTCCTGAGAACTGCGTGCAGCTCTACTCATTCCTGTATTCGAGGAACTGATAAGGAACAGAGAGACCTTGAGAAATGGCACTCACACACAAAAAATGCAACATATTGGATCCCTTAAAGCTGAATGTCTCCTGACACCATTTCCTGCCTGTGTTCAGCATAAATGTTAATCATGTTCTAAAGCCTCCGCTGCAAATGCTGAGTGTAAAATGCCACAGGGGGATTTTAACTTCTTAACTATCTTTTGCCATCCTGGATTTTTCTTGTCTCCCTTTCTCTTTGCTAAGTAGCTTTTAAGGAATATTTTAAATTATTTTATTTTCATTATGAAAATAATACATGCTTATCAGTCTTTTTTTTAAATCAAGCAATACCAAAAGGTAAAGAAATTTAAGTAAAAGCCCTCCCTATCTAAACAGTGTCCATTCCTACTCCATGCCACAGAATCATGTCCACTGTCGGTTTCTGTTTCTGAATTTTCTTCATGCACATGTCATCTTATATATTCTTATATAAACACATCACACACACAAACACACAAACTCAGTTATACTGTATTATAACATGTGGGCAATTTGCTTTTTAATCTGACAATGTATCTTGGAGCTATTCTAACTAATATATTTTAAAGAATATATATCATTCCATCACAGATCCTTATTAAGACACATATAGAGTGTTTATACAGTTTATGTGGAGTGTGTTGAAATCAACACCACAGTGATCATCCTTGCACACACCTCTACATAATTTTGGCACTATATCTGTTAAAAGATTTTTTATGCGTAACTATCCAACTTCTACCCTCACTGGTGTTTATTGATAGTGTTTCAACATTTATCCTCCTATAATACCTTAAAATGTCAGCTCCTGTTCTACCTTCCCCAGTGTCTCACAGCAAAAATAGTTAATTCTCTGACCAGGCTAGTTGCAACCTATTTCTTAGATCTATCCTGGGAGAAGGCAGAAGAAGAGTAGAGGGGAAAGAAGAATATTGATTATGCTCTAGTTATTGGCAGACACAGTAGTTCAGTTCAGTTCAGTCTAGTCACTCAGTCATGTCTGACTCTTTGTGAACTCATGAATCTCAGCACATCAGGCCTTCCTGTCCATCACCAATTCCCGGAGTTTACCCAAACCCATGTCCATCGAGTCGGTGATGCCATCCAACCATCTCATCCTCTGTTGTCTCCTTCTCCTCCTCCCCTCAATCTTTCCCAGCATCAGGGTCTTTTCAAATGAGTTAGCTCTTCACATCAGGTGGCTAAAGTATTGGAGTTTCAGCTTCAGCATCAGTCCTTCCAATGAACACCCAGGACTGGTCTCCTTTAGGATGGACTGGTTGGATCTCCTTGCAGTCCAAGGGACTCTCAAGAGTCTTCTCCAACACCACAGTTGAAAAGCATCAATTCTTTGGCTCTCAGCTTTCTTCACAGTCCAACTCTCACATCCATACATGACCACTGGAAAAACCATAGCCTTGTCTAAACGGACCTTTGTTGGCAAAGTAATGTCTCTGCTTTTTAATGTGCTGTCTAGGTTGGTCATAACTTTCCTTCCAAGGAGTAAGCGTCTTTTAATTTCATGGCTGCAATCACCATCTGCAGTGATTTTGGAGCCCCAAAAAATAAAGTCTGACACTGTTTGCCCTATTTCCCCATCTATTTGCCATGAAGTGATGGGACTGGATGCCATGATCTTTGTTTTCTGAATGTTGAGCTTTAAGCCAACTTTTTCACTCTCCTCTTTCACTTTCATCAAGAAGCTCCTTAGTTCTTCTTCACTTTCTGCCATAAGGGTGGTGTCATCTGCATATCTGAGGTTATTGATATTTCTCCTGGCAATCTTGTGCAATAGTCTGAGAAGCAATTATAAAATGTAGTTATTATTACTTATATCTTTTAGATAATCAACAAAAATTCACATCTAGGTTAATAGGGGTGGAATCGAGATTTGAAACCAGGTTTGTTTTGTTCCAAGTACTCAGTTTCAGAGACTTCTCTCTGCTCTGCACTTCTTTCCTATGCTAATGGTGCAGGCATTGGGTCCCACTCACTGTGAATGGATTTTGTGAATTGCAGCCCCTCTTCTTCCCTGGTAACTCAGTTGGTTAAGAATCTGCCTGCAATGTGGGAGACCTGGGTTTGATCCCTGGATTGGGAAGATCCCCTGGAGAAGGGAATGGCAGCTACCCACTCCAGTATTCTTGCCTGGAGAATTCCATGGACAGAGAAGCCTGTCGGGCTACAGTCCATGGGGTTGCAGAGATGGACACGACTGAGCAACTCAGACACACAGAAACCCCTTACCCAAGAATGTCTCTCAGAGAAGGCAGTGATACCCTACTCCAATACTCTTGCCTGGAAAATCCCGTGGATGAAGAAGCCTGGTGGGCTGCAGTCCATGGGGTCACTAAGAGTCAGACACGACTGAGTGACTTCACTTTCACTTTTCACTTTCATGCATTTGGAGAAGGAAATGGCAACCCACTCCAGTGTTCTTGCCTGGAGAATCCCAGGGACGGGGGAGCCTGGTGGGCTGCCGTCTATGAGGTTGCACAGAGTTGGGCACGACTGACATGACTTAGCAGCAGCAGCAGCAGCCAAGAATGTCTCTATTCTGCTAACTAGCCAGTTTTTAACTCTTGTAACAGTATTTCACTTGGTATTCTAAGTGTTCTAAGACTAGGTATCAGCCTTCTACATCTCACATATATTTAGGCAAGAAGTTCTTAAGCTGTCATTTAGCTATGGAACACAATAGGGGTTGGGTGCTTCCGGTATTAACAGGAAGTGATGTGATATTTGAGTTTCTGTTGAATGCAATTCTGTCTTCAGCTTAGGTTCCTATCGGGAGGTTACCTTACCCAATAATGGCTCACTCATACTATAAAATCTCATGTTTGCAAAGAGGAAGTACATTTTGTTTGTCAAATGAAGTCATAGCACAGAGATAGGGAACCAAGATGGATGATCAAGCATGCAGAGAGTGTGTGTGATAATATAGGAACTATACAAGGAGGCAGACTTCTCAGAAAAGGGTAAATCATTCACAACAGTTTGGTTATTAGTGTCCAATTTCAATTTCTCCTTCCTAGAGAGCTGGTAAAATTTAAGCCCATCAACAAATCAGTAAGCAATAAAGGAAAGGCTGTAAGAAAATGAAGCATAACTTGGTAGAGAATGACAGGGTGAGGATATTCCAGAAATAGCCTTTCTGGGGAAGCTGAGCTCTGAGTGATGAGAAAAAGTAAGTTCAAAATATAGTTTTGAATGAAGAGCTTTCCAGACAGAAGGAAGGTCATGTGCAGAAGTCTTGAGTCAGGAATGAGCTTGGTGGAGGGGACTGTAGAGGAAGTGGGCAGAAGAAGTTAAAATAGTAGGAGGGACTAGTGTGTGGCGCCTTGAGGCTAAGTAAAGGTATCAGATTCAGTGCTGAGCATGATAAAATATTGGCGATGTTTAAGCAGAGGAATAAGAGGATCTAACACACATTATAATAAGATTACTCTGGGTTCAGTGTGAATTATGGTCTAGAAATGGGGGAAAATCAGGAAGCCTGTGTATTACTGCATATGAGTAATGATGATTCTTAGGTCAGGGTAGTAGTACTGGAGATAGAAAGAAAAGGACAGATCTGCGATGTGTTTTGAGCAGGGATGAATGTTGGAAGTATGCAGAAAATGGTATTGAGAATGGTCAGAAGCCCTAGCAGTCTTCATGAAAGAGGTGATTACACATTTTGAAGAATAGATTATTTTACAAAGAAAATAGAAACAATTTTTTTCACCAACTCAAAGAGAGCTTAAATTATTAGACTATAAAACTATACCATAGTTAATGGGATAAAATGTATGCCTGCCTTAATTGTAGCTATTTGTAATATTTTGGTATTGGAAAGCTATTAAAGGAGTGAATTCTTTAAGTTCATACTGTTTATGAGTCAGAAGATGCATTTTGTTATAGGAGCTGTAATTGTTTTCTGCAGTATATCTTATTGGCAATATTTTGTGGATAAATGAACCACAAGGGAAAGCCCAATTCTGAATACAAAGAGTACACAAAAACAAATGAAAGTAATATATACTCTTTGATTATATGAATTTTTTACTTAATAGTCAAAGTACATTTAAAAATTTGTTAAGAGGGTATGTAAGTGCTCCTACCACAATAAAAAATAAAGTAATACAAAATAAAAAAAAAAGAAAGTAATATATAAATAGAAACAAGACAATTTTAATGAATATTTCATGAAGCATTGAAATAATTCCCCTATTATGTTTATAATTTGAGTCCATTATGTAAAAACTAATTGAAAAGGGATAGATTAAAAATGTTTAACTTAACAGAATCCTATATTTGATGGAATCATGAGAATTGTCTAGGGAAGGCTGCAATGAACTTCAGCAATTACTTAACCTCTCCAAGCCCCCTGATTCCTGAAATGTAATAATGTTCTACTCATGGTGTAAAATTAAATAAAATAATGTATAAAATAGATTTCACAGTCTGCTATATAAATGGAAGAATTACCTTTGTTGGGGTATAATTGACAAATAAAAGTGTATATATTTAAACTGTGTAATGTGATGATTTGATTTATGTTTCCTTTGTGAAACGACATCTACAGTCATGTTAGCTGAGATATCCACCACCTCATAGCCTTTGATGTATGTGTGTGGTGAAAACGCTTAAGATTTACTATCGTGGCAAATGTCAAGTGTACAATATGGTATTACTAACTATAGTAACTATGCTATATCCCCCTGAACTTAGTCCTTATAATTGAAGACTTTTACCCTTTGATGCAAATTTGGAAAACTCAGCAGTGGCCACAGGATTGGAAAAGGTCAGTTTTCATTTCAATCCCAAAGAAAGGCAGTGCCAAAGAATGCTCAAAGAATGTTCAAACTACTACACAATTGCACTCACCTCACATGCTAGCAAAGTAATGCTCAAAATTCCCCAAGCCAGGCTTCAACAATACATGAACCATGAACTTCCAGATGTTCAAGCTGGTTTTAGAAAAGGCAGAAGAACCAGAGATCAAATTGCTAACATCCACTGGATCATTGAAGAAGCAAGAAAGTTCTAGAAAGACATGTACTTCTGCTTTATTGACTATGCCAAAGCCTTTGACTGTGTGAATCACAATAAACTGGAAAATTCTGAAAGAGATGGGAATACTAGACCACCTGACCAGCCTCTTAAGAAATGTGTATGCAGGTCAGGAAGCAACAGTTAGAACTGAACATGGAACAACAGACTGGTTCCAAATAGGAAAAGGAGTTCGTCAAGGCTGTATATTGTCATTGTGCTTATTTAACTTATATGCCAAGTACATTATGAGAAATGCTGGGCTGGATGAAGCACAAGCTGGAATCAAGATTGCTGGGAGAAATATCAATAACCTCAGATATACAGATGATACCACCCTTATGGGAGAAAGTGAAGAAGAACAAAAGAGCCTCTTGATGAAAGTGAAAGTGGAGAGTGAAAAAGTTGGCTTAAAACTTAACATTAAGCAACTAAGATCATGGCATCTGGTCCCATCACTTCATGGCAAATAGATGGGGAAACAGTGGAAACAGTGACAGACTATTTTGGGGGGCTCCAAAATCACTGCAGATGGTGGCTGCAGCCATTAAATTTAAAAGATGCATGCTCCTTAGAAGAAAAGTTATGACCAACATAGACATCATATTGAAAAGCAGAGACATTACTTTGCCAACAAAGGTCCGTCTAGTCAAAGCTATGGTTTTACCAGTAGTCATTTATGGATATCAGAGTTGGACTATAAAGAAAAGAAAACTGAGTGCTGAAGAATTGATGCTTTTGAATTGTGGTGTTGGAGAAGACTCTTGAGAGTCCTTTGGACTGCAAGGAGATCCAACCAGTCCATCCTAAAGGAAATCAGTCCTGAATATTCATTGGAAGGACTGATGCTGAAGCTCCAATACTTTGGCCACTTGATGCAAAGAGCTGACTCATTTGAAAAGACCCTGATGCTGGGAAAGATTGAAGGCAGGAGGAGAAGGGGACGAGAGAGGATGAGATGGTTGGATGGCATCACCACCTCAATGGAAGTGAGTATGAGCAAGCTCCAGGAGTTGGTGATGGACAGGGAGGCCTGGTATGCTGTGGTCCATGGGGTCACAAAGAATCGGACACGACTGAGTGACTAAACTGAACTGAACCCTTTGATGGACATCTCCTCATTTCCTCCACCCCCCCAACTCCTGGTAACTAGTATTCTAGTCACTGTTTCTATGAGTTTGACTTTAAAATTTTTTTTTCTACATTTAAGTGAAATCATATATTTTCTGAAATCATATCTTTCTCTGTCTGACTTATTTCGCTTAGCATAATGGGACATCCAACCAGTCCATTCTGAAGGAGATCGGCCCTGGGATTTCTTTGGAAGGAATGATGCTAAAGCTGAAGCTCCAGTACTTTGGCCACCTCATGCGAAGAGTTGACTCATTGGAAAAGACTCTGATGCTGGGAGGGATTGGGGGCAGGAGGAGAAGGGGACGACAGAGGATGAGATGGCTGGATGGCATCACTGACTTGATGGACGTGAGTCTGAGTGAACTCCGGGAGTTGGTGATGGACAGGGAGGCCTGGCGTGCTGCGATTCATGGGGTCGCAAAGAGCTGGACACGACTGAGCAACTGATCTGATCTGATCTGATCTGAATGTTATCTATATTTATCCATGCTGTTGTAAGTGGCAGGATTACCTTCTTCATCGTGGCTGAGTAACTTCATGCATGTGGGTACATGTGTGTGTGACATCTTCTTTATCTGTTTATCTATTGATGGACCCTAAGGTTGTTTCCATGTCTTCGCTATTATGAATAATGCTTCAGCGAACATGGGAGTGTAGATATCTTTTGGAGATTTCATTCCTTTCATATGTATACCAAGAAGTGGGATTGCTAGACCATATGGCAGTTCTATTTTTAACTTCTGAGGAACCTCCATACTGTTTTCATAATGGCTGTACCAGTTTATATTCCCACTCACAGTGTTTGAGGATCCCCTTTTACACATCCTCTCCAACACTTGTTATTGCTTATCATTTTGATAAAAGTCATCCTAATAGGTAAGGATCCTAATAGGTAAAAAGTCTGCTTTTGTTCTTAGGAAGTATACACAGAAGCATTTAGGAGGAAAGGGGCATTATGGATACAACTTATTGTTCAATAGTTCATAAAAAATAATATACACACACATAGGAGAGTAACTGATAAAGCAGCTTTGCTTGCAACCTTTTTGTGAGTTTGAAAATAAATTATTACTAAAAAAGATCACTTTACTAGTGTTGGATTTTACAGAAAATTAAAGTTTTAATATCTACATATATATGATTGTATACCTTGAGAATTCAGAGAATCATAGAAGTCAGCCAATCCAGTGGTTACTAGACTTTGGGATTTCACAGACCAGTAAATTTTCAGGTAAAAGAAATAAAAATGAGAGACTGATAAAAGATTGGCAACTTTTCCTTTAGTTGTGTTAGAAGATAAAAAGTACCAAATAACTACTACCAGCTACTATTGAGTTCATAAAATAAAGGATATTTTAATGGCAAATCTTTATTAAAAAGGCATCTTATTGCATTGTTTATATTTTCTATTTTTTGTCAAGCTGTTGAATATTTGTCATGGTCCTATTGGTAATTGCTGATGTCTATGCCCACTGGCGGGAGAAGGCAATGGCACCCCACTCCAGTACTGTTGCCCGGAAAATCCCATGGATGGAGGATCCTGGTAGGCTGCAGTCCATGGGGTCGCTAAGAGTCAGACACGACTGATTGACTTCACTTTCACTTTCCACTTTCATGCATTGGAGAAGGAAATGGCAACCCACTCCAGTGTTCTTGCCTGGAGAATCCCAGGGACGGAGAAGCCTGGTGGGCTGCAGTCCATGGGGTTGCACAGAGTCGGACACGACTGAAGTGACTTGGCAGCAGCATGCCCACTGGCAGGTGAAAATTCATCCAGTGCTCACATTTCTTAAATGATGGGAAACTCACCAAGGACAAATCACTGGACCACTCACAAGTTTAAAAAATAAAAACAACCAGGACAAACATATTTAGTGTAGTTAAATTTACCATAGTATTTCTCATACAGCTTGCTTTGCAATTCTCAAAAACACAGATTCCATTGATGTAACTGCTATTACTATACAACTATTACTATCCCTAAATATACATTATTTTGTTTATTAAAGTGGTTTTAGCAGGATCTCATAGGTTGTATTATGCTGTGTATTATGTAACTGTGTTAAAGTTACACTTGAAAAAAATCTGTAGTTTTTTTTTTTCTAATCGATAAGGTTAGTCTCCCTCTTGAGCATATTTTGTATTCAGTTACTCTTTTAACAAGCATCAAACCACTTTATTCCTGTCTCCTGGGCTGCCCAAGGCTAGTCAGAAGTGTAGGAGGAGATTTGAGTAGCAAGGAGAGGATGCCCAGAGGGCTCAGAATCAGGGAAAGTAATAAGGGATTATCCTGGGTACCACACAGTAGAATGGGAGGTGGCATTTTATCCAAATGCAAAATAAAAAAGGACTTGAAATGGTATTAATAGTTGAACTTTCAAGACAAAAGAGCAGACTAAGGCAATAATAAAGTCATGAGAGTAGAGGCTTTCAGGAGTAACTTTGAAGGGGACCATTTACTTCCTTACTGTAATAATTTCACAACTGAAACAGAGTCTGTTTTCTCTCTCTCTCTCTCCCCTCACTCTTGAAGCTTCAACTCCTGAGTCTACTTCAGCCAAGGATAATGTATTAATTTCAGGATAAAATGGGCCTTCCCTAGTGGCTCAGATGCTAAAGAATCTGCCTGCAACATGGGAGACCAGGGTTCGATCCCTGGGTTAGAAAGATCCCCTGAAGAAAGGAATGTCTACCCAATCCAGTATTCTTGCCTGGAGAATTCCATGGACAGAGGAGCCTGGCAGGCTACAGTCCATGGGATTGTAGTGTCAGATGTGACTGAGTGACCTAACACTTTCAACTTTCAGGATATAAATTCAAGAGCTGACAAGGGAGGTTTTAGAAACCATGACTGCTCTAAAGAATTTATTTTAAACCATGTGAAATGATAGGCAATTTAAGTAAGAAATATACCAAATGTAAAAATTTGTCATCTCTGGGCAGAGGGATTATAAGCACTTTTTATTATTTTCTCTTCTTTTTTCTCTATTTTCCAAAGATCCTACAATAAGCATGTACCATTTTATAATCACAAGAAAAATATTATATATATTGTGGAAAGAATAACCAACTCTGCCAGTAAGGATTACTGATGAGATTGAGTATAGAGAATGTTGGCAGGGAAGGGAGAATAATTTCCCACAAAAATCTTTGTATTTTAAGCACCAATGGAATAGCACCTTCAGCTGGATCAGAGGGGTGCTTGGTGGATTATGAAAGTATAATATTTGCTTTGTCAATGGAAATGTAAATAATTTCATTTAATATGGTTGATCTATGAACCGTGCCTTTTTAGTGACATCATAAGTCACTAAAATGAGGCAATATGAAGCATGTTAGGTTTGCTTTGTAAAATTGAAGCCAGTGCTACAAGGAGAATGAGATGGGAGAAGTTACAATATAACTACTTTTTCAGTGACTTACTTGCAAAGTAGAACTCTAGGTTAAATGGAATCATATTGAAGGCATGAAGAGTCATCAAATTTGGGGTGACTGGTGTGGATTGAGACCCCTCATCAGTGGAGAAAACTTTTCAGACTTCTTCTGCCTGTGTGCAGAGGCCCCTGAGGCACTCCCCAGCATCTGGACCAGTGATGATTATGTTTTGACTGATTCCCATTGTAAGTTGATTGTTGTCTCCTCTAGAGAGGACAGAATATCCTAGTCATTTGAAAATCAACATAGAGACTATTAAACCCAATCATAAAGAGTTGACTGGGCTATATAGAATATTACAAAGCTGATTTCCTCTGGAGCATTTTGGCCTATACATTTGTTTTTGGAAACACTATCTTGGATTTTAAAGGAAAAATGTCTTTGTCATTGAGTGCTTAGCAGAATCCAACACCATGTTTGTATGTAATCTGTTGTTGGTGTTGTTCAGTCACTAAGTTGTATCCAACTCTTTGTGACCCCATGAACTACAGCATGCCAGGCTTCCCTGTCCTTCACTGTCTCCCTGAGCTTGCTCAAGCTCATGTCCATTGAGTCAGTGATGCCATCCAACCATCTCATTCTCTGTTGCCCCCTTCTCCCCTTTCCCTCAGTCTATCCCAGCATCAGGGTCTTTTCTAGCTCTTCACATCAATTGGCCAAAGTCCTGGAGCTTTAGCTTCACCACCAGTCCTTTCAATGGATATTCAGGGTTGATTTCCTTTAGGATTGATTGATTTGATCTCCTTTCTGTCCAAGGCACTCTCAAGAGTCTTTTCCACTACAATAGTTCAAAAGCATCAAATCTTCAGCACTCAACCTTCTTTATGGTCCAACTCTCACATCCATATATGACCACTGGAAAAACCATAGCTTTGACTATACAGACCTTTGTCTTTAAAGTAACATCTCTGCTTTTTAATATGCTGTCTAGGTTGGTCAGAGCTATTCTTCCAAGGAGCAAGCGTCTTTTAATATCATGGCTGCAGTCACCATCTGCAGTGATTCTAGAGCCCAAGATATGTAATCTGAACCAGTATTAAATGGAAGTGAAATTTGGCTGACTAATATAAGTATAAAAAATGTTAATGAAGCTACATTAAAAATGCATTAATGTCTCCCATCCTTTTATTCTAAAACAAAGTTGATAGTTGATAATGTGGAATGCCACCATTCAGAAATTCATTTTTGTTTGTTTTTTGGATATTTCTTTTTCAGTAAGAACATTAAGTGCTTATGTGAAGCACTTCTATTTGTATTATGTGAAACTGAGAGGAGGTAACTGGTTTGACTCTTCTGTTTAGGGATAAACACAACAAAACCACAATGATCTCAAATTTAAATGCCAAGAAAAAGTAATGACACACCTCAGGAACACAAATGACAATTCTACACAGAGAAGATTAATGTAACAACTGAACTCATAGGATTTCACTCCAGATGGCGAATCGCACAGCCTCACAGCCACATGGCAAGCAACTTGCTGCATCTGTAGGGAATGCCTGCTCCTCTGTCACTCTGGGGATTGTGCTAGGTGGGAGTTTGAAAGTTTGGGGTTATTGCATTGTCAACTCATAAGACGTCAGAACTGAGAAAGTCTTTAAAGAATCTCTGACTCAACTTCCTTTATTATTTTTTTTTTTTTTCTTGGAAGAGAAACATCAGAGAGGGAGAGAAGGGAGAGAAAACTTAAGACATTTCATAGGTCACTCAGAAAGCCAGTTTTCTAATTACAAAACAACTCCTTAATATGTTTTAATTGTTTTGATGACAACCGTTCTGATCGCTAGCCAGTGTTGAGCATTCATATACTCTTTACCATTGAGTTCTAGCCTGTATACCAACCATTCTCAACAGTTTCCTCTGATAAACATGAGTATGCATGTAAATTTACGTGCATGTGATGTACTTCTGACAATTGACTCACATTCTTGATGGGCTATAGCTGCTTTCCCTTCTGCTCAAGAAAGCAAGTAGCTACAACAGTGATATTTTTTACAAAGAAAATCTTAAATCTACTAAAAAAAATTGAATTAAATCATTCACATTTTCCACACATTTCTAGCCACACCTCCAAACTGATCATGACTTTGGACATTGATATTCCCGTTGGTAAATGTTGCTTTGTGAAGTCACTTCAATTTTATTTAATTCTTTGCACAATCTATTGTGATAGGTACTAATTTTATCTCCATCTGATACATGAGAAATGTGAATCTTAGAGAAGTAATTTGCCCAAAGTCCCACTGGTCAATAAAGAAAAAACCACCATCCCAGCCCTGGTGTCAACCCTAGGATGCATGACCTTCCCCTCCTATGCGAGGATGCCTTCTTTAAGGATTGCATCTCAAATACTGTCTCCTTTTTTGAACCCACAGTGTTAGTGGAATAAAGATGTACACATAGGGTAGAATGTCTGACTCCTGGGAAAACATGGCATCTACCCTATCTTTTCTACCATATTACATCTTTCTTATTAGAATTAGCTATTTATTTTTATTTTATTACATTTCAGCTAGAAATACATGTATAAGCAAATCCATGTGTTCTTCTTTTCTTTCATAAATAGTAGTACAATATACTACTACATACTTTTCTCCACTTTACTTTTTTAGTCAGACATACTTTCTGGAAATTACTCCAAGGACATACATAGACATATTCTCTATTTCTTTTACAACCCCATAGCATTTTACTTGCTGCATGTACCAAGTTCATTTAGTCAGCTCCGCTGAATAGACATTCAGGTTGCTTTCAAGCCTCACTTTGTTAAAAATACTGTCACAGGGAATAAATGATCTTAGATATTTTTGTATTTTTTGTGTACACCTTTTTTTTTTTTTTTTTTGTCACGAATCTTTGGGATAAATTCATGGAAGTGGTATTTCTTGGAAGGTAAAGGTATATAATTTGGTACATGTAGTTAAATTCTAGTCTATTATAGTTCTATTAATTTACAATCCCAATGAGAAATTCAAGAGTGCCTTTCCTCCATAGCATTGCTAACAGATATTTATCAAATTTAGATTTTAATCAAACTGATAAAGGAGAAAAAGATATCCCCATGTAGTGTTAGTTTGTATTTGTTAACTGAAGTTAATTGATTTACAATATTATGTGCCAGATGTATAACAGAGTGAATCAGAATTTTTATAGATTATACTCCATTTAATATTGGTACAAAATACTGGCTATGTTTCCTTGTGCTGTACAATATATCCTTATTGTTTATTTTATACCTAGCAATTTGTATATCTTAATCCCATACCCTATCTTGCCCCTCAAATTTTCCCTCTTCCCATTGGTAACCACTGATTTAGTCTCTTTATCTGTGTCTCTCTTTCTGTTTTTTTATACTCGATCATTTGTTTTATTTGCTAGATTTCATAAATAAGTGATAATATGCAGTATTTGTCTTTCTCTAATTTAATTCACTAATCATAATACCCTCTAGGTTCATCCACATTATTGCAAATGGCAGAATTTAATTCTTTTTTACGACTGAGTAATATTTCATTTTATATATATCATATAATATTTTATTTTATATAGATGTTGATAAAATATGTTTTTGTGAAGTATTTTATTTTTGGAAATTAATTCATTTATTTTGGGCTGTGCTGGGTCTTGGCTGCTGCATGGGCTTTTTCTCTAGTTGTGGCAAGTGGGGGCTGCTCTCTCGTTGCAATGCACGAGGTTTCCATTGCTGTGGCTTCTCTGGTGGAGCATGGGCTGTAGAGCTCAGGTTCAATAGTTGTGGCACACAGGCTTAGTTGCTCCACAGCGTGTGGGATCTTCCTGGACCAGGGATCCAACCTCTCTTTCCTGCACTGAAAGGCAGATTCTTTACCACTAAACAATCAGGGACGCTTGATAAAAAGATATTGATGAAAATTCTGTAGCTAGCTTTGTATTTAATGGTGACACTCTGAATTCTTTCTCCTTAAGATCAGGAACAATGAGAGGATGCCCTTTCTCCTTATTTTTTTAAATATTTTACTGGCAATTCTAGCCACTACAATAAGTCAAGAGAAATAAATGAAAGGTATACAAATTGGAAAAGAAGAAATAAAACCATTTTTATTCAGAGAGAGCATAAATGCCTAAACAGGAAATCCTGAGGACACTAAAAAACTGTTAAAATAATAAATGAATTTGTGACAGTAGTAAATGAATTGTAGGATACAAGATTCAGTTTATGAAATTTCATCTGTATTTTTATATGGATGTAACAAAAATTGGAATATGAAGACTTTAAAATAATACAATTTGTTATAGTATCAAAATAACCATAAAATATTTTCAAATAAATTTAACCAAGATCTGTAAAAGACCTATACTTTGAAAACTATAAAACATCACTGAAAGAAATTAAAGATTATTTAAATCATTAGGAAGGTATAGAGTATTCATGTATTGGAAGACCAAGTAATATTAAGATTTATATCCTTCCCAAATTTATCTATAGATGCAGTGTCATCCCAATCCAAATTTTAGCAGAGGGATTTTTTTTTTTTTAACAATTAACAAGGTAATGTCAAAAGTTGCATAGGAATGAAAATGGCTGAGAATAGCCAAAATAATTTTTTTAAATGGAAACTAAGTGGGAGAAATTACCTTAATCGATTTTAAGACTTATAATGATCAGGGTGTAGAATTATATGCTTTACAACAGATATATAAGCCAATGGAATAGAATAGAGCGTCCAAAAACAGTGCTGTTTTCTGTCAAAGATGTAAGTACTTTGACAGAGAAAATAGTGTTTTCAATACATGCGAAATATATGGAAAATTTTTACAAACTTCAACTCCTACCTCAGACCACATAAAAATTAATTTACGTTATATTATGAACCTAAGCATAAAAGCTAGAGTATAAAACATATAGAGGAAAAGGTAGAATGAAATTTTCATGACACTTAAGTAGGTAAAGAGTTTTAAGACAATGTGTACCAAAAGAATCATAAGTCATAAAAGAAAATAAAAGCCATTACATTCTGTTCCATCAAAATGCTCATGTAAAGATATCTTGCATCTGACGAAAGACCTCATCCAGATATATAAAGGTATTTTATAATAATAAAAGATAAACAACTTGATATTTTTTTAAAAGACAAAAATGTGAACTGACGTTTCATTAAAGAAGATATGTAAACAACCCAAAAGTACATGAAAAAAATGCTCATCATCAGTAGTCATTAGGGAAATATAAATTAAAATAAGAATCACTGCAGATAGTGACGCAGCCAAGAAATTAAGACACTTGCTCCTTGAAAGAAAAGCTATGACAAACCTAGACAGCATATTAAAAAGCAGAGACATTACTTTGCCAACAAAGGTCCGTCTAGTCAAACCTATTGTTTTTCCAGTAGTCATGTAAGGATGTGAGAGTTGGACTATAAAGAAAGCTGAGCACTGAAGAATTGATGCTTTTGAACTGTGGTGTTGGAGAAGACTCTTGAGAGTCCCTTAGACTGCAAGGAGATCCAACCAGTCCATCCTAAAGGAAATCAATCCTGATTATTCATTGGAAGGATTGATGTTGAAGCTGAAGCTCCAATACTTTGGCCACATGATTTGAAGAACTGACTCATTGGAAAAGACCCTGATGCTGGGAAAGATTGAAGGCAGGAGGAGAAGGGGACAACAAAGGATGAGGTGGTTGGATGGCATCACTGACTCAATGGACGTGAGTTTGAGCAAGCTCCAGGAGTTGGTGATGGACAGGAAAGCCTGGCGTGCTGCAGTCCATGGGGTCACAGAATCACATATGACTGAGCGACTAAACTGAACTGGACTGAGCCACACCATACCCACTGCTTCAGTGGTAAGGAATCCGCCTGCCAAGCAGAAGATGCAGGTTTGATCCCTTGGTCGGGAAGATCCCCTGGAGAAAGAAATAGCAACCCACTCCAGTGTTCTTGCCTGAGAAATCCCATGGACAGAAGAGCCTGGCAGGTTACAGTCCAAGGGGTCGCGAAAGAGTCCAATATGACTTAGTGACTACACAACACCCCTACCTACTAGAACAGCTAAATTGAAAATATTGGCAAGATATTGGTAGGATATAAAGTCAGTGAGACTATCACATGTACCTGGTGGGTGTGTAAAATGGTACAGCATTTTTGAAAACATTTGGGCCATTTTTATGGAGTATATTCTCATCAGATAACTTAGTCATTCCTCTCCTAGGTTCTGATCAGTGAGAAATAAAAATACATACCTATATTTTAACATAAATACTTTTAAACCTAAATATTTATAGCGTCTTCATTCAACTGGAAACTTTGATAGGTAACTGGATGAACAAATTATGGTTTGTTCCTGTGACAGAACACTTCTCAGCAATAAGAAAGAGAAATATTATGCAACAAAACACTGCATTTCATAGACATTTGGGCACGCATGCCTTTTTATAAACTTTTAGAATAGGCAAGTCTAGTTTATTAGAAATACACACAAACACACACAGATCAGCTATTGCCTAGAGTGAGTAATTGTTGGGGGAGAATGACTTCAAAGGGACATAAGGAAGCATTCTTTGGGGGGATGTAAGTGTTATATATCTTGATTGGTATGGTGTTTACAAGGGTGTCAGTTGTCAAATGTCACCAACCTGTACACTTAAAATGTGATGCTTTTATTGTAAGTATATTATACTCAAGTTAAATTTATTTTAAAAAGAATTTTTCTTAAAAATTTTTATTTTAGTATAGTTGATTAACAATATCGTGTTAATTTCTACTGTACAACAAAATGATTCAGTTAGACATATATATACATTCTTTTTCATATTCTTTTCCATATGGTTTATCACTGGATATTGAATATAGTTGCCTGTGCTATACAGTAGGGCCTTGTTGTTTATCCATTTTATTATATATAGCAGTAAAAACAACTTTTCTACAACTCTGTTACCTCTCAGTAATGAATATTTATTGCAATATTGTTTGTAACAGTAAAAATTGGAAATAATTTTACAGTATGGGAGGAGTTAAATAAATTACAGCCTTTAATAAAAGATTAAAGGAAGAAATAATTGAAATTACTACATATCAGCAAAAGTGTCTCCTCATTAGTTCACAGCTAGTTATGTGGCTGTTAACAACCAATAGACATACAGTGTATATTTCTTATTCCACATTTGCTTCCTTCATCTTCATTCTCCATCCTTCTTTATTTGTTGCCCTGCAAGTCTGACACTTAGGGCTCAGGGCAGATTCTCTTGCCAGCTGGATAAACTTGTTGAGTTCAGCCAAGAAAAACTACAAACAGAACACTGAAATGAGAAAGAAAGAAGAGATAGAGGAATTTCTTCACCACTTCTTCTCTGCTTTGCTTCAGTGTTCTGGCCGTGGCTCTGGGCACTCAAGACTACAGCTTCGATTCATGTTGGTGTTTGACAGAAAACAAAATTCTGTAAAGCAATTATCCTTCCATTAAAAAAAAAAAAAAAAAAAGACAACAGCTTCAGTTGAGTAACCTCTCCTCCTAACATTGTTTACTCTTTCCTTTCTTTCCAGCTTAGGGTGGTAACAGCTTTCTGCTCTGCTGTCCCTGGGAACTTCAACATTTCAGTGTTTTCATTAACTCTGTCCACACTCTGTAAATAGTTCCTTTATTAAGGTCCCTTGAATTGCTCCACCTTAATGAAATTCTGTTTCCTGGTGAGAGAGAACGATGCTGCTCCTTATGCAATACTCCCCATGTGTATAACACTTTTGCCTTGCCAATATTAAAACAACTAAAACAAAATGAGTTAGGCTAAAACATCCAAAAACAGATTTTTTAGTTGCTATCATTTAACTGTTTTCCATCAAGCAGTATACTTTATTTGTATTGCTTTAAATGTTTTTACCCTTTTGGAGAATATCTTCAGAATGATAAGTGTATTTCTAAATACTGAATGAAATTTAACTTAATCATTCAAGATATATTTTATAGAGCTTTTTGGCCTGTTTTAATTGTGACTTTGAGTTTTGTATGATTTATTTCTCTTCCTTTACCAAAGGAATAGATAATTCAGTTTTGTGGTCCATGAATCCCTGTAGGTTTATATACTTAGTTTCATAATATTTAGACTAACTAAAATTAAGTAACTTGCAAGTGCTCCACCATTTTTATTATTTTAAGAAACAAGTCACATTCAGTTTTCTTAAATGTGTTTATTAGGTACAAATCTATCTTATCTAGCTTTGTCAGATATCCTCAAGTCTTTTTGAATGATTTTGCTCCTAAAACATCTTATACTCTAAGTAAACAATTGATTTAGATATTGTTAAAAACGTTAGATCACCCATTACTTCTACTTCCTTTGCTGAATAGCATAGTGATAGGTTGTTGTTCTCTGTTAGCTCTGAGTTAAAATTCAGAAGAAAGCAGTGGCAAGAACTGTGATTAGTGATTCCAAGAGAAGAGGCAGCTACTGTCCTGTTTAATATGATCACCCTAATGATGCTGCTCTGGATCTTGAAAAATCATCCTTTATTTGGAATCAGAGCCACTATCAGTATCAATAGCAGCCAAGCATCTTTCTAGGCTAGAACCATGGAGAAACCTTGGTCCAGAAGCATTATTTCTTGTACAACATGGTCAAAGCTGCCTGGCATTTATGAAGACTTAGTACTAAATTAAGAGCCAATGAAGGCTTTACCTCAGTGGATGATTTCTTCCCATTAGCTCTAACTTTAGTTTTGTGACTGCAGAAGGTGATTATATTTGCTCATGGAAGACAAATCCCTATTGCAAAAGGACGAGAAAGCTTTCCTCTTTTGACTGTGACACCAATCAGTTCTAATGTGAACTGTAATTCTTCAATGCCCTGTAATTTTCATAAAAGCTTCCAGATTGGAAAATGCTTCTTAGACTGACGGCTTCTTTCTCTCTTTGTGTACCTGCACAGCAGGCAGATGTAGAAGTGACAGAAATGTGTCCTGTTTCCTTGCTTAATCTTTTCAGTGGTTATCATGCTGAAAGATCCTATCTTTTCATTGTACAACTGGAGGAGGGTTTCTATGCTGTCATCATTAAAGTATGTCAGTGCTGGAATTTTAAACTTCGAAATGTTTTAGTTGATGAGAGCTTTTCTTCAATCTCTAACACTGTCCCTGTCATTGATAACCCTGCAGAAGGGAGTCTATGTCTATTTTAAAGTGTCTAATTCAGTTTCTTAAAGTGATTATGATTTTGTCAGATGATCAAGAGAGGTATACAATTCAATAGTTTGGGAATGAAATTCTCAATTGGTTCTCTTTAGCAAGTATACTAAACTTTTGTGTTATCTTTTAGAAACCATTATATATTTCAGTAAATATTTCCTGAAGGAGTTCAATTAATACCCAGTTATTATGATTTTAAATCCTGGTATTCCTTACAAAAATGTAGCACTCACTGAAATAGTGCATTCTGTGCACTGTTAGCCAGTTTATGCTCTTAGCTTTTATTTATTTATTTTTAAATATTTATTTATTTGGCTGTTCGGGGTCTTGGTTATGGTATGCAGGATCTTGTAGCTGAGGCATGTGGGATCTAGTTCCCTGACCAGGGATCAAACCTGGGCCTCCTGCATTGGGAGCATGGAGCCACTGGATCACCCGGGAAATCCCTCCTCTTACCTTATATATATAAATATTTCATAGATAACCAGGTGCTTTCTTTTATTATGCAGAATTCAGTGAAGTGTATCTACTTGGGATATTTAACAAATTTAAAAATGCAATCAATTTTTATATGATTAACCCAACTGTATGCCTTTTTATGTGAAAACTTTTGAATTAATTCACCTGAAAGTATGTTAGACCAAAATTACTTTGAAGTATTTCTGAAAAGTTATACTTGTTGTATCACCTATGATTTAGTATTCAACATCTATAAACTTCTATTAAGCAATCATGGTTTTCTTCTAAAGGACTTTCCATCATATCCCTTTAAAAATGATCATATGAATCAAATTTTAGAAAGGGAGAAATTAATCAGAAAGATGGTAGAAAGTTATAGGTTAAGTGTTTATATTTTTTTGTTATGTTTTCACTGTAATGATTATAGTACTTTATTTTGAAAACAGAGGTTTCTGAGAGGAGAAAGTAATATAAGCCCAGTCCATTCTGAAGGAGATCAGCCCTGGGATTTCTTTGGAAGGAATGATGCTAAAGCTGAAACTCCAGTACTTTGGCCACCTCATGCGAAGAGTTGCCTCATTGGAAAAGTCTGATGCTGGGAGGGATTGGGGGAAGGAGGAGAAGGGGACGACAGAGGATGAGATGGCTGGATGGCATCACTGACTCAATGGACGTGAGTCTGAGTGAACTCCGGGAGTTGGTGATAGACAGGGAGGCCTGGCGTGCTGCGATTCATGGGGTTGCAAAGAGTCAGACACGACTGAGCGACTGATCAGATCTGATCTGATAACCATTATTCCTTTGCAAATGGTCTATAGGGCTGTTTTCTCGTCCAAGGTATGGAGCAATGGCTGCACTTTGCTGGAGCAGCCGTGAAGAGATACCCCATGCCCAAGGTAAGAGAAACCCAAGTAAGACGGTAGGTGTTTGCACGAGGACATCAGAGGACAAACACACTGAAACCATACTCACAGAAAACTAGTCAATCTAATCACACTAGGACCACAGCCTTGTCTAACTCAATGAAACTAAGCCATGCCCATGGGGCCACCCAAGATGGAGTGGGTCATGGTGGAGAGATCTGACAGAATGTGGTCCACTGGAGAAGGGAATGGCAAACCACTTCAGTATTCTTGCCTTGAGAACCCCATGAACAGTATGAAAAGGCAAAATGATAGGATACTGAAAGAGGAACTCCCCAGGTCAGTAGGTGCCCAATATGCTACTGGAGATCAGTGGAGAAATAACTCCAGAAAAATGAAGGGATAGAGCCAAAGCAAAAAGAATACCCAGCTGTGGATGTGACTGGTGATAGAAGCAAGGTTTGATTCTCTAAAGAGCAATATTGCATAGGAACCTGGAATGTCAGGTCCATGAATCAAGGCAAATTGGAAGTGGTCAAACAAGAGATGGCAAGAGTGAATGTTGACATTCTAGGAATCAGCGAACTGAAATGGACTGGAATGGGTGAATTTAACTCAGATGACCATTATACATACTACTGTGGGCAGGAATCCCTCAGAAGAAATAGAGTAGCCATCATGGTCAACAAAAGAGTCCAAAATGCAGTACTTGGATGCAATCTCAAAAATGACAGAATGATCTCTGTTCATTTCCAAGGCAAACCATTCAATATCACAGTAATCCAAGTCTATGCCCCAACCAGTAACGCTGAAGAAACTGAAGTTGAATGGTTCTATGAAGACCTACAAGACCTTTTAGAACTAACACCCAAAAAAGATGCCCTTTTCATTATAGGGGACTGGAATGCAAAAGTAGGAAGTCAAGAAACACCTGGAGTAACAGGCAAATTTGGCCTTGGAATACAGAATGAAGCAGGGCAAAGACTAATACAGTTTTGCCAAGAAAATGCACTGGTCATAACAAACACCCTCTTCCAACAACACAAGAGAAGACTCTATACATGGACATCGCCAGATGGTCAACACCAAAATCAGATTGATTATATTCTTTGCAGCCAAGATGGAGAAGCTCTATACAGTCAACAAAAACAAGACCAGGAGCTGACTGTGACTGAGATCATGAACTCCTTATTGCCAAATTCAGACTTAAATTGAAGAAAGTAGGGAAAACCACTAGACTGTTCAGATATGACCTAAATCAAATCCCTTATGATTATACAGTGGAAGTGAGAAATAGATTTAAGGGCCTAGATCTGATAGATTGAGTGCCTGATGAGCTATGGAATGAGGTTCGTGACATTGTACAAGAGACAGGGATCAAGACCATTCCCATGGAAAATAAATGCAAAAAAGCAAAATGGCTGTCTGGGGAGGCCTTACAAATAGCTGTGAAAAGAAGAGAAGCGAAAAGCAAACGAGAAAAGGAAAGATATAAGCATCTGAATGCAGAGCTCCAAAGAATAGCAAGAAGAGATAAGAAAGCCTTCTTCAGTGATCAATGCAAAGAAATAGAGGAAAACAACAGAATGGGAAAGACTAGAGATCTCTTCAAGAAAATCACAGATACCAAAGGAACATTTCATGCAAAGATGGGCTCGGTAAAGGACAGGAATGGTATGGACCTAACAGAAGCAGAAGATATTAAGAAGAGATGGCAAGAATACACAGAAGAACTGTACAAAAAAGATCTTCACAACCCAGATAATCATGATGGTGTGATCACTGACCTAGAGCCAGACATCCTGGAATGTGAAGTCAAGTGGGCCTTAGAAAGCATCACTACGAACAAAGCTAGTGGAGGTGATGGAATTCCAGTTGAGCTATTTCAAATTCTGAAAGATGATGCTGTGAAAGTGCTTCACTCAATATGCCAGCAAATTTGGAAAACTCAGCAGTGGCCACAGGACCGGAAAAGGTCAGTTTTCATTCCAATCCCAAAGAAAGGCAATGCCAAAGAATGCTCAAACTACCGCACAATTGCACTCATCTCACACGCTAGTAAAGTAATGCTCAAAATTCTCCAAGCCAGGCTTCAGCAATATGTGAACCGTGAACTTCCTGATGTTCAAGCTGGTTTTAGAAAAGGCAGAGGAACCAGAGATCAAATTGCCAACATCCGCTGGATCACTGAAAAAGCAAGAGAGTTCCAGAAAAATATCTATTTCTGCTTTATTGACTATGCCAAAGCCTTTGACTGTGTGGATCACAATAAACTGTGGAAAATTCTGAAAGAGATGGGAATACCAGACCACCTGATCTGCCTCTTGAGAAATTTGTGTGCAGGTCAGGAAGCAACAGTTAGAACTGGACATGGAACAACAGACTAGTTCCAAATAGGAAAAGGAGTACATCAAGGCTGTATATTGTCACCCTGCTTATTTACTTATATGCAGAGTACATCATGAGAAACGCTGGACTGGAAGAAACACAAGCTGGAATCAAGATTGCCGGGAGAAATATCAATAACCGCAGATATGCAGATGACACCACCCTTATGGCAGAAAGTGAAGAGGAACTCAAAAGCCTCTTGATGAAAGTGAAAGTGGAGAGTGGAAAAGTTGGCTTAAAGCTCAACATTCAGAAAACGAAGATCATGGCATCTGGTCCCATCACCTCATGGGAAATAGATGGGGAAACAGTGGAAACAGTGTCAGACTTTATTTTGGGGGGCTCCAAAGTCACTGCAGATGGTGACTGCAGCCATGAAATTAAAAGACGCTTACTCCTTGGAAGGAAAGTTATGTCCAACCTAGATAGCATATTGAAAAGCAGAGACATTACTTTGCCAACAAAGGTCCGTCTAGTCAAGGCTATGGTTTTTCCTGTGGTCATGTATGGATGTGAGAGTTGGACTGTGAAGAAGGCTGAGTGCCAAAGAATTGATACTTTTGAACTGTGGTGTTGGAGAAGACTCTTGAGAGTCCCTTGGACTGCAAGGAGATCCAACCAGTCCATTCTGAAGGAGATCAGCCCTGAGATTTCTTTGGAAGGAATGATGCTAAAGCTGAAACTCCAGTACTTTGGCCACCTCATACGAAGAGTTGACTCATTGGAAAAGACTCTGATGCTGAGAGGGATTGGGGGCAAAAGGAGAAGGGGACGACAGAGGATGAGATGGCTGGATGGCATCACTGACTTGATGGACATGAGTCTGAGTGAATTCCGGGAGTTGGTGATGGACAGGGAGGCCTGGTGTGCTGCGATTCATGGGGTTGCAAAGAGTTGGACACGACTGAACGACTGATCTGATCTGATCTAATCTGATATTGCAATACTGACAATTTATATTTCTGCTTGAGCCACATAAACTGTGGTTTAAAAACCAATATTGTTTTGGTGAATTCACAAAGGAATAATTATAAACTTAAATGCTGATATGTATATTTCCTCTTCTAAAACTGGTAATACTTTCAGGTAATAATTTTTATACTTCCATTTTTAATTGTTAAAGACAATGCTATATACTCTTGTTTCTGGAGCTTTAAGACACTTGCTATTTGTGTAAGAGATCAGTCCTGACCAACCTGGGCTGTCAGTACAGAATTCAGGAAGCTTTCAGGGCTTCCCCTGCCCACCTCTCACAGCCAACCAGCTCTCCCACTGTGGCTGAATGATGACTGGGTTAGTACCTGTAGCTCAAGATTTTATAATTAAACATGTATTTGGAAGAATGAGACATGCCAGCCAGTCTTGACTGCTTTGGTCAATTCCTTCTATTTCTTGTGGAGGTACAGGTAAGGGGGAGTGAGGAGGGATACCTTTTAACAACAAGCTACATAAGCTTCAAAATTAAACATTGCTGCCTTTTCTCTTTAAGAAAGTTCTCTTAAGGATAACCAGTGAGGCAGGTTCTGACCTATGGATCACTCCAGAACCATTCTGAATGATATTTTTACTAGCCTAGAAATCCATTATTTCTGTCAGTCCATTGGCGATATCACTATATTTTTTTCTGATAAGGAGTTATCTCTTATTCTAATCATCACTCACTTGAAAATAACATCTATCTTTCTCTGACTGCTTTTAAGGTTTTCTACTTGGTTTCCTGAAGATTTGTTATGATATATATAGGTGTGGCATATGTAGCATTTTTCACACTTGAATGTCTTCAATATGTGGATGATTTCTTTTATTGGTTTTAGGAAATTCATAGTTATTATCTTTTTTAAAATTGTTTCTTCCACATTTTCTCCTTTTCACCTGCAAAAGGAGTTAAATGTTTGCTCTTTTCACTGTATTATCCATACCTTTCTTAGGTACATTACATTCATTTGTCTGTGTTCTTTCTCTTTGTAATTTCTTTTTTTCATTTTGAACATTTGTGAATTAATTTATTTGTTAATGAAAGGAGACATATAGGTAAATTTGTTCTTAAATGCATTCTTCTAATGAATAACAAGGGCTATTTATATTTAGGAAGTTCATTTGGTTTTGCTTTGCTTTTTTTAAATTTAAATTTATTTATTTTAATTGGAGGCTGATTACTTTCCAATACTGTACTGGTTTTGCCATACATCAACATGAATCCACCACAGGTGTACACGTGTTCCCCATCCTGAAGCCCCCTCCCACCTCCCTCCCCATACCATCCCTCTGGGTCATCCCAGTGCACCAGCCCCAAGCTTCCTCTATCATGCATTGAACCTGGACTGGCGATTCATTTCTTATATGATATTATACATGTTTCAATGCCATTCTCCCAAATTATTCCCCCCTCCCTCTCCCACAGAGTCCAAAAGACTGTTCTGTACATCTGTGTCTCTTTTGCTGTCTCACATACAGGGTTATCGTTACCATCTTTCTACATTCCATATATATGCGTTAGTATACTGTATTGATGTTTTTCCTTCTGGCTTACTTCACTCTGTATAATAGGCTCCAGTTTCATCCACCTCATTAGAACTGATTCAAATGTATTCTTTTTAATGGCTGAGTAATACACCAATGGGTATATGCACCACAGCTTTCTTATCCATTCATCGGTTGATGGGCATCTAGGTTGCTTCCATGTCCTGGCTATTATAAACAGTGCTGTGATGAACATTGGGGTACACGTGTCTCTTTGAATTCTGGTTTCCTCGGTGTGTATGCCCAGCAGTGGGATTGCTGGGTCGTATGGCAGTTCTATTTCCTGCCTGATTCAGGCTCTACTACAAAGCCACAGTCATCAAGACAGTATGGTACTGGCACAAAGACAGAAATATAGATCAATGGAACAAAATAGAAAGCCCAGAGATAAACCCATGCACCTATGGACACCTTATCTTTGACAAAGAAGGCAAGAATATACAATGGATTAAAGACAATCTCTTTAACAAGTGGTGCATGGGAAAACTGGTCAACCTCTTGTAAAAGAATGAAACTAGAACACTTTCTAACACCATGCACAAAAATAAACTCAAAATGGATTAAAGATCTAAATATAAGACCAGAAACTATAAAACTCTTAGAGGAGAACATAGGCAAAACACTCTCTGACATACATCACAGCAGGATCCTCTATGACCCACCTCCCAGAATATTGGAAATAAAAGCAAAAATAAACAAATGGGATCTAATTAAAATTAAAAGCTTCTGCACAACAAAAGAAACTATAAGCAAGGTGAAAAGACAGCCTTCAGAATGGGAGAAAATAATAGCAAATGAAGCAACGGACAAACAACTAATCTCAAAAATATACAAGCAACTCCTGCAGCTCAATTCCAGAAAAATAAGTGACCCAATCAAAAAAAGGGCCAAAGAACTAAATAGACATTTCTCCAAAGAAGACATACAGATGGCTAACAAACACATGAAAAGATGCTCAACATCACTCATTATCAGAGAAATGCAAATCAAAACCACTATGAGGTACCATTTCACGCCAGTCAGAATGGCTGCGATCCAAAAGTCTACAAGCAATAAATGCTGGAGAGGGTGTGGAGAAAAGGGAACCCTCTTACACTGTTGGTGGGAATGCAAACTAGTACAGCCACTATGGAGAACAGTGTGGAGATTCCTTAAAAAACTGGAAATAGATCTTTGTAATTTCTTTTGACATACCTCTCCAGTTAACTGGTTCTTTTTTTTTTCCCCCAGCTGTGCCTAATTTGTTTTTATACTCATCCACTGGGTTCTCAATTTTAAGTGTTAGAATTTTTAGCACTAATATTTTTATGTTGTTCTATTTCATATATGCTATGAATTTTTCCTTTCAGTTTTCTGTTTAAATTCGCAATCATGTTACTATCCTATTGAACATAACCAACATAGCTGAGCTTCCCAGTGGTAAAGAATCTGCCTGCCAGTTCTGGAGATATAAGAGATGCAGTTGGAATCCCTGGGTTGGGAAGATTCCTTGGAGAAGGAAACAGCACCCACTCCAGCATTCCTGCCTGGAGAATCCCATGGACAGAGCAGACTGGTGGGCTATTGTCCATAGGGTCACAAAGAGTTGTACATGACTGAAGTGACTTGGCATGCATGCACAACATAGCTATATTAAAGTCTATTTAAAATATATCTATTTAGAAAAACATCTATTTCTGCTTTATTGACTATGCCAAAGCCTTTGACTGTGTGGATCACAATAAACTGTGGAAAATTCTGAAAGAGATGGGAATACCAGACCACTTGACCTGCCTCTTGAGAAACCTGTATGCAGGTCAGGAAGGAACAGTTAGAACTGGACATGGAACAACAGACTGGTTCCAAATAGGAAAAGGAGTTCATCAAGGCTGTATGTTGTCACCCTGCTTATTTAACTTATATGCAGAGTACATCATGAGAAACGCTGGACTGGAAGAAGCACAAGTTGGAATCAAGATTGCCAGGAGAAATATCAATAACCTCAGATATGCAGATGACATCACCCTTATGGCAGAAAGTGAAGAGGAACTAAAAAGCCTCTTGATGAAAGTGAAAGTGGAGAGTGAAAAAAAGTTGGCTTAAAGCTCAGCATTCAGAAAACTAAGATCATGGCATCCGGTCCCATCACTTCATGGCAAATAGATGAGGAAACAGTGGAAACGGTGTCAGACTTTATTTTTGGGGGCCCCAAAATCACTGCAGATGGTGACTGCAGCCATGAAATTAAAAGACTCTTACTCCTTGGAAGAAAAGTTATGACCAACCTAGATAGCATATTGAAAAGCAGAGACATTACTTTGCCAACAAAGTTCCATCTAGTCAAGGCTATGGTTTTTCCAGTGGTCATGTATGGAAGTGAGAGTTGGACTGTGAAGAAAGCTGAGCACAGAAGAATTAATGCTTTTGAACTGTGGTGTTGGAGAAGACTCTTGAGAGTCCCTTGGACTGCCAGGAGATCCAACCAGTCCATTCTGAAGGAGTTCAGCCCTGGGATTTCTTTGGAAGGAATGATGCTAAAGCTGAAACTCCAGTACTTTGGCCACCTCATGCAAAGAGTTGCCTCATTGGAAAAGACTCTGATGCTAGGAGGGATTGGGGGCAGGAGGAGAAGGGGACGACAGAGGATGAGATGGCTGGATGGCATCACCGACTAGACAGACGTGAGTCTGAGTGAACTCTGGGAGTTAGTGATGGACAGGGAGGCCTGGCGTGCTGCGATTCATGGGGTTGCAGAGTCGGACATGACTGAGCAACTGAACTGAACTTGCCTGTCCCGCCTTTTTCTTTTCAGTGGGTCTGTTACTGAATTAAGTTGTATGGACCTTGCTCAGGCTCCAGACTGGGTGAGGCTCTCTGCCTCAGCAGGGGAGGGTTCTTTTTCTGTTTGGGTCCAAGTAGATGAATAACAAAATTGAAGATGAGATCAACACAACGCAAGCTTTATTCAGTGGCCAAAGAATACAGAATCAGGAACTAAGCTTATCGATCAATTTCTCACCCACTGGAGAGAGTGATTTAAAAGTAATGATAAAGGTGAGTGAGACCAGTGATGGGAGGCATATGCATTAGCCTACATGAGGAAGGGGAGGGCTTTTTTGAGAGAGTGGGGTGCTATTCTTTTTATCCTTTTTTGGTCCTTAATGCCTTAATGGTCATAGCCACCGGTAGGTATGTTATTTAATATGTGAATGTAGTAAAATTCATGTAAATATAATAAGACAGGGTCTATTGGAGATTCATTGCCATCTTGGTTCTAGCTGGTCCTATTTGGGTTTTTTGTTGTTGCTGTTGCTTGTAGCTTTCTTTCTTATCTCTGAACCCTTTAACTTAAAGATTTGCATTAACTCCTGCTAAAGGTGGAGGGGAGTTGGCAGGTTTTGAGCAAGGACACTCCTGTAAAGATGCAGGGGTTGAGGGGTTTTAAGCAAAGATCTGGATCAGCTCTGGCCACAGGTTTATTCCTTTACCTCTGACAGAATTGAAAAGCCCAACTCCTGGACATTTCCTGAGCGATGGCCATTGCTCATTGGACCTGAGAACAACTAAGATGACATTGAGCCAAACAGATGCCCTCTTCTGAGACTTTGGATGCAGGTTCTAATCCATTTTATTAAATGGCAGAATTGAAAAGTACTAAAGCATACCTGTCTACAGTAGACATAAAAAGTCAATCTGTAAAGCAGGAGCAAGAAAAATGAAACAGATATCATTAGATAAGTAACAAAAGGCCCTGCTGCCCCGAGATGGAGTCCCCCCATCCTCCATTCACTTTCTGAACTTGATTTTGTTAATGTCTGTAACACATTAGGTTAGAGTACTTAACAAATAAGTAAATACTTTAAACCAGGAATAAAAGTAAAATGCTTGAGTCAGCAACTCACTGGGTGCAGAAGATCCTTTTCAGATAAATACAATTATGTGACCCTTTTTTTTAAAGGGAAACTTTCAGATAGAGGCTCCACATAAGGCAATAAAATACCTTTGAAAAAAATCCCAAGGAAAAGAAGCATCATATCCATCGGGTTCTTGATTCATGCTACACTACTTGTGATTAACCACTCAAGGTACTAAGTCATGGCGTCCATAATGAATCGTCTTCTTGCAAAAGCACTTTACAGAATATCTCACTAAGGGATTTTAGAGATCTCTCTAAAGCTAAGTCTTTCGATGACTTATGAAAACATACCAAAAATGTAATGCAATATTGGGAGATTTTATTTTATTTTAAATGGGTACAGAATAAGTCTGCTGTACATTTCAAAAAAAAAATGCTTCTTGGAAATGATAGGATTCATGTGGCAACTTTTGATGCCTGGGAAAAAGTTGAAAATATTAGTAATTTCAAAAAGTGATTCCTTTTTCCTTATTAACTTGCCAAACCAATGGTAATTGGGTATCAATGGGCAAGAGAAATTCAACTCAAGGCTTTTTGATAAATAAAATTTACAAAGATCATCTCTTCTTGAATTTGTAGAAACAGGAGTTGGCAGAAAAGAAGTTTAACATATATTTGAGAAGACAAAGCATAAATGCCTGAAAAAATTAATCACAAAAGCAGCATTTACCATGCTTCAGAATCACATGCTTTTATGACAAATTCTAAACTGTACCCAATGGACTGAAAACATAGGAAGTGTTAATCTTATGGAAAAACAAAAGAAGGCCATAGAGAGCTGAGGTAGGGGCAGGGTGGGCAGGGAAGATGATCATTGTGACTTGGAAGCTTTTCAAAGGGAAATTTCTGGTCTTAAGGGGAATTGATCTTCCCTGGTGGCTCAGACAGTAAAGCCTTTGCCTACAGTGCCTACCAGTGGGAGACCTGGGTTCAATCCCTGGGTTGGGAAGATCTCCTGGAAAAGGAAATGGCAGCCCACTCCAGTATTCTTACCTGGAAAATCTCATGGATGGTGGAACCTGGTAGGCTACAGTGCAGGGGTCGCAAAGAGTCTCGGACATGACTGAGCGACTTCACTTCACTTCACTTCAAGGGGAATTAGTAATTAGGCCAGGCATGTTTCATTCCAATGATACAATATGTTAATAAGTAAATACTTGAGGCATTTAAAAGTTTAAAATAACAGCAAATAAGACACAAGCTATCAATGGATTTCAAAAAGTATAAATTGAGAAAACCAATTCCCAGGCTAGGAATAGACTGTGGATAACAGATTTGAATGTCAATTTCATAAATGTAGATTTTGTATAGGATTTCATACAAAGTACAGTGCCTCCTGCGGTGACTGCCATGGAAATAACTGGAGATCCTATTGTCACTTTAAGACAAAGCAAAAGCAAACTGTGATCTCGTATTGTAATATTTGTCTTTTAATCAGATTTCTCTGGGCAACTTGTACTGTCATCCCAATTCTTGTCTTCTGCTCTTCTTGACTGCCACAATCATTATTAGCATTTAAGGGAGGCAGAGATTTGGGAGATATGCCTGATCTTCCAAGTGAGGAGGATGGTTTTACAAGTAGCTCTTCCACCACCCTTAAAATGAGCTTAGTAATGAAGCCTCTGAAGATGGGAGGGGGAGGGCAAATTAAGATTCCTTTCCCAGCTGCTTGGCTGGACCAGTGTTTCTCATCACCCACCCAACGGATACCGTGATTACTTGTAGCTGCCCACCCAACACATACCATGAATATTTGTAGAGCTTTCCTATGTATAGAAGCCTGCTCCCTACTCCTGAAATCCTGATTAGGTAGCTCTGGAAAGAGGAGAGGAGATGACCATCAGCATTGTAACAAGCACTTCACAGGCAGTTGTCTTGAGTAGCCAAAGAGAAGAGCCTACGTGTTAGGTTCAGGGAAATGGAGAAATATACACTCAAAATAGGGTCAATTTTTGGACAAATGGCTGTATTTGTTCTTGTTTGAATTAAATCCTTCTCTTTTCTTATGCTTTCCATTAAGGTTTAATCATAAATCTGGTAGATTTCAACCATTTATACTTTGAGCCCTTAACAAGATTCCTCCTACATAGTTATTAGATGGTGTTTTAAGTGTTTGTTAAATGCATCCATCAAATATGATGTCAATATGAATAGACATTTTCACTTTTGATATTGAATTAGTAAGCCTGAAAACTTGAAACTCATTTAAATTACTCAATTACCAGAAATAGCCTTCATTATCTTGTGTTGAGTTGAATATAATATTTCAGTGACATAATAAACAGTGACAGACTTTATTTTCTTGGGCTCCAAAATCACTGCAGATGGTGACTGCAGCCATGAAATGAAAAGATGCTTGCTCCTTGAAAGAAAAGCTATGACCAACCTAGACAGCATATTCAAAAGCAGAGACATAACTTTGCCAACAAAGGTCTGTCTAGTCAAAGTTATGGTTTTTCCAGTGGTCATGAATGGATGTGAAAGTTGGACCATAAAGAAGGCTGAGCACCAAAGAATTGATGCTTTTGAACTGTGGTGTTGGAGAAGACTCTTCAGAGTCTCTTGGACTGCAGAGATCAAACCAGTCCATCCTAAAGGAGGTAAGTCCTGAATATTCACTGGAAGGACAAGCTGAAGCTCCAATACTTTGGCCACCTGATGCAAAGAACTGACTCATTGGAAAAGACCCTGATGCTGGGAAAGATTGAGGGCAGGAGGAGAAGGGGACGACAGAGGATGAGATGGTTGGATGGCATCACCGACTCAATGGACATGAGTTTGAGCAAGTTATGGGAGCTGGTGATGGACAGGGAAGCCTGGCATGCTTCAGTCCATGGGTTGCAAAGATTCAGAAATGACTGAGCAGCTGAACTGAACTGAACTGATCTTGTGTTGAGGTGAATATAGTATTTCACAGATATCAGTTTACATGTCTCAACTAATAGACATCTATCAATCAAAATTATGGTGGAGCATCTGTCATGTCACCCTTACAGGCTACTTAAAGGGAAGTTGTAAAGCCACCCCCAGACAAATTTTAGCCCATAATTTATCTTGAGCCAGCTCTAAAATAGCACTTCAGATTGTTATATCAAAAATTTGCTGAGTGTCTTTTTTCTACAACTCTCAAAAACAGAAAAAATCAGGCTTAAAGAAAGTAGGGAAAACCACTAGGCCATTCAGGTATGACCTAAATCAAATCCCCTATGATTATACAGTGGAGGTGATAAATAGAAGGGATTTCATCTGACAGAGTGCCTGAAGAACTATGAATGGAGGTTCATAACACTGTACAGGAGGCCATGTACAAAACCATCCCAAAGAAAAAGAAATGCAAAAAGGCAAAATGGTTGTCTGAGCTTTATGAGCAGCTGAGGAAAGAAGAGAAGTAAAAGGCAAGGGAGAAAGGGAAAGATACTCCCATCTGAATGCAACGTTCCAGAAAATTGTTCCAGCAAGAAGAGATAAGAAAGTCTTTTTAAGTGAACAATGCAAAAAAATAGAGGAAAACAATAGAATGGGAAAGAATAGAGCTCCCTTCAAGAAAATTGGAGATATCAAAGGAAAACTTCATGCAAGCATGGGCCCAGTACAGGACAGAAATGGTAAGGATCTAACAGAAGTAGAAGAGATTAAGAAGAGGTGGCAAGAATACGAAGAACTATACAAAAGAAGTCTTAATGACCCAGATAACCATGATGGTGTGATCATTCACCTAGAGCCAGACATGCTGGAGTGTGAAGTCAAGTGGGCCTTAGGAATCATTACTACAAACAAAGCTAGTGGAGTTGATGGAATTCCAGCTGAGCTATTTCAAATCCTAAAAGATGATGCTGTTAAAGTGCTGCACTCAATATGTCAGCAAATTTGGAAAACTCAGCAGTGGCCACAGGACTAGAAAATGTCGGATTTCATTCTAATTTCAAAGAAGGGCAATGCCAAATAATGTTCAAACTACCAGACAATTGTGCTCATTTCACATGCTAGCAAGGTAATGTTCAAAATCCTTCAAACTAGTCTTCAACAGTACATGAACTGAGAACTTACAAATGTACAAGCTGGATTTAGAGATGGCAGAGGAATCAGAGAGTCAAATTTCCAACATCTGTTGGGTCATAGAAAAAGCAAGAGAATTCCAGAAAAAAACACAAAAACATCTATTTCTGCTTCTTTGACTACACTACAGCCTTTGACTGTGTGGATCACAACAAACTGTGGGAAATTCTTAGAGATGGGAATACCAGACCACCTTTCCTGCCTCCTGAGAAACCTGTATGCAGGTCAAGATGCAACAGTTAGAACCAGACATGGAACAACAGACTGGCTCAGAATTGGGAAAAGAGTACATCAAGGCTGTATATTTTCACTCTGCTTATTTAACTTATATGCAGAGTACATCATGCAAAATTCTAGGCTGGATGAATCCAAAATTGGAATCAAGATTGATGGAAGAAATATGGACAATCTCAGCTACATAGATGATACCACTCTAATGGCAGAGAGCAAAGAGGAACAAAAGAGCCTCTTGATGCAAGTGAAAGAAGGGAGTGAAAAAGCTGGCTTAAAGCTCAACATTCAGAAAACTAAGATCATGGCATCCAGTCCTATCACTTCCTGGCAAATATAGAGGAAAAAGTGGAAATAATAACAGATTTTATTCTCTTGGGCTCTAAAATCACTGCAGACAGTGACTACAGCCACAAAATTAAAAGACGCTCACTCCTTAGAAGGAAAGTTATGACAAAGATAGACAGCATATTAAAAAGCAGAGACATTACTTTGCCAACGAAAGTCTGTCTAGTCAAAACTATGGTTTTTCCAGTAATCATGAAGGGATGTGAGAGTTGGAGCATAAAGAAGGCTGAGCACCAAAGAACTGATGCCTTTGAATTGTGGTGCTGAAGAAGACTTTTAAGAGTGCCTTGGACAGCAAGGGTATCAAACCAGCCAATCCTAAAGAAAACCAATGCTGAATATTCATTGGAAGGACTGATGCTGAAGCTGAAGCTCCAATACTTTGGCTACCTACCTGATACAAAGAGCCAAATCACTGGGGAAAAAAAACATGATGAAAGATTGAGAGCAGGAAGAGAAGGGGTTGACAGAGGATGAGATGGTTGGATGGCGTCACCGACTCAATGGACATGAGTTTGAGCAAACTCCAGGAGATAATGAACGACAGGGAAGCCTGGCATGCTGCAGTCCATGAGCTCACAGAGTTGGGCATGGCTTAGTGACTAAACAAAAACACAACCCTCTTTTTAAACATCATGTCACAGTATTCTAAGGCAAGTTTTGTAGTTTTGAAACTAATAAGTAGAAGTCAAGCACCTGTAATGGAATAAAAGTAAGCATGGACATGGTCCCATCTCTCCTCTATTCCCCCATTTCTAAATCAACTTTGAGTCTCTTTATAGCATTTCAACCTCATGCTCTGGAAAATAAGTAGATCGTTACTGCCTTTGCCTCTGGGTGGATAATCTAATGAGAAAACTCAATAAAACTTTAAATATTGTTTTAATTAGTGTTGCAAGTCAGCACGGATATGAGGAAAATCAATGTCAAGTTAATCTGCCTGTAAGAGGAACATGATGCAAAAAGTCTTCAAAAAAGGTGATTCATAGTCTCTGCTTTAAAGAGAACATGTTCCCTTTAAAGAGAACATTGTTATCGAGGGTGCTGGCTTCATTTCTTCTATAATTTCTATCAGTGTTAATTTCTTCTATAATTTCTGGCTTAATAAGTCACTGTTACGCAAAACTGAATTAGGGTTTAAAATTTTATAAGGCAATTGCTACTAGGATAGTTGTCAGAAATGAGTCATCAAGGGGTAAATCATATAATTTGTGGATAATCCAAGGTTTAGCATGGGACATAGTGTCCTGCCACTGTTTTTGAGATGAGAATATGTGCTTTGAAAAGAGCCAAATCATGTATTGTTTAGCTCTTCACAGTTATCCTGATTTGTATCTGTGTTTGCTTATACATGTAAGTACCTTCTATTAAGTGGAGTGGGTAACACTATAGTTCTCTCCTCCCACAATTTTCTTACTAGATGGCACATTACAGTGAAGGCAAGTCCTCAACAAAATTCTGTTATAGCACAAATATTTACTATCAGTGAGGCGAATAACATGCCCTAGAGCAAAAGTCACTATTTTCTGTGAACTCTGAATTTCTGTTCCATGTCCCTTTAGTACTTCATTAAGCAGTTGCTGAAAGATTCTCTCCAGTGGAAAATGGTGATGTTTTAAGAAGGTTGAGTGAACTTTTGATTGGCTTAGGAAACAGACATTTCATTAATGGGTGGATGTGGGATGAAATGGAATTCGAGACCTAAAGAATTACTCCTAAAGTAGGAGGCTTGCAGCGGAGAAGGCAATGGCAACCCACTCTAGTATTCTTGCCTGGAAAATCCCATGGACGGAGGAGCCTGGTAGGCTGTAGTCCATGGGGTCGTGAAGAGTCAGACACTACTGAGAAACTTCACATTCATGCATGGTAGAAGGAAATTTCAACCCACTCCAGTGTTCTTGCCTGGAGAATCCCAGGGACGGCAGGGCCTGGTGGGCCTCCGTCTATGGGGTCGCACAGAGTCAGACACGACTGAAGTGACTTAGCAGCAGCAGCAGGAGGCTTTCGGACTTTTCAGTTTCTTATGCTACCTTCATGAAATGATGAAAATACCAGTATAGTATTTTAAACCAATCCATATACCTTAAATACAGTTCATTGAACCAATGATTCAATAAGAAACACTAATTCTCACATTCAGACTGATTTATAGACTTGATAAGGAGGACCCAGATAAAAGGATTAGAAACACTTAATGGTAATTGGGTTAGGACTTCTGATGAGGACATTGTAGAGGCTTGTTAACCTCTGGTGTGTATATTTGTGATTAGAACCACCTCAAAGGCTAACCAACTGTTCACAATTACTTAAATTACAAATATATCAGACTGTCTATGCTGGAGTGGTTTTAAGCAAGTTACATCCAATATATCAGTGTGATAAGTGAGTTTAGCAGGATTTAGAGACCCCAGAGAGCTTACTTGGCCCTTCTAACCACATGAGGTTACAATGAGAAGACAGCCATCAATGAGGCAGGAGTCTTTCACCAGACATTGAAACTCCTTGGCCTTCACAGTCTCCAGAACCTAGAATTCCTATTGTTTATAAGCTACCCATTGTGTGGTATTTTGTTATAGCAATCCAGATGGACTAAGACACCAGGAATTTTACTTGATATTCTGTTACCAAAGGTATCAAAGGTTTTGTGTACCAAGATCAGCAATAAAACCTGTGAAGGAAGATTTCCTTCTAGAATCAGGAGCCCTGTCAGACACCTGGTCCGGATTAGGATATACACTCTTTATTCTTCACCTGTCAGGTCTTGGGAGGCAATAAACTAAAGTGAATTAATCTGCTACTAGAGATTGGTAGTTAATCAGTCTTTTGGACACAGACTTATGCTTCCAGGAATCAATCCAAATGCTCCCCCAGTCTATTGCCGAACTACCATATTGCTGTTTAGTTCTGTTTTGTTTTCAAACTGTGGCCTACCAGGCAATCTGTCTTTTAAATGTAATATCTTTTAAATACATTGTCTCTAAAATATTTATCAAAAATCATATACACAAAGACATGAAAGGCAGGTGAGTGGAGAAGCAGACTGCTAACTGGGCAGGCCCCCGGTCTCCACGGCCACCTCCTCTCTACGCTTCCTGGGACGCCTAACACCTCTTGGCCTCTGTGGCTCCATCTGTAGCCAGTTTCTCTCCTGGCTGACAGTTTCCCTAGTGTCCTTTCTGTCCAGACAGTAAAGAGTAGGTCGGAATTTATAAAGTAAAATCTGATTTGAAGACTCTGTTTTACAGGAATAACACAAAAACTGGTACCAGAAAGTACTGTATGAAAATGAAACAACATGTAATAATTTAGCAAATTTGCCTTAATTCCTGAATGGGATTGCAATACAAGCCTGCCTAATGAATACCTCAAAATATTGTGTAAAAACAATCTGTGTTTGTAACCTGAGCAGTTTTTGTTAGAATTGTGCACAAGGTGGGGGAGGGAGAGGGTGGGATGAACTGGGAGGGTAGCATGGAAACATATATATTACCATATGCAAAACAGGGGATTCTATAGCCAGTGGGAATTTGCTGTATGACACAGCTCAAACCAGTGCTGTGTGACAACCTAGAGGGGTGGGCTGGGGTGGGAGGTGGGAAGAAGGTTCAGCGGGAGGGGACATATGTATACCTATGGTTGATTCATGTTGATGTATGGCAGAAACCAACACAATATTATAAAGCAATTATCCTCCAATTAAGAATAAACAAATTTTAAAAAAAGGTACAAACTGTTATGTATAAAGAACAATCTAAAGGATATGTTATATAACACAGGAAATAAAGCCAAAAGTTTATCATTAAAAAAAAGAAAATAATAGGTTTTCTGGAAAAAGTTGCTTCATCTATCCCTACATTTTTATTACTTAATTATTTTCTTCTAATTTTTATTAAATGTAATGGAATGCCATGGTACGTGGATATAGTGGTCTATTTCTATGTCCAACACAGCAAATTCTTTCAACGTGACTTTAAGTTTTTAATTTTATTTATTGTTTTAATTTTTTATACTGGACTATAGCTGGTTTCGGAGAAGGCAACGGCAGCCCACTCCAGTACTCTTGCTTGGAAAATCCCATGGATGGAGGAGCCTGGTGGGCTGCAGTCCATGGGGTCGCTAACAGTCGGACAAAACTGAGCGGCTTCCCTTTCACTTATCACTTTCCTGCATTGGAGAAGGAAATGGCAACCCACTCCAGTGTTCTTGCCTGGAGAATCCCAGGGACGGGGGAGCCTGGTGGGCTGCCGTCTATGGGGTCGCACAGAGTCGGACACCACTGAAGCGACTTAGCAGCATAGCTGGTTTACAATGTTGTGTTAGTTTCAAGTGTATAGCAAAGTGATTCAGTTCTACATATATCTATTCTTTTTAAAATTCTTTCCCCATTTAGGCTTTTACAGAATATTGACCAGAGCTCTCTGTGCTATCCAGTAGGTCCTTGTTGGTTATCTATTTTACATATAGCAGTGTGTATATGTAAAACTCAAACTCCCAGTTTATCATTCTCCCCCACCTTTCCCCTTTGGTAACTATAAGTTCAACACAGCAAAAACTATTATGATTCACTTATTTTATGGTTCTAAAATAATATATATATATATATATATATATATAAATCTGAACACAGAATTTAGAAAATATAGAAAGCATCAAGAGGAATGTAAAAATTACCATATCAGGTCAAGAAGCAAGTTAGAACCAGACATAGAACAATGAACTGGTTCAAAATTGGGAAAGGCATATGTGAAGGCCATATATTGTCACCCTGCTTATTTAACTTATTTGCAGATTACATCATGTGAAATGCAAGCCTGGATGAAGCACAAGCTGGAATTAAGACTGTCGGGAGAAATATCAATAACGTCAGATATGCAGATGACACCACCATTATGGCAGAAAATGAAGAAGAAGTAAAGAGCCTCTTGATGAAGGTGAAAGAGGAGACTGAAAAAGGTGGCTTAAAACTCAACATTCCAAAAACGAAGATCGTGTCATCTGATCCCATAACTTCGTGGCAAATAGATGGGGAAACAATGGAAACAGTGACAGACTTTATTTTCTTGGGCTCCAAAATCACTGTCACAGTGACTGCAGTCATGAAATTAAAAGATGCTTGCTCTTTGGAAGAAAAGCTGTGGCAAACCTAGACAGCATATCCAAAAGCAGAGACATCATTTTGCCGACAAAGGTCTGTATAGTCAAAGCTATGGTTTTTCCAGTAGTCACAAAAGGATGTGAGAGTTGGACCATAAAGAAGGCTGAGAACCGAAAAATTGATGTTTTTGAATTGTGGTGCTGGAGAAGATTCTTGAGAGTCCTTGGAGAGCAAGGAGATCAAACCAGTCAGTCATACAGGAAATCAACCATGAATAAACATTGGAAGGACTGATGCTGAAGCTGAAGCTCCAATACTTTGGCCACCTAATGGGAAGAGCCAACTCATTGGAAAAGACCCTGCTGCTGGGAAAGATTGATAACGGAAGGAGAAGGCAGTGACGGAGGATGAGATGGTTGGATGAAATCATTGACTCAATAGACATGAGTTTGAGCAAACTTCAGGAGATAGTGAAGGACAGGGAAGCCTGGAGTGCTGCAATCCACAGGGTTGCAAAAATTTGGATGCGACTGAACAGTTTTTAACCTTTAAGTGTATAACGCAATAGCCAAAATTTTTCTATGCAGGTATGTTTATTGGTTAAATTAATTGTCCATTAAATTAGACTCATAGTCTAGTTTACCTTTTATTTATTGAACTTAGAATTGTAGTCTCTATATTATATAACACAGTACACCCATATTTGGCATTACACACAGGAACATACTTATAAGCATGGTGGTGGTGGTTTAGCTGCTCAGTCACGTCCAACTCTGTGACCCCATGGACTGTAGTCTGCTGGGCTCCTCTGCCCATGGGATTCTCCAAGCAAGAATACTGGAGTGGGTTGCCATTTCCTTCTCTGGGATTTTCCCAGACCAGGAATTTAACTCTGGTCTCCTGCATTGTAGGCAGATTCTTTACTGACTAAGCTACAAGGGAAACTCCATTTATAAGCATATGGCTTAATATGTCAAGTATCATCATTGGATATATTCTTTCTTATACTCTATATTTATCCTGTGACAGGGATTATCAACAAAAGAAACAGAGTACAAAAGTACTTTTTAATTCTTGAACACAGCAAGATTGGAAAAGTCATACTATTAGTTGGAAACATTTTCTCCTTCTCATGCCCCTGTTTATGGACTGGATGAAGATTCCAAGAGCATTTAGATTCCAGTTTGCCCTCTGCCTCCCTGCCTCCCCTATTCCTCCTGCCTAACTGTGGAGGGAGGTGCAGAACTGAAAGCGAAAGAGATGGCAACACAGCCCTCAAGGTGAGCTTGGGCTGCGTTTTGATGGTTCTCAGGCTCATTTCCCAGAGAAGGCAATGGCACCCCACTCCAGTACTCTTGCCTGGAAAATCCCATGGACGGAGGAGCCTGGTGGGCTGCAGTCCATGGGGTCACTAAGAGTCGGACACGACTGAGCGACTTCACTTTCACTTCTCACTTTCATGCATTGGAGAAAGAAATGGCACCCCACTCCAGTGTTCTTGCCTGGAGAATCCCAGGGACGAGGGAGCCTGGTGGGCTGCCGTCTATGGGGTCGCACAGAGTCGGACACGACTGAAGTGACTTAGCAGCAGCAGCAGCAGGCTCATTTCCTGTGCCCCAGTGGGGTGGGGCCTCAGTTTAGTCATGGTTGCCAGGGATGTCAGGGGCATCCAGTGTGGTGTCCTGAAGTAGTCTGTTCCAAAGGGAAGCAGAATGGACAGCCTTCCATGAGACCCTCAAACTGGCCATGGATATAATCCAGGACAGAGAGAATGTGCTGAGTTACCCTGGGGAGTGACTGAAAAGCCAAGGCAAAGCCAACTGCTCCGCTGGACTCACTGCTGTTGCTAGTCAGCTCAAAAGGAAGAGCAGAGGAGGCTGGTTACCTCTTGAGAAAGAGACCATACCGAACAGGCAGAAGCTGTGCCAAGGCATTCAATAAGCCTTGAACCAGGTATCAACACTGGTGGAAAGTGTGGGGCAGTCTTAGAACAGCACTGCCTGAGAAAACACAGAAATTGACAGAGCTCACTTGAAAATAACTATATTAAATTTTCTGCATTAGGCAGATGAGAGGTTTGAGCCAAAAATAAAGTCAGACAGAAATATTTAAAGAAATATATATACAAATAAAATTATATATATATAATTGTGATGTATAAGGTATGACTATGATATTCAGTTCAGTTCAGCTGCTCAGTCATGTTCGACTCTTTGAGACCCCATGAACCGCAGCATGCCAAGCCTCCCTATCCATCACCAACTCCTGGAGTTTACCCAAACTCATGTCCATTGAGTCGGTGATGCCATCTAACCATCTCATCCTCTGTCATTCCCTTCTCCTCCTGCCTTCAATCTTTCCCAACATCAGGGTCTTTTCAAATGAGTCAGCTCTTTGCATCGGGTAGCCAAAATATTTGGAGTTTCAGCTTAAGCATCAGTCCTTCCAATGAACACCCAGGACTGATTTCCTTTAGGATTGACTGGTTGGATCTGCTTGCAGTCCAAGGGACTCTCAAGAGTCTTCTCCAACACCAAAAGCATCAATTCTTCTGCGCCAGCTTTCTTTATAGTCCAACTTTCACATCTATACATGACTACTGAAAAAACCAAAGCCTTGACTAGACGGAACTTTGTTGACAAAGTAATGTCTCTGCTTTTTAATATGCTATCTAGGTTGGTCATAACTTTGCTTCCAAGGAGTAAGCATCTTTTAATTTCATGGCTGCAGTCACCATCTGCAGTGATTCTGGAGCCCCCCAAAATTAAGTCTAACACTGTTTCCACTGTTTCCCCATCTATTTGCCATGAATTGATGGGACTGGATGCCATGATCTTAGTTTTCTGAATGTTGAGCTTTAAGCCAACTTTTTCACTCTCCACTTTCACTTTCATCAAGAGGCTTTTTAGTTCCTCTTCACTTTCTGCCATAAGGGTGGTGTCATCTGCATATCTGAGGTTATTGATATTTCTGCCAGCAATCTTGATTCCAGCTTGTGCTTCTTCCAGCCCAGCGTTTCTCCTGATGTACTCTGCATAGAAGTTAAATAAGCAGGGTGACAATATATAGCCTTGACGTACTCCTTTTCCTATTTGGAACCAGTCTGTTGTTCCATGTCCAGTTCTAACTGTTGCTTCCTGACCTGCATATAGGTTTCTCAAGAGGCGGGTTAGGTGGTCTGGTATTCCCATCTCTTTCAGAATTTTCCACAGTTTATTGTGATCCACACAGTCAAAGGCTTTGGCATAGTCCATAAAGCAGAAATAGATATATTAAATTTGAGGTACAATAAATTATGTCAGTGTGAGATATGTAAGATATCATAAATTATTAATCATAATTATAACTATGCCTGTGTGCATGCTAAGTCATTTCAGTCATGTCTGACTCTTTGCCATCCCATAGACTATAGCCCGCCAGGCTCCTCTGTCCATGGGATTCTCCAGGCATGAATACTGGAGTGGGTTGCCATGTCCTCCTGGAGGGGATCTTCCCAATCCAGGGGTCAGACTCATGTCTTGTATGCCTCCTGCATTGGCAGGCAGGTTCTTTACCACTAGCGCTACCTGGGAAGCCCAATTATAAGAGAAGATAATAATAATTGAAATATATATATGTATCTCACAGTACTGTGAAATTATTTATCTATTTTGTATGGTTCACAAGCTCTGATATAATGTAGAAATATAGATATATAATTTATGATATACCATTATCAGTATAGCTGTATTATACCAGGGCCTGTGAACTCTTAAGACCATGAAATTTAAACTTATGGGTGTTACAAAATTTTCCACAATTTACTAACCTAGTCGCCTTTATTTTCATGAATTGAGCAACATCTAGTCTAGTAAATAGAAAGGACCTTCAAAAGAGCTGTTCTAAACATGAAATTTTTACAGACCCAAGTGAACAGAAAGAAGCAAGTTATCCTGGGCATTTGCTAGTTGGTCAAAGCAGGTTACCCTTTTACATGGAGAAGAGAGGTCTTGGAGCCCGTCAGATAACTTGTATGGAGCAGGCCAATGCTGATTGGTAGACTTAGACCTTCCTCTTCTGGGAGAGCCCAGCATAGAAGCTTCAGTTTTGGTTTGCTGATGTGGGGCTTAGTGTGAGTGAATCCACCTCTGGCCTCATCTGGTTACTTTAGTGTGGCATACATTGCAAGTGAAAACACACTGTTCTCAGAAGGAAGAGGACAATATTCCTTGTGAAGCTCCTTCTTATGGAGATTCTTTGTAGAGAAAGAAACTCTGCCAAATATATTGATCTGGGACTAGCTAAAAATGATCTCTTAAGACAAAGCTTCTTGGTGTTTTACTGTCTAGTTATTTGATCTTGTCTGCCCTTTGTGTTAAGAAATGTAAAACTGGATGGCAAGGGGAAAATGGCTATTTTCACTAAAAAGAACAATTGGGACTATTTTGTTATTAAGAGTGAGTACATCTGTTAAAGGTTTTTTGGTTCAGGAAAACACTTTAATGACTGTTTGTGCAAAGTTAGGCTTTTCTGGAATGCAAGCAGAGGCCTCAGCTTAGCCTAGAAAGGAAAATAATAGGAAACTTCAATTTTCCTCTGACAGGCAGCCGAAAAGGGAATTAGAGGTGTTGTGCCCAGAAGAGACATCAGAGTGAGGAGAGGAATCCAGAGGGTGAAAATGAGGGCCTCACTGCTCTCCTGCCTTCTGGCCTCAAATGCCAACAGACAGGAGCAAGAGTACTGTGAAGAGTTCCTGGTTGAAGAGTGGCCAAGGGAATATTTATAAATGGTGGTAAGTGACCTTGTTTACTTGACTACTCAGCATCATTTCCTTTTTATTTCTCTAAGGAAGGTCTCTGTCGTCCCCCTTCTCCTCCCATCTTCAATCTTTCCCAGCATCAAAGCCTTTTCAAATGAGTCAGTTCTTTGCATCAGGTGGCCAAAATATTGGAGTTTCAGTTTCAGCATCAGTCCTTCCAATGACTATTCAGGACTGGTCTCCTTTAGGATTGACTGGTTGGATCTCCTTGCAGTCCAAGGGACTCTCAAGGGTTTTCTCCAACACCACATTTCAAAACCATCAATTCTTCGGCATTCAGCTTTTTTATAGTCCAACCCTCACATCCATACATGACTACTGGAAAACCATAGCCTTGACTAGATGGACATTTCTTGGCAAAGTAATGTCTGCTTTTAATATGCTGTTTAGGTTTGCCATAGCTTTTCTCCAAGGAGCAAGCGTCTTTTAATTTCATGGCTACAATCACCATCTGCAGTGATTTTGGAGCCCCAAAATAAAGTCTGTCACTTTTTCCATTGCTTCCCATTTATTTGCTATGAAGTGATGGGACCAGATGCCATGATCTTAGCAATAAATTATGTCAGTGTGAGATATGTAAGATATCATAAATTATTAATCATAATTATAACTATGCCTGTGTGCATGCTAAGTCATTTCAGTCATGTCTGACTCTTTTGCCATCCCATAGACTATAGCCCGCCAGGCCCTCTGTCCATGGGATTCTCCAGGCATGAATACTGGAGTGGGTTGCCATGTCCTCCTGGAAGGATCTTCCCAATCCAGGGTCAGACTCATGTCTTGTATGCCTCCTGCATTGGCAGGCAGGTTCTTTACCACTAGCGCTACCTGAAGCCCAATTATAAGAGAAGATAATAATAATTGAAATATATATATGTATCTCACAGTACTGTGAAATTATTTATCTATTTTGTATGGTTCACAAGCTCTGATATAATGTAGAAATATAGATATATAATTTATGATATACCATTATCAGTATAGCTGTATTATACCAGGCCTGTGAACTCTTAAGACCATGAAATTTAAACTTATGGGTGTTACAAAAATTTTCCACAATTTACTAACCTAGTCGCCTTTATTTTCATGAATTGAGCAACATCTAGTCTAGTAAATAGAAAGGACCTTCAAAAGAGCTGTTCTAAACATGAAATTTTTACAGACCCAAGTGAACAGAAAGAAGCAAGTTATCCTGGGCATTTGCTAGTTGGTCAAAGCAGGTTACCCTCTTTACATGGAGAAGAGAGGTCTTGGAGCCCGTCAGATAACTTGTATGGAGCAGGCCAATGCTGATTGGTAGACTTAGACCTTCCTCTTCTGGGAGAGCCCAGCATAGAAGCTTCAGTTTTGGTTTGCTGATGTGGGGCTTAGTGTGAGTGAATCCACCTCTGGCCTCATCTGGTTACTTTAGTGTGGCATACATTGCAAGTGAAAACACACTGTTCTCAGAAGGAAGAGGACAATATTCCTTGTGAAGCTCCTTCTTATGGAGATTCTTTGTAGAGAAAGAAACCTCTGCCAAATATATTGATCTGGGACTAGCTAAAAAAATGATCTCTTAAGACAAAGCTTCTTGGTGTTTTACTGTCTAGTTATTTGATCTTGTCTGCCCTTTGTGTTAAGAAATGTAAAACTGGATGGCAAGGGGAAAATGGCTATTTTCACTAAAAAGAACAATTGGGACTATTTTGTTATTAAGAGTGAGTACATCTGTTAAAGGTTTTTTGGTTCAGGAAAACACTTTAATGACTGTTTGTGCAAAGTTAGGCTTTTCTGGAATGCAAGCAGAGGCCTCAGCTTAGCCTAGAAAGGAAAATAATAGGAAACTTCAATTTTCCTCTGACAGGCAGCCGAAAAAGGGAATTAGAGGTGTTGTGCCCAGAAGAGACATCAGAGTGAGGAGAGGAATCCAGAGGGTGAAAATGAGGGCCTCACTGCTCTCCTGCCTTCTGGCCTCAAATGCCAACAGACAGGAGCAAGAGTACTGTGAAGAGTTCCTGGTTGAAGAGTGGCCAAGGGAATATTTATAAATGGTGGTAAGTGACCTTGTTTACTTGACTACTCAGCATCATTTCCTTTTTTATTTCTCTAAGGAAGGTCTCTGTCGTCCCCTTCTCCTCCCATCTTCAATCTTTCCCAGCATCAAAGCCTTTTCAAATGAGTCAGTTCTTTGCATCAGGTGGCCAAAATATTGGAGTTTCAGCTTCAGCATCAGTCCTTCCAATGACTATTCAGGACTGGTCTCCTTTAGGATTGACTGGTTGGATCTCCTTGCAGTCCAAGGGACTCTCAAGGGTTTTCTCCAACACCACATTTCAAAACCATCAATTCTTCGGCATTCAGCTTTCTTTATAGTCCAACCCTCACATCCATACATGACTACTGGAAAAACCATAGCCTTGACTAGATGGACATTTCTTGGCAAAGTAATGTCTGCTTTTTAATATGCTGTTTAGGTTTGCCATAGCTTTTCTCCAAGGAGCAAGCGTCTTTTAATTTCATGGCTACAATCACCATCTGCAGTGATTTTGGAGCCCCCAAAATAAAGTCTGTCACTTTTTCCATTGCTTCCCCATTTATTTGCTATGAAGTGATGGGACCAGATGCCATGATCTTAGTTTTCTGAATGTTGAACTTTAAGCCAGCTCTTTCACTCTCCTCTTTCACTTTCATCAAGAGGCCCTTTAGTTCTTCTTCACTTTCTGCCATAAGGGTGGTGTCATCTGCATATCTGAGGTTATTGATATTTCTCCTGGCAATCTTGATTCCAGCTTGTGCTTCATCCAGCCTGCCATTTTGCATAATATACTCTGCATGTAAGTTTAATAAGTACAGTGACAATATATAGCCTTGACATACTCCTTTTTCGATTGAAGGCAAAAGGGAGAAGGGGACGGCAGAGGATGAGATGGTTGGATGGCAACACCAACTCAATGGACATGAGTTTGAGTAAGCTCTGGGAGTTGGTGATGGACAGGGAAGCCTGGAGTGCTGCAGTCTATGGGGTCGCAAAATTGGACTTGACTGAGCTACTGAACTGAACTGAAGGAAAACCTGAATTGTTTGGGAGAATTAGCTGTTATTCACTGGGTACAGAATGTGAGACAATTAATCAGATGCCCTGTTTGACTTGAATCAAAAGGCAGGCATGTGACCCAACTTAACTAGTTGGAATTGTGATTTGAATAGAGTGTCTGAAAATGGTTGAAATAGATTGATTCTGGCACTGATGCCCAAAAGATGCTCCCAGTAGTTTCTGCATCTTAACACTGAGGGGGCTGCCCATCACTAAATCTAGTTCTCCAGCTTTCTCATCAATTTTATAAACTTCTAGCCCTTCCAATCGGAGAAGGCAATGGCAACCCACTCCAGTACTCCTGCCTGGAAAATCCCATGGACGGAGGAGCCTGGTAGGCTGCAGTCCATGGGGTTGCTAAGAGTCAGACACGACTGAGCAACTTCACTTTCACTTTTCACTTTCATGCATTGGAGGAGGAAGTGGCAACCCACTCCAGTGTTCTTGCCTGGAGAATCCCAGGGACGGCGGGGCCTGGTGGCCTGCCGTCTATGGGGTCACACAGAGTCGGACACGACTGAAGCGACTTAGCGGCAGCAGCAGCAGCAGCCCTTCCAATATACTTCATTGGGAACCAGCATATCAGGGGTTATAACTATGGCTCTGTTTGACATTGCTCTCAATCCTAAAACTTTCCACTTTGTGTTTCTATCAAATGGCAATTATAATGCCCCTTACGTTACAGGATTGTTTTGAGAATTCAATGGAGATGATACAGGAAAAGGCTTAGAAGAGTATCTGCCATGCATCCAGTTTTCAGTACATTTAGGCTGATGGTAAGTTTACTGCAGTTGGTTTGCAGATGCAAAACTGCATTGCAGTGATACAATGGTGATGCCTAATTTTTCAGTAAAAGTTGTTTTCTACATTGTGAGGTGCCACACTACGTCTCAGTTACCTCTCAGGTGTTCAGACCAATTCTGCTCTACCCAATAGCCTCAGGCATAGTATTTGTAGACTGAAGGAGATTCATCATCTTCCACGAGTAAAGCTGAGCTGAGAGAAAACAAACAGCTACTGAAAACAAAATGAGACCTATTATTCAGAGAGAAGGGTGACAGCCAGACATGGGCAGTATCCCATCTTCCCCACCACAAACTGGAATCTTCAGGGATCCTGAGGAGGGCAGAGGATTTCTTCCCATGAGGGAACTTGGAAGACAGGAAAAATTACACTAGGGTCAAGTTTTATATTTTCCTTTTCTCTCCATGGCACTCAATAGTCTTCAAGGCACAGTTGTAATGGCAGCATGGAATCCCATTGTATGAATGTTCCAGAATTAATTTAGCCATTTAGAAATTGTTAGACTTCCACCTTATACAGTTTTTAGCTTATACCAATAATGCTATGATTAGTATCTTTAACATAAATTGATCTCAATTTTTTGACATCATATTTTGTGATAGAAGCTGTAAAATGTCTACCATTATCTGTCACTTTTTCCTGCTAAGTAACAGAAACCTGATTGTTTTTTAGAGAGAGTTGAAAACACCTGCCTCTTTCACTCCCAGTTAGATCATTTGGTATACTGTTAATTGATTCCCCAATATTAAACCACTTTATATTCCTGGATAAAAGTCTATTTAGTCCTGGAGATTAATTTTTCAAACTATTGTTGAATTCAATTTGCCTGTCTTTTAATTAAGAATTTTGAAACCCTGGGTAACTCATAAATCAGCTAAGACTTCCCTCATTCCTGAAATCTGGGTGGAATAACCTTGAATTCCCTTACTGTATAGACTGGGTAGTCTGAGACCCTGTCTAAAATTTCTGCTCGTACCTAGGGGTCTTCTTGATTGCTGACTTCCTTGATTAGTTCTTCTGTCTTCATCTTCTGACTCCTATGAGAAACTCATCTCCCCTCTCAGTTTGCCATACAGAATTCCCTCACACTAAGCCCTGATGAATCTGGAGGATATTACTGACAATTTGTGTGCACGGTGGTGGGATCTAGTGCTGCTGGTGTGGGAATCCTCAGAAGAATTGACATCTCACAAGTGTAGTTTCCATCGTCTCGCTGGTACCCTAGTCTCTTCCCTGTTGTTATCACTCCTTCTCTTCTGCACAGTAGAGAGGGCACCATATTACTCTCTCTCTATATTACTAAGAGCAATGTATCCCTCCTCTGGGGACGTAGAGTCAAGCAACATCCTCATTTTCAGAGGAAGGATGATAAATTTGCCTTCTACCTTGAGCTCTAGTCAAAATGTTTTTGCAAAGCAGATGCCTTCCTAAGATAAATTGTGGATCCAGCTCTAGCTTCTGTAAGTGCATCTGATTTTGTACATGCGATCCAGAGAGCCTAGACCTCACCAGACAGTGAGGACAACTGCAGCCTACTTTCACAATTAGACTTGAAATTTACCAGCCTCCCACAGCGTGGCCTGAGACACATTCCAAAATTCTCCTTTTGTATTCTAGTGTCTCAGAGGATTTCTAGAACTCAAATTGAATCTGTCTGGGCTGCTGCTCCTGCTTGCTCTCCCATTCTACTCTGAACCACCGTATCACACTCAGAGAAGAGGGGGTAGGAAAAGCTGTCAGGTATATGCCCACTCCGCACCTCCACAGCAGGTCTTCAGGGCCTGGGCTCCTGGTGTGAAGGCCCCAGGTTCCTGCCTGTCCCACACAGGCGCTGCTCTGAGGAGTCACCATTGTTCTCAGTCCCACCTCTGCCTCAAGTCCTCGCCAGGTGGTCCTTCAGCATGCATGAGGGGCATAGCCCATCTCTGGGCCAGGCCTCACCAGCACTCCCCTGCGTTCAGGTGTGTATCAGGGGAGTGGCTGCTATATGTGTCATCACTGAAGTGCTTGAAAGAGAAACTTTTTGAGTATGAAGAATCTTTTCCTTAATAAATTTTCCCTTGGTAATAATAGAAGTTTATGTTCGGTTCTTCACAAAAAATTTTATCTGTAATTTTTTTAAATTTAATTTTATTTTTAAACTTTACAATATTGTATTAGTTTTGCCAAATATCGAAATGAATCCGCCACAGGTATACCTGCATTCCCCATCCTGAACCCTCCACCCTCCTCCCTCCCCTACCCTCCCTCTGGGTCGTCCCAGTGCACCAGCCCCAAGCATCCAGTACCGTGCATCGAACCTGGACTGGCGACTCGTTTCATACATATTATACATGTTTCAATGCCATTCTCCCAAATCTCCCCACCCTCTCCCTCTCCCACAGAGTCCATAAGACTGATTTATACATTGGTGTCTCTTTTGCTGTCTCGTACACAGGGTTATTGTTACCATCTTTCTAAATTCCACATATATGCGTTAGTATACTGTATTGGTGTTTTTCTTTCTGGCTTACTTCACTCTGTATAATAGGTTCCAGTTTCATCCACCTCATTAGAACTGATTCAAATGTATTCTTTTTAATGGCTGAGTAATACTCCATTGTGTATATGCACCACAGCTTTCTTAAATTTTAAAAAATAAGATGATGCTCACCTCTAATATCTATTACCTTTTAAAATCTTTAGAACACTTGAGTTGGGCAGGATATAAGTTTTGTCTATTTTTGCAGATGAAGAAACCTCCTAAAGAAGATATTAAGTGTGAAATTCGTTTTAGTGTATTGATGGTAGATATGAGACTAGTACTGTTTTCTGATTTTTATGGTCACTGTTCTTAAGCATCAGTGTGAGTGGTTTTTTGCTCTCTTCTCTCTTACCATCTCCCTCTCCTCTCAACACACACACACACACCCCACACTACCGGATAGTTCTTGTGATTTTATCATTCTCTTTTGAGTACCTGCAGAGGGAGCAGTCTCTCAGAGCTGTTTGAGGTGCTGCCTCCTGGGCTGCATTTCTCATTTTGCCCCCAATAAAACTTAACTTGCAACTCTCAAGTTGTACATGTTTTTTAGTCGACAGTTATGGTGACCAACGAAGTGACCCAGCGTAGACTTCCTTCCTTCAACTGGACTCCATGAGGAAACGGAGCCTTGGTACCAGAAGGGGCCCCTTGTGCCCATCCACCTCCTCGAGGAGTGCAGATGAATTTGGGACACTCTAGGGTTGTTTCTGAAACTCATCTCAGTAATCTGTCTTTGGTTGAAGATCAGGTGCCTCATGCATGACCTGCAACGAAGACCGGAAGAAGACATAATTTAAGGAACTGTCTCCAACCTGGGTGGAAGGACCTTTCTATCAGGTACTCTTAACTAGCTCATACCCAGTGAAACTGAAGGGAAATTGACTCCTGGGTTAACTCTCACTTCCACAGGCCCCTAAGCTGGGCTGGTCTATAGAGAGGCCTGCTGACCTCAAACTCACCTTAAAACATTGCTCAAACAGAGGAAACTACAATAGGACAAGATGAAGATGACATCAGAAGTAGGCAGCTTGCCCAAGATGCTAATCTGACTTCTACGATCATTTATAATGTTTTCTTGATTCCTTGGACCTATGCCTATCAATCAAATGTTTTCTATCATGGACACAATTCTATGCTAGTTTAAAATTCAATCCAATTGTTGAGTTGTGGTCAATTACCTGTGTCTGGTACTTCTGGGTTACCTTGGTGGATTTCTATTTTCTAGGGCTCTGATTGGATACTCCTTAGGAAATTTATTTTAGATGAGAGCTCAGTCCTGTTCTGTCTATTCATGATATTACTAGATGCAATCCTCTCACCTGGCCAATCAATAATACCTGCTCTAATACTGGCCATAGATTTAAGTTTTCTCTTAGGGTCATTCAAACTCAATTGGAGTGATGAGCTAAATCTCAATAAAAAAATTAACCTCTCATCTATTTAAAGGAAACTCCCACAGTTAGGGGGAGGATCTGTATGGTTAACACCTGGCTATGATCATTTAAATTTAAAAGCTCCTCTATATTGGAAATGCTTAATTCATACTAAAAATGATCAACCTGGTAATTATGAGACAAGGCTGGGTACTTTATGAACTATGACTATCATTACCCTTAGAGAGGGTGATTGGTATGGAGCTCAGTGGATTTGTGGCACTAATTTATGGCCTTGACATTTACAGGGATGGATACAAAGGTGTAGCCTGGGTTTCTCATGACTTTAAGGTCATACAGTTAACAAATTAGAGGTAACCCTAACCAATCTACCATTGGTATGATCCCAATGGGTCAAAGATCTGCATTCTACTGGTATGACCATTTAGCAGCTTTTATGTGTGTGTGTGCACCTTCGTTGGGGTTGGAGGATGTAATTGGCCATATTGAAGCCTTAACAACTTTCATAAGCTTTAAATGATGCTAACTGGGCTATTAGCCTATTGAATGATGAGATCACTATGATTTAGAAAAAGCAGAGGAACCAGAGATCAAATTGCCAACATCTGTTGGATCATCATAAAAGCAAGAGAGTGCCAGAAAAACATCTATTTCTGCTTTATTGACTATGCCAAAGCCTTTGACCGTGTGGATCACAAGAAGCTGTGGAAAATTCTTCAACAGATGGGAATACCAGACCTCCTGACCTGCCTCCTGAGAAACCTGTATGCAGGTCAAGAAGCAAGAATTAGAACCGGAAATGAAAAACAAACTGGTTCCAAACTGGGAAAGGAGTATGTCAAGGCTGTATATTGTTACCCTCCTTATTTAACTTATATGCAGAGTACATCATGAGAAATGCTGGACTGGATGAAGCACAAGCTGGAATCAAGATTGCTGGGAGAAATTTCAATAACCTCAGATATACAGATGACACCACCTTTATGGCAGAAAACAAAGGAAAACTAAAGAGCCTCTTGATAAAAGTGAAAGAGGAGAGTGAAAAAGTTGGCTTAAAGCTCAACATTCAGAAAACTAAGATCATGGCATCTGGCCCCATCACTTCATGACAAATAGGTGGGGAAACAATGGAAACAGTAAGAGAATTTTTCTTGGGCTCCAAAATCACTGCAAATGGTGACTGCAGCCATCAAAATTAAAAGACACTTGCTCATTGGAAGAAAAGTTATGACCAACCCAGACAGCTTACTAAAAAGCAGAGGCATTACTTTGCCAACAAAGGTCCGTCTAGTCAAGGCTATGGTTTTTCCAGTAGTCATGTGTGGATGTGAGAGTTGGACTATAAAGAAAGCTGAGCACCGAAGAATTAATGTTTTTGAACTATGGTGTTGCAGAAGACTCTTGAGAGTCCCTTGGACTGCAAGGAGATCCAAACAGTCCATCCTAAAGGAAATCAGTCCTGAATGTTCATTGGAAGGACTGATGCTGAAGCTGAAACTCCAATGCTTTGGCCACCTCATGTGAAGAACTGACTCATTTGAAAAGGCCCTAATGCTGGGAAAAATTGAAGGTGGAAAGAGAAGGGGATGACAGAGGATGAGATGGTCAGATGGCTTCACCGACTCAATGGACATGAGTTTGAGTAAACTCTGGGAGTTGGTGTTGGACTGGACCAGGAGTCCTGGTGTGCTGCAGTCCATGAGGTCACAAAGAGTTGAACATGACTGAGTGACTGCACTGAACTCAACTGATGATGAGAAAGGCAGTACTACTTAATTGCAAGGCCCTTGACATCTTATAGCATCTCAGGGAGAAATTTGTGCTATAATTCAAAATGAATGCTATATTTTCATACCTGATAAATCCTTTAATGTAATACATTTGATGAGCCATATGAAAAATCAGACTTCTGCTTTAAGCGACCCATTCCCTAGTCTTGACAATCTTTTAAAAAAACTGGTTTGGGTGTGGGAGGCTCATGGCTAAACTATTTACTTTAATTCCACTAATGTCATTAACTACTATTTGTATTTTGCCTGTTTCATTAAGATTATTGTTTCTTATATCACCAAGTGTATAACTGAGCCTCCAATGAAAATAATGTTAGCTAGACTTGAAGCAGTTGATCAAAAGTGTAGCTTGATATATGATCAATGATTGTAATAGTATAACTCTAGATGTAGGAAGATGCAACAAAGGGAATACTTTCCTGGACCATAATAGAAGACAGGTATCCAGAGATCTTTGACTATTAAGACTTGGTCCAGTAATAGCACATTGACTGGTCTATCAAAAAAAACCTTCTTCAGAACTGGGAACAAGCCTTCCCAGCAACATGGGACAAAATGGTCATGAAATGCCCCCCAAAGTATGGTCGGATTTATGACCACAGTGGGGATGTGTCAATTACAAGTTAGCACTTACCAAGAGCATCATCAAAGACTGAACAACGAAGGCATCTGCCTTCTGCCTCTGGAGCCTGAACCCCCTGCTGCTGCAGCTGCTGACCTTCAGCAACCCCTGAGGGAGTTCAGGGTGGAGTGAGGAACTCTGTGCTCCAGGGAATCTGGTGGGACAGGTCTTTAGATAGTTGGATGTTTTTAGGAACAGATTTTATTATCTCAATCCTTGCATCTTCTCATATCTACAGAAGCACTAAATCCCTCCATGATGACTTCAGATCCTTGTGACAAACAAAAAACTGGTAAAATGAGTGCTTCATGACATTGAACTCCCCCTTCACCAAAACCTTGTGTATTGACCTTCCCCCACTGCTGCTTTGGAGCAGTCTCTCAGAGCTATCTGAGATGCTGCCTCCTGCAGTCCTCATTTTGCCCCAAATAAAACTTAACTCACTAAAAAAAAAAAAAAAAAAAGTACCTTCAAAAACAGGCTTTAAAAAATAATATTTACAGAGTCACCTGATACACTTGTTAAATATTTAGTTTCCTGCTCCTGCTCCCGACCTTACGGTGAGTGTCCAAATCTGTTCATGTTTTATATGCACATCCATTGGTTTTTGTCTCCACTGAAGTTTCCTGGATCCCCAGGAGATTCTTGTGAGAGCCTGGTTAGAGTGGAATCTGTGCCAGGATTTCAGGACAGAAGCCAGTCTTGATTGAAGATGCTTGGAGGCTGGATGCTAATTGTCATACTTTCTGGGAGATTATGACTGGAAGGGTTGTTAGGTACTGGCATACTGAAATTCAGAGTGTGAAATAAGGGCCTTCTGAATGGATTTTCTTCAGGGAGAACAAGGGCGTGTTCTCTCAACTGCTTATATAAATTTACTTGGCAGGGTTGACATTTATATGCAGAACCAACACAAAATGCAAATAAGCTTTTTAATGCTTTCAGTATCATTATATACTTAAATTTATGTTTGGGTTATTGTATCTTTATCAACAGTGTTGTTAGCAACATTGGAGTGACAGTTTTAATGCAATAGATAATAACAGGGTTTTAAAACCATCAGAGAGAAGACATTCAGGTCTATAAATCCTGGAAGAAACCAACTAGATCAACTAAATAATAATAATAAGTCAGCTGTCCAGATAAGCTAATTTTCAAACTCCACTGACATTTCCAGGAATTCTAAGCTATCTTTTTAAATTTTTAACAAGAATTAGATTCAGTTGCATAAGGCAGATTTCTAGAAGTTTTTACTTTAAATTTTATTCCCTCCTCTTCCTCCAAATCTGTTCTGTTTGCAAGGGAGAAGGAAAAGACTCCGGCTCTCTTAAGAAGGCACATGGGGAATGGTGGTAGGAAAGACAGTGGACAACACCTGGGTCAATCCAGAAGCCCTGTTGGCTCAGCAGGTAAAGAATCTGCCTGCAGTGCAGGAGATGCAGGAGACACAGGTTCGATCCCTGGGTTGGAAAGATCCACCAGGGGAGGAAATGGCAACCCACTCCAGTATGCTTGCCTGGAGAATCCCTGGATAAAAGAGACTGGTGGTCTATGGCCCATAGGGTCACAAAGAATCAGACATGACTGAGGATGCATGGATGCCTAGGGAAATCACAGAAGGTTTGGAGAAGCTGAGCACGCACGCTCTGGGAAGGAAAGTGCTCAGTGTAGCCCTGAGGTTGCCAGTAGCAGGGGCTCCACGCTTCCTTAATACAGTGCCATGCGATGCCTAACTCTGGCTGCTCTCCGCTCAGCTCTCTGCTTGCCTTCCTGTGGTCTCCTGCCCTACAGCCCTATTACCTGGGATGGGCATTGTGATGGACCACATGGTCCTCCCCTTTTTGGCTCCCTTTCAGGAGCAGGCTAAAGAGATTACACTTAAAGAAGACTGGCTTGCCGAGGAAACTGCTTGCAGAGCAGTCAGCCGTGTCTCTTTGTTGGGAAGTTATGCTGAAGAGTCGTGACTGGCATTGTAACACGTCCAGTCCATTGAGTCCCATCTTTCTCTACTTCATTTCCCATTATTTTCTGACCTTCGCCATGCCAATCTGATTTTGAACCTCAGATTCTGCTTTCCAGGGAATTCTAGATAGGACCTCAATCAAGCCCCAGTCTCTGGCTCCTTTTCATATTCATGAAGATAAATTCTCCCTGAGAGTATTTCTTAGCTTTACCTTCCTACACATCTGCAAACAGACCTAAGTCAGGTGACCCCATTATGGACAGTCTTGTCTAGATTTAGACCAGGCAAAAGTTCATTCCTAAGAAGGCTGTGATTCAAAACGAAATACTGGCCATGAAGAGCCCTTAAAACAAGAATGTATAAGATGAGTCAATAACAAAGATGAGAAGAAGTGAAATGTGTAAAATTCCTAAGAGGAGACAGAAAATTTGCCTTATCTAATTTCTTGCTCAAAGATGGTTTAGATTTTTAATACACTGTATTAGGATAAAGCAGTTTAAATGGTACTGTGAACTTTCCACTACAATAGAATTTCACTAATTTTAATTAAATTTTTTTAATATCCTGGGACTTTTGAAATTTTTTATTGATTATTTATCACCAATAATTTGATAGAATAGCCACTGAAAGCATCTTATCTATTTGGATTATGTTTGGAAAATGCAAAAGCAGAGACTCAAGGGGCCCCAGGCTGCCTCAGCTCTGACTCCAGCTGCAGCTGCTGTAAACAGTTCCTATGCACTGTGAACCATGCATCTCAGGATCCCACAGAGCCTCTCCTCTCTCATGCTTCACTACTGCCTATGGGGGCTCCCTCAGCATACAGACAGGACCTGGGCCTCAGGAGATTTTTCCAGGAGAAACCCTCCAAATGTAACTAAGTGCCTAGCATCCTGTCCTTCAGATGGATGGTTTCTCAGAGGGTGAAAAGGTGGCAACTAGCTCAGTCACAAATCTACATCTGGGCTTTCTGCCTTCTCTGTCTCAATCTTAGTCTTCTCTGCCCTTTGTTGCTGCTTCCTGGTATCACCTCCCACCACACACCTCAAAAAAAAAAAAAAGAAAGAAAGAAAGAAAGAAAAGCAAACCTGTACCCATCTTCCTGCCTCACACTCTACTTTTGTGGGAACCTAAACTTAGCCTGCTTGTTCAGTCGCTCAGTCGTGTCTGACTCTTGACCCCCTGGACTGTAGCCCACCAGGCTCCTCTGTCCATGGGATTCTCCAGGCAAGAATACTGGAGTGGGTTGACATTTCCTTCTCCAGGGGATCTTCCCGACCCAGTGATCGAACTAGCTTCTCTTGCATTGGCAGGTGGATTCTTTACCATTAGTACCACCTGGAAAGCTTAGACACATTGGAACAAATTGAGGTCAGCAATTTTATGAATTTTTATACAGTTAAGGGAGTTTGAACTTTTCTAAAAAGTAGAATACACATAAAAATGAAAAGTTACCATTGTGAATCTAGAGTGTGACCTCTCGTTAGTGGGGTGATGTGACAAATTCTTGGAGCCACTGATTGGGCTGAACGGAAAATTCTAGTGAAATCTTGGAGTTTAATATCAGTGGTTGAATTGCAGACAAGTTGTGATTCATGGGGTCGCAAAGAGTCGGACACGACTGAGCAACGGATGTGATCTGATCTGATCTTCCCTGATGGTCCCCACAGAGATTTCTCTTCCTTATAGTAAATAGCAGTATTGGCGGGGATGGATCACGGCTGTGTGTTTGCAGCTTTGTGAGTTATAACCAAGAAGAGGAGAAAGTAATTTAGTAGCTATTTATGTGGCTTGAAGGACTTGAATACAGAAAAAAGAGGCTATAATATAGAAAACAAGGTGAATATATTTGACCTCAATTATAGGAAAGAGTGAAAGGTGAATGGTAAAGCATGAATTCTGTAGAGAAACTGATATTGCAGTTGAAGCATGAACAGTGATGTAAAGCAAGAGCTTTAAGAGACAGATTTAGAGATTTCTTCATTCCTCTGGGCTGAAGTCAATCATTCTTGGTTCTGGGTGCTTCTCAGATACACAAAATCTCCAGGACAGCAGCCATCCACATGAAAAGAGGACAGGAACTTAAGCTTCACAAAAATATCAGGTAGGACTATATCAGAGGCACATAATCTAAATCCTGCTCCCCCATCCCATCTATTGAAGTGTGGCTTTTGTTTCCTTGGCCGTGAGATGGCGTCTCTACTTCTAGGCATTATAACTGCATTTCAGGCAGCAAAAAAAAGTATGGGAGTGGTAAAGGGAAAAGGTGCATGCCAGCTCAACATGTCTTGTTTTAAATAGAAAAAAAAAATTTTTTTTTTCCTCTTAGGACCACCCAATAGGTATTTACTTAAATCTCATTGGCCAGAACTGAGGACAGTAGGAAAGCCTTGTCTGCAAGTTCTAACTGCACAGCTGAAATTAAACTTGAAGACTTTACTATCAGTTCTGGCTCAATCTGCAGGGAGGTAGGAGGAAGAACATATCTTTAATTTGGCTCATTGTTGTCCTGTACAAAATCAGAGTTCTGGTAATGAGGAAGAGGGAGAATGCTTATTGGGTGAACAACTTCCCGTGTCTGCCACAATGAGAAACCAGTGAAAACCTGAGAAATTTAACCTCAAAAGAGAAGAACAAGAGAACATGATTTTCTCTCTCCTTAAAAACTTTTTATTTTATTTTGGAATATAACCAATTAACAATATTGTGATAGTTTAAGGTGGACAGTGAAGGGATTCAGCCATACATATATATGTATCAATTCTTCCCCAAACTGCCCACCTATCCAGGCTGCCACATAGCACTGAGCAGAGTTTCCCATGCTGTTGAGACAGCGCAGCAAGTAGGACCTTGTTGGTTATCCATTTTAAATACAGCAGTATGTATTATTGCATGTCGATCCCAAACTCCCTAACTATCCCTTCCCTGCAGCTTTCCTCCCTGGTAACCACAAGTTCATTCTTTTAACTCTGTAAGAGACCATGACATTTCAAAGTACCACGAGCAATCTAAGCTCATGATTCTGGTAGATAGTTTTTTTTTCACCAGCTCTCTCTTGCCTGTCTTTTGCTTCTATACTTCCTTTATGTTGCAATGTCTATCCCTAGTTCTAGAAAAGAAAAACAGAATAAGATGGAAATGAAAGGAGAATACATGTAAAAATAATTGTATGAAAGATGCTTGACTAACCCCACTGAGATGGCTCTGTTTTGGGATCTCGTTTGTTGTTTATACTCTTGATCATCCAACAGTAGATTTAGCTATAATATTTTATCTATAAATTTTTAGCTCTTATAACAGCTGTTATAAGAAATAGATATAACTGTTCCTATTTTATAGATTAGAAAATTAAGATTTACAGAGGATGAGTCTCTTGATAACACAAGAGGTACATAGTGAATCTGGGATTTGAAGTAACATCTGAACTATTTCAAACCCTCAATAAGAGCTCATATTAAGTCCCTCATGCCCAAAGCTGTGAGTTGGGCATTTTGGACCACTTGAAAGCTGTGACTTTATTATTGTGCCAAAGAACATTTCTTTGTTGGTGCTCATATTATATTCATTATTTTAAAAAATGGAAATTTCTTACCTGTGATATTTACCTAAAATTTATTTCCTATAATAAAACTATAGAGGTGAATAAAATAACACATTTCTTTCCTTTTGATACAGATTTTATTAGCTTTATCTATTAACACTGGTATGGACCAGAAATGTAAAGTGCTTTTGCCATGTCAATTGATATAATCATATTGTTTTTCTTCTTTATCTGATAGAGGTGATAGTTTATGTTGGTTGATTTTTAAATGTTGAACCAATCTTGCATACCTGGAATAAAACCCATTTGGCCATGATGTATAATTCTTCTTCTACATTGTTGAATTTGATTTGCTAATATTTTATTGAGGATTTTGGTTTCTAAGTTCATGAGAGATATTGGTTTATTAGTTTTCTTTGTTAATTTATTAGTCTATTATTATCTTTGTTAGATATTAGTTTATTATTATCTTTGTCTGCTTTAGGTAGCAAGGTAATATTGATCTCATAAAATGAGTTGGGAAGTAATACTCCTCTTCTGTTTGTGGGAAGTATATTGTGTAAAATTCATGTTAATTCTTTAAATGTTTGATAGAATTATTTAGTGAAACCATCTGGACCTGGAGCTTTCTTTTCAGCAGATTTTTAATTCTAAATGAAGTTTCTTTGATGGTTATAAGAGTATTCAGATTATCCATTTTATCTTGCTTTAATTTTGCTAGTTTGTGTTTTTGAGGAGTTGTTCTATTTCTTCTAAGCTCTTGAATTTATAATCATAATTGTTCATAGTATTTCTTCTAATAGCTACAGAGTCTTCAATCATATCTCTTGTTTTAGTTTTGATATCAATGGTTTGTGTCTTTTTCTCATTTTATATTTGTTAGACTTGCTGGAAGTCTATCAATTCTATTCATTTTTTTCAAGAAACCAGTTTTTTCTCTTTATTAATTTCTTCTCTTGTTTTCTTGTTATCAAGTTCATTGGTATTGTTTTTGCTCTTACTATTTCTTTTTCTTTGAAATTTTTTTGAATTTTTTCTAGTTTCTTGAAGTAGTAACTTAGATTATTGATTTTAGATCTGTTTTCTCTTTTAAATTTAACACTTAGGGCTATACATTTCCTTCTCATCACTACTTTAGATACATTCCATATATTTTATGTTGTGTTTTCATATTTATTCAATTGTATGTATGCTTTTATTTTCTTTGAGGCTTATTCTTTAACATAGGAGTTATTTAGAGACATTTTTGTTTAAGATGTAATTGTTTAGAGATTTGTCTTAATTTTCGCTTTTGTCAGAGAACATACACTGTACAATCTGAATTATTTGAAATGCTTTGAGGTTTGTTTCATCCCAGGATATGTACTGTCTTGGTGAATAGTCCTTGAATACTTGGGGGAAAAAACGTATATTCTGCAGTTGTTGGATGAAGAATATGTCAATTATATCCTGTTGGTTGATTGTATTGTTCAGTTCTCTATCCTTGTGAATTTTCTGTCTAATATCTCTATCAGTTGCTAAGGGTGAACAAACATTATAAATATGGATTTTATTTCCCTGAATCCTGAATGACAGTTTTTATGGGTATCAAAAAACTGTTAACTGTTAATCATAAGTTAACAGTTCTTTTCGTTTAGCACTGGAAAAATATTATGTCACTTCCATCTGGCCTATATGTTTTCTGATTATAAATCCACTGACATTTGAATTTGTATTTCTTATAGCTAATGTTCCATTTCTCTCTAGCTGCTTTCCCCAGATTTCTTTAGGTTTATTATATTTGGGGCTTGTCCACCTTTTTAGACCTGTGATTTTAAATCTTTAAACAGATTTGGAAAGTTTTACCCGTTATTTATTTGAATACTTCAGCTCCATCTCTTTACCCCTCTCCTCCTAAGATTCTAGTGATATGAATGTTGGGTCTTTCACTATTGTGTCACAGTTTCCTGAGTTGTGATTTACTTTTTTCCAGTCTGGTTTATCTCTGTTGTTCATATTGGATAAAACCTACTGATATGTTCTCAAGTTCAGCAATTGAATCTTCTGTCATTTCTGCTCTACTCCTGAGACTAGTGGTAGAGAATTTATATTTTTCTGGCGTGATTTTTTTTTTTCTTCTTGGTTCTATAATTTGGTTCTTTTAAAATAATTTTTTGTTTCTTTTTAAGACTTTTCTCTATGTTCATTTGTTTCAAAATAATTTGTAATTGCTTACTGAATCGTTTTTGTAATTGTTGCTTTAAAGTGCTTGTTAGGTAATTCCAACAGCAGATGCACTTCAGTGTTGGTGTCCGTGGCTGTCTTCTCACATTTAGGTTATGATTTGCCTGGTTCTTGGTAAGACAGAGATTTTTAAAAATTATATCTAGGACCTTTCAGCTATTATGTTAGAAAACTCTAGATCCTACTTAAAATTTTTATTTTATCTGGTAGTCAACCTATTTAGGTTTGTCATGCAGATCCTGGCCTACTTTTGTGAACTGTAATTCCAGTGAAAATTGGGAGGCTTTGCAGTATCATTTTTGGTTTATTTAATGCCACTGGGGTTACACTGGTCCCTGCTGCTTTGCTTGAGTTATAGAAGGAACTTCACCATTCTCAGTAGGATGAGGGAGCCTCCAGCCCATAAAGATGAAAGTGCTTCCACCAGGCAGCCAAAAGCTTATTATTCTAGATCTTCCTTATTGATGCCTTCAGCGGTGTGGAGTCCTATGGTAGGGTGGCAAGTCTCAGGCCCAGCAGAGAGGTGAGTACTCCTCAAACTGGGGCTGCTTGTCATGTGATTCCCCTTGCAGTTGCCCTTTTTTTTTTTTTCAGTTTCAACTTAGGTGAATTTCTGTTTTCTTTCTTGGAATCTTTACATTTTACTACCAAAATCTCTCACTGGGTTTGAGTCTTAATATGATATGTATGAAAATTAGTAATGTATTAATGAGCTATTCAGCATAACTTAGGCATCAACAAGAATCTGAGAGTTTGTTTTTCTATATTGTAACAAGATTTTGAACCAGAGAGGAACAATTCCTTTTTAGACATTATCAAAGAAAAGATTTATTACAAATTCTTACAAAGGAGGTATTATAAAATAAACTATATTTTCAGTGGGCATTTATTATTAACTGAGGTGTGACAAGCTCTTCTAGCAAGTCAGGTTTGCTGTTGTTGCTAGGTCGTGTCTGACTCTTTTGTGACTCCATGGACTGTAGCCCACCAGGCTCCTCTGTCCATGGAATTTCCCAGGCAAGAATACTGGAGTAGGTTACCATTTCCTTCTCCGGGGGATCTTCCTGATCCAGGGATTGAGCCCATGTCTCTTGCATCTCTTGCATTCTGTATTGGCATGCAGATTCTTTTCCACTGAGTCACCTCAGAAGCCCCAAGTCAGGTTTATGCACATATAGTCAAAGATGTTTCTATTTCAAACTGTCAGTGGACAGACTGTTTTCTGAGCATCGTAAAAAGCAGTTCATTAACATTAGATGAGGATATGAGGTTATTACGGATTGTAACAGCGTTGAGCCAGGCTGAAGAGCTTGCTCAGGTTTACATGCATCTATCCATCATATTAAGCCTCTGAGCACTGATTATGTATTAGGCACTGTGTTAAGTGCTTTAGGGAATTCAGAGATAAATGAGATTACAATCCCTTTATATTTCAGAACTAATTTTTCTAGCTGTATCTTCTGCCACTTCCGATAATGTCTCCATCTGAACCACACCACACTCACTGCACACTGGTTCCCAGTCTGTCTTTTCACAGCTGCAGGCTTCGGCTCAGGCTGTTCTTTCTCTCTGAAAGTCCCTTTCCTTTTCTTTTTTTGCCTAGCAAAAACCCTTTACCCAACTCAAATATAACCAACTCTGGGAAGACTCCTTAACCTCCTTAGGCAGATTTAATCACTGCCATGGAAATTTTCATCTGTCCATATTAGCAGGTATAACATTCTATTATGTTCTAATTGCTCTGCCTCTCCCTGCTAACTGGGGAGTGACTGTCTTATTCTTTCGCCTTTCCTCAGTGCCTAGTACAGAGGTGACGAATGGAAGACTTTCACTGTATTTAATTCATCCATCCATTCATTCAACAAGTAATTTTTAGGGCCACCAAGTTTGGTCACATAGGTTGAACATAACACAATTCTAGGGAGTGCCATTCATGTGAACTATGATGTACCTCAGTCTGTTGTACAACCACACGATGAGCCTTATTTATTGAGCATCTGTAGTGTATCAGGTGCTGTCTAGGAACACAGCAGTGAAAAAACGCACAAAATGCATCTTAAATGAATGATTTGGCCATCGTTTATTCCTGGGGCTCCAAAAAAACTTTTTCCATTTTTGGTAATATTCTGAACATATGGTACTTAGACGGTGATAATCTGTGTAAGCTATTAAAAGTCTTTGTTCTGGCTTGGAATCGTATCAGTTCAGTGTGAAATACTATCTCATGCAGCTCAGGTAATTTTTATCACGTAAATGATGATGACTTGTGTTTCCTAAAATGAAAATGGGATTAATGGTTTGTTTCCTCTAACTAATACATGTAGGTTTTTCCCTATTGACTATTTCTTAAAAGTCATTCATTCCCTTATAGAAGCCTGCAGAGTAAACTGATAAAAATAACAAACATGGATGATCAGAACCTACAGAATGCATTGTCTGTTCCTCCGGTGTATATTGCAAGAACTGCCCAGTTACATTTCAAACATATTGTCATTCATTATTTTGAATATGAAATTAAAACTAATTATTAGTCTAACAAAAGAACCACAAGTGATCACAAATATACATTTACCTACATGATTTGTGTTCTTAAAAATAATCCTTTGCACTAAATAATACACATATATACAAAACCTCTTGTGATTCTGTTTCAAGATCAGTAATTCCTTTCCAATTCAAACTACAGTCTTAGACTTTCCTTTGATTTAATTTTATTAATTTCATTTTCTTTGACAGCAACACATTTGAAAGAAAGAGGCATTTCCACAAGGCATAGAATAGGAAATAGGCATAAAGTGTATCAGAGCAATGAAAGTAAGTCTTTTAAATTGTCTTTGCTTCCTATTTAGGGACTGTTCAGCTTTGTAGAATCTGAAGCTTATACAATTAAAGACATTGTCTTTAATGAAAATAATACAAAATTAGACATAAACATGAATATTTCAGCATGAGATAAGAAATCACAACAAAAGCTGAGAAATACCACAACTAAAACACTAGGTTAAAACTCTATAAAATATTTACTTCTCAACATTTCTGTATAATGTTTCAACATCCTTTTGGTCACCATTTTATAGTCATTTTTATGACAATGCTCTGTAAACTCTGTACTATTTTCTTCAGAGACAATAGAAATATAATTCAATCTTTTCTTTACAGGGTTGATCAAAGTTTGCTTTTGAAATTATTGCTAGTTAAGATCCATAGATCTGCAACTTTTCACAGACATACTCACTTTTTGTTGGGCTGCTACAGGTTTGTGCCTTGCAAACAAAGGAATTCTGAGCAATTGTGTATCCTACAATTTCCATCAAAAAAGAAACACAAATCTTGTGTATCTGTGCTGCATTCCTAATGAGAGAGAGCTTCCACTGTCTGTGGGTGTTAAGGGTGCTCTGCTGACAATTTCCCACATGTGATCAGTGGAAGAATTCCCATAGGTGAACTTCAGTGCTTGTTTCTTCTCCTTGTCATCTGCTCCTGATACTATGAGGAGGGAATACTATTATTCCCATATGATCTCACTCCTCACTTCTGTCATATGATGCCAGGTAAAGGAGCAGGGTAGAAGGTTCCTGAAAGCTATGACTCCTGTCTCTGTGCATGGAAGTGATTAGAATCACATGAATACATCCCACCACACACAAACTAAATGTACCCCAACTCAACTTCCCCACAGCTGGATCCCAAAATTGTCCATGGTCATTATACAAGAGGGTAGTTTTCCTCCACCCTCTTAAGGTCCCTGCTTGTATCTGCAAATTAAACTGATAAAGACAGGTTAATAGAATAAAAACATAAAATTTTGTTTAATATAAGTTTTATGTGAAGCAGGAACCTTCATAAGGAAATGAAGACCCTAAGATGTGAGTATTTAATGCTAGGTTCCATGAAGAGTGGACAGTCATGGGAGAATATGGCAGTTAACTAATGGGAGGTAAGTGTATTAGACTGGGGGAAATTTAGTAAGGCCTGCTTGTTAGGGTTCTTTTTCATGTTCCTTTGTTATTTTAGAGATTAAGATACTCCTTTCCTCAAGGTATAGAGAGGTCACCTCTCACTTGAGGGTTTTATGACTTGGTTTAGGGAAGAAGGAGAGGGTGGGGACAGAATAACTGCCCTGCTTCTTCAATTTGCTTAGACTCCTACAACTTAACAATATTCAATATGCCAAGGTGCCGTATTTTGGGGTAGTATATCCTGAGCCCCATCATCACCTCAATCCCGTATGACACAATGGGAAGTAAGACCCCAAAACTAGTCAGAGGAGAAAGGGGCAGTGATCTTAAGTAAATACAGTCCAAATATCAGTGCCGTGCAGAGTTTACAGAAGCATGTAGCACTGTGCCTTGTCACAACTGACTCATTGCAATCCCATAGACTGTAGAGCCTGCCAATCTCATGACTGAACAAAAATGTTGAGAGGATCCCTCCCAGAGTCTTGAAGATACCTAGGCAAATGTAGGGCCCTGGACTTTAGCTTCATTCGTTTCAGAGTAAAACTCTGTTGTTCTCATGGCTTCATCAAGGGAAATGACACATAAGACCCACATAGAAATCTAGACAGATGGCCCCTGCTGGGTGGTCCTAAAGTCCTTAGATTATATCCTTTATTTTTATGTCCAGATAAAATGACTTGAGTTCAAATATTGCTGTGCCCTGATATATTTCCAAGGATCCTGGGATTCCTAGGAAGGAATGGATGCTTTCTGTCTCCTCATGATTATCAAGTCTTGCTTCCAATTCCTCCTAGTTTAATTTAAATTTTGATAACCTTCCACCGTCTTGGTACTGCTGTCTGATCCGCTTGTGGATACAACTTCATTCATTTCATTCCTTAACAATAACAACAGCAACAACAACAAAAGCACGAGTACAACTGTAAAGGGATATGGGAACTTCCTTGTCTTGCAGAGAAGAATGAATTGATGAAGAACTTTTTTATGCAGAGAGGAAAACCGTTACCAAACTCAGGTCTGGCTGCTTGTTACTCAAACCTGAGAAAAGACAAATGTTGATACAAAGGAACCTTGCTTGTAAATTTCCCAATTCAAACAGAGCCATGGAGCTAGGAATCAAGCATTAAGTTATGACCCTCTTGATGGTAAGTAAGAGAAATAAACCTAAACCGACTCTAACAAAAGAAAGGATACAAGGCTCTCTGATGTTACCTGTTGATAGGCATGAGACTGGACCTCAGGAAGGGATTCACTCTTTACCTCTTGGGTCCTCATTTCTTCTCCTTCATGGGTGTCTGTTTTGTTGCCTCTTTCTCTTCAGTGGTGCATGGCACCTTGTCTTAGAACTGGCAAAGTAGTATCAGGGTATGGTGGCTAAAGTCCTGATATGGGAGTCAGATAGGAGCTTTGCTATAACTTATCAAGTGTTCTTGAGCTAGTTGCTGAGGCTGTACTTACAGTAGTCCTTTTAATTGGTTGGGCTTGTTGTAATAGTAAGTCAGGATGGATTTCAGTAATTGTTTCCGTAATTAAACAGCCTCCATAATTTCCCTCATGCACATATTTCTTTTCTGAGATATATGCCAGGAAAACCTTCTGAGTTTATCTCCAGCATAACTGTTGTGCTACCCTGATTCATCCTGGAAATGGACTGGAAAAACACATTCACTTGAGCATGCAAACATCTGATCATTTAGACATTACTTATCCCAGGGTTTTTTGCCTTATTTAAATGGATAACTTGAGACTGATTCCCAACTTCAAGATGAAATTTTAGACACTGAAGGGAAGGATGAGACAATGCAGACGTTTGGGGACAACACTGACCTAGCCAACATTCTTCAAATTGTTCCTTACTGCTATTATCCCACTCTGCACATTCCTGAGGATGTCATTCACTTGACTAGAGAATATTATTTAATTTAAATGTCTAGATAATTGCCCTGCTTTCTACATTACTCAGGGTAGACAAGGTTATGCTATGCAAGAAACACTCCCCCAAATGCCATGTGCTTAAAATAACCAAGTTTTATCTCTTACTCATGTAATGTATTTATCTCAGGGCAGCAGAGAGACTCTGGTTGATTCAATTACTCCAGTCCTCCAGACTCCACCATATCCAACGGTCCTAGCTGCCATACCAGAGCAGAGTACTCTGGAGAATCGCATCACTCATAGTGAGTCTGCTCCTCTGACTGTACTGTAACTGATACAAAGGCACTGTCTCTTTCTTTTTATTTCTCTGATAGAAACCTACCTTATGCACACTGAGAGATAAATGACTCATAATTTAATGTTAACTCCTTCCAAACTGATATTTTAACAATAGGTTAAGTGTATAATGTAGACAATTGAAGGATGAAGGATCTATGAGTACATGAAGTTTTTCCTAACCCTAATTCTGCCCAAGATTACAGAGATCTTGGTCAGGATGCTTAACATCTTTGGACTTGGAACCTAGTTCTGTCATAGATAAAATGAGAATAACAGTGTGTTGGATAAACACTGTTTGGGAGATGGAAAACCTAACTTCTAGTCCCACCTCCTCCACCAAGTGGTTGTGAAGGGCTGGGCAGGCCATTTAACTTCTATGAGCTTCTGCATATCCATTTAAAAAATATGGAAGTGGGCTCTTGGTCACCAAATTGGTGAACATGTATCTCTGAAAATATACAAAGACTTTTTCAGGGTATATGGGCTCTGTGGTGTTAAGGGGATCATTTTGCTTATTCACAAATTCCATTCATATACTTTCCCAGCTTTTTGTAGGCTAGGAGAAGTAGTTTTCTACTCCTTGGATAATTGGCTTTCTCTCTCTTTTTACAAAAAGTCTGTCCTACTGTGTGTGTGCTCAGTTGTGTCCAGCTCTTTTCTGACCCCATGGACTGTAGCTTGTCAGCCTCCTTTGTCCATGGGATTATCCAGCAAAAATATTGGAGTGGGTTGCCATTTCCTTCTCCAGGGGATCTTCCCCACCCAGGAATCGAACCCATGTCTCCTGCAGCTCCTGCATTGACAGGCGATTCTTCATCACTGAGCCCCCTGGGAAGCCCTCATCTATTCTAAATCCTACTTTAATATATTGCCCTTGGAAGTAAAGACACCTAGGACCCTAAACAAAGGATCATTTTGGATACTGGTGTTTGAAGAAGCCTCCTCTACTGACGTATAAACATATGACAAGGCATTCTCATTTTGCTGGCCTTAGAGTTTTTCTGAAAATGGTGAAAAGTTACCTTGGAATTAGGATGTTTTGGTCCTTGTTGGGAGGTTCTGAAATTAAATATAGTGTAGAACATAGAATATGGGTAGAGAGCGTATTGGCAAATATTTAGCAACCCCATCTCTTCTATCCCCTGTCAGAACATGCAGTTCTTTTGACAGTGAATTCTAGAATGATTTATTTTATTTTTTTCTTATCTTGCCTAATCTCATATCTTGTAATTATATGCAAACAATTTTGTTTCAGGTTTTCTCTATACTCATCTCTTTTTTATTGGCTGAAAAGAAAAGTAACTTCAAATAGTCAAAATGGAACAGATTAATGATGCTCTACTTCTAATTTCAACTGTAAGGTTTAATGGATTATTAGACCTTTCAAATTATACTGGATAAAACCACATATTCAAATTATAGATGATTTCTTTTAACAAAGGTGTGAGGTTTTCAATGAGGTACCTAAAACCTATATTATCAAATCATATCATGTAGTAATCATAGTCATTACAATCCTCTTATGTTACTTTATGAAATGTTTAATATTTTTATTTCCTATTAACACAAAATATTTTTAGAAGTGATTACTTTTTAGTAATATGTATCTTGATTGTTCATTTAATATGTAAGTAACATTTTATCATTTGTATCTAAAAAATTAATGGAGTGATTTCTGAATTATTTCTAAAAGCCAAACTCATGCATACACATTTACTGAGGAAAATCCAAGTCTTTTATCTTACAGCTTGCTTCACAATAACTTACAATTTTAGCTACACAGCATCTGCATGAAAATAAATCAATGGAAAATTAATATTATTTTAAGGACCTCCTGTTTTCAGTTCAACATGTAAAGTGCTTAGAAGTTCTTACAATAAGAAGAAAGCTGAAGAAAATAAAAACCAACAACTCTTCTTAGATCCATCAGAGAATTGAGATCTGAGGCAAAATATTGGCCCCCAAACTGGACAAACAGGCAGATACATAGAACCATAGCTTACAGGCAGCAAAGCTGGGGGCAAAGGCTATCATTTGGGGCCAGTAATTGTAGTAACACTTTAGACTGTAATTGATGAACTGCTTGAGGCTCAGTGTGGACTGACTTCACAGTTAGTCCACACTGAGGGATCCAATATTTGGGTGGGGGGCACTTTTTTTGAGCTTTACACCCAGAAGCCTTGGTTCTCACAGTGAAGACCCAGCAGGAGGAGGGGAAATATGTTCTGGAAATGCATCCAGAGCTCTCCACAGCCAGGCCTGCCATCAAAGGAAATTAGTTGATCAGAATGTAGTGGACTGGGTTTTCACCAAAGCCTAACCCACTTGAGGAAAAGGAAATGTCCAACTCAGGTTCATTCAATGACAACTTAACACCGTATCAGCAGGGCTTCAGCATAGTAATAGAGCTAAAATGAACTGCAAGCCTCAGATGCTATTTAATGAATCTCTGGGGTGTAAAAAGACAACAAAAGAAATAAAAGCAAAGACTCTAGAGGAAATTTTAGCCTCTGACACACAGCTATAACAAACAATAAGCACTGCCTAACCCCTAGCCAGAGAAACATAAGACCTCGTGCTAAGGGCCTAGCTACCTCAGCTCCTTTACCCAGTATATCATGTCTGGCTATCAAGAAAAAATTACAAAGCATACCAATAGGAAAGGAAAACACAACTTGAAGAGATGGAGCAATCATCAGAAATAGGCATGACAAGGACGTTGAATTATCAGACAAGGAATGTAAAATAACTGCTATTAATATGCTAAAGAATGTAATGGATAAAGTAGGTAGCATGCAAGAACAGATGGGCAATGTAAGCAAAAAATGAAAATTATAAGAAAGAACTAAAAACAAATGCTAGATATAAAAACCACTGTTACAGATATGAAGAATGCCTTTGATGGGCTTATTAGTGGACTAGACATCACTGAGGAAAATACCTCTGAGACTGAGACTATCTCAGTAGACACTTCCCAAACTGAAGATCAAAGAGAAAACAGTAAGAAAAGCAGAACAGAATATCCAAGAACGGGGGGACAACAACATAAGGTTTAACATATATATAATAGGAGTACTAGAAGGAAAATGAGGGGAAAGGAACAGAAGGCATATTTGAAATAATAGCAGCTGAGAACTTTCTAAATTTAAAGACAGGTACCTACCAACAGATCCAGGAAGCTCAGAGAACAATAAACATGGTAAATATAAAAAAAAATTGACACTCAACCATATCATATTCAAGCTTCATAAAATTAAAGACAAAGAGAAAATCCTGACAGAAGCCAGAGAAGGAAAAAATAAAAATAGCTTACTTACAGAGGGACAAGGAGAAGAATTACATGAGACTTTTTTTCAGAGACCACACAAGTAAGAGGAGAATAGAGTTAAATATTTACAGTGTCAAAAGGATATTATTTGTACAAAAACTTAAACTTTCTTGAATACTTTTTCTATTTTAAAAAGTTCTATGATACACTGTTCCTTCAGTGGCCTGCCAATAAATCATGCTTCCCAATATTCTGACTGCTTTATAGTCTTTCCTTTTCTGTGTTGACTCTGGGCTTGGCTATTGGTTTAAGTGGTGGTTTTTAAGTAGTATTTAGTTCTCTCTTTTTTTAATTGAAACATAGTTGACATACAATATTATGTTGGTTTCAGGAGTAAAACTATGGCCTCCATGGGGGCTTCCCTGGTGGCTCAGATGGTAAGGAATCTGCTTGCAATGTAGGAGACCTAGGTTTGATCCCTGGGTTGGGAAGATTCCCTGGAGAAGGGAATAGCTATCCACTCCAGTATTCTTGCCTGGAGAATTCCATAAACAAAGGCGTGTGGTGGGCTACAGTCCACGTGGTTGCAAAGAGTTGAACATGACTGAGCGACTAACACACACTACTATTATGTTAGTTTCAGGAGTACTACACAATAATTTTACATTTGTATACATTATGAAATGATCAACACCATAAGTCTAGTTACCATCTGTCCCCACACAAAGTTCCAGCAATATTATTTGACTGTATTCCCTGTGCTATTTATTACAATCCCATGACTTATTTATTATGTAACTGGAGACTTGTTCCTCTTAATCCTCTTCATCTGTTTGATCCACCCTCCCTTCCCCCTGGACTTCCCTGCTGGCTCAGTGGTAAAGAATCCATCTGCCAATGCAGGAGACGTGAGTTTGATTCCTGGGCCAGGGATGATCCCCTGGAGAAGGAAATAGCAACCCACTGCAGTATTCTTGGAGAAGGCAATGGCACCCCACTCCAGTACTCTTGCCTGGAAAATCCCATGGACGGAGGAGCCTGGTGGGCTGCAGTCCATGGTGTCACTAAGAGTCGGACACGACTGAGTGACTTCACTTTCACTTTTCACTTTGATGCACTGGAGAAGGAAATGGCAACCCACTCCAGTGTTCTTGCCTGGAGAATCCCAGGGACAGGGGAGCCTGGTGGGCTGCCATCTCTGGGGTCGCACAGAGTCAGACACGACTGAAGTGACTTAGCAGCAGCAGCAGCAGCCAGTATTCTTGCCTGGGGAAGTCCACTGGACAGAGGAGTCTTGTGGGCTACAGTCCACAGGGTCACAAAAGAATCAGACACAACTTAGTGATAAAACAAGGCCACAAGGAGAAGGCCCTTCCCCCTACCTCCTGGAGACTACTCATTTGGTTGCTGTACCTATGAGTCTTTCATTTTGCTTTATTTTGCTGTTTTGTTTTTTAGATTCCACATATCAGTGGGACAACTTGGTATGTATCTTTCTCTGTCTGACTTATGCACTTCCCATAATAGTCTCCAGTTCCATCCATATTGTTACAAATCACCATTTGTAACTTAATTTTTGTGGCTAATTTTTCATTGTGTGTGTGTACCACGTCTTCATCCATTCATCTGTTGATGGACACTTGGTTGCTTCTGTACCTTAACTATTGTAAATAATGCTGCTATGAACATTGGAGTGCATATGTCTTTTCAAACAAGTGTTTTTGTATTCTCTGGGTAAATTCCCAGAAGTGAAGTTGTTAGATGATATGGCAGCTCTATTTTTAATTTTTGAAGAAACCTCATACATTTTCCATAGTGGCTGTATCAATTTACAATTCCACCAACAATGCTTGAGGGCTCCTTTTTCTCCACATCTTCACCAACAATTGTTATTTGTTGTCTTTTGGATAATAGCCATTTTTATAAGTATGAGGTGATATCTCATTGTGGTATTGATTAGCAATCAATTGATTTCCCTATCAATCAAAAGACTATTGAGCATCTTCTCATGTCTATGATATCTGTATGTCTTCTTTGGAAAAATGTCTTTTCCTCTGTTCATTTTCTAATGAGGCTTTTTGGTTTTTGAAGTTGAGTTGTGTGAGTTCTTTTTGTATTTAGGTATTAACGCTTTACCAGATATATCATTTGCAAATATCTTGTCTCATTCAGTAGGCTGTCTTTTTATTTTACTAATAGTTTTCTTTATGTATTAAAGCTTTTTAGTTTGATGTAGTTCCATTTGTTTATATTTGCTGTTGTTTCCCTCGCCTGAGGAGATATACTCAAAAAAATATTGCTAGACCTCCGTCAAAGAGCTTTGTGCCTATGTTTTTTCTAGAATTTTTATAGTTTCAGATATTACACTTAAGTATTTGATCCATTTTTAGTTTATTTTTACATATGGTGTGAGAAAGTAATCCAGTTGGACTATTTTCCATGTAATAGTCCAGTTTTCCCCCCACCACTCATTGAAAAGGTTGTCTTTTCCCTATAGTATATTCTTCCCTCCCTTGGTTTGTCATACACGGTCTTTGTAATGTTGAGGTACGTTCCCTCTCCACCCACTCCGCTGAGAATTTTTTTGTAAATGGATGTTGAAATTTTTCAAAACCTTTTTCTATACCTATTGTGATGACCATATGATTTTTATCCTTTTTTTTTTAATGTGGTGTATTACATTAATTGATCTACTGATATTGGACCACTCTTGTATCCTGGGGAAAATCCCAAAACATCATAGTGAATTATCTTTTCATATATTGTTGAATTCAGTTTGCTAATATTTTGTTGAGGATTTTTGCATCTGAGTTCATTGATGATATTGGCTTGTAATTTTCTTTTCTTTATGGTGTCTTTGTCTGATCTTGGTGTCAGAGTAATGCTTGCTTGTAGAATGAATTTCAAAGCACTTCTCCTCTTTCAATATTTTGGGATAGTTTGAGAATAATAGAATAAGTTCTAGGAATTTATCAGTTTCTCCTAGGTTGTCCTTTCTACTGGCATAAAAATTGTTCATGGTAATCTCTTTTGATCCTTTGTATTTCTGTGGGTTTTGTAGTAATATCTCCTCTTTTGTTCCTGATTTTATTTATTTGGGCCCTCTCTCATTTTTTCTTGATGAGTCTGGCTAGAGGTTTATCAAAGAACCAGATCCTACTTTAATTGAGCTTCTCTCTTTTTCTGGTCTCTATTTCATTTATTTCTGCTTTGTTCTTCATTATTTCTTTCCTTCTACTTACTTTGGGTTTTGTTTGTTTTTCTTTTTCTGCTTCCTTTAGGTGTAAAGTTAGGTGGTTTATTTGAGATTTTTCTTGTTTCTTGAGGTAGGCTTGTATGGCTCTAGACTTTCCTCTTAGGACTGCTTTTGCTGCACCCCATATATTTTGAATGGTTGTGTTTTCATTCTCACTTGTCTTCAGGTATTTTTTTAATTGCCCCTTTGACTACTTAGGTGAGTGACCCACTGGTTCTTTAGCAGCATGTTGTTTAGATTCCATGTGCTTGGTAGGTTTTTTTTTTTTTTTTTTTTCCTTGTAGTTGATTTCTAGTCTCATCTTCCTGGTGTAGGACTCCCAGTCTGGGGAGAACAATGTGGGATTTGGACCCCTCTTTTCTTTGGTAGAACCTCTGCAGCTGTGATTATCTTCCTGCTTGTGGGTCACCACCTGAGGATCGGGGTCTTGACTGACCTCTGCCTTTCCTACCTGTGTCACTGTAGTTACTTCTTTATATATTTTGTTCTAGAAGTCTTTTCTGCTAGTCTTCCAGTCATTCTCATATGTAGTTACTCTGTAAATATTGTAATTTTGGTGTGCCCATGGTAGGAGTGAGCTCAGGGTCTTCCTGCTCCACCATTTCAACCACAGTAGGCAAGGAGTGCTTAGCTTTTAGTGGTCAGTTTCAGCCAATGAGACATTAGTGAGAATGATACAAGTCTTAATAAGTGCTTGTACCCTGGGGCTTGTCTTCCTGAAGCTTCGTTTAGGAACAGCTTTGCTATGAGAAGTCCAAGCAGAGACATAGAGAGGCTTCTATTAAGAGCTGGGGTCCCTGGCCAACAGCCACATCTAACCTCCCAACCTTTGACGAGTACCAACCACCAGTCATGTGAGTGAGGTCATTTTGAACATTTTAGCTATCCTAGTATCTCATGTGAAGCAGGAGAACTATCTAGTTAACCCACAGAATCATGGAAAAGATAAAGTGTTGCCATTTAAATCCATTAAGTTTTAAGGTGGTTTCATATGCAATCACTGGATAACCCAAATAAATACTTTGTACAATACAATCTATTTCTTAGTAGATTTTATAATATTCATTGATGCATATATTAAAGTCAACCTTTTTCTGACTTTCTCTGAATTTTTTTCTAAGTCTGATTTGACTAACTGCATTGGCCATGAAAAATGTCTTGCCTCTAAATTTTTTAAAATGTATAATTAATGAGCATTTCATAAGTCTTAGAAAAGTCTTCTTGGTAATCTTCCCAGAAATTGAGAAAATGAATAACTCAAATCATCGAGTAACAAGATCTTTTTGAAAGTCAGGTGGCTCCTAATTCTTTGCTTTCAAGAAAACTGAAGGAGGATAGGATTAAATTGTTTCTGCAGGGTGGATCATTTTATGATTTTTAGTATTTAACTGAAAGGAATTCATTTACTTGAATAACATTAGTATTAAAAAAACAGATATGAACAAGATTCCTCAAAGTATTTATTTATAAAACAAAAGTAAAAATAGTGGATCTTGAGTTCTGTGTTATTCTACCAATAACTGGTATCCATTCATGGATGCAGGAGCTAAGTGGAAAAAATATAGTCTTATTTTGCTCATTAAATAGCCCATTTCTGGAAATTTTTACTTTCTTTTGACCTATTATATAATAGCAATAATTTTAATGATAGCTGAATCTGAAAGAATGTTTCAACATTTAATGAGCTTTTCCTGTCACAGAAAAATATCATTTCAATTTATTAGCATATTTTGGAAAGAACTACAAATGATCAATTAAATATTTTAATCATAAAAGTATGATATTTAAATAAGAATTTCTGTGGGAAAATTAAATAGAAACACATTTCAAAAAGATAAACAAGAAAAACATACAATATCTCAAAGTAATGTAAAATGTGTTCATGCATTTTTAATATGTCCTGTAAACATTTGCAAAATGGAATTGATCTCTTATTATTAACATAGTCATGCTGATTCACTTGTCCTCAGAGACATGCAGAAAAGTCTCACCAACTAGTGAAAACTCAGAATAGAGATGTAAAAGACCATTCCAGGACTTTTTCTTCATCTATAACGGTTATTACAAGTCCATACACATTATGCTGCACGTTCTGCAAAGCAAGAAATGTAGATTTCATCTAAAGTTAGGGGCTTCCCTGGTGGCTCAGAGGTTAAAGTATCTGCATGCAATGCAGGAGACCTGCGTTCAATCCCTGGGTCGGGAAGATCCCCTGGAGAAGGAAATGGCAACCCACTCCAGTCTTCTTGCCTGGAGAATCCCATGGATGGAGGGGCCTGGTAGGCTACAGTCCATGGGGTCACAGGGAGTCAGACACGACTGAGCGACTTCACTTTTCACTTTAGTAACACGATTATATGACAGCTACACACAGTTTATGTATGTGCTTAATCACTCAGTCGTGCTCAACTCTTTGCAACCCCGTGGAGTGTAACCTGCCAGGCTCCTCTGTCCATGGGGATTCTTCAGGAAAGAATACTGGAGTGCGTTGCCCTGCCCTCCTCCAGGGGATCTTCCCAATCCAGGGATCAAACCCAGGTCTCCAGCATTGCAGGCAGATTCTTTACCATCTGAGCCATGAGGGAAGCCCAAGAATACTGGAGTGGGTAGTCTATCCCTTCTCCGGGGAATCTTCCCCACCCAGGATCAAATCAGGGTCTCCTACATTGCAGATAGATTCTTTACCAGCTGAGCTACAAGGGAAGCCCATTCCACACACAACTTGGAATATAAAATAAAATGGAACTTGTAGTTTTAAGACTTTTGCTGTTTGAGCCACTAATAAAACTAACTGGTTGGGATAGCTGGCAGGAAATCTAGTAAACAAGGACATTTATTAACACTGGAGAACCATCCACAAATTCTTATACTCTGTCGGCTGCCCAATAATCAATAAGAACAGACTTCATTATAGGCTGCAAAAGTAAAAATCAGGCTTTTAAAGTATCAGTTGAGCTGTTTTGCAGTTTTCAAGTCTCAAAGATTTATTTACTTTATATCCTCCTGAAAATCTCTTCCATTCTTCCCCTACTTCTTATGCCCACAGCTACTGTTACAGGAGAATATTACAGTAATCAATCAATATCTGATTAAAAGTGTGCAACTCTTTCATTATCTCCACGAGGTGATTGAGTTCCTTTTGCCTGAGCTGTAATGATCTTCTACATTGTTGCAGTGCATGTAGATTCCAGTGCCATTTGTTTAGTGCGAGTGAGCAAATTTTCTATGTCTTTTGTATCAGAATGTGGAGAAGAGACTGCTCATACTCACCAGGAAGATAATTACTATCGAATAACTACTGGTCACTTCGTCTCTGGGCTGAACGTTTGATGTTTTCTGACCCACCCCCCTCCACCCCGCTATTCCAACACACATACAACCTATTTGTTTCTGTACTTGATTTCACAGAATATCACTCGTCAGTCATTTCTGTACATTTGATAGCTAGTGTTTTCTTTTCCAAAAAGTTTTTGGAAGATCATACAGTTGGATAAGCAGGAAAGAAAAATACTTGTGTTGTGTGGGGTAATACATACCTATCTCACTGCAAGGTTGACCTTCAATTATCAGTGGTAAAAGAGATGTAAACAACAAGAAAATTGAAAATGTCAAATAATAGTTTCTCATTGAAAACCAATAGATTATATTAGATTATATTATTATATCTTCTTCACCCAGCTTTTTAGCAGAATGAATAAGTAATATATTCACCTCATTACCTTCTGTATACCCTCTGGTAGACAAGCATATAATCAGTTAGTGAAGATAGTCAGAAATAAAATAGGCAGAGAAGACTGACAAATGCAGACATGCATAATTTGCCTCTGAATAATCTTGATTAATGATAAATCAAAGCTTTTAACATAAACGCAAAGAAGCCACTTTGCAGCATTGTCTCTTTTGCATAATATAGAAAAAAATAGAAATCAGATACAAAGACAAGATATTTTCTATTCTTTTTCTTGGAACCTGATGAATATCCTTAATTTTTGATGTCAGGAATAATTTTAGAAGTCTGATGGAAGTTATGGACTCTCTTCTGAGAAAAATGCACGATGATAGGAACGCTAGAGGAACAGCACAGGAATATAAGAGGATGCTTGATGCTCCCTGGAGTTATGTGGTGCTGACATACACATGGTTACTATCCTTGGGACTCCAGATTAGCGAGCCCTGCTGTGCTTACTCTCTGCTGTGATCTTTGGCAGAATTCAGTTGGAAATCAAGTAAGCAAGTTTCTATTTTCATCTAGGCCAATGGGTTTCTTAAAGGGAAGCTGGGGCTTCCCAGGCGGCACTAGTGGTAAAGAACCCGCCTGCAATTGCAGGAGACGTAAGAGACATGGGTTCAGTGCCTGGGTCGGGAAGATCCCCTGCAGGAGGGCACAGCAACCCACTCCAGTATTCTTGCCTGGAAAAGCTCTTGGATAGAGGAGCCTGGTGGGCTACAGTCCATAGGGTCGCAGTGAGTCAGACAGGACTGAAGAGACTTCCCACACATGCACGTATCTGCTACTGCTACGGAAAGGCAGTGACTGGAAGCCTACCTAAATCAGTAGAGGGGTAGTATTTCCAGGTGGCACTGTCAGGAAAAGCTCAGTGGCTTTGCTCAGAATGTCACATTTACTTACCGAAACAACAGTATACTTACAGAAGAGGGGCAAATCAGTTAAAAAAAAATGCCATTGCCAGGGGTGACCTTTCCAATCAAAATAAATCTCTTGTGCCTTGCTGTGGCTTTAATCTGACTTTGTCTTCCACAGCTGGCTTTATTGAATGTTCTAAACTTTTCTGCATATGAAATATTTTGAAAATGTAATTCAATTGCCAGTAGCACATGAATGAAATGAAGCAAGGAAATGGCTCTTCAGTGAGTTTTGGCTTTTTCTTTTTCTGGATTAGATGAGCAGCTGTTGGGCAGTAAGGCTACCAAAACAGCAATTTGAGCCAAATAAAACTCAATCAAATTGTACTGTTAATGCCAGTCAGACTTAGAATACTTGGGAGGAGTTTAGGGACAATGAGAGCACTCTAAAGGAGCTATTTCCTCTAAATGGATCATTTCTTCTCTCTTACTTCTCAGCTAGCCCAATTTGCTCACATTTTCACATCTTGGAAATGACTTATTCTATGCTTTGATGTATAAGTGCAAGTAGTACCAAAAGTTGTTTTTTTTAAAGATTGTTGATGTGGGGATGGAGGAATGATTAAGTATACTCAGTCCAATCTATGTGTTCTTCCATTGAAGAAAATCTTTAGAAAGACTGCTATATAATCAAGAGGATGTCCCTTGTGGCTCAGATGGTAAAGAATCTGCCTGTAATGCAGGAGACCCAGGTTCAGTCCCTGGGTCAGGAAGATCCTCTGGAAAAAGGAATTGCAACCCACTCCAGTATTTTTGCCTGGAGAATCCCATGGACAGAGGAGCCTGGCAGGCTACAGTCCATAGGGTCACAAAGAGTCGAACACAACTGAGTGACTGACACTTTTACTTTTCACTATAAAAACAAGACACCCTGCTTGATCTGAGTTCTCAATTTTATTTAGAACCTCAGAATTACCTGTTGAGGTAAATGGGTTATTTTACAATTCAGGAGGCTTTACAAAGTGACTTATAAGTAGGATGAAGATGGTCTGGAACACAGGCCTCTCGGAACTTGCTACAGTGCATCTGCCCATATGGCATGGACCTTCTTCAATTTTCAGGGCCTTTTGTTAAGAAATACATGATGATGCCTGGAACAATTTTGAAGGAAAAAACTTAGTGCTAAAACTGCCAAGATGGCACTTCCGAATTCATTTCTCACCAAAACAGCAAATAATCTAGAGAAAGTATACTTTTAACAGCATCTCAAAATATTCCATCAGGAGAGGCCACAACAAATCTAACTCCTGATTCCTGATTTCTTCCTCATGATACCCATAAGGATTCCTTGTACCTTCCCACAATATCATGGGGGGAAAGGAAAGCTATGTTGATAATGTCCTTGGTTTTATTTATCCCCGTTGCAGAGAACAATGATTTATTTATTCACCAGCTTTGCCAAAATGTTTTGGAGAAAGTAGGATTTCTTTAAAAGGGAACATGAGAGCCAGAACAGGGTTGTGGACCATGAATATTTAGTTTAAAACAGAGAGATATATCTTTTCCCTTCCTGTTTTTACATGGTGCCATGCAGTACTTTTGTGTGTTTTTCTTTAACCTGGAACTCAGAAAATGCCTGAGTAGTTAATTTCTTGGGATGCAAACATACTTCCATAAGGTAGTAACTCATTTGGTAAAATTATCTAGCCAAGCAGATCTATTGGGAAATATATAATACATACTCAGGGAGCATGGGAAGGGCAGAGCTGATATTTCGAAAGCAGGAGAGGATTTAGAAAATCAATTGTGGTAAGCTCAGTATGCTTTGTTAATCTAAGGCCATCCCCAGACACAAGTGACCCATGACCTGTCCTGTTTTCAGGGAATAGCTAGCCACTTTGATATTATATTTGTGTTTGTATGTTTGTAGATGCAAAGAAACAGTACAACTTCAATTGTTTTTACACTGTTATGCAGAGAAGATGGGGCTCTCTTATTTTCTCGAGGCTTAACTTGGTTTCCTTACAAACTGCAGTCCTAGAGTAGAAGGAAGAAAACAGGAAAAAAAAAAATTGATCCGAACTTTTGTTTCCTCTGTCCCCTTCTCCAGCTTCTTTCTGATGAATACTTGGGTAAATGTGAACATGTGTGGCAGCGTAGCCCCGTGCTGGAGGGAAGAGTTTAGGTCATTGGGGGTAGTATCCTCCAGCGGCTTGTAGCTCTGGGACTGTGTCCTCGGTCCACCCAGCAAGGGCTAGTACTGCTGATATTGTCAGCTGCTGTCTGCAACCGGCAGAACAATGTCTGGCCACTCTGGCCCTCTTTGTCAACGCAGCCTCAGTTCAGCTCTCATGGGTGTTAGAGGTTTCCCCCAATTCTGCTCCATCTTCACTGTGGGGAACTCACCACCAGCTCAGAGCTCTCTCCACTTCCCGTTACTTCCACTCTGGAGCTGCAGGGCTTCCTGTGTCTCACCGGGCCACACTCAAACCAAGAGTGCGCAGTAAGGGCAACTGTCAGGGAATGCTTGGGCATGCTTTTTTCTGTCAAACTACACTGCTGGGAAATATTGAGGACAGGAGGAGAAGGGGACGACAGAGGATGAGATGGTTGGATGGCATCACTGACTCAATGGACATGGGTTGGGGTGAACTCCGGGAGTTGGTGATGGACAGGGAGGCCTGGCATGCTGCAGTTCATGGGGTCGCAGAGAGTCGGACACAACTGAGCGACTGAACTTAACTGAACTGAACACTGTTCCATCTGGTATACTTAGATGTGGTTTGCTTCTGGTTGACAGTGCTGAGTTGGTTCAGTCATGTCTGACTCTTTGCAACCCCGTGTTCTGTAGCCCGGCAGTCTCCTCTGTCATGGGATTCCCCAGGCAAGAATACTGGAGTGGATTGCCATGCCATCCTCCAGGGGATCTTCCCAACCCAGGGACTGAACCTTTGTCTCTTTTGTCTCCTGCATTGGCAGGTGGGTTCTTTACCACTGAGCCACTGGGGAAGCCCAGATTCATTCTTAAACCCCATGGGGAAAACCAGGACAAGCGATCTCCTCTGTTCTTAGTCTTTCCTCACTTCTGAGGACCCTATCAAGTCCTTACCTTGTCTTATTGTATCTTACCTTACCTCTCCTCATCTCATCTTCTTTTTCTAACTTCCTTCAATCTCCCAGGAATAGAAAAAAACAGCAGTGTTGTGCACTCACTACAAGTCCTATCTCCTTTGTATCGTGAGTTTTATGACCTAGAGGCAAGAGGGATATTTTCTCTACATTTTGGGTTGGACAGATTTTATAAACTGAGTCTTGGACCTTGTTATGTTAAAGAAGGGTTTAGAGGAATTTAGCAAACCTATTGCCGGGAGAAATATCAATAACCTCAGATATGCAGATGACACCACCCTTATGGCAGAAAGTGAAGAGGAACTCAAAAGCCTCTTGATGAAAGTGAAAGTGGAGAGTGAAAAAGTTGGCTTAAAGCTCAACATTCAGAAAACGAAGATCATGGCATCCGGTCCCATCACTTCATGGCAAATATATGGGAAAACAGTGGAAACAGTGTCAGACTTTATTTTTCTGGGCTCCAAAATCACTGCAGATGGTGACTGCAGCCATGAAATTAAAAGACGCTTACTCCTTGGAAGGAAAGTTATGACCAACCTAGATAGCATATTCAAAAGCAGAGATGTTACTTTGCCAACAAAGGTCCGTCTAGTCAAGGCTATGGTTTTTCCTGCGGTCATGTATAGATGTGAGAATTGGACTGTGAAGAAGGCTGAGCGCTGAAGAATTGATGCTTTTGAACTGTGGTGTTGGAGAAGACTCTTGAGAGTCCCTTGGACTGCAGGGAGATCCAACCAGTCCATTCTGAAGGAGATCAGCCCTGGGATTTCTTTGGAAGGAATGATGCTAAAGCTGAAACTCCAGTATTTTGGCCACCTCATACGAAGAATTGACTCATTGGAAAAGACTCTGATGCTGGGAGGGATTGAGGGCAAGAGGAGAAGGGGATGACAGAGGATGAGATGGCTGGATGGTATCACTGACTCAATGGACGTGAGTCTGAGTGAACTCCGGGAGTTGGTGATGGACAGGGAGGCCTGGCGTGCTGCGATTCATGGGGTTGCAAAGAGTTGGACATGACTGAGTAACTGATCTGATCTGAACTGATCTGATTCTCTATCTCTGTCTCTCCTCAGCATTTCTGTTGTCCTGAGGATCTAAAGAGCTATAAATCTGCAAATGGGCATAAATTTCAGGGAGAATGAAAATGAATGGCCTTATTTTCACAAAGATATTATCCCTACCTATGCATGGGATTGCCCACTTTACCATGCATGTATGTTTGGATTCTATGTACTAATGCACAGTTTCATCATATATGAACCTTACTCCTTGAAACGTGTGTCAGAGGTGTGGACAGACACCACCAGTGTTCACCATGAATACACGATGAGCAGGAAGATGTTTGAGGATATTTCCCCATTTCTCTAAGGTTGGATCCTCTTCCACCAGTTCATCCAAGCTTCATTGGCTTTACTTTACATTAGCTTTACTTGCTAGTGAAGCATGCACATAGGGGAGACTCACCCAACTCGGATGCTATGTGAATAATTGGTTCTTTGCACTTTTGAAAGAATAACTAATCCAAGTATCCTTCAGTAAGAGCTCTGTTTTGTCTTTCTAGGATGTTGTGAATATCAATCTTCTGAGTCAGTGAGCATCCTGGTAGCCATCTTTTAAATAAGTCTTCCTGCCATATTGCATTTTGTTTCTTACCTGCATCCTAGAGTGGAGAGCTACTTTTGACAAAGTTCCAGTTGGAGTGCTATAATTGCTACTCAATTACTGCCTTTCCCAGCAAATTCAATTAGAGACCCTAAGAAGATTTCTTAAGCCCACAGCCATTTAACATGCAAAATTACAGATGTTTAAATGGTCAACATTTTAATGATTTAGAACTTGGAAGAACAAGGAATATTTCTTATCTTATTGCCTTCCATTAGTTTGTTTAAAATTATTAAAGTTTTTCTAGGCTTTAAATTGAGAAAATAAGACATAAAAGTTATTTTTAAATGCATGTAATTAAATGATATGTAATTAAAATAGTTTTCATTTATTCAGATGTTTGTGGAAAAGTTCTTTTCTCTTGAAGATCAATTTTCCATCAATGATGAAAGTGATGGAAAGCAATGACATATAGATGTGTACTTTTAGACAGTAATTTAGGGTTCCATCATATAGCAATGACAGGAAATCCTATATAAAGACATAAATGGGAAATGATACCTGACAGATGGATTTGGGGGGTAGGCTGATTGGCACTGTAAGGAAAAGACTATTTTGTTCCTTGATGGAAAATTAGTACAGAAATAGATGTGTGAGTCAAACCTCAGCACAATAATGACTTCCTGACAGGTACTCTCTCCAAACCCTAAGTACATTAAATTTAAATCCAAAAAAACACTAAACTTTAAACACTTCTTATTTTTTTTCCTATAAATTGGAAGAAAAAGCAATTTGCACTTTTAATAGGGACCACAGTACTTGGTTGGTATATAACAAATTGCCTACCATGGACCAAGACAGATATTAAATAATAACAATGAGCCAATTGATTGGCTTGTGGTGGAGAGCTGTACAATGTGCTAGGATTGGACATTAGCTTTTGAGTGGTTGAGACTGAACCTTACTGCAATTTGGAAGAATTCCCAGCACAAACAGAAAGAGATATGCCTCTGGCCCTTCAGTGGCTTAGGGAAACCAGAACCATCTTTGATATATTACATATTTTCCCAGCTTTCAATATTTTGTACATTATAAGTCTTGGGGAAAAGATTTTGTTGACTCCAGTAGCTCTCAAGCAGCTGAAGCAGAATACAAGCTGATTTCAAGTGTATAGTTAGTTACAGCTACAAGATCCAGTGGAACAAGGTCAACCGCAGCTTAAATGTTGTTTAGCTGGCATTCAGCTGTCTGAGCCTCTTTGAAGGAAAAGACAGGAGACATTATTAGTTGAGTATCTATACTTTCAAACTGTGGTGGTGGAGAAGATTCTTGAGAGTCCCTTGAACAATAAGGAGATTAAACCAGTCAATCCTAAAGGAAATCAGCCCTGAATATTCATTGGAAGGGCTGATGCTAAAGCTGAAGCTCCAGTGGTTTGGCCACCCGATACGAAGAGCCAACTCATTGGAAAAGATCCTGATGCTGGGGGAGATTGAAGGCATGAGGAAAAGGGGACGACAGAGGATAAGATGTTTGGGTGACATCAATACACTGAGTCACAGTATTGACAGTAAGTCAATACTGACTCAAAACACATGAGTCTGAGCAAACTGGGAGGTGGTGAAGGACAGGGAATCCTACAGTTAATGGGGTCACAAAGAGGCAGACACGACTTAGAGACTGAACAACAAATGAAAGTAGAACAATGTCCTGGGCATTTTCCTATTTGACTTAACCTTCATAACCTCCTTGGGAAATATGATGCCTATTTAAAGATGTGGAAGTGAAGTTTATGAAAGTTAAATAAACTATACTCAGTCCCACAACTGTAAGTTGGAAGACCTGTCCCTTGAGTTCTGGTCTGCCAACATTTTCCTTAGCTTTTCTGTACCATGTTTCCTTTATGAATGACTTTTCCAGAAAATTCTATATATCCACTTCTTACCAATAGGTCTTGTCAGCATTGATCCAACTTGCTCACTAACGTACTGTTTTGATTTGCTAGGGCTGCTATAACAAAGTACCACAGACTGGATGGCTTAAACAACTGAGGTTTATTTTCTTACAATTCTGGAGGCTAGAAGTCCAAAATCAAGGTGTTGGTAGGTTTGAGTTCTCCTGAGACCTCCTTCCTTGGCTTGCAGATAGGTTCTTCATCGCTGTGTTCTCCTGTGGTCTTTTCTCTGTGCATGCACACCCCTGCTGTGTCTTTCTGTGTTCAAATCTTCTCATCTTCTAAGGACACCGCTCAGATTGGATCAGGGCCCACTTTAATGCCTACTTTAATTTAATCACCTCTTCATAGGTCCTCTCTCTAAATACAGTCACATTCTGAGGTGCTAAGAGTTCGGGCTTCAATATCTGAATTGAGAGAAGGGGATGCGATCAGCCCATAACAGCCACTTAGATAATAATCAAGGCATTAGACTATTTCATCTTGGGCTCTGCTAGGTCTTCCCCAGAGACCCAGAAAAAAGACCCCAAATGCTGTCATGAAGGACAAAGGCAGTGGCTATAGTGTCAGTTCTTATTTCGGGTTGTACTTACATAGCTCAGAAGTATGAGTTGAGCAGTCCTTATCACTGTGGTGGGTTTTGTGCCTACTATATATAAGTTGCATTTATGCAAGTAGATTTAAATTTGTGAAGACAAAGTATTAAAATGAGGGCTTTTTATTGCCGAGTGAAGATGTACTACCTACTTTTGTGTAGACACAAGCATAGACCATTCATGTGATGAGAAGAGATCCAGAGCTCTAGTGACAGCAGGACTAAGGAGATTACGGAGGGCCTTACTGTATCCATGAAAGGAGATAAAAATCCAAGCACTTGGCTGGTTATTCTAGAAGCTTAAAGAGTGAGTACCAGGAGTGTAGTGGGCAAGACAAAGACAGGAAGAGACGGTTGAGAGGCCTAGGGGCATGTAGCTGCAGTCTAGAATCACCTATGGAGGAGAATCTGGACTCCTGGTAGTAAAGGGACTGGTCATAACCAAATAGAAAAATAATGTAAAGGACAGCAATTAGAGTAGCTAATGATTATTGCATTCTTACTGTATGCCTTTCCTACTATGTCCCAGGCATACAGGGCTCTGTGTACATGTTGTTAAGAATTTTACACTGACTTACATATCCTCTATGATCTTTCTTCCATGCTACATGGATCTCATGACCAAAGCTTTTCTTTCCTGCTCCCATTTCAAGGTCCTCTCTACTCTCTCTCATCTGAGTAGCCCTTGAATTTTCTCAGTCTCTATTCCCCAAGCTCAGATTATCTGGTTTCTTGGAGGAACATCTAAGAATCTTCATCTAGCTGGTAGGTCAGGGATTTCTTTCTATCTTGTTTCTACTTTGTCATGGCTGTGTGGAGGAATATCAGTATTTGTGATACCATAAGAGAACAGATGGGAGAGGAGGGCAAATGCATGGTATTTTAAAAAGATGGAAACTTTAACGTGTAACCCAACACTATATCCTTGATTACTGTCTGTCTTTTCTAATTAGAATGAAAGTTCTACCAGAAGATATATCTCTCCCAGGCTCTTAGCATCAGCATAGGCAACCAGTACATACTTACTGGATGAATAAATGAGGTATATAAAAATTTGAGCAGATGAAGGAATGAAGAGGAGAATTCTCTCTGGTGCTCATTTCTGCAGCCTTGCTTAACTTCCTAGGCTATTTCAATGTATAATTTTTTGCTAAAAATCATGGGCACAGAATCTTATAACTACTCTTTGGTTTGTATAATATTATCCCACAACAGAGCTTCCTATACTTTTCCAAAGATTTGAAATGATAAAGGTAAGTCCTGTAAAATATCAGGCTTCCTATATTTAAAACTATTTTTTCAAGACATGTCCTCATATGCAGATGGAGATCAAATAATGTCCTTTGTATTGAATTAAGGCAAGTTTTTGGAAAATGAATTCTATAAACTTTCTAGCTTTATTTTTCAAGAATGCATTAAGATCAGCAGCAGATGGTAAGCTCTTTGGACTAGGTCTTGTGCATTTTGCTTGTAAAATGAGAACACAGATTCTGAATCTAGGCAGTTGAGTTGGAATTCTAGCTCCCCATTCTTGCTAACTTACAGGGTCTTGGCAAGTTGTTTAACCTTTCTCGCTGGGTTTCATCATCTATAAAACAGGGATCATAATAATGTCTGCCTCATAGTATGCTGTGAGAATTAAATGAGCACTTAGAACAGGTTTTCACACACAGGAGAGCAGTACAAGTGTGAGTTACTGTTACTGTAAAAGGATGTGGCGTCCTTAACACTGAATAATTTGCTTCTTAAAGGGCCCCATGATTTAAATAACATCTCATGTGGGTGGCAAAGAACAAAAGATCTTAATAAAGACACATCCTGTGCTGGGCTGGGCAGTTTATATACATTATCTCATTCAATCTTTACATCATTCCCATTTACAAAACAAGAGCAAAAACAAACCAAACCAACCAAACAAACAAAAATCTTAGGTTAAATGGGTAAATTCTTATTCCTAATAAATGAAAGTCAGATTTCAGTCTGGCTTTGTCAGATTCTGAAGTCTATTTTGTTTTAATGGTTTAAGTGCAGAACTACTTAGAGAGAGAAAGTTAAAGTTTAGAAAATGTTCAGCTACAGGCCTCTGTGCTAAAAATATTAAAGTGGCTGTAGAATACCTAATTTGGTTTCCCAAAATAAGCAGATTAGCTCTCTGGAGAAAAGAGTAATTTCCCTTGAAGGATATTGCAAAATCTTATCAATTTTTACTGAGGAGAAATAGGCCTAAAATATAGGTTTAGAAATATAATTTTAGATTTAAAGAATTTTTTTGTAAATAGAATGAGTACTGGTTTGAGGATCTGGGATCATAATCAATTGTGATTTAAATTATTTTAGCTATTGTTCTTATTTGTACATATGGTTTGCTTTTTTGTTTTGTTTTTGAAGGACCTCTAAGTCTTTAGAGGACACATACTAGGAAATAAGATCCCCATCATCCATGAGCTCCTGTTTCTATTTCTTTATCTCAACGTGTCCTCCTTCCCATCTCCTTTGACAACTGCGGCAGTCTTGGTTATGTGACATGTTTTAATGTATAGGGTGTGTGTGTGTGTATTTTCTCCCACTTTATGCTTTAATCTCCATTTAATAATATCACTACCTTTTGCTTTTTTCTTTCTCCTTACTTTCACGTTATTTCTCATTGATTTCTCTTCTCTTCTTCCCGCACAGTATAGGCCTGGAGTCTGTTTTATTTATATCTGATAAAGTTGTGTGTTCTCCATTCCTACTTTAACCTATCAAAAGAATAGTTGATATTTCTTTGTATTTAAAAAACTGACCCTACACAACAAGGTCCTATTGTATAGCACCAAGGTCCTGTTGTACATTCAGTATCTTGTAATAAACTATAGTGGAAAATAATATAAAAAAAGAATATATATACACTATAACTGAATCACTTTGTTGTACACTTTGCTGAAACTCACACAACATTGTAAATTAACTATACTTCAATTTAAAAAAAAAAAAGCTGACCCATGTGGCCTTAATTATTTTCTTGATAGCACAAAAGGATTTCTACCTCATTTGAAATAGTTATTGAATAAATTTTGCAAACATTTAAAGTAGCAGCATTGAAACAATGACTGAAATGACCTATCCACCTAAATAAAAAGTATATCTGAAGAGATTTGAAGATGGAAAGCTATTCAAGAGAATATAGGTTATTTTAATATTCTGGAGTAGATACTGGAATTCATTCCATGAAGAAGTACCTATTACAGTGTTTTTGGGAATTGACCTAAAAGGAGATACTGGCATTCAGAATTCTGTTTAGAAATGAAGTTAATAGTAAAAATTAGGCCTCTTAGAATCAGAAATTTCCCCAAGTCTGAAATGCATTGTGTCATTGGAAGATGTAAATTATTTCTGTGTACATGTTTTCTCCCAGGAACTGAGACTCTAACAAAAGAGATAGACAATTCTCCTCTTTGCTTTATGTTGCAGAAAGCACTGGGAAAAGGAATGGGACTGAGTTGATAAAGCACCACCAACCCTGGATTGTTGGTGTCCCTTCTAATTCGAGGTTGAATGAGTCACAACCAGGGAAATATGCTATGGGCCATGACGCTTTGTTCCTTATCCATGGGTTTGGAACTTTTTCCTTTGAAGGCAATGGATAGTCCCAGTGTCTATCACCCTATAACAGGAAGGAAGCTGAGCCTTAGGTACAAAAGACTGCCTGCTTTTCTCTGCATCAGAGGCTGTTGGGTCTACTCTGCCATTTGTAGGTGTAGAAATGCCTGAAGCCTCCTGTTGATGAGAATAGAGCTGACAGCCCTACCACATAAAGACCTGCTAGGAAACCTAAAGGGAGGCTTATGGGCTCTTAGCATAAGACTTCTGCTGCTGCTATGCTGCTAAGTCACTTCAGTCATGTCTGACCCTGTGCGACCCCATAGACAGCAGCCCACCAGGCCCCTCTGTCCCTGGGATTCTCTAGGCAAGAGTACTGGAGTGGGTTGCCATTTCCTTCTCAAATGCATGAGAGTGAAAAGTGAAAGTAAAGTCGCTCAGTCATGCCCGACTCTTCGAGACCCCATGGACTGTAGCCTACCAGGCTCCTCTGTCCATGGCATTTTCCAGGCAAGAGTACTGGACTTCTAGCAGCAGTCTAAGCTGTGTTTCTCTGGTTCCTAAGTTTTCAGTAAACTCTTAGTAACAGTATGATTTAGTCTCAGTGGGATGCAGGGGAACTGAAATTATCACTGGTGATCAGGAGTAGACAGATGGGCCTCGGAGTGAGTTCATAACATGGGGGTCATCTGCCCCAGAGGAGGTGGCTTGGCAGCAAGAGGACAAACCAGAGAACATGAAAAATGAAGGACTGTTAGGGCACTGCTCTGGGAAACTTCTAGAAATTAGTGGTTGAGATGAACACCTAAAGAGACTAATTTATGCCAGGAAGACAATGAGGGTTCATACCAAAACACTTTGCATATAAAAAGGAAGTCTAAACCTCACTTGGAGCTCATAGGCTAGGAGGCCAGTAAAATATATGATTTTTTTGGAAACATTTAAAAATGGAGATTTAAAATGCATGTTAAACTAATCACCTTGTAGTCATAAGCTGAGATAAACATATTAACAGAAATAGCAAATTTCAGCCCATTCTTTCAATAACATGAGTTGTGTTAATATGTAATTTACTAAGAAGCAAAAGTAATACATATTATAATTTAATGAGAAGCAATTTAATTTATTTCTGTTTGAGAGCTGCCACTCTTTTTGACAAATTATTATTTTAATCATAATCATTTGATGTGATTAATCAGCCAATTAGCAAAGCACATATTTTCCACATAAATTAAATGTGTTGGCAAAATGATTATTTCTTTTACACTTTCAATATGAGTCTGTTTTATATTTTTTATGATTAAATTGATGAGAATCATGTTATCATTCCTCAGTGCCAGCATTCTGTGCCTGAAAGTCTTATTTTGTGCTAAATGTTTAACAAGGTCTTTCTGAAGGTAGAGTAAGAAGAAAACCTAAACCTTAGGTGAAATCCATGTAATTCAGCAAAAATATAATAACAAAGCACTAAAAGAGGACCTTCTTCCCAATTCCTGGCTCTGCCACGAGATGTAGACATTAATCACTTAGTTGATTCCTCTGAGCCTCAACTTCCCCATCTGTGACCCTCAGTTCAGTTCAGTTCAGTTGCTCAGTCATGTCTGACTCTTTGAGATCCCATGAATCTCAGCACGCCAGGCCTCCCTGTCCATCACCAACTCTCGGAGTTCACCCAGACCCACGTCCATCGAGTCAGTGATGCCATCCAGCCATCTCATCCTCTGTCGTCCCCTTCTCCTCCTGCCCCCAATCCCTCCCAGCATCAGAGTCTTTTCCAATGAGGTGGCCAAAGTACTGGAGTTTCAGCTTTAGCATCATTCCTTCCAAAGAAATCCCAGGGCTGATCTCCTTCAGAATGGACTAGTTGGATCTCCTTGCAGTCCAAGGGACTCTCAAGAGTCTTCTCCAATACCACAATTCAATAGCCTCAATTCTTCAGCGCTCAGCCTTCTTCACAGTCCAACTCTCACATCCATAGCCTTGACTAGACGGGCCTTTGTTGGCAAAGTAATGTCTCTGCTTTTGAATATGCTATCTAGGTTGGTCATAACTTTCCTTCCAAGGAGTAAGTGTCTTTTAATTTCATGGCTGCAGTCACCATCTGCAGTGACTTTGGAGCCCAAAAAAATAAAGTCTGACACAGTTTCCACTGTTTCCCCATCTATCTGCCATGAAGTGATGGGACCAGATGCTATGATCTTCGTTTTCTGAATGTTGAGTTTTAAGCCAACTTTTTCACTCTCCACTTTCACTTTCATCAAGAGGCTTTTTAGTTCCTCTTCACATTCTGCCATAAGGGTGGTGTCATCTGCATATCTGAGGTTATTGATATTTCTCCCAGCAATCTTGATTCCAGCTTGTGCTTCTTCCAGCCTAGTATTTCTCATGATGTACTCTGCATAGAAGTTAAATAAGCAGAGTGACAATATACAGCCTTGACGTACTCCTTTTCCGGTGTGGAAACAGTCTGTTGTTCCATGTCCAGTTCTAACTGTTGCTTCCTGACCTACATACAGGTTTCTCAAGAGGCAGGTCAGGTGGTCTGGTATTCCCATCTCTTTCAGAATTTTCCACAGTTTATTGTGATCCACACAGTCAAAGGCTTTGGCATACTCAATAAAGCAGAAATAGATGTTTTTCTGGAACTCTCTTGCTTTTTCAGTGATCCAACGGATGTTGGCAATTTGATCTCTGGTTCCTCTGCCTTTTCTAAAACCAGCTTGAACATCAGGAAGTTCACGGTTCACATATTGCTGAAGCCTGGCTTGGAGAATTTTGAGCATTACTTTACTAGAGTGTGAGATGAGTGCAATTGTGCGGTAGTTTGAGCATTCTTTGGCATTGCCTTTCTTTGGGATTGGAATGAAAACTGACCTTTTCCAGTCCTGTGGCCACTGCTGAGTTTTCCAAATTTGCTGGCATATTGAGTGTAGCACTTTCACAGCATCATCTTTCAGGATTTGAAATAGCTCAACTGGAATTCTGTCACCTCCACTAGCTTTCTTCATAGTGATGCTTTCTAAGGCCCACTTGATTTCACATTCCAGGATGTCTGGCTTTAGGTCAGTGATCACACCATCATGATTATCTGGGTCATGAAGATCTTTTTTGTACAGTTCTCTGTGTATTCCTGCCACCTCTTCTTAATATCTTCTGTTTCTGTTAGGTCCATACCATTTCTGTCCTTTATCAAGCCCATCTTTGCATGAAATGTTCCCTTGGTATCTCTAATTTTCTTGAAGAGATCTCTAGTCTTTCCCATTCTGTTCTTTTCCTCTATTTCTTTGCATTGTTTACTTAGGAAGGCTTTCTTATCTCTTCTTGCTTTTCTTTGGAACTCTGCATTCAGATGCTTATATATTTCCTTTTCTCCTTTTGCCAGGAGCCTTCATATTGCATATTGAGTTCATATTGCATATTGAGTGCAGCACTTTTCCACAGCATCGTCTTTCAGGATATGGAATAGCTCAACTAGAATTCTATCACTGCCGGGAGCCAGCGTGAGGAGCTCCACCCATGACAAAGGTCATGAGGAAGGAGGCTTTGTAATCGAGCCTCAGAGTCCCCCTGAAATTCTCGACATCTACCCCCAAACCAGAGTCTGCCTACTTTCTGCTTTGTTTTTACTGTCCCCACTGTCTCTGAAAAAGAGTTAGCTTACAGCTCCAGTTTAATTCCTGGGTGACAGTGTTTCAACCTACAAACCCCTTTCCTCCTGGATAGGTTTTTCCAGCCACATGTGATTGCTCATCAGAGGCATGAGATGTTCTAAACTGTCTAAATACAGATTCATTTGATCAGTTAAAAGATTGATTAGAAATTGTATTGGTGAAGGGTTTTTCATTGTTGGGCCAATGTTTGCTGCTAAGTTTCCATATCCCTTACCTGCTGTGTCCCTGGCAGTGTATTGATTAATATAATTGGTGTAAGTAGTAGCTTTAATGTTTGTAACCTGGGACCCTTGAGTTAATTCTTTTTCTTGTTATAGCCCACCACACCTTTTGCCCTATAGGAATGCAACTTTAATGCTTTTGGAGGGTGGCGCCTGACTAGTCACCTTTAGAGAAAAATAAGTTTTCTGAAGAAAGGGTCTTAAAATGTTAACAGGCCTCCGGGCCAGAAGATGATGCAAATCACCTAAACTTTTGCATATGATAAGTTTGCAGGAAGAAAGCCTGGCTTACTGCATGACTCTACCCTTCCCCATTATCCTCTATGCATAACTTAAGGTACAAAACTACTTTGGAAAATAAAGTGTGGGCCTTGTTCATTGAAACTTGGTCTCCCCATGTCGTTCTTTCTCTCACCTTCTGGCTGAATTATTCAGCCTTTTTCTCCACTGAATTTCACTGAGCTGTCCTTATTCTATTACTCTTTATATCCTTAATTAACATTTAATTAAGCAGTTGTTTCATCCTGCCGACGACGTCCCGCCTCAATTCCCTGTCCACCGGGCTGGACCCCGGCATCCTTTGCTTTTCACTCTATTTGTAAGGCCTCCCCAGACAGCCATTTTGCTTTTCTGCATTTCTTTTCCATGGGGATGGTCTTGATGCCTGTCTCCTGTTGAACCTCCATCCATAGTTCAGCACTCTATCAGATCTAGGCCCTCCATCTTTGGCTTAGGTCAACCTGAATGGTCTAATAATTTCAGTCTGAATTTGGCAATAAGGAGTTCATGATCTGAGCCACAGTCAGCTCTGGTCTTGTTCTTGTTGACTCTATAGAGCTTCTCCATCTTTGGCTGCAAAGAATATCATCAATCTGATTTCGGTATTGACCATCTGGTGATGTCCATGTGTAGAGTCTTCTCTTGTGTTGTTGGAAGAGGGTGTTTGCTATGACCAGTGCATTTTCTTGGCAAAACTGTATTAGTCTTTGCCCTGTTTTATTCTGTATTCCCTGTGACCCTAGAGGATTGTTTAGAAAGTGCAATAATAAAATATATATGGAAATATTCTAAATGATTGGAGTGTCTATTACTACTTAAGTGTCTATTACTACTTAATATCTATTAGTATGCAGGCCCATTGAGTCAGTGATGCTATCTAATGATATGCTATCTAACCATGTTGCTATCTAACCATTACTACTCAGGCCCATTGAGTCAGTGATGCTATCTAACCATCTGCTATCTAACCGTGTTGCTATCTAACCATTACTACTCAGGCCCATTGAGTCAGTGATACTATCTAACCTCTGCCACTCACTTCTCTTGCCCTCAGTCTTTCCCAGCATCAGGGTCTTTTCCAATGAGTTCATTCTTCACAGCACATGACCAAAGTATTAGAGCTTCAGCATAAGCCCTTCCAATGAATATTCAGGGTTGATTTCTTTAGGATTGACTGGTTTTTTCTCCTTGCTGTCCAAGTGACTCTAAAGAGTCTTCTCCAGCACCAGTTTAAAAGCATCAATTCTTTGGCACTTAGCCTTCTTTATGATCCAGTTCTCACATCTGTACATAATTTTGACCACATGGACCTTTGTTGGCAAAGTGATATCCCTGGTTTTGAATCTAGGTTTGTTATAGCTTTTCTCCCAAGGAGCAAACATCTTTTAATTTCATGGCTACAGTCACCAACCACAGGGATTTTGGAGCCCAAGAAAATAAAGTCTGTCACTGTTTCCACTTTCCCCCCATCTATTTGCCATAAAGTAATGGGATCAGGTGCCTATATATCTATACTATATGTACTCAGTATGTAAAAAACCTAAAAATTCATCCTATACTGCCGGGGTCCAGCCCCGGTGGATCCAGGGATTTGAAGGGGAGACGGCTTTGGCGATCAGGAAACAACAGCTTATTTAAATGTTAATTAAAGATATAAAGAGTGGTTAAATAAGGACAGCTCAGTGAGGAAATTCAGTGGAGAAAAGAGGCTGAATAATTCAGCCAGAAGGTGAGAGAAAGAACGACATGGGGAGACCAAGTTTTGGTGAACAAGGCCCGCACTTTATTTTCCAAAGTAGTTTTTGTACCTTAAGTTATGCATAGAGGATAATGGGGGAAGGGGTAGAGTCATGCAGTAAGCCAGGCTTTCTTCCTGCAAACTTATCATATGCAAAAGTTTAGGTGATTTGCATCATCTTCTGGCCCGGAGGCCTGTTAACATTTTAAGACCCTTTCTTCAGAAAACTTATTTTTCTCTAAAGGTGACTAGTCAGGCGCCACCCTCCAAAAGCATTAAAGTTGCATTCCTATAGGGCAAAGGTGTGGTGGGCTATAACAAGAAAAAGAATTAACTCAAGGGTCCCAGGTTACAAACATTAAAGCTACTACTTACACCAATTATATTAATCAATACACTGCCAGGGACACAGCAGGTAAGGGATATGGAAACTTAGCAGCAAACATTGGCCCAACAAGTGAAAAACCCTTCACCAATACAATTTCTAATCAATCTTTTAACTGCTCAAAGGAATCTGTATTTAGACAGTTTAGAACATCTCATGCCTTTCACGGTTGTGAACTAAAACACTGTTGTCACACCCAGGACAGCCCCCCATAAAGTCAGAGGTGTAGGTGAGAGCACAACGCAGTAAAGTAGGCAGACTCTGGTTTTGAGGGTAGATGCTCAAGAATTTCCAGGGGGACTGCTGAGGCTCAATCCCACCTTTGTGTACACCAAGCCTCCTTCCTCATGACCTTTGCCACAGGCAGAGTTCCTCATGCTGGCTCCCGGCACCTATCCTATTAGAAATGGATAGAAATGAGGTAATTCAGGCAGGCTAGGTGAATGGGTGGATGGCTTGCTATAGATGCAGATATAGTTGTAGTTTTTTAACCTTTTACATAATTTCTGATTCCATTTTACATATCTTATGGGACAAATTCTTATTTTTCCTATTTTTAGGTGAAGTTCAAAGTGAAATAAAATCTTCAAAATAACCCAACTAGTCAGTGACAGAGATGAGATTGAAATCCAGGCCTCCTCTATTTCAGAATCCTGTGTTCTTTCTCCCTTACCTCACTGCCTTCTCCTTGTCAGTGCTTGGAACCCACCTGGCCATATACCTGCTAATGCAAGAGACTTCAGAGATGTGGGTTCGATCCATGGGCCAGGAAGATCCCTTGGAGGAGAGATGGCAACCCACTCCAATATTCTTGCCTGGAGAATCCCATGATCAAAGGAACCTGGGGGGCTACATTCCATTGGTTTGCAAAGAGTTGGATACGACTGATGTGACTTAGCATGCATGCATGATAAGCAAGAATTATTAATGACTTCCAAAACAATGGAGTCAAAGGTTATTGGGAAAAAGGACATTCACAGGGTCTCCAATTATTGCCACATAGAATATATATTAATTACAAATCCAAAACATTATTCTGACCAATTTCATTTACCTAATACCATATTCCTCTATTTCTTTGCATTGATCACTGAGGAAGGCTTTCTCATCTCTTCTTGCAATTCTTTGGAACTCTGCATTCAGATGCTTATGTCTTTCCTTTTCTCCTTTGCTTTTCACTTCTCTTCTTTTCACAGCTATTTGTAAGGCCTCCCCAGACAGCCATTTTGCTTTTTTGCATTTCTTTTCCATGGGGATGGTCTTGATGCCTGTCTCCTGTACAATGTCATGAACCTCATTCCATAGTTCATCAGGCACTCTATCTATCAGATCTAGGCCCTTAAAACTATTTCTCACTTCCACTGTATAATCATAAGGGATTTGATTTAGGTCATACCTGAACAGTCTAGTGGTTTTCCCTACTTTCTTCAATTTAAGTCTGAATCTGGTAATAGGAGTTCATGATCTGAGCCACAGTCAGCTCCTGGTCTTGTTTTTGTTGACTGTATAGAGCTGCTCCATCTTTGGCTGCAAAGAATATAATCAATCTGATTTTGGTGTTGACCATCTGGTGATGTCCATGTGTAGAGTCTTCTCTTGTGTTGTTGGAAGAGGGTGTTTGCTATGACCAGTGCATTTTCTTGGCAAAACTCTTAGTCTTCACCCTGCTTCATTCCATATTCCAAGGCCAAATTTGCAGAAATGGTATGGACCTAACAGAAGCAGAAGATATCAAGAAGAGGTGGCAAGAATACACAGAAGAACTGTACAAAAAGCTTCACGTTCCAGATAATCACGATGGTGTGATCACTGACCTAAAGCCAAACATCCTGGAATGTGAAATCAAGTGGGCCTTAGAAAGCATCACTATGAACAAAGCTAGTGGAGGTGACAGAATTCCAGTTGAGCTATTTCAAATCCTGAAAAATGATGCTGTGAAAGTGCTACACTCAATATGCCAGCAAATTTGGAAAACTCAGCAGTGGCCACAGGACTGGAAAAGGTCAGTTTTCATTCCAATCCCAAAGAAAGGCAATGCCAAAGAATGCTCAAACTACCGCACAATTGCACTCATCTCACATGCTAGTAAAGTAATGCTCAAAATTCTCCAAGCCAGGCTTCAGCAATATGTGAACCATGAACTTCCTGATGTTCAAGCTGGTTTTAGAAAAGGCAGAGGAACCAGAGATCAAATTGCCAACATCCGCTGGATCACTGAAAAAGCAAGAGAGTTCCAGAAAAACATCTATTTCTGCTTTATTGACTATGCCAAAGCCTTTGACTGTGTGGATCATAATAAACTGTGGAAAATTCTGAAAGAGATGGGAATACCAGACCACCTGACCCGCCTCCTGAGAAACCTGTATGCAGGTGAGGAAGCAACAGTTAGAACTGGACATGGAACAACACACTGGTTCCAAATAGGAAAAGGAGTTCGTCAAGGCTGTATATTGTCACCCTGCTTATTTAACTTATATGCAGAATACATCATGATAAATACTAGGCTGGAAGAAGCACAAACTGGAATCAAGATTGCTGGGAGAAATATCAATAACCTCAGATATGCAGATGACACCACCCTTATGGCAGAAAGTTAAGATGAAATAAAAAGCATCTTGAGGAAAGTGAAAGTGGAGAGTTAAAAAGTTGGCTTAAAGTTCAACATTCAGAAAATGAAGATCATGGCATTTGGTCCCATCACTTCATGGGAAATAGATGGGGAAACAGTGTCAGACTTTATTTTTTTGGGCTCCAAAGTCACTGCAGATGGTGACAGCAGCCATGAAATTAAAAGACACTTACTCCTTGGAAGGAAAGTTATGTCCAACCTAGATAGCATATTCAAAAACAGAGACGTTACTTTGCCAACAAAGGTCTGTTTAGTCAAGGCTATGGTTTTTCCTGTGGTCATGTATGGATGTGAGAGTTGGACTGTGAAGGAGGCTGAGTGCCGAAGAATTGATGCTTTTGAACTGTGGTGTTGGAGAAGACTCTTGAGAGTCCCTTGGACTGCCAGGAGATCCAACCAGTCCATTCTGAAGGAGATCAGCCCTGGGTTTTCTTTGGAAGGAATGATGCTAAAGCTGAAACTCCAGTACTTTGGCCACCTCATGTGAAGAGTTGACTCATTGGAAAAGACTCTGATGCTGGGAGGGATTGGGGGCAGGAGGAGAAGGGGACGACAGAGGATGAGATGGCTGGATGGCATCACTGACTCGATGGACGTGGGTCTGGGTGAACTCCGAGAGTTGGTGATGGACAGGGAGGCCTGGCGTGCTGCGATTCATGGGGTCGCAAAGAGTCGGACATGACTGAGCGACTGAAGTGAGCTGGACACCATATTCGGAGAAGGCAATGGCACCCTACTCCTGTACTCTTGCCTAGAAGATCCCATGGATGGAGGAGCCTGGTAGGCTGCAGTCCATGGGGTCGCTAAGAGTCGGACACGACCTAGGGACTTTACTTTCACTTTTCACTTTTTGCTTTGGAGAAGGAAATGGCAACCCACTCCAGTGTTCTTTCCTGGAGAATCCCAGAGACGGGGGAGCCTGGTGGGCTGTCATCTCTGGGGTTCACAGAGTCGGACATGACTGAAGCGACTTAGCAGCAGCAGCAGCAATACCATATTGATTAATGTCTAGTTTGCTTCCAATTTTTCTCATTCTAAACACTGTTGTAAAACACTCTGATACACATAGCTTTGTACACAAACTAGTATTCTAGAGAGGCAGCATGGCCAGTGATTAGAAGCAGGGACTCAGGAACCAGTCATAAACCAAGTCCTGGTTCTTTCTTTTTTTTTTTTTTTTTATTTTATTTATTTACTTTACAATATTGTATTGGTTTTGCCATACATCAACATCAATCTGCCATGGGTGTACATGTGTTCCCCATCCTGAACCCCCCTCCCACTTCCCTCGTATCGCATCCCTCTGGGTCATCCCAGTGCACACCAGCCCTGAGCATCCTGTATCATGCATCAAACCTGGACTGGCGATTTGTTTCACATGTGATAATTTACATGTTTCAGTGGCATTCTCCCAAATCATCCCACCCTTTCCCTCTCCCAAGAGTCCAAAAGACTGTTCTATACATCTGTGTCTGTTTTGCTGTCTCGCATACAGGGTTAACGTTACCATCTTTCTAAATTCCATATATATGTGTTAGTATACTGTATTGGTGTTTTTCTTTCTGGCTTACTTCACTCTGTATAATAGGCTCCAGTTTCATCTACCTCATTCAGCTGTGTGACATTGACTAAAGTTTTCATCCCTCTGCACTTCAACTTCACCATTCAGAAATGAAAATAACAATAGTGCCTACATCATAAAGTAGTTGTTGGAATCGGATGAACTTATATATGAAAAGGACTTGGAATAGTATCTTCATCAAGTCAGCACTCTAGGCTGTGTTCTATCTCAACTACTGTCATTGCTCTATTAGGTTTGAGAGTTCATAGCCAAGCATACTTTTCCCCCATTCAATTCCCTCTATCCTTCACTGGAACTCTCTTATTTTTATATGACCAAAGTTTAGGACATCACATCTGCCTCTTCAGCATTAACAAAGTAGATAATTATTTATTTCTTTTTTTTTAAATTTTATTTTATTTTTAAACTTTACATAATTGTATTAGTTTTGCCAAATATCAAAATGAATCCACCACAGGTATTTATTTCTAATTCTTCTATTTCTTTCAAGGAGGAGTCGAAGACTGAGAATGTAGAGAATGTGATGCAGGATAATTATACTCAGTTGGAATCTTTAAAGAAAACATTGCCCATGCTACCTTGTCTTTCAACTTTTTACAGACAAAGCCAAAGATGCTAGAGGTATATTTAAAGATCTTCTGACTTTGTCGATTTATTCCACATGAATTTGTCATAGTGATTAGTCGCTGTTGACTTACTGAGTCTGGGCATTGTTTCTATACACACACGAAGCAAGTTTTGGAGGCACAGCCTACATATCAGGAAAGATCTGCACACAGTGTTCAGTGGCATCCTTAGGCAGCCTGATTTTATTTCTCTTACAAGAGCTAAGGTGACAGTCTAAATCTCAGGCTTCTTTCCGTTAACTGGTTTCTATGACTCTCTTCTGATTATATATGCGTGGGGATCCACATGATGACTATATTAGTTTGCTAGGTATGTCATAACACAGACCATAGACATTTGTCTTCTCACTGCTCAGGAGGGCAGAAGTCCAAGTCAAGGTGTTTTCAGGTTTAGTTTCTTCTGAGGCCTCTCTTCTTGACTTAAAAATGGTCATATTTTCCTTGTGTCTTCGCATGGCCTTTCTTCTGTGTGTGTGTGCATGCCTGGTAGGTCTTTGTGTGTCCAGATTTCCTCTTCTATGAAGGACACCAGTCAGATTGGATTAGAACTCTAGTGGGGTTCATTAGAATGCCCTAATGGCTCAATTTTAACTTAACACCCCTTTAAAGGCCGTATCTCCAAGTGTGGGCAGTGCTTGACATAAGCAGGTACTTGTACTTTGGTCTGGTGACAGAGAGGGCAGTAGAAGAAGCACTGTATAAAGAATTGCATCTGAATGATTTTTGGATCAAAGATGATTTGAAGACTAGCCATTTTAGAACATGATTATTTTCAAGTCTTGCTTAAAACCCCCATTATCTTCCAAAACCCAGCAAAGTAGTTCAGGATTTCCTTCAGGGAAGTGGGGCTAGAGGCTTATCACTCTGGTCCCTTTAAGTTGGACTGAATAGTGTGGGTGAGGCACCATCTTGGCAAGATGGGGGTGGACCAACTGAACAGGGCTCTTCCACTTCGAATTTCTATGATTAATGTGCTCTTGCTCTGATTTTCTGCATTTTCTAACAGTTTTGAAAATCTCTGCTAATGGAAAAACATTTTACGAAGAGACTGAAAGTAATTATAGTGTCTTTCCTTTTTTAACCTAGAATATATAATCAATTTCACTTATTTCCCTAGTAAAACATTCACTGCAGGTTTAATCTTTGAAAGACAACTTGATTATCTGTTCTACAGAGCAAGTCAGGAGATATCATTCAATCATAACTTCCTATTATGAAATGTTTATGCCCAAATCATTTTCATATTGAACAGGGGTCTGATTAACACATAACATTTAAGGTGTGTGTGTGTTTCACAAAACAAACTGAATAGGTAGCATGTAACATTATTGAAAGTAAATTGATATATTTAGTACCTTTGCTTTAAAAAAAAACCTATTTTTTTTTCTCTTCTAGAGCTACATAATGTCCTGAATGTTTTAAATAAAGGGTACTATTCTGCACTTCAAAATCGTGTAATAAAAGCTCTTTGAAAGTGGATTAAATAACTTCCCACATACAGTTAATGTCATGGTACTCTTAAATAAAAAAGGGGAAGGAATGAACGATGGGAAATAAAAATACACATTCTTATCTGGAAAGTCACCTTAGATTACACTTTTTAAAAACTAAGTTCTGTACATATTAAAGTTCTTTTGCAAAAGTATAAATGAACATTTCAACCTAAATTAATATCTAATATATGTGACCTACATTTCCCCAAGCATCCTCACAGGGATTATCCTAGAGTAACAGTGTGTACGCTTAGTCGCTCAGTTGTGTCTGACTCTTTGCAACCCTTTGGACTGTAGCCTACCAGGCTCCTCTATCCATGGGGATATCAGGCAAGAATACTGGAGTGGGTTGCCATTTCCTTCTCCAGGGGTTCTTCCTGACCCAGGGATCGAGCCTGGGTCTCTGGGTCTCCTGCATTGCAGGCAGATTATTTACCCGATGAGCTATCAGGGAGTAACAGTAACACGTATTAAACCCCAAATCTCTGGTTTAGGGTTTGCTCTCTCTCCGTGAGCAAAACTGCCAGAACACCAGCCCCTAGATCCTGCACTCTGATTGAAAGGTGCTAAGGAAAGATCACAACATTGCCAGTGTCTCTGTCCCATTTTGTGGGATATGATCTTTGTGCAAATTAGTAAAAGTTGCTCTTTCTCCAAGCAGATGAAGAGAGGAACTGGATTTCAAGCATGTTCTAATTCCCTTGGCTGCATGTCCTTGAGCATGGACAACCACCATGTGTGTGGCAGCCCTGCCAACTCACCTCTTCTTCTGACCTGCAGCATTAGTTCACTGTCTCTCTTCAGCCTACATGACCCTTAATGCTGTGTGACCTTTGGTGGTGACAGTATCTGTGAAACCTGTTTCTGCTGTTTTCTACCATGGTGGTCGCAGCTGTTCTTATTCAAAGTCAATAATTTCCATGCTAAAACTATGGAAGAATGAGTCCCCCACAACTCATGCTGCATCTTTTTTCAGGAACCACAGCAGAGCAAATCTGCTTGCTACATTTAAGGAATATAGCTTTTTGGAGGAGATCAGGTATTTGTTTTGCAAGAAGTCACCAAACTTTCTTCCTAAGTGTCTATATTAGTTTTCATTCCCACCAACAATGAATGAAAGTTCCTGTTGCTCCACATCCTCACCAGCATTTGGTGTTGTCAGTGTTCTGCATTTTGGCCTTTCTAATAGGTGTGTAGTGGCATCTCACTGTTATTTTAATTTGCAGTCCCCTTATGACATATGTTGGGCTTCCCAGGCACCATAGTGGTGTAAAAAATAAATAAATAAAAAATCCACTTGCCAATGCCGGAGACTCCAGAGACACAGGTTCAATCCCTGGGTCGAAAAGATCTCCTAGCATAGAAAGGGGCAACTCACTCCAGTATTCTTGCCTGGAGAATTCCCTGGACAGAGGAGCCTGACGGGCTACACCCATGGGGTCATAAAGAGTCAGATGTGAGTGCATGCACTCTGCACCATATGCCATACGTTATGGACCATCTTTTCTTATGCTTTTTTGCCATCTGTGTATCTCATTAATGAGATGTCTGTTAAAGCCTTAGACTCATTTTTTAATTGGGTTGTTTGTTTTCTTATTGTTGAGTTTTAGGAGTTCTTTATTTATTTTGGATAGCAATCCTTTAACAGTATGTCTTTTGCAAATATTTTTATCCAGTCTATGACTTATCATCTCATTCTCTTGATCAGTGCATTTGTTATAGCTCCGTCTCCTGAAGAAAATGACACATATTCCTTAGGACCAAATAAAGAGAAAATCTGAGTGAATGCAGCTGTTTAACTCAACTTTATTCCCTTCCATAGTCTACTTGGGAAGCTAATGGCTTATCTCCCCCATACCTTACCCCAGAGTCATTGAGAATATTGGTCCAAGAGGTCAGGAATCTCAACTTGTCTAGTCATTGTCTCTCCCAGAAAGTGTATGAGGTCCTCAGACAAACAAAATCCTTTCCTTACTTTTATACCAGCTCTCAGAACCTTCTCAAAGATATGGGAACTGAGAGGAATTGGTAGTTTAGCCTTGTGCTCTAAGAGCCTCCCTATATACTTTTATATGACTTTAGAGGTTAAATAAAGAAACTGTACAAGAATATACTTTATCCAATGATGAAGTGAGGTCACCCTGGATTTGAAGAACAAGATAAAATCAGTCCTTGTATGACGCGAATTAGTCCAATGATCTTGCCCAATACTTTGTTAATGTGGATTGTGTTCTCGCAGCCTCTCTGCCTTCCAGCCTTTGAGCTTGCTGTGTTCTATATGCTGTATGTTTTGCTCAGCATCAACCTAGACAAGAAAATCAGCATTTTCACTGGTCTCCAGGCCAAAAAGAGTACCACTAGTATAAAAGTTTTCATTTTTGCTATTCCATTTTTTAATTTCCAAGCTCCTTTTTTGCTCTCTGACTTTTCCTTGTTCAGCATTTTTAATCACATTCTTGTTATAAAACTTATACTCTTATCACTCAGAGATTATCAAGTGATAGTGTTTTCTGTTTATTTTTATGGCCTTGACTGTACTCATTTTCAAGTATTAACACTTAGAAGTTAATTGAAGGCTGTGCAGTTATTCTCCATGTGTCTCTCCAGAAATACTCTCCATTCTTTCAAGGCCCTGGAGGCTGACTGCTACAGATCACATCATCTGGGATCCCCAGCTCCCTATTAGCTTCCTATCAGGTTCAACCAATGGAGGCAATGGCAAGTGGTAAGAAAGGGGAGTGAGAAGAAGATTGGTCATCCATCCGCATTTACTCTCTGCCCAGCCATTGTTCTTTCAGTGCCTGTGTTCCTCCCTCACAGGGTTTCTTAACCTTGGCACTGTTGACATTTGGGGATAAATATTTCTTTGTTGTGGGGTCTGTCCTGTGCATCATAGGATGTTTGGCAGCATCCCTGACCTGTTCTTTCTAGATGCCAGTAGCAATTCCATCTCCCCGATGTCTCAGTCTGAACCAAAAATGTTTCCCGACGTTGCCAACATCCATGGGAGAAACTGCCCCTGGTTGAGAACTGTCCTATTGCTGTGGCTGGAACAGCCCACTTCCACAGTTCCAGCTCAGACTGGACTCCAGTAATAGCACTCTCTCCTCTTGTCTCCTTTGGTCTGCCCACTTGTACTCCACCCTAGGCTGCTCAGCGTTCTTTTTTGGTTCATTTGAATCTTCCCAGCCATCTATAAGAAATCCCTTCATTATGGTCTCATTGACATGAGTCCTGTCAGTATGTGCCACCTGTTTTTGACTGAGACCTCATTGTTCCAAGGTGTGTCATGCTAATGGGTGTCTTGTGTTGAGCATGATTTTCACTGGAGGGTCATCTCAGATATCTGTTTTTATGTCTACAAATTGCTGTCAATGAAGTGATCAGGAGAGATGTGACAACTTGTGTCAGAAAAACACTGGACCAGAAATTTGGTCAGGTCTTAGTCAGCCTAAGCCTACGTGCCAGCTGACTTTTCTAGATGGAAAGTCAATCAATGCAACTGACTCAGGAAAGATGACCTTGATGAATTTCACATAAGGCACCACTACCATTTCTCATGGAGATTTTGTCCACCCCCAGCTTAGGGACCAGGGCCATGTGTCACCTTCCAGACTGTGGACTTCTTAAAGTCATTATCTAAACTAACCTTTTTTCAAATGATAGGTTTCATCTTTTACTTTCTAACATTGGAAATCCTGTGCTTACACCGTGTTTGAACACAACCACAGTTATCATCTTCCCCACTGACCCTGTGCAGAGAGAGCTCATCCATGTTGCAGACAGGACCCTGGTTGCTCTTGCTTTTAGCCAGAAGCCACTCTTGCTGGAAACGACTGTGGCTCAGCCTCTTTGATGACATTTCCATCACTGTATCTGAGAACCAAGATAAAATATCTTGTGTTCAAAGTATAACCATCTCAACCATGTTGGAAGGATTTCCAGGACAGATGGTCCATTCACGAGCTATTCCTCTTTCTGCTCTCACGGCCCCATTCCTGCAGCCATCACACAGTCTGTGTCATGTCTTCCGTGCGTGTCTTTCTCCTCATTGCCCTGCCTGCATGTCTCATCCGAGTCATTTGTGTTTCTGATGCTAACACCAAGCTGTTAGCATCCACTTGTTGCCTCTGGAGACAAGCCACAGCATCACAGGCATTTGGGTTTGCTGCTTGCCTGATTGCCGCCAGCTACCATAACGTTGGTTCCACATTGACTTCCCCCTCTGCTCCGCCTCGTCCACACAGAGCAGGCTGACAGCACCTGAGCCCCACAGACTACTCTGTGGGAAAACCCATTTTAGGGACATTCATCTCTACGAAGCCTTCAATATGAATTTAAAATGAAAGGAATTAAGAGATGTAACTATCTTTCACCAGAGGCTCTTTAAAAACTACGGAAGAAAATAAAAAAAAATTATTTTAGCAAAAACTGACCAAATCCATAACAAACAAATAAGTCCCATTTCAGCCTTTTTGCCCCTCAAATAACTCCAGGCCAAGATAGCAAAATCGTCTCTCCAAAGCCAGAAAACTTGCTCAGAGATTTGGCCTTGATTTCTTTACAAAAGACTGGAATTCACCACCCTGAATAGCACAGAAAGAAAACCTGGAATTCTTAGGGTACAAACCAGGTACAGAGCTCACTTACAGATGATCTCTTCCAAACTCCCTACTTTGAATGCAAACCTTTACAAACCAGATTAAGAGCTGAAGTTCAGCATTCTCAGGGTTTGCTAAAAGTAAGTATTTGAATGAGCTAAATACCACTTTGCTATTCAGTTGCTTACTAATGTCCATCTCTTTGTGATCCCATGGACTGCAGCACACTAGGCGTCCCTGTTCTTCACCATCTCCTGGAGTTTACTCAAACTCATATCCATTGAGTCAGTGTTGCCATTCAACCATTTCATCCTTTGCCATCCCCTTTTCCTCCTGCCTTCAATCTTTCCCAGTATCAGAGTCTTTTCCAATTAGTTGTCTCTTCACATCAGGTATCCAAACTATTGGAATTCAGCATCAGTCCTTCCGATGAGTATTCAGGGTTGATCTCCTTTAGGATTGGCTGGTTTGATCTCCTTGCAGTCCAAGGGACTCTCAAGAGTCTTCTTCAGCACCATAGTTCAAAGGCATCAATTCTTCGGTGCTCAGCCTTTTTTATTGTCCATCTCTCACATCCATACATGACTGCTGGGAAAACCATAGCTTTGACTATTTGGAAATTTGTAGGTGAAGTAATGGCTCTGCTTTTCAATATACAGTATAGGTTTGTCATAACTTTTCTTCCAAGGAGCAAGCGTCTTTTAATTTCATGGCTGCAGTCACTGTCCACAGTGATTTTGGAGCTCAAGAAAATAAAGTCTCTTACTGTTTCCATTGTTTCACCCTCTATTTGCCATGAAGTGATGGGACCAGAAGCCATGATCTTTGTTTTTGGAATGTTGAGTTTTAAGCCAGCTTTTTCACTCTTGTCTTTCACTTTCATTAAGAGGCTCTTTAATTCCTCTTCACTTTCTGCCATAAGAGTGGTGTCATCTGCATATCTGAGGTTATTGATATTTCTCCCAGCAATCTTGATTCCAGCTTGTGTTTCATCCAGCCCTGCATTTCACATGATGTACTCTGCATATAAGTTAAATAAGCATGGTTACAATATACAGCTAACTTCATCTAATCCCCAGGGTTTACTTCACACCAAGAACATGTAAGCATCACTCTTTAGCATGGCCCTGCTTCATAGACTTAGCTTTGAAAGGCAGGTTAAATCACCAAGGAGAATACAAGGAATGTATCCCCAGGAGAAGCAGGCAATTTATTTTTAGGCTTTCATCAGTAAAAAGAGCAACATCCCAAATGTGAAACTCTTTGCAACTCAGGAATAAATATAAAACTAGACCCTATTTTTAAAAGGTAATCCGGTTTGTTAATTGCACTGTTAACTCTCTTGTTCTGCAGTGTTCTTATGTCAAATGCCACCCCCACACCCGAGCGAAGGTAACTGCTAGTGGCAGCTCATGAGATCACACAGAATCCCTTTTGAGCTGCAAGCAGAGGCATTGGATCCCAGTGAGCAAGATAAGCCATCTTCAGAGCAATCTTCAAATTATTCTGAGCACAGAAATTTCCTGGAGCATAGTGCTGGGAAAACGTGCTTGATTGAGCCTCTCACTTGCTCATGTTATCACAGAAGGACAGGTGTGGTTGTCATGTTTAATATCCTGTAAGAGGAAAGGCCTAGGGCAAGAGTCACAGTGGAAAAAGGTATAATATTAACCCTCATGGAAATTAGACAGTCCTAAAGGAAAGCCAGCACTTGAACTTAATAACAAAGCAGACGTTTCTTATTTTTCATTCCCCTTTGGTTGTATTTTCCTGGAATTCTTTGTTCGAGTGTCAGGAATCTAGGCACACTTGGCCAATGTTATCTTAGCACAGCTGGCATTAATATCACCAGTGTGTTTGTGTGTGTGTGTGTGTGTGTGTGCACGCATGCACATATGTGTGTGTGTTAGTCATTCAACTGTGTCTGACTCTTTGTGACCCCATGGACTGTAGCCTGCCAGGCTCCTCTGTCCATGGGACTCTCCAGGCAAGAATCCTGGAGTGGATCTTCCTGACCAGGGATCAAACTTGGGTCTCCTGCATTGCAGGCAGATTCTTTACTTACTGAGTTACCAAGGAAGCCCCAACATCACTAGTGCCCAAAACTGCTGGAAAATTATTCACAAGAAAAGGATTCATATCCACTTTGTTAGAACTCCCAGTTTACCTTTCCTTTTCTAGAAACCTTACAAGCATCAAGAATTTCCCAAGAATTTTCACTGCTGGAATGCAAGCAACAGTGGTGAGCCAAGGCAGTGCTGGCTGGCAGGGCAGGCTCAGGAGCCCACCTCTCTGGGATTACTCTCACTGTGCTGCTACCTATGCGACTCTGAACAAGCTCTTTAAGGCTCTACTCTTTCATCTATAATGTGGAGGAAATAATAGCACCCATCTCACTGGGCTGTTGTACAGTTAATTTTTTCCTCCCAAGATCCCCAACTTGCACACTTTATTCCATCTTAGCAAATGTCCTTCCATCCATGAAACTGTTCAAGCTAGAAGTTAGAAGGTCCCCCTAAATCATTCTGTCATTCACACTCCCTAGCCAGTTTGAGATTGTGTCTGTCAATTCCACCTCCATGGCAGATCCAGCGTCTCCCCACAGCTCTGGCATCTGGGCCAGTGGTGCTCACATTTTTTCGCTCTAGCTCTTCCCCAGCTTCTCTACCGCTGACTGCCCAGGGTATTCCTCTGGCCTGGTTGACACAGGCCAGACACCTTCACATGTCTCCCTGCTTCTACTCTTTACAGGGCTTAGTTACTATTAAGTAGACCTTAAGCTGGAGAAGGAAATGGCAACCCACTCCAATGTTCTTGTCTGGAGAATCCCAGGGACGGAGGAGCCTGGTGGGCTTCTGTCTATGGGGTTGCACAGAGTCGGACACGACTGAAGCGACTTAGCATCAGCAGACCTTAAGTACTATTAAGTAGTACTATTAAGTAGACTATTAAGTGATAATCTGGAAAAGGAAATTCTGTTGTAGCCTTGCTTAGAGGCTGCCAGTTTCTCCTACTACACTGGAAATCCATGCCAGGCTCTCATCATCACTCTTGCCTCTCCTCCTGCCTTTCCTCACTTACATCCACTTTCCTTCCTTCCTGGAGCACATTCCTTTCTTAATGCCTTCACACCAGTGTTCTCCTCTGCCTTGAGCTTTGGTCCCTGTCTTAGCCCATTCAGGCTGCTATAACAAAAATACCACAGACTGGATGGCTAATAACAACAGACGTTCATTTCTCACAGTTTGGGAGAGATTTCTCACAGATTTCAGCTTTTGATGAAATTCAGAGAGTTTGATGAAACCTCACATCCATGTTCATAAGTTCCGTCTCCTCTATGTATCCTCACATGATGGAGGCTCTTCATGGGCTCTCTTTTATAGGGCATTCATTAATCCCTTCCATGGAGGAGCTAATCATTTATGACGTCCCTCCCAATGGCCCCACCTTCGAATACTATCACATGGAACAGATAGAGCAGCCCTCAGACCTGATGTGAGACTGCGTGATTCAGCTCTCCGCTCAGCACAGTCTGTTACCAGAAGCCTTCCCCAACCACACAGTCTAAAGCAGACCATAGTGATTTCACTCACTACCTTTGCCTCATGCTATTTATCAGAATCTAAATCTGTCTTGTCTATTTAATCCATTATCCACTCCCCAAGTAGGAAACAGCGCCTGAGAGAACAGCAGTCCAGTCAAGTGTTACTCAGTAGCCCTCCTCCCAGAGCCCCTAAATAATGCCTCGAGGCACAACAAGATTTGTTGAAGGAACACATAGAAAATGGTTTGTATGCAAGTACTTAACAAATGTGGAGGAGTTTATGTTGATTGAGAATACTTTTTTTTTTTTTAATCCCAGTCAGTTTTGTTGGCAAAGTTTAAATATAAAATCAATTTTTGTATTTTTTTCTAACAGTAATATCAGTGGTTTGGGGGAAGGGGAGGCAAGAAACGGCTCCCTGAGAGAGGTGGACCTTTGCAGCAGGTCCCAAAGGCTCCAGAGTCATTATTTTGCAAAGGGAATTTATAACAGGACCTGTCACTTGAAACAGTGAAACTTAGATTTATCCTTTTATGGGTATTCAGCATGGTTCGACCATTGAATACTTAATTCTAAATTCCAGATATGTTCAAGTTAAATCCCTTAGATATAAAGAAAATCAGCACCAACTTCTCCACTTTCCCCAGTGTATAATGCACCCTTTTCATAGAAAAATTAGCCTGAACATAAGACCTTAATAGACATTTCTCACAATAGAAGGCTAGTAGGCACATGAAAAGATGCTCAATATCGCTCCTTATTAGAGAAATGCAGATCAAAACAACGAGGTACCACCTCATACCAGTCACAATGGTCTTCATGAAAATGTCTACAAATAACAAATGCTGGAGAGTTTGTGGAGACAAGGGAACCCTCCTACGGTCTTGGTAAGTTGGTGCAGCCACTGTGGAGAACAGTATGGAGGTTCCTCAGAAAACTAAAAATAGAATTAGCACATAATCCAGCAATCCCACCCCTAGAAATAAACCTGGAGAAAACTGTAATTCAAAAAGATACATGAAAAAAAAAAAAAAAGATACATGCACCACTATGCTCATAGCAGCACTATTCACAGTAGACCAGACATGGACACAACCTAAATATCCTTTGACAGATGAATGGATAAAGAAGATGTGGTACATATATACAATGAAATACTGCTGCTGCTGCTGCTGCTAAGTCACTTCAGTCGTGTCCGACTCTGTGCGACCCCATAGACGGCAGCCCACCAGGCTCCCCCGTCACTGGGATTCTCCAGGCAAGAACACTGGAGTGGGTTGCCATTTCCTTCTCCAATGCATGAAAGTGAAAAGTGAAAGGGAAGTCGCTCAGTCGTGTCCAACCCTCAGTGACCCCATGGACTGCAGCCTTCCAGGCTCCTCCGTCCATGGGATTTTCCAGGCAGGAGTACTGGAGTGGGGTGCCATTGCCTTCTCCAAATGAAATACTACATGGGCATAGAATAGAAGAAAATAATGCCATTTACAGCAACATGGATGCAACTAGAGACTAGAGAAAGGCAAATACCTTATGATATTACTTATATATGGAATCTAAAATATGATACATATGAATCTATTTATAAAACAGAAACAGACTCATAGACATAGAGAGCAGACTTGTGGTTGCCAAGGGTGGTGGGAGGGGAGAGGGATGGTCTGGTAATTGGAGATTGGTAAATGCAAACTATAACAATTAAAATGGATAAACAAGAAGACTGTAATGTACAGCTTGTTGTTTAGTTGATAAGTTGTGTCTGATTCTTTTGTGACCCCATGGACTGTAGCCCGCCAGGCTCTTTCTGTTCATGGGATTTCCTAGGCAAGGATACTGGAGTGGGTTGCCATTTCTTTCTCCAGGGGATCTTTCCAACCTGCATCTCCTACATTGGTAGACAGATTACCACTGAGCCACCAGGGAAGCACAGGGAGCTATATTCAATATCCTGTGATAAATCATATGGAAAAGAATATTAAAACAGAATATATTATATATGCATATAATTGAGTCACTTTGTTGTACAGCAAAGATTGGCACAACATTGTAAATCAACTATATTACAATCAAAATTGATCAATCAATCAAATCCTGCCATTATGAACACAAGAACAACAACAACAAAAAGAAAATCTCATTCCTTGGAGGCCAGGGATTTTATCAAGATTTCTTGGTGAGCAAAACTGATACTTGCACTGATAAGTTAAACTCAGTGTTTCTCTATAAATAGGGAAGCAATTTGGTTGAATAAAGTAGATTGGCGCATTGAACTCTTAATTGTTTTATGTGGAAAAATTTCCTGACAGGTTCTTTAGCATAACTGGTACATAAAGTTATATCTGTGGTACAGAGCCTGTCTCTCAATAATAATCATAAATAGTTGGAAACCTAGTGATCCAGCCAGTGACTCTATGTCAACATAACCTTTTTGAAAAGAATTATGATTTATCATATATATATATATGTCTACCCTTTCTTCAGAATGCAAGTTTATATTTTATAAGTGACTGGGCAGCCTTTTGGAAAGGTGGTTGTTGTTGTTCAGTCTCAAAGTTGTGTCTAACTCTTTGCAACCCCATTAACTGCAGCACGCCAGGCTTCTGGGTCCTTGACTATCTCCCAGAGCCTGCTCAAACTTGTGTCCATTGAGTCAGTGATGCCATCCAACCATCTCATCCTCTGTCACCCCCTGCTCCTTTTGTCCTCAATATTTCCCAGCATCAGGGTCTTTTCCAATGAGTCAGCTCTTCCCTCAGGAGGTCAAAGTATCGGAGCTTCAGCTTCAGCACCAGTCCTTCCAATGAATATTCAGGGTTGCTCCCTTCCAATTCCATAGATAGAGCAAATCCATTTTAAAAGAATTCTAAATAAGGAGATTTAGAGTAATATTTGACTATGTAATTGTATGTACACAAATAAGACATATTCCTGTCATCAAGAAGCTTACAAGTTACTGAGAGATAAATGTTCAAACAGAGTAGAAATGTTATTTAAGGTCAATTAGCATAATTTCTAGTGAGAGACAAGCAGACATAAAAGTCAGACTCAGCCAAGGCTTCGTGGGGAATGAAAGGTGAGCTGAGACTTGAATGCTAAGTGGCAGGACAGGAGCAGAGAAAGAAGGTGGTTTCCAGCAAAAAGGGAACAATTTATTTAAGGGACGATGACACTAAATAAAGAGGTAAGGGTAAGCACAGAGGATTTATACTACCTACAAACTGCGTAGGTTTCCTTTTAGGCAAATAGAAATATTAAACTGAGAAGCATAGACATACACAGATTTCTGTTTAAGAACAGGACTGTCCAGTAAAACTTTCTGTGATAATGGAGATTGTTCTGTCTTTGCACTATTCATCATGGTGGTCATTTGCCACTCAGTAGCTACTGAGTACTTGAAATATGATTAGTGAGACTGAAAAAAGTGAACTTTTTAATGGGATTAGGTGTATGTTGACAACTGTGTATGGCTAGGGGCTACAGTATTACTGCAGATTTTGAAAGCTACACCTCACCCCTATTTAAGGTTAGGTTGCAGATATGAGCTATAATAAGAAAGCCCTAAAGCAAGTTATTTTGAAAGTCCAGGAGACTGTACTGTTGAAGACTGAAAAAAGGGTAGTGGCAGCTGAGAAGTAAAGGATGGGGTACCTCACCAGGTAGGCCAGGTAGACTTGCGCCCTCAGTTCCTGGGCTCACTGACCAGTGCAGCCAATATAAGAAATTAGCACTGAAGGGATTGATTGGATATGGATAAGAAACAAATGCTAAAAATTAAATCTCTTCCAGGCTGATTAATAACACATTTTCTTCTCTTCAAAATATATAGGAAAAAGAGAGGAAAAGGTTAAGCCTTTCTCTAACTAAAGAATTTGCATACTTGGTCTCCAAAATTTGGGAGAGGGAAAAAGGGTGCCCATTGAAAGAAGAGAGCAGTTTAAAGCTTCTCTGAGACAGTGAAGGGAACTGGGATAGGTTTGTACGAGTCCTGCAGGGAGAGCCCTCAGATCCTGCTCTTTCAGAGTGCTCTGGAGAGCAGCAGGGCCTCGTGGGAGGAGATGATAAGTGAGTCCAAGAAGGTGGACGTCAGGCCCCATGCATTCAGCTTCCATAAAGACCTCTGCTTCCAAGCTCTAACTTACCAGGTGGCGCTAGTGGTAAAGAACCATAAGAGATACTGGTTCAATCCCTCATTGGCAAGATCCCACGGAGGAGAGAATGGCAGCCCACTCCGGAATTTGGCGTAGAGCTCCAAAATGAGTTGGCAGGGCTGCATTTTTTTTTTTCTGGCAGTGCTAGGGAGAATCTGTTTCCTTGCCTTTTCCAAGCCTCTAGAGTCCACCTTCATTCTTTGACTTCATCCGCCTCCCCCCTTCACCCCTCCCCTCTGCCTCTTTCGCTCCTTTTCCCTCTCTCTTCTTCTTTCTTCCCCTCTTCTCTCCACTACTGTTGTCATATCTTCTCTGACTTTCACCCCTTTGCCTCCTTCTCTTAAGTATTCTTGTGATTACACTGGGCCCAAGCAGATATTAGTGAGCCCAGATAACCTCTCCATCTTAAGATCCTTGACATTTGCAAAGTCCCTTTTACCATGTAAGGTAATATCATTACAGATTCTGGTTTCAGGGTGTAAATATCTTTAGGAAGCTATTATTCTATTACACCAACCTACATGGATAAAATCTTATTTTAATGATTGATGAGAAAACATGTAAATTTTTCATTGCATTAAAATTAAGTTATATCAGTATTCTTGATACATTTTAAGTAGGTAAACCTTTTTCTAGGACTTAAATTTTAAGTAGGTAATTTATAAGTAGGTAAGCCTTTTTCTAGGACTTAAATATTGTTTAAGAGCTAAAGCTTTAGTTTCGTCAACATTTATAATGTTAGCATTTGACTTATAATGGTTGACTCTTTTCCCTTTGTTTTTTTTAAATGTATTATTTATTTTTAATTGGAATATAATTGCTTTACAATGTTGTGTTACTTTCTGCTACACAACAAAATGAATCAGCTGTGTGTATACATATACTCCGGAGAAGGCAATGGCACCCCACTCCAGTACTCTTGCCTGGAAAATCCCTTGGGCGGAGGAGCCTGGTGGGCTGCAGTCCATGGGGTCTCAAAGAGTTGGACACAACTGAGCGACTTCACTTTCACTTTTCACTTTCTTGTGTTGGAGAAGGAAATGGCAACCCACTCCAGTGTTCTTGCCTGGAGAATCCCAGGGACAGGGGAGCCTGGTGGGCTGCCGTCTATGGGGTCCACAGAGTCGGACACGACTGAAGCGACTTAGCAGCAGTGGCAGCATACATACACTCCCTCTCTTTTGAGCCTCCCTCCCTTGTAGCTCAGTCAGTAAAGAATCCACCTGCAATGCAGGAGACCCAGGTTTGATCACTGGGTTGGGAATATCCCCTGGAGAAGGAAATGGCAACCCACTCTAGTATCCTTGCCTGGAAAATCTCATGGACAGAGGAGCCTGGTGGGCTGCAGTCCATGGGGTTGCAGAGTCGGGCATGACTAAAGCAACTGACACTTACTTATTTACCCACCCCTGCATCCTGCACCTCTAGGTCATCATGGAGCACCAAGCTAAGCTCCCTGCACTACACTGCTATTTCCTACCAGCTATCTATTTTACACATGGTAATATACATATGTCAATGCTACTCTCTCAATTTTCCCTTCATTTTTACATTAACTAAATTGTATGAAATTAAAAAGGTCAGATTTCTCAGAGCCTCAGTCTCCTCCAGTGTAAGATAAGGGAATTGAATTGGTCCATTTCTGAGGTCCCATTCAGCTAGAATCTTATCTATACTGTTTCCTGATATTCTAATTTACATTCAGAATTACATTTTTAAAACCAGCAGAAGTTCTGGTTTCTCCCTAGAGCTGCAAAAGCCAGACTTTGTTTTTGATTTGGATTTTGCTCTGTTCTATGTGCCTAAAGCAGGCTAACAGAGTTTATCATCGGGGACTAGAAAAACAATGCATAATTCAATTTTACCCATATCTACTCATAAATAAAAGGTGCAAACTTTATAACTAGCGTGATAAATAATAGCTCTCTTGGACTGGTTTCATAGCAAATATGATATACATATCACTTATGGTAGGTAATAAGAGATGCTATATTTGCATAAATCCTAAGGGTACGAGTCATCATCCAAAATGTTTAATTGCTTTCCTGTTTCCCATAATGTCATATTTCACTGGAAATACTAAGTTTCAAGTGAACGTTCAGTATTTCACACTTCCTGGAAATCATTTAAATGAAATACTAAAGGAGGCAAACTTTTTAAATGTAGGAGTTTTTGTTTATTTTTTTATTGAGCTAAGGGCTTGAGTGGATAAAAATACCATTGTGGGCACTTGCTACTTAAAATCTCAAGCTGTTAGTCTAAAACTAGTAAGTAGACGTCAGAATTCATCAATGGCTAGATTCATCTTTTGCTGTTGCCTTTTGTGCATTATTCTCAACTTTATTTGGAACATGTCTAACTTGACCTAATAATAGGATGCGTGTAAACTGGCCTGAGCGCTGGCCCCTGTGAAGATACCGGTCCTCTGTAGCACCTTCTTCTTCTCACTTGTGTTACTACCTATTGGCAGCTATGGGCTGTTGTAATATGATTTATATTACGATACATATGTTTGGTCTTTGTTCACTTTTCTTGGCACAGAGCTCCTAAACCCTTTGTATTTTCCTGGGATACCACCACAAAAGTGTCTTCTGTTAATGAGCTGATTCTTGGTGGTGGTTTAGTCACTGAGTTGTGTCCGACTCTTGCAACCCCGTGGCCTATAGCCTGCCAGGCTCCTCTGTTCATGGGACTCTTCGGGCAAGAATACTGGAGTCGTTGCCATTTCCTTCTCCAGGGGATCTTCCCGACCAAAGAATTAAACCTGGGTCTCCTGCTGCTGCTGCTGCTGCTGCTGCTAAGTCGCTACAGTCGTGTCTGACTCTATGCAACCCCATGGACTGCAGCCTACCAGGCTTCTCCGTCCATGGGATTCTCCAGGCAAGAACACTGGAGTGGGTTGCCATTTCCTTCTCCCTCCTGCATTGCAGGCAGATTCTTTACCGACTGAGCTACAAGGGAAGATCCAACCCAGCTAAAGATGGGAGCTGATTGCCAGGATAACCAACCATGTGCTTAGTGGGTTGGAACTTCCAATTCCACTCTCCTCATCTCCAGAAGTAGGGGAGGGACTGGAGGTTGAATCAATTGGCAATGGCCAATGATTTAATCAGTGATGCCTATGTAATGAAACTTTCATAAAACCCCAAAAGAATATGTTTGAGAGAGCTTCCAGGTCAGTGAACCAGAATGCTTTCCATATGCCACTGTGCCAAGTCCCAAACACCACCAGGATAGACACTCCTTTGCTTGGAACTTCACCCTCTGTATCTCTTCATCTGAGTGTTGATTTGTGTCCTTTAACATCCTTTGTAATAATCCAATAAGGTAATGATCTAGTGACTAAACTGTTTTCCTGAATTCTGTGAGCAAATTAATCAAACCCAAGGAGTGGGTCCTGAGAACCTCCTCCAGTCGGTCAGAAGTACAGGTAACAATCTGGACTTGCCATTGGCCCCTGAAGTGAAGAGAGCTGGTGGGACTGAGCTCTTAACCTGTGGAATCTGACACTATCTCTGGGTAGATAGTGCCAGAATTTATTTGAATTTTAGACCCCCAGTTGGGGTTGGAAAATTACTTGGATGTGTGGGGGGAAAGCTCCACATGTTGGAAATGGTGACCAAGATCTTCACCATTAACCTCTTTCTAAGAGAGTTCCTGTGTTCACTTAGAATTTACACTTTAAACAACCCAACTGTGACAATTCTTTCTCTCCATCAAGGCCCAGTACCAACTGTCTTGTTCCCTCACAGCAGTGTCTCCTTATAGGTTATTTAGTTTATATTTCTGTGATATGTCAATGAATATTGAAAGCAAAAGGAGAAGGGAGTGGCAGAGGATGAGATGGTTAGATAGCATCACTGACTTAATGGACACGAATTTGAGCATACTCCAGGAGATAGTACAGAGTCTGGCATGCTGCAGTCCATGGGGTCGCAAAGAGTGGGACACAACTTAGTGACTGAACAACAACAATATTTAAATATCTTTAATATTCATTACATGTGATCTTTCTAGCTGGTTCTCATTATTCACTCAGCAGATAGTTCAGTTCAGTTCAGTTGCTCAGTCGTGTCCGACAGTTATTGAATACTCACTTCATGTCAGGTACTATGCTAAGTTCTAGGATACAATGGCAGGCAAACTGAATAGAACCCTGTTCTCACAGTTCTTATATTTTAGCAGGAGAGACAGAGATATTAATCCTGGGATTACACAGTCACATTTTAAAACTACAATACCATGCTAAGAACAGTGTGTTAAACCAAGGCAATGATTAAAGAAACAAAATTTTTAGAATGTATGAATTCATATCAGTAATAGAATGCTTTTATAAACATCAAGTCTTATGTGGATTTGAGTATCCATGTGACTTCGCTGAGAGTTTTTTCTCTAAATTATTTAATTGCAGAGGGAATTTGGCACAACAGGGAAAATTCAATAGCTTTAGAAGCAGCACAGGAAAATAATGATTAGTAAGTGACATTTGCCCAAGATTTCAGATCTGTTATGCACTGATATGTGGCACATTTTAAACATCCTGAAATTGAAAGTTCTAATCAGGTATGATAGGATAGGAAAGGTTAAATGCTGCCATTTTCTTATACATACAAGAGCAATTATAGAGATGTCTCATTTTCCTACCCACCAGCTCACTGTATGCAAAGTTTTTATATCTGTTACCAAACAAGCCTTTATCTGAATCCATCTGGTTGGCTCCAGGACATATGGTAAAGCATTTTCACTGGGGCTTCTCTTTCTCGCTGTAGGTCACAAAAGGAAAAGGCAAAGGAGTTGTTACTTGGACAGTGTCAAACCTATGCATGTAAGGAGAAGAGTATTTGTGTTAAAGCCTACAGTAAAGCATTAGGACTTTTCATATTAAAAAAAAAAAAAACTTTGGTAGTGGGTGAAATCTTTATTTTCACCATGAGTTTATTCTTATTCTAAGAATTCTAACGATTTAAAGCCAAATTCTTTTCTGGCCACAAATACCCAACCTCCAACCATAAGCAATACTTACCATTGCTTTACCCTATGGAGAGGATATGAGGAAAAGGAGGAAGTCTGGAACATTTTACAAAAGCTTCCCAAGAAACTTTACTCCAAACATGCAGATCCTATTAGATACACAGGTAACTGTGAAGGACATCATCACATTTCCTTTCTTTAGCTATCTCAAATTCTACTTTCTATAAGAAACATTTTCTCACTACTGCAACAAGGACCTGTCTTCTGAACTCCTGGATCATTCACTGTGTATACCTCTTTTATGGATACATGGAATAATGTGCTGCCTATGCCTTCTTTTTAGAAACAGAACTAGAAGTAATAAAAAGTAAAAACGAAAACAAAAAAGCACCAGTGACCTAGAGTCCAACTAGAATATAAGCCCACTGAAGTTAAGAGTCATTTCTGTGAAATTACTCTACCCCCAGCTGACAGTACATATGGCCTAGACATAGAAAGTGTTGAGAAATATGTTTGCAGTTATTAATTAGGAGAGAGAGAAGGTAGATAGGAGAAGAGGAAGAAAAAGAAGAAATCTGAAGAGAGAAGAAAAGAAACAAGAGCAAGGAAGAGACTGACATGTAGACAGACACACATATAATCTTCCCACCTAAGCCCAGCTTACACTTCCACTACTGCTTCTTTTCTGAGCCATAGAGTATCAGTATTGTCATTTAGCGTCATTTCTTCCATCTAAAAATGGGGATAATGATATTACCTACATCAGAGTCTCCTATAAGGATAAAATTAGTCATGAAATCTTGATGCCCAGTACTTTCAATGAACGTTCAGTTCAGTTCAGTTCAGTCGCTCAGTCGTGTCCGACTCTTTGTGACCCCATGAATCGCAGCACGCCAGGCCTCCCTGTCCATCACCAACTCCCGGAGTTCACTCAGACTCACGTCCATTGAGTCAGTGATGCCACCCAGCCATCTTATCCTCTGTCGTCCCCTTCTCCTCCTGCCCCCAATCCCTCCCAGCATCAGAGTCTTTTCCAATGAGTCTAACCCTTCGCATGAGGTGGCCAAAGTACTGGAGTTTCAGCTTCAGCATCATTCCTTCCAAAGAAATCCCAGGGCTGATCTCCTTCGGAATGAACTGGTTGGATCTCCTTGCAGTCCAAGGGACTCTCAAGAGTCTTCTCCAACACCACACTTCAAAAGCATCAATTCTTCGGTGTTCAGCCTTCTTCACAGTCCAATTCTCACATCCATACATGACCACAGGGAAAACCATAGCCTTGACTAGACGGACCTTTGTTGGCAAAGTAATGTCTCTGCTTTTCAATATGCTATCTAGGTTGGTCATAACTTTCCTTCCAAGGAGTAAGCGTCTTTTAATTTCATGGCTGTAGTCACCATCTGCAGTGATTTTGGAGCCCCCAAAAATAAAGTCTGACACTGTTTCCACTGTTTCCTCATCTATTTCCCATGAAGTGATGGGACCAGATGCCATGATCTTCGTTTTCTGAATGTTGAGCTTTAAGCCAACTTTTTCACTCTCCACTTTCACTTTCATCAAGAGGCTTTTTAGTTCCTCTTCACTTTCTGCCATAGGGTGGTGTCATCTGCATATCTGAGGTTATTGATATTTCTCCTGGCAATCTTGATTCCAGCTCGTGTTTCTTCAGTCCATATAAGTTAAATAAGCAGGGTGACAATATACAGCCTTGAAGAACTCCTTTTCCTATTTGGAACCAGTGTGTTGTTCCATGTCCAGTTCTAACTGTTGCTTCCTGACCTGCATATAGGTTTCTCAAGAGGCAGGTCAGGTAGTCTGCTATTCACATCTCTTGAAGAATTTTCCACAGTTTATTGTGATCCACACAGTCAAAGGCTTTGGCATACTCAATAAAGCAGAAATAGATGTTTTTCTGGAACTCTCTTGTTTTTCCATGAGCCAGCAGATGTTGGCAATTTGATCTCTGGTTCCTCTGCCTTTTCTAAAACCAGCTTGAACATCGGGAAGTTCGCGCTTCATGTATTGCTGAAGCCTTTACTAGCTTTGTGAGATGAGTGCAATTGTGCAGTACTTTGAGCATTCTTTGGCATTGCATTGCCTTTCTTTGGGATTGGAATGAAAACTGACCTTTTCCAGTCCTGTGGCCACTGCTGAGTTTTCCAAATTTGCTGGCATATTGAGTGTAGCACTTTCACAGCATCATCTTTCAGGATTTGAAATAGCTCAACTGGAATTCCATCACCTCCACTAGCTTTGTTCATAGTGATGCTTTCTAAGGCCCACTTGACTTCACATTCCAGAATGTCTGGCTCTAGATGAATGATCACACCATTATGATTATCTGAGTCATGAAGATCTTTTTTCCACAGTTCTTCTGTGTATTCTTGCCACCTCTTCTTGATATCTTCTGCTTCTGTTAGGTCCATACCATTTCTGTCCTTTATCAAGCCCATCTTTGCATGAAATTTTCCCTTGGTATCTCTAATTTTTTGAAGACATCTTCTCTAGTCTTTCCCATTCTGTTGTTTTCCTCTATTTATTTGCATTGATTGCTGAAGAAGGCTTTCTTATTTCTTCTTGCTATTCTTTGGAAATCTGCATTCAGATGCTTATATCTTTCCTTTTCTCCTTTGCTTTTGTCTTCTCTTCTTTTACGCAGCTATTTGTAAGGCCTTCCCAGACAGCCATTTTGCTTTTTTGCATTTCTTTTCCATGGAGATGGTCTTGATCCCTGTCTCCTATACAATGTCACGAACCTCATTCCATAGTTCATCAGGCACTCTATCTATCAGATCTAGGCCCTTAAATCTATTTCTCACTTCCACTGTATAATCATAAGGGATTTGATTTAGGTCATACCTGAGTAGTCTAGTGGTTTTCCCTACTTTCTTCAATTTCAGTCTGAATTTGGCAATAAGGAGTTCATGATCTGAGCCACAGTCAGCTCCCGGTCTTGTTTTTGTTGACTGTATAAGAGCTTCTCCATCTTGACTGCAAAGAGTATAATTAATCTGATTTTGGTGTTGACCATCTGGTGATGTCCATGTGTAGAGTCTTCTCTTGTGTTGTTGGAAGAAGGTGTTTGCTATGACCAGTGCATTTTCTTGGCAAAACTCTATTAGTCTTTGCCCTGCTTCATTCCATATTCCAAGGCCAAATTTGCCTGTTACTCCAGGTATTTCTTGACTTCCTACTTTTGCATTCCAGTCCCCTATAATGAAAAGGAATGTTAGCTATTTTAAAAATTATTTTAATCTGATTTTTTGTAAAAGAATGGTATTATTAGTCATATGAGCTAAACATGTCTAGAATTGGGGGAAAAGATTCACAAAAAATGTATAGGACCAGAAGGAAATTGATGAATGATAGAGAAGACAAAGGTAGAGCATTAAACCATTAAGAAGAGAGAAAGTAAACTTAGGCCTATGGAGCAGAATATTGCCAACTTACAGTAGTTGGTTTACTGTTGTTCCTATTTATTTACAGGTAAGCAGGAGTCAGAGCTGGAGTGAGGAAGATTGCATGGGGAGACAATTTTTGGGCTACTTAGTTATGCTCTGTCATTCTGGAAATATGGAAGACCGGTGGATGGGATAGTTGTCAGCAATACAGAAACACATAGTCACTAGACATGTTTCCATGTAGGTTTGGATGGGCCTCTCCAGGCACCACGGCTGACAAACAGGACAGGAAGAATGGAAGAGAATGTGTATCTACTGCTGGGTGTTAGGATCTCAACAGTCAACACATGACACAGTTATCAAAACTGGTCTTATTTATTTTTCAGGTACAAAATTCTGATGCTGCTCTATGTAGATACTCCACTCTCAAGGAGGTGGAGCATAATTGCCTACTCTTAAATGCAGGCTGTCCATCGAGACTGACTTCCAAAGAATATAGCAAGGAAAGGAGGAAAAATGAATATCTTTATGCCGGAGAAACCTGACCAATGCTATCTCAGCCAGGTGATCAAAATTAACATTATCCATCATAAGGCGATTTGTTGCTGGTAATTTGTATCTTTGACAAGATATGATGAGATTGTCACTGTGGTCTTCATTTCCCAAATCCATAATTCCAATCTAATCATGAGGAAAACATCAGACAAATCCCATTTGAGGAACATTCTTCATATAATTAGCCAGTACTCAAAACAGTCAAGGTCACCAAAACCAAAAAATGTTTGAGGAACTATCACAGCCAAGAGGAGCCTAAGGTGGTGTGATCATGAAATGCACCATATCCAGGATGGGACTGTAGATCAGAAAAAAGACATCAGGCAAAATTTAAGGAAACACAGATAAAGTACAGGCTTTAGCTCCTTGATAATGTGTCAATATGGGTTCATTAATTGTGACAATTGTACGGCACTAATGCAACATATAGCAAGAGGGGAAACTGGTGATGGGGTGTGTAGAAGCTCTCTGTACCATCTTTGCAACATTTTGTGGATATCAAACTGTTCTGAAACTAAAAACTTCATTGAAAAAATGAAAGTCATGGGATGGGAGAGTGTTTAAGTGACAGGTGTTTCTACTTAACTTCAGTTTCGCTCCAGGGCTGTTACACCAGTGGTTTCAAACTTGAGTGTGTATCATAACCACCTGGGCAGCTTATTAAAGAGATTGAAAGCCCCTCCTTACCTAGGTAAGACTGGGGTAAGGCTGGAGGATTGTCATCTCTAACAAGTTCCCAGGTGATGTTTGTAGCGCTAGTCCGCAGACCAAAACCACTGCTATACAAAATCAGTCCCAGAATTCAAAGCGAGTTTTCGTTCGTGGCTCTTTGTCAGCGAGCAAGATAAGGTGGCTTTATTTTAATGTATTTCCTCCTCTAGTACTCAAAGTGTTTATGCTATAATGACTGATGTATAATAATTTTAGTGTAATTCCAGTTGATATTGTGTTATTATCTTGTATACATTTTTGGGAATCAGTAAATGCTGTTCTTAGTTTAGTTTTTGAAAGTTATTTACAACAAGGAAGTGGAAAGTTGCAAATGAAGTGCAGCTGTATCTGCAAGTCTTCAAAAATGCAATGAAAAAATCATAAGGGGTACTTGGAATTTGTTGCCTGAAAAGTACGTGTTCTTGAGCTAAGAAAAACAAAAAAAGCCAGGGAGTGTTCTATGTTTGGATGTTTTTGCTTGCAATTTTTGTCAGGATGAATTCAGAAAGAGGAGTGTAGGAGAGCTTATCAGTTTGGCAAATATTGGAGGATTCACAGCAAAGAGCTGGATTTGTCTTGTTCATGATTTTTCTTGTGTGTGTGGCAGGGGCAGGGGTGGGGGGGTAGGAGGGCGGAAGTGGTCAGGATGAGTACTTACTTGAGAGAGCTAGCATGAAGCTATCGATGCCCTGCTTTGAAGCACCTTCCAGAACTATTTACTCTAAGATTTAGGAAGGAATGACAATATCCATGTCATTTCTTTAAGTGGATTGCACAATTGTGGAGAGAGTCTAAAAAAGGAATTTCAGGTTAAATAAAAACAAAACAAAAAACCCTGGGCTTATGACATTTCAAAACAAACTGGATTTAGTAAGGATAGATCATTGAAAACCTTTGACAGGTGTGTGAGTTCTTGTGCATTTTGAAACCTAAAATGTTTTGAAATTTAGTGACTTTAGTAATTACAGGGGAGAACCTAGTATGTCACTGTTTATTATTACACTGATCTGGATCCTTTGTGCAAAAAGTTGAAGCTCACAAGGCAGGTGCTAGTCTTTGCTCTCAACATGCAAGACGGTAAAGAGCGCCCACCCTGTGTTTGATCTCACAGTTTGCTGCCAATTTCTACAATAGTTACTGAATTCAGACTGCTCACTTCAGATGGCAGCCTGCCATCCCTGCTCAGGCCATGTGAAAACTCTGACCCAGGCTTCTCTTCCAGCAGGACTTGTGTTTGCTCCACCAGAACTGCAGCAAATGCTCCCAAGAGCAGTAGCTCAGGTGTGAGGAGGGAGCAGCCGCACTGCGGGGGTGGAACCACTCAGCTCATTCACCTGCAGTGGAGGGAGCCACTGGGAAGGAGTGAAATAGCAGGAGGAAAAAATAGCAGCTGTCAACAGAGGGACTGACAGCTAGGGCTGTCAAAAGTCCTCCCCCAGCCCTTCATACCAAGCTTACCGAATAAAAATAATACAGAAAGCAATGGAGAAATAATGCCTCATCTTTTAGGAGAGTTGATCCTTCAAACTGAATAGCATTCCTTGTCTTTTCCCTGAGTCTCCAGGATTCGACTCTCCTTTTTCAAACTCCTCTTGGCCCTCTCTGCTCTATGTGGGTTCTTCTCTTTTGGTGCTGTATCTTTCAGCTCAGTCGCTCAGTCACATCCGACTCTTTGTGACCCCACAGACTGCAGCACACCAGGACTCCTTGTCCATCACCAACTCCCTGAGCTTGCTCAAACTCATGTCCATTGAGTCAGTGATGCCATCCAGCCATCTCATCCTCTGTCGTCCCCTTCTCCTCCTGCCTTCAATCTTTCCCAGCATCAGAGTCTTTTCCAATGAGTCAACTCTTCCCATCAGGTGGCCAAAGCAATGGAGTTTCAGCTTCAGCATCAGTCCTTCCAATGAATATTCAGGGCTGCTTTCCTTTAGGATGGACTGCTTGGATCTCCTTGCAGTCCAAGGGACTCTCAAGAATCTTCTCCAACACCACAGTTCAAAAGCATCAATTCTTCGGCACTCAGCTTTCTTTATGGGCCAACTCTCACATCTATACATGACTACTGGAAAAACCATACCTTTGACTAGACGGAATTTTGTTGGCAAAGTGATAGCTCTGCTTTTTAATATGCTGTCTTTATGCTGTTTTTTAATATGCTATATCTTTAGGCCAGGAGAATAACAGGATTATATGATGTCAAGCATTTAGCAACTTATTTTCTTCCCTCACACATGGTTGCTACAGTTAGTGATACAGGTTCAGTTCTTCTTTTGTCTGGTTTTGGTTCCTTCAATTTTCTTTGGTCCTTTTTAATGTAGTATACATCTGTGCGTGCCCACCCTCCTCATTTGTACTCTCTGGCTCCCCCTGCTTTTCTCTGTAACATGAGGCACTGTAAAGGTAAATCACTATATTCCTGTCCAGAGCCTCTGGCTAAGCCCTTTGCTCACCTCCTCCACCAACTTTAAAAAAAAAAAAAGCTTCTTGTACTGCTATTTCTATTTTTTTGTTTCAGCATTAAAGTTACCCCCTTTAGAAGGTATAGTATAGTCAGATTTCCTACTTTTTACCAATTAAAGCCAGCTTCTGCTTACTAGTAAACAGCACATTTATACTCCAGTGCTCCAGTGTTTGAGTTTTGCTAGCTTCCTTGGGTGTAGGACTATGGTACAAGCAGATGCCATCTCTCAGGAACCAGAGGTGAAAACCTGAAATCTGCAGAAATTTCTCTGCAGATCTATGATTGACTAACAGAACTGAAGCATCCTGATGTTAGAGGACAGATTTGTACTCGGAACCAGAAAGAGGCTTCTATTGGGTTCTTCTTCCGTGTATTAGGCATGTGACATTAGTGTCCTAACCTTTTAGAAACTTTTTTCCAAATGGAAATAGTACTTGTCTTGCTGCCCTTTCAGGGTTGCCATGCACATGAAAGGAGATGTTGTGAATGAAAGCAATTTGCAAACCGCAGACGTTCCCGTGAGTGTAAACTGTATAGATGCAAGTTTTATTCTCTTTTAAAAAGAGCTTGCTAGCACACACTTCATTGTGTTATAAGTGTTGTTAACATACTTTTATGGTGCCTGCTTCCTCCACTCAGATGCCAGGCCCCCTGTCTGCCTCTCTGTGGGTGCACTCACCCTGTGGCTTCTCCCTTCCCAGGAGGAAAGCTGAGGTCACTGAGTAGACTCCTCAGGGCCCAGTAGCCCATGCCTAGATCAGAGCCCGGCCTTTGAGGCCAGACACGCCCGGGCCTAAATCCAAGCCTCTGGTGGTGTGTGGTCTTGGGCAAGTGCCCCAGCTTCTCCAGGGTTGAACTCCCTTATCTGTAAAACTAGGGCAATTGTTCAAGGGTCTTAAGAGACACTATGTCTGACTCCGAATCAGTGTTCCATAGCTAACATTGAACAGATCATAACCATGTTTCCATGTTTTATACATGAAAACAGCAAGCAGTCAATAGTGAGAAGTTAGGCCTGGAATAAGGCCCAGAAGGTCCTCGAACAAGGTCCTTGTTGAATCAGAAACTGTATCTCAAGCTTCAGTGTTTAAGCTTTGGATCTCTTTCTCTCCTGGGCTGACTGTTTATGAAGATTCCCTGTTCCCCATTAAGATGAGCATTCCCAGGCCTTAAACTTGAGTTTCCTCCTTGATGACAATGGGTAAGATGCAGGACTTGGTGACGTTGACTGGTCCTGGGATCCTGAGCTGGGATTTTCAGCCTCTTTGGAAGGGCAACTCTGAAAACTTAACAGTGCCTCCCACCGCTGTTAGCAGAGTGGGCTGGAATCCCACTGAGCACAGAGCAGCTGAGATGTGAATGATTATTATTACTCAGTGAAACAAGAAATGGTTTGAGATGACAAATGTGTGAGAGCTGTGCTCCACACTGCTCTTAATCAACAGGGCAAAAGGCCAAATGACAGAAATCCTCTTCGAGATTGACGGTGCCAAATAAGTCTCCTTGACAAGTATTCTTCTGTCAGTTGTAGGCAAATTAGCAAGTTCAAATAGGTGGCAACTATTCCTGTCTTGCCAGCTGTGGTGATTCTCATGCTCTGTGTGATCCTTTTAACTACTTGCCTGATGGAAATGCCTGAAGGCTGTGTCCATCCCTCCAGAGTATCGTTAAAAGGAGAAGGACGTGTATCCACTGAGCCTGCCAATCTGCCCCTTCAGAGGTGGGGTTTGACTGGCAGATGACACTCTTCTTCACAGTATGTGTGAAGCCCAGAACTAGCTCCTGGCCTTTACAGGAAGTGAGAGGGGCTCAAGTCATCAAGTCATTTTAAAAAAGAAGCCATTTTCCCAAATGAGAGAGCCTGCTGCTGGCTCTTCTCAATTTCCTTATATTCCTGGAATGCAACTTTGAGTTAACTGTTAGGGAAATGGCATCCTATGTTTCCTGTGCCTTGGATATCTCTACATTTGAGATTGCAGGAAAAAAAAAAAAAAAAAATTGAGTGTCTTAATGTCAGTCTTGGCTCTCACTGCTGGTAGCTTGATGGCTGAGATACTCATTAGTTTATTCATTGCCTCATCACTCCCTTTTCGGGTCCCAGCCCGTGCTTGACTGCTTGTCTCATGATTACAGTATTTGGATGTGTGTGGATGACACCGATATGATTAAAGAAGGCTTTAGTTTCCTTATCTTTACCCAGTATCATAGTATGCCTATTCCTCCTTGCTAATCACCTGAAAAAGTCAGCAAATGATGGCCCAGGAGCCAAATCCGGCCTGCCACCCATTTTATAAGTAAAATTTTCTTGGAACCTGTTTGTGTTTGTTCATTTATGCCTTGTCTACGTTCCTGTAATCCAATAACAGAGCTGAGTAGATGGAACAGAGGACAGGCGGCCTGGAAAACCTGAAATGATTATCATCTATTCCTTGATGGGAAGTTGCCACCCATTCCCTGAGGAGGGAGTGAGGGTCTTCTTTAAAGGAACCCCCTGCCCAGTCTGTGGACTTAGGTCCCTACTACTGTTACCTATCTCCACCCGTTCTCTCTTTCCTCACACCTTCAGTATCTTATTTTCTAGTCATTTTTCATCCAGTGTTCAACTTGGGTTATTTTAATTAAAGATGGTTAACTTCTCAACAGTGACATAGAATTCCAGGAGGAACAGTGTGTCTAGAATAAAGAATAACTTCAGGCTATCTCTAGCAGCCAGCACTCTGCAGAGCACCCCTAATCCAGGAGATATTCAGCCCTTGAGCAGAGGTGCCCAGGATGGTCCCACCCTTAAGCCAAGTGGGCTGCTACTCCATCTGACACCTCTAGGCTTTTGCTTACACCAGTGACCTGAAAAAGCCTCTTCCCACGCACTTGTTTGCTGCCCTAACCCATTTTTTTCCAAACTGAGCTGAAATAACATCTTTTTTTTCCCCCCAACACAAAACCCTTTATATCCCTGATCTAGTCTCTCTAACACAACCACCTACAAGCATTTTGTTGGTACCTCTTATGATATTTATCACTTTACTTTGTAAGAGGGGAGAACCCTTGTATTCTACTCTATTACAAGTTAATCACGAAAGAGATGTTGCCTGTAAGGTTGAATTACACATAATGGCCCATCTCTGGGAACCCTGTCCCCAGAAAATGAGCATTAAGTTAAAATACTTTTGTTCAGCTCACAGGAAACATTTTGACCAGGCCATCTGGGAATAACTGCAGGAAGGGAGAAACTAACACATTCCCTCTGGAGGCTGTCTTGAACCAGGAAAAGCTTGACTTTATTCATTCCCCTTTTCGTATAAAAAAGGGTATTATACTAATACCCTTAAGCCTACTATTAGCCCTACTATTTAGGGCTTCCCTGGTGGCTCAGATGGTAAAGAGTCTGCCTGCAATGTGGGAGATCTGGGTTCAATCCCTGAGTCAGGAAGATCCCCTGAGAAGGAAATGGCAACCCATTCCAGTACTTTTGCCTGGAAAATCCCATGGATGGAGGACCCTGGAAGGCTCTAGTCCATGGGATCACAGAGAGTCAGACACAACTGAGCAACTTCATTCTTTAGTATAAAAGCTGTCTGAATTCTAATTCAGACTAAATGGTTCTTTGGGACACTAGTCCACCAATCTTCTTGGTCTGCTGGCTTTCTGAATAAAGTTGCTATTTGTTGTCCCAACAACTCCTCTCTCGACTTATTGTCCTGTGGTGCAGCAAGTAACATGACCTTGGACTCAGTAACATATTTCAGTTATTTGTCTATCTTCTCCCTCTCCTCGATGGCAGAATCTTCACCTTATTTATCTTTGATGTCTTTACAATACCTAGTACTATTTAGATTCTACCTAGATCTGTTGAATTAGTTTGAATTTCTCTTACCAAGTATGTAGAATCTTCATGAATAAAGGATTTGGGGCTTCTTAGGGCATTTTCCCTGAAATAATATGTATTAAAACCTGAAGAACAGATGCTATGCATACCTCAGGTTTTGACTTTAAATAGTATGTCAGCTCTTAAAATTTTCAGTATCCACTTATGTTACTGGAAAAAAATGATAGCCCTGCCTGATTTTATTTTTCTATAAGTCAGTCCTATTTTATTAATCTGTGACTTACATGAAAATGCTAAGATGGTAATACACAAGTGAACTTTTTTTTTTTTTTTTTTTTTTACAACTGCAGAGCTCTAAGACTTAATTTGCATGATAATGTCTATGGAGTTTCATTTTTCCTTTCTGGTAAATGTGTCAGTTTAAGTTTTGAATTGATAATGAGAACTGCCTCTTCAAGGGAATTAGTTGGAGAAAATACCGATGTATGTCAGGGTTGAGTTTTCTTTTTTTAATGATTTCAGAAAGGTAGTTATAAAAGCCCTGTAGAGTTCATTCTTGAAGTCATGTTTTATACAAAATTTAGCTCATCAGCTTAAATTTTTTCTTAGATCTGCCAGCCCTAATGTTGGGTTAATTTAATTCCTTTTCACAGTTGTGCTTTTGCCTAGCAGGTGGCAATGGGGTGCTTAGGCAGCCAGAGTCATGTCCCTAGTCCTCACAGAGGTCAGCGCGCTTCTGTTCCATGGCCACTGCCTGCAGCCTGTCTGGAAGTGTGGGAGGCTGGAGTAAGGGAACCAGTGAGTAGTGTGACTGGGTATCTACAAAATCTTTCTGAGAGAGGACAAAAACCTACTCAGGATATATTCATTATTGTAAACATTGTTAAGGGAGATAAAAGGCGGAGATCTGGGCATCTTAAGAGAGATACAGGTCAAATTCTGTTAGTGTCAGTTTCTTTTTGGCGAGTTCTTGAACTTCTGACTTGAATCTAGCATAAACATGGCTAAAGAAGTCCAGGTGATTTAAAAAGTGGAGAATCTAGGTAGGGGGCCCAAAATGACACTTCTTTAAAGCCCTAATATGCACCTAATCAAAGAAACAGTGATGAAAGTACTTCTTGGCATCAAACCATAGTTCTCAGCTAGAAGCAACTATAATTCTCACAAGTCCAAAAGGGTAAAAATAGCTGATTCCAGGCTACAGAGCTGGCAATGACCCAGGACTTAAACCCAGGTCTCTTTCCCTCAAGTCTAGTGCTATGAATGTCGTGCCACACAACTCTTCCTCTGCCACGTGAGGCCTTATCACTATGCTCCAACAACATGAGTTCTGATCTGCAGGTCAAAGGCAGTCTCTACCACACTTCCTTAAAACTTTGAATGTCTTTTGAACAGCACACCAGGATTATCCGTGTTCTTGTGTATTTACACCCTCAATCTGAAATAACTGACATTGAGTGCTGACTGTGAAGCCTTGTTCTGAGAACTTACATGTACTAACTCATTTAATCATCACAGTAGCCAATGGCACAAGCACCATTTGATCTATCTTACAAAGAAAGTTAAGCAGACTCTGGCAATCTGACCAGAACCCATGCTCTGAACATAATACCCATACTGCATGTATACCTACCTCATCGAGGGCAACACAGGATTGTGTGGGCTAATCCTTCTCACCATGTGCTAAGCCCTTACTCTTTTTCAAGGGCCATTAAGACTGTTGAGCTGAGCCTCTCATCTCTTGGCTTCCACGTGAATACGCAGGTTGTCCCAAAGCACAGTTGCTAGTGACCACCAGATTAGTTTTCCTTCATCTTCAGGGGGAGTCTTTTTGCCTGTTGATTCAAAGTGACATGAATGTGGGGTCAGATGTCTTCCAAGTCCCCAGGCTGCTATAACTTTGTCTAAAACAGTCGGATTATTCTCAGATATTAATGCCTTTGTGTGGATGCTTAATTGTAAGCAGTACAGAGGTGTAAGAAGATTCTAGAATCTGAAGATGATCCTTTTGGTCTCATACCTGTCCCCAACTCTTGAGTCTACCTGTATCACAATGATTTCTGTCCAGATTTTCTAGAGGCAAAATGGTTTTTCCAAAGAATCCTGCAGTCACCTAAACTGGTGCCTTGGACATTAGGAAGGTTTCTTTAAAAAAAAAAACCAAAAAACTTGTGTTATAGTCTTGGTGGTGGATGCAGATGGCCTGTGCAGATGTTTGCTCAGAAAAGTCAAGAGTCCCTATAAGTGAGGGTAATCTAAAAGGTGGGGAAAACAGCAGAAGTACCCATGGCAGAGGCGGGCTGCAGAGCTGACATGGACTGGGGTTGGGCAGGGAGTCCAGTGGCACTGAAGGCTCCCAGCTGAGTGAGTGGCTGTCACTGTGATACTGGACTAGAAGCCCATAAGCCGGGAGGGTGATGGAATGCACTGTAGTCCCGACTTGCACAGAGGTTGATAAAATGGTTTAATTTCCCCCAAATCGCATCTTTTTATTAATTCCTAAATCAAACTCCAGTTTGTGTGCTCTGTTTCTAGGCCAGAAAGGTATGCTTTGAGACCAATTCAAGTAATCTATCCTGTACCATTCCTAGAAAACAAATTCAAGCTCATTTGGATGTTTTGCCTCCTTCCCATTTGGTCTTAAGGTTTCCCTGGTGGCTCAGAGGGTAAAGCGTCTGCCTGCAATGCAGGAGACCTGTGTTCAATCCCTGGGTCGGGAAGATCCCCTGGAGAAGGAAATGGCAACCCACTCCAGTGTTCTTGCCTGGAGAATCCCATGGATGGAGGAGCCTGGTGGGCTACAGTCCACAGGGTCACAAAGAGTTGGACATGACTGAGCGACTTCACTTCACTTCACTTCATTTGGTCTTAAACCTGCTTCTTGTTATTTCTGTGTCTTCCTATGTGGTGTTAATAGAAATTCCCAGTCAGTCCATGGACTATTTTTAAGTGCTTTCTCTCCCTCCGTCCTTCCCACACATCTAAAATTTCTCCAAGGGAAATTCAACAATTATAGCCAGTGTGGAGGGAATTGAAGGCTCCGAAAGATGTACTGTAAGAGTTGGAAACAATTTCAGAGATGATCTCTGACATGAACGCTTGTGAGGATCTTCACAAAATGGTTTAGACTAGCGATCAGAAGTAGCTTACCCTGGGAAAATGTTACCAACTATGTTCATGATGCTATTAACAATACTTCTCAAATATTTCAAGATGCCAGAGTGTCTTAAATCCTACCTACATGTGCATTGTTTGCAGAGGAAGGGAGAGAGAATTGAGAATGAACAAAGAATGAAAAAAACTACTATGAGAAATTGTTTTTCTCAGCAGTTAGAGTAGGATTCTCCTTCCTGGAAAAGACTCATCTTTTTCAATAATTTTTAAAACTTCTGTTGGAAACTGAGCTCTCAGTGGGCTTCTGGATGAGCTTGTGCTCAGATGGAGAGAGCCCAGGTGAGCTGCATTGCATCAGAAAGGAAATAGGATAAGATGTCCAGTCTACAAGGTGGGGCAGTATGAGAGAAGGAGAGAGGTGAAGTCCCAGACAGTACAGAGAGAAGGAACAGGCAAGAGGAGGTGTCTCAAGAAGTCTCCAGTGGCTCAGACAGTAAAGAATCTGCCTGTAATGTGGGAGACCTGGGTTTGATCCATGGGTTGGGAAGATCCCCTGGAGAAGAGAATGGCAAACCACGCCAGTATTCTTGCCTGGAGAATCCCAGGGACAAAGGAGCCTGGCGGGATACAGACCATGGGATCACAAAAAGTTGGACACGACTGAGCAACTAACACAACAAGATGTCTAAAGGCATCTTTACAGTTCCTTTCTGTGTGGAAACTTTCACAAATACATGAGGGATAGCTTAATGTACTACATGTAACCATCACCTGCCTTTAATTATCAGCATATGACCAATCTAAACTCCAACTTCTCTGCTTCATGCCTTCACTTTTTAAGTGTCTTTTTAAAGATTTTTATATTATTTATCATGGCTGTGCTGGGTCTTCATAATTGTTAACAGGCTTAGTTATGTTATGTGGGACCCTAGTTTCCTGACCAGGGATTGACCCGGGGTCCCCTGTATTGGGATTGTGGAGCCCTATACACTGGACCACCAGGGAGGTCCCCTTCCTCACTATTAAAGCTTATCTGAACATCATATTTCATCCACACATATTTTGATATGTATCTCTAAAGTGCAAGACTTTTAAAAATAAAACTCCAGTATTATCAACAAAGAAAACTTTGGCAGTTCCTTAGTATGATCAAATAAAAACGGGCAGATTATTCCAAATGCAACTATTTTATTGCATAACATAAAGCATATAAATCATAAGTTTACAGATTGAATTCTCAAAAAAAAATTTATCTATGTAACTAGGATGCTCTTAAGCAGAATGGCACCAGCACCCGAGAAGAACCACCTCCTCCAGTGACCTTCCCACCAAAGGTAACCCTATCCTGATTTTAATTTTGTTTAAGTGGAATGGTATGATATTTATTCTGCTTTGCTCAACATTATTTATAGGATTAAATTTATTAAAGTGTACTTAAGAGTTTTCACATGTACTTCAGAACATGCACCCAGCTTCTGAGGGATGGGCCGGGATGTTCTATACATTTCTGTTAGAGCCATTTGGTCTAATATGTGGTTCAAACCTATTTCCTTATTGATTTCTGTCTGGATGGTCTATCCATTGCTCAAAATAGGGTATTGAAATCCCCTGCTATTATTGTGCTGTTGTCCATTGTCTCTTGATTTGTTAGTATTTGCTTAATATGTTTAGATGCTCTTATAATGGGTGTATATACATTTACAGAAAGTTGTCTCAGTGAATTTACCCCTTTACCGATATATAGTGACCATTTTGTCTCTTCTTTCCATTTTTGGCTTATTCTATTTTGTGTGATATAAGTATAGATGCCCCTGCCTTCTTTTAGTTTCCAACTGCATGGAATATCTCTTTCTACCCCTTTATTTTGAGCCTATGCGTGTCCTTAAAGTGAGTCTCTTGTAGGCAGCATACAGTTGGGTCTTGGTTTTTGTTTTTGTTTTTGTAAGCCATCTAGCCACTCTGCGTTTTAATTGGTGACTCTAACCTGACTTACATTTAGTTATTATTGATATACAAAAACTTATTAGTGCTATCTTATTGTTTTCTGGTGGTTTTGTGTTTCCATCGTCCCCCACCCCCACTCCATCTCTGCCCACCTGTGTACACTGGTGATTTTTATGGTGGTATGCTCTACTTCATACTGTTCATGGGGTTCTCAAGGCAAGAATACTGAAGTGGTTTGCCATTCCCTTCTCCAGTGGACCACATTCTGTCAGATCTCTCCACCATGACCCGCCCATCTTGGGTTGCCCCACGGGCATGGCTTAGTTTCACTGAGTTAGACAAGGCTGTGGTCCTAGTGTGATTAGATTGACTAGTTTTATGTGAGTATGGTTTCAGTGTGTCTGCCCTCTGATGCCCTCTTGCAACACCTATTGTCTTACTTAGGTTTCTCTTACCTTGGGCATGGGGTATCTCTTCACAGCTGCTCCAGCAAAGTGCAGCCACTGCTCCTTACCTTGGATGAGGGGTATCTCCTCACCGCTGCCCTTCTTGACCTTCAACGTGGGATAGCTCCTCTAGGCCCTCCTGCGCCCCTGCAGTCAGGCTCCTTGGACGTGGGGTTGGTCCTCCCAGCCACTGCCCCTGGCCTCGGGCGTGGGGGCATGGGGTAGCTCCTCCCGGCCGCCGGCCCTGACCTCGGACGCTGGGTAACTCCTCTCGTCACCGCCCCTGACCTCGGACGTGGGGTAGCTCCTTGCGGCCGCCCCCCCACCCCCACCCCCTCCCCGACCTCCGAAGCGGGGTAGCTCCTCTCCGCTGTTCCTGCGCCATAGCAGCCTGGCACTCTGGGCTGCTGCCCCTGACCTCGGACGTGGAGTAACTCCTCTTGGCCGCCGCCCTTCCGGCAGGGGGTCCTCCCACTTCTGCCCCTGGCCTCGGACTGTGGGATATTTCCTCTGGGCCGTGCTTAGTGCGCCGGTCGCAGCCGCCTGCACTTAGTGCGCCGGTCGCAGCCGCTTGTGACCAATATGCTACTGGACATCAGTGGAGAAATACTCCAGAAAGAATGAAGGGATGGAGCCAAAGCAAAACAATACCCAGTTGTGGATGTAACTGGTGATAGAAGCAAGGTCCGATGTTGTAAAGAGCAATATTGCATAGGAACCTGGAATGTCAGGTCCGTGAATCAAGGCAAATTGCAAGTGGTCAAACAAGAGATGGCAAGAGTGAATGTCGACATTCTAGGAATCAGCGAACTGAAATGGACGGGAATGGGTGAATTTAACTCAGATGACCATTAAATCTACTACTGTGGGCAGGAATCCCTCAGAAGAAATGGAGTAGCCATCATGGTCAACAAAAGATCCGAAATGTAGTACTTGGATGCAATCTCAAAAACGACAGAATGATCTCTGTTCGTTTCCAAGGCAAACCATTCAATATCACAGTAATCCGAGTCTACGCCCCAACCAGTAATGCTGAAGAAGCTGAAGTTGAACGGTTCTATGAAGACCTACAAGACCTTGTAGAACTAACACCCAAAAAAGATGTCCTTTTCATTATAGGGGACTGGAATGCAAAAGTATGAAGTCAAGAAACACCTGGAGTAACAGGAAAATTTGGCCTTGGAATATGGAATGAAGCAGGGCAAAGACTAATAGAGTTTTGCCAAGAAAATGCACTGGTCATAGCAAACACCCTCTTCCAACAACACAAGAGAAGACTCTATACATGAACATCACCTGATGGTCAACACCGAAATCAAATTGATTATGTTCTTTGCAGCCAAAGATGGAGAAGCTCTATACAGTCAGCAAAAAACAAGACGAGGAGCCGACTGTGGCTCAGATCATGAACTCCTTATTGCCAAATTCAGACTGAAATTGAAGAAAGTAGGGAAAACCACTAGACCATTCAGGTATGACCTAAATCAAATCCCTTATGATTATACAGTCGAAGTGAGAAATAGATTTAAGGGCCTAGATCTGATAGATAGAGTGCCTGATGAACTAGGGAATGAGGTTCGTGACATTGTACAAGAGACAGGGATCAAGACCATCCCCATGGAAAAGAAAGGCAAAAAAGCAAAATGGCTGTCTGGGGAGGCCTTACAAATAGCTGTGAAAAGAAGAGAAGTGAAAAGCAAAGGAGAAAAGGAAAGATATAAGCATCTGAATGCAGAGTTCCAAAGAATAGCAAGAAGAGATAAGAAAACCTTCTTTAGCAATCAATGCAAAGAAATAGAGGAAAACGACAGAATGGGAAAGACTAGAGATCTCTTCAAGAAAATTAGAGATATCAAGGGATCATTTCATGCAAAGATGGGCTCGCTAAAGGACAGAAATGGTATGTATGGACCTAACAGAAGCAGAAGATATTAAGAAGAGGTTGCAAGAATACACAGAAGAACTGTACAAAAAAGATCTTCATGACCCAGATAATCACAATGGTGTGATCACTGACCTACAGCCAGACATCCTAGAAGGTGAAGTCAAGTGGGCCTTAGAAAGCATTGCTACGAACAAAGCTAGTGGAGGTGATGGAATTCCAGTTGAGCTATTTCAAATTCTGAAAGATGATGCTGTGAAAGTGCTGCCCTCAATATGCCAGCAAATTTGGAAAACTCAGCAGTGGCCACAGGACTGGAAAAGGTCAGTTTTCATTCCAATCCCAAAGAAAGGCAATGCCAAAGAATGCTCAAACTACCGCACAATTGCACTCATCTCACACGCTAGTAAAGTAATGCTCAAAATTCTCCAAGCCAGGCTTCAGCAATATGCGAACCGTGAACTTCCTGATGTTCAAGCAGGTTTTAGAAAAGGCAGAGGAACCAGAGATCAAATTGCCAACATCCGCTGGATCATGGAAAAAGCAAGAGAGTTCCAGAAAAACATCTATTTCTGCTTTATTGAGTATGCCAAAGCCTTTGACTGTGTAGATCACAATAAACTGTGGAAAATTCTGAAAGAGATGGGAATACAAGACCACCTGATCTGCCTCTTGAGACCTAAAGACCTGTTGCAGGTCAGTAAGCAACAGTTAGAACTGGACATGGAACAACAGACTGGTTCCAAATAGGAAAAGAAGTATGTCAAGGCTGTATATTGTCACCCTGTTTATTTAACTTATATGCAGAGTACATCATGAGAAACGCTTGACTGGAAGAAGCACAAGCTGGAATCAAGATTGCCGGGAGAAATATCAATAACCTCAGATATGCAGATGACACCACCCTATGGCAGAAAGTGAAGAGGAACTCAAAAGCATCTTGATAAAAGTGAAAGTAGAAAATGAAAAATTTGGCTTAAAGCTCAACATTCAGAAAACGAAGATCATGGCATCTGGTCCCATCACTTCATGGGAAATAGATGGGGAAACAGTGGAAACAGTGTCAGACTTTATATTTTGGGGCTCCAAAATCACTGCAGATGATGACTGTAGCCATGAAATTAAAAGACGCTTACTCCTTGGAAGGAAAGTTATGATCAACCTAGATAGCATATTCAAAAGCAGAGACATTACTTTGCCAACAAAGGTTCATCTAGTCAAGGCTATGGTTTTTCCAGTGGTCATGTATGGATGTGAGAGTTGGACCGTGAAGAAGGCTGAGCGCCAAAGAATTGATGCTTTTGAACTGTGGTGTTGGAGAAGATTCTTGAGAGTCCCCTGGACTGCAAGGAGATCCAACCAGTCCATTCTGAAGGAGATCAGCCCTGGGATTTCTTTGGAAGGAATGATGCTGAAGCTGAAACTCCAGTACTTTGGCCACCTCATGCAAAGAGTTGACTCATTGGAAAAGACTCTGATGCTGGGAGGGATTGGGGGCAAGAGGAGAAGGGGACGACAGAAGATGAGATGGCTGGATGGCATCACTGACTCAATGGACGTGAGTCTGAGTGAACTCCGGGAGTTGGTGATGGACAGGGAGGCCTGGCGTGCTGCGATTCATGGGGTCACAAAGAGTCAAACATGACTGAGCGACTGAACTGAACTGATGCTCTATTTTCTCTTTATCTTTTGTGTATCTATTCTAGATTTTGCTTCGTAGTTACCATGAGGCTTACATAATACATTTTGAAGCATGTTTGAAACAAAATCTATGCATTGTGCCTGGCTGATACTGTTAGGGAGGAAGAAAAGATTCTTCCACCCTCTAGGTTCTTCTGGCTGATCCAAGAATTAAATTGACATGAGACAGAGTAATAGAAGGAAAATTTTTGTCCAAAAGTTTGGAAAATTTCATGTATACAGGAACCTCACTGAGAGGATCAAAGACCCCAACATACATGAAAATTTCAGAGACAGGAAGGCAAATGAGGTATGTATACCATCCAGAGCTAAGGAATGGGGTAGGGGCCTAGGGCTTCCGACGACATGAGAGTCATTCAAAGGATGATAAGAGAAGATGTTTGGTAATTAGATGTTGACCCCACCATACAAAAAAGACCACTTAGATAAAATTTCTTTGGCAGTAACTCTTTCCTGGGAAAAATCCCCAACTTAAATTCTTTCAATCAACTGAGGGAGGGGCAGTAGCTTCTCTAGAAGCCAGAGGGTCTTGATTGGCTTTAGCTCAAAATAACCTTCATGAGAATGTAACACAACGTTGAGGAGGCTCAGCCTGAACCCTGACAATATACCTCTTAAACTGCCTTTCCATTTCCCTTATTTTTCTCTCTAAATTTCCATTTGTTTGTTGAAACTGAGACAACTGTCTCGGAGAATTTTTTACATGCTGGTATTTGATTCCTTCCTTGGTATTAAATATGTTTCCCTATATCTATATTTCACACATACTGATTTAGAATCAGAGACAATCAGAATCAGGTATTCCTTTTTAGCAAGGATATAAAGAGTTTTAAAAAGCAATCCCACTCCATCTCTAAAGACTGTCATTTTTACATCATTCTTTATGGAAGCTCAGAGGGGAGGATGCAAATAGAGCTGGTATCTGGAATTCAAATGAATATAAGAAGGAAAAAAATTGAAGATAACATCAAAAAGTTAATTACTATTATGGGTATGTCATCAATAATGTTCTTATATAGTTATGTTGGAAACATTAGAAACGGATACAGATTTCATGCTTTAATAAAGACATTTCTCTGGTTGGCTTCTCCCTGGCAGCTACCTTCTCACGATGGGATGGGGGTTGGGGGAAACCATTCAATCCTAAAGGAAATCAGTCCTGAATATTCCTTGGAAGGACTGATGCTGAAGCTGAAACTCCAATACTTTGGCTACCTAATGCAAAGAACCAACTCACTGGAAAAGACCTCGATGCTGGGAAAGATTGAAAGCAGGAGGAGAAGGGGATGACAGGGGATGAGATGGTTGGATGGCATCACCGACACAATGGACATGAGTTTGAGTGGGTTCCAGGAGTTGATGATGGACAGGGAGGCGTGGCCTGCTGCAGTCCACGACTGAGCAACTGAATGGAACTGAACAAGTAGGCGAGGCATCCTGGCCGCCCATCAGGCAATCCAGCCCTTACACCTTCCCTGAGTTTCCCATGCAACTTTCTGGTCTTTGTTTGGTTTCTCAAGTTGGCTATCTGGTGGGAAGAAGACACAGCATTCTAATCCACTTGACTGATAGATACATCTAGCATTCTGTGATGTGTTGATCTGTCTTTGGGGGATGTATAACTAATTTCCTAGGGTCTGACACCATTGGGTGAACTGATAAAAGTGATTTTCCGAGTCATCACCACTGGGCCTTAGACTCTGAGCTGAGGGTTCAGCAGTAAAGAGCTGAAAGGTCGAGAGTAAAGCATGACGGGGTCAATTCAGGAAACACCTGATGAGAGACACCATGTTACTTCTCTGGAAACATGTGCTGCTGCTGCTAAGTCGTTTCAGTCATGTCCAACTCTGTGCGACCCCATAGACGGTGGCCCACCAGGCTCCCCCATCCCTGGGATTCTCCAGGCAAGAACACTGGAGTGGGTTGCCATGTCCTCCAATGCATGAAAGGGAAAAGTGAAAGTGAAGTCGCTCAGTCGTGTCCGACTCTTCGCGACCCCATGGTCTGCAGCCTACCAGGCTCCTCTGTCCATGGGATTTTCTAGGCAAGAGTATTGGAGTGGGGTGCCATTGCCTTCTCTGTGCTAGAGCCATCTAAATGATCATTTCAGGTGTTCCTAAACCAGAAACTTTGGACAAGAATCTACAAACAAGAGATCTTTATTTCTGGAAACAATGTAAAAATAGGATATACTATGAAACTTAGCGGTGTTTGACCTACTTAGGTGCTGGTCTAAGTAAGAGAGGTGAAGTAAGAAATGCTTACATTTTTGTTCACTAAGATTTTGTTTTTCACAGGGAACCACTGTTTGGGGGGATAAATCAGAGTATTCTATAGTTAAGTGTCCTTACATAGTATAGCTTAGGGGGTTGATGCCATGGAAAAACAAACTGATAAGTAAGTTGTACAAAACTTTGTTTGCATGTATTTTTTCTAGGAAAAGCATAGTTTCTTCAGGACCACAAGCAAAAACAGATTAAGAATATAGAAATTTCAGATGTTCTTAGGTAAACAATATGCTAAATGAGATTTGGAAGGTAAAGGGTGATCCTGGAAAAATGTGAAGAGAACCAGTGTATCTACCTTCAGCTCAAATCAAAGTCTCTGAGGACATTAGGATTAGAGCTTGCTTGGGAAGTTTTACATGTGGAAGTCAGCTTTGAATTGTCCTGTAAGGCATCACTGATGGGTATCAGTTAGCTGAATTCATGCTCCCCTACATGAGCACCATCCCTAAATTCTTTCTTCCACTTTCCTTCCCAAGTGGTCCTCTGACCTTACTGTCTTGAGCCCTTCATGGACACTTTTGGTCCATCTGTTTTTATGTGAAGGAGTCTACATTCCTCTTGGAAGAGACCACTCATTGTCTTCCTACTATAGGGAAGTATTAAACGAGAGAGAGAGATGAAAAGAACGTTTGTGAAATAAAACATCACAAAGGTAATGATACTGTGTTCAAGCTGAACTTTATCATGTGATGAACTAAAAATGGCTTTTGAACAAAAAGGCAGGATAGCAGGGGTTTCTGCTCTGCTCTAACCAGCAAGTATAGAGTTGACTCTAAATAATGTGTATTTATAAGTGGTTTAAAAGGCAGTTAAATTCCTGGACATCTGTAATATTCAGATAGAGTCAAGGTCTAAAGCAGAGTACAAAATGACTAACTTTGGACTGAGTCTAATCCACAGACTTGAGAAGGATGAAGAAGCATGTGTTCATATTTAACATAATATTTAGAAACTACACATTAGCACTGATAGGGTAATGAGCAATGGGAGCTGGGGGCGCTCCCATGTGCCAGAATCTTCTCCCATACAGCTATATTTCTTATTATATTATGTGGGATTTAAACACTTGGGACCAATTAAGACTTTGTGTGCTAAACTTGGATTTGGCTCTGGGGGCAGGGGAAAGTTATGAAAGAATTTTAATTGGGGAAAGTGGAATGATCCAATATATGGAGCATGGACTAGAGGGAAATAAAACAGGATTCAGGAACACCAAATCAGGAGGCTGCTATAGGAACACAGACAGGAAGTCAGGAGAACCTGAACTAAGGCAACTCTTGGGACAAAAGAGGAGAGATAATTGAGAGCCTTTTGAGAGGTAGAAGCAGCAGGACCAAGGGACTAAATAGAGGATTCAGAGTTGAGTCCAAGAAGATTTGAGTGACAGTGGGTAAGGTAGGGTCATTCATATTCTGGATGATACAAAGGAAAACCATTTGGAGACAATAACCCATTCTACCTTTTGAAACACTTCAAAACCTAGCCAGTATGTGCCTCAAAGCTGAGGGAAAAGCCTGTTTAATGACTTGATATACTTTCAAACTCAGTCCAGGTTCCAACAGCCGGCTCTAGTCTGATGGATACTTCTTGGATGGTATAAGAGGCTAAACTAGTGGTTATCACTGTTTCCCTTCAAACTAAGTATCATACTTGGGAAACTTAGAGCACTGGCTGTCCAACAAAAGAGTAAAGCAAGCTCCTTGGAAATTTTTTAATATCAGATGCCTAGACCCTTAGATTAGGCGTCTCCAGGAAGGGCCTAGACTCTTACATCATGCAAGAGCATCCAGTTCAGTTCAGTCTGTTCAGTTGCTGAGTCGTGTCCGACTCTTTGCGACCCCATGGACTGTAGTACGCTAGGCTTCCCTGTCCATCACCAACTCCTGGAGTTTACTCAAATTCATATCCATTGAGTCGGTGATGCCATCTAATCATCTCATCCTCTGTCACCCCCTTCTCCTCCTGCCTTCAAACATTCCCAGCATCAGGGTCTTTTCCCATGAGTCAACTCTTCGCATCAGGTGGCTAAAGTATTGGAGCTTCAGCTTCAGCATCAGTCCTTCCAATGAACACTCAGGACTGATCTCCTTTAGGATGGACTGGTTGGATCTCCTTGCAGTCCAAGGGACTCTCAAGAGTCTTCTCCAACACCACTGTTCAAAAGCATCATTCTTCAGTGCTCAGCTTTCTTTATAGTCCAACTCTCACATCCATACATGACTAGATGGACCTTTGTTGGCAAAGTAATGTCTCTGCTTTTTAATATGTTGTCTAGATTGGTCATAACTTTTCTTCATAGGCGACGTGGTAATTATTTCTTGTGTACTTGCTCGCCACTATTCTTTTTTTTTTTCATCTGACCTGCTGTGCTTTTGTTTATTGCTGCCTGTTTACAGTTATTGAGTACTGTTTGATGTTAATTAGAATAGCTTCCACGTCCTTATTGGAAATATTTTCATTCGTTATCCCTCTCACCTGTTTGTAAGAGTTTTTTTGTTTCAGTTTGTGGAACACCTGGTCTCAGCAAGAAAAGAATGAAATATATGCTTTTTGATTTTTATTATTATACAACTAATAGGAAGCCAAAGGAAACCAGAATTGTGGGGGGCTGGGAGGAAATTCATTGGCAGGATCAATTTGATACTGATCCCACTGAATTGTTGTTGTCATATTTGTTTCCTGTGCTTTCCAATCTGAGCAGAACATGCAATAGAAAACATGACTGACTGCCTATATGATTTAAAACAGAATGCAAAGTGGGGAACGGGCCCCTCTACTGTTTCAGTTCACAGAGAGCTCCATGAATCCTTTTTGCCTGCCCTGGAACTGTTGCTCTATCACAGGAAGCAATACCTTGTGTTATTTTTAACCAGGCTTAATACTGTGAGTGGAAGTAGAAGGATGATGAAACTGCCTGCATAATGTCCTGCTCACTGAGACAGCTAACCTTTGACACATCACAAAATCATTGGTGACCCCATAACAGATTATATGATGAGGTTGCTCATGGGTCCTGGTTCTCCAGGATTAGAGAATATTCCTTAGTATACTTAGCTATTCCTGTTCATTATTCTGTCCCTACCTTGTATCCCAAAACTTTTTCTCCGCTACATGGGGAGGATGAGAGAAAATCTGAGCTCATCTGTGACTCCGTCCAGACTTTTCATGGCCTCTCCAAAAGCATGTGCAGCAGAGATTGTGTATGTAAGACACAAATAGTCCTTTCAGACCTTCTCAAACACTAACCCCAGCATCCCTTACTTCTCTCTGGAAAAAAAGAAAAAGGAAGTGGTGGTCTCATCTCAGGACTCTATTACTAGAAACAGAGAAAACATTGACAGTCAGGCTAGCCACATTTCATTGCCTGTTGTCAGTGGGGTTTCATTTTTTTAGTTCTGAAGCTGCCTCATTCCCAAAGCAGCTGGAAAATCACTAACTGATGGTATCCTTCTGTCTGAAGGAATGCTACTGCACCTAGGAAGGGAGGACTAACGAGATGACCTGAGCTCAATCTGCTTGCTTCCAGAAAAGAGTGCCACCAGTATTGACAGTACGTGTAATACTGTGCGTGTGTTCTGGGAGAAAGAGAGGTTCTAGATGTGAAATGGTATTTTGACTGTTGATGACTGCCTGATGCCACTAAGCCTAGCTGAATTCTCCCCTACATAACCCTTAACAAGGATGAGTTCTCCACCAGTGTCCATGATCTAAACTGGAGAGCATGTCACTCTGAGAATGTGTGTCTGTATGTGAGGGACATCGTAAAATAAGAAATGAGTGTTGGCTCGTTCACTGTGTTTTCCTGGGCAAGAATATTAGAGTTTCTCCATAATTTCAACTTTGAAACTCTAGACAAGCGTCTGACCATCAGAATGCACATTTTTAAAGTGGAAAGGATAGCGATTTAAGAGCACAGGCTCTGGAACCAAACTTCCTGGTTTCTAATCCCAGTTTTGCTGCTCACTACCTCTGTGGCCTTGGGTGAACTTACTTAACATCTCTTTGCTCTTGCTTCCTCATCAATAAAACAGGCAAAAGTAGAAATACCATAGAATTGTAGTGAGCACTGCATAAATTACTGCATATAGTACAAATGTATGTAACCAGCACATGGTAAATACTCAAAATTTAGCTCTTATTAAGACAGTCAAAAATGAGGGGTAGTGGTCATCCATAAAATCAGGAAAGACAAAGAAAAATTATTCTCATATAAAATTGTTTTGGTTTTTAAAACCCAAAATTTAAGTTATGTGACATAAGATGCTCTGCAGATTGTTGTAGTCTCCTCAAGATCCTTTGAGCTTGAGTTTTTAAAAGGTCCCTAGAAATAATCTACTCATTTTAGAGCTAAGGAAATTGGATTTTTAGAGAGGTTAAATGACTTCAGTCAAATGACATCAATAGTACCAAAATATCCCTTTGAGAAGACTGCTTAAGAAAAGAGGAGATGAGATCAAGAACAAAACTTCTCGCCCTTCTCCCAACCTAACTCTTCAGAACAGCAGCTGAGTGTAACCAGAACCAGTAGACTGAGGATTGGAAATCCAACCAGAGAGAGGGAGGAGCTAGAAATTTGATGGAACCTAATTAGAATACATCTCACACACTAATAAAGTAATGCTCAAAATTCTCCAAGCCAGGCTTCAGCAATACGTGAACTGTGAACTTCCAGATGTTCAAGCTGGTTTTAGAAAAGGCAAAGGAACTGGAGATCAAATTGCCAACATCCGCTGGATCATTGAAAAAGCAAGAGAGTTCCAGAAAAGCATCTATTTCTGCTTTATTGACTATGCCAAAGCCTTTGACTGTGTGGATCACAATAAACTGTGAAAAATCCTTCAAGAGATGGGAATAGCAGACTACCTGACCTGACTCTTGAGAAACCTATATGCAGGTCAGGAAGCAACAGTTAGAACTGGACATGGAACAACAGACTGGTTCCAAATAGGAAAAGGAGTACGTCAAGGCTGTATATTGTCACCCTGCTTATTTAACTTCTTTGCAGAGTACATCATGAGAAATGCTGGGCTGGAAGAAGCACAAGCTGGAATCAAGATTGCCAGGAGAAATAGCAATAACCTCAGATACGTAGATGACACCACCCTTATGGCAGACAGTGAAGAGGAACTAAAAAGCCTCTTGAGCCTCAGATCCCTTCTGTCTCATTCATGTCTTAAGATCTGGTCCTTACAGCAAAAGAGATACAGATATATACAACAGTCTTTTTGGACTCTGTGGGAAAGGGAGAGGGTGGGATGATTGGGAGAATGGCATTGAAACATGTATAATATCATATATGAAATTAATCACCAGTTCAGGTTTGATGCAGGATACAGGATGCTTGGGGCTGGTGCACAGGGATAACCCAGAGGGATGGTGGAAGGGGGTTCAGGATGGGGAACTCGGGTACACCTGTGGCAGATTCATGTTGATATATGGCAAAACTAATACAATATTGTAAAGTAAAAAAAAAAAATCTGGTCCTTAGCAGTAATCACAGATTAGAGCATCTCTCCATACAGAAGTGTAGCATTGTGGGAATACATGGGGTTTAGAGTCTTCACTATATTGTAGCTCTGCCACTTACGAGCTCTGTACTCTTGTAACAGTACAAGAGTACTGTTTGAACCTTTATCATTTCCTTTGTTTCCAGAGTAGGGACAATGTTAGGCCCTAAAAGGAGGACATGTCACTAAGATGAGATAGTCTGAGAACTGATTTTGAGGGGCCTGACCAGTTGGATTTATTCTTCACTCCCTGGGTCTTATTTTTCTGCTGAGATTCTTCGTGAAGAATACCAGCTGATCTGATGCCACAGTTCCTTGTGTGGGCCATGTGCCTCTGTGGTGGTCCTCAAATTTAGGTGTCAGGATAATAGGCAACAGAAAACATCTGTGAATTGGAGGAGGGGAAATTCTCAGAACCAAGTCTCCAGAAACACTCAGAGCCATTTGGGGATATTTAGAATGCTGAGAGTCCAGAGCAGCTCTTCTAAGAGACCACAGAGAAAGATGAGTGCACTAGATTGACCATGGAAAAGAAAACCCAAAAGCTCCTTTTACCTCTCTAGAGTTTCCCAAATGTTTAGGAATGTGAGTTGTTACGACAACAAGAGAAGATACTGAGTAGAAGGAAAGGTGTTGGGCTTTAGAAATGTTAGAAATTTATTCACCCAGAGCTTGAGCCATGTCACATGCTCAAATGCTGGATGCCCATAGCCATCACGAGATGAGTCATGAGACTCAACAATGGATTTGTTACCCCTAGAGCAGCAGGGAAGCCAAGGGCACTACGAGAAGCAGGACCGGCTGGAGGGGAAGAATACTGCCTCCCTCACTAGGTGATTTTGGAGATTAAATGACTTAAGAGAGAAAGCATTGGGAAATTATAAAGTACTGTGTAAAACAACTTTATTAAAACAGTAGAAAACTCACTGGCAATACATGGATTAAGAAAAATCAAATTATTGATACTAAAAATTTTAAGATTAGGTATGTAATGTAATTAACAAATTACAGATGCTTGTTACTTCTAAAACGTTTTCTATATAGTCAACAATTATTTAATGTAGGGACAAATTAATGCTTTTGCAATATTTTTTGTCACACTTGTTTGGAAACATGCTAATCAAGGCTGAACTTACTTTTTGCTGAATAGAATAGAATTCGCCTCATTGATCATTTCCCAGTTGGCAAGTTACTTTTGCAAACATGTAACTTGATCCCTGTAAGAAGGGGAGGTCCTCAGGAGAGATGGCATCATCCCCAGTTTGGTGACAAGAAACCAAGGTGTGGAGGATAAGGCAGAGGTCACTTGTTCAGCATTGATGTTCACAAGAAGTGGAGCTGGAATTTATATACAAACTTTCTGACGCCACATCCAGAATTCCCTCAACTACCTTATGTTCTTTCTTTTGGTAAATAAAAATGTACTTTGCACCTTTCAGGCACAGACTAAGGAGTTTGAATGCGGCTAAACAGATCAACAATCCTTAATTCTCAAACTGTGCTGCATAAGATTCAATCAATTGTTACTGCGATTAAATGCTCTGATATGACGACATGCTCACTTACCAGGAAAACTCGAGTGACATGCAGTTTGGCTCTTCCTCTCACAACATTTCACAAATTCAACCAACCAGATATAGAAATTTTGACCTACAGTTATTTGAATCTCAAGGTGAGAATCCAGAGGAGGCTGTCTGTATGTTTACTGAAAAAAAAATCTACGTACATGTGGACCAGTACAGTTCAAATCTGTTGTGTTCTAGGGTCAACTGTATTCTTTGTGCTGCACCACAGGGGACTTGAGCATCCACTGACTTTGGTACCCGCAGGGCTCACAGAATCCTCCACGGATACTGAGACAGAATTTTAATTGTATAACATTCACTTACCTAAGCAATACTAGAATCACATGTCTGTCAAAGTGTGGTCCTCAGGCCAACAGCAGCATCACCTGGAAATGTGTTAAAAATGCAGACTCTGAGGCCCCACTGATGACTGGCTTAGTCACAGGCTTTGGGATGGGTACACAGCAGTGTGTTTCCCTGGTGGCTCAGATGGTAAAGAATCTGCCTGCAATGCAGGAGACCCCGGTTCGACCCCTGGGTTGGGAAGATCCCCGAGAGAAGGGAGTGTCAAACCACTCCAGTATTCTTGCCTGGAAAATTCCATGGACAGAGGAGCCTGTCAGGCTGCAGTCCATTGGGGTTGCAAAGAGTCACACACAACTGAGCGACTAACACCAACACATAGGTGATTTCAGCACACACTCAAATTTGAGAATCTCTTTCATAATCTATGTAAGGGAAGACCTGGCATTCTGTAAAGAAATGGTGCCCTAGGGTTTCCAGCTCCAGTCAAGGTTTGGATATAAATGTGCTCCACTGAATTGCATGCTCTATAACAAGCAAATGCAAAGAGTGGGTGAGGGGGGGAGAATAAGATGGAATTTGCTGCTCATATTTACCTGATTCCATATTTATATAAAAGTTATAGGCAAGTGTATATCTTTAAGGCAGTAGTTCCCGTATTAGAGAGCTTAATGATTACGGTTTGGTTATTTAAGGTCATTCTTTGACTATTCTTAAAGCATCTTCACTTGAAACTTTGAAACAAATCTCTGAATTTTTGCTTGAAGTCCACAGAAATAACAGATCATGATGACATAAGTGAAAAGAAAGTATATATTCCAGCTTTCATTCCCAAAGCAGCTGGAAAATCACTAACTGATGGTATCCTTCTGTCTGAAGGAATGCTACTGCACCTAGGAAGGGAGGACTAACGAGATGACCTGAGCTCAATCTGCTTGCTTCCAGAAAAGAGTGCCACCGGTATCGACAGTACATGTAATACTGTGCATGTTTTCTGGGAGAAAGAGAGGTTCTAGATGTGAAATGGTATTTTGACTGTTGATGACTGCCTGATGCCACTAAGCCTAGCTGAATTCTCCCTACATAACCCTTAACAAGGATGAGTTCTCCACCAGTGTCCATGATCTAAACTGGAGAGCATGTCACGTCGGACTCTTTGTGACCCCATGGACTGTAGCCCACCAGGCTCCTCTGTCCCTGGGATTCTCCAGGCAATAATACTGGAGTGGATAATCATTCCCTTCTCCAGGGAATCTTTCTGACCCAGGAGTTGAACCCAGGTCTCCCACATTGCCAGCATATTCTTTACTGTCTGAGCCAGAGAAGCCCGATGACATAAGTATTCCCCCTTTCCCCTGGGAGGTAAAGCTGTTTCCCAGGGTGTTCAGTTCAGTGCAGTCACTCAGTCATGTCCGACTCTACAACCCCATGGACTGCAGCACACCAGGCTTCCCTGTCCTTCACCAACTCCTGGAGCTTGCTCAAACTCATCTCCATTGAGTTGGTGATGCCACGCAACCATCTCATCCTCTGTCACCTGCTTCTCCTCCTGCCTTCAGTCTTTCCCAGCATCAGGGTCTTTTCTAATGAGTCAGTTCTTCACATCAGATGGCCAAAGTATTGCAGTTTCAGCTTCAGCATCAGTCCTTCCAATGAATATTCAGGACTGATTTCCTTTAGGGTTGACTGGTCAGATCTCCTTGCTGTCCAAGGGACTTTCAGAGGTCTCCTCCAACACCACAGTTCAAAAGCAACAATTCTTCGGTGCTCAGCTTTCTTTATAGTCCAACTCTCACAACCATTCATGACTACTGAAAAAAACCAAAGCTTCGACTAGACAGACCTTTGTTGGCAAAGCACAGTCTCTGCTTTTTAATATGCTGTTCAGATTGATCACAGTTTTTCTTCCAAGGAGCAAGTGTCTTTTAATTTCATGGCTGCAATTACCATCTGGAATGATTTTGGAGCCCAAGAAAATAAAGTCTCTCATTGTTTCTATTGTTTCTGTATTTGCCATGAAGTAATGGGACTAGATGCCATGATCTTGCTGTTTTGAACGTTGAGTTTTAAGCCAGCTTTTTCACTCTCCTCTTTCACTTGCATCAAGAGGCTCTTCAGTTCCTCTTCACTTTCTGCCATAAGAGTGGTGTCATCTGCATATCTGAGGTTATTGATATTTCTCCCAGCAATCTTGATTTCAGCTTGTGTTTCATTCAGCCCAGCATTTCACATGATGTACTCTGCATAGAAGTTAAATAAGCAGGGTGACAATATACAGCCTATACGTACTCCTTTCCCAATTTGGAATCAGTCTGTTGTTTCATGTCCAGTTTTTTGTGTTTTTTTTTTTTTAACTTTACAATATTGTATTGGTTTTGCCATATATCAACATGAATCCACCACAGGTATACACGTGTTCCCCATTCTGAACCCTCCTCCCTCCTCCCTCCCCGTACCATCCCTCTGGGTCGTCCCAGTGCACCAGCCCCAAGCATCCAGTATCATGCATCGAACCTGGACTGGTGACTCGTTTCATATATGATATTATACATGTTTCAATGCCATTCTCCCAAATTATCCCACCCTTTCCCTCTCCCACAGAGTCCAAAAGACTGTTCTATACATCAGTGTCTCTTTTGCTGTGTCGTATACAGGATTATTGTTACCGTCTTTCTAAATTCCATATATATGCGTTAGTATACTGTATTGGCGGAGAAGGCAATGGCACCCCACTCCAGTACTCTTGCCTGGAAGATCCCATGGACAGAGGAGCCTGGTAGGCTGCAGTCCCTGGGGTCTCGAAGAGTCGGACACGACTGAGCGACTTCACTTTCACTTTTCACTTTCATGCATTGGAGAAGGAAAAGGCAACCCACTCCAGTATTCTTGCCTGGAGAATCCCAGGGATGGGGGAGCCTGGAGGGCAGCCATCTATGAAGTCGCACAGAGTCGGACAGGACTGAAGCGACTTAGCAGCAGTAGCAGCAGCATACTGTATTGGTGTTTTTCTTTCTGGCTTACTTCACTCTGACCCAGCAATCCCATTGCTGGGCATACACACTGAGGAAACCAGAATTGAAAGAGACACATGTACCCCAATTTCATTGCAGCACTGTTTATAATAGCCAGGCCATGTCCAGTTTTAACTGTTGCTTCTTCTGATCATTCTTTTTCTTTTCTTTTTTTTTTAACTGCATTTTAGGGAGTACGGATTACTGGAAATTATCCAGAACACAGAAAAACTGTATGTCAAGAGATTTTACAAGGAATTGAGCACCTCTGAATTTCTGATAACTGTTGCTTCTTGACCTGCATACAGATTTCTCAGGAGGTAGGTCAGGTGGTCTGTTATTCCCGACTCTTTAAGAATTTTCCACAGTTTGTTGTGATCCACACAAAGGCTTTGGCGTAGTCAATAAAGCAGAAGTAGATGTTTTTCTGGAAATCTCTAGCTTTATCTATGAGCTAATGGATGTTGGCAATTTGATCGCTGGTTCCTCTGCCTTTTCTAAATCCAGCTTAAATATATGGAAGTTCTCAGTTCATGTACTGTTGAAGCCTAGCTTGGAGAATTTTGAGCATTACTTTGCTAGCATGTGAAATGAGTGCAATTGTGCAGTAGTTTGAACATTCTTTGGCCTTGCCTTTCTTTGGAGTTGGAATGAAAACTGACCTTTTCCAGTCCTGTGGCCACTGCTGAGTTTTCCAAATTTGCTGGCATATTGCACTTTCACAGCATCATTTTTTAGGACTGGAAATAGCGCAACTGGAATTCCATCACCTCTGCTAGCTTTGTAGTGATGCTTCCTAAGGCCCACTTGACTTTGCATTCCAGGATGTCTGGCTCTAGGTGAGTGATCACACCATCGTGGTTATCTGGGTCGTGAAGATCTTTTTTGTACAGTTCTTCTGTGTTTTCTTGCCTCTTATTAATATCTTCTGCTTCTGTCAGGACCATACCATTTCTGTCCTTTATTGTGCCTGTCTTTGCATGAAATGTTCCCTTGGTATCTTTAATTTTCTTAAAGAGATCTCTAGTCTTTCTCATTATATTGTTTTCCTCTTTTTCTTTGCATTGATCCCTGAGGAAGGCTTTCTTATCTCTGCTTGCTATTCTTTGGAACTCTATGTTCAGATGAGTATGTCTTTCCTTTTCTCCTTTGCCTTTTGCTTCTCTTCTGTTCTTAGCTATTTGTAAGGCCTCCTAAGACAACCATTTTGCCTTTTTGCCTTTCTTTTTTTGGGGGGGATGGTCTTGATCACCACCTCCCATACAATGTTGCAAACCTCCGTCCGTAGTTCTTCAGGAATTCTATCACATCTAATCCCTTGAATCTATTTGTCACTTCCACTGTATAATCATAAGGCATTTGATTTACGTCATACCTGAATGGTCTAGTGGTTTTCCCTTCTTTCTTCAGTTTAAGTCTGAATTTGGCAATAAAGAATTCACAGTCTGGGCCACAGTCAGCTCCTGGTCTTGTTTTTGCTGACTGTATAGAGCTTCTCCATCTTTGGCTGCAAAGAATATAATCAATCTGATTTTGGTATTGGCCATCTGGTGATGTCCATGTGTAGAGTCTTCTCTTGTGTTGTTGGAAGAGGGTGTTTGCTATGACCAGAGCATCCGCTTGGTAAAGCTCTGTTAACCTTTGCCCTGCTTCATTTTGTACTCCAAGGCCAAATTTGCCTGTTACTCCAGGTATCTCTTGACTTCCTACTTTTGCATTCCAGTACCCTATGATGAAAAGGACATCTTTTTAGGGTTTTATTTCTAGAAGGTCTTGTAGGTCTTCATAGAACTGCTCAACTTCAGGGTCTTCAGCATTAGTGGTTGGGCATAGTTATTTTTCTGGGCTCCAAAATCACTGCAGATGGTGATTGCATCCATGAAATTAAAAGACACTTACTCCTTGGAAGGAAAGTTATGACCAACCTAGACAGCATATTAAAAAGCAGACACATTACTTTGCCAACAAAGGTCCATCTAGTCAAGGCTATGGTTTTTCCAGTGGTCATGTATGGATGTGAGAGTTGGACTATAAAGAAAGCCATTCACTGAAGAATTGATGCTTTTGAACTGTGGTGTTGGAGAAGACTCTTCAGAGTCCCTTGGACTGCAAGGCAATCCAACCAGTCCATCCTAAAGGAGATCAGTCTTGGGTGTTCATTGGAAGGACTGATGTTGAAGCTGAAACTCCAATACTTTGGCTACCTGATGTGAAGAGCTGACTCATTGGAAAAGACCCTGATGCTGGGAAAGATTGAGGGTGGGAGGAGAAGGGGACAACAGAGGATGAGATGGTTGGATGGCGTCACTGACTCAATGGACATGAGTTTGGGGAAACTCCAGGAGTTGGTGATGGATAGGGAGGCCTGGCATGCTGTGGTCCATGGGGTCACAAAGAGTCAGACACGACTGAGCAACTGAACTGAACATTCTCCTATCCATGGTTGTTCATCAGCGAGTTTTGGTGTTCTTGCAGGAGAAGATAAGCACATGTCCTTCTACTCCACCATCTTGTTTGAACAAGATGCTAATTCCTAGGGTGTAATTAGTTGTAATTTAGCATTTTGTTGGGTGCTGTCCAACTCTTTCTCTACAGCCTAGCCATGGTAAGTTGTCTCAAACTATCAGGAAAGGTGTTTGAAATCACACATCCAAATAACAGTGGATTCACTGTAATTTTTGCTATCAAAAATTATGTTCCACTACAACAGGAACATCACCAAATTAATATCAGCAAATAAAACTAACGAATGTACATCCTTAGAGCCTATGTATCCTCCCTCGTGATCCAAGCTGGGGCCCAAGACTGAGGTAAAGAGAAAGAAAGACATGCCACGTGCTAATAAACGGTTAAGGTATATCTGTGTGTAATAGGCTAATTAACTAAGGTGTGTCACACCTATCAATGGAAAATCATAAAGTTAATAAAGATCTTTTAGAAGCACAGACAAACATAGCCTTTCTTCAGAGTGAATTAAATTCTTTGAAAAGTGGTTATGCTGATCAGAATCTGAATTCTGAAGGTATGAAACTTCACATTTTACTTTGTAGTTTGAATGGAATGTTTATTCGGGTAACAACCATGTGAATGAAACTTAGCTATGTAGTAATAAGAGGTTATTTATTAACTTTGCTAATATTTTCTTTGCTTTCTAGAGATTTTATGTTTAGTGTCAGATCTAGTGATTTTTGTGTTTTTAATTTTTTAAAAAAACAAACTGATTAATTAGTTTAATTATTGACTGCTCAGAACAGTGCAGGGCTTAGAAATGTTTGAATTAAATGGGAGCAGAATAATATACCTAAAGTATCAAGAGGCAGTGCTAACTGAGGTGCATTGAAGGTAGAAATTCCAGCCCTGCAACATAGGCAAGTCATTTTATTTTTACTATGCTTTAGTTTTGCAATATGGTGTTAATAATATAGGATCTAATCCCATGGCTGGAGGAGCCTGGTAGGCTGCAGTCCATGGGGTCTCTAGGAGTCAGACACGACTGAGCGACTTCACTTTCACTTTTCACTTTCCTGCACTGGAGAAGGAAATGGCAGCCCACTCCAGTGTTCTTGCCTGGAGAATCCCAGGGATGGGGGAGTCTCGTGGGCTGCCGTCTATGGGGTCGCAGAGTCGGACACGACAGAAGCAACTTAGCAGCAGCAACACACACATGTACACACAAAGGCATGTAATTATATATAAGGAAGATACACATAGATATTTATATAGGAATTTTGTAAATATGAAAATGCATCTATATGCATGACCATATGCATATATCCCCTAGTAAATGTACACTTGAGAAAAATACCTTGTGTTTTGTTTCTTGTTTCACCAACCTTATTCAGAATTAAGATCCTGTAATGGAAAGCTTCCCCAGGTGGCTCAGTGGTAAAAAATCCACCCGCCAATGTGGGAGATCCGAGTTCAATCCCTGGGTTGGGAACATCCCCTGAAGTAGGAAATGGCAACCCACTTCAATATTCTTGCCTGGGAAATTCCGTGGATAGAGGAGCCTGGTGAGCTACAGTCTATGAGGTTGCAAAGAATCGGACATGACTGAGCATGCACAAGTACAGTGAAAAGCAGCCATACATTTATTAAGTGCTTACTATATACAGGTCCCTGAGCTAGATAAGGAGTTATGAGTGTGGAGTACATTTTAAAAAAAGAAAAGATGTGGCCTCTGCTCTTTGAGAACTTCACATTTAGTTGGGAAACTTAAAAGCTAAAAGGTTACAGAGTTAAAAAGCATAAGAACTCAGCAATGTCAGATACAATACCACCAGCAGAAACAAACCCACACCTTGGGTTTATTGCCATGAGATTGTAGACAAAGTGTTCTTTTAGTTCAGAAAGGTGGAGACTTTATTAAAGAAGAGACACTTGAGTTAGCTTGTCAACAAGTAACACAGGTCCCACTGACAACTGCCTGATACTGTCTTTAGTACTTCATTAGCATTAACTCAGTCACAGTTTCCTATGCAATAGGAACTTTCCTTATCCCCATTTTACTCATGGAAAAAGAGTCTCAGAGACATTCCATGTCTGGCAAAACCCAAAGCAGAGGCAAGGACATAAGGAGGGATATGACTAGTTTGGGGAACAGTGGTCAGGCCAGTGGACAGAAAAAGATATTTTGAATGGAAAGACAAATGTTTAAAAAAATTAAAAAGTTTTCAAACTAGTTTAAGGCTGTAATGTAAGGTCCCAGAGTTTTTGGCGAAGGAACTTAAATTCCTAGAGACAATTGGGAAACTTGTAGCCTTATCAAGAGTGCAAATGGGAAGTTAGTTATTATGGACAAAATTTGACAGCCTGAGGGTCTGGGGAAGATAGTGATGGGGGTTGTCTGCTTAGAAATGGGGCTGGGGTGAGATAGGGCCTGGAGGGAAGTGGCTGATGTTCTGAATGGACATTTTAAGGAGAAGGCCAGGACTGCTTCATAATAAAGCAACAGAGGACTTGCTGAGCGTGAGTTTATAATGAACAGAGAAAGCCTGGTTCTGTGGATACCTCTGTGGCTTAGAGTGGGGAGGGGAGGGCCAGCAGGACTGGGAGCACAGAGATGAGAAAGGAGTATTAATATAGCTGGGATTGGGGTTGTGTAAGGCTTGATGGCACCCCACTCCAGTACTCTTACCTGGAAAATCCCATGGACGGAGGAGCCTGGTGGGCTGCAGTCCATGGGGTCGTGAACAGTTGGACATGACTGAGCAACTTCACTTTCACTTTTCTCTCTCATGCATTGGAGAAGGAAATGGAAACCCACTCCAGTGTTCTTGCCTGGAGAATCCCAGGGACGGGGGAGCCTGATGGGCTGCCGTCTCGGGTTGCACAGAATCAGACATGACTGAAGCGACTTAGCAGCAGCAGTCACACCTAGAGTGTGAAAGAGTGCTGTATGTGGAGACAAAATCTAGGTTCAAATTCAGTTTCTCCATTTCCTAGCTGAGTAGTTCTGGGCAACTTCCTTAATGATCAGGAATCCAGAATGTCAATGTAGAGGACTGACTTCCTTAGAAATTAATGAGGAGAAGTTCATGGGAAAGAACAACTTTGACCACCTGGCTAAGCCTCAACAAAATGTGGCAGTCACTTGCTTTACCATGAGCTACGGTTCTGGTTCTGCCAGTGACCCAGCGTTTTCCCAGAACAAACACCTGAACATGATGAGGAAGGCAGACAAGTTGAACTGCTTTGTGCTGTCAAGCACCATCATGAGGGCTTTTCCTCTACAAGCTGTAATATACATTGCAGCCTTTCAGTCCTAGTTTGTTGGGTGTCAAGAGACAGCAGGGCAGCTATTTTGGTGGCGTAGATCATAGGAAACTCATCTGGGAGCCAGGAAGGAGCTGGAGCAGATTCCCTGGCCTCCTGACAGCAGGAAGGCAGAAGCAGCAGTCCTTTAGGCTGTTTCTGTGGTCTTGTGGTCATTTCTGAAAGCTCAGCTGAGTCTGCCCCCTAAGCCTCACAATGATTGTGCAGGCACTGAATCTATAAATTAAATCTCAGTCTGCTTCAACTAGCTGAAATGACTTCTGTTTACAGCTACCCTCTGATCAATATGACAATGAAGTTCTAAAAAAAAGAAGATTTTTCTTAGCTTTATTGAATAATTGATAAAACTATATATTTAGAATATACAGTGTGATAAGTTGATATGTAGATACGCATACACATTGTGTGAAATGATTGCCACAATAAAATTATCTAACACACTTATCTGTCACCTCATGCAGTTAACTTGTGTGGTAAGAATGCTTAAGACTTACTGTCAGTAAATTTTGAGTATGTGATACTGTATTAACTGTAGTCACCATGCTGTACATTAGATCCTCAAAACTTGTAACTGGAAATTTCTACCTCTTAACCCACCTTTCCCCACTTTCTCCATCCCCTAGTCCCTGGAAACCACCATTTCACTGTTTCTATGAAATCAGCTTTTCTCTTAATATTCCACATAAACGTGATACCATGCATTATTTGTCATTCTCTGCTGTCTAATTAATTTCACTTACCATAATGCCTTCCAAGGTCATCAATGTCATAACAAATGGCAGGATTTCCTGTTTATGGCTGAGTAATATACTATTGTATGTATATACACATTTTTCTTTATTCATGAAAAGGCAGCCTACAGAATAGGAGAAACTACCATGTGATCCAGCAATCCCACTACTGAATATATATTCAAAGCAAACTAAATAAATATCTCAAAGAGGTCTGTATTCCCATATTCATAATCACCACACTATGGAAACAAGCTGTGTTCATCAATAGATGAGAATAAATTTTAATAGCAAGTGCTAAACCCATCTTTTGCTGTAGGATATGTAAGCTTTATTACTTAGAAACTCCATTTCTTGCTATTTGTCCTGTCCAATCTTTTTTAATTGCCTTCTCTGTATTTTGATACATTCTCACATTTTGAATCTGTCTTTCTAAGGAAAACTTAAAAACAGACTTTCCCCAGCATCTCATGTGGGTTGTGAATATGCAACCTAGGTTCTGGTAATTAGATGTACCTACAAGAGGCTTGGATGCAGATGAGAAGAACAAGAGGACGTGTCTGGGCCCAGTGAAATCTATCATCTGGCAAAATACAGCAGCATCTGTTTCTGCAGCTTAGGTTGTTGAGCGCTGAGCATAATCGGCATCTAGTGGCAGGTGGCAGGAATGATATATACGCTGCAGCTATCCTCCAGGATATATGGTTTGTTCTTTCTGCTTTTGTGGTCCCTTGTCTGGTAACATCTACACCTGCCTTTGGGGCTCTCCTAAAGGTTCATTCAGCTACATAATACTCTTGATAAATTCTGCTGATTGCAACTCAAAATCCTGATTCATAATCTTGTAGTGTTTTTGTCTTGTGATTCTAATCCAGCTGATCTCTGCACTATATTCTATAGTACTTTTCCATGGCTCATAGAATTATAAAATTTTTGAGCTAAAAGAAATCTTAGAAAGATTTCTTGCAGCCACCCTACTTCCTGCCACTTCACAGATGTAGAATCTCCATTGAGAAAGGTGAATTCGCTTGAAGAATAGGAGGTCTGCCAGTCCAGGTTCGATGCACGATGCTGGATGCTTGGGGCTGGTGCACTGGTACAGCCCAGAGGGATGGTATGGGGAGGGAGGAGGGAGGAGGGTTCGGGATGGGGAACACATGTATACCTGTGGCGGATTCATTTTGATATTTGGCAAAACTAATACAATTATGTAAAGTTTAAAAATAAAATAAAATTAGAAAAAAAAAGAATAGGAGGTCTGGATTCAGACCCTAAACTCTGGTCTCTTTAGCACTCATCTGGTCCTCATTTTAGTGTTCATTTCACTCTGCAGTGCTCCCTACCAGAGAGAATATGCTCCAGGGGGAAAGGATATATGCCACAGAACTTGGTAAGAGAGCATTAAGGGCTCTTTATTTAAGAGTGCTCTAAATCATCCTCTTGGCCACCTCATGCAAAGAGTTGACTCATTGGAAAAGGCTCTGATGCTGGGAGGGATTGGGGGCAAGAGGAGAAGGGGACGACAGAGGATGAGATGGCTGGATGGCATCACCGACTCGATGGACGTGAGTCTGGGTGAACTCTGGGAGTTGGTGATGGACAGGGAGACCTGGCGTCCTACGATTCATGGGGTTGCAAAGAGTCGGACACAACTGAGCGACTGATCTGATCTGATCTGAAATCATCCTCTTAAAGAAATATTAATTATATTGTCTCAGTCCAGTGCTATCCCAACTTCTATATTGTAAAAGCACTTTAAAAGTACATTTTATCCCAAACCTTCAAAATGTTGAATCAGAAGCCTGCCCCTTTAACAATGGCAAGTGACAGTTTATGAAGTGTAGCAACCTGCAATCATCTCTAAAATTGCACATGGCTTTCCAAATTAAACTCTGTATTGTGTTCATACTTTGCACAAAGTGTATATCATGATTGATTGATAAATTTATGGTGGCAGAACTTAATTGCAGGCTCATTCCAAGTTAACAGCTAAATGACTTAACTACTTAGTAATTTGTATTGTACATGCCTCAATATTCTCCTATTTACACTGAATAAGTTTCATTGCGAAATTACAGTATTCTCATTGTTAAAAACAATGGAAGTACAGAAAGTAAAAATATGAAAGCCATCCACTTGTATAGTCTCATTTCTCTGGATGGTATGAATCTTTTCTAACAGTTTGTAATTGTTACCACCTGGAAATCCACTTAATGATGGGCTTAGCCTCCTTCTGTGCTTCTCTATAAGTTACTTTCTTCTAGTATACTTGGGTATTTAATCTATCCTTCCACTGAGATCTGCTCCTCAACAATACTTGCACTAGCTTCTCATTTTCTGCTATGCTCTGGCCCTCCAATCCCTTTGCCCCCAGGCACTCTCTGTGACTTGGATATCCGCCTTCCTGTGCATGAGATGTTTATTGCTGTTCTGGCCTCAGAACTATGGCAGGGAGTCCAGGCTTTCCTTCTCTTGTCCCACATTCAAACTTTAATCTCCACTCCACCAGTGGACAAGCGTGTCATGACCTTTTGAAAGTTTGGGGACAACTCAAAGGGATTACATAGGGGGGGGAAGAAAATCTTAAACTGAGTTTTTTTAATTTATTTTTTTATTGAAGGATTATTGCTTTACAGGATTTTGTTGTTTTCTGTCAAACCTCAACATGAATCAGCCATAGGTATACATATATCCCTTCCCTTTTGAAACTCCCTCCCATCTCCCTCCCTATCCCACCCCTCTAGGTTGATACAGGGCCCCTGTTTGAGTTTCCTGAGCCACACAGCAAATTCCCGTTGGCTATCTATTTTATATATGGTAATGTAAGTTTCCATGTTACTTTTTCCATACATCTTACCCTCTCCTCCCCTCTCTCCATGTCCATAAGTCTATTCTCTATGTCTGTTTGTCCATTGTTGTCCTGTAAATAAATTCTTCAGTACCATTTTTCTAGATTCCGTATATGTGCATTAGAATACGATATTTATCTTTCTCTTTCTGACTCACTTCACTCTGTATAATAGGTTCTAGGTTCATTCATCTCATCAGAGCTGACTCAAATGCATTCCTTTTTATGGCTGAGTAATATTCCATTGTGATATATGTACCACAAATTCTTTATACATCTGTCGATGGATATCTAGGTTGCTTCCATGTTCTGCTGCTGCTGCTGCTGCTGCTAAGTCACTTCAGTTGTGTCCAACTCTGTGTGACCCCATAGACGGCAGCCCACCAGGCTCCCCTGTCCCTGGGATTCTCCAGGCAAGAACACTGGAGTGGGTTGCCATTTCCTTCTCCAATGCATGAAAGTGAAAAGTGAAAGTGAAGTCGCTCAGTCGTATCCGACTCTTAGTGACCCCATGGACTACAGCACTCCAAGCTTCCCTGTCCTTCACCGTCTCCTGGAGCTTTCTCAAACTCATGTCCATTGAGTTGTTGATGCCAAACAACCATCTCATTCTTTGTCATCCTCTTCTCCTTCTGCCTTTAGTCTTTCCCAGCATCAGGGTCTTTTCAAATGAGTCAGTTCTTCGCATCAGGTAGCCAAAGTATTGGAGCTTCAGCTTCAACATCAGTCCTTGCAATGAATATTCAGGATTGATTTCCTTTAGGATTGACTGGTTTGATCTCCTTGCTGTCCAAGGAACTCTCAAGCATCATCTCCAATACCACAGTTCAAAAACATCAATTCTTTGGTGCTCAGCCTTTTTTATTGTCCAGCTCTCACATCCATATATGACTACTGCAAAAACCATAGCTTTGACTATTCAGATTTTTGTAGACAAAGTAATGCCTCTGCTTCTTAATACAATGTCTAGATTTGTCATTGCTTTTCTTCCAAAGAGCAAGTGTCTTTTAATTTCATGGCTGCAGTCACCATCTGCAGTGATTTTAGAACCCAAGAAAATAAATTCTCTGTTTCCATTGTTTCCCCATCTATTTGCCATGAAGTGATGGGACCAGATCCCATAATCTTAGTTTTTTAAATGTTGAGTTTTAAGCCAGCTTTTTCAGTCTCCTCTTTCACCTTGATCAAGAGGTTCTTTAATTCCTCTTCACTTTCTGGAATAAGGGTGTTGTCATCTGCCTCTCTGAGGTTATTAATATTTCTCCCTGCAATCTTGATTCCAGCTTGTGTTTCATCCAGCTTGGCATTTCACATGATGTACTCTGCATATAACTTAAATAAGCAGGGTGACAATATACAGCCTTGACGTGCTCCTTTCTCAATTTGGAACCAGTCCATTCAAATGGTTATATATCCTTATATCACATTCAACATTACTTGGCATCCTTGATTATTTCCTTAAGCTAAATTCTTAAAAGTAGAATTGTTGAGTCTAACATTCTCACATTTTAGAGTAAAATTTTGATTTATAATAGAAGTCACTTTTTCATTATGGCAAGATATAAGAAAATTTACTATTTGTAGCCATTTTAAGCATATAGTTCAGTGGTATTAATACTCTCACACTGTTGTACAACCATCACCAACATCATCTATAACAGCTCCAGAAATTCTCACACCCAGCTACTGATTGATGGATACACATGGAGTTCATTGTACTATTCTTTCCACTTTTATGTATGTTTGAAATTATCTGTAATTAAACTTTTTTTAAAGTGTAAAACTTACAATGTTTACATGACCTTGGATAATATACCTATATCACTTTGGTTAGAAAACAATGCAATGTGTGACTTTTTTTAAACAGTGTTTTGCAGGAATTGTCTTACTGTGACAGAGAACTTTGCTGTAAATCTGGCTTGGTATCTAAGTCTTTTTTTTTTTTCGGTGTCAAGGATTGGTACCAAGAAAGCTGCCCCCAAAAGATTCATTCTGAACTGGGAACCTATGTGCAAAGACCCACTGGCAGCTGGACCCCCTGCTTTATTAGTCTGCAAGCCTAGAAAGGCTTTGCAAATGTGTACATGAATCAAATAAACCCTACACAGCTGGGAAAAACAGAATTCTAGGGCATGCATTATATATCATCTTAAACCATACTTTGCTTTTAAATATTTAACAGCTTGAAAGGTTGGCAGGTTTGAAAACTGATGTTCTTCATCCCAGGGCAGGCAGAGAAAATGTTCTTAGTTACTTTTTTTCCTGTCAAGTCCTCATCTAGTCAGTACGCTTAAATTATACTCTGTTACATGAGAGATGGAAGTGATAATTTTAAGGGCATAACAACAAAGCAACAAAAATTGGATGAGTCCATCTTCTTCTAATATTTAGAGCTCTTTGAAGGCTGTGGCACAATAGATGAGAGTGATGGGTGAAGAAAATATTAGCCTCTTATGCAGTGATTTAGTGAGCTTAAAATGGGTTGAATCTAGTATTAATAATTGCTGAGAACAGCCAAAAGATCAAAGATGTGCCCTGAAAGATTTGGGACCAAATAATGTGGACTGGAAGTTTAACTGTGTAAAACCCAAGGCAACCTGTGGCTGATCCATGTTGATGTTTGGGAAACCTTTACAATATTTATAAAGCAATTATCCTCCAATTAAAAACAAATTACTTTAAAAACCAAGGCAGATGTTGAGAGGTATCAGGCCTCATTTTTTGAAGGAATTTTTCTAGACATTTATGCCGTGAGTACATGGAGTTGGGAACCTTATAACCAATTAGTCTTGTGTGTTGCATCAAGGACTTGCTTTCCATAGAGAGTTAGAGCGTTGAACTAGTGTGTAGGGTGTTTGGTCAAAGAAAAGAGTACAGAGTCCACTTGCAAATGAATCAAGTAGAGAAATGAATTCTGAAAGGAGGAAAACCTCTTAGTTTGAAATAGACACACGCATAGGGTTTGGTTGTCTTTGGGTTTTGTTGTTGTTGCTTAGTCACTAAGTTGTCTCCAACTCTTTTGTGACCCTATGGACCCACCAGGCTCCTCTGTCCACGGGTTTGGGTCTATATAAATCATGAGAGGACTTTCTTCAGGTTTCTGTTAGAACTCTAGATTTCAAGATCTGGAAACCTAACCTGTACCGACTTAGATAAGAAAGAGCTGGCAGATTCTGAAACACATGAAGTACAGGGTGGACCTGACTTGAGGTTAACTCAGCCAGGACCTGATTCTGATAGCCAATCTCAACCTCCCTCTCTAATCGTTTTCTTTTTAGTTGGTTATATATATATATATAATTTACCATTTTAAGTGTACATTTCAGCCATTGAGTATATGTACTTTGCTCAAGCATCACAAGTAACCACTTCCAGCCTTTTTGCACCAGTTCAAACAGAAAACCTGTCCCTGTTAACAATAAGCCCTATTCCTTCCCTCCGTACCCCTTAGTAACCACTATTCTACTTTCTGTCTCTCAATTTGCCTATTCTAGGTATTTCATATAAATCATGCAAATCATACAATATTTGTCTCTTTGTCTTTGGCTTATTTCATTTAGAACAGTGTATTCAGAGTTCATTCCTGTAGGGTGTGTTTGTGTATGTGAATGTACATGAGTGTGTTAGTCGCTCAGTCATGCCCGACTCTTTGCGACTCCATGGACTGTAGCCCACCAGTCTCCTCTGTGCATGGAATTCTCCAGGCAAGAATACTGAAGAATGGGTTGCCATTCTCTTCTCCAGGGGATCTTCCTGACCCAGAGGTTGAACCTAGGTCTTCTGCATTGCAGGCAGATTCTTTACCATCCGACCCACCAGGGAAGCCCTATTCCTGTGGTAACATACATCAAAGTTCCACTTCCTTTTATGGATGAATAGTACTCCATTGTGTGTGTATATACCACATTTTCTTTATCCATGTATCTGTTACCATCTTTTTAACTACTGTGAATAATGCTGCTATAAATGTTGGTATACAAATATCTGTTAGAGTTCCTGCTTTCAATTCTTGTGGGTCTGTGTTTAGGAACAGACTTTCTGGATCATACAGTACTTCTAATTTCTTGAGGGATTCTTTTGTGTTCATGTTTACTTCATTCTCTCAGAATAACACCTCTACAAGGATTTAAACCATGGCTTCTAGTGGCTCTAGGTTCACATACTCACAACACTGGCTCCAGAGAGGAGAGAACTATTTTCCCCAATTCAAGGTCCAAAATCCTGGAAAAGAAACATAACTGGCTAAGTTGGCTCTTATCCCCCTATCTGAAGCAGTGACTGTAGAGGGGCAGGGATAGGGCATAGATGTGGATTCTTGGATGATTGGATTAATTGAGACAGGCTCCCACCCTCAGCTGGGGAAGTGGAATCATGTCAGAAAATGACAGCTCTAGTTTGGGACCTGTGTCTAAATCTGGGAGGGGGGAGTACAATTACTAAAAAGGAGAAGGGGGAGGGGCATCCTGGACACGAATCCTGGAGAATTTCTGTGAGCCAAGTGCTTTCAAATCAGCAAACATCAAAATAGTTTTGTTTCATCACTATGCTTTGTAGTTTTCATAGGATAGGTTCATATGTACACACACAGAGAAAGGGATTTGTCTGAATGAGACAATTTATGATACTTCATGTAGCAGTCCCTAGTATATTTATTCAAACACTTAATATGTACAGTGTTTTTTTCAGGACAAAAGACTGAAAATCTTAATATATCACTTCATATAGATAGGCTGTTGAAGGATGCAAATTTTTTAAAAAATATACTCCTAATATGAGTTTGTTTTTCAGCTTTTGTACCACCATGAACATATTTACAAAGTATAAAGCAGCAGAGAAAAAGAGATATTAGGGCTTCCCAGCTGGCACAAATGGTAAAGAACTCTCCTCCCAAGGCAGAAGACGTAAGAGTTGTGGGTTTGATCCCTGGGTCAGGAAGATCCCCCGGAGGAGAGCTTGGCAATCCACTCCCGTATTTGTACCTGGAGAATCCCATGGCAGGTTATGGTCCATAAGGCTGCAAAGAGTCAGACATGACTTAGTGATTAAACAACAATAACCAACCACCATGGACATATTTACAAAGCATATAGCAGCTGAGAATAAAAGATACTTATCTTGACTTTCATCTTATTGTTTCATTTCCACTTTAAGCTGTACCTGAGATTCAAATTATGTCAGATGTAAAGCACCTGGAAGTATCCATTGAGAATTGTGTTACTAGCAATTTCTTACTCCTACTGGGTTTGGAAGACAAAGCCAAGAGTTGGTGTAACTTAATTGTTTTATCAAGTCAAGTTTAGTAAACTATTGACCTGATTTTAGGATTCATGAAGTTCTTGGGCTTTTGAAACTTGTGCTTTTTATTTATACATCCAGCAAGTAGAGCTATCTTCTCTTAATACACAATAAAGCCCCCAAATAAATCTGTTACTTATTCTCTAGCACCTTATCCCAAGCAATCATCTTTGTTTCTTTTCAAAATCATATTAGTGCTCTATTTATTTCCGACTTTCATTTTGTGATTCAGTTTGCATCTTTCATTTTCCATCTTAAGCTTTGTTTCTATTTTAGGCTTTCATTCGGTCATCATCCATTTCACATCTGTTATTCTTCTCAGAGGTCATTCCCTCTGTGTCTTAGTTATCCCCACATAATTAACAGCCATAATATTTAAAAATAAAAGCCTTCACTAGATTCATCTTGGGGCATATTTGATTACTGCTTTTTCATAAGGGAAAGGGGAAGAATTCAGAGAAGGAAAGCAAAGTGGCCCAAACTGATAATGACCATTCATTTCCTAATGAAAACAATTCTATCTATTTATAAGTTGAATTACAGAATTGAATTAACCTTTTTTATATATCATGGTCTTTCTTTCTCTATCTTCCCCTCTACTTCTCTCCAAAATGCAAACACTTTAGTTTTCTTTTCCTAGAACATTTATCTTTCTAAGGTGTTTATCTATTACTCTTTAATTTAAACAAGCAGATACCAAAGGAGGGATGGAGTCTGTGCTCCTTGGTGGTGTATCTGGAAAGGAGATGTGCTCTTCTCAGCCTGGATTTAAGTCAGAAACCCCAAATTGCTGCTACCAGCAGGCTCACTCACCAACTTTCTGATAGGTTATGGAGGCTGTCTTTCTAGAGAAGCACATTGGGAAATGAAAGACAGAGAGGTCTTAAAAGGGAAAAGAGAGACTTTGGGAATTTTCAAGCACTTTGCTAACTTTGTCTCAATATCAAGAGATTTCAGTGTGCTTTCAAGTAATCAGTTGAATGTCAGTAACTGTTACCCTTTGCTTCTCTTTCTCTTCTTCTTAGACTGGTAATTTTTTCTCCCTTCCTTAACCTTATTGATTGTATTGATTTCCTTCTCACTAATAACTGTAATAAGAAGAATGCACATTTCAAAACTACAAGTCAACAACCGAGAACTATATTTCAGTCATGACACAACTATTCTTCAACCCTTTTCAATCTAGTTGCTCCTATTGGGCTACCTTGCTGATGGCTTTTAAATATTTTTTTCTGATGGCTTTGCCTTCCCTTGTGTTGAAGACAAACTTGCTTCTTGCCATTCAGTATATTGAAATTTCCCATAATCTTAGTCTCATCCCATCCAGGGAGCGTCTCCTTACAAAACTAGAAAAATAATTGCCCAAGTGATAATTCTTCATACACTTTGGAAGCTATAAAGTTCAGACATTTCTTAACAATATAATCTAAGACCCTTAACATTTTTAATGGAGTCCATTTCCTACTCTTTTAATTATTTGTTTCTTTGCTTTTAAGTTGTCTCACTTTTCACAATAAAGAGCTAAAGCCAAACGCACCATGTTAATAAGATTCTGGCCAATGTGGATATAATGAGAAGGTTCCCACAACACATAAGCTCTAGTCTTTTACTGTATTCTGTTACGAATGCTTTTTAGTATATTGCAGGAAACCCAGATTTTTTATTTCCTGTACTCCACTCATATGATTCTTTCCAGACTCCCCAGCCATCCACTCTCAGAGAGACTGTTGTCCTTTCTGTGGTCTCATGGTCTTTTTCTCTTAGAGTCTCTTCTAAATGTTCCTGTAGTGGGGCCTACAAAAAAGAGGCATTTCCTCCAACACTCCTCAGAAGGAAACTTGAATTATAAGGCATTCAAAGGCCTGGAACAATGGTAAATAGAACTGGCTGCATAATATTTAGCAACCAGAGCAAAGTAAAAATGCAGGCCCTTTCTTCTAAAATTAAGAATTTAAAGATGATGACAACAAAGCATTAAGCCAAACTTGGGGCCCTTTTAGGTCCCTGTGACATGTGCTCATGAAGCCAACCCTGGTGATAAGAAACGCTGAGGAGTGAATAGGGGTTATCCTGTAGGTTTCTTCCTGGTTCTCTAGAGACAACTTATTTGTGCAGGAGGAGCTAGTGACCCAAATGCCTAGTCATTAGAATATCAGAATGTATTCTGCAACATATGAGGCATGTTTCATATTTCTTTGCTAATTAATTTCAAGGGGTGGTTTCCTCTCTTTTTATCATAGTCAGAAGATCATTTCCTCCCTCTCAGTGTACTGATCTGAGTTTACTTTCACTGAATTTTTTTCTTTCCTGAAAATACACATAATTGCACAAAGGGAGTACATGAAATACCTACGGTTTGTCTAGTATAAACAGGGCTTTTGATCACTGATACATACAAAATACAGTCCTTACGAAGCAAGAAGGGGCCCTGCTTTGTCCAATTCTATTTTAAATCTCAGTTGTGATTTGCTGGGATAAGTTGAGGCCAGCCCCTTTCCAAACACTACATTGTATCTTAGTCCTTTGCTTTCAAGTAGGTAGTAGTGCTCTGACAAACCTGGACAGCATATTAAAAACCAGAGACATCACTTTGCCAACAAAGGTCTTTATTGTCAAAGCTATGGTTTTTCCAGTAGTCATGTACAGATGTGAAAGTTGGACCATAAAGAACTCTGAGTGCCAAAGAACTGGTGCTTTTGAACTGTGGTGCTGGAGAAGACTTTTGAGAGTCCCTTGGGCTGCAAGGAGATCAAACCAGTCAGTCCTAAAGGAAATCAACCCTGAATATTCATTAGAAGGACTGATGCTGAAACTGAAACTCCAGTACTCTGGCCACCTGATGAGAAGAGCCAACTCATTGGAAATGACTCTAATGCTGGGAAAGATGGAAGGCAAAAGGAGAAGAAGGCGACAGAGGATGAAATGGTTATATAGCATCACCAACTCAATGGACATGAATTTGAGCAAACTCTGGGAGACAGTGGAAGACAGGGAATCCTGGCATGCTGCACTCCATGGAGTTGCTAAGAGTTGGACATGACTTAGCAATTGACCAACAACAAGGTAGTAAATAACTTAGAGATTAGTTCTTACCTTCAATCAATACCTCCACCTGTCCTAGGAGAGTACAGAGTTATAATGGAGTTCATTATAGAGTAGAAGGACCACTGGATTAGGAATCCAAAGATTGTGTTTAGTCAGTGTGGCCAGCTAATGTAGCTTAAAACACTTCTCCTTTCACCCTCTTCAAGATGTGGTTTCCTTATCTGCTAAAGTAAAGCTAGCAATGCCTCCCCACATGAGATAGTAAATTTGCTGTGATCATCAAGTAGAATTAAGTATGGTGGTGCTAGGGTAAGAATCCACATGCCAATGCAGGAGACGTAAGAGATGCAAGTTCAATCCCTGGATTGGGAACATCCCTTGGAGGAGGGCATGCCAACCCACTCCAGTATTCTTGCCTGGAGAATCCCATGGACAGAGGAGCCTGGTGGGCTATAGTCCATAGGATTGTACAGAGTCTGATGCGACTGAAGCAATTTAGCATGCACTCACACACATTTGTCTGTGTAGAGGTTTTTCTTCTTTGAGAGATATAATCTGAGAGATGTAGACATTCCCAGACAGACCTTTCCCCTAAAGGCTTATCATTTATTTTAAAACTTGACTCAAATATAGGAGGAAAAATCTATAAAAGAAGGAGAAATAACAAATACCATAAGAGCTCAGAATAAAATGACTAGAACTGCCATATGACCCAGCAATCCCACTGCTGGGCATACACACCGAGGAAACCAGAATTGAAAGAGACACATGTACCCCAGCATTCATCGCAGCACTGTTTACAATAGCAGGACATGGAAGCAACTTTGACGTCCATCAGCAGACAAATGGATAAGAAAGCTGTGGTACATATACCAATGGAGTATTACTCAGCCATTAAAAAGAATACATTTGAATCAGTTCTAATGAGGTGGATGAAACTGGAGCCTATTATACACAGTGAAGTAAGCCAGAAAGAAAAACACCAATACAGTATACTAATGCATATATATGGAATATAGAAAGACGGTAATGATAACCCTGTATGCAAGACAGCAAAAGAGACACAGATGTATAGAACAGTCTTTTGGACTCTGTAGGAGAGGGCGAGGGTGGGATGATTTGGGAGAATGGCATTGAAGCATGTATATTGTCATATGTGAAACGAGTCGCCAGTCCAGGTTTAATGCATGATACTGGATGCTTGGGGCTGGTACACTGGGACGACCCAGAGGGATGGTACAGGGAGGGAGGTGGGAGGGGCATTCGGGATGGGGAACACGTGTATACCCGTGGCAGATTCATGTTGATGTATGGCAAAACCAATACAATATTATAAAGTAAAATTAATTAATTAATTAATTTAAAAAAAGAAAAAAAAATAATGAAATGACTAATTAAATCAGTGTGTGGAAGGCAGCGAAGGAGAATAGGAGAGGAACGCTGGACTTGAGGCACAGGTAGGCTTTGTCGGAAAGGTGAAGGGTCAAGAAAACGTATTCAAAAGAAGACAAGGATATTAACAGGGATATGGGAGGGTCTATCTGAAGAATCCAAAGGAAGGTCATTTTGATTAGAACTTAAAGATTGTAAAGAGAGCAGAATGATAAAGTTAGGTCATGGAGGATCTTTCCTATCCTGCTGCAGAGTTAAAGATTTTTTCAGCCTATGGCGTAGAGTGTTTGGAAGAGTTTGGGAAAAGAGAAATAGTATCTGGTCAAACGAGACCTTGTACGGAAGAACAGTGTTAAAACAAGTGAGGGCGTGAAATAGTAGGCATTTAGTAAATGTTTATATCCTGTTAGATGGCACATGTATCCACTTGTGACATCAACATACCAGTTGGCAGTATCTGTGTGGTATTTTCTGAGGCGTAGTATCTACTCCTGCCAAATTGTTTGGCATTTAAATTTGCCTTCCAAGGGATTGGAAAACAGTCAGTCGCACTTGTTATGTCAATGTCTAGGACAATGAACAATAACTCATGTGTACAAAAGCCTTGTAGATGCCGGAACCTTGGATTTTGAAAGCATTCTATAATGATACTGGCAAAGATCAGCAAAAGTTATCAGTGAAAGTGCAGTGACTAATAACAACCACCACCTTCTATGGCACACTTGCTATTTGCCAGTAACTGTACACAGTAATTGCCTTAACTGCATTATTAAATGTAGTCCTCACAGCAGCCCTCTAACAGAGATTTTATGTTCTCTACAGGGGAGGAAAGTGATATTTACAGATATTCAGTAACCTGACCAAGACCACACAGCTATAAGGCATTGGTGCAGGTTTTCCAGCCTAAAGTGTTTTATAATCCAGAACCTGAGATCTTTACAACCGTACTATTTGTTTTAATTTTTATTGTTTTCTAACTTTTCTACAAAAATATATTACCCATGGATTTAAATGATGAACTCACTTCATTTTTTAAAAACTAAAAAATCAGCCAAAAAACAAGATTTTCCACCAGTGTACTCTTGATTATGTTTCTGCTTACACATTGGAGGGTTAAATTATGGCAAGGTAGAAGGGTCTTTTCATCTTTGTAGTAATGCCTGCCAAGACCACATTTTGAATCTACCCTAAAGAAACATTTCTCAGCTATTTTATTTCTCTGCGTGGCTCTGACTTAAAGGTTGAAGTGCAATATTTTAAAAACCTTGGATCTTAGGTTTAGTGGAGATGTGAGAGAAGTCTGATTCAAATGGGATTGTAAGTCTGATGATGATGATGTGAGCCACACTCGCCCGCAGGGTCAAACACCTTTCTGTTCATTATCTGAGTGTAGAGAATGAGTGAGGAGTAGCCCCCTGTCTTGCCTTCTCAGCATCACTCACGTGTGTCAGGTCTTCCTGCCCCTTCAGTGGCCTAGAGGAAGGAGGAGGAGAAACCAACACACAGATCCCTTCTTCTCTAGGGGTCACTGAATGATGAATATAGATGCAACCTCAAGGAATGTCTCATCCAATGATTGCAATTACAGATGAAGAAACAGAGTGACCTGGTCAAGGTCTCCTAGTGACTTAATGAAAGTTTCAATGTCTTCTATACAAAGGATGGACACCAACTAACTTTGCCACACATGGTGAGGGACAGAAAAGTGAAGGAGTCGAGGGTCAGAAAAATATCCTAATATTGTATAAGGTGAATTCAGAACTGTTTCATGTTTCATTCAGTTTGTGTGTTTGCTTTATAGCATCATATTTTTAAAAGATAAAGTTTCCAAATATTCACAGAGGCTAGTGCTGGTGTATTCAACTAGAATGCAAGATACTTGTAACCCCTAAAACTCTAAATTAAAAAATATATATATCTGAATCATCTGAATGTGCTTGTTTAGCTTCTGCTCAGAGTCAATGTCTCTGTTCACCCATCAGGCTCATTTGGTGGGCATCTGTCTTCAGAGTCTTCCTCCTCACCAGCTGTCTCATTGATTGTCATTTGAGTCTCTTAGTCATGCATCCTTAGGTGAATGGTGGGTGGCAATTAGCAGCATCTCTTCAAGGTATCTGCTGGTGCATGTGACTTCCTTGTCACTTTGTTAGGAAAATGGCTAGATAATAATCTTCATCTCCCTGTAATCTGTCTTTCTGAAGGTAGGATTGGCATCCCTCTGTGATTGTGTTCATTAAAAGTTGTGTTGTAAACTTACCTGGGAGAAGCAACACTATCATTAGACATGTAATTTGTTCCTGTAGTATTCATTAAAGTCTAGGGTCAGGTGGAGGAAGTAGCAACTTTTCTAGTGGGCATACCAGAGAAACAGCTGTGGAATCTGTAGGTAGCAGCTGTTGGAAAAAGAAAAAAATAGAATTTGGCAGAATCTAACAAAGAATCCTTGAAGTCTGAAAATACTTGGGCACTCATTGTTGACATCCTTTGATCTTAGAGGATTGTCAAGTACTGCTGCTGCTGCTAAGTCACTTCAGTCATGTCCGACTCTGTGTGACTCCATAGACGGCAGCCCACCAGGCTCCCCCATCCCTGGGATTCTCCAGGCAAGAACACTGGAGTGGGTTGCCATTTCCTTCTCCAATGCATGAAAGTGAAAAATGAAAGTGAAGTTGCTCAGTCATGTCTGACTCTTAGCGATATTAGCAAATAATTTGCAATTTCATATGAAAAACATTTCTAAAATTTAAAGCTTTAGGTGTCTATAGCTCTTTGATTTTGATGTGTTAGAATTAAAATTATTTTCAGTGTTACCAGGAAAAACATAAGATGTCTAGGAAGACATGTTTAGAGCCACTCACTACTTAGGCTAGACATTTTTTTATCCATCCTTTGGTATTTAAGGATCATAATAATCCCCCAATTCTGGCCCTAGGTAACCATGTACAGAGAAAAATTGATCTAGATAAGTTTTTAATTTTTAAAAAATTTTATTGGAGTATAATTGATTTATAATTTTGTGTAAAATTCAAGCATACAGTAAAATGAATCAGTTATACGTATATCCACTCACTTTTAAATTCTTTTCCCATATAGACAACCCTCAGAATGGAAAAAAAAAAGTATTTGCAAATGAAGCAATTAACAAGGGATTATTCTCCAAAATACAAACAACTCATGAGACTCAATATCAAAAAAGAAAAACAATCCAATCAAAAAATGGCTGGAACATCTAAATAGACATTTCTCCAAATAAGACATACAGATGGTTGAAATTTTAAATTGAAACAAAGAGAACTTTACACTCACTCTTATTAGAATATTTATATTCTTCATCCTTGTGTCCTGCTCCCTGGATAGGTTCCTATTTGAAGGTATTTCCAGGGTTATAGGAAACAAGAACTTAAATTAGAGGATTATACAAACTTGTAACATTGAGATATACTGCCTTCACACTTCACTAGAACATTGAGACCCACCCCATATTTTAGCTGTGATACTATCTTACTAGTGTGTTTATCATGTCACTGATAGTTCTTCACTGAGGAGATTTCCATATTATATCTTTAAGAGAATGGAAAGTGACAAGTGAGGACTCTTCCTGCTCTAATTGTTGCAGTTTTCATGTAAGAAGCCTCATAGGACCTTTGCAATGGCCCAAATAGGGTTGATGTCGAGCTTCTGGTCAACTTCCCGCTGAAGAACAGTTTCTCCTAACTGAGTCTATATGTAGGGAAATATTGAGGTAGAGGAGGGAAGCTGGCAGCTGTGAAGCCTGATTTAGCTGACCCCAAAAAGGGCTTCTCTGGTGGCACTAGTGGTAAAGAACCCACCTGCCAACGCAGGAGACATCGGATGTGGGTTCGATCCCTGGGTTAGGAAGATCCCCTGGAGGAGGGTATGACAATCCACTCCAGTATTCTTGCTTAGAGAATCCCATGGACAGAGGAGACTGGCAGACAGTTTCAGGGTCACAAAGAGTCAGACACAAGACACAACTGAAGCAACTTAGCACGTACATTCTGGCTGGAGTGTCCTGGAATACACTATCACCCCAACTCAGGATTCATCTGGCTGTGTTTTTGCAATACTACAGTTGCCTCTGCGATTTGCCCAGGATCCTTACCAAGCTTTAAAAAAAAAAAAAAAAATACTCTTTTTAAACACAAGCACTTTCTATCAATGCTAAATCCTTATTTATTTAAAAGAAAATATAGTCATCTTATATAAGATTCAAGAAATCATTGGATAGTTCACCAACAGAATTTAAAGAAGCAACTTACTTTTTAACTTGACCAACTTCACCTGATTGTATTTGCCCTGAAACTTTACTGCTATTCGTATTCCTAACAGTCAGCATGCCTTGACTCAAAGCATGCATGCGATGCATAATACATGAGGCTGTGGCAAGATGAGTTAGAAGTATACTAAAAAGGAACAGCAGTAGTCACAGAGGATTTTAAATCTTAGATTAAAGCACAGAAGGATTTTATATAAGGATCAGGTATGGCTTAGAGAAAATCTTTACTTGGTTTAATTATTTGTATCGAATTTTCTATTTATTCTTCGTCATAATTCTGTAGAGAATGCCCTCATGGGATTTTCTTTTCCTTAGCTATGCAGTTAGAAATTAATGAAGAGATCTCTCTACCCCATATAAATTATCGGACTTTGACAATAATCTCTCTTTCTCATTAAGACAGATGAAGTCAGCTTCAAGGACACTTGTCTAATTCTTTCATGTTGGCCCAGTGTGCACAGGAAAGTCTTCTGCTACTTGCTTGCCTGTGCTGAGATCACACATCTTTATCATGTGTTACTACTTAAACTCATAAACTGCTCATTTGAGCTGTCATAGAAGCTTTGTCAAATCTTTTTCTTATTTTCTCTTTACCATTCATATGTTTCACAGAAACTCCTTGGGCAAAAGGAATGGCCATTTAAAAAAAAAAAAAGAATGGCCATTTTCTATCAGAAGGACTAAATCATTAGGTGGCCTTATTTCTAGCAAAACTATACCCAGAAGTGACTCTTCTTGGGGTTCAAAGTGATTAAAAAATTAGAAAATGGAAATAATTCCCCTTCCTCTATTTTTATGTACATTATTTCCCTTTTTAGAAGAGGGACTGTCTTAGGAAGAAAAAGCAAAGAATATCTTCTAAAATCATTCTATAGCTCCAAAAATTGTAAAAATTACATGAAAGTTCAGGGAAGATTACCTAGAACAATGGCTGTCATCCCAGCTCTCCATCTTATTTTATCCCATTTCAGGAGCTTACAAACTGCCAAGAAGAAGGGAATACCAAATCTAGCACACCCTTGTCATGACACATTAAAGGAAGGACTCCTCTAAAGAGACAGACTATCCCCAAACTACAAGAGCTGTAGATAAAACAGCGTTTAATGTGTGAGTCCTTGTTTTAACCAGAACCTGGAGGAGTATCTGTATTGAAGTGAAGTGAAGTTGCTCAGTCGTGTCCGACCCTTTGCAACCCCATGGTCTGTAGCCTACCAGGCTCTGAGGAACCTCTCAGTCCATGGAATTTTCCAGGCAAGAGTACTGGAGTGGGTTGCCATTTCCTTCTCCAGGGGATCTTCCCAGCCCAGGGATCGGACTCAGGTCTCCCTCACTGCAGGCAGACACTTTACCATCTGAGCCACCAGGGAAGCCCTAGTATCTGTATTATCTAGGCCTAATGCTGTTGCTTGCATGGTATCACTTCAGTTTGGGGACAAAAGGAGAAGGACAGTTTCTTAGCATGTGTTTGTCATCTGAGATCCAGGGCTGCTCCCATCCAAGACTGAGCCAACATTAGAAGCCCCAGTGACCTGACACGTTCAACTGCAGAGGCAGGAGGTGGAGGGGGAAAGAGCATGAGGATGCCCCTCATTTCACATCATAGCTCTCACTGGCTGAGGGACAGGTTATTCAACCTAAGCATGCTTCCCGTGCTCTGTCTTTAAGGACAGCATCAACTTCATACACTGGGTGAAAGATTTGTAACTTTTAGTTCTAGTCCCTAGGGGCCCTAACATTGGAAGAATTCACTGAGCATCCCATTTGTGTGGGAATACACAAATGGTTTTGGGCCACCTCTGCATATTGAATACAGAAAGCAATTAGGAATTCACAGTTGGGATTTTTGAAAGCCATTTAAAAAGAGCTCATTTGACCGATCATTGTTGTTGATACTACAAAGGTTTTCAAGGTTCTTTTATGTCTACACCTAGAATAATACATATAGGGACCTTAAAGGAGACTCTAGGAGACTCCTTAAATCTGCCTAGACAGCCCATCAAGACAATCCAAAGGAGAATAAGAAACCATATGCCAGGTAGAATATGTGGAAGAAAATGAATCTTCAACCATCCCCTTCTGTAGTCAAAAATATCTGAGGAATAATTATCACCCAGGGGGAATTCTGGACAGATGTCTATATATTTTTCCGTAAAAGTTGGTAGACTTACTGTATATAAATTGAAGATTACAGACTAGTAACTTTATGTGTCACTAAATTTTTAAGTCAAGAGATAACTGGAATAACAGGCAAATTTGGCCATGGACTACAAAACGAAGCAGGTCAAAGACTAACAGAGTTTGGCCAAGAGAGTACACTGGTCATAGCAAACACCCTCTTCCAACAACACAAGAGAAGACTCTACACATGGACATCACCAGATGGTCAACACCGAAATCAGATTGATTATATTCTTTGCAGCCAAAGATGGACAAGCTCTATACAGTCAGCAAAAACAAGACCAGGAGCTGACTGTGGCTCATATTATGGACTCCTTATTGCCAAATCATACTTAATTTGAAGAAAGTAGGGAAAACCACAAGACCATTCAGGTATGACCTAAATCAAATCCCTTACGATCATACAGTGGAAGTGACAAATAGATTCAAGGGATTAGATCTGATGGACAGAGTGCCTGATGAACTATGGACAGAGGTTCGTGACATTGTACAGAAGGCAGGTTTCAAGACCATCCCCAAGAAAAAACAAATGCAAAAAGGCAAAATGGTTGTCTAAGAAGGCCTTACAAATAGTTGAGAAAAGAAGAGATGCTAAAGGCAAAGAAGAAAAGGAAAGATATATCCATCCGAATGCAGAGTTCCAAAGAATAGCAAGGAGAGATAAGAAAGCCTTCCTCAGTGATCAGTGCAAAGAAACACAGGAAAATAATAGAATGGGAAACACTAGAGATCTCTTCAAGAAAATTAGAGATACCAAGGGAACATTTCATGCAAAGATGGGCACAATAAAGGACATAAATGGTATGAAAGCAGAAAATATTAAGAAGAGGAGGCAGGAATACACAGAAGAACTATACAAAAAAGATCTTCATGACCCAGAGAACCATGATGGTGTGATCACTCACCTAGAGCCAGACATCTTGGAATGTGAAGTCAAGTGGGCCTTAGGAAGCATCACTATGAACAAAGCTAGTGGAGGTGATGGAATTCCAGTTGAGCTAGTTCAAATCCTGAAAAATGATGCTGTGAAAGTGCTTCACTCAATATGCCAGCAAATTTGGAAAACTCAGCAGTGGCCACAGGACGGGAAAGGTCAGTTTTCATTCCAATCCCAAAGAAAGGCAATGCCAAAGAATGCTCAAACTACCACACAATTGCACTCATCTCACACGCTAGCAAAGTAATGCTCAAAATTCTCAAAGCCAGGCTTCAACAGTACATGAACTGTGAACTTCCAGATATTCGGGCTGGATTTAGGCAGAGGAACCAGAGATCAAACTTCCAACGTCTGTTAGATCATTGAAAAAGAAAGAGATTTTCAGTAAAACATCTACTTCTGCTTTATTGACTATGCTAAAGCCTTTGACTGAGGATCACAACAAACTGTGGAAAATTCTTTAAGAGATGGGAATACCAGACCGCCTTACCTGCCTCCCGGGCAATCTGTATGCAGGTCAAGAAGCAACAGTTAGAACTGGACATGGAATAACAGATTGGTTCAAAATTGGGAAAGAAGTATGTCAAGGCTGTATATTGTCACCCTGCTTGTTTAACTTATATGCAGAGTACATCATGCGAAATGCCAGGCTCGATGAAGCACAAGCTAGAATCAAGATTACTGGGAGAAATATCAATAACCTCAGATATGCAGATGACACCACCCTTATGGCAGAAAGTGAAGAAGAACTAAAGAGCCTCCTGATGAAAGTAAAAAAGGAAAGTGAAAAAGCCAGCTTAAAATTCAACATTAAAAAAGCTAAGATCATGGCATCCAGTCCCATCACTTCATGGCAAATAGATGGGGAAACAGTGAGAGACTTTATTTTCTTGGCCTCCAAAATCATTGCAGATGGTGACTGCAGCCATGAAATTAAAAGACACTTTCTCCTTGGAAGAAAAGCTGTGACCAACCTAGACAGCATATTAAAAAGCAGAGACATTACTTTGTTGACAAAGGTCTGTCTAGTCAAGGCTATGGTTTTTCCAGCGGTCTCACATCCAATGGATGTGAGAGTTGGATTGTGAAGAAAGCTGAGCACTGAAGAATTGATGCTTTTGAACTGTTGCATTGGAGAAGACTCCTGAGAGTCCCTTGGACTGCAAGGAGATCCAACCAGTCCATCCTAAAGGAGACCAGTCCTGAATATTCATTGGAAGGACTGATGCTGAAGCTGAAACTCCAATACTTTGGCCACATGATGCAAAGAACAGACTCATTGGAAAAGACCCTGATGCTGGGAAAGATTGAAGGCAGGAGGAGAAGGGGATGACAGAGGATAAGATGGTTGGATGGCATCACCAACTTGATGGACAAGAGTTTTAATAAGCTCTGGGAAGCCTGGCATGCTGCAGCCTATGGGGTCACAATGAGTTAGACATGACTGAGCCACTGAACTGACTGAACTGAAATTTTATGATAATATAATGATAAAATTATAAATTATGTAAGAAGGAAACAAATGTTAATCAACTGGAGCCAAAATACATGGTAAATATTTGGAAAACCAAGCTGGAAATCATAGACTTGAGCCTATATCTTTATTCAAACACTTAAAAATCCTCTCTAAAGGGTTTAGGTTTATCATTGCCATTAAAATTTATTTTGGGGACCTATTGATTTCGATATACATATATATATATATATTTGAAATCCAGTTGATTTACAATATTGTGTTAACTTCAGGTGTGATTTGGTTATATGTATTCTTTTTTTTCTGATTCTTTTCCATTGTGTTTATTACAAGATATTGAACATAATTCCATGTGCTATACAGTAAACCTGTATTGTTTCCTATATAGTAGTGTGTATCTGTTGATCCCATACCCCTATTTTATCCTTGTAGACTTTTTGATGATGACCATTCTAAACTGTGTGAGATGGTACCTCATTATAGTTTTGATTTGCATTTCTCTAATAATTAATGTGTTGGAGAAGACTCTTGAGAGTCCCTTGGACTGCAAGGAGATCCAACTAGTCCATTCTGAAGGAGATCAGCCCTGGGATTTCTTTGAAAGGAATGATGCTAAAGCTGAAACTCCAGTACTTTGGCTACCTGATGCGAAGAGTTGACTCATTGGAAAAGACTCTGATGCTGGGAGGGATTGGGGGCAGGAGGAGAAGGGGACGACAGAGGATGAGATGGCTGGATGGCATCACTGACTCACTGGACGTGAGTCTGAGTGAACTCCGGGAGTTGGTGATGGACAGGGAGGCCTGGCGTGCTGCAGTTCATGGGGTCACAAAGAGTCGGACACAACTGAGCGGCTGGACTGAACTGAATAATTAATGATGTTGCATATCTTTTCATGTGCCTATTGGCCATCTGTATGTCCTCTTTGGAGAAATGTCTATTAATATTTAGGTCTTCTGTCCATTTTTTGATTGGGTTGTTTTCTGGTCTTTTTTGATACTGAGTTGTATGAACTGTGTGCATATTTTGGAAATTAAGCCCTTGTTTGTTGCATCATTTGCAAATATTTTCTCCCAGTTGGCATATTGTCTTTTTGTTCATGGTTTCTTTTGGTGTACAAAAGTTTATAAGTCTGTGGTCTAATTTCTTGACTTTTATTTCTTTTGGGAGACTGACCTAAGAAAATATTGTAATAATTTATGTCAGACTAGGCAAAATATTCTGACATAAATTATTGCAACATTTTCTTAGGTCGGTGTCACCAAAGAAATAAAAGCAAATAAATGAGACCACAGACTCAGGGGCTTTCCAGGTGGTGCTGGAGGTAAGGTACCCACCTACCAATGCAGGTAGGTATAAGAGAAGTGAGTCCGATCCCTGGGTCAGAAAGATTCCCTGGAGAAAGGCATGACAACCCACTCCATTATTCTTGCTTAGAGAATCCCATGGACAGAATAGCCTGGCAAGTTATAGTCCATAGGGTTGTACAGAACTGGACATGACTGAAGTGACTTAGCATGCATGTGCAATCTCTTCTAGAAGCTTTATCGTGTCCTGTCTTTAAGACATTTTGAGTTTACTTTTGTGTGGTATGAGGGAATATTCAAACAGCTTTCCCAACACCACTTCCTAAAGTGACTGTCTTTTCTCCATTGTATTTTGTTGCCTCCTTTGTCAAAAATTGATCATAGGTGTGTGGTTTATTTCTGGACTCTCTGTTTCATTGATCTATATATCTGTTTTTATGCCAGTACCACATTATTTTGATTACTGTAGCTTTGTAGTAGTATCTGAAGTCTTGGAAGGTTTATGCCTCCAGCTTTGTTCTTTTTCTTCAGGATTGCTTTGGCAATTCTGGGTCTCTTACAGTTTCATATAAATTTTAGGATTTTTTGTTCTAGTTCTGGAAAAAAAAAATGTTATGGGTATTTTGAGAGTGAAAGTCATTCAGTCACATCCAACTCTTTGTGACCCCATGGACTATATAGTCCATGGAATTCTCTGGGCAAGAATACTGGAGTTGGGTAGCCTTTCCCTTCTCCAGGGGATCTTCCCAACCCAGGGATCAAGCCCAGGTCTCCTGCATTGAAGGTAGATTCTTTACCAGCTAAGCCACAAGGGAAGCCCAAGAATACTGGAGTGGGTAGCCTATCCCTTCCCCAGCACATCATCCTGACCCAGGAACTGAACTGGGGTCTCCTGCATTGCAGACAGATTCCATACCAACTGAGCTATCAGGGAAGCCCAAAGGAATGCATAGTTGGCAGGATTTTGAGATGGATCACATTAAATTTGTAGATTGCTTTGGGTAATATGGCCATTTTAACAACATTAATTCTTCAAATCTAAAAGCATGGACTATCTTTTCATTTCTTCCAATTATTTTCAGTTTCCTTCGTCAATGTTTTATAGTTCTTAGCATATAAGTCTTTCACCTCTTGGGTCAGATTAATTCCTAAGTATATTATTTTTTGATGTGACTTTTAAAAAAATTTTTTTTACTTTCTCTTTCTGATATTTCATTGTTAGTGTGAAGAAATGCAACAGATTCATGTATGTTAAACTTGTATCTGGCTACCTTGCTGAATTCACTTAGTTCTAGGAGCTCTTGTGTGGAATCTTTAGTTTTCTACATATAGTATCATGTCATCTGCATATAATAACAATTTTACCTTTTCTCCAACTTTTGTTGTTGCTGTTGCTCATTTGCTCAGTTGTGTCCAACTTTGCAACCCCATGGTCTGCATTATGCTACACTTCCCTATCCTTCACCATCTCCCAGAGCTTGCTCAAACTCATGTCCATTGAGTCAGTGATACCATCCAACCATCTCATCCTCTGTCATCCCCTTCTCCTCCTGCCTTCAACCTCTCCCAGCATCAGGATCTTTTCTAATGAGTCGGCTCTTCGCATGAGGTGACCCAAGTATTAGAGGTTCAGCTTCAACATCAGTCCTTCCAATGAATATTCAGGGTTCATTTCTCTTAGAATTAGCAGATTTGATCTCCTTTCAGTCCAAGGGACTCTCAAGAGTCTTCTCCAACACCACAGTTCAAAAGCATCAATTCTTCAGTGCCCAGCCTTCTTTATGGTCCAACTCTCACATCCATACATGACTACTGCAAAAATCATAGCTTTTGACTATATGGATATTTGTTAGCAAAGTAATGTCCTTGTTTTTTAACATGCTGTCTAGGTTTGTCATAGCTTCTTCCAAGGAGTAAGCATCTTTTAATTTCATGGCTGCAGTCACCATCTGAAGTGATTTCCAACTTGGGTAACTTTTATTTCTTTTTCTTATCTGATTGCTGTGGCTAGGACTTCCATTTCTGTGTTGAATAAAAGTGACGAGAGTGGGCATCCTTGTCTTGTTCTAGAATTTGGTGGGCAGACTTTCAGTTTCTCATCACTGGTTATTTTTTTTTTTTCATCACTGGTTATTATATTGATTTTCAGTTTGTCATATATGGTTTTATTATGTTGATGTGTTCCCTTTAAACCCACTTTGGCAAAGTTTTTATCATGAATGGATATTGGATTTTATCAAATGCTTTTTAATCATCTATTGATGATCATGCGGTTTTTCTCTTTTGTGGTGGCATATCACATTGATAATGCATCAGTTCAGTTCAGTTCAGTCGCTCAGTCATGTCCAACTCTTCAGGACCCCATGAATCGCAGCACGCCAGGCCTCCCTGTCCATCACCAATGCCCGGAGTTCACTCAGACTCATGTCCATCGAGTCAGTGATGCCATCCAGCCATCTCATCCTCTGTCGTCCCCTTTTCCTCCTGCCCCCAATCCCTCCCACCATCAGAGTCTTTTCCAATGAGTAACTCTTCGCATGAGGTGTCCAAATACTGGAGTTTCAGCTTCAGCATCATTCCCTCCAAAGAAATCCCAGGGCTGATCTCCTTCAGAATGGACTGGTTGGATCTCCTTGCAGTCCAAGCTGAACCATTCTTTTGACTCTGGAATGAATCTAACTGGATCATAGTGTATGATTCTTTTCATGTGTTGTTGGATTCATTTTGCTAATATTTTCCTGAGGAATTTTGTATTTATATTCCAGGTGTCCATATTTTTACTACTAACTAGAGCTTCTGTCCCAAATTCCAATAGGGTCAAAGATACCTTCTGAGAAATACCTGCTCGGGGAGGCGGGGGGATGGACAGGGACTTGGAGAAACAGTGACTATTTGCTGGCTACCTGGAATCCTTTAGGAAAAGAAGCATGACCAGAGTTGGAAGGGGGAGAGGTGGAGAAGGGGAGAGGAAAAGACAGTGAGAGAGAGAGAGAGGCAAAAACAACTTGGCCTAAACAAGAAAAGGCTAAAAGGAGATTTTACTCATCCTTCTTCCTGTGAAGGAATATTACACAGCTGATCATTAGACCACTAGTGGGTTTTCCTTCCATATTCCACTAAAAATAAATTAAAATGAACTTGAACTAATTCAACCACTTACTAAACTTAAGTATAACACACATCCTATACAAGTCATCTTAATCTCTCCAGATCTGTTTCTTCATCTGTAGGACTCTTAGAGTAGATTGATCCCCAAGATTACATCTAGATTTAATTTGCAATTCGAGAGTTTAGAATAGGTGGCAAGTAATTTATGAAGGCACTTTTACTGGAGATTTTTAAACATTAATAATGACATTTTTCTGAGATACATTTGCATAGAGTATTGCCTGAAGGTTTGAGGATAGAGTCCACGGCATCTAAATGTTCCCTTTAACATGTACAGAATGCATAACATAGGAATGTGGTGAAAACCTGAATGGTAATCTAGGAAGTCTTCCAGGAGGAGGGAAGTTCTGAGCTAATTTAGAAGACCTGCTGAAAAGGACAAAAGAAGGGAACATGTTACTAAGAAAAAGCACAACTCAAACAAGCAAATACAGGATATGGTCAGGAGAGGTGGAAAAGCCCAGACAGAGATCAAGTCACTTCTACCACATTCCTCTGCATTAGGAAGGACTCTGTGTGTAATAATCTAATTGTACCATAATTTTGATATCACACAGATTCAAATTTGAGTCTCAGCTCTGTAACCTTAAGGAATTTCCCCAACAGAGCTACAGATTCCTCATCTGTAAAATATAGATAACAAAATTTACCTCTATTGGGATATTGAAAAATTAAACAATATAAGATACACAGTGTGTTCAGCATCACACCTGTAATTGCAGTAGGAGAACAGCAAATGTTAGTTACTAGCCTTCCCTCCCCAGGACAAACCAAACATCCCACTGACAACTCCACAAACAACTTTACTAGGGAAGAACAAGATAGCACAGAGGCAAGAGCATGGAGCTGGAAATTGAGACCAGGTTTGGGATGGCAGAGTGGGTTCCTGCCACCTGTGTGACCACAAGCATGTAGGTTCAGTTTTCTTGTTGTAAGAATTTTGAGTTTGTGATAGATGATCCCCAAATTCCCCTGAGCTGTAGCATGATGCATTCAGTCCCTGCCCTTATGATGTTACTAACATCCAGAAAGAGCAAGCACGTAAAAGTGTTTAGTGCCAATCCAGGCTAAGGAAAAAATGACGTGAAACAGTGGTACAGCATGTAGCTTTCCAGCTCAAGGATGTAGATTTCAAACTGAAAAGAAGTAAAAATCCAAAAACTTGCAATGCATTTCTCTGAACATATTAAGGGCAGTAGTCTGCATGATTTACTCAACTGACATTCACTGAGTGTCTACTACATTCCCATCACTGTCTACTACATTCCTGGGCCTGGGAGGGCAGAGTAAATAACGAAGACTCCCTCCCTAGTCTATGAGAAACGTGGCTGTCATAGGGCAGTGTCTTAAGCACAATGATGTGTATTAGAGCATGCTATCAGAGAAACAAAAAGAGTAGACTCATCGCAGAGTAGAGGGAAGGAAGCCTTTGAAGACTTTCCAGACAAAGTGACAGGTCAACAGAGGTTGATAGGGTGACTCGAAATCAAATACCTTGTGATTAAAGAGCAACAGAGCTTTACACTGGCAGTCTGGCCTGGGAGGCAGAATATCGACAGTGAGGGCTGATATCCCCAAAGGCAAGCAGATCTTAGGAAGCGTCTCAATTTCCTCAAACTAACTCTAGAGCCTTTCTTCTGGCAGCAAGTTTCTCTTTTCATAAATCTTTTATTTAGACTAACGATGATAATCCCAACCAGCCCATTCTAGAGGAGATCAGTCCTGGGATTTCTTTGGAAGGAATGATGCTAAAGCTGAAACTCCAGTACTTTGGCCACCTCATGCGAAGAGTTGACTCATTGGAAAAGACTCTGATGCTGGGAGGGATTGGGGGCAGGAGGAGAAGGGGATGACAGAGGATGAGATGGCTGGATGGCATCATGGACTCAATGGACGTGAGTCTGAGTGAACTCTGGGCGTTGGTGATGGACAGGGAGGCCTGGTGTGCTGCAATTCATGGGGTCACAAAGAGTCAGACACAAATGAGTGACTGAACTGAACTGAACTGAAAGATGATAATTCCAAACATTTTGTGGCCATAGTCAAGATTTTGGTTGCCAGAATAAAAACCAACTTAGACATGGATTCGATCCTGGGTCAGGAAAATCTCATGGCGGAGGAAATGGCAACCCACTCCAATTTTCTTGCCTGGAAAATTCCATGGACAGAGGAGCCTGGCAAGCTGTAGTCCATGGGGCTGCAAAGAGTCAGACAAGACTGAGCATGCATACACACAACAACATTAGGCCAACTTCAAGGAAACAAAGTTTGCTTTGGAATATTGGGTAGCCCATAGCATTAATGAAGAGACTTTAGAAGTCCTTTAAAAAGGGAAAGAAAAAAGTAGGAGCCAAGGGAAGCAAAGGTAGTCAAGATCACCCAACAAGATTAGTCTACTTTGAATTATAATATCATTCTCAGAGTTCATTTGTGGCCATGCCTAGACTCTACTGCCTCTGGACACTTGCTCTGACTGCTAGATTCTTACTTCAGCCTCGTAGATATGAGTAAATTCTATCTTTGTACCTTGGCTTCATTTCCATGCCTACATCAGTTTCCACAGAACTTGTGGGGAGATGTGCGCACGCACACACACACACACCCTTGTCTCCTGCCTGGTTCACAAAGATGTTTCAAGCATTTGTAATAATAGGCATTCAGTATACAGAAGCAAACTGTTATGTAAGTATCAAGTATTATTAACCTCAGTGATTAACTTTAGTTAGTAAAAATTATAAATCATCTCATGTATGCTCTTTGTAGCAAGGGAACAGTTGTCATTTTCTCTGAAATGATCTAAATTAGCTACATTTTGAAGTGAGGCTGAATGTCATTACAACATAATACACTAAACCTCTCTGTCAAAAGGAACATTTGCATATTTAAATTCAAGTGAAGGAGGAATAGACCTATTATCTCAATGTCCTAAAAGATAACACATTATTATTATATAACATGTCTTCTACTGTTTATAGACATTATGCTATTTTAAATAACATTTTAAAGATGGTTCCAATTTTTTATAAAATATCTGGAAATAACCTTAAGGATAAAAGTACTATATACATTGATTGTAACATTTATATAAATTTGAATGAAAAGAAAGTGAAAGTCACTCAGTCGTGTCTGACTCTTTGCAACCCCATGGACTGTACAGTCCTTGGAATTCTCCAGACCAGAATACTGGAGTGGGTAGCCATTCCCTTGGGGTTCTATTAACTCAGTGCCTTTGATGTCAAGTTACCGTGAAATCTGAGAGGTCCATTTGTGTTAAAGTAAGTTAGGTCAGTTTTGCAACCAACCAAGAAAATCCCAATGGCTTAAAGTTTTGAGGGAAATTGTCTTGCTCACATCACTGTCCAACAGGGGTATCTTCTTCTTCATGTAGATGTTCGGAGGCAGACTCTCCCTTTGCAGTAACTCAGCTTTACCCTAAGCCCTGGGAGTCCCCCACTAGACACCCTACATCCAGCCAGAAGACAGGCAAGAGAGAATATAATGAAATACAGGGGTGGTTTTAAATATCTGGTATGTACTTATCCTGAAAGCAAACCAGCTTTCTAGATCAGAGAACATACTTTTATTGCCTACAGGAATAACTGGACTGAGTTCCTTATGCCCCATTTCATCCCATGCAGAGTTGTCCAATGAGAGAAGATGGACACTGCAGATGAAAAAGGGATATTTTTTGCCATAAGATGAACTCCAAATTTATGAAACCAGGAGCTTATATGGAGGCTAGACGTCTACCCCTCATCTCTTCTAAGAGAGGGAGAGAAATTTATGTTTCTAATGTAAATAGATCTACTCCTGTCTCCATAGAGGGTGTGTTTACATTTGAAGAATAAAATTTCTTTACCTAGGAGAAAGTTTTATTTAAAGATAAGGTTTCTTCTTGGCTTAGGGGTGACACACATCATTCTAACCCACATTTCCCTGGTCAGAACTCAATCACATGGCTATACCTAAACGCAGCACAGCCCAGAAAACGTAGTCTTCTTGTGTTTCCAAGAAGAAAACTAAATGTATCAGTAAATAGATGAGGAAAATTTCCTGTGTTTATGCGTACTTGAAAGTAGGAAGCTAGGCAGAATTCAGAAATACCATTCAGCTAGCTCCAAGCTGGAGTACAGTTACCACATGCTCTAATCACTGAGCAAAGAAATTGAATGGATCAGAGTGGTAACCATGTGTCCCCCTGGGGAATAAAGGTGAGAGGAATGGTCCAGGTCAGGTCTGGAGCCCCATCTCTTAAGCAGGGAACCCATTAGCTTCCCCAATCCTGATTGTTTCCATGTAGGCATTCCTCAATATTTAGAGAAAGCTTGTGTTAAGGTTCTAATAACTGAGGGGATGCTCACAGTGTTGGAAGCCCATCTTTTTCTTTCAAATGATACTTCCTTAGAGAGGAGAGTGAAAAAGATGATTTCAGTAAAATGAATGTCTTGAGTCAGCAGAGGTACCGGGGCCTGCTTACATAACCTAATGTGAGTTCAGGTTAGGTCCTGAGAGTCAGGTGGCACCAGCAGAAGCAGGTCTGCACTGTGGATGGTTCTGGTGGAGCCTCCGCAGGAAGCTGTGCACTGTGTGCCGTATGAAACAGTGTCCAGAGGAGTAAGTGTGAACCAAAATCAGCTGCCTGTAGCTCATTAGGCCTGCACTCGGCTGCATGAAAGCAACTGCCTAGCAGAAGGGGGGCCTTTTGAGTTGCTAAAATGTTGGTCGATTTGTCAAGCTGTGCACTCACAGAATGCATCAGCCTGAAGGGTTGCTCTTCTATTTGGCCCACCCAGAGAAAAAGACATCTTTTCCTAATAATCACAAAGATGTCGTATAGGCTAGTGGGACCCAAACCCTAAGTTCCATAAATGCGAAAAATGAGAGCAGCCTGGGAGGCAACAGGGGCAGCAAAGTTATAAATACAGCCCGGGAAGCATTTGGCTGCAGAGGCCTTAAGATGCAAAGCAGAAAAGAGTGCAGCAAAGCAGGAGTGCACGAGAAAACAATCCATATAGACTGAGTGGCAGTAACAGAGACTCCAAAAATTCAGCAGCTTATAAGACAAGTTCCTTCCTTTCTCATAACAGTCCTAGATGGGGACTCCAGGTCAGAGGCAGCATATTGCTATTTAAAGGTTGTCTATTTATGTAGTAGTGAGTATACATTAATCCCAAACTCCTAATTCATCCCCATTTTCCCCCTGGGTAGCCATAAGGGATTTTGAGTAAGGAACTGGCTGACTTCCACTGGCTAGAACCTAGTCCCATGACCACACCTAACTTCAAAAGAGGCTGCAAAAAGTAGTCCGGGGACCAAGAAAGAAAATAACAGATTTTGGTTAACAGCTCACAGTCTTTGAGTCACATGGACTCAAAGATTCTTAGCAATAACATAGGGGAGAGTAAATGCAGAGAGAGCCTGCTGATGTATTAATTAAAAAGGGGAGAGAAGAGATAAGGACAGTTGGCTGACCTCTGCACTCTTAAGCTTCTCTGTGGGGCAGGGCTGACGGACACAGCTAAATTCATATTTCATCAGTACTATACCTGTGATTTTGCTCTTCAGTTTGACTAGCTGATCAAAACCGCTATTGATTTCAAACACTATTTAGGAGCTCTGGTAGGCAGAATAATGGTCCCAGAAGATGTTCACATCCTGATTTCCAGAATCTGCGAATATGCTACTTTACATGGCAAAGGGGTTAAGGTTACAGTTGAAATTCAGGTTGCCAATCAGCTGCCTTTAATATCGGGATAGGAGACTGGACTATCTAGGTGGATTAATATAATCCCAAGGGTCTATGACAGTGAAAGAGGGGCAGGAGGAGAGCGTGATGCCAGGTGAGGAGGGTTTGATCACTGTTTCTGGCATTGAAAATGGGATAAAGGGGCCATGACTGAATGAATGGGGGTAGCCTCTAGAAGCTGGAAGAGGCAAGAAAATGAATTCACGCCTAGCGCCTCCAGACTGATTACACAGGCCTGCTGACACCTAGATTTTTAATCCATGGAGATCCATGCCAGACTTCTGACCTAAAGATGATGAATACATGTTGTTTTAAGTCACTAAATTCACAGTAATTTGTTACAGCAGACACTATAACAGGCATTGCTCATGTAAAACATAGAGTGAAGGGAGCCTACTGCAATGCTGAACACTAGAAGAGCTGCCCAGGTCGGGGTGGCTGATCCCATGAGAGGTATTCATGCAGAGGCTGTACCATCATCAGAAATGTTTCCTAAACTTGCTGAGATAAATCAGTCCCATCATCTTGTGCCTAAGGTTTGATTTTTATTCCCTTTTTAAACACAGAGCTTCTATAGTAGCTAGAGAAACTAAGGTCTCCAGAATCCAGCTGAAAACTGATACTAGGTAATATCAACACACAGTTCAGCTTACCTTTGTATCCTTTTGACTGGTTTATGTCAAAAATAAGGAGTTAAGAAAAGCCATCAAAGCATGGCTGGTTTATGTCAAAAATAAGGAGTTAAAAAAGCCATCAAAGTATGAAATTATTGCAAACAAATCTCTTACCTCATATATAACATGAATTCCAAATGAGTAAGTCTATGCCTGCAACTCTAAAACCTTCCATTTACTGCCCTAAAAGAACTCCATGAACTAGTATTTGTCTCTTGTTTTATATTTATGTAAACATGTATATCGGAGAAGGCAATGGCACCCCACTCCAGCGTTCTTGCCTGGAGAATCCCAGGGATGGTGGAGCCTGGTGGGCTGCCATCTGTGGGGTCACACAGAGTCGGACACGACTGAAGCAACTTAGCAGCAGCAGCAGCAAACATGTATATAACATAGTTATATACATTTATAAAGAAATATAGAAATGTAAAATATTTATATGAATAAATTTATTTATGCTATGCTATGCTATGCTAAGTCACTTCAGTCATGTCCAACTCTGTGTGACCCCATAGACGGTAGCCCACCAGGCTCCCCCGTCCCTGGGATTCTCCAGGCAAGAACACTGGAGTGGGTTGCCATTTCCTTCTCCAATGCGTGAAAGTGAAGTCGGTCAGTCAAGTCCAACTCTTAGGGATCCCATGGACTGTAGCCTACCAGGCTCCTCCGTCCATGGGATTTTTCTAGGCAAGAGTACTGGAGTGGGGTGCCATTGCCTTCTCCGATATTTATTTATAGAAAATGTAAATATGTGACATATTTACATAAAGTACATATTTCTTCTCACAGTGGGCGATATTAGTATTTAACTTCAAACTGTTTTGTTGTTCCTACCTGTGAGAAAGCTGTTAGCAGGTCTAACAGATCCAGGGCAGTACTGTCTGAATGTTGCCTAGAGTGTTAGCAGTAGGGTTTTAATCAGTGTTGAACTTTCAGAAGAAAGATACTAGATAAACAAAGCAGAGGACATGAAAATATATTCCATTCTGCTGGCCCAAATAATGATATACTTCATTACAGTGGAAAAGTAAAGAACTTCACTTAAAATTATTATATTCTTTCTAGAAAGTTAATAAAAAGAAGGCAGAGAAACAAATTACAAGAGTCTTTTGTGTTTGCCCCTCATCTCTCATATTGACAGAATATCCTGTTTCATAGAGTACCTTGATATGGCTAGAATGTGACTTGATTCCATCAAAAAATAATAAATGCAGTGAGGAGAAAAAATATTACAGCCAAGGTCGAGCCTGGTTTTTGTGTAAACAATTTTCACATCCAAAGAGCACACAGTGAGACAATAATTTGATTTTCTTTCATGATTATCAAGTATTTAATTCCCAGGAGACTTGGTCTTGAGGCAGTGCCACCACAGTGATGAAAAGTTCTAGCCAAGTTAATTTCTTTCTGGTCTAAAGCAGAGCAAGAATTGATTTTTTTTTTTTTCCAATGTGGTCCATTTAAATTGAGAGCTATTCTTTCCAAAGATTAAGGTAAAAAGTCTTAAAGCTAAATGTTAAGGTCACACATATGAAAACAAAGTTTACATAAATAATAGCTGAAAACAATTTTTAAAATAATTACCTTTTCCATTTTTATAGCCTTCTTTTGTATAAGAATTTTAAGGTCCTTCAGAACATTAGGAGAAAACTAGGATCCTCTCACTAGAAAAGAAGGCTGATGCAATGCAAATGAAGGTCCATTTGTACTATTTTTGGAGCTTTAGAAAATTAGAGGTTAGTTTCTATTGGGTTGGCCAAAAAGTTCTTGCAGATTTTTAGAATTTATGGAAAATCTCTAATGTACTTATTGACCAACCCAATATATGTACCCTGGAAATATATACCACTATTTTACATCCTTATTCCATACATACATATGTAGTCTTCCCGGCCCTCCACCATCTCCTAGGGCACATCTGTCTGAGATGAAGGAAAAATAAATCGTGTCACAACTGTGGTCATCTCATGTCTCGTCAACCTCACCTGGGAAATCACTAAACCTTAGTCACATGGATCTTTTCTTTCATGTTCAAAACCATTGGTCTTTATCCAAACTATTCCAGGCCATTATAATCTTCCTTTGCTACTTGGGAGTAAGTGGGAGATCCTAGCTAATTAATATAACACAACCCCCTTTGCTCCATTATAAAAAATGGAGAAGCTAAACATGAGAGAGAGTTCCTGGCCTGCCTTTGAGTTGGCCTGGATGCGCATCACCGTTTCCCCAGTGACTCAGCAATGAAGAATCTGCATGCAATGCAGGAGCTATGGATTCGATCCCTGGGTCTGAAAGATCCCCTGGAAGGGAGAGCATGGCAACCCACCCCAGTAGTCTTGCCTGGAGAATCCCATGGACCTCGAACCTGGCGGGCTACGGTCCACGGGGTCCCAGAGTCAGATACAAGTAAAGTGACTAAGTACATGCACACGTGCATCACAGTTCTGATGGACGATATGGAAGAGCACGTCTCCTGATGTCACATCTCCCCTTTCTCCTTCCTGCCCAGGACACAGGGGGTGATGAGATACAGCAGCCTTCTTGTGCCCATGCTAGATGTGGCAGGCAGATTATAAAGTATTTCCCATGATCCTCACTTCCTGATGTTCACGCTCTCTGCCTGAGTGTAGAAGGGATCTTGCTTTTGATAGATTACAGCAAAGACAATGGGAGGTCTCCCCTGTGATTGTGTTACATACATGCCACGTGCTCAGTTGTGTCCACTCTTTGCAACCATATGGACTGTAGCCTGCCAGGCTCCTCTGTCCATGAGATTCTCCAGGCAAAAATACAGGAGTGGGTTACCATTTCCTTCTCCAGCAGATCTTCCCGACCCAGGGATTGAACTCCCATTCCCTGCATCTCCTGCATTGGCAGGAGGATTCTTTAGCCACTGAGCCATCAGAGAAGCCCCGAGTTACGTAGTGGGGTAGCATCTTTCTCAGAGACTTTCCTGCTAAGTTTGGTAAAGAGAGTGGCCATGTTGGGAGAGGTACATGTGGCAAGTAATTAGAGGGAACCGCTGACCAATATGAGCTTCCCTGATGGCTCAGAGGTTAAAGCATCTGCCTGGAATGCGGAGGACCCGGGTTTGATCCCTGGGTCGGGAAGATCCCCTAGAGAAGGAAATGGCAATCCACTCCAGTACTCTTGCTTGGAGAATCCCATGGAGGGAGGAGCCTGGTAGGCTACAGTCCATGGGGTCGCAAAGAGTCGGACTTGACTGAGCAACTTCACTTTCTTTCTTTTCTGACCAATAACCAACAAAAAACTGTAGTGGCCTCCAGCCAACAGCTAGTGAAAAACTGAGACCCTCCGTTAAACAATCCACAAGGAACTGAATGCCACCAACACCAATGCTCAGAAGCCATTCCCTTTCCTTAGTCTAATTTTCAGATGAGAACCTAGCTCTGGCCAACATCTTTATTGGAAATGGCTTAGCTATAAAGTCCTTTGCAAGACTGCTGACTCCTGACCTACAGCAATTGTAAGATAATAGAGGTGGTTGTTTTAAGTTAAGTTTGTGGTACCGTTGCTGCCCAGCAACAGACAACTAAGACACCACAGGTGAAGGAGCAGATAGAGGATTCTAGTTCTCTATAGACACTCAGAGCTGGTACCCAGTTCTGGGCTGCCTATTCTCAATTTTTATTGAATGAGATAAATACTCCCCTGTGGACTTAAGCTTTTCTGTTTTTCAAGTTTTTATCTGGATTGGTCTTGTCGCACTCCCTACTGGTGTAAGATGGCTTGTACCCTAAATTGATTACTCAGCTCTGAATACAGCCTTCCTCTTGATCATGACAATTCTCTGGTTGTAGTGACTATTGCCGTAACTGTCTCAAAACATGCCACAAATATTACGGTTCTAACTCTTCTTTTGCTCCAATTGTTAAGTTGAGTTAGGGGAAGGACTCTCCTTCAACCAATATTAAAAGAGGAAGAAAAGGGATAGGAAAGGGAGAAATGGAAAGAGGAAGGGAAGTTTATTTCTTTCTTAGAACCCAAACTATGCATCCAGACCTTTTGGGTTTATTACAAACATATAAATGTAATTATAACATGTTGTGACTCTCATCAAAATAGATGTATTTATGACATCTTTGACTTCTGCCCCAACCTCCAAGACAGACACACAAGCTCCCACAGAGTATTCCTTTTTACTCACCAACTTCCTACTGCAAGTCCTTATCATTCCTCAGTCTCCTCTCACCTTTGGGAGACGAGGGCTCCACTTTTCCTCCATGACTTGATTATTAGGTTTGGAGATTTTCCCACCAGCCCTCCAGTCTCCTGAGCCTTATCCTCCGTCATGCAAACCGAACTTGATTAGGCATAGGGGAATCCTCACTTTACACTTGAAACTCTGACCCCAAAGGTGAGCCCTTTTGCATGAAGACTCTCAAAATGTACCTAGTCAAGGACATATAGTGTTAGCTCCATTATGGAGACAAGGAAACTGAGGTGCAGCATCTGAAAATTTTAGCTTTAGGAGAGACTCTTGAGAGATTCTGATGTTCTTCTTACTATACTAAAAAGATGCTTCGGAGGACAATGAGTTATGAGTATGATTTCACTTCTTGTAATGGCTCCAACATGTACAGTCCTGTGACTTTGATAAAATCTGTTACCCTAATGAGACCTTTTCTCTGATGGGCGATATGTCTTGTCTCCTCCATAGTGCTGTGGTACAGACTAAAAGGATACATGAATATGAGCAGTTTTTGAAAGGTTTAAGCACTACAGACAACATAAACTGGAGATGCAGTTATACCAATAATATTTGCAAATACAATTTCACAAATCCAGTGGATAGCGTTTTTCATGTTTACAGTTTGGATTTTTGAATTGTCTTGATTTTACATATGTTTTTGGTCTTTTGGAAATATTTTGCCTGTAAATTGCAGTTTTTACTCCTCAGTGATTAGATGTAAGCTGTCTGCTCATAAAGAAAGGGACTACTCAGGATTGGTTCACAGCTGACTTCAGATACCACTTATTTAATTCTCAGGAACACTAAGCATAAATTATATTTACGAACTCTTTTATTCAAAATATCTGTCATGAATATATGACCTTTTAGCCATGGTGTAATCACTTACGTATTGACTATTTTAAAATACAACAGAAAATAGTTCAAGAATACAGCTTGAGCCAAGAATTTATGAATAATAGACAAACCAAGGACTTTTCATGTTGATTTGTACCCCCTTTGGGCTATAGGCTAATCAAAGAATGTCGCTTGGCAGCTGATATATAAGGACATTCAACATGGGTTCTGACTGTAATGATTTACTTCTCTTAGTGCGTTTCTAGCAGCAGAGGCACACATGAGGAAAACTAGTCTAAGAAAATCCTTCAGAATTATTCCATGCCTCTGTTATTGAAAAAAGTTCAAAATTAGTATAACACTTTGCTTCGTATTACTCATTATGTAGTATACCAAAAGATAAGTTTAGCTTTTTGTTGTTTTTTTAAGAGTAGGTAAACACAGGGATTTTTGTCTGTCTTAACCTCAGATGCTTAGCCTCAAACAGCAAAACAAAATGTGAAGCCTCCTCAACTCTACCAGATTCTGCTGGGGACCAGCCCCAGCTGATCCAGGGTATTCGAAGGAGAGACGGCCTAGGCGACTATTTATATGCTAATTAGAGATATAAAGAAAGATAGAATGCGGATAGCTCAGTAGGAAAATTCAGTGGAGAAAAGAGGCTGAGTAGCTTGGTTTATGCGGGAGACCAATAAAACTTCAAGACAAGAAGTTTGCACCACTTACATAGGCCGCAGGCGCCCTCTCGAATAGCGGAAGGTGCCTCACCCTAGACACCTTCTCGAGTGGGTCTTAGAAGCCCAGGCATAATTAGTAAGCGTGGTGGGTTCTGCGCTCCAGATGGAGACTCAGCTGGAAGTTAAAGGGAAGAATGACATGGGGAGACCAAGCATTGGTGAACAAGGCCCGTAGCTTTATTGTCAACAGGGGTTTTTATACCTAAGTTACACATAGAGGATAATAGGGGATGCAAAGTCAGCAGTCTTTGATTCTTATCAAAAACCAGGGTTTCTTTCCTGCAAATTTATCGTATACAAATGGTTTAGGTGATTTACATCATCTTCTGGCCAGAAGGCCTACTAACATTTTATGACTCTTGACAAGGACTTATCAACAAAGACTTATTTTCTCTAAGAGTAATTATTTTAAGGTTTGGCGCCATCTTCCAAAGATAAAATTGCATTCCTATAGGGCGGATGTGTAATGGGCTTACAACAAAGAAAATAATTTATTACCTTAAGGGTCTAAAGTTACTAACACCAAGGCCACTACTTATTTTTTCTATATACCAACTATTAATTAATACACATTCAAGGATACAATTCAGGGGATGTGAAAACTTGGCAACAAACATTGACTCATCAGTGAAATCCTTTACTAGTCTTATTCTGACAGTTTCTAACTCTCTGAGAGGCTCTAAGCTATTTGAATATCTTAAGCTTCCCATGCCTCTGGAGGCTGGGAGACTGTAAACAATCGTATGCATAGCTGCAGGAGTCCGGGTAAACTTGTCAGGCGAGTTAGAGAGCCATCTGAGGGGTTTGGATTTAAACACTCCTAATTGCCCAGGAACTTTATTAATTGGAGCTGTAAGTTAACTCTTTGACAGAGAGAGCGAGATGGTGGTAGGGGACAGCCCCCAGTAGAGTCAGAGGTGAGAGCACAAAGCAATAAAGTAGGCAGACTCTGGTTTTTGGGGGGAAAATGCTTGAGAATATCCGGGCGGACTCCTGAGGCTCAATCCCGCCTTTGCGTATGCCAAGCCTCCTTCCTTATGACCTTTGTCACGAGTGGAATGCCTCACCGGCTCCCTGCAAGATTCTAAAACCAGCTTTCTCTTTCTGTGTTAGTGATTAATGCAGTCCCAACTTGGAATTTTCCTTTTCTCATTGCTCTAAAGTTGGAATTGGTTGTGTGTGTGTGTGTGTGTGTGTGTGTGTGTGTGTAGGGTGAGAGAAGGGAGAGGAAGGTGGTACAAATGGTCCATGAAAACCTGAAATTGATGTATTCCAACTTTCCAACCTTCTCTGAGAACCAATAAGTTGACATCCTTATGCCTTCACAATGTTAACCAATTCAGCTTGAAATGTCATCATGCCTCAGAAGGGGAAAATGCCCAGAACTCAGAAGAATGTTTGCACCTGTTCTGCGATGCTAGTAGCCTTTGTTGTGAGAACCTAGACATTAGAGACACGACAGGCTTATCCTGGAGACTGGCTTCTCCCCAGGTGACTGGGTGTTGTATAGGTGAAGAGTTAGACTAGGGCAGGCTACATCCTCCTCGCCCGTTCCTGTTGAATCGGTTTCCATCTGCCATGAGATGCTGCTCGATGAAACACTGGATCGATAGTGTTGAAAATTAGAAAATTAAAGGCATCAGAGAAAGAGACAAGATAAATCATGTAAGGCAATGAGCACAATGCCTTGCATATGAAACGCTAGGTGAACTTTAGCTGTTGTATCATTTTCAATGATGAAAGTGGCATTTTCCTTGAACCATTCTTGCTGTTTTATCTCCAGCTAAAAGTTGTTTGGCATGCAGGCCATGAAACATTCATCCAAAATCCACAAATGTGGACCTTTCATCTGCCACTTGTTCAATCTGGAGCCCAGCACAAGTTCCTATTGTGTTTTTAGTTATGTTCATTTGCCCTGTCAAAAAATAAGATCAATTTGAATGCCCACATTTAAAGAAATGCAAGCTGTTAAAAGTAGAATGTAAATGGTATTCTGAGTGGCAGTTGTCTCTGGCATCAATTATTGGGATTGAGATATAATTTGAAATGGTAACAATGGATTTCTGTCACTCATAAAAAAAGGCATTTACACACAAAAAAATAGTGTGAAGAAAATGTGATTTGCCTATAAAACTAGAGCCTTCTTTGGTAATTTTGTTTACAAAAGAAACAGCGGTTCTACATGCTTATGAGCTATTTATCATGTAACTGCTTGAAGATGCCGACAATACTGGCAATGGAAAGTAGAGATGTTTATGAGAGCTGACATCAATGGTTGCAGTGAACTCTACTTTCTTCATTTCCCATTACATTCAGAAAACAAGGGAACCAAAATGTTTGTCACTAACAGCTGAATTTAAGAAAGTCAGACTTTGCTTGACTGCCATTTTGAAAAGTAGTTGCTTTTCAACTACTTTTATATCAAGTTGTTGATATTCAGTTATTTCATAATCTTATTTCTTGTGTGATTTTAAAACATGGAAATGCCATTGTTTTTCTAAGGCTGATTCATACTCTCCTCATCACCTTCTCTCCCTCTGTTTTAAATGTAATTCAAATGTCAATACTCCCATTTATCAGTCACCTGTTTCAAAGAATGTTCTTGTTGGATTCTTTGAAGGAAAAAATAAGAACTTACTATGACGTGTAAGTAGGAAATGAGCAAAAATAGCTGGAAGTAGAGTTTTAAAAATCATTTTAGCTTTGTATAGAGAAGCCTATTGTTCATATATTTATTCATGATAGAAAAAAACAGTTGCTAGAGAGAAAAATGACCCCAGGGAAAAATGAGTTCCAATGCTTATTATGCCATAAGCCTCAACTTCCTTCACCATACTTATGACTTTGTACGAGGTGGGTCAACCACGGAAAATCTCTATTTTATACCCTTACTAAAGCTCCTATAGCAACCCACTCCAGTATTCTTGCCTGGAGAATCCCAGGGATGGAGGAGCCTGGTAGGCTGCCGTCAATGGAGTCGCACAGAGTTGGATACAACTGAAGAGACTTAGCAGCAGCAGCAGCAGCAGCAGCAAAGCTCCTATTCTAAGTGTTGTTTAAAATATAAAATAAAATATAATAAGAAATAAGCTCTTTCAAAAGGAAAATGGATTGTAAAAACTGTGCCTATGAAATAAAAACCATGAGGTTAGGTAGTTATTCAAGGTGGGAGACAACTGCCAGGAATGAATAGCAGGGGGTCTATCCTTCCAGGATCTCAGAATCTAGGTCAACGGTCAACATATTGTTTTCTGAAAGGAGCCAATAGGAAATGTTTTCAGCTTTATAGGTTAAATGACCTCTGTAGGGCCTTCCCAAATGGTTCAGTGGTAAAGAATCTGCCTGCCAATGCAGGACACACAGAGAGATGCGGGTTCAATCCCTTGGCTCTGAAAGATCCCTGGAGTAGGAAATGGCAACCCACTTCAGTATTCTTGCCTGGAAAATCCCGTGGACACAGGAGTCTGGCGGGCTACTGTCCATGGGGTCACAAAGAGTCAGACACGACTTAACAACTGAGCATGCACATAGTCCTTGTAGCATGAATATTCAGTACCATGGCAGCACTCGATACTGCTTTTGTACTTTGGAATGAATGTGCCTGGGCTCTGATAATATTTTTCAATCATTTAAAAATGTAGAAATATTTCTTAGTTCATGAGTTATAGAAAAGTAAGTGGTAGGTCAGAGTTTGCCACTTCTCTGGCTTAGCGAGTTGGAAAGTGGCCTTGGTTCCATAGTCAGAGGCAAATGCTAGAATCACTGTTATAAAAGGTGATGCCCCTCTCCTTTAAAACAGGGGAGTAGTGTTTTCCCCCATACAATATTTGAAAATTTATCACAAAACCTTTTGGGGCTGTCATTTGGAGATGTTTTCTGTGATAGAGGTTTTCTTATTCGGGCACAAAAGGAGATCAGATGTGGAAAAGTCAGAAAATGGCAGATAATTCCAGCCAAGGAAGAATCTAAAAGGCTTTGCCTTCAATTATCTCCATAGGAGGATAGTTTACCAGTGTACAAAATGAAGAGAATTAGGCAGTAGCTGGAATGTTGAGGCCAAACTGTTACAGGATTGATTTTTAATTCCAAACCTAAGATTCTGGACAAGTCCTTAAAGTATCTGACTCCAAGGTAAACATTTCAAGTGTGTTAGAAAAAGATGATAATCAAATCCTAGAGTTAACTAGGGCTAAATTAAATAATCATTAAAAACAGTCAAAAATTAGGGGGAAAGGGAACATTTCTTTTTACCTTAGGCCTATTTAAAGGCTTGCTGTTAATGCAAATTCTTAAAACCTAGCCCTGAAAATGATATTAAAAATAGATGTATCAAAGCATTCTATTTTGACTTAAGAAGCAAAAGGTATTTCATTCCCTCCCTCCCCACCTCCCCCTCCTGCTTCCTCTCCCTCTATCTTTTCCTTCTTCCTTCTTCCCTCCTCTGTTTTTCCTTCTCTCCCCATCTGTGCAAGCCACTGAAATCTGATAATTCACAAAATGACATCCAAACCAGATAATCAATAAAGTCACCTAGAGTCATCTTTGGAACTATGAATTCCCTGGTCTAAAACTAACTAAATCAGAATCTAGAGGCTTGACATGATATCATCTGATTTTTTTTTTTTTAGGTTTTTTTCTGTTTTTGTTTCATTACAAGCTCTGTAAGTTATTCTTGGCAATAAATGCCAAAATGTAGGGCTGCATTGCTGCTGCTGCTGCTGCTGAGTCACTTCAGTCGTGTCCAACTCTGTGCGACCCCATAGACGGCAGCCCACCAGGCTCCCCTGTCCCTGGGATTCTCCAGGCAAGAACACTGGAGTGGGTTGCCATTTCCTTCTCCAATGCATGAAAGAGCAGCCCTAAAACTTGACTGAACATCAGAATGATCTAGAGAGCTTATTAAAACACAGATTGCTGGACTCCACTCCTGTGGTTCTGTAGCGGGGCCCAAGAAAATGTATTTCTAAAGAAATCTTCAGCTGCAACTGGTGCTGCTGGTCTGAAGATTACATATTTATTGAGAATTGCTTCATGTTGTATAACCAACTCTCCCATCTCCAGTTAGCCACTTATCCTTAGCACAGACTCATGCTTTGAAATGCTTCTTAAAAGTTTCATCTGCACTTGTAAACATGTAAGGGATTATACCAAGCATCAAGCCTGCTAAATAGTTCCTAAGAATAAACACCAAAAGCTGGACTTTTGTTGCTCAACCATTTAATTAATAGAATAGTCACTTAGCAAAGCACATGACACCATGTAAATGATTCTTATGACCAGTCTGATTAGAATGCTCTGAAGCTGAAATGTGTCTACAGGCATTTGCTCTTGTTTGGAGCATTTGAATTCTATCACTTCCTGGAGAGGGCTTTGGGGTTTCTCAGAAGCAAACTGTGGTAGCAAATTAGACTTGATTTAATTTCTGTGTAAATATAAGACCAAAATGACAAATCTTTCCATTTAAAAAATATGCCTCAATATAGGTCATTATTTTTATACTCTGATGATTCATTGGGATCGTTGTCATTTTCTATCCTTCAGTGTGTGTGTTAAATGTTGACAACAATTTCCAGAATTTGAAAAATCATGATGGCTACTTCTCTGTATCTGTTTCTGTTTGTGTCTATAGACTGATTGCCATAAGAGCTATAGGATGAGGTGACAGTGACACCTGGGTTACCTACTCTTTATCTCATGAAACACCCATAATAACTCTGTTAGGGAAATGGTAAGAAAACTAAGGCTCAGAGATGAATTCTTCCAAGGAAATGTAAACAATAAGTTGTGCATCAGGATTTATGCACAGTTCTATCAGATTCTACCATGCTTGGGGATACATTGAAGCAGAGTTCTCTGACAAATACAGAATTTGTTAAATAATAGCAAGCCAAAAGAAAATTATAAAGAGACACAAAAGCTACTTGATTCCTTATCAAAGCTTGCCTTGATTTTATTTGAACTACCTTTATTTTTAGGACCTGTGCACATACATCAACAAACTTATTTTTGTGGGGATTTTATCAATAAATTCTGGTTTTCAGTTAGTTGTTAGCACATGTCAAACTTCCTGTGCAGGCAGTGAAGAAAACCATCAAGATCTATAGCGATGTCTTAGAACCTGCTGGTTCCGAGCTATGTTTACTATGGAGAGACATTTCTGTGAATGTCATGATCCTCTACCAAAGTATCAACCTTGTCCTCTGTATCCAGAAGTTCATGAACAGGGGAGAGGCTGCAAAGATTCAAGGGATCTTTGAATTACAGGGACAGCTAGTGAATGGATAGAGAACGTTAAAGGGAGCATGCTCTTAAGGCTAATAGGGGAGTACATAGGCTAACGGGGGAACATAGGGTAGTGGGAGATACATAGGGGAAGTAAAACTAACGCTAATCATACAGTCTCAAAGAGGCCATGGTCAGATTCTCTGTAGATGCCAGCAAACCATGAAAGACAGGAGCAAAGCAAGGGTGTTTTCATCACATGCCTTCTTTGCATCAATACCTGGGTGAGTGGTTGGCAGTATTGAAATAGCTTATTTGAAATTAAGTTTCCAGAATTTGTAGCCGAGCTCCATTTGCTAGAAACACAACTCTGGATACCAACAGGTTTGTCTTGCTTGGAATAAGAATTACATATTTGCCTATAGATATTTATCTCTGAAGAGATCTTTTTTAATGTTTAATCTCCTCAAGATTTTGCTTTAAAAATTATCAAATTTTAGTGAGTGCTTATTCTGAGGGGATACTATGTAGAGTGCTTTAGCTGGGTCATTCCATGTAATTCTCAAAAGCACCCCCTAGATAAGCATGATTATTATCTTCCCCAATTGACAAATGAGTATGTGGGGGCTTAGTAGTGACTTGTCCAGGGTCCAACAGGAAGTGGGAAAGCTGGGATTCAATCCCAGGGAGTTGGAATCCAAGGTCTGCCTCCCTAATTATACCATTCTGCCTCTCAAAACTTGTTCAGATTTAGAGCAGTAGATTTTGCCCCTGGATGCACATGGGAATCATCTGGGACATTGTATTTTACAGAAGAAAAGATCCAATGCTTGAATCCCATCTTAAGAGTTCTGATTTAATTGTTGGAAAATGGGATCAGTCACAAGTGTTTTCAAAAGCTCCCTGATTGGGTCTAATATGCAGCCAATACGTGAGCTTCAAATATACTGATGACGGTGTCCCAGCCTCCCCACCCCTGAGGTTATAATATAATTTGTCTGGAATCTAGCCTGAGCTTTGAAATTTTTAAAAGATCCCTGCCCACCTCCCCACACTGCCCCACATGATTCTAATGCACAGACAAGTTTAGGAACCTTTGCTCTAGTGACTCTCAAGCTCTGATCAGTATGAGAATCATCAGAATCACCCATACAAAAGCCAGGTCCTATCCCACTTAGTTGGGTCTGGGCCTCTGTGGATCTCAAACTTTATTGCATGTCAAAATCATCTAGAGAGCTTGTTCAGTGACCATTTGGCATGTACTGCCCCAGAAATTCTGCTTCAGTAGGTCAGGGTGGGCTTAAAATTTGCGTTTTTAATAAGTTTACAGATGATGTCATTGCTGCTGATCTGGGGATCACAGGGAAAAGGAATATTCTCCCCAGGGACATTAGTCAATGTATAGGGGCATTTTCTGTTGTCCCCGGGGGGAGGGGGAGGGGAGTGATGAAAGAGTGTTCTTAGCTTCTGGTGGGCAGACGCCAGAAGTGGTACCAAACACCCTACGATGCACAGGAGAGGCCCCGGGGGAGCAGCTATCCAGTTCAAGTGTCAGGAGTGCCGAAGTTGAGAGACAGTCTCTAGTCTAAATTTTAGAGAGATGTTTAGATCATTACAAACCAGGGAATTTGAACACAGATTTGGAGGAAAAAAAAAAACATCGAGTATCCTCTTTAAAACTGAGAGACAGAGCCAACTGTATGGCTTAGATATACTTAGAAATGGTAAAACATTATGATTTCTATTTCAAATTGGAAGACGAACACACGGAAAGACCTTACTTCTTTGGCAAAATTTTTGCTGTAACATGAATTATTATAGCATTTAGGTGCCTTCCAAAGAGTTCCAAATCCTCTGAGTTTGCCTTGGAAATTTTCATACAAAAAACTGGACTTAACAAGGAAACCATTAAAGGATAATTATTCTTTTTATAAAAGTACTGAACATAGGACCTCATTAAAAAGTTAGTGTTCGTAGAGCATTTTAAAGGAAACCTAAATTATCTTGAAAAAGATCTATTCTCTAAAGTGAAATCCATGAATATTTATACAACATTGATTTCATTGTTTTATGTTTAAGAGATTTATTCAGTTGTAAGGATATAGGAACTTTAAGAAAGTGAAAACTGGTCCTTAGTGGGTTTAAAGCTAAGACGTGTGTGTAGATCTCTGTGAGGTGAGGCAGTAAGTAAGAAGGGCCTTAGGGGTGGCTGATGTGTTCTGGAAATGCTTTTGAGGGCATCACTTGGGTAGAGAATGTTTTGTGGGAAAGGTGAATTTAGGACTGGACCCAAATCTGTAAGAACAAAATCTAGAAACTAGATAACTAGTACAGAGATTATGAATGTGCTAAGTCGCTTGGGTTGTGTCAGACTTTGTGTCCCTATGGACTGTAGCCTGCCAGGCTCTTCTGTCCATGGGATTTCCCAGGCAAGAATATTAGACTGGGTTGCTATTTCCTTCTCCAGGGGATCTTCCCAACCCAGGGATCGAAGCCCCTGTCTCTTATGTCTCTTGCATTGGCAGGTAGGTTCTTTACCACTAGCACCATCTGGGAAGGCCCGAGGTTACGAATGGTTGAGGCAAAACACTGGTTGTCCCCAACAGGGAGCCGATGCCCCCAGGGGAGCATCTGCCCTGCCCAGCAGCTCAAGCAGTAGACCAGGAGCTGGTCCTAGGATACGGCCCCACCCACCTCTGTAGTGGAAGGGAGTGTGTGGGTGAGTGACTGTGTGCATAATTCTGGGGATCTGGGAAGATTCTGACACCTTACCGTAAACTTTATTCCACATCTCAACCAAGACTCAGTGGCAAGACCCCTGAGGAATGCAACCAGGGTAAAGTTTGGATCACACATCTCTACTGGGCAAACCCAACCATCTGCAATTTAGAAATAAAACACAAGTTTGGGGACTGGGCCAAAATTTCAGATCAAATTATAATTAGGAAGAATGTTGGTAGCCTTCTCCCACCATCCACTTAATGCATTTTCCTCTCTGACAAGTGTGCCTTTTAAGGTTGTGCTCATTGTTTGTGTCATCATCATAAGTCTATTTTAGTGACAGCAAGCACCATTGGAGGCTAATATTTCCCCATGAATTTTTTCTCTACGCCATCTCTCTATTTAGCTCTTTTCCAGCTATTTGCAGTCTTTCAGATACCGTGTGGGTGAGGAAACACTAGTTCTAATAACCTCTGATTCCCATTGAAATGGGAATTTCCAATTGAAATTTCACAGTTAAGTGAAATCTATTGGCAAAATGGTGTATTTGTCCAGAATGAGCAAGACAGATATTTACCTCCTGCCCATAGAAGCTGTATGATTGTCAGCATTCGAATAACAGCTCAGCTCTTTCCTTTTGTTAGGACACATGTTTTACATCTATTGATTATTTCAAGATGATAATATAAGTAAATTCCTCCATGCTTCCAATAAGGTGAGACAGTTTAGAGAAGTATTCTTTGTTGTCATATTAGTGCTTTACAATAGAATTTGCAGCAAAAGGCTCCTGCTGGATTTTATTCTTGTTTTCTCCAAGACTAAAAAAGTTAAATAAATCTGTATCTTTGAAACCTGCTGGCAGGGTTCTGACACTCATTTGAATTATGGACTCTCAGAAGCATTTGGTTGTTTTAAAACCGGCAAAGGACTTAAGCCAGTCACCTGTAAATTAATAAATACCCCTCTGTATTTCTCCATGACTCTCTGTGAGAATTGGCCTTTATTTTACCCTCTTCAATGCAGACAAGCTCTTCTGCCTTGCTCTTTGGATTCAAGATGATGCCACAAATAGAGGTTTTCACTCTGCATATCAATGAAGCACAAATAGCATTTTACCAACCAGTCCTCCCACCAGTGCTTAGTGAGCAAGACTCAGCTCCAGGCAGGTAGAAAGAATTAGATACTTCAAAGAATGGAGCGTTCACTGGGAGAAACAGACACGCTTGCTAAGGCATTTGATAAAATCATGGTTGACTTTCTTCTCTGGAAGGAATTTGGGTCGTTTGGAAATAATCAGTAAGGCACAGAGTTCTAAAAACCACGGGATGAAGACTGAAGGGCCTTTCTACTACCTTTTAATTCTCTGTTCAGAATAACATTGACCAGCTTTTCAGGGATCCCCATGTGGACTTAGCTCTCTCTGGACAGTTTCCTTTCTTTCAAATATACAAGCAGGTGGACTTGGAGTTTTGAAATGTGCGGAAGGAAGAGGCACTATAATAATTCCCTAGGGTGTAAATGCAAAGCCAAGGGAATGGTCCACAATGATACCTCATTCAGCTGAATTCACTGGAAGGTACCCTGTTATACACTAACAGATGACATAATTTTTAGGTAGAAGTAACCCTTTCAGGTGGAGAAGGCAATGGCACCCCACTCCAGTACTCTTGCCTGGAAAATCCCATGGATGGAGGAGCCTGGTAGGCTGCAGTCTATGGGGTCGTAAGAGTCGGACATGACTGAGCGACTTCACTTTCACGCCTTGGAGAAGGAAATGGCAACCCACTCCAGTGTTCTTGCCTGGAGAATTCCAGGGACAGTGGGGCCTGGTGGGCTGCCATCTATGAGGTCGCACAGAGTCGGACACGATTGAAGCGACTTAGCAGCAGTAGCAGCAACCCTTCCAGGAATTTTACCAGCATTACGTGCCGGTTTGCTCCATCATGCATGCGTTTTCCTGTGGGAAAGATGCCAAATATTTTGTGCATGACTTTCTAAATAGTTGATAGCCACAATTGCTAAAACCAGTGTTTTACATGACAGATGAAAAACAGCCCGTAATTGTTTGGTGAGTGCCAGGAGATATGTTTAGGGTCTTTATAGGGCCACTAAACAGTTGCCTGAAACAACGCCCCTTATAACAGCTTTGTTCAAAGGGCATTGCACCCCAGCCTCTGCTTGCATGACCCAAATCAGTAGCTAGATGTTTAGTATTTAGGACAGACACACAGCCTAAACCGTGGACAGCATACCTCAGAAAAAAGTCAAACTTTAGTGATTTCTATTTTAGTGCGTATACACTCCCAGTCGAAAGGGTTTATCCTAAAGCCTCCTGTTGATCCCAGCAAAATGTGGGCAAAATTTTAAAAGAAAGAATCCTAGTGAAAATATTTAGAGCACATAGATTCAAGACCACAGGTAGTTTTTAGATGGCTTTCATGTGAATCTAGGGATTCATAGTAAACAGAACAGCCAAGATACAAAGGTTTAAGTATGAGGAGCCATAAACAAAACCATTTTTGTTTTTTGAAACTAAAGATTAGTTCTATATATACATAATTAATTAAAATAGCTAACTATTCAAATGTTTTTTATGACAAGCCTCTGACAAAATAACTCAATAATCAGTTTAAAGTGATTATAATTTCTATCAGTAACACATGTTGTTAGTTACTAAGCCATTGAGTTAGTTGAAGTGTCTGGAACTGTGCATTTTTGAAATGTTATTTGCTTGTGTTTGTTTTCAGGAAACACAGCTTTTACTTTAGTAAAAAATATTCATTCGTTTCTTAAAATATAACCATGGTAAGAAGGTTTATGCCTGGAGATAGTGAGCTGACATAAACTTGTCATGCTTTCCCATAGACAGCTGTACCCCACCCCATACTGCTTATGTTGCATATATCCTTGAAGTCTTGTTTTTCTGCAGATATAAAGTAAGATTTTCTTCCTTGTCCTCATACATCCTACTTATAAAATGTAAAAAACAAACTCCTTCATAATTAGCAGACTGCCTGGGTCAAGTATGAGCTATGTGTTCAAAGCATGGAGGAATTATTTCCCCTACTTCCTAGTACCCAAACAAAACATATTTGCAGATTCTGATATCCATGATGAAGCTTCACATAGGGCTGTGATAGTGTGTGTGTCCAGGTATGTATCCCATTTTGAATTCTTAGAACCAGTTAAGTATACTAGAATGAACACATTGTTTTCGTATAGCAGTCACCAAAAGGCATCATGTGTGGCTAGAGTATTGGGAAAGTCGGGGTTTGTTTTGTACCTTGTCAGTTACCCAAGTTTCACTCAGCTCCACAGAGTATTTGTCATCAGGTAAGAAATATTGAGGCTTTGTCCTAGACTTGAACAGTGAGGGAAACCCATGTTATAAGGGAATTTACATGATGAAGTAAATTCCTAAGAGGTTGTGTAGAAATATCATTCAATTTCCTGTTGAGAATATGTTTGGAGAATGGACAGATATTCTGATTTTCAATTTTTGTCACAGATATAACCCTGTCACAGCCGTCTCCCTAGAATGTACTAGTTAAGTTCATTTTGTTTTGAAAAATTACAGGCATATATAAAGCTACTATATCTTTAAATACATATATATATATAAAACTTTTCTTGACAAGCTCAGAAGTGTAAGACATATGACAGAAGTTTACAATTACATAGCTCATTCCACAGTCCTGCAACTGCATTTTGCCCTATTGTGGTTTCACACTTGAGTCCTGTTGACACTTGCCACCAATTCTGTTTTTCTTAAGTCACCAGGGGTTTGGCTTAGAAGGTTGTCTTAACTCAGTCTTCAGGGATCACTCAAATTGCATTATTAAAGAAGATGAAAATAATTCAGGTAACAAAAACTTCTTCAGAGATACTCATCCAATGAATTAAGTATAAATATCTATTCAGTAGTGTGTGTGAAGTATGAAAGTCACTCAGGCGTGTTTGACTCTTTGCAACCCCATGGACTATACAGTCCATGGAATTCTTCAGGTCACAATACTGGAGTGGGTAGCCTTTCCCTTCTCCAGGGGATCTTCCCAACCCAGGGATTGAACCCAGGTCTCCTGCATTGCAGGCAGATTCTTTACCAGTTGAGACACCAGGGAAGCTCAAGAATACTGGAGTGGGTAGCCTAGCCCTTCTCCAGCGGATCTTCCCAACCAGTAATCAAACCAGAGTATCCTGAGTTGCAGGTGGATTCTTTACCAACTGAGCTATCAGGGAAGCCATTCAGTGGAGTATATTGCAAACAAAGATTAAAGGAGATTTTAAAACAGCAAATTGTCTTACTGTCCTTCATTAGGATATGTAAGAACTAATGCATATATGAAGAGAAATAGCTGTCAGGTTTGTATTGCCTCAATCTCGTGTCTATTGAGTTGGTGATGCCAGCAAACCATCCCATCCTCTGTCATCCCCTCTCCTCCTGCATTCAATCTTTTCCAGCATCATGGTCTTTTCTAATGAGTAGGCTCTTTGTATCAGGTAGCCAAAGTATTGAAGCTTCAGCATCAGTCCTTCCAATGAATATTCAGTGTTGATATCCTTTAGGATTCGCTGGTTTGATCTTCTTGCAGTCCAAGGGACTCTCAAGAGTCTTTTCCAACACCACAGTTCAAAAGCATCAGTTCTTCGGTGCTCAGCCTTCTTTGTGATCCAACTCTTACATCCATACATAACTACTGGAAAAACCAAAGCTTTGACTAGATGGACCTTTGTTGGTGAAGTGATGTCTCTTCTTTTTAATACACTGTCTAGGTTTGTCATTGTTTTTCTTCCAAGGAGCAAGCATATTTCAATTTCACAGCTGCAGTGACCATTTGCAGTGATTTTGGAGCCCAAGAAAATAAAGTCTCTCACTGTTTCCATTGTTTCTCCATCTATTTGCCATGAAGTGATGGGACTGGATGCCATGATCTTAGTTTTCAGAATGTTGAGTTTTAAGCCAGCTTTCTTACTCTGCATTTTCACCTCCATCAAAAGGCTCTTTAGTTCCTCCTCACTTTCTGCCATAAGGGTGGTGTCATCTGCATATCTGAGGTTATTGATATTTCTCCCAGCAATCTTGATTCCAGCTTGTGCTTCATCCAGCCTGGCATTTCTCATGATGTACTCTGCATATAAGTTAAATAAGCAGGGTGACAATATACAACCTTGATATACTCCTTTCCTAAATGTGAACCAGTCCATTGTTCCATGGCCAGTTCTACCTTTTGCTTCTTTACCAGCATACAGGTTTCTCAGGAGGCAGTTAAGGTGGTCTGGTATTCCCATCTCTTTAAGAATTTTCTACAGTTTGTATGATCCACACAGTCAAAGGCTTTAGCACAGTCAATGAAGCAAAAGTAGATGTTTTTCTGGAATTCTCTTGCTTTTCCTATGATTTAGTGGCTGTTGGCAATTTGATATCTGGTTCCCCTGACTTTTCTAAATCCAGCTTGAATACCTGGAAGTTCTCCATTCACATACTGTTGAATATTGGCTTGGAGAATTCTGAGTATTGCTTTTCTAACTTGTGAAATGAGAGCAGTTATGCAGTAGTTTGAACAATCTTTGGCATTACCCTTCTTTGGGACCAGAATGAAAACTGACCTTTTCCAGTCCTGTGGCCAATACTGAGTTTTCCAAATTTGCTGGCATATTGAGTGCAGCACTTTCACTGCATCATATTTTAGAATTTAAAATAGCTCAATTGGAATTTCATTGCCTCCACTAGCTTTGTTTGTAGTGATCTTCCTAAAGCCCACTTGACTTTGGACTCCAAGATGTCTGACTCTAGGTGAGTGATCATACTATCATGGTTATCAGGGTCATTAGGATCTTTTTTATATAGTTCTTCTGTGTATTCTTGCCACCTCTTCTTCATATCTTCTGCTTCTGTTAGGTCCATTCCATTGTCCCACCTTTGTATGAAATGTTCCCTTGGTATCTTTAATTTTCTTGAAGAGATCTCTATTGTTTTCTAGATCTCCATTCTATTGTTTACCTGTATTTCTTTGCATTGATCACTTAGGAAGGCTTTCTTATCTCTCTTTGCTATTCTTTGGAACTCTGCATTCAGGTGGGTATATCTTTTCTTTTCTCCTTGGCCTTTAGCTTCACTTTCTTACTTGGCTATTTGTAAGGCCTCCTCAGACAACCATTTGCCTTTTTGCATTTCTTTTTCTTGGGGATGGTTTTGATCACTGCCTCCTGTATAATGTTACAAACCTCCATCCATAGTTCTTCAGGCACTCTGTCTGTCAGATGGAATCCCTTGAATCTATTTGTCACTTCCGTAGAATCATAATGTATTTGATTTACATCATACCTGAATGGTCTAGTGATTTTCCCTAATTTCTTCAATTTAAGTCTGAATGTTGCAATAAGGAGTTCATGATCTGAGCCACAGTCAGCTTCTGGTCTTGTTTCTGCTGACTGTATTGACCTTCTCCATCTTCGGCTGCAAAGGGTATAATCACCTGATTTCAGTGTTGACCATCTGCTGATGCCCATGTGTAGTGTCATCTCTTGTGTTGTTGGAAGAGGGTGTTTGCTATGACCAGTGCGTTCTTTTGGCAAAACTGTTAGCCTTTGCCCTGCTTCATTCTGTACTCCAAGGTCAAACTTGCCTGTTACTCAAGTTCTCTCTTGAATTCCTACTTTTGCATTCCAGTCCCCTGTGATGAAAAGGACATCTTTTTTTGGTGTTAGTTCTAGAAGGTCTTATAGGTCTTCATAGAACTGTCAACTTCAGCTTGTTTGGCATTAGTGGTTGGGGCATAGACTTGGATTACACTCTGTCATTTTTGAAATTGCACCCAAGTACTGCATTTTGGACTCTCTTGTTGACTATGAGGGCTACTCCAGTTTTTCTAAGGGATTCTTACCATCATACATCAACTAAATAAAGACACTGAAAAACAGAGAGTAAAAGGATGAAAAAATATACAAATACTAACCAAAGCAAAGTTGACAGAGCTATATGAAACCAAACAAAACAGGCTTTAAGACCAAAGCAATATTCAAAATAAAGAGGGTCACAATTATATACAATTCCCAATCCACCAAGACAATATATGTAATTCTGAAGGTATACATAACTAAAACATAGCTTTAAATAAAAATTACAAGGATAGGTAAATCCACCATCACAGTTAAAGATATATCACATCTATTTCTCATTTAAATGCTTTTTTCTCTGTAATCACCTTCTCTGGTTTTTCAGTCTTCTAACTATATTGAGGCTTTCAATGGCTAAGTCAATGGTCTCTCTTGGTAAATGTCACATTTCACTTGAAAATATGTGGGTTATTTTAAAATATCTTTTGATATTCATTTCTAACATAATTCCACAGTGATATTACTATCTTACTATCTTACTGTTATATGAAAATTATATAAATCTTAATTATGTTGAATAGATTCATAGTGCTTTTCAGGTCTACTATATCCTTATACTTTTCTGTATTTTCATTCTATTAATTTTTAAGAGTTTGGTATTAAACCTCCAACTAAAAATCTTAATTTGTGTATTTAAAAAATATAATATATAGTGGAACTATATGTAACCTTGCTTTGTATTTTCCAAGTCTCCTGTAAATGTTATCCTACTTCAAATAATTTAAAAAATAAAAACAGAAGATAAAAAATGCCAGAGAAAAACAAATACTCTATATTTTCACTTACATATGGAATCTAAAGAATAAACAAATGAGTGAATATAACAAAACAAAATAAAGATATATCACATCAATTTCAGTAACTGATTTTAAAAGTAGGCCAAGAAATCACTAAGGATGAGAATTTGTGCCGAATTAAAAAGCTTGATCTAATGTGCATATATCAGATTCTGAGCTCACTATTAGAATATGTTTTCAAGCACACATGGAACATTCTTTCAAAATACATTATGATCTGGACATAAAGCAACTCCTTAATTTCAAAACCCTGTATTATACATGTCCTACTCTCTGACCTCAAGAAAATTAAGTTAGATAATAACTACCAAAAGGGGAATTTTTTAAACTCATGTTTAAATTCACATGCTCTAATTATCTATGGGTAAAAGGAACCACACAGAAATTTAAAATACTTAGAACCAAGTATGAATGAAAAACTATATATAAAAATTTCCAAGATGCAACTGGAGCATACTCATATTAAAAGAATATGTTATATCTTTATATTTTAAAGTCTGAAAGTGAAAAGGGTAAAGGGTGCTATAACTAAACTGCAGAATCAAGCAGAAGTTATTTTGAAGTATACAAAGCTAAATTTCAAGCAGATGTAATGTTTAAAAATCTAGAATGATAGAAAATATTAAAACTGACTCATGAAGAATTAGTTGGCCCATATAGTATGACTTTATCAGTCAGGGTTCATTCAGGGAAAAAGATAAAATTAATACAGGAACTGTGTAAAGAGACTTGAGGAAAACTGAGGTAACAGAGGTAGTAACCACAAGCATTACCTATTACTTATAAGCTGTAGGGGGGAAAGGAAGAGGTGATTGCTCTTGGAATCTAACAGCTTGGAAAAGGGACTTTACAGAGCTGGGACCCAGATCTCTGATTAATCTCTGATTAGAGGGTGCTGATGTTCAGGAGTTCATAAGAAGCCCCCTTGTAGATCTGGGAGTAAAACCACTGAGAAAGGAAGCATTGGCCATCTGGCCATCTCTAAAGAGAGACAGTGATGTTGGTTATGGGACTACAGAGAAAACTGGAAATTGGAAAAAAAAGAAAAAAGTCACTGCCAAAATGAAGAAACATTGTTGTGTTGTTTCTTCAGCTACATAGGAGTGCAGCTGGTCTACAATATTGTGTTAGTTTCAGGTGTAAACACAGTGATTCAGTTATACCTATGCATACATTCATTCTCTTTCAGATTCTTTTCCCACATAGGTTATTACAGAATATTGAGCAGAGTTCCCTGTGCTGCATAGTAGGTCTTTGTTGGTTATCCAGTTTATATATAGTAGTGTGTGTATATTAATGCCAAACTCCTAATTTATCCCTCTCTTACCCTCTGGTAATATTTCTCCTTTGGTAACCATAAGTTTGTTTTCAAAATCTGTGGATCTATTTCTGTTTTGTAAAGAAGTACCATATCATTTTAAAAATTATATTCCACGTAAGAGTGATATCATATGATATTTGTCTTTTTCTGTCTGACCTACGTCACTTAGTGTGGTCATCTCTAGGTCTATCCATGTTGTTGCAAATGGCATTATTTCATTTTTACGGTCGAGTAATATTCCATTGTGTATATGTGTCTCATCTTTATGCATTCCACTGTTTCTGGACATTTATGTTGCTTCCATGTCTTAGCTATTGTAAATGACCATTATGGTACATGTATCTTTTTTCATTATGGTTTATGGTTTTCTCTGGTTATGGACTTCCCTGGTGGCTCAGATGGTAAAGAATCTGCAATTCAGGAGGGACCCAAGTTCCATCTTTTGGTCAGGAAGATCCCCTGAAGAAGAGAATGGCTACCCACTCCAGTATTCTTGCCTGGAGAATCCATGGACAGAGGACCCTGACTGGCTACACTACATGGGATTGCAAAGAGTTGGACATGACTAAATGACTAACACTTTCACTTCACTTTTTCTCTGGTTATATACCCAGGAGGGGGATTACTGGAACATACGCTAACTCTATTTTTAGCTTTTTAAGGACCCTCTGTTCTTGTGTACTGTTCTGTGTACTGTTCTCCATAGTGGTTATACTAGTATACACTCCCACCAACACTGTAGGAGGGTTCCCTTTTCTCTTACCCCCTCCAGAATTTATTATTTGTAGACTTTTAGATAATGGCCTTTCTGACTGGCATACGGTGATACCTCTCTGTAGTTTTGATTTACATTTCATTGATAATTAGTGATCTCAAGCATCTTTTCTTGTGTGAGAACAGTCACTTTTGATTGCAGAGAAGATAATCCAATAGTCTTGGGTACTTGGGTTAGAGAAGAAGAAAATCTGAAAGTAAGTGAGCTAAATATACAATTTTAAGAAATTAGAAAAGCAGAATAACTTGAAAGAAATTAGATATAAAGACAAAAGTGAGTGAAAAAGAAAATAAAGATTCAACAGGCAGAATGAACAAAGCCAAAATATATTTCTTCAGAAAGACTAAGAAAACTGACAAATGAAAAAACTGAAAAAGTCACAGATAAATAATTTTGGGAAAGGAAAATATACAAATACTGCAGAAATCAAGCAGAGGGTATTATAAATAACTGTATGCCCAGAACTTTTGAAGTATGTGAAATGGTCAAATTACTAAAGCAAATTCAATAAGTAGAAACTAGTCTATAGCCACTGAAGAAATTAGATTTATCATTTTTTCCCTCATAGATCAAACACAAGGCTCAGATTGTTCTATAGGACAATTCTAATTCTTTCAAGGAAAAGAGTATTCATATTTCACATAAACTCTTGAAAAGACTGTGAAAAGAAGTAATCCACTCTGGTTTTATAAGTTATAACTTAATATCAAAACACAAGGAGAAAAAGAAAAGATATAGTTCAAACAGCAAATTCATCAGTATGTACAAAAGGAGAATATATATTCAGTAGTAAAATGCTAAAAGTGTTCACTTTAAGGAACAATATAAGCATACTCACTATCATAGGTATTCAAACTGTACTGTAGGTCTTTAAAGATAAAATGATAGAAAAGTAATGGAAGGGGAGAAAATGTCATCTATAGATGATACGGTCATCTACATAGACAACACAAGGAGAGATATAGAAATTACTGAAATTATCACGGAAATTTGTCAAGATAGAAATTACACAAGATTCAGTTCAGTTCAGCTGCTCAGTCATGGACTGAAGCACGCCAGGCTTCCCTGTCCATCACCAACTCCCAGAGCCTACTCAAACTCATGTCCATCACGTCGGTGATGCCATCCAACCATCATAAGATTTATACACGAAAAACAATTGTATTTCTATATACCAGCAACAAACAGAAAATTCAATTTTTTTAAGATACTATTTATACAAGCAATTGAAAATAGATGGTACTTTGAAATACACATAGCAAAAAACAAGCACGCCTTCTATAGGGAAAATAATAAAACTGAATCAAAAGACATTTAAAAAGTTCTCAAAAAATGGATATACATGTTACATTCATCTGTTGGAAGAGTTAATATTGTAAAAATATAAGTGTTTCCTCAAATTATACCTATTTACTGGAATTACAGATTTTTTTTAATGATTTAAAAACTTAAATGGAAGAGCAAAGAGCCAAGAGAGTCCTAAAGAATCAAGCAGATTTTTCCTACCAGAAAAATTTGTAATAATTAAAACTGTGTAACTGGTGCAGGGATAGAACAATGGAATAGAATGGAAAAATAAGAAAATTATCTATGGACGTAGAAAACTTGACATAAGGCACAACTAAATTCAGGATTAGTGGAAAAGAACAGACTATTCAATAACTGGTTCTAGAATAATTGCTTATCTATAAGGATAAAATTGTAAACTGACCCTTAACTCAAGCCTTACAGCAAAAACAAAAAACCAGTTTCTAATTTATTAAGCCTTAAGTATGACAATAAAATACTAGAAGTTCTAGAAGAAAATATAGGATGAAAACTTCCATAGTCTTAATTTCTTAAATGAAATTATGTAAACTGTAATAAGGATTAAGAAATTTGACTTCACCACTATTAAGAACCATGCATTAAAAGACCCTGTAAAGACTTGTGTTTACAAAGGGGGAGGGGAGTTGGGGGAAATATGGACTGGGAGTTTGGGGTTTGGGTTTAACAGATACAAATTATTGTGTTGCCCAAAAAGTTCATTTGGATTTTTCCATACCATCCTATGAAAAACCCAAATGATCCTTTTGACCAACCCAATACTATATGTAGAATGGATGAATAGCAAGGTCCTACTGTGTAACACAGGGAAATATATTCAATATCCTATAGTAAGCCATAATGGAAAAAGAATAAGAAAAAGAGTATGTGCGTGTGTGTATATATATGTATGTGTGTGTGTAAATGTAAATATATATATATATATACATATATACAACTGAATCACTTTGCTGTGTAGCAGAAATTAATATAACATTGTAAATCAACTGTACATCAATTTTTTTTAAAGACCCTGTAAATAATGTAAAAGACAAACCACAAACTGGGAAAATATATTTGTGATTCACAAAACAAAAAATAAAAAAGGACTAGTGTCTACAATATATACCAACCTCATGTATCAATAGAAAAATATAAATCAATTTTTTATTGAAAAATCATGTCACATAGGTAACATGAGCAGTCAATAAATATCAAAGGATTCTCTACTTCATTACAGTCAGTGAACATTCAAATAATGATATACCATTTCACAGCTACCAGACTAGAAAAAAATTAAAGTCTAACAAAACCAAGTGATAAGAAGGACATAGAATGATAGAATTTCTCAGAGCAGGTAAGACCACAAATTGGTATAATCATCTTTGGGGAATAAATTATCTCCAAGTCAACTTGAGTGTACATATACCCCTTGCCTAAGCAGTTCTACTCTGAATCTTTGCACACATGCGCCAGGAAACACATACAAGCTTTAGAATAGCACTGTCCATAATAGCAGCAAACACTAGAAACAGCTCAATTGTCCATTAAAGTTAGAATGGATAAAATCATTATATAATCATACAGTGAAATACTGTGCTGTAGTAAAAGTGAACTACAGCTATATGCATCAACATAAACATTTCAGAAAAAAATTTGAAGTCAAAAAGCAAACTGCAGAATATAGAAGTATAGTTCCATTCATGCATAGTTCAGGAACAGGGATATCTAAACAAGATATTGTTCAGATACATGCATGTGATTAAAATATGAAGAAAAAATGGGAAGATTATCACAAAATTTAGGATCCTGATTGCCTCTTAGAAGGAGATAATGGTGTTGCCTTCAAGAGAGGCACACAGTAGCCTTCACAAGTATTAGTAATGTCCTGTTTCTTAAGCTGGCTGATAAGCACAAGGTTCTTCCTGTTATTTTTGTTATTTTACACAATTACACACCTTTACTGTATTATAGACTCACAATAAAACATTTTATAAAATTAAGAACAATCTACTTTTAGATGGGCTTCCCTGATAGCTCAGTTGGTAAAGAATCTGCCTGCAGTGCAGGAGACCCCAGTTTTATTCCTAGGGTCGGGAAGATCTCCTGGTAAAGGGATAGGCTACCCACTCCAATAGTCTTGGGCTTCCCTTGTGGCTCAGCTGGTAAAGAGTCCACCTGCAATGTGGGAGATCTGGGTTCGATCCCTGGGTTGGGAAGATACCCTGGGAAAGGGAAAGGCTACCCACTGCAGTATTCTGGCCTGGAGAATTCCATGGGGTCGCAGAGTCAGGCATGACTGAATGACTTTCACTCATTCACTCACTTACTTTTAGATAATTGATTTGGCTTTATAAGAGAACCAATGAATTAATTTAATACCTTTCCTTATAGACTGATAATTCCACTGTCTCCTTGGGCTACAAAATTATAAAATTTAAACCACCCTCCCTAAAAACAGAAATCTAAGTAATTTTGATTGAACTGTTAACTTTTGATTTTTTTACAAACATAGGTATATATACACATATATATGAATTTTAAGATGATACCTATAAAAGAATTTGAAGCCATATAAACACAAATGCAAGCTAATATACATATACATGGTAAAAGATACGTAGAATCACTGTTTGTTTTGTGGCTAGTGATCAGATTAGTTGGATGTTCTTAGAAGTCTGGTAAACCCATTTCTTCTGTTTTTTGTTTCTATTTTGATACTACAAAGACAAGATGGTTGTGTCAACTGAAAAAAATGTACAACCTAAAAGCTGAGAATTACTGAGTTCTCAGTAGTTCTCAGTACTCAGTAGTTCTCAGTAGTACTCAATAGTTCTCAGTACTCAGAAAACCTGAGTTTTATGAGCTGGCCTTATGGAGGACTAAAATCTGGGAAGGCAGCCTCTCAGATAGTCCCTCTGAGGGACTGTTCCTAAGAGGTAAGGGCAGAGCCAGGATACATAGGAGTTTTTACTGGAGGGAAAACTCCATAGTGGAATATCAAAAGATTACTGCTAATCACACACACACACACAAAAAAAAACCCAGATAACTCAGATGGATGAATTTAATGATTTCTTGTATATGGGAAGATGCAAGCATCTGGACTTACTGAAATCATTCTTTTGATGTACATCTTAACTCTCTATGGCCAGTATCCTGTTTTTCTCTATCCTGAATTCCCCTTGGGGCACACAAGAGTGGGAAATGGAGGCTGTTGCAGTGACTGATGGCTTTATGGCTGAAACATCCTTGTTGACTGACAGGGCAAGTGACATTTTTTGTCCACATTTGGAAAAAGTAGAGATGGGAATAGAGCATCATGTATATTTGCAGAATAAACCAGGGGTTCCTGTTATGTGACATAAATGTGGAAGGACAAGAAAAGAAATAGTTTTCACCAAAAAACCTAACTAAATTACATCCCACTAAACTAAAGAGTCAAAAGTTTACTAACTATAATATCTGTACCTCCCTAAAAGTGAAATTGTTAGTCACTCAGTTGTGTCCAACTCTTTGCCACCACATGGACTGTAACCCACCAGGTTCCTCTGTCCATGGAATTCTCCTGGCAAGAATATTGGAGTGGGTTGCCATTCCCTTCTCCAGGGGATCTTCCCAACCCAGGAATTGAACCTGGGTCTCCTGCATTGCAGGCAGATTCTTTACCATCTAAGCAATCAGACCAGGGAAGCCCTGTACCTCTGTACCTCCCTATTCCCATGAAAATAAGACTTAGCCTGGGTATATAAGAGTTGATAAGATCATTCCAAGAAAAAGCACCAAACTTGGGTGAAAATGGATACATCCAAGATGGTATGCAAGGAATTTAACAATCAGTTCAGCTTGAAAAGTCAGAAAGCATACTAGCCAACCCTTAAACTGTATCACTGCATCCTAATATCAGGACCAGTATTTGTTGAACTTTTATTCTGTTTTATAGAAATTTTGTTTGTTTTTTATACTAGAATAGTGACTTGTACACAGCAGTTGCTGAGTAAATATTTGTTGAATAAATGACATATTTAAAATTTTAAAAGCAGAGAGTAAAAAATAAAAGCTATTAGAACAGAGTAAACATTTATAAAAGTATTTCAAGTTGACTGAGAATAACAGCAGGAGATTAAAAGCAATCAGGAATGCTAGGGAGCAAAACAGAGCAACTGCAAGGTTCGTGGGGTCTGCAGTCTGATAAATGTGAGTTGAAAACTTTTCTCTGCTGGATTTGTAATGTTGACTTTAAAAGTATTCATAACCTAAAAGTTGAGAGTTATGCTTTAGTCAGCGGGAATTATCAGGACTTCAAACCCAGGAGATAGCATCTCATGTAACCCTGAGAGAACTGCTCCAAGGAGGGGAGCCAGGTTTATAGAAGTTTTGCAACAAAGGCAGGTAGTCTGAACATGAAAAGGTGATTGTTAATGAAAGAAAACAAGACACCCCAAGTTAAAGAATTTAGTATTTCTATGTATATGAAGATGCAAGGGTCTGGGCTCACTGAAATCATTCCTTTGATATGCAGCTCAGCTATCTGGGGCCAGTATCCTTTGTTTTCACATCCTGAGTTTCCTCGGGGCTCAAAAGGGAGTGGCTGCAATCTGATGGGTGCTGGATGACAAGTGTTCTTTCCTTCCTGAGTTTCATCCTCGGTGGCTGCAATCACCAAGGATGACTGTGACATCCTTGTTTACTGATATGGCAGAAAATATTCCCTTTCTCAGTAATCTCCACCAAAATACCAAAACCTTCTATTTTTCTGGCTGTTTTTAAAGATCTTATCTTTCATTTCAGCAGTTTCACTATGATAAAATATATTTTTCTATTCTGCTTAGCTCATTTTCTGAGCCTGAAGATTCTTGTCTTTCTACTGTTCTGGGATCCTCATCCAATATTTTTCTTCAAATATTGACTATTCTTGGAAATTGGTTTTAGCCACATAAAGAGCCTTGCTTCTCTTTTATGTCTCTTAAATTCTTTTCCATATTTCCTTTTGTTATCTTTCCTCAGCTTCATCTTTGATTTCAATGATTTTCTACTATCTGTGTCAGAACTGCTGTTTGACTTTCCCATTGAGACTTCTGTTTCAACGATCAAATAAGTCAAGTTTAGACGTTCTATTTGTTGTCTTGAATCTTAAATCTCCTCTTCCCCCATGTGTCTTGTTACTGTGTCTTTATTTCATGTAAGTGATACTTTGCCTGTGGGTGTCTGTTTCTGGTCTGGGTTGAAGAGGACTCTTTCTACAGTGGTTGTGTGATTGCTTCTGACAGATCTATCAGGCGTATTCCCAGGCCAAACTCCTTTTAGGCTATTTCCTTAACTAGAATTTCACACTTTATATAGGTAGCATGGATTATTATTATTGTATGTATTATTGTTATTATTATTCTATTATTATTATATGGTAGCTAAAAATGCCCCCCTCTGAGGGTAATGAATTCCTAGGGAAGCTCTTTGTGTTTCCTCCACCTGGAGCCAAAACCAAGAAAGGCAAGTTCTTTTCTTGCCTATATATGCTGAAGGACAGATTTTTTTTCTCTAAATTTCCCTTTAACTGAGACTGTAGTTACTCAAAGTTTCCTGCTTTTTATAAAAGTTTTAATTCCATTTCCTGTGAACCCTCCATTTTCTCTATGAGCTCAAAGGCTTTATCTCCTGGTTTTTCATGAATGTTATACTTCCAGCCCTCAGATTTCTGGCTGATTTCATTTCCCAATTTATACTTGTCTTCTGGGAATTTCCCCTTATTGAAAACTCAGCTACTCAGTTCAGTGAAAAGTTTTCAGGATACCTTCTCTTCCTTGCTACAGAAAATGGAAATCTCCCACTTACCTAAATTAGATCCAACCATATGACTTGTTGATATTTGACTATTTTTGACCTATAAAATTCTGTTCATAATATAACTCAGATATTTAACTTATATATTTTCTAACCCTTAGTTGATGTGAGGGTTAAATGAGATAATGTATTTAAAGATCTTATAAGTTTGGACATGTAGATAACAATAAATGTTAACATTATAAACACACATGTCCATAAGTGCAAAGGATACATACTGTCTGGTTGGTCCTTCGTCCTCAGTTCTTGTCTCATCGTAGCAAAGAATCGAAATGACCGACAGTTATAGCTCAAGCAGGCAAGATTTATTGTGCAAGCAGTACACTCTTGACACGTTAAGAGTGGGCCACCCCACAGGAGTGGCCCTGTCCTAGTTTGGCTTCCCTCTTTTATATCCCTTGTTCCCTCCCCCGAGGGGTTCCTGAGACCTCATAGGTTACACCCTATGCAGATAGGGAACAACCTGCATATGCCCAAGACCAGCAGGGAAGGGGACATGCTTTCTGGGAAACAGGCATGCTTTTAGGAAAGGGGACGTGTTGGGCATATTTTCTCACCAGAGGTTCCCATTCCAGTCTATGGCTTCCCGTTTTTGTACACTTTTTTGTTTTTCTAGTCGCCTTCTTCTGACTGCCATCTGAGACCCTGTTTCCCTATTCTAACTAACAATATCATAAATAAAATACTGTTAATAGTATTTTAGGACCTTACTAGAAACAGGGAAGGAAAGAGATACTTACTAATTTTTCCTGTAAACTCTTTGGTAACTCTTAAATTTTGAACTATTTGCATATATTTCCTATTCAAAAATCATTGTAAAAATTATAAGCCCATGAAACTACATAGCATGCTATAAATAAATATATATGGAAGATGGTACAGAGATTCCTTAAAAAAAATACCACCATATGACCCAGCAATCCCACTCCTGAGGAATGTACCCTGAGGAAACCAAAATTGAAAGAGACACATGTATCCCATTGTTCATTGCAGCAGTACTTACAATAGCTAGAATATGGAAGCAACCTAGATGTCCATCAACAGATAAATGGATAAAGAAGTTGTGGTACATATACACAAAGGAATATTACTCAGCCATTAAAAGGAATGCATTTGAGTCAGTTCTGATGAGGTGGTTGAACCTAGAACCTATTATACAGAGTGAAGTGAGTCAGAAAGAGAAAGATAAATACCGTATTCTAATGCACATGTACAGAATCTAGAAAAATGGTACTGAAGAATTTATTTACAGGCCAAAAAAGGAGAAACAGACATAGAGAATAGTCTTACGGACATGGGGAGAAGGGAGGAGAGGGTGAAATATATGGAAAGAATAACATGGAAATTCACATTACCATATGTAAAATAGATAGCTGTCGGGAATTTGCTATATGGCTCAGGAAACTCAAACAGGGGCTCTGTATCAACCTAGAAGGATGGGATGGGGAGGAAGATGGGAGGGAGGTTCAAAAGGGAGGGGATATATGTATACCTATGGCTGACTCATGTTGAAGTTTGACAGAAAACAGCAAAATTCTGTAAAGCAATTATCCTTCAATAAAAAATAAATTTTAAAAAGTGAAGCAGCCACTGCTTTTTAAAACAGGCTCTTACCACATGATTCCTCTCTATGTCTATGGTAATTAAGGCATTCACTATAAAGATACTAATGGAATTTTAAATTTTCACCTAAACATATGGGGCCATTAAAAGAAGTTACCAGAGCAGTTTATGTGCCCAACCTCCTTCTAAGGACTCATGCACTATGGCAGGAGTACCATAGTACTTCTGTGTACCTCTGCACCAGAGGGATTTGCCTTCAGTTATTGTTCCTTAGCCATGTGAGGTAGTGTATTGTATTGATGTTTTCCCCTGGTCTACAGCAAGGTCTCTTAACCTCCAGAGATTGTCACTTCAGAGCTGATAATTCTCTGTGGTGGAGCTGTCCTGTGTGCTGTAAGATGTGTGGCCCCATCCCCAGTCTCTATCCTAGTTGCCAGCAGCGCTCCCCTTCCTCAGTTTTTTCTACGGACATTGCTAAATACTCTCTGAGGGACAGAACTGCTCCCAGTTGAGAGAGACTTTTGAGCAACCTACATCTTGCTAAATGCTTTGGTCTGAGCCTGTGTTGGTGAGTTAAGCATCAAGACTGAGAAGAAATACCTGAAGGTCTTTCTGTGGTTTAGGAAGAGGAGGAAAGTCCTTTCATAGGTTAAACTGGTTTTCTGACTGGATAAACCAAAGGGAACCAGTGACAACATCCCAGGGATACTCAAAAAATTATCAGCGTCTTCCCTTTGAAACTTGCAAAATGTCAGTTCAAAAGGTATTCCTTCCACTATTTATATAGCAAAGCCCACTTGCAAATAGTACCTGGGCATTCTTTTGGGTGGGCTTCCCTGGTGGCTCAGTGGTAGAGAATCCGCCTGCCAATGCAGGAGACACAAGTTTGATCCTTGGGTTGGGAAGATCCTCTGCAGAAGGAAATGGCTACCTACTCCATATTCTTGCCTGGGACATTCCATGGACAGAGGAGCCTGGCAGGCTACAGAGTCTGACATGACTTAACACCTAAACAACAACAATTGTTTTGGGTACAAGCTCATACATAAACTGTGGAGCACAGAAAAGGACTGGCAGGAAGTCTTAGGGCACATCCAGTCCTTGGCTTATTAAGAAGAATCACATTAAGTCTATCTCCTCAGTCAAATAAACCTTTCTGCACACAACACAGCTTAGAAAAGCTTACTTACTCTTAATTTAGCTGATATGTATTAGACATCTTTAAAGTTCTCCGTTGAGGATTCTATTTAAAACATTGCCATCACCTCATTCTATGTTCATTTCTAAATTATTTAAAACTTTGCACTTAAAAATATTAACTTTGTAAAAGTCTAACCTGGAATGGAAAGATACAGCAGGTTTTGGAAACATTCTCTTTAAAAAATGAATCAGAGACTCATAGACTCATATTAATCTATTAGTTTTTCTCCCTTGCCCTACCTTCTTTAAAAAAAAATACTAAATGTTTCAATGCAAATGGAGTTACTTGCAGGGATCCCGGCTTCAAACATAGGAAATAAACTGTAATTTGCAAAGTTCATTATCAAAGATCAACGTTGAGAAGTGAATAATCTTAGTCAGTTGGGTGCAAGTTTTCATCATTTAAATGTCACTGAAAGCTGGAATAGGCATACTTAATTTTTTAATTAAAATACTTTAAAATTACTCAAGGTTATTTTTAAAGTACAAATAAAATAAAGATAATTTTTAAAAGCTAGTTTTTGTTAAGATGAATTTATATAAAAGCACTTCAACTTATTTTAAAATCTTCATAACATCTTAAAATCCATTACTTCATGTATATGGGAAATGTCTCTAAGACTTAGTCATTTAAGGATAAGATAGTTTTACTTTTCCAGTTAAGCCCAGAATTGTTTTAGCCCTTTCACCTCACTCATATATGCATCAATCAATTTGCTTCTGCCTCCCAAGTTCAATATGAAGAATCATATTAATCTTGAATCAAAATAGTCTTGAAATAGTATGTGATTTTCAAATTGTGGGGGGTGGGAGGTGGGGGGTGGAAATCACTTGCCTTCTGCCTTATTTGTAAAATACTATCCTCAAAATTCTACTTCAGGGTCAGCAACTGTGATATTAGATTGAATATGCATGAACTGAACACATTTACAAGTTAAAAAGATCTTGGGTTTCTGAAAAGAATACGCCATTGTTCTTGTTTTGCCCTTCTCTTTTTCCTCTAGCTATTAAAAAAAAAGATGCTCCCTTCTCTTTTCTCACTATAAGAGTTAACTACCCACACCTGACCACATAAGAAGCAAAAAGGAGAATGCAAATAACCTGATGTACAGAAAACTAAGAATAGCTGCATAAAAGGGCTCTACTCTCATTTGGTCTTTCTCTATCATTACAAAGGGTAGTGATTACATAAAATTTTCTAGAATTTAAGATGGTAGCAAGAATGGACATAACCCTTAATATCTTTTCATCTATGAGAGACCTAGAAGTGATTCCCTCTTAACTGATAACAGGAATATATAGTGGCTCAGACAGTAAAGAATCTGCCTACAATGCAGGAGACCTGGGTTCTATCCTGGGTTGGGAAGATCCCCTGGAGAAGGAAATGGCAATCCACTCCAGTGTTCTTGCCTGGAGAATTCCATGGACAGAAGAGCCTGGCGGGCTACAGTCCATGAGGTCTCAGAGAGTTGGACATGACTGAGCAACTTTCACTCTCCCATAACTGATTCATATTGTTGTATGGCAGAAACCAATGCAGCATTGTAAAACAATTATCCTTCAATTAAAACTTAAAAAAAAAAAAAAACTGATAGGCAGGTTATATATATGCTGATGACTTGCCTACAATTGGAAGGGCCACTGCCTACACCCCAGTGGTGAGGCAAAGAGCCCCTGCTGTCATCTTCCTGGGCAGGAGACCTCATGAAAGTTAGTGGGTCTACCATTTAAACTGCCTAAAGCATGTTCCATGACCACACAGCAGCGTGACCTTGGGCGAATTTTCTTATCCTCTCTCAGTCTGTTTTACTTCCTAGGATCTTGCACAAATCAAACGACCGAATGTAAACACAGTGATTGAATCGCAGTGAACATTCGACAAACGGCAGGGACGTGGGGAGTGCTCTCTGCTGGTGACACCTCTTTGTTCCAGTCCCTCTCCCTGTCATCCTGTCATTCCTGCCAGCTCACTCTTTTTTTTTTTTTTTTTGCCAGGCAAAAAACAAAGGGGGGCATGGGGGAGAAAGGAGAAGCATGAACAGAAGCTCAATTGAAAACAAATCAAAATTCATTCACAAGAAGCACATCCTTGATTTGGGTTGTGGCTCTGCTTATTGAGTGCAGTTTATGAGGTACCATGTTGTGACTGCTGTCCTAGTCTCCCCTTGATTATTACAGCCACAGGCTGTTCAGCACAACTGACATGGGTATTAGGTCCTTTAAGAAATTGACCCTCTGATGATGTGTTTCCAAAAGGAATCCTGCTCACTTCCAACATGAAGCCTAGATCTGGAGGATAAACAGAGTGCAACAGTTCCCTGATATGGAGATTGCCATAATGGTGACTCTTTCTGCTCCTTCTTCCTCTTAGCTCTGATAAAGGATTAGCTTGCTGGTGGCAGTTACACTCCTCTCTCTTACTTGTCCAATTCAATGAGAACAGCCCCCAGGGGCGTTACAGGAGGAGGCTGTCTCTTGTGAACCATCCTTGGGACTACATCTTGACAATTCCCACAGTGCCAGCCACTTCCCTGACTCTTCGTGAAACTGTCCATTTTATTTTTTTCATTATTTTCTCTTTAAATTTTTAATTAGAGGTAGTTACTTCCCAATATTGTGATGGTTTCTGCCATACAACAACGTGAACTGGCCACATGTACACATATGTCTTCTCCCTCTTGAACCTCCCTCCCACCGCCCTCCCCATCCCACCCCTCTATGTTGTCACAGAGCATCAGCTTGGGGTTCCCTGCATCATACAGCAAATTGCCACTGGCTATCTGTATTGCATATTGTAATGTATATGTTTCAATGCTATTCTCTCCCATCACCCCACCCTCTCTTTCCCCCACTGTGTCCAAAAGTCTGTTCTTCATGTCTGCATTTCCTTTGCTGCTCTGCAAGTAGGATCATCAGTACTATTTTTCTAGATTCTATATATATGCATTAGTATGTTATATTTGTCTTTCTCTTTCTGACTTACTTCACTCTGTACAATAGGCTCTGGGTTCATCTACCTCATTAGAACTGACTCAAATGCATCCCTTTTTATAGCTGAATAATGTTCTATTGTGTCTATGTGCCACAACTTCTTTATCCATTTATCTGTCATTTTTTTTTTATCAATTCATGTAGGTTGCTTCTATGTTCTATCTGCTATGCAAAGTGCTGCAATGAGCATTGGGGTACATGTGTCTTTTTCAATTATGGTTTCCTCAGGGTATATATGTGCAGTAGTGGGATTACTGGGTCACATGGTAGTTTTATTCCTAGTTTTTTAAGGAATCTCCATACTGTTCTTCATAGTGGCTGCATCAATTTACATTCCTCACCAGCAGTGCAAGAGGTTTCCCTTTTCTCCACACCATCTCCAGCATTTGTTGTCTGTAGCCTTTTTGATGATGGCCATTCTGAGTGCTGTGAAATATCTCACTGTAGTTTTGATTTGTGTTTCTCTAATAAGGAGCAATGTTGAGCATCTTTTCGTGTATTTATTAGGCATCTGAAACTGTCAGTTTCCTCATTTATTGTCATGTATCAGTGTCCATTTCTCTTTCCTCAACTCGAAAGAGAGGCTGTCGCTTTTCCATCAATCTGAAAGTGCTATCTTTAGTACAACTAACTGTAAATTTGCCATGTTTACATATTTTGCTTTATATTAACTCCAACTCAGGAAATTTTTGATTCATTTCCTCAAGAAATTTCAGTCTTCAAAGAGAATCACATTCATAGCAATTTTTCCATCCTTTTATCACATCAATACATTGTGAATATTGACTGGTTAGAGTTTTAAACAATGTGGAAATCTTTATTTTCAAAGAAAGGGTGGGCACAGTGAGAGAATAACAAGTTCAGAGATCAAAATAAAATTTCTGAGATTAACCAACTATTAAGGAATGGTTATATTTCAGCTGTAACTTTTTTAAATTTAATTTTTATTGAAGGATAATTGATTTACAGAATTTTGTTGTTTTCTATCAAACCTCAACATGAATCTCAGTTGTAGTTTTTAAAATTTGAGTTTCAAGATTTTCCTATTAAAATTTGTTTTTAGCATAAGTCAGGTTTCCTGAATCTGTATTGAATCTCAGTTTCCTGTGAGTTCCACCATTAAACATCATTATACCAGAAGACCACTTCGCTTATCACTCCCAGAGAAGTCTCTTTAAACTAAGACTCTAAAGATCAGGCAGGTTTTATTTCTAGTCATGGTGGTGCCTTTATCACAGTGGTAATTATTCTCTATACCATGTAAATCATCAAAGTAGAGGAAAAGAAAGTTAGAAACTGCCAGTCTCTGGTGCTATTCAACTGTAAAGAACTATATTCAGGGAGAAGAAAGCATTTTGGTTAGGATAAAATTAAAATCTATTCTTATTTCTTGTAAGAATGGAGAATGATAACTTGAAGACATATAAGAAATGACTTAATGAAAAAGAATATTTTATACTTATAATAAGATATCCAAAGTTGGCCAGAGCAGTGGCATTTTCTAACAGTTATATAGGAATCCTGTAGTCATATCTACTCTGAATATAATCATAGACAAATAATAAATCTAAATAATCTGATAGTAAATCTAAATAATCTCCTGGCTCTCAGCCTTGCCAGAAAACTTTTAAAGGCTGCCTGTCTGCCTGAAAAAGTGTTATGAGTTTGCTACTAGGGCAAATTTTGGGGGGGAGAGAAAAGTCACTTGGAACCCAGTCACTTTGTCGTGGGAGAACATGAACGTCTTAGTGGACCCCTGAGCACCCCCTCCTCCCATCCCTCTCAGTTAAAGGATGGGAGGGGGAGGAAAGGGAAGTGGCCCCAGGCCATGGCTTCTTCTACCATGGCCTCCACCATTACACACTGGTCAAGAATAATGCCATGAATCACTCAGTAGCTTTGCTTCAAAGATCTTGAAACAACTTAACACAGTTTTCAGGCAGTAATAATCTTATCATTTGTATAGTGAAAAGATAGCCTTATAGGTGATAATGACATGCCCAGTCACCAAATGTTGAAACCTTTACCTTACTCGGGGAAGACTGGACCTGGGCAAAGTGATCAAGAGGAGTCACTTATTCCAAAGGCAATGAAACTTCCAAGTTCAGCATAGCAAACACAGATACATTTTTCTCATCTGTCCGTGTGCCCATTGTCTTTGTCAGGGTGCCCAAAACATATTCTTTTGCCAAGCACTTAATCCAGGCATCCAAAAGTTCGAGATTTGTAAGGTTCCAATGAGCACCAGGGACAGATCCATACAAAGAACTAAGGGGAGCTCTTTCCCTCTTGTGCTGTTTCCAACATGGGTTCTTTCTCCTTCCTCTGGTGGATCCCATTTTAATCTGGGTGTTTCTGTGCCTATTTTATTGTTAGAAGTGTTAAAGAAAACACAAAAATATACCATTATATGTTTAACATGGGTGAAACAGAGGGAAATTCACATTTACGCTGAGGGAATTAAAAAGTTCTCAATCTAGGGAAAGAAAATGGCCAAATGATTCCCAAGCTAGTGGGAGATGAAGTCCACAGCATCACTTTGACAGCACAGAAATCTGCCTTTGGGTAAAGCATGACATAGCTCACTTATGCCTCTGTTCAATGGTCATGAGAATTTTGGGTCTAAAACCAAGCTTTTGATTCTGGGTAAATAGTGAATTTTCCATTACAGCAATGCTCAATAAGATGTGCCCTGAGTATATTGTTAGTTGTCTCTGTAAGGTTATTGTAAATTATGTGGGTGTTGTCATAGGTGTGTTCTACACATGGGAAAGCCTTGTAGCCCAGATGGGGGAGTTAGTTTGCCAAAGTTGGGCTTCATGTTCTTGCTGCAGACTCTCTCAGCTTAACCAGACACACTGTCCTCAGAAGAGCAACCAAGCCCAAAACTGCAGGGTGGCTTAGTACATTGTTAAGTTTAATTTTAAAGAATATGTGCCTTTATCCTCACCAGTCTTAGTGTAGATAAATTTCTTAAGTAACTAGATGAATAATTTTTAACCTTTCTGCATAATATCCTTGTTCTGAATATATGTAAACCTTAAGGACAGATCATAAGAAAAGCCTAAACATGAAATTTTATCTAGCTTCTGAGAAACAGTGTTTATACCACAGAGACAATTTTTATTTTTTTCCTAAAACATAATGTAGACCATACATTTATTTGCAAAATAAACCTAGGCTCTCATTTATCAATCCTATCAGACATTAAAAATGTGCAAGAATTTGCAAATAAATACATTTGAAAGAATGTATCCTTTGGGAGAAAAAAAATTACACATTCGATTATATTTGACATCATTTTCCCCCCCTGCTGTCAAAAATGAAAACAGAGTTTACTTTTCACTGGAGCAAGTGCATTATAATCTCACTTCATTAAAGGCCAAACTTGAGGATTATACATCTGAGAGGAGAAACTTCTTTTTATTTGTTTAAAATGTACTTTTTTTTTTTTTTTTTTTTAATTTTTATTTTATTTTTAAACTTTACATAATTGTATTAGTTTTGCCAAATATCAAAATGAATCTGCCACAGGTATACATGTGTTCCCCATCCTGAACCCTCCTCCCTCCTCCCTCCCCATACCATCCCTCTGGGTCGTCGCAGTGCACTAGCCCCAAGCATCCAGTATTGTGCATCAAACCTGGACTGGCAACTCATTTCTTACATGATATTTTACATGTTTCAATGTCATTCTCCCAAATCTTCCCACCCTCTCCCTCTCCCACAGAGTCCTTTTATTATGTGGGAGTGAGTTGACTGGGTACTGCTAAAGCTTCCACTGGTTTGTGAAATATGATTTCTGTTGAGGCAGTCTGAATGCAGGTTGGAAAAGAATTTCCAGACACCAAGCATTTCAGAAGGGAGTGAGTTTATTAAGAACAAAAAGCAGAAATAATGTGGGCACTGCAAGTGCAACGGGCCGACCTCCTGACAAACCAGAGAGAGTCGACAGTTTTTACGGGTTAGTAGTCAATTTTTATAGCCTCAAGACAAAGGAAACTCCTGCTGGAAGATTGGCATAAAGGTGATTGCTTAGGGTGTTAAAAAGTGATTACGGGGGGGGAGGCGTCTTTGACTAATTTGGGGTTCAGGAAGCCTGCTTGTGATGATCAGGGGGCCTTTGGCAACAGTTACAAAGGGGCTCAGTCAGCTTCTGGGGGGACCTGGGGTCTGGGCTCTGCTTCTGTGGCCTTGTGGCAAGGCCTCGCAGCTTTGGCCTTGGGGCAGGACTCAACAATCTCTTACATTCATTTTTAAGTCTAAAGAAGACCCACACATTGAGCATACTACAGGGGAGATGCCAAAGGAAAAGAAATAACTGTTAAGGAAGGTTCTAGATGCATCAGACGGAGAAGGCAATGGCACCCCACTCCAGTACTCTTGCCTGGAAAATCCCATGGATGGAGGAGCCTGGTAGGCTGCAGTCCATGGGGTTGCAAAGAGTCGGACACGACTGGGCGACTTCACTTTCACTTTTCACTTTCATGCACTGGAGAAGGAAATGGCAACCCACTCCAGTGTTCTTGCCTGGAGAATCCCAGGGACGGGGGAGCCTTGTGGGCTCCCATCTATGGGGCTGCACAGAGTCAGACACGACTGAAGCAACTTAGCAGCAGCAGAAGCAGATGCATCAGAAGAACTTGTTCACTGAAAAAAAAAATGTACAACCTAAAAATTGAAAATTATGTTTTATTTGGGGTCATTACTGAGAACTAAATCCAGGGAGGACATCTCTGAGGAACCATTCCAACGATGTTAAGGAGGAACCAGAATACATAGGAGATTTTGCTAAAAAAAAAAAAAAGTAGTCAAACAAAAGATTACTGCCAACCACAAAAAATCAGACATCTCAAGTTAATGATTTTAGTGCTTTTGTATGTATGGGAAGAGGCAAGAGTCTGGGCTCACTGAAATGATTCCTTAAATAGGCATCTTAACACCTAGGATCAGTATTCTGTTTTTCTCCATCCTAAATCCCCCAGTTTGACAAGACTAAAAGCATTGTCTCAATGAAGAGAAGGTCATGAGTAAACACTTTTGGCTCAGCTTGGTGACCAGATCTGTGACCAACAGACAAAGAAAGAGACAGAAAGGTGAATCTTAGGGGGAAATAGTTAAATGTCTGAAAGGTGGGCCTTTTGAAATGGAGTGTCCCATCTTCATACATCAGCCAATTAAGATATGTCACAAGTATTCCCCAGCCAGAATTGCCCCTTCCTTTCTTTATGCTCCCATAGGATTTCTTTCCCCAAGAGGAGCACACGTGACACTGTGTTGCTGCTTGTCCACATGCCTCCTCTTCCCAGGAACACTAGGTTTCTTAATGGTCATCTCTGTGAAGTCTAGTTGTCTGTCCAGTACCTGGGAAAGAGCCTGAACCCAGTACTTAATGCATAGTGGACAAATGAACAATCATGTACAAAAGTAAGTTGTACTCAAAGGATGGACTCATCGCCTGTTTCCCCCTGTATTCTCAGTACCCAGCAAAACTCCTGACTAGGAAGGTCTTGGTATAAACAAGTAGGTAAAAAGATCTGTAACTCTGGCCAACAGACTCACTTTTGAACCTCAGCTTTAAGCCGGAATAAGTTATTGGGTTGGCCAAAAATTTGTTTATGTTCTTCTGTAATATCTTATGGAAAATCCCAAAGAAACTTTTTGGCCAACCCAATACATCTCTGTACTTCCATTTTCTCACTTTAAAATGGGGTTGATTGATTAACTAAGCAATACACGCATTAAAGGTTTGCCCAGTACCAGGCATAAACAAGGCCTCATTAAAATATCAGCAAATCTTACAGTAAAGGCTGTAAAATTGACTTAATTCTTCACTGTCTATTTAGCTGAAGTGTTTATTTAATTTCTAAGTTCCAAAATCCCATGAGAAAAAGGCTAATGTGATAGTAAAAACCTTTGTACCTCTGGCACATTATCCGTAAGAAAGTTAAATGAAATGGAATTACCCCAAAATCAAAGGGTACAATTGTCAGAAATAAACACATTGATTCCAATTAACTCTGTTGCCATCACCTCATCAAATCCTTTCCACAATATCATTAGTTAAATTTATTTACCACTGTATATCCCAGGGGCATTTCAGGGTCTCATACATGGAAGCTTCATTTTTACACCGTTCTTATGCCTGACAGAGAAAATATGGTTCTCGTCTTTCAGAATTCGGATAACTGAAGTTTGGTTTAAGTAATCTGGCTTAAGACAGCAGGACTTAATAAGGAAATACCCAACTAGCAATTGGACAATAATTAGCAACTGGATAATCTGGCCCAGGGTCTAGGACTATCTTAAGTACCTGGGTACTACACTGGGGCTCATCTTTTAAATTTCCTGAGTTTCAATGTCATTATTTATAAAATGTGAGAAAAGTCTCCACTCTTTAAATCATATAACTATAAATGATGTTGTATACCTGAAAACTGTTTTGAAAATATAAGGCAAGTATTAAATCTTACATCCAAGTACCTCATACTTGTTGCTTCTCTCTTCAAAAGAACCTCTTTTGAAACATTGCCAAGACTTAAACAAATATTGCCACAGTTTGCTTTGGAGGGATCTTTTCTTAATTGGATCAAAGATCAGTTCTCCAAGTATAATCTAGCACAATTGTATTGACTTAGCAAATGAAGAAACTGGAACGCAGAGGTGCTGTAACTTGCCCTGATTTTACACAGCAGACTAGTGTGTGGCTTCTATACCAAGAAACCCACCCTAATTCCTTCTGTTCACTGCGCTGACCACAGAATGAGGAGGCCTTTGTATTTTTTTACAGTTCAATTTGAAAGCATTCACTGTTTATTAACTGACCAGATACAAAAATAATCATGGTAGATAACTTAGTTCATTCCTCTAATAAGCCTGTTGATCAGCTTGTCCCTGTTGCCAGCATCTCCACCTTCAAGAAAACACATGATCTTTTTCTTCATTCCATCTCCTAGAAAAGACAATTTGAAGGGCCACAGAAAGTTGTTTGTTTCTTTGAAACATTTTTCAAGAGTAAGGATCTCATGAATCAGATCCTCATGCCATATTTGCCTAGAGATCAAGCAATCAGCATGTTATCTATCATGGCAATTCGCTTCATATTGATTTGGTCATAACAACACTTACAGATCAGTTCATTTACAGACTTCAGGTTTGGATATCCCCATGCAATGTATGGTTCCACAATTCTCAGCATGTTATTTGAAACCTTGTTGAGCTTCACAAAGGTGCTGTTGAAGATCTGACAAATGCTAATAAGCCACAACAACTTTTGATCCTCTGGGCTCACACCACTACTAACTCTTACCCTGATGACAGATGCCCATTTGGGTTCCACAGGTACATAGAAATTGCCAGCTTTTCCTGCCATCCTAGCCATTTGGATTTCATTTCTGTATATCTGCCTGTATTCCTTGTGATTGTGCTTAGCTGTTTCATAGATAAGATTCTGCCTTGCCTGTTGAAGCATCTTTTGGGCAAACTTCTTTCTCAGGTACTTGATCTTAAGCTCTGCAAAATTCTTTTGCTTTTTCTTAAGGGTTTCTGGCCCTGGTGGCTCAGACAGTAAAGAATCTGCCTGCAAGGCAGGAGACCTGGGTCTGATCTCTGGGTCAGGAAGATATCCTGGAGAAGGGAATGGCACCTCCACTCCAGTATTCTTGCCTGGAGAATGCCATGGACAGAAGAGCCTGATGGGCTACAGTCCATGGGGTCACAAAGAGTCAGACATGAGTGAGTGACTAACAGTTTCATTTCTGGCATAGCAGGAACCTTGTTTTTCTTCTCTTCTGCACCCTCCATAGTTGCAGCCAGAAAAGAGCAGGGCCTTTTTAGTTTATGTGTAAATAAATAAATCTGGAATTAATGAGCTGACACAAATAGGCCACTTGTTTTTCCAGAACTGGATATCTTGAATATTCAAACTGAAGATACATGATTTAGTAAACGGAAAAATATGGAGAATTTACATTTATTGTGGGCAGCATCAGCGATCTGGAGCTTTTGTAAATGTTTCCCTGAAGGAAGAATCTCTGGAAAACTTGTGTTGAAATGCATACAAATCTGATGGAAACTTGTTTGCACTTGCCTTTTTTTTTGATTGCAGAGGACATCCGTGCTATGATTGAGGTTGTGTCTATAACAGGGTCCTAGAGGGTCCTTTACTGTCTGTCACAGACAAATAAAAGCAACAGCAGCTAAGAGGACATAGGAAAAATGCCAGCAGCTCCCCTAGAGCAGTGGTCAGTAAGAAGCATCTCATAGCCTAGATAGAATGTTTTGGTACATGACTCTCTGGTAGACCTGTAAACATTGCTAGCTTAAATGAAGAGTTGATTTTTTCTTTTTGAATAACAGCAGGGGCAAACAATTAATTTATTGATTGATTAATGGTGTATATTCAGCTCTGTTCAGAGAGAATCAGTCACGTTTAATGAGAGACTCTGCCTTCATTAAATTCATCAAGTCATTACTAAGTAAATACGTGGGTAGATTTCATAGAATTTGTACCTCATAATAAAGACTAAGTTAACATTTCCCTGAAACAAGCACTTAGAAAGAAATTGAGAAAAATTGAGTTAAGTCAACTAATAATAATTTTTCCCTGAAGTCAAAAATGACTAGTCTCCAAGAAAAACATATGAAATGATCCTTGGAGCATGATACTATGCATAGAAAATCCTAAAGACAATACAAGAAAACTACTAGAATTCATCAATGAATTTGTAAATTTGCAGAATACAAAATTAATATACAGAAATTTGTTGCATTTCTATATGTGACAGCAAACTATCAGCCAGAAATTAAGGAAACAATCCCATTTACCATTGCATCAAAAAGAATAAAATACATAGGGAAAAAAATCTACCTAAGAAGGCAAAAGATGTCTACTCTGAAGACTGTAAAACATCGATGCAAGAACTTGAAGATAGCACAAATCAAGGAAAGATATACTATATTATTGGACTGGAAGAATCAATACTGTTAAAATGACCATACTACCAAGGCAATCTCAGATTCAATGCAATCCCTATCAAGTTATCAATGGCATTTTTCACAGAACTAAAACAAAAAATATTAAAATTTGTATAGACACTCAAAAGACCCCAAATTGCCAAAGCAACCTCAAGAAAGAAAAATAGAGTTGGAAATGCTCCTCGACTGCAGACTATATTATAAAACTACAGTAATCAAAATGATATGGGACAGGAAAAAAAGTATAGAACAGGATGGAAAATCCAGAAATAAACCCACCCACTTACAGTCAATTAATCTATGACAAAGGAGGCAGGAAAACACAATAGAGAAAAGACAATCTCTTCAGTATGTGGTTCTGGGAAAACTGGACAGCTGCATGTAAAAGAATAAAGTTAGAACATATTCTAATGCCATGTAAAAAAGTAAACTCAAAATAGATTACATACCTAAATGCAAGATGGGATACTATAAAACTACTAGGGGAAAACATAGCCAGAATGCTCTTTGACATAAATCATAGAAATATTTGTTTGGATGTGGTTCCTAGAGTAATGGAAAAAACAGCAAACAAATGGGACATAACTAAACTTAAAAGCATTTGCATACAAAGGAAACCCAAAACAAAATAAGGAGACAACCTATAGAATGGGAGAAAATATTTGCAAATGATGTGACTGACAAGGGGTTCATTTCCAAAATATGTAAACAGCTCATACAGCTCAATATCATAAAAACAACTCAATTAAAAAATAGACAGAAGACCTAAATAGACATTTCTCTAAATAAAACATACGATGGTCAAGAGGCACATGAAAAGATACTCAACATCTACAAATAATAAATGCCGAAGAGAGGGTGGAGAAGAGCAAACCTTCCTACACTATTGATGGGAATGTAAATTGCTATAGCCAGTTGCTGTTGGTTTACTTTTCGTGAAACCATGTCTGGACGCGGCAAAGGCGGCAAAGGTCTGGGGAAAGGCGGCGCTAAGCGCCACCGTAAGGTTCTGCGCGACAACATCCAGGGCATCACTAAACCTGCTATCCGCCGCCTGGCTCGTCGTGGTGGTGTGAAGCGCATCTCTGGGCTCATCTACGAAGAGACCCGTGGGGTCCTGAAAGTGTTTCTGGAGAACGTGATCTGGGACGCGGTCACCTACACCGAGCATGCCAAGCGGAAGACAGTCACCGCTATGGACGTGGTCTACGCTCTCAAGCGCCAGGGCCGTACTCTCTACGGCTTTGGCGGTTAAGCTTTCCAGTTTGCTCTCAGGAGCTTGATTTCAACCAAAGGCCCTTTTCAGGGCCAAGAAAAAAAAAAATTGCTATAGCCACTGTGGAGAACAGTGTAGAGTTTCCCTAAAAAACTAAAAATAGAGTTACCATGTGATAGAGCAATCCCACTCCTGGGTATATATCTGGAAAAGGTAAAAACTCTAATTCAAAAAGACACATGCACCCAAATGTTCATAGCAGCACAGCACTATTTATAATAGCTAAGATATGGGAACAACCTAATTGCTCATCAACAGATGAATGGATAAAGAAGATGTTCTATGTACACACACATACACACACACACACACACACACACACCAAAAAAATGGAATATTACTCAGCCATTAAAAAGAATGAAATAATCCATTTCCAGCAACAGGGATGGGCTTAGGGATTATCACACTAAGTAAAATAAGTCAGAGAAAGACAAATACCTCATGGTATCATTCATGTGGTATCATTTATACGTGTAATCTAAAATACAAAAATAGAAATAGACTCACAGACATAGAAAACAAACATATGGTTACCAAAGTGAGGGATGAATTAGGAATTTGGGATTAGCAGATACACACTACTTACTTTATAAAGTGTAGGTGCCTATCACCATAAGTTTAAAGAAAATCACTGCTTCCAAATCTCTCTTGCTGCTTCTCATAATTTTTGTTTTGTTTTGTTTTCATTTGTCTTAATATACTTTTAATTAATTTATTTTACTTGGAGGCTAATTACTTTACAATATTGTGGTGGGTTTCACCATACATTGACAGGAATCAGCCACTGGTGTATATGTGTCCCCCATCTCAAACCCCCCTCCCATCTCCCTCCCCATCCCATCCCTCTGGGTCATCCCAGTGCACAGGTTTTGAGTGCCCTGTTTCATGAATTGAACTTGGACTGGTCATCCATTTCACATATGATAATATATATGTTTCAGGGATGTTCTCTCAAATCATCCCACTCTTGCCTTCTCCCACAGAGTCCAACAGTTTGTTCTTTATATCTGTGTCTCTTTTGCTATCTTGCATATAGGGTCATCATTACCATCTTTCTAAATTCCATATATATGCCTTAATATACTGCATTGGTGTTTTTATTTCTGAATTACTTCACTCTGTTTAATAGGATCCAGTTTCATCTAACTCGTTAGAACTGATTCAAATGCACTCTTTCTAATAGCTGAGTAATATTCCACTGTGTATATGTATCACAACTTTCTTATCCATTCGCCTGCTGATGGACATCTAGGTTGCTTCCATGTCCTAGCTATTGTAAACAGTGCAGCAATGAACACTGGGATACATGTGTCTCTTTCAGTTCTGGTTTCCTCAGTGTATATGCCCAGCAGTGGGATTGCTGGATCATAAGGCAGTTCTATTTCCAGTTTTTTAAGGAATCTCCACACTGTTCTCCATAGTGGCTGTACTAGTTTGCATTCCCACCAACAGTGTAAGAGGGTTCCCTTTTCTCCACACCCTCTCCAGCATTTATTGTTTGTAGACATTTTGATGGCAGCCATCCTCTGGCATGAGATGGTACTCATTGTGGTTTTGATTTGCATTTCTCTGATAATGAGTGATGTTGAACATCTTTTCATGTGTTTGTTAACCATCTGTATGTCTTCTTTGAGAAATGTCTGTTTAGTTCTTTGGCTCGTTTTTCAATTGAGTCATTTATTTTTCTGGTATTGAGCTGAATGAGCTGCTTGTATACTTTTGAGATTAATTACTTGTCAGTTGTTTTGTTTGCTATTATTTTCTCCCATTCTGAAGGCTGTCTTTTCACCTTAATTATACTTTCCTTCATTGTGCAAAAGCTTTTAAGTTTAATTAGGTCCCATTTGTTTATTTTTGCTTTATTTCCATTACTCTGGGAGGTGGGTCATAGAGGATCTTGCTGTGATTTATGTCAGAGTGTTCTGCCTATGTTTCCCTCTAGGAGTTTCATAGTTTCTGGTCTTACATTTAGATCTTTAATCCATTTTGAGTTTATTTTTGTGTACAGTGTTAAAGAGTGTTCTAGTGTCCCTTTTTTACAGGTGGTTAACCAGTTTTCCTAGCACCACTTGTTAAAGAGATTGTCTTTTCTCCATTGTGTATTTTTGCCTCCTTTGTCAAAGATAAGGTGTTCATAGGTGCATGGATTCATCTCTGGGCTTTCTATTTTGTCCCATTGATCTGTATTTCTGTCTTTGTGCTAGTGCCATTCTGTCTTGGTGACTGTAACTTTGTAGTATAGTCTGAAGTCAGTCAGGTTGATTCATCCAGTTCCATTCTTCTTTCTCAAGATTGCTTTGGCTATTGAGGCTTTTTGTGTTTCCATACAAACTGTGAAATTATTTGTTCTAGTTCTGTGAAAAATATTGTTGGTAGCTTGATAGGGATTGCATTCAATCTATAGATTGCTTTGTGTAATATACTCATTTTCACTATATTGGTTCTGCTGATCCATGAACATGGTATATTCCTCCATCTATTTGTGTCATCTTTAATTTCTTTCATCAGTGTTTTATAGTTTTCTATATATAGGTCTTTTGTTTCTTTAGGTAAATTTATTCCTAAGTATTTTATTCTTCTCATCGCAATAATGGATGGGATTGTTTCCTTAATTTCTCTTTCTGCTTTCTCATTTTTAGTGTATAGTAATGCAAGGGATTTGTGTATTAATTTTATATCCTGAAACTTTACATTATTCTTTGATTAGCTCTAGTAATTTTCTGGTGGTGTCTTTAGGGTTTTCTATGTAGAGGATCATGTCATCTGCAAACAGAGTTTTACTTCTTCTTTTCCAATCTGGATTCCTTTCATTTCTTTTTCTGCTCTGATTGCTGTGGCCAAAACTTCCAAAACTATGTTGAATAGTAGTGGTGAGAGTGGGAACCCTTGTCTTGTTCCTGACTTTAGGGGAAAAGCTTTCAATTTTTTGCCATTGAGGATATTTGCTGTGGGTTTGTCATATATGGCTTTTATTATGTTGAGGTATGTTCCTTCTATGCCTGCTTTCTGGAGAGTTTTTATCATAAATGGGTGTTGAATTTTGTCAAGGGCATTCTCTGAAACTACTAAGATAATCATATGGATTTTATCTTTCAATTTGTTAATGTGGTGTATCACCTTGATTAATTTGCAAATATTGAAGAATCCTTGCATCCCTGGGATAAAGCCCACTTGGTCATGATGTATGATCTTTTTAATATGTTGTTGGATTCTGTTTGCTAGAATTTGTTGAGGATTTTTTGCATCTATGTTCATCAGTGATATTAGCCTGTAGTTTTCTTTTTTTGTGGCACCTTTGTCTGGTTTTGGTATTAGGGTGATGGTGGCCTCATAGCATGAGTTTGGGAGTTTACCTTCCTCTGAAATTTTCTGGAAGAGTTTGAGTAGGATAGATGTTACTTTTCTCTAAATTTTTGGTAGAATTCAGCTGTGAATCCATCTGGTCCTGGGCTTTTGTTTGTTGGAAGATTTTTTAATTTCAGTTTTGATTTCCATGCTTGTGAAGGGTCTGTTAAGATTTTCTGTTTCTTCTGGTTCAGTTTTGAAGGTTATTCTTTTCTAAGAATTTGTCCATTTCTTCCAAGTTGTCCATTTTATTGCCATACAGTTGCTGAGAGTAGTCCCTTATGATCCTTTGTATTTCTGTGTTGTCTGTTGTGATTTCTCCATTTTCATTTCTAATTCGGTTGATTTGACTCTTCTCCCTTTTTTCCTTGATGAGTCTGGCTAATGGTGTGTCTATTTTATTTATCTTCTCAAAGAACCAACTTTTAGTTTGTTGATTTTTGCTACAGTCTCCTTTCCGCCTTTTTCATTTATATCTGCTCTGAATTTTATGACTTCTTTTCTTCTACTAACTTTGGGGTTCTTCATTTCTTTTTCTAGTTGCTTTAGGTGTAAACTTAGGTTATTTATTTGATGTTTCTCTTGTTTCTTGAGGTAAGCTTGTATTGCTTTGACCTTTCCCTTAGCACTGCTTTTACTGAATCCCATAGGTTTTGAATTGTCGTGTTTTCATTTTCATTTGTTTCTATGCATATTTTTATTTCCTTTTTAATTTTTTTCATGATTTGTTGGTTATTCAGAAGCATGTTGTTTAGCCTCCATATGTTTGTATTTTTAATAGTTTTTATCCTGTAGTTGACATCTAATCTTACTGCATTGTGATCAGAAAAGATACTTGAAATTATTTCAACTTTTTTGAATTTACCAAGGCTAGATTTATGGCTCAGGATGTGATCTATCCTGGAGAATGTTCCGTGTGCACTTGAGAAAAAGGTGAAATTCATTGTTTTGGGGTGAAATGTCCTACAGATATCAATTAGGTCTGACTGGCCCATTGTATAATTTAAAATTTGTGTTTCCTTGCTAATTTTCTGTTTGGTTGATCTATCCATAGGTGTGAGTGGGATATTAAAGTCTCCCACTATTATAGTGTTACTGGTAATTTCCCCTTTCATACTTGTTAGCATTTGACTTACATATTGAGGTGCTCCTATGTTGGGTGCATATATATTTATAATTGTTATATCTTCTTCTTGGATTGATCCTTTGATCATTATGCAGAGCCCTTCTTTGTCTCTTTTCATGATCTTTATTTCAAAACCTATTTTATCTTATATGAGTATTGCTACCCCTGCTTTCTTTTGGTCTCCATTTGTGTGAAATATCTTTTTCCAGCCCTTCATTTTTGGTCTGTATGTGTCCTTTGGTCTGAGGTGGGTCTCTTGTAGACAGCATATATAGGGGTCTTGTTTTTTGTATCCATTCAGCCAGTCCTTGTCTTTTGGTTGGGGCATTCAACCCGTCTACATTTAAGGTAATTATTGATAAATATGACCCCATTGCCATTTACTTTGTTGTTTTGGGTTTGAGTTTATAAACCTTTTCTGTGTTTACTGTCTAGAGAAGATCCTTTAGCATTTATTGAAGAACTGGTTTAGAGGTGCTGAATTCTCTCACCTTTCACTTGTCTGTAAGAAAAAAGAAAAAAGCTTGTCCATAAAGCTTTTGATTTCTCCTTCATATTTGAATGAGATCCTTTGGGTATAGTAATCTGGGTTGTAGGTTTTTCTCTTTCATCACTTTAAGTATGTCCTGCCATTCCCTTCTGGCCTGAAGAGTTTCTATTGAAAGATCAGCTGGTTATCCTTATGAGGATCCCCTTGTGTTATTTGTTGTTTTTCCCTTGCTGCTTTTAATATTTGCTCTTTGTGTTTGATCTTCATTAGTTTGATTAATATGTGTCTTGACTCGATGGACATGAGCTTGAGTGAACTCCAGGAGTTGGTAATGGACAGGGAAGCCTGACGTGCTGCAATTCATGGGGTTGCAGAGTCGGACACGACTGAGCTACTGAACTGACTGAACTGAACTGAACTGAGATGTTTTACCTTGGTTTTATCCTGTTTTGGACTCTCTGGGTTTCTTGGACTTGGGCGGCTATTTCCTTCCCCATTTTAGGGAAGTTTTCAACTATTATTTCCTCAAGCATTTTCTCATAGCCTTTCTTTTTGCCGCCTTCTTCTGAGACTCCTATGATTCGAATGTTGGGTCATTTAACATTATCCCAGAGGTCTCTGAGGTTGTCCTCATTTCTTTTAATTCTGTTTTTCTTTTTCTTCTCTGCTTTATTTATTTCCACCATTCTATCTTCCACCTCACTTATCCTTTCTTCTGCCTCAGTTATTCTACTGTTGGTTCCCTCCAGAGTGCTTTTGATCTCATAATGCATTATTAATTATTGTTTGACTCTTTATTTCTCCTGGGTTGTTGTTAAACCTTTCTTTCATCTTCTCAGTCCTTGCCTCTAGTCTATTTATCTGTAACTCCATTTTGTTTTCAAGATTTTGAATCATCTGTACTATCATTATTCTGAATTCTTTTTCAGGTAGACTCCTTGTATCCTCCTCTTTTGCTTGGTGTGGTGGGCATTTATCATGTTCCTTTACCTACTGAATATTTCTCTGTCTTTCATTTTGTTTAGATTGCTGTGTTTGGGGTGCCCTTTCTGTAGGCTGTATGTTTGTGGTTCCTCGTTATTGTGGAGCCTGCTCCCTATGGGTGGGATTTGACTAGTGGCTTGTCAAGGTTTCCTGGTTAGGGAACTTGCATCTGTGTTCTGGTGGGTGGAGCTGGATCTCTTCTCTCTGAAGTGCAATGAAGGGTCCAGTAGTGGGTTTTGGGGTGTCTATGGGTTTGGCATGGCTTTGGGCAGCCTGTATTTTAATGCTTAGGGCTATATTCCTGCATTGCTGGAGAATTAGCATGGTCTGTCTTGCTCTGTAATTTGTTGGTTCTTGGGTGGAGCTTGGTTTTGATGTAGGTATGGAGGTTTGGGGGTGAGCTCTTGTTGATTAATGTTCCCTGGAATCAGGAGTTCTCTGATGTTCTCAAGTTTTGGCATTAAGCCTCCTGCCTCTGGCTTTCAGCTTTATTCTACAGTAGCCTTAAGACTTCTCCATCCATACAGCACAGAAGATAAAACATCTAGGTTAATGGTGAGACAGTTCTCCACAGCGAGGGACACCCAGAGAGGTTCACAGAGTTACATGGAGAAGAGAAGAGGGAGGAGGGATATAGAGGTGACCAGGAAGAGAAGAGGGGGAGTCAAAAGGGGAGAGAGCAATCTAGCCAGTAATCAATTCTCTAAGTGTCTCCACAGTCTGGAACACCCAGAGAGATTCACAGAGTTACACAGAGAAGAGAAGAGGGAGGAGGGAGATAGAGGTAACCAGGAGGAGAAGAGAGGGAGTCAAAAGGGGAGAGACCAATCTAGCCAGTAATCACACTCCTAAGTAAAAATGGATACTGAAGAGATTAGATTCTTAAAGGTACTGAATTGACAACAAATACCAAAAAGCAAAGATTAAAAATCTAGAGTAGAGGTTAGACTCTCAAAAAAAAAAATATTAAAAATACAAAATAAAATCAATCACAAAATTATAAAAAATATATATGAAATTTGCTTTAAAAATAAGGTCCTTTTCCCCACAAGGTAATAGTAGGTTATAAAAATGAAAATTCAAGGAGTAATGAAGAACTTATATTTTAAAATTCAAAATTTATGATAGTAAAAAATATATCTAGGAATTTCTCTGGAGCTGTTGTGGGCATGTGGGATCAGTTCAGTTTCAGATAGTTCCTTTTTCCAGTTTGCACTTGTTCTCAAGGTCTATAGGCCACCCCCAATGCTGTTCGGTTGTGCTGTGGGGAGGGAAGGACACTGCAAACAAATATCGCTGGCCTGTGTGGGGAGTGCTCTCAGTGGATGGACCACACTGGGTTTGCCCCAGCTCACAGCGTGTGTGCTTGCCTGGGTCTACACTCTCAGGCTTCAGGGTGCTCTGCAGGCACTGTCTAAAGTGGGCCCTGCATTTTGTGCACTTCCCAGGTCTAAGCCACTCAGGTTCTCGGGTACTCACGTCCATCGAGTCAGTGATGCCATCCAGCCATCTCATCCTCTGTCGTCCCCTTCTCCTCTTGTCCCCAATCTCTCCCAGCATCAGAGTCTTTTCCAATGAGTCAACTCTTCGCATGAGGTGGCCAAAGTACTGGAGTTTCAGCTGATTTCCTTTAGAATGGACTGGTTGGATCCTCCTTGCAGTCCAAGGGACTCTCAAGCTCACTCAGAACCATCCAAATTCAATACAGCATGTAACTTCCCCTGTTTATCAGATTTAAGACCCAAAGTTTTGATGAATCGCCTAAAGTTGAACCCTCCCCTCTCAGAAACTGAAACATATCTGAAGAGTAAGCAAACACAAACTTAAAAACTTGAGAAAAAAAAGTTACAACTTTAAATGAGAAATAAATTGTATCTTTGCAATCCAGTGCTTGATGTTAATAGCCTGTAGCAAGGTTCAGACACAAAACATCAAACATAATGGAGCATACACTTCTTCACTCCCCCTTCCTGGAGTAGCGCTTCTGACCACCACAGCTCCCTTCTGTGCAGGGGACCAGAAGGAGCTTCTGGCAGCAGAGAGACAGCAATGAAGTCCTTGATGGTGTCCCCAGTTGAGGCCTCAGGTTTTACCAGACCAGTACTGTGTTATAAAACCATCTGTTTTGCTGTGACACTTTAGTGACAAATCAGCTCATCATGTGGAGCTGGTGATGAAAGGCGAGAGCAGGGGAATGATAATTAAAATACAGAGATTGCTATTTCCAGCTTTTTTGATTGAAATTATAACAAGAGAAAATGAGAGTGGAGCAAAAAGTTGTAGAGGAAATAGCACTGGGAACCTGAAGGACAAGACGATAGAAAAGGACCTTTATGATCACATCCCCCACAAGGTGCCCTTCACAAAACTTTAACCTAGTCAGGCTCTTGTACAGAGAATAACAGGCAACATCTGCAGTTTTTAGGCACTGGAAGGCAGTGACAGTGTTGCTCAGTCATGTGTGACTCTTTGTGACCCCATGGTCTGTAGCCAGTCAGGGTCATCTGTCCCTGGAATTCTCCAGGCAAGAATACTGGAGTGGATAATCATTTCCTTCTCCAGGGGATCTTCCCAACCCAGGAATCGAATCCGGGTCTCCTGTATTGCAGGCGGATTCTTTACCATCTGAGCTATCACAATTAAAAAAATAAAAAGGGCAAGCATTCTTAAAGCAAATATACAAGCCAAGGAAAAAAGCACATCAGAGACCGTTTTAGGACAGGTGAACGAACATAAAATTTGAAGTCATTAGGAGCACAAATTCTGCCCGTTTCTATATACTCTTATTTTCTGAGACATGTTATTTACATTCTCTAAGCTTATTTCTCAAAGTTCATCTATAAATTGGAGCTGATATTAGCACCTATCTCATAAGTTTGTTCTTAAGGTATTTCATAGAAAGTGCATAAGTAGCTCTGTGCAAAGCACATGTTGCAATGTGTTTAATAAGCATTATTGATGTTTTTATTATTTCTGTATGATCAACCGTTGTAGCAGAAATTCATGTTTCTGTCTCCAATATCTATTATCCTATTCTTATTTTTAAATGAGCCGCACTTTTGTGTAGGTGTTTATTCCTCAGAGATTATGACCCTGTCCCCAGCTCAGGCTAAATCTTAATAAACCCAGGACAATCCCAGCTTTCTCACCCCCTGCCAGTGATCATGTCAGACAAAAGCAAGGAGGCACTGGGCCAATGAGACATGAGGAAAGTCTGTCAAGGGGGGTTTCTGGGAAAGCTTTCATCGTTCTTTTAAAAGGATACCTGGGACAAAATGACCTTCCATACATTGGATGCTGCGTCTAGATGTAAAGTCTGGAATTACAGGAGCATCCTGTGACCCTGAGGGGAGTGACTTCCAAGGACAAAGCCAACAAGCTAAGAATGTCAGGAGCAGAGAGATGGAAGGAACTTGTGTTCCTGATGAGGTCATGGAACCCCTGAATTAGCTAACAATGGAAGAACCACCTTATCCTGGGATTTTTTGTTAAGATCAAAAGTAAATTTCCTTATTGTTTAAGCCAGTCGGGCCAGTCTTTTCCTTATAGATGAAAGTATCCTAATTGATAGAACCAAAACACAAAAACAGAAACCAGGAAAGAAAGCGTCTTAGGACCTCAATGTTGCCTCTAAAGCCGACAAAGTTATCTATTCCCTGAGAATGTTAATTAATCCCCCGTTTTCTCCCTTCCAGGCTCTCCAGTTACCCATTAGGGACACCACACAAGAACCTTGAGAACTCTAACTCCCAGCACCTTAGGAAAGCTTCCCCCATGAAAGACTATGGTTCCCACCTGCACTCTCTCTTCTCTGCAGGCAGCCTCACTTCCCTCCTGACTCCTGACCAGCTCTGGAAAGCAATGAGCATGCAAAGGGAGAAACACACCAACTTCAGGGTGAAATCGGTGGCAAGGAGAGGCTGGAGGAGAAGTGCCTGTGGGCATGGAAGAGGAGGCACAGGGACACATGTTGAGTGATGCTATCCAAGGGCCTCCTCACCTGCTAAAGGGATTATGTGGGTGTCCTTTCTCAAACCTCAAGTAGAGCAAAGACCTAGAACCATTCAGAGCTCATGAACACCAGCCTACCTCCCAGTACAGGAAGGATTCTGTGAAGAAATGCATGCCAGTGCAATGCAATGCTGAGAGGAAAACTAACTGTGAGTCTACATGTCTGTGTGGAAGTTCTTTGGCTTTTTTTTCCCCATTTGAATTCACATCACCTAGCTGTCTGCCTGAAACATCCAACCACAGAAAGTTTTTTTCTATAGGTTAAATTCTCCTACAGGTTTTTCCTACAGGTTAAATTCTCATCTCAGAGTAATTTCCATAATTTCTTTCTGGATTTGAGGTGGTATTCTGGTGATTGTTATAGCTTATGTCAGCTTGACTTTTTCTTGCTCCATAAATCAATTTCATTGTCAGGTATGGTGAAGGTTTCTCCCCGCCTCAACTTGCTCTACAGACCTCAGCTCCCACACCCCAGACATTAGCCTTAATTGTGTAATTGAAATAAGAATAGGCCTCTTACCCCCTCTTTCTTTCTCTGACTTGAAGCCAATTGTCTAGTTACCTTAATAAAGAAATAAAAAAGGAAAATAAAACAGCCAACCAAAGTAAAAAAAAAACCCTATAAACCTTTCACAAAAATCTAATTCAAAAGCATTGAAGGGTAATGCAGAATTTTAAATTTCTTTTATTTTCCTTCTCTAAAAAATATAACACATAAGATGTTTTCTCTGTCATAAATTAAGGCAGTTTGGAAGTATATTGACTAAAAAGTGAACGTTCTTTGCTACCGAGATCCACTGAGAGAAAAACTGTAAGAGTTGAATATAGGTCTTTTCAGAAATTTCTCTTTACATTTATGCAGATAAATGTTAGGTGGGAATTGCTTAGCAGAGGAAGAAATTGGAGGATAATCTTGAGTATTCCTTGTATGGAAGGGGTAAAACATCAAGTTTAGTTAGTATTGATAAAGTTAACAAGACCTTTAAAAGAGACTGAGTTACAACAAGAGACTACAACCAAGGAAAGATTTGTATTTTTAAAATTACAAATGTTAAGACAGGCAAACGCCAGGAAGGGATTTGACCAAATAGAAGGAAACCTCTTAGTAAGAGTGGCAATGTGCATAATGCATTCTCCGTGCTCAAGTTGCATGACCTGCAGTTCGTGGTAATGGCATTCTAATGAGATAAACCACAGACAAATGCATGAATAGTGCTTAGAAGAGAGGGGCTGCTACAAACTCCAAGTAGGTTTACTGTGATGGGTAGTCCAGAGAGGAGTTAGGAAGGGGTTCGTGCCTTACAAAAAAAAAAAAAATGTCCAGAGAGAAAAGGACACAACGACCCCAACAGGGCTGACACACATCCCAGGGCTGCCTGCTCTGAGAGCGTCTGGGCACCACTGACTTGTCATACTGGGGCTTCCCAGGTGGCGCTAGTGGTAAAGAACACATCCACCAATGCAGGATGCATAGAGAGAGGCAGGTTTAATCCCTGGGTCAGGAAGATCCCCTGGAGAAGGAAGTGGCAACCCATTCCAGTATTCTTGCCTGGAGAATCCCCATGGACAGAGGAGCCTGGCAGGTACAGTCCATACGGCTGCAAAGAGTTGGACACAACTGAAGTGACTTAGCACACGCGTTACTTGTCATACTGGCCCTCTGTTCCCCAGCTTGGGTCAGAGATGGCATGAAGTCAAACACCAAGTTGTTGCACAAGGACCCTCCTATATGCCATAAAAACCTGGATGTTAGGAAATCAGGATTGGGGAAAAGCAGTGGCTCATTTCCCTGGTGGCCCAGGTAATAGTTCAGAGCACTACTGTGGTGTCTGTGTATGTGATGGCTCCCTTATTTCCTTCCATTGTTTTCTTGGGGGAAAACCATTTATAGGGTTTGACTCATTGGAAAGTGTACAAATTTTTTGTTCTTTTACCTTTTCTTCCTCACTTGGTTTGCAGCATAGATACAACATCTGAGTACCAGAAGCTGTTTTTATTGCTAAATGGCCTTAAAGATAGAAGTCACATGGCAGGTGCATCCTCCTGAGAGGCAGGAGCGCCCAGGTTCACGAGAGTTCTGGAGCACCCCTGTTTTGGACTCTCTACCCTGTTCATTATTCTGTTGTTATTTGGTGCATTTCTTAAATGTTAATTCACCGTCATTTCAGGTTTTCTGTTTATATGAAATCAAACTTAATCTTCATATACCACATGCTGTCTTCTTTTTGCTTCTTTTTCTTTCTTGTGTTTTGTCAGATTAAAGTTTGTTGTTGATTGTGGAGTGTTTTATTTTCTCTCTAATTATGCTGAAGTCCTACACCCTATGCCTATCCTTAAGTGTTTACCGTTAATATTTTGAAGCACATGTTGAAGCTATGTTTTTATCTTCCTGTTCAAAATTAATGTCTTGTCTTTACCCTTTCATTGAACAGGTCAAAAACCTCATCATTTACTCATGTCCCTCCTCACTTAGTTACCCGTGTTGACATCTTTTATCACTTTTAATTCTTTTTTGTTTTAAGTCACTTCATTAAGGTATTATTGACATATAAAAAGTTGTACCTATCTAATGTACACAACTTGATGCATCTGGGGATAAGTATATACTCATAAGTTCTTGAGTATTATTAAGTACCAAGACTCTCCCAGTATTATAAAGTTTTATTTTTAAACCTATGTATTATGATATTTTAAGGCATATATAATGGGAAAACTGGTAAACACATATGCTCATTCTATCTTCTAGATTTAACCTATGCATAATCACATAAAATAATCTATAATCCCATAATAAGATATTTGTTAAAAACACACCAAGGAAGTAGGGGATAGGGTTAACAACACATCTCAATTTTTAAAAGTTGCTCCCAATTTTTTCTTACCTAACTTAACAGCATTTCTTCAGCAGTTGTGCACATCTATCTGTTCTCTCTTCTGTCTCTCATGGTAATCTCTGCTCTTTCTTTCCCTCTGAAAGCCTTTCCCCTTGATGCTCCCTCAGTCAGCTCCCTTCTGATCTTTCCTTCACATCTATATTCCTTTCCCAACTTCCCACCTTTATACCTACTGGTAAACCTATTCACTACCACAAGAGCTCCATGACCAAGAGATATACATGAAGGATTCTTCCACTTCAGAAAACATGAGAAGGGTTATTGTAATCGCCTAACATTTAACATATATGTTAAAGTCACACATACTGTAAACACAATATAAGGGAAACTGCTGCTTAAAAGACGGACTTCCCAGGTGGTGCTAGTGGTGAAGAACCCGACTGCCAATGCAGGAGACATAAGAGATGCCGGTTTGATCCCTGGGTCTGGAAGATCCCCTGGAAAAGGGATGACAACCCACTCCACCATTCCTGTCTGGAGAATCCCATGGACAGAGGAGCCTGGCAGGCTACAGTTCATAGCATCACAAAGAGTCAGACATGACTGATGCAACATAGCACACATGCATGCTGCTTAACAGAATACTGTATCAATTCCCATGTAAAATGAAGAATCAAATCCTAATTTTTCTGTTCTAAATCTCTATTTCATGATTTGTTTTTCCTTAATATATACCTATACCTCCTTTCTTCAATTTAAGTCTGAATTTGACAATAAGGAGGTCATGATCTGAGCCACAGTCAGCTCCTGGTCTTGTTTTTGCTGACTGTATAGAGCTTTTCCATCTTTGGCTGCAAAGAATGTAATCAATCTGATTTTGGTATCGACCACCTGGTGATGTCCATGTGTAGAGTCTTCTCTTGTGTTGTTGTAAGAGGATGTTCGCTATGATCAGTGCGTTCTCTTGGCAAAACTCTGTTATCCTTTGCCCTGCTTCATTTTGAAATCCAAGGCCAAATTTGCCTGTTACTCCAGGTATCTCTTGACTTCCTACTTTTGTATTCCAGTCCCCTATAATGAAAAGGACATCTTTTGGGGGCATTAGTTCTAAAAGGTATTATAGGTCTTCATAGAATCATTCAACTTCAGCTTCTTCAGCATTACTGGTTGGGGCATAGACTTGGATTACTGTGATATTGAATGGTTTGCCTTGTAAGTGAATAGAGATCATTCTGTCTTTTTTGAGATTGCACCCAAGTACTGCATTTCGGACTCTTTTGTTGACTATTAGGGCTACTCCATTTCTTCTAAGGGATTCTTGCCCACAGTAGTAGATATAATGGTCATCTGATTTAAATTCACCCATTCCAATCCATTTTAGTTCCCTGATTCCTAAAATGTCAATGTTCACCCTTGCCGTCTCCTGTTTGAACACTTCCAATTTATCTTGATTCATGGAACTAACATTCCAGGTTCATATGCAGTATTGTTCTTTATGGCATTGGACTTTACTTTCATCACCAGTCACATCCACAGGTGGGCATTGTTTTTGCTTTGGCTCTGTCTCTTCATTTATTCTGGAGTTATTTCTCTACTTGTCTCCAGCAGCATATTGGGCACCTACTGACCTGGGGAGTTCATCTTTAAGTGTCCTATCTTTTTGCCTTTTCATACTGTTCATAGGGTTCTCAAGGCAAGAATATTGAGGTGGTTTGCCATTTCCTTCTCCAGTGGACCATATTTTGTGAGAACTCTCCACCATGACCCGTCCATCTTGGGTTGGCCCATGATATGGCTTATAGTTTCAATGAGTTATACAAGGCTATGGTCCATGTGATCCGTTTAATTAGTTTTCTATGATTGTGGTTTTCATTCTGTCTGCCCTCTGACAAATAAGGAGAAGAGGCTTATGGAAGCTTCCTGATGGGAGATAGCTGACTGTGGGGGAAACTGGGTCTTGTTCTGATGGGTAGGGCCATGCTCAGTAAATCTTTAACCCAATTTTCTGTTCTGATGGGTGGGGCTGTGTTCCCTCCCTGTTTTACCTGAGACCAAACTATGGTGGAGGTAATGAGGAAAATGGCAACCTCCTTCAAAGGTCCCCTGCACACACGCCTCAGTCAGTGCCCCCAACCCTGAAGCAGGCCACCGCTGACCCATGCCTTTACTGGAGACTCCTGGACATTCACAGGGAAGTCTGGGTCATTTTCTTTTGGGGTCACTGCTCCTTTCTCCTGGGTCCTGGTGCACACAGGTTTTGTTTGTGCCCTCCAAGAGTCTGTTTCTCCAGTCCCGTGTAAGTTCTGGTGGGGTTAATGGTGACCTCCTCCAAGAGGGCTTATGCCACACCCAGGTCTCCTGCACCCAGAGCCCCTGCCCTTGCAGCAGGCCACTGCTGACCCGTACCTCCTCAGGAGACACTCAAACATTCAAAGGCAGGTTTGGCTCGGTCTCTGATACCAAGTAAATTATTAAAACATAAAAAGATATCTTGTTTGGAGAGTGTTGGCAATTAGTAGTTGAACATATAGATCAAATAATTCAGAATAAGGGAGTAAGGCAAGCATATGTCCACTCAACCACCATATCGAGTGCATATTTATAAAACCCAGCTGGTCTGAATACCAAAAGCAACACAGCATACAATTCACAAACAAAAATTGTCATTTTAAATAAATATATGTATATGACATGGAAGTTATTGCAAAGCCATAAGATAAGCTATCAAACCTAACTACAAATATAGATATAAATGTCATCTCCAAAAAAAGGTTAGTAGCATTCTAGAAAATAGTTTTCCAAATATAAGAACTAAATGTTATGACAGAAAAAGTTCCAGTTTAAATACCTAAGGAATGGCTCTTTGAAAGATAAAAATTAATATCAGAGCCACCCTCTGGAACTTGTCTGAGTTGGGATCTTAAAATGGAGACATCAGTGATAGGTCCATTTGTGAGGAATGAGTGTAAGAACCAGTGAAGAGGCAACAGTGTAGTCGTTAGGCCCGGGGTAAAGTTACATATATACATGGTCTTGCAATACCATTAGACACACACCACCCTCTTAATCAGTGTCAGCCATGAGTCAGGATTCCAAGCACAGAGTGGCATGTCAGAGTACAATGTGAACGCTTTGAGGGCAGGGATGATGTTTCATTCATGACTGCACAGAGTAAATGACAAATGTTTGATATGTAAGAAAGGAGATATCAAGATGCCCAATAAACTCTTTCATTATTTACTTGGGTCAGTCTGCTGCTGCTGCTGCTGCTACAAAGTCACTTCAGTTATGTCCGACTCTGTGCGACTCCATAGACAGCAGCCCACCAGGCTCCAATGTCCCTGGGATTCTCCAGGCAAGAACACTGGAGTGGGTTGCCATTTCCTTCTCCAATGCATGAAAGTGAAAAGTGAAAGTGAAGCTGCTCAGTCGTGTCCGACTCTTAGCGACGCCATGGACTGCAGCCTACCAGGCTCCTCCGTGCATGGGATTTTCCAGGCAAGAGTACTGGAGTGGGGTGCCATTGCCTTCTCCGTGGGTCAGTCTAGAATGGATAATTGTCCAAATTAGGTAATAAACTGGAGAAGGCAATGGCACCCCACTCCAGCATTCTTGCCTGGAAAATCCCATGGACAGAAGAGCCTGGGGGGCTACAGTCCATGAGGTCGCTAAGAGTCGGACATGACTAAAGCAACTTAGCAGCAGCAGCAGCAGCAGGTAATAAACATTAGCCATCTCTAAGAAGCAATAAAGGGACCTTCCTGATAGTCTAATGGCTAAGACTCCACACTTCCAAGGCAGGGTGCACAAGTTCAATTCCTAGTTGAGAATAAAGATCCTGTGTGGTATGCAGCATGGCAAAAAAAAAAAAAAAAGAAAAGAAAACCCAGAAAAGAAGAAATAGAGAGTTTATATTCAATTACAGTTTTATAGGGTGGGAAGATCAGGTTTAATTTATATGTTTGCATTTATAATTTGTTCTTGGGATGGTGGTATGACAGGAAGGTACAAATTCTTCCTCCTTTATGTGTATCCATGTGTGTTTTTATGTTAGTATGCACATCAGGGCCCAAAGTCTGTTTAAAATGAGGCTTTCCTAGAAATCTGATTTTATCTCCAATGCCTGCCACTAACCTGGCAGTTGTATTTGCTACACTGGTAGAGTCCTGAGGAGTAAATTGGAGAATGAATGAAAATCCATTTGTCATTCATAAAAAGGCTGTGCTTAAGACTATCCCCCTTATACCAGCATTTCTTTGTTTAAAAAGTAAAAGATATATGAGACAAAAAGGAGGAATAAAAAGAAAAGAAAACTCTACCAGGATAAGAGATGAAACAGTGAAAGTAAACTGCTAAGGGTCAAATACATTAAGCCAACAACCCAGAACAAAAAAAGAACATACAAACTCAAGGGGCAGATGAGACCAGGTATCTGAATCAAAGTGGCTGAAAGTAGTCATAAGTCTTTGGTACAAATACTGAAGACAAGATGGGGAAATCTCACAGGACATGCTTGGAGACAAAAGTTCTCAAAGATCATGGACCCAAAACCCTTTTTACAGCATTGGCCCTTCTGATCATCTGGATTCCTGGAAAAGCATACTTGTGTAGAACATCTTGCACTTTAAGGGAACTCTATGGCAACCCACTCCAGTGTTCTTGCCTGGAGAGTCCCAGGGACGGGGGAGCCTGGTGGGCTGCCGTCTCTGAGGTCGCACTGAAGCGACTTAGCAGCAGCAGCAGCAGCATCCCCTGAAGCTTATCTGTGAACTCGTTAAAGCCTGTGCCTACCCTCTGAGCAAACTGCCCAAGTCCTCTCCCCTGGGCGGCACCCACCGAGCACACATCCTTCTTTGTGCATCTCTCCCCTAAGTGGGCAAAGTCCTGCCACCACTGCAACTTTCTCCAGCCTCACTGGCACCACTGTGAACTGTCTGGTTTCAGGTTTTCAACAAAGTTGACTCAAGCTGGATTTGATCATCTATAGCTCGAGGGGATGAATTCAGATCACAGTCTTTCTGTGCTGATCATATACATACAAGCTACTACAGGTTGGGTTCCCAGGGAAGTAAATTGAGATGCTGAGATGGAGGGTAGTGTACAGATTTTTCATCAAGGAGAGATGGGGATCAACACCTGTGAGAAGGAGGAAAGGAAGCAGATGTGAGCACAGGGAGAATGGCACTTTGACCCAGCCAGAGGCTGACCTGCTCTTGCTCCAGAGCTAAGATAGCTCTTTGGAGTTGGTCTGTATTGGAATGAAATTGCTGTGTCTCTGTATGCCAGTGGATGTGGGCTCCCCCAGAAGGACTGACTTTAGTCAAGGTGACCCCTTACAGTTGCAGCAATTCCTGAAATGACCGACAGCAAAAGGCCATCTGCTGACATCTTTCCCAGCAGCACACACCCTTTCTGAAGGCATTTCTGGGTGATGTACTTTCATGTCTGTCCCACAACTCAATCTACTTCCAAAAAGCTTTAGTTGACACAAGTTTGATGGGCTTTAAAAAGGAATCTACTTCAGAAAAGCAGGATATCTACTATCAGAACTAACTCAAATTTTTGTTCAGTTGCTCAGTTGTGTCCTACTCTTTGCGACCCCATGGACTGAAGCACGCTGTGAAATTGTATTCATTAATGTTCCAGGCACTGTTTTGGGTGCTAGTGATATGTTGATGAAAAGTCACTACCCTCATTGTAGAGAGAGATTGAGATTAAAAAGGCAGTCCAATAAATTAGTAACATATTTTGGTAATAGGAAGTGACTTGCAGACAGACAATACAGGTGAGAAGATAGAATGACTGAGTAGCCAGTGAGGTAGGTACAAGCTTAGGATGGAGGTCAGGACGGTCTTCTCTGAGGAGGTGACAATTCAGGAGAGACTTGTTAGTAGGCAGGGGCAAGTGGCACGAAAGTCTGGAGATAAAATTATACTTCAGGTAGAGGAAAGGAAGTATAAAGACCTCGAGCAGGACTGGGCTTTGCACATTTAAGGTCCGGCAAGGCTAGTATGGCTGGAGCAGAGAGAACAGGAGTGGGAGGGACAGGGTCAGGACTATAGGACTAGGAGCCCTGGAAAGAAAGCTAGATTCCACAGAAAGTACAGTGGAAAGTTTCCAATAAAAAAGAAACACGACTGACTTTGTACTTTTTAAAAGTGTGGAGAATGAACTTAAGGTTACCAGGAGGAGGGACAAAGGGAGGGGATAGTTAGGGGGTTTGGGATGGACACATACACTGCTGCTGCTGCTAAGTTGCTTCAGTCATGTCCGACTCTGTGCGACCCCATAGACGGCAGCCCACCAGGCTCCAATGTCCCTGGGATTCTCCAGGCAAGAACACTGGAGTGGGTTGCCATTTCCTTCTCCAATGCATGAAAGTGAAAAGTGAAAGTGAAGCTGCTCAGTCGTGTCCGACTCTTAGCGACCCCAAGGACTGCTGCCTACAAGGCTCCTCCGTCCATGGGATTTTCCAGGCAAGAGTACTGGAGTGGGGTGCCATTGCCTTCTCCAGGACACATACACACTGCTGTATTTAAAATGGATAATCAACCAGGACCTACTGTGTAGCACATAGAACTCTGCTGGATATTATACGGCAGACTGGATGGGAGGGGAGTTTGGAGGAGAATGGATACATGTGAATGTATGGCTGAGTCCCTTTGCTGTTCACCTGAAACTGTCACAACACTGATAATTGGCTATACCTCCATACAAAATAAAAAGTTTTTTAAAAAGTCTGCTCAGTGGAAAATGAGCTGAGAGATTATGGAAATAAAGACTACAGGTTCAATTATTTTAAAAACTCTGATAAAATATATAAAACAAAGTTTACCATTTTGAATCTTTTTTTGAGCATTTAGTGACATTTACAATTTAGTGACATTAGGTACTTTCACGCTGTAGCACAGTCATCTCAACAATTCATCTCCAGAAGTTTTCCATTATCCCAAAGAGAAACTCTGTACACAAACAATAACTTCACATCCCCCTCTCCTTCCAGGCCCTGGTAATCAGTCTTTCCCCACTCTTTTCTTTCTGCACACCAGGCCCTGGTAATCCATCTTTCCCCACTCTTTTCTTTCTGCACACATTTACCTGTTCTGGTGTTGCCCTAATGGTCCAGGAACAAGCAACGAGAATGAAGACAGAACATGAAATCTGGTGCAATGGGTCAGGGGACCTGCAGCCTCTATTGGACTGAGGTGCAGAGTCCACTCTGAGTCCAGCTGTTATTCCTGATTGCACACTACAAGGCTTTCTCAGATCTTATCTGTCTCCAGACACTACGCTGACATAGATCTCCTTGTTTTCACCCCAGGCCATTCCCTTCTAGGGTAGTCTTAGGGACAATTAGCAACTGCCTAGGCAGCATTCATGCCTGATGGCGACCTGGTGTTCCAAGGTCCATGCTTTCATGATCCAGGTCATACTCCCTTCTGGGTCTGGCCTAGGGGTTTGCAACAAGGCGATTATTCTAAGAAAAACATGAAAGATAATCATTAACAGTTTCTTAATATATGCTGGTTTTCCAGGTGCTATTTCTGTGAAATTTCTCAAGGCAGTGAAAGTAGGTTATTAGGAATTCCCACTACATTCTAGGTACCTCATATAAGTGGAATTATACAATATTGTCCTTTTGTGTCTAGCTTATTTCACTTAGCACAATACTTTCAAGGATCATCCATGTTGTAGCACATATCAAAATTGCATTCCTCTTGAAGGCTGAATAATATTCCATTATTTGTGTATACTACGTTTTGCTTATCTGTTCAGCCAGCAATGGACATCTGGGTTATTTTTACATTTTGGCTATTGTGAATATTGCTTCTATGAACATCTCTTCCATTTGTTGCTTTCAACGCTTTCGTTTATATGTCTAGAAGCGAAATTGCTAGGTCACATGGTAATTCTGTGTTTAATTATTTTGAGGAACCACCATACATACTATCTTTGACAGACTATCATTTATATTCCTATCAGCCAATGCACAAGGGTTTCAATTTCTCCACATCCTCATCAATACTTTTTTTAAAAAAGAATAATACCCATCCTTATCAATGTGAGATTTAAACAGTTATAATATCCAATATGCAGGAGGGAGAGGAAAAGAGAATATGCATCTTACGGGTAGATAGACTTACTTTCTCAACTCTTCAATACTTTGAAATTAAAAATGTTCTTTTATATAATTTCATGTGCAACAAATAAATGGAAATAGTCAAACACTTGAACAAGCCATCAAGTATCTTTTACTGACACTAGTTCCCTCTAAGTTTAGAAATCTTCTGCAACACAGATGAGTGGATAGAAGTGCCTTTAGAGGAGCAGTAAGTAGGGATGTCATCAAGGGTCAACAGTGAGAACCCTTAGGATGTGGGTGAGAGATGATGATATGATTGGGACCAGGGTACCAGCAGACAACTTAGGAAAGAGCCAGATTTGAAATTTATCTTGAGAGTAGAACCAAGAGAACTTAATGATGGATTGGTTATGGGAGATGAGAGAAAGAATATTTAACACAATCCCTAGGGTTTTGACTTAAATGACAGAATGTGGAATGCAGCTAGCTAGAGAAGGAAGAATTCAGGGGCAAAACAGAGTTGCTAGTAGAAATGGCTTGTTTTCTTTAGAAAATGCTACATTTGAGAGGTGCCTTAGACCATCAGTTGATTGTCTCAAGTAAGCAGTTGACATATCAATGTGGATGAGCAGAAAGCTTGGGGCTGACTTGAGCATCCAGAGCAGTTGGATGGTATGGGGTGTTCTGGCACTTAAAGAGGTCACCCAGTGATCTAATATTCAGCTAAACCCTACAGCAGGAAACAGGGATATACAAATTCATCACTGTGGCTGTTAGAGGAGGAGTCTACTTGTGAAATCACACAAAGTATCTTTTTGACCAAAATGGAATGAAACTAGAAATTAACAGCAGTAAGAAAGTAGCAAAATTCACAAAATGTGGAAGCTAAACAACACATTCTTGAACAACCACTAAACTAAAGAAGAAAAAAAAGGGAATTTTAAAAAGATATAAAGACAAATAAGGGACTGTCCAGAGACAGTGGAAGAATAGGAAGGGGAGACCACTTTCTCCACAACAAATTCATCAAAATATCATTTGAATGCTGAGCAACTTCCCCAAACAACTTCTGAACACTGGCGGAGGACACCAGGCACCCAGAAAGGCAGCCCATTTTCTTCGAAAGGAGGTAGGACAAAATATAAAAAATAAAGAGACAAGAGTTAGGGGACAGAGACCTGTCCTGGGGAGGGAGCCGGAAGGAGGAGAACTTTCCAAACAGTAGGAAACCCTCTCACAGGTGGGTCTGTGGGGAATCTCAGAGGGCAACATAACTGAGAGAGGGAAAAGAAAACCCCACAGAATACGCAGCTGCCAGTGGAGAACTAGTCCAGTCACTCGCGTCTGCCACCAGCAAGCGGGGGCTGGACAGGGAGGCGCGGGCTGCATAATCAGTGCTTAGGGTAAGGACCAGGCCTGAATGCTAACCACATCCTCCTGGGATCCTGGATGCTAGACATCTGCCAGGAGGGTCGCAGCCTGAGATGGGCTCCCCAGAGGAGACACATGGCACACCTGAGATGGTACTCTCCCGGTAAACCTGGGAGACCGAGCGGCCAGGACCGGGGAGGTGATTAAGATGCTTGGCCCGACTGGGACAGGGTGCTCGCCAAGCGCCTGGTATTGCCTGAGCTGATCAGACCTGGGAAGGGCACAAAACACATGCCCAACCAAGTCTGTGCCCTTGTGGAGTACCCGAGAACCTGAGTGGCTTAGACCTGGGAAGTGCACAAAATGCAGGGTCCACTTTAGACAGTGCCTGCAGAGCACCCTGGAGCCTGAGAGTATAGACCCAGGCAAGCACACACGCCGTGAGCTGGGACAAACCCAGTGTGGCCCATCCACTGCGAGCACTCCCCACACAGGCCAGCGATATCTGTTTGCAGTGTCCCTCCCTCCCCACAGCACAACAGAACAAATGAGCCTAAATAGGTGACCACCTTTGCCCCCTTGTGTCAGGGTGGAACTTAGACACTGAAGAGATTTGCAAAAAGAGAAAGCCGAAATAAACAAAGAAGAGGGAACTCCTCTGGAAGTGGCAGGTGCAACAGATTAAAACCCTGTAGTCAACATTGACAAAGCACTGGAGGGGGCCTATAGACCTTGAGAACAAGTACAAGCTGGATAAGAAAGTTGTGGTACATATACATAATGTAATATTACTCAGCTATTAAAAAGAACACATTTGAATCAGTTCTAATGAGGTGAATGAAACTGGAGCCTATTATACAGAGTGAAGTAATTCAGAAAGAAAAACACCAATACAATATATTAAGGCATATATATGAAATTTAGAAAGATGGTATGACAACCCTATGTGCAAGACAGCAAAAGAGACAGAGAGATAAAGAACAGACTTTTGGTCTCTGTGGGAGAAGCTGCAGGTGGGATGATTTGAGAGAATAGCATTGAAACATGTATATTACCATATGTGAAATAGATGACCAATCCAAGTTTGATGCATGAAATGGGGCACTCAAAGCTGGTGCACTGGGATGACCCAGATGGATGGGATGGGAAGGGAGGTGGGGAGGGATTTGGGATTGGGGAGACACATGTACACCCACCCATGGCTGATTCACGTCATTGCATGGCAGAAACCACCACAATACTGTAAAATAATTCGCCTCCAATTAAAATAAATTTTTAAAATATATATTTTTAAAAAGAGCCCTGGAGAAGGAAATGACAATCCACTCCAGTACTCTTGCCTGGAGAATCCCATTGACAGAGGAGCCTGGAGGGCTACAGGCCACAGGGTTGCCAAGAGTCGGATACAGCTGAACGACTGAGCACGAACACACACATAGACCTTTACAGGCTTATGAAATACTCAACTAGAATGCAGCCTAGGTAACCCTGGTTACCAAGTACTACTCCTGTTATGTGTCAGAATTTGATTTGAAGACAATGTATCCTATGAACTTCATTTGCATCAAATTTTAAACCTCAAGATGGCTTCCCTACACTGTATAGCACATTGGCTTGAAAACTACTTCATTGTTAAATATACAAGAATTTATGGATTGTAACCTTTTAGAGAAAGAAAGCACAAGAAAGAGCGCTTTCTTTCTCCAAAACCTCATAATTTATTCAGAACAAAAAACAATGGAATTATTTGTCTGAGGGAGATGGAAATTTGTCTTAAATACTGACAATTAGGAGCGATGCAATTATAAGGAAAGTGGCTTCCATTTGGAACAGAAGATGACACATACCACCCTGTTAATCCAAAGGAGATAAATAGTACATTGTGATGAAGACAACAAAGTATATAAAATCTTGACTATTTTTCTGCAAAGAAAGTACACACATTTTTTTCTAAGTTAAGATGAAGCAAAGTAATGGCATTTTCTTAGTGAAAGAAAACTAGCATATTTGTCAGATTTCCAAATTCATGCTGTTATCTGTGTTGGCATTGGGCTCACAGGCCCTGGGGCCTTTCCTTGACTTGGATGAGAGCCTGTGCTTGGCTGTAGACCTTGCTAAGCAGCATTTGAAGAAATCCCACCCTGGTACCCCACAAAGCCTCTGGTTCTCACCTCACCCAAGTTTCCAGTAAGTAAGCTTGATAGAGTTGCATTTAGCATTCCTCGGCAAGCAGCGGCCTGCGTGTCTCCAGAGTTCAGCCTCAGACGGGGCTGCCTGCACCTGTACTTTCAGTTCTTTTCTCTTAAGTGTGGGTGGTTTTTTCCCATTACATCCAAATTGAAAAGATTTCTTCCCATTTGAGAAAGAAAAAATAAATCACTTCTATCTCATCTACCGTAGTGCAGTGCTATGCTGCAAGTGCTTATAAAATTTTCTCTAGAACAAATGGAACTGTTAACTCTTTAAATGTTATGAAGGTACAAGGAAACACAAAGTTTCCTTCCTGGAATTTTCCAGAGACTCTATTGAACATAATTGGAAGTCAACACATCCTTTTTGTTCAGTACATCAATCCCAGGTGAGTTAGCATTAGGAAGACTCCATTCAGTGGTGAAAGTGATAGTCGCCCGGTCGTGTCTGACTCCTTGCAAACCCATGGACTGTGGCACGCCAAGCTTCCCTGTCCATGGAATTCTCCAGGCAAGAATACTGGAGTGGGTAGTCATTTCCTTCTCCAAGGGATCTTCCCAACCCAGGGATCGAACCTAGGTCTCCTGCATTACAGGCAGACACTTTACCGTCTGAGCCACCAGGGAAGCCCTCAGTCAGTGGTGTTTGTTTTAAAAAGCAAAGTAAATCTGTAGATATAGTATCCAATTTCATGTAACTGTTTAGTCACTAACTTAACATTGCTTAAAAAGTCCTTATTGACCAACTAAGGAAAATTCTATCTTTTGTGGGTACTGTAGAATTTTGATAGTACTCCTACCTAAGGGCAGGATGTCCCACTGAAGTCATTCAGAGTTTAAGTAGACTGTACATGCAGATGTGGAGGCCAGAGGTCATGTTTGTCTTGTTATACTTATTGGACATTAGCCAACGTTTCATACTCCAAGAGAAGCAGATCACAAGAACACTTTCTTCTGTGTTCCTCACTACTCACACGTTACATCAAATGTCAAGGAAAGTACACAAGCTTGAAGATTCATTATACTGTATGTGCAAGTTTCAGAGTAAGACATATTCTGATTTTTTTGTTAAAAAAAAAAAAAAAGCCTTCCATATTATATATGACCTGGCTCCAAGAGGAAAGCCAACCCCAGACCTTGAGAAAAGGTTTGCAGAAATAGTGATATGATAAATAATGATTCTAGCCTGACTTTGACTTAGTATTCAAGCTAGATCTAAAATGACCTTGTAAATCAGTCAACAAGTATTTATTTAGCATTTACAGGAAAGTGCATTGCACATGACACTGTCGGCTGGAAATCTGACACATCACAAAAGGCTCTTCTCTGTTATCATTCCTTTGATCAGGTGGGGAGTCAACTCATAAACACAGCACACACATTGCCAAATCACCTGAAATGCAAGCTTATGTCCAGGAGATACAAAATCTTCCTAGTTGATTCAAATGGCAGCCAACTCTGAGCATCACTACTCTTCTCCAAGTCCAGGCAGGGACCAGAGTCAAAGGGTTTTAAGCAGAGATGAGAAGTTTTGCTTGTGTACCCAAGTTCTGGCTGGAATGAGGAGAAGAAATTTGAGGGGAGCATTTACGAAAGCTAGGAAGAGAGGGCACTTGCAGTAGCTCTACCAAGAAATGCTAAGAGTTTGAGTGCATATGACAACAAAAACAAATAACAGGAAATTATTAGGGAAAGTCAGCAGGATTTGGTGATCAGGGGGACATATATGAGGCAGTAGAGAGGAAGAAAGAAATGCCTGTGGCTCTCAGGTTTCCCACTCTCGTACATTGCCCATGGATTTATCCTAAATTTTCTTAGGACTGATGGAGCCTTCAACAGCTAACACATAGACACACACTAGAGGAAGGACTTTGGTTGTTTCGTTTGGGAGGGGACACACTTGGTCTCGGGGGAAAGTTGGAGGAAGCCATGGGGGAAGATGGAGACTTTGGTGCCTGTGCAGCCTCCAAGAGTGGGTGCCTGAAGGATGGTTGAAAAGCTATCTGAGCTTAAGTCTAATCTGAAAATAAACAGTCATTAGCCAGCAGCCATCCATCTTGGTAATACAAATCATGATGTTGCAGAATGCCCTCTGTTTGTATAAGTTAATTTATTAACTTCCAATCCCAGCAAACTGGTCTGAACTTGTTAAGAAAAAAGATTTTTTTAAATTCAACCACAATTTTTCTTGTCTTGTTACAAGTTCCCTTTTAGAAGTATGAAGAGTACATCTAAATATATATACTGTAATCCATTAAAAAGTGTCCACTTATGGATCATGTGTTTCTGGACTTTTTTCAATAAGCCACAACCTATAGAATACCTTATATGTAGATGGCACTCTTTTTTCATTGGTTTACTATTACTATCTAGTGGGCTTTTTAATAAATTTAATTTTAATTGGAGGATAATTTCTTCACAATACTGTGTTGGTTTCTGCCATACATCAGCATGAATCAGCCACAGGTATACATATGTCCCTCCCTCTTGAACCTCCCTCTTACCTCCCACCCCATCCCACCCCTCTAGATTGTTACAGAGTTTGAGCCCCTGGTTTGAGTCCCGGAGTCAGACAGCAAATTCCCATTGGCTATCTGTTTTTATATATGGTGGTGTGTGTTTCCATGCCGCTCTCTCCATTCGCCCCACCCTCTCCTTCCTGCTCTGTGTCCATAATTCTGTTCTCTACGTCTATCTCCATTGCTAGATGACACTCTCTAATTTGCTACCTTTTTCTATACATCATGTGTCATCCAGTTTTTAGAAAAGTTCTTCCAAATGAGGAAACTCAAGCTCAAATTGCTGAGACGACCTGACCAAACTGATGCTGTTATTAAGTGAAGGATGCGGGACTCATGTTCACTTCTTCTGACCCCTAAGCTAGGGCTCTTTACCAAGTGGTAACTGGGCTTCGGCACGTCCCATCCTGTAACCACCACCACCACCACGTCAGGCTCACAGAATCAAACTTTGTAGACTCTGATTACTTCGATACTCTGAAAGGCTGGTGAAATGGCAGGGCATTATGGGAAAATGGATACTCCCAAGAATTTAAAATTCAGTATCAGAGTGGGCTCCTGGCTCAAGCCCCAGAGAAGAAAGCCTGGCTCTGAGAAATTCTTTCATCCCTCCATGATTTAATTTTGATCAATATTTTGTCTCATGTGTATGATAAAAGCAATGCCTGCTGCAGTTCTTTTAACTGCCAAGCATATTCATTTTCATTCATTTGTTCTCTCTCTTAGCAAAAGGTCAGAGTTAATCAAAGAAGATGGTATCCATGCTCAGTCTGAAATTATTAAAGACCTCAGAGATCTGCTGCTGCAATCTCTGAACTGCAAAGCCCCCACTTGTTCTCCAGGAACAAAGAAAAGATGAGTCAATCGACCCTGTACACAGCTTCGATTGTTTTTGTGGAGAACAATTTATTATTATCTCTGGTCTCGGGTAGCCGTCATCTACCTGGGGGTTATGATGAATAGAGTATGTAGAAGTGTGGGCCTCAGGGAATTAGCCAGTGATTCAGATCTATTGGAAGGTCACATCTCATTTTTCATGCCTCATTGAAAATCTGAAGTGTTAACAGTGTAGGCTTACCCCAAACAGCCTTGCAGGCCTTGCCACAAGTTACATCTTTATTATTAAATTTAGTACAATATTTAATAATAAAACAAGTACATTCAGAACTTAAAGTCTAGTTTCTTGAGAATTTAAGTTACCTACAAACTTTATTATGTTACAAATACCGAAAAGTTTAGAAATAATGTTAAGAGGTTTCTGACTAATGATTGGACCCTCTTACAAGCTAATTTAATTTACATTTTTTATTTTTAACCTGCATTTATAAACTTAACATTTTTGAGTTCCATACATAGAATACTTTCATTCAAATCCTATGGGCCACGCCCAGTGTGAGGGAACCTGGGAAATGCAATCTCTATGTAGGTGACTACGGGTTCAACTAAAACTTGCATAGATCTATTTTTAAAAGGAAAAAAAGAGACTGGATGCTAAGGAGACATGAGCAGTCTCTGCCACATCCGTGTTGCCTCTGATAAGTTAGGCCCACGGCTGATCCTCCCAACCTTATTTTTTCCCAGCATCTTCTTGGGGTCCAAGGATCTCTTTTGTAATTACACAGGAGCCTGAAGCACATATAAACTCAGGATACAGCCCTGGCCCTGGTGTAAGTTTCCTAGATGATTGCATCTTTCTGGTCAAATGGTTATGTAGAGGTTCCTGCTATAGGAATGTACTGCCAAGGGATACAATTCTGTCATGTGTTTCAACTCTGTGTAATAAACTATATTTACAGTGTTTGTTTTTTTTTTTTTTTTCAGAGATATCTCTGTATAGGTTCTTGAATGCTGAGGATTTTCATACCCATCCCTCTGTGATCCTCTGTATTCAGAACATTGGTTTAGGGGAGCTAGAAGAGGAAAATTAGAAAATCAAAGTGAGATCACGGTTCACTTAAAAAACAAAACTCTGCATTAAAGTCTTTTTGATTCTCTTTTTTTTTTTTTACTTTTTTTTTATTGAAGTATATTTGATTTACAATGTTGTGCCAGCCTTTGCTGTACAGCAAACTGATTTGGTTATACACATGTAGACATTCATTTTTATATTCTTTCCATTATAGTTTCTCATGGATGCTCAATATAGTTTCCTGTGCTGTACGGTAGGACCTTGTTGTTCATCCATCCTACATCTAATTGTTGTTCAGCAGCTTAAGTCATGTCTGACTCTTTGGGACCCCATGGACTGCAGTATGCCAGGTTTCATTGTCCTTCATTATCCTGGAGTTGCTCAAGCTCAAGTCCATTGAGACAATGGTGCCATCCAACCATCTCATCCTCTGTCTCTCCCTTCTCCTGCCCTCAGTCTTTCCCAGCATCAGGGCCTTTTCCAATGAGTTGCCTCTTCACATCAGGTGGCCAAAGTATTGGAGCTTCAGCTTCACCATAAGTCCTTCCCTTGAATATTCAGGATTGATTTTCCTTTGGATTGACTGGTTTGATCTCCTTACTGCCCAAGGGACTCTCAAGAGCTACTTTATGTCTACTACTCCCAAGTTCCCAGTCCTTTCCTCCTCCTGCACCTTGGCAAACATGTCTATTTTCTATGACTGTGAATTTGTTTCTATTGTTTCTATTTTGTGTATATGTTCATTCGAATGAACACATGTAAGTAATATCATGGATTAGATTCCACATATAAGTGACTGTTCATTGTTGTTCAGTCATTAAGTCATGTCCAACATTGTGCGACCTCATGGACTGCAGCATTCCAGGCTTCCCTGCCCTTTGCTATTTCCCAAAGTTTGCGCAAATTCATGTTCATTGAGTTGGTGATGCTATCTAACATATGGTATTTGTCTTTCTCTCTCTGACTTACTTCACTTATTTTTGATGAAGCCTATGTCTGCCTGCTTGACTTAGGCTATGGAAGGAAAATTTGCATAGACTATGATTGAGATAGGTTCATAGCTATATACATTTAACAACAAATCAGATTTGAACCAGAACAATCAGCTTATCTTATTAAGGTCTTCAATATTTTCTGAAAGATCACATTTCCAAACAACTACTTAGCTTAAGGGATTGTTTTTCTTCCATAAACATTGCTTGATGTTTGAAAAAGTTATTTCTTTTTGATAGCTTAATAAATCTTCTGTCTTTCCTATGTCAATAGCCTGAGCTCACATGTAGAAAGGATGATTGAGAAAGGCAGGAAGGAATAATGTGAGGGTAAATGATAATAGCACAACCTCATTTCCTCACCTTTATCACAAATAAGTCTTTGTTTTCAAAAATACAAATCATTTTGTACTACTTTCCATTATCCCTGCAAATTCTTGAAACTATCTACCAAGTAAAAAGTCATTTTTCCTGTCATCATAGAAATAGGTATTTTATATTAGATTATTCTCAGAGGTTTTGCTACTATTTTAGAATTTTAAATGTCATTCAATTAAAATGTGCAACTTGCTCTGTTAAAAAAAATTTTTTTTCTGCTAAAAAAATATTTCTACGTCAAGCTAGAGATAGAGAGCCATTACTTTTAATGTTTTATTTTGTCTCCTTCCCAGGTAGTTGAGCATGAGTGCTTAGATTTATGTTTCCTGTGTCCCATTGCTGGTTTTCAGGAGTTTTTTTATTTGTGTAGTGAGCACAGGAGGAGGAAGAACCGTTAGTGCTAGAAAAAGAATGGATTCAGCTTTTGCCCTGGGTGAGTGTCAGGGGAGTCTAGAAATTGCTCATAGGATTGTCAGTATGAACATGTTTTCATTTTCTTTTAATACTTGTTTATTTGGCTTTGCCAGGTCTCAGAGGCAGCATGAGGAATCTTTCCTTGCAGTATGCAAACTCTTAGTGGCAGCACGTGGGATCTAGTTCCCTGACCTGGAATCAAACCTGGGCCCCTGCATTAGCAGCACAGAGTCGCAACCACCAGACCACTAGGGAAGAATCCTATGTTTCCATATTTTTGAGGAGAAGCTCCAAAAGTTTTCATTGCTACCTGTGACCCAAAACAGGTTGAAAACTGCAGTCACTATTGCTTCTCTCAGTTCTTGAGGATGTTACTGCACCTCTAAGGAAGCAACGTCTTTGTTCCATGTCTCCCTTCTCTACCTGTGGGGGTGTGGTGGAGGCTGGGAGAAGGGCCAAGACAGGAGTGTTGGCTGTGGATAGAGAAGCGTGTGGTGGTCCATCTGCTCAGCCTGGGCCCCTCCATGACATTTCTGCACTTCCTGAAGGGCCTGTTTGTTAACAGTGTGTGTTTGCAGTAGGGAAACTCCACCTTGCCCTTTTCCCATCAAGATGTCTATTTTAAATAGCAATTTCATATAGTAATATGTACTATTCCTGAAATCTTAGCTTCCTGGGAACAAAAGCCATCTTTCCTCCTTTCAGGACTCGGCAGTCCTGCAGTGTGCCTCATCTCTAGTAGGTCCCCATGAAAGTAAAAGTGAAGTCATTCAGTCGTGTCCCACTCTTTGCAATCCCATGGACTGTAACCTACCAGGCTCCTCTGTCCATGGAATTTTCCAGGCAAGAGTACTGGAGTGGGTTGCCACTTCCTTCTCCAGGGGGTCTTCCCGATCCAGGGATTGAACTCAGGTCTCCTGCATTGCAGGCAGACACTTTACCATCTGAGCCACCAGGTAAACCTCTAGTAGGTTCCCATAGAGGCTTATTACATTGAATTAAGCCTAAGAATAGATATTTTTTTATACTGCATGTTTATCAAGTCACTTTGGATTTATATAAAATCCTGTTTATCCAATTTGCTAAACAAGTGAAATTTTCCTTGGACTTCAAGTACTGTACAAAGCAACAATTCAGTTAAATCTAGCAGCAAAATTCCCCATGGACAAAAAGGACGTTCATTCCCACTAACATTCTTTTCAACACAAGAATTAGCCCTATACATGCTAGGTTTATTTTATAATTCTACATATGTGGACATGTCCAGAAAAAAGAATAACCCACAGAAAATGGCCAGCTCTTGATCTGTAAAGATTTGAATCTAGAGATATTTATATTTTATTACTGGTTGTAGTTGATGTTTAACAGGATACATTCACCTAAGTTTACATATTTAATTGCTTTTATTCTTGTAGCTTCTTCTAAGAGTGCAACGACTTTGAATAGTGAAATTTAAATAAAATATCCTAATCCTGAGTAATTGATAAGGAAATAACAAATAGAAGGAAATTAAAAGGGATGAAAGTATATGCAACCCAATGCTTTATCTTATCTCTAGGACTTTTATTTATTCTATTTGATGTCACCACAAATATTTGCTGAGCCCTTGTGGAGAGCTCTGTGCCAGCCACAGAAGCACAATGATGGATAAGACAGGGATCGTGCCCCCAAACTGGGGGACACAAATAACTAAAAATATTGAAACCATAGAAATAGTTGAATGCCAGTTGCCAGGGGCTGAGGGGTGGGGGACATGGCACATGTTGGTCAAAGGTTGCAAACTTCCTAGTGCAAGAGGAATAAGTTCTGGGGACAAATCTACAGCATGGTGATGATGGTTGGCAACACTGTATTACACACTTGAAAGTTTCCATGACAGTAGAGCTTTAATGTTCTCACCATGACAACAGCAGAATGGTAATTACATCAGGTGGGTGATGTGTTAACTAACCTTATTGCAGTAAACACTTTGAAATATATACAGATATAAAATCATCACACTATATACCTTAAACTTACATATGTTACAAGTTAAATGTATCGCAAGAGCGCTGCGGGAGACAAGGATTTATCCAAGTCCCCTGCAAGCGTTTTGATTCTGTTCTGAATAGCTCATATTTACCACCAACTGGCACCCCACGCCAGTACTCTTGCCTGGCAAATCCCATGGATGGAGGAGCCTGGTGGGCTGCAGTCCATGGGGTCGCTAAGAGTCAGACACGACTGAGCAACTTCACTTTCACTTCTTACTTTCATGCGTTGGAGAAGGAAATGGCAACCCACTCCAGTGTTCTTGCCTGGAGAATCCCAGGGACCGGGGAGCCTGGTGGGCTACAGTCTATGGGGTCGCACAGAGTTGGACACGACTGAAGCGACTTAGCAGCAGCAGCAGCAGTCAACCCCATCCCACTTGCCAAACATACACACACCTTGAAATTCATGTACTCATAACTTGGCCTTCTAAATATTTCAAGCATTAAGATTTAATTTCATGACTACCTACTAATGAAAACCACCCTCATTCCCCTTGCCACCCAATGACCCCACTCCCCCCATCTTCCTCTGGAAAACAGTCTAGGATTGTTCAGTTCTCAATTCAATCATTCAAGTCAATCCGTTTCAATTCTCAGGGTTGTCAAGAAAGGTTTCTGCCTTCAGGCAACAGCCAAGAGATGTTTTGGAAGTTTAATGGCTTAAAGTTTTAGGAAGAAGAAATTAAAACTTTATTTTAAAATGCATATGTAGTTTTTAATTTCTATTTAAAATTTAAGTGCACATTTACACTGCAATAAAAAGGACACCTAAATGTCCAGCAATAGGAGAATAGTTAAATAAATATTGATACCTGTATATATTTAAAAACTAGGTCACAGGTAAAAATTATTTAGAAAAACATTTAATGATGTAGGAAAATATAAAATACATGAGAAATTAAGGAAAGAATCAAACCACAAAGCAGGATATATGGTATAATTGCATTAATTTAAAAGTATGTATACAAACAGAAAAAGATTTAAGTGTAAACATCAAAATACTATGTGATAGAATTGTGAGGGATTTTTATTCCTTTATACTTTTCTGTAGTTTCCACATTTTTAAACACAAATATGTGGTTGCTTTTAAAATTATGAAGGTCAAAATTGTTTAGAAAGCAGAAGGAAAAGTTTTTCTGCAGCCTACTCAATCTGAAAAATTATTACTTTACAATCTCATATTTGACTCAGAAAAAAAAAATGGAGTTGCTGTAGGTCAAGGTAGAGGGAGTTAATTAGAAATATTTTTTCCTCTTTCTTTAAGTGAGACCAGTATTCTAAGAGAATTCTCTACCCCAGAGTGCCCCCTTTCCTTGTCTCTCCCTGATGTGAAAGAAGGAGAGCCTCCCCCAAAGAACTTAGTAACATCTTTGGGCCATTCACTGCCCAAGGGTCCAATTTCCAACTCTGCTTCCTTAGCCTCAGAACCCACATGGAACAGCCTCTTTCAGTTCAGAGACAAGGACATATATCTTTAGGTAAAATTTATATTAAGGAAATACAGAAACCTCTAGGGGATTACATGTGCCCCTTAGAGTTAAACAGCTATTATGCAAGGTGAAAACCTCCCATATACCTTGCACTGCTTATTTTATTATTATTTTTACTGGAGTACAGTTGCTTTACAATGTTGTGTCTTCCTGCTGTACAGCAAAGTGAATCAGCTATATGTATACATATGTCTTCTCTATTTTTGGATGTCCTACCCATTGAGGCCACCATAGAGCACTGAGTAGAGTTCCCTGTGCTATATATTAGGTTCTCATCAGTTATGTATTTTATACATATTAGTGTATATATGTTAATCCCAATCTCCCAATTCATCCTACCCTTCCTTCCACTCTTGGTATCCATATATTTGTTCTCTACATGTGTCTCTATTTCTACTTTGCAAATAAGTTCATCTGTACCATTTTCTGGGCTTCTCTGGTGGTTCAGCTGGTAAAGAATCCACCTGCAATGCAAGAGACCTGCGTTCGATCCCCTAGAGAAGGGAACAACTACCCATTCCAGTATTCTGGCCTGGAGAATTCCATGGACTATATAGTCGAAGGGGTCGCAAAGAGTCAGACATGACTGAGCGACTTTCACTTTCACCATTTTCTAGATTCTGTTATACATATAAGCAGTATTACATGATACTTGCTTTTCTGATTTACTTTGTGTGACAGTCTCTAAATCCATCCATCTTTCTCCAAATGGCACGATTTCATTCCTTTTTATAGCTGAGTAACATTCCATTGTATATATGTACCACATCTTCTTTATCCATTCATCTGTCAATGGTCATCTAGGTTGCGTCCATGTCCTGGCTATTGTAAGTAGTGCTGCAATGAAGATTGGGGTGCATATGTCTTTTTGAATTATGGTTTTCTCCAGGTATATGTCCAGAAGTGGGATTACTGGGTCATAGGGTAGTTCTGCTTTTAGTTTGGACTGCTTTAATTCCACCTTCCTACTTTACTGAGTGCTACCTTATCCTCAAATATCAATGCCTTTCTGTAAATTGAAACATCTGCCTGAAAACTTAACCCACAGATAACAGAATATGCATGTCTTTGTTTTGCATTGGTCCTAATCTAGGGAATGATTGTTCTAGGTGATAGGAATTCAGCATTCCCAAAGCAAAATTTGGGAAAGGGCTACATCATTTGTTCATCAAAGGCAGCAGAAAGGGACTGCCTTCCCAGTAGGACCCCTTGGATTATACACATCTCTGTGACCTAATATCAAGTACAGAAATAATTATTTGGGAGTTAATTTTTCTTATTGTATTATTTCTAGATGATTTTCTTGCTGATTTTACCTACCTCCTACTCTTTTCTCTTCCTTCTACTTGTTTAGCCAGTGATCAATTTCTGAAACTTTTCTAAAAGCTCCCTGTTAAGGATTGGTATTTCCCCTAAGCAAAAAGAAGACCAGGAGCTGACTGTGGCTCAGACCATGAATTCCTTATTGCCAAATTCAGACTGAAATTGAAGAAAGTAGGGAAAACCACTAGACCATTCAGGTATGACCTAAATCAAATCCCTTATGATTATACAGTGGAAGTGAGAAATAGATTTAAGGGCATAGATCTGATAGATAGAGTGCCTGATGAACTATGGAATGAGATTCATGACATTGTACAGGAGACAGGGATCAAGACGATCCTCATGGAAAAGAAATGCAAAAAAGCAAAATGGCTGTCTGGGGAGGCCTTACAAATAGCTGTGAAAAGAAGAAAAGCGAAAAGCAAAGGAGAGAAGGAAAGATATAAACATCTGAATGCAAAGTTCCAAAGAATAGCAAGAAGAGATAAGGACTTCTTCAGCAATCAATGCAAAGAAATAGAGGAAAAGAACAGAATGGGAAAGACTAGAGATCTCTTCAAGAATATCAGAGATACCAAAGGAACATTTCATGCAAAGATGGGCTCGATAAAGGACAGAAATGGTATGCACCTAACAGAAGCAGAAGATATTAAGAAGAGATGGCAAGAATACACAGAAGAACTGTACAAAAAAGATCTTCATGACCCAGATAATCACGATGGTGTGATCACTCACCTAGAGCCAGACATCCTGGAATGTGAAGTCAAGTGGGCCTTAGAAAGCATCACTATGAACAAAGCTAGTGGAGGTGATGGAATTCCAGTTGAGCTATTCCAAATCCTGAAAGATGATGCTGTGAAAGTGCTGCACTCACTATGCCAGCAAATTTGGAAAACTCAGCAGTGGCCACAGGACTGGAAAAGGTCAGTTTTCATTCCAATCCCAAAGAAAGGCAATGCCAAAGAATGCTCAAACTACCACACAATTGCACTCATCTCACACGCTCGTAAAGTAATGCTCAAAATTCTCCAAGCCAGGCTTCAGCAATATGTGAACCATGAACTTCCTGATGTTCAAGCTGGTTTTAGAAAAGGCAGAGGGACCAGAGATCAAATGGCCAACATCCGCTGGATCATGGAAAAAGCAAGAGAGTTCCAAAAAAACATATTTCTGCTTTATTGACTATGCCAAAGCCTTTGACTGTATGGATCACAATAAACTGTGGAAAATTTTGAAAGACATGGGAATACCAGACCACCTGATCTGCCTCTTGAGAAATCTGTATGCAGGTCAGGAAGCAATAGTTAGAACTGGACATAGAACAACAGACTGGTTCCAAATAGGAAAAGGAGTTCATCAAGACTGTATATTGTCACCCTGTTTATTTAACTTATATGCAGAGTACATCATGAGAAACGCTGGACTGGAAGAAACACAAGCTGGAATCAAGATTGCCGGGAGAAATATCAATAACCTCAGATATGCAGATGACACCACCCTTATGACAGAAAGTGAAGAGGAACTCAAAAGCCTCTTGATGAAAGTGAAAGTGGAGAGTGAAAAAGTTGGCTTAAAGCTCAACATTCAGAAAACGTAGATCATGGCATCTGGTCCCATCACTTCATGGGAAATAGATGGAGAAACAGTGGAAACAGTGTCAGACTTTATTTTTGGGGCTCCAAAATCACTGCAGATGGTGACTGCAGCCATGAAATTAAAACACGCTTACTTCTTGGAAGGAAAGTTATGACCAACCTAGATAGCTTATTCAGTATTCAAAAGCAGAGACATTACTTTGCCAACAAAGGTTCATCTAGTCAAGGCTATGGTTTTTCCACTGGTCATGTATGGATGTGAGAGTTGGACTGTGAAGAAGGCTGAGTGCCGAAGAATTGATGCTTTTGAACTGTGGTGTTGGAGAAGACTCTTGAGAGTCCCTTGGACTGCAAGGAGATCCAACCAGTCCATTCTGAAGGAGATCAGCCCTGGGATTTCTTTGGAAGGAATGATGCTAAAGCTGAAACTCCAGTACTCTGGCCACCTCATGCGAAGAGTTGACTCATTGGAAAAGACTCTGATGCTGGGAGGGATTGGGGGCAGGAGGAGAAGGGAACGACAGAGGATGAGATGGCTGGATGGCATCACTGACTCGATGGACGTGAGTCTGAGTGAACTCCGGGAGTTGGTGATGGACAGGGAGGCCTGGCGTGCTGCGATTCATGGGGTCGCAAAGAGTCAGACACAACCAAGCGACTGATCTGATCTGATCAGATCTGATTTCCCCTAAATATTGTCTGCTCTGGGCACAAGAGCATCTTTATTAGAACAAGAAAATCTCCAAGTCTAATGGGGATAGATTCCTAATGATAGAATTCTGGATGCTGTGGAAGTTGAGGTGGTAGAAGTATGTTTCAAGCAGGAGGTCTTCTTGTACTCCCTCAAAGTATTCCTCTTTGGAAACTCTTGGATCTGCCAGCAAGTTTCTGCCCCAGACTTGGAATCATAAGTGCCTCGAGCTGTTTTCTAGCAGGTAGGAATGAGTCTGCGTTGACTCAGCTCCTGTCTTGGTGGTCCAGTTGTGACCAGTCATGGTCAGCTGTTAAGACCAAAAGCATGCACCTAATTTCATCTCCCTGGGGATCTCTGGATGCACCTGCATTCAGGAAAATGCCAACATTATATATCTCTCTGAGAAGTTTGATTTTCCCACAACTTTGAGTTAAATGACTTAACTGCAATGTAAATATGTGTGGATTAACTTGGATGCATTCTGGTACTGCCACATTCCTTGTTAGGTAAACTGTCCTATCACAGACCTACCACAGACCTTGCGAGGCACCCAGCATAAGATCAACCAAACAGTAGGAAACCCAGGAATCTCTATTAAGGAAAAAGATCAGATTTGTACTGTTTTTTTTTCATTTATTTTTCTATTCATTAAATATCTTTATTGAGAGCTGGCTTGTGTCAGAAATTGTCCTAGATGATAGAAATTCAGCAGTACAGTGAAGGGACTGGTGAGGAAAATATCCCTGCTGTAATGGCATTTCCATCGAATGAGGGGAAACAGATGATGACAAAGTAAACAAGCAAAATATGTATATACTGTTGGTGACAACAGCTATTGTCAATGAAAAAAATTGCAAAACCTAAAAGTTGAGAATTTGCTTCCCTAATGGCTCAGATGGTAAAGAATCTGCCTGCAATGCAGGAGATCTGGGTTCAATCCCTGGGTTGGGAAGATCCCCTGGAGAAGGAAATGGCAACCCACTCCAGTGTTCTTGCCTGGAGAACCCCATGGACAGAGGAGCCTGGTGGACTACAGTCCATAGGGTCACAAACAGTTGGACATGACTGAGTGACTAACACTTTAAAGTTGAGAATTATGTTTTGTTCGGGCACCTTACTGTTTACTGAGAAATATAGCCAGGATAACAGTCTCTCAGAAATCTCTGAGGGACTGTTCCAAAGACATAGGGAGGAGCCAGGAAATATAGGGGGATTTGCTGGGAAAAAGGAAAAAACCATCTAGCCAAACATCAAAAAATTATTAGTAATCCCAAAAAGCAGACTTTCAAGTTAATGATTTTAGAGCCTTTCTGTGTATGGCAAGATGCAATGTCTGACTTATTGAAACCATTCTATAATATGCATCTTAACCATCTAAGAGCCAGCTGGAAGAGGAGGTGAGTGAGGTGAGGGGCCAGGGCCACACTGACTATGTCAGGATTCAGGATTTGTTCTGAGACACATGAGAAGTTAATGAACCAATGAGACACACTTGTTTTAACAGCACCTCTCTGGTTGTTGTATTGAACATAAGCCACAGGAAGTCAAAGGCAAAAGATTAGAGATCAGATAGAAGACTTTTGCAAAGATCCTGACCAAAAAGGCTGATTAATTGGGTCAGGATGGGTCAGTGGAAGTGGCTCAAAACTGCTCAATTTAACATGCCGTTTATTTATAATTGTACCAAAGAAGAAAATGTTTGTTCCCCTCCCCCTTGCCCAACTCAGAAGAGAACCCGAAGAGGTTTTTTTTTGCTAACTGAATGAATAGTTACATAATCAGCAAAGCAATAATCAAAGGGTTAACTACTAGAAGGTCAGTGAATTTAATTGCATAACAACAAACACATGAAGAGTGACTTATTTTCCATATCCAGTAAGTAAACAATATTGTAGACTCAAGATTAAGGACTATATAACAATAAATCTTTGTAGTTAAACTAGAGTCCCTCAGAAATTTCTTGCAGATAAACTAGTCAGCATTCATTTATGGTGACAAGACCAAGAAAAGATATAAATCTGGCAAAAAAATCTTCACTCTAATTTGGCCAGTGTTTATATTCTGAGTGTCTTTAGTGTGGTTGATTCATAGATCGACTACAGACTTTTCCCCTAACTTTAAAGGACATGGAAAAGGTAGCTGTTTGAGAACACAGAACACCTAGGCCTTAGAGTGTCTCTAGCCATTTAAGGTTCTTTCTTCCACGACTAAATGAGACGAGTGGTTTCTGTCATCGACTCAAACACAATCCCAGGCTGAGTCAGAAAATCCGGGGCTCATCCTTCTTAGTTCTATGTCTGGCCATGAGAAGCATTCCTGATAGGGATAATGATCAATAGACCAACTGGGTTTTCCCTTTGGGAATTCAAATTGGGGGAAATAAGAAAGACTAGGTCAAAAGGAAAGTGCAGAAGTAGAGGAAAGGACAGGAGCCAAGCTGCATGGGTGGGAGGGGACAGAAGCGCAGACAACTGTGGTGACTCCTGCCCAGCCCCAGGGCTGGTCTCCCCAGGCTGCCATGATTCAGTCTCTGTTTGCAGATTTCTCTCCTTTTATTGCCTTAGGAATTCTGGCTTGAGTCTTCCGAAATGAGTTGGCTCTTTGAGACCAAAAGTGCCTCCATGGAGACTAAGAAAAAAAGAGTATTGAGGCTTATTTCTAATTTATAATGCTAGGATACTTAAAGGAAAAAAATTCTTTGTCTTTAAAACTGGCATCAGTATACACATTGAGCTGTATACTCGGGGAGATTTTTCTGGGAGAGGTCTAGCCTTGCTAAAAACATCAATTGATATCTACACAGTGCCTGTTCCAATGTCTGGTTAGAAACAAGTCTTTGGCCACCATGAAACAGAAAAAAGGCAACTCAATCCTTCTTTTCCTCAGAAGCACACTATAAGCAATTTAACTGCACTCTATAAATTATCTTCTTCATGAACCATGTGGCCTTCTGGGTAAAACTGTTGACTGGTGATAAATGTGATATAAATAATAATGCTATAAGCTACTGTTTACCAGTACTTAGTATATGTCAGGCCCTGTACTGAGAGTTTTATGTATGTTATTGTAATTAAATCTCACTGTTGTAGCCACGCGTTCTGGGAAACAAACTCATTCAGAAGGACAATGCAGATAGTGGAGTGCAGTTTATTACACCAGTGGGCCCAAGGCAGAGTCTCCTCTTAGCCAAGGACCCAGACCAGTTTTTGTGAAAAACCTTATACACCCTAACTGTACATGCCCAAACTACCTCCCTAAATTCCCTGAAACTAGTCTCAGCAAAGGAAAAGAAAGATACAATAAAAGTTAACCCATGATTCATATGCCTTAAGCCTAGGTGAACCTAACTGAATCAGTTCAGTCACTCAGTCGTGTCTGACTCTTTGTGACCCCATGAATCGCAGCACACCAGGCCTCCCTGTCCATCACCAACTCCCGGAGTTCACCCAGACTCATGTGCATGAACTCAGTGATGACATCCAGCCATCTCATCCTGTCATCCCCTTCTCCTCCTGCCCAAATCCCTCCCAGCATCAGGGTCTTTTCCAATGAGTCAACTCTTCGCATGAGGTGGCGAAAGTATTGGAGTTTTAGCCTCAGCATCAGTCCTTCCAATGAACACCCAGGACTGGTCTCCTTTAGGATGGACTGGTTGGATCTCCTTGCAGTCCAAGGGTCTCTCAAGAGTCTTTTCCAACACCACAGTTCAAAAGCATCAATACTTTGGCGCTCAGCCTTCTTCACAGTCCAACTCTAACATCCACACATGACCACTGGAAAAACCATAGCCTTGACTAGCTGGACTTTTGTTGGCAAAGTAATGTCTCTGCTTTTGAATATGCTGTCTAGATTGTTCATAACTTTCCTTCCCAAGGAGTAAGCGTCTTTTAATTTCATGGCTGCAGTCAACATCTGCAGATATTTTTGGAGCCCCCCAAAATAAAGGTTGACACTGTTTCCACTGTTTCCCCATCTATTTCCCATGAAGTGATGGGACCAGATGCCATGATCTTAGTTTTCTGAATGTTGAGCTTTAAGCCAACTTTTTCACTCTCCACTTTAATCAAGAGGCTTTTCAGTTCCTCTTCACTTTCTACCATAAGGGTGGTGTCATCTGCATGTCTGAGGTTATTGATATTTATCCCGGAAATCTTGATTCCAGCTTGTGCTTCTTCCAGCCCACCATTTCTCATGATGTACTCTGCATATAAGTTAAATAAACAGGGTGACAATATACAGCCTTGACATACTCCTTTTCCTATTTGGAACCAGTCTGTTGTTCCATGTCCAGTTCTAACTGTTGCTTCCTGACCTGCATACAGGTTTCTCAGGAGGCAGGTCAGGTGGTCTGGTATTCCCATGTCTTTCAGAATTTTCCACAGTTTATTGTGATCCACACAGTCAATATGACTTTGGCATAGTCAATAAAGCAGAAATAGATGTTTTTCTGGATGGACTAAAATGGACAAATGGGTGAATTTAACTCAGATGACCATTATATCTACTACTGTGGGCAGGAATCCCTTACAAGAAATGGAGTAGCCATCACGGTCAACAAGAGAGTCTGAAATGCAGTACTTGGATGCAGTCTCAAAAATGACAGAATGATCTCTGTTCATTTCCAAGGCAAATCATTCAGTATCACGGTGATCCAAGCCTATGCCCCAACCAGTAACGCTGAAGAAGCTGAAGTTGAATGGTTCTATGAAGACTTACAAGACCTCTTAGAACTAACACCCAAAAAAGATGTCCTTCTCATTATATGGGACGGGAATGCAAAAGTAGGAAGTCAAGAAACACCTGGAATAACAAGCAAATTTGGCCTTGGAATATGGAATGAAGCAGGGCAAAGGCTAATAAGAGTTTTGCCTAGAGAATGCACTGGTCATGGGAAACACCTTCTTCCACCAACACAAGAGAAGACTCTACACATGGATATCACCAGATGATCAACACTGAAATCAGATTGATTATATTCTCTGCAGCCAAAGACGGAGAAGCTCTATACAGTCAGCAAAAACAAGACCAGGAGCTGACTGTGGCTCAGATCATGAACTCCTTATTGCCAAATTCAGACTTAAATTGAAGAAAGTATGGAAAACCACTAGACCATTCCAGTATGGCCTAAATCAAATCCCTTATGATTATACAGTGGAAGTGAGAAATAGATTTAAGGGATTAGATCTGATAGACAGAGTGCCTCATGAACTCTGGATGGAGGTTCATGACATTGTACAGGAGACAGGGATCAAGACCATCCTCATGGAAAAGAAATGCAAAGGAGAAAAATGGCTGTCTGAGGAAGCCTTACTAATAGCTGTGAAAAGAAGAGAAGTGAAAAGCAAAGGATTTCAAAAAGGTAAGATATTCCCGTTTGAATGCAGAGTTCCGAAGAATAGCAAGGAGAGATAAGAAAGCCTTCCTCAGTGATCAATGCAAAGAAATAGAGGAAAACAACAGAATGGGAAAGACTAGAGATCTCTTCAAGAAAATTAGAGATACCAAGGGAACATTTCATGCAAAGATGGGCTCGATAAAGGACAGAAGTGGTATGGACCTAACAGAAGCAGAAGATATTAAGAAAAGGTGGCAAGAATACACAGAAGAACTGTACAAAAAAGATCTTCACAACCCAGATAATCACAATGGTGTGATCACTGACCTAGAGCCAGACATCCTGGAATGCGAAGTCAAGTGGGCTTTAGAAAGCATCACTACGAACAAAGCTAGTGGAGCTATTTCAAATCCTGAAAGATGATGCTGTGAAAGTGCTGCACTCAATATGCCAGCAAATTTGGAAAACTCATCAGTGGCTACAGGACTTCATTCCAATCCCAAAGAAAGGCAATGCCAAAGAATGCTCAAACTACTGCACAATTGCAATCATGTCACACGCTAGTAAAGTAATGCTCAAAATTCTCCAAGCCAGGCTTCAGCAAATGTGAACAGTGAACTTCCAGATGTTCAAGCTGGTTTTAGAAAAAGCCGAGGAACCAGAGATCAAATTAGCAACATCTGCTGGATCATGGATAAAGCAAGAGAGTTCCAGAAAAACATCTATTTTGCTTTATTGACTATGCCAAAGCCTTTGACTATGTGGATCACAATAAGCCTAGGTAGTTCAGTTTAGTTCAGTTGCTCAGTCGTGTCTGACTCTTTGCAACCCCATGGACTGCAGCATGCCAGGCCTCCCTGTCCATCACCAACACCCGGAGTTACCCAAGCTCATCTCCATTGAGTTGATGATGCCATCCAGCCATCTCATCCTCTGTTGTCCCCTTATCCTCCTGCCCTCAATCTTTCCCACCATCAGGGTCTTTTCAAATGAGTCAGCTCTTTGCATCAGGTGGCCAAAATATTGGAGTTTCAGCTTCAGCATCAGTCCTTCCAAAGAAATCCCAGGGCTGGTCTCCTTTATGATGGACTGGTTGGATCTCTTTGCAGTCCAAGGGACTCTCAAGAGTCTTCTCCAACACCACAGTTCAAAAGCATCAGTTCTTAGGCACTCAGCCTTCTTCACAGTCCAACTCTCACATCCATACATGACCACTGGAAAAACCATAGCCTTGACTAGATGGACCTTTGTTGGCAAAGTAATGTCTCGGCTTTTTAATATGCTGTCTAGGTTGGCCATGACTTTCCTTCCAAGGAGTAAGCGTCTTTTAATTTCATTACTGCAATCACCTTCAGCAGTGATTTTGGAGCCCCAAAAAATAAAGCCTAGGTAGTTAACATGGACAATTATCAGTAGGGTTGTGGTGATACCCCAAAAAGAATAATAGAATGTGTGATTCTATTCGGTTACACAGATAATTAGGGTATTCTTTTAGACAGTGGAGAGTATAGGTATGAGCCCTGGGGCTCTTCCTTCCGGGGCCTGGTTTTCCAGTTGGTATGTGGTTTCCATAGATACTGGGCATATAGCTGAAAGTCCACAGTCCAGCCCAAGATGGAGTCCTACTTTCAAGATGGAGCCTGTTCTGTCTGTTTCCTCCTTCATCACAACAAACCTAGGAGGTCATTTTTATCTACTTCTACAGAGAAGAGCTCCATGTTTACAGAAGTTGTGTGAGCTGCTAGAATCACACAACTAGTAAGTAACAGCCTGGGTTTGAATCCAGATATATCTGGAGACCACTTCCTAACTCCCCACCCATATCCAAAATCCAGAGGAACCTGAAGCCTGTTGTGCAAATGGCAAGGTCAAGTTTAGAGGACTGTGAATGAATACGTGTCTGCAGTAGTGATATGACTGAGTCCAAGCTTGCTCTGCTCGCCACATGATAGACCAATAAATGTGAGAGACAAGATGTTGAGGCAAAGAATATGACTTTATTCAGAAAGCCAGCTGACTGAGAAGATGTCAGACTAGCATCTCCAAAACAGCCATTTTGTCAGACCTAGATGGCAGGTTCTTTTATGGATCAGAAACGGGGAAGTAAGGAAACAAAGTAAAAAGACCATTTAATTCTTGCAAATATCTCCCAGAACGCGAGCCTCAGGCAGGGGGATGTGTGAGTTTCACTTCCTCCCAGTCTCCTACAGGTGGGCAGGCTCGGGTTATCTCCCTGAGACAGGTCGTTAGGGGTGCGCTCAGTGATAAAGAACCCACCTGGCAATGCGGGAAACATAAGAGGCCTGAGTTCGATTCTGTGTCGGGAAGATTCCCTGGAGAAGGAAATGGCAGCCCATTCCAGTATTCTTCCCTGGGAAATCCCATAGACAGAGGAGCCTGGTGGGCTGTGGTCCATAGGGTTGCAAAAGATCAGGCATGACTGAAGCGACTTAGTACACATGCACAATAACAGAAGCATTGAGATAAAGGCTAAAGTCACAGAAGCAGATCCAGTTCAGAATTAACCCTTACGGTCTCAGTGACTTTCTGTTGGTACAGAGCCAGTGATGAGCTAGGACCCACTTTTCCCTGCTGCCAGCCAGAATTTGTCTCAAGACACTCAAGTAACCAGGTAGAGAGAGCAGGACAGAGGGCATCTACCTGTGAGGCAGGCAGGACTCAGCCCCGCTCTTCAGGTCTCCCGGGGGTTCATATGGACAAGTAAGAGATCAGGACATATCCATGTGATGGGCCTTTAACCTCAGGGGTTAGTTTCTTTTCTAACAGCAAAATCTTTCAGAACGTGAAACAGCCCACACATAGGCATTCCTTCTCTAAACTGTCCATTTTGTAATCAAGTCCACTTCTCAGTACCTCTTGCCTCTCAGCTGCCTACATGCAAAAGCCCACATGCAAAAGCATAAAATATGGCTAAAGGTGCTTATTCCTCAGAGAAATCATCTTCCATGATTATACTTTTATGAAAACAGCAAGAATGAAACACCAAAAGCTTCTTAACTTGAGTAGCTAATTAGTAGCCCAGAGTCTTCACTCTCAAGTAACATTCCAAGATCCTAAATTATTCATAGATGACTTCCTCAGATTGAAGGCTGAATGCAAGCCCCAAATAACTTCACTATGGACTTGGAGTGATTTGCTGTCTGAGAAAACGCATTCCACATTTGCTCAGAAAAGTGTTCTGGGAGGCAGAAGTTCAGTAATACAATTCACAGCCCCCAGTAACTGTTTTGTCATCCACCACCCCAACAAAAGGAAAAGGGCAGGCTGTTGATGCCAGGAGCAAACTAGATGCTGAAGGAACAAAACAAAAAGTAAATAACCTGTAGCTTATGCATCTTCAAGAATAGAAATAAGTTGCCTCAACAGGAAAAAAAAAAAAAAACAACAATGTTTGTGTTCTAACACAAAGGCCCACGGGCTGCGCAAAGTCCATCAACGCGGCAGGACCAACCCCTGCCCACGTACCTGTCTTCCTACCTCGGCCCCTTCCCGGTGAGCATCAGAGTCAACAAATGAGGTCCGTGACCTTTCATAGAGAAGGCTGTAGATTCCTTTGGGTTTAAAGTCTTCCTTTTCTCAAGCCATTTCCATGGCTTCTGTTCCATTTACACCTCAACCAGAATTTACCGCAGTTCATTTCTGGCACTAGCCTGAGTCAGTGTCAGACTTCACATGGTTTTTTAATTTATTTTTAATTGGAGGATAATTGCTTTACAATGTTGTATTGATTTCTGCTATACAACAACATGAATCAGCTATAAGACTTCACGAGTTTAAGGACAGAGTCCTCCATGAGACTGCCCTAACTTCAGATGGCAGCCACAAGTTCCAAGAACCCCCAGACCACCCCCACTTTTGACCAACTTAACTGCCTATTTGAGGGTTCCCATGGCACCCCTCAGGTTGACAATTTGCTAAAACAACTCTTAGAACTCAAGGAAGCACTATCCTGGGGATTAGTTTGATAATAAAGGATACACATAGAGGAGGTTCTGGAAGGGTTCTGAATGCAGAGCTTCCATGCCCTCTCCCTATGGAGATCAAGGACATGTCACCCTCCCAGCACATCCATGTGTTCACTAACCAGGAACTTCCACCAAGTCTTCGTGTCCAGAGTTTTTAACTGACATTTCCATTAGTTTTCTTTATGTTGATTTGATTGATCAAACCACTGGCTACGTGACTGAATATCTCCAGCCCTCTTCTCTTCCCTGGAGGCCAAGCTGGCCCAAAGATCACATTATTTTTTTAAATGTTTATTGGACTACAGTTGCTTTACAATGTTGGTTTGGTTTCTACTGTACAACAAAGTGAATCAGCCATACATATACGTATATGCCCTTGTTTTGGGATTTCTTTCCCATGTCGGGCATCACAGAGCACCGAGTAGGGTTCCCTGTGTTACACAGTAGGTTCTCATCAGTTACTTACTTTACACATAGTCTCAATCATGTATATATGTCAATCCCAGTCTCCCAATTTATCCCACACACCTCCCTTCTTCCTTAGTATCCATACATTTTTCTCTACATCTGTGTCTCTGTTTCTGCTTTGTAAAAAGATAGTCTATACCAATTTTTTCAGTCCACATATATGCATTGATATACAATATTTGTTTTTCTCTTTTTAACTTACTTCCCTCTGTATGACAGTCTCTAGGTCCATCCACATCTCTACAAATGAACCAATCTTGTTCCTTTTCAATGGCTGAGTAATGTTCCATCATATACGTGTGCCACCTCTTCTTTATCCATTCCTCTGTTGATGGACATTTAGGTTGTCTCCATGTATCACATGCAGGTATTTCTGATGACCAGCCCCGCTCCTGAAACTATCCAGGGGCCCACCAGGAGTCACCTTGTTAACATAAGAAAGACATTCCCGTGCTGTGTACTGTGCTTAGTCACTCAGTCGCGTCCAACTCTCTGACCCCATGGTCTGTAGCCCACCTGGCTTCTCTGTCCGTGGGACTCTCCAGGCAAGAATACTGGAATGTGTTGCCATGCCATCCTCCAGGGAATCTTCCCAACACTCCTAGCACAAAAGAAATCCCAAGGGCTTTTGAAGCTTTGTGCTAGGAACCAGAGAAAAGGGCAGATACATATTTTATTTTACTACAACCTCCATTATTATCTGTATGATTCCTGAATTTACAGTTTTCTTTGATCCCCAGACATGAATATCCTGCTCCCTATTTGATACCCCTATTTGGCTGCCTCACAGGCCGCTCAAATTGAGTATGGAACAAAGTAAACTAATCTTCCTCTAACACAGTGCATCATCAGTCAGCATTCAATTATAGAAACAGAACCATTAGATGTAACAGGGAGTAAGATATTCATGACCACAGACCCCAACTGATGCAGTGTGTGAACTGGTTAAACCATGTGTGTAAGGCTTTGTGCCTGATGGTACAGCCTCAAGTCAGCAGGGAAGGGAAGATGGGTGGGAAGGAGGAGAGAGCAGGAGGAAGACTGAAAAAGTGAAGGTGAGCTGGAACCCACCAGGACTGTGTGGACCGACTCTGGTCTCTCATTGCTTCCAACTTGCATGACACAAGAGCCTCACAGTAGAAGCTGGCACCCTTCATTGTAGAGCTACACGTAATCCACCCAGCATTCAGAGAAGCTAAAGGAAGATGCAAGCTCGGCAGCTGCCTCCAAGCTAGACAAGCCATACCTGTGGGAGAGCAGCAATGCTCATGAAATGAGAGAGCAGCTGCCCCTACACCAACCTTCCTGCACAAAAACAGTGGCTGCTGCTTCACTTCTGCTTTCCAAAAGCACTTAGTTGTATCTGACTCTTTGTGACCCTTTGGATTGTAGCCTGCCAGCCTCCTGTCTGTGGGATTTTTCAGGCAAGAATACTGGAGTGGATTGTCAGTTCGTTCTCCAGGGGATCTTGCCAACCCAGGGATCAAACCCACATATCCTGTGTTTCCTGAACTGCAGGTGAATTCTTTATCCACAGGGCCATCATGGAAACGTCTGTTTTCCAAACCTCCTGCCAAATGGTTCTTGCTGCTCTGCTGATTTGGGATATTCAGGGAAAGGGAGAGATTCAGCCAAAATTGGAGAAGCTCTGTACAGTCAGCAAAAACAAGACCGGGAGTTGACTGTGGCTCAGATCATGAACTTCTTATTGCAAAATTCAGACTTACATTGAAAAAAGTAGGGAAAACCACTAGACCACTCAGGTATGACCTGTTTCAAATTCCTTATGATTATACAGTGGAAGTGACAAATAGATTCAAGGGATTAGATCTGATAGATCTAACAGAGGGCCTGAAGAGGGTGGAGGTTCGTGACATTGTACAGGAAGTGGTGATCAAGACCATCCCCAAGAAAAAGAAATGCAAAAAAGCAAAATGGTTGTCTCATGAGGCCTTGCAAATAGCTGAGAAAAGAAGAGAAGTGAGAGGCAAAGGAGAAAAGTAAAGATATATCCATCTGAATGCAGAGTTCCAAAGAATAGCAAGGAGACATAAGAAAGCCTTCCTAAGTGGTCAATGCAAAGGAATAGAAGAAAACAACAGAATGGGAAAGACTAGAGATCTCTTCAAGAAAATTAGAGATACCAAGGGAACATTTCATGCAAAGATGGACACAGTAAAGGACAGAAATGGTATGGACCTGACAGAAGCAGAAGATATTAAGAAGGGTGGCAAGAATACACATAAATACTATACAAAAAAAGATCTTTATGACCCAGATAACCATGATGGTGTGATCACTCACCTAGAGCCAGACATCCTGGAATGCGAAGTCAAATGGACCTTAGGAAGCATCAGTATGAACAAAACTAGGGGAGGTGATGGAATTCCAGTTGGGCTATTTCAAATCCTAAAAGATGATGCTGGAAAAGTGCTGCACTCAATATGCCAGCACATTTGGGATACACAGCAGTGGGCACGGGACTGGAAAAGGTCAGTTTTCATTCCAATCCCAAAGAAAGGCAATGCCAAAGAATGTTCAAACTACTGCACAGTTGCACTCATCTCACATGCTAGCAAAGTAATGCTCAAAATTCTCCAAGCCAGGCTTCAATAGTCTATGAACCAAGAACTTCCAGATGTTCAACCTGGATTTACAAAAGGCAGAGGAACCAGAGATCAAATTGCCAACATTCATTGGATCATAGAAAAAGCAAGAGAGTTCCAGAAAAACATTGATTTCTGCTTTACTGACTATGCCAAAGCCTTTGACGGTGTGGATCACAACAAACTGTGAAAAATTCTTAAAGAGATGGGAATACCAGACCACCTTACCTGCCTCCTGAGAAATCTATATACAGGTCAAGAGGCAACAGCTAGAATTGGACATGGAACAATAGACTGGTTCCAAATCAGGAAAGGAGTATGTTAAGGCTGTATATTGTCACCCTGCTTATTTAACTTATATGCAGAGTACATCATGAGAAATGCCGAGCTGAATGAAGCACAAGCTGGAATCAAGATTCCTAGGAGAAATATCAATAATCTCAGATATGCGGAGGTTATTCATGGCAAATAGATAGGGAAACAGTGAAAACAATGGCAGGCTGTATTTCTTTGGGCTCCAAAATCACTCCAGATGGTGACTGCAGCCATGATATTAAAAGATGCTTGCTCCTTGGGAGAAAAGTTATGACCAGCCTAGACAGCATATTAAAAAGCAGAGATATTACTTTGCCAACAAAGGTCCGTCTAGTTAAAGCTATGGTTTTTCCAATAGTCATGTATGGATGTGAGATTTGGACTATAAAGCTGAGCACTGACGAATTGATGCTTTTGAACTGTGGTGTTGGAGAAGACTCTTGAGAGTCCCTTGAACTGCAAGGAGGTTCAACCAGTCCATCCTAAAGGAAATCAGTCCTGAATATTCATTGGAAGAACTGATGTTGAAGCAGAAACTCCAATACTTTGGCCACCTAATGTGAAGAACTGACTCACTTGAAAAGACCTTGATGCTGGGAAAGATTGAAGGCAAGAGGAGAAGGGGATGACAGAAGATGAGATGGTTGGATGGCATCACCGGCTCAACGGACATGAGTTTGAGCTCTGGGAGTTGGTGATGGACAGGGAGGTCTGGTGTGCTGCAGTCCATGGGGTCGCAAAGAGTTGGACACAACTGAGCGACTGAATTGAACTGAACTGAACCACATCTTCTTTTGTCATCTGTTGGTTGACATTCAGGTTGCTTCCATGTCTTAACTGTTGTAAACAGTGCTACTGCAAACAATGCAAATAACTTTTTTAACTAAAGTTTTCATATTTTCTATGCATATATGCCCAGGAATGGGATTGCTGGATCCTCTGGTAACTCTATTTTTGGTTTGTTTCTTTTTTTATTTAAATTTATTTATTTTAATTGTAGGCTAATTACTTTACAATATTGTATTGGTTTTGTCATACATCAACATGAATCTGCCACGGGTGTACACGTGTTCCCAATCCTGAACCCCCCTCCCACCTCCCTCCCCATACCATCCCTTTGGGTCATCCCAGTGCACCAGCCCCAAGCATCCTGTATTCTGCATCGAACCTGGACTGGCAATTCATTTCTTATATGATATTATACATGTTACAATGCCATAGCGACCTCTATACTATTCTCCATAGTGACTGCACCAATTTACATTTCCACCAACAGCATTTATTTTTTGTAGACTTTTTGATGATGGTTATTCTGACTGGTGTGAAGTTGTAACTCATTGTAGTTTTGATTTGGATTTCTCTAATAATTAGCAGTAAGGAGCAACTTTTCATGTGCCTATTGCCATCTGTATGTCTTCTTTGGAGAACTGTCTGTTATGTCTTCTGCCCATTGTTTGATTGGACTGTTTTTTTGATATTGAGTTGCATGTGCTGTCTGTATATTTTGGAAATTAAGCCCTTGTCTGTCACATCATTGTCAACCATGTCTGTCCATTGAGTCTGGAAGGGGATCTGACTCATGTCATGCCACCTCTTGGTATGGTATTGAAGGCAGTTCAGGAACTAGATTTTGGGGGACTTAAGAAGCCCATCAGCGATGCCACACTCCTATGTGTGTGTATGGCCAGTTGCTCAGTTGTATCTGGCTCTTTGTGACCCCCATGGACTGTAACCTGTCAGGCTGCTCTATCCGTAGAATTTTCCAGGCAGGAATACTGGAGTAGGTTGCCATTTCCTACTTCTGGGCCACACTCCTAGTCTGTGGCTATTTCTTTGACCCTTCAAGAATTGGCCAACCCTTGATATTGTGGCAAGTATCAAAACAGGTAAGATTTAGGAATGAGTGAAAAACCTTCAACCTTGAAGGTTATCTTTAGACATTTTCTTTTCATGTCATTATGATAATAATAATAATAAATCTAAAAGTGAATAACAAAAAAATTTACAAGTCAAATTCAAAAACTGTTTAATTAGTTTAAAAAATATTGTGTAATTTATGACCTTAACTCTGTGAAGATACTGACTGAAGATGAGCCCTCTGGTAAATTAAAGCCATAAAACTTAATAAATGAGATATTATTTATTGTCTGTAATTTACAAGGCACTATTCACATTACTGAATTGAGGGACACTGTCATTTACTGGCAGGCACTAAGATTGATACAAAAATTAGAAATGGTAAATCTGATATGATTGTAGCTGACAATCTAAGTGTAACACGCTCTTAATTATATCACTGGACTTCAGCCCTTCGGATGTTGTCATGGAAATTTAATGAAGTCGTTTTATTCTGAGTGACTCCAGCATATACTGTTTTGTTTTGTTTTTTAATTAAGAAAGCCCAAAATTTTCTCTTCTCTCTAATTATTCTACCGGGTTCCCTTCTCTCATGAATATTTTTCCAGAATATGAACCTTATACTTAATAAAATTGCTGAACATGGATTCAGAGCTACCATAACTTGTTTTTCCCTAAAATTGCTCCCAAAACAGCCGAAATTACCAACTGTGAAGTATTAATCACAGCTAATTTCATGTTTTGGATGTAACTGCACAATCTGTCAAAATAAAGTCTCTAGCAGCCATTGATGAGAAATCTTGAGTGACAGCCTGGGAGATACATTTTGGCAAATTGTAAATATTTATTCAATTTACTGAGAAACTAAAAACCAGCCCATCTCTATAAATGTTGTTAATTCACATTGAGGTTTACATCACCCCAGGCTTTCAGCTTCCCTGGGAAGTGGGAGCAGCTGTTTATCCAGCTCGTGCTGGGGAAGCCACCTTGCTATGCTCCCATTCCTGCTCTCTGGCAGTTCCCCTCAATCCCACCATCTGCTGTATTCTAGGGAAGGCTCCCAAGAAAGGAAATCACTCTCCTGAGCCTCTCCTTCAGATCTCCAGGGTAGCTCAGGGCTGTGAGGCTAGAGCAAAGGACCTGTGCCCTGCATGTTTGCAGCAGATGCTGAAGAAGGAAGCGATCCTGGGCTCCTCTCAGGATGCACGTGGGCTTCATGCAGTGCTGACTCCGGATCTGGATCTGGGGACCCAGGGCTGCTGCTCCAAGTCAGAGGCAGTACGAACAACAGAAATTACTATCCAGGTGCCCTGTCTTGAGCCAGGCACTTTGCTAGGCTGTTCCTAAGCCCCGTCACTATTATGTCCACTTTACAGATACATAAACTGGGTCAGCGTCAAAGTAATGTCCCCAAGACATCAGAGGGTCTCTTAGTTACCAAGTTCTCTGCTTTTGATTGCTATACCATATGTGTCCTGTGTAATACTAACTATAAAAGTGAAAATAAGTCCCCACCCCCCCCACCCCCCCGGCTAAGTATTTCATTGCTTCAACATGTCTGAAGCACATGTAAGGTCAGCCCCTCCCCTGTGCACAGGCTCTCATCTCCTCATGCACTTCAGCAGGATGTACTCCAGTAATTCTCTCCTCTCTCTTCTGTATCATCAACTTTCTCTCTCTACTGGATCATTCCAGTCATCCTGCAAGTATCCTGTTATTTCTTCCATCTTAAAGTAATCATGGTTAGATGGCATCACCGATTCAATGGACATGAGTTTGAGTAAGCTCTGGGAGTTGGTGATAGACAGGGAAGCCTGGCATGCTGCAGTCCATGCGGTTTGCAGAGTTGAACACGACTGAGAGACTGAACTGAACTGAAAGTAATCATTTCATGGCTCCAGATCTCCTCCACCTACCAGGCCATTTCTCTGATGCCCTTGAGAGCATAACTCACCAAATAATTCATGTATTCTCCCTGGCATTCAGTAATCCAAGTGGCTTTGTATTCCTTCTGTATTCTCGATCAGAGGTTTACAACCATGGAGACGCCTTCAATGCCTTTTACTTCAGGACATTTCTTTGAACAGATTGAGCTTTAGGTTGTAGCTTTCATTTCAAATGTGGCTGGTTCTTTTCTGGCATTAAATTGAAATTTAGCAGCAAAAAGACATGGAAATTGATCTTGGAAGGGACAGTAGAATTTCATGAACTCCTTGGCCACTTTCTACCATGTGGCCAACATTGTATGGCTCCAGAGTTGGGTGTGATCTATGGAAATCCATCAAAACAACAGAGAGAGCACTGAAAGGGACTCCCTCCCAGGGATGTCCGATAAGTGTTCTTTTTCTACACATAGATCCTATGTGATAGGATATTTTGACATAGGTTTATGTATAAATCATTTTCTGCACATAAAATTATGTCTTAAGCATTATTGGAGAGCTTGCTATGTAAAAAGATGAAGCATAGATGCAAACTATTATCTACAGAATGGATAAGCAATAAGGCCCTACTGTATGCATGGGGAACTATATATTCAAGACCCGGTAGTAAATCATAATGGAAAAGAATATGAAAAATAATATATAAAAACAGGTATAACTGAAGTACTTTGCTGTACAGTAGAAATGAACAAAACACTGTAAATCAACTATACTTGAATAAGTTTTTTAAAAAGATGAAACAGAATGAGCAAAAAGAACATAGACACAAAAGAGCATTGTGTGAGTTATAGTGGATCCCTTTGTAATCCAGGGGATGCTTTCATAAGGAAGGCACCTGTCTTTCCTGCAGCTCAAATGTTTATGTATCATGGGTGCTTTAGCAAGCTCACATGCACAGGAAGGACAGCATCACTTGTTACGCTGTATTTTAGACATATTCTCTTTGAATTCCATGATTTGTTTGAAATTCTGTGTGTTTGAGAATCTTCTCTTTCTCTCTCAAAGGAATTTTAAGTGACTCTGATGGAATATGTACTCAGAAAGGAACATTATCCTATAATTCTAATATGGCTATTTACATAAACTGAGTCACGGCTGTTTACACAGCATACTCAGAAAACAGGCTGGGGACTATGGAATGAGACCAAACTCTCTAAAAGAAACTCAGTGTAAAGGTGAGAAAAAAGAAAGAGTGGGAATAAAATAAGGAAGAGAAGGAGGGAATGGCATAGGAAGAGACAGAGATGAAGGGAGGGGAACGGAGGGGGAAGAGAAAGGATAAGCAAGATCTTTCCTAGAAAACTATCTTGTCATCATTGAGTACAGAAATGTCTTATGTATGAAAGAGGCAAGGTCTGGGCCCAGACTGCTAAATGATAAGTTTTTTTTTTTTTTAACAATTAACAAAGTATTAAATAGTATTCTTAGCTTTGGATCTGGAGAAGGGAATGGCTACCCACTCCAGTATTCTTGCCTGGAGAATTCCACGGACAGAAGAGCCTGACAGGCTACAGTCCATGGGGTTGCAAAGAGTCATACATGACTAAGTGACTAACACTTTCACAGCTTCGGATATGAAAATAGATATTTGGCTAATTATATCTAGATTTTTTTAAATCCTTGCAAAATACATTCATGAGATACATTTGCAAGACAATCTAATGTTTTCTTTTTTCAATTTCTTCCAATTTTTCTTTTTTTCAAAAGAAAAAAAGACAATCCAATTAAAAATGAGCAAAAAGCTTCAACAGTAACTTCACAAAAGTGGACGTGTCAAGTACCAGTAAACAATGGAACTCAACATCATTAATCCTGAGGGGACTGCAAATTAAAACCGCCATGAAATACCAAAATGCACCCATCAGAATGAAAAATGAGAGCACCACTGTGCACTGACCAGAGCACTCCCGTTGTGCTGGTAGGAGTGTCACTTGGTCTGGAACTTTAGGAAATTGTTTGGTATCATCTACTGAAGTGGGCATAGGCTTACTTCCCTTGTGGCTCAGCTGGTAAAGAGTCCACCTACAATGCAGGAGACCTGGGTTCGATCCCTGGTTGGGTTGGGAAGATCCCCTGGAGAAGGGAAAGGTTACCCACTCCAGTATTCTGGCCTGAAGAATTCCATGGACTGTATAGTCCATGGGGTCGCAAAGAGTCAGACAAGACTAAGCGACTTTCACTTTTCACTGAAGTGGGCATATGCATAACCTATGACCCGGAAATTCCAACTCCTCTGAATATACCCAACAGAATGCATAGTTTTATATACATGACGTGTACGGGACATGTCATGTACAATGAATGTGCAAGCAAAAGACATGTACAGAAGTGTTAACAGACGCACAAGTCATAGTAGCCAAAAGCTAGAAACAGCCCATCAGCCACAGAGCAGATAAGTAAATCATGATAAAATGTTTAAGTATGGAGTATTACACAGCAATGGGAACAAGGTGAGTCATTGCTGTATTAAACAGCATGGATGACTCTAAGAAATAAGAGACTGAGAAACATAAGTCAAACAAAAAAAGAGTATACATGATCCCTTCTACATAAAATTGAAATATAGAACAAGCTAATCCATAAATTAAAAAAAAATTCAGGATGGTGGTTGCCTTTGAGGAGGATAGTGTGAATAAATGAGAAAGGGTGTAAGGGGGCTTTTGGGGTACTGGTGATTATCCAATTTTTATCTGGGTGGTCTTACATGGGTCCACTCCCCTTGTGAAAGTGTGTCAAGCTCCGTGCTCAAGCTGTTTTGTATATGTATATATGTATCAATTAAAAAGTTAATTTTAAGATGGATGGCAATGGGGAGACAGACAACCACATGTTGTAACATACCATCCATACTGCGACAGACAAGGGCCACCACTGCCCATCTCCTGGCCTTTCCCTGGTACTGCTTCCCAAGAGAGTTCTACACGCCTCACCCCCTTTAGATGGCCTGTTTGGCCATGCTCAGAACTCCAACTGACCTTACAGCATGTCCTCTAAGAAAGAAGATTCCATCAGACCACCTCTGTTTAAATCCCACCCCCCTGACACTTTGCACCTGTGTGACCTCAGACAAGGGATTCACACTAAGGCCTTGGTTTCCTCATCTGGAAAGTGGGATTAGTACCGCACAGGCTTGTTAACGACTGAATTCTAGTCGGCATGCAGAGCAATGCCTAGCTCGCAGTGAGCACTCGATAAATGTCAGTTGGCTTCATTATTGGAGAAGCAGGCAGGGTCTAGATCATGCAGGCTCTTCAGGCCTTGGCAAGAGGCTGGGTTTAATCAGCATGTATGGCAAAAGTTGTGGGAATAAGCCCAGAGCAAGAGGCCTGCCCAAGGGAGAAAGCACAGGTGATGGTTAGCTCTGCCTCCCCTTATCCAGGACTCAGGAAATAGGGAGGGGCTTGGATGCTTTGATAGGGAGAGCTTTGACGGACCTTCACTGACGCCCTCTGTTGGCACCAACGTGCTAAAGTCAAGATAATTTATAGCTACCACTCCACCTCTCTTTCTGGCAATTATCTGGCTTCCTTCAAAGCTATTCCACCTCCATCCTCTTGTCTGAGATTCGACCATTATTTTTCTAGTGGTTTCCCTTAGTGGGGGAAAAAAAGGCCCCTAAATGGGTGGCTGGGTTGAAAGTAGGTAATAGGCAAGGAGAGGCACTGAATACCAAGAACGGAGACATAGTCATTGAGAAGAAAAGTACAAAGATGTTAAAGACACTGTAAGACTCTCACTCATGCAAATCTTGCCTTTTAAGGAAGTTACTGGCATAGTCCGCAGTATATACCATAGTCCTGAGAACTCAAAATATGCTCATGTGATCAAAATAAATACATGTGATCAAATCTCCGCAGAGATCTAACAATTCTCAAATATGGAAGCATAGATTTTTCCAGGACTCCTGATGGAAGACTGAGTGAATTTAGGACTAATCCAGCTTGGAAGACTGTAAACCTATTTCAGGCTCAGATTAACAAAACAATAGTTCCCTTTTTTTTGCCATGAGTAAAATATCTTGATTTTCATATGGCTAGCAATTCTACCTTCAATACTCAATTTTTGAAAATTTCAGAGTTAAGAAACACTCTACATACTGAGCAAATCAGGAGTGACCTCTAGTTCCATGATTTACAGACTACCTCATTTTATCACCATACTGTCTTGGTGGTATGCACAAGAGGTCATTGTTAAATTTTCAGGAAACTTGTGAGCCAGTCCTCTTGGTAACTTGAGATCTGACATGATGGGAGTACTGACAGGTCAGAAATTGGAAAATACCACAAATCAGCCTCCCCTCCATATCACTACCCAACTGATAGATTATTATCCTCACCTTATAAATAGGGAAATTTATTCATGCTTCATCCTTACATGTCTTCTCCAAAGTTATCCATCTAACACTTCAAAGTCAGATTTTAGACCTAGTCCATGCTTTGTCACTGAAATCTAGCTCTACGATTTGAAATTATCACTAATGATCCACTTCATTAGAGATGTAATTTGAGTTTAATTGAAAAGCCTAACTTGTAGTTTAAACAATCATTTTCTTAATTTATCTTACTACCTTATTATTAAAAAAAATTATAAGGACCCTTCAAACAGCACAGATGAAGGAAACTTGCTTAATTATGCTTTCATTAATTTTGCAAAGTCAGGCTGATGCCAATGACAGCATAATTTGGTCCCAGAAGCAAAATCACTTGGAATGCAGGACTTGCTCAGAAAGAGATGACTCCCATCTAACAAAAACAGAACAATTCCCTGGGAACAATCATCTTGTTTTTATTTAACATCAGGAAACCAGTAACCTCAGTGGTGATTTTTTTTTTTACCATGAAGGATACCTGTGGACGGCAGAGCTGTGAAATCAGTGACACCAGATCCTACTGTCCAGGAAATAAAGTGAAACCTTGGGACAGAATTCCTCAAGCCTGGCTGCACATTACGTTTCAGAATATCTTAAGGCTCAACCCCCAGACCAGTATAATCAGACTAAATCATCTGGACAGGGGACCTGGATATTGCTATTTTCTTTTTTACCAGTCACTAGGTGGCGCTAGTGGTAGGGAACCTGTCTGTCAATGCAGAAGAGGAGAGGCGGGTTCCATCCCTGTGTTAGGAAGATCCCCTGGAGGAGGACATAACACCCACTCCAATATTCTTGCCTGGAGAATCCCATGGACAGAGGATCCTGGTGGGCTACAGTCCATGGGATCACAAAGAGTCGGACATGACTGAAGGACTGAGCAGGCACACGCAGGGTGATTTGTTCACCCACAACCAACTTCCATCAAAAGACTGTTTTCTTCCTCTTTCATATTGTCAGGCAATACCGTTGTGTCTACAGTTGGGTCTCCATCCCTATCAGTTCAGGTATAGAATGTCCAGTGGCCCCACCATAGTCTGGACACCTTCTAACTGCACATCCCGTGCTCCGGCACCCCCTGCCAAGCAAACCAAAACTTTCTTCCAAAGAGCTCAGAGATAGACAGAAGAGTTCCTTGCCTACCTTCCTTCCACCTCTAGAATACATAGACTACAATATATACATAATTAAAATCTCACTCTTCAGGTAAAATGTTACTTACCTTTACACTTCCCATTCATTCACTCATTCATTTCCTTGTTCTATCCAGTAGTGAAAGAGTACATCTTTTGAGTCAGATGATTTCCAATTCTACATGTTTTTGGCCTCTGCTTTTTAGTCGCTGTGTGATTACAGGCATATTCAAACTTCAATATCCTTTCCTGAAATGTGTGAATAACAATGCCAAACTTATACTAGGTTTATTAAACCAAGTGCGGTGTTACATACAAAGTACCTAGCATAGTATCTGACACATGAGGCATACTCACTGATAGAGTAATAAAGTCAATTGATTCTTTAAACAAGTGTTTTGAGTCTTACCTATGTTCATAGCCATTTCCCCTGGTATCTCAGCTGGTAAAGAATCTGCCTGCAATGCAGGAGACTCTGGTTCGATTCCTGGTTGGAGCAGATCCCCTGGAGAAGGGCTAGGCTATCCACTCCAGTATTCTTGGGCTTCCCTGGTGGCTCAGATGGTAAAAAATCCGCCTGCAAAGTTTGAGACCCAGGTTCGATCCCTGGGTTGGGAAGATCCCCTAGAGAAGGGCATGGCAGCCCACTCCAGTATTCTTGCCTGGAAAATCCCATGGACAGAGTAGCCTGGCAGGATACAGTCCATGCGGTTGCAAAGAGTTTGGACAAGACAGCAACTTTCACTGTATTCATAGCAGTATATGCGTGCGTGCTCAATCATGTTCGACTCTTTGTGACCCACCAGGCTCCTCTGTCCCTGGGATTTTTCAGGCAGGGATACTGGAGTGGGCTGCCATGCCCTCCTCCAGGGGATCTTCCCCACGCAGGGATGAAACCCCACAACTCTTGTGTCTCTTGCATTGGCAGGTGAGTTCTTTACCACTAGCAGCACCTAGGAAGCCCATTCAGATAAACACCCAGGAATAAAATAGCTGGACCACATGGTAGTTCTATTTTTAACTTTTTAAGGAACCTCCACACCATTTTTCATAGCAACTGCATCAATTTACATTCCTAACAACAGTTAACAAGAGTTCCCTTTTTCCCACATTCTTGCCAACATTTGTTACTATCTTTTTGATAATAGCCATTCTGACGGGTGTGGGGTGATATTTCACTGTGGTTTTGATTTGCACTTCCCTGATGATTAGTGATGCTGGAAATGTTTTTATAGGACTCTTGGTCATCTCTATGTCTTCTTTGGGAAAATGTCAAGTATTCACTGAACATCAACGCTTCCAGTCTTCTCAGTGCATCCTAGCATGACCCCAGGACAATCTCTCCTCATTGTCCCTTCTCAATGGGACCATTGCTACCTCCAGGCCTGGCTTTTTGGCTATCTGTGGAGAAATGTCTATTCAGTTCTGCCCTTTTTTGATTGGGTTATTTGTTTTTTGACATTGAGCTGTATGCGCTGTTTTTTAGAAATTAATCTCTTATTGGTTGCATGGCTTGCAGATATTTTCTCCCATTCTCTGTGTTGTTTTTCTTTGTTTTGTTTATGAGTTCCTTTGTTGTGCAAAAGCTTTTAAGCTTAATTAGGTCCCATTTATTTATTTTTGCTTTTATTTCCATTACTCTAGGAGATGGATCCAAAAAAAATATTGTTGTGGTTTATGTCACTGAGTGTTCTGCCTATGTTTTCCTCTAGTAGTTTTATAGTATCTGGTCTTACATTTAGGTCTTTAATCCATTTCAGGTTGATTTTTGTGTACGGTATTAGATAATGTTATAATATCATTCTTTTGCATGTAGCTGTCCAGTTTTCCCAACACAACTTATTGAAGAGACTCTTTTCTCTGTTGTAGATTAACTGACCGTAGTTGTATGGGTTTATTTTTGGACTTTCTACTCTGTTCCGTTGATCTATGTGTCTGCTTTTGTCCCAGTACCATACTGTCTTGATTAGTGTAGTTTTGGAGTATAGTCTGAAGTCAGGGCAGTTGATTCTCCAGCTCCATTTTTCTTTCTCAAGATTGCTTTGGCTATTTGGAGTCTCACCTTTCTTTGAAATCTTCCCTGACAGATATTTGGCCTAAAATAGGCTTTGTTAGAGTATTTAATAAGCTCCAATTGTAGTGTTCCTCCAAACGAATAACTTGGGGCATTTTCAAAATATTTCTAGGCCTTAAATCAAATCTATTGAATCTGAATCTCTTATGGAAGGGGCCTGGAATATACATTTTTACATACATGACAGATTGACCTATATGCACATTAATGTTTAAGAGTGCCTACTATTATATTTTCTTTTGTTTATGCTGTTGCCTCCACAATGATGAAAATTTTGAACCATAAAGGAGTCAGTTTTTTATGACTTTCAGCCCCACAGCAGTTTATTTCCACTACCAGCATCCCCAGCAGCTATTACTGTGCCAAGGACATAGCAATCGAAGGACACACATGCACACTAATCTTGTGCACGTGCCCTTATGCATTAGGCTGTCCAGAGACAACGGAAGGAACCTGGGGGCCTTGCTTGACTGACACTGTTGAGAGTAAAACTGCTCCAATTTTAGACAGAAGTAATTTATAGGATGAAAATATCCCATTTGTCAAATATGATTCATGTAAATTTTAGAATTAGGACGGCATTCTCCTTTGATCTTAGTAAGTCATGAGATGAATTTTCAGAAATAAATGGAGCTAGGATTTGTTTAAGCAAGTATCTTGATCTTGTAATTTCTCAGAGGTTTTTATCATCCAGGCTTACTGCTGCCTTAGCATTTTGACCTCTAGCTGCCTTAACCTGTGTGGGATGTTTTTACTCAGCAATGAGTCTCTTTAAACAATCGTTTAATTTACCTACTTCTCCAGTGGAAATAGATAACTATAAGCATAATGTTTTTAACTCAATCTTGGCTAGAAATACAACTGTGGTAAAGGAACTTCAATGGCAAGCCTCTTGAAAGAATGAAACTTGACACAGGGCTTTGAGAAGACACGTTAGGCAGCTTAGCATCTTGTTAAATGAGGAACAGGTTAGAAACACATACACACTAATTTCCATAAAGTAAAATTTGAGCTTCTTAGATTGTTTTCTTGGAAAGACAAATGCTTCTCTGGCAATGTGGAAAGTTTTGTTTTAGTATTTCCAAAGACTATCAAGTTGTAACCTTGAAGCTAAGGATGTTTATCATAGGAAACACTGATTACAATATTATTGCAAAAGTAAACTCACTTAAACTAAAACTTCACCCCTCAACTTTATCCAGATTACCCATTAACTAATATATTAGAGTTCTTAGCTCTAATTACCTTCTCAACCATAGTAAAGAGAGGAGTTGATTCCCTTAAAAACAGGATCATAGTTAGCTAAGGCACTCCTCTTTATGCAGATTTTAAAAGTTAATACCTAGTGCAGAAACTCAATTTTACATTTCAAACTGTTGGCTAAAAGGTATATATTTCTATAAAATTCCAACCAGAATGGGTAGAATGCTTAGAAAAAACAAAAATAAATTCAGTACAGACCTCGGAATTTTTTTTAACAGTTTTATCTATTTATTTTTGGCTGTGCTGGGTCTGCATTGCTGCATAGGCTTTTGTCTAGTTGCAGCAACCGGGGGCTCCTCTCTAGCTGCAGTGCATGGGCTTCTCGTTGCAGTGGCTTCTCTTGTTGCAGAGCACGGGCTCTGGGGCACATGGGCTCAGTAGTTGCAGCTCATGGGCTCTAGAGCACAGGGTCAGCAGTTAAGGCACAGGGGCTTAGTTACCCTGCAGCATGTGGGATCCTCCCAGATCAGATTGAACCCGTGTCCTCTGCATTGACAGGCAGATTCTTTACCACTGAATCACCAGAGAAGCCCTGGAATTTTTTTTTTTTTTTTGCTTCTGGCAACAAGATACCACAGCGCACCCTGGCTACAAAACAGTCAAAAATGCAAGGGGGAAAAATAGGTAAAATCTTGTAAACCAATGGAAGAACTTGGAAGACAGTTTTTAAAAACCCATCTGAAGGCAGGAACAAAAGGGATGACTTGTCCACCTCTAGGACACAGGGCCCAGGAGGAAGAGCGGGACTAGGCGTTGCTGAGACTAGACCTGAACCCACATCACTCGTGTTTGACCAAAGGCGGCTCCACAAAAAGCTAGGAATCAGGAATGGCTATCAGTTCAGTTCAGTTCAGTTCAGTCGCTCAGTCGTGTCCGACTCTTTGTGACCCCATGAATCGCAGCACGCCAGGCCTCCCTGTCCATCACCAACTCCCGGAGTCCACTCAGACTCACGTCCGTTGAGTCGGTGATGCCATCCAGCCATCTCATCCTCTGTCGTCCCCTTCTCCTCCTGCCCCCAATCCCTCCCAGCATCAGGGGCTTTTCCAATGAGTCAACTCTTCGCATGAGAAAGGAAATGCTCAGCAGAGGCAGAAAGCAAACTCTCTCATTACTGTTACATTTGTTGCAGTGATCTGTGGTCAGTGATCTTTGATGTTAACTGTTACAACTCACTGAAAGCTCTGATGATGTTAGCTCTTTTTTAGCAATAAAGCATTTTTAAAAATTTAGGTATACATTGCTTACTTAGACATAATACGATTGCACACTTAATAGACTGTATGTGCCTGCCTGCCAAGTTGCTTCAGTCGTGTCCAACTCTTTGCAGTCCTGTGGACTGAAGCCCACCAGGCTCCACTGTCCATGGGATTCTCCAGGCAAGAATACTGAAATAGGTTGCTATGTCCTCATCCAGAGGACCTCTCCTACCCTGGGACTGAACCCACACCTCTTATGTCTCCTGCATTGGCGAGTGGGTTCTTTACCACTAGTGCCATCTGGGAAGCCCAATGGACTGTATAGTATGGTGTAAACAGAAGTTTTATATGTACTGAGAAGCCAAAACATTCATGTGAGTCACTTTCTTGTGATAGTCACTTTATTGCAGTGGTCTGGAGTTAGACCCACTGTATAATATCTCTGTATAATGTCTCACCCTAGAGCAAAGGGCAGATGTGTTTAGTGTCCATTAGTGAGATTTGCATCCCCTAACTCAGGGTTCTTCGCCTGTAACTCAGCCTACCATACGTGCAGCTGCCGTCTGCTCTCCTTTGCAGCCCTTGGTAGGGTTAAATCTCTAGAAATCTGCTCAAAACAAACAAACAGAAAAAACGACTGGTAGCTGAAGGCTACTGCTATGGCTGTGTGTAATCAACCGTTCTTCATGGTTCAGGAGTTGTGTGTCTTCTGTCAGCACCCATGAAATGGCATCAGGATACCTTGTGAGCTTGCAAGAAGGGTAAAACCTCAGATTCTTAATATTTCTCAACAGAGAACTCATTTCTTCTGCTCTGATCTCCCTTCAGGAGCCAAATGTGGTCCATGCAGACTTAGAAGTGAGAAATAAAGAACATGGTTCAGGTTGCTTTGTTTTGTAAAACTGAGTCACAAGTTCAAAGCTAGCATGGGAAAGAACATGAACTCTATTAGAAGGCTCTGAGGAGACAAGAGTGATGGTTTACCACAGTCTAGTTTCTGCTTTCCTGGGAGCTTGCAGGAGCCCTTCATAAAATAGGGGCCAAAGTCAAAGAGAGTGCTGGGAAACAGGACTTACCATCCTGGGTATCTGGCTGCACACTGAGGCAGGTAATAGGGAGGAATTTTGTATATCTTCCTGGATTTAGTACATTTAGTGATAGAAACCGGAGAAGGCAATGGCAACCCACTCCAGTACTCTTGCCTGGAAAATCCCATGGTCGGAGGAGCCTGGTAGGCTGCAGCCTATGGGGTCGCTAAGAGTCGGGCATGACTGAGCAACTTCACTTTCACTTTTCACTTTCATGCATTGGAGAAGGAAATGGCAACCCACTCCAGTATTCTTGCCTGGAGAATCCCAGGGACAGAGGAGCCTAGTGGGCTGCCGTCTATGGGGTCGCACAGAGTCAGACACGACTGAAGTGACTTAGCAGCAGCAGTGATAGAAACATCATTTTAAATTTACTCATTCGAGATAAATCCTACCACAGCTCCATCATCCTCAGCTTCCTCATTAGGTAACAGTGTAGCAGATTGACAGCAAAGTGGTGTGTATGATCTCATAATTATTGTGTTCTAATATAAACACCTCAGTTCTAGACATCGTGAGATACTTAAGTATGTAAGGAGCTGTGCATCTATTTTACAGGTAAGGTACATACTTAAGTATGTGAGAAGCTGTGTGTCTGTCTGTTACGTATAAGTAACATTCTGACATTAATTTCAGATTCTAGAAAACTGCTAAACTGTAATAATGTTGCTTCTGGCCCACCCCTTCAAAACTGAATAATGGCAAGATTAAAAATTCATGGAAAACTCCAGTAGGAAACCAGTTAAGTGGGTCTGCTGAGGGACTTAAACCTTATTTTTAAGACCTTACATGTGATACATTAACTAAAATAACTTATGCCAGAATAATATAGTTTTGGATGGAAGAAAATATGAAAATACAGTTATTGGGTACAACATACTGAGGGGAAACCTGAAGAGAGAAATGAAACTTTCTAAGTTAGTAACTCGGAGGAAAAGACTGTACCTGGGTCAATGACAGTATCAGCAGATTGTCAGCACTTCCCCTTCGTGACTTAAGTTTCAGGATACAATTTTTTAATTCTTCAAAATACTTACCTTTAGAGTTAGATTCCACAAAAGATGAAAAACCCTCTATAAAACAAATCAGAATATGAGATAATTTCAAAGTTTTCCCCCATGGTGGCAGTATCAATCACAAAGATGTATTTGGAGCGTTCTTGTAAAATGCAATTTTATAAAATGATATTCTTTCCTAGTACATGGTAATGTATTCTAAATGGATAGTAAATCTTTTGAAAAAATACATTATTCTGCATTTATAATCTTTTAGTGCAAATATGACTCACTAATATTGTTATAAAAGTATTCCACAATTCCAAGGAAAGAAATTAAGGCTGATTTTGGTAATGCTACTCCATTTTAATGGTTTACTTGGTACCATCTTCTTAATATGAATTAAGAATTAATGTGAACAAAAGAATTCAGTTCGCTTCTAATAGCTTAGCAGGCGAGCTTGTTGGATTATTCCAACAAAGCATACTGGGAGACATCACTGACTCAACACATTTGACCGTTTGTAGTTGCTATGTACTGAGGTAAGCGCCACAGGGCAACACTAGTGAACTGTAAAATGAGTTTCAAACCATTCACTGTGTTGTAGGAGAGTAAAATGCTTACAAACGACAAAAATGTCCTGAGTGTCACTGAAGAAAAACATAAGGGAAGATCTGTGAGGACAGAGATTGCTTACGTCCTACTTTCTGTGGAATCTTATGCTCCATGAAGATAATTTTGCCACTTAGTATGTATTCCTGAAAAATAAACAACAAGGTAGCATTTGCCTTGTTCTTGAAAGCTGTAATGGCATGTGCAAGAAATGATAATAGGGGCTTCCCCAGTGGTTCAGGTGGTAAAGAATCTGCCCACCAATGCAGGAGACAAGGGTTCGATCCCTGGGTCAGGAAGATCCCCTGGAGAAGGGAATGGCAACCCACTCCAATATTCTTGCCTGGAGAATCCCATGGACAGAGGAGCCTGGAGGGCTACAGTCCATGGGGTCGCAAAGAGTCGGACACGACTCAGTGACTAATACACACACACACACACACGACATGATAAAGCACATTTGTAAAAATCAGAATTATATTTGTGGGTTTTTTCACTAATTCAGTTCTTTTCCAGCTGTTGATAAATGGCATAGCGTGATTTTAAACTTTCCTCTCCACATTTCCCTGACATTGCCAACCAGGAAATCATCCATCGGCCTAAGGGTACTTCAGGCCCAGTAGGAAGTGCACTGAATCATGGTTCATCCCTCTGATGACTGTTGTTTCTTTCAAAGGAGTCACTTTGAAATACATGTGGCTCAGTCATGCTGCCATCAATCAATATATGCTTGAAACTCTTCTTTGTAAATTACCTTCAGAATCTGCATCAGTTGCTTTCAAACATCTTCATCCTCCTCTGTGTTCACAAAAGATTAGAAATCAGAATGACCTCGGACCTCTCAACAGGAAAAAATGGAAAATAAAAAATGGCAGAGCAAGCGCTGCACAATTTTGAAGAAATTGTCTTATGAGACATATTTACCTTCTGTATTACAGATTTCTTTATTTAATCTTTACAATGATTATGAAATATGTTAGCTTTTAGGGGGGAAAATTGAGAATAAATCCCTGTCTTCCTCCACCTCAAATCACTATTCGTATATCAGAAAATGCCCTTTTCCTTAGAGCCAGGATTCAGGAAAAAAAAAAAAAAAACAACAACTTGGTTTACAAAAGAAGACAGTGGTGAGCAGAGATCTAGTCTGGTTAGGAACGGTATGTGAACTTGTAACAATGAATAATGCATTAGATACGTGTATGTATATGCATAGTTTTATACATATGTATATGTTGTATAATAGTAAACTGTTGTAGAATTCACAGTTAATTCAGCACAGTTTCTACTTCTGCCTTTGATAAAGATGCTCTCTGACCTGTTGTTGCCACTTCTTTGTTTTTTCATTTGCTTTTATTGAGATATAATTGACGTAAAACATTGTGTAAGTTTAAAGTGTACAAGATGTTTACTCAAAACATTTGTGTATTGTGATATCATGACCACTGTGGCACCAGGGACACCTCTGTCGTCTCACATAATTATCATTTCTTTTTGTGGTGGGAACAATTATGTTCTAGTCGCCAAGCAACTGTGAAGTTTGCAATACAGTATTGTTGGCGTTAATTACATGCTGTGCCTTAGATCTCCAGGACTCATTTATCTACTGGTTAAAAGTCTACCCTTAAAAGCATCTCCCCACTTGCCCCAGGTCCCAGCCCCTGGCAACCATCATTCAACTCTCTGTTTTCATGAGTTTTTTTTTTAATATTCCACAGATAAGTGGTGATGTCATACAGTTTTTGCCTTTTTCTGACCCCTCTTATTTTGCATAATGCCCTCAAGGTCCATCCAACCAGGTTGTCACAAATGGCAGGATTTTTTACTTCTCATGGCTAAAACATATTCCATTGTGTGTGTGTATATATGTGCGTGCATGCTCAGTTACTCAGTCATGTCTGGCTCTGCAACCCCAAGGACTATAGATCAGGCTCCTCCCTGCATGGAATTTTCCAGGCAAGAATACTGCAGGGGGTTGCCATTTCCTCCTCTAGGGGATCTTCCCGACCTAGGGATTGAACCCACATCTCCTGCAGTGGCAGGCAGATTCTTTATCATTGAGCCACCTGGAAAACCCATGTATATGTCAATACATATGTGTGTATATATTTGTATGTGTGTATATATACATACTTTTAAAAATGTATCTTCTGTTTCCACTCATCCATTGACAAACATTTAGATTGTTTCCATATCTTAGCTACTGTGAATAATGCTGTTATGAACTTGGGAGTGCAGCTATCTCTTTGATATCCTATTTTCACTTCCTTTGGATATATACTCAGAAGTGGGATTGCTAGATCACATTGTTGGATGTTCTGTCATGTCCGGCTCTTTGTGAACCCGTGGACTGCAGCACACCAGGCCTCCCTGTCCCTCACCATTTCCCGGAATTTTCTAAGTTCATGTCCATTGAATCGGTGATGCCAACCAACCAGGGCAATGGAAGATAAGATGCTGAATCATATGGTAGTCTTATTTTTAATTCGTTGAGGAACCTCCATACTGTTTCATCAGATCAGATCAGTCGCTCAGTCGTGTCCGACTCTTTGTGACCCCATGAATCGCAGAACACCAGGCCTCCCTGTCCATCACCAACTCCCAGAGTTCACTCAGACTCACATCCATCAAGTCAGTGATACCATCCAGCCATCTCATCCTCTGTCGTCCCCTTCTCCTCCTGCCCCCAATCCCTCCCAGCATCAGAGTCTTTTCCAATGAGTCAACTCTTCGCATGAGGTGGCCAAAGTACTGGAGTTTCAGCTTTAGCGTCATTCCTTCCAAAGAAATCCCAGGGCTGATCTCCTTCAGAATGAACTGGTTGGATCTTGCAGTCCAAGGGACTCTCAAGAGTCTTCTCCAACACCACAGTTCAAAAGCATCAATTCTTCGGCTCTCAGCCTTCTTCACAGTCCAACTCTCACATCCATACATGACCAGTGGAAAAACCATAGCCTTGACTAGACCAACCTTTGTTGGAAAAGTAATATCTCTGCTTTTGAATATGCTATCTAGGTTGGTCATAACTTTCCTTCCAAGGAGTAAGCATCTTTTAATTTCATGGCTGCAGTCACCATCTGTAGTGATTTTGGAGCCCAGAAAAATAAAGTCTGACACTGTTTCCACTGTTTCCCCATCTATTTCCCATGAAGTGATGGGACCGGATGCCATGATCTTCGTTTTCTGAATGTTGAGCTTTAAGCCAACTTTTTCACTCTCCACTTTCACTTTCATCAAGAGGCTTTTGAGTTCCTCTTCACTTTCTGTCATAAGGGTGGTGTCATCTGCATATCTGAGGTTATTGATATTTCTCCTGGCAATCTTGATTCCAACTTGTGTTTCTTCCAGTCCAGTGTTTCTCATGATGTACTCTGCATATAAGTTAAATAAACAGGGTGACAATACACAGCCTTGATGAACTCCTTTTCCTATTTGGAACCAGTCTGTTGTTCCATGTCCAGTTCTAACTGTTGCTTCCTGACCTGCATACAAATTTCTCAAGAGGCAGATCAGGTGGTCTGGTATTCCCATCTCTTTCAGAATTTTCCACAATTTATTGTGATCCACACAGTCAAAGGCTTTGGCATAGTCAATAAAGCAGAAATAGATGTTTTTCTGGAACTCTCTTGCTTTTTCCATGATCCAGCAGATGTTGGCAATTTGATCTCTGGTTCCTCTTCCTTTTCTAAAACCAGCTTGAACATCAGGAAGTTCACGGTTCACATATTGCTGAAGCCTGGCTTGGAGAATTTTGAGCATTACTTTACTAGCGTGTGAGATGAGTGCAATTGTGTGGTAGTTTGAGCATTCTTTGGCATTGCTTTCTTTGGAATGGATTGGATTGGAATGAAAACTGACCTTTTCAGTCCTGTGGCCACTGCTGAGTTTTCCAAATTTGCTGGCATATTGAGTGCAGCACTTTCACAGCATCATCTTTCAGGATTTGGAATAGCTCAACTGGAATTCCATCACCTCCACTAGCTTTGTTTGTAGTGACTGTTTTCATAGTGGTTACCAATTCACATTCCCAGCAACAGTGTACATACTTCCTTTTTCTCTGCATCCTCTCTATACTTATTATCTCTGATATTCTTGATCATAGCCTTCTAACAGGTTTGGGAATATGTCACTGTAGTTTTGATTTGCATTTCCCTAATGTTTAGTGATATTGAGCATCTTTTTATGTATCTTTCTGCCATTTGAATGTCTTTAGTAAAATGTCTATTTAGTTGCTCTGCCCATTTTAAACAGCATTGTTGAGTTTTATTATTGAGTTGTATTAGACTTTTATATATTTAGACTTTAACACCTTATCAGATACATGGTTTGCAAATATTTCCTCCCATTCTGTAAGTCATCTTTTCATTTTTTGATTGTTTCTTTTGCTGTGCAGAAGCCCTTTAGTTTGAGGGACTTCCCTGGTAGTTCGGTACAGGGCGCACAGGTTTGATCCCTGGTCAGGAAACTAAGATCCCGCATGCCTCATAGCATGGCAAAAAAAAGAGGAAGCCTTTTAATTTAATGTAGTCCTATCTGCTTTTTGCTTTTGTTGCTTGTGCTTCTGATACCACATCTAAAAGTTCGTTGCCAAGACCAATGTCAAGGAACTTCTTTCCTGTATTTTCTACTAGGATTTTTATTATATCAGGTCTTATATTTACTCTTTAATTCAAGTTAATTTTGTAATTGTAAAATGGGGTTCAATTGCATTTTTCTTTTTTTTTTTTTTCAATTGCATTTTTCTGTCTTAACTTATTCGGTTTTCCCAAGACCATTTTTTGAGGAGACTGTCCTTTTCCCATTGAGTGTTCTTGGCTCCTCTGTCAAATATTAGTTGACCATAAAAGCAAGGGGTTATTTCTGGGCTCTATTCCGTTCCATCAGTCTGTTGTCTAGTTTTTTTTAAAATACCAGTACCATACATTTGAATTACTATAGTTTGAAGTCAGGAAGTGTGATGCTTTCAGCTTTGTTATTCTTTCTTTGATTGCTTTGACTGTTGAGGGTCCTTTGTGGTTCTGTACATATTTTAAGATTGTTCATTTCTTTTTTGTGAATAATGCCATTGGGATTTTGATAGGGATTACAGTAAATCTATAGATTACTTTGGGAAATATGTTCATTTTAAGAATAATTAGTTTTTTAGATCCATGGTCTACCTTTCCATTTCTGTGGTGTCGTTCATTTCTTTCATCAAGCCTTGTAATTTTCATTGTACAGATCTTCCACTTCCTTAATAAGATGTATTCCTAAGTATGTTATTGTTTTTGATACTATTGTGAATGGGGTAGTTTTCTTTTGCAGATGTTTGTTAGTGTATAGAAATGCAACCGACTTCTGTATGTTGATTTTATATACTGCAGCTTTGCTGAATTCATTGGTTCATTCCAACAGTTTTTTTTGGTTGATCTATAGCATTTTCTCGGAGAAGGCAATGGCACCCCACTCCAGTACTCTTGCCTGGAAAACCCCATGGATGGAGGAGCCTGGTAGGCTGCAGTCCATGAGGTTGCTAAGAGTCAGACACGACTGAGCGACTTCACTTTCACTTTTCACTTTCCTGCATTGGAGAAGAAAATGACAACCCACTCCAGTGTTCTTGCCTGGAGAATCCCAGGGATGGGGGAGCCTGGTGGGCTGCCGTCTATGGGGTCGCACAGAGTCGGACACGACTAAAGTGACTTAGCAGCAGCATAGCATTTTCTATATATAAGATCACATCATCTGCAAACACAATTTCACTTCTTCCTTTCTGATCTGGATGCCTTTTATTTGTCTTGACTAATGCTCTAGCTACAGTTTGCAGTATTATGATGAATAACAGTGGTGAAATTGGGCACCATTGTCCTGTCCCTGATCTTTGTGGGACAGCTTTTAATTTTTTACCCTTGAGTATAATGTTAGCTGTGAGTCTGTCATATATGGCCTATATTAAGTTATGTTCATTCTAAACCAAATTTGCTGAGGATTTTTATCATGAAAAGATGCTATATTTGGACAAATGCTTTTTCTGCAGTTATTAAGATGATTGTGTGATTTTTCTTTTTCATTCTATTAATGTTGTTATCACATTTATTGATTTGCCCATGTTAACCATCCTTGCATCTCGGGGATAAATTCCATTTGGTCATGGTGTATAATCTGTTAAATACATTGTTGAATTTGGTTTGCTAATACTTTGTAGATATTTTCCGCCTACATATTCATCAGGAATATCTGTCTAGTTTTATTTGCTTGTAGTGTCCTTGTCTGGCTTTGGTGTCACAGTCATGCTAACACCATTTTGGCCTCGTAAAATGAGCTTAAAAGTTTTCCCTCTTCTTCAGTTTTTTGGAAGAGTTTGGGAACTATTGGCATTGATTCCTCATTAAATATTTGGTGGAATCTGACAGTAAAGTCATTTGGCCCTGGACTTTTCTGTATTGGAAGGTTTTAATTTCTGATTCAACCTACATACTAGTAATTGGTCTTTTCAGACTTCCTGTTTCTTCCTGATTCGGTCTTGGTAGATTGTACGTTCCAAGAAATGCAACTATTTATACACTATCGAATTTGTTGATGTATGATTGTTTAATAGTAGTCTCTCATGATCCTCTATTTCTGTAGTATGTTTTAGTGTCTCCTCTTTTACTTCTGATTTAATGAATTTGAGCCTTCTCTCTTTTTGTCTTAGCTGACTTATCTAAAGATTTGTTAATTTTGTTTGTCTTAAAAAAAAAACAACTCTTAAGTTTTTAATTTTTTTCTATTGTTTTTCTGGTCTCCATTTATTTTCTTTCTCGTTATTTTCTTCCTTCTGCTAACTTTGGGTTGAGATTATTCTTCTTTTTCTAGTTCTTTGAGATGTAAAATTAATCTGTTTATTTGAGATATTTCTACTTTCTTAATATATGCATTGATTACTATTAACTTTCCTGTCAGAAATGTTTTTTGTTTCCCAGCATCCCATCAATTTTAATACATTGATTCCATTTTCATTTGTTTCAAGGTTTTTTAAACTTTTATCACCTCCTTTTATATTTATGTTTATGTAATTACTTACCTCTTTTTGTATTGTATATTTATTCCCAGATTTAGTAGCTATGACTATTTTTAATACTTTTTCCTTTAACCTTTATACTGTAGCTTATTTGTTAACACAGCACCCTATTACAGAATTAGCATTTCCTAAGTCTGATTACACATTCAGTTTTACCAGTGTGTGTATACTTCAATATGTTTTTATGTCCCTGATTAGTGTCTTTTCATTTCAGCTTGAAGAACTTTCAGCATTTCTTGCAAGCTGAGGTGATAAACTCCCTCAGCTTTAGTTTGGGAAAGTCTTTACTTCTCCTCTGTCCAGAAAATAACTTTGTCAGATAGCATAATCTCAATTAGCATTTTTTCTTTTAATACTTTGAATGTTGTTCCACTCTCTCCTGGTCTTTGGGGTATCTGCTGAGAAATTCACTGATTGCCCAATGGGTTCTCTGTAGATGAACAGGGATCTTTATTCCCCTGGCTGTTTTTAGCATTTTCTTTACCTTTAGTTTTAACAGTTTCATTACAACATGTCTTGGAGAAGGTCTTTTTGCACTCAATTAGAGATAGCTGCCATTTTTCAATGAGATAATAATGAAGATTATGGTTGTTCTCAATCTAAAGAATTAATCTCTGTTCAAAAAATCCTATTTTAAAAAAATTTTTAATTAAATGTATTTTTAACTGAAGGATAATTGCTTTACAGTATTATGTTGGTTTCTGCCAAACGTCAACATGAATCAGCCACAGGTATACGTGTCCTCTCCCTCTTGAACCTCCTTCCCCATCCCATCCCTCTAGATTGTTACAGAGTCCTGGTTTGAATTCCCTGAGTCATACAGCAAATTCCCATTGGCTATCTATTTTACATATGGTAATGTGTGTTTCTCTGTTACTTTCTCCATGAATCCCACCCTCTCTTTCCTCCATCCCCCAACCTCTTGTCCATAAGTGTGTTTTCAATGTGTCTCCATCATTGCCCTTCAATTAGTTTCATCAGTACCATCTTTCTAGATTCCATATATATACATTATTATATGACATTTGTTTTTCTCTAACTTCAGTCTGTATAATAGTCTCTAGGTTCATCCACCTCATTCAGATCAGATCAGTCGCTCAGTCGTGTCCAACTCTTTGCGACCCCATGAATCGCAGCACGCCAGGCCTCCCTGTCCCTCCTTGGAAGGAAAGTTATAACCAACCTAGATAGCGTATTCAAAAGCAGAGACATTACTTTGCCAACAAAGGTTCGTCTAGTCAAGGCTATGGTTTTTCCTGTGGTCATGTATGGATGTGAGAGTTGGACTGTGAAGAAGGCTGAGCGCTGAAGAATTGATGCTTTTGAACTGTGGTGTTGGAGAAGACTCTTGAGAGTCCCTCGGACTGCAAGGAGATCCAACTAGTCCATTCTGAAGGAGATCAGCCCTGGGATTTCTTTGGAAGGAATGATGCTAAAGCTGAAACTCCAGTGCTCTGGCCACCTCATGTGAAGAGTTGACTCATTGGAAAAGACTCTGATGCTGAGAGGGATTGGGGGCAGGAGGAGAAGGGGACGACAGAGGATGAGATGGCTGGATGGCATCACTGACTTGATGGACATGAGTCTGAGTGAACTCCGGGAGTTAGAACTGACTAATATGCATTCCTTTTTATGGCTGAGTAATATTCCATTGTGTGTGTAGATATATATATATATCTTACAACTTCTTTATCCATTCATATGTTGATGGACATCTACGTTGCTTCCATGTCTTAGCTATTATAAATAGTGATGCAATAAACATTGGGGCACATGTATCTTTTTCAATTATGGTTTCCTCAGGGTATATGCCTAGTAGCGGGATTGCTGGGTCATATGGTAGTTTTATTGCTAGTTTTTTAAGGAATCTCCATATTGTCTTCCATAGTGGCTATATCAATTTGCATTCCCACCAACAGTGCAAGAGATTCCCTTTTCTCCATACCCTCTCCAGCATTTGTTGTTTGTAGAGTTTTTGATGATGCCCATTCTGATCAGTATGAGGTGATATCTCATTGTATATTTGATTTGCATTTCTCTAATAATGAGCAATGTTGAGCATTTTTTCATGTATTTATTAACATCTGTACAAATATCCCATTATTATATACTACCATTCCCAAAACTCTTCCAATTTATGATCCTATTATGCTGCTCTTATCCTTAGACTTGCTGAGGTAATTATCAGAATTCTGAAATTATATCACTAAGGCTTTCATAATATTTAAGAAAGGATGCCAGAAGGGTAACATAAGTAGAATGAAAATGAAAAGATTTCTCTTTAAAAGTCCCAATATTCCAGACTAAATACTACTCATAAAATAATATTTCAGAATATATGAATAAAATAAATTATCTGGTGACTTCTTAGGCTGAGCAACTTAAACCATGCCCCCATTTCTGTTTCATAAGACAAGAACAATTTTGTTTTCCCTGGCTAAGTAATTAAAATGGCAACTATCATAAAACTGTTATTTGTTAGTTTAATAAATGGTTATCTTACTCGGCACTCCACATATTTCAAACTGAAACCAGCCCTCTGGGGGACTCCCCTGGTGGTCCAGTGGTTAAGACTCTACACTCCCACTGCAAGGAGCAGTGGTCGGGGAACTAAGATCCCACATGTGGCATGGCATGGTCAAAAAAAGAAAGAAAATAGCCCTCTGGCCAAATAAGAACATATGTAACTTTTAGAAAAATGATTACACAGGAATATTTTCTCACAGCTCTAAAGTAATTCTCATATATGTTTTTAACTTACCTAAGGTACAAAGATAAATTTTTCTGATAATATTGTTGGTCTTGAGTTTTATAACCATCCTGGGTTTCTAAGCCTCAGATATTCAGTATCCCTATAGCCTTCACAGAGTCATAGAGTCAGTATTCAAAAAAAGAACAAAAAAATCTTGGTTTATGAACGAAGGCAGAGGTGAGAAGAGATCTGGTCTGGTTAGGAAGGGTATGTGAACTTGTAAAAATGAAGAATGCACTAGATATCTGTATGTATATGTATAGTTTATATGTATAGTTTTATACGTATGTATCAGTTGTATAATAGTAAACTGTCATAAAATAATAAATTATTATAGATGGAGGGAGCTTGTCTTTTTCTTCATCTCCTATTTTCTTCCCCTATTTTTACTTGATAAAGAGAAGATCTTAAGGCAAGAAAAAAGAACTTTTCATATTTTATGCTACAAAGTTCTAAGGTTTGCCTCAAAAGATGTTTGATATCAGGAAGACAAAGGTGTACAACAGCTATTCCATTGTGAAGAAATACAGAGACTTTACTTCATTCTCAGGAAGGCCTTTCCAGGGACCTTGCAATGAGGGAGTCAGGGGCCTGTTTTGCACCTTGGAGATTGGGTGGGGGAGTGGGGGGTGCTTTCTCAGGCTGCAAAAGACAGAGGAACCCCTGCAGGAGTTAGAGGAGTGGGAAAGAACCGAGTGACCAAAGGCCACTCTTAGGAAAAATGAGAAATACTTTATACCTCTCTGTTCTTTATTCGTGCCTGCATGCTCAGCCCAGAGAAGGCAATGGCAACCCACTCCAGTACTCTTGCCTGGAAAATCCCAGGGATGGAGGAGCCTGGTGGGCTGCTGTCTATGGGGTCGCACAGAGTCGGACACGACTAAAGCGACTTAGCAGCAGCAGCAGCGTGCTCAGCCACTCAGTCATGTATGACTGTTTGAGCCCCCATGGACTGTAGCCCACCAGGCTCCTCTGTCCATGGAATTTTCCAGGCAAGAATACTGCAATGGCTTGCCATTTCCCTCTCCGGGGATCTTTTCAACCCAGAAATGGAAACCAGGTCTCCTGCATTGGCAGGCGGATTCTTTAGCACTGTGCCACCTGGGAAGCCCTTGTTCTGTATTCTGTGTGTGTTAACTGGTGATAAGAGAGTTTTTTTCCCTTGGTAATGGAGTGTATGTACCTCAGTACTTTTCCAGATGCTGTAAAAAACACGAGTGATGTCTGTCTGTCTGTCTATCTACTGAAGGAAAGATTCAAAGATTATGCACTGAACTGTCAAATAATAATAGGGAAGAGTACAAAATTTTTTCTACTTCATTCACTTCCATATTTTTTGAGTCTTAAAAATTAAAACATAAATTATGGGGGGAAACCGTTGCCAATATTCTTTTCTCTGATTGTACTTTTTCCTTAGGAGAAGAATCTCAGAAAGATTAAGATTTGGCTTTCAGTCTTTAATTATGTTCATCCGTCTTTAGTCAAAGGGTATATAGCAATCAATGTGACTTCCTGGTGGCTAAGTGGTAAAGAATCCACCTGTCTGGGAAGGCAAACTAGTACAGCCACTATGGAGAACAGTGTGGAGATTCCTTAAAAAACTGGAAATACAACTGCCATACCACCCAGCAATCCCACTGCTGGGCATACACACTGAGGAAACCAGAACTGTACCCCAATGTTCATCACAGAACTTTTTACAATAGCTAGGACATGGAAGCAACCTAGATGTCCATCAGCAGATGAATGGGTAAGAAAGTTGTGGTACATACACACAATGGAATATTCAGATTCAGTTTCAGTTCAGTCACTCAGTCATGTCCAACTCTGCGACCCCGTGAATCGCAGCATGCCAGGCCTCCCTGTCCATCACCAACTCCCGGAGTTCACTCAGACTCACATCCATCGAGTCAGTGATGCCATCCAGCCGTCTCATCCGCTGTTGTCCCCTTCTCCTGCCCGCAATCCCTCCCAGCATCAGGGTCTTTTCCAATGAGTCAACTCTTTGCATCAGGCAGTCAAAGTACTGGAGTTTCAGCTTTAGCATCAGTCCTTCCAATGAATACCCAGGACTGATCTCCTTTAGGATGGACTGGTTGGATCTCCTTGCAATCCAAGGGATTCTCAAGAGTCTTCTCCAACACCACAGTTCAAAAGCATCAATGGAATATTACTCAGCCATTAAAAAGAACACATTTGAATCAGTTCTGATGAGGTGGATGAAACTGGAGCCTATTATACAGAATGAAGTAAGCCAGAAAGAAAAACACCAATATAGTATATTAACGCATATATATGGAATTTAGAAAGATGGTAACAATGACTGTATATGCGAGACAGCAAAAGAGACACAGATGTAAAAAACAGACTTTTGGACTCTGTGGGAGAAGGTGATGGTGGGATGATTTGAGAAAATAGCATTGAAACATGTATATTACCATATGTGAAATAGATGACCAGTCCAAGTTCGATTCGTGAAATCAGGGGACTCAAAGCCAGTGCGCTGGGACAACCCTGAGGGATGGGATGGGGAGGGAGGTGGGAGGAGGGTTCAGGATGGGGGACACATGTACACCCATGGCTGATTCATGTCAATGTATGGCAAAACCAATACAATATTGTAAAGTAATTAGCCTCCAATTATAATAAATACTTTTTTTAAAATAGTAGCCACAAGAAAAAAAGAATCCGCCTGTTTGGAAGATCCCCTGAAGGAAGAAATGGCAACCTGCTTCAGTATTCTTTCCTGGAGAATCCCATGGACAGAGAAGCCTGGCAGGCCACAGTCCATGGCGTCAGAAAGAGTCAGACACGACTGAGCGACATAGTACACATGCATGTGGACAGCTTTCTGCTCAGGAACCTGGAGGGGAAAAAATGTTCAACTTCAATTTGGAGGGATGAGGCTCTGAACATGAGAAGCAAGTGAGGGAATTTCCTGGTGGAGTCGGGGTTCAGTCCCTGGTCAGGGAAGATCCTGCAAGCCACGCAATAAGGCCAAAAGAAAAAGAAGAGTTGTGAAAATTGACTGAGATAAAGCAAAAGTTATATGCCTGCAGGTAGTAATATTTATTGAATGACCAGACATGGAAGTGAGGTGATTCTTCATTTAGATTAGTCAGAGGAATCAAGAGAACCAGGAGAAAGATGGTCAGGTCACTTGCTATAGACCCACAGTTGACAACTAACTTTTTAGTGTGTCATGTCAACAGAGCATTTGAAAATTAGCTGTGGGAGAGTCAAAGAATGATGAGAATAAGCTACAAGGGGACATATCATACAGCATAGGGGATAGAGCCAGTATTTTATCATAACAATAAATGGAGTATTTGCTCAGTCTCATCCTACTCTTTGTGGCCCTATGGAATTGTAGCCCACCAGGCTCCTCTTCCCATGGAATTTTCCAGGCACAAATACTGAAGCGGGTTGCCATTTCCTCCTACAGGGGGTTTTCCTGACCCAGGGATTGAACCCACATCTCTTGTGTCTCCTGTATTAGCAGGAGGATTCTTCACCACTAGCGCCACCTGGGAAGCCCTAAATGCAGTAAAACCTTTAAAAGTTGTGAATCACTATATTGTACATCTGTAACATATAATATTGTACAACAGTTATACTGCAATTCAGAAAGAAGTCCAAGTCTAATTTAGAAAGAAAAAGTCCAGAACTTAAAATACAGTAAAAGAAAAGCTAAAAAAAAAAAAAAAAGAGAGAGAGAAAGAGAGAGAAGAAAATATGAGTAGAAAGAATAAAGTTTAAATTGGAGGCATGTAAAGAATTTAAAAGAAGCTCTTCTCTTCAGAGTCCCAGAGCTTTAACACTGGCAGAAATTTGATCAGCCAATCCCTTTCAGTTTACACGTGTCTGTAAATGAGGCTTAGAGAGGCTCAAATAACCAGAAAGAGGTTATACAACCAGTTTGCTGCAGAGTAAAGACTAGAGTCCTGATCTCTGGACTTGTGACCCTTCACCAGAATTATATCCAGTTATGGTCTTGGTTTGTTTTGTCTAAATAAAAATAATATTCACATATGTACCATTTTTTTGAATTATAATAGTGTTTGAGAGCATAACCATGAAATCCAGAAAATTATACATGGTAATTCTAAGCTTTCTTTGCATGAAATTTCCTGAAAATGGAATTGAATTCCAGAGACTGTGAGCCACCCAGTACGTTACTTGGGTGCCTCTCTGACTGTTTAACTTGGATAACATTTGGATGTTCTGAAGAGCTGAAGATACCACCGGGGCCTAACCCTTCTTTCTAGGGAGGTTTTCTAGCCCCAAATAGAAAAAGATTCTCAAGGTGAGGGCAAGCATTTGAGAGAAACCATTTTTACCTTTCAGGCAATTTTTCATGCAGATTCAAATTGAATCCCCGTCACTGGTTTTAATGAAGAGAATTTAGCATCTTTCAGAAACTCTTTTACCACAGTATCTGAAAATCAGTGACACCGTCAAAGCATATTCTCATCTCATACTCAAAACCTTTTGTGAGTTTAGAGAAATTCTTTATTTTTGTACACTTAAATAGTTTAACACATAATATACATGGAAAAGATTGTTTTGAGTTAGCTTTATCAACGTTAGTTAGAGTTCAGAAACAATTGTGAAAAAAATGACCTGTTTGTAAAATATTAAAAGATGATGTTTTCCATCATAATTATCATGCTCTGGGGGCGTAGTCTTATAATTACGGTTTCATAGTTATATCAGTCAGGGTCCAATCCAGACACAGAAACCACAGAGCAATTTGAATAGGTAAGCTTTAAGGCAAAATCTAACACGTGTGTGTGTTCAGTCATGTCTGACTCTCTGAGACCCCATGGACTGCAGCCCACCAGGTTCTCTGCCCATGGGATTCTCCAGGCAAGAATACTGGAGTGGGTTGCCATTTCCTCCTTCAGGGGATCCTCCTGACCCAGGGATGGAACCTGCATCTCTTGCATCTCCTGTACTGACAGGCATTCTTTACCACTGCATCATCTGGGAAGCCCAAAGTCGAATATAGAGAATTACTCACTGTAAGAGGAAGTTGAAGAAACAGAGGATTGACTAATGAGGAGTAAAGAGAAAGAGCAGCTACAGGAGGAATCCCGACCCCTGGGGCTGAGGCACAGAATCAGGAAGGACCAGACCTGGAAGAGGACTTCACCGGGGATCCAGACCTCACTGGACAGGACACAGCCCAGGACGTCAGAAAAGTCCCCTGAGGCCATGCTCACTGGAGGCTCCTGGAGGATGTCAGACTGGTAGTGCTGTGCTGTGAGGGGAGGTGCTGAGGGAGGTGCCCACAGGAAAGTTCCATGTGCTGCTGCCCCCTGGCTGCCAGGAGAGCCCGGGGCTGCAGAAATGCACCCTCTGCAGAACCTTCTCAGAGGAACACACAGTTGCCAGAAGAAAAAAATTCCTTCCTTCTGAGAGTCTCTCCTGACAAAGCTTGATATCACGCCCACTGGCAAGGGAGAGATATTTTTAGGGCCGATTGTTACAGAGAAGAAAATAAGGGGGAGATCAGAGCTGATTAGAGCTTCCCAGGTGGTTCCATGGTAAAGAAGCTGCAGGAGCTGCAAGCTCAGTCCCTGGGTCAGGAAGATCCCCTGGAGAAGGAAATGGCAACCCACTCCAGTATTCTTGCCCAGAGAATCCCATGGACAGAGGAGCCTGGCGGGCTGTGGTCCGTGGGGTTGCAAAGAGTTGGTCACAATTTAGCACTAAACAACAGTTTGTCACTGTAGGGGGCACACTTTTCAACTTTGATCTGCTTCTCACTTGTTTTATTATTTTCCCTATCATACTTTATTTCTACTCCCATTCCCTCCTCCCACCTTGATTGTGGCTCCCATCTGGTTGTATGTGTTTTGGAAATATACGTTACCTCTGAAAATGATATGATTTTATGTAGAAATGTAGAAACAGCGATATACCCCTGTTTAGAGTGTGCAATTGAATCTTATATAGAGATTTTTCTTTTGCTCTGTAGAGCTTGTTCGCTCTTGACCTACATGAATGATCTGCACCATAGACATCATCCTCTCTTCCTTAATTTAATACTGTTGCAATACCCATCCTTGCTGTTCACAGCTGATTTCTGCTGGCTAACACACGGCACTCCTTCTTGCGTTCTCTAGGACACATTAAACCTTTTCCCTGGAAGTGGACAACTAGCAGCCTCCAACTCCCAGTGGTGCTGTGATAAATAAATATCTCTGTTCACATCCCAGATATCCTGACTTGGTCAGATGAGGGGTCAAAAGGTCAATTCGTGTTCAGTTTCACCAACCTCCAGAAAGGCTGCGTCAGTTTAAATGTCCACCAGCAATGCATGAATAGTCCTATTTCTTTGCATGATCCCAAGTACTGCACATTTTCCAGTGTTAAAACTTTGGTCAATCTGATGGACAAGAAGTCTCTCTCTCTCTCACATACACACATACATACATACATATATCCTTTCTTCGGACAAACCATAGAATTAAAACATTACTAAGAATAATAACCAACCAGTTGAGAGTAAATATATAAATAGCAAGGTGGGAAGGGAGGATGGAAGGAACTGGGAGACTGGGATCGACACATGGGCACCACTGATGTGTGTAAAATAGATAACTGATGGCAACACGCTATACGGCACAGGGAGCTCCACTCAGTGCTCTCTGGGGCCCTGAATGGGAAGGAAGTCTGAAAGGGAGGGGATATGTGTGTGTGTGTGTGGCTGAATCATTTTGCTGTGCAGTAGAAGCTAACACAACATTGTGAAGGAATATACTCCAAAAAATTAATTTAAAAAAAAAGAGTGAATAACCAAAGTAAAGTACTTGGGACCTACAAAAGCTTTGAATAGATAGTGTGCCCTGAAAGGCTGTATTTTGACTAGGTAAAGAAACTAAAGTTAACAGAGCTGTGAGTTAAGACAAGTAAGGTGCTGAGTGAATTTAAGAGCAAATCTGACTATGTTCTTGCCTTATTTGGTGCAAAAGTTAATAAATGATGTCAAAATTTTCCCACTGTATTTAAATAGCTGCAATGCAATCTTTAAATTTTAAGCCTGGAAGAATTGCTGAGAGTCAAGAGTCACTGTTTTGTTTTCCTTATTGCAAAAGTGTATAATAGCTTATAAAATACATTCCTGTTAGCCTTCACGTAAGTTTTAAATGACATCACCGATATATTTCTCCATTTCAGTTTTCCCTTCGACAAAAGACCTATTCATCTATTTTGCCCATTTTTAATTGGGTTTTCTTTTTTTCCCCTTGATTCATTGGAGCCGCTTATATGTACTAGAATAATGTTTATTTCTTGTTACTTTCAGATATTATAAATATCTTTCCCCTCTCATTTCCTAATTATGTCTTTGGTGACATCACATAAGAAATCCAACTTTCAGCCACATGATTTATGCTTTGAGGTCTGGTTTACTCATATGTATGCCACAAAGATATTCCCCTATATTTTCTTTCATAAGCTTTATAATCTTACCTTTCTTATTTAGGCTTTTAAAACATCTGGTATATTATTTTCTATAGGACAGTAAAACAATTTGTTTTTTTCCAGTGCAAAGAAATTTCCTGACTGATTTATGAGGCCACCTCTATCATAATATCAAGATTGACCACTTATAAGGATTATCTCTGGGCCTTTGTACCTTTGGTTTACTTTCGTATCCTCATGTTAGCTCCAAACTCTTCTTTACAGTTATGTTCTGAAGTGTGAGAGGGCAAGCCCCTCGTCTTTATTCTTCATTTTCAAAATTATCTTAGCTGTTAAGAGACCTGTGTTCTTCCATATTGTGCTTATTACTAAGCTGCGTCTTTCAGCTTCTAGCCTACCTTTTACAAGCCTCTTTGATGCTGAAGCTGGGGTCAACAAATCACATTTCTCCTTTACTGAGCGGCTACCTGTCACCAAAGGATAACTGGGCGGCTGGAGAAGAACGAGGGCTTGTTCTTTAACGTCTGCCTTTTGGTTGCTGCCTGTGTTGCCCCAGCCCAACTCCTTCACCCCAACAGCAGCAACTGACTCCAATTTGCAGTGCTTCCTGTTCTCCAAAACCCAGCCTCATCACACTGCCTTTGGTTTGCTGGAATCGGCTGGCTGGGCTGAGCTTGTCAGCGCTCTGAGCATGAACTGCCCTCCGCCCAACTGTCTGAGTCCCAGCTCCAAGAGACCAGACCTCTAGCCCCACCTCTTTGTTTCTCCAGCCCTAGAGAAACTCACTGCTTTCTTTTTGCCTTAGTTCCACAATACCTGCTTACAATTTTATATATATTAATTTACCTCTGCTATATAACTGGTGTGGTTTTAAATTTCCAACTATATCTTGACTGGACAAATAACAAGTTCAAAATCAATCTGTCAAATTCAAAAAGAAAAATTCCACAATATTTTTCTTTTTTCCCCCCAAACTTTATAAACTTTTTATTTTGTATTGGGGTATAGCCAATTAACAATGATGTGGTAATTTGAGGTGAACAGCAAAGGGACTCAGCCATACATATACATGTATCCATTCCCCCCCAGACTCCTCTCCCATCCAGGCTGTCACATAACATTGAGAATATTTGTATTTCAATTGCTCTAAATGTGCAGATTAATTTTGAAAGAATTTATTTGGAAACAATATTAAGTTGGCCACATATTAATATGACAGCTCTTCATTTACTCAGATCATCGATATAGTTCAAAAGGGTTTTAGAAACTTTATTCATTTAAGACTAGTGTGCTCTTTGGGAAAAAAGGAGCAGATTCAGGTTTCGTGGGGCCCAAAGCATATGCTTAACTTAGAGAACTATCTTTTGGAAAAAGAATATAAGATTACACATAAAAAGTTAAGTACACAAGTAAATTGATTTAGAATGAGAACAGAATAAAAATAAATCACACATTTTTTAAACTTTACAATATCAATGATGTAAAAACAAATCCAGAAAGATAACAATGCTTTTATTAACTAACTACACAGCACACCTCTATACATTTTGACTTCACATTCATTGATCACATATTCACATGAAAACAATTTTATAATATTTTATAGAATAATATAATGCTAATTCAGTCTCTCTTCATAGTAGATTGAAGTTTGTTTTTTCTTATTGATAGTTTAGAAATTTTTTCTTTCAGTTTCATATCTTATTCTTTGTAAGTCATACATTTTTTAAATTGTTACCAAATTTGTGACTTCATTCAAGTTTTTTTTTTTTTTTTTACTGTATATAGGAGTATAAGATTTTAGGACATTTAAATGACTAACAAGTCTTACAACAGACTTTGAATTAGTGATATTCAACCAGTTTGCTGTTAATGTGTATTATAAATCTTGTGATATAAATGTAAATTATTTCATGGCAAACTAGCATAAAATTTTATTTTTTTCAATTTTTTCATATGATTTACTGTTCTATCATTTTCTAACAAGGCTGTATAAAGGCTCTAATCAAGAATGGTTATTTTTCTCCCCATAGATCTATTCATTGTTGCTTTATATATTTGATCTATATTACTATGTGTGTTAACATGACCTTGAGCAAAATCTCCTGATCTATGTTTTTATCTGTTTATAATGTCCTTTTTTGTTTCTTTTTTTCCCCACTAACGGAGGCTAAAATGTTACATGTAGTAAAAGAAATTTAAGTAATTTTTAACAAATATCTGTGCCTTTGCTGTTGGCTATTTTTTTTAGTTTTATTTTTTAATAGAAGTATAATGTCTATACAATACTATTTTAAGTTACAGGTGTACAATATAGTGATTCACAGTTTTTAAAGTTATACTCCACTTATTGCTCTTATATAGGTTATATTCACCATGTTTAGCAATATATCCTTGTAGCTTATTGCACACCTAAGAGTTTGTACCTCTTACCCCTCCACCCTGTTCTGCCCCTTCCCACTTCCCTCTCCCTACTGGTAACCACAAATGTGTTCTCTGCATCAGGCACTCTGTTTCTTTTTGCTACATGCACCAGTTTGCTGTAGTTTTTGGATCCCCATATATAAGTTGTATCATACAGTCTTGTCTTTCTCTGCCTTATTTCACATAGCACGATGCCCTCCAAGTCTATCCATCTTGCTGCACATGGTAAAATTTGGGGCCTTTTTTGTGGCTGAGTACTATTCCTATATATGTGTGCATGTGTATATAGATACAGATATAATGAGTGTGCCTGTGTGTGTGTGCGTGTATGTATATATATAAAAATTCTATATCCATTCATCTGCTGACAGACACTTGGCTTGCTTCCATATCTTGACAGTTGTAAATAACGCTGCTATGAACATTGAGGTGCGTGTATCTTTTCCAATTAGTGTTGCTATTTTTCAGTATATACCCAGGAGTGAAATTGCTGGGTCACATGGTGGTTCTATTTTTAGTTTCTTGAGAAACTTCCACACTGTTTTCCACAGTGGCAGTACCAACTTACATTCCCATCAACAGTATGCAAGGGTTCCCTTTTCTCCACATCCTTGCCAACGTTCGTTATTTGTGTTCTTTTTCATGATAACCATTCTGACAAGTGTAAGGTGATATCTCATTGTGGTTTTGATTTGCATTTCACATTTCCTCTTTGGAAAAAACTGTCTATTCAGTTTTCTACCCATTTTTTAATCAGATTTTTTGTTCATTTGATATTTAGCTATATGAGCTTTTTATATAAGTTGAATACTAATCTCTTATTGGTCACATCACGTGCAAATATTTCCTCCTATTCAGAAAGTTGTCGTTTTGTTTTGTCGATGGTTTTCTATGCAAAAGCTTTTAAGTTTAATTAGGTCACATTTGTTTGTTTTTGCTTTTATTTATTTTGCTTTAGGAGACAGATCCAAAAAAATATTATTATTGCTATGATGTATGTCAAAGAGTGCTCTGCCTATGTTTACCTCTACAAATTTTATAGTATCTGGCTTTACATGTAGATCTTTAATCCATTTTGGGTTTATTTTTGCATATGGTGTTAGAGAATGTTTTAACTTCTTTCTTTTACATGTAGCTGTATAGTTTTCCCAGCACCACCTGTTGAAGAGATTGGCTTTTCACCATCATATATTCTTGCCTCCTTTGTCATAGACTACTTGACCATAAGTACATGAGTTTATTTCTGGGCTCTCTATTCTGCTTCATTGATGTGTCTATTTTTTGTACCAGTTCCATACTCTTTAGATTATTGTAGCTTTGTAGTATAGTCTGAAGTCAGGGAGCCTGATGTCTCCAGTATTGTTCTTGTTTCTCAATATTATTTTGGCTATTTGGTCTTTTGTGTTTCTATAAAAATTTTAAATTATTTATTCTATTTCTATGAAATACACCACTGGTATGTTGATAGGGATTGCACTGAATTTGTAGATTTCGTTGGGTAGTGTGGTCACTTTTACAATATTGATTCTTTCAATCCAAGAACATGGTATATCTTTCCATCTGTTGTATTATCTTCAATTTCTTTCATTACTGTCTTACAGTTTTCCAAGTACAGGTCTTTTGTTTCCTTAGGTAGGCTTATTTTTAGATATTTTATTCTTTTTTATGTAATGGTAAATATGATTCTTTAATTTCTCCTTTTGATAGTTTGTTGTTAGTGTGTAGAAGTGCAACCGGTTTCTGTATACTAATTTTGTATCCTGTGATTTTGCCAAATTCATTGATGATCTCTAGTAGTTTTCTGGTGGCATCTTTAGGATTTCCTTTACACGTGGCTGGCACAGTTTTCCCAGCACCTGTTGTTGAAGAGATTGGCTTTTCACCACCATCTATTCTTGCCTCCTTTGTCATAGATTACTTGACCATGAGTCCATGAGTATAGTATCATGTCATCTGCAAACAGTGAGAGTTATACTTCTTCCTTTCAAGTTTGGACTCCTTTTATTTCTTTTTCTTCCCTGATTGCTATGGGTAGGACTTTTAAGACTATGTTGAATAAAGATAATGACAGTAGGCATCCGTATCAGATGCCTTTTTGTTTTTTAATTTACCTACAAAGGTGGAAAAACAACATTTTTCAGATTCCTTTGGAGCCATAGCTCAGAATACTGATTAGGTTCTGCCAATTGGGGGTATACACCCAGGATTGGGAGGACTGCCTTTTTGGCTATATTATTTTTCAAATAAAAGTTATAGAGACATGAGTTTCTGCATACTTACATCCGCATCCACTGTCCAACTCCTTGTGTAATTAACAAGAAATTCTGGCGGTTGCAGCGGTCAGGCTCTGGATTCTGGTGCCCAGCCACAGTGGACGCAGCATTGCTGGCATGAACCTAGCCTAGATGGTGGTGTGTCTTTGAACTCAGGGATTCCAGTGATGATCCCTACAGTAGTAAGTCCCCTAGTAGGTCAGATGTGGGATCTGGGAATGATTTCTGGAGACCTACGCTAGATTCCACTCTTCTAGCTGTCCTGTGATTTTCAAAGCATTGATTACTACTATTGAATCTTTTTCTACTTGATAACTGAAGACAGTCACTATTTTCTGCAGTGAACCTCAAAGGCTTATTCAGTTTTTCCTCTTTCACTATACAAATCAAAGAAGTAAAAAAAAAAAAAAAAATGCCATTCTTGCTTCCAGAAATTCTCTTATATCCAATCACCCTTTTCCCCTTTCATAGTTCAGCCTTTTAGGATATAAAGGGAAAAGCATCAGCTTTGGATCCTGGAATCAGTTTACGGCCATACCACTCGCAAGCCATTCCATGCCTATCTACTAAGTAAAACTTTTGAGATTTTTCTACATCCTTGCTTATTTTTTTTCCAGTACACTTGTCTTATTCTAAAAATATGTACATTAAAGTCTCTCACTATGGTTGTGCTTCTGCCAATCTATCATGCAGATCTAATACTGGTTGCTTTAGCTGCTCTATCTCTTGGGGTGTGTGATTCATTAAATTGTTTTCCTAAATTGCACTGTTATGATGCCACAGTGTCTCACTTTTCCCATTAATATATCTGGAATAATAATAAAGGCTATAAGGAAGCTGGCTGTCTTACAGCATATCAACACAAGCTGTAAGACTTTCCATCTTCCCAGAACGAGTCTGTCACTTTTTAGGCCTGGGGCTATACTTCTTTCTCATTTACCCTTCAGGAACTTGGGGGCAGGGTTGTACAGGAAGATACCTGTATTGATATATTTTCTCATTAATCTCACTTTTCACTCCCAATTTCTGTGACACGTGCTGAACCCAAACCAAAGTCAGTCTGACGTTCTGAAGGGCAGAGACGAAGGGAGAGACAGAGGGGAAGAGAGAGACAGAGAAGGAAAATCAGTCTGGAAAGTTCAAGGTCTGTTATATTTTGATTTTCCTGATGGAAGGACGGATTCTTCTTATGGCTCCATTACTGGCTCTGGGTTCCTCATCAGAGGCTAGTGGTTAAAGGCATGAGTTTTGATATAGACTTCCTTGACTCAAACCCTGTTCCCATCATTTAGCAATTGTGTAACTTTGGGCAAGTTACATAATCTCTGTAAATCTCCAGTCCTCAATTTACAGAGCAAGACTATAATCATTTCTGTCTCACAGTTACTGTGAGGAACAAATGATATAATGTGCTGTGTTTCATACAACACTTGCCACCCAGGACCTCTTCGTAAGTAGTAGCTGCTGTTACTGCTGTTATTAATATTGCTACCCAACAGCATCACACTCCTGCATTCTCATTTTCAAATGCAGGCACTGGGAGTTAATTTAATGCTATTTCCTTAGAAATGTGTGCATGTAGATTTTTCTCTGTCAGCCTTCCTGGCTTGGGTTTATTTAAATCTACTTTAATTGTGGAGGACACAGAGTTCTTTTTGTCGGAGCTGGTATTTGCTTCATCCCATTACCAGCTCCCTGCAGCGCCTGATGCTCAGTACTTATAATTACTCACCTAACACTGAGATCTCGGCTCTCCAGCAGCACTGGCCTTGGCAGCATCACCTTGCCTGCCCCTCCTTTGAGTGAAGGGCTTAGGTTGCACTTTCAGCTCCTGAGGCAGGAGGAGATGCGGAAGGGGCCAAACTTCCCTTTTCTCTGAAACAAAATGAGAATTAAAAATGAACTCTGAACTTACAAAAATCCCACACAAGCACATTGAAAAGTTGATGCCCTTTTCAAAGGAGGTAGGAAATCAGATTTACCTATTGACAAGGGATGAACGTGGAACATTTTAAGTGCTAACAGCAACCTCTTAACTGAAGCTTGTGAAGGGAGAAAGGAATGAGGTTCCGATAAGCTTAAGAAAAGACATAGTAAAAATTACAGGAGTAGGACCTTGCAATATACTAATGCTATTTGTTGGAGCAGGAGATGGCAGCCTACTCCAGTATTCTTGCTTGGAAAATCCCATGGACAGAGGAGCCTGGCAGGCTACAGTCCAAGGGGTCACAAATTGTCAGACAAGACTGAGCGGCTAAGCACAGCACCAATGCTATTTGTAATAACATGTTGGTTATTTTTTTTCTTTTAAGGAATGCTCATATGCATGTGGATAATACACATTTGCAGTCTGGTCCCCCAAACATGCATGTCTAATCAAAGTTTATTGGAGAGAGAAACATTCATCAGTCTTGTCTATACTTTGTAGAGTCCAGGGTAAATGTCTCGTATCACAGAGTAAAAGCCAGAGCCTCATAGGAGTCCTTGTGATGAAATAAAGAGAAAAAGGCTTGGTGTCAAGGCTGTTTCTGAAATAAGACTCTATCCTTTATTATCTTGATGACTTTGGACATATTTATACTTCTTCTCTATAAAATATTCCTAGCTATTTCATCTCTAAAATATTATAACAGCTACTTTAAAATATTGCTGCAATGATTAGAAATCATTCTTGTAAATACCCTAGAATATATAAGGTATTTAAATGGTAGCTACTACAAAGAATGGCTTCTTGTCAGACTGATGTGAGGTATATTTAAACTTTTGTTTAGATGTGTGTGTTGTAAAGAACTCACCCTTGCTCAAAGAGATCTGGAGAATATCCCACCTAATAAAAATGTCTTTGTTTACCTGGGGGTTTCAAGTCTCCAAGATAGTCTAACAATGTGATTCAGGGTGAGGGCTTTGGGTCCCATGATATTAGCTCAGCCTCTCCAGGAGCTGGGGACTGAGGTCAGCCATATGTACAGCCAACCAGGTCTACATGACCAATAAAACATCTGGACACCAAAGCTCTGGTGGGCTTCCCTGGTTAGCAACCCTTCCTGTGTGTTGGCATACATTGTTGCCAGGAATGTTAACGCTATTCAAGACTCCACAAGAGGGCAGAAGGAAGCTCCATGCATCTTGCTTTGGCTGATTTTAATCTGTATCATTGCAGTGTAACAAACTAGCTGGGAGTCATTTCAGTGAGTTCTATGCCTCTTTCTAGTGAATATAAAAACTGAGGGTCATCTTGGGGAGCTCTGAGCTTGCAAATGGTGTAAGAAGTGAGGGTGATTTTGTGGAATGTTCCCTAACCTTGCAAATCGCTTTGCAACTTCTCCATGTGTCTAAAGTAATTTCAAATAAAAATGTTCACTTGAAAACAAAACAAATAAGAAAAAACAACCCAGAATATACCAGAATCTTCTCTGGAATATAAAGCAGATATAGGATTCTAAATGGAGGAGTCTTAAGGTTAAAGAACAAAGCCTCAAACCACACCATGAAATTTTATTTTATTTTTTTTTGTTTTTGTTTTTGTTTTTTTGTTTTTTTTTTTTAATATGCTGTCTAGGTTTGTCATAGATGGAGTGTTCTATAAATGTCAACTTGGTCAGGTTTCTTGGTAGTGTTTTTCAAACTGTATTCTTAATGACTTTCTGCTTCCTTTTTCTTTTTTTTTTTTTTTTAAATTTTATTTCTCATGTGTTCCCCATCCTGAACCCTCCTCCCTCCTCCCTCCCCATACCATCCCTCTGGGTCGTCCCAGTGCACCAGCCCCAAGCATCCAGCATCGTGCATTGAACCTGGACTGGCATCTCGTTCCATACATGACATTTCACATGTTTCAATGCCATTCTCCCAAATCTTCCCACCCTCTCCCTCTCCCACAGAGTCCATAAGCCTGTTCTATACATCAGTGTCTCTTTTGCTGTCTCGTATACAGGGTTACGTTACCATCTTTCTAAATTCCATATATATGTGTTAGTATACTGTATTGGTGTTTTTCCTTCTGGCTTATTTCACTCTGTATAATAGGTTCCAGTTTCATCCACCTCATTAGAACTGATTCAAATGTATTCTTTTTAATGGCTAATACTCCATTGTGTATATGTACCTCAGCTTTCTTATCCATTCATCTGCTGATGGACATCTAGGTTGCTTCCATGTCCTGGCTATTATAAACAGTGCTGCGATGAACATTGGGGTACACGTGTCTCTTTCCCTTCTGGTTTCCTCAGTGTGTATGCCCAGCAGTGGGATTGCTGGATCATAAGGGAGTTCTATTTCCAGTTTTTTAAGGAATCTCCACACTGTTCTCCATAGTGGCTGTACTAGTTTGCATTCCCACCAACAGTGTAAGAGGGTTCCCTTTTCTCCACACCCTCTCCAGCATTTATTATTTGTAGACTTTTGGATCGCAGCCATTCTGACTGGTGTAAAATGGTACCTCATAGTGGTTTTGATTTGCATTTCTCTGATAATGAGTGATGTTGAACATCTTTTCATGTGTTTGTTAGCCATCTGTATGTCTTCTTTGGAGAAATGTCTATTTAGATCTTTGGCCCATTTTTTGATTGGGTCATTTATTTTTCTGGAGTTGAGCTGTAGGAGTTGCTTGTATATTTTTGAGATTAGTTGTTTGTCGGTTGCTTCATTTGCTATTATTTTCTCCCATTCTGAAGGCTGTCTTTTCACCTTGCTAATAGTTTCCTTTGATGTGCAGAAGCTTTTAAGGTTAATTAGGTCCCATTTGTTTATTTTTGCTTTTATTTCCAATATTCTGGGAGGTGGGTCATAGAGGATCCTGCTGTGATGTATGTCAGAGAGTGTTTTGCCTATGTTCTCCTCTAGGAGTTTTATAGTTTCTGGTCTTACGTTGAGATCTTTAATCCATTTTGAGTTTATTTTTGTGTATGGTGTTAGAAAGTGTTCTAGTTTCATTCTTTCACAAGTGGCTGACCAGATTTCCCAGCACCACTTGTTAAAGATTGTCTTTTCTCCATTGTATATTCTTGCCTCCTTTGTCAAAGATAAGGTGTCCATATGTGCGTGGATTTATCTCTGGGCTTTCTATTTTGTTCCATTGATCTATATTTCTGTCTTTGTGCCAGTACCATACTGTCTTGATAACTGTGGCTTTGTAGTAGAGCCTGAAGTCAGGTAGGTTGATTCCTCCAGTTCCATTTTTCTTTCTCAAGAAAGAAATGGAACTGGAGGAATCATTAAATTTTATTAACACCAGGAACTTGACTTTACTGCAGCCTCTGTAGCTCTTTCACTAGGGCTGTTTCTGCCTTAGAAACTCAACCTTGCAAGCAGCACTACTGCTGCTCCTGTGACCTGTGCCAGCAGAAAGTGGAAGCCCCACTGACAGCGTTCTATCATATACCTTAACTGCAAAGGAAGCTTGCAACTTGAATTCTGACACCTCCCTTTGGGGAGGGATGGCTTATTTATGGGAAAAAATTTTTAAAGAATAACTAAATGGATGATGGAATAAATACACAAAAGAGAACAAAGAAATTGTAGCTCTAATTCACTCATGATTAGAAAGATATTATTAACTCATACATTACCATGCGACATCACTTCAGTCATGTCTGACTCTGCAATCCCATGGACTGTAGTCCACCAGGCTCCTCTGTCCATGGGATTCTCCAGGCAAGAATACTGGAATGGGTTGCCATTTCCTCCTCCCGGGAATCTTCCCAACCCAGGGATTAAACCCGTGTCTCTTATGTCTCCTGCATTGGCAGGCGGGTTCCTTACGAATAGTGTGATCGGAGGCAGAAGTGGCAAATATAAAGCAATAAAAGGTATCATTTGTTTAACATGGGCTTCCTTTGTGGCTCAGCTGGTAAAGAATCTGCCTGCAATGTGGGAGACCTGGGTTCGATCCCTGGGTTGAGAAGACCCCCTCGAGAAGTGAAAGGCTACCCACTCCAGTATTCTGGCCTGGAGAATTCCATGGACTATATAGGCCATGGGGTCACAAAGAGTCAGACACGACTGAGCGACTTTCACTTTTAGTTTAGCATCTGTTACGTGCCAAGCACTATATATACCCCATCTCTAAAGTCTTTAAAAACCCCGTATGGCAGGTATTAGTAGTCTCACATCATAAATATTGGGAACAAAACTGGAGTCAGAGAAGTGGGCATGCCAGGGTCACACAGCAGCGGGTCTGACTCCTATCCCTCTCCTTGTTGCTGCTTCAGAATGTCCCCAGACAGGGCCCCTGAAACTAGGTTCACATTTCTACACAAGAAGTTGGTAAATATATTAAAAGCCTATTAACATACGTTTTCTTGAAAGAGTGGTTTCAAGAAACCAGTCAGTGTCACGTGTTCCAGGCGTTGTGGTAGTAGCAATGTCTCAGCCCAGGTAAATGCTAGCGGGCAAGACTCAAGAAAGCTGTCCACACAGAGGCGGTCCTGGAGCGGGCACTGCTGGACAGGTGGTGGTGGACACGGAGGATCAAGAGGCACCATCTGGCCTCAGGATCACTGTGGAGGGAGGTTCGCCTTCCTGGGGATGGGAAGATCAGGTCAGGCCATCGCCCCACTGTTCAGCTCCCCAGCTGGTGCAGCCTGCCAGAGGCCCTGATGATGACACATAGCCAAAGAACACTGCCCTTTTGTAACTTCTAGCAAGTGTATCATTAGGACATTGTATACCTTTTACCTTGTGAACTTCCATTAGGTTTTCTGCCAAAGACTTAAAAGACATACTTCTTTGTTTTAGCTGAAATGTTACTTTGGGAGGGTTATGATTTCCTAATAGAAAATTCACACATGGGAGAATATGAACGTGACAGGCTAAACCCTTTGTCTGACTTAAATTTAAATTTCCTTCTAGTCATCCTTAGAGATTTCAATGATGTGGACTTGTTTTTGCATAATGTGTATGGTATAAATGGTTCAGTACCATTGAACAATGCTCTCTTTAGTATCAAAATAGAAGCGTAGCAGAGTGATATACTTAACATGTAAATTGAATCATGGGCCTCCTCTCCTTCAGTGGCATTCCTTTGCTTTTATTATAAAATCCAAACTCTTTACCTCAACAGAGAAGGAAAAAAATAAAGATTTGCTTGCCTTTGATCTTTTGATCTTGACTTTATAAGTAGCAGTACAACATGTTACAAAGATGCACAAACTATAGTTCAGCTTAGTTAAATAATATTAAGTACCTATCATATGTCAAGTTCATGGTAGGTGATGGGGGTATATATATGTACATAAAATATGGACAATGGTGTAGTCTGTTAGAAGAGACATATATAAGTCAGTCGTTGCATAAAAATGAGACACATGTCGGGAGGTAGACAGCCAGACAAGACTGCACAAAGATAAGATGACTAAATAGGGGACTGGAAGGTGAAGTCAATAAAGCAGAAAAAAGCAGTCCAGGGAGAGGAACCAGCATGTTAAAAGGCCCAGGAGCATTAACAGCACAGTACAGGTTTTGCTATGTTGGGCCATAAAGCACGTGAGGACAGGTCACAGAGGGGGGTGACAAGGCTGGGGCTAGACACGAGGGACTTGAATGCCATGCTAGTGGGTTGATTGCCAGCCTTCAAGCCAACGCTTTCCAATACTCCATGAGTCTATGGTAGCGACTTGAATGGAAAACGACATGGTGACATCATGTTTAAAAAACACACCAAGATATACAGCAGTGTGTGTGCGAATATACGAAGAAAACCAGTATTTATATTCTGCGGTGCTGTGCTAAATCGCTTCAATTGTGTCCAACTCTTTGTGACCCTATCTGTGGCCTGTAGCCCACCAAGCTCCTCTGTCCATGGGATTCTCCAGGCAAGAATCCTGGAGTGGGCAGCCATTTCCTTCTCCAGGGGATCTTTCCAACGCAGGGACTGAACCTACGTCTCCTGCACTGCATGCAGATTCTTTACCGTAATTGTGTGTACTTTTGTGGAGAGACAATTCACAGCTTTATAAATGTTCAAACAGGTATGAGACCCAAAAGAGAAAGCTTTAGCCTAAAGAAGGCAAAGAGAAACGCCATCCCCTCTCAGGGAGGCACGTAGGTCAGCTCTGAGTGAATGGTAGGAAGAGCTTGTTGAGGATGAAGAATGACTGAGTCCTGAACATGCAAGTTACTATGCAGATTCTTTCCAATGGAGACAAGGAGACGGGCGTGTTGAGGCAGCAAAGTTTTCAGGAGTAACTGATGAGGGAGCTTGAGACGGCGGTGAAGCATAAAACTTTCTAAGTTTGTGTCAGGACTTTCAGCAGAGCCAACTGAGAAAATGAGCACCGGCCCAAGGTTTACAGAATGGGTGGGGGAGGTAAACGCGGCATGCATGGATGCATGCTAAGTCACTTCAGTCGTGTCCAACTCTGTGCGACCCCATCAACTGCAGCCCACCAAGCTCCTCTGTCCATGGGATTCTCCAGGCAAGAATACTAGAGTGGGCTGCCATTCCCTCCTGCCAGGAGATCTTCCCGACTCAGGGATCGAACCCAACTCTCTTGTGTCTCCTTCATTAGCAGGTGGGTTCTTTAGCACGAGGTGTTTCCAAATAGGGGAAATGATGAAAGAAGCAGCTCCTGTGTTAGCGGTTCAGGTGTCAAAAATGACCAGAGACAGTGCTAGTGGCCAAAGCAGTGCAGGTCCACACAGGGTTTGTGAATCTTTAAAACCATCCCCTCTTCTTCTAAGGGGGTGCCATCTTGTAAACCCCACTCATCCCCTCAGCCATCTGCCATGTACACAGCCCCACCTGCACAATAGTGCGTAACAGCCCTGCCCCGGTGTGTGCAGACAATCGGACAGCATGTCAATAGCCCTTCCGTGAGTCCTTTCAACCTGCTTTTGTCGCTCCCTTCTCCACACACCAGTTGCCCCAGGCCCCCAGTTACTCCCCCACCACTGTAACCTCACACTAGATACTCTCCATGCCCTTGCCATCTTCTGCATGAAAAGCTTCCTCACCCATCATTTCCCTCCCTCTAACATGCCTCTTAGGTAGAAAGCCTGGAGACATCTTCCCAGCCTCAAGCCCTGCCACGCGTGTGCTCTGAGTTAAGAGCATGCCTGATAGTTATCAGGCCTTGCTGCTCTCCCTTTTCTCATTCTATCTTCTTCCCTTCATGTCACGTCTCTCTCTTTCCCTCTGCTCTTTTTGCTCCCTCAGGCTCTCTGATCTTTGTTACTTGCTTTCTTTGTAGATCTGGAGCTTAAAGCCAGACAAGTCTGGAAGTAAAACAACATCACTGTGACTGTTAGCACTCCATAGATAGCTGTCTGCCTCGGTGTTCTGCCGAACCTTAGAGCTCAGTGCTTGATCTAATTCCTCTCCATCGTTCTTGGACCTGAAGAGGGCACCTGATGTGTATTATGTCAAGGCCTCTTTGCTGCCTGTTGGCACCTGCCATTCACTTTCTCGGTGGTCCCAACTCAGCACGGTGGTGGTTCCTGCCTCTGCTGGGACCCCAGCGGCAGGGTGTGCAAGTTGTCCCCGCCATCGCTTCTCCTCAGGGCAAGGCTGCCAGTGACTGAAGGTTAAAGGTGCTGACACCTGCCCAGGGTGCCAGCTGCCATTGGTGCCAACACCTGTGCTGCTAGCATCTAAGGCGTTTAACATTGCAACGTCCTTTTCAGTATTCCTAATGCCATCCTCAAGAATTAATTCACCTGCTTTTCTCTTGTCATTGTCTAAAGTTATTCAAACTAAGCTGCCAACACTTTGATAAATTGTCAAATGTATTTTGGTTAGCATAAAATAACAGTGAATATTTAGGATTCTAATACCTGGATCAGGCCTGTGACCATCATAAATTAATTTTCATTCATTTAACAGATTTTCTCTAACATTCAATTTCCACAATGCTATTTATTACAGCAGCCTGTGATCTTAATTCTGCATCAGAATTGGCCTGTGAAAGATGGTGAGGAAGACACAGGCCATGCCTTCCAAGGAGTTTCCCATAAGATTCTTACTATGTGTTATGGCTTGAATTGCATCCCCACAAAAGATACATAACCCCCACATACTTCACAACGTGACTTTATTGGGGAATGGGGTTGTTGCAGATGTCAGTAGTTAAGATGAGGTTGTGCTGGAGTGGCGTGGGCTTTTAATCCAACATGACTGGTGTCCACATAAGAAGAGAGGGATTTGAACAAAGACACAGAGGGAAGAGGGTCATGTGAAGGCTGAAGCAAACTGGAGTTGTGCTGTCCAAGCCAAGGAACATCTGGAGCTTCCAGAAGCTGGCAGAGCCAAGAACAGAGTCTCTCCTGGACGTTTTGTAGCAGGTATGGCTCAATGACACATTAATTCCAGACGTGCAGCCTTCAGAACTGAGAGAGAATAGATTTCTATTGTTTGAAGCCACTCAGCTTCTGTCACTTCATTACAGCAGCCCTAGAAAACTAATACACCATCCAAGAAATAGCTCTGCTGCTACTTCACTTAGTCAGTGAGTATTTGGGTGTCCACTGCTGTCTCTCTACACCACGTGCCAGAGATTAATGGCATGAGCCCCATTTCCAGGGGAGCAGGGCTGGGGGAGGCAGACACACCAAAGGCCAACACTAAGCAGAGGGCTGCCCAGAATGAGACAGAAATAAGCACCAAAGACAGTGAGTGCAAACACATGAGCTGTGCCCAAGGGAGCTGAGGAGGGCTTCACAGAGGAGGTGCTTTTAGGCCAGATGGAAGGAACACATAGGAATTCTAAGGAAATGGAAGGAACAAGGACTTTTGAAATGGAATAGTATTAGGAAAGGACCCCACAATAATATTTTACTGTGGGACTTCCCTGGTGGCTCAGACAGCAAAGAAACTGCCTGCAATGCAGGAGACCCAGGTTCAATCCCTGGGTTGGGAATATCCCTTGGAGAAGTGCGTGGCAACCCACTCCAGTATTTGTGCCTGGAGAATCCCGTGGACAGAGGAGCCCCGCGGCGGGCTGCAGTCCATGGGGTTGCAAAGAGTCGGACACAACCGAGCGACTAACACTTCACTTCATAGCTGAATCACTGTCCGTGTTCAAACACAGCGATGACCTCCTCCTATTCATTCAAACGAACCGTATACCTTCTGACAGTGAGAGGAGTTACCCTAAGGTATCCCTTTGTTTCATGCACAAAGTCTGTTTCATTTCCCGAGATGGCACAGCATACCATGGATGCCGTGGGGGGAGCAGTGGGATTAGTCAGGAGGCAGAGGCAATTGGAGGAGAACATGACAATAATAACCTTTGTTGTGGTTTCTGTGGGGAGGAACAGGAGGAGCAAGGTAAGCAGGCTGGGGCTGGCTGGTTTGGATCATTTCAGAGGTCTCTGGGGTGTGAGGGCTGTCTCTGGTTGTCCGGTGCCAGGGTGAGCAGGGTGGGTGAAGAGCGGTCCAGAGTGTGAGAGCCAGATAGAGGATACATGGTGTCCATGTCTGGGCTGGTTAGTTTGTGTATGAAGATTATGCTCCTGCCTTTACCGAGTTTACTGCCTCCAGGACTTGGCAGCCCTGGGAGGGACAGACCCTCTAGGGTCAGCAAGGCACCCAGAGTCAAAGCATCTGAAACGCAGAAGATAAAAAGGCGTGATGAAGACAAACACCTTTACTACCACTGAGTCCAGTGTAGATCAAATGCAATGCTACTTCCTAAGTTGCCCACCTTAAATTATTTTAGCATTAAACACCTTTTTTTGAAATGGGAGGATCCAAAACAAACACCAGTGGCAGGTTCTGGGTCCCAGTGCTGTCCCAGCGTGGCAGCTCATGGGAATATGTCTTCTAGGTGAGACACATTAGGACTTTTGCTAGGACATGTGTGTGTGTTAAGTGCTCAGTCGTGTCTGACTCTCTGTGTCCCCAAGGTCTATAGCTTGCCAGGCTCCTCTGTCCATGGATTTCCCAGTCAAGAATACTGGAGTGGGTTGCCATTACCTTCTCCAGGGGATCTTACCAACCCAGGGATTGAAGCCAGGTCTCCTGCATTGCAGGCAGATTCTTTGCCATCTAAGCCATCAAGGAAGCCCAGGACTAGAAGGGGACCCTTGTATTTCTTTCTGTGTGAAAGAAAGTCAGATGAGTAGCTAGCAAGGAGTCATTTGGACTAAGTGATTCATTCATTTTTTATGCAGAATATCAAGAGAACCAGACCCATCATGTCCACAGACAATTATCTGAGGAGTAACTTTAACATAATGATTCCTTTAAAAAATAACTTTTCTTCCTTTTTTCCTTTAGTCACCCTCTTTCTTCCTTCTTTCCTTGGTTGCGGGGGGAGGGGGGACTATATTGGAAGTTAAAAAGGCAAAACTCTAACATAAGAAATTCAAATTCTTCCTCGACATTTGCTATCATTGACATTACTAGCAATACCAATCCTTAACCTTCACTGACTATGTTCGGTTGTACTGTTTTGAGAGGGTTGCTAAGCACTGTGCTAAGAGCTTTACAAGCATGACCTCATTTTATCCTCCTATAACCCGTTGACATATGTACTCTCACTCCCCTTGTATTAGAAATTTAGAAACTGAGGCTTAAAGACGTTCAGGTAACCACAGGGGCCCACTTAGAAGCAAACATGTGATAAATCGAACTCAGAACCAAGACCACCTGATACCATACCCTGTGTTTCTGACCTCTGGTAGGGCTGCTTATCCTGCCTGGAAACCTCTCCAGGCTCTTGTTCAAATGCAGATTCTGACTCCTCCCCCTTCAGGAGGGGTCTGGGAGGCCTCAACTCTAAGGAGCTCCAGGTGATGCTGGTCAGCGCCCACCCCCTCTAGCAAGGTGAGGCTGTTTGCTGGCACTGAGATCTATTCTTTCAGGAAAGCACCCCATGGAGCCCACCAGGCTCCTCTGTCCATGGGATTTCCCAGGCAAGAATACTGGAGTGGGTTGCCATTTCCTTCTCCGGGGGACCTTCCCAACCCAAGGATGGAACCTGGGTCTCCTGCATTGCAGGCAGATTCTTTACCACGTGAGCCACCAGGGAAGACCTACACGCACCCTTAGTATTCCCTTTTATTAACATCTTGCGTTAATGTGGGTCACTGTGCAGCGGAGTCAATATTGCTGCGCTATTATTAACTGAAGCCACAGTTCACATTAGGGTTTGGTCTTCGGGTTGTACCTTCCCTGGGTTTGGATTCTGCCCTCTCAGACAGGACCCAGATGTTGGCAATCCTGTGGATGTGCTCCTCACTGTACCCTCTGCCTCCCCAACATCTACCATTGATCGTATGTGTGTGCTATGTCATTTTTCTTATGAAAGAAAAACGCTTTTGGTACTCATGTCTAGACCAAACATAAGAAAATGAAAGACCGGAAAAAGCTTCACACTTCCAGAAAGTAGATGAGGTGTGTCACGTAGCTTCACGTGCATTTCTCACCTGTACAGTCCGGAGAGTTTGAGATGCTCAGTAGAGAACTCCTCTGTCCTGTGGCTTTGTCCTTTATGCCTCCAGCCAGGTGGGATAACCACGATAGAGGACGGGACACTTCCGAAAACCCAGCGTGCTCCCAAGGCAGCCAGTTCTGGCCCCTCTTGCAGCCCTCTTTCAGCCATTGCTTCCTTCCCGTCCCTGCCAAAAACAGCACCAGCGTCAGGCCCCGTCTCTGCTGCAGCCCTGCGCCCATGCTCTCCTCTAGGAGACTGTCTCGGGTTCCTTTGAGATGAAAGAAATGCCTGGTTAAATTTGAACTGAGTATATTCATTGGATTAATCATCTAGTGTGTCTATTGGGACTGACAAAAACGACAATTTTTTCTCTGAAATTCAAATGTGACTGAGTGTCCAGTTTGTTTTTGTTCCTGTGTTGCATGCTTTATTTTGTTATCAAATCTGTCAGCACTGCCTCTAAGATTCCTTCCTGCCTGCTCACATCTCCTCTCAGAGACTGTGATTCATCTTTTGCTAGGACCTAGCACAGAAAACTGAGCAGGTAGGTCCTATGGGGTCGCAAAGAGTCGGACACAACTGAGCGACTGAGCTGAACTGAACCTGCTCAGCGTTCCCTCCCAAGTGAACCCGCTATCTTGAGTCAGTGCCCGTTTCCACTCTAACGTCCTAGTTGAAAAACGAAGTGTCCTGTCACATTTTTCTGACGTGACAGTAGTAGTAGACCTCTAGTAATTTCCACTCCTGTCTTTTCCCTGTCACCAAGGCACACATTAGGGCAACCCTGAAACAAACTGGTAAAGGAATGTTCTTCCTAGGAATCCTTCCTTGGCAGCACCATCTTCCCAGGAGCAACCACGTATTTTCAGGCTGCACTTTAAAGTCTTTTTTCCACAACTTTATTTGGCACATTTATGTGTTGCTACTCACTCCACTCTTTTTATTTGATCCAATTTTGAAGTGTCCCCTTTCTTTATTAGGGACAGGATAGTATGTGGTTACAAGCTTGCTCTTTTATATATTAGGATTATTTATGTGATGAAAACATTTCTAAAGACAAAGATATAAAATAGAAAATCTTTCCCCAACTCTAAACTTAACGAAGCCATGGCAACTGGATCTCTGAGCACTTTGAGTGTAAAAGGGATAGACGTGTAGACCTCACAAAGTCCTGGTGATTTGTTCTTATGTCACAGAGGTGGACAAATGAAGGGACTCATTTTCTATTTATTTCCCTCAGAGGTTGCTAAGCTTTCCAGCGGCTCTTCTGGCCCGCCCACTCTCTAGATTCCCCAGTCAATAAAGGATTTCAGACCTTTTCAGGTAAAAGCACATTCTGGTCTCTTCCATTATAGACTTGCGGTAAAACTAGGAGGAAAAAGCCAAAAGAGTTGGAGGTCATTTTGAGAAGTAAGTAATTTAAGACCTATAACCTAGCCTCCGAGTTTAAAAACTGAGAGGGTTGGGAATTAGGGTGGACCATGAAGAACTGTGCAAGTGAATACCGGAACACGAAATCCTCCACGTAGGAGCCTTATCAACCGTATGTCCAATTCCTCAACAGAACTGGTTCTCACCTGCCCAGGAAATCAGCCTTGTTTATCATGAACTTTTTGTATAATACGCCAGGTATAGCGTCAGATAACTCATCCACTGTATTTACTACACTTGACTATTTTCCAAAATCAATCACACCCTCAAAGGTGAAAGATAATGCCCCTGAGAAGTACTCAAAAGAATTTGCCAAAATATGTTAATGTTTTTCGTATCTTCTTAGTTATCCCTACTACACTAAGTGACTGGACACCATTAGGTTTCAGTCCATTAAACTTGTAAAAATAACCAACTTGGGGAGAGAGAGGTGGTCTGGTGACCAGTGCAGTGAGGTGCATTATCACTTGCGGTGAGAGGATTTTTCATTTCTAATTTATTCATAGCTTATCTATCAGTTCTGCTTCTGTAGTCATTATGCCCTTTCACTAAGAAGTTTTCTCATTCTAAAAAGATAATGAATAGACCTCTACCATTCCTGTGGCAAAAGCACTTAAGAGGCAGATTTGTGAGGAAAGCTACGTCAGATGGAAAGATCCTGAAAGGTTGTTGTTGAATCACGTGAATACACCAGGATTCTTGGCCCCCGGAGGAGAAGAATTCAATCCGGGGCCAGAGACGAGGCTTGATCGCTCAGAGCTTTTGTGTAATAAAGTTTTATTGAAGTATAAAGGAGATAGAGAAAGCTTCTGACATAGGCATCAGAAGGGGGCAGAAAGAGTACCCCCCTGCTAGTCTTCAGCTGGATGTTATATAGTCACTAGCAGTCTGTTAATGAAAGAAAGGAATGTCTTAAAATTCAGAATGGCACCAGGCCCCTCACCCATAAGATGCATTTGGGGATAATCTTGGCACCAAATGGTTTATCCTGGGCCATAAAACGATTAACTTGAATCTTGAAGAAGGGCAGACCACCATACAAATAGTTTCGTTTACATAGATTAGGGGAACAATATCCATACTGGTTTGTCAAGTAGGTTCTGGGCCAAGAGGCGGAACTGACTTGGAGACAGAGTTTGGGGTAAAGGCATAGTACATTAGCATAGCTTAAGATGAACGTTTCCATAAGAAAAAGGCATTGGTTATCTCTAGGCTCGAGAATAGCTAACTTCAGGCGAAACAAGGTGTCATTACGGCAACACAGTATTTTAAGAGAAACCTCCCTTTAAATTTGTATAGAGAAGGAAAAAATATTGCTAGTTTGTTTCCTCCTGCCGCTTAAGAGAGATAAAAATGTCTGACACTTGAAGGCTATTTCCTCCATTTGGAGACCCCTGGCCTTCCTGCCTGTTACCCTCTCAATTCCAAGGCATAAATAAATGGCCACATATAGACATCATGGATACACAACCATTGATTAAAATGTGATTTTGTGTGTGTTCCCTGATAGCTCAGTTGGTGAAGAATCTGCCTGCAATGCAGGAGACCCCAGTTCAATTCCTGGGTTGGGAAGATCCCATTCCAGTATTCTTGGGCTTCCCTTATGGCTCAGCTGGCAAAGAATCCACTTGCAATGCAGGAGACATGGGTTCAATCCCTGGGTTGGGAAGATCCTCTGGAGAAGGGAAAGGCTACCCACTCCAGTATTCTGGCCTGGGGAATTCCATGGACTGGATAGTCCATGGGGTAGCAAAGAGTCGGACATGACTGAGTGACTTTCACGTCACTTCACTTTGTGTGTGTGTGTGTACACAGAAGTGCCTTTTGAGATTTTAACTTAGAAGATAATGATCTGACACTTCTCTCTACTATGGATTTAGGTTCAATGGAGGTACTTTTGCTTTTGTCTCTACAGTTGATGCCACCTAATTTTTTATGTAGTGCTATTTTGTTCATAAAAATATTTTTCCATAAATTAAATATCCAGAATAATTTAAAAATAGAGATTTCAAATTTGTAAAATTGAGGATTATGAATGTGAATGAAAGTCTCTCTCCTGGATCCTTTCTTAAAGCTAAGTAACCACTATGCTGTGCTGTGTGCTAAAGCACTTCAATCATATCCGACTCTTTGTGGCCCAATCCTATGGGCCACAGCCCGCCAGGCTCCTCTGTTCATGGGATTCCCCATGCAAGAATACTGGAGTGGGTTGCTGTTTCCTCCCCCAGGGGATCGTCCTGACCCAGGGATCGAACCCGGGTCCCTTACACCTCCTGTATTGGCAGGCTGCTGCTTTCCCACTAGCACCACCTCAGAAGCCCAGTCATTGAGCTGGGTAAGCCTACTGTGCCCTGATAGTCTGGGTAACAAGCCAAACGGGAAACTCACTCTGGTGACCAGGCATTAAGGGTCTGGCCGCGTGTGACTTGGAGGCAGAAGGCAGCACCTGACTGCTCACGCTCCTACTGCTCCTCTAGGTAAAGGTGGGCTGAGTCCAGTGCTGAGATGACTGACCCTGATTACTGAAAAGAAACTGGGTTGCTGCTCTACATGAACAGAGAGGATTATTTGGATTCCAGAATTCCTCTACGCCCCTCCAAAGCAAGTGCACTGAAGATTCTGACCCTTCAGGAATGAAGGTTTAGAACACCCCACCAGGCGTGAAACCATGACCTTCTGAAGTTATGGCTGAGAGGCCAGGAAACATGAGATGGCAATGGAAGAAGGGAGTTACATCCTGTGACTAGCTGCAGAAACAGTGAGTAAAATGGCTCTACGTTATTTCCTCTTTGCTTCTTCAATGAGTGGGTGTATGTCTGTGTATTTGTAAATACAAATTTATTTTTCTTTCATGTCCTTCCACTTATTATTTTATACAAGTTTACAATTTAGGTGACCAAATATTCAGACAGAACTGGGACTGAAGTTCTGGAATAATTAATACAGTCCAGAGATAAATAGTGTGACTAACAATGAAGGTAGATTCATTTATTTTCAGAAAAGGGTGAGAATATATTTGAACCAAGCATAGTTGCATTTCTGAGTGAAAATGTTGTTGTCATTGTTTGAAGAAAGATAGGCATATAAAGGATATGGATATGTGCTGAGTAGTCGAAGGAATGGAGTTTGTCAGTTATTAGGTAATTAATTGTCCCTTCGCTTTAAACCCACCGTTGTGTGACGTTGGGTTTGGAACTCTACAGATCCCTTTGCTTTGCCAGAAGGCTTTATTAGTCTCTGCCACTAGGGGGCGCCAGAGGAAAACTACTGGACAGGTGGGCTTGCCTATCAATGTCGCCCCATTCACTTTAAAAGTGGCAACTCATTCTCTGACATTTGCAAACTAGCCTCATCAGCCCATCTCAGAGACACAAACACCAGCTGTCCACTGCCCTCTCCTCAAAGGTCTGGGCTTCAGCTGCTCAAATCACTATCTCTAAGCTTCTAAAGCTTAATCCTTTCAACCTCTCCATTTTTACTCCCAGCCCTAGAACTGAGAGCTGCTTTCTGGAATCTCTCTGATACCTTAGTGTTCTCTTTTTGCTTTCTCAGTTCTTCAGTAACTACTTAATAAGTCTTTATATTAGCCCAGTAAAAGTGTCTGGTATGGTTTCTGTCTCCTGCATGACCCCTGATTCAAAAGACACAGATTGGATCATAAAGCATCCTATGAAACCTGGTAAGAAGTTTGGACTTCTCCTCAATAAAATGGTTTAAGAGTTTTTAATGCGGGAAGGTGACATAATCAGATTTGAATTTGAGAAAAACTGTCCTGGCTGAACTCAGAATAGGTTGGAGGGGTCAAGACTAGAGACAGTTAAGCAGGTAGGGCAGAAATACAGATGAGATACTGGCTTGAGTGAAGTGAAAGTGTTGACAGAAAAAAATGAATGAATGTAAGAGCCGTTAGAATGGGAATTGGTGATGAATGGCACCAAAGTGGGAAGGAAGAAGGAATTTATTTCACTTGGAGGTGAGAAAGGACACCATCGAGGATGATATGCAGACTCTGGTGAGTCAGTTCAGAAAAAGAAGCCCCAACACTGAAGGGTAATCAGGTTTAGGGCAGTTCCATCAATTCAGTTTTGAACTGTGGTCTTTAGGTCTTAAGACATTGGGGGGTGGTGGTTGGATTCAGAGATACAGTGCTCAAGAAAAATAGATTTGACCTGGAGACTCATCTCCTCCAAATACTTTAGAAAAGTTGGTTTAAAATACTGACGAATTCAAATCCAGTTCATTCAACTGTTTTTACCATAATCTTTTTAATCATATTTAAAAATCAAAATGCTTTTGAGTGAGCTTGTCTTACAAGTTCATTAATAATATATCTTTAAGTTTAAAATTTTTCTTTTCTATCCTGGTGGTTGGTTCCCCTTTCAGTCATCTAGGGTGAGTGGCAGTATCATTAGATATGCTATTACTATGCAGATATTTATTTCAAAGTTGCTTAGCAACAATTATTCAACTTTTATCAGCTTTTGCACTAAGATGTTTTAAACTCTGAAGAGTGTACTATTTCAGGTATATAGCACTGAATTCTATTATTTCTTTGCTAAAATAGAACGAGTTAATCTTAAAATCTGTACAGAAATGATATATCTGTTAAAGCTCATAACTGCCAACTGAACCCAGCATTTCTGTATGTTTATGTCAGAAATCCAGAACACAAAATTAGTTGGAACAAGTGAATTTCCGTTTCAAATTCACTCATCTTGAGAGTCAAAACACATTTCTAAATCATTTCTGAGAATGAAAGGATGAAAAACAACATTAGGCTATATAAACTTACCATCTTCAAAGTCAATAATTTTGTATGAATCTAACTGACATTACAAAGATCCTCTAGTCTTTTTTCTACCAGGTCTCTCAATGAAAGAACAAAATTACAAACCAAAGAGAAAATGCAAACAACCCCAAGTGTTTACTGCAAAGCCAAGTTTATTTGAAACATATCAATATAAAATGGTGCCAGGGCTAGAAAGCAAAGACTTTTATAACAGATGAATTAAAGCAACAAGTGCAGACACAGAACTAACACTTTTATTTCTCTCACAAATGGGTAAGTTCTTACATCACCATTTTGACCAACTTCATGAAATGTTATGAATACATCAAAACTGTGGAGTTGGTTTATGCTAAAAGAAAGAGGGGAGCTAACTAAGCTGATGGAAAGAAAACTTGTGGTTGCTCCTTAGTTGAAATAAAATAATTATTTCCCTGCTTTATTGGTTTTATTTAACGATGAACTGTTGTTTTTGTAAAGCAGTAAAACTCAATCTCAGAAATTCGTCAAAATTTCCTAGGGAGCTTTTAAAAACTCTAACCCTCTAAACTGGTAATCTATCCCATACCAATAAAGAAGGAAAATAATTACCCAGTAATCTGTAGTTTTAAAAATCCAACACCATAGTCAATGGTGAAATGCTCTTTAAACAAGGCCCACTATGCTGGGTATTGGGCAGGGCAGGAGGTTATTGGTATCTTCTTCAACGATCTTACCTTTTTTCTATGACCTTAAGCAAATGTCTCCAAAAATCTTTCAGTTTATTTAGAGATTTTTATTATTTCTGTTTCCTTTGCTGTTATTTTGAACAATAGCTAGCTTTCCCACTTCCAAAGTTTTTACTAGTTTAAAAAATGAAACAGTGAGGTATACCACATATACAGGAGAATGCATAAAACATAATTAAAGAATAATGATAAATATTCACACGAACATCACCCAAAATATAAAACACTGCCTCCCAGGACCACAGAAGACCCCATGTGTCCATTCCCAGTCACACGACCTTGTTCCCATGCAAATAACCATCCTCCCAGTTTTTATGACTATTATTTACTTGCTTTTCTTGACAAGTTTACCATTAATATCTGCATCTCTTATAACTTTTGTTTCATTTGGCCTGTTTTTGAACTTCTTCAAATGAATTCATACTATATGTATTTGACTTCTTTCAATTAGTATTATGAGAAGGTATACAGTTCCGTTTCATTTCTACATGACTATACCATAACTTCTTATCCATTCTACTGATGAAGGACATTAGGACCGTTTCCAACTTGTAGCTGCTAAAATAATCCTCATTTCACATGAACATTCTTGTATAGCACCCTAATCCTCCACAAGTATACGCAGGAGTGGTTTTGTTGGTGGTAAAGTAATATTAATAAGAATAGGATTAGCAAGTAACAACGATAGAAAAACACTTTATAGTGTTTATTATTTTCCAGGTACTGTTCTGAGTAGTTCACATAGATTAACTCACTTAACCCTCACAAAAATCTTAAGAAGGCAAAAACTGATTCTTGCAGGAAGGGGCTAGGGGAGGAGAGACAAAATCTTACTCTTTTTATATATAAAGTCATATGCTCAAGGTCACAGAACTAGAAAGATGGGAATCAAGTCCATATAGTGGGCAGCAAAGTCTGTACTCAATTACCACATCATAATGCAACAGTAAGTACAGCCTATGGAAAGGAAAGGAAAAGGAAGTCGCTCAGTCATGTCCAACTCTTTTCCTGGCTGTAGCCTACCAGGCTCCTCCATCCATGGAATTTTCCAGGCAAGAGTGCTTGAGTGGGTTTACTATAACACCTTCAAATTTGTAAGAGAATGTCAAAATGTTTTCCAAAGAGGTTATAATCCTATTAGTAGGATAACAGAATTTCCATTACTTCCTATCTTTGACAGCATTTGTTATTTGTCAACTTCCTTATTTTAATCTGGAAGTTGTGTGATGCAGTACCACTGATTTATATTTTCATTTCTCTATTACAAATGAGGCAAAGGATATCTTTTATGTTTACTGATCATGTGTGTTTCCTATTTGTGAATTTCTTGTTCAAGTTTTTTTGCCTATTTTCTATTTGATTTTACATCTTTCTCACTGATATGTAGGAATTTAGATGTTCTGAGTATTATTTATTTGGCCATTATCTGAGGTGCAACCATTTCTTCATACTCTGAGGCTTGCATTTGTACTCTTTAATCCTTTTAATGAAAAAAAAAGTAATGGATTTTGTTCCAATCACTACTCTACCAACTTGTATGTTATTCTTGTGTTTTTAAATCCCTCACTTCTTAACCCCAGGAAACATCATTACTGTTCCATATGGTAAATGTTCCTTTAGATTAATCTAAGTAACAGTTTTGGTCTTTTATTCCTTCTTTCATTACCTTTCTATATACCATATAAAGCATTTCCTTTAATAAGAACGAACCTGCAGGGGGCAACCATGCTCATGCTTTGCCGTCTGAAACTGTATTCAACCATCATTCTTGAGATAAATTTGCTGAGTGTAGAATTTTAAGTTGAAAATTATTTTTCTCTCACACATTGTAGACAGTTATCCAACTGGTTTCTGGCTTCCACTGCTGCTGTTGAGAAGTCCGCTAAAGAAAAGTCTAGCTGGCTCTGCTCTGAAAGTTATTACACGACTTCTGTTGGCTGCTTTCACAACTTTTTGTCTTTAGCATCCTACTGTTTCACCATTGTTTACCCAACTGAGCATTTCATCCTTGTCCTACTTGGGATAAAATCTGTGAACTGATATTTTTCACTGATTTAAAAATTCTCATCAGTTATTTCTTCAAATATTGCTTCTGCCCCATTTATCTACCTGAGACTATTATCAGCTAGACATTAGACCCTTTATCTTCATTCTCCACTCTCATTTTTTTTTTTAATTTTATTTTAAAACTTTACATAATTGTATTAGTTTTGCCAAATATCAAAATGAATCCACCACAGGTATACATGTGTTCCCCATCCTGAACCCTCCTCCCTCCTGCCTCCGCATACCATCCCTCTGGGTCGTCCCAGTGCACTAGCCCCAAGCATCCAGTATCGTGCATTGAACCTGGACTGGCAACTCGTTTCTTACATGATATTTTACATGTTTCAATGTCATTCTCCCAAATCTTCCCACCCTCTCCCTCTCCCACAGAGTCCATAAGACTGTTCTATACATCAGTGTCTCTTTTGCTGTCTCGTTCACCGGGTTATTGTTACCATCTTTCTAAATTCCACATATATGCGTTAGTATACTGTATTGATGTTTTTCTTTCTGGCTTACTTCACTCTGTATAATAGGCTCCAGTTTCATCCACCTCATTAGAACTGATTCAAATGTATTCTTTTTAATGGCTGAGTAATACTCCATTGTGTATATGTACCATTGCTTTCTTATCCATTCATCTGCTGATGGACATCTAGGTTGCTTCCATGTCCTGGCTATTATAAACAGTGCTGCGATGAACATTGGGGTACACGTGTCTCTTTCCCTTCTGGTTTTCTCAGTGTGTATGCCTAGCAGTGGGATTGCTGGATCATAAGGCAGTTCTATTTCCAGTTTTTTAAGGAATCTCCACACTGTTCTCCATAGTGGCTGTACTAGTTTGCATTCCCACCAACAGTGTAAGAGGGTTCCCTTTTCTCCACACCCTCTCCAGCATTTATTATTTGTAGACTTTTGGATCGCAGCCATTCTGACTGGTGTGAAATGGTACCCCATAGTGGTTTTGATTTGCATTTCTCTGATAATGAGTGATGTTGAGCATCTTTTCATGTGTTTGTTAGCCATCTGTATGTCTTCTTTGGAGAAATGTCTATTTAGTTCTTTGGCCCATTTTTTGATTGGGTCATTTATTTTTCTGGAGTTGAGCTGGAGGAGTTGCTTGTATATTTTTGAGATTAGTTGTTTGTCAGTTGCTTCATTTGCTATTATTTTCTCCCATTCTGAAGGCTGTCTTTTCACCTTGCTAATAGTTTCCTTTGATGTGCAGAAGCTTTTAAGGTTAATTAGGTCCCATTTGTTTATTTTTGCTTTTATTTCCAATATTCTGGGAGGTGGATCATAGAGGATCCTGCTGTGATGTATGTCAGAGAGTGTTTTGCCTATGTTCTCCTCTAGGAGTTTTATAGTTTCTGGTCTTACATTTAGATCTTTAATCCATTTTGAGTTTATTTTTGTGTATGGTGTTAGAAAGTGGTCTAGTTTCATTCTTTTACAAGTGGTTGACCAGATTTCCCAGCACCACTTGTTAAAGAGATTGTCTTTAATCCATTGTATATTCTTGCCTCCTTTGTCAAAGATAAGGTGTCCATATGTGCGTGGATTTATCTCTGGGCTTTCTATTTTGTTCCATTGATCTATATTTCTGTCTTTGTGCCAGTACCATACTGTCTTGATAACTGTGGCTTTGTAGTAGAGCCTGAAGTCAGGTAGGTTGATTCCTCCAGTTCCATTTTTCTTTCTCAAGATTGCTTTGGCTATTTGAGGTTTTTTGTATTTCCATACAAATTGTGAAATTATTTGTTCTAGCTCTGTGAAGAATACCGTTGGTAGCTTGATAGGGATTGCATTGAATCTATAAATTGCTTTGGGTAGTATACTCATTTTCACTATATTGATTCTTCCAATCCATGAACATGGTATATTTCTCCATCTATTAGTGTCCTCTTTGATTTCTTTCACCAGTGTTTTATAGTTTTCTATATATAGGTCTTTAGTTTCTTTTGGTAGATATATTCCTAAGTATTTTATTCTTTCCGTTGCAATGGTGAATGGAATTGTTTCCTTAATTTCTCTTTCTGTTTTCTCATTATTAGTGTATAGGAATGCAAGGGATTTCTGTGTGTTGATTTTATATCCTGCAACTTTACTATAGTCATTGATTATTTCTAGTAATTTTCTGGCTCCACTCTCATTTTCAAGTTTCCCTTCAGTGTTACATCCTGTTCTGTTCTGTATTCACTGGTTCTCTTTTCAGGCCCGTCGAATCCTGAGTTAAACCTCCTAATTGGCTTATTTTTAATTTTAATTCTTCTATTTTCCATTTCTAGAATTTCTACTTGGTTCTTTTTCACATATGCTAAGTCAGTTTTCATAATACCTTGTTCCCTGTAGATATTTTAAAACTTGATTTTTATTTTTTAAACATATAAACACAGATGTTCTGTACTATACATGTGCTAATTTCAAAGTTGTTCTCTTGTGGTCTTTGCTGCCTTTCATTCATGATGCTAGTCTCTTCCTTACGGACTTTGTTAATTTAAACTTAAAAGGCATTCATTTCCTAGGAAAACTGTTTGTGAACCTAGCATCCTCCAAAGATTTGTCCACATCTGCCAGGTATTCATTCTGGGGCCACTAAATTCACAACTTAAGTTGTTTTAGCACCCAGACAATTTGAATTTGGGGTGACCAATTCTGCAGCAACACTGGAGCTGGTTTACTTCTGGCTCACTCTTACCTTGAGGGTGTAGTCCTTAGGGGCTGGCTTTCCCCACCTCTGCTGGGCTGTACCTTTTGTCTTCTGCCTACTGGGTTCAAAAGGACCGTCAAAACCAAAGCTGAAATTTACCCCTGGGGCAAAAGAGGCTTCAGCAGTTTCACTGAGATATTGGCCTTATAATTACATACTCTCTTAGGATATTGCCAACTCTAAATGCTTCTCAAAAATGCTTTTAAATTCTGCCTAAAAGTTCATTTTCATGAGAACTGTTAACAAAGTCTGCCAGAGTACTGAAAAGGAAATCTAACATCTTTGTTGAGAATGTTGTCTATTTCATAGCATCCTTTCCATGCTTATTAATGTCAAGAAATTTCCCATGTCCTTAAAAACCTTTTGTAAACCTAAATTTAAATTTTTCGATTATCAAGTAATTACAACAACTCAATCTTTCTGACATATGGGAAATTTTTGTTCTCAAATTTTGACTCTTTTAAACACCAATTCTAATAACATGTTTATATCAAAGGCTTTGTCCACACTTCTAATTTTTTCCCCTTAGGATAGGATTCTAGAAAGAGTTACTAGGTCCAAAAAGGTATGATAATTTTTAAAGTTATCAATACACATTGCCAACTGATTTCCACGGTGGAAAGGAGCTACCCCACGTACAAGGTAAGAAGGGGCAGCTGCGCTTTGCTGGAGCAGCTGTGAAGAGATACCCCACATCTAAGGTAAGAGAAACCCAAGTAAGACAGTAGGTGTTGTGAGAGGGCATCAGAGGGCAGACACATTGAAACCACAATCACAGGAAATTAGCCAATCTGATCATATGTACCACAGCCTTGTCTAACTCAATGAAACTAAGCCATGCCATGTGGGGCCACCCAAGATGGGCGGGTCATGGTGGAGAGGTCTGACAGAATGTGGTCCACTGAAGAAGGGAATGGCAAACCACTTCAGTATGCTTGCCTTGAGAACCCCATGAACATCATGAAAAGGCAAAATGATAGGATACTGAAAGAGGAACTCCCTAGGTCGGTAGGTGCCCAATATGCTACTGGAGATCAGTGGAGAAGTAACTCCAGAAAGAATGAAGGGATGGAGCCAAAGCAAAAACAACATCCAGTTGTGGATGGGACTGGTGATAGAAGCAAGGTCCGATGCTGTAAAGAGCAATATTGCATAGGAACGTGGAATGTCAGGTCCATGAATCAAGGCAAATTGGAAGTGGTCAAACAGGAGATGGCAAGAGTGAATGTCGACATTCTAGGGATCAGCAAACTAAGATGGACTGGAATGGGTGAATTTGACTCAGATGACCATTATATCTCCTACTGTGGGCAGGAATCCCTTAAAGAAATGAAGCAGCCATCATTGTCAACAAGAGAGTCCAAAATGCAGTACTTGGGTGCGATCTCAAAAATGACAAAATGATCTCTGTTCATTTCCAAGGCAAACCATTCATATTACAGTAATCCAGGTAATCCTGAACAGTAATGCTGAAGAAGCTGAAGTTGAACAGTTCTATGAAGACGTACAAGACCTTCTAGAACTAACACCCTAAAAAAATGTCGAATCATTATAGGGGACTGGAATGCAAAAGCAGGAAGTCAAGAAACACCTGGAGTAACAAGCAAATCTGGCCTTGGAGTACAGAATAAAGCAGGGCAAAGGCTGATAGAGTTCTGCCAAGAGAATGCACTGGTCATAGCAAATATCCTCTTCCAACAACATAAGACAAGTCTCTACACATGGATATCACCAGATCAACACCGAAATCAGACTGATTATATTCTTTGCCAAAGATGGAGAAGCTCTATGCAGTCAGCAAAAACAAGACGAGAAGCTGACTGTGGCTCAGATCATGAACTCCTTATTGCCAAATTCAGACTTAAATTGGAGAAAACCACTAGAGCATTCAGATATGACCTAAATCAAATCCTTTTTGACTATACAGTGGAAGTGAGAAATAGATTTAAGGGACTGGATCTGATAGACAGAGTGCCTGATGAACTATGGCCAGAGGTTCATGACATTGCACAGGAGACAGGAATCAAGATCATCCCCAAGAAAAATTGCAAAAAAGCAAAATGACCATCTGTGGAGGCCTTACAAATAGCTGTGAAAAGAAGGGAAGTGAAAAGAAAAGGAGAAAAGGAAAGATATGCCCATTTGAATGCAGAGTTCCAAAGAATAGCAAGGAGAGATAAGAAAGCCTTCCTCTGTGATCAATGCAAAGAAATAGAGGAAAACAACAGAATGGGAAAGACTAGAGATCTCTTCAAGATAATTAGAGATATGAAGGAAACACTTCATGCAAAGACGGGCTCAATAAAGGACAGAAATGGCAGGGACCTAACAGAAGCAGAAGATATTAAGAAGAGGTGGCAAGAATACACAGAAGAACTATATGAAAAAGATCTTCACAACCAAGATAATCATGATGGTGTGATCACTCACCTAGAGCCAGACATCCTGGAATGTGAAGTCAAGTGGGCCTTAGGAATCATCACTATGGACAAAGCCAGTGGAGGTGATGGAATTCCAGCTGACCTATTTCAAATCCTGAAAAATGATGCTGTGAAAGTGCTGCACTCAATATGCCAGCAAATTTGGAAAACTCAGCAGTGGCCACAGGACTGGAAAAGGTCAGTTTTCATTCCAGTCCCAAAGAAAGGCAATGCCAAAGAATGCTCAAACTACCGCACAATTGTACTCATCTCACACACTAGTAAAGTAATGCTCAAAATTCTCCAAGCCAGGCTTCAGCAATATGGGAACCGTGAACTTCCAGATGTTCAAGCTGGTTTTAGAAAAGGCAGAGGAACCAAAGAACAAATTGCCAACATCCGCTGAATCACTGAAAAAGCAAGAGATTTCCAGAAAAACATCTATTTCTGCTTTATTGACTATGCCAAAGCCTTTGACTGTGTGGATCACAATAAACTGTGGAAAATTCTGAAAGAGATGGGAATACCAGACCACCTGACCTGCCTCTTGAGAAACCTGTATGCAGGTCAGGAAGCAACAGTTAGAACTGGACATGGAACAACAGACTGGTTCCAAATAGGAAAAGGAGTACGTCAAGGCTGTGTATTGTCACCCTGCTTATTTAAATTATATGCAGAGTACATCATGAGAAATGCTGGGCTGGAGGAAGCACAAACTGGAATCAAGATTGCTGGGAGAAATATCAATAACCTCAGATATGCAGATGACACCACCCTTATGGCAGAAAGTGAAGAACTAAGGAGCCTCTTGATGAAAGTGTAAGAGGAGAGTGAAAAGTTGGCTTAAAGCTCAACATTCAGAAAACGAAGATCATGGCATCCAGTCCCATCACTTCATGGCAAATAGATGGGGAAACGGTGGAAACAGTGTCAGACTTTATTTTTCTGGGCTCCAAAATCAGTGCAGATGGTGATTACAGCCATGAAATTAAAAGACACTTACGCCTTGGAAGGAAAGTTATGACCAACCTAGACGGCATAATAAAAAGCAGAGACATTAATTACTTTGTCAGCAAAGGTCTGTCTTGTCAAGGCTATGGTTTTTCCAGTGGTCATGTATGGATGTGAGAGTTGGACTATAAAGAAAGCTGAGCACCGAAGAATTGATGCTTTTGAACTGTGGTGGTGGAGAAGGCTGTTGAGAGTCCCTTGGACTGCAAGGAGATCCAACCAGTCCATCCTAAAGGAGATCAGTCCTGGGTGTTCATTGGAAGGACTGATTTTGAAGCTAAAATTCCAATACTTGGGCCATCTGATGCGAAGAGCTGACTCATTTGAAAAGACCCTGATGCTGGGGAAGATGGAGGGCAGGAGGAGAAGGGGACGACAGAGGATGAGATGGTTGGATGGCATCACTGACTCAATGGACATGTTTGGGTAGACTCCAGGAGTTGGTGATGGACAGGGAGGCCTGGTGTGCTGCAGTTTGTGGGGTCGCAATGAGTTGGACACAACTGAGCGACTGAACTGAACTGAACCTGTGTTACTTCCCCTAAACTATCACCACCATGGTAGGATGCTAACTGTACATTTCCAGATCAGATGTGCATGTCAATAAGGCAACGTTTACAGCCACATAGAGAATATATTAAGAAGTATGCCAAAGACAAGGAACCCATATGTAAGTTACTATAGGGAAAAAAAAATTCTAAGTCTAAAATCTCAGGTAGAGAAAAAGTAATGATTTTAAACTTAGTTATTTTTTCTATATAACAAAACATAGGGATTTAAAAGAACTCTCCTTTACTTAACTTACACTTGGCAGTCTGGGCTGGTGGGATCAGCCAGGCGGTCCTTCAGAGCTTGGCTGGGGTCCTTGGTGCGTCTGCACTTGGCTGTGAGCTGGCTGGTGCAGGATGGCTTTGCCTCTGCTCCACATTCTCCACAGGGCTGGGTTTGTTCACACGGCAGCCGGGCAGGTTTGCAGCAGCACAGGTGTGAAAGGACACAGCTCCACAACCTAGCGCCTAAGCTTTCCTAATGTCACACTGCCCACATTCTTTCTAGCAAATCAAGAAACAAGACCAGTTCCAGGTTTAGGGAATTGTAAAATGGATGGCACTGCCAATGGGAGGAGCTGCACAGTCATAGGGCAAAGGCCATGGGTACCAGGAATGATGGAGAACTACAGTTATTTTGCAATCCACCACCTGGAGTTGTTAGAACTGAATAATGATGAGGCGGCCTCAAGGCAAATCGTGAAGATCTAGGCTAAGTTACAGAATTCTGGACTGAGTATATGTTAATATCATTCATTCCCTGAGGAGGGAAGAAAAATAAGTTTAGTTTTAAATATGAGTTGGAAATGCCAAACAGAATTTCAAACACAGATCTGGAGCTCAGAAATGAGGTTTAGGTTGGTGCTATGGATTTGAGTACAGCTAATATCTGAAGTAATGGATGTATAAAGTGGGAGTCCTAAACATGAAATCCCAGAGAATACCACTATTTTAAAAGAAAAACTATAACCTAAAGGAGAGTTAGGCAGTATACAAACCAGGCAGTAGTGATTTAAAAGCAGGAGAGAGTAAACAACATTCTCAAGTCTCACAGGGTAACATATCAATCTTATACTGATGAATACACTATTAATTTTGGCAAGTGAGCGGTTACCTTGGTGGAGCAGCAGATGAGAGAAAAGCAGTGACATCAAGGGTATTGCTACATGGCCGAAGTGAAAGATCACAGAAATTAGGGCAGATTGGGATGGAAAGGAAGGTAATAAAGGAATAATAGGGAACAAACTGAGTGGTAAGAAGACTAATGAGTTCAGTTACACACCATTCTCCAACACTGCTGATTCCACCAGTTTGCACGGTACACCTCCATGAAACGGAATTCCACAACAGTTTCAGAACACAGTTCAAACAACTCAGAAGTATTAAAGGCCTAACAATTTAGCACCTGTTGGACACCACAGCTTCAAATATTGTAATCATACTGAACATTTTCTGTCACTAATTTTTGTGTGCTATTTGCTTTTCTCACATCAATTGCTAAAGCCCAGGTTTACAAAGATACGTCATCCAAAAGAAGGTTGCAATAAACAGTAAACTATGAACTACCTCAAGCAAGTACTGTGTGACATCCAATCAACAGAGCTGTGGTTTCCTGAAAACCCTGGCATACGTGGTACCACCACTGCAGGGCCTCTGTGGTGCCCTGGGGGTCAGCGTTCATAATGTCTGGCCCCCACCCCTGCTTTATTTTTCTTCATGATTCTTACCACCTACCTATTTTGTGCATTTCGTTCCTCTCCTTTAGGATGTAAATTCCGTAGGGACAGACATTTGGTCTTTGACAAGTGTTGTATTCATCTCTAAAATGATGCCCGACATATGAAGGTTCTCAGCGGGTATTTTATTTATCTATTTTTAATTGAAGGATCATTGCTTTACAGTATTGTGTTGGTTTCCACCAAACATCAACGTGGATCAGTCATAGGTCTACCCATGTCCCCTCCCACGTGAACATCCCTCCCCATCCCACCCCTCTAGGTTGTTACCGAGCCCCAGCTTGAGTTCCCTGAGTCACACAGCGAGTTCCCACTGGCTGTCTATTTTACATGTGGTAATATATGTTTCCTGGTTACTTTCTCCGAGCCTCTCACCCTCTCCCTCCTCCCTGCCAACCACGTCCAGAAGTCTGTGCTCAGTGTCTGTCTCCATTGCTGCTCTGCGGATAGGTTCACCAGGACAACAAGGATTTGCTGAAAGAATGACCAGGTACAGCAGGAGTGAAAATCTAATCACATTAAAAAGCAATGACAAAAGCATGGAATGCTGCAATTAATAATCTCAAAATTGAAGCTTTATTCAGTTTTGCATAAAGCAGTTTTAAGTGTAGCCAAGAAAACGGGTGGCTGCATTAGTGAAACCAACAGAGAATCATCTGCTTACTAGGTAAGTCGGCCACGTGGATTAATACTAAGGTCACTAAGATGATGGCAGACATGAGATGAAGAGATAGGAGTCTGGAACCAAAGAACAAGAAAAACAAAGTATAACCAAATTGAAAATAGTACTATACAGTTTTGAGGAAGTAGTGTATCTGTTTATGATGAAACAGCATTCCTGCAAGTAGTTGAGATTTTAAACTTCAGGGTAAGAGTTTTATATTGTTCACTGTCTATTCCTAGAGCCTGTTATAATGTAAAGACTAATTACTGACCACTTAGCTTATGCAGAAAGCCTCACCCATCCATCTACAGACTGACTCCAAGATAGATGGAAGAAAGGACTGAGGGGCCTGGCGGCCATACATGTACATTTTAAAAATATTACTCTGATATTTGTATGAGATGGATTGTATGTGGTCACAGAGGATGCAGAGAAAATGATTAGCAGTAAGTTCTTAATATTCCAAGTAAGAGAGGTGAGAGTTTGGACTAACAAGGGCAAGACAGCAAAACAGAGCAAATATGAATTAATTTTTTAAAAAGCTGATATAAACAACTGCATCTGAAAATGATCACTTCATCTCAGAGTAAACATACATAATTAATATCCAAGTCATTTTAGTGTGTAATATATTTTTAAAACTCCTAAGCATTTTAGAATATGAATGGTATTTTCATTTGATTTTTTCAGTTTATAAATCAAGTGTAAGAAAAAAAATAATGAAAAGTGTTTTTATCTCACCATGAACTAGGCCATGGGATTCTCCAGGTAACTACAAATTATTTAAGGGGTCATCTGTTACTAACAAACACCATAGAAATGTATTATACATTGTATAATCTATTAGACAAATGATAACATGTATAAATCTGAATTCTAAAGCTACTTTTTAACCTTTCATTGTAAATAAACAATGACTTGGGAAGAAGGAATACTTAAAAGAGTAATCTTATGTATTATTAAAAGCAGAATTGATGAAGTTTTCAGGATAACAATGTATTTAAATAATAACCTTGCAGGACTTCAGGTCACCACCTCTCATGAAAACACCAAAATCACAACTGACTGCAGAACAACCATTGACAAATTAGACTTGAATCCAACCCCAAAGACTTTCTATACCCACAGACGAAGAAGTCACACTGAGAGGGGGAGGGGCACTTTCACATCATCATCAAATCCCAGACCTGCTGGTGGGCAACTGGCATCTGGAAAGTAATTACATCACAGATGTTCTTCCACAGGAGTGAGGCTTCTGGCCCCACGGCAGGCTCCCCAGCCTTCGGGGTCTGTCACTGGGGGCGAGGAGCCCCCGGAGTTCTGAAGGGCAGCAGGGCTCGAGTGCAGGAGCTCCACAGGACTGCACGAAACAGCCTCCACTCTGGAAGGGCGCACACAAGGCTTCACATGCGCTGGGGCCCGGGACAAAGCAGTGGCTCCACAGGAGCCCGGGCCAGACCCACCTGCTGCTCTTGGAGGGTCTCTTGCGGCTCAGGTGGTGGGGGCCCCAGGAAATGCCTGTTGGTGTGAGCTCTCCTGGAGGCCGTCATTCTGACACTGAGACCTGGCCCCACCCAAAGGGATAAACACAAGGAGGAACACACCAAGACACATATTAATATCTGATTAAAATTAAAGACAAAGCGAGAACATGAACAGCAACAAGGGGAAAGCAACAATTAACTTTATGGGGATTCCTTATATGTTAGCAGTTTTTCAGTGGAAACTCTGCAGGCCAGAAGGGAGTGGCATGATTTATTTATTTAAAGTAATGAAAGGGAAAAACCTACAACTAATAATACTCTGGGGTCTGGAATTCTCAAGGAGGCAGAAAGGACTAACTTTTTTTCCCTCTACATTTCTTAGGATATATAACAATAATGTATCCTGCTTGAGGACAGTCTCTGGAAAAAACCTTCTGGCTAGTCCTGTAATCTTAAAATGTAAATTATGGGAGTAGGTCTAGTGAGGTCTTCACAACCTCCAGATATTCTTTTGATTCCCTGGTGGCTCAGACAGTAAAGTGTCTGTCTATCAATGCAGGAGACCTGGGTTCAATCCCTGGGTCAAGATTCCCTGGAGAAGGAAATGGCAACCCACTCCAGTACTCTTGCCTAGAAAATTCCATGGATGTAGGAGCCTGGTGCAGGCTAGTGTCTATGGGGTCACAAAGAGTCAGACACAACTGAGCAATTTCACATTACACAATAATAGTCTATCCAGCAAAGCTCTCATTCAGATTTGACAGAGAAATCAGAAGTTTTATAGACAATCAAGAGCTAAGAGAATTCAGTACCACTAAACCAATTTTATAACAAATGCTAAAGAACTCTATAGACAGAAAAGAAAAAGGCTACAACTAGAAATAAGAAAATTACAAATAGGAAAGCTCACCCATAAAGGCAAACATACAGTAAAAGTAGGCAATCATCCACACACAAATCTATCAAAACCATAACTGTGAGAAGAGAAGAGAGTACAAATGCAGGACACTGGAAATGCATTTGAGACCAGCAACTTAAAATATAGACTGCTATATTAAAACTTCATGGCAAACATAAACCAAAAAAAAAAAAAGACCTACAAAAACAAATTCAAAATAATTAATAAAATGGCAGTAAGAACATATATATTGATAATTACGTTAAATCTTAATGGATTAAATGCTCCAACCAAAAAACAGACTGGCTGAATGGACACAAAAACAAGATCCCTATAAATGCTGTTTATAAGAGACCCACTTCAGATCTAGGGATACTGAAAGTGAGAGGGTAGAAAAAGGTATTCCATGCAAATAGGAATTAAATAATGAACATGGAATTCTGTATCTATCATGATTATGATATACTTATCTGATACAGCTAGAGCCACAAGATTAATGCTTAAACATGAATAGCATTAAAACAAATTTACATGTAAAATTTTGGGGAAAATTTCACAAGCTTGTCCAGTTTACAACCATTCTTTCTTATGTAGTCCAAAACACAAATCCTATCCAGCAACTGTTACTACTTCAATAAATGTAGTTTCATCCACTCATGATCCTGATTTGTATATTACAACATTCAAAATATCCCCAAATAAAAGAATATTTCATTAACACCAGGCATTCTCAAAACCTAAATGCTTAAGAAACAAATTTTAAAAACCAATTAGAGGGCTCTGAACTTGAAATGCTTTTTTAAGCTTTATTATATAGACTAAAGCTTTGGTTTCCTAGACTCAGTGATATTAAATTGCCTGTTGGGTTTAGTGGCCTCTTGCATCAGTTCCTGCAATTGTCCAATCTGTTCATCACGAAAGTCATTAAGTTTTTCTTCTGGTAGGGAGATTCCAAAACACGCTTTTTCAGTTGAATTTTGTCTGCTTTCATTAGCTTGTTGCCACAGCACTGCTGCATATGCCTAGTAAAAAGAACAACAACAACAAAATGAAGGTTATAGATGTTAAAATAAGATCTGTATTCATTCATTTAACATTGAAGGACTTAATTCTACCACCGAGTCTTATGCATTTGGCAAATCAGACATGAACAATATATAGCTGTGTCTTCACTACTCAGTGATAATTTCAAATACCCTGTATCTTATTATTAGCATTTTAAGAATTTTACCAAAGTCCTGAATCTGAAAATCTGGAAGTTTCAAAGGGAGTAGGAGTGGTCCACAAACAGGCTTCGGGAACACACATAAACCACCCAAAATCATATGCAAAATGGCACGTACACAAAAGCACACAGTTCCCAGGCATAAATCCCATCACATTTTCAGATGCAGAACTATGGGTCTTAGAGGCTTAAAAGTGAGTCTCGAAATTCTTAAGGTTCATTCCTCTGTCTTCAATTTAAAAACCAATTTAAATCACAGAGAGAAACTTTTCAAACTTTAAGCTTTCAATATTTAACAAACATCTTTGTCAGAAAAAAAAATTCTACATTTTTAACACTGTAATTTTTTTCTCATTCAGTCAACCATTGTTCAGCACAGATTAATTAGCAGCAGATTCTTACTCTAAAATCAACATTGTAATCAGGCAGGAAGTACAGTTCACAAAGTTAAAAAATTATGTGCCCCCTCTGGGCAAGTAAACAAATTAAGTGAACTCTGGATAATGCTGCTATTTCATCTGGTTTAAGACAATTAAATTGCTTATAACTGATGGATTACCAGCATCACCAAAGAAACCTTCATTTTAATTCCAGGTATTCCAAATAAAACCTTTACTTGAATTGGAAATAATATCTTCTTCATGTTTTATAGAAATCCATTAATATAATAACAAAAAAACTGTACACATCCTGAAAGTCAAAGTGTTAGTCATTCAGTTGTGTCTAACTCTTTGTGACCCCATGGACCACAGCCCACCAGGCTCCCCTGTCCATGGGATTCTCCAGGCAAGAACACTAGAGTGGGTTGTCATTTCCTTCTCCAGGGGATCTTCCCAACCCAGGGATCGAACCTGGGTCTCAAACTTTGCAGGCAGATTCTTTACCACCTGAGCCACCAGGGAAGCATTCTAGGGCTTTATAAATCCCACTTCTAAGTATATGCCCCAGAGCAGAGTTTCTCAACCTTGGTACTATTTACAAATTGTATAATTTGGATCATGCTTTGTAGTCGGGTGGGTGGGAATCTGCTCCACCGCTGTGGCATGTTTAGCAGCACCTCCGGTCTCTCCCTGGTGGCTCAGACGGTAAAAGCATCTGCCTACAATGAGGGAGACCTGGGTTCCATCCCTGGGTTGGGAAGATCTCCTGGAGAAGGAAATAGCAGCCCACTCCAGTATTCTTGCCTGGAAAATCCCATGAACAGAGAAGCCTGGCAGGCTGCAGGCCATGGGGTCACAAAGAGTCGGACACGACTGAGCGACTTCTCTTTCACTTTCCGGTCTCCCCACCTGCTACGTGCCTGTAGCACTCCTCCTCAGTCTTGATAGTCAAAAACGTCTCCAAACACTGCCAAACACTGCCAATGTTCTCTTGCAGACAAAACTGCCCAGGTTGAGAACTACTGTCCTAACAAAACTTTCCAACACATGGACAAGTATCAAGCAGAGAATATTCATTATGGCATTGTTTATAAAAGCAAAACACTGGAAACTATTCAATTGTACTTCAACAGAAGAAAGGACAAGTGTTTAGACACTTCTTTATAAGCCATTATGTGAATTAAATGTCTGTATTGACCTGATTAAATCTCTAAAGTAATCAGAATCCAAAGAGCAAGTTTTTTAAGAAGTTATTCATTTACAGAAATGGAAAAACCAAAACTCAAATTCATATGAAAATGTGAAGCCTTGAATAGCCAAGACAATCTGTTGGAGTATTCAGTTCTCAATTTTAAAACTTACTACAAAGTTACACTAAATAATCAAAATAGTGTGATACTGGCTTTAGGGTAGATATATACACCAATGGAATAGAACTGAGAGTTCAGAAATAAACCCTTACACATATGGCAAACTGACTTTTGATAAAGGCAATCAAGTCCATCAATGGGGGGAAAGAATATCTCTTCAATAGATACTGCTGGGAAAACTGGATTTCCACATGCAAAGGAGTAAAGCTGCATCCCTACCTCCCACAATATATAGAAATTAATGCTGTGAGATGGATGAAAAACATAAACGAACAAGCTAAAATCATAAAACTCCTAGAAAAAAATGAGTGAATTTTCATGACCTCGGATTTGGCAGTGGAGTCTAAAATATAGCAAAAGTATAAACAAGAAAAGAAAAACTAGATAAATTGGATTCATCAAAATTAAAAACTTTTGTGCATCAGAAGACACTCAAAGTGGAAAAACTACAGAATGGGAAAAAATATTTGCAAACCATGTCTGATAAGCATTTAATAACCAGAATATATAAAGAATTCTGACAAGTTAACAATAAAAAAGACCATTCAAAAAATGGGCAGAAAACTTGAATAGACATTTCTCCAAACATATATAAACCATCAACAAGAACATGAAAAGACACTCAACACAGTCAGTCATTGCTGCTGCTGCTAAGTCGCTTCAGTCGTGTCCGGCTCTGTGTGACCCCATAGACGGTGGCCCACCAGGCTCCCCCGTCCCTGGGATTCTCCAGGCAAGAACAGTGGAGTGGGTTGCCATTTCCTTCTCCAATGCATGAAAGGGAAAAGTGAAAGTGAAGTCACTCAGTTGTGTCCGACTCTTCGCGACCCCAGTGGTCTGCAGCCTACCAGGCTCCTCTGTCCATGGGATTTTCCAGGCAAGAGTGCTGGAGTGGGGTGCCATTGCCTTCTCCAAGTCAGTCATTAGAGACACAAAAATCAAAATCACAATGAGACACCACTTTATACCCACTAGGATGACTATAATAATAAATAAATAAAAGGAAAATACATGTGGGCGAGAATCTGAAGAAACTGCAAACTTATAATTATTAGTAGGAATATAAAATAGTATAGCCACTGTGGAAAACAGTTTGGCAGTTAGTTCCTCAAGAAGTTCAAGAATTACCATATAATCCAACTCTACTAATAGATATATACCCTAAATAAATGAAAGCAGGAACTCAAACAGACACTTTTACATCCATATTCATTACAGCATCCATTATTTACCACAGCAAGTATGTGGCAACAACCCAAATGGATATTAATAGACCAATGGATACATAAAACCTATCTGTACGATGGAACGGTATTCAGGCTTAAAAAGAGTTCTGATACATTCTACAACATGGATGAAACTTGAAAACATCATGCTAAAACTGAAATAAGCCAGACATAAAAGAACAAATATTGTAGGATTCCACTCATGTGAAACATGTCGAACAGGCAATTTTATTGAGACAGAAAGTATATTAGAGGTTATCAGAGGGTAGGGGAGAGCGGGCGGAGATGCACTGCTTTTGGGACACAGTCTCTATTTGGATAAGAAAATGTTTGGGGTAAAAACAGTGGGAACTGATGAACAAGACTGTAAATGCAATTAACGCCCCTGAATGTACACTTAAAAGGCTAAAAGGCAAACTTTAAATATATTTCTACCACACTAAAAAGAAAAGGTATGTGAGGAGTGCCTTCTCTCAGACCAACCCTTCTACAGGTAACATGAAGTCCAGACAAAACATAATCCAACAGCAATCCAAAGACGCTGGAGAGCAACCAGTCAGAAAGTAGAAAGGATTTGACAGAATGGAGAATGGCAGAGAACACTGGGTCAGGTTGCCATTTTTATGACTTTTTTCCTGAGGGAAGATGCCAGTTGGTACTGCAAGGTGACTGAGGACTCACAGCAGTGTGGGAGAACAGGAGGAGCTGAAAAATAAGAAAGGGAAATCTCAGAAAAAGATCTGCAAAAGAGGATCCCCAAATTCTGTAAATAAACTCTGACAAAATCTCTAGTTAACCCCTTAACTATGTATGCCCAGGACAAAGGTCAGCTAAGGCAAAAAGAACTAATAGATAATTCTTCCAGTGGTTCTTGTCAAGGTGAACACAGAATTTAGAGAACGGCATTGAAATACGTGTAATATCATATATGAAACGAGTCGCCAGTCCAGGTTCGATGCACAATACTGGATGCTTGGGGCTGGTGCACTGGGACAACCCAGAGGGATGGTATGGGGAGGGAGGAGGGAGGAGGGTTCAGGATGGGGAACACATGTATACCTGTGGCGGATTCATTTTGATATTTGGCAAAACTAATACAATTTGTAAAGTTTAAAAATAAAATAAAATAAAATAAATAAATAAAAAAAAGATTTAGAGAACAAGTTACACCAAGTTAACTGCTTGATGAAACAACATTCAATACACTTTGAAAGAATATAGTGGAAGAATGTCTCTACAATTTATATATCATCACAGTGTCCAGAAAAAATCTAAAATCACAAGAAACATGAAGAAACAGAAAATGTGACTGATAATCAAGAGAAAAGACAATGCCTGAAATGACTCAGACATTAAAATTAGCAGCAAAGGATTCTAAAGTAGCTATTATGAGTATGTTTAAATATATAAAATAAAATATGGTCATAATAAATGCACAGATGAGAAATCTCAGCACAAGTAAAAAACTGTAAGAACCAAATAAAAACTCTAGAACTCTTAAATGCACTGTTGGAAACTTAAAAATCTTCACTGACTGTTCAGTTCAGTTCAGTCGCTCAGTCGTGTCCGACTCTTTGTGACCCCATGGACTGCAGCAGGCCAGGCCTTCCTGTCCATCACCAACTCCTGGAGATTACTCAGACTCAAGTTCATTGAGTCGGTGATGCCATCCAACCATCTCATCCTCTGTCGTTCCCTTCTCCTCTCACCTTCAATCTTTCCCAACATCAGGGTCTTTTCAAATGAGTCAGTTCTTCGCATCAGGTGGCCAAAGTACTGGAGTTTCACCTTCAACATCAATGAACATTCAGGACCGATTTCCTTTAGGACGGACTGGTTGGATCTCCTTGCAGTCCAAGGACTTCTCCAACACCACAGTTCAAAACCATCAATTCTTTGGTGCTCAGCTCTCTTTATAGTCCAACTCTCACATCCATACATGACTACTGGAAACACCATAGCCTTTACTAGACAGACCTTTGTTGGCAAAGTAATGTCTCTGCTTTTTAATATGCTGTCTAGGTTGGTCACAACTTTTTATCCAAGGAGTAAGCATCTTTTAATTTCATGGCTGCAGTCACCATCTGCAGTGATTCTGGAGCCCAGAAAAATAAAGTCGGACACTGTTTCCACTGTTTCTCCATCTATTTGCCATGAAGTAATGGGACCAGATGCCATGATCTTCGTTTTCTGAATGTTGAGCTTTAAGCCAACTTTTTCACTCTCCTCTTTCACTTTCATCAAGAGGCTTTTTAGTTCCTCTTCACTTTCTGCCGTAACAGTCGTGTCATCTGCATATCTGAAGTTATTGATATTTCTCCCAGCAATCTTGATTCCAGCTTGTGCTTCTTCCAGCCCAGCGTTTCTCATGATGTATTCTGCATATAAGTTAAATAAGCAGGGTGACAATATACAGCCTTGACATACTCCTTTGCCTTATTTGGAACCAGTCTGTTGCTCCACATCTGGTTCTAACTGTTGTTTCCTGACCTGCATACAGATTTCTCAAGAGGCAGGTCAGGTGGTCTGGTATTCCCATCTCTTTCAGAATTTTCCATAGTTTATTGTGATCCACACAAAGGCTTTGGCATAGTCAATAAAGCAGATGTTTTACTGGAACTCTCTTGCTTTTTTGATGATCCAGCAGATGTTGGCAATTTGATCTCTGGTTACTCTGCCTTTTCTAAAACCAGCTTGATCATCTGGAAGTTCACGGGTCACATATTGTTGAAGTCTGGCTTGGAGAATTTTGAGCATTACCTTGGTAGTGTGTGAGATGAGTGCAATTGTGCGGTAGTTTGAGCATTCTTTGGCATTGCTTTTCTTAGGGATTGGAATGAAAACTGACCTTTTCCAGTCCTGTGGCCACTGCTGAGTTTTCCAAATTTGCTGGCATATTGAGTGCAGCATTTTCACAGCATCATCTTCCAGGATTTGAAATAGCTCAATTAGAATTCCATCACTTCCACTAGCTTCGTTCATAGGGATGCTTCCTAAGACCCACTTGACTTCACATTCCAGGATGTCTGGCTCTAGGTGAGTGTGAGTGATCACACCATCATGATTATCTGGGTTGTGAAGATCTTTTTTGTATAGTTCTTCTGTGTGTTCTCGCCACCTCTTCTTAATATCTTCTGCTTCTGTTAGGTCCCTACCATTTCTGTCCTTTATTGAGCCCATCTTTGTGTGAAATGTTCCCTCAGCAACTAATTTCTTGAAGAGATCTCTAGTCTTTCCCATTCTATTGTTTTCCTCTATTTCTTTGCACTGATCATTGAGGAAGGCTTTCTTATCTCTCTTTGCTATTCTCTGGAACTCTGCATTCAAATGGGTATATCTTTCTTTTTCTCCTTTGCTTTTCACTTCTTTTCTTTTCACAGCTATTTGTAAGGCCTCCTCAGACAACCATTTTGCCTTTTTGCATTTCTTTTTCTTGGGGATGGTCTTGCTCCCCATCTCCTGTACAATGTACAAACCTCTGTCCATAATTCATCAGGCACTCTATCAGATCTAGTCCCTTAAATCTATTTCTCACTTCTGCTGTATAATCCCACATTTGTTAGGGATTTGATTTAGGTCATACCTGAATGGTCTAGTAGTTTTCCCTACTTTCTTCAATTTAAGTCTGAATTTTACAATAAGGAGTTTATGATCTGAGCCACAGTCAGCTCCCGGTCTTGTTTTTGAGGACTGTATAGAGCTTCTCCATCTTTGGCTGCAAAGAATATAATCAATCTGATTTCGGTGTTGACCATCTGGTGATGTCCATGTATAGAGTCTTCTCTTGTGTGTTGGAAGAGGGTGTTTGCTATGACCAGTGTGTTCTCTTTGCAGAACTCTATTAGCCTTTGCCCTGCTTCATTCTGTACTTCAAGGCCAAATTTGCCTGTTACTCCGGTGTTTCTTGACTTCCTACTTTTGCATTCCAGTCCCCAATAATGAAAAGGACATCTTTTTTGGGTGTTAGTTCTAAAAGGTCTTGTAGGTCTTCATAGAACCATTCAACTTCAGCTTCTTCAGCATTACTGGTTAGGGCATAGACTTGGATTACCGTGATATTGAGTGGTTTGTCTTGGAGATGAACAGAGATCATTCTGTCGTTTTTGAGATTGCTTCCAAGTACTGCATTTTGGACTCTTTTGTTGACCACGATGGCTACTCCATTTCTTCTAAGGGATTCCTGCCCGCAGTAGTAGATATAATGGTCATCTGAGTTAAACTCACCAATTCCAGTCCATTTTAGTTCATTGATTCCTAAAATGTTGATGTTCACTCTTGCCATCTCCTATTTGACCACTTCCAATTTGCCTTGATTCATGGACCTAACATTCCAGGTTCCTATGAAATATTGCTCTTTACAGCGTCAAACCTTGCTTTCAATAACCAGTCACATCCACAACTGTGTGTTGTTTTTGCTTTGGTTCCGTCTCTTCATTCTTTCTGAAGTTATTTCTCTACTGATCTTCAGTAACATATTGGGCACCTACTGACCTGGGAGTTCATCTTTCAGTGTCGTATGTTTTTGCCTTTTCATACTGTTCATGGGGTTCTCAAGGCAGGAATACCGAAGTGGTTTGCCATTCCCTTCTCCAGTGGACCACATTCTGTCAGAACTCTCCACCATGACCTGTCCATCTTGGGTGGCCCTACATGGCATGGCTCATAGTTTCACTGAGTTAGACAAGGTTGTGGTCCATGTGATTAGACTGGTTAGTTTTCTGTGATTGTGGCTTCAGTCTCTCTGCCCTCTGATGGAGAAGGGTAAGAGGCTTATGATGGGATAGACTGACTGAGAGGGAAACTGGGTCTTGTCCTGATGGGCGGGGCCATGCTCAGTAAATCTTAAATCCAATTTTCTGTTGATGGGTGGAGCTGTGTTCCCTCTCTTCTATTTACCTGGGGCCAAACTATGGTGGAGGTAATGAAGATAATGGTGACTTCCCTCAAAAGATCCTATGCATGTACTGCTACAGTCCATGCCCCCAGCCCTGCAGCAGGCCACCACCAACCCACACCTTCACCAGAGACTCCCGGACACCCACAGGCAAGTCTCCTGTGGGTGTTTATACACTGAATGTTATACATTATCACTGAATGTTAATAGCATACTGGCATTGAGAAAAGATCCAATGAACTTGAAAGTATAACAGAGAAGTTGTCCAATCTGGAAAGCTATTAAAAATGAACTTAAGATCAAATATCTGTGGGACAGTGTCAAAAACATGTTTCGGTGGAATCCCACAGGAAAATGAGGCAAAAATATTTTTGGAAAATCAATATCTGAAAAATATGTATATAGGTTCATAAAACTTAGCAAGCCCCAAACAAGATAGATTCAAATGAAGACACACCTAGGCATATAGTAGTCAGATTGTTGAAAAGGATCCATAAATTAAAATCATAAAGAAATTTATAAACAGTATGACCACATGTATAGAAAATATATATTCTTTGTAGATACATACATATGCTCAAAATAAATGAAAACAAGTATGGAAAGAGATACCAACGTCAGGACACTGATTTCCTCCTTCCTTATTCTGCAGAGGCAAAGACTGGGATAAAGTTTTAGCTGTACTTTTAGTATTCAATTTGCTTTTTAAAAGGCTAACCTAAAGCAAATACTGTAAAATGTCAGTATTAAATGTGGGTGGTGGATACACACATGTATATAATTTTCTTCTTCCTGTATATTTTGGAATTTTTTCTAATTTTACACTTATAAGTTTAAAAATGTAAAATACCAGAATATTTTCACTGGGGTATAATTTATAATAAGGTAACAAATTAATGCTTATCTAAATTTTTTAAATTTTATTTTTAACTGGTGGATAATTGTTTAACATCCTTGTGTTGGTTTCTGCATTACAACATGAAGCAGCCATGTGTGCATGCTAAGTTACTTCGGTCGTGTCCCACTCTCTGTGACCCTATGGACTGTAGCCCAGCAGGCTCCTCTGTCCATGGCATTCTGGGGTAGGTTGCCATCCCTCCTCCAGGGGATCTTCTGGACCCAGGGATCTAACCCATGTCTCCTGCGGCTCTGCCCTGCCATAAGTATGTCCCCTCCGTCTTGAACCTCCTTCCCCCATCTTCCCTACCCCCGCACCCCCCCAATCCCGCCCCTCTAGGTTGTCACAGCGCACCGGGTTGAGCTCCCTGTGTCATACAGCAAATCCCCACTACCTATTTTACACATGGTAATGCATATGTTTCAATGCAACTCTATGTTTCTTGAGAAAACTAGAAATGCATTTCACAAAGAAGTGTGAAGAGGTGGTCCCAGTTAAAGATGATAGGTAACAAAAGAAGGCTCCTGAATGCCTCTCTTCCCACAAACACACCAAATCCACAACTACATATGGAACAATTCCCTCTGAAAAACAATGCAGAAACTAGCTGCATGACTCTTACATACTGGATAAATAAAAAAAAATCCACACTGAAACAGGTAAGAGGCTGAGACATTCTCCCCATAAACCCCATCTCAGCCCTGAGGATCTGCAAATAGGCAGGCACCATCCTGGTACACTCCCAGCTTGTCCCATGCTCCCAGGTTGTCAGTAACTATAAAAGCAGCCTGCGCACAGGTCTGCTGTCCCAATCTTCATAGCTGCTGCCAAGAGGACACATCTCTTGACAGCCTGGTTCTGGTGGCCACTTAGGCTTGCTTTCACTGTTTCAGAAGGACATTAGTAAAAGAGGGAACAATCGGTAACCACCATCCAGGGCTTCCGTGCAGACAGAGTAGGCAGAAACGCCCACCTCCCAATCTTCCCCTGAAAGAGATCTATCTGCATACTCTAAAGCCCTTGCCTGATGGCCCAAATTCTAAACAGTGTGCATCGAGGTACTGACTGAGATCCCACTTCGGGACACTGATATGAGTTGGCACACCCCAAGTACCCAGAGCCATTAAGACACAGAGGGCTCCTTAGACAATCGCAAAAGTTTCAGAGACAAAAGACAGGGAAGGTTGAACGATAAGCTTCATCTCCTAAACAGGGCCGCTCGTTCAGGAATGGAGGAAATTAACTGTTTTATCTAATGCACAGAAATCAACACGGAGTCCAAGAAAATGAATAAATATGTTCCAAATAAAAAACAAGATAAAACCCCAGGGGAAAAGCCTTATTAATAAAATGGAGATAAGTGATTTACCTTATAAAGAGCTCAAAATGATGACAATAAAGATGCTTATCAAGGTCAGGAGAATGATGCATGAATAAAGTGAATTTCAACAAAGAGAAAAATATAAGAAAATACTAAACAGAAATCACAGAGCTGAAGAATACAATAACAAATGAAAAGCTCCACAGAGAGGTTCAGAAACAGATTAGATGATATAGAGGGGGAAAAGATGAGTGAACTCCACAAGAGGACAGTGAAATTCATCCACTCAGAGGAACAAAATGAAAAATAGTGAAGACAGCTTAAGGGACTTCTGGTACAACATCTTTGAATCAATATTTGCATTACCAGGGATAATGGAAGGAGAAAAGACAGAAAAGGGGGAGAAAGCATATTTAAAGAAATAATGCCCGAAAACTTCCCTAACATGGAAAAGAAAACAAATGTCCAGAGCCAGGAATCCCAGAAAACAAGATGAATCCATAAGACAAAGACACACTATGATTAACTTATTGTCAACTACAAACCGGCACCTGCCATGGGCACTTGCCACCTACCTCTACAAGACTAAGTCATGGCCACTGCAGCTGCTGACCTTCAACACCCCTGAGGGGAGTTCAGGGTGGAGGCAGAAATGAGGCACTCTGTGCTCTGGAAAACTGGCAGAACAGGTCTTCACATAGATATATTCAGGAGCCCAATTCTTGCATCTCCTCATATCCAGAAAAGCACTAAATTCCTTCATGATGATGTTTGCTCCTCGTGACTAGGAGAAATCTCTTCTGCAAAAAATATGTGCTTGATTACAAGTATTCCCTCTTCACCAAGATCACATACATACTGACCTTCCCCTTATCTCTTTGGAGCAGTTTCTCAGAGCTATCTGAAACGCTATCTCCTGGGCTATAGTCCTCATATTGCCAGTAAAACTTAACTCATAACTCTCACATTATGTATTTTTCAAAGTCAGCATTATAAAAAATTAAAGGACAGAATCTTAAGAGCAACAACAACAACAAAAACTTGTTATGTTATGTACACCACCCATAAGACTTAAGCAGATTTTTCAGTAGGTACTTTGACTACATTGTGTTACTTTCTTCTTGCCTGCAAAGTGCTAAAAGAAAAAAGAAAAAAAAAAGTCAATTCATAATATTCTACCCAGCTCAGAATTGAAGGAGAGAGAAAAAGTTTTCCAGAGACATGAAAGCTGAAAGAGTTCATGAGTATTAGATCAGCCTCACAAGAATTGATAAAAGACCTATCCAGCTGAAACAAAAGGATGCTAATAAATAACAGGAAAACACAGAAACACAAATGTCACTGGTCAAGGTAAGTAGTGCAGTAGTATAGGGTGCTCAGTTGTGTCCAACTCCTTGCAGCCCCATGGACTGTAGCCCGCCAGGTTCCTCTGTCCATGGAATTTTCCTGGAGCATGTTGCCATTTCCTTCTCCTGGGGCTCTTCCCAACCTAGGGATTGGAACTGCATGTCTTATGTCTCCTGCATTGGCAGGTGGATTCTTTACCATTAGTGCCACCAAACTGAGAATACTCTAATGTTATAATGATGGTGGATAAATCAGTTATAAATCTAGTATGAAGTTGAAACACAAAAGTATTTAAAAATTATTAATGGATACAGATGGTAAAATGGTACAAATTGTGAAATCAAAAATAGAAAACATGGAGTAGAGGAGTGAAAAGCGTGGAGTTTTAGTGTGCATTTGATGTTATCAGCTTAAAATAATCTGAAATGTTTCATATAAGCTTCACAGTAAACACAAAGCAAAAATCTATGAGATTCACAAAAGACAAAGGAAATCTAACAATATCACTACAGAAAATCCTCAGATTACAAAGGGAGAGAGAATGAAAAGTAACCAAAGAATCACAAAACAGAAAACAATTAACAAAATGTCAATAGTAAGTCCATATCTATCAATAGTTATTTTAAATGTAAATAAACTGAATTACTCAATCAAAAGATACAGAGGGCTGAATGGATTAAAAAATGGACCTAACTATATGCTGCCTATAAGAAACTCAATTCAGCTTTAAGGACACACAAAGACACGTGGAAAAAGATATTCCATGCAAGTGGAAACCAAAACAAAGCTAGGGTAGCTATATATCAGATAAGACAGATTTTAAGACAAAAAAGACATTAAGGAAAGCCGTCAAACAAAGAAAGAGTCTTTGAGTATAGTGAGAGAAGATGTAGTGGGCTGAATGGTGTCCTCCAAAGATAACAAGTCTTGAAACCAGTGAGTGTTACTTTATACAGCACACAGTCTGCAGATGTATTTAAATTAAGAATCTCTGCACCGAGGAGATTATCCTGGTGTGCTCTAAATATCATCACACATGTTCTTAAAGGAGGGAGGCTGAGAGAAATTAGATACGCCAGAGGAGCAGGTGTCGTGAACACAGGATGGTGTCGCCACAAGTCAAGGAATGCCCCCAGCCTCTAGAAGCCAAGAGCAGCAAAGCAGATTCTCGCTGAGAACCCCCAATGTCTTGATTAGGACATACAGCCTCCAGAACTGTGTGAGAGAATAAAATTCCGTTGTTAAGTCACCAAGTTGTGCTAATTTGTCACAGCAGTCCCAGGAAACTAATACAGCAGTAAACTACAGAAACACGTCAGGGAACTTTTGTAACGAGAAAAACTACCCTTCATGCTATGATAACAAATTGTTACCAAAAAGGCAAATTAAGTGTGGCTTGCTAATTCTGCTTCTCACTAGAGTTTTTGAAAAAGCAGAGGACCTAGAGTACCAGGGTACCTAGTCTTATAGGGATAATAATTACAAATATTTTGAGAGACTAGTTATGACTTCATTGTACTTTTATTCTCTACCTATGAATTCAACTTGTCTATAGTCTGAAATCAACTGATACCACTGAATTACTGGGAACAAACTAGACAGAATCTTTTATAATATGACTTTAAAAGATTTAAAAATAAGCTATCAGTGTAATAAAATTACATCAAAGTATCAGCAAAATGCTGGCAAAGATTTTTTTACGAATAAACTGTATTGATTTTCTTTTAAACCAGATTTGAGACCTAAAAAACTAAAGGAATAACACAAGAGAAACAATCAGATATCATGGCCTCCTGATAGAAGTACCTTCCCTGGTGGCTCAGTCAGTAAAGAATCTGCCTGCAATGCAAGAGACCTGAGTTTGATCCGTGGGTTGGGAAGATCCCCTGGAGAAGGAAATGGGAATGCACTCCAGTATTCTTGCCTGGAAAATTCCATGGACAGGGGAGCTTGGCAGGCTATAGTCCATGGGGTCACAAGAGTAGGACACAACTTAGCGACCAAACCACCACCACCTGATGGAAGTACTTAACCACCTACACTGAAAATCAGTCTGTACGGAATAAGCCTCTACTTTTAAGACAACTTACAGAATATGTGAAATATCACTCTGGAAATTCCATTAGAGAAATGGAGACTCTGAAAAGACAAAAACAAACAACCCCAGTCTTAGAATCAATAAAGAAAAAACATCAACTTAACAGTGGAGAAATCTAGAAGACTGAGCAAATGATCACGATTAACACCACCAGTAATGAGTGGTACTGAAAGCATCGTGATGAAGTGAGATGCTACCTTTGTCTCTCCTCTTTAATCTGCAACCACTAAACATCTGCACTCAACAAAGGTACCTCTGCCCAACACGCTGTGATGCCAGAGTTTCACACATCGGAACACCTAAAGGTGGGTAGACTGGAACACACAGAGGAAACAGACCAGAGGAATACAAAGGCTGCTGCTGCTGCTGCTGCTAAGTCGCTTCAGTCGTGTCTGACTCTGAGCAACCCCATAGATGGCAGCCCACCAGGCTCCCCCGTCCCTGGGATTCTCCAGGCAAGAACACTGGAGTGGGTTGCCATTTCTTTCTCCAATGCATGCAAGTGAAAAGTGACAGTGAAGTCGCTCAGTCGTGTCCGACTCTAGCAGCCCCAGGAACTGCAGCCCACCAGGCTCCTCCGTCCATGGGATTTTCCAGGCAGGAGTACTGGAGTGGGGTGCCATTGCCTTCTCCAGAATACAAAGGCAGTGCCTGCCATTCCAGCTACTTGGTCGCAGCAGCTGAGCCCACAGCCCTAGGGAAGCCAGTAGCAGCAGAGGAGGTAGCACATGTGACTCCAGCCTCCTGGCCACAGTGGCTCTCATGGTCACAAATAACTGGACAGCAGTGGCAGAGGGGCCTATGACGCCATTCCTTCAGGTACAGAGGCACCCACAACTCTGACCCCTTGCCCAGAGCAGTGCTGCCTGCAAAGACAACAATCCCAGACACAGCAAGGGCAACCTTGCCCCAGCTCCTCCCCACCTGTGGCAGGGCCTGCGGCTTGAGAGATCCTGGACACAGCAGAAGCAGTCACCATCCCAGTGTCCCAGGTGGCAATGCCAGCAATGCCACAGCAGCAACACACCAACAATGTCAATGGGCAACACCTGTGACAGAGGTGCACAGTGCCAAGGCTCAAACATAACCAGAGGCAGCTAAGGTTAAGAAAAACAAAAAGTTTGTGTTATAGTACCACCCACTGGCAAAAAAAGACTCTAATTTCTAAACTGTTGACTCCTTAGAACCAAAACAAAAACAAAAAACCCAAACCAAAAACTACCTAAAGAAGAAAGACGTTTGCTACTTCAAATGAACCAGCAGAGGAATAGGTCATCAAAAAGAGAAAAAAGAAATCATGCCCTTTGCAGCAACATGGATGGACCTAGAGACTGTCACACTGAGTGAGGTCAGGGAAAGCAGATATCATGATGTTGCTTATACGTGGAATCTAAAAAAGAAGTATTAATGAACTTATTCACAAAACAGAAAGAGAGTCACAGATGTAAAAAACAAACCTATGGTTTACTGAGAGAGAAAGTGGGAGGGCAGGGATAAGCTGGGAGATTGGGACTGACATATATACACCACTACATATGAAACAGATCACTAATAAGGACCCGACTGTAATATACAGCACAGGGAACTGTACTTGATACTCTGTAATGACCTAATAAGAGGAAATAATCAGAAAAAGTGTGGACATATGTATAGCTGATTCACAATGCTGTACAGCAGAAACTAATACTGTAAATCAAATACTCTTCAATAATAAATAAGTAAAATATTTTTTAAAAAGAAGAAATTCTGTAAGAACTATCTGACTCTTTTAGGAAAGGCAACATTAGGATAACAAGCACCTGAGAAGGAAGCATAGTTTGTCTGAAGAAATAATAGCTGAGAACTTCCCAATCCCCAAAAGGAATTGGATATACAAGTCCATGAACCTACAAGAACACATAATCACCTCAGTGCAAAAATACATCTCCAAGACACACTATATTAAAACTGTCAAAGTCAATAATGAAATTTAGAGGCAGCCAGGAAAAAAACATATGGTAACCGACAAAGGCACCACCACTAGGAAATGAGCAGATGCCACAGCCCAGGCGACAGTGAAATGAAAAGGTCAAAATTCTCAAAGACAAGCACTGTCAGCCAAAGACCCTCTAGCCAGCAAAGTTATGCAGGTATGCAGGACAAATACTTTCCCGTCAAACAAAAGCTGAAGGAGTTCAACATCAGACCTGCCTTACAAGAAATGTAGAAAGGAGCTCTTCTACAAGAAACAAAAGACAAGAGTACAGAGGACTCTGAATAAAGTGATGAGTAGGCAGAAATCAAAGATTTCAACTCTATATCAGGTGTTTTTTTTTTCTCTTTTAAATTATGAAAGTATGATAACACATTTATAGGAGACTTGGAAAATACAGAGCAAAATTACATATAGTTCTACAATATATTATAATTATTTTTAAGTAGAAAATTAAGATTTTTAGTTGGGAGTTTCAGTATCAAACTTTAAAAAACTAATAGAATGAACATACAGAGAAGTAGAAGGATATAAACCTGAAAAGTACTATGAACTAATTCAACACAATTAAGATTTATACAATTTTCACATAACAGCATGATATAAATTCTATTCAAGAGACTACAAATCAGGAGACACTGGAACACATTCAGGGACGTAACACAAGATGCAAAAATTTCATGGTCTAAAGGTACTGAAATCATATTGAGTCTGTTCTCTTATCACTAAATTATGTTAGAAATCAGTATCAAAAGATACTCAAAAGTAACTTACATATTTTCAAGTGCAGTGTGACACTTATCAAGAGAGATCTTTGACTTAGCCACTGGAAGCCTCGATAAAGTTAAAAGACTGAAAAAACACAGTAGGTGATTGCCAAGAAGAATGCACTTAAATGAAAATTTAGTAAAGATACTTTAAAAATCCCATGTATTTGGAAAATAAATGTCCATTTTTAAATGATGGGTGTATCTAAGAAGCTATAACAAGTAAAATTAGAAAATACCTGTAACAGAATTTAAGTGAAAAGAGAATTTATCAGAACTTGTGGCATGCAACTGAGTTGCTCTATGCAACTAACCAGAGTGCAGAATTTTGAATAAGGTATGAAAACAAATAATGGACACAAGCATAAAATTTTGTGAAATCTGAAAAAATCTATACTTTAGTTAATAATACTATATTACACATTACTTTCCTGTTTGCTTTTTTTAAAAACAATACTTCTTTATATTCTCAGAACTGCATTAGAACTTTCAAGCCTCAAAATAGGTTTTTCCACAAAATAAAAAAAATTAAAGCATAAATGTTAAAGAGGAAAAAAAAGCAGTAACAGTAACTATAGCTACTTCGATTTGGTAATAAACTCACAACATAAAAAAGGATAATTTGAGACAACAAAAACAAGGGTGGCAGAGGAGAGGAAAAGGCCAGAACCCATATAGGCAAATGAAGACAAGAAGCTATCATCAGAGAAAGGACTATTTTAACTTATGAGACATTCTATACAAACCTCATCATAACTATAAAACAGAAATCCAGAGCCGAAGCAAAAACTACAGGGGAAAAAAAAAATGGAAACTGAGAAAAAAAAAAAAAACACACACAGATACATAGATCAATGGAACAGAAATGAGAGCCCAGAGGTAAACACACTTATATGTGGTCAACTCATTTATGACAAAGGAGTCAAAACTATACAACAGAAATAGGACGGTCTCTTCAACAGATGGTGTTGGCAAAACTGGATAGTCACATGCAAAAGAATAAAACTAGACCCTCATCTTATACCATACACAAAATTAACTCAAAATGGATTAAGGACTTGAATGTAAGACCTGAAACCATAAAACTCCTAAACAAAAACTATAGGCAGTACACTCTGACATCAGTCTTAGTAATATATTTCTGGATATGTCTCCTCAAGCAAGAAGCAACAAAAGTAAAAATGACGGAATGGGACATCAAACTAAAAAGGTTTCTGCACAGCAAAGAAAACCGCCAGCAAAATAAAACACAATCTATCAAATGGAAGAAGATATTTGCAAATCATATATTTGATAAAGGATCAATATTCAAAATACATAAAGAATGCATACAACTCAAACAACCTGATTAAATAATAGGCAGAGGAACTGAATAGACATTTTTCCAAAGAAGACGTACAGATGGCCAAAAGACATATGAAAAGATGTTCAACATCACTATTAGGGATAGGCAAATCAAACCCACAATGAGACATTACCTCTTATACGTCAGAATGGCTATTGTCAAAAACAAGCATTGGCAAGGATCTGGAGAAAACACTACACTGCTGGCAATAAGTAAATTGGTACAGTCACTTTGGAAAACAGTATGGAGACTCCTGGCATTGAAACATGTAAAATATCATGTATGAAACGAGATGCCAGTCCAGGTTCAATGCATGATACTGGATGCTTGGGGCTAGTGCACTGGGACAACCCAGAGGGACGGTGTGGGGAGGGAGGAGGGAGGAGGGTTCAGGGTGGGGAGCACATGTGTGCCTGTGATGGATTCATTTTGATGTTTGGTGAAACTAACACAATTGTGTAAAGTTTAAAAATTAAATTAAAAAAAATAAATAAAGGCAGAACCACTAGGCAAAAAAAAAAAAAAAAAACACAGAACTACAATATAATCCAGCTGAAGAGGAGAGTGAAAAAGCTGGCTTAAAACTCAATATTCAAAAAACTAAGATCATGGCATCTGGTCCCATCACTTCATGGCAAACAGAAGGGGAAAAAGTGGAAGCAGTGACAGATTTTATTTTCCGGGGTTCCAAAATCACTGCAGATAGTGACTGCAGCCATAAAATTAAAAGAGGCTTGCTCCTTGGAAGAAGAGCTACGACAAACCTAGACAGGGTATTGAAAAGCAGAGACATCACTTTGCTGACAAAGGCCCATAAAGCTATGGTTTTTCCAGCAGTCATGTATGGATGTGAGAACTGGACCATAAAGAAGGCTGAAAGCCAAAGAATTGATGCTTTTGAATTGTGGTGTTGGAGAAGATTCCTGAGAGTCCCTTGGACTGCAAAGAGATCAAACCAGTCAATCCTAAAGGAAATCAACCCTGAATATTCACTGAAAGGATTGCTGCTGAAACTGAAGCTCCAATACTTTGGCCACCTGACGTGAAGAGTCCACTCATTGGAAAAGACCCTGATGCTGGGAATGACTGAAGGCAACAGGAGAAGGGAGCAGCATAAATGTAATGGTTAGATAGCACCACTGACTCAATGGATGTGAATTTGAGCAAACTCTGGATGACAGTAGAGGACAGGAAAGCCTGGCACGCTGCCGTCCGTGGGGTCGCAAAGAGTCAGGCAGGACTCCGCAACTGAATAATGACAAACAATCCAGCTATTCCCCTTCTGGAAATTTATCCAAAGAATATGAAAACACTAATTCAAAAAGATATGTGCTTCCCTCTATTAATGGCAGCATATTATACAACAGCCAAAAGATGGAAAAAACCGAATGCCCATTATCAGATGAATAGCTAAAGAAGAAACGGGGTGTGTATATGTGTGTGTGTGTCTATAACCACTCGGTCACAAAAGAGATGAAATCTTGCCTTGTGACAAAAGAGATAAACCTTGAGGGTATTATTCTAAGCAAAATAAGTCAGACAGAAAGACGAACACCATATGATTCACTCGTGTGGAATATAAAAAACAAAATAAGTGAAGACAAACCAAACAGAAAAAATAGAAATAAACACATAGGCACAGAGAAGAGAGTAGTAGTTGCCGGAGAGGGAAGAGTGTGCAGGGCAGAGTGAAACGAGTAAAGAGGAAGGACTGTATGCTGACAGCGGACATTAAACTTTCAGCGGTCAGCACACTGTTCTGTATACAGAAGTAAAATTATAAGGTATATGTAAAACAAAGTTATAAACCAATGCTACCTCAATAAAGAAAAATAAAAAACAACAGGTGGTAATAACACATTCCCTCAGATGGGTACACACTGAGACATGTATATTGACTCTGTAATATTCTTCACAATAATGTACAACCTCAATCTAATCAAAATAGACGCTCGACAAAATAACAGACCAGGAGCCTTCAAAAGTTTTAATGTCCCAAAGATTAGAAAGAACTATAGAACTATCAGATTAGAAGAAACTAAGGCAGCACGACAACCAAATGCAATGTGGAACACTAGATTAGGTCCTGGAACAGGAAAGGAGCATCAGTGTAAAAACGGGAAGTATAATACACTTAGTAACTAATATTGCACCAATGTTAATTTCTTAGTTCCGATAACTGTACTATAACTATGTAAGATGTTAACAGGTAGGGAAGCTGTACTATTTTTACAACCCTTCTGTAAAATTAACTCAAGGGAATTCCCTGACGGTCCATGATTAGGACTCCATGCTTCCACTGCAAGGGGCACAGGTTCAATCTCTGCCTGGGAAACTGAGATCCCTCATGCCAAGCAACATGGCCAAAATAAAAAAACCCGCAAAACATTAACTGAAAATATAAAGCTAAAAAAATTTTTTTTCAAAAAGACATTTAATGGATGTATTAACAAATTACAGTGCATCAGTTTATTTGGGTTCTTACTGAAACAAGGATTCCCAGGTGGTGCAGTGATAAAGAATCTGCCTGCCTTGGCAGGAGGCACAGGTTCAATCCCTGGGTTGGGAAGATCCCCTGGAGAAGGAAATGGCAACCCACTCTAGCATCCCTGCCTGGGAAATCCCATAGACAGAGGAGCCTGGCAGGCTACAGTCCATGGGGTTGCAAAGAGTCAAACATGACAAAAAGACAACCAGGAAATTTTAAAAACTGATTAGATGTTTGATGATACATGTTATTAGGAATTATTTCTAGTTTTGGAGGTATTATGGTCATTATTATTAATGACCATGGTATTATGGCCATTAAAGTCTGCTAGAGAAATACTTAAATATTTGTGATTAAAATTATATGCTTGTCATTTGTTTTAAAATAACCTAGGGTTGAGAGGAACAGTAGGTGGGAGTACAGAGGAGACAAGATTGGCCTTAAATTGATAAATGATGGAAACCGAGTGATAGGTACATGACGGTGGTTCATGATTTTCTCTCTACACTTGTCCATGTCTGAAAATTTTTCCATTAACTAAAAAAAAAGTGTGTGTATGTATACACACACACAACACATACCTTAAACAGAATTAACTATGTGTGTATACACACACAACACATAAATAGAATTAACAATGTATAAATAGCAAATCAACTAAAACTGTTTCAATCACTTGTAAATTTAAACTATGAGTTTGAAATTTAACTTGCCTAACAGAGCTTCCCAAACACTGAAATGCCACCTTTGGCCTAATCTAACCCCAAAACTCTAGAGAGTTCTCTCACACTGCTTTAACTTCTCAAACCGAAAATCATAGCCCTCAATTCTTCTTTCAATGAGTGAGAGAGATTAAGTGTCTTCAATGCTAAATTTAAGTTAATTTTTATGAAGCAGCACAGAAAAAAAGCAAACTTTTATTCAGATACAAATATTATTTGTTCTTTGCTATCTCAACTTCTAAAACTCTTCAGGGTTTTTTGGTTTGTTTGTGAATTCGTCAGGGTTCAAATAAGAAAGCTACTTAGCTTTGAGGGTATCTTTTCTCAATCTTGAGAACTCTGTTTGCAGTGAAGCCACAGTGATCCCCTGGGTAACAAAGTTCAATCCCTTTCAGTTCTTGCTGTTACTCCTACATGAGCCTCATTCTCTCCTGCTGCCAATTCACCATTTCTTTAGGCTTGTCCTTCCTGTCTCTTAAGTGTTCATTAGAGAGCACACTACAGTTCTTTAGTTCAGAAAAACCCTACACTTACCATCAGTTTTTCTATTTTTTGTTTCTGGAAATGTTCTTAAATAGCTTAGAAATATTATCTTTTAAGACAGTCATTTTTAAATCTAAGTAAAACATATCAAAATCATTTAAAAATAGATTTAACAACAATTTCCTCACCAAAAGAACAGAATTTTTAATAGTTACTTTGACACACACTTTTGACTGCTGAATAAATTCACTGTGTGCACCATTTAATTACCATCTGTATTTATAATTAATGTGAATCACTGGATTTGTGCTACCTGATCCCACAGGCTAGCACCAAAGTGCAATAAAATTCCTTATACACCTGACATATAAAACTTGAGACTGATTGGTTCTTACAAACATATCTGGGCCACGACTTTCTAAGATGCCAATAAAAACACCACTGGCAAGAAGAGAAGAGAATGAAATTGAATATGAGATGGTGACGGAGTCTCAGAATGCCAATAATCTACAGATTTCAGAGAACAGAGACTTTAAGTGCAAGCAATAGGAAGACTGGCTTCCCTGGTGGCCGAGTAGTAAGAATCCTCCTGCAATGCAGGAGACCCAGGTTCAATCCCTGGGTCAGGAAGATCCTCTGGAGAAGAAAACGGCAACTCAGTCCAATATTCTTGCCTGAGAAACCCCACAGACAGAGGAGCCTGGTGGGCTATATAGTCTTTGGGTTTGCAAAAGAGTCAGACAAGACTTAGCCACTAAGCAACAACAACAACAGGAGAATTAGGGCAGAAAAGCTACTGACATATTCGTATCTTGAAGAAATATACGTATGTAGAAAAAGATATAAGGATTGGTCAAATTAACTATGGTACAACTATACTATAGAATAGTATGCAACAGTTAAAAAGAATAAAAAATGTACTGACATAGTTTCCCAAGACAAGCGAAAAAGGCAACTTGCAAAATACTATGTAAACACCATGCCATTTATGTTTATTTTTAAATATGTACAAATTTACGTGCTAGATGTTTATATATTTATGTAAATAGAGAAGCTGACAGAATGCCCACCAAAGTTTGGGGCGTGGTCTTTCACATTTTTTCTGAACATTTCATCTCTGTATCATTTTGATCTTTTACAAGTGAACATTATCTCAATAGTTAACATTATTTAAGTAGTTAAATGGGAAGGAAAGAAAGCAAAGAGGAGAGAAGCTTATAGGAGAAATTTTATAATGGAGGAAGTTTATAAGTGCTTTTTCATCACTTGTACAAGTTGCCTGTTGTACTTAATTAACTCAGCGATAAAGATTAACAAAAGGAAACTCAAATTTCATTATTGTGTTTAATCACATTTGTCCTTCTTTGTTCCTTGAAGAAAATTACAACTAACTATCCCAAAAGTACAGTCAGAGACACTTTGGATCCTGTAAGAAACCATGACACATGAAAATTGAAACTGTCAAACTCAGTAAATAAAAGGACAATTGTATCCCCCCAAAATATTCATACTTAGAAATGTATTTATCATAGACCCCTTTAATGAAACCAAATGGTTTAAGGTACCTGTTTTGCTTTTGAACTACATAAATCATTATTATTAGTTCCATTGTAAGACATATATAGTGCTGCCATACTCACAATTTCCTGAAAGGCTAAAATGACAATAATTTTTCAGTTTTGGAGAACTAAACTATTTATATTCCTTAATATAAACTCACAAACTGGATGACAGCTATTAGATCTAAAAGGACAAAGATCTTTCTGCCCAAGTTATTCAATTATTTTAAAATTTTATTTAGCAACACTGAATCAACAAACTTAAGTTTGGAGCATGTAGTCAAGCTTTCCCCCAGAGAACTGATTAAAATGCCATGCCTCCTCCTCACAGAACAAAGCAACAAAAACACCCACCCTGTAAGAAACCTTGAAGTTACCTGAATTACAATGACTAAATTCAAAGACACCGTGGGGATTTGAGGCACAGCTGCCCAAGTCATTAATACAGAGTATTTTACATTACAGGAAAAAGGAATCTATGTTGACCATGATAATAAATTTGATTTCCTGGCTCTCTTTATTTAGGTTTTATGATTTTCAAGTCAAAGATGACAGATTATCCATTTTCACACCACACACACACACACACACAGATCAAACACCACCCATGCAATCTCATAGGCCCTAAACACTTTTACGCATCACACTGACTCACAGAACACAAACAAGAACAGAAAGTAGCACTGGCGTCACCAGAGTATTTCTCAGGTGGCCATGACACTGGGCCCCTCTGGAAGTGAGTTCCCCAGGTTCACCTGCCCAGCGCAGTAAATCAGACTAAGGACTCACCTTGTGACTCGAGACGAACAAAAAAGGGTATTAGTTGCAGCTGTACTTAAAGCAGGGGGAAAAAAAGACTAAAAACCAGAGCATGGAGAGTTCTTGGTTAGGGAAATAGTAAGGAAATGTAGACCATCTAGTTCACAAATGCTCTGTACACTTGTTTACTATGAATTCTATAGACATATACAAATCAAATATGTCATGATGGCAGAAATGGGAAGTCAGCACAAACAAATAAGCACATTCCTATTTATGAAATTCATCTAAAAGTTCCTGCTGCTGCTAAGTCGCTTCAGTTGTGTCCAACTCTGTGCGACCCCATAGACGGCAGCCCACCAGGCTGCCCCGTCCCTGGGATTCTCCAGGCAAGAACACTGGAGTGGGTTGCCATTTCCTTCTCTAATACATGAAAGTGAAAAGTGAAAGTGAAGTCGCTCAGTCGTGTCTGACTCTTAGCGACCCCATGGACTGCAGCCTACCAGGCTCCTCCATGGGATTTTCCAGGCAAGAGTACTGGAGTGGGGTGCCATTGCCTTCTCTGCTAAAAGTTCCTAGAAGCCTATTAACAACAGACTGTACTTAAGGTGAATATTACTATGTAGCATTTTACTTAAAGGCAACTCTTCGCCACCTAAAAATATATTCATAAAAGTACTTTGATGATGATCAAACCCAGGTCTCCTGCATTGCAGGCAGATAGATTCTTTACTTTCTGAGACACTAGGGAAGCCCCCCACCACCTAAAAATATATTCAGAAAAGTAATTCGATGATCATTTTACTGATCACTTAGAGAACTATGAAATTAAATGGATTATGTGTACATTTTATGCTTTATATAATAACTTTATTCTTTCTGTAATTTATATAATTTGCCTAAGTTTTACAATAGGGGCTTGCCTGGTGGTTCAGCACTAAAGAATCCTCTGGTTAACGCAGGAGATGTGGTTCTGTCCCTGGGTCGGGAAGATCCCCTGGAGAAGGAAATGGCAACCCACTCCAGTATTCTTGCCTGGGAAATGCCATGGACAGAGGAGCCTGGAGGGATATAGTCCATGGGGTCGCAGAGTCAGACACAACTTAGCAACTGAACAACAACCAAGCTTTACAATATTCAATTATGTTATAGATAATAGAATCAAGCAATAATACTGTGACCCATTAACACAGGATATTGAAAAATGATTTTAAAATGTTACCAAGCATTCTAATTAACTGGACATTCTTATTAGACCCACCAAATGTGTACTGTACAATACTTTTGTGAGATTAAATGACAAACTATTTTTTAAAAGGTGTTTGTATCTAGGCTGCAAAATACTATAGAATCCTCTTGGTGGTTATATGTCTTGGGAGTACACTTACTTGAAACGCTCTTCTTGTAGCTGGCTGCTGCTTCTCCCTCAGGTCACAGCTTAAATGTCACTTCCTCAGAAAGGGCTTCCTTATTCACCTTATGTAACCATTACTCTCTTTCTCAGTACCCTAAATTTCCTGCTTGGCTTTTACCCTAATATATTATTTTAATTCCCTCACTGGAATGAAAAAATCCACACAAGATAGGAACACATATGTCTTTCTCACTACTGAATTTCTTTGATCTCGCATGGTGCCTGGATTAAAAAAAAAAACTGTTCAGTAATTATCATCTTAAAGATGAATAAATGAATGCTGTCCAAACATCTACTAGAAACTACTCTTCCAGGCACAATGTCAAATGTCTAATCTTCAAATACACTCTAGTTTTTTAAAAGAATTCATAATACAAGATTTTTATATTTTTACTTTATGGAAACAGTGATACTGCCCTTAATATCCTATTTCTTACTGATGACATTTTCAAAGGTTGCCTTCTCCGCTCAGTGGTTCTCAAATGTTTTGGTCTCAGAATTCCTTTGTACTCTTCTAAAAAAGAAAAGAGTTTTTGTTATGTGGATTTTACCTATTTTATCTAAACATTTATCAATATTTATCTTAGAAATTAAAACAGATTTTAAAAAATTCATTAAAAATAATATAGGTATTACCCATGACTTCATAAGCTTGACAAATATAATCCCAAAGTAACAGCACATTTTTATTAAAAAAGATTTTTCAGAAAGAAAAAACTTCTTAGAAGAATGGCACTGTTTTCTAGTTCTGCAAATATAATGTCTGGCTTATTAAAAGACAGCTGGATTAGCTTATGTGCTGGGATATATATAATTTTGGTTGAAGTATATATAAAGAAAGCCTCACACTGACATAAGAGTTGGAAAAGGGAGTATTTTAATACTTTTTTCTGATAACTGTAGATAGAATTTCTTGACACTACAAGAAAACTGGACAGTGCCAGTTTCTGAAATGTTAGTTGCAATATATCATATCAATGAACATTTTTTACTCTATTGCATAAAAATTCATTGCTGTATTTCACCTTCTGAATAAATTTTTTGATCCATACATAATTCTCTAATATCATGCATTGGTCATTTGAAAACCATTGGCTTACTGGGTTATGCTGATCTCCCAAATCCTGACATTATACAATATAATATGTACTTGTTAATATCACCACTGATAAAAATGAGAGAAATATTTAAGTGTGGGAACTGTCAAGCTTACAGTGGTAAATATAAGCAAAAAAATCCTAATTTTTTTTCTTGAAAGCTCAAATTTTATCTTTGGCAGTGAATGTCAGTTATTTTCCATGAAGTGACAAGCTCATTCCACTAGTTTTTGATAAAATGCAAATACCCAAGTTTGAATAATGATTATTTGCCAGTTGTATTTTTTAGATAAAAATGTTGCACAAGTTAAAAAGTGACTGACATGCAACTCAAATATATGCACAAATGCTTTTACTCATGACAATCATGATACTTTGGTATGAAACTGTCAGGCAAGTGTAATCTCCTCAGTTCTGTCTCGTCTCAACAAAAATTTGAAGTGACGGACATTAAAGCCCTCAGCGTGTCACAGCTCTAAGACAGACGGTCTTATAGCTCTGGGGTCTTGAACAGACCGTGTTACAGCTCTTAGATCACTGTTACAGCTCCGTATTACAGCTCAGTTTTATTTAGAAAATAGCAGAAAAATATATCCTTGAGGCGCGAGGGCATGCCAACCCAAAGAGAAGAGAGAGAGAGAGCCCTTTGGCTCCTCTTTTTATGTGATTTTCCTCCCTCCCTGGGCCTGCCCTGTGTAAATTGGGCTAGACAGGAATGCTGTTTGTTCTACCTGAGGTCCTCACTCTGGTCCTCGGACCTTCCTTTGTTCTATTTTCATGGGCTTTTCCCTTCCTTGTCTTTTAGCCACCACCATTCTGGGCTCCTTTTTCCTATTCTAACTACCCAACAAAACCGAACTGCTTCATGAGTGCTTCCCATTTCTTTACAGAGAAAATTAAAAAGACATGTACTCAAAGGTCAGGGTTTAATAAAATTGTTAATGTTTACTGTTTTGTTAAGGCAAGTATTAAAATTGGCTTTTAAAAAGTGCAAGTGCAAGGCAGAGATGAACAGAATACTACCTGTGCCATGCCTCAATTTCTGCTCAGGTGCCAGTAGTTCTACCTAACACTGGTTTTGCACCATCAATTACACTCTTTCCCAAAGTGTCTTCCATGGATCTCTAATACCACTCTTCCTTAGAAAACAGAATTCTCTGTTTAGATGTATCTGGAAAATGCTGCACATTACATGCCATTATTAAGGGTTTGAAAAGTACCAAAGTAAAAAAAAAATAATAATAAAAAAACTATAAAATTGATTAATACAATGTCCCAAAAACATGTCTACAGAACCTCTTTAATGAGGAAATTAAAAAGATCTCAAAGAACACATCTGCAAACATATCACTATGATTAGAAACTCTAAAATGAAGATTCCACCTTGCCTCAGAGAACAGCCACTATTCTTTCCTGAGTCTGCATTTCTCTTTCATTAAATGCTTACTTCAGTTGTCAATTATCTATCTGATGTAAGGATTTAACAAAAATACAATCTATTAAAAAACACAAATCTTTTTGACTTCTATTTAGGAGAAAACACAAGTCAAAATGAGATGTATGGGCAACTCGGTAAGATATAAAATAAGTGAGATAAAACTCCTGGAAAAGAGGAAAATTATTTGCATATAACATAGTTATTAATGAAACTTTAAAAAATTGACCAAAATTATTAGGATAAATACAGGCACTCAGGAAAAAGGAGTCAGTATCCAAATGCACAGCAAAATTAAAACATTTCTATGTCAATTCTGCCCAAACTGATTCACAGATTCAATGTAGTCACAATCAGAATGACAGTATGATGTTTGTACAGGAACTGACATGTTGATTCCAAAACATCTATGTAGTAAAGCCAAAGGAACTAGAAGAGTACAGTTTTGGAAAACAACAACAAAGTTGAAAGATTTGCTTACTTGATTTAAAGATTTTACTGTAAAACTACAATAATCCAGATAGTGTGGTACTGGCAAAACAAGGCAGACACAAAGAACAAAATGAAATGGAGAAGCCAGGCCTAGCCCCCACAGCCAAATGACTTTTTGTAAGGTACAAAAACGACTCAATGGAAAAAGGATCATCTTTCCAATAAAATGTACTAGGACAACTGGAGATTCATATGCAAAAAAGTGAAACTCAATCCACACAGTATACAATTAAGAAAAATTAACTCAAAATTGATCACATATCCAAAAGTTAAAACCTCTAGGGTAAAAAAATCAAGGAAAGATTTTTGTGACCTTCAGGTATACAAAACTTTCTTAAACATGACACTAGAAAATCCATATAGAAAAAAAATGGTGAACTGGGTTTAGTAAACATTTTAAGCATTTGCTTTTCTAAAGACACTGTTAGAAAAATGAAAAGGCAAGGCATAGATTGGATTAACATATTTATCAAAGCATATCTGACAAAGGACTTATACTAATAACTCAAAAATAAAGAGACAACCAATTCAATAAAGAGGCAACCAATTCAAATAAAACCTTGAGACTGACAAGGGTTAATTTACAAATAGCTCATACAACTCTGTACCAAAAAAACAAACCATCCAGTCAAAAAATGGACAAAAGACCTAAATAGACATTTCACCAAAGAAGCCGGCCAATAGGCACATGAAAAGATGCTCAACATCGATAATTATTAGAGAAATGAAAATCAAAACCACAATGAGGTATTACTTCACACAGATCAGAATGCTCATCATCCAAGAATCTACAAACAATAAATGCTGGAGAGGGTGTGCAGGAAAGCAACTCCCTGCGACAGTTGGTGGGAATGTAAATTGGTACAGTCCCTATGGAGAACAGCATGGAGGTTCCTTACAAAACTAAAAATTGAGCTACCATATGATTTGGCCACCTCATGCGAAGAGTTGACTCATTGGAAAAGACTCTGTTGCTGGGAGGGATTGGGTGCAGGAGGAAAAGGAGACGACAGAGGATGAGATGCCTGGATGGCATCACCAACTCGATGGACGTGAGTTTGAGTGAACTCCGAGAGTTGGTGATGGACAAGGAGGCCTGGCGTGCTGTGATTCATGGGGTCGCAAAGAGTAGTACATGACTGAGCAACTGAACTGAACTGATAATCTAGCAATTCCACCCCTAGGCATATATCCTGAAAAGATAAAAACTCTAACTTGAAAAGATACATGTACTCCAGTGTTCATAGCAGCACTATTTACAACAGCCAAGACATGGAAGCAAATGAAGTGTCCATTAATAGATGAATGAATAAAGACGACGTGGTACATATATACAATAGAATATTAGCCATAAAAAAGAAGATCGCCATTTTCAGCAACATGGATAAACCTAGTGTATATCCTGAGTGAAGTTAGACAAAGACAAGTATTTTTACGATGTCATTTACATGTGAAATCTAAAAAAATTAATACAAATCAATCTATTTACAAAACACAAACAGACTCACAGACATGGAAAACAAATGTATGGTTACCAAAGCGGATGGTGGGGAGGGATAAATAGGAGTATGGGACTAATAGATACACAGTATTCTATACAAAACAGATTAGCAGCAAGGATTTACTGCTGTAACACAGGCAATGATATTCAAGATGTTGTAATAACCTACAATGGAAAATAATCTAAAAAAGAATATATATAACAGAATCACTGTGCTATACACCTGAAACTAACACAATACTGTAAGTCAACTATACTTCAATTTTAAAAGGACTGGAAGAAGGCAAAAAATTTGAACAGATACTTCACCAAAAATATAGGGATCACAATAAACACATGAAAAGATGCTCAAAATCAGTAGTTATCAAGAAGATGCAGAACTTCCTTGGTAGTCCAGTGGTCAGAGCGACTAAGCCTATGCGCCACAATTACTGAAGACCACAAGCCCTGGAGCCTATACTCTGCAACAAAAGAAGCCACTGCAATGAGAAGCCCACACGCACCACAGCAAGCCCCACTGCACCACAACTGGAGAAAGCCTGGGTGCAGTACCAGAGACCCACTGCAGCCACAAATTATTAAAAAAGAAATTAAAGAAATGCACATTAAAACCACATGAGCCGTATTCACACACCTATTAGAATGGCTAAAATTAAAAGGACTTACCATATGAAGTGTTAGTAAGGATGCAGAGCAACTAGAACTCTCAAACACTGCTGGTGGCAATGTAAAATGGTACAGCCACTTTGGAAAACAGTAGGGTAGTTTCTTAAAATGTGAAAGAAAAAAATGACCAAGCTATTTCAGTCTTAGATATTTACTCAAGAGAAATAAAAGCATATGACCATACAAAGACCTGAGCACATATGCTCATAGCAGATTTCTTTATAATAACCAAAATTATAAAAAACCCAAATTGTTCAACAAGGGATAAATGAATAAAGAAATCCTGTTAGGGCCATATAGTGCATTATTACTCAGCTGGGGGTTCAATCCCTAGGTCAGGAAGATCCCTTGGAGTAAGAAATGTCAATTCGCTCCAGTATTCTTGCCTGGAAAATTCCATGGACAGAGGAGCCTGGCAAGCTATAGTCCATGGGGTTTCAGAGAGTCAGATATAACTGAGCACACACAGCACATTAGTCAGCTACAAACACTGCTGCTGCTGCTGCTGCTGCTGCTAAATCGCTTCAGTCGTGTCTGACTCCGTGCAACCCTGTAGACGGCAGACCACCAGGCTGCCCCGTCCCTGGGACTCTCCAGGCAAGAATACTGGAGTGGGTTGCCACTGCCTTCTCTGGCAACACTGACAAATCCCCAAAATAAGTATAATGAGTGAAAGTCAGAAAAAAACAAGTACTTACTGAATAGTACTATTTATATAAAATTTAAAAAAATATAAACTTATCTATAGTGACCAAAAAAAAAGAGAGAAACAAACAGTGCTGTCTTGGGCCCGTGAGTAAGGGGAGGGGTGCAATAGAGAACAGAATAAAGTAAGGCTCATGGAATCTTTTTGGAGTGATGCTATATTGTTACTGTGGTAACCCATGATGGTTTCATGGGTGTCTACACAGGCCAAAATTCACCCCATTTTACACTTTTAATATGTGCAACTCACCATACATCAATGGTACCACAATAAAGCTTTTAAGAAAAAGGAACTAGCCAACTCCCTCCTTACCTACTCCCTATTCACAACTTAATGCCACTGAAGGGGAGGAGAGGACAGAAAATTAGCTAGGAAATGAAATTAGCTATAATAGCTAAAGATGGCAAGAATACAATGAAATAAGAATGCATATACGTAAGTGATGTAATAAATTAGCTTTCATTGCTGATACACTGATCAAAGACAAAATTCAAAAGGCATTTAAAAAAATCCTCTTTCCTTATCAAATACGTATTAACCATTAGAATTTTAAAGCATCAAAAACAATGTTTAATAATAAACAAGAAAATGGGGGGGTAAATGGGAAGATAATACTACACAGAATTCAACATTATACTTTGATTTTTCTTTTCAAGTTGATATAACTACCACACGCCACTGCCCCCCACCCCCGCCCTGTTATTTCATTTATACAAGGGGAAAAAAAAAATCACAAAAACATACAAGAAATAAAATGGTAAAATTTTTATAATTCACTTTTTCTTTTTCACTCTACAGCCACATATTTTGTAGATGAAAAGTTTATAAATTCTGCATATTTTCCTAAACTCCATTTGTTTCATTTACCAATAGAGAATTTTTTTTACTGTTACCTGTTTATCTACAACACAGGATAATTCTGTATTTTAAAAAAGAATAAATAAAATTATTACATAAACTAAGAAAAATGATGCATTCAAATCATACTTTCATGTAATCTTTTTTTAGAAAATCTTCAAGATTTTATCAAGAAAATACAATGAGCAGTATGTTTTCTAAATAATTACTGTTTAATATTCTGAGGTACATGAAAAAAACCGTATTAACCCACAAAATTCTCAGACACTCTCCAAAGATATCTATTACAAGATCAAGTGAGTTACTTTATCAAATTAAAAATGTATTTTAAAGATCACATGAAATTGGCAGTAATTTCACACTTCAATGTTGGGTTGTATGCCACGATCCAAAACAGACTATTATTACATTAAATACTACTTTGTTTCTGAAAGACAAATTTTAACAGAAAATTAAAATATACTATGTCTTAAGTTATTTTTCTACACTTAAATATTATTTGAATGAACCAGACGAGGGAATGTAGCATTATCATCACAACAATTATGTTATGCAAGCTACCCAGAAAACACGTATCTATAACTAAAACAGAAACAAGCAAACAAAAAATAACTCAATCACTAAAGAGGACTGCATGATGAAGCATACAAAAAATGAACTTTAGGATATTTCTTCATAGGTTTAAAAAGAAAAATAACAGGATGAGGAAACAAAAATCCGTTTATAGAGCAATGCTTTTAAAACTAGTAAAAGGCATGAGGAAAACAAAAAGCCCAAGTGTAAATCCATCTGAATACAGCCCTCTTTCACTGCCCTGGCGTGAAAAAAGGCACTGAAAGTTTTAAGATGTTATCAAGCATTTTCAAGTGAAAGGCTAGAAATGAGTGTTTCGATCCTTGAGCACAACCTTAGAGTAGAAAAGGCATATCACTGTAAAAGCTTAGTTGTAAAAGCCCTTACATAGTTGCTGCTGCCGTTGTTCAGTCACCAAGTCGTGTCTGACTCTGAAACCCAATGAACTGCAGCATGCCAGACTTCTTTGTCCTTCACTGTCTCTCCAAGTTTCCTTAAAACTCATGTCCATTGAGTCGGTGATGCCCTTCAACCATCTCATTCTCTGTCACTCCCTTCTCCTCCTGCCCTCAATTTTTCCCAGCATCAGAGTTTTTTCAAATGAGTTAGTTCTTTGCCTCAGGTGGCCAAAGTATTGGAGCTTCAGCTTTAGCATCAGTCCTTCCAATGAATGTTCAAGGTTGATTTCCTTTAGGATTGACTGGTTTGATCTCCTTGTTGCCCAAGGGACTCTCAAGAGTCTTCTCCAGCACCACAGTTAAAAAGCATCAATTCTTCGACACTCAGCCTTCTTTCTGGTCCAACTCTCACATCTGTACATGACTACTGGAAAAACCACAGCTTTGACTATAGGGACCTTTGTTGGCAAAGTGATATCTCTGCTTTTTAAAACACTGTCTAGGTTTGACATAGCTATTCTTCGAAGGAGCAAGCATCTTTTAATTTCAGGGCTGCTGTCACCATCTGCATTGATTCTGGACCCCAAGAAAATGAGTATGCTTAATGAATAACTTTCAGATATGCATTTGATTCTTCAAACTTCGATGATGGTAACAATTCTTTCTACTAATCTACTAATAAGACCCTTCATCATCTGGCCCCTGCTGACATCACCAGCCTCATAACAAACTGCCTGTAGTTCCTAGATACGTTCCGGCTCATTCATGCATCAACAGCCACATATTCCCCCTGTGTGGACTGTCCTTATACTTCATGGCAGAAAACTTCGAGACTCAGCTCAAATGTCACTTTCTTTTCTGTGATGACTGTACCCTCGCCTAGGTTTGCTTCTAGTGCTCTGTGGGCACTCTGTACATATTTCTTACAGCACTCATCTTAAGGTAGGCAGTTTATTTATGTTATTATGTTGTTTGTGTCAGACTTTGAAGGCTTCACAAAGGAAATTGCCAATTCAGCACTGTAGTCTAAATTACCACAAGAACACAGGGAACTTGACACATCAATCTGAATAAACTTGCAAATTTAAAATCAGACTTCAGACTCTGATTTATCCCAATAAAAAGGCTATTCATTGAAGATTACTATAAATATGATTATTTGAGGGTGGTTTTAAATTTCCCTTTATACTGTTTTACAATATCTCCCTAAGATCACTTTATTTTTTACTAAAAATATTATTAAAGAGACAGAAAGGTCTCTTTAATCCTATATTTGAAAGTCAACTGTTAACTTTCAAATAAATAAAATATTTAAAAAAACATGTTAATAAAATACTAAACAGCAACCAAAATAAAAGCAAAACAAGCTACAAAACAAAAACAGGAAAAAAGTTTCGTATTCTAATTTGAAGTCAAGAAATTAATTTTGCTGTATATACAGCAAAACTTAACTGTATATACATTTATACAGTTGTATAAGTACAATTGTAGCTTGACCTCTTAAAAATTCAACCTCAAAACAGCTCTAAGAATGTCCATGCCTTTCTCTTTTCTCTCTATACATGTGAAACCTGCATCACTAAAAATAATGGTCTCTGTAGTAAATAATTTATCACATCAGTTTCCTTTAGCTTTTGTTTTATTTTTATTTAAAGGGTAGTTAGCATCAGTGAGGCTTCCCTTTTGGCTCAGACAGTAAAGAATCTGCCTGCAATGCAGGAGACCCAGGTTTCATCCCTGGTTGGGAAGATCCCCCGGAGAAGGATCTCCACTCCATTATTCTTGCCTAGAGAATTCCATGGACACGAAGCCTGGCAGGCAATACAGACCATGGGGTTGCAAAGAGTCAGACAAGACTGAGCGATTTCACTTTTATCAATGTAGCTACTTGATTTATGTGTCAATTTTTCAATTGATGATAAATCCTTGACTGCTTAACAAAAACCATTGTTTTCAGACATGATTCTCATAAAGACACTGTCTCTTTGCTTTTCACAGCTACTATTTAATCTTTTAAAAAGTGAGTTACTCCACTGATCAAGGAACTCCAAGCTACTGCTTTCCACTAGAATTTCTTCATAGCCATGATGCATCACTTTAAACTATGTTCCTAATAAACTTATTTTGCTGTCTTTCCTATAGTTTAAGTTCACTATATAGTTATTATATGATGATGATATATTGGCTTCAGTATGCAGCAAAATTATGAGAAATTATGTTAGTCTATCCTATCCTCTCTTCTTCCCCAAATTATAAGCTAGTTTCACTCTGAAACTTCACCCCTAGTGATTCACTGTGAACAACTCAAACAATTCATCAAGATGGCTGATGGCGTTAACAGTCAGAGCAATGTAAAAGAACCATCAATCACTTTGTGTTTAGTTTGGAGGTAATTATTACTTTGCCACAACACATTCAGAAACAATGACATTAACACAGTCATTCTTTTATGTTAGAAACCACAATGGTGTTCCAGTTCCCACTGGATCAAATTTAAATTCTATCAACCAACCCTAGACAACCAATCCAAAATTATTTTCAACTTAAATTTAATTGGTATTATCTATTCCCACAGTAATGTAATACATACATACATACATACATACATATATATATATCCAACTCTACTCTGGCTTTTATCACAGTTTTATTCATTTTTCATTTCTATATCTATCACAGCTATTGAGCCTAAATCTCCTCCTTGGAAGGAAAAATGGTTTTTTTATTCACATAATAGACAATGAACCATCAATGAATGAACTAAGCAAGCAAATAAATACCAAATCACCTTTCTCATTGGAGCAATCTCTCTATCTGCTTTATCCTGCCTCTAAACTTCTACTCTAGCCATTCTCTCCACCTAAAATGCCCTTTTTTTCTTGTTTATTAATCTAAAACTTTATAGGGATGATAGGGAGACCAAGGCTGAAACTATAGCTATAAAAGCCCTTCATATTTTGGGGTTCATATTATAAAAAGAACAACAATCGTAGACAGCAAAGTAAGGTCAGTATCAATGATATTTTATACATATTAAATCAGTATTATTCACTCAATTCTATTTATTTGTAATATTAGAAATGTTTATGCTTTCCCTTTTCTGTATTTCAACCATATGCTTATCAATTCTTCAGTATAGGTAACATACATATAGTAAAAAGGCATTTTAGTGTTCACGAGTGAGATCTATCCGCTGAACATTAATAATGTGACTTAGGATTTAAGAATGAAATGTGATTGCCTTTAAGAGGCAAAAATGCAGGAATGAAAAAGGAGAGGATAGGGTAATGATTTTTTTAAATTATATATGTTTTAACTTATTAAACAAAGGTTTTTATAAAATTGACTTCTGAAACTATGCAAGCCTAAAACCTTTAAAAAAATTTAAAAGAACATTTGATAACATTGTCTCTCTGGCAGGTAGGATAGGTGTTTGTGAATTAGAACCAATTTTTCCATAACCCTGTTACCTAACTGCCTCTTAGATTTCTAACCTGCCTTCATTTTTAAAGTGAAGTCTTCCTTCTGATTTCCCTGTCAACCTTATCCGTCTTGTTTCTGAAACAAAAAACAGTGTTGGCATCACCCGAGAACTTGTTAAATACACAAATATTCATATCTCATCCCAGATCTTCAAAATCAGAAACCTCAACTGGGATCCAGCAACGTGTGTTTAAGAAGCCCTCCAGACGATTCTTAGGTACCCTAAAGTTTGAGAACAGCTACTCTGATGGCTTGACACTCTCTTTTCCTGACTCCTTCCTTCACAAAGGCTGCGTCCTGTCAATTTCCACACAACCATATACGTAAGTGCACAGTCCACACAGAAGCTCAGTTCTCTTAACATAAATACCTAGGGAGAAGGCACCAATTGTAATAAATACCGCTCTTTATTCTGCCCTTTAATATCCAGGAACTGACCGGTATTTAGTCACAAATCTGAAATGTCTTTAAGTGTTTAACGAAAAGAATTAGTACAAAAAGGATGCCTTAGAGATCTTTTCACCAAATAAAAGTACCCTCCTTAACCATAAGGTACAAAGACAACTATCAATACTCTAAATACACTAAAAAAGTGGGTTTACTTTAAACATCACACTTTTTACCACTTTGACTTATCTTCTAATTCTTATAATCAAATAAAACCACAGAACATATTCTGTAGCACATGTTCGTAAATGCTAATAAATCAAGACATAGCTTCTAAGGAATATTTTTAAACTTCAAAAACTTTATAATAGCAAAGCTTATCCAAATAAAAATACTACTATTCTTAAAGTCACATCACGTGTCTTAAATACGTCACACCAATAAATACTTGGAAAAATCAAGATAAAAAGCTAACGTGGACCCTGGAATGTTACTGAAACAACTGAATGTGTGTTGGAAAAGAAAGTAATAGAGTTAAATGGAGTTTAACTTAGTACCAAAGTAAGTTTCAATAGAGGTACTAAAATCATAATTTTTCACTAGTTTTAGTTTATCAGTATAAAATTACAGTGACTATTAAGGCCAGAGTTTTACTTAGTAAGATTTTTTTGTAATTTTATTCTACTCTGGTACATCCTAAATTTCAAATTTTAAACAAACACAAAAATATTAACATTCGGATGCTATCAAGGGCTTAGAGGGGGGGTTACTTTCTTCAACAAAATCTTTATTCAATATATTAAAATGGAAATTTAACATATTCAATATGATCTCAGGATGAAAGTAAGAGACTTATAATTCATTATTAACCTAAGAAAAATATTCTACAATATACAGCTTTCTATATATCATTTTGCACAGGAAAGCTTCTGGGATATTCATGGACATAAACACATTAGCCTAGACTTATGAGAAACTAAGTGGTGCAGGTTATGTTACATATACCAAATAATCCCACAGTTATTAAGTAAAAATTCTAGACTTAAATCATAAGGAGAAACTAGACACGTTTGCATGATGGTCAATCATTACAATGACTCAAAATGAAAAACATGAAAATGTTTCTGATCATTTATAATGCATTTGCCTACTCTAAGTTCAACTGTAAGTTCTGGCTTATGTACTGTAATAAAATCAGCTTAAGAAAAATAATTCTTTCACAAAACAAATATGCCATTTCATACAGTCTTATCCAATTTTTTAAAAAATACTTAAACAGAATTCAGATCTTTTAAAAGACTCAAATATAACTTAACTACAAAATCCCAGTAAAATGTAAACATTATTAATTTTCATAACAAGCAATTCTCAATTATCATAGTACTGAAGAGACATACAGATCACACAGGGTTAAACTGATGTACACTCCACTAAGTTCGATGGTCACTTCTCTTAGGATCTTTTTCCAAAGGTGGTCTGCCCTGCTAGACCCCAGTTTTAAACAAGCTGAGATAGAATCACTAGAGCTACTAAAAATCTCAGTCCCTACACATTCCAAGAAGAATGAGACAATGACTGAGTAGGTGGGACCCGTCTCCCACGCTGCCGAGTAAGGGGGAACCCCGCCAGCATGCTCTAATTGTCACCGTCCTCACTCCCCAGTTTTGTAAGGTCATATTAAGACAGTAAGAAAACACAGGGAAGTGGAGATGCTGCACTTGCAGGCCACAGGATTCTTGTCCTTATGTCCCTTTACAAGCTTCCCCATTTCACTGAGCTAGGCCCCGGCCTTATGAGACCAGCTTCCAAGGTGCGCACACGACCTCCAGTGCATAGAGACAGCATAAGTTTTTATGGTACTCCTACAGACAGTGTAAGAATAAAGAATACACATTCACAAAAGCCAATATTCAGTTATAAACAGAATTTTCCTTAAAACCTGTATACTTTATTAGTCCATTTACAAATTGTTAACATGATCTAAACCAATGCGCAAGGGGAAATGCTTTTGGTGTTTCTAAAACCCAGTCTATATAGTATACTGTCCTATTCCAATTTTCCCAAAATGTTACTACTTTGGTAAAATACACATAGGGAGCAATTAAAACTTCCCTGATCATATCCTTTCTCTTACAGTCTAATTATGGATTGATTTTTAAAAGACAAATAACTTACAAGTCACTAGAGAGAAATTACTTTTGAAATTCCCAAGAGGTTATGATTCAGTCTATATTATATTTATGAACTACAATCTTGAAATTTAATGGGATTTTTGGCAATTGCAAATAATTAAAGCCTCCAGTATTTTATTCTGGAAATTGGTGAAGTATACTGGAATTTTTATAAATTTCATCTCATTGCCTTTCATAAAATGTCTGTAATTAAATATGAGAGAAACAAAGACTGGAAGGGAAAGGAGAATAGGAAGAAGTGGAAAACAGGGTAAGATTGGTTTGAATACTTGAAGGACTGGCTAGATAACAGAAAGCTGTGTGTGTATGCCCAGTTGTGTCTGACTTTTTGCGACCCAATGCTAGGCTCTTCTGTCTGTGGGATTTTCCCAGCAAGAATACTGGAGTGGATTTCCATTGTTAGTTTCACTAAATTGGTTGTTCAAAATGATTCAGCAGAGATTTTAAAAGTTCCGGCATTAATGGTAACTACAAATAATCTACCTGAGCTTGAAAAGGGGTAAGGAATTGACAAAGTGAAAGAAAAATGACAAATCAGCAGTCCTCTGATTCAAAACTAAGCAGAGATATACTACAATTGGAATAATTCCTTCTTCCAATCCCAACCGATAACAGTTAATTGTGGAGTCCCAAAGACTATGTACACTATCTTTTTCAGAAATGACAGAAATTGACTCAATTAGAAACTGATGTGCTAGTTTACATCAAATTCCAAAAATAATTTTTGAAAAAGAAGTTCTACTGCACCACATTAATTTATTTCCTTTTACACAACTATACTATAGGCCATTCTCCAAATCTAAGGCCTCAGCAGCCCTTTACTATTCTTTCTACAAATTCACTTCCAAGTTCCAAGGGTCAACATCACCAAATCCAAAGTCTGACCTCAAACCCTGACACCTCTGCCTTTCACTACAGTCCCACATTTACAACTGCCTACAGTGTACCTGAATTTGGCTAAAAGACGCTTACTCCTTGGAAGAAAAGTTATGACCAATCTAGATAGCATATTCAAAAGCAGAGACATTACTTTGCCAACAAAGGTCCGTCTAGTCAAGGCTATGATTTTTCCAGTAGTCAAGTATGGATGTGAGAGTTGGACTGTGAAGAAGGCTGAGCGCCGAAGAATTGATGCTTTTGAACTGTGGTGTTGGAGAAGACTCTTGAGAGTCCCTTGGACTGCAAGGAGATCCAACCAGTCCATTCTGAAGGAGATCAGCCCTGGGATTTCTTTGGAGGGAATGATGCCGAAGCTGAAACTCCAGTACTTTGGCCACCTCATGTGAAGACTTGACTCATTGGAAGAGACCCTGATGCTGGGAGGGATTGGGGGCGGGAGGAGAAGGGGACGACAGAGGATGAGATGGCTGGATGGCATCACTGACTCGATGGACGTGAGTCTGCGTGAACTCCAGGAGTTGGTGATGGACAGGGAGGCCTGGCGTGCTGCGATTCATGGGGCCGCAAAGAGTCGGACACGGCTGAGCGCCTGAACGGAACTGAAGAGTGTACCTCCAGTTGGGTACTCTTCCATTAGTATCCTATGTGTAGCGTCTCCTTGTCATTATCACCTCTTGTTTCCTAATGTCCTAGGATAGACTCATTCCTGAACATTAAAAATTGTAGAACCAGATGTCAGCAAAAATGGTGGAACAGGGAACTCCCCAATAATTAACTCCTCCACAAAAGTAACAGATACACTTGCAAAAACTGTCAAAACCAACTTTTTCAGAACCCTAGAAACTAATAAGTTTGTGATAATCAGGTAAATGTTATGGAAACTCAAGGGAAAAAAGTTGAATCCCAGTCAGAGACCTCTGTGTATGTTAACTAAGTCTGGTTCTGTCCCATGCTCTCCAGATGAGGGGCTGGTCTTGAAGACAACAGCTCCTGGTCCCAGCACAGGTACCCAGTATCAGACAGAATAGAACAAACCTTATCCTTGAACAACTGGGATTGCTGTGACCTGTTTGGTGACTCCCTGGAGGAGCTGCTGCTGCTGCTGCTGCTGCTAAGTCGCTTCAGTCGTGTCCGACTCTGTGCAACCGCATAGACAGTAGCCCACCAGGCTCCCCCATCCCTGGGATTCTCCAGGCAAAAACACTGGAGTGGATTGCCATTTCCTTCTCCAATGCATGAAAGTGAAAAGTCAAAGTGAAGTTGCTCAGTTGTGTCCGACTCCTAGTGACCCCATGGACTGCAGCCCACCAGGCTCCTCCGTTCATGGGATTTTCCAGGCAAGAGTACTGGAGTGGGGTGCCATTGCCTTCTCCACTCCTGGAGGAGCAGCATTCCTTTATCTCCTCCTACTTGAAACCTGCCCAGTGCTGGGGGACCTCCAAGACACATTTGTCAGAAACATGTAAGGTAAATGCACACTGATACCTGGGGCAAGGGATAACAGCTGAGGCAAACAACAGGATAACCAAAAGCCCAAGAAGGAAAGGCTGTTGAATGAGATGCCTTGGGGATTCACAATGAACTATTACCCAGCCAGTAAAGAGAAGGAAATAAGGCCATTTTCAGCAACATGGATGGACCCAGAGAGTGTCATCCTGAGTGAAGTAAGTCAGAGAAAGAGAAATATCATATGACATCCCTTATATCTGGAATCTAAAAAGAAATGATACAAATGAACTTACTTTCAAAACAGAAAGAGATTCACAGACTGAGAAAGCAAACTCACGGTTGCCACGGGGAAGGGACTTTGGGAAAGTCATGTACATACTGGTATATTTAAAATGGATAACCAACAAAAACCTACTGTATAGCACATGGAACTCTGCTCAATGTTATGTGCCAGCCTGGATGGTAGAGAAGTTCGGGGGAGAGTGGATACATGTATATGTACGGCTGAGTCCCTTCACAGTTCACCTGAAACCATCACAACATTGTTAATTGACTATACCCAAATACAAAATGTTTCCATGTTCAAAAAAAATAAGAGTTTTGAAAAACACCCACATATTTCTGAGACTTTAAAAGGTCACACAATTGGCCACAGTGTAAAATGCTGAAGGAGTTTAGACTCCAGAGTCACTGCTTAGAGGAGATCCTTCTGGGAAAGCTGTCTAAACAGAAACATCTACATACACTTCTCAAGACCAAGACAAAAATTTTTATATTAAGCCACTAAGATCTGGGGATTATGTGCTTCACAAGTTGGTGTTAATTACATGAGTAATACAGACCTAGAATCTAAAGAACCTGGAAGATATACATGCTATACTATTGTAAAAGAAAAGAACCTGCTTAAAGAAAAATGACTGATTCTTTATATGTTGCTGTTTATTTAGGCTCTCAGCAATTATATTTTATTTATATTGTTGACTCACTAACAAAAACATCAAAAGGGAAAACAAAAAAACAAAAACGCTGTTTAAATGTGTATATAGATATACTTTTCAGTAAGTTAGAGCAGTGTATGTTGGCCACTGCCACCAATCTTATATTTTGTAATATAAATCATTAGGTAAATGGAATTATATATGCTCAAGTTAACTTTGCTAGAATCTATCTTATAAGGAAAGTTTCATGTGAGTCAGAGTTTTAGTATTAGCAACTGGAAGAAATAACTGAAAATAATAACCATGACTAGTTCTGAGCTAAAGTTGTAGATAACACAGTCAACACAAATCTATTCAGAGTGTATTCAAATTCATTCAGTTATTCTTCTGAATAATAATGCTTCAGATGAGGAACATATGACAAGAGAATAGAATAGCTCTCAATAATAAAAAGAGAATCATTTGAAACAATGGGAAGGCAAAGTAACAAATGAAAAAACATGAAATTGTTAACAGTTTACCAGGAATGACCAAAATCTGCATTTAACTTCAATAAATATTTTTAAACAAAAAATTTAACAAGTGTCATAAAATTTGTTAAAACGTACACACATGCACTAAAAAAAAAGAATTCAGGAAGCAGCATCCCAAAAAATGTCAAACAGACATAAAATACTAACTTCCTTGAGCATGCTGCCATACACCATACTTAGAAAGTATCATGAATTTCTTTCCCTTACTGTTGCATCAAAATGCCAGTTTCTAAATTTTGTAATTTATCTATCATATTTAGAGACTTTGATTTTAGTATTATGTAGTTAGTGTTAAGCTGAATTTTCTGATTATTACATAGGCCACAAATGCTGAAATAAGTAAAAGTCACATAGAAATATTATATAATATATATATAATATTATATGAAGTAAAACAGAATACATTATACTTAGTTTTCTTAAAAAGATTATAGATAATCAAGACCCCCCAATAAAATGTGTATCATTAACTTCTGATATTACATTTGTTAAGTATAATAACATACAGTAGTATAGATTGTCCAAGTACTGCCTTATATAGCATCCATTAACTGGAAACTCTTAACAACAGGGCTTCCCTGGTGGCTCAGCTGGTAAAGAATCTGCCTACAATGTGGGAGACCTGGGTTCGAGCCCTGGGTTGGGAAGATTCCCTGGAGAAGGGAAAGGCTACCCACTCTGGTATTCCTGCCTGGAGAATGCCATGGACAGAGGAGCCTGGCAGGCTACAGTCCACGGGGTTGCAAAGAGTCAGACACAACTGAGCGATTTTCAGTAACAACAGGAATCAGTCATAAATGCCTAGAGATATATGCCTCACTGTATAGTGGAAAATTCTGAAAAAGTTTCATGAAACAAATTTTGACAAGTTGAATTATATTAAATGAACTATATACAATGAATGGAATGAATGGGTTTCTCTCCTAAATACTTTGTTAATGTTAAAAAAATCCCTTTGGAGATAAATAATCAGTCCTAATTCATCATGATTTAGGTTCATATGCTGTATACTGCATGTCCTTAAAATGATCCTGGTCTGTATTATTTTCTAATTTTTCCCAGTGTTATACACATGCATCTTCCCATTTCAAAGAATTATTCACAACCATTGGGGAAATAGGAAGGTGTTTATAAGATGAAAAGCACTGAAGACTTAAAAGGCAAAAGAGTGAAATCATTCAAATTCTATATTCCTAGTTCTTGCCTGGAGAATCCCAGGGATGGCGGAGCCTGCTGGGCTGCCGTCTATGGGGTCGCACAGAGTCGGACATGACTGAAGTGACTTAGCAGCAGCAGCAGCAGAGAATATAAAAATGTCAGCCTCCTAGAAATGCCCTCCTAATTAACCCACTCCCCAAAAGAAAAATTTTAAGACAAGTAATCTAGCTATGGCTGGGATTTCTATATGGATTCCAGGTTCTAAGTAACTGGAATGTAGTAATGTATATCCAGTCTTGTTAGCAGAAAACAGAAGGAATGTCATAACAAGGATATGGTGCACAAAGGAATAATAATGTGAGGAAGTCTGGAGGATGCAGAGAAGAATCAATTTAAGGAGGCAGTAAAATGACCTTTGAAATTCTTCCAGTTCTCTAGATCACTTGTCTCCAGAGTCAGATGTGAGCACTTCAGGGATACAGGGATTACAGCAAGGTAATCCACTGGGATTAAGGGAAGAAAACATCAGAACTTCTATTTAAGTTTCTCATTTAAAATATAAGAGAAATTTTATTTTTGTGGTATTTAAATTACAGGCTGTCACTGGCATCCTCATAACTGTATAATATATTCAAAGTCATGTAAAATTCAGACAAAAAAATAACGTGAGGTTAGTTCTCCAGTACCTCCAAGTCACCAGACTGATAGAGACCTCACCATACAACCGGTGCATCTGCTCCTGGCGTGCTGTATTTGGATGTGCTCTACTGTGACAGGCAAGTTAAAAGGATTTATAGCTTATATTACCAAGTTTAAGTAAACTAACACAAAACGAACAATGGCTTTAAAAGATGTCTACAGAGAAACTTCTCGTTCAATACGGTATTAATAATGCAAGCACAAGCAAAGACGACGATGAAGAATGGACACTTTTCCAATGACTAGTACATTAATAGTCACATTAATGAGGCAAAAACAATGGCAATAATGGCATTTACTTCTTCTGTGATCTTCCCCCCAAAATCTGTAATTCCAGTTTATTCATGAAGAAAAACATTAAATTCCATTTGGAGGACATCGCACAAAATACTCTGACTTCTCAAACTGTTACGTTAATCAACAACAGGGTGAGAAAAGGCTAGAAAAGGCTAAAGAGATGTGACAACTAAATGTAATATGGTCACCTGAATGGGGTCCTAAATCAGAAAGAGGTCCTTAGGTAAAATCTGAGCAAATAATCATAAAGAATGGACTTCAGTAAGTAACAGTATTTCAATACTGGTTCATTCGTTGTGACAGAGGTACCATACTTTTTAAAAATGGAAATATAATCAGATCTAAAAAAGAAAAACTCAACCACAAATTTTCAAAAGTATCAAGACTATTTGAAACACAAATTTACAGCCACTGTTGTTAATGATAAATGCTCCACTCTAAACTATAATATGCTGCAGATATTAGCTAATCATAACACAGGTTCAGATTTTATAATAAATATATATACCATAGGTAATACATGCTCCAAAAGCTGAGGGGCCACAATTCTAGAAAATGGTAAGCAAATTAACTAGATGTGATACAACTATTCATATCTCCCCAATTATTTATATGTGAGGTACTAGAGATACAAGGATAATCACACAATTTGATTCAAAGTAGCTTATAATTTAGTGATGGAGCAGACAAGTAAAAAGGTAATCAGCATACAATGCAACCCTGAACAGGAGTGAGTACATAATAATCAACATAAATAGAAATGAACATGGAGTTCGATGGGAAGACTTGGGCTAAGAAATGAGACATGGGACAGAGAACATGTCTAGGACAAGGTGCCATCTAAGCTGAGTCTAAAAGAGTAAGAAGTTGATTAACGCTTCTTGAACAGGAGAAGGGTGTTCCAGAAACAGGGAAGAGTCTAGAACTACACTGTCTAACAGAGCAGCCATAAGCCAACATGACTTACTGAGTACCTGAAACAGGATTACTGAGAATCTGAATTCTTAATTTTATCTCATTTAAATTTAAAAACTGAAGTAATTCAGCGTGGTAAAGATTTCAACGCTCCAAATGACAAGTTTCCAAAGTTTAACAAGATTGCTGTTAAAAGCCTACAAATTATTTTTCTTTTAGACAGACAAACTTATCTTAAAATGTATATGGAAAAGGAAAGGTCCTGGAATGGCCAAAACAGTTTTGCAAAAGTGAGAGGAATCACACTTCCTGATGTTAGGGCTCACTCTACAGCCACAGCAAACAACACAGTATATACACAAAGCATATACACAAAGATCAACGTTACACAGAGAACCCAGAAACAGACTCACTTAAACATACCTACTTGATTTTTCAGGCGCAAAAGTACTTCAATGGAAGGTAATTCCAATGGTGCTGAAGCTACTGGACACCCATACATCAAAAAATGAACACTGAGTTAAACCTCACATCATATGCAAAAGTTAGTTCAAAAGGATTCACTGCCTGAAGCTATAAAACTATAGTTTTAAACTATAAAACTTTACATTAAAAAAAATGGGAACAAATCTTCGGACCTGTGAGTAAATTAGCAGTTCTTAGACTTGACATCAAACACATGACCCATAAAAGTAAAGAAAACAATAAATTGGACTTCATCAAAATGTAAAACTTCTGCTCTAAGAAAAACTCTGTTAAGAAGATGAAAAACAAACTACAGACTAGCAGAAATATGTACAAACCACATACCTGACAGAAGACTAGTATTAGAATATACAAAGGATTCTCAAAGCTCAAGAGACAGAAACTCTAATTAGAGATCACTAAAGAAATCAGAGGAAATTAAAAAATACATAAAAAGAAATGACAACAAAAACATGACAACCCAAAATCTATGGGATGCGGCAAAAGCAGGGAAGTTTATACAACAGTATGATCCCACCTTAAGAAATAAGGAAAATCTCAAATAAACAACCTAACCTTACACCTAAAACAACTAGAGAAAGAAAAAAGAAAACCCAAAGTTAGTAGAAGGAAAGAAATAATAAAAATCAGAGCAGAAACAGATGAAATAAAAATGAAGAAAACAATAGCAAAAATTAATGAAACTAAAAGCTGGTTCTTTAAGATAAACAAAATTGATAAACCTTTAGCCAGACTCATCAAGAAAATGAGGATTCAAGTCAATAATATTAGAAATGAAACAAGAGGTATTACAACAGATGCCACAGAAATACAAAGGATCGTAAGAGACTACTGCAATCAACTATATGCCAATAAAATGGACAACCTAGAAGAAATGGACAAATTCTTAGAAAAGTGCAACCTTCTAAGACTGAACTGGGAAGAAAAAGAAAACATAAGCAGACCAATCACAAGTAGTGAAATTAAAAGTGTGATGAAAAATCTTCCAATGAACAAAAATCCAGGACCAGATGGCAAATTCTATTAAACATTTAGAGAAGAGCCAACACCCATCCTTCTCAAATGCTTCCAAACAACTGCAGAGTAAGGAATGCTCCCAGGTTCATTCTATGAAGCCAACATCACCTTGATACCAAAACCAAACAAAGATATCACACAAAAAGAAAACTACAGGCCAATATCACTGATGAACATAATGCAAAAATCCTCAACAAAATACTAGCAAATAGAATCCAACAGCACATTAAAAGAATCATACACCATGATCAAGCGGGATTCAATATATGTAAATCAATGTGATATACTAACCAACTGAAGAATAAAAACCATATGATCATCTCAATAGATGCAGAAAAAGCTTTTGACAAAAACTCAACACCAATGTATGACAAAAGTTCTCCAGAAAGTTAGTTTGCTGCTGCTAAGTCGCTTCAGTCGTGTCCGACTCTGTGCGACCCCACAGACAGCAGCCCACCAGGCTCCCCCATCCCTGGGATTCTCCAGGCAAGATCACTGGAGTGGGTTGCCATTTCCTTCTCCAATGCATGAAAGTGAAAAGTGAAAGTGAAGTCGCTCAGTCGTGTCCGACCCTCAGCGACCCCATGGACTGCAGCCCATCAGGCTCCTCCGTCCATGGGGTTTTCCAGGCAAGAGTACTGGAGTGGGGTGCCATCACCTTCTCCTCCAGAAAGTTAGTTTAAAAGGAACCTATCTCAACATAGTAAAAGCCATGTAAGACAAACCCACAGCAAACATCATTCTGAATAAAGAAAAACAGAAAGCATTTAAGATTAAGAACAAGACAAGGATGTCCATGCTTGCCACTATTCAATATAGTTTTGAAAGTCCTAGCCATGGCAATCAGAGCAGAAAAAGAAATAAAAGGAATCCAAATTGGAAAAGAAGTAAAACTGTCGCTGTTTGCAGATGACATGGTACTACACACTGAAAATTCTAAAAGCACCACCAGAAAACTACTAGAGTTAATCAATGAATTTGGTAGAGTTACAAGATACAAAAATTACTGCACAGAAATCTCTTATATTCCTATACATTAACAATGAAAGATCAGGAAAAGAAATTAAGGAAACAATCTCATTTACCATCACAACAAAAACAAAAAAAAATACCTAGGAATACACCTACCTAAGGTGTATAGGTCCAAAAGACCTATACCCAGAGAGAGAACTTGAAGATACTGATGACAGAAATCAACACACAACTAGATGAAGAGATAAACCATGTTCTTGGATTGGCAGAATCAAAACTGTGAGAATGACTATACCACCCAAAGCAATCTACAGACTCAATGAATGGAATCCCTATCAAATTACCAATGGCATTTTTCACAAAATTAGGACAAAACATTTTTAAAGTTTCTATGGAATCACAAAAGGCCTCAAATAGCCAAAGCAATCTTGAGAAAGAAAAATGGAGCTGGAGGAATCAGGCTTCGGATTTCAGACTGTATTACAAACAAAGCTACAGCAATCAAGACAGTATTATACTGGCACAAAAACAGAAACATAGATCAATGGAACAGGATCTATATAGAATCTATACAGGATCAATGGAACCGGACAGAAAGCCCACAGATGAACCCATACAACTATGGTCACCTAATCTATGGCAAAAGAAGCAATAATATACGGTGGAGAAAAAAAGCAGTCTCTTCAATAAGTGCTTCTGGTAAAACTGGACAGTTCTGTGCAGAAGAATGAAATTAGAACATTCTCTAACACCATACACAAAAAAACTCAAAATGGATTAAGGACCTAAATGTAAAACTGGACACTATAAAACTCTTACAGGAAAACACAGGCAGAAAACTCTGACATAAATCACAGCAAGACCTTTTTTGACCTATCTCCTAAAGAGAATAAAAACAAACAGGATCTAATTAAACTTGAAAGCTTTAGCAAAGCAAAGGAAACCATAAACAAGATGAAAAGACAACCCTCAGAATGGAAGAAAATAATTGCAACTGACAAAGGATTACTCTCCAAAATATACAAGCAGTTCATGCAGCTCAATATCAGAAAAACAAACAACCCAAATCAAAACATGGGTGGAAGACCTAAACAGATATTTCTCCAAAGAGGACAAACAGATACAGCCAACAAACATGCAAAGATGCTCACCATCACTCATTATTAGAGGAGTGCAAATCAAAACCTCAATGAGGAGTCACTACAACTGGTCAGAATGGCCATTATCAAAAAATCTACAAATAGGGCTTCCCTGGTGGCTCAGAGATAGAGAACCTGCCTGCCATTGAAGGAGACACAGATTCAATCCCTGGAAGACCCCACATGCCCCAGGGCACTAAGCCTGTGTGCTTAGCTGTGTGCCACAACTACTGAGCCTGTGCTCCAGAGCCCGGGACCCACAGATATTGAAGTCCAAATGCTCTAGAACCTGTGCTCTGCAACAAAGAGGCTACCGCAACAGGAAGCCTAAATGGATAGAATGGCCCCTGCTCGCCGCAACTAGGGAATGGCCTTAAAGCAACGAAAACCTAGCACAGCCAAATAAATTAAATTATTTTTTAAAATCTACAAACAATAAATGCTGGAGAGGATATGGAGAAAAGAGAAGCCTTTTGCACTGCTGGTAGGAATGTAAATTGATACAGCAACTATGGAGAAGAGTAGGGAGATTCTTTTAAAAAACAGGAATAAAGTTACCATATGACCCAGCAACCCCACTTCTGAGCGTATACCCTGAAAAAAACATAAAAAGACATGTACCCCAGCGCTCAATGCAGCACCATTTACAAGAGCCAGGACACGGAAGCAACCTACACGTCCATCAACAGATGAATGGATAAAGAAGTCGGGGTACATATATACAACGGAATATTAGTCATAAAAAGAACAAAACTGAGCCAGGTGGAATGAGGTAGATGAATGTAGTGTGTGTCATACAGAGTGAAGTCAGAAAGAGAAAAAAAAAAACAACCTTGTATTAACGCATATATGTAGAATCTAGAAAAACAGCACTGATGAACCTACTTGCAGGGCATGCACAGAGATGCAGACATAGAGAAGACTCACGGATGCAGCAGGGGAAGGAGAGGGTGGGACAGATACAGCGAGTAGCACTGACACATAAACACTGCCATGTGTAAACAGACAGCAAGCGGGAAGCTGCTGTATCACGAGGAAGCTCAGCTTGGTGCTCTGTGATAACCTAGAAAGGTGGGACGGGAGGGTGGGAGGAAGGCTCGAGAGAGAGGACATATGTGTACACTCACAGCTGATTCACAATGATGCACAGAGAAACCAACACAACACTGTGAAGTAATTATCCTCCACTGTGGAGGATAGTTTAGAAAAGAAGTTTTATGAATAAATGCTGGAGAGGGAGAGGGAAATAGGGAACTCTTGCACTACTGGGCTTCCCAGGTGGGGCCAGTGGTAAAGAACCTGCTTGCCAACGCAGGAGACATAAGAGATGCCGGTTCGATCCCTGGATTGGGAAGATCCCCTGGAGGAGGGCATGACAACCCACTCCAGTATGCTTGCCTGGAGAATCCCATGGACAGAGGAGCCTGGTGGGCTACAGTCCATAGGGTCACAAAGAGTTGGACACGAATGAAGTGACTCAGCACAGCAGTATTTGCACCATTGCTGGGAATGTAAATTGATACAGCCACTATGGAAAACTGTATGGAGGGTCCTCAAAAAACTAAAAACAGAACTCTATATGATACAGCAATCCCACTACTGGTATACACCCAGAGACAACCATAATTCAAAAAGACACGCATCCCAATGTTCACCACAGCACTATTTACAACAGCCAGGACATGAAGGCACTCTAAGTGTCCACTGATTAGAGGAATGGATAAAGATGTGGTACATAGCCACAATGGATTATTCTTCAGCCATTAAAACAAAATTGGGTGAGTTGTAGTGAGGTGGATGAACGTGGTGTGTGTCATACAGAGTGAAGTCAGAAAGAGAAAAACAAGTATTCTACATGAACGCATATATGTGGAATCTAGAAAAACGTTACAGTTGAACCTATCTGCAGGGCAGGAACAGAGATGCAGATGTAGAGAACAGATGTGTAGACTTGGGAGGTGAGGGGGAAGGAGGTGGCATGAATTGGGATTGACACAGATACACTGCAATGGATAAAGCAGACAGCTAGTATGAACCTGCTGCACAGCACAGGGAGCTCAGCTCCATGCTCTGTGACCATCTAGAGGGGTGGGATGGAAGTGGGGGTGGGAGGGAGGTCTAAGAGTGAGGGGACAAATGTACACATACAGCTGGTTCACTTCATTGTACAGCAAAAACTAACAAAATATTGTAAAGCAACTATATCCCGATTTTTTAAAAAGATACTACAGAAGAAATATGTACAACTCATGTATCTGACAAAAGCCTAGAACTAGAATATAAAAAGAATTCTCAAAACTCAAGAGAAAGAAAATGGGCAAAAGGCATGAACAGACATTTTACCAAATGGCAAATAAGCACATGAAAAGATATTCACCACCTTAGTCTCTGCTGCTGCTGCTAAGTTGCTTCAGTCGTGTCCAACTCTGTGCAACCCCAGAGACGGCAGCCCACCAGGCTCCCCAGTCCCTGGGATTTTCCAGGCAAGAGTACTGGAGTGGGGTGCCATCGCCTTAGTCTCTAGGAAATTGCAAATTAAAACACAATGAGATATCACTGCACACCTACCAAAATGGCTAAAATTAAAAATAGTGACAACAGACACTAATGAGGATATAGAGAAATTGGACAATTATATATTGCAGGCAGATATATAAAATGATAGTCACTCTGGAATATAGCCTGGAAATTCCTTTCAAATAGACTTACCATACATCCCAACAATTGTGCTCTTGGGGATTTAGCTCAGAAAAATCAAGACATTTCATATAGGAGCTTACATACAAGTGTTCGTAACAGTTTTATTCAGAATAGCTAAAAACTGCAAACTACCTAAATGTCTTTCAATGAACAGTGGTTTATTAAACCAACTGTGGTACAGCTACACCATGGAGTATTACTCAGCAATAAAGAACTGGCGATACACAAAGCAGTTTGGATGAACCTCAAGAGAACTGTACTAAGTAAAAAGATAAACCTCAAAAAGTTACAGGATTCCATCTATATAACATTTTTGAATAACAAAATTATGAAAATGGAGGTCAGATTGGTGGCCAGAAATCAGGGATGGGGTAAACGTGGCTACACAGGGATAGTACTAAAAGCCCTAAGCGATGGCACAGATCTGTATCTTCACTGTGGTGATGCTCACCTACCCGTTTAAAATCGCGCAGATCTACACACACACAAGGGCATTTGTAACTAGGGAAATATGAGTAAGTTCTCTGGATTGTAAACAATGCCAGTGACTTGGTTTTGATATGGTACTGCAAGTTATACATAATGTTAACACTGGGCAAAATCAAGTCAAGGCCCCTGTACACTTCTTTGCAACGTCCTATGAATCTATACTGAATTCAAAATAAAGTTTTTAGAAAAAACAACCTGCATAAAATATCTTCCAGTAAATACAACTTTGTTTTGATTTCAGTGTAACAGTTGCTTTGTGTAAGATATCGCTATTGTATTATACTAAGGAGAGGGGAATACAACCATGACTTCTAGTATTACACACAAGCATACCTCCAATCCAGTTAGCGTGAGTGGACTGGTTCAGCTCAAGTGGCATTTTCATAGGCAACAATGTAAGGTATATTAGAATATTTTATGCAAGACAGAATGACAATGATATCTATTAATTGGTAATTAAGTCAAAATACTTGTAAAGTTAAAATACAATTTTTAAGCTTAAAAAATAGTATGCACAACTTTTTAAATTTAATAGACATGTTGATGCAGAATCGAGCAGATACAAAATCTAGTACTATGACCAAAATATTAAAAAAAAACAAAAACAGAAGAAGGTATTACAAACTTCACATTGAAATTTGAAACTAAAATTTACTAGAGCACAACAAAATGAGAAGGGTGCTCGTTTTTGTGCCAGTTATTAATTTATAGCCACAGCTCCAAATTCACCCAAAGCCAGCTCTGTGAAATGAATTTGGGCCCTCTGACTATGTTTCCTTTACCAGCAGGCTTGACATAAAGCTTAGTCAGGAGGGGGCACAGCTGAGAGCGCAGGGGGAAGATTTCGCTCCTTATCTGGAACACTGGAGCGTGCAGTTTTCTCCAGACCCTCTCCTGTGGGACTCGCATCTCCTGCAGTACCCAGTGGCCAAGAGCAACCAGCAGCCCACACTCCTCTAGTCACCCCCTCAGATGTCCGCAGTGAGACACGTCCCTGTAAACGCTTTCCTAGCACGCTTAGGTGTTCATTTCTGGCAAGTTCCACCAGCATGGTACCACAGCAACTTCTCTGCTATCCCGACAACCATGGCTGTGCCCCCTCCAACAAGGTCTGGATCTCAGCTGTGTCCACTCTTTCTCAGTTCTGAAGGGAGTGGTGGTTCCGTTCTGTTGATCCTAGTCTCTTCACTTCTTGCTGGCCAATCTCTCTGTTATTCCCATCTCCTGTGTGGTTTCCCCTCCTGACTGGTCCCAGGCCTGTAAAAAAGTACTTTACAGATAACAGAAAATCTGGAGAGATATATTTAGTAAACAGTGATTTTGGTAAGATTCCTCTCAAAAGTTAAAGAACTGATAAAATCAGTTACCTTAAATCAATTATATGTCAAATAAAAAATATGTAAACAATTTTTAACAAGACCTGAGCGTATAGCTTTGGCCAGCTATGTAACAAGTAAAAGCAAGTACACTGGTCCAGAGATACAACTCCTTCTGGTCTGGACTAGAACAGTCAAATAAGTTTTTGACTCTACTTCCCTCACCAGATACTTAATCTACAAGGCGGTTCTGCTCCGGTCTGTGCTTCAGTCAAATATAGAGCGGCCATTCCGCAGGCTCAGTGGGAAATATGGGACATTACAGGTTAGATACCTGTGAAATATGCAAGGGAACAAACCCAGTATACGAGAGTTCCATCCTACCAGAGCAGTTCTGTCATTTAACATACAGCACGAATCTCTGTTTACAACTATTTATGTATATTGCCTGGTAATGCTTTTTCCAGTAATAAAGGACAGAAATGGAATGGACCTAACAGAAGCAGAAGATATGAAGAAGAGGTGGCAAGAATACACAGAAGAACTGTACAAAAAAGATCTTCACGACCCAGATAATCACGATGGTGTGGTCACTCACACTCACCGAGAGCCAGACATCCTGGAATCTGAAGTCAAGTGGGCCTTAGGAAGCATCACTATGGACAAAGCTAGTGGAGGTGATGGAATTCCAGTTGAACTATTTCAATCCTGAAAGATGATGCTGTGAAAGTGCTGCACTCAATATGCCAGCAAATTTGGAAAACTCAACAGTAGCCACAGGACTGGAAAAGGTCAGTTTTCATTCCAACCCCAAAGAAAGGCAATGCCAAAGAATGCTCAAACTACCGCACAATTGCACTCATCTCACACACTAGTAAAGTAGTGATCGAAATTCTCCAAGCCAGGCTTCAGCAATACATGAACCGTGAAATTCCTGATGTTCAAGCTGGTTTTAGAAAAGGCAGAGGAACCAGAGATCAAATTGCCAACATCTACTGAATCATCAAAAAAGCAAGAGAGTTCCAGAAAAACATCTATTTCTGCTTTATTGACTATGCCAAAGCCTTTGACTGTGTGGATCACAATAAACTGTGGAAAATTCTGAAAGAGATGGGAATACCAGGCCACCTAATCTGCCTCTTGAGAAACCTGTATGCAGGTCAGGAAGCAACAGTTAAAACTGGACATGGAACAACAGACTGGTTCCAAATTGGGAAAGGAATACATCAAGGCTGTATATTGTCACCCTGCTCATTTAACTTACATGCAGAGTACATCATGAGAAACGCTGGGCTAAAGGAAGCGCAAGCTGGAATCAAGATTGCCAGGAGAAATATCAATAACCTCAGATATGCAGGTGACACCACCCTTATGGCAGAAAGTGAAGAAGAACTAACAAGCCTCTTGATGAAAGTGAAAGAGGAGAGTGAAAACGTTGGCTTAAAGCTCAACATTCAGAAAATGAAGATCATGGCATCCAGTCCCATCACTTCATGGCAAATAGATGGAGAAACAATGGAAACAGTGGCTGACTTTATTTTTCTGGGCTCCAAGATCACTGCAGATGGCAATTGCAGCCATGAAATTAAAAGACACTTACTCCTTGGCAGGAAAGTGACCAACCTAGACAGCATATTAAAAAGCAGAGACATTACTTTGTCAATAAAGGTCTGTCTAATCAAGGCTATGGTTTTTCCAGTGGTCATGTATGGATGTGAGAGTTGGACCATAAAGAAAGCTGAGCGCTGAAGAATTGATGCTTTTGAACTGTGGTATTGGAGAAGACTCTTAAAAGTCCCTTGAACTGCAAGGAGATCCAACCAGTCCACCCTAAAGGAGATCAGTCCTGGGTGTTCATTGGAAGGATTGATGTTGAAGCCGAAACTCCAATATTTTGGCCACCTGATGCAAAGAGCTGACTCATTTGAAAAGACCCTGATGCTGGGAAAGATTGAGGGCAAGAGGAGAAAGGGACGACAGAGGACAAGATAGCTGTATGGCATCACTGACTCGATGGACGTGAGTCTGAGTGAACTCCCGGAGTTGGTGATGGACAGGGAGGCCTGGTGTGCTGCGGTTCATGGGGTCGCAAAGAGTTGGACACAACTGAGCGACTGAACTGAATGCTTTTTCATTTTGTCATAAACTTTTGACATCAGTGTTTAAAAATGCATCTTAAATAAAAAATTAAGTATGGAATTTCCATTCCTAAAATAATTTGATAATAAATATGCAACATGGACACTACTGTAGTATCACTGACCACATGAAAAGCAGATGATACAAATTCACTGATTCAGCACCAGTATCTAGTTTAAAGATATTTTAAATTATTTTAAGAAGGCTGTACATGGAAACAATCTAACACACATAGCTACAGACAGAATGTTTATACATTATACTAATAGCATTTGTCTCAATTAGCTCAAATCCCTAATTATCTAAATTAATTTTACTCTTTTTTATCTTAGATTATCTTATGCTTAAATATAAAGCAATCATGAAATTGTTTGCAAAACAACAACTTTGCAAAAAGTTAAATGATATCAGCTTGGTATCAGTGATACCAGATGCTTCAAATAGAAAACCAATTACACTGAATCGAATAACAGCTTTATTTTTTTTATCCAGTTCATGGAATCAAAGTAAAGCTATTAGAAATTCATCCTTAAAGGTGACACATCTGACATTATTGAGTGCTACTATAAATTCTGTTTCAAAGTTCAGCATGAAAGGCAAAATTATTTGTTTTTAAAGTGATAACAGGAATATAAATCTTGGTAGAACAGAATGCCAAGAAGAAATATTATTATTAAATTTAGAGACCCCTAGAGAAGGAAGGCACTTGGCATTGACTGTGTTGTGTACCTAATTTATAGCTACACCAAATTTATGCATTCTAATACTCAAAAAAAAAAAAAATCTGTTGTCAAAACTGACACTTAAAAAAATAAAATTCTTTTTATACAGAAAGAATAATCTACAAAATTTTATGACAAGGCTGACACTGAACACAATTATTCAGCATGGCTGTGGAACTTTCTCTTTGTGCTGCCTACCATGAACAAATTTTAGAAACACTGGAGCTTTTAAAAAACTAATTTGTAAATTAACCTAAGTGTCCCCACAGTGATACTGAATTTTTGTAAAGGAATTTCTTATGTTTTGGTTGCATTTGTTCAAATCAGTAGGAATTCTTAAAATATGAGATACAGGCAAAAAGCTTAAGCTTTTAACTCTTAAATGGCATTTTTTAAAAGTAAAGCTTATAAACAGAAAAACTGAAATTTACTGCTACAAAAACAAGAAAGAAGCTTTTGCACAATGAAGCAAACTATAAGCAAGGTGAAAAGACAGCCCTCGGAATGGGAGAAAATAACGGCAAATGAAACAACTGACAAAGAATTAAAATCCAAAATATACACGCAGCTCAATATCAGAAAAATGAAGAACCCAAACAAAAAGTGGGCAAAAGACCTAAACAGGTATTTCTCCAAAGAACACATACAGATGGCTAATAAACACATGAAAGATGCTCAACACCACTTATTATTAGAGAACTGCAAATCAAAACCACAATGAGGTATCGTCTCACAATGGTCAGAACGGCCGCCATCAAAAACTCTATAAACAGTAAATGCTGGAAAGGGTGTGGAAAAAAGGGAACCCTCTTACACTGTTGGTGGAAATGCAAACTGGTACACCCACTACGGAGAATGGTGTGGAGACTCCTTGAAAAACTGAGAATAGAAATGCCATACAACCCAGCAATCCCACTGCTGGGCATATACCCTGAGGAAACCAGAACTGAAAGAGAAACACGCACCCCAACGTTCACTGCAGCACTATTTACAATAGCTAGGACATGGAAACAACCTAGATGTCCATTGGCAGATGAATGGATAAGGAAGTTGTGGTAAATATACACAATGGAATATTACTCACCTATAAAAAGGAATGCATTTGAGTCAGTTCTAATGAGGTGGATGAACCTGGACCCTATTATACAGAGTGAAGTAAGTTAGAAAGACGAATATGGTGTATTAATGCATATAAATGGTACCGACGATTCTACACGCAAAGGAGACATAGATGTAAAGAACAGATTTGGGGGTTTTCCTTCCAGTTCAAGATGGTGGAGTAGAAGGATGTGCACTCATCTTCTCCTGCAAGAGACCAAAATCACAACTAGCTGTTGAACAACCACTGACAGGACACTGGAACCTACCAAAAAAGAGTATCCCATGTCCAGAGACAAAGAAGAAGCCAAAGGGAGATGGCAGGAGGGCCACAATCATGATAAAATCAAATGGGAACCTCCAGGAAATCTGACCTTGAAGCCCAGAGGGATTTGATTACAAGACTTCCACGGGGTGGGGCGGTGGGGGCGCCTGGCAGCAGGTGTCTAAGAAACTTACCCTTGGTGTAAACACTCTTCTTGTTGTTCAGTCACTCAATCCTGTCCAACTCTTTGCAAACCCATGGACTGCAGCACCATGGGTCGCCATTAACCCAACCACAGCAATGAGCCACCTCAGGCCAAAAAAATACCAGGGAGAGAGCACAACCCCACCAATCAGCAGATAATTGGATTAAAGCTTTACTGAGCAAGACCCTGCCCACCAGAGCCAACACCCAGTTTTTTCTACCACCACTCCCTCCCATCAGGAAGCTTAAAGGAGCCTCAGCTTCCTCCATCAGAGGGCAGACAGAAGCAGCAAGAACCACAATCCCACACCAACTAAAACAAAACCACATTACAGAAAATTAATCAGCATGAAAAAGCAGAAAGTTACATCCCAGAAAAAGGGACAACATAAAACCCCAGAAAAACAACTAAATGAAGTGGAGATAAGCAATCTTCCAGAAAAAGAAATCAGAATAATGATAGTGAATATGATTCAGGATCTCAGACAAAGAATGAAGGCAAAGACTGAGAAAATGTAAGAAATGTTTACCAGAGACCTACAAGAACTAAAGAACAAACAGAGATGAATAGTTCACTAGAAGGAATCCACAGTGATTAACTGAATTCTGCCGCAGAATAACTGAGGCAGAAACACGGATAAACGACCTGGAGGACAGAATGGTGGAAATCACTGTTGCAGAACAGAATACAGAAAAAAGAATGAAAAGAAATGAAGACAGCCCAAGAGATCTCTGGAACAACATTAAACATATGAATATTTGCATTATAGGGACCCCAGGAGAAGAGAGAGAAAAAGAAACTGAGAAAATATTTGAAGAGATAATAGCTGAAAACATGGGAAAGGAAACAGTCAACCAAGTTCAGGAAGCCCAGAAAATCCCAGGAAGGATAAACCCAAGGAGGAACACACTGAGACACACAGAAATCAAACTGACAAAAATTAAAGACAGAGATAAAATTAAAAACAACAAGGGGAAAATGACAAGTAACACACAAGGGAAATTCCATCAGGCTATCAGCTGATTTCTCAACAGCAACTCTATATGCCAGAAGGGAATGGCATGACATATTTTAAGTGCTGAAAGGGAAGAACCTACAACCAAGAAGATTCTAGCTGGCAAAACTCTCCTTCAGATTTGATGGAAAATCAAAAGTTAAGAGAATTCAGCACCACCATACCAGCTTTACAACAAATGCTAAAGGAACTTCTCTAGGCAGAAAACAAGAAAATGAAAAGCCCTACCCAAAACAATTAAGAAAATGGTAACAGCATCATACATATGTTGGACATATATATTAGTTTCCTTAAATGTAAATGGATTAAATGCACCAACTAAAAAGACACAGACTAGCTAAAAACACGTGCATGTATGCACTTCCACTTACCTCATCATTCTGCTTGACCCCTCAAATTGTAATTATTTTATATTCTTTGGTTAATCGTGTTCCCATTATCACCTGCAATTGTAATTACCTTTTATTTTTCATCTGGTTATTGATTGTAAAAACTGATAAACATCTTTTTTACTATTGTGATTATGTAACTATTACTCACTTAATACCACTGTATCATGATTGGTCAATAGAGAAATTATAGAATTCTGTATCACCAAGTTGAAAGTGAAAGTAAAAGTTGCTCAGTCATGTCTGACTCTTTGCAACCCCATGGACTATACAGTCCATGGAATTCTCCAGGCCAGAATACTGGAGTGGGTAGCTTTTCCCTTCTCTACAGATCTTCCCAACCCAGGGATTGAACCCAGGTCTCCTGCATTGCAGGTGATTCTTTACCAGCTGAGTAACAGGGAACCCCAAGAATACTGGAGTGGGTAGCCTATCCCTTCTCCACAGGATCTTCCCGACCCAGTAACTGAACCAGGGTCTCCTCCATTGCAGGTGAATTCTTTACCAACTGAGCTATCAGGGAAGCCCTCTATATCACTAAAACTACCATTTAATAGAAAAACCTGTAATCACTTTTTAAAATCCAGATGCATATCAGAATTATCTCAGAATTTTTTTAAAAATACAAATGCCCAAGTACTGCCTTTTTTTTTTTTTTTTTTTTTTTTTTTGCCAAAGCTCCAGATATATTTCTAACGAGCATCCATGTTTAAAAAGAACTGGACTATATGAGGATCTTCTACTTTTATCTAGTTTGTTTCACTTTTTCTATTTCATATTCAGTGCTCCCAATTCATCTAGTTTATGTTTTCCAATTTCTCCATCTCTTTTTTAAAATGTTCTTTCTCAAACTTTTAGCAAGCATAGTAGAAAAGCTTTTGTATACATATATATACATATAAAATATATTTTAGAAAACTTACAAATTTTTGCCTAAAAAATTTATGACATTTTAATTTTATGTGACTTAGTATGAACAGAATGCTAGATTTCTAACTTAAAAAAACAGATATGCAACAAGCAACAAAGGTTTACTGTATAGAACAGGGAACTACAGTCAATATCTTGTAATAACTTTTAATGGAAAATAGTTTCAAAAATAACATGAGTATAACTGAATCACACACACAAAAAAGAATTCTACTTTTTGAAATTTAGTAATGTTTAGCTTTTTGCCAGTTTTTCCAAATGTCCTATGGACATCTAATAACAATGTATGAGATACAAAATTTTACATACATTTATGTAGGATATGATTAATATAAAATTAAATATAAACCTATTATATTTAAATTATTAATGACAAAATTCAAGACGCTATTCTTTTTTTTTTCTGCCCTTGATAAAATATTCTCAGAAATGTTAATATGTCTATGATTATATATTTTTCTTTTCCGTATATTTCTTCTGATTTTTGCTTTATGTATCTTTGTTTCTTTGCTGTTGAAGTGTCTAGTGGTTTATGATGTCTATCTTCTTTGTGAATTGTACCTTTTATCGTTAAAACTATTCATCTTTGTTTCATTTAAATAAATTTTTTTTTTTTTAAAAAGAACGGACTTTTGGTCTCAGTGGGAGAAGGGGAGGGTGGGATGATTTGAGAGAGCAGCACTGAAACATGTACATTACCATATGTAAAACAGATGACTAATGCAAGTTCAGTGCAAGAAGCAGGACACCCAAAGCCAGTTGTCTGGGACAACCCAGAGGGATAGGGTGGGGAGGGAGGTGAGAGGGGGTTTAAGATGGGGGGGACACATGTATACCTGTGGCCAATTCATGTTGATGTATCCATCACCATATTGTAAAGTAATTATCCTCCAATTAAAATAAATTTAAAAAACAAGAAACAATATAATTAAATTTTAAGAACACAAATGGTATACAAGATTTAACTTTGAAATTTTATCATTGCCTATTTATCTCAACTTACAGGAACAACCTTTTAAAGGAGTGCCAATATTTATAGTTGGATGTATTTATATTCATACCATTTGAAAAAGCAGAGACATCACTTTGCTGACCAAGGTTCATACAGTCAAAGCTATAGTTTTTCCAACAGTCATGTACAGATGTGAGAGTCAGACCAGAAAGAAGGCTAAGCGCCAAAGAACTGACACTTTTGAACTGTGGTGTTGGAAAAGACTCTTGAGAGTCCCTTGGACTGCAAGGAGATCAAACCAGACAATCCTCAAGGAAATCAACCCTGAATAATCATTGGAAGGACTGATGCTGAAGCTGAAACTCCAATACCCTGGTCACCTGATGTGAAGAACCCACTCATAGGAAAAGACCCTGATGCTGGGAAAGACTGGAGGGAGAAGGGGGCAGCAGAGAATGAGATGGTTAAGATAGCATCACTGACTTGATGGACATGAATTTGAGCAAACTCAAGGAGATAGTGGAGAACAGAGGAGCCTGGCATGCTGCATGGGATCACAAGGAGTTGGACACAACTTAGCAACTGAACAACAATAATATTCATACAAAAATGGATGAAAATTTAAAAGGCATGTGATTTTGGATCATCTGAATTTGATAAAACATTCAAAACAACCAATAAAAAAGACAATTTACCTGACAAGTTTTGTCTCATAAAACTACTTGTCCTGACTTCCCTGGCAGTCCAGTAGTTAAGGCTCTGAGCTCCCACTGCAGAGGGCATGGGTTCAATTCCTTGTCAGGGAACTAAGATCCCGTTAAGCTGCGTGGCACAGCCAAAAAATTTTTCTTGTTGTGAAAGAAAGCTACTACATACAACAATCTCTATTTTTTTTTTGGCCAGGCTGCACAGCGTATGGGATCTCAATTCCTTGACCAGGGATCAAGCCCATGTCCACTGCAGTGCAAGTGCAGAGTCTTAACAACTGGACCACCTGAGAAATCTGAAAGCTACCATAAACGAAGACTGAAAAGTACTTGTCAAAATACTGGGGCTTAAATATTTACACAATTCCAATACAAAAAATATTGATTTTAAAATATCCTCCATTAAGAAGAATTTGCCCTGAGTTCCTTTGATATTTCAACACTTACAGAAAGATGGTTTTCTCAATTAAAGAAGTCAACAATTCAATTGTATTCATTATAAAATGTAACTCTGATAAAGCTGGCAGGCAATTTTAAGAAAAAAATTTAAATAAAACCATATTGCAAAATCAGGAAAAACTGACAATATTATGGGGAAAAACAGCTAAAAAGAAAGTAATATGTCCCAAGAATAACTGTTCTATTTATGTACTTTTTGTAGTGCTTAGTCATTATAAAAGGCAATTATTTTTAGCCTTAAACAGATACATATATATATATATAGTTTTTACATTTTAAAAACTTATTTTTGAGAACAGTTTTCATAAAAAAACTATTTTATAGTTCCATCAATAAACCAAATTTATAAGTAAATAAACACTTCAGATATGTTTATGATTTCATTTTAGTATTTCTGAACTCTCAAGTGTCCTAATTTTAACAAATTACACAATCAAATTCACATATAAAACATCTGCACATTGAAAAGGTCAGATCAACTACAATAAAAAATAAAGTTTAATGAACATCAAAAAATAAAAATAGAAGTTTCTTGATATACATCATTTACAAAAAAGGGGGGCAGACTATTACTAACCAAAACAAAAAATGCCATGTAATCCCCCTTCACTTTTTAAACTAGATAATCTATCATCTAGTGTTCAAAAAATAAACAAAAATACTTTGGTCTAAGCTTGCACAAAATTTCCAAATCTTTACTTTGATCTTTCTCATGTCATCATTCATCTAACTCATGCTTTCACAATTAATCTACCATACCTATGTAAAAGATGCATACTCCTTAAAATTTTAAGCAAAGTATATTATTTTAGGTGGCTACCCAGCTGGCTCAACAGGTACAGAATCCGCCTGCAATGCAGAAGCAGAAGACGTGGGTTCAATCCCCGAGTCAGGAAGATACCCTGGGGGAGGGCACGGCAACCCACTCCAGTATTTTTGCCTGGAGAATCCCACGGACAGAGAAGCCTGATGGGCTACAGTCCATGGGCCCACAAAGAATCAGACACAACTTAGCAACTAAACAAAAAAAAAACATACTGTTTTACTAAGAATCACAAAAATTAACTCAACCACAATCATCTAATTGGTAGTTATCTGCCTTGTAAGATGTGAACTCCAAAAAATGAGGATTATATCTGGTGACTTTTTCTAATACTACGAATTATTAATGTTGAGGGCAGTATATGAAAAACCAAATATTTAATAAACATTTATAGAATGAATGAATTTCTTTCTTTTTTCTTTTAGCCACACCATGCAATGTACAGGATCTTAGTTCCCAAAGTGAAAGTGAAAGTGTTAGTCACTCAGTCCCGTCTGACTCTCTGTGACCGCATGAACTGTAGCCTGCCAGGCTCCTCCGTCCATGGTTTTCTCCAGGAAAAAATGACACTGGAGTGGGCTGTCATTCCCTTCTCCAGGGGATGAGAGAGAAAGTGAGAGAAAATGATGAAAGAATGAAATGACACTGGAGTGGGTTGCCATTCCCTTTTCCGGGGGATCTTCCCAACCCAGGGACTGAACCTGGGTTTCCTGCACTGCAGGCAGATTCTTTACCGTCTGAGCCACCAGGGAAGCCAGCCAAACCCTGCAGTTCAAGCGCAGAGTCTTCACCACTGGACCCATTCATTCCCAGAATGAATGAATTTCTTAAATTAAGACAGGGATGATTTTAGAGAAGACCTGACGGTGATAGAGAAGGGAGCCAAAAAAACAAAACACTTAAGACAGCATTAGGTGGCCATTCACACAAAAGAATGTATGTTGAGTCAGTTCCTTAATTTCTAAAATAAAGTCAAATAAAAGTACACGTATTCAGTTTCATACATTTATTTATAAAGAGTAAATAACTGCACTCAATTTTCTCAAACTGTCTTACTAAAAAAAAAAAAAAAAAGACATTTACAAAAACAAGTATTTAAAACACTATTCAGGGGAAACCCATGAAACCTTCAAAAATAAAATTATACACAAGAAATCAGAAAAAAAAATTCTTTTTAAAATTTTAAATCAGTGAAGACATTTAAAATGTTTTAAATGGCAATAACATAACTATCAGATAAAACAAGTATGAAAATTACTAGTAGAGATATGAAAAGACACATACTATTTTAGATAAAGTTGAAATACAAAGTTTTCTGACTTTCACTCAATAATGTTTCTAGATAAAAGGATCTTCTGCCATCATGTGGAAATTTTTGAAATTACAGTTACACAAAAAATTCCTTTATCTGACTGGAGTATTCCAGTCAATACTAGCAAGAATGACTCCACTTGTAAACAAGGTAAGTATTCTTAGAAAAATTTAGTGAAAATGACCAGGCACAGCTGTTACTATCTTCTCTCTTCTTCCGGAGGGAAGATGATGTTCACTGTAGCTTATGGAAACTGCATGCCTGACACGCCGCCTCTTTCTCTGTTTCCAAGACTCTCTGCAGTTCCGGCCATCCTATGACTCTCCCAGTTTGTGATCGTAAATTTCTTACTCTTTACTTATCTTTCCCCAACCTTAGGCACGTAAAACACTATATTAAAAGGGGAAAAAAAAAAAGAGTAAGCTACTTTATCTTGAATCATTAGGAACCACAGATGCTTGATACAAGTTTCACACATAGCAAAAAAAACAACCATATATATACATATTTAAAAAGGAACCAGCTATTCATACATTCATATGCCTGATGACTTGAAAGTATATCTAGATTAAACACACGGATTAAAGTGCTTGCAATAAGCTTAGTATGCTATGAAATATAACACTGAATTCTCATTTATTTACAAAATATAATTTAAGAATTCCCATAATCAGGATAAAAGCCTTTCCTTAAATTATTAATTTTTACAAACTATAATTCACATATTCGAATGGTTAAGTTTTTAATCCAACATGTTGTTGGTCTTCACCTGAAAAATTACATTTTTTCTTTTGGAGGAAAAAAAAACAAGATCTACTGAGCATCTATTATAAGCAAAATACTGTCCTAAGAGCTTTAAAGCACACAAAGATAGGTAAAACATCATTTTTGTTCCCAAGGAATTTACCCTCTACTAACACAAGAAATGCTGGACTGGAAGAAACACAAGCTGGAATCAAGATTGCCGGGAGAAATATCAATAACCTCAGATATGCAGATGACACCACCCTTATGGCAGAAAGTGAAGAGGAACTAAAACGCCTCTTGATGAAAGTGAAAGTGGAGAGTGAAAAAGTTGGCTTAAAGCTCAACATTCAGAAGACAAAGATCACGACATCTGGTCCCATCACTTCATGGGAAATAGATGGGGAAACAGTGGAAACAGTGTCAGACTTTATTTTTCTGGGCTCCAAAATCACTGCAGATGGTGACTGCAGCCATAAAATTAAAAGACGCTTACTCCTTGGAAGGAAAGTTATGACCAACCTAGATAGCATATTCAAAAGCACAGACATTACTTTGCCAACAAAGGTCCGGCTAGTCAAGGCTATGGTTTTTCCTGTGGTCATGTATGGATGTGAGAGTTGGACTGTGAAGAAGGCTGAGCGCTGAAGAATTGATGCTTTTGAACTGTGGTGGTGGAGAAGGACTCTTGAGAGTCCCCTGGACTGCAAGGAGATCCAACCAGTCCATTCTGAAGGAGATCAGCCCTGGGATTTCTTTGGAAGGAATGATGCTAAACCTGAAACTCCAGTACTTTGACCACCTCATGTGAAGAGTTGACTCATTGGAAAAGACAATGATGCTGGGAGAGATTGGGGGCAAGAGGAGAAGGGGACGACAGAGGATGAGATAGCTGGATGGCATCACTGACTCGATGGACGTGAGTCTGAGTGAAGTCCGGGAGTTGGTGATGGACAGAGAGGCCTGGCATGCTGCGATTCATGGGGTCGCAAAGAGTCGGACACAACTGAGTGACTGATCTGATCTGAACACAAGAAAAAGATGTATAGCAAATAACTATAATACACTGTAAACAGCATTCAGTAAAAAATCAAAAAGAAAAAATATAGAATTTTGCTTTTAATTGGGAGAATTAATCAAGAAAGAGTTGATAGCAAAGGACTAGAGCTGTTTGGAAAGACATTTTGGATTTGGCTATACAGAAAAAGACAGGAAAACCTTTAGGCCGAATGAATAGTGAGGCCAAGACAACATTAGGCCACATTTAGAGACAACGCTCAGTTGAATATGACTGAAACTGAGGAGACTTGACAAAGAATTTTGAGATGTAAGGCAGGAAGAACATACTTAAGTCAGATTTTGAATAGTTTTGAACTCCATGTTAAAGAGACGTCAACAGGAAAACAGCGATGGCTTTTCACAAGGGCAATAATGTGATCAAAGTTGTGTTTTACAAGCTGCTAGTTAAAAGGGACTAAAGGCAAAATTATTCATGAAATTACTACAAACATCCAGAGGCAATGGAAATGGAGGCAACAGCTCAGAGTTCGGATATTGTAAAAGGAATCAACAGGTTTGACAACTAACTGGGTATGGGAGACAGGAGAGAAGGAAGAAGTAAGAATAATGAAATTACAAACTTCGTTTTCAGTACCTTTGAGATTTCTTCCTAGCAGTCTCCTTCCTACCACACACTAGAGCTGAAACAGCTAACATTTACTGAGAACTTACTATGTGCAAGGCAACTACTGTGCATGTATTTATTATCCTATTCAATCCTTAGTTTCTGAAGTAAGTACTGTTGGTATTCTCATTTTACTGATGAGGAAACTGAGGCTTCACTATCCAAGTTCACACAGTAAGTGAAAGTGAAAGTGAAGTCGCTCAGTTGTGTCTGACTCTTTGCGACCCCATAGATTGTAGCCCACGGAATCTTCCAGGCAAGAGTACTGGAGTGGGTTGCCATTTCCTTCTCCAGGGGATCTTCCTGACCCAGGGGTCAAACCTGGGTCTCCCGCACTGCAGACAGAGGCTTTACCTCTGAGCCACATAGTAAACAGTTAGATGTTAATCAATGTCACTGTTAATCATTAAAGTATTAGTTGACAATAATTTAAAATGAAATTTCTCACAGGACAGTTATATTTTAAAAAGAAACTCAAAGATAAAAAGATCTTCAAAATCTAACAGGAGAGAGTCAGATGAAGGAACAGCAAGTGACAGGGTAGATACAGTGAGCAGAAAACTATCTAATAATCATAAACTGGATGGCTAAGGGAAAGAGAAGTTTCCTCCTGTACTCATACCAGTTTGCCCCGGTGCCAAAAGACCAACATTCTAAACTACGATTCTTTAGAATACGATGAGTCTTAGTCTTATACAGACCTGTACCAGACTTAAAAACCCCTTAAATATACTGACCACATATATCTTCTGTATCCCCTGAAAAACAGTAGGTACTGAATGAATGAGGGAACAAATAAACTCAGTTGAATTCCTTCTGTCTAGTTCTCCCTGGCAGAGTGTGACCAACATCCTCACACAATTCAAGACCTACGTTTGGAACAATTTCTCCATGAACTCATTGCTGAAACCTCTGTTCCTGCTTCTCTGCTTTCCAGTTTTTGTCCTTACCAATGTCTTCTACATTACCCCTGACACTCAAATTGTTAAAGCCATGAACAAACAAATGCCTGGCCTTATTTATTGGTATACTGGGAGATGTCTGTACGGGATCCCAGAACATTTCCAACGGTTCTCTAACCCACTGTGTTCTTCCTCAGTTATGGAGGGAAGGCTTTACTTTCCATGGAATCAAACGGTACCCATCTGAAATCAGGAGAGGATTCTCTTTTGACTGACTATCCAATAGGCTGTGCAGAGGGTCTGAGAGATGGGGTCAAGTTTCCAATACTCTAGAGTTTAATTTGCATATACTTTCCCAGAGAAACAGTGTAACAACTGGTAATTAGGCTTCCAGACAGCCCTGCAGAAAAAATCTATTTAACCACAGCGCAGTTAAAGTATTACACAATGGCAACTACATTATTTTTTTCATGATAAATCTACTGTATTTATGCTATATTGTGGACTAAATAAATAGCTGTTTATGGTTAATACTGGTTAATAAGACTTCAGTATTCATACTAAAAAAAGGATGAATTACCATCCAGGTATTAAGCAGAGCAATAAACTTCTGAGTATTATCACCAAACTACACTTAAGTAGAAAGCTAACAAATATAATTAAAACCAACAAATACATCTACTTCTATAACTAAGGCAAAGCAAAATTTTTAAAGGAAAAGAATCATTAAGATGTGAGATTCCAGTTATGCTTTAAAAAAAGATAAAACTACTAAATAACTTTTTAAACTTTATATAACTTCATACTAGCCCTATTACTATTTAAGAAAATATAGTTTAAAAACATACTGCAGTTCAATCTTAATATATGAACTTCTTGCCACCTCTTAATTAAAGGTGTAGAGCATATTTTGATAGCATTTAGTTGAAAAGAAAAGAACTAAAAGAATCCGGTATGTCTCACTTATCAAAGGTGCCATATCTGAATTTTGTTCTTCACATCAAACAGAAATTAAATTTTCTTCTTTTTAGACACATGTCTTGACATTTGTAGACATACCCTCTTTAAAACAAATTTGATGTATGCAAATGCAGGTTTACACAGAGAAAGAAATTATGGGCTGATTATTCATTTTACAAAAGGATTAACAAAAGAATTTCTTTAAATAGTTAATCCTGCCAGTATACTTAAAATACAGTTAAAATTTTTAAAAACCAACTTATAAACAACTTTTCAGAAATGTACTCATAGCATAAAAGTAGTTACAAAAGTATCAAGCTTCCAATATGTTATTATTACAAACTGTCTCAATTGCTTGACTAATCTAGCCTGGGACACAAAAAGATTAAATACAACTGCTTAAAATGGCACAGAAAGGTGTATTTACTATAGTTTTTAAATGCATACGTGCACGACTATCCTAATCATCAAGAAACTACCCAATTCTTCTTTAAAATTTTATCCAGAGGCTAGCAAACAATGAGTAAATATGGCTAAAAGTAACCTAAGAAACCAAAGAGCAACGGGGCTTCTCTGCCTTCATTGTGTAGGCAAGCCAGAGGTACAAAAAGAAGAAATATCCAGGAATCCCATCAGCACTGCAGCTGTTGCTTTGCTTCAGCAGTGTTCTGAGAAGACTCTTGAGAGTCCCCTGGACTGCAAAGAGATCCAACCAGTCCATTCTAAAGGAGATCAGCCCTGGGTGTTCTTTGGAAGGAATGATGCTAAAGCTGAAACTCCAGTACTTTGACAACCTCATGCAAAGAGTTGACTCACTGGAAACGTCTCTGATGCTGGGAGGGATTGGGGGCAGGAGGAGAAGGGGCCGACAGAGGATGAGATGGCTGGATGGCATCACCGACTCGATGGACGTGGGTTTGAGTGAACTCTGGGAGTTGGTGATGGACAGGGAGCCCTGGCATGCTGCAATTCACGGGGTCGCAGAGTCGGACACGACTGAGCGACTGAACTGAACTGAAGAAGTGCTCTGAGATACAGAAGACAACGTCTGGGAAAAGGAAATCCAAATCTGATGATCTAGACATGGAGCATTTTGGAACAACTGAAGGAAGCAGGAAGGACTCCTAACGTTCCCAAGTGGGCAACTACTGGGTGTATTCCCTGTTCCATGCTCCACCCTGGGACCACGCCCACGAGCCCCGCACCTCCACCAAAGACCAGACACACACGGAGTAACTGGACAGCAAAAAAGGAGCCTTCCAATAATAAGGCAGTGAGGCCGGAGGAGAAACACTTAGCCAGCTGAGGAAATCTGGTGCAAAAGAGACAGGTGCTGCCTGAAAAAAAGGAAGATGAAGAGGAGGACCGGAGGACAAGAGGGGGAGAGGGCCGAAAAGACCAGAGAAATAAAATTGAGCATCTAACGCCATATGAATCCCAGAGCAGAGAAAACCCCATAACAAACCTCTCTGAGGTGGCTCTGCCTGCGTTAGACTGAATTAGATTATGATCCTATTGCAGTTTCTAAAAGTGCACTGGGAATTTTAAGCAGTTTACATGAAGTAGCCAAGGGTGTTATGAACACTCTGAAACTATATCAAAATTGTACATATTTCCAAACATTCTAAAATAAGAAGCTTTGCTCACTCTGTGCATCTTGCTTACACTAGCTTTGTAAAGGCATTTAAACGCCTGTGGTATTTCTGCATGTGTGCTACGTTACCGAACTTCTGTTCGACTCTTTGCAACCCTATGGACTGTAGCCCGAGAGGCGCCTCTGTCCATGGGATTCTCCGGGCAAGAATACTGCAGTGGGTTGCCACGCCCTCCTCCAGGGGATCTTCCCAACCCAGGGAATGAATCGTGCCTCTTCTGTCTCCTGCATTGGCAGGTGAGTTCTTTACCACTAGCGCCACTTGGGAAGCCTCATGGTGTTTTTGAATGGTGTTAAATATGGCTATTGGCTAGAAATCCTACATTATCAATTGCATATATCTGTACCTTACAGAATAAATAATTCAGACAGCCAGGCTGGGAAGCGTGAGGCAGTGAACACGGTGCCTTTGGGAGGTGTCAGAGCTTTGGGCATGTGCTGTGAAGCTGCACCCACGGATGCTGTGTGCTGATGTGGCTGTAGTTGTTTATATATACATATAAAAACATATATATACATGTATGTATTTGCTGTGTGATAAGCTGCCAATCTTAGTTTGAAAAGGGAGAAGTTCCTATCAGAAGTGCATGATTTTTTTCATTCAATGGGATAGTTTTAAACAAACTGTGGACAGCTTCATCTTCACCAAAGCATCACTAAAGCAAAGTCCAGAATCCTTTGCAACTTAACCATACAGCAAACAACAGTCTACTTTTTTGTATGTTTATAATGTTTTTTTTTGGAAAAAAAAAAAAAAGACTGTGTACATGTTTAAAATCTATTCAGATAAAGCAAAAATATTTCAGTGCCTGAAAGCCAAAATTCAATTTATTTTAGAAATGCTTCAAGTTCTACTGATTCAAGACCAAAGAAGACAAAAGACTTGTAAATAAGATAAATACGATCCTCCCCTGGGAACCGGAGAAGGCAATGGCACCCCACTCCAGTACTCTTGCCTGCAAAATCCCATGGACGGAGGGGCCTGGTAGGCTGCAGTCCATGGGGTCGCTAAGGGTCGGACACAGCTGAGCGACTTCACCTTCACTTTTCACTTTCATGCATTGGAGAAGGAAATGGCAACCCACTCCAGTGTTCTTGCCCGAAGAATCCTAGGGACAGGGGAGCCTGGTGGGCTGTCATCTATGGGGTCGCACAGAGTCAGACAGGACTGAAGCAACTTAGCAGCAGCAGCAGCAGCCCTTGGGAACTGAGCTAATTAAATCAACATGCAATGGGAAATACCTGAATTCTCTCAGGCCCAGAAGACAGATCAGGTAGCTTAATCTATTAACACACACTAATAATACTAATGCTTTGACAGAAGAAAAAGGTGCTTAAAATAAAGTAACAAGAGGGGGCAAACTCCCTAAATACGTGTTCTGCACCATCCAGGAGAAAAGGGTAGAGACGCAGGAGGCCCCATGATGTTTTCCACTGTTAACTAAATGGATGTTTTCTTCTACGAGCACAGTGAGCCCTGGTGAGCAATCTCTCATGCGGACTTGCTTCCCATTATTTTAATTCCATGTTTACCAGGCAACCTTCTAAACACTAATTCACTTTCCCAGAAAGCTTAACAGAGGTCCACCATCCCTGACTCACAATTCTGAAGTCAAAGAAGTTTCAAAAAACAAAAGCTCCTTTTAGAACTCATCTGGTGGCAAATCCTGACCTAAATGGCCATGCAGCTTTTATTTACTCCACTTAATATGAAAAGTTGAAAGCTTTGCTGCAGAAATATGAATCTACTTGATTATAGGGTGCCACTCCAGATCCCACTGGAGGGTTTCTTACAATCCAATCACACTCCTTACCTTTCTAAAATATAAAAATTCTAAATTCTAAGGCACCTCTGAAAGAAGTGTCCCTGGATCTAAATATAAATATTCTGACTCCTGGGATTCACCAGCCCCATTCCCCTACCCAGAGAAATCAGCATTCTACCATATAGTTCAGATCAGATCAGATCAGTCGCTCAGTCGTGTCAGACTCTTTGCGACCCCATGAATCCCAGCACGCCAGGCCTCCCTGTCCATCACCAACTCCAGGAGTTCACTCAGACTCAAGTCCATCGAGTTAGTGATGCCATCCAGCCATCTCATCCTCTGTCATCCCCTTCTCCTCCTGCTCCCAATCCCTCCCAGCATCAAGGTCTTTTCCAATGAGTCAACTCTTCGCATGAGGGGGCCAAAGTACTGGAGTTTCAGCTTTAGCATCATTCCTTCCAAAGAAATCCCAGGGCTGATCTCTTTCAGAATGGACTGGTTGGATCTTCTTGCAGTCCAAGGGACTCTCAAGAGTCTTCTCCAACACCACAGTTCAAAAGCATCAATTCTTCAGCGCTCAGCCTTCTTCACAGTCCAACTCTCACATCCATACATGACCACAGGAAAAACCATAGCCTTGACTAGCCGGACCTTTGTTGGCAAAGTAATGTCTGTGCTTTTGAATATGCTATCTAGGTTGGTCATAACTTTCCTTCCAAGGAGTAAGCGTCTTGTAATTTCATGGCTGCGGTCACCATCTGTAGTGATTTTGGAGCCCAGAAAAATAAAGTCGGACACTGTTTCCACTGTTTCCCCATCTACTTCCCATGAAGTGGTGGGACCAGATGCCATGATCTTCGTTTTTGAATGTTGAGCTTTAACCAACTTTTTCACTCTCCTCTTTCACTTTCATCAAGAGGCGTTTTAGTTCCTCTTCACTTTCTGCCATAAGGGTGGTGTCATCTGCATATCTGAGGTTGTTGATATTTCTCCCGGCAATCTTGATACCAGCTTGCGTTCCTTCTAGTCCAGCGTTTTTCGTGATGTACTCTGCATATGTTAAATAAACAGGGTGACAATATACAGCCTTGACGAACTCCTTTTCCTATATGGAACCAGTCTGTTGTTCCATGTCCAGTTCTAACTGTTGCTTCCTGACCTGCATACAAATTTCTCAAGAGGCAGATCAGGTGGTCTGGTATTCCCATCTCTTTCAGAATTTTCTACAGTTTATTGTGATCCACACAGTCAAAGGCTTTGGCATAGTCAATAAAGCAGAAATAGATGTTTTTCTGGAACTCTCTTGCTTTTTCTATGATCCATATAGTTCAGTATTATGTAAATTTAGTTAGTGTGATAAAGGACAGAAATGGTATGGACCTAACAGAAGCAGAAGATATGAAGAAGAGGTGGCAAGAATATACAGAAGAACTATACAGAATCACGACCAAGATAATCACGATGGTGTGATCACTCACCTAGAGCCAGACATCCTGGAATAAGTCAAGTGGGCCTTAGAAAGCATCACTACGAAAAAAACTAGTGGAGGTGATGGAATTCCAGATGAGCTATTTCAAATCCTGGAAGATGATGCTGTGAAAGTGCTGCACTCAATATGCCAGCAAATTTGGAAAACTCAGCAGTAGCCACGGGACTGGAAAAGGTCAGTTTTCATTCCAACCCCAAAGAAAGGCAATGCCAAAGAATGCTCAAACTACCACACAGTTGCACTCATCTCACACACTAGTAAAGTAATGCTCAAAATTCTCCAAGCCAGGCTTCAACAGTACATGAACCGTGAACTTCTAGATGTTCAAGCTGGATTTAGAAAAGGCAGAGGAACCAGAGATCAAACTGCCAACATCCGTTGGATCATAGAGAAAGCAAGAGAGTTCCAGAAAAACATCTATTTCTGCTTTATTGACTATGCCAAAGCCTTTGGTTGTGTGGATCATAACAAACTATGGAAAATCCTTAAAGAGATGGGAATACTAGACCATCTAACCTGCCTCCCGAGAAATCTGTATTCAGGTCAGGAAGCAACAGTTAGAACTGGACATGGAACAACAGACTGGTTCCAAATAGGAAAAGGAGTACGTCAAGGCTGTATATTGTCACCCTGCTTATTTGACTTATATGCAGAGTACATCACGAGAAACTCTGGGCTGAATGAAGCACAAGCTGGAATCAAGACTGCCAGGAGAAATATCAATAACCTCAGATATGCAAATGACATCACCTTTATGGCAGAAAGCAAAGAAGAACTAAAGAGCCCCTTGATGAAAGAGGAGAGTGGAAAAGTTGGCTTAAAACTCAACATTCAGAAAACTAAGATCATGACATCTGGTCCTGTTACTTCATGGCAAACAGATGGAGAAACAATGGAAACAGTGACAGACTATTTTTGGGGGCTCCAAAATCAGTGCAGATGGTGTGCAGCCATGAAATTAAGAGACACTCGCTCCTTGGAAGACAAGTTATGACCAACCTAGACAGCATATTAAAAAGCAGAGACATTACTTTGTCAACAAAGGTCTGTCTAGTCAAAGCTATGGTTTTTCCAGTAGTCATGTAAGGATGTGAGAGTTGGACTGTAAAGAAAGCTGAGTGCCGAAGAATTGATGCTTTTGAACTGTGGTGTTCGAGAAGACTCTTGAGAGTCCCTTGGACTGCAAGAAGATCCAACCAGTCCATCCTAAAGGAAATCAGTCCTGAATATTCTTTGGAAGGACTGATGCTGAAGCTGAAACTCCAATACTTTGGCCACCTAATGCGAAAAACTGATTCATTGGAAAAGACCCTGATCCTGGGAAAGACTGAAGGCAAGAGGAGAAGGGGTTGACAGAGGATGAGATGGTTGGATGGCCTCACCGACTCGACTGACATGAGTTTGAGTAAACTCTGGGAGTTGGTGATGGACAGGGAGGCCGGACATGCTGCAGTCCATGGGGTAACAAAGAGTCAGACACGAATGAGCGACTGAACTGAAGTTAGTGTGAATATGTTATCATCTCTAGGTATACTGATAAAAGTCCAATTCCAAATCTACAAAAACAATTACCAGGGCTTATGCTGACAAGCCCAGGTGGCACAAATCTGTCTAGAATCTCCATCCTAAGCCTACTGTCTTCCAAGCCACCTTCCATCCTCTGTCTGACCTGCCAGAAAACAAACTAACAGTTAAGCAATCTCCTCTGCCAGTTATAATTCACTGTCAGCCTTCATGCAACCTTCTACAATAGTTAGAAAAAGAAAAGGTAAAAAATTAAAATGGATTTCTAAGTTAAGTAACAATTTTGATCAAATTAAATTGTTGGAGAATTATCACTATTTAAACATGATCTCTAAGAAATTAACATGAGAAGATTCTTCACCTTGCTTAAAAAGACTTAAAACTATACCAGGTGGATAGTCCTGCTGACTCTTTTCTAATCTCAATTTACAGCTCTAAAGGTTCTAAATTCTTAATATATCTTCTAGTGGTTAGGGAAAAAAGAGTAACAACTAAAGTTTCATTTTTAATCCACACATATTTATTCTTTTCCAGCAAGAGTTTATAGTTTTCAGTGTACAGGTTTGTATATCCTTTATCTGAAGTTTCCCTTCGTATTTCATAGTTTTTTATGGCAAATGGTATTTTAAAACTTTATTTTCCAAGTTTTCACTGCTAGTATAAAAAAGTACAGTTAATTCTTATATATTAGTCATGTATCATACAACAATGCTAAACTGACTTACTAAATTCCAGAAGATTCTTTGTAGATTACATCAAATTGTCTACATAATCTTATCACCTGTAAATAAAGGCAGTTTTATTTTTTTCTTTTCAATCTGGATGCCTTTTATTTCTTCTCTTGTCTTACTTCAGTGGTTATTTATAATACTAAAAGTCTACACATTTAGATTGTTTTAATTTTACAAAGCTCAGCAAGAAATAATAAAATATATCACTGAGATTCATTAAACATGAAGAAGTCTAAGTTTACCCTAAATAATTTAAAGGGTAAAATTACAAAATATATTTATAATGTTCTGGTTGACTCACTGAATGAGATTGCCTATGCTTTGTGATATAATCAGAAACAGAAATACTGAGCATATTCAACTGCATTTTTTAAAAAATCACATTTATTGGCTTTCCTATAATTACTAAAGTAGCACATGATCTGGAATTTTGAGATACAAGGAAGAAAATAATAATTATCCTTAATCTTATCATCCAAAGATAAACACTGTTTATGTTTAATTGTATCATGAGCAGTTTTCTACAGCATTAATTTTTCTGAAGCACCATTACTAAGAGCTCCATACTAACCCATCCATCATATGGCTATGTTATAATTTCATTCTTCTCCCATCACTGGATATCCACACTGCTTTAAAGTTTTCACTATTATCATATACATTAAGCACAGCAGTTAAATTTGTATATAAATCAGAATGACCTCTTATTAGAGTCCCTTTTGCCCGTTCCTTTATTAAAGCTACCAGTGTTTTCCTAATCCAAGCTCTTCCTATACTAATGCTATCAATCATCTACCACATTAATCCCAAATGTATTTCATTTGCCTTTCTATTATTTTTAATTCAGGAATTATTAATTTTATGTTAATGGTAACTATTACAAAGACAAATAAAATATATTTTGTTTTTATTATCCATTCTCTCACTATAGTAATACAAAGCCCTGAAACTAAAAGAGAAGATTAAAGAGAAAAATCAGTGGTGCCAATGAAAAGTATAAAGTAGGTTAGGCCATTTGATACAGTTTTAACTCATCTCCTAATATAACCATATCTTAGGTAAAAGAGAACTCGGTCCATCCTTAATCTCAAGGGTAAAATATTACTTCCCCTACAAAGACAAAAATAAGGTCCAAAGAAAATTCCCAATAATCACACAGGACACATTTGTCTGACACTGCAGTAACTTCCATTCTCATTTCGTTAAGGAAAACAATCTTTGAGAGAGAAATGTATCCCAATTAGCATCTTGGGTTAATAAACATTAAATTACCTAAACAACACCTAAACATTTCCCTATTAAGCTAGAGGTGTATTTGATAGAAATATGACTTTAAAAAATTTCCCTGTCCCTTAAGAAAAATATCCAAAATGGAAAACAAACCAAATATACAAATAAACTGTAGTAAGAAAAAAATATGTAATCATTCTATATTAAACAAAAGTTGAATCGTTTTTGGGAAACATTTCAAAAATAACTGATGATCATGAGGTAAGAGCACAAGGTTTTCACTGCAACTACTTGTGTTACACCACACAAGGCATTTCACTTCTACAAGCCTTAGTTTCTTCAGCTTTAAAACGAAAAATCTAAGGAGCCCCAGTTTGAGACAGCAGATTAGAGAAATCACAGCAGCTTATTTCCTACTTCTTCACCCTTCCAAAATTCCAGTGATCTGATAATAAAGACACTTTTAAAGGAGCAATCCATAATAATTAAGGAAAGGAGCCATTAGAAGACAGAGTTCAATAAATTTCTCAAGATGGAAAGCAGGTGGAGGAGTGTAATGCATAAAATAGCCTCGATAAAAGCAGTCACAGCTTCAAAACAGAAAAGATCTGAGGACAAAGCCAAACTGCTAGAATCAACTGAACGCGCACACAGGGAGGTAAGGAGGAGGGGGAGGCGGAAGCAAATGCAAGGGAGACTAACTGCGACTCTAATTCAAAAAGTAATTCTCTAAAAACAAACAAATAAATGCTAACTTTCTAATCCACACACCTCACTATATGCAGAGTTCTTAGTTTATTATTGCTTTACTTATAAATTTAGACAGATAACCAAAGTTCACAAGATATTGGAAAACTGAAAAAAAGACACCAAAGTAAAATAAAAACTGTCCCCAGGAGAGAAATTAAGGAATAAAAAAGAATATTGGCCCTTATTGTAAGCCCTTCTACACAACTTAGTTTTTTTAACCACATGCATACATACTTTGGTTTTTCAAAAAAGCTTAAGTGCATTAACTGAAAAAAAAGTTTACTGAAGTCCTTTCAATCAATTCTAATACTCTCCCTATGTAAAATTTCAGACATTTGCTCTTATTAAGCAACTGTAACACATAATTATGTCATAAAATAAGTAAACCAGTAAGATTAATACTATGCATACAAAATCTTTAAATTCAACGCAAAACTTTCAAATTCTTAACTCTGTGTGCTATACAGATACACACACCTCTACAAACACATACAGTCTTGTTTTAGAACCATAACCACTAGCATATTATCATGCTATTATCATTATTTAAATCTATAAATTTAAATACATTTAAAATCATTTAAATAAAAAGACATACCCCTATGTTCCAGTAACATAGTATAAAGTCGATAATACATGCAATGTTGATCAAACTATTATTTTTTAAAAACATCTTTAGCTACTTCAAAGATAAGCACTGTTCTAACACATCTCATGACACCAATTAAAAGTATTTCTCTAAACAAACAGTATCTTAAAAACTTTCAAATGGTTCAGAAATTTAAAACAGCAACATTTTATATTCCAAGGATATACTGTTTCAAATCCTTTCCTTTAACCCTTTTTCTGGAGACGGCAATGGCATCCCACTCCGGTACTCTTGCTTGGAAAGTCCCATGGACGGAGGAGCCTGGTGGGCTGCAGTCCATGGGCTCGCTAAGAGTCGGGTACGACTGGGCAATGGCAACCCACTCCAGTGTTCTTGCCTGGAGAATCCCAGGGACAGAGGATCCTAGTGGGCTGCCGTCCATGGGGTCGCACAGAGTCGGACACGACTGAAGCGACTTAGCAGCAGCAGCAACCCTTTTTCAACCATTAGTTAAGGACCACAGCCCAGCTAAAATTTTTTAAATGGTAAAGCTTACTGTAGAAAACACATGTGTAACACATCACCATCCAATCAACCATCATCATCCAGTAAACCATCACAAAAACAGAGGAACACGCACAGCAAACGGTGCAACCAAGAGGCTCCCAGATGACTCCCTCACACTTGGTAGATGATCCCCCACATGTATAATCCATCAACAGAGGTGATTCATTCCCTTTCTCCCACAAACTAAAGTACAAAGTACAAATCAGGATGTCCAAAAGCAAAAAAAACAATGAGGTCTTCAAATTAGGTAAGAGAGGTGTACAATTATAAAAACTGCAAAATACCCACCTAACCCTAATTATATGAAGTTAAGGAAACTCTGAACATAGATGACATGCAACTTCATCATACACTGTTAAATCTGATAATCAAAGTTATAAATAAGAAAAAGATATCTCATAGGAGTTACAAATGGACAATTACATGAATCTGAAGCATTTTCTTGTCTCAAAAATGAGTACAACAAAATAAAAAAAGCAAATATTATAATAAGGACTATCATACAAGCCTAAAGACTTAAACATCATCAGGAAAGGAAAGAGTACGTTGCTTTGCAGAAGTAGCTAGGAACAACAGAACACAGGAAAAGGAAAGGAGAGAGCGTTCCAGCACTACACTACCACCTTCATTCTCTTCAAGGTTAGTGCTCTATCTTTGACCACCTTCCAGCCTGGGCACTTCCATTCACATCTTTGGCCTACCGACCGACTACAAGTAATAAATTTTAACTCCCTATCTCCAGTCACAATCTGTCACCTGAGTATCAGAGGAATATGTATTTCAGAACATTGTCACTTGACTGTCCCATCAGAATTTTTAACACAAAAATGAACGATAATGAACTCATCTGCCACTGTTCCCTCTGTACACACACACACACAAACACACACCTATTCTGGTTATTGGTATCATATTCCAAAACTTAAGAGTTATCCATTCTATTTCCTCCCCTCTAACTAATCTTGTATTGGTCACCAACTCAAGTTCTAGTCTCCTGTAAAAAGAGTAACACAAAAATCCATACTCTCCATGCTCAACAGCTCTGTCTTGGTTCAATTACATAAATGTATTAGGGCTGTTGGTTACATTTTATATATATCTTATATACATAAACATATATATTTATATATATACAAATTATACACATAAATTAATATGTTAATATTTATATTATTTTATCAATATAAAATATTTATACATCACATATAAAATATATTTGAATATATTATATTAATATTTATATTGTATTTATATTTATTAATATATATCAGGTGTTTATAAATATGTTGTATATCTATATAACATATTATCTATATAAAATATAAATGAATAGTTTATACATAGTTACATTAATACATGTTATATATATTAGGGTTTATATATATATATATATATATAAAGTTCTGTAAAACCTTTTTTTTTAAATCTTACAGAAAAACTCAGGTGAACTTTTTTCCAACTCATATTTGGGATTACTACATCTCTCCTAAAAGCTCTCCCTGCCTTCAATCTGGCTTAATTCTTCAATCATTCCTTTCTACTCATGTTGCAATGATCTTTCTAGAATATAATTTGAATCATTTTCATCACCACTGCTTAAAATCTTTCAATGACTCAAAATAAAGACCTAAAATCCTTAGAAGAATATCCTGTTTCTTGTCACCTCTTTATCTTTAATCTCTTTCTAATCTCCCATATAATACACTAAATTCTGGTCACTGCAGATCCTGGAAAAACTTTGACTGTTTCTTACCTCAATACCTCTGCAGATGCTTTATTTCCACTTTACCAGGGTCTTTTTCTTGACAAGGCAACTCTGATTTGCCCAAATGTCCTCTCATACACTACACGTGGCCTCGACTTCCATTCCTTCTTTGGTCCCACAGCATTTTAACAGACATCCTTCCATACTATAAACGTTTACTAACTTGAAACTTGGACACCATATAAGTGAAATACATATATTATTCATTTTTGTGTCCCACAATGCTAGCACTCTGCCTCGCAATAAGTGATCAATAACTAAAGAATGTTGAAGAATTTTTGCTTTTTCCAGAAACTTTCACTATCAGCCTTGCCCAGAGACACAGAACAAAGCAGCTACTTAAGGAAAACAACTGAAACCAGGCAAGAAAGCAGTAAGTGGGGCCCAAAAAATGAAAAATTAAATATACTTTTCAAAGTTGTTTCTGAGAAACGTCTCACATTCTAACACAAACGTGTCATACTTGCTATTTAATTTTCAGTGCTTATTCTGATTTCCAAGAAAATAAATGGTAAAAAGTTGTTCTCTCTGCAACTGGGTCAGCACAGAAAGAAAAATGGGAAGTATTACCTAAATCAGCTATTCTTCAAAACTGAGCATAATTAGAATTTTTAAAGTTCTATAATAAGTAAGAACCCCACCCGATCCACCCAACCCCAATTCCACTCTTTATAGAGTTGTCTCTTAAAAGACTTGGGAGTAAGATTACAATGGGTATTTTACTAACCAGTTATCATTCTCCATAGAATCCCAAAATATTTTCCTGAACTTAACTTTTTTTTCTTTTATCGTAAGAAATTAACATTAGTTCACTACTTTGCAAATATGCATTTACATTTCTATCCTTAAGATAAAATGAAATACTTTCCTTTTACCATCCCTCAAATGGTCCGTGAAGAGAAATTTGCCCAGTTGAACTCGCTCTAAGATTTGTAACAGTTTTCTGGGATCAGAGAAGGGAATAGAGAACCCTCCTCCCAATACTGAGCCCCCTAGCATTCCTGATCCTTCCCCTTTCTCTTCTCCAGTAGTACCCACACACAACTTTGCTCTTTAAAGTAAAACAAATTCAAGTTCACAACTAATTTTAGAAGTGTGTGAAAGAATCCCAGAGACCAAGCCACACAGCACTGGAATAATTTTTTTTTTTTTAAGCTGAATTCCTGACACCAATTCTAATGGGTTGATCAACAGTGTTTTTTTTTTACTCTAGTTTTTTTTTAATGTATATTCTTATTACTGTCTCTAGCCTATTATCGGGCTTCCCTGACAGCTCAGTTGGTTAAAACAAAACAAAAAAACATACACCTGCAATGCAGGAGACCCTGGTTTGATCCCTGGGTTGGGAAGATCTGCTGGAGAAGGGAAAGGCTATCTACTCCAGTGCACTGGCCTGGAGAATTCCACGGACTGTACAGTTCATGGGGTCGCAAAGAGTCGGACACTTCTGAGCAACTTTCAGCCTACTGGTATTCTGGGTTCCTATTCTTTCCCTAAAAAGTTTCCCAGTTTTAGGACCTCCCAAAATGCCCTTATTTCTTCCCAATATAAAGCTAAACTCCTGCTCCTGCCACAAACTGATCTGGCTTAAAAGATGTCACTTATATTTACATACACTAATTTAGAGCTGTGTGTGTGTGTGCTCAGTCGGGTCCCAGTCTTTACAACACAATGTACTGTAGCCCACCAGGCTCCTCTGTCCACGGCGTTCTCCAGGCAAGAATACTGGAGTGGGCTGCTATTTCCTCCTCTAGGGGATCCTCCCCACCCAGGTATCCAGTTCATCTCTCATGCATTGCCTGCACTGGCAGGTGGGTTTTTGTTTGTTTGTTTGTTTGTTTTTTTAACCACTGAGCCACTTGGGAGGCCCTAATTTAGAGGTGCATATTGTAATTACTGTTATTATTTTGCAGATGAGATAATAAAATTAGGAAAAGCGATACAACATTTATAAATGCCAGTACTTTAATTTGAATCCAGTTCTTCTGACTTCAAGATCAAGTTACCATATTAGAAGAAAGCAGTCTGCATTTAAAAAGATTCAACTTCCCTGGCTCTAGGCGACCTTATTGCATCTAATACATATAATTTTTAGGCAAATTCTACATTTCACCCTCGTCCTAAATGTCCCTTTTGAAAGCGTCAATGAGGCTTGTACAATAAAAAATCCTGCGACTCAGTTAAAAAGTTCTGTGTTCACCCTAATGTTCACTCTTTTGGCATTTTTTTTTGTTTTAAACAGCCTTCAGTAGTTTCTGTAGTCATCAACTTTTTAGGGTAAGAAATTGCTTAACTAGGTTCTTCAACCAACAAGCACTACTACGTGCTTTCAAATACCTGTCCCTTTAATAGTCAATTCCATTCCTTTCTTGCTATTTGCAAAGCATATCTAGGGGTAATCCTGCATGGCTCCTAACCCCACGAAATACTCTATTCTGGGGGCTTCCCTGGTGGCTGAGTGGTAAAGAATCCGCCAGCTAATACAGGAGGCACGGTTCAATCTCTGATTGGGTAAGATCCCACATGCCAGGGAGCATCTAAGCCCGTGGGCCACAACTACTGAGCCTGTGCTCTAGAGCCCAGGAGCCGGAACTACTGAGCCCACCTGCGGGCAACTACCAGCCCGCGTGCCTAGAGCCCGAGCTCCGCAATGAGAGAAGCCACGGCAATCAAGCCCACGCACTGCAACCAGAGAGTAGCCCTCGCTGGCCACAACTACAGAAACACTCGCGCAGCAGCCAAGACCCAGCATGGCAAAAAAATAAATAAAGTTATTTAAAAATATATACTCTGAATATCTTCTGACTTCACTCAGAAAAAGGAAGGGAAATCAAAGGAGCCAATGCCTCTGCCTGCTTAAGATCTAGTGCAATGATACAAATTAAAAAGTAACGTGACTACGTGAAACGAAGTAGATGATTACGAAGAAACCAACTTTCACCTAACTTAACTCTGACCAGCATTTTTGCCCACCGCTTGTAATAAACCCCAGGCTTTTCCCATTTCTGTTATCAGTCATGATATAAAATAAGAATATTAAGACCCAACAAAGAGCACTGGGATTTAAAAATGGTGATTATAGAAACAAGCCTCTAAAATTCTGAAAACCAGTAAGGAGAAAACTATTATCAACAGGCGCTTGCTAAGTGCAAGGCACTGGAGGGGACAAAAAGCTGCCAAACGGGAAGCTCTTTAAAAACTTGACCAGGTGACTTAGTCAATTTTGTAACCTCCATCCTCACTCCTCCAGCGCCAGGCAAAAGTCAACTGAATTTGAAGCGCTGGTGTATGAGATGTGCTGCAGCGAGGACCCGTGGGACAGACCGGCTTGGGATGTAACTTTGGGAGGTATTGTTTAAACGGCTCTGCGCTGTTCAATTCAAACGGAACAGGCTGCCGCTCCGTCCGAGCTTGTGTGGGGCCCGGGAAACCAGCCAGGTCAGGCGGTCTCTCCTAACTACAAACCGGGACATCTCCGAGGGACCCCAAAGGTCTGGGGCGATGAAAACCAGAGTTACTTGCCTCCCATTCCTGCAGGAATCGTTCGGCCTCTTTAGAACCAGCGGTCTTGTGTCTCCTAAATTCGTCCTTCACGTACCGGTCGCCAAGGTCTTTGAGGTCTGGGGGCAGAACCCGGTGTAGCAGCAAAATGCGCCGATACAAGGCCCGGACACGCGAGACGTGCAGAGCAGACATAATGCCGCGCGTGGACCCCAGGCCGCGCCTGCGCAGAAGGTCAGCGCCCGCTTGCCTCTCTTTCCAAGCCGGATATAAGTAACCCGAACACAAGCGGAAGAGGGCACGCGACCTTCATCCGGTTTGGTACGTTCTAATATGAGGACCTTCCTGAAACACGAGCGGGAGCAGCAGGCGGGATACGGGCCCGTCCTCCTTCCAAAGGGGCGTGGCTTTCGTGGAGAGCTTGGGATGCTACCACTCAAGGACTGAGTCCTGGGCCGAGGGGGTCCTCCACCAAGAGTCTGACCTGGACCTCTTGTCACCCCTCATTCACACCCCATCATCTTGTCCGTTAATCTTACCCCTTTCTCTAAAAGCCGTCGTCAAAATCGGGCTCCTCCAGGAAGCCTCCCATGCCTTAATTCAAGCCATTTAAGATGTCTTAGAGTGTTCCTCCGGAGAAGGCAATGGCACCCCACTCCAGTACTCTTGCTGGAAAATCCCATGGACGGAGGAGCCTGCTAGGCTGCAGTCCATGGCGTCGCTAAGGGTCGGACACGACTGAGCGACTTCACTTCCACTTTTCACTTTCATGCAGTGGAGAAGGAAATGGCAACCCACTCCAGTGTTCTTGCCTGGAGAATCCCAGGGACGGCGGAGCCTGGTGGGCTGCCGTCTATGGGGTCGCACAGAGTCGGAGACGACTGAAGCGACTTAGCAGCAGAGTGTTCCTGCCTTCAAGCAATGAGATGAATCTCTTCATCCACAAGCCCAACCACCTACATACCTTGCAGTGTTGTGCTCCTAATTTGTGCCCCAAAGGAGTGGATTCTTTCCTGTAACTCAAGTGAGACCTGAGCCAGCAGGTAGCAACCCTTAGCTGAAGTCGGGTTGGCTGAAGAAGAATCATTAGGGAACCTTTTAAATGTATTGTTTCCAAGGCCATGATACTGGAGATTATGATTAAATAGTCTGAGAGGAAAATGTAGAATCGGGAGGTACACAAATCTTCACCTTTTACAAAGGCTATAGAGTGTGACCAATGAAAGCTGGCAGCAACTTGGCCTCGTTCTTTCTGTCCCATCATGTTTGGTCCTTCAACAAACTCTGATGGCTCCCCCAACAAAATGTATGCAGAATTTGATCACTTCTCACTAGTCCCTCCACCACTATCGTCTGTTTATTGGATGTGGTAGTAACTTTTTGTGTTTCTGCTTCTGCCATGATCAACTTTGGTCCTCAGTCAGTTCAGTTCAGTTGCTCAGTCATTCTGACTCTTTGTGACCCCATGGACTGCAGCATTCCAGGCTTCCCTGTCCATGACCAACTCCTGGAGCTTGCTCAAACTCATGTCCATCAAGTCCGTGATGCCATCCAACTATCTCATCCTCTGTCGTCCCCTTCTCCTCCTGCTTTCAATCTTTCCCAGCATCAGGGTCTTTTCCAATGAGTCAATTCCAATGAGTCTATGAGGTCACACAGAGTCGGACACAACTGAAGCGACTTCACAGCAGCAGCAGCCGCCTAATCTCACCAAGCCATTTACCAGCCTGGCCCCTTCTAGGCCCCCACCAGGACTCCAAAAATAGTCCATGCATCCTAAGTAGCTTCAGTCGTGTCCCATTCTTTGTGACCCCATGAACTGTAGCATACCAGGCTCCTTTGTCCATGGGATTCTCCAGGCAAGAATACTGGAGTGGGTTGCCATGCCCTCCTTCAGGGGATCTTCCCCACCCAGGGATTGAACCTGTGTCTCTTACCTCTCCTGCATGGGCAGGCAGGTTCTTTACCACTCTTGCCACATAAGGGGCCCAGTGGGGGGGGGGGGTGGAAAAACTCACCAGAGACTGCCAGGACTTTCCCTACTCTGGCACATGCGCTCACCTCACACTATCCTGTACTAAAGTAACCTTTGGCGGCCACTGGACTCTTTTACTGCTCATAAGTAGTCCATGAATTCATACATCTAATTATGACCTTTATGGGATGTGAATGGTAGCTAGCACATCTTTTTATATAACCTGCAGTTGTCAATCAAGGCTGTCAATCAATGACCCCTTCTGGATTATGCAAATGACTCTGCCTTAAAAACTGGACTCCAGACCTCTGGGGCCATTTGCCTCCTTGGTGTGGCCCCTTCTCTCTTGAGTTGTTCTCTCCTTTGGGTGTGCTCAAGTAGCTCAGTCGTATCCAACTCTTTGCCACCTGGTCTTTCTTTCCTTATGGTTAATAAACTTCCTTGCAACAGATAAGACCTTAGATTCTTCTTTGCGTCCCTACCAAGACGTGAGGTCCACAGGAGAAATGGTCTCTATAGTCTTCCGCTAACAAGCTCATTACTTCAGGTCTGGTTCTGATGAGACCCTCCCTGGCAACCATATTTAATATTGCTATCACATCATGCAAAAAAGTCTCTAAGTCCCTCTCGGCTTTATTTTTCTTTATGCTGCTGCTGCTAAGTCACTTCAGTCGTGTCTGACTGTAGCCCATCAGGTTCCTCTGTCCTGGGGATTCTCCAGGCAAGAATACTGGAGCAGGTTGCCATGCCCTCCCCTCCAGGGGATCTTCCCAACCCAGGGATCGAACCCCAGTCTCCTGCATTGCAGGCAGATTCTTACCACTGAGCCACCAGGGAAGCCCTATTTTTCTCTATAACACTTACATATTTTACTTGTTTGTTTATTGCCTGCCCTCCCCCTTGCCCCCACTAGATTACAAATTCCAGGAGGGCAGGGATTTTGTGACTCTATGTGTGTCAGTGACTTAAATGACCTGCTGGTGATGAAGGGGCAAGAGTGGGGGGAAATTTATGTGATTCCCTCCCAGATTCCAGAGGTTTGTTTATGCAAAGACTTTTGAAAGACAAAAAGACGCACATCTCTCTTCCAAAGGCAAGGGTGTACTCATTTTAGTATTCTTTTCAGGCCCCATGGCAGCAGTGCCTTACAAATAGTAAGCACTCTAACATTTATTACCTTGAATGGACTTTTTCCTTTTGCTTAAATTTTGGAAGAATATTTATTTAAAAGAGCACAGAAAATTTTTTTAATGGATTTAATTTGGTTTTTTGACAAACCACATTCATGGCAAGGATTGAATGGCAGCATGGTTATTTTACTTCAGGAAATTTTTTCTAACCATACTTCATCTCCTAATATCCCTGTAAATTAAAAATTAATTTATTGTTCCAGTTTACTTTTTTTCTGGTTTCCTTTGGGGTTAAAGTACATGTATAATAAATACTTCTATCAGAGCCAAAGCTCTTATAAAAATGTGGGGAAAATTCTGCCAATAAATTAATAAAAAATAACAATAAAAGAATTAATTCAGCATAAATGAAGCAGAAAAGGTCCAGAAAGCTTTGGGCAATCAATGCTCAAAAATGGCAAATGATGGGTAAGAGAGAAGCCAAGACATAATGGTGTGGTTAGGCCTTGAGAAAAATCCAGAATAACGGTGAGAATAATGGTATATGACCTTTATTTTTTATGGTGGGCTGGACAGTGAGTTATGTTTTGAGGACAAAATTTTCTGTTTCTTTCACCTTCCAGTTTAGGCTGACCAGTTTTCCTTTTGTGGTCAAAATAGCCACGAACTAAAACTAAGATCTGAGTTCTGTTCCTGGCCACTAATCCAGATAAGTACACTTCATGCAAACCTTTCCCTATCCTTCCTCCATGTAGTCTGTTTTCCTCTGTATTACTCGGCAAGTCACTCAATCACTCTGGGCCTAGATTTTCTCATGTGTCAAAGTGGGGTTAGGTTAATTCTCAGGTTTCAACTGCTAGTCTAATCATGTTTTGTACCCACTCCCCTCCAAATTTTTTTGCAAAAGTAGAAGCAGATAGGGCTTCCCTGGTGGCTCAGATGGTAAAGAATCTGCCTGCAATTGGGGAGACCTGGGTTCGATCCTTGGGTCGGAAGATCCCCTGGAGGAAGGCATGGCAACCCACTCCAGTATTCTTGCCTGGAGAATCCCCATGGACAGAAGAGCCTGGTGGGCTACAGTCCATGGGGTCACAAAGAGTCGGACATGACTGAGCGATTCAGCACACAGAAGCAGATATGTAACCCACTCTGAAATAACTGTGTTGAAAAGATTTTTATTTAAAAACAAAGGGAAAATTCCTCAAAACTTGAATCAAAGAGGTTTCCATATTTTCCTTTATGGAGGTGTAATTGACAAAGAAAAATCAGGAGGGGAAATTGCTTTTGGAAACACATTTTACTTTAGTCCTACTGAGTTTGCAGGGACAGCCTATGTTAAAAGATGCATTGAACAAATTACCTAATGCTGCTGCTGCTGCTAAGTCGCTTCAGTCCTGTCCGACTCTGTGCAACCCCAGAGACGGCAGCCCACCAGGCTCCCCCGTCCCTGGGACTCTCCAGGCAAGAATACTGGCGTGGGTTGCTATTTCCTTCTCCAATGCATGAAAGTGAAAAGTGAAAGTGAAGTCTCTCAGTCATGTCTGACTCTTCGAGACCCCATGGACTACAGCCTACAAGGCTCCTCCGTCCATGCGATTTTCCAGGCAAGAGTACTGGAGTGGGGTGCCATTGATAGTAACAGTGTAATTTGCTATTAGGGCTTCCCAGGTGGCTCAGTGGTAAAGACTTTGCCTGCCAATGCAGGAGATGTGGGTTCAAACCCTAGGTGGGGAAGATCCTCTGCAGTAGGAAATGGCAACCCACTCCAGTATTCTTTCCTGGAAAATCCCATGGACAAAGGAGCCTGGCAGGCTACTGTCCAAGGGGGCACAAAGAGTCAGACACCACTTAGCAACTAAGCACAGACGAACAATTTGCCATTTGTCTACGTCAGTGGTTTTACCTTTGACTGTATATTACAATTACTAGGGGAAAATGGTTTTAAAAAGACTGATAATAGGGCCCCACTACAAACCACTTGAATCAGAATCTCTGCGAGTGGGGAGTGGCATTGCTTTTGCTTAGAAGCCCCTCCAAGTGAGTCTAATGTGCAGCCAGGATTGAGAACCGGTGGTCTAAATTTCCAACTTGGAGACATTTGGGTTCTAGGAAGAGTATTCAGGATATTAAGACACTGTTAAAAATTGGTTACTAAACATCTAGTGCTTTAATACTAAAGTGTTCCTGCAATAATGGGGATAAAGATTTTGACACAGCTAAAAATATCCTAAAAATAAAATGGAGGAAGTGAGAAACTTGGAAACTAGAATCGATACATACACATTACTATATATAAAATAAATAACTGTTAATAATAAGAACCCCCTATATAGCACAGGGAACTCAATACTCTGTAATAACCTATATGAGAAAAGAATCTAAAAAAGAGTGGATCTATGTATAAGTGATTCACTTTGCTGTACACCTGAAACTAACACAACATTGTAAAGGAACTATACTCCAATAAAAAAGTTTAAAAATATAATCAAAAAGAGAAAGAAGGAGGGGACATATGTATACCTATGGCTGATTTGTGTTGATGTATGGCAGAAACCAACACGATATTGACACAGTTATCCTTTAATTAAAATAAATACATTTTAAAAAACTAAAGTCATCAGACTCTCTCTTGGGGGGTAGGGTGGGGGGGAAGGCGAGAGAAAGGAAAAAAACTAAACGCCTGTGAGAAAGAGAGTGTAAGAGTGAAAAAAGAAATGCTGTAACTCCAGGCTGTATGCACATTTATTGACAGGAGGGGATTAATACCTTAAGGGCCGTCTGAAGAGCTCATGGCAGAGTCATCCCACGTCCCCCATGCCACATCCACAACACTACCGTATTTCCCCCAAGGAAATGGTTTAAGCTTTCCAAATGAACATTCGAAACACAGCTTTCTTACCCACAGTTGGTGCTCTTAATAAAGATGCACAAAACCTCTGTTCTCTGTACTCTCCTCCAACCCAAGCGTTCCACTAGAACTCCTGATTGTATCCCCAACTGCTCTGAGAGGGAGCTTCATAATTATCCCTCATTCTTTCTCTCACTGGAATCCTCAACTATTCCCTTCATCAGATTAGTCCATTCAGCTCATAAACATTCACAAGAATACCTCAACAACAAAAAAACACTCCATCTATACTCCTTCCCCTTCAAACCACCATCCTATCACCCTGCTTCCTTCATTGCAAACTTGAAAAAAATATTTCTCCATCTCCATTCTCATTTCCTGCTGAACCCCTTTCAATCTATTATTGGCTGCTCTACTCTTTTAAAATCACTTTCTCCAGAGTCCCTGGTTATTTGCTTCTGACGGCGCATCTACTCTCCCCTGACCGTCTAGAAACCGTCCATCTTTCAGCTTCTGTGGTTTATATTGTGCAGGTCACTTCTAAGGCCCCGTGGTCTCAGTGTCCTCTGCCACCTGCCTCCAAGTGAGAGCACATCCAAAGGCTCGGTCCAAACATCCACTGTCTGTGCCCTTGTCCCGGCCAGCTGTCCTCAGTAATCGGTGAGGCTCTGCTGCCCCCACCCAGCCAACCCCATTCTCACCATTCCGGAGGCCCTCGTAGGACCCTTACCTGGAAAAATGCCAGGGCATCTTAACCTGACATCTCCAGGTTCAACCTTCCTTTTCTAACCACTGGTTCAAACTGGATGCTCTGTCAACCTTTCAGAGTCCATGTCCCAAATTATACTTGTCATTTTTCTTCAAAGATGTTTCTCTATCCACCATTCTTAAATTTACCTAGACTCAAGGCTTACAAAGGATCTGTAATATCTTTCACTCTTTTCATATATCTTGTTACTGAGGAACCTCTGTTGAGACTTCTTTTTAAATCAGTCACTTTTTCCCATGTCATTTACCCACCTTTCCAGACTCTATCCCTTGTTTAAAAGATTGTAACAGTCTTCTAATTGGATTTCCTTTGTTCAAAATCTTTGAAAGATTTTCCATTGTCCTTTTCTGGGGTAAAATATATGTTCCTAGGATATAAAACTGGATTTTAAAAATCACATTGCAACCAAAGGCAAGGCTAGTAGCTATTATTAATCCACTGTTTCATTATATTATACATGTATAAAAGTACATTTTTCATTATAATATTGTATATTATCCAATTTTCTTAAAACTGAAGGAAAAATTTTTAAATGATAAATTCAGACAGAGATTTCAACTTTATAATGAATGCCGTTATATTTTTAACCTGAAGAAAGCAAAAGTAAAGTATATAAACAAATGTGAAAAATAACTGTCCTCCAAGACAAGGCATTCTCCACCACCCCAAACTGGAATAATTTCACAATATGTGTTTTTCATGCTCACAAATTTAAGAGGAATAAACTCTACATTCATATACAGTTAGGTTCCAGCTTTATTGTTTCTTAACTATGTGACCTGGAACTAGATAGAGGCTTAAGCTCTCTGGGTCTCAAGTTTCCCTCTTTTAAAATGAGAATAATATCATGTCTCTAAAAATCCTACGTGTTTTAGTGATTTGATATGGAAAAGGGATTTAGACTAGCTTGTCTACAGCACATAGAAAGTGCAAAAGGTGTTACAAATAACGATGGTGACATAAAATGACAGCCAGTAAAAACCGTGAATCTTAGTTTTAAAAGTAAGGTTTTTAAACTTTTTGCTGCTTCAGAATGTAACAGTCTTAGCGATATGGAACTGAAATGATACAATACAATTATACTGTGACATCTAAAATTCTGAACCCGAATTTGTGCCTGAGCTCCTACAAGCATGATGGCTTTCTTTGAGCAACAATAACAATTGTTCTTGGGGTGAGCACCTCCTGTAAATCTGGACAGTGTTTACTGATGCAAGATAAATTCCGAGTACCTGTTGTTGTTCAGTCACTAAGTCGTGTCTGACTCTTTGCCACTCCATGAACTGCAGCATGGCAGGTTTCTCTGTCCTTCACTATCTCCTGGAGTTTGCTCAAACTCATGTCTGTTGAGTCCATGATGCCATCCAACTATCTCATCTTCTGTTGCCCCCTTCTCCTATCCTCAATGTTCCCAGCATCAAGGTCTTTTCAAATGAGTGAGCTCTTCACATCAGGTGGCCAAAGTATTGGAGCTTCAGGATCAGTCCTTCCAATGAATATTCAGGGTTGATTTCCTTTAGGGTTGACTGGTGTGATCTCCTTGCTGTCCAAGAGACTCTTCAGAGTCTTCTCCAGCACCACAGTTAAAAAGCATTAATTTTTCAGCACTAAGCCTTCTTTATGGTCCAACTCTCACATCCATACACAACTACTGGAAAACCATAGGTTTGACTATATGGACCTTTGTCGGCAAAGTGATTTCTCTGCTTTTTACTGTGCTGTCTAGGTTCATCATACCTTTCCTTCCAAGGAGCAAGTGTCTTTTAATTTCATGGCTGCAGCCACTATCCACAGTGATTTTGCAGACCAAGAAAATAAAATCTGCCACTGTTTCTACTTTTTCCCCCATCTATTTGCCATGATCTTAGTTTTCTGAATGTTGAGTTTTAAGCTAGTTTTTCACTCTCCTTTCACCTTCTTCAAGAGGCTCTTGAGTTCCTCTTCACTTTATGCCATTACAGTGGTATCATCTGTGTATCTGAGGTTGCTGATATTTTTCCCAGCAATCTTGATTCCAGCTTGTAGTTCATGTAGCCTGGAATTTCACATGATGTACTCTGCATATAAGTTAAATAAGCATAGTGACAATATACAGCCTTAATGTACTCCTTTCCCAATTTGGAACCAGTCTGTTGTTCCATGTCTGGTTCTAACTGTTGCTTCTTGGCCTGCATACAGGTTTTTCAGGAGGCAGGTCTGGTGGTCTGGTATTCCCATCTCTTTAAAAATTTTCCACAGTTTACTGTGATCCACACAGTCAAAGACTTTAGCATAGTCATTGAAGCAGAAGTAGATTTTTCTGAAATTTTGCTTTCTCTATGATCCAATGGATGTTGGCAGTTTGATCTCTGGTTCCTCTGCCTTTTCTAAATCCAGCTTGAACATCTGGAAGTTATTGGTTCACATACTGCTGAAGCCTGGCTTGGAGAATTTTGAGCACTACCTTGCTAGCATGTGAAATGAGCACAACTGTATGGTAGTTTGAGCATTCTTTGGCATTGCCTTTCTTTGGGATTGGAATGAAAACTGACTTTTTCCCAGTCCTGTGGCAATTGCTGAGTTTTCCAAATTTGTTGGCATATTGAGTGCAGCACTTTAACAGCATCATCTTTTAGGATTTAAAATAGCTCAACTGGAATTCCATCACCTCCACTAGCTTGATTTGTAGTAATGCTTCTAAGGCCCACTTGACTTCACAGTCCAGGATGTCTGGCTCTAGGTAAGTGACCACATCATCCTGGTTATCTGGGTCATTAAGACCTTTTTTGTATAGTTCTATGTATTCTTGCCACCTCTTCTTAATATCTTCTGCTTCTGTTAGATCCTTGCCATTTGTCCTTTATTGTGCCCATCCTTGCATGAGATGTTCCCTTCGTATCTTCCATTTTCTTGAAGAGGGCTCTAGTCTTTCCCATTCTATTGTTTTCCTCTATTTCTTTGCATTGTTCATCTAAGAAGGCTTTCTTATCTCTCCTTGCTATTCTCTGGAACTCTGCATTCAGTTGGGTATATCTTTTCCTTTCTCCTTTGCCTTTTACTTGTCTTCTTTTCTGTTATTTGCAAGGCTTCCTCAGACAACCACTTTGCCTTCTTTGATTTCTTTTTCTTTGAAATGGTTTAGGTCACCACCTCCTGTACAATGTTATGATTATCTGACAGACCCTCAGCATCAACAATGGGAACAGGACTGTTCAATCTTGTGTTTTGAAATCACTTGAATTGCTATTATTCATGATGGCTATTATTTTTCTGACAAATCAAATGAAAAATAGTGTTTAGTCTCTGTCTACGACTTTGTAGCCATAAGGATAAGGAACGAGGATCACTTATAGAATAGAGTGAGGGGCTGGATAATTCTGGAAACCACATAATTCTGAACCAATAACTTCTTAAAACTTAATTTCAAGATTGCAGTAAGAATGGCTAAACAAGGAAGCATTTGTTCTTCCTCCATAAAACCAGACTTCGGCAGTGAGTGGTTATTGTATTTCTTTAAAATGTAACAGCAAATATTATATAGGTGTTAGAATTCAACTCAAGCTTTAGAAGAAATCATAAATTTATTTTAGTCACATGTTTAACTGAACCCCAAATGGCCTTTCAGATAGTATAATAATGTTTTTAAGCAGATGAGATTATTTTAAAATGGACATATGCTGGAATTATAGCCTCTTTCAAGAAGGTGATACCACATGCAGTCAGTAATGACATATCCATTTCAGTTAGGTCTGATAGGGTCTATATTAACACAAGTTTTAAGAAGAAAAAGAACATAGGGAGGGGACATGTGTGTACCTATGGCTGATTCATGCTGATGTACGGCCAAAAGCATGATATTGTAAAGCAATTATCCTTCAATTAAAAATAAATAAAATTTAAAAACCAATAACAACCACAGCAGGTATCAACACCGTATTCCAACTGAGGTCCTACTGCTGCTGAAAACCTGAGGGTGTGGAAAGCTCAAGGAGGCAAGTTTAAGAGACGCTATGAAGGAAGAGGGGACTGGCAAGGAGAAATGAGAGGACACACCCCCCAAGTCAACTCGAGATGAAAGAAAGTACGACAGTAAGTGTCAGAGTATGGATCTCAGTCCTTGGACCTAATAAGAAAGTGGCTTAAAATAACTGGGCCTGGAATCGGAGCTTCCAAAACTCACGGTTGGTGGGACATAATCAGATTAACAGGGGCAGGAAAGATACAACTTTAAAACGTGAGAACCTATTTTTCAGGGCAGGAATAAAAACGTAGACACAGAAAATGGCCTTGTGGACATGGGAAGGTGGCGGGAGAGAGCGGGACGAATGAAGAGACTAGCATGGACATAGATACACCAGCATGTGTAAAATAGAGAGCTAGTGGGCAGAGGCTGTGTAGCACAGGGAGCTCAGCTCGCTGCTCTGTGATGACCTGGACAGGTGGGATTGGGTGTGGGGGTAGGAGGGAGGCTCAGAAGAGAGGGGGTTGTATGTCCTTAAAGTTGATTCAAGTTGTTGCAGGTCAGAAACTAACACAATATGGTAAAGCGATTCTCCTCCAATTAAAAATGAATTTAAAATAAAAAAGATAGGAAAAATGTATACATATATAGCTGATTTACTTCGTTGTACAGCAAAAACTAATATAACATTGTAAAGCAATTATACTTCAATAAAAAAGTAGAAAAACAAAAAAAAATGAAATAAAGGGGAAAATATGAAGAGGGAAAGGATTAAAAAAAAGAACATAACACTAGCCTTCCTTTATGGATATATGATGGAATTATAGTCTTTTTCAAGAACTATGCAGAATAAATATTCTACAGAGAATCTACTTTGGTATATACAGGTATATTATCCTAAATAAAATATTTTGCTCACAAGTACTCTATTTAAATATATTCATAAATGCATAGTAAATCAATTTTTAATATACTAATTTCAGTCCAGAACTATTATAAATTAAATTCAGACTAATTAAAGGGGGGGACTTCAAACCTTGGGCAGTGATTCTTCACTTTTATTCCATGTAGCACATTTCTAATAAGTCCATAAAAAGGCTATTCAAGATGCCCAAGGCAGAATCTAATCTGAGCGCACAGAACATTTTCCGTAGTCTTCCTGTTGGAGAACCTATATAAAATTTCAAGAAGATGGGCCTGAGGAAAAATGATGTGTCCAGCAGGCAAATTTATCCTAAATCGGTGTTTAAAGTGGTGCCTAAATTGGTACCTAATTGATAACGTGCTCACTAATCACCTGGGTTTCTTATTAAAGTGCAGACTCTGATTCAGTCAGCCTGGGGATGGCCCTGAGATTCTGCGTCTCCCGCAAGCTTGCAGGGAATGATGCTGACGATGCCCGCTTTAAGAAGCGAAGTCCTAAACCGTAATCCACATCACAAGCAAACAGACAATGACATTTTACTTCCCCAAACGTCATCTTCTTGTTTAGACATATACAATGTGGAGATTTTGGCGGACTTGGAAACATTTTACATTTCTGCAAACTGAAGTTCTATTTAGAATATTTTCATTGCCCTCAAAAAGAAGTGGCATGAGAAGCAAAGAGAAAGAAGAATTACTCTTTTCTTTAAATTTTTTTTAAGTTAAAATGTCATCTGAAAGGATAACATAAATCATCGAGAGCAGAGAAAAGCAAAAAGAAGGCTTGAGTAGGATAACCTTGAGTTAAAGAACCACGGCAGGAGAGTAAAAGGCATTACAAAGGGAAGATGAATCAGTCCAGCCTCAGAGGTACTGCCGTCAGGGGTGGGGCTGGCCCAGCCTCCGTGGGTAACCTTGGTATGGGGTATAGGGTACGGGGGAGATTAAGTCTTAAGTACTTCGGGCTCAAAGTATTCACAGAGGCCTGCAGTTGCCTAATCAAATTGCTCTTATGCCTTTGGATCAGCATTACATTACCCCACAGGGAATTTAAACACAACATAAACATGTATTTAAATGAACTTAGAAGAAAGCTTGCTGTCCCGTCTCCCGTTTTAATTAGATATGTCTTATATAAGAAACATATACATGCAGACTCTGTGGTTTTCCTGGCAAGGCTACAGCCCTAAGTAAATCCACTACAGCATTATTTTGTTTGCTTTTTTCCCTTAATTAAGTTTTTAAAGTTTCCTTAGCTCTCTGTGTGGCTGCTTCAGCTTAGGCAGCCGGGTTTGTGGTGAAGGGTTAGGAGAGCACATACCAGCCTCCTCGTATGGCCCTTCCTCCTGTAGAGCTCAATGAGAAAGCAAGAGAAAAAAGAGGGCAAAACCTCCCAGCTGTGCAATACATGCCCTTCACGGAACCCCCCTTATTTCACCTAAGAAAAGCCCATTATTTTCCAACCCTATTGACAGAATGGGAGACACTCAAAACCCTTAACATTGAGTACATGGCCAGCCTTCTAAGACTTATAGAAAACAAGGACAGTGTCCAATTTTCTAGTGCCAATGTACTAGAATATTTCACTGGCCCCCGTGCTATCTTCACCATAGATCCCTGGCCTGGAGGCTCTTCTGCAGGCCAATTTCAGAGGTGGTAATCACATCTCAGCAAATGCACAGGACTCTGACTTCTTTTATTCAAGTTTCAGCCAGGAAGGCAAGGTCCGACAAATGGTCACGTGCTGAACAGCTGTCGGATTATTACCAGAAGGCTGAATGGCCTCAAAACGTCGTGAGTTTTTGCATTTTTGTTGTGGATTTGGTTTTGAGTTTTCACATTAGACCTGCACACTGCTAAAACAGAGAGCAAAAATGAACATGTGTATAATATGAATTGTGTGTTGATATAGCAGGCTCCAAATGTGTGATTAAGTGAATGGTGACTCATATAAAATATAGGTATATGTTTACATATCATGTTTATGTCTTAAGGCTACAGCAGAGAAGATTTAATAAATCTATATGCATGTGTGCATGCTAAATCACTCCAGTAGTGTCAAACTCTTTGTGACCCCACGGACCGTAGCCCGCTAGGCTCCTCTGTCCACGGAATTCTCCAGGCAAGAATACTGGAGTGGACTGCCATGCCCTCCTCCAGAAGATCTTCCCAACCAAGGGATTGAACCCATGTCTCTTACATCTCCTGCATTGGCAAGTGAGTTCTTTACCATTACTGCCTCTTGGGAAGCCCATAAATCTATACAGTATTCTTTAATTTATGCTTCTGTTCTTCAGGTTATGCACTTGGTTTAAACAAATTAGAATTTATACATGAACATAGATGTATATAGAAAAGAAGATGACAAGAAATATGAAAGTGTTAGTCACTCAGTCATGTCCAACTCTTTGCGATCCCATGGACTGTGTAGCCCACCAGGCTCCTCTGTCCATGGAATTCTCCAGGCAAGAATACCGGAGTGGGTAGCCATTTCCTTTTCCAGGGGATCTTCCCAATCCAGGGATCAAACCCAGGTCTCCTGAATTGCAGGCAGATACTTTACCATCTGAGCCACCAGGGAAGCCCATGGAAGAAATATACTTACATGATAAAGGTGATTACCTTTGAAAGGTAAAATTAAAGGTGATTCTTTTCATTATGTGTCTCTTCTCCTCTCCCCCTAAATTTCTGAAATCTGTATGCAGAGCCATTTAAAACCAAAGCAAGCAAACATAAAAGACTATTCCACAAGCAGAAGCATGATTAATGATTTCTCTTATTGATACTTGTTCCACAACTATTTTATATAGATTACTTAATTCAGTCATTCAACACAATTTATTAGGACTCTCCTATGTCCCAGGCGCTGTGCTTGGCATGAGAATGCACTATTATACATACATGTTTTTATCAAACAAGTATTAGCCAAATGCTCTTCACTAACCTACAGAAAGGTGTTAGAAATGTAGGCTCCAACTTACATCTGATCCTCTAATAAATTTCTCCTTGTTCTCCACCATTCTTTATTTTTTAAATTTTTAATTGGAGGATAATTCTTTACAATCATTATGTTGGTTTCTCCTGTACAACAATGCAAATCAGCCATATGTATGTGTGTGTCTGTATATATATATCCCCTTGCTCTAAAGCCTCCCTCTCCACCTTTTCTTAATGTCACTGAGAGCAGACTCACTCTAAGGAAACTTTATCACTTTGTTCTGATCTTTAGTGAAAGTAATATCCCTTGATCCTGCCAACGTAACTGCCTTTAGCCATGGGAAAACACAAATGTACAGGCCTCGTGTCCATCTTTCTGTGGCTCTGTGCCAAGGAGCAGTAATGGTACAGCAGTCCCCACACCCCTTTGAGGTAGGGACACGCTTGAAGAGACGGCCTGTGGACCCCCTGCTCCTCTCCCTTCTGAAGACACTCATATTTAGGAAGCCCCCAACGAAGGCTCTGTGAGACCAGGCTCATCAAACAGGATAAACAAAAACTGATTAAACGCTCAAAGACCAAAGTCTGGAAAAGATGCTTAGCTAGTTAAATATAGATCTTCAAAATGGAACTTTTGTGTATGCCCCAGGTTCCAGAAGAAACCACTGTGATTAACAACTTCCAGCTAACATTTAAAGTCTAATGTAGCTAAGTGGTGTGCCTTCACTGTCTAGGTGTAGCGTGTTATTTAAAAACATCTGCTGCCAAGCCCACCCTGCTGCTTTCCACAACAGACAGCATATGAAAAAAATTTCTTGAATGGGCATTCATGGTCCTTCATACACTGATGACAACTCTTGTTCCTCACACTCTGTGTCTGCAAGACCTTTCACTCCAGTCAATCGGCATAACTAGCGAGGCCTAGAATATGCCTCTCTCTTCCCCTTGTCTCTTAATCTCAAAAGATTTCTTTTCTCCGTTCTATCCATTCTTCAGGGGACATTTATTTCTTAATGAGAAACTCCCTAAGAGGACTTGAACCTCCAGATTTCCCCCTATCCTTGGACTCCACTATGCTTCTCTCTATAGAGCTCATGAGGCCATGAGTGGGACTAAGGGGTAAATGGCTGGGATTGGGTGAGACGGTCAGGTCAGTCCCCAGTCCACACACTCTCAGAGCATCTTCTCTTTCCAGCTCCTTACCACTCAGTACTGCTGTTTTGGTTTTGCTTATCTTTAGCCTGCATAAGACAGCCCATCTAATAGAGAGCTTAGATGGATCTTCAATGGGATGTAGGGTCCTTTTGTGTTACAGAGCATGTGACAAGTAACCAAAGAAATGTTCAGTAATCATTTTATAAACTCATGCCTCTTTAACTTTTCAACACTGAGTCTACCCATCCAAGTAGACTTCGTGTTCTTTGGAGACAAGTATCATCTCATACTCCTTTTATCTCTTAGGTTCCCAAGGCAACACTCTGCATATTTTTGGTGCTCAACAGATTAGTGCTTCTTGATGTTTTTATTCAATACTATCAGTGAAAAAGTTGTTCCATAGAAATACTCATGACAGTTTTCACAGAACTAGAGCAACTAATCCTAAAGTTTATATGGAACCATGAAAGACTACGTTTATATGGAACGATGAAACAATAGAATGGGGCAGACTAGAGATCTCTTCAAGAAAATTAGAGATACCAAGGGCACATTTCATGCAAAGATGGGCTCAATAAAGGACAGAAATGGTATGGACCTAACAGAAGCAGAAGATATTAAGAAGAGGTGGCAAGAATACATAGACTATACAAAAAACATCTTAATGACCCAGATAACGATGATGGTGTGATCACTCACCTAGAGCCAGACATCCTGGAATGCAAAGTCAAGTGAGCCTTAGGAAGCATCACTACGAACAAAGCTAGTGGAGGTGATGGAGTTCCAGTTGAGCTATTTCAAATCCTAAAAGATGATGCTGTGAAAGGATTGCACTCAATATGCCAGCAAATTTGGAAAACTCAGCAGGGGTCACAGGACTGGAAAAGGTCAGTTTTCATTCCAATCCCATGGAAAGGCAATGCCAAAGAATGTTCAAACTACCACACAATTGCACTCATCTCACAAGCTAGCAAAGTAATGCTCAAAATTCTCCAAGCCAGGCTTCAACAGTACATGAACCGTGAACTTCCAGATGTTCAAGCTGGATTTAGAAAAGGTAGAGGAACCAGAGATCAATTTGCCAACATCTATTGAATCATCAAAAAATCAAGAAAGTTTCAGAAAAAATCTACTTCTGCTTTATTGACTATGCCAAAGCCTTTGACTGTGTGGATCACAATAAACTGTGGAAAACTCTGAAAGGGAATACCAGACCACCTGACCTGCCTCCTGAGAAACCTGTATGCAGGATAGGAAGCAACAGTTAGAACTGGGCATGGAACAACAGACTGGTTCCAAATTAGGAAAGGAATATGTCAAGGCTGTTATTGTCACCCTGCTTATTTAACTTATATGGAGAGTACATCATGTGAAATGCCAGGCTGGATGAAGCACAAGCTGGAATCAAGACTTCTGGGAGAAATATCAATAACCTCAGATATGCAGATGACACCGCCCTTATGGCAGAAAGTGAAGAAGAACTAAAGAGCCTCTTGATGAAAGTGAAAGAGGAGAGTGAAAAAGTTGGCTTAAAACTCAACATTTGGAAAACTAAGATCATGGCATTTGGTCCTATCACTTCATGGCAAATAGATGGGGAAACAATGAAAACTGTGACAGACTTTATTTTGGGGGGCTCCAAAATCACTGCAGATGGTGACTGAAGCCATGAAATTAAAAGATACTGGCTCTTTGAAAGAAAAGCTATGAACAACCTAGACAGCATATTAAAAGCAGAGACATTACCTTGCCAACAAAAGTCCATCTAGCCAAAGCTATGGTTTTTCCAGTAGTTATGTATGGATGTGAGAGTTGGACTATAAAGAAATCTGAGCACTGAAGAATTGATGCTTTTGAACTGTGGTGTTGGAGAAGACTCTTGAGACTCCCTTGGACTGCAGGGAGATCCAACCAGTCCATCCTAAAGGAGATCAGTCCTGAATATTCATTGGAAGGACTGATGCTGAAATTGAAGTTCCAATACTTTGGCCACCTGATGCAAAGACTGACTCATTTGAAAAGACCCTGACACTGGGAAAAATTGAAGGCAGGAGGGTATGGGGACAACAGAGGATGAGCTGGTTGAATGGCCTCATCAACTTGATGGACATGAGTTTGAGCAGGCTCTGGGAGTTGGTGATGGACAGGGAGGCCTGGCATGCTGCAGTCCATGAGGCTGCAAAGAGTCAGATATGACTGAGTGACTGAATTGATGAAAGACTCAGAATTGCCAAAGCTATTCTGAGGAAAAAGAACAAAGCAGGAGGCATAACTCTCCCAAATTTCAGACAATACTACAAAGTTACAGCAGTGAAAACAGTGTGGTATTTGCACAAAAACAGACACATGGATCGATGGATCAGAATATAGAGACCAAAAATAAACTCACACACCTGTGAACAATCAATCTTGACAAAGGACGCAAGAATATTTAATGAAGAAAAGACAGTCTCTTTAGCAAGTGATATTGGGAAAGCTGGAATGCCACATGTGAATCAATGAGGATAGAACACTTCCTCACATCATACAGAAAAGTAAATGCAAAATGGCTTAAAGATTTACATATAAGACACGACTCCATAAAACTCCAAGAAGAGACAAAAGGCAAAACATTCTGTGACATAAATCGTACCAATGTTTTCTTAGGTCAGTCTCCCAAAGCAATAGAAATAAAAACAAAAATAAATGAATGCGACATAATCAAACTTATAAGCTTTTGCATAGCAAAGGAGATCATAAACAAAATGAAAAGACAACCTACAGAATGGGAGGAAATATTTGCAAACAGTGTGATCAACAAGGGCTTAATGTCCAAAACACACAAACAGCACAAACAATTCAATAACCAGGAAAAAAAAAAAAAAAAACAATCAAAAAGTGAGCAGAAGACCTAAACAGACATTTCTTCAAAGAAGACACACAGATGGCCGATAGGAAAAGATGCTCATCACTGCTAATCATTAGAGAAATGCAAATCAAAACTACAATGAGGTATCACCTCACACCTGTCAGAATGGCCATCATCAAAAAGTCTAATAAATGCTGAAGAGTGTGTGGAGAAAAGGGAGCCATCTCACACTACTGGTAGGAATGTCAACTGGTGGAGCTACTATGGAAACCAGTATATAGGTTCCTTGGAAAACTAAAAATAGAGTTGTCATATGATCTAGCCATCCTACTCTGGGGCATATATCCAGACAAAACTATAATTCTAAAAGATGTATGCACTGTTATGCTCACACCAGCATTATTTACAATAGGCAAGGCATAGAAACAATCTAAATGTCCATCAACAGATGAATAGATAAAGAAGATGTGGTGTATATATGTGTGTGTGTGTGTATATATACACTGGAATATTACTCAGCCATTAAAAATAATGAAACCATGCCAGTTGCAGCAAAATGGATAGACTTAGAGATTTATCTTACTAATCTAAGTAAGTCAGAAAGAGAAAGACAAATACCATGTATCCCTTATATGCTGAACCTAAAATATGACACAAATGAACATATATATAAAACAAAACAGACTCATATATATGGAAAACAGGCTTCCAGTTGCCAAGACGGTTAGGGTCGAGGAGGGAAGGATGGGGAGTTGGGGATTAGCAGATGCAAAGTATTATACACAGAATGAATAAACAACAAGGTTCTACTGTGCAGTACAGGGAACTATATTCGATATCCTATGATAAGCCATAATAGAAAAGAATATGTGTGTGTGTGTATAACTGAATCACTTTGCTGCACAGCAGAAATTAAACACAACATTGTAAATCAATTATACTTCAATACAGTTTTTTAAAAAAGAAATACCACAAAGTAAAAAAAAAATCCCTTGTAAATCTGGAGCTGATCAGCTATCCAGCTTCACTCCTTTCGGACCCTCAGCCAGCCAGACCCCTTTTACAGTCTCAATACACTCAAATTATACATGGTTGCAGCAGGTCAGGTGAGAATGAAGAGGGCACAGTGTCTTCATTGTAAGCATACCTGCTACCAGCATTTCTACATGGACTCTGCAACTCCATGATAATTTTGCGGCAGAGACTATTTATTGCCCCTAATTCTATCCTCCCTTCTCCCTTTTAGAAATCTCACATTTTAACTGAACACCGAGTTGCCAAGCTGACATCATAGTGTCCAGTTCTCCTTACACTTAGGGAGAGGCACATGCCTAGATTCCAGCTAGGATACAATTTCAGAGACAGCGCCCACCCAGATTGCTCAAACATTTGTGCTGAAGCCCTGGGATGCCATGTGAAGAGGTTCTACCTTGGGGCTGCCATGCTGTAAAGAAGCCCAAACTAAACCTACACAGTGAGTCCACAGGGAAAGGCCTCCAGGACTATAGCAAGGGACAGATGACTGGTTAGCTTCCAGACGTTCTAATCTACTATTCCAGCTCCAACCACTGTCTAACTATAATCAGATGAGAAATTCTGAGCCAGAAACTACCTAGCTGAGCCCTTCTTGAATTACTATCCCACAAAACCCACAAAATATTATAAGATATGTTGTTATTTTAAGCCACCAACTTTTGGGGTAGTTTGTTACACAGCACAGATAACTAGAACAGTCATAAAAAGCACAGAGCTCACTACCTAATTCTGCTGGGGCCCTGAGGGAAAGAGATTTTCTGGCCAGAAGCCTTGCAGCCTCGCTGCCTGAGAATTTTCACATACAGACCACAGGGTTTGGAGGTAAGATGCTTAGTCTTTACCTTTTTTTGCTCCAACTTGCCTAAAGAGGATGGATTTAAGCAATTCACCTGAGTTTTTTGATTCCACATCTACAAAGAGCCCAAGGAGCTTTTAGGAAGGTTGTGACGATCAACAGGACAGAGGAGGAACAATACTCCCAAGGCAAGTGTTCAGTAAATGCCACTGTGGCTTCATATCCTCATGCCCACTTACCTCGTCAAACAACAGTTTGATGAGCCAACTTCCTGTAGCGCATCTCCAGAGACTCAAATAGAGTCAATGGACCCCAGTTCAACTCAATGTCAGTTACCTTCTGATTACAGATGGACGGCACAAGCTCTTCACATCCTAAAGGCTGCTTCCCATCCTAAATCTCTATTCTGCAACTCCAAAGTGGGGCTTCCCCGGTGGCTCTGTGGTGAAGAATCCTGCCAATGCAGGAGATATGGGTTCAATCCCTGGGTTGGGAAGACCCCTTGGAGAAGGAAATGGCAACCATTTCCAGTATTCTTGCCTGGAGAATCCCATGGACAGAGGAGTCTGGAGGGCTACAGTCCATGGAGTTGCAAAGAGTCAGACACAACTGAAGTCACTAAACAACAACAGACTCTACAGCAGCAGGCCCCGGGGGTTTTCAATGGGTGAAACAGGAGAATAAGTCTTCTCTCTAAAGGACCTCTTTTTCTCGGCTTTGCTCTCTGTGAGATTATCAGGGAACACACACGGTTAGGATCATTTCTTCCAGCATCACACTTCTTTTCAAAATTCCTCTTTGGGCAGCCAGCAAGTCTCTTATAATCCCTCTGGAAATAGTTCTTTTCCACTGAGAACAATCACCCTGCCAAGGAGGAAGGGAAGGACACATTACAGTGTCCCAGGAAAGCCTTGTCTGAGGCCATCGTTCTTTCACTTTTCACTTTCATGCATTGGAGGAGGAAATGGCAACCCACTCCACTGTTCTTGCCTGGAGAATCCCAGGGACCGTGGGGCCTGGTGGGCTTCCGTCTACGGGGTCGCACAGAGTCGAACACGACTGAAGCGACTTAGCAGCAGCAGCAGCGTGGTATGGGGACTACTGAAGGAAAATAGTGCTTTGATACAGAAATCAGGGTCTGTGGCTTCCCAGCATGGGTGGCCAGCCAACCAGGTGGGCAGCAACTGCGGGGACAGTTCTCAACGTAGGTTGCTTCTAATGTTCAATGGTTAAAGGAAAATATTGAAAATTAATTCTTTTCACTGTATATTTCAATATTTATCCTGCCCGTACCCAGACAGAAGCAGAACCAGAAATAGCTGCTACCCTAACAGCTAAAATTGAGACTACTTTCTAAAAGATATATGTCTATACTTCTACACATATGCAAAATGCATCATTCAATCCTTATAATTTTTGAGTAAAATTTTTGAACAAGCTATTTATTAACAGTAAGGCCAGCCAAGCTCAATATTTTTGAAAAAAGAAAGATGAGCACAGATCATTGATACTGCACTAATTAGGACTCTGGAAAGTTAATTAAAAACTTATGTTGAATCAGAGAAAATGATTTTGATTGCATGAATATAACTGATAACATCCCACAGAAAGATATAAAGGTAGAAAAACATGCTGTATTTCATAGGCTATATTTTGAGTAACATTTTCCTCATTTTTAAAATCACTTTCCACAAACCCATTTTTTTTTGCCAGAGTAGGAACACAAAGAAATTTTGTTTCTGGCTTCAATTTTTAAAAATCTAATGTGAAGCAAAACTCGATGCTAAAGGCTACTTTGCCTCTCATTTTTCAAAGTATTAAAAATACTAATTGTTGGACATATGAAAAGATAGATGTTTTTGAAAAGATTAATGGATTCAAAGCAATTTTTAATCAGCCTTTTTCCTACGATGATAATTCTTAAGTGTTTCAGGCTTTTTAATGGAAGCTTTCAGAGCTGTAGCCTGAGTCACTTAATTTCTGTTAACAGATCTGTCCTGGCTTCTTATTGGCATTTATTCTTGTGCCACCCACGTAGAACTCCAAATGTGGCTCCAAGGACTGCTGAGCTGTGAACACTCTATTTGTGTAATTCTGCCAGTGACCACCCTTAAACCTCAGAAGAATCAAAGGAAAGCAAAGATATGCTGAAATGTTAAAAAAAAAAATTTTTTTTGAGCACACCAGCAAGAATGTGAGTTCTCCTATACTGTACCCTGTCAAAAAGGGCTCCTAAGGGTCAAGACCACCAATGCACAGCTTTTAGCTGTGAGGGCACGATCTGTGGCAAAGTTGTATACGCATCTGTACCAGCCTGCCCAAGGCTCCACACAGAAAGCATGATCAACCACAGCTGAGAGGAAACCCTCACTTGGTGCAAAGAATAGGTGAATTGTGAGCCCTGGGTCCAAATGCCTTCTTTCACCTTTCTCTTCCTTAAATAGGGCTTGTATCTGTGTGTGTGTGTGTGTGTGTGTGCGCGCGTGTGCATGTGCTTCATACCTTAAAGAAGAATAAAAAGACATCAGACAGTAAGGCTTTCCCACTCAGCAACTATGGATTGGGCAAAAGCTAAACAAAAAGAATATTGAACCTTAAGTATCAACTTTCTTGCCAACATCACTAACACTAAAAGCTTTGTTTCATTTTGATTTCAATTTGTAATTTCAGTTTTATTCAGAGCTCTTGAATTAAAGTGAGGGTAACATCGGTTAATTATAAGTTAATTTTGACATAATCTGGAATAAATTAGATGATTGCTTGGTTCACATAAATATATTGTAATCATAAATTGAGACTTTGGACTTTGAAGGGAGCTTTGAAATTATTTCCTATCTAAACCTGTCATTTTAGAGATGAAAAAAATACTGAGGTCCATTGTGATTAAGTGACCTGCCCAAGGTCATATAGCTAATTAGAAGTTGAGTAAGAACTAGATTCCATGTCTCCAGCTTCCCCATCTGCTGTTTGTTTTTTCCATTACATCTCAACTTTTGATTAGTCCTAGTAAGAGGTGACCTAGATTAAACAAAACAGCAAACCAACTCGGTGTTTCTTTTCCTTGTTCCTGGGCTTCTTCAAATTTTTTTTTGGCTACACGGGGTCTTTACTGTGGTTCATGCTTTCTCTGGTTCCTGCATGGGGGGTGCTTCTCTAGTTGTGGTGTGCCAGGTTAGTTGCCCCACGGACATGGAATCTTAGTTCCCTGACCAGGGATCGAACCCATGTCCTCTGCTTTGGAAGGCGGACTCTAACCACTGGACCACCAGGGAAGTCCCTGGGGTTGTTTTGATTTGTTTGTTTGTTTAATTATTTTTATATCCTGCCACATATCTAACACAGTACAGTTTTTCAGCAAAAATATGTTCAGTTTCATTCACAGGATAATTGGGGGATATAAACTGAGATATCTTTCGAGGAGCAGCAAATTAATGTTAACATTAGCATTATAAATGGTGAAGGAAGGCTGCTAGCCAGATGGGAGAATGATGGAGGAAGCTGATCTGGAATTTACATTTTCCATTTCTATACCACAAAGAATATACTTCATGGAGGCCACAGAGATTTAACAGAAAAAATACAGACAGCAGTATTACTTATATTATGTGAACAAGCCATTCCTTTTTCTCATTATCCTTCTCAATAATTGCTCATAAATCACATTCTAAAACAAATAACTCTCATAATCTGTTCTTCTTTCTCAGATACCCATAAGTCATCTCCCCACTGTGTATAGTACAACAAGCTCTGAGCTTATGAAGATTCAAAGTAGGTTCCTAATTTAACTTGCAGCAGAAGAGGTATCATATATTATAAAAAGGTTCTGAGCTGGAATTTTGAGACGTTTTCTCATCCTGACCTGTCAATAATAAGCTGTGTGACTCTATACCAGCAGTGCAAATCCACTGGGATCCCCCATCTTCCTTCCAACTTTAAAATCCTAAGACTCAATATCCTTTCTTAAGGAATCATAAATATTTCTCTAAGACTAGGTTTGAGTTTGTTGTTCTAAAGAAGGGAACTACCTCCTTTGGAGAGAGAAAACTTCAAACACACCATCTTGCCACCACTATACGTAGAAGACTCAGGTCACATGTTAGGCAATGAGGAGGTGATGATGACAGGCAAGGGGATTACAGAAATAAAAACCAAGGTCTCTGTCCTCCGAGGCGTTAACAAGCCAGCAGGGGAGACAGAACCCTCAGTTTAAGAAAATGACAGGTAATATCCACACTGTCTTGAACACCTAAGGGTCTGATTGGTGTCCAGGTGGTTTCACTGGGGCTGTATTTTTTTTAATAAGTACTGAATTAGGTTATAGAATCTTGAATGCCATATGCGTACAGAGACAGAAACGTGACCCAGGCTGGGACCACATATCCTGAAACTGGAAGGCTGCAGCAAGATTACCTCACCCAGGTGCTTCCCACAAAAAGTCAGGGCTGTAAAGCCAGCGCAGTCACACAGGCCCAGGTGCTGGAAGGGCCCCATAGTTGGGGTTTAACACTCTGTGGTTGCCGTCTTGAAAGTCTTAATAATGTTATCTTTGGATGTGGATTTTGTGAGTCAAGTCCGGTGGGGCAACAGAGCATGCACCAGGATCTTAGCGCCTCAGCTCCAGTGTGACCCCGCCTCCCTGCATCTCCCCAGAACGGGTTCTCAGGGGTCTGCTGCCCCCCGCCACACTCCCCACACTAGGCAGTCCCACCTCCCCCTTCGTGCCCCAGGACGGCTGCCACCCTCGCCACTGGCAGGAGCCTGGGCTCAGCAGGGGAACTAAAGTGATGACGGTGGGCATTGCATCTGCTGGGCAGCGAGCACGCCAGAGGCCGTGTCTGGGTGCGGCCGAGCCTCTTTGGGAACTAAAGTGATGACGGTGGGCATTGCATCTGCTTGGGCTACTCTAATGGGAACAGATCCGTGGGCATTGCATCTGCCAGCGCCCCAGAGGCCGTGTCTTTAGAGAATCAGATCAGGTGCCGCCCTGTGCTTTAAAGATCTCAGGTGGTCCTCTTTCTGCTCTGGCCTCAACTTCCCTAGCGTGCTAAGTTGTTCCAGTCATATTCGACTCTTTGCAACCCCATGGACTGTACCCCGATGGGCTCCTCTGTCCATGGGATTCTCCAGACAAGAATACTGAGGTGGGTCGCCATTTCCTTCTCCAGGGGATCTTCCAGACTCAGGGATCAAACCTGTGTCTCTTACCTCTTCCGCATTGGCATGTAGGTTCTTTACTACCAGCGCAACCTGGGAAGCCCCAGCTACTGTCGTGAAAGTGAAAGTTGCTCAGTCCAACTCTTTGCGACTCATGGACTCTCCAGGCCAGAATATTGGAGTGGGTAGCTGTTCTCTTCTTCCCGGGATCTTCCCAACCCAGGGATTGAACCCAGGTCTCCCACATTGCAGGTGGATTCTTTACCAGCTGAGCCGCCAGGGAAGCCCAAGACCCCGCCTCCCACTGAAGCTGCTGGCCTGCCTCCTGAGCTGTCAGGAGCAGAAGGTGATAACTGTCGGGCCTTGGGAGGCTGTGAGGGGCTGCACTCATCCCACAAGTACCCCCAGCTCCTGTTTGGGGGTCCTCTCTTCCTCCTTCCACTCTGCCTGAGTATCGCTGGTATTTGTCTCTTCTGGTCCCTGCTGCTGCTGCTGCTAAGTCACTTCAGTCGTGTCCGACTCTGTGCGACCCCGTAGATGGCAGCCCACCAGGTTTCCTGTCCCTGGGATTCTCCAGGCAAGAACACTGGAGTGGGTTGCCATTTCCTTCTCCAATGCATGAAAGTGAAAAGTGAAAGTGAAGTCCCTCAGTCGTGTCCGACTCTTAGTGACCCCATGGACTGCAGCCTACCAGGCTCCTCCGTCCATGGGATTTTCTAGGCAAAAGTACTGGAGTGGGGTGCCACTGCCTTCTCTGCTAAGAACCAGGAAATATTTCCCCTTCATTTTTATATGGTGCTCTGATATTTGTATTTCAAAGTGGCATGGCACAATATAAAGAGAGGGATTCCCCAGTGGCTCAGATGGTAAAGAATCTGCCAGCAATGAGGGAGACGCAGGTTCCATCCCTGGGTCAGGAAGATCCCCTGAAGAAGGAAATGGCAACCTGCTCTGGTATAGGTGCCTGGAGAATTCCATGGACAGAGCAGCCTGGCAGGCTACAGTCCGTGGGATCACAAAGACTGGGACGTGACTGACCAGTTTACTCACTGAATATAAAGACAAGTGGGAATACTCATTTAATATCTAATTTAATATCTATTTTTTCTCTACTTAGAATGACATTTAAAAAAAATAAATAAAACACCATGGAAAGGTCAAGAGAGATGATGGTAAAAAGGAAAATACTTCTTGTATACCTGTAAGAGCACTTTTCCACCTGCTTTCCAAACAAGGGCTCCACATTTTTATCTTGCAAAGTATGCAGTCTGAAAGAGTTTTTATTCTGTAGGGTGTTAGGTATGTATTACGTAGAAGGTTTTTGTTTTTTTATTATGTATTACAGGTTACACAACCACAAAGAGCTGTTTTCCCAGAGAGAGAGGAATGCTGTCCTAAAAAATTTTGCTGACTTGCAGTGACGTGTATATGATTTCAAGAGGTTGGAGGATTTCCACCAACCGCCAATCTCCTGATCCTCCTTATTTTTATTTATTACTGCCTCTGCCCATCTCCATGAAGACTCCTTGAGCTTCCAGAAAACTTTAGTTTTAAGATCTGACACTTGGGAACAGTTGCTCTGCTACTGCTAGTACACACTTTTGTCAACCATTTGAAGGCAAAACTCTTCCCTAAGTACACACTGAATGGCAGAAGAGAGACCCTGGCAGGACAAACAGCATCTCCCGCACAATATGCTGAATGTGGGCGAGCTGAGGCTGGAGGCCTTTGGCCTAAGACTCCACTGTACCGCTGGCTGAGACAGCACACTAGAGCTTGGAATACGTGTGGAAAGATATTCAAAGTGTACAGCAGTTGTTGTTTAATATGTATATTTTAAGGCAAAATATCAGAGACAAATTATATTATTTGTTCAGTTGCTAAGTTGTGTACAACTCTGCAGTCCCATGCCAGCCTCCTTTGTCCTCCACTATCTCCTGGAGTTGACTCAAATTCATGTCCGTTCAGTCAGCGATGCTCTCTAACCATCTCATATTATCATACTATCTCAAATCATATTATAGCAAATCAATTATAACTATAATATAAATGATACTTAGGGACTATGAGAGTATATTTTTTTATTCTGCTTTCTTCACTTGACCTTAAAATGTCAAATGTATCCACTTTAATTAACTTAATATTTTCTTGTTTTTGGACAATAGTTGTTTGTGGTTTTGTGCCCAAAATTCTTCAATATCTAGAAATATTTTTTTAGAATAGGTTCCCAGTTGTCTGTTCCCAAAGAATATGATACTGACAAAGAATACTAATAAGTATTTTCAATAGTTTTCAAAAAAACATTACAACAGGCATTATGGAAAACAGTATATGATTCAGCAATTTCACTCCTAGGTATTTATCCAAAGAAAGTAACAACACTAATTCAAAAATATATATGCATCCTATGTTTGTTGCAGCATTATTTACAATGGTCAAAATGTGGAAGCAACATAATTGTCCGTCAAAAGACGAATGGATAAAGAAGATGTTATATTTATATACAATGGAATATTATGCAATCATAAAAAAGAATGAAATTCTGCATTTGTGACAACATGGATGGACCGAGAGAGTATTATGTTCAGTGAAGTAAGGTCTTAGAAAGACATACTGTGTGATTTCACTTATCTGTAAAATCTACATAACTAAACAGGAATAAGAGTCGTAGATAAAGAGAACAAACAGGTGGGTCAGAGGGGAGGAAGCTGGGGAGGGGAACAAAACAGATTAGGGAGATTAAGAGGTACAGATTTACAGTTACAAAATAAATGAGTCCTGGGTATGAAAAAAATTACTGAAATTTCTACCTTAAAAACTTATGTCCCTTTACAAAAATGAATAGACTATGATGGCAAAGATGGGCAATATTAGCTTTAGGCTTACCTCCTACTAGCAGAGCAGTGCCAGCTCGAAGAGCCTTTCTTTCCCAAACTGACCATCACTGGCCTGGATAGGGTGACAGACACAGAGCCAGTCACCATGGGTAAGGAACAGAGTGGCACCTTCATCTGTGAGGCCTGGACCATGTGCCAATCTTAATGTCAAGGGATGGAGTCAACCCAGTTGAGCAGGAAGCAGCAAACATCATAGCCCTGAGCTGGACTAAGGAAAATCACACAGTCCCTAACTTTAGACCTCATGGCACATAGCATACGTGTATTTCCATGCCTTCAACTGGGTAAATGCCCCTAGGCTAAAGGGAGTTGAGGAGCAAATCATCACAAAGTGGTCATTTATAACAGGCAGAATATACTTGCAGGTGATCAATTACCAAGTGCTTTCCTGCCCACAGACAAAACCTAATGCTCTCTTTTAGAAGTAGGCAACTGCTAAAAGCAAGCACGGGACTAAATCTATTGTGCACAGTATTTTATGAAAACATCAAGTTGTATCCTTAATGCATGCCCAGACAAACTTCCTTTGACACACCAGTCATTATTATCTTTTCCTCTGAGCGAAATTTGTCTGGCATGAAATTGAACAATAAAAACCTTTGTAAAAAATAATAATGGAAAACTATCTCTTGAAAACAGATACACTTTCCAGCTTATGGGGTTCAGATATATATAAACCATGAGAAGCTGACTGACGTGAATTTGTTCAACAATGCAGGGAAGCATATAATAAAAGAATTCTCTCAAAGTGTAAACAAAAGGACCGTGTTACATAAGATGCATGTGTGCTCAGTCGTGTCCCACTCTTTGCGACCCCATAGACTGTAGCCCGCCAGGCTCCTCTGTCTATGTAATTCTCTAGGCAAGAATACTGAAGCAGATTGCCATGCCCTCCTCCAGGGGATCTTCCCAACCCAGGGACCGAACCCAGGGTCTCCTGCATCTCCCACACTGGCAGGTGGATTCTTTACCACTGCACCACCTGGGAAACCCTACATAAGATGACTTCTTATTTTGTCTGAATAATCACACTTTTTTCTGTTTTGATCACAAAGAGACAAGGTACCACCAAGCATCAGTTCAGATTTACTTTTGTTGGCCCTGAAATGTAAGTTAGTATTGTATTCTTCCCCTGATTTTTCACTGCCCGTTTCATTGCTGGGGGAAAAGTGGGAAAGGGGTACACAAAGAAGCTAAGTAACTTGTCTGAAGTAACACAGACAATCACTAACAGAGCCAGAAACCAAAATCCTGTTTCCTCTAGTCTAATCCACTAAATCCTTCCAACAAGCATCACGACCTCAGCAACTGGATCTTTCTGGGTGTGCGTTCCAATGGCAAGAAATCAGGCAAGCTGTAAATGCCACCAGCATTTACAGCTAAATCGGGTCACTAAATATGAACTTGTGAGCACCCAGAGCTGAACCCAAATCCCTACTCTAAACACTCTGTAGTCAATCCATTTTTCACATATTTCCCTGAGTTCCCCTGGATATTATTACAGGTCTGGAAAGAGAGTTGGTTGGAAAACTTGGCATCAACTGTGCAAATAAAATGAAATGAATAAGTTTTTCTTTAAAGAGAGTTTATTTCTTCAAAACACCGGCTCAGAAGCTGTGGAAGCAGCCGTATTTAATTAAACAAATGCTAAAAACCTCATGTTTTCAGTAGAGCAGACATTGGTTTTGCCATCTGTCTTTTTGCAGTTGTAGAGTCTCCACAAAGTAAATGTGGTAAAAAGAAATCATGATTGGTTTTTTCTCTAACAAACATTTTTCATGAAAATTGTCATCAACTACTGTCAGTATGAACAAAATACGACAAAATAGAGGTAAAAGGAGTAGAAATTTCAAGCAGGTTTTCGAAAAGGTCCTGATTTCTGTCATATGCTGTCCATTTCCTCATTCAAAACGTATACATGGTTGTTATCCATTCCAAAATAAAGAACATTTTTTAAAAATGGGAGCTTTTAGACAGATAGATGAACATGTGCTGATTCTGAAGATAGCAAGGTACCTGGAAATGCCTTGAAAACCCTTAGTTAAGAAAAACGAAGAAAAATGAGACACCACATCTGCTATCACACAATATAAAGCGAGCTGAGGATCAACAAGGTGACAGGACTTGTTTTGCATCTTAGATAAAGCACCAAATACGTGCAGGTCTTCTCTTTTGTATTTGCAGAGTTGTAACAATAATAATAATGTTACTCATACTCAGATGGCTATTTTATGGTATGGGTTAAGAGGATTTTAAAAAGTGAATACTGCATAGTATTACTATAGTCATTTCAGAGTCTCACTTCTAAAATAACCTACAATGCAGAATCCTATAAATCCCACATCTCTCTCCTTTCTTAAAAAATTAATTTATTTATTTTACTTGGAGGCTAACTACTTTACAATATTGTAGTGGGTTTTGCCATATATTGATATGAATCAGCCATGGGTGTACACGTGTTCCCCATCCTGCACCCCCCACCCACCTCCCTCCCCATCCCATCCCTCAGGGTCATCCCAGTGCACCAGCCCTGAGCACCCTGTCTCATGCATTGAGCCTGGACTGGAGATCTGTTTCACATATGATAATATACATGTTTCAATGCTATTCTCTCAAATCATCCCACCCTCACCTTCTCCCGCAGAGTCCAAAAGACTGTTCCTTACATCTGTGTCTCTTTTGCTGTTTCACATATAGAATTTAGAAAGATGGTAACGATGACCACATATATCTCTTGAATCCACATATTTATCTTCATTTCCACAATCATTATCCTAATTTAAAATGACTTGATCTCACATCAAGACTGCTTTGACACTCTCCAAACTCATATTTCTGTCTCCTTTCTTGCTAAGAGCTGACTCCAGGTCCTGAAAAAGTATGGTTCTGTCTTCCAAATCCATGTAGTTTAACTAAAACTGTGACTTATCTTGGAGAAGACGTTAGTGTGTGATGCTGGAAAACTTTACTTTTTTCTGGTCTTCAAGGTAAGCATGTGACTTGCATGTATGTAAGAGTAATGCTGAGACTTCTTCGTGGTTCAGTGGTTAAGAATCTTGCAATGGAGGATGCAGGTTCCATCCCTGGTAAGGGAACTAAGATCCCACATGCCTAAAAGCAACTAAGCCTACACCCCACAACCTCTGAGCCCACATGCCACAACTAGAGACTCCATGCACCACAACAAAAATCCCGTGTGCCACAGCTAAGACCTGACACAGCCAAATAAATAAAAATGTTTAAAAAGAAAAATGTTTCATACAGAAGTATCTCTGTGTTTGGGTGTCTGCATTCTGGACCACATTAATCAGAATCTAGAAGTAAGCACTGATGGTTTAAAAAAAAAAAGCCATGACAATCATAGCTTCATGGGCCTGAATCTTAATCAAAATTTCATGCTCAAGAATCACTGTTCATGGTACAACGGAAATGCTACTCACGTGGCACTCTATATTTTTGCAAGACACAATGCTTTTGAAAAGCACACATCTGTTGTTTTTGCCCACTCAGCACCTACCAACTCTCTGGAAGACCAAGTCTCCCTCACTGGCTATGCCCTTGAGAGGACTGAAATCAAGCAACCCAGCGTGTGATCTAGACCAGGCCAACCTGAAGCTCTCCTCCTGGAATCTGAATCTCGAGCAAGTAACAAAGGTTAAAATAAATTCAAGTGTATTCATCCTCATGGCAGTGACCTTAAGAACTGTCCACTGACTCCTGTTACCTCTCCTCCTAGAGCTGCTCTAATCCCCATTCTTTTAGAGACCAAGCACTTTGAGTTCTGGCAACAATACCCTTCTACTAATTTCCTTTTTTGTTCAAATTCGTGAGTCGATTTTTGTTACTTGCAACCAAAGAACTCTACTTAAGATGGCTGTTACACCTTTTATATTTAAATACTAATTTACCCAAATAATGCCTAAGTATTACCATCAGCATAATTTCACAAAAAAGAAAATTGTAATAATAATATAATTAAAGAGAAGAAAATCTGTACCAAGTGTGGTTCTGGTCTCCTTTTTCTTTAGTCTTTTCTTTATAGATAGAAGATGGTAAAAAAAAAAAAAATAAATAAATAAAAATTAAAAAAAAAAAGAAGATGGTGCTAAAAATATTCGAAGTTTTTTTTTTTTTCCCCACTAAACATACACACACATACCCATGCCCTTTGAGTAGCCACTGAACTTGCTATGAGTCCAAAGTGAGGCAGCTCAAACACACATTTCACACTGATGTTAAGAGCATCTGTGGAACTTCCCTGGTGATCCAGTTGCTAAGAATCTGCCTTCCAATGCAGGGGGTGGGAGTTCGATCCCTGGCATGCAGGGGATAGGAGTTCAATCCCTGGCTAGGGAAATAAGATCTTACTTGCCACAGAGCAACTAAGTCCATGCACTAGAGAAGCCTGTGTGATGCAACGAAAGGCCAGCACTCCAAAAAAAAAAGAGAGAGAGAGACAGAGAGAGCATCTACAAATGAGGACTCTTAGCTACTCCCCAGTAGTTCTGGTGTACTAAGACTCCTTCTCACAACTCTTCCCATAACTAAGGGTCTGAATGCCGCCTGCCAGGTCACCAGAGGAATTTCAGATAGAGAAGAGTAGGGAAAACTGGGGTTCACAAAGCAATGGGGTAGGGGAGACAGGGGTTCATGAAGCAGTGGTCAGGTCTAACTCAGTTGCTACCCAATCAACCCTCCTTTCATGATTTTCTGAAAGACAAAACTCTTCTAGCTTCACTGCAGGCTTATAAGTAAGTACTGTATTTTCCAAATTATTTGTAATATACAAATTTAGTCATAAAATAGTAAGACTCTGAAAGGTAAGCAGCAAATGCAAACATCCAAAAGAATATTAAAGTAGACACCTTAAGGTTCCATACATTTTGTGATAAGTGCAAAGAAATATTTTTGTAAATCTCATTAGAACGAGCTAGTCTCATTATCTTTTTGAACACCAAAAGATCCACTGCTAACTACTTTTTCTGTCTGAAAATCAAGTTTATCCCCACAGAATAAAAAACAGTCATTCAAAGGAGGCAAGAATATTCAGTGCAGAGAAGACAGTCTCTTCAACAAGTGGTACTGGGAAAGCTGGACAGTGACACGCAAATCAAGGAGGGCAGAACGCTTCCACACACCACACAGGAAGATAAATCCAAAAAGGTTTGAAGACTTACACATAAGACATGGTGCCATAAAACTCCTAGAAGAGAACTTAGGCAAAACATTCTCTGACATAAATTGTACTAATGTTTTCTTAGGTCAGTCTCCCAAGGCAATAGAAATAAAGCAAAAATAAACAAATGAGACCAAATCAAATGTACATGCTTTTGCACAGGAAAGGAAACCATAAACAAAATGAAAAGACAGCCTACAAACTGACTGACAAGCACTTCATTTCCAAAATATAAAAACATACAATATAAAAAAAAAGCTAACAAGCCAACTGAAAAATGCGCAGAGACCCAAATAGACATTTCTCCAAAGAAGACATACAAGATGGCCAAGAGACACATGAAAAGATGTCATCACTGCTAATAATTAGAGAAAATGCAATTAAAACTACAATGAGGTATCACCTCGCTCCTGTCAGAATGGCCATCACTAAATAAAAAATAATAAATGCTGCAGAGGGTGTGGAGAAAAGGGAACCCTCCTACACTGCTGGTAGGAATGTAAACTGGTACAGCCACTATGCAAAATACTACGAAGGTTACTCAAAAAACTAAAAATAGAGTTGCCATATGATCCAGCTATTCCACTCCTAGGCATATATCTAGACAAAACTGTAAGTCTAAAATACACATGCACCCCTATGCTCATAGCAGCATTACTGACAACAGCCATGACATAGACATAACCCGAACACCCACTGACAGACGAGCAGATAAACAGGATGTGGCCATGAAAAAGAATGAAATAATGCCATACGCAGCAACGCGGATGGACGCAGAGACCAGCATACGAAGCGAGATAGTCAGAACGAGAGAGACAAACACCACATGATGTGACTTATATGTGGAATCTAAAGTGTGATACAAATGAACTTATTACAAAACAGACTCACAAACTATGGAAAGGGGGTGGGGAGGGATAAATTAGGAGTTTGGAATTAGCAAATACAAACCACTATATAAAACAGGTAAACAACAGGGTCCTTCTGTATAGCACAGGGAACTATATTCAATATCCTGTAATAAATCATAGTGGAAAAAGATATGAAATATATATACATGTATAACTGAATCACTTTGCTGTACACCAGAAATGAATACAACATTGAATATCAGTCACATTCAACAACAACAACATTTTTTTTTAAATATGGTCATTTTCCAAAGAATACTTGAGGATTCAGGATGTGTATATAAGATCCCATTTTGTAAAAATAATTACAAATATGTTCAAGATCCATTTCTTCCCCCATTTTAACATAGAAATGCTTTTTCAATACCCAAAACTTACTATTGAAATAATGGTTTATCATACAATCATTGACATTTGAGAAATGAAAAATACAGATAATACAAATATCCCTAAGTCATAAAAAGAACAAACTAGTGGTTATCACTGGGGAGAGGGAAGTGAGAGGGGAAATACAGAGGCAGGGGATTGAGAGGGACAAACCATTGTTATATAAAATAAGTTACAAAAATATATTGTTCAACACGGGGAACATAGCCAACACTTTATAATAACTATAAATGGAGTATAACCTTTAAAGGTGAATCACCATATTGTATACCTATAACATATAATATTACATGCCAACGATACTTCGGTTTAACTTACATGCAGAGTACATCATGCAAAATGCCAGGCTGGATGAATCACAAGCTGGAATCAAGACTGCCAGGAGAAATATCAACCTCAGATATGCAGATGATACCACTCTAATGACAGAAAGTGAAAAGGAACTAAAGAGCCTCTTGATGAGGGTGAAAGAGGAGAGTGAGAAAGCTGGCTTGAAACTCAACATTCAAAAAACTAAGATTATAACATCTGGTCCCATCACTTCACAGCAAATAAAAGAGAAAAATTTAGAAACAGCGACAGACTTTATTTTCTTGGGCTCCAAAATCATTGCAGATGATGACTGCAGCCAAGAAGTTAAAAGACACTTGCTTCTTGAAGGAAAGCTATGACCAACCTGGACAACGTATTAAAAAGCAGAGACATTACTTTGCCAACAAAGTGATGAGTCAAAGCTATGATATTTCCAGCAGTCGTGTACAGATGTGAAAGTTGGTCCATAAAGAAGGCTGAGCACCAAACAATTGATGCTTTTGAATTGTGATGCTGGAGAAGACCTTTGAGAGTCCCTTGGACTGCAAAGAGATCAAACTAGTTAATCCTAAAGGAAATCAACCCTGAATATTCAATAGAAGGACTGTTGCTGAAGCTGAAACTCCAATACTTTGGCCACCTGATGCAAAGAGCTGACTCACTGAAAAGACCCTGATGCTTCGAAAGAGTGAAGGCAAAAGGAGAAGAGTATGGCACAGGATTAGATGGTTAGATAGCATCAATGACTCAATGCACATGAATTTGAGCACACTCCAGAAGATAGTGGAGGACAGAGAAGCCTGGGATATTGCAGTCCACAGAGTTGCAAAGAGTCAGACACAATTTAGCAGCTGAACAACAACAATATACTTTAGTTTAAAAAAAAAAATTTAAGTTAATCCCAATTTTAAAAAAAACAAACAAATGCCCAAGTCTTTCATTCTACTTTAATATCCCTTTCTAGTAATATCCAAATGAAGTGGCTTAAATTATTTTCCAATTTCTATAGTAGCTATCCCAAAGTAGCTTGGGATTTCTCACAGCCCTTACCATGTTTGGGTCCATATGTCTGCTCTGGCTAAGTTTTTGATCTATATTCATCATCTCATCCACCCTCCTTTTCTGCCCATCTTCAAGTGTTTCTGCACTGTTAGCCATCTTCATTTCTCAAACATCACTAACACAAAGCTTCACGAATAAAGACATTTTAACTAGGATTTGAGAAAATGGAAAACTATTTCAAGTCAAATAGTAAATAACATTAAAGAGAATTTTCTAAATCTTAAATATTTTTACCCATCCCAGTCTTTTGGTCATCTGATGAGAACAACTGAACTTATCAGAAAAGACTCTGATGTTGGAAAGATTGAAGGCTAAAAGAGGAAGGTGGCCGCAGAGGATGAGATGGTTAGATAGAGTGAATTTGAGCAAACTCTGGGAGACAGTGGAAGACAGAGGAGCCTGGGTTGCTGCAGTCCATAGAGCTGCAAAGAGTCAGACACGACTTAGTGACAGAACAACAACAAAATTCCAGTCCTAAGGAATTTCGCAGGGTAGACTGTTCCCCCTGGGCTTCACTTTCCACGGGCTTCCCAGGTGGCCCTAGTGGTAAAGAACCCACCTGCCAATGCAGGAGACATGAGACATAGGTCCGATCCCTGGGTGGGGAAGATCCCCTGGAGATGGCAATCCACTCCAGTATTCTTGCCTGGACAATCCCGTGGACAAAGGAGCCTGGTGGGCTACAGTCCACAGGGTTGCACAGAGTCAGACATGACTGAAATAACTTGGGGACATCTATTTCTCCTTGGTACATACATCTTTTTCCAATTTCTTCCTCTCTTAGGCCTAAGAGGACACCTTACACCCTCTCTCCCCAGTTGCTAGAGGAAACTCAGTATTTCTAACATATTCTATACAGATTACTCTCTTAACGTTCCCTCCAGGACAGGTAAATAAAATATTATTTCATACCAAAAAACAAAGCCTTTGATTTACTTCAAAACAACTAGGACATGGTAGTGGGAGTAGGGTACATGGATGAAACAGATTGCACATATGTTTATTATCAATGAAACTAGGTGATGAATTCATAATACTAATAATCTAACATCTCATCTATACTTATAGATGTAACATACTCATAAAAAGTTTCTAAAAAGCTAACAGTTGTGGGATAAATATAAATATGAGTTGTTGTTTTTTTTTCCCCTCAGGGTAGATAGCTCTCTTGTGGAAGTCTGTATGTGTGTTTAAAAAAAAATACCTGTTAAGGCAATTTTGTAAAATACATAAATTCACAATCTATGTGAATTGTGAAGTCTCCCTTTCCTTTCTGAGGTTTTGCACCTGCTAGGAACTTAACCTAGAAGATGGGCCTCGTGGCCTTCCCCTAACATTTACCTGCTAAGCTTTATTTTTTTTTTTCCTGATCTCACCTCCTTTGGAGGGCAGTTTTCCCTGGGTTAACTCAGGCTGTCCTGCTCTGTGCTCCCGCAGCCCTCCTGACTGCCCCTTCCCAACACTCATCACACTCTGTATGTCTTTATGCCCAGGGCACATGCTCTCCGAGGGCAGGGACAAAACATGTCTCATCCATGGCTGTAGCCAGGGTGTTCAGCATGGTGCCCAGGATATGGGAGTTACTCAGTGAGTGTTTGCTGAATAAACAACTGAGCGTTTGATTCAGTGAAACTGGGTAAAAACACCATCCCAGTTTCTGGTCAAACAGCAGATACAATCAATACACATGTGTTGAGAGAAGGCAGAGAGAGAGGAACAGAGATTTAGAATCAGGGCTGTACAGAGAGGAAATGAATGAGTTTTGAGTGGAATAAATGAATACACAGCACTGAAGCTAGATAACCCTTTCTCAGTAAAGCAGGAGGCTAAGAAAACAGTGAGGAAATGGCAAGTAATAAACAAATCACATGCCAGCAGATTTTGATTATTTTCAGACCTATATATTCTCTTTCCATCACACTGTTTTCATGCTTGACTTTATCTGTGCTTAAATGTCCAGCAGTCCTACTGGCACTTATTATATTTATCCCAGGAACAGATGGCATTAGCACTGAATTACTTTAAGATAAGCCTATTTTTATATGTTCATTCCGTGAAAAGAATGAGCCAAGATGGTACAGTAATAGGTAATTATCTTTTTCTTCTGTGAAGGATGTCTGTCTGCATCTTTCTGTGAATCTGTATCAGTTTTTATGACTTTGGGTGAAAATAACCCCCTCACTGGGCTGGTAAGATGAACATTACCTCAATGTTAAAAGTAACATAACAAAGTATCTGCTTGTTTCCTGCCTTAGAATTACTGAGTTGTCAGGGTTTCCTCTGGCAATTTTCTGATATTCCCCCAACCATCATAGCAGGACTGATGTCTTTATCCCTCACTCAGAAAAAGCATTAGGCCTAGCCTTGACATGAAGGTGCTCATAATATTTAATCTCTTTTTTTCTTCTTTGGCAGTAGTTTAAGTCCCATTACTCCCAGGCCTGTCCTTGTTGACTAATGAGGATAATTGATCTTGAAAACATCCTTTTACGTGTTTTGGAGAGTTATTATGGCCCTTTTCAGCTCTCTCTTCTCTGGGTAGAACCAGCCTGATTCTCTTCACCTTTCCTCACAGGGCTGATTTTCCAAACCTTTGATCATTGTTCTTCACCGCTGAACCCTCTCCAACTTGTCTGCCTCTTTTAAATGTGGTGCCTAGGGAGAGAATTCAATCTTCCCATTGAATCTTAACCAACACGATACTAATCTGTCCAGTGCTTAATGTATGTGTAACCGAATCTTAAATATTACTTATTCAAATTCTGGGAGGGAAGTTCTTTTTATTTAAAAAGTAAATTAAAAGTGAATAATAAAATTAATTAAAAATTCCTCATTTTAACTTGACAGTCAAGTGCTCCTTAGGTAGACCACATGATCGTGTGACACAGGACTTGAAAAGCAACAAGATGTCAAACAACAGTGGACAGAACTTGAGACAGAGATACAGGATCACATTTTTAGAGTGGATGATCTTCCTAGAGGAAAATAAATAGAGATTTTCAAATACTGAGAAAGATTTCCTCACTATTCTATGTCGTTCCGCTCTGCTGGTGTAGGGTCAAATGTCTGTAGAATATCTCATGTTTATGTTTCCTCGAGAATCTCCTGAGAATAAACTTTTATAACAACTCAAGTTGATCTAAGGCTTATTTTACTGATTTGTGTAACAGCTTAACATTATACTACAGGCTAGCAATAAAAACTATAGTCTATCAGCTGGTTGAACAAAAGGAAATAGACCTTTGCCACTGAAACATGAGGAAAGTTTAAGAAATGGTTTAGAAGAGGGTATGTCTTCCTTGGTCTTCCCTGCTGGCTCAGGGGGTAAAAAATTCACCTGCAATTCAGGAGACTGCCTGCAGGTAGACCTGGGTTCAATCCCTGGGTCAGGAAGATCCCCTGGGGAAGGAACTGGCAACCTACTCCAGTGTTCTTGCTTGGGAAATTCCATGCACAAAGGAGCCTGGTGGGCTACAGTCCACGGGGTGGCAAGAGTCAGACACGACTTAGCGACACAGGCACCGCCGTGTTTTCCTTATATCATTAAAAAGCTGACAGTGTACCAAATCATCTACTTAAGTTCTTTTATTTGTACCAGTCCTTCAAATGGGAGAAGGCAATGGCAACCCACTCCAGTACTTTCACCTGGAAAATCCCATGGACGGAGGAGCCTGGTAGGCTGCAGTCCATGGGGCTGCACAGAGTCGGACACGACTCAGCGACTTCACTTTCACTTTTCACTTTCATGCACTGGAGAAGGAAATGGCAACCCACTCCAGCGTTCTTGCCTGGAGAATCCCAGGGACGGCAGAGCCTGGTGGGCTGCCGTCTATGGGGTCACACAGAGTCGGACACGACTGAAGCGACTTAGCAGCAGCAGTCCTTCAAATAAAGTAATACAGTACTCCTCTCCCCTCAAAGGAACAAAAAAAAAACCTAAGGAAAATCCAAAAAAACACATTAGACATCAACCATTGTTTTTGCAGGGTTTAAACTCTAGCAAATAAGACAAGATAAAGAAACATGAACTACTAGAAGGGCAGCTTAGTGCTAAACAGTGTGGTACTAAGTATAAGTAAAATAGTAATTCAGAGAACGGAGAGATCAGTGCAGATGTAATGAAGACACGGCTTCACGGAAAAGATGGGCATACACTGAGTCTTGAAAAATAGGAGGCAGTAGAGAAAGGCAGCAAGAACACAGGCGGTAAAGGAGAAATTAATATGCCAGGTCTAGATGTCAGCGAGCAAACAGACTTGACTGGAATAGACAAACGAGCTGGGGAACTGGGAGAAATAGACAAAGTGCACCACTCTGGTGGTTAAAACAGAAATAGAGTGGCCCACTCTGTTTAAAAGCCAGGCGGGCATGTATGAATTCAGCGTGACGGGCAACTGAGGGACTGAGCAGCCTTACGATGCAGGACGCTTCGTCTGCCGCAGCCTTCTGCGTGGATGGGATGGAGGTGGAGGGACAGTGCGGAAGCCAGCGGAGTACCTGCCTATGTTCCATCCATCACCAAGTGCTTTGGGCTGTCAAACTTGTCCTTTGAAATTACTGAGCCCAATTATTCCTCTTTGCTGTGCAGCTTGGTGACTTTCACACAAGTCAAAGAGGTAGAGTAAAACATTTCCGTATTAATCCATCAACACGTGTATTTGAAGCAACTTGGAGACCCAGAAAACTGATCTGAGTATGGATAATTAATAGAGAGATTCAACTTTAAACACTTAACTCTGCTAACATTGTTTCTTGGGGTGGGGTGGGGAGAAGAAAAGAGAGAAAGAGAGATCAATATGACCACTAGATGTCACTGTTGTTAGCCTACCGCAAGGTTAAGCAGTCCAGAGGGTTTAAAATAGTTCTCAACACAGAGAAAATTTAAAGGTCCTTAATACTTCCAGCCAAAATGTTCCACAACCCAGATCTCCCCCACATCCAGTTTCTTCCCGGGAGATAAATTCAAGCTACCTGTCTAAGGGCATACTACAATTTCTAAAATAAGCTGGCTGCAACTGCTGCTTTCTTATTTTTAACACAGCTTTCTTCTCTAGCACTGGGGACTCTGCAGTGCTGTGTGTGGGGCTGACCTGTCGCTTCTTAAGCAGTATACGCAGCCATACTGACTTAGTGCATTAGTTCAAGTGAGTTTAAAAAAAATTTTTTAACCACTTAATATCTGACTTGGAGTGTTTCCTTGAATTATGTGTGTCACAGATCTAGTGCCACAAGCAGAATCTCTGAAATCTGTGTCACCATTTCATAATGTGGCTTTTAATACAGTGGACAATTTGGAAGCTCAAAGCCATACTCTTTCATGTTTTACACAGTCCTCATTACCAAGCCATTAAAGATATTTGGGATATTTTAGTTATGTTTAGGCTATAGCTTATGTTCTGAACATCACATCTTATAACAATGCTTTGTCTGCCTAATAAAAGCTCTTAAGTAGTACTGTATATCTTTTTGTAAATAGATGCTGTATAAAATACCTTATGAAATATTTAATGACCATCCCCTGTGGTAACTGAATTGTATTTAACCCAAATTCTCGAGTTCTTTTTCCCCTACTTCTCAAACATATTATTTAAATTAAGGTGGTGGGAAGCCAGAGACACATGCAAGTGGAAGCAAGGATTCATAAGGCTGCCATCTGAAGCGCCCAGGTTCTTTCCCAGCCCCTGTTTTCCTGGGAGTACGCAGAAGCATGCCATGCCAGTTCCTGCTTCTATCTCTGATAGTCCTTTCATAAAGGAGGGAAAGATGGGTATCACGAAGTACCATTCAGCTGAGTTAAGGGATTAAAGATGCATAATTGTTCTTCAGATTCATGAGGGTGTCTTTGGCTTTTTTAATTGGAAAGTTTAAAAAAATTTTCTTTTTGAAGTGTTCAAACCTGATTCTTTTTTAGGAACTCTGGGAGGCATGCACAGCCAAGTCTCCATGCCTTGTAGGATGAATTACCTTTTTCCCCCCAGGCATCTGCATCTCTGGAGAACTACTTGGTTACTTCCTCAGCTGGACTCCTAAGAGCACAAAATCAGAGAGATTCATCTCACAGTGTCCTGGTTCATCTGGCACTGTGCTTTCAGCACAGAAGACATTTCAGTTCCAGGGCAAGGTAGAGAATTCAGAAGATTCTGAGAGCAAAGACCCTCCAGGTCCCAGACATGATGCACCGGTCCAGCAGCGTGCCAGAAGCCAGCTTTCTGAGGGCAGAGCAATAAACAAAAGATGTTCTTTCTCTCCCAACCATCTAATCTAGCTCACTACAAGGACTGAGTCAGGCTGAAAAATTCCTTGAGCAGCATCTTTGCAACATAGAACTGAACGATCAGAGAAGTTTCTCTCTCTAATCTGTACCAAGAAAGTGTGACAAAGTACATTAACCTCTATTTTAAATACCCTATTGATATTTATTGATACTCCTCTAAAACACTATTTGCACTGTGATGAGTTCTTATGTTGATTTTTATACATTGGTTTAATTTCAGAGAACGAACACACATTTCTTTTTGCAAGTAAAAATGGAGACATAAAAAGAAACAGGTATTTATATTGGCAAAGTACTATGAGATATTGAAACAATATGGATAACTTTTTTAAAAAAACTTTTGACATTGGAGAAAAATAGAATCGTTCTGTTTGTCATGAAGTATATACAAATCACACATATATAAATCACAGGTTTATAAATCTCAAATTAAGCTTATAATCATTCAGTTATTTTCATCGATTCTTTTGTGGCAACAAGCTAGAAAGCATATATACAATCTGAAAAACATGATAGCATGGAATCTATACTTTATAAAGTAAAACGTTTAACCACAAAGAAAGTTTACATGTTTTTCCATTTGGAATCATGTTAATTCACTGTAGGCTACTTCTGAGCAACAACAACAACAAAAAGCAACTAATATTCCTCTATTCTATCAGAAGCCACACAAATTTTCCCTCATAGGATGCAATAATATTTGGAATGTAGATGGTTATTTCCATTTGAGGTCAAAATGTGGTAACAATAGAAAATCAGACAGTTGGCAGAAATCCCAGGTTTAAGCTTAAAAAAACGGAACTTTTTGATCACTAGTAACTAGAAAAACAAAACTTTGTGTTATGTTAAAATGTGTTTGCAAATTAACCACTTGTTATTGGTAGTGAAGTTCTGGGATACTTTAATCTGAACTAAAATTTAGTATTTCAGATGGCATGTTCAGATTATCGGGGAGTGGGGGGGGCAGAATTCAGTTAAAACTCTGGGCAAAAGGTCCCAAGAGATGTGTGTTCTGCGGGATGACTTGTCTGGAGTTCTCTTTGGAAACGCTCTCTGTCCGGATGCTCCCACACTCCAACGTGGGACCCGTGCCAGTTGCACACCACATCCGAGCAAAGAGAAGGATGTGAAATCAAGAGTTTGGCTCAGCTTTTCCAAACCAAACCCCGCACAGTCAGTAAGCGGAGAGAAGGAGCTTGTAGCTGCCCAAGGCATGTCTCGTAAACTGCTTCAAAGCCTTTAAACTGTATTTTAAATGTGTTCATTTCTACATTCCCAACTCTTTATCCTTTCAGGTGTTACAGTTTGAGGGTGTACAGCTGGCTGCCGCCCCAAAGTCACCCAGCCAAGGGTGCTCAGGTGTGAGCAGGTTGGGAGTCGGCCAGGCTCTAGGACCTAAAGGAGGGCGGTTCCTTGCCCTAATTCCAGCAAGACCCTCCGTGTGCTCGCAGCCACCTTGCACCCTGTCTGCTGTGCTCCATCCTTCCTAAGGTGCCCCATGCACCTGCAGAGGCAACACTGTATGTTTCCCTGTGTCAACGACAGCAGCTTATTCTGCCCCCACCCCTTCCACCAGTGAGTAACTGAACAACTATGAGAGTTCAAGAAATCAGTACATGTTAGAAAGTACATTCTCAGGCTCTGTCCTCACTTGTGAATGTAGACAACTAGAAGGAAAGCAAAAAACACAGAAGGAAAAAACAGCTGGGCTTTTTAGGTAATAAGAAGCTGGACTAGAAGAACCTCTCCATGAAGCTATGCTTGAAGGAGCCTAAACGCCTGAATAACCACCTAAACATCTCCCCCGCTGACTTCCTGCAGAACATTAACAGTTCATCTCCTCTTTGGTCTAAGTCACATGTTCTTGGGCTTTCCTGGTGGCTCAGTGGTAAAGAATCCGCCTGCCACTGCAGGAGATTGAGGAGACACAGGTTCAATTGCTGGGTTGGGAAGATTCCCCTGGAGAACACAGAAACCCACTCCAGTATTCTTACCTGGAGAATGCCATGGACAGAGGAGCCTGGTGGGCTACAGTTCATAGAGCCACAAAGAGTCTGACATGACTGAAGTGACTTAGCATGTTTGCATACAGGTATTCCATAAAGAAATATACTGCTAATTTGAAGCATTAAAATTTCACGGGAAAGGAGATTAGAAAAAGATGCCCATAAATGTCCTTGCAGGTTGACAGAGCAATGACAAAAAATGTTGAGAAACCCTGGATTTAGGCATTTTTCTCAGAAAAGCTCCGTCAAGATTATATGAGCAGAAACAGTTCAGTTCAGTTCAGTTCAGTCGTTCAGTTGTGTCCAACCCTTTGCGACCCCATGAATCACAGCACGCCAGGCCTCCCTGTCCATCACCAACTCCTCAGAGTCAAATGACAGACCAACAATTGTTGAGCAACAATATACGCAGCCTACTTTATCAGTTATTGTAAGAAAACAAAAGAGACACAAAATTTGACTCCTGTTTTTAAAAGTGTATATAGATGAGCTGGACAGTGAACATTCAGCACAGGATAAATAGATGCCGATGTGGATATCAACCCCTGGATACATAAAGAACTATTTAAAATATTTTAATGATGTGAAACAGTTTATGAAAAGGGCTCAGTAATTACACAAACATAAGGTCAAGTGTAGCTTAAAGGACACAAAAATGAGGGTGGTGATCTGGGAGGGTTTCATGCATAAAATGGGATGTGAATTGGACCCTAAAAGGTGACAGGGGTTGATGCGGTGGACAGGAGATGGGAAAGTTCCCAAAAAAGAAAGAGGCTTTGGGCTGAGGACTTGCATCAGAACACAGAGTAAGACTCTCAATTCCAGAAGGAAAACAAAGTCTCCAGGGATCTAGGACAGAGTTTAGAGACCTGCGCCAAGTCCTGGCCAGTTTGAAGGTCTCACTGGGACAGTTTTCAATTTTTTTTCCATTAAAAAAAATTTTTATGATCACTATCTTAGTGCATGTGACGTGGTATCTCACTGTGTGTTTCTTTTAATATTACATTTTTTCCTTTAGTAAAATAAACATAACAAAATTTATCGCTTTAACTATTTCAAAATGTACAGTTCATTGGCATTAAATCTATTCATATTGTTGTGCAACCACCATGACTATTCATGTCCAGAACTTTTTCATCATCCCATACTAAAACTCTATACTCATTAAACAATAATTTCCCAGGAGGACTTCCCTGGTGGTCCAGTGGTAAAGAATCCAATGAAGGGGACGCAGGTTGAATCCCTGATTGGGGAACCAAGACCCCACATGTCGTGGGGCAACTAAGCCTATGCGTCACAACTAGAGAAGCCTGCATTCCACAGTGAAGACCCAGCATAGTAAAAAAAAGAAAAAGAAAAACCTTCCCACCCCCTCTTCTCCCAATCCCTGCCAATCACTGTTATACCACTGTCTCTATTTGTTTTCCTAGGTACTTAATATAAGTGCCCTTTTGTGTCTAGCTTATTTCATTCGGAATGATGTCTTCAAGTTTCATCTTTGTTGCAACATGTGTCAGATTTTCATACTTTTTAAAGGCTGAATAATGCTCCACTGTACCCAGCTTTTTCTTCTTGTCCCAACTTTCTTGATAATTTAGCTGTGAGACTATAAGTGCAGGCATCCTTTCAAAGGCCTTAGAGTACTATAGCCATGGGATGCCATATTATTCCAGGTTGAGCTGTATATATCTGTTTCATATCCTCCCCATTACAAATATTATTCCTGTTACAGATATAAAAGAGAAGGGGTCCTCAAGGTTGACTGCAAAGTTTTCCAGCTTTGTGATTAGAAGAATTGTGGATTCATCGAAGAGGAAAATCAGAACCATGATGATGAAGTCTATCTGCCTGTGTGTGTTCAGCCGCTCAGTCATGTCCGGCTCTGCGACCCCATGAATTGTAGCCCCACCAGGCTCCTCTGTCCATGGGATTTCCCAGGCAAAAATACTGGAGTGGGGTTATTATTCCCTTCTCCAGGGGATCTTCCTGACCTAGGCATCAAAGCCAGGTCTCCTGCATTAGAGGCAGATTCTTTACCCTCTGAGCCACCAGGGAAACCCCAATCTGCCTGAGTTAGAGGTAATTACGGAATCAGTTGAAACATCCATTGAAGATCCATAACTGGAATTCAAAAGAGAGGCTGGAAACAGAGAAGTAGAACCCAGGCTTGTGGGCATTAAAGGCTCCTCTGCTGAAAATCTCAGCACTGCAGGAGCTATCTCGGGAACAGGACACTGACAGACTCCGTGGATGGGGAAGTCAAAGAGAGGGGTGATTTTAAAAGTCTGAAGAGTAAGGGAAGACCCAGTTGAGGGCAGGAACCATACCTTTACAACTTCTCAGTATATTGAGGCTGACCTGAGCACTGTGATATAAAGGATTCTGAGGCCAATTCCAGGCTGAGTAAATTCTGTGCTTTAATCTCGCTATTCACGTGGGATGATGGTGAGGGTGTGCACAGCCAGAGTGTGGCTATGTGAACCACTCATTTACCACCTCTGCAATGTGGGTTAAGGAGGCTTATGACGTAAAAAGATCTGCCATTGACGTTGCGTGCTATTTCCTGGAGGAGGAAACATTTGAACTGAGCCTTGAAATAAGTAACTCAAGGTAGAGAAGGGAGAGGGCAGACCTTAGTTTTATGCTCTCTATATATCTCATATATTTTATATGCAGGAGAGGTAAGCAAGGACTGGAGTTAAACCATCAACTAGCTCTCTCAAACTCCATCTACTGAACTTATCTGCAGGACAGCAATAGAGATGCAGAGACATGGAGAACAGACTTGCAGACACAGCAGGGGAAGGAGAGGGTGAGACAAATTAAGAGAGCAGCATGGAAACATACATTACCATATGTAAAACAGACAGCCAGTGGGAATTTGCTGTGCAACACAGGGAGCTCAACCCTGGTGCTCTGTGACAACCTAGAGAGGTAGGATGGGGTGGGAGGTGGGAGGGAGGTTCAAGAGGGAGGGAACATATGGCTGACTCATGTTGACATGGCAGAAACCAACACAACACTGTAAAGCAATTATCCTCTAAGTAAAAGAAAAACAAAACTCTACCCACCGTTTTTCTAGTTTCCCTCATGTACAGGAAGACTCCTTTGCAGCAAGGATTCAGGTTGCAAAGACACGCATTTTTTTTCATGTAGAAAGCAGACATGAAGGAAAGGCCATTTTCATAACCTTTGGCTCTTTACACTAGCTACACGGAATGGAAAATAGTCTTTGGGTTTCTTCCCTCCAGCTTCCTTGGTTAAGAGGTAAGTGCAACAGCAGTGATAGCAGCAGCTTCTGATCTCCCTGGACTGTTGTAGTGTTTCTTGAATCAAATCTGTTAGCAGCCTCTATTATGCTCCAGGAGGTGTTTTTGGAGGCCTGGTCTAGACTCTTCCTCCAGACCTGATGCTTTTGTAAGTACCCAACTGCCTGAAATCCCTCGCTGCCTAGAACATCTCGAATGACTTCTGCTTTCTACACTGAACCCCAGCTGGGATCAGGAGAGTCAAAGATAGTGGGAAAGTATACACTATGATTGGGAAACAAGGAGATTAGCATCTTGACTGAAGACATGGGATTGTTTGGGGAAGCTCAAGATGGAAATATACTGGATGGATGGGGTCAGAACCAGACTGTGGAAGCTTTTCATGCCACAGTGTTCAGTTAAGGCTTGATCTCAGTTCAGGCTTGATCTCACAGGGAACATCTATCATTGGTGAGACACAACAGAGGTGAGGCTGATGGACTGGAACATGGAGAGACTGAAATCAGAGGCTACTATAATAGCGGGGCTTGAGACAAGGAGGACTTGGGATAACATAGGCATCAAAAGGAAAGAGTAAATTCAATGGTATAAGGAAAGTCCTGAAGTTGTGCATAAAATAAAAGATACAATATTTCTGACCTCAAAAGCTCATTTGATTAAAAATACTAGTTTGTCACAAAATAGATATGACTATCAGTAAGTCATACAGACATACATATAGTCCCAGGAGTTATGACTTTATTTAATTAAAGTGAAAATTTGTATTCTTTTCATTTAATTTCTTCCTTTTATAGGAAGGTGGGGGAAGACTTGGTAAGATACTAGTCAAAGTTAGACAAACTGGTTCATTGGGAAAAACCCTGATATTGGTAAAGACTGAGGTCAAGAGGAGAAGAGGGGCAACAGAGGACGAGATGGTTGGATGGCATCATCGACCCAGTGGACGTGCAGTCTGAGCAAACTCTGGGAGATGGTGCAGGACAGGGAAGCCTGGTGTACTGCAGTCCGTGGGGTCACACAGAGTCGAACGTGACTGAGCGACTGAACAACAACAACATTTGGTTTCTTCCTTTTACAGGAGGGTGGGGGAAGATTTGGTAAAATAATACTAGTCAAAGTCAGACAAACTGGTTCTGATCCATCTACACAAGTTCATCCACTGACACTGCTCCCTTTCACTGCTGAATCATTGCAGAGGGTGGCCAAGTAAAATAATAAACCCTGAGATCCTGGAATACTGCCTATCCTGGCAATGTGAACCTAGCAGAAGAAGGGCCAAGAGTGAAGAAATGTCCCCTGAGAAGTCCCGCTCCCCAGCCACTAAGTTTCTGCCCTAGTTCCCAGGCCAGTCAAGCTCTCTCAAGTTATCCTAATCATTCCTCTTTATTGAGTTATCTACTATGTCCAGATTCTGAGTCAAGAGATTTACATTCGTCATCTCATTTTACCATCGTGATAATCTTTACAATAAATACTTTTGTAATTGTTCAAATTCCAAAACTGGGGCTCAGAAAGCTTATAAAACTTTTGATCAATTCATTCAATCAATTTCTTTTATCACCTTAAAATTGGAAATCATGGTGAATTATGGGATTAAATAAAAGGCAATCAACCCATCCTCTCCCACCCAGACAATACTGAGTCTCCCAAATTGGTTCAGGCATTATTATGCTTGTGAGATATTTTAGAAAAAATATGATGGAAATGTTGAGGCTTTTCAATTAGCAAAATTTCTATAGCTCTAAAACAGTTTTGATGTCATCCTTTGATCACATGACTTCCTGGTTAGTGATTAAAAACTAAGGCCTGGGTTTCCCTCGTAGTCCAGTAGTTAAGAACTTGCCTGCTAATGCAGGGGACACAGGGTTCGATCCCTGGCACATGCCACAGGGAGACTAAGCCCATGCACCCCAACTGCTGAGCCTAAGTGCCACAACTACTGAAGCCCGTGTGCCTAGAGCCCCTGCTCTGCAACAGCAGAAGCCACTGCAGTGAGAAGCCTGCACAGCACAGTTGGAGAGTAGCCCCCGCTCACCACGACTAGAGAAAGCCTGTGGGCAGCAATGAAGACTCGGAACAGCCAGAAAGAAAGAAATAAAAATTTTTCTTAAAAATTAGGCCTGAAGAAAAAAGAACAAAGCAGGAGGCAATCCTCCCAGGCTTCAGGCCAATCTACTGTAGTTACAAAGCTGCAGTAATCAAAATGGCATGGTAATCAAAACAGCACAAAAACAGACACATGGATCAGTGGAACAGAACGGAAGGCCCAGAAATAAACCCACACACCTGCAGTCAGTTATTCTATGACAAAGGAGGCGAGAAGACAGAAAGGAGAAAAGACAGTCTCTTTAGTGAGTGATGTTGGGAAAGCTGGACAGTTGCATGTAAATCGATGAAGCCAGAACACACCCTCACACCATTCACAAAAACAGACTCAAAATGGCTTAAAGACTGAAAGATAAGACACAGCACCATAAAACTCCTAGAAGAGAACATAGGCAAAACATTCTCTGACATAAATCATACCAATGTTTTCTTGGGTTGGTCTCTCAAGGCTAAAAAAGCAAAAATAAACAAATGGAACCTAATCAAACTCACAAGCTCTGGTACAGCAAAGGAAACCATAAACAAATGAAAACAGTCTACAGACTGGGAGAAAATGTTTGCAAATGATGCAACCAACAAGGGCTTAATCTCCAAAATACTAAAACAGTTCCTACAATTCAGTATCAGAAAAACCAAACAACCCAATCAAACAATGTGCAGAGACTTAAACAGACATTTCTCCAAAGATGACATGCAGATGGCCAACAGGAACATGAAAAGATGCTCATCATTGCTAATTATTAGAGAAATGCAAATCAAAACTACAGTGAAGTATCACCTCACACCTGTGAGATGATCATCATTAAAAAGTCTACAAATAACAAATGCTGGAGAGGGTATGGAGAAAAGGGACCCACTGACCTTTTGGTGGGAATGTCAGTTGGTGCAGCCACCACTGAAAACACTATGGAGGTTCCTCAAAAAACTACAGAGCTGCCAAAGGATCACACAATCCCAGCCCTGAGCATATATCCAGATAACACTCTCAATTCTAAAAGATGCACATTCCAATGTTCACTGCAGCACTATCCACAATAGCCAAGACATGGAAGCAACCTAAATGCCCCCTGACAGATGAATGGATAAAGAGGATATAGTATACACACACACACACACACACACACACATGTGCACACACACACACGTGCACGCACACACACATACACACAATGGAATACCACTCGGCCATAAAAAAGAATGAAGTAACGCCATTTCCAGCAACATGAATGGACCTAGAGATTATCGTACTGAGTGAAGTAAGTCAGAAAGAGAGAGCCAAATGCCATATAATATTACATATATGTGGAACTTAAAATATGACATAAACAAACATATCTATGAAACAGAAAGAGACTTGTGGTTGACAAGGGGGAGGGAAGATGAGAACGAGATCAACCAAGAGTTTGGGGTTAGTAGACGCAAACTATTATACAGAAAATAGATTTAAAAAAAAAAGGTCTTACTATAAAGCACAGGGTACTATAATAAAATACCCTGTAGTAAACCATAATGGAAAAGAACGTTACATATACATATGTTATATATAAGAATTTATATATAATAAGAATGTATATACACATGTATCACTGAATCATTTCATGGTACAGCAGAAATTAACACACTGTAAATCAACTATCAGTTCAGTTCAGTTCAGTTGCTCAGTCGTGTCCGACTCTTTACGACCCCATGAATCACAGCACGCCAGGCCTCCCTGTCCATCACCAACTCCCGGAGTTCACTGAGACTCACGTCCATCGAGTCAGTGATGCCATCCAGCCAATCTCATCCTCTGTCGTCCCCTTCTCCTCCTGCCCCCAATCCCTCCCAGCATCAGAGTCTTTTCCAATGAGTCAACTCTTTTCATGAGGTGGCCAAAGTACTGGAGTTTCAGCTTTAGCATCATTCCTTCCAAAGAAATCCCAGGGCTCATCTCCTTCAGAATGGACTGGTTGGATCTCCTTGCAGTCCAAGGGACTCTCAAGAGTCTTCTCCAATACCACAGTTCAAAAGCATCAATTCTTCAGCGTATACTTCAATTAAAATATTAAGGGATTTTTCTCAGATTAAATCAATTCTATTTTCTCAATATGGATGCTTTCAGTAATTCCAGATTACATATCAACCAACATTCACAAAACCTGTTATTAACTGCCATGAAAGTCACGTCAATGGAAAAGAGGTAAAGCAGAATTTCTAGGGGAAATGCAATTTTCTCACATGTCCGGCCTTTAAAGGCAATGACTGGTTACCATAAATCTTTATATACAACTTTTTTAACTTTAAAAAAGTCGAAGAAGTTAAGGAAAGTTCAGCCAGTGCCTGGTCCTATAATATTGTCTCCTTTCATAAGCCTACTTGGTATAAAAAGAATAGTAAGTTTCACCAGATCCCAGGAGCACTGGGCAGACTAACTAATAGCCATAATATGCTTTCAAATGCAGAATGCTATATCTGTATGTGCTAACTTTTTTCGCCAGTAATCATGCTAATATCCTATTCACTGCACTGGTAATTGCATAGCGCCATCCCTGCAATGTAATGACGTGTGCCACATGCAAAAGTCAGGTGAGATGATCTAATGATGTTAAGATGAAATGCTGTCAGTGTAAGTCTGTAAAGATAGGATAACACTGTCAAAAATGAAAGGAAATTATGGCACTGTAAGTTCTACTACCATTAAGAGATTCTGGAAGGAAAGGGTTCCACAATCTGGGGCAACGTCTGTTATGACAGATGTGCTCAAGCAACTTAAAAGACAAACTGGCATTCCTCATCTAATTTTCTTTATCCAGAGAGTTTTTATTAAAATTCTCTGTTAATTTCCTCCATGAATGTCTTCAAGCCGAGAATAGAACTGTGATTCTCAAAAGCAATTTGTGTTTGAAACATTCATTGTTCTTCGGGTCTATGGTCCAACATGATTGCACCAGATAGTCATTTCTTTTGCAAGGGCAATGAGTACATTTTAAAAGTTTTGTGAAAGGTAATAGTCCTCCAAGTTTCACTCTTTGAAGAAACCTTGGCAGTAAGGGAGATATCTTTGTTGCATATGGCACGCCTCACAGAAGAAAAGAAATACAGCCCCTGAATGCATGGTCAGTTTAGGAATAAGCATTTATCCTCTCTATATACCAGATTTTCAAAAGCTTTAGGATGGTCCAAGCTTAAAGGAAAACAAAACCTCTCAGTATACTTTTGTGCATTTGGGAGCCTCGGGTTTCAGGCCTCTGCAGTTTTCTATTATGCGGGAGACTCAGATTAAGTGATTTTTAAAACAGAGAGGCGTGATTTCTGCCAAGACTATTAAAAAGACAATAATCAAAATGAAAAAGGGATAGAGAGTCAACACTTTGGAAAAATTGGACAAAAGATGGAATTTTGTTGCGCTCAGGGATTCTCCCAGTCTATGTGGTGTCTTGGTGTGTCTAGAGACAGATGCACCTTTCCCGGGGCAGACACAGCCCCTCGCTTAGATACATAGCTGGGCAAATACAGTACAGGCGGGACTCGGTTCCCATTCTCCTTTATCATGGCACCCTTGTGCAGTGTGCAACCTTCACAACCTCTGGTGATGGTCCCGACCCTCCCCAACCTCTCAGGTACAGGCCCAGTAGCTCAACCCCAAGGCATCTAGAAAACCTCTGCTCTCCCTACCATGAAAACTCCCATAATGTCAGGCTACTGGATAGGACTTCCCAAGGTGGCCTCCTAAAATACTTTGCAGAGTCTCAGAAATATATTCTAAAATTAAGGTTTGGCCAGGAACATTCCAGCTTTTGTCCTAGGGTAATTATTATCATCTTTTAATTTTCAAAAACGTCTGTGTTTGTAGGTCTGAAACTAACATAACATTGCTTAAAAAAAAAAAAAATGTCCCACTGTGAAGGATACCATACATGGTCACTCTACACATAACTTTGGCGCAATGGTTAAGAACTCACCTGCCTATGCAGGAGACACAAGAGAGCCGGATTGGGTCCCTGAGTCACGAAGATTCCCTGAAGGAGAAAAAGGCAACCCACTCCAGTATTCTTGCCTAGAGAATCCCATGAACAGAGGAGCCTGGCAGGCTCCAGTCCATGGGATCAAAAAGAGTCAGACACGACTGAGCAACTGAGCATACACACATAATTTTGATAAGAAACTGAGATTTTGTTAGAATAGTTTACAGATAGATGCATGAGATACATGTATGGACGTGAAGAGGGGAGGTGTCGGGGGGGGTGAAGAATGGAGGAAAATGGTAGAATAAGGTCTCCCACTCAGTTTTACATGGACTATCACTAGTTAGGTCCAGGGACCACTTGCTCATTACATCAGTTATGAAATTAAGCTTCCCTATTAGAGCAACTTTCCCCTGAATTTTCCTGATTCCAATCCGGAGGACTGCCGAACACCCAGATCTACATCATATCTCAATTCAACTTCCTAAATTAATACCCATCAATTGTATCCTATTTAAAAAAAAATGAGATTCATTAAAGGAAAGAAAATTGTTGATGTAAACAAACCATTACAGGGACTCCCCTGGTGATCCAGTGGCTAAGACTCTGTGCTTCCACTCCAAGGGGCGTGGATTTGACCCCTAGTTGGGGAACAAGATTACACATGCCCTGTGGTGTGGCCAAGAAAAAGGATAAAACAAACTATTATAACTAAAAGATGTGTTGAATGTGTCTGAGAATACTAAGAAAAAGAAAAGGAACAACAAAAATGTTATCCTGGTGTCTAAAGCCACAATTCTTCGCTCTTATTGGAAGGTGGAGGATTTCCAGCTTTGGAGATTCCCCATGTAATAAACTTGCCAGCTACAGCTGCATAACTAAGATTCTTAACCTCTGTCTCACATTCCCCCTTGTGAATGGGATAATGAGGCGCCTCCTTGCACGCTGCTATAAAGAAGTGAAAAAATAAACACAAAATAATTAGCACATAGTAAATGCCTACTGAATACTGTTATTTTATATATTAAAAGAGTACCAAATTTGCTTTTGACCAATTTTTTGGTGTGTGTATACAGACAGCACTTTTTACTGGGGTATAAACAGTATGTTAAGTTTCTGCTGTACAACAAAGTAAATCAGCTATGTGTATACATACGTCCCCTCCCTTTTGGACCTCCCTCCCACTCCACCCCCATCTCACCCCTCTAGGTCCTTAGCACTGAGCTGAGCTCCCTGTGCTATACAGCAGGTTCCCACTAGCTATCAGTTTTACACATGGTAGCACGTATATGTCAATCCCAATCTCCCAATTTGCCCCACCCTCCTCTCCCCCAATCATGCCCACAGGTCTGTTCTCTACATCTGCGTCTCTATCCTGCCCTGCAAATAAGTTCATCTGTAGCATTTTTCTAGATCCCACACATATGCAAATATGTGGTACATATACACAATGGAATACTAGCCATTAAAAGGAATAAAGTTGGGTCATTTGTAAAGAAGTGGATGTACCTAGAAACCATCATACGGAGTGAAGTCAGAAACAGGAAAACAGATATAGACAGCACTTTAACCATGGGAATTTCTGATTAACCTCACGTAACAGCAGAGTTTCATACAGCGTACATCCGATGAGTTAGGAAGTCAGATTCCTCAGTGCTCTGCTTATCTCTCAAGAGTACTGTGGGGGAAAATACTAAATTATAGAGAATTTGCTGAGATTCTTTAAGCTCAAAACTCTAAGAAAATTCAAGGTATTATTATTATTAAAGGAGACTCGTTGAGCCTTAGTTTACTAGTCTGTCAAATAGGCATTCAAGGAATACCTTTTATTCAAAATAAACGTAGTTGAAAGTGGATATTCCCTTCCTAGAAAAGAAGTGTTAGTAGCTCAGCCATGTGCATTGCTCAGTCTTTGTGACCCCATGGACCACAGCCTGCCAGGCTTCTCTGTCCATGGAATTCTCCAGGCAAGAATACTGGAGTGGAAATAGCCTTTCCCTTCTCCAGGGGATCTTCCTGACCCAGAGATTGAACCCTGGTCTCTGCATTGCAGGCAGATTCTTTACCATCTGAGCCACCCAGGAATCCCATTCATTTCTAAAGACCTAAACAAATAGAAAGTCCCTAACGGTTCCCCATTAGGAGAAGGCGATGGCACCCCACTCCAGTACTCTTGCCTGGAAAATCCCATGGATGGAGGAGCTTGGTGGGCTGCAGTCCATGGGGTTGCCAAGAGTTGGATCACTAAGAGTCGGACACGACTGAGCGACTTCACTTTCACTTTCATGCATTGGAGAAGGCAATGGCACCCCACTCCAGTACTCTTGCCTGGAAAATCCCATGGATGGAGGAGCCTGGTGGGCTGCTGTCTATGGGCTCACACAGAGTCGGACAGGACTGAAGCGACTTAGCAGCAGCAACGGTTCCCATCAGCGCTGCCTCCCTCTGGCCCACCCACCTGGAGTGCAAGGGAGGGGGCAGCTTATCTTTCACAGGCAGAGAGCTGAGCCACGCAGCTCCCTTTCGCCGGTGCCCACTAACCTGCAGGAGGCACGAGGTTAGGCAAGCCCAACGCTGAGCACATGGAACAGGGGAAGGCTGCAAGGTTGGCAGCAAGAGGGAAAGAGGGATTAGGCCAGGCAGGGGGAGACGGCAGCCCCACATGAGCCAAACATTCCATGCCTGGATGTTCCAAGGCATGAAAGGGACATTCACTTGGCACTGCTTACACCAAGGCCTGACACTTTGGTCCCAACAGTAGTGGCTGGCAGGCAATGTCACCACATCATGGCTCAAACCCACCAATAAAGGGCTGGGTAAGAGTGCCAATATGGAATATGAGCAAGCCCAAGTTAAAGGAAAGGCAAATATATAAAAGTTGAAGACCACCCATAACAGTCTGACATAGCTACTTCTCAAGGCTACCGTGGAAAGAGAAGTGAATTATACATGAAATCCCTTTGGGAAAAAACCATTTAAAGGTCTATAAAATTTGCAAAAGACAAGCCAAATGTTCACCATCAGACTATGAAGAGGAACGAAACCCAATAACATACTAGAAAACTTAGAGAACATTTTTCTAAACTGTTATATTTAGGGCCACGTTGAATTTAATGACCCAGTAAAAGAAAGTCACAAAGACTATAACTGTCATTAGCACCTTCTACCCCATTCATTGCAACCTCTCTGGGAAGTGCTCCCCCAAAAAACAGTCCTTGGGTGGACTCGTATTTTTCCTAAATGCCATCCTCAATGACTGTTCTAATTCCGAAACAGCAGGGTGGTCATTTATGCCTGGCAGTTTCTATCCTCGGCTTCCATCTTTCGATTTCTCTTCCAATCTTTCTCATTGTTCTTGTAAGATAAGGGGAAATTACCACACGATTTTTAACTACTAAATATCCTCTCGCAAGTTTTACACCCAATTGACTGGCTTCGGGAATAATTCTATAAAAAATATTATCACTGTAGCAATGATGAGCTCTTTAGTTCACCTCTTTTTCTCAATGCTAAAGAATTCTCCTTATTCTCTCCAAGTTTACTGCGCAGGTTAAGTACCAGTGACCTAGCACAGTTACTCTATAACATGATCCGGAAAGTGTCTGAAACTCTTAAACAGCAAGTGTGAAAAAGCTATAAAACAGTACACCCCTGAAGCAGTGACAGACTCAAATAACAAAGGAGGTAAGGGAAAAGTGTAGGGAAAGAATAGCGCATCCATATTGTACTATGAACATTTTCAAAGCCTGTATCAGTTATTCACTAATTTGTTGATTTCCATTTTTCCTTTTTTTTTTTTCCTAGGAGAGGATTTAATGCAATATCTGTATATATTCTGTGGGGAGCTTAAGTCCAGAGCTTAAAAAAACAAAGCATCTTTCCCCTCTATAGTTCCAAGGATTCCTAGAACTTGTAAGTAAAATTCCAGATAGCCCTAAACCTCATTTTATTTTGTTCTGCTGAGGTATAATTGATACATATATCAGTTTCAAGTGTACAACATAATGATTTGATATTTGTATATATAGCAAAATGATCACCACAATAAGTCCAGTTAACATCAATCACCATACACAGTTACATTTTTTCCTTGTTATGAGAGCACTTAGGATCTCCTCTCTTAGCGACTTTCAAACATGCAATACAAAACTATTAACTATAGTCACCAGGTTGGACATCACGTCCCCGTGACTTATTTATTTTATAACTTGAATATTTTATCTTCTGGTCTCCTTCACTCATTTCACCCACTCCTCCAACCCAATTTTAAATTAACAATAGTGCAAATAAGTAAATAAGTAATGTGTTTTAAAAAGAAGAAACAATAGTGCATGCAGGCAGATAGTATGTGCCTGCAAAGTGAGGGCTGTTGAAAAGTAGAAGTAGCAACCAAAGTGTTCGTTGATTTCCAAAGTAACCAATTGAAACACATACATTTATTGGGGGTAAAACTGAGAAGATGTTTCAAACCAGGATGCAGCATTAAATTATGTGAATGTGTATGTTTATACTACTTTGCTAAATGCACCATCTAAGAGTCTGCTATGCTAATGGAAATTTGCTGGATGACTCAGGGAACTCAAATGGGAGCTCTGTAACAACCTAGAGGGGTGGGAAAGAGTGGGAGGTAGGAGGGAGATTCAAGAGGGAGGGGACATATGTATACCTACGGCTAATTCATGACGATGTATGGCAGAAACCAAACCACTATTGTGAAGCAACTATCCTCCAATTAACAATAAATTTAAAAAAGAGTCTATGTTGAGAAAGAGAAATAAAACTAAGTGTTGCAGAAGCAAAGATCAGCTTAACTGCCCATGGACTATATAAGTTGACTTTACTAAGATCTTAGGTACAAGTAGGGTAATGTGTCTTTTCTGTCTACAGTTTTTGTTTTTGTTTTTTTTTTTAAGAAAAGACTCCATTGCTGCGTCAGCTACACTTCACTTGGAAAGCTATTGACTTTTCCTTTCTGTTGCCTTCATTTTCTTCTGCAGGAGCACAGAGGGATGCAAGTCCAGGTGGGCACTGCGCCTTCCACTGATTATGCTGTGGAACACAGCAGGGAAACCTCTTATCGCAAGCTGAGGCTGCCTGTTTAAGAATCTTCCTCTTTTTAGAAGGTATAAGGTAGTAAACACAGCTGTACAACAAGGTTTTGAATTTTCTTGCCGTTGGTTTTAATCTATAAAAATGACACAAATAAGGCAGAGTGCAAAAATGTCTATAAATTTATATTACCTGCCCGCATGCATATATTTGTGTGCCAAGTTTTACTCAGTGTTTGAATACTCTGAATGGATTTGACTTTAGAAGTGATTTTTTTTTTTACATCTTTGCATACAGTGTTGTCAGATCATAAAAATACAGTGGCTTAGGATCAATGAACTTTAAAATTCTAAATTGATCTTGGAATTAGAACATTATTAAAAATGACTTAAGCTTCACTCTTGCTATTTCCTTGCCAGAATTGGATTATTGCTCCGAATCCCTGTCTGCCAATTACTTTTCTTTTAACTCCACAAAGGGTAACTTTTAAATGGGAATATTTATATATCTTTAAGAAGAATAAAGGTTTTGTAAATAGTATCACAGCCAAACCTTTTCAAGAAGATGAAATCTGAGTTTAGAAGGAAGAATATAACTCAATTTCAGTTTGTAAAGACATATAATAATATAATCCCATTTACTTCCTACTTAGATGAACTTGAAGTGTTTTCAGCTGTGGTATATTAAATTCATCTCATAGAGAATAGATTCGAGTGGATACTTAAGGCCTTTTCCTAAACAGTTATGTTTAAGTTAAATGAATAAACACATTTTAATGTCTTAATTATAAAAACAAAATGTGCAGAAGTCTATGATCTGCACTATCATTTGGAAAAAAAAAACAAAATATCTTATTAGGTTGGAATTAAGTGGAAAATAGTTTTCCCCTCTGGGGATTTTTAATTTATTCAGAATACTTACATAATTGCCTGCTAGTGAATCCTTTGAGATGACTTTGTTGGAGCTACCCTTTAACTCCAAACACACTTTTCTTGAGAACAGGGGGCACCGTAATTAATTTCAGCATGGGAGGAATCTTTTTACCTATCCTTCCCATCACTCGTCACGCCCCCATTCCCTTACCTCTTCCCCTGGGTAAGCTCACTGTCCATTCAGATAGGCCAAGCATTTTGGCTTCGGCCTAGTTAGTTCAGCCTCACGAGTGCTTACCACTTAAACCTAGGTGGAGAATTAGACAGTTTTGTTAACTCAGAAAAGGAACAACCTCGGAATGTCAGTTCCAAGCCAGTGTGCCTGGCTCTCTATAGAGACCCAAAAGCCGTTCAGCTGAGTTGCCAAAACTAATGGCCAACAACCTTTGATACTTTTTAAAGCCTTCACCACTTTTCAATCATCATTCCTATCTTTTCATCGCCTCAAATTCATGGAAATGTATCTTTTCTAGATAAACATCAAATTTAATATTTGGGGGCTCTAAAGTTATTTTTTAAATTTATTGTTATTTATTTATTTGGCTGTATCGGGTCTTAGTTGCAGCATGTAGGACCTAGCTCCCAGACCAGGACTGAACCCCAGCCCCCTCCACTGGGAGCGTGGAGTCTCAGCCACTGAACCACCAAGAAAGTTAAGTCCCTTACCTTAAGTTATTAAATGATCTCTGTGACCTACCTCAAAGAAAAGTGATGCTCCATTGTACATAAAATGATTACTCAAATCTATCTCCACAAAATACAAGATATATGTAACCAGCTGTGTTTCTGTCTGAGATTCCTGGGATGAAAAGCACTCTAGATGGATCATGATCATTAAAGACATAGAATCAATGAACTGCTCTCAGAGCAATTTTCACTGGACAGATGAAGAGAAGTAACAGATCAAGCACTGCCAATAAAAGCTGAACTAAACCTCAACCCAAGAAAAGGACTTTTAAAAGACAGGTAGCCCACTGATTCAAAAATAATTCTAAAAAGATTCTAAAATAAAGAAGCCTTGTTTATATCAAGTTTTCATGTATAATGCTAGTATCATGCTATGCGGGCTTCCCCAGTGGCTCGGCAGCCTGCAATGCAAAAGGTGCAGGAGACCCAGGCTCAATCCTTGGGTTGGTAAGATCCCCTGGAGGAGGGCCTGGCAACCCACTCCAATATTCTTGCCTGGAGAATTCCATGGACAATGGAGCCTGGCAGGCTATAGTCCATGGGCTTGCCACATTACAGACACAACTGAAGCGACTAAACACACACACATGCACATCACGCTATGGGGGTCCTTTATCTACCTGAATTTTGTGCATCCAATTGATGAGTATAATGTCTTAAATAGTTTACATATTAAAAAGATCTTAAGCTATAAATATTTTCAGGTGCAGTAATTTGAGCTTCAAGCCCAAAGGAAAGGAAGTTCTACTTTTGGTACACCTACAAGTAAGCAGACTTCTAGAGGGGCCAGAGGGAGAAAACTAAGTTAACCCTACTATTAAAATGATCTTCTCAAAAAAAATAAAAAAAATAAATAAATAAAATGATCTTCTCCTAGGCTTTCCAAGGCCCTCTCCCTGCAAACTCAGAGTGGCACCATCTTTCCAGGTCATGGAAGTAGTGAATCACCCTCAGCATCAAGAGCCCTATCCAGTTAGAGGGGAGCCTGCTTCTTCAGAACTATCTCCAAAACGAGGCTCAGCCTCAACTGTTTCTAGTCATCCCAGAGCATGTTATTGTTGCTGTTTAACCGCTTAGTCGTGTCCGACTAAGACACCATAGACTGTCCTCCGCCAGGCTCCTCTGTCCATAGGATTTCCCAGAGCAGAACAGTGGAGAGGATTGCCATTCCCTTCGCCAGGGAATCTTCCCATCCAAGGGATCGAACGCGTGTCTTCCACACTGCAGGTGGATTCTTTAGAGCTGTGCTGCCAGGAAAGCCATCAGTTCAGTTCAGTCGCTCAGTTGTGTCCAAATCTTTGCAACCCCATGAATCGCAGTTTGCCAGGCCTCCCTGTCCGTCACCAACTCCCAGAGTTCACTCAGACTCACGTCCATTGAGTTGGTGATGCCATCCAGCCATCTCATATTCTGTCATCCCCTTCTCCTCCTGCACCTAATCCCTCCCAGCATCAGAGTCTCTTCCAATGAGTCAACTCTTCGCATGAGGTGGCCAAAGTACTGGAGTTTCAGCTTTAGCATCATTCCTTCCAAAGAAATCCCAGGGCTGATCTCCTTCAGAATGGACTGGTTGGATCTCTTTGCAGTCCAAGGGACTCTCAAGAGTCTTCTCCAACACCACAGTTCAAAAGCATCAATTCTTCGGCGCTCAGCCTTCTTCACAGTCCAACTCTCACATCCATACATGACCACTGGAAAAACCATAGCCTTGACTAGACGGACCTTTGTTGGCAAAGTAATGTCTCTGCTTTTGAATATGCTGTCTAGGTTGGTCATAACTTTCCTTCCAAGGAGTAAGCGTCTTTTAATTTCATGGCTGCAGTCACCATCTGCAGTGATTTTGAAGCCCCCCAAAATTAGGTCTGACACTGATTCCACTGTTTCCCCATCTATTTCCCATGAAGTGATGGGACCAGATGCCATGATCTTCGTTTTCTGAATGTTGAGCTTTAAGCCAACTTTTTCACTCTCCTCTTTTACTTTCATCAAGAGGCTTTTGAGTTCCTCTTCACTTTCTGCCATAAGGGTGGTGTCAGCTGCGTATCTGAGGTTATTGATATTTCTCCCGGCAATCTTGATTCCAGCTTGTGCTTCTTCTAGCCCAGCGTTTCTCATGATGTACTCTACATATAAGTTAAATAAGCAGGGTGACAATATACAGCCTTGACGTACTCCTTTTCCTATTTGGAACCAGTCTGTTGTTCCATGTCCAGTTCTAACTGTTGCTTCCTGACCTGCATATAGGTTTCTCAGGAGGCAGGTCAGGTGGTCTGGTATTCCCATCTCTTTCAGAATTTTCCACAGTTTCTTGTGATCCACACAGTCAAAGGCTTTGGCATAATCAATAAAGCAGAAATAGATATTTTTCTGGAATGGTACTCCCCAAAACTGCTGGGTTTCGTGCTGAAACCCAGAAAAAAAGTGATCTGGTTGGGGGTGAGGGGAAGAGGAAGAGTTTGAATGTATAAGGAGTAACAGGAAAGGAACGAAGGGCCGAACGAGCGGAGAGAAAAGATCTGCTGAAATAAATCAAAGGAAAGCCACGTGGTAGCTGATTGGAACCCCAGGAGAAACCAGCGTTGTCTGCAGGGACGCTGAGTCTGGGAAACGTTTGCCATTTGCTCGCTGTTCCTCGCGGACACTGGGTGGCGCTCGTGGTAAAGACTTGCTCTTCTCTTAGGGTCCGATTCCCCTCCACCCCCTCCCGCCCTTTGCAAATTTCAGCTACTAGGAGACGAAATTACTCACATTCTTCCTACGTGCCACCGCGGGGAGAGCATTTCTGGAGAAGTTGGAAGCCGCGGGGCTGTTTCTCCACGGCTGGGCCGGTCAGTGAGTTTAGAAAGAGGTGACAGCGTCCAGCCCGCTGGTCTCCAACCTCTGGGCCTTTGTGTCAGAACCACCACAGTACCAGCAAAAGTTGCTACCCTGTCAGCCAGGATACCCAAAGCCAGTGTGCCGCGAGGGAGGGTGGGTCTGAAGCGGCAACCAGGCTCGGGGCCGGGAGGAGGGGGGGCGGTAGGGGTTGGGGGTGGTGGTGGGGGGATGGCGGACAGCGGTGGGCAGAGTCACAAAGACAATACAGGAAATGAAATGGGACCATATCGTGGCCCCTTTTAACTTAGCGCTCCCTCTCCCTCCTGCTTTCTTTAAGGAAAAGGAGGGTATTGGGGAGTGGGGTCAACCTAGAGAAGAACAGGACAAAGCAAGCAAGTCGATGCCCTGGACTCTCAGAGACACAAGCCAGATTTGGAGGCCGGCAGAGGCCTTTGCAAAAGTGTCTTCCTGTCTGGCATGAAGGCCAACGCTTTAGGAATTGAAACAAAGAATTAAATCCTTCCCTTCCGCCCCACTCCTTTTTGTCTTGTGTAAAAACTGTGGGAGAGAATGTCCTTTTTTTTTTTTTAATCTGAGGTGAATTTTTTAGCAAGGTTTAGGGTAACTTGATATTGTAACATTGTGTTGTCAACTGGATTTTGAACTTCTAAATTCTGCCCAAATTCTGCAGCTTCCAATCCATCCAAGTGGGAATCTGCCTTCTCAGCAAGGTCTAAGGACACTGCTAGGAACACTTGATTTAGCATAACCCTATTGCCCTTATTTCCCTCCACATAGTAACTTTTAAATCTGTAATAAATAAAAAGTACCAGGGCAGGGCTGCAGCGGTAGAGGGGAGGGGGTTGCTGTGGAAGGATGCCTGCTCCCCAAGTCACTCACCTTTGCCAGGAGGCGCTTTGAACTGTCCCTGGCATTGCTTTGGGGAAGCGACTCATGTAATTAAATGGCAGGATGTGTGTAAGGTGACTCAATGGGCACCGACAACTTCTCCGGAGCACAGGCCAGGACTGCAAGCCTGCTGCTGTTGCAAGTATTCCTCCAAAGCCCTGTGGTCCTCCTCAGCCTAAAGCCAGGGGGTGGACAGCCAGGCTGACACCCACAGCATGGGGTGAGGATGGGCAGCCAGCCTTGCCTCTTCACGGGGCATCTGTCTCAGAGAAGTCCAGGGTGCAGGGCATTGTGGACCAGGTGACACACACCTCGCCTTCCTTGTCCCCCCACCATCAGCTGAAGTTGCCCCCAAAGGGCCCAGCGACCACAGCTGTGGTTTCACGATGCCCAGACGGCAGAGGCAGGGAGTTGGTGCACGCGTGGTTGCTCCTCAGCTTTGGAGTTTCAGAGCCAGGTCGGCACCCAGCTGGCACCTGGCTGGCACCTGGACACGGAGTTCCACACCCGCCCCCACCACTCGGCTCTCCTGCCAGCATGTTTTGAGCCAAAATAGTTCCCCAGTTAAACTAGGACTAGACACAATTAATGGAGGTGTTTTCTTCTTCAATTGGGAGTGGGGGGCAGGGAGGAAGCACTAATAAAAGGCCATCCACCCTGGAAGTGGTGTGAAGCTCCCATGCTCCCAATCTCCCGGCCCCTGGAGGAAGATGCTGGGAGGGCCCAAATCAGGATCCAGCTCCTGTAGTGGCCTATTTGAGGGGAGCGGCAGTGGGGAGCGGTAAACTAACTAATATTAAATTTCTAATCTCCCAGCTAGATCACTGCTAGAGCAAGAATGACATGTCATGAAAAGCAAACTCTGCATCCCAGACACCAAGGGTCTGATTTCTTAGCCTCTTCTCTTTTTGCATATGAGCTAAGGTGGTTTCGAGGCAGGAAATAAAGGAACTGAGGGTACAGGAACCCAGACCTGGGGAAGGAAAAGGCAGGCCCTTGGTTCTACCTCCATGGAGCCAGGAAGAGGGAAATTCATGAGCTTCACCCAACTTCCCTAAAGAGCTTTTATCTCTACTTCCCAGTGTTCTAGGGGTTCCCATTAAGTCCCTGAGGACAGGTCATAAGTACACCGTTCACTTTTGCAGCAGTCTTTGGCCACTGAACACAGAATTATAGATCCTCTATTTAAATAGCATCCAAATAGACTAGAATACTGAACAAAATGTGGGGCTGCCTGCACCTTTTGGGGACCAGCAATCTGCGAGTCATTAAGGTATTTGTGCTTAAGGCAGTGATTTTTAAAGTCACTGTGGGCACCGGGGATTGCAGGAACTCTTCCTGCCATTTATTGTGCATTCTCAAGTACCCTTGTCTCACCCTCTCAGAAATAAAATTCATCTCCAGCAAAGGAAGTGCTTGCTCTAGATTTGTCTGTCTTTCCCCAAATCGCAAATTTTCAACACATGTAAGTTACAACTTAGCTCCCAGTACCCCACTAAAAATATTGTTCTCATCAGTTTCTTTTTGCCTTTGTCCCACATCCCCACTCCCCCCACTTCACTCTTCAGTGTTCAATTCCACATTCACCCCTGGTGCAGCTGAGAAGCAAGGAGAGACAGTGGTCGACCTCATCCCAAAACATGTGCACTTTCTGAGGCTGCTCATTGGAACACATTGTCTCCAGACAGTACAGAGCTGGGTGCTGGGGCTTCTGCGTCGTCTCTAGAATTCACTGAAAACAGATTGCCTGAGACACCCCTCCTTCCCCCAAAAAGCAACAACTCTGTCTCTCTCTCTGTGTCTTCCCCCCACCCCTTCATTTTTTTTCTCCCTCTTTTTTTTTTTTTTAAGCAATGCTTTGTTGTGCTAAAACTAGTTGGACGAGTTAGGGTGTTGCTGCTGCTCCGGAGGCCCTGGCCAATGGAACCCGATCCACCCCGCTGTGCGTAAGCGCGCAATTAAGGATTTAACCAAGGCTGTGCTGCGCTTCAGCCAGCAGTCAGCCAGACGGAGACAGAGCCTCCGCGACTCCCAGCCTCCTCCTCGCCGCCGCCGCCGCCGCCTCTCCTCCTCCTCCTCTTCCTCCTCCTCCCTCGCTCCTACAGCCATGTCAGCTTAGACCAGAGCAGCCCCACAGCCAATTCGGGCCGCCGCCGCCAGCGAGCGATGACAGGAGTGTTTGACAGAAGGGTCCCCAGCATCCGATCCGGCGACTTCCAAGCCCCGTTCCAGACGGCCGCAGCTATGCACCACCCGTCTCAGGAATCGCCAACTTTGCCCGAGTCGTCGGCTACCGATTCCGACTACTACAGCGCCCCGGGGGGAGCCCCGCACGGCTACTGCTCTCCTACCTCGGCTTCCTATGGCAAGGCGCTCAACCCTTACCAGTACCAGTACCACGGCGTGAACGGCTCCGCCGGCAGCTACCCCGCCAAAGCTTACGCCGACTACAGCTACGCCAGCCCCTACCACCAGTACGGCGGCGCCTACAACCGCGTTCCGAGCGCCACCAGCCAGCCAGGTACCGGGAGTGGGGGTGGGAGTCAGGATTCGTGGAGAGGGAGATGCGGTAGGACATGGGGGAGCCGCGCCATCCACTGCAATGGGGGAGCACTCGGCGGAAGGGAGTGGGGGCCGGGTTTACAAACGAGAGAGATTCCCGGGCCAGCATTTTAGAGATTCTTAGCAGAAGCAGCCTGCGGGGGGTGTTCGGATCAGCGTCTCTCCTCTTCGGTCCCTTCAGGCGACCGCTCAGTCGCTGGATTCTCAGCTTGCCCGGTCAGGAAGCCAGCTAAACTGGAAAGGGGGTAGGGAGAAGGCTATTTGTTGGATTTGGGCTGGGGGGTAGGCGAGCTCGGTCGGTGGGAATCGGGATGCACGGCTGCCTCAAAGACTCCGTGGGGAACAGTATGGGAGCAGCTGCGAGCCAGCGTGGTATGGGTGCCCGGAGCACACGGGGCAGGGTGGGGGCCCGCGAGCCCTAGCCCGCCAGAGGAAGAGCGCGCCGAGAGCCTTGCGGTTTATCCAAGGCATTTCCAAAAACAAAAAGCCATTTAAAGGTGGAGGAGGTTTGCTGAAGGGTCACGTTATTGGAGCAATATTTTTTTTTCTCCATTGGGTGCCTAAAATTTGTTTCTCCTTCCCATCTCCTTTTTCATATGCCTTGAAACTTAGTTGGAGAGTTTGAGGGTTAGTGAGTTTGGGCGGTAAGAAAGGTATGAGGTCTCCTTGGAGAGGTTTTGCTGGTCAGGTTTGATCTCTTCCCACCAGCACATTAATAATCCTGCTAATATTAGCATCCCCTGCTCTGGCAGAATGGAGACCACAGTCCTCGTCCTCCACCCTTCCTCTCCCAGGAGCTCGGCGCGCGCGCGCACACACACACGCACACACACACACACACACACGCACACCGCAAGGAGAGGGTCTCCGCCCCTTTCAGAGATGGGCACTTTTGATAAGAAGGTACTTTTGTGAAAGGGGACTTGTGGCCCCAGGGCACGTTTGGAAAACACGCGTTCGGAGAGTCTCCGCTCCCCGCCCCCGGCCCCCCGGTCTATACTACCAAGTCTGCTAAATTCGTCCTGATCTGCCGCCCCTTTACTACGAAAACACCCCACCGCAGATTCTTTTTCAAATTGTAACTCTTGATAAACTTTAAAAGATTGCCGGGGTGGGTGGGTGGGTGGATGGGGGCAGGGGGAGGAGAAGTGGGGTGTCTTCGTTCCTTTCAGTGGCTCAGTGCTTCGTGCATACATGAAAGATTTTTTTTTTCCTTTTGGCCAAGAACTTATTAAGTCTATTTGTAAAAGAAACCAGACACATCTGTGCCCTCGCAGATCTGCAGGGAGATTATGGGGGCTGCATAATCGACCCTCTGTCTGCGGCGGCTCGGACCGCTTGCCTCTGAATGGAAGGAGCAGTTTGCTTGTGGGTCTTTGAACTTTGGAGACCTCGGTTAGCGTCTTCCCTGCCCATGCGTCCGGCCTCTGCGGCCGCCCGAACAGACACTGACATAAGGGGGACCACAGCCCGGGCTTCCTCGCTTGAATCCCCGGGAGAGACGGGTCCAGAACTCACCCCAGAGCCGTCGGTGAACACAGGGTGGGACTGAAAACGAATCCGGGTGAAGCAAGAACCTCTGCAAGGGCTAAATCCCGGACGCCGAGAAGGGAGTTCTGCTGTGCCAGACGCTCTGCAAAAACCCAGGAGAACCTGAATAAACAGAGAAGGAAATTAATCAGGCTACCTGGCCTTTTCCATGATGAGGGGCCGGGGGGTGGGGGTGTCCCGTGAAGTAAAGGTGGTGATATGGGGAAAAGAGAGTGAAGGCTGCGTGGTAAGAATTTCAAGGACTGTATTCGCAAGTTCTGCAAAAGGGCCATTGTCTGCCAACGAGTTCTAACCGGGTCTGTTTTGATTATTTAGAGAAAGAAGTGGCCGAGCCCGAGGTGAGGATGGTGAACGGCAAACCAAAGAAAGTTCGTAAACCCAGGACTATTTATTCCAGCTTTCAGCTGGCCGCGTTACAGAGAAGGTTTCAGAAGACTCAGTACCTCGCCCTGCCCGAACGCGCCGAGCTGGCCGCCTCGCTGGGACTGACGCAAACACAGGTAAATCCGGCCGCGGCCTGGGCCAGAGCCCCGGTGGGCTGCAAGCCTGGCTGGACCGCGCGGTTCGGCCCCGGCGGGCTGGAGCCGACTCATCAGGGCACGCGAGAAACTCACAGACAGACACTGACCCCGCGCCCTCCCCTCTAGAAGTCAGGCCGGGTGCCGTCGCCGGGAGTGGTGGGGACGGCAGCGAGACGTCGTTCATCCCCAGAAGCAGCCCCCCGCCCTTCGACTCTACAGGGGCTGAGGGGCCACTTCCCTAGATTGGAAGCAAGGGGAGGGTTGTCTCGAGGACACCCTCGCAGCCTTAAGAAACTGTCTAGTGCTCCGCACAATGCAGAGCAGCGGGGGTCTCAGGCCGCGCGCCTGCGGCCGGAAGCTGAGGGTCACGCCCTGCGCCTGCGGCCGGTCCGAGGTGGGGGGCGCTGTGGCTCGGAGAAGTCCGCCCTGGATGGTCCCCTTCACTCCCACCGCAACCCTACGGGGGCCTACGGAAAAATAAAGAATGTCCTCGAAGCCGAGCAGGAGTGAGAGTTAAAGGAGGCGGTCGGGCAGCGGGAAGACCACTCCTTGGTCCCCCTCCCACCTCGCGCGGACGCGCCCCTGGCGCACTGCGCTCAGGCGGTTGTTTTGGAGACTTTCGTGGCGCCGCGTTGCGTGCTTCCCGCGCTGTGTTACACGTGCGCGCTCGCCGGCGCGGATACTCGCGCCCCCGCCCCCGGCCCCAACCAAAGACCGAAGCCCGGGGGTCCTGCCCCAGCGGCGGCCCCTCTGGGGCCCATGATCCAGGCTGTGCCTCCGGGTCCAGCCCCTTCACCATAGGCCGCCAGCTGCGGGGGGACGCCAGTGTCCGGCCTCCTGGGGGCCGAGTTAAGCCTCAGGTCGCCGCCCTGGGGGAGGCGCGCGGGCAAGCACCTGAGCGTCCCGGTAACGTGTGCCTTTGTTCCCCCCCCACCCAGGTGAAAATCTGGTTTCAGAACAAAAGATCCAAGATCAAGAAGATCATGAAAAACGGGGAGATGCCCCCGGAGCATAGCCCCAGCTCCAGCGACCCTATGGCGTGTAACTCGCCCCAGTCTCCAGCGGTGTGGGAGCCCCAGGGCTCGTCCCGCTCGCTCAGCCACCACCCTCATGCCCACCCTCCGACCTCCAACCAGTCCCCCGCGTCCAGCTACCTGGAGAACTCGGCTTCCTGGTATCCGAGCGCAGCCAGCTCAATCAATTCCCACCTGCCGCCGCCCGGCTCCTTACAGCACCCGCTGGCGCTGGCCTCCGGGACACTTTATTAGACCTGCCGCTTTCTTTTGCTCTCTTTTTTGGGACTACTGTGTTTTCGCTGTTTTCGAAAATCAACCTTTTTAAAAAAAAAAAAAAAAAAAGGAATTCATATGGGAAAGTTTGGAAAAACGGAAACAAAAAAAATTCATGTGTAAAGCTTTTTTTTTTTTGCATGTAAGTTATTGCATTTCAAAGGACCCCGTTCCCCCTTTTTTTACAGACGAACATTTTTGCGCAACTGTGGACACTATCAATGGTGCCTTGAAATCTATGACCTCAACTTTTCAAAAGACTTTTTTCAATGTTATTTTAACCATGTAAATAAGTGTAGATAGAAGAATTAAGCTGTATATTCTGGATAAATAAAATTATTTCGACCATGAAAGCAAAATGTTTCTAAAAGATACTCCATTTGCCCCCCTTACAATGGGCTAGTGACATTTTGTGCAGGCTATTAAAGGAAGTCAAACTGTAGAGATACAACAAGGCAAAAAGGAAAACAGAACACGGGGATGCATGCATACAGAACCGTAGATGTGCGTATGTTGGATGCTGTACTTTATATGTCTATATACATATGTGGCCTGTTTAGAGTACTGCCATATAATATATATTTAGGTGATTTTTTGCCTAACCACAAAAACGTTTAGATAATTTTAAGTTTAACCCCAAATTGTTTCAGGTAGAAAGTAATGCTGAAATCTAAATACAGCCCTCCCTGTCTGTGTATGAGTAAGAAAGAAGCAGAAATCCCTCAATAACCACTCTGAATTCTAAGCTCAAAGCAATTATGGTGGAGCCTACCCCCACCACCACCACCTCCATCAGCCTCAGTGTATTGCCAGAGCAATTAGACAAATTACACTCCCTTCAAAGGGAGCTTCCAGAGATGAGAAAATGAAAAAAAGAAAAAGAAAATTCCCCTCCTATTACTTTTTTTTTTTTAATCTGAAATCTTTGCAGTGTGGCAAATGGTAGTGCCTTAGACTCCCTAATGTATGATTATAAATTTATCTGAGTTCTTTCACAAGAGGAAAGAATCACAGGACTTGAAAACAATGATGTACCTAAATCAGTAGGCCAAGCAGGGCATGTGGCGGGGGCGGGGAGGTGGTGATGGGGAGGGGGGGAGGGTTGGGGAGGGGGGAGCTTCTTTCCGCCAGGAAAGGGAATTGTGAGGTGGAGGAAAGGAAGGAAAGCATTGTGGTCCCATGTTGATTTCACTTCATGTGAGATAATACTCCAAACATAAGTTTATTTCCTTCATCCTCTTTACCACTCTGGTTTTTTCAGGAAGGAGCTCTCCCTGCTTTGCTTTTACATAAAACAGTGGCAAAGCAGGTTCCAATCGGTGGGAAGTTGAACCTGTTTGCAGGGATTTCTCTTTTGTGAAGTCTTCTCCGGGGCGGAGAGGATGGACTTGCAGCAACCCTGGCCTCTGTCCCGTCCTTCTCCCTGCACCTCTGCACATGGACGTCAGCAGTGTGACCAGAGAGAGCTACGGCTCGGGTCTAGAGTTTCGCTCTCAGGCCAGAACTCTAGGTGTCTTTCTGACTGTCCCTTAGTCCGCCTGATTCTGTTTCCTTGGGACACTAAGGGAAATCATTTGTTGGAAATTACAAGATGCAGGAGTTATATTTTACAGCTAGGAAGTCAGCAGTAATAAATTTGACAAAAGAGTCTTCTTGGGGGTGGGGAGTGGAGATTAGAACGTAAAAAATTACATCCTGTCATCTGAGGATTTCTGAGAAGGTTTTTCCAGGGCTGGGAGACTAGACCTGAAAAGGCACGCTGTGTGCCCTGAGGGGAATTTACCTGTGTGTTCTTTCGCCTCTTTCTCTCTCTTTCCTCTGCTCGTCTCCTTCCTTCTCTTCCCCTTGCCTTTCTAACCTGCCAGTTTGGAAAGGCCTAGAGGGGCGTTTGAAGGTTTGCGTGTCTTGTAGGGACACCCTGCCTGGCTCCAAGGCGGCTCGTGGACCGTGGCCAGGGCTGTGGACCACCACCCCTCCTCGCCCACCCCCAAAGTGGTTCCCTTTTCGAAGTTGCCTCCGCCTTTGATACCCTCCAGCTCGTCTTTCTCGGAAGAAGGTCCGGGTGGTGACGCGCCTGGGGGAAAGCCGTGCGGAGCCCACTTTGTTTCTTTGTTTTCTGCACTGGCAGAGAATAGGAGGATGAGGGGGAAAGGTAGAGGGCTCCGTTTCCTGCTTTTCATTCTTGGCTTGTAAGACTTTCCGGAGTTTCCATTACACCGAAAAGCCAGCGTTTTATATCTGGCGGATCCGGCTGGGAGAAATCCCGCGCCCGCGGTTGCCGAGTGCCAACTTCCCCCAGTGCGGGCTCCCCTCGCCGCCCCAATGTGCGTGCTCGGGAAGGTTGGAGGGCAAGAATGTGCCTGGAGCACACTCTTTACTTTTCTACACGCGGAGAGGGCAGATATTTCTCCAGGCGTCCCCATCATCTCCCCTTCTTTTCTGGCTTTGAAAAGGGGATTCCTTCACTACCACACCCCCCCTCGTCCGTCGTGGTCAAGCAGAGGCAAGGGCGAGTTCGGACTCTTCCCGGAAAGAAGAGGGAAGCTCTTCTTTCCTGACCACCCCGCCACCCCCAGCCCTGACACTGCTTGTCGTTAAGGACATCGGAGCCTCGTTGCGATGCGGGCGGGCGGAGCGCATCGGTTTCAGGATTCCTTCCCTTGTGCTAACCTCACTTCTTCCACTCGCAATGGCCTCTTCTCTCGCGCGGTTTTTTTTTTTTTTTTTTAAACTTGGTCTAGGAGTCGTGGACAAAAATATTCTGGCAAACCAGTCTGCAGCGGGTTTTCCCTGGCACCGCGGGGATTCTCCCTGGGGAATTTAACTCCCTGCAGTCCTGCGCCCAAGGATATAAAAATAACAGATCCTCAGCAAAGACTAAAAATATCCGTGTGATGTTCGCCTTCCTCCCACCCTCCCTTCTTCCCTCCATTGTTTATTCCTATATCTAATGTAAACGTGTACCACTCCCCGCCGGCATGGTCCCCGAATGCCCGACCCCTCTATCCTGACCTCTGCCTGCCCCTTCCGATCTCCACTTGCCTAGCTGTCAGTCTACTGCTCCCGAGATGTCAAGCTCACCCCCAGATTTCATTTTCTTTCCCTTGGGCTTCTTCACCGCGCCCCTGTACTCCCAAGCCCCTGTCTCCATCCGCAGACCTCCTCACAAAGCCCAGGAGGCCGAGGGCATGCTGCTGGCACGCCCGTATGGCTCTTTGGTGCCCTGTCCTCCTCCCGGGCCCTCCTGTAAAAGGTGATATAAATTGGCCTTTGTTTGAGGCTCGTGTTGGGCTAGGCGGATTTCTGCCCCTTTCCCCCCCTTTTTCCTGGCGGCCACCTCCTTGTGGAACAGGGGGCGGCCGGGGGAGCTGAGAGAAGCCGCATTCCTGTGGGTGCCAGGCGGCTCCAGTGCTGAGCCACAGGGCCTGAGACACACACACACAGGAACCCGCAGACCTCGTTGCCCTTGATCTCGCTCGCTCGCACTCGCTCCCGGTGGGGCACCCACCCGAGAGCCCGTCCACCCACACTCGGATCCACCCAGGTCTCGGCCTCGGGCAGGAGCGTGTTGACCTGCACACCAAAACACGCACACACCCCCTTCCGACGACACGCAGGCCAGGCCAGGCCAGGCTAGGCTCTCCCCGCCCATGCCAATCCTCTCTCTCCCGCCCCTTATCCCACAATCCCAGACGCGCCGGCTGGCCTCCTTTGGCTTCTTTGATCCCACCGGACGCCCCACGGCTCGCGGCGTCCTGGCCGCGCCGTCCTGGGAGTCGCCCACAGCGCGCCAAGGCCGGGCGGCGCTCGCCTCCTCGCAGCGCGCCCTGCAGCTTCCTCTGGCCTTGACACCATTCGGTCTCCGGAGCTCTCCAGCCCGAAGCGCGAGGGACGTCTCCTGGAACCCTGCCCCTTGACCCTCTCCTGCCCCCTCCCCAGCGCTTCTTTTATTCGAAGAGAGGGACCTTTAGGGCTACCCAACCACCACCCCCTCCCCGCCCCATCCCGCAACCCCGGGATGGCGCGCCTCCCCCTGGCCACTGGGATCTCTCCAACCCGGAGCGCTCCAGCCCTCCCCTGAGGCACGCCCTGAGGGCAGACGCCCTCCGGCACCTCTGGGAAGCGCGCCACGCCGGCGGATCCGCCTGCGGTCACCCCTCTCCTCCGCCCAGAAGCACCCCCTCCCACAGCAGCTGGGCGGAGGCTTCAGCCTCCGGGGAGGTTGGGGAGGGGGCGCTGCGGCTTGCTCCCGCCCTCCGCGCTCTCCCAGGTTGCCTGCGAGTGTTGCACACTGTACGTGGTTTTTTCAGAGTCACAGCGAACTCTGGGCCTCGAAAACAGCCCCAATAGCGGTAGCACATGTGGGATTGGCTAAATATTTTTCTACGCAGTCCGGTCTCCCACCCCCGCCCCATCCTTTTTCTTTTGCATCTGACAAGCTTTAGGTTCCCCGGTGGTACAGGGCAGAAAGTACACGTAATGTCGACCGCGGAGGGGCGGGGGGAGACTTACCTTTCAATCATCCAGGGTTGTCGGCTGTAATGTAATAACTTGTTTTATAGGTCGAGCTCTAACCATAAAGATAGGAACCGAGGGAATTTACATGAGTCTCTCTTTAAAAGAGAAGAGAGTCCTGATTTGCAGCAATTAAGTGTCTTTGCTCTTTTGTTCCCTGGGACTTCGTATTTACTTCTGCTTTACGGGGACCCGAAGGAGTCTCTGCCAAAAGCGCACGTATTATTGAGTCTGTTCCACATCCTAAACCAAGATTTATATAAAATGGTGAAATACCACACATTACGACCTTTCGCCACAGGAAGGGGAAAAAAGTGGCTTCAAAACATCATTCTACACACACACACACACACACACACACACACACACCCTCTAAGTTTCAGTAAGGATTCTCTGTCAAACCTCCACCACGCACAGTCTAGTGTGTATATGTGTATGTATATATATATATGAAGCAGGTGAAGGTGAAAGGCGGTAAACAGTCCAAGCTATGATTTATTTTAAAGGTTTTTTTTTTTTTTTTTTGCAAAGGCGAGAAGACAGAAATCTGCCCCTGGAAGCTCGTTGTCATTCAAGGACTATTTCTGCCCTTTGCCATTTGCAAGGTGGGAGAAGAGGGCGGGGCAAGAGGCAGGATATGGACTCAACTTTCATCTGTAAGCAGGGGTCACTAAACAGGGGACATTTCATTATTGCCCTTAAATTCACAGGAGCTAAGGAAGCCTGCTTGCCACCCCGCAGGGTGGCCCTGGCTGGGTAGCTCCAGGGTTTGCTAGGTGGTGGGAGGAGAATCATCACACATTGTCCTAGAGGCTGGAAAAGATGCCCAGGAAATTCTCAGTTCTCATGGTGGGAAAAATAAGCTACTGGGAGTGTACCAGATTTAGGTCTCCCTGATCAGGACATCCCCACCAGGAACCAGAAATTTCAGCCTGGGCAGGGTTTACCTTCCAGAAGGCAGCAGCTGGAACCCAGAGTCTGCTTTAACTATGGAACCAGCACAGTGCTCCAGTGTCTCTCCAGACTCTCTTGCTATAATTCTCTAACTCCCTCTCTCCTCTGTCCCTCCAGTTTAAGGATACTGACCTTGCTCTTTAACAAGCATATCTGGGGGCAGGGCCAGTTCTTTATCAAAAACACCAGACTTTCTGGAATACAAAAAGAAATACATCAGTGACTGGTAGGAAAAGAAGCAGCTGGACTGGTTGACATGAGAAGGGGTGGGTTAATTAATAAAAGTTAATGGTAGGATTAAAGCCAATAGCCAGCCAAGGTGAGCAGAGAAGAGGGCTTCCCATCCGGCTTTATTTAATTAGCAGCAATTAATACATTTTCTGCTAATATCCTTTAGGACTCTCAATGACTTGTTCTCAGTGAAAGAGAATGGAGATGAAGCTCAGGAACACTTACAAACACCCAGGGCATTTTGCTCTGATGACAGGAGAGATTGAAAATTCATTTAAGAAAATGTTCATAAACAAGTGACAGGCACTTTCTGAGTCTGCCTTGGTGGAAACAATGATGAAACTGACAAATGTTCTTTGCTTGGGGGAGGGGCACTTTTTTTTTTTTAAAGGATGATAATGCTTTAGGAGAGAGAAGGGGTGAGGGGGAAAGACAGGTTTAAAAAAAAAAAAAAAAAAATTATTTCAGACACCAGGCAGCAGCAGATGTAGAAGCCCTTGCAAACACATCAGCCCTCCACATATTGAAGATTTGGACACGTAATGCTTCAGACTACTGATTTGCTATTTTCTTAATTCCCACTCTTCTTTTTCCATATGAATCAAACAGTCTTTTGTCCTTCAGGGTTTGATTTGATCGCTACTGTTCACATTTCACTTTTGTATTTTCCTCTTCCTATACCATTACTCATTGAGTGCCCTGTGAAATTACAATCGTACATTTTCAACTCAGCAACCCATTTGCAGTACAAAAATAGGGTCTAAATAATGGCTGAATTAGCCCTACTGGACAGTTTCAGATGTAACACTCTGTAATAATTATATTGCAGGCTGGATTAGGATGCTATTATCATAATCTGGACGTTTACAATTATCTGTAATTTGCAAAGATGCGCCAGGTCTTGATTACAGCAGTTTTTTTTTTTTTTTTGTATCACGCTAACCATCACTAAACAGTGACAGTAATAACAGCTAATTTTGCTGGCAATATAAGAGGTGCTGGGGTGTGCAAACAATTTCACACCTGGATGTGCTCACTCAACCAAGAATATAGAGAAAGAGCTTCTGCCCTGAGACTCAGAAAAATATTCTCCTCTGCTTCTGTTCAGTATAGATTTCTAGACCCTGATCATTGCTTAAGAGAGATTCACTGGGGGTAAGTTTTTATTTCTTGCATACTACAAGACACAGCTCATATTTCTATTCTCACACAAAGCTGTATGTATTGCTGTTGTAATTTGTTATGGACTGCAACTTTGCTCTAGAGATGGTTTTCATTTCTGACCTTTTATTCTACTTTAACAGTAAAAGGGTTGTGGTTCTGGTGAGTTACAATGATTTGGGTGAGAATGGGATCCTTAAGAAGTCGATCTGTCTTTTTTTGCTTTCTGTGCTGTTGATATTTGGTGCAGCTTGTGACTGGAAACTGGGACATACACCAGGTCTCTGTAAGGTATGAAGGGAAGTCTGCTGGAGATTCCAAGCTGAAATATACTTTGAAACATTGTTACTCAAAACTAGTCCTAGACAAATCCATGGAAGTCTTACACGTGGTGATGGTTTTAAGATTGGGGGCGTTGCTTCTGCAAACAGAGCTCGCTAGGGACAAATGTCCCTTTAGCATCACAGGTATGCGGACATTAGCAACGGGCAGGTGTAGTCTGAATCTTTCTGACTTTATAGTCCCTTTGACGCCTTCCTATACTGGGGAGAAAGTTTCGGAATAACTGGCCTCCAAAACCACTTTAGGGCTGCTTTACAGTGTCTTTGCCTTAAGCTGGGGGCGGGGGAGGGGGGAAGGCGTGGGATGCTGACCGTAGAGCTGTGGCCTGAGAGGCCCCAAGGCCGAGACCTTGGGATTGGAAGCCCGATTGGCTGAGATGCAGAGTCGAGCTGTGGAGCCAGGGAACCCGTTTGATTTAGGGACAAGCCAAGGAAGACTCTCGCAGACGCGGTGCAGTTCTATCTATAGATGACGCTGTTTCCTGACCCTGTAGACGCTGGAAGCAGCTAGAGAGTTTACGGGTGGGAGCCTGAGAAATTTTTGTTTCTCTCACCTCAGCACAGAAACAGAAAGGCCTTTCTCTGGAGGAACGCTTGTGCTAAATTATGTCAAAAAAATAAATGAGATGCTTATTGGCACCGAGAAGAAACTTCTCCCCTTCACTCTCACTCTTCGCCACTCTTGTTCCTTTCTTTTAACTTGAAAAATATTGTCAGAACGAGGCTCTAGAACTCGAACTCTGGGAAGTTCCAACGTGGGGAGGCGTAGTAGACGCTGAGACTTCACCCACGCCCCTCCTACCAATCCCTCTCTGGGGGATCAGTTTACTATGGGGGTCAATACCTTCTAAAGAGCGAAAATTATTAACCCTTGCTGTTCAGAGGACCCAGAGGAAGCCCATTTCCAATGCCACTTCCTGGGAGGACCCCTTGATAGAACGTCCTGTTTAATTAAACTTGTATTAAGAGATAGAAAGATCCACACTGGAGCATCATGGTAACATCTCCAATGTGTTGATGCATTTTCTGGGTTTCAGAATTACATGCACTCTCAGTGGTTTGGCGTGTGTCTGGTGATTTTTTTAAGAAAAATCAGTGTTGGTTTCGATGTATGGTAGCTTTCTCTAACGTAATTTGAATAATTCAGCAAAGCCCCACTACCAGCTGTACTTCTGCAGCCTCTTCCATTCTTTTCAGCATTATAATTTTGGTTAATTTTCAATTTTAGGTCCTACGTCTCTGCAATTTGTGTATGAATAACAGAATAATTTCCCTCTTTTGTTTCGCCTTTCCTGTTCCTGAATCTAAATAAAGATGGCTTTTTAGTATTAAAAGTGGAAGAAAATTACAGGTAATTATCTTTGACGGTAAAAACGCTGTAATCAGCGGGCTACATGAAAAATTACTCTAATTATGGCTGCATTTAAGAGAATGGAAAAAAACCTTCTTGTGGATAAAAACCTTAAATTGTCCCCAATGTCTGCTTCAAATTGGATGGCACTGCAGCTGGAGGCTTTGTTCAGAATTGATCCTGGGGAGCTACGAACCCAAAGTTTCACAGTAGGAAGGGGGAAAAAAGAAAAGAAAACATTTTTCCTAATGTAACAATACGAATGCTAGAAAATGACAAGACTGATCGGTTTTAAACCATTCTGAAGACTGACTGAGCGTGGAAGTTGCTCAACAAAAAAAGGAACGGGTATATTGGTAAGTAGTCTTTGCTTTGTGTCTAATTATAGTGACTGTCCTTTTGCACGACTGTATGTCGCTGTCATTATATGGAGCACTCTGAGTATCTCTATTGACTTCTGATAAATGGCTCAGTGGTTTCAAGGTTCATAATTTGAAGGATGCCCAGGTCTGTAGCCATTAATTCTCGCAGTATGGGGCTTCCTGCTTGCATGACGAAAGGACTTTTCATTTTCATTATTTCTGTGCTTTCTACAAGATCAGAAGGAAGGATGTATTTCATCCAGGATTGTGTGTTTTCCTATCTAGTTAGCTTGCAAAGGGTTGTAAATGTGAAATAGTCATAATTGTGCATTTAGTTTCTGTTTTTTTCCGTCTGATTCTTTCCTTTTTTGTTTGTTTAAAAAAAAAAAAAACAAAAAGCTGCTTCCAAACAAAGACAAATACAGCTGTATTATTTTGGCTGAGGAAAGGGAAAGTAGAATACTCAGTTTCAGCACTGGAAACTACTGGCTGTCTAGAGGTTAACCTGGGGTTAGATCGTTCTAATGATTCTTAAAAATAGATAAATGTGTAGAAATTATAATAAAATAGAATATATAAAGGAAGTTGAGAAAACATCTATGGTTAAAGTACTTAAGACAAAGGTTAGTGCTGCAAACCGATATCTTTGCAGGCACTTGATGTTTATACATAGGGTTTCCCATATTAGGAAATAGGAATTCTTTTAAGAGTGATAGAAAATATACTGGGGGGAGGGAAAGGGGGTGGTAAGACAGAGACACACAAAGAGAAATAGACCGGACACTCTCAGCATTTTGGCTTTTACTCCATATATGAAAGAAGACAAAAACATACAAAGTATATGTACAACTAAAATTCAACAATATATACAGAAATGTTTCTTGATATAAATGTCCCTATTAGCTTAGTGAATGCCACCAATTCACCTAGTAAAGATATCAAAGTAATAGAATGGTGATTTTGGTTGTTTCCTCTGTCTTTCCTGATTGCAGTTCAGGGTTTGGGGATAGGGGTGGAGGGAAAGTGGTTTTGTTTTGTTTAAATCATCATTCTTGCTCATTGCATTTTGATAAAACATGCAGCATTCCTTTCGTGGCAATGTTCTAATCTTACAGCCGATTTTTCCTTTTTCTTTAGAGAAGGGCTGTTAGGGTTTCTTTTTCTTTTCTGTTCTTTCTTTTTTTTTTTTTGTCAGTCTGGGATTGTAAATAAAAATGCAGGAGTCCAAACTGCTTCTTTTTCATCATGTAATGTCTTAAGCTCATTAAACAAGTAAAAACGCTGCCATGTTTGCACAGATTCTTCTGGTGGGGGAAAATGTCTGCTTTAAAAAGTTGTTTTGATGGATACTCCCAAAGAGAAAAAGAGGCTCAGAGCCTGGATCCCAAGGGGTGAGGGAAAATATCCTTACAGTGAGAGGCTTCAGGAGCACTGGCTTAGAAACCAGTCTCTCTCTCTCTGTTTCTCCTTCTCTCTCTCTAAGATTCAAAATCAATTACTGAGGCTGCTCAAGGGAAAAGGCAGGTGGAGAAAGGAATTTTAAAAAGAAAAGCGGGAAGGAGGGAGGCAAAAAAAGAAAAAGGCAGAGTATGAGAGAGAGAGACCAAGGGGATGGGAGAGGAGAGAGAAGGGAACAAGCGCCCAGTCTGGCCACACGTAAGAGTTCTCCCGAGCCTGCTCCTTCGGCTCGGTTTGGCAGATGCAAGCAGGTCCCGGATCCTCCTTGCCTTGTTCAGACGTCGCCCTAGGGTATCTTTTGCCCTTGGATAACTCACATCATCTGTGGTCTCTGCATCGTGTCCTGGTGTGGAGAGGAGTACCAATGCGAGTAACCGGGCATGTAGCTGTTGGGGGGCATACTGACGCCCTTGGCCGAGGCGGAAACGTCCCACACCGGAGGGAGCGCCGGCGAGCGCGGCGACAGGGCCGCGGAGCCCGGGAGAGGGTCGCTCTCGTGCGGGTTACTGCCCTGCTTCAGCAGTTTCTTAAACTTAGAGCGTTTGTTCTGAAACCATATCTTCACCTAGAAAGAAACGCAGCAGCGATCATTAGGCCCGAAAAACATTGAACCGGTGCCTACAGTGAAAAAAGAAAAAAAGACAACCCGCCAACGCGAAGCCCTCAAGACCCCGCCTTCCTCCACTTCTTTCTAGCCGCTCCCCTCTCCCCGCCACTTCACCCCACCCCACCCTACCCGCCCGCCGTTTACTTGGTTTACTTGGTATCTTGTCGGGATACCTAAAGTCATTGTAACTTCTCAGTTAGATAGAAGCCTAGGTTTGAAACAACAGCATAAGAATAAAACTAGAATAAAGGCCAAGGAGATAGCCAGGTTCAAACTCTAAAGGAGGATTTTTACACGGTGAATTTTTCAGATTGAAGCTAACTGGATGCACTTCCTCTAATAGTCTGGATGTACCCTGAGCAAACGACTGAGAGCAGTTTAAAACCCAAACGCGTTGAATATACATACATAGGCATACACTGCATATGCCACCCACTGTACATGGAGCACCTTTCTTCTGACATAATCCTGCAGCAATGAGTGACTGTGCCTCATTCATTCCCTACTTGGTATGTTGTTTAGTCAAATTGTGGTCATGATTGTTAGAGCAGGCACTAAAAGTCAAAGGGCTCCTGAATATTAAATGCAAACCAGGAGTCTAGGATAGGAGCGTATCCAAGCTAACATCCCAGATCTACTTTATGTGAAGAAGGACCTTCTATGGTACAGCTTCATTTACCTTTAAAATTACTTAGCCTTAGGAATCTGCTTTTCCAAAAGGAGTAGAAGTTACTGAATAGCAGGAATCCCTTCATCTCAAACCCCAAATATTTCCAGTGGCATCATGGTGAGAGAAAGCAGGCTGAATTGAAAAGAAAGAGCTTAAGGAGCATCTGTGCTGAGACAGTCAGTCTCAGTCTCAGCACACAATCAGTCCCCAGCCAGGGTCTCAGAGACCTGATGTCCCCTTGCTGAAGAGCATCCATTTCAGATGAGGCCTACCACCCCATGCAGCCAAGTTAATCGACAGGGACAAAAACCTCAGGTGTCTGCAGCCTGGCTCTCTGACAAGGGTCCTAATATACCTACCTAAAACCTCTTCCTGTGAAGTCTAAAATGCCCCATATGTCTTTCAAATTAGTAAGACCGGAGAACTTCAGCAACTGTACTTAACCGAGGCTTCATCTGCTATAATTTGGGCACATTCCTCTTTGATCTCCGGCTCTGCCATTATGCCCAAATTCTGTGATCCAGATTCCTTAGCCTGCACCAGCCAGTCAACCAGGATGATTTAACCAACTGAACTGAGGACAATTTTCAGAAAGACTCACCTCACTCATCCTAGGATGAACAGTTTTCACCTTGGTCACTTTACCAAATCCTATTGGAACCTGTGCATGTCTGGCTAACCCATCCTTTTCACTTCATAATTCTTTCAATGTCAATGAGTTATAATCCTCTTAAAGTCCCAGGGCCCACAAAAGGATCCTTAAGAAACATGGGTCTCATACTGCCCGCCTGGTCTGAATATCTTTTTCTCTTTCTCCTACTTGTTTGCTCTCTTTTGTGTTGCTCTACTGGAATAGGACTTGATTAAATAATGAGTTTGACCACCAAAGGAACTAGGCTGGGGTGGGGTCGCTGAGGGTGGGGGGGTGGGGGGGAGGATGTGCAAATCCAATCCAGTATTCAATACCAGGTCATTTATTCCAAACTGTGTTGTCCCAGAAAAGTGCATAACTGGAGCAAAGGCATTTGTCATTAAGCTCCTTCCATCTTTGGTTGACTAGGCCAAGAATTCCTCCTGATGAGCTCCCTGCCCGATCTGCAAGTGAGGGTCAGCATTTCAGGGCTTCTCTGGAATTACCTGTGTTTGTGTCAGTCCTAAGGAAGCTGCCAGTTCAGCTCTCTCGGGAAGCGCCAGGTACTGAGTCTGCTGAAAGCGATGGTTTAAAGCCTGGAGCTGCAGGCTGGAGTAAATGGTCCGAGGCTTCCGAATCTTTTTCCCTTTGCCATTGAACCTGATTTCCCCATTTTCAATCACTGTGGTTTTTTGTTGATCTGCAAGCAAAGGATTCAGAGGAGTGATCACTCGTGAGGCTACTGCTGCAGTCTCCCCGAGCTTGGCCTGGCCTGTGCCGAGACTCTTCAAAGCCATGAACAGTTTCCTCGAAGCGTCCCCAAGCCATCCTGACCTCTCTGGGTTCCCAGTGCCCGGGTAATCCCGGCGGCTGCAAAAGCTACTTTCAGACCCTGACTCTGGCTCTAAAATAACGTGCGGTGGTTGGGTGAAGGGAGCGCCCTGGGCCGAGTGGCAAACAGCCTAGCTCCGCCGCAGCGGAGGCGGCGCCGGCCGCTCTCCGGGATGCGCGGCGCCGCGGGGCGGCTGCTCTCTCCGCCGAGGAGCAGGGCCCCCTCGGTCTGGCTTTACAGTGCCTTCAGGTGTGCTTGCACCCTAGTGATTTTGCGGCCAGTTGGCTTGATGTCACTAGCTCGAAGCCGGGTGCATCAAGATACCTCGGTGTGTTCGAAAATGAGTCTGCCGAGAGGGACCAAAACCCAAACAAAACACTACCAGAGGCTCAGATCAGCACCGGAGCGGGTTGAGCCTCACGCGGCAACTTTGTCCCCCACGAGTGCTGAGCCCTGGGCTTCACTTCTACGAACAAAGGAGTAGCCAGCAGCTATCACAAACCCAAGGGAGAGGGCCCCCGTAAGAAGTAGGGGTGGGAGACATCTCAAAGTCCGCGGGAGAGAGCCCAATTGTCACCAGCTTAACCAGAGCCGGAGGCCATGCCAGCTTCCCCCCGGGTCACCGAAGCGCACCAGCGCTCCACGCAAAGTAGGCCACCGGCTGCCCGGACTAAGTGGGAGAGCAAAACACGCTCCCCAATTCTAGCCTAGAAATGTCCCCAGTCCTGCCAAACGTGGGTCAAAACCCGGAGGGGAGGAGAGGCAAAAGGGCGCACAGACCCTGCGGGCTGGAGAGCGCAGTGCGGGCCAGCTGGTCGAGCGAAGCCTGCGCCGAGTCGGAGGCGCGGCCCGAGCGACGCGCCGGAGACGAGGGAGCGAGGCGGGTCGAGCCGCAGGGAAGCCTAGGGTCCGGGGCGGCGCGAAGGGGCCCGGCCCTGCGAGGCCGGCAGGCAGGCGCCAGGCAAGCGGGCGCGCACCAGGCCTGGCCGGGGGCGCGCCGGGCCGCCTGGGGGAGGGGGCCGGCGGAGGCCTGGGCATTGAGGAAGTGAGCGGGGCGGGCGGGCGGGGTGGGGGGCAGCCGGGAGGCGGGAGAAGCGAGCTGCCCCAGCGGCCTCTCACCTGTGTCGTCCCCTCGCGTCTGGGCGGCCGCGCTGCTGTTGTGGTAGGACTGGAGGTAAGGGCTGTGCTGCGAGTGGCTCATGTAGGGGTAGGCGGCGAGCGAGCGGTGGTTGTAGGAGTTGCCGCCGCCCGACGCGTAGGGCGAGCCGTGGTGGTGGTGCTGGTGGTGGTGGTGGTGCGAGCCGGCCGCCGCCGCCGCCGCCGCCGCCGAGTGCAGGCAGTGCAGAGGGTAGTGCGCGCCTGCCATGGCCGGGGAGCTCTGCTGAGAGTGCGGCGGCGGCGGCGGCGGCGGCGGTTGCTGTTGCTGCTGCTGCTGCTGCTGTTGCTGCTGCTGCTGTTGTTGCCCGAACTCCATGAAGGCGGATTTGGACGAGTCCTGGCCTTCCAAGCCGTCAGCCATCGTAGTCATGGTCATCATCAAAACTTTGGGGGCTGGAGAAAGCCTTCTCCTGGGTTTCCTCCACCCTCCCCCACTTGGCTCGCGCCGCTCTCCCCTCTGCAGCCACCTTAGCTCTTGGGATCCTTGCAAAAAAAAAAAAAAATTTAAAAAAATTTTTAAAAAAAAAAGAGGGGGCGGAGGTGGTTCTCCCTCTCCCTCGCTCTTCTCTAATATATATATTTTTAATATAAAGAGATATAGTGAGCGGGGCCTTGTTAACTCAAAGGGAGGAGGAAGGGGGAGGGATGGGAGAGGAGAGGGGGGAGGGGGGACTCTGCTCTCCCCCCCTTCTTTTCCCCCCTTGGATTTTTTGGGGGCTGGTGCAGTTTAAGGCAGAGATTTTAAGGTGGATTCTGCGAAAGTTGCGCGTCTGCTTTCAGACTTGATGCAGACGCCACGAGTCGAATGGTTTGTCTCCAAAGGGCAGCGCCTCCCCATTGGTCAGTCGCCCCCTGACGTCACAGGCGCACGGCTTCCACTGGTGTGTGCGCCGCTCGCCGAGTTCTTCGCCTACCTTCGGCAACTCCAATCCCTGCCCCGAGCTGCAGCCGGGGGCCGCGCGGCTCCGTGCACGGGGCCTCCGAGGAGGGAGTTGCCTCCGAGGAGGGAGTTGCCTCCGCCCGGCCGGTCGCCGACGCCTCCCGCCGCAGCTCGCACCCCCAAACCCGGAGCCTCAGTTCCCAATACCGCAGCCTTGGAGCTGCCTGGCAGAGGGCTGCTCTCTCGCAGTTCCTTCGCACCCTAGCAGGCTGCCTGTGTTCCGAAGCAGTGCCCTCTGCATTTAAAGCAGGGGTCCCTCCCTTGACCTACCCCCACCCCGCCCCCAGTCCCCTGCAGTCCCGCGGGAGCGCCCTGTCACCGTGGATTTTTCTAGACGTACTTTATTGAAACCACAAAGGAAAGAAAAGCCCCACACCTGGTACCGACCCCATGGGTGGAGTGGGGTGAGGGGGCAAAGAAGAAGAAAAATTAAACACTGTTCTGGCGAGGTTCTTGCTGTTTCAGGCTGTATTTCCTATATAGTGAACAAAAAAGGGGGAGAAATCTTTTTTTTCCCCTCAGAACGCAGCAGCTTCTTCTGAAAGCACGTCGTTGGAGGACTGACAGTAATGCATTTTTTCCTATTGAAAACAGAAGCTACTGTAATGCTTTCAAATATATGCAAATGATACATGCGGTTAGTGGTTTGGCAAATCTTGATTACAATATAAACTACCCAAGTAAAAGTGCCTTCGTCCTAAATTTGTCTCTCGATTACAATTCCAATTGATTTTATTTTATTGTCAACATTGTTAATGATAAAAATAGAGTCGTTTTACAGTTATTTTTACTTTCTGGAAGGAGGCAATTAGAGTTCTAATCAGGAATACACAAAAATCTCCCATGATTAACTGCAGTACTTTGTTCAAATTGCTGCTATAAAATTCAGAACAATTTGCCTGTAATGATTATGGACTGGGTTTATTTTGGGAGGTGGAATAAAAGTGGATATAGCATAAATTATCCTCTAATTATACACCAGTGTCGCCTCAATTATCCTCTTATCAAAATGGTTGTCTAACTGCCGCATTTAGTTTCAATTCTCTCCTTTTTTTCTATAAAAAGAACTTCATACCTTGTTATTATTAATCCATTTATTATTTGCAAGGGGATTTATATCCGCACATCCAGGTGGTAGAACCACTTCTCTTTCAAAGATGGACTGGGGAAAGACATTAAGTTCGGAGCAGCCCAGGGCTGCGGATCTAGCCTCTCTCCCTCTAATCTCCAGACTGAGCAGAGTCAGCAGAGCCCGAGCATGCCTCTCAGGCCCGGCCACCAGGTAGGAGAGCTGGACTGGGGATCGGGCGCCGAGGAGGGCAGGCTGGGTGGTGCCTGGGTCAGGGTCCTGGGACCTCGGGGAGACTCCGGGAGTCGGCAGTGCCAGTGGACCGGGACTGGGTGGGCAAGGCATGCAGACCCCTATGGGCTCGGCGCCAGCTTTTAGTCTGCGAATAGATCTAAGCCCCAAGCCTTTGGCCACACCAAGAAACATACAACCTAACAACTCCGGGCCAACGTGTCTAGAGGTTGTGGGGACTATTGTAAGTCTGCCTTTGGGAAAACTACGCGAGCCTTCTTTGCACCCTCCTCGCTTGAACTCCATAGGATGGGTGACCCAAGGGACCTGAGAAACGGAGAATTTAGTGGTGCCGTTCGTCCGGTAACTTCAGAAAAGATGACTGCAGACCCGCAGCTCCCAACTCATTGCGCGGACCGATAGCGGCTTATGCTAATTGATTTTCCCAGCTCCCAGCCCCGGGTCTCAAGGCAGGGCTAGACTAGCTTGTCTTTTTCTTTTTCTTTCTTTCTTTCCTTCCTTCCTTCCTTCCTCCATCTTATCAGATGACCTGAAACTGGCTGCCCGAGAGTTTTCCAAGGTTCTCAGGGCAGCAGCGTTTAGTCGCCTCTCCCCCTCCCTTTCCTAGCCTGCTGCGCTTAACTTTTGGAGTCCTGGGAGCCGGTTCAGTAACTCTGAATTCATTTTTAAGTGGCGTGCCTTGTTCCCCTCCTTTTAACAAGAGGTTCGCTTTAACACGCGAACCCGTAACCCGATCCACGCGTTTACAAATCGGCAATGAATTAAAACAACAACAAAAAAGCTCCAAGGAAAATGAAAGGTGGGCTGGGTGAGGGGGAGATGTGTGTAGGGTGTGCATCTGTCGGGGACTGCGGTGGAGAAGGGAAAGTCAGAGAAAGAGAAGGTCTTCTCCTCCCTCCCCTGGTGTGTGCATGGTACACCCGGGCTGCGCGCCGAGCTTGTTTGTAAGGTCCTCAAAGCCAGCAGGTAGACGTGGCAGTTTTATTGCTTTATACCCTGCAGCTTGCTGTTAACACGGTGAAGGCCCCCCCTACCGGCCCCCGCCCCTGTGCGTGTGCGTTTCTTTCTGTTCGCAGGTGCTCTGCCTTCCTTGCCGGCTTCCCCCCGACTCTGGCGGCACCCGGAGCCGGGCGGGTTGTGGCCGCCCGTCAAGGCCCCCTCACTGGGCACCAGATCCAGAGCATAGAAGCCTTTATTAGCAAAGGATTTCTTCTTTTTCTTTTTTTCCCTTGTTTTCTTAATACCCGAGAAAGCACGGAGGGCTGGAAATGTTTGAGTAGTAGCTACAGGGCTCTTATCCCTCCCCCATTAGAGGATAAAATCTCAACCCTGTGTCCCAGAGAAGCAAGTGTGCAACTGCACCGAGGTGGCAGTTTTTGCATAAAGACCTACTGAGCGACCCAGAGTGGGCTCAGACAGCCAAGGGCTGGGGAGCGGAACCAACTATGAGGGGACCAACCCGGCATCACTGAGGTCTCTAAGCGCGCTTGCAGGGTAGAATCCGAACTGCAGACTTGAGCACTGGGCTTTCCAGCGAGTCCTGGGAAGAGCTAGTGTGGCCCCACACAGCGTGCCAAGGTGGCCCACGCGGAGGGGCTGCCACGTGTGGTCTCTGCCATCAGTCTCGGTGCGAGGAGTTTGGGGCTCAGTGGCTGGCTGCAGGCTGCCCGCCTTCTCTTCTCTCCAAATAAAGCAGGCTAAGTCCTTCACCCAGGGTCTTGAGCGGCAGTAGTGAGCTAAGGCTTGTCACCCTTGGTTTGTTCCCGTCCAGCTGGCACCTCCAGCCCATCCTCGAGAGTCAAGAACTCCCAGATTCCTCAGGGCTTCCAAGCGAAGGCGCCCACTTCAGGGGCTCCAGGCCCCTGCGCCATGCTGGCCACCAGCCGGGTCCTGGCTCTGACCTCTTTGTCTTGCCGGCAGGGGAACCGAGCCAGCCCTGGGGGAGTGGTGGGAGGAGGAGCGCAGGTGAGGCCTAACAAGTCTTTATCATTCAAAATAGAAGTAAAGCCGGCGATCTGGAGACCTCAGGCTCTTTTAGGGCCTATAGGAGGTGAGGGTCACATTCACTAAAAAGTTTAAAGAGGCAGGGTTGGAGGCCTAAGCTGCCTTTTGCTTTTTAAGACATCGAGGTGTTGGGGCTTGTATTCCAGCTGTCAGTGTTATTTAGAGAGAAATACCAACTGATTGCCAGCACAGGACCCTGTGTGGGGGTCAGCGTGCCCAAGGCCACTGTGAGAGGAGGGTGCTTTTTGGGTGGGAAAGTCCCCTTCTGTTTTATCGATGGACCAGTGTTTGCAGCAGTACATGGGTGAAGGAGTAGATTGGGGCCAGTGGAGGGTTTGCAGCCTCCTCAGGCTGTAGAAGTACATTCAAGCCAGGCAGGGCCTGACTGGTTTTGGTTGCTAAGTTGGGCTCAGTTATCACGTTAATTCTAAAGAAATTAGACCTGGATAAATAGCCTTTGAATTCAAAGAAATAACTCGGTATTAATTTACATGGCCATGCTAAGAAACCCCCTTCTCAACGGGAGACATTAGTAGGAAAAAAAAAAGGATTCTTGCTAGTCTTTACCCATTCAATGTAAAATTCTGTTTGTGTACATGTGTAGGAAAAGAGTGCTTCATATCCTGCAAACCCAGGCACCTTTTCCCCCCTCTCCCAACACATACACCTGGGAAAGCTTGAGGGGGGAACATGAGAGCTGCCCTTTTCCAAACTTCTTGGCCCAGGCCAGTGATGGTATCTTCAGGAGGAGTCAAAAGTGTCAGACTAGTCAAGAAAGCACTAATTATTACGGCATTGTTTTCTCTAGGGATAAAACTATAATGCTGTCTTAGCACCCTCAGCTCCCAGGCTTCCCCCAAAAGCAACTAGAAAGTGGTCCCTGTTTACCCCTTCTGCAGAAAGAGGCTCACTGAAGTCTGGGGACAACATGTCTCTCATCTATCCAGTCCCGAGCCTGAGAACAGTTAGCTAGAAGACCACAGCACGGATGGCAAGGACCGGTGACACCTACTGGGGGCTTCACAGACTTTTTCTAGACTGTCCAGTTTGGAGACAATCAACTAAGGATGTCTTAACTTGGAAGCTCCTTTTCCAGATCTTTTTGAACCTGGTTTTCAAATTCAACTCCAGGTTTCAAATCCGACTCCAGGTTTTCAAATTCAACACCTTCTGCCTCTCCCTGACCACATTTCCAGGCTCTGTGATCATCCAAAGTTTTCTTAACAGAGAGAGTCAATATACTGGGCCTAGTATGGATCCAGGGGGGAAAAACAATACTTACTTCTTTCTTCCTCAATTTGAAGATTGTATGCGGTCCTTCTCCCTCCTCCTTCCCCTTCTTCCTCTCTTTTATCAAGCCTAGGACCCCATATCTCTCATACACAAATACTCTTCTTTCTCTCAGTCCAAGAAAAAAAGAACTCAACAATGTTTCAGCACTTATTAATAGATTAGAATTAGATGCTGTTTGTGCTGTAAGGTGCTGTTTGTAATCTGTTGATAAACCAAAGCAGAGCCCCTCATATTTGCCTTGCTGAGAATTGCAGCTGGGGAAGTGGGAAGGCAGAGATGTTAGAAGTCAGCTTCATTCAAGGCAGTCTTTGGAAACCAGGACCCCTGACCATTGGAGGATAAATGCCGCCCTGAGTGAGTGGCAGGGAACAAGCATCAACAGGAAATGGCAGACTATTTTTAGGCATAATAAGGAGTTAATATAGCTGACCAAGCGTCTTCCTAAATGCCTTGAAGCACCCTCTGTTTTAATTCCTGCATCCCTTCATCAGCAGTAACAATAACAAAGTCACAGTAGATGCCTCAACATTAAGGGAGAACCAGGCTTGGGACAACTTCTCAGAAAACCTGGGATGGGAACTTCTTACTATCATGTGAGTTCTTAGATGATTCTCTACTTACAACAGAAAAAGAAAAACCATTTTCATTAGAGAGTTGTTCTATACCTGACTACCCTTCAGTTGTCAATGCTCTGGTGAGTTTCATGCTCATGCCAATACATATTCCCTTTATTTTCTAACATCCCAATAAAAGGAAAGGTAACTTCTTAGATTTTTAGCAAAACTTTCCTTAGAGTACAACTAGTTTGAGAGCCCTTAGAAGTAAGGGTTATTAAATTCACTCCCCTAACTCTGCCTTTTCTCTTTTGTTCAAAATAAAATCCTTTTTACATAAATCTCAGAAAAAGAAAGCCTCCCCCCTCATCCCAATCCAGGGAAATGAAATAGTATTTTTCAGTAGTTTTCACTGATTTTGTACAGAGAGCAAAAATGCTCCCTCCCTCTGCATCAAGGGAGCCCCCTCCCTCTGCGTCAAGGGAGCCCCCTCCCTCGGAGCTCAATGCCTTTGCTGCTTTGGGCACACGTTTGGGTTCATATTTGGGTTCATCATCTTTCTTCCCATAGGTGCTGTGGAGGGGGGAAGCAGAGAGAGTGGAAAAGCAGAAGCTATAGAAAGAAGGGAGTTAGAGAAGGAAAACAAGAGCAGGAGAATGAGTGTGAGTCTGCTTCATTTTGAGAGTACCTCTCATCAGGTCTTCTTCCCCATCCTGTTCATTGGGGATCACTGTCCCACAATGTTAGTTGTTCAGCAAATAAAACTAAGGCGGATCAAAACAGCCCCGTTTGGGGAGGGTTAGGGGGACGCCAGGACAGCAAACCTGCTGGCCCACCTACTCCTTTTCTCTACCTCTTTCTCCCCTCTGCCCCCTGCCCCTTAGCCTGCTTTTCCTTCAAACACCTAGGGCATCACGTTGCCAAGCTGAAGCTGGAGGACACTTTCAAAAGTTACAGAAGCGGTTACCCTCCCCGGAACAACGAGTCATTTTTTTTTTTTTTTTTACAACGAGTCATTTTAAGAAGGAGGCTCTGGAGACTCAAAAGTCTTGGGCCCAAGAGTTTAAAAGCCAGTCTAGCCTTTCGGGGTATCAGTGCAGCCAGCAGACAGGCGGGCGTCCAGGGCTCTCCTTCAGGCTGGGATGAAAGAAGGGCCGGGGGAGGACAGGAGCCCGAGGGCGGGCAGAAGCAGAGGGCAACAGGACCGCTTGCGCCCGCAGCTGGCTCCCACGCGCCGCTGTCTGCGGGGAACGTGGGGCGTGGGGACAGATAATGGAATTCAGGAGGCAGAGATCCTCCCCGAGCCAGCCACTGTCTTGTACAGATTTGTAGAGAAAGCCTCACTGTAATTAAAACCGTACAGTCAGATTAATTCAATGTGTTGCTCGGCAGCGTTTTTAATAGTAAAAATCCGCTTTAAAATTGAATTAGGGTCGAAGAAAATTTCTGCGAGACTCGCCGGATTTGCCAGCTTTCATTGAAGCCAGCCCGAGTTGGACTCGACGGTGGCTGCACAGTGTCGCCCCCACCCCCTTCCGTGGCCCTAGACAAGGGTGGGGGAAGGAGGCGGAGGTAGGGATGGGGACGCGGATCCACCTGGGGCCCCCGTTTGGGCGCGAGGCTGGGCGGCCAGAACCAGGCCCAGACAGAGCGCAGGGCCTGCGATTGTTACCCTTCTGATCTCCCCGGGTTCGAGGCAATGAAGATTTTTGACACCCAGGACTCCCCCTTCCCTCCCAAAGTTCACGGCTCAGATAGAGTTTGGGGAAAGAAAGCCCTAACTGTAAGTATCTTGAAGCAATTTCCCACTGTGTGTTCGTGTGGGGAGGTTGGAGCCCTCTCTGTTTGGACGCTCCAGTGACAGACAGGAGAAAGCTGTGGTTCTCTCCACCCCACCCTCTTTCTCTTCTTGAAAGCCTTCCAAAAATTAAGAGTAATGTTTCAAGCGCTCTGTCAAAATGTCTCCCAAGCTTTGATTTGGCTAACCGCCCCCCTTACCCTCCCTCCTCGCCTCCTATCCTTTGCATCTCTGGTGGTGGTGATACACGCGTTAGTCTTATCATGTTTTTACCGGTTAAGTTTAGACACCTTAGAGCTGAAAGCTTGTCCCAAAATTCCTGGAAGAGGTGGCGGCCGAATGCTAGACAGAGGCTCTCGCTTGAGACCGGCTGGCAAGGCAGGGGGAGCTGGACCTGGCTCTTCCCCAAGGCCAAACGGGTTTTCAGGGCCCAGACACGGTCCCAGGCTGCCCGCCCCCTACCCACGGACCCGGCCCTTGCAGTGGCCTCCTTGGCTGCTGAAAACGCGCACGCGTGCGCGCACACACAAACCCACACACACACACAGCCAGGGACAAAAATTCCCTCAGTTAGTCACATCATCAGGCCTGGGAAAACAAAAAACCGCTGTGGGTCCCTGCTCCTCCAGCAACATGCGCAGACGCTTTAATTGCCGCCAATTGTCACTCTGTCCCCTTTTCATTTTCTCGCTCCTTCGTTTATTTTTAGTACACTTCAAATGCCTACACACTTTTCCCTAGTAAGGAGAGCGGGGAGCAATTATTGCCTTTGCCTTCAGGGCCTGTTTTGCCAATCACTGAATGGGGATGGAGTAAACAGGGCGAAAACCGTGGCGCGTTATTGGTCTTGCTTATTTCAGGTGGAGGGCGGTAAATAATACTCCCTGCCGCGCTACCCCCTCTGGTTTCGCCGGCCCCAATTATATGAAAGAAAGGAGATGCGTCCCCCTCCACCCACCACTACCGCCTTTTCCTCCCATCACACCCCACCCCGTGGGCGCCAAGTTCTACTCGAGCCCAGCAAATCCCGCCAGAATTGGCCGGATCCTCAGAGAGTAGTTAAGAAAAGGGAATCCCTCAGGGCCCAGCTCCTAATTCTGTGCGGAATAGAAAGACGCAACATGCGCAAGCTCCTTCCCCGCCCCCAGGCGGGAAAACAGGGTCCTTTTTCTCTGAGGGCTACCTGGATGTTAAACGCCGCCAGGTAGGTGGTGGCGGGGGTGGGGGGGGTCCTTCTCCGTCCAAGAAAGCTTTGAGATTGCTTTGGAACAGTTATGGGGACAGTTCTTTAAGACGGCTGTCGATCGAGATTGCTGCTGTTCTAATATTAGTCAGGACTTCTTAAAGTAGGACTTGGACGTTCAAGATGAAGTGCTGTCTGCAGTGCAGCTTTGGGGCCCTTCTGCACCCTCCCGTCTCTTCTGTTCAACTTCACCGGACAGGCGCAGCGGCCCCGGGTGGAGAGGGAGGCAGGTGTCTGCAGCAGCAGCTGAAGGCGGCATCCGGCGTCCTGCAGATGGATTCGAAACAAATCAGTGCGGGATTAACTTGTCTGACTGCTGAATTGTCTCCAACTGCCAAAGCTGCTGGGCCGCGCCTGCCGGGGCGGGTTCGGGTTACTCGCGTGTCCTGGGCGCGCGGTCTCTCCTCTGTCCCGGCCCACTGGCGGGGCGGCCTGGGACCTGTCCGGCGCCTGGGCCGGCTGGCAGGACGCTTTAAAGAAACGCAGCGAGTATGAACTGTTCCATTCTCTCACACACACCCTTCCCATTTCTTTTTTATGAAAACATTTACAAGGTACCTAATTTCAGATCGTGGAAGTAAATTTCATGCTAGGATATATTTTACAAAACATGTAATCTTTCAGGACCGGAAGATGTTTAATTAAAACCACACTTTGACAAGTTGCGTTTCAAAACGGAGTCACACCAGCGCAGAAGGCTAATTCATATTCAAGACGCAGCCTGTAATCCAGGTTGTTTGAAAATGCCAGCCCTGGATAGGCATGCTTGCCCTGTTCTCCTGCAGACTGGCTTGGGTTAGCTGCCTAGACTTTGGAAGACAGAGAAAAGCTTCCTGCAGCATCTTTAATGTCCTTAGAGTAACACCTAAGGCATGGTCAGAGGGTCCCAGGCACCAGAGCTAAATCGGGAGAGCAGATAGAGACAGACGTTGAGACAGGGTTCCTGGAAAACTTCCAGCAGGACTGGGAGTTCCTGCCCTGCTCCCTGGCTGACCTGCACTAGACAAAAAGGAATCTCCCCCATCCCTCTAACCAGAGGAGACCCAAAACAGGAGGGAGAAGGTTTCTCTGCCCCAGCTCACTTGTGGGCATAGCGCTCCTCCAAGAGGAGGAGGTAGCATTGGTTTCCAGAAGCCTTCGTGCTATCAACTGCATTTTTGCAGTTGTCCTCAGTATCTTCCCTTTTACCCGCCTTTGCCTTTTGCTATTTCCCTATATCTTGACAAGTCCTCACTTAAGAGGGAAACAACTCCACATGGGAAAGGGCATGCTCCCAGCTCAGCTGCTTTACCAACAAGCCTGCTGACACCTACTGGGATGGGCAGGAGCCAGAAAGTACCCTAAGGTCAGCACACATGGGAGACAAAGAGACCGAGGGACAGTCTGTGTTAAAGCTGAGCGGATCCCGGTAAACAGCAGCTCCAGAGGCTGAGGCTATGGCAGAGGCTGGGTTCAGGTCACTGTCCTGTCTGCACCTCAGTATTTCCCATCTGACTCCCAGTCTGCTGGTCTCCCAAAGATGACAGTGAGTTCTCATCAAAGTTCTGGGACATGACTTTGAGAATTATATTGGTTCAGTTTTATCCAAAACCTCCTTCACTTTTCACAGCCACTCCCAAGATAGGGATTTTGCTTCAACTGTGGGCAGTGAAAATTATTGACTGGATAATGGACTTTTCCCCCCCAGGTTTATATTTTCTTTCAAATACACCAAAGCACAAAGTTATTATTATTTTCCTAAAGCACAAAGTTAAGTCAGCTCAAGAGAAACCCTCAAAGCTAGTGTTCAAAAGCATTTTACACAACATGGCTATCTCATCTTGAAGCCTCTTTCTATTGGGCCAGTTTAGGAGAAAGCTTAATTTCTACAAAGCACAATTGTGATAACATTTTTTTGCTCTTTTCAGAGGGTATCAACCAGCACTTCTGAAGGTTCAGTGGGTATCTATCTCCTTCACAAATAGACATTGATGTTGGCAGCTAAATGCTTAACAGTATGTCAACTTAATGCTTATTGATTAGATACTACTGATCTTAGATGAGCAGATAAGACCTTGTAGTCACTCTTTAGTGGCTTGCACCTCGGAGGGCTGGGATGGAACTCTGGTTCACACCCTCCAGAACAAAAAAGAGTCTACGTTATAGTGGAAGGGCCTAGAGGGTGAGAAAGGTGGAAGAAGAGACAAACAGAGGCACTGCTGGGACGGTGTTAAGCATGTGATTGTCTGAAACAAGCACTAAAAAGTATGTACCTGACCAAATGCATTTGAAGCTTAATCCTACACTGGAGACTTGTGAATTACACAAAAGGGGAGAGGAACTGCAAATAATAATCCCCACCTGTTTTATTTCAATGATATGAACAAGCAGTTTTCCTGTCATGGACAGAAGCACTCTGGGGATGTTGAAGGCCCATTTGTGGGCAGTAATTCTGGCAAGGCTGTATGGTGGGAAGAGGACAGGGTGGTTGGTAACTGTCAGGACAGTGCAGCAGTGAGGGCAGGCAGCAGTGCTGGGTGCACAGACCGGGCACTGCTAGGTAATATTTCCCAGCTGGCCCACCCCTTCTGCAGCCCCAGAGAATCAACCTCATCCCTTCCAGGCTCAGAGCTTGGGTGGAGGTGGGAGAGGCCCAAACAGGCTGGAGATTCATGTCCTTTCTACCTTTCTAGTTCCTTCTGCCCTAATTAGCCCCATTTCACAGATGTGGACATGCTTACCCACAGATTTCACCACACAGACCACTTCTGAGAAAAGTCTGAGAAAGGGAGAGGCTTGGAGCCACAGGTGTTCTAGAGGCCCAGGGACAATGGGGTCTAAGGATGGGGGTGGAGAAAAAGGCCAGTTGGGGGTTGTTTTCTCAAACCAGGCTTGTACATGTAATATTTCTGCTTCAGAGGCTCATTTGATCAATGAGCTAGGAGTGATTTTAAAGCAACAGATCAGGCCGGGCAGATAAAATACTGACACAAATCTCAGGGCTCTGAAGGCAGCAGTCCCCAGGATTCCTTGACTTCCCGCTAGTGCTCTTTAGACAGACTCCTCTCCCTCTCTTTTTTTTTTTTCCCCCCTTAAATTCTGAATACTTTAACCCTTGCTTGTAGTAAATGTATGTGCAGTTATAAAAATGTCTATTTTCCACAGAAATCTAGCGTGCCACGGCGAGAATCAATACACTCCTTTTATTTTTAAAGTGGGTTTTAAAGGCCTATTGTCGGGGGACCGCGATGTCAGTGTGACCCGGACACGCAGTAAGAGCAGGATCCTATTGGCCGCTGGCGGGGGCTCCGCCATAGTTGGCTCACGTGTGCACCTTATCATGCAAATCCAACGACTGGGGCATGCGCCCTGCTTCCCTGGGTGCGGCGGGGGGGTACCCGCCTACAGCTTGTAGTTGGGACCAAGACTTCCAGATGCGCAATAATTAGGTTTCCTCATTAAACAAAGGTTTCCCCATCATTCCCCTCCTCCCACCGTTCTCAGCCGCAGAGCTCTTTACAAACCAAGCTGATTACTCGTCGTCCTCCGCCCCCGTCTCCCCCAGCACCCATCTCGTACCTGCTAATCCTAACTTCGGTCTGCTTCTTAGGATCTCCGCATTTTAGGATCCTTCACACCTTTACATACCTCTCCATTCTTTTTTTCTTTTGCCTTGCTCTAAAGGATATTAAATGGATTCTCTCTTCATCTTAGATCCGTTCCCTCATCTCTACCTCCCAATGAGGTTTTTAAAAAAATTCTCTAGCGATTGCTCTAAGAGGAAGAGAGGGTCAACACCGCTACTCCCCATTCCTTTGGACCCCCCATTCCCCACCCCACGCTCCCGCTCCTGAGCCGTGGGGGTTTCAGCCCGAAGCGCAGAAGTGTGGATGGCCCTGGAACTGGGCAGGCGCTAGAGCCGGTCACCAGTCAAGCCCGACAGTCACTCCCAGGCATCAGGCCGCTAAGAAGAACCAAGGGCAGCATCTGCAAGCCCGCCTGGATGTGTGGGGGTGCTGCTCTTCGGCTCTAAGCCTCCACCTTGCTGGCGAAGTGCCTGACTCGGGGAACTCCCCCAGGGTGTCCTCTGGACCTCTCCGGGACAGGGAGCCCAGGGATCTATCTCCTTACAGCAGAATGCCCTTTTCTGGAAAGACATTGCAGTAAGCGAGAAATAGCCACCATTAAGTTCAAAGCCTCCCGCGGGACAGTTTCGTGGCTCTGCTGGGAGCTGGGGCTGACCCGCGTGCGGCGTCGCGGCGAGGACCGCGCCCACACGCGCTCTCGGTGTCGCAGTCAGCTCACTCTCCCTGGTAGAAACAGGTATCGCTCCTCTGGCTTTCAATTACTCTCAGCTTACCTGCAGGGCGAACAGATTTGTATTTTTCCACCAAAAAACCTCCTGCCCTGGATCCCCCCAGGTTCCCTCTTCCTCCTCATCCGACCTTAACCATAGAAGGGGAGATAGGGGTTTGATTCTCTGATATGACACGAATAATTGTTGCATCATGTAACTTCCTACATCTTGGCTTTAATTTTCAGTGAACCAAACAAAGATATTTGCAATTTAAAAATAAGCACTCGATTTAATAAATGGGAACATTGTGCAGAGAAGACTATGTCCTCCCCCCACCTATCCCCCCAGCCCCCTTCAGAAGACGTTATTAGCTCTGACAGCATGCCGCTCAGGTTTGCGGAGAGGATTTTGTAAAGGGATGACAGACAGGAAGGCCAGCAATCATGGGCTCCTTGGGCTGAGGCTTTTTTTTTTTCCTTCTTTCCTTTTCTTTTTTTTTTTTTTTATCAGAATGTTCTGTTCGATGCCATTTATCCTTGATGATAGAAAATTGCGCTGTTGCCAGGACGCTGCTGCCGCCGCTGAAATAGAGGGCAGGAGCCACATTTCCATTTTCCGGCTTGAAAGCTATTCAAATGAATTTGCAGAGAGGGGGGAACGTCTAGCGATAAACAAATGAGAATAAATCGAGTTCCCCTTTCCATTCTTTTCTTTAAATGGGTAGCTCTTCATTTCCGATATACAGATTTTTGTTCATCAGTGTTTGGGAATACCTGGGAGATAGTGTAAGCCAACGTACCATTTATTTTGATGCTCTTAAAGTGACTAACCACATAAACATTTAAAAAGAATGTATGTCTAAATATATATACAGTATAAGAATTATATATACATAGATCCCGTACATATATACCTTCACACAATTCCAAACTACAATGGAGGATAAACTCTTAACAGAGTTCCAACTGAAGATAATTTACAGGCAATGCTGGCTGGCAATAGGGGTTATGGACTTCTTACTAGTTTGTATATATGTGTAGTTAGATGGAGTCGTTTTTTTAAAGCCCTCTCCCTGTGTTATGTATTTTAGGACACTGTACTTTAATTACCCTGATTAAAACACCATTCCTGCGCCCCAATAGATAAAAGTCACTCTCTTTCTTTCAAGTTAATTTTCCAAAATCTACCTTTAAAATCTTGTTTCTAAGTTGACAAATACGAGTCTAAAGAGTTAGTGCACACATATTCTTTAAAGAATATGAAACAGAGGTAAACTGAAGCCTTGTGCTTCCCTTCCTTAAAATTTAGATTCTTCACTAGATTAAAAAGATCATATATTAATAGGAACTTAAGGGATCACCCCCAAAACATAACATTTAAAAAATGAAAACTTAAGTCCAAACCACTCGAATATATATAAAAACATTAGCAATGCCCTGACAGAAACTATAAAGCTTGTAGGGCTCCCACTATGTTTTAACAATTGAATAACTTTTTATTGAATTCTCTCATTTTTTTCCCCCAAAGTCAGATACCGGCAGTTAAAAAATTCTCCGTAATATAAAGGCTTTTAAAATACAGCTACGAATTGTATATGAGTTTTTACTTTTAACTTGAAATTAAAAAAAAAAAAAACCGCTACCAGGCAATATTAAAACTTAACACTTTTTAACTGCGTCGTGGGTCTCCAACTACTCTGCTTTTAGCTATAAGATTGTTTCCGAGTGATAGGTAACCGTTGGCCAAGCTAGGACTGCAGAGAGAATCATAGTGTAAAATCAGAAAAAGAGATGGGCAGAGAGTGAGTTGATACTGATGTTCCGAACTTTTCCGGTTGAATTTTCGAGTTACTCTCCCCCAGGCATACTTGATTTCCTAGTTACGGATTCCGGAACAAACCTTGTTCCAGCTGAAAATGTCCCCATTAACAAATTAGCACGATGATGAGAAAACAATTAACAACACCGTCAGATGACGCTACAGAAAGCAAAGAAACGGCCTAAGAAAGTCCAATTGGCTTCTCTTGTGGTTAAAACAACGAGGTGAATGTAGTGTTTAGGCACTGAAAGACCTTCCTTTTCCCTTATCCTTGGCCCTGGGAATTGTGTTCCGGACAGAAAGCTCCAATGGCCGGCTGCTTTTCTAGTTGAGACAATTCACAATGTTCCTCGGTGGATTCCCCTCCAGGTACCAGCTCGGGGCGGGCAGCGGGAGTCCGGCGCCGCCAGGACGCGCGGCCGACGGCGTGGGCGCTGGGGCGGGGCGGCTGGGCTCCAGCCGAGGGGACCCCCACTCCCTACCCCCCAGTTCCCCCGCCCCGCACCCCTTGCCAGGGAAAGAGCTTAGCTCCAGGTCCCTGCGGCTCCGCCAGGACGTTACGCAGAAGGAGGTGGAAACTCTGTGGGTGCCAGGGAGGGGTGCGCGCGGGAAGGACCTCCAGTTCCCCAGTGTCGGGTGATGTCGAGACCTCTCGGGTCCATCCTGCGGCGTCTTTGCCTAGAGCCACTTCCTGGGCTTTGGCCACGAAGCGTGGACCGGTTTGGAGAGTGGCCTCCAGCCGGGGGCGGATGGGGGAGGAGGTGGTGCAAGGGCAGAAATGGTCTCCAAGTGCTGACCTAGAGGATCTGGGAAGAGTGAACGCGACGGAGCCCGAAGGCAAAAGCAGGGCTCAGCAGGGTGAATGGGCTGTCTGGAGAAGTAACTTCTCGTTGCGTGTAGGTGTCTGTGCGTCAGGGCGGGCAGAGTTGCGGAAAAGTTGAGTTTGGGGTGGAAGTGTATGAACCAGGAGTGGAGACCGTGGGGGTCACATCCCTGGCTGACAGAGCCTCCGCTCCAACCCCCGCCCTCACCTCCGCAAGCCGGTTCTCCCCGAGTCCCTGTAAAACTGCACGTTGAGCTACTCTCTGGCGCGCCCTCTTCTAGGTAATGCAGCTAAAAATCACAGTCAAGTTTGGAGGAGGGGAGCATTTTCTCCCCCTCCAAGTGATGTATACACTAAGCGTTACAAAACGAAAGCGATTTTTTCCTTTCACCTTTTGAGACTCCGGGAATAGGGGACTTGCCTTTTTTCTCAACAAAAAGCACAAGCACTCAGAAACGGTGGAAACGCTGTTGAGAAGTTCCACCATCCAGAAATGCCACACGGACGGTGGAAGCACAAAAGCTCAACATTTTGATATTTTAAAAGATCTTCCCCTCTTTTAAATCCTCTGCGGAAGTGCCGGTTGTAAGGTGAAAGTGTTTTCGTGTGAAAACACGCGGCAGGGTCCCCTTCCTTTTCATGTGTACCAGCAGCTGCAAAACATTCCAAATGAGCTAGAAGGTCATTGTGGAGACTTACTAACATGGCATTCAGTGCTGGCCTTGTCCACTAGCCAAAAGCCTTGCCCCAGAAAAAGAGAAGAGAGAAAGCAAATGTGGGTAAAAATACAAAATACTCTAAATTCTGTATTGCCTTTCAAACCCCAAGTAACTTTTCATACCTAGCCTCTGCCGCTGTTAACCCTCCCCATTCACACTCCGTTTCTCTGGTGTTCTGAGGCTGCATTTGTACTTATTGCTTAAGTCTCCAGAGCTTTGAGATGTGAAATGCAAACAGTAAAGAATCACATTAATCCTGCTTTGATCTCTGAAGGGAGGTCACAGCAGAAATCAGGTCACCAAACTGATAGATGCTGCTGTGAAAAGGAGCTCCCTTCCTTTATTTATTTTTTCCAATTATTTCTCCAAGATATCTCTCGGCTTCAGGACAAGCATTTTGGGAAACTGGGAAATGTCACTATGAACTATGAATAACTTTTTACTTAAAAGCTGGGTTATTAAACTTCTTAAATGGAGCCATTTTTTGTCTTATAGATCCTGTTACTGGAGTTAATGTACTCATCTTGTCTACCTGATTATTTACAAAAATACCTAAGACCATGTTTCAGATACATGCTCCCAAGCCACCTCCACAGGAGCTTAATTGCCTGGAAAAAAAAAAAAAAAGTTGTATTTCCTTTGCTTTCTTTACCCTTGAGTCCTGTAGGCATAGAATAATGGCAGTTAATTTGCTTAGATAATTCAAGATTTAAAGATTAGAAGGCCTATACTGACAATTTCAAAATTCAAGTCTGAGTGCTTTGGCTAAGCAAAGCTTAGGAGATGACAGATGTGATAAAAGAACTGCCAAAAACTAGACTTTATTAAAACTAAAAGGTGTGATGTTTTTGTGGCTTTTAAAGAAATTCTTGTTATAATGCTCGCTCAATCCAAATGTGTCCCTAAACAAACATCTACAGGGATATTTTATTTTATGCTACCTGATATTTATACACACAATACAGTACTCTGCTTGCATATATACACTCAGATAAATTTTACAGTGCTTTTCAAACCACTTCTCATATATATAAATAGAGTTAATCAGTTAGTTAGTAGAGTTGAGCTACATACTCAACACAAGTGATGTGTACATAATCATAAATGTTTGTGCTATATACACATCCTTCTTATTTCTCAATTTTCTGTCATATCTTCGACATTATCTTGCAGGAGATTGCTTATGAAGTTATAATGCCACCCAGTTTTCTTCAGAACTTGTTGAATGGGAGGAACACATGCAGATATCTGAATTTGTTTGTTTGTTTTAAATAAAAACAAACCCTTTTCTCCTTCCAATCATTCCTATTATAGTTGATTTTCATTTAACCTCAATGGGTCAGCCTCCATGACAGCCCAAATCACACTGACACTGAGGCTACCCAAATGCTTTTATAAGTAGGACAAAGGACTTGAGACTGCTTTGCATCAAATGTGTCCTTTGAAAGTGATTTTAGACAACTGGCTTGGGAGCACAGCTTGAAAGGAGGACTGAGATGGGAAGAGAGAGTTCAGGAAGGAAGAGAGCAAGGAGAGAAAGCAGATGAAGGAAAAAGAACGCCAGGAGTGATTATTTAAGCAGACACCTCTTTAGTGGCCATAGATTGTGTACTGTGAGTTGTTGAGGTTATTTTCAGACTCATTGTCTGCTCTCACCTTGGTGGCCTCCCTTTTCCTTGATCTGTTCCTCTAAACCCATTCTACAACTACTAAAATCAGGTTCTAGAAAATTTGTTGTGGAAGTTACCATACTATTTCTTGACAAGATGTTAGAGATGTTTTATTGGATGCAGATACATAAAGATGCTTGCATCAAGCATCCCAGGAATGCTCATTTTGGTGATTTTAGCTGAAAAATATATTGTCATGTTCATATGAGCTGATTTGTGCATTTTACTTATGACTTAACCTGCCTCTGTGGTTCACTTTGTAAGCTTACTTTACATGTATTTTGAAGTTGAAAATACTTTCTCTCTGGAAAATCAACAAATGTTCGTTACTTGTCAGTCCTTAAAGATGGAAATAAGCAGTATTTCTTAATTATATTTATTTTGCTAAAAATTCTAATCTCTTCAATCTGCTCTTTTCCTTTTTCCAAAATCCTAAGAGCCTAGCATGTCACATGGGTGTAAAAAGAGAGAATAGACCTCCTTGTCTTTTAAATTAAAGTTTATGCAGCTTGTAGAAAGTAGTAATTTTCTAGAAAATTAGATCATTTTAGGTCACTATGGCTCTACTCTTCTATCTTTAACATGGTTCTAAGCAAATCTTGCCCTTTAAAAACCATCAATTAAAAGCAAAGAAGAAGTATTCAGATTTAAAGTGTTTGGATTTAGAAATCTGGCCCTACCCCCACAAGAATAGGTATAAATAATGGAGTCTGCCCTATATGCTGTGTGACAACTCACATGGGTTTCCGTGTGGCATGTCAGAGTAACATGTGGCCGTTGCCATTCCTGTTTGTTGAAGACAGCATCATTTTTACTTCCTGATTCTGGGGTTATGATTCACATGCACAAAAGGACCTTTTAAAGTCACTGATCTTTTTCTAAACAAGGTAGAAATCAAATTCTGCTAGATGTAATCAAGGTATTGATTCAACAGATTTAAAAAACCCACAACACTTGGCAAAGAATGGGGATCTTTTTCTTATAAAAAAATGTTAGACCTACTTTTAGGAGATTCACCTAAAATCCCCAGTGGCTCTCCACTGCCTGTAGAGGAAAGATACCCTGTAGTCTGCCATATCTGAGGAGGCTTCAGAGCCTAGGGTGACCACGGAGGGCTCTGAGTCCGACTGCTGGATGATCCTGAGCCTCAGTCTCCTTGCTGTGTAACTAGAAAAACAATAGAACTGACTTATCTGGCAATGGTAGAATAAGGTGAAATGCCTATAAAATGGTTAACAAGGTGCTTTGTGAAAAGTAGGTATTTGAAGAATACTAGTTAATGCTGAACACTGACAACAATATAAAGCTTAACAAGGCCTTTCGGGTTCTGTGTCTGCATATGGCATCCCCTTATTCCAGAAAGCTCACCCTGGCTAACTTCTTACCTCTCCACCTTAGGTATTATTTGTAACACTGTATATTATTATATTATTTGTAATACTGTAATATTGTAACCTATGGTATAGAAAATATTTACACAAGCTGGGGACCAATAATACCGGGAGTCTTTTCTGATGTTTGAAATTAGGTGTCTGTCTTTATGCCTCTGTTTTGTAGATTTTATTATCATTGCTGCTTTATCTGTCTCCCTAATTAGATTATAAGCTGTGCAAGCACAATATAGTATTTATCTTTCTTTCTCAGAGCTCACAACTGAGCCTGATGGACAGTAAATATGCCATATATATATATATGTTTAATGAATAAATATTCAACCTTTTCTTCCTGTTTTTCTTATTTGTAAATAAGTTATAATTATAAATATAATTCTATACTTAGTTTTTCACTTAGTATCCCTCAAGGAGAGTCTCAAAGGAACATAACTTTTATTCCCATAAGTAACTTTATGAAGAATTTACCTGAGACTCTATAGTGAATTGTCAGCATTTTCAGGACAAAATATCTTCATAAATTTCCCATTTTAACTGATGAACTCCTGGACAAGTTGGATTACCTGTTGAATCCTTACGCATTTGACCATACGACATGTTCCTTGAATAGTGATATGGATTATCTATATAAGTGTTAACAATGAGGTTTTAAGTATCACAATGCTCTGGTCAAGTGGGCTCCCAATGAATCCAATTATTTCCTTAGTTTAGAGGACATATGTACAAGAAAAAGTCATTAATAGAGATTGGAGGGATCATAAACATCTTCAAAAGTCCATCCAGGCTTATTTTACTGATATCTTTGCAACAACTCTTGAAAAGAAATCCAGGGAAACCCTCACTATGGAAGGCTAATCTGATGGAAGAGCAGTATAAACTATGATATATGAGAACACAGAATATTGTAACCTATGGTATAGAAAATATTTACACAAGCCAGGGACCAATAATCTGCAGCTGAGCGCTCATAACTGGGTCTGCTTCAATGAGTAGGTCAGAATTCTTTGTAATCATTTCATTAATTGTCAGAAACAGTTATTACTGGAGTGTTTGAAAGCAGTTTGTTTTCTTAAGATTAATCACCCCCTGCAAAGCTTATTTAATTAGATTTGTAAACTCTTTTCCACCAAAGGAACAGTTAAGCTGATTCGCCATGTTGGAATTATCAGATGTTTTAAAGACACAAGGTCCAAATTAACTAGATTTTCCTGGAATAACAATAAATATATGGGTTAAATGATAATAATGATGATTCCTGCTGTTCTGCTCAGGTAAACCGCAACCGTTGTTTATAATCTTTCTTCTAGCTTCCTCAAAAATAAAATAAAGGAGTACAAAATTTAAAAATAAAAAAAGAAATTCCACACCATTGTGAGAACAACAGATGATGATGAAGGGACATTAGGCTCTCTAAACTGAAGACTAGAGTAAATGTTTTTATTTGGTTGCAGGTCCAGAGAATGAGCCTCACAGATGCTGCCAGAAAAGCTTGGGAAAGGTCGTGCAGCTTGTTTTCTTGCACTCTGGCAAGGTACTCCTCTGCCATCCGTCCTACTCAAAGGCCAGGGCAGCCCTCACCCCACACTCACACATTCCCACAAGGCATTTCAGTTACCTGCTCAGACAAAGGAGATCAGGGAAAGGGGGGAAAATGGAGAGACAGAAATTTGTTTTTTGCATCAGACATAAAATGATATTGAGTTTTAAAGATGCCATGGAGTTTTAAATAACAAGTAAGGGAAATGGTAAGGTTTGCCATGCATGTGGATCCTTCCATTTCTGCCCCTTCTTTTGTGCCACTTCCTATTTATTTATATATTAATTCTGCACGTATTTCTGTGAAGAATTTGCAGTGGCTTTAATAACTGACATATAAAACAAACAAATATTTTACTCCTCCCGGTTTCACTCCAGATTCAAGTGATGGAGTTGCTCACAGCAGGCTGACCAAGAAACTTTTGCCAAGAGAACTAATCATTCACTGACTTTATGATTAACACAATGGCATGCATAAAACCCCCTACTTTCTTGTTCCTATGTAGATAATATGAAAAAGACAGCCTCTTTCCTTCCTTCAAATATCAAAGCCAGTTTTTGCTACATAAATATGGCCTAACTGGTTCTTCTACCAACCATATTTAAAAGATATTAAAATAAAGAGTCAACAACTTCTCTTGGAAGGCTATTTCTTGTGGTTGCTGAAAGGATAGTGTGAAAACTTTTTATTGTTTCAGATTGGACCTCCCAAGCTTGACTGTGAATTTTTATGCCTGAGTACCTAAAAAAACTCCAAGAAAAACACTGCTCAAACCACCACATTTTGCTTGCTTTCAGGTTCAAACCCTATAAAACCACCACATTTTGTATGGTTTCCACCCCAAACCATAAGTTGGCATGGGATCCCACTCGATGCTCTCTGCTCAGGTCTAATTGAAATGTTTACCAACCTTGACAACATTTTCGGCTAACTTGTCACTAACTTGGAATGCAGGTGAAACAAGCTGAGTTCTCAGCAATAATTTCTTCACTAGGATCCTTTCACATGACCCCCTGCCACCCAACTAGGGACACAGAGTCATTGCATTATCTCTGGTCAATCATTGTTACTTCCTCTGTGACATTCTACTCATGTGTGCCTTGCCTTGAACCTTTCTAACTCTTCTTTTCCCTTAAAAACAAACCTCTTCTGTGTATTATTCCATCTATTTCTTCATTCTACTTTGAAGCTAATCAGAAAAATCAGCTTGTGCATTAGTTAATGGGTTTAAAATTTTTTAGGGAATGCATAGGGCTTCCCTTGTTGCTCAGCTGGTAAAGAATCAGCCTGCAATGCAGGAGACCTGGGTTCAATCCCTGAACGAGAAAGCGAACAAGAAGCGAAAGGTTACCCACTGCAGTATTCTGGCCTAGAGAAAGAGTTGGACACAACTGAGCAACTTTCATACCACATGTGTCACAGAGGACCCTAGATTGTAAATGCGTTGTGGTCAGGTATTATCTCTTGCTGACCATTTGAAGTTGCCAGGTAAAATATGAGATTTTTATCCACTAAATCTGGCATCCCTATGACTGTTGTATCTCTACCATCTACACACTCTCCAACGCAGGTGCTTGATGAATATTGGCTGATCAAATGAATAAATGAAAGCAGTTTGTTATATATACCCTGGAATCTTTTGATTCTCTCTAAATTATATCACACTGGGAACTGGCTTGCCTTGTAGGCCTGGCCTATGATTTTGGGTATCTGTGTTTTTGAGAGAGTTTGGAGTAGACATGGTGTTGATTTTCTTCGTTCTGCTTGTTTCATAGGACCATTGTTCTTAGAAGGGCATCCTTTTTCCTGGAAGGAGCCTGTAGGATAGAAAGGGGTGAGAAGGTGCACACCTGTTGTTAGCTCTTAGTTCACGGAAGGAAAAGCAGTCGTGACAATGGGTCGGGAGGTCTTGAGAGGGTGGGGATATTAACTGATTGGTTCCTGTGGTCATTCTTTCTCCACTAGCAGGGGCCACTCCCCTGATAACCACATATACAAACAGAAATGTCCTGGGAACCCATGGGCACTTGGAGTGAGGAATAATAATAGCAGTATGGGCTGACTAGAATCTTTCATAAATAGTCCTAATATCTGCAAAGTCATCATCTTGAGAATTCTCAAGGTGAAAAAAGTGTCTCAACATGTTTATTTCGTAATTATGTTATCAATTACATTTATTCTTGAAACTGCTGTAAAATCATGAGGGTGCTCTTACCTTAGGAGCGAGGGGCCCTCAGACATAAAGGCAGTGTTCACTTTGTCTTCATTTTTGCATCTACTGTTTTCTTCAGGAAATTTCCAGAACTTTCCTAAGTGCATTGCTATACTTCTCCTTGGTGTCAGTTCATCAGTATCTTTCATGAAAATGTGACTTGGAAAGTGAAGAGCTCATGTCACATGTTAATACGCTGCCTATTTATTTAGAGCTGTGACTGAAGTTCATGGTAGATCTATTTTCATGTATTGGCTGCCCTTGAAAGACAAAGGAATGACTTTAACTTTGAGATAAATTAACTATGAGCCAGACTGAACCCAGAATTCACACTCCCTCCCACACAGTCCCTCAAGTTTTGTTTTGTGGGTGGGTTATCTCTGATGCTTGTTTATCTGACTTACTAGAATCTTTTTCTGGCCTTAGGCACTGACAGATAGAGGATACTACGTGCTGTCTGGCTACTGAATTCTATTCCTCCAACAAAACAAGGTCAAAATGCCCTAAAGTCCTATCCAGGAAGAATAGTCTCAGAGCTGTAGAATTTTGGTTTTCTACACACAGTAATCAAAAACATGGGCTTTGGAGTCAGATCTATGTGGAATGGAATCGTGGGATCTGTCTCTTTAGTAGCTTGAATCAAGTTGCTGTGCTCTTTTCAACCCCAGTTTCCTTGTATGTAAAACGGAGAGACTTACAGTGCTTGTTAGGATTCAATGACCTACTGCATCGAGAGTCTAGTTCACACACCGTAAGGGCTCAACAAAGGACAGCCATTATTGCTCAAAGTCTATAACAGAGTATTTCCTTTTTAACCAGACTCTCTGAATGTTTCTGTTCAACAAACACACGTGTATGGCCTGGGCTGTGCTTGTGAGCTGTGATGGAAACTGTGGCAGTGATGTCCACATTCCTGGCCCTTCCCCTGAATGTCCAACTTCTGGTTTAACTGGAAGTTGGGAGGAGGGTCAGGACACTCTTGCGCTCTCTGACGTAACCAAGACTGGAGCCCTGTGGGAAAGTGGGTGAGGCTTCCCTGGTGCCAACCCAAATTGCTCCTGACGTTCCTGGCTGCGCCTCCCCAGAGCTTTCTGGAGGTTGTTTTGGGGATGGTGGATTCCCAGCACTGTAGAGGTGGTGGCTGAGCCCAGCGCTGTGCTGAGTTTCTGGCCCTGCTTCCAAACTTCCAGTGCTCTTCTGGCTCAACCAGAAGTTCAGGTGTGGGATGGCCTGGTGGTGTGTGTTGGCCTGGGAGAGTGGGTGGTGCGCAGTGAAAAGCGCTTGAGCAATGAATCTAGAGGCCCTAGGGACATTGGATTTTTTTTTTTTTAAGAGTGGAATTTTTGCTTCATGCCATTCATCCTTTCTATCTACCCAGAGCTTTAGAAGGGTTCAGTCCCACCAGGAGTCCCACTAGCTGGTGACTTGTGGAAAGAGATTAGAGGAAGAGGAGAAGTCAAGATAGGTTACTTCCTTAACAATGTCTCTTCTCCTAGCATCTCTCCAACATTCTGTCTCCTCCTAGCAGCTTTTCCCCGTTAGTCTTTCTAAAATGTCCATCCATTTCTGGCCACCCACAAGAAAAGAAACTGAGGTTAAGTAAAGCTGGAGGAGCCTCAACATTCTTGGATTTCCCTCTTTGCTCACCCTTCTAGCCCTATTTTTCGTTCTTTTTTGCTCGTCTTAGAGCATGGAAAAGGGGAGCTTTTAAATCCATCCTCAAAAAGTGGGGAAAAACTTCAGAGGAAAGTAAAACAGAGGGCAACAAGGCTCATAAGGCGTGGAAGATGGACAGGAGGAGTTGAGCTGCCCCGCAGTCCCAAGTTTGCCAGAAGTGGCCCAGAGTTAACCCAGAGCAGGCAAGGCCTCGCTTAAACTTCAGAAAGGAATGTGCTGAAATTGGATGAAAATTGAAAGGAAAATTTGAGAGTGCGAAAACCTCACCTACAAGACAAGTGATTATACTGAACAATTTAAAGTGTTGAGGAAATTGGCCATATGTCTGCAGATGATCCATCCAGGTAGACCAAAAGGATTAGAATTATCTCCTGATATTGGTGATTTTTTTTTTTTGTGATAGCTGTAATGTATTTTATATATAAGGTAAACATTATAATTATAGTCTTGCTGTAATTAGCGTTTTTTTTAATTGAGCATACATTTAGTTCACGTTGATTTTGAGCATATTTGAAACGTCCACCAATTCTGGTAGTCAGAGCAAAGTAAAAAGATATTTCCTCTACTTATGGAAGCTGTAAATTAAGAAGGAGACCCCCTCAAATAGGAAAAAGCTAATTGTTATGATAAGGGTGGTGGAAATAGGGAGGGGTTGGTAACAAGGTCTGGGGATCTAATGTGTAACATATTGACTATAATTGATAACACTGTGTTATGTAATTAAAATTTGCTATCTCTTAGAGATATTTAATGGAGAAGGCAATGGCACCCCACTCCAGTACTCTTGCCTGGAAAATCCCATGGACGGAGGGGCCTGGTAGGGTGCAGTCCATGGGGTCTCTAAGAGTTGGACACGACTGAGTGACCTCACTTTCACTTTTCACTTTCCTGCATTGGAGATGGAAATGGCAACCCACTCCAGTGTTCTTGCCTGGAGAATCCCAGGGACGAGGGAGCCTGGTAGGGTGCAGTCCATGGGGTCTCTAAGAGTTGGACACGACTGAGTGACCTCACTTTCACTTTTCACTTTCCTGCATTGGAGATGGAAATGGCAACCCACTCCAGTGTTCTTGCCTGGAGAATCCCAGGGACGAGGGAGCCTGGTGGGCTGCCGTCTATGGGGTCACACAGAGTCGGACACTTTGCAGCGACTGAGCACGCACGCATGCAATAGGCCTTCTAAATGCTGCTGCCGTGGTAAAAGCCACGACTTAGAAAGAGCCCCAGGTGTGTCATTCCTCTAGCAGAAGTCAGGGAGTGGCCACATCTGTCTTTGTGTCTCCTGTGGCACACACCAATGTTCCTCAAGCCAAACTAAACTATGGTAGAGAATAGTGAAGGAGAAAGTTATTTGTTTGTTGACTTATTTCAGCTTTCTTATTTTTTTGGTAATCTGGTTTAGGAATCTACTTGCATTTTTTTCCTGAGACTAAACTCTCAGAATATTCTAATCAAAAAATATTTTTGACCCCCATTTGTTGAGCCCTTTTTATGTATCAGAGCTTTAAATATCTTGAGTGCTCAGTACTCCTCACAGGTGATATCACTTAATGCTTGCACAGTCCAGTGACACAGGGATCTGGCTGTTGTTCACAACATCATGGTCATTGCAGGGCTCAACATGGCTTCAACAATAGCAGCAACAGCTGTGAGAGGAATCCAAGGACCAATTTGTTGGAATAAAACAAAATAAGGCTTTACCATATGGGAGATATATCTCAGATGGGTTTATTAGATGTGGGATGATTTTTCTTGTAGCCTAAGGGCTTTCTTGAGGGGATATGAAATCTTTTCACTATGCCCGCATCATTGCCAGATGTGGATGTAGTGAAATAGACCTTATCCTGTGTGTGTGTATGAGTCTCAGCATGCATATGTGCATGTGTAAAAGTGGCAAATTCTGGCTCATACACTGAATTTCAGTTTATCTCACCCTCACTTTCTTATGCAAAAATATCTTCATGTGACTTCTAAATATGCAGCAGGACTCCTGCCCACCCTCTATTTGAATAAACTATAGGTTGTATCATGTTCACCAATAGGCAAAACCAGAGGCAGTAAAGTAATGATAAACATGGTCATTTCATAAAAGAGCTTGTTTGGTCTTGCCCTTTAATAGTAGGATACAATGGAGTGCTCCACCAAAACTTAAAAATTCATAACGAATATCGATACTGTTAATCAGAATTTGCCCTGTGAACAGCTCAGAGCTGTACTGTATTAAGCCGTTGGGTGGTTGCAATCGTACTTTTTAAACAGCCATCAGAAGCAACTGTCAGCAACACCATATCTTCTCTCTTTTATGGCTTCAGGTCCCCAGGGTTCCATCCTGAGTCCGGGGCGATTTGTATGGGGTTTGCTAATGACCTGCTGATTGTCTGCACAAAAGCAAAATCTTACAGTGTTCAGGCAACTCAGTGATTCCACACAAAAGCAAAGGACTGTCTGGTGTCAAAATAGTACCATACTCTTACCTTTGATAAAGGTTTTTAACTGACTACAAGGTACTGCTGCTGCTAAGTCACTTCAGTCGTGTCCGACTCTGTGCGACCCCATAGACGGCAGCCCACCATGCTCCCCCATCGACTACAAGGTACTATTTGGTGCTAAAACGAGTGGCAGAAATAATGTTTATTCAAATAACTAACAAGACGGCAACAGGGAGGAAAATTTCAGGAGTGTGTGTGTGTGTGTGTGTGTGAAAAGGATACTGTTTAGATAGCTGTTACTGTTCAGATTTTTGGTTCTAATTTTGAAAGGTACAGAAACTAGCAAACGTCTGTTTCAACTGGATATTTATTCATGTTGGTGATTATTAATACACTTTAGTATGCCACCAAAGCGTTTTCTTTCCAGGTAGTGAAAGTGTGTGATGAACACTGTTGATCTATCTACATACTTATTTTTGACCTCTGTCGCCTGCCTCAGGGAGCAGGCTTGGAGTGGTAGCAGGCCAGGTGAAGCCATCTCTCTACTCTGCATGGGCACTGTCTGCCCATAGCATCTCCCCTCGAAACCTGAGGGAACAAAACGATTTAAAAAATTCTACCCTGCTCCTCTTTCCCTGCCCCCATGCTCCACTGACTCTGCAGGCTGGTCAGTATCTATGTGGGTCTGATGGGCTGGTTCTTGATAAGGGGACTTATCACCAAGTCATTTATCTGTTTAGTGATGGAGGAGAACCAAGACTGTGACCCAGTTTCCAAAGCTTTATTCCAAGACTTGACTTATTTGATTGTTCGTTTGTCCATTTATTCTTTCACTCATTTGGTGATTTTTAAACCTCTTGTTATATATCAGGCCCTATATAACCACTGGGATGATAATGATGAGTAAGATTTGGCTTCAGTCCTCAAGCCCGCTGTGAACCTCTAGGAGTCAAACGGCAATTACCAAATTCTTGATAAACTTGATAATCTCAAGTCAGTGGGCCCTTAAAAGGATTTAGAGAGAATGTGTGTTGCAACATGTTGGCAAAAATGAAAGCTCCTCCACTAGACTGTAAGCTTGTTTAGGGCAAGAAGTGAACCTTGTCGTTGGAATTATTTATAGCCCTGAGCACAGGAAGCATATAGATCATATGTTCCAAAAAATATCAGTGAAGTTTTCAGAATGTCTAAGAATCTTCAGCGGTGGACAATAAATTGCAAATGCCAAGAGTAGGGCTTTTGGGGTTTGGCTTCCACTGATGTCACTTCACTTAGCAACGAGTGATGGCCCTTGCCTTATCAAATTATTATCCACTTGGAAACATACGTGTGTAGTACCTGATAAGCACCTGATGGCACAAGCTGGGTGTTGTGGATTCAGGAGTGAAAAGGATAGATACAGGATCATTCCTCCTGCAGCTAATTGACAGGAGAGGACTCAAAGAGGAGGATACAGTACAGGGATCTCAGAACAGATAAGAGAGAATTCCAATCAAATGTGTTAAGTTTTGTGAGAAAATAGTGTACTGTTATCTAGACTACCTAAAAGGAGAGGTTAGGAGGTCAGGGAGAAGAGTGCTCCAGGCGTTAGGGACAATGTGCAAAGATCTGGAGGTGAGAATGATCCATGGTGCATTCCAAAGGCTTAAATATATTCAGAATCATTGACTTGTCACCTGCAATGAGAGGAGCTTGGGATGAGGCTGGGGAGGTGAGCAGGGCCAGATCCCAAGGGACCTTGGAGGGAATGCTGAGTAGTTTGGACTTCCCTGAAAATCAAAGGGAATTTATTGGGGCTTGAGCAAGGCCACAGTGAAATTTGTGTCTTTGAATGATTGCTCTTGCTGGGCTACATATTGGATGTGGGATGGAGAGGGTGAGCTGTGCCTGTTGGGAAGGCTTTTGCAGTAATCTGGGTGGAAGATGGCCCATAGTCAAACAGGGTGGCATAGTGGAGAATGCATGGGCTTGAAAATCCAGTAAGACCTGGCTCTGACACTTATCATCTATGTGGCTTTTAGTAACGATTCTCCATAGTGCATTTTATACTTTCTCCTGCAAAATGGAGTAACCTTGCCTCTCTGATGCGGGATTTAAATACTGTACATAAGCTGCCAGGTATTATATGACCCACACTTCAGTGACAGTCCCTTTTTACTGCTCCTTCCTCTCTCCTTGTATTTCTACCCCTTTAGTGTACACCTTTATGGTTTTAAGTAAGATCTTTCTTGGTAGTGGTCCTTTTTAATCTCTGGATCGTGATTCTGGTGAAGGCTCCTCCTTTTAAAGACTCTGCCTCTGTGACAGCTGCAGTTCTTTCAGAATGTTCTGGACTATCACAAAGTCACCTCTGAAGAAGCTGGTTCTGTAGCACACTTTATTCTGGTCTGGGCCATGCTATAATCAATGAAATGCAAGTTTGCTAAAGATGAAGTTTTTCATTCCCTTCCCATTTGGAACTTTCTGGTAGCTGCTTTCTCCCCCTCATGCCCTTGGAATGTGGCTTTGGTATTATCTTTGGCCATCCTCAGGGATGCTTCTTAAGTAATTGTGGAAAGAGAACTTTGGATTTTTTTCTTTTCTTTTTTCTTTTTTTTTTACAGAATAGCCCTTATTTTCTCTCTGAGAATATTCCAAAATCCTGTCATATTTTCCTTTCTGACATCTCTAAAATTCATCTTTCTCTATTGATCTCCAGTAGCTAAAATGCTTCCCTTGTTTTGGCCTTCCTTTTCTTCTCTTCTATTCCCTGCTGCTGCTGCTGCTGCTAAGTCGCTTCAGTCATGTCCGACTCTGTGTGACCCCATAGACAGCAGCCCACCAGGCTCCGCCATCCCTGGGATTCTCCAGGCAAGAACACTGGAGTGGGTTGCCATTTCCTTCTCCAATGCATGAAAGTGAAAAGTGAAAGTGAAGTCGCTCAGTCGTGTCCAACTCTTCGCGACCCCATGGACTGCAAGCCTACCAGGCTCCTCTGTCCATGGGATTTTCCAGGCAAGAGTACTGGAGTGGGGTGCCTTTGCCTTCTCCGCTTCTATTCCCTATGAATACTTATACTGTGGTCTCTATTCTTGAGTTCTGTCTCTCTTAAAGCAATCTCCTTGGTGCCTTTACTACAGTATCTTTTAAAAATGCCTTGCCTGATTTCTCTCATCTGCATTAAATATGGACTTTAGGGACCTGCACTGATCTTCATTGCCTGATTCATTTTCCCCTGCTGATTTCCTATATCTTCTTAATTTTTAAAGACCTAACCTCTTCCTGTATGTGCTCTTTTTTTTCTTGTTCTCTTTTGTTTTCCTAGGCAGTTTTCGGACTGTCTCCCCCCTAGCCAAGAACATTTTCTTTCCTTTTTACATGCCAAACCCAGCCTCAAACAAGTTGTATCCTGAAACCCCTCTTCTTTCTCTCATAGCTCTCTTTCTCAAGTTGGCTTTCTCCTTCTTCTTGATGATGGTCTTTTCTTTATGAAGTGATGCTATAGCTATGTGATAGCATATGTATATGCTCTTTTGATATAAGGAGATCTATCATTTATTAAGGAAAGTCTTTGCTTAGTTGCTTTAAGTCATTCTTTTGCTTTCATTGGCACCACTGTGGTTTTGGGCTGTAGTCGTAGTTGTCATCAGTTTGGTCTCAGCTATCTTCCCCACATATTTTGTCCTTCATGGTTCTCAGAAATGTCTTTCTGATCTAGTCCCCTTCTCTTCTAAAACAAAACAACACAGCGTCTGCTTTCCCTAGCCTGTAGAATGGGATTTACCTTCCCCCGGTGTGCATCAAGGATTCTCATGCCATGGCCCCTCTTCACCCTTCCAGACTCATCTTGTCACTGTGTTACCCTCAATCCTAAATTCCAGTCACATAGAGCTGCTGGCAGAGGTAATTTACTTTATTTGGAGGTTGACAGTGGATTACTACAGGCCAGCTACAGTCTGCGGGATTCTTTGCCATTTTTAAAAAACCAAAAGATTTCATGTAAAACTCTTTTTAAAATTTCTCTCGGAAAATAGGGCACTACTGCACCGTTTACCCACCTGGCAACCAAGAGTTGAAGGGTGGCTTCCCCTTTAGATGAAGCATGTTATTCCTCCAATTTGACTGCTGTCGTCACTCCTTTTTGTGTCCCCAACATTGAAGCAAAGTGTCATTTTCCATTACTATTCTTTTTCTTTGATCTGTTTAAGAAATAAGAGTGTTAAGGATTAACAGTATTAAGAGAAAACTGTATCATGTCTCTGTATCTATAGACTTCAGTTCAGTTCAGTTCAGTCATCCAGCCACCTCATCCTCCGTCGTCTTCTTTTCTTCCTGCCCCCAATCCCTCCCAGCATCAGTCTTTTCCAATGAGTCAACTCTTCGCATGAGGTGGCCAAAGTACTAGAGTTTCAGCTTTAGCATCATTCCTTCCAAAGAAATCCCAGGGCTGATCTCCTTCAGAATGGACTGGTTGGATCTCCTTGCAGTCCAAGGGACTCTCAAGAGTCTTCTCCAACACCACAGTTCAAAGGCATCAATTCTTTGGTGCTCAGCTTTCTTCACAGTCCAACTCTCACATCCATACATGACCACAGGAAAAACCATAGCCTTGACTAGACGGACCTTTGTTGGCAAAGTAACGTCTCTACTTTTGAATATGCTATCTAGGTTGGTCATAACTTTCCTTCCAAGGAGTGTCTTTTAATTTCATGGCTGCAGTCACTATCTGCAGTGATTTCTTATTGATAGATAAATAAAAGATGGGTAGATACTGTTTGGCATTTCAAGCCAAATTGTTCAATTCATTCTTTCATCCTCAGACCCTGTAGGAATCTAAATTTGGATCTCTGACAAAATAACTTGACACTAAGTATCTGTGTTCAGATCCTGGCTCCATCACTTACTAGCTATGTGGTTTGGGGCAGATTATTTAAGCATTCTCTGCCTCACTTCCACTTCTGTAAATTGGGGATGACATTAGCATCTACCTCACAGAGTTTTTTATGAAGATTATATGCGATAATCGATGTAGAGAATTTAGTAGAGGGATTGGAACATAAAATGCATTCAAGAATTCTTCACTACATTCTTATCACTATTATTATGATTCTATTTTCCCCAAATCTTAGTGACTATCAGATCCATGAGGGACACGGTTTTGGGCAGAGTATTTTGGTGCTTATTTAACCATACCTTCCTGGTGCTCAGTTTTGTCCCTTATTAGCTATGGGCCTGGTCAAGTTATTTAATCCCACTGTCCCTCCATTGTATCATCTGTAAAATGTTGACAATAACAGTATAATAAAAATAATAGTATTCACATCTTTGGTAATCTGAGATAGCCATGTATTATGTATTAATATTATGATATCTGCCACATAGCAAGTGTGCAGTAAGTGGTGCTGTTATTGTCGTCAGCTACCCTCGCAAAATTTTGCCTTTGTTTCCCCGGAGATGTTACTTGGTAGTTGTGAGGTCCCAGGGAGGTGATCCACCTGTGTGTGATATGTGGGGCCCGTCCTTCTACATTGAGCTCTTTTGGGTTTTTTTTTTTTTTTGGCTGCACTGCGCCCCCTGCGGTGGAAACACAGTGTCTTAACCACTGGACTGTCAAGGAAGTCCCTACACGAGGCTTTCAATAGTTGAGTTATAATTCACATACCATAAAAATCACCATCTTAAAGTGTACAGTCCAATGGGTTTTGATATATTCGAAAGTTGTGCAATCATCACAAATATCTAATTCCGGAATGTTTATATCATCCCCCCAAGGAAACCCTGTATCTCTGTTAGCTGTCATCCCTCAGACTTCCCCAGCCTCTTCCCCCAGCCCTCGGCAACCACTAATTTGGTTTCTGTCTCTATAGATCTGCCTACTCTAGGTGTTTCATATAAATAGAATCATACAACATATGGCTTTTGCCCATGTGTTTCCCTAAAGAATCAAGCTGCACCCCTTACCAGAAAACAAATTCTTACCGAGAAGAAAGAAGCTCTAAACAGGAGGAAAGAAGAAGGAAGATCGCATAAGCCAACACTGAGCTAAGAAGAGCAAAGCCAAACAAACATGTATCCAGGGGTCAGTTTGAGTAGGCTAGGAATGTTGAGGCGTTATAAACCATGACTATAAAAAGCAACCAAGCTAGATTCCTTTGGATTCTTCACAGTCAGCCCTTGAAAATGATATAAGAACCTCAAATGCCCATCTGTGGATCTACCTGGGGGTTGGTTAAAAATGCAGATTCTGGGCTTTTCCTCAGACTCACTGAGTCAGAATCTCCAGGGTGGACGTTTAGGAAATGCCACAAGCTTCTACCAGGTAGTATGTTGGGAAATTACTGAATTACATGGAACATGCTTGTGTGAGACTGATCTGCCTTATTTTTTTCTGTCTTCAGTGATACAGCCTGTATTGTTGATGCTCTTCTTACATATACTTGTTGATCTTCCTTTTCTTTGTGCATCTCAGCCCCTCTGCACAGTGGTCCACAAAGTAGGGGCTCAACACATTTTAGAAGATTGGTTATACAAGAACCTTGAGGGTATAGTTGGGATACTGCTGGCCACAAAGCCATTAAGGTCGACAGGGCCTCAGAGGAGAATGTTCTGGTACATTCTGCGCATTCTTTCTTAGAGATTTCAAGGCTGGTGTTTGTCTTCAGGGCTCTGACTTGTGCCCCAGTGGTCAAGAGCCCTTTGATCTCTGGGCTCCAGAGGGTGTCCCCAGAACTGCCCCTCCGGGGGGCTTTCCAGCTATCTGCATGGTGCTGATAGGTAGAGAAATGACAACAGAAGCACAGGTGGTTCCTATACCTCGCAGATCGGAATGTCCCAGGGCACCTGGTAACATTCCTGTGCCTCCCCGAGACCCACTGAACCAGACTGTTTTCCAGGAAGGGGAAATTATTACTCAGACACTACCCAGATACTGCTCTAGAGTTTGAAGAACGTCATCCTCCCATCTGTGTTTGGAGTAGAAAGAATGGGTTGTGCTCATGGGGATTTATGTGGGTAGGGTGGTGGGTAGGGTAGGATTTGGGAGATCTAGACTTAGTGTTGGCCCTACCGTTTAGTTGGTCTCTGTGTCACACTGGATGAGCCACTTACCTTTCAGTTTGCCTCTTTGTAAAGCCAAGGGCTTTGGGCCAGGAGAGACATCTGGAATGCAGCCATGATCACTGGTGTCTGCAGGGGGCTTCTCTGTAGGTTTGGATGTCAGCTCTAAAGGATCCTTTCCTCCATGTGCTCCGAGGACAGACCTGCTTCCTCTGTCTGGAGTTAGCAACTGTTCAGTGTCATTGGAGGCAAAGTTGAAGAAACCCACTTTTGGAGGCTGGGGGTTTGTGTGGAATGGTGGTGAGATTAGATAAGAAGCATGGCCAGCCCTGCCCCTTTCCTTGCTCACTCATGCCCTCCTTTCTCTTCTTCCCATATTACACTAAGTAAGAGCTTCATGTACATATAAGTCTGTTTTTAAATTACAAACATCCCATAGGAATGTTAAAGCCAACAATAGTTAACACTCTGCTATGAAATGCTCAAATCTAGACACTGGAAGACTTCCTCTTTAGTATTTGTGGGATTAAAAAAATTTCAGTGGATGAGTACTAGCACATGTGCTTGGGTTCCTGGAGCCTGAGCAAGTGTACAGAGTGGCGCAGTATGGGAGGGGATGACAGTCAAAGGTAGTCATTGATTTGGCAGTTGTGCCTGGTACCTTGCCGGAATGGTGCAACAATCAATTTCCTGTGATGTTTTGGGCAGAGACACCCTAAGCTAGTGATGCTTCACCTGGACCGCCTCTGGGTGCAGTTCTTTTCACTCTTATTTTGTTAATTACACTGGCAATCAATCATTTTGGTTGCCCAGGAACTGGGTGAAGCTTGGGTCACTGTACTTGTCACTTTTCAAGGCATCTTAAATCCAAGTTTATCCCCAAATACTATTCATTACTCAACTCTCACTCAGGCCAGAAAATCAAACTCCGTTCAGGTCAGCCCTGTGAAGCACTGTGAGGAAACAGTGGCTGGTTTTGGATTCTGCGGGCTCTCCTTTTCCCCTGGCTTGTCCCTCCCTAGCATACTCATTCTACATTCTTTATACATGCAGATTTACTTGTATTTAATAGCATTATAATTTTTCCTCTTTCTTTGGTGTAGCAAAATCAACAAAGGCACAGAGAATCCTTAGCCATACTTTGTGTGTTCCTGTAGTCTCTGCCCTATTGTCTGAAAAACCACAGACTTCACTTTGATGCCAATGAATCCGTCATCAGGTTTTGTTTAAGCCTTGTATTTACCAAGATCCTCACTTGAGCAGTGGCTTAACTTTTTAATCTTTGATTTATAATTTTACAGCTGCTGAGACAGAAAACCTACTCCTTCGGAGGAGCGTGGCCTTTTCTTATATTGCTTTCCACCGCTGCTTCTGAGCTTCTTGAACTCTGGCCCCTGGACACCACCATCAAGAAGGCCTTATGGATGAGCTACCTATCCCCACTGAGAGAGGAGGAACATCAAATGCAGTTTCTAACTAGATTGCCTTCTTCATTTCAAGTGATGGCTGCCATCAGGGTCAGATTAAGGACAGACCAGCCGGATGGTTGCGTAGAAGACTAACCTATAAGGATACTAAAATGTTCACCGTGTGCTTACATCACCAGGAAAATATACCAGCACTTCTTTTAGGGAGCACTCTGGGGCTGGAAGAAATGACTTGTTAAGTTCCTCAGGAGTAATCAGAATAGAGGAACAGAGGGATGGCTTACTGCAGGGTTCCTGTTTTTCCTACTGAGATATGTAAATTAGGTGCCCCAGCTGTATTGTTTGCACATGGAGGGCAGTGGTCCTGCTCAATTCGTCCTTACACAGAACTCAGTCTGCCCTCTAATAAAGATCCTACAAGTAGTGGTTTGAAGGAGACACCAATTTATTAGCCTACTCATCTCTGTTCTGAACTCTAGGGCTTGGAAATGAAGACACAGTCATTGATAGTTTCTCTTCCAGTTCTAGAATATTAGCCCTTAGTGTGTCTTCATTCACTCAGAGTAAGGGTTGTTAATTAACAGAGCAGATCAGGACTAACAGAGCTTGAATTCTTGTGGGTTGGGTGATCAGATCCTGTGTTGAATTAATTAGATGGAGACCAAGTGGAGTTGAGATTTTCAAAAGCATTTCACTGAAGGGTGATATTGTCAATTATTTGCAGATGAGGACATCAAGAAACATTCTTGGAATAATGAAATATAGAACTTGTGGTCATGTTCAATCATTTAAAAGATAGTTAAGTATCTACTGGACACTGTGGAGACTTAGGACCAAGATAAGCATGATTCCTACCCTCATGGAACTTACATTCTAGCTTCTCTTAAGTGTGAAGAGCAGTGGCTACAGAAAACAAATGGGCACAAAAATATTCTCAAGTCCAGGGTTTCAATTAATAAAGGATTTTCTGTTGCCTTAATCATGCCTAGTGATGAAGCTTTTATAAGAGTTCTAAGTCTGCATTCTATAAATGCTCTGTGAACCAATGCAAACTGTTTCCCTAGCAAGCTAAAGTCCCATGGTATTAAGGGAAAGGCTTAAGGTTAGTAGGACTTCTGGAAGGGGAGATATTAAGTGACTTGGGTCAGGAAATATGAAGGGATAAAACCAGCTATTGCTTCTGCCTTACATAGGAAACCTGCAGTGTGAGACATGCTGGGCTGGAAACTTTGAGACCCAGGTTTTAGTCTTTATTTCAATACTGACAAGCTATGTAACCATGGTCAAGTTACATATTACAGTCCACCTGGAGCTGTCTTGAATGACTTCAAGATCCCTTCCAGCTCTGAACATGTTAGCATCAAGCCCCAGACTACAGGACAACTGGCTAGTTTCTAATCCAACTGTTCCTAAGTTGTCAGGTCAAATAGCTCTGCAATTGTCATTTGTTACTTTTTTGGAGGAGTATTTATCAACCTTGTAGGACACGGTGAGTCTGTCTCTCCCCTTTGGAATTGAGAAGGCTCTAGAAGCATATCCTGTAGAGCTCATAGAGGCTTTATCCCCCTTTTCATCCTTTCTTCTCTCGCTGCCTTCCTCCCTATCCTTTCCTTCATCACATTTCTATGGAGCATATACCACACGCTTGGTGCTGGGTATGAGCTAAGTTTGGAGATACAAGGTAAACCTGACATCTTCCCACACTCCAGAAGCTTTCACAGGAGAGGAGACAAAATCCTCCTTCCTTTCATCTGCTGGCTTTCCTTTGGATGATGTTCCAGGGGAGTGTGCTGGTGGGTAACAGCTACAGGCAGAGTCCCCATTCTGCCCAAGCAATTTTGGGATGCACATCCAGGTAATTCTCTAGTCCCAGGGTTACCATCAAAAGACCTATGTCCAGATAAAAGGAAGAGATGATTTTTTACTTCTTGGGATAAATCTGAGATAATCCTCTATGCAGTCCTGTCATTGTCTACCCCATCCTCTGCAACACATCTTTGCTCATGTGGGGAGACTCTTAACTAACTCCTAAAATAAAAAAAAAGCAAAACAACCATCTAAATAGACAGACATTTTTCATGTATACTATGTTTCATATATTCACTATGACTGGTGGCCTCTTTAAAAAGGAAAGGGAAAACACTAATCAGACCAAAGGATTTTGTTATAGATTCTTACCTCATTGTGAATCCTATGTAAGTAACTTTTTTTCATCTTTGTTTCTTACAACATTAGCAACTCTGTTTGAAAGATATCTCCAAATATAGAAAATATTTTACAGAAAAAGAAATCAGTGGAATTTCACATTCAGAATTGCTGACATAAACTTTTTTTTTTTAGATTTTTATCCTGGGAAATAGTTTTAAAGGGGTTCAATGTCTGGCTTAAATGCTTGAATTAATTACTCTTGATTCAATTTTTATTCCCATTTGAAGTCGAGGAATGTACTGACACCTCTGGCTTAATGCTTATACCTCTCTGTGGCCAAGAGCATAATTTTCTCTATCACTTTCAGTTTTTTGCAGCTCTACTGCATTACTAAATGGATTGATAAATACTTCATCTCTTCTCCTTGTTCTTACTTTCCCTCTTGTAAATATACTAAAGATCAGATGACTAAAAGGACTTAGGAGAGAAACAAAGGGCATGATAACTCTTATCAATGGAAAATCGACCCTGGAATAATTGGCAGCATATTCAAATATTTTAGTGCAGTTGTTACTCTCACTGAGTGGAAGCGGTATCAGTAAACCTATATGACTCTAAACATTCTAATGAAAAGGGAACATTTTTTTTCTTTTTTTCTTACATGCTGGAGGAGCTGTAGCAGAAAAAGGAATATTTTGTCAAACATCTCATATTTCCAATTATCTGGATATTGGCTATTGTGAAGAAACAATACAAATGACAGACTACCCTCATTTGCCTGGTCTGAAGACTTGTAGCTCCAAGCCATTGACTCTAAGGCAATTTACATTTGTTTTCTCTGTCCTTGAGAAGAAACAAAAGTCTTATTTTTTCAAGCAATTATAATTCTTTTGCTTCAACTAGGATGAAAGAATTAGGAGTTCTGTCTCCTTGTACATAACTGTATATTTCATCTTTCTTGTTTAATGATTGACAGAGAACAGATAAACTGAAACATCTCTGAATCAGGGTTGAATGTGCTCTTAGTGGCCCCATTGCTAATTTGTTTGACTATTTTGCAGCGTTTCTTTACTCTGTAATGGAAAGAAGAAGAGGTGAAGTCGCTCAGTCGTGTCTGACTCTTTGCGACCCCGTGGACTGTAGCCTACTAGCCTCCTCCATCCATGGGATTTTCCAGGCAATAGTATTGGAGTGGGTTGCCATTTCCTTCTCCAGGGGATCTTCCCGACACAGGGATCGAACCTGGGTCTCCCGCATTGTAGACAGATGCTTTACCATCTGAGCCACCAGGGAAGTGATGTTCTGTAATGGAAAGTTTATTAAATACGAGGGGTGCAGAGCTTTCAGAATACAAATGAACTTATTTGCCAAAATTTAAATGCTCCTTCTTATCAGTGAATGTCTGTCTCACTTAACAGGATCCAAATTGAATAATAAAAAAATTAGATTATATTGTACCCTCAAGAGAAAGTGAAAGTGAAGTCGCTCAGTCGTGTCCGACTCTTTTCGACCCCACGGACTGTAGCCTTTCAGGCTCCTCCGTCCATGGGATTTTCCAGGCAAGAGTGCTGGAGTGGATTTCCATTTCCTTCTCCAGGGGATCTTCCCGACTCAGGAATCGAACCTGGGTCTCCCGCATTGCAGGCAGACGCTTTACCGAGAAATTGTGTATAAATTGTAATTTAACAGTGATAAGAAGGGGTCATGTTTTCGAAAAAAGAATAGATAGTTTGGGTCATATGAAAAACGAGTAACTCATAGAAAATGAATTCTTTTCAAAGAAATATAGTAATTCAATGAGCAGGATTTCCCATGCACAAGTGATCTGTACCTCTGGATAGCTTAGAATGTTTTATTTTCTTTGTTTTGACTGTGCAGTCCAACTTGTGGGATCTTAGTTCCCCAATCAGGGATTGAACCTGGGCCTTCGGCAGTGAAAGAGCAGAGTCCTAACCACTGGACGGCCAGGGACTTCCCAGACCAGCTTAGAATGAAAGTCATAATTACATGGAAATGCACGCTAGGTTTCAGTGGCTACAACCTTATCCTGTCATATACCTGTGATGGAACTGAAAATCCAATAAGCATCCACTGAAAAATGAACACTGATCTCCAGAGAAGTAAAGTATAGAGGTAATTAGGATTTGAGAAGTTGGCCCAGTTCTTTCTTTAATCATGGTGTAATGCCCTGTTCCTTGGTCAGTATGTTTACTCGCATTGCCTTAGTGTTCTCAATAATAAAGTTGATGATCCCAGGGCCTTTCTCTTGCTGGCATTTGAGGGGCCTTGTGGGAACAAGAGAGCAGCCCTCTGACCAGGGACCCAGGCTGGGAGAACTTCAGCAGCCACTCAAACTGTTGACTATGCTCACAGATGGGAACAGAGTGCATGTATGGAGTAAAATAAAGCGTTAGAGAGAAAGAACATACAGGTGGGACTGTGCAAAGACAGGAATTGGTCCCTGTCATACACTTGCAATAGAAAAGGATAAGGTGAGGCAGGATTCTAAAGTAGAGAGAATAAAGGGAAGAACAAACATCTCCAGAGTTTGCTGAAATTAATTATCCTGAGATTTCAGGAGGAAGAAAGGGCGGCTCTGAAGCCTGTGAAGTTTCAAAAACAAAACAAAATGCAAACAGAAAGTTTAAACAATAAAATCATGTTTTTCTTGGAGGAGAGGCTGGGCATTAACAGACAGTTTGATGACAGCAGGATTTGAATTAAGGGGTTTACTTTCAATCTCTAAGGGGAAAGGTTTATATGACATAGATGCAAAAGACATTAGCGGGTCTTTGGGCCACGATACTGGGTTTCAATTGCAAGGGGGAAAAAGAATGATCAGCACATGTCAGATAAATACCAACTAACTGTGCAGTATTTTATTTGAGATTTGTATTAGCCCCAATCAAGAAAAAAAAATAAGGGACTTAGTGAATTTGACTCTGTGGGAAGTCTTGAGAATTATAAACTTGGATTTCCCCCATGGAATAGTTTGATATTAACAATTAATAAATAGAAAGAGAGTCTGGGGACATTAAGATTCATTGCCACCATTTCAAATCATGATCCACACCATCAGAAAAAAACAGCTTGGAACTTGGAATGCAGGAAGGAGAGGGGAAAGAAATGACTGGTGGATGGGTGAGTAAGAAGGGATGGAAATGATGCTGCCAACCAAATAACTACACAAGCTGTGAGAAAATTAAATGAACAATAGAGTTTGAAGGATAAGTAGGTAATGAGGAATATGAGATAATAAGACATTTAAAAATAGGAAATTACTATGGGAAGTGAGGATGAATGATGAATTACATGGGAGAAGATTGAGGGACACAGGAAGGCAAAGAAGAGAGGAGGCAATTGTGATGGAAACAGAGCGTGATTAATTGGTGGAAAGGGCAGGCATGAACCCCAACCTTTGGAGAAAATGCCTAACCTAGAAATAAAGGAGGAAAAGAAGAAGAGCTCAGGATTAACGTGAAATCATGCAGACAATAGAGGAAGCAGGAAGTGTTATTAGTCTTCAGGAAAGAACGCATTTCTAGAGAAATGTATTAGTCTGGGTTCTCCATTCATCTATGAGTAGAACTGTCTTCATCTACCTTTTACAAGATGTTGAATTACAAAATAAGTGCTATTAAAGGAAAGAAAAGCTAAGCACTGTTAGGGGAGTTTGAAGAAAAGATTGCACTGGAACAACTGAAGTGAAGACTCAGTGAGCCAAGCTATTCACAGTCTTTCATATAAAATTTTGAAATTCAGCCTCTTTATGAAAAAAAAAAACTGGAGAGAATTTATCCAAATAGAAATGTGGGCCATGATGGTGGGGGGTGCGGGGGGTGGAGAGGTGTTAACTGTTGTAAGTATTTTAGAATATGTTCTTCTACAACACTTTTTTTTCCTCATAAAGTGAGTGAGATTAAGTTAAAAAGCTTCTGGATATTGCTTGAAACATATTGGATGAGAGGGTTTAGAGCAATGTAAAGTATTCCCAGTAGTAGAAATAGCATTAATTTTTCAATAAGATTAATATCTGGATTAGGTTTAAATGCCTGTGATTATCGTTCCGCTCTCTCATGTTTGTACAGAGGATTCCTTTCAGCCAGACAGCTCCAGACCCCCTTCGGAGGGAAGCTGATAAAGTAATTTAGGTGGAAAGGCCTAATGAGATAATGATGCGAAGGCCAGTTAACACCTAATAAGAACATAACCACCAGGGATGATATTGTTGCTTATTAATTATAATGATGATGTGGAGGAAAAAGACAAGGTGGCACTCATTTAGCAGAGAGCACTCAGGAGTAAAGCTGTTTTCTCAAAGGGCGAGTTGCAGGCAGTTAAGAGTTAGAAGTAGGGCAACATGTAGCCGAGTTTGAAATTTATGGCCGTTGGGTTCCTCTGGCGACCACAGAATGGGAGGCCGGGCAGGAGGTAACAGATGCCTTCCTGATGGTGACCAGAGCTGGAATGGAGACTGCTGTGGTTGCAGGGCCGGGCCGCGCTCAGAGGCAGAGGCTTCAGGCGGAGTTCTGGGGGCGGTCCGCTGGCCTTAGATTCCGCAGTGGTCATTCGTGGGCAGACAGGCAGGTGTCCAAAACTGGACTGGGTGTGCTTCCAGTTCTATGCTTCCCCTCCACTCCGCTCGGTCCTGGGGAGGCAGACTCGCAGCACAGCTCTTCGGTCGGTGCCCTGCCCTGTTGAGGGAGCCCAGAAGATCCTTCAGGCCTGTTTTCAGAGGCACAGACTTGATCTGTTGCCTTCATCTGCTGACTTGAATGTAAGGTTTCTCGGTGTTAGTCACTGCCCCTGCTCTGCTTTCTGAACTCCTAATGGGTGTGGTTCACCCAGGGCAGGGAAACTGTATCAGTGCGTGTTTGCAGATACACTGGTGTCTGTATTAGTCAAAGAGCAGGAGTCCAGAATGTTAGGAAGAAGCAGCCACGAGAAAAAAAAAACATGAAGATTTTGGAAATTTTGTGAATCCTCAAGGGAGACATAGAAGCTTGAAGTTCAGGACTGGTCTGGGGAGTCAGATTTCGGGCCTCAAGGGACACTGGAAGCTCGCCTCCTCATTCACAATCTCTCCCCTTGCAGGGCAAGTCTCTGTCTGGCCCCTGGAGCTCGGGGTGTCACTCACCCCTCTCTCAGTCCTGGATGCCACCTCTGCAATAATAAGATGTCGTTTTCCACACCTTCCTCTGCTATTAACTTTATTGCCTGGATGAGGGCCATCTCACAGGATTTTTCTTGTCCTGTGTGATGATGTCACTGACCCTGCCATTGAAAGGAAACAGCATTCTCATCACTAACTTTTTAAAGCAAATATTTTCTATATTAGTTAAATGTGTGATTCGAGAGGCAGGAAGTGAGGAGTACTGGATAGGAGGGCAGAAGATGGGGCTCTCGTTCTGACTCTTCTATTACATATCTCTGTTCAGTTGCTAAGTCATGTCCAACTCTGCGACCCCATGGACTGTATAGCCTGCCAGGCTTCCCTGTCTTTCAACATCTCTGTAATCTTGGATAAATCACTTGCCTTTTTGAGCCTCCAGTTTCCCCATCCACAAATTGAGAGTTTGGTGAGGGTCACCTTTATAGTTTTAAAGTTATTTCCAGCCTTAAAATTCTACATTTAAGTGTATAGACATATAAGGATCCTACCTCTATTAAACCTTTATGAGAGAATGACAAATAAAACCTTAAATCCATGGTTCAGAGTGGACAATGAAGTTTGGAGTTACCAATGGCAGAACTATTTACTGAGCAGTAACTAGCTACCTGGCAGCCACACACCGACCTTAAAGGCAGGTGTTTTATGGGTGAGGATGTGAAGGCTTCAAAAGGTGGAATAGATTGTTCAAAATCCTATAGTTAGTGAAGGGGTGGGGTCAACATTCAACTTAGCTCTTTCTGAAACAAAAGTCCTTGACCTTAATGACCGTGTGTGCATCTAATACTTATGTCCCATACCTGCTGGAACCAGCCACTGAAGTTTTCTTCAGTTACAGTAGTTCTTAACTGGTGACGGAAGGAAGGAGCAATGCAGGGAGTGGCTTGAAAAATCTCCCCAGTCGATTCTGGCACACACATTTCTCTGCCTCTAAACCTACTCTGAAACATCACCAGGTCAGAATCACAGAAACGTGATGACAGAAACAGTACCTTTCTGGAAAACTTCCCGCCCTGTGCCAGCTCTCATTCCTGCTTCTCTCAGCATGGCTTGTGAGTAGGCAGAGGCACCAGACACAGTCATTTCTCTTGTCTTCCGAATGGGAAACTGAAGCAAAGAGAATTGAATAATGCAACTTCACACACCTAGTGGTCACAGAACAGTATGAGGACTCCTGCTTTGAGACTCCAGCCACCACAGAACATTGTCTTTCTAGACAATTCAATTAATACTGTATTTTATATACAAGGAAAAATACCACTTTCCTCCCCTGGAGTTTCCTAGTCTGTGTGTCATTTCAGTGACATTAATTTATTTGGAATATCTGTAAGGCCAGCCTCTCTGAATAGTATCAACTGCAATAGCCATTGACAAATATCAAATGGAGGAAAATGATTTCTTAACCAGGCATTTTTATGAACAAAAATGACTTTCTAGAACTTCACTGACTCATCTCAGAAAAATGCTTCATCAGGGTTGTTAAGAGGATTCAGGTATCCAAAACAAATAGGTGCTCTTCATTTTCATATCTTTGAACATACTAAAAAGATTGATTCCTTTTTTAAAAATACTAGCACCTAGAATTTCAAATTGCTTTTCAAGAATTTATTTTAATGCCACATAGACAAGGCCCCAGACATAGTTTTAATCTACAATTCTTTATAGTGTAAAATGCCTTCTTTTGGTCTTTCTATATTTTGGTTTTTCTCTTTTCTTTTGTTGAATGGATTCTAAATTTTACTCATTATGGTTGATTTCACTCCATTGCAAAAAGGTAGAATTATCAGTTATAAGATGTGATCAAGTAAAGATAGAATACAATGTTTCCATTTAGAAGAATGAGGCAGCTGTAAGTGGAATGATCTCTGAGATATATAGTTAAAATTTAAAAGGCAAGATATATGATGAGATATACGGTAATTTACCATTCATATAAATACAACATATCTATGTGTATATACAATACCCAGCTGTGGAAGAACATTTAAAGGTCTAGTAATAGTGGGTGCCTCTGGGAGAAACTGCTGCAAGATTGGAGGGAGATTCTATATATACCCTGTTGTCCCTTTTATATAATGTATCACGTTCCATATTACATGTCCATATTTGTTTTATAAAGACAGAGGTAGAAGCCTTTTTTATTGAGATGGAAAAATACAAAAGGCATATTGTTAGGTGTAAAAAGCAAGTTGCAGAATAGCATGGATAGTATACGGTTCTAGTTTTGTAAATTAATTATACATACATCCATGTATGTGTATAACTACACCCGTACACAGCTCTAAGGATATGCATCAAATTGTTAACAGTGTTTCCCCCTAAAGAGTAGAATATGTTCGGCCTCGCTCTCTTCCGGTCGCAGGCAGCCGAGCCTTAGAGGGCGGTCGCGGCGGGGACGGTGGGCATAAAAAAAAAAAAAAAAGTGTAGAATATGACAAGAGTGTGTGTGTGCATGCTTTCATTTTTTTGTCCTATGTATTTCTATATTGTCTGATTTTTTTTTTTTTTTTACACAGAGCACATACTAATTCACAATAATGTATAAACGTATAAACCCAACCAAAGGATTGCACTTGACTTCTACACACCTTCCTGGTTCAGAGGTTAAAGCGTCTGCCTCCAATGCGGGAGACCCAGGTTCGATCCCTGGGTTGGGAAGATCCCCTGGAGAAGGAAATGGTAAATCACTCCAGTATTCTTGCCTTGAGAATCCCACGGACGGAGAAGCCTTATAGGCTACAGTCCACGGGGTCGCAGAGAGTCGGAAACGACTGAGCGACGTCACCTTCACCTTCTACACACCTACAATCAAAATTTCCCAGAATAGCCCTTCCAGTCAGCCATTTTTTGTTTTTTATATCCCACAGATTGACTTCAGATCTCTTCCTCGACCTCTTCTCTGAAGTTTACTGAACTTTCTGTTCCTTTATCTTTGCTCTCCTACATTCCCCCTTTTGAGCAGGGCCCAGCTAAGGTCATGACCAAGAAACCATAGTGATACTAGAAGTAGTTCCTCAATTTGCCCTTTAAACCAATCCAGAATGATGCAGCTAAAATCCCCCTCATTCCTACTTTAGAGACTTCAAACTTGGGTTAAATCTAACCACCTATTTCAAGAAATTTCTATGCTTTCTAGGTCAGTCCTATTAGCATACAGATATGCTACAGCTCTGCTGCTGCTGCTAAGTCGCCTCAGTCGTATCCAACTCTGTGCGACTCCATAGACAGCAGCCCACCAGGCTCTCCCGTCCCTGGGATTCTCCAGGTAAGAAATGGGTTGCCATTTCCTTCTCCAATGCATGAAAGTGAAAAGTGAAAGTGAAGTCGCTCAGTTGTGTCCAACTCTTAGCGACCCCATGGACTACAGCCTACCAGCTTCCTCCATCCGTGGGATTTTTCAGGCAAGAGTACTGGAGTGGGGTGCCATCGCCTTCTAGTCTCAAACAAATAATTGTTTTATTTGTTTTTAGTGGTGAAAACTCCATTTGACCTCTAAATGCCACATCTTCTCCAAATAATGTCCCCATTTCTCCATACTCTTTTATACAAATTTTCCTTGAAAAATTTGCCTTTCCTTTTGTAAAGATACTTCCTCTCCTCACTTTCATTCCCCCCCCCCAGTCATTCTTTTTTTTTTTTTAATTTATCTATTTTAATTGGAGGCTAATCACTTTACAATATTGTGGTGGTTTTTGCCACACGTTGACATGAATCAGCCATGGGTGTACATGTTTCCCCGCATCTGAATCAGCCATGGGTGTACATGTTTCCCCACATCTGAATCAGCCATGGGTGTACATGTTTCCCAGCGTCCTGAAAGCCCTTCTCACCTCCTTCCCTGTCTCATCCCTCTGGGTTGTCCCAGTGCACTGGGTTTGAGTGCCCTGTTTCATGCATTGAACTTGGACTGGTGATCTGTTTCACATAAGGTAATATACGTGTTTCAATGCTGTTCTCTCAAATCATCCCACCCTCGCCTTCTCCCACAGAGTCCAAAACTCTGTTCTTTATATCTGTGTCTCTTTTGCTGTCTTGCATATAGGGTTTTCATTACCATCTTTCTAAATTCCATATATATGCGTTAATATACTGTATTGGTATTTTTCTGTCTGACTTACTTCTCTCTATAATAGGCTCCAGTTTCATCCACCTCATTAGAACTGACTCAAATGCGTTCTTTTTAATAGCTGAGTGATATTCCATTGTGTATATGTACCACAGCTTTCTTATCCATTCATCTGCCAATGGACATCTAGGTTGCTTCCATGTCCTGGCTATTGTAAACAGTGCTGTGATGAACATTGGGGTACACGTGTCTCTTTCAATTTTGGTTTCCTCAGTGTGTATGCCCAGCAGTGGGATTGCTGGGTCATATGGCAGTTCTATTTCCAGTTTTTTAAGGAATCTCCACACTCTACTCCATAGTGGCTGTACTAGTTTGCATTCCCACCAACAGTATAAGAGGGTTCTGTTTTCTCCACACCCTCTCCAGCATTTATTTTTTGTAGGCTTTTGGATAGCAGTCATTCTGACTGGCACGAGATGGTACCTCATTGTGGTTTTGATTTGCATTTCTCTGATAATGAAATGATTTGCATTTCTTTCATTATCAGAGAAAGATGCTCTGATGCTGAGCATCTTTTCATGTGTTTGTTAGCCATCTGTTTGTCTTCTTTGGAGAAATGTCTGTTTAGTTCTTTGGCCCATTTTTTGATTGGGTCATTGATTTTTCTGGTATTGAGCTACACGAACTGCTTGTATATTTTTGAGATTAATTCTCTGTCAGTTGCTTCATTTGCTATTAATTTCTCCCATTCTGAAGGCTGTCTTTTCATGCTGCTTATAGTTTCCTTTGTTGTGCAAAAGCTTTTAAGTTTAATTAGGTCCCATTTGTTTATTTTTGCTTTTATTTCCTACTCTGGGAGGTGGGTCATAGAGAATCTTGCTATGATTTATGTCAGAGGGTGTTCTGCCTAAGTTTTCCTCTAGGAGTTTTATAGTTTCTTTTCTTACATTTAGATCTTTAATCCATTTTGAGTTTTATTTTTATGTATGGTGTTAGAAAGTGTTCTAGTTTCACTCTTTTATAAGTGATTGACCAGTTTTCCCAGCACCACTTGTTAAAGAGATTGTCTTTTCTCCATTGTATATTTTTGCCTCCTTTGTCAAAGATAAGGTGTCCATAGGTGCGTGGATTTATCTCTGGGCTTTCTATTTTGTTCCACCGATCTGTATTTCTTTCTTTGTGCCAGTACCATACTGTCTTGATGACTGTAGCTTTGTAGTATAGTCTGAAGTCAGGCAGGTTGATTCCTCCAGTTCCATTCTTCTTTCTCAAGATTGTTTTGGCTACAAATTGTGAAATTACTTGTTCTAGTTCTGTGAAAAATACTTTTGGTAGCTTGATAGGGATTGCATTGAATCTATAGATTGCTTTGGGCAGTATATTCGTTTTCACCCAGTCATTCTTAAAACTGCTCCTCTCAGGCCTTCAGCCTTAACATTCTCCCTCAATTATCTAGTAAATGTCACAACATTTACTTCCCAAATCTAATGGTCAATTTTTAATCCTCATTTTCTCTACCTCTCAACTACCTGGTTACAGTTGATCACTTTTTCCTTTTTGAAACACTTTTTTCTCTTGGCCTTCTGGATACCTTTCTTGGATTTCCTTCTATCTCACAATCTGCTGCTTCTTCATTTCTTATTTATCCTCTTCATCTTGAAGTATCAGTACTGCTCAAGGCTCAGTTCTTGTGTCATCCTGCCTTCTCTATTTAAACTCTTCTCTTGGTGATCTCATCTAGCCTCTTGACTTTGAGTGTCATTTCCGTGCTAATGTCTTTCAAGTTTTATGTCCAAACCCCAACCTGGCCCTAACCTACAGACTCCTTGTCTTCAAAGCCTATAATGCTTCCTGAGTTCACCCGATCTATATCCCTGAACTCATCCTCTATCACCCCCTTCCTTGTTCTCAGGCCATATTGACCTCCTTGCTGGTTTTTGAACATGCCGGGAATGCTCCCACCTCAGGACATTTGTACTTGCTGTAGCATCTGTCTGCAAAGCTCTTTTCTCAGATATCCACATGACTCAGTTCCCCCCTTTTGTTCTGCACAAATGTCACCATATCAGAGTGCCTTCCTCCAACCCTTATAAAACAGTACTTGCCTATTTCACTGTGCCTCTTTACTCCTTTATTTTTTTTCTGAGCAGTTACTATAATCTGAAGCACTATATATCTGTTTGACTTATGCTCAGCTGCTCAGCCCCGTCTAACTCCTTGTGACCCCATGGACTGTAGCCCTCCAGGATCCTCTGTCCATGCGATTCTCCAGGCAAGAAAACTGGAGTGGGTTGCCATTTTCTTCTCCAGGGGATCTTCCTGACCCCAGAATCGAACCCACATCTCCTATTTGACTATTATTTGCATATTATATATATGCCCTGGAATGTAAGCTCCTCGAGAACAGGAACTTTATTTTGTTCACCACAGTATCCTCAACATTAAGAAAAGTGATTATTATAGAGAAAAGTACTCAAAAACTATTTCTTGAATGTTGAATAAAGAATATTGAAAGAGTCACTGTAGTTTCCTTTAGCATATCCAAATTACATGAAATGTGTCTTAAGACAATTTACTTCTCCATCTCAACTTTCTCATTTTGTTTTCTTTTATAAAAATTTGTTTGAACTTTTATTTTGAAATAATTATAGACTCACAAACTGTGAAAACACAGCACAGGGAAGTGCCATGTATCCTCTGCCCAGCTTATCTCTGAAATTACACCAGATATAACTACCCTTTAAAAAGTTATTATTAGTTCCTTCATGTCTTTTCCTCAGGTTTTACCTGTTTTCTTCTATGAGCATTTCTACACAGGCTTCCAGAACTCTTCTTCTCTTACTTCTTGCCAAGTCATTGATAAACTTTCTTCAACACCAACATCAAATCCCTTCTCCAGGATAACTGTCCTAATCATGGGAGGGATAGAGAACTTCAATTAAGTGGAAAAAAATAGGTTTTATTTTTATACCAAAACAAACTGTTTCATCTCTTAAGCTTGCAGGATCTATAGAGAGATACTGTCTCTCTTGTAAGTTCTGACTAGCAAGCAGCCCATTTGCTGTGATTTCCAAGAGCATGCAAAATAATTGTTGACTCCAGTGTGTACTTTTATTTCTTTTATGTAACTATTTAGAAAGAGTTGAATAAAAACAAATATATGATTTTCTACATATTCATACTTCTTTAAAAATTAATTATTCTGCTGAGTACATGTCTTTCATTGATTCAACAAATATTTACTGTGTACCTACTGTGTGCCAAGACTCCATGCGGCAATGGTTTTTATCCCCCAAGATGATCTGGAATAAACATGACTTTTAAGACACTACAAATCCAAAAGGATAAACTGAAAACTCCTGTTTTCCAGGTAAGTGGGTTACTCCCCATGGAATGGGCATTCATATTCAGGAGACAAGCGCATTATTATGTTCTAATAATTGGTTTTCAGGGTTAAAAAAAAGTCAATGTCCCTTTCAGTATGTCTGAAATACGTAAACTAACCTACCATTTGACAAGATAAGATTCACTGATTTAATGATCAGTACAAAGAGGATATGTACTGGGATATTGCCACCCTCTAAAGTTAAAATGAGCATGTATTGAACACCTTAAAAAAGCTGTCTTCATATTAAGTACTAATTAGAAACCTGCTCCATGTCAGTGTTATCCTATAATCAATCTCTTTTCTAGTATTAGTAGGGTGATCATTTTCCCTGTTTGCCTGAAATATTTAAATTTACACCTGTTGTTCCAGCACAATTGCTAATTGTACCTCCTTTCACTCTCTAAAAATATCTTAGTTTGGATGATAAATTATACAGTCAAACTAAGCATTAGGGTCTCTGGGATAAACGATCAAGGCGTCATTCCTATTTATTGGTACTACCTTGTCACAAGCTGTAAAAACAGTTTTCCTTTTGATTGTTTCTTCCTGAGTTGTCACAAAGACCTTCACATAAAATCACTCTGTCCCATTAAAGCAGTTATTGAAACCCCCTTCAGTAATGACCAGTTGTTTTAGTTTTCCTCCTCAGATTCCAAAGATGAAATAAAGACATTGCTTTTGCTGGGTCAGCATCATGATTGTTCAGAGGCACAGCCTTGTACAGGGAAAATTTTGTCTGACTATCTAATCCACAGGAATCTTAAAGAATTTTTTTTCTGAGTAATATTATCTGGTTGAAAGAGTCTGTGATTGACCGCTAATGTTTGCCCAAAGAATGGAAAACCCAACATACTTAATTTCAGTGGAACATATACATTTCTGGACCAAGATATTTAATGTCTGTAGAGTATGACCAGGGAATGAGAAATGGAAAGGTAAATTTGGGTGGCCTCCTTAGATATAATCTCTGTTAAAACTATTTAATCTTTGTGGTTTGCAAGGAAACATATCCTTGAGTTAATGAATGGAAGGACATTTCTGAGATTAAATATCTTTATAACTATTTTCTTGGCTGATTCTAATAGCAGCACGACCACTGATTCATTATTTAGTTTTGGAGAATTGATCACTTTGTTTTCATTTGAGGTTGTGTCCTCCTAGCACCAAAGTACTCAATCAATTCAACGTTTCTTTGTTTTTTTTAGAAACATGGGGTCATGAAGATAAAACAACTAGTGAGGGACTAAATTGTTTTTACCTAATTTTTGCTTATTTCTTAACCCATCTGTAAATTATGGATAATTCTGTTGGCTTTTGTCTTCCTGATACAATTGCTATGAGAGTAAATTACATATTTAGTAAAACATTAGGAACATTTGAGATAACAGAGGCTAGATGACTTTATCATTCTTATTTGTAGTTTGCCTGAAAAACTGAATAAGATGGTGGCTAAAGTGTGTTTTTCACTTTTTTTTTCTCTACTTATAATGAAAGTACATCTTTAAAAACATATTATTACTGACATAGCTTTATTGAAAGATACTAGTGGACCCTGAAAGGTCAATGACACTCTCCCATAGTTGTTGTTTTAAATCCGTACTTTTATCGAAATTAAGAAGGTATCAGGAAAATCAGGCTCCTAAATTCTTTCTTAACCCACAGGGCTGTGTTGAAGAGCTAAAGAAATAGTTTCCTGATAATTATCTCTTTTCCTATTTCAGGCATGAACTCTACGTCCTTCACCCTACCTCATCTATACCTCTAGAAAATACATAATAGAAACTGGAGCGCCCCCTTTCTCATGGGCAATTTCCCCAGGAGTCCCAGGTCCTGAATGGATAGGGAAGTTTTGTGATTTGGAAGTAGTGGCATTGAGTGTTTGGAGGTCTGGTGATAGTCCAGGCTTCTGAGCCACGTGGGAAGCACCCCCATCCCCAACACACGTATGTTTGTGTATATATATATATATATATTTTTTTTTTTTTTTCTGATTAGAAACAATGACCTATTCTGGTCTATGGGACAGGAACTACCCAGAAAGTACTGTATCTTCTTTTGACAAGGTTATGCTGAGTAGCTTGTTCATATCTCTACAGTTCTCAAGGGATTTACTTGCTGTGTTTTAGCCGACAATATGACAAAGATATATTGATGTTCCAGTATGAGAGCTTGGGTGTCAAAACTGAGAAATCTGAGATAAAATCATTTGGTTGAAAAGTTCTAGGTTCCTTGAATATCTTGTTCCTCTGAAAGATCTTGGAGGCTGCCATAATAGCTGTAAGTTTCGCAAATGAGAAACTGGGGCAGAGGGGCAGAGTGGGGGTGGGGTGTTTGTTTATGGTAGAGGGGTGACATTTTTTCACAATGTATTTCGCTGGAAGCTCTGCACTCCAGCAGAAGAACCAGCCTTAGGAAATGCTGGTAAGTGGTTCTTTGACAACACTTACTGATTTTGGAATGGCCCTTCCTCTTGCCTGCTTCCCCTGCCTAGAGGTGTAGTTTTGTAATCTGGTTACCCAAGGTCCCCTCACTGTGGCCCTCACTGGAACTGATATGGCCTGGACCTTTTCCATTTCTCACATTGACCAAATTTTCTATCCAATTCTGCCCGCATTGTCCCCCATCACATTGCATGTTTATTTCTGCTTTCAAAAGGGTAGGGCGTTATCTGGTAATCCAATTAGAATGACAGCAGAAAGGGTAAAAGCTGTTAACACTCACCGCTCTTACTATGGATGATTAGCATTAACTTGAAGATGGTAATTTTTAGAGGTGAAATTTCAGGAGCAATGTTGATGGGAGTAATATTTTAGGGACTTAGACACATTTTTTTAGCACCCTTAAAATCACACACAAAGACAAGTACCTAGTCTGACTAAGGAAGGCCCCGTCCTCAAGCCTGGGAGAGTCCAGAGTACCTGTTGTGCGTAGCCAGGTCTCATCACTGCTGAAGGAGGAGGTGCTGGCGGGGAGCAAGACAGCGGGAGAACGGGCCTAACTGCCCAGTCAACAGGTAGATGGAGGACTGTCCCTACCTTTCTCCTGGGGGTGGGGGTGCTCAGCAACTCCCCCCCTCCACGTGCTGATGCACCCTTACCCGGGCACTCCAGGCCTTGCCCTTGTGGTACCTACAGGCTGACTCCTAAAAGGCCAGAAAGGCAAATGATTCAGAAGTGCCCACAGCTGATTCCAGAATCTGTAATCTCACAGTTGTGTCTGTTTTCTTAAGTGCTTATATGCCTCTGATCAAATCCTTGCTCTCTGTCTCTTTGAAAGCAGCAGCAATGCTTTATTTCTGATTACATGAGGACTTAAGCCAAATAACTTTAAAAAATGCCCACAGCAGTTTTGATTTGACACCATTTAGGTTTCATTTTGGCTCTCCTAATCCAAGATTTTCTCAATATCTTCGTAGCTTAGCCGGGACACATTCGCTGAGTTATTGACTGGGCAGGGCTCTGGTTTAAGCACTTATGAAAATTTCCCATGTGACTTAGAGTAATTTTCAGTGAGAATCAAGAGCACCATTGTTGGTTACTAATAATTACATGGTTTCTGTCTGTAAACACATGTCTTTCACATGCATAAATGCACCTAGAGCATAAGATTTCCAGCGCTGGCTCACATGAGCATGCACACACACATACACCATGAATCTCTAGTCTTGATTTACTAATTTTCTCTCATTTGAGGTAACTTCTCCACTGCTTCTACAGCTATTGGATAATAACAACTACAAAAAAAAAAAAAAAAAAAGCTTAGGGAAAACAACCTACAGTCATAATTTATCACTTTTAAGAAAGAATGGCATTGCAACTAGACACATGCAACTAAACAGGGAAACAGAACTACAGTAAACAGCATCTGCTTCATTAGCAAAAGAGTAACTAGGTAGTTTTATTATTCTTCTAAATGGTGATAAAACATGGAGAAATGCCATTCAAAAGGTTTTTTTTTTTTTTTTCTGAATGCAATGCATATCTGTGTGTGTAAGCCTACAGCATTCCTTTCACTAAAACCACAATATTAACAGTGTCAAGTGATGACTACAGTGGTGCTCAAAGCTGCAGTGATGCTGCACTCACAGAGCCCTCAATAAACCTGAGCAGGGGAAAGTATATACGAGAAGAAAACAAAAACGGAAAGAATTGTAGATTAGGTTCAAGGCTGTTCCCTGTAGGGAGGAAGCCATTGGTTATCATGATTGCACCACATTAAATAAAAATTCCCACATCATGTAAGTCTTTAAATAATAATGCAAGCTAATTTTTGAGCATTGCCTGTAGCACTTCACTTGCTTTCTCATTTGAGACTTAGAATTTTGCTGTGCTGTGCTGTGCTTAGTTGCTTAGTCATGCCCGACTCTTTGCGACCCCATGGACTGTAGCCCGCCAGGCTCCTTTGTCCGTGGGGTTCTCCGGGCAAGAATACTGGAGTGGGTTGCCATGGTCTCCTCCAGGGGATCTTCCCAACAGAGGGATCGAACCCAGGTCTCCTGCACTGCAGGCAGATTCTTTACTGTCTGAGCCACCAGGGAAGCCCAAGAATACTGGAATGAGTAGCCTATCCCTTCTCGAGGGGATCTTCCTGACCCAGGAATGGAACCAATGTCTCCTGCATTGCAGGTGGGTTCTTTACCAGCTGAGCTACCAGGGAAGCCCATAATTTTGCTATAAATGAAACTATTATCATTCTCATCTTATAGGTATGTTTTAGAAATGTACATATAAATACCAACACTTAGATCATGTGAATTTGAAGTCACCCCAGACAGATCTACATGACTTGGGAGTGGTTTTAGGATTCAGCGTAATATTTTTTTTTCTTGAAGTTACTATTGATGGGGTCTATCCACTTCTTGATGTTTCTATGCATGTGCACATGTGTAAAACACATTTTAGGTTCTGTCACCAGTTTTCCTCCCTTTTCTATTACCTTCATATTTATAATGGACAAATTTCACTTTGAAGTCTCTTGCCTTGGAATCTCTTTCCAGTAAAATTTCATGGTAGTTCACATTTGCCAGAAAGTCACCTTTAGAACTTTCAAAGGGATATTAACTTTTTAAAACACAAACATACAAAAAGTCTTACACTCATGATGAGAGAAAGGTTATGTCTCCTGGTGCCATCTTCCCAGTTACTGCATACACCCTGAAGGCTAACGTCATTTTAGCCGCGACCCCACCCCATTCCTTTTCTGTCTTTCTTGTGGCTTGGGGCCTTTACAGCTTTCACATCACTTTGCCTGGCTTCGCGATCAGGCTCTCTGACACTATACCTCTGTGTTGCTTGGAGAGGCAACTTAAAATATACAATCTCCAGACGGGAATGATTTAGCAAAATTAAAAACAGACAGGGGGCAGAAAAGGCGGGAGGTGTCAAATGTTCCTTCTACCTCATATCAGTTTGATGTGGTGGCCTTGTTCCTACCTAGTCCCCCTCATGCCATCCACTCCCCAAAGTTAAAATGCCTGAAATGTTAACAGAATACACATGGACAGCGATATGGATACCCTTCCTCTGTCTCGTAACCCAACACATGGAGTTTTAATTGTGGCTTATTTCAACTTAATTTTGCTTCACCCTTAGGATGAAACAGACTTGTTTCAATAGCCCTCAAGAGGTATTGTCAAATATATAAAGTACTTCAAGAATCTGCTTAGCCACCTCAAAAGACTACTACTGGATACTGAGCACTTGCTTTTGGAGTGAGCTTCCTTCCTCTTTTCAAACACAGGCATGGTCATATTGATGCATCGATATCAGAGTTGTGGAATGTATAACACACACTCTTATTTATTATTAAAATTCTTGGATAAGCAAAAACTCTGCTTTGGTTAGAAACAAATGCAGTAGAAAACAGGCAAAAGAGATATGGGTAGAGAAGCAATATCATGTAATGTAGCCTTTCCTTAGTCCCTGCCAGAGGTGAGATAAGGTAAAAGGCAGCTCAACAGTGCTGGGAGGTTTTATTACAAATGCAGAATTCCCCAGTTATCCCAGATCTTGGAATCAACCTGGTTCCACATCACCCATTCAGTCATCATTAGGCCCAAGGGAAAGACTCACATGGTGACGGGATGGCTATCACTGAATGCAGAGATATCTTGCTCCAATGTTTTCAGATCTTATGCTCATTTTAAAGTCCACACCAGACAAAAGGCTACTACAGGTTTTAGGCTGTATCTAATCTCTAGCATGACTCTTAAATAGTGTTCAGAAGTGTTAAAGTGTTAAAGCTGTGTTAGACTGTGACCAACTTTCCAAGTGGTTTCAGGCACAATTTCTGGGTTTTAGTGGGGATGAAAGTCCTCGTTCCTTGCTCTAGTTTCTTGTTAGTGCCTTGCATGACTCTCTGCAAGATATGACCCATGGAATTCTGCAGCACAAAAACGATAAGATGTTTGCTATCTTTCATTTTCTGCAAATAGTCTGTATTTACAATACTACTCCAGTGGTTTCTGACTACCGCTTAGGGCAATTTTGCTTAGCCTAGCGGAATGTCCTGGAAACTACTGGCAATGATTTAGCCTCCAAAATTGGAACGCATTAGTAGAGACAGAGAGCCTATGAACAAATAGTGGGCATGTGCCAGAGTAAATATGTGTGGTTCATGAGCTGCGGTTAGAAATGTCTCTCTTTCAGTATGCAGGGCAAAGCTTTTGCCAGCATTTGCCATAAAGTCATCACACAAAGCAGTTTTTCCTCTTGGTAAGACAGACTCAATGACAGAGGGCTTCTAGTTTCACAATCTACTGCTGGGCTACAGTCATAGGCCATGCAAAGGAGACCTGAACGGAAGGGTCCTTTTCCCAGCTAGACTTTCTCACTCTGCCTACTGCCAAGCTTCTGTGAGAAAGAATGAAACCCAGAAGGGAGTGAGGAGGAGGTTCGAAGGGTTGGAAGAGGAAAGACTCTTTGTAACACTCAAAGCTCATCCTAGGATCTCGTAACAAACCACAGAGTCAGTTTGCTTCCTCTCTTTTCCAAACCCAAACTTGGCCCTTACTGTATGACTCCTTCGAAGCACTTGGTGAGGCTATCACTCCTGAGTGAAGCATTGAGACACCTTCCTCTGCAGAGTTCTGTCAGAGAGGCTCAGAGGCTGAAGGAGACAGACAGATATGGTTTCCACGTTAGGCATTTCCTTTAGAACTTAACTCCTTGACCACACATTACAGGAGGCTTTAGTACATTTGGATTGGAATAGCATGATTTCTGGTACAGTGTGCATGTGTGCCCTCTGAGCTTGGAGTCTGGTTTCATGCACTTTTTTTTTTTTTTCCCTGTATAGACCGCACAGTCTAAGCAACAACTGAAATCCAAGAAGAAACCTGTTTTTTTTTTGTTTTAACCAAAGAAGCCATTAATCAATACTCCATAAAACATTTATTATGGGAATATTGTTGTAGGGGCATGTTTAGTTCACCCTTTAAAAAGGAACAGAATGAGGTATGTCATTTTACAAAGCCTTGTCATTGTACCATAAAGGGGTACAATATAGATAAATATTTTAGAATCACCTCAGACAGGACAACTTTAGAAATGAAGAAATAAATGTGAAATATCATTTCTGCATAAGTTATTAAATTTCCTGATTTACTCCTATAACTATGAATCCCACAGTCAATTTCAACCAATACTCATTGGATAACCACTACGCACCAAGCACCATACTAGGGACCAAGAACATAGAGATGAAGGTCTCAGAGACTCATTTGCTGAACAAACCTACATAGCTGACAGCACTTTGTCATATCAAATATATATTTGATTAAAGAAAGTTATGCTTTGTTTTGCTTTCATCTGAAGATCTCCAAACCCTTTCCTCAAAGTCTCATAACCAAGGACTCTGAGGTCCTAATTGGAGACTTAACTAGACTCCATATCATTGAATAAGTCCAGTCCTCAGTCCCAAGAATCAATAGGCTTTTGCGGTAAGTGAAGTTGGTGGTAGAATAAACAACAGGTAGTGGGATTAGATGGGCTCTGGAGTGGGTGAATCCGGGGTACCTTAAATCCCTGCATCTCAATTTCTCCTTCTGCAAAGTGGGATAAGAATATCTATCTCAAGGTTTCATGAGGATTAAATAAGTGCATGAAATAGGTGGAACATGGTAGCCATTCAATGAACTAAAGTGAGCTGGCCTGAGTACTAAGTGAATGGTGCACCAAGTGGAACTTCCAGGAGCTAACCAGGGTTTGCTTAAATAAAACTGGACATTGTAGCCTTGCTTTGTTTTTCAGACTCCCAACTTATTTCCCCTAAATTTCACTCCAACAAAAGGCCAGCACATTTCCCTTCCAGTGTCCTGGTTCCCTTAATGCTTAGACTTGTGTTCTTTTATGCTGGCTCCTGAAGATGCTATAGTAATTTTGTCGGCCAAACTTTTGCAAGGAGCATTGCAATCATATGGCTTCTTCACCTGTTTTTCCCCTGCCAGTCACAAAAGAACAGGATGACATGTATTCAGAATGCGCAGATAAAAAAATAACAACCAATTACTGTTAGGACAAAAAGATTTCATGGGGTATGTGTCATTTCTATCTAAGGTTCTGAAAAATGCTGCTACATTGTCATGGCTGTATTCCCTACTATGGCACCACCCTCCCCAGCTAGGGATGAAAGCCTAGTTGAAGAATGGAGAGATGCATTCCACACAATGGACATTCAATTCTCTTCAACATAGCGTAACTTTTGATTATGCTCTATTTAGTGATATATATATATATATATTTTTTTTTTCTTACCAGTAGAAACACTTTTTCCTTGTCCCACCAACTGTATTCTGGGAATTTCATTTTGTATTCAGATCAGTTCAGTTCAGTCGCTCAGTCGTGTCTCACTCTTTGTGACACCATGGACTGCAGCATGCCAGGCTTTCCTGTCCACCAGCTCCCGGAGCTTGCTCAAACTCATGTCCATCGAGTCAGTGATGTCATCCAACCATCATCCTCTGTTGTCTGCTTTCCCTCCTGCCCTCAATCTTTCCCAGCTTCTGGGTCTTTTCCAGTGAGTCAGTTCTTTGCATCAGGTGGCCAAAATATTGGCATTTCAGCTTCAGCATCACTCCGTCCAATGAACATTCAGGACTGATTTCCTTTAGGATGGACTGGTTGGATCTCCTTGCAGTCCAAGGGACTCTCAAGAGTCCTCTCCAACACCACAGTTCAAAAGCATCAATTTTTCGGTGCTCAGCTTTCTTTATGGTCCAACTCTCACATCCATACATGACCACTGGAAAAACCATAGCTTTAACTAGGTGGACCTTTGTCAACAAAGTAATGTCTCTGCTTCTTAATACACTGTCTAGGTTTGTCATAACTTTTCTTCCAAGGAGCAAGTGTCTTTTAATTTCATGGCTGAAGTCACCATCTATAGTGATTTTCGGGCTCCCCAAAATAAAGTTTGTCAGTGTTTCCATTGTTTCCCCATCTATTTGCCATGAAGTGATGGGACCAGATGCCATGATCTTAGTTTTCTGAATGTTGAGTTTTAAGCCAACTTTTTCACTCTCCCTTTCACTTTCATCAAGAGACTCTTTAGTTCTTCTTCACTTTCTGCCATAAGGGTGGTGTCGTCTGCGTATCTGAGGTTATTGATATTTCTCCTGGCAACCTTAATTCCAGCTTGTGCTTTATACAGCCTGGTATTTCACATGATATACTCTGTATATAAATTAAATAAGCAGGGTGACAATATACAACCTTGACATACTCCTTATAGTAACAAAGAATTATAGTGTCTGATAAATGATGGCAGAGTCAAAACCTAGCCATCGTCATTTCGTTGATCTCAGCCATATTGTATGAGCACATTAAAAATTGATTTGATGAGTTTTTAATTTCCTTTAAAATCCCCCAAAGGTATAGGGGAGAAAAGAAGATGGTGTGGAACCTGGTGACAGCAAAGCACCAGATTAAATTATTAGAACAGGTTTAAATAACAGCATTTGGTTGGTCAAACTGGAGTGAGCAAATGAAACTGCTTTGGTAAAGAATTCTCTCTCTCTCTCATACGCACACACACACACACACACACACACAGGTCTGTATACTATGTTTCTTTATCTGTATTTGTTTTCCCTATCTCGCTTATCCTTGCCTGACCCTGCAAACTTCCAGTATTTAGATTATCTTTACTTTCTATTTATTTTGGTAAAGAAACTCTTAGGCTATTTCAGAGGCATAAGAGAAACACAATTGAGAAATGGTGTAAATCAAACGGATCCACCTTTCTGATTTGCGATGTGGTCAGGGTATCTGGACACCGTCAGGGCATTGTAACCTACATCCCAAAGTGACTTTGTTACATGAAAGGAGTTTAGTTTTTTTTTTCCTCTTTGTAACCTTGTGAAATTTCCACATTAAAAAGCAATCACATCTTTCAAACTAGAAATGATTGTGTTTGGCACTACGGCCTCTGGTGTAATGGATTGAGCTTGTTTTCACTAAAACGAAATCAGCTTTCAAAATAAATCATCTGTAACAACATTCTATTCCCCAAATCGTATAATCCTATTAACAGCATCTCATTTTTTTTTTTTTTTCTTTTTTTCTCCATTGTCACTGGATGGACAAGATTGGCCAAGTATCAACGTGGAGAAACAGAAAGCTTTGGAGGATCTGGCCAATGCAAGAAGAATGACCCAGCTTCTGCCTTGCTAGATCTTAATGGGCCCTTATGTATAATCATCTGTGTTTCACCTCCAACAAATGTGCTTCACGGATAACACAGTTATCCAGTCACTCAGCAATTCAAGCCATTCAACAAATAGTCCAGGTGGCACAACCAAAGGACAGTGAGTTGCCACAGTTATCCTAGTGAATAAGACCTTTATCAAAATTACATAAAAGTGCCAATGTGTTGAATGAAACTGTATCCCAAATGGCTGCTGGGAGAATCTTTGCCAGAAGTGTAAATTATGTGGCAATGTCTAAAAGAGCACGTTATAATTTCAGATTTCTCAGGAAAGTGTATTTTTCTTTGAGGCTAAACAGGAGGAAAAAAATATCTTATAATACCCAACTAGATTTGTTTTCTTCTGCCAGCAGGAAGAAAGAGCTCCTAGAAAATGTTTAGGGAGTTCTCAGCCAAAACATACTGTTCAGCTTGGTCTTGGCTTCTTCCAAACAGTATGAGACACTATTTGCATTTAGGTTTATCAGTCAGGAAACTGACAGTCTGTGAGTGCAATGTTCTTATTAAAATAGCCCATCTGAAGCAGCTGGAATCTGTGCTCTATTTAGAATTTTCCTTAGTAAATGACAGGTCAAAAATATTAACCTAACCCAGGTCCTGTCCTGGACAGACTGCTTCATCTGGGGCTGAAATTCACGGACTGTAAATCTCATGTTCCTGGAGAATCCTCCTTCTAGCCAGTCCTTGGGGAAAGCCTTTTTTTTTATTTTTTAAAGCTACTCTCTCCTAGCACAATATTTACATTGTAGGTTTAAGAGTAACTCAGTTCTTCAGTCAATGCAAACTCGATGTTGGTCTGATCTTGTCCTTTGGAAGGCTTTCCCTGGGACAGGAGCTCATGTGAGACTCCTTGGTTTTCAGTTTCTCTTACTCTATTGGAGAATTGGTAACCCTGACTCTGGAACCCAGTCCTGATGTGGATTCTGTTTCTGTTCCTTATTAGTGTAATAAACTTGGCCAAGATATTTAGCTTTATTAAGTCTCAGTTTCTCCATCAATTGAACATTTATAATAACATTACCTGGCTTAAAAGATTATTGTGATGATCAAACAATGACAAGAAATTAGCAGTTATCCCTCTACCCCTTAGAAGAATTGTGAGATCATTCAACAGAAAATCAATTCCTCTATGAGTGAACAACAGCAAATAGTAGAAATAAATAATTTTTAAATTTCAAATCTGAAAGTACTTCACTCAAGCTTTTATTATAATAAAGCGTAATTAGATGAAATAGAGGCTTCTAGGTGTTCACCATTTGCTTCTCATGAATCCCCTAGAGATACTGAGGTTTCCTTACATTACAGATTAAACAGTATTTAAGAGTTGATTGATTTCCTAGACCACAAGAAAAGCAGCAGTTTTCTATGAAAAGTTACTTTTGGGTTTGAACTAGTTTTAGATAAACTGGCAAGGATCATAGAGCTTGGATGAATGATAATTGGCTTTTGTAAGGCTTCCTGCTGTTTAAAATTTTATGGTTATTATTTCAAACCAGTGAAAACAGAAGTTACATTAAAGAAAGGATAGTTTTCTTTTATCAAAAAGTTTAGTAGTTATGCTGAAATGGATGAATACTTTTCCCTGCTCTGTGTATATGGCATTTAGTCCTAGGGCAATAGGCCATATAGCTTATAGAGATTTCAATTTAAAAAGTTAAGTACTGTCTTTCTATGAGAGAAATTTATGGATATAATTTTATCAGAATTTTGAATAATTATACTTAAAGGAATGGTCATTCTGTGGTCATTTGTGAAATTTAATCTTAATTTCATTCTTTCTCAATGACCGAAATACTTGCTTTTATTTATGCTGTCTAGATCTAAAACATTCTATATTTAGTTGGAGATATTAGAAAACAAATGTTCATCTAGATTTAAAAATGGTTATTTATACATAAACCAGCTCAGATTTTGACAAATAATTTCTTATGACAAACTGGGGGCATTTAGGGGTCATATTAATGGCATATTTCTTCATGACCGATTGGGCTAGGAATGAAGTTTAATTCAAACTAGTTGTTGAAGTATCTGAAAATATCAGATTGGCTATTTATTGTTTATTTAATAATATTGTTTATTGTAAACATAATTACTAATGCTTACTGGGACAATTTTGCATGCCATAAAATCCTCACATTGTAAATGTACAGTAATATTTTTAAAGTAGGGTTATAGATTTGTGTAACCATCATTACCATCCCATTTTCAGATGGATTGACCAATTGATCCTGAGTTTTAGTTTGTTTAGACAGAGTGTCAATGATGAAAAACCCAAATGGAAGGGCCCACGTACAAGTTCACCATTCTTGGGGTGTGTTACTAACCGTAGTTGCACAGTGATGAAATCATTTGTATACAGGCTTTGAGCTTTACAGAGGTGAGAATATGGCATGAGGAACTACTTTAACACATTTCCTTAAAATGTCAAACTCTGGGGATAGATCTCGTTCTGAAGATGGTAGATCCAGGACCAATGGCAGCCTCCATATTTGAGTCACAAAGGTCCGGCATCAGACTTGCTCTCCTGACCCCACAGCTTCTCTGTCTTTTGGTTACCTTTCTTCAGCATGACTACACCCAGCACTAGATGTGTTTTTGGTGAACGTAAAGTAGGTAAAGCCTTCCCACCACTCTGGGATACTGACTTAGCATTCCTGAACTGTGGTTAAAAGGCCATTTTTACAGCAAGCAAAAACGGCACTGGCCTGAGAAGGTGGACACGGGTCATGTTTCAGAACCACAGGGCAGTGGGTGATGTGTCAGTACACCTGCTTCTCTGCAGTTGCTTCTCTCAAGGACTTCTTATCCTGGAGCTCCACTGTCATCTCAGCCAGTATCTTCACGGAACAAGGGACAATTTGTAAATATTGGACAGAATTCATAGTCATACATGGCTGCTCCCTGACAACAGTCAGTTTGCTTCCAAGCAACCGGATGTTGACTGTGGCATGGCAATCACTGAGACTGGCCTCCTCCACTGTGATGACAGCAGCATGCAATGGGGCAGGTCATCTGACCGCTCCTTCAGGCTGCAAAAACAGCTGGTTGTAAAGTAAAAATGCAGTCAATCCATTCACTGCTTTGATACATGATGGGCCCCCCCACCCCAACTCCCAGCCCACAAGGGCAAAGTCATCTGAATGACTTTTCTTACAAAATTGGCAGCCATTCTGGTGACTTGTAGAGGGAGCCTCCCCCTGGAGAAGAGAATGGTAACCAACTGCAGTATTCTTGTCTGATGAACTCCATGGAGAGGGGAGCCTGCTGGGCTACAGTCCATGGGGTCCCAAAGAGTCAGACACGGATGAGCGACTAACACACACACACACACACACACACACACACACACAGAAGGGAGCCTCAGTGAAAAATACTGGGCTGCACTCACCAGCCTCATGGAAGTCGATGATTTAAAGCTTATGCTGCAGTAGTCCTGGGTGGAGCACAGTTGCAGGCAGGCCAAGTATTCTCATAACGCAATGCCTGACAGGCTTCTCTAAACAAAGTAAAAAAGGCTGTCATCAAAGACTCACCTCTCTGGGTCTCCTTTCAGAGGGTTGTGTTGGAAAAAGAGATGTGTTCGTAGTCTGCTGAAAAGAGATACAAACACACCATTAAACATTAAATCCTTTGGTTCCCATTTCAAAACACTAAATCCTGACTCCTATAGACAAAAGACAGAACCTATGAGTTTACAAAGCTAATTTAGCTCCAAGTGAGAGTAAGCGAGGACATTACCCCATTAACCTTGGACAGACAACTGGGCTTATATCATGGTCTGGAATCTTGCCCTTAAAATCCACAATTGCTGTGTATTACATGATCTCTTGCCTGCTAACAATTACTCCCATGTGGTAGAATGACTTTTCCCCCCTGCTCATAATAATATGCCAATTTCCCTGGGGCACAGGTGTCATCCAAAGAAGGCCTTATCTGCTACAGGAATTTTATTTTTCAGAAGTTGGCCAGGCCAGATGGCTACCACTTACTTTAGTGCTTCTAAATTCCCACTAACGCTTTCTGGCCCAGTGTGAATATGTAAAAGAAAAACAGGAGAGGACATTGGGATTTAATACTTTGGTAGAGTGATGGATCCAGAGAAGACAATGGCACACCACTCCAGTACTCTTGCCTTGAAAATCCCATGGACAGAGGAGCCTGGTAGGCTGCAGTCCATGGGGTCGCTAAGAGTCGGACACGACTGAGTGACTTCACTTTCACTTTTCACTTTCATGCATTGGAGAAGGAAATGGCAACCTACTCCAGTGTTCTTGCCTGGAGAATCCCAGGGACAGGGGAGCCTGGAAGGCTGCCGTCTATGGGGTCACACAGAGTCGGACACAACTGAAGTGACTTAGCATAGCATAGAGTGATGGATCAAAGCCAGAAGTCATGTAAATAAGACTTTTCCCTTCTAAGAACTGACATGAATTTTGGCCAATTCAAGATGGCAGCCTCTTCACTGGAGCATCATAAATTTCCAGATCACGAGAAAGGGCCATATGATGGCTGGCCAGTTTAAAATAGAACAATGAGCAGTTGAGGTGAACTCATCAACCTTAAAGCCCCAAATTAAATTTGCAGCATAGATGGCAAAATACACAACATTTCACCTTAGCTCCTATCCCCTAGTACTCTATGATCCAATGATGGAGCTTGGGATGCATTTGGACACTGTGCACAACTGAATTAGATATATTGCTGTGCTCTATGGTCACGTATTTATACAATGGTCTTCTCTATTAGGCTTTGGCTCTGTGAGGACAAAGACTGTATCTTAGGCATTTTTGAATTCCCAGCTTTAAGTATTATGAATCATAACAGTGTAAAGAAACTATAGGCATCAAGGGATACATCTTGAATGACTTGGTGCTAAACTTAGCTTGAGTTCTAAGATTGGGAAATTTCCTAAATTCAGATCATCAGGTGACAAATAATTCATCTTCCCATTTTGACTGACTTCCACCTAAATTTAAGCTGCCATATGTTTGCCTTCTGTTGTGAAACCTGGATCAAACAAAATATAAGATCATCTCTAACATATATTACTATAAAATCAGTTAGAAATGTGCTTAAAATATACTTGTAATCTTTAAAATCAGTGCAAAAGGCTATAGACACCATTAGTGGTACCGCTGTCTCTAACAACCACAGAAGCACCGTTAGGTTGCCACTAACTTTGACAGAAAGAGTACAGAGATTTTGTCATTTAACTTGATACCCCATGGATTGCAGCATGCCAGGCTCCTCTGCTTTCCACTATCTCCCAGAGTTTGCTCAAACTGATGTCCATTGAGTCAGTGATGCTATCTAACCATCTCATCCTCTTCTCACTTTACTTTCAGTCTTTCCCAGCATCAGGATCTTTTCCAGTGAGTCAGCTCTTCACATCAGGTGGCCAAAGTATTGGAGCTTCAGCTTCAGCATAAATCTTTACAATGAATATTCAGGGTTGAAAGATTTATATATGTTTAGATAATACCAAACCTAAAGGTTCACACTTCTATGAAAGAGATTTTTATTGCATAGTTACTGCCTCTTAGTTATTAAGGCAACTCAAGAAGAGTAAAGATAATTTTACCTATTTAATGTACAAGATAATGCTGCTTATACTCATTTGTGTACATAATGGGGTGGCTTGGGATTCTTGGGTTATAGATAAGTTTAAGTTTTAAATAATTTGATTTCTACTTGATTTGTGTTAAACAGGTACCATAAAACATGATTGTGTATATTCTATACTCAATTAACTATACTTTTTACTCCAGGGAGCTCAGAGTGATATGTCAGGTATCAGTTCATTCATTCTCACTACATTTCAAAAAAAAATGGCAATATTCTGATGCTAATTACAGCTTTTAGAGATTGAAGGCAAAGATCAGAATAGAAAAAGAAAATGAAAAAGAAAGAGTGTTTAAATTCCTGTGCTTGCTCTCTCTCTAGCAATATTCATATGCCAAATATTTATAATTTGTGCTGTTAGGATAATGCTAGTTGTTATAACAAGCTGGTGCTAAAATATGTAAAGGCTCACACACAATGGAAGTTTGTTTCTTGCTTACAAAATGTCCTGAATTAGTTTAGGCAAATGGGGAGTGTGGAGGAAGGGATGTGTCTCATCATTCAGGGACTCAGGTATTTGGAGTTTTGGCAATCTTCAGCATTTAGTTTCCAAGCTCATTGTAGCAGTCTGTCTCTGGTGGCTGGAGGAGAGTAGTGTCATGACACATGTATGGGAGGTTTTATGAGTGGGCCTAGAAGTGGCACATACCACTTCTCATACCAGCCCCCCTCCTGTCCCCTGCCATTAGCTAGAACTCAGGTACATGGCATTGCCAAGATGCAAAGGAGACCAAGAATTTACCTTCCTAGCTGTACAGCGTATGTTGCCACAACTCCAGACCATGAAGGGGAAACAGATTTGGGGGATTAGTTAACTGTCATTGCCGCATAATCTGAGTCGGGGCTGGGCTTTTCTGCCCTTACCCTTTAACAGCTTTTTCCAGTCTGTCCTCTCCCACTGGGGTTACTGAGGTGGTGATTTGATGACACCTGGGCTCTGACAGACAATAGCAGCCACACTGAGGGTCGTGGTTTACATGTGTTTGCTACTTGACCAATTTCTGTTTGTTAAGTCTGGGGCGTTCCAGGCCTTTAGCTGGTGCTAATGCCTGGGTTCTATGCAAGTGGGGTTCGAGCTCACTGCAGTGACTTTCTGTGCTACTTCCCAAGGCATCTGTACTGACTACAGACTGGCTTGCCCCTCTGCCTATTGTACTGGTGGACTTGACAGTGTTTGTTGTCTATCATTTAAAACTCTTTTATAAATAGCTGTCTCTTATGTAAAGTATAATCATCGCGTACTTTTTGCTGTTTATTGTTGGCAAGTCTCTGGGGAGCTAGAAAATAACAGTTCTTCATTTTGAAAAATGATTTTTTTTCTACTTCTAGCTCTGTTTCCACCCCCCCGCCCCTTGCCATATTATTTCTTCTGATGGCTTGAAAGTACCTTGAATGTGCCTACAGGGTCTATTTTGATTATACCCATGAGCCAAAAAGAAGTTTTTTCAGGATGCTGAATGATTACATAAATAAATTGTGAAAGACAAATCCACCTGATTCAGATGTCAATAACTACAGCTAACATTTACTGAACATATGGTACTTTCCAGGCAAAATGCTGAGCTCTCTATAAACATCATTCCATTTAATTCTAATAATCAATTTTGGAGGTTGATATATTATTTACATTTTATACATAATGAAAATGAGATAGAGAGGGGTTAAATAACTTGTCTGGGCTACACTATTGGTAAGTAGTAACACTATAAGTGGAGCCAGTATATGCATAACTCCAAGTCTGGGTTTATCCATCACCATTCTGGTGTCCTGCCAACAGATTACATTCTCAGATCTCCTACTTTCCATGGGTTCTCTATGTATATAATCTATCTAACTCATTGGTATTCTTGGAAAATAAATGGTACACTAAATAAAAATAGATATTTCAAGACATTTTTCTTGATCATCTTGTTGCTCCCATTAAATTATATGCACTAAGGAACAGACTTCTTAGAACCCAGAGCACATTTCCCACCAGATGAGTCAAGATTTGCAGCTATAACTGTAGTACTTGACAGCATTGCTTAATAAAATGATTTAAATCCACCTACTACTTTATACTCAATAACAGACTACACTGTCCGTAAAGGCAAAACAGTGTGAGAAAAATGATAATATAACTGTTCCCTAGTGGGTATTGATTAAATGTGAGCATTATGAGCTCATTATGCTGGTTAATTTAGATTGAGATTATTAACGCAAGTTAAGTTCAATTTAGCACAGTTGACAAAAACCCAAGACCATCAATGGAAGGAATAAATGACACATGTGAGTCATAATAAAATTTTAAGCCTTGCTATATCTTCAAGATATTTATTTTCATTTACTTATTCTAACACCATCTGGAGTCAGAAAGGTCTGACTCTGTGTGTGCGACTTTGGGCAAGTTACATAATAATTTTATGGTGTCTCAGTTTCCTTATGTTTAGAATGAGGATAATAATAGTGCCTAACTCGCAGGGTTTATTATTATGAAGATTAAAAAAGATAATGAACATGAAATATTTGGTAATCACTAATGGGAAGATCCACTAGAGAAGGGATAGGCTACCCACTCAGTATTCTTGAGCTTCCCCTGTGGCTCAGCTGGTAAAGAATCCGCCTGCAATGTGGGAGACCTGGGTTCAATCCCTGGGTTGGTAAAATCCCTTGGAGAAAGGAAAGGCTACCCACTCTGGTATTCTGGCCTGGAGAATTCCATGGACTGTATAATCCATGGGGTCACAAAGAGTCAGACACGACTGAGTGACTTTCACTCACAAGCAATTGCGAGTGCTTGTCTCAGTTTGCTTAGACTCCCATAACAGAATACCACTGACTGGGTGCTGTAATACAAATTTATTTTCTCACAGTTCTGGAAGGTTAGAAGTCTAAAATCAATGTGATGTCAAGGTTGGTTTCTGGTGAAACCTCTCCTCTTGGCTTGCAGGTGCCAGCCTTCTTGCTGAGTTCTCATGTGGCCTTTCCTCTGTGTGTGAGGAGAGAAGAGAGTTCTCTGGTATCTCTTAAAATAACGCTAGTTCTTATAAGGATGCCAGATTTACTGGACTAAGACCCCACCCTATGGCTTTATTTAAACTTAATAGCTTCCTTATGAATGCCAAAGAATTGATGCTTTCAAACTCTGGTGCTGGAGAAGACTCCTGGAAGTCCCTTAGACAGCAAAAAGAGCAAACCAGTCAAATCTTAAGGGAAATCAACCTTGAATATTCATTGGAAGGACTGATGCTGAAATTGAAGTTCCAATACTTTGGCCACCTGATGCGAAGAACTGACTCACTGGAAAAGACCCTGATGCTGGGAAAGATTGAAGGCAGGAGGAGAAGGGGATGACAGAGGATGAGATGGTTGGATGGCATCACTGACTCGATGGACATGAGTTTGAGCAAGCTCCGGGAGTTGGTGATGGACAGGGAAGCCTGGCATGCTGCAGTCCGTGGGGTCACAAAGAGTTGGACATGACTGAGTGACTGAACTGAACTGATGCAGTGAACAGCCGACTCAATGGAAAAGTCCCTCATGCTGGGAAAGATTGAGGGCAGAAGGAGGAGAGGGCATCAGAAGATGAGATGGCTGAATGGCATTACCTGTGCAGTGGACATGAACTTGGGCAAACCTTAGGAAATGATGAGGGACAGGGAGGCCTGGCATGCTGCAGTCCATGGGGTTGCAAATGGGCAACTGAACAACAACCTCCTTATGAAAAAGTGAAAGTGTTAGTCACTCAGTCGTGTCCGACTCTTTGTGAACCCCATGAACTGTAGCCCTCCAGTCTTCTCTGTCCATGGAACTCTCCAGGCAAGAATACGGGAGCAGGATGTCATTTCCTTCTCCAGAGGATCTTCCCCACCCAGGGATCAAACCCAGATCTCCTGCATTGCTGGCAGATTCTTTCTTCTGAGCCACCAGGGAAGCCCTAATAGCTCCTCACAGGCCATATCTTCAAATATAGACACGTTGGTAGTTACAGCTTCAACTTAAATATTTCAAGGGAATACAATTCAGTTTATAGCAGTGCTCACAAATAGTACAATTGTTATTTATTCCTATTGCTTCATTTTTATTGTATATCCATTCATACAAAGCTTTATTTCATTAGGGATACGAGACCGTGTTAATATTCCATGAGGGAATCTCCAGAGCAAAAGCTGTTTAGGAACTGATCAGAGTTACTGGTAGAGTGAGATATTAATCTGATCTATGAGGCATGTAGTGGTGGTGGTATGTGTGCCTGTGTGTGATGCTGTCTATAGAGCACAACATACATTCTTGAAAACAGTTCATAGAACTGAGATTTTAGGACATCTTGTGTGATTAATGCTGCAAAACTGTTTCTTTCCTTTCGCCGTTTTTTCTAAAGTTAAAATTGAGCCAGGTCTGTGAGTTCCCATGTTGACTGAATTGGAAATCTAGAATTGATGCTCAAATGCTCAACTAAATGCCTTTTGTTTTTCATTTTGTACACTGTCATCTTTCTGCCTCATCCTAGTCAAAGTATCTCAGAGGAGGTAGGACTCCATGTCTTTAAGAATCAAGCATATATTCTAAAGTTCAAGGCCTGAATTATTTATTTGGATTTTGGCATTTCGGGGTCATTTTACTGACCACCAAAGATTGAGAACACAGAGCAAATGTTATCAAGATGACAAGTGTTGGCTTCTTAGTCAAAGCAATTTTGAAAGGAAGTTCTAATCTTAAAAAGAGCTCTTTCCAAAGCTTAGAAGTGACAGGCTGCCTGGGGTAGGTGGTAGTTTGCTTTGCTGGTCAAAGTCACCTGCATTTCCATACAGAACAATTTTGAAAGAGTTTTTTTTCCCTCTTCTTTTGGCAGGACATTTGTCATCATAATAAAGATCTGGTATATACCAGACCTATTTAAACAAATAATCTGAAAGCAACAGGAGGAAATCTGTAATAATTTACAATCAGCCCTTAATTTAGAGCTGTTTAGATTTTTCACAGTATGCCTGAAGTGAACAAAATTTGTACCAAGTTCAAGACTTCTGCAACCAAACCTGTTCTCCTGAAGGCGACAGCTTCCTCCTGACACTGAACCTACGGCCTGGGGTTTCATGCCATGTCCTTAGATCAGTATATTCATGTTAGGTCTGCAGCTTTCTAGAGGGCTTTATGGGGGAAGGACCACTCTGGGAAAAGGACTGTTCTCCCCAGAGCTAACATTTCTGTTACATCAGCTTCAAGACAAGTGAATCTAGATCTATGCTTGGGGGATGGAAAAAAGAAAAGTAGAAAATCTGATCCTTAATCCACATAGCATGTAAATGAGGTAAGATGACATGACCATTGTACCCCCTCAAGATCCTATAATGAAGTACTGTAAAATGTGGATGCAGAACTCAGTTCAGGAGCTTTATTTCCCAGAAAAGGGAAAGACTGCTGTGGCCTGACCCAGAAAAGGTGAGACTTCAGCTAAGTCTTTTCATTGTTTCATAAATAGTTACTGAATATTTTCTACATGCCACTCACTGAGCTGAGGGGAGGTTGGTGATAAAGAATAAATGGTGCCTTGTACAGAAGTGTTATGTTCAAAGCGGGAGAGAAGCATAAAATATCTGAAAAAGAATTTCAGGTTGTAAAAGGGACAATGAGAAAAATAAACAAGGTATTTACAAGGAATACCTTATCCACAAGGAATAAAAAAGTAAGTTTTAAACACTGTGGTCAGGGAGGGTTTCTCTCAGGAGATGACACTTTAGCTGCTATTGGATGATAGAAAATATCCAGCCATAAGAACATCCAGCGGGGACGCACCCTGGATTGGGAACCACCGATGTGAAGGGTGAAGGTGGTGAAGTGGGGCTTGACCAAGCCTGGCTGAGAGCGGCGGGAGCAGACCCAGAGTTACTGAGGCTGGGCGTGGGGAGAGGTGGTGATTTTAAAAAGGAAATTGATTAACTTAGAAATGCACTTCATCCTTCCACCTTGGCCCTTTTCTGATATACCTTTCCTGCAGAGGTATCCTAAGTAACATGCTCAGAGCTCCTTGAAGCAAAGCTCATACAGTGAAACCAAAAGCTGATCATGCCCATCAGCCGATCATTCACAGAGCACCTTCAGATCTTGGAGTTAAGGTCTCTATTTCTTTGTCCTTTTAAAGGGCTTTCATCTTTTCCATCTCTATGAGAAGAGGGGACAATTTACTGTTATATTTGCTTAACATTAAAATGTGAACTGTGCCTTCCTCGAGACAGTTAGGGGTGTGTGTGTGTGTGTGTGTGTGCATGCACGTGCTTGTGTGTAATGGCCTTGCATCTCTGAAGCCTGACTTGGGGTGGGCCCCAGCTTCCTTTCCTTGCCTCCTGCCATTCACTCATGTGTCAGCTGAGATCTGCCAGAACCCCTCTCTAATGGTTCCCAGGGCTGTGCTTAGGGCCTTGGAGCTGGGGAGCCTTTTCCATGGGGGCTCATCGCTAGAAGTCCTTTCTCTTATAGCTCTGAGAAAATATGGCTTTAGTGTTTCTGGTTCCCATTCTTTGGAAACCATTGTGAAGGGCTTTCATCATAGTACTCAGTACTGGCCCACCCAACTTGGCATTGCATTCTCCCTAAATCGAGTGTATGTGTGGTGGTGTATTATTTCAAATAGGTCATTAACCAAAAGGCTCTGTAGTTCCCCTTATAGTGCTATCTTGGGCAGAATATCACCTTGGTCTGTGTTTATTTGTAAACAGCCTCAGGCCCTGAAGTAAAAGAAAGCTTTGTACCCATTAGATGTGCAGGATTAGACCCACATATTCTCCTAATTTACCCTGGAAAGAGATCTTGGTACATTTTTCTGCACAGACCACAATCTCTGTTCTTGAACAAATTGCTTCTAAGACTGTCTTCCTACAGATCAGTGTGTATTTCTGAAAAGATTCCATCATTGTTTTCCTAATGAAGGAGGAGCAAAAAAAAAAAAAAAGGCCAAATCTTTATAAATGGTAACTCCTTGATGATAAAATCTTTAGGAAAAAATCCCTAAAGATGAGGACAGGTGAATTAGTTGGTCTCTAATTCATTCAAGGCAGTGCAGGGAGGAGGAGGGATATGCTAATGTTATTAAGATACTAGATAGACATGCAAACTTTCTCATTAATATTCAAAGGGATAAATATAAGTGCCAAATTCCAATTGTGGGTAACCTAAAATTATGACAAAATTGTACATAGCCAGTATTTTCTGAGAGGGGATATTTCTTATCTCTATGGTTAGAAACAAAATAAACATTTTTGATGAAAATAAAAGAGATCATATTAGGACTGTATTGTTAAGGATGCAGTAAATCTGCAAATATTTACTTCTCCCAGTGCCTTTTTAAATTCTGAATTTGAGACTCACAATATTAAATTTGACTCTACACACATCCTTCCTATGAAAAGCTTAACATGTTTTGGGGGTACTACCCATTGTGGTATTATCCTGGTGGCTCAAATGGTAAAGAATCTGCCTGCAATGCAGGAGATCCAAGTTCGATCTCTGGGTCAGGAAGATTCCCTCCCGGTCAGGAGAAGGGAATGGCTACCTACTCCAGTATTCTTGCCTGGAGAATCCCATGGACGGAGGAGCTTGGTGGGCTTCAGTAGGACATGACTAAGTGATTTTCACTGTTTTCCACCCATATTGGGAGTGAAAAATAAAGAGGGAATTCTGTTTAACTTTTCAGGTGAGATTCAGTGGGGTGTTTATAACTCACCTCCGCAATCATCTGGGTTAGGAACAGAATTGGACATAGGAATGTCCAGTCCAGGGTATTAGTCATTGGTCAGAGAAGAGCTGAGCAGTATATCAGTGCAGCAGGTTCCATGAGGAAGATGGGCGGGAAAGGTGACCAGCCTGTGAGTGACCGTGCTGCCCCACTCAGATCCGTGTCGTCGATTACGGCTTCCTGCTGGGCACCTGAGGCTGAGGCCGCTGCGTCCAATTGCACCCAGCATTAATGGCACGTACATGCTGTACTCATCACTGGGAGATTACCGGATTACCTGGGATTAAAAAAAGGGAAGGTTGTCAGATCAGCTGACACCAAGTCCAATTTAGGTTTTAAAACTATAACAACTTCTTGGCTTTAAACAAGCAACTTTTCTTTTTCAAGGCTAAAAAGCCACCTTGCAAGGGCTTCTCGGAATTGGAAGGCAATGAATTTACAAGTGTTCCTGAGTCCATAATGGGTAGCTATCCAAATTTCAGTTTCCCTGTCTAAAAATCAGGATAATAACATCTACCTCTCAAGGCTGGTGAAGGATTAAATCAGACAAACTAAGAAAAACTCACAGTACTGCCTAGAATATAGTGAATCCTCAATAAAAATGAACAGTGATCATATACCAGTAATCTTTGGTGCTTTTATTACATTATTTCCCGTTTCTGAAAATATAAGCCTTTTCTAAGAATTATAACTTGGTCTCATTTGTTTCAGACTTGCTATAAACAGATAAATGTATTCATCACCCATCCATCCACTCACCCATGCACAGAGCAAATATTTTTTGAGTCCCTGTTATGTTTACTCATGTCAGGCAAAGAAGAGAGACAAGGTCCCTGCTGCCATTGAATGTAAACTCTTGAGGAAGAGATAGACGGAACAACTGCCGAAGACTATACCATGTAAAATACCAGGTAGTAATAAATAATAGGAGGAAAAGGGTGAGAGGATGGAGAATGATGAGCAGAGGTGGGAGCTGTCTTGATACAAGAATCAATGAAGGCCTCTGGAGGTGACACTCAAGTGAAGGCAGGAATAAACGGAGAGAACAAGGCATTTGATGATCTGGGAAAACACTATTCACGACCAAAGATATGGAAGAGCAAAGGGGTAGGAGGGAGACTGGCATTTGCAAGGCAAAACAGGACAGCCTCGGGGTCTTAGTTCACTTCTGCTATAGCAGGCTCCAGTCTGGTCTCCCTGATTTGGCTCCTACTACAGCCAACTCCCCACTCAGCCACCAGAGTGCTTTTTTAAGGAATCATGTTATTTCCCAGATCACAACTTCACAGTTTTGTCTTCTGAGTGGTTTCCCATCTCACTCAGAAACAAATCCAAACTCCTCATGTGGCTTTCAAGGGTCTTGTCGCTGCCCATCTTCTCTAGCACCATGCTCCTCCAGCTTCCTCCTCTCCAGGAGGGAGGGAGGTCAGCATGGTAAGACCCAGCTTCAGTTCAGTTCAGTTCAGTTCAGTCGCTCAGTCGTGTGTCCGACTCTTTGTGACCCCATGAACCGCAGCACGCCAGGCCTCCCTGTCCATCACCAAATCTCGGAGTCCACCCAAACTTGTGTCCATCGAGTTGGTGATGCCATCCAACCATCTCATCCTCTGTTGTCCCCTTCTCCTCCTGCCCTCAATCTTTCCCAGCATCAGGGTCTTTTCAAATGAGTCAGCTCTTTGCATCAGGTGGCGAAAGACATGGCTTAGGAGCCATTGTAGTCAAGGTGAGAACTGAAGGCCAGAGTGGCAGTGCTTGGTGTTAGATTGCAGATATATTTGAGAGGAACACTGACGGGACTTGCTGAAGGATTGTCTGTGGATTCTGGCTTTGGATCTTCTTGGTTTCTCCAAGTTGTCAAGTGTTGTTAATGGCTGCTCCTAGCTTGGACTTCCTGTCCCTGGAGGCCTTATTCCTCCTTTCCCTGGAGGCATTATTCCTCTGTAGCAAACAAACTAAAAAGCAACACATGGAAAACTTGATTTTTTAAATGATCAAATTTTCCCCCAGGAAATTTCATCTCTGCTTGACCCCAGAATTGAAGCCATTCTCCAGAATTACAGGGAAATCTTAGCAAAGTGGGTGGGCATTCTATGGGTAGTTAATTCAGGACACTTAAGAAGGGATGTAAAGGGAAAAGAGATGAAAATCAAGTCATACTTTCAGCATTATTTATGTATGGCTGTTCTGATACAATTTTCACTGAAACAGATATTGACAGAATTGGCTAAAATACTGTTTTGAATATTTGTGAGTCTCTATTATTTTTACTATGAAACTTATTTTATAAGGTTGAAAATATTAAATGTATGAGAATGTATTTTGCAAAAAATAATATGGTAGGCTTGGCATGGCAGTGGCCTTCAGGGCCATGTGTACTCTGGCTCCTATTACCTCTTTCAACTCTATTCCAATCATAGTCTTCTCACTGCCATTTCTAAAAGATACCTCCTTAAGAATTTTGCACTGACTATTATTTTTGCCTGAACGTCAGTTCTCCCAGGTGCCAAAATGCTAACTCACTCACATGGTTCCAGTCTTGCTCAAATGTCACCCCCTCAATGAGCTGAACCTTGACCATTCTACTTAAATTGCACTCAGCTCACCAACCCCAACCCATTCCCTTTCTCCTAATTCCCCTCTTATCCAGTTCTATGCATTCTACAGCACGTATTCTAACCTACTATTTAATTTATTTTTGCATTTTGTTCATTGTTTGTCTAGGATGAACTTCCAAGAGGGCAAAGATTTTTAACCTATTTTGCTCAATGAATAAATCAAGTACTTAAAATAGGGTCAGGTACGTACGAGGATTTCAGTGAATGTTTGTTGAGTAGATGAATGAATGACTGAATTTTTAATTTTGTGTTAACATGGTGAGGTAGAGAGTGGAATGGAAGAAATCGCAGGATGAGGACCTAAGCTATATAAGCCTACCACAAATTCAGATATAACTTCCCACAAGTAGCATTCCTAATATCCAAAAAAAAAAAAAAAAAAACCTTATGAGGAGGATACATGACTGGACAGAGCTACCCAGCCCATCCTCAGCCTCCTGGCCTTAAATCCCTAGGGGCTAAGGGTCACCCTCAAGGTCTCCTCCAGTGTACTGCTGCTGCTGCTAAGTCGCTTCAGTCGTGTCTGACTCTGTGCTACCCCAGAGATGGCAGCCCACCAGGCTCCCCTGTCCCTGGGATTCTCCAAGCAAGTGTACTACATGAGTAAATAATTCATCCCGCGGAGAAATTTCTAAAATAAGGACTTCAAAAGAAGTTGGCACCCTTACTGTATCTGATCCCTCCCCTTTTGTGCCAGGGCCAGAGTTTTCAGGAGATGGGGCTGGAAAAATAGTGGGGCTAAAGAGTTGACTCTCTGGAAAAGACTCTGATGCTGGGAGGGATTGGGGCAGGAGGAGAAGGGGACGACAGAGGATGAGATGGCTGGATGGCATCACTGACTCGATGGACATGAGTTTGAATGAACTCTGGGAGTTGGTGATGGACAGGGAGGCCTGGTGTGCTGCAGTTCATGGGGTCGCAAAAGAGTCGGACAGGACTGAGCGACTGAACTGAACTGAACTGAACTGAATAAAAGCCAAGTCACAGGGCAGCACTGTTTCATGACCCAGTAGCAGAATGTGATGGCTGTTGGGGGAAGGACATTTCCCTATACACCCACTTCAGTTTGGAAACTATCGGCATGTCAAAGGAAAATGGCCCATTAGGACAGGGGTAGAGAAGTTGCTCCAAGAATTTCATGCATGTCTACTGATAGCTGGGTCTTAACTGCAGGAGGTTTGTACAAACTGCACAATGATTTCCCTTGGGACCGCAGACCAGAGACCACAGTGTGGGGTCAGGAGGATTGCTAGGAGTGGAGGGATTTAGAAAAAAGTGTTCTCCAGCCACATAACTAGGGTGGGCGAAGGCTTAATAACTGGTAGATAATTTCTGTTGATGGGGTTTCAGTATACCAAGACTGGAATGCTTGAGGAAATTCCCATTTGGTATGCTTATTGCTCATGGTCACCATCAGATTAGCAATTTCAAGTCAAGGAAGGTCCTTCTAGGCTATACACCACAAAGCCCTGGTTTGGTATTAATATGCCGTCGTGGAGGAAAAGAGGTATTTCACTGAGGGGTATGCTTAATATTTCTGGTCATTCTGCTAGAAAATAATCCAAAATCCCCATGGATTTGGGAGTTTGGGGATGGAGTCAAGGACAGGACCCAGAATCTTGTGAGTCCTAGAAGGTTTCCTGATCAGTGTCCTAAGCTCTCGGTTCTGGGTGGTGTGGTGAAGACTTTCCTACTGGATTGTGGAAATCACACTTGCAAAATGAAGTTAGCAGCACTAGAGTGAAGAAATAAGAACTAGGAAGCCCATTTCTCTGCCATACACATACAAACCCACAGCACAAGAAATTGCTAAGTTTCCTTGGAGGAATCATGGTCCCGAAGTTGTACAACTTCATGAAGGATGATGTCAGGAAAGAAAGATGTAATAGTGCAGAAGGATCCTGTTCAAAGTCACAGGAAGCAAGTTCTTTACATTTAGGAAGTACTGGCCATTTGATGGATATAAACTTTTTGAGGTTCCACAGTTTCCTATTTCTTACTGTCCCTGGGTGCCCTAAGTTGTTTTGGAACAACACATATAAATGAGCACATGAGGAAAAATACACATTTCCTTTTTGTTTCCTCTCCAGGCAGCAGCAAGCATGCCTGACTTGCTGCCAGGTGGCACTGAGGGAAAGAGACATGCCCTGAGTGGGGTTCCCTTTTAGTTTGAAACCATAAGTTAGACCTATGGGAGTAGTTCCCAAGTTTGGCAAACCTTCTGGATTACTTTAGGGAGAGCTTTGAAAATTATAGTCACTGTGTTCTACCCTAGACTTGCCTGGAGGGAGAGGAACAGGCATCTGTGTTCTCATTAGCTCCTCAAGGGACTCTTGGGAATCCAAGGGCCCAGTGTCTAGAGGTACCATGGAAGGGAAAGCTTGTTTAAGGAATCTCCCTGAGATGCTAGAGATGGCTCTGTGGGATGTGGTGTGTGTGTTTGGAGAAATGAGATGGAGAGTGATCAAAATAGGAGAGAGACAGAGAGAAGCAGAGAGAAGGAGGGGGAGACTGGGGGCCAGAGATGACAGAGGGAAAGAGATAGAGAAACAGGCAGGAGAGAGGGAGAGGAAGGGAGACACGGCGAGTCTGACAGAGAGACAGGGACAGAAGGAGAGTGGGTGGAGGAGGGGATCTGAGACCCAGACCCAGGCAGGCACCCAGGACAGACCTGTGGTCACAGACCCTGACACAGAGCAAAAGTAGGTAGCTGTGTCCTGAGAGGAATAAAAGGAGGACTAAACGTCACAGTAGTTCTTAGAGGACAGTCACCATTTCAGAAATCCTTTGATTCTGGACCTTATTCTAGAAAGAAGGAAGGATAGCACACTTACTGAATGCCTACTATGCATTTGACCCTGTGCTAAATATATGAGTTCATTCATTTATTCATTCACAACCACGAAGGGCATCCCACATGCCAAGCACTGTGTAAGCTATTGGGATTACAAAGACAGAAAAGACTACCCAGAGAAATATGTGCTATAACTGAGGGGAGCGTACTTTGGGAGACTTTGGGAAGGGCTTTTGGGAAGGGTGAGGAGATGAGTTAGGGAAGGTTTTCAAGATGAGGTGGTACTTAAAAATGAAATGTTAGGTAATTCTAGTATTAACTGCTCTAAATAGTTCAGTAAGGTTGGAACAGAGAGAGTTAAGGGAGAGAAAGGGAGAGATAGGGATGGGGGATGATAGAGCCAGAGACTGGAGAGGCAGGTGTACTGGGGCCAGGTGGTGAGGTGCTTGACTTTACCCTGAGTGCAGTGGTTGGTAATGAAGGAGTTAAAGCAGGCAACAGCAAGATTGCATTTGTGGCTGAGAAGGAGCAAGCTGGTGGCAGCACAGAGAAGGCATTAGGGAACAGGTGAGACTGGAGCCGGGAGCCTGATGGCCTGAGAGGAGCAATGTGGGGAGGAAGGGGTTGACAGGACTGGAGAGAGAGGAGTGAGTCAAGGGCAGTGCCCACGGTTCTTTTTTAGCATATGATTGGATCACGGTGCCACTTACCACTCACTATTTGCTTTAATATAACTCTTCGGTTTGCCTTCGCAATTATCCTATGTCAGTTTTAATATATCAAGGAAGAAAAGCCCTGGAAAAAACAACCAGAAAGTGGAAGAAAGCTCAAGGTTCCCAACTCGTAAGCTGGGAGCTAGGATCCAATTTCAGGCTGGCCTGAGTTCTGACACGATTCTTCCAATGACCCAGGCAGATGAAAAACTTAATAAGGCTTAAAAAAGGGAGAATATGGCTTTGAGTAGGCTGCATTCACAATAGAGACAACATGAGCTAAGATCTGAAGAGCAGAATCCCAGTACCTGAAATTTATTCTTGACTGCAGTTCGCATGGTGAGATATGACCTCCTTTTTGACAAGGTTGTCAATGGTCTCTTGCCTATGCTGTGCAGCCTCTTTATATCTCACTGACGGCAAATAGGATTGAATCAAGATTTTAGAGAGGAAAAAAAAAAATGCTGTTAAAAATGTCCTTACAAAAAAGTGACATGACACATCTTAACCTTTGTCTCAGAGAGTTGCTTAAACCACCTCCGAAAGTAAGTTGTTTAAAAACTTTAAAAACTTGTTATCTTGCTAGAGGAGTTTAGTAAAAATTAAAATTTTTTTGATGGAATATAGATCTTTACCCAGAATCTTGTATGGTAGTAATGTGACATGATGCTTTAAAGAGAGTACATTGTGTACCTAAGCTCTCTAAGACAAAGTGTTATCATAAGGAAGTCCTCTGACCAGGCCACTGACAGAAATGCCACCGTCAAACCTACCTGGGCAATATATGGGTCATCCCTGAAGTCATCAAGTACATTTCAATCAGACTTTGAATTTCTGCTCTTTCTTTTGCTGAAACTGAATATAGCCTGCATGTCTAATATCTTTGAAATTACCTTTTCCTCTCAGTTTGGATGGAAACAGTTTCCTCATTAGTGAGATAGCAAAGTACTTACAGAAATCGGGCTTCCCTAATGGCTCAGTGGGTAAAGAATTTGCCTACAATGCTGGAGACACAGGAGACGCAGGTTTGATCCCTGGGTCAGGGAGATCCCTTGGAGAAGGAAATGGTAACCCACTCCAGTATTCTTGCCTGGGAAATCCCACGGACAGAGGAGCCTTGCAGGTTAGTCTATAGGGTCGCAAAAGTTGGACATGACTGAACAACTGAAAGCATATACACACACATTTATAGGAACAGAAAATATATGGGCTATTTGTAACATTTCTGTAATCTACTTTTTCATGCTTTGAGTTGGCTGCATATTAAAGATAGGTTTGATTTAGATTTGCCTCCTATATTTTTCCCTCAATGCTTATCTTTATCCAACCTGTTTCCCTAAATACACTTTTCTGCTCTCACAGAGACAAACACATCCCAGTCAGGAGTTACCTTTGTTGGTCTCAACAGTCTGTTGCTTTGTCACTCCCTCGCTTGGGCGTCTACCTGCTGGGGCTTGCGCCAGGGCTCCCAACACCTTGGCTTCCCCATCTGTTGGATCGCCTCCACTCACCTTGAGAGATCACTATGAGGCATACAGCTCATAAATGTCACCATAAACCGTTCTGCAAAAATATGTCTCAACATCTGTGATGCCAGATTCAGAAGAGCTTGACTGTGTGTCCCTGGTCAAAAGAAAAATGAGGTGGCCATTTGAGGCTGGACAGCAAAGTGAGGGGCTGACAGCGTTCACGTTTCTGATGGGCCTGGGCTGCATTTTCTTCAGCTGTCTTTGCTAGCAGTGACATGCTCTAGTATTCTCTCCCATTTATAACAGCCAGCAGGCTTACAGGTCAATTCCTTTTCTTTTTCTTCAGTTACTTAGAAGGGCCTTCTTTCTCCAGTTTTTAAGAGCAGGGATTTCAGACAGTAACCCCACCCTTCCACAGCAGGTCACGTAAATGCCTAGGCGCCACCCTCCCCAGATGGGCAGTAGGCCCATTTATGCAAGAGAACAATGAGGAGATGGTTCCTTGGCATCTGCTTCTTTGGCAATGGAGGAGAAGGAGGTGGCTGAAGCCAGACATGTTGGCTCCATGCACATGCCCAAGCCTTTTATAAAGTCTCACCCTATTGAGCAACAAGAAGGCGACTGTCTCCATGTTAACACCACCAATGACAATGCTAAAACTGAGTTGGCTAGGTTTTTTCATTGAAATCCTGGCTTAAAGGGTGTGTCCACGTGTCTGCAAAACATAAATGGCAAGAACCAAAAGAGAAGAGAAGCAAAGTGAAATGACTCCTTTCTTGGCAGGGGAAAAAAAAAAAGATCCCAGTTGAGATTAAAGGCGATTACCACTACAGCTGGACAAAGACCTAGTTTAAAGACAATAACCAATCATTTAAATATAGAGGTCTTTAGGTCTCTGAAAGTCAGTCACCTAACTGAACTAGCTAGGTAATGTTAATTTACCATTCAGCCCAAATGCGCTTTCTGCCATCATTTTCAAATGCTTCTGCTGAGTTCGAACCTTGCCACACCTACTACTGCAGGTACTCATCTGCCTCCTTGCCTTTGTGCCTTCTGTTCTCTGTCTGAAATACCATTTTAGTCTTTTTACACTTGATGGGGGTGGTTTAGTCGCTAAGTCAGGCCCGACTCTTGTGATCCCATGGTCTGTAGCTCACCAAGCTCCTCTGTCCATGGGATTCTCCAGGAGATCTTCCCAACCCAGGGATCAAACCCCCGTCTCCTGCATTGCAGGCAGATTCTTTACCAACTGAGCCACCAGGGAAGCCCCACTTCCCTGCATTACACTTGGGGCATGCATATTCACTTTCTAAATTCCATCTCAAAGATCTCTACCTTTTATGTGCCCCTCCCCCCAGACAGAACTGGTTGCTCCTGAGAGGCTCTGTTCAAATTATACCACAGGATTATTATTATTATTATTTAATTTGAAGGCTGTTTCTTGTTCATTCTGTATTCTTGGCACTTTGTACAATCCTACATACTGGGCACAATTAACTTTGTCTGTTCTAAAGATAGGGAGGAAGCCTTTTAAGTTATCCAGACTTTAGCTAATAATTTGTTAAGATGGGATCTGATTTCTGACACATGCTCTCAATTTTTGACTTCATACAGTTTTTCCTATTTTCATACAATCTGAGGCTGAATGTGGAGAATATATATTGCGTTAAAAAAAGTTGTATCTGAGTCAGTAAAATCTTCCTTTAGAGTAGATGTTAGGACTTTGGCATGTTGCCATGTAGATGAAGGGAGAGAGGTTCAAACATGGCTAAGAAAGCCAGTGTAGGTTGAAAAAAAGGAGGAATGATATAAAGAAAGCAAATTTTATCTTTAGTACAAAATGATGTTTCTTAAAATTGGGTGTGTCAATAAGAGCTACCTTCAGGCAGATTTTACTTACATAACCTGCATATATTAGAATCTAGAGTTTTGACTGACCTTAGCTTCAAAGGCAGGAATTTTATTTGAATAAATTCTTTCATCCTTTTATTAGATCAATCATCAGTTTTCTTAAGACTACAGGCACATTTATCTCCCTGCGTTCTTTCACCTACAGTAGAAGAAAGCCAGAGATCTGACTTCATTTAGTTCCTCTCAGCCCTTTACATTGACAAATTGCCTTAAAATTAGATGAAGTGAATCCACTTAATTTTTAAGAAGAATTTAAAATGTAAATTAGAAAACCACAATTATCTGTAACACTGATACCTGAAGATAACTATTGCTAACATATTTATTGGCTCATTCATTCAACAACTATTTCTTGGCATATATATTTATTTCCAGAGATATTTGTTGCATCTATATGCCCACATCCACATTTTTTTATTTTACAGAAATGGGATCCTAATATCTTTACTGTACTATTAATATTTAATGTACTGTTTGCATACTTCTCTTCTAAGCATTGTTTTATGGTTTACCATGATTCATTTAACTAGTTTATTATTATTACATACTTCGACTAGTTCTAAAGTTTTGATATTTTAAACAGAGCTGTAAAGAATATCCTATAGATATTACTTTGATTTCTTGTCCAATTGTTTCCTTAGGACAATTTTTAATAAAAAATTCTGGGGAAAAAGTGTTGCAATTTTTAAAGATTTTGGTGTATTAGGCTAGTTTTTGCTCAGAAACATGGTATTATTTTTTATTGAATTATAACTGACATACAATATTATATTAGTTTCAGGTGTACAGCAGTGATTCTGTGTTTTTATGTATTATGGAATGATCTACATGGTAAGTCTAGTTACCATCTGTCACCATACTAAGTTATAATACTACTGATTGTACTGTCTATACTGTACATGACATCCCTGTGACTTATTTACTTTACAGCTAGACGTCTGTACCTCTTAATCCTCTTCACTGCTTTGATCAATCCCCCATCCACCTCCTCTATGGCAACCACAAGTTTGTCCTTTGTGGCTATGAATCCGTTTTGTTTCATTTACCTTTTAGATTCCACATGTAAGTTAAATCGTATAGTATTTGTTTTTTTCCTCTAACTTACTTCACTAAGCATAATACCCTCTAGGTCCACTCCCGTTGAAGCAAATGGCCAGATTTTTCATGGCTGAGTAACATATATATACATATGTAATATCTTCCTTACCCATTCATCTTTCAATGGGTACGTAGGTTGCTTCCATGTCTTGGCTACTGTAAACAGTGCTTCAGTAAACATAGCAGTACCTATACCTTTTTGAATTAGTATTTTAGTTTTCTTTAGATAAATACCCAGAAGTAGAATGCCGGATTGTATGGTAGTTCTGTTTTTTAAGTTTTGAGAAACCTCTGTACTGTTTTCCACTGTGGCTATACTAATTTACATTACCACCAACAGTATATGAGGGTTCGCTTTTTCCCACATCCTTGCCAAGTTTTTTTTTTTTTTTTTGTCTTTCTGATAATAGCCATTCTAATAGGTGTAAGGTGGTGGTTTTGATTTACATCATGGTTTTGATTTACATTTCTCTGATTATTAGCAATGTTGAACACCTTTTTATTTTATTTTATTTTTAAACTTTACAATATTGTAAAATATGAACACCTTTTCATGTGTTTGTTGGCCATCTGTATGTCTTCTTTAAAAAAATGTCTGTTCAGACTTCTGCCAATTTTATAATTGGGAGGTTTTTTTAAAAAATATTGTTGTATAAGTTTTTTTTTTTTTAATTAATTTTATTTTATTTTTAAACTTTACATAATTGTATTAGTTTTGCCAAATATCAAAATGAATCCACCACAGGTATACATGTGTTCCCCATCCTGAACCCCCCACCCTCCTCCCTCCCCACACCATCCCTCTGGGTCGTCCCAGTGCACCAGCCCCAAGCATCCTTCATATATTTTGGATATCCACCCCTTGTTGGGTACATGCTGCTGCTGCTGCTGCTAAGTCAGTTCAGTCGTGTCCGACTCTGTGTGACCCCATAGACGGCAGCCCAGCAGGCTCCCCCATCCCTGGGATTCTCCAGGCAAGAACACTGGAGTGGGTTGCCATTTCCTTCTCCAAAGTTTGCAAATATTTTTTCCCATTCAGTAGGCTGCCTTTTTGTTTTGTTCACTGTGCAAAAGCTTTCTAATTTGATGTAGTCCCATTTGTTTATTTTTGCTTTTGTTGCCCTTGCCTGAGGAGACATATCCAAAAAATACTACTAAGATCAATCAATTGATAGATCATCCAGACAGAAGCAAAAAGGAAACACTGGCCTTAAATGACACATTATACAAATGAATTTAATAGGTACATACAGAATATTTCATTGAATTACAACAGAACACATTCTTTTCAAGTGCACGTGAAACATTTTCTAGGATAGATCACATGTTAGGCCACAGAATAAGTCTCAATAAATTTAAGAAGACTGAAATAACATCAAATATCTTTTTTGACTGCAATGGTATGGGAATTAGAAATCAATTATAGGAACAAACTTGGAACACACACAAATATGTGGAGACTAATGCTGGAAAAGATTGAAGGCAAGAGGAGAAGGGGATGACAGAGGATGAGATGGTTGGATGGCATCACCAACTCAATGAACATGAGTTTGAATTAACTCTGGGAGTTGTCGATGGACAGGGAGTCATGGCGTGCTGTAGTCCATGGGGTCGCAAAGAGTCGGACGTGACTCTGTGACTGAACTGAACTGAAACGACAAGTAACTAAACAATCAATGTGTAAATGAAAAGATCAAAAAGGAAATTAAAAAAAAACTCTTGTATCACTTGTTTGAGTGCCTGTTTTTCCCATACCTTTACCATCATGCAGTATCATCATTGTTTAAGACTTTTACTAATCTGATATGTTAAAAATGATACATTGCTTTAGTTTTTATTAACTCCTTAGTTGTGTTGATCACATCTTTGTTGTACATTTGTGTTTCTTCCTTCACAAATTGCCTATGTATTTTTTGCCTTCTCTTTAAGATTAAAGTTATTGCTTTTTCTTATTGATTTGTAAAAGTTCATTATACATTAACCATAACCTCGCTATCTAGTAAAGTTATTCCTAAAATATTAACCTTTTCTTTTGTTTATTGTCTTGTAGTCTTTTATTACTCATTAAAGAACTTCAAGAAAAAAAAGAGTATTCATAATCTTGCTCTTAACGTGAATTTTTTTTTTTCTGAAGGCCTCTGAATTGTTATTCTTCTCAAAATGTGTAACTTGAGAGCCAGAAAAGTGATTGGTCAAACTGAAGATCTAAGCACTATGCTCAGACTTCTTTTCTAACTAAACTGTTTCTTTTCATTTCTGTACCCTACTTTTGGCACCTATGAAGATAATTTTATAAAAGATAAATGTTTTTATATGCCAAGGGAATATTCTTATAGCTGCACAGTTTGTTGGATTTTTAAGAAATGAGTCCAGGTGATACATAATTGACATGGTTGGAAAGGATTTTCTTTGCAACTCTGGATAAGGAATGAGCACTGAAGGAAAGCTATAAACCTAGTAGAGAGATGGACACTTCCTGCAGTTAAGAAAAGAGATGATTCTGGGACAAAAACTTCTCTTCAGACCTTGAAATATGAATGGATTTTTCCTTTTCCTTTTTTTTTTTTTTTTTTTTCAGTCAGGTTATCATAGATTTTCCTATATTATTTTTTATCCAAATGAAATATTTCCTTCTCATCTCAATTTCTTTGTTCTTATTATGAATTTGTTTAAAGTAATGTCTTCTTTTCCATCCCATTTCTTTGTTTCCTGAACTTGGATGGCTCTCAGTCCATAAGGATTTTTCAAATATTAAGTGTTATTTCAACGAGGATAGAATTATTAAGTATGTATTGTATGTCTTGACATTTTAAAAAGTTAAACTTTCTCATTATTCACATTATGTGTGAACTTTGGAAGGCTCAGTCTATCTTAGCACCATTTGAGGTCCTAAAGGAAATTACCAAGAAAAGGAAGCATTGTTTCTTCAACCTAGTAAAAATTGATATTCTGTGCACAGAATTTTGGAAGTAGAATTTCCAGAAAAAAATCTGTGTAAAAAGAGGTAGCTACTGCAATGGACAATGAGAGAATATGCATGGAGCAGCTAGAAGGGAAGAATATTTAGCCAGTAGTATTTGTGCATTAGATATTTTTAATGGACTCTACTTTTTGTTATTCACAATATATACAAAACTTCAAAAAGAGTATAGTTAGTGTATTATAAAAAAGTCATAATTTTTCCTCTTGATGAGATTTCTTTTTTCAAAAATTAATTTATTTTAATTGGTGGCTAATGTAATTGGTGGCTAACTTTACAATATTGTAGTGGTTTTTGCCGTACATTGACATGAATCAGCGATGGCTGTACACGTGTACATCCCCATCCTGAAGCCCCCCCCACCTCCCTCCCCATCCCATCCCTCTAGGTCATCCCAGTGCACCAGCCCTGAGCACCCTGTTTCATGCATCAAACCTGGGCTGGCGATCTGTTTCACATATGGTAACACACATGTTTCAATGCTATTCTCTCAAATCATCCCACCCTCGCCTTCTCCCACAGAGTCCAAAAGACTGTTCTTTACATCTGTGTCTCTTTTGCTGTCTCACACATAGAGTCATTGTTACCATCTTACTAAATTTCATATATATGCATTAGTATACTGTATTCATGTTTTTCTTTCTGACTTACTTCACTCTGCATAATAATCTCATTAGAACTGATTCAAATGCATTCTTTTAATGGCCGGGTAATATTCCATTGTGTATATGTACCACAGCTTCCTTATCCATGTCCATCCTTGTCCATCTGCCAATGGACATCTAGGTTGCTTCCATGTCCTGGTTATTGTAAACAGTGCTGTGATGAGCATTGGGGTACATGTGACATGTGTCTCTTTCAATTCTGGTTTCCTCAGTGTGTGTGCCCAGCAGTGGGATTGCTGAGTCATATGGCAGTTCTATTTCCAGTTTTTTAAGGAATCTCCACACTGTTCTCCATAGTGGCTGTAATAGTTTACATTCCCACCAACAGTGTAAGAGGGTTCTGTTTTCTCCACACCCTCTCCAGCATTTATTGTTTGTATACTTTTTGATCGCAGCCATTCTGACTGGCATGAGATGGTACCTCACTGTGGTTTTGATTTGCATTTCTCTGATAATGAGTGATGTTGAGCATCTTTTCATGTGTTTGTTAGCCATCTGTATGTCTTCTTTGGAGAAATGTCTGTTTAGTTCTTTGGCCCATTTTTTGATTGGGTCATTTATTTTTCTGGAATTGAGCTGCAGGAGCTGCTTGTATACTTTTGAGATTAATTCTTTGTCAGTTGCTTCGTTTGCGATTATTTTCTCTCAGTCTGAAGGCTGTCTTTTCACCTTGCTTATAGTTTACTTCATTGTGCAAAAGCTTTTAAGTTTAATTAGGTCCCATTTGTTTATTTTTGCTTTATTTCCATTACTCTGGGAGGAGGGTCATAGAGGATCCTGCTGTGATTTATGTCAGAAAGTTTTTTTTTTTTTTTATATATTTATTTTTAGAAAGTGTTTTGCCTAAGTTTTCCTCTAGGAGTTTTATAGTTTCTGGTCTTATGTTTAGATCTTCAATCCATTTTGAGTTTATTTTTGTGTATGGTGTTAGAAAGTATTCTAGTTTCATTCTTTTACAAGTGGTTGACCAGTTTTCCCAGCATCACTTATTAAAGAGATTGTCTTTTCTCCATTGTATATTCTTGCCTCCTTTGTCAAAGATAAAGTGTCCATAGGTGAGTGGATTTGTCTCTGGGCTTTCTATTTTGTTCCACTGACCTGTATTTCTTTCTTTGTGCCAGTATCATACTGTCTTGATGACTGTAGCTTTATAGCATAGTCTGAAGTCAGGCAGGTTGATTCCTCCAGTTCCATTCTTCTTTCTCAAGATTGCTTTGGCTATTTGAGGTTTTTTGTATTTCCATACAAATTGTGAAAGTATTTGTTCTAGTTCTGTGAAAAATACCATTGGTAGCCTGATAGGGATTGCATTGAATCTATAAATTGCTTTGGGTAGTATACTAATTTTCACTATACTGATTCTTCCAAACATGGTATATTTCTCCATCTATTTGTGTCATCTTTGATTTCTTTCATCAGTGTTTTATAGGTTTCTATATATAGGTCTTTTGTTTCTTTAGGTAGAATTATTCCTAAGTATTTTATTCTTTTCATTGCAATGGTGAATGGAATTATTTCCTTAATTTCTCTTTCTGTTTTCTCATTTTTAGTGTATAGGAATGCAAGGGATTTCTGTGTGTTAATTTTATATCTTGCAACTTTACTACTTTCACTGATTAGCTCTAGTAATTTTCCGGTGGTGTCTTTAGGGTTTTCTATGTAGAGGATCATATCATCTGCAAACAGTAGGAGTTTTACTTCTTCTTTTCCAATCTGGATTCCTTTTATTTCTTTTTCTTCTCTGATTGCTGTGGCTAAAACTTCCAAAACTATGTTGAATAGTAGTGGTGAGAGTGGGCACACTTGTCTTGTTCCTGACTTTAGGGGAAATGCTTTCAATTTATCACCATTGAGGATAATGTTTGCTGTGGGTTTATCATATATGGCTTTTATTATGTTGAGGTATGTTCCTTCTATTCCTGCTTTCTGGAGGGTTTTTTTTTTTTTTTTAATCATAAATAGATGTTGAATTTTGTCAGAGGCTTTCTCTGTGTCTATTGAGATAATCATATGGTTTTTATCTTTCAATTTGTTAATGTGGTGTATCACATTGATTGATTCATGAATATTGAAGAATTCTTGCATCCCTGGGATAAAGCCCACTTGATCATGGTGTATGATCTTTTTAATATGTTGTTGGATTCTGTTTGCCAGAATTTTGTTAAGGATTTTTGCATCTATATTCATCAGTGATATTGGCCTGTAGTTTTCTTTTTTTTGTGGCATTTTTGTCTGGTTTTGGTATTATGGTGATGGTGGCCTCATAGAATGAGTTTGGCAGTTTATCTTCCTCTGCAATTTTCTAAAAGAGTTTGAGTAGGATAGGTGTTAGATCTTCTCTAAATTTTTGGTAGAATTCAGCTGTGAAGCATCTGGTCCTGGGCTTTTGTTTGCTGGAAGATTTCTGATTACAGTTTTGATTTCTGGGCTTGTGATGGGTCTGTTAAAATTTTCTATTTCTTCCTGGTTCAGTTTTGGAAAGTTATACTTTTCTAAGAATGTGTCCATTTCTTCCAAGTTGTCCATTTTATTGGCATATAGTTGCTGATAGTAGTCTTTTATGATCCTTTGTATTTCTGTGTTGTCTGTTGTGATTTCACCATTTGCATTTCTAATTTTGTCGATTTGATTCTTCTCCCTTTTTTTCTTGATGGATCTGGCTAATGGTTTGTCTATTTTATTTATCTTCTCAAAGAACCAGCTTTTAGCATTGTTGATTTTTGTTATGGTCTCTTTTGTTTCTTTTTCATTTATTTCTGCCCTAATTTTTATGATTTCTTTCCTTGTACTAACCCTGGGGTTCTTCATTTCTTCTTTTTCTAGTTGCTTTAGGCGTAGAGTTAGGTTATTTATTTGATTTTTCTCTTGTTTCTTGAGGTATACTTGCATTGCTATGAACCTTCCCCTTAGCACTGCTTTTACTGAATCCCATAGGTTTTGGGTTGTTGTGTTTTCATTTTCATTCGTTTCTCTGCATATTTTGATTTCTTTTTTTATTTCTTCTGTTATTTGTTAGTTATTCAGAAGCATGTTGTTTAGCCTCCATATGTTTGTATTTTTAACAGGTTTTTTTTTTTTTTTTTTCCTGTAGTTGACATCTAATCTTACTGCACTGTGATCAGAAAAGATGCTTGGAATGATTTCTTTTTTTTTTTTTTTTTAAATTTACCAAGGTATATTTATGGCCCAGGATGTGATTTATCCTGGAGAAGGTTCTGTGTACACTTGAGAAAAAGGTGAAATTCATTGTTTTGGGGTGATATGTCTTATAGATATCAATTAGGTCTAACTGGTCCATTGTATCATTTAAAGTTTGTGTTTCTTTGCTAATTTTCTGTTTAGTTGATCTATCCATAGGTGTGAGTGGGGTATTAAAGTCTCCCACTATTATTGTGTTACTGTTAATTTCCCCTTTCATACCTGTTAGCATTTGCCTTCCATATTGTGGTGCTCCTATGTTGGGTGCATAAATATTTATCATCGTATCTTCTTCTTGGATTGATCCTTTGATCATTATGTAGTGTCCTTCTTTGTCTCTTTTCACAGCCTTTATTTCAAAGTCTATGTCTTCTGATATGAGTATTGCTACTCCTGCTTTCTTTTGGTCTCCATTTGCATGAAATATCTTTTCCCAGCCCTTCACTTTCAGTCTGTATTCAGCCAGTCTTTGTCTTTTGGTTGGGGCATTCAACTCATTTACATTTAAGGTAATTATTGATAAATATGATCCTGTTGCCATTTACTTTGTTGTTTTGGGTTCGAGTTTATACACCTTTTCTGTGTTTCCTGTCTAGAGAAGATCCTTTAGCAATTGTTGAAGAGCTGGTTTGGTGGTGCTGAATTCTCTCAGCTTTTGCTTGTCTGTAAAGCTTTTGATTTCTCCTTCATATTTGAATGAGATCCTTGCTGGGTACAGTAATCTGGGTTGTAGGTTTTTCTCTTTCATCACTTTTTTCACTTTCATCATAAGTATGTCCTGCCGTTCCCTTCTGACCTGAAGAGTTTCTATCGAAAGATGAGCTGTTATCCTTATGAGAATCCCCTTGTGTGTTATTTGTTGTCTTTCCCTTGCTGCTTTTAATATTAGTTCTTTGTGTTTGATCTTCATTATTTGATTAATATGTGTCTTGAGGTGTTTTGCCTTGGGTTTATCTTGTTTGGGACTCTCTGGTTTTCTTGGACTTGGGTGGCTATTTCCTTCCCCATTTTAGGGAAGTTTTCAACTATTATCTCATCAAGTATTTTCTCATGGCCTTTCTTTTTGTCTTCTTCTTCTGGGACTCCTATGATTCAAATTTTGGGGCATTTGATGTTGTCCCAGAGGCCTCTGAGGTTGTCTTCATTTCTTTTAATTCTTTTTTCTTTTTTCCTCTCTGCTTCATTTATTTCCACCATTCTATCTTCCACCTCACTTGTCCTATCTTCTGCCTCAGTTATTCTACTGTTGGTTCCCTCCAGAGTGTTTTTGATCTCAGTTATTGCATTATTCATTATTGATCAATGCTTTTTTATTTCTTCTAAGTCATTGTTAAACATTTCTTGCATCTTCTCAATCCTTGTCTCCAGACTGTTTATCTGTAACTCCATTTTGTTTTCAAGATTTTGATCATTTTTACTATAATTATTCTGAATTCTTTTTCAGGTAGACTACCTATCTCCTCCTCTTTTGTTTGGTTTGGTGGGCATTTATCATGTTCATTTACCCGCTGAATATTTCTCTGTCTTTTCATCTTGTTTAGATTGCTATGTTTGGGGTGGCCTTTCTATATGCTGGAAGTTCCTCCCTGTGAGTGGAGTCGACGAGTGGCTTGTCAAGGATTCCTGGTTAGGGAAGCTTGTGTTGGTGTTCTGGTGGGTGGAGCTGGGTCTCTTCTCTCTGGAGTGCAATGAAGTGTCCAGTAGTGAGTTTTGAGGTGTCTGTGGGTTTGGTGTGACTTTTGGCTGCCTGTATTTTAATGCTCAGGGTTATGTTCCTGCATTGTTGGAGAATTAGCTTGGTGTGTCTTGCTCTGAAACTTGTTGGCTTGGAGCTTGGTTTCAGTGTAGGTATGAAGGCTTTTGGATGAGCTCTTGTCAATTAATGTTCCCTGGAGTCAGGAGTTTTCTGGTGTTCTCAAGTTTTGAATTTAAGCCTCCTGCCTCTGGTTTTCAGTCTTATTCTTACAATAGCCTCAAGACTTCTCCATCCATATTGCACTGATAATAAAACATCTCCTTTCGAAGACAATGGGCTGCCTTTCTGGGTGCCTGGTTTCCTCCGCCAGCATTCAGAAGTTGTTTTGTGGAATTTGCTCAGCATTCAAATGATATTTTGATGAATTTGTGGGGAGAAAATGGTCTCCCTCTCCTGTTCCTCCACCATCTTAGGACCATCTCTCTTTATGAGATTTCTAAATTAGAATAATAATCCATGCTACTTGGGTCCATCCATGACCCATGCCTAGCAATTCCTGTTAGATGGTAATCTTTGGGTTTTAGGGATGAACAATCAAAATTCCCAGGAATTTTCAGGAATTTATGAAAACATAAGTTGTTTTTGTCTTTAAAATATTTCTAGCATTTTTATATGCTTCATTCACAATATTATGGATTGCTAAAACATTTATTTTACAGAGATAACTTGGACATACTGTGGACATTGGACATATTGTGGATTCAGTTCCAGAGCACCACAATAAAGGGAATATCACACTAAAGCAAGTCACACAAAGTTTTCGACTTCCTCAGTTCAGTTCGGTTCAGTTGCTCAGTTGTGTCCAACACTTTGTGACCCCAAGGACTGTAGCATGCCAGGCCTCCCTGTCCATCACCAACACCCAGAGTTTACTCAAACTCATGTCCATGGAGTCAGTGATGCCATCCAACCATCTTATCCTCTGCCATCCCCTTCTCTTCCTGCCTTCAATCTTTCCTAGCATCAGGGTCTTTTCAAATGAGTCAGTTCATTGCATCAGGTTGCCAAAGTATTGAGTTTCATCTTCAGCATCAGTCCTTCCAATGAACATTCAGGACTGATTTCCTTTAGGAAGGACTAGTTGGATCTCCTTGCAGTTCAAGGGACTCGCAAGAGTCTTCTCCAACACCACAGTTCAAAAGCATCAATTCTTTGGTGCTCAACTTTGTTTATAGTCCAACTCTCACATCCATATGTGACTACTTTGGCTTCCTAGTAAATATAAAAGTTATGTTTACACTATACTGTAGTCTATTAAGTAGTCTACATAAGCAAAAGTATTATGTCTAAAAAGCAATGTACATATGTGCTAAGTTGCTTCAGTTGTGTTGACTCCTTATGACCCCATGGACTGCAGCCTTCCAGGCTCCTCTGTCCTTGGGATTCTCCAGGGAAGAATACTGGAGTGGGTTGCCTTTTCCTCCTCCAGGAGATCTTCCTAACTCAGGGTCAAACCCGTGTCTGCTGTGGCTCCTGCACTGCAGGCAGATTCTTCACTGCAGAGCCACTGGAGAAGCCCAGAAAGCAATGTACATATTTTAATTCAAAATGATGAAAATTGCTAACCATCATCTAAATCTTCAGCAAGTTGTATTTTTTTTTCAAAAGTAACATCAAAGATTACTAATCACAAATCACTATAGCAAGTATAATAATAAGGAAAAGTTTGAAATACTGTGAGATTAGCAAAATATGACACAGAGACAGTGAGCAAATGCTGTTGGAGAAAGGATGCCAGTAGACTTGCTAAACACAGGGTCACCACAAATCTTCAATTTGTAAAACGTGAAATATCTGAAAAGCTCAACAAAGCAAGGCACAGTAAAACAAGGTATGTCTGTAATGAGTAAGAAACATCAAGAATGGTAGTATTTACAAAGAATTTCTTTTCCTATAGCAAATATTCAAATGCTACAAAATGCCAGCAAACACTACAGGGTAGTATTCATATAACACAGCACTCACATCTCTCAACCCTATGTAGAACCATGTCTCTAAACTGCCAATTTAAAAACTCTTATTGCTTCCAAAACGTATTTCTTGGAATACCACTCATAGGATGTTTAAAGCATTCTATGTATATAAATGTAATAACATTTATTTCATTTGTGTGACTCACTGTGAACATCAACCAGCACCGTAAATGTTTACCTATAACATGGCAACAGCTACCAGTCAGACTGACCACTTAGATTATGACCTCTTATTCCTTCTGTGTTCCTGTCCCCATTCCCAGAGATTCTGGTCAACCTTAACTGTTGACTCTTTGTATCCACATTCCCTGCTCCTGCTTTTGACTTGATGTCGGTGGAGCTCTTCCAATCAGTAACATCTTTACATCAATGGCTATGTTTTAGTTCTTGCAGGAGTATTAGATAATTTTTCCAGGTTTCCTAATTTTTCAACAGGTTTTTCTCAAGATTTAGAAAAACATACCAATAGCCCAAAAACTATTAGGAAGGATTTCCCACATGGAGGTGCTACCCAAGTCTGATCCCTTCCAGAATCGACCAGGGCTACACTTGTGGACCCAGGCTGGTTGGAGGGCAGACATGATGGGGCCCCATGGGACTGGGGTTCAGGAACCCTGTATTTTAATCCTGGTTGATCCACTAAATATAGCTGTACAACCTGTAGTCAGTTTTCTAACTTGTCAGGGCCTTCGCTTATATCCCTAAATAAAGCCGTCTTGTTAGTTTAAGAAAAACTGAAAGTATATATGAGAAGAAATAACATTTTACGTCTCTGAGGCCTCAAGATCACCATCAGGAAAATCTCCCAGATGGGAAGGAGGTCCTCACAAGCCCCCAGAGGAGAGTTGGTGGCTGGTGCTCTCTCTCTTGTATCTTGCTGGGTGAGTTCCAGCCAGCTGTACAGTTGGGAGTAAAGGCTGCAGCCAGCAGCACATCCCAGCACACCCAACTGGTTCATTTCCAACTTTCCTTTTCACTCAGACATTTTAGGATTCTTCGTGCTAAATCCAGACCACAAAGAACCTTATTTGTTAGTATATGAAATGATGATAAAGTAATAGTAAAAATGTCTATCATTAAGTTATGACCAACCTAGACAGCATATTAAAAAGCAGAGGCATTACTTTGCCAACAAAGTTCTGTCTAGTCAAGGCTATGGTTTTTACAGTAGTCATGTATGGATGTGAGAGTTGGACTATAAAGAAAGCTGAGCACTGAAGAATTGATGCTTTTGAACTGTGGTGTTGGAGAAGACTCTTGAGAGTCCCTTGGACTGTAAGGAGATCCAACCAGTCCATCCTAAAGCAGACCAGTCCTGGGTGTTCATTGGAAGGACTGATATTGAAGCTGAAACTCCAATACTTTGGCTTGTGATGTGAAGAACTGACACATTTGAAAAGACCCTGATGCTGGGAAAGATTGAAGGCAGGAGGAAAAGGGGACAACAGAGGATGAGATGGTTGAATGGCATCACCGACTCGATGGACATGAGTTTGAGTGAAATCCGGAAATTGGTGATGGACAGGGAGGCCTGGCATGCTGCAGTTCATGGGGTCTCAAAGCATCAGACACAACTGAGCGACTGAACTGAACTGAAGTTAAAACCAACAACAGCTGTGATTACCTCAAATGTTATTGTGAATTCCATAGGCTGGGTGGTATGGGAGAGTGGTGTGTTTTTCTTCATAAAGCTAAAGGGGTTGGTGGTAACTATATTTCAGTGAAGATTACTATTAATATAATAATAAACATGCTAATTTGTATCTGGGAGCAACAAGTGTTGTTTAATGTAATTAGGTATGGTTTCCTTTCTCTAGGTTTGTCGTGTTAACTTGTTTCAGTAGAAGGAGTCCTGAATAGTGCAGGAGAAGCTAGATTAGAAAAAGATCTTGGGAAAAAGCTATCTAGTTTTGTCACATTCAAATGTTTAGCTTACTATGAAACATTTACCATCCACAGAGGGATTAAAACTTCCTGGTGAATAGTCTCAATTTCACATGCATATTACTGAAGTAGATTACACAAAATAGGGATACACATGCGCATGCACAGGCACACACACACACACACACACACACACACACACCCTACATTCCCCATCTAGCTGCTCTTTCTCATCCTTCCAATCTGAAGCATGCCTAGAGCCCCCAGGTTCACATCAGGTACTTCCAGGGTATTCCCTCAACACCTTGTCCTTTGCCCAACAGAGCATGAATCCCCAAAGGCTGTGTGTTCCCTGTGAGCACAGACCACATACTGTCCACTTTACAATTGTACTCTTACCATTAACCCCAGAGACTGACAAAGAGAATGATCTCAACACATACTTACTGTGGGCCAGATGCCGAGCCAGACATATCCCATAAAAAATCTTATCCAGTCCTCTCAACAGCTTTATAAGATAGATATTACATTCCAATTTATCTATGAAGAAACTGAGATCTACAGATATTAAATAATTCATTGGTGATAACAAAGCTAGTAAGCCCCAGGGAGCTTACTGAGTTTTGAATATGGTTCATTGGCCATGTGAACATATCTGTTGCACTGATTCAAAGATACGAAGGACATATTCTCTGGCTTTGAAGGGCTTTGTTGTTGCTATTCAATTGCCAAGTCATGTCTGACTCTTTGTGACCCCATGGACTGCAACATAACAGACTCCTCTGACCTTCACCATCTCTGGAGTTTGCTCAAATTCATTGTCCATTGAGTCAGAGACACTATCTAACCATCTCATTCTCTATCACACCCTCTCCGTTAGCCTTCACTCTTTCCCAGCATCAGGGTCTTTTCCAATGAATTGGCTCTTCACATCATGTGGCCAAAGTATTGGAGCTACAGCTTCAGCATCAGTCCTTCCAATGAATATTCAGGGTTGATTTTCTTTAGGATTGGCTGGTTTGATCTCTTTGCTGTGCAAGGGACCCTCAAGAGTCTTCTCCGGCACCACAATTCAAAAGCTTCAATTCCTCAGCACTCAGTCTTCCTTATGGTCCAGCTCTCACATCTGTACCTGACTACTGAAAACACTATAACTTTGACTATATGGACCTTTGTCAGCCAAGTGATATCTCTGCTTTTTAATGTGATGTCTAGGTTTCTCATAGTTTTCCTTCCAGGGAGCAAGCTTCTAATAATTTCATGACTGCTGTCACCATCTGCAATGATTTTTGAGCCCCAAAAATAAAATCTGCTACTGCTTCTGCTTTTTCCCCTTCTATTTGCCATGAAGTGATGGGACCAGATACCATGATCTTAGTTTTTTGAATGTTGAGTTTTAAGCCAGCATTTTTTACTCTCTTCTTTCACCCTCATCAAGAGGCTTTTTAGTTCTTCTTCATCTTTGCCATTAGAATAGTATCATCTTCATATCTGAGGTTGTTGATATTTTTCCTGGCAATCTTCATTCCAGCTTGTGTCATCCTGCCCAGCATTTCACATGATGAACTCTGCATAGAAGTGAAATAAGCAGGGTGATATACAGTCTTGTTACACTCTTTTCCCAACTTTGAACCAGTCAGTTGTTCCATGTCCAGCTCTGTTGCTTCTTGATCTACATACAGGTTTCTTGGAAGACAAGTAAGGTGGTCTGGTACTCCCATTTCTTTAAGAATTTTCCATGATTTGTTGTGATCCACACAGTAAAAGGCTTTGTGCAGTCAGTGAAGCAGAAGTAGATGCTTTTCTGGAATTTCTTTGCTTTCTCTATGATCCAACAAATGTTGGCAATTTGCTCTCAGATTCCTCTGCCTTTTCTAAATCCAACTTGTACATCTGGAAGTTCTCAGTTCATGTACTGCTGAAGCCTAGCTTGAAGGATTTTGAGCATAATCTTACTAGCATGTGATATGAGCACAATTGTACAGTAGTTTGAACATTCTTTGGCATTATCCTTCTTTAGGATTGGAATGAAAATTGACATTTTTCAGTCCTGTGGCCACTGCTGAGTTTTCCAAATTTGCTGATATATTGAGTGCAGCATTTTTACAGCATCATCTTTTAAGATTTGAAATAGCTCAGCTGGAATTCTATTACCTCCAATTAGCTTTGTTCATAGTAATGCTTCCTAAGGCCGACTTGATTTCACACTCCAAGATGTCTGGCTCTAAGTGAGTGACCACACCACTGTGGTTATCTGGGTCATTAAGATCTTTTTTGTATAGTTCTTCTGTGTATTCTTGCCACCTTTTAACTCTCAAGTAATAGAGTTCTCTGTACATATTGTTTAGTTGCTAAGTCATGTCTGACTATTTTGTGACCCTATGGACTATAGTTCCCAGGCTCCTCTGCCCATGGGATTTCCCAGGCAAGAAAAGAATATTTGAGTGGGTTGCCATTTCCTTCTCCAATGTACCTACTGTGTCATAATTAATAAGTTTTTTTCCATTGGTTTCCTATAAATGGGGTAACTATTGTCTTTTGAACTTGAATCAGAGCTTTTGACCTTCATAAGCCTTCTTTTATGATGAGTGCTATATACAGAGATCCACTCGGCTGGCCTTGTTCCTAGCTACTGTGCCTTGCTTCTTGTAAATCCATGTAGCTTTGGATTGGATTTCCCACTCATGAATTTGCTCTAGGACTCTCATGTTCTAGGATGTTTGAAGTGTCCTTATGATGTGGCATGGCATGGTCCATATTCAAGGCTATTTATTTCATTCAATGATCCGCATTTTATTGTCTCATGTTTGACCTCAAGCAACTGATCCAGGCCTCCCCCTGGGTCAGGCTTTTCCTCCGCTGTTTTGTAGCACGTCGCTCTTAGGGATTTCATTCTACCTTGCTGACCACGATGGAACAGTGCAGGACTGAAGCGGGTGTCAGTATCTAGAATGGAGATGTTGGAAATCAGAATATCCCAAGTGAAAAGTTAACGGATATTATAACTAATTAGATGTGGGTGGTAAGGAGAAGAATCTTTGTAAAACAGGTTTCAAGCTTAAGAGACTATGAGGAAATGGTGCCACCTATAATAAGCTGAGAGAAGGAAGAAGAAGGACTTAGTTTGGGGTAAAAGATATTGATCTTGAGACTTCATGTCAGGTATGTATAGCAGGAATTTGTGGTTTTACGCGGAAGCCTGAAATAGTCTTTTCTGGAGATGGAGACTGGTGATTGCTGATGTTCTATGACTGGAAGGGATTTCAACTTAAAGGGAGGGGAAGGTGGCTTAGGGTGGAACCTTGAAGCCTGCTCACACAATCAGATGCAAAGAGGGCAGGAGTCCTCTAAGGAGATTAAGCTAATTTTGTGAGAAAGAAAAGGGGAAAACAAGGTAAGGACTTCGTAAGAGAATCCAAAGGAAAAGACTGTCAAAAAACAAAAAGGCCAAATGTCAAAGACTGCAGAAAGCTTGAGCAGGAAGAGGGCCATTGAGTCTAAAGATGAGGGAAGTGCTGATCAGCTTAGAAGAACTGTTTCTGGAGAGGGCCAGCCTAGTTTATCTTGGCGCCCTGGAGGAATTGGCTCTTCTTGGGGAGAGGGAGGACAAGAGCTTGGAATGCTATCCTAGTATGAATCTAAAACCAGGATGGGAGGCTATGGAGAGTGAGATATCACGTGGGTTGAGGAAAACGAAAGCAATGAATACTTAGTCTTGAGATAGAAAGCTCCCAGTTCTATAAAATTAGTATTCTAAGCCAAATAAGTGAAGTTGCTCAGTCACGTCCAACTCTTTGCGACCCCATGGACTGTAGCCTACCAGGCTCCTCCAACCATGGGATTCTCTAGGCAAGAATACTGGAGTGGGTTGCCATTTCCTTCTCCAGGGAATCTTCCTGACGCAGGGATCTAACCCAGGGGTCGAACCCGGGTCTCCCGCATTGGAGGCAGACGCTTTAACCTCTGAGCCACCAGTGGAACTGCCAAATAAACACTAAGCCAAATAAAGAGCACAGAGATTGCCAAAATAGACATTGCAATGCTCTTGTAATATAAAGTTAACCACATACAGTTATTGTTATAATTTAATCTCTTTATTTTAATCCAACAAATTGACACACTTCCAATAATAAGCAAAAGCAGTTACACAAATTTGCATAAACTTAAGATCCAGGGCCAGAGAGGCTAGGCCCAAAGATTTCTGTTGGAAGGGACAAGGAATATAAATGTTAACAATGAGTGAAAACTCTGTGATCTTAGCCTGAGATGCATTCCTTGGCCTTTTCACAACTAATAGAATCTCAGAGATGATGCAAATGTTATGGATACTGCAGCAGGCATACACAGAAGCATCTGATTAGAAGTCTATACCACAGACATAGCTGGTGACAGGCACCAAAATCAGCTGTGTTCATGCTATGACTTGAGTAAGCATGGGCAGGGGTTTGAGGACTATAGGAAAAACACCAGCATTTTCTCGATGTGGGGCAAGTGGAGGCCACATTGCCACTTAACCTCTCAGGTTTAATTTTCCTCGAAAGAAAAGTGAGGAGAGATTGGATGAGATTATCTCCTGTTCCCTTCCAGAAGTAAAACTCTGCAATTTTCTGACTCTAAGATTCATCTTCTTATGGCTATTAAAAAATTAAAAATTCAAGATGTTTGCTGAGCATTTAAATTTGAGAATAAGATGGACTCTAGTGGTTTTGTAGGCAGAAAAACAGTTACATAGAGCACTAGTCCTCAAAATTCTTGATTTTGCACCTCTGGTGTTAAAGATATTGTTTGACCACAAACTTCAAATGTATGCATATTTACTTATGCGGGATAAGTCATTTTAGTCATGCCTGACTCTGCAACCCTATGGACTGTAGCCCACCAGGCTCCTCTGTCCATGGGATACTCCAGGCACGAATACTGGAGTGGGTAGCCATGCCCTCCCCCAGGGGGTCTTCCTGACCCAGGGATCAAACCCATGTCTCTTACGTCTCCTGAGTCTCCAGCATTCGCAGGCAGGTTCTTACCACTAGTGCCACCTGGGAAGCCCCTGTTTATTTGTAAGTTACACATATATACTGCTGGATTTATATATACATTACAGAAGAGACACAAAAAATGAGAAAAGAATGACATAAGAATAAAAATAAATCTAGAGCAAACATCTAAGAATCTCTCCCTACCCTACATTTTAAAGTATGGTTTTGTGTACTCCATGGGGCAAGCGTGGTCTTTGGAGACTGTTTAGACATAGGTGTTTGCCAACCTGGGGCTTCCCAGGTGGCGCTAGTGGTAAAGAACCTGCCTGCCAATGCAGGAGAACCCAGATCCCTGGAGTAGGAAACGGCAACCCACTCCTGTATTCTTGCCTGGAGAATCCCATGGACAGAGGAGCCTGGTGGTCTATAGTCCATGGGGTTGCAAAGAGTTGGACATGACTGAAGTGACTTAGCGTGCAGCATTTGCCACCTTGCACTAAAGACTTAGTAGTGTGGGAAATAACTTTCCCACTCAGCAACTGTTTTATCTGATAAGAAAGTCCTCCTAAAACCTAAGTACATTAAATTTGGAAATAAAAGAAAATTAATAAAACATAGCAATCCTTTGCTTTTCAAAAAGGCAAACTCTTCCAGATGAGTATATCTGAAAGTAATGTGGTGAATCTGATTTTTACCAAGAGAAGTCAATAGAAGAATTTGCTTTTGAATGCAGCCACATTAATAATCGAAAATCTCCCCAAATGCCACCTACTATACTTGATTGAAAATTATTGAATAAAGAGGTTTGGTATTATCACATCTGTGGTGTAATAATTATTTTTAATCACCAGATGGGTCAATTATTTTTAATCACCAGATGGGCGGTTGACCTGATTCCTAGACATTTCATTTCCTTGCTACCTTCTGTCAACACTGTGCTTGTCCTGGTGCTGTCAGTCGTATCTCTGAATGTTTACATTTGAGATTTCAGATTATGTAGAATGGATTCACATTCTACTCTGTTCCAGATGAGGGCACTTATGGAGTCTAAGCTATCTGAACTGTAGGACTTCCCTGGTAGCTCAGATGGTAAAGAGTCCACCTGCAATGCAGGAAAACCAGGTTCTATCCCTGGGTTGGGAAGATCCCCTGGAGAAAGAAATAGCAACTCATTCCAGTATCCTGCCTGGGAAATAACTTGCACAAAGGAGCCTGGTGGGCTACAGTCCATGGGGTCACAAAGAGTCAGACATGACTTAGTGATTAAACAACAATGATCTTCAAATCTTGTTCCCAATTCTCCTATCAGAACCAGGGGAGGCAAGAATGATTTTCCATCAACTGTAAATGGTAGAAAAAAAGGCTAGGTTTACAGGTCATTTCTTTAAACAAAGCTAAATAACTTGACTCAGATAAGAAAAGCTGATTCATATCTACCACAGCAAACATAAGACACATCTCTGGAATGGCTTTAAAAAGCCACTAAACCTGTTGGCCCTTTACTCAAAAAAACAGTAGTTTAAGATAAGCTCTTTTAAAAATATTGTCTTTAGTAAATATTATTCATTAAGAAAATACATAAATGTATTCATTAAAGTGATTGATTCTCTATATTAGGATTCATCCTTAAAGCATGTAACTCACTTGCTAGAAAACAGCATTGACAAGAAAGACTGGGTCTATTCTGGGACCCAGAATCCTGGGCCAAGGAGATGCAGGGTCAGCTCAGGAACCACACAGACTTCTAATCATCAGCACTGATACCTTCTGACCTGCTCTGGCCCATCCGTGCCCACTGTGGCCCATCTTTCTCATTCCTGATTGAGAGGCAGATGAGAAAGGCTGGGGCAGCACCGGTGCTTCCCGCCGCAGTCAGGACGGATTCAGGAACGAAAGAGGGGTAGCACATCACACTTAACGTTTTCTAGACGAAACAATACCTTCACTGTTCTACGGCACAGAACTTGAAGGTCTCACCTGAAGACCTGTCCAGGGATATGGGCAGGCTAAGAGCTCTGTGGGGGAATGTGCTGTATACTGTCTTTGGGTATTCAGCATCCATTTATATCTGACTTTCTGTCTCTCTCCCCTATACTGAAGGGTTACAGATGAAATTCATATTTCCTATACTCCTCAGCAGCTGGGATTCTGAATGTATTATGATATGCACTTGGAAGAGATTCAGAAAGTAGATGGGAGTTGAAGGCTGTCTTTTTGCAAGAGTGGCAGCTGACATCTGAGCTCTGGACTCTACATTTCTCTGCCTAGTAAGCAGCTTCAAGTGTGAGAAGCAGCCATGTTTATGGCAACAAATGTATGAGTAGTAGCAGTAATTTCCTAAAATCTGGTTCACAGCTGACCTAGAAACCAAAATACATGTGGCAATCCCTTGACTTATGCTTTTCTAGTCCTTCCAATTATTGTATGATCAACTGGTTTTCTGTGCTAAACCCCCCTTTGCTGGAAACATCTAGAGTGGTTTCTGTTTCCTGCTTTAAATCCAGATAGAGACAGAGAGACTTTTGACCCTATACATAGATAAGCTCTGGAGACCACTCTGTGGATCGGAGGGACTCTCTCTTGGGCACAAATACAAACCTATTGGTTTTCAGAGGAAAATGTCAGCTTTGCCACTTCAGTTGGGATATTAAACTCTTGCATGCATGTTCTCTATTACCTATTAAAAACAAATTTACAAAACATATATCTGAGAAAAATATGTTAACTTTTCTTTCCTCTGATTCTTTAAGCTCTATTCCTGTAATATAATTTCAATTGAAGTTACTGAAAGTTAAGTAAGGGTCTTTGAAATAATGCATATATAAAAATCCGAGTGACCAATTTCTACTAGCATTTATTACCAGAAAAGCATTTGTTTCTTTTGGTAATCTTGATAATAAGAATGATGTAACACACCACCCTTATGGCAGAAAGTGAAGAGGAACTAAAAAGCCTCTTGATGAAAGTGAAAGACAAGAGTGAAAAATTTGGCTTAAAGCTCAACATTCAGAAGACGAAGATCATGGCATCTGGTCCCATCACTTCATGGCAAATAGATGGGGAAACAGTGGAAACAGTGGAAACAGTGTCAGACTTTATTTTTGGGGGCTCCAAAATCACTGCAGATGGTGACTGCAGCATGAAATTAAAAGGCTCTTACTCCTTGGAAGGAAAGTTATGACCAACCTAGATAGCATATTGAAAAGCAGAGACATTACTTTGCCAACAAAGGTCCATCTAGTCAAGGCTATGGTTTTTCCAGTGGTCATGTATGGATGTGAGAGTTGGACTGTGAAGAAAGCTGAGTGCTGAAGAATTGATGCTTTTGAAATGTGGTGTTGGAGAAGACTCTTGAGAGTCCCTTGGACTGTAAGGAGATCCAACCAGTCCATTCTAAAGGAGATCAGTCCTGGGTGTTCTTTGGAAGAAATGATGCTAAAGCTGAAACTCTAGTACTTTGGCCACCTCATGTGAAGTGTTGACTCATTGGAAAAGATTCTGATTCTGGGAGAGATTGGGGGCAGGAGGAGAAGGGGACGACAGGGGATGAGATGGCTGAATGGCATCACCGACTCAATGGACGTGAGTTTGAGTGAACTCTGGGAGTTGGTGATGGACAGGGAGGCCTGGCGTGCTGCAATTCATGGGGTCGCAAACAGTCGGACACAACTGAGCGACTGAACTGAACTGAACTCTCATTTTCTTTCCCTTTCATTTTGCTCTCTCAAAAGCTCGAAGTCAAATTAGGTGTTAATTGTAGCACTCTTCCTGAAAAAATTATTTTTGTCCTCTGTCCTCTTGGTTTCTGATCATTTACCTCTATTTTTAACGATTGTACACATTACGAAATGTGCACATGGAATTTACTTAGAAATAAGGAATAACAGATATCTGTACTATATGTGGGCTTCCCAGGTAGCGCTAGTGGTAAAGAACCCACCTGCCATTGCAGCAGATGTGATCCCTGGGTTCGATCCCTGAGTCAGGAAGATCCCCTGAAGGAGGGCATGGCAACCCACTCCAGTGTTCTTGCCCAGAGAATCCCATGGATCGTGGAGCCTGGCGGCCTACAGTCCATGGGGTCGCAGAGTATGACACAGTTGAGTGAGTGAGCACTCACATAGGCATGTACTATATATAAATAAGAGTAGGAAGCATTTCCTCCCTACCTTGTATTAGTTACTGCTCTTAGCCTTAGTGCTGTTTTCTGTGTAAAGTCTAACAACATCATTTTATATTTCGTAGGCATTGGTACAAAAACCTCTTGGATGGTGTGTCTTGTACATGAAATAAAGAGTGCCAAGGAACTCGTTTGAAAAACAATTATTTTTGCAAGGCTTTACAATTCTTTAGTCCTAAAGCTGATTCACAAAAATATGAATCAAAGGAAAGCAAACAAGAGTACTATAAACAGCAAAGAGTTAACTTTAAAAGTACGAGTAAAACCAAACAAAAAAATCTCTCTCAGCCTTTTTCTTTCTAATATTCTCCACACACAATTTCCTGTTAGTCTCTCTGACTTTTCTGAGAGATATTATTTTCCTTTCCAGTACCAATTTCAGCAGTGATGGCCTAAAAGGTTCTGGTGCCCCAAGTGAGACTAGATTATAGGACTCCATATGGGGTCAAAGATAGGAGGGTTCTTAAGGATTTTTACCAACAAAATAAAAGCAGTGGGGTTTCACTTCACTTCAAGTAAAGATACCAATAGAAGCAAATTCTCCTCTTGTCATATTGATAAAGAAGCAAAAGACTCCTCCTGTCACACTGGTGGGAGTGCCAATAACCTGAATGGGGAACTGGATTATGAGCTAGTGTGTTCTGTGAAATTCTCTATTCTGATGTATATAAACCAAGTTGAGAATGTGCACACACACATACAGATATTTGTGATCAAGAAAGAGATTTTAACTTTTTTAAAAAATAATACATGACCTTTAGGAGGTGCCCAGGTTGTGTTTATGTTGTAGCATAAACACAACACGTTTCTGGGAAGGGTTCACCATCAATGATAAGTTTACTTCCAGCTGTGATGTAAGGGATTAAACGATCATAAGGGGCAGAGGGTGAGCAGAAAGCAATGAGAAACAAGCTATCTCTTGCCGATTTTTTTCTTCTCGAAGGAGTCATGCTTTCTGCAAGTTCCAGGGTCTTCTTGCCTGAGGACCGGTGTCGTGTTGTCTGAGGGCCTCAAAGTCCTCTTATACCTTTACTGTCTCGATCCAGGCAAGCTGCTTCTAACAATTGTTAGTAATCTCAATCCTTGGATAGCTGGAATCTTGAAGGAGGGAGGAAGTAATTAGTGCTTTTCAGGATGTTGGAGAAGTGCCACCGAATGTTTGTATTCATTTCTCCATTCCAGTGTCCTGAAAGCCAAACAGGAGTTCCATGAACTAAGAATTGCTCCCATTCACTTAACAGTAGTCTTCTCAATTCCATAATAGGTAGAATCAACACTAATTCAAAGAAGTCTTGCTTGCTCTAGAAAACACTGTTTTACTTCTTCAGACCAGGAGAAAATGGTGTTTAGGGCTTCCCTGGTGGCTCAAATGGTGAAGAATCCACGTGCAATGCAGGAGACCCAGGTTCAATCCCTGGGTCAGGAAGATCCATCCCCTGGAGAAGGGAATGGCAACCCACTCCAGTATTCTTGACTGGAGAATTCCGTGGACAGAGGAGCCTGGCAGACTACGGTCCACAGGGTCACATAGCATCAGACACAACTGAGCCACTGTTTCACCCTTTCTCCTTTCAGGGCTGTGACTAGAGGTTTTATCTGGCTGTCCTCCTAGCCAGTACAGCACAGACTTCGCAATTCATATGAGAAACAGGGACAGCAATTGACACTCATGTGACTGTGAGGATTAAATAAAGTGAGGCAAGTATTTAACCAAAGTACAGCACCAACTAAGACCTCATGAAGAATGAGCTTCTGAGGCAGCTTCAAGGACTACCTCCTGCTGCCTCCGATCTCCTTTCCAAGGTGTCTTGGTTTTGTTTGTATATGCAGGCCTTGCTCGTTGCACTGCTGACTGGCTAGTTCTTCCCAAATGTTGTATTTAAAATTAAAGAGGGAATTCATGTAATTAGTTGACAAAGCTAACTACTATCTTTTTACTGAATGAAGTCCTTTCATATCATCTGTCAGCTAAGAGTAATTTTATTACGAGATACTTTATTCTGGGACCATTAGACAATGCCAATCAGTTGTTAATTCTTCTATATGCTCTTCTATTAATTAGTCTTATTTACTCAGGACTGAGATTAGGATTATGATTTGGATAGTATTTATATTATTATAAGGATTATAATTTTATAATTATAATTATTATTAAGGATTTTCCCCACTGGTTTGTCCCTAATTTCAGGGCCAATTAGAATGCTCATTGTTGAGGATCAAACAAGGGGCTCCAACGTTTCAGTAAACTGCAACACAGTCTCTCTTTAGAACTGGCTCTAGACTAACTCTTGAAGAGAAACCATGCCAGAATCTGCTTCCTCCGTGTCTTACATTTCTAATTGGCTGCAGAATTCTTTCTACTCCAAATGGCCCCAAGCCCCCAACAACAACAGCAATCTAAAATAATTTTTAATTTTTTGGAAGTCAGAGTAGTGAAGTTCTTGTTATGTCATGCAAAATGCTGCCCAGCTGTTTGCCAGAGAGGTTTCAAGGCAGCCTTTCACATTTTGGGTGGTTAATACCTGAGGCAAAATCAAAGAAAGAAACACGAAAGTTCTTGTACTACCTGAGATTAATTATCTGCGTGGTAAGGCTTAAATATTCAGTTAAGCATTTCTGACTTGTTCATCTTTCCACCTAGATGGGCATAATTCAAAACATTACTGTCGGTGGAGTTTCAGGTACTGATTTCCACAAGTGCTATGGAAGAGTGCACTATTTTTTTTTAATTGTATTTTTGTACAAGAGAGCAGATAAGAAATAAACCAGGAGTAAGTGAAATTTCATTTATATGAGAAAGTCCAAAGTGTTTTCATATTTGGGTTAGGATAATTTCCATTTCTCTGAAAGTGAAAAACCTAAATCTCAATTTTCTTTATGTACCTAATATCTTTATGTATTTAAGGAAATTATAGGAACAAATCAGTCATTTTAACTGTCATTAATTGTTCTTTTTTTTTTTTACATGAGCTATGCATTTTGTGTGTGTGTGTGTGTATGGCATTATTGGTTTTAAAGTTGAAAAAGCTATGTTTTTAGCTTCAGTATCTGGCCAGAAGTTAACACATGGCAGGGCAACCATGCAATAATTCTGAGAATTTATCAGGTTGCAAAAAGTTGTGAAACTGATATTTTCATAAAATAGATACAGATTACAGACTCCTATAGAACTTACAGATCAATATTATCAGGAAGGTTCTGAGTCACATAAAGAGAAAGTGTTAACCAAATCAGCACAGAAATGTCTCATTTTTCTCTTTTTGGTATACAGAACTAAACCAAGGATGGAGGCTATGTGGGCACAGACTTTCTCTCCTTCCCCATACCCCACAGATAACAGTTTGTGGACAATATGAAATTTAACTGAAAACAAATATGAGTGATGATGAGTCTTTACTTCTTATACTTTTGCTGAAACTCTGCTTAGAGTAAAATGGCTCAAACATTGACTTTGTAAAGAAACAGTGGCCACAGAACTGATGGCAATTAGGATTATGCCAAGTGTTGATAGATTTTAAGGATTATGCCACAAGTATGTCACTTTCACAGCAGGGCATGTCATGTCATGCCATTTGAGTTGGGTTTTAAATGTACTGTTTAAAATATTCAGAATCATTTTTTGTCTGAATATGGGTTCTAAGAATGTCTCTGATTTGAACAAGAGATGGGTGAATACCATGGCTTAGAATGCTTACTTTGGAGCTGTTCTTTCTTTCTTTTTTTTTTTTTCATGTTTACTGCACATGAACACAATTTCTCATTTAAGGAGGTGGAGGGCTGAACATAATTTAGGTGAAATCTCACTGCTCATTTCGGTGGACACCGGTATCACCAAAGCATCAGTGCTCAGATGCAGTTCCTGGGGAAAATAACCAGTGCCAAATAGGTCTTGGTTGGGAGGGAGTAGAGAGCATAATTGAATTTGTTCCTGTGGCCTCCAGAAATCTCAGTCACCTGAGGTCTTAAGTGTTAACTTTTCCATTTTCTCTTTTGAGAAATCAAACCTGCGAAGAACCAATTTAAAGATGCTTCTGTTAGCACTGATTTCTTTGGTGAAATGTATACGGTTTTCCGATCTAAAAGAGGCTGCCCAGCATGGAATTGGGTGGGAAGGTAAGGGAGAGCAGGGAAATTATTAGGTATGTCCTTCTGATCCTTCCTGAGTGTTATGAAATAGTGACAGGCGAGCCTAGCAAAAAAACCTCAAGTAATATACACAAACACACAGAATCCAGAATATTATTTTTTCTGGTGTGTGTGAAAAAGATATGCAACAAGAAGTCACATAGTATTAAAAAAAAAAAAAAGGGATTTCCCTGTTGGTAGAGGGAACTCTACCAACTCCACACTCCCAATGCAAGTGGCCTTGGGTTTGATCCCTCATCAGGGAACTAGATCCCACATGCCAAAAAAAGACCCAACATAGCCAAATAAATAAACATTAAATAAAAATAAAAAACCTCCATAAACCCTACATCCTAAAGAATAAGCTGAAAATCAAATATATGGGAAAACTACAAATTAGTACAGATTTTCTAATTTATGTTCTCTGTGTCTATCAGTTTCCAGGAGCATGAGGAGTCTGAGAATCCTTCAGTCAAACTTGGATGATGATCCATCACATACACACATGTTTTAATACCCCGAGCAGAGAAGCCACACAGGAGGACCAACTGCTTGGCATGGAGCCATTCCCTCCCACCTGATAATGCTTTTTAAACACCCTCTGTGTGAGGCTCCACTGGGACTGTGTCAAAGGTCAGCTTTCTAAAGATTTTTTTTTTTTTTTTAGGGCAGGAGACTTAGGGAATTTAAATTCTAGAAAGAGCACATTGGCTAGGAATGTAAGATCGACTCGACTCACCTGCTCTTCCCTCTTGGTTTTGCGCCTCAGCATCTCCCACGTCAGCCCACAGCTGTCCCCAAACTGTCCCGGTTCCCAAGCCAGTCCTCACCGAGGCAGGGGTGAGAGCGGCAGCTCTGCAGTGCTGTAAGGAGGCTCTGAAAGAGTCAGCGGCACTGCTGGATGTAGAGTCTGGGGGCCCAGACAGAGCTGTACTTGTTATCAACAGAGCTTCCTGGAATCCCCTGCCCACCAAACCACGCACGCCATGGTCACTGAGCCTCCTTCCTGACCATTAGACCCAGCTGCTGTTCCCCGGGCCCGGGGCCTCACCTGGACTCCATCGCAGCGTGCAGGGATACTGCTCAGGGACGCATTTCCTGTTGAAAACTGCCTGCCCTCCTGGCCACAGAGCATGTGCAGCCTCCCCATCCCCTAAACGACCAGGGTGCTCCATCTTTTCCATCCTGGCGGAATTTGTCACATTGTACCTTATATTACAACTATTCGAATTTTAGAATGTCAGTTTGTTAATGACATTACCATTTCATCTTTGATTCCTACATAGAGCTACTGAGGAAGGAGCTAAAATTCTCCAAGTCTTCTCTGGACCTAATCTGTGCCTTACTCGAAGACAGGTACAAAAGAAATTTGAAGGCGTTCCTTCAGCCTCTGGTTCTTAAGCCTTGGTAGTGGCTATGAGAAGGAAGCTGGTGCCACACGCAGAGTTTTAAGAAAATAATTAGTTGTTTGAATGCATCCTCTAGAGATGAAATTTTGTATTTTCAAGCTCTGCAACCAGGGACCATTTTGGACGAGTCAAGATTGAGTAGATGACTGACATCAGGAAAACAAACATTCATCCTGATGCTTTACTATACTTTTTTGGAGGAAAAAAAATGAAGACACCTGAAAATTCATTGTGGTATTTAGGTGCTCATTCACTCCATAACCATTCACAGGTTAGTCATGAAAATGATTATTTATCAGTTGGTATCATGTAATATATTAGTCACAAGTTTAGTTCAACACTTTAAGAATTCCAAGGGTTATTAAATGATTCCACCTGTGTTCCTTGTAAGACAGTTATTTTTCCTAGAATGGTGCATCTCAAACTTTAACATGCATACAAATAACCAAAGTGGTCTGGTGAAAAGGCTGATTTTAATTCCATTGGATGAGATGGAACCTGAGATTCTAAATTTCTGACGAGCTCCCAGATGATGCTGATCCCTGTTGATTCACGGATCTTAGTGGTGTGACCCATGAACCAACAGGATCACCATCACCCAGAAGTTTATCAGAAATTTAGAATCTCAGGTTAGGCCCAGAGAAGACTTGGAGAATTTTAACCCCTTCCTGAGCACTGTGTGGGAATCAAAGATGAAATGGTATTGTCATTAACAAACTTTCTAAAATTTGAATAATTGTAATATAAGGTGAAAGTGAAGTCGCTCAGTCGTGTCTGACTCTTAGCGACCCCATGGACTGCAGCCCACCAGGCTGCCCCGTCCCTGGGATTCTCCAGGCAAGAACACTGGAGTGGGCTGCCATTTCCCTCTCCAATGCATGAAAGTGAGAAGTGAAAGTGACGTCGCTCAGTCGTGTCCAACTCTTAGCGACCCCATGGACTGCAGCCTTCCAGGCTCCTCCGTCCATGGGATTTTCCAGGCAAGAGTACTGGAGTGGGGTGCCATTGCCTTCAAACTATTAAGAGGGAAGGTGTTAGAGGAACTTTTTCTGCTGTGAGCAACTTTCTTTAGCAGTCTAACAGAAGGATGACCTGTGCATGATCTAGGTTCTTCCTTCCCAGTACAATGCCATGAACAAAAGAGCACCAACTCCTTGAGCATTTATAAAATGAAATAATATCCACTTTGGTTATCTTAAATGAATTAAGATCATATGAGATGCATGTGAGTGCACTCAACAAATAAAAAGCATCATGAATGGTGTTATAATGATAAGTACTAATTCCACACTTCAGTTGAAATGTAGAGTCCTGAATAATTAAAACTTCAGATGGGAAAAAGACAAAATGTTTTGTAACAGAGACGTCTCACTCATCTTATTTCTTGACTGACAGTGGAGTTGGGTGGCATCTGACACAGGGTGGTGCTTGGATGAGAGAGTTTTCAGAAAGCTTTGCTGTGTGAGGGGTGGGAATGATTTTTCCTTTGTAAACAGGATAAACAGGATATCAAGAAACAAATTCCACACAAAGGCTCTGGTGTTAAATTTTGAATGTACATTTTTATCTCACTTGACTTGCATATTAACCCTCAGTTCAGTTCAGTTCAGTCGCTCAGTCGTGTCCGACTCTTTGTGACCCCATGAATTGCAGCAGGCCAGGCCTCCCTGTACATCACCAACTACCGGAGTTCACTCAGACTCACGTCCATGGAGTCAGTGATGTCATCCAGCCATCTCATCCTCTGTCATCCCCTTCTCCTCCTGCCCCCAATCTCTCCCAGAATCAGAATCTTTTCCAATGAGTCAACTCTTCACATGAGGTGGCCAAAGTACTGGAGTTTCAGCTTTAGCATCATTCCTTCCAAAGAAATCCCAGGGCTGATCTCCTTCAGAATGGACTGGTTGGATCTCCTTGCAGTCCAAGGGACTCTCAAGAGTCTCCAACACCACAGTTCAAAAGCATCAATTCTTCGGCGCTCAGCCTTCTTCACAGTCCAACTCTCACATCCATACATGACCACTGGAAAAACCATAGCCTTGACTAGACAGACCTTTGTTGGCAAAGTAATGTCTCTGCTTTTGAATATGCTATCTAGGTTGGTCATAACTTTTCTTCCAAGGAGTAAGAGCCTTTTAATTTCATGGCTGCAGTCACCATCTGCAATGATTTTAGAGCCCCAAAAAATAAAGTCTGACACTGTTTCCATTGTTTCCCCATCTATTTCCCATGAAGTGATGGGACCGGATGCCATGATCTTCGTTTTCTGAATGTTGAGCTTTAAGCCAACGTTTTCACTCTTGTCTTTCACTTTCATCAAGAGGCTTTTGAGTTCCTCTTCACTTTCTGCCATAAGGGTGGTGTCATCTGCATATCTGAGCTTATTGATATTTCTCCCAGCAATCTTGATTCCAGCTTGTACTTCTTCCAGCCCAGTGTTTCTCATGATGTACTCTGCATAGAAGTTAAATAAGCAGGGTGACAATATACAGCCTTGACGTACTCCTTTTCCTATTTGGAACCAGTCTGTTGTTCCATGTCCAGTTCTAACTGTTGCTTCCTGACTTGCATATAGGTTTCTCAAGAGGCAGGTCAGGTAGTCTGGTATTCCCATCTCTTTCAGAAATTTCCACAGTTTCTTGTGATCCACACAGTCAAAGGCTTTGGCATAGTCAATAAAGCAGAAATAGATGTTTTTCTGGAACTCTCTTATTTTTCCCATGATACAGCAGATGTTGGCAATTTGATCTCTGGCTTCTCTGTCTTTTCTAAAACCAGCTTGAACATCTGGAAGTTCACGGTTCACGTATTGCTGAAGCCTGGCTTGGAGAATTTTGAGCATTACTTTACTAGCGTGTGAGATGAGCGCAATTGTGTGGTCATTTGAGCATTCTTTGGCATTGCCTTTCTTTGGGATTGGAATGAAAACTGACCTTTTCCAGTCTTGTGGCCACTGCTGAGTTTTCCAAATTTGCTGGCATATCGACTGCAGCACTTTCACAGCATCATCTTTCAGGATTTGAAATAGCTCAACTGGAATTCCATCACCTCCACCAGCTTTGTTCATAGTGATGCTTTCTAAGGCCCACTTGATTTCACATTCCAGGATGTCTGGCTCTAGGTGAGTGATCACACCATCGTGATTATCTTGGTCGTGAAGATCTTTTTTTGTACAGTTCTTCTGGGTATTCCTGCCACCTCTTCTTAATATCTTCTGCTTCTTTTAGGTCCATACCATTTCTGTCCTTTATTGAGCCCACCTTTGCATGAAATGTTCCCTTGGTATCTCTGATTTTCTTGAAGAGATCCCTAGTCTTTCCCATTCTGTTGTTTTCCTCTATTTCTTTGCATTGATCACTGAGGAAGGCTTTCTTATCTCTTCTTGCTATTCTTTGGAACTCTGCATTCAGATGCTTATATCTTTCCTTTTCTCCTTTGCTTTTCGCTTCTCTTTTCACAGCTATTTGTAAGGCATCCTGAGACAGCCGTTTTGCTTTTTTGCATTTCTTTTCCATGGGGATGGTGTTGATCCCTGTCTCCTGTGCAATGTCATGAACCTCTGTTCATAGTTTATCAGGCACTCTATCTATCAGATCTAGGCCCTTAAATCTATTTCTCACTTCCACTGTATAATCATAAGGGATTTGATTTAGGTCATACCTGAATGGTGTAGTGGTTTTCCCTACTTCCTTCAATTTCAGTCTGAATTTGGCAATAAGGAGTTCATGATCTGAGCCACAGTCAGCTCCTGGTCTTGTTTTTGTTGACTGTATAGAGCTTATCCATCTTTGGCTGCAAAGAACATAATCAATCTGATTTCGGTGTTGACCATCTAGTGATGTCCATGTGTAGAGTCTTCTCTTGAGTCTTTGGAAGAGGGTGTTTGCTATGACCAGTGCATTTTCTTGGCAAAAGTCTATCAGTCTTTGCCCTGCTTCATTCCGTATTCCAAGGCCAAATTTGCCTGTTACTCCAGGTGTTTCTTGACTTCCTATTTTTGCATTCCAGTCCCCTCTAAGGAAAAGGACATCTTTTTTGGGTGTTAGTTCTAAAAGGTCTTGTAGGTCTTCATAGAACCATTCAACTTCAGCTTCTTCAGCATTACTGGTTGGGGCATAGACTTGGGATATTGAATGGTTTGCCTTGGAAACGAACAGAGATCATTCTGTCGTTTTTGAGATTGCATCCAAGTACTGCATTTCGGAGTCTTTTGTCTGAAAAGACAAAATACTAACCCTAGGTATTGATATTATTAATTCCTATTTTTTATTGAAGGATAATTGCTTTACAATATTTTTTATAATTAAATTTGATTCATTTTTAATTGAAGGATTGTGGCTCTACAATATTGTGTTGGCCTCTGCCATACGTCAGCATGAATCAGCCCCATACATACATACATCCCCTCCTTCCTGACTCTCCCTCCCACCTCCCACCGCATCCCACCCCTCTAGGTTGTCACAGAGCACTGGGTTGAGCTCCCTGTGTCACACGGCAAATCCCCACTTGCCATCTATGTTACATATGGTACTGTATGTGTTTCCATGCTTCTTTCTCAGTTTTCATCCCAGCCTCTCCCATTTTAAAGATAAGGATCCAAGAGCTCCAGGAAGGCAAGGACTGTACCGTTTTTCCCATCAGCATACTCTCAGCAGTAGCACAGCACTGAAACAGAGTAGGCATTCTGAAATATTTAACAAATAAATCAGACTCAGAGAGATGAAGTGTCTTGCTTAAGGTCACATTCAATTAAGTGGTAGAGTAAGGCATTGTCCCAGTTCCATTTGGCTTGACCCCTGGAGCTTCTCATTCAGCAGATCTAAGCTGAGCCCAATTATTTGCATCTTTATTAATCGTCCCATTGATTATCCCTTTGACTCAATCACCTTTGAACATGTATTTATTAAAATGTAATATATGTCAGTCCCACTCTAGGTGCTGACGAGTAAATAAGATATCAGTAAAGAAACAGATTCCACACAAAGGTTTTGGTATTAAATGGATCCATCCGCAAACAAAACAGGCAAGAGCCTCTGGCCTTACGGAACTTAAGAGCTATGAGACATCAGGCCAGTTTGAGAAGCTGCAGCACACCGTGATGATAAAAGGTTCTGTTTATTCAGTTAAAATTAGCTTCAAGGGGCATTTCATTCATCTCTTCACCATATTTGCTGTGAGAGCTAAGAGCACTCTGGTCAGATGAAAGTAAAGTACAAAAGGTCTTCTTTTGATAGGAGACAGGCTTTTGGGATGGGGCAATATTTGTGTGTGTGTGGACCTGTTTGGCATCCCTGGCTCTTGGCACTAAATGCCATGAACACCCTCTCATCCTCGTTGGGACAACTGAAAATGCCCAGTTCCCCTCTCCTGTTGAGAACTGCTGGAGGGACTGAAGGAGAAAAGTGCTGGTGGAGGAAGATCTGGCTGAGCCTCTGAAGACCTTACAGCCCTTCAAGGATTTTTTGATTCCCCCTTCTGGGGATCAGGCCCTGTTTAATTATGTGGAGGTAATTTTTCAAGACAATGTTGTATTTTAATTGTCTGTAAATCTCCCACAGATCATCATTTAAGATTTTTGAATTGTTGCATCGATGGGTCTTGATTGCTGCCATTTAGCATGCATTGCCTCCCTCCCCTACTCTCCTTTTCAAAAGGGTGAATAGAAATTTCAGGCAGGTGAAAGCAGTGGGCAAATGATACCCTGTGTTTTGAAAGTCTGCTACTTAAAAACCTGTAGTTACTTATTCGTTTAAATGAGTAACCTGCATAATTGTCATATTTTTAGCCCTTAAAAATCTGTTTTTGCAATGGAAATCTTCATGCAATCAGTATAATCAATTGCAAAATTAATAAACCTGGCTGATCTTCAACAGCATTTTTTACTTTGAGAAATGTGGGGGAAAATACCTCTGTGTGTGGTTTAGACCTGGAAGATTTTAGTAACAAATTCGGAATTGTATGGCCTTACTTTGAAGTTGCTGATGATGCTCATTTTTCTGTCATTTTCTTAAGTGTTTTCGGTGCCAAATGGAGCTTGTAAAATGGACAGAAGGCAGCAATTTAGGGAACCTCTTTCAGTGGAGGGTGAGGGGGACCAATTTCTGAAAGAACTTTGCATAAGATTTCATTAAATTTCATAATGTTAACTATTCCTTGTTTTAGAAAAATAGCAAAGCTAGTTACACATTCATGGAAACATGGATGTAAATGGAAAATCAACAGTTCATCTCAAGATTTTCATACTGTTAGATAAGAGGTATGCTTCATTTATTGTCATAATATCAGGAACAAAGTTGTTAATGTAGGTGCTATACAACAACATAGAAAATTCACATGTGATTTCCGACTTGGAATCTAAGAAACCATTTAGTGGAGTTTGTGCTGGGTGAGTGGCAACTCATACTGCTCTGAGAAAAGCAATTAGTTGCTGAAGAATAGCTCTATTTAAATAGTCCCAATATAACCATTGCCAAAATGTATTTGTCTGGAAGGCACTATCCAAGTGCTATTAGTGGTGATGACATAAAGGAGGCAAGGAAGATGATTTTAGTCCTTCCAAGGCATTGTTTGTTTGTGAATATTAATTTTTATTGCCTGATGTAAAGCAAGCCAGGTGTCCCTCCATAGTCTTGTTCTCCTGAATTTTGCTATCTAGCTCTCACATGCTACCGGGGTGCCTACCCTGGAATAGGTCTAGCCTGCTTGAAGCCATCCTAGAGAAGCTAAGTTCAGTAATTTCTGATAGTCAGCATCTTGTCTGAAATCAAAGTGTGCAGAAAACTTTAGACACCTGTTCCACAATATATATCTAAACCTGGTCAAATGATATTTTTAAAGGTCTTTTTTAAATCCAAGTAACAGCAAAGCATGATGTCCAAATGGAGAACACTTGATTTGTAAAATGGTTTTCATTTACTTTTAGCCACTTTCTAAGTGAAAGTAATAAAACTAAAAGCGAGGGGTACATTTTCTGTTCCTAACCAGCCTCAATTTTATTTGGCATCACACAGAACTGCCTCCAGTTTAAGTTCTGTTAATGAAAAGTTGAGTGGTGTAAGACAAACTCAGGAGTAGTTTGCTCTGGAAAACCTAAGTCAAAATTGGTTACATCCACAAAAGAGTTTTCATTTTGCTTGTTTAGGGAAAGAAAGAAAGAAAATTAATAGTTCAAGCCCCAAGCTTAATTGCTAATATTAACATTCTAAAAGCAGTAATTATCTAAGTAGAAATTGGCAATAAATATGTATGTAATCATGATATATTTTATATAGTTGAAATCTAATTCTGAATTATTTTTGTATTTGATGCCAAGCAAGAAATATGGTAAATGAACAGAGAGCACTTTTTGAAAATACAGCCTTGTGGATTAAAAAAAAAAAATCTGTTCATACTATTGGAAATGTGAAGGTAAAAATGAGGTTTTTTTAACTTCACAGTTTTCTTTTTCTCTATTTCTTTCCTGTTCTTGAAAGCAGACTGTTTTTTTCCTGAACAGTGAAGACACGGGACACAATGAAATATAAGTGCTATGCAAAGACATATCCTCATTAAACAACTAGCTGCTATAAAAATAAATGATACCATATGACTCAGGGAAGTTGTTAATAATTCTACTTTGTTTACATTATGCTTAGAAAGCAACATAGCTTAATGAGATCAGATATTAAGCTAACAGTATATCTTGGAGTCATAATGTTTTCAAGCTCTGCCAAAACCGTAGGCAGATTGAATGTGGGTAGTTTGTACTGATAGTGTTTTTAAAAGAGGAAATGAATAAGGCCCTGCTTGGTATAGGAGTTATGCATTTATCACCTAGAGTAAAGAGTATTGAGTGCACACAAATTACTGAGCTGCTTTGAAAGGACACAAATATCGTAACTGGGGGAAAATTCAAGAACCATGGAGGTATTTTTACTTAGGAACTATGAATAATACCCATCATCATAAAAACATATAGAAAGAAAGTCCACAATAAGTGACCAAGTATCCAAAAAACCATGTGGGCATATTCTAAAGCAAGGGAACGTGTTTAGAATTCCCATTTCCTACAAAATAAAATTTCTTCCTGCTCCCTGAGCTTTTTGGATGAATTGGTTAAAATGAAGTGGGCCATATTCAGTTATTCATTTTTACAATTCAGAGAAACATTATACTTCTCAACCTTGGAGTTGCCTACTTGATGTTTAAAATAAATGTGATATTCAAGTAGATAACACACACTCTCATCCACCCTTCGTTAAAGGCATGACAATTGTTACAGTGCCAGACCAATTTCTTATCGTCTTTATAAAAAATGCAAAGGTCAAAGTTACTGGCTGTAATTTCAGTTGTTATAAACTGGGATTTCTTTAACATATAACATTTAATTAGAGCACAGTCAGCCAGCACGGCAGAATATCTAACAGCAGATTCTTTACAGAATTTTTTACAGGTTTGATTTTTGCTTCTTCAAAATCAACTTGGCATTATTTTCTCTCTCTCTTTACACTCAAGCTTTGCAAAGTGCCAACAAATAAAAATAAATAAATAAAAAGAAGCAATCCCAAACACCCACTTTGCCAAATTAGTGAGAAGGCAGGATCTGTGAAATGTAGGAATTATCCGTTTGCACAGCAGAACACGTCAGCTATAAGCATGCAGCTGCCATGTCAAGCAAATGCACTTTTTCTAAAGGCAAGGTACGGCATGTGTCAGTACGTTCACCTTTACATAAAAATAAATACATTTCAAAATCAATAAGACAAGGGCAACAAGAAAAAAAATTTGCAAAGCTTATTGCTAGCTACTGAGGAGAATGACGTGATGCTATTTTGTCCTTGCATCCAGAAAGTGACAGAATTTCTAGGGATGGACAGTATGTGCACAGTATAATTGAAATTGGATCTAGATTCAGAAAGGCATTGCCTACCTTGAAGATGATGCTGTCAGATGAATATAAACTGGAAAAATCTGGTGCTGTAGGAGGGGTGTGTAGGTTATTAGGCCATATTATCTCCCAAGTTTTCTATGAAACTAACTCAAGTTAACAATTTTTCTTTCTGACCTAGGTGCAGAGTCACACAGACGACAAGAGGATACTTAGGTTTCACTTCTTGATGTGGGAATGATAAGGTTTAGAAGATCTTGTAGGAACAGAGATATTCATCTTTGGAAAATACTGCCAGTGTCTTTTTACTCTGAAAAGATAATTTTTGCAAACCTGAGGATGGTGCTATTTTGAGTAAAAGTATGCTTTGTTAATAGATAACAGGATGAATTATTACAGTAAAAATTAAAATAATAAGAGAAATCTAGCAGCCTCTTGACTCCTTGAGGCAAGATCTGTTATTTGTTAGCGATATCTCTATTCCGTGGGGCTTCTGGTAGCTCAGTGGGTAAAGAATCTGCCTGTGGTGCAGGAGACCCAAGTTAGATCCCTGGGTCAGGAAGATCCCCTGGAGAAGGAAACGGCAAACCACTCCAGTATCCTTGCCTGGAAAATCCCATGGACAGAGGAGCTTGGTGGGCTTCAGTCCATGGGGTCGCAAAAAGTCGGGCATGAATGAGCGACTAACACCTCTATTCCATAGAAATTCGAGTACTTTCCCTCATCATTAGTAGGTCTTTACTATTTCTTCTACCTCAGGTCTGCCAGTAGGTCTGAAATTATACACTTAGTTGAAACAGATTCACTTTGAATACAAAGATTCAACAACAGTGGGGATAATAGAAAAGTAAAGGCCATTTGGCTTAGTTAGGGGAAAACATACTGCCACTCAGTTGACAGAGGGGATAAACTATCTTATGAGTCTGGTAATCTCTCTTGGTGTAATGCCCCCCTTCTGTGAAACATAAAGGAGCCCTCCTGACAAAACGGTGAAGTGAAGCTAAGAAAAATACGTGGGAAACAATTTGCAAGTACATGGCTCTAGCTGAATGCCAACCGGAAAATGCAATTATAGCTCTTGGATTGGCTTGCCTACTTGTCTGTGGTATGGCCTTTGTCTTTAGACCATGGACCCATCAGTGGGACACTTGCTTTCAATGTTTTTTTCCTTTGGTAGGGGTGGGTTTCTGCTTAGCCATCCACATTCCTACCTGGTCTTCTCTGGCATCAGAATGTCCTTGCTTAATATTCGGCAGTGTGAGATAAACCCTTACTGAGAGGAATAAAATACTCTGAATTTTTTGACATTTTGGTCCTCAACAGCAAATTTTCACTAAGTGAGAAAAAGAAGTCTGACCACAAAGGTCTGCAAAGCCTCCTGGGCAAATGCTTAGAGATCTGATAGAAACTTTAGAATCTGCAGTACATAGGCACTCGCATACTTGAAAGCAGAAGCAAGAATGTGGTAGTGTAAGAGGAATGTTCAGTCCCCAGGCATCTGAAGCCTACCTTAAGAGGGTAAACCAAAAAGACAAAGATTGTTTCACTACTTGGTAGTCAGTGAAAGCTCATCCTCTGGAAAAGGATTTGGTGGTGCCCAATGAAAGGGCTCACTGATCATGATCCTGCAGAGTATCTGAGTTGGAACTCATCTCTTCAAGATCATTAGGGCTGGCAAACTGAAGTTGTTTTGAATGTGATCTTCTGAGATGAGCATTGCTTTGAAATCCAAATCTATGATATTTATAGCAAGGCTTCAGAGATAGGTTGTGGTCAGCTTCATGTTACAAGGATAAGAAAGGGAATACTTCTTAGTGTTTAGATAAAGATGACACTTATTTTCGACACTCTCAGCTACTTTCCATTCCAATTAAATACTTCCTGATTTTACAATATTTGGAAGGACTCAAACCCCAACTGATACTAAAAAAAGCAGATTAGAGATACACAATTATTCCCCAGATAAGAAAAATTTCTAACAATCCTTTAAGTCAAATTATTTACTTGCAAGAGGCTCACCTGTATGGCAAGCACAGCTTGGTGCTTTTGTAAAGTCCTCTAACTCTCTTCTAAAAGAAGCTGTATTTAAGTAATCATCCATTTATACCATTTATATCGGCAGATAACTACACACCAAGCAACACTTTGTACTTCTCTGAGAAAATTTGAAAGAAACAGATTTTCCTAAAATGGGATTTCAGTGATATTTTGAGTTAAACACAGTGCTTCTATTGTTTCTATAATTTAGAGTCTGTACTACCAGTGAGCAAAGAAAAGCAATGATTCTAGAGACTTTCATAAGGCAGGTAATATAGATGGTACTCACTCTCTTGCATTGCTCCTAGTGAAAAACTTCCACTGGGTTAATTAGTCTCAGAAAAAACTTTTCAACTGTGCATTACGCTGTTGAAAACTGGGCATAAGAACAAGTAAGCTACTCCTTGAATAAATAGTATTTCATGAATTCAAGATGCAGCAAGGAGGCAAAACCCCAGACTGAAAAACTGAGTTTTTCTGGATAGAAAATTGATACAAAATTGAAACCAAAAACCTGCCTGATTTTTACTTAGCAATTGCTTACTGTGGTTTCTCAATGCGAGCTTTGTATAAACAGATTAACTTTGTTTCCTAAGTGTTTCCAAAGAGCCTGGAAACTAAGAATCGGTAGTGCTTCTGCCCAGCCCTCAAAAACCAACAAACTCTTCCAAAAGCTCCAACACCTGTTACTGAAATTCTACCACACAGTGGCCTTCATCTCCTATGCCAACAGATGTGAAGATGCCCAGAGGTACCTCAGATGTTTGTGCTTCTGAGTCTCCCGGGGGCACCAGGAAGGGGAGGGAAAATGATTCCGGAATTCCAAAGGTCACTGCTGGATCAAAATAATGAAAATTGCCCACATGTTGGAAAAAACTCTGATGTGATTACTGGAAAGTCTGGCAATCAGACCAAGAAGAACTAACTGGGCTAGAGTTTCATTTACACTTGAAAAAAGGGGAGAGAGAGAGAGAGAGAAAGCAAAGAAAGGTATGCCAGAGTGAAAGAGAAATAGTTATTATGTTCTTTAGCCTTCAGGCTACCACAATTAAATTCAAACAAAAAAATGGAGGAAATCTTTACTTGCACCAAAAGAGATCAAGTGTGAGCTGTCACACTTAGATAATTGTTCATATCTGAAAATAAAATTTAAGAATTTAAGTGATTAAACAGAGTGAAAATGAGTTTTTTTTTTTTTTTTTTTACAATGAAGGAGACTACAATATATATTTGACTTTCTTTCAAGGCACTTATTGTGCCTTATAATCATTTCCTTACAAATATTTTATTGTAAGAACAGCTTTTCTTTCTAAGGTGTATTTCCTCACTACTTTTTTTTACTGGACAGTACTGGAACTCTGCATGGTGATGCTAACATGATTATATATAAAAGATGCACTTTCTGCATAAAATAAACTTGATGGCTATGTGTCACAATCTCTGCTTTGAAATCTTTTTACTCTGGGTTATGTAGGAGGTAACCTAGAGGCACGGTGGGGTAGTACCCACGGGCTTTGGAGGCTCTAATGCCAGTTGTATACTCTTGGGTGCAAGCTTTCCTGTATGCATTATTTCCTCACTTAACAAGAGAATAGGCGCCCGAGAAGCAACTGGCTAGGTGTATACATTGTGCTTATACAGGGACTGCCATCCTACCCTCACAGAGATTTTAGGCAATTTCACTTCAGTGTGTCCCATTCTAGAATAGAGGCATGAACTGGAGGAGCCCAGGAATGGCCACTAACTGAGTCCTGCGGGTGGGGTAAGGTGAGGAGGGGAGGTCAGGGAACACTATTCAGAAGATAAGACTGAGACCAGAGGCTCTAGTAGGAGTTAGCCAGCAGAAGAGCAGGGAGGGGTTGTGGAAAAAGAGCTTTAGACAGAGACAATAACTTATGTGAAGACCCAGAGGCACTTAAGAGTTTTGTCAAGAACTAGAATCTTCAGAGATGAATTGCAAAAATGATAAACTTGTGAACAGTATCTATAGTATTTATCAATGGTTCTCATTCAGCTTTCTTTCTTTTTTTGTTTTAGTCCAAAAGTTTCATGGAAAAGCAAATGGGTGATGGCCTAAGGCTTTGCTTAAAGTGACAAGTGGAAATTTCTTAGACAACATCAGCACTCCTGAAGCTAGTGAGGATGTCAGCCCAGGCTTCCTACTATCTGATGCATTTTACAAAATAAGCACATATTTTAGGATGAGGCTTCTAGATTTTTAATTTGCGTAAAGAATCTCCTGGGGTTTTTGTTAGACTACAGATTCTGATTCAGTCTGGGTAGGTCTAAGACTGGATGCTTAGGCTTCTCAGGTGGTGCTCCGGGTAAAGAATCCACCTGCCAATGCAGGAGGCATAAGAGATGAGGGTTCAATCCCTGGGTTTAGAAGGTCCCTTGGAGGAGGGCATGACAACCCACTCCAGTATTCTTGCCTGGAGAATCCCATGGACAGAGAAGCCTTGCGTGCTACAGTCCATGATTACAAAGAGTTGGACACGACTGAAGTGACTTGGCATGCATGCACACACAGACTGGGTGCAGAATTCTGATTCTGAGACTCTGGGTGGGCCTAAGAGCCTCCATTTAAAGTTCCCAGGTGATGTTGATCCCTGTGATCGAGGACCTCACTTTAAATAGTAAGGTCTTAAAGCACTTAAAGTGAAAGTGTTAGTCACTCAGCTGTGTCTGACTCTGACCCCTGTACTGTAGCCCACAAGGCTCCTCTGTCCATGGAATTCTCCAGGCAAGAATACTGGAGTGGGTAGCCATTCCCTTCTCCAGGGGATATTTCCCACCCATTTTAGGCAGATTCTTTACCTTCTGAGCCACCAGAGAAGCCCCTTTAAAGCACTTAAGGAAACCCAAATAAGGGAGATCAATGTACTGAAAGTTTCAGTATTTTGAACAATTTACTTAAAATACATTCTGTCATTCTCTCTTGCTGACACACACAGAAGTTCATCCTGTGGACTTAAGTTCATCCTGCAGTTCATCCTGCAGACTATACACAAATGTATAACAACTAACCAACCAATAGAGAATATAGTAACTTTTCTGGTTATTATCAATCTATAAATGGGTTAAACACATATCCTGTCGACTGCTACCCTTTTTAATATTTATGCACCTACTATTTTCTTTCTGCTGTGTTCTAGTATCTTAGTGATATAGCAGAGGAATGTATTTAAATATATGTTGCCTCTAAAGTACCTTTATCTTCATAGGGGAAGGTTCAAGGTGCACCAGTATGTCTCTTCTTCAGAAAAAATATCCCAATACACTCCAGAACACTGAACTCACAGAAGCTTCCCCACAGGGCTGACCTGTGAACTTTCATTGATTTACTTACCCCTCTCTGGCACACACACATTATTAAGGCTTTGAGATTCTTGCTTTTTCTCACGTGTCAGATCCAGTCAGTATACTGTCCTCAGATAATGGACTGGGGTGATGTTTCGATTCAATCAAGGCCCCTGTGAGTATGATTGAAATATCTGGGTATTTAAAGCTATCAGCCTTGCCTGTGTTTGTCCAAATATTCACTCCCCCCAACCCCAATAATGAGAGCTCTGTTCCTTCCCAACTAGTCTCCCATCTTAGCAAAAGAGATTTTGCTAAGATTTAAATGAAATAGCAATTCCAACTCTTACTATCAAGCCCTGCCCTGATTCTCAGCCATGTCTGCCTTTCAGCTACAGGAGATGAGGAAATTATACAGCACCACAGAGACTTTCTGGTTCTCTACAACTGCCTTGGGTTGGAAATTTAAGACTTTATGTTTATCATTTTCTTTACATACACTCTCCAGAGCAGCTATAAGTTGTTATTTCCCCACTCCTAACATCTTAGTAATCACTAATGTCACGATAGCGATTAAATGTCACAGCTATGTTACCCACTAGCGCCTTGATCTTTATCTTCACTCGAGGCCACTGTTGGTGATAATCTGAGTGACTGTGATGCTGTGCTGGGTATTACCAGTGTTTTCTATTTCTCTGGCACTCTGTACACTCTTCAAATAGGAATGACTCAATCTCAGAATCCAATTCTGAGGATCTGTTTGTCATGCCCCATACCTGGTACCAATTTCTTCCTTGGTCAGAGTCCCAGCAGCAAGCACAGCTCACACGTGAGGCCTAATGATAGTTTAAAACAGGACTAATTTTCTATATATAGGTCTTTAGTTTCTTTAGGTAGATATATTTCTAAGTATTTTATTCTTTTTGTTGCAATGGTGAATGGAATTATTTCCTTAATTTCTCTTTCTATTTTCTCATTATTAGTGTATAGGAATGCAAGGGATTTCTGTGTGTTGAATTTATATCCTGCAACTTCACTATATTCATTGATTAGCTCTAATAATTTTCTGGTGGCATCTTTAGGGTTTTCTACATAGAGGATCATGTCATCTGCAAACAGTGAGAGTTTTACTTCTTCTTTTCTGATTTGGATTCCTTTTATTTCTTTTTCTGCTCTGATTGCTGTGGCTAAAACTTCCAAAACTATGTTGAATAGTAGTGGTGAAAGTGGGCACCCTTGTTTTGTTCCTGACTTTAGGGGAAATGCTTTCAATTTCTCACCATTTAGGATAATGCTTGCTCTGGGTTTGTCATATATAGCTTTTATTATGTTGAGGTATGTTCCTTCTATTCCTGCTTTCTGGAGAGTTTTTATCATAAATGGATGTTGAATTTTGTCAAAGGCTTTCTCTGCATCTATTGAGATAATCATATGGCTTTTATTTTTCAACTTGTTAATGTGGTGTATTACATTGATTGATTTGCAGTTATTGAAGAATCCTTGCATCCCTGGGATAAATCCCACTTGGTCATGGTGTATGATCTTTTTAATGTCTAACTTATATGTAGAATACTATAAAACACTGGTAAAAGAAATCAAAGAGGACACTAACAGATGGAGAAATATACCATGTTCATGGATTGGAAGAATCAATATAGTGAAAATGAGTATACTACCCAAAGCAATTTATAGATTCAATGCAATCCCTATCAAGCTACCAACGGTATTCTTCACAGAGCTAGAACAAATACTTTCACAATTTGTATGGAAATACAAAAAATCTCGAATAGCCAAAGCAATCTTGAGAAAGAAGAATGGAACTGGAGGAATCAACCTGCCTGACTTCAGGCTGTACTACAAAGCCACAGTCATCAAGACAGTATGGTACTGGCACAAAGACAGAAATATAGATCAATGGAACAAAATAGAAAGCCCAGAGATAAATCCATGCATATATGGACACCTTATCTTTGACAATGAAGGCAAGAATATACAATAGATTAAAGATAATCTCTTTAACAAGTGGTGCTGGGAAATCTGGTCAACCACTTGTAAAAGAATGAAACTAGAACACTTTCTAACACCATACACAAAAATAAACTCAAAATGGATTAAAGATCTAAACGTAAGACCAGAAACTATAAAACTCCTAGAGGAGAACATAGGCAAAACACTCTCCGACATACATCACAGCAGGATCCTCTATGACCCACCTCCCAGAGTAATGGAAATAAAAGCAAAAATAAACAAATGGGACCTAATTAAACTTAAGAGCTTCTGCACAACAAAGGAAACTATAAGCAAGGTGAAAAGACAGCCTTCAGAATGGGAGAAAATAATAGCAAATGAAGCAACTGACAAACAACTAATCTCAAAAATATACAAGCAACTCCTGCAGCTCAATTCCAGAAAAATAAATGACCCAATCAAAAACTGGGCCAAAGAACTAAATAGACATTTCTCCAAAGAAGACATACAGATGGCTAACAAACACATGAAAAGATGCTCAACATCACTCATTATCAGAGAAATGCAAATCAAAACCACAATGAGGTACCATTTCACACCAGTCAGAATGGCTGCGATCCAGAAGTCTACAAGCAATAAATGCTGGAGAGGGTGTGGAGAAAAGGGAACCCTCTTACACTGTTGGTGGGAATGCAAACTAGTACAGCCACTATGGAGAATAGTCTGGAGATTCCTTAAAAAACTGGAAATAGAACTGCCATATGACCCAGCAATCCCACTGCTGGGCACACACACTGAAGAAACCAGAATTGAAAGAGACACGTGTACCCCAATGTTCATCGCAGCACTGTTTATAATAGCCAGGACATGGAAGCAACCTAGATGTCCATCAGCAAGCAGATGAATGGATAAGAAAGCTGTGGTACATATACACAATGGAGTATTACTTAGACATTAAAAAGAATACATTTGAATCAGTTCTAATGAGATGGATGAAACTGGAGCCTATTATACAGAGTGAAGTAAGCCAGAAAGAAAAACACCAATACAGTATACTAACGCATATATATGGAATTTAGAAAGATGGTAATGATAACCCTGTAAGCAAGACAGCAAAAGAGACACAGATGTATAGAACAGTCTTTTGGACTCTGTGGGAGAGGGAGAGGGTGAGATGATTTGGGAGAATGGCATTGAAACATGTATAATATCATATATGAAATGAATCGCCAGTCCAGGTTCGATGCATGATACTGGATGCTTGGGGCTGGTGCACTGGGACGACCCAGGGGGATGGTATGGGGAGGGTGGGGGGGGGGGGTTCAGGATGGGGAACACGTATATACTTGTGGCAGATTCATATTGATGTATGACAAAACCAATAGAATATTGTAAAGTAATTAATCTCCAATTAAAATAAACAAATTTATATTTAAAAAAGAAATAAAGGAGATTTTAAAAAGTTTAAAAAAAAATAAAACAGGACTAATCCAGTTGCCCTCAGAAATGCCCATCAATCTGTGCTGGCTGCAAAGAGCCAACATTTTCTTTTATTAACTACATAGTATTACCTTTCACAGGTAAGTTTTATAAGCCATCTAGAATTCGCTTGTGTATATCATACACATTCATTTCTCTCCATAGAATATACCATGAATCTTCCTAAAAATCATCACTGATTTGTGATGCCACCTTTATCATGTATCAACTTTCCATTCATTCAAATGTCTATGTCTAGGCTCTGCATTTCATTCCATCAGTCTATTCGTATGTTGCTTTTACTATTCTGGCTGTGTAGTGTGTCTGAATACCTGATAGGTGATTCAGTCACCTATATATAGATGACTATATATAATGTATGTATAGTGTACATATGTATCTATATATATGTATAGATGACTATATAGATACATCTATATTCATGTCAGATTCAGTTTTATTAAGATCTTCACACAATCCTTCATGCTCAGTTACCAACAGATGATTTTAAACTATCATCTAGGGAGGGTAAAGGGTTATCTTTAGTACCTCGTTTTGCTGAGCAAGGTATACAACACAACGATAAGCTGAATTACTCATTGGTCACCTGTGATTTTCCTTCTCTACCCTTTCCTACACAGTGCTCCATCTTTCCTTTCAATAAATACTACAGGCTGAATTGTGTCCTCCTCCACTCTCACCTCACCAACCACCTCCCCCCAATCCATATGTTGAAGTCCCAATCCCCAGTACCTCTAAATGTGATATGTTTGGAGTTAGGATCTTTAAAAAGGCAATTAAGTTAAAACAATGTCATTAAGGTGAGATATAATTCAATATTACTGCTGCCCTTACCTTATATGAAGAGTAAATTTGGACACAGAAATGTGGAGAGGAAAGACAATATTCAGACACAGGGAGAAGCTGGCCATCTACAAACCAAGGAGAGTAGCCTCAGAAGGCATCAAAGCAGTTGACACCTTGATCTTGGACTTCTAGTCTCCAGTCATGAGAAAATAAAGCCACCCCTGCAGATGATGACTGCAGCCATGAAATTAAAAGATGCTTACTCCTTGCAAGGAAAGTTATGACCAACCTAGATAGCATATTCAAAAGCAGAGACATTGCTTTGCCAACAAAGGTCTGTCTAGTCAAGGCTATGGTTTTTCCTGTGGTCATGTATGGATGTGAGAGTTGGACTGTGAAGAAGGCTGAGCGCCGAAGAATTGATGCTTTTGAACTGTGGTGTTGGAGAAGACTCTTGAGAGTCCCTTGGACTGCAAGGAGATCCAACCAGTCCATTCTGAAGGAGATCAGCCCTGGGATTTCTTTGGAAGGAAGGATGCTAAAGCTGAAACTGCAGTACTTTGGCCACCTCATGCGAAGAGTTGACTCATTGGAAAAGACTCTGATGCTGGGAGGGATTGGGGGCAAGAGGAGAAGGGGATGACAGAGGATGAGATGGCTGGATGGCATCACCGACTAGATGGACGTGAGTCTGAGTGAACTCCGGGAGATGGTGATGGACAGGGAGGCCTGGCGTGCTGCGATTCATGGGGTCGCAAAGAGTCGGACATGACTGAGTGACTAATCTGATCTGATCTGTAGTACTTTTGTCATGGCAGCTTGAGCAAACTAAAACAACCAGGTATTGAAAGAATATCAACTTAAAGAGGTGCGCCAAACTTCAGCAGAGTTCTCGTGCCCATATACCTTAATGTTGCCCTGTCCAAATCTATGGTTCTAATTTTGGTCTTTTTTCTGAGGAGTAGACTTGTTCATTAACCAGGGTTTTGTCATTCCTTTGTAGATATCTGTCTAGCACCTGGAGCTCAAGTGCTCCAAAGTTAAGCCCTGATGTTTTCCTTCAATTTGCTGTTCTATGGTTGTCTCTGTCTTATATAACAGCCATGGAGAGGCCTAAGAGTCACCCTAGGCTTCTGCCCCAGCCTTCCTATTGAATACACATCAATAGAGTCAGTTTATCCTACACTGGATCTTTCCTCAGGGTGTGACGGCTGTTATTCCCGTCAGGGAATAACACACACAGGGAAGTGTGATTGGTGTTGGAAGAGCAAGAGCCTGAGCAGAGTGTGAGCCAGGACTTGGGCTCTGCTCCCCGGCTGTTGCTGCCCTGACAGGGGCAGGGTCTGCACCCCAGCTATTGGACCAGAAGCCCTGAGGGATGACTGGATCAGGCTCTGTTGCCCTCGAGTGCATGCTCTGCCCCAAGGAGGCAACGACTGTAGCAAGTGAGGCCCTTGTCCTCACAGAGAACCTATGCACTGCCTGTGTAGGCATCTGTGGATCAGTTCAGAAGCAGCCCAAGGTTGCATCCCTTCTTCGGTGGTGCTTGTCCCAGATTTAGTGCAGAGCTGTGGTATGGAGTAGGCTGGGGCTGGGCTTGAGGCATGGTGGCTGTAGAAATTGAGCTGGCTGTGCCTCTGCCAGAGATCTGGATGGTCTCCATGGCAGCCTTGTCCCAGTACCTATCTGCCCCAGATCTAGCACTAAGTTGCAGTATGAAGTCGGGGGGAGCTAGGATACTGTTGCTGGGAGAGGAACCACTGTGTGCTCCTGTGGGCACGGACACTGGCAACTGCCACCCACCCAGATCACAGTCCAGATGCCTGGTCTGTCTCTGCATAACTGGATGAGTCGTTTCCCAGGGCTCAGATCTTGGAGCAGGCTGTGGTGTGGCGTGAGTGTGCCTTCAGTGATGACCCTGTTGAGAATGGGAAGTGCAGCGAGTCAGCTGCTTCCAGAATAAGGCTCTTTCTGCATTTATTGTTGGCAAGCCAGCACGGCACACTCCTCGTGCATGGAGTCTAGGCTTCACCAGCCCTTCTATCTGTCCCAGTGGTCATCTAGCAGTCAAGGAGGCTTGTCTCCTCCATGCAGGGACCAGGACTGTGATGTGCAGGTTGTGGCTTGACATGTTGGCTCCTCAGGGTAAGGGCCCACCTATGTGAACCTTCTCTTCCTTACAGATCCTTCACAGCAGTGCATCCCTACCTGATATCTCTTTTCTGTCTTATCTGATAACAGGAAGATCTTTCTTGCAGCTCTGACTGTTGAGGAGTTCTTCTGCAGATTTGGTTAGTTTTCTGTGAGAATCATTCCACGTGTTTGTTTGATGTGTTTGTCAAGGGGATGTAGGGTTCCATGTCCTCTTACTCCACCATCTTGATTTATGATTCTATTATTTAAATCAAAAAGTTCTAATTTCTTAGCAAGGCATTCATGGTCTTTGATAATCTGGTCCAACCTACCACTTCAACATTTTTATTACCACATCTCCCTCTTCCAAGCACCCTTTACGCTTCCCACAATAGATTTTTTTTTTCACATCTTCCAGTACAAAACATATTCTCACACTTAGGTGTTTTTGATCTCTGCCTGTGATGCCTTTCATTCCCTATTTTACTGTTAAACTCCATACATCCTCTGGGACCAAATAAATAGATGCTTTCTCCAATAAACTGCCCTTGGAAATTGGCACTCCCAACTGTGATTGGCAGTTTTGTATTTTGCACCTCCAATTGCACCTTTTGAATCCCATTTCTTTCATATTTATTATATTTGTCTTAGTTTGAAATCTCTGGCCCTTTCAAGGAAGTAGGAAGCTTTGTGAAGGGAAGGGCAATTTTTTTGCTCATTTTCTATACCAAACCAATGTATAGTATAGGGCTTTGTACACTGTAGGGGATCTTTAAATAAGCTGAAAGAGTATAAGAGTTTGCCAAGTATCAATTCTATATGAGTTTTGAGTTTGAAAACATGTTACCATTTAATTAACTTTAGTTCACTTATTTTGTGGAAAATATGACTTTCTCACTCATAGACCGAAAGGCTCATTTCTCTTTTGGCTGTAAAGCAGCTGTTAGAAAATATTATGAAAAATGAAGTGCAAGTTAATCAGAGAAATGAAAATCAAATTTTCCTTGAAATGTCCTCAGAATTAAAATTTAGAGAAATCGTGTAGAAGGCAAAAACATGGTTGCATTTGCCACATCTAGAATATTTTTAGGAGTATTTTATGGTGATTCTTAATCTTCTCAGGGTTCAGACACAGCTTATGGAAGCAGCAGGTCCACTTTCCCGAATCTACAGGAAATGCTATTTGGAGCTGAAAGTGGCCTTGCAATCTGAGAAACAGTATAGCAAGACATATATCACTTGAGATGTAGCCAACACTGAGTAGATCCAAAGCCTTCATTATCTTTCCCCTCTCCCCGAGTTATTCTGAAAGCAAGTCTGCTGTAAGTACCATTTCCTGCTAGGACGGGATCCCGTGCAGTCACTGCTTAACCACTAAACACTCTCAAGTTGTGGGATCCTTTTGCCTTAGATTTAGTTATGTTTCTTGTTTCCTGCTCCTTTTGGTTTCTGATCGCACTTCTAACTGTAGAGTCTGACTAGTGTTGGAGAAACAGAGCCTGTTCTAATCCAACTGTCCTATGGACCATGGTGTGTGGTTTTTAAGGACTCTCCAGCAGTGCCTCAGACAGACCCTCAGTCTTTAAAGTCCACAATTTGAAGGCTGCTGACTTTAATAACTTAATTCAGCTTAATGGAGGAAATACTACAGTTATTTTGCTCTGACAGCCTGAGTTCTGAATGTTCCCACTCCTTAGTAGTTGATAAGGCTAGATTTCTTAAAACTCAACAAGGAGAATCTCTCTTAGTGGTAGTTAAATGAACTCCACATAGAAAATTTGACAGGAGAAGGTAAAGTATTTGACAACCTCTACTTACTCATACAAACGCTCTCCACAGATGAAGATTCCATTTCTCCACCCAATTCTGTATTAACTGTAGAATGAATAAGGAAAATCTTATTGGTTAGAGAAAATTCAAATAATGTTCTATTATCTCACTTGATTCTCATAAATATCCCTGTGGGGTACATATAATTGGGTAAAACCATGTGAAACTGTCATTTGAATTAGTCAAAAATGGTTGGCATCAGAAATTTCACACAGCTAAATTCTGTTATTTTTATCTCCATTTTACAGATGAGAAACATGGAGTTCAGAGGTCAAGTCATGTGCTGAAAGTTACAGAGCTGCTAAATTGCAGAGCCAGACATAGAACCTAGGAGACTAAGTCTGTGTGATTCCAAAGCCTTGCTCTCCACCAGGCTGTACAGCCAGGTGTGGAACAATCAGGCTGAGAGAAAATTCCCTACTCATTGATACAGCATAGAGTTGGGTAGCATTCCTTGTTGTAGTTACAATTCATAAAGACAGATTCAGATTGTGCAAGTAGATATGTTCTGGTTTCCTCCCCTGTGAGCTTTAACGGTGTTAACTGAATAATGATTTTACAGCTCTTGATCCATGGGGATGAAATTGCTTAACATATGGATGGCAAATGGTTTAAAAATGCTCGTTTTATTTTTTTTTAATTTATATTGGAATATAGTTGATTTACAATATTGTGTTAGTTTCAGGTGTACAGCACAGTGAATCAGTTATATATGTACACAGGCCATTACAGAGTACTGAGTAGAGCTCTCTGTGCTGTACAGTAGGTCCTTAGCAAAATTACATAATGTTTTAAGTTCCCAAGGCTGTGATTGGCTGGAAGGTTCTCACTCTGCCTTTGGTTTGTCTCTTATGTTTTCCCCTTTAGATTATAAACTACTCAAGTACAGCTACCCTTTTTTCTTTGAGACTCCTTCTCAATTAGCATACATAAATGATTACTGATGTTTAGGACACTGGTATCAGTCTGGAAATGGTGGTGGCCCAACTACAGACAAAAATATTGCTGCCTAGATGGGGCGGCTCAATCAAAAGGTTTCGTGCACATGCTCTGAGTAGGGGCTATGTATCCTTCATTTCACTACTTTCGTTTTCCCTTTTGGAGGGTTGCTTTTTATGCCTTTATCTTTTACTTATGCAGCTCTGTATCTACAGCCAATCCTCTCCTGCCCCAGGCCTACAAAATAAGGGCAGTTAATTTATGCATCAAAAGTCTGATAGTACATAGAAGGTCATTCATTGAAAACTAAGGGACCTGTTTAAACACTGGTGGTCATGCAGATTAGTGTGATTGCCGGCCCAGGGCCTCAGAGAAACTATGTTGACCTGAATAGAAACCAAGCTATGAGAAGATTTGACTTTAAATAAGGTTTGAAACTATATGTCTCCACTCTGGCAGCAGATTTTTTTTCATGGCACTATTGTGAATTGCTACCAGTGGCATGAAATGAATAAACACAGATAATAGGGCTATGGAGATTGGTTGCGGGGTGAGTCTGTGGGAATAGCGTTGTTAGTACGGGGCTAGATGTTTTTAATTTACCTTCACTGTTTTGTTAGACAACATGAATTATTTTGAGATGTGCCTTATTTATTTTATAATTCTACCACACCTGCCTCGCTGACCCCTGAGACCAAGAGAAGGAGCAACAGATTCCTTTGACTCTGACTCTCTGTGCTAGTCTCACTAGAGCTTTGTTTTGTTTCTTTAATTTAAAGATACTTGACATGTAACATTGTATAAGTTTAAGGTGTACAACATGTTCATTTGATACACACAATAGGATTATATATTGTAATATGATTGCCACTGTAGCGTCAGTTGGCAACTCTGTCAGGTAGCACAATTATTATTTCTTTGTTTGTGATGGTTATAATTAAGATCCCTTTCCGGTTCTCAACATGCCAGCAGATTTGGAAAACTTAGCAGTGGCCACAGGACTGGAAAAGGTCAGTTTTCATTCCAATCCCAAAGAAGGGCAATGCCAAAGAATGTTCAAACTACTGTACAATTGCACTCATCTCACACGCTAGCAAAGTAATGCTCAAAATCCTCCAAGCCAGGTTTCAATAGCATGTGAACCAAGAACTTCCAGATGTCAAGCTGGATTCAGAAAAGCCAGAAGAACCAGAGATCAAATTGCCAACATCTGTTGGATCATAGAAAAAGCAAGAGAATTCCAGAAAAAATCTACTTCGGCTTCATTGACAACACTAAAGCCTTTGACTGTGGATCACAACAAACTGTGGAAAACTCCTGAAAAGATGGTAATACCAGACCACCTTACCTGCCTCCTGAGAAACCTGTATGTAGGTCAACAGTCTTTTGGACTCTGTGGGAGAGGGCAAGGGTGGGATGATTTGGGAGAATGGCATTGTAACATGTATAATATCATATGTGAAACGAATCGCCAGTCCAGGTTTGATGCATGATTCAGGATGCTTGGGGCTGGTGCACTGGGATGACCCAGAGGGATGGTATGGGGAGGGAATTGGGAGGGGGGTTCAGGATGGGGAACACGTGTACACCTGTGGTGGATTCATGTTGATGTATGGCAAAACCAATACAATATTGGAATGTAATCAGCCTCCAATTAAAATAAATAAATTTGTATTAAAAAAAAAAAAAAAACAGTTAGAACCAGACATGTAACACTGGACTGGTTCCAAACTGGAGGAAGAGTATGTCAAGGCTGTATGTTGTCATCCATTTAACTTATACACACAGTACATCATGTGAAATGCCAGGCTGGATGACGCACACACTGGAATCAAGATTGTCAGGAGAAATATCAATAACCTCAGATATGCAGATGATACCACCTTTATGGCAGAAAGTGAAGAGGAACTTAAGAGCCTCCTGATGAAAGTGAAAGGGGAGAGTGAAAAAGCTGGCTTAAAACTCAGCATTCAGAAACTAAGATAATGGCATCTGGTCCCATCACTTCATGGCAAATACATGGGGAAACAATGGAAACTGTGACAGATTTTATTTTCTTGGGCTCCAAAATCACTGTAGATGGTGACTGCAGTCACGAAATTAAAAGACATTTGTTCCTTGGAAGAAAAGCTATGACAAACATAGATAGTGTATTAAGAAGCAGAGACATTCTTTGCTGACAAAGACCCATCTAGTCAAGGCTATGGTTTTTCCAGTAGTCATGTATGGATGTGGAGTTGGATGATAAAGAAAGCTGAGGCTTTTGAACTGTAGTGTTGGAGAAGACTCTTGAGAGTCCCTTGGACTGCAAGGAGATCCAACCAGTCAATCCTAAAGAAAATCAATCTTGAATATTCTTTAGAACGACTGATGCTGAAGCCAAAGTTCCAATACTTTGACCACCTGATGTAAAGAACTGACTCATTGGAAAAGACCCTGATGCTGGGAAAGATAGAAAGTAGGAGGAGAAGGGGACGACAGAGGATGAGATGGTTGGATGGCATCACTGACTCAATGAACATGAATTTGAGCAAACTCTGGGAGATAGTGAAGGGCAGGGAAGCCTGGCGTGCTGCAGTCCATGGGGTTGCAAAGAGTCAGACACGACTGAGTGACAGAACAACAACAGTATTCACTATACGATGCATTAGATCTCCAGAACTTTTTTATCGACTGGATGCAAGCTTGCCCAGAGTTATTTTTAAAGTTGCTGTGGATAGTTTCCCTTAAAACTGGTCTTTCTCTATCTTTGGCTGGCCTGCCTCACATTTTCAGACAACAGACAACTTGGGCAATTGATAGGATGAAGCTTGAGAAGTTCCGTACTTGTGCAGTGAATAACAAGAAGTGGTGCAGTCCCTCTGAAGAACAACCGGTAGCTAATCCCTCTGAAGTACAACCCCCACCCCCATTAATGTCCTTATTCTCTTTCTAGTTGGCAGCCACTGCTCAGTATATCAAAGACATGGCAACTGGATTTAGTGGGACTTCTCTCAATCCCAGAGTCATGATATTCTTATACTCACATGATTCTATTTCCACTTATATTAATCCTTTATTCTTATAAAAATATCAAGACAGTCTCTACGTTGAAGCAGCTATGGAGGATATTAAAAAATAAACACAAAGCTCTCACTGGATGACAGCCTTTTTAGGTTGGCTTTTACATTCTGATACAAATATAGAAGAGGGCATATAATGTAAATGTACAGTAAAAATAATAAAATGAACAGCAATGTACTCTCCACCTAGTCTGAAAAATAATAATGCCTCTGAATTTAACATAACAATGCCTCTGTATTTCCCTATGCCATGAGTCCTTCTTAATCCCATCACCTCTTGGCTTTGAGCTGCTGCTGCTGCTGCTAAGTCGCTTCAGTCGTGTCCGACTCTGTGCAACCCCATAGACGGCAGCCCACCAGGCTCTGCCATCCCTGGGATTCTCCAGGCAAGAACACTGGAGTGGGTTGCCATTTCCTTCTCCAATGCATGAAAGTGAAAAGTGAAAGTGAAGTCGCTGAGTCGTGTCTGACTCTTCACGACCCCATGGACTGGAGCCCACCAGGCTCCTCCGTCCATGGGATTTTCCAGGCAAGAGTACTGGAGTGGGGTGCCATTGCCTTCTCCGTACCACATATATATGTATCCTTAAATAATAAATCACTTAATTTCATGAGTTTCTGAATTTCATATAAACTGAGTCACATATATATGTATGCTTCCGTGACCTTTGTTTTTTTGTTCAACATTATGGCTTTGGGATTAACTTGTGTTGTTGTCTATAGCTGAGTTTTATTTATTTTTATTATTGTATTTAATCTATTGTTTGGCCTCAATTTTTTCTGTCCACTTGTTGATGAATATGTGGGTTATTAAATTGTATACTATTAATAATACTACATTAAGACATTAAATAGAGAATTTCTAAATGAAATATTTGCAACCTGTTTAATCAGATTTCCTTTTTGCCTGAAATGGCTATATGCAATTCAACTGAACTTTCCTCTAATTTGTAAACTGCTCAGGCACTATCATAGCAGTCACTTTGAAAAGATATTAGTGATAATGCCGCTAAGAGGGCACATCTGCCGCAGAAAGACATATATTCTGTAGTGGGTTGAATAAGTGTTCCCCCCAAAAGTCCATGCCCACCAGGAGCCTTATGTAACTTATTTGGAACTCGAATCTTAGCAGATGTAACTAATTAAGATGAGGTCATACTGGATGAGGGTGGGCAGTAAATCCAATGACTGGTTTCCTGACAAGAAGAGTGGACACAGAGAGACACAGATGTCCAGAGAAGGAGGCCATGTGACTGTGGAGGCAGAGATTAGAACGATGTAGTTACAAGCCAGAGTATGCTAAGTATTGCTGGGAGCCACCAGCAACTAGGAAGAGGCAGGAAAGGCATCTTCCCTGGAAGTTTCAGAGGGAACATGGCCCTGCCGATTGATTTCAGACTTCTAGGATCAGGACTATGAGAGAATAAAGTTTTGTTGTCTTGAGCACTCAGTTTGTTATCATTTGTCATGGCAGCCCTGGGAAATGAAAACTCTAAAAAATCTATGCCTCTGTGAATGAAGATGGATGAGATGCACCTTATGGAGCTTTGTATTCCACAAGACTCTGCCTAGTTGCCCAGATTCAAAACTCTTAAGCAGCTGCATCTTGGTTTGTACACATGGATCCTTAGGCACCGGGATCACCACCTCCTGTGATAGCTTTACAGTCTAAACTGCTATCCGCAGTGGTCCATCTGCACAATGGAGTGGATGTCAGGCTGCACAGATCCTGCTGGGCTCCACTCAGCGAGTCCAGGCAGTGGTGTGGGCAGGCTGACATGATAGGACTTGTCCTCTGCAAGTCCTCACTGTGTCCGAGTGGTGCTCCTCAGAGTCCTGGAAGAGGCCGCATCTGGATGGAGGTGATTAACCTAGTGGAAGCTCTGAGTGCCCCAAGTCCAGCTGATCACACCACGGGCTGACCAGATCTTCACACTGGCTGCTCAGTTCTCAGCAGAAAGCCTCAGCATGTACCTGTAGGGCAAAAGTTGCCACTAATGCTTGTTCACCTCTGTTGGCTCTTATTATTTTATTTCTGGCTTCTGAAGAAATCCTTTACTTCTCAACAGCTCTGCTACCAATTTTTAAACATTTAAAATATTTTATTTAGCATAATAACTTGTGCTGAATTAAAAGGTTTTCTTTGAACATTTAGTCTATCAATTTGAGCCTAGCCACTGAGGGCTAGAATTCAGCTGGCCTTTGCAAAAATGTAGTTGCAGTTAACCAAGAATCACCTTCTACTGAAGAAATATATGTATTTTATATACACATAAATTGATACAGCCACTATAGAGAACAACATGGAAGCTCCCTTAAAAACTAAAAATAGAACTACCATATGATGTAGCAATTCCAATCCTAGGTCTCTACCTGGAGAAAACCATAATTCAAAAAGATACATGCATCCCAAAGTTTGTTGCAGCTCTTTACAATAGTCAGACATTGAAGCAACCTAAATGCCTATCAACATAGGAATGTTAAACATAGGAATGCATAAAGAAGATGTGGTACGTATATACAATGGAATATTCAGTTCAGTTCAGTCACTCAGTTGTGTCTGACTCTTTTCGACCCCCATGGACTGCAGCATGCCAGGCTACCCTGTCCATCACCAACTCCCAGAGCTTACTCAAACTCATGTCCATTGAGTCAGTGATGCCAACCAACCATCTCATCCTGTCTCTTTCCAAATGAGTCAGTTCTTCACATCAGGTGGCCAAGTATTGGAGTTTCAGCTTCAGCATCAGTCCTTCCAGTGAATATTCAGGACTGATTTCCTTTAGGATGGACTAGTTGGATCTCCTTGCAGTCCAAGGGACTCTCAAGAGTCTTCTCCAACACCACGGTTCAAAAGCATCAATTCTTTGGCGCTCAGCTTTCTTTATAGTCCAACTCTCACATCCATATATGACAACTGGGAAAACCAAAGCTTTGACTACATGGACTTTGTTGACAAAGTAATGTCTCAGCTTTTTAATATGCTGTCTAGGTTGGTCGTAACTTTTCTTTCAAGGAGCAAGCGTCTTTTAATTTCATGGCTGCAGTCACAATCCTCACTGATTTTGGAGCCCAAAAGATAAAGTCTGTCACAGTTTCCATTGTTTCCCCATGTGTTTGCCATGAAGTGATGGGACCAGATGCCATGGTTTTAGTTTTCTGAATGTTGAGTTTTAAGCCAACTTTTTCACTCTCCTCTTTTACTGTCATCAAGAGGCTCTTTAGTTCTTCTTCACTTTCTGCCATAAGGGTGGTGTCATCTGCATATCTGAGGTTATTGATATTTCTCCTGGCAATCTTGATTCCAGCTTGTGCTTCATCCAGTCCAGCATTTCTCATGATGCACTCTGCATACAAGTTAAATAAGCAGGATGACAATAGATAGCCTTGACGTATTCCTTTCCTGATTTGGAACCGGTCTGTTGTTCTGTGTCCAGTTCTAACTATTGCTTCTTGACCTGCATACAGATTTTTCAGGAAGCAGGTCAGGTGGTCTGTGTTCCCATCTCTTTCAGAATTTCCCACAGTTTATTGTGAGCCACACAGTCAAAGGCTTTGGCATAGTCCATAAAAGAGAAGCAGATTTTTTTTGGAACTCTCTCGTTTTTTTGATAATCCAACAGATGTAGGCAATTTGATTTCTGGTTCCTCTGCCTTTTCTAAATCCAGCTTGAACATCTGGAAGTTCACAGTTCGAGTACTGTTGAACCTGGCTTGGAGAATTTTGAGCACTACTTTGCTAGCATGTGAGATGAGTGCTATTGTGAGGTAGTTTGAACACTCTTTGGCATTGCCTTTCTTTGGGGTTGAAATGAAAACTGACCTTTTCCAGTCCTGTGGCCACTGCTGAGTTTTCCAAATTTGCTGGCATACTGAGTGCAGCACTTTCACAGCATCATCTTTTAGGATGTGAAATACCTCAACTGGAATTCCACCACCTCCACTAGCTTTGTTTATAGTGATGCTTCCTAAGGCTCACTTGACTTAGTATTTCAGGACGTCTGGCTCTAGGTGAGTGATCACCCCATCGTGATTATCTGGGTCATTCATTTTTCAGCTATAAAAAGGAGTGAAACTGTGCCATTTGCAGAGACATGGATGGACCTAGATACTGTCATACAGAGTGAAATCAGAAAGAGAAAAACAAATATCGTATATTAACAAATATATGTGGAATCTAAAAAAGTGATATAGATGAACTTATCTGCAAAGCAGAAATAGAGACACCAGACATAGATAACAAAGGTATGGATACCAATGGGGGAAGTGGCGAGGTGAGTGGATTGGGAGATTGGGATTTTATACACTACTATATATAAAGTTCCCTGGTGGCTCAGACAGTAAAGAATCTGCCTTCAATGCAGGAGACCCAGGTGTGATCCCTGGGTGAAAAAGATCCCTGGAGAGGGGCATGGCAACCCGCTCCAGTATTCTTGCCTGGAGAATTCCATGGACAGAGGAGCCTGGGGGGCTACAGTCCACAGGGTCACAGAGTTGGACACGACTGAAGCTACTGAAAAGGAGCACAATGTATAAAATAGATAGCTAATGATAAATGACTGTAGAGCACAGGGAACTCTACTCAGTGCTCTGTGGTGACCTAAGTGGGAAGGAAATCCAAAAAAGAGACGATATATCTATACGCAAAGCTGCTGGTTCACTGTGCTGTACATCAGAAACTAATACAACATTGTAAGGCAACTGTACTCAAATAAAATAAAATTAAAAAGAATCATATTCTCCTGAACAAGTATATGTATTGTAATCTGTTAGCTGTCCATGTTCATTCTTTAATACAATAGTCACCTATATAGGTAAGCCAGTGTACTAGATACTGTTAGGAATCCAAAGACAACAGAATCAACTTGAGCCTAGTAGACTATCTATAAATCAGATAAGTATCTGGTAATTTTGTTTATATTTGGTTGGCCAAAAATTTTGTTTGGGTTTTTCCATAACATCTTAGAGAAAAACCTGAATGAACTTTTTGGGTAACCCAATAGTTTACTGGAGAAGGCGATGGCACCCCACTCCAGTGCTCTCGCCTGGAAAATCCCATGAACGGAGGGGCCTGTTGGGCTGCAGTCCATGAGGTCGCGAAGAGTCGGACACGACTAAGTGACTTCACTTTCACTTTTCACTTTCCTGCATTGGCAACCCACTCCAGTGTTCTTGCCTGGAGAATCCCAGGGACGGGGGAGCCTGGTGGGCTGCCGTCTATGGGGTCGCAGAGTCAGACAGGACTGACGCGACTTAGCAGCAGCAGCAGCAGCAATAATTTACCCATGGCATCATTATGTGTATCAATTTATTTAATTACAAATTTTTTTAAAAAAGGAATTTATTTCCATTTTTGTTAAAGGAGAAACATCCAGATATGGCTATAGATTTAATTGATCATAATGTCTTAACTTTCCTGGTAGCTCAGATGGTAAAGAATCCGCCTGCAATGCAGGAGACCACAGTTCGATTCCTGGGTTGGGAAGATCCACTGGAGAAGGGATAGGCTACCCACTCCAGCATTCTTGGGCTTCCCTGGTAGCTCAGCTGGTAAAGAATCTGCCTGCAATGCAGGAGACCTGGATTTGATCCCTGGGTTGGGAAGCTCCCCTGGAGAAGGGAAAGGCTACCCACTCCAGTATTAAGGCCTGGAGAATTCCATGGACTGTATAGTTCATAGGGTTGCAAAGAGTCAGACACAACTGAGCGATTTTCACTTTCTTTCTATTTCTTTTCTTGGGATTACTTATGAATTAATCTGCCAGTTACAAAGATAACAGCGAATGCCCCTACTTTAAGTATAGACAGGTAATCTAATTTCATGTAAGTAGCTTCCTTTTTGCTTATGGGGAATGTAGTTGTTTGCTCTTGTATTCTTTTCAAATGTTAGTTTGAAAGCTATTTGTGTGCACCATGGGGTACATGTTTCTTTAACAATAAATAGCAAAATTGTCATTAACCTACAGAAAGGAGGGCTGTTATAACTCTGCTTTCCTGAACTTGAGGCACCAACTTGATTAGAGAAGGGAAACTAAAGACTCCACTTCTCTCCATTCTTTTCCCTCATCACAGCTGATCAAAGTCCCTTTTCTTATACAATCTACCAATGGGGAACAGGTACTAGTTTGCATGAAATTGTATAGTGAGTGACTGAGAGGTCAGTCTCTGAAATTCAAATCCTAGTTTTGAAACATTCTAGTTTGTATTACTGTGGCAGGCTCTAAATTCAAGCCTGGGTTTCCTTGTGTAAAAAATTGGGTACAACAGCATGTTTTGCAGGACTAGAGCAAATATTAAATAGGACAATATATAAAAAGTGATTACATATGTTATCTGGCATGAGTTTAGTGTTAAATAAATGTTGATATGAAGCTATGACCTATGTGGTCCAGTCTTACAGCAGTATAGCCGTCAAAGCCTGGAAGTTGAAAAATATCTAATATGCCCAGTCTCCTTACGTATATTTAATAAGCCCCCTGAAGAGAACACGTAGCCTTCAGCAACATTTCTTAAGTCCTCTTTGCTTTTACACCAAGTCAGTTATTTGGCTCACATTAAACTTCTGCCCCATAGACAAAAGAGCCTTTCCTCTTTTCAGTTTTCCCTCTTCTCACAATTTTGAATCACAAAATAGCAAGCAAAGACTCTCTGGAGAGATCTGAAGAAGAAAATGAGTGGGCAAAATCAAAATTCTCTTAAGTGATTGTTAACCACTACCTGTGGTGATAAAATGGCCAACATCCTAATATACGAAAACTACTTCTACTTCTCCCATCACATTTTATCAATTTGGATGCCCTTTTAAAAACCATCATTCAGGATCTGCAGCCAGAAAACTGAATCACTGACCAATCAGACTCAAAGGACTGCTAGGCTTGATGGTCACTGGAGTAGGCATTTTGGAGTGCGATGCTCCAAACATTAATAATGAGAAACCATAATACCGTTTAAAGTATGACGTACATTTGTATTGCACTTTATAATTTTATGAGTGTTTTCACATGTTATTTAACCCTACTCCCCACAAAAATCTTGTGAGGTTGGCAGATTGAGGCTAGTTGTCTCATGTTTAATAAATGAGGAGACGAAACCACAGGAGACTGATGTGAGAGGTGCTGCAGTGAATGGCTTCAGTCAGAGAGTCAGGTGGGAGCCCTGGTCACCCAGTAGGGAGGTTGAAGAGGGGCACAGGAAGGGAGGGCCCCTCTTAGCCCACCCTGCCATAGAGTCCAAAAAGGAGAGCATCCCGTTTGGCACCGATGACTTAGCTTGTTGATTCTTGCCATATACCCTTCCAGGCACTTTGTGGACATCTTACGATACTGACACTAATGGAATTTTATCTGCAAAACTCATTAGCCTAAGAGAAAATTCTATTAACACGTGTTTTACCTTTCTTCTTCTCTGATATAAAAAAACACAAATGAGTTAAAGAAAAAAAAATTTTTTTTTTGAGAAATAGGAAAGATTTTCTTAGGTTGATTTTTAATAACTAAGGATTGTTAAATATGTCTGTTGTGGTTTTTAGAGCACAAGGATACCACAGTAAAGTAAGATCTTTTATCCCCCAGTAGAGAGCAATGGTACATTTTATTCGATACATTAAATTACGTAGACATTAGCCACAACATGTTGATTCAGCCTCACAGGAAATGAAAATCAATACCATCTGTGTGGATAGTGGCTCCACATCGCCGTAGCACACACTGTAATGTGTTCATTGCGTCTCAGCTCCAAAACCTCACTTTATTAGAATGATACCATTGTAAATTTTTAAAAAGTCATTTTAATATACATATAAAAATCCAAATCAAGAAGTAAGTAGTAGGTTTTGAATCCAGATTTTAAAAGCAATATTCTCCAACTGCTTTGAATTTGCCTCACATTTGATAAATTTTGAAATTGTCATGAGATACAGATCTTCAAAGGATGTGAGATATGGCCCAAGTGCCTAGCATAGAGTCCAGTGCATAACAAGTGCTCAAAAAATTTTTTTGAATTAATGAATCAGCACAAGATCCACTACTATTTCATAACATATTTTTGGAAAAAAAGAAACCTCAGTGTAAATGTACCCACTGACTGCAAGATGCACAATAATTTTTAAAATTTGAAAAAAAACTGTGATTAAGAATTTAGGGAAAGCAGTAGTTCTTTTAGGAGATGCAGGTATAAATGCATGGGAAGTTTGAAGAATAAAGAGTTTAATTTCAGACAGAGGGACTAGATAACTTTAGTTATCTAAAATTATAGTTATCTAGAGGGGCTGGTAGGATGGGCCCTTTTTGTAGAGCTCCAGAATTCCTGTGTAGGGCTTGAAGATAACAGTCTGGTTGGGAAGAGGATGAGTGAGCAACTAAGGAACTTGTTCTAAAAATGCATTTGTTTAGCAAGCACGCTGACTTCTTTGTGTATTTATTACCTGGAGGGCCTGGATTGAACTGGAGGTGAAATGGGGTTGATTAGGTTGAATTAAAAATTTTTCCCTTTTGGATATATAGGAATTTATATCTAGAGCTATACCTTTGTCTACTCTCTACTTTTCTAGTTGGCTATACCTATTTCACTTTGTTTAGTCTCTGGTGGCTCAGATGGTAAAGAATCTGCCTGCAATTCAGGAGACCCGGGTTTGATCCCTGGGTTGGGGAGATCCCCTGGAGAAGGAAATGGCAACCCACTCCAGTATTCGTGCCTGGAGAAATCCTTGGACAGAGGAGACGGGCTTCAGTTCATGGGGTGCAAAGAGCTGGACACGACTGAGTGACCAATACTTTCACTTTTTAGTGTAAGAGACTCAAAATAATCTTAATTGAAAATAATCTGTTTTATATTTATTCTATACTGTTACACTTCATCAGCCTCTTCTATATTCAGGAAATTTCCTGAGCAGACATCTTTGTCTTATCCATCTTCATACCCGCAGAGTTAGTTAGCACATAGCCTGGCTTTCAGTAGGTGAAAATAAAGCTATTTATTAAAAGGAATGCCCTTGAAAAACATGGATGGTATGGTTAATTCTTTGGGGCATGCTTGCATATCAGGTCCTCTTTCATTTTGTAGACAGAATGATGAAACAAGACCAGAGGCCAACTTAGACTCATAAATAAACATCAGAAGAAAACCTGGGCTAGAATCCAGAGCATTCAAGTCCCGGTAGTGTATTTTGCACCATATTCTCCAAGTTCTAGCAAAAATCACATGGATGTTCCCTGCATATGAATATGTCCTTTGTAGAAACTGTGACATTATTATGTCAAATCTTTAAAAGTAAGACATGCACCTTAAACTGATTTTTGGAGGGTAGGTTTTGACCTCTCTTGTGACTACTGTTACATGCGTGTGCAAGACAGCTGATGTGGGAGGGTGTGCACTTGTTTCCTTGTAATTATATGCTATGGAGCCTCATCATTTCTGCTTCTTTAGTCCAAATTTCTTAACCAACTCCTTTCAAACTGGATCTTCAGTACAGCCATTTCAATTCTATAGCTTCAAAACAAAGTCATTTTAAGCCATTCAGACATGGAAAAAAATATGAACGATTTCTGAAAGCACAAAGCAGCCATTTTCTTCAAACTCCAGTAACTGAAATAACTGAAGAGATTTAGTTCAAATTGCAAATAAATTCGCCTTTGGATTGAGATGAGGCAAGAAAAATATCAGACCCAAAGGTCAAAAGGAACATTTTGGAGTAACTTATAAACAGAAAATAGGCATTTAGAATGGAAAAGTTGAACTCAACAATAAGATGGGGTCATGGCACCTTGGTAAGTATTTTTTATTATTTTTTAAAACTCACTGTGTTAACCCAGGACTTTATTTTCACTGAGCCTAACTGAGAATATTTTAGTGATTTTTGTGTGTGCATGTGTGTTTAAAGGATCAGGGAATGATCCTTTGTACTTTGTTATGTCTTGTTTCAGAGAAATTTGAAGCTTATAGAAATCTTGGGCTAGATTTCTTCTCCATCCCCTGCCTCTCCCTAGAAGACTTAGGCCAAAAACTACCACTCTCTGTGGCTAGTATGGCACTAAATTCTCAGGGAAAAGTAACTGTTTAGAGGAACAAATTTTCCAAAATACCCAAATTTCTTAGACTTCAAATAGTTCCGATGGAAATGAATACAAATTGCAAACTTGAAAGGCAGATAAGATCATTAGATGTGCCTGTCAACAGATAATTAACAGAAGCACATTTGTGATTTATTGGAAAGTGCAAGAGCAATTGGAATGACTTCTCTTATTCTGCAGTTGCATGTTGGAGTTAAATCCTGTGTTTTCTGGAGCTGCAAAAGTCTGTAGTATGATATTCATCAGCATTTTAAATGTGTTTATTGAGTGAAAGGTCTGTAATTAGGAATTTGTTCTCATTCCAATTGATGCAGGGTTAAAATGTATTTTTTCACCAGCTACTCAAAAAGAATTCCTAATCCAGTGGTTCCACTTCTGGCTATTTATCCAAAGAAAACAAAAATATGAATTCAAAAAGATATATGCACCCCAGTGTTTATTTATCATAGCCAAGATATGGAAGAAACCTAAGTGCCCATCAGTAGATGGATGGATAAAGAAGATATATACATACACACACAGAGACACACATACAAAATGGAGCAGTACTGAGGCATAGAAAGAAATCTTCTGTGACAACGTGGATGGGCCTAGAGCATATTATGCGAAGTAAGTAAGTCAGAGAAAGAAAAATACTGTGTGATTTCACTTATATGTGGAATCTAAAAGACAAAAATGAACAAACAAACCCAAACAGAAACAGAGTCAGAGATACAGAGAAAAAATAGTTGCCAAAGGGGAGAGGAGTAGGAAGAGGAAAGAAATAGCTGAGGGAGATTAAGAGGCACAAACTTCCAGTTACAAAATAAATGAGTCAGAGCTATGAAATGTACATTGTGGGAAATATCGTTAATAATTATGTAGCTTATTTGTATGATGACAGAAGGTAACTAGACTTGCGGTGGTCATTTTGAAATATATAGAAATATTGAATCACCACGTTGTGCAAATATTCAAACTGCCATACAATTGTGCTCATTTCACGTTGGCAAGGTCATGCTCAAAATCCTTCAAGCTAGGTTTTAGCAGTATACGAACCGAGAAATTCCAGATGTACAAGCTGGATTTAGAAAAGGCAGAAGAACCAGAGATCAAATTGCCAACATCGGCTGGATCATGGAAAAAGCAAAGGAATTTCAGAAAAGCGTCTACTTCTGCTTCATTGACTATGCTAAGGCCTTTGACTGTGTGAATCACAGCAAACTGTGGAACAGTCTTAATGAGACGGGAATAGCAAACCACATCACCTGTCTCCTGAGAAAACTGTAAGCAGGTCAAGAAGAAACAGTTAGAACCGGACATAGAACAACCTCTTGTCCTGATTTTCCCACAGCTGCACTGGAGCTTCTAGCAGTATCCGGTGCTGGCCTTTCTGGAACCTGTCAGTCTCCGTGCGTTACCCTCGCTGTTCTCTGTGTCTGAAACGTCCTGCTCATTAATCTCAGCTTTGAGTCAAGACTCAAACATTACTTTCTGGATAACGGGCCACTCTCCTTTCACTCCCAGCATAGGCAGGTAAGGCAATCCTCTGATTGTATTTGCTGGTTGGTCTGCATGTGTGATTCCTCAGTAGACTGGAATATCCTTGAGGGGCAGGTGCTTTGTGCGTCTGCATTTTTGTAACCCTGGAACCTGGCATAGTGCTTTACATACGGTATGTGTCCTTGAAATATTTACTGAGGGAACAAGTATATTCCTTGGTATAAGTCATAAACATAACTTTAGATTTCCCATATATCTTGTAAGATTTCTTACGTATATCTCTCTTTCAGGTGTAATTTTCTTTATATAAGTGATATATACCTAAAAACATATTTTTAATTCTGTGCATTTAATAAAATTCTAGATCCATGCTGCATTGTCCTATAAAGGAGTTGCTAGCCACATGTGGTTATTTAAATTTAAATCAGGGAAAATAAAATAAAAATTAAATTCCTCAGTAGCACCAGCATATTTTAAATGTTCAATAGCCACACGTGGTTTGTAGCCATTTTATTAAACAGCACACACAGAGAACATTTCCATCATTGTAAAAAAGTGAATTGGACAGGGTTACCTTAGAGAAACTGGCTATCTTTGGTAATGTTTCAAATTCTTCTGTAAATAGTAGTCGTATTCAAACTAATTACTTTTGAAAAACTGAATGCTAATACAGCCAGGTGTTTTTTTTTTTTTTTACAGCCAGGTTTTAAAATACTAGTCTTAAATATGTTACATTCTCTGTTACCAATATTTTAAATAACCTTTTACAAATATTTAAAATAATCTATGTTGTTGTTCACTAAGAGTTGGACACAACTGAACCACTGAACAACAACAACGTCAGTCACTTTGCAACCCCATGGACTGCAGCACGCCAGGCTTCCTGTCCTTCACAATCTCATGGAGTTTGCTCAAACTCATGTCTGATGAGTTGGTGATGCTATCCAACCATCTCATTCTCTGTCATCCCCTTTTTCTCCTACCTTCAATCTTTTCCAGCATCAGGGTCTTTTCTAATGAACTGGTTCTTTGTATCAGGTGACCAAAGTATTGGAACTTCAGCATCAGTCCTTGCAATGAATATTCAGGGTTGATTTTCTTTAGGATTAACTGGTTTGATCTCCCTGCTGTTCAAGGGACTCTCAAGAGTCTTCTTCAGCATCACAATTGGAAAGCATCAATTCTTTAGTGCTTAGCCTTCTTTATGGTCCAACTCTCACGTCCATACATGATACTACTGGAAAAACCATTGTTGTTAACTCTGTCACCAAGTCCTGTCCTGACTCTCTGCGACCCCATGAACTGCAGGAAAAACCATAGCTTTGATTATATGGACCTTTGTCAGCAAGTGATGTGTCTGCTTATTAATAGGCTGCCTAGGTTTGTCATAGCTTTCCTTCCAAGAAACGGGCTTCTTTTCATTTCATAGCTGCAGTCATTGTCCACAGTGATTTTGGAGCCCCCCAAAATAAAATCTGTCACTGTGTCCACTTTTTCCTCTTCTATTTGCCATGAAGTAATGAAACCAGATGCCATGATCTTAGATTTTTGAATGTTGAGTTTTGAGCCAGCTTTTTCACTTTCCTTTTTCACCCTCATCAAGAGGCTCTTTAGTTCCTCTTCACTTTCGTCATATCTGAGATTGTCGATATTTCTCCCAGCAATCTTGATTCCAGCTTGTGATTCATCCAGCCCAGCATTTCACACGGGGTACTCTGCGTGTAAGTTAAATAAGCAGGGTGACAGTATATAGGCTTGTCATACTTCCCTCCCAGTTTTGAACCAGTCCGTTGTTGCATGTCTGGTTTCTGGTTCTAACTGTTCCTTCTTGACCTGCATGCAGGTTTCTTAGGAGACAGTTATGGTGGTCTGGTATTCCCATCTCTTTTTAGAATTTTTCAGTTTGTTGTGATCCACACAGTCAAAGGATTTAGTGTAGTCAAAGAAGCAGATGTTTTTCTGGAATTCCCTTGCTTTCTGTCTGATCCAATGAATGTTGGCAATTTGACTTTTGGTTCCTCTGCTTGTATATTTGGAAGTTCTAAACCCAGCTTGTATATTTGGAAGTTTTCAGTTCACATACTGCTGAAGCCTAGCTTTAAGGATTTTGAGCATTACCTTGCTAGCATGTGAAATGAACATAATTGTATGGTAGTTTGAATATTCTTTGGCATTGTCCTTCTTTGGAATTAGAATGAAAACTGACTTTTTCCATTCCTGTCACCACTGCTGAATTTTCCAAATTTGCTGATATACTGAGTGCAGCACTTTAATAGCAACATCTTTTAAGATTTGAAACAGCTCAGCTGGAATTCTATCACCTCCACTAGCTTTGTTTGTAGTAATGCTTCCTAAGGCCCACTTGACTTCACACTCCAGTATGTCTGGTCTAGGAGAGTGACCACACTACAGTGGTTATCCCAGTCATTAAGATTTTTTTTTTGGTATAATTCTTCTGTGTATTCTTGCCAGCTCTTATTCATTTCTTTTGCTTTTGTTAGGTCCTTACCATTTCTGTTTCTATCGTGCCCATCCTTGCATTAAATGTCCCCTTGATAACTCCAGTCTATATTTAAATGTAAAAAGTGTTCAGAAAAATAAAATATTGAGACTAGTGAATCAACATGATGACCTCAGTGTGCCATTTTTATAACTTCTCCTCCTAAGACCCCACTAAAATAACAACAGCAAAAAAATGTTTTATGGGCTTTAACTACACAATACAAAGAGAGTGAGGCAAGGATCATCAGTGGACAAGAGGATTCGAGGAGTCTGTGAAATATAGAAAGTTAATGAAGGATATTGAAGAAAGTGGCAGCCTATACTATACTAAACCTAGAGGGGTAAAGGTCCCCATACTTAGAAACATTTGATGCACAGGAGGTCAGGAATGAGTTGTGAAATGAAATGGGAAGATTTGTTAAGTCTGTCAGTTGGAGAGAAACTACAGCCTGGCAATGATAAAGGAAACATTATCTATATCTGTCTCATTGAGGTATTTTAAAATGTCAGGGGTAAAGAGAATATGGAGAGAGACAGAAAGGGGCACCTACAAAGTAACTCCTGGCCAGAAGCTTCTCACTAGCAGCTCTGGGTACTGGAAGATAACGGAGCAAGGCTCTCAAGGCATTTTATCCATTAGGTAGGAGGACAGAATACATTTTCTTTTTTTTTTTTTTTGATTTGGAATTTATTGTATATTTCTGTTTTATTTATTTTCTTATTTAAAAAATTATTTATTTTAATTGGAGGCTAATTACTTTACAATATTGTATTGGTTTTGCCATACATTGACATGAATCAGCCATGGGTGTACATGTGTTTCCCATCCTGAACCCCCTCCCACCTCCCTCCCCATCCCATCCCTCTGGGTCATCCCAGTGCACCAGCCCTGAGCATCCTGTCTCATGCATCGAACCTGGACTGGCGATCTGTTTCACATATGGTAATAACATGTTTCAATGCTATTCTCTCAAACCATCCCACCCTTGCCTTCTCCCACAGAGTCCAAAAGACTGTTCTATACATCTGTGTCTCTTTTGCGGTCTAGCATATAGGGTCATTGTTACCAGCTTTCTAAATTCCATATATAAAAAAGCATTAGTATACTGTATTGATATTTTTCTTTCTGACTTACTTCACTCTGTATAATGGGCTCCAGTTTCATCCACCTCATTAGAACTGATTCAAATGCATTCTTTTTAATGGCTGAGTAATATTCCATTGTGTATATGTACCACAGCCAGAATACATTTTGAGATACATTCCATATACCTTTTCTTAGGATGGTCCTAGAAAAACAGCTGAGTAATGAATAAGGCATATGTTCCTATGGTGGACTGGACTATTGCTTCCCATTGTTCACATCTTCCCTGTCACTGAGATATACACTCATGCCTATGTTTTCCTGCTTCTTTGATGCTGGGGCTGCCATGTGATTTGCTTTGGCCAATGGAACACTGGTGGATATTACATGAGCAGAGGCTTTTGATATACTTATTTGGCTTGTCTTTCTCTTCTTTCATCTTCCATGTGAAGAGTACGCCCCAGATAGCTGCTGGCCCCACGTGAAAGACACACGGAGAAGTCTTGAATTCAACCCACATTCTGAAGCAAAGTGAGAACAGTAAATGTTTGTTGTTGCCATTGAGATTTCAGGGTTACTTGTCAGGCAGCATTACGGTTACACAGCATTTTTTCAGCAATAACTGCTAAGAAGCTTTGAGGAACAATTAATTCAATTTGAGAGTAGAGACATTTTTCGTCTAGAATGATAAACGGGGCAGCAGACCTAAAACAGTTGGCCCAGTTGGGAACATGAGGGTTAATGGCTCTGGGAGGGAGGGAAACCTTCTAGAAATAAGAATGAACAGAACAGAAGGTATGATCGAGACTTCAGAATACCTTTAAGGCAAATGCTAAGTCACTTCAGTCATGTCCGACTCTGTGTGACGCCATAGACGGCAGCTCACCAGGCTCCCCCGTCCCTGGGATTCTCCAGGCAAGAACAATGGAGTGGGTGCCATTTCCTTCTCCAATGCATGAAAGTGGAAAGTGAAAGTGATGTCGCTCGGTTGTGTCCGACTCTTAGCGACCCCATGGACCGCAGACTACCAGGCTCCTCCGTCCATAGGATTTTCCAGGCAAGAGTACTGGAGTGGGGTGCCATTGCCATGGAAGAGCGCAAAAACAAGAAATCCATTCCAAGGGAACTGTAGGAACACAGTAATCATGACATTGGACTCTTTCTTTAGAAAAGGAATCTTGATCCTATCACATTATTAGTGCTGTACTATTTATATAAATGTAATTAAGTAAACCCCATTTATAGTTTTTTTTCCCCTCATGGATATATACTCTACCCAAACTCATCAGGTTGTGAACATTAAATACATACAACCATTTGTATGTCAATCATACCTCAATAAAGTTCTTTAAATAAAAAAGAAAATAAAGAAAAAAAAGTGGAAGAAAAAAGAAAATAACACAGACAAAAAAACCAAAGAGGGGGAAAAAACCCTAAAACTATGTTGAAAGTCCCTCAGGTCATCCAAAACCCACTTCCTGAGCTAGAAATATCAAAGACTTAGGCCCAGCCAGGGATATGTATAGGTGCTTGGGATTCCATAAAAATGGCTCTTTCTGAGGTCATGGATGGCAAGAAATGGGTCTATCAAAGCTAGGGCTAAAACACAGTGGTTTTCTCACTTTTTTGGTCTCAAGAACCTTTTAACTCTTAAGAAAAGCGAGGGAACCCCAAAGAGCTTTCTCTTTATGCAAGTTATAGCAACTGGTATTTTCCTTATATAGAAATGAAAACCTACATGATGCTTCATTGATCTTTGCATTTATAGTTTGAAAAACTGTTTTAATTTCTGGTTTTTAAAGAGCTCATAAAATCTACACTTAAAACACTTAAAACTTAATTCTTCTTCCCTAAACTCTGAATGATTGGTCTTGAAGTGATGACATAATTTAACTGGCATCATGATCCTATATGAAAATGTTCCATTGTGTAAGACATGATAAAGTATATCATTAACTTTATATATCTATAAAGTTAAGAGGATGACAGCTTTCATCATATTTTCATTTCTTATTTACAGTTTTGTCCAGTTTCTTTGCCATAGATTCCACCTTTCCTTGATCCCAGATAGCCTGCTATGTCTATTCCTGAATCTTTAAAGGCAGAGATTGCAACTGTGGGGCAAGAAAGCAAAAAAAAATTTTTTAGGCACAACAATCCATCATGCTTGTGTCTGAATTATTTCAGTGCACGTAGAGGAATCTGGGTGTTGAGAAGGGCTCCAATACCTAAGGGGAAGGAAGCAAGGAATTCTTTTACTTATTCCTTCTCTAACAGTCTTTCTTTCTTTCTATAGATCTGTTTCTGACCTTATCATTTTCCTTCTCTCTGGAGAATTTTTATTTTTAAACATTTCTTGTCAGGCAGACCTATTGGTGACAAAATCCTTCAATTTTTGTCTATGAAAGTATTTTTCTTTCACTTTTGAAGGATTTCACTGGATATAGAGTTCTAGGTTGGTGTTTTTTCTCTTTTTTTTGCATGCATTTCTGAGAGAAAGCTTGAGAGTAATTCTTATCTTTGTTGCTCTATAGATAAGGTGTTTTGTTTTTTAAACCCCCTCCTGGCTTCCTTTAAGATTTTCTCTTTGTCCATAATTTTATTTAGTCCAAATGTGCTGTGCCTAAGTGTAGAGTTTTGGGTATTTTCCTACATAATGTTCTCTGAGCTTCCTGGATCTATGGTTTTGTTTCTGTTACTATATTACACTTCATTATAAAACATTTTTTAATCAGATTTAAGTTTTTAAAACATAACATGTACAACTCTATTTTCTTTAAATAATTTATAGTTTGAAAAAATTTATTCCCTCCAACCTCCCCCCATCCACTCCTTTAGGTCATCCCAGAGCACCAATTTGAGCTCCGTGTGCTCTACAGCAGCTTCCCACCATTTATCTATTTTACACGTGGTGCTGTATATACATCAAGGCCACTCTTTCTATTCATCCCAACTCCCCATATCCTGCTGTGGCCACAAGCCCATTCTCTAGGTCTGTCTCTAAGATTGCCCTGAAAATAGTTTCATCTGTACCATTTTTTCTAGATTCCACACATATATGTTAATATACAATCTTTGTTTTTCTCTTCCTGACTTACTTTCCTCTATATGAAAACTCAATTATTTTTAAAAATAATGACATTAGTTTCTAACTCAATATTTTATAATATTTTTTCATATTTAGCCTTCTTTTTCAATCTTTTTAACATCCTCCTTCACATAAATATCTAAAAAAAAAAAAACACCTAATTCACTTTAATATTTCTTAAAGGAGTCCAAAACTTCACAGCAGTTAAATCTGAGTTAGTCACTTTCCATTACTTTACAATAGCCAAAAAAAGAAAGAAAACCCCTCCCTAGGCTGAAACTTGACTTAAATTTATTTTAGCTGCAAAAGAGAAAATAAAAACTTTGGGTTTGTGTGTGTGTGTGTGTTTGTGTGCTGACAAAATTCAAAACTATCATAAAATCGATTTATCCTTATAGTCTTAAAAACATGATTGTTTTTAATGTTGCAATAGTTGGATATTGGGTAGCTCATGGGAACAGGTATCAGGGTAGTGGGGAGGTGGGCTCTTGTTCAAAGGGAAGTATCCTCTTGAGCCTTGGTTTTCCATCCATGAAGTATGCACAATGCCTGCTCTAACTGATTCTTCACAAAGAAAGAAGAAAAATTCCTGATTTTTGGAACTGCAATAGCCCTGAGAGATCATTTTGTCCCTTTTGATGAGAAAACAGAGGCAAAAGTGGGTTGAAAACTTTCTCAAGGGCAAATATCAAGGGAACACATAGAAGCACTGTATTTACGTTTGGCATTGACAGTGCAGAAAGCTAATGTTTTTATTTTTATAACCCCAGTGCACCCTGTGTAAACTCATTGTAACAGTGTGAGCCTTATGAGCCGCTTACATTACAGTAACATATTTCTGGGACAGAAATCTCCTGCTGGTACGGAAAATGTCTGCTTTTTAAGTGGGATCAATCCGCATCTCCATAAGTCATCCAATAACTTCATTATCAGTTCCTAACATCTTGTCTTTTCGGATAGTTATCAAAATCTTTGGGTATATTTTTTATAATATCTATAAGCTGAGTCAGGGTCTGTGAATTGAAGCTAAATTAGGAGTCAGAAAGAGGAATAAGAAGGGTACTCTGGACATAACAATCCCAGTGGATGAGGGTGCTGAGATGGAAGAGTGGTGTGTATTCACTACGAGTCATTTGCTCCTGGACTCATCCTCTTTTGTTAAAACCATTCACCTGTGCTCTTCTTCCTAGCGGCACAAGGAAAATTCGGTGGGTAGGGAGGATGGGAAGGGGGTGCATCCTCCATTTCTTACCCTTCCAACGTCTAATAGAAGTCCTCCTGTTTCTGTTTAGGATTCTGGAACATGCCCCTTTGTGTTGTTGATTCCACCACACTCTTAGTTCAGGTCATCACTTTTGCTTAAATAACTAGATCACAATTAGCCTCTTAACAAGCTCACTGCCCTCAACCCGTTGACTCTCCACAAACATCATTACGTTTCTCAGTCACTTAAATGCTTTCCACCTGAGGACCAAATTCTTTAGCATGGCATTTAAGGCTGGCTCCCAGAGCCCACTCTGGCCTCGCCCTTTTCTCCTGCCCTCTGAGCATTCACACTGCTCTAGTTTACTGTCCATCGCTGAGTCATCTTTTGGTGATGCCCTCCTTGTCCTCTCCCTTTTCTCACATGGATAACAACAAATTAGCCTTTTCTCTCCCTCTTTCCCTCTTTTTCTCCCTCCTTCACTTATTCATTCCACAAATGTGTACTGACACGCCTCTATATGCCAGTCATTGAAGGTGCCTTCATGGGCCAAAAGTCCTGTCCTCATAGACCTTATACCTCTGCACGTCTGTGCTGGGGGTGACAGAAATTGAGTGTATTACCTGATAAATAATACTGTATGTTAGAAGATGATAAGTGCTGTGGAGAAATAGTAAGCTGTAAATGGAAGGGGAGGACGCAGGGGGAGATGTCATTTTAAATGGAGTGGTCAGAGTAGGTTGCACACACTGAAGATGGCATTTCGGCAAAGAATAGGATGAAGTGAGGAAGGGAGCCATTTGGTTATTCGGAGAAAGGATATTCCAGGCAGAAGGAACAGCCAGTGCTAAGGTTTGGTGTGTTCAATGAGTAGCAAGAGAGCTGGTACATCGGGAACACAGTGAGTGGGGAGGACTCGGAAGAAGAGGTCACAGAGGACCCCCCAGAGTTCCCTCAGGGTCTCAACAACCATCTAGGCAGTGGTGAAGACTTCAGGTTTTATGCTGAGAGAAACTGGGAGCCAGCAAAGGCTCTAGAGTAGAAGAGAGACATTATCTGATATACATTTGAAAGAGGCAGTAGGGAGACCAGTTAGGAGGCTATTATAGTAACGCAATAGGTAGATGGTGATAGGCTGGACCAGGTGGCAACAGAGGCTGATGATGATTTATCAGATACTGGGAGTGTATTTTTTTTTTGCACTTTAAATAAATTATCATTTAATAAACTTGACTCTTTTGGTATACAGGTCAGTGGATATTAATACACATACAAATTTATATAGTTACTACCACACTCTGAATATAGAATAGTATCCCAAACTCCTAAAGCTCTCTCAAGCTAACCCTTGTCAAATAATGTTCTCTATCACTATAGTTTGACATTTTTAAGAATGTCACATAAACAGAATCATATATTGACATTTTGAGACTGGCTTCTTTCACTTGGTACAATGCCTTTGAGATTCATTTCAGTTGTTGCTTATATTCATAGTTTGTTCCTTTTCATTAATGAGTATTATTTTATTATTTGGCTGTATCACAATTTTTTAATCCATTCACTTGGTAAAGAACCATGGGTTGTTTCCAGCTTTGGGTGATTATAAACACTGCTACTATAAAAACTAGTGTATAGGTGTTTGAACATACATTTTTATTTCTCTGGGATATACCCAATGATACAAATGCTAGGTCTTATGGTTATTACATATTTAACTTCATAAGAAACTGCCAGCCCCAGAGGCTGAACCATGTTACAGTCCCACTAGGAAAGTATGAAAGTTCTAGTTGCTTTACATTCCTTACATTTATAGCATCTGGCGTTGTATTTTTTTTTTTTAATTTTAGCCATTCTAATAAGTACATAACAGTATTTCATCATGGTTTACATTTGCACCTCCCTAATTTGAGAATTTGGGAATCGGGTGGTTCAGTGGTAAAGAATCTGTCTGCCAGTTCAGGAGATGTAGGAGATTCAGGTTCAATCCCTGGGTAGGGAAGATACCCTGAAGGAGGAAATGCCAGCTGGCTCCAGTATTCTTGCCTAATCCCACTCCAGTATTCTTGCCTGAAAAATCCATGGCAGAGGAGCCTGATGGGCTACAGTCCATGGGGTCACAGAGTTGGACACGACTGAGGGACTCATTATAGGTGAATTCTATCAAACATTTGGAGAAGAGTTAACATTTAAAGGAGAGTTCTGAAACTCCTCCAAAAAATTGCAGAGGAAGGAACACTCAGAATCATTCTATGATTTGAAAACCAGACAAAAATATCACAAAAAAGAAAATTGCAGGCCAATGTCAATGATGAGCATAGATGCAAAATTACTCAACAAAATGCTAGCAAACCAAATCCAACAATCCATTCAAAGGATACATCATGATCAAGTGGGATTTATCCCCAGAATGCAAGTACTCTTCAATATCTGCAAATTGATCAATATGATATACCATTAACAAATTGAAGAATAAAAACCATATGACCATTAATAGATGCAGAAAAATCTTTTGACAAAATTCAACAACCATTTATGATAAAAGCCTCCAGATAGTGGGAAGAGAGGAAACTTACCTCAACATAACAAAGTCCATATATGACAAACCCACAGTTTACATCGTTCTCAATGGTGAAAGGCTAAACACATTCCCTCTAAGATCAGGAACAAGGCAAGGAATCCACTGTTACCACTTTTATTCAACATAGTTTTGGAAGTCCTAGCCACAGAAATCAGGAAAGAAAAAGAAATAAAATGAATCCAAATTGGAAAAGAAGTAAAACTGTCACTGTTTGCAGATGACATGATATTATACACAGAAGACTCTAAAGAGTCTACCAGAAAACAACTGGAGCTCATAAATAAATTTGGTATATTTGTAGGATACAAAATTAATACACAGAAATCTCTTGCATTCCTATACACTAACAATGAAAGATCAGAAAGAGAAATCAAGGAAACAATTCCATTTACCATTGCATCAAAAAGAATAAAATACTTAGGAATAAACTCACCAAAGGAGACAAAAGACTCTGAAAACTATAAGATGCTGATGAAAGAAACTGGAAAGGGCACACATATATGGAAAAATATACTATGCTCTTGTATTGGAAGAATCAATATTGTTAAAATTACTATATTACTCAAGACAATCTATAGATTCAATGCAACCCCTATCAAATTACCAAGGGCATTTTTCACAGAATTGGAACAAAAATATTCTAAAATTTATATGGAAACACAAGGCTCCGAGTAGCCAAAACAATCCTGAGAAAGAAAAACAGAGCTGGAGGAATCAGACGCCCTCATTTCAGACTATACTACAAAGCTATAGTCATCAAAATAGTATGATACTGGCACAAAAACAGACTCATAGATTAATGGAACAAGATGGAAAGCCCAGAAATAAACCCCCACCCTCTTAACATCAATTAATCTATGACAAAAGAGGCAAGAATATACAGAGAACAGACAGTCTCTTCAATAATTGGTGTTGGGAAAACCAGACAGCTACATGTAAAAGAATGAAATTAGAACATACTCTAACATCGTATACAAAAATAAACTCAAAACGGATTATGAACCTAAATGCAAGACTGGATACTATAAAACTACTATAGGAAAACATAGTAGTTTTGATATAAATCACATAATATTCTTTTGGTTCTATCTCCTAGAGTAATGGAAACAACAACAACAAAACAAATGGCACATAATTAAATTTAAAAGCTTTTGCACACAAAGGAAACCATAAACAAAACAAAAAGACAGCCTTACAGGCTGGGAGAAAATATCTGCAAATGAAGCAACCCACAAGGGATTAATGTCAAAAATATACAAACACCTCATGCAGCTCTATGTCAAAAGAACAAACAGCCCAATTATCAACTGGGCAGAAGATTTAAACAGACATTTCTTTAAAGACAACATACAGCTGGTAAAAAGCAAGCAAAAAGATGCTCAAATCACTAGTTATCAGAGAAATGCAAATAAAAACTACAATGAGGTATGCCTTAAGTCAGTCAGAATGGCCATTATCAAAAATCTCCACACAGAGAGTGTGGAGAAAAGGGAACTCTCCTACATTGTTGGTGGAAAAGTAAACTGGTACAACTGCTATGGAGAACAATATACAGGTTCCTTAAAAAACTAAAAATAGAGTTACCGTATGATCCAGCAATCCCACTCCTGGGCATATACCTGGAGAAAACCATAATTTGGAAAGATATATGTGCCTCAGCGTTCATTTCATCACCATTTACAATAGCCAACACATGGAAGCAACCTAAATATCTATCAATAGAAAAATGGATAAAGAGGATGTGGTACTTATACACAATGGAACATTACTCAGTCATAAAAAAAAACATAGGCATTTGCAGCAACACGGACTGACCTAGAGATTATCATACTAAGTGAAGTAAGCCAGAAAAAGAAAGACAAATACTATATAATATCACTTGTGTGTAGAATCTAAAATATGGCACAGATGAACTTATTTACAAAACAGAAATAGAGTCATAGATGTAGAAAATAAGCTTACGGTTGGGGGGAATGGGCAAATTGGGAGATTGGGATTCCCATATATACACTGCTATAGATAAAATAGATGACTAATAAGGATCTACTGGAGAACTCTATTCAATACTCTATAATGACCTATATGGGGAAAGAATCTAAAAAAGAGTGGATATATGTGTATGTGTAATTAACTTTGCTGTACAGTGGAAACTAACACAACACTGTAAACCAACTCTGCTGCTACTGCTGCTGCTAAGTCGCTTCAGTCGTGTCCGACTCTGTGCGACCCCATAGACGGCAGCCCACCAGGCCCCGCAGTCCCTGGGGTTCTCCAGGCAAGAACACTGGAGTGGGTTGCCATTTCCTTCTCCAATGCCTGAAAGTGAAAAGTGAAAGTGAAGTCGCTCAGTCGTGTCCGAGCCTACCAGGCTCCTCCATCCATGGGATTTTCTAGGCAAAAGTACTGGAGTGGGGTGCCACTGCCTTCTCCAACTATACTTCAATAAAATTTTTTTTTAAACTTTACAATATTGTATTGGTTTTGCCATATATCAAAATGATAAAAATTTAAAAAAAAAAAACCTGCCAGACTATTTTCCAGAGGGACTGTACCATGTAACAGTCCCATTAGCAAAGTATGATGCTTATAGTTGCTTTACATTCTTGTCAGCGTCTGTTGTCAGTATTTTTTATTTTACCTATTTTAATAAGTGCATAAATTGAAGAAGGAAATGGCAACCCACTCCAGTAATCTTGCCTGGAGAATCCCATGGACAGGGGAGCCTGGCAGGCTACAGTCCATGGGGTCGCAGGAATTGGATGCTGCTGCAACTAAACCATCACCAGCAATGAGTGCACAATAGTATTTCATCATGGTTTACATTTGTGCCTCCCTAATTTGCATTTCCCTATGCACTTATTAGAATGGCTAATGACATTGAACATCTTTCATGTAAATGCATGTTATATATCCTCTTTGGTGAAATTTATAGTGAATTCTTTTGCTCATTAAAAAAAAAATTGAGTTGCTTATTATACTACTGTTGAGCGTTGAGAATTCATACTCTGGATAGACGGTGCTGTTTGACATATTTTTGCAAGTATTTTCCCCCCAGTCTCCAGCTTGTGTGTTCATTCTGTCCACTTTTACAGAGTAACATTTTTAAATTTAAAATCTGAGATAATTGTAGATTTATATACAGTTTCAAGAAATAATGCAGAGGAATCCCACAAATGCTTTACTTGGTGTCAGCCAAAGGTACTGTGCTGTGCTTAGTTAGTTGCTCAGTCACGTCAGACTCTTGTCAGACTCTGTAGCCCGCCAGGCTCCTCTGTCCATGGGATTCTCCAGGCAAGAATACTGGAGTGGGTTGCCATGCCTTCCTCCAGCGGATCTTCCTAACCCAGGGATTGAACCCAGGTCTCCCATATTACAGCGCGTTCTTTACCGCCTGAGGCAGCAGGGAAGCCAATGGCAATAGCCTACAGAATTGTACAATACACAAACAGAATATTGACATTGAAATAGTCAAAACAGCGCCGTTCTGTCACCACAGGCTCTCTCGTGTGCAGCCTTATCCACTCCCCTCCAAATCCTGCTGCTAAGTCGCTTCAGTCGTGTCCCACTCTGCGCGACCCCATAGACGGCAGCCCACCAGGCTCCCCCGTCCCTGGGATTCTCCAGGCAAGAACACTGGAGTGGGTTGCCATTTCCTTCTCCAATGCATGCAAGTGAAAAGTGAAAGTGAAGTCACTCAGTTGTGTCTGACTCTTAGGGACCCCATGGACTGCAGCCCACCAGGCTACTCCATCCATGGGATTTTCCAGGCAAGAGTACTGGAGTGGGGTGCCATTGCCTCCTCCAAATCCTGCCTCCTCCTTAACCCTGGTAACTACTAATCTCTTTTCTATTTCTATAAATGTTGTTGCTTCACGATTGTTACATAAAATAGAATTATACAATACGTAGCTGTTAAGATTTACTTTTTTTCCCCTCAACAAAATTTCATGGATATTCATCCAAGTTGCTGTTTAATAATTCGTTCAATTTTTGTTCCTTTTTGTTACTGAGTGGCATATTCCATGATATGCATGTACCATCAATTTGTTTAACAATTCACCCATTGAAGCGCATCTAAACTGTTTTCAGTTTTGTTGCTGTTAGGTCACTAAGTCGGTCCAGCTCTTTGCGACTTCATGGACTGAAACATACCAGGCTTCCCTGTCCTTCACTGTTTCCTAGGTTTGCTCAAATTCATGTCCACTGAGTCAGTGATGCTATCTGACCATCTCATCCTCTGCTGCTCACTTCTTTTGAATTCAATCCTTCCCAGCATCAGGGCCTTTTCCAGTGAGTCGGCTCTTCACATTGGGTGGCCGAAGTATTGGAGCTTCAGCATCAGTCCATACAAAGAATATTCAGGGTTGATTTCCAGTAGGATTACCTGGTTTGAATTCCTTGCAGTCCAAGAGACTCTCAAGAGTCTTCTCCTGTACCACAATTCAAAAGCATCAGTTCTTTGGTGCTCCGCTTTCTTTGTGGTCCAGCTCTCATATCTGTACATGACCACTGGAAAAACCATAGCTTTGACCGTACAGACCTTTGTCAGCAAAGTGATGGCTTAACTTTTTAATATCCTGTCTGGGTTTATCATAGCTTTCCTTCCAAGGAGCAAGCTTTTAATTTCATGGCTGCAGTTACCATCACAAGTGATTTTGGAGACCAAGAAAACAAAATCTGTTTCCAGTTTTATTATATTATGAGCAAAGTTGCTATGAATATTTATAATCAGTGTTTATGTGATAAATTTTCATTTCTCTAAGATAAATACCCAAGAGTGTAATTGGTTGATGACAAAGTGGTTGGATATTTACTTTTTGAAGAAATTATCAAACCGCTTTCCAGGGTGGCTGTACCAATTTACATTTTCATCAGCAATACAGTGGTCTAGTCTCTCTGCATCATTGTCCACATTTGGTGCTCACTATTTTTCATTTCTTCCCTTGTAGCTCAGTGGGTAAAGAATCTACCTGAAAGGCAGGAGACCCAGGTTCAATTCCTGAGTTGGCAAGATCCCCTGGAGAAGGAAATGGCAACCCTCTCCAGTATTCTTCCTGGAGAATCCCAAGAACAGAGGAGCCTGGCAGGCTGCAGTCCATGGGGTGGCAAGAGTTGGACACAACTTAGCAAATGAACCACCTCCATTTTTCATTTTTGTCATTCTGCTAAGTGTGCAGTGATATCTCATTGTGGTTTTAATTGCATTTACCTAATCACAACTGATGTTGTGCTCTTATGTGCCATCTGTATATTCTTTATGGTGAAATGTCCATACATGTCTTTTTCCCATTTTTTAATTGGATTGCTTTATTTTTTCTGTCGAATTTTGGGAGTTCTTTATTCTGAATAATAGTCTTTTGATAGATATGTGGTTTGTAACATCTTGTGTTTGTATTCTCTTTTTTTAGAACAACATTTAAAAACTTTACTTCTCCAGCTTTACTGAGATATAATTGACATATAACACTGGTAAGTTTAAGGCAGCTTCCCTGATAGCTCAGTTGGTAAAGAATCTGCCTGCAATGCAGGAGACCCCGGTTCGATTTCTGGGTTGGGAAGATCCGCTGGAGAAGGGATAGGCCACCCACTCCAGTTGTTAGGCTTCCATGTGGCTCAGCTGGTAAAGAATCTTCCTGTAATACGGGAGACCTGGGTTTGCCCCCTGGGTTGGGAATAGCCCCCGGAGAAGGGAAAGGCTACCCACCCCAGTATTCTGGCCTGGAGAATTCCATGTATTGTATAGTCCATGGAGTTGCAAAGACTTGGACATGACTGAGCAACTTTCACTATCACAAGTGGCAGTTAAGAGTGGTGTTAAATGGCATCTTTGCTTTGTTCCTGATCTGAAGGAGAAAGTATTCAGACATCCACCATTAAATATGATAATAGCTATAGGCTTTTAGATGTCCTTTATCAGTTTGAGAAAATTTCCTTCTATTCCCTATTTGACGAAAAAGTTTACTGGGAATTGATGTTGAGTTTTGTCAAATGCCTTTTCTGCATCAACAGTTATAATTATATGGATTTTCTTCTTTGTACTATTAATATGGTAGTTCACATTGATTTTCAAGTATTACAACTTCAGCCTTGCATTTCAAGTTTAAAATCCACTTGTTTATGTTGCATTATTCTTTTTACATATTGATAGATTTGTTAATATGTTGGTGAGGTTTTTTTTTAATTCGGGTTTATGAGAAGCTAACTTTGGTAAGCCACTCAGTCAGTCTTTGCCTTCAGGAAGCTTCCATAAGCCTCTTATCCTTCTCCATCAGAGGGCAGACAGACTGAAAACCCAATAATGGGCCTAAGTTTTAGAAAAGTCACAAGATGCAGAATATTTGAAAACAATGATCTTTTACAGACTGAAAGAAAAAAATCCTGCAGTTCTTCAACTGAATTAGTGAAATTAAGAGCTACACATTTAGGGTTGTATGTTTTTAACACAAACAAGATGAAAAATAAGATGAAGAAGCAAGGTTTATGGCTCAGTGTTAAATTGTTGTTGTTCAGTTGCTAAGTCATGTCCGAATCTTTGTGAACCCGTGGACTGCAGCACGCTGGGGCTCCTCTGTCCTCCACTATCTCCCAGAGTTTGCTCAAATTCATGTTCACTGAGTTGACGATGCAATCCAACCATCTCATCCTCTTCACCTGTTTCTCCTCCTGCCCTCAATCTTTCCCAGCACCAGGGTTTTTTCCAATGAGTCAGTTCTTCGCATTAGGTGGCCAAAGTACTGGAGGTTCAGCTACAGCAACAGTCCTTCCAGTGAATACTCAGTGTTGACTTCCTTTAGGATTGACTGATTTGATCTCCTTGCTGTCCAGGGGACTCTCAAGGGTCTTCTCCAGCACCACAGTTCAAAATTATCAGTTCGTCTGCACTCAGCCTTCTTTATGGTCCAGCTCTTACATCTTACATGACTAATGGAAAAGCCATAGTTTTGACTGTATGGAACTTTGTTGGCAATGTTAAATTACCTATTTGAAAAAACAGACATTGTATTGATGAAAACTACAGTTTGGAGGAAGGAGAAATATAAACTCATCATCCATGGGGTAATTTAAAATCTTAGATGAAAATTCTCTGATGTCCAGTGGTTACGACTCCACACTTCCACTGCTGAGGGTGTGGGTTCAATCTCTGGTTGGGAAACTAATAGCCTACATCTTGGCTGCAAGGCCAAATTTTTTTTTAATATATTAATAAATAAAATCTTGCAGTCAGACAGTGGGAGACTTAAAACAGGAGCCAAGCCTATTGACATATTAGTACAAACTAATCAAAAAGACTGTTAAGAAACAAGAAGAAACAGCATCATGGAAACCATTATGATATTCAGAGTTCCTATAAAGGACAAGAGAAGTTTATTCACTGTGGAGAAGAAAATCCCTTGTAAATTCATTAAGGCAGTTAAAAGTTACAGATGCAAGGATCTTAGATCTTTGCAGGAGTTCTGAAATCCTACAATGGCTGTGAAAACCATGCTGAGAAAGTGACACTAATCATCTACAGTAGTTTAGATTGTAGGGAAAGTCAAGGAAGATGAATAAACCACGGATTACCGTTGAAATGACTCCTAAAAACTGAGAAGAAAGTGGATCAAAAATTTGAGCTTGAGAGATGTGTCAATCAGATTGGAAGTAGCTAAACAAGTGCAAAATGGAACTATAAGAAAAATCACAAAAGAAAAGCTAAAAATCAAAAGGTTTTGAAAACCCTACAGGATGCTATAGAAAGGAAAGGATATTAATATAGACCATTACAAAGGATGAGTCTGTAGAGCTGACCAAGATTACGAAGAAAATCTCTCTGGAGTGATAATGGTGAAAAGGGACACAAAGATTGGAGGATATGGGCTCAGGGTATACAGTCTGGGGGCTTCGAGTAAGCTCACCACATGCAGGGAATTAAAGAGAGGGCGGCTGACAGAAAAGAATAAATCGTTATTAGGGAATGTGTCTCTCTGTGCCAAGTGCTATCTTCTGAATCCAAACAAGTGGATGAGTGAAGGGAAGATTTGCCGTTGGATGAAGAGCCTTTAAAAGGTACATGGCTGAATCACAGAAATCAGACCCTGGCAAATGCCTATTGGGTGACGGAGTTCACCAGCTATCTCATCGCACTGTCGCTCCCAGCAGGAGGTTGGCAAATGCTGTGTCCAGTCAGGTTCCGGGCTAGCAGAACAGAGCCCTGTGCACAGCAGGCAACTTTCAATTACTATATAAAAAACGGGACGCTAATACTCATGTATTAACCATTTTTGACAGACAGAATGGAAGTTTAGGCACTTTGGAATAATAGTAGAGAGTCTCTAAGGAAAGTGCTCAGGAAAACAGTGTACACTCACTATAACTGGAAGTGAAAACAAATAAAAGACCAGGAACAGAGGAAGATATCTGAAGTAACAGTCAGAAATAAGGGACAAGCAACTTCAGAGGTGTCTTGGTGAAACTATAAGAGGGTAGATATTTAGTACAGTGGAAAGGACTCCATCAACACGGACAACTGGCTCGAATGAAAGACTTGCCCGAATGCAAAATAAAATCCAATCTGGAAAATCGATGCTGTTGTTTAGTCGCTTCAGTCGTGTCTGATGCTGTGCAACCCTATGGACTCTAGCCTGCCAGGCCACTCTGTCCATGGGATTCTCCAGGCAAGAATACTACTGGAGTGGGTTGCCATTTCCTTCTCCAGGGGATCTTCCCAACCAGGGACTGAACCCGGGTCTCCTGCATTGCAGGCAGATTCTTTACCACTGAGTCACCAGGGAATACTGACAAGTCCTCCAGTATTCCATGCATGTTTAATACTGTTAAAGAGGACGTATCATGATATAGTGTTTATTTATAATGATGGTGGGGTGGGATCATGATGTATATTTGTAGAATTTTAGTTTTGTTCTAGAAACCACTCCCCTCCCCACAAGGTACAAAATAGAAATATCCTCTTGTATTTTGCACAGGGAGAACACAGAGGGAAGTGGTTACGGCAGTCCTCAGAGCAAACTTAAAGCAACAAATAGAGAGCAACCATTCCCAGCCTCTTATGTAACCAAGACAAAATTTTCCTGAGGAAGTTGGGAAGAAGCAAACATCCTTATAAATACTATTAATAGATAATATACTCCCTGCTTCCAGGGAACGTGGAGCAACTGCAGCTTCAGTGACTGAGCAAACCCCCCCTCAAGAGCCCTGGTGTGAGAAAGAAAGCAGCAGAACTCGGAGGAAAAAAGAACGTGACCCCAAGGTCTCTGATTAACCACTCTGAGCTAAGAGTTTCACACCTTCCCTGGCAGATAAGAGCCCCGGAATCACCAGAATCTCATTCGAAGTAAAGCATCTGAAAATAATTATTCACAAATATATGTAGATGTTATAGCATAGTTCTCATTCCTTAGGATGGGCACTTCTGTTGTCTTCCTAACAAAGTCAACTATTGCTAAAAATAAATACCTGAACAGCAAATTCTGATTATATTGAAAAATTCTCAGCTAAAATTCTATGTAGAGGTGGAAAAATTTAGGACTCTATTGGAACTACAGATTATACTCTGGCAAACTGCAACTAAATCCACAATCTTGTCAGCGAGGATGAATTTTTAGTAAATAACAGCATTGGTTTCCTGGGACATTATTTTTACTTTTATCTGTATTAAATTCATCTGAAGTTAATTTAGAGGTTTGAAATTTCTCAGTCAGAATAGAGCTTGTAGCAGTATTCTTCTGCTGGTCATATCCCTACATATGTATGTTGCCATATCTCACTGACCCTTATTGCCCACATTGCTCATGGAGACATGAGTTTGTGGTTGCAGCCAATCACCTTAAGTCATGCGATCACAGACTTTATTCTTAGCTATACTCCATACTTGCTATGTAATGGGTGAAAAAGAAACCTAAAAGTGTCTTAGTTTATGTATTTGGTTAACTAGATGTAAGAAACTAGATACTCTCCAGCCTTGAAAGCCGCAGTGAAGGCTAACAGGCAAATATAAAGCACTTTAAAACACAGCAACAACCATAATAACAGAAATAACAATGTTCTGGGGTTCAAAACAAAACCAATGAGTACTGCAGCCCTGTATTTTTCAAAATGACAATAGAGAGGAAAACTTCATTTTGTTCCTTTAAGTGGGGAGGAAAATTTCATCCTTAAAACTATGGATGTTTCCCTGAAAGTCCCATGACTTGCAGGTTTAAAGATATTCTAAATTATTATATTAGCAATAGTAACTAAAACCCATCAAAGCCTGATCTTGACAAATTAGGTGATTCTACATGGATGTGTTGAATATTTTTCAGAACTGGCAACAGCAGCATTTTAAAAATTGTGCCGTCCAAAATGTGTCATGTCATCAACCGATTTCTGATTTATAATAAATGATTGTAATTTACCTGAACCCTTTAACACTTTTGCTAATGTTATAGCAAATATTGCTAATGTGAGTCATTAAAATGTATTGAAAACATCATGATTTACTTTTCTTTGATTTTCTTCACTTATATATAGTACGTATCAAGTTTAGGCTTCTATAGCCAATTATATATTAAATAGTATAAACATCAGGTACACAGACTCTAACTGGCTTCCCTAACTGATAAATCCATCCTCAACTGAGAAATAGGTTTCTAACATTAATAATAATATAAGCCTCATATGATCTGATTAGTTGACAATTTTGATCTCAAACATTGTCATATTAAGCCACTGCTACTGCTGCTAAGTCACTTCAGTTGTGTCCGACTCTGTGCGACCCCATAGACAGCAGCCCACCAGGCTCCCTGTCCCTGGGATTCTCCAGGCAAGAACACTGGAGTGGGGTGCCATTGCCTTCTCCATATTAAGCCACAGTACTACTTAATGTCCATTCAACGAACTTTATATTTTACTGGCTTTCCCATTTATTAACATAAAGTCTCCTAGAATTTGTAAATTTATAAAAGGCTTCTCAGGTGGTGGTGCAGTGGTAAAGAATTTACCTGTCAATACAGGAGATTCAAGAGATGTGAGTTCTATCCCTGGAGGAGGGAAGATTCCCTGGAGGAGGAAATGGCAACTCACTCCAGTATTTCTTGCCTGAAAAATTTCCTGGACAGAGGAGTCTGGCAGGCTACAGTCCGTGGTGTGGCAGAGTCAAACACGACTAAGTGACTGAACATACAGAGATTTATAAAAGATGATAGGGAAAAGCATTTTCTCATGAGGAATCAAATAATTAATTAACAGTTTAATTTTGTTCCCAGAAAATATGAGGATCACAAAGGTAGATATAGCAAGATAGCACAATTTAGTGAGAAATCCACACTGAAGAAAAGATAGTGCCAACTGATGGGCCCAGGAATGAACTAGAAACCAGAATGTGCACTGGTAACCTCTATCTTAATGAGAAAGATGGGTTTCAAATTAGGTTCCATTCCATGCTTTTTAATGACCAATGCAAAGGAGGAATGCCCTCAGTTATGTGCACTGCAGGGTCTCTATGATAAATGTAAATACATTGTCTCAGAGAAGCCCAACTATCACACATATTAAGACTAGAAAGAAGTTTCTCAAAGAGACTGCAAAGAAATTGCCCTGACCAGCATGCTTACATCAATCTCAGGAATAAGTTTCCCAGGATTGATCCTTAAAGCACCCAATAGCACCAATTTAGTAAAACCAACTTTATAGGTGACTGCAGCCATGAAATTAAAAGATGTTTTTTTCCTTGGAAGAAAAGTTATGACCAACCTAGACAGCATATTAAAAAGCAGAGACATTACTTTGCCAACAAAGGTCCATCTAGTCAAAGCTATAGTTTTTCCAGTGGTCATGTATGGATGTGAGAGTTGGACTATAAAGAAAGCTGAGCGCCAAAGAATTGATGCTTTTGAACTGTGGTTTTGGAGAGGACTCTTGAGAGTCCCTTGGACTGCAAGGAGATCCAACCAGTCCATCCTAAAGGAAATCAGTCCTGAATAATCATTGGAAGGACTGATGCTGAAGCTGAAACTCCAGTACTTTGGCCACCTGATGGGAAGAACTGAGTCATTTGAAAAGACCCTGATGCTGGGAAAGATTGAGGGCAGGAGGAGAAGGGGGTGACAGAGGATGAGATGGTTGGGTGGCATTACTGACTCAATGGACATGAGTATGAGTGAGCTCCAGGAGTTGGTGATGGACAGGGAGGCCTGGCATGCTGCAGTCCATGGGGTCACAAAGAGTCTGACACAACTGAGCGACTGAACTGAACTTTATAGAAGATGAGGGATGGGGGTTAGTTTTCTGGGATCTGCTTCCTCAGTGCTGAGGAAGGTTCACAAAATAACTGCTACATAAACATGATATTGTGGGCTTCCCAGATGGTGCTAGTGGCAAAGAACCCACCTGACAATGCAGGTGACATTAAGAGACATGCGTTCAATCCCTGGATTGGGAAGATCCCCTAGAGGATGGCTGGCAATCCACTCCAGTATCCTTGCCTAGAGAATCCCAGGGACAGAGGAGCCTGCTGGGCTACCGTCCATAGGGTCATAAAGAGTCGGACACGACAAGCAATTAAGCACACGTGAGGATATAAACTCTTACTAGTGAAAGTCTCATAAAATAACAGTTTCAGCTTCCTATCCATGTGAGTTTTATTTAATATTCATTTTAAAATAATAAGTGCTATCATTGTCACTCTTCTTGAAAAGCTCAAATGTGATTTTTTGTCTCTTCCATATATTATCTTCTTTTAAAGAATTGCTTATAAACGCCTTAAACAGCATAGGGTTTTATGACTCTCCTTGATTTAAAAATATCCCATTTTCCTAAATGTAAGGCAAGTAGGGTTAAGTTCAATAATCTTTATGGTGTTTTTCTTTAAACATTTAATGACTTCACTATATGTTATGGTGCCACTTTCTTTTTCTTCTCTTTCTCTTTTTTAAAAGCAAAGGAACTGTTATTATATTCTTGGAAGCCTCAAAAGGCAAAGGAAAAAATCAGTATATTGATCCCTACAATGGGTTCCAATGTCATGCTAGTTTCAGAAAGTGTCCAGTTACAGAGAAACATTTTAGTAATCGTAAGGTTCAGACAGACCTTATGTGACCCCTACTCATTCCTGACCAGCAAATAGTTTTTGTTTAACTTCGAAAGAAACCAGACAAACCCTGCAAGGTTACTTGTAATCATGACACCATTCTTAGAACTGCCATGTGCGGGGAACATGCCTTCTTGCTTCCTCCTTCTATCTACAGTATAAATCTGAAGGACTTTGTTATGGCTCTTATACTTGGCACATCTTAGGCCTATTTAGAACATCAACACCATCAATCACAAAATCTGGGGCCGACCAGCTGGATGAACCCTGGCTATCATGCAGGGGTTATTTGTCATCTGGGCATGTCTGTTTGGTATATAACACTCCTTCAGTCCCAGAACAATTTTCCCCCTCCAAAAATATTCTCTTTGATTCAGGAAACACGTGATTAATAAAGGACAAGGGTTTAAAGCTGGAGGTCAAGGCTAAAAGTCTTAACCAAACAAGTGCATTGCTTACTAACGTTTGCATCAGCAGTCAAAAATTCCCTTGAAGAGCCCCTGCATTGAAGAAACACAGTCTATTCTAAATGCCATAAATTTCTAGGGACTCCAGCAACTATATTCATCTTGAGGGATTTATTTTAAAATAATGTTGCACATCTGAGAAATGTTTTGATGCAGAATAATAACACTGCATCAAGCATTTAAAAGGTCCATTACAAACATTTACAATCTAATATAAAAATTAAGGTTGAAAAGACATAGTTTAACCAATATGATATGAAAAGGAAATTTGTTCTATAACATTAGAACAATTTGCATTAAAAATAAATTGTTTCCTAAGATGTCTATTTATACTAAAATGGATTTAAAAGCAACACTCCTTCCTTTATTCTTTTTGTTCTTGTTCATATGCAATCTACAATACTTTATAGCAAATACTTTTCCATTAGACAGTTTCCCTTTTATCCTTGTTTTCCCTTTTGCAACCAAAGGAAATTTATTACTTGTTTATAGAATATTGAGTTTTCTTTTTTCTAAGTGATTGTTATAGTTCCACTCTGTCATAACATTTATTTGATATTTATGAATTGTTTCTTGTGTGTAACGACATTAAAAAAGCAAATTTTAACAACAAAAATGAACAAATTGTTGGTTAAGTCTTAAAATTATCCTAATATTGACTTAACTGGAAGTGATTCCATTTCTCAATATGGAAAAATGAACTGAATCATGTTTATTTCACCAGCATGGTAAAGGGAGTCACAAACTTCTGTTAGACATCTAAACAGAGGTTCTCAGAAGAAAAGTGATAAGCAGATTGTATTAAAGTGCTGATGATGTTCTGAGGCCTAAGGAGCACATGTCCGTCATCACTTGATTCATCTTGCATAGACTTCTGAGTTTCTGCACACGTGCCATCTGAGGTAGCCAGACTTGCTGGAATTCAGTCTCTTTACCTCTCTGCCAAATGCCAAAGGAATAAAAATAGAAACTCAATACAAAACATACTGCATTATAACTGTGCTGCCATCGAAATTGATATGGGCAGTGCATTTATCCTGTAGACTGTTAGAATCACAGCCTTGTGGGCATAAAGAGGCTTTCCAAGTCACTTGGTGTGATTTTTCAGCCTGCTGCTGTGTAAACTCAGCCTTTGGAGAAGCAGTGGCATAGGCAAGACTGGCACACCTTTGTCTCCCATTTCCCTGCCCAGTGCCCCATGCACGCGTGCATGTTAAGTTGCTTCAGTTGTATCCAACTCTGTGTGATCCTGTGGACTGTAGCCTGGCAGGCTCTTCTGTCCATGGGATTTTCCAGGCAAGAACACTGGATGGGTTGTCACGCCCTCCTCCAGGGGAATCTTCCTGATCCAGGGATAGAACCCAGGTCTCTTATGTCTCCTGCATTGGCTGGTGGGTTTTTTTTTTTTTTTTTTTTTTTACCACCGAGCCACCTGGGAAGCCCTAGTGAACCTGTGCTATGGTGTAAATCCTTCTTATGGCTCAACTGTTGGTGCAGAATCTTTGGATAAATCTGAGTTGCTCACAGCTGGGCCATCTGTTGCTCCACTACTTATGCTAAAATGATAACATTGTATATTTGACTGTTGATGGGGTCTTCTTGGCACTGTGCATGCATAATGCTCTCAGTTAACTTAGCTGACCCTGTTAAAAAATGACAATGTGTGCGAGGCCCGAGTTTGTTAGCATTCATTGTTACAAAAACAGGGTTACTGACCTTGTCATATTTAACAGCGTTGATCAGACACAGCAGTGTGAATCCTGAGGGCAAATAAAGAATTCCTGGTGGTGATGTAAGAACTATGTTAATTAGTTTCTCCCTCCATTCTGCTACTAAGCATAGAAAAGCTGTGCAGTTCAGTTAGAAGACTCACTGAGCCCTGGACTAATAAAACCCAAGAATTTTTATAAATAATAAAAAATGTGTTTCAACATGCCATTTACTTTCAGAATAAGAATGGCTTTTGCAGAGCAGTGGGCCTGGGGGAAGGGACCACTTTATTTTGGCTGTTGCATCCTTCCCCTCAACAGAATTGAATCAACAGTGCGTGCTGACCTCTCTCTCCCCACCAAAAAACCCATAAAAATCATCATCTATATGTATATTCTTGTAATATAGTATTTTCATACTATATTTTCAAAATACTACCACACTATGTGAAGAACTGTATGTGAGACCCAGTTTATGTATCTCAGCATTTGGATGTAAGTATTTTTGTCTCGGTAGAAAAACAAGCTAAGTTAATTTTTTAACAACACAATATTACCTTGGTACATCTTGTTCTCCCTTTCCCTCGGGGTCTTACATGAATGAATCAGAAAATTGCTCCCTTATGTTAAGCCTGAGTCTGCACCTGTGTTAAATTCACATGGACTGAAATTGGAGGTGTGGGGGTGGGGATAAATGTCAGAGAAACTAATAGGATGATATATCTAAGTTTGAATTCTCAAATGGACTAGCATCTAATACAGAGGCCATCTATGGGAACATTTTTTTAGGAATATTGTTTCTGAAATTAAGGATATATAATCATGTTGATTAGCTGTCTTCAATTCTCAAGTTTATTATTAGATGCATCTGCCTCCAGATTTTAGGAAATTCAGATTACCAGGTATTCTGGAAATTTTGGAACACAAAATTTTTACTTTATCTTCTTTGGGCATCCTAGGTCACCTTCCAAGTATTAAAACAATCTCCATATTTTAGACATCTTAAGAGAGATCATGAGAAACAAGCAAGTTATTGAAACAAAATATAGACTGCAGTAAAGAGTTGAAAGAAGGGAAGAGATTAGTGACCTTTAGATTTGCAAAAACAAGCTGACTTTTGGATATTTTGGATACATGGATGAATGGGAGATGGACAGAGCGTAGGTCAATATCAAAGTGAGAGGAATCAATGAGGAGAAGAGACATGGAGAGAGTTGTGACCATATTCTAAGTCTGCTCTTATCCAAGTAAGGAGATGGCTGGAAGGAGTCTGCCTCACAAGGCGGCGACCTTGTTAATGAAATTTCGTATCAGCTTGTTTTATGTTACGCAGTACAGCACTGACGTTTTCAGGCAATATTGGCCAGGATTTGAGATGCATTCTAGATAAAGACATCCATCCGTTTGAAAAGTTTTGCTATCAGAGGGAGGAAGGAAATGAGAAAGAAGTTTGGGACTCTGAGAAAAGACACTTCACTTTTATCAACCATGAAGTACACACCACGGAGGACAATTATTTGCATACTGCAATGGAGGCCAGTTAAAGCCCAATCAATTGAATCCAGATGTGAATTTCTTTTGAGATTTTTTTTTTTTTTAGTGAAGGTTGCCAAAACTTCATGGGAGCAGAGACCACAAGGTATTATAAGCCAAAGGCCTCTCAAAGTATAAGGAACATTTTTTGGCTTATTAGAAATCCTACCCCTTTAAGGTTGGTGTCTGGAATAGAGCAGGGTTGTCCATGATAAATTAGTTAAGAGGATATTTACAAATAGCTGGCACTTGTCTAAATAAAATCTTTCAAAACAAGTCTACAAAAACTGCTCCTGGTAATCACATATTTAGGGAACACCATAACTGATAGTTCATGCTCCTTGTGACAGGAGGCAAATTCTAGAAACAGCGATCCATGAGAATCCACTGCCTGTCACAGGGTGCAATGAATGGAGTTTGACTAAAATACAAAAGGTGTGTTTTTAACAAGGTATAAATGTCTATAGGAATCTCAGACCTCTTAAGAAACTAATAGGGAAGTCCACTAATCTTAGAAGCTGAATAGTTAAGAATATTAGGAAATCATCTGGCAGGGGAATTTTGTTGTTCTTTTGTTTTCTTTTCAAATGTGACTAATGTTGATTAGTCAAGACCTTACCTTTGCCTTGGGACTAGTATTCATGATGAGCTAGTATACTCAAGAACTAAAGTAAGCGGCAGAATAAGTAGACACATTTTATTTCCCAAATGTATTGAACACAACAGTAAATAAAAGAAATAATTTCTCTATAACCCTAATTATCTTGACAAATCAATTTCTTTTCATATCTCTACATTCTTTCCAAGTCTACATATATATATCTTTTAAATAATATTACAGGTGTGCTACGATATACCCTTTGACCATAGGGGATTGGAATGCAAAAGTAGGAAGTCAAGAGATACTTGGAGAAATGTGCAAGTTTGGCCTTGGAGTACAAAATGAAGCAGGGCAAAGGCTAACAAAGTTTTGTCAAGAGAACACATTGATCATAGCAAACACCCTCTTCCAATAATACAAGAGATGATTTTACACATGGACATCACCAGATGGTTAATACTGAAATGCGATTGATTATATTCTCTGTAGCTGAAGATGGAGAAACTCTATACAGTCAGCAATAACAAGACCTGGAGTTGAATCTGGCTCCGATCATAAGCTTCTTATTGCAAAATTCAGACTTAAATTGAAGAAAGTAGGAAAAACCACAAGGTCATTCAGGTATGACCAAAATCAAATCCTTTATAATTATACAGTGGAGGTGATGAATAGATTCACAGGATTAGATCTGGTAGATAGAGTGCCTGAAGAACTATGGATGGAGGTTCATAACATTGTACAGGAGGTGGTGACCAAAACCATCCCAAAGAAAAAGAAATGCGAGAAGGTAAAGTGGTTGTCTGAGAAGGTCTCAAAAATAGCTGAGAAAAGAAGAGAAGCGTAAGGCAAAGGGGAAAGGGAAAGATATACCCAACTGAATGCAGACTTCCAGAGAATAGCAAGAAGAGATAAGAAAGCCTTCTTATGTGAACAATGCAAAGAAATAGAGGAAAACAGTAGAATGGGAAAGACTAGAGCTCTCTTCAAGAAAATTGGAGACACCAACGGACCATTTCATGCAAGGATGGGCACAATCAAGGACAGAAGTGGCAAAGACTTAACAGAAGCAGAAGAGATTAAGAAGAGGTGGCAAGAATACACAGAACTATACAAAAAAAGGTCTTAATGACTCAGATAAACACGATGGTGTGGTCATTCACCTAGAGCCAAATTCCTGAAGTATGAAGTCAAGAGGGCCTTAGAAAGCACTACTATGAACAAAGCTAGTGGGGGTGATGGAATTTCAGCTGAGCTATTTAAAATCCTAAAAGATGATGCTGTTAAAATGATGCATTCCATAGGTCAGGATTTGTTGAAAACTCAGGAGTGGCCACAGGACTGGAAAATGTGTTTTCATTCCAATCCCAAAGAAAGACAATGCCAAAGAATGTTAAAACTACTGTACAATTGTACTCATTTCACATGCTAGCGTGGTAATGCTCAAAATCCTTCAGGCTAGGCTTCAGCAGTACATGAACTGAGAATTTCCAGATGTACAAGCTGGATTTTGAAAAGGCAGAGGAGCCAGAAATCAAGTTGCCAACATTTGTTGGATCATAGAGAAAGCAAGGGAATTCCAGAAAAACATCTACTTTGGCTTCATTGACTATGATAAAGCCTTTGACTGTGTGGATCATAACAAACTGGAAAATTCTTAAACAGATGGGAATATCAGACCAACTTACCTGTCTCCTAAGAAACCTGTATGCAGGTCAAGAAGCAACAGTTATAACCAGACATGGAACAATGGACTGGTTCAAAATTGAGAAAGAAATTCATCAAGGCTGCATATCGTCACCCTGCTTATTTAACTTTTATGCAGAGTATATCATGTAAAATGCCAGGCTGGATGAATCCCAAGCTGGAATCAAGATTGCAGGGAGAAATATCAACAACCTTAGATGTGCAAATGATACCACTCTAATGGCAGAAAGTAAAGAGGAACTAAAGAGACTCTTGGTAAGGGTGAAAGAGGAAAGTGAAACAGCTGGCTTAAAACTCAATATTTATAAAACTAAGATCATGGCATTCAGTCCCATCACTTCATGGCAAATAGATGGGACAAAAGTGGAAACAGTGAGAGACTTTATTTTCTTGGGCTCTAAAATCATTGTGGATGGTGACTATAACCACGAAATTAAAAGACACTTGCTACTTGGAAGGAAAGCTATGACAAACCTAGATAGCATATTAAAAGTAGAGACATCACTTTGCCAACAAAGGTCTGTATAGTCAAAGCTATGGTCTTTCCAGTAGTCATGTACTGGAAGAGAGAGTTGGGCCATAAAGAAGTCTTAGTGCCGAAGAACTGATGCTTTTGAATTGTGGTGCTGGCGAACACTCTTGAGAGTCCCTTGGATGGCAAGGAGATCAAACTAGCCAATCTAAAGGAAATCAACCCTGAATATTCATTGGAAGGACTGATGCTGAGAAAGATTGAGGGCAGGAAGAGAAGGGGTTGACAGAGGATGAGACAGTTTGATGGCATCATCGACACAATGGACAGGAGTTTGAGCAAACTTCAGGAGATAGTGAAGGACAGGGAAGCCTGGCCTGCTGCAGTCCATGGGGCTGTAGAGAGTTGGACTCGGCTTAGTGACTGAACAACAACAATGATAGACAGTTTTTCCTAAATAATAACCTAATGGAAGTCTTGTCATTTGACATTTAAATATCATTCAATGTCTTGAAGTCATGGAGTTTCATGTATGTACTTATCAGTCTGGTTAATTATCATTTGGTAAGAACATTTTGTTTGTTTGGACTAGAATTTTTTCCTACAGTCTCAAATAAAACCGAGAATTCACTTAAACTCTTTTTAGAGCTGTGGCTTTTTCTTGTATTTGTTTTAGGTCACTTAGTGTTACTTTAAAAATGTATACTCAAAGTTGGGAATGAGAAACTCAGAAATTAGAAAAGTGCTTACTTAGAATAAATAGAATCCATTTCAACTTCACCAAATTTAATTCAACCCCAAACTTATTTTCATGTGGTAGGTATTATAAGAACGCAAGCAGATGAGGCTAGCTTGTCTCCCAGGACCCTCTGATGTCTACAGACACATGCCTCGTTTTGGACTAAGGCAAAGTTTAAATACAGGAACAAGAGAAGTTCTTGGAGAATTTGTAGCTGAAGAAATATAAAAGTTAATCTAAAAGCTTAGGATAAGAGGTCATGATTTATTTTTGTTTGGGTTCTTTGATAAACTCATCTTGATAAATGACAGAAGTCCTCTGAAGACAGTGAGTTATGCAAGAGTAATTATAAGCTTCCTTTAATAAACAGGAATGTAGAGAGACACTCTAAACTCATACTGTGCATCAGGCTCTGTGCCAACTAAGTCTTTCCTAGACTATCTAGCAGTGAACAGAGTGGCTTCATGAGCAAAGATCAGCAGGTTTGCACAGGACACTGTGCTCAGAAGTGCCCTGTACTTGGGGCTTAATGCTCTGCAGTTAGTGTCTTGAAATTCTTAATAATTTTATCCTTGAGTTTGCAGTTTGTAGGTGAAATCTGATAGAACATTGAAGTATGTGCTGGGGACTCTCTGACTGTGATGAAGGAGACCGGGGTTCGATCCTGGTTCAGGAAGTTCCTCTGGAGAAGGGAATGGCAATCTACTCCAGTATTCTTGCCTGGAGAATTCCATGGACAGAGAAACCTGGTGGGCTATAGTCTGTGGGGTCACAAAGAGTCGGACATAACTGAGCAACCAACACATACACACAGGTGAAATCTGATAGAACACTGGGCACTTGATGCCTGGGCTCACATGCTGTCCCATGTCTCACCACCTCCATATCTCTCTGGACAGGTTCTCAGCCCCCATTGCCCTGAAGCTGTAGGTACCACCTGCCCTCCCCCTCCCCCTCCCCACACATAGGAAATAAGCCACCCTTCTCCTGGGGTGGCAGCCAGGTTGCAGCAACAAGGGGAGGCTATGTTCCCTCATTGCCCTCTGACCCTGCTGGGGACCCGCATATGTCTGTAGGGGAGGATCATGGTCACGTGTGTGCTCCCTGGGGCATCTCAGTGCAGCAAGGGGGTAGCTGGCAACTGGAACAACTGGCTGGAGGTCCTTCGCCCAACCCTGATCCGGGTACAACCTATGTTCTAGCACAGAGTTAAACAATTCCTTTGGGGTTTATCCATTTGCCAGTGGGATGGGAAGACTGACCAAGGCCCCACATTTTCATTTTGCTCTGGGGCAGGAAAGGTATGTAGTTGACTCTGACCTTGATGCTGGTATTACTATCCTCCTCTTTCAGACAGAAAACTGGAGTCTAAGATAAAAGCTGGTAAGTGGCAGAGCAGGTGGTCTACTCCAAAGCCCACACTTTCTTCCTCACAGTGGGCCACATCACCTCCCTTAAGGAAGAGCAAGGTGAAATGAGAGGGGTTTAAGGGGCTGGCTTTCTCTGCATGCCCAGTCCTCTGGAGTGGCCTGAAGGTGACCTGGAGCCCTCATTTAAAACACAGACCTAAAAAAATAAATAAAAAGAAACACAGACCTGCACTTAAAGGACTCAAGGTCTTTATGGTTTCTACTGGTGGACAAGTATAAACACTTAAAGAAAATTTTGAGCTACAGGCTCACTGGTATAACTGAATTTTGTCCGTCTAAAATCTATATGTTGAAGCCCTAGCCCCCAATTCCTCAGAATGTGAGTACATTTGGAAAGAGAGCCTTCAAAGACATGATTAAGTGAGGCCTTTAGTGTCTGGTTTTACTCATGTGTTTTAAGAAGAGGAAATTGGGACACAAATTCATGAATTCAGACACAAGAAATACCAGCTAAGGACAAACTGAGAAGACGGTTATCTGTAAGCCAAGAAGAGAGGCCTCACAAGAAACTAAGCCTACTGGCCCCTTGAGCTTGGACTTCTAGCCTCAAAAACTGTGAAAAAATAAACTTCTGTTGCTTAAATCACCCACCCACTAGTATTTTGTTATGGCAGCCCTAGCAAACACTATAACCACCAAGACCCTGATATATTAATACATCAATCTTCTGCTGACCAAAAAAGCATGGGAACAGAATTCTATCAAGTGTTATAAAAATGAAGTGCTATCCATAAAAGCCCCTAGGGAAATAAAAGAGAAATTGGGATGAGGTGAAAAGAAAAGATTTAAGACACTGTAGGTAAGTAACCATTTAGCTGTTGCCTTCACCTTTATTTATTTTTTATATAGATAAGTGATATGTGAACAATGTATGTTCACTGTAAAAACATTTCTAAAAAGCCTAAATCAGTGGAGTAAAAAATCTTGGTCTTTCTTTACCCCTTTATTCCCCAACTCACTTCCCACTTAAAAAGTAATCTGATAGGAATATTCTCTCAGACCATTTAAAAAATTCATTTAATAATACATGTATATATTTCTATATATGCTTACTGTTGATTATAAAATAAAAATTAAAAAATGCTTACTCCTTGGAAGGAAAGTTATGACCAACCTAGACAGCATATTAAAAAGCAGAGACATTACTTTGCCAACAAAGGTCCATCTAGTCAAGGCTATGGTTTTTCCAGTGGTCATGTATGGATGTGAGAGTTGGACTATAAAGAAAGCTGAATGCCGAAGAATTGATGCTTTTGAACTGTGGTGTTGAAGAAGACCCTTAGACTGCAAGGAGATCCAACCAGTCCATCCTAAAGGAGATCAGTCCTGGGTGTTCATTGGAAGGACTGATGTTGAAACCGAAATTCCAATACTTTGGCCACCTGATGCGAAGAACTGACTCATTTGAAAAGACCCTGATGCTGGTAAAGATTGAGGGCAGGAGGAGAAGGGGATGACAGAGGATAAGAAGGTTGGATGGCATCACTGACTCAATGGACATGGGTTTGGGTAGACTCTGGGAGTTGGTGATGGACAGGGAGGCCTGGCGTGCTGCGGTTCACAGGGTCACAAAGAGTTGGACATGACTGAGCGACTGAACTGAACTGAACTGATACAATATATATTGTTTTATGATTTGTTTCTCTATTTAACCATATGTATTAGAGATTTTTCTCTATCTACAACACTCCTTTTCTTATACAATTTTCCTGTCTACCACACACCATGGTATGGGGCTGTATAAGTTATCTAACCATCATCTTACTGATAGATATTCAAGATGTTTCTAATTTCTTATGATCATAAAAAATCCTGCAATGAAGATTTTCATAAATACGTATCTATGACATTTAGATTTCTAATCATCATATTTCTCAGTCACTCTCCTGATTCCACTTTTACTTCTGGATTCCTTTTTGGAATTTATGGCTCAAACTGTCTTTTCCCATCTGAATTAGGTATGTAAAAATAGGCTGAGATGCTTTTTCTTTAATGCCAATACAACCAGAATCATGTATGATTTACTGTTTCCTTGGTAGAGCATAAGGGAAATGCCTTAACTGTTAAAGCTACGCTCACATTGTGCCAAGGGCCAGGAGTACACAGTAGGCTGCAGAGGAAGCTCAAGCTAGTGAGCTTAATACATACATTCTCTGTGGTTTGAGGTGGAAAGACAGTATAACTTTGAGCTTGGGCGTACCTCCGTGTCCTCCACGCACTCAAGGGGACAGTGCCAACTCAGGATGACATTAGGGATTGTCTCTGGGAGGGATATGCACGTATGGCTTTTTCTACTGAGAAGAAGTGAAGTCGCTCAGTCGTGTCTGACTCTTTGCGACCTCATGGACTGTAGCCTACCAGGCTTCTCTGTCCATGGGATTTTCCATGCAAGAGTACTGAAGTGGGTTGCCATTTCCTTCTCCAGGCAAGAAGAGAATATAAAGGGAAACCCCAATAAAGGCTGAGATGGGCAGTTTTTCCCAATTTCAGTGTTTCAGCTCAAGAAGCCGTTGCCCAATAAATAATGGCATCTTACTTTATGACTCCATGAAGCAACTAGTGGGACTTTCCCAAGAGAAGGCAAGTTAGTTTCACTATGAATTAGTAAACATAGCCTTTTGGTTAAAAAAAAAAATCTGGAATGACTTATTTTAATAGCCTAACGGAGGAAGAGGCAAACATATTAAAAAACAATATTTAAAGATTGTAAGCATTTAAAGATGGGTTAAATATATTCTATCACTAGATTTTGGCCTTCCTTCTTAAGTCTGCAAAGCAACAATTCTGAATCCCCTCTCAGTGTCTGAAACCTTCCAGTCTCTGTTCTTTTTGGCAGAACTTCATGCCTCTTGGCTTCAGGCAGCAATTTGTCGAGAAAGCTTGCCATTTTGGCTTACTTCACCTGTATTTCTCGTTTCCTCCATCCACTCAGGCTTCAAAAGCCTCTAATTACCTGTTTACCTTAATTATTCCAGCTAGGACTCCATCTGGTCTCAGGTTCTCCCACTTCTGAGGATCCGAAGTGCCAGTACTTACCCTTTTAGGAGAATCTGCTTTTCTGAAAAATGCATTTCCTCACCTCCACTGTGTCTGTGGCTTCCATAGCAGGGAGAGGGGGAACAGAAAGAAAACTGGCTACTGTCTTGGGTGTCTGATTCTGAGCCACAATCTATTTCATTTGGAGAAAACCAAAATCTCTTACATAGACCCCAGCAGAACAAAGGGCTTGTACTCAGGCCAGAACTCACAGACCAGCTACTGAGGCAAATATAGGCTTGGCCAAAAAGGTTGTTCGGGTTTTTCCATAACATCTCATGGAAAAACCCAAACTAGCTTTTTGGCCAACCTAATATAAGCCATCAGCACTGTATGGGTTTAGTCCATTTCTAGGACCCCCAAGATATCGGAGGTACAGTGAGTTGGCACACTTTTTCTTTACCAAACATCCATTTCTATCATATCTTTTGGCTCATAAGCATACAGAAAGGCAGATTTAGAGGCCATGTAAGCCAGGGACAAAGTTCCCTTCACAACTACTAGTTGTGAAGCTGGCTTAGGTCAAGGTCCTACCAACAACAGACAGAGATCCCCTCTGTTGCGGCTTACCAACTAATTAAACATTTGATGCTGGGTTTTCCTAGGCTGTCTAGAAACCAGACTCATTATTTTACATAGATGTATTGGCTTACTAATGAACTAACTGTTTGCATCCTGATGAATAACACACTCTATATTTAAATTTTTACTTACGGAAATGTTTTGGCAAAAATATTGTCACTAGCTCGTGCCCTGATTAACCTAAGAATTGTTTTTCTCAGTAGGGGCCATCATGAGCTGACACAGACTGGTCAAGTTTAAATCTGATAGAAACAGAAGTCTCTGCCACAAAGCTCTGAGCGTCTTGGTATTAAATTCGAATTTGGAATGCATGAAGCCCAACATAGAGTATAAAATGCATCACTTAGACCTCCTTAGGTGACATGGAGAATGAGTTCTATTTACTATCCTTAAAACAGATCAACTTCTTGGTCTCCTGTGAGACTGTCCAGCTTAAGCCTTCCAAAGGGTGGTCTGCCAATCAACTAAATATTAAGCATAATAGTTTATTTTACTTGGAAGTTTTCCACCACTAAGTTCTTTAAAATGCTCATATATTTTAAAATTTATTTAAAATTCAGATTCTCTATTTCTCATTTTATCACCACTTTAATTAGGCATAACAGATTGAAATTAGGTATCATAGAATAACTTTGCATGTTGAGACTAACAATACTGCAATTTATTCACGTGATGATTTTTTTCTCCCCTGTACCTGTCTGAGTCACCAGGCATAAATGAATATGCAAAGAACAGGCCTTCATACTTTTGGATTTTCAGATTTCGAAATAAGAAAGCTAATCATTTAGTTTCAAGACTTGTGAACTAATATAAAGTGTAGAAGTCTTTATTTTATGCCTAACGACTGAAAAGCAAGTTTTGCTGTGCTGCTGGCGAAGCACTCCACAAAATAACCGGTGTGGATAAAAAATAAATAAATAAAAAGGGAAAATATGCCACACGTTATTTGCATATGATAATTTTATAAAACATTCCCCCTGAGAAATACCTGAGCGGAATTAATTCGTAATCAGTAGGAACCAGTGGGAATGTGCTCGTCTAAATAAATAATCCAAAATTATTCTTGGGTTGTAAAGTTTGTTTACTGCCTTAACTAAAGTGTGTATCAAACATCAGTGCATCAGCATTGGCTGAGGGCTGGGGGAGTCAGGCACAGCCTTCACCTCCAGTGCTTTTCATCCATTCTGCTGTTTATATTTCTTGGCAAGAGGTCCAAGCCACAAAAAGGTTTATTCCAATATTATGTGTGTGTTTGTGTGTGTTCTGCATAGTGATGGACATTGCTCCTTTTCAAAAGGAGCCTCAAAAGTATGGCTGAATTCTTGAAAACTAAATAAGAGTTTGCTAATTTTAAAAATTACTTTAAAACTCAACACCTCTGTAGGCCAAGACTAATGAGTATTCTTTATCCCAGAAACAAAGAACATTTCTTCCCTCTTAGAAATTCCCAGGCTCCTTTCCACCCGTCAGATTATCCATACCTGATATGTATGAAAGTCTTGCTTGTTAAGCACCTTGTGCTTGGTGTTGGGGTACAAAGAAGTCAACAGACATTGTTTCATTTAATTCTCACAATATTGAAAGATATGTTTAATTATTCTGATTTGAGATCTGAGAAGACAGGCTCAGAGAAGTTAAATACCTTGCCTACAGTCTCACAGCTATGGAGTAACAGAAGCAGAGTTTAAACTCAGATCTTTCTGGATTCCAGAGCCATTGTTCTTAACCATAGCACACTTCTTCCTTCCTTGTACTCTTCTCAGGCTGCATAACTCTCTTTGTAGAAATCATTCCCTCTTAATTGCCTGTTTCCTGAAAGGCTGCCTTCAATATCCATCTTAACCAGATTTCTCCAGTATAAAAAGGTTGCTGGGTGGAAGTCCCATCGTGAGAATCATTCGGATCTCTGAGCCAGATGGGTGGATAGAAGGATGGATGGAGAATGAATGGCCAGACTTTTCTTGGAACAGAGTGGTCTAGGAGTTAGGTGGGGATAATGCTATCTAATCAAGGGAACAGTCATGGCAGATAACAAATAGCTCCTTCAAAATGTCAAGGGGGAAATGTCATCAACAGTCAGTGTATCTTCTATCCCATTAAAAGAAGAAACCAGTCTACAGAGAGATGGTATATTATAGCAGTTAAGAGGATGATTTTGAAGCCAGAATGCCTAGGTTTAAAACCTTATACTAATATGTAATCTTGGACAAGTTATTGATCTCCTCTGTGCCTTCATCTGCTAATCGATAACATGGATATAATAACTGTTTCATATGATTGCTATAAAAAAATATGAGTATATATACTAAGTACCTGGCATATAGTATGCACTCTTCAAGTATTTGCCAGTAGTAGTGGTAGTACTATAGTGCTTTGTATTTGATCATTCCTCTCTCCTGATATCTGACTATGGTCCTAGGTAACCTGACGAACAATTGACATATAGCTCTCGGTATCTCTTTAGTAGTTTTTGGGTTACTGTAAACTCAGTGCCCCTACTATCAGCCTACAACCTAAACATTCCAATCACAGACTGAACGTGTAGCTGAGCTTTAAATATCTCATAATGAATCCCTTCTCCATTCCCAAACTGGGAATAAACACCTGGCTTCAAACTACCTTCAAGGCTTGAATATTTCTCCTTTGTGAAAAAAAAGCAAATAACAATGACAACAATAATATAACAGCAAGAAAGAAAGGGGAAAATGGAATTTTAAACAAGAAAGTGAGTGAAAAAGGGAGGGAGAGAAAAAGGAAGAGGAAAGAGGAAGGGAGGGAAGCAGAAAGGGAGGAAGGGAGAAATGAACAAAAGGAGGAAGGAAGGATATGTCAAAGGGCAACATAGCCAGGAGCTTACAAGTAGAAAGAAGAGTCTAAAGCAGGGTCAAGATTCTGTGCATGCATGCTAAGTCACTTCAGTTGTGTCTGACTCTATGCGACCCTATCGACTGTAGCATGCCAGGCCACACTGTCCATGAGATTCTCCAGACGAGAATGCTGGAGTGAGTTGCCATGCCCTCCTCCAGGGGATCTTCCTAACCCAGGGATCAGACCTGCATCTCCTGCATTGCAGGCAAATTCTTTACCACTAAGCCACGGGGGAAGCCCCCAAGATTCTGTAACAGTCTTTAATAGGCTCAGAAATGTACACCATTTGTGAGACTACCTGTGTCCTTCTTCCACAATGATTCTCTTCTAGTTACCAGAAGAGTTTGAAAGGAAAATCAACACCTTCTGATGCAAAACATTAGATTTTCCTCCTTATTATTCCTAGCAGGTTTTTTCCCCAAATCATAAACTTCCATTCAATCTAAAAAGAATTGGACATTTTTTTTAATTTTGAAAAGTTTTATTTTCATTTTCATTCAGTCCCCAATATTTTCTAACTTCCCTTGTGATATATTCTTTAACTCATGAGTCATTCAAAAGCATCTTATATAATTCTCAAATACTTGACAATTTTCCAGTTGCCTTCTCTTTATTATTTTCTAATTTAATTTTCTCTGTGGTCAGAGAAAACTATGTATGATTTTAATCCTTTAATTTTATTGGTTTCATATTTTGTTTGTTTGCTTTTTTGCCCAGAATATGGTTTCTTTTGCTGAAAATATGTATCTGTTTTAAAAAAAAACAAGAGTACTTTGCAGTTGTTTGTTATTCTTTTAAATGTTAATTGAGTATTTGGTTGACAGTGCTGTTCAGTGTTTGGAATTTATTGAAAGACTTGACTTCACAAATTTAAGGAGTTATCTAAATTGCAGTTTGGAAATCTTGAAGGCATCAGAAAATACACTCTGGGTGCTCCACTCTTACGGACATTCGGTTAAATTCAATGCTGTGAAAAAGCTCTTAGGAAATCCTATTAATATATTTTTGCAAATATGACCTCATTAAATGAGTCTTTTCTGCTAGTTTTTATTATAAGTCTAAGCAACAAAAAACTGAAGAAAAAAGATGATGAAGGAATAGTTTTTTTTTTAAGACAATTGCATGCCTAAAATTTATACTTAATTTCTCCCATACTGCACAAAGAAGCTTTCTTGGTTAATTCATGTCTCTGTATCTTAGCTTTACTCAGTCATGTAAAAAAGCAACATCATTAATTACACAAGTGAAAGGGGGCATTGAAAAAATTCTGCATCCTTTCATTAACTTACAAAAATACAATTAGTAATTATGAGTGATTTCCTGGAGAAAGTCCAGAGCTGAATTAAAAATATCGCTAACCACAGAGATCTTCATTGGTCCCTTCGAAGAACAAAATGCACTGCTATGAAGCTTATCTGTTGCACTTGCTTTTAAAACATCAAAGGACTAATTCATAAGGCAACCACACAACTTTTTTAATGTTTTTAATTTTTTGTGATCTCTGGGAAATGTGAAGAATGTTCCTTTTTCTAAGCAAAATGAATTTAGTCTAGAATGAGAAGTTATTTCTTCATTCAGAAGTCATGGATATTCTGTCCCCAAAATGAAATTGTTAATTTGTTTTATTTTATTCTTTATTCATGATTCCTTAAAATTTTTACAAAATTTATTTATTTTTCACTGAAATAAAGTTGACTTACAATATTGTATTAGTTTTAGGTGTTTAATACAGTGATTTGATTTTTTTATAGACTATATTTCATGTAAAATTATTATAAAATATTCACTATATTTTCTGTGTTATATATCACATCCTTGTAACTTATTTATTTTATAGCTAGTAGTTTGGCTGTCTTAACCCCCTTCACCTACCTTGCCCCTCCCCTATGCTTCTCCCCTCTGGTAACCACTAGTTTGTGCTCTGTATCTGTGAGTCTGTTTCTCTTTGGATATACTTGTTTGTTTTATTTTAATGAGATAGTTTTTTTAAAGGCATGTTCTTTTTTTTTTTTTTTTCAATTTTGGCATATCAGTTTTTAATGGGCAACTTATTTATGCTGACTCTAGAAAGATGGAAACGAATTTCCTAAAATAGGGATACTTTGGGGCTGTCCCTCCTCGCCTCCCTGTTTGAAGAGACATACAGTATAGACCTTCCTTGGGGTATGACAAGAGCTGAACATGTCCTGTCGAACACATGGTTCTTTGAAGGCAGCTGTGTGTGGACTGTGTTTGGACTGGGATAAAGCAAGGTCAGCTGGGATGAAGCAGGGTCTACTGGCATGAGGCAGAAGGGGAAGTTTGGGGAGCATCTGGAGCAGGACCCCAGAGAATTCTCTTACTCATATTCATCTGCTTGCTATTTATGTAAAATTTCAACCTGTTTGATGATTGCTCTTCTTTTTCTCTATTGCCTTTCATAAAAACAATAAACTCAGTGTTGGGAGACTGTTGAATGAATTATAAAATTCAGTCAATTCCTGATTTGTTGGAATGCAGATGATCTGCTTTGCTGTTTCTCTGGTGTCAGGTTTCAATCTCAGTTTATATGCTGTTGTCAGCCTGATTCCCTTCTCCATTTCTTCAGTTGAGGGTTGAGAATTTAAGGTTAGGTGGGGAAATGTTAGAAAGTTAGTCTTCTACCATCCTGGAGGAGGAAGAGGAGGAGGAGGAGGGGAGGAAGAAGAATGTGACAGGATATCCTCCCTGCATCCTTCACCCACTCCCATCCTCCCCTCTGTGAGGAGGAGTCACTTAGTACCATAATACCAGTACATGGTTGTGATCCCTATGAGAGTTTATCAGTGTTAACAGAATGATTTGTCTTATAAATCTTCACTGTGAGTAATTTGAAGGTTTCAGGACCACAGTCTTCAACTCTGTATACTACCACTGTCCCCTTTCAGGAAGGAGCCAGAAACACCAGCCTCCCTGGTCTTGAGTGTGTGAGGCAGTTGCAGGAAGGAGACAGGGAGAAGGAGCCAGTATGGGACAGTGATGAAAGAAATCAAAGATGATACAAGCAGATGGAGAGATATACCATGTTACTGGGTAGTGAGACTCAATATTGTCAAAATCAATATATTACCCAAGCAATATACAGAGTCAATGCAATCCCTATCAAATTACCAAAGGCATTTTTCACAGAATTAGAATAAAAACTTTTAGAATTTGTATGAAAACACAAAAGACCATGAATAACCAAAACAATTTTGAGAAAGAAAAATAGGGCTGGAGGAATCAATTTCTCTGACTTCAGACTATACCACAAAGCTACAGTACTAAAAACAGTTTGGTACTGGCATAAAAACAGACTTACAAACTAATGGGACATAATAGAAAGTCCAGAGATAAACCCATGCACCTATGGTCAACTAATCTATGACAAAGGAGGCAGCAATATACAATGGTGAAAAGACAGCTTCTTCAATAAGTAGCACTGGGAAAACTGGATATATACATGTAAAAGGATGAAATTAGAACACTCTTTAACATCATACAGAAAAATAAATTCAAAATGGATTAAAGACCTAAATGTAAGGCCAGAGAGAATGCTCTCTGACATAAATTGCAGCAATATTTTTTTTGATCCACCTCATACAGTAATGAAAATAAAACCAAAAATAAACAAATGGAACCTAATTAAACTTAAAAACTTTTGCACAACAAAGGAAACCATAAACAAAATGAAAAGACAGCCTACATACTGGGAGAGAATATCTACAAATGAAGCAACCCACAAGGGATTAATCTCCAAAATATATGAACAGCTCATGCAGCTCAATATCAAAAAAACAAACAACCCAATTAAAAACTGGACAGATGATCTAAAAAGACATTTCTCCAAAGAAGGCATACAAATGGCCAAAAATCACAAGAAAAAATGCTCAACATCACTAATTATTAGAGAAATGGAAATCAAGCTACAATGCGGTATCACCTCACAGCAATCAGAATGGCGATCATCAAAAAATCTACAGGCAGTGCTGAAGAGGTGTGACAAAGAGGGAAGACTCCTACACTGTTGGTGGGAACATAAACTGGTACAGCCACTATGGAGAACAGTGTGGAGATTCCCCAAGAAACTAAATATAGAACTACCATATGATTCAGCAATCACACTCCTGGGCATATATTCAAAGAAAACCATAATTCAAAAAGATACATGCACTTCAATGTGCAGAGCATCAATATTTATAATAGCCAAGACCTAAAGGTCCGTCTAGTTAAGGCTATGGTTTTTCCAGTGGTCATGTATGGATGTGAGAGTTGGACTGTGAAGAAAGCTGAGCACTGAAGAATTGATGCTTTTGAACTGTAGTGTTGGAGAAGACTCTTGAGAGTCCCTTGGACTGCAAGGAGATCCAACCAGTCCATTCTGAAGGAGATCAGCCCTGGGATTTCTTTGGAAGGACTGATGCTAAAGCTGAAACTCCAGTACTTTGGCCACCTCATGCAAAGAGTTGACTCATTGGAAAAGACTCTGATGCTGGGAGGGATTGGGGGCAGGAGGAGAAGGGGACGACAGAGGATGAGATGGCTGGATGGCATCACTGACTCAATGGATGTGAGTCTGAGTGAACTCTGGGAGTTGGTGATGGACAGGGAGGCCTGGTGTGCTGCGATTCATGGAGTCACAGAGTCGGACACAACTGAGCAACTGAACTGAACTGAATGGAAGCAGAAGTTCCAATACTTTGGCAATCTGATGCGAAGAGCTAACTTATTGGAAAAGACTCTGATGCTGGGAAAGATTGAGGGCAGGAAGAGAAGGGGATGTCAGAGGACAAGATGGTCATCAGAAAACTCTGGGAGATGGTGGAGCACAGGGAAGCCTGGTGTGCTGCAGTCCATGGGGTTGCAAAGAGTCAGACAGCACTGAGCGACTGAACGACAACAAATGGAAGCAACCTAAATGTCCACTGACAGAGGAGTGGATAAAGAAGATGTAGTACATACATACAATGGAAAATACTCAGCGATAAAAAAGAACAAAACAATGCCATTTATAGCAATGTGGATGGACCTAGAGATTGCCATATTGAGCGAAGTAAGTTAGAGAGAGACATTTAATATCATATGATATCACTTATATATGGAGTCTGCTGCTGCTGCTGCTAAGTCGCTTCAGTCGTGTCCGACTCTGTGCGACCCCAGAGACGGCAGCTCACCAGGCTCCTCCATCCCTGGGATTCTCCAGGCAAGAACACTGGAGTGGGTTGCCATTTCCTTCTCTAATGCATGAAAGAGAAAAGTGAAAGTGAAGTCGCTCAGTCGTGTCTGACTCTTCGAGACCCCATGGACTGCAGCCTACCAGGCTCCTCCGCCCATGGGATTTTCCAGGCAAGAGTACTGGAGTGGGGTGCCATTGCCTTCTCCGATATGAAGTCTAGAATGGTGCAAATGAACTTATTTACAGAATGCAGTTACAGATATAGAAAACAAACTTAGGGTTACCAGTGGGGGGAAAGGCAGGGGATAAATTGGGAGATAGGGACTGATACATACACACTACTACATATAAAATAGATAACTAATAAGGATCTACTGTATAGCACAAGAAACTATACTCAATGCTCTGTAATATGGGAAAAGAATCTACAAAAGAGTAAATATATGTATATGTATAACTGACTTATTTTACTGTACACCTGAAACGAACGCAAAGTTGTAAGCTAATTACAATGAAAAATTTTAAAATAACAAACAAAATAAAAGATTTGGAATTATCTGTTTTTCACTTGCCTCTGTGGGCTGGAATTTAATAATTAAAAATTAAATCTGTGCTAAGATACACCAATATCTATCTCAAACAAAATACAAAGCAATACTATGTGATCAGGGTGGGATTCTATAGTCAGGGCTGAAAAGTGAAGGATCATCAACTGCGTAAGAATGCCTACCTCACGGGTCTAGACACAGCGGCTGGCAGGCTAGCAGCAGAGGAGAGGTGCAGACTGTGTTCAGAACAAAGGCCTTTTTGAAACTACAGGGTTTTTTTTTTTTTTTTTTTTTTTTAATTCTAGGGACCAGAATTAAGGCTTCCTTAGTGCAGTTTTACAACTCTGAAAAGAACTGATTGTTCTAAAGCCACACCTTGGTTACTTCCTCAGCAGTTATTACAATGAAAGATCATTGTCAGATGCATGTTCAGGAGGAAGAAAGATACCCACTTTGTAATAGGCCTGGATTCAACAGGGGCTGGTGCCCTGGGGCAGCATACCTCACACCGACCTGACAGTCCTTTGGGTTTGTATTACACTGCTGCTGCATGCCCTGTAGCTGGCAGACCCTTAGAGCTGTGAGCAAGGGCTTCTCAGTTTCAGAAATAGAAAGGGAAGTCAGGAGGAGTTTGTTGTCTCTCTCTCTCACACACACACACACACTGCCAGTTGCTTTTAGTGGAGAAGACATTTCATCTCTATCATGTGAACACGGACAGAACTACCAATCTTGCAAGAAGATGTAACTTCTGCTCAAGAAGCATTTGTTCTTTTATACCCAGATGTAGTTAAGAGTCCTTAAAATGCTATGACTTGAATACAAGTTCCTGCTTGGAATAACTACTGGTTTTGAGGAAATGGAAGAAATATTACAAAAGAAAAGCAAGTTCAGGCTTTTTTTTTGGTGGGTCTTTATGAAAAAAGGCCCCAAAGAGCACATACCTACTCCAGACAATGAAACTTTTAAGCTTAAGTTCCAGTTTTACAATGAACAGGTTGTGAATGATTTTTTAAATCAGTAAAAATTTTTTTTTCCCTCTTGACCACCTTTATAATTTTCCCCTACTGCCACAGCCCCTGCCTCTAGTGATCACCAATCTATTCTCTGTATGCATGATTTTTGTTGCCTTTTTTTTTTTTCCAGATTCCACGTGTAAGAGAGATTATACAGTATTTGCCTTTCTCAGTTTGACTTATTTCTTGCAGCATAATGTCCTCGAGATCCATCCATTTTGTCATACATGGCAAGCTTTCATTCTTTTTATGACCAATAATGTTCCATTATATATATATATGTGCCACAATTTCTTTATCCATTTATCTCCTGATGAACACCAAGGTTGTTTCCATATCTTGACTGTTGTAAATAATGCTGCAATGAACATGGGGGTGCAGATAACTTTTCAAGTTAGTGTTCCCATTTTCTTCAGATAAATATCCCAAAATGGAATTCCTGATTCATATGGTAATTCCATTTTTAAGTTTTTGAGGAACCACCATACTGTTTTCCATACTAGCCATTAATTTATATTTCCGTCAACAGTGCACAAGGGTTCCCTTTTCAAACTTACCAACATTTGTCTTTTTGATAGTAACCATGCTAACAGGTATGGGATGATATCTCATTATGGTTTTGATCTGCATTTCTCTGATGATTAAAGATGTTGATCAACTTTCATGTAACTGTTGGCCATCTTTATGTCTTCTTTGGAAAAGTGTCTTGAGATCTTCTGCTTATTTTTTAATTGAATTGTTTTTGTTTTTGTTTTGCAGAGTTGTATGAGTTCTTTATCTTGAATATTAACCCTTATCAGATATATAACTTGTAAATACTTTTATTCAGTTGGTTGACTTTTTACTTTGTTGATGGTTCCTTTGCTGTGAAGAAGCCTTTTAACTTGATATAGTCCCACTTGTTTACTTTTGCTGCTCTTACTTTTGGTGTCTGATTAAAAAAAAAACAAAAACATTGCTAAGACCTATGTCAAAAGCTTATGACTTATGCTTTCTTCTAGGAGTTTTATGGTTTCAGGTTTTACATTCAAGTACTGAATCCTCTTTGAGTTAATTTTTGAGTATGGTGCAAGGCAGTTGTTCTATTTCATTCTTGTGCATATGGCTATCCAGTTTTCCCAATACCCAGTTTTTTGAAAAGACTGTCCTTTTCCCCATTGTATATTCTTGGCTCCTTTGTCATAAGTTAATTGACTACTGTCCTTCAGTCGCTAAGTCCTGTCAAACTCTTTAATCCCATTGACTGCAGCACACCAGGCCTCTCTGTCTTCCACTATGTCCTGACCTTTGCTCAAGTTCATGTCCATTGAGTCAGTGATAGTATCCAAGTATCTCATCTTCTGTGTCTGTTTTGATGCCAATATCACAGTTGTTTTTTTTTAATTAATACTGCTTTGTAATAAAATTTGAAATCAGGGAATATGATGCCTCCAGGTTCGTTCTTCTTTCTCAAGGTTGCTTTGGCTATTTAGTCTTTGGTGGCACCACACAAATTTTAGGATTGTTCGTTTTACTGTGAAGAATACCACCAGGATTTTGACAGGGATTGCATTGAATATATAAATTGCTTTGGGTAAAATGAATATTTTAACAGTATTAATTCTTCCAATTCATGAGCACAGAATATCTTTCCATTTATTTGTGTCTTCAATTTTTTTTCCTTTAATGTCATATTTTTCAGTATACAGATTTTCTGCCTCCTTGGTTAAATTTATTCCTAGGTACTTTATTCATTTTCTTGCAATTGTAAATAAGATTGTATTCTTAATTTCTTTTGGTAATTTGTTTTAGATTTTTGCATACTGATTTTTGTATCCTGCAACATTACTGAGTTGGTTTATTAGTTCTAACAGTTTTTTAGGTGTTTTTCAAGGTTTTCTGTTTATAATGTTGTGTCATCTGCATGTAGTTACAGTTTCACTTCTTCCTCTCCTAATTGCTCTGTTTGGGACTTCCAATACTATGTTGCATGGAAGTGGTAAGAGTGGACATCCTTGTTCTTGTTCCTAATCTTAGAGGAAAAGCTTTCAGCTTTTCACCACTGAGCATATGCTAGTTGTAGGCTTATCACATTTGATCTTTTTTTTTTATGTTGAGATACATTTCCTCTACACCTGCTTTGTTGAGAGTTTTTATCATAAATGGATGTTAAATTATGTCAAAAATTTTCTGCATCTATTGGGATGACCATATGATTTTTACTCTCTATTTTGCAATGTGGTGTATCACTTGACTGATGTGTACAGATGTTGAAGCAGCCTTGTATCCCTGGATTAAATCCTACTTGATTATGGTGTATGAGCCTTTGACTTTAATTGTTGAATTTGGTTTGCTAATACTTTGTTAAGGAGTTTTGTATCTAGTTTATCTGGAATATTGGCCTATAATTTTCTTTTCTTGTGGTATCCTTGTCTGTTTTTAATTTATTTCCTTAATCTGTTTCTTTGTATGCAAAATGAGCACATCAATAACTAAATAGGTACTTTCCAAAGTTGTCATGAAGGTCAAGTGCAGACCACGGTGTTAGTCAAGGTTCTCCAGAGAAACAGAAGCTAACAGGATCTCTCTCTCTACTTCAGTTCAGTTCAGTTCAGTCACTCAGTCGTGTCCAACTCTGCGACCCCATGAACTGCAGCACGCCAGGCCTCCCTGTCCATCACCAGCTCCTGGAGTTCACACAAACCCATATCCATTGAGTCAGTGATGCCATCCAGCCATCTCATCCTCTGTTGTCCCTTTCTCCTCCTGCCCTCAATCTTTCCAAAAAGCATCAGGGCCTTTTCAAATGAGTCAGCTCTTCACATCAGGTGGCTAAAGTATTGGAGTTTCAGCTTCAACATCAGTCCTTCCAATGAACACCCAGGACTTATCTCCTTTAGGATGCACTGGTTGGATCTCCTTGCAGTCCAAGGGACTCTCAAGAGTCTTCTCAACACCACAGTTCAAAAGCATCAATCTTTCGGCACTCAGCTTTCTTTATAGCCAAACTCTCACATCCATACATGACTACTGGAAAAACCATAGCCTTGACTAGACAGACCTTTGTTGACAAAGTAATGTCTCTGCTTTTTAATATGCTGTCTAGGTTGGGCATAACTTTCCTTCCAAGGAGTAAGCGTCTTTTAATTTCATGGCTGCAATCACCATCTGCAGTGATTTTGGAGCCCAAAAAACTAAAGTCAACCACTGTTTCCACTGTTTCCCCATCTATTTGCCATGAAGTGATGGGACCAGATGCCATGATTTTAGTTTTCTGAATGTTGAGCTTTAAGCCAACTTTTTCACTCTTCTCTTTCACTTTCATCAAGAGGCTCTTTAGTTCTTCTTCACTTTATGCCATAAGGGTGGTGTCATCTGTATATCTGAGGTTATTGATATTTCTCCCGGCTATCTTGATTCCAGCTTGTGCTTCTTCCAGCCCAGCATTTCTCATGATGTACTCTGCATAGAAGTTAAATAAGCAGGGTGACAACATACAGCCTTGACGTACTCCCTTTCCCATTTGGAACCAGTCTGTTGTTCCATGTCCAGTTCTAACTGTTGCTTCCTGACCTGCGTACAGGTTTCTCAAGAGGCAGGTCAGGTAGTCTGGTATTCCCATCTCTTTCAGAATTTTCTGGCTCTCTCTACTTATACATCTATAGATAGAGATAGAGAGATAGGTATAAAAATTTATTATGAGAACTGGCTTATGTGACTGTGGAGGCTGAGAAGTCCCATGATCTGCCATCTGCAAGCTCAAGAACCACAAAAGCCAGCAATGAAATTTTAGTCCTATTCCAAAGACTTGAGAACCAGGGGAGCTAATGGTGTAATTTCTAGTCCAAGGGCAGGAGAAGACCAATGTACCAACTCAAGCCGGCTGGCAGGAAACAACAAAGACGAACTCCTCCTTTCTCTCCCTTTCATTCTATTACTAGCCTCAAGGAATTGGATGGTGCCCACCCACCCTGGGGAAGGCAATCTACTCTTCTGTGTCCACCTGTTCAAGTGCTAACCTCATCTGGAAACACTCTCTCAGACATATCTGGAAATAATGTTTAATTTGGGTATCTCACGGTTCCACCAAGTTAACATAAAAGTAACCATTGCGACCATCTGGGCTAAAGTAGTTGTTTATTCCCAATTGTACCTTAGTAGTAGATAAAAATTCTTGAAAAAGCAAAATTGACAATCTGTTCTATTGTAATCAGATGAAACCTTGAACATACATAATGCAGTTTCAAGGAAGACAATTTTGTGCCTTGAGATCAACAAACAAACAAATACCTAAACAAATGAAGTTACTCATCTAATACTAGTATCCAAATAGGTAAAATCTGAAGCTCCTTTTCTATGACTTACTCACTAATAAAACAATCTTTTGCCATTCTGATATGTAATGACTTTTGCAGATACTCTTGTGAGAAGTCATGTATTTTTCTTCACTGAGCCAGTCCTTGAAAGATATCCCCGACAGACATCAGGAGGCTAGCCTTTGTACCCTCTGGGTTCACCAGTCAGTACAGGTAGGCTGCCCCTTGGGAGGATATACAGCCCAGGGTTAGACAGCTTCCTTCTGTGGAGGAAAAATTCCCCAAATGGGACACAGGTGTGAATGCTCAACAGGCAGCACTCCTGGCAGCTGGGTGAGGGACTGCTTCAGCCAGCGTCCTCCCTTCCCTGGAGGGAAGTCCAGGGAGCCGGTGGGGGTAGGGGTGGGGGTGGGCACAACGCAGCAGCCACTGCAAACAGTTTCCCAAAAGCTAGGTTGCTGTTTAGAGAGTATAATTATATTCTAATATATGTTTGCAGATTATTTTCCTTAAAAGTTATTATTATTTCCACTTCCATTAGCAATGTATGAGAATGCCTATTTCCCTGAATACTCACCAGTACTTGGTATTGCTTTTCAAAATATTTGACAGTGATACATTATTGTTATTTTAAGTTGCATTTTCCTGACAGTTACTGAGACTGAAGGGCCTCCCATGTGGCGCGAGTTGGAAAGACCCGCCTGCCAATGCAGAAGACTTAAGAGATCAGGAAGTGACAACCCACTCCAGTATTCTCCTTTGGAGGATCTCATGGACAGAGGAGCCTGGCGGGCTATAGTCCATAGGGCTGCACAAAGTTGGACACGACTGAATTGCGTTAGCATGGTATGGTGCTGAGATTGAAAGTCTCTTTATTGGTGATATGCATTTCTGCTTCGGTCATATTTTTGTGTCTGTAAGTGTATAGCCTTTACTTATTTTTCTGTTGTGTTTCTTTCTACTCAATTTGTAGAAGTGAAAACATATTTATCCATTGTAATGTGTTGTGGTAGTCTTTCAACTGTCTCTTAAAATCTAATTCTCTGCTTCTTTACCTTTTCAGTAAAATGTGTGTGTGTGACTGAATTTATTTTCCAGACAGGGGATTATGAGCCAAAACGTCGGTGTTATGCTTCCAATTGGTGTTTTTAGCCTCTTCTACTGGATGCATATAGATGACAATGTGTAAGGGATGGAGCCACAGATAGAAGGAGCCAAGGTCCCCGAATGGCCCCCTGAAGTGGCTGCCTGCCAGCCATGGACCTGGTACATCTGAGCTGCAATACCTTTTGGGGACGCACTATTTGTTTTGTAGGTCAGCTCACAGTTTTTCTGTTTTGTTTTGTGTGTGTGCTCAGTTGTGTCCAACCTTTTGTGACCTCACGGACTATAGCCCACCAGGATCTTCTGTCATGGGATTTCTCAGGCAAGAAAACTGGAGTGGGTTGCCATTTCTTTATTCAGGAGATCTTCCTGACCCAGGGGTTGAACCTGCCTCTCTTGTGTCTCCTGTATTGGCAAGTGGATTCTTTATCACTGCACCACCTGGAGTGCAGGTATGTTGTCCATTTTCTTCCTAGTCTATAATTTGTAGTTGACCATACATCCATTATACCTTTTGAAAGGCTGCTCAGGGAAAGATATACATGTAAAAGAGTCTCAGAAGAAAGGCCAGAGAAATGGAAGGAAAACCAGGGTAGTGTGGCATCAAGGAAACTGAGGGAAAAGAGTGCTTCGAGAAACTAGCCATGATCGGCCACATTTCATACTGGGAGAGAGGTCTAGTCTGAGGATGCCTGAAAGCTAACAGATGCTTCAGTGATTGGTTGGTGCAAAAATGCCTCTGGAGGCAAGATTCCACCAGAGAACTATAATTGTCCCTTGGTATTCAAGGGGGATACTAAAATTGGTGGATGCTTCAAGTCCCTTATTTAAAATAGTTTAGTATATTAGAAAGTTTTCCTGTACTGAAAATACCTTATTTGGAAAGTAAATGCTGCCCTAAGTGTCCATCTTCTGCTAATGAATGTGTCAAATCTGTAAGAAAGTCTGAAAGGTGACCATCCATGCCCTTGTGTGTGTACTAAGTTGCTTCAGTCATGTCTGACTCTTTGTGACCCCATGGACTGTAGTCCGCCAGGCTCTCTGTCCATGGGATTCTCCAGGCAAGAATACTGGAGTGAGCTGCCCTGCTCTCCTCCAGGGGTCTTTCCAACCCAGGGATTGAACCTGTGTCTCTTGTGTCTCCTGCATTGGCAGGCAGGTTCTTTACCACTAGTGCCACATGGCAAGCCCACCCATGCCCTTGAACAGCAGTAAAAGCACAGTTCAATCCTGAAATGTTTCACACACGTCCTTAGGCTTGGACATCTGGCTGATTCCAACTCCACTCACTAGGGTTCATCAGCAAACAGGTCCTTTGAACTGCTGTTAAAAAGTCTAGAGAGCCTAGTTGGCCATTTACACCTGAACTAACTCTGCCCTTCCTAAAAAGCACAACATTCATGAGCCCACGATTCACTATTCCCTGCTGTCTGAACATGACATATCAACTTTCCATTTTTCACTGACACCTTATTCAACTCTTTTGTTTTCTCAGGTGAGCCTTTAAAAATTACTTCTAGGGACAGAACTCTCTGGGTTCCTGAATCTCAGGACAGAAGTAAGTTATTTTTTTTCTTACAAGAAAAAAACACAGTAAAGTTCTGTTCCACAATCCCAGCTGAGGGATTAAAATAAGAAGAAGTATACTTTGATTAATCTTTTAAATTAAATGGCCATAGAGAGAATTTACCCACTATAAAAGTGAGATATGGAAGAAAATTCAGACACGTTGAAAGACATCAATACATGTACTTATTAAAAGTATATGGTGTGTACTTTAAAAATCTAAAACTGAAGGTGACTTTTCTAATTACCTATGACATGTGAAGTCAATTGTCCTTAATACATTCAGAATGACACATTACGAATGAATAGATATTAGAGCTTTCTGCTCTACTGCTCTTAGAAACATCTGATGAAGGACAAGCACTTGGATATGTCACCTTATGTCTTAGAAAAAAAGAATCCTAAGATTACAATAGGAAAAGATAGTCATTCTATGCTACGTGCTTTTAGTAATTCTGAGCACAAAATTATTCTTTGAAGAAAAATTTTATGTTTCTTAATTTAAAGTATATAACGTTAAGCTACAGAGTTAAGAACCTTCAGTCTTACTTGATTCGAAATGCTTATTAGTTCCTGGCAATTAAGCAGCATACACACTATCTATTTTAAGGGAATTTATCTCTAGTTTCTTCTTCTAAACATGTTTAGAAAACCATATTAAATCTAGCATTAGAGGTAAAAATAGAGTCTATTCACTTACTTATGCCTGCCCGTTACATATTATTAAGGCTTAAAGGCATATGTTTTCTTCCATAGTCACCCTATAGCTTATTCCTATTAGTTATTATTAATAGCAAACAAATTAAGTGAATATTCACGTTTCAAACAATGGGAATTACCCAGGATTCCGAGACACTCACTTATTCCATATAATTTTGAATAGATTGCCCATAAAATTATTTTGCCTTTGAATCTACAGAGTGCCTGTACAATGTGAAAACATAGGTAAATAATCATAATGTCATGAAAATATCTTCAGTCTATAATAAAATGATATCAGCGTTTCTGTGTGTTATGTATATCCTGCACATTTGGTCAGATCTGTCATGAGGAACAGAATGTCATGGAAGGCGAACACGGGACAGTCCGTTGGGTATACACCTGACACACGGACTATACTAATGAATAAATAGCATCCTCTGAATTCCACTGCCCTTCATCTCTTCTTTTGCATGTGATAGCCACTTTATACTTTGTATTCTTGTATACTGCCAAATGTTCTCTTTTCCTTTATGGAATGTGAGCTCTTCTAGGCAAATCTGTATTTCACTCTTTGCTGAGTCCCCCATGTATCCTGCCTGTAGTTGGCTCTCAGCACACTTTTGTTGAATAAATGACTTCCAAGTGATCTAAAGCATATTCTATTTCGCTTTTTAAAAAAGTTAATACATATAAATTGTTTCATATGTGAACAATTTCCAGTGATTTCCCTGCTGCTGCTAAGTCGCTTCAGTCATGTCCGACTCTGTGCGACCCCAGAGACGGCAGCCCACCAGGCTCCCCCGTCCCTGGGATTCTCTAGGCAAGAACATTGGAGTGGGTTGCCATTTCCTTCTCCAATGCATGAAAGTAAAAAGTGAAAGTGAAGTCACTCAGTCGTGTCCGACTCCTAGCGACCCCATGGACTGCAGCCCACCAGGCTCCTCCGTCCATGGGATTTGCCAGGCAAGAGTACTGGAGTGGGGTGCCATTGCCTTCTCCAGTGATTTCCCTAGAAGGGGTATTAAAACACTATTTCTAACCCCAATTAACAGGATTAGTTACAAGGAAGAAAATCCCAGTAAATAATTAGGTATTATTAGCTTTGACACCAGAGTAGATGACAGTTTATATAAGATTAAAAGTGGAACCTAACTATGGAACCGATTTTGTCAATACTGCTAAATTTCCACATTGGTTGTTAGAAAAGTCATAAACAGGTTTACAGAGTATGCAGAGCTATTCTTCTGGTTTATGGTGGTTTTTCCAAATTATTCACTAAAATGTTACTGACTTTATACATACGTCATAAAAGTGTAATGTGCTTTTATTTAATATAATTCCTTCATATTTTCCTACTCTCCCAGTTAGAACAGCTCTGCGTGCTGTGCTGTTCTTAGTCACTCAGTCATGTCTGACTCTTTGTGACCCCATGGACTATAGTTCGCCAGGCTCCTCTGTCCATGGGATTTCCCAGGCAAGAATACTGGAGTGGGTTGCCATGTCCTTCTCCAGGGGATCTTCCCAACCCAGGGATTGAACCCAGCTCTCTTTGTCTACATATATAACTTTCTAAGCACTCCTCCCTACCCAAATCCAATATAGTTCCCTGCACTTTTTTGAAAGTTTTCTATAAATATTACAACTAATTGCTTAACATATAAAAGGTTTCCCAGGTGTTACTAGTCTGAAATTTTACTCACACTCCTGTGCCTTAATCCCCTTCATGTATCACAGCCTTGTCATGGTAAAGGGGTTTGCGTAACTCAATGAAGCTATGAGCCATGCCACGCAGGGCCACCCAAGACAGATGGGTAATAGTGAAGAGTTCTGAAAAATGTAGTCCACTGGAGGATGGAATGCAAACGACTTCAGTATTCTTGCTGTGAGAACTTCATAAACAGTATGAAAAGGCAAAATGATATGATATTGGAAGATGAGACCCCCAGGTTAGGAGGTGTCCAATATGCTACTGGGGAAGAGTGGAGGGCAATTATGTATAGCCCCAGAAAGAAAGAAGCATCTGAGGGAAGCAGAAATGACACTCAGTTATGGATGTGTCTGGTGGTGAAAGTAAAGTCTGATGCTGTAAAGAACAATATTGCATAGGAACCTGGAATGTTAGGCCCATGAATCAAGGTAAATTGGATGTGGTCAAGCAAGAGATGGCAAGATTGAACATTGACATCTTAGGAATCAGTGAACTAAAATGGATAGGAATGGGTGAATTTAATTCAGATGATGATTATATCTACTATTGTGGGCAAGAATCCCTTTGAAGAAATGGAGTAGACCTCATAGTTAACAAAAGAGTCCAAAATGCAGTACTTGGATGCAACCTAAACAATGACAGAATGATCTCAGTTCATTTCCAAGGCAAAGCATTCAACATCACAAGTCTATGCCCCAACCACTGATGCCAAAGAAGCTGAAGTTGACAGGCTCTATGAAGACCTACAACAACTTCTGGAGCTAACACCAGAGAAAAAATGTCCTTTTCATCATAGGAGATTGGAATGCAAAAGTAGAAAGTCAAGAGTAACAGGCAAATCTGGCCTTGGAGTACAAAATGAAGTAGGGCAAAGGCTAATAGAGTTTTGCCAAGAGAATGCACTGGTCATAGCAAACACCCTTTTCCAACAACACAAGAGAAGACTCTACACATGGACATCACCAGATGGTCAATACCGAAATCAGACTGATTATGCTCTTTGCAGTTGAAGATGGAGAAGCTCTATACAACCAGTAAAAGCAAGACCTGGAGCTGTCTGTGGCTCAGATCATAAATTCCTTATCACAAAATTAAGGCTTGAATGGAAGCAAGTATGGAAAACCACTAGGCAATTCAGGTATGACCTAGGTCTAATCCCTTAGGATTATATGGTGGAGGTGATGAATAGATTCAAGGGATTAGATCTGGTAGACAGAGTGCCTGAAGAATAATGGATGGAGGTTCACAATATTGTACAGGAGGTGGTGACCAAAATCATCCCAAAGTAAAAGAAATTAAAGAATGCAAAGTAGGTGTCTGAGGAGGCTTTACAAATAGCTGAGGAGAGAAGAGAAGCAAAAGGCAAAAGAGAAAGGGAAAGAAATACTCAACTGAATGCAGAGTTCCAGAGAATAACAAGAAGAGATAAGAAGGCCTTAAAAGAACAATGCAAAGAAAAAGAGGGAAACAATAGAATGGGAAAGACTAGAGATCTCATCAAGAAGATTGGAGATATTAATATCAAGGGAACATTTCATGCAAAGATGGGCACGATAAAAAAGAAAAACAATAAAGACCTAATGGAAGCAGAAATGATTAAGAGGAGCTGGCAAGAATACATGGGAGAACTATACAAAAAAGGTCTTTAATGACCCAGATAACCATGCTAGTATGGTCACTCACCTAGAGCTGGGTATCCTGGAGTATGAAGTCAAATGGGCCTTAGGGAGCATTACTGTGAACGAAGTGGAGGTAATGAAATTCCAGCTGATTTAAAATCCTAAAAGATGATACTGTCAAAGTGCTGCACACAGTAGGTCAGCACATTTGGAAAACTCAGCAATGGAAACAGGAATGAAAAAGGTCAGTTACATTCCAATCCCAAAGAAGGACAATATGAATGTTCAATGTTCAAAGAATGTTCAAACTACCACACAGTTGCACTCATTTCACATGCTAGCAATATTATGCCCAAAATCCTTCAAGCTAGGCTTCAGCAGTACATGAACTGAGAACTTCCAGATGTACAAGCTGGGTTTTGAAGAAGCAGAGGAATCAGAGATCAAATTGCCAACATTTGCTGGATCATGAAGAAAGTAAGAGAGTTAGAAAAACCTCTACTTCTGCTTATTGACTACCCTAAAGTCTTTGATGGTGTGGATCACAACAAACTGGAAAATTCTTAGAGATTGGAGGACCAGACCACCTTACCTACCTCCTGAGAAACTTGCATGCAGGTCAAGAGGCAATGGTTAGAACTGGACATGAAACAATGGACTGGTTCAAAATTGGGAAAGGAGTATGTCAAGGTTGTATATTGTCACCCTGCTTATTTAACTGCTATGCAGAGTGAAAGTGAAGTGAAAGCTGCTTAGTCATGCCGTACTCTTTGCATCATGTGAAATGCTGGGGAGGATGAATAACAAGCTGGAATCAAGATTGTGAGGAGAAATATCAGCAACTTCAGATACTCAGATGATACCATTCTAATGGCAGAAATGAAGACAAACTATACAGCCTCTTGTTGAAGGTGAAGGAGGAGAGTTAAAAAAACCTGGCTTAAAACTCAACAGTAAAACAACTAATATCATGCCTTCTGTGCCCACCACTTCAGGCAAACAGATGGGGAAAAAGTTGAAGCAGTGAGATTTTATTTTCCTGGGCTCCAAGATCACTGTGGATGGTGACTGCAGCCTTGAAATTAAAAGATGTTTGCTCCCTGGAAGGAAAGCTATGACAAACCTAGACAATGTATTAAGAAATACAGACATCACTTTGCTGACAAATGTCCATTTAGTCAAAGCTATAATTTTTCCAGTACTCATGTATGGATGTGAGAGCTGGACCATAAAGAAGGCTGAACACTGAAGAGTTGATGCTTTCAAATTGTGGTGCTGGAGAAAACTTTTGAGAGTCCCTTGGACAGCAAGCAGATCCAATCAGTTAATCCTAAAGGAAATCAACCATGAATATTCACTGGAAGGACTAATGCTGAAGCTGAAGCTCCAATACTTTCACTACCTGATGGGAAGAACTGGCTTACTGGAAAAGACCCTGATGCTGGCAAAGGTTGAAGGCAAAATGAGAATGGGGCGGCAGAGGATGAGATGGTTAGATAGCATCATTGACTCAAGGGACATGAATTTGAACAAACTCCAGGAGAATGGTGGAGGACAGATGGGCCTGGCACGCTATAGTCTATGGGGTTGCAGAGTTGGACATGACTTAGGGACTGGACAACAACCATGCCTTAATACATTTATTGTAATTTGACTTTTTTGCATACTAGAACCATGAATAATGATGACTTGGGGGACACACACTGTATTAAGGTCCTTTCTAGCATTTCTATAAATAAAGGTCTTTGGATCAGTTCCAATAAAGATGTTATTGTGTTGTAGCATATTTCATTCTAACAAATAATGATACAGTACAGCTTTGGTTTTTCCAACGTCCAACCCCTGGTGTTCTTTTTCTATGATTGATACATTGTTGTGTTGATGGCCTGAAACTGCTGCTGCTAAGTCACTTCAGTCGTGTCGGACTCTGTGTGACCCTATAGACGGCAGCCCACCAGGCTCCCCCGTCCCTGGGATTCTCAAGGCAAGAACACTGGAGTGGGTTGCCATTTCCTTCTCCAATGCATGAAAGTGAAAAATCAAAGTGAGGTTGCTCAGTCGTGTCTGACTCCTAGCGACCCCATAGACTGCAGCCTACCAGGCTCCTCTGTCCATGGGATTTTCCAGGCAAGAGTACTGGAGTCGGGTGCCATTGCCTTCTCCGTGGCCTGAAACTACTTTTCCTTAATTACATTTATAAGTTGTATGAATACCTTATAGAATTTCAATGGTTACTTTTACATTAGCTTAGCTTAACTGGGCTAAGGAATACTTGGGGAGAGCTGATAAAACATTATTTTTGGGTGTGCTTGTGAGAGTGCTGCTGGAGAATATAAATATGTGAATTAGACTGAGTAAAGAAGTTCCACCAACAGCAATATCTAGTCCATTGGAGACCCAAACAGAACAAAAAGGCAGAGAAAGAATAAATTCTCTCTTTTTCTCTTGAGTTGGGATGTCCATCTATTCTTGCCTTTGGAAATCAGAGCTCCATTCCCCACTGAAGTCCTTAGGCATTAGAATGGGAGTACACCATCAGCTCCCCTGGTTCTCAGGCCTTTGGACTCAGACTGAATCATACCACTGACTTTTCTGCGTCTCCAGCTTGTAGATGGTATATTGTGGCATATCTTAGCCTCCATAACCATGTGAGCAAATTCTCATAATAGATATTCTTTAATATACTTTTATGTATCTTCTTGGGTTTCCCAGGTAGTGCTGGTGGTAAAGAACACTCCTGCCAATTCAGGAGACCTAAGAGATGAGGTTCAATCCCTGGGTTGGGAAGAGCCCCTGGAGGAAGGCACAGCAGCCTACTCCAGCATTCTTGCCTGGAGAATTCCATGCACAGTGGAGCCTGGTGGGCTATATAGTCCATAGCATCACAAAGTGACTTAGCTGCTTATTTAACTTATATGCAGAGTACATCATGCGAAATGCTGGGCTGGATAAAGCACAAACTGGAATCAAGATTGCTGGAGAAATATCAATAACCTCAGATATGCAGATGACACCACTCTTATGGCAGAAAGTGAAGAGCTAAAGAGCCTCTTGATGAAAGTGAAAGAGGACAGTGAAAAAAATGGCTTAAAACTCAACATTCAGAAAACTAAGATCACAGCATCTGGTCCCATCACTTCATGGGAAATAGATGGGGAAACAGTGGAAACAGTGACAGGCTTTATTTTCTAGGGCTCCACAATTACTGCAGATGGTGACTGTAGCCATGAAATTAAAAGACGCTTGCTCCTTGGAAGACAAGTTATGACCAACCTAGAAAGCATTTTAAAAAGCAGAGATATTACTTTGCCAACAAAGGTCTGTCTAGTCAAGGCTAGTCATGGTTTTTCCAGTGGTCATGTATAGATGTGAGAGTTGGACTATAAAGAAAGCTGAGCGCTGAAGAACTGATGCTTTTGAACTGTGGTGTTGGAGAAGACTCTTGAGAGTCCCTTAGACTGCAAGGACATCCAACCAGTCCATCCTAAAGGAAATAAGTCCTGAATAATCATTGGAAGGACTGATGCTGAAGCTGAAACTCCAATACTTTGGCCACCTGATGTGAAGAACTGACTCATTGGAAAAGACCCTGATGCCTGGGAAAGATTGAAGGCAGGAGGAGAAGGGGATGACAGAAGATGAGATGGTCGGGTGGCATCACTGACTCAATGGACATGAGTTTGAGCAAGCTCTGTGAGTTGGTGGTGGACAGGGAGGCCTGGCTTGCTGCAGTCCATGGGGCTGCAAAGAGTCGGACACGACTGAGCGATTGAACTGAACTGAACTGTGTCTTTTTGGTTCTTATTTTCTGGAAAGCCCTGACAGGTATTCCCAGCTATATGATTCTAGAGTTGAAAGATGATTGATCACCAGTTGCTGTGAACTACACCATTCTTTTGTGCATCTCTCACAGCACAAAAGCTCATAGAATTCCAGGTATGAATGGAATCTTGCAGATCACAAGCTCATCCCAACCAACGCTTGAATAATCCAATTTCCACATGCTAGTCCCATTTTTTCAAATAACCAAAGAGATTTCTCCAACTCAGATTAGCAGTTAAAATTGTCAATTTTTTGTCATGTGATGTAGCTTCAAATTTCCTCACCAATCCAGATTACTGTCTCCAGAAAGTTCTCTAGATCACATTGAAATAGCAAAGTCTGGACAAGCGTAGTACTTTTGCTTGTTCCCGATACCATATTCATTCTTTTGTCCTATAGCTGTTGAGGGCCTCCTGTGTGCCTGGCACTGTACTGAGTACCAGAGAGACGCAGGGAAACACAGTACACGGCCTCTGCCCTCATGAAGCCGGCTGCCTGGATATAATTAATCTGTCAATACAGAGCAAGAAGGTAAGTCAAATTTCTGTCACACTAAAAACTTAGTTTAGGGATCAAATAGTAAACATAAAGGAGTAGAAAGAACACAGGTCTTAAATTCGAGACAGACCTGGATTAGAATGTTAGCTCTAACAGTTTATTATACATTATATACTTACTTATTATAAATAATAAATGTAAAATTGGATGTAAACATCAAAGTATTTTTAACCTATAAAAATGGGCATAATACTTATTTCACAGGATTGTTAAGCGTATTAATTCAAACATTCAACGCACATCGCTGGTGCTTAGTAAGTATTCATTTCCTTTCTACTTTTTCCAGTGATTTGTAGAATGCTAGTGTTACATGAAGCAATGTATTGTGGTTAAATTAGTTGGACAATAAAAATGATTAAGCAAAGTCACTTAGGTTTTCTTTTTAATTAGAACTCTTCCCAGAGCTTTTAAGCTTCTAACATGTTCTGTGAATTTCTAAAAGAACACGGTTTGCAGCATTTCCCAAATTTAGACCACAGAACACTTTCTGAATAGTACACAGAATAGTGTCTTGTGTTTTTTCCTGAACATGGTGTGAGAAACATTGTCCTAGAGGGATCTTTGGATACGTTGTTCTGCCCCCTGGGCATGTCTGGAAGTATGATTGTCCCTCTGGGTCCTGGGAGGGGCCCTCGCAGGAAAATTGATTCTGAGCGAACACAAAGTGGGCAAGTATTTTCCCTCTGCTCCAAGTAGCAAAATGGGGTCAGCAATGAAGTAAAGGCTAAGCCTTTTTTTTTTTTTGACCTATGATGTTTAGGTATAGCCCTCAGGTTTCAGAAACCCTGAGGAATTTTTATAGTGAAAATACTATGAGAAATAAATTACCAGGAAGGACAAAAACTGAAGATATTATGTAGTAGGTTGGGCGCAGTCAAGAACGCTGTTCCCTTTCATGAAATTAAATATTTCTGTTTATATGATGGAAAATCTGTGCTGATTCATTCTCATTAAGACTCTAGGAAGTTCATCAGAAAAACTTTATAGCGACCTTGGGGAAAACTCAACAGGGGGGAATTTCCTGTTAGGGGCTGGAGGTAGAGGGAAAGAGTATTTTCCCTTTATTGGGGTTTGCTTTGTTAATTGGTGTTTGAAGAAACCCCATTTCTTTCATAGTTGAAGCTAAACAAAATTAATGTTAATTAAAAAATCATGTCAGTGTTCCCAGAGCACAGTCAAGCTGTTAGCTGGGAAAAGGCTTTTCTCATAGCTTTGTTTGCATGGCGAACTGAAGGGTGAGCAGTTTCAACAGGGCAAGAGAGGGAGCTGCCAGTTTATTTCTGGAACACAGCAGGATGTGTTTCAAAAGACACTCAAAATAAAGAGCACGCTAAAGAGTACCAAACATGATCACTTTAAAAAAAAAAAGAAACCCCAGGGATAGAGCCATCTTTGGGACTTGCAAAACAGGATGCTGTATGAGAGTGTGTGTTGCTGTGTGGTGATGGGTGGGGGAAGTTGGGCTTATATCCATGATTATCAGTTGTCTAAAGAATGTACAGTTTTAAAGCCTTATTATTTGAAGAAGACTGCATTTTTGTTTTCTTGTATAAATCTGTACTGGGGTCTTTCCATCAATTATTCTATAAGGACTATTTTACTTCACCCACAGAGGACTTCAATAAATAGATACGTTGCCATCAAGTCCCTGAGGTCTATGGACTTCCTTGGGGTATAATTAATTTGAATGGTTCACTAGATCTAAACAACTATCTTAGACAGTACAATGGGAAAAAAAGCGAAATACTGTATATATTTTTCTGCAAGTTCTGGAACCCTCTGATTATTTTTTTAAGGTGTGAGTTACATGCTACAGAATAAGAATGTCTAAAATTGAGTTACATTTGAGTATAAGTTAACCATCACTAACAAATTCTGAAACATGAAATGACTTTCAAATTTAATGAAAATAATTATTGGGTTATTTGTTTATTTATGTATTCTTCATTTCTCTCTTAAAACATATGAAGTAGCTTATAACCAAGATCACATATAAAATAAGTCTGCTAGAATAAACCCAGGGGTTGGAAATGGGATCTATGAAAAGAGGCAGTAGCAAATCCGCTAACCTCACAGGCTAGTACAGCTGTTCTGTGTGAGCATCAATTTTGATTCCGAGTTTCCAGAAAGGCAGAATTCAAAGGGAAGTGTCAAGAATTATTATCATTAGAAATGACGACTCATATAAACAAAATCTCTTTTGAAGGCAAAGTTTCTCTGGTATAAATTCTAAAGGAAAGAAATTTCTTCACATGTGCTTTTCTTTCAGCACCTAACTTCTCTTTTGAAAATTATTTTTACTTGTGCAAATGATTCATGAATATATTTTAAAACTACAGAAGTATATAGATGTAAAAGTTCAAGTTTTCCTTCACCTTTTCAATCTCACTCTCCCATTTAGAGATTACCTCTATTAAAAGTCTGGTGTCTCATTTCTGACCATTCTCTAAAACTTTGTTTCTCTCTCCCTTCTCCAAGTATAATGTAGGTCACATATATGGATTATCTTTAGCTTGCTCTTATCTATGTTTATATCTTAAAGATCATTTATAACAATATAAACAGTTCTATTTTGTTTTATAAGACTACTGTATGGATGTTCTAATATTTATCAGAACCTTCTCCAATGATTGCATTGTATCCAATTTTTTAATATTATCAATAATGCTATAATAAGCATTATGTGCATGTTTATATTTTTGTGCAGTGGATGATTGATACTTGGAAGTGGAGAAACAGGGTCATGCGACACACGCATAACAAAGTGCATAATTATCAAACTTTTGGTGTGGGTAGTGTTCCATAGCTTGGCCACCTCACGCGAAGACTTGACTCATTGGAAAAGACTCTGATGCTGGGAGGGACTGGGGGCAGGAGGAGAAGGGGACGACAGAGGATGAGATGGCTGGATGGCATCACCGACTCGATGGACATGAGTTTGAATGAACTCTGGGAGATGGTGATGGACAGGGAGGCCTGGCGTGCTGCGATTCATGGGGTCGCAAAGAGTCAGACATGACTGAGCCACTGAACTGAACTGAACTGAGTGTTCCATAGATGCCAGTGCTCTTTGTGGAATCCTATTCTATATTGCTGAAGATAATTCCATCATATGAACATTTTTCATACCACATATGGCATTTTCCTATCACATGATACGACAGCATTTTATGTATGTGCTCAGTCACTTCAGGCATGTCCAACTCTTTGCGACCCTGTGGACCGTAGCCTGCCATGCTCCTGTGTCTATGGGATTCTCCAGGAAAGAATATGGAATAGGTTGCCATGCCCTCCTCCAAAGGATCTTCTAAACCCATGGATCAAACCCACGTCTCCTGCATGGTGGGCACATTCTTCACCACTGACCCACCAGGGAAACCCTCAAAAATGCTGGCACACAAGGATCAACTCTTTCTGAGGATCTTTGTTTCTTAACCTTTGTAACTTGTTCATTTCTCTTTTTTCCACCTTTATTGAGATAGAATGGACATATAAAGTTGTGTACATTTAAGGTGTTCAACATGACGATTTGTTCGTCATGTAAATACTGTGAAATGATTACCACAATAAGGTTAAATACCACCATCATTCCACATAATTGCCTTTATGTGTGTGCACACTAAGGACGTTTAAGATTTACTTTCTGTAGCAACTTTCCAATACACAGTACAGTATTATTAACTAGAGACACCATGTTGTACATTATACCCCCAGAATATATTCATCTTATAACTGGACACTTGTACTTTTGACCAACATCTCTCCATTTCCCCCATCACCCAGCCTCTGGCAACCACCATTTTAACTCTCTTTTTTTAATGAGGGTTGTTTTTTTTTTAGATTCCACATATAAGTGATATTACACAGTATTTGTCTTTGGCTTATTTTGCTTAGCATAATGCCCACAAGTTCCATTACTGTTGTCACAAATGGTCAGATTTCTTTTTTTTCCTAAGACTAGATAATATCACATGAAAAGACCCTGATGCTGGGAAAGATTGAAGGCAGGAAGAGAAGGGGATGACAGAGGATGAGATGGTTAGATGGGATCACTGATTCAATGGACATGAGTTTGAGCAAGCTCCGGGAGTTGGTGATGGACAGGGAGGCCTGGCGTGCTGCAGTCCATAGTGTCACAAAGAGTCGAACACAACTGAACAACTGAACTGAACTGACACATATAAATTTTACAAATATTTTTATATATACCACATTTCCTTTATCCATTAATTTGTTGACGTATTCATTTATTTCTTGACTATTAACACTAATGAACAGATCTTCCCAACCCAGGAGTGAACACAGGTCTCCCGCATTGCAGGTGGATTCTTTGCCATCTGAGCCACCAGGGAAGCCCAGTAAACAGCATTAGTAAATAAATAAATAATAAGGAAAATTTTAAGTAATTTTTCATTCAGAGTAAAAAATCTTACTAGAAAAATCTAAGTTCAGCAAGTTCCAAGGGAAAATAGATTGAGAATCAGTGCTCTAGATTGTCAATCACAAAAATAAGAAACAATTAGTTATATATAACACCACCACAGAAAGACCCACTTTTATATCTTTAGCCAGTGACCCTTCAAGATGATGTGATATCTAAAAGGAGCTTATAACAAATTATAGATAAATCTTAGGCTGAAATTATTCTTTTCCAACTTGTTTATATAGTTCTGAAATGTACTTCCTGCTTCTACATCAGTCCATTCAAATATACACAAACAGAGGTTTTGATTTTGCATAGAGATACTTATGTTTTTAACTGAGTTTTCTGATTTTTAAAAAATGATGCCTGAGAAGCAGAAAGACTCCTTCTAGCCAGGGATCTAAAGAAATACTGAATAAAGAGAGAACTACTGAAGCAAATTATAGTCTGCTTAAAAATTCTGAAGTTGTTCCTGGTCCAACTTGGACATAAAATAAACAGAACTTCAGTCTTAAGGTAAACATTAGAATCTTGAAAATGCATGCTTCTTACTGTCCAAATTTGACATCTTCTAAAACTCACATTCAAATTTAGTTGTAACCTACAGAAATCTTTGAATTCAATAGTCTCAGCAACTCCACTGATCCAGTTCCATTCTTCCAGCCAACTCATACAAGGGTCCTATATCAACTGTATTCATCAATTATTCAGTTCAAACTTTGAGTAAAGGAGGACAAAAATGCAATGGCAGTTAATCACTTCAGAACTATAGGCTTTACAAAGTAGACAAAGAATGGGTATCCCCACAAGCACAGTTATTCACAACACCCATCACCATGGAATAACTTCAAAAATTTGCCCTTGGCCTTTTTTTTTCTAAATGGGCTTATATTTGATTGAATGCTTTTAAGAATTTTGCATGTCAATAAGAATGGAAACATCTCATCTTTTATCCTATTCACATTTCCACAAGGTAGTCTCAGAGATTTTGACTTGGGAGATCTGAGGTGGGAAATTCTGATGTGGGGTCTGAAGACTATATTTGGACTACATTGATCCCATTGTGACTTAATTCCTAGACTTCTGATTTCTCAGAGAAATCATTTCCCTCATCTTAAAGGGAACCATTGTACACTGTTGATGGGAATTTAAACTGGTACAGCCATGGTGGAAAACAGTATGGAGGTTTCTAAAGAAAAAACTAAAATAGAACTATCATCAGTCAGTTCAGTTCAGTCGCTCAGTTGTGTCTGACTCTTTGTGGCCCCATGAATCGCAGCACGCCAGGCCTCCCTGTCCATCACCAGTGCCCGGAGTTTACCCAAACTCATGTGCATTGAGTTGGTGATGTCATCCAGCCATCTCATCCTCTGTCGTCCCCTTCTCCTGCCCCCAATCCCTCCCAGCTTCAGGGTCTTTTCCAGTGAGTCAACTCTTCGCATGAGGTGGCCAAAGTATTGGAGTTTCAGCCTCAGCATCAGTCCTTCCAATGAACATCCAGGACTGGTCTCCTTTAGGATGGACTGGTTGGACCTCCTTGCAGTCCAAGGGACTCTCAAGAGTCTTCTCCAACACCACAGTTCAAAAGCATCAATTCTTCGGTGTTCAGCTTTCTTCACAGTCCAACTCTCACATCCATACATGACCACTGGAAAAACCATAGCCTTGACTAGATGGACCTTTGCTGGCAAAGTAATGTCTCTGCTTTTCAATATGCTATCTAGGTTGGTCATAACTTTCCTCCCAAGGAGTAAGCGTCTTTTAATTTCATGGCTGCAATCACCATCTGCACTGATTTTGGAGCCCCAGAAAATAAAGTCTGACACTGTTTCCACTGTTTCCCCATCTATTTGCCATGAAGTGATGGGACCAGATGCCAAGATCTTCGTTTTCTGAATGTTGAGCTTCAAGCCAACTTTTTCACTGTCCTCTTTCACTTTCATCAAGAGGCTTTTTAGTTCCTCTTCACTTTCTGCCTTAAGGGTGGTGTCATCTGCATATCTGAGGTTATTGATATTTCTTCCAGCAATCTTATGACCCAGCAATTCTACTCCTGGGTATATATATCAAAAAAATAAATCAAAACCACTAATTTGGAAAGATTACAAAAGATACATGCACCCCAGTGTTCATAGCAGCATTATTTATAATAGCCAATATATGTAAAGCAACCAAAGTCAGTGTGTGAGTGTCACCTCAGTCATGTCTGACCCTTTGTGACCACCATGGACTTTAGCCCACCAGGCTCCTCTGTCCATGGAATTCTCCAGGCAAGAATATTGGAGTGGGTAGCTGTTCCCTTCTCCAGGGGATTAGCGGACATGAAAGTCAATTCTCAGGAATGCCAGACCCTAGGATTCAAATGACCAAGTTAGCGTACCAGAGAAATGCAATGTTAGGATCCCAATCCAGGGCAATGAAGGGTTCAATCCCTGGGTTGGGATCCCTGGTGGGGAATTCCGAACCCAGGGATTGAACCTGGGTCTCCTGCATTGCAGGCAGACTTTTTATTATGAGGCACCCTGGAAGCCCAAAAGCAACATAAATGTGCATTAATAGATGAATGGATAAATAAATGAACGGATAAAGAAGATATACAACAATATAGATGGGCTTGGATGGCATTGCACTAAGTGAAAAAAGTCAGAGAAACACAAATACTGTATGATATCACTTATAGGTAGAATCTAAAAAATATAACAAAGTAGTGAACATAACAAAAAAGAAGCAGATGCAACAGATATAGAGAACAAACTGGTGGTTACCAGTGGGGAGGGGGAGGGGCAGTACAAGGGTGCAGGAGGCGGGAGGCACGGATTATTGGGTGTAAGATAAGCTCAAGCATTTATGGTACACTACAGGGAACATAGCCAATATTTTATAATAACAGTAAATGGAAAGTAACCTTTGAAAACTGTGTAAAAAATTAAAAGAAAAAATCATTCTCCTCATCTTGCTAGTCTTTAAAGAGCAGAGTCCAACAATGATTATAAGGAACCAACCAGAGAGAACTGCATCACTAATTCCTTTTCTTCCTACATTTCCCTGGATTTGAACCCTAACTTGGTCATTTGAATCCTAGGGCCTGGCATTCCTGAGAATTGACTTTCATGTCTGCATGCTTTTACTAATATTACCCATGTTCCCCCGGGCTACTATTGACCCACCTATATAGGCAAAACATGATTTGAATTTAATTCTACATGCACCACAAATTCTAGATCATCTGTTTCACCACAGCCATGACACTGAGATTGATATGGATCCTGCTGCTGCTGCTGCTGCTGCTGCTAAGTCGCTTCAGTCGTGTCCAACTCTGTGCGACCCCAGAGATGGCAGCCCACCAAGCTCCCCCGTCCCTGGGATCCTCCAGGCAAGAACACTGGAGTGGGTTGCCATTTCCTTCTCCAATGCATGAAAGAGAAAAGTGAAAGTGAAGTCACTCAGTCATGTCTGACTCTTAGCGACCCCATGGACTGCAGCCCACCAGGCTCCTCCATCCATGGGACTTTCCAGGCAAGAGTACTGGAGTGGATATAGATCCTAGCAGATTTTTTTTTCTAGCAGATCTTAAATATCCTCTTATGAGAATTGAATCTACAACTGACTAGCAAATTACAAAGTTTGTATGATGGAGCCATTAGCAATGGATTCCTTAGAGATGTGTTGAGAACATTAAATGAGGTGATATACACAAGGAGCTTAGCATAGTGCCTTAAAACAGAGTAAAGAATCAACAATAGTTAGCCAGAAGAAAAAGAAGTCAGATACAAAGCAACTCCAGAAGCTCATTGAGGCAGATTTGCAGTGAAGGCTCCCTTCCCCTTCTCTCTCCCCTTCTTAGGTTCTGATTCTTCTTATGTTATATAAAAGTGAGTAAATGAGGTTACATAAGACTACTGATTCTCAACACCATCACCATCTAAGTTTGTAAGACTCCCAATTTACATCACCATCACTCCCCAGTTTGTAAGACTGGTAATGTACAATAATTATTTACACCAAATAACCTCTGGGGGGCACACAGACTAGTTTGAATCCAGAGAGAATAAAAGCAGTTATTCCTGACTTAGTACAGTCCTTATGAGTATAATGTCATTAGGAATGATGCAATAGACTGCTCTCCCTCCAACAGCTTATAAAGAATCTCTGATATAATCCTGATTTCCTCATTGGACCTGGGCCAGCAAACTGTGCATATCTATATGGTTGGGGCCAGCCTCTGGCCATGTAAGTTACAAGGTAAGCTAGAGAAGTGCTTACTTGGCCAGGCAGAAGTTCAGTTTCTGAGACACAACATCAATCCACTGGGTATCCAATCAGATCCCACAAGATCCTTACCCTCCTCCAACTTAAGGTCTATGGTGCTCCATCAAGTTCTGGATTTCATCAGCTAATGCAAACTGTTTCTGTCTTCACCATGACTGCATTCTGCAGAATAAGAAGAATTATGCTTTTTCTAAAGGCAGTCTAAAGTCATCTCCATCCAGAGACCTAAAGATACTGTTGAGGTGACTAGTTGTATACAGGGGATGGAGGAAGAGGAGTTCGTGTGGTGTCAGATCTGAAACACAAAACGTAGTTTTGAGAGAATTCTGACACTCAGGAATTGGATATAATTATCCATCTAATAAATCAGCAACTTTCTTTCTATCTGACCTGGTAAGAAGTTGGATGAATACACCATAGATCCAATTTCTTACTGGACCCAAGTCATCACGCTATACAAGGTTTCAGTGTTAAATACTGGAGCATTTTTTTAAAATGCCAATATCTCAGCTTTATCCCAGTCTAATCTCTGCAGGTAGGACCTAGACATTGATATTTATTAAAATCTCAGAGACGATAAAGTACAACCACTGACCCAGTGGTTTCCCCAAACTCAAAAGGTTTACTACTTATTTCATTGCTTATTGTTCTACTTGGTCAAACAGCACATCTACCTCTTATATGAGTAAAATAAAGAAAAAAATGATTATATGAGCAAAATAAGAAAAAAATTGAGGTACAGGGATTTGTGTGCTCTTGGTTCTGAAGGAGAAAGATCTTAGCCCTCAGAACCCAGAAAAGATGTGGCCCCTAAGGCCAAGCCTGAACTCTCTAGTCATACTAGAGGTCTTCCCTGACCAGTACTCTCACCAAACCCTGTTCTACTAGGGGATTCCTGGCCTGGTCAGGGTAAAGAGGTAAGGTTTGCGGGGATTTTAATGCCAGAGTCTCAACTGAGGACATGCAGTTGTGAGGACCAGCTTTCTCAGTTGACTCATAAAACTGGGAAACACACCATTGAAAGTCATTTTCAGATAGTAAGGTGCAATAGTTTCCTATAGCTGCTGTAACAGAGTACCACAAATTGGGTGGCTTATAGCATGAGAAATTTATTTCCTCACAGTTATGAAATAACAGTTTATAGAAGCTCAAAATCAAGGTGTTGAAAGTATCATGCTTCCTCTGAAGGTTCTAAGGAAGAATCTTTCCCTTTTCTGGGGGTGGATGACATTCCTTGGCTTGTAACTACATAATTTCAATCTCTGCCTCCATCTTCACGTAGCCTTCTCCCCTGTATGGAACTCAGTGTCTAAGGGGGAACCCTTTTTACAAAGACAACAGTCATTGAAATAAAGACCACTATAATCCATTATGACCTCATCTTAATTAGTCTATATCTGCAAAGATGATCACATTTACAGGTACTGGGGGTTAGGACTTAGACATGTCATTTTAGAGGGGCATGATTCACCCTACAATACAAGGATTGGTCATGTAATCTACTTCCTAGGAGAAATCCCTCCTTGGTGCTTTTAACTAACCTCTTTTAAGCAGGTTTTTGACTTCTGCTTACTGGCTATATATACTTGCCTTATCTGCTATCCCTCAACCCTAACTCACACCTCCATATCTCAGAGCAATAGCTTTTTTAAACAGGACAAATTTTATGGAGGATGTTCTCTGTATATATGCCTTAATAATACATACATTTTACCAATGAGGACACAGTAGCCCAGAGGAGAACAGGATCTACTCTTCCGTCTATCTACTCCAGAAGTGAGTCTCTAATTTTATTCTCACTTTAACCTCTGATATACCACAGATATCTGTTTCAAAATCTGCCCCATTTGGCCACCTCTTCTTTTTTTACTTTCCTGTCTTCCCACACCTCCCTTGTATGCCAATTACCAAGTTTGACACTTGTGCTTCTTCTCTTTTTGCTAATCCACCAACCTTATTTCTGAGTACTTATTGGCAAAATTCATTAATCCCTAAGTCTTAACCCACCTTAGAATCTGGCTTAAACCCTGCTTTTTTTTTTTTTTTTCTTTCAATCGAAGAATATCCCAAAGATAAAAATTAAACCAGATTCCCATCCTCTATGGTGAACCTTTACACTATGAGTTTATTTTTTAGCACAGTCATAAAAAAGGACCCCAAAGACATGGATCCATTCCATGATCTGTGTAGTGCATATTCCCTTGAACCCCTCTGAGCCAAACCTACTTCCTCATTGACCCAAGGTCTTTATTCTGGTTGCTGCTTAGAATATGATTGGAGAACTTGGAACTTAATACATGAAAGGCAATTTTCTATCTTTATGTTTGTTCTTCTGCATTAGAAATCCTAAGGGATGGCCTGTTCACGCCTCACTGGGCCCTTAACTGAAATACCACCGGGAGCTTTTCCCCTATTTACTGACAGATTAACTGCTGTCTATTTCTGACTCAAATGACTTTTCCTTTTTGTGAACTTGAACAAATAACTGTTAGAATTATTTCCCGTTCCTTATAAAATGATATGTTTGTTGCTTGCTAATGTTGTTAGGCTTAACAAGGTTGTTACCAAGTGATTAAATATCAGTCTAAATTATAAAACATTTTATGCTTATTTGGGGCTTCCCAGATGGCTCAGTGGTAAAAAGAATCCATCTGCCAATGCAGGAGACACTGGTTGGATCCCCCGGTTGGGAAGATCCCCTGGAGGAGGAAATGGCCACCCACTCCAGTATCCTTGCCTGGAAAATCCCACGGACAGAGGAGCCTGGAGGGGCACAGTCCATGGGGTCGCAAAGAGTCAGACATGACTGAGCGACTGAGCATGCACCCATGCATGCTTATTTTATGGGTTATACTACAGTACCATCAATGCAGGAGGCATTTGTATATTTATTGGGCACTTCCTATGTACCAGCATTGTAGTACATGCTGTGAGGCAAACAGTAAATGCCCAGTATAGGCCCTATTAATTTAAGTATAATATATGATCCCCACTTTCAAGGAATCTAGAGCTTCTGTAGCTAGTAGTACTTTGCTTATTTTGAATCAAAAGCAATATACTTAAACTAAATGTTCTCATGCAAATCTAGGCATTAATTAGCCAGAGTAAGAGCAAAGAAAAAGACAAGAAACTAATGCTTACTAAGCACTTAATATACACTAAATACCAACATCATGCTTTAAATTCTAAAGATTTTATTTGGTAAGAAAATTTAACATGAGATCTAGCCTTTCAAATCTTTAAGCAATTTTTAAGTCAGCCATACTATTGACTATAATTACAATGGTACACAGCAGCTCTTTAGAAGATATTGTTTTGCTTAACTGAAAGCCTGTTGATCAGTAACATATTTTTCCCAACCCCAGTCCCTGGCAACTACCATTCTACTCTTTTCATTCTATGAATCTGGCTATTTCAGATACCTCACGTAAGTAGTCATATACTTTCAAAGACATATTCTTTCTGTGAGGGCTGGTTTCACTTAGCATAATGTCCTCAAGGTTTACCCATGTTCTGGCATATGGTATATACACCTTCCCTTTATAAGACTGAATAGTATTCCATTGTACATGTATACACCATATTTTCTTTATCCATTCAACTTTCAATGGATATTTAAACGGTTTTCGTACCTTGGCTATTGTAAATAGTACTGAAATAACATGTGAGCGCTAATATCTCTTCAACATCCTGATTTCAGTTCTTTCAGATAAATATTCACAACTCAGGCTCTCACCGTCTGTCACTTGGACACTTACAAGAGCTTCTTTATGGGTCTGTCTGGTTCAGATCTCTCCCTATTCCATCTACCACTGCCCATCCCCACCCTCCCACACATGCTCTTGCCCTGACTTGGGTCATAGAGCCAGACCTGAGCCAGTCCTGGTCAGCTTTCGTAGCCTCACCACTCCACCTCTACCCTGACAGTTCTAGGCTCCAGTGAGGCCAAATTTTCTTACTATTCTTTGAAGGCACCAAACTTTCTGCACCTTGACCTTTGTACAAACTATCTTCTCAGCCTTGCATAAATATCTTTTTATATTCTCCCAAATAAACATCTATATACCATCAGATAATAAACTCAAATTCAATCACCTAGTGAGATATTCCTTGACTCCTTGAGACAGCGGCATTTATACCCTCTTCTGTGTTCCTCTTTCTACCTCATATATGCCCTTAATACTATTTTTAATGCACTATGAAAAGCTTTTGTTTGTACTTATGATGCCCCTTTAATCTGAGAGCTTAACAGAAGGGCCACTTCTGAGCAACTGTTTTATTATGAAATATTTTAAGTATTAGCAAAAAGTATGATTAATAATATAATGAACACTATGAACTCAACTTCTGGCTTTGTCATATTTGTTTCAGATCTTTTTTTAATAAGAATGTTACATGCAGATTGAAGACTTCTGTGTACCTTCTTCCATCTCATTCCCTCTCTTACCAGAATTACCCACCACCCTGAATGTGCTTTCTCATGCCCACACATATTTTTGCATTGACTACATGTGTATGCATGTATTATCCATAAATAATAACTTTGTGAGTTTTAAAAAATGATTTATCATCCTATGTATATCTGTCCACAATTGCATTTTCTTCTGCTGTTATGTTTTGGTGGTTTAGCCATGTACATATAGTCTACATGTGTATGCATGTATTATCCATAAATAATAACTTTGTGAGTTTTAAAAAATGATTTATCATCCTATGTATATCTGTCCACAATTGCATTTTCTTCTGCTGTTATGTTTTGGTGGTTTAGCCATGTACATATAGTATTGTTCTATAAATACTGTCTGATTTATCTGTCTTTCAATTATTTTTAGGCCTTTTATGAAAAGTCCATGTGTCCTTGGACATAAGGGATTTTCTCTAGAATGTAGAAGCATTGGGTTGTAGGTTACAAACATTTCTAATCTCAAGACATATGGCCACATTATCTGTCACAGTGGTTACACATATTTATGCTCCTTCCAGCAATGTAGAGAATTCTTCTAACTCCCTTTTATCCCTGTTGTGTAGCAAGAGTCTGGCACACAGGAGATGAACTACATCTGTCATCAGTGACTGAAAGAATAAATGAATAATGCTTGGATTTTTAAATGTGAGCTAGGGGAAACAGAAATACAATTACTGTAAGTGAAATCACCAACAGAAGGCCTTGCTTGCTTGCTAAGTCGCTTCAGTCATGTCTGAGTCTGCAGCCCTATGGTCTGTAGCCTGCCAGGCTCTTCTGTCCTTGGGATTCTCCAGGAAGCATACAGGAGTGGCTTGCCATTTCCTTCTCCAGAAACAGAAGGCCTAGACCTGTGCTATTTAAATGTAAATTAATTAAAAACAAATTAAATAAAAGATTTTTTCCTCAGGCACTAACCAACCATATTTTGAGGGCTCAAATGTGGCCAAGGGTTACTAAGTACTGCAAGAGATCACACAGGTAGCTTTCTTCACCATGACAGAAAGTTCTGTTAGACAGTACTGGTCTAGAAAACAGGTCTTTCTTTTTTCCTCTCTTTCCCCCTCTTCTACTTCTTGGGCTGGAATTAGTAATTCATGACCTCTCATTTGATTTTCTTTCAAGTTGTGTTAAAGTGCACATAACATAAAAGCCACCATTTTAATTATTTCCACGTGTACACCTTAGTAGCATTAAGAACATTTACACTGTTATGCAACCATTAACACCATTCATCTCCAAAACTTTTTCATCTTCCAAACTGAAACTCTGTGATCATTAAACAAAAACTGCCCATTCTGCCCTTCCCCTAGCCTCTGGCAACAACCATTCTGCCTTCTGTCTGTATGAATTTGACTACTCCAGGTATCTCATATGTGTAGAATAATACAATAATGTCCTTTTGTATTTGGTTAATTCCACTTAATTGCAGAATGTCTTCAAGGTTCATCCACATTGTATTATGTATCGAATTTCATTCCTTTCAAAAGCTGAATAATATTCTATGGTATGTAAATATCACTCTTTATTGATTTTACCTTTATCTCTGTCCCTTAGGTACCAGCTGGGTGACCACCTAACCAAACAAATGCAAACCACAGCATTAACAACTGGTACAGGCTTAGTATAGTGGTCTCCAGATGCAACACTGGAAAGAATCATGCTCCGGTAATGAGGAGGACTGGGTTTTGGAACCCAGTTGCTGCATGATGGCTGGGTGGCCTTGGAAAGTTACCTTAACTCTCCAACCATCGTTTTTCTCATCTAATCTAAAATAGTAAAACTTTTCTGTCATTCTAAAATCCTGTGGGTTTAAGAATATTCTTCCGTGCATTGACTCAAAGTCAACAAGGAAAGTGGATTTGAAGGCATTGCAGTAAGGTGACTAAGGAATATATTTGGGGGGAAAATGGCTTCTAAAACTTTCCAACCACCACCCCCCCCCCCCCCTGCCACACACACACAAAAGAGAGAGAGTCGGGGAGGGAGGCAGCTTACACTACGAGCAAGGCCATAACGCATTGGATACATCTGTGTGTAATGTCTTCCATCTAGACTTGAGCAGGAGTCTTGGAGACTTTTTACTTATTTCACTTAATTTTCAACTAGGTCTCTGACACCTTCCATAATAATAATATAGAAGAAAACCAGTAATATACAAAAATATTGAATGTTAACTCCTCTTTTGAAATATTATATGTTGAGTTAGTCCCATATAATATTTCAAAAGGAGATAAAATTCAATATTTTTGTATATTACTGATTTTATTCCATATTGTTATTATTCTCTCTAGTTTATTTCCTTTGACTTTTTCCATTTATAAATGATTATGATTCTCTACCTTTTGGAGATTCGTTTGTTCCTAAGTGCAATTAAGAACTGCCTCGGAAAGTGAACAGTAGCAATGTGGCCAAAGACAAGAGCAGGGACTGATTACATTCCTCTTACTGTACTCTGGCTGGGAAATGATGGGAAAGGACGGACAGAACTCTGAAGGTCTCATCTTCCCACACTTCCTAAATTTCGTAAGTACTTACTTATGTTATCACTGTTGTTGTCTCTGAATATACTTCCATGGACTCTAGGCAAATAAACCAACATGTATTTTTGTGCCCATTTTCCTTATGTATGTGTTTTGAGGATATGGGCTTTCCTGATAGCTCAGTTGGTAAAGAATCTGCCTGCAATGCAGGTGACCCCAGTTCGATTCCTGGGTCAGGAAGATCCCCTGTATTAGGGATAGGCTACCCACTCCAGTATTCTTGGGCTTCCCTGGTGGCTCAGCTGGTAGAGAATCCGCCTGCAATGCAGGAGAGCTGGGTTCGATCCCTGGGTTGGGAAGACCTCCTGGAGAAAGGAAAGGCTACCCACTCCAGTATTCTGGCCTGGAGAATTCCATGGACTATATAGCCCATGGAGTCGCAGAGAAGTTGGACATGACTGAGAGACTTTCACACTTTGAGGATATAGTCATGTGGACACCTCTGCCACTAATTCATTAATTTTAACTGCTGCACAGTATTATGTTTTATAAGTATTAGCACAATTTACTTATCTGCTCTTCCATCGATGCTTAGGCTGTTTTCAATTTCTCATTGTACAGTTCTGCATGAATACATGTGAGGTTGCTTTTAAAGCCCTGATACTTGAGCCAAGTTTAAGAAATTTGCTTTCCTTGTTTTCTAGTATAAAATTTCTATGAACCCCAAAGAGTTAATTCATTCAAACTGAGTTCCTCCTGAGTGTAGAGACACCAGGTAAAGCAGAGACAAAGTCCATGTTCTTGAGTAGGGACCACTGAAATGGGATAACTGGAATGGGATAACTATCAAGTAATAGAGCAAATAAATGTAACGTTACAAGTGTAATAAATAACTTGAAGGAAAAGTCTGTCACCCTATAAGAATACAACAGGAAGAATGTGTTCTTGGTTCAGGGTGTCGGTGTTGGTGTTCCTGAAACAGTGATGCTTGATCTGAAAGGGGAAAAAGAAATGAGAGAGAACTAGCCTGGTAAGGGATATGCAGTTGGGCCATGCTGGGGTGAGTGGAATCACAAGCAGAGGGAACAGCAGATGTATAGGTCCTGAGCTCGAAGAGAAGGACTGTGACTGGCAGAGTGAAGGGAAAGAAGGTGTGAGAAAAACTCAAGAACTACTTGGGCCAGAGCACACAAAACCTTTTGGCTTTTAGCCTATGATAAAGGAACACCATAGACTGGTCTTAAGCTGGCAAGTGATACTACTGGATTTGGATTTTGAAACAACAAATTCACTGGTTCCAGGATGGTGAAGCCTTTGTTTGGACTCCTGCTGCAGTTTCTGCTGGATCCATGTCACTGAAGCTAAACATCTTATATCACTGACAGGACTCAATCCTTCTCTTCAAGAGAGACTGAAATGAGGAAATGCTCGTAAAGAGCAGGATCTGTTCTCAGGACAGGATGCACAGCAGAGAGAGGAAAAAGGTAATTTTTCATGAAGTGGTGAGAATCTTTAGAGAATCAGGAAATGTAAAAGTCAAATGTAAAAAAAAAAAGGAAATGTAAGTCAAAGTAGGGGAGAATCTGTATAAAGAAGAGAAGAGGCAGGGGAGAAGAAAGAGAGGCTGAGAGCCTGGCTTCATGAGAAACCTCTTGGTCAAGCCAATGGGTACAGAGATGGGAATGAACCAGGAAAAACCCAGGGGCAAGGCAGTAGCAGAGACTTCAGTTGAAATGCTCTCTAGGCAGTCCAAAGTGGACCAAATAGCTCATAAATTGCACAACATAGCAACTAAAATCCTCTAGCCTTTGGGAGGCCTGAGTGCGCCCAGACTTAGCCCATGATTAATCTCTTCTCCTTCCTGGAAAATCAAAGTCATGATCTGAGACTTGTGGTACCAACATTGTAACAGCTCCTACTAGGTAACTTGCATGGGCCACCCCAGGCTTCCTGGGCTCTGGCCTTGGTCTCAGCTCAGAAAACATACTTGACAACACTATCATGACTCAACCAACTTTCACTTCACCTATTATTTAACAGTATGTTTTTCCTTCTCATGCTTTGAACAGATATTTAGTTTCCAAGACAAGGGGGAAAAAAAGAATTCCGAGATTCAGTTTGCAGTTAGGAAAATGCTTTACTTTGGGGAAAGAACTTTTCTAGAAAACAATGATTGTATTTGGCTTTTTCAAAAAGTATGTATTACCATAAGAATGACTCAGCCACTAACAAAAACACAGTTGCAGAGAAGAAACTGATTGAAGCATAATTGATTATGTTGGACAATTACAAATGCCCTTATTAAATAATTGCATTTAAACCACATGATAGTTTTACAACTGATTTATAAAAACAAAATTGTGAAAGTTTAAGTGACATAATTGTTCTCAGTATCACTACAATTTTCAAATGAAGCAATTTAGCCTGAGAAGCAATTTCACTTCTCATTGTGATGTTATTTTGGTGTCAAGCTGCAAGCTTTTGTTCCACTCCAGAGTTTAGGAATGATGATTAACCCTTCCCTCTCTTTGGCTAAGGCAATGATGAATTTTTCTAACATACGAGTCCTTTACATTTTGCTGCAGATCCAGCAGGTAATAAAAAGAAAGATTTGCAGGCCTCCAACTATCTATATAGTTTCCATTTAATGAGACTATAGCAGCTTCTGTATAGATGTGGGAAATGTAAATCTTTCTTCGATTGGGGCATTGGTGAACTCAGAATAAAAATGGCAAAAACAAAGTATCTTGTGTTTGAAAGTATCAATCAATAATGTTAAGACTTTGCATAGTTTTCTCTCAAAATTATATCCCTACCGGAAGCAATATGGGAAATGGCCCAGTATCTCTGGCACATCTCCTGGAATGTTAATCAGAGGTCTGTATTTTCAGGTGCATGAATAAAAGACCTTGGAACATGCAACAGATAAAAGCCAATACCATTAACATTCCTTTATTTAGTTTCTGTGAATTAAATGGTTTTATACAACTACTGTCTCGGTATCACACACACAATTCCCAAGGCATGCTCTACACTGGTAATAAGAGCTAAACCTGCTGTATTTCATTTCAGTCTTGCTGATAGCATTTATCAGCAAAATCTGGCTAAAACGGAATATGCAATTTAAGCCTGATCATAACTGGCCTGCAGAGGAGGAAAGTGGGGGATTATCTGGAGACTGAGAGCCCAGGTATAAGACTGTATTGTCATTGTGTGCTATAGGCCTTTTGGCAAACTGTAGTGTAAGCCCCAGCTGACAGGCCTTTTCACAACTGACAGAGGAAAATATGAAACTTAAATTCTTCATGACAGATAAATCTGCCGAATGAAAGGAAGACCAATAGGATAATGGTGGGACAAAAAACACGCTGCTTTTGGGTAACTCCCTTAAATCTACCTCTTTTGTAAATATACAAAATAGGCATTCAATGAATATCTTCTAAACTCCTACCTATCAGCTTTGCTAAGCAAGCTGTTAAGTTGGAATGATAAAATAAGCATCTTTTCTTCAACAGATGAACACAAAGTCTTATAAATCAGGGGTGGCAGATTAAATTTAATATGTGGGCATGAAAGATGTTTCCTGGATGACTATCAACTGGAGTAGATTTCTTGAACCAAAGTTGACATATTACTATTGTAGAAGGCTTATTAATTGAGATATTAAATATACCTAATCCACCATGATTGGGATTTTTGTCAAAGTTTTTAAAAAATATGACTATAAGTAATTGCTCTTTTCTGTCAGTGGGTCCCAAACCATGAAATGTAACCAGAGACTATGTCTTAGGATTAATATCTTTGGCCTTTCCAGTGGTGATATCTATTTTTTTACCCTTGTCAAGGGCCCTGGGGTTCTTTGCCTTTCCCATACTAGCTTATTATTGGCGTTTCTCCCTAGGAAAATTCACCCTGGTTGGCTATCCAAGTTCTGTCTAATTCCAGTGATGGCCAAAAACAAACTACCTCAAACCGTGAAAGGGCCAAATAAACTGAAAAGCAGTGTCCTGTATAGTCTTTTTAAAAATCTGTGCAGGTATTTAGCACACTATGTAACCTCATGGCTCCTGGAGGAAGCTTACTGAGCGGCACTACTTCTGGGGGAGAGGAGGAATTAGCTCAGGCTCTTTAATCCAGCCTGCCTCTTCTATTAATGAACGGCTGAAGTGCCTTGGCAAAGCCCAGGTTGAGTTGATAGCCAGGTCTTGTTAAGAAATCCTAAAGCAAGTTGTAGGACCCAAGAGCAAATAATTCACGGCTAATCCTTAGCATGAAAATCAAGGTGAGAGCGAAAGCAAGCAAAAGAGGGAGAAAGAGAGAGAACATCAGGGGAATGAATGCGCGAAAGAAAAGATGACACGGGCAAGAATGCGGAGGGTCATTTTTCTGACCAGTATAGGTTCTTCCATTAGCCAGACAGTCCTGGAACGTCTGTCTGGCAGCGGGACTACAGTACAGTCTCAGGTCATGGGGATCTTCCACCAGATCACAGGAAGGACGAAGGAAAACAGTGAGAGTTAGACTATGAGGAGGAGGAGGAGGTGGCAGAGGAGAAGGAGGGGAGCCAACCTGGAGTCTGAGAGAAGAATCCCGGCGCCACGGTGTAACAGCTGCCTCAGGTATGCTAGCCAGTCTCAGCTCGTTCCCAGCTCTTTCTGGCAAGCCCTAGGCTCAAGCGTGCACACAACGCATTCATGAGTACACACACACGCATACACACACACACACACGCAGAGCTGTGTCTGTTGTAAAGAAGATTCTGGTCTGTCCACAATAGTGTCTTTCAGATACTTACAAGAGAGAACTGGGCTTGTTAGGCACTTTTTTTCATAACTGTGGTAAAATTGTCTAAGACCTTGGTAAATAACAAAATCTACTCATACACAAAGGGATTTAACTTACTCTAAAGATTATTATGTTTTGTCTGCTGGATTAAAATTGCTTCCAAAGTTATTAGAGAAACTCAGCATTAGCACTTACTCTTCTATAAAGAAACAAACCACACACACACAAAGGTGCAGCATTATACAGTAATTATCCAAAATGTTACCGCTTGGAATAATAAGGATGCCGTGTGTTTACACAGCATCTGTTTTCCAAAGAATTCAAATAGCTACACCACTTGTATCCCATTATTCCTATCAACAGTCTTCTGTGAGCTTTGCGGGTGGCAAGGATAATTATCTACATTAGACAGGGGGAATAACTGAGGCTCAGAGAAGCATTCAGGATCACACAGGAAATAGTAATTGTGGATTTACTATTAAAACATTAAGTGTCAAGAGTTTTGCTGTTCAAGTAAAATAATGTTTCTCTTTTCCATCTTGATTCTCCATGACAATTTGCAGCATCTTTCTATTTTGGGGACTCATCTTCAACTCCTTTGTATGCGAGCTCTACCTTAGCACTTATCAGAGTTGTAATACTTCATTTATTTGCCTACCTCTTTGCTGATATATATCTGAGGGCCAGCATTTGTTCATCTCTGTTCTCCAATGCTTGAAAAATAGCTGGTGCTTCTTAAATGTCTGTTGGTTGAATGAATGAAAGAAAGAAGAATGAATGAATTAAAGAACAATTATCTAAAGAATTTCTGACAAGGTAACAATAAGTGGGTATTTGGACTTAAACTATATGTCTCATCTGATTTTATTTTTGCTGTGACAAGTATGTCCACCTCACAAGTCTCTTAAAAAAAATCCAGTGAATACATTTAGAGCTAATTCCTTCCCTGCCTGGGCTGTTGAATTTACTGTTTGGAACAATAAACTGAGACTTGCAAAGGCTCCAGATGGTCTATTGTAATTATTTTCTCCATGGCCTCCTTTTTTGATATCTAAGAAAAAGCATTTAGGTGTGGGGATTTGGGGGAGTGTTAATATATAGTTCTTATGCTGTCCCCAAACCCCTGTCATCTGTGAATTGAATATTAAGGCCAGACTGATACTTGGGGGAGGGGATATAAAGCCCCAAATAACAGTAGGAACAATGATTGCTTTTCAAGGAGATTACAAATTTAACTCTCTTTTATACATTTTTTGGTGATCAATACAAAAAAGGCAAGGTAATATATGTTAATCTTTACCAGATGTACTTTATGTATCCCCTTACCTTGGAAGCCTAGCAGGAGTAGAATGTCACAACAGACATTTACTGAAATACCTGGGGAAATGTAACAAAAAGTGTTAGAGGAAAATGGTCTTTCAGCTAAATTACCTAATATATTTGCTAATGGTATCTGATTTAAAAGCCATAAAAATACCAAGTTAAAAGCACATTAGAAGATGTGTTATATTTATAAGTGTTTGTCACCTTGGCAACAAAAGCTATATTCCAAATCTAACACTAGCTATGATGGGCCAAGACCTTTTAAAATTGGTAAATACTTCTTTATAGCAATGATCTGCTTTCAGCTACTGAATGTTAGAACTAGAAAGGCAAGTTTTTCATTGAACAGCAAGTTGTTTTTTTTTTTTTACTAGCTTTCTACTATGGGTAAGATTTTTCTTTCTATTAGTAACTATGGTTTATCATTAACAAGAAAAACAATGCATTTTCAAATACAGCTTCAGTCTTAATTTTTCCCTCTTGTACTCAGAAATGTAGATATAATAACTTGAATATTCCTAAAGATAGAGCTTATTTATCAACTTTACTCTTCAGTTTATCAACCATAGCACTGACTTTGGTCCCTGGATGAAATACCACAGGTGTATACTATAAAATCAACCTTATTCGACAGGAATTTATCCTCCTGAACAGCTGGGTGAAATATATGTGTAAGTTTTCATACACCTTCACCTTCAAACTGAGCTGCATGGGGCCTGAAACATTATCTTTCACTTTGTGTCACTAAAATTCTGCTTCCTACTTACAACTCTTAAAAATGGATGATTCGGTAATGGAAATCCATGCTTTAAAAGGTGAATTTCAGATGGACCTGAAGGAGGTTTAGATAAGGACTCTTTCTATTCTTTGCTTATTTCCTAAGCTCCAATCTGATTTCCAAATCCTATTTTAAAATGTTTGGGCTACATGCCAGTCAAAGATTATAATTCCAAGAGTCTAACTAGATTCCCATGTGGTTGAACCAATTTTCAGAGTAAACCATGGAAAAGGTCTGGGTAAGCACACATTCTCTGTGGGCTGTGGCTATTCACTGAGAGCCTAGACAAGTTGTCTCTGCAGCCAGCTTGGGAAAATTCAAGCCCAACTCGTGATTTGTAATCATGCTCAGCAGGTTCTCAAATAGGCAGGCAACTCAAAGGGCTGAAGACCACCCCTCCCAAGTAACCTCTCTAACACAAGGAGAGCATGACCCTTGTCTGCCCGGAAAAATCAGTAAAAATGCCCTACCATAAAGTCCGTGCTAAACAACACCCCCAGGAAAATGTCACTGCTTTCTTTTTATTTTCTGAAGAACAAAGTCTTCTCAGTGAAGAGAGAAAATAAGGTTTAGTTTATGAGACAGAGACATTAACAGTGTAGAAAGAGAATGTTCTACAAGAGGACAGGACAAACCTCCAGCCTGGCAATAATAAATTAAGGTAGCAGCTTTGAGTTCAAATATAAGCCTATAAACCATGTGAACAAAGATGACAAAATATACTCAAATATAGTTAACCAGACTTACCATACATTGATTGAAGGTGAGGAATCACACGGACTGACATGTATTCTAGTGGTTAAACACATTTTTCATTTGATACATGTAACTAACTTCTGGAGAGTGTGTTCTGGTTATATGACCTTATCACCAAGCCCTCTGTTTAACTCCTAACAAATCATTTACCAAGCTATAATCTGTTGGCAAAAGAATTTGTCCATTTTTGCCTCTATATAATTTTTAAATAGCCTTGATGGAAAATCACAGTGCCTTGTTTAAAATCAGCATATATTGTATTATTTAAAGTATTGATTACATAATCTCATTTTAATGTCCAGAAAATACAAAGAAAAGACTACTGATGGGCTGAACTTTACCAAATGTAAAGACACAAGATACTTCATCATAACTGCCTTCGTTGAGAGAAAAATACATGAGAAAAACAAAGCATCACTCACCTTTCTTCCTGAGGGGACAATGAGCCCACGAATGAAGAGGCTGATTTTTTTGCTCAAATTTATACCCTTTACATAGTAGGGAAGCAATAAATATTTGTAGAATTGAAACTGAATGTTATATATACTAACTTCAGTAAGTCTATTTTATGCATTCCACGAGCTATCTACAAGTTAAGGAATGATTGTCTATGGGATTCTCCAGGCAAGAATACTGGAGTGGGTTGCCATGCCCTCCTCCAGGGGATCATCCTGACCCAGGGATTGAAAATCTGGGTCTCCTGCATTGCAGGCAGATTCTTTACTGTCTGAGCCACCAGGGAAGCCCTGGTTTAGTAGCTTTAAGGAAGTAAAAAAAATGTAGTTAAGTAAGTAGGGTGGAAATGGCAACCCACTCCAGTATTTTTGCCTAGCGGATCCCATGGACAGAGGAGCCTGGCAGGCTACAGTCCATGGGGTCGCTAAGAGTCCGACATGACTGAGCAACTTCCCTTTCACTTTTCGCTTTCATGCATTGGAGAAGGAAATGGCAACCCACTCCAGTGTTCTTGCCTGGAGAATCCCAGGGACGGGGCATGGGGATAGACCTACCTACCCCTGGTAGGTCTATGGGGTCGCAGAGAGTCGGACACGACTGAAGCGACTTAGCAGCAGCAGCAGCATACTAAGTAGGATGGGGCCAGCTGTAGACCAAAAGAGGAAACTATATGTGAAAAGTCAGACCTTGCATGGATTTCCTGGATGGTTCAGCAGGTAAAGAATCCACCTGCAATGCAGGAGATGCAAGAGACTTGCGTTCGATTCCTAGGTCAGGAAGATCGCCTGGAGGAGTGCATGGCTACCCACTCCAGTATACTTGCCTGGAGAATCTCATGTTCTGGGGGGTTACAGTCCATAGGGTCACAAAGAATCGGACACGACTGAAGTAACTGAGCAGCAGCAGACCTTGCAGTTTCCCTCACATTATTCCTCATGACACAACTTTGCAATGGGTATGATTTTCCTTACTTACAGACTGAAGAGAGTCTCAGAAAGATTAAAAGCCCAACCCCGTGGCTCTCTGCAAGTAAAGATGAGATGAACCCAACCTTCTTTCCACTACACTATATTGTATTGAAAACCTGGCAGAGAGGTTTTCGATACAATATAGAACTCGCATAGAAAGCAACAGCATATAAACTAAGTCCAGAAAAATCAAATCTAAATAAACAATTAAAAAACACAAATGGCTCAATAGGACCCCTAATTGCCCTGGGATTTTTTTCCATGTATGAAGTGAGCAACATTAGCACATAATCATGTTCTTCTTATCCTCAACAGGGTGACCTGATTAATTTTCAGTTACAAATTTCAAAGTAGTGCGGATGAAGACTTTGTTGCTTAGAGTATTAGTGTTCATCATTCCAGAAAACCCCAGGTCTGATTTGGAAAGCATAAAATATCCTAAAGGCAGATCTGGTTATGGGAATTTAGACATTGTCTTTTACTGGCAACCTGACAAGTCTGCCGCCTACTCCCCTCCCTTTGTGGTTTACATGCTGCTTCCATATACGACACTGGCATCACTTTCGGAAGTTGTTTGTTGTGCTTTGGTTTATGTCTCATACAACAACCGCCCTGAGCCACTTCTAAGAGAGGATAATAATGACAAATTTGAAATTTTCTCCCCAGGAAGGGAGGCTGTGGTGAAAACGCGAGACGACATTTAAGCAACAAGCACTAAAGGCATTTTAACTTTCTGTTGACAAACACGACTTTCCAAATGATTTACAGTGAAGTTTCTGGGCTGACAGCCATACAGCTTGTTGAGGACTTGTTTTCTGGTTTTACAGAAGTGCTAATGAAATCTCTTATTCTTCTGTTGGTTACTTTCAGTGGGGAACCCAATGTCTTGAAGATCACAGTGCTACTTGGGTTCCCAGTTCCACAGCTTCTGTTCTCACCTTCCTGGTGTTCCTTGCTCCCATCCCCTTAGACCAGGCTCTTCTAATCCCAAACACGAATGTCAGACCTGAGGAAGGAGGACTTCAAGGTGCACTGGCCCCAGTTTCAGCAGCGTGCACATCCTTCAGCAAAAGTAGCCCATTTCTTAGACCCCGGTTCTCTAACTTGGGGTTTTACCTTTTTTCCAGGTTAGTGTCCACCTCAGTCTCCACTACTTTAACGTTTTCCCATGTTGAATGTCATCTGTCTTTTTAGCTCGATAGATAGCCCGGCTCTTTTAAAGAGTAAAGTTCTGTTACGCTCATTGTCTTTTCCACTCTGACTTCCTGTTATACTCAGAGTCTGCAGCTTCCCTGGTGCTTCATACCTGCCCTTCTGCTTGTCTAGATTTTTAGTTTTGTTTTCAACATTATTTTATACAATATCCTCATTTTACAGACAAGAAAATCGAAACATAAGAAAGTTGGAAGGTTTGCCTAAGGTTCTCAGTACTAATCATTGGAACTTGGGTCTATGAATTTTGAGATATATATGCTTTTATATTGTTGGGTTAAGACTCTTAGATGCTTCCGTTTAAGACTTTACTCCTTTTTATTTGCACTGTATTTAATAAGTCAAGAAATCTTTGGAAAAGAAAGTTGTCCCCCAACTTAAAAAATGTTAAAAATGAAAAGAGAAATGACTACTCTAGTTAAAGGATATAGAGTCCATAGGAGGTTTGGTTTATAAGTTTTAAGAATCACATTTAAAAAAACATGAGCTTGTTTTATCAGTCATCCTATTTCCGAATTGTTATGATAGACCTCCATTTTATTAAAATGTTCTCTTTTCCTTTAGAGGAATTTTTGCTATAATATAAAAAAGTGAGGAATTGCTTTCCATTCCAAAATAGTTGATTTTCACTATTCTGGTCTGTGAATTCTGGCTGAAAGCATGCGCATTTTTATTTCTTCGCATATACATCTTGCCATATTATTTCCCTCTTCACCACACCTAGAATAGTACTATCATTCCAAAAGAAAGATTTTTTTCCCACCAGTTTCTTCTCTAGGCCATTAAGATATCAGTAGACTTCTGCTAAGTCTTTTACAGTTTAAAACACTTTATATTAAAATACATTTAGATATCCAGTTATTTTAAAAATCAATACCTATGTTTATGTTTTAAATGCTTCACATTTAGAGGAACTAGAGATGCCATATGTTCTTCAAGGGTTTTCATTGAAAAGAATTTATAACAAAAAAAGCCATAAAGCCTTATTACTTTGGGTCATTTAATAGGGAATGAAAATAACAAGATGTTACAATGAGGCCTGATATGATGAGAATCTGCTGAATTTTATCCCTCCCACATGTCCTGCCTTTTCTGGAATAGTAGCAGGTGGCACACACGTGGGTGCTCATATTTACAAACGGGGTCCACATGACACTTTTTTAGTCTTTAACCCTCTGTCCCTGTTATGTCCCGGTCATCTGGGTGTGACCTGCTGCCACTTGTATGCTAGGTCACCTCAGTCACGTCCGACTCTTTGCAACCCTGTGGACAGTAGCCCACCAGGCTCCTCTCTCCAATAGAATTCTCCAAGCAAGAATACTGCAGCGGGTTGCCACGCCTCCTCAGGGGATCTTCCCAACCCAGGGATCAAACCCACGTCTCTTATGTCTCCTGCATCGGCAGGCAGGTTCTTTACCACTAGTGCCGCCTGGGAAGCCCACGTATAATGGAGAACCAGTTTCTGAGACATCTGACTAGATGTCTATATTTTCCAGGGAATAAGTGAAGTTAAAGACAAGGCCAATATTTTTTAAATGTTTTTTTAAATTTTTGCATCTTGTTTAAGAATGTAGTCCCTACTCAACCCTGCTCAGAAATCTTATAGCTATTCTACTATATTTTCTTCTCAAAGCTTTAAAATTTTGCAATTCATGGATAAATCACCAAACTATTTTGAAGTGTGTGTGTGTGTGTGTGAACAGAGTGAAGTGTATGTCTGTGTGTGTGTGTGTGTGTGTGTACAGAGTGAAGTAGGGCTTTTAAAAAATTCCTGTATCTAGTTTTCTCACCATATTAGAGTGACTAGTTCATGATTTCCCAAATGAACCTCACTCCCTCCCCTATCATATATGAAGCTTCCATACTGTGAGTCTCTTCCTAGACATTCAATTCTGTTCTGTCAGTTTCTCCCAAGTAATAATATCCCTTTATCTTATTTTTCATTGCTGTAGAATAAATTTATATCTGGTAAGGCAAGTCCCCTTACTTTGTTCTACTACTTCTTCAGGAGTATCTTGGTTATTCTTAGTTATTCCAAATGAATTTTAGAATTCTTAATTTTCAATTAAAAGACTATCTTCTATAACTATATTAATATCATAAAAATATTATCATGAGGAAATTTCCTTAATTACTATGTATTTGAATTCTTATAATGCAGCAAAAAAGATGATGCTGTTAAAGTATTGCACTCTATATGCCAGCAAATTTGGAAAACTCAGCAGTGGCCACAGAACTGAAAGAGGTCAGTTTTCATTCCAATCCCAAAGAAAGGCAATGCTAACGAATGTCCAAATTACCATACAACTGCACTCATTTCACATGCTAGCAACACTATGTTCAAAATCCTTAAAGCTAGGCTTCAGCAGTATGTGAATGAGACCTTCCAGATGTACAAGCTGGATTTTAAAAAGGCAAAGGAACCAGAGATCAAATTGCCAACATCCATAGGATAATAGAAAAAGGACGGGAATTAGAAAAAAAAATCTGCTTCCCTGACTATGCTAAAGCCTTTGACTGCGTGGATCACAACTAACTGTGGAATATTCTTGAAGAGATGAGAATACCAGACGACCTTACCTGCCTCCTAAGAAACCTGTATACAGGACAAGAAGCAACAGTTAGAACTAGATATGGAACAATGGACTGGTTCAAAATTGGGAAAGGAATAGTCAAGGATGTATATTGTCACCCTGCTTATTTAACTTCTATGCAGAGTATAGGAAATGCTGGGCTGGATGACTCACAAGCTGGAATCAGATTGCCGGGAGAAATATCAAAAACCTCAGATATGCAGATGATACCACTCTAATGGCAGACAGCAAAGAGGAACTAAAGAGCCTCTTGATGAAAGTGAAAGAGGAGAGTGAAAAAGTTTGCTTAAAACTCAATATTCAGAAAACTAAGATCATGGCATCTGGTCCCATTACTTCATGGCAAGTAGATAAGGAAACAATGGAAACAGTGACAGACTTTATTTTCTTGGGCTCCAAAATCACTGTGGACAGTGACTGCAGTCATGAACTCAAAAGACACTTGCTCCTTGGAAGAAAAGCTAAGACAAACCTAAACAGCATGTTAAAAAAGCAGAGACGTTACTTTGTCAACAAAGGTCCGTCTAGTCAAAGCTATGGTTTTTCCAGTGGTCATGTATGGTGTGAGAGTTGGACTATAAAGAAAGCTGAGCGCCAAAGGTTGACACTTTTGAACTGTGGTGTTGAAGAAGACTCTTAAGAGTCCCTTGGACTGCAAGGAGATCCAACCAGTCAATCCTGAAGGAAATCAATCCTGAATGTTCATTGGAAGGACTGATTGTGAAACTGAAGTGCTAATACTTTGGTCACCTGATGCAAAGAAACAACTCATTGGAAGAGACCCTGATGCTGTTAAAGATTAAGGGCAAGAGGAGAAAGGGGTGACAGAGGATGAGATGGTTGGATGGTATCACTGACACAATGGACATGAGTTTGAGCAAACTCAGGGAGATAGTAAAGGATGGAGAAGCCTGGCATGCTGCAATTCATTGGGTCACAAAGAGTTGGAGATGACTTAATGACTCAATGACAAAAACAATGCAACATTTATCTACATCTTAAAATTTTTATAGCCTTTTTCTTGATGGTATAGGTACATATCTGTTGATGAGTATATAGAGGAAATACAAGTACAAAATTAGTTTGATCATTTATTTGCCTGTTCCTACCAGATTGGCCCATATGATCCTTTTCTTGATTATTTTATATTTGTGTAAGTTAGGTTTCCATGTTAGTCAAGGTTCAGTTCAGGAAAGAGATGTCACTTCAAGTATCTATAAACAGGAAGATTTATACAGAAAATGAGTTCTTATGAAATTATAAGATGTGTGGAATGATCAGGCTCTGGGTCTTTAGAAGAGATTGCAGTATAATAGAAAACTGATTCGTTCACCAGCTACTACTACCAGTGAGACACTGCTGGAGCCTGAGTCAAGAACCTGCTCCCACTCTGTTGCCACTGTTGCCTTGGCTTCTGGGTACCCATGAAGCTACAACGCAGGGACTGGGAGAGGAGAGCGATCCGTCAGTGCTGCTGTGGCTGCCATCACCACCACTTCTCACCAAGGAAGCCGCAGAGTGAACAGTGGACACTGTTGCAGAGAAATATGATTTTCACAACCATGTTTATCAGCAGAGATGGTCTAAAAGGGACAGAAAAATGGCCTCTTCCTCACTTTAGTCTAAATCTTATACAGACGCATCAGAAGTTTTGTAGAACCCTGTAAGAAGAACACACATTTGTCAGAATTACAGATTTTAATATCTTAGTATATAGATCTTTCAGTTATATAGTTAAGTTTTGCTCTTTGTTTTAAATATCTCATTTTATAGGTATAGAAAATAAAGTACTTCAAGGAATAAAAAGGGTTTCCTTTCCTTTGCATAATGTCACAAAATGTATATAGAATCAGTTATGGAAGTCAGTCTTTTGTCAATATTCCTATATGTGCCTGAATAATTAAAGAGCTCTTTGTCTTAACTGGCTTTCTTATATAGGAAGTATATTTTGGATCTCATCCATATATAGCACTTATCCTCAGTACAATTCGGAGCTAGCAACCTAACTTACACCTACCTGCATTATCTGATGTTTGCATCTGTAGGCCCCTGAGCTGTCATGATGACAGCATGATTCAAAATTAATGACAAATTGAAATCCACAGGCCCCCAGAAAAGAAAGTTTCTCCCACACTGCTCAGAAAAAACTTCATGCCAGTATATCGGAGAGAAAGTTGCTGCCAAAATGAGACTATGACCCACAACAGAATGTGTTCCCCAAAGTCACCACCATGTTATTAGCAAGAATTCTTCAGAATAAATTATGATGACTCTCCCAAAACCTTCAACAGTTGAACATTACCAATATGAGTTCCTCATTGGCTTGGCTATGGGTCAGGGAAGATCTAAAGGAAAGAATTTGTTTCCTTGTCTCTCTTACTCTCACTCCCCTTTCCATTTCACCTTCTGTGATGATGGAGCCACTGTTACAATTCTTTCTCTGTCTCCAGGGTCTACTATTTCCCCATTCTACTAATGCCCAGATATGCGACTTCCTTCATAAGGTTTACAGATGTCATGGGCACTTAAAGTGGAAGCTGTTGTGTGATGGAGCTTGCTCTCTCTTGGGCCTCTGCCTTTGCCATGAGACAAACATTCCTCAGCTAGCCAGTTATTCACAGAGAGATGGGAGACAGAGTCTTGGCTGACCTATAGACCTGCGTTTTGAACCCAAGAAGCCCAGTAGATCCCAGACAGCCTAGGGCAACTGATCACCCCCTGATTTGCATTTGCATGAGCAAGCCTAGTAGAGATCAGCAGAGTTGACCTACAGATGTGTGTTAAATACATAATTATTGTTGTATGTCATTGAGATTTTGTGATTGTTATTTTGTGTTCTTGCAAAATACACCATGGCTAATGGGTTCATTCCCTCTCCTCTGTTTCTCTCTCTCTCTCCCTTTCTTTCCTTGTCTTTCATCATCTTCGCTGTTGAGAAGTGTCCCGCCTCAACTGATGCTGGTCCCTTAGTTATATCAACTATCTGCTAGATAATAACATAAATCCCAGGTAATCTACTTTTAAAGTTTATTACAGCAAAGGAAGGAAATCCATATAAAAGGATTTGAGCAGGCAATTCTCATTAGCCATGCCTATTTTTTAACAGGCATTTGGAAATGTTTTTGTTGTTGTTCACATGTACCTATCACTATCATGGTGATTAATTTTCACTATAACACTATGTAGGATAAAGTGAGGTATATAATAAAAGTGATATTGGGTAACTCTGATGTGTAAGTCATTCATTATCCCATATTATGGCATTTTATAGGATATCATTCATTGTGAGAGGAATCTCAAAACATCCAAGCCTGTATGTACAATATGTAACATCTTTTCTTCCCCTGATCTCTTGTTTGTTCTTTTTTTTTTTTTTTTTTTTTTTTGTCTATTATGGAGAAGTTTGCCAGGCACAGAGTTACCATTCCCTTTTCTCCTTTACCATGTAAATGTCAGTTGAAAACGTGCCAAGTTCCAGATACAATAGAATCATAATACTACCACTGTGCTTCTGGATTAATTAATCATAATGAATGAAATTTTTCTTGATTTTGTATGCCAAGCCTGGAAGCATAATTCAATTACATCTTTGACTTCTGTAGCCTGAAGCAACCACTTAAACTCAGCTGTCATAAAGCTTTTGGAGTGAGATCAAAAAACACTAAGTAATAATAATTTAAAAAAGATTTTAAAAAGGAATAAGAGGAAGTAAAAAATATTCTTTAAATATATCAAAGGAAGGGTATATATGTATGTATCAAAGAAGGGCACGATAAAATATTGTTTCCAAATATGAGAATCGAATGTGATGACACTGCCTTAAAAAATCTTTGTTTTCTCCTCCCAAACCATCTGGAAATAGTATTAAGCATAAACAAAACCCACGCTGGAACACTGAAAGGGAGCACTGAAAACCTCAGTGAAGACTAAACTAATCTGAAATCTGTCAGAACTTATTTTCACTTTCAGAACTAGGAGATCATTATGAAACCTCTAAGTTACTCCTGTAATATAGACTTTTTGTTCTGTTTTGTTCTGTTTGCTTGTTTCTAATGTAAGTGCCATCCCCTTGAGGGCTGTCTGTATATGAAGCCAAATTGTCTGTGGTTTAATTTATAACAGCCACTGTTTTCCTTTATTGCAAAAATTAAAATGACCATAAAGAAAAATTTAAGAATCCTCTGTAATCCCAGCACTTATAGATATCCCCAGCTAATATTTGGGTGTAAATAATCTCATTCTTTGTTACCCAAGTTTTGTGTGTGTATAAAAAAAATCAGATAATGTAATACACATTGTGTTTACTTTTAATGAGGTAGCAGGAACATCTTTCCTTATTATAATACTCTATGTCCTCCTTTTAATGACTAACTCTCAAGGATGTTTCATTGAATCCCAAATTGCTCAGAAATAAATAACATTGATGAACATCTAGCAAGAGAGGATAGTTTGTGCTTGCAAAGACTTTGACTGAGAAGACATCTTGGATCTCCAGTATTATTGAATGACAACCACAGAATTTTAAACTTCAAGCTCATTCCCCATGATTACAAGCCCCTGAAAACTAGAAATTAATAAGCCCGGTATTTCTGAGAGAATAGTTCCACTTTGAGGATGCTTTTTCTGTATGCTCTGAAAATGATATCACCGCATTCTTTGCTGCCTTACTGCTGACACCAGTGAGAAATAGCTTTCAGTATGACTCTAAGCATCCACTCAATCCCAGGTATCCATCCCACTGTGATGTGACAGAAGCCTACTGACTTAAATGAGTATCTCCATGCTTCTCAGCCGCAAAAAGCTGGAGCAGCTGACAATATACAGAAAACATATCGAATAGTCAACACCTTCCATTCACCTGTGGAATGATTAGTAGGAAGGATTAATCTGGGAAGGATTAGTAGGAAGGGGACAAGAAGGAGTGTATGTAAGTTTAAATCTGCAACAATGAGATGATGCAAAGAAGCATGAGGAAGATGGGATAGGAATAATTATCTGATCAGAATGATGAAAATACAACACAAAAGCCACAGGAATCTATTAGGGTTGAAGGGAAAAAGTGTAAAAGAACCAAATCAGTTTCATTATAGGAATAGGCCTCAGTCCAGAGATTAGAGGTGCTTTGATGGTGACTGGAGAGTCTCAGCAAAGCAAATCCATTTAATCTTTGATTACCACCTTTAGCCACAGTGGAATAACTGTAGATTTAATTTTAGATTGAATCTACGACTTTAGGAAAAGTATTTGTTTGAATTTTTATCCCATTTAAACTTTTAATAATCATTTTATAAAATGGTGTCAACCCTGCCCAAAACCATTCTCCACGGATGTTAGCACACAAAGCACTGTATATAGTAGACATTTATTCATACTTTTTTTAAAATGGAAAACTAAACATCAGACTAGTTATAGTTACATATGTGTTCAATTTTCCAAGAAAAATATTCTACTGGTTTGCAATTTGGGAAATAACCATTGTGATGACATTTCCTACCCATCTACCCTAAAGTAGCTATGAACCAATTCATTGTTCATTTGATGTAGCAATTTTCACAATATAGAATCGAGTGGAAAATCTGGAATTGTTTCCCATCATACTCACTTTACGACTCTAAGAGACTTAAGTCCCAAAGGGAATGGCAACCCACTCCAGTGTTCTTACCTAGGAAATCCCACACATAGAGGAGCCTGGTCGGCTACAGTCTACAGGGTCACAAGAGTCAGATATGACTTAGTGACTAGATCAAACCAAAGAACACTGTTAAGGATTAGAAAAGTCTTCCTCTGCCCCAGGAGGAGATTATTTACTTATACTGAGGCTTCAGTCTGTTTCCAACAGAAAATAGCAGCCCGTAGTCCTATTGACTGACTAGCTAATTATCCTTATGCAAGGTCTTTGTACTATAGCACTTGTGTAGGCATTTTTGAGAGATGACACCCATAATCAAATAGAAAACCCATGAGCATACTTTTTCCCATGGCAAAAGCTTGGTAGCAACTCTGGCTCAGTAAATTCATAGGATGGGGAGACAAAGTTCACCAAGAGAAATCTACTTGGGTCTCATGCATGGTTTCACGGGCCATTTCTCCTTCATCATTAATCAACCTACAGAGACCCCTCTTTTTCTGAGTTTCCAGAGAATTAGGCTTTTTATTCTGTTTCACTTGAAATGAATTTCACCTAAGTTCTTCAAGGACAGGTGTCATAGTATAGGTTTTCCAGCCACAATTGGTGGGCGTATACTGACTTCTTACAATGTACTCATTGTGATTACTCAGTGATGCTAAGACTTACATGTGATGGCTCCCTTCAGCATCCTTTTCTCTGCCCATCCTGGGAAAAGCAATGCTTATTAGATGTTAGATAAGTCACTCTTTACTGTTTCTGTCAGATATCATTCACTGAGGGACAGTAATGTGCCTTATGGAACTACAGTGAATTGCCTGTTTCATGGCACTAGTCTGAAAGCATCCTTGAATTCAATTCAACAGCCTGACTGCCAGGTGGCTCCTGAAACCATGTAAGATAAAAAGAAAAAAAAAAAAGAAAATGGGATTCTTATCTGGGAAGTGCCATACTATAAATGACAAGCATGATATGCTGACTGACTGACTGGTAGGTGGATTATGTTAACACCTGAAAAGCAGAGATTTGCTGGGAGGAAAAAGAAAATAATTTCACTTATAAAATTTGCCTAATTGTAAGCTTCCTAGATTTTTTTTAAATTTTATTTTATTTTTAAACTTTACATAATTGTATTAGTTTTGCCAAATATCAAAATGAATCCACCACAGGTATACATGTGTTCCCCATCCTGAACCCTCCTCCCTCCTCCCTCCCCATACCATCCCTCTGGGTCGTCCCAGTGCACCAGCCCCAAGCATCCAGTATCGTGCATCGAACCTGGACTGGCATCTCGTTTCATACATGATATTTTACATGTTTCAATGCTATTCTCCCAAATCTTCCCACCCTCTCCCTCTCCCTCAGATTCCATAAGACTGTTCTATACATCACTGTCTCTTTTGCTGTCTCATACACAGGGTTATTGTTACCATCTTTCTAAATTCCATATATATGCGTTAGTATACTGTATTGGTGTTTTTCCTTCTGGCTTACTTCACTCTGTATAATAGGCTTCAGTTTCATCCACCTCATTAGAACTGATTCAAATGTATTCTTTTTAATGGCTGAGTAATACTCCATTGTGTATATGTACCACAGCTTTCTTATCCATTCATCTGCTGATGGACATCTAGGTTGCTTCCATGTCCTGGCTATTATAAACAGTGCTGCGATAAACATTGGGGTACATGTGTCTCTTTCCCTTCTGGTTTCCTCAGTGTGTATGCCCAGCAGTGGGATTGCTGGATCATAAGGCAGTTCTATTTCCAGTTTTTTAAGGAATCTCCACACTGTTCTCCATAGTGGCTGTACTAGTTTGCATTCCCACCAACAGTGTAAGAAGGTTCCCTTTTCTCCACACCCTCTCCAGCATCCTAGATTTTTAAAATAGACTTTTTTCCATTTTCTTTAAAAGATTAATGGTCTTAATCCAAACAAAACTGTAAATTAGTTGAATTTAATTCTGTCCCTCATCCCCTTTCTACCCACTCTCCCACTCAGAGAAGCCACTTGTCCGCATCATCTGTGGTTCTCCCACCTTATCTATGCCCCTCCCCATTAAATACCATTTGAGGGAAGAATTTGATACTATCATTCACATGGGCTTGAAAAAAAATTCCTCTAGAATATGAGCTTCACAAGTGCAGATCGGGTTTTTGTTTTTGTCTATTTTGCTCATTGGTACATTCCAAGCACCTAGATAGGAACTGGAACACAATACTCAGTAAATACTTGCTGTTGAATGATAAGTCTCAGTGCTTTTCCTGACCCCGGGGTAATTGCAATTTTCATTTTATATTCTCATATATGTGTGTAAGAAAGAGGGAAAGGCCAACTCCTGGGCTACCAGGAGCTGGAGGCTTGAGATATCTTGAATCTCATACTTTTACAAATAAACATAATGTGTACAAGACAAAACTGTGAGAATTATCTCCTCTATAGCCTGTTCTCCTGCCCTTCTTGAGAGGGAGGAGAGGGCTGCCTCAAAGGAACCCCAGGGAGGAAGTGAGGCCACATTGTGAGAAGCCACACGGCAATCATGCTGTGGGCCTGTTCACAACCAAGAAAGAAGATGGTGTCTGAAGTTGTAGCAAAGGCTGAACTCCACCCTTAGGAAGTATACTGTGACCCAAAAGAGCCGGAAGCCCAATGCAAATCCCCTAGAGGATATAATGACGTTTCCTGGAAAAATTCTCTAGCACCACCTAAAACCTTGTGACATTGCCCAACCCTTCTTGGTTTCTGACTCAGTTTCACTGTGAAGTCTGAATTCTGGAACATCAGACAAAGCTCCCAGTATATGTACTGTGACTCCCTTTTCCTCTCCCATGACTCTGCTTCCCAGATTATAAATATAACCTGACTCTGGTCATGCAGGTGTGATGCTGTGCAACATATTCCAAGGCCTTGGCTCTGCTCTACCTCAGTGCAAGGGGCAGCAGGTAGGTTTACAAATGTGGGCCTTTTATCTCTAATATCCTAAGGAAAGAATACTCAAAATATTTAAAATTTTTATTTTCTTATAATTATTTCTAAAGGTTAACAATGATTTCAAATGTAAAAAGAAAAGACATAAATGAAAACTACTATAATAAAAGTTAATGCAACAGAAAACTTCAGGAAATACTTATAGAAATAATTTATACTATACCATCTCTTATAAAATCTTCCCCAACCCGCCAAGTGGAGTGTGGATTTGCTCTGCCCACCATTACTTCTCTTGGTCACAGAACAATCCTTGCCTTCTGGGGAGCTTCCCCTCCCCTACAAATATTCACAAATAATGCACATAGGTCTGGTCACTCTAGCAGACCCTAGCAGACCTCCACACAGCACTTCTCAGGGGGATTCTGTTGTCTCCCTCCACACAGCTTCTCTACATGCTGGGAATTTGTTTTATCTTTGTTTCCCTAGTACTTAGTACAGTGCTTGTTATTGGGTTGGCCATAAAGTTTCCGTATGGAAAAACCCGAAGACCACGTGCTACGAAGCAACTGAGCCTCTACTCCACAACTGTGAAGCCTGTGCTCTGCAGCAAGAGAAGCCGCTGCAATGAGAAGCCTGTATGTCACAACTAGAGAATGGCCACCACTGGCTGCAACCAGAGAAAAGCCTGTGCAGCGATGAAGACCCAGCACAGCCAAAAATAAATCAATAAAATCATTTTTTTAAAGAGCTCTACAGATGATTCTGCTAGTGCTGAAGTGCTAGTCCAGAGAGGTTGTAGTAAGATAAAAGAACATAGCATCTGTCCATTTTTATGTCTGTACCTAGATACTCTATGCTCCCAGGATACTGAAAGAGTTAGCAAGTGTGATCTCCAAGTCAACATTAATTCTTTAGGGGACGCCACAGAAAATAAGTGAGGGCTCTAAAGGGTCTTGATTTTAAAAAGAAGGGTGAAGATTATCATTTTTAAAAATTACTTACAATGTGAAGTTGATTGCTTACAAAAATTTGAACTGCTTGCTAAACAAACAATGTGTGAACATTTGGGAAATGACACGGGAGTCTAGAATTCAATCTGGATTAACTAAGAAAATTGATGCCTCGGTCTTTATTTATGTTTTTTGGGGGGATAGTGTTAAATACATTGTTAGTCTATAAACTCATTTATTTTAGAAGTAAACATGCCAAAACTCTGAAGACTGTTGTTTTTCTGATCATACTTTATTTTAATCATTTTTGTACATCTCTCTTCTGTATTAGATTATGGCTTCTTTGTAGCTCCAATGCTAGCACAATTTCTGGCACATAATTTCACATTCCAAATGTTTATGTAAATTGAATCAAAATTTATCCTTGTGTAGAAGATAAAAATACAGGCTAGGTAATAATAAATGTAACTAAAAGTGTAGCCAGGAGTATAAATAAATGTAATCTTATGTTTGGTACCTACTAAGTGTTTGATAAACAATTGTTGAGTGAAATTATATGAAATGAAAGCTAGTTGAGTATCACAACAATTTTTGGTCTGTTGTTTACTCAATGTTTATACAGTAAACTTGATATGAGGTATCAATTTCTTCCACAGCTTAATGTGACTTATTTGAAAGATGACAGAATAAATACTCAAATTTATTTCAACATTTTAGAATGCTAGTAAAAGACCAAATAGGTGAAATTTAATTAGAGGTATATGAAAATAGGATTTGGAAAAAATTTGGCTCAGTAACAAATGAAAAATACCAGGTGGCAGATAAGACATTTGCTATTCTGTCTTCTATTAATGATTCTCTGGGAATTATCCCTTTCCACTCTTATTCCATGATTCAGGTGGCACTGAATCCATCCCTCAATATTGGAAAATGACCATGACTCAGGCCTGGCCCATTAGAACATTCCAACCCTTCAACCAGCATGTTTGGTTCAAGAACAGACATAGTGATAACTGAACTGGGATTTTTGATGGAACTGTAAATATACTGACCGTCATGGTATCATGAGTTTGAAAACAAATATTCCAGGCCAAAAGTTCAATTTTCCATAATGTTTACTATGCTCTGCCATGAGCTGTATATTCTTTTATTTGACGAGGATATGCAGAGGGCTGCTCACCTAACAAAGTGAAGAGTTCTTTAAGCCCATTTCTTAATAAAACCACTCCTTAGCCCTTTCAGATAGATGTACATTACTCTAAGGATAAAGGAAGAAAAGTGTTAGGCGATATAGTACGTGTGTGTGTGTGTGCGCGCGCAGGCACATGACAGAGAAAGAGAGAGAGAGAACTGGAACCAGACTGTCTGAAATCTCTCCCTTGTCATTTCATTTATATACCAAGCCATCATACAACTGCACAGCCTACACAATCATATGTGATAATCCTATTTATATAAAGCCAATAAACTCTCTTTTTTTCTTTGACAATATGTAAAGTTCTATGTGTTTAAGAAATGAGGCCCATTACAATGTTCTGCTAAGCAGCGTCTACCTAAGAGTCATCTTACTCTAGGTATGCAATGAGGTCCATAAAGACGTGGCAAGAATCCATGAAATTAGAGTTTTGTCTTTACAATGAGTTAGGTCAAATTTTGGAGCAAAGCTTCTCTTCTCGCCTTCCCCTAACTCTCACTCCTTGCCACCTATGCAAGAGGAGGAGGGCAGCAAAATAAATAATTCTTTGTCTAGAGAAAATTTCTAGAGAGTGAGGCAAAGAGCAAAGTGCTATCATAGTTACTTCGGGAAGATTCATAGGTTGGATAGTATTCATATTTATAGATCTGAAAAAGAAGCTACTGAGAACCAGAGTGAAGGGAGATTAGGCACCTATTTATCTGACATTTTAGCAACTACAAGTTTAGAGAGGATATCTGAAGATTTAAAATAAGTAGCTATTAAGCTTTAGTACATCACAGCTTACAGGCCATTGTGATTTGATCAGTCATCTGAGTGACTTGTTTGCCCCAGGAGGACACAAAGGTGAGAAAAAGAGCAAAAGCAGTCCCATCTGCCTGATAATCTCTATCTCCTCTCATTCTTAATCTAACTCCCTGAGAATATTATCTGCCTTTCTTAAAACTCCAAAATCCAAATGTCAGTCCTCCTTCCATCAAAATACTACCACATTGGAATTTTCAGGTCTCTCCCTATTTTAATAAAGGAAGAAAGGAAATGTCTGAGGTTACTCTTCTTAATTTTGGGTTAAGGAACCCCAAAGATGTTCATCTTAGCGGCTTTCCCATCACTGTGGATGTGTCATATCTGTAATAAAGATTCAATAAATGTGTGACAGATGAAGGAAAACACTTTTCATTTGGTGACACAATCTCTTGCACCACCAATGAGTTCTTGAAACGTTTTAACAATCATCACCATTTTCCTTATTTTTACAGCCTTAATACATTTACTTCATCAAAAAGCTAGCTAACTTTGGGGAGTCTAGGCCCCAATACGTTAGAGAACAGGAATGATCATCTCTGCCAGATATAGAAGGGACTCAGAAACAGGGGTTTGCAGTTACAAATGAATACAAGCCTCTTGGTGTTGAAATGCATTTACAGTTGGCGAATCATTGCTTCTTCTTTTTGGAATAAAATTTTCTTTAAAAGACTCAAAAAGTTTCTTGACATCAACTAGCTTGTAAAAAACACTATTTTGATTATTTAAATTTAAACGAATCAAAAACACATGGGTTAAATTTCCCTTAAAATATATACGGTTTATAAAATGAGAGGAAAAGTTGCTTGGCAAAAAGCAGCTTGGCTTTTACTGAACCCAAAACTTTTCAAAAATAGTTTAAGCTGCTTGATGAGCCCAAACCATGCTTATTTAAAATATGGTTTAAAAAAAACGAAAGCCAAAAAGATATTTAATAAAAATACTCAAATTATAACTTTTTATAAAATATTTTTAATGAACAGTTTGAGAGGGTTCAAATAATTCACTTAATGGATTCCACAGACCTATAAGATTCTTTGAAATTGACTCAAGAAAATTACATTTGGCTTAATACCTTCAGACCTTTTCTTTTTGTGAGCCATAGATTATCTTTAGCCTCTTTAAAAAGTGGCAACATGCATTAATATTGGAAACATTCCCAGACAAACTTGACACTTTGTGAAAAATTTGTAAGGCGCCCTTATGGTTTGCTGTCACTTTTCCAAAGCTGTTTGTTTTTCAAAGAAGACATTTAATTAATCCAAATTGCTTGGCTGATACCATTCAGTTCTCCTTTTCCTTTCCCACTGCTCCCTTTCTTATCCTATTCTTACCCCGAACCAGAGAGTCTTTAAGAATATTTTTCTAGAAATATGCATGGTATTAATTCCCCAAATTCATTATAACTCTGGGTGAAAAAAAAAATGCCTGTTTTCTACAGTCAGTATCATTATCAGTCATTCATTCATCTAAGCATAATTAATTAAATAGATATTATTTTCAGCAACCCACTCCAGTATTCTTGCCTAGAGAATTCCATGGACAGAGGAAGCTGGTGGGCTACAGTCCACGGGGTCGCAAAGCGTCAGCCATGACTGAGCACATCAGCAGCATTTTCAGTGTTTGGCTATGGCACATATCATTTTCACCCATGCTTAACTGCCCAAAGTAAGTCACCTAATCAGGTTTGACATCAACTTCCATAGGAAAGCTAAGCTAAGCTAAGTCGCTTCAGTCGTGTCCGACTCTGTGTGACCCCATAGACGGCAGCCCACCAGGCTCCCCCGTCCCTGGGATTCTCCAGGCAAGAACACTGGAGTGGGTTGCCATTTCCTTCTCCAATGCAGGAAAGTGAAAAAGTGAAAGTGAAGTCGCTCAGTCGTGTCCGACTCTTCGCGACCCTATGGACTGCAGCCTACCAGGCTCCTCCATCCATGGGAGTTTCCAGGAAAGAGTACTGGAGTGGGGTGCCATTAAGGGATATTTTGAAGGATAATGTACCTACCATACCACATGGATACCCAATTGTGGTGTCAGAGTTAGAATCTGGTCAAATGCAATCTTAGGTCTAGTCTCCAAAGGGCTTGCTAATTTATATTTTAAAACTACATCAAAACCTCCTTTCAGAGTTAAGCGAATGAAGTGCTATTGAGCTGGTTACTGGACACTCTTGTACAGGGAAAGATTTCTTCTTGAACAGCTGTTTTCCCCCTAGTATCTTAATTTCTCCCTAGCACAATGTTGTTGAATGAGATTTTCTACTTGCCATGTACAGTATCCTATTAATTTTTTCCTTAAGAAGCTTAAATTTAATTAGAGTCAGCAATACCATAGCCTAAAAAATCTATTTTTCCAATGTTGCTAATTTAAATTTTCTCTTTGAGAATCATTATTATGCTAAGACTGAATTTATGTTTACATTAATTTTTAGATATTTCTGTGAGGTTCTTTTTCTAAAGCAATGTGAAGTATTCATTTTTTCCCTTTTCCCATAACTCAACACGTCCTAACTGATTTTATTCATTTGCCTTGGAAAAAATTCATCTTTTGGATTAAACCAAGCATGGAAAACCATAGCCTCAAATGAATATTTTGGAAGATGGTTGTATAAACAAAAGAAAAAAAGAGCTTGGGGTTAGAAAGACAACATTTAACAACAATGTCAGCTAATTCAGGGCCACAGAAGAAATAAAGAGAACATTAGTTTGTTCTTAGTGATGATAATAAAAACAGCTAACAATATGTGCAACAGTAATAATAGGAAGAAAATAGCTAACTTTTATTGTACACTTATTATGTGTCAACACTGGGTATATTATCTCAACTAATTCTCACATCAATAATATAACATAGGTACTACTATTATCTGTATTTTGCAAAAAAGAAAACCAAAGTTTTAAGAAGTCAAGAAATGCAACCAAGATCTCCAAGGTAATACTCTATGTCTGAGTAGATCTAAATAACTCTAGAATTTAAAAGTAATCATTGGGATAGCCCAGTGGTTCTCAAGAGTGGCTCCCAGAACGGCAGCAACTGACCTAGCAACCAGGAATCCCAGGGGTTGGTCCAGCAATGTGTCTTTTAACAATACAAGCCTAAGTTTGATACACACTGCATTATCCTATGCATCCTCCAACGATTTTCTTTTTAACCAAAAACTCTTTCTTCTTTTTGCTTTTTAATTGAGATGAGGCATACATAGAGTAAAGAGTATGAAGTACACTATTTCCTGATTTTGGAATGTCTATGAATTTTTGCTTGTTTGCTTGTTATTACAGGTGTTATGTTTAGTGTTGGATTTTGCCTTTCTTTAAAGAGTGTTGGATTATTTTTGATAGACTGTTGTTACTTGCATTTTATTTTGATCCCCATGAGACTTGTTTGTATGAATTTTTGGAGTGGGTCTAGAGCAACTGTTACTATAGGGATAGTTTAGCCCCACTATCAAAAATGTGACCCTTTGGGGATCTCTATTGAATGCTCCAGTTAACCAGTGAGGAATCTCTAGTTTGGCTTACGGGAACAATTTCAATCCTTGTGTCAATTTTGAATTCAGCTTATGGCTCTCTTGCTCTTTTCCTGACCTCAGAGAGTTTTACCTTATGTGTTCAGGTCTTAGTGTTCAGCAAAATCCCAAGGGAAATTTTGTGGAGATTTCTGAAACTCTTTTCTGCTTGGCTGCCTTCCCTTCACAACTCTTCTCTGCTGCTTCTAGCCACCTCAGAATCCCTGAACTCTGCTGTGTTCTCTTTGACACCCTCTTCCTGTTCTACAATTCAGAATGTGCCTCCAAGTATTGGTAAGCTGAGGTGATCATATGAGTTAGTTTACTGGTTTCCCTTTTCTTGGGGTCCAGTGTCCTATACTTTCTGTTGTCCAACGTCTAAAAAGAATGTCTATCTATTTCATAGATTATTCTGTGCGCTTTACATGAAAAAGTAAATCTAGTACCTGTTGCTCCATCATGGCCTCTAAGTGGGATTTTACTACGTATTTTTAGAAAGGAATTGCCAAGTTGATTCCAATCTTAGCTAATACAATTTTGAGAAAGAACAAAGTTTGACTTATACTACCTAATTTCAATATGACCTATTAAAGCTATAATGTGGTATTAGAATAGACTATGTATGCCCAATGGAAGTGATATCACCCTAAGAGGGTGAAAGTTGATTCCTGCAGGAAAATACTCATATTCTTTTCATGCAAAAAGCACATATATACATTTATAGTACATTAAAAAGTATATGCATAAATATATTTCAGGTAGTAAAAGTCCATGAGGGAGAGGGGCAATAAGAAATTAAACAATCTAGAAAGACTCTGTTGGAGGGTAATAATAAAAAGAGGTTGAGAAATACTGAAACAGACATTTATATCAGTGGAACAGAAGAGAAAGTCCAGAATAGAATCACACATAGTGGTCAAATGAGTTTTAGTCAAGCCACCAGTTAAGAAAGTCTTACTAAAAAATAATGATGTAACAACTAGATATTCAAAAGTGTGGAAGAAAATGAACCTCAACCTCTATCTTTATCCACTCACAAAAATTTCTCACAATGACTCATAGTTCAAAATGTAAAACCTAAAAACCAAAGCTTCTCTAAGGATATACTAAGAAATATCTCCGCAAACTTGGGAAAATATAATAAAAACAAAGATTTTTTAAGGACATAAAAGTACTAGCTATAAAAGAAAATATTGATAAATTAAACACTTCATATCTTCAAAGACACACTATTAATAAAGCAGATAAACAAAACACAGACTGGGAAGAATGTCTGCAACGTACATCTCTTATACAGCAGTCATATGCAGAATACACAAAGAAGACTTACAAAAATAACAATTAAAATAATGATTTTAAATGAGCAAAAGACTTTAATAACCACTTAATAAAAAGGTGTATATATATTAATAAAACCAGGAAAAGATGGAAATCGAACAAAACATTCTTTTACTCTCACTAGAATTGTTAAAATGAAAATTATTGATATCTAGTTATTTTATCAAATGTAGGCAAATGTCCGGAGCAACTAGGACTCCTCTACACTGGTGGTGGAAGTGTGAAGCGGAATGACCTCTTTGGAACACTGTTTTTCATTTCCTTATAAAGTTAAACATACATTCATAAGAGGATCCAGCAATTCCACTTAGATATCTCCCCAAGAACAATGAACACAAATGTTCATAGCAGAGGTTCTCAACTGAGGATAAATCTCCCCACTGGCCTCCTCACCACCCCAAATCAAGAAACATTTGGAAATGTCTGGAGACATTTTTGATTGCTACAGCTGGGGACTGCTACTAGAGACTAGTAAGTAGAAGCCAGGAATGCTGCTTATAAACTTGCAGTATACAAGTCGACTGCCGCAACAATGATTCTCCACCCCAAAAGTCAGTAATGCTGAGGCTAAGAAATCATGGTTGACACAAAAACTTGCAAATGAATGTTCAAAGTAGCCTCGTTAATACTAGCCCTAACTGTCAAATCCCAAATATCTATCAACAGGTGACTGTATAGACAAATGGTGGTGTATTCATACAATGGAATAGTAACTGGCAATATGATGAAGCAAGCTACTGAAAAAGATGCAACAATATGGAAGCATTTCAAAAACATTTTGTGGTGGAAAAAGCAAGACACAGAAGAGTATGACTATTTGATTCTATGTAAACAAATGTCTAAGAAAGACAAGACAGAGAGCAGATCAGCGGTTTCTGGGAATTAGACGTAGCAAGTAGCAACTGATTATGAAGAGGCCTGAGGGAGCTTTTTGGAATGATGGAAATATTCTATATCTTGATTGTACTGGTGAATACATTGGAATATACTTTTTTCAGAATTGTTGAAATCTATGCTTAAAATGAAGGCCTCATATTGCGTATTTATTTTCCCTCAATAAAGTTAGCTTAAAATAAAGTCTGTAGGAATAGTATAGTATCTGTAGAATAATTTGGAATAAATGGGTATCTGAAAAATATTGAGTCTTCTAATCTATCTCTCCATTTACTTGGTTCTTCTTTAATTTGTCTCAGCAATTTTTTGAGTAGAAGTTTTACACATCTTCATTAGATTTATTATTAGATATTTGATATCTTATGATGCTATCATAAATGGTATTTTAAATTTTTTATTTTCCAATTGTTCGTTGCTATGTCTGGTTGTTTTTAACTTACAAAGCCCCGTAGAACTACTGATATGAGGTGGGGGGGAAGCTTTAAACAGGGACAGTGGCACCACTCCTAAAACATGAATGAAGAGACCTGATTTTATTCATAGAAACTGGTTCTAGCAAATATAATGCATTGCATTTTCTATACTGCCTGCTAGGTGTCCAGCACACAAACTACCAGAGTGGATCAGGCTAAAATGTATCACTTATATAGTGAGGTCCCCTCACTTAGATCACAACATTTTGTGTGGCAGCCATGAGTTCTCTGCTCATATCTGCCTTCAAGAAACAGATTCCTGTTCATTTGCCAGGAATGCAGTTAGCAGACAGAGGCTTTGGCATCCTCATTATTTTTTGAGCAGAGGTAGTAGTCTTTCTGAGAAGTCCTCAGCCAGTGACTGGGCATGGCAAGGTTCTTGTGCTTGGCCATTCTGCCTAGTGGCGCCTCCTCGAACCAGGTATCTGTGCTCTGGAGCTCCCTACTAGAGTGGCCAAAACTCTGTTGGATTTCTCTCATGATCAGAGCCTCTTGTTGCTGAATTTGGCTTCCCTGGGCTCTTTTTCTTGCACAGGTATCAGAATGGTATTTCAGTCTGAAGGCTTTCCCTGCCCATCAGATTCTTTGCTCCTTTAAATTGCATACATTTCCTCATCTACTTCCTTGGCCCCATAAGCCTCTTGAACTACACTCCATTCCAGCATCTACTTCTGAGAGGATGTAACTGAACCGCAATCTCATAATACCTTTGAAGAAACTGAAATCTTTGCTTCAGTTACCCTTGCTATCAGGCCCATCAAAATTTACATTCCTCTCACACTCAAGTAGGAAATGGCAACTCACTCCAGTATTCTTGCCTGGAAATCTCATTGGAAAAGGAACTTCGTGGGCCACAGTCCAAGGGGTCACAAAGAGCTGGACACAGCTAAGCAACTGAACACCCATGCACGTGCACTATCCCTCGCAAGATGTGGCCTTTCTCTCCCTTCAAAGTTAAGAACTTCTCTTTATCTTAAGAATTCATATCCAACTTTGGCACATCCTACTTCACTGCTGGAGGTTGGTTCCTTTGTGAGTTTCTGCCTCTTTTTCTAGAAGAGTCTGAAGTGTCCTTATGCATGGATTATAAATCTCATCCAACAGATTTGTCTTACATATGGATCTAAAGAGCCTCTCGATGAAGGTGAAAGAGGAGAGTGAAAAAGATGGCTTAAAACTCAGCATTTAAAAAAACTAAGATCATGGCATCTGGTCCTACCACTTTATGGCAAGTAGATGGGAAAGCAATGGAAACAGTGACAGACTTTATTTTCTTGGGCTCCAAAATCAATGCAGATGGTGACTGCAGCCATGAAATTAAAAGACGCTTGCTCCTTGGAAGAAAAGCTATGACCAATGTAGACAGCATATTATAAAGAAGCGACATTACTTTGCCAACAAAGGTCTGTATAGTCAAAGCTATGGTTTTTCCAGTAGCCGTGTATGGATGTGAGAGTTGGATCATTAGGAAGGCTGAGTGCTGAAGAATTGATGCTTTTGAACTCTGGTGTCACAGAGGACTCTTGAGAGTCCCTTGGACTACAAGGAGATCAAACCAGTCAATCCTAAAGGAAATCAATCCTAAATATCCATTGGAAGGACTGATGCTGAAGCTGAAGTTCCAATACTTTGGCCACCTGACAAGAAGAGCCACTCATTAGAAAAGACCCTGATGCTGGAAAGATTGAAGGCAGGAGAAGAAGGGGATGACAGAGGACGAGATGGTTGGATGGCATCACTGACTCAATGGACATGAGTTTGAGCAAGCTCTGGGAGATGGTGAAGGACAGGGAAGCCTGGTGTGCTGCAGTCCATGGAGTTGTAAAGAGTCGAACACCACTGAGCAACTGAACAAAAACATATCCTTAGCTCTCTTCCCAAAGACTACATTTTTTTTTTACCCATGAGTCCATTTACAGCTGCATAGGCCCCAAATTAGGCTTTCCTGGTGGCTGAGCTGGTAAAAAAAATCTTCCTGCAATTTAGGAGACATGGGTTCAATCCCTGGGTTGGGAAAATCCCCTGGGGAAGGAAATGGCAATCCACTCCAGTATCCTTGCCTGGAGAATCCCCAAGGACAGAGGAGCCTGGCGGGCTACAGTCCTTGGGGTCACAAAAGAGTAGGACACAGCTGAATGACTAATATTTTCTTTTTTTCTTTCAGGCCACAAATTAACATCCCTGCCCATCATGTTGCAAAACTACACTCTCATTGTTTTGAAACACTGTTACGTTTTTGAACTCTCATTGTGAGTCTTCTTTATTAAAAAAAAAAAAAAAACTGCCAATTCTTTATTCTTGGTTTCAGTTGTAAGATTAAGAAAGGAAGAAAAAAAAACAGTATTTTTCTTTTCAAAAGTTCTTAAATGGAATATGTTGTTTGAAGGCTTTTGTCCAGGTCTCTGGGGTCTCTAGAGGTAAGGATTTCTGGATATCTCATCTCTCATTGGTTTTCTGAATATGCCCACGACATAGAGTGGTTCTTATTTAGACTCTAACAACATTGCCATGCTCTCCTTCCATTCCTGTGTGGTCTTTTCAGGAAAGAGTAATTACCTTGTGGCTTCTCCATTACCATTCATTCATTCAACAAATATTTACTCAGTACCTACCATGTGCCAGGCATTTTAATGCATATTTCATTTTATTACACAAAATAAAACTAAAGAGAAAAAATTAAAGCAAAGCACAATCATCATGTGAATTTTAAAACCCGGAATAAAAGAGGCTTTTTGTTTTGTTTTATAGCAACAGGTCAAGGGAAGGTTGTATAAAATGGGTGGTTCAGTTCAGTTCAGTCCCTCAGTCATGTCCAACTCTGCTACCCCATGAACTGCAGCGTGTCAGGCCTCCCTGTCCATCACCAACTCCCAGAGTTTACCCAAACTTATGTCCATTGAGCCGGTGATGCCATCCAACCATCTCATCCTATATCACCCCCTTCTCCTCCTGCCCTCGATCTTTCCCAGCATCAGGGTCTTTTCAAATGAGTCAGCTCTTCGCATAAGGTGGCCAAAGTATTGGAGTTTCAGCTTTAGCATCATTCCTTCCAAAGAAATCCCAGGGCTGATCTCCTTCAGAATGGACTGGTTGGATCTCCTTGCAGTCCAAGGGACTCTCAAGAGTCTTCTCCAACACCACAGTTCAAAAGCATCAATTCTTCGGTGCTCAGCTTTCTTTATAGCCCAACTCTCACATCCATACATGACTACTGGAAAAACCATAGCCTTGACTAGACGGACTTTTGTTGGCAAAGTAATGTCTCTGCTTTTTAGCATGCTGTCTAGATTGGTCATAACTTTCCTTCCAAGGAGTAAGTGTCTTTTAATTTCATGGCTGCAGTCACCATCTGCAGTAATTTTGGAGCCCAGAAAAATAAAGTCTGACACTGTTTCCACTGTTTCCCCGTCTATTTGCCATGAAGTGATGGGACCAGATGCCATGATCTTCATTTTCTGAATGTTGAGTTTTAAGCAACTTTTTCACTCTCCTCTTTCACTTTCATCAAGAGGCTCTTTAGTTCTTCTTCACTTTCTGCCATAAGGGTAGTGTCATCTGCATATCTGAGGTTATTGATATTTCTCCTGGCAATCTTGATTCCAGCTTGTGCTTCCTCCAGCCCAGCATTTCTCATGATGTACTCTGTGTATAAGTTAAATAGGCAGGGTGACAATATACAGCCTTGAGGTACTCCTTTTCCTATTTGGAACCAGTCTGTTGTTCCATGTCCAGTTCTAACTGTTGCTTCCTGACCTGCATACAGGCTTCTCAAGAGGCAGATTAGGTGGTCTGGAATTCCCATCTCCTGAAGAATTTTCCACAGTTTATTGTGATCCACACAGTCAAAGGCTTTGGCATAGTCAATAAAGCAGAAATAGATGTTTTTCTGGAACTCTCTTGCTTTTTCCATGATCCAGCGGATGTTGGCAATTTAGTCTCTGGTTCCTCTGCCTTTTCTAAAACCAGCTTGAATATCTGGAAGTTCACGGTTCACATATTGCTGAAGCCTGGCTTGGAGAATTTTGAGCATTACTTTACTAGCGTGTGAGATGAGTGCAATTGTGCAGTAGTTTGAGCATTCTTTGGCATTGCCTTTCTTTGGGATTGGAATGAAAACTGACTTTTTCCAGTCCTGTGGCCACTGCTGAGTTTTCCAAATTTGCTGGCATATTGAGTGCAGCACTTTCACAGCATCATCTTTCAGGATTTGTAGGGAAAGACAGTAGAGTTAGATAATCTCTTGTTCACTTAATGCTTCGCAGTAGAAGCATCTATGCCAAGCTGCATCTCAAACTTTACCTATCCAAAATAGTTCTCCCCATATGCACACCCTAAACTTCTGTCTCTTAAAAAATACCCCATTTTATAAAAGACAAATCTATCCTTTCAGTTGCTCAGGTAAAAATCCTTAGTCATTCTCCTCTCTTCTCTTTTATACTTCATATCTAGTCCATCAGGAAAGCCTATGGACTAGACTCTACCTTCAAAAAATACCCAGACTCTAACCACTTACCATATTTCCCACAATACTCTAGTCCAAGCCACAATCATTCCTCCCCATGGTTACTGATACATCCTTCTAACTGACATTCTTGTTTCTGTTTCTGGCAATTAAAGTTTACTCTCAAGAGTACCCGAAGAGCTCCAGGGCTACTCCTCCACTGAAAATTCATTGCCTCTCCACCTCAGAGTAAAACCTGGGACCAAAGTCCATCCAGTGACTTTCACAGCACTACATAATCTGCTCTCATTTTCTCTCTGACCTCTCTTATTCTCTTTTCTGCCCCCTCTTCACTCTCTTCTACCCAGATGATCTCCTTAGTCACTGAGCATATACCTGCCTCAGGGCCTTTGCCCTAACTAATCCCTCTGCCTGGACTGCTCTGCCTCCAAAGATCCACCTGGTTTTCTCCTTAAATTTCAGATTTTACTCAAATTTTGCCTTTCCAATGAGGCCTTCTCTAGCCATTCTATCTAAATTTCCACATATCCTCAACTGCTTTCCCACAAAAGATATATCCAATCCCCATTTCTCTTTCAGTTTTTTCCTTAGCTCTGATATATATCTAAATCCTATATATTTTACTAATTTATCTCATTTACTTATGACTAAGATTGCAAGCTCCACATAGCATGAATTTTTATGTTTCTTCAGTCTTATATCCCTAGCAGCTAGAACAGTTTTTAATACATAGTTGGCACTCAAAAAAATTAGTCGTGTGAATGAATCTTTAGATAATATAAGCAAAATTCCAGAACAGAATGTATTTTGTTGTTTCTATACTGAAAGTTCAAAGTCATCTCTTTTTTTAAACAAAATCAATGCTTGTAAAGCTTATACGCCTAGCATCTTTATTTACATATGTATTTTTAAAGGGATCACTTAAACCATATTTATACAAACTATATTTATACTAAACATAGTGTACTATATGTAGAAGTTCTACTTCTAAAGGTCTCTATAGAAGGAGATTCCACAACTCTCTCAGTAACTCTACTATATAATTCTCATTATCATAATCTTTTTATTCCAGCCCATCTGCTACAGTCTGAATATTTGTGTCCCAAGTTGACATTCACATGTTGAAATCCTCATGCCCAATGTGATGGAATTAGGAGGTGGAACCTTTGAAGATACTTAGATCATGAGAGGGGAGCCCTCATGAATGGGATTAGTGTTCTAATTAAAAAAAAAAGAAAGATCCCACGGAATGCCCTTGCCTCTTTGTGTCATGTGAGGAAGCAGGAAGAAACCTATAACCTGGAAGACGGTCCTCACTCCCCTGTGCTGGCACCTTGATCTCAGACTTTCAGCCTCCAGAACCGTGAAAAATAATTTTTGTTTTGGAGTTCCCTAGTGGTCCAGTGGCTAAGAATTATCTGCCAATTCAGGGGACACAGGTTCAGTCCCTGGTTGGGGAAGATCCCACAAGTGGAGGCACAACTGAGCCTGCACACAGCTGCTGAGACAGGCTCCTCTGGAGCCCACAGGCTGCAGCGACTGAGCCGGCGTGTGCTAGAGCCCACGCTCTGCGAGCAGAGAAGCCGCTGCAGTGTGGAGCCTGTGCGCCGCAGCGCAGAGTGGCTCCTGCTCGCTGCAGCTAGAGAAAGCCACGCGGCAATGAAGACCCAGGGCAGCACTGCCCGGACACACACTCAAAATACATACATATATAGAAATCTAAAAAAATAAATTTATGTTTTTATAAGCTACCCAGCCTGTGGCATTTTATTATAGCGAGTGGAATGGACTAAGACACTATTCTAAGACTTTTAGGCCAGTGTTTTGGCCTATTTCTTTGTGTCTGCTTTCAGTGAAAATGGGTAGAACTGGCACCTTTTGTAAATTAATCTCTTCTCCAAATTGAATCATTCTAGCTATCCTAACTCTTCCTCCAAGTTTGGATTCACCAGCTCCCTAGCCAACAATTCTGAGGCTCTTCTGTCAATTGTGCTCAAGACTGGCATCCTTTTAGTGAGAATTTCTCTCCTGGGCACAAGTTTTGATACCTGTAAGGCCACTTCATTGAGACAAATGGAGAAACACACACACATCCATTCTTATCTGCCACCACAAACTGGTCTCATAATTAACACAATGCACAGAGTCTGCTTTATATCAGTTTAGGATAATATCACAAAACAGCTCCGTCGACAATTCAGGACCCCCAGCTTCACCTGATCTGACTTCTGCAGTAGCTACAAGTAGTTTCCTTGTCTCATCACAAACCCTTCAAGTTCTTTTCCACACTGACCACCATTACCTCAGGAAAAAATCTGGATTCTCAGGATGACACAGAAGGCCTTTCTTAATCTGGTCTCTATCTCCTTGTCCAGCTTGACTCCTCACCTTATCCTCTCAGGCCTTGTACTTTAGATTCTGCTTACTGAACTAACTACAGCTTCATGAGTATACCACATCCTTACAATTGCTTATTTCTGTTTATGATGCTTTTGCCTAACCATCTTCTCCCGACCTATCTGCTTGCCTACAGATCTTGGTGGGGGGTGGGGGAGGGTCTTGGAAGGGACTTAATATAGAATATCTTTCTTCCCTATTTCAGTTCTGAATAAATTGAAAAATAAAGCAAAAGATGAAGGGGTTGGGAGATCAAAATATCATATTGATTACTCTTTGGAGCTCAGACTAGAGGTCACGGCTTCTAGGTCTATGAACTCAGTGAGGATGCTCATAAAGAATGCCAGAGCTGGACAGCTCACTAGCCCACTGCAGCAGCACTGGGGGGAACTTAGCCCTGCCTGGTGGTCAGGGGAGAGCCTTCTCCAGTGACTGAGGGGGACCTGGAGAACTACAGTAACCTGTGTGCCCTGCAGGCAGTGGATCTCAGCAGGAAGAAGAGTGAAACTGGCCCTGGTAAACCCAGTGATGTTTTGTAAACTTTCCATCTAGATCGGTCATTTCCCTCTCACGAGGACAGAGTAAGTGAAGAGGCAGAGAGAGGCCAGGAATGTGCTTTAAAACATCCTTTCACATGGACACCAGGAGTGGGAGAAAGGCAGTTCTGTATAACAGATTTCAGGCCTCACTTCAGTTCTTGCTCTTATGTGCATCCTCCTCTAGCTTTTAGTGAGAGATTTAGAGGCTCCTTTCCCTTGTCAGTGGTTCACAAACAAGGGTAATTTTTTTACCCCAGAGGAATTTTGACAATGTTTAGAGACATTTTTGAATGTCTTAATTGGGAGTAGGTATGCTACTGGCATAGTGGTAGTCAGTAGTGGGCTGCTGCTAAACATTCTACAATGCACAGAATAGTTCCCCAATAAATAATTATCTGACTCAAACACTCAGTAGTGCCAAGGCAGAGAAACCTTGCCGAGGCATACATTGCCCCTCGTTTGTGCTCGCCCACCTTACCTCTGTAGAGTCTCCCAAAGCAGGCATTTATGTGTTTTAATTTTGGATTTCCAGTACTTAAAGGTGAAAAATAAACTTTTGTTGAAAGACTTAATGAATAAATGAGTCAGGCCATTAAAAATTAAAACTACAAGGAAATAGTCAACCAAATCTCTAAATGATATAGAGACTGGTTATATCCTACGGCTGTGAATCTGAAGGTGGGATGTGTGGTGTCTGTGATTTTCTAAAATTCCATGTAAAGTATGTTCATATTGGCATTTTTCTGAGTAGAGAACCTAGATTTTATCAGATTCCCAAAAGAAGGCTACTGCTCCAATAATGTTAGCAATCACATTTAACACACTAGTTAAAAATTATACCTTGATAATTAGTGTGTCAGCCCTCTTTCCAGGAAACATCTGGCTGTACCTGTCTGCCATGAAAGGATTACCTTGTGGTTCTGACTCATTATCCCCAAACTTAAGAGCCACAAGTGCTTGTTTTCACACCCAGAGGCTCCCGCCTTTGACTTTTTCATTGTTCTGCTATTGTTTGTGACCCTTGGGTCACACTTACTGAATTGACACATATAAGTGAAAGTTAAGGTCGCTCATGCCCGACTCTTGTGACCCCGTGGACTGTACCATCCGTGGAATTCTCCAGGCCAGAATACTGGAGTGGGTAGCCTTTCTGACACATAGGTAGCCCTCAAATATTGTATTCTGAGTGTTTCCTTAATCTCATTCCAGTTTGATTGTATTTCTAATTATGCATTGAATTTACCAAGACTACATTAAAATTTAATAGATTACAAATTATCTATTCAATGCATTATTTTACAGATGACAAGAAGAAGGCCCAAAAGAAATAGGTCGGTTGTTCCATACCAGAGAAAACTGCAAGGATCAAAAAGAGATCTCCTGTTTCCTGGTTTAATCTGCTTTTTTAGCAAATATACTGAGGTTTTAACTATCATGACATTCTACTCACTAGTGAGCCTGTCTTGCTTCTTAAGCAGCTTTAGCTCCTGTATGTTATAGAAACTGCCTGCCATTTCCTGAGACCTGATCACAGCAAAGGAGAAAGAAAAAATAAATGAAAGAAGATTGACAGACAAGACAATGACTGAGTAATAATTACGGACCTTGGAAGAGGTTCCTTGTACATTATGCCTTAACACAGAGCTCTTAGAAAATAAGGGCTTCTGAGGATGTTCTTTTTTCCTTAGGTGAAAAAAGAACTAGCCCCAGACCACTGCAGGTCCCCAGGGCTGCTTATGTATGCACTGGGTCTCACTCGGACAGGTCTAACGAGCTGGGGTCTTATATCATGAATTCCAGAGGACAGGAAAGTTGTGCATTTTCATTTAAGGCCAAAATGATCACCAGGTAAGCAAATTGCCATCAGGGGAGCAGAATCTCATCTCCCAGGAAAGGGGGTGTGTCCACACATCACCTGCTTTTAACCTGTTACTAACCCTGCAATTCAGAAACTGCTGCTCTGCCCTATTACAGACATGAGGAGATGGCTCTTAAAAACTGGCTGCTTTTTATCATTTTGGCCACCTAGGAGCCATGTTATCTTCACCTAAATGCTTTCCATTTCTAAGCCTTGTTTCCCTCTTTTGTAAAAAAGATAATAACAGCAACTACCTTATAAGTCACTTAACTATTGCAGAGAACCCAGTAAGCTTATACTAAATGTTAACTATTTACATTTGAATATTTTTAATGGTATTGTTTTGGAGGGTAGCCATACTCTAGTTAACCATTATCTTTTTTCAGTTTCTTAAGAAGTTAATAAACTCTGTTTGGAAACTCAGCTTTCTCTTTCAACAACTTTGGTAAAAAACCTTCCTGACATTTCTGATGAGAACTTTGCTACTAAGCAAGACAAGTACCATGTTTAATTTCATGCTGGCAATTTACTAGTCAAAATTGCTGTCTAATTACCCGATTTTCCAATTAACCTGTACAAAGATTCAATACCTGGAGGAGATACACTTGACTAAATTAATTTTAATTTATGTTTAGTTTTACAAGTTACTTTCAGCATTTAATTTTATTGATTCACCCAAGTTGTGCAGAGTAACTGATGTGGGGTTGTGGTGCTGACTGTGCAGAGAAATCTGCCTAAGGAGAAGAAAATAAAAGTACAAATGCGCATAAATGTTTTAATTGATTTGACTGGTTGTTAGAAGCAAAAATAAACCTTTCCAGTTAAGGCTTTAAAAATAATTGGTTCTGGCTTGGTTCTTACAGGGTGTGTGTATATGTGTTTACATCCTATATTTTGAATTATGGGAGAGTTTGTATGAAAAATTAGAGAATAAGGCACTGGATTTTTTTTTCTTTCAGACTCTGGAAACATGGTTATGTTTAATATATTCTTGGGTTCCTGGCTTTATGCAGATGTTTTTTCATGTTTTATTTCTTATTTTTCTCCTTTCAACTTCAGTACCCACTCCATTCACCAATAGACATTCTAATCTGCTTAATATAGTGTTTGATATGCACATATCTTTGAAAACCGCATTAATATGTGCGTCACTTTTGTCACTAACAGTGTGTTTATGACACCTATCCATGTTGCTGTACGTATGTCTAGGGTATGATTCTAACTGCTATAAGATATTCCAAATATTCATTGGTTACATTTTATTTATGTATTCCCCAAGTGGTTGCAGCAGGGTTGTCCCCACTCTTTTTATATACTACCCAGTAGGTAACTATTTATGGGTCTGTGAGAATATTTTGTGGGGTATAAATGAACAGGAGTTATAGGAAACTGAATAGATAGAGCTATATCTATCTGTATACTTTTTATTTATTTCTTTTTATCTGTATACTTTTTAAACATAAGTAGTGACAGACTGCTCTCCAGAATGGCTCTTCTTGTTTCCAAGCCTACTTCCAGTTTTCCCTTTTCCTGTTTCCACCTAGATTTTACTTGATATTGTCTTTCTTCTAACTTTGGCCTCTCAAATCAGTAAAATATAATATTAAACAGTTATTTAAAATTTCTACTTTTTCCTGCTTACTAGTGAGGTTGAGCATCTTTTCATACACCTATTAGCTCTTTGGATTTTTCATTTTGTGAATCATTTCTATAGCCATGGTTCTTTTTACCCCCCTGCATTTTTTGGTTTGTAGTTACTAGAGATGTTCCTTGTTTATTCTAGTTTTAGAGCTAGCACATATTTTCTTCCAGTGACCTGTTAGCTTTGTCTGTAGTACCCTTCACTAAACAGAAATTCTTAAATTTTATATAGTCATAGCCTTCAGTTTTGGGCAGCATCATTTGTACTTCATCCAAGAAGCCATTCCTTAGGATGGAGTTAGAAAATATTCCTTTACATTCTAAATATTAGCTTTAGAGTTTAACCTTGCACTTTTTGGTTTTTCATTTATTTGGAGTTATCTTTGTGTATACTTTGTGTGGAGTTACTTTGTGTAAAGTAAAAACCTACTTTATTCTTCTTCACATGGTAAACCAGCACAGCCAGAATAATATGTTAAAAATTTATTTTTCTCTACTGCTTTATAATGCTTCCTCAGTCATAAACTAGGTTTATATACCTATCAGTCTGTTTATAAGCTCTCTGTTCAATCACATTGGTCTCTTTGTCTATTCTTATATCAATACGACATTGCTTTTGTTGCTAAGGTTGGAAGTGTATCGTAAAGTCTAAGCTGTCATCCAGCTTTGCTATTCTATTTAAAAATTTACCTAGTAATTTGGAGACTTTTATTCTTCCATTTAAATCTTAAAATCTGAAAACGTTCTGCTGGAATCTCAGTAACATTTTTAGGTCAATATTAAGAGAAAAATGTTTTGTTGTTATTTTATCTGTTTACTCAGATTCTCTTCTTACATTCTTACTGAGCTTTAAAATTTTCCATGAGTTCTTGTGTATTATATAGTTAAGTTTGTGTCTAGAAACCACAGTTTTTATTGTTACCATAAATGGTATCTCCTTTCTATTGATATTTTTAGCTAATTATTCCTGGTTGAAGTTTTTAAGTTGATTTTGTTTGGCAAATTTGCTGAACTCTCACAACACTTTAAATATTTCAATATTTTGTCTGCTGACTCATTTGAAATTTTTTAATATAGACCTGAAAAATGGCAGTTATTTGTTCCTTTCTAATCCTATATCTGTTATTTTTAAGTACTACTGTATGGCCAGAACTCCTGTTATCATATCACATTATGATTGTAGCCAAGCTTCATAGTTTCTCTATAAAGTATGATGTTGGTTATAAAGGTTAGTAGATATAAAGTGGATATAAAGTAGCTAGTAGATATAAAACCTATATTTATATCTAGGGAAAATATACTTCTAAAAAAGGTTTTTAAAAATAGTCCTTACCAAATTATTTTTCCAGCAATTTTAACAACAAAATTTTTTTCTAGCCCCTTAATATGTAGATTTTATGTTAAACCACCTTTGTATTCTCAAAACAAAAACTTCTTGATCATATTTCTGGTTTTAAAAATACGCTGGTTCTATTAGCAAATAACTGTGCTTAGAATTTTCTCATCTATGTTTATAAGTAATATTGCTTCTTACACTATTCTCATCTGGGTTTGAAATCAAGATCTTACTAGCATGGTAAGTTTACTTAGGCTGCTTTCCCTCTTTTTCTATTTTTCTGGAATAACTTATATAAAGCTGAACAGTTCTTTAATAATTCAATAAAACTCTACTATAAAATTGCACAAATGCTTTGATTACCATAAAAGTTTAATTGTATTAGTCTATTAAACTTTTTTATTTCTTCTTGGGCCAATTATACATTTTATGCTTTTCTCAAAATTTATATAATAAAAATATCAAATCAATATGTGTATATCTGAAACATAATATTTTAAGTCAACTATACTCAACAAAATAATAATAAATAGAATTAAAAGAATATGCATTTTTGTGTGTGATAGGCATAAATTTCTGTACATATCTATTAGTTCAAATATATTAGCTGTTTAAATATTGTAAGTTGTTTTATTTTTGACTCTTGAAGGCTCAGTTACTGAGTTATGTCTTAAAAACTCTTCACATGTAGTACTACTTTCAATGGTTTGAAATTTGCCTGATAGGTATTATTCTAATCTTTCATTTTCAACATTTTTGGATTTTTTCATTTTAAATTTCTTTCTTCTTAAGAACATGCTGCTCAGTTTTGTTCTCTTTTTGAATCTGAACATTTACTGGTGAGTTTACTCATATTGATCTTAATTATATCACACAGTCATGTTCAACTCTTTGTGACCTCATGGATTATAGCCTGCCAGGCTCCTCTGTCCATGGAATTCTTCAGGCAGGAATACTGGAGTGGGTTGCCATTGCCTTCTCCAGGGCATCTTCCGGACCCAGGGATCAAATTCGAGTCTCCTACACTGCAGGCAGATTCTTTACCATCTGAGCCACCAGGGAAGCCTCATTATTATTTACTAGGACTGAAATGGCAAACCACTCCAGTATTCTCCTGGAAAATGCCAGGGCAGAAGAGTCTAGTGGGCTATAGTCCATGGGAACACAAGAGTTGGACATGACTTAGGAACTAAATCATCACCATTTCTAAAATACAATTTTGTGTTTTCTTTATCATTGTTTTTGTGTTTTATTTGGTATTTATTTTGTGTCTTATTTGTTTTATCTTTATTTCCTATGGTATCAGGTAGCTCTTGTGCCTTGTTTTACATATTCTCACCCTACAATTTACTCCAGTCTTTCTTGAAGTGATCACCTTTACAGGGGTGTGTCCTAACAGTGCCCTGACTCAGCTGCATCTTCTAACTCTTGCTTCTTGCTTTCTGCCCCAAGGCTTATCTGATACAGCAGCATGAGCACTACATCTCTTCTGTCAGTCCTTGGGGAGGCAGACAATTGCTAGGAACATTTTCCACAGCTTCTTAAAATGTCCCATGAGAACCACTCTTTCTCTGTCCACAGCTCCATAATGCATTTTGGCTTTTCCTCCCTTCTTTCTATTTTGCTCCTCCAGTCCCCCACTCCTACTCACTGCAATCCCTTTCTCAAATAAACTATCTGCATTAAGCCCTTGTGCCAGATTCTGCTTTCTCAGGGATACCTAGCCTAAGACTCCTAACTTGCTTAGAAATATGGAATTTTCTTCAGCCAGTTTGAAAGTTACATACTATAGCATTTTATTTTTCATTGATACTTAATTTATTAAAATGAATGTTTTCCTCATTAATTTCATGAGCTAATAATATCTATAACTGCCACTCTCTCATTTACAAAAAACAGATTTAGTTCAGCATATGTTCACTTTTCTCTGGTTGCTCTGCTTCTGGTGATTTTGGTATTACATAGGATTTGTCTGGAATTATTATAGACGCATCTTGTTTCTCTTCCTGATTCTTGCATTTTCTCTTTTCTTTTTTTGGGCCACATTGTGCAGCATGTGGGACCAGGGATCGAACCAGAATCTTAACCACTGGACCACCAGGAAGTCCCCTGATTCTTTCTTTTTAATATGAAGTCAAACGTTACTCCCTGTAAAGCTATAGAATCCTGCAAGATCTATTTCTCTTCCTCTGTAAATATTTGTCCAAGAGTGTATTTAATGAGAATCTTCTGTTATATATTTTCTCAGTCTTACATCACTGAGAATATAAAACCTGAAGTTCAGAGATCTTTTTAACACTGTGTTAACCAGTAACACAAATATTACCCTATTATCTTATCCATCTAAGGTTGTTGCTGAGAAGTTATATAATAACAATAGCTACTACTTATAGAATGCTTATTATGTGCAAGGGAATGTTTTAAGCAATTTGCATATATTAACTCCTTTAATGTCAATGATAGCAATCTCATTCTTGTTCCATTATAGATACAATTTCCTGTCCCCATTCCTTATTCCCATTTTGAAAGTCTGTAGAATTTTTTGTTTTTGGTTGATGGTCTTAAAGTGTGAGTATATTGCTCCCAGGTTTGATTTTTTATTTCTGTTTTCATCTATTCAATTTACCAATCCATAGTTTTTTTAAATCTAAGGTATTATATACTTCCTTAGTTCTGAAAAATTCTAGTTTATCATTTCTTCAAATATTTTCTTTCCTCCATTTATTTGGTTTTGACTTTTGGTTTTTCTCCAGTATTAGTAATATATAATTGACTTATAACATTGTGTAAGCTTAAGGTGTACAATGTGATGATTTGATACACTCATATATTGTGAAATGACTTACCACAGTAAATTAGTTAATATATCCATCACCTCACATGATTACCATTTTTTTTTCCTTTTTTTGTGGTGAGAACATTTAAGATCTACTCTCTTAACAGCTTTCAAGTATATAATATAGTATTACAAACTATAGTTACCAGGCTGTACATTAGATAATTAGAACTTATTCATAACTGGATGTTTGTACCCTTTGGCCACCATCTCCCTCTTTCCCTCATTATTCTAGCATGTAGTCCCCACTCTACTGTTTGTTGGTATGAATACAACTTTTTTAGATTTCATGTATATAATTGAAGTCATACATAATTTGTCTTTCTCCCTCTGACTTATTTTACTTGGCATCCATGTTGTCAAGTAGCAAAATTTTCTTCCTCCCTTTATTTGTTCCCTTTTCCCAAGACTCCTGTTATATAGATCTCAACTTTTGAAACAAATTTCTATCTTCTGTATCTTATGCCTTTGCTTTATACTTTCCTGGCTGTGCTTCCTGGGAGAGTTCTCTATCTGATCTTCCAGTTCACTAATTCATCTTCAAGTGTATTGAGCTCTTTAACTCTTACGTTCTGATGTCCAAGTTTCTTCCACTGATTCGTTCTTATAAAGATCTGTGTGTTTTGTGTTCCTAATAATCTCCCTTAATTTCTTCAATGATTTTCATTTGGCTTCATTTTTTTCTTCTCTCTAGTGTATTAGTTGTACTTCATCTAGTGCCAGTTATTCAGTTTTTCTTCTTTTCAAAGGCTTACACCTCAAAAACTTACTACTTTTGCTGGTAACATTTCCAAACTGAAGGAGCAAAAGCCTAGACCCTACCCAGAACCTCACAGAGTGTATTTGGCACCAGGAAGGAGATATTCCTCAAGGAAGGTCTATGGTGTTATGTCACCCTCCTATCACTCACTCTGCTTGCTCTCCTGACCATCAAATAGGCAGACTGCTTTGAAACCTTCCTGTGCCTTGGCTTATGGAACTATTGTTTCCAAGAGCTGCCTCTCTGAATTGCAACCACCTATTCTATGGGAAATAGGAAGTGGAGAGGGAGGAAAGAATATCAGCGTCCACCCAAGATAAAAAGCTTCCCCTCAGCTGACTCTGATTCAGAGGACAGAATGGTCTTCTGCTCTAGGCTACCATGCTCCTCTCACCTAGGCCTAACCTACCTCTGTCCTCCCAGGAGTTTCTCACAGTTTGAATGTCGGGTTCTAGGATTCCTCAATCTTTTCTTCCCCCTTGGCATCCTCAGGAGTGGGTCAGGGAACTTAGAGCTAGATCAATTTCTTGACCAGTACCAGCCAAGTACTTTCTGGGAACTCCCAACTGTATCCTCATTTATAAAATGTATCTAAGAAAACATTTCTCCCAGAAATATGTTCAGGCTATCTTTCACCCAAGAAGTTTTACAGAGGTGACAGTTTTATGCCAAGGTGTTGAAGTTTCAGAAAGAATAGAGCCAGGACAAGATGGTAGGCCCTGACAAGTACATACACCTCAACCATATGAATTGGCTTCCAGTACCTCTGCAGAGACTTTTCATTCATTTCCCCCTTTCTTTCCTTCTTTTTTTCTTCTTCTCTCCCTGACCCCCACATCTCTCTCCTTTCCAGCCACCCCCCATCCCCTGAATGTAAAATAATCAGAAGCTGTTTGGTGGCAACATGAATCCACACAGGAGGACTCAGGTAAAAGCAGATCTGCAGCAGGAAGTTTGGTGAAAGGGCAAAGAGAAACATTTTGGTCAGATGAGGGTGACTGATTTGACTCCAGAATTAAAGTGTTACAATATAAGTTCCCCAACAATAGGTGATTCTTATAAGGAGAGCATTATATGGTTCTTCTTTGCTCTTCTAATTATAATGTCCCCTCTGATTTCTACCCATTAATGTGTTTCTTGCCAGAAGCAAGCCAGATGATTGAGTAACAACAGTTGGATTAGTCACTCCAAATTACTTAATAGTTTATAAAAGAAAAATACCTGAAATCTATAGTCAATTTTTATTTTCTCCCCAAGTGCGAAGTTGCATGGGGCTATCCAGAAAATGTTATTTTGTTTGCATTCTACATTTATGTAAATTCACAAGAATAAATGTTTCTAATGATATTATCTTCCCTCCTTTGTAAGTAGATAATTGACTGTTATACTTTCCAAAGAAGGATTTCACCAAATAAGGGCCTTTGCAAATGCAAATAGCACACACTTGGTGAATAAAAAATAAATCTACCCCCAAAGAGAAAGTAACTGCTTCTCAGTAATGATAATGTTATTCATTTACCTCAGATTTTTTTCTTCAGATATTCTCAATTCATTCAATATAGAAAAAGGCTTTTAGAGTCAGGGTTTTGTTTTTTGTTTTTTTGTGGTTTTTTTTGCAGTTTTTGACATCTAAATTTATTTCATTATGGCCAGAACCTATTCCCCCTATTAATCTGGCCTTCTAAGTATGTCTTAATCATTCCCTGACTACTTTCTGTACCACTGTCACATCCTTTGAGCTTTCCTGGTGGTGCAGTGTTAAAGAATCCACCTTCCAATGCAGGAGACGCAGAGATTCGGGCTTGATCTCTGGGTGGGGAAGAAATAACACAGGGAAAAAGACCCTGTCCCTGTCCAACATAACAATTTCTTGGGGAATGTTAGAGTGTGACAGAGCTGTAGAGAGATGAACATAGTGGGTGCAGGAGTACCCAGGACAGGCATTTAATCCTGTCTTGGGGGACTATGGAAAATACTTGAAGAACAAATTGTCTATTGTTAAATCAGTATGATTATAGAGAGTTATTCAGGTGAAAAAGGATTGGTAGACAGCATTAAGGGTAGAAGGAACGAAGATGAGCAAGAATGAGTCAGAATATTTGGAGAGTTGCCCTCAATTCAGCGTGGCTGAGGCACTGAATGTGAGACAGAAAGAGGAGGGAGATAAGGCTGGAGAGGAAAGCTGTATATAATATGAGCTGAAACTCATCTTGAAGGCAGCAGGGAAGTAAGCAGTATCTTTAAGCAAGGGCATGACAAATCAGATTATTGCCAGAGGCTTTGTTTTGTTTTTTAAATTAAGATAGAATTGAAATATAAATGATATTAGTTTCAGGTATACAACACCGTGATTCAGTATTTATATATATATTGTGGAATAATCACTGCAAGTCTACTTAATATCATCACCACATGTAGTTACAGTTTCCTTTTAGAATGAGAACTTTTAAAATCTACTCTCTTAGTAACTTTCAAATATATAACATGGTATTATTAACTATTGGCACCACGCTGAATATTACACCCCCAGAAATTGTTTAGCTCATAACTAGAAGTTTGTACTTTTTGACTACCTTCACACATTTTGTAGCCCCTCTGGCAACCACCAATCTATTCTCTATGAGTTTCGCTTTTTAAAAAAATTCAGATTCTACACATAAGAAAGGTTTGGTAGAAACCAACACAATAGTGAAAACAATTATCCTTCAATTAAAAATAAATAAATTTCCAAAAAAAAGGTCAGATGAAATTTGTCTTTGTCTTATTTCACTTAGCATGATGCCCTCAGGGTTCACTCAAGGTTTGTAAATGGTAGAATTTCCATTTTTATGGCTGAATAATATTACATTGTGTGTATATGATGTTATATAATTATATACTATACAATAATATAGTATATATATTTTTCCTTATTGATTTATCCATCAGTGGACACTTAAGTTGTTTCTATGTCTTGTCTATTATAAATAACGCTACAGTGAACATGGAGGAGCAGATATCTTTTTGAGTTAGCGTTTTCATTTTTTTCAGATAAGTTCCCAGAAGCAGAATGCTGAATCATATGGTAGTTCTATTTTTGATTTTTTGAGGAAATTCCACACTGTTTTCCATAGTGGCTGTACCAGTTTATACTCCCACTGTTAGAGGAAGTACACTGATTGAAACCTCCCACCCTGGCCGGGCATCATAGTAACCACTTGCATGAGTTGTTTTATGACAGGAGATCCTGATAAGGAATATGGAACTAATAAGCCACCACCAACTGGAAGAGTTGGGAAAGGTCGAAAGGAGACACCGTGTGTCCGTCCACTTCCCAGAATACCTCTCTCTAGCATCCATCTTGGCTGAGTGATGCGTGTGCCACCAGGAAAGACTATGAGTTAGAATGATTGGCCAAAGGCCACCCGGAAACTAATCACATCACCATAAAACCCGAGGCCCTTTCCCAATAAAATCTCTTGCTTTGCCAGCACATGTGTCTCCTCGGACAATCATTTCTGAGTGTTAGACAAGAGCCCAGTTTTGGGCCCTGGAAGGGGTCCGCCTTCCTGCAACACCACCAGTAGAGCACAAGTGTTCCCTTTTCTCCATAGTCTCTCCTGTTTTAAATCTCTTAAAACGGATTAATTTTTTAAAAGATCACCTTGTCTACTCTGTGGACCATAGATTAAAGGGAGACACAAAGAGATACAAGGAGACCAGTTCAGGAGGCTATTGTAATAATCCAAGAGAGAGATGAAAGTGGATCAGACTAGGGTAGTGGAGAAAAGTAGATGATTTTCAGAGATATTTGGAAGTGAATTTAACAGGATTTGGTTAGTAAGTGAAATAAGGGTACAAAGCAAATATTGGTGTCACTAGTTTGGGGAACCTGGGAGGAAAAAGAGGAGAGATGGAGAAGAGAAGAGTAGGATAGGAGCTGGATGAAGAGGTGCATGATGAACGGTGGTCGGGAAAGGATGCCACACCTTGATGCTAATTAAACAAAAATGCTTGTACATATCACCAACCAGGCATGTAAGGAGGACCTTCCCAGGACCCTGAAACCACTCTACCATGGTGGCCATCTAGCCTGTTCATGTGATGTGATGGGTGTGGGGGCCAAATTCAAGCTGGTATGGGCCTAGGAGGAGTGCTATGGCTCAGTGATGCTTGAGACACAGATCAACCCAGCTGTGGTTACTACAGGCGGGACACAAAGCTGCTAAAGATAAGACTATGGGTCTCTGTGCATTCTCTCCTAATTGGGCTTAGTATAGTTATAGTTGTTAACAACTCCTTCTTCCTTAAATACACACCCACTGGTGAGGTTCCTGAGAGATGCAGCTCATCCCTACTTATTTGATGTTGCCAAACTTCCAATACTTCATTAAAAAATGAAAGAATTAAGTCTGAGAAAGTTAAAGTCAGTTTAGCATTAAAAAATTATCTTCCTGAACACAGAGTGATGATAAAGGATGCAGAGACAGCAGTGATGCAGCTACAAGCCAAGGAACACAAGCATTTCTGGCTACTACAAGAAGCTAGAGAGAAGCATGAAGCAGATTCTCCCTCAGAAACCCCCAAAGAAAATCAACCTTGCCAACACCTGGATTTTAGACTTCCAGACCCCCAAACCAAGAATATAAACTTCTGTTGTTTTAAACACCCTCTAAAAAATGATCTTCCTTTTGAGGAAACTGAAATTGATATTTAATCTGTATGTCTTGAGAAATAAAATTTCCTTTGCTGGAAGAACAATGAAAATATGTTCTTCATATTTTTTCTTCATAACAACTAAAAACAAAGACAGACTTACAGAATTTTTATGTTAATATCAGCAATACTGGAAGGTTGCCCCGAAAGAAAATAGTGCCCACGGGAATGACAATTGCATAGCTCAAGAAAAGCAACTGTGTACTTAATGGTTTGCAGTGTGTTCAGTTCCTGGGTAGATCGGCAACTCAAAGTCCTTAGCAGTGCAAAGGGGTATTAGATCACCCACCACCTCCCAACTCCCCCGACCAGGGCAGGATTCTTTTCTCTGGTATGTTCATAAGGACTCTGTTCAGTCTCGTTTTAAAGGTCTTAAGCTTAGAGGTTTTAATCATCTCTTTTAAAAGACTCTTCCCTCCTATCATAGGAAGTATGTCCTTAAGGGAAATTCACTGATACTTAACCCATATTTTACTTGTTATAATTTCCTATTACCCTAATTAATACCTTTCTGTGAGCCTTTCCTTGTGACTCATTCAGCAGGTATCATCTCTTCCTCTGCAGAGTTTTTACCATTCAGATCCCTTGCATGTGGACAGTTATCCCAAGTCTGTAGTCAGCTTTAATAGTTAGGAAATGTTTAAGCCTGTAGTACTAATAAATCAGCTCAAGGTATAATTAGAGGCTTAACTCTGTGAAGAGAAGATGTAACCCATTTGTTAATAACATCACTTAGGTCTTTTGAAAACATTCTTGCCTAAAATAACTGAGTCAAATTGAGAATGAGCCTTTAACAAAATGTCAAAGTGATGGCCTTCTAGGAGAGTATGAGCCCAGTTCCTTCACTGAAAGTACAGCTAAGAATGCTCTGTAGCTTTCTGCTAGAGAGGCAAGTTGACTCAGCTTCTCCAAAGCTGATTAAAATTCATATATAATTAATATTCATTGATGTGCTAGATGCTTTTGTTTAATCCCCACATTACACTCATTTTATAGACTACAAGGCAAAGAGATGTTAAGAAATGTGCCCAATGCCACACAGTTGGAAGTGACAGATTCGAGGTATAGACTCAGGTCTTTCGACTCTAAATCCTGAGCTCCTAAAGTGTCATTCACCTAACTGCGGGATGATAAGATGATTACTTAGTGGGCTTGAGTCTTTCCACCACACACAAGGCCTCAGCAAAATATCTGCTTTGTATTTTCTGTTGTGCCATAAAGTATATGGACATTAAGAACAAACATTTTTATGGATGTATAAGAGCCATGTAATTCATAGTTTCCACCTTGTAGTAACCCATGTCTCCTTGCTCAACCTACTTCGCATTGCTCATTTTGTATTCTTGTATGTATAGTCACTGACCCCTTTTATAGCCCAGGTGCTCCAAAAAGTTTTCCCAAAGATTACAGAGTAGAAAGTGGCTAAGTTCAAAATCAAACACAAGTCTCTCTGACTCCAGAGCTCTTCCTTTATTTATTTGTTGGAAGTGAATGAAGGAAGCCCTATTTTGCTTTCTTATTAGCAGTGTTGTGGGGAAAAAAAAAAAAAAAAGAATGATTGCAACTTGTTTTACAAAGTAAAATAGATCAGTAAAGAACCAAGAGTATCGACCTATTCCTAGGAATAGTGCACATGATGAACTTTAAGATTCACTAAACCAGTTTTTCTGTTGTGTAAATCCTCCTCCTGTCACTGTCTTAAATATGCAATGTCATCTCTTACGTATTGTAATCTGTACAGCTAGTTCTAATTCTATTGCTACTCAGATAAATTATGTTTAAAATTGAAGCCAATAATTTTTAATGAAGAGATCACTCTGTATAATCAAATAATATTTCAAAAGAGCATGTAACCTGACAAACACTACCTCAGCCAGGGCGATCAAGGTCAACGTTAATGGTGATAAGTTATGTTGATAGCACGTTTGATGTCATGGGATGAAAATGACACCTTATCGCTGTGGTTTTGCTCTCAAAGATGCTAATCCTAGCCTAATTATGAGAAAAACATTAAAAAAAAACTCAAAAGAGGGACATTCTTAAAATATTAACGTAAATATAGATATAGCCAAAACCAAAAAAATTAGCACTCCTCAAAATTAGCAAGGTCATCAAAAACTTAGAAAGTCTAAATAATTGTCCCTGCCAAAGAGGACTCTAAGGAGATGTGATGACTAAATACAACGTCATATCCTGGATGGGATCCTGGAACAGAAGGATAGTAGGTAAGAACTAAGGAAATCTCAATGAAGTATGGACTTCAATTAGCAATAAATGTATTACAATATCAATAATGTATTGATAATGGTTCATTAATTATGACAACTATACCATACTAAGGTAAGATGTTAATGACAGGGGAATCTAGGTATGGGGTATATGAGACTCTCCATAGTATCCTCATAATTTTTCTATAAATTTAAAATTGTTCTAAAAAATGTTTACTTAAAACTAAAACAAAAGAGCATGTATGTAGGTTCTTGCTTTGAACAAATTCCTTAAAATGTATATTCTCCTTCTCTTGTTCTCATGTTTTTTTAAAAATTCTAAGAACACAGGAAGAATAGCATCTTTTTTAATTCATAGGAAATAAGTTTATCATGGAAGTGTAATAAATTAGACTATTCCCATCCTTCTATCATGAACAGACATTAAGAAATTCAGGGCTATTTTTCTTTAACTTTACTGTTAATTAATTATGATTCTAAAAAAAATCATTTTTCCATTTGTAAAACAGATAAAGTTCTGCCATGTGGGAGGCTTATAAAATTTAATGAGATGAAATAAACGGATAGTGCATGAAAAGAATTACTTTAAGCACTGAAATATACACATTACCATATGTAAAATAAATAGCTAATGGGAAGTTGCCGCATGATGCAGGGATCTCAACACAGTGCTCTGCGACATGGGATGGGTGAGAGGTGGGAGGGAGGCTCAAGAAGGAGGGGACACGCGTATGCTTATGGCTGATTCACATAGTTGTACGGCAGAAACCAACACAACACTGTAAAGCAATTATCCTCCAATTAAAAAAAAATAATTACTTTAGCGCATTCTAATATCAGAGCCTTTAAATATAATCAGTTTTCATCCATTTCTACAGCTGACCAGAAGATTTTACTTTGCTGTCAGCAAAGAAGCCTATAATGATTTTATTCCTTTGTTGGATTTTCTTCACACAAATGAGCATGCACTTACACTGCTTAAATACCAGGACATGCTGACACAAGAATTGCATAGACAATCCACACCCTGGCTCCTGCTCAGTTTTTAAAATCCAGGACACAGTGTAACCCAGCAAGGCACTGTTTCATGAATCAGCCCCTTGATGCGAGGAAAAAGTCCTTGGCAACCTGGCTGTGCTGTTCTAAGGTACGAGAAGTGATTGCCTAGGAGAAGATATCAAGGCCACCCCATGTACAGGCTTACTCTGCCCAGGAAATGGGGAATTTTGCTTTGCTTAGAATCAGCCCTAGAATTCAGAATTAAGCTAACTACAACTTACTTTTCTAATATCCTAAAAATGCATGCTTTTCATAAGACCCTAGGCACTAGCTTTCATATTTGTGCTTGCTTTGCCTTTGCTCACCAGCCCTGTGCCCTTGAAGTTAATACACCTTTGCTTGATTTCATCAGGTAATATGAGGTACAGTGAGGCAATCAGCTGTTCAATTCAGTCACAGGTATGAGTGTGGAAACAACCCCATGTGTAATCAGAAGTCACAAGATGGTAAGGGCAACTGCAGGTTCTGAAAGGAGACCTGATTGGGTCTATGCCAGAAACTAGGCAGCCTAGCTTCTGGGGTAGGGTATGGTCATCAATTCTATGCTGTCTGTTGTTCTTAGGGTTTCTGCTATCACTGCCTGATTCAAGAGAATATCACCTGGTGGGACCAACCAACAAATTACCTCCAGTCTCTGGCCCAAGGTAATTTGCAAGTGCACCTTTTTGTCCCTCGTGTAGGCCTGTGGAACTCATGCTGATAGACTCATGGTAGCTACTGACAAGAATTTTATGGAAAATAAATTCACCCAGTTTTGTGGCTTGAGTTTTAGTATTACATGACTTGAAAGTTATAATACTGAATGCTATAGCCTGCGCTTCTTTTCTCTTTAATACTGTTCTTACCCATCTTTCCCTAGAGACTCCTCTCTCTTCTCATCTCCAGGACTCCGAGTCTGTGAGTGAATCATGTACTCTTCTGTAATTTTTTGTGAACTGTATAAGCAATGGACACCATTTCTGCTTTAAAAGTTTAGACTAAGTACTACAGGAATGATGACACCAGAAAAGAATGTAATAAGCATGGAGAAAGTTGTAAAAGCTAATAAATTATATCAAATTCTTCCAGTCAAAGTCCCTTTGGCTATGATGACACTATTTGGCTTTCAGTTCTTATTTATAAGAATCAAGTTCAGAAGAAATAAGGAAAAGTGTTGACTGAGTTCCTATTTATGGGTAATAGTTATTTTTCAGGCAATCTCATATGTATGTTACCAAACTCAGTGGGCATTTTCACAACACAGGAATCAACTCCTATGAACATACTGGGATACTCACATCCCTTCCCAGAATTTTCTGAATGCTAAGGAGTTATTCAATCAATATACAGAACAAAGAAGAATTTGACTTCAAATTTTATTTTTATCATTTGACTCATAAGAGCAATTAACCAGAATTTTATTAAATATAAATGTGATTCTGAAACAAATGCACAAGACTGCATGGCTTGGTTTCCAATTTCATTACCATATCTCTGCTCAGCAATGTTATGTGGACTCAAAGTTGGTCTAGGATTTTCTTCTTCACTTAGTCCTTAGATTCAGAACATCATTTAACAGAGGCTTATGTTCCATTAAAGCCACCAGATAATGCAAAAATATTTACACTAAGAAAGTTTATTTTTTTCCTCTAGATATGGAACTCATGGACTAAGGACAACCTTGGGTTTAATACTTATGGAATCAGGGAACAAAGCAAAGAGAATGTTTTGAAGCTGAGACAGCTAGCTGAAACTTCCTCTTACAATTGCGACATGACAGAGTTACATCTGCCCAGGAGCCTAAACAATACTATCAGTGGTCTAGGAGTTCTTGGTTTAAGGATATACCAAAAAATTCTTACTTTACAGTTTTCATTTTTCCAGATGCCTTATGAACCCACATCTTTTGAATTCTACATTTTCAATCCCACTGCAACACTCTTTATAACATTTGGATAATGTGTTTTACATTCCATTTACCTGACTTCCTATGGGAAGAGAAGGGAGTATCTATGTATATTCATTTCTGTTAGTCCACAATAGGACTCACCTTTTTTTTCCAATTACCTTCTAGCTTATTTTGGTCTGTTTTGTAGATCCAGTTATTTTAGTACAATATAAGAGTAACTCACCACATTTCAAATTTGTATTTATATCTTCAGTTGAATGGGTGTCAGAAGCACAAATGAGGAAAATGGTGTTATAAAATTATAAAGAACTAGCATCTAGGATAAACATTGCTTTGGTCTTCATTCTATATGTGTGAATAGGAAAATAAATACAGGATAATTATATTATCCTTAGTACTTTAATATACAACAATAAGTGAGGGTGTATAGTTGAACAAACCTATCATGTGGTCAGTCATTATTGACTTGAGGTTTTAATTCAGAAGACATTTGTTTTGTTCTAAATACAGTATTTACAAAGCTTTGATACATTGGCAGGAAAGCACCCAGAGAGGAAAAATTGTATTATAATATTAATAAATATGTTGGAATAAACATAGCCTCTGGAGTATTTTTACCTAAATTTTAAAGTGCTCCTAGAATCAATAAATGGTGCTGGGATAACTGCATATGCATGTTTTTAAAAGAGAATGAAGTTAGACCCTTATTTTATACCAGATACAAAAATTAACTCAAAATGGATCATAGACCTAAATTTTCATGACCTTGGATTAAACAATGGGTTCTAGATGGGACTCAAAAGCTCTAGAGATAAAAGGAAAGAAAAAGATAAATTGGGTTTCATTAAGATTAAAAACTTTTTAATGATAACTATATGAGATGATATGCTAATAAACTTAACTTTGGTAATAATATCACAATGTGTATATATATATATATATATATATATAAAATCATCACTTTGTGCACCTTAAACATATACAGCTTTTATATTAAAATTTACAAATAAGGAAGATTTAAAACTTTTTGGCTTTAGTGGAATCATCAAGAAAATGAAAAGACAATCCACAGAATGGGAGAAATTGCAGATCATATATCTGATAAGTGACTTTTCTCAGAATATAGAAAGAACTCATAATAATAAAAAAAAAACAACTTGAAAAAGCTTTTGGCAAAGTTCAACACCCATTTATGATAAAAAAAAATCTCCAGAAAGTGGGCATAGAGGAAGTATACCTCAATATAATAAAGGCTATATATGACAAATCTACAGCTAACATTATACTCAGGATATTGGAGAAACATTTCCTCCAAGATCCACTCTTGCCATTTTTATTCAACATAGTTTTGAAAGTTCTAGCCATGGCAATCAGAGAAGAAAAAGAAATAAATGGAGTCCAAATTGGAAAAGAAGTAAAACTGTCAATGTTTGCAGAAGACACAATATTATAGACAATCCTAATGAGGCTAAAAGGAAACTACTAGAGCTCATCCATGCATTTGGTTAGGTTGCAGGATACAAAATTAATACACAGAAATCTGTTGCACTACTATACATTAACAACAAAAAATCAGAAAAATAAATTAAATAAACAATCTCATTTACCATCACATCAAAAAGAATAAATTATCTAGGAATAAACCTACCTAAGGAGACAAAAGACCTGAAAACTATAAGATGCTGCTGAAAGAAATCAAAGATGACACAAAGAGATGGAAAGATATACCATGTTCTTAGACTGGAAGAATGAATATTGTCAAAATGACTATACAGCCCAAGGCAATCTATAGGTTCAATGCAATTCCTATCAAATTACCAATTGACATTTTTGATAGAACTAGAAGAAAAAAAATCTTAAAATTTGTATGGAGACACAAAAGACCCCAAATAGTCAAAGCAATCTTGAGAAAGAAAAACAAAGTTGGAGGAATCAGATTCCCTGACTTCAGACTATACTACAAAGCTATAGTCATCAAAACTGTATGATGCCATCATAAAAAGAGAAATATAGATCAATGGAACAGAATAGAAAGCCCAGAGATAAAACCACCCATCTATGGTCATCTAATCTATGACAAAGGAGGCAAGTATGTACAATGGAGAGAAGAGAGTCTCTTCAATAAGTGGTCCTGGGCAGGGAACTCTACTCAATATTATGTGGCAGCCTGGATGGAAGGAGAATTTTAGGGGAGAATAGATACATGTATACATATGGCTGAGTCCTTTTGCCATGTACCTGAAATTGTCACAGCATTGTTAATTGGCTATACTTTAATATGAAATAAAATGTTAAAAAAAAAAAAAAAAGTGGTGCTGGGGATTTCCTTGGAAGTCCAGTGGTTACGACTCTCTTTTTCCAATGCAGGGGGTATGGGTTTAATCTCTGGTCAGGGAACTTAGATCCCACATACTGCAGTGCAGCCGGAAAAAAAAAAAAAAAAAAGTGGTGCTGGGAAAATGAGATAACTACATGTAAAAGGATGAAATTACAACACTCTCTAATACCGAGCACAAAAATAAACTCAAAATGGATTAAAGACTTATGTAAGGCTGGACACTGTTTGACATAAATCACACCAAGACCTTTTTCAAGCAGTCTCCTAGAATAAGGGAAATAAAAACAAAAATAAACAAATGGGACCTAACTAAACTCAAAAGCTCTTGAACAGCCAAGGAAACCATCAGATCAGATCAGTCACTCAGTCATGTCCGACTCTTTGCGACTCCATGAATCGCGGCACGCCAGGCCTCCCTGTCCATCACCAACTCCCGGAGTTCACTCAGACTCACGTCCATCAAGTCAGTGATGCCATCCAGCCATCTCATCCTCTGTCATCCCCTTCTCCTCCTGCCCCCAATCCCTCCCAGCATCAGAATCTTTTCCAATGAGTCAACTCTTCGCATGAGGTGGCCAAAGTACTGGAGTTTCAGCTTCAGCATCATTCCTTCCAAAGAAATCCCAGGGCTGATCTCCTTCAGAATGGACTGGTTGGATCTCCTTGCAGTCCAAGGGACTCTCAAGAGTCTTCTCCAACACCACAGTTCAAAAGCATCAATTCTTCGGCACTCTTCACAGTCCAACTCTCACATCCATACATGACCACAAGAAAAACCATAGCCTTGACTAGACAAACCTTTGTTGGCAAAGTAATGTCTCTGCTTTTGAATATGCTATCTAGGTTGGTCATAACTTTCCTTCCAAGGAGTAAGCGTCTTTTAATTTCATGGCTGCAAGGAAACCATAGACAAAACAAAAAGACAACCCACAGAATAGGAGAAATATTTGCAAATGATGCAACCAATAAGGGATTAGTCTCCAAAATTTACAAACAGTTCATGAGGCTCAATACAAAAATCAAACAACCCAATCAAAAAATGGGCAGAAGACCTAAATAGACATTTATCCAAAAAAGATATACAGATAGCCAAGAGAACACATGAAAAGATGCTTAACATTGCTAATTATTAGAGAAATGTAAATCAAAACTACAATGAGATATTACGTCATACCAGTCAGAATGACCATCATCAAAAAATCTGCAAACAAAATGCTGGAGAGAGTGTGGAGAAAAGAGAACCCTCCTACACTGTTGGTGAGAAGATAAATTGGTACAACCATTATGGAGAATAGTATGGAGATTCCTTAAAAAACTAAAAATAGACCTACCATATGATCCACTAATTCTACTCCTGGGCATATATCCAGAGAAAAATGAGGTTTGAAAGAATACATGCACCTCAATGTTCATTGTAGTGCTGTTTACAAAAACCAAGACATGAAAGCAACCTGAATGTCCATCAACAGATGAATGGATAAAGAAGATGTGGTACATATATACAATGGAATATTACTCAGCCATTAAAAAGCATGAAACAATGCCATTTGCAGCAACATGGATGAACCTGGAGATTATCATAAGTGAAGTAAGTCAGAAAGAAAAAACAAATATCATATGATAATGCTTATATGAAGAATCTTAAAAAATGATACAAATGAACTTATTTACAAAACAGAAACAGACTCACAAATTTAGAGAATAATCTTATGGTTACCAGTATAGAAGAATGGTGGGGGACAGATTGGGAGTTCGGGATTGACATGTACACACTACTATATTTAAGATAGATAGCCAACAAGAACTGACTCTATAGCACAGGAAAATCTGCTCAATATTCTATAAAAACCTAAATGGGAAAAGCATTTGAAAAAGAATAGATAGGTATAACTGAATCACTCTGCTGTATACCTGAAACTAACATAATATTTTTTATTATTTTTTTGAAGGATAATTGTGTTACAGAATTTTGTTGTTTTCTGTCAAACCTCAAAATGAATCAGCCATAGGTATACATATATCCCCTCCCTTTTGAACCTCCCTCCCATCTCCCTCCCCATCCCACCCCTCTAGGTTGATACAGAGCCCCTGTTTGAGTTTCCTGAGCCATACAGCAAATTCCCATTGGCTATCTATTTTACATATGGTAATGTAATTCAAACTAACATAATATTCTTAATCAACTATGCTCCAATATAAAATTAAAAAAGAATCTTACTGACCAATAAATGTCTAATCTGAAAAGCTAAAAATAAAGATAACTCAATTTTAAAATGGAGAAAGGATTTGAACAGATATTTCTCCAAAGAAGATATCCAAATGTCCAATAAGCATTTGAACAAGTGAACATTATTAATCATTAGGGAAATGCAAATCAAAACCATAATGAGATACTACATCAAAACCATGAGAAAGAGTATAATCAAAATGACAATGACGAGTGCTGCTAAGATTGTGAATAAACTGGAACCCTCAAACATTGCTGATGGGAATGTAAAATGGTACTACACTTTAGAAACAGTTTGATAGTTCCTCAAAAAGTTAAATAAAGAGTTACTACTTGAGTCAACAAATCCACCCCTACAGAATCCACTCCTAGTTATATCCCAAAAGAAATGGAGACATAAATCCACATAAATGTATAACACCCAAAAAGTGAAAAACAACCCAAATGAGCATCAACTGATGAATGGATAAACACAATGTGTTGTGCTCAAGCAATGTTATATTTCTGACCATAAAATGGTAGAAAGTATTGATACATGTTATAACATGGATGAACCTTGAAAAGGCTATGCCAAGGGAAAGAAGTCAGACCAAAAACCATACGCTGTATGACTCCATTTGTATGAAAAGTCTAAAATAGGTAAATCTTAGAGAGAGTACTTGGAGAAAGTAGATTAGTGGTTCCCAGGGCCTGGTGGAAGGGGAAATGGGAGTGACTGCTAATGGGTATTGGGTTTCTTTTTGGAGTGATGCAAATATTCTGAAATTAGTGTGATAGTTGCAAAACTGTGACTATACTAAAAACTTGTGAACTGTACACTTTAAAACAGTAACCTTTATGGTATGAGATAGGTATATGAAGTCCCCACACTTTAAGGTAAAGAAATTATGGTTTAAAAAGGTTGAGAACTTTAAGACTGATTAAACCCATAGGTCTCAAAATGTAGTCTGCAAGTCACCAGCGTCAACATCACCTGGCAACTTGTTAGCGAGGCACGTTCTTAGGTTACATGCAGGTCAAATGAGTCAGAACCCCCGGAGGCTGGGTTCAGGACTCTGTTTTAACAAGCCCTGCAGGTGATTCTGATGAATACTCAGGTTTGAAAGCCACTGGGTTAGTTACAATTTTAAGGCCTCATTGCTCTTCCTCCACTCACCAGATTCGTAAACTTTGGCAAGTTTCTTGACCTTCCTGTGCCTCAAATTATTCATCTGGAGAAATGGTTCCTAACAAAGTTATTATGAGGATAAAATATTTAAATACAAGTAATGTGCTTGGAAGACAGCTTGCCACTTAATGAGTTGAATACTCAGTAAGAATCAGCTATTATTCTATCAATCAAATGCAGATCCCCTAATTTGGGGGAATTGAGCCACATATATGTTTTAATTTTCTAGCAGCCACATAAAAAGGTAAAAACAAAATAATAATTTATTTCACCCAACGTATTAAAAATATTAGCATTTCAACAAGCAATCAATGTAAAAAATGTTTAAGATAGTTTACATTCTCTTTTTAGAGTCAACGAAATCCAGTGTATTTTATACTTAGAGAACTTTTCCATACAGACTAGCCACATTTCAATTGCTCAGTAGTCACTTGTGGCTGGCGACTATCATACTGGAAAATACCACTCTGACACAAATGCTGAGCTGTTTACCCTCTCTAAAGTTCCTGTGCCTTCAGCACATAGTCTCTGCCCAAGGATTTTCGAGGAATGGATGGCCAGATGGGCACAGGTCAAGACATGGTGTTCCTAACCATGTCTCATCTTAACAGGTGATGCTGGTTGCAGACAAGCCTTCAACACATGCTTTTTGCCCAATGTGGGCACAATAAAGGACAGAAATGGTAGAGACCTTGTAAATGTAGAAGAGATCAAGAAGAGATGGGAAGAATACACAGAAGAACTGTTCAAAAAAGATCTTAATGAACTGGATAACTATGATGGTGTGGTCAGTCACCCAGAGCCAGACATTCTGGAGTATGAAGTCAAGTGGGCCTTAAAAAGCACTGCTGTCAACAAAGCTAGTGGATGTGTTGGAATTCCAGGAGAGCTATTCAAAACCCTAGAAAATGGTGTTATCACAGTGTTGCACTCAATATGTCAGCAAATCTGGAAGACCCAGCAGCGGGTCTTTTACACTTGACTGGAAAAGGTAAATCCTCATCCTAATTCCCAAGAAGAGTAATACTAAAGAATGTTCAATACATCAGACAGTTGTACTCATCTCCCATGCTAGTAAGATCATGCTTAAAAGATTCCAGACTAGGCGTCAGCATTATGTGAACCAAGAACTTCCAGATGTCCAAGCTGGATTTAGAAAAGGCAGAGGAACCAGAGATCAAATTGCCAACATTTGTTGAATCACGGGCTTCCCTGGTGGCTCAAAGGTTAAAGCATCTGCCTGCAATGTGGGAGACCTAGGATTGATCCCTGGGTCGGGAAGACTCCTGGAGAAGGAAATGGCAACCCACTCCAGTATTCTTGCCTGGAGAATCCCATGAACAGAGGAGCCTGGTGGGCTACAGTCCACGGGGTCGCAAAGAGTCAGACATGACTGAGCGAGCGACTTGACTTGACTTAACTTAGAGAAAGCAAGAGAATTCCAGAAAAAAATCTTCCTCTGTTTCATAGACCATGCTAAAGCCTTTGACTATGTGGATCATAACAAACTGTGGAAAGCTCTTAAAGACATGGAATACCAGACCATCTTACCTATCTCCTGAGAAACCTGTATGTGAGTCAAGAAGCAACAGTTAGAACCCTGTATGGAACAATTGATTGGCTCAGGATTGAAAAGGATCATGACAGGGTTGTCTGTTGTCACCCTGTTTATTTAACCTATAGCACATCCTGAGAAATGCTGGGCTGGATGAATTACAAGCTGGAATCTAGATAGGTGGGAGAAATCAACAATCTCAGATATGTGGAAGATACCACTCTAATGGCCGAAAGCAAAGAGGAACTAAAGAACCTCCTGATGAGGGTGAAAGAGGAGAGTGAAAAAGTGGGCTTAAAACCAAATATTAAAAAAACTAAGATCATGGCATCCAGCCCTGTTACTTCATGGCAAATAGAAGGGGAACAAGTGGAAATAGTGACAGCTTTCCTCTTCTTGAACTCTAAAATCACTGTGGATGGAGACTGCAGCCATAAAATCAGAAGACGATTCCTTCTTGACAAGCTATGACAAACCTAGACAGTGTGTTGAAAAGCACAGACATTACTCTGCCTACAAAGGTCTGTAGAGTCAAGACCATGGTCTTCCCAGTGGTCATGTACAGTTGTGAGAACTGGACCATAAAGACAGAAAGCCAAAGAACTGATGCTTTCAAACTGTGGTGCTGGAGAAGACTCCTAAGAGTCCCTTGGACAGCAAGGAGATCAAACCAGTCAATCTTAAAGGAAATCAACCCTGAATACTCATTGGAAGGACTGATGTGAAGTTGAAGCTCCAGGATTTTGGTCACCTGATGCAAACAGCTGACTCATTGGAAAAGTCCCTGAAGCTGGGAAAGATTGAGGGCAGAAGGAGAAGAGGGTGTCAGAGGATGAGATGGCTGGATGGCATCACCGATGCAATGGATTTGAACTTGGGAAAACTTCAGGAGATGGTGAGGGACAGGGAGGCCTGCCATGCTGCAGTCCATGGGGTCCCAAAGAGTTGGACACAACTGGGTGACTCAATAACAATGACAACAAGTTCTCAACTACATATTATTATACAAGAATGATCATGTAAACTGCCAGAGGAGAATCTTAATACAGTGGCAGATTACAGCTTTTTGCATGTTATTTGCTGTGGTATTCACAGGGTCTAGAAAACTTGCCGGGCACAGAGCAGACACTCAACAGATTTTTTTTTTTTTTTAAATAAGTGAACAATGCTTTTCTAACTTAACCTCTTAATTTTATTACCATTTTTTCAAATATCTGAAAACATCTAATAATTCCTTTAATATTGCCCTTACTTCTCACAAAGCAGATCCATTTTTGTCTTCTAAATTGATTTTTAAGCTCTTATTTTAAAATATTTATCAAGCCCCTAGTAAAGATCAGGTTTCTTAGAGTATGAGCCCATAACAGAATTGCTGATATTAGGAGTTTATTTTCCATGACAGAATACATATTTCATATATGTACAGACATCATACAAAAATTACAAACAAAATTTTGTTTGGATTTTTCTATTGCTGGCCTAAGAATAAATGGAAGCAAGGAAGCAAATGTCTTAGAGTTTCAATATTGATGAGCGTTCCTTATTCTTAGTATAATCTAGGACATATTTATTGGAGAAGGAAATGGCAACCCACTCCAGTGTTCTTGCCTGGAGAATCCCAGGGACGCGGGAGCCTGGTGGGCTGCCGTCTATGGGGTCGCACAGAGTCGGACACAACTGAAGCGACTAAGCGAGCGAGTGAGCAAGGACACATTTACACATTAAGGGCCCACACCACTGGATAATGCTGACGTTATTAAAACATATAGACTGAAGGAGCATGAAGAAACACTGTTGATGTTGGGGTGGAGTGGTTTCCCAGAGAGACCGGTATCTGCTTTGAATTAGTTTCTTCTCTGAGTTCCTAGGAGTCCTGAAGCAAGATGGTATGTGAAGTTTACTCAGAGTAAAAGATGAGGTCCTAAAAACAACCTATAAGGCCTCCCAGACCTCTCTGTAGTAATATTCCTTAAGCTCACTCCCCTCCAGCCACACTGGCTTCCTTCCTGCTACTCAGACACACCAGGTTTGCTTCAACCTTCCTCCTGTGCTTTAGGTTCCCTTGGACTGTATTGCTCTTCCCCCAGTACACATTGGGCTACCTCCTTTTCTTCCTTCAAGTCTTGTTCCCATGTATTTCCTTTACAAGTTTTACCCGAATGTACACATTGAATACAGTAAGCACCTGGATTCCACCTCTGCCACTCATTTTCCTTACATTTCATCCCCCTTAGATTCCTTACATTTCATCCTCCTTACATTTCACCAACCTACCAACCTTAAACTGATTATCAGTATGTTGTTCATTGTTCCACACACTACTATGTTTAATAAAAGCCACAGGAGCAGAGATCTCGGTTTTTTTGTTGTTGTTCACTGATGTACTCTATCCTAGAGCAGTGGCTAGCCTATATAGTAGGGGCTCATATCCTTGTAGAATGAGTAAATGAATTAGTTCACTCATAGACCAGGCTCTCTAATAGATTTCCTTTTCAATTTTTGAGATTTCTCTAGCATTAAGATCAGCTGGGAGGTTTTGTGAGCCTGTCTGAAAAGTTGAACTCTCCCAATCTGTTGGCTGGGCTTGCTCACTGAAGGGTCCTGTCTCTGGAATTTTTTCTGTTGGGCAAATTGCCAGAGCCTGAATTTGTCCACCTTGGGATATGATGCAAGATTTAGGTTCTTTTTTTTTCTTTTTCTTTTTGGATGGGCCTGTTTCAATTTTGACTAACTTTACTGTTTTGTCTGGGGCTTTATTCTTTTATTGAGTTTTATTTTTCTGTGTTGATAAGCAGTTTAGCAACTATTCTTCTCAGAGCTATGGAATAGTAGAAATTAGAGATGGAAAAGAACTCACAGTTGATCCAGTCTATCCCCCTTGCCATTGAAGTCTTGTTTACCACAATACAATGTCCACGGCTTTGTTGAATGAGGTTTTAAATGTCCTCAGAGATTCCTTTGGGCGCCCACTCAACCAACCTAATACTCCTAACAATTAACAAATATTCTCAATGTTTGTCTAAACTTTCCCTTTCATATTTTCATTTTATTTTTCCTATTGGTAGTCCAAGGTAGCAAGCCCTTTCTTTTTGGGGATTTTATACCTTTCAGAGAAGTATAGACTTACATTTCTGCTCTGTTCCTTAGCCAGTTGAATACATGTGTCCCTCTGTTAATCTTTTTATATTCTCTTGAATTGTATTTTTGCTTATTGAATTCCTTCAACTCTTCATCTTAATTATTAGTATGTGTACTTTCACTAGTCATCCATTGAACTACTGTAACATAATGCTTCTCCTTCTGAAACCTGAAGACAAAGCACTGCCATCTACCATGTGAAATTGTAATCAACTAGGGTGTATTTATTCACTAGAATATTAAATAATTTCTGTGCGATGCTATTCACTTGACTTTAAAATTTTGATTGTAATTGTGTAATATCAGATATCTCATTGAAGCCCTTTGAACTTTCGTTTTTATGTCTGCAAAAGGAGAGAACATCTGCTTTAGCCTCCTTTGTTATAATCTTATAATAGTAAATATATAACTATAGGACTAGAAAGAGATCTTTCAGAGATAAAAAAGATTTCCCAGCTTTCAGACATAATCACACAGGTTAAATTATTTTCAATACTATGAAGTTCAAATGGCACTTTTTTTTTTCATTTGTTTACAGTAATTTATGCTAGATCAATGTATCTGTAACTAATTATACTAAAGTGAAAATTTTTTAAATTGCAAATGCCATGGACTGAGTTTTGTAAAATACAAAATCACAGGTTGGGTAGTGTAGTAATGTCAACTGCTCTAAAATTTTCAAATTTACACTTTCTGTTTTTATCTTGTCTCAGATGGGCACTGGTCCCTGGACCTCATTTTGAGTAGCCTTGATGAAGAATCAAGGCTAAACTCCTTACATTTAGATTCTGATACTTTTCAACATAAATATGTCTCTTCTGATGGTTAACATAATACTTGCTTTTACTATTCAGCTTGTCTGTTGCTTCCCTTCAAAGTCAACTTTTAAAAAATAGAAAAGTCAATTAATTATTTCCCCCAAACATCCAGTTATGTGTTTTCCATTTATTTGTGTTCACTTTTTCAACATGTAGTAATCCTGAATTTATTTCATAAAATCAAATATGAGTGAAAAATACTTTTAAGAAAGAAAAAAGCAATTTCTTGGCATTTATACCAGGTCATTGAGTTATAGGATGGTCTCCTGGTCACAAATGCAAGTAGCTTCATTTTCTGGAACTCTCACTAGTCTCTAGCAGTCCTGACCAAGGCCACACTGATAGTGGGCAGAAATCCATCAATCCAGGAAAGATTAAAAAACACTCTCACTTATTTCACCCTGTCTGGCACTCTGCCATCAATCTGTACCTTTTGGATTTAAGACACAGATTATATGTCAGCAATAACCAGAGTGGCTATTACATAAGCTGGTTATGGGATGCCATGTGCTTTCAACTGGCATCTTTTACAGTTTGGGTATAACAAAAATTTTGTTTTAGCACTCTTTTCTGAAATAAACTTCTCTTACTTTTAGTGGGTTTTAATTACTTTTAGAGGGAATTAAATAAAAATATACTAAACTATCATTTCTCCAGGGAACTAAAAAAATAAAATTTATGAGAAAACATGAAATGTGGGGAAATATTAAATACAGTAAACTGCACAAATGTAATGCATAAGTTAGACACTGAGCTTTTTAGGATCTAAAAATCTATTCCAAGAAAAAGAAAACTGAAATTTGAAGACTTATGAGCTTGTTTGAAAAACAGTAAAAAATAAGTTCCAGCTGGTCTGAGAACATAGGAAAGGTACAATACAGCACCAGGGTAAATAATAGCAGAGGATGAGTGAGGCATTGGCAGTGGAAAACTTTAAATACAGGACATCTTACACTTCTTTTTAAAGGGGTTTTTACAAAGGTAAGGAAAAAGTACACACACACACACATAATATGTATCAATATCAGAAAAGTATATTAAAACAATGTATCAGATGAAGTTTTCTTTACACAGTTTTCCAAGAGCAAGCATATGGCTAATGTGGATTAATTACTAATGAATTTAATAAAGTGAACAGATTATTAGCTCTTAAAGCTAGTTATTTTGTTTTCAAATGTTCCAATGTGCCAGATGTTTCATAAAAATAGTTTTCATTATTTAAAATGATTTATGAAGCTAGATGCCCAACTTTTATTTCTGTGTTAAAATTTAAGAGTTAAAAACCATTTAACAGACAAACAGAATTTGCAGTTCAGTTAACAGTCACTGAATGTGAAAAGAGTTCTTAAAATGCTCCTCTTCACAGCCATTCTTGTTCCCATAGAAACCAATGTGAGATCCAGGAAAACAAGGTAAGTTCTAAAATAATCACCATTATAAATACCCATTATATAAATGTAAATACAGGCAATTGAAATGATTTAGATGATTTTGAAATTGCATATCATTTCCCAAACCATAATGATTCCTTCAGAGTGGTTCTTGTCTGTCATATAAATACAGCATTTACAAAATTTTAAAAATTCTTATGATTTACTTGTGAGACCATAATTGCCTTTTCAAACAAGTCTTGGGCATGCAAATATCAATTTTTTAACATGTATTTTGGTGCAGAATGGATCTTTTATTGGCTAGGCCTTTTTCTTTCTGGCAGATTAAGTACTTATCATTACCAGCATTTGAATTTTACGTAACCATTTCTCTATTCATTATTAATTGCTCGACAATGAGATCTAGAGATTTTAGAGAGTTATTTTACAACTACGGTTTTTCACGTTTTTATTTGTCCAAGAATTTTGTCATGATAAAAGATCCAAGAAATCTTTTATTGGGATTGTAATTCTTCTCCAAGTCCAGAACCAATCCGTGAGTATAGACTACTCATAATATTAATGAAGATGCGAATGTGAGCTGTTCACAGAGATATACATCCCTCTAAGAAGAGCTAAGCCTCCTAGTGTTTAAGGAGCAAGAAAATTTCAGAGGAAAAGTCCTAAAAATGAGAAGCAAACACTTGAATTTAGTGTGGCTGTTGAAGGAGTTCTGGACATAACACCCTAAAATATACTGCTTTGGTATATTGATTTTAAGCTTGAAGGCACATGAAAAATGACAAGACAATGGAGAAGCTTTCTTTGAACTTTACCTGCCTAAAGACAAATCCTCCAGAAGGAACTCAACTGTCATAAATCTTCTCCCTAGGATTGACTCTCATCACCTGAGAAGAGACTAGATGTCCAATTCAAATCCAGACAAACTGTCACAAACTCTATCTCCCTTCTATTCTTCAAGAGCCCATTTATCATTCTTAAAAACCATTTACTCTCTCCTTGGTTGCCCATGTCCCCCACTTTCCCCTATTATAATAAGACAGTATATAAGCTCTCAAATCTCAGTGCTTTTCGATGTGTTCCTTTTTTTTTCCTGTGATGCCCTGTTGCCTGTTATAATAAAAAATAATAAATTTGTTTATCTTTAATGCTATTAAGCTGCCTGTCATCAATTTATTTTATAGACTCAGCTATTGACCCTAGGAGAGTAGAGGGACCTTTTTTTTTTTTCTCTCCTACAAAGTTAAAGACACCACAACAAGTTATGGACAAGTCACACAGTATCGATAGCTGGATCAATTTGCAGAAACTCAGATATTTTACCTTACATTTCATTGAAACCCTTGATTCTTAAAAAGTGGTCCCCAAACCAGTAACACTGACATTGCCTGTGAGATTGTTAAAAATGTAGAATCTCAGGCCCTAGGCAGACAAGGTTAATATAGGTCTGAACACACATTAGAGTTTAGAAACACAGCCAGTCCCAAGTATTTGCTCCAGAAGAATTTAGTTTTATTCTAGTGGACTGATGGAAGCTACTGTCCAGGATGTAAATCTAAAAGGAGAAAGACCATGTCTGCAAGTGGCGTCTGCACAGCATGTAGCTCAGAGCAGAATCCATAAACAAAATTAAATAAGTCTGAGAAAAGAGAATGGAAATTATCTCTTTAGTTTTGAAACTGGCGAAACTCCTTAATTTTGAAAATTTCAAAAAATTTTTCAAGTTTTGTTTTTAAAAGAAAACATTTTCTTATTTTCACCCACTCCCCATAAGCCAAGCCATTAAAATATATTATGCATACAAATCAATTCAAAATGGATTAAAGATTTAAATGTAAGACCTGAAGCTATACAAAACTCCTAGAAGAAAACATAGGGAAGAGCATCATGACATTGGTCTAGACAGTTTCTTGGATATCACGTCAAAAAACACAGCCAACAAAAGCAAAAATAGACAAGTGGTGCTACATTGAACTAAAAAATTCTGTACAGCAATATAAACAGTAGAGTGAAATGGCAACCTACAGAATGGGAGGAAACACGTGCAAACTATATATAACTAACAAGGGTTGAGTCTCCAAAGCATACAAGGAACTCCTATAACTCAACAGCAAAAAAAACCCCAAAAACCCAAATAACCCAATTTAAAAATGGGCAAATGACTTGAGAAGACATTTCTCCAAAGAAGACATACAAAAGAGTGACAGGTGTGTGAAAAGGTTATCAACATAATAAATTATCAAGGAAATTAACATCAAAACCACAACAAAATATTCTCTGATATCTGTCAAGATGGCTCTTATTTAAAAACCCTCAAAAAGTAACTTGCATTGACAAAGGTGTGAAGAAATTGTAACCTTTATATAATACTGGTGGGAATGTAAAAGTTGCAGCCACTCTGAAAATGTCTATTGACGAATGCAAGAATAAAGAAAGTGTAGCATATATGCACAATGGAATATTATTCAGCCTTAAAAAAGAAGTTCTGCCATATTTGACAACATGGATGAATCAAGAAGATATTCATGCTAAGTGAAATAAAGTAGTCTTAGAAGGACAGACACTGAATGATTCCACTTATATGAGGTACCTAAAATAGTCACACTCATGAAAACAGAGAATAGAAGGTGGTTGCCAGGAGCTGGGAGGAGAGGGAAATGAGGAATTGCTTTTCAATCACAAAATTTCAGTTATACAAAATAAGTAAGTTCTAGAGGTCTGCTGAATAACACTGTGGCAATAGTTAACAATACTATATTGTGCATTTAAAATTGTGTTAAGTGTTCCTACCACAGCAAATTAAACAAAAACACCCAACAAAGATCACAGCAGGGTTCAGAGCTGGCTGCAAGTGTCCAGTGTTGTAACCCAGAGATATCCTCATCTTCATTTTCTAATATCTCATCCTTTCTACACTTCCCCTGCTTTATTTCCACGGCTGCAAGTGGTTTGGTTTGACCCACCTCCTTTCATATTTTTGTTTTCTCATAGAGTTACATTTGCGTTTATTACCAATGTACGTAAAATTTTGTATATTATGAATTTGGTGGGGAGAGGAGGGTCCTAAAGGTGTGCTTCATGGAGTTATCTCATCTAGAACCCGCCTTCTGAAGACAGGGAGAAGCTGCAACAAACGGTTGTGTTCTGGTGGTTGGAAAAGGCAGGTAAAAAGATAGCTACAACAAGGCAAAAAGTTCATTACTGAACTTTGATGTCAAACATGGATGCTGTTGGAAATAAACTTTTCTTCTAACCTTGAGGAGTTTTATGCATTGATATAAGGTGGGAATCAGCATTATTCTCCTTTCTACTTCAAACTATTACTATTTATTGCCTATTTACCATATGCCAGGCACTTTTCTCAGAGAAGGCGATGGCACCCCACTCCAGTACTCTTGCCTGGAAAATCCCACGGACGGAGGAGCCTGGTAGGCTGCAGTCCATGGGGTAGCGAAGAGTTGGACACAACTGAGTGACTTCACTTTCACTTTTCACTTTCATGCACTGGAGAAGGAAATGGCAACCCACTCCAGTGTTCTTGCCTGGAGAATACCAGGGATGGGGGAGCCTGGCGGGCTGCCGTCTATGGGGTCGCACAGAGTCAGACACGACTGAAGCGATTTAGCAGCAGCAGCAGGCACTCTTCTGAGTATTCTATATGAAACAGATCATTTAATCCTTACAACAACCTTATGGGGAAGGTAATATATTACTCCCACTTCCAAGATGGGTAAACTGAGACTCAAGAAGGAAAATAATTTTCTAGGACCTCTCAACTGATAAGTAGCAGAATTTGAGTTTGGGTGACCTAACTTAGTAGCAGAACTAAGGTAGGGTGACCCTGGAGCCAAAGCTTTTTGCATACTTTGAACGGACATCATAGACTTGAGGTGTATGTCAGCCTCTTCAGTTCTTCATGGCTGGTCAATTAGCTGTTATTTCCTAAAATCAAAAAGAAAGTGCCTTTGAAATTGGTCCTTCCTTTAGTTATCAGCCATCTGATGATCCCTCACCCGGAAAGAAATACAGAAAGGACAATCTTGATGATCCATTCTGTCTCATTACTGGTCAACTCCACAGCTTAAGCATTCATGTATTTGTGATTTAACTTTTATGTGCATCCCATTCGCTTCTCCAGTGGACCACATTTTGTCAGAACTCTCCACCATGACCTGTCCATCTTGGGTGAGACAGATTGAAAACCACAATCACAGAAAACTAACCAATCAGATCACATGGACCACAGCCTTGTCTAACTCAATGAAACCATGAGTCTCATCTCATTCTCCCCAAATTTCCTAAATTGTTGGTCATGTGCTGAATATGTTAGCTTCTTCTGCTATTAGTCAATTTCTGGTTCCAAGTGATTTAATCACCATCTAAGGATCAGTTTGGTGTTCCAGTCATATAATGTCACGGTGGAAAGACACTATCACTTAAGCCAACTCACACTTATTATGAAATTCCTAAAGATGACATATCCAAGAAGATGAAAGATATTATTTTGTACTCATTTCTCAGCACTCACTTCTTCTGAAAGATTTCCTTGGCCTTGTTGAGGTCCCCAGAACAAGCCACCAAGCTGTGTTGCCCTGTCTTCCCAACTCGGCCCCATCTCATCCAAACACTGAAGTTTCTCTAGGCATCATCTTCTTAACAGCTGAAACAGATTAATACTTGCTGTAGAACTGGAGATAGGTCCGATTTAGCATGACATCATAGACACCATTTCCTTCACAGTATACATGGGCCTTTCCCACGCTAGCTGTGCACTCTGGGTCCACCAGAGCTTTGCCCTTTAACAGCAAGCTCTTCACAGACTCTTGCCTGTCTTAAGTCCTGTCATTACCTGCCTTTCCTTCAGCCACAGGCTCCTTTTTCACTCTGTGACATTTTCGACTTTTCTTTGCAGGAGGAGGGTCTTCTGTAATTGTTTTGCCATTATTAACTCTTTCAGCTTGTGATCTGCCAACCAGCAGTCCTCCTCAGCTGAGCTGCCGTGGATCATACAGTGGAAGTAAGAAATAGATTCAAGGGATTTGATCTGATACACACAGAGTGCCTGAAGAATTATGGACAGAGGTTCGTGACATTGTACAGAAGAAAGGGATCAAGATCATCCCCAAGAAAAAGAAATGCAAAAAAGCAAAATGGCTGTCTAAGGAGGCCTTAAAAATAGCTGTGTAAAGAAGAGAAGCGAAAAGCAGAGGAAAAGGAAAGATATACCTATTTGAATGCAGAGTTCCAAAGAATAGCAAGGAGACATAAGAAAGCCTTCCTCAGTGATCAATGCAAAAAAATAGAGGAAAACAATAGAATGTGAAAGACTAGAGATCTCTTCAAGAAAATTAGAGCTACCAAGGGAACATTCCATGCAAAGATGGGCTCAATAAAGGACAGAAATGGTATGGACCTAACAGAAACAGAAGATATTAAGAAGAGGTGGCAAGAATACATAGAAGAACTATACAAAAAAGATCTTCATGATCCAGATAATCACGATGGTGTAATCACTCACCTAGAGCCAGACATCTTGGAGTGCAAAGTCAAGTGGGCCTTAGGAAGCATCACTAAGAACAAAGCTAGTGGAGGTGATGGAATTCCGGTTGAGCTACTTCAAATCCTAAAAGATGATGCTGTGAAAGTGCTGCACTCAATATGCTAGCAAATTTGGAAAACTCAGCAGTGGCCACAGGACTGGAAAAGGTCACTTTTCACTCCAATCCCAAATAAAGGCCATGTCAAAGAATGCTCAAACTACCACACAACTGCACTCATGTCACACATTAGTAATGCTCAAAATTCTCCAAGCCAGGCTTCAACAGTACATGAACCGTGAAATTCCAGATGTTCAAGCTGGTTTTAGAAAAGGCAGAAAAACCAAAGATCAAATTGCCAACATCCTTTGGATTATTGAAAAAGCAAGAGAGTTCCAGAAAAACATCTATTTCTGCTTTTTTGACTATGCCAAAGCATAGTGTGTGATCCACTGTGTGGAAACTGTGAAAAATTCTGAAAGAGATGGGAATACCAGATTACCTGACCTGCCTCTTGAGAAATCTGTATGCAGGTCAGGAAGCAACAGTTGGAACTGGACATGGAACAACAGACTGGTTCCAAATAGGGAAAGAAGTACGTCAAGGCTGTATATTGTCACCCTGCTTATTTAACTTATATGCAGAGCACATCATGAGAAAGGCTGGGCTGGATGAAGCACAAGCTAGAATCAAGATTGCCAGGAGAAATATCAACAACCTCAGATACGCAGATGACACCAACCTATGGCAGAAAGCGAAGAACTAAAGAGCCTCTTGATGAAAGTGAAAGAGGAGAGTGAAAAAGTTGGCTTAAAGCTCAACATTCAGAAAACTAAGATCATGGCATCTGGTTCTGTCACTTCATGGCAAATACATGGGGAAACAGTGGAAACAGTAACAGACTTTGTTTTTTGGGGCTCCAAAGTCACTGCAGATGGTGACTGCAGCCATGAAATTACAAGATGCTTACTCCTTGGAAGAAAAGTTATGACCAGCCTAGATGGCATATTAAAAGGCAGAGACATTACTTTGCCAACAAAAGTCCATCTAGTCAACGCTGTGATCTTTTTTGGTAGTCATGTATGGATGTGAGAGTTGGACTATAAGGTAAGCTGAGTGCTGAAGAACTGATGCTTTTGAACTGTGGTGTTGGAGAAGACTCTTGAGAGTCCCTTGGACTGCAAGGAGATCCAATCAGTCCATCCCAAAGGAAATCAGTCCTGAATATTCATTGGAAGGACTGATGTTGAAGCTGAAACTCCAATACTTTGGCCACCAGATGCGAAGAATGGACTCACTGGAAAAGACCTTGATGCCTGGGAAAGATTGAAGGCGGGAGGAGAAGGGGACGACAGAGGATGAGATGGTTGGACAGCATCACCGATGCGATGGACATGAGTTTGAGTAGGGCTCTGGGAGTTGGTGATGGACAGGAAGGCCTGGCATGCTGCAGTCCATGGGATCGCAAAGAGTGAGACATGACTGAGCAACTGAACTGAACTAACTGAACTGAATGGGCAGGAACTTTAGGTTTCATTTGCTTGAGATAAAGGGAATCATCTACTGTAAAACCTGCTTCTGACTTGACTTTCTGTGAAGTTAAATGTAATCAACTAATTACAGATATTGTTGCTGCTGCTGCTAAGTTGCTTCAGTCGTGTCCGACTCTGTGCGACCCCATAGACAGCAGCCCACTAGGCTCCTCTGTCCCTGAGATTCTCCAGGCAAGAACACTGGAGTGGGTTGCCATTTCCTTCTCCAATGCATGAGAGTGAAAAGTGAAAATGAAGTCGCTCAGTGGTGTCTGACTCTTAGCAACCCCATGGACTGTAGCCCACCAGGCTCCTCAATCCATGGGATTTTCCAGGCAAGAGTACTGGAGTGGGTTGTCATTGCCTTCTCCACAGATATTGTTACCAAAACACAAGTCCATGTGCTTGACACACAGTGAGGCCAAACAATACCTTTAATAATATTAATGGTCTTGCAGTAACATTTGCCTGGAAAAGCATAGGTAATAACAGCCCACAGTAGTGCCCACCTGGAACAGAGAAAGGTATACTGAGGGCCCTGGAAGTAGATGGGTGGCCCATGCCTTAAAAACCCCAAACTTAGGAAAGGTTGGGGAGGGTGTGATGAGTTGCTGCAAACTTCCTGGTGTCAGAACCTGGGTACTTGAGGTCAGGTAATGGTCAGGTATTTTGCATGTTTGCTCAGCTGCTCAGTCATGTCTGAGTCTTTGTGACCCTGTGAACTGTAACCCACCAGGCTCCTCTGTCCATGGGATTTCCCAGGCAAGAATACTGGACTGGGTTCCAATTCCTTCTTTAGCAGATGTTCCCAACCCAAGGATTGAACCAGCATCTGGTCAGGTAACATGTTCCTGCCAATCTCCACCAAACAAATGTTATTTTCTGTTCTGACAACAAGGGCCAGGTCCCCAGACACAACGTTCACCCTCCAAAGTCCACGCCTGGCTGAGAGGAGGCAGATCTCAGTTGGCAGCTCCCTCAGGGCCAAGTCCTCAGGACCCACCCAGCCATCATTGCTGAGGGAGCCAGGTACCCAGGACCCAACTGGTCCTTGGCCTCCTCAGGCTGCCCAGAGGGCAGGGGCTGGGCCCACACACCAGATCCCAGGCAGACAGCTCCCGCCATTTGGTTACAGAGGCAGGAACAGGGAAGAGGTTCACCACTGCCTCAAGGCCTGGGCCTGGCCAGTGGGTGGCCTCGGTGAGGGCTCTGGAGACCTGCAAGACACAGCTTCAGTCTGTTCCCTGGGCCCCCCAGGTCAGCTGCCAGCCATAAGCCATGTGAGCTGGAGAGTCCCTGGGAGACGGCCAGAAGCCACCTCTTACCTCACACTTCCAATCCACCACTCCACCAGCCAAGTGGAACGGCCTCAGTAACAGTCGCTCAGTGACAGTTGCTCGTTTCGGGGAGGCGCCCACTGTGGTGCCTGACCAATGGCTGAGCGACTGCTAACAGTCGTGTGGGTAACTGTTGCCAGGTAACTGCGGCAGACACAGCAACAGCCTGCGCTGGTGGCGGTACCTGGCCCTCCTCTATGATAACATCATCTGATGTGTAGGTAAAGGCATAGTTTTAATTGTTAATACGATGCTTCTCATTAGAATTGTGAAGGGTTTCCCCTCCAGAGAGCTGAGTCAATGCTAAGGGTTGTTTTCTTCTTCATTCTACTGCTTGCCCTCTGCAAGCCTACCTGCATTTTATGTTTCTGCCATTTTCCTACATGTGTGTATGCTTAGTAGTGGTAGAAAGAAATGATTCCAGGGGTTCTTGTGTCAACGGTCGACCTCTTCACACATTGAGATAGTTTGTTTCCTATCCTATGAAAACCCTTTAGCACTTCACCACTTCTTAGCAGTGTGAGTTTGGCCACATCACAACCTCTCTGTGCCTCAATTCCTATAAGCATAAAAGGGATTTTTTTCTACTCACTTCATAGGGCAGTTGTGAGGACAATTCAGTGAGTAAATACACAGATAAGACTTTGCACAGTACTTGATATTTGTTGAAATCTGAAAATGTCAGTTGCTCAGTCTCGTGTAACTCTTTGCAACCCTGTGGACTATAGGCCACCAAGCCCCTCTGTCCACGGCATTTCTCAGGCAAGAATACTGGAGTGGGTTGCCATTTCTTTCACCAGGGGATCTTCCTGACCCAGGAATTGAACCCAGGTCTCCTGTATTGCAGGCAGATTCTTTACCATCTGAGCCACCAGGGAATACTTGTTAGCTATTATTATTTTATTATTATTAATATAATTGACTTGTGGAGGACCTGACTTACTAGCAAAATATCACCAAGATATCATCTAAGAAACAAAACCCACAGTCTGAGACTTTTAGGGTTGGTATGGAGAATCTGAGGTATTTAAAATGTACTTCAAAGAAACCAAGTGATTTGCCTAAACTCCTGTTTAGTAGGAATTGGTCCATCAAACACATATTCTCATGTGCTCAATTTAACTAAGTAATAATGCTGCTTATACCTTATTAATAGCTACCATTTCCCAAAGTTTTTCCATATGCCATGACCATTAAAATAAGAAGTTGTTCATTATGCCACATGCCATGATGACTAAAATGAAAAGTTATTTCAGTGGTTCCAGCATTCTGGATTTAATGAATCAGTACATTTTTTTAAATTGGAGATTTAATGTAGGGTTGTTTTTTAAAAATTAATTCCTTTAAATTGAATATATTCTATTTCAGGAGAGAATCATCCTATGTCACTCATTAGTTTTTCTCTGGTTAAAAACTGATATAAATGTCATGATATATTAGATTAAATAATAGGTCCAGCAACTAGAAACTCTTGACTTCTTGGTCAAAAAATTTATAGCACTTCAAAAATGTAGATAGATATACATCCTATAACACAAAGTTCACCATTTTGAAGTGTACACTTCAGTGGATTTCAGTACATTCACTATCCTGCAACCATCATTACTATCCAGTGTGGACTTTTATCACTCCACAAAGAAACCTTCCTCCTATCAGCAGTTAGTCCCAAATCTCCCTTATCTATCTCTTAGTAGTCATTAATGTTTCTATCTCTTCAGATATGTCCTTTGGAATATCTTTTATCTATGCACAAAATGGCTGTCTCAGATATATGATCTGGTTTTCATTCTTTGCTGCTTAAATGAAACTGCCTGCCCAAAACTTCGCCTTGGTGTGTGGGTTACCAGGGGCATGTGTAATATGTATAACTGAGGGTACAATAGAGAGTATGAAATTCTAAGAGACCTCACTGTCTACATTTACTTCCACTTTTAAATTTTCCTCATCTTTTCTTTCATTAATTTGGTATTTAGTTATATAACATGCCAAATTACATACACTTTGAACTTAATTTGAAGACAGCTAATGTTTTCAGTAATCAATACAAATAAAAACAGTATTATAAGAACCTATTAAAAAATTTACATCGAAGTCCCCAAATTCTGGTCCAAATTTGTGCTCTTATTTCACTGCTCCATTGTCTGTATGTGCACACATTCTGTTCATTTCTCAATTTTATTTTAAAATAAAGATTCAAATGTATTACATTTCACTATGATTTACCTGTTTACATGTCTCTGAGTGGAATATGAACTCCTTGAAGGAAGGCCTCTATGTTTGATTTTCAGCACACTGCCTGGTACATCATGTAAAATAATGTTGAATGAAGGAATGTGACTTAAATACATAACAATACATCAAAACCTACAATAATACCCAATTATTAATAGGGTATTATAAAACAACTCCTCTATACTACTACCTGTGTTAGTTGCTTAGTTACATCCACTCTTTGCAACCTCATGGACTGTATAGCCCACAGGCTCCTCTGTCCATAGAATTCTCCAGGCAAGAATACTGCAATGGGTAGTTACTCCCTTCTCCAGGGGATCTTCCCAACCCAGGGATAGAACCCAAGTCTAATGCATTGCAGGCAGATTCTTTACCGTCTGAGCCACCAGAGAAGCCCAACATTGTATACTACATATACACATATCATCTAAAGTTTTATGTAGTTCACTACTATATTTAAAATAATACTCCATATTTGAAAAATTAAAAACGACATATTTAGAACAGCATAAAATGTCACATGTATAGTTTTACACAGTATTCTAATACCTTGTAAATTAGTTACTACATACACATATACACAGCACACTGTTTAGCAGGGTATTTACCATAGCTTAAGCACAAGACAGAAGAAAACTGAACAGTGAAAAAGCTTGGAGATTAAAGTCAGGCAAACAAACTTGTTTAGCACTACCTGAGTGATGCAGGCTGTTCTTTCTGAATCTGAATTTTCTGTGATGTGGAGACTTTTAATTTCATGGTTAGGGAACTGGTTTAAGGGTGGAGTTAATCTAATTTAAGAACCTGCACTTGGCTGGCCGACCTTTGACGAACTTTAGCCGATACTTCATCCCTCAGCCTACACCAAGTAATGGTGTTTATTTTTTCCACACATTATGAGTCTTTTCCAGTCAGGGAAACCTACCCTGTTTCTCAATTTGTCAAGTCAGGGAGTCCGGGTAAAATAGTAAAGGCACAAAACAATCCATCTTTCTAACTCTGAATAACTGCTAAACCCGCAGGAAGCGCTGGGCGGACCTCCAGTATCCCAGCATTCCTTGCGCTACCCGGTTGCTCTTCTCCCGTATCTCTATGGTAGAGTCAGCAACGGCGGAGGTCGCTGCGGTGAGGAAGAACGAGGGCTCGAACTTTCTTACTGGCCTGAGAGCTTTAGGGCTCCTGGGGTCACGATGTCAGAGAAAAAACAGCCGGTAGACTTGGGTCTCCTGGAGGAGGACGACGAGTTCGAGGAGTTCCCTGCGGAAGGTAGGCCGCGGCCCCTGGGCCTCGTGGACCGTGACTCAGGCCTCCGAGTGGAGGCGGTGCGAGTAGAAGGGCCCGGCCGGGGGGCGCCGGTGGGAAGTGAGGACCGTGCTGTTGGGACTCGAGGCTCTCTGCTCGCTCGACCCTTCACGGCTGGCTTCGGGGCGGAGTGTCACGGTGGGATTCACCTCAGCAGTGAGGCTGAATGTTCTGTTTCCTCACTGGGAGGAGCCACGGTGGTTCCCCAGCCCAAATCCGGGGTGGTGTGTCCTATTACGCTTCAGCTCGGTTACCCGCCACCTAGTTCGTATCTGCATAATCTCTTTTCCCTTTATTTATTGTTGTCGTTACTGTTGTTATTTGTTTTAGCAGTCTTCCTTTGCCTTGAACCCTTCCAGAGTTAAATTGTTCCTAGTTAGACCAGTGCTGCTTACTTTCAGGATTTCACACATGAAGCCTGTTGAGTAGAATGGGAGGATTAGGTGTCGATGCTTAATACCCGTTATTGCCTTTCTCTTGTTCCTCATTCATTTTTGATCACTTAAAGTTTTAGGATTTATAAAATCCTAAGACGTCTGCATTTTTGTTAGCTTCTTGGTTGCCAAGAGGAACTTTAGTTATCTCATTGTAGGTAATAGCAAATAGGTAACAGTGATTGAGTGGTTGCTTGTCTTGAGTGTTTTGCTTGTATTAACTTGATTCATTTTCACAAGTCTAGTAAGTAGTAACTGGCATTAACATTTTTCAGATAAACAAACAGAAGCTTAGAAAAGTTAAGAAACGTGCCCAGTGTTGCATAACTGGCTCGAAAAAATGGACAGGTGGTTCAGTTGACACTAGCACTCCTTAACTCTTTAGCCGTATTGCTTCTGTTTGTTAGATCGTTGTTGCCAGTTAGATTTCCAAAATTAATTGGGTTTTATGGACTAATTGTTATGCATAGGGTAAATATTTGTCTCCTAATGACAGGAGTGGCTTTTCTGAAAGTGGTAGAGAATTGGGGTTGATGTTGAACAAATCTGTTAAACAGTTATTGCGTCACCAAAATCTTCCCAAGTTGTACTACTGTGCCTAAAACCACATAGCTGTAGCATTTGTTATTTTAATTTATAGTGTATTCTGTTTAGTGGAAGACGACATTAGAGCACATACTACACAAACTCATAAACTAACTCAAAAGTACATTTATTTTCAGTTCTGGGATTCATTTTGTATTGTGTTTTGTTTTGGTAGTGGATTTATCTGTCCAGACATATTTTCTTGATCTCACTTTCAGGTTGGTTCATAATCCTTAACTGTCAGCTGCCTAGTAGAAAATTGGCTTATTGAGATTAGTATCTGCTTATAACTCAAACTTAATATTTGATATAGTTAGCATTTATTCCAGAGAAGGCAATGGCACCCCACTCCAGTACTCTTGCCTGGAAAATCCCATGGACAGAGGAGCCTGGTGGGCTGCAGTCCATGGGGTCCCTAAGAGTCGGACACGACTGAGCGACTTCCCTTTCACTTTTCACTTTCATGCATTGGAGAAGGAAATGGCAACCCACTCCAGTGTTCTTGCCTGGAGAATCCCAGGGACGGGGGAGCCTGGCGGGCTGCCGTCTATGGGGTCGCACAGAGTCGGACACGACTGAAGTGACTTAGCAGTAGCAGCAGCATTTATTCATTGTTTATCAGATACAAGATACAATATTAGGCACTTTATCTACATTTTATACTCTAATTTTCACAACTCTAAGGAAACTGAGGCTCAGAGATTGTAAAAATGTGTCATTAAGCGGTCGTCGGCATCTGAAAGGTCTTTGAGTCCCCAACCCAAGCAAAGTTCAGCCTAAATCCCTAACGTTTAGCAAAGTGCCTGGGACATGGTAGATGGTCAGTAAATGCTTGTTGAATGAATGAACCTATGTTTAGTACTTGAGAATTGACTGCTTAAAAAGTATGGTGGCTCAGATGGTAAAGCATCTGCCTACAATGTGGGAGACCTGGGTTTGATGCCTGAGTGGGGAAGATTCCCTGGAGAAGGAAATGGCAAACCACTCTAGTACTCTTGCCTGGAAAATTCCGTGGACAGAGGAGCCTGGTAGGCTACAGTCCATGGGGTTGCAGAGAGTCAGGCACGACTTCACTTTCACTTTTTCAAAGGTAATTGTGTACCTGATGATACATATGATGTTTCAGCAACTTTGATCAGTTTTTGCAGAATATGTTATTCTTGTACTAAGTTTATGTTGTGAGCATCAATTTATCCAAAATATTGGTAGTTACATATGTTAAAAAAAATCTTATTAAAGTTAAAAGGAAAAGCAAAGAATTTTTTTCCCTCCAAACAGACTGGTTTTCTCTCTCACAATAGACTGGTTTGTTAGCATTAGTAACTCACCATTTATTGGTCACCTAACAGAAAATTTATCATCTTTAGGTTTGAATATGTAGAACTTAATTCATTCAGGAAACTTTCTGTTGAGATTGAGAAATAACATTTGAAATGCCTTTGCACGTTCAGATTTTTGTTTTTTCTCCAGCTTATATTTCAAACAGGTAAAGTCAGAGATGTACTGTTCAAAGCACTACTTTGAAACTGGCCCGTTTTGAATCTTTCAGTATTTCAGTTTTCAGATCAGCTACTAGCGCCCTGAATTACTTTTCAAGTCTTTTCCCTTCTTTGGAGATTCTTTTCCTTGTGATTGTTTTTATGGTAAATATGCCATTGATAAACTTGCTAGCAGATAATGCTTAAAATTGCCTATAATCATCTGTTTGGTTTATAGGAGGTCTTACTTTCAATAGCCTGTTGGGTTCTATGCTCCAGAAAGTGGATGATGTCCATTATCTAGGGTAGCTTTCAGTTAAGAGCCCATTTCATGAAAGCCATTACTGAAATTGTGTATCTTTGGTTTGACTAAAGGATTGTAGGTCTTTTGAGGGTGTTGTTGCTTCATCTCATTCTGGATAAGAATGTGTTTGGTAGGGTGTCAATTCAATCATAAGGAAAGGGAATTTCTGTTTTAGAAAGGAAACTAAAATAAGGTGTTTTCATGGAGACTTCTTTGTTTCTTCTGAATAGGTGCTCTTCAGGGTGAGGTGTAACATGTGATTTTCTGAAGGTGCGAGGGAACCAATGCTCCTTTTTATAATTTAGAATGAAAATAAAAATAATCAAATGAGATCTAATTAAACTGAAAAGCTTCTGCAGCAAAGGAAACCATAAACTAAACAAAAAGATTACAGATGAGAAAATATCTACAAATGAAGGGACACACAAGGGTTTACTCTCCGGACTATTTTAAACTTTAAAACTGTGGATCTGTATTACATTGTTAGTCCTCACGATTCTAATGGTGGATATGTAATCTGGTCATAAACAGGAACTGTTAAAAATCATGTTTAGAATCTTTGTGAGTTCTGCAGCTTCTTGACTATTTAAACTGCTTGAGTATAGGCTTTATTTTATTGGAAGACTTTCCACATTTTGAGAATGATCTTAATAGTTTTGGAGGCTTGGAATGGTTAGAATTTTAGAACTGGAAAGCAACTTAAAGTCAAGAGAAGCTAGCATTTGTCAAGATCTTATAGCTAGGTTAGTAGTAGCAGGGTGGCACCTAAAATCGAACTACTCTGTAATATATTTGAAATTTTAAACATTGCAAATCAGACATAAAAGCTATTAAAATATTTTCATTAATCTCATTTCTCTAACAGAAGTGGTGTGAATAAAAATGGGAAGAGCAAGTGGGCCTTTAAGTTCTTTTATTCGCTTCTTCCTGTGCCAGAATTGAGAGGTTCCCCCCCTTTTTTGAGGGAAAAGAATATTTAAAATGAACCTGATTTTGCCTTCAGAAGCAATGATGTTTACAAGAAAATACTGTTACACTTAGTAGTCTGTAACTTTTCTATAAGTCAGTGGAACTGCTGTACTAGCTGAAGCAGACTGTGTGCTAAATCGATTCAGTAGTGTCTGCCTCTGTGCGACCCTGTGGACTGTAGCCCGCCAGGCTCCTCTGTCCATGGGATTTGCCAGGCAAGAATACTGGAGTGGATTGCCATTTCCGCCTTCAGGGGATCTTCCCAACCCAGGGATTGAACGTGCGTCTGATGGTTCCCTAATGCTAGTATTAGCATTGTGGAATAACTGAGGCACTTTGGCCTGTGCCTAACAAAGTAGGATATCTTATAGTGTGGTTCTTAACCAGGGGAGTATTTTTGGATATCACATTCACTTGTCTAGTGAGAAAGTAAAATAACTGTTAGCATATAGTGGATAAAGATCAAGGATTTTAAATGCCTGCTATGCATAGACCAGTCCTGCTCAAGGAGGAGTTGTCCTATGAAAAATGTCACTGAGAAATATTTATGTGAACATTGGATACCAACTGAGCTAAATTCTCAACAAGAAGGTTCCTTAAAATCTTAAATGTTGCAAGTAGATACAGCTAATCCCATGCCAGATACTATACTAGTCAGTTTACTTAGAACCAGAAGGGCTTTGGTGTAATGGACACATAAATTAAATCACGTTTAAATTAATTGCATGGTAGTAGCAAGAAACGTAGAATTATGTTAACTAAAATCTTTTAAGAAAAAAGATAAATAATAGTGAGGGACTTCCCTGGTGGTCTAGTGGCTAAGACTGAGCTCCCAGTGCAGGGGGTGCGGGTTCCATCACTGGTCAAGAAACTAGATCCTGCATGCCACAACCGAGTTCCCAGTGCTGCAACTAAAGATCCTGCATGCCACAACCAAGATCCGGCGCAGCCAAATAATAATACTAAAAAGAGCGGGCCGTGCCTCAGTCTTATATATATATTTTAAAAATAAATACAATACATGCTAAAGTCCATATGTGATTTCTGTTCATGGTAATCATATGCAAGAAGAAAGTTTTTGAGCCCCAAGATGGAATCTAGGATCAGACTTAGGTTCAGAATCCACCATTCATCAACTTTCAAGGTGTCAACTTGTAGTAGTTACTTAAATTCTTTAAAATATTTTTGCAGCAGAATATATAGGATGATTGTATAAGTAGCTGTTTATTTAAAAGTTAAACCTAAAAAAGGTATAAATTTAAAAGTGAAAGCACTGTTGCTCCTGCTTTCCCCAAAAACAATTCCCATGCTTCAGTATAACCAGTTAAACAGTTCTTTTAATATCCTTCTAGAGTTTATATATGAGATATGTGTGTGTGTGTGTATATTTCCTCACAAAGGACAGTATTTTATATACTGTTTTTCTACTTGCTTTTACGTTTATATCTTGGACATGTGTCACATTAATATAAACATCTATCTCATGCTTTTTAATAGTTGTGTTCTACTAGTCCATTGTATGCACATTAAATAATCTATAAATATTGATATCTAGTGGTTTTAGGTTTTTTTGTTTGCTTGTTTTTATGCTTTGTTTTTTTCTGTTACAGAATATATTGAAGTAAATATTCTTATATTTTTGCTTTTGTTCTTGTAAGATAAATTCTTAGAAGTTGTCAGATCAACTCAAAATTCATTTTTAATTTTGAAATATAATTTTTATTTTAAAAAATTACAAACTTACAGAATAATTGAAAGTATAATACAAACAACTCCCCCCACCCCAGCTACTTGAGAGTAAGTTGCCAACCTGATGTTCATCACCTCTACATATTTTAATGTGTATGTCCTACAAAGACATAACCTCAATACAATATACAAAATTGGAAATTAACACACAGATGTATAACTATCATCTAATCCACAGGTACCTTTCAGATTTCTCCAGTTGTTACAGTAATATTTTGATTAAAATCATGGATTACATTCAGTTGTCTCTTCTGTGTACCTCTTGTCCTCTTCAGTCTACAGCAGGTGTCTCTGTTTGACTTTTATGATTTTGATGCTTTTGAAGATTACAGGCAAGTTATAGTATGTTTCTCAACTTAGGATTGGCTCATATTTCTATATGAGTAGATTGAGGTTCTGTACCTTGGTAGGAGTATCATAGTAGTGATGTTGTGTTTCCACTGCATCCTGTCAGGTGGAACATGATAGTTATTCCAACTAACACGGAATAGTTGGAATAACTATCCAACATGATAGTTATCAGTTGTGTTCTACTAGTTCATTGTATGCACATTAAATATTCTGTAAGTATTTATTGATACCTAGGTAGTTTTAGGTTTTTTGTTTGCTTGTTTTTATGCTTTGTTTTTTCTGTTACAGAATATATTGAGGTGAATATCCTTATATCTTTGCTTTTGTTCTTATTTGTAAGATAAATTCTTAGGATAGTTGGATAGTTATTCCAACTATCATTCCAACTATTAACAATGGAATAAATTAACACTCATTTATTCCATTGTTGATAATCTCTTTATTAAATTAGCATCTGTGATTCTTTTCCATTGTTAGATTACACATTTTCCCTTTGTAATTAATAGGTATTTTACCAAGAGGGACTTTGAACCTATGTAAATATAGTTTTCCACTCATTATCAGACTTTGAGTTTATTCGTTTGTATATTTGTATCAGTACAGATTCATGGATTCTCATTCAGTTGGTTATAATTTGTGGCTATTATTTATTTTGATCTTTAGGTTGTCCCAAATTTGAACATCAGAAATCCCAGCAAGCTGTCTTCTGTGACCTTTTGATGTCATCATCATTCTTTGTGCATTTCATAACATTCTGATACAACAAATTATTTCAAGCTAATCTTATCTTTTCCTGTTCCAGTCCTGGAATCAGCCATTCCTTTAAGCTGCATTCGTTTTGGTGGAGAATACTTGGATGGCAAGGTCTTAACCTCCAGTTGTGCTAATGACTTTTGAGACACTCTCAATGGAAGGAGCTAGGAAATACACAAGTGTGTGTGTGTGTGTGTCTTTGTGTGTGTGTGTATTCTTTTACATCTATTTATGTATGTGCTTATATTAAACCAGAAGTTCAGATAGATATCTCTAGTTTACAGTTCAACACCATAGAGCTCATTCTAGTTTATTCCCTTTCCACATTTGTGACTTTCTTCCCCAATAGTGAGAAACCTGGCTCCTGTTATCATAAATAATTGTCTATTGGGTGATTATCCTTCCTAACCAATGTTTGTTGCCCTCTCCACCCCACAAATCCCCTTGTTATCTCACTTGGGCTTTAACATTGTATGCCAGGCCACTGTCACCTCTCCTTCCTCTAGTCTTAGATGGTTTCTTCACTCTGTCTTGGCTATGACACAGCAACCACACAACACTGCCCCTCCACAGGAATGCACTCCTGGCTCTGCTTGGGCTCTGACACCTTATTCAGAACCAGATACCTTTTGAATTTTGACATAGTCTCAAATTGCCATTTACAAGTGTTTAGGTGCTCAGTCGTTTCCGACTCTTTGCAAAGCCCCATGGACTGTAGCCCACCAGGTTCCTCTGTCCATGCGATTCTCCAGGCAAGAAGACTGGAGTGGATTGCCATTTCCTTCTCCAACTATAGTTCACCTTTTCCCTCAGAAGGTTCCCTACACTCCATATTAAACATTTTAGTCTTTACAAACCTGAGGGATGAAAATGGAATTGCATCATTTTGATTTGGATTTATTTCTTTGAGTGACATTAACTATTGCATTTTTTCTTGAATTGTTACCTTCTTAATCCTCAGTTCCTTCATATAATTTGTGGATAATAATTAGAGACATGTAAGGATTATTTGATTGTGTTAGTCTGTTTGAGCTGCCATAACAAAATACCGTAGCTTGAGTGACTTAATAATAATTAATTTTCCTTCAATTTGGATTGTGAGAGGTCCAAGATTAAGTTCAATACCTGTTCAGTACCTGGCGAGGGTTCTCATCCTGGCTTGCAGATTGTTGCCTTCCTACCATATCCTTACAGGATAGAGAGAGAGCTCTCTGGATTCTCTTCTAATAACACTAATTTCATTATGAGGACTCTACTTTCATGATTTCATACTACCCTCATTACCTTCTAAAGTCCCCATCTCCAAATACCATCACAATGAGAGTGATTAGGGCTTCAACTTATAAATTTCAGGGTTTGACACAAGCATTCAGTCCATAAGAATGATATATTTTATGTACAGCATAGAATTTGGCACACAGTTGGTATTCAGTGAACATTAGTCCCCCCCTTTTTTTCTCCCTCCTAATCTTAAGGATTTGGATTTTTGCATGTTTGGTATTTATTTAATTTGAACCATTTTTGATAAATATTTTGTAATTTTAGATGTATCCAAAATTAAGCTTGTTGAGTTTGTGGGTTATTTGATTATTTTTTAGTATTAAAAACTTACAAATTAAAAAACATTGTCAAAAGTTTTTCCAAAAGTACTTTAAAAATAGTTGGTTATTTACATAAAATATGAAGATATATACTGGCATACATTGTTTTAAGAATGTGTACAGGAGATATAAAGAAATACAGTGGAATGAAAAAACCCCAAATCAAGATACTGGTGCTTGCCAGAGCTTTGTGAGAGGTGTGACTCAGGATATTAAACAGTAAAACTACTTGGAAAAACTATTTGCTTATTTATTTAACTTAGTGGAATGAAGAAGTATTAAGCAGTTGTGATTTAAATAGTGTTCAGCGTTACGTAGTAATGTTTTTAAGCATAATCCATTGAAAGATGTGATGAACAGTGAAAATGAGGGAAAAATAGAAGTTTCAAAAACTATACTTATACTCTTCTGTAGTATTAAAAATTCACCAAATACTTTTTTTTTTTTCCAATTTTCTGTTCTATTATTGATGTAATGCTTGGTAGAAATAGTATTATCTTTATTCTGGACCCATTTTCTCTCTTTTACCTCAATCACCCCTTAAGTTTCCTTGCAGTGGTTAGCATGTAATAAATAACTTACTAATTGGATATATGTTTGTAGAGTGTTTCCTATAAATCTGGCACTGAAAGGTGCAGAATGAGAATGATTCTAGCTGCCATTTATCAGTACAAAGTGCTTTAAATAGTCTTGTGTAATCCTCATAGCAGCCTAATGACAGTTTTATAATTGGGGTTCAGCAAAATAACTTAACCAAGGACAAAGTTAACTAGAAGCTGCATTGAGTCAAATTTGACTCTTCAGGTAGATATTTGCCTTTGAATTTAGTGATATAAATGTCAGTGGAGATACGGATCAGTAAGTTTTCATGCCAGGCTTGCGCTTTTTAGTATTTTGCAGGTGCTTATCCTTTGGGGAGGGCTCCAAGCCTTTCTCTCCCTACCTCCAATTAAACCAGAACACCTTTGCTTTTGACTGTGTTTATCTGTTGGGTTTCTGGGTAAGATTTTGCTTGGTTTCCTACCAGTGGAAGGGCAATTACTGGTGGTGTGGGATTAAGCCGTTGATAGTAAAGTGCAGCAGCAGTTTAAAAGAAGGGAAATTATTTCCAGTTGTGTACCATGTGAGGCAGTAACATTTGAACAGAGCTTTCAAAATGTAGAAATGTAGGAAAGGGATTTCCAGAAAAAAAGAGGAGTACATACTTGGAGGTATAAAATCAGTGTGTACGTGTGTTTTATTTGACTGTGAAATAGTTGCACACACAGGTAGTTTGGGGCCTAATCGTGGAAAGCTTTAAGCCACATGACCAGTTTGGACCTGATCCTTAGGTAGATGAGAAGGGGGGGGATTGTTTGTTTGATATGTGTAAGTTTCCTTAGGCAATAGGCAGTTTAGGAAAAATTAACCCAGCAGAATTAATTTGAAAGGATAGAAAGAAAGAGTCAGGGAAGCTAATTAGCAAATTGTTCAAATAGCTTAGTTAGGACTAAGGGCCTGTAGTAGGTTGTTATTAGGAAAGAATGATTCAGAAATAGCAAGGAAGCTTCGGCAACTAGTTTGATACAGAGTGTGGGAATAGGAAAAATCAGGGATTGTGATTTTACACTTCCATGACTAGTGGAAAGACCGATGGTGGAAAAGATAAGAATAGTTAATGGCTTTGGGGAATTTTATAGAATTCAAGAGAACTAAAGCACTAATCAACAAAGGATCAAAGTCAGTGTGTTTGTAGTGGAATCTGATACACACACACACACACACACACAACATATATTGTTGTTGTTCAGTTGCTAAGTTATGTCTGACTCTTTGTGATCTCATGAACTGCAGCACACCAGGCTTCCCCGTCCCAGTGTTTGCTCAAACTCACATCCATTGAGTTGGTGATGCCATCCAACCTTCTCATCCTCTGTTGCCCGCTTCTCTTCCTGCCCTCAATCTTGCCCAGCATCAGGGTCTTTTTCCAGTGAGTTGGCTCTTCACATCAGGTGGCCAAAGTATTGGAACTTCAGCAACAGTCCTTCCAATGAATGTTCAGGGTTGATTTCTTTTAGGATTGACTGACTTGAACTCCTTGCTCTGAGGGACCCTCAAGAGTCTTCTGGAGCTCCATAATTCAAAAGCATCAGTTCTTCGGTACTTAGCCTTCTTTATGGTCTAATTCACACATCCGTACATGACTACTGGAAAAACCATAGCTTTGACTGTATGTACCATTCTTGGCAAAGTGATGTCTCTGCTTTTTAATATACTGTCTAGGTTTGTTATAGCTTTTCTTCCAAGGAGCAAGTGTCTTTTAATTTCATGACTGCAGTCACAGTCCACAATCATTTTGGAGCCCAAGAAAATAGTCTGTCACTGTTTTCATTTTTTCCCCATGTATTTGCCATGAAGTGATGGGACTAGATGCCATGATCTTAGTTTTTTGAATGTTGAGTTTTAAGCCAGGTATGTTTAATTAGTGATGAAAGGAATTATGTTTGAACTTCCTTTTTAAAAAAATGTAAGAAAAATTACAAAGAAAGGCAATGCCAAAGAATGCTCAAACTACCAGACAATTGCACTCATCTTACATGCTAGTAAACTAATGCTCAAAATTCTCCAAGCCAGGCTTCAGCAATATGTGAACCGTGAACTTCCTGATGTTCAAGCTGGTTTTAGAAAAGGCAGAGGAACCAGAGATCAAATTGCAAACATCCGCTGGATCATAGAAAAAGCAAGAGAGTTCCAGAAAAGCATCTATTTCTGCTTTATTGACTATGCCAAAGCCTTTGACTGTGTGGATCACAAGAAACTGTGGAAAATTCTGAAAGAGATGGGAATACCAGACCACCTGATCTGCCTCTTGAGAAATTTGTATGCAGGTCAGGAAGCAACAGTTAGAACTGGACATGGAACAACAGACTGGTTCCAAATAGGAAAAGGAGTTCATCAAGGCTGTATATTGTCACCCTGTTTATTTAACTTATATGCAGAGTACATCATGAGAAACGCTGGACTGGAAGAAACACAAACTGGAATCGAGATTGCTGGGAGAAATATCAATAACCTCAGATATGCAGATGACACCACCCTTATGGCAGAAAGTGAAGAGGAACTCAAAAGCCTCTTGATGAAAGTGAAAGAGGAGAGTGAAAAAGTTGGCTTAAAGCTCAACATTCAGAAAACGAAGATTATGGCATCTGGTCCCACCACTTCATGGGAAATAGATGGAGAAACAGTGCAAACAGTGTCAGACTTTATTTTTCTGGGCTCCAAAATCACTGCAGATGGTGACTGCAGCCATGAAATTAAAAGACGCTTACTCCTTGGAAGAAAAGTTATGACCAACCTAGATAGCATATTCAAAAGCAGAGACATTATTTTGCCAACAAAGGTTCATCTAGTCAAGGCTATGGTTTTTCCTGTGGTCATGTATGGATGTGAGAGTTGGACTGTGAAGAAGGCTGAGCGCCGAAGAATTGATGCTTTTGAACTGTGGTGTTGGAGAAGACTCTTGAGAGTCCCTTGGACTGCAAGGAGATCAGCCCTGGGATTTCTTTGGAAGGAATGATGCTAAAGCTGAAACTCCAGTACTTTGGCCACCTCATGCCAAGAGTTGACTCATTGGAAAAGACCCTGATGCTGGGAGGGATTGGGGGCAGGAGGAGAAGGGGACGACAGAGGATGAGATGGCTGGATGGCATCATTGACTTGATGGACATGAGTCTGAGTGAACTCCGGGAGTTGGTGATGGACAGGGAGGCCTGGCATGCTGCAATTCATGGGGTCGCAAAGAGTCGGACACGGCTGAGTGACTGATCTGATCTGATGTAAGTTATCTTGGGCCTCTGTTTCAGATTCTGAACCACAAACAACTGAAAACTCACCAGTAGTCTGGTAGCAACATCGTTTAAGACTTTGTTGTTTGCTCTGAAGTTCTCCACTGAAATTTTTGATCCTTGTTGGAGAAAATTTAGATATAGTACAATGGTGCTATGCTGGCGGTGATTTCCTAGCTACTGGGTATGGAGATGTTTTTGTACCATGATAACCTACAGAAATGAAATTTTATTAAAAAAAAGTGTGATATGTTTTATGCAACTTAAGCAGGAACATGTATAAATTTATCTCAGAATGACTAGATATAGTGTGGCTTTATTATCATATTTATGACTGTAATGATGCTATTTGCAACTATTGCTGTCTCACCTATGGTGGTGAATGTACAATTTAAAACTTTTTTGAACTTTCCTTTGTTTCTTTTATATTTTTCTTCTTGTAATGTTCTGTATATACATGCACATTTTTTATTTGAAGGAACTTTGTTGGAGATTAGTTTGTTTATATTCAGAGTAGTTTTACTGTTAAGGAATGATGAGAGTTTGATGCTCCTGAAAATCGCTGTAAAATAGAACATTTGCAACCCTATTTGGTATAAATAGAATTTCCTCTTTACTTTTCTCCCAAGTGATATACTTCATACTTTCAAGAAATTTCAGAATGTATGTTGGAGAGTGGGGAGAGTAAATACTTTTAAAAACATTGAGAGAAAAACTTTTTCACACTTAAATGTCAAGGTAATACTTAGATGAAGTATTGGGATCTTTGATAACTCTGATTTTTGAAATTTAAAGCTAGTCAAAGATATAATTCTCACTGGCAACTGTGAACAAAGCCAAATTTGGGGCAAAGTCTCAAATAATTAAGGATTGCTAGAAACTTATGTATTAGGCATCTGTTATTGGTTATTTCCAATTCTGACTTCTTAAAATATGGTAATTTTTTTTACCAGTACACATCTGGAGGTCTGCACACTGAAGTAAACACAGCTGTGGTTATTTAAATGATTAATCACAACCTTGGCAGTGCATTTAGTGTTGAAGATACAGTGTGTACTTTATAGTCATCTGTGTATTGAAGGAGGGCATTAGACATAAATCAGATACCCTTGATTTTTATTATTTTTCCCTTTTTTAAAAAAAAAGTATTTGTGAGTTTAATGCTTTAAAAGTAATTAAGATTGCGTGGTTATCAATGCAGTGTTATAATGGAAAAGTAAACACAGTTCAGAGATTTTTTGCAAGAGAAGTCTGCCAAATTCAGAGATTAATCAATCACGTTTTCATGTTGCATACTCATTTAGTTGTATTTACATATATTGTAGTTTATATATATTGTGACATGTATTGTATGGAGGACTTAAAAGAGTTGGAAATAAATTTGGGGATATTATACCCTATTTAAACTTTTTATGTAATATAGTTCATTCAGTACATTCCTAGATAATAAAGAAAATCTTTATTTACAGTTTTCGTTTAAAATAGTTTATAGATTCTGATTTGTTTTTGTATGCTCCCTAGTGTCAGACATAATTATAAAGTACTATATAATAATACCTAAGAAATATAGAGCTATTGTCATGAGTCTTTGTGTGTGTGTGTGTTCTACCTAAAATCTTGATCGCAATACTGTTTTTTCTCCATTTGTGAGCCAGTTTCTTTTTCTTGGGACTTTATTTCTACTTTCTTTTCCTTTTCTTGCCATTAAAGTTAAATGAAAGAGTTGTTAACAGAGAAAGAGATGTGTGACTCTTATGCTAAATAATCATCAGAATTCAACTTGATAAAGTGAAAATTGTGCTAGTCTTAAAATTTTTAAAAAGACACTGTTCAGGGACTTCCCTGGCAGTCCAGTATTTTAGACTCCACGCTTCCACTGCAGAGAGTGTTGATTTGATCCCTGGTCAGGAAACAGATTCCTGCATGCTGCAGTGACGCCCTCCCCCCAAAAAAGATAGTGTTCAAACTAATATTTCCCATATTATTAGTATGTGAAAGAGTTAAGAATTGGACCTCCTACAAAATAAGTTATTGAATCTTTTATGTTTCTTATTCTAGATTGCTTCTTATCTGAAGCAATAAAGTACAAATTAACAGTTTTTTTAAATCTCTTAAGGTTAAAAGAATTAAAGCCATCTTGAAGATAATTTAGTGACACAAGTAATAACAATATTAAAATCAGTGTTTTATTTTTTATTTATTTTTTTGGCCACACCTCACAGCTTGTGGAATCCTAGTTCCCCAACCAGGGATTGAACCCAGCCTTTGGCAATGAAAGCATGGAGTCCTAACCACTGGACTTTCAGGGAATTCCCTGAAATCAACACTTTAAATCAAATCATAATTAGATTAAAAGTTCCTGTGGGCCCTGTATTTTAATTGTTCTCGAAAGGGTAAACTTACAAGATTAAGAGAGAAATGTGAAATAAATGTTCTTGTTATATTTCTGACCTGAATCTTTTGATATATAATCATTTTCTTAAAATTTTAGGAAACTGGTTAGTTAGAAGTGGTTCAGGCAGATGTGAGGTTTGGTGTCTTAGAACCTTAAAGATCAGTTGTGACTTGAGCCTATGTCATCTCTTTTACTCAAGATCATGTATTATATTCTAATTAATGTATTTATGTATCAAATTAATCAAATCATAATATACTCAACTTATTTTTTGGAGCATTAAACTCTATTAGATATCTTTATAAAGATTCTTTAAAATATTAGTAAAATAGATGCTTCTTTTAACAATTCCTATTTCTAGGCTTAACTCAAATATGTTTAAAATCTGGAATTTGAGGTCATGAAATAATGTTAGAAAAAAGTTAGTGAATATTTTCTTGTAAAATAGTCTCTTTCTCTCTCTCTTTTTGTTTTTTTTTTTGGTAGTAGTAATGGTGGTGGTTTCCAAAGAGCGGTATGCTATATAGTGATCTCTAAGGCTTTCTCTGTTTCCAAAATTCTGCAATTTTAAATAATCTTCAGTCATTTTATAAAAATTTGAGGTATAAAGCCAAATTTTGCTACATTGATTTAATAAAATGATTTTGTATGGATTTTTTATACTGGAAGGTGTTAGTGAAATTAAATCAAGAAACAAAAAATCCTAAGCTGTCTATTAGTACTATTAGATAGCTCAGAGCTATAGGTTATAGGAAGACTGGAGGGGATGAGGATGAATAACATTTTATAGTTGTTATTCACTTGCTATAAAAGGGATTTTGGTGTTTTTTAGTTGCCAAGTCATGTATGACTCTTCATGACCCCATGGACTGCAGCATGCCAGGCTTCCCTGTCCATCACCAACTCCTGGAGGTGGCTCAACCTGATGTCCATCGAGTCAGTGATTCCATCCAGCCATCTCATCCTCTGTAGTCCCCTTCTCCTCCTGCCTTTAATCTTTCCCAGCATCAGGGTCTTTTCCAGTGAGTCAGTTCTTCACATCAGGTGGCCAAATTATTGGAGCTTCAGCATCAGTCCTTCCAATGAATATTCAGGGTTGATTTCTTTAGGAATGACTGGTTTGAACTCCTTGCAGTCCAAGGGACTCTCAAGAGTCTTCTCCAGCACCACAGTTCAAAAGCATCAATACTTCAGCGGTCTGCCTTCTTTATGGTCCAGATCTCATATCCATACATGACTCCTGGAAAGACCAAAGCCTTGACTAGATGGACCTTTGTTGGCAAAGTGATGTCTTTGCTTTTTAACACACTTGTCTAGGTTTGTGATAAAAGAGATAATGGATTGCATTTTTCCATTATAAGTTCAACATTCAAGAATTTGAATTTCTGTGATTTGAAGTCCCTTATTGAATTTTAATTAAAAGATAAAATCATGAGGTTGACTTTTGGTGATTTAGTTTTAGAGAAATATATCTACTCTTTGAGCTCCTTTTTAATTTAAAATTTGATTCAGGCTGCAACCCATACTATCTTAATGTTCCTGTTGTATACGTAATGCTGCAATTTCTTTATTTTTTGCCTTAAAACAGCTCCCTTCTTTCTGAGATTTCTTTGCTCTTAGAAGAATAAAAAGAAAATTTGTATATAAGAATTTAGAGAGTAAACAGTTTATTGATTGCAATGACAATATGAGAATAACAGTACTCTTTTATCCCTGTACCTAACGATTAACTCTTGACTTAACTAAGTCAGTTTGCTTGTTTATGAATGTTAAGAAATGTTATTTTTTAATCTTTAACCTTGGAAATAGATATCCTTTTCTTTTTTGGCCAAACTGTGTGGCCCCAGGACTTCATTCTCTGACGAAGGATGGAATCTGTGCCCTCTACAGTGGAAGCACAGGGTCGTAACCACTGGACCTCCCAGGAAGTCCCTCAATACACTATTTTTTTTCAAATTTGGTTGCGTTAGCTTTCTGAGCGCTCTTCCCATAGACTGAAGGAAATCCTAAATGTGATTTTCTTTTCTCTAACTTCTTAATCTGTACTCACTATAAACTATAGGTGGATTCATAAACAGAATAAAAAATTTTAATTTGAAAGGTACTTCTGTAAGAAAGGAGAACATGTAAGGGTATCTCTAGCCCAGTCAACTTAATTTTGAAATGTAGTTAATATTTAGTACTCTTAAATATTACTGTTGTTAAGGACCTCAGAGAATAGTAATAGGATTTGAATTTAGATCATTAAAAATATTTCCTCTTTGAGAATAATAATATTACTGGAATATGCAAAAATATTTATGCAGATAAAAATCAGTATTTTCCATTATTGAAAGTTTACTAATGAATGCCTTATTCACTACCCTATATAGGTGATTAAAACACAAGTGAGCACACACATTGCCATTGCCAATACATTTGCCTAAACTTACTAGGAACCTGAAATAAAATGCTTGAGAGAAACTTCCATCTTTTTAGGCACTGATATCGTAAAGAAATTTCCCATATGATCTCTCTTCAGGGAGCACTCAAAGAGATGATCATGTATTCTTACAGTAAATACAGTTGAGAATTTTACATGACTCATTCACAACACATGATATTATTATCTCTTCTGTTTTGAAATTTATACTCTTGATTCCACTGGAACCACCCACTGCCCTGAGATTGACCACTCAGAGGAAGAGAATTTGAGAAACGTAGTTCCATTTATCCAACATTTTTTTGAGTGCCTACTCTGAGCTTTCTTGGTGGCTCAGATGATAAAGAATCTGTCTGCAATGCAGGAAACTTGGGTTCAATCCCCGGGTCAGGAAGGTCCCCTGGAGAAGGGATTGGCAACCCACTCTAGTGTTCTTGCCTGCAGAATCCCATCAACAGAGGAGCCTGGTGGGCTAGAGTCCATGCGGTAGCAAAGAGTCCGACATGACTGAGCAGCTAACACACTATGTGCCCAGTACTCAACTCTAGATATTAGAGTTCCAAATTTAATAAAATATGCTTCCTACCTGAATGTTTGAATATTTGCTTATGTAAATAGTGGTAGTCATTTTGGGCATCAGTGGAAGGTAAGTATAGAGTAAGGAGGACAGAAAAAGACCACTAATAATTCATGATAGTAGTTACTTATTAGAAACATAGCTAAGAACATTTTAATCTTAAAAAAAAACCAATAAGAAAAGGAATGAGTTAGGCTTTTCTTATAAAGCACATACAGATTTTAAGCTATTCAGCAATGGTTCATATTGGTATTATATTTATCATATTATGTACCTAACAAAAAATTTTAAATGCCATTTGTCAACATACAGAAGAAAATACTTCCATTTACCTGGTTTTCCAAACCAGAAACTTGGGAGGCATCTTAGTTATCCTTTCTCCTTCAACTCTCACAATTATTCATTAAGTCCTTTTCATTTCAACTCAAAAATCTACTTACTCTCCCCCTCCCTATTATTGCTGCCATTTTGTTAAATTAAAAGAGATTATTTCCTTCATGAACTATTGAAGTGTTATTAAGTCGTGTCGGACTCTCTGTGGCCCCATGGACTGTAGCCCACCGGGCTCCTCTGTCCCTGGGATTCTCCAGGCAAGAATACTGGAGTTCATTGCCCTTTCCTTCTCCAGGAGATCTTCCTAACCAGAGATTGAACCCAGGTCTCCCACATGCAGGCAGATTCTTTACCATCTGAGTCACCAGGGAAGCCCTAGTAGGACACATTTAAGAGTGAGTGTGACACATGCTTACTGTTTTTGGAGGGGATGGGATCAAACAAAAATATGCAAGATCGATTTAGTTCTTTTGAATCTTTCACAACATAAGCATATGCACAACAGGTATCATGTAGCTAAGAGTATAGAGATAAATAAAAATTTTTACTCTTAAGGAGCTCAGATGCTCTGAATGGATATAGACATATAAACTGAGAATTAGGATTGTACAGTGTGTAGGTGTTGTGATAGAGATATACATGAAAGAGGGGACCATAACTGAAGGAAGAGAGGGAATTAGGAAGGCTTCCAGAGGTGATATCCAGACTGGTTTTTTAAAAGCTGTTTTTCTCAGATTTTGAAACTTTGAACCCTGTAGAAGTTTTTGAGGGCACAAAAAGGGGTTGTATAATGGGTGAAGGGATCAAAAGGTACACATTTGCAGTTATTTAAGTCATGAGAATGTCATGTATAGCATGGTGACTGTAGTTACTAATACCCTGTGGCATGTTTGAAAGTTGCTAGGAGAGTAGATCTTAAAAGTCCTCGTCACAAGGAAAAAAATGTGTATGCTGGTGATGGATTTTAATTCAACTCATTGTGGTGATCATTTCTCAGTGTATACAAATATCAAATAATGTATGCTAACACCTACTGTTATATGTCAATTATACCTCAAAAAAAGGTCAGCAAACACCCACATTTCATTAGTTAGCATTTTCTCATATTTACTTTGTTTCTATCAAAGTATGATGTAATATATATATTTGTGTGTGTGTATTGGAGAAGGCAATGGCACTTGCCCACTCCAGTACTCTTGCCTGGCAAATCCCATGGATGGAGGAGCCTGGTGGGCTGCAGTCCATGGGGTCGCTAAGAGTCGGACATGACTGAGCGACTTCCTTTCACTTTTCACTTTCCTGCATTGGAGAAGGAAATGGCACCCCACTCCAGTGTTCTTGCCTGGAGAATCCCAGGGATGGGGGAGCCTTGTGGGCTTCTGTCTATGGGGTCGCACAGAGTCGGACACGACTGAAGCGACTTAGCAGCAGCAGTGTGTGTGTGTATATATATATTTGAGAAGCATTTGCAAGTAAACACAACAAAATGACACTTGGTTCTTAAATATTTCAGCATGCATATCTTAATAAGGACATTCTCTAAGACAATTTTACAACCGTATTTAAGAAAATATTCTGCTTTTTACTATTTGTGTATGAGTTATCTTTTTATTTATTTTTGGCTTTGCTAGTTCTTCTATATTGCATGCCCTTTTCTCTAGCTATGGTGAACAGGCTCCTCATAGCAGTGGATTGTCTTCTGTGGAACATGCTAGGGTGTGCAGGCTTCAGTAGATGCAGCTCCTGGGCTCCAGAACATGGGCTCAATAGTTTGGGCACACTGGTTTAGCTGCTCTGTGGTATATGGGATCTTCCCAGACCAGGGATTAAACTCATGTCTCCTTCATGGGCACTGGCTCACCACTGAGCCACCAGGGAAGCCCTGAGTTATCTTTTTTTTTTTTTAGCAGTTTTGAATTCCAGGCTGATCTCTTCCTGCTGCTGAACTTACTTTAGTGTTACTGGTGCTGTGTTTTGAATGACTGTGTAATAGACCTTATAAAAATAAGCCCAAGGAAAAATCAACAGTAAAATATCCTCCTGAAGTTATAATAAATTTTCATGGCAAATAGAATTTTTTGTATTAACTACTATTTTAGATTATCTGCAAATTCAAAAATTGAGAAGACAAGATAGCATCAATTGAGATGTAAAGAGGAAGATTTCTATATCTCATAAATATGGTTTTAGATGTTTTGAATTGAGAGATTCTTAAGTAGCAAGCTTTCTGAAGCTTTTCTCTTTATGGAAATAATGTATGAGAAATGCTTAGCATCTGTTTCTGTTTTTTAGACTGGGCTGGTTTAGATGAAGATGAAGATGCACATGTCTGGGAGGATAATTGGGATGATGACAACGTAGAGGATGACTTCTCCAATCAGTTAAGGTAAGTTTAACTCAAAATTTATATAGCTTAGTATTGTAAGTATGGAATTTGTAAAATATATGACAATTGACCTTTGAAATATTTCTGAATTATGAAAAGTAAGATACATTGCCTTCATCTCTTGTGTTTCTAAACATGAACTCTTTGGGTAATTGCATAGAACTTTTGTTCTTTCTGGTCTCTTTATAAAAGTAGTTAAATAGAAGCATATTTGTCTTTTTTATCCTTGTGGGTTTAATTCTGTCACTTTTAATTTTCTACCAATATTGAACAACTCAGCAGAAATTAGAATCTTGAAGTACTCAGACCCAATGTATTAGTGATTCTCAAACAGGGATGGAGATTGAGGTGTTGGGAATGTACTTTTTCATATTCATGTGCAGTTCAGTTCAGTCGCTCAGTCGTGTCCGACTCTTTGCGACCCCATGAATTGCAGCACTCCAGGCCTCCCTGTCCATCACCGACTGCTGGAGTTCACTCAGACTCATGTCCATTGAGTCAGTAATCCCATCCAGCCATCTCATCCTCTCTCGTCCCCTTCTCCTCCCGCCCTCAATCTTTCCCAGCATCAGGGTCTTTACAAATGATTCAGCTCTTCTCATCAGGTAGCCAAAGTATTGAAGTTTCAGCTTCAACATCAGTCTTTCCAGTGAACACCCAGAACTGATCTCCTTTAGAATGGACTGGTTGGATCTCCTTGCAGTCCAGGGGACTCTCAAGAGTCTTCTCCAACACCACAATTCAAAAGCATCAATTCTTCTGCACTCAGCCTTCTTTATAGTCCAACTCTCACATCCATACATGACCACAGGAAAAACCATAGCCTTGACTAGACGGACCTTTGTTAGCAAAGTAATGTCTCTGCTTTTTAATATGCTGTGTAGGTTGGTCATAACTTTCCTTCCAAGGAACAAGCGTCTTTTAATTTCATGGCTGCAGTCACCATCTGCAGTGATTTTGGATCCCCAAAAAAATAAAGTCAGCCACTGTTTCCCCATGTATTTGCCATGAAGTGATGGGACCAGATGCCATGATCTTAGTTTTCTGAATGTTGAGCTTTAAGCCAACTTTTTCACTCTCTTTCACTTTCATCAAGAGGCTCTTTAGTTCTTCTTTACTTTCTGCCATAAGGGTGGTGTCATCTGCATATCTGAGGTTATTGATATTTCTCCCGGCAATCTTGATTCCAGCTTGTGCTTCTTCCAGTCCAGTGTTTCTCATGCTGTACTCTGCATATAAGTAAAATAAGCAGGGTGACAATATACAGCCTTGACGTACTCCTTTTCCTATTTGGAACCAGTCTGTTGTTCCATGTCCAGTTCTAACTGTTGCTTCCTGACTTGCATACACATTTCTCAAGAGGCAGGTCAGGTGGTCTGGTATTCCCATCTCTCTCAGAATTTTCCATAGTTTCTTGTGATCCACACAGTCAAAGGCTTTGGCATAGTCAATAAAGCAGAAATAGATATTTTTCTGGAACTCTCTTGCTTATTTGATGATCCAGCAGATGTTGGCAATTTGATCTCTGGTTTTTCTGCCTTTTCTAAAACCTACTTGAATGTCTGGAAGTTCAGGGTTCACGTATTGCTGAAACCTGGCTTAGAGAATTTTGGACATTACTTTACAATTGTGTGGTAGTTTGAGCATTCTTTGGCATTGCCTTTCTTTGGGATTGGAATGAAAACTGACCTTTTCCTGTCCTGTGGCTACTGCTGAGTTTTCCAAATTTGCTGGCATATTGAGTGCAGCACTTTCACAGCATCATCTTTTAGGATTTGAAGTAGCTCAACTGGAATTCCATCACCTTCACTAGCTTTGTTCGTCGTGATGCTTCCTAAGGCCCACTTGACTTCACATTCCAGGATGTCTGGCTCTAGGTCAGTGATTACACCATTGTGATTATCTGGGTCGTGAAGCTCTTTTTTGTATAGTTCTTCTGTGTATTCTTGTCACCTCTTAATATCTTCTGCTTCTGTCAGGTCCATGCCATTTCTGTCTGTTATTGAGCCCATCTTTGTTTGAAATGTTCCCTTGGTATCTCTAATTGTCTTGAAGAGATCTCTAGTCCTTCCCATTCCATTGTTTTCCTCTGTTTCTTTGCACTGATCGCTGAGGAAGTCTTTCTTATCTCTCCTTGCTGTTCTTTGGAACTCTACATTCAAATGGGTATATCTTCCCTTTTCTCCTTTGCTTTTCACTTCTCTTCTTTTCACAGCTATTTGTAAGGCCTCCTCAGACAGCCATTTTACTTTTTTGCTTTTTTACATTTTTACTTTTTCTGGGGGATGGTCTTGATCCTTGTCTCCTGTACAATGTCATGAACCTCTGTCTGTAGTTCATCAGGCACTCTGTCTATCAGATCTAGTCCCTTAAATCTATTTCTCACTTCCACTGTATAGTCATAAGGGATTTGATTTAGGTCATACCTGAATGGTCTAGTGGTTGTCTCCACTTTCTTCAGTTTCAGTCTGAATTTGGCAATAAGGAGTTCATGATCTGAGCCACAGACAGTTCCCTGTCTTGTTTTTGCTGACTGTATAGAGCTTCTCCATCTTTGGCTGCAAAGAATATAATCAGTCTGATTTCGATGTTGGCCATCTGGTGATGTCCATGTGTAGAGAGTTTATAAATATAATTGGTCTCTACCTCCTGTCATGAGGGAAAAGACACACACAAAGCTGAGTGAATTTGGTGACTTACTACCTAAATCTTAGATTGAATCTTGGGTGTTTTTTTTGTTGTTGTTGTCGTAAAATAAGGGAGAATGAATAATCTACATTGATTTTGTTTAAAGGCAGCAGAAGCTATTGTTTAAGATATTACATTCATTTTAAATAGGAAACATGTGAAGGACAGGCATTACAATCTTCAATTTCCTGGGATGGGGGAAAACTGAAACATTTTAGTTAAATTTAGCAAAGGAAGGGATAGAATCAGAAACTTGTGCTGATCTCTTGACTCCTAATCCAGTGTTTCAGCACCAGCCCATACCATCCTCTATACCTGAGCAGAAGACAAAGATGATTCATATGAATAAGCTCTAGCTTTAATATTATTCATGGACTTTAGGTCAGTATTTATATTATAAATACCTAAAAATTTTAAGGAAATGAGTTTGGGGAAATGAATAATATATATCATTCCTACCATGTATTTTTTTTCCTAACGTGTAATTTTTGCATTGCATTTACATTAGATTGTGTGATAGTGTCTAAGCTAAATTACGCTTGAGAACTAATGTCTTTTTATCTTAGATATAATGATATAGTTGTGCACATTAATCATACTTAACATTTGTACATTGTTTTATAAATTGGCCCTCATGTAATTTTGTTGTGAACTTTTATAAAATCTAAATTGTGGCAGATCAGTTCCTGGTGATACTTGGAATGGTAGTGTAAATAAATAACTGAAACTGATTATACGACTCAAAACCTTTTTTTGCAAATGTTTATACAGTGCAAATCAGCAGGACTGAAATTTCAGGTTGAAAAAATTACTTAAAATTGTAAAAAGTATGTTTTAACAGTGTTTGTGCCAGTACACGTTTTTGAAATTTTTATCCATATTTAAAGTTAGGAAAGGGAAAGGAGATGGTGGGACGAATGGAGTGAGTAGCATGGAAGCATATACCATAGGTAAAATAGATAGCCAGTGGGAAAATCCTGTATGACTTGGGCAGCGCAAACCAGGCTCTGTGACATCCTAGAGGGGTGGGAGATGGGAGGGAGGTTCAAGAGGAAGGGGACATATATATATACCTGTGGCCAATTTATATTGATGTATGGCAGGAACTAACACAATATTGTAAAGCAGTTATCCTTCAGTTAATAATAAATAAGTTAAAAAAGAAGTCTTATTTAATACTTTATATTACTGTATTTATTTTGCCTACATATAGTTAACAGAATAATTCTCACACACCTTTAAATTTGATTAATAACTTTTGGTTACGGTGATATGTATGTCAGTATGAAAAGTAATCTCTTTGTTCTTTATGTATAAATAACAGTATGATTATAAAAATCTCTGAAAGTTTGGTAGCAGTGTCTAGTGTTCTTAGCCATATGGTTAATGATACTTAAAATTTATGCTTAAATATTTATTATGAACAGAATAATTATACAGTATTTGGAGAATATCACTAATTCCCTCACATTTCTTCCATAAATACATTTATCAGAGAAATAAGGAATATAAAACACAGGTTTATTAATGGGAAAGCAGTTTTATTGTCATTATGTTGATACACATCCAGTTTCCTTCTTAGGGACTAAAGTAAAACTATTTGGTAGTATTTTAAATTGATGTTCAGGCTGTTAGCTCATTTATTTATTAATTGTGTAATTTTTAAAAATTATCTTTTTTCTTTATCATAAAGAATGCCTAGTGATGATGTTCTTTTGTCTGTCTTTATAGAGCTGAACTAGAGAAACATGGGTATAAGATGGAGACTTCATAGCATCCAGAAGAAGTGTTGAAGCAACCTACACCTGAACTGTTTACTAAATTCTAGAACAGAGAACCCAGGCTGGGATACCTACAAATGTTTATTTCATTACCTGCTTTGATTTATCTTTGTTTTTGTAATGCAAAAAAATAAATGTTTTGATCTAATTTTGGTTTGGTTCAGAAGTCTTCATCTTTTGACTGTAATCATTAATTTTCTGATTGTGCTTTTTTCAGAACTTTATTATAGACAGCAAAATTTTCTTGTAATGAATTTTTTTTTAATGAATTCTTTTTTTTAATGTTAACTGAGGCTCTAAGAGGTTAAGTGATTCTGAGGCTAGAATTCATCTGATTGCCAATTCAGTACTTCTCTTAAGCCACATAGATTAAATGTTGGTCTTATTTATAAGGTACTTCTTTTAAGTTACATTTAACTTTAATTTCATCTATATTTTGAAAGCTTAGGCATTTACTGACATTTCTAAGGTGACCCTTCATAACCTGTGTTTTTAAAATATTAGTCATTTTAAATTGCTGTAATTAGTTTCTGAGCCATTAATAATATTAATAGTTGATAAAATATTATTAGTACTTAACATCCAGAGTGGTTTGACCACAGTTCTAAGAATGATGTCTCTGTCAAAACTGAGGAAGTGGACTCAGATATTTTGTTAACATATATACATCCTCATATACTACATAACAGATTCAGTTAGTACAATTAAATTTCTGCACAGTGGTTACTATTGCCACATCTACTTTTGTGAATGGGGAGATTTAATTTGGTAAAGGATTCTTATAACATTCAGAATGGAGATAATATATATAGCTTTTATTAGGAATATTTTCCAATTTTAATGTGTTATTTGTTTACAAGTAGAATCATTGGTACTCTTGAGTAATTTAAAATCTAAAATTTATGTATCATGAGATAATATTGACATGAAAAAGAGGGTTGGGCACTTGAAATATCATTTGAGGTGTGCCTTGAAATTATTTTGGACATAGATAATTTTATTCTTCTAAGACAAGCATGCCTCTGCTTTGTCTACTAGATGGAACTACTAGATGAACAGATGGAATAAAGAATAAGACAGAATTTGGAAACTTTTTTTAAATGATTTTTTTAATCATATAATGAAGCACAGGCAGCCATACTAATGTAGCTTGTGAAGAAATACGATGTACATTTCCTCAGTATTATGCTCAGTGATTACAAGGGCATCATTAGACTCCATGTCACCTGATAGTGTCAGATTAGCACACAGAGGGAGGGCCATCTCCTATGCCTTGAATTTAAATTGGTGAGGTACAATTTTGAAATTCCATAGGATTTGGGCAGAGATTTTAAATGGGTTACCTCTAGTTTCTCAATGTTTTGTTCTTAATAAGTTTTCAATATTCAGTTTAGGTGGCTTTCTCTGAGTACCTGATAATTGGTATTTGGCATCTGGATGATGAAGCACATCAGTGGTAGAAGATTAGACCAGCCAGACAGCTGAAGAAAGTTCTGTGTATGGATTTTACGGTTAGTTGATATTCTTTAACTTTGGATCTTCACAATGAGTCTGTGAAACAAGCAAGAAGGGCCTGTTTGTTGTAGACATTTTATCAAATAGAAAACTAGATCTCACAGAAAAATAAGAGATGAAAGGGTCCAAGGTTGCTTTTGAATTGTCAGATATAGACTCGAACCCAGGTTTTTAACCTTTTAATTTTTCATAATCACTTAATTCTAGTTGAATCATTTTAAATTAAAATTGTAGGTGTAATAGTGGTCAGGTTTTTTGTTTTTTTTCTTAAAGAGTTTTCCTCTTATTTTTTCTAAATTTTATCTATTTTTTGGCCACACTGCAGATCCCTGCTCCCTATAGTGGAAGTGTTGGAATCTTAACCACTAAGCCACCAGGGAAATCCCTGATGGTCAGTAATTTTCATCAGGCCTTGGATTAAAATTGTTGCCATTGGATGCCATACTACTCCCACTGAATATTTAACTTAGAGGACTATGATAATGAGCCCTCTTTTTTGAAAAATATAGTGTGTTAATAACGCTTTTTTTGTGTTTCAAGATCTGCCTCATTTTTTGAAGGTATTTGTATCTTATCTCTCCCATGCTTAACCTTAAGTTAAATGATGGAACATTATTCACCCTTTGGCAGTGAGTTGACAATTTGCAGTACTTATGGTCCACCCCAGTGGCTCAGCGGTAAAGAATCCGCTTCCCACTGCAGGAGATGCAGGTGACTCGGGTTCCATCCCTGGGTCAGGAAGATTCCCCTGGAGGAGGAAATGGCAGTTTACTCCAGTATTCTTGCTGGGAGGGAAAATCGCCTGGCAGGCTACAGTCCATAGGGTTGCTAAGAGTCAGACAGGACTGAATATGCATGCAATCCACTCACATATATGACATTAAAGAGTTGGACTAGAGTTCTCTAGCTACCTTAGTGGCTTCTGTTGTACTCCACTTTTAAATCTTGGTATGAGTCCAGACCCTGCCCTAGGTCCACTTCTTGCTTTATCCGTACATTAATAATCTCATCCCATCTCAGGTGCTTAAAACAACAACAAAAATAGCTCTATGATTTGATTCTCTATTCTCAGTATTGGCCTCTCCCTGAAGCCCCAAACTCGTATATTCAGCTGACATATATTCAAACTCAAACTCATTTATTCAGCTGACAGCTGCATCAGCTCTCCAGTGTCTAATGGGTATCTTAAAGATAACTTGGTGGAGAGAGAAGCCTTGATAATCTTTCTCAAACCTGATCTTTCCTCTAGTCGTCTGCATCTCAGTGGGTGGCTCCTTAATCCCCATGCTGAAGCCAGCCCTGTTAGAACTTTTCTTGAATCCTTTTTTCTCCCAGTATTCAGCCCATTGAAAAATTCTTGTCAATTGTCTCCAAAGAATATCCCGTGTAGCTATCATTGCTTGCCTACTAGCAGCGTCCATTTCCCTCTTCTCTTTTCTAACAGATACACATTTCCCCCTCTCAGATATCCATCCTTCATTCACATAGACCATGTGACTCCAGGCAAGCCAACCCCAACCCCAGTTCATCTTCTGTATAAATGAATGAATGAGGGATGGACTGACTTTCCAAGTGTGAGCTAGTGAAACAATGGGCCAGAGTCAAAATTGCAAAGGAGAATTCTGGCTCTTGAAGTAGCACATAAAGGGAGGCTCTTCCTCTGCATATGAATAAGGGAGCATCTGATCTCAGTTGGAAGTGGCAGTCATCTAGCAACCATACCAGTTTGAGGGTTAAAATGATTAGAAAGCCTGGAGAAAACGGTTCTTTGATGTCATTGAACTGCTCTAGTGCTAGGCTTCCTGTAAAAAGCCTACAAATTTCCTGGACATTTAAGACATCTTAGATCGGAGATATGGTTTCTAACGTATGTCCAGAATCTTATCTATTTCCACTTACTAGTCTAATCTACCACCGTTGTTTACCAGGACTTAGTGCAATGATCACCTAACTGGTCTCTGTTCTGCTTTCTCTGCCCGACAGTCTTGTGGGAAAAACATTGTGGTCTTGTTAAAATTTAGATCATGTTGCCCCTTAAATGCCATCAGGGGCGTCTTAAAGCAGCATGAAATCTAAAGCTTATAAAGCCAACATAATTTGGCTTCTCCTTATCTCAACTTACATCACTTAATTTTCAGTAATGTCATATTTTGGTCACTTAATGAAGAATTTTTAAAAAGCTCACCTAAGCAGAAAATGATCAGATAGTTGGCTTGAACATGGGAGGGGCCTACGAGCTGTCGCCTGGAATGCTTGCCTTCTTCATCTGTAAGTCAGGCCTTTCCTAGCCACTAAGTCACTCAGTAGTGTTCACTCTCTGCAACCCCATAGACTGCAGCAGGCCAGGCTTCCCTGTCTATCACCAACTCCCAGATCTTGCTCAAACTCATGTCCATTGAGTCAGCGATGCCATCCAACCATCTCATCCTCTATAGTCCCCTTCTCTTGCTGTCTTCAATCTTTCCAGCATCAGGGTCTTTTCTGATGAGTCAGTTCTTCGCATTAGGTGGCCAAAGTATTGGAGCTTCAGCATCAGTCCTTCTAAATGAATATTCAGGACTGATTTCCTTTAGGATGGACTGGTTGGATCTCCTTGTTGTCCAAGGGACTCTGAATAATCTTGTCAAACATCACAGTTCAAAAGCATCAATTCTTCAGTGCTCAGCTTTCTTTATGGTCCAGCTCTCACATGCATACATGTCTACTGGAAAAACCATAGCCTTGACTAGACAGACCTTTGTTGGCAAAGTAATGTCTCTTTTTTAATATGCTGTCTAAGTTGTCATAGCTTTTCTTCCAAGGAACAAGCGTCTTAATTTCATGACTGTAGTCACCATCTGCAGTGATTTTGGAGCACAAGAAAAAGTCTGTCACTGTTTGCATTGTTTCCCCATCTATTTTGCCATGAATGATGGGACCTGATGCCATGATCTTCATTTTTTGAATGTTGAGTTTTAAACCAGTTTTTTAAGTTTCCTCTTTAACTTTCATCAGGAGACTTTTTAGTTCTTCTTTGCCTTCTGTGATAAGGGTGGTGTCATCTGCATATCTGAGGTTATTGATATTTCTCTGCATATCCCGGCCATCTTGATTCCAGCTGTGTTTCATCCAGCCTGGTATTTCACATGATCTATTCTGCATATAAGTTAAATAAGCAAGGTGACAACAATGTACAGCCTTGATGTACTCCTTTCCCAATTAGGAACCAGTACATTGTTCCATGTCTGGTTCTAATTGTTGCTTCTTGACCTGCATACAGATTTCTCAGGAGGTAGGTCAGGTGGTCTGGTAGTCCCATCTCTTTAAGAATTTTCCATAGTTTGTTGTGACCCATACAGTCAAAGGCTTTAGCATAGTCAGTGAAGCAGTAGATGTTTTTCTGAATTGCTTTCTTTGTGATCCAACTGATGTTGGCAATTTAATCTCTGGTTCCTCTGCCTTTTCTAGTTCAGTCGCTCAGTTGTGTCTGACTTTGCAACCCCGTGAACCACAGCACACCAGGCCTCCCTGTCCATCACCAACTCCTGGAGTTACCCAAACTCATCTCCATTGAGTTGATGATGCCATCCAACCATCTCATCCTCTTGTCTCCTTCTCCTCCTGCCCTTAATCTTCCCAGCAGCAGGTCTTTTCAAATGAGTCAGTTCTTTGCATCAGGTGGCCAAAGTATTGGAGTTTCAGCTTTAACATCAGTCCTTCCAATGAACACCCAGGACTGATCTCCTTTAGGATGGACTGGTTGGATCTCCAAGGGACTCTAGAGACTGTTCTCTAACACCACAGTTCAAAAGCATCAATTCTTCTGTGCTCAGTTTTCTTTATAGTCCAACTCTCACATCCATACATGACCACTGGAAAAACCGTAGCCTTGACTAGAAAGACCTCCAGTCTAAATCCAGTCTAAAGTAGTTGATCCAAAAGAGGTTACGTGCTTTAAAAAAAAAAATGCTCTTCAATAATGATTTTTCCATTAAATGTTGCAATGAAAAGGATTAGAAATGTATGTTTTCAGAATAAGTAATGGTGAACAATGACCAGAATATTGATTTGGCTTTGCTCTCTTATGTAGTTGCCTTAGGTGGGTTTCATTTTATAGTAGCTATAGTTTGAATCCACTTGTCAGGTGGAATCACTATATTATTACTCTTTGTTCCACAGATGTCATGGAATTAAATGAAGTTAATATTTCTTCCCTCCTTGTTATCCTTCGACTACTGTTTATTATTCAGGAAGTATTAGAACAGTATCAGTGATGGCAATAAGGCAGGATGACATCTTAGAGTAAGGTGACTATTAGAGATAGTCTTGTAATTTTTTTCCCCCCAATGGAGATAATAGTTATAGGTGTAGGCAGGACCATGAGCTAATATTGGAGTGGTACATGGGAAATTGAAAACTCTAAATTGATATCTTCACCTGGGCCAGCACAATTCAGTTCAGTCGCTCAGTCATGTCCAACTCTTTGCGACCCCATGAATTGCAGCTTGCCAGGCCTCCCTGTCCATCACCAACTCCCGGAGTTCACTCAGACTCACGTCCATCGAGTCAGTGATGCCATCCACCCATCTCATCCTCTGTCATACCCTTTTCCTCCTGCCCCCAATCCCTCCCAGCAACAGAGTCTTTTCCAATGAGTCAACTCTTGGCATGAGGTGGCCAAAGTACTGGAGTTTCGGCTTTAGCATCATTCCTTCCAAAGAAATCCCAGGGCTGATCTCCTTCAGAATGGACTGGTTGGATCTCCTTGCAGTCCAAGGGACTCTCAAGAGTCTTCTCCAACACCACAGTTCAAAAGCATCAATTCTTCAGCGCTCAGCCTTCTTCACAGTCCAACTCTCACATCCATACATGACCACTTGAAAAACCATAGCCTTGACTAGCCGGACCTTAGTTGGCAAAGTAATGCCTCTGCTTTTTAATATGCTGTCTAGGTTGGTCATAATTTTTCTTCCAAGGAGGAAGCGTCTTAATTTCATGGCTGCAGTCACCATCTGCAGTGATTTTGGAGCCCAGAAAAATAAAGTCTGACACTGTATCCACTGTTTCCCCATTTATTTGCCATGAAGTGACGGGACCAGATGCCATGATCTTCATTTTCTGAGTGTTGAGCTTTAAGCCAGCTTTTTCAGTCTCCACTTTCACTTTCGCCAAGAGGCTTTTTAGTTCCTCTTCACTTTTTGCCATAAGGGTGGTGTCATCTGCATATCTGAGGTTATTGATATTTCTCCCAGCAATCTTGATTCCAGCATGTGCTTCTTCCAGCCCAGCGTTTCTCATGATGTACTCTGCATAGAAGTTAAATAAGCAGGGTGACAATATGCAGCCTTGACGTACTCCTTTTCCTATTTGGAACCAGTCTGTTGTTCCATGTCCAGTTCCAACTGTTGCTTCCTGACCTGCATACAGATTTCTCAAGAGGCAGATCAGGTGGTCTGATATTCCCATCTCATTCAGAATTTTCCACAGTTTCTTGTGATCCACATAGTCAAAGGCTTTGGCATAGTCAATAAAGCAGAAATAGATGTTTTTCTGGAACTCTCTTGCTTTTTTAGTGATCCAGCAGATGTTGGCAATTTGCTCTGTGGTTCCTCTGCCTTTTCTAAAACCAGCTTGAACATCAGGAAGTTCACGGTTCATGTATTGCTGAAGCCTGGCTTGGAGAATTTTGAGCATTACTTTACTAGCATGTGAGATGACTGCAATTATGGGGTAGTTTGAGCATTCTTTGGCATTGCCTTTCTTTGGGATTGGAATGAAAACTGACCTTTTCCAGTCCTGTGGCCACTGCTGAGTTTTCCAAATTTGCTGGCATATTGAGTGCAGCACTTTCACAGCATCATATTTCAGGATTTGGAATAGTTCAACTGGAATTCCATCACCTTCACTAGCTTTGTTCATAGTGATGCTTTCTAAGGCCCACTTGACTTCACATTCCAGGATGTCTGGCTCTAGGTGAGTGATCACACCATCGTGAATATCTTGGTCATGAAGATCTTTTTTGTACAGTTCTTCTGTGTATTCTTGCCACCTCTTCTTAATATCTTCTGCTTCTATTAGGTCCATACCATTTCTGTCCTTTATCGAGCCCATCTTTGAATGAAATGTTCCTTTGGTAGCTCTAATTTTCTTGAAGAGATCTATAGTCTTTCCCATTTTGTTGTTTCCTCTATTCTTTGCATTGATTGCTGAGGAAGGCTTTCTTATCTCTCCTTGCTATTCTTTGGAACTCTGTATTCAGATGCTTATAGCTTTCCTTTTCTCCTTTGCTTTTCGCTTCTCTTTTTTCACAGCTATTTGTAAGGCCTCCCCCGACAGCCATTTTGCTTTTTTGCATTTCTTTTCCATGGGGATGGTCTTGATCCCTGTCTCCTGTACAATGTCACGAACCTCATTCCATAGTTCATCAGGCACTCTATCTATCAGATCTAGGCCCTTAAATCTATTTCTCACTTCCACTGTATAATCATAAGGGATTTGATTTTGGTCATACCTGAATGGTGTAGTGGTTTTCCCTACTTTCTTCAATTTCAGTCTGAATTTGGCAATAAGGAGTTCATGGTCTGAGCCACAGTCAGCTCCTGGTCTTGTTTTTGTTGACTGTATAGAGCTTCTCCATCTTTGGCTGCAAAGAATATAATCAATCTGATTTCGGTGTTGACCATCTGGTGATGTCCATGTGTAGAGTCTTCTCTTGTGTTGTTGGAAGAGGGTGTTTGCTATGACCAGTGCATTTTCTTGGCAAAACTCCATTAGTCTTTGCCCTGCTTCGTTCTGTTTTCCAAGGCCAAATTTGCCTGTTACTCCAGGTGTTTCTTGACTTCCTACTTTTGCATTCCAGTCCCCTATAATGAAAAGGACATCTTTTTTGGGTGTTAGTTCTAAAAGGTCTTGTAGGTCTTCATAGAACCGTTCCACTTCAGCTTCTTCAGCGTTACTGGTTGGGGCATAGACTTGGATTACTGTGATATTGAATGGTTTGCCTTGGAAACGAACAGAGATCATTCTGTCGTTTTTGAGATTGCATCCAAGTACTGCATTTTGGACTCTTTTTGTTGACCATGATGGCTACTCCTTTTCTTCCGAGGGATTTCTGCCCGCGGTAGTAGATATAAGGGTCATCTGAGTTAAATTCCCCCATTCCAGTCCATTTCAGTTCGCTGATTCCTAGAATGTCAACATTCACTCTTGCCATCTCTTGTTTGACCACTTCCAGTTTGCCTTGATTCATGGACCTGACATTCCAGGTTCCTATGCAATATTGCTCTTTACAGCATTGGACCTTGCCTCTATTACCAGTCACATCCACAACTGGGTATCATTTTTGCTTTGCCTCCATCCCTTCATTCTTTCTGGAGTTATTTCTCCACTGATCTCCAGTAGCATATTGGGCACCTACTGACCTGGGGAGTTCCTCTTTCAGTATCCTATCATTTTGCCTTTTCATACTGTTCATGGGGTTTTCAAGGCAAGAATACTGAAGTGGTTTGCCATTCCCTTCTCCAGTGGACCACATTCTGTCAGACCTCTCCACCATGACCCGCATGTCTTGGGTGGCCCCATAGGCATGGCTTAGTTTCATTGAGTTAGACAAGGCTGTGGCCCTAGTTTGATTAGATTGACTAGTTTTCTGTGATTATGGTTTCAGTGTGTCTGCCCTCTGATGCCCTCTTGCAACACCTACTGTCTTACTGGGCCAGCACACCTTTATTTATAATGTAATATTGTGTATTTTTCTTATTGTTTTTGTCCTTTGTTTATTATTGATATCCTAGTCTAGGTTGTGAATTCTTTAAAGGTAGAACCCCTTTTATATTCGTCTTATACTTCCTCGTCTTAGTTTGGGTTCTCTCAGAAGCAGACCTAGAGATAAGGATTTGAATGTGAGTAGTTTATTACAGAAGTCATGAAAAACTGGGGGAGTAAGGAAAGAAATGGAGGGAAGGTAATAAAGAGTATATATCAAGCAAATTACCACAGTGACCAAATAGACCTTAATTTTACCTGAGAATTTTGGGAGGCTGTTTACAACATACCTCAGTTACTTGAACCAAGACGTTGCAGGCAGGCTATTTATCTACCAGCTGCAGTCCATCATTGGTTGAGGGTTAGTCTGAGGGAGGGAAATTGTTAATTTCCCAGGAAATCATGGTGTAGCCCATGTGCATGTTGAGTAGATTTCTGGCTGCCAGGGAAGGATTTCAGGCAGAATCATAGCTGCTGACAGTTAGAAATGGGGCTGTCATCCCTGGAAATGGTAAGTGATGAAGGACTAGGGTGGGACACTGGCAACAACTGCACATCCCTCAGCTGTACCTAATGTGTTTTAAGACACGTTCTTACTAAAAATCTTGAAACCATTGATTCGGAGATCAGAAGGATTGACAGAATCAGCATAGACCAGGAAGTAGAATAGAGATACTGTATCTTTTAACAATAAGAGAGAACTTTTGCCAGTCTTCTGGTTATCAGGCACAAATCTTTATAATAAGTAAATAGACATTTAATTGCTACCTTCAGGAAAATATGTTGCAGAAAAATTTTCATAATATTTTACTTTGACTAAAATATGGCATCATTGAAACCCAGTAAGATTCAATAGATTGAACCGTGTTTATATTTTCAAGATTAGTCTCTTGTTTAAGATAAATGATATGCTTTTGTCTACATTAGTGTTAATAAGTAAATAAAGATGATTTTGCTAAGAATGTTTGAATTTTATGGTTGGCATCTTATGTGTAGAAACCTGTGGTCCAAGGTAATTGAAAGTATCTTCATGATTTTGATGATATTTCTAAGTAGAGGAATGGACAGAACACTGATTTTATGAGAACAGCAATTTTTCTTTGCTAAGGTCACTATCACTAACTACAAAGATGATAATTTGTTTATGTCATTTAATTTGTCAGTAATTTCCCCTTTGGTAATTAAAAAATGGATAGATGCTAAATTATTTTAGCTTTGGAGACATATTTATCTTTCCTCTGAAGCAATTCTATAGAAAAAATTATACAGGAGAAGAATGTCTTGCTGAAATTTATCAATTATAAGCAAAATGTTAAATGCTATTGATTTATATATTGGAGAGTTTTCTTCATATTTTGCAATTTAGCTTGTTAAAATAGTAAAATGTTTTGGAAGCTATATTTCCACTCTTTGACCCAGTAGTCTTCGTCTATATATAGTTACTAGTTGTCAATAGTGTAAGGGATTGATTTCTGTTTGATTTTATTGTTTTTCAAATTAAATTTGGTTATTGATAGACTAATAAATAATCCAATTATTTTTAAAGTCACTAGAAGACAGCATATATACTTTTCCTTGAGAAATTTTTTTCCCTAATTTTTCCTGTTTGAATGAAATTAGTAGTCTTGTTTTTAGAACTGTCAGATGGTACAGGTCCTGGGAGCCTGCGTGGTGTGAGGATGGGGATCCACACATCCCTTTTTATTTCAGTCATAAGTTTTTTGACCTTTTTTGCTTTAGCCATTGGGATTCAGTGTAAGATTTTACTTGGCAAAATTGATTCTGCTGCCTTTCTTCTAACGTTTGATAACAGTGATCTAGATTTTCTACAATATTGGCAATTTCTCCTAAATACTACCAAGTAAGTTAGATTTTACTTTCTGTCCAGATTCAGGGTAGAGCCACTTCATGCTGTGAAAATTATGAACATTTTTTCTAAGTTTGCTGAGTCTCTATTATCTATATATTTGTGACTATGATTTTAGTTCTGTAGAATTGGACAGATTCTTAAAGAGCATCTGCCTCTACAATAGATGAAGATATAAACCCTAAGCAATTGTGACCTGTCCCCAAGGTCACGTTGGACAGAAGCAAGAAAAGATTGTTCCAATATTCTTTCCACTGCATTGAACTTTCTGTTTTAGAGGTTCTATTTCATCAAGACTTTCCCCCCCCCCCCCAATATATGTATTTTCTTGGTCATACCACAGGGCATGTGGAATCTTAGTTCCCTGATCTGGGATGCAAACCGTGCCCCTTGCATTGGAAGTGCAGAGTCTTAACCATTGGACTGCCAGTGAATTCCTGTGTGTGTGTGTGTGTGTATGTGTGTGTCTGTGTGTTGTTTAGTTGCTAAGTTGTATCTGACTTTTGTAATCCCATGGACGGTTAGCCCACCAGACTCCTCTGTCCATGGGATTTTCTAGGCAAGAATACTGGAGTGGGTTGCCATGTCCTTCTCCAGGGGATCTTCCCAACCCAGGGATCAAACCCATGTCTCCAGCATCTCCTGCATTGGCAGGCTGATACTTTACCCTGAATCACCTGATAAGTCCCTTGTTAAATATTAGCAAATATTAATGGCATACAGGGAAGGATGAGAGCAAATAATATTGCAGAAGAAATTCATCCATTCAAAAAATATTGAAGAGCTACCATGCATCAGGTTTAGTTCAGTTGTTCAGTAGTGTCCAACTCTTTGACACCCCATGGATTGCGGCACACCAGGCCTCCCTGTCCATCACCAACCCCCTAAATTTACTTAAACTTAGGTCCATTGAGTTGGTGATGCCATCCAAACATCTCATCCTCTGTCATCCCCTTCTCCCACCTTCAATCTTTCCCAGCATCAGGGTTTTTTCAGTGAGTCAGTTCTTCACATCAGGTGGCCAAAGTATTGGAGTTTCAGTTTCAACATCAGTCCTTCCAATGAATATTTAGGACTGATTTCCTTTAGGATGGACTGACTGGATCTCCTTTCAGTCTAAGAGACTCTCAAGAGTCTTCAACACCACAGTTCAAAAGCATCAATTCTTCGGTGCTCAGCTTTCTTTATAGTCCAACTCTCACATCCATACATGACTATTGGAAAAACCATAACCTTGACTAGATGGACCTTTGTTGACAAAGTAATGTCTCTGCTTTTTAATATGCTGTGTAGGTTGGTCATAACTTTCCTTCCAAGGAGTATCTTAATTTCATGGCTGTAGTCACCATCTGTAGTGATTTTGGAGCCCCCCAAAATAAAATTTGCCACTGTTTCCACTGTTTTCCCACCTATTTGCCATGAAGTGATGGGACCAGATGCCATGATCTTAGTTTTCTGAATGTTGAGCTTTAAGCAACTTTTTCACTCTCCTCTTTTACTTTATCAAGAGGCTCTTTAGTTATTCACTTTCTGCCATAAGGGTGGTATCATCTGCATATCTGAGGTTATTGATATTTCTCCCAGCAATCTTGATTCCAGCTTGTGCTTCATCCAGCCCAGCGTTTCTCGTGATGTACTCTGCATAGAAGTTAAATAAACAGGGTGACAATATATAGCCTTGACATACTCCTTTCCCTGTTTGGAACCAGTCTGTTGCACGTCCAGTTCTAACTGTTGCTTCCTGACCTGCATACAGATTTCTCAAGAGGCATCAGGTAGCGTGTTACTTATTGAAATGAGGCTGTTAACTTACATATATAATCTCTACATGTGCTCTATGCGGTGTGTAGTGTTCATGTAAGTTAAGTAGATGACTCCTAGCCTTGAGGGTTAAAATAATTTCTGTGTTAACACTGTATTGCACATTGATTTCATCTTGACCACCTAGGATACCTTGCCCTTTGTATTGATAACATCCAGATTTTTTATAGGTAATTAACACCACTGCCTCTTTACTCCATCTCTCCTCCCAACTTCTCCACCTTCAGAGGGCTAAAAATCAAATTCATCTGTCCAATTCTAAGCAAATGGGTGAAAACATGCAGCCGGTTCTAGGCCAGTTAAACTCTTTATCCTAGGACCTTCTATCTCAGAGAGATACAAAGATGTCAGAATTCATTCTGTCCTGACCACAGAATAGTTCCTGTTTCTGAGATCCTCTCCTTGATGGAGCATCCACATTGTATCCTTCTGAAGCCTGGCGTTTCAGGCTTATCTTTGATTCTCATAACTTTAATGTCCTTTCACTAAATTCCCTTGCATGCTAAGTCACTTCAGTTGTGTCAGATTCTTTGTGATCTCATGGACTGTAGCCCACCAGGCTCCTCTGCCCATGGGATTCTCCGGGCAAGAATACTGGAGTGGGTTGCCATTTCCTGCCCCAGGGGATCTTCCCAACCCAGGGATCGAATCTGTGTCTCCTGTGGCTCCTGCATTGCAGGTGGACTCTTTACCACTGAGCCACCAGGGAAGCCAAACCTATGTTAATTAAAGTTGGTTTCTAGCGCTTATAATTGTTTAATCCCAACTGATATCTTTGGGCATGACAACACAAATGGGTAGAGAAGAACAGGAGCTACGGATAGTTAGGTTCTTTGTCTCAAAGTCCAAAACCTGGGTCATTGTAGGAAGAAGTGACAATTCTAACTGCCTGAATGAACCATTTAGCTCTTTGTTACATTAACAAGCTTGATATCAGGAGAACTGTTATGCAATAAAGATTATTCCCTTCTCTCGCTCATCTTCTGCCTTCTCATTTAAAGGCTGCTTCTTATGGAGTGGCACGGGGCCTCTTAGGGCTGTGAAGCACTGTCGTCCTTTTCTTCAGTTTGATCTGTTAAAGTACCATCTCACCGGCCCTCTGCTGAGTGCTGTTGACCTTGTTCGCTGATTGCTTTTAGTGATTCCCTTCAGTGATTGATGAGATGACTGGACAGTAATGAAAACAGAGCTGATTCACTTTATCCTAGCAGGATTAAAGCCTGGAAACAAATCTAATTTTCTTTTACGGGGAGGGGAAATAGGAACAAAGATTTTGATCAGCGTCTTAAAGTAACATGAAAGGAAGACTGGCGGACTTCACATGGTAAAAGGAAACTTTGTAGAGGAAAGGAAACGTGACTGTTAGATTCCTAATGGAAGGAGTGGTGGTGGTCTAGTTTCCTTTTCAACAGTAAATGCCATTCACATGCTAGGCATGGTGTATCTACTAGCTCACAAACCCTCCAGATAAATTTGTGATCTAAATTGGGAGAAAAAAGACATGTGGGAGACATAGAACAATGGTGGAAAAATCGAAGAGATTAGAATGGAGCTTTTGTCAGCATAATTTGATCTTTCCCTCTCCATAATCTCTGTAAAATTGGGAAAATTAGCTTGTAGGAAATTGAGATATGTATAAAGTTCTCAAGTTCTCTGAGTCTTCCCCCCGCCCCGCCAGTGGTGATGAATATGAAGGGTTAAGTATTAAAAACTATATCATAGCACAGAATGTTAGATATGTGTACATATTTTTAAAATTAAAATTCTAATCCTTTAATACTTATAGGCAAGTTACAGGTACCCATGACTGTGTTAGGCCTTATCATAGAAAGATGGGCCATTACAAGAACACTCCTCATTTCAGATTTTCCTTGCAGCAGTAAATAGGTAGTTATAGACAGAAAAAGGCAGCAGAATAGCCCAGTGAAATATCATTGCATTATTGTAATCACAGTTTACACGTCAGTGACTTAGTCTCTAGGCCTCTTTTATAACTGAAATAAGTTTGGATGTATCAAGGCCACTGCCTGTCTCTACAATACCTCAATGGAAACTGGAAAATGCTACCCTTTGCTCCAGTAGAATGCAGCCCCTTGGCAAGTAGAACACAGGCTGGATTTCAGCTCTCCTGGTTTCTTTTGCTAGGTTCTTTTATACAAAGTTACATCCTATATAGCTATATATAACAGCCCTGATTTGAGTTCTTAGTTGTGTGCAACAGAGATTAACCCTAAATATCTTAAGCCAAAGGGAAATTTACTGGGCAGGATACCAGGGGCAGCAGGAATCTGAGAAAGTGACAAGAGTTAGGGCTTCTCTGGCATCAGGAGTTAACCAAGGCTTCAACTCAATGCGGGAGACCCAGGTTCGATCCCTGGGTGGGGAAGATCCCTGGAGAAGGAAATGGAAACCCACTCCAGTATTCCTGCCTGGAAAATTCCATGGATAGAGGAGCCTGATAGGCTACAGTCCATGGGGTCGCAAAGAGTCGGACACGACTGAGCAACTTCACTTTACTTCACTTCAACTCAGTAGCTTCCTGGTCCTTGGGTCCCAAGTGCTGCAATGAATTTGACCTTGGCCTGTGCGCTCTTCTTTTGTATTGCTCACTTAGGATTTACAACCCCAGGAGTGGTGTTTGATTGCCTGGACCCTGGGTATACCAGGAAGCTGGTGGAGGAAGGAGCAAGCCCCCCACTTCTGAATTGGGAATTGGCAATGAGAGGTGGCACTTGGTGAGCTCCCACTGAGACTACATACCATTCAAACTATCCCCACGGGGAGGCCTGGAGGCTATTAGGAAGGTGTGTTATGTATGGAGAGAGCTGGGTGCTGGGTAACTACAAAATAGTAAATATCTGGTGTAGGGCTTAGTAATAGCATCTGCTTTTTTTTGTTTGTTTGTTATCTAATAAAGTATTATCTAGACCAAGCAGTTACAAAACCGCTATAAGGACAGGCACATAAAAAGTGTGCTAACTAGAGGCACGTAGGGAACTAGCTTTCCTGACCTGGTGTTGGAGTGCATGTCCTTTTCTCTATGTACAGAAGTGATGGCAGAAATGGATGACCCAGAAGAGAAGAATCTCAGGTGAAAATGTGTAGTGAAATACTCAAGAAGTAATCTTGTGAATTCATGATTCCTCTTAGGTCTTTGTTTTCTGCCTCAGAGGCCAGAAGACAATTTTCTTTAAGAAAGATCCTGAATTTCTATTATCTCCTCTCTCATAGATAGAATGCTTTTTTTTTTCTACCTTTCTTTCTGTTTTTTTTTTTTTTCCCTTCCTTTCTCCATCCCTTCCTCCCTCGCTCCTTACTTTCTCCTTTTCTTCGTGTTCTTTCTTTTTTCTTCCCCGTTTACCTTTTCTTTCCTCTTTCTGCCATATCCATGAATAGCAAAGAAGTGCCTGTTATAATCAACAAAGTGATCTGCTGGGAGTGGGGCGAGATGCTGTGACCCTAGGCTTCTGTAGGATTCCAAGCCTTCTATGCGACCCTTCTCTGCTCCTTCCTGCTGTAAAGGATGGCTGCTGCTTTTAGATGAGGTTACCAGAATGGGAGAGAGGCTGACAGTGGTTCTGTTTTTCAGTTGTTACCCGTGACTCTCTACTGATTTTTCTCTTAAACTGTGAATTTTTCATGTCCTTGAGTTTCTTCTGTGTACAAAACCTTTTTGTAGTCAAGTCTCTGTACAGGTTCCTGGCCTGGCACGTAATCCAGTGGTTTTGTCTTTCTTCCAATAATACCATTGTCCATATTATGAAACAACAAAATTCCTGCTCCTTTGTATATACTTCTTTTGATGGGTTGATGTTCATTTATTTAAAAAGAATAAAACACTGTCCTAAGACCTAGTGATGTTCTAAGCCCTAGTTTACTTTTCTGTTTTATTGGAAAGTAAAACTTATATGTTCTTATAGATTCCTTGCATATCTTATAGTCTAGTGGTGGAGACCAGGAAAAAACAAGTGGACAACTGTGTAAATATGTAATTACAAATTATGAGGGAAATAATTTTAAAGAAAAATGGGCTCAATAATAAAAATAGTATTGTTGTTGTTGTTGAGTTGCTAAGTCGTGTCCGACTCTTTTTAACACCACGGACTGCAGCACACCAGGTTCCTCTGTCCTCCACTATCTCCTGGAATTTGCTCAAATTCATATCCATTGAGTAAGTGATGCTGGGACCTGCTTAAGAAATGATGAGTTTGAGGAAGGTAAATCATGATCTGAAAATTGACAAGGAACCTTTATACAGGTGGATAGGGAGGTAGGAGTCAAGGGTGGGGGAAGTAAGGTTGGTGTGCGGGTGGGATGTAAGTGGTATATATTATTCAAGACGGGCCAGGCTTAAGCTGTAGTGACAAGTAGCCCCCAGATCATCATAGCTGAACACTTAAGAGTTTATCTCTTGCTTACATAAAGTATGTTGTGTGAGACAGCTGTATTCTTGGTGAGTCAGGTCCATCACATGGAATCCCATCTCCACATACAGCTGCCACATTCTCTACCGAATGGGGGGAAGATTATATGGTACTTTTCTCCACTGTGTTCACAGCCCTACCTAAGCACAAAGAGCTGGAATGCTCAGGAGGGAGTAGAGAGCTGTATATTGTTGAGCATGAGTCACTTCCATCTCAGAGTCTGTAGGAGTGAGGCAGGAGCTAGAACATTCCAGGCAGAGAGGGCAGCCTGGAGGAAAGTTTTGAGGTAAGATTTTGGTCAGTATACTGCAGTATTGTTGGGTTGTAAGAGATCATGCCACTTCCTGTAGTTGTGTAGAAGACGCACAGTTGAGGTGTGACACCATCTACTCTTTCAGTTACCAGAGTTAATGCAAAATCATGTCTTTCATATAAAAATATGGCTTCAAAATCTTAGAGTCCTAGATGGGAAAGAGATAATTACTAATGATTACTAATATTATACTGTTTATGATAAATATGTGCTCAGTTGTGTCCAACTCTTTGCAACTCCATGGGTTGCAACCTTAAAGGCTCCTCTGTCCATGGAATTCTCCAGGCAAGAATACTGGATTGGGTTGACGTTTCCTCCTCCAGGGGATCTTCCTGACCCAGAGATCGAACATGGGTCTCCTGCATCTCCTGTGTCTCCTGCATTGGCAGATGGATTCCGTACCACTAAGCCACCTCATCTGTAGAATGGGAATAATAGTACTTAGAATAAACTGAGAACATGCATATGCTATATTTATAAATATAAAAACATATACATTTATATATAAGTATATATAAATATATACATTTATACTGTCCAACTTGTGTTTTCTGCATTGTATTCTCCACTGCTGTCAGAATGAACCTAATAAAACATAGGTCAAATTAAAAAAATATATATATATATAGAGAGAGAGAGAGTACAGCATCATCTTTTAGAATTTGAAATAGCTCAGCTGGAATTCCATCACCTCCACTAGCTTTGTTCATAGTGATGCTTCCTGAGGCCCACTTAACTTCACATTCCAGGATGTCTGGCTCTAGGTGAGTGAGCACACCATCATGGTTATTTGGGTCATGAAGATCTTTTTTGTATAGTTCTTCTATGTATTCTTGCCACCTCTTCTTAATATCTTCTGCTTCTATTAGGTCCAGACCATTTCTGTCCTTTATTGTGCTCATCTTTGTATGAAATGTTTCCTTGGCATTTCTGATTTTCTTGAAGAGATCTCTAGTCTTTCCTATTCTCTTATTTTCCTCTATTTCTTTGCATTGATCACTGAGGAAGGCTTTCTTATCTCTCCTTGTTATTCTTTGGAACTCTGCATTCCAATGGGTATATCTTTTCTTTCCTCCTTTGCCTTTTGCTTCTCTTCTTTTCTCAGCTATTTGTAAGGCCTCAGAGAACCATTTTGCCTTTTTACACTTCTTTTTCATGGGGATGGTCTTGATCGCTGCCTCCTGTACAATGTCACGAATCTCTGTCCATAGTTCTTCAGGCACTCTGTCTATCAGATCTAATCCCTTGAACCTATTTGTCACTTCCATACTAGACAGCATATTAAAAAGCAGAGACATTACTTTGCTGACAAAGGTCCATCTAGTCAAAGCTATGGTTTTTCCAGTAGTCATGTATGGATGTGAGAGTTGGACTATAAAGAAAGCTGAGCACCGAAGAATTGATGCTTTTGGAACTGTGGTGTTGGAGAAGACTCTTGACAGTCTCTTGAACTGAAAGAAGATCCAACCAGTCCATCCTAAAGGAAATCAGTCCTGAATATTCATTGGAAGGACTGATGTTGAAGCTGAAACCACAATACTTTGGCTACCTGATGTGAAGAACTGACTCATTGGAAAAAGACCGTGGTGCTGGGAAAGATTGAAGGCAGGAGGAGAAGGGGATGAAAGAGGATGAGGTGGTTGGATGGCATCACTGATTCTATGGACATGAGCTTGAGTAAGACCTGGGAGTTGGTGATGGACAGGGAAGCCTGGCGTGCTGCAGTCCATGGGGTTGCAAAGAGTTGGACACAACTGAGTGAATTGAACTGAATATATAGTACATGCATGTTCTCAGTTTAAGTACTATTATTCCCATTCTACAGATGAAACAGATACAAAAAGGCCAAGAGATTTACTTAAGGTCACACAGCAGGTAAGTGATGGAGTTGGTATTCAAACTCTGGCAGTCTGACTCAGGGCCCATTTCACCACTAACTCTAAAGCAGACTGAAAATGTTTCCTTGGTCTTGGCCAGAAAGGGCCTTGGGGACCAGGTGTCTGACCCTGTAGAAGAGAAAGTGTTATTGCATCTGGCAGGCACAAGGTGGAGGACAGGAGAAAGGAATGAGTGTAAGGTGCTAATGGAGTTGTATGGCCTTTGGGGGTTAGTGTTTATCCTGAGAATTCAGTTTGGGATGGTGAGAAGCCATTACTTTGTTAGCGTAACTAGATATTGTCCTGCTGTTCTTGTTGTTGGTCTTTCATATTGAGTATTTCTGGAAGCTTCATCCTACTGTGGTTGGAGACCAAAAGGTGCCCTGTACTGCTCTAGTGCCCAAGTCATAGAAGCACCATCCAGGGACCCATCATTAAAGCACAGGAACCAGAGGGATGAAAACTCAGTGGGGATGAAGCTGGAGGTTCTTGAACAACTGCCCTTCCCCACATACCGTGTTTCCCCTCAGTACTAAAACCTAGGTGGGTCTGACATTCTCCCCTCCAAACTTTTGAGTAGTTGTCTGCCGAATTCAATAACTTGGCACCCAGTCGTGACCTTGGGGCAGAGAGGGTATCATTCTCGGTTTTCTGCCCACCTTTTTTTCCCCCACATAGTAAGTGACTGTGGGATACAAGTGCAAGGTAACTACCTAGAAGCCCTGGGGAGAAATGCCAGATGTGCAGGATATTCAGTAAATAACTTTCAGGGAATTATACTTGAGAGACCGTTGAGTTTCTATTTGTCTTACCTGGAGTCAAAGCAAGTTTCACTCGATGAGGGCACTGACCTGAGAACCGGCGTGAGCTATGTAACCAACCAGGAGACGGGGAGTGTTTGGCTTTCTAAAAATAAATCCACTTTTATATAAGATAGCTCTAGGACCAAATTCTCCCTCCTGATCTGGGCATCATATAATAGCAATAGGTTTCTCAGCTTCGGTGTACACTGTGAACTTAAAGCTTTTTAACAGTATTATCCAGATAGTTAATTTTTTTCCATTTAGCACTAGTCATGGATTATAGTTTTCAGATTAGGTCTGCTCTCTATCCCCAGAGCATGTTTTCCCAGCATATTCTATGATATTTCCTGCCTCCTGGTTTTGCCCATGCAGTTTCCCAAGCTGGGATGCCCTTTCCTCATTTCTTCAATTGGCGAAATCGTTATTACTCTTTAGAATTCATTTTAGGGCACTATCCCCTACTGGAAGCCTTCTTTTTGGATTCCCAGGTTGGGCTTGTGCTTCCTGCTGCACTCAGTACCTTTATCTTATTTTTTAGCTTCATTAAATTAAAGTTATCTGCTTTGAGGGGTTTCCCCCCTTTCATTAAATTCTTAAGTCCTCATGGGTGGGGACTGTTTTTGTTCAGCCTTTTCACCTCTAGATCTAGTAAAGTCCTTAATGATGTCCTTAATTCTCCAAGCCAGAATACTGGAGTGGGTAGCTGTTCCCTCCTCTAGGGGATCTTCCCAACCCAGGGATCGAACCCAGGTCTCCCACATTGCAGGCTGATTCTTTACCAGCTGAACCACCAGGGAAGTCCTTAATGATGTCAGTTAGAGCCTAATAATGATGGGTAAAAGCTGGTGATAAGATGTACGGAGAGTTCCACAATTCTTTTGGAGCTTTGGAAGTGGAACTGATTCTATATAGCCATCATTGAAACAATGGAATCAAAATTAAGCTCCACAATCCAGTCATTCCAGCGAAGGTAAATAGAAAATACTGAATCTAGATTTCAAACGTATTGCTGACTTCTAACTTGTTTTGAAGCAAGATGTTTATTCCACGTGTCTTAATTTGCACAGCTGCAAAATGACTGTGTTGCATTGATTGAAATTTGTGGGGCCTGATATTCTTATTGAACTGTTGGATATCAACCATTTTGAATGCAGCTCATTATGCCAGAAACACCACTGTCACTTAATGCAGAAGCGAAGACCAAGAGTCCTGGAGCAGTATGTACTTATTTGACATTTTCCTGGAATCGACAGGAGATATATTTCCATGTGGCAAGCTACTGAATCCCCCTACCCCAACCTCCCTGCTTTTCAAGTTATAAACACTTTTCTCATCGACATTTATTAGAAAGTAACACAAAGCATATTGTTGGGTTTGTATTCTGTGGATGTTTCACATTGGGCATATTGTAAGCTCTCTGTTTGCCAGACATGATGGCATTCTTGGAGGTCAAGCTTTTAAATCCTGTTCTTTCATTTTAATAATTTCATTGACTTAACCTTTATATAGATGAAATGTATAGTTTCCTCAAAGAATACTTTGGTGCTCCATGCTTGCAGAAAGAATGCTTCAGGTTAGAGATTCAGTCTGTGATCTATCAGGTGATGATACAAAAGGTTTAACTTAAACACAAACACTAGGTCACAGAGGGCCAGGATCCAGATGGTTTTGTATTTGGTTACAGCATCCTACCTCTCCCCGTCACCTCTACCCTTTCTTCTCTTTTCTGCCATCTGTCAATATACTTGAATGAGGAACTTTATCACATGTGCTATCAACAGTTTTTTTTTTTTTGTTTTTTTTTTCCCACCTTCTCTTTTATGAGGTAGTAATAAAAGTGCATATCATATGGGAGGAGTGTTTGGGGGAGAATGGATACATGTATATGCATGGCTGAGTTCCTCTGTTGTCCACCTGAAGCTATTAATATCACAGCATTGTCAACTGGCTGTGCTATGCTTAGTGGCTCAGTCGTGTCTGACTCTTTGCAATCCCATGGACTGTGTAGCCCACGAGGTTCCTCTCTCCATGGGGATTCTCCAGGCAAAAAAACTAGAGTGGGTTGCTATGCCCTCCTCCTGGGGATCTTCCCAAACTAGGGATCAAACCCAGGCCTCCCACATTGCCAGGGCATTCTTTACCATCTGAACCATAAAAAGTTTTTGAAAGGGAGTATATCATAAGACAGCATCTAGTTTTACACTGTACTCAATCTTTACTCCAGAGCTAAATAGTTGAAGACTGAGCCATTAGTAATTCCAGTATTTGAGGCAAAGGGATTAAATGTTATATTTGATCTAACTTAAGGAGTGAAGTATAATTTTCTTCCATTATTTTGATCTTCTTTCTATCCAATTCATTCTTTCCATGCTATGCTGAACTGTATATTTGATTATCAATGTTTTTTATTCATTATCTAAAAATTGTAGGTTTTGTTATTAAGTTAATAATACATTATAATTTATTATGGGCTTCCCTGGTGGCTCAGAGGGTAAAGCTTCTGCCTGCAATACGGGACACCTAGCCGCGTTCAATTCCCGGGTCCGGAAGATCCCCTGGAGAAGAAAATGGCAACCCACTCCAGTACCCTTGCCTAGAAAAATTCCATGGACACAGAACCCTGGTAGGCTATAGTCCATGGGGTCGCAAAGAGTCGGACATAACTGAGTGACTTCACTTAATTTCACCTCATAATTTATTATAGCAAATTACCACATTTGTTGGGAAGTTGAACATTTGAAATTAACCAAAACGAGAAATTAACAACATCATACAAAACAGCTTATGAACCTTGCTGTCAAGAATCACCTGATTTATTCTGTGCTCAATTAAGTACTAGCTGTGAGGCCTTAGGCACATTGCTTAATCTTTCTAAACCTCATCTGAAAGGGGATGTTCAGTTCAGTTCAGTTCAGTCGCTCATTCGTGTCTGACTTTTTACGACCCCATGAATCGCAGCACGCCAGGCCTCCCTGTCCATCACCAACTCCCGGAGTTCACTCAAACTCATGTCCATCGAGTCAGTGATGCCATCCAGCCATCTCATCCTCTGTCGTCCCCTTCTCCTCCTGCCCCCAATCCCTCCCAGCATCAGAGTCTTTTCCAATGAGTCAACTCTTCCCATGAGGTGGCCAAAGTATTAGAATTTCAGCCTCAGCATCAGTCCTTCCAATGAACACCAAGGACTGATCTCCTTTAGGATGGACTGGTTGGATCTCCTTGCAGTCCAAGGGACTCTCAAGAGTCTTCTCCAACACCACATTTCAAAAGCATCAATTCTTGGGCATTCAGCCTTCTTCACAGTCCAACTCTCACATCCATACACAGCCACTGGAAAAACCATAGCCTTGACTAGACGGACCTTTGTTGGCAAAGTAATGTCTCTGCTTTTTAGTATGCTGTCTAGGTTGGTCATAACTTTCCTTCCAAGGAGTAAGCATTTTTTAATTTCATGGCTGCAATTACCATCTGCATTGATTTTGGAGCCCCCAAAAATAAAGTCTGACATTGTTTCCACTGTTTCCCCATGTATTTGCCATGAAGTGATGGGACCAGATGCCATGATCTTCGTTTTCTGAATGTTGAGTGTTAAGCCAACTTTTTCACTCTCCTCTTTCACTTTCATCAAGAGGTTTTTTAGTTCCTCTTCACTTTCTGCCATAAGGGTGGTATCATCTGCATATCTGAGGTTATTGATATTTCTCCCGGCAATCTTGATTCCAGCTTGTGCTTCTTCCAGTCCAGCGTTTCTCGTGATGTACTCTGCATATAAGTTAAATAAGCAGGGTGACAATATACAGCCTTGACGTACTCCTTTTCTTATTTGGAACCAGTCTGTTGTTCCATGTCCAGTTCTAACTGTTGCTTCCTGACCTGCATATAGGTTTCTCAAGAGGCAGGTCAGATGGTCTGGTATTCCCATCTCTTTCAGAATTTTCCACAGTTTCTTGTGATCCACACAGTCAAAGGCTTTGGCATAGTCAATAAAGCAGAAATAGATATTTTTCTGGAACTCTCTGCTTTTTCGATGATCCAGCAGATGTTGGCAATTTGTTCTCTGGTTCCTCTGCCTTTTCTAAAACCAGCTTGAACATCGGGAAGTTCACAGTTCATGTATTGCTGAAGCCTGGCTTGGAGAATTTTGAGCATTACTTTACTAGCGTGTGAGATGAGTGCAATTGTGCAGTAGTTTGAGCATGCTTTGGCATTGCTTTTCTTTGGAATTGGAATGAAAAGTGACCTTTTCCAGTCCTGTGGCCACTGCTGAGTTTTCCAAATTTGCTGGCACATTTAGTGCAGCACTTTCACAGCATCATCTTTCAGGATTTGAAGTAGCTCAACTGGAATTCCATCACCTCCACTAGCTTTGTTCATAGTGATGCTTTCTAAGGCCCACTTGACTTCACATTCCAGGATGTCTGGCTCTAGGTGAGTGATCACACCATCGTGATTATCTGGATTGTGAAGCTCTTTTTTGTACAGTTCTTCTGTGTATTCTTGCCACCTCTTCTTAATATCTTCTGCTTTCTGTTTTTTACCGAGCCCATCTTTTCATGAAATGTTCCCTTGGTATCTCTAATTTTCTTGAAGAGATCTCTAGTCTTTCCCATTCTGTTGTTTTCCTCTATTTCTTTGCATTTATCACTGAGGAAGGCTTTCTTATCTCTCCTTGCTATTCTTTGGAACTCTGCATTCAGATGTTTATATCTTTCCTTTTCTCCTTTGCTTTTCGGTTCTCTTCTTTTCACAGCTATTTGTAAGGCCTCCTCAGACAGCCATTTTGCTTTTTTGCATTTCTTTTCCATGAGGATGGTGTTAGTCCCTGTTTCCTGTACAGTGTCACGAACCTCCATCCATAGTTCATCAGGCACTCTGGCTATCAGATCTAGTCCCTTAAATCTATTTCTCACTTCCACTGTATAGTCATAAGGGATTTGATTTAGGTCATACCTGAATGGTCTAGTGGTTGTCTCCACTTTCTTCAATTTCAGTCTGAATTTGGCAATAAGAAGTTCATGATCTGAGCCACAGTCAGCTCCCGGTCTCGTTTTTGCTGACTGTATAGAGCTTCTCCATCTTTGGCTGCAAAGAATATAATCAATCTGATTTTGGTGTTGACCATCTGGTGATGTCCATGTGTAGAGACTTCTCTTGTGTTGTAGGACTATGTAAATTGAGGAGTTATTGTAAGGTTAGTGAGGTAAGTCTTTACAGCATTTAGCAGAGAACCTGACACTCTTTAAGTACTCCATAAGTGATAATAGTTTTCATTTTTAGTGTTTATTCTGTTAAACTAATTTTGACCACTAAAGAGATGAAGAAATGAAATGGAGTTTTTTTAAAAAACCTACTACTCTATTTTTAAATGTGATTCTCTGGTGGTTTTTAAAAACTATTTTTATTATATGTAGAGAGATATAGCTTCATGAATACAGTTATCATCTGCAGAAAGTCATGCACTGTTTGGCTCATGTGCCTTGGGTCAAAGGCTGCATATTGCTTTTCTCTCATGCTTTCTACCAAGTTCATTGTACTAATACCAACAGCTTGGAACAGCACTCAGCCAACTGCAGCCTCCAGCCCCCTGTCTGTTTTTGTATGGTCTGAGAGCTAAGAATGGTTTGTATATTTTTTAATGGAAAGTAAATTTTTTAAAAGAATAATATTTTGTGACATAGGAAAATTATATGAAATTCAAATTTCAGTGACCACAAATAAAATTTTATTGGAACACAGCCACTCACATGTATTTACATATTGTCTGAGACAGGTTTTGATCGTCAGAGTTGAGTGCTTGTGATAGAGACTGCATGACCCGCAAGGTCTAAAGTATTTATTATCTGGCCCTTCGCAGAAAGGCCCTTTACTTCTGACTTCGAATAATAAAAATATATTTATGGATAAGGCTTTCAGAAGTGAGTCTTCATTTAAAGACTGTACTTTTGTTTGCTAAGGCTGCCATGACAAATTATCATAGACGTGAAACTTTGGGTGGCCCAAACAACGAAAATGTATTGTCTCACAGTTCTAGAGACGAGAAGTGTCAAATCAAGATGTGGGCAGGCCATACTGTCTCTGAAACCTGTAGAGGAATCTTTCCTTGCCTCTTTTTGGCTTCTAATGGTTTGCTCACAGTCTTGTGTCCCTTGGCTTACAACTGCATAAATGAGTCTGCCTTCGTTGTTGCATGGTGTTCTCCCTGTGTGTCTGGCTTCACTGACTGTGTTCTTATAAGGACATACCCTACTCCAGTGTGGCCTCGTCTTAACATTTGTAAGGACCTTATTTCCAAATAAGTTCACATTCTGAGGTGCTGTGGGCTAGGATTTCAACCTATCTTTTTTTTTAAAAATTAATTTATTTTTAAATTTTTTTGTTTGGGGGATAATTTCTTTACAATGTTGTATTGGTTTCTGCTGTACAACATATCTTTTTAGTTTGCAGGGTAGGTTGGTTGGGGAGACATAATTCAACCCATAACTATCAGGAAACTAGATTCCAAAAATATGAAGGGATTTACTTAAAGTCACAAGGAGAGTTAGTAGCAGAACCAAGACAAAACTTTGAAGTCATAATACTTGAACTAGAACCTGGAAATCTAAAATTTTAATTAATGAATAAACTTTCCACTACACTATATGGGTTCAATGTAAATTAATCACCCACATCTAATGTATATACAATATAGAACATTTTTGAGTCCTTTTAGTCTCTCTCTCTATATATATACAAATATATATAAACATTATTAATGAAACATACTATTTAAAGTTCTGGACTCTTATTTATTTACACCTAAGAGAGAATGAGTATAATGAATGTTTTCTTTCTATTTCATTTGTCAGCTAACCATTCCAGAAAACAGAATAAAGTATTTATAATCTATATTATGTACTGACACTTCAATATTCTGCTAAACTGTCAAAGTTTACTTTCTTATTCAGAAGTGACATGCATACAAAACACTATTAAAGAAGAAAAATCAGTAATATAAATAATAATTTGTTTAAAGTTCTTTTAAAAATAATGTATCTGCTAACTATATATTTTTTTCTTTTCCAATGGCTATCACTTTTATCAACCATAAAAACTCAAGCCTAAAATTATTCCTCTCTCAAAACACTCTAAAAGTACTATTCGTAGATAGATTCTCACCTCCAAAGGTTTGTTAATGGTTGTATGCAAGGAGCTAATAGAATTTCTCATGTTAAAATATTAAAATATGGTGTATGGGGGAAAAAAAGGATTCCTTTAGAACTAAAAAATGATAGAAACATGGAAAATAAATATACTGGTATTATACAAGGGCAGGAAATAGAGTTGGGAACATTTCACCAGACCTTGTTTACCTGTGAATACCAACTGTTCTTCAGAATATTTTTCACATAGTATCAGATGCTTATGTTATGGGGAAGCCAGGGCATTTGAGATTAAAGAAATCAACCTGTGTGATTTAGCATTGCTATTCCCTTGAGCTGAAATCAGGCTTTTGGTTTAATGTTTTGGAAGATGCTTCTGCCTCCTTCAGCCAGCACTAAGGCAATTGGGTACATGGCTCAGTAATCCTAGATATAAATACCCTAAATTAACTTTCAGGTGTAACATTTGGACACTTAAAACCTAAAGTATCTTATGATTAAATTACTGAACATTGAAGGAAAAAGCTGACAATAGCTTTGTTGCTGCACAGAAGGTTCCAGATTTAGTGGGCCATGGAGTAATTAATTGCCACAATGTGTGCCTTTGAAGTAGTTGGAAGAAAGGAAAAATTACCCCATTTAACTGATAGAAAAACTGAGATGAGGGCAGCTAACTAGCTTGTGGTTACCCAGGGAATAGTTGGCTGAGACTCCAGGATTCCTGACTCCAAATTCATTGCTGTAACCACCAGACTAAAACCAGCTGCCAAAGGCTGTAATTTGGTCTTGAAGCCGTGGCTATAGTTTAGAACCACAATAGTGAGGGAAACGCACTTAAAGGAGGACCTTGAAAATCTTTCAAGGGAATTATGCCTCTTTATCTATGTTGATTATGCAATGATTGGAATAAATGTGGGTTTTGGCCCCACCACATTTGTGGTATGGGTTAGGCTAGGGTCCCTTTTAGGAAACTGGGAAGTTTGCCTCACTCTCGGACCAAAGTTTTTAAGCCAATTGTGTTGAGTTCATGATGCACAAATCAATGTGTTAACATTATGCTTTTTATTTGGCAGAAGTCATAACATAGGTTGCCATGGATATAACAAGATGGGCCAGAGAGGAGAGGATTGGAGACTTGGAAACTGAGAGAGCACACTTCTTGGGGCCACATGGTGATCTGGAGTGGCCCAGAGGTGGGTGATCTTCAGGGAACTGAGTGGGCATAGACTTTGCACTGAGAAAGCCTTTAGTGTCTCCAGAAGCAGTAACAGAAGTGGGTTCTGACCGTGGGTGCCAGGCTGAAGCTCTGTAAGGCAACCCTCAGACATCATGGACGTTGGGATTTTCATCTTTGGGGCTGAGGCTCAAAGAGTGGGTTTCAATGTCAACATTCAAGTTATTTTTGTAAGAGTAAAGAAACACTTACTCCATTGGAATGGTGTACCAGGTAATAATAACCATTACATTAACATCAATAATAACTATATAATATCTACTCTTTATTGAACTTCTATGGGATGGATGTTATGCTAGCTTTTTACATTTGTTATCTTGTTCATTCTTAACTGTAGCCCTGCAATATAGGTTTTATTTTTCATATTCTGTAAATGTAAATGTGTTATTGAGACTCAGAAGGGTCTCAATTTGCCTAAAGTCACAGGGATACAGTAAGAGAGAGAAGGGATTTGAACTTAAGACTCCAATACCACTGCCCATGCTTTATGTTCGTCCTCACTGGAGTAGGGGACATATCAGTCCATAGGTATAAGATGAGAGCCTAGTTATGAAATCTTAGGGGCAAGGCTATTGGATGTAGTGTGAAAACTCTTAATGTGTTTTTTAAGAACAAGATTGATTCTAGAGATTAAGCCTTGGCTGCGTTTTCAAGTAGGCATGAAATGGCTGTATAGCAGGAGATTGAGGTTACTAACCAGGTCCTTATCCATATGCAAGTGCCCTTCCTCATAGTGACAGCTTTTCCTCACTTACTGGTTATGTGCACAGACTTTGAAGCCATACAGAGGCAATTTCAAATATTGTTTCAGACCCTTATTAGCTGTGTGGTTAGGGGTACCACACAGGATTACTAAACCTCTCTGAGCCCTGCTTTCTTCATCTACAGAGCCAGCAACTCACAGGCTTGTTGGGAAGAGTCAATGAAGTCTTATATACACATCCAGCCTGTGACACATTGTCAATGGTCTTCAATATTACATTACAATAATTACATTAATTCCTTTAGAATCACCTGGAGGCCTATGAAACCCCCGATGGCTGGGCACATTCCAGATCACTTAAATCAGAATCTCTAGGTATGGGATCTGAACGTCAATCCAGATCCAGTTTTTCAAAACTCCCTATGTGATTACATTGTAGGCCAAGGTTGAGCACCAACATGTAAATGCTGAATAATACTTTTATCTCTTTTAGGCAAAAGGTAGTTTTCTTCCTTAGTCTAGCAAAGAATTAGAGAAATTCCTGAGTGCAAGTTATGGCTAAGTTAAATATTAAACATAAAAAGTATTTTCCTATTTATAAATACAGAACTAGCTTTTCATATTTACTCTCTCAGGAGTTCAAAGTTACTGTTTCCTTTATTTTATTAGGTCTCCAATTTTATCTATTAATTTGAACAATGAACAAGAATGAGAAACCAAGGGCAAGTTTTTAAGGATGGATATATACCTCCACAGCAGATTGTCATACATCACTCCCCTGCCCGGAAACCCCACCTACACACATACATTTTCCCCTTTGGGAGCTCCCTGTGTTGTGGATTAGCGGTGTCTGTGACCACATCATGTCTGAAACCCATCTCTGGGGTTTGGCAAGCCAGGGGGCAGTACAACCTGAGGCCTGGGTCTGGAACTGGCTCTCAGTGGGAAGCTAATGTAGAACTGCCTTTTTGGGGTGGAGGATCATGGAGATGGCCAGTGGGAAGTTTGGAGGCCAGTGCCTGCAGGGACACTGAGAGTTTCAGAATTGAGAGCCCAGATGCAAATGCTGAGCCCACTGAGCAGGTGCGGGATTGTCAATGAGGGAGAGCTGAATGGAAACTGGATTGAATCAGGAGCAGAAGAGAGGTTGCTGGATGATTGTCGCAAACAACACTGTGTATCCACTGCTCAAATTGTGAGTGCTGAGCTGATTTATTTGGTCAAGGTGGGCTTGTCATAACCAGATATATGTCATGATCCTTAAGTCACTCTATGACCAATACTTTTTTCAAAGTATCAGTTGGGCTAGAAAGAGTTGGCATAGCTGATAAAACAGACTAGTTGTTGAAAGAACAAAGACTAAAGTAAAAGTAGGGTGTCCATCCTTGTTTGACAGGTATAACTTAATTATAAATAGGGCTCCCTTTCATTCTCAAAGCTGCCCTTGATTTGGCTAAAAAAATAAAAATAAAAATTATCCAGTCCCCCTGTAAAAGAGTCTTGGAGTTCCATATTCTTCTAAACTGGAACTGATCACACTAACTATATCAATAGTCTTAGTTAGAATTTCAAAAAATCAGTGAGGATATACCCACCTATGAGGATAAAAGTAAAAATTATTTACCAAATTCATTCGTTACTTTGAGGGAACGGTTGTCCCACAAGCGGAAAGCTCTTTATAGCCAGGTAATAGCAGCAAGGTTTAGCAGAAACTAAGTTTACCACTTTGGTCAAATGTGTCTATTTCTGGGACTTCCCTGGTGGTTCCCAATTTGCCTTGCAATGCAGGGGATGCAGGTTTGATTCCTGGTCAGGGAACTAAGATCCCACATGCCACTGAGCAACTAAACCCGTATGCTCTGGGTGCCACAACTAGAGAGTCAGGGTGCTGCAACCAGAGATCTGCATGACAAAACTAAGGCTTGTCACAGCCAAGTAAATAAATTAATCACAAAATTCATCTATTTCTATGCCAGCCCCACCATAACCTAATTAATAAAGTCTTTATATCTGATAGAGCAAATCATCTAAACTTATTCTTCTTTTCCAGTAAGGTGTTAACATTATTGACCATTTGTTCTTTTCATATGAATGTTAGCATCACTTTGCTGAATTTCTTGAAGCAAGTTGTTGAGATTTTGATTGCAATTACATTGAGTTTAGGGAACAATTTCGAGGGGGAATTGATATCTTAATGATTTGGGAGGTCTTTCTCATCAGAAATGTGGTATGTTCTTTGACTATTAGGTCTGAATGGCTTTCAATAGAGTTTTGTGGATTTACCCAGAAAGACCTTTCATGTCTTTTGAGAAGTAGTAAAGAATAGCGCCGTAGCATTTGGAATCTGGTACCAGGCTTCCTGGATTTGAACTCCATCATTTTTCACCTATTAAATGTAAATTTACATAAGCTCCCTGTGCATTAGATGCTTCGTCTTTAAAGTAGGGATATAATTATGCTCACTTCAAAAGGCTGTTTGGGCCTCCTTGGTGGCTCAGTGGTAAAGAAAGGGCTATTGTAAATAGTAAATGAATTAGTATGTAAAACATAGAGTAACAGGTCTGGGAAATAATAAGAAACATAAGTATTTGCTGCTAATATTCCTAGGTTCCTTTTTTTTATAATTACATTTTTCTACATGGACATGTAATTGACTTTAATATTGATTTTAAACTTAATTATGTTGTGGTCAGATAACCATTTGTTAGAAATTTCTTGAGGATTGCTTTATGGTTTACATTCAGTTTTCATAAATATTCCATGAGTTCTTCAGAAGAATATATATTCTTAAGTTATTGGGTACAGATTTCTCTATGTAATAATTAACTTGAGTTTATGAATTATGTTGTTCAAATCTCCTACATTAATACATTTAAAGTATTTTCAGTTTATCTAGATTAGTGAATGAAATTGAATTAATAATATGGGAGATCTCTAAGCAATTTTATTTATTAAGAAAACATGTATTTGTTTATTTGGCTGTCCTGGTTTTAGTTGTGACACACGAGATCTTCAGATGCGGCCACAGGATCTTTAGTTGCGGCATGTGAACTCTTGGTTGCGACATGTGGGATCTAGTTCCCTGACCAGGGATTGAACCTGAGCCCCCTTCACTGGAAGCACAGAGTCTTAGCCACTGGACCACCGGGGAAGTTCCTCTAAATAATTTAAAAATTTCACAACACCTACTGAAAATCATACATACAATAGCCATGAGGCTTCTCAGCTTAAATAAAGCAGAAGGTTTCTTTGCTTTTTACCTGAATTAGATTGAGTCCTTATGTTCAGTCCTTACATTTCTTCTTTCCGTCTTTATGTTCAGAGTAGCAGTTATTTATATTTCTGGTTTTTAAAGATGAAATCATTGCACAACAAAATGCCACTATATTTCTACTAGTTTATTGTTGTTGTTGTTGTTCTCTTAATCTCTCTGACCGATCCAGAATTGAGAGTGGTGTGTTGAAATCTCCCACTATGAGAAAGGACTTGTCCATTTCTCTCTATGGTTGTATCAACTTTTGATTTATATCATTTGAAGCTATTTTATTAGTTATATGCAATTTTAGAACTGTTATATATCTTCCTGGGGAGTTGAAACTTCTGTTGTTATATTGGGATATTCTCTATCCATAAGAATGGCTTTTTTTGTTTCAAAGTCTGTCACTTCTGTATTATTATAGCTATCCCAACTCTATTTTGATTAATATTTGCATGGCTAGTTTTTCCTGTCCTTTTATTTTCCACTGTTTCATTTCCTTAGGTGTGTTTTTTGGTGTGCCACTTATAAACAATAAATAGTTGGATTTTACTTTTCATCCAGTCTGGCAAATTTAATACAATTACATTTACTGTGATTATTGACGTATCTGGGCTTTTTAAAAAACCATAGTACTTTGTTCCTTCTCTTTGATTCACATTTTCTTTGCCTCTTCCAATTATCTTCCTGCCTTTTGGAGGTTGATGGAATACGGTTTTTTTCATTCCATTTTCTTCTGTTTATCTGAAAGTTTATCATTGTACTTCTTTTGTTTTAGTGATCACCTTTGAAATTTGGAAATAAGTTTAAAGAAGTCAATAATTAGTGCCTTAATCTCTCTCTTTGGAAGCATACACAGATCGTTAATATATTGTAATTATAGTCACTCTCTCACCCACCTTTAGTGTTTCTGTCTCTTTTTTAAGCCATCAAATTTGAATTCTTACTCTTTTATACAAATAATTTCACTTTTCTTCCTGTGACTCCCATATTTTCTTTCTTGGGATAATCCCTCTTCCTGATAATCACCTTTGGAAATTCCTTTGTTGTTGTTGTTCAATCGCTCAGTCATATCTGACCCTTTGTGACCCCATGGACTACAGCACGCCAGGCTTCCCTATCCTTCACCATCTCCTGGAGTTTGCTCAAATTCATGTGCATTGAGTTGTTGAAGCCATCCAACCATCTCATCCTCTGTCATCCCCTTTTCCTCCTGTCTTCAATCTTTTCCAGCATCAGGGTCTTTTCCAAATGAGTTGGCTCTTCACATCAGGTGGCCAAAATTGGAGCTTCAGCTTCAACATCAGTCCTTCCAATGAATATTCAGGATTGATCTCCTTTAGATTGACTGGTTTGATGTCCTTGCTGTCCAAGGGATTCTCAAGAGTCTTCTCCAGCACCACAGTTCAAAAGCATCAATTCTTTGGCACTCAGCCTTCTTTATGGTCCAAATCTAGTAAAAGTCTTTTAGTGATGATTTCAACTTTTGTTTGCAAAAAAAAAAAATTTTTTTTTCCTTTGTGCTTGGAAGACAATTGTTCTAAGGATATGAGTTGGTAGTTTATTTCCTGTCAACACTTTGAAAATATTATTTTAGTTTTCTAGGTTCCCTCATTGCCTTGGAGACTCTACCTGTAATTTGTAGATCATTATTTCCTGTTGCTTTTATGATTTTCCCTTTGTCTTTGGTGTTCTGTAGTTTCAATAAAATGTAATCAGATAGGGATTTCTTTTTTATTTTTATTTTATTCTTATTGTATTTATTTTTCTTGGTGTGAGTCATACTTCCTGCATCATGTTTCCTCAATTCTGAAAAATTCTGAGACTTTATTTTAGATACTGACTTTCTCTAGTCTCTTTTGTCTCTTCCTGGTGTTTGGTGTAGTCTGCAGGTACTAACATGTACCAAGGCTTTCAGTGAAGTTGTGTTCCTAGAAGTAGTTGAGGGACAGCCACAATAATGCAGCTAAGCACATCTGTAGGCTCTCAGTTGAGTGAGTTATTGTCTTTGTGCAAATTAGAAAAAAAGTGCCCCCTTCCGCAGATCAGGGCAGTAGATTCCATGAGCAGAGAGCATGGTCTGGGGAGTAGGCTCAGGGTGGGTTTTGGTTACTTGCTAAGCCCTTAGCTGGACAGCACCCTTGAAATGGTAAGACCTGGGGTAACTGGGTGCAGGGTCAAGATCAGAGACATAGGAAGGAAGCCCCAAAGGGCTACAGAACAACAGGGAAATCTTCATGTTGTGCAAAGGGAGAGATGGCTTGATGACAGGCAACAACACTTGCACACAGACCCTGCCGCCTTTTATGGCTCACTTTCTAAAATGGAACAAGACATAGGCCCTGTATCTTAGGAATTACGTTGTTTCTGTGTATGGATTTAACCTTTGTTTCTTTTTACCTACATTCTTTCCTGGGGGTGGGGGTTGTCCATATAAAAACAGATTGTTTGGACATTTTTTACTAATGAAAAACAGCTATGTGATTTAACCATTTAATTAGTAAAGCAATGAAAAGACTGTACATTACAAATGTTCAGCAATTTTCATTATATGAAATATATACACCAAGTATCTCTGATCACCCAAACGGGTGCTTAGTTACTAAGTAAACCCAGTGAAAAGAGAGGCATTGAGATTTATACTCAGCCACTTTTCACTGGGCACTAACACTGCAAAGGACTGGCCAGGTCCCAAGCACTGTACTACGAGAGTACAAGGGAAATATTAGCAAAATACTAACATGGTAATCCTTGGGCCCTGAAGCTGGAAGAGATGCAAGCCATCGAATCATACAACCCATCCTCTGATTTCACTTGGGATTCATCAGCCTAAATAACCTAATCGAGTGTCATAATTGATTTGGGAGACTCATTTCCTTCCCTGGAAATCATTAAAGGTGGCCACGGCTTGCTGGAAGCAGCACTTTCTCTAATGGCATCCTCTGGACTCCTTCACAAGGAAGAAAGGCCGTGTCAGCAGGTGGCTGCTCAGCCCTGCTGGCCCAAGGCCTGCCCAGACCTGCCCTCTGCACAAAGGCGGCCAGTGGCTCCTGAGGCCCCCCCACTGGGCGCCTTTCAGAGTGAACAAAAAGGGCGCATTGCCGTTCCTAATGGAGGCAGCCACCCTGGGCAAGGGGCAGGCCCTAGAGTCTCCTTGGCCACCACCCCAATTAGCAAGGCATGCTCCTTGCCAGTCAAGAATTTTCAGCAGGAAACTCTTTTGTGAGTGATTCAACTTCTCCCCTGTGTGAAATACTTAGAGATTGTGACTTCTTTTTCGAAGCCAGTGCTAAATTCCTAATTAAATCCTTACCTTTGAGGTTTTCCAGCCAACTGAGAAAAACCCACTAGAGGTGGCCCTAAAGAATTTGCAATTCCTTCTGTTTGGTTTCACCAGTGAGAGGTGAAGCTGGGAGCAGCCACCCAGCTCAGAATACCTTTGGAGTTACAAGAGGTGGTTCTCCTTTCCCAAGATTTTAATCCTCTTCTATTTAGGGTGGAAATAGCCTAAACCAAAATCTGAAAGACTGGCATCAAGTCCTGATAAAGATGCTGAATTTTAAGGTCACAAATTGAAAGATGTCCGAGATTTAGTTTTAGGATGTTCATTCATCTCTATAAGTACCCTATTCTTAAGCATGCCTCTTCGTCCACAGTGGAAATTTCCATTTGAAATACACCCGCTACAAGTATAAGACATACCCAGTTTAGAATCACCTCCAGAGTGCTGAGCTAACCTCAAGTCTATAAATGGCATTTCTAAAATCATCTAAGAAAAAAATGTCCATGTCATTGGTGAGATAGAAAGGGTGCCCTAACTTGCTCCTTGATTTAACCATTATTACTGTTCTTCCATGTTCTCCATGATCCAACTTAAATTTTCTTGCTGCCATTTAAATTTCTTGTCTCTGTGGAGATGAATAACAGATGTCTCATATTTTTCAGGGCTTAAAAACAATATTTCTATGGGGTATGTAATCAAAATTTAATATTATAGATTGCATATTTTATAGTAGCAGCTACTGCCCATAAATTGGCTCAAGCTGTAAATAAGCCAAACTTATATACTATATATATGTATATTTAAATTTCTTTTTATATTTTATATTTTTTAACATGCACTCTTAGCTGCAGTAGTTGAAGAGCACATGTTAAAAGTACTGGAGTGTGGCATTCTTATTCATCCCTTTCTTACTCACAGATTTTATGGGACTCAGAGGTTATTTTTCCCACTTGATCTTGCATCACTAAATAAATAAATGTAGATGATTTTTGATGTATAAAGATAGATTTGTAAACACGGATCCTGCATTTAGATGAAAGAATTCTACTTATATTTTACTAGGTCTAAACTGACTCTTGAGGACTAAAGAAAAAATGTATAATTTATCAAGGAAGCTGCTTAAATGCAAAATTAATTAGACCAGAGGAGGTTGGACAAGGGGATTAAACAGTCATGCTGGGATTTGGATGCTTGTTGACAGATCACATGGGCCAAGGAGGCCATGTTGGCGTGGGGAATCATACGTTCTGTGCATCAGAGACTACAAGAAATAATTCAGCTGAAGTAGTGATGATCAGACAAGAGACTCAGACTTGTGAAGATGAGCCAAGATGAGAGGGAAGAATGCTCAGGAATGAGGGACTCAGACTGCTAAGACTGTAGGAATGGGGGAGAGACTGGGGATGAGTGGGTTTGGGCAACGAAAGGCCAGGAACTGAGACCAGAGAAATTAGGCTGCATCTTGTATTTCCTTCCCTGGAGAAAGAAATGGCCACCCATTCCAGCATTCTTGCCCGGAGAATCCCATGGACAGAGGAGCCGGATGGGCTACAGTCCATAGGATTGCAAAGAGCTGGACATGACTTAGTGACTAAACAACTTGTATGTGTAGCAATGCTAGCACCACCAGCAACAGTGGAATTTGATTTTGAGCTGTTAGAGTGGAGGGAGCATTTATTAGCTTCTATCCAAAGGAGAGCTGGTCTCTGAGAGAAGTCTAGTCTGAGCCTAAGGAAGCAAGGAAACTTGAGATGGGGAGCAAAAGGACAGGGGGCTGGACGTACCCTCCAGAGCAAGTTTCCTTACTGAATGAGTCCTTTAAAGACTGTGTAGAAGCAGCTGTGGGAATCTGGCCCGAAGTTTCTGTCATCAAGATTAATTGCTGGTTAATAGGTAGCCAGTGGTGGCTCAGACAGTAAAGCGTCTGCCTACAGTGCGGGAGACCCGGGTTCAATCCCTGGGTCAGGAAGATCTCCTGGAGAAGGAAATGGCAACTCACTCCAGTATTCTTGCCTGGAAAATCCCATGGACAGAGGAGCCTGGCAGGCTACAGTCCATGGGGTTACAAAGAGTCAGACACGACTGAGTACGCACACACACTCTAGAAGTAGAATTGCTGGATCAGGTGGAAAGTCTGTGTTTTTGTTTTTATTTGCTGGGGCTGGGGACTGCTGTGCTATTTTCCTCAGTAACTGTACCATTTTACATTCCCACCAGCAGGGTCCACAGGATTTCAATTTCTCCATATTTTCACCAACACTTTTTAAACTTTCTGTTAAAATATGATAGCCAACCCAGTGAGCGTGAACTGATATCTCACTGTGGTTAAGGTAATGGCACCCCACTCCAGTACTCTTGCCTGGAAAATCCCATGGTCGGAGGAGCCTGGTGGGCTGCAGTCCATGGGGTCGCTAAGAGTTACACACGACTGAGCGACTTCACTTTCACTTTTCACTTTCATGCATTGGAGAAGGAAATGGCAACCCATTCCAGTGTTCTTGCCTGGAGAATTCCAGGGACGGGGGAGCCTGGTGGGCTGCCGTCTGTGGGGTCGCACAGAGTCGGACACGACTGAAGTGACTTAGCAGTAGCAGTAACAATGATTAGTAGAGCTTCCCAGGTAGCTCAGTGGTAAAAGAATCTGCCTGCCAATGCAGGAGACATAGGAGATGCCAGTTCAATCCATGGGTGGGGAAAATCCCTGGAGGAGGAAATGGCAACCCACACCAATATTCTTGCCTGGATAATTCTATGAACAGAAGAGTCTGGCAGGCTTTAGACTGACTGAGCATACACACATTGTCATGTTCTGTATTTTGAGAGGCAGAGAGATGTAATGGTCAGCACATGGCTCTAGAGCCATTGAGCCCTGCATCGGACTCATGGCCCTGCCATTTATACGCCATGTGACTTTGGTCAAATGGCTCTTTAAACCTCTGGTGCCTCCTTTTGTTCACTCGAAAGTGGAGCTAATTACAGTACCCACCATCATAGGGTTGTTGTATTAAGTCAGATAAGACATGTAAAGTATGCAGCCCAATGCTTGGGACCTTAGCCATTTCTATCATTATTGTTATTAGAACTGAGGAATCTCCAAAACTATGGTTCTATAGCTGCTAGAAAATCCACCTGAATTGTTCTTATAGGCCAACAAGTAATGGTGCTGTCAAAGTGAAAGTGAAGTCATGCAGTTGTGTCTCTTTGCGACCCCATGGACTGTAGCCTACCACGCTCCTCCATCCATGGGATTTTCCAGGCAAAAGTACTGGAGTGGGTTGCCATTTCCTTCTCTAGAGGATCTTCCCAACCCAGGGATTGAACCTGGGTCTCCCGCATTGTAGGCAGACACTTTACCGTCTGAGCCACCAGGGAAGTCCTGTCAAAACTACAGTGGAAATAAAAAAGAAAAAGGAGAAACATATTTATTCTGTTCTTAGACTCTTTTTTCAGTGCATGCTTGAATGATCATCTGTATGAGTATGTGTGTTTTAAGTTTAATTCATACAATTAGCTTTTTATTTCACATCTCAAGCAATTAGAGTACAAAGGGGAAAAACACTTCACTTTCCTCTTGGAGAAATACAACTGAAGATGAAAAAGAACATTTTCTAAGGCAGTTTAAATTTCACTGGGGATTTTAAATGCTATCATACACAAAATCTTTTTATTTTATTTTTTTAAAGGAGAGGGTTTATTTTTTTTTTTCTGGTTACACTTGGTCTTTGTTGCTGTAAGTGGGCTTTCTCTAGCTCCAGTGAGCAGGCACGTGCCTACTCTTCCTTGCAGGGCACGGACTTCTCCTGTGATGGCTTCTCTTGTGGCGGGGCACAGGCTCTAGATATTTGGGCTTCAGGAGTTGTGGCACACAGGCTCAGGACTCCCAGCTAATGGGCTTAGTTGCTCTATTGCATGCAGAATCTTCCTGGACCAGGGATTGAATCTGTGTCCCCTGAATTGGCAAGCGGATTCCTATCCACTGTGCCACCAGGCAAGTCCTACACAAAACTTTTATGCTTGCAAAGTAGTAAAAAATGGTATTTGATTACCATAAAAATTGAAATAACCCTCATTAAATATAAAATCTACCCTCTTCTTTTTGTGTTGATGATTATTTTTTGTGATCTTCCTCCATTTTTAGCAAAAAGAGAAGATATTTCATCATGCCTACAATATGTTCATACTACTTTACCAAAATATATGCAACATGTATAAAATGCAAAGGATTACTAACCTTATTATAGAATTAGCTCATAAAAATACAAATGCTTGCATGTAACAAATGGGCAACAGACATGAACAGGAAATTCACACTATAAGAAATACAAATGGCCAGTAAACAATAAAGTAACAAATACTATTTTAACAGGGCTTCCCTGACAGCTCAGTTGGTAAAGAAATCTGACGGTCTGACGGCAATGCAGGAGACTCCAATTTGATTCCTGGGTTGGGAAGATCTGCTAGAGAAGGGATAGGCTACCCACTATTCTTGGGCTTCCCTTGTTGCTCAGCTGGTAAAGAATCTGCCTGCAATGCGGGAAACCTGGGTTTGATCCCTGGGTTAGGAAGATCTCCTGGAGAAGGAAACGCTACCCACTCCAGTATTCTGGCCTGGAGAATCCCATGGACTATATAGTCCATGGGGTCCATGGGGTCGCAAAAATCAGACACAACTGAGCGACTTTCATTAATTTTAACATAAGAAGCTTATTTGACTTGGGGTATGTATTTTACCACAAAATTCTTTTTTTTTTTTTAACATAGCATGTAGTTATATCATTATTAAGCTTGAATCGGTATGCTTTTTTACCTTTTTTTTCAGATTTATTTATTTATTTATTTATTTATTATTGGTTGCACTGGGTCCTATCACCTTTTTAAAAAACATTTATTTATTTTTGATTTTTGATTGCACTGGATCTTTGTTGTTTTATTGCATGGGCTTTCTCTAATGTCAGGGAGCTGGGGCTACCCTCTAGTTGAGGTGTGGAGGCTTCTCACTGAGGTAGCCTCTCTTGCTATGCAGCACATGGGCTCATGAGCTTCAGTATTTGTGGCGATGGTCTAGGCACACGGGCTTCAGTACTTGTGATGTTCTCCAGTACTTAGTTGCCCCTCAGTATATGGGATCTTCCCGGACCAGGGACTGAGCCCATGTCACCTGCATTGGCAGAGGGATTCTTAACCACTAGACTACTAGAGAAGCCCACCACAAAGTTCTTCATGATTCAATTACATTGAAACCAAACCTGCAGATTAAGAGAGATTCTTCTCAAACAAGTTTATTATGTCAGTTTTACATGTTATCCGAAACCCATGAAAAAAAAAAAGAGAGATGAGAAAAGATATGAAATAAAATAAAAAGTAGAAACTTTTACATATTCAAACATGAAGTCTCTGCTCTGCAGTTCCTGAACAAAGTTATTTTCAATCTCTTCCCATGTTTTGAGTTTGGTAAAACTTTTCTTTTTTTAATTGAGTTTGGTAAAACTTTTGACCTTATCTTTTTGCATCCTAAAACCATTTTGCCATCTTGTTCTTTATCAGCCTTGTAGGTTGAAGCTTCTTTTTTGGTTTTGATGATCATAAGTGCCATTGTCTATGAGCAGAGACCTTGGTCTCTACCATGACCTAATTCTTGACTGTGTCTATGGTTCTTTCTCTCAAATCCACCTAACATGAATTATATTTGATAGTGTGGCTATGCTTGAAAGACTTCCTCAGTTATTAAATTGTACTTATTTTTAAGTAATAATAGTTTATCTTTGAAAAGTACCACCTGCCACTTTAATCATATATGGGAACTCATATACATAAATAATATTTTAAATAGGGATCTTAAAGGAAGAACCTAACACCTTTTTTCAGTGTGGAATTTTAAGTTCTCTTAATCCCTAATTTATTACACTCTGGCCACAGAGGTGACACTTCCTACGAGGTTTGGGAAATTTATGGCAGTACTAATAAAAATCAATCCTTGACTCGCCACCCACATGCTGTTTGAAGCTGTTCTTTTGGAAGACCTGGAGACTGTGGCATCTTAGATTCTTGACTTTGTTGTCATTCATCCCACCCACCCTTCATTTTTCTCCCTTAGTAACTGGTTTCCTCTCAGTCCTAGTAACCTAGAGGCACAGAAGTCCAAAGGCAACAGTCAAATGGAAACATAAATCTCAGCCCCTCATACCTGAACACACCACAGGCAAGCTGACTGCCAGACTAACTCTGGGAAGCAGCTGCTATCAAATTTCATGGATGAGACTTACCTTATACCAAAAAAAAAAGTCGCTGCCTAAAAAACAGGAAAACAGAGAAATTTATATATTTTGAAGTGGTTAATAGCTGTCAGGCCAGTTTTTTTTTTTTTTTATGTTGTGAAAATGTTGGATCTTATCTGTAGCTCTGAGTGTGTGAGCGGTGTAAGTTCCTCCATTTGCTTTTTTCATTTAGAAGTTAGTGGTTCTCTTTGGAATTCTAAGAAATGCCTTTCAGAGACAGAAGAGCCCTTACAATGTTGTACTGTTATTTATAGTTATTTAAAGATTTTTAAATCTTTGTATTCTTTCATATTAAAGCTGTCAGAATTCAGTCTCCCCAAATGACTTTGCCTCCTAGCATCTACTTGAGCAAACTGATTCAGTCAAAGGACCCGCTGGTAAGGTGTCTCCCCCACTGCCGGGAGACCATGCTCCGGAGTTTGGGAACCACTGCCCCTCAGTAATGAAAACTTGTCTTCTCATCAGTGTAATATGCCAGGCCAAAGAGAAGTTTCTGATATCTGGCCGAGGGAAGGCTGCACAGCAGTTTCCCATCGTTTGTGCTGTGGACCCTTAGTTTTTTACAAGATGCCCATAGGAAAGATTTTTGTGGTCAAGTCAGTTATGGAAACCTCTGCCTTTGAGCTGTTTATAGATTCACAGCGCACATTAGCATGAACATGCTCTGAGACTTCCTGTGTTTTTTTTTTTTTTTTTTTAAAACTTTGTTTAACTGTTTAGCTTAGTGATTTCCAATTTTTTTTTGACCACAGAATCTTGTTGGGGGGAAAAATGTTATTAATATTTCATAGAACTGGTATGCTACAGCAAACATAAAGAATGTACTGATGGACAGTGTTAGGAGGATGGATTAGTTTAACAATAGGAAGGATAGATTAGGAGTCACAGATCTATATTCACATTGAACTGCTGCTTACCAAAATATATATAATATAATAACTTATCTATTACTTTTGGTGGCACTGGGTCTTCAGTGCTGTGCTCGGGCTTTCTCTAGTTGCAGTGAGTGAGGGCTACTCTTACTTGTGGTGCTCGGGCTTCCCATTGCGCTGGTCTCTCTTGCGGAGCGCAGGCTCGAGGCTCGCGGGCGTCAGTAGTTGTGGTACATGGACTTAGTTGCTCCACAGCATGTAGAATCCTCCTGGACCAGGGATCAAACCAGTGTTCCCTGCATTGGGAGGCAGATGCGTATCCACCACACCACCAGGGAAGTCCCAACAACCTTAATTTTAGATCTCCAGACCTCTCTCATCCTCAGTTGGAAAAAAAGGAAATAGCAGTACTGTTGATCACACAGACTGCTGGTGAGATGAAAGGAGGCAGTGTGTGGGAGGCTGTGGGACTAGCGCTCAGCACAGTTTTGGTCAAATATTGACTCTTCTTGAGGAATGAACTCTGGGACTGAATGACACAATGGGGTACATGGCACACAGAGTGACTGACAGAGGCCCTGCTGCCGCCTGGCACGCACATACATGCTGTGTGTGATCAGGCAGGGTTAGAGGAGCAGCTTACTGGTGAGCTTGGCGCAATCGAAAGGGATACGGGCATTTCTATGCCACCAAATTGGCCTACTTCAGTCAAGACTGGCCATCTGGAAGTCACAAAGGATAGGACAACCACTCTCATAACGCTGAATCAACTCTATTTTTCTCAAAAGACAAGCAAGATCATTAACTGTGGAGATTTAGTAGACTTTTTCCTCAGAAGGAAAAACACAAAGCTTTCCATCTCAGCTTTGGCTTGTGATATTTTCTCCTTAGGCAACCAAGCAGCTAACATTGACTAGGAGATCTTTTGTGGATGATTTTGAGACTCTTTTCATAGACCGGGGGAATATTTTCATCTCAATATCTTGGCATACCTCAAAAAATTATCTCAGTTTTTTAAGCTCTAGTTTAAAAACACATTATTTTTTAAATAGTCTTTTTTTTTTTTCGAAAAAATTTTTAACTTTTTGTTTTGTATCAAAGTATAGCCAATTAACAATGTAGTGATAATTTCCGGTAAACAGCAAAAGAACTCAGGCATACATATACATGTATGAACTATCCCTACAGTAAACTTTCTATATACACGTGGTACCCAGCAGTATATAGTTAACTCCTCAGGAGTTCATTGCTAGCTCTTTCTGCTGCATTTCCATTTATTGCCATTAATAGATTCTTTAATTAGAGGTTCTCAAAGAGTCTTACAAATGAACTGTGGTAGGCATGGAGCTGCTCCACTCATAGCCTCTTTACAATGTGCACTGCTTCCCAACATCTAGGAGGGCCATCTGCAGAGACTTCAGTTCTCAGCTCCTGAAGGATTCACCTCAATTGTCCACCTCAGGTCACACCCCCCTCAGGATTGTTCACATCCAATGACTAATCCAGGCAGAAGTAAAAATGCTCCCCATTTTGGTCCAACATGAGATAGCTCTGTTGGCCAATATGTGCTTCAGCACCCCTCGCTGGGTGGGCCATGGCTTTGTCAGGCCTGAATTGCAGCTGGACCTGCAGTGGTCTGCAAAAAAAATTGACCAGCAAAAAAAAAAAAAAAAAAATGCTGTTTGCACCTTGATGCTGGGAAAGATTGAGGGCAAGAGAAGACGGTGACAGAGGATGAGATGGGTGGATGGCATCATTGACACAGTGGACATGAGTTTGAGCAAATTCCAGGAGATAGTAAAGGACGGGAAGCCTAGCATGCTGCAGTCCATGGGCTTGCAAAGAGTCAGACATGACTTTGCGACTGAACAACAACAACAATTTGACCTTTGCTTAATCCTACTCCCTTTACCTCCTTTTTACAGATATTGATTCCAAAATCTTAGCATCTGCTTCTGGAGAAGCTAGTCTGTGCCAGAGGCTGGAGCTTCTTTTTACGCCTAAATATCTAGGCTGTAATCATGAATACTGCATTCTCTCTTTGATTGTAAGTTCTTTGTGAGCAAGAACTATATAGACACTTCTATATCTATGCCACAGTTTCTACTGTTGTGCCATGGACAAAGAAGACAGCTGTTAAACATGTTATGAATGAAATGATACGTTTTTTATTCAGGTGGACAGCATGCTTCTCTTTTTGAAACCCGTCTATACTGAGGAAGTGGTCACAAATTAATAGAGCCATGTTGGAACACGGAAATTTCTGTCAGTCCTTTCAGCTTTTTTATTGAGTCTCTCAGTGTCCTCTTACTCTGGAAATTTTCAGGATGTAGTTTTCGCTTCCTTCCCTTTTTCCTTCTGTCTGGGTCCAAAGCTAACACTGACACCCAGCATTCTTCCACCTATATCCTTCCACATTCTTCCATGATAGCTGAAATGATATTTTTCTTTATGAATTGTTATGCACAGCAAAATTTTTGACTAATGCATTCAAGAATTGTGAATGCCGTTTTCCCCTTAAATAGGTCCCTTTAGACAAATAACTGCCAAGCATTTTTTCCTGTGAATATGTAAATAGGTTAAAAATGAAGATGCAGCCAGTGTTGTGTGAATATTATTCCAACATTACACTTAAGATCCTTTCAGCCCCATTTGCTAACATTTTGTACTCCCAGCCAAAGTGCCAAAAATTGCTCTCTCCTCATGCAATTTTCAAAAATTTTGCTGGCACAAAATGAAGTAAAATCTCTATCTGCAGGAGAGAGCAAACTTCATTTAGTGTGTTTTACAAAGTGCTAAATAGGTTTTCTATTTTGGGAGTAGAGTGGCAGAACGTGTGCTTCCTGCTATCCTGATCAAACATTTGCAATTCCGTCCCTGCATAGATCACACATTCCAGGTTGGCTTTGGATTTATTAACATAATACTTGTTATTTTATTCAAAAGAAAAGAAAAACAATTACAATGTGTTCAAGGGATGTGATGTCAGTACTGGAAAGTTATTTTTCCTTGCTGTTAATTTTTTTCCCCATTATTTAAAATAAAATAGTGGTTACAGTCCTTACAAGAGGCTTTTCAACGGATTTCAACTGAATTCAAATGATTTCAAAATTAGAGCTCTTATTTCCTATTTTCTGGTGCATCCTCCAAAAGAAAAAAAAGTGTCATGGTCTCACTGCTGATAAATTTAGGATCCTGGATCCCCAGCTTTATTTCAAGTAGTCCATCAAATCGGTATCTGGCAGAAACCATACATGACTAAATAGTCACAGAATATTTCTAGAAACAAAGTACTTGTCTCATAATAAAAACAAAAATAATAATGGCTGCTATTTATGGATTGTTTAAAGTGTTTCAGAGTGTTTAGGGCTTCCCAGGTGGCACTAGTGGTAAAGAATCCACCTGCCAATGCAGGAGTTGCAAGAAATGTGGGTTCCATCCCTGGGTTGAGAAGATCCCCTGGAGAAGGAAATGGCAACCCACTCCAGTATTCCTTTCTGGAAAATTCCATGGACAGAGGAGCCTGGCAGGCTACAGTCCATGGGGTTGCAAAGAGTTGGACATGACTGAGTGGCTAAGAACACACACATAGAATGTTCCAGACATTATTCTAAGAACATGACCTGTATTATCTCATGGAAGTTCACACCCACCTTCTGAGATTTGTTGTTATTTAGTCACTAAGTCATGTCTGACTCTGTGACCCCATGGACTGCAGCATGCCAGATTTTCCTGTCCTTCACTATCTCCCAGAGTTTGCTCAAATTCATGTCCATTGAGTCCGTGATGTTATCCAACCATCTCATCCTCTGCCCCTCCTTCTCCTTTTTGCCTTCAGTCTTTCCTAGCATCAGGGTCTTTTCTGTGAGTTGGATCTTCACATCTGGTGGCCAAAGTATTTGAGCTACAGCTTTAGCACCAGTCCTTCCAATGAATAATCAGGGTTGATTTCCTTTAGGATTGACTGGTTTGACCTCTTTGCAATCCAAGGGATTCTCATGAATCTTCTCCCATTTTTTCATTATCCCCATTTTTCAGATGAGGTATTAAAGGAAGTTAAGGAAGCTGGGCAAGTTAGTGAGCATATGAGCTGCGATTTAGAACTTGGTTTGGTTCCAGACCCTGCATTCTTTGTTAGTATGCAAAACTGTCTCACAAATAAAGCGAGTGTAGAGTGAGAATACCTTATACCCCTAGTGGGGTTTGCCATTTAGTCCATGAGGAAACTTGACGGAGAGAGCATGAAAACAAAGAATTAGGGGAGGAAGCAGAACACCACACAAGAGGTTGAAATATGTGACTTCTTTGTAAATGTCTCCATATGACAGCCTAAAACACATATGTTAAGAGTTTAGTTCAGTTCAGTTCAGTCGCTCAGTCGTGTCCGACTCTTTGTGACCCTATGAACTGCAGCACGCCAGGCCTCTCTGTCCATCACCAACTCCCAGAGTCCACCCAAACCCACGTCCATTGAGTCGGTGATGCCATCCACCATCTCACCCGCTGTCGTCCCCTTCTCTTCCTGCCCTCAATCTTTCCCAGCATCAGGGTCTTTTCAAATGAGTCAGCTCTTCACATCAGGTGGCCCAAGTATTGGGGTTTCAGCTTCAACATGAGTCCTTCCAATGAACACCCAGGACTGATCTCCTTTAGGATGGACTCGTTGGATTGCCTTGCAGTCCAAGGCACTCTCAATAGTATTCTCCAACACCACAGTTCAAAAGCATCAATTCTTTGGTGCTCAGCTTTCTTTATAGTCCAACTCTCACATCCATACATGACCACTGTAAAAACCATAGCCTTGACTAGATGGACCTTTGTTGACAAAGTAATGTCTCTGCTTTTCAATATGCTGTCTAGGTTGGTCATAACTTTCCTTCCAAGAAGTGTCTTTTAATTTCATGACTTTAGTCACCATCTACAGTGATTTCGGAGCCCAGAAAAATAAAGTCAGCCACTGTTTCCACTGTTTCCCCATCTATTTGCCATGAAGTGATGAGACTGGATGCCGTGATCTTAGTTTTCTGAATGCTGAGCTTTATCTGTATACTTTTCCAATTTCTGCCAGTGCTTAATGTGTGGCTTTTGTCAACACCCAGCTGTTACTTGAAAGGAAGCTCCCTTGAATGTCAGTGAAGGTTGGAGAATTGACCTAGGCAATTAATTTTTGGAGAGTAATGATGCTAGTGAACACTAGCCTTTTTAGATATCTATTAATTCACCTTTTCAGAAGCCATTAACAGTAAAAAGAGATAAATTGCAAGGTTCTTAGATAGGGCTCCAATTGCATCACTAATCCACAGAGCCATCTTCCAAGTATATCTGCCTTTGTGTGGAAGTATCCTAAAGTCGTATTGCCCATGTCATCCGGGGCAAGGCTGGAGGTGAGGGTCTATGTAGGCAATGGCATTCCCCACATTACCTAGAACTGTGCCTTGAATATCGTAAACAGCCAGCAAGTATTTTGTATATATGGTCCTTGTTTTCAAAAAAGTTCACATTTATACGACTTCCCTGGTGCTCTGCTTGTTAGGTCTTCACTTGCTAGTGCAGGGAGTGTATGTTCAATCCCTGCTCAGGGAGTTAAGATTCCACATGCCTTGTGGCCAAGAAACCAAAACGGAACTCAGACCTGGTCTCTGTAACAACCTATAAGGATGGGGTAGGGAAGGAGATGGGAGGGAGGTTCAAGAGGGAGAGGATATATGTTTACTTATGGCTGATTCATGTTGATGTTTGGCTGCTGCTGCTGCTGCTGCTAAGTCGCTTCAGTCATGTCCGACTGTGTGTGACCCCATAGATGTCAGCCCACCAGGCTCCCCATCCCTGGGACTCTCCAGGCAAGAACACTGGAGTGGGTTGCCATTTCCTTCTCCAGTACATGAAAAGGAAAAGTGAAAGTGAAGTTGCTCAGTCGTGTGCGACTCTTAGCGACCCCATGGACTGCAGCCTACCAGGCTTCTCCACCCATGGGATTTTCCAGGCAAGAGTACTGGAGTGGGGTGCCAGTGCCTTCTCCGTTGATGTTTGGCAGAAACCAGCAAAATTCTGTAAAGCAATTATCCTTGAATTAAAAAATAAATTTAAAATTAAAAAAACATAAAACAGAACATAAAACATAAAACAGAAGCAATACTGTAATAAAATTCAATAAAAGCTTTTAAAATGGTCCACATAAAAAAATCTTTAAAAAAATTTTATATTTGTAATTGGTGTAAAAAAATCTATGCTTATAATTTTTTTTATAAGAGAAGAAACTCAAGACAATACGTTGTAAGAGAACTAAAATAACATGTGCCCCAGACAGTAGCAACTACTAATTCAGAGGGAAGAGAAAGGTCATTATGGTCTGAGGACTCAAGAGCACTTTGAACTGAGCTTTTAGGGATGAGCAGGATTTAGATAAGTCTAGAGTAGATGAAAGATCACCATTTTTTTTTTTTTTGTAAAGGGCTAGAGTGCTTTGTGGGCCACTTGTGGTCTCTGTTATAGCTCTTCAACTCTTCCGCTTTAGTACAAAAGCAGCCAGAGAGAAATAGGCAAATGAATGGACTGAGTGGTGTTCTATCAAAATTTTACAAAAAGAGACAGCAGGCCAGGTTTTGAATGCAGCCTGTAGTTTACTGACCCCTGGTCTAGACCATGGAGAAGGACATTGTAAGAAAGAGGCATGATCAAATGTATAGGGAGGAATGTATTCCTGCTGCTGCTGCTGCTGCTGCTAGTCATTTCAGTCGTGTCCGACTCTGTGCGACCCCACAGACAGCAGCCCACCAGGCTTCCCTGTCCCTGGGATTCTCCAGGCAAGAACACTGGAGTGGGTTGCCATTTCCTTCTCCAATGCATGAAAGTGAAAAGTGAAAGGGAAGTCGCTCAGTTGTGTCCGACTCTATGTGACCCCATGGACTACAGCCTACCAGGCTCCTCCATCCATGGGATTTTCCAAGCAAGAGTACTGGAGTGGGGTGCCATAGGGAGGGATGTATTCCTGGGACAGTGAAATATGGACGAATCAGTAGATAGATGTATCATCATCTCTACCCATGAAAGATGGCATTCTGCTAGACTGAAAAGATGCTACCTCTGCTTCCTGAGTCCAGACCTTTATCACCTTACACTGAACTCCTGAAGCAGCTCCCTAGTTCTTCTGTTAGCCTCTCATTTCTACCTGGAAAAAAAAACCCTACTCTGTCATGCCCTCTTCATATACTGCTGAGTTTTCTCATCTGTATTTAGAAGTGGGAATGATGTCCAGGTCTTTTCCCATTATTCTTAAATAGAAAGATGGTAGAGAATTTGTTGTTTGAAGGGAAAAACTAATAAATAAATCTCTAGCTAGCTTAATCGAAGAAAAATTGAATAAAATAGCCAAAGTTATGAATAAGAAAGGAAATATGATGGATAAGAAAGTGTTAGTCACTCAGTCATGTCTGACTCTTTGTGACCCCATGAATGGTAGCCCAATAGGCTCCTTTGTCCACGGGATTCTCTAAGCAAGAATACTGGAGTGGGTAGCCATTCCCTTCTTCAGGGGGTCTTCTGGACTCAAGGATCAAACCCAGGTCTCCTGCATTGTAGGCAGATTCTTTACCGTCTGAGCCACCAGGGAAGCCCAGTAAATAAAATCTTGAAATTTTTTTCAGGAAAGTATGTTATCAAAATTAAGAAGTAGAAAATTTGATAGCTGAAGAAACAAATTTTAAGCTTTTACAATGTTACCTCGGAAAAGCTGATCTTGGAAATTTTGAGTGAGCTCTTTCAAAATTTTAAGGAAGACATTACTCTTAGTTCTTCTAAGTTGTTTCAGAGCATAGGGGAAAGATGGGGAATTCAAAATTCATTCTATAAAGATCATATAATTTTGGTACTAAACCTGACAAAAATTAAATAATGGGAAAAAACCTGGACATCATTTCCACTTCTAAATACAGATGAGAAAACCTAGCTGTATATAAGAGGACATGACAAAGTAGGGTTACTTTTAGGACTGAATAGCAACTGCAAAAACTTCCATAGAACTGGTTATATTCTAAGATCTGCTCATGTATTAACTCAGTTCTCACAACAATAAATGAGGTGTGTTCCATTACTGTATCCCCTTTACAGATGAAGAAATTAAAGTATAGGAAGATTAAGTGGAGACTGCTACTTCCGACAACTTTTTAAATATAAGTAAAGTAGCGTTTCAACCATTCCAATATGATGACAGTTTGAATCACTTGGAAGAATGAGGCTTATTTTATAAATGATCTTGGTATTATTTCTTACTTATTTGGGAAAAAAACTAAATAGTTTAATTTTAGTGTTTTACAAAGTAAACTTCAAAAGGATAATACCTTATCTCTAAGTGGTAAGATAATGGGTGTTTTCCTTTGGTAATTATATTTTTAATTTTAATTTTTCCATAGTACATACTCTTTTTTAGTCAAAGAATTAGTGTCTTTTCCTGAAAACCAACCATTTCTAGCAGGCTTTTGGTTTTAGTTGTCACATCGTGTCTGATTCTTTTGTGCATGGACTGTAGCTTACTAGGCTCCTCTGTCCGTGGGATTTCCCAGGAAGAATACTGGAGTGGGTTGCCATTTCCTTCTCCAGATCTTCATGATCCAGGGATCGTCTCCTGTATCACAGGCAGATTCTTTACTGTGGAGCCAGCAGAGAAGCCCCTTCTATCAGGCTCCAAGGTTTCAAACCAAATTAAATCCACTCAGTTCAGTAGACTTTTAGCATTGCATCATGACCCTACTATCTAAAAAGATGTGAATTTTGAGAATGTTAAGATTAATGACACAAAAGTGAAGTGAGGTGAGTGTCCTAAATGGAACAAAATCACCTAAGAGAAGTCAAAACAAGGGCTTGAAACTCCTGGTTACCGATCATCCAGTAAAACTCTGAAAATGGAAGGGCTTGATGAAGGGAAGATCATGGTGACTTGATCATTATGAGCAACATCACTGGGGTGGGAGGGCAGAATTTGTACCTCAGTACCTCTGTGGGAGTAATTCACAGGACATGATCACCAACCAGTGGTTACCCCCTGAGCTTGTCAAGGCAATTTAAGTGACAGGGGAGAAACCCAGAAGTCTCCCTTTTGTTCCCCTCCTTCGGGAATATTTGTTCACCAATTCAATGAGAAAAAGCAAGTAGCATATATAACCCAGGATCTCTAAAATGTGTGCACACACACGTGTGTCTCTAGTCACCACAGGAGATCATAATCAGCTGTTCACAAAAGGCCCTGGATTTTTTTTCCCCCTGGATCTTGTTTCCAGGGCTCAAGTAGCTTATCCGAGTCTAATTAGAGAAGGGTTAGCTCTGATTATGTTTAAAGAAATGTGGTTAGTGAAAGAGGCCCAAAAGGGAGACCTTAGAACTGGAGTTGGGTGGAGACACTAGTTTTCTATGTTTTACATGGTAGCTGTGATTGCTGTGGGTTTGCAATCTGCTGGATTAGTCCATCATTCACTTTAAAGTCCACCTCATACTGCTTGTTACAAAGATGAGAAGGATCCGGATTTCCGCATCTGACTCAGCAGAGGATGGAGGTGCCTCCTTGCAATTGAGATAAGTACTGTCTGGGTGGGATGGAGGAGTAAAGTGGAAAAAAAAAAGTATGTAAGCAAGAGATGATTCAAAATGCTACTCATTTGTGACTCAGATTCAGTGAGTCTAAGGCTATTGTTAGCTACTTTCCCTGGCTCTCCACCATCCCTAGGGAAGTGCCACAGAGAAAATGATCTGATGTGGAGAGGGTATGACTGTGCTGCTTCTATCAGGAAACCATGAGCTCGCCAGGGTGTACTTACACTCAGGAAAGGAAGATTTTTAAATGTCATTGTCATTACTCACATGCCTTTTCTGGTTGTCTCAGTGTGTTCTTTACCCTCATATAAAGACTGGCGCGTGTTTCCCTTGTCCCTGATCAAAATATAGGATGCAATTCTCATCTCAGCTTTCAAACTATTGAACTGTGTGTCCCAAGCATTCGTGATCGTCCTCAACTCACAACCTGAAGCCAACACACGCAAGATGTTGTCTGGGTGCTGTTAGTATGTTTATGTCCTTAGGACTTTCATTAAATAAATTATTTTCTTTTGAGGTTCTTCTAATTGCTGGCAAGTCCCCTTTGTCTGGAACTTAAGTATTTCCCTTTATTTAACTTTACGGAGAATGCAATGGCACCCCACTCCAGTACTCTTGCCTGGAAAATCCCATGGATGGAGGAGCCTGGTAGGCTGCAGTCCATGGGGTCACTAAGAGTCGGACACGACTGAGCAACTTCACTTTCACTTTTCACTTTCCTGCATTGGAGAAGGAAATGGCAACCCACTCCAGTGTTCTTGCCTGGAAAATCCCAGGGACGGGGGAGCCTGGTGGGCTGCCGTCTATGGGGTCGCACAGAGTCGGACACGACTGAAGCAACTTAGCAGTAGCATTTAACTTCATTTTGATGACAGTGGGTTACATGCTTGATTGTATTTTCTGGTTAATTTCAGGATGTTAGGTTCTTAGTGAAGCATCGTAAGCAGCCCAGTTCACTCTCAGTTCAAGTGCTGGATAGTGTGCTTTTGCATAAGATGAAAGGAAAGCCTCTCCTATGACTGCCCTCAGTCTGGTTTGGCCTGTGAACCAGCTGGGCATGGGCTCACAGCCCCTGTTTGACCTGAGCACTCCCTTTCTCTGGCTATTGTCTCCTTCTCTCTTAACACCCTGACTCATTCTTACTCTGACTCTTGATGTGTACCTCTGGCTGTCTCTGCTGGATTAATTCAGACTGTCTTCCAGTCAGTAGCCTTCCTTTTCCTCTACGCTCATCCTCCCTGAGCTTCCAAGTTCAGTTCAGTTCAGTTGCTCAGTCGTGTCCGACTCTTTGCGACCCCATGAACTGCAGCACACAGGCCTCCCTGTCCATCACCAACTCCCGGAGCCTACCCAAACTCATGTCCATTGAGTCTGTGATGCCATCCAACAATCTCATCCTCTGTCGTCCCCTTCTCCTCCTGCCTTCAATCTTTCCCAGCATCAAGGTCTTTTCAAATGAGTCAGCTCTTTGCATCAGGTGGCCAAAGTTTCAGCTTCAACATCAGTCCTTCCAATGAACACTCAGGACTGATCTCCTTTAGGATGGATTGGTTGGATCTCCTTGCAGTCCAAGGGACTCTCAAGAGTTTTCTCCAACACCACAGTTCAAAAGCACCAATTCTTTGGTGCTCAACTTTCCTTATAGTCCAACTCTCACATCCATACATTACTATTGAGCTTCCAAGAGGAATGGCAGAGTCATCAACTTGCTTCTTCTCTAGCAAACCAGCCACAGAGACCTCAGCTTACAGCTACCAATGAAAAGTAAATTAGCAGACACTGCCTGCACCTGTTGCCTGGCCTGGCCACCTCATCATTTGCTAACTTTAAATATTCTCACATAGCATTGTTTCCACATTCAATTTTCAATGAATGAGTCCTGCTCAGCCACATTTTTCTAATCTACCTGTTTCAAGATGGTTTGTGGTCAAGATTATGTTAGCCCCTTTCAGAAAAGGCCAAAGCTAAGAATTCATGCTTAATTTGTACCTAACTTTATTCCCTTGGCATTCTCCTTGCTCGCCATCATTCTCAGATGGTACCACAAATACCTCTCCCTTATAGGGCAAAAAAGAACCTCCTCTGTTTGGAGAAACATGTAAGATGCTCCACGAATTCTTGTTTAGATGTTCTTATTCTTTAGATTTGACCATCCTATTTTCCTCTCTATTTGCATTTTATACAATATGTTTTTTCTAATTACAGAATAAATGCACATGTGATATACTCAGAAAATACAGAAAAGCTCCAGTGAAGAGACATAGAGTCATCTACAATCTCCCCATTTATTATTAGCTGTTTAATTTATTCTTCCTAACTACTTTTCTATATATTAGGACAACTGGGATCATATTGTACATGTTTACATCTCCTTTTCTTTTAACAACCATCATTAATATTTTCTCATAGTAATGAGTATTCTACTTCATTACTGTTATTAATGATTGCACAGAATACAATACTCCCTAATTTAAGGAACCAAATCTCTGATAAATATATTAATTAATTTGATTATGACCATCTTTTTTAATGTGTATGCATATCAAATCATGTAGTACACTTTAAGTGTATATAATTTTATTTGTCAGTTATACCTCAGTGAAGTTGAGGGGGAAAAAGAAAACAAAACAATAGCAAACTTAACTAAATACCCTATTGTTGGACACCTAGATTGTTTCTAATTTATTGATATTATGCATAATGCTTAAGTGAGCTTCTCTGCTCATACCTTTTTGTGTTCATCTGTAATTCCATCGAGCCACTATTTTCTCATGAAGTCGAGCTCCATGTTGTCCTCTCAATTGCCCCCATTCACTCAGTTAAATGAACAGTATTTCTATACTGTGTTTCTCTTCTTCAGCTAAGGCATGCTTATTTGAGGGGCGTACACTAAGACTGTTTTGAAATAGTCTCAAGGATTTCTTGCAAATTCCCCTGATGTCCACCTTCTGTCATAGTTTGCCTGTCCCAAGTTGAGTAACGACATGATCAAAGTTTCAAGCTTTCGCCTCATTAGAATTTGGTGCTTATGGTCTTAATTATGTAATGATCATGATTAGAAAGTGGTTTAGACAGGAATTCTGCCTGCACTCATTCCTGTCCATGTTTTAGAGCCAAGTCCAGGATATGTCTTTTCCACATGTATTCAAAGAGCACTTAGGCCAGAAGCTGTAATGTCTCCTATCCAAACCTCATATCCACAGCTCATCCCCATGATGAACTCTGCCAGTCTGAATGTGGATACTGATCAAAACCTAGTTTTGCAGCCTAAACCTAGTTTTGAAGCCTCCCAATGTCATTTAATATTTTCTAGCCTGTCTTGTGATTTCCCCTCATAGCTTGGCAGCATAATGTACCCTTATTACTGCTGTATTTTTATTGTTTTAGTATGGAATTCACCCAAGAAAATGTAATAATATTGCCTATCTTCTAATAGGCCATTAAATATTAACTTTATACCCACTAATGTGTAAACCATTGTACTGTTTTTAACTCTGCAAATAAGCCAGATTAAATGAGGGTTTCAATATTGAACTCTGCAAATAAGCAGATTAAATAAGGGTTTCAATATTGATGTACGAATCTAAACCCATGTTTAATGCTTCTCTAACCTCATTATTATCTACTAAAAAGTTAGATTTATTATTACAAAATAACAAAGCAAGTAGTTGCTGTAATATACATATATGTGTACTCATAACTGACATACATTCTCCTTCTAAACTATGTCTGCTCATTCTATGACAACTAAAGATGTTTTTTAGTTCATTCTTATAACATCTATGACACAGATTCTTAACCTGGGTGCATGTAGCTGAGACTTGAAATATTCTGCTGTCTAGGCCCTTCTTTAAACCAATTAAATCTGGACTTCCAGGCATGGGTCTCAAACAGTATTATTTAAAAGCTCTCCAGAAAACATTAATGTTGAACCAGTAGAATCACTTGGTGTTGAGCAAAGCACTTTGAGTCTTGCCCTCCATGACCTCAAGAAAATCAACAACCTCCATTCCGCTGGTTCTCACACTTTGCTGAAGGCTAGAAACACTGGGGAGCTTTTAAAAGTTCAAATTTCCAGGTCACACTCAAGAACAAATAAGAATTTGTGGGGCATTAGTCTTGTTTTATACTCCCCAAGTTAAGTCCAAAGTGTAGTCAAATTCGAGAACCAGCGTGCTCTATACTGTTGCAACTCAAAGTGTGGCTTGTAGTCCAAAAACTTTGGCATCACCTGGGAGCTTGTTAGTAACGTTGGGTCTCAGGTCTACCGTATCTGTAGATGATTTTTGTCACGTGAGAGTTTTAGTGGCACTCTCTAGACAAGGGTTTCAGCCTTGCATCTTAGAACCTAAACTTTGAGACTTGTGAGTTTGTTCATCATTTTGACTCATCTGTGGGGGAAACAGTGGAAACAGTGTCAGACTTTATTTTGGGGGGCTCCAAAATCACTGCAGATGGTGATTGCAGCCATGAAATTAAGAGACGCTTACTCCTTGGAAGGAAAGTTATGACCAACGTAGACAGCATATTCAAAAGCAGAGACATTACTTTGCTAACAAAGGTCCATCTAGTCAAGGCTATGGTTTTTCCAATAGTCATGTATGGATGTGAGAGTTGGACTGTGAGGACAGCTGAGCACTGAAGAATTGATGCTTTTGAACTGTGGTGTTGGAGAAGATTCTTGAGAGTCCCTTGAACTCCGGGAGTTGGTGATGGACAGGAAGGCCTGGCGTGCTGCAATTCATGGGGTCACAAAGAGTCGGACACAACTGAGAGACTGATCTGATCTGATCTGATCTGGCCTGCAAGGAGATCCAACCAGTCCATTCTAAAGGAGATCAGTCCTGGCTGTTCTTTGGAAGGAATGATACTAAGGCTGAAAATCCAGTACTTTGGCCACCTCATGTGAAGAGTTGACTCATTGGAAAAGACTCTGATGCTGGGAGGGATTGGGGGCAGGAGGAGAAAGGGATGACAGAAGATGAGATGGCTGGATGGCATCACCGACTCGATGGACGTGAGTTTGAGTGAACTCCAGGAATTGGTGATGGACAGGGAGGCCTGGCGTGCTGCAGTTCATGGGGTTGCAAAGAGTCGGACACGACTGAGCGACTGAACTGATCTGAACTGAGTTGGGAGTAGAAAGTAACAACACAGTGGAGTCGTTCCAAAGAGTTGTTTCAAAAAACACCTGGACGTTTTTAGGGAGCTCCCTGTCTCCTTGGCATTTAATCCCTGTTGCTCTAGCTGGTTTTATCTTAAAGTTTTTGGTATAATTCCTTTATTTCTGTTGTTCCTAATATATAGTCTTGCATGTATTTGATGATTGCAAGAGGTTGAGGGAAAGCATGATGCTAAGTGAGAAGTAACAGAGGAAAAACTCTTCATGCTCTTGCTCTAAAAATGAACTGACACCCTGAATGTGAAGTGTGAATTGCCTTGAGATGCACAGACACCCTGAGATGTGGGAGGAGAAGGTGGCAGCCTCAGCACTCCACTCGAGTGGGGTGAGCTCCACTCCCATTTGGAACAATGTGGTTTCCTAATCGCATGGCCACACCTGAGCCTCCTCCAAAGTCCACAAGTAGCAACCTCCTTGTGAGACAGAAAGAGTTGGTCTTAAATAAATGTTTTAGCATGGATTGAGAAATAACATTTCCACTTAGGTTGAGTCATAGTCACTTAGCATGAAGCAGCTTCCTATATACACTTAGTATTTTGAGAATTTGCATTAGGTCCTTCAGCATCAAGGCTAAGAAATCAGGCCCTGAGCAATGGCTATTAGGGAATTGCCTAAGAGTGTCCAGGAGTTGTCCTTGTTTTCAGAATCAATGCCTCACTTTTCTCCCAGGCGTGTCCTCTGCCCTGTTCAAGTACCTTACTCCCTGTATCCCTTCCTGCTCCACTCCCAAACACACACACATACACACACACACACACACACACACACACACACACACACACACTGTGGGCCCTCTGCATCTCCTTCCTCATAGTGTTTCTCTTAGCTAACAGTGACCCTTCTAACCTGCTAAGAACCTTTCTGTAGTAGATACTAAGTTGATGCTCCAGCTGGAGAAAGGTGAAATAGGGTTCTTTCCCACTAAACTGGAATTGATTTGTGGCAGCCTAGAAAAAGTAGGAGAAGTAGGAAGTTTCATTTTCAGAATTTCGCGACTGGAACTGACCCCAAAGCATTTGTATTCCACATAGGGCACACCGAGGCTGGAATTCCACCTTCTGAGATGCTTACAATTATGTGAATGTTGCCTATTCCCTTTGAAAATACCACATTCCTAGTCAGGAAAATGAATTCTGTTGCTAACACAGTGGTATGAATTGGTTTTATACACATGGCTTTCCTACTGATCAGGTGGTCAAGGGATATTTGAGGCTGATGGATGGTTGACAGAGAAAATCTTCACCTATGTTCTAGTTTTGCCTATGGCTAGATGTCTAGAACTGGAGGACTGGAGAGAATTGCTCATTCCAAGGACACAGGCTTCACATTGCTCATGCAGCTAGTGGGATGGAAGCCTAAGGTACCCTCTTGGCATATGAGATCTTCCATCAGTTGCGGAAGAAGACAGAAAGGAAAATGATTCTGTTTAGAAACTGCCACTGGTGTCTCATGATAGTCAGGCTACTTCTCCTGAATCGATTACTATTTTCCCTGCAGAAATTCAAAGCTGAGGCAATGTTTTCTCATCACTGTGTGTCTCAAGGCACTGAAATAAGGCATCCTTTCCTGTCTATTATTTGATTTAAGGTCTGCTTTAGGCATTTATTGAACTGATTAGCACATTAGTTTTATTATTCTCTTCCATGTCCTTTTATGTTCTGGTGAGTTTATTAGGTGAGGCCAGTTTCCTTCTGAGAGTTTAATCCAAAGGCCTTTACTAGAAGGCTAGCATATTTCCTTTTCTCATAAAGATAAGAAAACGTCAACAGGCAGACTGTCTGAGCCTGAGTTATGGAACAGATTCCATATCAAACTTCCCAGTGAGACTGACTTCAACATTTGCTGGCTTTCTTCTCCTGGTACCTGGTTCACAAGTGAGACACGTAATTAATTCCCTGAGGAGGGAACTGGTCATATTCCATGACTTACTCATGGATTTTCAGTGCTTTTTTTTTTTTTTTTTTTAGGTTTTTGGTAGAAAAGATATGGAGTGTGAGAGAAGGAGAGAAGTCAAAGATGTTTCTAAAACTTTTGACTTGAGCAAAGGGAAGGATTAAGTTTTTTTGCTGCATGGAGTAGACTACTTGAAGAAAGCCTTTCATGCAGAGGAGGGAGGGTACAGAGCAAATGTCAGGGATTTGGTTTTGAACATGTTAAGTTTAAGAAGCCTATTGTATATCTCCAAACTGAAATATTCAGCTAAGTAAATGAGGAAGTTCAGGGACTTGTCATCATGTACTTGATATTTCAAGCCATGTGGGGAAGAGTAGATAAAGAAGGGAAGAGACTTTCTGTTGGTACATCAGGATCAGCAATCATTTTCTGTAAAAATTTTAGGCTTTGTAGGGTGTATGGTCTTTGTCATAATTAGTCGACTCTATTTATAGTGAAAACAGCAATATGCAATATGAAAAGAAATGGATGTGACTATATTCCAATAAAACTTTATTTATGGAAACACGAACAGGCCAAATTTGGTCTATGAGCTGTAGTTTGCTCACCCTTGTGTTAGAGGTCAGAATCATATAGGCTTATAAGAAGGAACAATTAAATCTTGAGCTTATACCTTAAATTATCTTCCTTTCTAAATGAAACAGTTGTGTGTGTGTATGTGTGTATTTGTATGCCATATACTTGTATAAAAGACAAGTTGAATATCTCTGTGGACCAGAAGAGGAACAGAAGCCTAGAGCTGTAAGTTGAGCTGAGGCCCATATACTAGGTCCTATGTGCAGAAAGAGAGAGACAAAGTTCTGTAGTCATGAGATTGTAGAAAGCCCAAAGCTCCCCATGCATTATGAGAGACCTGAGCTGGGTTTCATTGCCTGAAACCAGCTAGGCAGAGAAGGTGGAAAGAAAGAAAGGGTGAGAAAACCAATACTACTGTCTTTGGCTACTGTTTGCATAAAATATGAGCTATGTCAAGAAAAAAGAGAAAATGTCATTCAGAAAATTTAGGGTCTGGACAGAACTCCCTGCTATCTGAGTGGATGGATCTTGATATTCATAGTGCATCTTGAAACTGGAGCTTCAAGCTATTTATTTAAGACCTGGTTCTGGTACTGGGCTAGAGAACTTTAGTATAAAAACTACATGTTACAGAGTCAGACCACAGCTGCTGCTGCTGAGTCGCTTCAGTCGTGCCGACTCTGTGCAACCCCAGAGACGGCAGCCCACCAGGCTTCCCCGTCCATGGGATTCTCCAGGCAAGAACACTGGAGTGGGTTGCCGTTTCCTTCTCCAGTGCATGAAAGTGAAAAGTGAAAGTGAAGTCGCTCAGTAGTGTCCGACTCCTAGTGACCCCATGGACTGTAGCCCACCAGGCTCCTCCGTCCATGGGATTTTCCAGGCAAGAGTACTGGCTGCTGCTGCTGCTAAGTCGCTTTAGACGTGTCCGACTCTGTGCAACCCCATCGACGGCAGCCCACCAGGCTCCTCTGTCCCTGGGATTCTCCAGGCAAGAGTACTGGAGTGGGTTGCCATTTCCTTCTCCAATGCATGAAAATGAAAAGTGAAAGTGAAGTCACTCAGTCGTGTTTGACTCCTAGCAACCCCATGGACTGTAGCCCACCAGTCTCCTCTGTCCATGGGATTTTCCAGGCAAGAGTACTGGAGTGGGTTACCATTGCACTGGAGTGGGGTGCCATTGCCTTCTCCGTCAGACCACAGACCAGGAATGTAAAACAATGAAAACATTTTCCATTCAAAGTGAACATGCAAATTAAATTTTCAGAGTTAGAAAATTGAACATCAAGTTTGAAGTCAAAACAAAATACAGAGGAGTTAAATACATGACAAAATATAAACAATAGAATACTCAATTTGACTTTAAATATGTTTAAGATTCTCAAATAGTTATAGACAATTTTACCCAGGGAGAAGATTATGGCAGTAAAATAAATTGATACGAGCCAAAAAAACCAATTAGAAATTCTCAAAATGCAGAATATAGTTATTGGAATAAATGTAACCCCATGGACTGTAGCCTACCAGGCTCCTCTGTCCATGGAATTCTCCAGACCAGAATACTGGAATGAGTAGCTGTTTCCTTCTCCAGGGGATCTTCCTAATCCAGGAATCAAACTGGGGTCTCCTGCATTGCAGGTAGATTTTTTTACCAACTGAGCTACCAGGGAAGCCCACAAAAATCTCACTAAGCAGAGTGATTTCCAGACTGGACTTAGTTAAAGAATGAATTAGGGAATTGAAAAATAGTATAGAGAAAATCACCTGAAGTTAAACATAGAGAAATAAAAGTATGAAAAACATGAAAAATACATTGAAAGACAATCACTGAAAGATTTCAACACATATATATATATGTATATATATGCTATGTATATATAGTAGGTATCTCAGGGACAGAGAAAAGAGAGAATGATTGAGAAATAATATTTGAAATATCACAGGTAAAAGGGTTCTAACAGTGAGAAAAGGATGAGTTTTCAGATTAAAAGTACACACCAAATGCTGACAGAGGTTAAAAACAAAAATAAACCCAACTTGATTTATTATACAGAAGTACTGATATCTCACATATTTAAGAAGAAAATCTCAAAAGCTAATGATGTAAAACAATGTTCAAAACTTCAAAGAAAGGCAACTGGACAACAAGCAGATTTCTCATGAGAATAACAAGTACTTGAGACAATGGAGTAATATCTCCAAAGTGCTTAGGGAAAATACTAACCTGAAATTATATATCCAGCTAAATTTGCTTTCAGAAGTGAAAGCAAACTAAAGATATTTTCAGAAATACAAAGACTAACAGAATTTACTATCCAGCAACTCTTGATAAGAGAAGGGACATTTTTTTTTTTTGGCAGAAAGAAAAGTGAACTTAGAAAGAATAAGATATAATGTGATATAAGAAACAATGGGAAACACATAAGTTGATAAAATATATTTTATATATTAAAAAATTTTTTTAATTTTTTTTATTATTTTATTTTTTTAACTTTACAATATTGTATTGGTTTTGCCATATATCAACATGAATCCACCACAGGTATACACAAGTTCCCCATCCTGAACCCTCCTCCCTCCTCCCTCCCCGTACCATCCCTCTGGGTCATCCCAGTGCACCAGCCCCAAGTATCCAGAATCGTGCATCGAACCTGGACTGGCGACTTGTTTCATATATGATATTATACATATTTCAATGCCATTCTCCCAAATCATCCCACCCTCTCCCTCTCCCACAGAGTCCAAAAGACTGTTCTATACATCAGTGTCTCTTTTGCTGTCTCGTACACAGAGTTATTGTTACCATCTTTCTAAATTCCATATATATGCGTTAGTATACTGTATTGGTATTTTTCTTTCTGGCTTACTTCACTCTGTATAATAGGCTCCAGTTTCATCCACCGCATTAGAACTGATTCAAATGTATTCTTTTTAATGGCTGAGTAATACTCCATTGTGTATATGTACCACAGCTTTCTTATCCATTCATCTGCTGATGGACATCTAGGGTTGCTTCCATGCCCTGGCTATTGTAAACAGTGCTGCGATGAACATTGGGGTACACATGTCTCTTTCAATTCTGGTTTCCTCAGTGTGTATGCCCAGCAGAGGGATTGCTGGGTCATGAGGCAGTTCTATTTCCAGATTCCACGCTGTTCTCCATAGTGGCTGTACTAGTTTGCATTCCCAGCAACAGTGTAAGAGGGTTTCCTTTTCTCCACACCCTCTCCAGCATTTATTGCTTGTAGACTTTTGGATCGCAGCCATTCTGACTGGTGTGAAATGGTACCTCATTGTGGTTTTGATTTGCATTTCCCTGATAATGAGTGATGTTGAGCATCTTTTCATGTGTTTGTTAGCCATCTGTATGTCTTCTTTGGAGAAATGTCTGTTTAGTTCTTTGGCCCATTTTTTGATTGGGTCATTTATTTTTCTGGAATTGAGCTGTAGGAGTTGCTTGTATATTTTTGAGATTAGTCGTTTGTCAGTTGCTTCATTTGCTATTATTTTCTCCCATTCTGAAGGCTGTCTTTTCACCTTGCTTATAGTTTCCTTTGTTATGCAGAAGCTTTTAATTTTAATTAGGTCCCATTTGTTTATTTTTGCTTCAATATTCTGGGAGGTGGGTCATAGAGGATCCTGCTGTGATGTATGTCAGAGAGTGTTTTGCCTATATTCTCCTCTAGGAATTTTATAGTTTCTGGTCTTACATTTAGATCTTTAATCCATTTTGAGTTTATTTTTGTGTATGGTGTTAGAAAGTGTTCTAGTTTCATTCTTTTACAAGTGGTTGACCAATTTTCCCAGCACCACTTGTTAAAGAGATTGTCTTTAATCCATTGTATATTCTTGCCTCCTTTGTCAAAGATAAGGTGTCCATAGGTGCATGGGTTTATCTCTGGGCTTTCTATTTTGTTCCGTTGATCTATATTTCTGTCTTTGTGCCAGTACCATACTGTCTTGATGACTGTGGCTTTGTAGTAGAGCCTGAAGTCAGGCAGGTTGATTCCTCCAGTTCCATTCTTCTTTCTCAAGATTGCTTTGGCTATTCGAGGTTTTTTGTATTTCCATACAAATTGTGAAATTATTTTTTCTAGCTCTGTGAAGAATACCGTTGGTAGCTTGATAGGGATTGCATTGAATCTATAAATGGCTTTGGGTAGTATACTCATTTTCACTATATTGATTCTTCCAATCCATGAACATGGTATATTTCTCCATCTATTAGTGTCCTCTTTGATTTCTTTCCCCAGTGTTTTACAGTTTTCTATATATAGGTCTTTAGTTTCTTTTTTGTTTGTTTGTTTATTTTATTTTATTTTTTTTTTTTTTTAAATTTTATTTTATTTTTAAACTTTACATACTTGTATTAGTTTTGCCAAATATCAAAATGAATCCATCACAGGTATACATGTGCTCCCCATCCTGAACCCTCCTCCCTCCTCCCTCCCCATACCATCCCTCCGGGTCGTCCCAGTGCACTAGCCCCAAGCATCCAGTATCGTGCATTGAACCTGGACTGGTCTTTAGTTTCTTTAGGTAGATATATTCTGAAGTATTTTATTCTTTTCGTTGCAATGGTGAATGGAATTGTTTCCTTAATTTCTCTTTCTATTTTCTCATTATTAGTGTATAGGAATGTGAGGGATTTCTGTGTGTTGATTTTATATCCAGCAACTTTACTGTATTCATTGATTAGTTCTAGTAATTTTCTGGTGGAGTCTTTAGGGTTTTCTATGTAGAGGATCATGTCATCTACAAACAATGAGAGTTTTACTTCTTCTTTTCCAATTTGGATTCCTTTTATTTCTTTTTCTGCTCTGATTGCTGTGGTCAAAACTTCCAAAACTATGTTGAACAGTAGTGGTGAAAGTGGGCACCCTTGTCTTGTTCCTGACTTTAGGGGAAATGCTTTCAATTTTTCACCATTGAGGATAATGTTTGCTGTGGGTTTGTCATATATAGCTTTTATTGTGTCGAGGTATGTTCCTTCTATTCCTGCTTTCTGGAGAGTTTTTATCATAAATGGATGTTGAATTTTGTCAAAGGCTTTCTCTGCATCTATTGAGATAATCATATGGTTTTTATTTTTCAACTTTTAATGTGGTGTATTACATTGATTTATTGCAGATATTGAAGAACCCTTGCATCCCTGGGATAAAGCCCACTTGGTCATGGTGTATGATCTTTTTAATGTGTTGTTGGATTCTGATTACTAGAATTTTGTTAAGGATTTTTGCATCGATGTTCATCAGTGATATTGGCCTGTAGTTTTCTTTTTTTGTGGCATCTTTGTCAGGTTTTGGTATTAGGGTGATGGTGGCCTCATAGAGTGAGTTTGGAAGTTTACCTTCCTCTGCAGTTTTCTGGAACAGTTTGAGTAGGATAGGTGTTAGCTCTTCTCTAAATTTTTGGTAGAATCCAGCTGTGAAGCCGTCTGGATCTGGGCTTTTGTTTGCTGGAAGATTTCTGATTACAGTTTCAATTTCCGTGCTTGTGATGGGTCTGTTAAGATTTTCTATTTCTTGCTGGTCCAGTTTTGGAAAACTGTACTTTTCTAAGAATTTGTCCATTTCTTCCACGTTGTCCATTTTATTGGCATATAATCACTGATAGTAGTCTCTTATGATCCTTCGTATTTCTGTGTTGTCTGTTGTGATCTCTCCATTTTCATTTCTAATTTTATTGATTTGATTTTTCTCCTGTTTCTTGATAAGTCTGGCTAATGGTTTGTCAATTTTATTTATCCTTTCAAAGAACCAGCTTTTGCCTTTGTTGATTTTTGCTATGGTCTCTTTTGTTTCTTTTGCATTTATTTCTTCCCTAATTTTTAAGATTTCTTTCCTTCTACTAACCCTGGGGTTCTTCATTTCTTCCTTTTCTAGTTGCTTTAGGTGTAGAGTTAGGTTATTTATTTGACTTTTTTCTTGTTTCTTGAGGTATGCCTGTATTGCTATGAACTTTCCCCTTAGGACTGCTTTTACAGTGTCCCACAGGTTTTGGGTTGTTGTGTTTTCATTTTCACTTGTTTCTATGCAAATTTTGATTTCTTTTTTGATTTCTTCTGTGATTTGTTGGTTATTCAGCAGCATGTTGTTCAACCTCCATATGTTGGGATTTTTAATAGTTTTTCTCCTGTAATTGAGATCTAATCTTACTGCATTGTGATCAGAAAAGATGCATGGAATGATTTCAATTTTTTTTTAAATTTACCAAGGCTAGATTTATGGCCCAGGATGTGATCTATCCTGGAGAAGTTTCCGTGTGCGCTTGAGAAAAAGGTGAAATTCATTGTTTTGGGGTGAAATGTCCTATAGATATCAATTAGATCTAACTGGTCTATTGTATCATTTAAAATTTGTGTTTCCTTGTTAATTTTCTGTTTAGTTGATCTATCCATAGGTATCAGTGGGGTATTAAAGTCTCCCACTGCTACTGCTGCTGCTGCTAAGTCACTTCAGTTGTGTCCGACTTTGTGCGACCCCATAGACGGCAGCCCACCAGGCTTCCCCGTCCCTGGGATTCTCCAGGCAAGAACACTGAAGTGGGTTGCCATTTCCTTCTCCAATGCATGAAAGTGAAAAGTGAAAGTGAAGTCGCTCAGTCGTGTCCGACTCTTCTCAACCCCATGGACTACAGCCTACCAGACTTCTCCGTCCATGGGATTTTCTAGGCAAGAGTACTGGAGTGGCTTGCCATTGCCTTCTCCAAAGTCTCCCACTATTATTGTGCTATTGTTAATTTCCCCTTTCATACTTGTTAGCATTTGTCTTACATATTGCGGTGCTCCTATGTTGGATGTATATATATTTATAATATTTTATATATTATTAACTTTAATCTATACAAGAGAGAAATAACCATAATTTTTGGCTTATATTTGTTAAGGTAAAAGTTTTGAAGTAAAATGACACTCTAATGTCTAGACTAGGAATGAGAGAGCTTTCCATACAGGGCCATATAAAGAGTATTTCAGACTCTGTGGGCATTTGATCTTTGTTGTAACTACTCAACTTTGCCATTGTATCAGTTTAGCAGCCCTAGATAATATGTAAACAAATGAGGGTGGCTGTGTTCCAATATAACTTTATTGTGGACACTGAATTTTGGATTTTATATAATGTTGATGTCATGAACTATATTCTTTTGATTTAAAAAACTGTTTAATGTGAAAACCATTCTTAACTCATGAGCTATACAAAATCAGGTGTCAGGCAAGATTTGGCTGAAGCCTGGTCTAGACAAGAGTAACAAGGAAGATGGAACAGTGTGGGTGGTAGAGAAAAAGGGACTATTTAATGGATAGTTTTATAGAGTAAAATAGAGATGCTCAATATCATAGTCATTAGAAAAATTTAAGAGTAATTGCCAAATCAATAGAAATACAATTGACAACTTCAAAACCAGCCGAGAAAAAGTGAAATAAAGAATATTTACAAATACCACAGAAGGTAAGAAATGAGACACAAAGATAAAATATAATAGAAGAAACCACAAGATGAATTAGTGTTAGTAAGTAAAAATATTATGAATTATAGTGAATGTAAATGGATTAAATGCATCAAAAAAGAAGGACTATATGGATTTTACAAAAAGCCATCTATGTTCTATTTGCAAAAGTTATACTTAAAGTGACATAGATTGAAAATAAAACCATAGAAAGAAGTATTCAAACACTAAACAAAAGAAAGCTAGCTAGTAGAGAAATAATGATATTAGGCACAATGGAATTTAAGGAAAAAGCACCAATCCATATAATAGTATTAATTAAAGAGAAACATTATATAACAAGAAAGAACAGTACACCAATAGAAAATATAATCATGAAAGTGTATACATTTAACAACATAGCTCAGAAAACTGACAAAATTACACAAAAAAACATAACCATAGTGAGAGATTTTACTACTTCTGTAGCAAATGTACAAAGCAAACAGAAATATTTCTGCCTACATTTTGTCCATAGAGAATATATATTCTTTTTATGAAATGAAACACTTATTAAAAATTCTTAAAACTCATGTCTTATGCATTCCAAAGATCAATATCTTATGTGGATTACATTTCCTAACAATAATGCAGTTAAACTAGAACTCTAATACAAAATAGTACAAAGCCCAACTGACATATCTGAAAACTAAAAAATAAACTCTTAAAGAATGTAAGGGGTTAAGTAAGAAATTAAAAGAAAACAATTGCAAAATATTACAATTGAACAACAATGAAGCAATACATTTTGGAATGTGAAGGCGTAATTAACATGTTGTATGTAAACAAGGAAAGAGTAGAAGGAAGGAAATAATCAAGATAATAACAGAAGTTAATAACTTTAAAAAGCAAGTCACCAAAACAGAAATAACAGAAACAATTAGTAAAATCAAGTATTTATTTCGAGGCAAACAAAGAAATAAGCAAGTAAAAACAGAAAAAAGCAAAAGTAAACACTTTAAGGAATAAAAAATGTGGGCATAATATATAGTAAAGAAAAATGAGTATAGACAAATGAAAACCCTGAGGCTAGAAAATTGGGAAGCAAATGAATAGATATTTTTCTACAAAAACAAATTATCAAGTTAGTCTCAAAAAGTGGTCAAAAAGCCAAGTACACTACTAGCCATTAAAGACATAATTACATAGATGGGCATGAAAATATCTCAGATATTTATTGCTAAGTTAAAAAGTTTGCAGAATGTCATATAGAGTATGTTTTTAAATTAATTAATACCATACATTATTTTTGAATATTATTTTTTTAAGAAAAGTATAAAGGCATGACTTGTATTTACACTAAATACATGAAAGGAGCTGCCTCTGAGGAGAGAAGGAAGAGAGAAATGAAATGAGACCAAAAGGGGAAATTTAGTGTATATTAACATTTTCTGTAAGGATTAATCAATCTTTTAAAAATTTTTTGAAGAAACTATTAAAAGATGATTATAAAATCCTGACTCTCCTATTGATATAAAATGAATACATTATAGATTTTCTTTAACTTAATGAGTGTACTAGGCAGATGTTATAACGCATTCAAAAGACACTCCGTGAACAGACACATCTATACATCAGGAAAATTGAAGTATGTATTAAAATTGTTTATCCAAGGTAAAAGAAGATACAGAATTTGTATGTCTATAGACAAGAACTATTTTGCATTGCTATCAGTTATCTGCAATACACAGAGTTGTATAGTAACTTCTGTAGAATCAGCATGTGATAACTCTGAGAGGTCTCCTCTATAGAGTCTAGCCAATGCAAAGTTTTCTATCAAATTATAACTTTTTCTCTACACAGCCATAATTGTTAACATCATCTCATTTTAGTTTTCATATTATTTTCTGTACTCTTCTTGATTTAAAAGCAGTTCAATTTTTTTTAAGTTAAAAGACCATATCCTCGCCACTGCTCCCTACAACTCCCTAGTCCACAGCCCAAAATTCAAAAGATTTTGAGTCTATAGGTCTGGAGATGGATCTGGGGTTTTGTAAATTTTTTAAAACTAACCCAGGTTATTGTGATGTGCAGCCATGTTTGGGCACCTCTCACTTGATGGTAACATTCCTTCCAACTCTGAGATTTATATATTGTGCCCTTGTTTCTTGGTTTGGGGGCAATTCATAAATTTTAAATCGTGTGCTGTTCTGAGTAGCATGATGAAATCTTTGCACTGTCCTGCTCTGTCCCATCCGGGATGTGAATCATCCCTTTGTCCCTTGCATCCCTTCATTTAGTCACTTAGTAGCTACCTTGTTGCTCAGATCGACTGTTGTGGTATTGCAGTGCCTGTGTTCAGGTAACCTCTATTTATAATGGACACAAAACACAAGGGCAGTGATGCTGGCAATTCAGATATGACAGAGAGAAGCCATATACTACTTCCTATAAATGAAAAGAGAAACGTTCTTGACTTAATAAGGAAAGAAAAAAATTGTATGCTGAGGTTGGTAAGATCTACAGTAAGAATCTTCTGTCCTTGAAATTGTGGGGAGGGAAAAAGAAATTTGTGCTTATTTTATTTTCTTACCTCAGACTGCAAAAATTATGACCATTGGTCATGATAAATGCTTAGTTAAGATGGAAAAGGCATTAAATTTGTACAAGGAGACATTTTTAGAGTGAGAGACATTCACATACCTTTTATTACATTATATTGCTATAATTGGTCTGTTTAATTTTTAGGTGTTGTTAATGTATTACTCTGCGTAATTAATAAATTAAACTTTATCAAATGATGTATATGTAGGAAAAAACATAGTATGTATAGAGTCTGGTAGTATCTATGGTTTCAGGCATTACCTAGGGGTCTTAAAACTTACACGATACAGATAGGGAGGAACTGTTGTATTTGAAAAAATCTAATGAAATCTCTGAGTCATAAATTGACCTTTAGGTAGTATGTCTGATCAATTTAGGAGCCCAATAATGTAAACAAGGTAGTAATTTCTGTAGAAATAGAACTGGGATCAGCTAGCACTGGATGGAAAATCTCCGCACTTGATAGGAGTTGTTCAAGAGTAGAATGGGATGAAATTATTTAAACAGGAGAATCTGTGATTGCTTTGCAGGTTAGGCTGACCCAAAAGCTCTTATGAGAATAAACAAGGAAAATCCTTAAAAAACAGTACTCACTGAACTCATCTCTATGGCTTCTCATTTTCTTCTACCTTGGTTATCTGAATCCTATTCAATTTCCAGACCCACTTTATTCCTCTGTGAATCTGCCTTTAACTTCCTGCTATAGCTCCCAAATCTTTCTGCCTCTTCTGAACTCCAAGCAGTACTCCTGGTTTCCATCACTTAAATGGTTTTTGGCTCATATTCCATAACCTGATTATTGTAGATGACTGGCCAGTCCTTTTTACCTATTTTGTCTCTTCCTTCTCAGTTAATAAGCAACCTAAAGCAACAGCAGTGCCATATACATCTTAGGGTTTCCCAGTCTAGTATCTTACACAAAGGATAACAGACTCTGGCAACCTCTCTAAATTATGTGAACCATTGACCAAGACTCAAAAAGTCCAATCCTACACTGGAAGACAATGAGACACATGATTTTTGCAAGGTTTATGGCATAATTTTAGGAATTCACATAATCTTTTATATTAAAAAAAAATCTTGTCACTAAAAGTTGCTGAATCTTTAAAACAGTTTAAGCCAGAAATTTGAACACAACCAGTACTCTCTGATCTAGCTTGTCTTTGGTATCCATATTATTCACCTTCATAGCAGACAGTTCTCCACATTGTGAAATCAGTTCAGTTCAGTCCAGTCGCTCAGTCATGTCTGACTCTTGGCGACCCCATGAACTGCAGCACGCCAGGCCTCCCTGTCCATCACCAACTCCTGGAGTTCACCCAAATCCATGTCCATTGAGTCAGTGATGACATCCAACCATCTTATTCTCTGTCCTCCCCTTCTCCTCCTGCCTTCAATCTTTCCCAGCATCAGGGTCTTTTCCAATGAGTCAGCTCTTTGCATCAGGTGGCCAAAATATTGGAGTTTCAACTTCAACATCAGTCTTTCCAATGAACACCAAGGACTGATCTCCTTTAGGATGGACCGGTTGGATCTCCTTGCAATCCAAGGGACTTTCAAATGAGTCTTCTCCAACACTACAGTTCAAAAGCATCAATTATTTGGCACTCAGCTTTCTTTATAGTTTAACTTTCACATTGTGAAATAACTGATTGCCAAATGCTGCTGGAATTTTTAACTTAAGGTTATCACAGTGAGAAGGGATTGACATGGTTTTTTTCTTTATCAAGTTCACAACTACTGGGAAAAAGTGTTTAGTTGGTCCAGCCTGGGGCAGGTGATCATGCCTAGACCAATCTACTTTAGTCAGGAGTGAAGGTGAAGTCACATTAAAACATGGATTTTTCCATCTGAACCGTGGAAAGCATTGGAATGGGGGGAAGGAGAAAAATTCCCAACAGAATGGTGGAGGATATTGTTTTTCAAAAGACAAAATAACAGGTTTCAACCATACTTTCACTCTCACCGTTAAAACCTCCTTATTGCTTCTTCACAATCCTTACTGCTTTCTGCCTCTATCCTTTCTTCCAACTCTATCCTCCTGTTTTGAGTCCCCTCTTCCAAGAAGATCTCCCCTGCCTCCATCCTATGCTATCAGTTATATTTGTACAAAAATATAATTATAATTGTACAAAAATATAATTATGATATAGCATTTAACTCAAATTTAAATGCTATATCATAATGCTGTGGTACTGTACTTCCAATAATTCATCAGCCATTAAGGAAACATAAAAATGACAATGATATGCCATTTTACATTCACTAGGATGACTATTTGGAGAAGGCAATGGCAACCTATTCCAGTACTCTTGCCTGGAAAATCCCATGGACGGAGGAGCCTGGTGGGCTGCAGTCCATGGGTCACGAAGAGTTGGGCACAACTGAAGCGACTTAGCAGCAGCATGATGACTATAACTAAAACAACAACAACAGGTGCCAACAAGGATGTCAAGAAAAGGAACCTTTGTATATTGCTAATGGAAATGTAAAACGGTGTGGTCACTTTCACAGATACTTTGGCAGTTATCCAAAACAGTTAAACAGAGCTGCCATATGAACCAGCAGTTCTACGCCTATGTGTGTACCCAAGGGACGTGAAAATGCACAAAAACTTGTACACCAGTGTTCATACAGCATTAGTCACAATAAGTGAAAAGTAGAAGCAACCCGTCAATAGAGACTGATGAACAGATGAAGGAAAGTGTTATAGTCATACAGTGGAATACTGCTGCTGCTGCTGCTAAGTCGCTTCAGTCGTGTCCGACTCTGTGTGACCCGAGATGGCAGCCCACTAGGCTCCCCCGTCCCTGGGATTCTCCAGGTAAGAACACTGGAGTGGGTTGCCATTTCCTTCTCCAATGCATGAAAGTGAAAAGTGAAAGTGAAGTCGCTCAGTCGTGTCCGACTCTTAGCGACCCCATGGACTGCGGCCCACCAGGCTCCTCTGTCCATGGGATTTTCCAGGCAAGAGTACTGGAGTGGGGCAATGGAATACTATTCTGCAGTAAAAAAGAATGAGGGACTGATACATGCTACAACAGGGACAAACTTTGAAAACATTATACCAAGTGAAAGAAACCAGTCTACATATGGTATGATTCCCTTTATATAAAAGGTCCAAATCTTTAGAGACAGAAAGTAGATTAATGGTTGTCTAGGACTGTGTACGTGGGATGGAGATGGGGAGTAACTCTTGGTGGGTATGAGGTTTCTTTTTGGAATGATGAAGATGTTCTAAAATTAAATCATGGTAATGGTTGCACTAATTGTGTAAATATTCTAAAAACCATTGCATTGCACATTTAAAATCGGGTGGCCAATGATATGAAAATCATCTCAATGAAACTTTTTAAAATGCAAAAAGATTAAGTTTTCAAAAGAATTAAAAACATAGTGGAAGAAGTGCCTGTGCCAACAGGTAGGGAGAACAGTAATGATCAGAAGCGAATATGCTCCCAGGCAACATACTCAATTTCTGGAGTTTAAGAACTAGAGTTAGAAGCTCCAGTCTCCCCATTTGGGTGTTGGCAAGAGCTCTTTCACACATTTTCATTTCTTTGCTAACATATTCTGCTCAGTTTAACGTGTCTTTCCCTCCTCCCCACCTAGTGAATTCTTATTCTTTTGAGATTCGTCTAGGTATACACTTTGAATTCTTTCCTACGACCTCTTCTGGACAAAGGCAGTGGCTTCATCATCTTTCTTTCCCATAGTGCCACATACATAGCATTGTTAGAGTGTTGACCTTGCTCATCCATGACTTTTATGGGTACCTAAATCCTGGAAGATGATGCTATGAAAGTCCTGCACTCAATATGCCAGCAAATTTGGAAAACTCAGCAGTGGCCACAGGACTGGAAAAGGTCACTTTTCATTCCAATCCCAAAGAAAGGCCATGTCAAAGAATGCTCAAACTACCGCACAAATGCACTCATCTCACACGCTAGTAAAGTAATGCTTCCAATCCCAAAGAAAGGCCATGTCAAAGAATGCTCAAACTACCGCACAAATGCACTCATCTCACACGCTAGTAAAGTAATGCTCAAAATTCTCCAAGGCAGGCTTCAGCAATACTTGAACCGTGAACTTCCAGATGTTCAAGCTGGTTTTAGAAAAGGCAGAGGAACCACAGAGCAAATTGCCAACATCTGCTGGATCATCGAAAAAGCAAGAGAGTTCCAGAAAAACATCTATTTCTGCTTTATTGACTATGCCAAAGCCTTTGACTGTGTGAATCACAATAAACTGTGGAAAATTCTTCAAGAGATGGGAATACCAGACCACCTGACCTGCCTTTTGAGAAACCTATATGCAGGTCAGGAAGCAAGAGTTAGAACTGGATATGGAACAACAGACTGGTTCCAAATAGGAAAAGGAGTACGTCAAGGCTATATATTGTCACCCAGCTTATTTAACTTATATGCAGAGTACATCATGAGAAACGCTGGACTGGAAGAAACACAAGCTGGAATCAAGATTGCCGGGAGAAATATCAATAACCTTAGATATGCAAATGATACCACCCTTATGGCAGAAAGTGAAGAGGAACTAAAAAGCCTCTTGATGAAAGTGAAAGAGGAGAGTGAAAAAGTTGGCTTAAAGCTCAACATTCAGAAAACAAAGATCATGGCATCTGGTCCCAGCACTTCATGGGAAATAGATGGGAAAACAGTGTCAGACTTTATTTTTCTGGGCTCCAAAATCACTGTAGATGGTGACTGCAGCCATGAAATTGAAAGACGCTTACTCCTTGGAAGGAAAGTTATGACTAACCTAGATAGCATATTAAAAAGCAGAGATATTACTTTGCCAACAAAGGTCCATCTAGTCAAGGCTGTGGTTTTTCCACTGGTCATGTATGGATGTGAGAGTTGGACTGTGAAGAAAGCTGAGTGCTGAAGAATTGATGCTTTTGAACTGTGGTGTCGGAGAAGACTCTTGAGAGTCCCTTGGACTGCAAGGAGATCCAACCAGTCCATCCTAAAGGAGATCAGTCCTTGGTGTTCATTGGAAGGACTGATACTAAAGCTGAAACTCCAATACTTTGACACCTCATGGGAAGAGTTGACTCATGGGAAAAGACTCTGATGCTGGGAGGGATTGGGGGCAGGAGGAAAACGGGATGACAGAGGATGAGATGGCTGGATGGCATCACCAACTCAATGGACCTGAGTCTGAGTGAACTCCAGGAGTTGGTGATGGACAGGGAGGCCTGGGGTGCTGCGATTCATGGGGTCGAAAAGAGTCGGACACGACTGAGCAACTGAACTGAACTGATCCTAACAATGGTATGTCCTCAAGGCCAGAGGCAATTTCTTTATTATTTTAATATCTCAAGCACTTGACATGATGATTAATAGATGCTCAATGTATGTTTGCTAGGGCTTCCCCAGTGCCTCAACGGTAAAGAATCCACCTACAACACAGGAGCCACAGGAGATGCAGGTTCGATCCCTGGGGCAGGAAGATCCTTTGGAGCAGGGCATGGTAACCCACTCCAGTTTTCTTGCCTGGAGAATCCCATGGGCACAGAAGCCTGGTGGGCTACAGTCCATAGCATTGCAAAGAGCTGGACACAACTGAAGCAACTTAGCCCACAGGCCTGCACGCAATTTGCTAAATGTAGAAAAAGGGCAAGTGTCCATGAAATAGCCTGATACACTAGATAGATTTAGATAAGGGACTCAGAAACAAAATCTAAGGCCAAAATCCCACTGTGAAAAATTACTGCATGGGAAGCCCACTGTCAATGCATTGGCTATGTAGTAACTGAGCAACAGGAAATATGAAAGGACTCCTGTGACCAGCACTGCCGTAGTCCAGTGGGTTCCCTTTTGGGCAGCTGGAGATGGCATTTGAGGTGGGGGCTGCTGGCTTCTGTTATTACCTACTTGTTACTCTTTTCAGTTAAATTATAAAGTCTTTAAGGTCAAGGCTATAAATTCTTCTTTTCTATGCCTCATGGATAATGCACAAATGTTTGTTAAATGAACTCCTTTCACCCTAAACATCTTCTGAAAAAGAGTGAAAATTCTGTTTCCTTTTTGCTGATTCCTTCATTCTAACTCTTTCAGAAATGAAATCCAAAATACAGAAAAGTGACTCTCTTTCAATTTGAGAGAGATACTGTGGGTCTGGGGGAAAACATCACTGAAGAATTAATTCAAATTGTGAAACTAAGTGAAGGGAAAAACAGTGCCTATCATTGTAGCAACATGACATATCATTCATTTATTTGTTATTTGTTATAGGCTATCATTCCACACCAATAAGTACGCTCTGTGAGAGCCAAGACTTCTATCTGTTTGGTTCACTGAGGTATCATTTGAACACTTTCTGGCACATAATGGGTATTTAATAAATATTTGCTGGTAAAGAGAGACAGGAAAGGAACAAGTGAGGGGCTGAGGGAAAGAAGACGGTTATGTATGGAAATGTATAAATACCAGGAATTAGTGCTGGATCAACCTTACTTAACGTTGTTATAAGTGATTTGGAAAAATGTCTGCTAGAATAACATTTTCTGCAGAGCTCTCTGTGTAGTGACATACTGAGGCAATAAGTATAAACTGTAAAAGGAAATAACTTGGCCAAATGAGTGGGTAGAAAAATGGCAAATAAGCTCCATGTAGACTTATGTAAGATGATAACACATTATGGGAAAATGGTACAAATGTGCCTGTAAGATAATGATTTCTAACTATCAGATCTGAACCAGGAGAGACTCCAAAAAGTTGTTGAATGCCCCCTACTTTATGCCAGGGGTGACTCTCCAGCATCGCTGTGGTGTCAGGAATAAGTCCTACATTAATTACACATCTCAGGCCTTGGGTGAAAAATGACTGTGGAAGATAAATAAATCCTTCTGCAGTGGCTGTGTCACAATTTTCTCTCTGCTTCTCTGCATTCTAGTCTGTTGTCTGTGGATGTGGGCTTGTTTCTTCTTACCAGAAAAGCAGCGCAGGTGACACAGTTAGGGTGCCTGCTCTGCAGGGAGGACTTTCAGAGCACTGGCTATGGTGGCGTCAGCTGTTCTGAATAAGTTGGACCCATAACCCTTCTGGTTACATCTAACTAGAGTCAGAGCACCATTTACTGTCCATGTCTTTTTTTTTTTTTAACCCATATGCCATGTATAAGTTTTCCTACTTAAAGTTGGTTTGAGTAGGTTTTTAGTTATTGCAATCAAAGAAATCCCAGATAGCAATAGGTAAAATATTTCAATAGGAAAAAAATTCCCCTATCCCATCTTGCAAAAAGCTCAGTGCAAATCAATTTGACTGGTAAAGAGGCTTGGAAGTAGATTCTGGAAAGGACTGAATAGTCTCCCCAGGTTGGAAAGTCCTACCTTAAATATCCCTTGTTCTATATCTCTGATGTGGTGAGGTTTGAGGGCAACTCCTGGCCAGCTCCCCAGGCATTACTATTTAATTCCCAGTGTAGAAAGTAGAGTTACTTTTGTATCAGCAGACTACCATTTGCTAATCCAGTCCTCTGTGTGATCTTACTGTTGTTTTCCTATTGTTAGTTTTTATATTAGCGTTCTCCATAGAAACAGAACAAATAGGATATATCTATACATCTGTCTGTCTATCCAAAGAGACTTACTGTAAGGCATTGGCTCATATGATTTTTACGGAGGTTACAAAGTCCTACAATTGGCCATTTGCAGGCTAGACACCTAGCAAAGCCGGTGATGTAGTTCAGAGGCCTGAGAGCCAGAGAGCTGATGGTGCAGATCCCAGTGCATGTCTGAAGCCCCGAGAAACAGGAGCAGAGAGGGCTCATGGAAAGTCACTGTCCAAGTTCATAGACAAGAAAAGATTTAGGTCCCACTTCAGCAGTCAGGCAGAGAATGAATTCCACTTTGCTTCTCCTTTTAATTCTGTTGAGGCCCTCAATGTTTTAGATGATACCCACCCACACTGGAGAGGGCCATCCTCTTTATTCAGTCCACCATCTCAAATACCGATCGCTTCTAGAAACATCTTCAGAGACATACCCAGAAAGAATGTTTAACCAGCTGGCATCCCTTGATGCCATACAGAAATCCCAACCATCACAGTTTCACTGGTACATATTTACTTCGAAAAAAATGTCAAAACACCATAGTTCACTTTAATTTAATTCTGGTCTCTGCACCTCATAAACGACTATGTAGAACTGAAAACAGAAGAACAATCAGGATAACCAGAGAACTGATGGTCACACACACTGGTTAATTTTATTTTAAAGTAGAGTTGTAACATGAAAAGGCAAAGGTTGAAAGGCGTTATTAATAAAACAAATAAATTAATGGTATGTATTATATGTAATCAATGACATATAATTTATAGATATTAGCTTATTTACTGTAAGAAAATATTATTCCTAATTCACATATGGGAGGTAAAGTAATTTGCCTAAGGTCTCATAGTGGCAAAGTTGGGATTTCATTCCAGTCAGTCTAGCACTATGGTTTATGATCTTAATTACCTACTAGATGGCCTCTGATGTATGTTGAATTAAACTCAACTGTTTGAATACTTACAAAACTTGTAAACTTATAAAACTGATAGAACTCTTTATATCATGATATAGCAGTGGCTGTAAACATAAGCAGGCACGATTACTAAGTTTAAGAATGTTAAATCCATAATGTAACATGAATGGACATTGGGGAAACTGGAGGGTATCAACCCATATGTTACTGATGAACTGGAGACAACCGTGATGTCCGCAAACTCTGCCTAAGAGACCCTGTTCCGGATGGACCAGAGAAAGGTGTGGAAGTCTGGGAGAATCTAGTATAAAAAGCCTCATGTTCCTATTGTTATGTCGTAATAGCTACAGAAAGAATATTTTAAAGATCTTTAAGGGTCCTTGTGCAGCTGGCCACTCCCATTGCTGCTGATGAAAAATGTTGAAGAGTCAATAGACCTGATCTCAGTGGCTTTCACATCCTTGTATTCATGCGGGGCATCCTCCTGCTGCTTTGCCTCTTTGCTAAGTGAAATAGGTATTTGCTCATGTCTTGGTCTTTAAACCCCGTTTGTCATCTATTGAATATTTCACAATCAAAATTAAAACAGTAAAATCTATTTCACAGAAGTTTTCTTTAACAAGTATTTAATATTATCAAGTTCAATGATCTTACAATTTCACATGTAGTTTGGTGAATAGGTTTTAACATCTCTACTTACCCAAACATGTTGATATAAAAAACTGAAAAGATTAAAAAAAACTACTAAGGTGGGGTTAGAGGGAGGGAGGAGAGTTGTTGGGAGAGAGTTCACTTTGTGACTGTTGCTATAGGAACCATTTACCAACTGCTCAAGTATCAGTTCCCAAGGAGGACAGCAACAGCAAGCAAAATGCAACTAAAACTTACTGAGGTTTGTGTATGGAGGGTGTTTCTTCTAGGCATATCCTTGGCTTCCTTTTTACTTTTCTTTAATTGGAGGATAATTACTTTACAATGTTGTGTTGGTTTCTGTCATACAACAGTGTGCATCAGCTATACATATAAATCTCTCTCCCCTCCTTCCTGTCCCCACCATCCCAGCCCTCTGGGTCATCACAGAGCACTGAGCTGAGTTCCCTGTGACAGCAGGTTCCCACTAGCTAGCTAGTTTACACACGGTAGTGTACATACGTCAGTTCTATTCTCTCAATTTGTCCTACCCCTCCGCATTCCGCATGTCTGTTCTCTACGTCCTCTCCACTTACTCCTTCCTTGCTCTCTGCAGGGGATATAGCACTGCTGACTCCAACTTGCAGACAAATGGCCTATGGAGAAATCCAAGAAGAATGCTACACACCCACGGTGATACCTGGGTACCTGCCTCCTGGAGTAGCTGAGGCCAGAACAAATCACCAGGAGCCATAGCACTCACATGACAGAACACATCACTGTTGCTTAAGTCATGTTTTATAGTAACTGTAGGAAAGCAGATACGATAGGGCACAGGGAGCTCCCGAGCAGGCAGAATTGAAATCCTGGCTATGCCACTTACCTTGGGCAGCTTACTCAATCTTGCTCAGTTGTAGATTCCTAGTCTGTCAAATGGGAGTCATCTTATTTGTCTGAAGATTCAGCAGAATAGTAGATACCAAATGCTTGGCATGTATAGTAGGTATTCAATTGATGACTGCTTCCTTTCCTTCTCCCAAGGGAAATGGTTTGCTGTAACCATTCTAGGGAATTTGTTTCCTCCCTTTCTCTTAAATCACATTACCTTTACTCTTTTTGAACATATTATCTTCAAAATATTGTGATTTTTTTCAACCTACTATGCATACTGTGCGTGTGTGCATGCACGCATGCTAAGTTGCTTCAGTCGTGTCCAACTCTTTGCGATCTCATGGACTGTAGCCCACCGGGCTCCTCTGTCCATGGAATTCTCCAGGCAAGAATATTGGAGTGGATTGCCATTTTCTTCTCCAGGGGATCTTCCTGACCCAGGGATCAAACTTAAGTCTCTTGTATCACCCGCATACTGTATTTCCTAGGTTTTAAAGTCTCTCCTTAAACTTTTATCTGCAAAACACTCTTTATTCTGTGTTTTTCTCTCACACTTAAATTGTTGATGTTGCTACATGAGAGTTAATCTTTTGATCTTTACTTTCAAAGACTTTTCATGGTGTCTTATATATTTGCTACCCAGGACTTTAGCAGAAAAATCAATTACATAGATTGATTAGAATAAAACAAAAGTAGGGATGGCATTTAAAAGTGTGTCAATTCACATTTCTGTTGGGGTTGGGTGTTCCTTAAACATGGACTAATTTTTAAAACATTCTCTGCCTCACTTCAAAATGTTTGGTGACTGGTTTTTGTCTGAATGCATCCAGTAGCAACAGACTTGCATGCTCTTTTGTGACCTGGAAATTCCCAAGTAATCACTTTTGAGTAGCAAATGTTTAGATAAGCTAACAAGTTCTTAGGGAAATAAATCCTTTTATGATTATTTCAGTAGGGATCTGTATGTTTGGTTCTGTATGTCAGTGGAACTACATTCTCAACAGGTGAAAATAAATGCCTGCAGAGCTGGGGTTTAAATGGAGAGGAAGGGATCTGGCACCTATTTTCTAGTGACTATATAAAGACAGGCCAAGGGGCTGACCTCAGGTTGGGTGTGGGTCAGGAGGGCAGGAAGGGGACCTGCTGGTCCTCTTGTTCTCTTTTAACATCTTGTAGGAGCAAAATACATGTCACTTTTTAAAGGAGACCTGGGAAAGGAAGTGTAAGAAATTTAACTTAATACTTTTAATGCATACAATGTATTATCATGAAGTAATGTATAGAACCAGCCGGGAAAATCATATCACCTGTTACCAATAAGATCAACAAATATTTATTACATACCCTTGGGGGTGACACAGGCAGCAGTTGAGTGTATGAACACATAAGGGAGTGCTGGAGGGACCCCCACATGTTTAGATAGATATGTAAGCAGAATCTGTTATTACTCGGATTTTTTTTTTCCTTGTCCTCTTTCCTTTCAGTTTCTGCAGTAAAAAGTCTTTAAGCCACCAATACCTTTGTGGAAAAAGGGGAACATTACTCATTAGCTTTTCCCTGCAGGCAAAACCAAATGCTTCTGTTTCAGCTCTTTACCCCTGATAAAGGTCTAAATCTTTTATCTTGATGGGAGGCAAAGACAAAGACGGCAACCTTAGTTCTAAGAGATTCCTTCCTTCCTTCCTCCCTTCCTTTTTTCCTCCCTTCCTTTTCTGTTTTTCTTGCTCTCTGATGGCACAGCTTCACTCTTGGTTGTATTCCTCTTTGTCTGAACTTTTCTAATACTCCAGGGTTATCCACAAACCTCATACAATTTCTTTAAAGAGAGACAAATTATATTAATCTCAATTAGAGACCACACATGCCCACACAGTTTTGCCCACATCAGGATGAAGTTTTGTGTGTGTGTTTTTTTTTTCTACAAACAAAAAACAAAACAAAAAAAAACCCTAATTTTTTTAACAGGCAAATAGCGGTAGGATCATAGACCCTAGATTTTCTACGTAGTGAACATATAAACTCAGTGGTCAGAAAGGCATGGTCGTTCTACACTCTTCAGATCTTTCCAATTAGAACTTGAAAGCCCATTTCCCTCCCAGAGAAATGCCAGATGCATTCTTCTTTAATGAGCTTAGGACCAAAACTGCAATATGAGCTCCTGCTTCAGGTGGAACACGGATAACAACTTAGAAAGAAAGGAGAATGGGGTCTGGAAGAGGATGTAGATTGAAGGATTACCTTAATTAAATGTAAAAGTAGGATCAGAGAGGCAGAAAGACCTTAGAGAGAAACTAGTTCTGTGGTCTGAGAGACAAAGCCCTATAGCGCAGCTGTTGCCATGTTTGGGAAAAATCAAAGTCAGTCTGGGTGTTTATACATTATTTAAAGAAAATAAGGTGGGCATGACAAACACTCCATAGAATATAGGCAACCCAAGACAAAAGCCTATGGAGGACTAGTAACATCTTAAATGTTTTTAGCTGACTGTATGTTCTAATTCCATGCATTTTATCTACCTCAAACTCACAAATCAAGTTATTCTTTCAAATTATCCCTGATACCACAAGCCCTCTATGTTTTCTGACATCTTAAAAGTTCAGGCCACAGGCAAATAAAAATCTAATTCAAAGTTTAATACAAATGAAAGTACATGGAGCTTCCTAGACCATTTTTTTTAGGGTGTTTCTAAGAGTGACTAAAACTTTAAAATGCTGCAGTTTGGATTAAATAAATTATCGATTAAAACAATGAGATACTATGTAGCTGTAAAAATGAATGGGGAAATCATGTACTGAAATACAAAAAAAAAAAAAATCTCCAAAGTATAATATTAGGAGGAAAGGTAAGATACAGAACAGTATGCAGAGTGTATGACTTTTGCGTAAAAATAGGTGAGAACAATATATATGTATGTATTTACTCAGATATAAAATCAAAGTATAGGAAGAATACATGAGTAATTAACAACAGTCAATATTTAAGAGCAGAGGGTAACTGGGCTGATTGGGAGTAAGGGTAAGAAGGCATTTTACTATAGACAGCTTTTGTAATATTAGATCCTTGAACTATGTGACTATATTAGCTACAAAATAATACAGTAATACAGTAAATCTATTAAATGGTAGTGAAAATGACAGTGTTAGCTGCTCAGTTGTGTCTGGCTCTTTGCAGCACCCTGGACTGTAGCCTGCAAGACTCCTTTGTCCACAGAATGAGGATTGCCTTCTCCAGGGGATCTTCCCCATCCAGGGATCAAACCCCAGTCTCCTGTATTGCAGGCAGACTCGATACCGTATAAACCACCAGGGAAGCCCATATTAGCTATACATGTATAATTTTAAAGTCCTTTATTATACCAAAAAATGAAACAAAATGCAGTAGTTAGAAGAAAATTGCAGGGTGATGAATGTATAGGGATCTATGTTTTATTTTTAGGCTCTGTCATCTTGTGTCTTGCTAATATCTCAAGGATAAGCTATCAAATACCTAAACAGTTCGACTGGAGATCAGGAAACTTCAAAAAACACAACCACCTGATAATCTTCTTAGAAGCATTTGGGACTGCTCAGTGATCCATGAATGTCAAGGCAAAACTCTGATATGCCTCTTCCAGGTTCCATATAAATCTCTTCATCTAAGGTAAACTTGGGGCCAAATAAGAAATACCTGCGGCCCTTGTTTCATGTTCAAGAGTGTTTTAGAGGCATTATTTCACACATCTTCCCACTAGCTAGTGAACTGCACAGCTTTTCTAATACCTTTTCACAGAGAGGTGAAGGCTCTGAACAATCCAGCCCTGTAACAGTGTGTTCAGTGATAAAGGAGGGTACACATCTGTTTTGATTCCTAGCCATACAGTTCCAGAGATTCACAGACTTTTCCCCAGAACATTCCCCACTCTCTGGTATCATTCTAAGCTCATTTCTTCGGTACTTAGATTCCTTTCTTTTCTTCGGATGGCAAACTTGTCTCTATCTAGTATCTGGGGAATGAATATCATTGGAATTATTAAAAGTACAAGGTGACACAACAAACCACCAATTTGTTGTTTTGATGAAAATATTCTTGTATTTTCAGCAGATGTTGCCTTTATTATACATTCTTTGTTTGGACAAAAAAAAAAAAAATAGAGAAAGAAAGTTCTGATCATTTTTCCTAAGAAACTTAATCTAAAACCAAACAATTTGGCATGTGACTTCTGAACATGTTCCATGTTTCATTTCTAGAGCCCATTTCCCTGGCAACTTCCACTCTCTCCCAGCTGCAGAGGTCAACACAATAGACTTGTCACAGGTTTTAAGTCGGGTAACTACTTTTAATTTGGAGAAATTATTACCCAGAGAGAAAATAGGCTGGTCCTGTACTTCAAAGAAAAAAAATAGAAATCAAGATGCACACAGCCTCCTGAATTGGACTAACTCTTAATGTTGCTGTGGACCTCCTAAGCAGCTGTTCAAATAAGTAGCTGCCCGAGGAAATGTATATTCAAATGCTCTTTGTCATTTGCCTCTCCTAGCTTCACACCTAAAAGCCAGATGCAAGCTCTTCCAGGGCTAACAAATAGATGCCTTCTGGTGGCTCATTATGGTAATTACTGGCCATATATTACTGCCATGTGAAAAGGGCTGTGAGGCAGGCCAGCCCAAGGGCATTTACAAGTGGTTTATTTATGTTGAGCTATTAAGAATCCTCGAGTTATCAGATCAACCACAGCTCTTCAGGTTTTACAAGCAAGTTGTTCCTTAACAATCTGATCCTTCATCTGCTACCTTTGTGCTATGTTTAAGCACCACTTAGGGACCTAACATGCTGCTTAGGAAAGTTACTTTACCTATTTACAAAGAGATTCTCAAGTCCATTGCATCCTGTGCACTTTTTCTGCATGGCTCCTTCCCAATACCACACACTCTACCTCCCCCATCCCTCCAAAGGCTGTGATGCTGTTCCGCATTCTTTGATCTTCAATTGGCCCACACACTTCTTCGCTGGCCACAAACACCTTCTTGGTGTAAATGAATGTTGATGCAACTGAGCTTTATGGGTTTGGACATCAGGGCTGAATTCAGGTACCTAGGGTCTGAAGCTGATACAAATTTGGGGGAGGCCCTTTTTAACAAAAAGAATGAGACACTTTCTGAATATAAAATTAGATACAAAAATTAATATTTGGAGTGAGAAACAAACTTCAAAATTTAGAAAGTTGGCAAATCTTACAAACATCACAAAATCTACACCACCACCACCACCAAGAACAATAAAGACCTTAAAGTCAGTTGCCTGACTCTTTTCTGAACTTTTTTCTTGTTTTTGGCAGGGGTAGCAGCAGGCTCTTTGATTGCCTCTTCATTAGCCAATAGTTTTATAATTGTTTTATAGTGAAAAAAGAAACTCAAGTCTTTCCTCTAGCAACACTGAAAAATCTTTTATTACTAATATAGTTTAGTGAAGTTTCTTTCAGCTTCATATCTTGTTTTTGGTAATGTCAATCAAATTTTTTAGAATTCTTACTAAATTTAGGGGAAAAAAAGCTTTTTTGTACATGAGCTGTAAGATTTCAGGGTATTTCAAGTTTTATTTTGCAATGACTAATCTTGAATACACTTGAAATATATTCATTAACTAGCTTATATTAGATAATACCATTGAATTTTATCCCCTTCTTAATCAATTACTGCTTTTGTTTTAATCTCAAAGTTTTTTTTTTTTTATATATACTGCTCTTTGTATCAGAATTTCTACTGATGTCATCACTCCTCTTTATTGCATTTAATTTTGTATTCCTTTCATTTTTTTTCCCCTTAACTTTCTTTTAGTTTTTAAATACATTTATAAAGAACAAAGGGCTTCCCTGGTGCTCAGTGGTAAAGAATCTGCCTGGCAATGCAGGAGATGCATTTCTTCAATCCCTGGGTCCTGAAGATCCCCTAGAGAAGGAAATGGCAACCTACTCCAGTATTCTTGCCTAGGAAATCCCATGGACAGAGGAGCCTGGCAGGCTACATAGTCCATAGGGTCGCAAAGAGTCGGACATGGCTTAGCAACTAAACATAACAACGAAGGACAAAAATGGTACCTTTCATAAACATTCACTTCAGGAGTATACTGGAGATAAATTTTCACTTGTTTCATTGAAGCATCCCAAAACATCTTTCCAAATTTGTTTCTCCATGTTAGAATAATTTCACAACTTTAAAAAAAAGGCAAACTATTTGAAAGGTGCTATGCAAATAAAAAGCCAGTGAAACTTAAGTCTCATTAAAGTCATGAAGAATCTGCCTTTGGACTTCTGGGCGATGACTCAATAGGTGTAAGTCAACGTGCAGTTGGAGATAAGTCGTGCCTCACTCCTCAGTGCTTCTCTGCTCAGTGCAGCGTGCAACTAAATACATAACTAAAGCTTCAAGCTAACACTGGGGAAGGAGGAGGAGGGATGTCTCTCCCCAGAAGTCTCAGGGGTGGGGAATGGAGTGGAAAGAAGCCCTTGGCTGGGAGGCAGGGAAATGAGAAGGAATGACTCGAGAACTGTCCCTCTTTCAGCATGATGTCAGGACCGATAAGCTCATTTACAACCTATTTCTAAGAGCATCTGGTTGTTACAGTTGTATGAATACTTTTCACACAAGAGATAAACCATTCAGCAAATTCTTTTTGGCTGACATTATCTCTTTCATTATAATGGCAAAGTTGGAAATAACCCAAATATTTAAAAGTCAGGTGTTGGTTAAACACATCATTACATATCCATACAACAGATGCATGCAACATGTAAAAATGTTTCATAACAGTATATTTATTGATTTGAAAGTTGGTTATTATATGTTTTTACATGAAACAAGCAATATATAAATGGTAAAAATCCTAGTTTTTCTTTAAAAAAAAAGAATCTTTACATATGTAGTTATGGATGTATATGTATTAAGGTATTGCCAATAGTTGTCCTTGAACAGATGTAATTGTAAGATTTTTGTTTTTATTAAAAATAGTTATTTGTATCATTAAAATTTTACTGATAAGCATTTTTTATTTTGGTAATAAAAAATATTTTTATTGGAAAAAAAGAGAAAATAGTACTGTGACATTGGATTTTAGTCCCTTCAAATAAAATAATGGCCTGAAATTAAAACTTATACATGCAGTTTCAGTATTCATGCTAAAATTTCGTTTCTAAGAGACATTAACCTATTTCTAATAAGGATTACTCTCTAGGACTTACTGTAGCAATATGAGACACGTCAATCTCCCCTACAGCATACTGTGGGATCTGCAAATTTCATTCCTGTAACTGGGGAAAGGCCAGGGTCCCTAAAACTAGTTCCAAAAGGGGATTATAAGAGAAATGTTTTATACTTAATCAAATTTTTCTAAAATGCATATATATATATATTATTTAAAGTATTACCTGGAAAAGACTATGTTTATTCCTTCATATTTAAAATATAGGAAAGTATAGTGGCCCTTCAGAAACTTGGGGTGTACATAGATAAAATGCATTAATCTGAGTTGCCTCAAGCAATATTTATTGTTGTAAATGCAATGTGATCCACCACTTAGAATATGCAAAGCTCAGAACACATTTGTTTCCATAACCTTACTCTATTCTTCCAAGATCCTTGCAAGTTCTCAGTCCTTGGTATGCAAAAGAAACACATGAGGAAACTTGGTAAAACGCAGATCCCAAAACCTCACTCTCAGATATTCTGTTTAAGTAGACCTGAGATCGGACCCAGGAATGAGCAATTTGAACTGGGGCTCATACTTGGAGAAACACCATTTTAAGAAACTGTGCTTCTTTTAATAATGGGGAAATTATAGCAAAGCACAAAAAAAGTTTGACTTACTTTGAAAGCAGCAACTCACTGGAAAAGACCCTGATGTTGGGAAAGACTGAGGGCAGGAGGAGAAGGGAATGACAGAGATGCAATGGTTGGATGGCATCATTGACTCAGTGGACATGAGTTTGAGCAAACTCCAGGAGATGTGAAGGACAGGGACATCTGATGTGCTGAAGTCCATGGGGTCACAAATAGTCGGACACGACTGAGTGACTGAACAACAACAAAGAAGTAAGTCACTTGACTTACTGTGAGAGGTTCAAAAAAGAGACTACCTAAGGGCTGCAGTCTATGGGGTCGCTAGGAGTCGGACATGACTGAGCGACTTCACTTTCACTTTTCACTTTCACTCATTGGAGAAGGAAATGGCAACCCACTCCAGTGTTCTTGCCTGGAGAATCCCAGGGACGGGGGAGCCTGGTGGGCTACCATCTCTGGGGTCGCACAGAGTCGGACATGAGTGAAGTGACTTAGCAGCAGCAGCAAGGACTGTAAAGGCTTCCCAGGTGGCTAGTGGGGAAGAAAGTGAAAGTGAAAAAAAAAAAGAAAGTGAAAGTGAAGTTGCTCAGTCATGTCCAACTCTTGGGACCCCATGGACTGTAGCCTACAACGCTCCTCCATCCATGGGATTATCCAGGCAAGAGTACCTGAGTGGGTTGCCATTTCCTTCTCCAGAGGATCTTCCCAACCCAGGGATCGAACCTGGGTCTCCCGCATTGTAAGCAGACGCTTTACCATCTGAGCCACCAGGGAACCCGCTTGCTAATGCAGGAGACATAAAAGATGCAGGTTGGATCCCTGGGTTGGAAGATCCCCTGGTGAAAGAAGTGGCTACTCACTCTAGTATTCTTGCTTGGAGAATCCCCATGGACAGAGGAACTATGTAGTCCATAGGGTCGCAGAGTCAGACACAACTGAAGCAACTTAGGAGGCACGCACAAGGACTGTGATGTGTGAGACAGAAATGAGAAACATTGCTTATGCTCCTGAATCTTTCTCTATCTCTCCTTTACCAGCTGACCAGCATGCCCCCTGAGCTACAAAACATGAACCCTTTGACCAAATTATTCAATGCCTCAATACTAGCCCTCTGCAGTTAATGAAACCACACTGTGTGGGGGGAAAAAAAAACAACAAATCTTTTTCCCTCGGAGTAGCTTGAAACCCTGTTAAGATAATGACTTGGGCCTCACTTAAAAACCTGCCACGTCTAACCCTCTCAATCGACACAGATCGCTGCTGAGTGCATGCGCTTTGTCTCTGCTGGTGCTAATGGTTTTCTACCTTCTGCTCTAGACACGTGACAGCCCAGTGTCACAGTGATGCTGAAAAATGCCTTCTCCATGCCCAGGAAGAAGCTGTATAAATATTCTCAATAAATAAATAACAGTTGTCATTTTCAAAATATGACAATCTCCAGCTGCCTGTGCTTAAAGTGAGCGATGTGTCATTTATCCTAATAGATATGAACGCGTGTATTGTACATACCAGTGAGTCACCTAATTCTTATTCACTCCAGCCTTGGTCTCAGTTGGGGGCAAGTGCCTCTAACAGGGTATAGCTGGATCAAATCACAAGCTGAAAAATCTTGGTCAATTATAGAAGCCTGAGGCTAAGGAGGGTTTTCAGACCTCCTAGACCCCTCCTCTTCCCAGGCTTACGCAAGATGCCAGTCAACCTCCCGGCTGTGGAATTTCTGGGACTCTTTCTCCCCCTGTAATTTAATGTGACTCAGTTGTTCTCTGTCCTGATAATACAAGTGGTGAGAAAGTCGCCTAATCCTACGCATACCCTCTTATCAGCACCTCTTTATTTCCCTCTTTAAAGGCTCAACATGTTTTGATTTACAATCCACACCAAGATAACTACAGGTGCCCTTTCTAAAAAGCAAGGTTAACTCACCTGAGATGAATTCTTTTATTGCAAACAAAAGCAGCACATGAGCAGGAAATACAATTAATACAGGTGCTTCCCTGAAACTTAGCAAATGCCTGTTGTATTGAAAGGAGAAAAATCGTCACCATGGCCTGGAGGGTCCTTTCAGGCTGTCTCAGTGAAGGAAGGATTTGAATTAAAATGGCATTTAAAGGGAAAAGGAGAAGGCCCAAGAAAGCTGTAAATTGTTTATTTGGGGTGAGGAAGGTGTTGAGCAAAACTGACCCCAGCATCAGCATTTTGAGGTGAAATCAACGAAATAACACCCCGTGAAATCTTGTCAGTTTTGTATGGGTGCATGTTCTGAGCTATATTCTTGCTGAATAACTTTTTCAGTACTCTGGTTAAGGCAACCTTTGTAGAATCTGTCATTTGAGTCTCCTTGAAAATATATAATGCATATATTAACTCTGGGAAAGCATTTTGAATTCTGTTAGATGGAGGCTGATGTGCTAACTTGATCTTCAGTTTATGTGAGGTTCAGAGTTCACTGTTCTGGCAGTTGACAGTTCTTTATTTTAAACTTCAGCAGTTAATTGAAAGTCTTTTATCATGAAGTATAGGTAATTCTTTTTAGGTGGTGGTAAAGATGTTTGCTGTTCATGTTAAGAAATGATCAGAAAGGGAATCAAGCAAAATAAATGCCGCAGTCCTATCAGATAGCTTAATTTTATAAATCTTGTATAGTTAAAAAGAAAATTATGATATTAAAAAACCCCCATGAAAAAAAAATGGGGAAACGGTAGACTTAACAAGAACCCCTGACAAATAGTTACAATTAAATTGCCATTCTATTTTTAAAAATCTTGATCACTTCTCTAAACAAGTAATGTGTCTTCTTTTAACTCCTGGTTCTGATATTCATTTAGTGTGGATAGTTTCATCAAGTAAAGTCCTACTTTTCAGCTCTGGCCAGGGTACTTTCTAATATTAATTGACTTTGGAGGGCACATTCCTGTGTTTGCAATCTGGACCCTCCCTCTGACAATCTCCTCCTTCCCCAGGGCATCCACAAACAGGGTTTCAACAAATGCTTTTGGCATCTCACACTTCCTCAATGGCAGAATCTACCTGCTCTTGGAACGACAAGATGACAAGATTGCATGCTCAATTACACCTGCTCCTCTTTTTAAGTAATTGCCTTAGATCTTGACAAATTATGTGCTAGTTTTCTCAAGCACTCTAATTTAAATTAGAATGAAGTACCAGACTTTTATTAATTATTGAATCCTGATTGTCTGAAGCAATGTCATTTTGTTTTCTAGAATTTTACTATCATTCATGACCCAGTTAGAAACAGCTAAAAATTCCTGCTACTTTGGACCCCTTCCACATATACTGTGTATGAAACTAGTTTCCTGTATCTGGATTTTTAAGTAACCAAAAAAAGTGCTAGTTTATGGAGTTTTCTATGACCTGTGGAAATAACAGTATAGAACCAAATTTAGCAAATTAGAATTCAACATCCCTAGTCAAATCTGAATTTCAGATAAATAATGAATCATTTTTTAATGTATGTCCCATGCAATATTTGGGATTTAATTATACTTTGAAAATTACTTGTTTATCTGAAACTCAAACTTAACCAGGTGTCCTGCGTTTTACCTGGCAATCAAGAGTTGAGTAAAACCAAAATGATTTATATATGTATGTTTTCTATGAATCACATTTTATTGGGAGCAAAGGAATGAATTATATTTCAAGTTTGGTATTGGTAAAATATGGGAAGATCGATTTAAATAATAGGTAAGAATACTATTGACAAGAAATATTAACCTGAGTGTCTTCATGACTTTTTTCACATTCTAATAAAATATAAAATTTCTCCCTGTTTAGGAAATTCCATTTTATGCCTTAATTTGCATTTGTTATTTTTCTTCATGACCCTCTGAAACACTTTCCATTACTCAAGTCATCAGCATTCATTTAAAACTGGTAAAGCCTTACAAGAACAGCAAATGGAGGAATAGAAGTCTGATTAAAATTAGCTTATTTCAAGGAAGAAGGAACTCTGCTTTAAATTAACTGTCATAAGCAAAATATTAGGAAACAGATACTTCAGGTATCTTTCAGATTCCAAGAAAAATGTAATAAAGACAATTTTCTTTTCAAAATCATGATTATAGTAGTGGAATGTTCTAATTTTTTTTGTACTTTATTTTAATTAAAAAAATTTTTTTTAATTTTTATTTTTGATGGCTCATGATTTTAGCAAAATGGTCACAAAATCAATTGAATGTGAGCTTCATGAATTCCTTATGGTTTCTTTCCTCACAAATTAAATACTATAAGCCAAATAAAAATATTCACTAATAAAGTTAAGGAATGTGCTATAAATTATTTTCAGTAATATTAGAATTTTACATATTTCAAGGTTTCTAATGTATGCTATTATCCACCCTGTGTATGAATTGAAATATGTCAAATCTTAAAATTACTTTTATTTTTCTTAATGTTATCTTTCCCCTCAGTCTAGTATTAATAATTCCCACTTTCCTTCCTTACTCCTAAAATAAATAGAGTTCAAAATGGAAAGGGAAAGCTTGGTATTTCTATTATTATAAGGAAATGGACTTTTATTATCAAATAATATACCTATCTTGTTTAGTCTAATCTTGTTATTATAATTTCAACTTCCCCAAATGAAATGACTCTTTTTAATTGACTTGATGAAATGGAAGCCAATTACAAGTGTTTCTTTTTGGTGCTTTAAGGGGTGAAGTTTTTAGTTCACATGACAAAATATAGGTACTAGATATACTGGTATAAATGTTTCCTCTAAATTTTTTTATCTAGCTTCCCACAATGTTTAATGTTACATGTTTATTGTCTCCTCAGTGTCTGTAGGAAAATGTCAAATTTATCATGCAAGATTCTAATATAAGTAAATATGTATTGTTGTTGCTGTTACTGAGTCAGTCGTGTCCCCATGGACTGCAGCATACAAGGCTTCCCTGTCCTTCACCATCTCCTGGAGCTTTCTCAAACTCATGTCCACTGAGTCAGTGATGCCATTCAACCATCTTGTCCTCTGTCATCCCCTTCGCCCCCTGCCTTCAATCTTTCCCAGCATCAGGGTCTTTTCTAATGAGTCAGCTCTTTGCATCAGGCGGCCAAAGTATTGGAGCTTCAGCTTCAGCATCAGTCCTTCTAATGAATATTCAGGATTGATTTCTTTTAGAATTGACTGGTTTGGTCTCCTTGGAGTCCAAGGGATTCTCAAGAGTCTTCTCCAACACCACAGTTCAAAAGCATCAATTCTTCAGTGTTTAGCCTTTATTGTCCAACTTGCAGCCATGAAATTAAAAGACACTTACTCCTTGGAAGGAAAGTTATGACCAACCTAGATAGCATATTCAAAAGCAGAGACATTATTTTGCCAACAAAGGTCCGTCTAGTCAAGGCTATGGTTTTTCCAGTGGTCATGTATGGATGTGAGAGTTGGACTGTGAAGAAAGCTGAGTGCTGAAGAATTGATGGTTTTGAAATGTGGTGTTGGAGAAGACTCTTGAGAGTCCCTTGGACTGCAAGGAGATCCAACCAGTCCATTCTGAAGAAGATCAGCCCTGGGATTTCTTTGGAAGGTATGATGCTAAAGCTGAAACTCCAGTACTTTGGCCACCTCATGGGAAGAGTTGACTCATTGGAAAAGACTCTGATGCTGGGAGGGATTGGGGGCAGGAGGAGAAGGGGACGACAGAGGATGAGATGGCTGGATGGCATCACCGACTCGATGGACGTGAGTTTGAGTGAACTCCGGGAGCTGGTGATGGACAGGGAGGCCTGGCATGCTGCGATTCATGGGGTCGCGAAGAGTCAGACACGACTGAGTGACTGAACTGAACTGATTGTCCAACTCTCACATCCATAATCTAACATACATAAAGGATCTGTTAATTTATCATACGCTATCCAGTTCTCTTGTTTTATCAACACCAGTTAAATAGCATCAGTTGCTTTAAAAGAGTTCAGAATGTCATTTTTCTGGGGAAAAAGGTCTTGGTTCTAAAGCAATAGCAAAAAAGAGCCAGAAAAAGTCCCAGTTGCAGTGTGAGGACAGATCTCTCTGGACCAACCAGAAACAAGGTGTACTACACTCAGTGCTTGTGAAGGCTGAGGATTCAAGCCCATTCTTGATAAAGCTGCCACTCCGAGAGAGATTCCCAAAAAGGGAGAAAAAAGGAATAAGAAATACAAAGAAATAAAAGCTCAGAGAAGACAGTGGAATACAAGGATAGTAATGGATCAGAAGCAGTGAGGGCACAAAATTAAGACTTCTCTGGGAGAAAATAACAAAAGCATAATTCAGAATAGAGGGAAGGTGTTATTTCTCTAGCAAAATTCTATGGAAATTAGTGTCCAAAAGTATAAAAGGTGTGCCATGAAAGGGGGTGGGGAATTTTCCATGACTGAATTTGCTTGGGAAATGTATATATTCCTACTTGAAGATATACAGCACATAACTGAATACTAAAATTTCTGAGAGGTCCTGTGTCTAAAAGCTTAAATTTTATAAATATATATACATGTTGCGGCACCCGACTCCAGTACTCTTGCCTGGAAAATCCCATGGATGGAGGAGCCTGGTAGACTGCAGTCCATGGGGTCACAAAGAGTTGGACAGGACTGAGTGACTTCACTTTCACTTTTCACTTTCATGCATTGGAGAAGGAAATGGCAACCCACTCCAGCGTTCTTGCCTGGAGAATCCCAGGGATGGGGGAGCCTGGTGGGCTGCCGTCTATGGGGTCGCACAGAGTCAGACAGGCACAGAGTCAGACAGGACTGAAGCAACTTAGCAGCAGTTGCAGCAGCATACATGTTTCAAGGAGATCCAACCAGTCCATCCTAATGGAGGTCTGTCCTGGGTGCTCATTGGAAGGACTGATGCTGAAGCTGAAACTCCAATACTTTGGCCACCTCATGCGAAGAGTTGACTTACTGGAAAAGACCCTGATGCTGGGAGGGATTGGGGGCAGGAGGAGAAGGGGACGACAGAGGATGAGATGGTTGGATGGCATCACCAATTTGATGGACATGAGTTTGAGTGAACTCTGGGAGTTGGTGATGGACACGGAGGCCTGGCATGCTGTGATTCGTGGAGTCACAAAGATTCGGACACAACTGAGCGACTGAACTGAATACATGTTAAATATTGATAAATATTAACAAACAATATTGGTATTAATATGTGGTATTAATGCAACTTATATACCTATGGGATTATTTTTTCAGACCCTCTAGTAACATTTTCTATCCTATGAGTGGATGAAGCAATGAACTCTAGTGTGTGCAGTGAGTGCTAAGTTGTTTCAACTGCCTCCAACTCTGTGCGACCCTATGAACTGCAGCCCTCCAGGTTCCTCTGTCCATGGAGTTCTCCAGACAAGAATACTGGAGTGGGTTGCCGTGCTCTCCTCCGGGGGATCTTCTCAACCCAGGGATCGAACCTGTGTTCTCATGTCTCCTGCATTGGCAGGCGGATTCTTTACCCCAGAACCACCTGGGAAGCCCAATGAACTCTAGTATTCTGCAGTTATTGGTTACTTGGAAACTTAGATCTGGATACTGTTTACACCTTGATGGTATCTGAAGGCTTCACTTTATCACATCCATGACGTCGAATTGAGAGTGTGTGTCTGTGTGTGTGTGTGCTTAGTCGCTTGGTCATGTCCGACTCTTTGGGACCCCAGTGTTCATGGCATTCTCCAGGCAAGAATACTGGTGTGGGTAGCCATTCCCTTCTCCAGGGGATCTTCCCAACCCAGGGGTCAAACCCAGCTCTCCTGCATTGCAGGCACATTCTTTACCGTCTGAGATACCAGGGAAGCCCATGAATTGAGAATCCCTGGGTTCAAATCCTAGGACTTCTACTTCCTTCAGCAGGGTCCTTGACTTCTTTAAGCCTCAATTTCCTTCTCTGTCAAACAGGAAAGAACTAACAATGAATACAGGATGTATTTCATAGCTTATTGAGGGAATCAGATGAGATATTCCTTATAAAATATATAACGTAATGCTCAGCACATGGTAAACAAAAAATGTAATTTTTTGAAGTGTAGTTGATTTAGAATGTTGTGTTACCTTCAGGTGGACAGCATAGTGATCCAGATTCCTTTTCAGATTATTTTCCACAATGGGTTATTACATGATACTGAATATACATTAAGTGGGCTATACAGTAAGACTTTGTTATTTATCTATTTTATATATAGTGGTATATATCTGTTAATCCCAAACTCCTAATTTATCCCTCCCTTAACTCTTTTCCCCTTTGGTAACCATATTTTTGTTTTCTATGTCTGTGAGTTTGTTTCTGTTTTGTAAATAAGTTCATTTGTATCACTTTTTTTTTTTAGATTCCACATATCATTCCACATACGATAGCGGCCTTACTGTCTCTGATTTATCACTAAGTGCGATAACCTATGGGTCCATTCATGTTGCTGCAAATGGCCTTATTTCCTTTAGGAAACAAAAAATCTTAGTAATATAAATCCTGTGCTTGCATCTCCTCCTCTGTGAGTTCTCTGAGCACGATTTGTATCTGGCTGTGGAAGTGAAAGTCGCTCAGTTGTGTCCGACTCTTTGTGACCCCACAGACTATACAGTCCATGGAATTCTCCAGGCCAGGATACTGAAGTGGGTGGCCTTTTCCCTTCTCCAGGGGATCTTCCCAACCCAGAGATCTACTCAAATGTTTTTTTGGAGATTAGAGCTTAAATGAATTATGAATATCTAGCCAAGCAACATGGTACCTAGGCTTTGGCCAAATGAAATATGACTTTAGCGGTCTCATGGTGAATAGAGAGGATTTAGTGAGATTATATGCATAAAGGGTTAATGATTCGATAGGCAGCAGCAGGGTTTTTAACTAACTGTGGCAAAGATGAACTAACTAAATTAGATAATTTATATTATCGAACATAAATGTGATAAGTAGGGTTTCTTCGCCCCTAACATTGCTCTGTTCACAGTCTTTGCTGAGACATGTATGGGCTCTTGGATTTGTGTACCTGTGAACTCAGGTGGGAAGAATCCTTCTTACACTGGCAGTTGGCATTTTGAAAAAAAGATGAAACCACTGGGAGAGGTGGTGAACCCTCAGAATGAGGATCAGAAGGCCAAGGCCTGCATTGCATTTTACCCAGGGTTACAGAAAAATCCCTGCCTTCATCCTTTTTAAAATGGAGAGGTGAGGAAATAGATTAAAAAAAAACAAAACCTTTTATTTAGAAATATTTGGATTGGTCAGAAAGTTCATTCATGTTTTTCTGTAAGATCTTACAGAAATAATAATTATAGATACACAGGATGTTTCTGGGATGAAACAGAGAAATCGTGTATACCTGTAAGCAATTTCCCCCACTGGTTACATTTTAGGTAACAGTACTGTGATATCAAAAACAGGAAACTGAAATTGGTATAAAGGATGTGTATAGTTCTGCATCATTTTATCACATTCACCTCCACAATCAAGATAGGGAACTTGAGATTTTATTTTATCCAACTTTTCCTTTTTAAGAGGCAAAATAAAAACAGTTCACATTAGTATGTGTTAACTTTTGTACTTATATTTCAACTTTCACAACTAGAAGTAGACAATAGCAAAAAAGTAGTTATTTTTGAGGGTTTTGATATCACAGTTCAGGGTTTTCATAGGATTCTGAACATTTATGGTTGCAATGTTCTTCCCCTTTCCTCTTTCTAAATCTGGTCATCATATGTAAATACTTTGGGAAGTAACTACATTCTAATTCAGTTCTCCTTTGTCATCATTTGTGATTGCATTGGGGAAATGTATGTGTTTCACAGAAAGCAAAAAGTGCTGAAGAAAGAACCAAATGGTGAAACCGATCCCATTTTAAAAGGCCATAAACAAGCTTACAGCAGTAAGTGGTGACATGAATAAATTGCTTTTGCAAGAAAATTCAGACTTAATGTCATTACTAAGCCACAGCTGAAAGGCATAACTGTATTTCAACTGGTAGCAATGACTGGGAGAAGGCAATGGCACCCCACTCCAGTACTCTTGCCTGGAAAATCCCATGGACGGAGGAGCCTGGTAGGCTGCAGTCCATGGGGTCGCGAAGAGTCAGATATGACTGAGCGACTTCACTTTTACTTTTCACTTTCATGCACTGGAGAAGGAAATGGCAACCCACTCCAGTGTTCTTGCCTGGAGAATCCCAGGGATGGCAGAGCCTGGTGGGCTGCCATCTATGAGGTCGCACAGAGTCGGATACGACTGAAGTGACTTAGCAGCAGCAGCAGCAATGACTGACACCACTGGGCTAGAAATGATCTAATGATGGCATTATAATGACTTTTCTTATTTTTAAAAAAATGAAGGAAGCTTAGAATTTCATCCTAGTAGTTGAGGAAGTAAAAGTTCAATGATAATATAACTGATTTTATCCTATATTCTTTGCCATGGCTTTGCCATGTTCTCCTCTGGCCTTTAATATTAAGACAGATATGTCAAAATTTGAGACCAATTCTCACAGTTTTGTATGACTGTGGCTCCTAGCTTGTTAAAAGGCATACCCATGACATTCATAGTTCAACAAATTGATCTCCAGACTGAAGAACACTATTATGACCAATAATTTTATCCATAAAACAAGTACTTCAGACTAAGTGGGTGGGCACCTGTAGTCACTAACCACACCAGCCAAGAGGCTGGTTCTGGCACTGCACTTAGCATTAATTAGCAATATTTCCCTGAGTGTGTTTCATTAAGTAGAATAGTCTTCTAAGATGCTTTATGAAAAAAATTCCATTTTTTACATCACAACCAAGACGTGGTTGTTTTCAATAGATTTTTCTACATGTTTACCAATGTCTATCCTTAGTATTTGCATCTCAGCCCTTCATTTTGGAATCATTTGTGTGTGTGTGTCTCAAAATTTTAGAAATTTCTTTAGAAGAGAGATCTTTAAGTTTGTAAGATGTGCTAATTTGACACTGGAAGATGTTTCACTCTGTGACTCCAGGTTGACAATTGAAAACTCTTAGCAGTTTGAAGATATCCCCATCTTCTGATGGTCTCAACTAAATTATCATTCCGCTTAAGTTATCTGGGTTTTGTTTGTATTTTACTCTCTAGCTTCTTTTAAGAACTTCTCTTTGTCTTTGGCAAACTGAACTTTCATTGTGTATTTAGGTGTCTTCTTTTTCCCTCTAGCTTCTTTGGGATTTGAGTTTCATTGGGATTGTGAATCAGAGGGTTTGTGTTTTTGTCATTCTGCAGAATTCTCAGCCAATATTATTAAAAAAAATTTTTTTTTTAATTGGGGTATAGTTGATTTACAATGTTAGCTTTAGGTTACAGCAAAGTAGATCAGTTATATATATACATTTATCCACTCTTTTTTCTTAGATTCTTATCCCATATAGGCCATTACAGAATACTGAATAGAGTTCTCTGCTATAGAGTAGGTTCTTACTAGTTATCTACTTTATATATATTAGTTTCTATATGTCAATCCCAATCTCCTAATTGCCAATGTCTTGAATGTTGTCTTTCCTTAATTCTGTTATTTTCCTCAAGAAGCCTGATTAGGCGTTTGTTAGACCTCCTTACTCTGCCTTCCGTGTTCACTGATTTTATCTTCACTATTTTCAATCAGCTGTTAGAATCCAATCTGTTTAGTCCGCTGAGTTTCTAATTTGATTTCCAAAAGCTCTTTGGAACTTTTTTTTTAAATCTTACCTGGTCATTTTTCATAGTCTTTTGTTTCTTAGTTATACTTGAGTCTCGTATTTCTTTAAGGATTTCAAACATACCTATTTTATATTCTGTATGTAATAATTTCAAAGTCCAGTGGTCTTAGTGAGTTTAATATATAGTGGGTTGTTTTTTTTTTTTCCTTTCTATTGACTTTTGCTCATGGTGGTTTATTTCCTCACTTAATATATTTTTCATGAACGTATGTTCTTTGGAATTTTGGCCATAGGAACATTTTGAGACTCAAGTTTAAAGTGTTTTCCTTTATATATGATTTATTTTTGTTTCTGACAGTCACCTAAGGGCATTGCCTAGCCAGGACTAGTTCAAATTAAATTCTTAGCTCTGGGTTTTTCAGGTCACTGAATTCTTTGAAATCCATTCCCAAACCCTTGTAAAGACTTGCTTATGGTTTAAATTCTCAGGGAAAAAATTTCCCAAACCCCTTTATCCAGAACCAAGTCTAAGATAGCAAAACATTTCTTTCCCTCTGCTGGTTGTTTTGTGTCTCAGTTAATTAAACACATCACTAATTAATTACAATGTAATAAAACAATATCTTTACCTTTTCATCAAAAAGGTCACTGTGGGAGGTTCTGGATTCATGTAGGAGTCTCTCCACCAAAACTTATTCTTTAGCTTTCAATCCCTAACCTGAAGTAACCCATTAAAGCTCCAGGCCATCCTCAAATACTGGATGCTCTTGCAGTTGCTTCCAATGATAGTGTGATGTATACTCTCTAGGGATAAATTTTCTCATGGTTGGGGCACAATTTCTTGCCAGTTTAGTTATTCACTTAAGGGCTAAAGAGTGCATCCAACATTTCTAATTGTTCTGTACTAGAGACAGTTTTTTTGTACTATCTTTCATAATAGTTTATTTGCCACATTACTTGAAACAGAATTCAGAATATCATTTAAAGATGTAAAGAAAACTATTAGAAGAACTAAAAGTGATAATCAACTAGTGGAAAGAGAAGTATGAAGAACTGAGATATATATCAAAAGCCTCATTGTAATGTGGCTTATTGTAAAAGAAACATTTCAATTTTATTCCCTCCAAACCCCTGCCAAAAATGATTTATTCAATAACTAATGATGACAATTGCCTGGCCTTCTGGAAAATAATAAATTTATTCCTACCCCAGGCTTATACCAAAATGAAATCCATTAGGATCAGAGATTTAGCTTCACAAAAGGGAACTCTAAAGTTAGTAAGGAAAATATATGAGAATTTAAAAATTAACCTTGGAATGAGATGAGCATTTTTAAATATGACACAAAATGGAGTCATGAAAGATGATGAATATGTGTACATAAAAATTAAACATTCCTGCCTTAGAATCTTATAAATAAAATCGATGACAAGCTGGGAAGAATATTTGTAGCATACTATATATAATAAAGGGCTATGTTTTAAAATATATTAAGTGTTCTTAGGAGTCAATTAGAAAAAAATTTTAAAACCAAGAGGAAAATGAGGAGAGAACATTAGTAGCCAGTATATAGAAAAGTAAATTCAAACAGTTTTAATTGAATTAAGATATGTCCAGTTTTATCAAAAGAAATGTTTATTAAAATAATAATATATCATTTTATACCTATCAGATTGAGTTATACTAAAATATGTATGCCTGTATGCTTGTATGCATATATGAATTCTCTGGAGTGAATCATCTCAAGATATTAAGAGAATTTGTCTCTATGGAGGGCAACCAGGGGCCAAAGTGAGATGAACACATACTTTTATTATAGCACACTATATTGTATGTTTAAATTTTTACCATGTGTGTATTCAGATCAGATCAGTCACTCAGTTGTGTCCGACTCTTTGCGACCCCATGAACTGCAGCACACCAGGCCTCCCTGTCCATCACCAACTTCCCGGAGTTCACTGAGACTCACATCCATCGAGTCAGTGATGCCATCCAGCCATCTCATCCTCTCTCGTCCCCTTCTCCTCCTGCCCCCAATCCCTCCCAGCATCAGAGTCTTTTCCAATGAGTCAACTCTTCGCATGAGGTGGCCAAAGTACTGGAGTTTCAGCTTTAGCATCATTCCTTCCAAAGACATCCCAGGGCTGATCTCCTTCAGAATGGACTGGTTGGATCTCCTTGCAGTCCAAGGGACTCTCAAGAGTCTTCTCCAACACCACAGTTCAAAGGCATCAATTCTTCGGCGCTCAGCTTTCTTCACAGTCCAACTCTCACATCCATACATGACCACTGGAAAAACCATAGCCTTGACTAGACGAACCTTTGTTGGCAAAGTAATGTCTCTGCTTTTGAATATGCTATCTAGGTTGGTCAAAACTTTCCTTCCAAGGAGTAAGCGTCTTTTAATTTCATGGCTGCAGTCACCATCTGTAGTGATTTTGGAGCCTAGAAAAATAAAGTCTGACACTGTTTCCACTGTTTCCCCATCTATTTCCCATGAAGTGGTGGGACCGGATGCCATAATCTTCGTTTTCTGAATGCTGAGCTTTAAGCCAACTTTTTCCCTCTCCACTTTCACTTTCATCAAGAGGCTTTTGAGTTCCTCTTCACTTTCTGCCATAAGGGTGGTGTCATCTGCATATCTGAGGTTATTGATATTTCTCCCAGCAACCTTGATTCCAGCTTGTGCTTCTTCCAGTCCAACATTTCTCATGATATACTCTGCATATAAGTTAAATAAACAGGGTGACAATATACAGCCTTGACGTACTCCTTTTCCTATTTGGAACCAGTCTGTTGTTCCATGTCCAGTTCTAACTGTTGCTTCCTGACCTGCATACAAATTCTCAAGAGGCAGATCAGGTGGTCTGGTATTCCCATCTCTTTCAGAATTTTCCACAGTTTATTGTGATCCACATAATCAAAGGCTTTGGCATAGTCAATAAAGCAGAAATAGATGTTTTTCTGGAACTCTCTTGCCTTTTTCGATGATCCAGCAGATGCTGGCAATTTGATCTCTGGTTCCTCTGCCTTTTCTAAAACCAGCTTGAACATCAGGAAGTTCACTGTTCACATATTGCTGAAGCCTGGCTTGGAGAATTTTGAGCATTACTCTACTAGCATGTGAAATGAGCGCAATTGTGCGGTAGTTTGAGCATTCTTTGGCATTGCCTTTCTTTGGGATTGGAGTGAAAACTGACCTTTTCCAGTCCTGTGGCCACTGCTGAGTTTTCCAAATTTGCTGGCATATTGACTGCAGCACTTTCACAGCATCATCTTTCAGGATTTGGAATAGTTCAACTGGAATTCCATCACCTCCACTAGCTTTGTTCGTAGTGATGCTTTCTAAGGCCCACTTGACTTCACATTCCAGGATGTCTGGCTCTAGGTCAGTGATCACACCATCGTGATTATCTGGGTGGTGAAGATCTTTTTTGTATAGTTCTTCTGTGTATTCTTGCCATCTCTTCTTAATATCTTCTGCTTCTGTTAGGTCCATACCATTTCTGTCCTTTATCGAGCTCATCTTTGCATGAAATGTTCCTTTGGAATCTCTGATTTTCTTGAAGAGATCTCTAGTTGTTCTCATTCTGTTGTTTTCGTCTTTCTTTGCATTAATCGCTGAAGAAGGCTTTCTTATCTCTTCTTGCTATTCTTTGGAACTCTGCATTCAGATGTTTATATCTTTCCTTTTCTCCTTTGCTTTTCGCTTCTCTTCTTTTCAGTTATTTGTAAGGCCTCCCCAGACAGCCATTTTGCTTTTTTGCATTTCTTTTCTATGGGAATGGTCTTGATCCCTGTCTCCTGTACAATGTCACGAACCTCATTCCATAGTTCATCAGGCACTCTATCTATCAGATCTAGGCCCTTAAATCTATTTCTCACTTCCACTGTATAATCATAAGGGATTTGATTTAGGTCATACCTGAATGGTCTAGTGGTTTTCCCTACTTTCTTCAATTTAAGTCTGAATTTGGCAATAAGTTCATGGTCTGAGCCACAGTCAGCTCCTGGTCTTGTTTTTGCTGACTGTATAGAGCTTCTCCATCTTTGGCTGCAAAGAATATAATCAATCTGATTTTGCTGTTGACCATCTGGTGATGTCCATGTATAGAGTCTTCTCTTGTTTTGTTGGAAGAGGGTGTTTGTTATGACCAGTGCATTTTCTTGGCAAAACTCTATTAGTCTTTGCCCTGCTTCATTCCGTATTCCAAGGCCAAATTTGCCTGTTACTCTAGGTGTTTCTTGACTTCCTACTTTTGCATTCCAGTCCCCTATAGTGAAAAGGACATCTTTTTTGGGTGTTAGTTCTAAAAGGTCTTGTACGTCTTCATAGAACCGTTGAACTTCAGCTTCTTCAGCATTACTGGTTGGGGCATAGACTTGGATTACTGTGATATTGAATGGTTTGCCTTGGAAACGAACAGAGATCATTCTGTCGTTTTTGAGATTGCATCCAAGTCCTGCATTTCGAACTCTTTTGTTGACCATGATGGCCACTCCATTTCTTCCGAGGGATTCCTGCCCGCAGTAGTAGATATAATGGTCATCATTAAATTCACTCGTTCCAGTCCATTTCTGTTCGCTGATTGCTAGAATGTCGACATTCACTCTTGCCATCTCTTGTTTGACCACTTCCAATTTGCCTTGATTCATGGACCTGACATTCCAGGTTCCTATGCAATATTGCTCTTACAGCATCAGACCTTGCTTATATCACCAGTCACATCTGCAGCTGGATATTGTTTTTGCTTTGGCTCCATCCCTTCATTCTTTCTGGAGTTATTTCTCCACTGATCTCCAGTAGTATATGGGGCACCTACTGACCTGGGGAGTTTCTCTTTCAGTATCCTATCATTTTGCCTTTTCATACTGTTCATGGGGTTCTCAAGGCAAGAATACTGAAGTGGTTTACCATTCCCTTCTCCAGTGGACCACATTCTGTCAAATCTCTCCACCATGACCCACCCATCTTGGGTTGCCCCATGGGCATGGCTTAGTTTCATAGAGTTAGACAAGGCTGTGGTCCTAGTTTGATTAGATTGACTAGTGTGTATTACTTTTATTTTTTTTTAATATAAATTTATTTATTTTAATTGGAGGCTAATTACTTTACAATATTGTCTTGGTTTTGCCATACATCAACATGAATCCACCACAGGTGTACACATGTTCCCCATTTTGAACCCCCACCCACCTTCCCCCCCATACCATCCCTCTGGGTCATCCCAGTGCACCAGCCCCAAGCATCCTGTATCCTGCATTGAACCTGAACTGGCGATTCATTTAACATATGATATTATACAGGTTTCAATGCCATTCTCCCAAATCATCCCACCCTTGCCCTCTCCCACAGAGTCCAAAAGACTGTTCTATACATCTGTGTCGCTTTGCTGTCTCACAGGGTTATTGTTACCATCTTTTTAAATTCTATATATATGCGTTAGTGTACTGTATTGGTGTTTTTCTTTCTGGCTTACTTCACTCTGTATAATAGGCTCCAGTTTCATCCACCTCATTAGAACTGATTCAAATGTATTCTTTTTAATGGCTGCATAATACTCCATTGTGTATATGTATCACAGCTTTCTTATCCATTCATTTGCTGATGGACAAAGAGGTTGCTTCCATGTCCTGGCTATTATAAACAGTGCTGTGATGAACATTGGAGTACACGTGTCTCTTTCCATTCTGGTTTCTTTGGTGTGTATGCCCAGTAGTGGGATGCTGGGTTGTATGGCAGCTCTATTTCCAGTTTTTTAAGGAATCTCCATGCTGTTCTCCATAGTGGCTGTACTAGTTTGCATTCCCACCAACAGTGTAAGAGGGTTCCCTTTTCTCCACACCCTCTCCAGCATTTATTGCGTGTAGACTTTTGGATAGCAGCCATTCTGACTGGTGTGAAATGGTACCTCATTGTGGTTTTGATTTGCATTTCTCTGATAATGAGTGATGTTGAGCATCTTTTCATGTGTTTGTTATCCATCTGTATGTCTTCTTTGGAGAAATGTCTGTTTAGTTCTTTGGCCCGTTTTTTGATTGGGTCATTTATTTTTCTGGAATTGAGCTGTGTGAGCTGCTTATATATTTTTTAGATTAATTCTTAGTCCATTGCTTGGTTTGCTATTATTTTCTCCCATTTTGAAGGCTGTCTTTTCACCTTGCTTATAGTTTCCTTTGTTGTGCAGAAGTTTTTTTAGTTTAATTAGGTCCCATTTGTTTATTTTTGCTTTTATTTCCAATATTCTGGGAGGTGGGTCATAGAGGATCCTGCTGTGATGTATGTTGGAGAGTGTTTTGCCTATGTTCTCCTCTAGGAGTTTTATAGTTTCTGGTCTTACGTTTAGATCTTTATTTTTATTTTTTTTTTTTTTACGTTTAGATCTTTAATCCATTTTGAGTTTATTTTTGTGTATGGTGTTAGAAAGTGTTCTAGTTTCATTCTTTTACAAGTGGTTGACCAGTTTTCCCAGCACCACTTGTTAAAGAGATTGTCTTTAATCCATTGTATATTCTTGCCTCCTTTGTCAAAGATAAGGTGTCCATCGGTACATGGATTTATCTCTGGGCTTTCTATCTTGTTCCATTGATTTATATTTCTGTCTTTGTGCCAGTACCATACTGTCTTGATGACTGTGGCTTTGTAGTAGAGCCTGAAGTCAGGCAGGTTGATTCCTCCAGTTCCATTTTTCTTTCTCAAGATTGCTTTGGCTATTTAAGGTTTTTTTTATTTCCATGCAAATTGTGAAATTATTTGTTCTAGCTCTGTGAAAAATACTGTTGGTAGCTTGATAGGGATTGCATTGAATCTATAGATTGGTTTGGGTAGTATACTCATTTTCACTATTGATTCTTCCAATGAATGAACACTGTATATTTCTCCATTTATTAGTGTCCTCTTTGATTTCTTTCACCAGTGTTTTATAGTTTTCTATATATAGGTCTTTTGTTTCTTTGGGTAGATATGTTCCTAAGTATTTTATTCTTTTTTGTTGCAATGGTGAATGGAATTGTTTCCTTAATTTCTCTTTCTATTTTCTCATTATTAGTGTATAGGAATGCAAGGGATTTCTGTGTGTTGACTGTATATCCTGCAAATTTACTATATTCATTGATTAGCTCTATTAATTTTCTGGTGGAGTCTTTAGGGTTTTCTATGTAGAGGATCATGTCATCTGCAAACAGTGAGAGTTTTACTACTTCTTTTTCAATTTGGATTCCTTTTATTTCTTTTTCTGCTCTGATTGCTGTGGCCAAAACTCCCAAAACTATGTTGAATAGTAATGGTGAAAGTGGGCACCCTTGTCTTGCTCCTGACTTTAGGGGAAATGCTTTCAATTTTTCACCATTGAGGATAATGTTTGCTGTGGATTTGTCATATATAGCTTTTATTATGTTGAGGTATGTTCCTTCTATTCCTGCTTTCTGGAGAGTTTTTATCATAAATGGATGTTGAATTTTGTCAAAGGCTTACTCTGCATCTATTGAGATATTCATATGGCTTTTATTTTTCCATTTGTTAATGTGGTGTATTACATTGATTGATTTATGGATATTGAAGAATCCTTGCATCCCTGGGATAAAGCCCACTTGGTCATGGTGTATGATCTTTTAAATGTGCTGTTGGATTCTGATTGCTAGAATTTTATTAAGGATTTTTGCATCTATGTTCATCAGTGATATTGAACTGTAGTTTTCTTTTCTTATGGCATCTTTGTTAGGTTTTGGTATTAGGGTGATGGTGTCCTCATAGAATGAGTTTGGGAGTTTACCTTCCTCTGCAATTTTCTGGAAGAGTTTGAGTAGGATAGGTGTTAGCTCTTTTCTAAATTTTTGGTAGAATTCAGCTGTGAAGCCACTGGACCTGGGCTTTTGTTTGCTAGAAGATTTCTGATTACTGTTTCAATTTCTATGCTTGTGATGAGTCTGTTAAGATTTTCTATTTCTTCCTGGTTCAATTTTGGAAAGTTGTACTTTTCTAAGAATTCATCCATTTCTTCCAAGTTGTCCATTTTATTGGCATATAATTGCTGATAGTAGTCTCTTATGATCCTTTGTATTTCTGTGTTGTCTGTTGTGATCTCTCCATTTTCATTTCTAATTTTATTGATTTGATTTTTCCCCCTTTGTTTCTTGATGAGTCTGGCTAATGGTTTGTCAATTTTATTTATCCTCTCAAAGAACCAGCTTTTGCCTTTGTTGATTTTTGCTATGGTCTCTTTTGTTTCTTTTGCATTTATTTCTGCCCTAATTTTTAAGATTTCTTTCCTTCTACTAACCCTGGTATTCTTCATTTCTTCCTTTTCTAGTTGCTTTAGGTGTAGAGTTAGGTTATTTATTTGACTTTTTTCTTGTTTCTTGAGGTATGCCTGTATTGCTATGAACATTTCCCTTAATACTGCTTTTACAGTGTCCCACAGGTTTTGGGTTGTTGTATTTTCATTTTCATTTGTTTCTATGCATATTTTGATTTATTTTTTTATTTCTTCTGTGATTTGTTGGTTATTCAGCAGTGTATTTTTCAGCCTCCATATGTTGGAATTTTTAATAGTTTTTCTCCTGTAATTGAGATCTAATCTTACTGCATTGTGGTCAGAAAAGATGATTTCAATTTTTTTGAATTTCCAAGGCTAGATTTATGGCCCAGGATGTGATCTATCCTGGAGAAGGTTCATGTGCGCTTGAGAAAAAGGTGAAATTCATTGTTTTGGGGTGAAATGTCCTATAGATATCAATTAGGTCTAACTGGTCTATTGTATCATTTAAAGTTTGTGTTTCCTTGTTAATTTCTGTTTAGTTGATCTATCCATAGGTGTGAGTAGGGTATTAAAGTCTCCCACTATTATTGTGTTATTGTTAATTTCCCCTTTCATACTTGTTAGCATTTGTCTTACATATTGCGGTATCTTATGTTGGGTGCGTATGTATTTATAATTGTTATATCTTCTTCTTGAATTGATCCTTTGATCATTATATAGTGTCCTTCTTTGTCTCTTTTCACAGCCTTTGTTTTAAGTCTATTTTATCTGATATGAGTATTGCTACTCCTGCTTTCTTTTGGTGTCTATTTGCATGGGATATCTTTTTCCAGCCCTTCACTTTCAGTCTGTATGTGTCCCTTGTTTTGAGATGGGTCTCTTGTAGACAACATATATAGGGGTCTTGTTTTTGTATCCATTCAGCCAGTCTTTGTCTTTTGGTTGGGGCATTCAATCCATTTACATTTAAGGTAATTATTGATAAGAAGAGTTGAATCATTGGAAAAGACTCTGATGTTGGGAGGGATTGGGGGCAGAAGGAAAAGGGGATGACAGAGGATGAGATGGCTGGATGGCACCACCGACTTGGTGGACGTGAGTTTGAGTGAACTCCGGGAGTTGGTGATGGACAGGGAGGCCTGGCGTGCAGCGATTCATGGGGTCACAAAGAGTTGGACACGACTGAGTGACTGAACTGAACTGATGATCCCGTTGCCATTTACTTTATTGTTTTGGGTTCGAGTTTATACACTCTTTTTGTGTTTCCTGTCTAGAGAAGATCCTTTAGCATTTGTAATATAATTACCTCAAAATATAAATTGAAGCCAGAGAAAATAAGTACATTAATTATTGTCATACAGTTAATAAACAGCAGATGTTTCATTCAAGCCCAAGGCAACATGATTTTGACTAAACCACACAGGTCTATTGTGACATTAATTTGCATTATTATTTCTAAACTTTTTGGCAACTTATCCAACATGACAAGGATACTGTGTATATGAACTATCTCTTAAGGAAGAACCATATGAACATTTTTTAGGAGGCTGATGTTCTTACTCTCTTTTCACTATTTTCTTTTATATTTTTACTTACTAGAGATATGAAACAACTTGTGACATTTTTGTTTTTAACAAACATATCTAAAACTCTGGGATTTTTAAAGTCTTCTTTTTAAAGCCTTTCTTCAATGGCAAAGTTAGTGTTGTGTGTGTGTGTGTGTGTTTGTGAATGTGTGTGTGTAATCATTACTTAAACTTTAGATTATTAAATTGCAAAACCTAGATTGAGAATAAAAACACATCATGGTGTCCTAGTTAAATGAGCTAAGGGACTCTGAAGGAATTTATTTTGGGAACATTATAGAGCACCCTGTATGGATTGAACTGGGAGAATTTACTTCTTTTCTTTCTTCTTCTCTTTTTAATCACAAACTCCACTTACTAAAATTGTGTTTCACAGAGCATTGACCTTTAGACTATAATGGCTTTCTTGGGGCTATTACGATTTATAGGGCAAATGCCTTCCAATCCTTCAACCCACAAGTAAAGGTTACAAAGTTTTAGAGCACAAAGTACCTAACTCTTTACTTGTAAATTCACTTTCCCAACCAAAAGCCAAAACCATTAGCCCACTGTGGGTACTTTTCATGTTTGAAATGACATTATTAAAAATCAAGTTTATCTTTTAGTAGAAAAGTTTTTTTTTTTTTTTTTAAGTATGTTATCCTTGGATAATAGGTTTGACTAAAACCCTAAAGACCACCAAGTCAAACCTCCTATGCTGATCAGGATTCCTAAATTTTCTAACTGAATTTATAGGGGAGAGAGGGCTAGTGTTTGTTTTGTTTAATTTGTATTTCTTTGTAGAAATATATGTCAAAATTCAAAATAATTAAGTAGTGAAACTATCAGTAATTTTTGTTTATATGTTAACATCTAAATCAATAAATATTATGCTTACAGTTTAAGTGCAGCATCTATTGTAAAATTTGAAAAATACAAAACATGAAAAAGGATGAAAAAAAGAATCAACATCTGTATATTATCCTATCATTTTTTCTGATATATATATATATATATACACACACACACACACATATATATATATATACACCCATATTATGATTAGGTTTATTAGCAAGTAATTAAAAAATGTCTAATAGCAGTGATATAGAAAGGATAGAAGGTTTTTCTCTCCCATATTAAAATCCAGACAGAGAATCCAAGGCTGGATTGCATCTCTGTTTTATAAAGTCCTCAGGGAACTGGCCTCTTCTACCTGTTCCTCCATGCATGGCTCCATTCCCAAGGTCATTTAATAATCCAGCTATCACATTCATGTTCTAGCCAGCAGGATGGAGGAAGGGTTTTAAAGGAAAGAACATACCTCTTCCTTTTACAAAACAGGAATTTGTAAAGCTGAACATTACACTTCCATTCACTGGCTAATGTTCAGAGCCATCACATGACTATACATCCCTTTGCAAGGAGGGCTGGACAATATAATACTTTTTTCTGGATGGCCACAGCCAGCTAGAAGTCCCAGGACAGGTTTCCTGCCTACTAACTCCCATTGCTTCTTTTAAATGGTACTTACTCTTCCACCACTCCTAACATGGGAAATGCATTTTGAGAACTTTATTCACTTTGATGCATAAAATCAGGAGGTGAAGGTGACCTTTAAGACAGTAAAACAAACATATAATTTTAAAAATTGAGAATTACATAAATTATTCAAAATTGACTCAAGATGAAATAGGATATAAACAACTTCTAAAAATAGAATTTATCATTACCTGTCTATCACCAACCTTTATACATTCAAGAAAAGACATTCATACCAAATAGGTAATTTGACAAAATTCTCAGATTTTAGATACCTCCATTTTGTAAAAACTGTCTTATAGACTAGAAAAAGACAAAAGATACGCCAATTATTTTATGAGGCTAGTAAAAGCTCCATATCAGAGTGTATTGAGAGCACAACAAAATAAAATCAGAATTGAAATGCAGTTATGGATTTAGCTTATGAAGTGTCAGAAAAAATGTGAAATGTTTACTGGATTTATATTGAATGTGTAGATGATGTAGGTGAGTTTCTGTTTATTTTTAGGGAAGGGATTATTGACAGGTTTGAATTTTTCTCATTCCTTTTTTAATCTTCTATTGTTTTGAAATTTAAACATTGTTATGTCTATTCATTTAATACTTGTTATTCAGTTACTCAGTCATGTCCAATTCTTTGCAACTCCATGGACTGCAGGACGCCAGGCTTCCCAGTCCTTCACCAGCTCCCAGAGCTTGCTCAAATTCATGTCCATTGAGTTGGTGATGCCATCCAACCATCTTATCCTCTGCTGTCCTCTTCTCCTCCTGCCTTCAATCTTTCCTAGCATCATGGTCTTTTCTAATGAGTTGGCTCTTACACTTAATAAGTATACATTCAATAGTTACACTTGGTGTTTTAATATAGATACTTCACAAAGCCTAATGTTAGTACAGGGACTAGGCAAAATTTTCTTATTCATCTTATTGAAAAATAGTTTTGTTGGGTATAAAATTTTAGGTCGGTATCAGTTCAGTTCAGTCGCTCAGTCACATCCAACTCTGCAACCCCATGAATCGCAGCACGCCAGGCCTCTCTGTCCATCATCAACTCCCTGAGTTCACTCAGACTCATGTTCATCGAGTCAGTGATGCCATCCAGCCATCTCATCCTCTCTCGTCCCCTTCTCCTCCTGCCCCCAATCCCTTCCAGCATCAGAGTCTTTTCCAGTGAGCCAGCTCTTTGCATCAGGTGGCCAAAGTACTGGAGTTTCCGCTTTAGCATCATTCCTTCCAAAGAAATCCCAGGGCTGATCTCCTTCAGAATGGACTGGTTGGATCTCCTTGCAGTCCAAGGGACTCTCAAGAGTCTTCTCCAACACCACAGTTCAAAAGCATCAACTCTTTGGCACTCAGCTTTCTTCACAGTCCAACTCTCACATCCATACATGACCACTGGAGTATTTGCTTACTTAATATATTATTCTATTATGCTTTGCTTCTACCATTTTTGTTGAGAATGTCAGCTCTCAATCTAAATGCTGTTTTTATGTCTATGTTGTCTGTCTTTTTTCCCAGGCTGTTTTCATATTTTATGTCTCATTCTTTTTGTTTTTGTTGCTATTTTTATAATTTAAAGTTTATCTACTGTGTGTTTAGGTGTGGGTATGATTTTATTAATAGTGTTTGGAATTTACTGAACTTCTGTTTTTTTTTCACAATAATAGAAAATTCACAGCCATTAACTCATCAAATAATCCCTTCTTTTGCTTTCTGAAATTCTGATTCAATGTATGCTATATCTTCACAGTAAATTCTCCATATCTTGTAATCTGTTTTTCATCATATCTCTGAATTGATTGTATTTTGATAATTTTTTGAAATTGATTTCTAGGTTATTGAGTCTCTCCTCAGCTGTCTAATACTTTAGCTCAATTTTTAAATAGGTATAGTATTTTTCATTTCTAGGAGTTCTGTTTACTTCTTTTTTTCTCATCGTCTTGATTATTCTAGAAGGTAGTATGTTCCCTGTCACATTTTCAGTATACTTAAAATATTTTGGAAAGTATTAAGCATAGTTATTTTATATTTTATGTCTGGTGATAAGTAACATCTAAAGTCTTTCTGCATCTATTTCTTCTGTTTTATTTTTCCTACTAGCAAACCCATAGAACAGTGATTTCTTGAATGTCTTGTAATTTTTACCACAAGTAATTTATTTTCCTTTGAAATTAGAATGGAAATTCCTTAAACTAGAGTTGAAATTGACTCCCTCCAGAGAGGATTTGCACCTGTTTCTGACATAACCACCTAAAATTTAACTTCTTAGCTTTAGTTATTGTTTGTGGGTTTGGAGATTAGTTTGTTTGTTGTGATTTCATGTAATTTGTAAGTTTTTCATTTGGACCAGACATTTTCTTGTGGTATCAATTCATAATAAAAATCCAAGTAAAGGCTGATTTATGGCTAGGAATTCTCCAGAGAGGTTATTATTTTTTTCCTTTCCTCCTAATGCCAGATTCAAGGCATATTTTCTTGCCCTTAATGTACGGTGGGATTTTGTTTGTCATGTACCCTTACACTGAGAGTATGGCCTTAAGAGAGCATCTTTTTGTGAAGAAGCCCAAGTGGATCTCTCACTTAGGACTGGCCTTAGCTTTGCGCCTTCATCTCCTGCATCCTTTTACCTGACAAAGTGGAGGGATGAAGTATCCGGGGCATGTCAGTATTCCTCAAGGAAGAGGCAACTGTGAAATTCATTCATCTCCAAAGGTTTCTGCTTTTATTTCTTTGGGAATATATAGATTCCTTATTTTCATATTAGTTCAGTAATTGATTTATAAGTATTTTGGGAGAATGTTCCCCAGCCTTTTAGCTTCCCCTCTTGAGGTCTAATCTGCCATATTTCTGGAAATGAAAGTTCAATTCTGTTATGTTTTTACTTAATTCTTCTGTTTTAATTATGCTTTTCCCTATCAGGAATACTAACTACCCCTGTATATGCTCGATTGCTATCCTCTACCTCCTTAACACTCATTTTATTTTCATTGTTTTTCTTTGCTCTCTGCTACATTTTATTATCGCTGTTTATGCTGTCCCATTACTCCTATCATAATTCTTGGCAATTTTAATAGCAATTAGCGGATCCTTCTAGTACCTAGACTCTCAATTCCTTACTTTCCTCTCCTATTCTCCTCTCCCTCAGTCAGCCACTCCCATAGTTATATCTTAGTCCTTTTCACTACCACTAACTGAAGTTACTCCATAATCTCAATTTCAGCATTTCTGTTTTGCCCATCACCTATCTTTGTAGCTTACTCCTTCTAGTATTCTAATGCTATTATTCTATTCCTCTGGAAGCTAAAAGCTATCAATCATACAACCTTTTCACTGTCTCTTATGCCCACCCTTCCACTGTTTCCTTACTCCCACCTTTAAAGCAGATAGTTCAGTTCAGTTCAGTTCAGTCGCTCAGTTGTGTCCAACTCTTTGCGACCCCATGGGCCGCAGCATGCCAGGCCTCCCTGTCCATCACCAACTCCCAGAGTTTACCCAAACTCATCTCCATCGAGTCAGTGATGCCATCCAGCCATCTCATCCTCTGTCATCCCCTTCTCCTCCTGCCCTCAATTTTTCCCAGCATCAGGGTCTTTTCTTAGCATCAGGTGGCCAAAGTATTGGAATTTCAGCTTCAACATTAGTCCTTCCAATGAACACTCAGTACTGATATCTCTCAAGAGTCTTTGCCAATACCAACAGCAGATATTCCATGGTCTAATATTAAAACTCCCTCTTACATAAATCCTCAACTCCTTTGTTCTTCTCTGGCTTTGACAAATGTCAGTCTTGGTACATTCCAACTTTTCTGTATTCCCCATGTTCCACTGTATAGCTGAACTTGAAGAAAAAAACAGAACCATATTGACTGGTCTTATTCTAAGTTTATGACCATTAACATTAAGAAGATTTTTTTTGGTGCTGTCTGGCAATCATATTGCATTCCCTATGACCATTTATAATCCCATTCTGCTGTATTACCCTTTTACATGCTCTCCCCTTTTTCATACTTCCAGCATATCCTCACCATCCTTACCTTCAGGGCTGACTTTGCTTCCTAGTTCACTAAGAAAATAGGAGAAGCAGAATGATTCTTCCAAGCAATCTTCTAAACTCCTCCAATGCTACTCTATTCATTTACGTGTATCTAGACTAGTCTGTTTTTCTTCATGTCCTGAATGAACAGTATGTTCTAATGACATCCTTTTGCATTTCATGTCTTGTCTACTCAGGAGCATCCTTCTAACAAATTTCCCTCTCCCCAGCATTGTTATTTCTCCCCTTTACTACTCTATCTTTTTAGTCTTGCCTCTCTTAATCAATTCTCTATTTAGCAGCCAGACTACTACGAGTGTAAAACTAGAACATTTCACTCATCTGCTTATAATCTTTCAATGGTTTCCCTTCATACATTGGCTAAAATTCAAGCCCTTTAGCCAAGTTTGCAAAGCCCTCTGTGATCTGGCCTGTACCTATTAAAATTCATTGTGTACTATGGTTACTCTTGTTCACTGTATTTCAGTCACACTGGACCTTATAAAACTCACCAAAATTCTCCTGATTCTATGGCTTTGCTCCTATTTTTCTATCTATCTGTAAGATTCTTTCTTTGGTACTCGTATAGGTGTCTTCCTTAAAGTCATGTTCACAGAGAAATTCCCATGATCATCCAGTTCGAAGGAGGCAATGTCTATTATACTACTCTGTTTTAATTTTAGTTATAGCAGTTATCATTCAGTATGTGATATTTTTCTTATGTATTGCTTAACAATTTAAAAAATTTCTCCCACTAAATAGTTAGCTCTACTACAGTATGAACTTTTCCCCTGCTATAGATACCAGGCAGTATATCCTTAGCACATAGAACAGGGCTTTATATTAGACATTTAATAAATATGAATGAATGAATGAGGGGTCTTCTAACTTCTAAAAAATTCCAATGAAAGTAAGTCAACCTTCCAGTAAGACATGTTCCATTACCTCGCTTTAACAAATTAATGTGGTCTTTTAAAATCATCATAATAATTTTATTTATTTATTTATTTTTGGTTGTGCTGGGTCTTTGTTACTGTGCTGGCTTTTATACAGTTCTGATGAGCAGGGGCTGCTCTGTAGTTGTGGTGTGCAGGCTTTGCATTGGTGGCTTCTCTTGTGGAGCACAGGCTCTAGGGCACCTGGGCATCACTAGTTGTGTGCATGGGCTCAGTAGTTGCAGTTCCCCAGCTCTAGAGCACAGTTGTGGCACACAGTGTAGTTGCTCCATGGCATGTGGGATCTTCCTGGATGGTGGAATCTTCCCGGATCAGGGACCAAACCCACGTCTACTATATTGGCAGGTGGATACTTTAGCACTGAGCCAGCAGGGAAGCCCTTAGTGTGAACTTTAATTTGTACTGTGTGTACTTTAAAATCATTACAACAAGGGAAAATGACTTTCTATTTAACTTTCTCTAAACTTGAATTTGACTAAAGGAATTACATGTGGTCCATGTGCCTGTGTGCTCCGTTGCTTTAGTCATGCCGACTCTGTGACCCTATGGACTATAGCCCACTAGACTCCTCTGTCCATGGGATTCTCCAGGCAAGAATATTGGAGGGGATTGTCATGACCTCCTCCAGTGTATCTGCCCAACCTAGAGATCGAACCCGTATCTCTTAAGTCTCCAGCATTAGCAAGCATGTTTTTTTTACTGCTAGCACCGTCTGGAAAAGGAGTCATAATTAATGACTTGGGTTTACATTTGATCATTACTAGGTCTAGAATGTGTTCACTAAAAAGTGACTAACTGGGCCTTCCTTATTTCATGCTATAGATGTAAAAAGAAACCAGTGGTAAGTGTTCTACCTTTTTTAGTGAATAATGATAATACAAATGTACCAGATGGGTTCCTTACTTTTCCACCTTAGGTGTCAGGGACATAGTAACTTAAGAAAATCAGACCATTGCAGAGCTTTCTGCTTTTACTCAGGGGAAGTGAGGCTCACATACTTGTCACCTTTCCAGCTATAGCACATCTTTAATGTTTCACATTTTATATTCCCTTCAGCTGAGTATGGAAATAGTTACTTAAATGGTTCCAAAGCTACCATTAAGTGAAAATCTTAAACGTGGAACAGATGTTCAAATATTAGGGTTATAAAGATATTATTTTGGGCAGCTGAGGAGCAGATAAAAGGGTGGAGGAGATCAACTCATGATGGATGAGCACCTGCAGCCAAAGAAACTGCAGGAAGAAGCAGCAGAAGGCTACTGGCATCCCAAGGTATGGGAGCCTCTGCTGTTTTGTGAAGGGACCAAGAGGCTTCCCTGGTGGCTCAGACAGTAAAGAATCCACCTGCAATGCAGGAAACCTGGGTTTGATCCCTGGGTCAGGAAGATTCCCCCAGAGAAGGGAGTGGCAACCTACTCCAGAATTCTTGCCCAGAGAATTCCATGGACAGAGGATCCATGGAGTTGCAAAGAGTCGGACATGACTGAGCAACCAACACAAGGTCATCAGTATTGAAAACAAGACCATGAGTCTCCTTTGTTTTTGGTTGCCCCATGGCATTTTCTGATAGGACAGGATGTCCTTTAGTTCATTAGAATATCCCAGAGTGGTGATTTCTCAGATTGCTCCTCAGAAGTTGCAGCAGGGACCCAGTTGGTGGACAAGTAGATAGGACTTTAGCCCATTTTTGCCATCTCCATTGCTTCAACCTGAGCTGTTCTGCAGAAGATTTTATTGCATAGTAAATAGATTGTTGCATGGAACTTTACAAATTTATTCTAATTCGTCTTGAAGAATTAAAGTAGAACTATATCTAGAAAGTCCTAATTTTTAAGAAAAGAGTAATTGGGAGGAAGATTTGCACTAAGCTTAGTAAATTCTAAGTCCATAATAAATAAAATAGCATATATTGGCTTAGGAATAGACAGTTAGATCGACTAAATAAGAAGTACATAAACATAAACATGTATAGGAATTTTTATATGAAAGGTGCTATTTCAAATCAAATGCAAAATGATAGACTATTTAATATATGATATAGAAGCCCTATCATACAGTTGCTAGGTGGGTTAATAAAATAACTATGAAAAAGAAAATCCTATAAGTGCTTGAATAAAATATAGGTGAATATATTTTCAACCTGATATAGAAAAGTTTAGAAAGCTAATCAAGACACCCAAATCAGAAACCATAAAGGAATCTCTTAACTTTACCTATGTAAAAAGTAAAGATACCCTTACGGCAAAACATTAAAAGTAAGATTAAAAGACAGACAACAAACCAGGAATATATTTGGAATATATAGGTAGAGGTTAGATATTCTTGAGATGTCAAGCACTATTACTACTATAAAACAAACAGCCAAATGGAAAAAATATATGATATTAAAAATTGTATACTTCACTAAAAAATTTTAATGGCCAATAAATATTAAAAATACAAAAAAAATTAAACCTCATTAGTAATCAAAGACATTTATTTTTAAAATTTAGTTGATAACACATAGTTTTGCCAAACATGTATACGGCTTTGCAATTTGGGTACAATCCCTGTGAGGGAGCAGTCAGTCAGTATCTATCAAAAGTTAAAGTGTACATATCTTTGACCCAGAAATTCTATTTCTAGGAGTTTATTCTAAGGATATAATCAGATTAATTTACAAAAATATATATTTATATATAAATATTCATTGTAGAATTTCTTTTAATAATGAGGAATTTGAACCAACCTATGTGCTCACATATAGTAATGGGTAACAGTGGTGCTGGTGGTAAAGAATCCGCCTGCCAATGCAGGAGACTCAAGGTTTGATCCCTGGCTTGGGAAGATCCCCTGGAATAGGAAATGGCAACCCACTCCAGTATTATTGTCTGGAAAATCTCACAGACAGAGGAGCCTGGCGGGCTACAGTCCATGGGGTCACAAAGAGTTGGCTACAACTGAGAGATTGAGCATGCACACACACTCATACAATGGAATATTACCTTGCACGTTAGGACAAGCTAGAGAACATTGCTATACCAAGCAAATTCTGAGATCATGGAGGCTTTACACCTAATTTTTTTCCTTGTTCACACAAAATCCATTGAGAGAAAAGACAGCTTTTTAAAAAGTCTGTCTCCATTCTACAGCTCCATGATTTCTTTGAAATGCCACTTTGGAAGGACTGGAGGGCAATGCAAAGGTTCTTCAAGCACTTCAGCCTGTATGTGACACACCTCATTTCCGCTTAGAGCTCATTGGCCAGAATCTGTACTATGTTTCTGCCCAACTTAAAGGCAAGTGGGCTGTGTATTTTTCTGGGTATCCAGAAGAAGACAGAAGCAAGACATGGCTGAGTTCTAGCAATCTCTACCATATTTGGCCATCAAAAATGCTTTAGATCTTTATTTGCTAACACAAAAGGATGTCCACAATACATTGTTTTGTTAGTCCCTCGATCATGTCCAACACTTCGCGACCCCGTGGACTATAGCCTGCCAGGTTCCTCTGTCCATGGGGTTTTTCCAGGCAAGAATACTGGAGTGGGTTGCCATTCCCTTCTCCACCACAATACATTATGTACAAGGAAAAACACGTTCTGAATAATTCATTTGTGTGTGGGTTATGGGTAAGTGGCAATCTATACAAGTAGGAAAAATATGTAAATATATATCTCCACATACAAATTGAGAAAACATGGGAGGATTTACATACTAAAAGTTAATGGTAATTGTTTTTGAGTGATGGTATTGGTGATGAACAGGGAGGCCTGGCGTGCTGCGATTCATGGGGTCGCAAAGAGTCAGACACGACTGAGCGACTGATCTGATCTGATCTGATGTGTATTTAACTCAAATTTAGATGATAGCATGGGTCGCCATCAAGCATAGTAACTTAACACTGCATTAACATTCTCTGGTTCATTTAATCCTCTCAATAACTGTGACATAAAGATTTTATTATCTCTGTCTGACATATGAAAACCTACTTCAGAATATAAGCACCTTACCCCATATCATTCAATAAATAGGGTTGCGAGGATTACCAGTTCTAAATATTATCCTCCTGGACGACAGAGGATGAGATGGCTGGATGGCATCACTGACTCGATGGACGTGAGTCTGAGTGAACTCCGGGAGTTGGTGATGGACAGGGAGGCCTGGCGTGCTGCGATTCATGGGGTCGCAAAGAGTCGGACACGACTGAGCGACTGATCTGATGTGATCTGATCTGTTTATTTTTTAATAAGTGCAATAATTTCTTTTTGAGCCTGATTAAATCTTTGTCATTCCAGCAAACTAGACCTTCCAAGATTCTTGCTATGTAGGTTGGAAGTTGCTGTTGCTGTTTCTGTCGCTCAGTTGCTAAGTCATCTCTGACTCTTTGCAACCCCATGGACTGCAGCACGCCAGGCTTCCCTGTCCTCCACTATCTCCCAAGGTTTGCTCAAATTCATGTTCATTGAGCCAGTAATGCTATCTAACCATCTCATCCTCTGCTGCCCTCTTCTCCCAGGTCTGAAGTTACCTGGGAAATTTTATTTTTTTTTAAGTAAAATAAATACATATGGGATTCAAGAAGGCCTTATTGCTTCTTTATGTTTCTGCTCACCTTTCCCTTCTGATCTACTCTCTGCCTTGTGAAATCTCTTCCTCTTGGATCTCTTTTTTTTTGCAGGTAGTTTTGTAAGAAACGACTAGGCCAGACTCTTTCCTTCCAGCTATATCCTTACCGCTGGCCCTCTGCTTTATGCCTGCACTCATTGCATTTGTCCTGCTTCCCATTCATTCATCTCAGTGCACCACTTTCTTCACTTAGGGAGCCTTCCCAGATTCAATTCATTTCGGCTGACCCTTCCAGGGTTTTGGATTCCCTCAAATGTATGCATAAAGTAGTTCTGCTTTGTCACATACATACTTGTATCTCCATGTGTGCAGCATCTACTGCTTGACCAATTTAATTTCTGAAAGGAAAGACTGTAGTCTCTAGTCTTTGCTTCTTTGCTCTTTCATGACCTGGCAGTCATGGAACTGCATCACCCAGATCTTCTTCATAGTTGAATGATAGCCCCAGTCGCCACTCCTTTGGATTTACTGTGTGTTCATGGGGAAGCCACGCTTCTCCTGGGCCTCTTCTAGCTAATGACATGACATAGCTCAGTGCTGTCCCAGTCCTGTGAGATGCAGGGCTTCTCTAGTGAGCAACTTTGACCTAGTATACTAGTTTCCTGTGGCTTCCATAACAAGTGGCTACAAACTGGATGGCTTAAAACAACAGAAATACATTATCTCACAGTTTGGTGGCCCAGGGTCTGAAATCAGTGTACTGGCAGGATTGGTTCCTTCCAGAGGCTGTGGAAGAATCCACTTCATTCGTCTTTCCTAGCTTTTGGTAGCTGCTGGCAGTCTGTGTGTTCCTTGGCTTGTAGATTATGTAATTCCAGTATCTGTCTCTATTTCCACATGACTTTCTCCTCTGCATATCCGTGTTTTCTGTTGTTGTTAGGACCCTCGTTATGCGATCTAGGGACTACATGGATAGTCCAGAATTATCTCATCTTGATTCCCTTAAAAAAAATTTTTTTTTAATTTATTCATTTTTGGTTGTGCTGAGTGTTGCTGTGCATAGGCTTTTCCCTAGTTGTGGCAAGCAAGGGCTACTCTCTAGTTGCGGTGCTCAGGCTTCTCATTGCTGTGGCTTCTCTTTTTGCAAAGCATGGTCTCTAGAGCATGCGGGCTTCAGTGGTTGTGGCACATGGGCTTAGTTGCCCCGTGGCATGTGGGATCTTCCCAGCCCAGGGATTGAACCCGTGTCCCTTGCATGGGCAGGTGAAACCTTAACCACTGGACCGCCAAGGAAGTCCCTGATATTCTTGATTATATTTGTAAAGACTCCTCTTCTAAATAAGGTCACATATACAGGTTCCATGGAGAAGGCAATGGCACCCCACTCCAGTACTCTTGCCTGGAAAATCCCATGAATGGAGGAGCCTGGTGGGCTGCAGTCCATGGGGTCGCTAGAGTCAGACACGACTGAGCGACTTCACTTTCATTTTTCACTTTCCACTTTCATGCACTGGAGAAGGAAATGGCAACCCACTCCAGTGTTCTTGCCTGGAGAATCCCAGGGACGGGGGAGCCTGGGTGGGCTGCTGTCTATGGGGTCACACAGAGTCAGACACGACTGAAGCGACTTAGCAGCAGTAGCAGCAGCATACAGGTTCCAGGAAGACATACCCATCTGGGGCAGGGATTAGGCAGCATTCAACCCACTACACTCAGAGACTCTCAGCTGACTCGGCTGAAACTTTCTCAGAGCTGCAGTGTGGTCAGAGACCTTTACACCTAATGCAATGTTTACTTCTTTCCTTCTACATGTGTCATAGCAGCATTGTTCTGAAGGCTCTCCTAGCTACACCTACTCCCTTACCATTCATCCTTCAGAAACATGTCCCCCAACAAATCTCTTGCATGTCTATTCCACCTTGGTGGTGGTGTTGTTATTCAGTTGCCCAGTCATTTCTGACTCTTTGTGACCCCATGGACTGCAGCACATCAGGGTTTCCTGTCCTTCACCATCTCCTGGAGCTTGCTCAAACTCATGTCCATTGAATCTTGATACTATCCAATCATCTCATACTCTGTCGTCCCCTTTTCCTCCTGCCTTCAATTTTTCCCAGCATCAGGGTCTTTTCTAAAGACCATCTTGGTGAATGGTCCTTTAAAAAAATATTTTTTCAATTTATTTAAACTAAAAACAACAACAATAACAGTGCTGTGAATGTCAAAGTGAAGAAATTCAAGGAAGCAAATATAAACAGCAGGAGTAAAAGATGCTTGCTCATTGGAAGAAAAGTTATGACCAATCTAGACAGCATATTAAAAAGCAGAGACGTTACTTTGCCAACAAAGGGCTGTCTAGTCAAAGCTATTGTTTTTCCAGTAGCCATGTATGGATGTGAGAGTTGGACGATAAAGAAAGCTGAGCACAGAAGAATTGATGCTTTTGAGCTGTGGTGTTGGAGAAGACTCTTGAGAGTCCCCTGGACTGAATGGAGATCCGATCAGTCCATCCTAAAGGAGATCAGTCCTGAATACTCATTGGAAGCACTGATGCTGAAACTGAAACGCCAATATTTTGGCCACTTGATACAAAGAGCTGAAACACCAATAGTTTGACCACTTGATACAAAGAACTGACTCATTGGGAAAGACCCTGATGTTGGGAAAGATTGAAGGCAGGAGGAGAAGGGGATGACAGAGGATGAGATGGTTGGATGGCATCACTGACTCAATGGACATGAGTTTGAGTAAACTCCGGGAGTTGGTGATGGACAGGGAGGCCTGGCATGCTGTGGTCCATGGGGTCGCAAAGAGTCAGACACGACTGAGCGACTGAACTGAACTGAACTGAACCATGCCTCTCCTAAGGTGAATTCTCCGTGTAGGACCTGAACTGGCACACATAGTTTCTGATAGATTCGTAACTATTTCTGAATGAACACTGGTGCAAGAATTTCTTTTTTTCCATTGAACTTCAGTGCAGGAGCAAATTGGATTTTTCATACAACATCCTAATTTTTCTGTTTCCTAATTCTTTCTTTTTGATAGTGTAGACCAGTAATTCTTAACAGTTTTTCCTATTCAGTTTCTTTTAGCTACCTTCCCATATGTCATACTCCCCAAACTGCTGTTCAGAAATGTAGAGAGCAAGCTATGGCCAGCTAGCTCAAAACCCGTTCCTTTTCTCTCTCTTATGAAAGCACCACATGATACAATGACTTGGATAATCTGGAGCTACTCTAATCTATTTTTTAAAGTAAATAATTTGTAAGCTTTGGACCCCATTTCCTCTAATTAGTACCAACTTCTTTAAGCACGCTTCATAATCGATCCTGACGAACCGGTATGCTGCAACATCACAGTTAAGAATATTGCTGTAATCACAAGCCAACAGTATACAAGTGTCCAACAGATGAGTGAGTGAGGAAGAATAAGGTCATGCTTTGTAAATGGAAACATAAACTGTTTTGCAATCAAAGTAATAAATGCAGTTCAATTGGTAATCGCATTTGTCATGATCAAGTGCTCTGTAAGGTAGCACTTAGCTATTCTAAAGTCACTCAGGTATGTTAAACAATTAAATAAGAGTTTGGGGAATAGTTTTATTTAGTCTTTTTCAATTATAGAACCATGTATTATGTTCAGTGTTTTCTATATAAAGTCTGTGATACAATAGTATTTTAAAGAAGAATGTTGGGAATATATAAAATAATGACTTTCTCACAACACTTGTAACAGGACAGTTTTAAATAATTTTCCCTATCCATTTCTTAAACTTTATATACTATATTGTGGGACACATTTTAAGGAATAAATTAAAATATTTAAACCCAGGATGTTGAAAAAAACCCATTTTTGAATTCAAGAAAGTCCAGCTTTGAACAGTCCTGTGTTTTTTGAATGGTGACCACTGCCCACCATGGCAACAGCATCATGACAAAAGGGGACACTCAGACCATTTATAGATTAAATTATTAGGTAATATTATTTAGTTACATAGCTGAATAATGCTATATATATATATAAGCATTCCAATTTAATTATAGTGCTTTATAATGAAATCATCTGGTCCTGGATTTATAACACCACAGTCCAATCCCATCCAATACCATCTGTATTTATTATTATTATTTTTTTTTTAGAAAAGAACTAAATGAGCTTATTTGGAAATGGCAGTCATAAAAATTATGTCTGGAAGTGACTTTAATTTAGGAAAACCCCTGTGCCTTTCCCATATGAAAGCATTTCTGGCAAGGTTTTGCTCTGGTCCTGGGGCCATATACTTCCAAGATAATTCAAATATTAGCACCTTTGGGTCAGTACCTGATGGGAAAAAAACCTAAGATTTCTAAGATGGTGCTTTTAAGTGAGCCATCCTTTTGTGAGGAAAAAAAAAAAAGCCTGTCCCTCTCCATATTTATAAAAAAAGACAAAAATAAAGGATTCCTGTGTGAAATTAGTGGGAGTTAAGCCACTATCCCGTGGGTGGACTTAAGAGTCCACCTGCCTCTAGGTACGTTTTTGCTGTTGTACATTCTTGGTTAGGTTGCAAAAGTGCCCTAAAAACATAAATGTCTGTCAGAGACTCCAAGTCCTTCACCTTTAGCAAAGACTGTCAGTAGATATGGCACTTCAGCAAGCAGTCAGGTGGAGTGACCAGTGGTTCCAGTTTCCCCAGGACTTGAGGGGTTTTCTGAGACATGGGACTTCCAGTTCTGAAACCAAAACAGTCTCCAACAAACCAGTTCGTCAGCCCACCAAGCCTCAGGCTCTTGTACCTCATTGGCTGCTTTTCTAGCAATCCCTGTGCTCCCTCATAGCTCAGTTGGTAAAGAATCTGCCTGCAGTGCAGGAGACCTGGGTTCGATTCCTGGGTTGGGAAGATATCCTGGAGGAGGAAATGGCAACCCACTCCAGTACTCTTGCCTGGAGAATCCCATGGACAGAGGAGCCTGGCAGGCTACAGTCCATGGGGTCGGAAGAGTCGGACATGACTTAGTGACTAAATCACCACCCACTGTGGAGTAGGATTTTAAAGGGCTGTTTTGGTTTGCTGGAATGCATGACATCTTGCAGCAGGACTGATAACTCCCATTCTCAAAAAATCAAAGGAAGAAACTTGGAGCCACCAATCCTATCCTAGACAACCAAGATTTTCTCTGGGGCTATCATAGCAGTATGGTCTCTGAACTGCCTGTCTCAATTTCCCTCTCATCTGCCTGCCCCAGGCATGATGTGCTGAGGTCCTGAGGCAACACCAGGGGATTATGGAATTTGATCTGCCAGGCCTCTGTTACTACACACACATTTTGTCTACAATGGGTCATTTGTTCATTTGTTTCACTCAACAAATATTTGTTGAATGTTAATATGTGGGGGCAGTTCAGAGAAAGTACTTGTGCTCAAAGAGCTTGTTTTAGAGAGGGAGGTGTGGTCAATAAAAAATAGAGACAAATAAAGGAAGCAGATACTTCAGGTGATCATAAGTATTCTGAATTCAATAAAATTCAGTCCTGCTCATTAGCAGCCACTAACAAGTAGCAGCCAAATAATAAAGTTCTAAAGCAGAGCTTCTCAAACCTTAATGTGCATACAAATTGCCTGAGGATATTGTTAAAGTGCAGATTCTGACTAGGTAGGTCAGAAGTGAGGCTGGAGGGCCTGTGTTTCTAACAGGCTTCTTGTGAAGTTAATACTCCCAGTTTGCAAAGGATACTTAAGGTTCTAAAGATATACTAGAAAATTATGCTTCGAGTTAGACCTAGAAGGGAATGCTCAAACTATGGACCCTACTTAGAGCAGATAGGCTCAGAATGAGCATTGCTCTGGGTTTCCTGGAGAATTCTGGGTGACAGAAAGGACCTGGGACTGCAAATTAAAAACACAGAAACTCTTGAGATGATAGGATGCTTTTCCAGAAAGCAGTGAAAGCCATAGAATCCCCTCTAGCTATAAACATTAAGCCTCTTTTTCTGTTCTTCTATTGCTCATATAATGGCATTTGCTCCATTTAGGCCTGGTGGCTCAGAGGTTAAAGCATCTGCCTGCAATGCAGGAGACCTGGGTTCGATCCCTGGGTCGGGAAGATCCCCTGGAGAAGGAAATGGCAACCCACTCCAGTATTCTTGCCTGGAGAATCCCATGGACGGAGGAGCCTGGTGGGCTACAGTCCACGAGGTTGCAAAGAGTCGGACACAACCGAGCGACTTCACTTAGGTTCTTCAAAACCACAGCTCAAAGTTAGAAAGATAGACAGACAGACAGACAGACAGAAGTCGCTCAGTCGTGTCCAACTCTTTGCGACCCCATGGATTATAGCCTACCAGGCTCCTCGTTCCATGGGATTTTCCGGGCATGAATACTGGAGTGGGTTGCCGTTTCCTTCTCCAGGGGATCTTCCTGACCCAGGGATTGAACCCGGGTCTCCCGCATTGTAGGCAGACACTTTACCATCTGAGCTACCAGTTAGAAAGGGAACCAGATATAACTCTCTTGTTCTGCCCACTGGATGTCCCCACCTCAACTTTGACCTAATACCTCACTTATAAACAACAGGATTGGAGGGCATACAAGTGAGATGGCCACCAGTCTCCACAGAACATGTCTTTCAAGGAACAAGTTCCTTTGCAATACCCCTTTTAACTGAACTGTGAGAAACAGCATTAGAATAGCAATGAGTCAGTAAGCAAGAATCCTATGTGTGTGGAACATCCGGGCCCACTGTGGCTCATCGAGGTACCTCTTTACAACTCCCATCATCACATCAGCAGAACCACAACACACTCTGTGCAAGCCAAAGGGGAAAGCGTCATTGTAAAACTGAAGACAGCTGCTTCCATAATAGAACTAATTGCACACTGCATCACAGAACTAAATTAGTAGTGAAAACAGTTATAAAAACCGACAGACAGTGAAACATGACTCACTTAGGAACTGCTGCCAGTCAGGCACATTGTCATTGGCCACTGTTCAAAAACTCACACCTGCATTTTTGAATAGTAAACATATAAGATGTAATTACTAGGAGAACATATGCCAGTTTTCAAATGTGAAAATGCCATGTTTTTTCCTTGGGACCTTGAATGGCATGGGACAAAACTGACCACAATACCCTTCATCCCTAGGAATCTTAGCAGCTGAATGAAAGCATAACCAAAGTCTCCAAGCCCCTTTTCTTACATAAAAGACTGTCTTTAACTTAGCAGTATTAAGGGATCAGTTTTGTTGACAGGATTCCTTGATGTCTTCTGGACTGTCAATCAAAGAAAAACTAACATGGAGATGTAAGAAACCTCAATTCTAAAATGCGTATGACTGTGTGACTGAGCTTTAACATTCAAGCTTTAGTGAGTTGGGGTGTCTTCTCTGGCTTCCCGGGGAAGTAATTGCTGTCTCAATAAAAACCAGATGTTCAGAGAAGACTTCATCAGTTCCTGCAGACTAAACTCACAGTTCTGCCTCCTCCACCACAACTTGCTTTAGAGAATTTGCAGCTTCCCCACGTGGTGCATATATACTTCATGCTTGGGACAATGGAAAGGATGTTCACTCACGATGGATAGATGGTCACTGGTGACAGCAAACACACTCCTTGGTTTCTGACCAACAAGGTGGAGGGTTGTGAGCACTGCGGAAATGTGCTTTGAGCTAGGGCATGGCAGTTTATCTTAAACAACAGCTTACCTCCTCATCTGATGTTCTAAAGTTTTCCAGTTGTGTTGGATAACATTTATCAGCAAAGAAGGGCAGGTAGAATTTCATTCTGAAACAGGTCACAGAATGAAATCTGTTCAGTATCCTTGTGGAGATCCTGCCTGTGGAATGTTCCAGCTTTTACTAGTGGAGTCTTGGAGTTGCTGATGAGTTGTAAAACTATATAGTGACTAATCTTTCTTTCTCCTGCTCAGTTAATTAGTCAAACCTAAACATAAATCCAGAAACACTTGAGAGAATTCTGCTGGCTCTTGTCGGCACTTAAGAGGTGGGGACTAAAAACGATCAGCATTTTCTTCATGTGGAAGATGGTAGAGAACTACATAAATATTTTTCAAAGGTCGTATTACTTCACAAGTTCTAGAGATGCTTGTGTAAGCAAAAGGAGGAATGTGCTAATTGGTTTGAGAGTGCAAGGAGTGCGTATACAGTTCTAGATGAGGAACCTGTGTGTAGCATTTGTAATTTGTATTGCAATTGTTTACTTGTTTTCTTCCTCTCAAATAATGAGTTCCTTGAAGACAGGAACCATGTTACTCATCTTTTTTGTTTCTTTCTTAATTTGAAGAGCACTGAAATAGGCCCTATACGAGAGATAAAGATGAGTGAAATATAGTTCTGTGCCTTTAAGAAGCTTACAATTGAATAATCTTTCCCACTGATGTTCTCTGATCTGTAAAACATTTCCCTTCACCTCCCATTGCCACATCCAACTTCTTATCTTTATTTTTTATTGGCATACAATTGACATAGCATTACATTAGTTTTTGGTATAAAACATAAATGATTTGATTGCTACATATATGAGATGATCATTCACCACAATGAATTTAGTACCCATCACCTCATATAGTTACAAATTTTTTCCTTGTGATGAGATCTGTTAAGATCTACTCATTCAGCACCTTTCAAATGCACAGTACTGTGTTACTAACTGTAACCACCATGATGCACATTACATCCTCGGAACCTATTTATCTTATAACTGGAAATTTGCACTCTTGGCCCACCTTCACCCATTTTGCCATCTTATCCATTTTATTCCCCATATTATACATCATTGAATCCCTGCATTTAGCAGTGGGTACAATCAATTTTGACATTTAAGGGTATTCCTTATCTGAATTTGCCTCATTGATCCCTCTCAAGTTCAATATGATTGACAGGCTTGGCTGATGAGCAACTCCCTGCTCAAGAGCAAACGGCTTTGCAAAGGAACAGAGAAGTCTGCAGAGCAGCTGCGCATCCCACAAGCTGATTCAAAGGATGAGGCAAAAATGTACATGCTAATTAGATTCTCAGGTCTCATTCTTCAGGGGCTGTTTCTGAAGGAGGCAGGAAGAGGATCTATTTGGCCAAAGTGGCTCATTAGTCCACAGCATCGCTAGACCAATCGCTGAAGTGTAAGCAATGACAATTTGGATCCCAAACCTTTTTTCAACTTTATCAGTTGTTGCAGATATTAAGCTGTAGGATTTAGAGCAGAGAATAGAAACATTCATTCTATTGTTTGCATTTATCTCGTGGGCCAAATGTGGCTTGCCTTTAGAATGTGTAAGTATTAAATAGTGAAAGTTCAGGGTAGTGCGCATGGCTCTAAAATATCTAAGATAAGTGTTTAAGAAGCCTAGTTTTTCTGGAAATATTTAGCATTGAAGTACGAAATAGTAAGGAGTGAATGTACTTGCCAAGCATTGAAAATCTTTCAGAAATCATGTTATCAGCTTCTTGTTAGCAATAACATAAAACTTGGTGCTAGCCAAGTGCTAACAAATAGTCTTTTATTGCTGGCAGCACACTAATTCCTTGGTCTTAAAATTTTTTTTTCTCTTTCATATGGCAGTATTTTAGCAAGCTGTTGAGTTTTACTACTTTAGCTTGAGGAACTGCTACTTCCAAAGCATCGGGAACTCTGAGCAGCTTGTGATTTCCTTCATTTAATGTTTCTCAAAAAAAAAAAAAAAAACTGTTACTATTCTTTAAATAAAATCAGTAAGGAAATTAGAAAACATTGGGCTAAATTTTTGAAATACCAATGTAATAATAATAATAAAAAAAATAGTGCCTCTGCCACCCCAGGATCTGGGAGCTGGATTTCCTTTTGAATCTTAAATAAAAGCTGTAAGTTGAAGAGTCTAGAAAGGGGCATGCATGCATGCTAAGTTGCTTCAGTAGTGTCTGACTCTTTGCAACACTATGGACTGTAGCCCATCAGGCTCCTCTGTCCATGGGATTCTCCAGGCAGGAATCCTGGAGCAGGTAGCCATTCCCTTCTCCAGGGGATCTTCCCGACCCAGTGATGGAACCTGCCTCCTAAGCCTCCTGCACTGACAGGCAGGTTCTTTACCACTAGTGCCACTGGGTGCATATCCACTTCCTAACACTCCTTCATCCTGGAGGTTCTGGGGGGACCAGCCAAGGCCCGACAAGAGAATGACCCCATGTAAGTTATGTGGCACAAGCCACACCCAGGGCTTGGGTGGAGCTGAGGATGAGCCTAACCACGCAGCCCGCTCAGCCGAGTTTCCCATATCTGCCCTCTGTACCCATTCCTGCCATGGCTGCTCCACATGAGTGACGAGATGCTTCTATCCCATTTCCCTGCCTCTATCGTCTACTATGCCACCAAAACAGTCTAAAAAGTCTGGCCATGTGTCTTTCTGGCTTAAAACAAACAAAAAAGTTCCTCCATGGCTCCTCATCACCAAAAGGGAACTCCAAGCTTCTGAGCATAGTGCAGAGTTGGTCCAGGCCTCCCCTTTCCCGCATTGCCCAGGGCTTTTGTGCTTTGGCAGTGAAGGCCTGCAGCCTGCCCCACAGAGTATCTTGCAATTCCGTCCTTATGGCTTCTCAATGCTGTTTCCTCTGCTGTGAAAGTCTTTCCTCAGAAATCACCTCATCTGGGACGTTCTTGCTGAGACACACCCCCTTCCCTATGCCCCCACTCCTCTTCCCTCACCCACCTAACTAAACTCCACCTTTGTATATTTCTATCTGGGAAAAGCTTTAACTGTTGCACTGTCTTACTACTATGTTATTAGTAGGTTGTTGTTTTCTTTTTTTTTTTTTATCACCATTCCGACTTTATTTTTTTCTTTTTTTTTAAAAATATAAATTTATTTATTTTAATTGGAGGCTAATTACTTTACAATATTGTATTGGTTTTGCCATACATCAACATGAATCCACCACGGGTGTACACATGTTCCCCATCCTGAACCCCCCTCCTACCTCCCTCCCCGTACCATCCCTCTGGGTCATCCCAGTTCACCAGCCCCAAGCATCCTGTATCATGCATCAAACCTGGACTGGCGATTCATTTCATATATGATATTATACATGTTTCCATGACATTCCCCCAAATCATCCCACCCTCTCCCTCTCCCACAGATTCCAAAAGACTGTTCTATACATCTGTGTTTCTTTTGCTGTCTCACATACAGGGTTATCATTACCATCTTTCTAAATTCCATATATATGCATTAGTATACTGTATTGGTGTTTTTCTTTCTGGTTTACTTCACTCTATATAATAGGCTCCAGGTTCATCCACCTCATTAGAACTGATTCAAATGTATTCTTTTTAATGGCTGAGTAATACTCCGTTGTGTATATGTACCACAGCTTTCTTATCCATTCATCTGCTGATGGACATCTAGGTTGCTTCCATGTCCTGGCTATTATAAACAGTGCTGTGATGAACATTGGGGTACACGTGTCTCTTTCAATTCTGGTTTCCTTGGTGTGTATGCCCAGTAGTGGGATGCTGGGTCATAAGGCAGTTCTAGTTCCAGTTTTTTAAGGAATCTCCACACTGTTCTCTATAGTGGCTGTACTAGTTTGCATTCCCACCAACAGTGTAAGGGGGTTCCCTTTTCTCCACACCCTCTCCAGCATTTATTGCGTGTAGACTTTTGGATAGCAGCCATTCTGACTGGCGTGAAATGGTACCTCATTGTGGTTTTGATTTGCATTTCTCTGATAATGAGTGATGTTGAGCATCTTTTCATGTGTTTGTTAGCCATCTGTATGTCTTCTTTGGAGAAATGTCTGTTTAGTTCTTTGGCCCATTTTTTGATTGGGTCATTTATTTTTCTGGAATTGAGCTGTAGGAGTTGCTTGTATATTTTTGAGATTAGTTGTTTGTCAGTTGCTTCATTTGCTATTATTTTCTCCCACTCTGAAGGCTCTCCTTTCACCTTGCTTATAGTCATCAAGACAGTATGGTACTGGCACAAAGACAGAAATATAAGTCAATGGAACAAAACAGAAAGCCCAGAGATAAATCCACGCACCTATGGACACCTTATCTTTGACAAAGGAGGCAAGAATATACAATGGAGAAAAGACAATCTCTTTAACAAGTGGTGCTGGGAAATCTAGTCAACCAACTGTAAAAGAATGAAACTAGAACACTTTCTAACACCATACACAAAAATAAACTCAAAATGGATTAAAGATCTAAATGTAAGACCAGAAACTATAAAACTCGTAGAGGAGAACATAGGCAAAACACTCTCCGACATAAATCACAGCAGGATCCTCTATGACCCACCTCCCAGAATATGGGAAATAAAAGCAAAAATAAACAAATGGGACCTAATTAAAATTAAAAGCTTCTGCACAACAAAGGTTGTTGCTTTCTAGTTGCTAACTTGTGTCTAACTCTTTGCAGCCCCATGGACTGAAGCACACCAGGCTTTCCTGTCATTGACCATCTTTCAGAGTTTGTCCAAATTCATTGAGTCAGTGATGCTACCTAGCCATCTCATCCTCTGCTGCTGCCTTCTCCTCTTGCCCTCAATCTTTCCCAGCACCAGTGTCTTTTCCAATGAGTCAGCTCTTCACATCAGGTGGCCAAAAAGATTCTGGAGGACTTTGTAGGCAGGTTTTTTCTGTTTCTATACATCCCCAGCCTATTACAGTGCCTGGCATAAAGGAACAACTTCATGCATGTTTAAATCAACTTATAAGTCCTAGAGTAACTCTATGAGGATCCACCATCTAAAGGAATAATTTCATGCCATGCTATAGGTTATAGAGACTCCTAGGCCAAGCCTCACATTAGAAAATAAAACTTACATTTCCTTTAAAACCAATGCAAAGTGTGTAATGCAGTATCTTTTTAATCTGGCTGCCTTGAAACTCAGCTAAATTCTTGGCTCAATCATATTAAATTTCATTTCTTCAAGATTTTCTTGTTTAACTGAACCATTTTTAGCCCTTCATCTTCATTATTTGGCCCTTGTTATTAATGTTTCACTTCAGTTCACTTTAGTCGCTCAGTCGTGTCCGACTCTTTGCGACCCCATGAATCGCAGCATGCCAGGCCTCCCTGTCCATCACCAACTCCCTGAGTTCACTCAGACTCACGTCCATCGAGTCGGTGATGCCATCCAGCCATTTCATCCTCTGTCGTCCCCTTCTCTTCCTGCCCTCAATCCTTCCCAGCATCAGAGTCTTTTCCAATGAGTCAACTCTTCCCCTGAGGTGGCCAAAGTATTGGAGTTTCAGCTTTAGCATCAGTGCTTCCAATGAACACCCAGGACTGATCTCCTTTAGGATGGACTGGTTGGATCTCCTTGCAGTCTAAGGGATTCTCAAGAGTCTTCTCCAACACCACAGTTCAAAAGCATCAATTCTTCGGCACTCAGCTTTCTTCACACTCCAGCTTTCTCTCACATCCATACATGACTACTGGAAAAACCATAGCCTTGATTAGACAGACCTTTGTTGGCAAAGTAATGTCTCTGCTTTTAAATATGCTATCTAGGTTGGTCATAACTTTCCTTCCAAGGAGTAAGCGTCTTTTAATTTCATGGCTGCAATCACCATCAGCAGTGATTTTGGAGCCCCCAAAAATAAAGTCTGACACTGTTTCCGCTGTTTCCCCATCTGTTTCCCATGAAGTGATGGGACCGGATGCCATGACCTTCATTTTCTGAATGTTGAGCTTTAAGCCGACTTTTTCACTCTCCTCTTTCACTTTCATCAAGAGGCTTTTTAGTGAAGTTAAAGTTTTAGTGAAGTGAAGTTCCTCTTTACTTTCTGCCATAAGGGTGGTGTCATCTGCATATCTGAGGTTATTGATATTTCTCCCAGCAATCTTGATTCCAGCTTGTGCTTCTTCCAGCCCAGAGTTTCTCATGAAGTTAAATAAGCAGGATGACAATATACAGCCTTGACGTACTCCTTTTCCTATTTGGAACCAGTCTGGTGTTCCATGTCCAGTTCTAACTGTTGCTTCCTGACCTGCATATAGGTTTCTCAAGAGGCAGGTCAGGTGGTCTGGTATTCCCATCTCTTTCAGAATTTTCCACAGTTTGTTGTGATCCACACAGTCAAAGGCTTTGGCGTGGTCAATAAAGCAGAAATAGATGTTTTTCTGGAACTCTCTTGCTTTTTCGGTGATCCAGTAGATGTTGTCAATTTGATCTCTGGTTCCTCTGCCTTTTCTAAAACCAGCTTGAACATCTGGAAGTTCACGGTTCACATATTGCTGAAGCCTGGCTTGGAGAATTTTGAGCATTACTTTACTAGCGTGTGAGATTGCAATTGTGCGGTACTTTGAGCATTCTTTGGCATTGCTTTTCTTTGGGATTGGAATGAAAAGTGACCTTTCCAGTCCTGTGGCCACTGCTGAGTTTTCAAAATTTGCTGTTTATTAATGTATTTATTTTTATTGTTGTTTAGTCGCTAAGTCATGTCTGACTGTTTGCAGCCCCATGCACTGTAGCCCACCAGGCTCCTCTGTCCATGGGATTTCCCAGGCAAGAATACTGGAGTGAGTTGCCATTTCCTTCTCTAGGGGATATTCCCAATCCAGGGATTGACCCTGTGTCTCCTGCATTGGCAGCTGGATTCTTTGCCACTGAACCACCAGGGAAACCTCTTTATTTTTATTATGGTATCTTTTTTTGAATTTTATTTATTTTTTAATTTTTTATTAATTTATTTTAATTGTAGTCTAATTAGTTTACAATATTGTGGTGGTTTTTGCCACACATTGACATGAATCAGCCAAGGGTGTACATGTGTTCCCCATCCTGAATCCCCCTCCCACCATCCTCCCCATCCCATCCCTCTGGGTTGTTCCAGTGCACTGGCTTTGAGCCCTGTTTCATGCATTGAACTTGGACTTGTCATCTATTTCATATATGGTAATATACATGTTTCAAAGCTATTGTCTCAAATCACCCCACCCTCAGCTTCTCCCACAGAGTCCAAAAGTCTGTTCTTTATATCTGTGTCTCTTTTGCTGTCTTGTACATAGCATTGTCGTTACCAGCTTCCTAAATTCCATATATATGTATTAATATACTGTATTGATGTTTTTCTTTCTGACTTACTTCACTCTGTATAATAGGCTCCAATTACATCCACCTCATTAGAACCAACTCAAATGCATTCTTTGTAATAACTATTACGACATCTTAAATATTTTTGCAGTAAATCATTAAAAATCTGAGAAAAGGATAAAGAAATTGAATAAAATTTCCCCAAAGTTAATTTACTTTCAAATACATTTGAAGTATGAGTAATAGTTAAGAAGGACAGAATGAAGTTGAACAGGGCAAGGAAAGGAAGAGAGTGATGTATTGGGAAAGAGAGGGAAAAAGAACAAAATGTTTACTATTCCAAGTGGAATGTTTGCCTTGCATGGGGACAGTCCATGTAGACTATAATATAAATGTAACATAGAAAATTTATGAAGCATCTGGTAGATAGAAAATATTAAGAAATGGAAATGAAAAGACCTTGGTTGTATAGATTCCAGAATGATAAATAGAAAGAAATTTATGTTCCCTCTTGTCAAGCAAGTAGCCCATGTCAGTAACAGGACTAATAGGCAGTTCTGTCCAGTCTGTGAAATTCAAGTCTTGAAAACACCTTGGTGAGGTTGAGTAATTAGGACATTACAGGGAAGTAGTCAAGGGTAAAGGATCATGAACAAGCTTTCAAACTGTCATTAATACTAAGATTAAACATTAAAGATATTTCATGGATTCTTTAACATGCTGAATGATTCCATTTATTTATTATGTTTAAAATTTTATCTGTATTGGAGTCCAGTTGATTTACAGTATTGTGTTAGTTTCAGGTGTTCAGCAAAGTGGTTTAGTTGTACATATACATATATCTATTCTTTTTTTAGATTCGTTCTCCATATAGGTTATTACGGAATATTGAGTACTGTTCCCTGTGCTATCCAGTAGGTCCTTGTTGATTGTCTATTTTATATATGTATTAGTATGTACATATGCTAATTCTCACCCCCTAATTTATCCCTCCCACACATTTCCCCTTTGGGAACCATAAGTTTTTTTTCTAAGTCTGTAAGTCTCTTTCAGTTTTGTAAATAAGTTCATTTGTATCATTTTTTAGACTCCACAGATAAGTCGCATCATATGATGCTTTTCTTTTTCTTCTAGTGAATATTCCATGTGATCTTGTTTATAAGACTAATTATTTTTAATATATTAAAAACTAGAATGGTCTAGGACATGTGTTCCTGCATTAAATAAAAGAGGATTTCACAAATTCAGCTTTTCAAAGTGCACTTTTTAGGATACAGAACAAAAATTTTGAAGTTTAGTCTATTATCAATCCATGACTTACCTTTTCTTTTTTGATGTCACGGTTGTTTTGTTCATCTTTGCTTCCTTGTTGCTACTTCACTCTTTTCTTCTTATAGAGACCCATCCTAATACGTTTAAAATATGAATTCAAATATATGTACATACTTATACATTTCTGGTGACACTGTAGATGTATGTGGTTTTAAATTCAATTTATTGAAACTGAAAAAAAAATCACACATTTCTCCTAACCCCTACCACCTTCCTCAGACAAGTGCTAATCTATCCTGTTGTCTGTATCTATGAGGTTGGTTATATAAAATTCACACACACATAACACACATGTTTAGATTTCATATATATAAGAGATCTGACTTTGACTTATTTCACTTAGCCTAACAGGGAGGGAACACAACCCCACCCACCAACAGAAAATTGGATGAAAGATTTACTGAGCATGGCTGCACCCATCAGAACAAGACCCAGTTTCCCCCTCAGTCAGTCTCTCCCATCAGGAACCTTCCATAAGCCTCTTATCCTTCTCCATCAGAGGGCAGACAGACTGAAAACCACAATCACAGGAAACTAACCAGACCACAGCCTTGTCTAATCAATGAAAGTATGAGCCATGCCAGGTAGGGCCACCCAAGATGGACGGGTCATGGTGGAGGGTTCTGACAAAACCCAGGGTCCACTGGAGAAGGGAGTGGCAAACTGCTTCAGTATTCCTGCCTTGAGAACCCCATGAACAGTATGAAAAGGCAAAAACATAGGACACCGAAAGAGGAACTCCCCAGGTCAGTAGGTGCCCAATATGCTACTGGAGATCAGTGGAGAAATAACTCCAGAAGGAATGAAGAGATGGAGCCAAAGCAAAAACAACACCTAGTTGTGGATGTGACTGGTGATGGAAGTAAAGTCCAATGCTATAAAGAGCAATATTGCGTAGGAACATGGAATGTTAAGTCCATGAATCAAGGCAAGTTGCTGCTGCTGCTGAGTTGCTTCAGTCGTGTCCAACTCTGTGCGACCCCATAGATGGCAGCCCACCAGGCTCCCCATCCCTGGGACTCTCCAGGCAAGAACACTGGAGTGGGTTACCATTTCCTTCTCCAATACATGAAAGTGAAGTCGCTCAGTCGTGTCTGACTCTTAGCGACCCCATGGAGTGCAGCCTACCAGGCTCCTCCGCCCATGGGATTTTCCAAGCAAGAGTACTGGAGTGGGATGCCATTGCCTTCCCCTCAAGGCAAGTTGGAAGTGGTCAAACAGCAGATGGCAAAAATGAACGTTGACATTTTAGGAATCAGCAAACTAAAATGGACTGGAATGGGTGAATTTAACTCAGATGATCATTATATCCACTACTGTGGGCAAAAATTCCTTAGAAGATATAGAGTAGCCATCATAGTCAACAAAAGAATCTGAATTGAAGTACTTGGATGCAATCTCAAAAATGACAGAATGATCTCTGTTCGTTGCCAAGGCAAATCATTCAATATCACAGTAATCTAAGTCAGTAATGCTGAAAAGCTGAAGTTGAACAGTTCTATGAAGACCTACAAGACCTTCTATAACTAACACCCAAAAATGATTTCCTTTTCATTTTAGGGAGCTGGAATGCAAAAGTAGGAAGTCAAGAGATACCTGGAGTAACAGGCACATTTGGCCTTGGAGTACAGAATGAAGCAGGGCAAAGACTGCTAGAGTTCTACCAAAAGAATGCACTGGTCATAGCAAACACCCTCTTCCAACAACACAAGAGAAGACTCTACACATGGACATCAGCAAATGGTCAATACTGAAATCAGACTGATTATATTCTTTGCAGACAAAGATGGAGAAGCTCTATACAGTCAGCAAAAACAAGACCAGGAGCTGACTGTGGCTCAGATCATGAACTCCTTATTGCCAAATTCAGACTTAAATTGAAGAAAGTAGGGAAAACCACTAGACCATTCAGGTATGACCTAAATCAAATTCCTTATGATTATACAGTGGAAATGGGAAATACTGATAGAGTCCCCGAAGAACTGTGGACAGAGGTTCATGACATTGTACAGGAGGAAGGGATCAAGACCATCCCCAAGAAAAAGAAATGCAAAAAGGCAAAATGGTTGTCTGAGGAGGCCTTACAAATAGCTGTGAAAAGAAGAGAAGCAAAAGGCAAAGGAGAAAAGGAAAGATACACCCATTTGAATACAGAGTTCCAAAGAATAGCAAGGCAAGATAAGAAAGCTTTCCTCAGTGATCCAGGCACAGAAATAGAGGAAAACAATAGAATGAGAAAGACTAGAGATCTCTTCAAGAAAATTAGAGATAGCAAGGGAATATTTCATGCAATAATGGGCACAATAAAGGACAGAAATGGTATGGATCTAACAGAAGCAGAAGATATTAAGAACCGGTAGCAAGAATACACAGAAGAACTATACAAAAAAGATTTTCATGACCCAGATAATCATGATGGTGTGATCACTCATCTAGAGCCAGACATCCTGGAATGTGAAGTCAAGTGGTCCTTAGGAAGCATCACTAAGAACAAAGCTAATGAAGGTGATGGAATTACAGTTGAACTATTTCAAATCCTAAAAGATGATGATCTGAAAGTGCTACACTCAATATGCCAGCAAATTTGGAAAACTCAGCAGTGGCCACAGGACTGGCAAAGGTCAGTTTTCATTCCAATCCCAAAGAAAGGCAATGCCAAAGAATGTTCAAACTACTGCAAAATTGCACTCATCTCAGACACTAACAAAGTAATGCTCAAAATTCTCCAAGCCAGGCTTCAACAGTATATAAACCACTAACTTCCAGATGTTCAAATTGGATTTAGAAAAGGCAGAGGAACCAAAGATCAAATTGCCAACATCCACTGGATCATCAAAAAAGCAAGAGCATTTCAGAAAAGCATCTACTTCTGCTTCATTGACTATGCCAAAGCCTTGACTGTGTGGATCACAACAAACTGTGGAAAATTCTTTAAGTGATGGGAATACCAGACCACGTGACATGTCTCTTGAGAAACCTGTATGCAGGTCAGAAAACAATAGTTAGAACTGGACATTGAGGAACAGACTCTTTCCTAATCAGGAAAGGAGTATGTCAAGGCTGTATATTGTCACCCTGCTTATTTAACTTATATGCAGAGTACATCATGAGAAACGCTGAGTGGGATGAAGCACAAGCTGGAATCAAGATTGCTGGGAGAAATATCAATAACCTCAGATATGCAGATGACACCACTCTTTTAACAGAAAGTGAAGAGGAACTAAAAAGCTTCTTGATGAAAATGAAAGAGGAGAGTGAAAAAGTTGGCTTAAAGCTCAACATTCAGAAAACTAAGATCATGGCATCTGGTCCCATCACTTCATGGCAAACAGATGGGGAAACAGTAGAAACAATGACAGACTCTTTTTTTGGGCTCCAAAATCACTGCAGATGGTGACTTCAGCCATGAAATTAAAAGACACTTGATCCTTGGAAGAAAAGCTATAACAAACCTAGACAGCATATTAAGAAGCAGAGACATTACTTTTCCAGCAAAGGTCTGTCTAGTCAAAGCTATGGTTTTTCCAGTAGTCATGTATGGGTGTGAGAGTTGGACTATGAAGAAAGCTGAGCACTGAAGAATTGATCCTTTTGAACTGTGGTGTTGGATAAGACTCTTGAGAATCCCTTGGACTGCAAGGAGATCCAACCAGTCCATCCTAAAGGAAATAAGTGCTGAATATTCATTGGAAGGGCTGATGCTGAAGCTGAAACTCCAATATTTTGGTCACCTCATGTGAAGAGTGGACCCATGTGGAAAAGACCCTGATGCTGGGAAAGATTGAAGGCAGGAGGAGAAGGGGACGACAGAGGATGAGATGGTTGGATGGCATCACCAACGTGATGGACATGAGTTTGAGCAAGTTCTGTGAACTGGTGATGGACAGGGAAGCCTGGCATGCTGCAGACTATGGGGTTGCAAAGAGTCAGACATGACTTATGACTGAACTGACAGAACTGATATAAATATATTGTATGTATGTGTATATATATTATATACATGTTTATCTACACATATATATGTATGCATATTTGTTCATTCATCCATTGATGATTTAGCTTGATTCCATATCTTTGTTACTGTAAATATATTTTTTAAGTTAGTTGTCTTTGGCTAAATACCCAGATGTAGAATTGCTGGATCATATGGTAATTCTATTTTTAATTTTTTGAGCAGTCTCCATACTGTTTTTCATAGTAGTTACACCAATTTATATTGCCACCAACAGTGTACAAAATTCCCCTTTTATCAACATGCTCACCAACATTTCCTCTTATCTTATAATAATAGCTGTTCCAACAGATGTGAAGTGATACCCTTGTACCTTTTGGTCATCTATTTTCTTCTTTGGAAAATGGTTATTTAGTTCCTCTGCCCTTTAAATCAGATTATTTGGGGGGGTTTTCTATTGAATGAGTTATTTATGTATTTGGATATTAACACCTTATCAGATATATGATTTGCAAATATTTTCTGCCATTCAGTGGGTTTCTTTTTCATACTGTTGATTATTTCCTTCACTGTGGAAAAGCTTTTTAGTTTGATGTAGTCCCACTTGTTTATTTTTGCTTTTGTTGCTTTTGGTGTCAGATTCAAAGAATCATTTGTCATGACTTGCATAAAGGAGCTTACCGCTTATGTTCTCTTCGAGGAGTTTTATGGTTTCATGTCTTACATTCAAGCCTTTAATCCATTTTGAGTTAATTTTTGTGTATGGATTAATAGTGATCCAGTTTCATTCTTCTACATGTGGGTGTCCAATTTTCCTTACATAATTTATTGAAGAGACTGTTCTTTCCCCATTATGTATTCTTGGCTCCTTTGTCATAGGTTAATTGATCGTATATGTGTGGATTTATTTCTGGGTTCTCTATTCCATTCCATTGATTTATGTGTCTTTTTGAATGCTAATATCACATTTTTCATTACTACTGCTTTGTAGCATAGTTTGAAATCAGGGAATTTTATATCTCCATTTTTGTTCTTTCTCAAGATTACTTTGGTCATATGGGATATTTTATGGTTTCATGCAAATTTTAGGATTTCTGCTTTATTTTTGGGAGAAACGCCTTTGGAATTTTGATAGAGATTGCATCAAGTCTGTATATTGCTTTGGGTAGTATGGACACTTTTAACAGTATTAATTCTTCCAATCCATAAACATGGAATATATTTCCATTTTTCTGTGCCTTCTTTAATTTCTTTGATTAATGTCTGGTAGTTTTCAATGTACAGGTCTCACTTCTTGGTTAAATACACTCCTGGATATTTTATTCTCTTTGATACAATTTTAAATGAAGTTGTTTTCTTAATTACTATACTCTTTTGATAGTTCATTATTAGTGTATAGAAATGCAACAGATTTGTATATATTGATATTATATCCTGCAACTTGACCAAATTTATTTGTTCTAACAGTGTTCTGATGGAGTTATTAGGGTTTTCTACATAAAATATCATGTCTATTACAAATAGTCACAGTTTTACTTGTTCCTCCAATCCACATGCCTTCAGTTTCTTTTTCTTGCCTAATTGCTCTGAGCAATTCAGTGCTATGTTGAATAAAAGTGGCAGAAGTGGACATTCTTACTTGTCCCTTATCTTCCAGGAAAAGCTTCTAGCTTTCACTATTGAGTATGCTATTAGCTGTGGGCTTGTCATATGTGACCTTTATTGTGTTGAGCTATGTTTCCTCTATACATGCTTTATTTTTTATTATAAATTGATATTGAAATCTGTCAAATGCTTTTCTGAATCTATTGAAATGTTAGTATAATTTATATCTTTCACTTTATAAATGTGATGAATCACGTTAGCTGATTTACAGATATTGCATCATCCTTGCATCCTGGAATATGTCCTATTTGATCATTGTGTATAATCCTTTTAATGCCTGTTGAATTTGGTTGTTTTCTAGTATTTTGTTGAGATTTTTGCATATATGTTCATCAGAAATATTGTCCTGTCCTTTTCTTTTCTTGAGGCATCCTCATTTGGTTTTGGTATTACGGTGATGATGGGTTTGGAAGAGTTCACTTCTCTTCTATTTTCTGGAAGAGTTTGAGAAGGATAGGTATTATTTCTTCTTTGAAGGTTTAGTAGAATTTACTGGAGAAGGAAATGGCAACCCACTCAGTATTCTTGCCTGGAAAATCCCATGGACGGAGGAGCCAGGTAGGCTACAGTCCATGGGGTCACAAAGAGTCAGACACGACTGAGCGACTTCACTTCCACTTTCACTAGGGAAGCCATCTGGTCCTGAACTTCTGCTTTCTGGGAGGTTTTTGCTTACTGACTAAATCTCCTTACTAGTCATTGATCTGTTCAGATTTTCTATTTCCTCATGATTCACTCTTGGTAGGTTGTATGTTTCTTGGAATTTATCCATTTCTTCTAGGTTGTCCATTTTGTTAGCGCATAATTTGGCCATAATAGTCTCTTATTATCCTTTGTCTTTCCATGGTATCAATTGTAACATCTATTTCTTTTCTGATTTTATTTGAGACCTCTTTTTTTCCTTGGTGGATCTAGCTAAAGGTTTGTACATTTTTTCATCTTTTCAAAGAACCTCTTAGTTATATCAATCTTTTCTGTTGTCTCAGTCTCAATTTCATTTATTTCTGCTCTAACTTTTATTTCCTTCCTTCTACTAAATTTGGATTTAGTTTGTTCTTTTTCTTAGTTCTTTGAGATATATAAAGTTAGGTTGTTAGACACTTTTCTTGTTTCTTGAGGTAGGCATTTAGCACTAGGAACTTCCGTCTTAGAGCTCCTCTTGCAGTATCCCATAGACTTTGTCGTGTTATGTTTCCATTTTCATTTGTCTCAAGGTGCTTTTTAATTTCTCTTTAGATTTCTTATTTGATCTATTGGTTGTTCAGTAGCATGTTGTTTAATCTCCACATAATTTGTGAATTTTCCAGTTTTCTTTGTGTAATTAATTTCTAGTGTCATACCTAATGTCATTGTGGTTATGAAAGTTGGTTGTATATAATTTCACTTCTCTTAAATATTTTAAGACTTGTTTAGTGGCCTAACATATGATGTATTTTCGAAATTGTTCCATGTGCACTGGAGGAGACTGTGTATTCTGCTACTTTTGAATGGAATGTTTTGTAAATATCTGATGAGCATCATCTTTTCTCTCCCTTTGCTATGCTCCAGTGTCTACTAGATGAGGGGGTTTATACATGTCTGATTTTTGTAGCTGACACCTAGGGGAATGCCTCTTGATCTCCTGGCTCTGGAAGCCAAGGGATCTTGCATTCCTGGTCCCATGGGACTGTAATAATTGCTATCACCCAGAAAAGACCTTTTACCCCTGGCTGGTGCTCTGAATTTTGTGACTGCTGCCAGGAGACATCTCTACATTGAATGGCTCTGGTGCCAGTGGGGCTTATACTCATGGGTCTCACAGGACTAAAACCAAAGGAGAAAGAGTGACTGAGAGCCACCACTCCCAGGGCATTGCAAGAGACAACAGATTGAGGAACTTGATTATTCTGTGAAGGAGATCTGTTAGCTAGTTATTATGACTGTGGCCTGAGAGACAGGCTTCTAATTAAATACATATCTTGGGGTCGAACAATCATTACCAGAGATCTTGGAAGGTGGGTTTAGCTTTGCACTCATCCTCTGTCACATTACAGAGCACCAGTGTCTACTGGAGGGGAGATTAAATATCTTTGGGGCCTTAGTTTTTATATTTGGTATCCTGGTTTTTGTGGTTGTTGTCCAAGGAATGTTCCCTTATCACTTGGCTCTGGTGACAGGTAGTAAGGGAGGGCTTTCATTCCTGGGTTCCACGGGACTGTGGCAATATGAAAGATAGTTCTTTGCAGGCTACCACCCCAGGGCACTACACAAATAGTAGACTGGAGCACATTCCCCAATCTTTCTGTGAAGGGACCTCTTTGCTTGTCTTGAAGCTTTGGCCTGAGGGGCAGGCTTTTAGCATACATTCAGTAGCCTACAGAGCTGCTTTCAAGGAAGATAGGCTATAGCTGTCATCTGGGCACTCCAGCTCACTGTATCACCCAGAAAAGAGCTTATCCACCTGTTTGGAGCCCTGATCTCTGACTGCAACCCAAGGGATACTTGCATTTTATCTGGCTCTGGTGGTCAGTGGGATTTATGCTTGTGGTGTCACAGGACTGTATATATTTGCATGCTTTTAAAAACTGATATCTAAATATCTAGCTTCTGGTCAGCCTGAATCTAGGTGCTGAGATCCTCCTCGCTGGGACACTGACAGGTCTTTGCACATCCTTAACTGCTGAGAGCTATTTAAGATACAGCCTGCTTGGATAAGTACAGAGATTTGACAGACAACCAAGATCTGAGGGTTGAAAGACAAGGTTTATCTCCTACACAAAACCACTCCTTCCAGACTAGGAGAGGCTGTTTCATCTATTGTATAGAAACCAACTCAGAGAGTCAAGCATAATGAAGAAATAGAGGGACATGTTCCAAATGAAAAGAACAACATACAATCTCAGAACGCAAACCTTAATGAAATAGAAATAAGTAATTTACCTGATAAAAAGTTAAAAGTAATAGTCATTAAGATGCTTACCAAACTGGAGAGAGGAGTGGTAAACACAGTGAGAGCTCTGACACAGAAGTGTAAAATATGAGCAAGTACAACACAGAAGTTACAGAACTGAAGAATACACTACAGGGGTCAAGAGCAGAGGACACGAGGCAGAAGAAAGAACTGGTTAACGTGAATAGAGGCCAGTGGAACTTACCTAATTGAGTGGCACACAGATAAAATGATGAATAAAAGTGAAGATAAGTTAACACAGTTATGAAGTGAAGTGAAGTTGCTCAGTCATGTCCGACTCTTTGCGACCCCGTGGACTGTAGCCCACCAGGCTCCTCTGTCCATGGGATTCTCCAGGCGAGAATACTGGAGTGGGTTGCCATTTCCTTCTCCAGGGGATCTTCCCGACCCAGGGATCGAACCCGGGTCTCCTGCATTGCAGGCAGATACCCTCTGAGCCACCAGGGAAAAGCTAACATAGTTATGGGACATCAAATGAACTAATATTCACATCATAGGGCTCTAGAGGGGAAGAGAGACAGAGAGAAACGCCATTATTTTTTGAATGGCCATTATTTGAAGAAAGAAAGAAAATTTGAAAGAAATTGTGGAGAAATATTTGAAGAAAGTCCATTATTTGAAGAAATAATGGCTAAAAAGTTCCCTAACCTGAGGAAGGAAACAGACACCCAGATCCAGGAATCCCAGGGAGTTCCAACTAAGATGAACCCAAATAGACCCACACTAAGGCAAAGACAAGGAGAGAATCTTAAAAGCAGCAAAAAAAAAAAAACAAACGTTATATACAAGGGAACCTATATAGGACTATCAGTAGATTTTGAGCAGAAACTTTGGCTGGAATAAAGTGGCACAATATAGTAAAAATACTGAAAGAAAAAAAAATTGCCAATGAAAAACACACTACTTGGCAAAGTAATCATTCAGAAGTAAAGGGAGATAAAGATGTCTCCAGACATGGCAAAGCTAAAGGAGTTCATCATCACTAAATTGGTTTTACAAAAAAATATTCAAGAGACTTGTTTAAGCTGAAAAGAGAGTTAGTTATAGGAACACATGAAAGAATAAATCTTACTGGAATGGTAAATACAGAGTAAAGGTAGTAGATTAATCACTTTTAAGATAGTGTGAAAGTTAAAAGACAAAATTGGTAAAAAAAAAAAAAAAAGATAAGCATAATTTTAATAATTAGTTGGGGATATACAAGATTTAAAAATATGACATCAAAAACATAGAAGAAGGGAGAGAATAATATTGAGTTTAACAGTGGGCTCAAGCTTAAGTTGTTATTGACTTAAAATAGACTGTTATAGATAATAATTGTTATATGTAAGCCTTGTGATAACTACAAACCAAAAATGTATATTAAATACACAAAAGGCAAATAGAAAAGAATGTAAGCATACCACTAAAGGAAGTAATCAAATCACAAAGAAAGAGAGCAAGAGAAGAAAAAAGAAATGGAGAGGAACTGCAAAAATAGCAAGAAAACAACAAAATGTCACATAATTATCAGCAGTTACTTTAAATGTAAATGGACTAAATTCTCCAATCAAAAGACATGTAAACGTATTTTTAAAAATTTGTTTGCTACCTACAAAAGACTCACTTTAGATGAAAGGACACTCAAAGACAGAAAGTAATGGGATGAAAAAAGATATTCCATGAAAATAGAAACCAAAAGAAAGCTGGAGTGGCTGTATTTTTTTCAATCAAAATAGCCTTTAAAATAAAGACTGTAATTAAGAGACAAAGAAGGCCTTACATAGTGATAAAGGCATTAATTCAACAAGAAGATTTAACATTTGTAAATATTCATGCATCCAACACTTGAGTGTCTAAACATATAAAGCAAATATTAACAGACTAAAGGGAGAAATAGGCTTCCCAGGTGGTACTAGTGGTAAAGAATCTGCCTGCCTGCAGAATATGCAGGAGACACAAAAGACATGGGTTTTATTCCTGGGTCAGGAAGATACCTTGGAGTAGGAAATGGCAACCCATTCCAGTATTCTTGCCAGGAAAATGTCATGGGTAGAGGAGCCTGATGGGCTACAGTCCATGGGGCCTCAAAGAATCGGACACAACTGAGTGAGCATACAGAGGGAGAAATAAACAATCCTAGTAAGGGACTCTAATACCACATTTGCGTCAGTGGATAGCTCATCAGAGCAGGAAAACATCAAGGAAACTTTAACCTTGAACAATATTGAATCAGATGGACTTAACAGACATTTTGCACCTTGAATGGATTTTTTTCTCAAGTTTGACTTTGTAACATGCATTGGTCATTTGGAAAATGTTGCTTTACTGAGTTATACAGATTTTCTAAATGTTGATACATTTTATAATATAGTATCAACAAATCACATTCATTAATATCATTCCAGTCTCCTAAAAAAAAAAAAAAAAAAAAAAAGCTGTTAAGTATGGGGAAGCTGTCAAGCTCACAGAGGCACATACACATTTTCCAAAATTCTAATTTTTGCTGGATAGCTCGATTTTTATTGTGGGCAACAAATACTGTCAGTTGTTTTCCTTGAAGTGACAAGCTCACTTTGTTCATTTCTGACAGTGTCTGCCAAATACCCAAGTCTGAATAACCATGGTTTGTCAGTCATTCTCTCAAGAAAAAGTGCCATTCTACGAGGGAAAAAACAGTTAGTTTAGCTCTCAACTCAAATATCTTCACAGATACACGTGTACTTCAGTATACAGAAGAAAGAGCTGTATATGTGCTTACCATTTGGTCACACTGAAAAGAAGCAAATTCAAGGATGGAGATCTAATAAAATTATTTTTACTACCTCGTCAAAGATATTCTTAATGACACTGGCTTTTTTTTCCTGCAAGTGCATGGTGATGAAAAATAGAACTACTAGCAATTTGGTGCCATTGCTTCTACGTGGACTAGGGCACGGCACTTATATCCACCACATTGGTTCAAAGGTCAGCAATGTAAAAAAGGCAGAAGATGCCTTAGTATTTTTAGGAAAATAATTTTGACCCTATGGGCCTCTGGAAGTGAACCTCACAGACTGTTAAAAATGCTGTCAAGGGAGATATATGAAGAAAATTTTAAAAGGCCTTTGTCATTCATATCCCCCAAATTCAGTGCCACTGTAAAGACGTGATAATCCGAGGTAGCATCTATAGGCAGGGTGCAGTGGAGAAGCTAAGGAGGAAGTAACCAAAATGCACAAACGTGGGGAAGTCTAATTTTATTAGGCAGAAAATTGTTAATGAGTTTACAGGCATACCTCTGAGATAATTGCAGATTCAGTTTCAGACCACTGCAATAAAGCAGATATTACAATAAAGCAAACCACACACATTTTTTGGTTTCCTAGTACTTACAAAAGTTATATTTACACCACACTATAGTCTATTGAGTGTGCAATTGTATCATGTCTAAGAAATGTGTATACCTTAATTAAAAATAGTTTATTGCTAAACAATGCTAACCATTCCTAGCCTTTAGCAAGTCATAATCTTTTTGCAATCACGGATCACAGGTCACCATAGCAAATATAATATTAACGAAAATGTTTGAAATATTATGAGAATTACCAAAATGAGACACAGAGTGAGCAAATGCTGTTGGAGAAAATGCTGCCAACAGACTTGCTCAATGCAGGGTTACCACAATCCTTTATTTTAAAAAACACAATTATCTGTCATGTACAGTAAAGTGAAACACAATTAAAGGAGATATGCCTGTAGTAATCTAAATAGCCTAGAGATTCAGGGTCATTGTAAGTATGGTGATATTGTAGGTGGCTGTTCTAGAAGGTAGTGGGTAATGATAATCTTTCATTTTGTGGATCAGTGGAGATAGTGGAGGGAGAAACTGCTTTTTTAGGGGAAATATGGAAAGATGAACTAGCAATGGAGCTGAGACTAGCACAGGTCCTGCCATTCCTGAATATATAGCAAGCTAGCAGTTAATGGAATGTTGGCAAAATTTCATTTTGATGAAAAAAAGAGAGCACACCTCAGCTGACATGACAGTGTTAAAAACGTGGCTTGTTCAGATATATGTGGTTTGGGGTTACCAATTTGTTTTGCCCTTAACAGTCATGTTGCTACATCTATAAGAGACATAATCTTTGCTCCAGAAATGATGAGTTAAAGGAAGTGAAATATATCTGTGCATTCTGGATGTCTGAGTAGTCCATTAATACAAACAGTAATAATAATACCAATCTATTGCAGGAATAAAGGCCTTTTCTTATTCACAAACATGGTTGAGAGGAAATGAATCAGTAACCACAGCCTCCTCCGGTTAACTGCTTTAATTCTCCTTTTCAGTTTTTTTTTCCTTTGAGAAAGAAAACATCTTCCAGGGTCTGAAGTAAAAGCAGAAGTGGATGTAAACAAAATTAAAAAGTCAGGTTTTCAGGCTGGATCTGTAATAAGCTTTCAGCTGAAATGAAATGTAATTAGCAACCACGATAATGCAGTTTGCTTCATTTAGCTCTTCAGCGGGTTTATAAACAAATTCTGCCGGTTAACTTGTAAAGCAGATGCAGCCACTACACTCTGGCAAAGCACGTTAGAGAGGACCATCTCCTGCAGGTGCAAGGATGGCAGGATGATCCATTTATCTGCTCAGCAGTCAGGAATGCTGGCGACAATGAACATGCACCATTTTTAAAGGCTCCTCTATAAGGAAGGTTAGGAAATAGTTCATCTGAGGAATTAAGAAGGAAAAGTTGGGAGCAGCACTCAGATTCTCAAAGTAAACATTAATGCTTACTTCGTAAAACTCCCACAAAGACAGACTTATGTGTTATTTAGGGTCCAAGCATACACTCAATAACTGCTGGTTACTCTTACCAAAATATTATCAGTGAGTGTGAAGTGGGATCAAAGACTTTTTTAAAGCATTTCTGTATTTTCATAGTTTACTCATACTTCCTTTAATATGCATAAAAATATTAAGATTATTTGAAAAAGCGAGTAAAAGCAAAATTTTGAGCTCATCCTCAGTCAGTCAGTGCAGTCGCTCAGTCATGTCCAACTCCTTGCGATCCCATGGACTGCAGCACGCCAGGCTTCTGTGTCCATCACCAACTCCCGGAGCATACTCAAACTCATGTCCATCACGTCAGTGATGCCATCCAACCATCTCATCCTCTGTCATTCCTTTCTCTTTCTCCTTCAAAGATTGAAGTTCCTTCAATCTTTCCCAACATCAGACTATTTTCCAATGAGTTGGTTCTTTGCATCAGGTGCACAAAGTATTGGAGTTTCAGCTTTAACATCAGCCCTTCCAATGAATATTCAGGACTGATTTCCTTTAGGATGGGCTGGTTTGATATCCTTGCAGTCCAAGGGATTCTCAAGAGTCTTCTCCAACACCACAGTTCAAAAGCATCAATTCTTCAGTGCTCAGCTTTCTTTATAGTCCAACTCTCACACCCATACATGACTACTGAAAAAACCATGGCTTTACTAGATGAACCTTTGCTGGCAAGGTAATGTCTCTGCCTTTAATACGCTATCTAGGTTGGTCATAACTTTTCTTCCAAGAAGCAAGTGTCTTTTAATTTCATGGCTGCAGTCACCATCTGCAGTGATTTTTGGAGCCCCCCAAAATAGTCTGTCACTATTTCTACTCTTTCCCATCTATTTGCCATGAAGTGATGGCACCAGATGCCATGATCTAGTTTTCTGAATGTTGAGTTTTAAGCCAACTTTTTCACTCTCGTCCTTCACTTTTATCAAGAGGCTCTTTAGTTCCTCTTTGCTTTCTGCCATAAGGGTGGTGTCATCTGCATATCTGAGGTTATTGATATTTCTCCCAGCAATCTTGATTCCAGCTTGTGCTTCTTCCAGCCCAGCGTTTCTCATGATGTACTCTGCATATAAATTAAATAAGCAGGGTGACAATGTACCGCCTTGACGTACTCATTTCCCGATTAAGAACCAGTCTGTTGTTCCATGTCCAGTTCTAACTATTGCTTCTTGACCTGCATACAGGTCTCTCAAGAGGCAGGTCAGGTGGTCTGCTACTCCCATCTCTTGAATTTTCAATAGTTTGTTGCGATCTACACAGTCCAGGCTTTGGCGTAGTCAATGAAGCAGAAGTAGATGCTTTTCTGGAATGCTCTCGCTTTTTCAATGATCCAGAGAATGTTGGCAATTTGATCTCTGGTTCCTCTGCCTTTTCTAAATCCAGTTTGAAGATCTGGAAATTTGTGGTTTATATACTGTTGAAGCCTGGCTTGGAGAATTTTGAGCTTTACTCTGCTAACATGTGAGATGAGTGCAATTTTGCGGTAGTTTGAACATTCTTTGGCATTGCCTTTCTTTGGGATTGGAATGAAAAACTGACCTTTTCCAATCCTGTGGCCACTGCCGAGTTTTCCAAATTTGCTGGTATATTGGGTGTAGCACTTTCAGAGCATCATCTTTTAGGATTTGAAGCAGCTCAACTGTAATTCCATCACCTCCATTAGCTTTGTTCTTAAGTGATGCTTCCTAAGGCCCACTTGACTTCACATGCCAGGAATGGGATGTCTGGTTCAAGGTGAGTGATCACACCATCATGGTTAACTGGGTCATGAACATCTTTTTTGTATAGTTCTTCTGTGTATTCTTGCCACCTGTTCTTAATATCTTCTGCTTCTGTTAGGTCCACACCATTTCTGTCCTTTATTGAGCCCATCTTTGCATGAAATGTTCCCTTGCTATTTCTAATTTTCTTGAAGAAATCTCTAGTCTTTCCCATTCTATTGTTTTCCTCTATTTCTTTGCATGGATCACTGAGGAAGGCTTTCTTCTCTCTCTTTGCTATTCTTTGGAATTCTGCATTCAAATAGGCATAACTTTTCTCCTTTGCCTTTTGCTTCTCTTCTTTTCACAGCTTTTTAAAAGCCTCCTCAGACAACCATTTTGCCTTTTTACATTTCTTTTTCTTGGGGATGGTCTTGATCCCTTCCTCCTGTACAATGTCATGAACCTCTGTCCATAGTTCTTCAGGCACTCTGTCTATCAGATCTAATGCCTTGAATCTATTTCTCTCTTCCAGTGTATAATCATAAGGGATTTGATTTAGGTCATACCTGAATGGTCTAGTGGTTTTCCTAACTTTCTTCAATTTAAGTCTGAATTTGGCAATAAGGAGTTCATGATCTGAGCCACAGTCAGCTCCCGGTCTTGTTTTTGCTGACTGTATAGAGCTTCTCCATTTTTGGCTACAAAGAATATAATCAATCTGATTTTGGTATTGACCATCTGGTGATGTCCACGTGTAGAGTCTTCTCTTGTGTTGTTGGAAGAGTGTGTTTGCTATGACCAGTGTGTTCTCTTGGCAAAACTCTTAGCCTTTGCTCTGCTTCATTCTGTACTCCAAGGCCAAATGTGCCTGTTACTCCAGGTATCTCTTGACTTCCTACTTTTGCTTTCCAGTCCCCTATAATGAAAAGACATCTTTTGGGGGTGTTAGTTCTAGAAGGTCTTGTAGGTCTTCATAGAACTGTTCAATTTCAGCTTTTCAACATTACTGGTTGGGGCATAGACTTGGATTACTGTGATATTGAATGATTTGCTTTGGACATGAACAGAGATCATTCTGTCATTTTTGAGATCGCATCCAAGTGTTGCATTTAGGACTCTTTTATTGACTATAATGGCCACTTCATATCTTCTAAGGGATTCTTGGCTACAGTAGTGGATATAATGATCATCTGAGTTAAATTCATCATTCCAGTCCACCTTAGTTCACTGATCCCTGAAATGTCAATGTTCACTCTTGCCATCTCTTCTTTGACCACTTCCAATTTGCCATGATTCATGGACCTAACATTCCAGGTTCCTATGCAATATTGCTCTTACAGCATTGGACTTTACTTCCATCACCAGTCCCATCCACAACTGGGTGTTGTTTTTGCTTTGCCTCCATCCCTTCATTCTTTCTGGAGTTATTTCTCCACTGATCTCCAGTAGCATATTGGGCACCTACCGACCTGGGGAGCTTATCTTTCATTGGCCTATGCTTTTGCCTTTTCATACTATTCATGGGGTTCTCAAGGTTAGAATACTGCAGTGGTTTGCCAGTCCCTTCTCCAGTGGACCACGTTTTGCCAGAACTCTCCACCATGACCCGTCTGTCTTGCATGGCCCTACATGGCATGGCTCATAGTTTCATGAGTTAGACAAGGCTGTGGTCCATGTGATCATATTGGTTAGTTTCCTGTGATTGTGGTTTTCAGTCTGTCTGCCCTCTGATGGTAAAGGATAAGAGGCTTATGGAAGCTCTATCCTGATGGGATAGATTGACTGAGGGGGAATCTGGGTCTTGTTCTGATGGGAAGGGCCTCCATAAATCTTTAATCCGGTTTTCTATTGATGGGTAGGGCTATGTTCCCTCCCTGTTGTTTGACTTGAGGCCAAACTATGGTGGAGGTAATGAAGATAATGGCAACCTCCTTCAAAAGTGCTCCCAACCCTGCAGCAGGCCACTATCCACCCAAGCTTCTGCCAGTGACTGTTGGACACTCATGGGAAAGTTGGGTCAGTGTCTTGTAGGGTCACTGCTAGAAAAGATTTTTAACTATTAATGAATTATCCTTTTAAATATGCCTCAGTCTATTTGTATTTGGGAAAATAAAATCCTCTCACATTTGTATGGTCATGTGGAACCCATAAAAACAAATTGTATTTGTTGTTCAATCACTAAATTGTGTTCAACTCTTTGCAATTCTGTGGACTGCAGCATGCCAGGCTTCCTTGTCCTTTGCTATCTCTTGGAGTTTGCTCAAATTCATGTACATTGAGTGGGGATGCCATCCAACCACCTCATACCCTGTTGCCCCTTCTCCTCCTGCCCTCAATCTTTCCCAACATCAGGGCCCTTTCCAATGAGTCGGGTCTTCGCATCAGATGGCCATAGTATTGGACTTTCAGCTTCAGCATCAGTCCTTGCAATGAATATTCAGGGTTGATCTCCTTTAGGACTGACTGATTTGATGTCCTTGCAGTCCAAGGGACTCTCAAGAGTCTTCTCCAGCACCACATTTGTAAAGCATCAATTCTTTGGCACTCAGCCTTCTTTCTTGTCTAACTGTTACATCTGTACATGACTACTTGGAAAACCATTAACTTTGACTATAAGGATCTTTGTCAACAAAGTGAAGTCTCTACTTTTTAATATACTGTCTAGGTTTGTCATAGCTTTTTTTTCAAGGAGCAAATGTCTTTTAATTTCATGGCTGCAGTCACTGTCCACAGTGATTTTAGAGCCCAAGAAAATAAAGTCTGTCACAGGTTCCACTTTTTCCCCACCTATTTGCCACAAAGTGATGGGACCAGATGCCATAATCTTAGTTTTTTTAATGTTTTAAGCCAGCTTTTTCACTCTTCTCTGGCACCCTCATCAAGAGGCTCAATTCTACTTTTTATTAAAATGATGTGAGAAAAAATTCAAACTTTCCTAAGTTAGAAATTTGTGTCATGTAAAACAGTTTAGGGAGTTGGCACATTGAAGGCAGATTGTACTCATGCTATTTTGTAGGGGAAAAAAATCAAGAAGTATGAGAATGAAGATTTTTACCCCAATAAATCAGCACAGTCGTTAGAAGATACAGCTGGCCTAGAAGAAAAACTTTCATTTTCACTTTGTAAAATTCTTTCAAAGTTTAGATCAAATTTTAACTCTTCCAACATAACCTCTACCCACTCTCATTCTCACTTCTTCCTCTGAAACTCTATGCTCTTATATGCACTACTCCTATCATCCTCTTCCTGGCACCCCAGTGCTGTGTATGGGCAGTTTCTATCTCCCCAACAGGCTAGAGCAGAGACCACAGTTGATCTCTTTTGAAATTCTTAATGGCTAGCACCATTATCTACAATAGTGTATATATGCAATAATGAGATAAGAGAAGGGAGTGCATGTCTGTAGAATTGGCTCAGGGACATGAAAATTATTTCTGACATGGTGAACCAAAATTTCACAAAAGTTTAGGCAGTATAAATGCGTGCCACATCTCTTTGCTTTGATGGATTTAGCCTCAATAATGGCTATAAAACAGCAAATACTAAATAATGATTATATTATACTTGTATTAAAGCCTTCGACTAAAATAGTTGGTGCAAAAACACCCTTACAAGAGAAAATAGAGCACCCCAGGGTGTCACCCTAAAAATTATTCATCAGAAGTAACTATTATTGTTTTCTTAAAGTCTTATTAGAACTGGCTCTGGCCTATGAAACATCTTTATCAGTATACACTGCATTAGAGTTATAATGTTTCATTATGTACGTGTCATATATTCTGACACCTCATGCTCACTTTGAAGGTCATAAGATAATCCTATCCATCTCTTCACAACCCATAATGTGCAAATCTATAAACTTACCTAAATCTTTGCAACTACTCTCCTAGTCAACAAAACAAGAAACAAATGCCTCTAACCAGGCTTTTATTCATTAATACCTTCATTCAACAAATATGTATTGAGCCTCTACTTATGTTCCTGATCTTTCTTGTTTTAGGTATTCAGGATGGAGAAGTGAAGAAAACAGAAAAATAAATAAATAAATAAATAAAGCAACCCTCTTGTTCTCGTAGATTTATTCCATTGAGGAAGAAAAACAATAAGCAAGCATAATACATACTGTTGGGCAGATAGAACAGGTTAGGAGAGGAATGTGAGTGCTGGGCTGGGGTAGGGAGTTCAGTCTTAGTGAGGGTGGTCAAGAGAATGGGGTGATGACACTTAGCTGGCAGGAGGAGGGATTTAACCCATGAAATATCTTCCCCAGTAATCATAGTATTTGAAACTTTCCAAGTGATTCAGGCTTTGAGTCTATGCAATTGGTTTCAATTAGCTACACACGTCTCACACTAACTTGCCTTTTTATTCGTGTATTTAGCAAGTATTTATTGACCTCACAGTGTGTGCTACACATTGCCAGGGTATAACGGTGTATTAACGTAGGCCCTGTAACAAGTTGCTCAAATCCTAATGGGTGATGCAGGCAGTGAGTAACTAACTTCTAGTGCTCCAAGAGAAGGCTGAGCAGAGGTCATGGGACCCTGAGAAAGAGGAGACAATTCCCAGAAGTTAGCAGTCGTCACAGAGGAGAGGATGGCATTTCAATTATATCTGTAAAAACACTTAATAGGGATAAAAATCCAAAGAGATAAAAATATTGGGAATCAAATTATGCCTTGATTCTTATAGACACAGAAAGTTTAGGACTGCCATTAATAATGTTTTCTAGAAATGCACACAGAAATGCTGAAATGTCTACATTCTTGCCGTATTATTAACTATCAGTAATAATAGGATAAATGTTAAAATTTCTTTAACACTGAGCATCTATGAGTTCTGATCCCTGTCACGTACTCTTATTCCAACTCTCAGGAAGTTTTCTTTCGAGGATTGATAGACACATGAGCAATTATGCATTTTCAAAGCAAAGCCATTAGACTGGATCTCATGCAAAGAATCTTCACTTCTGTCTTTCCTGTCACAGGGTGAATGTTCACGTGTGTATCCCATAGTTATAATTTTCAAGGTGTTTTCATGTTGTAGTACTTGGTCATCTTTTTATCCCCTTTGTGCTCAGTTGCTCAGTCATGTCTGACTCTTTGTAACCCACGGACTGTAGCCAGGCTCTGCTGTCCATGGGAATCCTCAGGCAAGAACACTGGACTGGGCTGCCATTTCCTCTTCCAGGGGATCTTACCAGCCCAGCAATCGAACCTGCATCTCCTGTGTCTCCTGCATGGGCAGGTGGGTTCTTTACCTGGGAAGCCCTTTTATCCCTTACGACCATTTTAACCACAATAGTATCTCCAACATGTCTTTCAGCTCTAAGACACTAATATCTCTAGGATATAGGCTTCCTCCCTACCCTCTCAGCTAAATTTTATGATACAGAATCCAGAATATTACAACAGTTTTGCTTATTATGAGCATCCATCATGGTTCTTAAGAACCATCTGTGTGCTAAATAAATGCTTCTTTTTCCTTCCTCCAATGATTATCACATTTCTGAAGACCAAACACAGCTTAGCAGGACTAGGAATAGTTTTACCCTACTCCCTAGATAGCATATTCAAAAGCAGAGACATTACTTTGCCAACAAAGGTTCGTCTAGTCAAGGCTATGGTTTTACCTGTGGTCATGTATGGATGTGAGAGTTGGACTGTGAAGAAGGCTGAGTGCCGAAGAATTGATGCTTTTGAACTGTGGTGTTGGAGAAGACTCTTGAGAGTCCCTTGGACTGCAAGGAGATCCAACCAGTCCATTCTGAAGGAGATCAGCCCTGGGATTTCTTTGGAAGGAATGATGCTAAAGCTGAAACTCCAGTACTTTGGCCACCTCATGCGAAGAGTTGACTCATTGGAAAACACTCTGATGCTGGGAGGGATTGGGAGCAAGAGGAGAAGGGGACGACAGAGGATGAGATGGCTGGATAGCATCACTGACTTGATGGATGTGAGTCTCAGTGAACTCCGGGAGTTGGTGATGGACAGGGAGGCCTGGCGTGCTGCAATTCACGGGGTTGCAAAGAGTCGGACATGACTGAGCGACTGAATTGATCTGATCTGATCTGATTCCTCATGGGTTGTTCTTTTAAGTTTACACAGCTTGACCTCTTTGCATCTGCTTTTGCCCACTCCCAGTCCATTTCAGCTTTTTCAAATCTACTCTTAGGTGTTCTACAGGGTATGTAATGGGCCAATACTTCTCCAGCTCCATCAGGAGTTCTGGTGGAATTCAAGAGGGTTGTGCCTGCTTAGGAGTGCTACACTGAATTATTTTCTGGCTTTTGGCCACTGGAGAAAAGGGGTCACTGGGAATGGGATTGTTTGTCCCTCAGTTTAGATTCTGATACTGGAGGGTATGTCTTATGACTCCTAAGCAAACTTCTGGAGTTTGAAATCCTTTTTATTCTAACCCATTCCCAACCAGGAAAACATCCATCTACCTCCCATGTTTCCTCAGACAGACTTCTCAGAACCCATCTGACTCCATCCAGCAGTCCTTGACCTAGATTTTGTTCCCCAGTCCCCTAGGAACCTTCCACGAAGCTTTCACTGTGGTGGGCACGAACGTGCTCTGATACTTTCTGGGCACTGTTTTATAACTACTCTAACCCTGACCAAGGGTTTCCCTGGTGGCTCAGTGGTAAAGAACCCACCTGCCAATTCAGGAGACTCTGGTTTGATCCCTGGATTGGGAAGATCCCCTTGAGAAGGAAATGGTGATCCACTCCAGTATTCTTGCCTGGGAAATCCCATGGACAGAGGAGCCTGGGGGCTATATAGTCCGTGGGATTGCAAAGAGTAGGACGTGATTTAGTGACCAAACAACCACCATCACCACCCTGACCAGAACGGCAACTCTTTCCTTATATTCCCTTCAGTTGTTGCTAATTTCTTCCAGGTTGCCTCCCTTTCACTTTCATCCTCCTGCCGTCACCCAATCACTATTCTCGCCTCCCTTCCATTCTAGCCTATTTCTCTCCATCCAGACAAACCTGGTCTTGCAGAGCCTTTGCTCACAGTTTTGTTCTTTCTTGGCTGTGAGCCCAGAGACTAACCCCACCCTGATCTTGGTCTTTCCTCACTGCCATATTGCATCTGTATCATCAACTGGAGCCATGAAGAGCAACCATCCTAGAAACAATTCTAAAACAAACCTAAACATAATGTCCACAAATATTCATGCATCTTAATTGAGAGTTTTTTCATTAGTAAGGTACTGTCTTCTGTAAAGTGTTTCAGAGAGGAGCAGAACAACTATTTTTATGCTAGGAGCTAGGGATTCCCTGAGCTCCTCCACAGTGATTCAAAATGCATTAAGACCACAGTGAAAGCTCATCCTGTTCATGTCACCAAGAGATTTTTTTAAAACTCAAAGTGTGTATTTGTTTTTAGAAGAGGATCACAGTTACTATACATATAAAACATTTTATTTGTATTTCCCCAAAGATGGTTGAAGATAGTGTAAAACACCTGGAAAACTATTTCTGTAAAGTGATGGTCCTTTCTAGAAATGCTACTTTTCTGTGCTTAAAATAATTCTAAGTGAGAACCTTTCTCCAAGAACTATATATGTTTTTTTTTTTTTTGCTAAGGACTACAGTGAGTTCTTTACAATGCAAAGCATTCAATCATACTTATAATTATTGAAATGTCTAATTATTTGACATGAATATTTTTATGAGAGAGGGATAAAAAATTAATTTGTCTTAATTTAAGATAAAAAGTAGATGAGAAATGTCACTGTCATATGCAAAAGTGGCTTGTAACTGATCCACCAAATAAATATACAGTGGTGCTCTCAGTGAAGTGGATCCTGGAATAAGCTACTTTTGGCATGATGTGATATTCAAAGCATTAATGATAGAGAAGAAACTAGATTTTAAATTAGTATTTTCACTTTGCAAATTAATATTTTAAATATTTGAAGAAACCTTTTTTAAGGTTTATTTTATGTACTCTTTTATTCCTTGGAAGGAAAGTTATGATCAACCTAGACAGCATATTAAAAAGCAGAGACATTACTTTGTCAACAAAGGTCCATCTAGTCAAAGCTATGGTTTTTCCAGTGGTCATGTATGGATGTGAGAGTTGGACTATAAGGAAAGCTGAGTGATGAAGAATTGATGCTTTTGAACCGTGGTGTTGGAGAAGACTCTTGGGAGTCCCTTGGACTGCAAGGCTATCCAACCAGTCCATCCTAAAGGAGATCAGTCCTAGGTGTTCATTGGAAGGACTGATGTTGAAGCTGAAACTCCACTACTTTGGCTGCCTGATGGGAAGAGCTGACTCATTTGAAAAGACCCTGATGCTGGGAAAGATTGAGGGCAGGAGGAGGAGGGGACAACAGAGGATGAGATGGTTAGATGGCATCACTGACTCAATGGACATGGGTTTGGGTGAACTCTGGGAGTTGGTGATGGACAGGGAGGCCTGGCGTGCTGCGGTTCATGGGGCGCAGAGTCGGACATGACTGAGCAACTGAACTAACTGATTGACTGATTCTTTTCTTTGTTTTCTAAAAAAGTTTTTTGGGGAGGAAAGTGGTGTTTGCAGGCACCTATATCCTAATGGCTTTTTCATTATGTAACATTAGTAATCTATTGGGCATGGAGATAAAGGGGATTGAATCATAGGGTATGAGGTCAGTTATCTAATGATCATACAACATAATTCATTTTTCCCAGCATGAGTTGCCAGTCAAACCATCTTGACAATAGATGTTTGATTTATGTTGTTAATTTTTTTAGATAGGTACTGGGTGAAGAAGTGAAGTGAAGTGAAAGTTGCTCAGTCTGTCCAACTCTTTACAACCTCGTGGACTATACAGTCCATGGAATTCTCCAGGCCAGAATACTGGAGTGGGTAGCCTTTCCCTTCTCCAGGGGATCTTCCCAACCCAGGGATCAAACCCAGGTCTCCTGCATTGCAGGCAGATTCTTTACCACTGAACCATAAGGGAAGCCCAGATACTGGGTAGATTGCATGAATTTCTTGATTATGGAACTACACATTAGAGTATAATTTCTAAGTTTGCCAATGTAGTATATTTCAAGGGTTGCTGTAGAAAATCATGATGTCAGGATGCTTCTGGTGGGGAGGAACAGGATGGGAATACTTCTCCACACTCTATCCCACACTCCACTCTCTACTGCTCCGCACTCTCTCCCACACTCCACTCTCTACTGCTCCGCACTCTCTCCCACACTCCACTCTCTACTGCTCCGCACTCTCTCCCACACTCTACTCTCTACTGCTCCACACTCTAGCAGCACTCTTCAAACTTTAATGTGCGTGGGAATCTACTGGGGGTGTTGATAAATTGTAGTCGGTCTGGGATGGGTTTAAGCTTCTGCATTTTGAACAAGCTCCCAGATGATGCCAAGGTGTTGGTCCAGAGACCACACTTTGAGGAGCATGGCTCAGAAGTCAAAATTGTTTGATCTCAGAGTTAAGAATCATCTTTCACAAATTTGGAGAGATTCTTCCTGAATCAAGAAGACTTGGCATGCTTGCCTGTTATATTTATAGCTAAATTTTGCTCATTTCAGTCAAGTCTTCTCAAATTTGCCCCAAATTTTGGGGCAAATGAGCATATATACAGTTGCCAATTAATCTTTGGTAACCTGGATGACTATAACTCCTGTACATATATCATAAATTGTCCCTAAGGGCTAAAGAGCAGTTCTGATTGCACTGGTTTTAAACCTAGAGTCTGTTTTGCAAATCAGCTAAGTATAGGAAAACTACCCCACAAGGAGCTGGCATCGTGAACCATACTTATTTCTATTGTGAGAGTTACTGGAAAAAAAAAAAAAGGAAAATGAAAAGTACTGGTAGATTTTAATTATTTTCAAAAAGTAATAAACAAAAATAACTCCAGACATGTCATCTGAGGACATGGGACCAAGGACAAATGAAATTTGCTTTCTAAGACTGGTACTCAGGGGAGAAACCAACAGCTAAGCAGGGTATGTCTAAGAGTTAAGAGCCTGCACATTTTGCTATCTCATGAAAAGTGTAATTTACAGAGTTGCAGTAATAATAACAATGATAACGATGTGAATTAATAAACTCACCAGTGAAACCACCATTCAAATACATGTTGGGTAATTTAATTAGCCTTGGCTGTACTTTCTCTGTCAATCTCAAACTTACAGGGATTGAATTGTTAAGTACATTTTTCACCCTGTGATTCTGAGAAGTTTATTTTTACCTGGCAAATTATTTTAAATGTGAGACAAAGCAGGGCCACGGTGGTGAAATCACATAGGAAGTCTGCGTTCCTGCTCCCCAGGCTTGGGCCCTGGCTGCCCCAGACCCTGGTGCACAAAGAGCTGGTGTGAATTTCAGATCCTGGGTCTGCTCTAAATCACGGAAACTGGAGAAATTAGAAATGACACCATTTACCCAGGGGCCTTTGCTGAGGAGTATTTTTTTTGGACCTTTTACATCAGTCTCAAAACTCACTGGCTTCATTAAGTCATGTGTGTCATTGTGTTAGGAAGGAAGGAAAGAACATGTTATTAGCTAGGGATTTTTTTTTTCTCCCTCCACCACCCTCCTTTCTCATCGCATTTCATTGCATGTGGTATTTCCCTTCCCTCCCAAGATATCTATTATATCTTTCCTCTCAAGATTCCTTATGCCCCAACTTCCTTATGTGTTAACTTTCCTGGCACGTGCTCTGAAGAAGTATATTTCTTTTTGTACATACAGTTTTGGAAGCAAAATCCCTGGCAAGGATTAAGAGATGGTTGTAGGGTCAACATTTAACTTCTCTGATAGTATAATTTTTTCTTCTCTTACCCACATCTTTATTTTCCTTTTCCTTTGAACCTTACATTTTCAGAGCTAGGGAGGAAATAATGAGAAATAATCTGCATGTGTGTGTGTGTGTGTGTGTGTTTTAGGAGGATGATTGTCATTGAAACTGATATGTCTAGTCGATAACAAAAACTGTCCTAGCCTCCCACAGAACACAAGCCCCGAGGGCTGGGAAGAACAAAGCCATCCTCAGAGACGAGTGGGGAGGGGTGGGGGGTCATGTGCAGCCTCTCATCCTCGTGGCACCAGCCAGAGCCCACAAACCATTTTATCATCCTCCGGTCCTACGAGATCAAGGAAGGCGCTGTTTGGAAAGTTCCCGTCAAGGCTGAGTTAAATATTCCAGTCTTTTGTTTGTCCTAGTGGCTTTCCTCTGCCTTTTTCTAGGATTCTCAGCATAGGCTGAGTCAAAGGAAGTTTCTGGAGTCCATTTCACTTCCCCAGCCCCCCGCGTTTTTTTCTTTTTTTGGTTTGGGTAGAGGCTTTTCACTCAGCACTCCCTCACTTGCTTCTGTGTAAATTTGGGCCTTTTACTAGTAGTCGGGAATAAGGAGATTCTTTTCTTTCTGTACTTGGGACCCAGTTCACCTCCAAGTCAAAAGTGCCTTTGTCTATTGTTTGCAAAAACTTTGCATACTCTATATACTTTGAAAAATTTAAAAGTTTTAGGCCTAGAGAGATACCTATGATCCAGAGACTTATTTTATTATCTCCAAAATTAATGTGAATGTCTGAAAATATATTTTACCTCAATACATCCTGGTGAATGAAAGTATTTCTCAAACTGCTAATTACAAAATAAGAAATAGTCTAAGAAATCTAAGAAATAATCGAAGGCTGGGGGGAGCTTGGGGGCAGTGGAAGTGACTACTAGTAGTTATGGGGTTTATTTCTGTGGTGATGATAGTGTGATAAAATTGAGGTGATGTTTGGTCAACTCTGTAAGAATACTAAAAATTATTGAATTGTGTATTTTATAGAATCACCTAGAGAGCTTTTAAAATTTACTAAAGTTAAAGCCCCACCCCAAACCAAACCAAACAAAAACATGGGTTAGAGCCCATCAGTATATTGTAAATATTCTCTTTTTAAAAAATTTTAGTTGAACATTTAAATGATTCCAAAATCATAACAATATAAAAAAACTCACTTCTAGCCTTCCCTCCATCCATTTCATCCCCTGCTGCCATGCTATACACTTTGATTAGTTTTTGTGTATCTTTCAAGTGTACTTTTATATAAATCAGTGGTTTTCAAACATGGATCAGCATTGCCTACAGGGCTTGTGAAAACAGAGACAGTCAGGCCTCACCCATAGTTTCTGATTCAGTATAAGTGTGGGGAGAGGCTGAGAATTGTACTTCTAACAAGTTTTCAGGGGATAATGATGCTGTTGGCCTGTTGGGGCCACTGCTACAAAAAGGAGAAGGAATCATGACAAGGAGAAATCACTGATGGCAATATGAAGGAGGCCATGGGGACTCCCCATTAAATGTAAATAAAGTCCTGAGGTTGGTAGGGAAGGTTTAGAGAAACAGTGGGGTTGAGGTTGGGTGAGCAAGATGTGACTTCCTTAGACAATCTGGTGAAGAAAGAGCAAGATCGAAGATATTAAGAGCCTTAAGGCTGGGGAGACCATGTCACCATCCTTTCTGCTAGATCCTACACGGCAGTCGCTAGCCACACGTGGCCACTGAGCACCTGAAATGTAGCCCATAGGACTGAGGAAATAAATTTTAAAATTTTATTTAATTTTAATTCATTAAAATTGAAAACAAAAAGCTGATACTTAATGGAAAGCTTTTAAACATGTTTGTAACAACTTGGTATGTGAATCTCTGTTTTCAGCTGTAAATTTTATGAAATTTAATACAGATCAAATATGTTCCATGAAAATCTAATGTTTGACTTGAGATGTGCTAGAAGCAAAAAATATATATCAAATATTGAAAGCTTGGTTTCAATATTAAAATATCTCATTATAATTTTTATATTGATTACATGTTAAAATGATGAGATTTTTTCAAGTATTTGGTTGAATAAAATACATAAATTATGTGAAAATAATATTATTAGTTATCTAAAATTAATTTCTAATTTTTAAAGCTTTTTAACATAGCTACTAGACAATTTGAAATTATTTATGAGGCTGTTATATTTCTGTTGGATAACTCTTGTCTATCTGGTGTCCAACAGAGTAGCTACTAGCTACATGGTGCTATTCAAAGTTTTATTAAAATCAAATAAAATTTAAAATTCAGTATCTCAGTCTCAGTAGCCACATTCACATGTTCAATAGCTGTACATGCTCAGTGGCTACCATATTGGACAGTGCAAATATAGAATATTGATAACAGCATAGGAGATTCTATTGAACAGCTCTGATCTACATGTTTTCAATAAATGGACAGGCAAGATTCTTTCTTAAAGATGATACCAGGAGTTTTGAGGAGAGGATTAAAGATCTGAAACAGCAGATGCTGGAAATATTTCACCAAGTCTTCAACAGATGAATAAAAACAATTGGAGTTGTAGCTATGAAACCCTCACTGAAGCAAGGCAGTTGAAGTTTGATAGAGATATAATGGCAGCCGATCAAGGGATTCTACCTGGCAAGCAAATGCATTGTTTAATAGGTTAGCCAGAAACTCTAGGCTAAGGAAGAAAATAAGTAATGCCAAAATTGAGGTGGAGGCAGTAGAAGATGGTGATGGATACAAAGGACAGAATGAAGATGACAGTGTGGACAAGAGCAAAATTTTATTAAATATAAAATAAGAGAAATGTGAGAGAGAAGTGTGAGAGATATCATACAACAGAAAAATTTTGAAGTCTGCATTATTGGAGTGGAACAATTTCAAGTGGTGATGTAGACAAAGGTATGACTTTTCAAATGGATAACTGAGTTTGGAGTTGATTATATGGGGTGGAGCCAACATAGTACAATGTCAACAACATGATTGTTAGAGTTTTTGAGCATAGCTGGTAAAGAGGGAGAGGCCTGCTAGGTGCTGAAGGTGGAAGAAAAGCCAGGTAGGTGCTGTGGTCAGGAAAGCGAAAGGCTGAAATAAGTTAATGATCAGGACCCAAAAAAAATTGTGCAGAAAAGACTTGGAAATGATGATCAGAAGTGATGTGGGAAGCATGGCATATGTTGTTTCATAAAGCTGCCCTGATTTTCTTCAATCAAACGTAACCTTTCTCCTCTCTTGAACACTGAGGCACTTCGCACTTCTTTGGCAAACTGTGGCTGTTCAGATACTCATCTAAACACTTCCCCTGCCCCTCACCTCCCCACCTCCCCCTAGCCCTTACTCCCATCTCTACCTGATGCACACATACACACATACCCTCATCAGATTATAAGGCCTTTGATGTTTAGAATAATGTTTTCCTCTTTTATTCATGTTTCTGAATATCAATAAATTCACATTGAATTAATCTTGATTGAGATTCTTATAAACAAGGGCTTCCCTGGTGACTCAGACAGTAAAGAATTGCCTGCAATGCAGGAGACCTGGGTTTGATCCCTGGGTGGGGAAGATCCCCTGGAGGAGGGAAGGGCAACCTGCTCCAGCATTCTTGCCTGGAGAACCACACAGACAGAAGAGCCTGGCAGGCTACAGTCCATAGGGTCAGAAAAGATACGGACACAACTGAGCGACTAATGCTTTCACTTTTTCACGTTCACCCTTAGGCAAATAGCACAAAGTGAAGCCACTATACATCATTATAGATTTTTAAGCAAAAGAAATACAGTGGAAGGATGCAAGATGGATTCTTGATAAAGATGGGACCCAAGAAGAAAGATGTAATCATCCCTGTGTCTTTCACTCAGCATCTGTTTCTGCAAGGCACTGTGCTTAGCTCTGCATGTGTGCCTGGCTATGGTAGTTGTCCCAGTGTGGAGTGCTAATGGCGTAATAAAGAAATATGAGACAAAAAGCAGGAGGCAGGAAAGAGCAGTGATCCCCGATGACCAGTGCCCACTATTTGGCTCCAGTGCTACACTGTTACAGCAAACTAAAAATCCAGGGACTTAGGCAAATAGAAGTTAACATCCACCCACATAAAGACAACAGTTGAAACCCTGTGAGTGATATTTTAATCCCTCAGCACCCAGAGGTCAGGGCTTTACATGCCAGGAATGGATCAATTACGCAAATATGATGGTAATGTAGAGCATGTGGTTGGAGCAGCGTGTCAGTCCATGCCATCTTGGATGTCCCAGAGACCGCGTGTGACATATGCCAGGATATCTGAACTGCTAACACTGACTTCCTCCTTACCACACTTCACATCCTTTCAAGGATAATTAACAATTTGGCAAAATTGATTTTGAAAAGAGGGGAAACAAAGACAAAATTTTATTTACTCTTTTCCTTTTCTCTCCCTAAGATCTGTTTCCCTCTATGCTCCTTGCCATTCAGGTTTGTTCTATAAACAAATGGGTCTCATTTTTCTTTTGAATTTGGGGTAACTTTACAGCTTAAGGGCCACCTGCGATTCTCCTGTCTGTGTATGCATAACCTGGACCATCAACAGGAAAATGCAGCCTAGTGAATCTGTGCAGTGCTCTGGAAAGAGCGTGGCAGTGCTCTGAGAGTGAAATGGAAAAACTTAGCTGGCCCAGGGAGGCCTCCATTTTGGGCTGTAAATTTGGAGATTAGGAGCCAAATCCTCATTCCATGTGACTCCAGGGGAGCTTTGGTCAGTGTGTAATTCAGTGTGGGTTGGGCAAGGAAAAGACCGAAGAACATGAAACTGCCAAGTCTGAGGCCTATTACGCAGTTGTGACCTGACCTAGAATATGGTGCCGAGTTGTGTGTGGGTAACTCAACCATAAAAAGGCAGCTGTGGTCTTATTAGTCGTGAACTTGAGATCATTTTTGCAGAAGATGGATTGCCCCTAAATGATTGATCTGGTATTTGGAGGAAATGCTGTTCTCTTTGCTTCTCCCAAATGGAGACACTAACCAGATGCTTGTCCCACACCCAGAACATTATTTGTGGTGTGGCTCTTTCTGTGGCCTGCTGGGGAATGATGACCTTGGACTGACAGATCCCCTTTAAGTAGCAAACTTATGTTTTTCATCTTAACATGATATGCCAGAGGCACTGAATAACAACCTACATCCTTGCACACAGCACATGTCTGTGCCAGGTTTAAGCTGATAAAAGCTGGAGAGAGTGTTTTTCAAGTGGTCTGACTGAGGCTAGAAATGGAGATATTCAATAAGAGACACAAAGAAAGCCCTCCTTTTTTTTTGCCTTTAGGCCCCCTTGAAGAAAATCATGGCGACTCTGTGAGCTTGGACTCAAAGTAGCTTAAAATTTTAAGCGAAGGGTAATGCCCCTCCCCTTTCTTTGTGAGGTTTTGCAGGAAAATAACCTATTTTCTTGACAGATTAGGTTTGTCAGCTTCAGCATCACATGGGAAGGTCTCACCTTGAGTATGCTGGGGCTCTAAGGAAAATCAGCAGTGCAGGAAAAGGGCAAACCTGTTGCCAAGATCACCTGGCCAAGCTCAAATCTGATAAGAACCCGGAAGAGGAGAGCCAGGGCAAAGGTGAGCCCAGCCTAAGGGCCTCTGTCTTCTCCTGAGCCACAGAAAAATAAAAATCTAGGAGCAGATGCTGGAAGATTTCCCCCAAAGACACGGCACCTTTTTATTTCTGTTCTAGAAGAAAAAGAGGTGCATGCTAAGTCACTTCAGTCATGTCCGACTCTTTGCTACCTTATGGACTGTGGCCCGCCAGGCTCCTCTGTCCATGGGATTCTCCAGGCAAGAACACTGGAGTGGGTTGCCATTTCCTCCTCTGGGGAACCTTTCTGACCCAGGGATTGAACCCGTGTCTCTTTCATCTCCTATATTGGCAGGTGGGTTCTTTACCACTAGCACCACCTGCATGGATTTTCTTCCCATGCTGCTTCCTGAACTATACAGTGGTACTGCATTGTCTCCTGAACCTTCTCCCCACCTTTGGCCATCACCAACTCTTGTAGATTAGATAGCAAACCAGCAGGACTGAGTTACTGTCGTTCTGAAGGTGCAGATTATTTCCAGGTGTGAACTAAAAGGAATCAAATATTCAATCGGTATTTGATGGGAGTAAGAGCCTTGAGAATACTAATATCTTCTGTTTGAAAAGCGTTTGATTACTTTGGAGACAGTTCCCCCTAATACTTCATTTGAGTCTTACAAAAGCCCTGTGAAGTAAGTGGGCCAGGTTGTATTTCCCAATTCCACAGATGAAGAAACTGAGCCCCCAGCTGATTCTGTAACTAGCCGGAAACCACAGAAGTACAAGGCAGAGCAGGTGTAGTCTGGGGACCTTGTCATTCCACCTACTCCTCTGCCAAATTCGCATCTCAGGCTGCAAAATAACAGGAGATGTGAGTGACCCATGGCATCCTTGGTCACCTCTACTTCCACTGTGGCCCTTTCTCCTAGGCTGATTATAACATACCATCTCACCCCTAGCAGTACCTCAGAATGCTTTCCAGCGGGATCTTCCTGGCAGACCATGTTGGACTGGAGCGGGTTTCACTTTGACAAAAGTCAAATTGTTCATTAAAAGTCCGTCAAGAGGCCCCTTCCTGCCCACCCGTCTCCTTTCCCTGCAAGTCTACAATGGTCAGGTGATCTTTTCACTATCAGTCAGCAAATAGCCTTGCTCTTTTTAGTCTCTGCATGTGATCTAAAACGCGAGGAATAACCATCTATTACCAGGGTGGATGAGTGTACACCTGTACATACATTTACCTTTTCGGCCAGCGCGGGGAAACTTGGGGGATTTCTGCAGAATGGTTTGTTTGTTTCTTAACACTTTCACACTCACAAGATATGCAGCAGTCTTGTACTGGTGACCCTCCCGCTTGGAATGTTCTGCCTCCCAAATGTCTCCCTCTCTCAACTCCAATCAAGTAGCCACCCCCGTGTCACCTTCTTAGCGGGCCTCTCTTCTCCACCACTTAGAAGTCTCAACCCACCCATGCCCACTTGACAGTCCTGATCCCACCTGCCTTGCTCTACCTTTTTTTTTTTTTGCATAGCATGTACCACCTCCTATAATCTACTGATTTATATTTATGTTGTTTATTGTTCATCTCTTTGCGAGAATTAAGTTCTAAGAGGGGAAGAAGTTAGATTTTTATTGCTCTTTGTTGTATCCAAACACCTAAAGCAGTACCGGGCACATAGTAAGTGCTCAAAAAAGTGTTTGTTGAAACAATGAAATTTCCTTCCTCCTTTCCTTCCATCTTACCCCTCCTTTCTCAGCCTTCAGATTGTGTTCACATTACAGTTTTCATCAATCACTCATTTTTTTTTACACCAAATCACCCCAAATCACTGATGTGCCTCCACCTGGGAACATTCGCATGTATATTTTACCAGGCCAATTAGTCACAGTACCTTTTAGGTGAAGTAGGGCATTTATGTCAGGAAGCAACAGTTAGAACTGGACATGGAACAACAGACTGGTTCCAAATAGGAAAAGGAGTACGTCAAGGCTGTATATTGTCACTCTGCTTATTTAACTTATATGCAGAGTACATCATGAGAAATGTTGGACTGGAAGAAGCACAAGCTGGAATCAAGATTGCTGGGAGAAATATAAATAACCTCAGATATGCAGATGACACCACCCTTATGGCAGAAAGTGAAGAGGAACTCAAAAGCCTCTTGATGAAAGTGAAAGTGGAGAGTGAAAAAGTTGGCTTAAAGCTCAACATTCAGAAAACGAAGATCATGGCATTCGGTCCCATCACTTCATGGGAAATAGATGGGGAAACAGTGGAATCAGTGTCAGACTTTATTTTTCTGGGCTCCAAAATCATTGCAGTTGGTGACTGCAGCCATGAAATTAAAAGACGCTTACTCCTTGGAAGGAAAGTTATGACCAACCTAGATAGCATATTCAAAAGCAGAGACATTATTTTGCCAACAAAGGTTCGTCTAGTCAAGGCTATGGATTTTCCTGTGGTCATGTAAGGATGTGAGAGTTGGACTGTGAAGAAGGCTGAGTGCTGAAGAATTGATGCCTTTGAACTGTGGTGTTGGAGAAGACTCTCGAGAGTCCCTTGGACTGCAAGGAGATCCAACCAGTCCATTCTGAAGGAGATCAGCCTTGGGATTTCTTTGGAAGGGATGATGCTAAAGCTGAAACTCCAGTACTTTGGCCACCTCATGAGAAGGGTTGACTCATTGGAAAAGACTCTGATGCTGGGAGGGATTGGGGGCAAGAGGAGAAGGGGACGACAGAGGATGAGATGGCTGGATGGCATCACTGACTCAATGGACATGAGTCTGAGTGAACTCCAGGAGTTGGTGATGGACAGGGAGGCATGGCGTGCTGCGATTCATGGGGTTGCAAAGAGTTGGACATGACTGAGCGACTGATCTGATCTGATCTGATCTGATCAAGGATCTAGAATGTATCTCAGTTCTGTCGATGTAGGAATTTTTATTGAGCTACATTTTCTTAGGCCTTGGAAAAACTGCTTACGGGGCCCCCAATCACGAGACCAAGAATTATTAATTCCAGTGCACAAAAAACTAGGTGTCAGGTTTCATATCTTGATAAACTATGAAATTCTTTACATCCTCTGTCCTTCATGACCCTTCTCTCTTCTCTACTTTCTTTCACAATAATCTCCAGCACCTGTGTTACACAGAATGCTGTGTAAAAGTAAGAAAAAGAAAAGCTATTCAATGTTTGTTAGCATAAGGACAGAATAATAGGTGATAGAGACATATGGATGATGGAGGCACAAGACAGATGGGCCATCCAGGACATTGCATGTGTTAACCTGTAAACCTTTCCCAGCCAAATAAATCCACGACTATGGGAAAATCTGTGGAAACAAAAAAAACAATGGTGCACAGCACCACCTCCTTTACTAAAGAACTGAATAATTCACAGAAAGACACATACCTGCCAAGCTAATCAGAATATTGATACTGGTTAATTTGAGCACTGCCTTCCCAGTAGGGCAATCTACTTAGGAAATAAAATTTTGAACTGAAGGTTGCGTGATGAATATAAATTCAGCACAAAGGAACTTGGTTTTTCTGACTGGCAGTGGTGATGTCGCAATTCCAGTAGCGAGAGGGACGGACAGTGGGCCAGATGGTTGCCCCAGGAGTCACTTGGTTGTGTCTGCAACTGCCACAGATGTTGTGGCATTGGCTGCCAGCTTAACCTCTTTAGTTTTTTACTTAATAACATTACGCTTTTGTTGTACTCGTCCTTCTATCACTCGTCCTCATTTTAATATGTCCATGGATTTTACTTACTTTAGTTTATAACCTCCCAGTTTACTATACAGGCTGGTAAACTTTATGCCTGTTGCTAACTGGTGACAGCAGGCAGTAGTAGGCCCTTTATTCCCAGCCCCTCATTTGAGTAAGAGGAATATGGGGTGAGTTCCTTTCAATACATATCTTCAGTACCTGTATTCAGTGACATTAGAGAATGGATTGTTAATATACACTTACACAGGTTAGGTAAACTGTGATTTGCCTCAACCAGAGAAATCACCTTTCTGGCACTAGCCTGTACTACTGCTGCTGCTGCTGCTAAGTTGCTTCAGTCGTGTCCGACTCTGTGCGACCCCATAGACGGCAGCCCACCAGGCTCCCCCGTCCCTGGGATTCTCCAGGCAAGAACACTGGAGTGGGTTGCCATTTCCTTCTCCAGTGCATGAAAGTGAAAAGTGAAAGGGAAGTCGCTCAGTCGTGTCCTACTCTTCGCGACCCCATGGACTGCAGCCCACCAGGCTCCTCCGCCCATGGGATTTTCCAGGCAAGAGTACTGGAGTGGGGTGCCATTGCCTTCTCCGAGCCTGTACTAAGTTTCTCTAATTTCTAACACCAACCTTTGTGATCATTGTCCCTGTACCACCTACAGTAATGCCTCCAGTTCCTTAAATATAGTACAAGTAGTTACACATTTAAGAAATATGCAAGTATGCCTTTGCCTCTATATGTATCTGTTTAAAGCCTAAGTATGACATAGAATGTAAATATCACAAATTAATTGTGATATTTTCATTTGATTGACAGATGTGACTACTGTCAAATTAGATATACTAGAGGCAGAAGACACTGAACAAAAGTTTACAAAACGTTATGATGGAAGAAAATATCTTGCATATATTTAGCAGATTAAACTTAATAAATATGGGAGGAATATTCATCTTGACTACTTGTTACTATCCCAAACATAAAAATACTTAATAGAAAAAAAAAAGAAAGCTATTAGAAAAGAACAAAGGATGTGAGTAGGCAATTCTCAAAATAAGAACTTCAAATGGCCAAAAATATGAAAAGTTTCTCCATCTTATTAGTGTCCATGGACATATACTGTTAAAAATAATGAGATTCTCTTTCTTTTAGTCTGGCAAAAATTTCAAGAGATTGGTAAGTAAAGAGACTGCCTGCCAATGCAGGAGATCTGGGTTCTATCCCTGGGTCTGGAAGATCGCCTGGAGGAGGAAATGGCAACCCACTCAAGTATTCTTGCTTGGAAAATCCCATGGACAGAGAAGCCTGGTGGGCTACGGTGTATGGGGTCACAAAGAGTTGGACACAACTGAGTGACTTTCACTATTGATTATATGTTGAAAACGGTGTGGAGAAAGGGCATCTAATACCATGACTGGATAATAGCTGCAACATTTTTAAAGAGCATTTGACAATTCTTCTCAAGTTCTTAAGTGTGAAAAGCTCTGACTTGGCAATTCCACTTCTATAATACATCCTGAAACAAAGCTCTCAGAAGAGTTTAAATATATTAATTGCAAAATTGTTTGTAATAGCTAATTCCCTAAATGTGTATCATAAATCACAATACATTCATAAAATGAAATTCATGTAGCTGTTAGTACAGCGTTGGTGGCATAGTGGTGAGCACAGCTGCCTTCCATGTAGCCATTAAAGTGAAGATGCAGATCTGTGTGGACTGATGTGGGAGAATGTCCACAGTATATTTACTGAATTTAAAAAAAAAAAAAAGTTAATGTCTATGGTGTAATCTCATTTTTACAACAAACATATTTTTATGTACATAGAAAAAGGTCTTGGAGGAAGCACCAACCCCTTCCAACTATCTGATAATGACAAGAGTTTCCCTTTTATTTCTGTGCTTCATACCTCGGTAGTGTTGGATTTTTTTTGTATGGTAACATATATTGCTTGTACGAGCTTCCTAGGACTACCATAACAAAATTCCACAAATTGGAGTAAACCACAGATACCATTGAAATCTTCATCTCACAGTTCTGGAGGGTATAAATTCAAAATCAAGGTGTTGACAGGGTTGGCTTCTTCTTAAGAAATTATTTTTTATTGAAGTATAGTTGATTTACAATGTTATATTTGTTTTAGGTGTCCAGCAAAGTGAATCAGTAATAAATACATATATATCTATGCTTTTTAACATGTATTTACTTTTCATTGAAGGATAATTGCTTTACAGTATTGTGTTGGTTTCTGCCATACATCATCATGGATCAGTCATTGAACCTCCCTCCCTCCCACCTATAACTATTCTTTTTTAGATTCTTTTCTCTTACAGGTTATTACAAAATACTGGGTATAGTTCTCTGTGCTATACAGTAGGTCCTTGCTGGTTATCTGGTACATGTACTAGTGTGTGTAATTAACCCCAAACTCCCAGTTTATCCCTCTGGGGTGGTTTCTTCTGACAGATGTGAAGGAGAATCTGTTTCATGCCTCTCCTGGCATTTGGTAGCCACAGGCATTGCTTGGCTTGTTGATGGCACTCTCCCTGTGTCTTCACATCACCTTTTCTCTATGTGTCTGTCTGTCTCCGTGTACAAATCTACCCTTCCTGGAGAGAGAAAGCCATATTGGATTAGGTTGCACCTAATGACTTTGTCTTAATTTGATCATCCACAAAGACCTTATTTCCATACAAGGTCATGTTCACAGGTCCTGGGAGTTAGGGCTTCGACCTCTCTTGGAGGGGGACACACAATTCCATCCATAGTGCTGTTTATGTAGTGAAAACAATTAAGAAAATCCATTTTATGCTCTTCACCTCCACTCTGATTTCTTAATTTTCCTTCTGTATTTCTGTTGATGGCTCCTTGTGAGTCAGCATCAAAATCTAGGTACCCTCTCAAACTCTTTCTTCTGCCCTTTCTACCCACCAGCTGCCCATCTCATCAGGTTTAACAGCCCATTTATGTCTTCCCTCTAGCAACTGTTTGACCACAAACTCCTGTGTGCAGGGCATAGGGATTTCTATCAATAACAGTGGGGGAATTTAGAGCATCTGCACTTCTTTCATGGTGTCAGGTCAAGAAATAATACATGTATTATAGCTCCCGGGAAAGCTTTACTCAAGCCTGTTTTCCTTTTCTCACTAATCCTTCATAATGCCCCAGTTTCATAATGTGATTTAGTGAAATTAAACTCAAACAGCCCTAAATTATATAATTAATTATATTTGGCTTCAATTACATTGACTAATTGACCCAAGCCTGCTCTCACAGGCTACCTGCAGCCTGAGGTGAAATGAGGCAGGTGTGAGAGCTCATTAGCATAGTAGTTGATGTTTGCTAGCTAATTTGATATGTAAAATTGTTATAAATCTCAGATAGATCATACCATGAGTCAGGTGGATCTCACCTTTTCCAAGCATCCCCTGTTGTACATGTTTCTGCAATCCCTCAGCAAGGGGCTCTGTCATCTCCAACCAGAAGGGCAGTCTCTGTGGTCAGGCCCTTCCTACTCCAATCCCTTCTACCAAAGCCCCATTCATTTTTTCAACACAGAATGCCCTAATAAACAGGAATCTGAAGCTGGAAATGAGGAGAGGGAGCTGTTGTATGTGTAGGAGGAATGACTGTGTGTGACCGACGAGCGCAATCTCCAAAAGGTGCGTCTTTTCAACAATTTATAAGGGAGTATGTGGCTGAGATGTTTGTTAAGTACTTGACTGATGATATGATTTCAAAGCCTGGCTACTCAATGTGTTCACCCACGAGGCACAGCAGCCTTACCTGGGAGCTTTCCAGAAATGCAGAATCTTGCCCCAGACCATTGAATCAGAATCTGAATTTTAATAAGATCTCCAGCGCTGTTTTAGAGGAAGCCTTGTTTTGTGAAAGCAAGGGTCAGTCTGTTCAGCATGTGATTCTCATGTCAGTGGTCAGACTGTGAGACCCAGAAAAGGCAATCAAAGAGTAATGCTTCCATTTTACCCACTAACTCCCCAGGCCATGGTCCAGTTACAGCCTCTCTTCCAGCTTTGCTCCTTAATATAAAAAGCTGATTATGCCTTTGGCTATAGTCAGTCATTTTTTGACAAACCCTGTGTATTCCCAAAAAATCTTCAATTGGACATTCTACGCCCCCAACTTACTTTTCTAACTGTATTGCTTCTTCCAAATTTTAGTGTATACTTCAGCCCATGGGTATATTCCTTGGACAAGTTGGACAAACACCATGTAATCTTCCTTGTTGGATTTCCTGGGTTTAATCTTCTCACTGTCTCTCCTAATTGCAATTGCCCTTTCCATGAAGCTCCTTCATAATTTTCCAATCAAACATGATCTCTCTCTGAACTCTTATAAAAAGTGACACCTCTCTTAAACTGCTTATCTTGACTTTACTATTGCCATTGTCTCCCCACTAGGCTGCACCAACACAGTGTCCAGGTGATTAATAATAATCAAATGAGTGACTGACTGACTGAGTGAATCTGTGAAGTCAGGGCCTCAGCAAATTATTCCTTGAGACCAGTTAAGAACTATGAGTCTTACTTGTTTACTAATTCCTGAGGTGTTGATATTCTGTTCCTTCTCACATAAAACTCTCAACAGCAATGAGACTCTACCAACGACACTTGCTTGAATCAAAAACACAAGATAATGTCAATTTTCCTCAGACTGATGGTGGCTCCAAGGGCTAAGGCAAAGGCAACCTTTGCATGATTTGTGTACTGAGAGCCCTTTTAGCTCATCCAGTTACTATGGGCCAATCAGCTTTTAGAACATAAATTCATCCAAACAATAGTCTTCTTAATTCAGAAAAGATCTCAAAGGAGCACCGAGGGGAAGAGGATTGCATGTTGCTAGGCAGAGAGAGAAAATGAAATACCCTAACTGTGTGCAATGACCACTTCCAAAATTTCTCATTTGAGCTTTAAAAATACCATTTCCAGGCAAGAATCTCAGAAACAGAACTTATGTTACAAAATTGCATCATAGTGATTTCACCTTCCCTGATATTCGCATGCTATGTGGTGGCCCAGATTATGTCATTTGAATTCTGACCCAATTCCCAGCTTCTCTTTTGAGATTTATTAAGTATTGGTTTCCTTTGCATAAATAAACAAACAAAAAACATCTCAAAGGCTATGTGGCCATTGAGAAACTATTTGTAACATGAATATCAATATAATAAACTGCTAAGTCAAATTTCCTGTGGCCAACTGAAGAGCTTATATATTTAAATTAAAAATGATTGATAAAATGTACTTTAAGGTTTTTTTTTAATTGCAGTAACCTATGCATACCACAAAATTTACCATTTTAAATAATTTTAAGTGTACAGTTTAGTGACATTAAGTATATTCATGTTGTTCTGCAACCATTAGCATCATCCATCTATTTTTTCATCTTTCCCAACTGAAACTCTGTACCCATTAAACACTAACTCCCCAGTCTTCTCTTCCCAGTCCCCTGGTAAGCATCATTCTAATTTCTGTCTCTATGAATCTGATTACACCTGGTACCTCACATGTGTGGAATCATATTATCTTTATCCTTTGCTGACTGACTTATTTCACTTAATGGAACATGTATCAGAATTTCCATTTCATTGTCTATATATGCTACATGTTATTTACACATTCATCCCACATGGACACTGGGCGGCTATTGTAAATAACACTGCTATAACATGGGTAATACAATTTTTAATTTAGGTTTTTAAGACAATCTAGCATTTTGACCATGGAGTTTCAATGTGTTTGGAGGGGAAGTACAAGCCATAGAGTTTATTATTTCGTGTCAAAACTTGCATTGATGCTGATCACTCACCATGCATCAAATAGCTAATTCTGATCATCAGTTCTCTAGTGTGTGTGGCTTGCAGTGCCCATTAGTGTGAAAAGGAACTGTAAGCAGTATACATGGGAATCATGTGGACTTCACTTGTGTATTGAAGATAGTAAAGGTTATCTCTTATAGTAAAGATTGTCATTTAATTAAAAGAATAGATTTGAAAAAGGAGGACATATATGTATACCTATGGCTGATTTGTGTTGAGATTTGACAGAAAACAAGAAAATTCTGTAAAGCAATTATCCTGCAATTAAAAAATAAATTTAAAAAAGAATATATTTGTAATCAAATTATTACACTTTAAAAAAAATCCCACCTGATTTAGAGTTACCAAAGCTGAACAAAACTTTAATTTTCCCCATTTTCCCTTTGACTTCCTGAAGATTCTCCACAGTAGCACTACCTAGGAGCCTCCTTTCGTGTCTTGTGGTATTTGGAATGAGAATGATTTCCTTTAACCACATTCTATATTGTATTTATGCACCTTATGCCATGAGATTTGTTGCCAAAAAATGAACTGGTATTAATGGGATGCGGCCCTTTAGACAATAATAGCAGCATGGATTGCTAACCACATGATAAGATCAAGATGCATATTTGAATTGGCTGTATTTATGTTCCAGATGCAAGATGATTATCTGACAACAGAGGCAACATGATTTAATACAAAAGGCCCTGGGCCAGGAATCAGGAGATCTGGCCTTTATTCCTGGCTTCATCACTTAGGCCATGTATGCACGAGTGGAGAATGTTGTAATTGCACTGTTCCTCTTGACCCCAAACTGGTTCCCACCCTGCCCCACCACCAAACGTGTTTTCCAGTGTTCAGTTGTTCTACAACTACTGCCCCTCATCCTTTTCTTTCTGCTTCTTTTCTCTTTCCTCCTCCCCTATTTCTTGCTAAAGTGTATTAATTTTGTTTTATATAAATAATACATAACACATTTTATAATTTTTTTAAGTTACTGTTGATTCTACCTTAATGTTCTTTTTTCCACTCCCAAGCACCTGTCCTCCTCCCTCTCTCTCTTAGTTGGAGTACAATTGCTTTACAGTGTTGTGTTTGTTTCTGCTGTACAACAGTGTGAATCAGCTGTCTAAATATCCATATATGCGCTCCCCCTTGAGTCTCTCTCCCACCCTGCCCCCACCCCACCCCTCTAGGTCACCGCAGGGCGCTGAGCCGAGCTCCTTGTGCTCTGCAGCAGCTTCCCACTAGCTAGCTATTTTACTCATGGCAGTGACATACATCAATGCTACTCTCTCAGTTCGTCCCACCCTCTCCTTCTTCCTTTGTGTGCACAAGTCTGTTTACTACACCTGCATCTCTGTTCCTGCTCTGCACATAGGTTGACCAGTACCATTTTTCTAGATTCCATGTATGTGCATTAGTATACAATATTTGTTTTCCTCTTTCTGACGTACTTCACTCTGTATGACAGACTCTAGGTTCATCCACATCACTACAAATGACTCAGTTTTGTTCCTTTATATGATTGAGCAATATTCCATTGTGTGTGTGTATATATATATATATACACACACACAAATGTATATATATATGTATCTATATACATTTTCTTTATCCATTCATCTGTCGATGGACATTCAGGTTGCTTCCATGCTTTGGCTATTGTAAATAGTGCTGCAATGAATACTGGAGTACATATGTTTCTTTGAATTATGGTTTTCTCAGAGTATACGCCCAGGAGTGAGATTTCTGGGTTACGTGGTAGTTTTATTTCTAGTTTTTTAAGGAACTTCAATAGTGTTCTCCCTTGTGGTTGTATCAATTTACATTGCCACAAACAATGCCAGAGGGTTCCCTTTTCTCCACACCCTCTCCATCATTTATTGTTGGTAGATTTTTAATGATGGCCATTCTGACTAGTATGAGGTGGTACTTCATTGTAGTTTTGATTTGCATTTCTGATTGGATGGTTTAGTGAGGCCCTCGGATCATCCCGCCGGGGTCGGCCCACGGCCCTGGGGGAGCGCTGAGAAGACGGTCGAACTTGACTGTCTAGAGGAAGTAAAAGTAACGCGGTCGGTTCCGAGAGCGGTGCGGGGGCCTCGCCCCGCCCGGCTCGCAAGCCTCTCTCAGTGAACTCCGGGAGTTGGTGATGGACAGGGAGGCCTTGCGCGCTGCGATTCATGGGGTCGCAAAGAGTCGGACACGACTAGAGCGACTGATCTGATCTGATCTGATCTGAATGAGCATCTTTCCGTGTACTTATTAGCCATCTGCATGTCTTCTTTGGAGAAATGTCTATTTAGATCTTCTGCCATTTTTCTATAGGTCTTTTTCTTATGTTATTAAATTATATGAGCTGTTTGTATATTTTGGAAATTAAGGCCTTTTTTTTTTGAAAGTAGAAGATTTCTGATATATATTTTTAACATTATTTTCATTTTATTTTGCTTTGTGACACAAAAAGTGATATATGATTTCTTAAAGCACCACCACCACAAAATAAGAGCACACATATAAAACTCATGTGTGCCACATACAGTTACGTACACTTTCTACATAGTCACTCATTTAATTGTCAGAACAACCCGGTGAGTAGTACTATTATCATTTTTTTTAATTTAATTTTATTTTTAAACTTTACAATATTGTTTAGTTTTGCCAAATATCTAAATGAATCCGCCACAGGTATACCTGTGTTGCCCATCCTGAAACCTCCTCCCTCCTCCCTCCCCATACCCTCCCTCTGGGTCGTCCCAGCGCACCAGCCCCAAGCATCCAGTATCGTGCATCGAACCTGGACTGGCGACTCGTTTCATACGTGATATTATACATGTTTCACTGTCATTCTCCCAAATCTCCCCACCCTCTCCCTCTCCCACAGAGTCCATAACACTGATCTATACATCAGTAAGCCCTTGTTGATCGCATCATTTGCAAATATTTTCTCCCAGTCTGTAAGTTGTCTTTTCATTTTGTTTATTATTTTCTTTGCTGTGTAAAGGAAGCATACAGCTTCTCTTGTGGCTCAGCTGGTAAAGAATCTGCCTGCCATGTGGAAAACCTGGGTTCGATCCCTGGGTTGGGAAAATCCCCTGGAGAAGGGAAAGGCTACCCACTCCAGTATTCTGGCCTGGAGAATTCCATTGGCTATATAGTCCATGGGGTCGCAAAGAGTCAGACACAACTGAACGACTTTCACTTTCACTTTCAAATAATAGTAGCTTGTGTTTCTTTTTTGAATATTTGATGTAAGCCAGGTATTATTCTAAACATTTTACATGTGTAATATATGTTTGTACATTTTGGCTTTATGTGTATTTACATGTATTAATTCATTTTACATATTAAATGGATCTCACAAGTCTATGATCCATTTTTATAGATAGAAAACTGAGGCACAGAGAATTTAAGCTATTTACTCAGAGTCATATAGTAGTGAGTGACAGAGCCTGGATTCAAACCCAGCCTGTCTTTTCAGGATCTGCAGTCTTAACCAGTATTCTAAACTGCCTCTCCTTGTTCATGGTAAGGGAACAAAAGCCTTGTTAAAAATCTTCATTTATTTTTGAAGTCATTTCAAGGAAAATTTTCTATGCGATAGAGATGCAATATTATACAGTGGTTAAATTATGGTTCTTCCAGTGACCCTGAGAGACCTCTATAAACTGACTTTAAGCTAGAGGTAACAGTGCTTATTGCGGGAAACATTTATTAGGACTAAATGAAACAATCCCTATTAGGGCCTTACTACAATGTTTGGGACACACACAAAATTATAATTGTAATAATTATAATATGACTTATACTCATTGACATGGACAGAGGAGCCTGGTAGGCTACAGTCCATGGGATCTCAAAGAGTCGGATATGACTGAGCAACTTCACTCACACTCATTGAAGATTTCCTATGCACTTATTAAACATCCAGTAAATTTTAGTTAAAATAGCTCAGTGTGCTCAATGACAGCTCAATGTCTACCATGTTTGGATGGTTTTTAGTCTTTTCTAACAATTGGGGTACATTTATCATCATTGAATTCAAATTTATGGAATGATCCTCAGTAACCTCAAACTAATGGTTAATCTAAAATGATGATTCTTTCTGTGAAAGGTCTATAAGCTACTAGGGTACCCTAATCAGAGAGTTGAAGAAAGCTAGCCCATTAAACTTTGCTCAAACCCACTGCCTATTGACTAGGAGTTAATATTGCTAAATGACCAGTGAGGAAACATCTCAAGATCTTCATTGACTATTTCTTTCCACATAGAGATGTGGCCACATGTCAACTCTGATGATATCATAGCTCTCAGGTATGCGGTACTTCTATGGCAAGGCAGGGTATCAAAAGGTTTAAGTCAGGGCTACATGCTAAGTTGCTTCAGTTGTGTCCGACTCATTGTGACCCTATGGACCATAGCCCTCCAGGCTCCTCTGACCATGGGATTCTCCAGGTAAGAATACTAGAGTGGGTTCCCATGCCCTCCTCCAAGGGATCATTTAGACCCAGGGACCAAATCCATATCTCTTACGTCTCCTGCATGGGTAGGTGACTTCTTTACGATTAGTGCCACCTGGGAAGCCCGTATCTACCAAGCACCTGACAGTCTTGGCCAGTTCTTAAACTTAGAACATGCTCAGGAGTAATGGTGACCTCAGGTATAATTCCAGCTTGCAGTGATAGGCAAGAAATCTGATCTCAGAGTAGGAGCACCATGGCAATAGTCTTGGACAGCAGTAATGTGTAAAGCTCGGTTGATAGTATCTTGGACTTTTGAGTTTCATAGTAAGAAGCAGACTGTTCTTTCACACCATCCTGTTGCAGTTGGCTATAAACCATGGTTAGGGGAACAGGAGCAAGATGCAGAAATTGAGGAAAAGATAAAAGGAGCTAGACAGGTTGTCAGGGCCCCAGCCAAACACCATCCAGGCCTGGGCAGGGAACTGGAAGGCATGCAAACTGGGAACCAAGATAAAAATCAAATCTCCAGTCCAGGAACATGTTTGGGGAGATATGAGGGAAGACTGCAGCAAGAAACCATTTACAACCACTTCTTTGAGTAAAGTCCATATGGATATTCTAATTTGGTAGTTGCAGTAACAAGGTGGAAAATTACCCATATTTACCTCTTTTTAACCTCACAAATAAAAATAACACGGGTAGTGACTAATGACAGAGGTTCATGACATTGCAGTGATCAAGACCATCCCCAAGAAAAAGAAATGCAAAAAGGGAAAATGGTTGTCTGAGGAGGCCTTACAAATAGCTGAGAAAAGAAGAGAAGCTAAAGGCAAAGGAGAAAAGGAAAGATACACCCATATGAATGCAGAGTTCCAAAGAATATCAAGGAGAGATAAGAAAGCCTTCCTCAGTGATCAATGCAAAGAAATAGAGAAAAACAACAGAATGGGAAAGACTAGAGATCTCGTAAAGAAAATTAGAGATACCAAGGGAATATTTCATGCAAAGATGGGCACAATAAAAGACAGAAATGGTATGGACCTAACAGAAACAGAAGATATTAAGACGAGATGGCAAGAATATACAGAAGAACTATACGAAAAGGATCTTCATGACCCAGATAACCATGATGGTGTGATCACTCACCTAGAGCCAGACATCCTGGAAGGTGAAGTCAAGTGGGCCTCAGGAAGCATCACTAAAAACAAAGCTAGTGGAGGTGATGGAATTCCAGTTGAGCTATTTCAAATCCTAAAAGATGATGCTGTGAAAGTGCTGCACTCAATATGCCAGCAAATTTGGAAAACTCAGCAGTGCCCACGGGGCTGGAAAAACGTCAGTTTTCATTCCAACCCCAAAGAATCAGATCAGATCAGATCAGTCGCTCAGTTATGTCCGACTCTTTGCGACCCATGAATTGTAGCACACCAGGCCTCCCTGTCCATCACCAACTCCCGGAGTACACCCAGACTCACATCCATTGAGTCAGTGATGTCATCCAGCCATCTCATCCTCTGTCGTCCCCTTCTCTTCCTGCCGCCAATCCCTCCCAGCAACAGAGTCTTTTCCAATGAATCAACTCTTCGCATGAGGTGGCCAAAGTACTGGAGTTTCAGCTTCAGCATCATTCCTTCCAAAGAAATCCCAGGGCTGATCTCCTTCAGAATGGACTGGTTGGATCTCCTTGCAGTCCAAGGGACTCTCAAGAGTCTTCTCCAACACCACAGTTCAAAAGCATCAATTCTTCGGCGCTCAGCCTTCTTCACGGTCCAACTCTCACATCCACACATGACCACAGGAAAAACCATAGCCTTGACTAGACGGACCTTTGTTGGCAAAGTAACGTCTCTGCTTTTGAATATGCTATCTAGGTTGGTCATAACTTTCCTTCCAAAGAGTAAGCGTCTTTTAATTTCATGGCTGCAGTCACCATCTGCAGTGATTTTGGAGCCCAGAAAGGCAATGCCAAAGAATGCCCAAACTATCGCACAATGGCACTCATTTCACAGGCTAGCAAAGTAATGCTTAAAATTCTCCAAGCCAGGATTCAACAGTATGTGAACCATGAACTTCCAGATGTTCAAGCTGGATTTAGAAAAGGCAAAGGAACCACAGATCAAATTGCCTACATCTATTGGATCATCAAAAAAGCAAGAACATTCCAGAAAAGCATCTACTTCTGCTTTATTGACACACCAAAGCCTTTGACTGTGTGGATCACAACAAACTGGAAAATTCTTGCCGCTGCTGCTGCTAAGTTGCTTCAGTCGTGTCCGACTCTGTGTGACCTCATAGACGGCAGCCCACCAGGCTCCCTTGTCCCTGGCATTCTCCAGGCAAGAACACTGGAGAGGGTTGCCATTTCCTTCTCCAATGCATGAAAGTGAAAAGTGAAAGGGAAGTTGCTCAGCCGTGTCCAACTCTTAGCGACCCCATGGACTGTAGCCCACCAGGCTCCTCCATCCATGGGATTTTCCAGGCAAGAGTACTGGAGTGGGGTACCATTGCCTTCTTAAAGAGATGTAAATACCAGACTACCTTACCTGCCTGCCGAGAAATCTGTATGGTCAAGAAGCAACAGTTAGAACTAGACATGGAACAACAGACTGGTTCCACACCAGGAAAGGAGTACGTCAAGGCTGTATATTGTCACCCTGCTTATTTAACTTATATGCAGAGTACATCATGTGAAATGCCAGGTTGGATGAAGCACAGGCTAGAATCAAGATTACCAGGAGAAATATCAATAACCTCAGATATGCAGATGACACCACCCTTATGGCAGAAAGCAAAGAACTAAAGAGCCTTTTGATGAAAGTGAAAGAGGAGAGTTAAAAGGTGGCTTAATGCTCAACATTCAGAAAACTAAGATCACGGCATCTGGTCCCATCACTTCATGGCAAATAGATGGGAAAACAGTAGAAACAGTGACAGACTATGTTTTTTGGGCTCTAAAATCACTGCAGATGGTGACTGCAGCCATGAAATTAAAAGACACCTGTTCCTTGGAAGAAAGGTTATGACCAACCTAGACAGCATATTAAAAAGCAGAGTCAGGCAACCCACTCCAGTACTCTTGCCTGGAACATTCCATGGACTGAGAAGCCTGGTAGGCTACAGTCCATGGGGTCACAAAGAGTCGGACATGACTGAGCAACTTTGCTTCACTTAGGGTATACAAGGTTTTCACAAAAAACTGGTCAGGTACCTTGGCTAAGAGGAGACTCTGCCTTGGGCCCGCCGGTGTAATAAACTGCACTCCACTAAAAAAAAAAAAAAAGCAGAGTCATTACTTTGCCAACAATGGTCCATCTAGTCAAAGCTATGGTTTTTCTAGTAGTCATGTATGGATGAGAGTTGGCCTATAAAAAAAAGCTGAGCACCAAAGAATTGACACTTTTGAACTACTCTTGAGAGTCCCTTGGACAGCAAGGAGATCAAACCAGTCAACCCTAAAGGAAATCAACTCTGAATATTCATCGGAAGGACTGATGCTGAAGCTGAAGCTCCAATACTTTGGTCACCTGATGCGAAGAGCTGGCTCATTTGAAAAGACTCTGATGCTGGGAAAGATTGAGGAAGGAGGAGAAGGGGATGACAGAGGATGAGATGGCTGGATGGCATCACTGACTCGGTGGACATGAGTTTGAGCAAGCTCTGGGAGTTGGTGATGGACAGGGAAGCCTGGTATGCTGCAGTCCATGGCGTCGCAAAAAGTCGGACACGACTGAGTGACTGAACTGAACTGAACTGGGTGCCTAATGAAGTCATAGCCCTTCTATATGCTGCTGATTTTCATTTCCAAAGAGGACCCATCTGGTAGTGAGAGCCACTGGTGAATTCAGTGATGCTGTAACAGGAGCAATGCTATGTGTCCTTCAAAACTGCCCCCTGTTGTTGCTGAACCTTTCTTTTCTAATGAAATGTTGTTCATACCAGTGATACCAAACATACCCACAGAAATGGTTCTTAAACTTATTTTTAAAGAGGTACCTACCAGTCTGACAAGGTTTTCACTGGCCCACCTTGGAATGAGAACAGGAAAAATGTAGTGAATTTTCTTTCACAGAGCTAAATTTATTCAATTTAAATGACCACCCTTTATTCTTATATGGACAAAAGATTATGTCCTTATTACTTATTTGATGCCAGATCCTATATTTTGTGTGTTTGTTGATGGTGATAGTTGATGCTGGTTTGTTCCTTGATTTTTATTTTGCTTGATCTATGTTACAATCCTAACATTTTCTAGCCAGTGAAATCAAATTCCTGATCAACTCAACAGGAATGCATCTAGCCTGCAAGTCAATACTATCGTCAGATCAGATGGTTGTTTTTTCTACTCTGTGTCTCATGACTACTCATTTGACTGGTTTTCCAGAATAGAGTTACAACTCAAGTAGGCATTACAGCCTGGTTTGTTTATTTGTTGAGTAGGTATCTGGATTAGAAAACTAGAATAGCATCTGGAACTTTGTGCGTGCTCAGTGAACGATTGTGAAAATGGAATTAGATTGAACTGCCCAAGGTTTAGAAGTCCTCACTCAGCTCCTTCCTGAGCATGGTGAATCATGCCGAACCAGTAGAGGGCTACTCACCTCCTGTGAGGAGAATGTAGCTTATATGAGGGGCTAAGGTATTCGAGTGATTTCCCTTTCACTTTTCACTTTCATGCATTGGAGAAGGAAATGGCAACCCACTCCAGTGTTCTTGCCTGGAGAATCCCAGGGACGGGGAAGCTTGGTGGGCTGCCATCTCTGGGGTTGCACAGAGTTGGACACAACTGAAGCGACTTAGCAGCAGCAGCAGCAGCAAGGTATTTGAGTGAGACCCATTTATGAGAATCTCAGTTCTGGTTTTATTACAGGCTTACTTATTCTGTGACCTGACATCCCTTGACATCCAAGCGGACTTTCTGTTCTACTTGCAAGGAGTGAAAAAGTGTCAGATTGTCTCTGTTGCCTAATAGTCTTGGTATGAGGACATTAGAGTTAATTAAGTATGTGGGCATTATTCAGGAAAAAATAATTCCTTGACATAATTATGGACCCTAGGAATTGAGGAGCCCAACCATTTTTATCTAATGGTAGATTGACCCATGTATTTACGTTAATGTACTTTTGAGAATAAATATGATTACTGAATTGATGGCATTCATACCAGCATATTAGAACATTTTAAAAAATCTACATGCTTTCATTCTTTATCAGTTGGATAGTGTATTGTCTACAGTCAGGGCTAGCTTATTAGATAGCTTTTATATAAAATCATATTATAAGGAAAAAATTAAAGTGAATGTCATGCACAAAGTTGTACTGGAAGAGAAACCATTATTTAACTCCCTTACACAGATGATTCTATACAAGAAATACTTTGCATGACCTTTGTCCGTATAACCTTAGGCAAGTCAGATAACCTCTCTCTGCTCCTCAACTCTATAAAAAAGAGTAGAATCTACCTCAAAGGATTGCTGTAAGGATTAAATGTGTTAATACATGTACTTTAGCCTAGAGCATGACACATGATAGTCTTTCAATAAACTACGTAATATGATTATATTCATTTCCTTATTATTGCCATACTTTAATTGAAATACCAATTGTAAAATGCTTTAGAGCTATGAACAATTTTAACATTATTTAACAATTTTAACACTCATTAACATAAGTTCTATTAAATTGCAAGTTCCATTCAACTCCTCTCTATCTTATCTTTTTGAGAAAATGACAGGGTGGAAATACAGTCATTCTCCATCTCAAATCTTATAGCACTTTCGGAAAAAATCTGTCTGATCTCCAACAAATCTACACCTAAATCATGCAGGCATATGTGTCCCTAAGTGCACACACACACACAAAACAGAATGTCATGTTTAATGAGATCCTTTAATTTCACTAAACTTCCTCAGATAAGGTTCGTTCTTTAAACCGAATTGTATTTTATTGCAAATAATGCTATAAACAATATGGAATGCTGCTTAAAAGCATGAACCTTGGAGTAGACTGCGTGGCTTCAAATTTCAGCTCTGTGATCATGTACAATTATTTACCTTTTCTAATCCTCAGTTTCCTCATCTTTAACACCTGCTCTGTAGAGGTGCTGCTGCTAAGTCACTTCAGTCATGTCCAACTCTGTGCGACCCCATAGACGACAGCCCACCAGGCTCCCCCGTCCCTGGGATTCTCCAGGCAAGAACACTGGAGTGGGTTGCCATTTCCTTCTCCAATGCATGAAAGTGAAAAGTGAAAGGGAAGTTGCTCAGTCGTGTCTGACTCTTGGCGACCCATGGACTGAAGCCTACCAGGCTCCTCCGTCCATGGGATTTTCCAGGCAAGAGGACTGGAGTAGGGTGCCATTGCCTTCTCCATCTGTAGAGGTGAAGCTGAAGTTAAATGAGTTAATGCATGTGAAGCTGTCAGCCAGTGTTTAGCACCTAGGAAATGCTCACTATGTTTAGCTATTGTTACTTTTCATTATAGACATGTATTTTCATATCTACAAGTTCTATTTGGTCTTTTTCTATACCTCTATTTCTGTTCTCATCATGCTTATGTTTTCCTCCAAATTCTTCAGCATATAGAGAACGTAGTAGTTGCTTAAAGCCCTTGTCTGCTAGTTCCATCCTCTTTATCATTTCCAAGTCTGTTTCTAGCCATTGATTTTTTTTCCCTAGTCATGGTTCATATTTTCCTGCTTTATTGCACACCTGGTAAGTTTTTATTACATGCTGGGCATTGTAAATTTTGCTTTTGATTGCTGGCTGTTGTATTTCTTAATTAGTGTTAGGTTTCAAGCTGGCATGCAGCTAGGTTACTTGGAACAGGTTCGGTCTTTTCAAAGCTAGCTTTTAAACTTTGTTAGGGTGGTTCATTGAGACTTTGGTCTACAGCTAATTTAGTCTCCTACTGAGTCAATACCTTTGTAAGGATTCTATCTCCTGTGTTATGAGTTCCTTCTACTTGGCTGGTGGGAACACAACTAATCCCATTCCTATTGGATTCCTTATTCCTTTTTAGTGGTTCTTTCCTTGGTGCCAGGCAGCTTACCCTACACATGCACAAATCAATTCTCAACCAAAGACTCAAGGGGAGCCCTCTGCAGATCTCCAGAGCGCCCTCCCTTCCTCCCCTCTCCTCTCGCTGTCCTGTCCTGTCCCCTCGCCTTCTCTCCTCTCTTCCTCTCTCCTTTTCTCCTGTGTAGCTCTCTTTCTCCAATACCCTGTCCCACAGACTCTTAAATGTTTTCACCTCTCTGAACGTCCATTGCATCTCTTTCAACGCAGCCACATCACCAGATGCTGGGTTTCCGTGCTGCAGCTGACTTTAGCCATTAAGTTGCAGCCGTCATAGGACTCACCTTATTTGTTTCTCTTCTCTCAGGAATAACTGTCCTGTGCTGCCTGTCGTCCAGTATCTGAAAATTGTTTCACATATTTTGTCCAGTTTTCAACTTGCTTGAGGTGTGAGGTTAAGTCCAGTCTAACTTACTCCATCTTGGCCAGAAGTCCTTGACTACTGTTATCTCTGCCAATGCTGGTTTTAGGAATAAAAAAGTCCTCAGGTACAAGTCAGATTACAACGAGTAGCACATGTAGAACTTTATATATGTGGTTACAGGATGTTATTAAACACCCAGCACAAATATAGGTCTGCAACATCTTGTTTCTCTTTTTCACTCCTTATTAACATTTTGCTTTTGGATGATTGGCAAAGGCCCCGTCTTTATGTAAAAGCTACAAAATAGGAAGCTTTTGTATAAGTGAAAATCCAGTTTAAGGCATGATTAAGCCTTTGTATTTTTTTTTTTTTTTTTGCACTGGATCTTCATTGCTGTGCGAGGACCTCCTCTAGTTCTGGCGAGCAGGTTCTGCTCTTGGTGGTGATGCACAGGCTTCTCATTGCCGTGGCCTCTCTTGTTGCTGGCACCAGCTCCAGGTGCCCAGGCTTTGGCCGTGGCAGCACATGGGCTCAGTAGTTGGTTGCAATGGCTTTCGTTGCTCCATAGCATGTGGAATCTTCCCAGACCAGGGACTGAACCTGTGTCCCCTGCATTGACAGGCGGATTCTTATCCACTGTACCATCAGGGAAGTCCTGATTAAGGCTTCTGTGAGTGACTCTATAAATTAAATTTTTCCCTGAAAGAATAAATTTGTCTTTTTTAAAATTTTGATTTTACTCTGAATATTGATACCACACAATGATTAGACTGCTCTTACATAAATAGATTACAACGATAACTAAACATACATAGAAAACTAAAGTATAGGAATCCTCCCCATGCAAGGTTTAATTTTTATTACACAACCACGTGCTAATATTAAGTAGTATCACATTGTCTAATGTTAGATGAATGAATTTGTGGTGTGTGTGTGAACACATGCACTGGAGACAGAGAAAAAGCATTCATACATGATGGGGAGTGAATTAAGCTAAATTTATTGTTTAAATAAATATTTTATACTTGTTGTATGTATTTAATCTGCAGACTGAGGATTATAAATCCATAATGGAAAATGAGGAATTTAGACTTAACAAAACTTACCCTAGGAATTTAACCACTGCATTTTGAGGCTTATAACACATGCTACAATGAGTGAGATGGCTCTACAAAATGTTCATTATATAGAAGTTGTTCAAATGAGAAACACCTCCCAGATCCACAAACTGCAGTATATGTGTCTTATAAAAATTACCCTTAAATCTTACATTTCCCCTTTGAGACATTTATTGTTCCTGGGGAAAGCAGTATTTTTTTTCCCTTATTCGTAAATCTGTCTTCGATTAAACTAGAGAACTCTATAAATCAATAATAACCTTTTAGATATCAACCCCTTCATAATTATGCCCTCCAAATCCAGGTAATTGTTTACATACTTTATACAGAAAAAAATGGAGAAAAACATATGTTCCATTTGATTTGGGGGGTGGGTATAAAGCTTTAGATGTTTTTCAGCATTTATGAAGTTTGACTTTATCCTCTTTTGTATTACATTTGAAAAATTAATTTATTTCAAACAGAGAAACAAATAGATCAGGTAATGTTATACAGCTCTGGAGGAAAAAAAATTGTCTGTTAGAAACTGATGCATATTTTTATCATAATATGGCTTTCATTAAATATAATACTATACAACCAGTGAGTTTAAAGGAATGTTTTGTTTTAGTCAAATCAATCTCTGGGTATCTTTCTGATACTTCTAGTACATTTCCCAAAAGGAAGTGGGTAAACACGCAAACGGGAGTGATCTCAGATTAAGAAACAACACAGGCGTCTTGAAGGCTCTCTGTTTGTAGAATGAACTGACAGCAAGCAGAGAGACCTGAGGCTGTTTTTCTAGATGCTTACTCTGGGTGCCAGCCATCTGTGTTCATTTAGGGCTGTGTGTGTGTGCGTGTGTGTAGGTAGAAAGGGGGTGAGGGACAGATCTCAAGTTGCAAGTCTGAGTGTGGGCTCTGATACAGAACGCAACCTTCTGCCTGGTGCTTCTCAAACAAGACCCCTCATCTGCTGGTCCCTCCAGAGAAGTAATTTCACCAATACCAGCTGCAAAGGGGAATGTTTTGTGTTTTCTTTATTCAAAGTGAAAGATGTTAAACAGAAATTTTCAGAAGCACTTTTGTTTGGAAAAGGGGAAAGGAAGATCGCGGGAACTGGAAAACATCCATGAAATTAGCCCCAAATCATTGCCAATACTGATCATTTCCTGACAAGCTGTCTATCAGCAAACCCACAACAGCAGCTTATTCCGGGCTTTCTGGTGCCAATAGTGGTGTGGCATTGCTAATTACATGTTGGTGCAGTTGTGAATATTTTTAAGTTTAACTTTCGTTACTGCAACAGCAAGTACAATAGCACATTACTATCAGGATTTCTGTAAATACTTTAATACAACTCTCTTCCAAATTGCTTTAGCAGGAATTAGAGGAATATCATTTTAAAGTAAAAGTCCTGCATGTCTATTTAACCACCTAAAGTTGGTGAAAATGAAAAGAATAGAAAGTAGGGATGCACTTGGCCATGTTAACTCCAAATTCAGTATTTATTTGTGAGAAAATACTATTTATTTATAGATAAATAAATAAATTTATTTATTTTTAGAATTTATTTAAAATTTAAAAAAATTTAATTTATTCTATAAATTATTTATTTATAGATAGGGGAGGGAAATAAGAGAGGGAAATGAGCTAATTTGACTGTATGATTTTGTTTATTCATTATTCATGATGAAAAAATCCTGGCTGCCTTTAATATTTGTACTATCTATAAAATGTCTCAGCATTCCTGTGGCCTGAGATATTACGGCAATTTTCTTCCAATGTTGTGTTCTCTCTCTCGCCATCTCTCTACCTCTCTCTGTCTCTCTCTCTCTCATTTTCTCTGGTTTACTGCCCTTGACATATTCTGTTCTGAAGCCTTCGTTGGTTACTGTTAGCAGTGGTTCTAACACTCATGTCCTGATGCAATAGGAGGGCGTACTAGATGCTGGGTCAACCTTCTGGGTGTCATACCTGCTTACAGAAGTATGATCTGCATTCCCAACACAGTGTCAAATTATCCATTTTTGGAACTGTTATAAGGTGAAAAGTGTCCCTCTTAAGCCCTCCTAAAGGGAAAGTTTTCTGTTTATTAACTAAATTTAAAAGCCCATTTTGAAAATAACTCCTAAACTTAGGAATAGTAAGAACATTTCACATGTCCTAGACCAGTGTGTATCTAGGGTTTGGACATCATCTGGACCCTTAGGAGAAGAGGGACCACTTAGTGAGTATTTCACATATTTTGAGAATTATTTAAAATGAGAAACAGATTCACCTGGATAGCATTTGCCCTGAAATTCACTGGCCTGAGTTTGCATACCACAGTGTAAAAAATACATAAGGAACTATTTAAACACCTCCGTTCTTGCTATTCTGATATTTAACAACTTCTATAAGAGATTTCTTCCTGGGTGCAAAGCATTTTCTTCCTAAGGGTTCTGATAAAAGTCTATCTCCACATTTTGAAATTTGTGTGTTCCTGTTACTTTCTCTTTATTTCATAAACCAGCAAGTATTTATCAGCCCTAAATCATGGGATTGTCACAGAATTACAGGACAAAGATCCTGTATTCAAGAATGTTAGCATGTGGTTGGGGGAAGCAAAAACTAATAAACACTGGAAATAAATGGAGACCATATATGCTTTGAAGTGCAGTAGGAAATGGCTTTGTAAGGGATTAAATCAACGAAAAGCAATGGCATAGATTGGAGAAAAAGTGTGCTTTGTAAGGCTAACATGGTTTTTAATCATTGACAAATTAATTTATTCATAATTTTTCTTGCCCTTGTAAAAGCTGAATCATAAATGAACAAATGAATTGTAAACAAATAGATGCATGCGTAATAACACAGATGAAGTTCCAGATTCTAGCAGAGCCATCAATACATATTTACAAGTGTTCACAGGGTCCCGGGTAGACACTTTCCTATTTCCTGTGAGGTAGCGCCACCTTTTCTTCACTGACTCCAACCACCACTAAAATAGAAGCTCTACTTCCTGACAACACTAAAAAAAAATCTTACCTGAAAAGTGACTCAAATGGCATATTGGCCCTTTTAAATGGGCATATTGGCCCATTCACATAACATAGAAAGCAAATGTATGATCATTGATCATGTGTGACTATTACCAGCTGAGATAAAATATAAAACAAAAAGAAGATTTTATTTTCAAAAAGTAGCCTTTGGTGGCTCATTGGTAAAGAATTCATCTGCCAATGTAGGAGACTCAGGTTCTATCCTTGGATCAGGAAAATCCCCTGGAAGAGGAAATGGCAACTCACTCCAGTATTCTTCTTTTTTTTTTCTTTTTTGTTTTTTTGTTTTTTAATTTTATTTTATTTTTAAACTTTACATAATTGTATTAGTTTTGCCAAATATCAAAATGAATCCACCACAGGTATACATGTGTTCCCCATCCTGAACCCTCCTCCCTCCTCCCTCCCCATACCATCCCTCTGGGTCATCCCAGTTCACCAGCCCCAAGCATCCAGTATCATGCATTGAACCTGGACTGGCAACTCGTTTCATACATGATATTTTACATGTTTCAATGCCATTCTCCCAAATCTTCCCACCCTCTCTCTCTCCCACAGAGTCCATAAGACTGTTCTATACATCAGTGTCTCTTTTGCTGTCTCGTACACAGGGTTATTGTTTCCATCTTTCTAAATTCCATATATATGCGTTAGTATACCGTATTGGTGTTTTTCTTTCTGGCTTACTTCACTCTGTATAATAGGCTCCAGTTTCATCCACCTCATTAGAACTGATTCAAATGTATTCTTTTTAATGGCTGAGTAATACTCCATTGTGTATATGTACCACAGCTTTCTTATCCATTCATCTGCTAATGGACATCTAGGTTGCTTCCATGTCCTGGCTATTATAAACAGTGCTGTGATGAACATTGGGGGTACACGTGTCTCTTTCCCTTCTGGTTTTCCTCAGTGTGTATACCCAGTAGTGGGATTGCTGGATCATAAGGCAGTTCTATTTCCAGTTTTTTAAGGAATCTCCATACTGTTCTCCATAGTGGCTGTACTAGTTTGCATTCCCACCAACAGTGTAAGAGGGTTCCCTTTTCTCCACACCCTCTCCAGCATTTATTATTTATAGACTTTTGGATCGCAGCCCTTCTGACTGGTGTGAGATGGTACCTCATTGTGGTTTTGATTTGCATTTCTCTGATAATGTCACTCCAGTATTCTTGCCTGGAGAATCCCATGGGCAGAAGAGCCTGGTGGGCTACAGTCCATGGGGTCTCAAAGAGTTGGACACAACTGAGCAATTATACAAGAAAAAGAGGCCTTACTGTGAGCACTGATGAGAGTCCTTGGAGCAGGGAAGAAGCATAAAATAGTGTTACATAGATAAGAGGACAGAGAAGGCAATGGCACCCCACTCCAGTATTCTTGCTTGGAAAATCCCATGGACGGAGGAGCCTGGTAGGCTACAGTCCATGGGGTCGCAAAGAGTCGTACACGACTGCGTGACTTCACTTCCACTTTTCACTTTCATGCATTGGAGAAGGAAATGGCAACCCACTCCAGTGTTCTTGCCTGGAGAATCCCAGGGACGGGAGAGCCTGGTGGGCTGCCGTCTATGGGGTCGCACAGAGTCGGACACGACTGAAGCGACTTAGCAGCAGCAGCAGCAGATAAGAGGAAGTCAGGTAATTTACTGCCTTTAAACCGACCAAGCAGCCTGAATTTAAGGCCTCTGTATGATCTTCAGTAGTGACATAATGGAATTGTTTCTTTTAGGAACATCCCTCTGACAGTGATAATATTGGAGGTTGGTGGGGGGCATGGTCTGAAAGCACAAAGCTCTGTCAGGCAGCTGTTGAGGCAATCCACAGTGATCAGACCCTAGTGACAGTCATGGCAGAGTTAACGAGAGGAACCCAATCTGTGGACACTTTGAAGAAATGAACAATGCTAATAACAGACTAAATATATGAGGACATAAATGGCAAAGAGACCAAATGACATGTGTACAATGGAATATTATTCAGTCTGAAAAAAGGAAGGGCATTCTGATGCACAGTACAACATGAATGACGCTTGAAGACCTTATGCTACATGAAATGACAGATACAAAAGGAGAAATATTGCATGATTTCACTTAGATTAGGTACCTAGAATAGTTAAACTCATAGATTAATAAAGTGAAATAGTGATAATCGAGGGCTGGGTGGAGACAGGAATGGAGAGTTTTTATTTAATGGGTACAGAGTTTCAATTTGGGAGGATGAAGATGTTGGTGATGGAGAGTGTGATGGCTGCACAATGATTTGAATGCATGTAATGCCAGTGAGAAGGAAATGGCAACCCACTCCAGTGTTCTTGCCTGGAGAATCCCAGGGACGGGGAGCCTGGTGGGCTGCCGTCTATGGGGTCGCACAGAGGCGGACACGACTGACGCAACTTAGCAGCAACGCCAGTGAACTGTACATTGAAAATTGTTAAAAGGTCAAAGTTATGTTATGTATGCATGCTCAGTCGCTTCAGTCATGTCCAACTCTTTGCGATGCTATGGACTGTAGCCCACCAAGCTCCTCAGTCCATGGGATTCTCCAAGCAAGAATACTGGAGTGAGTTGGCATGCCTCCTCCCGGGAATCTTCCCGACTCAGGGATCCAACCCGCATCTCTTATGTCTCCTAAATTTGCAGATGGGTTCTTTACCACTAGCGCACCCTAGGAAGCCCATGTTATGCATAGGTTACCAGAATTTTTAAAAATCAGTATCTTAGGGAAAGAATGGAGAAGGCAATGGCACCCCACTCCAGTACTCTTGCCCGGAAAATCCCATGGACGGAGCAGCCTGGTAGGCTGCAGTCCATGGGGTCGCAGAGTCAGACATGACTGCATGACTTCACTTTCCCTTTTCACTTTCATGCATTGGAGAAGGAAATGGCAACCCACTCCAGTGTTCTTGCCTGGAGAATCCCAGGGACAGGGGAGCCTGGTGGGCTGCCGTCTATGGGGTCACACAGAGTCGGACATGACTGAAGCGACTTAGCAGCAGTAGCAGCAGGGAAAGAATATATAAATGCTGAGAAGTCTGTATGGAAGAAGTATTATGTTAATGAAAGAAGTGTTCAAAGATTTAAGTAGACTATATGCCTGGGTTCAAATTTAGACTCTGCCACTGAACTAGCTGTAAAATGGGAACATTAATGAAGAGTAAAAGAAATAATGTATAGAAAGCTCTTCAGCACTTAGTAGGTGTTCCATAAGTATTATTTTCCTTTTCAGTTAAAAAACCACTGTACAATTTGAAATTTTTTCCCCTCAGCAGAATTAGACTTTGGGTGTATTACTATACATCTTTCTTATCAAACAAAGAATAACTTCAAAGATGACATAGGGTGGCTGTCAGCAAGCAAAGAAGGGCTGCTGCTAAGTCGCTTCAGTCGTGTCCAACTCTGTGTGACCCCAGAGACGGCAGCCCATTAGGCTCCACTGTCCTTGGGATTCTCCAGGCAAGAACACTGGAGTGGGTTGCCATTTCCTTCTCCAATGCATGAAAGTGAAGAGCGAAAGTGAAGTTGCTCAGTCGTGTCCGACTCTTTGCTACCCCATGGACTGCAGCCCACCAGGCTCCTCTGTCCATGGGATTTTCTAGGCAAGAGTACTGGAGTGGGGTGCCATTGCCTTCTCCGAAAGAAGGGCTAGGCTTATGCAAAGACTAAAAATACACAAAATGCACCAGTTAACACGAGGCCAGCTCTGACTGACCACTATCCCTGCAGTATAAGTCTCCTGCCCAAATCCCAGGAACATCTGTCACATAAACTTGATGGTGTTTGATTTTTATCTTGAAAAATCTTTATAACTAATCAGAGTATTAAGATGTGAGAACTAAGGTAGAACTCTCAAGTTTTCAGAAAACTGAGAGTCTGCTCAGGAATGGGCAAATGATTCAATCCCTCTCAGTGGAGTTCAAGAACAGAGAAAACGGTTCAAGGGAGATGTAAGATAGGGTGTTATTGGAGAGCTGTCACTACCACTGGTTAAAAAAAGAAAGTGAAAAATTATTATGACTATTGAGTGTGTGATTAAGTATTTTTTAAAACACCATAAATGTTACAAAAACACTTGGATATTCTCAAAATTTCTGAACCATATCATGTTCCTAGTTTATGTAGGAAGTAATTTTCTATCATAAAGAGCCCACCAGGCTCCTCTGTCCATGGGATTTCCCAGGCAAGAATATTGGAGTGGGTTGCCGTTTCCTCCTCCAGGGAATCTTCCTGACCCAGGGATCGAACCTGTGTCTCTTTCATCTCCTGCATTGGCAGGCAGGTTCTTTACCACTCACGCCAACTGGGAAGCCCCAAAGGGTGTTAAAACCAGTTACACACTAATGAAAAAATAGTTCCAAAAATAAGTGAATGACCTCCTCGTTCTCTTTTTTTAATTTGATTTTTTTTAAGTGGAGGATAATTGCTTTACAATATTGTGTTGGTTTCTGCCATATATTGACATGAATCAGTCACAGGTCCATATGTCCCCTTCCTCCTGAAACACTCCTCCCATCTCCCTCCTCATTCTGCCCCTCTTCTCCTGCAATGCAGGAGATCCCGGTTTGATTCCTGGGTTGGGAAGATCCCCTGGAGAAGAGCATGGCAACACACTCCAGTATTCTTGCCAGGAGAATCCCCATGGACAGAGGAGCCTGGCGGGCTACCATGTGGGGTTGTAAAGAGTCGGACGTGACTGAGTGACTAAGCACAGCACAGCATAAGCGTCCATACCTGATATCAGCGTAACAGAGCCAGTGTAAACGCAGAGCCACAGGACAACTCTGTGATCCTCGGATGCCATTTCATCCAATGCAAACCTTACCCACTCCCTGACTTCCAGTTACTCTTAGAATACACTCCTCTTTTCCCAACATGTGACCACATTTTGCTTGGCCTTATGGCCTGGTTGTTCATCAGTCCCCACGCCAACCCAGTGAATACAGCCCCCAATGCTGACTTCAGGCAACAAGTAACTTGTCTCCTGCTTTGCATCACAGGCATTCTGAGGAGACACCCCTGTGGTCTTAATTCATGAAAAACAATAATTTCCACTGTACAAAATTCAAAACCTGAGGGATGCAGTTTGATAATTTAGCATTTTTGCTTCATGTGAGAATATCATTTCTAGTTCATAATGGGAAGTTCAAAAACATTGTTTCTTACAATTAAAAGCTTTCAGAAGTGTGTAATCTGGGCTCTTTATAGGTATGTTCCCTATAAAATGTAGGGAGGAATAGCATGCGTTTTTCTACAAAGGAATACCTTCAATATCTTCCATTGCTTAAGGAAAAAGGTCTTTAATTTAGAGCTGAATTAGTCATACAGATAAACACTTTAAAGTCCTTGGAACCTGCAGTTCATTTTAACAAGCTTTTAAGATAAATTAAGAGTGTGTTGTATCTGTTGTGCTGTGATGACTGTGAATTAGAAGAAGAGAACACACAGACTCATCCATTGAAGAATTTTTCTTTTCTGGCATCATATTCTATGCTAGAATCTTTATGGGAGTTCCATAATATATGGATCTTGCCTTCAGGGATATTCTAATTAGGTGAGGGGCCAGTATTGAGTTGAAATGTCCCCCAGCCCAAAATTCATGTCCACTTGGAACTTCAGAAAGTGCCCTTACTTGAAACAAACTCTTTGCAGATATAATTAAGATGCAATTTAAGATGAGGTCACATTGGATTAGGGTGGGCCTTAAAGGCAATCGCTGGTTTCTGTACAGGAAGAGGAGAGGACGCAGAGACACATATACACACAAACACAGGACAGAAGGCCATGTGAGAGTGAAAGCAGAGACTGGAGTGCTGCATTGACAAGTCGAGGAGTGTCTAGGACTGCTGGCCATGGCCAAAAGCTAGGAGAAGCTCCGTCCCTAGATCCTTTGAGGGATCATGGCCCTACCAATCCCTCACTTGGGATGTCTGGCCTCCAGAACTGTGAAAGAAGTCATTTCTGTTATTTTAAACCACACTGTTTGTGATCATTTGTTACAGTAGCCCTCGGAATCTAATACAAGCCCTCATCTTCAAAGAGTCTAGCTTAATCGGTCTGGGGTGAACTTAGGCACCAGTACTTTTATAAAAGTTGTTCGAGTGATTCCATGTTTGAGAGCCATCATTCTAGTTTGTTGCCTTTCAAAGTCTCCAGAGAAGCAGCAGCATCCACAACTGGGAACTTAACAGAAATGCATTCTCTGGCCCCATACAGCCCTACCAACTGTATGGGGGTGAGGTCCAGCAATTTGTAGATTATCAAGCTTTCTAGGTGATTGTGATGCCACTACCATTTGAGAACTGCTGCTCTCATTGGTAAGGGAAGATACATGGCAATGGGAGACGCTCCAAATGGGAATGGAGAAATCATTAGAAAAGTATAGGAAGTATAGGAGGAATAGGAAAGTACAGGAAGTACTTAGAAAGTATAGGAAGAATATTTGTATGTTGTCATGGGCAATACCAGGCATTGCTTCAGATAAAAATGTGTCCAAACAATCATCCTCCAATTGAACTTTTGAAGACAAATTATTTTCAAGTTTGGGATGCTGTCCTTACAGTGTTGTTGATATTAGGGACTATAGCCACCCAAAGTCTACATTAAGATTACATGTGGAATTGGCTGTACCCCAATACAAAATGTTTTGGGTGTTAAAAAATTAAATTAAATTAAAACAAGGTAAAACAAAAAATAAGACAAGCAAACAAATAAAAAAGACTGAGTGTGGAGTAAAAATGGCAGAGTAGGGGACCCGAGCTTCCATCACTAACAACGTTCAACCATTAGACAGCTATCCACAAACAAAGGGCTTCCCAGGTAGCGCTAGCAGTAAAGAACCCACTGCCAATGCAGGAGACATAAGAGACATGGGTTCAATCCGATCAGAAAGATTATCTGGAGGAGGGCATGGCAAGCCACTCTAGTATTCTCGCCTGGAGAATCACATGGAAATTGGAGCCTGGTGGGCTGCAGTCCATAGGGTCGCAAAGAATCAGATATGACTGAAGTGAATTAGCACACTGGCATGCCACAAATAAAACAACTCTGGGAGAGTTCAGGAGACCACTTAAGAAACTTCAGCAAATCAGTGCAATAAAGAAAACCTGAGAATAGCCTCACAAAAAGGAAGACAGCTCAATTTTCCTTTCGTTATTCCATTCCCCAAGCCATCACGTGTCATCACAGAAATACAAATTAAAACAACAATGAGATACCACTACATACAAATTAGAATGACTAAAATCCAGAACACTGGCAATACCAAAAGCTGGTAAGGATGTCAAGAAACAGGAAATTTCATTCATTGCTGATGAGAATACAAAATGATACATATAGTCATTTTGGAATATAAATTGACAGTTTCTTATAAAACTGAACACTCATATCATACAATCCATCAATTGTCTTCTTGGTATTTACCCAAAGGAGTTGAAAATTTATGTCCACAAAAAAAAATGCAGAAGAATGTTTACAGAAGCTTTATTCATAATTGCCAAAACTTATTTTGCAAGGAGATCAAACTAGTCAATCCTAAAGGAAATCAATCCTGAATATTCATTGGAAGGACTGATACTGAAGCTGAAGCTCCAATACTTTGACCACCTGATGTGAAGAGCTGACTCATTGGAAAAAACCCTGATGCTGGGAAAGTTTGAGGGCAGGAGGAGAAGGGGCAGCAGAGGATGAGATGGTGGGATGGCATCACTGACTCAAAGTTCATGAATCTGAGCAAACTCTGGGTGATGGTGAAGGACAAGGGAGCCTGCCCTGCTGCAGTCCATGGCTTCACAAAGAGTCAGACAAGACTTAGCGACTGACCAACAAGAATCAGCCAAGATGTCTTTCAGCAGATCATCAGATAAATAAACTGTAGTACATTCAGACAATGGATTATTATTCAATGCTAAAAAGAGATGAGCTATCAAGCCGTGAAAAGACATGGAGGAAAATTAAATTTATATTACTAAATGAAAGAAGCCAATTTGAATAGGTTATATACTATATGATTCCAACTGTATGATGTTCTAGAAAAGGCCCACACTATGGAGACAGTAAAAAGTTAAATGGTTTCCAGAGATTGTCCAGTAGGAAGGATAAATAGATAGAACAGAGAATTCTTAGGGTAGTGAAATTACTCTGCATGATGCCATAATGATGGATACATGTCATTATATCTTGTCTGAACCCATGGAATATATACCATCATGAGATAACCTTAAAGTAAACAATGGACCTTGGGTAGTTATAAGGTGTCAATATAGGCTCATCAGTTGTAGCTCGCCAGGCTCCTCTGACCATGGTATTCTCCAGGCAAGAATACTGGAGTGGATTGCCATTTCCTCCTCCAGGGGATCTTTCCAACCCAGGGAGCAAACCAGGTCTCCTGAATCTCCTGCGTTGGCCACTGGATTCTATACCACTGAGCCACCTGGGAAGTCCTCAGTGTAGGTCACCAGTTGTAATGACTGTACCACTCTGTTGGGGGATGTTGATAACGAGGGATATTATTCATATCTGGGAGAAGAGGGTATATAGAATATCTCTATACCTTCTGCTCAGTTTTGCTATGAATCTAAAGTCTATCTAAAAATATAGTCTTTATTTTAAAAACTGGGGACAAAATAGTATAAGAGGTATTCAAATATAGATTCAAAAGAAATTTCAAATTTATATTTCAAGGTTAAATTTTAAATGAAATAAGAAAGCATATGCTGCTGCTGCTGCTAAGTTGCTTCATTCGTGTCCAACTCTGTTCGAACCCATGGACGGCAGCCCACCAGGCTCCTCTGTCCATGGGATTCTCCAGGCAAGAACACTGGAGTGGGGTGCCATTGCCTTCTCCAAATAAAGCATATAGTCTATGATATACCCAGTAAATAGTAACTCCTCATAATAGAACATGGGAAATTGACAGAGCTGTGACATCCTCCCAAGCAGTTTCTAGAACTATATTATCTCTAAATGGTCCAGCTTCCCATTGTAAATTTGTGCTAAAGACTAGCCGATCATTTAGCAGAAGAGGTTAGTCCATTCCATTGATCTGTTAATCCCTCCTGCTCAGTTTTAGTCTTCAGTCATCTTTTTGCTGAGAACAAAGCCAGGGAACTGACTTGTAAGTTACCCTGATGAAGATGGAGACTCTATCTTATACTTCTTTGAATGCCTTCTGCCACATCTAACACTGTGCTTTGGAATATTTCTGAATTTTTATTTATTTAATATATTCCAATGGGGTCTTATTTCTGCTGTACTCACCATAATGAGAACAAGATGTTCCTTCCTCCTTCCATGACTGGGCAATATGTGCCCTTGTATTTAAAGAATGCAGAAGTTAGCCTGGTAACTTCTGTTTTAGCAACAAAATGGGATACAAGACTATCAGTTCAGTTTAGTTCAGTCGTTTAGTCGTGTCCGACTCTTTGTGACCCCATGGACTGCAGTATGCCAGGCCTCCCTGTCCATCACCAACTCCCAGAGCCTACTCAAACTCATGTCCATTGAGTCGGTGATGCCATCCAACCATCTCATCCTCTGTCATCCCCTTTATACCTCCCACCTTTAGTAAAAGAGACATTCAATTGAGAGAAATGTCATCATCAACAAAAGGATTTTTTCACAGAATTATGTGGAAACAAAATCAACATAGGGTATAGAAAATAGCTAGGTCATGCTGAAATATTCCAAAATGTTAGCAGATGGTTCTCCTGGGAAGTCTGACTATGGCTGATACTTATAGAACCTCCTTTAGACCTAGGTAAGAGATATTTTATTAGAGTTGTCCACATACCACAATCACACACAGATAAATTTATTAAAACCACACAGGTGCCTCTATCAGAATCTGCCCTCAGAGCTGGCACAGCACAGCTCATAGCTCTTAACACCCACCTTCATAACCACACTATTCAGGCCCTTGGAAAATGCATTTCCACATCTCTTGCTCCATATCCACAAAAGAAAAGGTGATAGGGTTTGAAAGCTGTGAAAGACCATAGGTTAGGATGATGACATTGCTTTGGAATGCTTGGACGATGTGAGGGAAAAGAGTGTTGGGTTAGGAGAAGAGTCAAGCTTGTCAAATTCCTCCTCTGATAACATGAATGCAAGAGATTCTTTCATATCAAAGTATCGTTTCTCAATAACATCAAGAACCCTTTTTCTTACTTCTTTTGTTCCTATTCCTGGTTCCCATGGTACTCAATTCAGTTAGCACAATGTTTCACAAAATTTGCAAATGGTGGCTTACAAACATTTTCTGATTTTAACACTTTAAATTACTTTTAAATTTGCATTCATGTATCATGATAGTAGGTCTTAGTTTCAGCAACTGGATGGACATAGAATGTTTAAATTTTGAATGTTTTTTTCTCTATAAAAATAAATAAGATTTAATCAAAATATTAGTATACCCAATGACATTTTGGCATTTTTTAATTATAATTTGTACTTTACCTTTTAAAGTGAATGGGTAATTTTGCATATTTTAAAAGAAAACTTTTGGAAATGTAACTTTTATACTTAACTTATATGTTCTCCTAAATCTGTTTGATTTTTGTATGCTTTGAAATAATTATAATTTTTGAAACCCTTCAGACCATTGCCCTGAGTTGAAAATAAATTTTGTAAACATCTTGCATGTAACAATAAAATCAGTGATTTTGTGGAAATAAGGTAAGAAAAATTAATTTAATGAAAAAATACATAATTCATAGGTTATATAAAATCTTTATCACCTACTCAACTATCACTAACCCTTTAACAGATATCAGATATCTGCTGCTGCTGCTAAGTCGCTTCAGTCGTGTCCGACTCTGTGCGACACCACAGACGGCAGCCCACCAGGCTCCCCCGTCCCTGGGATTCTCCATGCAAGAACACTGGAGTGGGTTGCCATTTCCTTCTCCAATGCATGAAAGTGAAAAGTGAAACTGAAGTCGCTCAGTCGTGTTCGACTCTTAGCGACCCCATGGACTGCAGCCTACCAGGCTCCTCTGTCCATGGGATTTTCCAGGCAAAAGTATCTGCAGTTAACAATTAAATTTAGTAGTCTGACATTTTGCCAGATCTCAGACACATTGAAATCATACTTTTACACATATCCTTTGGTTTTTGTCATTATGGGAATATATTTGTCAAGATAGGAGGATAGGATATATTTTATTTACCAATTTGTATAAAGAACTAAAATCCCATCAGAAAAGGCAACTTCAATAATCCTGTTGGGTCTGTGGTTGAAGGAGTGTTCATCTGCTCTCCATGCCAGATAAAATATAGTTTAACACCATGGTGGATGGTCTGGAAATGGCAATATCCTTGACTGTTTAAAGAACAGAAAGTGGTGGCTTGGAGGAAGAGTTTGATTCACTGTGAAATCCAAAAGGACTGTCCAGAGCTCCCAACCAGAATTATAAAGTGCCTTAGGAAGCAAATTCACAGGGAGAGGGTCAATTATGTCCCCAGACCGGCCTGGTTAGGAGAAGCAGTAAGATGGGGAAACGGAGGAAACTGAGCCCCGTGGTGAGTGAGCTTCCTTTCGTTGTTTCCTCAGCACCAACACTCAGGTATGTTTAAGATAAAAAGTGCTTGAACTTGACAGACAGCTGAGAGCACTTGTCTCAAGAGCAGAGATTCTTTGGAAATGATAAGGTGCAAACACTGTCAAATGGCTCCCTTTGCATTGCACTGCAATCTCCAGCCATAAAGGCTGCCAGGACCAGCGGGGGCAAAGCTCCCAGCCATCCCTCAAAACACCAGGCTCCGGCTGTCTGAGGGCTCCCTGGACTACATAATGACAGAGGCCCGAGCAACCCGGGCTCGAGATGTGTCTGTTCAGGGTAATCTCCAGCCCTGGAACTCAAAAGGAGAAGCCTGGGGAGGATGTTGTCTGGTCCTGGTGAGGAAGGCTTCTAAGCAGGGAAGCTCCCAGATGAAGCCAGCTGGGCTTCTCTAGCTTTTTACCCCTCCTTTCTCAGAGCTTACCCACGTAGCAGGCTCCCTGCCGAAGCTTGATGTAGGCCTGTGGATTTATATCTTCTTCTGGGAACATGCTGCCAGGAAAGGTCGCCATTGAGAGGAATGATGGATTCTTTGGACTCCCCAGGGTTCCAGACTATATGTAACATGGCATTGCAACCTCAAGGGATTGCAAATTCTGCCTGAAATCTCAACACCCAGACAGAATTTGGTCTGGGAGGCTGGCATTAATTACGGAAGAGGACAGGGAGTGCTGGATCAAGAGCTGAACACGGCCCATGTCTCAAGATGACTCACACACTTGAGAAAGCCTGCATCCTCTACCCTGATGTGCCATGTGCGTATATGCATAAAATATCCAGTACCATCATTGTTCACATTATTCATCCCTGTGCTCATTTAACGAACATTTAGTTAGAGCCAGCTAGTGCCAGAGAGTTGAAATACAAGAATGTGAATAAATCACAATATTGATGAACCCTTAGAACCACACTTCATCTAGATGGACTGGCTAAGGTGCCATTTAGTTTGAAGGGGGAGAGGGAGCTTAAACAATCTCTCTATGCCCCAGCCCACTGAATCTGTTAATTTGGTATTCTAAAGTTTAGTACAGAAATGCAATCTAACAGGATTCTCTTCCTCGTATTGCTGCTTAAATCTAATCCTCCTGGAGTTGTGGTCCCCAGCACCGGAAGCTCACATTACTGATTGTGCTTCGGGAGTGTACAGGGAGAAGAGTGAGGGGCTGTGGAGGTAAGGTGTAGACAAAACCATTTTTGATGACATATTTTCTCAGGCAGTGTTACCAAGAAATACAAATACTTTTCTGTGTGTGTTCTGAGTCTCTGATGTTATAAAACACGCTTGACACAGCGATTTTTCTACATATAAGGCTTGTTGTGGCCCTGTAATGGAGGCAGAAATGGCAACCCACTCCAGTATCTTTGCCTGGAGAATCCCATGGACAGAGGAGCCTGACAAGCTACAGTCCATGGGGTCGAAGAATCAGACGCGACTGAAGCAACTTAGCACTTGGCCCTGTACCTCCCTCTCTCTACCTTTGCTCACATGTTCATCCTTTCCCCGCTTCAAATGTCCTCCCTTCCCTGTGCAACGCTACTTCTTGCTCTTAACACCCTACTTATCCACCCAAATCAGTCAAGTTTCCTAGTGGTACTGCTTCAGGATGCTAATAATAAAATAAATAAAATGTATAGCTGATTTTCATTGTGCTTTTGTGTGCCAAGTATTATCCTATCTCATTTACCTTCACAATCTCGTCACTGGCTCAATGGACACGAGTTTGAGCAAGCTCTGGGAGATGGTGAAGGACAGGGAAGCCTGGCATACTGCAGTCCATGGGGTCACAGAGTCATTATCTGAAATAAGCAGAGATTCATAGTAGGTTAAATCAGTAGTCATTATGTAGTTTATCTCTAGTAATACTTTTTTTTTTTCTTACAGTCTGATATTAATATTATTAATGTAATATAATTATACCAGCTTCCTCTTAAATAGTATTTGCTTGGTATATATTTTTCTTTCCTTTAACTTTCAACATGTCTGGTGAAATGTTTCTGTTTTACATGTGCCTTTGGGAAAGCATCACTAAATTGGATTTTATTTTTAAACTCAGCATGACAATCATTACCTTCTAACTGGAGAGTGTATTTACACTTATTTTGAATTGTGATATACTTAGACTATGTTCTCATTTTTTCCATCTTATCATTTTGGTTTATTTGTCCATTTTCTGGTATTGTTTTCTTATTTCCTGCCTGAATTCAATCTTTTTTCATTTTACTTTCTCCATTACTACAAAAATTATACTTTTTTTTCAATTTCTTTTCAATTCTATTCATTTAATTTCTATTCTTTTAATGATTTTCCTGTAAACATTAACATGAATATTTAGTCAACACTAGCTAATGTCTTTATGTTCGTTTAGAATACAAAATCCTTATAATGTTTCCATCCCTGGTTACCACCACCTCACAGACAAAGCTATGCTACTAAGTATTACCTTATTTCTTTAGCTCTACATGTTAAACATTTATCATTATTTTATACACTTGATTTTTTTTATTTATTGACATGTTTGAATTTTCTCTATATACAATTTCTTTTTACACTTTAGGCTTTTCTATAGGACCCTATTCTTTCTTCCTGATGTAACTTTTCTAGAAGTTATTTTAGTAAGATGTTGGTGGTAAACTTGTATGTTGGTTTCAAAATGACTATAATTCACTGTTATTCATGAAGATGACTTTACTGGATATACAGTTATTTTCTTCTTGAAAGATAATTTTGACTTCTTGAAAGGTAATTTAACTTCTTGAATTTAATGTTACTGCATGTAATTATTTCTTTCAGAAATTTTTAGATAATATTTTATTCTCTTCTGGCCTCATTGTTCTTAAGATATCTCTTCTGTGTAAGTAATAATAATAAAGATAAAAAAATAATAGCTAAAACTTATCGTGTGATAATGTACCAAGGACTATTTTCAGCTATTCTTCAGTCAGTCAGTTCAGTCGTTTAGTCATGTCTAACTCTTTGTGACCCCACAGACTGCAGCACGCCAGGCTTCCTGTCCATCACCAACTCCTGGAGCATACTTAAAGTCACGTCCATCACGTTGCTGGTGCCATCCAACCATCTCATCCTCTGTCATCCCCTTCTCCTTCTGCCTTCAATCTTTCCCAGCATCAGGGTCTTTTTCAATGAGTTGGTTCTTTGCATCAGGTGGCCAAAGTATTGGAGTTTCAGCTTCAGCATCAGTCCTTCCAATGAACACTCAGGACTGATCTCCTTTAGGATGGACTGGTTGGGTCTCCTTGCAGTCCAAGGGACTCTCAAGAGTCTTATCCTACACCACAGTTTAAAAGCATCAATTCTTTGACAGCTTTCTGTATAGTCCAACTCTCACATCCATACATGACTACTGGAAAAATCATAGCTTTGACTAGACAGACCTTTGTCGGTAAAGTAGTACCTCTACTTTTTAATATGCTTATCTGGTACTTCCTCTACTGTGAGGAAGGTCCTAACATCTTACAGGTAAGTAAATGAGGCAAACAGTTCATTCGCTATAGAACCTAGCTTTGAACTCAGGCAGTCTGGCTGCAGTCTACACACTTGACCATTATACTGTGTAGCCTTTCTGATTTATTTCTTCTCTCTGCTTTTAAAATCTTCTCTTTGCCTTTGGTATTTACTAAAATGTGTCTAAAAACAGGGCTTTTTATTTATACTGCTTGAGATTTATGTAAACTCTTACATTTTATGTGACCTATTATTCCTCAGTTCTGGAATATCAGATGTTGTCTCTTCAGAAGCTTCTTTTCCACCCTCTGCCTGAAACATCAAGTAGCTGTGTGTCAGCACATCTTACCCAATACCTCATATTTTTCATATTTTTAATCTATATCCAAGGTGTGTTCTGATGGTCTTTTCAGTTAGACTTTCTGTTTAATTATTTTCCCTTTATTTTTTTCCTAATCGAGTGTTTTATCCACTGTGTATTTAGTTTAATTATTATATTCTTAGTTCCTAGAAACCGTGTTGGTTCTTTTTAAAATCAGCTTGGTACTATTAACAGTCTCCTTGTGTTTTGGACTATAGTTTTAATAGGCATTTTTGGTCATTCTTACCATATCTTTGAAAGATACCTTTGTCTGCCAATTTAACAGAAGTAGAAACCAAGAGTTATTGTCTGTACTGTTCCTCTGCTATCTGCCTGCTGTTATGATCTGAATGTTTGTGTTTCTCCCAAATTCATATTTTGAAATCCTAATGCCTGATGTAATGATATTAGGGGCCTTTGGAAGGTAATTAGGTCACGAGGATGGGGCCCTGATGAGTGAGATTATGCTCTTGTAAAAGAGACCCCCACAGAGTCCCCTAACCCCTTTCACTATGTGAGGACACAGCAAGAAGTCAGCGGTCTTTATCCTAGAAAAGGGTCTTCACTATAATCCAACTACACTGGCACCCTTATCTTGGACTTCCAGCCTCTAGAACTGTAAGAAGTACGTTTCTGTTGATTATAAGCCACTCATCGGTGGTATTTTGTTATAGCAGCCTGAATGCACTAAGACATTTGGCATCTTACATTAAGTTATCCTGGAGAAGGGAATGGCAATCCACTCTAGTGTTCTTGCCTGGAGAATTCCATGGACAGAAGAATTCCACAGACTGTGGGCTACAGTCTGTGGGGTCGTAGAGAGTCGGACACGACTGAGTGAGTAACACACATAACACACATTAAGTTATCCAGTTGTCTTTTGTCCTCATATCTTTTGAATAAATACTTCATATGCACATGCAAACAAAGGTATTAAAATTCTGGAGAATCCCAGGGACGGGGGAGCCTGGTGGGCTGCTGTCTATGGGGTCGCACAGAGTCGGACACGACTGAAGTGACTTAGCAGCAGCAGCAGCACATAGATCTTTTAAAATGATCTATTTTTAAATTTTGGTTGCTAAAGAATACAGGGACATTTAGGCTTATTTTAGCGATTGTTTCACAATGTAGACAAATATCACACCATGTTGTACACTTGAAACTGATATAGTGTATGTCATTTATATTTCAGTTTTTAAATTACATGAACATTTTGGAATTCTAACCCAGCATCCACACAAAATGTTGAGTACAGTTTCTACTTTCCTGCAAGCTAATTTTTCTTTATTATTATTACTCTTTTTATTAAAGTTTAATTGATGTACAATATTATAATAAATCACAGGTGTACAATTTAGAGATTCAAAATTTTTAAAGGTTACATTCTATTTACAGTTATTAAAAAATACTGGCCCAGGTTTCTGGATACTTGGCTTATTTCATATTATGAAAAAATTTTTTGGCTATGTTCCCTGCGTTGTACAATGTATCTTTGTAACTTATTTTACACATAATAGTTTGTACCTCTGAACCTTATGTTGTCCCTTCCCCGACTCTCTGCCCTAGGAAACCACTGGTTTGTGCTCTACGCCTATGAGTCTGCTTCTGTTGTCTTATACTCACTAGTTTGTTGTATTTTTTTAGATCCCACATATCAGTGATATCAAGCAGTATTTATCGTTGTGCATCTGACTTATTTCATTTAGCATAATACCCTCCAAGTCCATCTGTGTTGTTGCCAATGCAAAATTTCATTTTTTATGGTTGAGTAGTATTCTATTGTGGAGAAGGAAATGGCAACCCACTCCAGTATTCTTGCCTGGAGAATCCCATGGGCAGAGGAGTCTGGTAGGCTGCCATCTACGGGCTCACAGAGTCGGACACAACTGAAGCGACTTAGCAGCAGCAGTATTCTGTTGTATATATATATACCACCTCTTCTTTATCTAGTCATCTGTTGATGGACACTTGACAATTGTAAATAATGCTCCTGTGAATATTGGGATACATGAATCTTTTTGAATTAGTGTTTCTGAGGTTTTGGAATATATACCCATTGTGGGGTCACGTGGTAGTTCTATTTTCAGTTTTTCGAGAAGTTTCCATAATGGTTTCCACAGTGCACCAATTTACGTTCCCACCAACAGTGTACAAGGATTCTCCCTTCTCTACATCCTCATCAACATTTGTTATTTGTGTACTTTTTGGTGATAGCCATTCTGATAGGTGTGAAGTGATATCTCTTTGTGGTTTTGATTTGCATTTTCATGATGATTAGTGATGTTGAGCATCTTTTCACTTGCCTGTTCACCATTTACATGTCCTCTTTGGAGAAATATCTGTATGAACTCTTTATATATTTTGGATATTAGCCCCTTACAGGTCATATCATTTGTAAATATTTTCTCCCACTCAGTAGGATGCCTTTTTGTTTTGTTGATGGTTTCCTTTGATGTGTAAAAGATTTTAAGTTTAATTGGGTCTCACTTGTTTATTTTTGCTTTTCTTTTCTTTAGGAAACAGAGTCAAAAAATATTGCTATGACTTATGTCAAAGAGTATTCTGCCTATGTTTTCCTCTAGGAGTTTAATGCTTTCCAGTCTTAGATTTAGGCCTTTAATCCATTCTGAATTTAGTTTTTATATATGATGTTAGAGAATGTTCTGATTTCATCATTTTACATAATGCTTTCTAGTTTTCCCAGCATCACTTATTAAAAAGACTGTGTTTTCTTCATCATATATTCTTGCCTCCTTTGTTGTAGATTAATTGACCATAAGTGTGTGGGTATATTTCTGGGCAGTCTATTCTCTTCAATTGATCTATATGTCTGTCTTTGTTCCAGTACCAAACTGTTTTGACTACCATAAGCTAAGTCTATCTTACAATCTACAATATCTTCCTAAAGTAATAGTATCCTATACAAACTGACAAATGCTTGCATCAGTTAAAAAAAAAAAAGAAATCTTACCAGAAAATCCTAGTGAGGATTTTGTCCTTCAGTCTAGATGTCCCAAAGTTGAACACTCTTCCAGAAAAATCTGCAATAACCACTTAAACATATATCTAGGGTGTTATCGAAGGTCATTATCCATACTATTCTTTCTCCCATAGGTGGATAACAAGCAATCTATAGATGGTGAAATTACAATACAAAAAGATATTCAACCTGATATAAGATCACAAATCATGATATTTTCATAGATTCCCATGACAGAGACTGTAGGAAGCCATCTTACAATTTGTCCATGTTCAGTTCAGTTCAGTTCAGTCACTCAGTCATGTCCGACTCTTTGCGACCCCATGAATCGCAGCACACCAGGCCTCCCTGTCCATCACCAACTTCTGGAGTTCACTCAGACTCACGTCCATCAAATCAGTGCTGCCATCCAGCCATCTCATCCTCTGTCATCCCCTTCTCCTCCTGCCCCCAATCCCTCCCAGCATCAGGGTCTTTTCCAATGAATCAACTCTTCGCATGAGGTGGCCACAGTACTGGAGTTTCAGCTTTAGCACCATTCCTTCCAAAGAAATCCCAGGGCTGATCTCCTTCAGAATGGACTGGTTGGATCTCCTTGCAGTCTAAGGGACTCTCAAGAGTCTTCTCCAACACCACACTTCAAAAGCATCAATTCTTCGACGCTCAGCTTTCTTCACAGTCCAACTCTCACATCCATACATGACCACAGGAAAAACCATAGCCTTGACTAGACGGACCTTTGTTGGCAAAGTAATGTCTCTGATTTTGAATATGCTATCTAGGTTGGTCATAACTTTTCTTCCAAGGAGTAAGTGTCTTTTAATTTCATGGCTGCAGTCACCATCTGCAGTGATTTTGGAGCCCAAAAAAATAAAGTCTGACACTGTTTCTACTGTTTCCCCATCCATTTCCCATGAAGTGATGGGACCCATGGGTAAATGTCCTGCTACTCCTGATACGTTTTAGCATCATCTGACTTATATCTGTCAAATGTGAGACCATCTGACTTTGGTCAGGTATTTTTTCTGTAGAAGCTTTATCACTTAGTATAAATCAATAAATTAGGGTCAAATTGTGTGTGTGTGTGTGTGTAAAGCATTTGACATTTTAGAGATCCTAGACTTGCATCCTTTTCTTAGTACTTAGTTCACTAACCAGTGCTTGATGGAATAGACAAGCATAATTTTTTAATCTGCAAGTAAAGGACTCACTCAGCAAGTATTTTTTAAGCACTCAGGCTACAAAAACAGCTAAAACATCTTTTCCCCTGAGATACTTATGATATACTGAAAGAGACATCATAGCAATTACATTGCAATGTGATTTCTAATCACATAGAAATATTATCAGGGCTTCCCAGGTGGTGCTAGTGGTAAAGACTCTGCCTGCAAATGCAGGAGATGCAAGAAAGGAGGGTTCAATCCCCTGGGTCAGGAAAATCCCCTGAAGTAGGAAGTGGCAACCCACTCCAATATTCTTGCCTGGAAAATCCCATGGACAGAGGATCCTGGCGGCTGCAGTCCATGGGGCTACAACAAGTTGGATACGATTGAGTGATTGCACAGAGATATTATTAAGTACTAGGAGAATAAAGTGAAAAAAGATTTAAAATAGAGTAAGAAAGAAACATAGATGTCTTCACAGAGTCCTGAAGCCCAAGTGTGTCAAAATGGGATAGAAAGGGAATCTGGGCCCAAGTTATGGAAGAACCCAGCACATTCTGGAAATGAAAATAGTCCTAGATGTCTTAGCCATAAAGGAAAGTATAAGGCATTCAGGTAAAGAGCAATACTTGTGGAAAGCAGTAGAGACAGAAAATCTTAAGTTTTGGTTAGGAGATAGTGACAAAAGTCAGTTTATCTGGAGGAGATGGTTTGCAGATGGAAATAGAGAAAAAAGTGAAGATACAATAAGACATGATTATTGCAAAAAGAGCAAAGATGCAAAATCTTCTGTGCCACAGATTTTCAATTTAGACCAATGCTTCTAAACATTAATGTGCATACAGATTTACTTGGGGTCTTGTTAAAATGCAGGTTCTCATTCAGTAGGTCTGTGGTGGGTCTGAGATTCTGCATTTCTAACAAACTTCTACGTGATGCTGATGCTGGTGATCCACAGACCACACTTGAATAGCAAAGGTTTAGAATAGACCATGTTTTATCCCAAGTCATTTCTACAATTTTAAATACAGGTTTAATGCCATCCTTCAAAATTCACCCCATATTACTAATGCTTTCAAAGAATATTTTTAAAGCTTTCTAGAGGATGTTCCATATACATTTTATTGCATTTAAACCCTAGAATTAAAGGAGGAAAAAATAAATCTCATGTCTTTCTCTTCTTTCAGGGTGTATGTGCTTCTAGGGTCTCATTTCCTCTTTTAGCAAATGTAGCATCTCTTCCAAAATAACACTTAATAACTTAGTTCTCTCATTTTATGAACATTTTATGCCTACACCATGTAGTCCCTTTAATGAGAAGTCTTAAAAGAAGAAGATAATAAGTTACTTTAAATATGTGACTTGTGTAAAATCTGTAGATCTCAGAGACTTTTCTGTCTCCCATAGTACCTAGCATAGGGCTTTGTGCACAGGAAATGCTCGTATGTGTCTGTTGAAGAACCCACATATCCCTTAAGTTGTTTTGAAAGAATTTCATGACTACATGAAAATAGATTGTACACATAATCTTTTTTCCTCAAGTGCATGTAAATTTTGCATTTCAAAATACTGGACTTCCTTCATTTCCAATGAGAGTTTTGCACACAGTCTATAAATCTTGCTGTTAAGACATTTTCCTTCATTATCCTAAATTTATCTTAATTTCAATCCAATTAAAAACTGTTTACTAGAGTTTTCCCCCCATATAATTGAGCACAGTGTAGTTGATTTTTAAACTGTAAACATACATCTGTGAATAATTCCTAAATGCCACAGTATATAGGAGATCCTGCAGCATAATGGAAGCAATTTATTTCCAAATTGCTCCCATTTCTCTTATGACTAGCTTGCAAAGCTTTATTAAAATCAAGACCAAAAGGTATGACAGGAGGCTGACCTTATTTCCTAAGCATTATGCATGCTGCCCACACAAAAGACTCCTAAGGCTTTTGCGTAGCCCATAAATTCATATATCCCCAAATCTAGGTCCCTAATTTGTTATCAAACAAAAATTAGTGGCAATATAGTATCATATTTTAAAACATGGAGTCTAAAGTAAGGCTTCTGAGGTTCATATTCTATCTCTACAATTCTCCAGTTGTGTGACTTAAAGAAAGTTGTTGAACTTTTTTAAGGCTCACTTATTTTATCTGTAAAGTAGAATAATAGCAGTTTATACTTTACAGGGTTATTGGGAGAATTATTTGAGTTGATGCATATATGAACAGGACATCATACATGCCTATTAATATTTATTATAATTAGGATTATGGTCATTTTTATTCCTACCAATCCCTATAGTGGCCAATGTCTAGGCATAGGTGGAATTGCAAAACAGTAAAAATCAAACACCAATATCTTCAGATGATTTCAGAAACCATATCATGGTCTGCTTATTCTGATCACCTTAGTGATCAGATGTCATTGATCAGCAGAGTCAAATCCATTTTTCAGCAAATAACCTTTTAATAGTTCCTAAGCGGGCTAATTGTGGTACTCTGTGTCTGCATTCTCTATCAGATAATTTGAGCAATGTGTCAATTTGATCTGATTCATCAAATTGGTATTGAGCATCCATTATATAGAAAGCATTGAGTCAAATTGTGTGGAAGGATAAAGATGAATGTTTCATTGAACGGCTACTCAATGGCTTTCTGTGTGCCAGGCACTGAGCTAGGTGATGAAGATATGAGATCAAAGTGTATACACTTTCTGTCCTCGGGGAGCTTCCAGTCTAGAGGGGAAAAAAGAAAATAAACCAAAATTATAATAACGTCTAACTGCTGTGAAAACAAAACAAAATTCCATGAGAGAAAAGAAGATGAAGAGGAGGGCAAGAACCGTGTCCAGGTGGAAGTGATATCTAACGTAAGAACAAGGACATTAGTAGGAATTAGCCAAGTGAATCAGGTGAAGCAATAGGCAGAGTACTGGGAAAGATACAGGCGAAGGCTCAGAGGCAAGAAAGAGCCCATGCTATGCTAAGTCGCTTCAGTCGTGTCCGACTCTGTGTGACCCCATAGACGGCAGCCCACCAGGTTCCCCCATCCCTGGGGTTCTCCAGGCAAGAACACTGGAGTGGGTTGCCATTTCCTTCTCCAAAGCATGAGCTAAGTGAAAAGTGAAAGGGAAGTCGCTCAGTCATGCCCAACTCTTAGCGACCCCATGGACTGCAGCCCACGAGGCTCCTCCGTCCATGGGATTTTCTGGAGTGGGGCAGGAGTACTGGAGTGGGGTGCCATTGCTTTCTCCAAGAAACAGCCCAACAGGCATCAAAGAAGGAACAAATAGGAGCTAAGGGTCTCTTGAATGTATAGCACATTAGAAGGAAGTTAGAAGGAAGTTACATTAGGAGTTAGAAGGAAGATGCTGATAGAGCCTTGTAAGCCATGGCAAGGAGTTTGGATCTTATCGCAAGGGCAATGTGCCGATATTAAAAGTTTTAAGCAAGGGAATAAGATTATCAGATAATAGGCATTTTAGGGGAAAAAAAATCACTGTGGCCACAGAGTAAGAAATAAATGGACAAGAGGAGGCAGACTTGAGTCAGAAAAATCTTGTAGATTGTTGTGAAGATAAAACAAGACCTGGAGGTAGCCCAGACTCAGATAGGACAGTGGAAATGTAAGAAAATCAGTAGGAGTTACTGACTGACGAAATGTAGTGAGTGTGGGAGAAGGAAGACTCAAAGGGAACTCTGAGATAACAGGACACAAAGTAGAGGGCAAAGTCTTCTGCTCCTGTTGTGTGGAATCAGGTGGACAGAATGTGACCACCAACGTAATAGAGATGCAGAGATGCAGGAGAGGCGTGAGAGAATAATTCCTTAGGGACAAGAGGCTTGGAAACATCTTCAAGGTGAACGGGCACTGGAGTTGGATTAAGATTAGCCAGAACCGTTAGTTTGGAAAAGCCAAAATGGTGTTTTCATTCTTCATTGAGGGCAGTTTCGTAGCTTGGGTCCTTTTCAGTGGCTAGAGTCCTGGGGGCAGATGAGGCTTTCAGGAAAAGGCACTGACAGTCACGGTCCAGAGGTAGCTGTTCATCAGGCCCTGGAACTCCTGCCTGAAGTCATCTGTGGCTCCGTGTAACATTTTCCAAGCTGCAGATATTCGAGGTCACGTCCAGGTCTTTGTCAGCGAGGGAATTGCTGCTGTGAAAGTGTACTTAGTGAAAGCCTTGCCAAAGTTGTCAGAAACAAATAACTCTCCCTACACGCTTAACATTTCTTAAAAAAAAAAAAAAAAGACAATAGACACATTTTGATACAATTTTTCAAAGCTCTGCATATCAGATTTTGTCCTGGGGTGGATATTAACGTAATATTGGGACTCGTTGCTCTCAGCCTGGAATCTGAACGCTGACCCTTTCTGCTTTAGCTCTGCTAACCTGAGCTTTGCAATCAGAATTTTCAGCAGCACTGTGAAGGCTCAGAGAGGAGTTAACAGGCCTTTTAAATTGCCAGCCCAGCACATGTGGGATACATCTTTAACCACAAAATATGTTTTCTTTAAGTCCTTTCCTCAATTGTGAAAACTTAAATTTAATAAGGACAGAGGAAGCCTATAAATCAAACACAATAAAATATTAAATTATGCACCTTACTCCAAGTGGGGTACATATATTTTATCATTGATAAGTATGGGTCTGGGTATTCTGGAAATTCTGATTTCTTGGGCAGTTTGGGGGTTGTGGAACAAAGCTGCATTAGTTTTCAATTTTCAGAACATGATGTTAGTGATTACATTAACTTAATCTAATATTATTTCCCATATTTAAAGACAGAATGAGAACCTTGTGTTTAGATTGTTGATGGCTTTAAAAATATAAATGTGAATGTATATGTGTGAGTGTGTGTGTGTGTACACACATAAAGAAATACAGGACCGGCTGGCTTTCCATATAATAGGCCACGTTATTAGTACAGCTGCACATTCTGTGTCTCAGGGGATTAGAAGCTCAGCCTGAAATCTCATTTAATTACAGAGCATTGACTACCATGGACCACTTGCATCTGGACCCAGAAATAATAGAGAGAATTTTGTTTGAATGGTTTGTAGTGTTCGGGCTAGAAACACATGTAGTTCAATTTCTAACATTTGGTTAAGAACAAAAAAGCAGAAGTTCACAGATGGTTAACTTAGCCTATTGAACAATTTTACTAAGGTTCCTTGACTTTCTTCTTCTTTGGGGGCTTAAAAAAATGCAATTCTATTCTCTTTTAGATGTGGAGGTAAAAGAGTACAAAATTATTCAATTCATCTATAGATGAACTTAATAATGCTTACCTCACAGACTTTCATGGGGATGCTGCCAGGTAATGGAAGTGAAAGGACTCCTCAAAACACCAAATGTTGTTCAATGTTGGTTAAACACTATTATCACTCATTCATTCCTTTATGTATTCAGGAAAAGCTCTTGAGCACCTAGTAGGCACCGAGCACTATTCTAGATGAGGGGAATAGAGTGGTGAATAAGAAAGACATGATTGCAACTCTAGGGCAGTTTACACTGTAAGGAGGGGGAGAGATGATCAGATGATTCTAGGGCGTGATGATTCCTGTGAAAAATATGAAGCAGGATAAAGTGATAGAGAGCCAGCTGTGTGGGGTTCCTTCAGAAAAGTCCCTTAGAAAAAGTAACCTTTGAGCTGGAGACTGAGTGAACTAAATGATAAGAAGCCAGCCGCTGGGAAAACATCCCAGAAAGAGAGAAAAGCAAAGGCAGTCAGTGGCCTAAGCTGGGCCTGTTTGAGGACAAGAGATCACGGAGGAGCATGGTGAGGTGAGAGAGTGGTACAAGGTGAGTCTTGAGAGAAGGGCAGTAGCCCAGCCATGTAGGCCCTGGTGGGGTTTGGAATTTTATCACAGGAACTATGGGAAGACATTGGAGGATTTTAAACAGGTAAAAGGTATATTCTGAATTGTATTATTATTATTATTATTTTTTTTTTTTTGGTATCATTCTGCCTGCTGTGTAGAAAATGGAGAGAGGTTGTGTGGGGAGTGGCCAGAGTGGTAATGGACACGGCATTTCAGAGGCTATTGCAAATGCGGGGGTAGGAAGAATGATGGCTGCATTAGATGGTTACATGAAAACAGGGAGAAATAGGCATCCCAGGGGAGATGGCAAGCAGGAAGTGCAATTTGGGTGAGGGTTGTGAATGTGAAGGTCATCAACAAACCAATGGTAGATGAATCCTTGGGGGCTGAATTGTCACAGAGGGAGACTAGAGAGGGAGGAAGAGGGGGCCAGGACTGAATTTGGGAATATCCCCCAATTTAGAGGAAGACAGAGGACAAAAAGCCAGCAAAGAGCAATCAACAAAGCAGGGGGAAATTCAAGAAAGGGTGGTGCTCTGGTAGCCAAGAGAAGAAAGTGCTATAAGAAGGAAGGATTACTCAATCGAGTCAAGTGCAACTGAAATGAATTGAAGGATGACTGCAAGAAACAGTCAGTGGATTTGATGACCTTGATAGGAAGATTAAAACCTGATTATAGTAGGCTGCAAATAGACTTGAACTTGAGGAAAGTGAAGAAGTATTATAGGCAACCCTTCAAAAAGTTTTATAGGAAGGATCAAAGAAATGAGACTTGGGTAAAAAATATTCATTTTTCTTCTAGTAACTAATACTAGTTACCATTTTTGCCCATTCACTATGTGCCAGTCACTATGTACTTTTATCTCACTAACACTTTAATTCTTAAAATTCTATCAGATAAGATATTAGTGTAATTTACCATTTACATGTGGAGTCAACTGAAGCAGAGAGATAGGTAACTAGCCCAGGACTTTACAGCAAGTAAATAGAGGAACCAACACTGGTCTCCTTTCAAGGCCCATGGTTTTCCCATAAACTCCAGGGGCTACATGCCTACACTTTCAATCATATTGTCCAGCCAAATATGTATAAAGCTTCAGTCAGGGATATTGACTCAATGTGTTAGTTATTATAATCTTTGCACGAAACATATCTGATTCCCACTCACCCTGACTAGTGATTTCATATAACTGAAACTTCAAAAATGGGGCAGTCCCCAGGACAACGTGAACAGTGGCTCGTCAAGGACCCATCTTCCGTCCTCCTCTGCACTTTGCAGTCCTTAGCACTGATCTCATCTTTAGGCTGGTTCAGCTCCTTCACACTGGATACCTTTTGGTAGAACATATTTTAAGCTCCATTGTTTAAATCCAGAATGTGTAGAAAACCTCTCTCTCAAGTACAGAATATAGCTACAGTCTGTCTGAGCCAAATGAAGCCGTGTACCCTTCATCGGTCATTGCCTGTGTGTGTGTGTGTGTTAAGTCGCTTCAGTCCTGTCTGACTCTTTGAAACCCTATGGACTGTAGCCCGTCAGGCTCCTCTGTTCAGGAGATTCTCCAGGCAAGAATACTGGAATGGTTGCCATGCCCTTCTCCAGGGGATCTTCGACCCATGGATCTTCAACTCAAGGATTGAATCCACATCTCTTATGTGCCCTGCATTGGCAGGAGGGATTTTTACCACTAGCGCCACCTGGGAAGCCCCTCTGTCAGTCATTGGGGAATTGTCAAATATTGATTGGCTTAGAGGAAACAGAATCTTTCCCTAGAACTGAGGGTCAAACGATAAACTTTCGAAATCAAGTTCTATTGGGAAGAGATAAGAAATGTTGGGTAGAAAATGCCTAGGCTCTGCCTGCAGCTACGATCCTATTTAAATTGTCTATGAAGGGCCACTCTACATGTACCCTCCCCACAAAATCTTAGGAAAAACACCAACAATGGCTGGAGAGTTATTAGAAACTTTGCATGTTCCTTTATTGAACTTCTGAATAAGGAATTATGTCACATGTTCCCATGCTTGTTTCTATTTGCTATTTTAACTGGGGGCCACTTCCAGGACAACTAATATTACTTTGTACCCAAGAGAAAGAAATTGAGCCACTGTTTGGATGGGGCTTTTGTTTAGCCTAAGGTTTAAGATTGTAATTACTGAAAGGAATAACTGTCTTTTGTTACTGTGGTGCTCTCTAATTACTCTGGGTGTTACATAAAAATGGTTGTATGACTTTCTCTTGGAAAACATTGAAAGCTTTCAAATGGAACTATTGGTAAAGTGACAAAATGTTGGGTCATTGTGACACATATGCTACTAAGATACAAATGGATATAGGCAGAATCAACAGAGTTTAACTGAAAAAAGAAACAACTCTCATGGCAATCCTGAGCAAAGATTTTTTTCCCCCTACAATTTCCATTTTATAAAAGAAAAACAGTAGCATCCATACAACTTTTTAAGATTTCCCAGTCGACCTTGATCAGATAATGTTCCACCATATGCTTAACTTAGTCTAAGAATTCAGTCAACTAAACGGGTAAGATAATTTTCCTAATCTAAATATAATAATGTCAAAGACATGGCTTGCATGATAGGGTACATTTCTTCTTTTATAATTTTTTTAAAATATTTGATGAAGTACCAATAAGAAGTATTGTAGGAAAATAGAGAACTAACCTTTTGCATATTTATTATGTGCTAACTACTATACCTGTTGCTATATTTGCATTAACTTGCTTAACGTTCTCACCACCGCCTTTCCCGACCTTCAATGTGGGATAGCTCCTCTAGGCCCTCCTGCGCCCGCAGCCACGGCTCCTTGGATGTGGGGTTGGTCCTCGAGGCCGCCACCCCTGGCCTCAGGCGTGGGGTTGGTCCTCCGCCCCCACCCCTGGCCTCAGGTATGGGCGCGTGGGGTAGCTCCTCCCGGCTGCCGCCCCTGACCTCGGACGTGGGGTAACTCCTCTCGTCGCGGCTCTGACCTCGGATGCGGGGTAGCTCCTCTCGGCCGTTCCTGCGCCGTCGCAGCCTGGCACTCTCGGCCGTTGCCCCTGACCTCGGACATGGGGTAACTCCTCTTGGCCGCCGCCCTTCGGGCATGGGGTCCTCCTGGCTTCTGCCCCTGACCTCAGACCTGGGGTAGCTCTTCTCGGCCACGCTAGCGCGCCGGTGGTCGCAGTCGCCTGCACTTAGCAGGCCGGTCGTCGCAGCCGCAGGCGGTGAGGAGATACCCCTTGTCCAAGGTAAGGAACAGCGGCTGCGCTTTGCTAGAGTAGCTGTGAAGAGATACCCCAAGCCCAAGGTAAGAGAAACCCGACTAAGACGGTAGGTGGTGCAAGAGGGCATCAGAGGGGCATCAGAGGGCAGACACACTGAAACCATAATCACAGAAAACTAGTCAATCTAATCACACTAGGACCACAGCCTTGTCTAACTCAATGAAACTAAGCCATGCAGGTGGGGGAACCCAAGATGGGTGGGTCATGGTGGAGAGATCTGACAGAATGTGGTCTACTAGAGAAGGGAATGGCAAACCACTTCAGTATTCTTGCCTTGAGAACCCCATGAACAGTATGAAAAGGCAAAATGATAGGATACTGAAAGAGGAACTCCCCAGGTCAGTAGGTGCCCAATATGCTACTGGAGATCAGTGGAGAAATAACTCCAGAAAGAATGAAGGAATGGAGCCAAAGCAAAAACAATACCCAGCTGTGGATGTGACTGGTGATAGAAGCAAGGTCCAATGCTGTAAAGAGCAATATTGCATAGGAACCTGGAATATCAGATCCATGAATCAAGGCAAATTGAAAGTGGTCAAACAAGAGATGGCAAGAGTGAATGTCGACATTCTAGGAATCAGCGAACTGAAATGGACTGGAATGGGGGAATTTAACTCAGATGACCATTATATCTACTACTGTGGGCAGGAATCCTTCAGAAGAAATGGAGTGGCCATCATGGTCAACAAAAGAGTCCGAAATGCAGTACTTGGATGCAATCTCAAAAACGACAGAATGATCTCTGTTTGTTTCCAAGGCAAACCATTCAATATCACAGTAATCCAAGTCTATGCCCCAACCAGTAACGCTGAAGAAGCTGAAGTGGAACGGTTCTATGAAGACCTACAAGACCTTTTAGAACTAACACCCAAAAAAGATGTCCTTTTTATTATAGGGGACTGGAATGCAAAAGTAGGAAGTCAAGAAACACCTGGAGTAACAGGCAAATTTGGCCTTGGAATATGGAATGAAGCAGGGCAAAAACTAATAGAGTTTTGCCAAGAAAATGCACTGGTCATAGCAAACACCCTCTTCCAACAACACAAGAGAACACTCTACACATGAACATCACCAGATGGTCAACACCGAAATCAGGTTGATTATATTCTTTGCAGCCAAAGATGAAGAAGCTCTATACAGTCAGCAAAAACAAGACCAGGAGCCGACTGTGGCTCAGATCATGAACTCCTTATTGCCAAATTCAGACTTAAATTGAAGAAAGTAGGGAAAACCACTAGACCATTCAGCTTTGACCTAAATCAAATCCCTTATGATTATACAGTGGAAGTAAGAAATAGATTTAAGGGCCTAGATCTGATAGATAGAGTGCCTGATGAACTATGGAATGAGGTTCGTGACATTGTACAGGAGACAGGAATCAAGACCATCCCTGTGGAAAAGAAATGCAAAAAAGCAAAATGGCTGTCTGAGGAGGCCTTACAAATAGCTGTGAAAAGAAGAGAAGCGAAAAGCAAAGGGGCAAAGGAAAGATATAAGCATCTGAATGCAGAGTTCCTAAGAATAGCAAGAAGAGATAAGAAAGCCTTCTTCAGCGATCAATGCAAAGAAATAGAGGAAAACAACAGAATGGGAAAGACTAGAGATCTCTTCAAGAAAATTAGAGATACCAAGGGAACATTTCATGCAAAGATGGGCACAATAAAGGACAGAAATCATATGGACCTAACAGAAGCAGAAGATATTAAGAAGAGATGGCAAGAATACACAGAAGAACTGTACAAAAAAGATCTTCACCACCCAGATAATCACGATGGTGTGATCACTGACCTAGAGCCAGACATCCCGGAATGTGAAGTCAAGTGGGCCTTAGAAAGCATCACTACGAACAAGGCTAGTGGAGGTGATGGAATTCCAGTTGAGCTATTTCAAATCCTGAAAGATGATGCTGTGAAAGTGCTGCACTCAATATGCCAGCAAATTTGGAAAACTCAGCAGTGGCCACAGGACTGGAAAAGGTCAGTTTTCATTCCAATCCCAAAGAAAGGCAATGCCAAAGAATGCTCAAACTACCACACAATTGCACTCATCTCACACGCTAGTAAAGTAATGCTCAAAATTCTCCAAGCCAGGCTTCAGCAATATGTGAACTGTGAACTTCCTGATGTTCAAGCTGGTTTTAGAAAAGACAGAGGAACCAGAGATCAAATTGCCAACATCCACTGGATCATGGAAAAGGCAAGAGAGTTCCAGAAAAACATCTATTTCTGCTTTATTGACTATGCCAAACAAAGCCTTTGACTGTGTGGATCACAATAAACTGTGGACAATTCTGAAAGAGATGGGAATACCAGACCACCTGACCTGCCTCTTGAGAAATTTGTATGCAGGTCAGGAAGCAACAGTTAGAACACATGGAACAACACATGGAACAACAGACTGGTTCCAAATAGGAAAAGGAGTTCGTCAAGGCTGTATGTTGTCACCCTGCTTATTTAACTTATATGCAGACTACATCATGAGAAACGCTGGACTGGAAGAAACACAAGCTGGAATCAAGATTGCCAGGAGAAATATCAATAACCTCAGATATGCAGATGACACCACTCTTATGGCAGAAAGTGAAGAGGAACTCAAAAGCCTCTTGATGAAAGTGAAAGTGGAGAGTGAAAAAGTTGGCTTAAAGCTCAACATTCAGAAAACGAAGATCATGGCATCCGGTCCCATCACTTCATGGGAAATAGATGGGGAAACAGTGGAATCAGTGTCAGACTTTATTTTTGGGGGCTCCAAAATCACTGCAGATGGTGACTGCAGCCATGAAATTAAAAGACACTTACTCCTTGGAAGGAAAGTTATGACCAACCTAGATAGCATATTCAAAAGCAGAGACATTACTTTGCCAACAAGGGTTCGTCTAGTCAAGGCTATGGTTTTTCCAGTGGTCATGTATGGATGTGAGAGTTGGACTGTGAAGAAAGCTGAGCGCTGAAGAATTGATGCCTTTGAACTGTGGTGTTGGAGAAGACTCTTGAGAGTCCCTTGGACTGCAAGGAGATCCAACCAGTCCATTCTGAAGGAGATCAGCCCTGGGATATCTTTGGAAGGAATGATGCTAAAGCTGAAACTCCAGTACTTTGGCCACCTCATGCAAAGAGTTGACTCATTGGAAAAGACTCTGATGCTGGGAGGGATTGGGGGCAGGAGGAGAAGGGGACAACAGAGGATGAGATGGCTGGATGGCATCACTGACTCGATGGACGTGAGTCTGGGTGAGCTCCGGGAGTTGGTGATGGACAGGGAGGCCTGGCATGCTGCAATTCATGGGGTCACAAAGAGTCGGACACGACTGAGTGACTGAACTGAACTGAACTGCTTAACATTCACTACTATTCTACAAGATATAACCTATCTTCAACACAGAAATGAAAAGACTTTGGCTCAGAGTTTAATAAAACCTATTCTGGTTTCCATAGACATAGTGATGGAATAATAAATTAGACGTCAGTTCAGTCTGTCTAAAGCACAAATATTCTTCTTGCTTCTTTATACCACCTATTTTACATAAGCTGAAGGAGACCATTCCCCATCCCACACAAGGCTGAATATCATAAGATACAATTCCATAACATATAGAAACCTCCTGTAGGTTTTAACACATTTGTTTAATGACATATTCCCATATAGAATTTGGTCTAGACACTGTGCAAAATGCCAGACTGGATGAATCACAAGCTTGAATCAAGATTTCTGGGAGAAATATCAACATCCTCAGAAATGCAGATGATACCACTCTAATGGCAGAAAGAGAAGAGGAACTAAATACCCTCTTGATGATGGTAAAAGAGGAGAGTAAAAAATCTGGCCTAAAAGTCAGCATTCAAAAAACTAAGATCATGGCATTTGGTCCCATCATTTCATGGCAAATAAATGGGGAAAAAGTGGAAGCAGTGACAGATTTTATTTTCTTGGGCTCCAAAGTCACTTTGGATGGTGACTGCAGCCATGAACTTAAAAGATGCTTGCTCTTTGGAAGGAAAGCTATGACAAACCTAGACAGGATATTAAAAGCAGAAACATCACTTTGTCGACAAAGGTCCATATAGTCAAAGCTATGGTTTTTCCAGTAGTCACATAACAGCTATTAGAGTTAGACCTTAAATAAGGCTGAATGCCAAAGAATCAATGCCTTTGAATTGTGGTGTGAGAGAAGACTCTTGAGAGTCCCTTGGACAACAAGGAGATCAAACCATTCAGTCCTAAAGTAAATTAACCCTGAGTATTCATTGAAAGGACTGATGCTGAAGCTGAAGCTCCAATACTTTGGCTACCTGATGTGAAGAGCCAACTCACTGGAAAAGACCCTGATGCTGGGAAAGACTGAAGGCAGGAGGAGAAGGGGTCAACAGAGGATGAGATGGTTAGATAGCATCACTGATTCAATGGACATGCATCTGAGCAATGGACATGCATCTGAGCAAACTCTGGGAGATAGTAGAGGACAGAGGAGCCTGGTGTGCTGCAGTCCATGGCGTCATAAAGAGTTGTACACACTGACTTAGCAACTAAACAACCATAATAAAAGGCTCCATAAAGTTAGATCCTCAGCCTGACTTATCACTTTATAAATTCCTGCATCTCACACTCAAAATTTAAATACTTTGCCAAAATCTGTTAATTGGCAGCTTTAAATGAACATGTTTATAATTTAAAGAAAACACTAGGCAAGTATACAGTGATTTAAGATCTACAAAACAAGCTACAGTCTGTCAGAGAAAAATTATCTTACAAAGCAGCCTGTGTCTGATATAACTCTGAGGCAGACTCTGTCGGGTCCATGGAGGCCAACAAATTCTGTGCCTCTGAGTCCTGCCATCCCAGGTCGCCTCCCCAGAATGCACACAATCCAGACCAGCTACCCAGGCAGCTCAGTCCCTCATTCTCTGCGCTTTCTCTCTTCTGACCCAGCCCCTATCCTCCTTTCCTTCCAGACCATCCCACTGCAAACCCTCTGTGCCTTATTCCAGAGTAAACAGGCTCCCTTGTACTCTCAGCTGCTGCACAGAACACTTCCTATACTGCCTTGCTTACGAAAACTTGGTGCATCTCCTAAGGCCACTTTTTCTTTGGTGGCCCTTCCAAGGGCCATATTCCCCCATGCCATAGCACATATCTCTCTCCCAAATACCATATTCCATAGCTCTAAGGCATGCATTCTGCCTTCATTTCACTCACCAGTGCATTTTTCAAACCATTATTTCCCTGTCCTTACATTTACAAGGTATGTTTGTCACTTGAGATTCATGTTGTTTAATATATCATCAACTCCTCCTAAACCATTAACGACTAACCACCTGGTCATGGTCTTAATCAAAGTTTTTGGCCTCTGTATCATATTGCTCCTCTCCACTCTGAGTCTCATCCAGAGATCCCAATCAATACCCATGTATAATAATTACTTTCAGCTCTTTAAAGTGTCCCATTCCTACTCTGCCTCTTCTCAGACTTCGCTCTTTTCTGTCTCTATTTTTTATTTAGTCTATACCCCAGGATCCATCATGTCACCCCTCTCATAATACTCTTCTCAACAACCTTGCCCCATATCCTCCCTTCACACTATCCTAGGAAACCCCACCTTCAGCTTCCATGATCTACCAGGCAGTACTGGAAAATATAAAATCACAGTGGATATTGGTGACCTTTCTTATTCTAGATCTTTGATCTTCTCTTGCTTTTTAGCACTGCCTGTAAGCCATATATTCCTAGCCAGCAATCTCCTCTTATCAAGTATTTGTAATACTTTTAAAACTTCATCAGTCTTCTCAGGCAGCATGCCTCAAACCTCCTATCTGACTCTTACGATATGTCTTCATCTCCTACTTTAGGAAGAATGAACAGACAATCCTATGAGAATTTTTTTAGCTTCCCACTCTCATATCTACAAAACTAACCAAGCCTACCCTTGTATTTTTCTCTTTTCTGTCTCAGTAGAAGAGCTTCCCCTCCTGAGGCTGATCCTAAAACTTATGCTTTGACTTCCAACGAAGTCTTCTAACTAACCCATTGCAAGTACTTTTACCAGTTACTGATGACCTCCTGAATTTGGCAATAAGGAGTTCATGATCTGAGCCACAGTCAGCTCCCGGTCTTGTTCTTGCTGACTGTATAGAGCTTCTCCACCTTTGGCTGCAAAGAATATAATCAGAAAAGGCAGAGGAACCAGAGATCAAATTGCCAACATCTGCTGGATCATGGAGAAAGGAAGAGAGTTCCAGAAAAACATCTATTTCTGCTTTATTGACTATGCCAAAGCCTTTGACTGTGTGGATCACAATAAACTGTGGACAATTCTGAAAGAGATGGGAATACCAGACCACCTGACCTGCCTCTTGAGAAACCTATATGCAGGTCAGGAAGCAACAGTTAGAACTGGACATGGAACAACAGACTGGTTCCAAATAGGAAAAGGAGTAAGTCAAGGCTATATATTGTCACCCTGCTTATTTAACTTATATGCAGAGTACATCATAAGAAACACTGAGCTGGAAGAAGCACAAGCTGGAATCAAGATTGCCAGGAGAAATATCAATAACCTCAGATATGCAGATGACACCACCCTTATGGCAGAAAGTGAAGAGGAACTCAAAAGCCTCTTGATGAAAGTGAAAGAGGAGAGTGAAAAAGTTGGCTTAAAGCTCAACATTCAGAAAATGAAGATCATGGCATCTTCACTTCATGGGAATTAGATGGGGGAACAGTGGAAACAGTGTCAGACTTTATTTTTTGGGGCTCCAAAATCACTGCAGATGGTGACTGCAGCCATGAAATTGAAAGACACTTACTCTTTGAAAGGAAAGTTATGACCAACCTAGATAGCATATTTAAAAGCAGAGACATTACTTTGCCAACAAAGATCCGTCTAGTCAAGGCTATGGTTTTTCCAGTGATCATGTATGGATGTGAGAGTTGGACTGTGAAGAAAGCTGAGTGCTGAAGAATTGATGCTTTTGAACTGTGGTGTTGGAGAAGACTCTTGAGAGTCCCTTGGACTGCAAGGAAATCCAACCAGTCCATTCTAAAGGAGATCAGTCCTGGGTGTTCTTTGGAAGGAATGATGCTGAAGCTGAAACTCCAGTACTTTGGCCACCTCATGCGAAGAGTTGACTCAGTGGAAGAGACCCTGATGCTGGGAGGGACTGGGGACAGGAGGAGAAGGGGACGACAGAGGATGAAAAGGCTGGAAGGCCATCACTGACTCGATGGACATGAGTTTGGGTGAATTCCGGGAGTTGGTGATGGACAGGGAGGCTTGGCGTGCTTTGATTCATGGGGTCGCAAAGAGTCGGACACGACTGAGCCACTGAACTAAACTGAACTGATGACCTCCTTGTTGCTATTCAGTGGATGGAGTTCTGTTCTTAACTAACTTGATTTCTGTGAACCTCTTCCTCCTCCTTGGAACACTTTCTTCCATTAATTTGTATAATACTACACTCTCCTGGTTTTCCTAGAATATACCTGTCCATTCCTCAGTATCTTCCTCTACCTCCTCTACGGTTGTTCTACCTTAAGGCTTCATCCTTGGTTATCTTCTCACTCTGCATCTTTTCACCAAGCAATTTCACCCATTCCTATACCCTCAACCACAATTAGTATCAGCAGTCCTTAAACTGGGTCATGGGTCTATTTGAGAATGAATGAAAATTCTGGACATTGTCCCTAAAAACATGTGCACAAGCAGAAATTTTTCCAAACCATTTTAGGAGGTTCATGGACACCCTGAAACCTATAAATGGATCTTTCAGAAGGCTTTCCTGATCTGCATTGCTAACAACCCCCAAATCTTCATCTCCATCCACCTAACTTAGACAAGACTCATATCACACTGCCTACTTGATATTTCTAATTGAATATTCCACCAGCATCACACACTCAACATGTTTAAGACCTATTTTCTTCCTACTCTAAACCTGACTCCTACTGATTTACTTTTTTCTCTTTCAGTAATATTTTCTTCATTGGGTTTTATGAAATTCTTGTTAAGTTTATTCCCAGATATATTAAATTGCTTCCATTGAGAATGGGATATATTTCCCATTTCTATTTCTAGGTGCTTACTGCTATCATAGAAACAAAAGCTATTTTTGTATATTTATCAAATATTCAGGCATCTTGTTAAATTTTGCTAATCTTTTTACTATAATCTCTTGGACTTTCTAAATATAAATTCAAAGAATTGGCAAAAAGCTAGTTTATTTTCCTTTTCTTATGTTTATGCTGATTATTCAATGTTCTTGTCTTATTGCATTTGCAAATCTGGCTACTGAAAGTATGCAGTCAACATTATTGGCATCATCTAGGAGCTTATTAAATATGAAGAATCACAGTCCCATCCCTAGATCTACTAAATCATAAGCTGCATTCTAAAGATCCCCAGGTTTGGTAGCTCAGCTGGTAAAGAATCTGCCTGCAATGCAGGAGACCCCAGTTTGATTCCTGGGTCACAAAAATCCCCTGGAGAAGGGATAGTCTACCCATTTCAGTATTCTTGGGCTTCCCTGGTGGCTCAGCTGGTAAAGAATCCACCTGCAATGCGGGAGAACTGAGTTTGATCCCTGGATTGGGAAGATTCTCCTGGAGAAGGGAAAGGCTACCCACTCCAGTATTCTGGCCTGGAGACTCCATGGACTGCATAGTTCGTGTGATCACAGAGTCGGACACAACTGAGCAACTTTCATTTTCACTTCAGGTGACTCGTGTACACAGCAAAGATTGAGCAATACTGCTACAGAATATGCAAGACAATACTGAATAGTAATGATTACAGTAGCTACAGTAAATCCATTTACTGAATTTAATTGAAGTGGGCTCTATGTTTCAGTATTTAACTAATTTTGGTGAAGTTTTTATAGCACAAATATTTTTTTCTCTTGCCATCTTAGAATTTTTTATTTAGAATTTCTTTGTATATGCTAATATATCAAATTTCTTTATATATATGATAATGTAATCTTTCTACTTTAAGTTAGTATAATTCACTACAGCAACAAATGGTTCAGTTCATTACACCAACAAAGTAATCTTTTGATATACTATTGGATCCTATATCTTAATATTTTAAATACTTTTAATTTTTTATTCTATATCCATAGATAATTGATCTCTAGCTTTCTTTAATGGTTTGAGGTATTAATTATAGCAGTGTTATAAAATGATTTGGGGACTATATTTGTCATCTTTGTCAGTAGACTGGAACAGTGATTGGCAAAGCTAGTTTGCACATTAGAATTACCTGGGGAGCTTTGTTGTTGCTCAAATGCTAAGTTGTGTCCCCAACTCTTTGCAACCCTATAGATTGCAGCACACCAGGCTCCTCTATCCTCCACTATTTCCTAGAGTTTTCTCAAATTCACATCCATTGAGTTGGTGATGCTGTCTAGACATTTCATCCTCTGTCTCCTCTTTCTCTTTTTGCCTTCGATCTTTCCTAGCATCAGGGTCTTTTTCCAATGAGTCAGCTCTTCACATCAGGTGGCCAAAGTAATGGAGCTTCAGCATCTGTCCTTCCAATGAATATTCAGTGTTGATTTCCTTTAGGATTGACTGGTTTGATCTCCTTGCTGTCCAAGGGACTCTCAAGAGTCTTTTCCAGCACTTCAGTTTGAAAGCATCAGTTCTTCAGTGCTCAGCCTTCTTTATGGTCCAGCTCTCACATCCATACATGACTACTGGAAAAACCATTTATATGAACGACAAATATATGAACATTTGTCGGCAAAGTGATGTCTCTGCTTTTTAATGTTAGAGCAGTAATAGTGTTCAGGCCTGGCTCCTCGAGATTCTGATTCAGGTGTCTGGGACTCACCAGAAAACAGTATTTTCAATTAAATTAAATTTTTAAAAAACAGTTCCACAGGTGATTCTAGTGAGTCTTTAGGCCTGAGAAATACTGGTCTAGTATCCTTTAAATAACTTGCGAAGATTAAATATAATTTAGCCATTATCTTGTCAATGGGTGCTATTCAGTCACCTTCTCAATTTCTTCTAATGTAATTGTTCCATTAAAATTCCCCATTTCTTTTTGGATGAGTTTTAATAAACTTATATCTTGCTCATTATGAGGTTAAGGACATTTCCTTCTATTCTCATTTTGTTGAGAGTTTTTTTCTTTTTAACATGAATGGATCTTCAATTTTGTCAAAGGCTTTTCTTGTATCTATTGAGATGATGATGCAGTTTAATTTCCTTCATATCTTAATATGGTGAATTACATTGATTGATTGTGAAACGTTGAACTAGCCTCTCCTTCCCAAGATAAATCTCATTTGATTGTGACATCCTTTTTATATGTTGCTGGATTATATTTGTTAATGTTTTATTGAAGGGGGAAAAATCAGGAAACTCAACCTTACTGGTCATTTTTCACTTTCCTTTGCATATGTCTGCTATTACTTACTTCTCAGATTCTTCAGATAGTTGCTTCATTGCTTTCTGTAGTCTATGCAGATTTTCAGTTGGAATCAGCGGAAGAGCTAAAGAGTGGCAAGCTGACTCCATCTTGATGAGGACCAGAACCCTGTCACTCTTTGTGGATGTTTTTTGTAAATTGCACATCCAATAAGTCTGCTTTTAAATGGAGAATTCAGTCTATTCACATAAGGCTCATGTTTTTTATTTAATTTAATTTTATTTTTTTATACTATTTGTGGTCTTTGGTATTTTTCTGTTGTTTAATTATTCCTTCCATTCACAATCTCCTGTTATTTAAAAATGCCATTGTATTAATTTTCCAATCCATAAGTATTCACTTTCTCTTTCCTGGAGGTCATAAGCAAGCACCTTTTATTCAACTAACACACAAAAAGTGGATACCAACTGTTTTCTCTCCAACAAGGCCTTGGTCTTTCATTTCTTTACTCTTTCCTTTAAAGAAATGCTCTTTAGAACACATTTTCTTTCAATATTCTTTTCCCCTTCACAAATGAGTCTTTCCCCATACTAAAAAAATTTTTTTTCCTCTTCCTTTCCTCCAGTTTCCACCAAGGTTGTACAGAGATTTAGTACTTTGTTTAGCTCCAGACTAGCATTATTTTTTCCAGTACATGTCCTCCATTCCAGGATCATTGTCTTAGCCCTTGCATTATGGATTTAGATAGGTAGGAACATACTTCATCCTCCTTTGCCCCTCTCTAAATCCTCTTCATCTTGTCCTATCATATATACAAAAGTAATATATAAGATAGCAATTAGAATAATGGCTACCCTGGGGAGAGGAATGAGGAAACCTACTGGGGTGCTGGAAATATACATTTTTTGTTTTCTGTGGTGCTTCCATATGTTTATACATATGTAAAAATCACCAACCTGTATGCTTAAAATCTTTGCACTACTCTATATGTGAAAAAGTTCAAAGAGGATGAAGAATATTAATAAACTGATAGCTTAACTATAGAAGAAAGTTGAAAAAGAGAACCAAGAATAAGCCTCTCTTCCATAAAAAGCACCATAGCAAAATCTGTTAAAGGCAATTTCTAGCAAAGCTCTCAGGAACAAGTATACCTAGTGCTATTTTAAATATAGAGAAATGAGGAGATTCCTAAATAACTTTGGAACATGAAAAAGTGACCTCATCTTTTTGCCCTTAAATTGGCCAGAATAAAGAAGCGTCAAGTTGCTGTCATTTAGTCACTAAGTCATGTCTGACTCTTTTTCGACCCCTTGGACTGTACCCTGCCAGGCTCCTCTGTCCATGGGATTCTCCAGGCAAGAATACTGAAGTGGGTTACCATTTCCTTCTCCAGGGGATCCTCCCAACCCAAGGACTGAACCCACATCTCCTGCATTACAGGCAGAGTCTTTACCACTGAACCACCAGGAAAGCCCAACCATCAAGTACCCACATTCTAAAGAAAGCTGCAAAGAGTTGGAGACAGTTGGGCTTATTAGGAAGCAGTGACTTAGCTCTCCTAAACCAGCCATGCCTCCTTCCACTTTGAGGTGCTAGAATAAGGAAAATGCTGAAGGCTTCTAGTTTCTTCGTTCCCCACCCCCTCCTCACCTCCCTAATCCCCACTACCCATCCTCCTACCCCAGGGCCCTTCAGCAACAAGTTAAGTTGATCTGGATGGAGGGAAACAGATTCAAACAAGAATGTGCATCATCAACATCTCAGCTCAAGTTATTAGAATCAAGTGAGCTCAAGTTATTAGAATCCATAGTTCAGTTCAGTTCAGTTCAGTCACTCAGTCGTGTCTGACTCTTTGCGACCCCATGAATTGCAGCATGCCAGGCCTCCCTGTCCATCACCAACTCCCAGAGTTCACTCAGACTCACGTCCATCGAGTCAGTGATGCCATCCAGCCGTCTCATCCTCTCTTGTCCCCTTCTCCTCCTGCCCCCAATCCCTCCCAGCATCAGAGTCTTTTCCAATGAGTCAACTCTTCGCATGAGGTGGCCAAAGTACTGGAGTTTCAGCTTTAGCATCATTCCTTCCAAAGACATCCCAGGGCTGATCTCCTTCAGAATGGGCTGGTTGGACCTCCTTGCAGTCCAAAGGACTCTCAAGAGTCTTCTCAAACACCACAGTTCAAAACCATCAATTCTTCAGTGCTCAGTTTTCTTCACAGTCCAACTCTCACATGCATACATGACCACAGGAAAAAACATAGCCTTGACTAGAAGAACCTTAATTACCCAATTATAATTTCCACCAAAGAGTGGTCACCATGCAAATAAGTCAGGAAGCCATGACAATTTTTTTTTTTAATCTGAGCTATTACATAAAATCTGTTGGCAAGCACGGCATAACCAAGTGCATGCTGCTCTCTTCCATATGATAAATGTGAATTTTAAGAAAAAAATTAATGAGGACAACATCCGTTTGTGTCAATCCAGGTTGTTCCTTCTATTGTAGCAAAAGCATCTTTTGTAATACACGTACATTTCTTCACTGAGAGCCCACTTTCACTCTCTTTCACCTCTGTGCAAATGAAAGTTGTGAAGCAGTCATTTCATTTACTGGATTTTGAGGTCTGTTTGCATTTCCATTCATTTATGGGGTTCTGCATTCAGGTAAATGGAGAGAAAATGCTAACAGAGCAGCAGGCCTTGATCTGAAATCAGCATTTAGAGTATCTGCCCATGTAGCAAGAGATCTTCTTGTAAGATTGAATGATGCTGATAAATAATAGATTGACCTGCTGTGTGGAAGCCATGGAAAGGCAGCTAATGGGGCTTACATAGGTTCTGGGGACCCAGCAAGCATTTGCAGCAATATCTGATGAAAAAGATAAATCTAACTAAGGTGTTATTGGTAAATTAACTCAATATGTAAAAATGTATGTGTTTGTGTGTGTTGAGAGGCAAAATTAGCCATTAACAATGCTGTTTGGTCTGTCTACCTTCTGTTGCAATTTCTAACACTGTCTAGCAGTCTTTTGGGAACCTGCCCGATGTTTCAACTGTATTCCTGCTGAAAGAACAGGCTCCCAGAGACATGGGCATTCATATGCCATTAAAACCAATCACTTTCATTGTTGTGTTTTTACAAATATTTCCACACAATTATCAACAGAAATATAATTTTCTGAACAGTATCACACAAAGTATACCTTGGAAAATACTGCAAAAGTCAAAGTATTCATGTGGAGTCCCCAGTCCTTAGGGGAATCCGTTTGGAGAATCCATTAGGGAATCCATTTGGAATCTGCAAACAAATACTAAAAGATGATGCTGTTAAAGTGCTGAACTCAGTAAGTCAGCAAATTTGGAAAACTCAGTAGTGGCCACAGGACTGGAAAAGGTCAGTTTTCATTCCAATCCAAAAGAAGGGCAATGCCAAAGAATGTTCAAACTACTGCACAATCGTACTCATTTTACATGCTAGCAATGTCATACTCAAAATCCTCCATGCCAGACTTCAGCAGTAAGTGAACCAAGAAATTCCAGGTGTACAAGCTTGGTTTAGAAAAGGCAGAGGAATCAGATCAAATTGCCAACATCCACTGGATCATAGAAAAAGCAAGAGAAAACAGAAAAAATCTACTTCTGCTTCACTAAAGCCTTCGATTGTGTGGATCAGATCAAACTGGAAAATTCCTAAAGAGATGGGAATACCAGACCACCTTACCTGCCTCCTGAGAAATCTGTATGCAGGTCAAGAAGCAACAATTAGAACCAGATATGGAACAATGGACTATTTCAAAATTGGGAAAGGAGTACGTGAAGGCTGTATATTGTCAACCTGCTTATTTAACTTCTGTGCAGAGTACATCATACGAAATGCCAGACTGGATGAAGCAGAGCTGGAATCAAGATTGCTGGGAGAAATATAAATAACCTCAGATATGTAGATGACACCATCCTTATGGCAGAAAGTGAAGAGGAACTAAAGAGTCTCTTGATGAAGGTGAAAGAGGAGACTGAAAAAGTTGGCTTAAAACTCAACATTCAAAAATCCAAGATCATGGCATCCGGTCCCATCACTTCATGGCAAATAGATAGGGAAGCAATGGAAACAGTGACAGACTTTATTTTCTTAGACTCCAAAATCACTGCAGATCCTTGCTGACTGCAGCCATGAAATTAAAAAACATTTGCTCCTTGAAAGAAAAGCTTTGACCAATGTAGATGGTGTATTAAAAAGCAGAGACATCACTTTGTTAACAAAGGTCTGTACTGTCAAAGCTATGGTCTTTCCAGTAGTTATGTACGGACGTGAAAGTTGGACCATAAAGAAAGCTGAGTGCCAAAGAATTGATGCTTTTGAACTGTGGTGTTGGAGAAGACTCTTGAAAGTCCCTTGGACTGCAAGGAAATCAAACCAGTCAATCTTAAAGGAAATCAGTCCTGAATATTCATTGGAAGGACTGTTGCTGAAACTCCAATACTTTTTCCACCTGGTGCAAAGAGCAACTCATTGGAAAAGACCCTGATGCTGGGAAAGATAGAAGACAGGAGGAGAAGGAGACAACAGAGGATGAGATGGTGGGACAGCATCACCGACTCGATGGACGTGAGTTTGAGCAAGTCCCGGTAGATGGTGATGGACAGGGAAGCCTGGTGTGCTGCAGTCCATGGGGTTGCAGACTGAGCAACTGAACAACAGCAGTCTTTAGACTTCTCTTTGTGGTTTCCACCTCATTCAGCATCTTAGGAACCAGCAGACATATTCTGCAGCTGTAAAAGTTCCAAGGCAACTTCAGCTTCTTTCTCAGGCCAAGGTCATCCTGTGTACTTTGCATTTTGGCTTTGTCCCTCCTGCCCTGATAGAATGAATACACAGGGAATATCTCATGTGGATTCAGGAGGTGAAGGTGGTGGTCAGAAGAGTTGGTAACCAAGCTGTGAGCCACACATTAGCCAAACTAAAGTGTGCGTGTGTGTGTGTGTGTGTGTGTGTGTGTAAGAGAGAGAGAGAAGGGGACACCTGCTGTAAGAGAAAGGATAAATAGTTCTTGCTAAGGCATAAATACGGAGAAGGCAATGGCACCCTACTCCAGTACTCTTGCCTGACAAATCCCATGGACAGAGCGGCCTGGTAGGCTGCAGTCCATGGGGTCACTAGGAGTCAGACACGACTGAGCAACTTCACTTTCACTTTTCACTTTCATGCATTGGAGAAGGAAATGGCAACCCACTCCAGTGTTCTTGCCTGGAGAATCCCAATGATGGGGAAGCCTGGTGGGCTGCCGTCTATGGGGTCGCACAGAGTCGGACACGACTGAAGCGACTTAGCAGCAGCAAGGTATAAATAACTGATAAATAACAGTCTCATAGGAAAGTCAGGTCTTCACGTGTTATTTCTTTTTGTAAGATTTGTAACCACTTCCTAAACCTTCTTCATTTTGACCAAGAATAGAGTCTTAAGTTAAATGGGAAAAGCTCAAATGATGGAACACAGAATCATGGGCACTGAGCTGATAAATGAGATTGCCCTCCTGGGAGCCTGGGAATGTTATACTGTGTGGGTTTCCCTGAAAACCTAACTATTGACTCTGCCTTATTTCAAAGTCTTTCCAGGACAGAGGGCTATGTGTGCCTCTCTGGTCTTTGTATAAAGAACAAGAATATTAGTGCAAAAATCAGTTCCTCAGAGCACCTATGTGAGGTCCCGAGAGGCTCAAACATTGGGGTAGTTGATGAGGCAGTCAGAGAGAATCCAGCAGGCTCTAACGCATGCTCCTGCAGTGGCCACGCTACAGTTAGCTCAGAAGCCAAAAGTACTTGAGTTTGTCCAGAGCTGAGAACAAACAATAGGGCAGATGGGGCAGGCTTGGCAATGCGGAGTGTTGTGTGACATTTGACGTTCCCTCCCTGTGAAAGTCTTGGGAACCTGGGGGACGTGAAAGAGTCATTCTAGACACTTGGAATTTGGTCTCTCTCCCACACGCACTTCTTATCTGGTTGCATCAACAAAGGTACAATTAAGGAAGGATGTGAATGTTAGAAGGAACTTTCCAGATAGAAGCAAGGGAGCAGAACCCAGCACCCATGTAACTGCCTCTTTTATCATCTGCAGCTTGCTCTCTGAGGTACAACTACATCCTCACCCATGTAGCAAGACCAGACTCAAATTCTGCCACGGTACCTCTAAGTCACATTGTTACTACTACTCCATGAAATGCATTCGTGCGTGCTCAGTCCTGTCCGACTCTTTGCAACCCCATGGACTGTAGCCCACTAGGCTCCTCTGTCCATGGGATTTCCTAGGCAAGAACACTGGAATGGGGTGCCATCTTCTGCTCCAGGAGATATTCCCAAACCCACATTTATTGCACTACAGACAGATTCTTTACCACTGTGCCACCTGGGTTTCCCAGTACCACTTCATACTTCCAAGCACATCATACTGCCCATAGTAGGTATGTCATAAATGTACTGAATGATCTATCCCATCTCTGGTGGTTCTCATCTCCCTATGTGACTGACTATAGCTCAGGGACAGCATATTATACTTCGTTTGCCCTACAGTTCCTCCCAGAGCACCATATTCAGAGTGCTCTGTGGAGACACTGAACCCTTAATACTTTCCTGTGCTTGCATAGATGAGCATTTTCTGTTCATGTCTCCTTCCTTATTTACATTATTCAGTACAGTGGGTCCTTTTAAACTTTCACCTACAATGATTGCTAGTATAACACACCAGCCTCTAAATGGAATTAGTTTCCTCATGCTGCTGGAGAGCTGCAAGAGATCACTTTTCTGTGATATTTTGATCATTCACACCCTGTTTCTGAGAAGAATTATGGCAAGAAAGAAGGAAAGAGAGAGATGAAGGAAGGAAGGAAGGAATTGTTTAGTAGATAATAAATTTCCACTCATTTCTTATATTTATCCATTTTCAAGACCACTTTCCATTTATTTAATTCTTTTATCTGAAGTGTTTCTGAAGAAAAATAAAAGACATTTTCCCCTTGAGGCAGTCTGTTTGGAATGAACTATCTGAAGGGCAACCCAGCAGTGTGTGGGCTTCCCTAAGTAACACGACCATCCATCACTTTAAGGAAGCACAATGTATTAATAAATGGATAAACCAGTTTAGCAGGATTAAAGAAAGATTTTCCACTTTCCAGGAGAGAATTACTGCAAGCTCCTACATTGCATCGGACATGAATTTCAACTTTTAACTTTTGAGTTGCATAAAACTTTTTGTAAGAGAAGTACACTTATAAACAAGAATTTCTCTGAATCCTTTTACAAGAGGAGCCTGAGGGAGAATCTTCCAGTTCCAGCCACTAATCCAGTAAGATTGTATCTGCATTTGAAAGAGTGATGTCAGACCCTCTACAGCTGTGACCCAGGGGGTGTGGGCCAATCAAAGCCTCAAAGTGCAGCTGGGCCTGCTCATTTGTTCTCCTAGATCTTATCAGGCTTGACTCCTTTTCCCATTAGAACTCCTCTTTCTCACTTTCAGCCTCCATTTTCCTCTACTCACAAATACCCACAATAGAAAGGAGCTTAATGGTCTTCTAATCCACTGATTTTCAAACTATTTTTTTAAATAAGAGAGTCCTTTCCGCAAATGAAATGGTGCACGCTAAGTCGCTTCGGTTGTGTCTGACTCTTTGTGACCCCATTGACGGTAGCCCAACAGGCTGCTCTGTCCAAGGGATTCTCCAGGCAAGAATACTGGAGTGGGTTGCCATGCACTCCTCCAGGGGATCTTCCCGACCCACGGATCGAACCCACGTCTCCTATGTCTCCTGCGTTGGCAGGTGGATTCTTAACCACTAGCGCCAGCTGGGAAGCCCCCTCAAATGAAGGCTAACCCTGAAACCCAAGATGTAAAACAGAGCCCCCGGATGTGCTCTGGTCATGGAGCATAGCACTGCCAGCCGCCCACCTGCGGCACTGACCTGCCGTTCTGAATAAGGATTCCCAGAGGGAAATGGCACTCCATCCCTGGACACGTGAAGAACCTGCAGGCTGGATTCAGGGTTTCGCAGTGAAGGTGTTACTGCCATCTGGGGGCAGAAACAGTCTCCACTGTGTGGGATTTACCTCTGTGTCGTAGTCCTTTGACTTCCTCAGCTAAACGCCCGTCGTGCCCTCCCATACTTGTGTTGACTAACATCAGCTACCGAGAGAGGATGGTCTGGTTCCACCTGGGCTGAGAATGACATGGCTGTGAAATGATTTCCCCAGCGTTAGGGTGCAAGGCAAGGACGGGGCTTCCCTGGTGGCTCAGCGGTAAAGAACCTGCCTGCAATGCGGGATGCCACGGGAGACGCAGGTTCAATCCCTGGGTCAAGAAGAGGCTCTGCAGGAGGGCATGGCAACCCACTCCAGTATTCTTGCCTGGAGAATCCCATGGTCTTAGGAGCCTGGTGGGCTACAGTCCATAGGGTGGCAAAGAGTCAGACACAACTGAAGCGTCTGAGCACACACACACAAACACGCAAGGCCAGAATGAACCCAGGTTTCCCGATTCCCAGCCTATTGATCTTTCCTCTCCAGCACGTGGACTTTCCTGCCAGCTACAGTTTCTTTCCTTTTTTTTTTTTTTTTTTCTGTCCCTCACTCCTTTTGAATTTTGCCCTAACAGTTGGGCCCCTGTCTACCAAAATTCAGCTTCTACTCCTAGTCTATGAGGCTGCCTTAAACTGCTGCCATTGCTGCTTCTAATGTGGAAGCCAGAGACGCTCTTCCATCTAAGGATGGAGATGAGTATAGACAAAGACGAGCTATCCCTAGCACTTTTTCAGTTCATAGCACAAATTCAAGCCCTGGCCCCATGACCGATGTAGCTTCTCACTGAAATGTGACTTGCAATTCACTCGTCCAGATGAACTGATTTTTTTAATTGAAATATAGCTGACTTACAATGTTGTGTTGCTCTGGTGTACAACAAAGTGATTTAGTTATATGTACATATATTCTTTGTAATATTCTTTTCCATCATAGGTTACTACAAGACATTGAATATAGTTGCCTGTGCTCTGCAGTTGGTGGTGTTTAGTCCCTCAGTTGTATTCGACTCTTTGGGACCCCATGAACCACAGCACACCATGTTTCCCTGTCCTTTGTCATGACCCTGAGTTTGCTCAAACTCATGTCCATTGAGCCAATGATGCCATCCAACCAACTCATCCTCTCTTCCCCCTCCTCCTGCCCTCAGTCTTTCACAGCATCAGGGTCTTTTCCAATGAGTTGGCTCTTTGCATCATGTGGCCAGAGTACTAGAGCTTCAGCTTCAATGTCAGTCCTTCCAGTGAATATTCAGGGTTGATTTCCATTAGGATGGACTGTTTCTATCTCCTTTCTGTCCAAGGGACTCTCAAGAGTCTTCTCCAGCACCAGAGTTTGAAAACATCAATTCTTATACAGTGCTGCTGCTACTGCTAAGTCGCTTCTGTGCGACCCCATAGACAGCAGCCCACCAAGCTCCCCTGTCCCTGGGATTCTCCAGGCAAGAACACTGGAGTGGGTTGCCATTTCCTTCTCCAATGCTTGAAAGTGAAAAGTGAAAGTGAAGTCACTCAGTCGTGTCTGAGTCCTAGAGGCCCCATGGACTGCAGCCTACCAGGCTCCTCAGCCCATGGGATTTTCCAGGCAAGAGTACTGGAGTGGGGTGCCATTGCCTTCTCCATCTTATACAGTAGGACTTGTCATTCGTCTGTTTTATATATCATAGTTTGTATCTGCTAATTCTAAACCTCTAACTTATATCTTCTCCCACACTGATCTTCTTTTCTTCTCCATGAAAGGTACTGTTTGATTCTGGATCAACAGAATCTATATGTATATAATTATATAGATATACTAGATATATACTTATATAGATATACTATATATATATATATATATATATATATATATACTAGATATATAATCATCTATATTCTATATAACCTTGATTCATGTAGAGCATCTATTGGCCAATGGTCTCACCAAACAATTCCTGCTGTGTGGCTTTCTACAGGACACCTGCCTTTTCTGACCTCAGTGTCCTCAACACGTGGGATCTTAGTTCCCCAACCAGGGTTCGAACCTGCACCCCCTGCATCAGAAGTGTAAAGTCTTAACCACTAGACTGCAAGGGAAGTCCCAGTGTCCTCATTTATAAACTGGGGAGAAGAGAAAACCTGAAGGGTCCTTATATGGATTCAGTGCAATAAAGCCCAGCTACTATTCAGAATCATATTGTCACCATTTCCTTGCTTTATATAATTTGTTGGGATAAAGTAAATGCCCCTTTAAAGTTGTCACACAGAGGTGGCTGAGTACCCAAATTCTAGATTCCCTGCCCAGAATTTCCCTCAGCTTTCAAGCTCGCCTAGTAATGTCAGCCCATTTGGGGAGAAAGTGTTAGAAGTGCCTCTTTCTCCTGTAATAAGACTGGTAGACATCCCCGTCGTCATCTGGGAGATCTTATTTCCCACTGATACAGGGGTCGGCAAATTTCCAGACCTCTTAAAATGGGTTTTTACTAACAGTCTATCAGGCCTCCAGAGGGAACTATCATGTCTGAGGCAGCCAGGACTCTTTCTTTTTTTACTGACAGTTTGAGTTGTGTTCTTGAGATCATTTTTGACAAGGAAAAAAACAGCTCAAGTACAAAGAAATCACAGACCATCTACAGTGACCAATTTTCAAACTTCAAAATCCACATGAGTGCTTAATTATGCCACACACACAAAAAAGAATTTTCATGGAAGTTTGCTGTAAAATTTTGTTTTTTGCACTCAGTTGCACTCAAGAATCAGTTGAACAATTTCAAAGATCACAGCCATTAAGTCAAACTAAACCAAACACATTGTTCTAAGATATTTACCAAAAGTTGTTCCAGGGTACAATTTGCTTCACTATGTCAATTAGTTTTTGCAAAGTTATATTTGTGTAGAGCATCTGTTAGATGCCTGTTTAAAATCTATCCATATGGTTAGTGTTTTAAACGATATATACAGATGTTAAGTGTGTATATGAAAAAGTACCCTTTATTTAAAAAAATAGTTAAAACCCAATAAATCATAACAAATTCAATATTGCATTCCATGTTGGGATTCTTTGAATAGATCACATTCAGCAGCTCTTCTTAATAGAAAGGCTTCGTGTGTTTCCGAGGAAATTGTGCCCAAGGAAAGCCTGGCTCGGTTTCCCTAGCTCCATTTCCTTGCTCTTTTTCTCCCCAATGAAACAATAATTATTCAATTAATCTTGTCAACAAGTGGAGGCTGGTTTCATTTCAGTTGTTTACTAATTATCATTGGGTAGATCTTTAGATCCTTGAAAATGTTGTCCAATTGCGACAAGCTACTAATGAAGCAAGACTTGGTTAATTAGGGAATAAGAGCAATTAGCTTGTCAGCAGTTAATTCCAACAATCCCTAGAGAACTGCATTTAGGGATATGTATCATAGGAGCTGCTGACCTTTCAACCTTGCTCCCATGCTGTCACTGCTGTTTAATGGAAAGTCACTTATTTTGTCCGGCTAATAACAGGTAATGAAGTAGCCTATGGCTCTGGCTTGCTACTCTGTTTTTCTCTTGCTAATTTTAGAAAGTTTAAAAATAGATGAATGGGTCTATTTTGGACATCAGTAAAAGAGGAAATCCAAGGTGGGACATTACAGAATCTATGGAGCACTCGCTGACCACCCCCAAAACTATCTGGAGCTCATTAGTCTTTATAGAGCTTTCTCTGCCAAAGAAAAGTTGGTTGTGAAAATTTTAAATAGAAAGGTTTGTGTGTGTGTGTGGTGTTTTTGTGTTTTTTTTGACCTAAATTAGTTTTGTTTCAGAATTTGATTTAATAAGATGAAAGAGGGTAATTCTGAAATTTGTTCTCATTTCTATGTTTACTGATAGAGACTGTCTTTAAAAAGTGATAGAATTAGGTGATTACTTTGTAGCTTTTTGTGGAAGGTGAATGAGGCTGGAATTCGGGTTACTTTTCATAATAGATCTTAGAAAACAGCTTAGGGCAACTTGATAAGCTTGACTTTGCCAAAGAGCAAGTTTAAGCCAAGATAATGATTGTTGTAGCCTTGGACCTTCAATTTTCAGGATAAATTCTGTGCAGAACTTTCCACATCGAGACAGTGGCTGGATCTGACTGAGACTGATAGAGTTCATGGAATCAATTTGCTCTTTCCTGTCTCCTCATTCTTATGAAACATTTGGACAGGAATGTACAAGCCTAGCCTTGCTTCTCAGAAGTCCAGTCCCAGGCCCTGGTCTGTCTACCCTATGGCATGACAAAGCTTCACTTTTTTTTTTTTTTCTCCTTGGGAGCATTGTAAAAACTGTAGGTAAGCTTAAGCCATTATACCAACTACAAAAGATATAAAAGGAACATGAAAATGGAAATGAAAGTGAAGGCAACTAATCCTATCTCATCAACTAGTTTTCCTGAAGTCACCGATATTAATGGCAACAATACTGATGCAGTTGGAATTCAAGATGCACAATAAATAATACTCTCTCTTCCCCTCCTGAGTTCTGAACAAAATAAGAAATAAGACAAATGGGTAAGGTGGATCAGAACTCATACTACCTTTAAGTGATAGAATTCAATTCATATTTTACTATATTTTCTAAGGAAATTACCTCAATATTTTAAAGAATTACCAGAATTTCAGTTCAGTTCAGTCCCTCAGTCATATCTAACTCTGTGATCCCATGGACTGCAGCAAGCGAAGCCTCCCTGTCCATCACCAACTCCTGGAGTTTACTCAAACTCATATCCATTGAGTCAGTGATGCCATCCTACCATCTCATCCTCTATCACCCCCTTCTCCTCCTATCTTCAATCTTTTGCAGCATCAGGATCTTTTCAAATGAGCCAGATCTTTGCATCAGGTGACCAAAGTATTGGAGCTTCAGCTTCAACATCAGTCCTTCCAATGAATATTCAGGACTGATTTCCTAAAGGATGGACTGGTTGGATCTCTTTGCTGCCCAAGGGACTCTCAAGAGTCTTCTCCAACACCTCAGTTCAAAAGCATCAATTCTTCTGCACTCAGCTTTCTTTATAGTCCAACTCTCACATCCATACATGACTCCTGGAAAAACCATAGCTTTGACTAGACGGACCTTTGTTAGCAAAGTAATGTCTCTGCTTTTTAATATACTGTCTAGGTTAGTCATAACTTTTCTTCCAAGGAGCAAGTGTCTTTTAATTTCATGGCTGCAGTCACCATCTGCAGTGATTTTGGAGCCCCCCAAAAATAAAGTCTGTCAATGTTTTCACTGTTTCCCCATCTATTTGCCATGAAGTGATGGGACCAGATGCCATGAGCACAGCCTTGTCTAACTCAGTGAAACTACGAGCCATGCCATGTAGGGCCAACCCAAGATGGACGGGTCATGGTGCAGAGTTCTGACAAAACGTGGTCCACTGGAGAAGGGAATGGCAAACCACTTCAGTATTCTTGCCTTGAGAACCCCATGAACAGTACCAAAATTTAATACTATCTTAAACATCATAAGAGAGAATGTGCTTGTTGTAGGAATATGGTTTCTATCACAGACAGGCAGGCTTCCTAATAGGAATAAACCTTGTAAAATAGATAGCTGGTTAGAAGTTGCTACATAACACAGGGAGCCCAGCCTGACACTGTGTGATGACCTAGAGGGATTGGATCCTGCTAACTCAGCAGTAAAGAATCCACCGGCAAAGCAGGAGACGCAAGAGACATGGTTTCGATCCCTGGGTCGGGAAGATCCCCTGGAGGAGAGAACGGCAACCCACTCCAGTATTCTTGCCTGGAGAATCCCATGGACCGTGGAGCCTGGCGGGCTATAGACCATGGGATCACAAAGAGTCAGCCATGCCTGAAGTGGCTTAGCTCACAGCATAGCATAGCTAGTTAACAATGTTGTGATAGTTTCAAATGTACAGCAAAGAGATCCAACCATATATATACATGCATCCATTCTTCCCCAAAACCCCCTCATACCAAGATTACCACATAACATTGAGCAGAGTTTTATGTGCTGTACAATATGTCCTTGTTGGTTATCCATTTTAAATATAGCAGAACATACCTGTCCATCCCCAACTCCCAATTTCTTTCCCCTATCCTTCTTCCTGGTAACCATGAGTTCGTTCTTTGAGTCTGTCTTTTACTTCTTGATATGGATATATTCTACCAATATGCTTTACCTTCATCTTATTGATGAGTAAAGACTGAAAGGAAAAGGAGCATTGGGTTGCCCCGTCTTTCCCTGTCCCTCTATGCCAGCATTTTCAACCTAAGTGATTGACACAGAGGGGTAATACGAGTAGGAGATGTGATAGGCTTCCCAGGTTGATTTGTTTCTTAGAGCACTGTTGCCTCTTCTTGTGTATGAAACATTCTCTTTTAAATAGAAAGTGTGATTTGGGAGGCAGTTATCTCCCTGCACAACCTCTGCTACTCATTCCTTGTTGTAACATGCTTACCATATACCTGCTTTGAACTTAGCTGAACTCCCTCTCATGCATCATGAGTGTGCCAGAATCCTGTGCCTGTGGATATTATGAACCCTGACTGCAAATGGGACAGCTAGGAAGAAGGAGACTAACGCTGCACATACCCTCTCTGCTCAGACACAGGCTTTGTTGTCCCGTCTGACTTCATGGATGGAACACAGGTCTGGAGACAAAATTAAGAATTTTAAAACAGAGACAGCAGAGACATAAAGCAAGTGTGGGGTGCTTTTGGGCACGGGGCCATGCACAGTGGCGTAAGTCACATGCCTGTAAAACTGGCCCTAGACAGAGGATTGGACCTAAGGGAATTCAGGCTGCAGATGAGCAGCCAGGAAGGCTGAGTTCCAGGATAGTGAATTGAAAGGGAGGGACACGTGGTGGAACAACTTTTTATTTTAAGCAATTGCTCTCACTTTTGCCAGGACGCTACAGTACCAACAACAAATGGGCCTTGTACCAACCCAACACCAGGCTGCAGGCTGTTGCTGGCAAGTGTGTTAGAGGTAACTTCTCAATGAATAGGAAGTAATTCTTCTCAAGTTGTTATTCAGAGTTTTATGGAACCAATTTAGCCTTTGTGTTAAATTATGTTTAACACAAAAATATGTGAGTTTTTGCTGCATTTTTGTGGGCATCTGGCAACAACCAGTCTGGTTAAATAAAAGTTTATTATAATTTCTCAACTGATGTAGTAAAATTGGTATAAATGTGTAGCTTTGGTAAATTAAACAGCTTTCAAAGTCCTTTACATTCATTACGTTTGTGACCACTTCAGAGTTTACAAAGTGCTTTTACCTACCGAATCCCCCATTTAACCCCCATAATATTCCTGTGAAGTAAAGTAAGCCAACATTATTATCCCTGTGTATGGGTGTATTTACCAGACCTATGAATCGGATTGCGTGAACCTACATTCTTCCGTGGCCTCCACTGATTGGAAAGGTAGAAATACTGAATGCAAGCAAATCAAACCATAAGCTAGACAATGCATGATCTAGTGTGACAAGACTCTAAAAGATGAACTGGGCCAGTTGGATGGATCTCTCACCAGAGGCAAGGTAATTTGTCCAAATACAGACTTCTTCATACAGCTCATACTGAGTCTCAACGTTTCTAAAATAGATCTATTGAGACATTTTCTCAAATTGCACCTTTCTCAGTCTTCTCCATCTTAGTAAAAGGCACTTCCATCCACTTATTTGCTCAGCCAAAACCCTAGGGGTCATCCTTGAGTCTTCCTTTTCTTTCCATCCAATTTCTCAGTGAATTCTGCCAGTTCTGTAGATAGCTTTAGTCTATCTGCTTCTTTTCATCACTACTGCCTACCCTCTGGCCCCGCTAGGTCACTTCAGTCGTGTCCGACTCTGTGCGACCCCATAGACGGCAGCCCACCAGGCTCCTCTGTCTCTGGGATTCTCCAGGCAAGAACACTGGAGTGGGTTGCCATTTCCTTCTCCAATGCATGAAAGTGGAAAGTGGAAAGTGAAAATGAATTCGCTCAGTCGTGTCCGACTTTTCGTGACCCCATGGACTGCAGCCTACCAGGCTCCTCCGTCCATGGGATTTCCCAGGCAAGAGTATTGGAGTGGGGTGCCATTGCCTTCTCCGACCCTCTGGCCCTAGCTATAGTCATCTCTTGCCTAACTTGGCAATAGCCTCAAAGTTGGTCTCCCTGCTTCCATTCTTGCCCATTGTAATCCCTTCTCCACACAACAGTCATCATGAGCTTTATAAAATGTCAATCAAACCATGTCATTTATATACTTAATTTTTTCATAGGTTCTTCATAGTTCAAGAGCTTATTGTCTTGATTTCCAAGGCTTTTCATGATCTGGAATTTGCATTCCTCTCCAATCTGACTCCAACCAATCCCTTCAGCCACACTGACCTTCTGTTAGTACTTGGAGCCCATCAAGTTCTCTCTGCCCCAGGGGCTTTGCACTTACTGGAATGAGCTTCCTTCAAACTGTTTGCAGTGCTTATTTTGAAATTGTTTTAATTTAAATTCACCTTTACAGGGAGGGCCTTCACTAGTCACCCATTCCAAAGTGATTTTCACCCACAGTTATTTTATTTAGTTCCTATTATTTCCCAGGGCTTTCCTGGGGGCTCAGTTAGTAAAGAGTCTTCCTGAAGTGCAGGAGAGCCAGGTTTGATCCCAGGGTCAGGAATATCCCCTGGAGAAGGGAATGGCAACCCATTCCAGTATTCTAGCCTGGAGAATTCCATGGACAGAGGATATTGGTAGGCTACAGTCCATGGAGTCACGAAGAGTCGAACATGACTGAGTGACTTACACTTCAATTTACTTCACTATTATTTCCCATTATAGGCTTTATCTCAGTCTTTCTTATTTATTAGTGTCTTTGCTTGCTTATCGGAGAAGGCAATGGCACCCCACTCCAGTGCTCTTGCTTGGAGAATCCCATGGACAGAGGAGCCTGGTAGGCTGCAATCCATGGGGTCGCTAAGAGTCGGACACAACTGGGTGACTTCACTTTCACTTTTCACTTTCATGCTTTGGAGAAGTAAATGGCAACCCACTCCAGTGTTCTTGCCTGGAGAATCCCAGGGACGGGGGAGCCTGGTGGGCTGCCGTCTATGGGGTTGCACAGAGTCGGACATGACTGAAGTGACTTAGTATAGCATAGCATAGCATAGCATTGCTTGCTTATTGACCTTTTCTCCCATCAAAAAAAATATATTTTACCAGGGCAAGGACCTTGCATAAATTGCTTTTCACTGTATACCTAGCACAAGGACGAGTACCTGGCACAATAATGGGGTCTCAATAATTTTTTACTTAAATAAAGAGTAGGGAGGAAGTCAAATGGACATACTAGAGCTGCTGATGTACTTGTACTTGGGACAACCTGATGTATACTAAAGACCATGTACAAGCAGAGAAAATAAAAGTATATTCATAAGCAAGAGATAAAGAGGACATGAAAATGATTGCAGAAACTAGCCAAAATCTGAAAAAGAATTAATATAGACCCTACAACTGTCTTCCGTGGGAACAGTGTCCCAGTTCTTAACTCAGGACAGGAGTATCCCAACAATAAACTTCTTTTGTCAGACACCAACCAAAGTCTCAAGTTTTTTAAATTAAAAAGCTGAAGGTGATTCTGTAGTTTTGTCATCTACCACTGTGGTTTTCATCAAGGTTCTTTCAGCTACAAGTAACAGATACGTAATTCAAGCTATCATGAATTTAAAAAGGGACTTTCACTGATTTGTAAAACTAGGAAATCTGGGAACATGGCTGATTTCAATTTGACTGAACCCAGAAGCTCAACTTCTGTCATTCACCTCTCCCCCATCTCTCCCTTTCTGGATAGATAGATAATATATAGGACTTACAGACACACACAGGGATAGAAATATAAGTATCCATCTCTGTTTCTTAAACTTACTTCCTTCAGTGCTGTGGGTTCATTCATTGTCAAGTTCTCACCTTTTGAAGGAAAACACAACCATAATCACATCCTACTCACATTCTTATAATTCTTCATCAGAAGGAGGAGATACTCTCTCCCAATGTCCTTAAGTGAATTTAACAGGATTGTTACACCTGACTCACTTTGCATTGGTCCAACTAACAACAAATTTTCTGAAAAAAAGAAAAAAAACTTGTTTATAATAGCATCAAAAACAAAAGACAAGAATAAATTTAAATAAGAAGATGGAAAATCTCTGTTCTGAAAGCTGCAAGACACTGATGAAAGAAACTGAAGACACAAATAAATGGAAATGTATTTCATGATCATGAATTGGAAGAATGAATATTGGTAAAATATCAATACTACCAGAATCCATCTGTAGATTCAGTGCAATCCCTATCAAGACTTCAATTGTCATTGTTAAAAGAAGTAGAAAAAACACTCCTAAAATTTATGTGGAACCACAAAAGACTCCAGATAACCGAAGAAATCCTAAGAAGAATGAAGCTGGAGTCATCAGAAGAGTATGTGTGCACGCTAAGTTGCTTTAGTCATATCCAACTCTTTGCAACCCTATGGACTGTGGCCTGCCAGGCTCCTCTGTCCATGGGATTCTCCAGGCAATAATATTGGAGTGGGTTTCCATGCCCTCCTCCAAGGGATCTTCCTGACCTAAGGATTGAACCTGCATCTCTTACATCTCCTGCATTGGCAAGTAGATTCTTTACTACTAGTGCCATCTGGGAAGCCCTCAGAAGAGGGCTTCAGTATGGTACTGGCATACAAACAGGTCGGTAGACCAATAGAGGGGCTTCCTGGGTGGCTTAAACAGTAAAGAATCTTTCTGCAATGCAAGAGACCCGAGTTTGATCCATGGGTTGGAAAGATCCCCTGAAGAAGGGATCCAGTATTCTTGCTTGGAGAATCACATGGACATGAGTTTGAGCAAACTCCAGGAGATAGTGAAGGACAGATAGGGAAGCCTGATGTGCTGCTGTCCCTGGACTCATAAAGAGTTGACATGACTTCATGACTGAACAACAAGACCAATAGAACAGAATCAAGAGCCCAGAAATAAACCCAAGTTGACTGTATCATCAACTAATATTTGACAAGGGAGCCAAGAATACTTCATGGAGAAAAGCAGTCTTTTCAATAATAGTGCTGGAATAACTGAATATCCACAAGTGAAAGAATGGAACTTGGCCTCTATATCACACCACTCATAAAAATTAACCCCGAGTGGATTAAAGACTTACAATGTAATGCCTGCAACCATGAAAGACCTAGAAGGAAACATGGGACTAAAGCTTCTTGATGTGGAATGTTGGTAATAATTTTTTGGATCTGACATATAAAGCACAAGCAACAAGTAAAAAAATAAACAGATGGGACTACATCAAACTAAAAGGCTTCTGCCCAGCAAAGGAAGTCATCAATAAAGTAAAAAGATAGCCTACAGATGGAAAAAAAAATTGCAAACCATATATCTGATAAGTGGTTAATATAAAAAATATATAAAGAACTCATTGAACTCAATAGCAAAAAAAAAAAAAGAAAGAAAACTAAAAAACCCCAAAAACAATAACCCCCCAAATAAACCAATTTTTTAAATGGACAAAAGACCTAAATAGACATTTCTCCAAAAAAGGTATACAGAAGGCCCATATTACTAGTGATTAGGGAAATGCAAGTTAAATCCACAGTAAGGTAACATGTTGGGCTTCCCAGGTGGCTCAGTGGTGAAGAATCCTACTGCCAAAGCAGGAGACATGGGTTCGATCCCCGGGTCAGGAAGATCCTCTGGAGGAGGAGATGGCAACCCACTCTAGTATTCTTGCATGGAAAATTCCATGGACATAGGAGCCTGGTGACCTACAGTCCATGGGGTTGCAAAAGAGTCAGGCACAACTCAGTGACTACACGACAACAAGATAACACTGCACTCCTGTTCGAATCACCATCATCAAGCAGACAAGAGATAACAAATGCTAGCATGGATGTTGAGAAAGGGAACTCTTGCGCACTGTTGATGGGAATGTACACTGGTATAGTCCCTATGGAAAGCAGTATGGAGAATTCTCAAAAAATTAAAAATAGAACTACTACATGATCCAGCAACTCCATTTCTGGGAATGTATCAAAAGGAAATGAAAACACTAACTTGAAAAGTGCACCCCCATTTCATAGCAGCATTATTAACAATAGCCTAGATATGGAAACAACCAAAGTGTCCATTGATGGATTATTGGTTAAAAAGATTGGCATATCTACATCTATATATATATGTACATACATACTGTGGAATACTATTCAGCTATAAAAATGACAATATGGAGGGATCTTGCAGCCATTATGCTAAGTGAAATGTCAGACAGAGAAAGACAGATACTGTATGATCTCACTTATATGTGGAATCTTGAAAACAAACAAACAAACAAAAAAAAGCGAACCAAAATTTTTAAAAAGCACGAAATTCATAGAAAAGAGATCGTATTTGTGGTTACCAGAGGCAGAAGCTGGAGCAGGGGAAATTGGAGGAAGGTGATCAAAAAGTACAAATTTCCAGTTATAAGCTAAAGTACTCGGTACTAGGGATCTATGTACAACATGATGACGATAGCTATAGCTGTTCTATGATATATAGGAAAGTTGTTAAGAGAGTAAATCCTGTGAGTTCCTATTACAAAGAGAATTTTTTTTCCTTTTTTCTCTTCTTCTTTTTATTGTATCAATATGAGAAGATGGATGTTAGCTGACCCTGTTGTGATAGTCATTTCACAGTATATGTAAGTGTATACAGCGGTGTAAGTCAATTACTTCTCATGAGGCTGAGGGGGGAAATTGCATGGGTCCAGTAGGCTGAGTCACTGTGAGTGTTCATCCGGGGTGAGCTGTCCCAGTCCTGTGACCAGCAAGCCTGGCACAGTGACAAACAACCCGTGGAGGTCGCGTGGAATGGGTGAGTGTGACCTCCCCAAGAGGCGCTGGCACAGGAAAGAGGCACGCTGCCTGCTGCTCTGTTCTGGGCCCCCAAAGGCCTTTCAGTCCCCTGCACGTGCCATGCCCTTCCCTGTGACCAGCGTCTTGCACGACACCCTCCTCGAACTCCGTCCTCTCTAGTTGCCTAGCGAACTCAAGATGAGATGGTTAACCTCCAAGCACGCCATGCAAACCATCACCACAACCAGCTCGCTGCCCTGGCTTCTTTATCTTTGTTTACATGTCTGTCTTTGACTTCAAGGACAGTGAGTGGGGGCTCAACATAGTCGGTGCTCCACCAACGGATGTGTGATTATTTCACATTCAAAGGTCCCCCAGCTAATGAATGACAGAGCTAAGATTAGAATCCAGTGTCTTACCCTTGGCCCTGTATTCAAAGCGTGTGTACCATTGTAATTGTATAAGACTCTTAAGAAGAAAAGCTGTAACTTTCTCAGCTATTGCAGCACAAGTCTTAGTTTGAGTGTTAATACTGAGGAAAAGAATTACAACTCTCTATTGGATAAACAAATATGAAAGGCCTTAGCATGTTTTACAGAAGTAAATTGTATCTTTGGGGTTGTGATAACTCGGGGAACTTTGCTATTTTAACTTCTTTTCACAGCCCTTCCAACAGTCATTATTCCAGGTAAACATTTCTCCAGTGAGCACTTATTTAATGGATACCAAATAGGAGTCTGTACTAGTGTCTGAAGACAGAAAGATAAGTAAGGTATTCCCTGCCATTGAGGTGATATAGTCAGTGAACAAATCAGACACAGCAGCCTATGTGACCCTTTAACATCAGGTAAACGGTGCCACTCTTCGGCTAACACCCACTAGTTTTCCTTCTCATTCGCAGTGATCTTCAGACTCCTTACCACAACCTGCAAGACTCTCACAGATGGCCTCCCTTACCTGTATGACCTCCTCTCCCACCACTCCAGCCCAACCAGCTTTCTGGCTCAAGTTCTTGAAATGTTTCTGTGCGTGAAATGCTCTTCCTGAGATAACCCGCAGTTAAATCTCTTACTTCCCTTATCTGCCTGCTGAAATGTCTTCTAAAAAGGGCTTTCCTGACCAGACTCCCCACCACCCAGTCTCCAACATCATCCCCTACCTCATGTACCTGGTTTTCTTTATAGTCAAGCACTTCCCGCTAACTGACATGTTTATTTTGTTATGTTATCTCTCTCATACACACACATACACACACACATGATTGTAAGCTTCATTAAACAGGAATTGGTTGTTTTATTCATATTCAATAAATGGTTGAGTGACTGAATGAATGAATGAATACTGAGTAATTTTTATTTTATTGAAGTATAGTTGATTTGCAATGTTTTGTTAATTTCTGCTGTACAGCAAAGTGTTTGTTATTAATATATATGCATTCTTTTTCATAATTCTTTTCCATTATGATTTATTACAGGATATTGAATATAGTTCCCTGTGCTATACAGTAGGACCTTGTTTATCCATCCTATGTATAATAGTTTGCATCTGCTAATCCCAAACTCCCAATCCATCCCTCTCTCACCCCACTGCCTCTTGGCAACCACAGATCTGTTCTCTATGTCTGTGAGTCTGTTTATGTTTTCTAGCTAAGTTCACGTGTCATATTTTAGATTTAACATATAAATGATACCATATGGTATCTGGCTTTCTCTTTCTGATTTATTTCACTTAGTATGATAATCTCTAGGTCCATGCATGTAGCTGCAAATGACATTATTTCATTCCTTTTTATGGTTGAGTAATATTCCATTGTGGGTTGTTTTTTTTTTGGTGTGTGTATATATATATTCTTTATACATATATATATTCTTTGGATATATTTATATTCTTTATATATATATAAATATATATATCATATCTTCTTTATCCATTCATTTGTTGATGGATATTTAGGTTGCTTCCATGCTTTGTCCATTGTAAATAGCACTGCTATGAACCTAAGGGTAGCTATCTCTTTTCGAATTATGGATTTTTTTCAGATATATGCCCAGGAATGGGCTTACTAGATCATATGGAAACTCTGTTTTTAGTTTTTTGAGGAACCTCCATACTGTTTTCCATAGTGGCTGTAGTAATTTATATTCCTGCCGACAGTGCAGGAACGTTCACTTTTCTCTATACCCTCTCCAGCATTTGTTATTTGTGGACTTTTTAATGATGCCCATTCTGACTGGTGTTAGGTGAACCTCATTGTAGTTTTGATTTGCATTTCTCTAATAATTAGCAATGATGAGCATCTTTTCATGTGCCTATTGGCTGTCTGTGTGTCTCCTTTGGAGAAATGTCTATTTAGGTCTTCTAATCATTTTTTGATTGGGTTGTTTATTTTTGTTATTGGGTTATATGGGCTATTTGTATATTTTGGAAATTAAGCCTTTTTTGGTCACATCATTTGCAAATATTTTCTCCCAGTCTGTAGGCTATCTTTGTTTTTCTTTGGTCTCCTTTTTTATTGGAGGATAATTTCTTTACAATATTGTGTTGACCTCTGCCATACATCAACATGAATGTCTTTTCATTTTGTTTATGGTTTTCTTTTCTGTGCAAAAACACATACGTTTGATTATATTGCATTTATTTTTGCTTTTATTTCTATTGCCTTGGGAGACTGACCTAAGAAAACATTGGTACAATTTATGTCAGAGAATATTTTGCCTATGTCCTCTTCTAATTTTATGTTGTCATGTCTTACATTTAAGTCTTTACACTATTTTGAGTTTACTTTTGTTTATGGTGTGAAGTTGTGTTCATTGATTTACATGCTGCTGTCCCACTTTTCTAAAACCACTTGTTGAAGAGATAATTTTTTCCCCACTATATATTCTTGCCCGCTTTGTCAAAGATTAATTGACCTTAAGTGTGTGGATTTATTTCTAGACTCTCTATTCTATTCCATTGAACCATATATCTGTTTTTGTGCCAATACCATACTGTTTTTATTATTCTAGCTTTGTATGATTGTCTGACATCTGGAATGCCCAGTATTTTAATATAAACTTTTTCAAAGTATGGGTGCATGCTAAGTCATTCAGTTATGTCCAACTCTTTGTGATCCTGTGGACTATAGCCTGCCAGGCTCCTTTATCCAAGGGATTCTCCAGGCAAGAATACTGGAATAGTTGCCATTCCCTTTTCTAGGGCATCTTGCAGATGCAGGGATCAAACCCATGTCTCTTACGGCTCCTGAATTGCAGGCAGATTCTTTACCGCTGAGCTACTGAGTGTCCCAAAGTATACTGTACCCAGCATATAACAATCATTATAACAATCATTTTCTTAAACTGCACTGATAATAGCTCTTACTAATAAGGACTGAATCTCAGTGTTTAGGGTAGGGTCTGGCTCCAGTTGATAAGGTATTTCTTTTTTTTTAACTTTTTATTTTGTATTGGGCTATAACTGATTAATAATGTTGTGATAGTTTCAGGTGAACAGCAAAGGGACTCGGCCATACAATGTATCCATTTGATGAAGTATTTCCTATTTCTAGAGAACCATTAAAGACAAGACACTAGATCAGGACTTGTGAAAGGCACAAATGGGTTTAAAATGAGATTCAGAATTTAGAAGACTTTGCTCTAGTAGAAGAGTGAAAAATCCACCTTTGATCATACAAATGCAGTCAGTAATAGGAGTCTAAAGACATAGCATGTCATGAAGTCTCATAAAAGAGAAAAGAATTTTTGTTGGGACGATCAGAGAAGATCTGAAGGATGAACTGATGTTTCATATAGACACTGCAGAATAGGTAGACACATGAAAATGACAATTGCCTACAGAAGAGACAGAAAACAAGGTAATGGAGCATAAAAGTCTAGTGTGCCTTGACTAACACGAATGGGAGCAGAGGAGATATAGACAGAATGATGCATTGAGGTCACGGAAGCCTGTGAATATGCTGAATCATTTGTACCATGGGAGGTGGACCTTCTGGACAAATCTAACATTTTAAAAACTGATTCTTTAGCAAAATTGAAATATCAATACTTCCTTATCAGAGTTCTAACAAAATAACATATTTGAAAGCACTGCCACATACTGTATTTATTAATCTTGGTTTTTGTTTGTTTATTATTCAGAAGATGTTGTCTATTTATGGAAACAATTTGAACAAAAAACTTGCATAATTAGAGCTTTTTCTTATTATCAAATTACTTAAGAGATCTGGTACAATTTGATCCTCCCTCGACCAGATGTTTTTGAAATACCAAATTTAATTTCCTATTCCTCTATATGTCAAACAAATAATGATAACATTAGCTTCTTCTTCATATATATGTCACAAATAGACATTAAAAAATTTTTTTTGAAAAAGTTATGAGGTGGTAAAGCCAAACTACCTGGGTTCGATGCCTCCTCTGACATGCAGTAAGTGTGTGACCCTGCCCAGGACACTGGGCTTCTCCATGCCTAGTGGTTGGTGCTATGAGAATTAGTCAAGATAATGTGTCTCAAGAACAATAATAAATGGTCAATAAATATTAATTATTGTGATGCCATTGATGTTCTCTTAGATCCTAACCAGATAAGGATACAAAATTTAGTAATTTGATTTTCATATTTTTATTAATAAGCTATAAAAATTGGAAGTTTGAACAGTAGGATGCACCTAAGTTTGAAAGATCTGAAAAATTGGACTTCATCAAAATTAAAGACCTTTATGTATTCAAGGACATTGTGAAGAAAGTGAAAATACAACCTATAGAATGGAAGGGGGCTTCTCTGATAGTCCTGTGGCTAAGACTCCATGCTCCCAATGCAAAAGACCCAGCTTCATCTTCACTAACACTTGCTATTTTCTTTGTTTATTTATTTATTATTTTTTTAAATATAGCCATCCTAGTGGCTAGGAAGTGGTATCTCATTATGTTTTTGATTTACATTTCTCTAATGATTAATGACATTGAGCATCTTTTTTGTATATCTTCTTTGGAGTAACATCTTTTAAAATCCTTTGCTTGTTAAAAAACTGAATTGCCTTTTTGTTATTGAATTATAAGAGCTGTTTATATATTATGGACATTATACACTTATCAGATATATGGTTTGCAAATATCTTCTCCCATTTTATTATTTACTTATTTATTTGACTACACTAACTTGGTTGTGGCATGTGGGATTTAGTTCCTTGACCAGGGGTCGAACCTGGGCCTGCAGCCATGAAACTAAAAGGTGCTTGCTCCTTGGAAGAAACGCTATGACAAACCTAGACAGCATATTAAAAAGCAGAGACATTACTGTGCCAACAAAACTATAGTCAAAACTATGGTTTTTCCCCATAGTCGTGTATGGATGTGAGAGTTGGACTATAAAGAAGCTCAAAGAATTGATGCTTTCCAACTGTGGTGTTGCAGAAGGCTCTTGGGAGTCCCTTGGACTGCAAGGAGATCAAGCCAGTCAATGCTAAAGGAAATCAGTCCTGAATATTCATTGGAAGGACTGATGCTAAAGCTGAAGCTCTAATACTTTAGCCACCAGATGTGAACAGCCAAATCATTAGAAAAGGCCCTGATGCCGGGAAAGGTTGAAGGCAGGAGGAGAAGGGGACGACATAGGACGAGATGGTTGGATGGCATCACCGACTCAATGGACATGAGTCTGAGCAAGTTCTTGGAGATAGTGAAGAACAGGGAAGCCTGGCATGCTGTAGTCCACAGGGTCGCAAAGAGTCGGACATGACTGAGCAACTGAACAACAGCTGAAATATGCATGCTGCAACATGGATATACCTAGAAAATATGCTAAGTAAAAGAAGCCAGATGCAAAGGATCACATATTGTATAATTCCATGTATATGAAATATCCAGAACAGGTATATCCATAGAGACAGAAAGGAGGTTGCTAAGGGCTAGGAGAAGAGAGGGGTGGGGAGCAGCTGCTTAATGGGAACAGGGATTACTTTTGGGGTGAAGAAATTTTAGAACTAAAGGTAGCAATTGTACAACACTGTGGATATTCTAAATGTCACTCAGTTGTTAATTTCTTAGCAGTTAATTTTACCTTGTGTAACTCTCATTTCAAAAAATAGAAAAGCAAATGATCCTTTCCATAAAAATGTTAGCATTATACTCTCCTTGTAGTCTTTTCTAGTTGATTTCTCCCACGTTGTCCTCCCTTAGCACCTGCTTCCTCCATCATAGCCTACTAGTCCTGTGTTCTGGTCTATTGTTTATGCACATCTACTGCAGGGCTCAGTGAGCTGTGGCCGACAGGCCAGGTTTGGCCCGCTGTTTATTTGTGTGTGGTCTGCAATCTGAGAATATTCTTTCACATTTTTAAATGGTTGAAAAAGAAATCAAAGCAAGAACAACACTTTGTAACACATGAAAATAATATGAAATTGAAAAATGTGTTCATTCATAAAGCTTCATTAGAACAGGGTGGCTCTCACTTTTGTATATTGTCATTGCCCTCTTTCATTCTACAAAGAGTAAAGTAATTGGCAGTAGAGATTATATGGCCTGCAGAGCCAAAAATATTTACCATCTGCCTGTTTATAGAAAATGTTGTTGACCCTTGATCTCTATTAGACGATAATCTTGTAAAAGGAAGAAATCTTTCTAGTATCAAGCCTGATGATTTTTGATAAATGCCTCTTACTTTAACACCACTTTTTAAACTTTTTTAGTATTGAAACGTGTGCCGCAGAATCCCTGTTTGTATATGCTAATAAAACTGAAAGCACTAATTTCTTTATATTTCTGCAAAATTTGACACTTACTTAGTTTGATATTTAGCATATGAATTCTACAAAAGATTTTTTTAAACAATAACTTCATGCCGAAATAAGAATTTATCATACCCCAAAAGAGATGTAATTTTGTAGTCTTTAAAAAAAAAACTATAAAATAGGTGTTCATGTTGAAATCTTGAAAATTACACTAATGTACTACTCAAACTTTAAATGTCAGTACATAAAACTACATTAGTTTTCTAGCACAAAAATAAATTAAGGACTAAAAAGTTCTGATCCCTGGCATTTCTCTCTTGAGGATAAATTCAAAACCTATATAATGTTCATTTAAAAGAACTTCTATAGTTAGCATTTATTTTATTAAGAAATATAGAATTCTGTTATTGGTTTTATGAAGTGAGACATCACATATGTTCAAGAGAACATAGGTAAAGATGTAAACACTACACATTCCCAGAGAAGATTTGAGGGAAAAAAGAAGCAAAAGTAACATGGAGACTACATCTTTTTCCTCAATGACAAATGAGCCAAGATCTTTGTAAGGTAGACTGACACTAGGTTTCTCTGGTGGCTCAGATGGTAAAGAATCTGCCTGCAATGCAGGAGACCCAGGTTTGATCCCTGGATTGGGAATATCTTCTGGAGAAGGGAATAGCTAGCCACTCCAGGATTCTTACCTGGAAAATTCCATGGACAGAGGAGCCTGGGAGGTTACAAGTCCACGGGGTCGCAAAGAGTCAGATACAGCTGAGCAACACAGTTACAGTTAAGCAGAAAGCACTTAAGTTTATCAGACATTTTTCTGGCAAAATTTCTTCTTTCTCTGACTTTTAATATTTTTCACTACTTACATGTCTCTATTTGCTCAAAAGGTTGCCTGAGTTGGGACTGTTGGTATAATCAATTGAGCAATCAATTAATTGGCAATGATGTTGAGTAAAGAATAGCCTATTGGGAGTTCAGAGATTGCAACCTGAAGCCAAGCAACCTTGAGCCTGTTCTTTTACCTCCTGTGGTCTATGACGAAGATGGTGATGCCGTGGTTTCCGAGGGTCTTCCATTCAAAAACCCTGGGTGGCTAAATAATAAGTTAAATTTATTTTTGTCATTAAGATTGACAAGTTCTTCAACAGATTTAGGTCCATCGCATTTTTTTGTAATAATATATACATTTGGGCCTTTGTATTTCTTCTTTCTCAAATAACTTATGTGCACCTATTGGTGTAGTAGCCCTATATTTGATAGGACATTATGAAAGAGTTTTCAAAGGGTGAAAAAGCTATATGCATATAAATTTATTATTGTTAAATGAAATCACACAATATTTGGGGTTAAGAAGTTGTGGAGTCACCTACATGACTTTTTCACTTCACAGATATGAAAACTGGATGAGATTCAGAGTAAGTGCTAGAGATTTGAGCTTTTCCATCATTCCACGTTGCCCCACTAACAGTTAGGAAAAGTATTCCAAATCCCTGCTGTTCCTACCATATTTGCCTATATTGGCTTCCTCAATCATCATGTTTTTCTGGCAATATTCTATTTTCTCACACTCTTACTTTTTTATTCCCATGGCTTGATTTCAACTTAATCTCTGAGTCTGCAAAGCACTGCATTCCCTGGTTAGGCTTATCAAACAGTTATATCTAAGTAGTGTATTTATATTTCATCCAAGCATAAGAAGTACATGGCTCATTAGAAATCTGGGATAATAACATAAGGTGAAGTAAAAGAAACAAAGATGAAGTAAGGGGAAAATTTTTTTCTTATCTTGACCATTTTGATGTCAGATTCTTCTTCAGAACTGTGGCCTTATAAAGAGGCACACATTAATCTGGCAAATTATATCTTGTTAAGCAAAAATCAGCAATAGTAATAAGATACTTTTGGCAAGAGTCCATTCACTCAGTTACTCAGCAAACATTTATGGAGCCCTATAAATATCAAACCATTGTAGGAGATCCTGACTAAAATGAACAGATTAGTGAGTCCCTTCCTTTCTAGGAAAAAAAATTAAGAAATAATCATAATAACTCAAATTTATTGACTCTGTGCTATGCCTTGTGCTGAGTATCATGGATTATTATCGCTTTTGATCTTTACAGCAATATGTTCCATATTATATTGATATCATGGTTAAATGAGATCTTTGATAAAGCTTCTAGAGCATGCCAGGAGTAGTTTGATTCTCACAAAATATTTATTTCCTCTCTATTTCTGCTTTATTGACTATGCCAAAGGCTTTGACTGTGTGGATCACAATAAACTGTGGAAAATTCTGAAAGAGATGGAAATAGCAGACCACCTGACCTGCCTCTTGAGAAATCTGTATGCAGGTCAGGAAGCAACAGTTAGAACTGGACATAGAATAACAGACTGGTTCCAAATAGGAAAACGAGTACATCAAGGCTGTATATTGTCACCCTGCTTATTTAACTTATATGCAGAGTACATCATGAGAAACGCTGGACTGGAAGAAACACAAGCTGGAAGCAAGATTGCTGGGAGAAATGTCAATAACCTCAAATATGCAGATGACACCACCCTTATGGCAGAAAGTAAAGAAGAACTAAAGAGCCTCTTGATGAAAGAGGAGAGTGAAAAAGTTGGCTTAAAGCTCAACATTCAGATAACCAAGATCATGGCAAATAGATGGGAAAACAGTGGAAACAGTGTCAGACTTTATTTTTCTGGGCTCCAAAATCACTGCAGATGGTGATTGCAGCCATGAAATTAAAAGACACTTACTCCTTGGAAGGAAAGTTATGACTAACCTAGACAGCATATTAAAAAGCAGAAACATTACTTTGCCAACAAAGGTCCGTCTAGTCAAGGCTGTGGTTTTTCCAGTGGTCACGTATGGATGTGAGAGTTGGACTATAAAGAATGCTGAGTGCTGAAGAATTGATGCTTTTAAACTGTGGTGTTGGAGAAGACTCTTGAGAGTCCCTTGGACTGCAAGGAGATCCAACCAGTCCATCCTAAAGGAGATCAGTCCTGGGTGCTCATTGGAAGGACTGATGTTGAAGCTGAAACTCCAATACTTTGGCCACCTGATGCGAAGAGCTGACTCACTGGAAAAGACCTGATGCTGGGAAAGATTGAGGGCAGAAGGAGAAGGGGACGACAGACGATGAGATGGTTGGATGGAATCCCCGACTCAATGGACATGGGTTTGGGTGAACTCTGGGAGTCGGTGATGGACAGGGAGGCCTGGCGTGCTGCAGTTCATGAGGTCACAAAGAGTCGGACATAACTGAGCAACTGAACTGAACTGATCCTCCTTTTATTTCACAGGAGATAGACTTCATTATCTTTCCTTCTATAATATGTCTCCTAGATAGATGTTGATTTCCTGAGCTAAATGAATGATGCAACCCAAAGAACCTGCTGATCGAATGAACATAAAAAACACCCCCAGATCCAAAGTGCAGCTTAGAAGAATGGAATGAAGCTCAGCTGAAGGCAGAAATGGAACAAATGCTGATCTGCAGTACCCGAGATGCCTGGAGATGGGAGGTAAACGTAGAGACTCTACCAGAAAGGGTTGAGACAAGAAGAGGGCTGGAGGCTCTGCTTAGTCATGCCAAGGCTCATGCAGTCAGGGCGGCCTGGCTCCAAGGAACACACTGAAGGAAGCGTGGGCAGAGCACAAATGATAGGCTGTGGAGCCCGTCTCTCGACGCCTCAGCCTAGAGCCTTCAGAGCATGCCTTCCAGAACCACAACAGACCAACACTTTCCGCAGGGAAGGGGAGGACGTTGCTAGAACAAACACTGTCCTGAAAACTTGCCCCCAGTCTGAACCTAATCAAACCCCAATGTTTTCTTGAGGTTAAAAAAGGCCTGGCTTAGCATTTTTAAAACAATATCTATTTGCCTTTTGTCTCCCATTTGTAGCCAGAAGTGGAAGTTCTAAAAACCCATTAAAAACTTTGGGTTTTATTTTGTATTCATTTCTTTACTAGATACCTTCCTAGCCAAAACCAGAAAATGCTGGGACGGCACAAGCTCTTTCTCCTGAGATATCCAGATCAAAGCTGTTTGGAACTGCCTTGGCTAAGCAACTGAATTTTTCCATTCTTCTCCAAACCAATGCTTCAAACCCTTGCAATTTCCTTATATGCATCCACCTTCTCAAGTGTTCTGAGGCATTTCTTTCAGCACACACGTTGGCCTTCGAAGGGTCATAAGAAACTGCTGGCGAAAGCTGCATTTTCAAGTTTGTAGCCCTGTCGCCTCATCCAACAAAGAGAACAAGAACTTCTGGCAACTTCCTCCACTCTCCATATATTCAGTGCAAACTAAAAGCATAGGAAAGGCAACACTGAAGACCCTCTTGCAGAGAAATGTCTTGTTTTCAGAGTTTTTTGCACTGCTAAATTATCCTCTTCCTTAAGTGTAGAAACCACTTGGGCCAAGTGAAATTTTAAGGCAACTCATGTCATCCAACCTGAAAATTTACTAGCAAACTGGTCTTGTGCCTCTCTTAAGGCCTTAGAGAGATGTCTTTCGGTGGATGTCAGATGTCTTTTCCCTGTCAGAAAAGTTGCATGTTGTTGGATAATCCACAATTTGCATTTGTTAGTCTACAAGTCTTCCTTATTCTAAATAACTGTGACCCATAGGGACGTTACCTTTTAGGAAATTGTTGAGTACAAGGGGTTGCATGCCACATTCTTAATTTTGTCTTCACCAAAAAAAGTCTGTATATATGTAGTGATTTTGCCATGGCAATTCTTACCTTGACTTTCTTTTTTCCACGGGATACAATAGCAAACTCTAATTACCTTACCCAAAAATCAATTCTCAGGAAACTCTGCCTTTTCAATAGGATAAAGAAAATTTAAGATGCTGCCCAACTCAGAGCTGCTGGAGACTCACTCATCACAGTGAGTCCTGTCCTTGCCTGTGCCCTGTTTTAGCCTCAGCTTCTCTTTGGATACTAAAGTATTTCTTCAGGGATTTCACATATCCTTGGCTATTCCAGACTGTGTCTTATTTATTAGCATGATCTTTTTCTAATGCTAAGTGAAAACCATTTTTATGATCAGATAGATGAACTTCTAAGGTCAGCATCCCCATCTCAATTACTGATATTTCCAAAATACACAAGTGATTCTTTAGCTTTATAAACCTCCACCTGCTTCTTCCTTTCATGTAATTCACCTTTGTTCAGTTATTTTGCACCACCCCTGGAGTGTTTTCAAATATATTTCAAACCCCCAAGCAACCCTCTTTCAGCTGATTGGCTTCAGAGAACTCTAATGCCAGTCAGGCATTTTGCGGCAACCCTATTTAGACTCAGCAGGAAGGACAGATTTAAAAGGCAGATTACGTTTTTAGCTTTTTAAAAACTGCTTTATTAGAGAGGCTAAAAGCCACATTGGTGGTAAGCTGAATTCTTTTGAAATATAAGCAACTTCAAGACATCTAGGGAGCAGTTCCTTGCCTGTGGAGCTCCTCCCTTTGGGTTTCAATGATGGCAGGAACCAGCTGGCCCCCACGCATTATTCTTAAGGGTCCTTGTGACTCCAACAACAAAATCCATAAATGCACCAAAGAGGTTTCATTTAAGGATCAGAAGTCTTTTAAAAGCAGCTTACCAAGATGCCCACCCCTGGACTTCTAGCAAGGCATTTTGCGTGAAAGTGTTGGTTATGTACTGCCCTCCATTAACTGTAGAGGTTGGCCAATGAACAGTAGCTAGAGAACCATGGTGAGGATGTGAAAAGTCACATAGAAAAGAAGAGAGAATGTCTGCAGGCCAGATTCCTATGGCAGGCAGCTAGGAGTCTAAATGGGAGTTCCCATGTGGCACTAGCGGTAAAGAACCTGCCTTCTAATGCAGGAGACTTGAGAGACATGGGCTCGATTCCTGGGTGGAGAAGATCCCCTGGTGGAGGGCATGGCAACTCACTCCAGTATTGTTGCCTGGAGAATCTCATAGACAGAGGAGCCTGGCAGGCTACAGTCCATAGAGTCGCAAAGAGTTGGACACGACTGGAGAGATTTAGCAGGCAAGGAGTCTATATGGGTAGATAGATAGATAGATAGGCAGTTCAATAGATAGAGACCTCAGCAGTGGCTACTGCTTCACATATTTTCTTAAAGCTACGAATTATCAATGCTTTCTCTTTCACTTTCTTGGGTCTCTGTTTGAACTATACCAGGTGCTGCTTGTAAAGTGGTTGAAGGTCTATGAAAGGAGGTGGGAATAATGAGATTTCTAGAGTCAACAAGCGGAGAAGGCAATGGCACCCCAATCCAGTACTCTTGCCTGGAAAATCCTATGGACGGAGGAGCCTGGTAGGCTGCAGTCCATGGGGTCGCTGAGGGTCAGACACGACTGCGCAACTTCACTTTCACTTTTCACTCTCATGCATTGGAGGAGGAAATGGCAACCCACTCCGGTGTTCTGGCCTGGAGAATCCCAGGGACGGGGGAGCCTGGTGGGCTGCCGTCTGTGGGGTCGCACAGAGTCGGACACGACTGAAGTGACTTAGCAGTAGCAGCAGAGTCAACAAGACTCCATAAGGTTTTGAGATGGTTATGAACACTGCTGAGTTTCAAGAATGTTTATGGAGAAAGTGCACTCAGAAGCAGTCCAGGTCCTATTTTAAAGGCAAGACACAGGCTTAAACTAGAGATGTAACTAGTCAGGGAGGAAATACACGGCATCTGTGCTGCCACCCACTCCCTCTGTGGCCAAAGGGAACATTGACAACTAATCATGACTCCTGTGCCAAGCCCAGACAGCCTTCAAATCCCTCTCAGCAGGCCAATGCAATCCTAGATTAGACTGCAGATATTCCTTGCTGGAGAAGAACCCGATACTGGGAAAGGTTGAAGGCAAAAGGAGAAGAGGGCGGCAGAGGATGAGATGATTAGAAAGCATCACTGATTCCATGGACACTGAGCAAACTCCAGGAGATAGTGGAGGACAGGGAAGCCTGGCATGCTGCAGTCCATGGGGTTGCAAGGAATCGGACATGACTTAGCTGCTGTACAACAGTTCCTGAAGATGTCTGTGGGTCAGTTTCGAACTCAACACAAAATCCCATTGGGCAAGGGATGCAAACAGGTGACAGAACTGAAAGAAGCAGTGGGGTGGAACTTGCAGGCTGTCCCGTGGAGGCCCATGCTGAGCAGGGCAGCAGGCATTCAACTTGAATTGTTACCCGGCAGGAATCTGGGACCCGTGTCACCAAATTTTTCAAGGGTAAATAGAAATCCAATTTTTACTTGGAATCTCTTGATTTTTACATGTTGGATCCAAAAAGAGGGGTGGGGGGAAATGACTGCTATATGGGCCAAACCAAATACCTCTGCAGAAAAAAAAAAAAAAAAAAAAAGATTAAAATACACCTATGGGCTGGTATAGCTTCCAGGCCTAGACAAACAAGATTCCAGTTCGCTCTTATCTTGCCTGAATTACCTTACTACCATCCGCAGCTTAAAAACAAAAGAAAACCATCTCACAGGGGCTTGAAGAGGGCATGTGACAAATTGTAGAAAATTATAGCCAGCACTTTGTGGTTGCTGGGCTCCCCCGGGTTACACACCAGCAGAGTCCTGAAAAAACAGGCAAACTTCAAAGATTAAAGTTTCCACGGCAGTGGAGGGGACCTTTCCACCAGCTTGCTTTTGTTCGGATCCTCCCCCACCCCAACCCCTTTTTGTCAATCACGAAGCCGTTGTCTCAAAGCTCAGATTCTGATATTGTCAGAGGGTGACGGCAATGTCAGAGGCGTCTGCTCTTGGCTTATTTCAGTGTTTCAGCCCTCTCCCTCTTGGGCTCCCTTTGGGCTGTTTACATACAATTTCCTTCTGGGTGGAACTTTGTTTTTCCTTTCCTTCTTTTGAGGCTGTTGTTTTTTCTTAAAATAGGAGGTCATTTCAGGCAGAAATGTGTTTTCGTCTCCTTGCTTCCTCTATGGCTGGGACTGGGGCCCTTTTGGAAAGAAGGAAATTTCCACTTTGTTTACAAGGAGGGACTGGTTTTCTTTGGATATCATTAATTTGCTGGGTAGGGAGTTTGGAGTTCCTAGGACTATCTAAGGAGATCAGGAAAGTTATTTTAAAGGCATTCTTTGTTGTTGTTGTTGTTGTTTTTTTAATGTTATAAACTCTGCTCTTATTCTTTTTCTCAAACCAGTTCACATTTTTCCAATGAATCTGAACCTCCCATATGTCTGTCCCTGCAGTTCAGCTCTTTACATTGTCTTCCCAAGATCTTTCAGCTTCGGTTGTCAATCTGGATAATTTGACCAACATTCTGGACCAATTCCAGCATGAGTCATAGTTTTTATACTCTGGGCTGGAAAAGTAATTTTCCCTTTCCCTTTAAAATGCAGCCATGACCCATTACTGTTACTGGAAAAGACAGACTTCATCATGCATACCTTTCTTCACCCCATCCTCGCATCTCCACAGGCTACATCTGTCAAGCAATCCATCACTCGCATCAAATAATGTCAGTATGCAGCCAGGTGGGTGTAGACTCTTCTAGGCACCATTGAGAGTTTTACCCTGGGCCTCTGGAAGAATACATTCTAAGACAGAGCATTAATTGGGAAAAAAAAAAAAAAAAAAAACACTTTACAAGCATCCTAAAGCCAAACAGAATAAAATTGCTCTAGGTGAGTCTTGTGATGACTTCCGTAGATTTGAGGCAAAAGAAGTATTAATTTTAAAATGATTTCTTCAAGCCCACTCCCAATATGTGATTTATTTAAAGGGCAATATTCACTAACGTGTAATGTCCAAAAACCTCAGTTAGATGGAGTCCAGCTATCAGATCTCAATTTTGACTTTTCTATACCACTCCATTTTGTAAATGCTTTGTTTATTCTAACCCAGGGAATACAGGGAAAGAATGAAAAATAGGAGAGATGATAAGAAGGATTGAGATCAGGAAATGTGTGACCAAAGCAGGTAAGCATGGAGGTCAGTCGTGTCCAACTCTGCACCACCCTGGACGGTAAACCTCCAGGCTCCTCTGTCCATAGCATTTTCCAGGCAAGAATACTGGAGCGGGTTTCCATTTCCTCCTCCTAGTGACCATCCCATTGGGATCATGGATTTGAAGTCAGGGAGATGTGGGATAGTTCCTCAGCCACACTGGTACTAATTGAGTGGCCTCAGGCAAGTTACTCATTATGTCTATTTAATGTTCTCATCTGTAAAACACAGATAATAATAGTACCTGCTTCACAAAGTTTTTGATTAGTATACTAAAGACATAGTTAAGTGCTCATCACCACCAACACAGAGATAATTCTAACCTTTATAGGGCACTTACTAGTAAGCTTCCTACTTGAAGAACTCTATGAAGTAGGTATGATTATTATTATCCTAAGTTTACAGATGAGAAAATTAGGGACCCAGAGAAGCTAAGTAACTAATCCAGGGACACAGAGCAACTAAGTAACCAAACAGGATTCCAGCCCAAGTGAACTGGCATTGAGCCTAAGCCGTTAACCACTGTGTAGTTTTATTATGAACATCTTTTTAATGTGTAATGAGTCTTCATTATTCTGAGTGATGCTCTAAGGTTATTTCTTCCTTAATTCAACTTCTTATGTTGCCTATGGCTATATATATAGTGTTGTACACTGAACAGAGCTGTTCAAAATATCAATTCTGTTTGCCATAATATATATATATATACACACACACACACACATATATATCCCTCTCTCCCAACATTTCTCTCTGTCTCTCTCTCTCTCTCTCTCTCACACACCTATTTGGTTATCTTCACTGGACTCTACTTCCTAAATCAGAGGAGTAAATCATGTATTCCAGAAATATTGTCTACAGTATAAACAAAGAAAGGGGTTTCTAATGCATTTTAGCTCTTTAGTTAATCAAAAATAAGTTATGTAAAACTTCTCGTTCCTCAGCATTCTGGTTAACTGAGATTTTTCTGTACGAAATACACATGTTTGAAATTACAGCATCAAATAGCTTCAATTCCAAAAAGGTACAAACTGCTCTAATTTCTAGTTTCTAAAGAAGTGAACATTTTAAAGTAAATTGTTGGTGGAAGTCCAATTTTCATTGTTCTGAGAAATGAAATTTGAAGAATTGGAGAGAGTATGACATCAGAAACAGAAATATGAAACAAGGCCAGAAGTTTGTCACAGTAACATATTCTAATAATCAAGATATTAAACATCACACAATGTATTTGCCTATTGATAACAATATGCTGTCCTCGAATAGAGCTTACATTTTATTTTACATTGTACTTTACATGTGTGACTTCCATGTGATAAGAGAGTAGAAATAGTACCAATTCATTTTGTGCAGGAGCAAACTGAGGCTCGGAGATCCAATGTCTTGACCTCGGTCACACAGCTGGCTCCTTGCAGAGCCAAGACTTATCGTTTCCTGCTATTTCTGCTAAATCACAATTCCCACTGGCACTTTTGCTGAACTTAGTTTGTCAGTTTATACTAAGACCAAGATGGCTGTTCCCCAAGGTTTGGGAACCAGGAATGATTTCTGTGGGGTAAAGTCCAGAAAAAGAGGTGGTAATACATATGGGTACAGCACTCCCAGACTAGCTCAGAAGGCGCAAGGCAGTGCTGGAAGAAAGGAGGCCTCTGGCAGGAGAGGGGGACATTACAAAGGGCAAGTGTCCCAATTCTCCTGTGTCTGGCTCTGCTCTTCCCACATTTTATTTTGTTTTAAATCTCCTGGCTCGCCAGTCAGACTGCAGGGACTGAACCCCAGCTCCACTGTTCACTAACCTCTTTCAGCCTCATTTCTTTGTTGGTAGAATAGGATCCATATAGCACTGATTTTGTGGGGCTGGTGTGGGAATTCAGCAAGAGAACTTATGTAAAAGGGTTAGCTTTGTAACTGGTAAGTGGTGAGTATTTAGTGAATACCAGTGATTATCATCATGATGATTTCATGCAGAGATCTAAGAGGAGAAGTTGGGGTTTGAACCTAGTCAACCAGACTTCAAAGACTATTTTCTTAACTACAATCCTATGCCACCTCTGTGCTTGCTCTGTCCTGCCATCTAGAAAGCACTTTTCCTGTATACACAGGTCATGGCTCCTTTCCTCTCTCCATTCAGCCTGTGTGCATGCGTACTAAGTCACTTCAGTCATGTCTGACTCTTTGTGACCCTTATAGACTGGTGTCCACCAGGCTTCTCTATCCATGGGATTCTCTCGGCAAGAATACTAGAGTGGGTTGCCATGCCCTACTCCAGGGCATCTTCCCAACCCAGGGATCAAACCCACTTCTCTTATTTCTCCTGCATTGGCAGGTGGGTTCTTTACCACTAGCACCACCTGGGAATCACCCCTCCATTCAGACCCCTGCTCAAGTGTCACTTCCTCTGAATGACTTTTCCTGGCTCTTTGATCTAAAACAGTACTCCTTGTGACTCTCTATGCCTTTAATCCACTTCATTTTTTATTGCACTCATAGCAACCTGTTACAATATTGAATATTTGATTTTTCATAGACTGCTCTATCCACCATTAGAAAGCAAGCTCCATGAAGGTAAGGAGCTTGGTCTGGCTCACATCTGTAGCCTTATTGCCCAGAACAGGTCCTATTTTTTGTTGCATACATGTATGAATTAATACGGAAAACATTTGCTAGCAGCAGCAGCTAACATATTGAAATGCTGTCAACAAAGGAACCAAAATATGGATAAGATCTAGTTTGTACTCTTAAGGCACTTGCACTCCAGTTGAGAAGGGGCTCCAGAAAAGTGGGCAGAAACATGCCTTGCCACTATAAGAGGACATGCCAAGCCTAAGGGAGCAGTACCAGACCCCTGGGTCCTCCTACCCTGAGCTTTCTCTTCCTCCTAAGGTGCTGACTTCTCCACCAAGTCAGTCTGACAGTCTAACCTCCCCAAATGAAATGTTCTGGAAGCAAATTTCATAAAATCAAATGACATAATGTCAGAAAGCCATGTCAAGAGCATGTAAGTGCTCAACTCTACTATCTCTATGAAATCAGACAGATCATTCTCTTGGGGGTAACATTCCCCAGAGGGTTGCAGATAAAGTACACTGTTCAGTTCAGTCCCTCAGTCGTGTCCAACTCTTTGTGACCCCGTGGACTGCAGCACACCAGGCCTCCCTGTCCATCATCAACTCCTAGAATTTACTCAAACTCATGTCCATTGAGTTGGTGATGCCATCCAACCGTCTCATCCTCTGTCATCCCCTTCTCCTCCCACCTTCAATCTTTGCCAGCATCAGGGTCTTTTCCAATGAGTCAGTTCTTCGCGTCAGGTGGCCAAAGCACACTTCTTCCCCGTCTAATCTACTCCCAAGCGTAAACTGGGGAAGTAGATGCTTTACAGTTACTACAAGTCTTGAGAGAATGAAAAGCAGAATAGAAACTCAGCCTCATTCAGCCCAAACTACTGGACTGTGTCTCCCGTGTGTGAGTCATTAATCAATCCCATTAAGTTATAATCCTTTGCCAAGCTAAAAAAACACAACCCAAACAGTAGCAAACATTTCCTCCCCTTGCCACTTACCCCTCAATAGGAAGAGCAGCCTTCTAAAAACTTCAGTCTTCCTGAGATTAGCAGGTCTGCAAAATGTCTATAGGATTTGTCCGGGGAGAAAATGTGCCAGATTCGATGAAGTAAGAGAACAGTGCTTGATTCTGACCACACACACTCAAAACTATTCCCATAGCCCAGATAAAGCAACACAGAGCTACATGGGATGACATGACTAAAATAAAACAAATTATTTAAAGCATGATTTCCCCCACTGAGTGGTATTGTTAGCCGTCCCATGGTGGGTAAACTGTTAGCTAACAGAGAACAGACCTTGGGCTCTTGAATAGTAAATCCTTTTATATGACAAATGACATCATGTTGATGGATGGTGACCACAGGAAAACGGCATGATATAATGGAGGAGTACACTGTGCTTCATCAGAGAGGCTCACCTTGATCAGATGCGATGGACCGAAGGGATAAACAGTCACTGGCACAGTCAAATCCACACTCCGAAGCAACGGCATAGCAGGGGTCCAATGCGGTTTATATAAAGGGCAACACGATGGAACATAATTGGTCAAGGGTCTGGTACATGCAACATTATGGGTTAAGGGTTAAAGAGAGAAAGATGCACACAACACATGCCTGCTGTTAAGGAACAGGAAAGTACTAACTTAAAACCTTTTTAAATTTGGTTCTTATAAAAATCTAGTCCGGTAAACAGCAGTTCCATAAGCACCATTTTACAGATAATGAAGCTAAGGCTCAAAGTGACAAGTGATACAAAGGAAACTATTAGCAAGGTGAAAAGGCAGCCTTCAGAATGGGAGAAAATAATAGCAAATGAAGCAACTGACAAACAACTAATCTCAAAAATATACAAGCAACTCCTACAGCTCAATTCCAGAAAAATAAATGACCCAATCAAAAAATGGGCCAAAGAACTAAACAGACATTTCTCCAAAGAAGACATACAGATGGCTAACAAACACATGAAAAGATGCTCAACATCACTCATTATCAGAGAAATGCAAATCAAAACCACTATGAGGTACCATTTCATGCCAGTCAGAATGGCTGCGATCCAAAAGTCTACAAGCAATAAATGCTGGAGAGGGTGTGGAGAAAAGGGAACCCTCTTACACTGTTGGTGGGAATGCAAACTAGTACAGCCACTATGGAGAACAGTGTGGAGATTCCTTAAAAAACTGGAAATAGAACTGCCTTATGATCCAGCAATCCCACTGCTGGGCATATACACTGAGGAAACCAGAAGGGAAAGAGACACATGTACCCCAATATTCATCGCAGCACTGTTTACAATAGCCAGGACATGGAAGCAACCTAGATGTCCATCAGCAGATGAATGGATAAGAAAGCAGTGGTACGTATACACAATGGAGTATTACTCAGCCATTAAAAAGAATACATTTGAATCAGTTCTAATGAGGTGGATGAAACTGGAGCCTATTATACAGAGTGAAGTAAGCCAGAAAGAAAAATACCAATACAGTATACTAACGCATATATATGGGATTTAGAAAGATGGTAACAATAACCCTGTATATGAGACAGCAAAAGAGACACTGATGTATAGATCAGTCTTATGGACTCTGTGGGAGAGGCAGAGGGTGGGGAGATTTGGGAGACTGGCATTGAAACATGTATAATATCATGTATGAAATGAGTTGCCAGTCCAGGTTCGATGCACGATACTGGATGCTTGGGGCTGGTGCACTGGGACGACCCAGAGGGAGGGTATGGGGAGGGAGGAGGGAGGAGGGTTCAGGATGGGGAACACAGGTATACCTGTGGCAGATTCATTTCGATATTTGGCAAAACTAATACAATATTGTAAAGTTTAAAAAAAAAAAAAAAAAAAGTAACAAGTGATGAGATCAAGTCTTAACCTGGGTGAGGTCTGGAGCTGGGGCTTCACTGAGCCTTTGCCTCTTACCACTAAATCACCCTGTATCTGGCTCCATCTTGAGACAATGAGAGAAAAGGACCTAATCCTGAGGTATGTTAAAATCTGACGACTCTCAACTTTTGACCACTTTAATACATCATTGAAAACATTAATAACTTTCCTTCCTAAAACTGTGAAATGCTCCCATGATTAACATAGCCAGGCGATCTCAGAACAGAAGTTCTACTCCCATTCACAGTGCAGTTCAGAATCCAAGGACAGCAGTCTGGATCCAAGGTACCAGGGAGATCAGAGGGCCCTGGAATTCCAGTCCTGCCCTGGACTCGATCCTAAACCATCATGAGTGGCCCAGAATTAGCACGTTTACTCTCTGTGGTTCATAGTTGCTCGCTTTTCACCTCCTTTTCCTAGGTTCCTTTCAGTGAGCTTTCATTGCATTTTTGGTTCCAATGCCATTCCCTGACGTCTTTGATCACAGAAGGTGGTGTGCCTCTATCATTGTGACCATAATGGCACTTTTATCTTTTCCTCTATTTCTAGTGAAATAATGTTTTCTACTCTATATATAACTGTATTTATGTATATTTTTATGTCACCTTTGAATGTAAAAGCCCTTAAAGACAGTACCTGTAATTGAATATTATGTCTTTAACTAATCAGCACAGAGTCTTGAATTTCACAAGTATCCAGTTTGTTCAAAAAGGCAATGAAACTGTCTCTGGTTTCCACTCACCCTGATATCTTCTTCTAAGGACTTCTGCTTGACTTGGGTCCAATCTTATCTATAAAAGTTTTTGTTGCTTTTTTTAACTAGTTTCCCTTTTTATTTCTCCAGTTCCATGATATTTGTTTAAGGATTTCTTGAGCCCATCTTACAGGACAAGTTTATAAAATTTTCAGTTCTCTCAAAAATATTACTGACAATTCAATCAAAGCAGGGTCATCATGAGTAAAGGAAAATTGCCTCTCAGCATCTGAAGCAGAGGTACTCTCCCCAGAGCCTTGAAATGCCCCAGGAAGCACAAGTTCTAGATTTCCCTCAGTCCTGAATCTCTGGATCTGCTGGCGAATTAGGAATTCCTGGCAACAAAAACAGAGATGGAGGTAGGGAGAGATAATAGGTCATATAATTAAATTTTCTCATTTTATATATGAAAAATGGAAGCCCCAAATGGTCATGTAATTTGTCCAAATTTACCCAGCTCCTTAACGAAAGGCCTAGGACTAAAACCCAGTTACCCTGCCCACTGGTCCTCTGGGTTTTTGTTTCTCGTCTGTGTATGTGTGCTTATTTGCTCAGTCGTATCCGATTCTTCCGTATCTGTGACCCTGTGGACTGTAGCCTGCCAGGATCCTCTGCCCATGGGATTTCCCAGGCAAGAATACTGGTGTGGGTTGCCATTTTCTCCTTCAGGGGATTTTCCCAACCCAGGGACTGAGCCCCAGTCTCCTGCATTGACAGGTGGATTCTTTATCTTGGTGCCACTTGGGAAGCCTCATCTTTTTTTTTTTTTTTTTTTTGTCTACCATCTCAAACTTAGTCCTACTAATATTTTAGTTCCTGTTTTTATTGGATTGGCTTGGTTCCTTGAATCGTCCTCCTGTTCTCATGCCTGTCCATTGCATTAGGCCACTGAACTAGTAGCCCCAAGTCCTCATGGCTCCAGGAGGTTCCACCAAGTGCGAGGGCACTCCTCTCACTCCTTGGGGCACTCATTTTCCCTACTTAGACAGGAGATCTTTGTTTTACAGCTGTCAGCCTGGAGTCCTACAATAACTAGCAGAGATAATAGACCATGCCTAGACTTACATTGCTCAGGAATTAACTAATCTACAATCTGTGTGTCAGATGACATTACACTCATTTTAGCATACCTTGATTTAAGAATCAGATAGTTTTTATCAGAGTCCTATCAATAACCTCAGATATGCAGATGACACCACCCTTATGGCAGAAAGTGAAGAGGAACTCAAAAGCCTCTTGATGAAAGTGAAAGTGGAGAGTGAAAAAGTTAGGCTTAAAGCTTAACATTCAGAAAACGAAGATCATGGCATTCAGTCCCATCACTTCATGGGAAATAGATGGGGAAACAGTGGAAACAGTGTCAGACTTTATTTTTTTGGGCTCCAAAATCACTGCAGATGGTGACTGCAGCCATGAAATTAAAAGACGCTTACTCCTTGGAAGGAAAGTTATGTCCAACCTAGATAGCATATTCAAAAGCAGAGACATTACTTTGCCAACAAAGGTCCATCTAGTCAAGGCTATGGTTTTTCCAGTGGTCATGTATGGATGTGAGAGTTGGACTGTGAAGAAGGCTGAGTGCCGAAGAATTGATGCTTTTGAACTGTGGTGTTGGAGAAGACTCTTGAGAGTCCCTTGGACTGCAAGGAGATCCAGCCAGTCCATTCTGAAGGAGATCAGCCCTGGGATTTCTTTGGAGGGAATGATGCTGAAGCTGAAACTCCAGTACTTTGGCCACCTCATGCGAAGAGTTGACTCATTGGAAAAGACTCTGATGCTGGGAGGGATTGGGGGCAGGAGGAGAAGGGGACGACAGAGGATGAGATGGCTGGATGGCATCACTGACTCGATGGACGTGAGTCTGAGTGAACTCTGGGAGTTGGTGATGGACAGGGAGGCCTGGCATGCTGCAATTCAAGGGGTCGCAAAGAGTCAGACACGACTGAGTGACTGAACTGACTGACTGATGGTAATAGATGGTTCTATTACCATCTTAGTTACCTCATTTTTCTATTCCTACTTTCTATTTTTTAATAGAAATATGTTTTCCTCATACTTTATTTGTTCATTTTGAGATGTGATTATTGTGTAGAATATTACTTAATGTAAAAAGAATAAATTGATCAAATTTAATATATTAGAGCAAGCTCTAGTTGAAAGAGCCCTAGATCTGAAATCAGAAAGCTGGCGTGAAAACCCAGCCTCTCCCTAGCTCTGTGACTTTTGCCAACGGCTGAGCCTCTCTGAACCTCATTGTGTACATTTGAAGAATGGAGCGAATGAGCCTGTAACACGGAGTCTAGTGGGGCTGAGTGAGAAGTCATTCAACGGGTCCAGTGTGGTGCCTATTGTGGTACATAGGCTCTCACGACACTTTGACTGAATCTGAAACTGCAGGATTTTCAAGAACATAAGAGCAATTTATCACAGTTTTTCACTGTTGCTCTGGTTTCTCTCTTTAGCACTTTCCATAGCATGTTTCAGAAATGCCAAATTAATTTTTTTAATATTTTTAATTAGTGTATTTTTTATTGAAGGATAATTGCTTTACAGGATTTTATTGTTTTCTGTCAAACCTCAACATGAATCAGCTGTAGGTATATATATATATCCCCTCCCTTTTGAAACCCCCTCCCATCTCCCTCCCCATCCCACCCCTCTAGGTTGATACAGAGCCCCTGCTTGAGTTTGCTGAGCCATACAGCAAATTCCTGGTGGCCATCTATTTTACAGATGGTAATGTAAGTTTCCATGTTACTCTCTCCATACATCTCACCCTCTCCTCCCCTCTCCCCACGTGCCTAAGTCTATTCTCTATGTCTGTTTCTCCACTGTTACCCTGTGAATAAATTCTTCAGTACCATTTTGGTAGATTCCATATATATGTTTTAGAATATGAAATTTATCTTTCTCTTTCTGACTTATTTCACTTAGTATGATAGGTTCTAGGTTCATCTACTTCATTAGAACTGACTCAAATGCATTTCATTTTATGGCTAAGTAGTATTCCATTGTGTGTATGTACCACTTCTTTATCCATTCATCTGTTGAGGGACATCTAGGTTGCTTCCTCGTTCTACCTATTGTAAATAGTGCTGCAATGAACAATGGGATACATGTGTCTTTTTCAATTTTGGTTTCCTCAGGGTATATGCCTAGGAGTGGGATTGCTGGATCATATGGTGGCTTTATTCCTAGGTTTTTAAGGAATCTCCATACCATCTTCCATAGTGGCTGATCAATTTACATTCCCACCATCAGTGCAAGAGTGTTCCCTTTTCTCCGCACCCTCTCCAGCATTATTGTTTATAAACGTTTTGATGATGACCATTCTGACTGGTGTGAGGTGATAACTCATTGTAATTTTGATTTGCATAGAAATGCCAAATTAATTTTTAAAAATCAAAATGAAATGGAAAGATACCATGGTTCATGTCACTGAACAACTTATTACATGTGTATTTCTTAAGAGCTTAATAAACAAACATATTTATTCAAGAGAAATAGATTAAATAGTTGTTAAACTTGGGCAATATTGCACTTGTGAGGGCAGAAGTAGATGTTTGCACATCATTCAGAGAAAAACATGAAACAGCATGAACACAAAATCCTTCAATGTGTATCAGAAAATAAAAAAATCTATACTAAATTGAATGTTGAAGAGGTCCTGGATTATTATTCTTTTTTATGGAGATCAAAATGGTACTCTGAACAATCATTGTTTAGATGGAATAAAAAGCAACATTTATGTTTTTATATTATCCATTATGTTAAAACATTATGTTTTAATATTATCCAAAATACTATTAAAGATAATGTTATCCGCAAGTAAATGACCACAAATCCACCGATGTTATTACAATTTGCTTTTGCTTATACATAGATTTCAGATAACATGCAGTCATATTTTGAATTCCACTAACTCTCCCTTACATTATATTATAAATATTTCTCATTTATTTAAATGATTGCATATTATAGTTCATCGTGCTACTGAGTCTAAATTTAAGTGAAGTCAAAGTGTTAGTTGCTCAGTTGTGTCCAACTCTTTCGACCTTATGGACTATAGCTCTCCAGGCTCCTCTGTCCATGGGATTTTCCAGGCAAGAATACGGGAGTGGGTTGTCATTCCCTTCTCCAGGGGATCTTTGCAACCTGGGGATTGAACCCGGGTCTCCTGCAATGCAGGCGGATTCTTTACTGCTTGAACTCTTCTCTTAATCCTAGATATTTATTTGGAAGTTAAACTACATTGGGTGATTAAGAGATTTTTATGTAGTTCTTACAGTTTTCACGCCAGAATCCCTTGGCATTCCCAGTCCCAATGGCCATTTTAGTTACATGGAGTATGATAAGGATGCAGAAAACAAAAGAGATGCAGAAGATAAGCCACTAAAACTAGTGTTACTGGAGGGGGTGGGGACAGTGAAGAGCAGTAGAGGCACCAAACCAAACCCAAAGCACATTCTTCTAACGTGTGTCTTCAGGTACTGGACTAAATGATTATTTGGTTCCCTTGTGGGGACGTATTTCGCCGGTCACTTTTTCTAAGTCTGTATTCCTGTTGGCCAGGTAGAGAGAGACGAAAAACAAGGGTAGAGAAGAATTCAGGGCATATTTTAATGTGTGTCTATATGCATTGGTTTATGTCCCTTCTTGTAAAAAGATTTAAGGCAGCTCAGTTAGAGGATTTTCTAAAGGACTTAAGGTCTTTAATAATGCAGTTTTCCCCGGTTTTTTTTTTTTTTCCCCTCCTATTCCTAGAGCATTTCTATCACTAATAGAAGCTGAATTATACTTTTTAGAGTCTTACCTCATATTACCAGTACATAATATTTTTATTCCTTTATATATTACCCTCAGTTGGACATGAGAGTCAGTTGGATGTGAACAGTTTCATATCAGCATTCAGAAGTTATTACAAATGGTCTACATTTGTTTTTGTTATTAATATATCTCTTGTGTAATTACAACCTGGGTGGACTATTATTTGTTTAAACTTCTGAGGTCACAGAGCAGTCTTTTTTGGTTTATATCTGTGCTAATCAGCCAAAAAGCAGTAGGTTAGGTTATATATATATATAAAAAAAGTAAATGTTGAAGATTTCTGAATGCAGGGCTTGACAATACCATGCAACCAGTAGGGCTTTAGAACTCTGACTGTCCAGGACTGGGAAGGTCCCATTGTTGCAGTGTGAGATCATCCCATCCCAATGTTTGCTCTGTAACTGAATGATTTTTGCTTATTTGTTTTAGTATTTACTGTGTGTCCACCTTCTATATTCTGTGTAGCGGCAGGGTAGTATTTGGGAAATGGGAGGAAAGGTTACTTATCTCTAGCAAATATAAATCTTTGCACTTGCATGGAACTTTATAACTGAAAGAGTGTTTTCTGCCTGTGGTCTTCACAACAACCCTGTGAGAGGGTTAGGGAAGGAATGATTTTCCTCGTGTTTTAGGAATGAGACTGAAACTCAGGTTTTATGACTCACTCAAATCCATCATAACTAAAAATGGAAGACAGTAGGCTCCCTCCTAGATATTCCTGTTCCTAACCTGATCTGCTGGACCCCACCGTTCACAACTATCATTCGGACCTTTCCTAAGTAATTTCCCCCTTTGAGGGTTTTCTGTAACTTATAATTGCAGATCAGTTTTATAACAGTCCAAGTCAAGGACAAATCTGTGTGCTTATGAAATGACTTTTTTCTTTGATGTGCCTCAACTCTCCATGGAACGGACCCAACGATTAGTTCTTTCCCTCACCAAAGAACTCATGTTGTTTGTTGAGATGGTACCCGATAGACAGCGAGACTTCTCAAAGCAGCTAATAGACGGGGGCTTCCTGTATCATGTCTTGAGGGGCAAGAAACATCACCCTCCCTGTGTGTGTTAGTAGCCCGCCAGGCTCCTCTGCCCATGGAAGTCTCCGGGCGGGAATACTGGAGTGGGTAGCCATTTCCTTCTCCTCCTTGGCTGGTGGTAAATCTTCAACAAATCCAGGTGGCTTTTCTCCTCAGTTCCCATATTTCCTCTCTTCACTCAGCCAAAGTCCACATTCGTCTCCCCGTCACCACACACAGTTTGACCCCAGGCCACCATGGCAGCTTCTGCCATCCCTTTGAGGTCCCAGCTGCTCTGTGGAGTCCCTGGCAGTGGTTATTTGGGGACAGCCACTGCCCAAGACTTCTGCAACAGCCCATGCGCCTTATTGACAATGACCTTGTGTTCTCCTTGGCTCCTTGGGAAGAAGACTCACCCTGCTCAGCCTAGGCCTCCCACCAAGTGTGTTACTTGGGGCCTTCAACAGAAACAGGACGGTGGTGGAGTGACGGAAGTTACTACCTCCTCCTTGGCCCTCAGCTGCTCAGTTCAGCCAAAGATGTCGGGACCCCACCTCAGAAAGGTTTGAGATTATTGTGGAAGAACCGTAAATATCTTCTAAGTCTTTTTCCCTCACTGTGGTACTTTGAAAAGACATGTGCAATGGGCCCCGTGCAAAGGAGATATATATGTATATATATATATATGAAGGAAATGGCAACCCACTCCAGTATTCTTGCCTGGGAAATGCCGTGGACAGAGGAGCCTGGCAGGCTACAGTCCATGAGGTCGCAAGAGTTAGACACGACTGAACGACTAAACAACAACAACAACGCCTCCTTAGCAAAATGAGAGGAAAGGCAAACTCATTCTTTTTTTCTTTCAATTTTTTGGCTGCGCTGGGTCTTTGTTGCTGGGAGTGGGCTTTCTCTAGTCGCAGCGAGCAGGGGCTACTCTCTAGCTGTGGTTTGCAGGCTGGCTCCTCACTGTGGTGGCTCCTCCTGTTGTGGAGCATGGGCTTTAGTTGCTCCCATGGCACATGGAATCTTCCCAGAGCAGGGATCAAACCTGTATCCCCCGCCTTGGAAGGCAGATTCTATTCACTGTACCACCAGGGAAGCCCCAAAGAGATATTTTTGCATCTAGTTTGGGGGGAAAAAAACCCTTGCCCAAATATCTGAGAACAGTTTTACTTGAAAACCTGGGAAGAACCACTATAAAGCAGATTGAAGCCCCCACGAGCAAGGTGTACTGGACAGAGGAGGAGGACTGAGCTCCTCAGAGGAGGACGGAGCTCCTTGGTGGTGGGCTCTGCAATGGTCCTGAGGAAAATACGGCTTACAGTGTGGGCCAGAACACAGAAAGAGAGGCTATGAAGAGGACCTGCCAATTTTACCCCCGGCAAATCACGTGAGAGACAACTGCTATGGGAGACTGTTCCCAAAACGAATTCCAGATCTTGAGAGTCACACTTCAAAAAAAAATAAATAAATTTATTCCCTATACATCCATACCACCCCCATCTAGGTACCCTCATTTTTATGAGGTTGCCTCCACCGTCAACACTTATTAAACACCCTCTCACCTTGACAGCCACATATTCATTCCTTTATTTATTCATTCAGCACCAGACCCTTCGCTAGGCAGCAGGGACAAGTAAGACCTAGCGTCAAATCTTTCTCTGGGCATCCAGGATCGGGCCTGGGCAGGAACCTCTGTTCCCACTTTCTCTATCAACTTCCTTTTGATTCTTGTCTTTGCTTTCATTTTCCCTCTGAGACCTGTTCTCTGCCTAGTGGAATATTGGGGTGACCATATAAATTAACCAGGTTGCTGTATTAACCAACTAGTATTTTTTTCCTCCCATGTAAATTCGAACTGTTGGATTCTTAAGGAGGCCATTCAATGTCCCTCAGTCAGTCATTGTAGTCTGAGGCTGACTTTTTAGTTTTGTGAATGGCCAGCTCTTATCTACAGGTTGAAACACAAAAAAGCTCAAATTTCCTCAGGCAGAATTACTTGGTATGAATATATCTTTATTTTCCATTATTAATGAGTGTGTGTATAAGATGTATAACCAAATCTTTAAAATCAAGTAGGCCACAATGAGGGGCTTCCAAGGTGGCTCAGCAGTAAAGAATCCACCTGTGATGCAGGAGTACCAGGAGACGCAGATTAGATCCCCGGGTTGGGAAGATCCCCCGAGGAGGCCATGGCGACCCACTGCAGTAGTAATGCCTGGAGAATTCTGTGGACAGAGGAGCCTGGCAGGCTACAGTGTCACAGAGAGCCAGGCACGAATGAAGCGACTTAGCATGCACACACACACAGACCACAATGATATCATCAGGGAGGAAAAATAACATTAATGTTCTTGTTGTTCAGTTACTCAGTTGTGTCTGACTCTTTGTGACCCTATGGACTGCAGCATGTCAGGCTTCCCTTTGCTTCACTATCTCCCGGAGTTTGCTCAAATTCATGTCCATTGAGTTGATGATGCCATGTTAATACTAAGGCAGAATACCTCTCTGTAGATGTTGGGGAAATGAAGGAAAATATCAATATCTGAGCCATGCATTATTAAAATAAACATTCTCCCAAGTAGAGATTATTTGCAGAATCATAGAGGGTGATGCCCAGAGCTTCCTAACACTCAGACGAGGCAAAGTCCAAATTATGGTACAAACTCTAGGAACTAAAAAGTTTTCAGGATCTCCTCTTATTATCTCTCTCTTTCTTAAGAGCCAATAATAGCAAATTTATTATTAAAAGTTTTCTAGGTAAATTAATTTTATGTGTTGTTTTATAGTCCCATTACTGTAGTTAGAATATATGCATCATCAAACGTGTTTCTAACATCTAATTTAAAGCTCTAGATTAACCTTAGACCTGTATTCTAGGTGGGTAAAGGGACTGGGAAGATGTAGAATAAAGATGGAGAGAGACAGTCAATCAGCTTCTTCTTAGTATTCTTGAAGCTCTTGTCTAATTCCATTTATAAAATTTTTTTTCCATTATAAGCAATTCTACAGTAATAAATTGGTTCAAATAGCCATAGTTTCTATAACTTTTCATTAAATGTGTTAATAATAACTCACAGTAATATGGCAAATTCCAGTCACAAAGCACCTTCTTAGACCTTATGTGTTGTCCTTTCTGTTTATTCAGAAGAGAATGATAGATGCTTTGAATATGAGAAGCTGTTAATCCCTCCACTAACTTCTCTCCTTAAGAGTCACAGATTTTATAATTTGAAAAGATATATGCACTCCAGTGTTCACTGCAGCACTATTTACAGCAGTTAGGACGTGGAAGCAACCTAAATGTCCATTGCCAGATGGATGGATAAAGCAGCTGTGGTACATACATACAATGAAACGTTACTCAATTATAAAAAAGAAAGAAAGAATGCCATTTGCAGTGACATGCATGGACATAGAGATTGTCATCCTGAGTGAAGGAAGTCAGAAAGATAAATATCAATGATATCACTTATATGTGGAATCTAAAAAAATGGTACAAATTAACCTACAAATAGAAATAGAATCACAGATGTAGAAAACAGTTATGGTTACCAAGGTGGGAAGGGAAGGGGAAAGAATAAACTGGGAGATTGGGATTGACATATACATACTACTATATATATGAAAGTGAAAGTGGCTCGGTCGTGTCTGACTCTTTGCAACCTCACGGACTATACAGTCCATGGAATTCTCCAGGCCAGAATACTGGAGTGGGTAGCTGTTCCCTTCTCCAGGGGATCTTCCCAACCCAGGGATTGAACCCAGATCTCCCACATTGCAGGCAGTTTCCTTACCAGCTGAGCCACCAGGGAAGCCCAAGAATACTGGAGTGGGTAGCCTATCCCTTCTCCAGCAGATCTTTCTGACCCAGGAATCGAACCGGGGTTTCCTGCATTGCAGGCAGATTCTTTACCAACTAAGCTACCAGGAAAGGCCACTATATATGAATAATGGATAACTAATAAGGACCTTCTGTATAGCACAGGGAACTCTACTCAATACTCTGTATTGACCTATATAGAACTAGAATCTAAAAAAAAGAATAGATATATGTATATGTATAACTGATTGACTGCTGTACAAAAGAAACTAACAGAGCATTGTAAATCAACTATATATTCCAATTAAAAATAATTTTTTAAAAGCCATACATTTTAAATTAAACCAGTTGATTTATATTTCTAATTTCTGAAAAAGTTGTGGAATTTTGAGATGATGATGTAAATGTTGCTAGAAATAAGATTCTCTAGTTGTCTATGTATTTTGAAAGGTATTACATAGAAGAGCAGTTTCTGTTGAAGGTACATCTCCCATTGGTCACACAATAGGTTTTCCTTCTGCCCTAAAGTTTCTACACCTGTGTTGTCAAGAATGAAAGGTCAGCATTGTGTAGGGCAGTAGATGACTTCATAGCACAAAAATAATAGTACTTCTTCCTTAACTGGTTTAATAACATGAAAGTGATGGTCTCAAACAGTCGTTCTTATATTTTTTTTTATTAAGTTGTTTCTGATGTGTTTCAAGACTTTTTGTCTTGCTGTGGCATGCAAGATCCTAGTTCCTGGACCCAGGTTTGAACCCATGAAAGTGGAAGTGTGGATGCCCAACCGCTGGACTACCAGGGAGGTCCCTGGGGCAAGTCATTCTTTAGCCTAAGATTACTTAAGAGAGAGATAGCTTTGTGGTATTTATTGCTTCCTGGTTAAACATTATCCCCACTATCCATCAATTTAACTCTACTTTTGTCTGTATCTAATCATTTTAACATACAGGTCATTCAAATATTAAAAAATAAGAGAATGGAGAGAGGGAATTATTCTCAATGAGCAAGGATAAAGTGTTTACATTCCTTAAGTTTCAAACTAGTTGTGCGCCTTAGAAACCCACCAAGTATTCCAGCGGGGGACCCAATCATATGGCAGTCTAACCATTTTCTTTTTTTAGTTTTTTTGTACTTATTTATTTTTAGCTGTGCGGGGTCTTCATTGCTGAGCAAGCTTCTCTCTAGGTGTGGCAAGTAGAGGCCACTCTCCGGTCGTGGTGCTCAGGCTTCTCATTGTGGTGGCCTCTTGCTGCAGAGCACAAGCTCTAGGGTGTGCGGGATTTACAACTTTATGTTAGTTTCAGCTGTACAGCCAAGTGATTTCAGGTGTGTGTATATATATATGTATATATATATAATAATATTATATATATTATAATATATATATTAGATTATTTCCCATTATAGATTATTACAAAATATTGAATATAGTTCTCTGGGCTATTCAGTAGGATACTGTTTGTCTATTTTATATATAGTAGTGTGTATCTGTTCTTCCCATGCATGCATGCATGCTCCGTTGCTCAGCTGTGTCTGACTCTTTGTGACGCTATGAACTGTAGCACACGTGCTACAACAGGCTCCTCTGTCCGTGGGATTCTCCAGGCAAGCATACTGGAGTGGGTTGCCATTTCCTCTTCTAGGGGATCTTCCTGACCCCAGGATCAAACCAGTGTCTCCTGCATCTCCTGCATTGGCAGGTGGATTCTTTAACACTGGGTCACCAGGGAAGCTCCATTAATCCCCTACTCCTAATTTATCCCAGCCTCCTTTTCCCTTGGTAACCAAACATTTGTTTTCTATGTCTGTGAGTCTGTTTCTGCTTTGTAAATAAATTCATTGGTATTGGTTTTTTTAGATTCTATATTTATGAATGATATCATATAATATTTGTCTTTCTCTCTCTGATCTACTTCAATTAACATCATAATCTCTAGGTCATCCATGTTGCTGCAAATGGTATTGTTTCATTCTTTTCTACGGCTGAGAAATATTTCATTGTGTATGTATGCCATGTTCTCTTTATCCGTTCATCTATCAATGAACATTTAAGTTGTTTCCGTGTCTTAACTATTGTAAACAGTGGCTCTACGAACACTCATTTGTGTGTATCTTTTTGAATACAGAGTTTCATCTTTGTATTGTAAATGTAGAGTTTTCATCTTTCCCAGATTTAGGTCCAGGAGTGGGATTGCTGGATTATATGGTAACTCTGTTTTTAGTTTTATAAAGAACTTTCATACTGTTTTCCATAGTGGTTATAGCAATTTACATTCCCACCAGCTGTGTAGGAGAGTTCCCGTTCTCCACATCCCCTCCAGCATTCATTATTTGTAGCCTTTAAAGCGGAGAAGGCAATGGCACCCCACTCCAGTACTCTTGCCTGGAAAATCCCATGGACGGAGGAGCCTCATAGGCTGCAGTCCATGGGGTCACTGAGGGTCGGACAGGACTGAGCGACTTCACTTTCACTTTTCACTTTCATGCATTGGAGAAGGAAATGGCAACCCACTCCAGTGTTCTTGCCTGGAGAATCCCAGGGACGGGGGAGCCTGGTGGGCTGCCGTCTGTGGGGTCGCACAGAGTCGGACACGACTGAAGTGATTCAGCAGCAGCCTTTTAAAGATGGCCATTCTGACCAAAGTGAGGTGATACTGCACTGTAGTTTTGATTTGCATTTCTCTAATAATTGGTGGTGGTGATCATTTTTCAATGTACCTATTGGCTATCTATGTCTTCTTTGAAAAAATGTCTATGTAGACCTTCTACCCATTTTTGATTGGGTTGTTTGGTTTTGTGATATTAAGTTGAATGAGCTATTTGTATATTTTGGAAGTCAATCCCTTGTCAGTCACATCATTTGAAAATACTTCCTCCCAGTCCACAGATTTTTCATTTTGTTTATGGTTTCCTTTGCTGTGCCTAAGCTTTTAAGTTTTATTAGGTCCCATTTGTTAATTTTTACTTTATTTCTTTTGCCTTGGAAGACTGATCTAAGAAAATACTGCTATGATTTATGTCAGAGAATGTTTTGCCTATGTTCTCTTGTAGGAGTTTTATGGTGTTATATTTTATATTAATACTTAAGACTTTAAACAATTTTGAGTTTATTAGTTTATTTTTGTGTATGGTATGACAGAGTGTTCTAATTTCATTAATTTACATGAGGCTGTTCAGCTTTCCCAACACCACTTGCTAAAGAGACTGCCTTTTCTCCACTGTATGTCCTTGCCTCTTTTTTTGAAGGCTGACCATAGGTGTGTGAGTTTATCTCTGAGCTCTCCATTCTGTTCTGTTGATCTGCAGGTCTGTTTTTGTATTAATACCATGCTGCTTTGATTACTGTAGCTCTGTAGTATTGTTTGAAGTCTAGGAGGGTTATGCCTCCAGCTGGTTCTGTTTTCCTCAAGATTGCTTTGGCAATTCTGAGTCTTCTGTGATTACCTATAAATTTTAGGATTATTTGTTCCAGTTCTGTGAAAAATGTCACAGATATTTTGATAAGGATCACATTAAATCTATAGAAAGCCTTCTATTTTTAGGAACTGGATCAAAATAAAAAATAGGCATCTCTGGATTCAGCAGTTGTTAATAATGTGCATTGCTTGGCTGTAAATATACCCAGTTCCTCCTTCCTCTTCTCACCCACAGATTCTCATTTTGGAAAATGACTTGAAGGACTCTAGCCAGTGATATTCTTGCTGGGATTCATAATGTTGCTGACCTGGGCTCGTCAGCAGAGCAGAGAAGGGCTGAGGTCCCTCTCCTTCATCTTTTTAATCCTAGATTGATGCCCAAAGCTTCTTTTGAAAGAAGGGATCTATGGCAATACAGAAACAAAAAGCACTGAGACACACCCTCATTTCACAAGTAGGGAAACTGATGCCTAGAGGGACTAAGTTACTTATTCAGCAGAACAGAAACTCCAGGGCCAGAATGCAGGATTCCTCACTCTTGTTCTGTTGGTTACTATTTTCACAGAACTATTTAGGCTCCTCAAAGAAAGAATCTCTATCAGACAAGCAAAAAACAGAGCCAATGAAACAGGAGTGTCTTCATCCTAAACCTAAGGTATTCATGTTCTGGCTAAAAATGATTAACAGTGCTTCAAACTATTAAGATTCTTATGGAAGGCAGCAAATCAAAATATGAAAGTCTTTAAAATATTCTAATGCAAGACCTCTGAACAGCCATTGTGTTAAAAGTCACAAGAGATTTTCATCTTAGTATTTAGTGACTGGCAGGAGATGACTCAGTGCCATGGAATTTAATTTTAAATTGTTTTTAAATAAATTCACAGAGTCCAATAGCATGAAACCTTGGAAGGTGACAGGGTGGCTTTAGAGATTTGAGAGTTTTTAAAGCCATATATCAAAGGCTAATTCTGACAGTTATGGGGATTTATCGTGTTCTCAACCCCAATTGTTTCTAAAAGCTCTCAACCATGCTTTCCTGTGCAAGAAAATTAAGTTTGGAAATCTTGCCATCTTTGCCTGCTTGGGACCTCAAAATATCTAACCCCATATACCTAGAAACTGCTCAAACATTCCTTTCTGGGGGCTGTCATTAAATCGCCGTTTTCTGGATGGGGACACAGAGGGTGCAACCATTGGTCAAGGTTACCCAGTGAGTCAGCGGCAAAGTTGGGAATGCAACCCAGACTTTCTGACTCCCTCGGCCGTCCTCTGACCATCAAACCACACGCTCCTGACCAGGATGAAACAAGCTTGTCTGTCTCAGCGTTTGTCTGAGGGAGCTGAGTGAAACTGCAATTTATCCATTTCCCTTTCAAATATCCATATGCCAGTCATTTCATCGGCTAATGGGCAAATGGCTCCAGATCATTTTTCACTCGCAAAGACTCATTTTTCATTAATTTTTCAAGGAAATGCTATCTTAATTTGGAAAAGCAAGAAAGACCACTCTCCCTGCCCGCCCCCGCCATCGTATCATGTTGTGTAACACTGGCAGTGCGGCCGCTGCGAAAACCCACAGAAGCTGCTCCCTCTGCCCTGCCGAGGGCCAGTTCCCCCTGCCAGCCGCTCCCTGTGGCCTTCCTTGCGCTGGGGTCGGGCGTCCCGTGGTTCCTGGCAAAGGCACGTCCCATGGACAAGCCAGGCCTTGACGTGGCTGTTCCTTCTTCTGCTCTTTTGAATGCTCCTTGACCACAAGAGAACCCAGCTCTCCCGCCAGCTACACCCCACATGCCACTTGAAATGCAGTCAGTGGTGACGGTCCAACGGGGCGCCAGCCAGAGTCCAGAGCAAGTTTACTAGGGACGAGGGAAAAGCAATCCCAGGTCTTCTGCCAGTGGGGACCGTCTCCTGCCAAAGACCACAGGGGAGGGGAGAAAGGTTTTTAACACTCTAAGCAGGGGGACCAGCCCATGGGTAAACTCTCACTCTTTTTCTTGCAGCCCATAAAGTTGTTTCTCCCAGCATTTTATACCTGTCATGTTCAATCATAAATATTTCTTCCTTAAAATGAACCCCATTGTTCACTCCCAAAGACCTGTTGCCATTTTGGGACAACTCTCCAAACTCTGGGTTGGGGTTTCTGACCAGTCCCCTCCGTGCCCTCTCCTTCTGCTGGCAGCTGGTCATGATGCCGTGATGCCTTTGCTCCAGAAGCTGTCAGCAGAAGCCAGGAGCAGCAGGGAGATGGGATCCGGGTGGAGCGGGCGTGTCATCGCAGTGCTCTCCAGGCCCCTCTTTCTCTCCCCGGTGCCTTTGTTAAACCTGCGCAGTCCAGGCCAAGCCAGCAGTGGTCCAGTGAGAGTCCCGGACATCTCCTCAAAATGCAGAGCCATCCCCTAGGGAAGGGCCATGACTTCTCAGTGCCCAGTGCCTGCCCTCTGCCTGCAAGAGGCTTGAGGCTATCCCACTACATTTCAGAACAAAGTCCCCCCAGACACCCAGGGTGGCCGCAACTCAGTTTCCCTAAAGGTCTTAAAATTGTTGTTGTTTAGTCACTCAGTTGCGACACCATGGACTATAGCCCACCAGGCTCCTCTGTCCATGGGATTTCCCAGGTAAGAATACTGGAGTTGGTTGCCATTTCCAGGGAAGATCCAGGAACTCTTCCTGACCCAGGGGTTAAACTGACATCTTCTGCATCGCCTGCATTGGCAGGCAGTTTCTTTACTGCTGAGCCACCTGGGAAGCCTGGGATACATTGTAAACACTTAAAAAGCTGATTCTGCTTGTCATTCCCATCACACGAGACTCCAAGTGCCTCATATTCTCCTGTTCTCCAGCTCTTTCAGCACAGGCCACCAGGCACTGTGGTCCCCTGAGAAGAAATAAGTTTGCTTAATGTGACAGCACTGGGATGTACTCCAGGGAGAGTGACAACATAATTTTGTTTACTATTCATCCAAGTTCCAAAGAAGTAAACTTCATTAACTTTTCTGGTAAAACACAAAGACTCTATTATTTGCCTTACCCATAAAATTAAAAAAGGAGGGGGAAAAGAAAACTTTGATGTCTCCAGGAAGGCAGGCTTTCCTTGAAGTTTCTATTGCTCGATTTAGGTGATCTGGAGGCTGATACTGCTTCTGTTGGCCTCTGACCTGTGATGGAAACACCCAGGTCAGGGATTCTGTGCTGGGCTCAGTTGAAGCCTGTCTGCCCATCCATGTAGATTTAATGGTACATCTGGCAGCTACACTGGTGGAACAAAGAGGTTTTACATCTCTGACTAATATTATGTATATATTTGTATATGTATATTTGCATTTATAAATAGATACAGAGATATTAGACTTCCCAGGTGCCTGCTAAGCAGGAGACTCGGTTCATTCCCTGGGTCAGAAGATCTGGAAATGGCAACCCACTTCAATCTTCTTGCCTGGGAAATCCCATAGACAGAGGAGCCTGGTGTCCATGGGGGTCACAAGGAGTCAGACATGGCTTAGCGACTGAACAGCAACAGCAACAAAGAGATATGCACTTAGATGGACGTGTAAATAAAATTTTTCATTCACAGAGTAACATAACTATACAGATAGAGATCTCATTCAAAGCAGCTTCTCAATCAGAAAACACAGGACTTAAAAATAGAATATAGTCCATGGAAATCTGACTTAAGTCACAGATGGGCCTAGAGAGACTGAAGCCCCTCAACGGGAGAGTGGGGAGGACACGTCAGCCTGGTCCTCCACCTTCTGATTCTGGTAGAAGAACTTATGGGCCCTGTTTAGGCTTGTCTTCTTGATTCTCTGTCTGCATGGCGGACATCTGCTCTTATGATGAAAGATCATGAGAAAAAGTACCTGGATAAATGACAGTTTTTAGAAAAATATTCTCAGTTTCAAAAGATTAGCTAGAAAACCAACCCCCAAATTAGATATTGGGGCAGATTATCTTTTTTATATTCTATGTTTTTCTGCTGAAAGGAAATAGCCGCGTGTATGATTGTGTCAGCAAGCATGGGCCCCAGGCTCTGACTGCGCAGAGAAATTAAACTTCTTTCAAAGGGAGTAGCAGGCAAGTCAGCCCAAGAAAAGGAGTTGAAGACCTTTTGCATTCATTAAAATTTATTTGGAGCCTGATAAATCTCCCATATATGTCAAACAGCCGTCTTTCCTGCTGTATTTTAAAAGCAGCATTTGAAGATCTGGGCGTAAACAGCAAGGTGAAAGCTTCCTTCTCAGAACTCCCTTGTTCTTTTTCTTCCTCTCCCCCGCCCCCCAGTAAAATGGTGTTTATGGCTTAATATGCAGAGTTAGAAAGAAGGATGTGAGTGGGAAGGCATGGGGCGTAAAAATCTACAGACTTGGGAGGGAGACTCACGAGGGGGGCGATATATGTATACTTACAGCAGATTCACATTGTTATACAGCAGAAACTAGCACATTATAAACAATCATCCTCCAATTAAAAATAAATTTAAAAAATAATAAAAAATATTATAAAAAAACCTGAAAACATCCTCTATTAGTCCAAAGCCTTAGATAAGATATGCTTTGTTATATTCAAGGATAACCCTTGTTCAATTCTGACTTAAAATGTATTCATCAGTTGAAAAACTTTGATGAAGTTTAACAAATGGAAATAATTGCATCAAATGTGTGAGAGACATTGGAAATCTGTTCTTTGGTAGATAAAGCATGACAGAAAATTAATACCGAGACTTTAACTTGGCTTCCCTCTAATAAAATAAAACCTCCTGGGAGGGCAGGGGGTTGGGGGGAATCTGTAGACTGTAGGAATAGAACTGTATTTGGGGGTTGAACTTTTTTTTAAAAAAAGGCAAACTTTGTTTTTTTTTATTTAATTTTTTATTGTGGTAAAAAATATATACAACATGTGTGCAGGCATGCGTGCTACCTCACTTCCGTCGTGTCTAACTTTGCAACCCCATGGGCTGCAGCCCGCCAGGCTCCTCTGTCCGTGGGATTCTCCAGGCAAGAATACTGGAGTGGGTTGCCAGGCCCTCCTCCAGGGGATCTTTGTGACCTAGGGCTCAAACACACGCCTCCTGTGTTTCATGCACTTCAGGCAGAGACTCTTTACCACTGAGACACGGGGCAAGTCCTACGTACAATGTAGTATTCATCATTTCAGCCATTCATAACTGTACAGATCAGTGGCATTAAATTCATTCACAGTGTGGTATAGCCAGCATCGCTATCTACACCCAAAGCTTTTTTACCATCTCCAATTCAAAAAAAAAAACCTATGCTCTGGGCATTCCCTGGTGGCCAGTGGTGAAGACTGGGTACTTTCACTGCCTTAAGCCCAGGCTACATCCCTGGTCAGGGAACTAAGATCCCACAAGCTGCGTGGCACGGCCAAAAAAAAAAACCTATGCTCCTATGCTCCTAGTTATTGTTAAACTAGTCTCATGCCCCGGTAATACTTCTGTTTTTCTTTCTCTACAAATTTGTGTATTGTGGGTATCTCATATAAGTTGGAATCATACAATATTTGTTTTGTGTCCAATTTATTCCACCAAGCATAATGTTTTCTAGGTCCATTCATATTGTAGTATGTATCAAACTTTCATTTCTAAAAAAGGCAAACTTTCAATATAAAAAGTCAGAATTTTGATCTGTTTTCTTCTTGTTTGTAACCCGCGTTTTAGAGCTTGTTAACGCTCCATAAAAGAAAGCAGAAGGCTTTGATCTTACAGGGCTTTGCTTCACTTACAGTGTTCTGAGCACTTGCAAGTCTTTCCTCGTTGACTGAGAAGCCGAACAGGTTCTGGGTTTTGCTTTATTTTTCTTTCAGATCTTCTGGTATTGTTTACTGACAAATTCCTCTCTTAAAACAAAAGGACTGAAAATCTGACCCTGAGGCACTTATGGGCAACCCCAAGAGCACATTGTTTGATCCTCCTTGACCTGAATACATGTTGTAATTTTCCTTCAGACAAATTTTGGATGGGTACAATGTGTAGAATATGGGCATTTAACACAACTCACATTCGTAACTCCTCCCATTTTTTTCTTTTTATCAGCTTTCAGTCTAGCATTTCCCAATCCCAATGAGACTAATGCCACCTTTTTACAAATATTTTGGTAATTCCCCTTTAAAATTGTAAAATGAAATTCATAGGCAATATAACCTGTATACACCCATTGCTGTGCTTAGCCGCTCAGTCATGTCCGACTCTTTTCAGCCCTATGGACTGTAGCCCACCAGGCTCCTCTGTCCATGGGATTCTCCAAACAAGAATAATGGAGTGGGTAGCCATTCTCTTCTCCAGAGGATCTTCCCAACCCAGGGATCTACCCCAGGTCTTCTGCATGCTGTCTAAGCCACCAGGGAAGCCCAATAATTATATTGAAAGAGCCAATAAAGTAGTCAGAAGCCAGCATTTAGTGGGATAATCACTTTTGAATTCAACAACTACAAATACAAACTAACACAAATGTGTGACATAGACAACTAAATCCCTTGAATAATGTTGCAATTTTCCAACAGTTATGCATATTTCCAACTCAATGAACAGCTTAGAAAAAAATTCTGAATAGCATATAAAGTTTTATTCTTAGAAAGTTTAGAGTGTGTTAAAGCTGTAATAAATATATTGGGCTTGTACGTGAAATAGAATTAGATTTTCAGTTCAAATAATGCATAAGTTTGTACACATTCCTGATTATCCAATTGGATATTTGAAAGTCATATATGGAATGCAGAAAAATTCTTCTTTGTGCAGGCAAACTCACATAACATGGACATCCCTGACATTTGCCCTGTAAATGTTAATAATGGCCCCCAATCAGTGTGACAATTAAAATTCCACAATTTAAAAAATAAGCCAGAGGTGGAGTATAACTGGTCTAGTCTTCTTAGAGGTGGGAAGCCAGCAGATCATTTGAAGTGCCTCTAAGAATCCCCAAATGTGTTTACATGCCCCATTTCCAGGGTGGGTTCTGGAGAGAGAAATGCTCCAAGGACAAATTAGGCCAGGAGGCCTCTGGGGTGGTTGCCAGTTTGGGGAGTGACTTTCTCGTGTCCTTTCCCATGCCATGGGCCCGAGATCGTACCCTTTGCCTTTCTCTTTAGACACCCTGTCCACCACCACCTTCGCCAAGCTTCATAAACGTAGGAAAGTACATAAACAACTTTCCTGTGGCATGGTGGAGCCTCTAGGGTTGAACTTGCAAATTATGTCGTTATGGCTTCAAAAAAGGTTCAGGCTCTTGCCTCCATTTCATTTTCCCTTCTAAGTCCACCCTTAATTGCAGACTCCAAACCAAAGCTGCAAGTCTTGGCGTAGCTCCCACACTATTAAAAAAATCTAATAATTCCTTTCTATATGTGTCTCCAACTTGGTTCCATGCCCACACTGGTAGTTTGTCTGAACCAAACTTGGTGGCTTCCTGCATTCTGGGCTACAGTCACCCTGGACACTGCACTTTCCTCTCTCCAAAAGGACACCCCTGGGCATCTCTCCTGAGTGAACGATCTTGCCCCCTTTCAAAAATACATTCTTAAAGAGATTCCTTCTGTACCTCCACAGAATCTAAAAGTTTTCTCCACCCTGCCCGCCACCCGCCCCCCTCCATCACTTCTGTTGTCTGCTCAGACCCTCTGGATAATCCCATAAAGTAGATCAGGGAGGTGGCCTCTTATCCCTGAGGTCACTGAGATATAGATTTATTGATCTGCTGCTTTACACAGCTAATAACTAGCAGAACTGAGACAATACCATAGATTTGGGATTGCTTATTTGTTTTTGTCTTTTTTTTAATTATTTAATTCAGTAGGATTTACAGGGATTAGTTCACTAACCCCATTAAAATAAAAATTAAAAAAACTCTTTGGTGAACTATGTCATATTTATGCTTTCCATAGTCCTTTGAGATTTTGCAAATCTCTCAAAAAGCCTTCTTGCTTCTCTTGCTGTCAGTACGGTCGGAAAACCCCTCATTTTCTAGTCTATCATCATCTCCCCAGAAGCGCCTCTGCCCTTCATATGGTTTAAGGTGCCCTTCCTTTGACCCTTTTCCCCATTGTTATTTTTCTGGATACACAGAAACCAGAATTGCCACACTGAAAGATCCATATGGCCTACATTTTGGTAACAGAGGTGTGAGAATATTTTCTGTTTCATTTCTGATGCATATTGTAGGCAGGAGAATACTTTGGACTTGAAACTTCTCAGAACAGGAATTACTCAGTCCACCACTCACTGAGGCCCCAGCCTCCCATGCATTTCACACTCATCCTAAAGCCTTGACTGCCCTTCAGGCCCGTTCTCTCCTAAAGTCCCACACAGACTTCAAGGCCTCGTTTGCATGCTGCAGCCTCTATGAAGCTTTCTTTAAACTTCCAGAGGGACTTCCCTCATGGTCCAGTGGCTAAAACTTCATGCTCCCAAGGCAGGGAGCCCAGGTTCAATCCCTAGACAGGGAACTAGATCCACAGGCAGTAAGCAAGAGTTCACATGCCGCAGCTGAGAGATCCCTCACCCTCACGCATGTGTTGGCACAAGTCCTTTTTGGAGGTTGTCGGTAGCCCTACTGGGTTTCCCAGGTGGCATTAGTGGTAAAGAACACGCCTGCCAATTCAAGAGACCTAAGAGATATGGATTTAATCCCTGGGTTGAAAAGATCCCCTGGAGTGGGTATAGCAACCCACTCCAGTACTCTTGCCTGGAGAATCCCATGAACGGAGGAGCCTGGCAGGCTACGATCCATGAGTCACAAACAGTCAGACACAACTGAAGCAACTTGGCAGTACACACAGTAGTGCTACTACAGAGCTTGTAGGCTCCAGGAAGAACTGATGCTTTTGACCTGCGGTGCTGGAGAAGACTCTTGAGAGCCTCCTGGACTGGAAGGAGATCCAACCTGTCAGTCCTAAAGGAAATCAGTCCTAAATATTCATTGGAAGGACTGATGCTGAAGCTGAAGCTCCAATACTTTGGTGACCTGATGCAAAGAACTGACTCATTGGAAAAGACCCTGATGCTGGGGAAGATTGAAGGTAGGAGAAGAAGGGGACAACAGAGAATAAGATGCTTGGATTGCTTCACCTACTTGATGGACATGAGTTTGAGCAAGCTCCAGGAGTTGGTGATGGACAGGGAAGCCTGGCGTGCTGCAGTCCATGGGGTCTCAAAGACGTGGGCACGACTGAGCAACTGAACTGAACTGAACTGAGAGCTAGGACTGGGTTGCCTGAGGCCAAACAACTAATAGGGAGGGAGCACAGCCCCACCCATCAGCAGACAACTGGATTAAAAATTCACTGAGCATGGCCCTTCTCACCAGAACAAGACCGAGAACAGATCAGATATCCCAAGTGCTCAACTAGGACAAGTCACAGACAAATAAATGGTTTTTAAAATTCCAAAGTAATTCCTCTATTTCTCCCAAAGCACATCATCTAAAACCTGTTTAGGGCTTAATTAATTCTGCAGAATTTGTGATTAAGTGCTCACAAACATTTTACATTCATTCTAATTTATGCTTTGCATTACACTTCACTGATTTCCCTGCTCTTCATTGCTGTTGTAGCTCATTGCTTCTTCCTGACTCCGTGTTTCTTCTTTCTGGTGTAAACTGTCTCTGAGAGTATCTGTAGATGGTGCATGCGTGCTCAGTCGCTCCAGTAGTGTCCAACTCTTTGTGACCCCATGGACTGTAGCCCACCAGGCTGGGCTTCCCTGGTAGCTCAGCTGGTAAAGAATCTGACCTCGGTTCGATTTCTTGGTTGGGAAGCTCCCCTGGAGAAAGGAAAGATCCTCTGGAGAAGAGATAGGCTACCTATTCCAGTACTCTTGGCCTTCTCTCATGTCTCAGACAGTAAAGTATCCACCTGCAAAGCAGGGGACCTGGGTTCAATCCCTGGGTTAGGAAGATCCCCTGGAAAAAGGAATGACCAACCCACTTCCAGTATTCTCTTCTGTCCAGAATGCCAATGGACAAAGGAGCCTGGCAGGCTATAAGTCCATGCGGTTGCAAAGAGTTAGACATGGACAGCAATTAAATACATAGCCATGCCCTCCTCCAGGGCACCTTCCCAACCCAGGGGTCAAACCTGTGTTCTCTTATATCTCCTGCTTTGGCAGCTGGGTTCTTTACCACTAGTGCCACCTGGGAAGCTCATCATTGCTATTGTATCTCATTGTTTCTTCCTGACTTCGTATTTCTTCTCTCTGGTGTAAACTGTCTCTGAGAAGATCTGTATATGGTAAGTTTCTTGAATTCTATGTTTCAATTAGGAAATTTGGGTCTGCAAGTAACAAATAAAAACTAAAGCATTCTTCAATTAAAAAATAAATAAATTTGAAAAATAATAATGATAAAGGAATTCAATTATCTCACTTACCACCCAGTCCTAAAATGAAAGTGGCTCCAACAGGCAAAGACGTCACATAAAGGAAGGTCCTTCTCACCACCTGTCTCTGCCATCCTCCACTTTTCCATTCTGCTCTGGGGTTGACGCCCTTCTTGGCAATAGCTGCCGTAATCCCAGGAATCACCGGCAAACACGACAGTGTCCAAAGGAAGAGCATTCTGCCTCTTCTCCCTATGAGCTCTTGAAAGGAAAAGAGCCCTTTCGCTTAAGTCCCCCAGCAGATTTATCCTCACATCTTATTGGTCAGGACTGAGTCACCCACCACTCTCTGTATGTACCCACCACTCCCAAGGAGAACAGGATTACTATGATTGGTATAGACTAATTAAGATGGTTTGGGCTTCCCTGGTGGTCAGATGTTAAAAATCTGCCTGCAATTCAGGAGACCCAGGTTGGATCCCCGGATCAGGAAGATCCCCTGGAGAAGGGAATGGCTACCCATTCCAGTATTCTTGCCTGGAGAATCCCATGGACAGAGGAGCCTGGTGGGCTACAGTCCATGGGGTCACAAAAAGTTGGACACAACTGAGCAACTAACATTTTGTCAGACTAGAAGGTAAGGCAAATACCACTATAAACTTAGGACATGGATAACACTTGCTTTTTGGACAACACTTACAGGAAGAACTTTCCAGAATGCACTTACTCCCCATAGAGAGTCGTGCTTGAAACAAACAAAGCAGGAACCATGGTAGTGTGCCTTGGGGCAGAGAACTGGTACCCATGCTGAGCTGGAAACTTAACCAGTCCTGTAGCACCAGGAGTTTTCAGCTGAGCAGCAGTCTTGGTGGTGAGAGATTGTGAGAGTAGGGCAGCAGCCACCTGGAGGAGGTTTCTTTCCAATTCCGGTGTCAGCTAGAGACCTCAGAGTTCTCATTACTGAGCTGGCTTGTTGCTAGGTTACTAAAGGGAACAGGGGAGAGAAGTTGTCTTGCCTTATCCCTGAATCACATGGAGGAAGAAAGCACACCTCAGTAAAAAAAAGGGCTCTACCAGCAAGAGAGAGAGCTCTTTTCAGTATGCTATTGGATATGCCTTAAACCTTGAATGCTTGAAACTCTTACTGACAATGGCTAAATCTCAATTTTAGACTCAAAAGTTTCTTTTCCTTCAATACTCTTGATGATTTTGCTTCAGTGTTTTCTCTCCTCCAGTATCGCAGGTAGGAAATCTGTGGGTTATCTATTTTGATTCTCTAAAGGAGCTTTTGCAATTTTCTTAATCTTTAATGTATGGAAATGTCATAATTTTGTGCGGATCTGTGAGGTTTTACATCCTGTTTGGCACACGATGTTATCATTCAGTCTGAGAGCTGTTCATTTTTTCCAGGTGTTATTTATTTGTCACTTACTTGAAGATTTCCTTCACTGTCTCTATTTTATTTCAGACTAGCCCAGGAGAACCACGCATCGTTAAACAGGCTTTGAAACTTTCAGGTATCTCATCCAGGTCTCCCAACTTCTCTTACACATTTTCCACCTACTTGTTCACATTCTCTTCTGTAAGGATAGCTGATCCAGTTTTTAGCTTGTTATTTGGCTCCCTAGCTTTTCTCTTCTGCTGCTCAGTCCTCCATTTAGTTTGTTTTGCTAATAAACCTCATTATTGAAATATACATAAAGAAAAGTGAATACCTCCTGGGTGCACACGCTGTTGAAGAATCACCAAATGAACACACACGTATAACCCTCACAGGGGAAGAAGACAGCACCGGGAATGTTGTCTTTGCTTCTTTAATATATAGGGCACATGTTTCTGATACGGAAACTTAGTGAAGTGAAAGAATAAAGAGAAAGTAGAAGGTACCGCTAGACTCACCTTTAACTCAGTTTGCAATTCAGGCCAAGTGTTCATTCTATAAAACAGCCACATTCTATAACACAGTCCCTGGTGACTCAGACAGTAGAGAATCCATCTGCAATGCAGGGGACCTGGTTTTGATCCCTGGGTTGAGAAGATTCTTTGAAGGAGGGCATGGCAACCCACTCCAGTACTCTTGCCTGGAGAATCCCATGGACGGAGAAGCCTGGTAGGCTACAGTCTGCAGGGTCACAAAGAGTCGGACACTACTGAGCGACTTCACTATAAGATATACATGGCGGTGTCACTGTCCCTAGACCATCAAGTAAACCAGCTCACCCATGCCCTCGGGAGTAATCTGGGAAGAAGAGCAGAGAAGTATACTGTCTTCCTGTCTAATGCTCTGCTTGCTGCCCTCAAAGTTACTGTCATTCATTCTTCTTGCTAAGGACTGACCATCTCAAGAGGAGAAAGATCACAAGGAATAGATTGCAACTTGCAGCTCTTATGTGGGTTCAGTGAAGTCTCAACAAATATCTAAGTCATTCAGTGACTGGAAATCTATATGATTAGTTCAATTCAGCTGACGTTTTTTGAGCACCTATCTTTTTTTTTTTATTCATTCAACAAACATTTGTCAGTCACCTACTCTGTACCAGGCTCTGTTTTAGAAGCCGTAGTAGATACAATAAATAAGACGAGAAGGAAATTCCAACTTAATTGGAAGGAAAGGGCATACAGAAACAATGAAAACCAATGATAAGAAAAGGCATGTGCTCTGAAACAGTATAAACAGATGACATTGAGGGCAGGAGGAGGGAGGTCAAAAAAGGGAGATCAGATTCAGATAATTAACCAAGGTGGCTTCATAGAAGATTGCATTTAACCTTGAAGCTTGATATGAATTCAATAGTGATGTGGGAAAGAAGAGCATTCCAAGAGAGAAAACTGCATAAAGAAAGGCATGGAATGTGGAGAATGGCTACCCATTCAAGTATTCTTGCCTGGAAAATCCCATATACAGAGAAGCCTGGTGGGCTACAGTACACAAGGTCACAAAAGAGTTGGACACAACTTAGCTACTAAACAACAACAAATAGTTGATCATCAATGTTAGTTTCAGATGTACAGTGAAGTGATCCAGTTATATGTAAATGTGTATCTATCCTTTTTCAGTTCTTTTCCCATTTACGTTATATAATATCAAGCAGAATTTCCTGTGCTGTGCAGTAGGTTCCTGTTGGTTGTCCATATAACTGAGAAATTACTGAGCTAAATGATCAGCCCTCATATTTGTGATTTTTCTGTAAGTGTTCATGTCATTGATGAATAGGAAAGTTTACTTCTTTCCAAAAAATAAAGAAAGAAATGTATAGAATGAATGTAGGCAGAATAGTAGGGTGTGCCTGGAATGAGAATAGAGACAAGCAGGGAAGATTATTTTCTTAAAAAAGAGAAGAAGTTGGTCTATGTGCACCATACATATAGATCCAACTCTCACCAATAGCCAGTGGAACCTGTACCAGCCAAAACAAGCTACTTCATAAGAAGATATAGAATTTCTGGCTAAAAGTAAATGATATTTTTGTTAATCCAATATGCTGCTAAGTTGCTTCAGTTGTGTCCGACACTGTGCGACCCCAGAGACGGCAGCCTACCGGGCTCCCCCGTCCCTGGAATTCTCCAGGCAAGAACACTGGAGTGGGTTGCCATTTCCTTCTCCAATGCATGAAAGCGAAAAGTGAAAGTGAAGTCACTCAGTCGTGTCCGACTCCTAGCGACCCCATGGACTGCGGCCTACCAGGCTCCTCCATCCATGGGATTTGCCAGGCAAGAGTACTGGAGTGGGGTGCCATTGCCTTCTCTTAATCCAATATAACCTGGGTTAAATGCAAAATGCTAAGACAAACCCTTCCCTGAAGGAATCCTCTTTTTAATCAATGAATTAAAGGAACCAAGAACTTGCCCAGTTTACCTAGATTAAAAAATATGGACAAGTTAAAGTAAATATGAATGATTGAAGAGTTAGTTCTGGCTGAAAAGAACATGGAAGACTCTGTGGAAAATGCACATTTGAGCATGGTTTTGAATGACCAGCCGGGAGCTGGAGAAGATGGAGGTGAGATCAGCTCCTGGTTATATTTGTAGTGCTCGTGGATGACAAGCATGAAGCTGGTGGAATCACTTGCCCTCCACAGACACAAGCTGCAGAAGCACTCTGACCCAGCCAATTAACTGTGGGTATCTAATGAGTGTTTCGTTAGCGTAAATTGCTATGATGGCTAGAAATTTTATGAATCCTATGCAGCTCTCTAGGCGTTTAAATAGGGGCTTTGTTTGTCTTCTGAGATTATTACAAAATAATATGATATGTGGCCACTATCCTCACAAAGTGGGAAAAGGGGAGAGAAGCTGGGGAAGGTTTCTAAGAGAAGTTGATGATGTCTAAGACAAGATGGGGGAATGGGGAGGGAGGGAATTGCTGGGCAGCCCAAGCAGAGGGAGCAGCAGGTAAAGGAGGCAAAAGGGAATTTGGTGGAACGAAGACATGCCAGTAGTTCCAGAACACTGAAGTGAAGGAAGGCTAAAGAGGGGGCTGGGGGCAGTGACCAGAGATGAGGTATGAGCCACGTGTTCACAGGTCTCATATATTACCTTAAGTTTGGTTCTTATTTTAAAGACAATGGGCTTTATCAACGTATTTTGAATCAAGTGCAGACGTTCACTTTAGAAAAGTCACCGATGACAGCCGAAGGAAAGAAACGAGTGGTAGGCGAGCTGAACACCCAGGCCCAGTGGGTATTCCACTCCAGCTGGGCAGCCAGGGCAAGGTGGGCTCGGAACATGCATGGTCACTAAGACTGGTTTCAGAGAACACACTGGGTGAGAACCGTCTGGTTATGTCGTTAAGGTCTCTCACCATCCCTTGTTTGTCAGAACGCTGCTCAGGCCAATTTTTTAAACCAAAAGCCTTAGGAATAAGAATATCACATACACTGAGGAAATTTTAATTCAACTTTCCCGATAGTGGGAAACCAACCTCTTGCAAAGTTCAGCACATTCCTCAAAGCTTCTCTCACTTCCCTGCCTTGCTGAGTCAGGCAGCAAAAGGGCTTGGTTGCTAAGACAACTCCATACAAGGCCCTCTGCACCGTGCTGCCCTCAGCCTCGATCTCAGACCAAACCCTTTGGGGTTGCTTGGAAAATTACAAACCGAAACTAGCAAGGCTACTTCTTCATGGATCTTTTAACAGAAATCCCACTTGGACATCTTTTTCTAGCAGCCACTTTATTTCTGTTGTCAGTTTCTCCTGTCCCAAACTCTCTCTTCTTTGAAAGGGAACATGATTATCCAGGCAAAGGAGATTGTATTTTCTGATATCCTGAGACCTCATTTGCTATCATTCTGTTTGTTTGCAACCATTCTAAAGAAGGAGTAGAAAGGGAGGGACACGATCCATCTGATCTCCTGAATGTCATTCATCACATACTGCATCACAGAACCACATTTAAATGCATTTCCTTGTTGAAACAGGTTTCCCAGGTGGCGCTAACAGTAAAGAACCTGCCTGCCAATGCAGGAGACATAAGAGATGCAGGTTCGATCCCTGGGTCAGGGATCTGGGTTAGGAAGATCTCCTAGAGGAGGGCATGGCAGCTCACTCCAGTATTTTTGCCTGGAGAATCCCATGGACAGAGGAGACTGGCGGGCTACGGTCTGTAGGGTCGCCAAGAGTCAAACACGACTGAAGTGATTTCGTACACATACATGCCTTGTTAAAACATATGATATCATATATTGAATCAGAGCAATACAGAGCATCTGGCTTTCAAAAAGGAATTTGGCAAAGTTTCAGAATAAGGAACAAAGTGAAGAAATGGGGACTGGATAAAGTTATGTGGGTAGCCTGATTTAAATTTGACAATACTCAGAGGATGTTGATTAATGAGTCTGACATTTTGTAAGAAGGGCTCTATTCTTTTTATTTAGTTTATTATTTATTTATTTAGGATGTTCTGTCACAGCATTCATGATCTTAGTTCTCGGACCAGAGGTTGAATCCCTGCCCCCTGCAGGGAAAGTGCAGTCTTAACCACTGGGCCACCATGGAAGTCCCAGAAAACCCCATCCTGTTCATCAAATTCATAATCACTTGGATAGCAACATGTATTATTAATCTGGCAGATGATCAAATACATTTAGTGCAATGCTAGGCATTTAGTAATTGCTCAATAAATGTTTGTTGAATTTAATTGCGAGGAAACGATACTTTACATGACAGAATCACAATTCTAAATTAGTTCATTAGGCTGAAAGAAAGCAAAAATAGAAATATTCAATACAATAATATTGAAAAGGAATGGATGAATTTTGTGCTGTTGGGCTCAAATAATCAATGGTACAACTGTAGGATTGAAAGCCCAATTTAACATGTGAAAAAAAAATTAGAATTTAGTTGACCACATATGAATTAATAGGCTGCTTTCCTCTCCTTACAAAAGTAATACAGGCTACATGGCCTCATGGACAAATCAGGAAGATAACAGGGTTTGCCATTGCGTTATTGAGACAACATCTGGAAATTGTTTCACATTAGACACTGTGTTTTAAGAGGATCATTCATCAAGAAACAGTGTCCAGATGAGAATGGGCATAATGGAAAGGGGCTCCTGTGAGAAAAATGTAAAAACATTTGGGTTATTTGTCCAAATCGTAAAACAAAATGCATGCGGGTGTAGGAGTAGTGATGGGAGTCTTCCTGATAGCTGCCTTCACAAGTTGAAATGCTAGGATACACAAGCAAGAGTCACATTCTTTTTGTTTGCTCCAGAGGGCTTAGCTTAACGAAGCTAAGATGAATTTAGCTTAACTGGGACCTTGAAAGAAGTGAGAATAAAGCAAAGTTGGGCTGCAGATAAGAAATAATCTTTTACCAAATAAAATGGTCAACAAATGAAGCTGAGTGCTACTAAGTAATATCGTAGCATGGAAGCATATACACTACCATATGGAAAACAGGTAGCCGGGGGAGTTCGCTGTGCGACTCAGGGAGCTCAAGCTGGTGCTCTGTGACAACCTAGAGGGGTGGGATGGGATCAGAGGTGAGGGGGAGGGCCAGGAAGTAGGGGACATATGTATGCCTATGGCTGATTCATGTTGATGTATGGCAGAAACCAACACAATATTGTAAAGCAATTATCCTTCAATTAAAATCAATAAATTTTTAAAAAGAAAAGCAGATTACTTTTAGAGAAAAATATCACATAAAGTAATTAATTGAATTTTAAAAAGGATTCTATATTTTGAAGTCTCTTCCGTCTCTAAAACTGCCTGATTGTAATATAATTATATTATATAATTATTGTCTGAAAGCAAAAACAAATAGTGGTAAACCACTATCAGTCAACTAACCATCAAGCAGATCAATATGATACATGAAATATTAGTTCAGTTGAATTCCACAAGTTGATTGCTGCTTTTGTACTAAGCGCTTTGTAGGAACTAATTCTTTTTTAATTGAATAAGACTAGTGGTTTACCACAAGAAGCTTATAATCTTTTGGTGAAGAATGACCTAATAGATAACTTCAGTATGTTTCTTAGGCACTTGCATTAGTTTCCAATTGCTACTATAACATATTACCAAACCTTAGTAGCTTACAACACAACAATCTTATTATCTTACAGTTCTGGGAGTCAGAAGTCTGAAGTGTCATCAATTCCTTCAGGAGGCCTCAGGGAGACTGTTTCCTTGCCTTCCATCAGCTCAGTTCAGTTCAGTTCAGTCACTCAGTTCAGTTCAGTCCAGTCGCTCAGTCGTGTCCGACTCTTTTCGACCCCATGAACCACAGCACGCCAGGCCTCCCTGTCCAACAACAACTCCCAGAGTTCACTCAGACTCACATCCATGGAGTCAGTGATGCCATCCAGCCATCTCATCCTCTGTCATCCCCTTCTCCTCCTGCCCCCAATCCCTCCCAGCATCAGAGTCTTTTCCAATGAGTCAACTCTTCGCATGAGGTGGCCAAAATACTGGAGTTTCAGCTTTAGCATCATTCCTTCCAAAGACATCCCAGGGCTGATCTCCTTCAGAATGGACTGGTTGGATCTCCTTGCAGTCCAAGGGACTCTCAAGAGTCTTCTCCAACACCACAGTTCAAAAGCATCAATTCTCCAGCATTCAGTCGCTCAGTCGTGTCCAACTCTTTGCGACCCCAGACCACCAATATTCCTTGGCTTTTTGCCCCATTCCTTCAATTGCAAAGCCAGAAATGTCAGGGATAGTCATTTTTACATTGCCATCTACCGGATTCTCTGTTTTCTGCCTCTTTTTTTTTTTTTTTAATATTTCTTTCTTTCTTTCTGGCTGTGCTGGGTCTTCATTGCTGCACACAGGCTTTCTCTAGTTGTGGAGAGCGGGGGCTACTCTCCAGTTGAGGTGTGCAGGCTTCTCGTTGCAGTGGCTTCTGCCGTGGCAGAGCAGGGGCTCTAGGCACACAGGCTTCAGTAGTTGTGGCATTTAGGCTCAGCAGTTGTGGTGCATGGGTTTAGTTGCCCCATGGCATGTGGGATCTTCCCCAACCAGGGATCAAACCTGTGTCCTCTGCCTTGGCAGGCAGATTCTTTTCTTTCTTTTTTTTTTTCAGGGTCTGATTAAGAACTTTTATTTCCCTAGAGTTTATTAGGTAGATTACAATGCAGGTAGTAACCTGCTGAGAACTAATTTGAAGAACTGTTCAGCTCTTGTCATGAGACACTCGTGTTTCAGGTGTGAAAAGACTAGCTAGTTTATCCATCCTGATTAGTGAGAACTTTAAGAAAGGTTGCTGCTGCTGCTGCTGCTGCTGCTAAGTCGCGTCAGTCGTGTCCGACTCTGTGCGACCCCATAGATGGCAGCCCACCAGGCTCCCCCGTCCCTGGGACTCTGCAGGCAAGAACACTGGAGTGGGTTGCCATTTCCTCCTCCAATGCATGAAAGTGAAAAGTGAAAGTGAAGTTGCTCAGTCGTGTCCAACTCCCAGCGACCCCATGGACTGCAGCGCACCAGGCTCCTCTGTCCATGGTATTTTCCAGGCAGGAGTATTGGAGTGGGGTGCCATTGCCTTCTCCATAAGAAAGGTTAAGTATGGACAAATCAGCTCAGTTTCTCATAGATCAGTACACTCATCAGAGAATGTAAAATACAAGGTCACCATGACTCTGAGGGTATGAGATTGTGGCTGTACACTTGTTACATTAAAGGGCTAAAAGAAACAGAAATAACATCAATAACAATGGTAGTAATAGTAACTATTACATACTGAGTACTTACCACGTGACAAGTACTGTGAGAGTCTTTTTAATGTATTTATTTTCATTGGAGGATAATTACTTTACAATACTGTGATGGTTTTTGCCATGTATCTACATGAATCGGCCACAGGTTTACATGTGTCCCCCCATCCTGAAACTCACTCCCCACCCCGTCCCTCTGAGTTGTCCCAGAACACTGGCTTTGGGTACCATGAATTGGGTATTCATGCACTGAATTCACCCTGGTCATCTGTTTTACATATGATAATGTACATGTTTTACATATGATAATGTACATGTACAATTCTCTTAAATCATCCCACCCTTACCTTCTCCCACTGAGTCCAAAAGTCTGTGTTTTATATCTGTGTCTCCTTTGCTGTGCCGCACGTAGGGTTGTCGTTACCATCTTTCTAAATCCCACATGTATGTGTTAATATACAGTATTTGTCTTCCTCTTTCTGGCTTACTTCACTTTGTATAATAGGCTCCAGTTTCATCCACTTCATTAAAACTGATTCAAATGTGTTCCTTTTTATAACTGAGTAATATTCCATGGTACATAAGCATGTACCACAGCTTTCTTATCCATTCATCTGCCGATGGACATCAATGTTGTTTCCATGTCCCGGCTATTGTAAACAGTGGTCAGGCGGATTCTCGACCACTAGATCACCAGGGAAGCCCTGTCTCCTTCTTTTACACTTAAGGACCCTTGTGATTATGTTGGACCCACCCAGATACTGCAGGATAACCCCCTCATCACAAGGTCAACTGAATAGCCATGTAGCATTTAGCTCAGTATTGTCAGACACTCTCGTCTTTCAAGGGAAGCTGCAGATCTGGATAGTTATATATAAAACACTGGAAAATTTTACACTGCAACTCTTATAAAATACATCCAAGGACCACATATGGCCCAAAGGCTACTAGTTTGTAACTTCTGGTCTAAGATAAAGAAAGCACTTGACTGATTAATCAGCAGATCTTAACCTGGAGTCCAGGATAGAATTCAAGAGGCTATGAGCCTGAATATGAAAAAAAACATATCTCCATTTTTATTTATATAGTGCAAATTACATACCTTTTATATATCTATTTAAATCTCTTTATATTAAATAATAGAAAATAAATTATATGCCTTATTTCTTACTCAGGAACCTAGCATCTCCTTATTTATGAATATCAGCAGCAAACCACAGTAGTATAGGAATACCTGTAACTATCACCCATGGAAATTACCAATACTTTCATATCACATTACCGTGTTGCAGCATTTCAAAATATCTGCTATGCTCACCACTACTTTGAAATTATGGCAATTTGTAGATCCATCCTAGATCTAGTTGTTTAATGTGTTTAAAAGAAGCATATATAATACCATATCATGAATTAACTTTTATTTAAATATTTTGATAACTGTATTTCATATTTGGTTACCTTTACAATGGTGTTTTATTTTATGAATGTAGAAAGATTATTCTTCATATGCTTCACCAGACTCAGCAGAGGAGTCCATGGCACATGCAACACACACACACACACACACACACATCTTGAACCAAATGAGGGAAATGAAGGAGAAAGACAAGGAAAAATATGACTCAAAGTCAACACTCACAGCTGTCCCTCTTGGTTGACTCTGATAAAATGTTAGTATGTGCCCTTGTCAGGTGGCACATGTCAGTCCCTGTACTGAAGCAATGGCATTAACCCTTTCAGGCCTGTCAGTTAAGTCTAATTTCAGCTACCAGGAGTGACTGAGTCTTGGTGGAAACTGAAGGCTGCTGTTACTAATCTCTGTTATTAAAGTGGGCTACCTTAGAAAGCACATCTTGTTCAGTAAATAGGTCACACAGGAGCCTCAGCTTTGTAGTTAGATGTGAAGATTTTTTGTTTAGGGCTTGCCGGACTGAGGGTTTGCTTGCATCCCTTTTAACCGAAGCCTCTCTCTGCTGGTGAATGACGGCCAGTTGCTTTTGCAGGTCTCAGAAAAGTGTTTGGCCTCCTCCAAACTGGGCTGTCTGCTGTGCTTGCTGGGTTTTGCAAATCTGAGCTTAGCTGTGGGTTTATTTAGTTCCAGGAGACTGGCGTTGGCTTTTCACATTCCTAGGTCTCGTGTGTCTGAAGACCTTCAGTTTGGCTTTCCAAATGATCCTATGGTGTAACCCTAGCTCTTGAATGGTAACATAAGTTTGGTAATAATAATAAAACAGAAATAGGGAGCTATCATAGATTATTAGTACTGGCATATGAATTAAACCATATTGCAACAAATCTGTTTCAAGGGTAATAATCTTCGTTTGGACAGAATTGAATTCAAGACCTCAGCCTTGCTGGCATTTCCCACATCCACTTCCTCTCAACTTGAAGCTTTCCAGATCACTTAAATGGTGTGTACTCTCCACTAGTCTCCAGATAGTCCTCTAAAGGGAAGTCATTCCTACCAAGATCCATTTGAAAATGTCCTGAGATTTTTTGAGTTCTGGGTAGCTGAATGCTTCCAAAGTTATAAACAATAGGGTCCTGATAGCTATCTATGGTTCCTAAAAGCAGAGATATTTGTTTCTTTTATTCATTGAGGTATCTCTAGCCTGGCACATTGATAGACATTCAAAAATTATTAGTTTAGTAAATAAATGAATCAGTGCAACAAATACACATAATTAAAATACTTTAAAGGTTATTGAACAGATTAAGATACCAAGTTAAAACATTCATAAACTTCTATATCCTATATAAGTAAGTAAATTGAATTCACTAGTGCCATAAACCATGGTTAACCTCACATCCTCTCTTTGTGTTATGTCCAACGAGAAATGCAGGAATCACATCTATACTAACTTTTGATGATATAAGAGTCTTTTGGTTATATAGAGTGTCCCTAAGCAAAACTGTGTAGTCGGTATGCTCCTTTTATCTATGCTACTCTATTTTGAGAAGCCCCCAATCCGCAGGTGTATAGGGCCTCCCAAAATCTGTACAGCTAACCTGGCAAAACTGTGGGAGAATATTGGCTCTTCAAGAACATTTACTGTTATACCACACTGGCAGCAACCTATTAATACTTTATCTGTGCATAAATTCAATTGGGGAACACACGCTGAGGCTTATTTTACCTCTGCTCTACTGCTACACTGGGAGACTTGGCCAAATCACTCCCCTCTTCTCTCTGTCTTAGCTCCTTTGTCTATAAATTGAAAAGAGAGGAGGGGGTAGATAATCTATTCTGGAGCAATAATTCTGGAGTTATCTGTACTATGCTTCAGATGGAATAAATCAGGTTAAAAGAAATTGTTTTCTCACCTTCACTTGGCATCGCACCCTTAATGACAATAGAGTAGCCAAAAATATGAGATAGATATATATATATATAGTTGTTGTTGTTGTTGTTTAGCCACTGTCATGTCTGACTCTTTGCGACCCCATGGTCTCTCTCTAGGCTCCTCTGTCCATGGATTTCATATATACATATATATATATATATATATATATATATATATATATATATAAATTAGTTTTGATTATATTATATATTGTGGGGCTTCTCAGGTGGCACTAGTGGCAAAGAACCCGCCTGCCAATGCAAGTAAGACATAAGAGAGTCAGGTTTGATCCCTGGCTCAGGAAGATCCCCTGAAAGAAAGCACAACACCCCACTCCAGTATTCTTGCCTGGAGAATCCCATGGACGGAGGAGCCTGGAGGGCTGCAGTCCATAGAGTAGCACAGAGACATGACTGAAGTGGCTCAGCATGCATGCATATTATATATTTTACTTATATAATATATCTTTAGATGATAAGAAGTAGTATCTTAAGACAATAAGAAGGCAAAATGATTTTTGAACAATGATCAAACTCACATTCTGCAAAGAGAACTATACAAATTTACTGAACTGAAAAGTATATACTGCACATCATGTTCTCATAACAATCTTTACTTCCTCCACTTTCAGAATCTTTTGACACTTAAAAGGGTTCTTTGGGGCTTCCCTGATGGCTCAGCTGGTGAAGAATCCACCTGCCATGTGAGAGACCTGGGTTCAGTCCCTGGGTTGGGAAGATCCCCTGGAGAAGGAAATGGCAACCCACTCCAGTATTCTGGCCTAGAGAATTCCATGGACTCTATAGTCCATGGGGTCACAAAAAGTCAGACATGACTGAGCGACTTTCAATTCTTCACTTGGGTCACTTATTACTAGTCACACAGCTTTGTAGCAGGTTTCAGTATGTCCAGCCTAAAATTTGTCTGAGTCTTCAATGAGGGTCTGAATTCACATTTGTTGTGGAGGGCTTCCCTGATACCTTAGTTGGTATAGAATCTGCCTGCAATGCAAGAGATCCCAGTTCGATTCCTGGGTCGGAAAGAACCACTGGAGAAGGGATAAGCTACCCACTCCAGTATTCTTGGGCTTGCCTGGTAGCTCAACTGGTAAAGAATCCATCTGCAATATGGAGACCTGTGTTCAATCCCTGGGTTGGGAAGATCCCCTGGTGAAGGGAAAGGCTCCCACTCCAATATTCTGGCCTGGAGAATTCCATGGACTGTACAGTCCACAGGATAGCAAAAAGACGGACATGACTGAGCAACTTTCACTTTCGATTACTTTCTATTTGAGATTCTCTCAATATGCAAAAGCATGGACACCACCATATTTCCAACTTAATAACATTAAATATGCCTGTCATATTTTATGCCTGACAAACTCAGAGTGCTATTATCTGATCACTTTGTGTTCTGCATAATGTAGGCACATATATACATTTCCGTTGGTGAGAGTAAGGATAAATTGCTGCATTAAAGAGACAGCCCCCGCCAAAAAAAAAAAGGAATTAGTGGCTTAAAGAAACAAATTGCCTTCTTGATCATGTACCAGTCTGAAGGAAGTGTTGCCAGTTGGTGATTCTGTTGCATGGTGGTCATTCAGAAACCCACTATCTTTAATATCTGCCTCCAAGTAACAACCTAAATTTCATTCATGAGCTTAAAAATAGACCACAAACTGGTAATTTTATCACTTTGTAGTTTAAAATGTGACCCATAAATATACTTATCTCCTTGGCCTAAAATTTACCTCTTAAAAAAAAAAAAATGGCATAGTGACTAATGTAACACTTCATGTGTAGTAAATGAACCATTGCTAAAACACAGAGAATTTTTATTTTTATTAGCACCATTGATAACCAGATAAATGAATCTGGAGATTTATTTATTATATATAGGATTCTTCTGTTCAATTTTAAAAAGTCACAGATTGATAAAGTCTGTGTTTTAACATCTTTTTTTGCAGTTATGTTAATATGCCAATGTCAGGCTGGCCTTTTCGTAGAGGGAACCAAAGTTCAAATATAAACAAAGCAATGAGTTCCTTTGTGTCTCATTTTTGTTGGCACTGAATTTTTCTTCTGAAAGAAAAAAAAAAGCCTTTTTTTTTTCCTCCCTCATAAGTAGTGACTTTAAATTGGCCAAAAAGGAAAAACAAAAAAGAGTACAATGTGTTGGCAAATGCCAGGAGACAGTGGTGACCGCTTGTCTTTTTACAGGACATGGTAAATGACATTTAACCAAAAAAAAGTTTGAAAGAATACTAAGACTAAAATACTTCTAAAGGTCTCTGGCTCCTTTTTAAAGAATCACTTGAAGGATGGTGAGCATTCATCTCTGAAAATTGACAGTCACGATAAATAGGGATAAATAGAAAATCAAGAAAATAAATCATGGTATTTACCAAAACCCAGAAAATTTTAAAATTTATTCTATTCACACTGATAGAACACAAGTTCATTTACTGCCTTGGAGGGCCGAGGTCTTTCAGTGGATAAAACTGAGACATGGTTTCTCTGTTGGGCTAGATCTCTTGGGCAAGTGGACCCGCGGCAGCTGAGCAAACACTCTGGCACTCTCTGCAGCTCGGGACCTCTGTGAGGGCTGCTGGAGGAGCGGAAGGCAGCCACCCCTCAGAATGTGAGCGAGCGGAGAGAACAAGATGGTCTCGGGGCACCAGTAGCCCATTACTTCCAGATCAGCAAGGTCCCGTTCTCACAGACCCTCGTCAGACTCAGCCTGGGGACGCCTGCCCGCCTCTGTCAGACGGCCAATCACGCTGGGTGCTGAGGCCCTCCCGCTGCTGCCCCCAGGAGTTTTGGCCCAAATCGTTTCCCGCTACATTTCCTTTCTCCATTGCCATGTAGAAAAGTGTGATGAGGCATGGAAAACAGTATCGTGAGCCAAATAATACACTCTCTTTGAATCAACTGGTCCGGTATCCTTAAATAAAAAAGAATTTTGCTTCTAACTTCAAAGCCAGTCTCCAAACTTGAAAGAAACTCAAAAGACCACAGGATGCGGTTCTGTAGACTACAGTGAGGTAGAGAACAGAAAAGGGAGGTACCATAAGAGCCTGGGGGAAATGTAGATAATTCAAAAGTGTGGCTCCAGTTGTGGGCTTTAGGGCATTTGCTGTAGCCAAGGGGTTTCCATATCGCAAAAGTGTGAAACAAGATTAATTATAATCCCTGCTTCTATCAAGTTCATGAAAATTAATTGTACCAGAGTATAGATTTTCGTTAGTATTATTAAAGACAGAGATGATGCAGCCTGAAATCTTATATTTTATGCAATATGAACAGAAATAGTCACAAACTAAGGTATATATAAAGTATGTGCTCAGTTGCTCAGTCATGTCTGACTCTTTGCAACCCCATGATCTGTAGCCCACCAGGCTCCTCTGTCTGGGATTTCCCAGGCAAGAATACTGGAGTGGGTATAATTAGTGCAAAATATTCTTGTCAGGTAATTCACTTGGAAAGCAGTCAGTCTCTTCTGTAGACTGTGCCCGCATGTGTACAAGGAAGGACCGAAAAAGAAAAATGAGTATAGAAAAACAACTAAGGAAAATGTAGGGCAGAAGTGGAAGTCAAAACAAACTTCCATCTAGAATGATGTGATTAAGTAGCCAAAGGCTGGCCCTCAGACATCAAAGTAAGGCAAGAACAGGGGTGTTTTCCAAGCTCCTTGTTGAATAAGGGAATCATTTCACTGTGTGAATTACAACAATGCACATGATACCAGCCCCCGGTCCTCCTTACTAGTCATAACAAAAATTACCTGAAACATATACAGAGTGAAGGAAAGAATTCTGGTTTCGAATATTGAGAATTTAAGAAGAGAGAAGTTATTTCTTCCAAAGGCTGAAAATGTACCCAGTATATGTATACGTGTGTGCATATATTCTGTGATTTTACACGTAATTTTTTTATACTTTCCCTAAGAGTCTGAAATAATTTAATCTTCTTGCAATTTTTTTAAGAAAATAGACTATAAACATTCACATTATTAACTATATATTTAGTGGACACGAAAGAACAAGAAAAAAAAATTCAACTGGGGAATTTCTGCCAATAAAAGATCGGGTTGAATTTCATGACACTTGGAAAAGCAAAGCAGGCTCTTTGGAAAGTTATAGGCTAAGTTTTAAATCCGCTTAATGATAATGGTAAGTCACTTTAAGTATTGTCACTATATGCTCTTAATTAAGTTAGATGCATGTATGTCGATGCTCAGTCACTCATGTCATGTCCAACTCTTTGCAACCCTATGGACTGCAGCCCACCAGGCTCCTCTGTCCGTGGGATTCTCTAGGCAGGAATATTAGAGTGGGTTGCCATTTCCTTCTCCAGAGGAGCTTTCCAAACCAGGGATCGAACCTGCATCTCCTGCATTGTCAGGTGGATTCTTTACCACTGAACCATCTGGGTAGCCAGTTAAGTTAAATATAATTGTTTAAATAAATTACTGAACTTTCCTTCTTTTAAAATAGAAAAATGTAGCAGTTACCACCTTAACAAAATGATCAAATGTAGCATCCCTAGTAATGGAACGAATTACTTGATTCCATCTTGATGGAATGCTCTCTGAAGCTCATAACACAACCTCCATAGTATTCTCACCAAAATGTTTAATCTGAACATGTTCACAAGGAAACAATGAAATCTAGATTACGGAATATTCTCTAAAATACTGGTCCCCAACCTTTTTGGCACCAAGGACTAGTTTCATGGAAGGCAATTTTTTTCATGGACCGAGTGGGTGGAGGGGATGGTTTCAGGATGATTCAAGGGCATTACACTTATTGTGCATTTTATTTCTATTATTATTACATCAGCTCCACCACAGATCATCGGGCATTAGATCCTGGAAGCTGGGGATCTCTGCTATAAAAGAATTGGGTCTGACCCTTAGAAAATGGAATGCTATGAAAGACAAGCAGAAGATGGTACTATTCTACATTAAAAGAAACTAAAATGATAAGGTCATCATATGTAAAGCATAATCATTGATCAGATTCTGGGTCAATAATAACTGTAACAAAGATCATTTTGTAAACAATTGAAGAAATTTGAATATAGACTCTATGTTAGGTATTATTGGCTCATTATTAAATATCTTGGGTGGCTCTGTAGAAGACTATCTTCGTTCATAAGAAATACATGTTGAAGTATTTGGGGTAAAGGGTCATATCTGGAAGTTGCTTTCAAGTGTACATACAGATGTGTGTGTGCCTGTGTGTGTGTGTAGAGAGGGAGAAAAAGAGAAAAGCTAATGTTGCAAAATATTAAGAGCCAGTGAATCCAGGTGAAAAGTATATAGTACTATTATTTCAGGTTTTAGTGGATTTTAAATTGTTTTATAAAGACACTGTGTTACTAAATAGTGGCTAAAGGCTTAGCAAGCTTTCAGGTAATAAATGAAGAAGGAATGATGGAATTAGACTGGCCCCATTGTGTAATCTTTCATATACTCATAGATCTAAGCACTGAGCATCAATGGTCATAAAAGGAAAAACAGTCAGGTACTTTATGCCTTTTATTAGAACACACCACTATTATAAAGTGACTTTGACAAAAAATATCAAGCCTGAAACTGTCTAACCCTCTAGGTCAGCTCATCTCAAACATCACCAGAATCAAAAGCACCTGGAGGGCTTGTTAGCTACTGATTGTGGGCCTGATTTCCAGGGTTTCTCATTCTGTGAGCCTGGGGTAAATTTCAATAATCTGCATTTCTAACAGGTCCCCAGGTAAACCTGAGGCTGCGGTCCAAGCCCACCCTTTGAAAAGAACCTCTCTAGATCAACATACTAATTTACAAGAGCTACAAATTATAGAGGAACACGTCAAATGATACCATAGAGATGTTATCAACAATCCCAGACAGTGGGTAGGTAAAGGGAAAAATATTCTTAAATACATAAATCTCAATTTAAATAAAGATGAAGGGGAACATACAGGTTAAAAGATATACCAATCAACTGCAATATGAAAATTTTTACTTGGATACTTATTTAACTGCATTTTAAAGTATTTATTAATTTATATGATATTTAGAAATTTGACTATTGACTGAATGAATTATGGTTAATTTTTTAGGTGTGTTACTGGTATTTTTTAAAGGAGTTCTTATTTCTCAGATGTACATATTAAAATATTTATAAATGAAAAGGGAGAAAGAGTTTAAAAACATAAATAAAGGCAACAGATCTATAATTTTCAGTAACTTCACTGATTTTTTATTCTCCAGCAAGAATATTTTTATCCTGCTTGTTTCATCTTTAATATTCCTATTTAACTTTTTTCCATCTTCCTTCTCCCAGCTGGTAACTCAACTCCTAGAATTCTGAGATAGTCATCACAATTATTTTCACAGCTAAATTCTCTTTGCCTTAGTGCCAGCATACATCTTTTCTGAATCTAGGGTACATATGTACTGTTTTCCTTAAAATTTTGGCCTTCCTAAATGTCAAAAATATTAAAACAAGCATACCCATAATCAGTATGTTATATTTTAATTACAAGCAAAAATATTATGAAGTTTAGTTTTATTGTGAAAATATGAAATATAAAGAGGGTATGATGAACATATTTCTTAAAAATAACAAGTGAAAAATTGTGCACTGACCACCCAGCATAGGAAATAGGATATTATCAGTACCCCTCAAAGATACCTGTGCATCCTCAACGAAATCACCTTCCCTGAAAGTAACCATTTTGTTGAATTTTGTGCTAAATTTTCCTTTGCTGTATTATATACTTTTATATAAGCAGAATCATACCATATTCATTCTTCTGTGTATTTGTTGTTGTTGTTTACAACATTATGTTTTTGAGATTCAGCCACAAAGGTATGTAGAGCAGTAATCCATTCATTGTCACTGCTGGACAGAATTTATTTGTACAGCTACTCCAAGACTTTTTTATCCCTGATTGTGTTGATGGATATTTTATCTTTCTCTTTCTGAATTTTACACTTCCTTATTTGATTGTACTGTTACCTCCATTACAAGGTTACCCTGAAATGGTGATACAGAGCTGACTTTTTTGTGTGTTTTAAATCTGTGGTTGCTGCCTGCCGGCTTTCTCTAGTTGCGGCCGCGGAGGGCTAATTCTTTGCTGCAGCGCGCAGGCTTCTCTCGTTTCCGAAGGCAGGCTCTAGGCAAGTGAGCTTCAGGAGTTGCAGCACGTGGGCGCAGGGCTAGTGGAGAACAGGCTTAGCTGCTCTGAGGCGTATGGAATCTTCCAGACGAGGGACTGAACCTGTGTTCCCTGCACTGGCAGGCGGATTCTTAACCACTGTACCACCGGGGGAGTCCCGAGATGACGTTTTACAGTCAGTTCTTCCTGACTTGAGTAGCATGGCTACAGTGTGATGCTTAATTGTGATGCTGGCTTTTGGGCTCAAATATAGATTTAAATCATGTTAAGGAAATATTAATCTAGTCTTATTTAATTGGATGTTTTTGTCAGAACTCATTGCTGGATTCTGTCAGGTGCCTGTTGAACGTTCATGGAGACGATCATGTGATATTTCTAATTAGTTCTTTCAATTTAATAATTTTTAATATATAAATATTACTGAATCATGAAATAAACTCCTCTTATTAATGATATTTTAATTTTAAATTTTGCTGCTAGAGTTTATTTTAGAGTTTAGCCATGCCAGTATTCTTGCCTGGAAAATCCCAGGGACAGAGGAGCCTGGTGGGTTACAGACCATAGGGTTGCAGAGTTGGACACAACTTATGAACCAAACAATATTTATAAACGAGATTGGTCAATAGGCCTTTTTAAGTATAATGTGCCAGATTTTGAAATCAATATATCGAGTTGTAAAAATAGTCTGGAATAGTGTTTTGTTTTTGTTTTTCAATGTTGTGGTTATCTAAATAGCACTAGTATCGTATTCCCTTTGAAGTTTTCGTAAAACTTCCCATAGACTCAAATGGCCCTGGAGTTTTACTGATTTTATTTCTTCTAAGGACATCATTTTGGTTAGGTTTTCCTATATCTTCTGATCAGTTTTGCTATTAGATTTTCTTAAATGAGAGGTATTCTGTTCATCCAAATTTGCAAATATATTTTCACAGAGCTGAGTGTTCTCTTATTTTTCTTTTAATTTCCTCTGTTTCTGCCGTGATTTCTCTATTACATTTTTTTAATCTGTTTCTGTTCTTTTTTTAAATTATACCTGGTGTTTTACCTATTTTATTATTTAATAACCTTTTACATTTTTTATTAGTATTATATTTTATGTGTTCTAAATCACTATTGTATTACCTCATTTCATTTCTGTGCTTCATTGACTTCTTCTAATAAAGTTATTTAAAGCTATTGAATTTCCTCTAAAGGTTGCTTTAGTTCTGTCCTTCATATCTGGATATCTAGTATTTTTGTTATTCTTTGGTAGAAATTCTAGGATTTTAGTTTAGATTTGTTGATGAGAAGTTGTTTAAAAGAGAACTTTTTAGATTCTAGGCAGAAGGAATTTTTTTTTCATAAACTTGTTTGTAATTTATAATTTTATGTCATATGCTGCTGCTAAGTCACTTCAGTCGTGTCTGACTCTGTGCCACCCCATAGACGGCAGCCCACCAGGCTCCCCCGTCCCTGGGATTCTCCAGGCAAGAACACTGGAATGGGTTGCCATTTCCTTCTCCAATGTATGAAAGTGAAAAGTGAAAGTGAAGTCGCTCAGTCGTGTCCGACCCTCAGCGACCTCATGGACTGCAGCCTTCCAGGTTCCTCCATCCATGGGATTTTCCAGGCAAGGGTGCTGGAGTGGGGTGCCATTGCCTTCTCCGTATGTCATATAATGTTGCCTATATTATATCTGCATTTTGAAGTTTATTGAGCTTTTGTTTTAAATTTCCTAACAAGTAGTTAATTTCTGGTGTATATTCATAAAGCAACTGAAATTAGTTTATATTTTTAGGATGCATATTACAGTTTTTGTAATATGTGTGTGTGTGATTCAGATTTACCCTATTAACTATTTTTGTAGTTCTTTATATATTTACATTTTTTTTCCCATTTTGCCAGTCACTAACTGTTTCTCCCCTTCGAAGCACACAGTAGAAATGTTCCACCTACCCTTTTTAGGTTATGTTTTGGATAATGAAATCTTTAAATGCTGTTGTACTATTTACCATATTCCTATTTGCTTGCCACAGCACCCAGAAGGGAACATTCCACTTATGGGAAATTTGATCAACTTGCATCCTGGGTGAAAAAGAGATTGAGATCAGTCCTCCTCAGACTCATGATGTACATATAATATGAGCAGGAATTAATCTTTGTTAGTTTAAGCTACTGGAATTTGGGGATTGTTATTATTTACAAGATAAGTATAACCCAGTGTTTCTGAATATAGGAGTAAGGGGTACAGCAGATTTTAGCAGTAGATTGATTCAGCAGCCCAATTATGTCATTAAAGACTCAGATTTTTCCATTTTTTCACTCTTTGGAATCTCACTGATACCAAGAGAGGTAGCAGGTTTAGGATTTCTATTCAGATGTGAAATAGTAAAAGCAAGATGGAAAAGCATCTTTCCTCTAGCCTTCTTTTAGGGGCAGGGGACCTTCCAGGAGAAGACCTTTATACCTCACTGACTAGAACTGTGTCACAAGCCCATTTTGAACCAATCACTGGTAATAGAGGCAGAATTTTCATGATTGACATAGAGGAATGATCTGAGATGAAGTAGATTTGGGGGTATCAAACACAGTGACTTCTGCCAATAGCAAATAATCTCTGTTAGTATATAAACATATTGTGGGAACTATTGTTTTTCAATATCTTAATACTTATAAGAAATATGCGATAGAATTAGCTTCACAAATAAGGATCTAATTTGTTTTTACATTCTGGAGTCATTAATTTTCCCCAGATCCTGAATTTTAAAATTTTCAGTTTCTTTGGTGATAGTTTTTATATTTTGATTTGTGTTCTTTCTCAGGCCTTTTATTTTTCTTTCAGATTTATTAAGATATAATCAACATACTGTACTGTATAAATTTAAAGTATACAGCATAATGATTTGACTTATATACATTGTGAAGTGATGACCACAATAAGTTTAGTGAACATCCATCATCTTATACAGATACAAAATTAAAGAAATAAAAACATTTTTTCCTGTGTTAGGATTTACTCTCTGAACAACTTTCATATGTAACATACAGCAGTGTTGATTGTTTTTATTTTGTTGTACGTCACATCCCTAGTCCTGATTTATAACTGGAAGTTTGTACTGTTTGACCACCACCCAATTAACCCTCCTCTCACCCTGCCACCTCTAGTAACCACTATGAATGTCTTTGCTTGTTTTGAGATATAACTGAGCTAAAATACAATATTGGTTTCTAGCATGTGGCACAGTGATGATATGTCTATACATTTCAAAATGATCACCATGGTAAGTCTAGCTACGGTATGTCATCATATGTAGTTACTGACTGTATTCCCTGCGCCGTGCATTTCATACCTCTGACTCGTGTAATTTGCAACGGGAGTTTTGTACCTCTTAATCTTCCTCACCTATGTCTCTTATTCCCCCACCCCATTTCCTCTGGCAACCACCTGTTTGTTTTCTGTATCTATAGCTCTGCTTCTGTTTTGTTATATTTGTTCATTTGTTTTGTGTTTTAGATTCTGCATGTAAGTGAAATCATACAGTATTTGTCTTTCTCTGTCTGACTTATTTTATTTAGCAGAATACACTGTAGGTCTATCCATGAGATCACAAATGGCAAGATTCATTCCATTCTTTTTACGGCCGGGTAACATTCTAAATCATCTTCATCCATTCATATATTGGTGGGCACTTAGGTTGTTTCCATATGTTGACTATCATAAATAATGCTGCTAAAAACATTGAGGTGCATGTATCTTTCCTATGCAGTGTTTTTATTTCATATCTTTCCCATATAGAGTAATTGCTGGATCATATGGTAGTTCTGGGGCTTCCCAGGTGACTCTAGTGGCAAACAGCCTGCCTACCAGTGCGGAGACAAAAGAGGTGTGGGTTCAATCCCTGGGTCAAGAAGATCCCCTGGAGGAGGGCATGGCAGCCCAATCCAGTATTCTTGCCTGGACAATCCCATGGACAGAGGAGCCTGGTGCGCTACAGCCCACAGGATAGCAAAGAGTGGGACACAATTGAGCAACCTAGCTCACATGCCCACATGAAGGTTCTATTTTTAATTTTTTGAGGAATTTCTATACTGTTTTCTTTAGTTTTTGCAACAATTTATGTTCCTACCAACAGTGTATGAGAATACCCTTTTCTCCACATCTTTGTCAAAACTTGTTGTCTTTTGGATAATAGACATTCTGACAGATGTGAGGTGATATCTCATTGTGGTTTTATGTGTATTTCCCTGATGACTAATGATGGTGAACAACCTTTCATATGCCTACTGGCCATCTGTATGTCTTCTTTGGAAAAATATCCATTCAGGTCTTCTGCCCATTTTTTAATTGGGTTGTTTGGGTTTTTTGATGTTAAGTTGTAAGAGTTATTTGTATTTTGGATATTAACCCCTTATTAGAGGGGCTTTCCTGATAGCTCAGTTGGTAAAGAATCCACCTGCAATGCAAGAGACCCTGGTTCAATTCCTGGGTCAGGAAGATCCCCTGGAGAAGGGCTAGGCTACCCACTCCAGTATTCTTGAACTTCCCCCTTGTGGCTCAGCTGCTAAAGAATCTGCCTGCAATGTGGAAGACCTAGATTCGATCCCTGGGTTGGGAAGATCCCCTGAAAAGGGAAAGGATCCCCACTCCAGTATTCTGGTCTGGAGAATTCCATGGACTGTATAGTCCATGGGGTCACAAAAACTCAGACACAACTGAGTGACTTTCACTTTCACTTTCATTCCATACATCATTTTGCATTTCTGTACACTAACAATGAGCTCTCAGAAAGAGAGAAAAAAAGGAAACAATTCCATTGACAAACTCATCAAAAAGAATAAAACACCTAGGAGTAAGTCTAACTGAGGAGTAAAAGACATGTACTTGGAAAACTGTAAGACATTGGTGCAAGAAACTGAAGATGACACAAGCAGATGGAAAGGCAGGCCCTGTTCATAGATTAGAAGAACTAATGTTGTTAAAATGATTATGCTACCCAAGGCAATCTACAGATACAGTGCAATCCCTATCAAAGCACCAATGGCATTCTTCCCTGAAGTGGAACAAATAATTCTAAAATTTGTATAGAAACAAAAAATACCTTGAATAGCCAAAATGATCCTGAAAAAGAAGAAAAAAGCTGGAAGTATCATGCTCTCCAATTTCAAACTATATTACAAAGCTGCAGCTGTCAAAATAGTATTGCTATTGTTGCTCAGTCTCTAAGTCATGTCCAACTCTTTGCAACCCTATGGACTGCACACGCCAGGCTTCTCTGTCCTTCACTATCTCCTGGAGTTTGCTCAAACTCATGTCCATTGAGTCAGTGATGCTATCTAACCATTTCATCCTCTGCTGCCCTCTTCTTCTTTTGTCTTCAGTCTTTCCCAGCACCAGGGTCTTTTCCAATGAATCAGATCTTCACATTGGGTAGCCAAAGTAATGGAGCTTAAGTTTCAGCATCAGTCCTTCCAATGACTATTCAGTATTGATTTCCTTTAGGATTGACTGGTTTGATCTCCTTGCTGTCCAAGGGACTCTCAAGAGTCTTCTCCAGCACCACAATTCTGACCTTTGTCATTAAAATGATGTCTTCTTTTTAATATGCTGTCTAGGTTTGTCATAGCTTTTCTTCCAAGGAGGAAGCGTCTTTTAATTTCATGGCAGCAGTGACCATCCACAGTGATTTTGGAGCCTGAGAAAATAAAATAAAAACAGTATAGTACTGGCATAAAAACAGACACATAGATACACAGAACAGAATAGAGAGCCCAGAAATGAACCCTTACTTACATGGGCAATTAATCTATGACAAAGAAGGCAAGAATATACAACAGAGAAAAGACAGATTCTTCAATAAATGGTGTTGGGAAAATTGGACAGCCACATACAAAAGAATGAAACTGGACAACTTTCTCATACCATGCACAAAAATAAATTCAAAATGGCTTGAATAATTTAAAATGTAAGACCTGAAGCCATAAAAATCTCTAGAAGAAAACATAGGCAGTAATCTCTTTGACATCAGCCTTAGTAATTTTTTTTGGATCTGTCTCTGCAGACAAGGGAACAAAAGCAAAACTAAAACAAATGGGACTACATCAAACTCAAAAGCATTTGTGGGGCTTCCCTGGTGGCTCAGTGGTAAACAATCCTCCTGCCAATGCAGGAGCCACAGGTTCGATCCCTGATCCAGGAAGATCTCCCTGCTGTGGAGCAACTAAGCCCATGAGTCACAATTAATGAAGCCCACGCGCCTAGAGTCTGCTCCGCAACGAGAAGCCGCCACAATTAGGAGCCTGCCTACCACAACTAGAGAAAAGCCCTCACAGCAACTGAGACCCAGCACAGCTGAAAATAAATAAAAGTAAAATTATTTTCAGAAAGCATTTACATAGCAAAGGGAACTATCAACAAAATAAAAAGGGCACCAACTGAATGGGACAAATACATTCTTAGGCCTTTTATTTATAAAAATGTCCCCTTACATGTTCTCAGTAGAAACAGAGAAATGATTAAAAAAAAAATGTAAAATTTTAACCCAGAGCAAGCAAGATATGAGTGTAATTGTATATTGCCTAAGAAAGGCAACAAATCTCACTTTAACCAAGTTTCTCATGGTTTTTGACAACTCAGCTAATTGTGGTCCTTTTATTTTACTTGGCTAACATATTTATTCTTATCCAGACATTCAGCAATTACCATGTATGTTATCTCCTTGTTAGATATTGCTCCTGCTAAATTTACTTATTTGTAGCAATAGTAGATGATGTAATGATACTGAATATTTTCATAACTTAATGATTCCAGATTTCAATTTGCTTAAACATTATTAGTTAAAAATTATTTAAATTTTAAACAAATTAGTTAAACATATGTGTTCTGTTATCTAAACTATAGTAAAGTTTTAAAGCCACAATATCTGGTCTTCTGACTAAGGCTCAAGAAATACTTGATAATATGATGTAATGAGAAATAATCAATTTTTAAAATTAAGTACTTCTTTTCTATAAATGAAAACACTGTATTATTAATATATAGGTCATTCAGTCATGTCCACTCTTTGGGATCCCATGGATTGTAGCTCGCCAGTCTCCTCTGTCCATACAGTTCTCCAGGCAAGAATACTGGAGTGGGTAGCCATTCCCTTTTCTAGGGGATCTTTCCAACCCAGGGATTGAACCCCAGTCTCCCACATTGCAGGTCCTGAGCTACCAAGAAAACACTTTGGTAGTATACAAAAGTTTCTTAGTTACACAGTTTTGAGTGCCTATAATAGGTGGGGGTGACCTATTTTTCTAATTGCGTCTTAACTGTAAGTACTGATGCTTTTCTCTATTTTTGACAGACATTTTAAAACTACCTCATACACTTCTCTGCTTTGATAATAAGAATAATCCAGACTTTTCTGGATGCTTCAGGTTCACCATTATCAGTTACTCTCCTGAGCTTTAGATGTGGATTTTTGGCTGTGTCTACTGTAACATGTTCCCCTAAATAACTTCTGGATTAATTTACTTTTCATCTTGTTTTTCTTTTATTTTTCAAATTAAAAAAAATTCTATTGGCGTATAGTTGATTTACAGTGCTGTGTTAGTTTCAGGTTAAAGTGAATCAGTTATACATACAAATACGTGTGTGTGTGCTCATTCGCTCATTCATGTCTGACTCTTTGTGACCCCATGGGCTGTAACCCACCAGATTCCTCTGCCAGGCAAGATACTGGAGTTGCCATGCCCTCCTCCAGGGGATCTTCCCAAGCCAAGGATCAAACCCTCATCTCTTACGTCTCTTGCACTAGCAGGCGAGTTTTTTACATAAATCTTTTTAATATCTGCATGGTATACTTTCATATGAATGGATCTTAATCTAACCTGTCCCCTCTCCTTCATTTATATGTATTGCAGTTATATTGTCTTTTGTTTGTACAAACAGTGTTGCAATGAGCATTTTTTCTTTGCACTTTTATGTAAGTGTATCTGTAGGAGGAATTTCTAGAAGGAAGCTATACATCTTTTCCAATTTACATGCTGACAATATATAAGTCAGACTTAGCACTTCTAAGATATTATCCAGAGGCTATATCTGCAGATGAATAACTCTGAAAACATTTAATTGATTAGCAGGAGGAGTTAAATGTTGAATGACCTCTATCCTTGTATGAAAATACATCTCCATTTCACTACTCTTTTTGATGAGTTGATGTTACCATAGAGTGATTTATGAACAATTTCCAAAGTAATTTCCTTAATTTGGGGGTTATAGATATTTCACAGACTTTCAAATAAGAGAATAATGGCCACTGAAAATAACAGAATAAATTTGTGAGAAAAAAGAGTAGTTTGAAAAAATGATGTTTTCCAAATGTTCCTCATATTTCGTTCAAGGCTCATCTCTCATTCACAGTACCTTATTGTTTTTAAAAATGTTTTGTGCTTTTTGCGTGTGTTGCTGAAGGTTACTGGCATATGCCTTATTTTTGCAAATCAAATGTTTCTTTAAAATTCAACAAATTTTCAATGAGAGTTCATTAGGCTGAGAAATGGTTCAGAACTCATTTTAAAACATGCATGATAATTAGGGAACATCAAAGAGTATTGTTACATTCTAAACAGTAAACAACCTACTGTTAATGAGTTAACAAATTCCAAACACTAACCCACAGAACAGAGAGAACAGAAGCTTTGTTTTTTTAAGGCAAGTCTAGATTAAGCTAATGATTTACTCAATCCTGCTTCTCAAAAACGAGTTTCACTGAAGACTGCAGGTATCATTGCAAGGGTCAAAGTTCATGAAACTTTGGAGCTGAGAGACCTTAGGTACCTCTCTATCTATCAGCAGCCCTGCCAGCAGATGAGGAAACTGATCTGACCCGTGTCATGTTTGGTTCCCAACAGGCTGAACTAGGACATAGCTTTTCTCCTCTCAACCTAGGTTACTTTCTACTATATTTTGCTGTGTCTGTATTCAGATACGTAAAAGTACTCACAACACTAGCTAACAAGTTTACTAGTGGTGTATTATTTTTTTAATTGATATTTTAAAAATCTTTCATGTTGAGAATCACTGTGATAAATAACAGGGATTCACCAGTGAATGAGAAGGAAAGTTTCTCTTTCAGGAGTCCATGTTCTGGTGGGAAAAGCATATACCCTTGATTAGAAAAGCATCAGAACAAGAATGAGAAATCCAGCTAGGACTGATTAGCTTTCTCCCCTGGGCTTGTTAGGAGTAGTAGAATGTCTGTCTCATTATATCATTTTTGCCCCGAGATCTGTGTGCTTGTGTGCTCAGTCGCTCTGTGGTGTCTGACTCTTTGCGACCGCAAGGACTGTATCCTGCCAGTCTCCTCTGTCCATGGAATTTTCCATGGCAGAAATACTGGAGCAAGTTGCTGTTTCCTTCTCCGGGGGATCTTTCCGACCCAGGAGTCGAACCCAGGGCTCTTGCACCTCCTGCGTTGGCAGGCATATTCTTTACCGCTGAGCCACCTGGGAAGCCCTGATATCTATCACATTTTAATTACAATTATAATCCCTTATATTATTATAATATTTCAGGTTTAAAAACATGTCTCCATCACTGTATCTGATTCTACAGTAAAATGTGATACAGACATCATCTCCATTTTCTAATTTAAAAACCCGAAGCTAAGAGTGGGTGCCTTACTCAAAGCCTCACAGCCAGGAAGTTGTAGAACTGGGTCTACAATCCCAGGCTTCTGGCTTTCAGTCCAATGAGTTGGTCATAATATTAATCAACTGGAGTTTCCAAAATTACAAACATTTAGTTTTCTGGGAATTTTGAGGTTACTTTAGAAGGGAGATCCTTCAGTGGAAGTTTGGGTAACCTAAATATCCAAATTATAGCATGCTTTCTTGGAAAAGGAAAATAGTAGCGCCCAAAAATTCCATGGAAGTGCTTGTGGCTGTTAGTGAACTGTGAGGATGGCGTTTTGCTAGAAGCATGAAACCACAGTCAGCTTTGAGTTCCTTGGTTTGTTTGTTCCATTTCTTGTCATGGGGATAAGGAAACCTGAAAATAAAATATCACTGAAATTAAATGTGTCTGGAAAGAAGTTTAACAAAATGTTACCAGTCTTGGGTGGTTGGGTTACAAGTTAACTTCATTTTCTTTTTATGCATTTTCCACATTTCCTACAATAATTGTTATTTTTATGATCAGAAGCTATATAATTCATCTACAGCTCTATATGGTTCCCAACCTATTCAAAAAGAGAAAGAAATTTAAACTTTCTTAAGCTGAATATTTGGATAGACAGATACTTGGACGTTTTCCTAACAAATGAACACTCTTAAACATCAGTCTGTGAGTAAGCTAAAGAATTCATCCAGGCATTCATTCAATCTTCTAACAGATATTAATTGAGCATCCACACGTGCCAAGCATACTTAGGCACTGGGAATACAGGACTGAAGGGCTTCCCAGGTGGTGCTAATGGTAAAGAACCTTCTGCCAATGCAGGAGACAGACTCCATCCCCGGCTTGGGAAGGTCCCCTGGAGGAGGGCACGGCAACCCACTCCAGTGTTCTTGTCTAGAGAATCCCACAGTCAGAGGAGCCTGGCAGGCACGGTCCATACGGTCAAAAAGAGTTAGATATGACTAAAGCCACTTAGCACACATGCAAGTATGCAACATGCTGCTGCTGCTAAGTCACTTCAGTTGTATCTGACTCTGTGTGACCCCATAGACGGCAGCCCACCAGGCTGCCCCATCCCTGGGATTCTCCAGGCAAGAACACTGGAGTGGGTTGCCATTTCCTTCTCCAATGCATGAAAGTGAAAAGTAAAAGTGAAGTCGCTCAGTCGTGTCCGACTCCTAGCGACCCCAAGGACTGCAGCCCACCAGGCTCCTCCGTCCATGGAATTTTCCAGGCAAGAGTACTGGAGTGGGGTGCCATTGCCTTCTCCTAATGGTCTTAATTTTAATTAATTCATTAATTAAGCAGAAAAGGAGAATGAAGTCCCTGGGGTAAGGACATTTTGGATAAGGGTATTCATGGAAGGTGTCACTGAGAAGATGAACTAAAAGACATGAGGTAGTGAGTCATCAGGTCATCACTGCTGCTGCTGCTGTTGTTGCTGCTGCTAAGTCTATTCAGTCGTGTCCGACTCTGTGCGACCCCATAGACGACAGCCCACCAGGCTTCCCCATCCCTGGGATTCTCCAAGCAAGAGTACTGGAGTGGGTTGTCATTGCCTTCTCCAATCAGCTGTATCCCAATACAAAGTAGAAAGTTTTAAAGTTTGAAAAAAAAATCCAGACCAGAAGAGTAATATTCGCCTCCAAGTTGATGTCTGTCCTGTCTGTCTGAACTGTGAAGCTCCTCACCAAGTGTGGCGGGCAGAACAGAGGCTCCTCAAGCACGTCCTCGTCCAAATCCCTGAAACCACTGTACACATCGGAAGGGATTTTGCAGATATGATTAAGTTAAGGAGATGGCAAAATGAGCCTGGATTATACAGGTGTTTTCTATGTAATCAGAAAGTCTTAAGTGGAGATAGGAGACTGGTAATCAGGGAAGAGATTTAAGCTGCTGTGCTGCTGGTTTTAAAGATAGAAAAAGGATCTATGGGCCAAGGAACGCTGGCAGCCTCTAGATGCTGGAAAAAGCAAAGAAACAGATTCTCTGCTAGAGCCTCCAGAAGGAACACAGTCCTGCCAAGACCTTGATTTTGGCCCAGCAAAATCCAGTTTGGATTCTTCTGAACTCCAGATCTAACTGATAAATTTTGGTGGTTTTATGACACTAAGAGTGTGATAATTTGTTACAGCAGCAGTAAGAAACTCATACACCAAGTCACCAACATGATTTCCTTCTCCGACGTTATTTCCTTCTAGTACTTCTCTGTAGCTGAAATTCTGTTGTTCGGTTGACTTGCTTGTTAGTTGTTTCTAGAGCACTCCACTCCTTCAGGAATATAAACTTTTCGAGATGAGGAGGGGTAGCCCTCAGATTGAGCCCATTGCCCGTCCCACACTGAGTCAATGAACTACTAATAATGTTGTTGAAATTGCTCAACATTACTCAGTAACACCAGAGAGCAGGAATGTGGTATTCATTCTTAGGAATCTATTGTGTTCAGGGACATGAGAAGCAATGGGATGGAGAGAAGTATAAACAGCTCCTGATACCCAGGAGATCACAATCCAGTCACATGGAATAACAAGGTAATAGTGATGTAAGATTGCTTTGAACAATTAAGATGCAAATAGAATAGCAATGTTTTGGAAGTCTGTGATTTAAAAGAAAGGCATGATGGGGCACCGTGGTGAAGAGCATTGGCTTTAGACTCAATGCATTCAGTTGAGCACACTTCTTTCCCCAGAGTGACCAGGGGTACCTAATTTCTCCAACTTGATATCTTCATTAGTAAAATGTGGATGATAAGATCCATGCCAGGGGGTGTTGTGAGAATTAAATGAGAAAATGTATAATGCCTGGCATAAAATAATAACTCAATGAATCATAACAAAATTTCAGTTTATTCTCTCAATAAACTCAATAATATTCAGTTTATTTCTCCAGAAGCAATTTTTATGGAACTAGATGGTTTCTCAACCTTTCCTCATCAGGATCCTCTAGAGCTGAGCTATCTTGTTTTGAAGAGCCCTCCTCCTTTCTCATATCTCCCCACTCCCAAATCTGTAATTTCTGCTCAGTACCAAAATTAATTTGCCAAACCAGATTCTGTCAGTTAGGGTTTCCCTTTGCCTATTTTCTTTCAAGAGATGAACTCCAGCCAGAAAAGGGTTCTAGAGGTTAGTTAGGAGACTCTCTAACTAAAAACACAAATGTGGTTTGGAAAGGGTACCGTAAAAAGGCAGAAATATATGGACACAATGATTCTTTCTTTGTGTTAAGATGGATGAGCTACCTTTGTTAGGGCGATTTTGTTTACCTATGTTCTTTTTATAAATGCTGTATATCAATATAAAATCCCTTACTGTTTATTTTCCACTGGACTTTTCTTCCTCTCTCTTTCTTTTTAAACTACTTATTTATTTGACTGTGCTGGGTCTTAGTTATGGCACGCTAGACCTTCAGTCTTCATTGCAGCATGCGGGATCTTTGGTTGTGGCATGCAGACTCTTAGCTGTGGCATGTGGGATCCAGTTCCTTGACCAGGGATTGAACCTGGGCCCCCTGCACAGGGAGAACAGAGTCTTAGCCACTGGACCACCAAGGAAGTTCCTGAACCTTTCTCAGTGTAAATTTCACTGTTTTCTTGGCCACACCTTACTGCCAAGCTGATGAGAAAGGCAGCAATTCTACCTCCCCAAAGTTAAAATTGTGCAGTTAAACACATGCAAGATTTTTTCTCTAACACATAAAAATGCTTTATCTTATTTCTCTTCCATGTAAACCAACATGCAAAAGTACTCCATCTCATATTCTGAATTCTTACCAGCTAAGTGAAAGGAATAACTAGGAATGATCAACAGACAAATCGACCTATGGAAAAGAATCAAGAACCCAGAAATAAACCCAAGCATATATGGCCAACTAATATTTGGCAGAGGAGCCAAGAACACTGAATGGGAAAAAGACAGTCTCTTCAACTGATGCTTGGAAAATTGGATATTCACATGAAAAAGAATGAAACTTAACCCTTATCTTACACCACTCATGAAAATTAACTCAAATGGATTAAAGACATAAATACAAGACCTGAAACCATGAGACTCCTGGAAGAAAACAGGAAAAAAAACTCCTTGACATGGGAATTGGTAGTGATTTTTCTTGGAAACCTAAACCACGAGCAACAAAATAAAAAATAAATACAGATGGCTACATCAAACTAAAAAGCTTCTGCACAGCAAAAGAAGCCATCAACAAATTGAAAAAAAATCTATGAAATAGGAAAAATATTTGCCAATATTCAAAATACATAAAGAACTCATACATCTCAATGGCAAAAAAAAAAAAAAAAATTTAAAATTGGGCAAAGGACTTGAATAGACATTTCTCCAAAAGAGATATAAAAATGACCAACAGAAACATGAAAAGGTGCTCAACATCACTTATAATTAGGGAAATGCAAACTAAAACTACACTGAGATATTACCTTAAGCCTGTTAGAATAGCTGTCTTCAAACGATAAGGGGGAAAAAAAGATAACAAACGCTGGTGTAGATGTGGAGAAAAGGGAATCTTTGTGCACTGCTGGTGGGATTGTACAGTGGCACAGCCACTATGGAAAACAGTACAGAGTTTCCTCAAAAATTTAAATATAGATCTGCCCTATGATCCAGCAATTCCAGCTCTGGAAACATAGTCAACGGAAATGAAAACACTAACATGAAAAGATATCTGTACCTGCATATTCAGAGCAGCATTATTTACAGTAGCCAAGACATGGAAACAAACTTAGTGTTCATCAGTGGATGAATGAATTAAAAAATTGTGGTATATAAATATGTAGATAGATACAATGGAATATTACTCAACCATAAAAAGTGAGGAAATCCTACCATTTGTGACAACATAGATGGAATTCCAGCTGAGCTATTTCAAATCTTAAAAGATGATGCTGTTAAAGTACTACACTCATAATACCAGCAAATTTGGAAAACTCAGCCGTGGCCACAGGACTGGAAAAGGTTAGTCTTCATTCCAATCTCAAAGAAAGGCAATGGCAAAGAATGTTCAGATTACCTTACAATTCCACTCATTTCCTATGCCAGCAAGATTATGCTAAAAATCCTTCAAGCTAGAACTTCAGCAGTACATGAACCAAGAACTTACAGATGTGTAAGCTCGATTTAGAAAAGGCAGAGGAGCCAGAGATCAAATTGCCAACATATGCTGGATCATAGAGAAAGCAAGGGAATTCCAGGAAAATATCTACTTCTAATTCATTGACTGTGCTAAAGCCTTTGACTGTGTGAATCACAGCAAACTGTGGAAAATTTTTAATGAGATGGGAATACCAGACCACATCACCTGCCTCCTGAGAAACCTGTATGCAGGACAAGAAGCAATAGTTAGAACCGGACATGGAATGACAGACTGGTTCAAAATTGGGAAAGGAGAACACCAAGGCTGTATATTGTTACCCTGCTTATTTAACTTATATTCAGAGTACATCATGCGAAATGCCAGGCTGGATGAAGCACAAGCTGGAATCAAGATTACCAGGAGAAATATCAACAATCTTAGATATGCAGATGATGCTACTTTAATGGCAGACAGTGGAGAGGAGCTAAAGAACCTCTTGATGAAGGTGAAAGAGGAGAGTGAAAAAGCTGGCTTAAAACTCAACCTTCAAAAAATTAAGATCATAGTATCTGGTTCTATCACTTTATGGCAAATAGATGAGGAAAATGTGGAAACAGTGTCAGATTTTATTTTCTTGGGCTCCTCAATCAGTGTGGATGGTGACTGCAGCCACAGATTAAAAAATGCTTGCTTCTTGGAAGAATAGCTATGACAAACTTAGACAGTGTATTAAAAAGCAGAGGAGACATCATTTTGCTGACAAAGGTCTGTACAGTCAAAGCTATGATTTTTCCAGTAGTCACGTATGGATGTGACAGTTGGACCATGAATAAGGCACCAAAGAATTGATGCTTTTGAACTGTGGTGCTGGGGAAGACTCTTGAGAGTCCCTTGGACAGAGAGCAGATCAAACCCAGTCCATCCTAAAGGAAATGAGTCCTGAATATTCATTGGAAGGATTGATGCTCAAGCTGAAGCTCCAATACTTTGGTCACCTGATGCAAAGAACTGACTCATTGGAAAAGACCGTGATGCTTGGAAAGATTGAAGGCAGGAGGAGAAAGGGATGACAGAGGATGAGATGGTTGGATGGCATCACTGACTCAATGGATATGAATTTGAGCAAACTCTGGGAGACAGTGAAGGACAGGGAAGCCTGACATGCTGCAGTTCATGGGGTTGCAAAGAGTCGGACTCAGCTTGGTGACTGAACAACAAAGATTAAGCCTAAGGGCATAATGCTAAGTGAAATAAGTCAGACAGAGAAAGACAAGTACATTGTGATCTCACTTATATGTGGAATCTAAATAAAACAACCCAAAACAACCCCAAAAATGAACAAACAAAAACCCACACCAAACTAAGGAAAAAGAAATCAGATTTGTGGTTACCAGGGGTGAGGGTCAGGGACGGAGGAGGGGAGGAAGGTGTCAAAAGGTACAAACTTCCAATTATAAGATAAGTAAGTAACCCACTTATCCAAGAATGGGAGTATTCTTGCCTGGAGAATCCCAAGGACAGAGGAGTCTGGCAGGCTACAGTCCATGGGGTTGCAAAGAGTCGGACATGACTGAGCGACTAAGCATGGGATATGATGTCCGATAGTGATGGCTGTAGTTAATACTGCTGTATGATCATAGGAAAGTTGTTAAGAGAGTGGATCTTAAGAGTTCTCATCACAAGAAGAAAACTTTTTTCTTTTCTTTTCATTGTATACGTGAGATGACAGTGATTAACCAAATCTGCTGTAATCATTTTACAATATATATAAATCAACCATGCTGTACACCTTAAATTTATACAATGATGTATGTCAGTTACTTCTTAATAACACTGGGGAAAAAAAGGATGATCAAATCACTTGATTCTTTTAGGATTTAAATAGTGTTATTACATGTGGGAGCAGATGTGTCTTCTTTCCTTTGCTTTGCAAATATGAAGAAATCTGGTCCCAGTCCCAGTCCTTAAAGCCAGAGCTGTGCAATGGGAATTATCATCAGTAATCTCCTCATATGCTGGAGTCTTTCAGAAAATCCAATCTTCCCACTGAGTGAAGGGTCTCAGTAAATATGGCATCTCCCCACCGTTTATTTTGGCAGCTACTCAGGATTCTGTAATAGGGTCATTTTCCTTTTGGAGAGGTGGGAAATTTGAGGAGAGTAGTCTGTGGACTCATGCATGGAAGGATAGACCCCGTGAAGAGCTCTTATAATTTATGATGGGCAGTGGCCTGGGGCGACTGTTAACTGCAGCACAGCCGCCCCCGGAGAACACAGCTTTGGTTGGCCTTTCTGGCTCGCCTGCTGAGACCCACGTGGAACCTCAGTAGGCATAGTAGGTGGTATGTAATTCCTGGGCTCCCAGAAGGCAATAGGAACCAACTTCAAACACTTGTAAAAGAATTCAGGCTGTTTAACAGTGGGGATCTTCCAGTGGAGGCAAGTGAATAAATGTCAGTCTCTCTCCTTTAGAAATATAAACCACTGTATATGTTTTGCCAAGTGTATAAGTGTGTGTGAAGACTGGACTCTGTTCCTATCTCAGGTTATTCAATTCAGTTCATCATAACTATGTATTTAATGCTTTTTGTGTGTATATCTCTGTACATTATTCTGTGGGAAACAGACATGAGTAATGAAGACAGAAGGAAGGGAAAGTCATATTTATAGACTCCATTCTATGTGTGTGCCTGCTGAGTTGTGCAGTCGTGTCCAACTCTTTGCAGCTTCATGGACTGTAGCCCACCAGGCTCCGCTGTCCATGGGATTTTTTTCAAGAACTCTGGAGGGGGTTTCCATTTCCTTGTCCAGGGTGTTTTCCCTACCCAAGGATCAAACCTGCCTCTCCTATGTCTCCTACATTGCAGACAGATTTTTTATCCACTGAGTCCCTGGGGAAGCCCATTCTATGTGCCTGCTTTAAATTTCTTTTAATTGTTACAGCAGGGAGAGGCTGGGTAGTTTAGATTAAAGGTACAGACTTGTGTAATGGAGGGTCAAAATAGAAGGAGTTCGATAAAGTAGAAATTTCTTTTCTTTTCTTTTTTCATGCCAGAGTCCAGAAGTAGTTGCTCCAGGACTGGTGTGACAGTTCTGTTCTGGGGACCCAGACACTTTCTATCTTGTTGCTCAGCCATCCTTCGGGTGTTATTCTCATCTACATGGTCCGAAATGGCTTTCCACCCCATCTACATTCCCTCCCCTTTGCATATATTAGTTCTGCTCACACCCTGTTTGCCAAAGAGTAGCCTCCTGGCCAAAGCCACCTATGTAATATAGGTTTTATTATGGGCAGTCTCAGACCAAGCTAAAAAACAGAAATTCATATACATGAGAGAAAAGGCAAAAGACATATTGTGGAACGTGGCTAGTTAACAATGATTCCCACTTTACAGTTATGAAGTTGAGGTTCATATGGAGTCAAACAACCTACCTAAGATCCACCCCCCAATTTCTCTATATAGCCCCTCTCTGTGACATTGCACCATAGTTGCTTTAGGCTTTTGACTAAGCTATTTCTGCCAGAACAGAGCCCTGAAATGCCAGAGTTATGCATGTCCACAATAAGTTTTATATCCTTTATGTAAAGGGAAATAAGGCTGTGAGGAGAGTCACTTAAGGTAGAGATTTAAAGTGCTCAAGAGGTACCATTTAGCAAGGGCAAATAAGGTTGAAGTAAGTAGAACTTTCACGGAACTATAGGAAGAAGTCCAAACCAACCAGCTAGGGAAGCAAGATGGGTGAGACCTGCCTGGGAGACGTCAAGGCAGGGCCCTCCCGCTCTCTGGTTTTATACCCTCATTGTGACAGTAGTCACTATCATGAATGCTCAACTCTGCCATTGTAACATCAAGCAGCCATAAATTAGACAACACAAAAGCAAAAGGGTGTGGCTGTGTTCCAATAAAATGTTACTAATGAACACTGTATTTTGCCTTTCATGATTTTCATATGAAAATTTGTGTAAAATCATAATTTTACACAAATTATTATTCACCTTTTGATCTTTAAAGAACCATTGAATACGTAAAAATTATTTTAAGCTTGTGTCCATTTAAAAACAGATAATGGGTACATCCCTATCATGGACTATAACTCAGCAATAAAAAGAAACGAACTCGATGCATGCCACAACTTGGATAGATCTCAAAGGAATTATGCTGAGTGAAACAGTCCATCTCGAAGGTCACAGACTATGTAATTCCATTTATATAACTTTCTTAAAGTGACAAAATTATAGCGACAGAGACACATTAGTGGTTAGGGGTTAGGAATTATTGGAGCTAGGAGCATGGTTGTGACTACAAAGGTGGCATGAGGAAGATTTCTCTGATAAGGAAATCCTTCTCTGCCTTTACTGAAGTGATGACTACATGAATCTAGGCAGGCATTGATACAATGATGGAGACACACACACACTGCCATACGGATTTCCTGCCTTTGCTGTTATATTATAATTGTGTAAAATGTAACCCTTGGGGGACACTGAGTGAAGGGTCCTTGACATCTTTATGTACTATCTTTGCAATTTCACAGTTATAATGAATCATATTTCAAAATACAAACTTAAATATAGAATTTCAAAACAAACAGGGGTTGGATTTGGCTTATAGACTATAGTTTGTACACTGGACTAGAAAGAAACATTTGAAGAATGTAACAGGAAAAATTAATATGCATAAACACAGAATATATGTCAATGAGGAAATCAAAAACAACCCTTTAAAAAAAAAAAAAGGATATAATGTGCTTAGTTGCTCAGTCATGTCTGACTTTTTGCTACCCCATGGTCTGCAGCTTGCCAGGCTCCTCTGTCCATGGGGATGCTCCAGGAAAGAATACTGGATTGGGTTGCCATGCCGTCCTCCAGGGGATTTTCCCATGGGGATCTTCCCTCAAGGATTGTACCTGCATCTCTTACATCTCCTGCATTGGCAGGCAGGCTCTTCACCACTAGTGCCACCTAGGAAGCCCCAGTTTCAGGTTTCAGTTCAGTTCAGTTCAGTCGCTCAGTCGTGTCCAACTCTTTGCGACCTCATGAATTGCAGCACACCAGGCCTCCCTGTCCATCACCAACTCCCAGAGTTCACTCAGACTCACGTCCATCAAGTCAGTGATGCCATCCAGCCATCTCATCCTCTGTCATCCCCTTCTCCTCATGCCCCCAATCCCTCCCAGCATCAGAGTGTTTTCCAATGAGTCAACTCTTCCCATGAGGTGGCCAAAGTACTGGAGTTTCAGCTTCAGCATCATTCCTTCCAAAGAAATCCCAGGGCTGATGTCCTTCAGAATGGACTGGTTGGATCTCCTTGCAGTCCAAGGGACTCTCAAGAGTCTTCTCCAACACCACAGTTCAAAAGCATCAATTCTTTGGCGCTCAGCTTTCTTCACAGTTCAACTCTCACATCCATACATGACCACAAGAAAATCCATAGCCTTGACTAGACGGACCATTGTTGGCAAAGTAACGTCTCTGCTTTTGAATATGCTGTCTAGGTTGGTCATAACTTTCCTTCCAAGGCGTAAGCGTCTTTTAATTTCATGGCTGCAGTCACCATCTGCAGCGATTTCAGGTTTAATTAGGATATAAAAATGGCTAAAAGAGTCTAGCAATAAAAAAAAATGACAACATTCTGTTACAGTATTGAAACCAAATAAGATTAATGCTATCAAGTGCTAGCAGCTTTGTGGAGAAGTTGATAATGTCATACACTGTTGGTAGGCAAGTAAAGGTAAATTAACTTTGAAAGACAATTTGGTAGTTCCTATGAAAAATTTAAATAGACATCCCTTTGGTCCACCAATTGCATATCTCCAAATTAGTTCTGTGAAAATACTTACATGAGATCGCAAAGATATGAGTATAAGGATGTTCAATATAATTTAGTTGGTTTTTTTAAAGGAAGCTTTACTGAGAGGAAAACAATAGAATGGGAAAGACTAGAGATCTCTTCAGGAAACTGGAGGTGCCAAGAGAACACTTCACGCAAAGATGAGCACAATAAAGGACAGAAATATCAAGGACCTAATAAAAGCAGAAGAGATTAAGAAGAGGTGTTAAGAATACACAGAAGAACTATTAAAAAAAAAAAAAAGATCTTAATGACCCAGATAACCATGATGATGTGTTCACACAACTAGAGCCAGGTATCCTGGAGTGTAAAGTCAAGTGGCCCTTAGGAAGCATCACTATGAACAAAGCTACTGGAGGTGATAGAATTCCAGCTGAGCTGTTTCAAGTCCTAAAAGTTGATGCTGTTAAAATATTGCACTCAATATGTTAGCAAATTTGGAAAATTCAGCAGTGGCCACAGGACTGGAAGAGGTCAGTTTTCATTCCAATCCCAAAGAAGGGCAATGCCAAAGAATGTTCAAACTACCATATAATTATGCTCATTTCACATGCTAACAAGGTAATGCCAAAATCCTTCAAGCTAGGCTTCAGCAGCACTTGAATTGAGAACTTCTACATGTAAAAGCTGGATTTAGAAAAGACAAAAGGAACCAGAGATCAAATTGCCAATATCCTTTGGACCATAAAAAAAGCAAGGGAATTACAAAAAAACATCTATTTCTGCTTCAATGACTATGCCAAAGCCTTTCACTGTGTGGGATCACAACAAACTGTGGAAAATTCTTAAAGAGATGGGAATACCAGGCCACCTTACCTGCCTCCTGCAAAGCCTGTATGCAGGTCAAGAAGCAACAGAACCAGACATGGAAAAACAGACTTGTTCAAATTTGGGAAAGGAGTATGTCAAGGCTGTATATCGTTACCCTGCTTATTTAACTTATATGCAGAGTATATCATGTGAAATGCCAAGCTGGATGAATCACAAGCTGGGATCAAGATTGGTGGGAGAAATATCAACAACCTCAGATACACAGATGATACCACTCTAATGGCAGAAAGTGAAGAGGAATTAAAGAGCCTCTTGATGAGGGTAAAAGAGGAGAATGAAAAAGCTGGCCTAAAACTCAGTGTTTAAAAAACTAAGCTCATGATATCTGGTGCTATCACTTCACGGCAAATAGATAGGGGAAAAGTGGAAACAGTGACAGATTTTATTTTCTTGGGCTCCAGAATCACTGCAGATGGTGACTGCAGCCACAAAACCAAAAGACACTTGCTCCTTGGAAGAAAACCTATGACAAACCTAGACAGAGTATTGAAAACCAGAGACATCACTTTGCCAACAAAGGTCCATATAGTCAAAGTTGCGGTTTTTCCAGTAGTTATGTACAGGTGTGAGAGTTGGACCATAAAGAAGGCTTAGCATCAAAGAATTGATGCTTTCAAATTGTAGTGCTGGAGAAGACTCTTGAGATTCCCTTGGACTGCAAACCAGTCAATCCTAAAGGAAATCAACATGAATATACATCGGAAGGACTGATGCTGAAGCAGAAGCTCCAATACTTTCACCACCTGATGTGAAGAGCCAACTCACTGGAAAAGACTCTGATGCTGGGAAAGATTGAGGGCAGGAGGAGAAGGGGATGACAGAGGATGAGATGGTTGGATGGCATTACCTACCCAATGGACATGAGTTTGAGCAAACTCCAGGAGATAGTGAAGGACAGGGAAGCCTGGCATCCTGCAGTCCAGGGATCGCAAAGAGTCAAACACAACTTAATGACTGAACAACAATATCAACACTGAGCTATAATTTATATACCATAAAATTATCTGATTTAAAATATTCAAGTCAGTGATTTTTAGTAATTGAAGAGTCATAAAACCATTACTAAAATCCAATTTTAGAACATTTCCATTACCCCCTGAAAGATGCCTCCCACCCATTTGTAGTTGCTTCCTGTTTCAATCCCAGCCCTAAGTAACCACTAATGTTCCTTAGCCTCTATGGATCTGTCTCTCCTGGATATTTCATATAAATAACAAATTTTAGTTTTAATTGGAACATGCTCAATTCTCAGCAGCATAAAATTTCTTTCACTAATACCAGTTATGGACATGATTTTAAATTGTGCTTAAATGTAGCTTAAAGACATTAAGAATACAGCTTCAACAAGGAGGAGATTGAAGGATATTATGTACCGTGTAAGAGAGATTGGTATGAACACATTTGCATGTATACGGTCTTCCTTTAGAATTTGATCAGTAAAATCAGTGACACTTTGTCGTTAGAGAAATATCATGCAGCTATGATACTATTCCCCATTCATAGGGGATGAAAAATTGATCTGTGTATTTTCAATGCGGGAGGCATTGGTACTTTGACAGAGTTCTATTGCAGTGACAGTGTTCTTATTATGCCAAATGTCTAATGTACACCTAATGATTGTGTTATACACAGAAAGCTGCTATGCTCTGATTACCAACTGCTGTTTATAAGCTTTTGAATGCATTTTTGTAATGCTGAAAAAAGATGGAAAAAGTCACAAATAGGGAGAAAATGGAAAAGAAAGTGATCCATAAACAATGGGGCTTCATATAGCTCCATGTGGCTGCATCAAGACTCATGATGTCTGAGAGTCTCTGACAAGTTTTAAGAGCGTGATAAATGTCTAGGTGTAATAGCAATAAAGCAAATAGTAGCCTCCAGTTTAACATGTACATGGGTGTCAAGGATATGGTAACACTTGATATCATGAGGCCTCCTGGCAACTGCTGAGCCCACTACACCCCAACCATAAATCTTCAGTCAACCTAATCAATCAGAGATCAATTTTTCCTGTGGGAAAACTGCTTATTTCCATGTTCACGGTTACTTTCTGTGTTTGTTTTGATCCAGTTATATTTCCAAATGTTTGAGAGGTTCAGTGGAGAGGGAAAATAAAGGACTTGGTTCCTTTGGGCAGGGTTGTGTTGTGCTTAGTCACTCAGTCATGTCCAGCTCCCTGGGACCACATGGACTGTAGCCCACCAGGCTCCTCTGTCCATGGGATTTTCTAGGCAAGAGTACCAGAGTAGGTTGCCATGCCCTTCTCTTGAGCAGGCTAGATGTTACCAGTGCTGCAAATTGAGCCATCATGCTAGAGAATCAGGAAGCATAGGGTATTCCCAAATGGGACTAGATCTGGAAACTCGACTGTGTCCTTTCTGTGTGGCGTTAGAAGGCAATCATTTTAGGAGAAAAGTGAAAGAGTAGTAAGAGAAGAGAAGCATCTTCCCCACAGTGTGACGAACAAAAGAACCAAGACATGAGAGTGGGGGAAGAGTTTAAGAAACTGCAATTAGCTCAACTTGACTAAAGCAGATGTTGCAGGGAGGAAATGGCAAAAAATGAGGTTGAAGTGGCAGATAGGGCCAGTAAGCAATTTGAGAACTATCAGAAGATTCTGAGTAAAGGAGTGGACTGATGAGGTTTGGATACTTAAAGTCCACTTTGGAGATAGGGTGGTGGACAGTGTGGAGGTGAGTGAAGCTGGAGGCAAGGAGCCCAGGTGAGAAATTATGTAGAAATTCCTTAGGAGGGGTGATCATGCTTGCACTACCACAGTGGTCGTATTGAGAGAAGAGGTATTGACATGAAGAATCTATAGCACTTGAACCTACAAGGGCTGAACAGATGCAGAGAGTCAGAGAAGGAGAGGAGTCAGGGATGACGCCCATTTTTCTGTTTTGGGCAATAAGGTAGCTGATGGTTCATTCAGGAAGACGTCGGTAGGGGAGCATCTGGTTGGGGTTATATCCAGTTTGGACATATTACAGTACCAATTAAAGTGAAGTTGCTCAGTCGTGTCTGACTCTTATGACCCCATTCCAGGCAAGAATACTGGAGTAGGTTGCCATTTCCTTCTCCAGGGGACCTTCCTGACCCAGGGACTGAACCCGGGTCTCCAGCATTGTAGGCAGATGCTTTTGCTGCCTGAGCCCCAGGGAAGTCATATCAGTGACCAGAAGGCAAATGCATAAATGTTATGAGTTTGAGGCTTAAGAAGAGAGATAAAGAGGTAAACATAGAGATAAATGAGATGAGACAAGACTATAGAGAAACAAAGACCTACAGAGGGTAAAAATGTCACAAAGATATTATTATTGGACCTGGGTCACAGTCCAGGTTGTCTGACTCCCAGTCCAGTGTTCTTGAGTGAAGTCACTCAGTCGTGTCCGACTCTTTGCGACCCCGTGGACTGTAGCCTATCAGGCTTCTTCGTCCATCGGATTTTCCATGCAAGGGTACTGGAATGGGTTGCTGTTTCCTTCTCCAGGAGATCTTCCCGACCCAGGGATTCAACCCAGATCTCCCGCATTGTAGGCAGACGCTTTTACCGTCTGAGCCGCCAAGGAAGATTCTTAGTGTTCTTAGGGGCTTCCAGATGGCCCTGGTGGTAAAGAACCTGCCTCAGATGTAAATTCAATCCCTGCATCAGGAAGATCCCGGGGAGGAGGGCATGGCAACCCACTCCACTATTCTTGCCCTTAGAATCCCATAGACAGAGAAGTCTGGTGGGCTCTGGTCCATGGGGTTGCAAAGAGTTGGGCAGGACTGGAGAGACTTAGCGCTCATGCTCATAGTGGTCTTGCCTAAGAACCAACATGGTAATTGAGAGCCCCAATTCAGGAAGCAGACAGAGAGCAGTTTCAGTCTCTCTTTTATATGCAACCTTGCTGCATATAAACCAAACGATATTAAGCAAGTGGCCTAGTCTCTCTTTTCTTAAGTTATGATAAAGTAAAAGTGAAAGTGAAAAGTGAAAGTCACTCAATATGTCCAACTCTTTACAACCCACCAGGCTTCTCCATCCGTGGAATTCTCCAGGCCAGAATAGTTGAGTGGGTAGCTATTCCCTTTTCCAGGAGATCTTCCCAACCCAGGGATCAAACCCAGGTCTCCAAGATTGCAGGTGGACTTTTTACCATCTGAGCCACCATGAAAGCCCACGTTATGATAAGGAGATAATAATAACATCAGCCACAAGTGTGCTGGAGAAAGGAAAAGCACTAAAGCATCTCAATCTTTGGCTTATAGCAGAGAATCAACTGATAATGTTACTATCATGTTCAATAAATAGAAGGAAGAAATTAGTATTCTGTATAAAAACAATAGGGTCCATATTTGAAGGGCAGAGTACCAACAGCTTGGCAGTACTATTTGATATATTTGGGGGAAGAATGAGCCCATCCAGAAAGAAGGTGATAAATATGCTAAATTCATACAATATGTGTTCAGTGATAAATATTCTAAGCATGCACTTCAATAATTCTCTCATCAGAGCAGCCTTGTTTCCCCCACCATCAGCAGATACTGATAATTAATCAACTGAAATGAATCTTTACAGAATAAACAAATCTGTTATACATGAATGATGATTATGTCTCTCTCAGTTGTGATGGCTTTTCATAACTTATTCATGCTAATGTTATGAAGAGTTTTCCCTTAGGGAACAAAAATCTTCTTTGGGGGGAGACCTCTTTTTAGACTGTTTCTGGTGATCAGTGACATTTCAGCCGTATTCAAAGGGAAGTGGCTAACTGTAAGGAGTCTATGGGAGTTCTGGGGTGTTAGCCCACTCTTCTCACCAGGAGGGAGAGAGCGGGTCCCTTAATCTGTTTCACAGACACTTATAGTGCTGATGGCAGAGCTGGGATGGTCTGTCCTGACTGCATTCATGGAAGTGGGCTGACAGCTAGAGTATCCAGATGCAAACAGATGCCTCTGATGGGAGATTTCTGCACAGGCTGCAAAGGAATTGACTTCTGTGGCTCAGGAACATGGAAAAAAAGTAGACAGCACCAGACAAAAAGAGACCTTGGCTTGGTCCTGCAGAAAATAACAGCTCCATGAATAAAATGTACACGTACACTCTATTAATAGACTCTGACTCCATCTTCATGATTATGTTAAAGAAAATTCTCTGCCAGTCTTTTGCATTTTTGCACATCTTAAGAGCTGAGGCTCTGATGGCCTTGCTCCAAACTATCTTATCAGGACGTTGTATAACAAAGGGACTTAGAAGCTTTGGGACACAGAACAGCATACTTAGTGTCCCTTATAAAAGAGTCAGGCTCCCTAACTAGGGTTCCTCTTCTGTAATGCAGCCCACTGCTTGTGCAGGTGTCACATGACCTCTTTGTGTTGCCCTGTGGGCATCTGGGCTTAGGGGAAGCCAACGCTGACATTCTGGCTGTTGCTCTTCTGGGAGTACTAAACTGTTCTTTGTCTCTAATCCAGGAGTCTCGTGTCTCCCGCGAGCATCCATGAAACTTGTTAGCTTGCAAGTAGACCAGCATCTTAGGCCCTTTATAGTGCTTAACGCTAGGTTTCAACATGTCTAATATTTAATATGAGTCATTTTCAGTTTTAATGTACCTTAAAATTTTGCCTTTGTGGTTCCATTCCTTCTAAAATGAGATTTAGGAAACAGAGAATGATCTGCAGTCAGTAGAAAGGAAAGCTATTTCTGAAAGAGATGTGGAAAGCCAAATAATAGTCAAAGTGTGTTCTAAATCATTCACAGTATAGAAAATTAGAAATACTTGCCTATATTGTCTTTGACCAAAAAAAAAAAAAAAAAAACAAAAATCACCAATGAATGAAAAAAGTAATGTTTTTCTAAAGAGTCAGCCATAACATTTCAGAGTAGGAAAAGAACTTAAAGAGCTTGATTCACTGATTCTCTCCATTAAAAAGAGAAATAAAGACTAACTCTCATTTTCTTCATTTGCATTCTCCATAATGGCTTTTTACAAATGCCTTCAATTTTCCTTAGAAACGTAGAACAAATTTGATGTACAAAGGTATTCATCACGTTTTACTTATGATAGATAAACATGATAAATGGGTGAAAACACCCTCCCGTTAGAGACTGGTTGAGATATGGGTAAATTCTTATGAGGCGATATCAGGAAAACATTAATAATTATGTTTTTCAAGATTATTTCATAACAGGGTAAACTTTTTATGGCATATTGTTTTTTTTTTTAATTGGAGGATAATTGCTTTACAGTGTTGGGTTGGTGTCTGCTGTACAACCACTTGAGTCAGCTGTCAGTATACATATATCTCCCCATCTTGAGGCTCCCCCTCACTGAGCCCTCCCCTCTAGGTCCTCACAGAGCTCTGAGCTGAGCTCCCTGTGCTATACAGCTCCTTCCCACAAGCTATCTATTTTACACGTGGTAGTGTAAAATATGTTGTGTAAATATATTTGTTGTGTAAATATGTTGTGTAAAAAAATATGTTGTGTAAATAAAAAATAGTGTAAAAAATGTTGTTAAGTGAGACAGTAAGACATACAAATTGTGTTATCCCGGTCATGTAACGCATCATTATAACACACACTCATGCATGCAAAAAAAAATAACTGGAAGAAAATTACTTTCAAATATTAAAACTCTCAAAATTACTTTCAAATAGTTAAAACTGGATTAGGGGAATATGGATGATATTTTTTCTTTGTTGTCTTCTATGTCGTCAAAAACCCATTATAGTCTAATCAGATGTTTTTTAAAATTTCCCTTAGAGAGTAAAATCAAACTCTTTTTTTTTTAAAGAGGATTTTATTGATGGCATTTTTATTGTCTTCATAATAAAACAAAATATGAAGCTCAAAACTGGATCACTTGGCCTTTCTCTTCTTATCACCTCCCAGCTCAAAATGCTTGTATCTCTTAATAGCCAGCATTCTCTTCGATCTACAGTTGGGCTCAACACATTCAAGCCTCAGTACAATCTTCTTTGTAGTTTTAGCCTTTTTCCAGAAAATCGGCTTAGTCTGCCCACCATAGCCACTCTGTTTCCTGTCATAACGCCGCTTTCCCTGAGCATACACAGAATCCTTGCCCTTCTTGTACTGTGTCACATTGTGGGGCTGGCGCTTCCCACACTTCTTACAGAAAGTCTGGCGGGTTTTTGGAACGTTCACCATGTTTGCGAGAGCGATACCAGCACAGAAAGCTAAAATCAAACTCTTATTCCTAGATAACTCACTTACACTGAAGTTCAGCCTTTGTCTCATCCACCACCGAGCTCGTTTTAGCCTCTCTCCTGTCCATCTGTAACTCTCCTCACAGCGCCGAGTGCACTGTCCAGTGAAGTTCTGAGGGATGCGGTCTAGTGGGGTTAACACCAACTACCTGATTCCTTGGCCTCCCACTTCACCTTGTCCCTCTCACCCAATTCAACAGACCCCATCTTCATATCAAGTCACATGTACGGAAAATCCCTAGAATTTCTACCCCCAGGAACTCCAGCCTGGACCCTGGCATTGCCAGATTTTTCTAAGCTTGCTGCCTAATGGTGCAAATCAGTGTAAACTGGGATTCTCCAGGCAAGAACACTGGAGTCGGTTGCCATTTCCTTCTCCAATGCAGGAAAGTGAAAAGTGAAAGTGAAGTCGCTCAGTCGTGTCCGACTCTTAGTGACCCCATGGACTGCAGCCCACCAGGCTCCTCCACCCACGGGATTTTCCAGGCAAGAGTACTGGAGTGGGTGCCATCGCCTTCTCTGAGTCTAGCTCTTGAAAAGCACTATTCAAGAGCAATATAACACAAGCCCCTAATTAAAAATTTTCTCTTAGCCACATTAAAAATTTTAAAAGAAACATATGAAATTAATTTTAAGAATATATTTTATTTAACCCAACATGTCTAAATCATTGCCCTTTCAACATGTCATAAATTTAAAATTTATTTATTGAGACATTTTACATATACTTTTCCGTACTAAAATCTCTGTGATCCAACGTGCTTTTTATCTTTCAGCACATCTCAGTTCACACCAGCCACCTCTCAAGTGCCCAGCCTCTCCGCAGCCATGCGGAGCTTGTGCTTTTAGTATCAGACAGCAGAGGTCTGGAGAGATCTTTCCCTGTACAACTTCTGTCCCATGTCCCTTAGCCTGGAGCTTCCAAAAGTGTAAATGCCTGGTGGTGGCTTTGGGACGGACTCCTCTAGGACAGCTGTCTACCTTTCACCAGGGGCTGTAGAGGAACTTCCCTGGCACAGACTGTGACACACGTCCCGAGGGGGATCGGGGCATTTTGTGGTTCTGCCAGCCCACCAGGCTCCCCCGTCCCTGGGATGCTCCAGGCAAGAACACTGGAGTGGGTTGCCACTGCCTTCTCCAATGCATGAAAGTGAAAAGTGAAAGTGAAGCCACTCAGTCGTGTCCAACTCTTCGCAACCCCATGGACTGCAACCTACCAGGCTCCTCCATCCATGGGATTTTCCAGGCAGGAGTACTGGAGTGGGGTGCCATTGCCTTCTCTGGCCACCCAGAGTAGGTACTCATTTATCTGACTGATGAATCTTGCCTGGGTGGGAATGACTCAATTGGAGGTCGATTCCCATATTAAAGGACACTCACAATGTAAATACAGAGGTCATCACTATCCTTAATTAATACCACCCCTCCGATCATCACCAGAGTGAATAGCTTCCTCCTCTTCTGCCTTAGTCTGAGATTGACAATCTGCTGCCTGTCTGTCTGTCTAAATGAATCAGGACAAGCATGTTAGTGCTTGATTGAGCCTCTTCAAAATCAAGTGTGCCCATTTCATTGGTGAAGCAACTGAATCCTGGAGAGGACAAGTGGCTTGCTCACAGTGACAGGGCTGCTAAGTGGCAGAGTTGGGTTGGGATTACGATCCAGACCTTCTGACCCTCATTTCATTATGTCAGGCCTCAGATCACTGATTTTGGCAGTGATGATGGAGCTCACGTGTCAGGTCATTTACTAGGAGAAAGTTCCAGGATTTTCCCTGGAACTACAGGCCATTAGCCTGCCCCAGCTCAGTCCAGCCTCCCTTTCCTAGGTCACCTCTTCACACCACAGGTAAGAGAACAAACAGAAATAGTTATTCACTGTTCTGTGTGCTAAATCACTCAGTCGTGTCCAACTCTTTGTGGCCCCATGGACTGTAGCCTGCAAGGTGCCTCTGTCTGTGGGAATTCTGCAGGAAAGAATACTGGAGTGGGCTGCCATGCCCTCCTCCAGGGGATCTTCCCAACCCAGGGATCGAACCCACGTCTCTTACATCTCGTACATTGGCAGGCAGGTCCTTTACTACCAGTGCTATGCTTAATTACTCACTGTGACAGGTGCCAAAAAGGCCGGAAACAGGATGCAAAGACTGAGAATATCAGGGAGGTTCCCACTTCAGATGGGAGGTCAGGGTAGGACCCCAGGGACCTGAGGGAGGAGGAAGAGGACCTGGGAAAAGGGCTTGCAGAGCTCCAGGCAGAAGGAACAGCCAGTGCAGAGGCCCCAGGGCAAGACACGCCTGCTGAGCTTGTGGAGAAAGCAATCGCAGCCAGGAAGTGATGGGAGGACCTGAGGGGCAGCAGGGGCCATATTATTCAGAGTCTTACAGAGAAAACCTAGACATTTGGTTGGAGTTTGATTCTTCTGCCTCTTTTGATATATGATGAGCTTCATTTTAATTTTAAATGTTGATGTTTAAAGATCTTCTTCACTGCATTACGACCTTAAGAGAATTAGGTCTGCCACTCCCAAGAGTCCTTAGGGGTTGAATGTGAGGACTTCTCTTTCTAACAGTGTATCTCTAATGGGTTCAGGCAGTCGTGGCAGGAGGGAAGATGATAAAGCACCACAAAGGCTGGTGGTCCTGAGGCTGGACTTGTGTGTCCAACTGACAAACAAGTTCAGACATGAAAGAGCTAGTCCAGTCTCTTCAAGTTGGAAACAAACACTAACAGATTGTTCTTAAATACTCTAGTGTTTTCATGGTCTGTGCCTCACTAGAGTTTCAGTCTCCAGCTTTGAGAGTAGGTTTTCCAATCTTTGTAAATTGATTGACCTTCCTTACTTTCCCCACATCTATACTTCCCTGCCTTTGGAAGATTCTGAGACAATAAGCCTAGGTATAAATCATCTTCATTTGTGTGATAGGATGCTCTTAGAAGGAATAGCACAAGAACAGAATCATAGACCACCATAGCTAGAAGGAATCTCACAGGACAGCTGCTTTGACTCTCTCATTCTATTATTATTATTTGTAACATATTCTTATTTTCCGTTTATATACATTCAATTAAATATCATGGCAACCTTGCAAAATGTTTTTTTTTTTTTTTTTTCTCTTTTACAGATCAGGAGACAGAGGCTCAGAGAGGTTGATAATTGACCAAGTGTTACAGAGCCTTAAATGGCAGAGCTGGGATTCAAATAGTCTGTCTGATTTCCCTGGTGGCTCAGTTCATAAAGAATCTGCCTACAATGTAGAAGACCTGAGTTCTATCCTGGTTCAGGAAGATTCCCTGGAGAAGGGAATGGTAACCCGCTCCAGTTTTCCTGCCTGGGGAATCCCATGAACAGAGGAGCCCAGTGGGCTATAGTCCACTGGGTTGCAAAGAGTCAAAAATGACTGAGTGATTAACACTCACTCACTCATGCTAACTGAAGCTACTTAGACAGACAGATAGGATGATGAGGAAATAATAATAAGAGCCAGTGGTAGAATATATTGGGTTGGCCAAAAGTTTCATTTGGGTTTTTTTCCTAACGTCTAAGTGAACTTTTGGACCAACCCAATACATGCTTCAACTTTTCTCCATTCGTGATTAGCTGTAAGGAAGAATCCAAGAGAGAAAGAACATCTGTATAGAGTTTTGTTGTTATTCCTTTGTTGTTGTTGTTTTTATAAAAACATAGGTCTCATTAAACCAGTTTTGGTAAGATTGTCTTACTGAGCATCAGATTTCTTTCAAAAGTTGTAGAATTCTTGATAGTTTTGGGACTTCTTGCAAAAGAAACTGCTGCACAAGAAGCAATGCCACAGGTGGCCAGGCCCGGAGAGCTCACTGCATGAATCTCTAGCTGCTGCTCCTCCCTGCTGGTCAGACACTGGGGGGCTGGTGCATCTGCCTCTTCTGATATGTCCACTCATTGGTGGCTCAGATGGTAAAAGAATCTGCCTGCAATGCAGGAGACCTGGGTTTGATTCCTGGGTCAGGAAGATCCCCTAGAGAAGGGAATGGCAACCCACTCCAGTATTCTTGGCTGGAGAATCCCCATGGACAGAGGAGCCTGCCAGGCTAGAGTCCATGGGGTCGCAAGGAGTTGGACATGATGACTTTTCACTTTAGTCACTTTCCTGAGTATAGTGAGGGGCCAGGGCAGCCTAAGCTTGATTTGCCACTACTTTGAGTGGTTCACGGGGCCCAGAGGGCCTCAGGCAGATTCATGAACAGTGGCTTGGACTTGGTGCAAGACCCTGAGGTTTTCTGCCTCTGGGCTGTTGAAATTGGGCTCAATCTCTTTAAGGACTTTTGATGTAATTCCCCCCAGCAGTCAGTTTTTCCTTTACTGGGATTGCAAGGACTATGGTGATAGGTACCAAATATTCTACTCTAAGGTCTCTTTTTTCTGTAGATTTGCTTTACAAATTAGAGCATTTTCAGAACAAGGTGTGTTAGGCAGAATAATAGCTCCCCAAAGATGTTCACAAATCTGTCCCCAGAACCCGTGAATATGTTACATTCCATGGCAAAAGAGACAAGGTAGCAGGTGGAATTAAAGCTGCTAATTACTATGGGTTAAATTGTCTTTCCCACAAAAGTCATATGTTGAAATACCAATCCTTAGTGCCTCTGAATGTGGCTGAATTTGGGAATATGGTATTTAAATTGGTAATTAACTTGAGTGAGGTAATTATGGTGGGCCCTGATCCAATATAACTGGTGTCTTTGTAAGAAGAGAAGATTATGGGGAGGGAGGTGGCAGGGAGGTTCAAGAGGGAGGGGACATACTTATGCCTATGGTTGATTCATGTTGATGTACGGCAGTAATCATCACAATACTGAGAAGCAATTATCTTTCAATTAAAAATAAATAAATAGGATACATAGAAAAAAAAAAAAAAAACAGGGATTAGGACACAGATATGCACACAGGCCAAGAAATTGCACTGGTCATAACAAACACCCTCTTCCAACAACACAAGAGAAGACTCTATACATGGACATCACCAGATGGTCAACACCGAAATCAGATTGATTATATTCTTTGCAGCCAAAGATGGAGAAGCTCTATACAGTCAGCAAAAACAAGACCAGGAGCTGACTGTGGCTCAGACCATGAACTCCTTATTGCCAAATTCAGACTTAAATTGAAGAAAGTAGGGAAAATCACTAGACCATTCAGGTATGACCTAAATCAAATCCCTTATGATTATACAGTGGAAGTGAGAAATAGATTTAAGGGCCTAGATCTGATAGATAGAGTGCCTGATGAACTATGGAATGAGGTTCGTGACATTGTACAGGAGACAGGGATCAAGATCATTCCCATAGAAAAGAAATGCAAAAAAGCAAAATGGCTATCTGGGGAGGCCTTACAAATAGCTGTGAAAACAAGAGAAGCGAAAAGCAAAGGAGAAAAGGAAAGATATAAACATCTGAATGCAGAGTTCCAAAGAATAGCAAGAAGAGATAAGAAAGCCTTCTTCAGCAATCAATGCAAAGAAATAGAGGAAAACAACAGAATGGGAAAGACTAGGGATCTCTTCAAGAAAATCAGAGATACCAAAGGAACATTTCATGCAAAGATGAGCTCGATAAAGGACAGAAATGGTATGGACCTAACAGAAGCAGAAGATATTAAGAAGAGATGGCAAGAATACACAGAAGAACTGTACAAAAAAGATCTTCACACCCCAGATAACCACGATGGTGTGATCACTCACCTAGAGCCAGACATCCTGGAATGTGAAGTCAAGTGGGCCTTAGAAAGCATCACTACGAACAAAGCTAGTGGAGATGATGGAATTCCAGTTGAGCTATTCCAAATCCTGAAAGATGATGCTGTGAAAGTGCTGCACTCAATATGCCAGCAAATTTGGAAAAACTCAGCAGTGGCCACAGGACTGGAAAAGGTCAGTTTTCATTCCAATCCCAAAGAAAGGCAATGCCAAAGAATGTTCAAACTACCACACAATTGCTCTCATCTCACACGCTAGTAAAGTAATGCTCCAAATTCTCCAAGCCAGGCTTCAGCAATATGTGAACCGTGAACTTCCTGATGTTCAAGCTGGTTTTAGAAAAGGCAGAGGAACCAGAGATCAAATTGCCAACATCCGCTGGATCATAGAAAAAGCAAGAGAGTTCCAGAAAAACATCTATTTCTGCTTTATTGACTATGCCAAAGCCTTTGACTGTGTGGATCACAATAAACTGTGGAAAATTCTGAAAGACATGGGAATACCAGACCACCTGATCTGCCTCTTGAGAAATCTGTATGCAGGTCAGGAAGCAACAGTTAGAACTGGACATGGAACAACAGACTGGTTCCAAATAGGAAAAGGAGTTCGTCAAGGCTGTATATTGTCACCCTGTTTTTTTAACTTACATGTAGAGAACATCATGAGAAACTCTGGACTGGAAGAAGCACAAGCTGGAATCAAGATTGCTGGGAGAAATATCAATAACCTCAGATATGCAGATGACACCACCCTTATGGCAGAAAGTGAAGAGGAACTCAAAAGCCTCTTGATGAAAGTGAAAGTGGAGAGTGAAAAAGTTGGCTTAAAGCTCAACATTCAGAAAACGAAGATCATGGCATCCGGTCCCATCACTTCATGGGAAATAGATGGGGAAACAGTGGAAACAGTATCAGACTTTATTTTTCTGGGCTCCAAAATCACTGCAGATGGTGACTGCAGCCATGAAATTAAAAGACGCTTACTCCTTGGAAGGAAAGTTATAACCAACCTAGATAGCATATTCAAAAGCAGAGACATTACTTTGCCAACAAAGGTCTGTCTAGTCAAGGCTATGGTTTTTCCCGTGGTCATGTAGGGATGTGAGAGTTGGACTGTGAAGAAGGCTGAGTGCCGAAGAATTGATGCTTTTGAACTGTGGTCTTGGAGAAGACTCTTGAGAGTCCCTTGGACTGCAAGGAGATCCAACCCGTCCATTCTGAAGATCAGCCCTGGGATTTCTTTGGAAGGAATGATGCTGAAGCTGAAACTCCAGTACTTTGGCCACCTCATGCGAAGAGTTGATTCATTGGAAAAGACTCTGACGCTGGGAGGGATTGGGGGCAGGAGGAGAAGGGGACGACAGAGGATGAGATGGCTGGATGGCATCACCGACTCGATGGACGTGAGTCTGAGTGAACTCTGGGAGTTGGTGATGGACAGGGAGGCCTGGCGTGCCGTGATTCATGGGGTCACAAAGAGTCGGACACGACTGAGCGACTGATCTGACTGATCTGATGCACACAGGGAAGGCCATGTGAACACAGGCAGAAGATTGCCACCTATGAGGAAGGAGAGAGGCCTCCGAAGAAATGAACCCTGCTGATTCCTTGATCTCAGACTTTCAGCCTCTGAAACTGTGAGAAAATAAGACATTGTTGTTTAAGCCACCCAATCTGTGGTACTTTGCTATGGCAGCCTTAACAAACTAATCAATTGAGCATCATTCTCCATCAGGATAATCATTGGGAGTTTATGCCGGATTATCTGGGTGAACCTGGTGTAATTATGTTTGCTAAGTTGCTCAGTCATGTCCTATTCTTTGCTACTGCAGGGACCGTAGCCCACCAGACTCCTCTGTCCATGGGCTTATCCATGCAAGAACCCTGGAGTAGGTTGCCATGCCCTCCTCCAAGGGATCTGCCCAACCCAGGGATAGAACCCACATCCCTTACGTCTCCTGCGTTGGCAGGCAGGTTCTTTACCACTATCCCCACCTGGGAGGCCCAGCGTGATCATAAGGGTCCTTAAATGTAAAAGAGCAAAGAAGAGGAGATCAGAGTGGTGTGATAGGGAAGAGCTGGGCTTGCTGTTGCTGGCTTTGAAGATGGAGAAGAAGGGTCATGAACCTGACTTCTAGAAGCTGTAACAGTAAGGAAATGGATTCTCTCTGAGCCTCCAGAAAGCAACCCAGCCCTGTTGGTTCCTTGATTTTACCCATTTTACACTTCTGAACTGTAGAACTGCAAGATAATAAATTTATGTTGTTGTGGGCTTTAAAATTTTTTTTATTGAGTTTTGTTTATTTACTCATTGGAAAAGACCCTGATGCTTGGGAAGATGGAAAGCAGGAGGAGAAGGGGATGACAGAGGATGATATGGTTGGATGGCATCATCAACTCCATGGACATGAGTTTGAGCAAACTCTGGGAGATGGTGGGGGACAGGGAAGCCTGGTGTGCTGCAGGACACGGGGTCCCAAAGAGCCAGACATGCCTTAGGACTGAACAACAACAGCAACATCTGGGTGAGGACTTTAGTTTCTGCAGAAGAACTCAAAGATATTATTATGTATATTCTTTCAGGAGGAACCAGGATTCTGCTCCAAGCCTGTACTATTGTTGGCTGGCTGTTCCTCCGTTCTTTCTTCATTCCCTCCCTTCTCTGATTAGCAACTGTTTGAATCTGCCCTTTGGAACTCAGGGAAGGAGGCTGAATGAAGCCTATTTCTTATAAATGAGAAATGGGGGACACAGAAATGCTTTGTGCCCAGGAGGGCCTCACGGGTGTTGCAGCAAGGGGGTACCCTTTCCAGGGCCCGAAAGGGGGTTCTTGTCTAATACTCAGAAGTGAATTGTCTGAGGACCCCCATGTGCTGACAAAACAAGAGACTTTATTGGGAAGGGGCCACCATGTGGACAGCAGGAGGGTAAGGGAACCCTAGCAAGACTAATCTGCCACGTGGCTTGCAGTCTTTATGGTAATGGGATTAGTTTCCAGGTTGTCTTTGGCCAATCACTCTGTCTCAGGGTCCTTTCTGTAGGCACACGCGTTGCTCAGCCAAGATGGATGCCAATAAGGAGGATTCTGGGAGGTGGTAGGACACGTGGCATCTCCTTTTAACCCTTTCCAAACTCTTCTGGTGGTGGTGGCTTGTTAGTTCCAGTTTCCTTACCAGGACCTCCTGTTATAAAATCATTCATGCAAATGGTTACCATGGGGCCTGGCTAGTGCGGGTGGTTTCAGCCAGGATGTTTCCCCTAACACAGGGTCCTACTTGGTGTCAATACACCAAAATTTCAAGCCTGGTCTGTATAACACAATAAAGTATAAGGCATGAGACTTGCTTCAGTATGGTTTGAATATCTGCTGTACTCATTCCATTAGAACTGTCTGTACTCATATAGTTGGATCTCCAAAATATTCCTACTGTTTAATTACTTGCCTTCTTGTCACTGTTGTAAAGGAATTGGGGACATTATTCTTGTGAAATGGTGGCTGGAGTAAAGTATTGGGAAGTACAAATGCTCTGGTCTAATATCTTCACATAGGAAATTCAGAATATGCCCTACAGTTGTGGATGAAACCAAATCATCAAAATGCCTTAATTTAAACTCCTACTCATTGCTTCTGTGGGATAACCTTCTTCAATTTTTATTGGTCTTGGTGCCCTAGGCATACGAGTTTCTATTTCCAATGCATGCATTAAACAAATATGTGAGTGCCTTGTATCATGCAAACAGTGTTATAATACCCTGGATATGAACTAATAGAGATGCAATCCCTGTTTTCATCCCAAGATGGGGAGGCAGACAGTAAACTCATAAGTGTATGGCCAGGTGATAAGGGATAGATAGATGAAATGCTAACAGCAGGTGAGTGGAGGTGGGAGACATCTCTGATATGGTGACATTCAACAAAGACTTGAATGACAGATCTGTGAGCTCTCTAAAGTCCCAGGACTGTGTCTTTTTCACTTTTGTTTCTGTGCCAGGGTCAAGTCCTTATAATGTAGGGCAGGGAAACTGTTTAATACTAGATTATAAGACTGTGTTGGCAGGGGCAGCAATGGTCAGTACCCAGGGAGGTATGAATGGTGTATATTACCCCATGGATGCTGGTCAGTGATAGCCATGTGCTCAATCTTACTGAAGAGTTCATTGTGCTCTTGGGACATGGAGCAGTCATATTACTCTTCGAGCTGAGAGCTTTTGAGAGTACTATGTGCCATCTGTCACCCCAATCTCAATTCAAGATACTTAACCAATAAACCTTCGAGACTAGAGACTTCACTTGAAATTGGACATGTGTATTCATCCCCAAATTTGTAGTGGCTGCATCAGATTTTAGAGGCTTTCTTTGCCTCTCACAAAGTTCTGTGTACCTTGAGTACTTGTGAATCTAACTATTTATCACTAAATCGGGGTATTTGGCTATCTGACCAGGACACAATGATGAATTATCTTGTAAAGTTAATACCTGTTATTCCTTTTCCCCAGCAGACCCCTGGTAGTTGCTAGTATGGCCCCTTATTCCATTCTGAGGTAAATTCGATGCTTACAACTTTATATTTGGTGAAACCGAGGTCCCCCTGTGTTCTGCTGAGGTGGGGGCAGGTGTTCCCGGGCTTGTATACTTGCTCTTCTCTCAGAACCTAGTTGTTCAAGGCCTTGCTTTCAGAGCCTAGGATCTCAAAACTTGGGGATTTTTTTGCAAGCACACTTACTCAAGGTGTCCTGTCTCCTCATCCTTACTCTCTTCCTCCCTCCCCTACCTTCCCTCTAACTCTAAAAATGTTGACACAGCTTTTCTCCTTTGGATCTACTAAGAAGCTAGATCATGTTCATTCCCGACCTACCTTCTGCCCATGCTCAGGAAAGGCTTATCATGCTTGATTTGACACTTGGCAGGATCCCAAAGACAGATGACTGCAACAGAGGGATTCTCTGTGTCCTTGAGCTGGCGAGACTCAGCTGCAACCGCTGAGAGCGGTTCATTGGGAGCTCTTCATTTACTTATTTCATGGTACTCCTTTCACTCTGTCACATATGCTTTTTACCATCCCTAGCATTACCTTTGTAACACGCCATCCACACAAAAGATCATTATTATAATTCTCAGTTATATGCCCCAACTTATTGGTAGATGAGGCGCTTTGCAAGCATTCTCGCAGGATACCCTTTCCTGCAGTCTAATCTAGGAACATGCTCACAGGGAGAGTGATGTCTTTTATTTGCTTGTTTGTTTTAGTGGAGCTGGGGAAAACCAGATGGTTTAAAGGGCAAGCTCAAGGTGCATGTGCAAAGCACCGCCACTCTGAGGAAGGTGAAAGCTCAGAACAGGACACACCACTCACTCTTCTGAACCCCAGGGCTTGAGCTCATGTTGTCAGCCCTCGAGTTTCACCGTGGTTTGGGTTGGCCGCTTTCCCAACAGGCCATGTTGGCATCTGGTCCAACACGTAGGTGGCTTTGGGCTCTGTATCTGTTTCCTTGGGCTCCCATGATAAAGTTCCACAAACTCGGGGGGCTTCAAACAACAGAATTGTATTCTTTCTTGGTTCTGGAGGCTAGAAATCCCAAATTAAGGTGTTGGCAGGGCCATGGGCCCTCTTGAGACTCTGGTTAGCATCTCTTCTAGCCTCTTAGCTTCTGGTGGTGGCTGTTGCCCCTTGCTGTCCCCTGGCTTGCAGCTGCCTCTCGTCATTGCCTTTACGTCACGTGGCTCCTCCTGGTGTGTTTCTGTGTCTTCTTATAGGGACACCAGTCACGGTGGGTTAAGGGCCCACCATGCTCCAGTATGACCTCATCTTTACTAATTACATCTTCAGTTTCAAAATAAGTCATTTTCTGAGGTCAGGGTGATTAGGACTGGAGGAAGACACAACCCGTAACAGGGCCCCTTCAGTCAAAATTCAGCACCAGCTACTTTTAAGTGGTAGGGGAGAGGGTGGTGTGGGGATAGGGACAAGAATGGCCTGAATCACTTATGGGGAGGGCGGCTGTCAGGACAAGACAAAGCAGCTGGTGACCGGTCAACTTACACTTCATCCTCTCAGATCATGCTTCCCATTGTTGACAGGTCATGTGGAAGACAGGGAGCCTCCTTCAATATTTCAGGGCTTGTGACAGTTTAATTTTTCCAAAGTCTCTCATTTTCTAGAGGAATTCTAGGAGGGAGAAAGCTTAATGGACTGAGTCTGACTCCAGCTGTAAGTGGAAATACATTTTTATTCATATGTGGTTATATTTGCATCCAGAGTGTGGTAGGTTTGGTAGGCAGACGAACGGTTCCCCCAGATGTCTGCATCCTAACCTCTGGAGCCTATGAATATTACCTTATATGACAGAGATTCTTTTTGCAGATGCCATTGTGTTAAAGATATGGAGGTAGATTATCCTGGCTTATCCGGGTGGATCCCAAATGCCATCGTCAGTGTCCTTATGGCTTCCCTGGTGGCTCAGACAGTAAAGAATCTGTCTGCGATGTGGGAGACCTGGGTTTGATCCCTGGGTTGGGAAGATCCCCTGGAGGAGGTCATGGCAACCCACTCCACTATTCTTACCTGGAGACTCCCATGGATAGAGGAGCCTGGCGGGCTACAGTCCATGGGGTCGCAAAGAGTCAGAGGCTGCTGAGCGACTGAGCACAGCACAGCATCGTGTCCTTATGAGCAAGAGGCAGAGGGAGATCACGACAGAAGAGGAAATGTGAGGGAAGTGGAGTTCAGAGAGATGTTTGTGAGCTGGCTTTGAAGATGGAGGAGGGGCCATGGGCCCCCTGGAAAAGGCAAAGAAACAGATACTCCCTTCAACCTTCTGGAGGGAACCCAACCCTTCCACCTTGGTTTAGCCCCTTAGGACTCATTCTGGAATTCTGACCTCCATAATGGGGAGAGAATAAACTTGTTACTGTAAACACCCAGTATGTCTTTGCTTTGTTAAAGTGGACATAAAAAAAATTACATAGAGTATGAGTCCTTGTATTTAAATTTAAAAAAATGACTCTTTACATGAACACATTGTTTCGAAGAATATAACAGTAATATGTTAACAGTAGCTAACTCTGATACAAGAAATATGAGTGACTTTGTCATTACTATGATTTTCTGAATTTTCCGAGATTTCCAGAAAAATACCACATTTAAATTTGTTTAAAGTTCACTGTATTATAAACAGAGAGCTTCAGTGATGCCTTTTAAAATAGTATACAGTATATGATGTGATCTTGGTTCCATGAGGTTGTATTTTCTCTGTACATTTTAAAAACTCTTTACAGCAGCCAGGACCACCACTGTGCATGAGCTGTAGACTCGTCCTCTGCTATCCGTTTCACTATCATTTCTCCTGGTTTTGCTTTTGTCTCTATTCTTTAACTCCTTGCCTGGTCTTTCTCTGTTGCCTATTAAACACATTCGAGTCGTTCCAGTCTTTGTTAAACCTCTCTAGAATCTCGTAATCAATCACTCCCTTTTGAAATGTTTGTCTTTTACAGTATAATTCAGTGTATTTCACATACACTGTCCTTACAGACAAGAGGCACACACTTCAAAACACTCCTGTATTACTCATGTATTTATTACCTGTTATCTCTGGCGTCTTTCCAACATCTACACCAGGGCCCAATGTGCAAGACAGGGTGACTTCCTTTCTCTCTCACCACACTGACTAATTTTACCTCCTATTCCTTCCTCTAGCCCTATCCCATCTCTGGTTTCAAGTCCTCAGTCCGTCTTATCTGAGTATCCCAACAGTGTGGCCTTACCCCGTCCTTCGAACCTCAAGCAGGATCCATCGACATTGCAATCCTGGCCATGCCACCTCTCTTAAAGGCCTTCAGTTAAGGCGCACACCCTTCACCATGGCACCCAGCACCCTCCATGAATGGTCCCAACCTGCCTGTCCAGACTCTTCTTCCAGCAGTTCCACAGCTCCTTACCTTCCACGACCCATCACTTTCATAACTTGTTCTGTTTCCTCAGTAATTTCTGGGTGTCCTCTCCTCCTTATTTTCTCTGGCTGGAAAACCTTCTCCCTCCACTTCACTGGGCTAATTCACAGCTACTTTAGTGCATTCAGTCTAGGCATCATCTCCTCTAAGAGGTTTCCCCAGTCTTCAGTCTTCAGTGATCCCATAGTCCTTGGGTTGCTGCCTTGACAGGTTATATGGACGTTAAGTGTTTATGTGCCAGCTTTCCCGCTAGCCCTTAAGCTCTTTAAGGGCTGGAACCATTTCTCAAGTCATTTTGGTGTTCCTAGCACCTAACACAGTGCCTGGCAAGCAGCAGACACTTAATCAGTGTTAATTAATGAAAATGACTGGTAAAAACCACTTTTGTTCCTAGGTTATATCCATAATCTACAAAACATTTAAAGCCCTTTTCACTGATCACCATTGCCTTAATTATAAATTTTGGTAGCAGAGGTAACTGAATGAAATTCTTATAAAGAGAAAGACCTCTGGGGGTTACACATTCTATTTTTACATTAAAATTTAACCTGTTTCTTTCAGTAGGGCCTATTTGGGGGGGGGGTTCTTTGATCTCTGCCATCCTACTATGTAGGGTGCAAATAAAGTGGCCCCAGCACATGTGAGTTCTGCACTTATACACACAGCTGTTTGGTACTTCGACTGAGCTAGATTTGACCTAAAACTAGGTCTGCCAGAGACATTACTTTCCTATTTCCATCGACTAGTCAATGCTTCGGGATCTCTTAAACGACGTCCCCCCCACCCCCCACCCCAGAGGGGAGCCCCTCTGAAAGGGAACCGACAGGGAACACCTGGATAAACCTGGGACCTAATGTCAGTTCTCAACTTCCCCAGCTGTGTGTCCTGCCTGTGGGTCTGGAGGCCCTGGAGCAGCCCCTGAGAGCAGCGGAAGCCAACAGCTTCCCTCGCGAGGCCACCTGCTCGCAAAAGACGGTCGTGAACCCGGCCACCGCCTGCCGGCCCCCCGCTGCAGAGGTCGCCATGCTGGACAGCGCAGCCGGGGTCACGTGCGCGGGGCCAGTCCGCCGCCCCCAGACCCGGGCCCGCCCCGCAGCAGGGCAGAGGCCGTCCGGATCACGCGCGACCCGGCAGCCCCGGCCAGGCCCAGCCAATGGGCTGGCAGCGCCCGCATGACCCGCGCCGGCAGGAGGGCGTGGGGAAGCAGGCCGGGCGCGCACGCTGCCGGGCTGTATCGCCGCCCTCGCCGCCGTCGGGACGGGAAGTGAGCTGCCCAGGTCCGCAGCGCCGGCGAGCCAGTGAGAGCGTCCTGCAGCCCGCAGCTGCCCGCACCCAGGGCGAAGCATGGCGGCCGCCAAGGTAAGCGTCGGCCGGGGGCCGCGAGGGGCCCTGGCGTTCACGTGCTCGGTTGGTGCAACAGGGAAAGGAAACAGAAAGGGGCGCACGGCGGCTGTTCCACCTTGCAGCAGCGGGAGGAGGGAGGTCGCCGTCCCTCCCGGCCAGCACAAGCGGCGATTGCGGGGCCCAGGGCCCGACGTTGCCGCGGGAACTTTGCCGGCTGGACCCTCCCACTTGACCGGGCCTGGGAGTCGGTGCCTAGCGGGCGCGCGGCGGGCTGAGCCAAGGCCGGTGAAGAAGAGCAGAAGAGCGGGCGCGATGGCGTCCCGGGGTGGGAGAGGGCTCCGGGTCAGCAGGTCCCCTCGGCCACCCCAGTGCGCTCCTGCTCGTGACCCCGGTTGTTGTTGACCCGACCTGAAGCTTCCCGGGGGCACAGCCGGCGCCGAAGCATGATCCTATTAGGTTTCAAAGGCTCCGCCCTCCCGCGGCTGGGGAAGTCACCTTGACTTCCGTTTTGGAGACTGCTGGAGTTGGCCAGCGCGCTTGTGCATAAAAACTCCAGAATACCTCCGCTCCCCACGCCCCCTCTTCTCATCCTTCTCTCTGCTCTGAGCATCTGACAACACTTAACACACCGGCCTCTGAGCGTTTGAGAGGCTTCTTTATAGAAATGACAAAACAGATTGTCCTGGGAGCCTGTAACTCCTGTGAAGTTCTACTTAAAAGGAGTTCTGCATAATGGTACTCCTTCACTAACCCAGAGGAAAGGCAACTCGGACAGCTTGACCTTTCCTCTTTCACCGTTTCTTGAAACCTGGGCACCATTTCAGTCTCTGGACTCCATTTCAACTTTTTTGGCAGAATACCATATTTAGTCCCAATCACTTGACTCATTGGAATTTATTGCTTTTAATTTTAAGTTCACGAAGGCAGCCCTTTAATCAAGCCTGTACAACTTCCTAGCTCATTTTAAGTGTCGTGAACTTAAATATACCCAACATTTCAGACATTTGTCCTTAATCAAAACTCTGTGATAACCCTCAAGAGGAAAACATGGCCAACACATCATATTCCTATTTATTCGTGCAAACTAATCACATTTGCAATGGAAATTGTAAGCAGACAAATATATTTAAATGCTGTTCTATGACTTAAGTTTCTCCAGGCCTCCCCAAATCTGCAGGCTTTTTGGTGTTTCTAGATTATGTGGCCTAAGTGGCCCTTTTCTTTTCTGTAATTACTCCAGGTTCCATCCTAAGAAGAGCACTCTGAGTATACATGAGCAGACCCATGTACATATACAGCTGTTTTAGGTAGACTCTCTGAGAATCACTGGGATTCATTTTGGAGCCTACATTTAGCCCTTTCCAACCTAACAACTTCTGACCTTTTCTTTGCATTAAATTTACATGCAATCAGAGTACAAGGGAACAATTATGTTCCCTCCAGGTGACTTCTTTCAGGAGAGTAGGTCGGAGTAGATACCCATACTTTACTGTCATTTTTACTTCTGTAGATGAATTTTACTTAGTTTGGAGATAGAGTGAGGAACTTAAATGGAGGGGTAGGCATGTAGATGGAGTATAATACTGGTTAACTCGTATGAAATGAAATATATGACGTGGAAACAGGCTTAACTTTTGGGTTGTATTTTTATTAAACTGTCACATCATATCAATAAGGGCAGTTGAATTTTAGCCAAGTAGTGAGAGTCAGGGAAAATGAATCATTTCATTTTTACTCTTTGCAAACTTGTGTTTTTATTTATTTATTCATCTAAACTTGCCTCTTTTAAGGATTTCTTATGGCTGACATCATATATACATATATTTATAAACCAGCAAGACATGTCAAAATCAAGTCAGAGTAGATGAGAAAAACAGAGAGAAGGCAAAGATGAAACAAGGACTAAGGTTAATAGACAATAAGGATGTGGGTGCTTGCTAGAGGTGACTGAACCTTCTAGCAGCCAAAGCAAAGAGGAAGCGATCAGTGAGGTCAGTTACTTGGGAGAGAGGTCCCCTTTTTCTGCTCTCTGAGGGCAGTTTCTCCCCATTTCTTTTTATAAGCAGTGTGCAAACTGCATTCAAAACTGCCTCATAACCACACACACACGTTTGTGGATTCCAGAAGGCCATTTCTTATAGTGTCTCTCATTCTAGCACAAGGGCAGTGCAGTAAATGTAGTCTTTGTGTGTGTGTGTTAGTTGCTCAGTCGTTTCTGACCCTGCAACCCCATGGACTGTAGCCCGCCATGCTCCTCTGTCCATGGAATTCTCCAGGCAAGAATACTGGAGTGGGTTGCCATTCCCTTCTCCAGGGGATCTTCCCAACCCAGGCATTGAACCCGGGTCTCCTGCATTGCAGGCAGATTCTTTACCGTCTGAGCCACGAGGGAGGCCTAATTGTAGTCTTAAAAGATGAGCTGTGCTGGTCCACCTTAGTCCAGGAGTGCCCCTTATTTATTACCTTTGGACGCTTCTTGATTTTGTTCACTATTAGGCAGTGCTGTGCAGCCTGAGTTAAAGACCATGCTCTTTGCTTTTTCGTGGAGCACAGATATTCCATATTGAACACAAGTCTGTAGACTTAGTAATCTTATCTAGGGATAGGATTGACATCCCCTCTTAAAACTTGAGGAGCCTGTCTAGGGAGAGAATCTCATCTCAATGGAATATCTAAGAAATTGGGCCCAGAATCTGAAACTCAATACTTGCAGGTGAATTCCAGCACTCACTGTGGTGAATCATTTGAATATTTGAGCAAATTTGATATTTTCTGGATGAAATTTAGCCACATCTAGCAACTTGTTGATCTCTTGACCACTTACTTATTCTTAATTTTTTGGATTATTGGCCCAAGTAAGAATAGTGCCATCAGATCAGATCAGATCAGTCGCTCAGTCGTGTCCGACTCTTTGCAACCCCATGAATCGCAGCATGCCAGGCCTCCCTGTCCATCACCAACTCCGGAGTTCACTGAGACTCACGTCCATCGAGTCAGTGATGCCATCCAGCCATCTCATCCTCTGTCGTCCCCTTCTTCTCTTGCCCCCAATCCCTCCCAGCATCAGAGTAATAGTGCCATAACAAGAGCTAATAGGAGCATCAGAGAAGGAGCCTGTTTCCCTCCCGAGGGGTGGGGAGGGGGGGACTTCTCCAAGGTAGTAGTGGTTCAGAAGGAGTGGTTGGAGGAAGAGGGGAGATCACATCAGGCACAGGAAATAGCAACTGAAAGACAGAGAAGTGAGAGTACCTGCTGCATTTAGGGGATAACAGGTAATAAATTAAATAGGAGAGTAGCTGACAACATTGACTAGATGTGAGATTCAGTTTTTTTTAAAATTCATTAATTAATTTATTTTTGTCTGTACTGGGTCTTTGGTGCTGCACTTGGGCTTTCTCTAGTTGCCGTGAACAGGGGCTACTCTTCTTTGAGGTGCACGGGCTTCTCATTGCACTGGCTTCTCTTGTCGCAGGGCATGGGCGCTAGGGCATGTGGGTTTTAGCTGTGGTGCGAGGGCTTAGTTGCCATGAGATATGTAGGATTCCTGGACCAGGGATGGAATCTGTGTCTCCTGCATTGGCAGGCTGGATTCTTAACCACAAGAGAAGCCCAAGATTCAGTATTAAGTGAGGTAATAAAGAAAAACATTATTAAATGACTTAATAAGACTTAATGATAAGCATTAACAAGACTGTTATTAATAAGCATTAATGAGCTTCCCTGGTAGCTCAGCTGGTAGAGAATCTGCCTGCAATACAGGAGATCCCTGTTCAATTCCTGGGTTGGGAGGATCCCCTGGAGAAGAGATAGGCTGCCAACTTGGGCTTCCCTTGTGGCTCAGCTGGTAAAGAATCCGCCTACAGTGCAGGAGACCTGGGTTTAATCCTTGGGTTGGGAAGATCCCCTGGAGGAGGGCATGGCAACCCACTCCAGTATTCTTGCCTGGAGAATCCCCATGGACAGAGGAACCTGGTAGGCTACAGTCCGTGGGGTCGCAATGAGTCAGACTCGACTGAGCAACTAAGCACAAGACCTATTATATAAGCATTAATAAAATTGTTTAAGACCTTTAACATTCTTATGAGTTACAAAGTATCATTTCTGGTTTATAGATGAACACTCTGGACACCAAGGGGTGACGTAAGTGGCCTAAGACCTGAGAATTAAAAAGGAGCTGGGGTTCAAATCAGCCAGCCTGGCTCCAGAGTCTGTGCTCTTAACCTGTCCACCAGATTGTCTGCCTGGTAGCTTAGCATACTGGAGAGTGGCGTTTATGGGCAGGGGAGATGACTTGGGAGGGGAAATTAGATGCCTCTTTTTTCTTCAGACTTTTATTTTGGTCTTGTAACTGTAAACCAGACTTTTATTTTTGAGAACCACTTCCACAGTGCTTACTGTGTGCCAGGCACTTTCCAAGCACTTTACAAATAATAATTCCATTATTCTTCATAATACCAAGCAGCAGCTGTGGTCTGCTTTGTCCTCATTTTACAGGTGGGAAAACTGAGTTGCAGAGAGGTTACGTAGTTTCCTCATGGTTGTAGAGAGAATAAGCCTTGCAGCTTGGATTTAAAACCTGGCATTCTGTGCTCAGAGTCTCTGCCTCACCTTCCTAGGCCTTAAAAAGAGTTCTCTTTGCATGTGAGAATTCACATACTAACGATTATGGACATACGTACCTTCCCAATCCAGTGGTTTGTATCTATAAAATGCGTTGGCACTCAGTATATTCTTGGCGGGTTTCCCAGTTGGCGCTAGTGGTAAAGAACCCGCCTGCCAATGCAGGAGACAAAAAAGATGGGGGTTCGATCCCTGTGTTGGGAAGATCCCCTGGAGGAGGGCATGGCGACCCAGTCCAGTATTCTTGCCTGGAGAATCCCATGGACAGAGGAGCCTGACAGGCTGCAGTCCAGTTGCAAAGAGTTGGACACAACTGAAGTGAGTTAGCATGCATGCACACACATGTGCTGATTTTTAAGTGGCTTTTGGACAAGAGTGCATAGGTCAGAAATTGTCACATGCCTTTTTAAAAAACCAGCTTTGTTGAGGCATCGGTCATATGCCATTCAAGTCACCCATTCAAAATGTAGGGTTAGTGGTGTTTTGCATGTTCATGGAATTGCACAGCTGTCACCTCTTCATATACCAGGTAGAAATTTTAACCCATTGTTCACTAATTAGGACTTGGGCTATATATATGACCTCCGTGTTTTTCATGCTTCTCATTGATAGTAATACCTTCTTCCGAGATTGGTTATTGAGGATAAAATGTGATTGAGTTTATTAAGGATATTCTTCAGGTTGAAGCTTTTCTTTCCCTCATGGTAAAAACTGCTAGGTGGTATGATACTGTTACGATAAAACAGACCAGTTTTTGTACTGGGCAGGAAGGAAAGAATGTGTGAGTTGTTTTTATGCTGCCATGATGGTAAGTTTCTGTGCTTCCATCGATGTTTGATGTTTGGATTTAGGGATTTTTAAATTGATGGCGCTGGATTGGCCTTCAGTTTATGTAACACAGTGTTCCTTACTCCTCCCTTCATTAATCCTGTTCCCTTTTACCAGATGAAGAAATGGAGTCCTAGGACGGGCTGTAATTGATTCTCTAATTGAAACTCCTTTGCACTGTTGTAGACCTGGGTCTCACCTAGAAGTTCTGATTCAGTTGGACTTAGGTGTGGCCTGAACCCCAAGGTTTTTTGAATGCTCTCCAAGTGAATCAAATATGCTTCTGAGGTTGCCAGCCACAGCTCTAGGCTGTTTTTCCTGCTTTTTGCTTCAGTTGATCCTCTGGTGGTTCCTTGGAATAAGGAAGGAATGCAGTGAGAGCAATGTAAATCCCTAATCCCTAGAGTGTCATTTCAGAGGAAGGATATGCAGGGATCCCTACAAGTCCTTTCTTGACAAGCTCTTTCCAGTCCCGCCCCATTTTGCCTTCGTGCTTAGGCATCAAGTGTATATAGTTTGTAATTATCCTAGAATATAGGTTTTATCACCAAATTGATGCCAAGCTCCTTTTGTCCCCGGTGAGGTCTCGGTGGCTTTCTTTATCAGTGTAGGTGCTTGTGGGGGAAATGTTGCAAAGAGGACTGTAACGCTGGTCTTGCAGCCTTTTTCCTGGCTGCCCTCGTTGGGTGCCCACGTATTGTTCGTGTTGGGTCACGGGGCTGTACGAGTGTTGTTTAGCATATAGAGAGCTGGGGGTGAGGAGAGGGGTGGGAAGTGCTGAAAGCCGGTGTGCAGGGTAAGAAGATCCAGCCGGTCTTCTTGGATATCAAGTTCTTTTCTAAGATTGCTGGAGGAAGTCTTGACTCCTCCCGCCTCTTTGACCTTTTGTCCTGTGAGCAGCCTCTGCTTTTGTTGAGTTACAGGGAAGCATTCCTTCCTGTATTCCCCACTGTCTGTGAGGTTTAGGTCTGCTGGGCATGGTCCGTTCCTACTCCCCCTGCTTGGCATTTGCCGCCTCATGAACACCTGTGCTTCCCGCCATGTTTTCTCGGATGCCTTTGGGTGGGTCTTGGAACAGAGGCATGTGTGAGCCTGCTGGTGTTCTTGCTTCTTGGGAGTAAGGAGGACATGCCCTTGTCACAGTGATGTAATTCCCTTGGCACAGTACTTGATAGCAACTGAGCAAACCTTGTTTTCCATGCCCATTTTACCAGACCCTCTTGTTGGGTCAAGTCGACCCCATCAATGGCGGCTCTGGTCTCCTAGCTTAGAATTATCCCCAGTGACTAGCTTGTAGAGTGGTGGTCTGGTTTGTTGGTTGGAAACATTTAAAAGATAGAGTACTCGTGCTTACCATTTCCTTTGGGAATTTGCCGTGTAGTTGCATGAGTGAAAATAGGCCTGGATGGTTCCTTTTGACTTTAGGTGCTGACAACATAGCAAAGTTGGCAGTGTTGAAATTCTTAGCAATTTAACCTAAATAAACCACTCTATTTAATGACTGTTATTAGGCTAGTAGCTTTGTCTTGATTTCCACATGTAGTCAGAGTTTCCACATGTTTTCCCTGAAAACTGTTGACTTGATATGAAAGTCAGATATTTCAAGATCCACTTACTGTTTTATGGTAAAATATCTTTTGCATAAGACGGTACAATTTGTAAGAAAATTGTCTAAGTAAGTGTAGGGGAAGAGAAAGTTTCTCTCACTTCTCTTAGGGTTCCTGGCTGGAGCTGAAAATTAAAATGACGAGGGCAGATGAACAAAAAAAAAGCATACACATTTTGTTGAATTTTTGTGTGTACCTGAGAACCCGCACAAGAAGTGAAAGTGACCAGAGCAGAAAGCTTTAAAATCCTTTGGACAGTGAAAAATAAATTTGTAAAGAGGTGGCAAGACAAAGGGGTTTGCACTAGGGGTAGTAAATGGGGAAGAAGTAACTGGGAAGGTAAGGGTGAGTTTAACAATGTCTGTGTGTGTGAGTTTCTGAGCCCTAACTTGCCCATCTTTGATGAGAAGGTTGTCTTCCCTCCTCCTGGTACAGGGGTGGTATTCTCTGCAGGAGAATTTATGACCTGTTTCAGGAAAGAAGGTGGGGTTGGGCAGAAGGTCAGATGACCTTCCCCTTTCTGCTGTTTTCTTAAACTCCTTCAGCTCGAGATACTGAATGTACCAGATTTTGAGGACGCATGTCCTGAACCTTGTCATAAGTCTGATTTGAACGGGGCTTTTAGACCTAAGTGTACCTTTGGTAGTTTTTCTGAGTTTGACATGATTTGTATCCGTCTGACCCTGGGCACGGTTGTAGTCTGAGATGCAGAGAACCCCCAACTGCTCAGTCAGCACCACTGTCTCAGTTGGGAAAAGCTTCAAGAACTTTTTAAAATCAGTAGTTGAGTGAGAGAGCTTTGGACTGGAAGGCAGGAAAACCGAGGTTACCAGTCCAGTGCTTCCACGGATGGTGAGAACATAAAGTCTGACTTCTCTGGTGCTCAGTGTCCCTCTGTGGGAAACAAGGCCTGTGAGGAGCAAATGAAATACAATGTGGGAAAGCATTTGAGGACTATGAACCGCTGTAGAACTGTCAAGTGATATCTATTGGAGACTGTGGGACATTTCCACCGAACCGAAAACTGGGGATGTATTGATAGATATTACTTGGGTCTTCCCAGGTGGCTCAGTGGTAATGAATCCACCTGCCAATGCAAAAGACCCAGGTTCAGTCCTTGGGTTGGGAAGATACCCTGGAGAAGGAAATGGCAACCCATTATAGTATTCTTGCCTGGGAAATCCTATGGACAGAAGAGCCTGGTGGATTACAGTCCATGGGGTCGGAAAGAGTCAGACACGACTGAGTGACTGAGCACACGCACATATATCATTTGACCTACTTGAACAGAAGATGGTGTGCTTTCTTAAGCTCGTGATCTACTAAGTAGTCATCTAGTAATGGCTAGGCAGTCTGTCTAGTAATGTCTAGTCTGTCTAGACTGCTAGGCAGTCTGTCTAGTAATGGCTAGGCAGGCTGTCTGCCTAAAGAGACCAAATTCTCTTTAGTGGTCTTCCTGGAGTCTGGCGATTGGAAGTTTATGGTCCAAGGATGAAAAGCATTGGTTTTACGCAGGAGCTTGTTAGAATTGCAGCATCTGTACACTCATCCCAGGACAAAGACTCTGTGGCTTCAGGATCTGCATTTTAAATAGCTCCCAGGGGTACTGTATGTGCATTAAAGTTCCCAGAATATTGGTCTGGACCTCTTGTCACTGTGTTATTAAATGTAGCTGCCTTTCTAAACTAAGGGTACGGTGTCTTTCGATTTGGTTGTAAATCAATTCAATTTTTGCAGAATTAAATCCATGGTGATAAAATCCAATATAAAATTTTGGATTCTTTGGGCAAATTTGGATTCCACCAGTGCCAGTGTATAATTTTAGAACACGTCTCTGAATTACTATTTAAAGGTTATCAGTCAATCAGTCAGTGAAAGCCGCTCAGTGGTGTCCGACTCTTCTCGACCCCATAGACTGTAGCTCGCCAGGCTCCTCTGTCCATGGGATTTCCCAGGCAAGAGTACTGGAGTGGGTTGCCGTTTCCTCCTCCAGAAGATCTTCCCAACCCAGGGATTGAAACCAGGTCTTCTACATTGGATTCTTGACCATCCGAGCCACCAGGGAAGCCTATTTAAGGGTTATGACCGTCTCCATTTCTTTGCTGCCTACTTGTACTTAAAGTCCTTGAAAATAAACTTATGCCTGTTCTATTTTTTGGCATTCTCTTCTAAGAGTCACCAGTGATCTCTGTTCTGAAACTGTTGGCATGCTGTCCTTTATCTCTGACCTCACAGGATCGTGACCTGCTCCTTCCCTCCTGGGATGCCTTCTGTCAGCTTTCATGACGTGCCCTCTCTTGGCTGGCCCTTTAGCTTACGCTGGTCCCTTCTCCATGGCCAGCTTCTTTTTGTCCTTCTGCTCCCCTTGACTCCCCCACTCTGAAATGTTGGTGTCCCCCTGGCCTCCACCTGAGATCCTCTGCCTTCTGACCGCTGGGGCTCCACGGCAGCTCTCTCAAGCACCAGCCTTGCGTTTTTGGCTTTTTGTTGGAAATCTCAACTTGTCTGTCTCAGAGATATTCCAGACTCTGTTTATTCGAGTTGAATTCATTTTCTTGATCACGCCTCACCTTTAGCTGCAGTTTAACTTTTCCTGCTAGTTAAAGTTTCTGCTTAGTTCACTCAGTACCTTTGTGGGCAGCCAGGAGAGACACCACTGGTGGGAACCTGGACACGGGCAAAGAGATGGCTCACTTAGACCTTTCTGGGTCCCTGGGGCAGGTGTGTCTCGTCTCCTGCGTGTTTTGGCTTCAGGTCCTCGTTCCTTTTGAGCTCCAGCACGGCTGTAGCTTTAAGCTGGTTTTGCCTTTGGTCTCTTCCCTTCACTTTCCTCTCCACTCTGGAGTGCCTGAAATTGTCACGGACGCTTCTAAAACTGCCTCTTGTATCCGTATTCAGAGCAGTCCTGTGTTCCTGGGTCCAGCCCTTGACAGTCTTTAAAAAATGCATTCAAGTGTGTTATTGATTCCAGCTATACGCCGCTTCCTATACTGATTGCTGGGCTTCCCTAAACGAGTAAGCTGTTGGACTTGTTTTCAGGACCTCACAGTCTACAGAGATTAAAATGACCAGATAATGTGAAGACCCAAGCTTCATTATTTGATCTTTATCATCATCTACAAGACAGCAGGGAAGGTGTCGTTAGCTCATTTGAGGGAGAGAGGTAAGGTTCAGAAGGGTCGTGCAGATAGCAGTGGCAGCAGCAGCTGACAAAAGCCCAACACTGTTCCAGGCGCTTCGCGTGTGAAGTCACGTAGTCTCCAGAGCAGTCCCGTGGCATGTGACTGCCTGTCTTGTCTCCACTACCCAGATGGGGCAACTCGTCTGTGCAGAACAGTTAACTCTCGAAGCACAGAGAGATTCAGTGACTTGCCCCAGGTCACACAGCTTTCAAGCGGCAGAGCTGTGACTTGCACACAGGCAGCCTGGCCTGTCAAGGCACATATCGAATGTACTGCACGGCCGTCTTGAGTTTACCTGGCTGCACAGTGTGGCTGCCTGATGTCCTGAGAATAAAAATGCAATCTCATTAGCCAGATTCCGCCTCCTCGGTCTTGGCCGTTGTCTCACTTTTCCAGTGTTACCTCATGCCCGTTCCCTTCTCATACCCTTCACAGCGGTTTGTATTATAAATGGGACGTGTCCAACCCCTGTTCAGATTCCCTGCCATAAAGCTGTGGCAACAGTGTAGCAGGAAAAAAAAGGGGGGGGGGTGGCTGTTTGTTTGTTTAATTTAGAGCTCAGTCAGAAGCAGGAATGTTTCCTGTCGTTCCTCTCCATTGGTGGGCAGATTTTTATTTTATTTTTTTAGTTCTTTCCTTCAGTTTTAGGGAAAACCGTCTTAATGGTGTTTTCTCTTTCCTTGGAGTATCTGTAAGGATGTTAAAACCCATGCCCCAGTTTTCACAGTTGGTTTGTCCCAATAAAGATTCAGACAGTCTGCACATGGCATTTGGTCGATATGTCTTTTAACTCTTGTGAATCTATAGGTTTGGCTCCCCATCTTTTGGTGTGCCTGCCTGCAGTTTATTTGATGAGTGAATTGGGTCATCCTTCCTGTAGTTTCGCACAATTTGGACTTTGCTGACTGCACCACCCCCCCGCCCCCACCCATGTTCCTCTGTCCCCAGTGTTTCCTGACAATTGATAGTTAGATGTGGACGCTTGATTGAGTTTAAGGTTTTATTTATTTTTATTTTTTGGCTGGAATACTTCCTAGGTGGTTGCTGGCTGTCTCTCTCAGGTTACTGGATCCTTGGTATTGGATACACGCACCAGGAGGCACATAATTCCTGGTTATTTCCTCTGTTGTTATGTTTGGTGAGTGGGTTTGGATACTGCCTTCCTGATCCACCAGCATTTTGCATAATGGTTTATTTTAGTTGGCTAGGTTTTAATATTCACAATTGTTCTTTTCTGTGCATTGCGTTTATTCATCTTCTAAACACACACACACGTGCCTGTGTGTTTGTATACACATATATATATGTATACATCATGTGTATTACAATGAGTGTGTCTCACAGTTAAAATAAATGGTGGTTATTAAAAGCAACTGGATAGTAATCAAAGGGGTATGGAGTTTGTGTTTGGGATGATGAAACGGATAGTGCTGTTGATTGTATATTGTGAATGTACTCAATGCCACTGAATTGTACACTTAAAATGTTAATTTTTATGGATGTTTTACGACTACAAAAGCAAATCAGTTGAAAATGGATTGTAGCATACTGAATTTTTTTTTAAAAAGTCCATCATTCCATGATGATTATTCTTCCTCAAGAAGAGTCAAAGGGAGATGCAGATGGGGAGGTGAAGTTCTTTTTTTCTGAACAATGCCAACTGATAAAGTAGAAGTTATGATAGAACTAGAAAAAAAATTTATTTGGCAACCTGCAGGTAATAATTGATTCAGGCAGATGTCCTCAGTGGATGCTAAACTCTTCAGTAAAAGATTATTGGGATTCTCTGTGTCTCAGAGTGAAAGAGTTAGTCACTCAGTTGTGTCTGACCCCATGAACTGTATAGCCTGACAGGCTCCTCGGTCCATGGGATTCTCCAGGCAAGAATACTGGAGCGGTAGTCATTCCCCTTTCCAGGCGATCTTTGCAACCCAGGGATGGAACCTGGGTCTCCTGCATTATAGGCAGATTCTTTACCGTCTGAACCACCAGGGAAGAGTATTTCCTTATAAATTACTTACCAACTATAAAGGGGAAAAGATACCATTATAGCAGAGGACTTGTCTTCCATCTGTGATCCAATTTAACATTACCGGGAAGAGGGAAACGCTAGCATGGAGCACCACTGGTGTGATGTGATGGAAAATACACAACGTGACCTTTAGAGGTTTCCTGCCAAAGGGTTGCGTGTGAATCTAATCATGAGGAAACAATTATACATATCCAGAAAGTAGGACATTTCGTAAGACCTCTGGTCTGACTTTAAAAATGCCAGTCTTATGAATGAGAAGGCTCAAATAAAGGAGGCTCCCAAACAGACATGACAACCAAATGCAGTGTTTGAAACTGGATCCAAAACAAATAAAAGAATGGTCCTGTTGGAGCCATTTGAATAAGGAGTTTATATTCAGTGATACTGTATTAGTTGGCTGGGGCTGCCAAAACAAAGTACCTCAGACGGAGTGGCCTAAACAGCAGAAGTTTATTTTCCCACTAACCTAAAGGCTAGGAGTCCAAGATCAAGGTGTAGCAGGGTTGGTTTCTTCTGAGGCTTTCCTCCTTGGCTCATGGATGGCCTTTGTCTCGTGTTTTGACGTGGTCTTTCCTCTGTGTCTGTGCCCTAATTTATGCTTCTTGTAAGGACACCAGTCTTAATGGCTTAAAGCCTACTTTAATGACCTCAGTTTACCTTAATTACTATGAGTATCCTGTCTCCAAATACAGGTATATTCTGACGTCCTGGGGTTAAGGCTTCAACATATGAATTTGGCGGGGGGAACACAGTTCAGCGCATAACAGATATTGAATTGTTTTTAAATTCCCTTGGGGAAGAGAGTGATAACGATGTTCTGAAGGAAAATGGTCCTGGTTTTGTTTCTTATTCTTTATGTTTTCCACTAGATTTTAAGCTGAGAACTGAGCCCTCACAGTACATGTTCCATAACATTCAGACACGGTTTGTTGAATTGTTCATCTATTTGTGGGTGCCACCCATGGCAGAATGAAAGGGGGCAGGAGACTCTTCTGTTGCATGTGTGTGGTTTGTCAGAAACTTTTCTCTTTCCCTAATAAACCATTTTTCTCAAGCCTCTCCATCCTTCACTGAGCAAACAAACAAAAAGCACTATCTTGGAATACTTGAGGAGCTGTGTGTGAGTCACCTCCAAGAGCATGCATAATGGGGAATCATAGCTGCAGAGTAAACCCTGGCAGGGATCTGGCCATTCAAAGTGGATGAATCTCCATGACTACAAAGAAGCTGCTTCGGAAGGAGGCTCCCGGGGAAATGTGCTTCCTTGTGACTGAAAAGGTCTGACTGGATTAAAGGGAGACAGTTCCAGCAGGTCTGAACGGTATGTCCATTGCTGCTGTTTCAGACCAGCTGCTCCCAATAGCATACTGGGTCCTGCAAGAGGTTTGGCCAGAAAGGCTGGTGACCTGTCAGCTCTCTTATCTGACTCTGCTGGGCCCCCTGGCAAGGACTTCCATTCCTTGTGAATCGTCACACTCTTATTTTTTTTTGGTTGGCTGTGGGTCTCTGTTATTGCGTGCGAGCTCTCTCTAGTTGCAGCGTGTGGGCCTCTCGCTGCAGGGATTTCTCTGGTTGTGGAGCGCGGACTCTAGGGCACGTGGGCATCAGTGGTTGTGGCTCACCTGCTTACTTGTTCCATGGCTTGTGGGCTCTTCCTGGACCAGGGATCAAACCCACGTCTCCTGCATTGGCAGGCAGAATCCCAACCACTGGACCACCAAGGAGATCCCACGCACTTATGTTACCGCAGGGTGATTTGCCTCTGCATTTCAAGATTCCACTTTCTTTGCATTGTGAATCTCAGCTCCAGAAGTAAAAGGTAGCTCAGCCCCTGGTTTCCTTATGACGGTTCTTGGGGATTTCTGTTGGTCTGTGTCTGGTGTCCACCTGCAGTTTAAGAAGAGCTGGTGGTTTCCTTATGACGGTTCTTGGGGATTTCTGTTGGTCTGTGTCTGGTGTCCACCTGCGGTTTAAGAAGAGCTGGTCTTGACCTTTGACCACTCTTCCATTGGGCTGTTTGCCTTCTCATATTGACTTTGTCCAAGAGCGCTTTTAAATTAAGAACTTTGGCCTTTTGTCCTATTACACATATATATTTATTTATATTTATTTATTTATATATATTTATATTTATATTTATTTCTGCAATCGTTTGACGTTTAACTGGCTCATACACACTTTCAACTTTTTCAACCTTGTATGTTACATGTTTGGGCTTCCCTGGTGGCTCTGATGGTAAAGAATCTGCCTGCAATGCGAGAGACCCAGGTTCAATCCCTGGGTCGGGAAGATCTCCTGGAGAAGGGAATGGCTACCCACTCCAGAATTCTTACCTGGAGAATTCCACGGACAGAGGAGCCATTAATCTTTTCCTGTATGGCTCCTGCATTCTGGGTCATCTGTTGTGTTTAAACACAGCTTTCCCTCCTAGTATTATGCAAGAAACCACTCATGTTTGATATCAGATGAAAGGTAGGGAGCCAGTGTACTTTTTGTTGCTGTTCCATCCCACAAGGTCATGAACTCCCATTAGTGCCACATCATCAGCCAGTGCAACCTGCTGCCAGGTCAGGCCAGACTCTCTGCTGGCTCAGACTCTGATTCGTTCCAAAAGCCAAGAGAGCCTTGCATTAGGGCTCAGCTGTCCACCGATGCCTCGGTCAGTGGGGCCGCTGTGAATACAGAAAGGTTGCAAGGAGCCGAGAAGCAGGGAACTGCTAGATTCTGTCCCGGGTTATGCTGCTTTCATTCAATCCTGATTCTCTCTCATTCTCTCTCTGTAACAGATGAGAAAAACAGTATGTCACATTGCTGGTTAGCAAGAGAATCAAATTTAACATTAATTTGCAAAGTCCATAAAATAGGGGCAAATAGCATTCTATGTGGGAAATCTGGTTACAAAACCTTCCAGGAGGAACTGGCATTTGACTTAAAACTTAAAAAAACAAATACCCTTTTTTTAAACGTCTCATAATGGAAAGTTTCCATAGGAAATTAGAACAGCGTAACAAACTCTTATGTCCCTTTCCAGCCACTTTCAGAAGTTATCAATTTATGGACGATGTTGTTAATTTACACTACACCCTCTCTTGTCTTCCCATCCTCCTGATTTTTTCAAAGCAAACCCCCGACATCATACATGTAAATATTACGGTATATCTCCAAAACAGATTTTTCCAAAGCACAACTGAAATATCATTGTCACATTAAAAAAAAAAAAATCAGTGCCTCTTCAGTATGATCAAATATCTATTCTGTACACATTTTACACATTTCCACTATCCTCTTGGAGAAGGAAATAGTAACCCACTCCAGTATTCTTGCCTGGAAAATCCCATGGACAGAGGAGCCTAGCGGGCTACAGTCCACTGGGTCACAAAGAGTCAGACACGACTGAGTGACTAAACCATCACTATCATCTTACAATTTTTAAAATTGTTTTCGAATGGTCATCTAAAGGAGGCCCGGGATGGCAGTTGGTTGATGTGACCTAATTTTGTTTACTCTCCAGGTGCTCTGCTTTCTTAATCTCGTGTTCTCTCTTCCTTTTGAAAGTCTTTATAACGTAATGATTGAAATCATGAACTCTGTTCAAATTGTGGCTCTGGGCAAGTCACTCTACCTCTGTGTACCTCAGTTGCCTCATCTATAAACGGGCCAAGGTTGTTGTTCCTTCCTGGGTTATTGCGGGGGGCAGTTAATGCACTCATGTTTCTAAAGCTTAGAGCTGGGCCCAGATGTAGAAAGCTTTGCAGAAGTGTGAGCATCCAAGGGGTTTGGAACCAGAGTGCGTGCCCAGGGTCATGTTGGAAGTCGTGGGGGAAGGTGGAGGAGGACTTGCTCCAGTGAAATTGTGAACAGTCTTTGGCACGAGTATCCCAGCTATGCAGAAGGCTCTTGTTGGTTTTCTTTTAACTTCTTCCTGGATTCTTGACTATTCTTCAATTATATGATGCTGATATACAGCAGAAATTTGAACAGGTAAGGTATTATTTAGTGAAAGCAACTTTCTATTGTCCTGTGATTTGCTGCTTTTTCTTCCTCTGCATTTATTAAGTTAGCTATTCTCTCCCAGAAGCCATTTTCACTTTCTATGGCATTATCTGGGCTCCTGCAACCTGTGATCTCCTAAGTAGAACCTTTCAGCACTTTATAAATATGTCATATACTTTTTATATTCCTTTGTTCCCCATCAGAACATACATCCCAGTCTTCAGAACAGTACAGTTTTATTCATTTAAGGAGCAGTAGTCATTTGACACTTGCTAATATGTAACAAATTATATTGGGAGTGGTAATTACAACTGCAGCTGGTTCCTAATTATACTGTAACCTTGATGCTTTAAAAAAAAAATTGAGACTGAGTTCAGCATATAATACTGAGAATAATATTCTGCATTAGGTAAATCCACCTAACCATGGGTGTTTATGTATCATAATGCCAAATCAAAAAGACTTTATTTTAAATTGCTTTCAGCTACAATGTTGTCCAGTAGCACCGTTCACAAGGATAGCTTAAAGTCCCCCTCTTTGATCGCCAAATTCTTGGCACATCCTCCAGGTATTAATAGTATAGTTAGTGTGAAATGACCTGGGCTCTAGGGTCATTATTGCTCTATAATTTGCTACCACTCATTTAAGACCAAGTGTCTTAAATGCCACAGCTTCCTTATCTGGAGACTGGGGATATTTTGTTTGTTTGTTTGTTTGAACTTTTTATTTTATATTGCTGCTACTGCTAAGTCACTTCAGTCGTGTCCGACTCTGTGCGACCCCATAGACGGCAGCCCACCAGGCTCCCCCGTCCCTGGCATTCTCCAGGCAAGAACACTGGAGTGGGTTGCCATTTCCTTCTCCAATGCATGAAAGTGAAAAGTGAAAGTGAAGTCGCTCAGTCATGTCTGACTCTTAGCGACCCCATGGACTGCAGCCTACTAGGCTTCTCCATCCATGGGATTTTCCAGGCAAGAGTGCTGGAGTGGGGTGCCATTGCCTTCTCGAATTCTATATTGAGGTATAGCCAATTAACAATGCTGTGATAGTTTCAGGTGGACAGCAAAGGGACTCAGCCATGCATATACATGTATCCTTTCTCCCCCAAGCTCCCGTCCCATCCAGGCTGCCACATGACATTGAGCAGAGCTCCATGTGCTGTACAATAGATCCTTGTTGGTTATCCACTTTAAATATACAGCTGTGTACATGTCCATCCCAAACTCCCTAACTGTCCCTTCCCCTAGACAACCATAAGTTTGTCTTCTAAGTCTGTGAGTGAAGACTGGGGCTATTAATGGTTCTTCACTTTAGATAGTTTTGGTGATATTTAAGTGAGATCAGGCATAAAGATCAGGCGTACAGCCTTTAGGACATGCCTAGCCTAGAGTTCAGGGCCCAGTAAAAGTTAGCTGGTGAGTGTTAATTGCTGTAATCCAGTGATAAACAACCCAGTCCAAGACTTTACCTCCACCACCCCTGACTCCAGCAGAGTTATGGTCTTAGTTCTGCCATCAATCTTAATTTGTGGTAACATGTATCATCACACACTTTGTACCAGCAACTTGCTGATAAATTTGTCATCACCCCCCTCCCCCTGCCCCTGGAGGGGTAGTTCAGTTCAGTTCTGTTCAGTTCAGTTGCTCAGTCCTGTCTGACTCTTTGTGATCCCATGAATTGCAGCACGCCAGGCCTCCTGTCTATCACCAACTCCCAGAGTTCACACAGAGTCATGTCCATTGAATCAGTGATGCCATCCAGCCATCTCATCCTCTGTCGTCCCCTTCTCTTCCTGCCCCCAATCCCTCCCAGCATCAGAGTCTTTTCCAATGAGTCAACTCTTCACATGAGGTGGTCAAAGTACTGGAGTTTCAGCTTCAGCATCATTCCTTCCAAAGAAATCCCAGGGCTAATCTCCTTCGGAATGGACTGGTTGGATCTCCTTGCAGTCCAAGGGACCCTCTCAAGAGTCTTCTCCAACACCACAGTTCAAAAGCATCAATTCTTCGGCGCTTAGCTTTCTTCACAGTCCAACTCTCACATCCATACATGACCACAGGAAAAACCATAGCCTTGACTAGATGGACCTTTGTTGGCAAAGTAATGTCTCTGCTTTTGAATATGCTATCTAGGTTGGTCATAACTTCCCTTCCAAGGAGTAAGTGTCTTTTAATTTCATGGCTGCAGTCACCATCTGCAGTGATTTTGGAGCCCAAAAAAATAAAGTCTGACATTGTTTCCACTGTTTCCCCATCTATTTCCCATGAAGTTATGGGAACAGATGCCATGATCTTCGTTTTCTGAATGTTGAGCTTTAAGCCAACTTTTTCACTCTCCACTTTCACTTTCATCAAGAGGCTTTTGAGTTCCTCTTCACTTTCTGCCATAAGGGTGGTGTCATCTGCATATCTGAGGCTATTGATATTTTTCCCAGCAGTCTTGATTCCAGCTTGTGTTTCTTCCAGCCCAGTGTTTCTCATGATGTACTCTGCATATAAGTTAAATAAGCAGGGTGATAATATACAGCCTTGATGAACTCCTTTTCCTATTTGGAACCAGTCTGTTGTTCCATGTCCAGTTCTAACTGTTGCTTCTTGACCTGCATACAAATTTCTCAAGAGGCAGATCAGGTGGTCTGGTATTCCCATCTCTTTCAGAATTTTCTAGTTTTATTGTGATCCACACAGTCAAAGGCTTTGGCATAGTCAATAAAGCAGAAATAGATGTTTTTCTGGAACTCTCTTGCTTTTTCTATGATCCAGTGGATGTTGGCAATTTGATCTCTGGTTCCTCTGCCTTTTCTAAAACCAGCTTGAACATCAGGAAGTTCACGGTTCACATATTGCTGAAGCCTGGCTTGGAGAATTTGGAGCATTACTTTACTAGCGTGTGAGATGAGTGCAATTGTGCGGTAGTTTGAGCATTCTTTGGCATTGCCTTTCTTTGGGATTGGAATGAAAACTGACCTTTTCCAGTCCTGTGGCCACTGCTGAGTTTTCCAAATTTGCTGGCGTATTGAGTGCGGCACTTTCATAGCATCATCTTTCAGGATTTGAAATAGCTCAATTGGAATTCCATCACCTCCACTAGCTTTGTTCGTAGTGATGCTTTCTAAGGCCCACTTGACTTCACATTCCAGGATGTCTGGCTCTAGGTGAGTGATCACACCATCGTGATTATCTGGGTCGTGAAGATCTTTTTTGTACAGTTCTTCTGTGTATTCTTGCCATCTCTTCTTAATATCTTCTGCTTCTGTTAGGTCCATACCATTTCTGTCCTTTATCAAGCCCATCTTTGCATGAAATGTTCCCTTGGTATCCCTAATATTCTTGAAGAGATCTCTAATCTTTCCCATTCTGTTGTTTTCCTCTATTTCTTTGCATTGATCACTGAGGAAGGCTTTCTTATCTCTTTTTGCTATTCTTTGAAACTCTGCATTCAGATGTTTATATCTTTCCTTTTCTCCTTTGCTTTTTGCTTCTCTTCTTTTTACAGCTATTTGTAAGGCCTCCCCAGACAGCCATTTTGCTTTTTTCCATTTCTTTCCCATGGGGATGGTCTTGATCCCTGTCTCCTGTACAATGTCAGAACCCTTAGCATGTTAATAATCATAATTGTTTTAAATTCCTAGTCTGATAATGTCAACATTCCTGCCATATCTGTCTCTTTAGATCGTGCTGTTTGGCCTTTTGGTATTTTTTGTGATTTTTTTTCTTGATATTCAGGTGTGATGTACTGGATAAAAGGGATGGCTGTAACTGGTCCTTTGGTATTGTGAGGGTAGGGTCTAGAGGCAGAAGAAATGTTCTGTAGGCCTGTGACCAGGTCCCAGTTCAGTGGAGAGCCCACGGCCCTGGACAGTGTACTTCACAAGTGTTTCTCCGTTCCTCTTCCCCTCAGGTGGGAGAGGATGGTTGAAGGTGGCTGGTGTTGGGTATTGCCTTTCCTCTGGTTAACTGGCTCCGGTAATACTCCCGCAGGTTAGGTGCCTATGAAATAATTTCTTCTGAAGCAGAGCTGGGGCTCTTGTGCATTTCAGCTTGGTTCCTTTTCCTTTCCTCCTATTGAAAGTGCCAGGTAGTCTTTTCTCTGGTAGTCACTGAGAGCCAAGTTGAGCTCCAGGAGGTAAAACTCACAAAAGTGTGGAGAATCCATGATGTCTAGGTCCACCTAGAGTTTTGCAAGGTCTTTTCTTGTCCACACTGAGCCTCCAGCAGTTGTCCATCTGCAGCTCAGAGTTAACCCACTCTCAACACTGGTTCCTGCAGAGGTTTCAGTGGATGGGTTTCAGCTCTGATAAGTTGTGATTTTCTGGTTCTGCCTTTCTGTCTCCATTTTGGGGGGCAGTGGTTTGGGAGTAGTTGATTTTTCAGCATTTAGTCTTTTTACTTATTTTTATGACGGACTGACCATTTCTAAGCCCCTTGCATGCTGGACTGGAAACCAGACGTGTCCCCATCATCTTTTGATTACCTTTCCTATATTGGAGGAAATCCCCACATTACAAGGTCTGCCTGCCAGAACATGAGTCAGAATTCAGTTCCCATCTTTCCCTGCAGCCAGGGCACAAGCATGTGATCTGGCTTTGCCGAGTGGACACTCAATGTGGGTTTGATTTGGAAGAGGGCAGGCAGCTCAAGGGGTAAAGAATCAGCCTGTCAGTGCGGGAGACATGGGTTCGATTCCTGGGTCAGGAACGTGCTCTGGAGGAGGAAATGGCTACCCATCCAGTATTCTTGCCTGGAAAATCCCATGGATAGAGGGGCCTAGAAAGCTATAGTGCTTGGGGTCACAGAGAGTCTGATATGACTAAACACATACAAATACACACAGAGCAGCTTGTGTGTGAAGCTGCCATTTCGGCTGACCTAACAGGCAGCCTAGGCAACCTGCTTTTGTTGTGGGTTCTGAGCTGGGTTTCTCACCTCAGATCCTAGGATAGTTTGAAGCATCATTGGTGGCCCCCTTAGCCTCAAGCTGATTGATTCTCCAGGCTTCCTAACAAGACTGTGATCATCCAATAGAATTTTAATTTTCTCCTTAGCCTTTCATCTTTTGTTGCTTATTTCTAAGTTGAATACACGTTGGACCTACTTCCTCATCTTCCATTCTTATTTGGGATTAGAAATAGATGGCTGTGTTTTTGGCTTATATTTGTTAACAGTAGCCGTTAATCACTACCAGCCTTATGTATCACTCTGTAATTCACAGAGCACTTTTTCTTCATCCTAGTTAATCCTTAAGATAACTTTATGAAATAGATAAGTAAATTTTGTCATTTTGCCCTACTTTTTTTTTTTGACAGGGAAGTAGGATTTATTGGTAGGCACGAGTTGGTTTTTTTTGACAGGGAAGTAGGATTTATTGGTAGGCATGAGTTGGTTTTTTTTACAGGGAAGTAGGATTTATTGGTAGGCACGAGTAAGGAGGGAACAGTACCAATGCTCTCATGAGTGCAGGTTCACCGTTTGTTCAGAGGGCCACGGTTCGGGATCTGTCTGAGCCCACAGCCATCCAGGATGAGCCGCCTTTCTGCCACTATGCTTTCAAATTCATCTGCATTAAATTTAGTAAATCCCCGCTTCTTGGAGGTGTGGATCTTCTGGTGGCCAGGGAACTTGAACTTGGTCCTGCAGATGGCCCCAGTCACAGGCTCCTTGTTCTGCACCTTGGTGCAGATGGACATTAAGACTTGGCCAGTGTGGACCCTGGGGCTTTCCAAAGAAACCAGGCATACACGTCTGGAGCCTACACTGGGGACAGCATGCCAGCTGTGAGTGTGCACTGGAAAGGGTTTTCTCCAGTGTTGCTTAGGGCAGCCTCTGCAGGCAACAGGCTGTGCCTCCAGGGTCGCTTAGGGCAGCCTCTGCAGGCAGCAGGCTGTGTGCACTGCTGAGGAGGCTGCTATTTGCAGCCACTGTACACGGGGCTGGTCTGGGGAAAAGAACATAGTCGACTTGATGGGCTGCAAAGCACTTTGCCCTTTTTATAGATGAGGAAACTAAAACTTGGAGATGCTAACTGACTTGTCCAAGATCACCAAGTTAGCAACATACTGAAACCCCAAACCTGGTGATGTTTGCTTATGACACGATGAGCAAGCAATGCTTTCTCCATAAGGAGTTGAAAATATAAAGAGATGAATGTCTGCTTCAGAGGAGACTTATACTGTCTCTTGTCAAATTTTTAGTCTTGGGAACATTTACTGGAATGTTAGCTTTAGCTTAATAATAATAAAATCTAAAATTAGAGTGTTTAAAGTTATTTTGGCATAACAGCACCCACAGCTAAAACACTGCCATTCATTTTTTAATTGCTGTACTCTGCTTCTTCATACAGAAATTTAATGGTGATGGCTTTATCATTGTCTAATGTTTGTCTACAACCCATTTCATAAACTACTGAATCCTTCTGATAAAATATTTCCTCATCCCTGAAATAACCCACTTGCATAGTTACCCAGTGGGTTAACATTTGTGGTGTCTGCTGCTTTATAAGTCAACTGTTGAGTGACTTGAACATTTGAGGGTTGACTACACAGAAAGGTTGTGGTTTGAATACTGCTTAACATGATATCTTGTTTGTATATTGATTCCAGTAACTTTTTATAGTTACTACTCTTCATTTATTAGACCATAGGGGAACCGTAGGGCGAGGAATGAGTGATTCAGTGAAGTCAATGAAAACTTATTTTTCTTAAACGTGATGAGACACTTCATTTTTATCCCCCTTGAGTGAATGGTGACTGTGGTTTTGGGGAATTTCAGGCTTTCTTTTACAGCTACTGATTGTATCAGTCAAGGTCCACTTGCAGAGAACAGAATCCACTCTAGCTGGTTTAAGCAGAGGGAAATTTATTACAGGGTGTTAAATGGCGTATGGAATTTGTTGGAAAGGTGAAGAAAGGAACTTCAGGTTGAGTTCTTAGGAGTGACTTGCAGAGCCTCACTGCAGAGCAGGCCACCAGGGGAGCATTTGCCTTTCGTGCAGTCATGAGACTGCCCACCAAACCGGGAGTGTTTCAGAACCATGCTGCCGCTGCACGGCAGGAGGAAAACCAGACACTTTGATCTGCCACAGGAAGATCAGCCAATTCCAAGGATGATGCTTGCTGGCAGAAACAGCAAAGACACAGCCCCTACCTTCCAAATCTTGGCTTTCCAAAACTTTGCCTCCCATATCTCACTTAGCTTCATCTGATTGACAGCACCTAGGCCGCATAGCTGCAAGGGATTCTGGGAAATGTAGTTTAACCTTCCAGTCTCTGCAGTATAGGAAGATATGTGGGAAGAAAGGGTAGCCCCAGCTTCTGAGTTATTAGGTCACACCCAGTAGTGCTTTCCATGAGATTCAGGACCACCCACTACGGGTTTTTCCCACCTCTCCGTTTTCTGCTTGTCAGTGCACGCAAACAAGCATGCATGTGCTTACACACACACAGTAGCTTTCGATGAGCTGCCTCTCTGTTTTCACTTCATATCTAAAGTAAACAATTACTTCATGACAGTAGAATTTTCAGTGTAAGTCTGAGCTTGTCTTGTCTTTCAGACCTTTCAGGTTTGGGAGGGTGATGGAAGAACTGTTGCTGAGTGAGGTAGCAAGCTAAACGAGGTCCTGCGTTTTAACCCAGGGGTTCTCAGCCTGGTCCGTCACCATCTCGTGGTGAAGCTTTAAAGATACGCATTCCAGAGATTCTAATTTAGTTGGACTTTGCCGTCTACTTTGATCAGCCTGGGGTTTGATAAAACCCCAAAGCCCTGGGGCAATGCAAACATACAGCCAGGGCAGTGGATCTCAAGTCCAGTCAGACAGGATTTTACATTAATTACAGCTGTGGTTCTTACACTTTGAAATGAAGTGAAGTTGCTCAGTCGTGTCTGACTCTTTACGATCCCATGAACTGTAGTCTACCAGGCTTCTCTGTCCATGGGGTTTTCCAGGCAAGAGTACTGGAGTGGGTTGCCATTTCCTTCTCCAGGGGATCTTCCTGACCCAGGGTCGAACCCAGCTCTCCTGCATTGCAGGCAGACACTTTACCCTCTGAACCTACAGGCATCAAAATCACCTGGAGGACTTGTTAAACCATAGATTGCTTGATCCCGCCCCCAGAGTTTCTGACTTGGTAGATTTGGGGCAGAGTGTGAGAATTTGCAGTTCCGTTGGCCTAACAGGAGCTACCTGTTTTCCTTGTAAAGATTTGATTTCTACTCACCTGGAAGTTTTCTTTAAGAACGTGTTCAGAGCTCTTAGTTTCTGAACTTTACTGGAGCAGGGGACACGGAAGAGTAAGGTGACTACGAGGAGATCGTGGTCTTAATGGCTTGAGCTTCCCAGTGTAAGAAGAGAGCTTTTCTGCATGTTTTCTTCTTCAAATGAATATCCCTGACTTTTTTGTAGGTTATGTTTGTTCCCTCTCAACACCCCTGGTTAGACCCAGCAACTATTTTAAGTGCACAGTTCCGTACCCCTGCAGTGTGTTAAAGCAATGAGCCCTCAGCTGAGTCTTGATTCCTGAGTAAGAAAGCCAGTTTAAATAACGCTCCTACATGGAGAAAAATCTTTTCTGGTGTCTTCCTCTGTTTGGCTGCTGTAACTCATATTAAAATGAAAGTGAATTTATTTGTCCTCAAAAATAGCTTTCTGGGTTTCCTTGCCATGCGTCCCACTGCCTGCTTTTTAAAACCAGTCCTTCAAGTTATATTATTATTGGCTGTTTTTTTTTTTTTTTTTTGTATTTGGAATGTACCTACCCAGTATATGTGTTTTGCAAATGCTATTGATAGCCTATTTAAACTGTTTTTTATAATGTTTGACTTGTCAAAAGTGTTACATATTCAGTGATCCTCAAATTTTGCCCTGTGGAACATACTTTGGGGGAATTGACCTGAAATTTCTATACTGTCATTAACAAAGATAAAGGTCTCCCAGTTTATGGAAAAAAAGATAATGCATGTTTCCATTTTTACCGCCCCCCTCACCTGCTTTCTTCTTTAACCTCCACTTGGTGTGAATGTTATGTGCTTGTGTATGAAATTATTAAGTAGCAAATGGTGATATTTCATAGTCGTCTGCCAAGAATCCTTTTTCTTCTTGGTGATTTACTCCGTAACAATGTTTAAAAATTACTTTATTTAGAACTTTTGATATAAAAACTTTGTTTTAATGGTGGCATCTATTCTTATAAATGCAAATTCAGAACAGTAATGATAAAGCAAATCAGGCAACTAGGTAGTAAGAATAATAGCTGTAAATGCTGCTGCTGCTAAGTCGCTTCAGTCGTGTCCAACTCTGTGCAACCCCATTGATGGCAGCCCACCAGGCTCCTCTGTCCCTGGGATTCTCCAGGCAAGAACACTGGAGTGGGTTGCCATTTCCTTCTCCAATGCATGCTAAGTCGCGTCAGTCATGTCCGACTCTGTGCTACCCCATGGACAGCAGCCCATCAGGCTCCTCTGTCCAGGGAATTCTCTAGGCAAGAATACTGGAGTGGGTTGCCATTTCCTTCTCCAATGCATGCTAAGTTGCGTCAGTCATGTCCGACTCTGTGCTACCCCATGGACAGCAGCCCATCAGGCTCCTCTGTCCAGGGAATTCTCTAGGCAAGAATACTGGAGTGGGTTGCCATTTCCTTCTCCCAATAGCTGTAAATATTTACATGCTATTCATATTTGAGAAATATATACTTGTATATAAAACAATGAAAATTAGCCTTTGGAGAAAAACCTAAAGTTTGAGAATCTTCTAAAGCCTGATGAACTAAGGCTTGTCAGATGATGCAGTGTGAGCTTGCCTGAACAGCTGTTCTGAGTTGGCTTAAAACCGGAGGGTCACACAGCTAGTGAGTTGAGAGCTCAGGTCTGCCGCCCACAATCAAGGGCAGTCTGATACTGGAGCATGTTCTTAATCAAAGCACTGGATGGATACACTACAAGGTGGTGCTACTAGGAGAAACTGGGAGACTCTTGATTTTTAGGTGTGTGCTATTTTATATTAGGGGTCACATAAACTATGGTCAATTTAAAGCTGCTTACGATGTGACTCAGTGAGACGACCAGCACAGTAAGGGGATGGAAGGTTTGGAACTTGACCTCCGCTCAGAAAACACTTAGAAATGTCAGCAAAAATTGTTGCTAAATCTGACTTTCAGGGAAATAAGTAACCCTTTCTGAGTCTTGGTTTCCCCTTCTGTCAAATGAGAGCAATAATATGCTCTGTCTGAGCCTGAGGTCTGCCATGATGATCCAGTGACGTCATAGTCCTGCTCTGAAAACTTTTAAGTGTTCTGTACACATTAGGTGACATGGCTTAGAGGCATTGGGCCGCCATATGGATGGGTTTCTCCCGTGCCCTCCACCCGGGGAGAGTTACAGACTGAAAGCTTTCTTTCTGTCACAGAGGTGTAGTCCTGGCGGTGAGCGATGACTGTGCATTCTGGGATCCGTAAGAAGAATGCTGTGGGAGTCAGGGCGGGGGACGTTCACTCTGAAATAGCATTGCCCAGGGAAGGCTTTATGAAGTGTGTGTGGCAGAGTGAATTAATTTGATTTTAAAGGATGTGTTATTCAGATGGAGGAAGAATAGTTCACTTTGTGGAAACTTACCTTTGCTTTTAAAAGGAAACCCAGTTACGTGCTGAGGGTCACCATATGCCTTTTAAAAAATTGTTACTTACGGTCTTGAGACGTAGAACTTGGAGGGAGTGTCTTTTCTCTTGAAGAAGAGGATGGAAACTTCTCGTGCTGTCCCATCTCCAATAGTGTTTGTCCTCCCCACCTTTCTCAGAATATAGACCCCAGTGGAGGGGATCTTGTGAGACTCTCAGCAGCACCATCATCCGTCTTAGGTTGGCTTTGCAGTCGACTTTTATATATTTTTTCTCTTTAATTGAATAGTAGAGAACACTCAGTGACTGAGGATTTTAAAAAGATGACAAATTCTTATGGCTAAAAATAGCATTGGTGGTTACAAGTACTCAGCTGAAGTTAGGAGTTATCAGTCTTGGTTTGGGAAACAAGGTGACCAACTAGCTGGTTTCAGGAAATCTACCTCTCCTATTCCAACAATTAGTTAATAAAATTATTCCTGACAGTGGCGGGCCAAGGAGCTCAGGCAGTTACATATTTCAAGACAGAGAACCCATTGTCCAAAGATCTCAGGAGAGCCTTTGCAAACACACGAAGGGATTTAGAACAATTTGCATAAATCTCCCCATGGATGGCGACATGGCTCCAGTATTGGGGTGGTTCCAGGAACCCCTCCTTGGCTGTATCATGGGGTGATGCTGTGCTTGGGGAGAGTTCAGTCTCATGACGGTTTCTGCCAGCAGGATTGGGTGATGGGACGCTGAATAAGCCCACTGTTTGGTTCCACATAAGGACTCTTTTGTGTTGGCCTGGGGCAGCCATGTTCAAGTTTGTCTTCTCTTTCCCCGGTGATGTTTTTGGACTTTGTGGGCTGGAGAATTAAGCACAACACCTATTCTGAGCTAATCTGTCAAACTTTGCTCTTGAAAGGTAACCATAGCCCCTTGTATTCCAGAACGTGGTAAATAATAATCATACATTTGGAGACTTATGGTTTCTTTCTTTTTTTTTTTTTGTTGAAACACAGTTGATTTACAATATTAGTTTCAGGTGTACAACATTGTTCAATATTTTTATGGATTATATTCCATCTAAAGTTATTAGAAAACAATGGTGGTTGTATTTCCCAATGCTGTACAAATGGAGACTTCTGGATTTTTTTATAAAGTTGGGGAAAGGAGGATACTGCTGGACATGACCAGATTGCTGGGTGTTCATGCCTGTCCATTGCGGAGCCATGGGAATTAATTGCCTTCTGTCTGTGACTATTATTTGCCTTGTTCACTAACCTCTCTAACAACTACCTTTTCTTGCATACTTAACAAGTTGTACTTTAATATTTAATATTCCCCTGTGAAAGAGTTTGGGTCACTCTGGATTGCAGTTTAAAATGCCAGGTGGTTGCAAGTCTGTTTTAACTTTTCTTTTTTTTTGTTCATTTTGGAAAAAAATGATATATATTAAACACTGCATATTAGGATCTTTTGTTTCTTGTATGGAATGTTATCATTCTAGAAGCCTCATAAGACTGATTTAAAATCCACAGAGTAGTTTAAGCACTGGGTAAATTTAGAGCTTTAAGTGCAGAAATGAAATTCACTGATTTCTAACCTGGAGTTTATTTTCTTTCAGTCTGTGAGCTTGATTTCTCAGCTTTGTTCTAATAATATAAACATTTTTATGTTTATTTATAGGTGGCTTTAACCAAGAGAGCAGATCCAGCTGAACTTAAAACAATATTTTTGAAGGTCAGTATAAAGGAATCTGTTTTGTTTCTTATTTGTGTTCTACAACTTTTAAAGATTATTTTCAAGCAGCTCTCTATTTCGTTGTTACATTTTTAAAAACATCCCCAGAAGTACCTTTACTTACTGCTACTGCTAAGTCACTTCAGTTGTGTCTGACTCTGTGTGACCCCATAGACGGCAGCCTACCAGGCTCCCCCGTCCCTGGGATTCTCCAGGCAAGAACACTGGAGTGGGTTGCCATTTCCTTCTCCAATGCATGAAAGTGAAAAGTGAAAGTGAAGTCGCTCAGTCGTGTCCGACTCTTAGCGACCCCATGGACTGTAGCCTACCAGGCTCCTCCATCCATGGGAATTTCCAGGCAAGAGATTTACTTAAGACTTGTAAAAGAGATCCTGTACAATTTTATATCTGTCTTTTAGAATGTGTCACATACTTGGAGGCGACTGTCTGTGATGGCTGCATGGTTTACACTTCACTTTGTTGTCTCACGTGATGTTCGGCACCGAAAAGGAGTTGTTGGGGAGTTTAGTCTCACAACCCATTTACCTTTCCAAGGTTGTCCTGTGCAGCAGATGATACTAAAGCTTTCTGTCCTAAGAAGTTTAAAGCTCTTTGTAAACACCTTTCATCATCCTTCATTCATCTAGAATGGACTGCCCTGGGCTCTCCTGAGCAGAACATTGCTGTTGTTACCATCATCATATCATTTAACTTCAGCCATGGTGCCCTGGAGGAGGCCTCAGTACGAGTAACAGTAGATACTACATCATACTATACAAGTTTATTTCCTTCGTTTCTTATATTGTCACTTACTTTGTGATATTGAGCACTGAGTGACTAATACTCTAATAATAAAGTCTGCCTCAGGTCCCAAACACTGAACCACTTTTAAGGTTATTTAACTGGCAATAAAAGTACTCAAAAGAAAAAGGCCATTTTTGTAAAGATAATTTTAAAAAGTACATATGTAGGCCTTCTCTAAACATGGGGAGAAGGTAGGTGTGCTGTATTTAAAGAGAACTCGAGGCTTCAAGTGAGAAACTTGTTCTGCTGCTGTGTGTATATGGCTTAGGAAGTTATTAATTCTCCTAGCATCACTTTCCGTATCAAAATGGGTTACTGTTAAAAATTGAGGAGTCAGGGAATTTGAATACTGATAGGATTATTTGATATTAAGTAATTATTCATTGATTTTTAGGCTAGGTAATAGTATTCTGAATATGGAAACTATAAAGAGTTTTTCAGAGATGTACACTGAAGTATTTACAGGTGAGATTATGATATCTGAGATTTGCTTTTAAATAACCCAGTTTTGGTGGTGTAGGAAAAATAGGCAGTATGATAATTTTTGCAATTGGAAAACGGAATATTGGATTTACTACACTGTTCACTCTACTTTGTGTATATTTGCACATTTACATAATGTTATAAAAACTTGTGAAGATTCCATGAAAAAAACTTACTTGAAAGTGCTGTGTATTAGATATGCATCTGATATGCATTAAATATTGATTCAGTAAATGCTTGAAATTAAGTTATTCACAGAGACAAAGACTCCAAGAGAAAATGGGTAAAAAACAGGAGAAAAAAGAATCAATTTGTAAAGTAGACTGGGTTGTATACTAGAAGGCAGAGTTCTATATAAAGCTTGTGTTTTGCCCAGAAACGGTAAATATGGTATAGAGACGCTAAGCTGGAAAAGGATTCTGGGAAATGAAAGTCCAGAAAACAGAAATGCATTTGTTTCTCACCTGATGTCTGTTGCTGCGCACGTCGGGCCCCCCATGATGGGGCTGAGGTGTATATAAAGGAGCCATAGATGTTTTTGGGCTGTGTATTTATAAGGTTTTTGTTGTAAAACTCTAATGATGTAATTCTGGAAGACCACTTGCAGAAGAGCCCGCGAGTGGGCTGCTAAAGCGCCTAGAGAGAAGGAAGAAGCTCATAACATTGAGTCGGCAGAGTCACGATCATTGTCGGAACTCAGAACCTGTGACTTCTGTTTTCTAAGCCAACAGTAGCTGTGGGCATCGGGGAATGGGAACAACTTAGAGGGTCTCAGCAGATGGTGCTCCTTGGATCCTTATTGGTCTTCTTGATGTGATTCAGTGGAAAGGCTCCAGGTAGAACCTGCGACCACAGTTTGAGGCCATGTGGTAGCGGATGAGGCTGGGTTAAGAGCCTACCAATGGAAGGAGGTATCTTTTCTAGTGGCTGCATCACAGTCGCAGGGGAGTTTTACTGGAGGCAAGTGGGATTGGCCAGGGAAACCCAGGGGAGGGCAGGAGTCCCTGCAGAGTTCTGGAGAGCGGCCTGTGGGGCTTCTGTGTCAGTGGGCCTGAAGGCTGGGGTGGAATCTTTGGGACCAGAAAGGAAGTGCTGTCCTCCCTTGGTGTGGCTAGGACTACATGGCTTTTGAGTGAGAATTCCAGATGACTTAGAGTCCAATGGGATGATGTGGGGGGAACTGTCCCTGAAGAAAAGAAGTGATCAGCAGTTTCTAGAAGGGATTGTGGATCTGGCAGAGGTCCGGGTGATCTCATCAGGCTTGGGTAGTGTGGTACCAATGCAAATCCACCTTGGCTCAGCACGCTGAGGATCTCTTGTTTACTCTCTACCGCAGACGGTGCTGTGGGGGAAGAATAGGGAGCGAGGCGCCTTTGGGGGCTGTGCCAGGCACGTCTCCAGTGAGCCTGGGCTTTCTATTTTTTTTTTTTTTTTTGCTTAAGTAAATTGTGGTTCATTTATTTATTTATTTTTAAAATGTTTATTTTGTATTAGCGTATAGTTGATTGAGGGGCTTCCCTGGTGGCTCAGCTGTAAAAAATCTGCTTGCAATGCAGGAGATGCAGGTTCAATTCCTGGGTGAGGAAGATCTGGCTACCCACTCCAGTATTCGTGCCTGGAGAATCCCTTGGACAGAGGAGTCGGAAAGCTACAGTCCACGGGGTCACGAAGAGTCGGACTTAGCGTGCATAGTTGATTGACGATGAATAACTGAATCACTTTGCTGTATACCTGGACCTGTTAGTTCTAAGAGTGGATTAGCAGCAAGCACTCTGTAAACCTGACTGTTTGCTGATTTTTTTCTGACATTTTCCTGACTTTTCTTCTTTATAAATATCTCAACCTCTCTGCTACACTAGTTAGGCGATTCTCCTGTAGTTTAGGGGAGGTGGAGGGAAGCTTCATTGTTCTTTTGAGACCAGATGTGCTGGTAATGGGGAAGTTGACAGCTGTGGCGAGCAGAGAGACCTAATGGAACTGAAACAGATAAGGAAAGAGGGGTCCTGGAGGACTAAAATGAGCCCTATTCTGGCTTATTTTATGTTTGTTTGTTTGTTTGTTTGTTTTTAAAAAGAGTTAAAATCAGTTCTTTTTTTGAAGTTGCTTACTGTTAGATGTTGGGGTTATAAAGATGAATTAATCATGGCTCCTGCCCTTAACTATCTCACTGTGTGTGTTTGAGTGTTTAAGAAAAAAATCCACAATATGGTTGATATATATTATATAGTACATAATATGGTTGATACGCATTGTATAGTATTAATTAGCAAGAAGATGATGTGGGGCTAATTACATCTTCCTAGAGAGGGTCATTACAGTTGCTGGGCAGTGGTGATATTTGAGCTGCTGTTTATCAGATGGAGAAGGTGGAGGAGGATTGTGGAGCAAAGAAAGACAAAGGAAATAATAGTGCAAGCAAAAGCAAAGAACTCCAGGCGTGGAGGTGGCCTGGCACAGAGAAGCTTGGGAAATGGTACTAGAATGGTGGGCAGAGTGGAACTTGGCATAAAACATCTCCAGCCTAAGGCGTTTGAATTTTTTTATGCAGGCTGTTTTAGTGACATGTGGCGGTTAATGTTTTGTCTGGATGTAGAAGTTGAAGTCTAGGTGTAGTCAGCTTTGTTTCCAACCTAAGTGTTGGGAATCTAAGTTTTTTTCTCTGCCTGACGCTTTCCGTGCTGTTTCATGTTAATAAACAGGTGTGTATTTGAGTGCTTACAGTTTAAATGAAATGCCATGGAACTCTGCAGTGAGTGAGATGTGTAAAAAGGTATAATCAACATCCATGTCTTATTTAGAGATGTTCAGGTTTTATACAGGGGACAAAATTTATAGGCATGCAGAAGGTAAAAAAAAAGTATCTAAGTCAGCACAGTCAAGGGTCACTTGTGTGGTTAAAGCAGACGCCACAGGAAATGGAAGAGGGAACAGTCCCTGTGGTGGGGAGAGGTCAGAGAAGGCTCCTTGGAGTGGGAACTTGAGGAGCCCCACGGATGCGTGGGAGCCGGGGGGGTGGAGCGGAGGCACCCAGCGGGGCAGCGGAGGCTTCTGGGAACCAGGACCACACTGGAGGGACCACATTGGGAGCAAACCTCCCCCGGATTGAAGGATTTTTGCTCATTCTTCAAATGTTTACTTAATTCAGCTCTGTGCGAAGGAGTCTGCCAAGTTTTACAGGGTGTGGGTGACAAAATTAGAAAGATGATTGGGAGTTTGGCATTTCTGCTAAACAGTAGGAAGCCATTGAAGGTTTTCTGAGTTCTCCAGTGACCTGGAGGATGGGTCTGAGATTGGATTGGTGCAGCAAGGCCATGGGTTAGGCAGCTGTGGGTATCATCCTGGTGTGCAACCCTAATAACTTGGTTAGGGTTCTGGTAGCAGCAGGAATGGAGAATGGGCAAGTTAACACATTTTGAAGGACTGTTTGATTGAAAATGCCTGATCTTGGGTAACGGATGATCATGTTGTTCAGTCACTCAGTTGTGTCTGACTCTCTGACGCCATGGACTGCAGCACGCCAGGCTTCCCTGTCCTTCACCATCTCCTGGAGCTTGCTCAAACTCATGTCCATTGAGTCAGTGATGCCATCCAACCATCTCATCCTCTGTTGTCCCCTTCTCTTTTCTGCCTTCAACATTTCCCAGCATCAGGGTCTTTTCTGATGAAGTCGGCTCTTCACATCAGGTGGCCAAAATATTGGAGCTTCAGCGTCAGTCCTTCTAATGAATATTCACAGTGGATTGATTGATCGTGAACAGGGAGTAAATATGACCACTGGATATATAGGCTGGGGGCATGGAAGTACCAGTATTAAGAATGCAGAAATTGAGGAGACAGCCATTAGCTCAAGTGAGAGTGAAGGAGGTGATAGTTACTGTTTAGAAGTATACAGCTGGACGCAACTAAATGCCTTACTATAGTGTAAGATGTGGAGGACGGGAAGACCAGACAAGGGAAGCGGGTCATATTACAGATGGGGATAGTAATATGTAGTGAACAGCATTTGGAGTTTTATAATTATAGTTCATCAACAAAAGCATAATATATATTTTTAGAAGATTTTGTAGGGAAAATTGGCAAAATAATTTCCTCTTTGAAAACCTTTTTTCTTATGACACAATAGTTCATATTTTTTGAAAATTAAAAAAAAGATGTGTATAAAGAACTGAAACTTGTGATCCATATATATTTAAATCTATCCATATATATACATGTATCAATTTAAATCTATTTATATATGCATATGTCTGTTTTCCTGTTTCTCTGCCTCTGTGTATGAGTAGAATTTTTTTCCTTAACAGGAGGAAAAATACTATTTGGTATTCATTTTTTCCCTCACCTAATACATTATGAATACCTTTTCCTATAATTGAAAGCATTTCTGCTTTTTTTTATTGCTATGATACTCTTGTATATGGCTGTTTTACCGTAATTTATCTAGCCACTCTCTATTATTGGATGTTTTGTTGTCTTCTCTGCTTTGCTATCTAACAACACTGAAATTAATAGCCCTGAAACTACATTTTTGCATATAGCTAGCATTTTCTTAGATAAATTTATAAAAGTGGAATTGTTGAAGAGTGGATTTACAACATTTCAAGGCTTTTGATTCTTGGCAGACTGCCTCTCAAGAAGGTTGCATCAATACACATTTTTGTTGGGAGTATGGAAGTTTACATTTTTCCACATTGTGAAGTCAACTCAGATTATTAAAGAAAACTGAGCAGCAACAATAAAAAGCCTTTCTGACAACTCCTTGAAAAATTGTATCTTGTTTTAAATTTGTGTTTTTTATCATTAGCAATGTATTTGTTGACTATTCATGATACCTAATGACGTTTAAGCCTTTTCATTAAAATTTACAAATATACAGAAAATAGAGTAGTAAATACCCACATAACCACCACCTAATTTAAGTTTTTGTCACATTAGTTTCACATATAATATTTACTGATGTATTTCAGTGTAAGTTAGCTATCCTCATATAGCTCCTAATAATTTTAAGATTCCCTATTGAGAAATGGCCATAATACATGTTAGTAAATATTATATGTGGCCATAATATATATCACTGTGCACTTAATGAAATTAATGGTAGTTCCTTAATAACATACAATATTTGATCCCTTTTCAAATTCTTAAGTATAATACTTTATTCCACCCGTGTAACAGGGAAGCAGGGGAAGAATGGTCAAACACAGTGATCAGGTGTGCAAAGCATTTCTCAGTGGCTGGAGCACACTCAAGAAGAATTTGCCCTTCAGCCTCCGGACATGAATGGTTTATGGCAAAAATGAGTGACTGGTGATTATGGTTCTGGTGTGTTCACAGTTGATGGACTATTTTGTTCCACCAGTAGTGGGCAGGCCAGTTAGGCCCCCTGGCTTCTGAGGATCGTGTTGTGACACATTGCTTTCCTTTGCCACCGTATTCATTGGGTGTGGAGGTATGTCACGCTGGTGACATTTGGTTTATTAGTCAGGGTTCTTGAGAGAAACAGAACCAGTAGGAGAGAGCTCCATCTCTAGGTACGTGTCTAGTGAGGTTTATTATGAGGAATTGGCTCACACCATCCATCTTGGAGGCCGAGAAGTCCTAGGATGGTACTGTCTACAGGCTGGAGACCCAGGAAAAGCTGTGTTGTAATTCAGTCCAAGTCTGAAGTCCTGAGAACAGGGTGGCTGATGGTGTAAATCTCGGTCTGAGGGCCAGAGAAGGAAGAAGATAGGACCCAGCTTATGCAATGGGGCAGGGAAAAAAGGGATGAATTCTTTCCTCCATCTTTTGTTCCGTTCTCAATGGGTTGGGTGAAGCCCACCCATACTGGGGAGGGAAGTCCAGTTTACTGAGTCCATAGATTCAAATGCAGTCTCATCAGAAACACCCTCACAAACACACCCAGAAATGGTGCTTCATCTGGGCACCTGGTGGCCAGTCAAGTTGATGCATGAAGTTAACCATCATAGTTAGTATTTTACTAGGTTATGCAAGGAATCCTAAAAGCCTTCCCATTTCATAAGTATATGCCGGGGTGCAGCCCCGGTGGATCCAGGGAATTCAAAGCGGGGACGGCGTCGGCGAGGATCAGGAAACAATTGCTTAATTAAACGTTAATTAAGGATATAAAGAGTAATAGCATGAGGATAGCTCAGTGAGGAAATTCAGTGGAGAAAAGAGGCTGAAATAAGGATAGCTCAGTGAGGAAATTCAGTGGAGAAAAGAGGCTGAATAATTCAGCCAGAAGGTAAGAGAAAGAACGACATGGTGAGACCAAGTTTCGGGTGAACAAGGCCCGCACTTTATTTTCCAAAGTAGTTTTTATACCTTAAGTTATGCATAGAGGATAATGGGGGAAGGGGTAGAGTCATGCAATAAGCCAGGCTTTCTTCCTGCAAACTTATCATATGCAAAAGTTTAGGTGATTTGCATCATCTTCTGGCCTGGAGGCCTTTTTCTCTAAAGGTGATTATTCTAAAGTCAGGCGCCAGCCTCCAAAAAGCATTAGATAAAGTTGCATTCCTACAGAGCAAAGGTGTGGTGGGCTATAACAAGAAAAAGAATTAACTCAAGGGTCCCAGGTTACAAACATTAAAGCTACTACTTACACCAATTATATTAATCAATACACTGCCAGGGACACAGCAGGTAAGGGATATGGAGACTTAGCAGCAAACATTGGCCCAACAAGTGAAAATCCCTTCACCAATACAATTTCTAATCAATCTTTTAACCGCTCAAAGGAATCTGTGTTTAGACAGTTTAGAACATCTCACGTCTCTCACAGTTTGGAGGCTCTGAGCAATCACATGTGGCCAGAAAAACCTATTCAGGCAGGCTAGAGGACTTCCAAGGGAGTTTGTAGGTTGAAACACTGTCACACCCAGGAATTATTAACTGGAGCTGTAAGCTAACTCTTTTTCCAGAGAGAGGTAGTGGGGGACAGCCCCCCTTAAAGTCAGAGGTGTAGGTGAAAGCACAAAGCAGAAAGTAGGCAGACTCTGGTTTTGGGGGTAGATTGCTCGAGAATTTCCAGGGAGACTCCTGAGGCTTGATCCCGCCTTTGCGTATGCCAAGCCTCCTTCCTCATGACCTTTGCCAGGGGCGGAGCTCGCTCCCTGAAAGTATATATGTTTAATCATATTGAACTTCCAAAAATGTAAAGGAGAGAAGCTTCAGGTCATTTATCAAATCTATTACTGAAGAAGGATTAAATAACATTTTAAAGGTGTGGTAGCTGCAAGTCCACTCTGTCCATCAGTCTAAGGAAGAACCTTTGACATCTTTAATCAAAGTAGACTACCCAAGCTTTGGTGATGCACTGTTTTTTAAAACTGAGGAAAACTATGTTTCTTGTGTCCATATTAACATGTCCTTGTATTGAAGAGATGTTTTATCACCTCTGAAAAAACAAGGCAGATAAAAGACCTGAGATTTTTTATTTGTAAACTATATTGAGGAATAAATCAAATGCATCAATCAGAAATGTACAACTCCATGCATGTTCATAAAGTGAATCCATCCATGTAACCAGCATCCTTCAGTTCAGTCGCTCATTCGTGTCCGACTCTTTGCGACCCCATGAATCGCAGCACGCCAGGCCTCCCTGTCCATCACCAGGAGCCCTCTGACGCCCTTTCTAGTTGATACCCACCCCTCCCGAGGGAACTAGTCATCTGACTTCTGTCACCATGTGTTAGCTTTGCCTGGTTTTCTACTTTATATAAAATGAGTAATACACTATGTTCTCCTTTTTCTTTTTTTTACAATGTGTATTCTTGTGTCTAGCTTCTTTTACCGTTGCCTTATTGGTAAGATTCATCTGTGTTGTCACGTGTAGTCGGTGTTAGTTGATCCCACTGTGTGACTATGCCACAATTCACTGAAACATTCTGTTGTGGACATTTGAGTTATTTTCCATTTTTTTTGCTATCCACAATAATGCTGCTGGGGGTGGGGCAGCTTAGAGCTGCGGCACAGCCCCCTCTGGCCCCAATCCCATCCAGCCTCTAACAAGGTGCACACGTTGGGGAGAAAGTGAAACCTGCACAGAAATGCAGCCCTAGACCCTCAGGCCTTGGCCACGCCCCAGACCAAGGCAGAGAGTGCTGTCATACCCAAGAGAGACCCAGCTCCCACCCCCAAGAGGGCAGTGACGCCCCTGAGCGGAGGACACGCCCCGCTTGCACCTGGCTGGACTCCAGCCCCACCTCCTCCCAGGGCAGTAGCTGCCAGCACACCCTGGGGAAGACACAACTCATGCTCATGCTCGCTTTAGATGTTTCTCCTGCCAGAGCTGCTGGGAATGCTCCAAGGACACACTTTCAAGGGCAGGAGAGGTAAATTTTCACCTAGTTTCATAAAGACAGAGAATGTTAAACAAAACGAGAAGACAGGAATATATTTCCAATGAAAGAATAAGGAAAAAAAAACACAAAACCCTGGGAAAAAACCATAATGAAACACAGATAAGTAATTTACCTGATAAAAGAGTTCAAAGCATTAGTAATAATCCTAATTGAACTGGGGAAAGAATAGATGAACACAATGAGGATTTTTGTTAAGAGCTAGATAATATTAGAAAAGTGCTGGCAGCACTGAAGAATACAATAACTGAGAAGAAAAAATACATGGATATTAACAAGAGATTGGGTGATAAAGAATACGTAAGTGATCTAGAAGATCGAGTAATGCAAATTGCCCAGTAAGAACTACACCCCCCCACCACGCAAAAAAAAAAAATTCTAAAAATTGAGGATAGTTAAAGGGACTTATGGGACAACACCACAGGTACTAACATTTGCATGATAGTGGTCCCAGAAAAGAAAGGTGGAGCTAGCGGTGAAGAACCCACCTGACAATGCAGGGTACGTAAGAGACGTGGGTTCAATCCCTGGGGTGGGAAGTTCCCCTGGAGGAGGGATGGCACCCCACTCTGGTATTCTTACCTGGAGCCTCCCATGGACAGAGGAGCCTGGTGGGCTATGGTCCATGGGGTCAGGAAGAGTCAGACACAACTGGAGCGACTTAGCACAGCACAGAAAAAGAAAAGAGTAGAAAATGTATTTGATGAAATTATGGCTGAAAACTTCCCAAACCTGGAGGAGGAAACAGATATCCAGGTACAGGAGGCACAGAGGCTTCCAAACAAGGTGAACCCAAAGAGACCCATGCCAAGATACATCATAATTAAAATAGAAAAAAATAAAAAAATTTAAATTTCAGCAAGAAAAAAACAAAGTCACATCCAAGGGAACCGCCATAAGATTATCTGTTGATTTTTCTGCAGAAACTTTGCAGGCCAGAAGAGAATGGCATGATACTTTTAAAGTGCTAACAGGGAAAATCCTACACCCAGGGTACTCTGTCTAGCAAGATTATCATTCAGAATTGAAGGACAAGCAAATAGGTCAGACAGGCAGAAACTGAGTTCATCAATATACTAAACTGACCTTACTAAAAGTGTTAAAGGGTCATCTGTAAGTGAAAAAGTAAAAGTTCCAATGAGAAATAATAAATTATGGGAAGGGAAAAATCCCACTGGTGTAAAATTGCTGGGTCTGTCCTTACATGTATGTTCATTTACAGTAGACATTGCCAAGCAGTTTTCTGAAGCGGTTTGCCAGTTGCTTTGCTCCATATTTTGCCAACATTGGTTTTTTTTCTTTTTAATTATCTTGTGTATGAGTAGTGGTATTATTGCACTGTAGTTTTATTTTGCCTTTCCAGTGGAAATTTTTCTTTTAGGGGTTGGGAGCTTGATAATGATTCTAAAGATCATTTGGGGAAAACTAAGAGAGTGATTAGTCTTGTAAGAAGGCTTGTAAGAAAAAAAGTAATGAAATGTGTTCTCATTTTGTGTATCCATTCATTTATTTATTTTTGGCTGCACTGGGTCTCCGTTGCTTTGCCAGAGCTTTCTCCGGTTGAGGCGCGCGGGGACTCCTCTTTGTTGCGGCCCTCAGGCGTCTCACTGCAGCGGCTTCCCTTGTTGCGGAGCCTGGGCCCTAGGCGCCTGGACTTGAGTAGGTGCGGCACAGGGGCTCACTAGTTGTGGCTCTAGGTCTCTGAAGCGCTGGTCCAGTAGTTATGGCGCGTGGCTTAGTGCTTCCGGGGCACGTGGGATCTTCCCAGGTCAGGAGTCGAACCCTGCATTGGCAGCGGATTCTGTGCCACCGGGGAGTCCAGTAGTGCAATGTCTTTTTTACTCCACATTCATTTGTCAGATGTTTATTGAAGATGTTGCCTGTCTACCAGGTAACAGTCTAGAGCTCGAGGATACACACCAGTGAGAAAGGGGAAGAAAAATTCTGTCCTGGCAGAGCTCTCCCTCTAGTTATGACAATTAAGGTGCCTGTAATCTTGCAAGAACAGATGGGTCAATTGCCAAGGTTAGTCCTGAAACATTGCCTGCTGCGGTGATGACGGGAGCTGTCAGCTCATCCTGGCATTCCTCCCATGGAGTTGGGTCTGAGTACATCTTCACTTAGGAAGGCATTGCCCACTGATCAGAACTGTGGAGGAGATGGACTTCCTTGCCAAGCCTTTCTCTTGTGACCATATGCTAATTTTTGGAAGTATTTGTGTATTTGCCTGCGTAGGGTCTTAGTTGCCCAACACCAAACCTTGGTTGCATCGTGTGGGATGTCATTTGCTGTAGTGCACAGGCTCTCTAGTTGAGACATGTTGGCTTAGTTGCTGTGCGACATGTGGGATCTTAGTTCCCCTACCAGGGATCGAGCCTACATCTCTTGCATTGCAAGGTGGATTCTTAACCACTGGACCACCAGGGAAGTCCCAACCATATGATAATTTAGTCTGTGGCATCCTTTATGGCATCCTAAAGGTGAGGGAAGGGAGAATGATTTGATGTGTGGGGTCCTAGGACAGCCAAGAGTTGTTTAGTCGCTCAGTCGTGTCTGGCTCTTCATGGCCCCATGGACTGTATCCTTCCAGGCTCCTCTATCAGTGGGATTCTCCAGGCGAGAGTACTGGAGTGGGTTGCCATTCCCTTCTCCAGCGGATCTTCCCTTCTGAGAGACAACCAAGAGAGTAAGTGGAAGAGACTCAAGTTGGAGGATCCTTACCTCAAACCACATTAAAAACAAAGTACCAATAATGTATTGAAACTTAAAGGGAGAAGCTAAACCTGTTCAAAACAGGCTAAGAGATAATGTGGGTGAATATGTTGTCTTGTGATGAAGAATTATAATAGTTTCTAAACTTAGAAGTAATGGAAGAAATTGTAAAGCAGATAAAAATCGACAGACTCAATTATATAAAAATATCAAACTATTTGCAGCAAATATGATAGACAAAGGGGGAAAGGGCATGTTCTCATGCTATTGGTTGGGAGTATAATTGGTACAGTCCTTTCTGGAGAACAGTGTGGTAATAAGTGTCAAGAGCCTTAAAGATCCTCTCCTTTGACTCAACAATTTCTCCTCTGGGAATCTAGCCTTTGAAAATTGCCAGGAATTTGGACAGATGTTATATGCAAAGCTGGTTACTTTAGCTTTAAAAAAAATAAGAAAAATTGGAGATAATCCAGTAATAATAATGTCTACTGGTGAGAGGAGAGTTAAATTGTGTTTTTAAATAAATGAATTATTCACTACTATAAGCAAACATAGGTATAATTCTAAATCATAGGATTGCTGTAATTAACAGTGACATTTCCTTTATATTTCAGTCCTGTTTTGCCTCAGTTAGGAAAATAAATTATAATTCTTCCACGTTTGCAAAAAGCCAAATTTAATACTAACTAAAGAATAGTATGATTATTGGGCCATCTTTGAGCTTTTCTTTTGTACTGTGCAAAAAATCGTTAAAACCAATAATCTAGCACATTTCAGTTCAGTTCAGTTGCTTACTCCTTGGAAGGAAAGTTAGGACCAACCTAGACAGCATGTTAAAAAGCAGAGACATTACTTTGCCAACAAAGGTCCGTCTAGTCAAGGCTACGGTTTTTCCAGTAGTTATGTATGGATGTTAGAGTTGGACTGTAAAGAAAGCTGAGTGCTGAAGAATTGATGCTTTTGAACTGTGGTGTTGGAAAAGACTCTTGAGAGTCCCTTGGACTGCAAGGAGATTCAGCCAGTCCATCCTAAAGGAGATTAGTCCTGGGTGTTCACTGGAAGGACTGATGTTGAAGCTGAAACTCCAATATTTTGGCCACCTGATGTGAAGAGCTGACTCATTTGAAAAGACCCTGATGCTGGGAAAGATTGAGGGCAGGAGGAGAAGGGGACAACAGAGGATGAGATGGTTGGATGGCATCACCGACTTGATGGACATGGGTCTGGGGGGACTCTGGGAGTTGGTGATGGACAGGGCGGCCTGGCGTGCTGCAGTTCATGGGGTTGCAAAGAGTCGGACACAACTGAGCGACTGAACTGAACAGAAATGTGCTAGATTATTGGTTTTTATTTAACACATTTATAAGATGCCTATTGTGTGTATGGCATTATGCCCAGTGTATTTCATGACTGTTCGTTTATTTCTAGCGTCACCTTAAGAGCAGGTAGTGTCCTTCTCCCCATTTTACAGGGGAGGAGCCAGGGTCCCAGAAAGCTTTAGCTACTTACCTGAGGTGCTCTAGAGGCAGAAGCAGAGCTGCTTGCACCCCAGACCTGAGAGACCCCAAAGCCTGTGGCTGAGTATCTGTCTACTCAGGAGCCGATCCTGCTTTGTGTAGAAAGAACAAGTGACTTTTTTTTTTTTTTTAAGATTTAGTCATTCATTTATGGACGTGCTGGGTCTTCCTCGCAGCGAGCAGAAGCTTCTCTCTGGTTGCGGTGCACGGGCTTCTCCTCTGATGGCCTCTGTTGTTGTGGAGCGCAGGCTGTGGCTGCGTGAGCTTCAGTACTTGATGCTTCTGGGCCCAGCAGTTGGGCCTGTGGGCTCTGCAGTGCTGGCTCCGTAGCTGTGGTGCATAGGCTTAGTTGCCCGCATCGGGTGGGCTCTTCCTGAAGCAGGGATTGAACCCAATTAGGGTTAGGGTTAGCCAGGCAGATTCTTTTTTTGTAATGTGTTTGTTTTTAATTGGAAGATAATTGCTTCACAGTATTTTATTGGTTTCTACCATACATCAACATGAGTCAGCCATAGGTATACACGTGTCCCCTCCCTCTTGAACCTCCCTTCCACCCCATCCCCTCCCTTTCCGCCCTTTTGGTTGTCACAGAGCACCAGATTTGAGCTCCCTGCATCATACAGCACATTTCCACTGGCCATCTAAGTTTGCATATGGTGTTGTATATGTCGCAATTCTACTCTCTCAGTTCATTCCACCCTGCCCGTCCCCTTCTTTGTCCAGAAGTCTGTTCTCTCTACTGTTCATGGGGTTCTCTATGCTGTTCATGGGGTTCTCTATGTCTCTTCATGGGGTTCTCTATGTCTCTTCATGGGGTTCTCTATGTCTGCATCTCCAGGAAGCCCACAAGTGACTTGCAAAAGCAGTTTTAATTGGGTTTGACTGTCACTGCACCCCTGTTCCCCGTGCTGTCCCATCACGGTGGCTTCTGTCACCCAGCTAGCCCTGTTCTTGTAGCTTGAGGTCCTCATCTCCCCACCACAAAACACTGATCCCAAAGATCAAGAGGCCCTCTCCTGGTCTGTAAGTATCTGTGTGACCCCCAAGTTGTTCCTCAGCATTCTCACAGCCCCCCACCTCTACAGAACAGTGATGTGCAGGTTCCATGTTTGTGAACGGGGGGAAGGCTGTGAAAAAGCAGCGCACACCACCTGATTCTTACTCACTCTTTCTCTTCTGGAATGGAGAGGACACTAACCATAGAAGCGTTTCTTTTTTATTCTTTTTCCTGGAACTCTCTCATTGTTTATTCACCAATCAATATCTCTTTAGGGCTTACTACGTTAGGCATTTTGAGAAGGTGGAACTGAAATAAATGCACATTTTCCTCTTTCGTGATACCCTTTGTCCCCATTTTCAGGTGGAAAGGGACTTACAGCTCTTCCTTTATTCACTGTAACGACTTAACACAGAAGGATGATCCAAACATACATAGTAAAGGTATAAAGGACACACATTGTGTTTTTTAAATTTTGTTGTTCAGGCGCTCAGTCATGTCCAACTCTTTGTGACTCCATGGACTGCAGCACGCCTGGCTTCCCTGTCCTTTACCATCTCTCGGAACTTGCTCAAACTCATGTCCATTGAGTCCGTGATGCCATCCAACCATCTCACCTCTGTTATCCCCTTCTCCTGCCCTCAATCTTTTCCAGCATCAGGGTCTTTTCTAATGAGTCAGCTCTTCACATCAGGTGGCCAAAGTATTGGAGCTTCAGCATCGGTCCTTCCAATGAATATTCAGAACTGATTTTATTTAAGACCGACTGGTTGGATCTCCTTGCAGTCCAAGGGACTCTCAAGAGTCTTCTCCAACACCACAGTTCAAAAGCATCAATTCTTTGGCGCGTAGCCTTCTCAATGGTTATGGTCTTTTTTAAAATAGGGGCCCGATTTCTTCTTTGGCTCAAGTTAAAAAAAAAAAAAGATGTAATTTTTAAGAGCTCTGGAGCAAAAGCAGAATGAAGACGTTGAAGTCAGATGTACTTGGATTTCAATATTGTTTCTACCCCTGCCTATGTGGGTGAATTAGTTTACCATTCAAGATTTAGCCACTGCATCTCTAAAATGTGAATGGGAACGCCTACTTTGTAGAGCGGTTGCGTAAGACTAATGGGATATTGCATGTAAAAACCTAACACAGTGCCCCACACTTTCTACACATTCATAGCGGCGTTTCGTACCGGCTTCCGTGAAGTCTTACAGAAGCCTTGCTGCAGTTTGTTTTCCGCTTTCTCCTCTTTGTCATTCTTTTTTTTTTCCATCATTGATGCTTTCGAAACAGGGAAAAGGGGCAAAAGAATGAGGTTGTTTTCATTCATGATTTCATGATACTTTTTTTTTTTTTAAAGAAAACTGTATGTCTTTGCTAAAGAACAAGATATAATTTGTCTTTCCAAATTTCTGTCAGCACGGGTTTCTCACCCTCAACACGATTGACATTTGGTCTGGATGACTCTAATTGGGTGGGGGGTAGGGGTGGGCATCCTGCCTGTGTACTGAGGATATTTAGCAGCGTCCCTGGCCTGTCGCAAGTAGATACCAGTTTCTACTTTTGCCCCCTGTGGGGAAAAATGAAAACAGGCAGCACAGAGCTAGAGAAGTTCACCCGAGAAAGGCTGGTATTATAACAGACAGAGATGGCCTATTTGGGGACTTTGGTGTTTGTAAGCTGGACAGTCAGGCTGATAACCTCTGGTATAAAGATAAAACTTGGCAAACTCAATGTCTTTTTGCTTTTTACTTGGAATGATGGGAAATAATTGTCCTTGTAATAGTATATTGTCATATCAGATATTTTATCCATTGAATATTTTCAGCTTTTTTCACATATTGATCTGATTATATACATTTAAGAATAAAATATATTTTCTTTTTTTTAAACAGTATGCAAGCATTGAAAAAAATGGTGAATTTTTCATGTCTCCCAATGACTTCGTCACCCGATATTTGAACATTTTTGGAGAAAGCCAGCCTAATCCAAAGACTGTGGAACTTTTAAGTGGTGTGGTGGATCAGACTAAAGATGGGTATGTTTGTTTTTGATTACCTCATTTAGTTTTTGTTTTGTGTGAAACAGCTTTCTGTCTCTTTAATGATTAGGAAGCCAATGTCCTACATTTTTTCTCCTTATTACAATTAATGCATTATTTTAGAAATGATGCCCTAAACAGTTCCTTCAGTGTTCTCATCCCAGTTGGGGATTCTATATCTGGATTTCTTGACATAGTTTAAACAACTATATATAATTATATATAATTATATATAATTATATATATAATATATATAAATATATATATATTATAATTTCACAGCTATTGTAGTTGAGTGGTGTGAAGATGTGCTTGAGTGTGTGTCGTATATTTTAAGTTTTAAGGTAACTGTAAAAATTATAACATAGGTCTGTGAACATAACTTTTCTATAATCTTTCTGTTCAAGGAACTTTTAAATGTCCCATATGTTTAAATGCTATAAATCTGACAGACAGAATAATGATTCCAAATCCCCAAGAAAGGCATTCTGCCCAAGTGGGAAGAGAAACATGGAACCACCTAAAATTAAATAGGACACTTTGCAAAAATGCCTTTGGGTTTTTTTTTTTTTCCTTTTACCAATATTTTCTGTTTACATTTTTAAAAAGTGAGTCATCCTTAAGTTGTGTAAGAATGCAGTTGATTTTTACCATAAGTGCAGAATTTTGGGCTCCAAAATATTGGTAATATGAGCCCCAATATTCCCTAATAACCAAATATAATCCGTCAGAACTAGCCTTTTCTGTGTAAACTGTAGTGAACCCAGCTGTCTGCCCTCGCCACTTGCCAGCACTCCCTTCTGATAGATTAGATGCCGGCCTTTCTGGGGTGTTCTTCTGTTCTGAACTTTCTCTTTTGGTCCTGTGTCTGTTTTTTCATATGCATGGGTTTGAGGTACAACCAAAGAAAACTCCCTGATGTACTGTGAATGCTCTCAGTTTTACCCGTACTTCTCCTTACTTGCTTATACATCTGTAGTTCCATCGTGCATGAAGGCAGCTCCCGCTAAAGTGAAAGTCTTGCAGATGGGAAGCAAGTGGGGAGGAAATTGGCAATTATACTTCCTGTCATATGCTGGCAGATTGCTAGATTATACCTTCTCTGTTCCAGTGGTGGCTACGTGTGTTTTCCACAACCTGTGTAATCCCTCCCAAGGTGGGATTCTTTGCTTTGGAGGAAAATATCATTTAGGAGCAGGCGTTTCTTCCCTCACAGGGCCTATCTGTGGAGGTACAGGGAGAGAGGTGGAGGTATATTTCACACTAGTCCATTCAGGCTAAACGGCTGCACAGAACTTAGCTTTATTCTAGCAAACATATTGGTGGTGGGCGGGGGTAGGGGGCTGCAGATTGGATTGCTTCCACATCTTCTGTGCTTATAAGGTGCAGAAGAAATGTGACCAAGTTCACATGCAGTATGAATTAGCTGTCTCAATGTTTAAGATCAATTTTTTTTTCTTACTTGATAAAAAATTTATGAGCTATAGAAAATGGAAAGAATTCAGTGAATGTCTAATAGATACCCTTCATCTGGATTGATTGATAACATTTTTAAAACCTGTGTGCCTTTTTAAAATTAGTTTTAACACACATATACTCTTTACACATCACACACGTAATTTCCTCTTTTGGCTGGACCAGTTAACTATAAATTGCAGACATCAAGATGCTTCAGTGTTTAACTTTGAATACGAGCATTCTTCTTAACCATTATCATACTTAGGAAGATTAACAATCATGTGAAATATCTAATATCCAGTAGATTAGCAATCATGTGAAATATCTAATATCCAGTCTATTTTAAATATGCCAGAACTCTCCACTCACCTCTCCCCCACCTCAAATGCTTTATTATAGCCTTTTGTTTTTCAAATCCAGCATCTAATCAGGTTTCCTGTATTACATTTAGTTGCTGTATATCTTCTAATCTAGGACAGATCCTTGCCTTTTTTTTTTTTTAACCACTGATCAAGTTTAGTGATTTTTTACTTAAAAAAATCAAACCACCGTTAAAAAAAAAAGAGGCAAATAAACCTGATTTTCCAATCATTTGAAAAGCATAGTGCTTATTTGTCCAAAACAGACTCAAACTTAAATGCTATCATTATCATCTCTAAACTTCTGCAATAAAATTAGCATTTATATGTACACATATATACATTTTTTTAAATATATAAAATAGAACTGTATCTTGCAGTCAACAGGAGAAAGAACAACACATCCTTGTTTTTTATTCTATCATGACTTCGAACCCAGGCCCAGTTATTTTGTTGAAAGTCCCTCATTCTGGACTTGTCTGGTTGCTTCCTTATGACTTGGATTCATGATCAATTTTGGGGTGCAGGTTAGGAGAGATCCTACCATCTTGTCCAGCATTGATGATACTCAGTTTGATCACTTGGTTCAGATGGTGTCCACCTGATATTTCCATTCTACAGAACCACTTTGGGTTTGTAGTTAGGAAATAGGCGCTTTCAGAACATGGGGATGTCCTGTTTCTCAGCAGCCTTCGCCCAGTAGTTTAGGCATGCGTGGTGACCCTTTTCTGGGTCAGGCTTATATCCATAGTGATGCTTTTCTGGATCAGTCATTACATCCATGGCAACCCTTATGTGGACCAGGCATTACATCCATGGTGACCCTTTTCTGGATCAGGCTTATATCCATAATGATGCTTTTCTGGATCAGGCATTACATCCATGGTGACCCGTTTCTGGATGAGGCATGACATTGGTGTTTGAAAAAACAGTGGTTTTTCTGACTCTTTATTTCTCATTTATTGTCTAGAATTCTTTGGTAAGGAAAAACTTTCACCCCTCCACGCCCTTTTCTTTCTCTGTTAATTTTTGTATCACTGTAAACTCATGGATTTATTTACATTGAACTCAATGTATTAGAATCTATTACTAAATTCTCTGATTGTTCAGATTGTTCCAGTGTGGTCAGTGTGAGTCCCTTCAAGCTGGCTCCTGTACCCTCAGCCTTTGAGTGTTCCTTGCTTTTGGTAAATAAGGTGTACCTGGCTGGCTTTGGATTTGTCCTGCCCTTGTCCAGGAGATCTTTTCTCAAAGAAAGGCCCAGGTTCCTCCTGGTTGGGACTGGTGCTTGGTTACATGAAGCTGGGCACTAACTCATTGCTCCTGGACTGTTCCTGCCTCCCTGACATTTCAGTGGAAAGAGCTGGGAAATATACTTAAAAACAAACAAACAAAAAAATCAAAAGTTCATAATGATAGTTCCTATTTAAATTTAACCTTACAGGAATTTCCCTTCTTTTCTGTTTGTATCTTTTTAGGGGAACATTTTGATTCCTAGTTACACAAATATTTTTACAGTCATTAATTTTATGTGACTGTAGTATCTGCTAATGTACTTGGCTTCCTTTTCATCCCACCCCTATTAACACACTGGCTTTTCCTATTTCTTTTTACATATACTCTTCAAAAAATATAACCTTGATTTCATTACATGCCAACAATGTAACATATGTTTTACATATATAATGTAACATAACATGTATTTTCTCATGCGCTTATAACAAATTCTTGGCTTTCTCTCCCTAGTTTCCCAGATGAGAACTAAGGGATCAAGTAATTTGCTGCCTAAAGGTACCCAGGCCTGTCTGGCTGTAGTCCTGGGCCTTCCCACTGGTTCAGAGCGGCCTTTTCTCTCATCATCTCACAATTCTCTTTAACTTGACACATTCTTTCTGATTTTGTATTATCTTAAATGTTAGCATTTTACTGTGACAAGGAAAATCTTTGATAGTCTCAATCCTTTACCCTATGACTAATTTTTTCTTTTCTTCTCCTTTCTTCCTTTTCAGTGTTAACAGTGACTAGTTCAGTTTCAATAGGGAAAACAACCACCCATAATCATCTCAGCTTGCCACAGTATTTTGTATTTTTCAGTATATTCTGTGACTTATACTGCATCAACATTTTTCAAAATTTGAATTCATTTTTAATTCTCTTTTATAATCTTTCTGCCTTTATCAGTTTTCATATTTCTATATACTGTTCATATGAACAGTTTTAGATAGCTTCATCATTTTCTATTAGATTAATAGACCATACTTTATGAAATCATGCCCTTACAGAGTTATTTCAGTTTCTCCTTTTCTATAATAGATACTACTAGAGTGAATATATTCATGTAGGTGGCATTTCCCCCTTCTGTTTAATTTGTTGTTCAATCGCTAAGTCATGTTGGACTCTTTGCTACTTCATGAACTGCAGCACGCCAGGCCTCCCTGTCCTTCGCTATCTCCTGGAGTTTGCTCAAACTCATGTCCATTGAGTCAGTGATGCCATCCAACCATCTCATCTTCTGTCGCCCCCTTCTCCTCTTACCCTCAATCTTTCACAGCATCAGGGTCTTTTCCAATGAATGGTCTCTTCACATTAGTTTGCCAAAGTATTGGAGCTTCAGCTTCAGCACCAGTCCTTCCAATGACTATTCATGGTTGATTTCCTTTAGGATTGACTGGTGATCGCCTTGCTATCCAAGGGACTCTTCAACACAGTAGTTCAGAAGCATCAATTCTTCAGCGCTCAGCTTTCTTTATAGTCCAGCTCTCACATCCATACATGACTACTGGAAAAACCATAACTTTGACTATACAGACCTTTGTTGGCAAAGTGATATCTCTGCTTTTCAATACACCGTCTAGGTTTGTCATAGCTTTTCTTCCAAGGAGCAGGCGTCTTTTAATCTCGTGGCTGTAGTCACCATCTGCATTGATTATGGAGCCCAAGAAAATGAAATCTGACACTGTTTCCATATTTTCCCCATCTATTTGCCATGAAGCTGATGGTACCAGATGCTGTGATCTTCGTTTTTTGAATGTTGAGTTTTAAGCCAGCTTTTTCACTCTCCTCTTTCACCTTTATCAAGAAACTCTTTTAGGTCCTCTTTGCTTTCTGCCATTAATGTGGTATCTGTTTAATTACTTCCTTAGATTTAATAGAGGGATTCCTGGGTCTAAGGGTAGGAATATTTTATAGCTCACTGTAATATGTATTGTTACAGTTCTTTCCAAAAGGACTGAACTGAACAGGAACTTGTCTGGTATTTAAGCTGATTGAGGTCGTAGCATAGGACCAGTGTTCAAGGCCCATTCACATGTGCCCGCGCCATTTTCCCTAACCCTAACCCCAGCACACAGCTGCTGCTGCTGCTGCCAAGTTGCTTCAGTCGTGTCCGACTCTGTGCGACCCCATAGACAGCAGCCCACCAGGCTCCCCTGTCCCTGGAATTCTCCAGGCAAGAACACTGGAGTGGGTTGCCACTTCCTTCTCCAATGCATGAAAATGAAAAGTGAAAGTGAAGTCACTCAGTTGTGTCCAACTCCTAGCGACCCCATGGACTGCAGCCCATCAGCCTCCTCCGTCCATGGGATTTTCCAGGCAAGAGTACTGGAGTGGGTGCCATTGCCTTCTCCCCCAGCACACAGCTAGCTCCACAGTATTTACTTCACAAAGAGATCTGATCATAGGTCCCTTCTCAATGTAAAGTGGTGAATGCCTGCTTTCCCCATTCCTTTCCCTTTCTTTAGAATCATAGCATTTGTCAGGTTCACAAGTCACACATCATCCTCCTAAATCAAGTACTATTCCTTGAAAAAATTACACGACAGAAGCTCCACGGTGGCCCACAGAGCGCAGCACACACACAGAACAGCACGGGAACGCTGAAGGGGGTGCCGTTCCTCTAGCCTGACTCTTTTGGGGTCTGATGACCTAGCTTGACTGACCTGAGGGAATATTAGTGCATAACTTTATTGAAATTTAGAAAGCTGTTTATAGATGGACAACTTTAGGATTTAAAAATAATGACAGCTGTGGTGGTCCAGATGTCATGATAACGTGAAACACCCCTTTTTAGTTAATTATTGGTCCTCTAGCTGTGGTTTCTTGAGTCCAAGCGCCAGGCTCTGCACATTTTACCACCTCCAGTGTCTAGTCCAGTATCTGGCCTCCATGTCACATCGATTTGTTGACTCAACTTAGGTAACTCTACTAAGATTTTTGCCCCCTCTTGGGAAATGGAAGATCTAGTTCAAATCCTAGGTTACTCATTGTTGGAAGCTGACATACGGCCCCCTGAAGATATCAAGATAGCAGTCCCAGAGTTTGGAAACGTGATGTTTTGGGGAAAATGTCTTTGCAGATGTGGCTAAATTGGGGCTGTTGAGGAGATGACCCTGGATTACCTGTGCTTTAAATGCCATCACAAGCATCCACATGAGAGGCAGAGAGATAACACAACACTTGCAGAGGCATGTGGCATTGTGACCACAGAGGCTGAGATTGTAGTGGTAGGGCCACAGCCAGGGGCCATCTGGGGCCACCAGGAGATGGAGGAGGCAAGGAGTGGTTCTTCCCTGTGGAACCTCCCTTTGAATGGAGAATGGCTTTGCTGACACCTTGATTTCAGGTATCTGGTCTCCAGGACTGTGATGGAGAAATTCCTGCTGTGCTAAGCCACCCCTTTGTGGTCATTGGTGTAGCAGCCCTGGGAAATGAGTCCCCTTACAGAGCTATTTTCTTTGGGGAATTAGAAGGCCTGTTGTTGTTCAGTCGCTAAGTTGTGTCCGACTCTCTGCAGCTCGATGAACTGCAGCATGCCAGGCGTCTCTGTCCTTCACCATCTCTGTGAGTTTGCTCAGACTCATGTCCATTGAGTCTGTGATGCCATCCAACCATCTCATCTTCTGTCGTCCCCTTCTCCTCCTGCCTTCTGTCTTTCCCAGCATCAGGGTCTTTTCCAATGAGTCAGCTCTCCACATCAGGTGGCCAAAGTATTGGATCTTCAGCATCAGTCCTTCCAATGAATATTCAGGATTTCCTTTACTATTGACTGGTTTGACTTCCTTGCAGTCCAAGGGAGTCTCGAGTCTTCTCCAGCACCACAGTTTGAAAGCATCAGTTCTTTGGTGCTCAGCCTTCTTTATGGTCCAACTCTCACATTGCTACATGACTACTGGAAAAACCATAGCTTTGACTATATGGACCTTTGTCAGCAAAGTAATGTCTCTGCTTTTTAATAATGTCTAGGTTTGTCATAGCTTTTCTTCCAAGGAGAAAGTGTCTTTTAATTTCATGACTGCGGTCACCATCTGCAGTGATTTTGGAGCCCAAGAAAAGAAAGTCTGTCACTGCTTCCATTGTTTCCCCATCTATTTGCCACGAAGTGATGGGACTGGATGCCATGATCTTCGTTTTTTGTATGTTGAGTTTTAAGCCAACTTTTTCACTCTCTCTTTTCACTTTTATCAAGAGGCTCTTTGGTTCCTCTTTGCTTTCTGCCATTAGAATGATATCATCTCCATGTCTGAGGTTGTTGATATTTGTCCTGGCAATCTTGATTCCAGCTTGTGAGTCATCCAGCTTGGCGTTTTGCGTGACGTACTCTGCATGTAAATTAAATAAGCAGACAATATAAATAAGCTGTGACAATATACAGCTTTGATGTACTCCTTTCCCAATTACAAGGCATAAAGAATTTTTTACGCCTTGCAAAGAATTAGTTGTGAAGAATTTTCAGGAAACAGAGACTAATCAGCCTAATATAGGAGGAAAGGTTTTTTTAAAAAATTATTTTTGGCTGTGCTGGATCTTTGTTGCTGCGTGGGCTCTTCTCTAGTTGCAGAGAGTGGGGTCTACTCTCTGGTTAGAGTGCATGGGCTTTTAGTTGCGATGTTTTCTCTTGTTGCGGAGCACAGGCTGTGTAGGTTCATGGGCTTCGGTAGTTGCAGCTCCCAGGCTCTAGAACTGAGACTAGGTAGTTGTGGCACATGGATGTGGTTGCTCTGTGGCATGGGGGCATCTTCCTGGAGCAGGGATCAAACCCATGTCTCCTGCATTGGCAGGCGGATTCTCTACCACTGAGCCACCAGAGAAGTGCTAACAGCTTTTTTTTTTCAGTAGTAGCTTTTCATAGGTCCAGACGTTTTCCAGGCAGGGCAGAGGCCGCTGCTGTGGACTGTTTTCTGGAAGGCATGGCTCCTTCCTGCAGGCTTCAGCTATGTTTAGGGTTGGGGAGACTTCAGCATGGAAGATAAACACCTGTGCACTGCATGGACTTAAAGGCTTTCTGGCAAAGGGATCTTATTCTTCTGGAGCCCTCTTGACACTAATTTAATGATTCCTGAGGCTTGGCCAGCCTTCCACACCGTGAGCCTGTTGCGGAGGGCTGTCCACTCAGTCATTTAGTAGCTGTTTGAGACCCTCATCTCTGTGCCTGGCGCTGTTCTGTGTGTGCAGGATGCCATGGTGAGTCGGGGGAAAAGGAGTGCTTGCCTGCTGGGTGCTTCTTATCTAGTGGAACAGACAGCTGTTCATCAGAGAACCACAAATAAATGTGAATTGATGTTGTGATGGGTGTTATGTTGCAGAGACGTGGTGTGGGAGACAGCCTGGGGGCTTCATGCCGATGGGGAGATCAGGAAGGATTCTTGAGCCATGGGAATTGGAAAGGTTACCAGGCTGGGAGAGGGGAACAGAGGACAACGTTGTAGACAGAGGGAACAGCAGCTTCAAAGTCACATTCTGAAATGCTGAGGCTGGCAGGCCCAGAGCATGACAAATGCAGGGCATGGTGCGGGAGAGGTGGGCCACGCCAGACTGTGTGGGAACTTGTACTTGATATTAAGGTTGGGGGTCTTTGTCACAGGACCAATGGCGAGCCATCACAGGGTCCCATGAATTGGGGGGTTGGCATGACCTGCCTGCTAAACACGATCCTCCCTATTAATCATCTTTGATTTCACCAGTCCTCACTTTCCCTTCTAACTGCCTGTCGTGTTTAGATTTCTCTGCATTCCCTTGTTTTAATAGATTTAGTGATGAGTTTAATCAGTTTGTGAGGTTCCTTGAGGGTGCACAAGCCTGGAAGCTCTTTGTCAAATGAGTCTCTAGGTGCTGAGGGTTTTCTGAGGAGAGAAGGGGAGGGGTTGGGTGTCTCAGCTCCTCCCACTTAGGCCCTCTTATCTTGACTGGACGGTGTGAGTTTTCCCCTTGATGTTGGGTTTGGATCATTTTTGGTGTGTCTTTTCGGGTTGGTTGTCCCTGTTATGTTTTTGTTTAAAATGGGAATGAAGCTTTTTTTACCTGCAGTCTAGTACATTGTTCGCCTAGCTATCTCCTAAGAGCAAGGGGAAAAATAGTGTTTGTGTCCCTTCGAGCTTGGCAAACATATTTCTAGATGTGGTTTGTGAGCTGAAGTCTCATTAGAGAGGCCCGGGACTTAAATGCCATTGCATTTACCTGGCATCGCTTGGGAAGACGAAGCATTGCCCAAAGAAGCTGGAGGTGTGGGCTGCTTGGCCTCTTGGGCTCAGGATGCCGTTGGCCGTTACAGGTCTGACCCCGTCAGTGTGGGGTGGGAACTGGACTGCACTGGTATCTAACTGGTTTGCTAGGATCAAGCATGAGTTTACTGTGTATTTTTTGTCTCAGGTGTGGATACTCTTTATTCTCCATGAGAGAACAAAAGTTGGCTTTTTCTTTTGAAAGCAGCAGCGTCAGAAATCTTGATTTCCTTTTTCCCCCTCCTCGGATATTTTAATTATGAAAAATTTGAATCATACAAAAAAGTGAAATCCTGATTTCCTCATGACAAGCTGATGCATCCAGCGTAACACCTTGTTAGCCCCCTGTTCTATTGAAACAAAATGATAATGTAGTCGGCATCCACAAATGAGTCTTTTTTTCTTCAGAGTATAGTCGGTCAGTCCTGGGACAATTCCCATTTTGAGGCATGAGGAATTAGGGTGTCAAAGGAGAAAAGATAAAAAAGGAAATCTTGTGTTTTAAAACGTGGCTATATTAATAAAGTGTGTTCTCTGTGTCTCCCACGTTCACTGTTTATCCTTCTGAGAAGGGGGAGAAAAGGCCTTTTAAATACTTCACAAGGTGAAGGAGGATATAATAATGTTGTTGATGATAAAATCATTTTTATATACCTGTTTTCACTTTGTGAGGCTGTTGCGATGAAATCCAGGCCCTGGCCACATGCTGAGAGTTAATGAGGTTGACAATTGGCAATGCTTAAAGAGTATTAGGGTAATGTATTTAAACATACAGCAGTTCACAGCCTGAAATGTTCATCGTCTGTCAAATAGAATCCATAATCAATATGAGGAGGTCTTTCCATTTACTAATGAGGATAGTTGTCTGCACTACTCAGGTGGACACAGATTTTAGATAAATACCCGGAATTCATAAGCTGTAGAATTAAGCAAAGGCATCTCTTTAATTCAGGAAAAAAAAAGGTAATAATCAACAGCAGTCACCTGAGAAGCTTAAATTTTCTTCTTAGTCATCAGACTCCCAAATTAATCCACCAAAACAAAAAGCCTCATTAGCAGCTCTCGTTGAATCTGTGTTATTTTTTCTTTCTCTCAAGGTGTCTGATTAACCCCCTTTCTTTTTGCATTACTCACTTTGTGTTAATATTTGATGTCTGAAGTCATGGGGGTGGGTGGTGCGTGCAATGTGGTGGCTAGACGCTGTCTGCGCAGAGTAAATTAGAAAGAATTCTTGAAAAGGTTTGCATTATGTCGCAGGTATATTAGCAAGCCTTTAGGAGTGTCAGGTGCCTGGGTTGTTTTTCTTCTTAATTCCAGAAAGGATTGATTAGAGATGAGGTGCTGATTTCACTCCTCATTCATATGTAGGGTTAGCCCTCCTCCTCTTCCCCCTTCTACTTACCAAGCCTGGCCCTCTTTTGCAGAGTTTTGCTCTCAAAGGAAGGTGAGAAATGGGGCTATAGCTGGAGGGGGAAGGTAGGTGAAAGAGAGGGTCTTTTTAAAGTGGGTAGAGAACAGCATAATGCATGCTGATGGAAATGACTACAGTGAGTGGAGTATTGACAATGTCAGAGAGAAAAGGGAAATTCTGGTACGTTCTGAGAGGGCGGTGGCCTCTTTGGATAACATGGAAAGTTCATTTAGGATAGCTGTTCTCAGAGTGTGGTCGGTAGACCCCTTGGGGGTCTCTGAGGCCTTTTATAAGGAGTCCATGAAGTCCGAACTGTTGACATAAAAATGCTAAGACATCATCTGCCTTTTTTGTGTGTGTTGTACTTTAACTGATGGTTTTCAAAGTGAGTTTATAGAACTGCTGGTTGACACCAGCTCAGCAGCAACACCAGACCCAACAGTACGAGCGGTCATTGTCTTGTTCAACACCAATAGTTCACAATAAGGTAGTAACGATGATGCCAATTTTGCTTCAGAATGCCTTTGAAGAAGAAGTAAAGTTACTGACTTTCTATGAAATCTCACCTTTGAATACGTATCATTTACAAATTCAAGTGACCGAGGGGGAAGCATGTGTCAAGACTGCCGGGCACTGGCCTGTGACACTTGTCAGAAGAGAAGCAACTCAGGCGCTTGCTGAGCTAGTCATTTGTTTTCAAAGGAGAACTTTTTGAGAGAAAATTTTCACCTGACAGCCTTCTGATACTTAAAGCCTTTTCTGATGTAGCTAGTGGTGATAATAATAATGTGGTGTTTTAACATCGTGTAGTGAAATGTGTCCACATTTGGAAGATCTGCAGTAGCTTAGGGAAACATCTTTTCCTTGTTAACCAGTACATGGTGTTAGGAAATCCTGAGTCAAACTTCTAGTCAAAGTGCAGACAGACCCCTGGATTTTAATGTAACAGTGGGAACAGGTCATTGATACAGTTTCAGATTCCATATTGCAACTAATCTTTAAGAAAGTAGCCCTTGTTGGGATTTGATGTATCACGGAACATCCACAGGTGTTACTAACACAGGGACCCCAGTCTGCTGCTCTATGATGACCTGCAGGGGGGGTGAGGGGAGGGGAGGGAGGCTCGAGGAGGAGGGGGATGGATGTATAATTACGGTTGATTTGACTTGTACACAGGGACCAATACAACATTGGAAAAATTTTAAAATAATTTGAAAAAAGCTGTTAAAATGCTCCTTCCTTTGCTAACTATGAATCTGTATAAAGCTGAAGTCCTTCATATCCTTCAACCTAAACAACATATTACAGCATTTTGAATGCAGCTGTCTTCCGTGAAATCTGATATTTAAGAGATTTGCAAAGACATAATACTACTTTTTTCTCACTATGTTTTGTGTTTTATTTATTTTTCATATAAATGTGATTTCTATTACCATGTAATAGGTTTATTCACTTTGCAATGAATTAACATTTTTAAAATGTATCAGGTTTAATTTCTCACACAGTAAATATGATAGGTACAAGATATGATAGGTACAGATAAATAAAAGCCATTTGGAATCCGCAGTAATTCCTAAGCACGCAAAGGGCTCCTGAGACTTGAAAGTGTGAAGAGTGCTGAGCTAGAAAAGTGGAAGGTAAGGTATCACAATGGGGCAGATGTGCTGTGTAGATGTGGTGGGATTTCGGGGAAATTTCCTTCTGATCTTGGTTTTTCTCTGGGAGGTAGGTAAGAAGAAGGATGCAGGTGAAGTATTGACAGTTTGAGGAGAGAGGAGAATATATTAATAGTAACTATTTATTAAGAACTGAATGTGTAAGGAAATGTTGCATGACTGCTGCATTGAACACACTTATCCACCCGTGGGCTTGTGGTCTTGAAATTCACAGTGAGACCACCTAGTGTGGCTGTTTGTTTTCTGGCTTCTGAGTTCGGTGGCACAGAGGCAGGCAGGGAGCCAGAGGTGTTGGCTATAACCAGGGTTGCAGGCTTGGCCATTGAATAACTCAGAGTAGGAGATAACAGCAGGGAGGTGAGGGGCATGCAGGGGAGTAATTATAATGTTCAACTATGGATTTAATCTGGATAAAAGGGCAAAGGACACGGAGTAGGAAGCAGTGAGAAAAGGGGGTAGGTTTAATGAATTGTTGATTTCAGTGTGGTTGACAATTGTTGAAGTTGTGATATAGGAGAGAGTGAGCAGGAAAACTGGAAGATAGTGGCCAAAATGTGAGATGCATGAAATTGAGAATACGGAGGTGTTGCAGTTATTGGTCCTGGCAGAAGCCTGGAGTCTGACCATGGGACTGAGTGACTGAGAGTAAGTGAAGAAAAGATCGTCGGAAGAGGCAAGTTCAACGAATTGGGAGGCCTGGGTGTTTGAAATTATTGAGAATATTGAGAATTGAGGTAGGAGTAGGTTGCCAAGCATATCAGGGATGCAGGAGTTAAAACATGGTGGGGAGGGGGTGCGAGTCTGGGGTTATTAGGTGATAGAAACAAGGAGAGGTGCTGTGCACTAGTCAGACGATGTATTTAAAATGGGGGTTTGGAAGGAAGGCTTGGGGGATGGTGGGAGAGAGAAGTACACCTCCCCTACTTATAAACAGGGTGCAACCCAGGCCTGCAGAGGGAAGCTCCTCGCTGCCTCGGAGGCATGGACCTGGGGAAACACCAGGTTTTGGTTCCAGTGAATGGGTGAAGGGGTATTTAAAGGATTCCTCCGGAAGAGATTCCCTTTCCAACTGAGGGTGAGCTTGTGCTCATCACAGGCTGTGAGTTCTAGAGGGCGCAGCTGGGGGGTTTCTGGGAGATGGGAGGTGACAGAATACGGAAGTGCTGAGCCCCTGTGGGGATTCGGTGTGGGTGATGAAGCATGAACTGGGGGTCTGGGGCTGCTGGTGGAGGTCCAAGGCACAGGATAAAGGGTACAATGGAATTGTCCTGGCGGGCTCCAGATTGCGCCTGCTGGGAGACAGGGGTCTTTGCAGAGAGGCAAGGAAACCTGGGGAAGGGCAGTCTTATTACTTGAAGAACTTTGGTAGGGGGCACACCATGTGTCCTGTGGGACCTTTCCCAACCAGGGATCGAACCCATGCACCTGCATATGAAACAGAGTCTTAACCACCGGGAAGTCCCTTGAAGAACTTTTAAAGCAAAAATATTTTGTGGGATCGGAGCTTTCTGCTGATGTTTTTATCAAAGATGGTTAAAGGATTAAAAAAGTAAAGAAGGTTCCAGATCCGGTGCTAATAATTTCCACACTTTTTCTTGTTTAATCCTTACAACAAGTCCTTAAAATAGGTACTTAATGCTCATTCGCACAAACTTAGGTGCAGAATCATAAAGTTTAAACAGTTTTTTTTTTTTTTTTAAATTCTGGTTTTTCATAGGACTTGCTTTTTTTTTTGTCTATTTCTGGTCGCACCAGCTCTTTTGTTGTTTGTGTGGGCCGCTCTCGCTTGGTGGTTGAGACCTGGGGGCCCGAGAGGACGGGCTCAATAGTTGTGGCACACAGACTTCGTTGCTCTGAGGCATGTGAACTCTTCCCAGACCAGGGATCGAACCCTTGTCCCTTGCATTGGCAGATGGGTTCTTTATCACTGAGCTGCCAGGGAAGTCCAGAATAATTTTCTTGAAGTAATATATCTAGTGGTAGAATTAGACTTTGGACCCAATCCTTTTTTGGTTTGTGCCCAGTCTGCTCTGCTATGGAGCTTTGTATTTAGAGAAGAATATTAAAGATGGAGCCTTGAATGAGAACTTTGCATACATACATCTTTGCTTAGAAGTTCTGATGCCCTTTGCAGTACTCTTAGTTCCTAAGACTGATTATTTGACCAACTTAAGGTGGACAGGGGAGCGTGGTGGGCTGCCGTCTATGGGGTCGCACAGAGTCGGACACGACTGACGTGACTTAGCAGCAGCAGCAAGGTGGACCTGAAACCTTCATGAGAATGATCCCAACTATCTCATCCACACCCACAAACTTAGGGAAAATTGTCCTTACATCCCTCACTTTTTTTTTTTTTTTTTAAGGCTAGGAATAGTTTTTGGAATACTCTTCCCCTTTTATTCCTCACAGACTCGACCTTGAGGTAGGATTGCACCCAGTATTCTCAGGGTGCTTGCTCTTTCTGGGCCAGCTGCAAATAGCAGCTCTTCTTCCACGTTCCTCCCAGTATGTCAGGGTGCTCACATAATGTTTGAAGAGCAAACGCTGTTCCCTTCCCTCCCTCTTTCCTTGTTTGGTTGTCTGGCATTGCTTTATCTGCCCCATCGGTGTTTAAAACTCAGATCAAAGATTTTAAAGGAAAGGATCAAATGTAAGCTCTGCTTCATGGCCACTTGCAAATTTATTTCTGCGATTAAGTGTCATTGGTACAGGATATGGCAGTTGCTTAAATTCAAAGTCTTGTGCTAAGTTGTGAGGAATTTCTGAAGTCAGATGTGAGGGGATCGTGCCTGTTAACATTCCCATTGATGGTGGCATAATTGTCAGTGAGTCACTTCCTAGTGAACCAAGTGAGATTCTCGGAATTAAAGAAGGTTTGGGAGGGTAACGCTGCCATAGCAATCTGATTTAAAGATATGGGGATCTTCAGTCCAGAAAAGCAAGAGATGAAAGAAGATAACTATTTAACTTTCACAGAAATTATAGAGAAACTTTATTAATATTGATTATAGAGTCTCTGTTGATGTTTAGTTGCTAGTGTGTTAGTTGCTCAGTCGTGTCCGATTCTTTGCGACCCCACAGACTGTAGCCCTCCAGGCTCCTCTGTCCATGGAATTCCCCAGGCAAGAATACTGGAGTGGGTTGCCGTTTCCTTCTCCAGGGGAATCTTCCCAACCCAGGGGTCGAACCCAGGTCTCCTGCATTACAGGCAGATACTTTACCATCTGAGCCACCACGGAGGTCTGTTTAGTTGCTAAGTTTGTGTCCACCTCTTACGACCCCATGGACTGTAGCCTGCAGGCTCCTCTGTTCATGGGATTTCCCAGGCAAGAGTACTGGAGTGGGTTGCCATTTCCTTCTCCAGGGGATCTCCCCACCCAGGGATTGAACGCTTGTCTCCTGCATTGGCAGGCTGGTTCTTTACCACTGAGCCACCTAGGAAGCCCCTGTAATAAAAGATTTATAGAGTGGCCTTATGTTCTATACGTGACAAAACCTTGATACTTTAAACATCTGTGTCAATTTCAGATTTATTAATTTATTTAATGAATATTTATTGACACCAGCTATGTATTAGGCTTCCCTGGTGTTTCAGATGGTAAGGAATCTGCCTGCAATGCGGGAGACCTGAGTTTGATACCTGAGTTGGGAAGATCCCCTGGAGGCGGGCATGGCAACCCACTCTAGTATTCTTGCCTAGAGAATCCCCAGGGACAGAGGAGCCTGGCAGGCTACAGTCAAGGGGTCGCAAAGAGTCAGACGATTGAGTGACTAAAGACAGCACAGCATATGTGCTAGGCACTGTTCTACACAAAACAGATAGATGTTGTGCTCTTATATAGCAATAGACAGTGTAAACCAGTAGATACATGTGATTGAGAGGCACGTGGCTGTACCTCTTAAAGAAAGCAAGGGAAGGAGATGGTGCGTGACCGTGGGCTCTGGGGTGCTACAGTTGATAGGGTGATCAGGGAAGACCTCTTTGAAAAGTGACGTGTAGGCAGAGACCTCAGTGAGAGTGAGCCATGTGTGAATCTATGAGTTGAGCTTTCTAGCTGAGGGAATAAAAGATGTAGAGAGCCTGAGGTAAAAGTGTGCTTGACATCTTTGAGATGAAGCAAGGAAACCAGTTTGATTAGGGCCTGGTAATGATAAGCAGAAGTGTGGAGGAAATCAGAAAGGTATCCAGGAGCCAGATTATAAAGATATTGTAGTATTTTATTTCAGATGTAGGTAGACGTCATGAGTTTTTGAGCACTAGACTGACATCATCAGAATCACAGATTGAAAGGATCTGTCTAGCTGATTTGCAGAGAATGGAATAAAGTAGGCAGAGTAAAGGACAGAAAACAGATGGCCGGACCTGGAGGGCTAGTTGTGGAGATGATAAAAGTGATTGGATTTGGGATTTTCTTGACAGGTTGGGTATAGATACGAGAGAGAGCCATCTCAGGGACTCCAAGGCTTCTGAGGGAGGAATAGGTTTGGAAGGTTTCTTTTGGGCATGATAGTGTTCAGATGCCTATTAAACATGTAGTTGGAGAGATAGGCAGATACTGTAAGGATTGGATTAATTTCAGGGGAAAGGTCTGGGTTAGAAATAGGAGTCAGCCAAACTACTTTCTTGATCTGAGCCAGTTTTCAGCATAAGGAGTTGATGTAATAAGTTCTGAAGGTTCAGTGGGTTGGGTGTTGTTTAGTGGGAATGGGGGCATTTTTTTTTATAATGAGTATAATGAACTCAGGTTATTTATGTATTTGGCGTGCTTTTTCAGAAATTGAGGTGTAGTTAATTTACAATGCTGTGTTAGTCTGAAGTGCACAGCAAAGTAATTCAATTATACATACATACATACATATATATTTCAGATTCTTTTCCATTATAGTTACTATAAGATATTGAATAGTTTCCTGTGCTATACTCTAGGAATTTACTGTTTATGTTTCGTAGTGTATATGTTAATCATAAATTCCTGATTTACCTCTTCCTCCCCTGCCCCCTATTATTCCCATCGGTAACCTTAAGTTTGCTTTTTATGTCTATGAATCTATCTCTGTTTTGTAAGTAAGTTCATTTGTATCATTTTTTACAACTCTGCAAATAAGTTACAGCTTTTTTCAGAGGAGCAAGCATCTTTTAATTTCATGGCTGCAGTCACCGTCTGCAGTGATTTTTTTTTGGAGCCCAAGAAAATAAAGTCTGTCACCATTTTTTCCCCATCTATTTGCCATGAGATGATGGGATATACTGTATATATGTACCACATCTTCTGTATCTCTTCCTCTGTTGATGGACATTTTGGAAGCTTCCATGACTTGCCTATTGCTGTGAATGCTGAAGTACATGTATCTTTTCAAATTAGAGTTTTCTCTGGATTTATGCCCAGGAGTGGGATTGCTGGATCATATGATAATTCTATTTTTAGTTTTTTAAGGAGCCTCCATATCCCACCAACAGTATAGGAGGGTTCCTTTTCCTCCCCATCCTCTCTAGCATTTATTACTTGTAAATTTTTTGATGATGGCCATTCGACCACTGTGAGGTGATACCCCATTGTAATTTTGATTTGCATTTTAAAAAATAATTAGCGATATTGAGTATCTTTTCATGTGCCTGTTCGCCATCTGTATGTTTTGTATGGAAAAAGGTCTATTTAGGTCTTCTGCTACTTTAAAAAATTTTTTTAAATTTAAACTATATGAGCTGTTTGTACATTTTGGAAATTAATCTCTTGGTGGCATTGTTTGCAAATATCTTCTCCCAGACCATAGGTTGTTTAGGACTTCCAAAATTATGTTGAATATGAGTGGTGAGAGTGGACATCCTTGAGTTGTTCCTGATCTTAGAGGAAATGCTTTTAGCTTTTCAACGCTGAGTATAATGTTAGCTGTAGATTTATCACATATGTCTTTTATTGTATTGAAATATGTCCCCTCTCTGCCTACTTTATGAAGAGTTTTTATCATAAATGAATGTTGAATTTTATCAAAAGTTTTCCCCCATCAATTGAGATGATCACATGACTTTTATTCTTCAGTTTGTTAGTGTGATATATCACATGACTGATATGTGGATATTGAAAAATCCTTATGTCCCTGAGATAAATCCCACTTGATCATGGTGTATGATACTTTTAATGTATTGTTGCAGTTGGTTTCCTAGGATTTTGTTGAGAATTTTTTCATTTATGTTCATCAGTGTTATTGACCTCTAATTTTCCTTTTTTTGTGATGTCTTTACAGTGGAAGCAGTGTCAGACTTTATTTTTGGGGGCTCCAAATCACTGCAGATGGTGATTGCAGTCAGGAAATTAAAAGACACTTACTCCCTGGAAGGAAAGTTATGACCAACCTAGATAGCATATTAAAAAGCAGAGACATTACTTTGCCAACAAAGGTCCGTCTAGTCAAGGCTGTGGTTTTTCCAGTGGTCATGTGTGGATGTGAGAGTTGAACTATGAAGAAAGCTGAGTGCCGAAGAATTGATGCTTTTGAACTGTGGTGTTGGAGAAGACTCTTGAGAGTCCCTTGGACTGCAAGGAGATCCAACCATTCCATCCTAAAGGAGACCAGTCCTGGGTGTTCATTGGAAGGACTGATGCTGAGGCTGAAACTCCAATACTTTGGCTACCTCATGCCAAGAGTTGACTCATTGGAAAAGACCCTGATGCTGGAAGGGATTGGGGGCAGGAGGAGAAGGGGATGACAGAGGATGAGATGGCTGGATGGCATCACCGACTCCATGCACATGAGTCTGGGTGAATGCCGGGAGTTGGATGGACAGGGAGGCCTGGCGTGCTGCGATTCATGGGGTCGCAAAGAGTCGGACACGACTGAGTGACTGAACTGAACTGAACTGTCTGGTTTTGGTAACAGGGTGATGGTGGTCTCATAGAGTGAGTCAGAAGCAGGATTCTCAGGCTGTCCTTCTGGTTCCATACTGGAATTCAATGTACTAAGCTCCCTGGTTGTCATTTTCTCCTAGGAACCCTAACGACATCTTAGGCAGTCTGAATCTGTGTGACAGATACTGAAACTTTTAGCTAATCTTTTTTCTTATCCTGTCTTCACTTTTGTGGTTTTAGTTCAGTCAGTAAAGAATCTGCCTGCAATGTAGGAGACTCAGGTTCGATTCCTGGGTCAGGAAGATCCCCTGGAGAAGGAAATGGCAACCCACTCCAGTATTCTTGCCTGAAGAATTTCATGGACAGAGGAGCCTGGTGGGCTACAGTCCAGGGGGTTGCAAGAGTCGGACATGACTGAGTGACTTTCACTTTCACTTCATTTTTATCCTCTCCCAGTAGGCTGGTACCACGATAGTCTGGGGTCAATCTTTGTTTTTGTAAAATTACTGTGAGTGGTTCTTTGTATTGAGAAGACCATCCATGTGATTAGGTTATTGATCCTTTTTCTATTCCTTCCCATCCCTTTAAGCGCCCTGTGAAGGCTAAGGAGTTGGCTAGCTGGGCACCACATGCTGCTGCCTGTCTCTGCCCCTCTCTCCTCTGCTTATCTTGTGGTAAGCTATAGCCTTCTGTGGCAGAGTTGAACAGATGCAGCCATGTTGCTTCTAATAGATTTTAGTTCATATCATTTTCCAGTTATTTATTTTGAGTATAATTTTTAAAATTCACTAAGGGTATTGCATTTCCATCTAGGGAAAGCCTCCCTTGAAGGTATCTGAGATTCGCTGAACATGTAAAGCTTCTTTCTATGGCTTTATAATTTCCTGAGTAGTGCTTTCTTACAGAGTTTTTTTTTTGTTGTTGTTGTTGTTTATTTGTTTTTGTATTGGGGTATAATCTTACAGAGGTTTTTTTTTTTTTGGGGTAATGATCCATTAACAAACAATATTGTGATAATTTCAGAAGGTTTTCTTTTTTAAGTTTAGTCAGGAAAGAAAGTCAATTTAAGGAAAAGGCATTAAAACACTGATGTTGCTGTTCCACAATTAGCAATAGTTGTACCTAGAAAAAGCAAGAGTCTCAAAAGTCTTGTAGCCCAATTTGCTCTTGCAAAAGTATAAAAGTACTCCCAACAGTTTCTAATTTTGCTTTTTTTTTTTTTTACAATTGCTATTCTGTGTTCTAATTGCCTGCTTAAAAAAAAAACCCTTGATATCATTATGAGATCTTTAGAAACAAGACTTGCTAATGAATGCAGAGACTGTGTGGGATAGGATGGGGAAATATATTGGATGGAAAAATTTTTCTTTTCTTACCCTTTTTTTGGAGAATTGATGTAGGTTCTTCCAGAGAGTAAAATAAACTATAAAGCTAAGTAGAGCAGGCTCATGTAGTTATTATAAATGCTCTTGGTTATTTTAATAAGACTGTATGTTCATGGGTAGCCTGTGTTAATAGGTGAATTTATTGTGTTTTGTTAGTGATTATTTGTTTAGCAAAACATAATTAAATATGAAAAACTTACATTTTTATCAGATCTTGTGCTGGTTCTTAAGCAAATTATGTTCATGTGGTAAAATTTAAATTAATCTGTATGGAAGATAGAGGTGGAAAAAGCATTTTGTTTATTGTAGATTTGGGGTAAAATCCAGAAATATTACCTAATCAGAATAATGTAAGCAGAAATCACTCTTTGTTTCAATTCTCATTAATAATATTTCTTTTTAGGCTACTTTTTTCTGAAATAACAGTTTATACAATCTAGTTTTAATTTTAAAGTTTACTTTCAATCCTTTAGTGTCTTAGATTGGAGAAGGCAATGGCACCCCACTCTAGTACTCTTGCCTGGAAAATCCCATGGACAGAGGAGCCTGGTGGGTTACAGTCCATGGAATTGCTGAGGGTCGGACGCGACTCAGTGACTTCACTTTCACTTTTCACTTTCGTGCATTGGAGAAGGAAATGGCAACCTACTCCAGTGTTCTTGCCTGGAGAATCCCAGGGACGTGGGAGCCTGGTGGGCTGCCGTCTATGGGGTCACACAGAGTTGGACATGACTGAAGTGACTTAGCAGCAGCAGCAGTGTCTTAGATCATTCATGACACCAATTATAGAGGCTTCAAAGATGTGACTGAATCTATACTAATCACAGTAATATCTTGAACATGTTTTGCTTAAAGATTTATTTGTCTTCTCAATTTGTTTCTCATGATTTACCTCATCACTCCAGAGTGTTGAAGCCAAAACAGAATATACATTTAATATCAGGTGATTTTCTCCTCACCAGCCACATCTCAGTGGCTGGGCTGAACATGATGATTGAGGTTTTCCTTGGTTAAGTGGGCATTTGTGCAGCAGTGGGAGGTGGAAGTGTGGCACCTGAGGCTCAGTCATCCCGTTCTGTGTGGCCATTTCTTCCTTATTTTGAAACAGATGTGGAAAAGAGAAAAAAGATCCCGGTTTGTCATCAGAGTTATTTCTGGTATCTCAGCCCTCACTAGCAAGAACCTATTTGTTCTTGGCAGATCTGTCTCTTCATTCTTGGGCTGACCGAGGACAGTGCTGGGGCTGCCTTTGGAACCTTGATCAGTACCCCTACTCCCACTTGCAGCATTTTGGAGAACCTGCTTTTCTCGGTGGCGCTAGCGGTAAAGAACCCACCTGCCAACGCAGGAAACATAAGAGATGCGGGTTTGATCCCTGTGAAGACCCCCTGGAGGAAGAAATGGCAACCCACTCCAGTATTCTTGCCTGGAGAATCCCTTGGACAGAAGAGCCTGGCGGGCCCCAGTCCGTAGGGTTGCAAAGAGGTCACGTGTGAGTGAAGTGGTTAGCACACGGAGGTTTTTCTACCTTACTGGGAAAGGTGAGAAAGCATGTTGGAGACAGCCGTGCCATTTGATGATTCGTTTTCTTTTTGTGTGTGTCCTTTAAAATAAACGTTGAAAATTTGGAGGCCCTTTGTGACGCAGGTGATAAAGGACGAGTTGTAATTGTTTTTAGGCTGAGCAGTTAGGCTTACATGGAATTACGAAGTATCTCAGAAAAATCATAATTCCATGGTTTAGGAGCAGTAATCTGCTTGGGAATGTGGGTGGGGAGGGGGAAGGCGTCAAGTGTTGAGACTTTGTGGAGCAAGAACATCGTTTTTTTTTCCTTAGGGATGCTCATCTGGGGTGGCGGGGGATGGAGGGCTGGTGGGGATTATTGGGGACAGCTGCCCTTCTTGATGGAATCATTGCTCTGAAATACCCTGTATAAACCGCACATTACCATTTCTGAGCTAAATTTTTAAATTTAAAATGTTTTAGACAATGCATAATTTATCCCATTACTTTCTGTTTCTTACCATATGCCTTGATTTTTAAGTACGTTATTCTTAATTTTGTTACCGAACCCGTGCTCTCTCGCCTTGTTAGAAAAGAGAGTAAAAGTCTTTGATGGTCTGAGATGCGATTGATGGAGTTATTTTACAACTTTAAGTAAATTTAAAGTAAAATTTTAAACCCTAATCCTTCTTTGCTTACAGTGAAATATTATGACCCTATTGATGAGAGGTATTGCCCGTGAAACTTGGTCTGAGTTCTGTTATTAATATAAGAGAAATTTCTGCAAATTCAATTGGGAATCAACACGTGGGCACTTTTAAAATTTCTTTTTCATGGTCTTAAATACAGAAAATCATAATCTATTTTAAGCTTCTTATAAATGATGGAGCACTTGTTTACATGGGTAAAATGACTCTATCTAAGCAGTGTATTGAAGTTCATGTTAATGTTTGCTATTTAATGACACCTAATGATATTCAATGAAGGGTTATGCTAAACCGAAGAGAAAATGTGTTACCCGGGCAACTGCCTCAGGCAGACTAGAGATTCAGGCATATGGCTCTATAGTACACATTATTTCAGCATCTTTAAGCATAAAGAACCACACATGTAATTGACTGTGAAAAATTACTGCTCAGTTACTGTATTGTACGGTCATAATAGAAGTAAATGAATACGTCATTGTTATTGGAACAAGTCTGTTGGGAACCACTTGTAGACTCTACTATTTAAGAAGCAAAAATACAATAAGAAGAAAATAGCTGGTTTAATTAACATGTAAAATTAGGTTAATTTGAATTCAGCTGGCACAGCAGATATTAATGTTGGCTTTTTTGTGTGTGCATGTGATATTCTGGCTCAAACTTATGTACTTCTGTTTCTTCCTGCCCACACCATGAATAATTTTATTTAGAAAAATATGATAAAGGCCATTTCAGCCACTGAATTTTTTGCTGTGCTCAGGGCTTCTGTTCTGATCACAACAAAAAAGCTTATTGTGTGTATCCATAATGTGAAATTCATAACTGAAAGAAAAATGTTAAAATATTTCCTAGTAACTGATAAGGTTTTTCAAAGGGGAATCAGTAAAACATGGTTTCACATATTTTTAAAAAAATTTAGTTTTCTGCTCTTTAGTCACAGAGTGTCTAGCCGGGCACTTGCTGCGTTGGCAGATGCCAGGCAGTGGCACGTTTGCTCTTGCCACTTTTTGTGTGTCAGTGCTTGCTTAGATGCTCTTATTTGGCTCCAAATATCATTTTAATCGTCACTTTGCTCCAGAGATCAGAAAAACTCATTGAGAAAGGTGTTGTGTTGCAATCGCAAAATGATTTGACTCAATCAGCTTTTGGTATTTTAGAATGTTATTTGAACAAAAAACACCGACAGGTAGCATGTCGTTAGTTGTCTCTGACTCTCTTGCGGCCCCACAGGTAGCCTGCAGCGCATGCGTGCTCAGTCACGTCTGACTCTGTGACACCATGGGCTGTAGCCCACCAGGCTCCTCTGCCCATGCAATTCTCCAGGCAAGAATACTGGAGTGAGTTGCTGTGCCCTCCTTTAGGGAATGTTTCCAACTCAGGGATTGAACCCCAGTTTGTCTATGCCTCCTGCATCGGCAGGTGGGTTCTTTACCACTAGCCCCACCTGGGAAACCCAGGCAGCATGGATGTCTGCTAACTGTGCATGAGAAGGTTGTTCCCTGATCTGTCTGCTGTGCTGTAGCTGCTCACAGAGTCTCTGGAGCACAGGCTGCTTTTGTGCTTTTCAGCTCTCAACTGTACTAATCAAACTGGAGACTGAAGTTGGGTATTCCAAAGGGTCTGGTGGCACGTAGTCTACTGAAAGCATTTAAAGTACTGATTTCCGCGGGGATCTGACAGCTAGGCAGCTGCTTTATGCAGTGATAGAGGTCACTTAAAAATGCTAGTTAACAGTGTGTGTGCCTGCTGCCTTTTCAGTTATTGACTTATCGGGCTTACCTGCATTTTATCTCCCCATTATCCTTCTTCATTTGCTATTTAATTAATGTATTTCTTTATGGCCATGCTTCATAGCATGTGGGATCTTAGTTCCCCAACCAGGGATTGAACCTGTGCCCCCTGCACTAGAAGCATGGAGTCTTAACCACTGAACTGCTAGGAAGTGCCTTTTTTAAAATTTTATTTTTATTTTTAGGCATTAACCATTTAAATAGCATTGAAAGTCTTCTCATCCAGCCTTAAAAGAATTAGGGAAGATCTCAGAAACCTAGATTTTAAAAAAAATCTACTTTGGTGTTGTTCAGTTGCTCAGTAGTGTCCGATGCTTTGTGACCCCATGGACTGCAGCACACTTCCCCATCCTTCATTGTCTCCCAGGGTTTCCTCAAACTTATGTCCATTGGTCGATGATGCCATCCAACCATCTCATCCTCTGTTGCTCCCTTCTCGTCCTACCCTCAATGTTTCCCAGCATTGGTCTTTTCCAGTGAGTTGACTCTTCACATCAGGGGCCAAAGTATGGGAGCTTCAGCATCAGTCCTTCCTGTAAATATTCAGGGTTGATCTCCTTTTATCTTCATCAAGAGGATTTTTAGTTTCTCTTTGCTTTCTGCCATGTATCTGAGGTTATTGATATTTCTCATGGCAATCCTGATTCCAGCTTATGATTCATCCAGCCTGACATTTCACATGATGTACTCTACATATAAATTAAATAAGCAGGGTGACAATATACAGCCTTGACATACTCCTTTCCCAATTTTGAACCAGTCCATTGTTCCATGGGAATGGTCTTGATCCCTGTCTCCTGTACAATGTCACAAACCTCATTCCATAGTTCATCAGGCACTCTATCTATCAGATCTAGGCCCTTAAATCTATTTCTCACTTCCACTGTATAATCATAAGGGATTTGATTTAGGTCATACCTGAATGGTCTAGTGGTTTTCCCTACTTTCTTCAATTTAAGTCTGAATTTGGCAATAAGGAGTTCATGGTCTGAGCCACAGTCAGCTCCTGGTCTTGTTTTTGCTGACTGTATAGAGCTTCTCCATCTTTGGCTGCAAAGAATATAATCAATCTGATTTCGGTGTTGACCATCTGGTGATGTCCATGTGTAGAGTCTTCTCTTGTGTTGTTGGAAGAGGATGTTTGTTATGACCAGTGCATTTTCTTGGCAAAACTCTATTAGTCTTTGCCCTGCTCCATTCCATATTCCAAGGCCAAATTTGCCTGTTACTTCAGGTGTTTTTTGACTTCCTACTTTTGCATTCCAGTCCCCTATAATGAAAAGGACATCTTTTTTGGGTGTTAGTTCTAAAAGGTCTTGTAGGTCTTCATAGAACCTTTCAACTTCAGCTTCTTCAGCATTACTGGCTGGGGCATAGACTTGGATTACTGTGATATTGAATGGTTTGCCTTGGAAACGAACAGAGATCATTCTGTCGTTTTTGAGATTGCATCCAAGTACTGCATTTTGGACTCATTGTTGACCATGATGGCCACTCCATTTCTTCTGAAGGATTCCTGCCCGCAGTAGTAGATATAATGGTCATCTGAGTTAAATTGACCCATTCCAGTCCATTTCAGTTTGCTGATTCCTAGAATGTCAACATTCACTCTTGCCATCTCTGAAAAGAAGAGAAGCGAAAAGCAAAGGAGAAAAGGAAAGATACAAACATCTGAATGCAGAGTTCCAAAGAACAGCAAGAAGAGATAAGAAAGCTTTCTTCAGCGATCAATGCAAAGAAATAGAAGAAAACAACAGAATGGGAAAGACTAGGGATTTCTTCAAGAAAATCAGAGATACCAAAGGAACATTTCATGCAAACATGGGCTCGATAAAGGACAGAAATGGTATGGACCTAACAGAAGCAGAAGATATTAAGAAGAGATGGCAAGAATACACAGAAGAACTGTACAAAAAAGATCTTCACGACCCAGATAATCACGATGGTGTGATCACTGACCTAGAGCCAGACATCCTGGAATGTGAAGTCAAGTGGGCCTTAGAAAGCATCACTACGAACAAAGCTAGTGGAGGTGATAGAATTCCAGTTGAGCTATTCCAAATCCTGAAAGATGATGCTGTGAAAGTGCTGCACTCAATATGCCAGCAAATTTGGAAAACTCAGCAGTGGCCACAGGACTGGAAAAGGTCAGTTTTCATTCCAATCCCAAAGAAAGGCAATGCCAAAGAATGCTCAAACTACCGCACAATTGCGCTCATCTCACATGCTAGTAAAGTAATGCTCAAAATTCTCCAAGCCAGGCTTCAGCAGTATGTGAACCATGAACTTCCAGATGTTGAAGCTGGTTTTAGAAAAGGCAGAGGAACCAGAGATCAAATTGCCAACATCCGCTGGATCATGGAAAAAGCAAGAGAGTTCCAGAAAAGCATCTATTTCTGCTTTATTGACTATGCCAAAGCGTTTGACTGTGTAGATCACAATAAACTGTGGAAAATTCTGAAAGAGATGGGAATACCAGACCACCTGATCTGCCTCTTAAGAAATCTGTATGCAGGTCAGGAAGCAACAGTTAGAACTGGACATGGAACAACAGACTGGTTCCAAATAGGAAAAGGAGTACGTCAAGGCTGTATATTGTCACCCTGCTTATTTAACTTATATGCAGAGTACATCATGAGAAACGCTGGACTGGAAGAAACACAAGCTGGAATCAAGATTACTGGGAGAAATATCAGTAACCTCAGATATGCAGATGACACTACCCTTATGGCAGAAAGTGAAGAGGAACTAAAAAAAGCCTCTTGATGAAAGTGAAAGTGGAGAGTGAAAAAGTTGGCTTAAAGCTTAACATTCAGAAAATGAAGATCATGGCATCTGGTCCCACCACTTCATGGGAAATAGATGGGGAAACAGTGGAAACAGTGTCAGACTTTATTTTTTGGGGCTCCAAAATCACTGCAGATGGTGATTGCAGCCTTGAAATTAAAAGACGCTTACTCCTTGGAAGGAAAGTTATGACCAACCTAGATAGCATATTCAAAAGCAGAGACATTACTTTGCCAACAAAGGTTCGTCTAGTCAAGGCTATGGTTTTTCCTGTGGTCATGTATGGATGTGAGAGTTGGACTGTGAAGAAAGCTGAGCGCCGAAGAATTGTGCTTTTGAACTGTGGTGTTGGAGAAGACTCTTGAGAGTCCCTTGGACTGCAAGGAGATCCAACCAGTGCATCCTGAAGGAGATCAGCCCTGGGATTTCTTTGGAAGGAATGATGCTAAAGCTGAAACTCCAGTACTTTGGCCACCTCATGCGAAGAGTTGACTCATTGGAAAAGACTCTGATGCTGGGAGGGATTGGGGGCAAGAGCAGAAGGGGACTACAGAGGATGAGATGGCTGGATGGCATCACTGACTCAATGGACGTGAGTCTGAGTGAACTCCAGGAGTTGGTGATGGACAGGGAGGCCTGGCGATTCATGGGGTCACAAAGAGTTGGACACGACTGAGTGACTGAACGAATCTGATCTAATCTGATTGTTCCATGTCTGGTTCTAACTATTACCTCTTGGCCTGCATACATGTTTCGCAGGAGGCAGGTAAAGTAGTTTGGTATTCTCATCTCTTACCCAAATGGATTTTTCAGTATAGTTATAGCAACTGCTTTTCCCTTTTTTCACCAATGGTCTTTCTTTTCTTTTCTTTATTTATTTTTTTAATTTTATTTTATTTTTAAACTTTAAAATATTGTATTAGTTTTGCCAAATATCGAAATGAATCCGCCACAGGTATACCCGCGTTCCCCATCCTGAACCCTCCTCCCTCCTCCCTCCCGTCCCCTCCTTCTGGGTCGTCCCAGTGCACCAGCCCCAAGCATCCAGTACCGTGCATCGAACCTGGACTGGCGACTCGTTTCATACGTGATATTATACATGTTTCAATGCTATTCTCCCAAATCTCCCCACCGTCTCCCTCTCCCACAGAGCCCATAAGACTGATCTATACATCACTGTCTCTTTTGCTGTCTCGTACACAGGGTTATTGTTACCATCTTTCTAAATTCCATATATATGCATTAGTATACTGTATTGGTGTTTTTCTTTCTGTCTTACTTCACTCTGTATAATAGGTTCCAGTTTCATCCATCTCATTAGAACTGATTCAAATGTATTCTTTTTAATGGCTGAGTAATACTCCATTATATATATGTACCACAGTTTTCTTATCCATTCATCTGCTGATGGGCATCTAGGTTGCTTCCACGTCCTGGCTATTATAAACAGTGCTGTGATGAACATTGGGGTACACGTGTCTCTTTCCCTTCTGGTTTCCTCAGTGTGTATGCCCAGCAGTGGGATTGCTGGATCATAAGGCAGTTCTATTTCCAGTTTTTTAAGGAATCTCCATACTGTTCTCCATAGTGGCTGTACTAGTTTGCATTCCCACCAACAGTGTAAGAGTATTCCCTTTTCTCCACACCCTCTCCAGCATTTATTGCTTGTAGACTTATGGATCGCAGCCATTCTGACTGGCGTGAAATGGTATCTCATAGTGGTTTTGATTTGCATTTCTCTGATAATGAGTGATGTTGAGCATCTTTTCATGTGTTTGTTAGCCATCTGTATGTCTTCTTTGGAGAAATGTCTATTTAGTTCTTTGGCCCATTTTTTGAATGGGTCATTTATGGTCTTTCTGTCTTTCAACTTTTTTCCCCTTTATAGGCAATCCCCAGTTTAAAAATGAGTCATTTATAGTGGGTTTTTTTGGTAACTTTGTGTACTTTTTATTTTCTTTTTCATCAATCTTTTAATAATTTAATTTATTTTTAGTTATTTAAAAATATTGGCTGTGTTCCTTGTGTCATACAGTATATCTGTGTAGCTTAGTTTTTACATGATAATTTGTACCTCTTGATCCTCTACCCCTAGATCTCACCTAACCCGTTCTTCTCCCAACACTGTTAACCACCAGTTTGTTCTCTGTGTCTGTGGGTGTGCTGCTGTTTTGTTATATTCACTAGTTTGTTGTATTTGTGTTTTTCTGTTTTAGTTTCTTGTATTTTTTAGGTTCCACATATAACTTATATCATACAATATTTGTCTTTCTCTGACTTATTTCCCTTAGCATAATATTCTCCAAGTCCATCCATGATGCTGCAGATGGCAAAAATTTTTATTCTTTACGGCTGAGTAGTTCATTCTTTGTGTATCAGTCACCTCTTTATCCATTCATCTGTTCATGTACAGTTAGGTGGCTTCCCTATCTTAGCTGTTGCAAATAATGCTGCTGTGAACATTGGTAACTTTTCGAATTAGTGTTCTCTTTCTCTTGAGATACATACTCAGGAGTGAAATTGCTGGGTCATAATGGTTGTTCTATTTTTAATTTTTTGAGAAACCTCTGTAATGTTTTCCACAGTGGCTGCACCAATTTATATTCTCATGAACAGAGTATGCTTTTTATTTAAAAGAATAAAAGTCTTTGGCCAGAACTCAAAATGCCCCTGTGATATAATTAAAATAAAGATGATTTGTGGTATACTGTATTGAAATCTCTCCATATAGGTAACTATTCAGAATAGATACAATGTAATATAATAAGATAGCTTTTTAGGTTTTCTTTTTAAAACAATGATTTATTTAGGAAAAAAAGAAAAGAATCTTATGGAGATAGAGAATATGATTTGTCTCAGTTTTACAAAGTTTGTGGTGGTTCTTTTTCTTGACGTCTTATAGAGATTGTCCATGATTAGAACATTTTTATAATTCAAAGGTTGAAAGATGGGAGGTGGCCAGACAGTTCTCTTTAGGTCCTTGGGCAGTATCATTTAACAAGGAAGGAAAGAGGCAATGGGGTATAGAGGATGTGTAGGTTACATACTTTTTGGTATGTAACTGAATGAACTGTTCGCAAAAGTGGAGTAGAACAGGGATTAATCATACTTGTTTAACATGTTTGATCCCTCTGATAAGGAAGAAAATGTTGGAGATATAAGAATACCCTCTGTTAACCCCAGTACGTGGCACAGTCAGACTCGGGCAGCTCACGTGCTGTTTGAAATGAACTGCAAGGCAGTGGCCAGACAGGTAGTTCTGGAAGTATGGGCATATCACTTACTGAGTTAAGCTCACAGTTACAAGAGCCTATGTATTTATCTTCTTTTGGCAATATGGGGACCATGATATATGCAGAGGTGGTATTTATAGTGTGCTAAATTCATGATAACAATACAGTAAAATTGCTAATAAAATCTTTAATAGGTTTTTGAAGCCAGACAGTAGCCTGCTTGTTTGAACAATACTCAATCTGCCAGATTTCATTGCAGCCAGTGAATTTAAATAGCCCCTTGGCAAACGCTGCCGTGAGACTTCAACCTGAATGCATGGTGGAGCAGGGGACCCCAGTTGGCCCAAGAACAGATGCCCTCCTGGAAATGCCAAACTGGTGTTGGAGCCGGGGTGGCTGCAGACGGCTCCCTGTGCCTGAAGATGGAAGAAAATGGGATTGTAGGGCACCTGTGAAAGATGAGGAAAGGAGGTCTGTTCCAACCTGTCCAGCAGAACCATGCTGCCAGTTAGGCAAAGGGTAAACTAGAACTCCAGCTTCTTTCTACCTTGTTACTGATTAAAAAAAATTTTTTTAATTGGAGTATAATTTACAATGTTATTTTACAATATTATGTTGGTTTCTGCCATACAGCAAGATGCATCAGCCATAAGTGTGGTTCCTCCCCTCCATCTCGAACCTCCTCCCCTCACCACCCCCTCCATCCCACCCCTCTGGTCACCACGGACACCAGGCTGAGCTCCTGTGCCATGCGGCAGCTTCCCAGCAGCTGTCTCTTTCACAGTAGCAGTGTATATGTGTCAGGGCTACTCTCTCAATTCCGCCCACCCTCTTCTTCCTCCACACCCCCCAGCCCCCCGCCGGGTCCGCAAGCCTTTTCTCTGCCTCTGTCCTCTGTGTCTCTTTTCCTGCCCTGCAAATGGGTTCATCTGTACCGTTTTTTGAGATTCCCATATATAACTGGTTTTTAGAATATAAAATGAGGTCATAACTCATTGTCTCTTTCTAGAGAGTGTTAACAGTTGCTTTATATGCTTAGAGCTATTGAAGCTTAGTTTGTGTACTTACTAACCATCTGTTGGGTATTGAATAAAATCTTTATTCATGACCTCCATCATCTGCTCAAGTAGCAGATCTCATATCCTTAGTAGTCTGTGCTGCTCTAGTGGCTTCAGGCCACCGGGCGTCCCCAGGGCACACCTGACTTGCTCCGGGGCTTTAAAAGCTGTGTGCTTTGACCTCTGGGACAAGCCGGCCAGCTCTGTCTAGAGCACGTATCCTGGATTTGACTACTTCTGTTTCTCACTCTCCTGCAATGGCCCTGGTCCCACCCACTTGAAACTGGACTCACTGCTTCACCTGCAGTCTGTGCTCCAAGGTGTCCCGAGTATTCTTTCCAGGAGCTCACATCATTCCCCCTGCCAAAGACTCCCCAACATGACTGGAGGTCCTCAGCAGAGGGGAGTGATGTACTTGGAATGAAATCCAAGTGTGTGGATGAAAAGCAATCTGTGTGCCCTGCACCCTCCTTCATCCCTATCTCTCTGCCTGCACACCGCCCCCCACCCCCACCCCCCACGCTGGGAACTTGCCAAGGTTGGTGGTAGGGCCCGATTTCACAGTGAGCTTTCTTCCACCAAAATACCCATGCTCCCTCCTCTTCATCATTTAGGTCTTAATGCTGCCTCCCCAAGAGGCATCTTCTCGCCATCTAGCCCGATTGTTCTCAAGCTCAGCTGCATGGGAAGGTTAAAAAACAAACAAACGCGTGTACACACTGCTATATTTAAGATGGATAACCAATGAAGACTATTGTACAGCACATGGAACTCTGTTCTGTGTTATGTGCCAGCCTGGATGGGAGCGGAGTTTGGGGGAGAATGGATACATGTGTCTGTCTGGCTGAGTCCCTTCACTATTCCCCTGAAACTGTCACCGATTAACTGTTGTTAATTGGCCATACGCCAATACAAAATAAAAGGTTTATAGGAAAACAAAAAAAGATGATTGATCTGATTCCTCCTCATGTCCATTAAATAGGCTTGCCAGGACTAAGAAGCACTACATTAATGCATTTTTCAGGTTTATCTTCTACACAACTGTTATCTGATCTAGAATCATCTCATCTTTATTTGTGTATGTTTGTGCTCATTGCCTCCCTTCTCCAGTGGAATGAAATTCCTCGAGGACATGGATTTGTTTTCATGGTATCCCCAGTGCCAAGAGCATTGCCTGGCATATAATAAGTGTAGGGTACAAATATTTTGGTGGCCTGAACAGTGTATATTTGCCAGGTATTCAGGAGGGAGATAAAAGACTGGAAAACCCCAAAGTTGTTAAAGATGTTCAAGTCACGGAGGCTGAAACTCTTCTGATAAACTGGCGATAACAGGAGAGCCTAGTTCTGTTTTTGTTTTTTTGTCTTTTGACATTCACAGACACGTGAACCTGATGGTCTGGTGGTCTGAACCCAGCTTTTGGAGTTAGATTTTACTTTTATCTCTGCCATTAATCCTGTGCAATTGTTTAGCTTCGTTGTGCACACAGAAGAGAGTTGTAAGGAGAAGTTATTTTTGCGAAGCACTCTTGTGGTTAGGAACCTTAAGTAAAAGTCGTAATTGGATTTTGATATGGTGCATTGTCTACGACCAAAGTTTCTGAAGTCTAAAGCGATCAGATCCTTATGTGCAGTTGCTTAAACTTTCATAGCCGCAGAGCTGGCCTGGAGATAGGAACCAGGCGAGAGATGAAAGGGACCACATGGGGTACAAGCTACTGGCGACTAAGAATAAGCAACAGCAGGGAGAAAGAGACCTGGAGGTTTTCCACCTTGGATGGCCAGCGGTGGTGTGAGCCTCTCCACAGTCATTTGCTTCTTTTTTCAGTTCTCCCCCCACACCCCATCTTATTCAGTCTTTCTGCCAGTACCCAAGTTTAGGTCCTTGCTGTTTTGTTTCATAGAATTTTTTTTTTCTTTTTCTTACTACACAAGTAATTTCGTATGTGTATATTGAAAAGATTAGAAAATATAGGCAAGCAAAAGGAAAAAAAAATTCAAATTTCTAATATTTTAATTTCCTAGAGATACCTCTAACAATTTGGTGTTCACTCTCGAAACTCTTTTTGTGTATCGTTTTTTTTTGTCCATTTTAACAAAATGGGCTTGTTGTCTGTATATAATTTGTGTAACCAACTTTCTACTTAATGGCATGAATTTGTTTATTGCAGTTGGTAGTGGTTGGACGGTTTTCTGTGTATGAATGGTCCTTTAATCAGTCATGCATTGTCACATATTGAGGTGGTTTTCCCTCTTTTCACTGTTAACAGTACTGCTTGAACATTCCTATAGGTTTAAGTTTGCACACATCCATTGATTATTTTTTAGGGTAAATTCTGAGAAGTGGGATTGTGGTGTCAAAGAGTGTGCGCATTGTTCAGACTTGCTGTGGCTAATGAGAATTCGCTGTATGATGCAGGGAGCTCAGCCTGGTGCTCTGTGACGACCTAGAGGGGTGGGAGGGAGCTTCAAGAGGGAGGGGACATATGTACACTTACAGCTGGTTCACGAAGATGTACAACAGAAACCAACACAACACTGTAAAGCAGTTATCCTCCAGTTAAACGAAAAGGTAAGACTTGCTGTGCTGTTGGGTTGCCCCCTGCAGAGCGAGGTGCCATATGCTTCGATCCTCGTGTCATAAGGAGCCTTTCTTTCTCCTTCAGGTCTTCAGGAGTCTTCCCTGGACTCAGCCAGCAGTCTCCCCATACTCAGGCTCTTCTCCCTCCAATTCACTTTACACTCTTCTGACAGATCGAATGGTCTGAAGCCCAAACCCATCACGTCACTAAAAGTTCCAGACTTCATCTGCTATTGCAGGCACCATGCCTGCCTTTGCACTCGTCGTTACTCTAGCTTGCTTGCACTTCCTGTGGCTCTTCATCTCCAGTCTTCTTTCCTTGGTTCCTCACTCACCATCTGCCCCTCCCCTCCCCAGCCTCAGACCTCCAGGTGTTCAGGGCAGAAGTTGTACTTTTCCTCTGTATGTTCATAGCAAGGGCCTGCACTCAGCACACAGACCCGCCCCCAGATTCCCACTGGAGTCAACGGTCTCTCCATTCCCTGCCTGCCCTCTCAACTTGATCATCTGCTCTCTCTTGTAAGACCAATATTACATGACCGTGTGGGCACAGCTTCCCTCTGATGCCATGTGTTCCTAATTTTACTTTCTCCATCTCCTCCTTTCTCTCAGTGTAACAGTACCCTCTCCCCCCTCTGAATTCATAGAGTGGTTTATCTCTACTTCTCTTGTGTTGCTTATGACTTTTCCATAATGTCATAATTTTCAGTATATATTCTCTATTGTAAGTCTCTCCAGGCTGAGAGCTAGCCCTTGCAAAATGAGAAGGGCAGGAGAGGAGGCTACAGTATGCTACTGTGAAGAAGCACTGCTGTGGGGGAAGGAGAGGGTGGGACCAACTGACACAGTAGCATTGACATATGTACATTCCTGGGTATAAAACAGATAGCTAGTGGGAAGCTGCTGTCTAACACAGAGCCCAGCTTGGCACACTGTGATGACCTAAGGGGTGGGCTGGCAGGGCAGGGCAGGAGGGAGGCTCTAGAGGGAGGAGATACACACACACACACACACACACACACACACACACACACTTTAACACTTATGGCTGATTCACATGGTTGTATAGCAGAAACTACTACAACATCATAAAGCAACCATCCTCCAATTAAAAATAAAAATAATAAAAAAGAAGCGCTGCCATCACTTTGGTATATATATCCTCTGGAATCTTCCTCTGTGCACAGTAGATGTGCAGTCTGGCATCATCCTAAGCATGATGTCCAGAGGCACTCCACTTTTAATCCCCTTCCTCCTCGGCTTGGTGTGTGAAAGCAATGTGTAGTGTTTCAGCTGTTTTACCCAGACTTTAAAGGACTTGTAGGTGCTGTTATAAATGGCTTTCAGAAGAACAATAGCTCTGGTGGTTTGGAGAACAAAAATGATTCACTTAAAAAAAAATAACAAACTCTCTGCTCGTGTCAGAAGCATGAAATAGTGTAGTTGGAAACCTACTCTCCCTGAATCTTGAGATTCCCCTTATCCCACTGTCAGTCAGATGCTGAAGGTGAGCATCAGTGTCCCTGTGGGACTGTTCCTTAGAGACCAGTCACAGAGCTTGTCAGAGTTGTGTGATTTATCAGAGAGGGCATCTGCCACTGTCCAGGGCTTCCCTGGTGGCTCAGTGGTTAAGAATCCAATCACAATACAGAAGATGCAGGAGATGTTGGTTCGATCCCTGAGTTGGGAAGATCCCCTGGAGAAGGGCATGGCAACCCACCCTAGTATTCTTGTCTGGGAAACCTCATGGACAGAGGAGCCTGGCAGGCTGTGGTCCATAGGGTCTCAAAGAGGCAGACAGGACTGAGGTGATTGAGCACTCACTCACCCCTGTCGAAGTTTTGGGAAGTTGAGGGTAGAAAAGGAAGTGAGTGAGCTCACCAGCCAGGTCTGAACTTGATTAAGCTTGGATCCTTTATTGTAATTTATGTTAATCCCATTAAATCTGTAAAGTGAGTCTGGAGTACTGTTTATATGAAAAACATATATATACACACACACACAATGTTTTTAGATATCACACTGTAAATAAATATAGTCCTATATAATTATTCTGATAGCCTTCTAGTCAGATTACCTTGAAAATCCAAAATGACGTTGATGAACAGTAAAGCGTTATTATTTCATGGTTCATCTGTATACCTCCTACGTAGACGTATCAACATGATACTTGTATCTACAGGATTAGCAAATTACATACCTTTTTGGTATCTGTAACATGCCTAAAATACCAGAGCATTCTTTGGCCAATTATGAAATCACTCTGACGTTGCCAGAGGAGGCTTCGTTCTAAGAGAGATGAGATTCTCTTTTTCTGGTTATTTAAGTCTTCCTTTATCCTTTATTCACATTAAAGAGACATCCCGTTTCTACTCACACTTTGTGATTTGTCTTTATTCACCACCATCTGTGCAGGGGTAATTTAACGAACGTGAATATTTTTTGCCTTGACAAACTGACCCCTAGGTTAAGCTGGTGAGTGTGTGGCGGTGGGATTGTTGGTGCTGCTCTGCGGAGGTCCCAGGGCACGATGATGGGTGGTGGCGAGAAGAAAGCAGCCAATGAGAAACACGTTCCTCCGCTGGGCTTCCGTGGTCTGGAGCCGGGTGCGCGTGCCTCCCTGAGTGAACGCTTGCGGGCAGCTTCATTTACAGTGCGCGCCTTGCGTGCTAAGTCCTCCTGCGGCCGTTGTGTTTCCCCTCCTTTCCCCTTTCTCCTGCCCTAGTGTTCCAGCTCTGGTTTACACCCCTGCCCACTCTAGCCGTCAAGCTCTCTTCCCCGCATCTCCTCCTTTCCCCCCACGTTTCATCTTTCTCTGTTACATTCATCTTGTGTCCCAGTTCCTTTTCTAAAACGAATATCTGACCCTGATATTTTTTAACCCCCAAACCTCCAGTGATTTCTTACTGCCTGGCAAAAAAATAAAAGAAAAAATCAGGATTCTCCAGCTGGTCTTTCTAGGCTTTCAGGTGGCTGGCATGACAGCTCAACCACCCTTCGGCTCCGCAGGATCACGAGATGCAGGGTGGGTAGCGCCTCTGTCCTTCTCCAGGCACAGCACACTCTGTTGGTCATCACCTCTATATGGAGTTCTTCCCTCCGCGTGGATCGTCCTCCCCCTCCGCTTCTCTCCCCTCTCCATCCTACCGTACCACTTGGAATGCGGTCTCAGTCGAATGGGAACCAGGATACTTTGTTCTCAGGCCAAAATGGCAGAAGCCAATTATTATACCTCACACAAGCCATAACATCTTCTGGTTTTCTCAGAAGTAAAAGGAGGAGGTGGAAGTCCGATGATCTCTACGTTCTTTTCAGCTTGAACATTTGCTCTTTAAATGCCACAGCTTTGTGGAGCCTTCCTACATTCTTCCAGGCAGCGTAAATCACTGTGCCCCCCGAATGCTTTCTCTCTTCTTCTTTTTACTTCTGACACCCAGCTTGCCTTCTGGGGGAGACAGATGCACGTGGCCACCTCCCATCCCCCAGCAGCTGTCAGCTAGTCCAGGCCAGGACCTTCCACTCCACGTTTGTGTTTCCCCCGCCGTGCCCGCGCACGCCTGGTCCCGCTCACAGCGAGATTCTCAGTGAGGCAGACTACAGTTGAGGAGAAAACGTTCTGGGCAAGTGTTCTTCCATAGCACCTGCTGTGCCTGAGTGTTCCCCTCCGTTCGGAAGGGTGTTTCAGTAGTGAGCAACGTAGAGACGGTGTAATGAACACACCAGAGTTTTCCTCTCTTGGTGGCGTTATCATTATAATCAGGTGACATTCCGGAAATAGCAAAGTTAGCTTTGTAGCTCGTGCTCTGTATAAAAATGTGTTTTCTCTGTTAAATGTTTAGAAGTAAGTGTTCAGTGAAACAGGGGAAACCACTCCTGTTCTCTTTCTCCTTCTATCTCCTCGAGACTTGGACTATCCCAATGTATCACTGAAATATTTGGATGTTTATAATACAAAACGGGGCTTCCCATGTGGCTCAGTGGGGAAGAATCTGCTTGTCAAAGCAGGAGCTGTGGGTTTGATCCTCGGAATGGGAAGATCCCCTGGAGGAGGGCATGGCAACCCACTCCAGTATTCTTGCCTGGAGAATCCCATGGACAGAGGAGCCTGGTAGGCTACAGTCCATGGGGTTGCAAACAGTCGGACACGACTCAGTGACTAAACAAGTACAAAACAGTGGCAAAGAACTTTCCTAAGACATCCTCCGTGGATGTGTTTACTCATTGGAAGTCAAAGCCTCTGTGGCCTGTTTTGTTCTTTCCGATGGATAGATCTGATCAGATCATGATCTTGTTCAGAAACTTATATCTCTCAACTTTTGATCTCATTCCAGTGTTCTCTGATGCACTTTACTGTCCAGAGAAAATTAGTTCCTCACTGTTTTCCTTACAAACTCCCATACTTTTTTGCACCTGCCTTTCTGCAGCCTTTTCCGCTAAAGTGACCCCTCCCCCACTTCTACTGCATACCAGAACTTCACTAATTTTTGAGACCCGCTCTACAAAGCTTTCTTTGATTTCTTACCAAAATTCTGTTACCGTCACATTGGTGCCTGTCTTACCATTCATCTTCTCTGTATAGTAGTCTAGATTAGTATTCTTCTGTTTTACCAGACTACAAGTGTCTTGGTGTCACTTTCCACGTCTTTTAAAGTGAATGTGTTAGTCGCTCAGTCGTGTCTGAATCTTTGTGACCCCACAGACTGGGGTCAGGCTCCTCTGTCCTTGGGGTTCTCCAGGCAAGATACTGAAGTGGGTAACCATTCCCTTCTCCAGGTGATCTTCCTGACCCGGGGATTGAGCCCGGCCTGGGTCTCCTGCATTGCAGCCAGATTTTTTATCCTCTGAGCCACTGGGGAAGCCCCATTTCATGTCTAATTTATCTGGATTTTATCTCTCGCCCTGGTGTCATCCTTCAGTTTAATCTGCGTGTGGTTGGCAGATGCCAGTAATGAGTGAGTCTTTGTGAACCATGTTACATGGTGTAGAAAAGGTGTGAATGAGAGACAGAGCTGGCTGTTTTGTTATCATATAATCTAAAGTGTCTAAGCTCTAATTTTAGAATCTTAACAACATGCCTGAAACAAAAATAGTATGTTGGGTAAAACAGTTACGTTTGAAATTATAATGCATTTAATGTGTCACCCTATCCTTAAATCTGTTGTGTCTTTGAGATTTTGTGTTGTTATTTCAGTCCACTCTGTGTAAAAGGGAATGCTGAGTGTTTATACATGTTGTTAGGTTTGAATTTTGTTGTTTGACAGTGATGTTTTATTTTTTCCCTTAGCGTATATTTGTGTATGCTTTTATCTTTCACAAGCTACTGACTCTATGCTTTGTGCTTGTCTTATGTTGCAGATTAATATCCTTTCAAGAATTTGTGGCGTTTGAATCTGTCCTGTGTGCCCCGGATGCTCTGTTTATGGTGGCCTTCCAGCTGTTTGACAAAACTGGCAAAGGAGAAGTTACTTTCGGTAAGCCGTGGGAGTGTATGCACACCTCAAGACATGCAGACTTGTGTGACCAGTTTGAGTTTTTCCCCAAGAATGAAGTATGTGGTTTCATTTAAGAAGTGCTTTTAAGAAGTTAGGCTTTTAAGAAGTTAGGCTGTCCCTTTTAACAAGATAGCCCAGTGTTTTCAGGCTGTAATGCTTCAAAAATCTTCCTTCGTGAAAAATTAAGTTTCTGGCTTCTTATTATTCATTTTAAATTCTTTTTGGCTGTGCTGGGTCTTGGGTGCTGTGCCGCAAGCTTCGGCTAGTTGTGGCCAGCGGGGGCTACCCTGTATGCTGAGTGTGGGCTCCTCGTTGCAGTGGCTTCTCGTGGTATGGAGCACGGGCTCTACAGCACAGGCTCTGTAGTTGTGGTGCACAGGCTCAGTTGCTCTGAAGCATGTGGGATCTTCCTGGAGCAGGGATTGAACCTGTGTCCCCTACATTGGCAGGCGGATTCTTAACCACTGGACCACTGGAGGAGTCCTGGCTCAGTAGTTTTGACACTGTGGTTTAAGGCGAGGAAGGATGGAGCATGACTCAGTCACAGGGTTATAGGAGGGGAGAGGCAGACAGGATTTGACTGTCCGGTTCATTCCCTGCACAGTCGGTAGTGCCTTTCCGGATGGAATGAAGACATTAATACAGTGTTTAAGAACAGAGGGGGCTCCTGTTCCCAGTACCTTGTCTCCTTACCTTGTACTCATGGAGTGGCTGAAACCCAGAGGCAGCACATGAGATGGTAGTTCAGAGCGGTATGTGGCGAACCTTGCTTTCCTAAATAACACGGTTCCCTCTGGCTGGACTGGGAGTGTCTGTTATCCCACCTCCACCTTCTTTTGAAAAGGCAGCACCATCTTCACAGGGGTCAGCTGCTGAGCTGCAGAAACCCCGGAAGTCTTTAGGGATTAGAAGAAAGGGAAAACCAGGACGTGGTGGGCAGTGGTAAGTTTTTTTTTTTTTTTTTAATACACTGGTTACTGAAGATACATTGGGCAGAAGGTACCCCATTTCTCTCGGACTGTGCAGTGTCCAGCGTATGTTGTCCTCATGTGTGAGCTTGGTGTAAACAGTTTTGCCATAAAGAACTTTGGAGCTCTTTGCACAAATTGTGCATTCAGGGGAAATGGCTAATGCACCCATTTTAAACGTCTCTCTTGTTTCTAATTTATTCAGAACTCTTGGGCTTGTCTTCCTTGTAAGGAATGTATAGATGGGGGAATATAGACGGTGTAATAGAGCACCATCTATTCTGGATGGTTCTACAATTAGAGAGACAGCTCCTTCCAAAGGAACTATGGTCTTGCCAGTAGTCATGTATGGATATGGGAGTTGGACCATAAGGAAGGCTGAGCACTGAAGAATTTTGAACTGTGGTGCTGGAGAAGACTCTTGAGAGTCTCTTGGACTACAAGGAGATCAAAACAGTCAATCCTAAAGGGAATCAACCCTGAGTACTCATTGGAGCAATTGATGCTGAAGCTGAAGCTCCAATATTTTGGCCACCTGATGTGAAGAACTGACTCATTGGAAAAGACCCTGATGCTGGGAAAGATTGAAGGCAAAAGGAGAAGAGGGCAACAGAGGATGAAATGGTTGGGTAGCACCACCAATTCAATGGACATGAACTTGGATGAACTCCAAGAGATGCGAGGAGCAGGGAGGCCTGGCGTGCTGCAGATCACGGGGTTGCAAAGAGTCAAACACGACTTAGTGACTGAACAGGAGCGACACTCCTTCCAGCTCTGCTGCTTTTGTCTCTGAGCCAAGCTAAGGATCCTTTCAGGTCTTGATTTTCCTTATGAGAAATGAAGATAATAATTACATAAAGTCTAGGTAAAGCGCTGTGATAGATTTATCCTGTTAGCCCTTCCCCTCTCCAGCCATTCCTCCGTGTTCATTTGACATGACAGTATTTAAGGCTAGGCCAGCCAGGATAAAGGCAAAACATATAGACTTACCTGATTTTGTTTCATATCATTCAGCAACTCAGATGCTTTCCATTAGCACTTCATGAAGATTATTTAATATTTAAAAATCCCGGGAATAATTTTAGGTCTTTCCCTTTCCATCACCTAATTCCTCTTAGCATCACTGTAACCACAGTTTTTCAATGGAACCCTAATCAAAATGTCTCTGTTAAAATCCACAAATAATAAATGAGTGGCTAGCTCATGGTGGTGTTGATTTATCCAGTGAAAGTCAGTTTGATGAGGATGTTATGATTGCATTTGCTTGGGATGAACAGGAGAGCCTGGAAGCTCCAGTGAGTTCAGCACAGGTGCACACTCTCTCTCTCTCTATTGCTTTCCTCTTCTCTGCAGCAGGTCTGGAGTATGGGCTGGGAGAGAGCTGGGTTGGAGATGGAGGGCTGAGGAATGGACTTGAGACATTTTCCTTGACTCCAGTGCATCTTCCCTCTATGGGTGTGGGGTGGTGGGGGCTGCTGTTGGCACCAGCATGCTGCTGGCCTGGTGGAAGAAAGAAACAAAAGACTTTTGCCAGTGCTGGAAGGGCTGTTAGAGTGATTAGAAGAAAAGACCAGGTAAACAGCAGGAGGGAGGTACGTGGGAGCTGTCTTTGCTCTGTAGAAAGAACAGTGGCTTGAAAACTCTGTTTCTGCTTCTTGCTGGCTGGCTGTTGACGGGGAAGTCGTTTCTGCTTTTTGAGTCTTATTTTCCTTATCTATAAAATTAGGATAATAACCTGCCTTCCAAATTAAGGTAATAACCTGCCTTCCAGGACTATGTAAGGGTTAAAAGATGTGCTGCACATAAACAGGCTATGTGGAAAACAAAAGCCTTTACAAAAATGGTATTACTAAAAGGAACAAAGAGGCAGAGGTGTGGGTGAATGTGGAGTACATCTCTCTCCACGGTACATCAGGTATACACCTTCAGACACAGAAGAGCATGCAGAACACCAGCTGAGAATGGACAGGAGTACCTGACCAGTGGGAAAGAGTATATAGAACCACGCAAAACTCTGTAGGATGAAGGAACTAGGGGAAGAGCAGGAGTGTTAGTAGGACTGGACCTGCCCTAAGGGATGGGGGAACTAAAGCAGGGGTCCCATCCCCACATGGGGCAATTGTCTGAGTCAGAGGAGAAACATTTAAGGCTGAGAGGGAAACAGCTGATCTGTGGCAGCCTAAATGGAATGAGAATCAGACAGTCCTTGCCACAGGGCAAGGACACGGTACAGGGACACGGGTCCCCTGGAAGGTGCAGCAGCTGGGAGCTGGAGTTTAGGAATCGTGGAGCAATCCCAGGGCAAGGGCTGCTGCTGACTGAGGAGAGATGGTTCAAGGGGATGTGAGGGAGGAGATTGTAGTGGGAAGTGCCTGTGGAGGAAAGCCGGGCAGCCATGGAAGCAAGGCGATACTGCTGAGTCACCCGTAGTGGGTGGAGCCATAACCATAGCCTCTGTCTCCCCACACGCCTGCTCCGGCAGCTGAATAATAGAGAGGCTGGCCCATCAAATGCCTGACACACTGAATTACAGAGTAGGACCCCACCCAGGGTGCCCCTTTAAGTGCCTCGCGTGCCCATCTACAGAGGACTCCAGGCAAGGGAGCCCTCTGAGTGCCTAAAGAGGCGGAGCTATGGAGAAAGACTGGCTGAAAAGGCCTTCTGATCGCCAGCTGCAATAGGCGTGAAAAAAGACTCTGATGCGGCCATAACTCCTGCAGTGGAGGCAGTCCATGTCCCTGCACACTTGGTGCCACCAGAGTCTCTGCAAGCCAAACAGCTGTGCCACCATCACGCCCAACTCTTATAGGGGCAGAGCTGCCACAGGCGAAAAAAAGTCTTGCGTCTGTGTGCGCAGGTTTGCTTCGGTCATGTCCAACTCTTTATGACCCTGTAGACTGTGGCCAGCCAGGTTGCTCTATCAGAGGGGTCCTCCAGGCAAGAATATCGGAGCATATTGGCCAATACTGGTTGCCATGCCCTTCTAGAGCACTATATTTCCTGCTGCCCGAGCAGCCGACTCCCCTGAGTACCTGGTGCTGCCAGAACCCCTGCAACCCCAGCAGCTGCACCACCTCTGCACCTGGCCCTCACAGGGGCAGACCCAAGTCCTCCAGAGCAGCCTCAGGAGCAAACCCCAGTGGAGGAACCACATGCAGAGGTGGGAATAAAGCCACAACTGAAACCCAAGGGCAGTGTGGCTGAGGAAGAAGACCCAAAACCTTCCCACCAGCTGTACAAGCTGCAGATTAAATCCACATGATCACTAGGCAGACTCTTGTCTGGAATATATAAAAGGGCACTGAGAGCTCCCACAAAAGAAGACGCACTAGTTCTGATAGCTGTGGACACTGGAGGCGAGAACACACAAGAGTAGGAGCAGCTTAGAATCTGAGCTGCCCTCACAGCAGGTACTGAGACCAGCCCAGAGTTGGAGGGCGTACTTGGGAGGTGAGGTGGACTGACTTCCAGTGAGGGAAAGGACTCTGACAGCAGCAGTAAGTCAAGAAAAACTTTTGTTATTCTTATGTTTTGACTTGTTCTGTAGATTCTTTCGGATTTTTTTTCTTTTTTCTTTTCCTTTTTATCCCCCCTCTCTACAATTGACAATTGTAGTTGTCAGTTTTATTGGCACTATGAAATCTAATTAAGCTCTTGAGTTTTTTTGTTTCCCTCAGTCACATTTTTTATTGTTGCTATAAATCTCTGCCTCTATGTTGGGCTTTTGCAGTTCTGTGGCATTCTCCTTTTTTTTTTTGTTTTTGGCTTCTCTTTTTTAAACTTATTATTATTTTTTCTACATTTATTCCTTTGCTTGCTTTTCCTACTGTTCTTTTCCCCTTGCAGTTAATCTTTAATGTATATAAATCTATTTTAGCTACCTCTATTTAACTTTGCATATCTATTCTTTCTTCCTTTTCTTTCTTTCCTTTCCTCTCAACATACTTGTTAGTTTTATTTTCATTGCTTTATTCCCCAATCGGCACCTTGCTTTAGTTTTGTTTTTCAGTTTTCGCTTTAGTTAGTTTTGTTCTTAACTGGTAAATAAAGTTTTTGATTTCCTTTCTCCCCTGGGTCAGTCTACTGTACTTTATTTTAGTTGGACTGTTTTGACTTTGCTTTTGGGTGTATACGTGTATGTATATATTCCATTTACTTTATTTTAGTTGGACTGTTTTGACTTTGCTTTTGGGTGTATACGTGTATGTATATATTCCATTTACTTTATTTTAGTTGGACTGTTTTGACTTTGCTTTTGGGTGTATACGTGTATGTATATATTCCATTATTATAATTATTATTTGCCTGATTTTGTAACTGCCATTTGTCTGGGGTTCATCTTTGTTTTCTCATTTTTGGGTATTTGTTTTAATCTCATTAATGCCATAACCACTTGTGGAATCTTCATTCTGATGAGAGATCAAGCCCTGAGCCTTTGGAGTGGGAGCACTGACTCTAAGACCCTAGACTACCAGAGAACTAACCCTAGGAAGTATCAAATAGTGAGAACTCCCACAAAGGAAACCACTGGAATACAAGACCCGGCATCCCCCGGCCACCAGTGCAGGACGCCTCATCTAAACAACAAACAAAACAAAATACAAACCCAGTCTTCAGCAGACAGGATACCACCTCACTCAGCCTTCCCCTCAGAGGAAAAGCAAACAAAAAAACCTCAGCACAAATCCCACCTATACAAAGCTTACACAAACCACTGGACCAACATTAGGAGGGCAGAAACCAAAAGGAGGAAAGAATTCAACCTTGAAGCCTGGGAAAAGGAGACCTCAAACACAATAAGTTAAACAAATAATAATGAGAAGGCAGAGAAGTACTACACAAATGAAGGAACAAACTAGAAGCACAGAAGTCCAAACAAATGAAGGGGAAACAGGCAAACCACCTGAAAAAGAATTCAGAACAACAACAGTAAAGATGATCAAAACCTGGAAAGCAAAATGGAGGAAATGTAAGAACCAATTAACAAAGACCTAGAAGAATTAAAGACTAAACATACAGAGTCAAACAACACAATTACTGAAATTAAGAAGACTCTAGAAGGAATCAGTAGCAGAATATCAGAAGCAGAAGAACAAATCAGTTTATGAGCTGGAAGATAAAATGATGGAAATATTTTCTGAAGAGCAGAATAAAGTAAAAAGAATGAAAAGAACTGAGGACAGTCTCAGAGACCTCTGGGACAATATCAAATGCACCAACTTTCAAATATAGGGGTCCCAGAAGAAGAAAATAAAAATAAAGGGTATGAGAAAATTTTTGAAGAGATTATAGTTGAAAATTTCCCCAATGTGGAAAAGGAAATAATCAAGTCCAAAAGGCACAAAGAGTCCCATACAGGATAAACCCAAGGAGAAACACACCAAGACACATACTAATCAAACTAACAAAGGCTAAACATAGAGAAAGAATATTAAAAGTAGCGAGGGAAAAGCAACAAGTAACATAGGAGGGAAACCTAATATGCTGATCTTTCTGCAGAAACTCTGCAGGCCAGAAGGGAATGGCAGGATATATTTAAAGTACTGAAAAGGAAAAATCTATAACCAAGATTACTGTACTCAGCGTGGATCTCATTCAGAATTGATGGAGAAAGAAAAGGCTTTTCAGACAAGCAAAAGTTAAGAGAATTCAGTACCACCAAACCAGCTTTACAACAAATGTTAAAGGGACTTACATAGTCAAGAAATACAAGAGAAGAAAAAGGATCTACCCCAAACAATTAAGAAAATGGCAATAGGAACATATATATCAATAATTACTTTAACTGTAAATGGATTAAATGCTTCAACCAAAAGACACAGATTGGCTGAATGGATGCAAAAGCAAGACCCATATATATGCTGTCTACAAGAAACCCACTTCAGACCTCAAGACACATATAGACCGAAAGTAAGAGGATGGAAAAATATATTCCATGCAAATAGGAAGCAAAAGAAAGCTGGAGTATCTGTCCTCATATAAGACAAGGTAGACTTTAAAATAAAGAGTTTTTTAAGAGATAAGGAAGAACAGTACATAATGATCAAGGGATCAATCCAAGAGGAAGACATAACAATTGTAAATATCTATGCACCCAACATAGGAGCACCTCAATACATAAGACAAAAACAGACGTAACAGGAGAAACTGACAGTAACACAATAATAGTAGGAGACTTTAACATCCCACTCACACCAATGGACAGATCATCAAAACAGAAAGTTAATAAGGAAACACAAGTCTTAAATGATACATTAGATGAGATGGATCTCATTGATATTCAGGACAGTCCATCCAAATGCAGAAGAATACACCTTCTTCTCAAGTGCACATGGAACATTCTCCAGGATAGACCACATCTTGGATCAAAAATCAAACCTCAGTAAATTTGAGAAAGTTGAAATTGTAAGAAGCATTTTCTCCAACCACAATGCTATGAGACTAGGTATCAATCACAGGAAAAAACTGTAAGAAACACAAATACATGAAGACTAAACAATACATTTTAAAATAACCAACAGGTTACTGAAGAAATCCAAAGGGAAATCAAAAAATTTCTAGAAACAAATGACAAAACACGACAACTCCAAACCTATGGGGTGCAGCAAAAGCACTTCTAAAAGGGAAATTTATAGCAGTACAATCCTACCTCAGGAAATAAAAACATCGAATAGACAACCTAACTTTACACATAAAACAACTGGAAAAAGAAGAACAAGAACCCCCAAAATTAGTAGAAGGAAAGAAATCATAGAGATCTGAGCAGAAATAAATGAAAAAGAAATGAAAGAAACTACAGTAAAATTAATAAAACTGAAAGCTGGTTCTTTTAGTCAAGATAAAGAAAATTGACAAACCTTTGGCCAGACTCATCAAGAAAAGAGAAGAATCAAATCAACAAAATTAGAAACAAAAAAGGAGAGGTTACAACAGACAATGTGGAAAAACAAAGGATTATAAGAGACAACAACTATATGGCAATAAAATGGGTAACCTGGAAGAAATGGACAGATTCTTAGAAATAGAAATTATGAACAACCCAATTACAAGCACTGAAATTGAAGCTGTGATCAAAAACCTCCCCCAAAACAAAAGCCCAGGACCAGATGGCTTCACAGGAGAATTCTATCAAACATTTAGAGTCGAGCTAATGCCTATCCTTCTAAAACTCTTCTAAAAAATTTCAGAGGAAGGATCACTTCCAAACTCATTCTATGAGGCCACCATCACCCTGATACCAAAATCAGACAAAGATAACACACAAAAAGAAAACTACAGGCCAATATCACTGATGAACACAGATGCAAAAATCCTCAACAAAATGTTAGCAAACAGAATTCAGCAACACATCCAAAAGCTCATACACCATAATCAAGTTGGGTTTATTCCGGGGATGCCAGGATTTTTCAATATATGCAAATCAATCAATGTGATACACCATATTAACAAATTGAAAAATAAAAACCATATGTAATCTCAATAGATGCAGAAAAAGCCTTTGACAAAATTCAGCACCCATTTATGATTAAAAGTCTTTAAAAAATGGGCATAGAAGGAACCTACCTCACCATGGTACAGGCCATATATGATAAGCCTACAGCAAACATTATTCTCAAAGGTGAAAAACTGAAAGCATTTCCTGTAAGATCAGGAGCAAGACAAGGGTGTCCACTTTCACCACCATTATTCAACATAGTTCTGGAAGTCCTAGCTACAGCAATCAGAGAAGAAAAAGAAATAAAAGTAATCCAGACTGGAAAAGAAGAAAAGCTCTCCCTGTTTGCAGATGCAGATGACATGATACTGTACATAGAAAACCCTAAAGATAGTATCAGAAAATTACTAGAGCTAATCAGTGAATGCAGCAAAGTTGCTAGATACAAAATCAATACACAGAAATCACTTGCATTTCTATTAGAAAATAAGGAATCAATCCCATTCACCATTCCAACAAAAAGAATTAAATATCTAGGAATAAACTTACCTCAGGAGACAAAAGAACTGTACACAGAAAACAATAAGACACTAATGAAAGAAATCAAAGGTGACATAAAAAGATAGAGAGACATTCCATGTTCGTGGGTAGAAAGAATCAATATTGTGAAAATAACTATACTACCACACACAATCTACAGATTCAATGCGATCCCTATCAAATTACCAAAGGCATTTTTCACAGAACTAGAACAAATTTCACAATTCATATGGAAACACAAAAGACCCCAAATAGCCAAAGCAGTCTTCAGAAAGAAAAATGGATTTGGAGGAATCAACCTTCCTGACCTCAGGTTATACTACAAAGCTACAGTCATCAAGACAGTATGGTACCAGCATAAAAACAGAAATATAGACCAATGGAACAAGATAGAAAGCCCAGAAATAAACCCATGCACCTATGGGCACCTTATTTTTGACAAAGGAGGCAAGAATATACAATGTGGCAAAGACAGCCTCTTCAATAAGTGGTGTTGGGAAAACTGGACAGCTACATGTAAAAGAATGAAATTAGAACACTTCCTAACACCATACACAAAGATAAACTCAAAGTGGATTAAAGACCTAAATGTAAGACCAGAAACTATAGAACTCTTAGAGGAAAACATAGGCAGGATACTCGATGACATCAAAGCAAGATCCTCTATGACCCACCTCCTAGAGTAATGGAAATAAAAACAAAAGTAAACAAGTGGGACCTGATTAAACTTAAAAGTTTTTGCACGGCAAAGGAAACTATAAGCAAGGTGAAAAGACAACCCCCAGAATGGGAGAAAATAATAGCAAATGAAACAACTGACAAAGGATTAATTTCCAAAATATACAAGCAGTTCATACGACTCAATACCAGAAAAAAAAAAAAAAAAAAAAACCCCAATTGAAAAGTGGGAAAAAGACCTAAACAGATATTTCTCTAAAGAAGACATACAGATGGCTAACAAATACATGAGAAATACTCAACATTGCTCATTATTAGAGAAATGCAAATCAAAACCGCAATGAGATATCACCTCACCTTGGTCAGAATGTCTCTCATCAAAAAGTCTACAGACAATAATTGTTGGAGAGAGTGTGGAGAAAAGGCGATGCTCTTGCACTGATGGTGGGAATGTAAATTGATACAGCCACTATGGAAGATGATATGGAGATTCCTTAAAAAACTAGGAATAAAACCACCATATGACCCAGCAATCCCACTCCTAGGCATATACTCTGAGGAAACCAAAATTGAAAAAGATGCATGTATCCCAATGTTTATTGCAGCATTACTGACAATAGCTAGAACATGGCCATCAACAGATGAATGGATAAAGAAGTTGTGGCACATATACACAATGGAGTATTGCTGCTGCTGCTGCTAAGTCTCGTCAGTCGTGTCCGACTCTGTGTGACCCCATAGACGGCAGCCCACCAGGCTCCCCGTCCCTGGGATTCTCCAGGCAAGAACACTGGAGTGGGTTGCCATTTCCTTCTCCAATGCTTGAAAGTGAAAAGCGAAAGTGAAGTCGCTCAGTCGTGTCCGACTCCTAGCGACCCCACGGACTGCAGCCTACCAGGCTCCTCCGTCCATGGGATTTTCCAGGCAAGAGTACTGGAGTGGGGTGCCATTGTTACTCAGCCATAAAAAAGAATGCATTTGAGTCAGTTCTAATGAGGTGGATGAACCTAGAACCTATTATACCAAGTGAAGTAAGTCAGAAAGAGAAAGATAAATATTGTTTTCTAACACACATATATGGAATCTAGAAAAATGGTTCTGAAGAATTTATTTACAGGGCAGCAATGGAGAAACAGACATAGAGAACAGATTTATGCACGTGGGGAGAGGGAAGGAGAGGGTGAGATGTATGGAGAGAGTAACATGGAAACTTATACCATCTGTAAAATAGACAGCCAATGGGAATTTGCTGTATGACTCAGGAAACTCAAACAGGGGCCCTGTATCAAGCTAGAGGGGTGCAATGGGGAGGGAGACTGGAGGGAGGTTCGAAAGGGAGGGGATATGTGTATACCTATGGCTGATTCCGAAGAGTTGATTCATTGGAAAAGACCCTGATGCTGGGAGGGATTGGGGGCAGGAGGAGAAGGGGACGACAGAGGATGAGATGGCTGGATGGCATCACTGACTCGATGGACCTTAGTCTCAGTGAACTCCGGGAGTTGGTGATGGACAGGGAGGCCTGGTGTGCTGCGATTCATGGGGTCGCAAAGAGTCGGACACGACTGAGCGACTGATCTGATCTGATGGCTGATTCATGCTGAGGTTTGATAAAAAACAATGAAATTCTGTAAAGCAATTACTCTTCAATAAAAAAATGAAAAAAAATGATATTACTAGTAGAAGTAATGTGAGAGGACAAGGAGGATTTTCTTTTTTTCCCCCTTCTTTTTTTGTTTGAGAAACGCTTTATTTTAACTTGGGCTTCCTTGCTGGCTCAGATAGTAAAGATCTGCCTGCAGTACAGGAGACCTGGGTTTGAACTTGCAGTTTAACCACTGACTAGATAGCCAGTAATTTACTTACTGTCATGTGTTGGGCAAATGTCTATTTCTGAAGACATGAAAGAGTACATAAGAAATCAAGGCTTCTAGGCAGCTAACAGGCTTCCCAGGTGGTGCTAGAGATAATGAGGCCACCTGCCAATGCCGGAAACACACGAGATGCAGGTTTGATTCCTGGGTAGAGAAGATTCCCTGGAGGAAAGATGGCAACCCACTCCAGTATTCTTACCTCGGAATTCCCATGGACAGAGGAGCTTGGCCGGCTGCAGTCCATAGGGTTGCAGAGAGTTGGACACGACGGAAGCAGCTTAGCATGCTCGCACGCAGGCAGCTAAAATTCTGCTTCTGTCCTCAGTTGCATGTCTGTTGTGGCAGAGTGTGTTGCTTATCTCCCGGAAGCCTGCTTTTTGCAGGTAATTTGTTCCAAAATCCACCTGCCTCACAGAACACCAACAGGGTGTGTCCTGTGTCTGTTGATGATGAGCCAATGGGGTCTTCACCCTGTGGGTGTCATAAAAGGTAGCCTGGGCTTTTCTGAGCTGTTAATACCTATTTAGGATTAAATTGAAAGGGCCATACATAGTACGAAGAAGATACTCAAATGACTGTCAAATTTTAAAATAATAGCGGACATTTCTCACTGAGTCAGGTAGAGTCCTTCAGTGGAGGTGAGTGCTCTGTACAACAGGCTTTTGCCAGGTAAACACAATCATACAAGTGTGGCAACCTTAGGAGTGTTTTCTTAGCCTGTACCTTTAGAAGAAGCCAAAAGATAGTAGGTTTTTCAGGAAACTCAATGGGGTTAAAGAAATTTTTAAAAAATGGAGTTGGGCAGGAAAGTGGACATACCCAGTCTGTTTCAGTCTCAGGACCCACTGTATTATAGGAGAATTTGGATCTGTGTCCTGGCTCTCTGTCCATGAGGTTGTTTGAGAGACACACTCTTCCCTTGGGTTACTTCCTCAGCTCTCTGCAAATCCTTCTTTCAAGAGTGACCCTTTTGTACGTCAAAAGGTTTTTGACGTACCTGAGTACGTCACCTGAGTATGCATCTTTGGGAGGGGTAACCATGGCAAGAGAGGAAGGGCTCTCTTTTCACCTCCCAGATGGGGACAGTGAGCTCCAGTCACAAGGTGAGCATTGTTCTTGCACTCAACAGCGGGTCATCTGTGGCCTCCCCATCTGTGGCTATGGGGAAGGCGGTGAGTGGCTTCAGAGCCCCCATGTCTCCTGGCCTTGTATTTCATCCAGAGGAGGGCAGTTACATTCTTTATCTGTTTACATACTAGGTTTCCACGCAAGAGCTCATTTGAAGCAGGGCTTCCAGGGCTAAGCTCAGGAAGCACCAGTGTTGTCAACAAGCCGTCAGTGCTCATGCTCCCACTAATGCTGATTCTGATACGCACTAGACAGAAATCTCACGGAGCGTTCCAGTGTCACAGTTCAGTGAAGCCTTGCCCGGTGTTTTCGCAGATCTTGTTTATGTTTACCGTATTTTCATGTCTCGATCACTCCCTGTGTTTGCTACAATGAAAAGATCTTGATTAGGCCTATTTTGTTCCTTTGATATCTACGTCATTATGTTCTCCTGTTTCCTTTGAGGGAAAACATGTCTCCAGTATTCTTGTTCTCACCATGTTTTCTTATTTTGATACCTATACTTGTAAATGTTATTTTATATCAACAGGTATATTAACATATCAGTGTAAGTAGAAAATTCTACTTCACAATTTGCTGTTCTGTGTGATTGGAGGAAAAAAAGATTCTGTTCTAAATATTTGCATTTTTATTCTATTTTATGTGATACTGATTTTTAACTCGTGATTTTTAAGTATACTTTATTGACATAGACCATACATGCAGAAGGATTCATGTCATAAGTGTGCATTTTGATGACTTTGCACAGTAATCATAACTTATTTTTACCACCGTACAGATCAGAAAGAGAGTAGTGTAGATCCTGTCCCAGTTAGTGCCCACCACCCCACTCTGGTCCCAGTGAGAACAACGGACATTTATTTGCTTGCTTTTAAACGTAATAAAGATGGAGTGATACAGAATGTACTCTTTCATTTGTTTTGTTCAAATGTTATTTGTGAGGTTCATCCATGTTTTTGTTGTATGTTTTTTACTTTCTTTTTCTTCGATGTGTAATATTCCATAATATGACTATACCCTAATATTGTTACTCATTCTAGTGTTGATAGACATTTGCATATTTTCCATTTTGATTGCTGCAGACGTGCTCTGAACATTCTGTTTTTTAAAGCTTTTTATTTTATTTTACTTATTTTTTTTAAAGCTTTTTATTTTATATTGGAGTATATCTGATTAACAATGTTGTGATGGTTTTAGATGGATAGCGAAGGGATTCAGCCATACATACACATGTATCCATTCTCCTCCAAACTCCAGTCCCATCTGGGCTGCCACGTAACACTGAGCAGAGTTCCCTGCGCTATACAGTGGGACCTTGCTTGTTATCCATTTTAAATATAGCAGCATGTAGGTCTTCTCCCATTCTTCCCCCCGGCAACCATAAGATCTGAACATTGTTTTATATGTTTGTGTGTGTGTATGATGTGTGTGTAGGTATTGTAGGAGCAGAGTTGCTGAGTCATAGAAAATATGTGTATTTAGCTTCAATAGATATTGCCAAACAGTTTTCCAAAGTGGTTGTACCACTTTGCAATCACACCATCAGTGTGTGAGAGTTCTAGTCAGTCTACTTCTCTGCAGACACTCGCTGTTATAAGTCACTTTCATTTTAGTGTTCTATCCATGGCTTTAATTTGCATCTTTCTGATTACTTATGGGCTGCAGAACTGTAGAAAAGTCTTTATTGGCCATTTGGGTGTCCTCTTTAGTATGTTTCTGCTTTCTAGGTGAAAGGCCTTTGAGGGTGTCTTTACTCTGGGACTTGTACTTTTATTCAATTCAAGAAATCCTGAGGAACTGAAGTTCTTAATTTTAAAGTTCTTAGTTTTAATTTGTAAATGCTACAAATCACCAGTATTTTTTTTTTTTTAATCAATAGTGCTTTTCTTAGATTTAAGAAATCATTGCTTACCCCACAGTCATGAGGATATTCTTGTATACTACCTTTTTTTTTTTTTTTTGTTTTGGCTCCACATCACAGCATGTTGGCTCTTAGATCCCCCACCAAGGATTGAACCTTCTCCCCCTGCAGTGGAAACACAGAGTCTTAACCACTGGACTGCCAGCGAAGTCCTGTCTCCTGTATTTTTAAATATGTTTTGTTTTAATTTTTTTGGTATTTATTTTTGTTTTTATTTTTATGTATTGTATTTTTATTTTTGGTTGCACTCGGTCTTCATTGCATTCCGGGCTTTCTCTAACTGTGAGGGGAGAAAGGGGGCTACTCTCTGGTTGCGATGCTCGGGCTCTGGGCACATGGGCTTCAGCAGTTGTGGTGCAGGGGCTCAGTTGCCCCATGGCGTGTGGGATCTTCCAGACCCAGGGATCAAACCCCTGTCCCCTGCATTGGCAGGCGGGGATTTGTTTCTTGTTCAGTGTGCCATCAGGGAGGTCCTCCTATATTATCTTAACAGAAGGTTTCTTTTTCTTTCAAATTGAGATGTTAATCTTTTTAGCATTTACTGGCTTTTTGGTGGCTTATCTTTGGGTATAGCAGGGTGTTGAGATCCCGGCCCCACTGTGGGTGTCTGGTTCGCCCAGCACCACTCAGGGGGAGGGTCACTCTTCAGTGCTGCACAGTGACACTGCTGTCCTGAATCAGATGTGGGTCTGTTTCTGAACTCTGTCCTCTCATAATTATCTGTTCTGCACCAGAGCTTTACGGCCTTAATTGCTAGATCAGAGACAGCAGACTTTTTTCTGTAAAGGGCCAGATAGTAAATATTTGGGGCTCTGTGGTTCATAGGATCATTCTCACAGCTACTCAGTTCTGCTGTTCTGTGGATGCATGTGGCTGTGTTCCAACAAACTCAATTTGTAAAGATAGCTGGTGGCCAGTGTATCATAATTTGCTGACCCTTCCATCAGTGTATAAACAGGAATGTATTCCAGTTGATGGTGTTAAGACTAGGGATTAAGACACTTGGTAGAATGGTTTGGTTGTGGTGATATTTGGGTGTCTGCCATGAGCTGGGAAACAAAGAAGGGTCTTTTCTTTGTGTGTAACATGGTTTGATTGGCTTGAGAAAGTGACTTTTGAACACAAATTTGAAAGAGGTAAGGCAGTTCATCATATGGAACAGGGACGAAGGAGGGGAGGAAGAATGGCCTTTGCCCTGGTTGGAAGGCTGGTATGTTCTTGGCACATTTAGCTGGTATGTTCTTGGCACATTTAGGGAACAACAAGGGGGACCCATGTGGACTAAGTGAGGCAAGGGGGTCCTGGTGGGAGAGGAGCTCAGAGACGGAGCTGATCAAGGAGCACGCTGTAGGCCAATGTTAGGACTTGACTTTGATGGTGTGTGAACTGGGAAACCATTGCAGGTTGCTGGATTTATTTATTTGCTTTTTAGTGGAGGAGTGTCATGGTCTGGTTTATATTTTAACAGCGTCACTCTGGCCATCGTGTTGAAAATAGATCATAGAAGGGCTCAAGTAGGAAGAGAGAATGGTTAGGAAGCTGGTGCAGTACCCAAACGAGGGGTCGTGGTGGCTTGGACCTGAGTGGGGTTAGGGATACTTTGAAGGGAGAATCAACAAGGGGTCTCTGGCAGGTTGGATGTGGGCTGTGAAAGAAATACAGGAGGCAAGAATGATTCCAGAGTCTTTGGCCAGATTGACTGAGTGGGGTTAGGGGTGTTTTGAAGAGAGAATTAACAAGGGGTCTGTGACAGGTTGGATGTGGGCTGTGAAAGAAATACAGGAGGCAAGAATGATTCCAGAGTCTTTGGCCAGATTGACTGAGTGGGGTTAGGGGTGTTTTGAAGAGAGAATTAACAAGGGGTCTGTGACAGGTTGGATGTGGGCTGTGAGAGAGGTACAAGAGGCAAGAACGATTCCAGAGTCTTTGGCTAGATGAACTGGAAGAGTGGAGTATCAGCTGGTAACTTGGAGGACTGCAGGCTTAGGGTGCTGGGGACAGAACAGGAGCCCACTGGTGAATGTGTTAGTTTAATGCATATGCCTGTGTATGTGTGAGTTGCTCAGTCGTGTCTGACTCTTTGTGACCCCATGGACTGTAGCCTGCCAGGTTCCTCTGTCCGTGGAATTCTCCAGGCAAGAACACTGGAGTGGGTTGCCATTCTCTGCTCCAAGGAATCTTCCTGACCCAAGGATCAAACCCAGGTCTCCTACATTGGAGGCTGATTCTTTACCATCTGAGCCACGTGGGAAGCCCATTTTGATGCCTACTGGATATTGAAGTGAGGAGGTCAAATAGGCACTTAGGTATGAGTGTAGAATTTGGGAGATAGATATTTAGTAGTTATCAGCAAATAGGTAGTGTGTGAAGCCTTTCAACTGGACAAGTGAGATAAAAGATTAAGGTGGGGTGTCCGTTGAATGCTGACTATGCTGTAGGCCTGGAGATACAACAGTGACAAGACGGAAAAACCCTTCCATTCAGGCAGCTTACGTTTCAGGGAGAGACCCAGGAAAGAAAGTGTGATGTCAGGTCCTATCCATAAGGTAAAGCAGGCTCAGTGGGGAGGAGGGATGGAGGCTGGCCAGGCAGACCTGGAAGAGTCTGTGTCCCAAAGTGACATGATATGAATTATGTGGCTCAGACAGTAAAGAATCTGCCTGCAATGCAGAAGACCTGGGTTTGACCCCGGGGTGGAGAAGATCCCCTGGAGAAGCAAATGGCAACCCACTCCAGTATTCTTGCCTGGAGAATTCCATGGGCAGAGGAGCCTGATGGGCTACAGTCCATGGGGTCGCAAAGACTTGGGCACACCTGAGCGACTAAGCTCATATTTCGGGAAGAGGTAGAGCTGTGGGGTCTGGGGGTTAGGGTCACTTGGGAGGTGCTGTGACAGTCCAGGCAGGGGTGATGGAAGCCTGGACTGGGTACCAGCGGGGCCATTCCCAAGAATGAATCCTGTATGACTTGGCTCCTGATTGGCTCTGGGTAAAAAGGGGTCAGAGGAAAGGAAGAGTGGGGGATCTGGGAGTAGCTGCTGAGCTTGTTCCCCTCCGAAGACTTGTGGTTTTACATAATTTCTTGAGAGAAGGGAAAGTGGAAGTTGCTCACTCATGTCCGACTCTCCTTGACCCCATGGACAGTCCTTGGAATTCTCCAGGCCAGAACGCTAGAGTGGGTAGCCTTTTCCTTCTGCAGGGGATCTTCCCAACCCAGGGATCAAACCCAGTTCTCCCGCATTGCAGGGCGGATTCTTTACCAGGTGAGCCACCAGGGAAGGCCCTGGTGAGAGCAGGGAAGTAACTGTCATTGTAATATTGAAGTTTATTGATCACCTACTTCATACCCGCCCTGAGCTAAGTGCTTTACACATAATTGACTATGTAACCCTCACAGCCTCGGAGGCCCGACCGGTTATAATTCTCATTTTTCTGATGAGGAAACGGCCTTGGGGAGGTTGAGTAACTCTTCTGTGGTCCTGGAGTTGCCTGTGGTGGAGCCGGGGTAGCAGCCGGCCTCATTCTCTGTGCCACACCGCCTCCCGCTGGCGCTGGCCAGGTTCTGTGAGGACCGCCTGCCTTTGTGATCCATGTCGGCCCCATTCACCCTTCACTCTTTCAGTCTCTGTTAGACATTAGAGGGATTTAATGCAGTTTTTTTGCGAAGAAGTAAAGAACAACAAGTAAATGCATTAAAGGTTTACCAAGTAATTATAAGAAGGTTCCTGTATTAGAGTTCTCAGTACACATAGAAATGCCTTGGTTACAGACGTCCAAGTATTTTGTTGAAAGGCACTTGTGATGGGCTCTACCCGCCCGGGTGGCTTTATCTTTTGATGTGAGCAGATTTTTGAGTGGAGGGGGAGTCATGGAGTTGTGGGAAGGGATGGGGAGGTGGCCTTTGAGCAGACGGAGGATAGTAGGGGCGGCCCCTTGAGTGAAGCGTGGGTGCTGGGAGCGGGGGCCCCATGTGATGGCGTATCCACCGTGGGCCTCTGAGCAGGAGGGTTTTTGTTTTTATTTTTGTTAGGAGAGGCAGTTGGGAGTCCTCCAGTGCTTCAGAGAGGACAGGGACAGAATCCGAGTGATGCTTGGAAAAGGTGGGGTTTGTTGTGCTGACTGGAGTGGGCAAAGCCAGAGGCAGGTGTGCCTGGGATCCTGGATTCCTGAAACAGAGAAGTAGACGACCACTCCCGTTGTGTGAGTGGACGGACTGAAAGTCAGGGTTTGAAAGGACTTACCCACCTTCTGAGCAGGTTGGTGTAGGGTGGTTTTCCAAAACTTTCGTTTCCCCGGGTTTCTTATTTGTTGATGCTGGGAAAGCAAAGCATTTTCATTATGAATTTTAACAAAGAGGTGTGTGGTTTAGTGGAACTGTTAACCTGATACATTTAGTATGCCTGCCAGTGATTGGTTTTCTCATGATGCTAATTTAACATTAACTACCCTATTGATCAGTGTTTCTTAGTAGTTGTATCTGCAGTAGGCAACAGTAATACCTAACTCAGTACTAGTGGAGGACCTGAATCTTAACTCTGTCTAGCATAAGTCCCAATCAACCTTCTGAAAATTCAGAGTACGTTGTATACCAGAGTACTTCCTTTAAGTTGAAATGTAACAACTTTACTTGCTTAATGCCGTCACATCTTTCTTTTCCTTTGACTTTTTTTTATTACTTGTAAACAAAATTTCATGAAATGTTTCATATGCAGTTTTACAGTTTCCATTCTTAGTATATGAAGGTAAGCACTCAGTTTCATTGTTGCGTTGGTGGTGTGTCTGTCCACAGTTCTTAACTGGCCTTTAACAGCAGGGATTCTCAACTCTCTGGTTCTAGATGAGCGTTAGAGCCCTTGAATGGCCACAGCTGTTAGTTAACGTTTTCTCAAAATGAGCGTTTGCTTTGAGCACATCTCAAAGGAGTCAGTGATCTGCCAAATGACTGGAACTATTTGCTTTTTTAAAGAGGGACAGTTGAATGAGCAGACATATGTTAGCTAAGACTTTTCCAGCATTGCTGTTTAAAAACTTCAGTTGCAAAATCGTCTTTTCCCTGAGCCACACTGGGAGACTTGGTTGCCTTGCTCTTTCAGCTCTGTCAGTTAGCCTGGAATCCAAAAGAAACTAGCCCAGTATTGATCTTTTATTGTAAATCGCAGTGGCCTCTTGTCCTTTAATCTTAACTATTGAGCGGTAGTCTTAAGTTTGGTTACTTTAAAGTGGTGTCTCCTGTTTATATTAGTGTTGTGTGAGACAGGATCCTCTAATTAGACAAACTTGTACTTTACGAAGGCTCTGAGAAGTCCTGCAGAGAAAAATAAATTAACTTTGTCCAACTATTTGAACAGAACCTACCATTCCTTTGTGTGTGAGACGTAAACACAATCCACAGAACTAATGAAGCGACCTCGAACACTCTTCTCTAGTTAATTCTCTGACGTGTATGTTGGTATTTGGAGGGGCTTTTCCTGGGTTCACAGTTGGATTTGTGCAGGAACACCTGCTGTGATGAAACTGAATTGGAATGCTCTGGGAACATGGATAGGTTAGATGACATGAGGAATTATGTAGAAACAGCCTGCTTCAGTCATTCTGATTCCAGCTGCAGAAAGCGATGAGAGCAAAAAGCACGCAAATAAGTTTTGAAGATAGACACTCAAATTTAATAATAAATGTAAAAAGCTAGCGGAATGCAGGTATTGAACTAGAAGAGGACTTTTGCCATAATTTTTTTGACACCCACTGGAAAGAAGGTCATTTATTATTACCTTTGTAAAGACACTTGAGAAATGAAATATTCAGAACGATGACTGAGAGGGAAAATGGTTGAATCATAAGGGCCATTTTTTGAGCAAAGTTCACTGTTAATGTTAATTCTGATTTTGATATTTCACAAAAACATGTTATTTTGGTGAGAGGACATTATTACCCTGTAGTAGATTTTATTTCATATTTTAGGGAGGTCCCAAGTATATTTTCTTATGCACATTCTGCTAGAGAATGGAAATATTGAGTAAGAGCAGTGTGAATTTTAAGACTAAATAACCTCAACATTGCTGAGAACTGGTGTGCCTGGGGGCAGAGTGGCTTGTCTGAGATCCTAGAGACTGTGCAGAAGCCGTTCCAGTTCATTGGGTCAAAAATCCACTATTTGCGAAAAGCTAAATACGGATTTGCACGATTGACCATAATGGCTTCAATTTTGAAAGATAGTGGTATCAGAGAGCACTTCCAGTTGGTGGGATAATTTGAGATTCGTCTATGCTCAGATGGCTAAAATATCGTGCTACTTTTGCTACTTCATCACCCCATTTTAAAAATAGGGAGCTGGGGGCAGGGAGGCCTGTTGAGAAGGTGAAGGAATGTCAATTGGAGAGTAAATCACAGTAACCCTGTGAAGCCACTCCTTAGTTAACTACCGCCTAAAGGTTAACTGTTCTTTAGAAGCCGGTCAGCGTGGAGAGGCCGAATTGGGGGTTTCTGGTGTGTGTGTGAGCGCGCATGTGTGTGTGTGCACACGTGTGTGTAAGATGAAGGAAGAGGAGAACTGGTGAACAGGAAAAAAGGTGTGGAAAACAGAAAGCCAGCGGTAAATCCTGAAACTTGGAGTACTGGGGAAGATTTGACTCTTTTAAACTGTACTGCTCACTTAAAAAGAGTAAAATTATACCATTATTCTTTCAGTATAGGAGGAGATAAAAATACAGTTTTTCTAAATTGGAAAATTTGCTGTAATCTTGCTGCTAATGACTGATTTCTTCCAACACTTGCAAGGCAGTTTTTGCTCCGATAGGTTGATAAAGGAAACAAAATCAAGAACATATTGGAAGTTCTCAGAGAAAATTACAGTTTAGGTATATGTTGGGGGTGGATAGTTAGACATTTTAATTGAAATAAAACAGTTTTATACTAATAAGGGATCACTGTGGGTGTACATTTGTAGTACATCTGCTCTTGAGCATTTAAGTAGGGTTAAATGTATGTTAATGCTTTTGCAAGAAAATTATTTTTGATAACATCCGTCTAAGGAAACTGGCTTAGGAAATTGGTGTTTTAAACAATAGAGATATTATACTTGCATTTAAGGAATGAATCAGGATTCTTTGTACTGCTTTAAAAATTTCAAAGCGTTGAGAGTTTTTTGGTGTGTTCCTCTCCAGTGGTAAGGAAAGTTAACAGGAATTAACACAACAGATGAATTATCAAGAATTAATACAAGCTTACACATCTGGAGAATGACCGCAGTCTGCTACGTATACCTCCACACACCATTTTTAATGACCTGCTACTGCTAAGTCACTTCAGTCGTGTCCGACTCTGTGTGACCCCATAGATGGCAGCCTACCAGGCTCCCCCGTCCCTGGGATTCTCCAGGCAAGAACACTGGAGTGGGTTGCCATTTCCTTCTTCAATGCATGAAAGTGAAAAGTGAAAGGGAAGTTGCTCAGTCGTGTCTGACTCTTAGTCCCATGGACTGCAGCCTACCAGGCTCCTCCATCCGTGGGATTTTCCAGGCAAGAGTACTGGAGTGGGGTGCCACCTACTTTTGATTTTATGGAAGACTGCTAATGATTTATTCTCTCCAATTGAAAATAACTTTTTCTTTCAGATAGGTTGGAAATATCTCAGTTGGCCTCTCTCACTGTTTGATTTAGATAATGCCTATGATAGAAGATTAGTGTCAAATGCTACATAGTTGCCAACTCAGAACATTTTTCATTGTGAACCAGCACTCACTATGATGGCTTAAATAGTGTATTAATCTTGAGGATTAATAGATCCGTCACATTTTAGAATAGGAAGGATTCTTATCAATAAGGCAGAGCACAGGCTCTCATTGTAGTAGTGGGGGGTGTTCATTACAACTGTGGACTCTGTGGCTCCATCGCAAATCTGCTGAATCAAAGTTTGTGGGCGTGGGGCTTGGAAATGTGTTTTGAACAAGCTCTCCCAGGAAACATGGTTCACCCTGCAGGCGAACAATGGCTGGTGTCATTTATGGCTTTATTTCATGGACATGGAAACAGGCACAGGGAGGGGAAGGTGACTGTTTTCATAGGAACTGCAACTTCGTCTTCTGCCACTAACTGATGGATGATATTATTTTCTAGAATGCCCCGTGACCTCATATCAGGGTAGTCCCATCTATCTCTATGCACAGAATTGCAAGAGTTTTTTGTTGTTGTTGCTGGTGTGGGGGGTTCTAAGCCTTCATTTATTTATTTTTATTATTATTTTATATTTTGGGCCACACCCCAAGGCATGTGGGATCCTGGTTCCCCGACCAGATATCTAAGCCATGCTCTCTTCACTGTGGAAGCTCAGAGTCTTAACCACTGGACCAATAGGGATGTCCTGGAAGAGGTTTAAATTTAGCCCTGATTTCTACATGCATCGGCACCTCATATGGGCTTCAAAACTATGTTCAGCTCAGCTTGACTGTGTGCGTGTACATGAGTCTGTGTGAGTACCCTTATTTTTTGAAAGATACTTATTACGACTGTACCTGCATGTTCAGAGTAATAATAATAATACAAAGTTTACAGGGGCTTATAGAGAACTCAGTTTAATGAGAAGAGTCGAGCGTGTCAAGTGCTTATTCTGTACTCGCCGTTTTAATGGCGCCCATTTTCCCCCGGAACTTCCTTGAGCGAGTCTGAATTGTAGCCAGCACACTGCTTTCCTCCTCAAACCCTTAACTGTGATTAATAGAAAGAGGCACTTGTCAAAAGGGTTGGAAATGGCAAACCGCGATACTGGTGCGTGTGGCCGTAGAGATAGGTCTGCATCCACTTTACTCCATTATGTTATTTAACTTCCGAATTCAACAATTTGTCTTTTGCTCTCTACTTAAAAGATGATGGCCATATAAGCTGCTGTTAACCGTATCAGCAGGGTGGAATATTAAATCCCTTCAAGCGAAACCACAACTTTCTTTGAGGATTTAGCCACACAGTAGAAAAAGCACCCCAGTGAAGCTGTTGAGAAATAAAGGGCGCTGTTCGCAGCTCTCCCTTTGCCTCAGAGAGATGGATTACTTTTGGGTTTAACTGAAACATCCTTATTGTGTTTATTGTATTAATGAAATTTTTAGGGTCCGTGAGAGTGAGAAAGATTATGGTTCAGTGTTTGGAATAATGTAGCTTGATGAACCTTTTTTATTTTAATGGGAAAGTCGTTTTCCTTGATTTGCAGCTTCAAAAAGTGAATCTTTTGGAAATGAAAGTGCACTAATTTAGTTATACTGTATGGAAACAAAAATGTAGAAAGTTAGAATTTGCATAAGTGAAGACCTCGATGATTTCAGATTATAGTGTGGTGGAGGTTAAGGAATAAGAGGCCATAGAATTTGTAAAAACAAATTCAGTCTAACCACTTAATGGCATGTGCAAGTAATTTGCCAATTAAATATTTCTAGTATCTGAAAGATCTTCAAAGTAAAGAGTGGAGATTCTTAATCTTTCTTAATTTCATACGTTCAGAAACATAATAGAAAATTACTTAGTTTTTCATCACTTTTCATTCAAAATTTTAATATGTGAGCTAAAAGAAAGAGGAATTTTAAGTGTTTGAAGAAAATGATTGCTTTTTGAGAAATATATAAACTATGATATTTCTAATCACACTATGCCTGATTTTCTTTGTATCATTTGTAAATATTTGGTGCCCAGATAACAATCTTCATTATAATTAAGACTTTAGATTTTGAAACGTTACCATTTTAATGGTTACCTACTATGTTTAGAACATTGTACTGGGCACACTTAGATACAAAGCAACCCTTGAGGTATTTTATTCTGTTTATACATTGAGAGAATGGAGTTAGAGGAAGTAATTTGCCTAATATCACTCATTAATGAGAAGCAGATTTGAGGGCTCCAGGTTTTGAGAAACCGCTTTTTTTTTTTTTTTTTTTTTTTAAAGGCAATGGCACCCCACTCCAGTACTCTTGCCTGGAGAATCCCATGGACGGAGGAGCCCGGTGGGCTGCAGTCCATGGGGTGGCTAAGAGTCGGAGACGACTGAGCGACTTCCCTTTCACTTTTCACTTTCATGCATTGGAGAAGGAAATGGCAACCCACTCCAGTGTTCTTGCCTGGAGAGTCCCAGGGACAGGGGAGCCTGGTGGACTGCCGTCTCTGGGGTCACACAGAGTCGGACACGACTGAAGCGACTCAGCAGCAGCAGCAGCACCCATCTAAAGTGTATTATCCCATGTTTTTTAGTCTATACACATATTTGTGCAACCGTAAGTTTTAGAATATTTTCATCACCCCAATAAGAAATGCTCTTCCTTAGCAATCCTCACACCCCATCCTGGACATTGCATATAAATGCAGTTATACATGTGGTCTTTTATAACTGGTTTTTATGTTCTCAAGGTTCATCCGTGTTGTAGCTTGGAATAGAACTGTTTTCCTTTTTATTTATCACATTGTTGCTGGTTATACCACATTTTCTTCATCCATCTTTCAGTTACGGACATTCTGGTTGTTTCCACTTTTTGGCTGTTGTGAATAATGCTGCTATCCTGCACAGGTTTTTATGTGAACATGTGTTTTCACTACTGTTGGACATATGCCTAGGGGTGGAGTTGCTGAGTCACTCAGTAGTTAGTTGCTCAGTCATGTCTGACTCTCTGACCCCATGGACTGTAGCCCACCAGGCTCCTCTGTCCATGGGATTTCTCAGGCCAGAATACTGGAGAGGGTAGCCATTTCCTTTTCCAGGGGATCTTCCCAGCCCAGGGATCGAACCCGGGTCTCCTGCGTTGCGGGCAGATTCTTTTACTGTCTGAGCCATGAGGGAAGCTCTGGGTCACTTGGTAATTGTGTTTAACTTTCTGAAGAACTGCCAGGCTCTTTTCTGAAGTGACTGTGCCATTTTGCATTCCCACTGTCCGTGGATGTTGATTTCAGGTTTCTTTACCTCCTCACCAATGCTTGCTGCTGGTGGGGGTGAAGTGGTATCTGATTGTGATGGTGGTTTGGTGCTTTAGTCACTAAGTCACGGCTGACTCTTGTGACCCCAGGCACTGTAGCCTGCCAGGCTCCTCTGCCCATGGGATTCTCCAGGCAGGAATACTGGAGTGGGTTGCCATTCCCTTCTCCAATCTCATTGTGATATCTCATTTTATTTGCATTTCCTTAATGGCTAATGATGTTGACCATCTTGTCATGTGCTTATTGGCCATTTGTCTTTGGAAAAATGTCTTCTCAAATCCTCTGCTCATTTAAAAAATTGGATGATTCGTCTTTTTATTATTTGAGTTGCAAGAGTTCTTTATGTTATTCCAGAGTTCTTTATCAGATACATGATTTGCAACATTTTTCTCCCATTCTGTATTCTGATTTTTCACTTTGTCAATGGTATCCTTTGGAGTAGAAAAGTTTTAAATTTTGAAGAAGTCCAATTTATATATTACTGTCTTTTGTTGCTTGTGTTTTTAATATTATATCTAAGAAACTATTTTCTAATACAGAGTCACAAAGATTTATGCCTATGTTTTCCTTTAAGAGCGTCACCGTTTTAGCTCTTATGTTTAGATCTTTGGGCTTCACATGTGGTGCTGGTGGTAAAGAGCCTGACTGCCGATGCAGGAGACATAAGAGATGCTGGTTCAATCCCTGGGTTGGGAAGATCCCCTGGAGAAGGGAATGGCAACCCACTCCATTATTCTTGCTTGGAGAATTCCATGGACAGAGGAGTCTGACTGGCTACACTCCATAGGGTTGCAAAGAGTCGGACATTACTGAAGTGACTTAGCATACATGCGTTTCGGTCTTTGCTCCATCTTTGAGTTAGTTTCTGTATATGATGTGAGGTAGGTTCCACCTTCTTCTGCATGTGGATATCCAGTTGTCTTGGCAGCTTGTGTTGAAAAGACAGATCTTTCCCTATTGAATCATCACCCTTGTTGGAAATTAATTGACCATAAATATAAAGGTTTATTTCTTGACTCTCAATTGTATTCCACTTGTCTTACGCTCTAAGTCACTTCAGTTGTGTCCAACTCTTCACAACCCCTTGGGCTCTAGCCCACCAGGCTCCTCTGTCCATGGGATTCTCCAGATGAGAATACTGGAGTGAGTTGCCAATTCCTTCTCCAATTTGTCTTGTATGTTTATCTTTATGCCAGTACCACATAGTCTTGATTACAGTGGCTTTGAGGTAAATTTGAAATACAACTTTGTCCTTCTTTCTTGAGATTGTTTTGGTTATTCTGGGCCCCTTGAATTTCTATGTGAATTTTAGGATTTGCTTGTCAGTTTCTAGAAAGACAGTAGCTGGAATTTTGATAAGGATTACACTGAATCTATCACTTTGTGGAGTATTATCATCTGAAGAGTATTAAGTCCTCCCGTTTATAGACTGTCTTTCCATTTATTTACGTCTTGCATTTCTTTCAACAGTGTTTTATAGCTTTTAGAGTATAGGTTTTGCATGTTTGTTGTTAATTTTTTTCCTAAGTATTTTATTCCTTTTAAGGCTATTGTAAATTGAATTGTTTTCTGAATTTCTTTTTGGGGTTGCTTACTTCCAGTACATAGAAATGTACATTTGATTTTTGTACATTGATCTTGTATCCTTCAACAATGCTGGGCTTCTTAGTTCAAAGAGTTTTTTAGTGGATTCCTTAGGACCTTGAATATAAGGTCATGTCATCTATGACCCATCTTTTAAAAATCACAGCTCTTTTTTTCACTACAATCATACTGTGTATCCTGGGAAACATATTGAGGGGAATCGATTGAGTTTTTGAGATTATATTTAGGAAAGAAGTGATTATCACTTTGTAATTGTCTTTTTATGATCTTAAAAAAAAATGCAGCAGACTTTTAGGCTAGAAACATTTGTGTTGGAAGCAGAGTCCCCCAAAATATACTCAAAGGCTCTTTGAGCTTATTTGGTAAAGTCTTGCTTTAAATAGTATCATCATTATTTGGTGATATTATGGGAACTCTAGATCTTCCAAACATAGTTTGTTTGGCCCGTATTGCAATAACAATGATTATACTTTAAGAGATACGCATTCTAATTTGTTTTTACTTTCAGAAGGAGTGACTGAGCTGAGAAAACTATGACTTTAAATATCCAAAATATAGATCTAATATTTAGATATTTATATTTCAATTATAATTCACTTCACTTCTGATTTCATTTATATTTCACTTCTAATTTAGTTTTGCTTCTTTGCCTATATGGGCTCAACCTGGGGGTAAGATTTTTAAGACCTTGTACTTTGGGGAGAGACCACCTAGTTTTTTTAAGTTAGTAATGAATCTGCCAAGTAATGCTATTTGAAAGCCATTAGCTGGTATGTTATGAATTACAGTCATCTGTATGTATGTATATATGTATTTATTTCACTGAACCAAATAAGAAACCAAAAAGCATAAAATATTTTCCCTTTTCCTTTCCAGAACTACAAGTTAGGATGATAGGTTTAGAAAGCTCAAATGGTAAAGGTTTAATGAGAGGAATGGTCCTAAGATAGCCTGCTAGAGTCTTTCAAGGTAAAGCTCATGGAATTTTCCATGAAAGCAAGAGAACAGAGCAGAATTTGAAAATCATTTTGGTTTTTAGTTTCTCATTTTCCAGCTATATGATGGAAGGGGTACCGTTACCTCTCAGTGCCTCATCAAGGCATGGGGAAATCTTAATCAAATGTTAAATGAAAAACTGATTTGAGTCTCCTAAAAGAAGAAAAGGATATTAACCAGGGATGATATTACAGTGTCTTCCAAAGTGAGGAAGGAATTTCAGAACTCAGTGTGACCCTTGGGCTTTTCAGTATTCCTATTCATAAATGCACAGGAAAATGTCAAGGCCAAGAAAACCAATACCCCAGAGTGACTTATTGGAACAGGATGAACTATTCAAATACTTAGGTATCTATAAAATATTTTCAGAGAAAAAGTGTGAATTTTCCCAACTGACAAGATTTAATACTTTAATTTCTTAAGAGTTGATTAGCTTTGAAAATGACTATAGAAACCTTGCTACTTTTCCTTTGTCCACAGTCCTTCTTCCCTCTTGCACGTATCATTTGGTTTGTTTAACTAGAATTTGGTAATCTTACAATATTTTAGTACACAAACCTCTGTTAGGTAAGTTTGGAGAGTGAAAAAGAAATTTTGTAGAGATTGTACCAAATAATAAAAAACTCCAGGTCTTTTTTCTTTTTTTCCTGCAGCACTCCATGACCAACTGCTCTTCCCATAGTGACCTTTTTTTCACCACAAATGTTGCATCAAATTCTTAGGATTTGAAAAATAATACCTGCTGCTGGCAAGTGATGCCAGCATCTATCAAGTGCCTCAGCCAGGATCTGTCCTGTCTCAGTGACACTAGCTGGCTTTGATCCTCAGTATTCCGATTAGACCCTTAATTCACTTCAAAAGAAAGGAACCCTTCTTCATGCTGTTGCTCTTTACTGAGAAACTCCCTCACAGATTCATCTGAATAAATCCTCCACAACTTTCAGGACCCAGATCAAGTTTTATCTTCTCCAGGAAGCCTTTTCTCTCCTACTTTGTAAATGCATCCGTCCTTAAACTTGTGTTTCCTTGCTGCAAGGAACCCTGGCCCTTTAGCCCTTAATTCAGCATGGTGTTTGGATGTGCTGTTCACTTATTTCTCGTGGATTGGCCTTGGAGTCAGCACTGTGTCTTCTCCGGCCCTCCTCCACCCCGCAGGACCTGGCACAGCGCTCCCACCTAGGCGGGCTGGCTGACGGCTGGCAGTCTTAAAGTGGCCAGCATGTTAGAACAGAGGAGAACTGAAGATGGACACCATTCTCAGGCCCGTATAGTTTGGACACTATCCAGCTCCAGGCAACACGGGCCACAAAAGCCAGGATGTGAATGTTGTTCACCGGGTTGTACGACCTGCCTCTCTCCGGGGTCTCCAAGTGGTCGATGTGTACACTGACTGCCTTACATTAGCTCTTCCGAAAAATCTTTCCTACCTCTTTCCTTTCATATCTTTGGTCTGTTTCAGTCTGGGGTTTTAAACCCTTCTATAGCCCGTTAGGACAATGTTTTTCAAAATGAGGTTCTGGACCCTTAAATTAGAAAAACACGGTGGTGGTTCACTCACTAAGTCATGTCTGACTCTTTGGGACCCCAGGGATTATAGCCCGCCAGACTCCTCTGTCCATGGAATTTCCCAAGCAAGAATACTGGGTTGCCATTTCCTTCTCCAGAGGACCTTCCTGACCCAGGTATCAAACCCAGGGTCTGTATTGTAGGCAGATTCTTTACTGCTGAGCTACTAGGGACGTCCTAGAAGAATGTAGGATGTTAATTAAAATGCAGCTTCTTTAGTCCACTTGTATCAGCCTAGGCGAGGGGCTGAAGACTTCTGTAAGCAAGACTGATAATTCTTATGTGTGTGTGTGGGGGGGTCAATCCCCACCCATGTCCAACTCATTGAGAACCCATGGACTGTAGCCCGCCAGGCCCTTCTGTCCATGAGCTTATCCAGGCAAGAATACTGGAGTGGGTTGCCGTTTCCTTCTGTAGCAGATCTTCCTAGACCAGGGATTGAACCCACACCTCCTGCATTGGCAGATAGATTCTTTACCACTGAGCCACCAGGGAAGCCCGGTTAGATCCGTATGCACTTCACTAAAATCTTAGGATATGATTGATGAAGTGACTTCAGTAGGGTGGAAACTGTAGTGCCTCAAAAGGTTAATATCACTGTCCTCAACCTGTTACACTGTTATAAACCTTTTCTTCTTCAGTTAAATTCAGCCACAACTTAGTGAGTATTTATTTGCTCTATGCCCACCGTGGTGCAGGCGTGGGGGAGAACCAGATGGGAAAAATATAGTCTTTATTATTAATTTATGTCAGTTCAGTTGCTCAGTCGTGTTCGACTCTTTGTGACCCCATGAACCTTAGCACACCAAGCCTCCCTGTCCATCACCAACTGCCAGAGTGTACCCAAACCCATGTCCATTGAGTCAGTGATGCCATCCAACCATCTCATCCTCTGTCATCCCCTTCTTCTCCCACCTTCAGTCTTACCCAGCATCAGGGTCTTTGCAAATGAGTGAGCTCTTCACATCAGGTGGCCAAAATATTGGAGTTTCAGCTTCAGCATCAGTCCTTCCAATGAACACCCAGGACTGATCTCCTTTAGGATGTACTGGTTGAATCTCCTTGCAGTCCAAGGGACTCTCAAGAGTCTTCTCCAACACCACAGTTCAAAAGCATCAGTTCTTTGGCACTTAGCTTTCTTTATAGTCCAACTCTCACATCCATACATGACCACTGGAAAAACCATAGCCTTGACTAGACAGACCTTTGTTGGCAAAGTAATGTCTTTGCTTTTTTAATATGCTGTCTAGGTGGGTCATAACTTTCCTTCCAAGGAGTAAGCGTCTTTTAATTTCATGGCTGCAGTCACCATCTGCAGTGATTTTGGAGCCCCCAAAAATAAAGTCAGCCACTGTTTCCACTGTTTCCACATCTGTTTGCCATGAAGTGATGGGACCAGATGCCATGATCTTAGTTTTCTGAATGTTGAGCTTTAAGCCAATTTTTTCACTCTCCTCTATATAGAAAGGTGTTAATATCTATGTAGAAAGAAAAGATAGATAACAAATGTATATTCACACAGACCTAACTGCATCCTTATGCATACTATATAGACCTATCTTTTTGAAAACACATCAGTAGTTCAGATCTGTAGGATAGACAGTCTGTAGAGATAACATGTCTCAGAGATTACATTTAGCTCTAAACTTCAGGGGGATGAGATTTCAATTCTTCAGTCAGACATTTGCATAAGAGAGACAGACTCCCACAGAATAGTGGAGAAAGCTCTGTACTTCGGGTTCAGAGTTCACAGTTTTGAATTCAAGTCAGAGCTCTAGTAAGCAGTAAATGATAGTTACTTATAGGAAAAATAAGATTGTTGGTTAGAGTGAGATGCATTTTATTTATTTTAATTAATTTTTTAATTGAAGGTTAATTGCTTTACAGAATTTTGTTTTCTGTCAAACATCAACATGAATCAGCCATAGGTGTACATATGTATGGAGAGAGTAACATGGAAACTTCACATTACCCTATGTAAAATAGACAGCCAATGGGAATTTGCTGTAAGTCTCAGGGAACTCAAACAGGGGCTCTGTATCAACCTAGAGGGGTGGGATGGGGAAGGAGATGGGAGGGCGGTTCAAAAGGGAGGGGACATATGAGATGCATTTTAAACTAAGTTTTGAGTAACCTAAATTTATTTAATTTATACTTCTATAGCATATAAATATTAAAATGGATTTTAAAAAATGCCTTAGCTTTATATGCCAATGTCAGGTTAATATCTTCTGTTACTTTTTTTTTGTATTAACATATTTAATTTGCATGTGTTTAACCTAAAACACATTTTTGCTACATTTAATTGATTTGACTATCCAGCTGATAAACCCTTTTTTATAACATGTCTGCTTTTGTAAATGTCTCTCATCTTGCTCATGCTGGCAGAAGATATGGAGGATGATTTTCCTCATCACTGCCAGGAAGTTCCTGTTGCTCTTTGTAATAGTTTGCTGGGGTTGCCGTAAAAAAGTGCCACAGGCTGGGTGGCTTAAACAACTGAAATTAATTTCTTACACTTCTAGAGGCAAGAGTTCAAGGTCACGGTGTTGGCATGATGGGTGTCTTTTGAGGCCTCTCTCCTTGTAAATGATAGTCCTCTCCTTGTGTCTTCCTCTGCGTGGTCTTCCTCTGCATGTCCGTGTCCTAACCTGTTCTTCTTAATAAGGATGGAAGTCATATTACGCCACCACCTCATTTTCCTGGTGGCTCAGATGGTAAAGAATCTGTCTGCAGTGCAGGTGACCTGGATTTGACCCCTGGGTCAGAAAGATCCCCTGGAGAAGGGAATGGATACCAACTCCAGTTTTCTTGCCTGGAGACTCCCATGGACAGAGAGCCTACGAGCTACATACAGTGCACGGGTCACAAAGTAGTCACTTTTAAGGTTCTAGGGGCTGTGACTTCAACAATACAAAAACAGCACAGCACACAGATCTCATGTCCTGTCAGCCCTGAAGTCTTCTGTTGCTGCTGCTGCTGCTAAGTTGCTTCAGTCGTGTCCGACTCTGTGAGACCTAATGGACGGCAGCCCACCAGGCTCCCCTGTCCCTGGGATTCTCCAGGCAAGAACACTGGAGTGGGTTGCCACTTCCTTCTCCAATGCATGAAAGTGAAAAGTGAAAGTGAAGTCGCTGAGTCATGTCTGACTCCTAGCGACCCCGTGGACTGCAGCCTACCAGGCTCCTCTGTCCATGGGATTTTCCAGGCAAGAGTACTGGAGTGGGGTGCCATTGAAGTCTTCTGTTACGGCACACAAAACTCTCATCATGAGCTTGGCTTTTCAGCTGTATCACTAACCTCCTCAAGGTCTGCAGTGCTGGACTTTTTGTTCTCCAGAGACATCATTTCTTTATGGCTTTTACTTATTTTCCATCCGCCCATGATTCCAGTTAACATCTTTCATTACTTCCTATAGGACATTGAGGGAGAGATCAAGAAAAGGAAGGACCTCATTTTTGATAGTTATCCTATGATTATTTCATTGACCATTATTTTATCAAAATGGTTGGCAGAAAGGACTCTACTTCTCCGGCTTGGCAGAAAAGTGGTTAAAAAGTCATTTTTGTTTGTATATTTCTCTAAAATTTTATTATTGTATGTAAACATTTTTTATAGATTAACAATGTAGATTAAAAGATTTTAATAGATTTTATAGATTAAAAGGTTTCTTTCTTTTGGTCACATCAAAGACGCTTGCTCCTTGGAAGAAAAGCTATGACCAACCTAGACAGCATATTAAAAAGTAGAGACATTACTTTGCTGACAAAGGTCTGTCTAGTCAAAGCTATAGTTTTTTCAGTAGTTATGTATGGATGTGAGAGTTGGACCATAAAGAAAGCTGAGCACCAAAGAATTGCTGCTTTTGAACTGTGGTGTTGGAGAAGACTCTTGAGAGTCCCTTGGACTGCAAGGAGATCCAACCAGTCCATCCTAAAGGAAATCAGTCCTGAGTGTTCATTTGAAGGACTCATGCTGAAGCTGAAGCTTCAATACTTTGGCCACCTGATGTGAAGAACTGACTCATTTGAAAAGACCCTGATGCGAAGAACTGACTCATTTGAAAAGACCCTGATGCGAAGAACTGACTCATTTGAAAAGACCCTGATGCGAAGAACTGACTCATTTGAAAAGACCCTGATGCTGGGAAAGATTGAAGACAGGAGGAGAAGGGGATGACAGAGGATGAGATGGATGGATGGCATCACTGACTCGATGGACATGAGTTTGAGCAAACTCCGGGAGGTGGTGATGGACAGGGAAGCCTGGCACGCTGTAGTCCATGGGGTCACAAAGAGTCGGACACGGCTGAGCTACTGACCTAAACTGACTGAATGTAGGCTCTGCCTGGACAAGGGATCATACCCATGTCTCTGCACTGGCAGGCAGATGCTTTACCACTGAGCCACCAGTGGCCCAGTTCTTAAATCTCAATTCTAGTTTCACTTCATTTTCTTATGTCCTGGCTCGCTCTCTTTTCCTCTGTCTCTCTCTCTCTTTTTTTCTTCCTAGAGAAACGGAATAAATGCAAAGAAATTGAGGGTTACATTTAAAAAGTTTTTATTTTATTGTCCTCATCAGGGCCAGCCTGAGGTTTTCTGCCATCTTTTATAAAATTCATGCCCGGCATAATTCTGATTTTTACTGCTTCCTGCATGCAAATACACAGCCAATCTTATGCTGATGGCAGCACTAGTGTGTCTTCATGGCAAGACTTACAACTCTCTGGAAACTTTAAAAGCATGGAATAAAAACTTGTGGGTGTAAGGGGGGTTGGAAGTAGGAAATTTGGGGGAATCAGTGGAAATACATGCCAAAGTTTTTGGCACCCTTTAGAGAACTAAAGAATTTACTTCTTTTTTTCTTTTTTAAAATCTTTGCAAAGGGGAAGAAAAACAAGGTAGCAGGCACAGTTTGCTCATAAAAGTGAGCAGGTTTGGTAGATATATTTAAAGATGTGAAGGCCAGGACAAATCCAGTTATGTAATTTGTGTCCCTGTACCCTCCAAGCATACACTCTGGTTGGAAGGTGGGGAGACTAGTAAATAAAATCATGAAGCTTTAGAAAAGTAGAGGTTTTTTTTGTATCATTTTTTCTGTTCTCTGCCAGTCTTCTTACAGTTTTGTCTTTAAGTTTTTTTATTTATAAGTATTAGTTGCTCAGTTTTGTTTAATTCTTTGCTACCCCCATGGATTGTAGCCCACCAGGCTCTTCTGTCCATGGAATTCTCCAGGCAAAAATATTGGAGTAGGTTGCCATTTCCTTCTCCCGACCCAGGGATGGAACCTGGGTCTCCTGCATTGCAGGCAGATTCTTTATGGTCTGAGCTGCTGGGGAAATCTCATAGTAGAGGCTAAAAAGAGGGTCAGTATGTGTCAAGTCAGAGTGTTCAGGATAAAGTTAAAGGATTGGACTGTTGGCTCTTTTTCCCATTGCCTTCAAGTGTGGCCTGCTGAACAGTGGAAGGTTTTAAAACTCTTTCAAGTCTTAGTGCTGTTGAATATATGCTTAAAGGTTTATATCTGACTTCCAAGTCTTCAAAAACATTTTAACGGCTTGATAAGGAGGGCTATATTTAAGAGTTGTATCGTGTTCTCAGTGTTTCTTTATGAATATGTGTGCTTCTTGCCACTGAAGACTGATTTATATTTTCTGTGCCTAGAGAATAATATTTGTTGAAATAAAACAGATGATGATACAAGATTTAGCTGATTGATGCTGGCCTGCTGCTGCCTGTAGGCCTTTTTGTGTGTGTGTGACTTCTTGATTTTTTTTGTTTTATTGGATGGGATTATTTACTTCTAGTCTGTTAGACTCCTGCATCTATTTCTGCCATGACTTTAAAATCTGTGTTTTTAAAGTGGAGTTCCTTTTTATATGAAAAACATAGCAATATGCATTTAATAACAGGTTTTAGAAAGGAGGTACCTGATTTGCTTTGTTTTAATCTGGTTTGTTGTAATCAACCTTTCTTTTTCTTTCTTCAGAGGATGTTAAGCAAGTTTTTGGACAGACCACAATTCATCAACATATTCCATTTAACTGGGATTCAGAATTTGTGCAACTACACTTTGGAAAAGAAAGAAAAAGACACCTGACATATGCAGAATTCACTCAGTTTTTACTGGTGAGTCCAGCTCTTGTAAAAAGTTAAAAAGAATGGATGAATAAATAAAACTAGGATCCCAATCCAAATTTGCTAACCCTGGCCAAACCATCCTATTTGGAAGTATTTCTTCATTAGTATGTAGAAACTATAGGGTTAAACAGGCTCTGACACAGCCTGGAACCATTTCATGCTTAAATGGAATACACTCTGAGGACCCCGGAAATTAAGTGATCTGCTGAAAGGTTATATAAATCAGGAGGGGCGAGTTGGAACCTGAACTCTGGGCTTATGACTGGTTCCACTACTGTGTCCGTGCTAAGTCACTCTGTTGTGTCTCTTTGTGACCCTGTGGACCGTAGCCCACCAGGCTCCTCTGTCCTTGGAATTCTCCAGGTAAGAATACTGGAGTGGGTTGCTATTTCCTACTCCAGGGGATCTTCCCCACCCAGGGATTGAACGCGCATCTGTTACCTCTGCATTGGCAGGCGAGTTTGACTTCTTGGCTTATGACTGGTTCCACTACTACTTACTAATAATTTTGTTATCCCTTTAGAAATGGACAGATGTTGTCATCAGCATCTAACTGTAGAATTATTTGCGTTTTATAGACAAGACATTGGATCTAAAACTTGACTGCATATTGGAATCACCTGGGGAGTTTTAAAAACTATTATTGTTTTGGTCCCCCACCTCTAGAGATTAGATTCTGTGAGTCAGGTGTGTGTTTGTATCTGGGGTGAAGGGCAGAGAGGGCTTGCTTGGCACTTGGAGTCTTTTGAGGCATTTCTGTTGTGCGGCTAAGTGTGAGAAACACTGTTCAGGGCACATGCTATCCATAGCTGGCGTTCAGCTCTGCGGGAGTTGTCTGCATTTCTGGCATGCCCCTCAGTCCAGTCCCTCCTGCCTCCGCTCTTCACTTCCCCCTTTGGGGTGCTTTCAATGGGCCATTGATGATGCCAACAGAAGACTCATAACACCATTGAGTTTTCCTCCCAAAGCATAAGATGGTGTTAATTCTGATAGAGATCAATATCTGTATAATATGTAGGTCTATGTGATAAACCACTCTTTCAGATTTTTATGCATTTGTTTCCCTAACAATTTGATTTTATTTATATATTATTAAATATTGACATAACGTTTAAAAGACTTGTTTAAAAGAATTGGTTTGCTGTGTTTTAATTCCGGGTCCTCAGGAAAAATTTGCTAAGGAGATCATCTTTTTCTTTTTTTAATTGAAGTGTAGTTAAGGTACAGTGCTACGTAAGTTGTAGGTGTGCTGTATACATGGTTTGACATTTGGATACATTAGGAAGTGGCCACCATGATACGTCTAGTAACATGTAGTTACATGTGGTAACAAAGTTATTACAGTGTTGACCATAACCCTCATGTTGTATATGGCATTGTCATGGCTTATTGGTTTATTTTTACTGGAGGTTTTCAGCTCCCTTACTTTTCATCACCTTTTCATCCCACCCGCCGCCCCATCCACCTCCTCAAGCCACCTTCTCTTCTGTTATTAGTAACATTAGCAGTGGGTATGGCAGTGGGTTCGTGATGCCTGTTTCCTGTATTCCTGAGACCTTGCCAGAACCCTGAGGAGTGGTTAGAAGCACAGCTGCTGGATGAAGGGGGAGGGCCCGAGGGCGCATGTGTGCTGTGCCATGTAACCACTCAGTCAGCATTTTGTGGGCTCCATTCTTAGGCACCAGCATTTATAACTGGCTGACTTTCCTGGGTGCTTTCTCTTTGTGACTTTTACGTGCATCATTATGATATATAGAATTTGTTACACTTTTTAGTTTGCTTTTATTTTCCTGGCCTCTGAAAATGTAAAACAAGATTTATTAAATACATGCCTTTGTATTTTTTAAAAAAAAACATGTTAATATCTATGAATTCCTGGTTGCAGTTCTGTGTAAACATAAACCTGCTTATGTAACTCAGGTGGAGATGGCCTGTGAGTTGTTAGGTTTGTGCTGTTGTTTACGCAAGACATCATGCGCAGTAGGAGGTGGGGTTCGTTTTGATGAGGAATAATTGCGATAATGCTATTGAGACAAATGCCTTCAATTGACTTTATGGAATACAGCCTAATTAACTTTTAGGCTTAATGGGATGTTAGCAATAGTAAGGATGATCACCTGTCCCTTTAAGCAAGTATCAATTACGTGGACTCATGAGTCAGCTATAAGCCACGCAGATTTTTCTGGGCCTTCCTCGAGATACGGACGAGCCAGAGTCAAAGATGAGAGATGACTCAGGGGTTACTGACCAGGTTTGCAGCTGCAGCTTGCAGGCATTTGCTCGTATCTGACTCCATTCTCTATGTAATGGTGAATGCGCTCATCCCTCGGTGTCCTTCATGGGATGCTTTTGACTTCATAGTGAGATTACAAGTGCTAAACTTTGACAAGGTTAAGATGGTTTAGGTAGATAATTCAGGCCTTGCTTTTGTGTTCCACTCCAGGCCCAGATTTCAAAGAATTAATGTGTGTGTCATGACAGACTTCATATAAATGCCACTGCATTACCAGTTTAGACGTCTGCCACTGGGTCTCTCTCCCACTGCCCCCGCTCAGACGCTTCCTTTGAAGTCTTTTCTGAATGACCTCAACTTTAAATACTTTGATTGTCCTTTTGGACTGTTTTCTGGATTAAGGGAACTCCTTAAAATGTAAGTGACCTTTAGGGCTCTTGCTGTGTTAAGCATGATTCCTGCCTTTCTGCTCTGGGGCAGGTTATAGAAACACAAGCACCAGCTCCCTGGCTGGTGCCCAGGTCTTGAAAGAACTGCCTCCATGCATGTCCCTGCTTGTCACCTGAGGAGGAAGAGGAGCAACTGTGGGGTCCGCTGAGAAGCGCTTGTGGCTTCAAGGAGCCTGGAGGTCCTAGATGGTAGCTTGGATTGGTTTCAGCTAACTCAGCCTCACGCTCTGGTGTGTGATCTGTGCTCATATAAGTGCTCGTGTTTGTGCCCAATGGACAGTGCTGTTCTTTGCGAGGGCAGTTACTTTCCCCCTTCATTTAAAAAATATTTTAGCACGCGGGAGCGGGTGTGCATTTGTCACAGGCCGCCATGTGGCTGTGAGGACTCCTTGTGTTCACGGGCTCATCCGGGCATTGTCTGAGGTGGCGCTGGTCACGGGCGTGGGTTGAATGCTGAGCTGGCATGTTGTTTTCTGGCATAAAGGGGTCAATCAGTTTGAGAAACTTTGAACTAAATTTGCCTTGTTTGTTCAGTTCCATTGCACAGTTGTGTCCAACTCTTTGAGACCCCATGGACTGCAGCACGCTAGGCTTCCCATCACCAGCTCCCGGAGCTTGCTCAAACTCATGGATGCTGAGGCCATCCAACCATCTCATCCTCTGTCATCCCCTTCTCCTCCTGCCTTCAATCTTTTTTTGTATCATTTAGATACAAAGTACAAAACCTCATTTCTACTTTGTATCTAAATGATACCATTGAAGCAAGTGGCAGAGATGCAAAGCCTCCTGCCTAGTCTTGTTCCTCAAGACAGGGAAGGATTTCAGAAGGAAGCGTGGCTACAGCCCTGTTACCCCATCCTTGAGACTGTTGCCTCCACTGCTGCTGGTTTTTTATGCCTGGTTCTATCATCTCTAGTTAACTGCATGAGTGATGGTGTGTGTGTGTGAATGTGAGTATAGTTTTATGTATTTATTTTTTGCTGCACTGGGTCTTCGTTGTTGCATGGGCTTTCTCTAGTTGCAATGAGTGGGGACTCCTGTCTAGTTGCAGTGTGCCGGCTTCTCACTGCTGTGGTTTCTCTTGTTATGGAGCACCAGCTCAAGGTGTGCAGGCTTCAGTAAATGTGGCACATGGGCTTAGTTGCTCCATGGCATGTGGGATCTTCCCAGCCCAGGGATTGAACCTGTGTCCCCTGCATTGTAAAGTGGATTCCTAACCACTGGAACACCAGGGAAGCCCGTGAATATAGTTTTGTTTATGGGTATATATGTGTGGATTTTAGAATAGTCTATATGCATTTCCAACATCTCTTTCCTCTCAGCTCTTAGGGCAAAGCTGTAATTTTATGATTATGAGTTGAAAAATGGATTTTTAATATACTGAAAGCAGTATATTTAGAAAACAGTTCAGAGGAATTTTTGTATCCTGTACCTGATGGAACTCCTGTTCATAAATGATATTAGCATAGAATATCTTGTTTGGAAGTATTTCTGTGATTGTTACTTGCATGGAGCAATCCACCCAACTCAAGAAATATTTGCTGGGGATGTAGGATTTGTCAAGAGGCTTTGTGCAAAAGACTCAGAGGTGCAGAGGGAATGACAACTTTTGAGACACAGTGTACAAATCTGGGCGTCATTCCTGTGTTTTTCTGCTCTACAGCTTAAAAGGCACAACTGCAAACAGATATACAGTGTATACCCTATGAAGGTGCTCTTTTATAACAAATTGAAGGTTTGTAGCATAAACCCTTAAGGCAGGTGTCAATTCGAAACCAGTAGTTTCAGAGTCTGGTTACAACACCTGTCCAAAGTACAAAATTAAAAGTCCAGATACCCGTATAAGGTAGTTAACAGCCTCATGTTACAGATGAGGAGGGTAAGGCCTTTACGTTAGTCTCTTAGCAGTATCTCATGTGTGATTGAGCATCTTTTCATGTGCCTGTTGCCACTTGTATATTTTCTTTGGAGACGTATCTGCTGAAATCCATTACTGTGAGCACAGAGTGAAAGGAAGGCCCTTAAGCTTCTCTGCCAGATAATTCTGTAGAGTTGGCAGTGAGAGTCACTCAAAAAAAAAAAAAAAAGGAATACTAGTAACAATCTTTGTAATTTATGAAGTGCTTTTGAAAATATTCTGTTTCTGATAATAGCATCCCCAATATCCTGAGAGGTAATGATCATTCTTCCCTATTATATGCAAAAGAATAAACAGACTCTAAGGTAAAATTTTGCATTTTCAGATAGTTATTTTTTTGGGAAATGCTCATGGCTTTCATTAGGTTCCCAAAGGAATATCCCAAAAGAGTGCAGAACAACTGTTCTGGAGCTTAACTTCTTCCATAAGATCACAGATGTGTGAGGAATCAAACAATATGGTGCCAGGACCACTTAGGCTCCACTGCACTGTCTCCAGGGCTGTGGCTATGAAGTCAGTTTCTGTTCCTGGAGGGGCCATGTCTCCTAATGGGGATGTACAGTCACGCATTATTGGACATTCAGAATTCTTGATCCCTGCCCGTGAATTGCCAGATATGATGATAAAACCATAGTAGGGTGCGTGTTACTGTTGTTTCCAGTTACTTTTTTCTTTTCTTGGCCTCACTGCACAGCTTGTGGGATCTTCGTTTCCCGACCAGGGATTGAACCTGGGTCCTAGCCATGAAAGCACAAAGTCCTACCCTCTGGACTGCCATGGAATTCCCCTCCAGTTAGTTTTTGATAGTGTTTTATAATCATGTGTATATATTTAATATCAATAACCTCAGATATGCAGATGACACCACCTTTATGGCAGAAAGTGAAGAAGAAGTAAAGAACCTCTTGATGAAAGTGAAAGAGAAGAGTGAAAAAGTTGGCTTAAGGTTCAACATTCAGAAAACTAAGATCACGGCAGCCAGTCCCATCACTTCCTGGCAAATAGATGGGGAAACAGTGGAAACAGTGGCTGACTTTATTTTTTAGGGCTCCAAAATCACCGCAGATGGTGATTGCAGCCATGAAATTAAAAGATGCTTACTCTTTGGAAGGAAAGTTATGACCAAGCTAGACAGCATATTAAGAAGCAGAGACATTACTTTGGCAACAAAGGTCCATCTAGTCAAGGCTATGGTTTTTCCAGTGGTCATGTATGGATGTGAAAGTTAGATTGTGAAGAAAGCTGAACACTGAAGAATTGATGCTTTTGAGCTGTGGTGTTGGAGAATACTCTTGAGAGTCCCTTGGACTGCAAGGAGATCCAACCAGTACATCCTAAAGGAGATCAGTCCTGGGTGTTCATTGGGAGGACTGATGTTGAAGCTGAAACTCCAATACTTTGGCCACCTGATGCGAAGAGCTGACTCATTTGAAAAGACCCCGATGCTGGGAAAGCTTGAGGGCAGGAGGAGAAGGGGACGACAGAGGATGAGATGGTTGGATGGCATCACCGACTTGATGGACATGAGTTTGGGTAGACTCTGGCAGTTGGTGATGAACAGGGAGGCCTGGCGTGCTGCGGTTCATGGGGTTGCAAAGAGTCAGTAACTGAACTGAATTACAAAATGTATACCTATGGCGGATTCATTTTGATATTTGGCAAAACTAATACAATTTTGTAAAGTTTAAAAATAAAAATAAATAAAAATAATAATAAAAATAAATAAATAAATAAAAGTAATCTGCACATAGGAGTTTCTAACAGCTCCTGTCTCCGAGTATCTTGGATTGCTCCCCATTGTGAAATACTTAAGTAGAAAGCTGTTGCTTGTTAACTATTTCACCTATAGCATTTTCCAACTTGGCAAGTGCTTTGGCTTTTGTTGGTCTTTATAGTCACTTTAGGTGTTGTGCAGCGGCTATTGTCTCTGTATGAAAGATGAGCACATAGAAGCATGGAGTTTTCTGAATTTGTTCAAGATGAGACAGGTGGAACACAAGTTGGTTTTAATTTTCCTAAATCTCTAGCAGTGTTTTCAAATTTTGTATAATTTTTTTTCGGAAGTGATTATTTTAAAAAGGCTGTACCCTGGGCCTCTCTGTCCCCACAAGAGTTTGATTCAGTAGGTCTGGATAGGGCCTAAGAAGTTGCCTTTCAGACAAGCATCCTGAATTGTGACGTCCCAGATGGTCCAAGGGCTGCACACTGAGAAACGTTGATCTAGATGACAAAACCCTGATTGTTTAAAAGCACAGAATCTGGTGTTCAGGTCTCATCCTCAGGTTGATGAGGAGCTCAGAGAGCCAGATATGATGAGGTTGGTGTTTCAGAAGGATCACTCTGGCTGTTGTGTGGAAAATGAAATGGAGAGTCCTATGATGGGGAGAGGGAGACCAGATGGCCACTTTCCAGTATAACAGTTGGTAACAGTGATGAGTGGATTTCAAGAAAAATTAAAGGGATGGACCTGGCCAGGCTTGGTGATTTATTAGGATGGGGACAGGTACGCATATATGTAACTCATAGTTCTCTCCTGTATTTTAGGCTTTGGGCAAGTGGAAGGACGGTGGTGATTTACTGAGGTTGGGGGCAATGGGGGAAGGGGTGGAGGGCATGTGGATGAAGGGCTGTTAGGAGCACTTTGCACGTAATCACTAGTGACTTGTGTGCGGTTGAGTTGTTTCCACCTCATCATCAGTTCCTTGGAGTTAGGGTCTCATAGGAGCCCTACTGATGGCCCCACACACCTGGGCATTTCCAAGAAAATTCTCTTTCCTTCATTTCACGGAGACAGGACATTTGTTTGTTTCTAGAGGCCTTCCTCCTCTTGCTGTAGGAAGAGGAGTCTTTCAGAAATTAGCAGTGCTCTAAATTGGTAGAGAGACCAGATATTAGTGTCAGGATTCCATTCGTTAGCCAAGAAATGGGACAGCTGACTTGGGAGAGAGTGGGGCTAATAATTCTTTCTAATGTTGTCTCGTCACATAGGGTTTAGGAATGAAGTTACCTGACCCAGCAGAAAGCCCTCATCACAAGGGTATGAGTGTCTATCACATTATTCAGGCCCTCCTTTTATCAGAAGAACCGTGACATCAGGAGAGGTGAATCATAGTTGGTGGAGCTAGGACTAGAACCTAGGGTTCAGAGCTGTGTCGTGTGTCCCAGATCAGCCATTCATATTCCTAAAAGCTTTTATCTTCAGATCACGTAAGCCCCAAGATAACTTTGTTAGATGCCAAAGATACACTTATGCAAATAACAACTGAACAATTTTGGTTCTTTGTTAAATCAAATTGACCAGTATTTTGGCTTATGGATCAGCATGGCATACAGATCAACCCAAGTCTTTTGTGTAAAATGGGCATTTTGGTCCTAGAGAGCAGAGTTCTGGAAGTTGGCAGCTCCCAAGTCCTTCTTGAGGCCAGAGGTTCTCTGCTCCTAATCAGATGTTTTTCATCATAGGTTTGTGACTGTGTATGTCAGTGTATACATAAGTGAAGTCACTCAGTCGTGTCCGACTCTTTGCGACCCCATGGACAGTAGCCTACCAGGCTCCGCTGTCCATGGGATTTTCCAGGCAAGAATATTGGAGTGGGCTGCCATTTCCTTCTCCAAGGGATCTTCCCAACCCAGGGATCGAACCCAGGTCTCCTGCATTGCAGACAGACGCTTTACCGTCTGAGCCACCAAGGAAGCCCCAGTGTATACTACTACTGCTGCTGCTAAGTCGCTTCAGTCATGTCTGACTCTGTGCGACCCCATGACGGCAGCCCACCAGGCTCCCCCATCCCTGGGATTCTCCAGGCAAGTATACTAGTTTAAGGCAAAACTTTCAACACAATGGGCTATCTTGTTAAAAAGAAATTGTTCCCCCTGCTGCTACTCTAACATCACCAAACAAAAGAAACATAACCTTCAACCTCGGCAACATCAAGTTCTCAAGCTTTGGAACTGAAAGAGCATTTCAGGTGTTAACAAAAAATAATCCTTTGTAAGTAGGACTTGCTGAAGCCACGATTGTTTCAACCAGTTAGTGAACCGGTAACCACGTCTTTGCTTAGGATTGAGTAACCCAAGCCGTGTGTGCCTCCCCTGGCTCCCCCAGCTTGCCATCTGTATTAATTAAAATATCTAGACCATGGATCTTTAGTAGCCAGAGACCACGATTATATTTGCATTTTTAACACGCATGTGGTCTTTATGTTGATTTTAAGTTGGACCAGATGGGATCTGCCATACGGCTTTGGTCCTGCTTCATAAATACAGCACCCCTTGATGATCCAAGATGAAATAATGAGTAAAGGTGTAGCTAATGTCGTTTCGCTCTCAGCTTTTCTAAGAGATGAGATTGTGGTTTGTGTCCAAATAGCAACCACCGCTGGTTTGGCAATGAGTAATGAGAGGTGTGGGAAAAGCCTGGTCACTTGGAGACTTAGATGCAGGGCTCATCTCATTCACTCTGCACTTTCTGCTCTCTGGGCAAAGGAAATCAGAATTCATTGTGCTGTTGTGTCCGTGGTGCTTGTCAGCTTGCTGTTCTGTGGAGTGGCCTGTTGTGCAAGCTTTTACAGTAACATCCTGGTGAAAATGAACACACCATACAGCTGTTACCCACTGTGAGGTTTAACGTTGAATCAGGAGAGCCAGGAAATTGAGATGGAAAAGCTCTCTATTTGGTTGCCGCCAAGGTGTTGCTGTGTGGGCAGTGCCACATGCTACATGCCAAATAATTACTGCTTCTTGAGACCCTTTTTTAATTTTAATTTTTTTAAGACAACTTTTAAAATTAGAGGCCCCACCCATTGAAATGGGGATAAAATTTCACCCCAAACTCTGGAAGTCTGACTGCTTAGGCTGAATGTGGGCAGCACAGAAAAACGTTGCAGTGGGAACAGCTGCTTTCTCTACCTGCTCCAGTGCCAGATTCTCTTTTTGATTCAGTTTAAAAATATATGGATTTTTATTTTAACTAGAATTTTTTTCCTCTGAGTTAGCACAGGATTATGAAAATGATACTTAACATATTAAGCGGTACAGGTCCTGATACTTGATGTAATATAGAATTGAAATTGAGCAAAATATGATACCATATTTTGTAAGCAAACCTTCTTTACACCTTTTTATTCCTCGTTTTCATAAATGATTAACCTGCATTTTCCTCAGAATTCTTACAGCAACACTTTCCAAAGGAGTTTTTTTGATCTTAACAGTATAAATTTGATACAAATCCTTGTTGATAGTCCCTGTTTTTATTAAAGTTTTAGATATTTATTTTTAATTTCAAAACTGTACAAAATACAAAAAATGAAAGGGGTCTTTTTTTGTGCTCCCCCCTCCCTGCTTCTTTGGTTCCTGATACATTGTTGAGGTTGAAACACAAACTTATGTGTCTGAATAGAAGTAGAGAGAGTTTCTGCATTCAAAATATACCCAATTGGAAATTATTAAGGAAATGACAGGCCTGAACTGTTAGAAGCATGAATGTTAAGCCAAAAATGGTGTAAGCCCTGTATAAGTGTATTTCTGTACAGCTAGCAGTTTTGAGCGACTTCACTTTCACTTTTCACTTTCATGCATTGGAGAAGGAAATGGCAACCCACTCCAGTGTTCTTGCCTGGAGAATCCCAGGGACGGCGGAGCCTGGTGGGCTGCCGTCTATGGGGTCGCACAGAGTCGGACATGACTGAAGCGACTTAGCAGCAGCAGCAGTTTTGAAGCGTTTGATTTTTTCCCCCCTTCCTATAGCATTCTGATGGTTGTGTTGAAGTTGCTGGAAGCTGCTAGAGGAGAAGGCGAGTCCATTAATCATTATGCCCCAGAAGACAGGGAACAAAAAACAGTTCACTGGCAAATGTAAAGAAAAAGGGAGCCTCCTTTCACACGGAGGGGTAGGACCGCCTTAGAGGCCACGGCCCAGCTGTGTGCTGGTGCGGCCCCCTGGCCTTAGATGAAGGAGCCCCCTTCCTCTGCACAGTCCCTCCTGGCTCCATCAGCAGCATTTAGGAAGCACCCCGTGGCCTGTTACTGATAAGAGCCCTCTTTCTCCGTAGAGCTGTCTTCACCCCAGCTCTCTGGGTTTTCCACAGGGTCTCAGGCCCCTCAGATTTATCGTCTGTACTCCTATAGGTATTGGTTCTATTTTTATCATCTGCCCACTCTTTCTGTGTATCCTAGGATGATCTCATCCATTGGTACAACTTTTTTTTTCTTTTTCCTTTTCCTTGTGGTTTTTATAGGCCTTCCCCTAAAAGGAATAGGAAGTCTGCGAAGGTTAAGAATACGGCTCTGGGGCCAGACCACCCCGCTGCACATCCAGCTTCATCCTTAGTGTCATGCGGCCCCCAGCTGGCCTTTCCTTGGTTTTTCCAGCTACAAAATGGAGGTGACGGGCAGCCCCTCCTTAGAAGGTTATTGAGGTGGTGAAGTAGGAAAATGCACTGTCCCTGAAGTATAACCTACACTGAATAACGGTAAACATGGTCTCTTGGGGGCATTTTTCCTCTAAAATTCTGTTGTCTGCATTTCCCAGATTTATATTTCCACATGTGCCTCTGACGTTTTTTGGTTTCTACTTAACTTTTGTTTATAACTTAAGCTCATCTCCCTCCAGGTTTCTCCCTCATGGTCATCAACCTCATCTCTTTCCCCTGAAGCATTTTCTTTTGTGGCAGATTCTCCCATTCTCCAAGGTGAGAATTCTTTTAGAAACTCTTGTTTGATTTTTAGATATGAATCACCACCCAAACTTTTCTTAAAAATCTCTTTTCTAGTTATCTGTCCACATCACTTATGATCCCCCTTTAAGCTTTTGCCCAAGGCAGCGTAAGTTAGTAGTTAAAATCTCAGTTTTGGAATCTGGTAATACCTTGGTGTAGAGAGCGAAGCCTGGCTTTCTCCTCACTCTGTGACTTTGGACCAGTAACTTAACCTCCGTGAGCTTCAGGTCCCTCTGGGAGATGAAGATGTTATTACTTTACAGGATTATTGTGAAACTCGAATGAAGTACTGTCTCTGAAGTTCTTGGCAGAGCCCGCAGCCTGGAGGACGTGTTCAGGCCTTCAGTTGTTTCTGTCGCCCTCTGCCCTAACTGGTTTTCATCTCTCTGTCCCTCTTGCTGGTTCAGAATAATTTAGCAGAACCGCTGTTCCTTACTAGGGATTTTTTTTTAAAGACTCCAGAGTACTTATATTGGAAGGGATTGGAGAGGGTTTTAAACCATTCACTTTGACCAAAATTAACGCTCCTTTTTATGAAGTGCCTATTGCACACGACGTCTAGTTTTACCACCCTGTACGGCATGGTGTTGCTGGGTGCTCCCTAAGCCCTGCCAACTTGGAGTACCACGACTGAGACTTGAGCTCTGCCCATTCCGGTCCCAGACTTAAGATTCTTATCATCATAACATCTTGCTTCCACGACCCCCTGTATTAAATAAAGCTAAATCAAAATAAATTCCTTGACATGTGTTTCTCAGCTGGTAGTTGAACAGATATTTCCAGTGACTGGGAACCTGCTGTTTTGCACGGTAGCCCATTTCATTGCTGAATAGTTGTGCAGATTAAATACCTCTATGCTTTGTGCCAAAACCTGATCCCTTTATTTTCTCTCCACCGATTTTCTTTTGTAAAAAACAGAGAGGCAGTCTAACTTCTTTTTACCTGTTAGTCCTTTAAACCGTTAAATATTTGAATGTAACTATTGCTTCTCCCATTGTTCTCCCCTCTCCCGCACACAAGGCGAGTTGATCCGTTCTGGCCCCTTGCATTTGAAAATGACCAGTAGCTACCCATGCTTTGCACACCATGCATCCCAAAAGCTTTCCATCCAGCCTTACCCTTTCGGATTCAGATATGTCCAGCCCTCACTGAATAGGGCTACATTTTCCTTAATCAGCTACATTTTCCTTAATCAGCTGTAGAGGTGTCAGAGGAGAACTTAGAAGTTCCTCTGCCGCAAGTAGCGAGCCTGGCTTGGTTTCAAAGGTCGTTCATTCTTGAGTTCAGTATTTATAGAGGCCCTGTGTTAGCTGCCCCAGGCCTCCTTACTGATCTTTTTCCCCCTCAGTCTTCTGCTTGTGTGCACGGCCTGGGAGAAGGCCTTGTAGACGTGGTTTCTCTCTTCCAGGTTCTCCGCTGTTGTTAGGAAGACCGTTGTGGCAATTGCCAGCACATCAAAGACTTCAGCCTTAATGAAAAAATTTCAGAAACTATCTTGTTTTCTCATGAAAGTTGGCAACAGAAAAATCTAGGGCCTTAGAATAATTTAAAAGCAAATTGAAAGCTCATCCTCTCATAACTCTGAAGACTCCAAAGTGTCAAAGAGTGTTTTGTAATCCAGTTCCTGAGAGCAGCGCCACCCAGGCTCCCATGCAGTCTGGTGTGGTGTGAGGGGCAAGGTGAGGGCAGTGGGACCGCCTGGGCTTGAAGTCCGGCTTTGCTGTGTCCTGTCAGTGAGATCTCCATTTCCTCATCTGCTGCAGTAAGGTTAAGAGCGGTTCCTAAATCGGAGGGGTGCTGTGAACATTAAATGAGTCTATTACTACAGAGTACTTTAGAACAATCTGGCAGGTGATGCATGCTCATGAAATGCTGTTACTGTTGCTGTTTTATTGTTTCAGGTAATAGTTTTCATTTCCTTACCCAGAGCAAGAAACAGTCATGACATAAACAGATGTTCTTCAGAAGGCCGGCCCCATCTTCAGTAAGCTACTTTTAAGTTTAGGGAAACACATAGCTGAACATTTTTACTATTTCCTACTATTAATAGAGAACTGCATGATCTGCCTTCACGTTTTTCATGGAATTTATAGTGTTCCCAGTCTCTTAAGAACTGTTGGAAATGCATTCTCAAGTTCTCCGTTAGGGTTGAAAGTGCTTTCTTCCCCAGTGATTGCGGGGTCCCTGCTGCTTACAATTAATTGAGCACCAAAGTGCATGGTGACAGTGTTCGTCCACGTTACCAGTGCACCCCCGTCCTGTAACGGGAGCATCAGCCCCCAGCTGGGTGTCCATTTCCCAGTTCAACATTCCGGACAGGTTGGTCTCAACGTGGTGGCTTCCTGCTCTCTGAGGAGGGGGAGCGGCCAGGGAAAGTGATACTGTTTTGGGTATAATGATCTGAGGATCCCCAAGACTACTTTAGTTGTAAACTAGGGGGAGTGGTAAATAACTGAACACCCGTTCTGGTATTGTCGAGAGTAATCTTGGCTTACGATAGTTTTAGCAGTGGGTCTGGCAATTCAAAGACTCTGTTCATTTACTTCCAATTGAATACATACTGTGGTCATTTTTCACTACAGGGTGTTTAACAGTTGGTTTCATCCTTCCTCATAAATTGGAGACATTTGTACAGAGGACTCCTTTTTGTTCAATACATTGTAATTTCTTCACTCAATTGGTTTTATACAATTTCATATCACTGATGATACGTCTGTGGTTTATTGAGTGCCTACTATATCTAAAGCATTCTGCCCACTCCGCAAGGAGGATGAGCAGGGCACAGCAAGGTGGGGGAAAGACAGGAATGCAAACAACTGATGATAATGTAGGATGGAATAAGACAAGTCTTATAATTGAGGGCCATGCAGGAGACCACGCGATCAGATCAGTTATTTTCAGTTAGGAGGCCTGGTTATATTTACATAAGTGGTGGCATTTGAGCTACCAAGTAGGAGGATTTCAGGAGCTAGAGAAGAAGGCTACGGTCTGTGCCAGGCGGAGGAAAGAGTGTGGACAAAGGCCTGGGTGTGTGGAAGGTCTGGCTGGGCTGGGCCTGGGTACTGGAGACCAGGCTGAGAGTAACGCCTTGTAGTGTCTCAAGAGTCTTGCTTTGGAGACAGATCTTTATGATGAAAGGGTTCGGGCAGAGGTGGTAGGAGTCAGGTTTGAGATGCTTAAAGGCAGCTGTTGACGTGTGCAAGGGGCATGCAGAGATCAGAGAGAGCGCTAGACTGAAAAGTTGGGCTCATGGTGGCCATTGAGCCGTGTTCTGAGGAGGGCTTGAATGTGTGGTGTCAGGAATGAAAAGGAGAAGATGCATTTGAATGAACGTTCAAAGGTCTAAGTGACTTAATTTAGTAACTGGTTTACTCTGAGGGGAAGAAGCTTGAAGAATTGAAAATGACCGTTTTCCAGGTAGATGACCAGGAAAACAAGATGCTAATAATGAAGTTTGGGACACAGGAGAGAGACAAGATTTGAGGCCTGGGTGGGGGACAGCCAACAGCATGTTGAGTGACGTGGAGTTTTGTGGCCTTTACAAGATACCCCATGGGTAGATTCTCTAAGCTGTCAGGGATTCTGGTGCAGAAGATAGGAGTGAGACACTTGGATCTGGGAATCAAGACCCATGAGAGGTCTTAAAAGAAGACCTAGGGAGGGGAGTTCTTTGCGGAGGGGAGTTCTTTGCAGAGGAGAGTTGATTTAGGACCCGAGGACAGAGGGCTGATTGGTGCCTCCCATTTAAGGAGTGAGTGGAAGAGGCACTAGAAAGATTAGGTCCCAGCAAGAGTTCCAGCAGGGATGGGCTTGGCCAGCACTGGCAGATGGTGTAACTGAAAAGAGGCTTTTCAATAGAATTAGAACTCTGGTTCTTACTGTTGTTTTGTCTTTAAAAAGGTTTTATTGTAGACACTTTCAAACTGCACAAAAGTAAAGGTAAGGGAATAATGACCTGCCATGTTCTCACTCCAGCTTCTATCATTTTCAGTATTTATTAACTCCTCATTATCATCTAATAAAGTTTATTAAACTTCAGACAATTTAAGGTCCTCAAAACCCTTATCCATGATGCCTTTTCATTTCATCGAGATGAGATCTCACTCCAAGGGCCCATTTGGGAAATGGGCAGAGTGTTGTGAGGAAGAGTCTCTGCAGAAGGAATGCACCTCCTACATGCACACGCTGGGTTCTGATGGGAGGCTGTGTTTTATTGTGTGTATACACTTATCTCCGGGAATATCAAAACAGATCTTAAGATTGGGCTCTCTATCCCTAGATCATACGAATTAAAACATACATCCAGCGGCACTGCCTCAGTTTGGCCATCTCTGACCCACGTACCATCCAGTTCCTAAGTTTAGAGCATTGGTCCTCAGTTGGGACATAAGGCCCTCCCTGAAGACATTCTTGATTGCCGTGGCCTTGGAAAGGGGCTGTAGTATCTGGTGGAAAGAGGGTAGGAATGCACAGAAAAGCCCACATACAAAGGCTTCACCCACCCCCAGACACCAGTAATGTAGAGGAATAGCATCTTCTGGAGCAGAACCACCCTTTTCAATCTGTTGTTACATCACGTGTTTGTGAACTATGTTACCATTAAGAACTTTTCTCTCTTCTTTGGGGAGAGGTTAATGTCCTTTTAACTGGTTTTCCTTTGATCACTTGCATCACCTAAGCAGGGTTTGGCCAGATCGTTGAGCGTGTGCTGTTCTGTGCTTAGTTGCTCAGTTGTGTTCGACTCTTTGTGACCCCGTGGACTGTAGCCCTCCAGGCTCCTCTGTCCATGGGGATTCTCCAGGCACGTATATACAGTGGGTTGGCCTTGGCCTCCTCCAGGGGATCTTCCCAACCCAGGAACCAAACCCAGGTCTCGTGCATTGCAGGCAGATTCTTTACCATCTGAGCCACCAAGGAAGCCCTCTTTGAGCCTACCAAGCCTCATTCTAGTTTTTATTTTCCTCATGTCTTTGGACTCGAACAGAAGTGATTTGGTTTCTTTGGGTAAGAGATTTAAGGGGGGGATGTACTTTCTCAAGACATATTCACCAGTCTGAGCAAAGTTTCCTCTTTGGAAGGAGATAATAACTTGGGGATGCTATTGAACAAGTGTGGGGCTCGGTAATTCAAGATATAATGTCTGTTTCTTCACCCTGATTTGAAATTGAACACTCATTTATCAGTTCAGTTCAATCGCTCAGTTGTGTCCAACCCCATGAATTGCAGCATGCCAGGCCTCCCTGTCCATCACCAACTCCTGGACTTTACCCAAACTCATGTCCACCGAGTCAGTGATGCCATCCAGCCATCTCATCCTCTGTCGTCCCCTTCTCCTCCTGCATCCAATCCCTCCCAGCATCAGAGTCTTTTCCAATGAGTCAACTCTTCGCATGAGATGGCCAAAGTACTAGAATTTCAGCTTTAGCATCATTCCTTCCAAAGAACACCCAGGACTGATCTCCTTTAGAATGGACTGGTTGGATCTCCTTGCAGTCCAAGGGACTCTCAAGAGTCTTCTCCAACACCACAGTTCAAAAGCATCAATTCTTCGGCACTCAGCTTTCTTCACCGTCCAACTCTCACGTCCATACATGTCATTTATAGTAACTGAGAAATACAAATAAATTCACCTTTTTTTTTTCTTCCAAACTTTAAGCTTTTTATTTTGTATTGGCAATGGCACCCCACTCCAGTACTCTTGCCTGGAAAATCCCATGGACGGAGGAGCCTGGTGGGCTGCAGTCCATGGGGTCGCTGAGGGTTGGACACGACTGAGCGACTTCACTTTCACTTTTCACTTTCATGCATTGGAGAAGAAAATGGCAACCCACTCCAGTGTTCTTGCCTAGAGAATCCCAGGGACGAGGAAACCTGGTGGGCTGCCATCTATGGGGTCGCACAGAGTCAGACACGACTGAAGTGACTTAGCAGCAGCAGCATAGCTAATTAACAATGTTGTGGCGTGTGTGTTAGTTGCTCTGTCACATCCGACTCTTTGCAACCTCATGGACTGTAGGTAGCCCATCCATGGAATTCTTCAGGCAAGAATACTGGAGTGGGTTGCTATTTCCTCTTCCAGGGGATCTTCCTGACCCAGGGATCAAACCCAGGTCTTCTGCACTGCAGGCAGATTCTTTACCGTCTGAGCCACCAGGGAAGCCAATGTTATGATAGTTTCAGGTGATCAACAAAGGAATTCAGCCATACATATACATTTACCTTCTTTATTTGTAGGAAATACAGCTGGAACATGCAAAGCAAGCCTTTGTTCAGAGGGACAATGCCAGAACTGGAAAAGTCACAGCCATTGACTTCCGGGATATCATGGTCACCATTCGCCCTCACGTCTTGACGCCTTTTGTAGAAGAATGTCTAGTAGCAGTAAGTAGGGGGTGTTGTTTTTTAATTTTTACTGGAGTATACTTTAATTTACAACATTGTCCTCATTTCAGGTATGCAGCTGAGGTAATCAGGTATACATATTTGTGTATCAACTCTTTTTAAGAGTCTGTTTGCATAGAGGTCATTATAGAATGTTGAGTAGCGTTCCCTATGCTGTGCAGTAGTTATTGTCTCTTTTATGTATAGTAGTGTGTCTATATCAATTCCAATCTCCCAATTTATGTCTCCCCCCAAGTTGTAATTTGCCCTAATGAAATACTTTATTCTATCTGGTATAAGCTCAGTAGATAAGGAATTGTAAGAACAAGTCTTATAAATTATGTAGAGTTTTTTTCTGTTTAAGCACTGACATTTTCTTCTTTGCTCAATGGTATTGCATCCATTACCAAAGTTACAGGAAGTGCTTTGTGGGTGTTAGTGAGTATCTTAATTTGTTACCTGGATAGTATGAAATATCTTAAAGAAATGTATTAACTAGAATTTTTTAAAAAAAGGAAAAACAGCTATATAATTGCATGTTAGTTTGCTTTATATTTTGAGATATGGCAAATGCTTGTCTTCACTTTTACAAGTTCTCCAAGAAAAGGTATTTTAAAATAAAAACCTTAAAATAAAAAAAAAAGTGCACATAGATATATTTGAGGAGTCGGCAGAATAGCAACTCTAAGCCTTGGATTCAGTCATTCATGCGCCCTGTGTGTTGAGGCAACAGTGGCCCATGTGGTGGGCAGGTCTCTGCTGCCCTCTGTTGTGGAGCTTCTCCTCTAGTGGGGGTCCAGCCACTCTTCTCCCTCATGGTTCCTGAGGGTATCCTGGAACATTCCATGGTGGTGGTTCCCAAGCCTTGATCATGGAGCTTAAGAATCATCAGGGATTGTTATTAAAAGTGCATATTCTGAGGTCTTTTCTAGGCCTGCTGATCCACCATCCACAGTGGTGATCTGATTTCTTTTTCTTTAAAATTTTTAAACTTTATTTAGTTGCTCATTTTTGCCTGTGCTGGGTCTTCATTGCTGTCATGAGTTTTCTCCAGTTGCTGTGAGCGGGGCTGCTCCCGGGTTGCGGTGCATGGGCTTCTCCTGGTGGTGGCTTCTTGTGTGGAGCACAGGCTCTGGACGCTTGAGCTCAGTAGCTGTGGCACCTGGGCTTAGCTGGCCCACGGCACGTGCGATCTGCCTGGAACAGAGACTGAACCTGTGGTGCCTGCGTTGGCAGGCAGATTCTTAACCACTGGAGCACCAGGGAAGTCCTCATATCTAATTTCCAAAGCTTATCGGGTAATTGTGATGATCGCCTGGATTTGGGACCCATATGCAATGGTAACTCTTCTTGTGTTATCCCAGGGAGAGGACTTTTTGAATGTTTCACCGTCATCTGAGTTTCCCATAATGCTTACCTTAAGTGAGAACTCAGAGTAGCTTTTCCTTTTTCCTCTTTATTTTCACTGGTCCCTCTTTTTGAAGATAATGGTGTTCTGATAAGGCCTTCCCACTCTGGCACGCTGGCTCCTTCTCTTGGTCCTTCCCTTCCCTAGCCCAAGCTAAACTCTCATGTCAGCTATTTCAAACGTTTATGAAGTGAAGATTTATGTGGTTGTTACCTTATAAAGAAGTGCTTTCCTAATAAAAATATTTTGCCTTGTTAGGGAAGGATAGAATTTGAAACCCCAAACTGAAGTTCCATTTATAATGGACATGCTGTCTGTTTCCCTTATCCCTGTGAAGAAATATGGTTTCTTACAAATTCTGATTATCAAGAGTCCTGGCCAGTCTTAACCCCCATCAAAGCATATGACATCTCATAATTTTATCATAATGTGCTTGTTTGCTGGAAATCCGACCAATACAAAGTATGTACTTAAATGATTATTTATTACTACTTATAAGTAACTTGACAAATCATAATATTAATGTTAGATTAACCACTTCTCATAGCATGTTGTGTTGGTATAATAGTTTTGCATGCATAAGTATACACATGTGGGCATGTGTATAATACAGTTTTGCATGTCTAAGCTTTTAAGAATTGCTCATTAGATGAAATAAACAAACTTATAAAACATTTCCAATGGAAATTTGAACTCTGTAAATTACTACTGGTCCTGTTGTTATAATCCTACATGTGTATTTATTTAGTTTTCTAGGACCTGTGTGTGGAGAGTACAAGTTCTGGTCATGATTAGTTGCAGTTACTTCTAAAAATCATTTATAGCTTTTTTTTTTCTTTTAATATGAAAGAAAAATACTTCTGGCCACTTTTTGCTATACATGCTTTTTTGATTACTTCCAAAACTAGCATTTGATATACGTACTTCTGAATCTTCTTCATTCTATAAATCCTTTGTTTATTTTTCTTCTCCCCCCCTCTTATTTTCAACTTACTTGAGGCTGCTGGAGGTACCACATCCCATCAAGTTAGTTTCTCCTATTTTAATGGATTTAACTCGCTCCTGAACAACATGGAACTCATTAGAAAGATCTACAGCACTCTGGCTGGCAACAGGAAAGATGTAGAGGTGACTAAGGGTGAGTGCAACTAAATCTGGATTCTTGCCTGCAAGTGTCTTGGTGAAGTAGTATTAGAGGGAAGAAGACAACCAAAAGTTCATGTTACAGAGTTTTCTGTCCCTAGTTTTCTGTCTCATTGACACATATTAACCATTTGGTACTTGTGTGTTTTCCACTCTGAAACAAATGAAACAATTTTCAGCACATTTTAAATAAATCCAAGGCTGTCTTTGAATGAGGGACCCATGTAAAGTTTCTCGTGTGTGCGCTAAGCCTCTTCAGTCGTGTCCCACTCTGTAATGCTATGGGCCATAGCCCACCAGGCTCCTCTGTCCATGGGATTCTCCAGGCAGGAATACTGGAGTGGGTTGCTGTTTCCTCCTCCAGGGGATCCTTCCTACCCAGGGATCAAAGCCATGTCTCTTGAGGTTGCCTGCATTGGTAAGCGGGTTCTTTATCACGAGTGCCATCTGGGAAGCCCCCAAAGTTTCTTAAATATTTTCAAATCTTAATGAAACCTAAACTGAATTGACATCCTCTCAAATGACCTTCGAAAGTACACAAGGAATTCTTAAAATTATACTGCTGACAGTGTGTGCTGATCGATAATCTTTGATCAAGATATCAGCATTTTAATGGGATTTTTTTTTTTAAAAAAACAAGAATTCCCTTTGGAATTCCACAGCTTCATTAATATTATATCCTGGGACCTATGTGTATGGAATTCCATATCTCCTTCCTGGTTTTCCCTGACTTACAATCTGAATGGCTTCCTGTGTCATTTATTCAAAGCCTTCAGGTGACACCAACCTTTTAAAGTCACTATTCGAGCAAGCATTCTGCACACTCTTTCCAGATGAATGAAAGAGTTCTTACCCCATTTGGATTGACTTGAATTCTGTGACTGTTAATAATAAAGTTTGGTGATGTTCGCTCATTCCAGTGCCTTGAGTTAATGCTGCATTTAGTGGCTATTCCTTCTTGAATCTTTCCCTTTTAACTCTTTTTCCATACAGAGGAGTTTGTTCTGGCAGCTCAGAAATTTGGTCAGGTTACACCCATGGAAGTTGACATCTTGTTTCAGTTAGCAGATTTATATGAGCCACGGGGGTAAGTTGGCCTTTTTTTCTTTTAATTAGCTTAATAAAGGGAGGTTGGGAGGTGGGAGTAGGGGGAGGGCAGCAATCCTGGAGAAAAAGAAACCAAATTAAAGATGACTCTGAAAGGTGGGAAACGAGAAGAGGAACATTTCACAATTCCATACCTTAAATTTTAGTTTGTTTTGTTGTTGCTTACGTTTGCTTTTCTTTCTAGACGCATGACCTTGGCCGACATCGAACGGATTGCTCCTCTGGAGGAGGGGACTCTGCCCTTCAACTTGGCTGAAGCCCAGAGGCAGGTGGGCAGAAGGGTCACACATGCTTCCTGGTGTTGCCTTGATAAGGCCCCACAGCCCCTTTTCACTTGCAGTTGCCTTTTCAGCACTGGTTCCTGACCTACTGTTTCTCTGTTTTGCAACAAAAAAGAAAACCAGACCATTTCAAAAGGCTGGAAAGAGTACTTACTTAGAAATGTTCTAAGTAGCAGATAACTGGCATTTGCTCTGTTCTGCAGAAGATGGGGTGATTTCTTAGCTGCATGGGAAGCCTCACCCTCCCCAAAGAGGAGGAAGATCTTTCCTCCTTCCCTCAGCCTCAGGCTGGCAGAGCTGGGGCCACAGACTGCTTTGGGTGTCACGTCCCAGCATCATGTCGAGAGACGAGGGCCGGCTCTGCCTCGAAGAGAGGAGCTCCATCAGGGCACCGCCTGACTGCCATGCCTGCCGTTTTTCTGAATATCAAAATGAGATAATTTTGTTTAGTCTGGAGTCATAGTTTGAAGGCTTTTAGACCTATTTTCTTTGTGAAAGGATTCATAAGTTATGTGGAAACAATTTGAGGAATGCTAAATTTTATTTTATGGTTAACAGAAACCAATCTCTTGAAGTTGTGGGAGTCAGAAACCTAAGACTTGGGACCTCCTTACGCTTAACTCTTGCTCGACTTTCTATAGATTGGGATTAGAGAATAAAAGCCTTCAGAGCGTCTGTTGTGCTTCCACGATGTTTGTAAAATAAATCCCCTCATAGACGAGCGTCGTCGTTTCAGAAAAATACCTCCTTTAAGGCAAAGCCATCTCTGAATCCTGTGAGACTTAACAGTTTTTGGCTGGGAGCTCCGGGTCTGTACTGAGACGCCAGTTTGACCACAATGGGTTGATGCGGGCTGCATTTTTAGGACGGGCAGGCCTGGAGCCAGGACGCCCTCCTTTCAGCTCTTTCCCACCCGATGGCAGCGGCGGGGTCTGTGTGCAGCGTGGTGGGCGTGCGCTCAGCAAACCCTCGCTAGGCACCTCTGGAAAACCAGCTGGTCGCTGTTAAAAGAGGAAGCCGATTTCCCCGAGTGCAAGAGAGAGGAATGTGGAATCACATGGAGAGGGGGACACAGCCCCGCTCTCCCCTCCCTATGATTTTTAAACACCACTTACCAGTTGATTATCTCTTTGCCTCTGTGCTACTAGCTCCTGTAGAAATTGGGGGATTAAGAAAAAGCAGAGAATTACAAAAAAAAAAAGATTCCTTCTGTTCTCCTGTGACAGTGGTACCCCACAATTTCTCCTCTATGCCCTCTGCAGCTTTAGCAAGTTTCTGATGGGGGGTGCTTATTGATCCTGTCCATGAAAGGGTTCGATGAGACTGATGAGGTTTACAGCAGGAAATGATTGGCTGCTGCTTGGAGGTTCAGAGCAATTCACTGGGGCCTTGCCTGGAATATTCTTTACTTATGTGAACCCTGGCGGGCCTGACAACATTGGCAGATGCAAGCAACAGAGGTCACCCGCCTGCCAGGCTAGGGGGCTAACTCTTCTCCGCTAGAGAGGAGTGTGGGAAGAGGAATCTTTCTAGTATTCGTTTTGTGAGGATGGTACATTTCTAGCTTCAGAAAAGTTATCTGAAAGTCTGGGGTTTTGTCTGTCTTTAGATGAATTAGTGTTAGTGGTAGGTATCAACCCATTGTTTGCAAAGTATTTTCACTCACTGTTTTGATGCCAGAACCTTTTTTCGTATTGCCAGCTTATATCTGTGTACATAAAGCAGTGCCTTTCTTACCGGCGCATCTGTCAAAATGAAGTTACTGTGCATAACAGGTATAGATGGAAGTCATCCATCTTTATGGGGATACCCTTGGAAGCACCCATGGCATTTGCAGAAGAAATGTTTTACTTTCTTAAAAATGCATATTGCTGCATAAAGCTATTTTCAGTTCATTTTGAAGGAGATTCCAAATTATCTCATTGTATTAGAATTGTGCTCCACTAACAGCAGCTAAAATTCAGTGGGTTGATAGTTGGGGTGGGTAATTATTTTCATTGTTCACCAATCTTAATTATCATGGCTTATGAAAAAACAAATTTTATTGAATGTATTTATTCACTCAACAGGTATTTATTAAGCACTAACTATATGCCACCCTCATGTGACAGCTCTGTGTGACATAAAATTACTGTTTTATTTATGTAGACAGAGGCGTGAAATACTCTAAAACTTTCTGACATCAAAAACACCATAAGAATAGTAGGTCAAAAGAACACTAATAATAATACAGTAACTGACTGGCCCGAAGTATGAATTTAGAAGAGATGGACAAAAAAGAGAAAATATCAAATCACCTGTAATATAACCACTTAGTAGTAGCCACTATAAATAATTGAGTATCTCTGGGTGATGTGGCAGCTGGCACACTAGTGTTATTTTCATATGCATATATACACCAAAATAATTTTAATGAAAAGCACAGCATATTCACACACAGTCTTCAACACTGGTTTTAAAAGATAATCATGAAACATTTCAAGCAGTTTAAAAGGTAGACAGAAATAGATAATAAATACCTGTCTACGCACCATATTGGTTTTAGCCTGCTTTTTCTTTATAATCCTGGATGCACACTTTTTCTGAGCATTGAATATTTTTCACAGTATTGTTTTTTAATGGCATGCAATTTTGTTTTAGAGCTATAGCATTATTTTTAACCAGTCCTCTGTTATTGGACCTTTGGGTATTCTCAGAGGTTTTGCTCTTAAAATGGTACTGCTTTTTAAATTTTTTTTTTAAAACAGTACTGCTTTTTATTATTATTGTGGCTTGATCCTTGTTTATATAGATGATTATTTTCTAGCCTAACTTTTTAGAAGTAGAATTGCAGGGTCAATTTAAGCATTTGTACATTTTAAGCGTTGAGTGTGTATTGCCAAATTTCCCTTCAGTGTATACTTGATTAAATGGCAGATTTGAGAAGCCCTGTTTTTTGTCATCTTCTGCCAGGTTGGGCATGCCATTAAAAACAGACAAAACTCCCCAAACTTACCAGTTTGACAATTTGTTGAAGAATGATGTTTCATTAATGGTTTTAAATTTATTTCTCTTTGATCACTAATGAGGATTGAACATTTGAAGATGAGTTCATATTCATAACATTTTGGGGGACACAGTAGTGTCTTTCATTTAAACTTGATTTTAAAAATTGACGGCAATAATTACTTTTTATTGAATTTACAAAAATCTAACCATACCTTCTTCCTCTTTGACATTTTAGCCGTATCGTGAGTTTAAGAATGCAGTTGTAATTTAAAAATAAAATAACATGCTCATTTTTTTTTTATTTCCTTTCCGTCTCCTGTCTTCCCACTCTGCAATTCCTGTGTACGCAAAGAAGAAGGCATCAGTTGATTCATCTCGACCAATTCTCCTGCAGATTGCAGAGTCAGCCTACAGGTTTGGTCTCGGTTCTATTGCTGGAGGTGAGTCATGGATGAGTGCAAATTGTTCATTGTTATTCTTCTTTTTCCTCTGATTTTTTTTCCACTTTGAAATATCGAAGGAAAAAACCTTCTCTGGTCTTTTCCCAAGCTAGTTACCAAATCTGTATCTATGTGATGGGGTAATAGCAAAGGGAAATTTTTCTTCGTACCCTGCATTTGATCAGGGACTTAGAAGTAACTTTTTCTTCACATCTGTCTGCAGATGGGCTTCTAGATATTGGTTAGTAATGAGGCTAGGCTGTAGTGATCTGCTTTTTAAAATTTGAACTCAGTGGTATCCTTTTATCAGGAGACCCTTGAGTGAAAGCCACTGTGGTTTATTAAGGATGTAGAAAGTTCATTTTAAAATTTACATGTGCACAGTTTCTTTATTTCAGCAATCTTATCTTTGACCACCTCCTTCTTTCCTGTGACCTTAATTTCTTCTGAATTATTGGTATTATTTGATTGTAGCTGTTGGAGCCACTGCGGTGTATCCTATTGATCTGGTAAAAACTCGAATGCAGAACCAACGATCAACCGGCTCTTTCGTAGGAGAGCTTATGTATAAAAACAGCTTTGACTGTTTTAAGAAAGTGCTGCGCTATGAAGGCTTCTTTGGACTGTATAGAGGTTAGTGCCATGTGCTAAATTCATGAAAGGTAAAATAGTAGTCAGAGGTTTGGTTTTTCCATCTGAATGCCTGAAATGTATTAGAGAGACTGTGTTAAAATGGAAATACAGCAGATTCTCAATTATCCATGCTGATGGGTGTAGGCTGGAGGCTCTAGGGCATGGCGAATCAAAACAGCCCATAATCTGAAAGCCATTTATATTGCTCTGCAGTATGTTTTGTTTCTTAAAAATAATTATTTTTATAAACATGTCCAGTAAGTTTTTAAAAGACTCATATTGTTTGTGTTCTTGAAATAACTCTACTCACCAGTTAACAGGGAAAGGCAGCTGGGGGATAGGACAGAGCTTACTTGGGACAATGATTCTCCTTGAATATTCCACAAAATCGTCCATCAAGCCTCTAACCAGGGGTTCAGTGCAGCCCTCCTTCCTTCACTGTATTTTTTTTTTTTATATTAAAAATTTTTCATTATAGAGTGTAGGCTCTCTAGTTGTAGCATTCAGGCTTAGTTGCCCTTAAACGCGTGGGATCTTAGTTCCCTGACCAGGGATCGAACCTGCATCCCCTACATTGGAAGGTGGGTTCTTAACCCCTGGACCTGCAGTGTGTGTGCTCAGTCACTTCAATCGTGTGTCCTACTCTTTGTGACCCTATGGACTGTAGCCTACCAGGCTCATCTGTCCTTGGGGTTCTCCAGGCAAGAACACTGGAATGGGTTGTTGTGCCCTTCTCCACGGGAGCTTCCTGACTCAGGGATCAAACCTGCGTCTTTTTTGTCTCCTGCTTCAGCAGGCAAGTTCTTTACCACTAGCACCACCTGGGAAGTGCCACCCCCCCACACCTCAAATATTTGTTTATTCACTTGGCTGTGCCTGGGCTTAGTTGTGGCATGTGGGATCCAACCGGGACCCCCTGCGCTGGGACCCCGGAGTCTTAGCCCCTGGGCCATCATTCAGTGTCTTTTTCTGAGTTAAAGCTGCCACTTTCCCTTCCTCAGACTCTGTCCCCAGCGGAGTTGATTCACATGCCACTCTAGCCAGGTACTCCTCCTCTATCCAGCTGTTCCTTTCAACATCTGAGGCTCATTTAAGCAACAAGAAAAGTAACAAGAAGTATGTGATCAAAAGGATCATCACAAAGGACCCCACAGACACTGACTGCTTGACCACTGGCCTAAAAGCCATGACTTAACTTCCCAGCCCCTCCGTCTGTGATTGCTTTGCATAAAGAGAAAAGAAGTAAAGGTATCTGCCTCAGCTAAAATCCAGTGTTGTGAGACAGTTCCAGCGGAGCCACGTTGCCGTTTGGCAGATGCAAGGTGTGTGTGGGGGGGGGGGTAGGGGGGGCGGTCCCTCCCTTACCCAACCAGTACTTGCTCTCGAAGAAGAAAATGGTATTTAATACTTTCAGAGACAGACCCGGAAACTGGCAGCTGTGTAAGCCTGTGCCGCTAGGCCTCTTCTGCCATCTGCTGACTTCAGTCTTCTTCTTAAGCACCCAAGTTAAAAAAAAAAAAAAATCAACAACAAAGACCCCTCTTAAAATCTCTCACCTTAGAAATGAGGGGGTTTCAAACTCCAGAGAAGCTCCGTTTTGCAGGTTCTTTGGTGCAGGTAGATAACCTCCATCAAAGGCCTTTTGATCTTTCTCTGCCCTCTTTCCCTCACCCCCTGCCTCTTCTCACAATTGGGAAGGTCTTTGACCCCAGGTGATTGATGATGACCCCTACAGGGTCACTGCCTTCCATCTGAAATACTTCCCCCTCCTAGTGACAACAAGCCTTGCAAATGAAAAGTCCCCCCAAGTAGTACAAGGTTAATGTCGCAGTTCCTGCTTTGCACTGAGTGATTCAAGCAAAGGCGACCACTTTACCTGTTCACATGGGTTGTTTTCTGCGGGGACAGTTTTGAACCTCAAGCTGGACAACGCTAGTCTGTGGGCTTCCCTTGGTACTGGGTTAAACGTCAAGGGTGCCTTAGAATTGTGAGGAAATAATTTCTGTCCTGTGAATGCCCTTAACGTGTTGACCTGGTTCACTTGAATTTTGAGTCCCTTCTCTTTCCTCGCTGACCACACCTGGTGGCTCCTGATTCTTGGTAGCACCTGGAATTCCTTCCTTGACCTGTCCTTTTGACCCCATGGACAAAACAGCTTGAAGTGTACCTGAGTTCTGAGATGCTCTGGGCCATCCCATAAACCTCATGCTGTTTCAGTTACATCGGAGAGACTGGAGGAACTGGTTTTAACTCCTCAGGGAAGGGGGCTGTGTCCGCCTACTAGATAGACATGGAGACTCCCTTTGAACACCAAAGAGGCGACTCCTCCTCGTTTTCCTGGTTAGAAAGAGCCATTTACCTAACCTGTGTGGGGTGTCTGATCCCTAAGGGGTGCTCTTGTCAGAAGTGATGAGTAGAGTGTGAATACAAGATGAGGAATGCTGGGAGTCACCTATGTTCATTTCTCCCTGACTTCTTACCTCTTCTAGTTGATAATTTTAGAACAAAAGATGTACTGTAAAACTTTTTTAGTTTCTGTTTTGTAATTTGGATCTTGAGAGCAAAGAGGTGATTGGCAGTGTTTTTGAAAAAGTGTTTATAATCTTCATAAATGAATTATTCCTATTCTTGATTGGCTGGGGACTAATTCCCTTTTGTGCCTTGCACATAATCATTGATTAATAATTAGATGTAACTGCATATTTGCAAATGCTTATCATTGAATAAGAGACGGATCAGATGAAAATGGGAAACTGTCATTACCAGCAAAAAAATGGTAATAGAAACAGAAAAACCCCAACTATTTCTGAGAATCCGTATTCTAACTTTTGTATACAAAGTCAAGCTATAATCACCCACATGTGATTCTTTGACTATAAATTTCCTATTCAATGTAATTTGATTGTTTAAAAATTTAATATTCCAGGGGAAAACAGTTAAATTTTAATTCTGAGAATTTAGAAATGCTCCTGTGCACACTCTACCTAGCAATACTTGAAAAGGTGGCAGAGTACATCTCTAATTTATAAACATGTTTCAAAATATTGAGCCTATTTTTTCCTATTGTGGAATTTTGCTTAACATGTAATTTTTCTGCATCAGGACATATATAATTGCTAATATTTCCTGAGGAGGATAATTTGGGGATATTGCAGAAGTAAGTTCTCTCCCCTATTTTAAAATTAGCTTTGTGTATATTTGGAGAAAAAGTATATAGCATCTCTCTCTTTTTCCTTCTTACAGTGAGAACACAGGATTCTAAAGGGAGCTGTTTTGTATTTAGAAGTAGTTCTCATGGAACTCCACAAGTGATTGTTATTTTTAAAGAACGCTTTCAGCACGAGTTGTTTTCCTCTGTGCTTTCTCTGGCAGTTGCCAGCATGGCTCACGGTCCTGGAAGTTATCCGATCATAATCAGGGAGGCTACTGATAACGCAGCTCTGGGGACTGTTCGTGTTGTCCTCCATGGATGCTGAGTCCAAGGGCTTCTAGTGTTGTGAGTTGGTGAGGTCCTCTCCCCATATTTCTGTGCACTTCCCGGCTTCTTTGTCCATCAGAGTCTCTTAACTTTGGGTAAGTTTGGTGGTTACAAAAGATCCCCTTAGAAATCCTATGAGACTGACCCTGCAACCATTCTCTGTAATACAGACTACTTTACTTTTCTTTACAGGAAAATTAATTGATTTTTCTAGGCCTGTGTTTTTTGAAATTCAGGCCCCCTAGGCTAAGTGTATCTGTATCACAGGAAATAACACCCAAGATAATCCACATCTCCCTGAAGTCACTTGTAAAAGTCTTCCTCTGTTTCCTCCCCAGTCTGCAGATTGATTTAATGCACCGAGGTGTTTAAAATCCTTAATGAATTACCTGACAGCTCATTTGATTTGAATGAACCGCATGACCAGATGAATCAGTTATTGGCCGGCTGTAGACTTGGCTTATTAAAGAGAAACGATTGATTGGGTGATCATCCATAATTAAATGCTCTTAACGTTCCAGGGATAACTAATTTCTGCCTTTAAATTTTTGCCACACTCTCCTCCCTCAGATGCTTCAAGTAATGAGATGAGTACCCTTAGAAATTGGAAAATGTTTTGGGGCGGGAAGACCATGGGGAAAAGGATGGATTTAGGAAAAATACTTCTTAAAGGAAGGTTTTAGTTTTTACTTCTGCTTTTGCCGGGGAAAAGAGGAAAATCTGCCAGAAAAGGAAATTAGATAATTTTATGATTTAAACTTAATTTGGAATACTACTTAGTCTTTAAGGCAATTAGCAAGGGAAAAAAAAAAAAAAAAAGAGGATGTTTTTTAATCAGCCCATGGACCAGGCTTGCAGAGTTTTAAATGTATCTATTTCAGGTTGTCTGTGTGCTGCAAAAGCAGTCATCTTCCATCCTGGAATGTTCTCAAGGTGACATCTAGAGGATGTTGTGGTGATATCTCAGGAAGTTTTTGATATGCTTGCATTCTAGAAGGAGGTGTTGTTGGACAGCTAGTTTAAGCTAGGTCTCCTGGGTGTGGCTTGTGGTTCTATAGAGGGGAGGCTCCAAATTATATGGATCCACAGTGGGATCCCTTCTTTAATCCTTGTGGATAAAAATAAGTCCAAAAATCCCAACACCAAAATAAAGCAATTGGAGGTCCTACAAGAAGGCAGGCGTCTTGGCACAAACCACAGTGAATCTGTGCACTGTGCTGAGTCATAGTGTCCATCCGTGTCTACCAGCACTTCTCATGAGTGCAGAATGGCTTGTTCTGCTCCTTATTTTCTTGGCCAGTTTCTGCACGTTTTCATTTAGGGTGATAAGTTGTGACTAGATCAAAAAGCAGATATTTGGTTGTAGGAAATCAAACAAAAATGAACAGAAAGCTTGGACAGTTCCTGAGCTGGGTAATCAAATCTCCAGAAGTCTACCATGAGCACAGAGCTTTCAAAGGGGAAACTGAGGTGATGGCAACTCGCAACTGGGGTGGATGGGAGTGGATCGTCAGAGGCTGGAGAGGGCCTGATGGAGAACAGTGAGGAGCTTAGAAAATTGGGAAAGAGGAAACTAGGCAGAGCCTGGCGAAGAAAAGATTAATTAGCGAACAAATTAGTTCCAGGCCTCAAGGATGATCATTTATAGCTAGCTACGGCCTTTACTAGGGCTTCCCTGGTGGCTCAGATGGTAAAGAATCTGCCTGCGATGCAGGAAACCCAGGTTCGATCCTTGAGTTGGAAAGATCTCCTGGAGAAGGGAATGGCTACCCACTCCAGTATTCTTGCCTGAAGAATTCCGTTGTCAGAGGAGCCTGGCAGGCTACAGTCCATGGGGTCCTTAAGAGTCGGACAAGACTGAGCAACTAAAACTTTCACTTTTCATTGCCATTGCTGAGGGCAATGACAAAGGCAATAGACAAAATCTCAGCACCCAGGAAGTTTAGATAGAAAAAAAGATAACCAGGACCCCAAAAGTTGCTATATACCAGAGTGAAAAACTCGGGGAAAAAAGGTATATGGTTCTTCTTCCCAATGATCTTCTAGGAAGTTCCCAAGGAGGACTCACAGGAACCATGCTTTTCTAGACCATGACAATATCATCCTTCTGTGCTTTAACACTCAGTCTCCCAAAGCCATCCCGAGCCATAGCTAAAATAGCAGATGATTCTTGACATTTTGAACAAAAGCATCTAACCCAGATAAGCAAGCATTTAAATCTTAATATCTGCCACGCGCCCTGCTATACCATACACCATACACTTACCTTGGGGTGACACCCTGAGAGCCGGTGGAAAACTGGATTGCACGAAGGGCCATGAAAGGGGATAGTGTAGTTGGTGGGGGTTGGGGGGATGCCTCATGCCTGGGGGCTGTATGAATCAAAAACAGACAGACACAGGGGAAGGGAGGAGGGAAGAAAGCTTGAACAAGTGAAGAGAGAAGGCCATGGAAATAGGAGCAGGAATAAAAGCCGTGAGGCAGGGTGTGCAGGGCGCTGATAGCTCCAGAATAAAGGTTAATCTGATGTTGAAAGCAAGGCAGGCTCTCTGGGAAGATGGGAGCAAGTAGAGGGACCTCCGTGCAGAGGTCAGGAGGCTAAGAATTTAACCTTGGAGGGGTCGCCTCGGGGTTGAAATTAGATAACAGAAGGGCACTGGATGTGGCTCCGGCCACAGCAATAGGAGTATTTTCTGCATTAACATCGTCTACCAGCCCTGCAGCCTGTCTGTGCCCTACCTGCCTTCCACCCCACCTTACATGCTCTAAGCTACCTTTCTCCAGGTTGGGCTGGTCACTTTGGAATTTGTTTTTTGTCCGAGCTGATACAGAAGTGATGTGATGAGATTTCTCCCTTATCATGGCCCCGCATCCTCTGTGCTCCCCCGTGTCTTGTCCAGAGTGATCTGTTGGTACACCCGCCATGTGATGGTTATAGTGGTTGGACTGTCAGTCCAATCCCTGACCCACTGCTTTCTCTGAGCCTCGTTCCCCAGCTGGGCCCTGACTCCCACTTGTTCACCAGCTTGTAACCTGCAGTTCGCCTCTGCCGGCCAGTGCCTTCTCCCGTTTGAGAGGCAGACATGGGTTCCCACCCCAGCACAGCCACCCTTCTTGTGCGGTGGGAAAGGGCCCAGTCATGCAGCCTGCCAGCCCAGTGTGAGCTGGCACTCAGAAAAACATGCAGAATGGGCTGGAAGAAATGCCTTTGTAGACCAGAGAAGGAAGCTGGAGGAGCAAGTCCACTAGGGTGAACAGGGGAAAAGTGAGCGTTGAGGGGCAGAGAGCCTTGTTTTGAGAGGCGGAGTGGGGCCACATTCAGCTCAGCCACTGCACAGGCACCACGTTGTGAGGGACTGGGGAGACGCTGCTCAGCCTTTTAGAGCCAGTTTCTCTGAAGGACACCAGACTTCCCTGGTGGCTCAGATGGTAAAGCGTCTGTCTACAATGTGGGAGACCTGGGTTTGATCCCTGGGTTGGGAAGTTCCCTGGAGAAGGAAATGGCAACCCACTCCAGTACTCTTGCCTAGAAAATCCCATGGACGGAGGAGCCTGGTGTCCATGGGGTCACAAAGAGTCGGACACAACTGAGGGACTTCACTTTCACTTTCCCTGAAGGAGGGGGGGGATGGTGATGATGATGAGCATAAAGAACAACAACCAAAACACACATCTAGAGTGCTTACTGTGTGCTGATACACTTCCGAGGTTTTTGTGTGTGTTGTTTCGTCTTCAGGACTGCCCTGTGCACATACTGTGCTTATCCCCATTCTACAGATGTGGAAACTGAGGTTCAGGGAGGTGGGCGTAACTGAATCATGACTGCACAGCTACTAAATAACAAGAGTCAGAATTTAAACCCAACAGCCTGGCTTCAGACTCCATGCTGTTAATCACCTGGCTCTTCTGCCCCTCAAGAGAAATTACATGGCAAAAAGTGGCTCATCATCGGAGATTGAAAACTGTTTAAGTTCTTAGCTAAGACATTTTATTTTAGCTGAAGATGTAGCTGAAGATGTGGTGTTATGTCTGTACTGCTTCCTCACTTTTGCTACAGAACGTGGTGCTGCTGGACGCTGTCAGTGCTTCTAAGCTTGGGGGCATAGCCACGGGGAAGAGCATTTTACTCCCGTCACACTCCCCTAATTCTGTGCTCCCATACTTTCCTCATTCTTGACTGGGAGCACTCTTCAGGATGAATTGCCTCTTAGATGCAAGAGGAGAATCAAGAATATGCCATGAACAGATAGGTAGAAACGTGACCTTTTCGGAATACACAGTCTAGGCTGTGAACAGTGTCTGGCTCTTTATATGCAGTTACTCATACCATTATCATAATAAACCAGTGAGTCGTAATTAGCATCCTTGGTTTACTAACGAGGAACTTAAGAGTTCAAAGGATAACGTCCCCAAGATCACTCAGCATGAAAGCAGGGCAGACCGAGGATTCCTCGGTTCTGGTTTGTCAGCCTCCAAGGCCCCAGTGCTCCAAGCCATTCATTCTGTTGCCAAGCCATTGGGAACAAATAGCTTTAATCATGCCAATGTTATTAATGAGTTTCTCTCATAGTCCCTTCTCACCTGGAGATTCTGGAATTATATATCTCTAAAAAGTTTTTAAGTAAAAACTACAGCTCAGTAGCCCTCTGGTCAGCATACTGTTCTCAGAAACTTCCTTTTGGGGGTTCTCTGTAAAGCCTGCAGTTGAGGTTCCTGGTGTGGGCTTAGCTTCCACATCTTTTGCTCAGTCCTTTCTTATCGAGTTGCATAAAGGATGGGGATCCGAGGGGATAGTGTGATTTATATCTCAACCCCATGAAATCTGAAGACAAAATACTATATTAATATTGTACCCTGTAAATCTTTTCTCGCATTAGCAGCCTTCTGGTAAAGTTTGCCAAGGAAGCATTGCCACATGTGCTGATGGAGCTGAACTAAAATGAGAAGATTAGAAAACTAACCACACTAATAAATTTCATTTGAGGCAGTTGGAAAACAGACTGCTGTTTTGACAAGTCAGAAACAACACACACATGCATTCTCTGTTTCTAATGGTTAAAATGAATTTCCAGAATCCAACAGAAACATCTTGTATTAGAAGCCTGATTTTTCTGCTGAGTTATCCAGATGTCAGACATACATGTGCTTTAAACTTCAGTGTGATTGTGTTGAGCCGCCTTCACCAGACTGGCTGTTTTAGGCATTACCGAGCCACATCACCCTTCCTCTTTCTGAGGTCAGGGAATCAGGAGGTTGTTGAAATCCGCAGCTCTCTGGCTTCCCTTGTCCTGCAGATCAGGACCCCTCCCAGAGGACGTTTGGCCACGACTGATGGCGTCAAGGCCCACATGTCTGCTGGCTCTCAGATTGCCATCCACAGCCACCCTTGATTCCCAAGGTCACCACCACAAGAATGATCCTGATCCAGTGCCTCCCTGAGTGCCAGCATCTGGCCTAGGTCTTAGGAATGGATTTGTACTTTGGTTTTATTCTACTGGATTAAGTTACTCATTTTATACAGTGAAACTCAGGGCCTGATATTAAATTACCTTAACCTCCCAATTATTCTTCCTGCCTTGGGTCTCTGCCCTTACCATCTGTCCTTCACCTGCCTCCAGAACTCTTTTTCTTTTCGAAGTTTCCTCTTTAAAAGCCACCCAGACTTTTTCCCAAGCCCCTTCATGTGGCCTGCAGAGAAACAGCACAATGTCCTTGTTCAGGAGCACCCCCTAGAGCCAGCCTGCCTGGGTTGAACCCCACTGCCCCACATACCAGCTGAGTGACCCTGGGCTGGCTCCTGGAAGTCTGCCTCAGTTTCCTCATCTGTTGATGGGATAAAAATGACATGCGCTGAGTTTTGCTACTGACTTGTGGTGTGGGTTTCATATTGCGGCTTTCCTTGTGGCTCAGATGGTAAGGAATCTGCTTGGAGATAAGGACGGTAAGGAGACCTGGGTTCAGTGCCTGAGTGGGGAAGATCCCCTGGAAAAGGGCATGCAACCCACTCCAGTATTCCTGCCTGGAGAATCCCATGAACAGAGGAGTCTAGTGGGTTACAGTCCATGGGGTCGCAAAGAGTTGGACGTGACTGAGTGACTAACACTTTCCGTGGTGTGGGTTTCATATTGGGGCTTTCCTGGTGGTTCAGATAGTAAGGAATCTGCCTGCGATGCCATAGACCTGAGTTGAATCCCTGGGTCAGGAAGATTGCCTGGAGAAGGGAATGGCAGCCCACTCCAGTATTCCTGCCTGGAGAATTCCACGGACAGAGGAGCCTGGCGACGAGCTACAGTCCATGGGGTTGCAAAGAGTGGGACACGACTGAGCGACTGACGCTTTCACTTCCTCTGGCATGGGTTTCGTGTGTTGCTTCCCATACAGCACACACAGTGGTGTACGGCATGTAGTAAGTGCCCCCGTACTGTCATTATCTCCACTGTTGTTGATTCGATGAATTACCTCTGCTACCGCTGTGTGTTTACGAGGTCTGTGACCTCGCCCCAGCCCTGCCCGTGCCGTGAACTTGAGATTTGGGTGCCTTTTCACAGTCCGTTCTCTCTGCCTAGGCCGCCTGGCTCTGCATCCTCCTCGTGTCTCTCTCCTGCAGTGAACCTCCGCTTGTCCTTAAAGAATCATGCCCAGGATCTCCTCCTCTCTGATGCCCTGCTCCGCCCTGCAGGCAGAGTAGCTGGTTCTCTCCACTGTGTTCCCAGAGCACTTTGGCGCCCCAGGGCTGTGACACCCAGCACTCTGTTTTTAGGTGCTGTGTCCCGTCTTTGGCACACAGACACCTGGGTCTCCCTCTTTCTCTAAACTGACATCGGCTCCAGGGCACGCCGCAGATCTTACTATTTCAACCTAGTTTCTTCCAGTCCCAGGCACAGACAGCATTTGGTAAATGTTTGCTGAACAAATAAATATTTGCCGCCCTATATTTAGTCTTAAATGCAGGGTTTTCTCTATTGTTTTGTTTTGGTCTCTGCTGTTCACAGGGCATTACTAAATTTATAGTGAGAAAGACAAATCTCGGTCGCTTAAAAGGCTGGCTGAAGTGATTGTATCTAACGCTGTAGGCATTTGGCTGTGTGGGCTGTTTTTTATTAGTGATTTAAAAAGACTGTCACAGGGTAGTGATAGAGACAAGAGATCATCATGCAAATCACAGTGCTATCAACCCATCCATGGTTTGGGTGTACAATTTAATGATGAGAAAAATACATCCAGCCAGTAAATATTTAACTAAACATTTCCGTACTTGACCTCAGTGTAGAGAGTAGAATGGAAATTGTGAATGTTACGATGTAGTTTAAATAGCTTATGCCTGAATTTTACTGGTAGAAATGAATGCTGTGTTTTCATGAAGTAATAATAGTGCTTTTTTTCCTCATAGATATTATTTCATGGTGTAAGTAAAGGGTTAATAAGTGAGTATAGTTCAGGAGGAGGAAATTCTTACTTTGACTTAAGAGTGCTTGCTTTGCCCAGATGGTTCCATATTCACATTTTCTGTGCTGTTTCGGTTCATTTAGATTAAAAAGAGCATGGCCATACTCAAGCTAGCAAGAGCATAGGGGAACTTTCCATAAGAGTTCACATGAGGGAGAAGGAAAACCAAGCACTCGTAGGGATCCCAGGGCAGGAGTCTCACTGGAATCTGGCCCCAGTGGGACCAGAAGCTGGTTAAGGCCGACTCTTCCATCTGGGCACCTTCCACAGCCTGTGTGTTCTCTCTGGTGTCCGTATTCTATTTGTGGCACATTTCTCCTCTCTGCTAGGCCGCTTCCTTTCCTGTCACAGTCTCTGCTTCCTTCTGGCGTTCGCACATATGTGGCTTCGACTGGCCAGTTTTCCCGTGTCACGTGGCACCTTCTCAGCTTGTACCTCTGTTAACTGGCTCCTCACCTCTGAGGAACTAAAAAGCCTCTTGATGAGGGTGAAAGAGGAGAGTGAAAAGACTGACTTAAAACTCAGCATTCAAAAAATGAGGATCATGGCATCTGGTCCTGTCACTTCATGGCAAATAGGAGGGGAAAACGTGGAAACAATAACAGATTTTATTTTCTTGGGCTCCAAAGTCACTGTGGACAGTGACTGCAGCCATAAAATTAAAAGATGCATGCTCCTTGGAAGAAAAGCTATGACAAACCTAGACAGAGTATTAAAAAGCAGAGACATCGCTTTGCCGACAGAGGTCCATATAGTCAGAGCAGTGCTTTCTCCAGTGGTCATGTATGGATGTGAGAGTTGGACCATAAAGAAAGCTGAGCACCGAAGAATTGATGCTATTCAATTGTCGTGCTAGAGAAGATGCTTTTGAGAGTCCCTTGAACTGCAAGGAGATAAAACCAGTCAATCCTATAGAAAATCAACCCTGAATATTCATTATAAGGACTGATGCTGAAACTCCAACACTTTAGCCACCTGAGGCAAAGACCCAACTCATTGGAAAAGACCCTGATGCTGGGAAAGATTGAGGGCAAGAGGAGAAGGGGGCAACAGAGGATGAGATGGTTGGATGGCATCCTCGACTCAAATGGACATTGGAGTTTGAACAAAACTCCAATGAGTTGGACTCAAATGGAGTTTGAGCAAATTCCAGGAAAGAGTGAAAGACAGGGAAGGCTGACACATTGCAGTCCATGGGGTCATAGAGTCAGACACAACTTAGCAACTCAACAACACTGCCACCTCTGATGACTCTGTCATGCTCCTGGGAGAAGGATTCTGGACTCCGTAGCTCCACTTGTAGTGCCAGGTCCAGGTTGCTGAACTCATCGGTTATTCGCCTTTAGGTGCCTTGCCCTTGTCCAATCAGCTTGTAGCCCTGGAGGCTCCAATGCGGCTGGCTAGAGAAGATGTTGCAAACCCAAATAATTATAGGATCCAGGCAGGTTAGTTATGTAAGTGAACAAATGAGGCTGGATATGGAAGGGCAGATACACATTTGCATATTAGGCATTCTGCTGCTGCTGCTGCTAAGTCGCTTCAGTCGTGTCCGACTCCGTGTGACCCCATAGACAGCAGCTCACCAGGCTACCCCGTTCCTGGGATTCTCCAGGCAAGAACACTGGAGTGGGTTGCCATTTCCCTCTCCATATGTTAGACATAGGACCGAGTTAGTTCAGTTGCTCAGTCATGTCTGACTCTTTGTGACCCCATGGACTACAGCACATCAGGCTTCCCTGTCCATCACCAACTCCTGGAGCTTGCTCAGACTCATGTTCGTTGAGTCTGTGATGCCATCCAGCAGAGTTGGGTGTTGTCTAAAGGCATAGACTCTTGAGGGAGAGGGCTTAGACTCGAATCCCAATCTCAGTATCTATCATCTGCACAACTTAGAACAAATGACTCAGTCTCTGTACGCCTCAGTTTCCTCTCTGCAGGGAGTAAGGATTAAATGAGTTACTAAAGGGCTTAAAATGGCCCCTGACATACAGTAAACAGTGTGTTAGCTGTGTTTTTAGAGAACATTTTGATTGGCATCAGCATCCTTGTCATTTATTTTTACAATGAAATGAACTTTCTTCAGTTTTCCTAAAACATGAAGCTGTCTTGGTTTCATTAGTTCTTTAGTTTCTCCCCTTTTTTCAGAGCCTCAAGCACAGAGAGAGATGTCTCCTCTAGTGTGAGGATATCAACAGAGCATGAAAAATGATGAGCAATACTTGCCCTTATTGCCATGCAGGCATTAGGGCGTGGTAGGGACCTTGCTGAATTGACGCTTGGGTCCTGTGTAAAGGGTGGAGTCTCCCCCAATGGGAGATAGATTGCTAAAAGGTCAGAAGGAAGCCCAGAGTTGTCAGATCATTAATCAGTCAGTCCATCAGTCCAGTCATCCATCCAGACATCTACCTATTTATCTTTAAAATAAGCTCAAATTAGGTTTCAAACCTGTGCTACTCAGCAAAACACATCTGCAGACTGGATGCACACAGCCCTGGCGCTAGAGACTTTTGGCTGTAGACTGTTCCTTTAAGAAGATGGTGTGGCCAGAGCTGGTCTCTCCAAAGAGGCTGGAAACAGAGCTTTTTATATAGCGAATTAGGAAATTGAACTTACTGGTGAAGGATGACACCGTGAAGCCCCTCCCAAGGACAGCAGCATGACCTGGGAACAATATATTCTGACCCTTGGGTTTCCAAGGAAAAGTGTCTGTCTTTGATTTTATTTTCTTAGAGCAGATGAAAAGATCATTTTAGCTCAGATAGGCAGGGCCACTGCTGTCATAACCACCTCTCCTAGAAGTGGCCCTTTCCTGTCAAAGACCACACCTCCTCCTCGTGTTTTGATTCTTATTGTTGCTTAGTCATGCAGTCGTGTCTGACTCTGAGACCCCATGGACTGGAGTGTCCTCTGTCCATGAGATTTCCCATGCGGGAGTACTGGAGTGAGTTGACAGTCCCTTGCCAGGGGATCTTCCTGACCCAGGGATTGAACCTGCATCTCCTGTATTGGCAGGCATGCTTCTTTACCACTGAACCACCTGGGGAGCCCTGTGTGCTGATTGATCCCCACTCCCGCTGGTGTGCTCAGACCTGAGCTCCTCCCGCTCCACCCCCGTCCTGTTACTCTCTACAGCCATCTCCATTTCCACCAGGTAGTCTTTTAGTACTAAAAAACCAAGCACTGGCAGTCAGATTGTTGTTTCTCACGGTCTCTTCTCTGCACGCACACACTCACACGCTCACACTCACACACATCAATGCACATCAATATGCCTTGTCTCCACAGGAGCCAGAGCAGTCATTTGACAGTATGCGCTAGCGCATCACTCTTCTCCAGATGGAAAACCTTCTCTCTTAACTTACAGTTTCTCAAACTCGGGTCCTGGTTTGGGTGTGGCTCCTGCATCAGGCCCCAGCTGTGTCTCCCTGTGCCCGCCTCATCCAAGAGGGCATACTGATGTGCTCCTTCATGTTTGAGCACAACGGGCTTGTTCCCGCTCTGCTGTCTTTGCCCCGTGTGTTCTCTCCCTGAAATGCCTGCTTCCCAGTAACTGTCACCTTTGCAGGAATGCCTCTCCCCTCCTTCCATCTGAGACTGGTCAGAGCAGGAACCTTGTCTGTCTGGTGCTTGTCACCAAGTCCTAGTTGCTAAGGGTATAAATGGCTGAACTGTGGGCAGTGAGGGAGCAGGGTGGGGAGATGAGAAAAGTATTTTAAAAAAAGGATATATTCACTGAAGTCCAGTTATTTAAGAGGTGGGAGGGAAAAGAGCAAATTTGTGAATAATGAGATTTCCTGATTCACTACCACTGTTGACTTACCCAACGTGCAAACGATCTAAAATGTGAGAGGAAATTTGCTCAGACCTGGCTCTCAGAGATTAGTACCTGAACAGTCCGTTTCGAGTATTCTCATCAAAGGTAAGAACAGAAAATTGCAGCCCAGACTGCCCCAGTTTTTACATGGTGATCCCTTCTTTAGAGCTGCTGATGTGTTTAGTCAATGTTAATTTATTTAATACGCTTCGGCTTTTCGTTGTTTTTCAGGTCTGTTGCCACAGTTACTGGGAGTCGCCCCAGAGAAGGCCATAAAACTTACAGTAAGTCTTTTGATTTGATGCTTCTGATGAAGGTAGTTTGCACATATTCAGGAATCTAGCAGAGATTCTTAACGTGAAATAGCAGGTCTGTGTTTCCTCGGAGGTGCTAACTGATCTGAATGCAGGGCACTCACCACACACAGCTTTTTATTATTCCCCGAGGTAACACTGAACATCCGAAAACGTGATAATGTATTTGAACAGGATTTTTGGTGGTTGTCACGATTATCACCGTCCTAGCAGGGGCAGTGGCAGCAGCTGCATGTCCTTCAGTGCTGACTGTGCTAGGCGCTTTCACGTTTTACCTCTGGTTGCTTTCATCTTGAGCACACTGCATACAGAAATGGAGAATGAGGCCCACGGCGGGAAGTGTTTGCCTGCGTTTGCACAGTTCATCTGTGGGAAAGCTAGAATCCAAAAGCAGTTTTTTTCTGACTCCAGAACATATCACTCAAGTACACAAGTAATTTGTGTTCGAGGTGTAACATTTGCCAGAGCAACAGGTTGAGGAATCTGAGTTCTGGTTGAAGTTGGTGCTCCATCAGATTGGTTCTCCAGTGCCCGACTCCTATCTGACAGGTGGTAAGTAGTTAGTTCGGATTTCTGGAACGGGTCAGTGATCACATTGTCATCACTAAGGTCATAAAGCCCCGGAGAGTTAGACCTTCCCTCTGGATTGGGCTGCGTAGTGTTGGCGCTGAAATTTTCCTTTCATCATCTTCCGATGTGACTGGTGGGACAGCTAATCTTCTGATTGATCCTTAAAATTGCTTGTAGTGTACACCATTTTGAGAATATTGTACTTAATTAATTAATGCTCTTGATGTTCTTTGAGAATCCTTGAGAAATTTCTTAGATGCTGAGTTTCTACCACACTGAAAGATCTGCTCGGCTAAATGTGTTTCAGTGATGAAGCTGTTTGAGATTAAATCCTGTTAGAAGACTTGAAAGTGATTTTTAATCAAATCTTCTAAAAGTTTTTAAGTTATAAAATGTATGTTTTAATTGTGTCTCTGTTGTTAATATGTCTCTCTCTCTATGCTATGGTAATCGCAGACATATATGAATTAGGCTTGTTAAACCACCTATCTTAATTTATATTCTCCCCCAAACATCAGGAATGCATATCTATATATTCTGGCTTTCAAAAACGACATATATGAGATCAAGAGCAAAGTCTTAAGCTCATTCTTTTATTCAGTTTATGATTACTCCAAAACACTGGAAGAAAAATAACATTTATGTACAGTTGTATATGTGTGTTTGATGACTATCTCTATATTTTTTATCAGCTTTTCTAAATATTTTTCTTCAAGGTGAATGATTTTGTGAGGGATAAATTTATGCGCAGAGATGGCTCAGTCCCACTGGCAGCAGAAATTCTTGCCGGAGGCTGTGTAAGTACCTTTTGCGGATCTCAACACTGAAAAGACTTGTTTCATGTACATAGCCCTACCATGCTACCCAAGTGTGGACTAAGGCTTCTGTTCCCCACAGATCCTGCTCAAGGGCACTGTCTACTAGGGCACCCTGGCGTTCCCTAGACAGGCAACCGTTCCTGAGGTGGAAGCGGTAAACGTCTCTGGTCTTCCTGCCTGTTGAGTCATGCCTGTTAAATCCGCCATTGCTTGCAGCTGGTTCTGCAGTAGAAGTCGTCTGTGGCAGAAGTGTTTGGCCTTTGAGCACATCTTTGCTGACCTTTCCTGGAGTTTTATTTGTCGTGCAGTCTTTGCTCACGGCACCCTCTGCTGGGTCAGGCACTGGGATTTGTAGTTTGAAGCCAGCAGCCATAGCCCTCTGCTTTGCTTTACTTCACACACGCCAGCAGGTCTTCAAGGCTCCCCGTGCTTCCGGGAGAAGGAGGTGGGGGGTGATGGGCAGAGTGCGCTCTGCATTGTCAGAAACGCTTGGAATGAGTATTTCTTTATGTGGACGGACGACCTGCATCTTGTTCCTGAGCTCGGCAAAACATCGTGTCTTTTTTTAGTTCACGTACGGGTTTGTTCATGTGAATGTAAATACCTTAAGTAAGTTAAACTCTTCTACAAAGACGGGTGCTATTTAAAGATAAGGTTGGTTAAGTAAATGGTCTTTGATCGCTGGGGCAATAAATATGGGTATATTTTCCATCTAAACCTGTGTTTCTTGTACAAAAGATGAGATCACTTTTTTTTTTTTTTAATTTGCTTGTTCTGTGCAGGAATTGGTGATCATAAAATGATCTTTTCCTGAAAAGTCATTGAGTTTAGAAGTTGGGAAAACACCCGAGAATATTAAACCTTTGTCTAGAGAGGGCTTATTGTCCTAATATTGAATGGGGTTCCCTGAGTGTAGCGGGAGCGACAGAGTCCTAGCCTCTGGTGATTCTTAAGAGGCGGACGGAATTTGGCTCCAGCCTGACTCTTTCTGTTTGATCACTGACCTGTCAGAGACGGCCAGGTAAGAGCCCCTTGTCCTGTAACTTTAGGAGCATTGAGGATGGGAAAAGGGAGCCTTTAATGTCCTAAGTGAAAAGGACACACAATAATAATCAAAAAGAATATGAGGAGTTGCAGACATGGCTTTTGCCAGTAAGTATTCCTTTAAAACAACTCTAGCTTTCAGTTGAATGACTAGATTTTCTAATTTTCAATGGCATAACCATGGGCTATATTTAGTGTATCCTCAAGGCTGCTACCAGGGGCCTGAGAGAACGGGCCGTTTCAGTAGGTCAGGTAGGTTTGTTATTTTTTTTAAAGTCAGGTTTTAAACTTGCTGAAAAGACATGATTATATATCTCTGTAAGAATTTAAAGTGGAAAACTAACTATGTGATACTACTCAAGATTTTTGGCAATAATCTTGAGCTTTATTTTCTTTTTATGAAAGCATTTTGCCCACACACAGGCCTGGGTGCCAAGGAGATTGGTCGTGGCACGTATCGTCTGCCGTAGGTGGTCTTGTTATTTCGTTTGTGGTCGCCCATTTCAAATACAAAGCACCGATTGGCATCAGACGTGGTGCCTAGTTATTGTAAAGTGGTGCAGCCCCTTTTCAAACCTGATCTAAACACAGGCTTAAAATTGGAGCCACTGGGGCTTTACAGCTACTTAAAATATCTGCGAAATGAGGTTTGCCATCCTTCATCTCAAAGGTTGGGGAGACAGTGGTCCTCCATGTTTCAAGCCTCCTGTTTTGATTCGCCCTGCCCCTCCTTCCCCCATGCCACTGCTTTAAGAAGTAAGAGTTTATTTTTCAGGTAAGCAATCCTGTAGGTGGCAAACAATCCAGGGCCTTTAGATCCCTAAGTGGTGGGTGGCTGGTTCCCTTCAGCGTGTGTTTTGGAAGTAGGCAGCCACATCTTTCTCTGCAGGCTCTGGTGGCCTTGTCTCCATCCTCAGAGCCCGTCACATGCCCCCTTAGAGGGTCCTTGTGAGGGTGCTTCTGCCTTGCTGGCCAGCCTGGACAACAGAGAGTTTAAAAGATGGTGTCACATGGGCAGTTCCCCTTAGTTCACCCAGGCATCGCCCAGCCACGGGAGCTCACCTTGCTTTATTATTACAGAGGATTAGCATACATGGCTGGCTTTTGCACTTATAACCGCAAATTCTGGTTTCTTTGAAGATGGTTTTTTTGTGTGTGGTTGGTTTATAATCTGTTTTCTACAAAAACAGGGGTGAGATGCAAGGAGGTCCTTGTCTCCTAACCTTAACTGTCTCCTAGCTAAACTAAGGCTTGTTTTATAAGATACGTATTAGCAAAACAACAAAAATGATAGTAAATTTGAAGGAAAGGGTTGGAGGAGAAAGAACAAAACTGGTCTCATTCGTTAATTTTTAAGATAATTAAATTTGTGACTGACAGATTAAAAAAAAAAAAAACTTCTGTTTCATTGATGTGCATAAAAGGATGAATCTAGCCCCAAACTCACTCATACGCTAGTTGTGCCGCACTCCGTCGTGTCCGACTCTTTGTGACTCTTTGGACTGTAACCCACCAGGCTCCTCTTTCCATAGGATCTCCCAGGCAAGAATACTGGAGTGGGTTTCTTCCTGACCCGGGGATCAAACTCCAGTCTCCTGCACTACAGGTGGATTCTCGAGTGCTGTGCACCTCTGCACTAGTTTAGAGCACTGTTAAAAGCTTGACTTCAGTTTTCCAAGTGTTTTTGTAGATTGACACTTGCCAGTAGTGATATAATCAGCACACTACATGCTGAGACTGGGGTTTACAAACTCTGGAGTCTGAAAGGGGCCTTTTGGTTTATGCTTGCTGTGTTTAAGCTGGTTTTCTGCTTTCTCAGTTAGACTAAGAGTTGTAGGAGTTTTAACAGATACCTGGAGCCTCGAGTGTCCCTACACAAGGTATATATTACTGTCTGTTTCTTCCGTCCTTTCTTTCCTTCCTGGGTCGGGAGCTCAGTCCAGGAGGGAGACTGCTCTGGGGTGGTCACGGTCAGCAATGGTGGAGGCTTTCAGGATATGGGGCAGAGGACCTGTCGCCACTACCCATCTCCAGCTAGGCTCCCAGTGACTTTAAACCTGACATGTCATCTCTGAGTATGTTGTTGTGATTGCAGTGTTGCTGCTGCTTTAAGAAAAAATAACATATATGGTGCCATGTGGTCTGTAGGTTATAGTTCTCAATTCAAGTAAGTCTTCTGTGCCTGTTCTAGTAGAATAGAGGCTTGAAATCCTGAAGGCACTGGGATCTTTGGGTTTTGATCTTCTGATCTTAGGGTTGTCTGAAAAGGAGACACAAATGGTTCCATCATGGCACCATTAGATTAGTGGTCTAATCTACTTGGCATGAAAATCCACATTGAAATGAAAAGAAATGAAATGATATTCACTGGGAAAAAATGTCAAAAAAGGATAAACTTTCATCCTATAAAGCTCATATTTAGTAAAAATTATCTGCATACCAATAAAAATTAATAGTATTCTGCAGTAATTTTTGGAAAGACAAGCAAATATGCTTGATAATGGGCTTCCCTGGTGCCTCAGTGGTAAGGAATCTGCCTGCCAATGCAGGAGATGCAGACAACACCAGTTTCATCCCTGAGTTGGGAAGATCCCCTGAAGGAAGAAATGGCAACATGCTCCAGTATTCTTGCCTGGAGAATCCCATGGACAGAGGAGTCTGGCAGGCTACAGTCCATGGAGTCACGAAGAGTTAAATGCTACTGAGCATAATGGGTCCACAGTATTTTTCTTTCTTTTTTAAAAAATTTTATTTTATATTGAAGTACAGTTGATTAACAGTGTTATGTTAGTTTTAGGTGTACAGCAAAGTAATTCAGTTATATATATATACATGTATGTATTCTTTTTAAAATTCTTTTCCAGTTTAGGTTGTTATAGACTATTGAGCAAAGCTCCCTGTTCTATACAGAGGGTCCTGTTGATTATCTGTTTTAAAAATAGCAATGTGTTCATGCTGATCTCAAATTCATTCTCTGTCCGCCCCCCAGTTAACTGTAAGTTCGTTCTCTAAGTCCATGAGTCTGTTTCTGCTTTCTGTGTGCATGAGTGCGCAATCACTTAGTCGAGTCTGCTCTCCACAACCCCATGGACTGTGGCCTGCCAGGTTCCTCTGTCCATGGAATCCTCCAGGCAAGAACATTGGAGTGGGTTGCCATTTCCTACTCCATTTTCTGTTTTGTAAATAAGCTTATTTGTATCAGTTTTTTTGAAAGATTCTGTATGTAAGCGGTATCATATGGCGTTTGTCTTTATGTGACTTGACTTCACTTAGAATGATAATCTCTGGGTCCGTCTGTATTGCTGCAAATGGCATCGCCTCACTCTTCCTCATGGCTGAGTAGCATTCCATCGTGCATGTGTACCGCATCTTCTGTGGATGGACATTTAGGTTGCCTCCGTGTCTCGGCTGTTGTGGGTAGTGCTTCAGTGCGCATCGTGGAGCATGTATCCTGGTGAACCATGTTTTTCTCTGGATATATGCACAGAGTGGGATTGTTAGGTCATACCTTAGGTCTGTTTTTAGTTTTTTGAGGAACTTCCGTACTGTTCTCCATAGTGGCTGTACCAATTTACAGTCCTACCAACAGTGTAGGAGGGTTTCCTTTTCTCCACGTCCTCTCTAGCATTTATTGTTTGTAGATTTTTTTTGTTGGTGATGGCCATTCTGACTGTTATGAGGTGGTATATTGTAGTTTTGATTTGCATTTCTCTAATAATTAGCAATGTTGAGCATCTTTTCATGTGCCTGTTGATCATCTGTATGTCTTCTTCAGAGAAATATCTATTTAGGTCTTTTGCCCATCTTTGGATTGGATTGTTTGGCCTTTTTTGATATTGAGACACAGGAGCAGTTTGTAAATTTTGGAGATTAATCCCTCATTTGTCACATCATTTGCAGATATTTTCACCTATTTTGTGGGTTGTCTTTTGTTTATGGATTCCTTTGCTATGCAAAAACTTCTGAGTTTAATTAAATCCCTTTTTTTTTTTTTTTAATTTCCACTACTCTAGGAGTAATGGAAAGATAGTAATGGAAACTGCAAAAAAGATATTGCAGTTTATGTCAAAAAATGTTTTGCCCCTATGTTTTTCTCTAAGAATTTTATAGTATATGATCTTACATTTAGGTCTTTAATCCATATTGAGTTTATTTTTGTGTATGTTGTTAAAGAATGTTTTATTTCATTTTTTACATGTAACAGTCCAGTTTTCCCAGCACCATTTCTTAAAGAGATTGTCTTTTCTTCACTGTATAATCTTGCCTCCTTTGTCATAAATTAATTGTCTGTAGGTACGTGGGTTTATTTCTGAGCTTTCTATCATGTTCCGTTGATCTGTTTTTGTGCCAGTACCATACATTTTTCATGACTGTGGCTTTGTAGTATAGTCTGAATTCAGGGAGCCTGATTCCTCCAGCTCCATTTTTCTTAAGTCTTAAGATTGCTTTGTCTCTTTGGGGTCTTTTGTGTCTTCATACAAATTTTAAGATGTTTTGTTCTAGTTCTTTGAAAAATGCCATTGGTAATTTTTCCATCAAGATATATACATGTACATTTGTGTGTGTATATGTGTGAATCTATCTAATGCTTATGGGAGTTTACATTCATTTTAAGAGAAAAAAATAGTTGATGTGTTCACATCATTGGTTCTGAAAGGGATTGGTGAGAATATGCTCATGGAAAAACATGACATGAAGAGCAATCTCAACACATTGTTGACTGGGGGATTTTTGCAGAAATTAATGCTTATGGCCAGTTGATTTGTTATGTAAGTGAGTATTGAAATAGCTCCTGTCAATACCGTCTAAGTAACAAGAGATGTATTAATACGTCTCTGTTCAGTAAGTTAATTGCTCACCCCCAGAAGTAAGTATGACCCTAGTATTGTTGCCTATATTCCCATTACTGTGGTAATTTCCACATACAGGATGTTTTTATGCCTGTGTGTATAGCTGTGTATCAAAATACCATTTTTAAGGGATGTTTTTATAACTTTTTTTTTTTTTTGCTTTACATTCAATCGCAATTCGTTTTTATGGTTTAGAAAAATAAAAAGACACAGACACCCATGTGTCTACCACTTAAGATGTCAAACTTGACACATGCAGCCAGAAGCCCGCATGTACCTGTCCCAATAGCGCCCCCGTCTCTCAAGAGATAAACCTATCCTGAAGTTGGTGTTTTTCACTCCCACACCTGCTTTCTATACTTACTGTAACATCTGAGTGTATCCCTAAGCGAGATAAGTGTTTGCTTTTGGATGCTTGGTTCTGACCCAGTGCAACAAGAACACAGACCCAGAGGTTCCTGTACTGGTGCCTTTGCCTATTTTCGTACTCGTGCAACTGTGTGCTTTGCTTGGAAGAAAATAATAGTAAATGGAAATATTATTTTCAAATGCTGTAGTGTGGCTGGCATACAGTAAGTCTGTCTTATGGATGTGCGGATTTATAGAATTTTGGATAAATATAGTTGGAACAGCATATTTTTTTATTTCTTTTTTAAAAAAATTTTACAGTGTTGTGTTGGTTTCTGTCATACAACAGGAATCAGTCATATATTATTATACATATATCCCCTTTCTCTTGAGCTTCCCTCCCCTCACCCATTGCATCCCTGTAGGTCCTCACAGGGCACCAGACTGGGCTCCCTGTGCTGCATAGCAACTTCTCCCCAGCTCTCCATCCTACCTGTGATAGTGTATATGTGTCGGTTGTACTTTCTCCATTCATCCCACTCACTCCCTCTCCCACTGTGTCCACAAGTCCATCCGTTCTCTACTTCTGTGTCTCCATTCCTTCCCTCAAGACAGTTCATGGGTACCATTTTCTAGATTCCATATGTATGTGTTAATATACTGTTTATTTTTCTCTTTCTGACTTGACTTTGCTCTGTATAGCTGGTGATAGTTCCATGCACTGGAGTGGTGCACAAGCTCCCTACCTGCCTTACTGTCCCCGCTGCTGCTCTTCTTCCTAACGGGAATGGTGTCAGTGTTTCTCCATCACTGTGGAAGAAGGGTGTTCTGGCTATCTATTGTTGTGTAACAAGTCATCCTGAAACAGTAGTGGCTTCAAACAGCAGTTGACGACTCTTTCTCCCAGTTCTGTGGGCAGACTCAGTGCACTGGGGCAGTTCTTGCCTGTGATCTCCGTGTGGTGATGGGCAGACAGCAGCTGGGCTGGCATCGTCTGAAGGCTGTGCTGGACGGCCGGGATGGCTCCCGCATGTGGCTGGTGCTGGTGCTTACTCTGGGCTGGGAGCATCTGGGGCTCTTGTCCAGAGCACCTGCTGGGTTCCTCGCTGTAGCCTGAGCTTTTCAAACCTTGGCAGCTTGATTCTAAGAGAATGCTACCCCAAAACAAGCATTCTAAGGGTAGCGGGTAGAAACTGCAAAACTTCATATGGCCTAGCTTTCAGTAGCATTTCTGCTTCATTCTGTCGGTCAGACAAGCACTCTGCCAGTTCAGCTTCAGGAGGAGAGAAGTTAGACACAGTCTCTGAGTGAATGAGAATGACAGCAAAGAATCTTTGAACTGTCACTGGAGGGTTCAGTTAGCAGTGTCATAGGATAGGAGCATCCTCATTGCCCTGCACATTATGAAGGTTTCCTAGTTAATCACATGTCTTCTCCAAGGACCTGTTGGTGATCCTAGAACCCATTCCTGTTCCATAGCACTCTTGGTTGCAGGGAGCAGAAGCTCACTGAAAAAGGAGTAACTCAAAGTTTCCATTAAGGATATACATGAAATCAAGGGCTCTGGAAAATTTAAGTGGGCTACTCTCTCTGTTTTCTCTGTGGCTTCTTGGTCTCTCTCACAGTGACTTTGCATCTCTGCATAGTTTTAAAAGACTTTCCTTTTTTCTTATTGGAATATAATTCCTTTACACTGTTGTGTTAGTTTCTACTGTACAGTGAAGTGAATCAGCTACAAGGCTTTGCTTTTTTAGAGCAGTTTTAGATTCACAACATTGAGAGAAAGGTACAGAGATTCCCCATGTACCCCCTGCCCACTTACCTGCATAGCCTCGCCATGGTCATCATCCCTACTGAAGTGGTGCATCTGTTACAACTGATGAAACTACGTCGACACATTAGTCCTTCAGAGCCCATGGTTTACCTTAGGGTTCATTCGTGGTGTCATGGATTCTGTGGCTTTGGACAAATGTATAATGACATACACCCATCACTATAGTATCATGCAGAGTGTTTTCACTGCCCCGAAAATCTGTGCTCCATCCATCCATCCATCCATGTTTTCCTCCCTGCCCCACCTCTAGCAGCCATTGATGTTTTTGCTGTCTCCATAGTTTTACCTTTTCCAGAATGTCTTATGGTTGGAGCCATGCAGTTTTGTAGTCTCTCCAGATTGACTGTTTTCACTTAGTAATGTGCATTTAAGGTTCCATGTCTTTTCACAGGGCTTCCCTAATGGCCCAGTGGTAAAGAATCCACCTGCCAAACAGAAGATCTGCATTCGATTCCTGAGTTGTGAAGATCCCCTGGAGAAGGAAATGGCAGCCCACTCCAGTATTCTTGCCTGGGAAATCCCACAGACAGAGGAGCCTGGTGGCCTACCAGTCCATGTGGTCACAAAAGAGTCAGGCATGACTTGGCAACTGAGCAACAACAGTGTTCCTTGAGTGTATCATAGTTTATCTGTTCTCCTACTGAGGGACATTCTGGTTTCTTACAAGTTTTGGCAGTTGTAAATAACACTGCTGTAAACATCCTTGTGCCAGGTTTTTGTTGAAAACATAAATTTTCAACTCCTTTGGGTAAATACCAAAGAGTGCGATTGTTGAATCTTTACTATGAGACTATGTGTAGTTTTTTAAGAAACCTCCTAACTGTTTTCCAAAGTGGCTGGACCGTTTTGCATCCTGCCAGCAGGGCCACTCTGCATCCATGTTAGCATTTCATGCTGTCAGTGTTCCATGCATCTTTTTGCTTCTATAATCCATCTTCTCTTCCTCATGGTGTTCACTTCTTCAAGAATTCCTTTCATATTTTTGCTGGCCATCTGGTCTCTCACTTTGCAGTTTGACCTTCAACTTATTATCCTCAGCTCTAGCTAATTGCTTAATTTTGTTTTTTCATTTAATTTTTTGAGAGGAAATTTGACTGGCAAGCCTCAACTTGTGTGCTTGGTCACAGAACACTAGTGTGTGTGTGTGTGTGTGTGTGTGTGTGTGTGTGTGTGTGAGTCAGTCATATCCGACTCTTTGCAATCCCTTGGATTGTAGCCTGCCAGACTTCTCTGTCCTTGGAATTCTCCAGGCAAGAATACTGGAGTGAGTTGCCATTCCCTTCTCCAGGGGATCTTCCCGACCCAGGGATTGAACCCGGGTCTCCTGCATTGCAGGCAGATTCTTTATCATCTGAGCCTCCAGGGAAGCCCATGACATGCCAGATATTCATACCTTTGCTTGACAAATCTATTTGTTTCAACTATTTATAAATGTGTTCAAACCCTTTGTTGCACCATTTTGGTTTTTAGTTTGAATTCTGTAAGTATCCTGTGAATAACAGTGTAGGTACTTCTGTCATAAAATATACCCAAAGCCTTATTCCTTATGACTGAGCGTGGAATCACTTTCAGTCAGTCATTTCAAACCAGGGAGAAAATTCCCTCACATAATGAACACATGTGTCCTGGCAATCAGAGCTGGTCATTGGAGTGTCAAAATTGGATTTAAGTCTTCTGTGATCATTCTCTTCCCAGGGTTTTCTGTGGAGATGTGGCCTCATGGTATAGTATTCTTAAGGCAGAATCCTAATTCCTCTCTGCAGGTGCACGTATCCTACTTAGAAATATAGACTGATACAGGAATCAATCATTAAGTTGAATTTCTATGAGATTGCTGCTCTGTCATGTGTCAAGTAGCAAAGATTTATTATGTGTTATAATGATGCTTTGGAAATAAGGGTATTATTTTTAATACTTACATTATAATTTATTTATAGTTTAATGAAAATCTAATGTCTAGTTACATTTTGTTATTGTTTTTATTTGCAGTATCTCTAGGAGACTTTTTGCATACCCCTGAAAATACAAAACCATGTTGTAAGGCTTCCCCCCTACCATGGTAAAATAATAGTTTAATAGATGACTTCCAACAAGATTATAGTGAATTAAGTTATCCTTGTTTCATAAACTTCAGATTATTTAAAATAATTTTCATATTTTTACAAACAAAAAATTGTACCAAACATACATATTTTAGTCAAGATCATATCATAAATGTTTTCTCTCTTTCAACATATTGTGATTTTTCATTAAAAAATAACCATATTAAAGCTAGAGTAGAAAACAAAGCAAAAGAAACTGTCCATAATTCTTCAGTTCTCGTACTGTAAGTTTTCTTAATCTGTTTTTATGCTTTTTCCCTGACTTCCAACTCTACTGACTGCAAGGCTCAGAGGTTGTATCAGGTATTATTAATATATATGACCTGTTGTCTTTGTCAGATGTGGTCCTGCTTTGCTATTTGAGCTCTTCCTTTATAACTTTGTGCTGACAGCTAATTGTATCCTGGGGGCCTTGGGTGGGTGTTGACAGAACTGAGAATCTGTAAGTGCACAGGATAGGACTCTTGTCTGACTGTTCTGCCTCTGCAGAACCTTGTGTCTGACATACAGGAAAGGCTTAAAAGTATTTATGAGATGAATAAAGAAACGCTTGACTAGAAGGTGTTGGTGATGAGGGCAGTAAATGTAGGACAGTCATTTGATACACTGTGTTGCCACTAACTCAGTTATAGATGGGCAGTGAAGACACTGTACCTCCAGGGATTGGAACAGGGTGAAGGAATTGATGGACCTTAGGGAATACCTCTAACATGCCTACACATGAACACCCCTGGATGTTTCTCAAATAATATTTTCATTGGTCACTCAGTAAAGGAACCAAGCTTTAAAAAGCTCATATTGGTTTATTTGACTTCAGTTCTAAAAATGGCAAATAAACTAACCTGCAAATATATGCAGAATCTTAAGAACAGGATGAAGATATACAGCTTGGGGCACTTGGTATAACTTACTCATTATTGCTTATGTTCTTAGTAGAAAAGATTTTATTGGATGGGTAACATGTGAAATTATGTCAGAATCATGAAGGAATCATAGGAAAGAATGGCTTTAAAAACAAAAAAGACTGACAATGCTCCAATACCACAACACACCTACTGGAGTAGGTAAACTCGAGAACACTGATGGTACCTGGGGCTGGCGAGGATGTGGAGCAACAAAAACTCTCATTTGTTCCTGGCGATGGTACGCAGTGGCACAGCCTCTTTGGAAGACCGTTTGGAGGTTTCTCAGTGAAACCTCCTCTCACAGTAAGATCCAATAACTACATTCTTTGGTATTTACTCAAAGGTGTTGGAAACTTATGTTTTCAGCAAAAGCCTTTAAACTGCTACATACTGTAGGGTCCAACTACAGGATGTCCTGTAAAAGGCAAAACTATGCAGACAGCAGAAGGGCCAGTGGTTGCCAGGCGTTGGGAGGAGGAAGGGGTGAATAAGCAGAACACAGGATTTTTAGGGCAGTGAAAATACTTTGTATGATACTCAGTTCAGTTCAGTCGCTCAGTCGTGTCTGACGCTTTGCGACCCCATGAATCGCAGCACACCAGGCCTCCCTGTCCATCACCAACTCCCGGAGTTCACTCAGACTCACGTCCATCGAGTCAGTGATGCCATCCAGCCATCTCATCCTCTGTCGTTCCCTTCTCCTCCTGCCCCCAATCCCTCCCAGCATCAGAGTCTTTTTCAATGAGTCAACTGTTTGCATGAGGTGGTCAAAGTACTGGAGTTTCAGCTTCAGCATCAGTCCTTCCAATGAACACCTAGGACTGATTTCCTCTAGGATGGACTGGTTGGATCTCCTTGCAGTCCGAGGGACTCTCAAGAGTCTTCTCCAACACCACAATTCAAAAGCATCAATTCTTCGGTGCTCAGCTTTCTTCACAGTCCAACTCTCACATCCATACATGACCACTGGAAAAACCATATTATAATACTGCTAGTATGTCAGTAACCATTTTCCCAAACCTATAGACTATACACCTCCTTGAGTGAACCTTAATTAAACTCTGGATTCTGGAGGATTATGAAAATAATTTTCCTCCTTCACAGTTAGCCCAGTAAGTCTTCTTGGGGGTAGGATTAAGGCACTGGGCTGCAGTGAGAATTCTATGCCTGGTGCTATGGAAAACTCTTTCTCCAGACTTTTACTTGAACTTGGAGCAAAAATAAAAGATATCTGATGGCAGTCAGAGTTCTGAACGCTGGCCTAATTGGCTGCCTTTATGTGTGTGTGTGTGTGTCCGTCCCTCAGTTGTAACCCCAGGGACTGTGCCCTCCCCCCCAGGCTTCTGTGTCTATGAATTCTCTAGGTAAAGAACAGTAGAGTGGTAGCCATTCCCTTCGCCAGGGGATCTTCCTGACTCAGGGATCGAACCCCGGCCTCCTGCTTTGCAGACGAATACTTGATCATCTGAATCACCAGGGAAGCCAAGGGCTGCCTTTGGTGCCTCAGAGACGTCGTCTGATCCGAAGCAAGTCCATCTCATGATAGACCCTGAGCCAGCCAGCTGTTGCTCTTCCCTTCTCCCTTCCCTTTCTTTGGGAAAATCTCAGAGTTTTTGTTTGACTCAACACAGTTCAAACCCTGGGTCATCCTTCTGGTTTTCTAATAAATAGGGAAGGGGTTTGTTGTAATTTGAAAATATGAAGAAAGGTTGGGTCCCATCTTTAATACAGTTAAGATACTTTAGACATTGAAGGTCTGTAAATCATTAAGGAATTCTGTAGTCAAAATAGACATAATATAACAGGTAGAGCCCAAATATGAATGTATTTGACAGGTCTATAACTTAATTACTTTTTAATATCCGTCAAACCAATTCTACTTCAGTTTGTTGGCCAGGCTTCTATAGGCATATTAAAACCCTATGAAGTTGAAAACTTGAAACTTAATATTTGTAAAGCACATTAACAGTGTACCTTTTTTCTGCCTTGCCATGTAGTTAAGAAATTAAGAATAGGAGATTTCAATTTGGTATCTGTCTCAAAAACAGGTAAGTGGTAAGAATCTGTTCTCTTTTCAGAATTCTTAACAGTCAAGTCACAGATTTTTCGCTTAAGAGCTTAATTTACACATCAAATCAAAGGAGAAAATTCCATATTGCTTTGTGTTAGGAGGCGTGCATTTAGTAAGTTTAACTAGGTGTATTAGTTTTCTAGGCTGCCATAGCAAAATGCCACAGGCTTAACAATAGAAGCGTGGCTTAAACAACAGAAAACGTTTTCCTCACACTTGTAGAAGCAGGAAGTCCAAGATCAAGGTCTGCAAGTTTGGTTTTCTTCTTAGGCTTCTTTCCTTTGCTTGCAGGAGGCTATCCTCCCCCTGCATCCTCACATGGTCACCCCTCAATCTGTGTATTGTCTTTATCGTAATCTCTTAAGGACTCTGGTCGTACTGAATTAGAGCACACCCGTAAGACTTTGGGAGAAGGCAGTGGCACCCCACTCCAGTACTCTTGCCTGGAAAATCCCATGGATGGAGGAGCCTGGTGCACTGCAGTCCATGAGGTCGCTAGGAGTCGGACACGACTGAGCGACTTCACTTTCACTTCTCACTTTCAGGCATTGGAGAAGGAAATGGCAACCCACTCCAGTGTTCTTGCCTGGAGAACCCCAGGGACGGGGGAACCTGGTGGGCTGCCGTCTATGGGGTCTCACAGAGTTGGACACGACTGACGCGACTTAGCAGCAGTAGCAGCAGCATAAGACTTGACAAACTGTCGGTCAGGACTGAAGCGACTTAGCACGAATGCACGCATATGACTTCATGGGCTTCCCACATGGCACTAGTAAAGAACCTGCCTGCCAATGCAGGAGACATAAGAGATGCAAGTTCGAATCCCTGGGTTGGAAAGGTCCCCTGGAAGAGGAAATGGCAACCCACTCCGGTATTCTTGTCTGGAGAATCCCATGAACAGAGGAGCCTGGCAGGCTACAGTCCATAGGGTTGCTAAGAGTTGGACACAACTGAAGCGACTTTAGCACACATGCATATGACCTCATGTTCCCTTCATTACCTCTTAAAAGGCTCTGTCTCCAAGTGCAGTCACATAAGAAGTATAGGCTCAGGTCTTCAGCATATGAATTTTGGAGGGACAGGATTCAGCCCATAACCCCAGGAGTTAAGATAAGAGTTATTTTCTCAGCTGCAGTACAGGTTCAGGTTCTTGATCATGGCGGGTGCTGACCCCTCGTGCGGCCACTGGGTCCAGCACTTTCCCTTCGCAGCTGGATGGAGTGAGCGGCACCTCAGCCTCATGCCCTCATATTTGCCAGCTTCTCTTTAAGATTGCCGAGCACCTGCCCATCTTCAATATTTGTGAACAGCAGCCGAGTGCTGTTTGAATTTAATTCACCCACTGTTATTTGCTGAATATCTGCTTTTGTACGCATGTTCTTCGTACAACGTGATAATACCTATACTGCATACAAGTGACATGCAAGTTATTTTCATGTCTCCATTTAACATTGAGGTAGAGAGTAAATGGAGAAGGAAATGGCAACCCACTCCAGTGTTCTTGCCTGGAGAATCCCAGGGACGGGGAGCCTGGTGGGCGGCCGTCTATGGGGTCGCACAGAGTCAGACACGACTGAAGCAACTTAGCAGTTTAGCAGAGAGTAAGTGGAAAATGTGTCGAAGCTTAGATTTCCTAAGAAATCTTTGTTTCCCAATTTACTCAAATATCACATTCTGTATCATTCTGTGTTCCCTCATACCTCAGTTGGTAAAGAATCTGCCTGCAGTACAGGAGACCTGGGTTTGATCCTGGGTTGGGAAGATACCCTGGAGAAGGAAGTGGCAACCTGCTCCAGTGTTCTTGCCTGGAGAATCTCATGGATAGAGGAGCCTGCAAGCTACAGTCCATGGGGTCGCAGGAGTCGGACACAACTTAGTGATTAAATCACAAATCATTAGACATTTACTAGTGTAGACCTTTATTGTAGTTACAGTTTTATAGTTTTATTTGTATCTAAATAATAAAAATAATGTACATAGGTTTTAGTTTAAAAAAAAAAACCTTATACTCCATAAGTTCATATTAATCTATTTTTGACACATGTAAGCACACATATTTGAATGTCACTGTGCAATTAGATATTCTTAGCACATGTCACTTGTGAAAAGCACTTTAAATCTAAGTACATTCAATTGAGCATAATTAAAATATCAAGATACATATTCTTCATATACATTTTGCCACTTAATTTTTTAAGTAGCTCTAAGTATCTACCATGTGAATTCAAATTAAAAGGAGGTGATTAAATTACAGTTATATTTAATGCTTTTAGTTTAAAATATAGCAGAAATTACACTGTGTTAAAAAAAAATACACTGCTGTTTTCTGTGGACAGCAGACTGATGACAGAATCAAATTTTTTTTTTTTTTTTTTTTACATGGAACACTGTTACTCTTCTCTGAGTATTCACGAGACTGTTGCCTAGAAGGGTGGGGGCAGAAACAGGGATCATTAGGGCTTTATCATCTCGTGAGTTCTTTTGGCGCCTCCCAAATCCCAAGAAAGAATGTTCAAGGAGTGCATCCTGGTTAGTAAAGAAGCATTAAGAGAAAAGCTCGTTTAGTTTCTAACAGGTGAGAGAGAATGAGTTATGGGGCTCCTGAACATCTTCTAGATTATCTAAAAGGTTATCTTTTAAATAATGTGTTTAGGCTGCTGCTATTTCCTGTGATTGTAATCATGAGCAGAACGCCTCAAGTCATGTTTAATTCCCGTGTACCTTTTTTTTTGATTTGTTCCCACCGCGCAGTTTGAGAGATCTTCGTTCCCCAACCTGGGATTGAACCTGGATGGCGCCTGGCATGAAAGCACCAAGGCCTAACCACTAGACTGTCAGGAATTTCTCTATTCCCATGTAACTTTAAAACCTACTTGGTCATAATCATTGGCCCTAAAACAAGTTGCATTTTAGTGGAGAGCATTGTTCTTGGAACAGAGAATTTGGGCAGTACATTAAGATTCTAGAAACTGTTGCCTTTCTAAATATTTGATTTCTTGAAATTCTGTTTTTAAGAAAGAAGTATTTCTTCCCTCAAAAAAGTTAACTGTGCAGATCAGAAGAGTCAATAATGAAGTAAATCATATAATACGGCAGAAGGAACTTGGGGGCAAAAGTGGGAGAAAGAGAAGAAAACATCAAGCCGACAGAAGCAGTTCGCCCTGAGCAAAAGCTGTGAGAGAAGCCCCGTTCCAGGTTCTTTGCAAGACTATCTTGCCCCTTTCGGAGAGGGGGTATTAGAAGGGAAACACCTATATTTTACTTCGAGGCTTGAGGACCCTATCATGGGAAAAATTAGGACATTTGGAAAGAATGATGCTTTTTTTTTTTTTTTTTTTTAAACTTTACATAATTGTATTAGTTTTGCCAAATATCAAAATGAATCCACCACAGGTATACATGTGTTCCCCATCCTGAACCCTCCTCCCTCCTCCCTCCCCATACCATCCCTCTGGGTCGTCCCAGTGCACTAGCCCCAAGCATCCAGTATCATGCATCGAACCTGGACTGGCATCTCGTTTCATACATGATATTTTACATGTTTCAATGCTGTTCTCCCAAATCTTCCCACGCTCTCCCTCTCCCTCAGAGTCCATAAGACTGTTCTATACATCACTGTCTCTTTTGCTGTCTCGTACACAGGGTTATTGTTACCATCTTTCTAAATTCCATATATATGCGTTAGTATACTGTATTGGTGTTTTTCCTTCTGGCTTACTTCACTCTGTATAATAGGCTCCAGTTTCATCCACCTCATTAGAACTGATTCAAATGTATTCTTTTTAATGGCTGAGTAATACTCCATTGTGTATATGTACCATAGCTTTCTTATCCATTCATCTGCTGATGGACATCTAGGTTGCTTCCATGTCCTGGGTATTATAAACAGCGCTGCGATGAACATTGGGGTACACATGTCTCTTTCCCTTCTGGTTTCCTCAGTGTGTATGCCCAGCAGTGGGATTGCTGGATCATAAGGCAGTTCTATTTCCAGTTTTTTAAGGAATCTCCACACTGTTCTCCATAGTGGCTGTACTAGTTTGCATTCCCACCAACAGTGTAAGAGGGTTCCCTTTTCTCCACACCCTCTCCAGCATTTATTATTTGTAGACTTTTGGATCGCAGCCATTCTGACTGGTGTGAAATGGTACCTCATAGTGGTTTTGATTTGCATTTCTCTGATAATGAGTGATGTTGAGCATCTTTTCATGTGTTTGTTAGCCATATGTATGTCTTCTTTGGAGAAATGTCTATTTAGTTCTTTGGCCCATTTTTTGGTTGGGTCATTTATTTTTCTGGAGTTGAGCTGTAGGAGTTGCTTGTATATTTTTGAGATTAGTTGTTTGTCAGTTGCTTCATTTGCTATTATTTTCTCCCATTCTGAAGGCTGTCTTTTCACCTTGCTAATAGTTTCCTTTGATGTGCAGAAGCTTTTAAGGTTAATTAGGTCCCATTTGTTTATTTTTGCTTTTATTTCCAATATTCTGGGAGGTGGGCCACAGAGGATCCTGCTGTGATGTATATCGGAGAGTGTTTTGCCTATGTTCTCCTCTAGGAGTGTTATAGTTTCTGGTCTTACGTTTAGATCTTTAATCCATTTTGAGTTTATTTTTGTGTATGGTGTTAGAAAGTGTTCTAGTTTCATTCTTTTACAAGTGGTTGACCAGATTTCCCAGCACCACTTGTTAAAGAGATTGTCTTTAATCCATTGTATATTCTTGCCTCCTTTGTCAAAGATAAGGTGTCCATATGTGCGTGGATTTATCTCTGGGCTTTCTATTTTGTTCCATTGATCTATATTTCTGTCTTTGTGCCAGTACCATACTGTCTTGATAACTGTGGCTTTGTAGTAGAGCCTGAAGTCAGGCAGGTTGATTCCTCCAGTTCCATTCTTCTTTCTCAGGATTGCTTTGGCTATTCGAGGTTTTTTGTATTTCCATACAAATTGTGAAATTATTTGTTCTAGCTCTGTGAAGAATACCGTTGGTAGCTTGATAGGGATTGCATTGAATCTATAAATTGCTTTGGGTAGTATACTCATTTTCACTGTATTGATTCTTCCAATCCATGAACATGGTATATTCCTCCATCTATTAGTGTCCTCTTTGATTTCTTTCACCAGTGTTTTATAGTTTTCTATATATAGGTCTTTAGTTTCTTTAGGTAGATATATTCCTAAGTATTTTATTCTTTCCATTGCAATGGTGAATGGAATTGTTTCCTTAATTTCTCTTTCTGTTTTCTCATTATTAGTGTATAGGAATGCAAGGGATTTCTGTGTGTTGATTTTATATCCTGCAACTTTACTATAGTCATTGATTAGTTCTAGTAATTTTCTGGTGGAGTCTTTAGGGTTTTCTATGTAGAGGATCATGTCATCTGCAAATAGTGAGAGTTTTACTTCTTCTTTTCCAATTTGGATTCCTTTTATTTCTTTTTCTGCTCTGATTGCTGTGGCCAAAACTTCCAAAACTATGTTGAACAGTAATGGTGAAAGTGGGCACCCTTGTCTTGTTCCTGACTTTAGAGGAAATGCTTTCAGTTTTTCACCATTGAGGATAATGTTTGCTGTGGGTTTGTCATATATAGCTTTTATTATGTTGAGGTATGTTCCTTCTATTCCTGCTTTCTGGAGAGTTTTTATCATAAATGGGTGTTGAATTTTGTCAAAGGCTTTCTCTGCATCTATTGAGATAATCATATGGTTTTTATTTTTCAATTTGTTAATGTGGTGTATTACATTGATTGATTTGTGGATTTTGAAGAATCCTTGCATCCCTGGTATAAAGCCCACTTGGTCATGGTGTATGATCTTTTTAATGTGTTGTTGGATTCTGATTGCTAGAATTTTGTTAAGGATTTTTGCATCTATGTTCATCAGTGATATTGGCCTGTAGTTTTCTTTTTTTGTGGGATCTTGGTCAGGTTTTGGTATTAGGGTGATGGTGGCCTCATAGAATGAGTTTGGAAGTTTACCTTCCTCTGCAATTTTCTGGAAGAGTTTGAGCAGGATAGGTGTTAGCTGCTTTGTGTGGATAGAGTGCCATTCACTCGAGAAGCGTGGTGCTCGGCTTCCTGCTGACATAGTTGTACCTTCTGTAGCCCCATACCCCTCTCTGGTTGCTCTCAGCCCTCCCGGAAGCAGAAGTGGATTTATGAAGATCACGGACTTCAGAGGGACGCACGCAGCTAAAGCTGTTGTATGCAGATGTGTACTTTTATTTCTGTCGGGAGCGAGATCAGGCGTCTGGCCTCCACTTGTGCTCTTCTCGGTCGTTTCAGTCGTGTCCAGCTCTTTGTGTTGACCCCATGGACTGTGGCCCGCCAGGCTCCTCTGTCCATGGGATTCTCCAGGCAAGAGCACTGGAGTGGGTTGCCATTTCCTTCTCCAGGGGATCTTCTTGCCCCAGGAATCGAACCTGTGTCTCTTAGGTCTCCTGCATTGGCAGGCATTTATTCTTTATCACTAGTGCCACCATAAACCCTAGCATCCTGTTGGGATGGCTTTAAAGGCCAAATGTTAGAACTTGATCTTGAACATTAAGGGTGATTGTGTTGCCTTTCCCTTCTAGCAGTCGTATCGCCTGATCAGAAGGAGTGCATGGCGTGTCGCTTTCGGCAGGGGAAGCTCTTCTGTACTGCACTCAAGCTAGTCTCTTTCTCAGCCCCTTCTGTGCACATCTCCACAGTATCTTGCCAGCTGTTGAGAGCAGCCCACCCCTAATAGAACAGCGACCAGCCCACAAATAGTATTCTAATCTGTGCTGGTTATCTACCTAGCCATTGTCTTTTTTACCAGGACGTGATGATTACCTGTTTCTCAGTTAAAAAAAAAAAAAAAAACCTTCAAAATGTATAAGTACCCAGAATGTATTGAACGTTACCGTGAATTTGATTAAATATAACTGAATGAATTAGTATTAAACAAAAGCCATCAGGTTATGCTGAGCTCTAGGGCATCACCTGTCACTCAGTTAGAGGAGTTCTTTCCATCCTTTTTTTACTCCCCCTTTTTTTTGACCTGATAAGGCCACTTCCTATGAATCCTGAATATGACCATGCTTTCCTATGAAAGAAGGTTTAATCTGCAAGTTCTTAGGAAAGGGAAATTTGAAAACTCAGTTGCACTGGCTTTAAAAGGGCTTGTTTAAATTCACCTAAACAGAGTTCCGTCATGTATTTATTGATGGTACCCAGTACCACTGATTGAGTGCTGCAGTGTGCTGGTGCTTGGTACTTGTTTTGGTACCAGAAACCAATTTGGTACCAAATCCGGTACTTGTTTCCATGTTCTGCTCTCATCATCCTCTAAATAACACCCAAAATATGGGCTCCACGAGGGCGAGGATCTTTGTCAGTTTCGTTTATTCCTGTCCACCCGATTCTACAGTTGGCACGTTGAAAGCATGAAGAACATTAATGTCACTGTGTCCATTTTACAGATGAAGTAAGTTTTGAGTGTGTAAGAAGCTTGTCAGAGCCTAAGCTGTCAATCATGGGGCTGCATCAACTCCCAACAGCGCCCCCTGTTTCTTGAGCAGCTGCTCTGTGTCAGGTCCTGTGCTGGCTATTATTTAGTCCTCACAATGAGTCTATGAAATGGTTACAACTCTTTGTTGTTGTTCAGTAGCTAAGTCATGTCCGACTCTTTGTGACCCAGTGGACTGCAACATACCAGGTTTTTCTGTCCTGCACTATCTCTGGGAGTTTGCTCAAACTCAGGTCCAGTGAGTCGGTGTTGCTCTCTAACCATCTCATCCACCTTGCCCCCTGTTCCTCCTGCCCTCAGTCTTTCTCAGCGTCAGGGTCTTTTCCAGTGAGTTGGCTGTTCGCATCAGGTGGCCAAAGTACTGTAGCTTCAGCTTCGGCATCAGTTCTTCCAGTGAATATTCAGAGTTGATTTCCTTTCAGATTGAGTGGTTTGATCTTCTTGCTGTCCAAGGGACTCTCAAGAGTCTTCTCCAGCACCACAGTTTGAAGGTATCAATTCTTAGTGCTCAGCCTTCTTAGTGGTCCAGCTCTCACATCTGTACATGACTACTGGAAAAACCATAGCCTTGACTAGACGGACCTTTGTCGGCAAAGTGATGTTTACTTGTTTATTTTTTTGTCTCTACTTTTTAATGTACCGTCTAGGTTTGTCATAACTTTTCTCCCAAGGAGCAAGCATCTTTAAAATTTCATGGCTGCAGTCACCACCCACAGTGATTTTGGAGCCCCACAAAATAAAATCTTTCAGTTTCCACTTTCCCTATCTGTTTGCCATGGACTAGTGGGACTGGATGCCGTGATCAAAACAGGCCTATGTAGTGTTTAAACTCTGGCTGCCTGCTGCGTCTTCCAGTCTTTGGGCAGAGGACTTGAAGGCATGAGCAGTGGCCTTGGGCTCTTCCTTAGACGTCACTAACTGCTTCATCCTCTCATCTATGTTGCAGGTCAGACTGACTTCGCCATAACTTACACAGGAGAGCCAGAGTGTAACTTTACTGTTGCTTCTTAGGGCTCTTATGTTGTTGTTTTGGTTTATGCTTTAGAACTTGAGTTGTGGCTCCTTACGCCAAATCCCGATCCATTTGATTCTATTTTCTGTATCTTTGAAGGCTATATAGTAAGACTAAGACTAATAATTGTCAGTTTCTGCTGTGAATCGAAATTATCCTACAACTCTGTGTGTGTCATTAAAGCAAATCTGCAAGCTTTATAAAACTCCCCTCCACTCCTCCTCCTCGCCTCAGAACTTGTGCTGTTCTGCTTAAGTGTAACATAATTATCTGTTTATCTTTTCACTCTCCCTAGATCTTTTTCTCCTTAATACCCTAAATAAATTTTCATTCCACCTTGCTTGCTTCCGTAAATGACTAGCATTCTCTCTTTCTCCCCTTCCTTGAGAAATGGAGATGACAAGAGCTCTCTAATTTCTCAGCCTCCCTCTGCAATCACAGGTCGCTGCACGCTGGACTTCACCTCCCTGTCTCAGCAGCCTTGGCTGGCTGCCATCTACCCTTCAGGAAGCCCCTTTCTTGACATCTGTGCCTGTGTCACTGTGCACTGTGGTGTACAGCTGGAGGGTCTCATCATTCCTTAGCTCTTTGTTGTTTTCTTAGTCACTTAATTGTGTCTAACTCTTTGCGACTCCATCAACTGTCGCCCACCAGACTGCTAAGACCATGGAATTTTCCAGGCAAGGACACTGGAGTGGGTTGCCATTTCCTCCTTCAGGGGATCTTCCTGACCCAGGGTTCAAACCCGTGTCTCCTGCATTAGCAGGCAGGTTGTTTACCTCTGAACCACCAGGGAAGCCCGCTATCCTGGGTGTTTCATCTTCTTTCGCCCCATATAAACCCTCGCCTTCAGGTAGCACATACGTAGGGTGATGCTGTCATCCGGGTCTCAGTCCTTAATTCCCAACTTGCCCTTTTAGTGCCTTCTGGGTGTATCATTTCTCTAAGTCTCTTTGTTCCTTCATTTTACACATATGCAAAAACTCAGGTCCTTTCTCTGATCCTACCCACTTTCAGCCCCGCACTCAGCTCCAAGCCCTGCTGATCTCTACTGCATCTCCCACCGCCTGTCTCAGGGCTTCCCTGATGGCTCAGCGGTAAAGAACCTGCCTGTGAATGCAGAAGACACACGAGATGTGAGTCCAATCCCTGGGTTGGGACGATCCCCTGGAGGAGGGTTCCCCTGGAGGCAACCCACTCCAGTATTCTTGCCTGGAGAAGTCCATGGACAGAGGAGCCTGGTGGGCTCCAGTCCACGGGGTCGAAAAAGTCAGACACAGCTTAGCAATTGAGCACACACCCCCGCCCCTACCTCATCACCAAGTAATGGTTCTCATTCCGGCCTTTCTTCTCTCTCACCTAGTCTGCTAAATGCTTGCTTCTTATCCCTGCTTCAGGGGCTCTCCCTCCTAGTAAACTCTCCCCTCGCAGCTCAGCTAGTAAAGAATCCGCCTGCAACGCAGGAGACCGCGGTTTGATTCCTGGGTCAGGAAGATCCCCTGGAGAAGGGAAAGGGTACCCACTCCAGTATTCAGGCCTGGAGAATTCCATGGACTGTATAGTTCAGGGAGTTGCAGAGTCAGACACGACTGAGCGACATTCACTTTGCTGCCCAGTCACCTTTCTGAGACCTAGATACTAGTCCAAACACTGGCCGGCTCCTAAACTTACCAGCTTCCTTCCCACCGCAGGCTCACACCCAGGCACCTCCCCAGGGGGCAGCTCCACTCACCACTCCTTCCCTGCTCTGGCCCCAGTAGTCTTATTTTCCACCATACCGTCTCATACCCCTTCCAGCCATTTGAACCGATGATTCTTCCATGCTCCCATGATAAGCAGTGGAAATCAGTGCTCAGGCTCTGGAGTCCAGCAGGTCTAGTTTTAAATCCAGGCTTCACCTTCTTAGCTGTGTGACCTCTGGCAAGGTACATAACCTCCTTTCAGCCTCACTGGCTTACTTATAAAATGGGAATAATATTATCACCTGTCTGATGATGGTTTGAGGACTCAAAGAGAAAGTCTAACAGGGCTTTTAGCAAGCCCTCAATAGATGTTCCGGGATGATCACTTTGATTTCATCGTAATTATCCTTATTAGAATCTCTTTGGACAGTTGTGCTGCTGGTTTTATTTCCCTTCTGAGTGTGGCGCAAGCTCTTGTCAGGGTGACTGTGTCTTTCTCTGCCTGGATTACCTAAATCCTAACAGCGGTTCAGTGACCAGTTTACATGTTATCTTCTTTTTTCTTTTTTCACCAATTCTGTTTTTTATTTTTTTATTTTAGTTGTGGCAAAAACACATGACATATACTTGACCATCTTAACCATTCTTTTTTCTTGATTTATTTGTTTATTGTACTGGGTTTTCGCTGCTGTGTGAGGGCTTTCTTGTTGCCGCGAGTGGGGGCTGCTCTGTGGTACCGCACAGGTCTCTCATTGTGGCCTCTCTCATTGCAGAGCACGGCTCTTGGTGCGTGGGCTCAGTAGTTGTGGCTCACGGGCTTCAGTTGCCTGTTGCATATATAGGATCCTCTCGGACCAGGGATCGGGCCCATGTCCCTAGCATTGGCAGGCAGATCCCTATCCATTGTACCACTAGAGAAGTCCTTAGCCATTCTTAATTGTACGATTTCGTAGTGTTAACTGTATTCATACAGCTATGCAACACATCTCTAGAAGTTTTTCATCTTAAAAAACTGAAACTCTGCTCTTAGAACAATTTTTCTTTTCTTCCTTCTGCCAGTCCCTGGAAACCATAGCTTTCTATGAATTTGTCCTTGAGGTTCATCCATGTTGTAGCATGTGACAGGATTTCTTCCCTAAATAACAGTCCAATATATGTATTTCCCACCTTTTTTTTGTATATTCATTGGCTGATGGACATTTTGGCAGAAAATATTTTTAATATTCTCCTTTAAAAAAAGGAACTTAGAGATATAATCAAGCTGAAGTGGAAACCTTGTTTACATCTTGATTCAAACAAACCAGTAAACACATTTTGGAGCCAATTTGTATTTTTAACTTTGGACTAGGTATGAGATGATACCAAAGAAATATTGCCAATTTTATTATGAGTGAAAATAATATTGTGATTTTGGTAGAAAATATCCACACATTTAGGGAGCCATACTGAATCATGTAAAGGTAAAAATTATGTTGTGTGATATCTGCTGTAAAATGCATCAAGCAGTAAAAGGGAAAGGGTGTTTAAAAAAAATAGGACAAGTTACACAAAGCCACAGTAACCAAACAGCATGGTACTGGCATAAAAACAGGCATATTAAGCTAATGGAATAGAATAGAGAACTGAGAAACACACCGTTGTGCATATGGTCAAATGATCTTCCACAGAAGTGGCAAGACCACACCATGGGAGAAAGAATGGCTTTTTCCAACAAATGGTGTTGAGAAAACTGAATATGCATACATGCTAAGTCACTTCAGTCACGCCCTACTCTTTGTGACCCTATGGACTGTGGCCCGCCAGGCTCCTCTGTCCATGGAATTCTCCAGGCAAGAATACTAGAGTGGGTCCCCGTGCCCTCCTCCAGGAGATCCCAACCCAGGGATGAACCCACGTCTTTTATGTCTCTTGCATTTGCAGGCAGGTTCTTTCCCACCTGGGGAGCCCTTGAGAAAAGAGATATCCACATGCAAAAAAATTAATTTGGCCCCTAACCTTACATTAAATGTAAGACCTGAAACCATAAAACTACTAGAAGAAAACACAGGGGAAAAACTTCATGACATTGGATTTGGCAGTGATTTCTTGGTATGACACCAAGGGCACAGGAGCAAGATTAGACAAATGAAACTGTATCAACTTTAAAAACATCTGTGCACCTGTTATCTCCTTATCCCCCTCCCCAGATTATCCAGGCTAGCAGAAACCTTTCCCTCCTTTGAATTGCATGGCGGTACGTCTGGACCTTAGCTCTTACCACGTATTTATCTTGTGTGCCATTTTTTGTATTCATAGGGGATATATTTCTTGGACTCAGTAGAAAACCCTTCCGTTTGCTTGTTGGTTGTGTCGCTCTGAAGTGTAAGTTGCCGTATTAGTTTGTTAGAGCTGCCATAACAGAATACCCACAGGTGGGGTGACAAGGTAAATTTATTTTCTCACATTCCTGAAGGCTGGAAGTCCAAGATCAAGGTGTTAGCAGGGTTGGTTTCTTCTGAGGCTCCTCTTCTTGGCTCGAAGACGGCTGCCTTCTTACTCTGCTCCACATGGTCCTTTCTCTGTGTATACATGTGTCTGTATCTTGGTTTCCTCTTATTGTAAGGACACTAGTCACATTGGATTAGGGCCTACCCACAGGATTTCAGTTTACCTTCATTAGTTCTTATAAAGTCCTATATTTGATATTAGTCACATTCTGATACTAAGGGCTAAGACTTTAATACATGAATTTTGGTGGAACACTGTTCAGCACATAATAGTTGCTTCCATCTTTCTATGCCTCAGTTTCCTCTTATGTAAAATCTGGGGAAAAAATTACCTCTTGAGTGAACAGAAAGCATATAGAATATTGATGCATGCAAAACCACACCCTAATAGCCTATGATGGATGTTTAATGAATGTTTATTACCTCCAGTCCTCTTTAAAACTCCTTGGGAACAGGAATGCTTTCTCACTCATCTTGTGTCCTTTCTGTTGCTAGGACAAACTTGGAACCTGATTGCTTAAAAATATTTAGTGAATTGGGACTTCCTTGGTGGTCCAGTGGCTAAGACTATGGGCTCCCAGTGCAGGAAGCCCAGGTTCGATTCCTGGTCAGAGAACTAGATCCCACATGCCTCAACTAAGAGTTCGCATGCCTCAACTAAGACCCAGCACAGCCAAATATATATATATATGTATGTTTCTTTTTTAATTTGTTGAATAAATACATGAATGAATGAATGATCAAGCCTCAGAAGTAAATCTGCAATAGGTGTGTGAGTTTCTGTTTAGGTGGATCCAGATACTGGATATTAACTAAGATTTCAATCATAAAAACTATACTGAGAAGCTGGAAACAAGTCAGCGTCCCCACTGTAAATATTTTAGGCCACATGGAGCTGGTTCTGATGTGGAAAACTGTCAGCTGGCCTGCTTGCCACAGACTCCAGAAAGTCACAGGGAAGTGCTTTGTGATGAAACTGTATGCATACAAAAAGCAGTGTCTTCCCAGCCAGAGGCTTCAAGTGATGAGGGACACGGAGACATCACGTGCACAATAGGTGCTCCTGTCCGCGGTCTGCAGGCTCGGCTGTCTTTGATCTCTGCAGGGGAGGGGTGTGGGCACGGCGCTGTGAATGGACAATCGGCCAGGAGGCTGAAGAGCAGCCGTGGCGCACCGTTCAGTGAGCGGGTCTTGTGGTGCCCACACCCCGTGCATCTGATGATAAGCATCTTCTCTTGGTGCCTCGGAGTCTCTCATTTCCTTCCAGTTTGACTCCAAAGGACCGATTCGTCTTCAGCCCCACTACAGCGTGCCACTTTGAGTCTGTAGGTTCTTTCTTTCTGAAGCCCCAGAGGTAATGAGCCCATCATCATTTTCCCCTAGTATCACTGCACTCTTTTCTCCCCACTGCCTCTGTTTTCTGCAGCTCTCTGAAGGGAACTTTTGCATCATCTTTAGTGATTAGACTTCACTGTGCTGTCCTAAAAGGTTGATATCTATCAGTTGGCTTGGAGTCAAGGAAGTTGAGTATTATTTCTTATTGTATATAATATGAACTTTTGTAGGTATTATTTATAAGATAATGAATGGGCTTCCCTGGTGGCTCAGTGGTAAAGAATCTGCCTGCCATGCAGGAGATGTGGGTTCGATCCCTGGGTCAGGAAGATCCTGTTGAGAAGGAAATGACAGCCCACTCCAGTATTCTTGGCTGGGGAAATCCCATCGACAGAGGAGCCTGGCGGGCTACAGTCCATGAGGTTGCTAAAGAGTCAGACACAACTTAGCAACTAGATAACAACAAAGGTAATGAATAAGATAGCAATTCTATACCTAAACATCATAACCTTTAATAATGTTATTACTACTTGGATATGTATAAAAGGTTTGTTAGAAGTTCAGATGTAAAACATGTAAATGTTACTCTCTGAAAGTATGTAGAAAACTGGAATTAGAAACCAAAGCCTTAAGCCCTTTAAGCAGCCTCTCGGAGTTGAAAGGCAGCCTAGAGATGTTGTAGTGAAGTAAAGTGATTCTCAACTCTCACTGTGCATTTTAATCACATAGGGAGGGGCCGATGCAGAAATTCTCATTTAATTTGCCAACCGTAAGATCTAGGAGGCACTGCTTTTGAAAAGCTCTTCAGGCAGCCATAGCATGCCACCAGGGAGGACAGTCATCAGCCTGAGAGCTAGAGGAGAGGAAACCAGTGTGTTTAGAATCACTGAGCACCATGCCGGCTGCTGTACATTCTCCATCTCTTTGATCCTCGTGACAAGTGAGGTGGTTCGACCAGCTGTGACCGAGGCTCCGTCGTCACACGTGATGCTCAGCTGCCCCTTATCCGCTCTGGGCAGCACGTGGTGAGTGTGCGTTAGAGTTCTGTTCTGTCCTTCTAGAAGACCCAAGTACATGCGTACTGACTGCTCTCTGGTCTACCCTTGGTGGACATGGTCTTCCCTACTTTTGAGCTTTTAAAAGTCAGCCTCAGGGACTTCCCTGGTGGTCCAGTGGCTAAGGCTCCATGCTCCCAGTGCAGGGGGCCTGGGGTTCGATTCCTGGTCAGGGAACTAGATCCCACATGCTGCAACTAAGACCCAGCACAGTCAAATAAATAAATAAAAACAAATAAAAATAAATAAATAAACGTTAGCCTCAGGCTAATTCCAGCTCAGCAAATCCTTCCCAGCAGTTCTGCCCCATGGAACAGTTTTTAAATTTTTATTTATTTTTGCAACCTGAAAACTCAACTCCAGAAGCACAAACACAGTCCTTTACTGTGCCCTCAGCCCTGGTACCAGGCCAGGTCCCTCTCATCTCTTCGTTTTGCCTCCCTTAGGCAACTCCCTCCCTGTCACTTGGAAAGATGCAGGTGCAAACTCACAAAATATTCCAGGGCTGCAGACAGGCAGGGGTTGGTGTCTTGGCCCACCTGCAGATCTCAGGCGGATGAGCAAGGTGTGGCTGTTCTGAGCCCTAGAGCAGGGGAAGCAGCCTGGCTTCCTGTGGGCAGAAGACCCCGGCAGGCTCTCCTTCCCCTGTAGAGGGGCCTTCTGTGGGGCTTTTCATGAATCCAAACCAGGTTTTCTCTACAACTTCCTTAGTCACCCAGGAGAGATGAAGATGATGGGTGAAACACGAGATAAGCAAGTACAGACAGGGAGTTGGTGGCTGTCTAGACAGACTTCCCCGTGGTTTATATGTGTGGAGAGAGGAACATCCCAGACTGTTTTTAAGAATGTGTGTCTTGACTAAGTTTGGTAAAAATGGAAAAATAATTTGATTTAGACAGTTAAAGGATGAACATTTTTCTTTGTTTTTTTTTTTTTTTTGTTAACATTACCTCTTGTATTAGATAAGTTATGCAGCAGTATTTATTTTTCTTTATGGAAGCATCACATGGTCTATGTGGAAGAAACAAAAAATATAGCAGAAAAGAAAATAAACCATCTGTTACCAGTGTAGTGTATCTCTGCTATGTGATGGTCAGGGATAGCAGGCAGAGAGGCATGCGTGTGTTTACACATCTGAGAGTTTTTGCTTCATAATGCATATTATCTCCCACCTTATTCTTACTGGCAGCATAATATCTCATTGCAGGCATACACTCAAGTGCATTTAATCTATCCCTTCCCACTGCATATTTATGTTGTTTCTGATTTTTATTTCCAGGTATTAAACCATACTTCAGAGGCCATTCCTATAACTGGTTTTGATTAATACAGGCCATTTTCTGAGGGCACACACATTGGTAGGATCAGAGACTGTAGCAAGAAGTAGTTTGGTATGAAATTGACCCAAACTGTGCCTGTTACCACAATAGCATCTGCTACACTGTAAATGTCAGCACCGCGTCTGTGGTCTGGTTTGGTGATGTGGCTACGTAATGAAGATTCTGAACTACATGTGTGGGTCAGCCTTGGTTTGGAAGATATAAAAATGTGATATGTTTGAGACAAGGAATAACAAGTTGAAGTATAGTAAGAATGTAATTGCTTATAATAAATACAGGCTTATAGCTTCAGAATAGCTTAAAATTTCCCTTAGAGTGTGCACTTTAGAGATTTCCACAGATGATCTCGGAGGTGTGGCATCCAGCCATTTGCCAGAATGAGCACATGTTGTTCATAGTTTTGGCTGTAATTGATTTAATGCATATTTTTTGTTTTTACTACTTTGACATTTATCTTGTATGAAAAGAGCAATTCTATACTCAGGTTAATACATAAATAAAATATAACAATACCTAAGGCCATAAAATGGTGTTTGGTGAGGGATCTGATTTTTTAAGAGAAGTCAAAAATAGCTTTCATCTAAGTTTGCCTGTTCTCTGGCAATTTTTGAAATAGTGATGGAATTGTGAAGTATTTATAAAAAAAAAAAAATCATGGGAAAGCCCATGTTCTCCTTGCCCCCTTCCTGTGCTGAGGAAGGCACAGTCATGTCTCTTTAACTGGACACCACTTGACTTTCATTTTGTGGCTGCCTTTGTGTGCTTGGCTTGAGTCTTGTGGTGGCAGTTGATTGCGCTTCAAGGAATGTTTGTCATTGTAGCGAGAGAACTTGGGGAAGACCAACACGAGTCTCTCTGTGTCGGACCAGGTCTCTGGTGTTTGCTCTCTTTCAGCCTCCACGTGAAGGATACAGAGCCTGACCCAAGTCCTCCCAGGCAGGCACTGTATTTTGATTCAAATTCATAATTGCTGTTTTAATTGTTGGGACAAGAATTGAAACTCCAGTCTATTGAGAATATAATATCCTGTGCTCCTTTGAGGAGAATCACTCATCTCTTCCCGAACCACCCTGCTTTATACTAAATCTTTTCTTTTCCTCCTTTTTTAGGCAGGGGGCTCTCAGGTGATTTTCACCAACCCTTTGGAAATTGTCAAGATCCGTTTGCAGGTGGCTGGAGAAATCACCACAGGGCCCCGAGTCAGCGCTCTGTCCGTTGTCAGGGACTTGGGCTTCTTCGGGATCTACAAGGTGAGTCCTGTTAGTCGTTTATTTGAGAGCACGCTCATCTCCTACCCTAGTAAGTGTTCATTGGTGTGAAATTGATTCCTCACATTTGTGTACCTGGAGAAGATCTTCTGCCGGAGCTCATAGGGCATCTTCATGCCAGTTAGGAAGAGGTGCCCCTTCCTGGCATCTGCCAAGTAGCTGTCCTTAGAAGACATAAATCAAGGATGAATGTGATGCCGTGACCCCCACACACAGTTTGCCACGGCACTGGCTGGAGTTTTGTTTGGATCTGTTCAGGTTCAGTTCAGTTCAGTCGCTCGGTCATGAGGTCGACTCATGGGGTCGACTCTTTGCGACCCCATGAACTGCAGCACGCCAGGCCTCCCTGTCCATCACCAACTCCCGGAGTCCACCCAAACCCGTGTCCATCGAGTTGTTACTGATGTAAAAATCTGGTTCTCAGCGCTGCTGCCCACGAATGGTAGCTGCCAGGCTCACAGGGCACCATCTTGCAAGGGAGACGGGCTGAGTTCAGTTTCCCCACACATGCGAAGCCCATACTGCTGCTGCTGCTGCTAAGTCGCTTCAGTTGTGTCCGACTCTGTGTGACCCCAAAAACGGCAGCCCACCAGGCTCCGCCGTCCCTGGGATTCTCCAGGCAAGAACACCGGAGTGGGTTGCCATTTCCTTCTCCAATGCATGAAAGTGAAAAGTGAAAGTGAAGTCGCTCAGTCGTGTCCAACCCTCAGCGACCCCATGGACTGCAGCCCACCAGGCTCTTCCGTCCATGGGATTTTCCAGGCAAGAGTACTGGAGTGGGGTGCCATCACCTTCTCCAAAAGCCCATACTAGATCCGGAATTTATGTTCTGATCCTGTCATTCCAAACCTCTCCGCATGTGTGCCTTGTCATAATTGTTTTGTGTGCCAGCCATTTATCATTTAGGAAATAGTTTTTGAGAACAATTGCAAAACAAAAACTTTAGAAGATTCTTCAAATTTGTTATTTACACTTTTCTGCCAAAGAAGTTGTAATGAACTAGAACTAGCTTTATATTATGCCCTGCTGTAAGGCTTCATCAAACATAAGATGTTCACTGTTTTTCAATGAGAAGATTTAAAAAAAACAGTTTCATGGCCAATTTGAATAAGTAAACCTTCAGGGATATAAGAAGGTAAGTCAAATGTCTACTTAAAATATCTTTCATTTATTTACACATAGATATATAAAATCACATTGTACAGAATTAATGTAGCTTTTTTCTATGTAAACATATCTAGAAATATTTAATTCTTCATATGAGTTTTGAACCAGTTTCGTGATCACCACTTAATCCACATTTTGAATCAGCAGTTCATATGGTTTTGCAAAGCCTGCCATCTTCATTTTCATTCCACACTGACAAGAGGAAGGCCTTTTGAATGTTGTGTAATACTGGCCCAGGAAACCTTGTCCCACAGACACGTAACATTAGAGTTGTTCCTTTTTTTTTCTATTCCCAATTTATCCTGAATGGATATAAATGGTCCATGTGTAACATACTGCCTTTTCAAGTGAACTTTCAATGCCTAGTTTTGCCATTCAGCACAGCATTTATAGAAGTATCCCCTAGGAATATTTTTTTATCCTTTTCTTTATAACTCAGTTTTTTAGGTGACCTTGGTAAACAATCAGCGTGAGTGATAACTGAGGTTGTTTCAAGCAAGTCTGCCTTCCTCACCTGGAACTCTAGACTTCTCAAGGTCAAGCAGTGGGAAGAGTACTCCAAGATCTGAGCCTTTGTGAGGATCAAATATGATGTGATGCCCTCTTAGTGTTTTAGGGAGAACCTTGCCCTTTATTTAGACATCTTGTAGTGTTTAAGAATAAACATGTTGATTTTTTAAAAGTGATTTTATGTATGTATGTATTTTTGGCTGTGCTGGGTCTTCATTGCTGTGTGGGCTTTTCTCGAGTTGTAGCGAGCAGGGGCTACTTTCTAGCTTGGTGCCCAGGCTTCTCATTGCAGTGGCTTCTTTTGGTGTGGAGCACCACCCTAGGACACCTGGGCTTCCGTGGTTGCAGCCGTGGGCTCCGTAGCTGTGGCTCTTGGGCTTAGTTGCTCTGTGGCATGTGGGATCTTCCTGGATCAGGGATCAAAACCTGTGTCTCAAAGCCCTGCACTGGTAGGCAGGTTCTTCACCACTGAGCCACCAGGGAAGTCCTATGCTGGTATGTTTTTTTAAGTAGCACTTAAAATGCTCAGTGTGATCGTGCAATGGAACACGATTTACCAAATTGTGATCCAGCTGTAAGACATGAACAGTATTGTCATGAGGCATAGCATTCATTATCAATTGGAAGAAAAGTCATCTTCTGTTCTGAATCTTTAGGCTCGTGCAGACTTTGACATGATATAGCAGCATGTCATTCTGACAAGATGCCAAGCAGTCTTTCAGTGGCTGGTCTGGTAAAAAGCACTTAGGTGCTATAGCAATGGCTGCTATCGAAGTGTCTAGATGGATAAAACGTTAAAACTTGTTTGCTGACACAGAAGTAGAGACTGTTAAACTACCTGCAAATGATACAAGACTGAGACTCAGTCCTTTTCATCTTCATAGTATTTCATAATCTTAATCCCCTTTAACACCCCTTGGAAGGAGTCGGTCTCCTAGTTTTGTAGTTAGGAGAACAGAGGTGCCAACGGTGGTATCTGAGCCGAAATTGAGGCTCAAAAGTTTCTTGTTTCCACTTTTGTGCGAAAATGGCTTTCTTGACATGAGCAGGATTGCTCAAGTTTGAGCAAGAGACCTCTCCCATATAAAGTTAGTTTAATTACTAGCCTGGTGTCTTAATCTAGTTCAGAGGCATTCCACAGGCCTGGCTGCTGCCTTTCAAAACACTGCTTTCGGTGTATTGGTAATTACCAAGTGAAGTCACTAACAATTTGAGCTTTGAGCTTCTGGAAACTTGATTGCCTTGTGAGAGAATGACCTGGCAGGCAGGCCCTTCCATTCTGCTGGCCACGGGTGTCCTCAGCAGATCACCTCTCCACTCACTCAGTCTGATTGGGCTGTGTCGCCACCCTGGCTCATTCTCATTTGTTTTGTCCCACTTTCCAGCCTTAGGTTTTCTCTCCCGTGAGTTTCCTTTTCTCTGGGCTTATCTACTTTGCCCCAATCCTCTGTGGTCAGAAATCTCTATTGATTCCAGGTCCTGTCTTTGAGGCGCATTGCCTGGAGAATCCCCATGGACAGAGGAGTCTTTGGGGCTACAGTCTGTGGGGTCGCAAAGAGCTGGACACGACTGAGTAAAGGGACTTCCCTGATGACCCAGTGGCTAAAGCGCCATGCTCCTAGTGCTGGGGGCCCAGGTTTGATCCCTGGTCAGGGAACTAGATCCACATGCAGCAATACAGATCAAAGATCCTGCATGCCTCAACTAAGACCCGGTGCAGCCAAAAAAAAAAAAAAAAATTTCTTTTAGGGCTTCCCTGGCAGCTCACCTGGTAAAAAAAAAAATCCACCTGCAGTGCAGGAGACCCCAGTTCTATTCCTGGGTCTGGAAGATGTCCTGGAGAAGGGAACGGCTACCCACTCCAGTATTCTGGCCTGGAGAATTCCGCAGACTGAGGAGCCTGGCGGGCTACAGTCTGAGGGGCCACGGAGAATCGGCCGTGCCTGAGCGACGTTCACAGCTTCAGCATTGCTATGTGCTGTGCCAAGTCGTTGCTTCAGCATACCTCTTTTCAGTGCTCAAGTTTTCTCTGTTTCTAGTCTTGGTGCCAAGTAGAAAATTGTCAGTGACCTGGGGTGACTAATACTGTTAAATCTGGTTCAGTGTCCCTCTGTTAAGTCTTGAAACAGAGGAAGGACCTCTATCCTAGTTTTAGGTGGGCCAGATAGTCTTCCTTTTCCTTCCATGGCCCCTTTTGTTTGCTGCTGTTAACATGACAATGTGGGGCCTAGGAGGGCTGAGGGGAGGCTCTGTCTGTGTGTTTAGACCTGCAGTGTTTAACCTCACTTAATTGGACTTAACCAGGCTTTCTGTTTTTCTCCTGAATTGACTTGCAAAATACCCGGCTATTCTAACTGTGACTTCCCAGTAAAAGGTAATTAGAATAGTTGCTTTCGATATACATTTGCAACTGAAAAAATGTGGATGTGGTAAACATTTCACATTCCTAAAGCTAGAAATAGTTTAGATAGAAGCAGACTGTAAACAAAACACCTCCCATTTTGGTAACATTTAGAGAGATTGTTACAATTCAGAGTCCACAGGTGATTGAAGTAAAGGCAGGTAATTAATTGTCCTTGAAAGAGCTATTTGAATATAATGTAGTTTTTAAAAATCTGCAACTTTTTAAATATATTAAATATATATACTACTACTTTTAAATATGTATACTACTTTTTAAATATATATACTACTTTTCTTAAACCATGAGTTGGTATTTCCCTTTCATTAGGTAACTATAAGCAAAATAAATTCTATAAGTGATATGTATCTACTTTTGATTATTGCTTTTCCTTAGGTGCCAACAGAGCTTTATTTAGGGCATAGATTGCACCTTCTTAATGAAATAGGATTTATTTCATGTTAAATGGTCACACAGTTAAGATAGACTGAAAGATGCTTCCTTATGAAGCAATGGAATAATTCATGGCTCTTTTTGAGAACAAAAAGTGGTCAGTGAAGCAATCAAGCTTTGTTGAAAATTGTTTTCAGATTGTGTAATTGCAAATCAAAGACTTCCATCTAGCATGGAAGGTCACCTAGGAATATGAGCCCTCTCTGCTGTTTTCTAATCAAAGGCCTCTGTCCCACTGTATTTGACAGAGTAAGTCATCCCTTCAGTACCCATAGGGGCAGATGCTCAAGTCCCTTATATAAAATGGTGTAGAATAATGAATACAGTTGGTCTTCTATGCACAGGCTTCACATTCAGCTGTATATTCCATCCAAATTCCTGGATGTTGTGTTTGTGTTCTCATTCGAAGTGTGTATGTAAAGGAGTTATTGGAGCTACTGTTCATAAAATCAGAAAGCAAGTAACGAAATATGTTCTTGATTCAGTTCGGTTCAGCTGCTCAGTCCTGTCTGACTCTGTGAACCCGTGGACTGCAGCACGCCTGGCTTCCCTGTCCACCACCAACTCCCGGAGCTTGTGCAAACTTGTGTCCATCGAGTCGATGATGCCATCCAACCATCTCATCCTCTGTCATCCCCTTCTCTTCCTGCCTTCAGTCTTTCCCAGCATCAGAGTCTTTCCTAAGAAGTCAGTTCTTTGCATCAGGTAGCTAAAATATTAGAGCTTCAGCATCAGTCCTTCCAATGAATATTCAGGACTGATTTCCTTTAGGATTGACTGGTTGGATCTCCTTGCAGTCCAAGGGACTCTCAAGAGTCTTCTCCAACACCACAGTTCAAAAGCATCAATTTTTGACTGCTCAGCTTTATGCTCCAACTCTCACATCCATACATGACCACTGGAAAAACCATAGCCTTGACTGTACGGACCTTTGTTGGTAAAGTAATGTCTGTGCTTTTTAATATGCTGTCTAGGTTGATCATAGCTTTTCTTCCAAGGAGCAAGGGTCTTTTAATTTCATGGCTGCAGTCACCATCTGCAGTGATTTTACAGCCCAAGAAAATAAAGTCTCACTGTTTCCATTGTTTTCCATTTGTATGCCATGAAGTGATGGGACTGGAGGCCTTGATCTTCGTTTTTTGAATGTTGAGTTTTAAGCCAGCTTTTCACTCTCCTCTTTCACTTTCATCAGGAGACTCTTTAGTTCCTCTTCACTTTCTGCCATAAGAGTGGTGCCATCTCCATATTTGAAGTTATTGGTATTTCTCCCTGCAACCTTGATTCCAGTTTGTGCTTCATCCAGCCCAGCATTTCACATGATGTGTACTCTGCATATAAGTTAGATAAGCAGGGTGGCAATATACAGCCTTGATGTACTCCTTTCCCTATATGTAACCTGTTGTTCCATTTGGAGTCTATTGTTCCATGTCCAGTTCTAACTGTTGCTTTTTGACCCGCATACAGGTTTCTCAGAAGGCAGGTAAGGTGGTCTGGTATTCCCATCTCTTTCAGAATTTTCTACAGTTTGTTGTGATCCACACTGTCAGAGGCTTTCGTGTAGTCGATAAAGCAGAAGTAGATGTTTTTCTGGAATTCTCTTGCTTTTTCGGTGATCTAACGGATGTTGGCAATTTGTTCTGTGGTTCCTCTGCCATTTCTAAATCCAGCTTGAACATTTGGAAGTTCACTGTTTATGTACTGTTGAAGCCTAGCTTGGAGAATTTTGAGCATTACTTTGCTAGCGTGTGAGATGAGTACAATTCTGCAGTAGTTTGAACATTCTTTGGCATTGCCTTTCTTTGGAGTTGAAATGAAAACTAATCTTTTCCAGTCCTGTGGCCACTGCTGAGTTTTCTAAATTTGCTGGCATATTGAGTGCAGCACTTTCATAGCATCATCTTTTAGGATTTGAAATAGCCATCACCTCCACTAGCTCTGTTCATAGTGATGCTTTCTAAGGCCCACTTGACTTCACCTTCCAGGATGTCTGGTTCAAGGTGAGTGATCACACCATTGTGATTATCTGGGTCATGAAGCTCTTTTTTGTACAGTTCTTCTGTGTATTCTTGCCACCTCTTCTTGATATCTTCTGCTTCTGTCAGGTCCATACCAGTTCTGTCCTTTATTGTGCCCATTTTTGTATGAAATGTCCCTTGGTATCTCTACTTTTCTTGAAAAGACCTCTAGACTTGATTATTCTGCTAGTTATCTCAAAGGGATATTGTTTGGTCTTTTAAAGTGAAAATACAAGTTTGTTTCAAAACAAAATCAAATAATTCATAAATGTCTGTGAGAATGTAAAATTTTCTCTTTACTCCTTACCTTTCTATTTTCCCTTTAAAAGATTACCACTGCATATATTTTTTATAAGTAATTTAAATTTTTATTTATTTCTCTCCTCCCTCTCTCTGTCCTATCACAATTTGTACACACACACACATCAATATTATATCTGTGTTTTTTTAACAAAAACAAAATCCGTTTGAGCACAGTGTATCTTAATGTTCTTTTCTCATTTAATAACTGTATACAGTGTTGTGTTTTGTTTTGTTTTGTTTTTAAGCAGTTTCTTACTGATGAGTACTTGTTTCTAGTTTGGGGGCATTACAAGCAATGACAGAGTGAACATCCTTGCAGATATTGTGATATACTTTTGTGAATAAATACAGTGAATCCCTAGCAAGTAAATCGTTAGGTTAAGGGGCATGTGCAGTTGTTAGCATTAGTAGATTTTGTCAAATCCCATCAGTTTGTCACTTTTATCTTAGCAATGTACAAATATGTCAGAGTAATTTCTGAAGATAGCAGTTTATAAAAATACCTGCTTTTGTGAGTTCTTAGCCCCACATAAGGAAAACAAGTGTTTAGTCATGGCTTGGAGGACATTGTGCCATGCTAATTTTCTAATATCAGGGGATGTTTATATGGCTTTACAACCGCCAAAGCAGTAATTCATCCATCTTTCTCTTTCACCTGAAGCTCTGTGAAAGCTTCCTTGTGGGTTTCTCTGTTTTAACTCTTAACTCCCTCAAGTCCATAGTCCCCACAGCAGCCAGAGTGATCTAAATTTAAAATATAAGTCAGATTAACTCATTCTGACTGTTTGCCTGGCACTGGTCTAGTTGTTTAGAATGTCACTATGAAAAGCCAAGTCCCTGCTGACACTTTTGTGGGTAAAAGAAGTCAGCCATTCAGAAGACTATATGACATCAAGTGAGGCTGAGAACCTTGAAGAAAAAGGAGGCAGGATGAAGGGATGGAGAAGGGCCAACTCCAGATGAAAGATGAAAGTGGGGGTGGGGGGTGGGCATGCTTTTAATAGGGCTTCCCTAGTTGTTCAGATGGTAAAGAATCTGCCTGCAATGCAGGAGACCCATGGCTACCTACTCCAGTATTCTTGCCTGGAGAATTCCATGGACAGAGGAGCCTAGTGGATCAGTTCAGTTCAGTCGCTCAGTCATGTCCGACTCTTTGTGACCCCATGAACCATAGCACGAGAGGCCTCCCTTTCCCTCACCAGCTCCCAGAGTATACCCAAACTCATGTCTGTTGACTCGGTGATGCCATCCAACCATCTCATCCTCTGTCGTCCCCTTCTCCTCCTGCCCTCAATCTTTCCCAGCATCAGGGTCTTTTCAAATGAATCAGCTCTTCGCATGAGGTGGCCAAACTATTGGAGTTTTAGCTTCAGCATCAGTCCTTCCAATGAACACCCAGGACTAATTGCCTTTAGGGTGAACTGGTTGGCTCTCCTTGCAGTCCAAGGGACTCTCAGAGTCTTCTCCAACACCACAGTTCAAAAGCATCAGTTCTTTGGTGCTCAGCTTTCTTTATGGTCTAACTCTCACATTGATACTTGACTGGGACATAATAGAGCGGTCAGAAAGGCATCTCTGAGATGATGACATTTGAGAAGAAACCAGAGTCAAGAGGAGGCTAGTGTGCCCAACAGAAACCATGTCTCTAGTGGAAACTTGTCTAGCAGCTTCTGTGCTACTGCATGTATATCCCAGCCCCGGCCCCTTCCCTGCTGGCCCGTCCTCTCCAGTCTGTGCCCTGGACCCCGCTCTCCACCTCCCTGCCTACTCTGCTCACTACACTGGCCGCCTTTCCTCTGCAGATCCTTCAAGCTCATCCCTTCATTTTCAGTTGCCTGAAGGCTCTTCCCCTCACATCTTAGCCCCGCAGATACCTGCTTGGAAGGACACCATGTCCCTGGCTGTCACAGCCCCTTATCCAGGTCTCTAAGCAGCCCATCACCCCCTGACACTCCCCTCTTGCCTCTCCTCTTCCAAAGTGAACTGTGATAGCAGAGACCTCGCTTACTCACTGCTGCGTCCTTGTGACAGCTTCTGGCGCGCGAGTAGACATTTGATCGATATTCATTGAGCAAATGAATGGTAAGCAAAAGCCAGATGTTGCCAAGTTATATAGCAAGGATATGAAAGCACAGAAAGAGGATAAGTTGACAAGTAGGGACCAAAGAAAACTAGGACACTGGGGAAGTTGAATGTGAAGGAAATAGCTAATTAGCTGAGAGATCGCTTTCCCGAGCTCTGAGGCCTCCATTTATTTATCCACAAGCTTTGCCCTGGGCACTGGAAATATGAGAGTGAACTCTAATGCATATTTTTTTTGGATTATCTATTTATTTATTTGGGTTGTGCTTGCGTCTTCGTGGCTGCGTGGGCTTTTCTCTAGCTGCGGTGTGTGGGCGTCTCCTGTTGCAGGGCGTGGGCCCTAGGCACGCAGGCCTCAGTAGTTACAGCCCACAGGCTCAGTGGTTGCAGTGCACGGGCTCAGTTGCATGTGGGATCTTCCCAGACCAGGGCTTGAACCCGAGGCTCCAGCATTGGCAGGTGGATTCTTTACCATTCAGCCACCAGGGCATCCCTAATGTATGGTTTAGGAAGTAGTTTACCATCTCGTGGGAGCAGCAGACAGGTAACGAGATCGCTGGACTACATGTGCAGTGGAGAAGGGCTGTCAGAGGGTCAGCCATGCAGCGTTCCAACAGAGATAGAGCTGACACATAGTAAGAAAGCCAGGAAGGCTTCCAAAGGGGAGATGGCATTGAAAGATGAGGTGTAGTTAGCCAGGGAGAAGGCAGAGACAGACGGCATGATCCGGTTTGTGTTGAGGAGGGGTCATTCAGCATCAGTGTGGAGAGTGCTGTGTTCAAGAGCAAGAGGAAGGCTGGGGATGGTGGGGAGGAGGGCTGACCATGGCCTAAACTAGGGCGTGATGGTGTGTGTGTTGGGGGGGTGTGTTTTTCGGGGGAGGTGATCTATTTAAAGGGTATGTGAGAGTTACACTTACCAAGTCTTGGAAAGTAATGAAACAAGAAAAGTATAGGAAGATTAAAAGCCAGATTTCTGGCTTGAGCATCTGGTGGATGATGATACTGTAAATTTTGTAATTTCATAATATTTGACAAGCTGCAAGAGACCTTAAAAGACCTTCTGTTTGGTGTTACCTTTATAACTGAGGAATCAAAGCACAGAAATCTCAGGAGAATCAGCTCGGTGATTGGCAGGTGGAGGTACAGCTGGACCGAGACTTCTCCTGACTCCGTCTGGTGGTGTTCTTACTCTACCTGCTGGATGTAGGGCTCGAGCCTTGTCAGAGGACGGGGGCTTGAGATGTTCTTTAGGGGTCATGTGCGTGCATGAGGCTGTGAGAGTGGGTACGACCCCCAAACCAATGGGACACCAATGATGGAACTCAACAACGGCCCGCGTTTGGGTGCAGGAATAAGTAAGTGTGGGGCAGAGGGTAGTAGAAACAGCTGTCCAGTGGAGAACTGGGAGGAACAGGTGGGAGCCCCAGGAGTGACGAGCTGGAAGTGGAGGAGAAAGAGGTGAGTGCTTTTCAAGTCCTGCAGAGACCAGGGGACTGAAGTCCAAGAAAAGGCCCGTGAACTGAAAGATGGAAGTCACCAGTTATCTTTCATGAATCAATTTAAGGAGAATGGCAGAGGTAGAAACCTGGAGGAGAAAAAATTCACAGATACAAACCACTCAGCCTAAAGATTGAGAAACAAAAGGGAAAGCATATAGCAACTGGAAGAAAAAATGGAGCCGAGCAGCAACGTTAGCAGGGAGAAGAGGTTGGGAGATTTATTGTTTTTGTTTTTTCTTAATTTTGTTGGGAGAACCATGCCTGTCTGTAGACAGAAGAGTCACTGATGATGGAAGGATTTGAAAAATCTGAAAATATAGCAGGGTCAGATATGGTGCTAGGACTTTCAGGAGGGGCAGAGGCAGGGTCCAGCCTTAGGTGTGTATGTGTGTGAGTGAGTGTGTTAATGTGTGCACACAAGCTCTTTAGGGCCAATGCTCACTCTGAGCTAGGCATCATGCTTAGCGCTTTATACAGTTTACATCATTTAATCCCTATTACAGCCTATTCTGGGCTCCCCTGATGGCTCAGACAGTAAAGAATCCACCTACAATGCGGGAGACCTGGGCCTGATCCCTGGGTCGGGAACATCCTCTGGACAAGGAAATGGTAACCCACTCCAGTATTCTTGCCTGGAGAATCCCATGGACAGAGGAGCCCAGTGGGCTATAGTCTAGGGGGTCGAAGAGAGTTGGACATGACTGAGTGACTAACAATTACTTACAGCCTATGATGCAGATAGTTGTTTTGTTTTTAAGCAGTTCCAAGTTACAGTTGAGGAAAGGAACACATGATGGGTTTAGGTAATTTTTCTAAGGTGGTATACCTTATAAGGAAGTGGGAGGCTGGGTTTCAAACTCAGTGCAATCTCTCTGTGGAATGCAAGGTATCACATAGAGATATCAAGCCAGGTAAGAGAGAGCCTGTGCCTGGTAGATAATGCAAGGAAGTCCAAAGACAAGGTTCCGTGCTATGCACAGATACGGAGCAGTGCACAGGTCTGGTGTCACTGTTGACACTCGCTTGCTAAAGAAATGGAAATAAAAAGAACTCCTGCTGCTGCTACTGCTAAGTTGCTTCAGTCGTGTCCGACTCTGTGCGACCCCAGAGATGGCAGCCCACCAGGCTCCCCCGTCCCTGGGATGAGAGGTCACTAAATGCCATGGATTGTGTGATAGTTTAGGCTAGGGTAGTTAAAGGATCATTTTTTCCCTAATTGCTTTTAATACCAAATGCTTTTTTAAAACGTTAGATGCTGCTAAGTCACTTCAGTCGTGTCTGACTCTGTGCGACCCCATAGACAGCAGCCCACCAGGCTCCCCGATCCCTGGGATTCTCCAGGCAAGAACACTGGAGTAGATTGCTATTTCCTTCTCCAATGCATGAAAGTGAAAAGTGAAAGTGAAGTTGCTCAGTCATGTCTGACTCTGTGCGACCCCATAGACGGCAGCCCACCAGGCTCCACCGTCCCTGGGATTCTCCAGGCAAGAACACTGGAGTGGGTTGCCATTTCCTTCTCCAGTGCATGAAAGTGAAAAGTGAAAGTGAAGTCACTCAGTCGTGTCCTACTCCTAGCGACCCCATGGACTGCAGCCTACCAGGCTCCTCTGTCCATGGGATTTTCCAGGCAAGAGTACTGGAGTGGGGTGCCATTGCCTTCTCCGAAAACGTTAGATAGAATGACTCAATTTTGCTTTGTTTTGTTGTTTAGAATAAGCACGTTATCTTTGATCTTATATCAGCTCTTTAAATTATAGAAATTAAAACTATCCATTGTGAGGCAATTCTGTTTCCTTAACTCTTACATTGACCAACGTAGCAGTTCACAGTCTGCCTGCCTTGTGGAGAGACACATAATCTGACAGTGAGCCAAGTGGCTATCATTCCAAATGATAGTACTGAAAAATAACTGTGTGCCTTCCTGATAACTTTGTCATTAATATCTGCCATAAAATGAACATTTAGGACATTTTGTCTTATTAAAAGGCAAAATTTTAGGAATTAAAGAGTATCAAGTACATCAAGAAGCCAGGTTTTGTATCTAATGTGGTGTGAGCTTGTGTCTAATATTCAAAATGATGTAATATTGTCCATATTGTGCTTAGAAGTTTGCATTAAAAGAAAATAAACTGGAAGAAAATATTTTAAAAATCTATCTGTTCCTACATTTCAGATGCATTATCTGTAAAAAGAGGATAATAGTACCTACACTTGTAACAGCAAATAAAATGGGACACTGTGAAAAAATATTTTTTTATTAAATGATGCCTAAAGGAACTGAATGTGCTGAACAGGACTAGAAAAGATCCTTTAAAATATTACAAAATGGTTAGTTTTTTTCATCATTCTTCCATTCATTCACCAAATATTTGTTGAGGGCTGACCTTCTATGAGGTGTGCTGAGTTATGTAGATGAGTGTGGCCTCATTGCCTTCAGAGTGATGAGTGTTAAGGGAGGTGAGAGAATAATTTTAGTGCCGTAAAGTTCTTTCAAAAGTTAATGTTAACAGGTAGTATAGTTTTTAAAAGAAGAAAGCTCATCTATAAAAAGGTATGTAATAACAGAACACAGGGAGGCCGGGTGTGCTGCAATTCATGGGGTCGCAAAGAGTCAGACACGACTGAGCAACTGAACTGAACTGAATCTCCTAGCCTCATGCTATGGGTAACCTATTTTTCTAGAGCCAAACATTTTTATCAAGTTAGTATTTTTATTTTGTTGTTGTTTCTTTGTTTTTGTTTTTTGCTAAGTACCTGCAGGATTAGTTTCAACAAAACACTTTTTTATTTTAGCTTAACTTTTGGAATATAATTTGCTGTCCTTTATATTTAGAAGTACTGAAACGATGCTACCAGTCTACTGTTCGTAGAGGGCTCTGAATATATTTTCCAAAAGTGATAGGTATATTTCTTATAATTTGTTCTTTCATTTCTCTGGTTTCTAATTTTGACCATGGTCTGTATTTAAAAGATGGCTAACTTGAGAGATATGCATTGAATATAAAATAAAGGAGATATGTCTTGTGACAGCCAGAGTCCTATGTGGGGTCTGATCAGTGTAGCAAACAACTTTAAATTTACTTAATAGGATTAGGTCTTTTGCCAAATAGAAGATTTGCTCTTAGCCTGGTAAATGTAGAACTCTCTCTGTGATTCATGTAGAAACCATATAGGAGTCATACTCCAGCTGCCAGCTTTTTAAAGACTATGTCAACTATTTATATTTTCCTGTTTGACAGGACAGTGTGCTTTACATTGATAATAGTAATTATCTTTATATCATCACTTTTTTCATTGAAGATGCTTGTACTAGGCACTTCGTATTAATCATTGGATTTAAATTAAATCTTATGTCAGTACAAATGTTCCTCACTGGTTTTGGAGAGGAACTTGAGGTGCAGAGATTTTAAGAACTTTGCCCAACATACGGTAGTTAAGTGGCAGAATAATGATCTGAGCCCAGGTTTCTGACTCTGCAGCCTGTATTCTTGCTCTTGCAGTATCCTGGCCATTGATGTGGAGTTGGCAGAATTCAGATATAGAGCCACATTTGAGATGATGTATTTTGACTATTTCTTTGAATGCAGTCTACCTCTTCTCATCCTCTTTGAGAGGACTTGCATGTAGATGTGCATAAGTGTGTGTGTGTGTGTGTAACTGAATCACTTTGCTGTACACCTAAAATTAATGCAGTCTTGTAAATCAAATATAGTTGAGTAGAAAAGCTTTTTTTTTTTTTTTAATGCTCTCTTATACTATCTAGACAGCATGGAAAATTGCTTTGTTTCTGAGTGGAGGGAGAGAGAAGGGGGAGGGGGGAACCCTTCCCCTAAGCATCAGGAGTGCCAAGCTTGTCTCACATGAGTTTACATGAATTTATGTTTCTTGAGTGATATGAAAGCTCTCAAGATATAGGAATTTATTTTTAAATAACCTTGAATTGGTAGTGCCTCTAGCTACCTGAGAGAAGAACACAAGTTTTCTCAAGAGGAACCCACCCTGAGCTCAGATGTTAAAGAATTTTCATAGATAATGTTCCAAGGAAAATGAGCAGCTCTTAAACATCTCAAATCACACAAGGAAACGAGGCACTTTAAAAAGAGGTGGCAGACGCAACCTGACAGCATTTTAAACCTTCAAAGATTCAAAATTTCAAAATTATTGTAACTATAAAGTGAATTTTTTTAATGTAGAAGTGAAAATATTTATGATGATTGAAATTTAAAATTCAGCCTTTAACAGCCAATTAAACGCAGCTGAAGAGAGAATTAGTGAATGTGAAGATAAGAGAATTACTTGGAATAGAGACATAGAGTGGTACACAGGGAATTGTGAGCTGGTTTAATATGGGTATAAACAAAAACCAGGAGGAAATGATGGCTGAAAATTCTCTGCAACTATTGGAAGCTATCAATCTAGAGATTCAAGAAGTACAGCAAATCCCAATCTGGATAAATTAATCCAGACTAGACATATCGGAATGAAGCTGCTAAACACTGAAGCTGAAGAGAAGCTGAAGGGTGGCTGGAGAGGAAAGCAGATTGTCTTTAAAGGGGAACAGTTGAACTGTTGGCTAACTTAGAAGCAGGAACAGAGGAAGCTGGAAGTCATTTGAATGACATTGTCAGTGTGTACAGAAAAAAAAAAGCCTTTCAACCTAGAATTCTGTGGCCTCTGAAAATGTCTTCCAGGAACAGGGTAAAATAAAGATATTTTTTTAGACTAGCAAAACTCTGAAAACATATCATTGGTAGAATCTTCCCAAAGGAAATTCTAGAATGCACTTCAGGTAAGACGAAAGTGATTCCAGCTGATAGTTTGGAGATGGACCAAGGGATGAACAGCAAAGAAAGTGGTAAATATTTACTCTAAATGACTTTGCCTGAATTTAAATGTAATACTATATATAATGGTAATTATAATGCTTAATGTAAGTTGAGCTAGAATTAAATACATAACCATAAGATGCAGTTGCTTGTAATTTAAATAGTCTAATGTGTAAGTATCATATAAGAGGAAGGTGAAGACTACAGAGTATTAAAATGTTCAGGATCTAAACCTGGGGACTAGAAACAGAGTGTGCAGCTTGTAAATGAGTAGCATGGAGAAGCTGGGGGCAAAGAAGGCAAGAAAGGAAAGAAAAATTGAAAACATGGGGCAGAAAGATTGAAAACATGGGACATAGTTTACAGATGAGCTTTGTGAAGAAGACAAGACGTGTTTGAGACTAAAGTCCCATGTGGTAAAGCTCTCCATCCCATCTGAATGATGAGCATCACTGATGGCCAAGCAACATGCAATGGTAGAAGACTAGAGAATTACACCTGGCACAGGTGTGGCATTTCCTACCCAAATCCCTCAAGTTGTCAAGGTGCTTTTGTTAGGACTGCAATGAAATTAAAGAGACACCAATATCCTAAAAGTCCCTGGACTAAAGAAAGCAAAGAATAAGCATTGAGATTGTATATACAGGTTGATGTTAATTTCAGCGTCACATACATGGAGTCTCCGGTTGTTGACTGGTTGATTCGGCTTTAACACCAGTGACACAGCATAACAGGCAAGGTGCCAGTGGTGTTTCTCAGTAAGATGCTGAAATGCACCCTTTTCAAATCCTTAACTGTCCCTTGACTGGGTGGGAGAGGTGCTGCCAGGTTGAGTATCCAAGGGTTAACTCGCTTGGGAGAAACCAAGAGGAATGCTCAAGGATCAAGACATGACATGCCGCCCATTGTTTGCAGCTCCAGGATCAAAATATACAATTATACATGCCAAATAAATTCTAAACCTGGAAGGCAGGAAAAGAGGGGTGGCTCTGCCTACAGGTGCCAGAAGCATTAAATAACCTTCCCAGACAAGGTGCACCACTGTTGGCCTGAAGGCTGCAGGGTCCCCCCGGTCTGGCATTTTCCCTCGTGTTAGACAATGTGAATTCACTGCAGGAGTCTCTGTTAAGCCTCCGTCTCCCAGACCTGCTGGCTCCTGGTGCCGGGCCCTGACACAGAGGTGCCTTTGTGAGTGTAATTACCTTCCCCTGTATTAGAAGGAGTCTGTTTGGAGTTCTGTTTGTAGGTGCAGCTAGAATAGGCAGGAATTAGCATGTGAAAAGATCTGCCCTGGCCCTGACTTCTTTATCAGCCACCATCCTTCAGGATTTTTTCCCCTGCCTCGGATTATCGGGCAGGTGTGATACCATCCAAGATGAAGAGCTTTCAAAGAAGGAGAAAGACACTGGAGATAGCAACGTGTATGTGTGTGTAAAATACAAATCCTGTTGTGTTACATCTTTAGACAATTTCATGCCAGACAGAGCTGGCAGAGTAAACTTGGGTGGATGATTCCAGCAACTTAAGAACTGATTAAAGTTCCCTTGGGCTTTCACCATAGTGTTCACATCAGAAAAAAAAAAAAAAATGAGACGCAAAACAAATAATTCCTTTACCCTGGCTGTGCTGTGGCCAGCGTCTCTAAACTGTCTAATTGTCCTGTCCATCATGGACTATTAACGTGGGGATAAGTGAAGTTCCTAGACCTTATCAAATAGAATGGTGATCGAGAGACTCTGGATGGATATGGGGTTGGAATGGAGCCAGAGTTGATAATTAACCTAGATCTGAGTTTTGATTCTACTTCATTCACATATAGGTCTCCCCTAAGATGCCTTTTACTGTTCCTGTGTGTTATTAGTGGGTCTTTTATTAACAAGAAGAAAAAAAAACACATAATTTCCCCTTTTTGGTGAAAGAGTGCTTTAATGGAGAATAAGAAAATTTGATGATTGCATTTTTCATATATTAATTTCCCCCAAGTGATTTTACTGTGTGTACAAAGGAAATTCGGGGCCAGCCAGGGAATGTCTGAGGGCAGAGCTGTCTAGAGCAGGGAAATCTGTGGATTTTTCTTACAGGGAGGAACATTTAAAGATTTATTTTGGGTGGTACACCCTTTGTCATTTATTAATTTTTTAATGGCCAAAGTACTTAATTTTGTGTTGCTGACGCAGGTTTTTGGGCAGCATGGAATGTTTTCTTTTATTATTAAATATAAGGTTGTCTGTTCAGAATGGGTAACGACTTAGTAAAAACTGTACGTGGGGCAGGTAGCGTTTGAGTCAAACAGGTTTCTGTTTTGATGTAGGACGGGAGAAGGGGTGTTCACCACAACGTGAAGGATTTATCAAGGAATCTGGGAAACATTCTCAGTGCTGGAACTTGAAAAGCCTCCCTCACATCCGGCCTCTCTCCGTGGTGCGGGAGCAACAGGTCAGGTGTTGCCTGAGGCAGCCTTACAAATCGGCACCTGCCTTTGTGCCTAGACCTGAAGGAAGTGGTAGGGAAAGGAGACCAGGGAAATTTAATAAGTCTGTGCCTTTTTCCTCAACCCTTTTCAGAGTTAGCTTTCCTTGGGAATTGGGCTTTAACGCCTGGCATGTGAGAGAGGCGAGGGGCACCTCATGGCTAGGGAGAAGCCGTGGGCTGCCAAGAGATGCCCGAGCAGGTGCCAGGAAAGGCAGGGACCACAGACCTCCTCGTCCCCACCAGTCCTCACACTTGCACTGGATTTGATACTTTACCTGGGACTTTAATAATTATTTCCTTGTGGATTCCCAAACCCCTGTTCCCCTGCGGGCCCCAAAGCAGGCAACCTTTGGTCACCCTTTTTGGTAGAAGTGGGAGATTTCGCCTTTAACTTTCCTCCATGCTCCTCTATCGCCCGGCCATATAGCCCCAGGAGATGGTACATCTGTTAGGCCCCAGGGCCCCTTCATAACTCACTCAATGGAAAGTAGAGTTTTTAAAGGTTTTCATTTGTGGACAAGACATCCCTGCTTCTGTGGAGCAGAGATGGTGGCTGTTCCACAAAATATCTTTATTCTTCCATTCTCCTCTTCTCTTCTTTTTTTTTTTTTTTTTCAGATAATCAGAAACCTAAAACCTCTTACAGGGTCTCACCTTGGCTCCAGCACGTGTAACTTATCTGACCACATGGTTGATCCCTGGTAGAAAAAGAGATAACAAATTCCCGACCATTTTTTCCTTTCATGTTTCACAGTATAGCTCCGCCTTTACCTCCGATGGGTTTTGTTTGTTCATTGTGTTTTGATCAAGTCATTTTTCTTCTTAGTCATCTGGAACTGTTTTCAAACATCTCTTAAAGCATACTACACCTCTTGTTAGTCTCTTGTTCTCACAGTGATACATGGCTTATTGCCATGATTTCAGGAAGGCAGAGTTCCTTCTCGGGAAAACCCAGCTGCTTCTTCACTTCGCCTTACTCTTCTGTGTCAGAGTAAGGGATGTTTCTAATTTCAGATCACATATTGGTGTATCCGAAGCCTCTCATTTCTCCTTTTAGTTGTGGTGTTTTCTATGCGACTCAGCAAAGCCAAATCCGTGTCACCAGGAATGTGTCTTAGGCCCTAACAGCCAAGGCATTTGTTGTTTTCTAAATTAAATCAGATGTAGTTTCTGGCTGTACTCTGAAGTAGGCAACAGTGATCCAGGCAGACAGAAGAGCATGCAGCGATCTCAGGATAGCGTCGAGGAGGCGTAGACAGTGTGATGTGTGTGTGCTCAGTCGTGTCTGACTCCGCAACCCCATGGACAGGGCCCTCTGTCCATGGGATTCTCCAGGCAAGAATACTGGAGTAGGTTGCCATTTTTTCCTCCAGGGAATCTTCCTGACCCAGGGATTGAACCCGCATCCCTTGAGGCTCCTGCATTGGCAGATGGGTTCTTTACCACCTTGCCCCTGGGAAGGCCAGACAGTGTGGGGCCGTGTGGAATCCACTCCTTGTCTGTTTTCTACTTACTTTGAAAGAGTGGTGTTTGGGTTTAAATGAATGAAGAGGAGGTATGTAAGAGCTCGCTGTGCCTAGCTTAACCGTCATCAAAGAAGATGCAGAGTGATAGGTGTGCCTTGACTGGTCAGATGAATGAGGCTTTCACTGAGAGGAATCAGGCTGCCCAGGAGACGAACATGGGACAGGGAAGCCATTGCAAAGCCTTGACAAAGGTGAGAATACCGGGTCTAATCCACGGGACAGCCAAAACCATGGTGATGGTGGAGTTTTTGAAACAGCATATAGAAAAGAAATTTAGGCGTTTTGGCTAAGGCTGTGTTAGACCATATCACCCCTCACTTGCCCACAGAAAAGAAAACCAGATAGCATGAGTCGAAGGAGAAGAAAAGGTGTAAATGAACCACAGAAACAGGATCCCAGATGTGGAATGGTTGTTACTATTACTTTTGAAGGTGGCGCTCCAAAACATATATGGTAGTTGTACTGTTTTTCAATTGTTAATATTCTCCTGTATTGTCTGAGATCAGCACTTAATACTTTATAATCAGAGAGGAAAATATGTTAAAGGGAAAATATTACCAGTAGTATTACCAGCGCATATAGACTAGAGTGCTATAGATGCAAAGATTCGGGAGATGAGGTCAATAGTTAAAAACTAATAGATTAGTAAAAAGCAAGCTTTGTGTGAGGAGTGACATCGCTCTAAACAGTTACTCCAAAGTGACTTGTTTAGGAAGTCAGTAAAATGGCACTGTTTCGTTTTGCTTTTTTTAACCATACAGAGGGAGTCAAACATGAAGAAGTTTTAACTGATCTTAATTTGAGATGGTCATTTGGTATCTAATTTGAATGTCTCCTGGACAGACTCTGCTTGTGAGCAAATAGGGAAGAGAACTTACAGGCAGGTTTGGAGGCAAAATAGGGAAGAGGAAGTGAAAATAGACAAACAAATGAGTAACAATATTACCCCTACACAGGAACTCCCCAGATTATAATCTTTAAAAAAACAAATCGTTAGGAAAGGATTGAATGCTGCATGGATACTGGTGTTACCCTGTACTTTTTCCTCTTGAAAAAACTGGGCGAGATGGCAAAAACTCGAGCATCCTGCATTTTGGACCCATCTCTGGCACTGCCTCCAAGGAAGTCCTTTGAGCAAGTCAACAGCAAGGCCCTTAATAAATATGCAGTTGATAGGTTAACTGTCCTGGGCATCATTTTGCACATGTATAAAATGAGGAATTTGGCTCTGATGAATGCTGTGGTTCTTCTTTTCAGTTAGTCATTTAACAGGTTGGGGTTAACAGGAGTGTGGGCTGATTGGCCACATGTGATAGAGATATGTCCTTTATTTATTTATTTAGAATATCTGTACTCACAGTGGGCAGAGGCAGCTTATTAACACATCCATGGGTGAGTTGGTTGAAGAACAGCCAACATGACAGAATCCAGATTCCAAGCATTTGTTCCACTTGGAAGGATGGGCCAAACCAGGATGAAGTTTAATAGGATTAAACATAAAGCCCTGCTTATGTTACTTGTTTAGGGCAATCAATTAAGTTACAGTAGACCTATGTTAATAGCAGTTCCTATGAAAAAGACTAAGGGTTTTATTACCCACAAGCTCAGTGTGAGTCAGGAGTATAATTCGGATGTTAGAGAAGGAAAGGCTACGATAACAGATGTGTAGTGTTAAGGAGCTTTGACAGACTGAAGCCTGGCATCAGGCTAATAGCCGAGATCCAACATCACTAGACCTCAATAAATGTCACGGGCTTGGCTAGATCTGTGGAATCGAATGGATTCATTCCTGTCTTTGAAGAATCTCTCAATTTGGTGAAAATTTTTAGGTATTAGAAATCTGTGAAAGAAATGGTGTTGAAAAGGGGGGCTTTCTTCCCATTTAGCCTACCTAAAACACATTATATGTCTTGTGGTTTTTGGTAGAATTTTATATCATATTTCTGGGCATGCATCAATTTTCAAGGCCTCCCCATAGCATTATTTTGGCACCAGAAATGATTTGGTGAAGACCTTGCCTTAGCTGCTAATTGTTCTACACAGAGCTCTTAAATGTACAGGAATTATTATAAACATTTTAAGGTTTTAGTACAGGCATTTATCAACATTTCATAGACCCTGGAGAGTAGGGTAAGTACATGAATAAATTGGGGGATCCATGAACCCCTTGAAAAGGTATATAATTTTTTACATATGTGTAATTTTTTCTGGGAAAAAATCCAACATTTTCATGAGAGTCTCAAAAACAATACAAAAAACAACCCCCTTGCCCTGCCACCTCTATAATTTGCCCACTTCCAGGTGTATAACGAAGAGGCATCTTGATTGTTGATGCCTACCTTCTGAGAACAAATCCTCCTTGAAATGCCAGTGACCTGCCCTCAGTTAGGGATTTAAAAGGATGTTGCAGGCAGAGTTCCAAAACCATTTTCACCAAAATCTTACCATGAGAATAAGGAAGAACTCTCCCTTCTTGCTCATACCATGCAATAAAATGCTTTATTTTAAATTACAAAATTCTGACTTATTACTTGCAGAATCCGGGTTATATATACTTTTTTCCATTCCCCTTTCAGCTTGTAAGTACACATTTGGTCTTCTCCAGGAATATTTTGTTCTGAGGGAAGTTCCAAAGAAGCTTGATCTTCTCAATGGGATATGTGTTTCATGTGGTTTCTCTTCCTTTGCAAACACACAGGGTGCCAAAGCTTGCTTTCTGCGGGACATTCCTTTCTCGGCCATCTACTTCCCGTGCTACGCTCATGTGAAGGCAGCCCTTGCAAACGAAGATGGGCAGATCAGCCCTGGAAGCCTGCTCTTAGCTGGCGCCATAGCCGGTGAGTGTCCTTGGAGCTCTGCTCCCACCCACGCCCCTGCGCCGGGGTCTTTGCTTAGTTCCTGATGTGAGATGGCCAGAGATTGCTTTGAAGAGCTCCTGAAAAGAAAGGGAAAGAAGTGAATCTTACTTCTGGCAGATCTGGCTGTTAGACAAGCTTAATTCGTTAACTACCTCCCCGCCTACCACCACCAAAAAAAAAAGGGGGGAGGGGGCTCGTTAAAGATCGGTGCATTTTGTAACATTGTCAGATTCCAATTCAAGCTCATGTCCTTTCGTGGGTTTCATTTACTAGTGTAAGAACAAGAACTATTCCGTCAGACTTTTTTTTTTTAAATGTTAATGTGAGAAAAAGAAAGTGAAGTCACTCAGTCGTGTCCAACTCTTTGTGACCCCATGGACTGTAGCCCACTAGGCTCCTCCATCCATGGAATTTTCCAGGCAAGAGTACTGGAGTGGGGTGCTGTTTCCTTCTCCAGGGGATCTTCCCGACCCCGGGGTTGAACCCGGCTCTCCCACATTGTGGGCAGACACTTTACCATCTGAGCCACCAGGGAATCCCTTAAATGTCAATACCTGAGCCCTAAAAGTGTCTAACCGAAGTAATACATAAAAGCTCATCCAGGAAATTTAAGCAATAGTTATCCTCATCGAGAGAAAAGAAATGTAGTGGAACTGGAAGCTGCTTGGGTCCGATTCCAGCTAGCTGTGTAAGGTTATAAGATTGGAGTTTGTGCATGTACTGAATCTCAGCGAGAAGTGACTGTCTGTCTCTAGTGCTACTGTGCAAGTATGAAAGGAAGAAAACAGATGCGGAAGTTGGCTTTTCCATTCCCAATGTAAATCCCTTGAGGAAATCTGGTTATAGCCCCAACAGGAATGACTGTGCTCTTTGAGGCGGCTCCTTGTTTAGAGACTCCAAGGGTAGAACAATCTGGATTATCTCCCCGGGCGGTGACAAACATGTAATGAGCTAACAGACCTTGAGGCAGTCATGGGGTGCCTGGCTTCAAAGTTTCCACACAGGGGTGCTCTCCTCAGACGTGTGGCTTGCCTCTCTGGAGACCTACCCCCTGCTTTGAGAAACTTTCTCCAGTCTTGTGACCCCCTGTGTCCTGCCTGTAGCCTGAGGAGCCCTGGAGGCAGGAACCCCTGGAACTACTCTTTAAATTCCTACTATTCTGTTGGGTGCTGTGCTCAGTCATGTCCATCTTGAACCCAGGTCTCCTGCATTGCAGGCAGATTCTTTACCATCTGAGCCACAAGCTCACGAAGTGAAGGCGTTAGTTGCTCAGTTGTGTCTGACTCTTCACGACCCCTTGGGCTATAGCCCACTAGGCTCTTCTGTCCATAGGATTCTCCAGGCAAGAATACTGGAGTGGGTTGCCATTTCCTTCTCCAGGGGATCTTCCTGACCCAGGGATCAAACCCGGGTCTCCTACATTTCAGGCAGATTCTTTACCATCCGAGTCACCAGTTCAGTTCAGTTCAGTCGCTCAGTCGTGTCCGACTCTTTGCAATCAATGAATCGCAGCACGCCAGGCCTCCCTGTCCATCACCAACTCCCAGAGTTCACTCAGACTCACGTCCATCGAGTCAGTGATGCCGTCCAGGCATCTCATCCTCTGTCGTCCCCTTCTCCTCCTGCCCCCAATCCCTCCCAGCATCAGGGTCTTTTCCAATGAGTCAACTCTTCACATGAGATGGCCAAAGTACTGGAGTTTCAGCTTTAGCATCCTTCCTTCCAGATAAATCCCAGGGCTGATCTCCTTCAGAATGGACTGGTTGGATCTTCTTGCAGTCCAAGGGACTCTCAAGAGTCTTCTCCAGCACCACAGTTCAAAGCAGTCAATTCTTTGGCGCTCAGCTTTCTTCACAGTCCAAGTCTCACATCCATACATGACCACTGGAAAAACCATAGCCTTGACTAGACGGACCTTTGTTGGCAAAGTAATGTCTCTGCTTTTCAATATGCTATCTAGGTTGGTCATGACTTTCCTTCCAAGGAGTAAGCGTCTTTTAATTTCATGGCTGCAGTCACCATCTGCAGTGATTTTGGAGCCCCAAAAAATAGTCTGACACTGTTTCCACTGTTTCCCCATCTATTTGCCATGAAGTGATGGGACCGGATGCCATGATCTTCGTTTTCTGAATGTTGAGTTTTAAGCCAACTTTTTCACTCTCCTCTTTCACCTTCATCAAGAAGCTTTTTATTTTTAGTTCCTCTTCATTTTCTGCCATATGGGTGGTGTCATCTGCATATCTGAGGTTATTGATATTTCTCCCGGCAATCTTGATTCCAGCTTGTGCTTCTTCCAGCCCAGCATTTCTCATGATGTACTCTGCATATATGTTAAATAAGCAGGGTGACAAAGCCTTAAATTCTTGGTTAATCGTTTTTCTTCAAAGGTGGTGATATTACTGTATGAGGCAGGGTTGTCCTTACCTGGCAGTTCAGGAAGCCTTATTATATGAATCCACAGTGAGATTACTCTACCTACATCAGAAAATCATGATTTTATAACTAGAGCATAGAATTCCCAGTTTTAATGCCTGTTTGGCCACATTGACTCACTGTCTCCTTTATATGTCATTTACAGATGTATAAATGATAATGTTTTGAGCCCAAAGGTTATAATACCATTTATTTCAAATCACTTACCCAAAATAAGTGAGAAACTTACCAGCTTACCAGTAGGACCTACTGGGGAAAACTAGCATACCACTTAGAATCCACCTGCCAGTGTAGGAGCCATGGGTTCAATCCCTGCATTGGGAAGATCCCCTGGAGCAGAAAGTGGCACCCCACTCCAGTATTCTTGCCTGGAAAATCCCATGGATAGAGGAGCCTGGAGGGCTACAGTCCATGGGGTCGCCAAAGAGTGGGACACGATTTAGAGACTAAACAACAACAACTCCATTATTCTATGAACCTAAGATAATCATCATTTAACATTTTTGCTCATTTCTGCCCCTTGGGTGGTTTTTAACAGGGCTGTGATCACACTGTGGGTATGTTATTCACTCACTGTCATTTCTGAAGCGTTGGTCACCATCATGGCAAAATGAAAGACGGCAGGTGCTGTGGGCTCAGGCTATCTAGGTTCAAATTCCAGTTTCCCCACTGAAAGCTATGTGACCCAAATGAGTTACTTAATGTCTCTCTGTTTGTTTCTCCACCTATGGATGGAGCTATGAATAGTCTTAGTCTCATAAGACTATTATGAAGATCAAGTGAATTAATAGGTACAAAGATCCAGGAAAGAACCTGGGACATAATAAGTATTTTTATTATTTTTTAATTTTTTTCTATTAAGTATTTTTGAATGTTCAGTACTAGTATTAATTTTCTTAATTTAAAACTTTGTAAACGAAATTTTAATTGCCGCATGCTTACATCATCGTCAATCTTAGATGATAAACTTTTTTCAGAAAAAATGTAAATACATAATATTGTTAAACATCTTTACATAAGACTTTTCTCTGTTTTAGATCATTTCTTTGGGAGACATAAATTCTCTGAAATGAGTTTGCTGGTGAAAAAAAAATATATATATATATATATTTATTTAAAGGCATACTGGTTTATATCCCCATGCTGCTATTATTTTAGCCCTCTAACCATCCTATCATCTTTCAGAGTTGTTCTCCAGATACCATCTGTATTAGTTATTGGTTACCACATAACACATTATGCCAAAACTTACCAGCTTAAAACAACATATGTTTATTATGCCAGGATCTGTGGGTCAGGAGCAGCTTCTGTGGGTGCCCTCTAGCTCAAGTCTGTTGTAGGGATGTCAGCCAGGGCTCCAGAAGGCCTGGCCAGGGTGGAGGAAGCATTTTCAGGATGGCTCAATCACATGGCTTTGGCTGGTCCATTGATTCCTTGCCACGTGGCTGCTCTGTGGCTCCTTGGGTGTCCTCATGCCACGGCCGCTGGCTTCCCCCAGAGCAAGATGAGGGAGGGGTAGGAGAGAAGAAGAGAAAGCAGAAGTTGCAGTGTCTTTATGAACAGTCGCACCCCTTCATTTCCACACTGTCCCATCGGTCATTCTGATCAGCCTCTGTGATGTCACGGAGATGACAGAGAGGCAGAGGTCAGAACATCAGGAGGGGAAGACCACTGAGGCCCATTTGGGAGCGAGCTGCACTGTGACCATGGAAGGACTCCTTCCATCTTACTGTCCACCTCCCCTTCCCTGTAAGGCAGGGTGATATGTAAGACAGAGGTTGTCATTGGTGTTTTTCTCGAAAGGACAGATCAGCCACAAAGCTTGATGATCTTGAATATTCCACAAGTCTGTATCAACTGTGTAAGGAGAACTGAGCTACTTCCTTAATTTCATAACAAATATCAGAAGCCATGGCAAATGTCATGACCTCCAGTCTCATTAAAATTAAGAAGGTTTTGGTTACCCTGTTTTTGAGCCTTGTTTTGGAGGTGCCAGTCAATATGGTAAACGTGAAAGGGAAGTAACAGTCATAAGTATTAGAAGAAATGAGTCTGTCATTATTTGAAAATGATTATTTACCTGAAAATCCAAATTAAAATACCTAAAAATGAATCGGGAGAGGACATGTTGATGGGGTGCATAGTCACAAAGCCTGGGGAGTAGGTAGGTTCCAAGGCCAAAGTGATCTCTGTTATCATTAAGAGAAAGGAGGGAATCTGATCTCAAAATAAGCTGTAAGGAATAGTAATTGACCACTAACTTATTTATTATGAGAAATGTCTCAGTACTACTTTTATGTGACAGAATAAACATTTTTATACAAAATATAATTTTTATATTTTATACTTCAGTTGATCTCTTATACAGGCTACATATATTTTTTGTTGGACAATGCTATTATACATAAGATCCATCTGGGTTCAGTGAATATGATTTTCCCCTTTTATGTTTTGACAGGAATTTTAGTTATTCAGTAATTATTACCTGACTTTCTCCAAAAAATTTGTTTTGATTTAAAGTTAGGTTGCTTTAGTAATATGCAACTTTTTAACATAACAGGTGGTTGTCGGTATCTTAAAATGTAGAGAATATTACAGTTTTTTGGGTCTGTGTATATCTGGTTATTGGAGAAGGCAGTGGCACCCCACTCCAGTACTCTTGCCTGGAAAATCCATGGACAGAGGAGCCTGGTAGGCTGCAGTCCGTGGGGTTGCTAAGAGTTGGACACGACTGAGCGACTTGACTTTCACTTTCTCTTTCATGCATTGGAGAAGGAAATGGCAATCCACTTGAGTGTTCTTGCCTGGAGAATCCCAGGATGGCGGAGCCTGGTGGGCTGCCGTCTATGGGGTCGCACAGAGTCGGACACGACTGAAGCGACTTAGCATATCTGGTTATAAACTTGGAAGATCTTTAAATACTGGGAACATCTCTCTTAATTCACAGGATTGGGTTAAGACTAACGGCTGTTTGAATTTATGTTCATTAGCCAAAGTGCTTCACGTGTCAGAAGGTGAGGGTTGATGCCAGGGACCTGAAATTAAGGAACCAAGGTCTAATTCACTCTAATTAAGTGTTGCTTTTTTGATTAAAGAAGGGCATTTCAAAGTGCTTTATGGATAATATCAAATGAAGGATATCTAATACTTATCAAATATTACAGAGCAGCTCATCCCAGAGGGTCTTAATTTCAGAGTGCTGAGGTAGAGGAACAAGTCAGACTGCAGTGATGGTCCTGTGATCGTTGAATTAATTAGTTTAAGTAGCAATTCAGAAATATCTTTAACAGCTGTTGAAAGTACAGATACGGGAGAGTTATGAGTGTGACTGATCACAATGCTTTCACAAATGTATTAGAAGAATTGAGTTAGGAGAAAAGTACCATTGGCACATAATTATATAAAATATAGCAATTTTTAAATTATGTAGACATAGAGCTTAGGATAATTTAAAGCAATTCTTAGATCCTTAAAAAAAAACAAGTAGTAGAGAAGGTGGATAAAGGTAATGGACTGAGCATGTTCATCGATCTTGCCTCGCAGATACCTTAAAATGTTAGAAAATAGTTTCCATAAATCCTTATTAGTACTAGCCTTCAGAAGACAGCCAATCCAAACTTGAAATAACAAAAAAATGCCATAGCCCAAAACACAGGCAGGAGAAGCTGCTTTTATTAATGTCAGATCAGTTCAGTTCAGTCGCTCAGTCCAGTTCAGTCGCTCAGTCATGTCCGACTCTTTGCGACCCCATGGACTGCAGCACACTAGGCTTCCCTGTCCATCACCAACTCCTGGAGTTGACAAACTCATGTCCATTGAGTCGGTGATGCCGTCCAACCATCTCATCCTCTGTTGTCCCTTTCTCCTTCTGCCTTCAATCTTTCCCAGCATCAGGGTCTCTTCAAATGAGTCAGTTCTTCACATCAAGTAGCCAAAGTATTGGAGTTTCAGCTTCAACATCAGTCCTTCCAATGAATATTCAGGACTGATCTCCTTTAGGATGGGCTGGTTGGATCTCCTTGCTGTCCAAGGGACTCTCAAGAGTCTTCTCCAACACCACAGTTCAAAAGCATCAATTTTTAGTGCTCGGCTTTCTTTATAGTCCACCTCTCACATCCATACATGACAACTGGAAAAACCATAGCTTTGACTACACGGAACTTTGTCAGCAAAGTAATGTCTCTGCTTTTTAATATGCTTTCTAGGTTGGTTATAACTTTTCTTCCAAGGAGCAAGTGTCTTTTAATTTCATGGCTTCAGTCACCATCTGCAGTGATTTTGGAGCCCAGAAAATAAAGTCTGTCACTGTTTCCATTGAATTGTTTCCAGTCTGATTTGGAACAGACTGGTTCCAATCGGGAAAGGAGTACATCAAGGCTGTGTACTGTCACCCTGCTTATTTAACTTATATGAGGAGTACATCATGAGAAATGCTGGGCTAGATGAAGCACAAGCTGGAATCCAGACTGCCCGGAGAAATATCAATAACCTCAGCTATGCAGATGACACCACCCTTATGGCAGAAAGCAAAGAAGTAAAGAGCCTCTTGATGAAAGTGAAAGAGGAGAGTGAAAAAATTGGCTTAAAACTCAACATTCAGAAAACTAAGATCATGGCATCTGGTCCCATCACTTCATGGCAAATAGATGGGGAAACTGGAAACAGTGACAGACTTTATTTTGGGGGGCTCCAACATCACTGTAGATGGTGACTACAGCCATGAAATTAAAAGACACTTGCTCCTTGGAAGAAAAGTCATGACCAACCTAGACAGCATATTAAAAAACAGAGACATTACTTTGCTGACAAAGGTCCATCTAGTCAAGGCTATGGTTTTTCCAGTAGTCAGTCATGTATGGATGTGAGAGTTGGACTGTGAAGAAAGCTGAGCGCTGAAGAACTGATGCTTTTGAACTGTGGTGTTGGAGAAGACTCTTGAGAGTCCCTTGGACTGTAAGGAGATCCAACCAGCCCATCCTAAAGGAGATTAGTCCTGAATATTCATTGGAAGGACTGATATTGTAGCTGAAACTCCAATACTTTGGCCACCTGATGTGAAGAACTGACTCATTTGAAAAGACCCTGATGCTGGGAAAGATTGAGGGCAGGAGGAGAAAGGGATGACAGAGGATGAGATGGTTGGATGTCATACCGGCTCAATAGACATGAGTCTGAGTAAACCCCGGGAGTTGGTGATGGACAGGGAAGCCTGGTGTGCTGCAGTCCATGGGGTCGCAAAGAGTCAGAAACAGCAAGTGACCTGAACTGTTTCCCCATCTATTTGACATGAAGTGATGGGACCGGTTGCCATGATCTTAGTTTTCTGAATGTTGAGTTTTAAGCCAACTTTTTCACTCTCCTCTTTCACTTTCATCAAAAGGCTTTTTAGTTCTTCTTCGCTTTCTGCCATAAAGCAAAGTGTCATCTGCATAACTGAGGTTATTGATATTTCTCCAGGCAGTCTTGATTCCAGCTTGTGCTTCATCCAGCCCAGGATTTCTCATGATGTACTCTGCATATAAATTAAATAAGCAAGGTAAAAATACACAGCCTTGATGTACTCATTTCCCAATTTGGAACCAGTCTGTTGTTCCATGTCCAGTTCTAACCGTTGCTTTCTGACCTGCATACAGATTTCTCAGGAGGCAAGTCAGGTGGTCTGGTGTTCCCATCTCTTTAAGAATTTTCCTCAGTTTGTTGCGATCCACATAGTCAAAGGCTTTGGCATAGTCAATAAAGCAGAAGTAGATGTTTTTCTGGAACTCTCTCACTTTTTCAGTGATCCAACAGATGTTGGCAATTGCTCTCTGGTTTGTCTGCCTTTTCTAAATCCAGCTTGAACACCTGGAAGTTCACGGTTCATGTACTGTTGAAGCCTAGCTTAGAGAATTTTGAGCATTACCTTTCTTTGGGATTGGAATGAAAACTGACCTTTTCCAGTCCTGTGGCCACTGCTGAGTTTTCCAAATTTGCTGGCTTATTGAGTACAGCACTTTCACAGCATCATCTTTTAGGATTTGAAATAGCTCAACTGGAATTCTATCTCCTCTACTAGCTTTGTTCATAATGATGCTTCCTAAGGCCCACTTGACTGCATTCCAGGATGTCTGGCTCTAGGTGAGTGATCACACCATCGTGGTTATCTGGGTCATGAAGATCTTTTTTGTACAGTTCTTCTGTGTATTCTTGCCATCTCTTCTTAATATCTTCTGCTTCCGTTAGGTCCATACCATTTCTGTCCTTTATTGTCAGATCAGAACCAGATAATTTGAACCTCCAAGTGAACAATGGATAAAATGCCTGGAGTGTGGGAGGGAGGTTGTAGGGTAAATGGTTAACACGAGTTAAGGAACTTCATTTACTGCGGGAAGGTTGGCTTGCTCCTCTCTCTTCTCCTTTTTATGTGAAGCTTCAGGCAATATTTGAATCCCCGCTAAAAGCCTAGAGCTGTGTTCTAAAGAAAGGAAACACTTACCTGGAGAGGGCAGTTGTAAAGAACGGAGACCAGGGCAAGGTTTATGGTAATTCCAGACCTTTACCAAAGTCACAGGGAGGGGGAGAAATGAACTAATGGCATCTCTTCCAAAGAAGGGTAGGAAATAATTCCTTCTACGCCCAGCGTGAAGTATCCCACGTGCAGGACTTGGAAGGTCCCTGCCCTGTAGGCCTATCTTTAACTCCTGTCCAGTTGCCAGGCCTCACCCATTTCACAAAACCTGTGTCACCAGCCCTGTGGGTGAGGCTGACCCAGGTGCAGTGGGAGCCGTCCACAGCACTCATCAGCCTGGCCTTTGAACTTGAATGCCAGTAGACAGCCAGGGGTCCTCAGACAAGAAGGAGCAATAAGCTAAGTATGTAGAAGAATGACAGAGAAAGCAGGCTGTTCAGGGAACAGAGCAGAACTTTTAAGAACTATAATTAAGGTCCTCAGATTTGAAAGAAACAACCAGTCAGGAAGCTTTCTCGAAAGTTAATGAAAAGATGGCTAGAATTAAAAGTCCATAGAAAAACACCAGATTTGACACATGGGAAATAAAGGCGTGGGAGAAAAGAAACAAAACCCTCTAGAATATGGATCACAAATGGGGCTTCCCAGGTGGCTCACTGATGAAGAATCCGCCTGCAATGCCAGAGATGTGCGTTCGATCCCTGGGTCAGGAAGATCCCCTGGAGCAGGAAATGGCAACCCACTCCAGTATTCTTGCCTGGGAAATCCCATGGACAGAAAGAGCCCAGCGTGCTATGGTCCTTGGGGTCACAAAGAGTTGGACATGACTGAGCAACTGTACATGGATCACAAGTACAGAGATGAGAAATAATAGAAGATTTAAGAGAGATGTAAGATGAGCCCAGGAGGTCTAACGTCTGTTTAGTAGGACTTACCCAGGGAGAAGGATAAGGAAAAGAGGACAGAAAACAAACCAGTAATGGAAGGCTGGCCGCTTGTCCATGGTGCCAGGTTCCCTCACAACCAGAAGGGAGGGCGTGAACTGGTCTCCTTCCCAGTGGGTGCACTCGCCTTCAGGAGTGAGTGCCAGTCCCAAGGGGGTCCCTCCCAGCCAGGGCTCAGGGACCCCCACAGACCTCTGGGACGCAAAAGGAATGTAAGAGAATTTAAGAAAGAGGAGAATGTGGGATGTACCAAACTGAGCAAATCAAAGTTAAACCCTAGAGTCGGTCTGAATAACTGCTCACTTTGGTTTGTGTTTTTTATCCAGGAAGGGTCACTGGGAGGCAGGCAACAGAAAGGAAGACAAAGCTGGGGGGCGGGTGAGGTGCCGGGTCCTCAACTTGCAGAGAAGACGTCAGGGCTTATCAGTTGCACACACTGGAACTGTCACACCTGTGCAGCAAACACATTATTCAGTTGAACTGAGTCAGGAAAGGGTGAAATCAAAAGGGAAGCACCTAGAAGCAGAGAAAATAAAAACTGGAACCCCAACCCAGGATGGCGGAATCGCCTCCAAGCCACCGCTGAATGCCTTCAGTGCCCCCAGTGGAAGCTAACGCTTTTAGCTAAGTTGTGAAAGGAAATCTAGTCATTTGAAGTTTGAGAAAACAGTGACATAGAAAGATGGAAAGAGAATGGATGGAAAAATATGTACCTGGCAAATACCAACGATTAGCAAGTGTAGCAATATTAATGTCAAACTGAATGGAATTCAGGGTTTAAACACAGCTTTCAGAAGCACAGAGGCGTATTTCACACTTATATAAAATTCACCAAGGAGCCTTACTGTAGTATCGACATAATGTTGTCTTATAAAACCTCAAGTTAGAAGTATGACGATAATGTGATATTTTCTCTTTCTAAATGAAAATCTTTATGCTTTTCTTAGCAACTGATACATCATGTAGATAATGTACATAAGGGTGCAAAGGGATTTTGGCAAACTCTTAACCTTGATTCCCAAATAAATAGCTGTTAACTTTTGTGTCCCATAAACAGAGAAGCAATTTTTTTTTTTTACAAATACTAATGGAATATTTGTTAAAATTAAGGCTGACTCCCCCCAGATTTGTTTTTTTTTTTTTTTTGGTCTTATGATATGTTTATTGGTCTTTGCTGGGGTCTTTTTTTTGAGGCACAGGTTATATATAGTATTATATGTTTCATACGTACAGCATAGTGATTCACAATTTTTAAAGGTTATATTCCATTTGTAATTATTGTAAAATATTGGCTATATCCCCTGTGTTATACAATAATATGTCCTTGTACCAAAGTTGTATTTTGCCAATCATGCTTTCTTTTTGTGGTAAACAAACTTCTCCTGTCTAGCTACTGGGCAGCCCCTTAAAGAGTTATCATTTTTTTGATTGGCTGGAGAACATCCCTGTCATACATAGTACGCGGTCCGAAGATCTCATCATGTGTCTCATCACTGAAGCATCAGGTGTGAGGTGGGTCCCGTCCCTGCTTCCTAGCCTCCTCTTGCTCTCCCATCTTTGGGACCAGAGGAAACTTGACCTCTTGATCAGCGTCATCTTATCCTTAAGCAAGCCGGAAGAAACCAGGCAAAGTTGCTTCGAGCCTTTTCCATCCCTGATCCCCCAAATCAACACACGTCCGGAAGCCAAGCTCTTCCTGGTAAATGCTGCCTTCCCGGCCTAGCTGTGGAGCAGCCTGATGTTGTTCTCCCGGTGAATTTAGCAAGTCTCCACACCAGAAATCCCGTCCACAGGGATGTACTCCGCCCCTCCGCAGCCCTAGCAGCTGTCCTCCAGGGAGAGGTGGGAGCTGGTGGTAGAGAGGATGAGAGTCCTGTGCAGGCTGCCCCGTTTCCAGCACCCGCCCCCACTTCACACACACGCACCCACACACCCCAATCAGTTTTGCCAGACAGCTTATTAAACATCTTACACGTTTCCCTTAGCATTCTTATTCCACTGATCAGTGTCTTTCCTCCCTGCCCTCCCCAGTACTTCTCTCTCTTTTCATAGCAAGTAGCTATTTATGAAAACTACCCTAACTGAAGGAAACTTGTTACCCATTTTATTGCTTGTGCGTCTTTCACAGTCACACTCTGCCATGCCTGCCCACCCTTGTAAGAAGGATTTTATTACATGTCTAAAGCAGACAGCCTTGCTAAACTCTTTCTAAACCAGGAAGTGAAACAAAATTGGTGGTGTGAACACAGTGGGTTTCTAAGCATTTTTCATGTTTCCTTCCATTATGTTGGAGGATAAATTCCTGGCTTAAAGTTAAAATAATTCCTCTAAGCTAATAGGAAATTCAGTATGACTTATCCAGTGAAGCGCTGGATATAAAGCGAGCGTTTTCACATGCAAAGATGCCATGTGTTTCATAAAAACCGTTCAGATGAATGGTTGAGGAGCCTTGGGAAAGATGGAAGAGAAGACACCGCTTAGCGATACAAATGCAAACGTGTACTATGCGGATTCCCCCGGGCGCGCACGCACACCCTGTAACTTTAAAGCTGTCTCTTAGAAGGATGAGATGGAGCTGCGAGCCAGACCACGTTGGTTTGGACCGAAATTCTTACAGAATTATTAAGCCTTAAAAAAAGCAAAGGAGATTTATGCATCTGCATTTGACCAATTTGGTTTGGAATAGGTTCATAATGGAAAAGTAATAAAACCATAAGAGACAGTGTCTTCTGAGTACAGTCTCGCTTTTAAAAAATCTAAACATGGGCTGCCCCAGTTTGGATAAAATGACTGTAGAAAAATTTCCCATTGGTAATTCTGGGAGGGTTTTGTTGTTGTCGTTGTTGCTGTTTTCTTTTTCATTGATTATCAGCCAGTATAAATTTTAAGATTTCTGGCAGATATTTTTTTCGGGAGATGTCAGTCATAGGAAAGAGGAGTCCTAAAGTATTATCTGTGGGTGCCTCCCCCTCAGGTCACCCCCCCTTCACACATGCATACACACACACACACACACACACACACACACACACACAATGTTTGTTTAGCTATCAGTAAAGTCTTTTCTGGTGTAACCGGAGAGGTTAGGGTTTGGAGGGTGCGAGTGGTTGAATGTGTGTGAGAAGGCACCTCCGCTGACTGCCAGCAGCCGCAGAGAAGCAGGAAGAGGAAACGGATAACAAGCTTCACCTCTGAAAAATCAGACCCAATAACTCTGATTTCAACAGGAAAGCAAAAAAAAAGGTAAAACAACAACAACAACAAAAAACCCCAAAATCGTTCTCCATTTGTTTTCAACCATTTGAAGCTGTGTTGATCTATAATTCCTGAGACTGTAAGAATATAAGCGTGACAGATGGAGGTTGGTGGTCTGGGGACGGAGAGGCGAGGCGTGTACTCCATTAGGTGTGGTGGAGCCTCCAAGCCTGCGGACCAGAGTCACAGCTGCGTTTCCCAGAGGCGACAGCGAACAGGCCTTTGGCTCGATCCCAGCCTTAGCTTTCTTTCCACGGCCGGCAGTGCACGGCACAGTTGCTTTTACGCAGTGAGAGCGTGACCCGACTGCAAAGGTGTTGTCTTTTCTGGCAGGTATGCCTGCAGCCTCACTGGTGACCCCTGCTGATGTCATCAAGACGCGATTACAGGTGGCCGCCCGGGCTGGCCAGACCACTTACAGCGGAGTGATAGATTGCTTTCGGAAGATCCTGCGCGAGGAAGGCCCGAAAGCTTTGTGGAAAGGGGCTGGCGGTATGGAGATAATTTGCTCTTAATTAAACCTTTGGTATCAGGCGAAGTTTTAAAATCTTAACCCATGTCCGTTACTTCCTATTCTCCCCCCAAGCTCGTGTGTTTCGGTCCTCCCCCCAGTTTGGTGTGACTTTGCTGACCTATGAATTGCTCCAGCGATGGTTCTACATTGATTTCGGAGGAGTGTAAGTAGCTTGCTAAACTTCAGCTGCTTCTAATACTCTGTGGTCATCCAGAAAGGTATGTCCTTTTAGTCCCTGTGATGAAGTAGAAGAGACGTAGGAAAATACTGAAATCATGTTATCAGATTCATTTCCAAAAGGAACATACAAGTAACCAGAATTCCACAACTCCTCTATGATCCAGATGTTAGCAGTTTTTGAATGTTGCTTTTACCAAGTTAAACAAAAACCCTCAGGTTCTCACTCTATTTTCCCTTCTTGTAGGAAACCCATGGGATCAGAGCCAGTTCCTAAATCCAGGATCACCCTGCCTGCTCCCAATCCTGATCACGTTGGGGGCTACAAACTGGCAGTTGCAACATTTGCAGGGATTGAAAACAAATTTGGACTTTACCTACCTCTCTTCAAGCCGTCAGCATCTACCTCACAAGCCATGGGTGGAGGCCCGTAGGAGGCCTGGCACCCACCGGGCCATCGCTGCGTCTCTGGTGCGACTGTTGGAGAGAACACCCCATCCCAATGGAAACACTTCATCCCTGTCACTTCCATCTCCTGTTTAAATTCAAGTTGAGGCTTTTGATAAGGTGAAATCATTCCTTTTTCTGTGTGTTTTCCTAACTAGATCATTGTGAAATTATTCATAGTTATTCTTTGGGCCTCTTCTCACAAACCTGTGCTGGTACCTGACATCTCCTGGGATTTGGCCAACATTAACCTGATCTGGAGGAAGAAGCAAGTCTGAATAGGAATTAGAACCATTCTCCTCAGATTAGGATGACAGCCCAGAAGAAGCTGCTAAGAAGCAATCATGGTGCTCCGAGCAAGTGCTCCTGTGCAGGAGACTGGGTGCATCTTTATAAAAAGAGAAAAAAACACTGGAAGAAACAAAAACATTATCAGAAATAGCCAGCCGGGCTTCAGATTCTAAACGCATACTAATTCTGACTCTGGATTATATTATGAAGCTTTGATGTGAAACATGTTGTTTTGTAATGAAAACCACATTGAAGATGTTTAATAATCATATTCTGTTACTGGTACCCAGGCTACCAGGGGGGAGGTCTTTGTACTTTAGAGAAAGTACTCTTGGCTCTGCACTCGACGGATGGAGAAACCCAGAGACACAGCCCCGCTCCTGGCTTGGAATGACTGCTCGTAGGAGGCACACGTGCTGACCACCGCCTGTTTCAGTAAACACTGCAGAAAAACGCGTGCCCTCCGTTACTGATACCTACCCTCGCCCCTCCCAGCCCTCCGTAGTTGGCATCCATTTGCTTTTAAAATCCACTTTATCTTGAATCATGGAAAAATGCATTGTAATATGCATTTTTATTTAATTTGTGGTGCCTCGAACAATGGTCAGAAGGCTCGTGTGTCTGTGAGGAAGGAAATAAACTATTTTTAAAGCTACTGAGTGTTTTTGCTCTTGTTACGTCACGTGGCAAATGACTGCAAGAGTGGTCATGATTGGACTGTCGCAGTCTCATTTTGAGGGTGCCTGGTTCATGTCAGCCTCAGTTTGTCTCCCTGGTCTCTCAGGGTAATGTGCACCCACGTCTTCAGTACGCCAGTGTTCAGTGTGAGAGAGGCTGTGAGGAGTGAGGACCCTAGCAGACTGACCCTTGCTCTAGTCATCCTCAGCGCTCTCTGCAGTCTCTTACTGTGAGAATTAACACCGAGTTTCCCTGGAGGTCGGGCATGAAAACTGGCACCAAATGGCCATGGTGTCTTCTGATCTTCTCTGACTCTTCCTCATCCCAAAACCACGGACCGTGTGTGCCACCTTTGAGCATATTGGACCCACACTGTGATGACCCCGGGAAAGGTGTTAGTCTTGAGCAGAATTTCGGGCGCTCCTAAGGCTGCAGTTGTGCTCCTGAGTTACTTATTGTCAGTTGAGTTTGAACTTCCTATGTCTCCAAAATTTGCCTCCAGAAGAGAGCTGTTTTTCAGTTTCTGTCTTGCGGTAGGTCAGCAGGTTGACATTCAGAGTTACTGTTCAAAATGGGAAAGTGTAAAAACCATCTGTGAGTCTGCTTTGGTGGTGGTGTTTTTGGGTTTTTTTTTTTTCAGTGAACAAAAGCTTTGTTATTCTCACCAGAAATAGGACAGATATATACATGGCTCCCTCATGGTTCTGGTTTGGCAAACACCAAAGAGAATCCCCTCCGTCTCCCTGAACTTGCCCCCTCCCCAGTCCCTTGCTCAGTGTGACAAGCAACATTTATATTTTAATCTCCAAGACCAGTCACAAGATTCCACATACGTCATAGAAATTTAGGTGGTGGTACAGTAACACAGCACTCAAGCTTTGTTATTTTGAATGTGGAGAAAAGTCCCCTGAGTGTAAACCCTGCCTCCTTACCTTTCTTTTCTTCAACTGCTTGAAATTTTATGGAAGATCAGATTTTCAAGGTATAAATACTGACCCAGATCTCAAGACGCGGTGCACTGCCCTGCTTGCTGCTTTTTTAATATTTGCTTATTTATTTGACTGCTCTGGGGTCTTAGTTGCAGCATGTGGGATCTAGTTCCCTGACCAGGGATCGAACCTGGGCCCCCTGCATTGGGAGCTCAGAGCCTTAGCCACTGGCCCACCAGGGAAGTCCTCCTGCTTGCTTCTTTAGGAGGTGTTGCATCTGTGGGAGAGCGTCTTGGCTTCCCTTAGTCCTACCTGGAGCTGAGAATGATGCTCTTTAGTAAAGGAGAAAGCAGAGAGGTACCAGGAAGCCAAGGAGATAGGCCCACATGGCGGTGTTTCTTTAAAATCCTTGGCTTAGTCTGTTCCGGGGTAGGCAGTGACTGGAGACACACAGGAGGCCCCATTTCCTTCTGAGTTGTGCTCAGTGGGTGGTGTGACTGTGACATCCTTGAATAGGACTGCAATCACCGTGCGGTGAAAACCACGTCAAATTTGTTCTGGGTTTTCCTTCTTCCTGAAGTGACAGCACAATACTCAGCAGCGCTGTGGCCGCCGTTTCTACAGTGGCTCTTTTCCTGCTCCTCGCCAAGGGACTGAAAGCTGAGCAATGCCCACCCAAGGGGGCCAGCCTCCCCCTGCCCCGCCAGCCCTGGAGTCTCTCCCTCTGCCCCTGTCCACTCCTGATTGCTTGAGGGGGAGCGGGGGAGAGGCCTGACTTTTGTGTAGCAACTTTTTTTCTAGGAGGGGAAAAAATGTGGAGCTGACCACAGAATGAACACGCTGATTCTTGGGTTCCAGCCGTGGCAGGGTTTCTTGAGGCTGGGTGGCATGCTGTCGCCAAGCTCATGCTACACCTCATAACCCACAACCATTCGCTGTGCTCCCTGGGGTTGCCTTAATCCCAAGCAGCCGGGGTTGCACAGGGGAACATAAGAATCCTGGCACAGAAAGGAGTCATTTAAAATGCTTATTGCATTTCAAGCTTCAGTTTTTACTTAGTGAAAATATTTACCATTGCTGGAAAACAATGTTTAAAATTTTGTTGCTTCTATGTTGTTTAATGGTGTGGCCGATGTAAACCTCAGGATGCTTACATTTTGACAGTCTTCTGGAAATGTTTAACAGCACATAACTCAGTGAGCAGGGAATAAAAACTGGGAACAAATTGTCCTTGAAACTTTGTAACCTCCCCCCGGACTAGGTATTCCACAAGGCACGCTGGAATTCTTCAGGTAAAGACAGGGAAATCTCCGGGCGATGGAATTTGGTAGACAGTCTTGTAGCCCCATTTAGCAACCTTGTAGATAAACCCTAAGAGTCGTCATGTGCCTTTTACCGCAGAAGCCATCCTTGTGGGGGATGAATTTGTATCTTTGCCACTGAGCGAAATCCCATTTTCAGTTCAGGGTCATCAAACGCTTTCAGGATGGGGATTTTTCCAAAGATTTTTAAAAAGACACATTCCCTGGTGAGAGCAGTGAAATGTTCTTTCCATAAATGGTACTGCCCTCAAAGTGTTAGTCACGCCAGGCTCCTCTGTCCACGGGATTCTCCAGGCAAGAGTACTGCAGTGGGTAGCCATTCCCTTCTCCTGGGGATCTTCCTGACCCAGGGACCGAACCCTGGTTTCCTGCATTGGAGGCAGATTGTTTACTATCTGAGCCACTAGGGAAGCCCCTTGTGGGGGCGGGGAGGGAGGTGCCTTTGGTTTACCTTCTGGGAACAACCCAACCCTCACCAAAGAGTTCTGTTTTCCACGCTGTGAGGGCCACGGGTGGGGGGTGGGGGGCATGGGGGTGCACGTTTTAAGATCTGAGGCAGAAAAAAGCATTGTCACTTGTTTCTTGAAAACAGTGGAAGTCTTTAACCTGAAAGCCCAGATTGGGCTCCATGAGAACTGTGCTGGTGATGCTACTTCCACAGTGCCTGGAACTCTGAGTAGGCTCTTTTCATTTGGATGGACGGATGAATGGATGGATGGATGGATGGATGGGTTTCGATAATTTTTTTTTCCAATCAGTAATCTCTATCATTTTCCCACTTTATAGGCCTTTTCAGTAGTGTTTTTAGCGGCTGGAGTTAAAACCATAACTTAAAACAACCCTATTCTGATGTATTCCACGGTTACTTTAGAAGTCGTAAGTACATCTTTTATTAAAGCAACTACAGCTATGTAAATTGGTTTCAATTAGCTGGTTACTCTGAGTCATCAGGAACTTTCATGTAAACTATATGATCTTTAAATTTCCTGGTCATGGTTAAAAACATAGACTTAAAAAATCATCCTTTTGAGGTTAGTGGTACATTAGGCTTGTACCATTAGGCACATGAGCATCAATGAATGTTAATGACTTAGAACTCCTCTGCTCTTCACTGCCTGACATCTGTAGGAGTACGGTGGCAAGTTTTCCTTTAGAAGCTGCTGAAGACAACGGGGACTCTCTTTCAGAAGGGTTTGTTTTTAGCTAATGCATTAATTGACTCCAAAAAGAGTCCAAATGGAACACTCTGCTTTCATCTGCTGGGGTAACCTAATAAAATAATGTTGTTTGTTTTTAGATTCCCGGCTGGTAAGGGGGGTTTTGCTCAAGGCAAAACCACAGTCCCCTCGAATAACTTTAGAAGGAGAGTTAAGAAGACACACTAATTGTGCCTGTCTGAGGTTTGCTCCTTCAAGGGCCCAGACACACCCCTTGCACACTGGTCTGGCCACCAGGGCTCCGGTGCCCACCGCCGAGTTGATTCTTCTGGGCTGGGCTGGGCTCCTGCCCCCTGGAAGATGCTTGATTTTGCTGTGAGCAGTTCTTAAGGAAATTTTAAAAACAGACTCAAGCTCTCGGAACAGACTCAGGCAAGCACGCTGTATATGCGATTCATCTGACGCACAGAATGGGGAAAGGGGAATTCAGGTTAATGAAAGATGACTGATTACAACAGGCTCCTTAACTTTCATCACCCCCTCCTCCATCCTTTGCTACTTAGCCAAGCTCTTGCTCTGGTGTGTTACTGGGCTGCTTTCAAATAAGAGGGGGACAAGTAATCCTGCCCCAGCCTGGAGTTCTTCAGCCAGTCAGAACTCATTAAATATGAGTATTACACGCCAGGAATGATCCTGTGAAACCCTTCCCACATCCCTTAATGTAGATACTATTTTACCCCATGTGACAAATGAGGAAACCAAGACTCAGGTTAAATATCTTGCTCATGGTCCCAGCTAGCAAATAAGGATGCTAAAATTTGAATCCAGGTCTGATGGCAGCCCGAGGCCCTGTTCTTTCTATATGAGCATTTCTCAACCCAGTAGAGGGAGTTCATATGATCGGCTATGCCCAGAATTTCTTACTGTCTCCAGTTCTCAGTATCAGATGTATCATTCCTAGCTCAGAGCCGAAGGGAAGGGTGATCTCCGGTTACTGTTGTAAGTACATTTGCTATCTCAGGACAATTCCAGAGCTTGAGGACCAGGTGAATCCTGACAAGCCTTTTGAGGTTCATCTTAAACTATTTTACAGCCTATTAAAGTCAGTAAAGAGAGGATTAAGGTACACTTGAAGCATTTGCCCCACGGGTTTAAAATTGGAAGGTAATGTGGAAAAAGCAGAGATAAATTTACAAACTGTTACAGTGCAACGTGATATGACGTGAACTGAACTGGACCATCTTAAAAATCTCTACTGTAATTGGAAAATGCCGTTCTTCAACAAAAGTTGGAAATAATGGAAAAGCAACTTAAAAGTAAGTATCTATGGGTACTTGGCCTCAAAGTGTGTCTGGAGGGAATGGAGACAGTTTACAGAATGTGGGATTTGTTGGAATTACTTTTGGACATAAAATCTCCATCACCCCTAATGGTGGAAAGTCTTGCTCTATTCCCAACAAGTTACCTGCTGTCCCTAAACTTAAAGGAGGAGATCTACCACTGCATTTTGCTACCCCCTCTCCCATTCTTATATCAATGAAAGCAAATTACTGACTAACCCACACCAGAAATTTGTGGAATTTTCTTCCTGGGCAAAAGGTATGTGTTTGTGTGTGTAAACACAAACATATATGTATGTATATAAATACATATATGTTTGAGTATATATGTATTTGTGTATTAAAATGTCATGTTCCTTTTTCAGAGGAGTGATCTCAAAATGTGAATTTTTGTTTTGAAGCAGAATTTCCAATGTAAGTTCTAAGTATGGAATATGCTTAATCAATTTGAAAATTTATGAAGAGTTAGCTACTCCGTGTAAGAGGTTGCTTTCTCTGACGACCTCTTCATTAGGGCCAGCTCCAGTGTTATGAAAGGCTTACACTCTGTTAGAGCAACATCACATCAGAAAAAGGAAAAACTGGGGAGGATGGAAATTGAAACAGGTCTTTTTCCTTCTAAAGACAGAAGTGAAGTGATTGCTGATTCTGAATTTTATTACAGTGAAAGCAGAGACTTCTCCACACTTTTAATCTCAGCCTTTGTCCAGTCTCATTATGAAATGTGTATTTCCCCTTCTGAACTGAAGAAGCAGTTCACACTTGACCTGGAACTTCAAGTTACCTGTGACCGCTACTTATTAAGTAAGTGATTTCTTTCTTTTTAAAAACAGTTTGCCTGTCTGAAAGTAAAAGAGAAAAGCCATTATTTCTGGCTCTTTTGAGGACTTGAAATTATTGTGACATTTCTTCCTCTTCCTCTGTTTAGAAAGTGTCTTGATTGGCTTAATAACTTACCATTCTAACCATACATATCTGACTAAGTTATTGCAAATTATTAAGGCATTTGAAATGAGTTGGTTATAAAGGATAACTACTATCTCTATTAAAGTTATGACATGCAGATTCGTGAAGCATTCCATATTTTGGGGGCTTCCCTGATAACTCAGTTGGTAAAGAATCTGCCTGCAATGCAGGAGACCCCAGTTTGATTCCTTGGTCGGGAAGGTCTGCTGAAGAAGAGATAGGCTACCCACTCTGGTATTCTTGGGCTTCCCTTGTGGCTCAGCTGGTAAAGAATCCACTTGTAATGTGGGAGACCTAGTTTCAATCCCTGGGTTGTAAAGATCCCCTGGAGAAGGGAACAGCCACCCACTGCAGTATTCTGGCCTGGAGAATTCCATGGACTTGTATAGCCCATGCGGTTGCAAAGAGTTGGACACGACTGAGTGACTTTCACTTTCAAAGATAAATTACAAAATAATTATCATTGGAGCCCTGAAGTAATTAATAAATGCTTTAATTTCTATAGACAGTAAACTCTAATTTACTTTTTTTCTACCTTAAAAATTATACCTTTGGGGGAGTTCTGCTTCTGGCCATGACAGACTAGGAGAGAAAACTAGAAAACTGGGCAAAACACATTATATGGCAGTTTTAAGACATTGGATATGAGGCAGAATAGATCTGTGACCTGTGAGGGAAAAGAGACAAAAAGGTGAGACCTACTGTTGCACCAGCTTTCCGCCTGGAGGCAGTCTCCAGCCACTGTGCAGGGAAGAACCCAGACAGGGCCCAACCTTCTCCCCAGGTGAAAAGATGTAGGTCAGAAATCAGATAAGCCAGGATAGCTAGAATTTTAAGACACACAGAACAGCCAAACAGGAGTGAGCTGATCTGAGAGACAGCTCTGGAGTTTTACAGAGCGTTCCCCAATCTTTGAGTGCTGGGAGGAAACTACCAGGCTTGGAAAAGAACCACTGGAAAGGAAGAAGCAGAAAAATTCTGGAGGTCACAGAGGAGAAAGAGTTTGTTTTCCCACCAATTGGAGTAGAATTTTCCTCCATAATATATAGAACATCAGGCAGAATCCTTAGAAAAAGTGTCTTAATAGTGCAAAATAAGAACTATGATAAAGGCTGCTCTGCCCTTAACAAAACTCAAAAGCAGACTTCACAAAGATCTGATTCCAAGTAATTTAACTCCTTGTCAGAACACAATTTGATACTATTTCAAACAATATTAAGAAAAGCCCCACAACTCACAATAAGAAATCTAATAAAAAAACTGTCACCCATAATAGTAAGGAAAATATCAATGTAAGCCATAAAAAATGAAAAATCAACCAACAGTAATAGACCTAGGAATGACAAATGTTAGAAGCAGCAGCAAGGCCAGTAAGACAGCTACCATAGGTAATACATAAAGTTAAGGTCGGGGTAAACACAGACATTATATGGAGAGAAATGGAAGATACGAAAGGTAGAACAAAAATTACAATATGTCCAATGGAAAATTAATGGAATGTCTGACTATGTTAAGACATTATGTAAGTGAAGATCAGTGAGCTTGAAGGCACAGCAAAAGGGGTTCCAGAAAAAAATATTTAAAGAAATAGTATTCAAATACTTCCAAGCTTAAGATTATATACTCACAAATCCATGTGGCTCATTGTACCCCAAGCAAAACAAATGTAAAGAAAGAAAACTACAGAGATATATATCATAATGAAAATGATGAGAACTAATGAATGATAAAAAGAAGAATCTTAAAAGCAGCCACAGGAAAAGTTCCTATAACCTGTAAGGAAAGATGATAATAAGAGAACAAACATTTCTACTTGGAAACAATTTAAGGCAGACAACAATAGAGTAACATCTTTAAGGTATTGAAAATATAAAGCTAACCAAGAAATCTATACCCAGTGAAATCTTTTAAAAACAAAGGCAAAATAAGACAGACAAAAACTAAGAGAATTCAGAGTGTTGTTGTAATTGCACTGAAGGAGATAGTCCATGGAATTCTTCAGGCTGGAATACTGGAGTGGGTAGCCTATCCTTTCTCCAGTGGATCTTTCTGAGCCAAGGATTGAAGCCAGGTCTCCCACATTGCAGGTGGATTCTTTACTAGCTGAGCTATCAGGGAAGCCCAAGAATACTGGAGTGGGTAGCCTATCCCTCCTCCAGGGCATCTTCCCAACCCAGAGATGGAACCCAGGTCTCCTGCATTGCAGGCAGATTCTTTACCATCTGAGCCACCAGGGAAGCCCATTCAAGATGTTCATGATAGGTCATCAGGCAGAACACAACTGATACCAGATGGAAATTTTGTATCTAGACAAATTAATGAAGAGTTTTTTCAGAACTGAAAATAAATGAATAATTACATTAAAAAAAATTCCTTAAAAGATAACTCACTCTTTAAAGCAAATCAATGATGATGTATTGTGAGGTTTATCGTTTATATGTTGTTGTTGCTTAGTAACTAAGTTGTATATGACTCCTTTTGACCCCATAGACTGTAGCCCACCAGGCTCCTCTGTTCATGGGATTTCCCAGGCAACAATACTGGAGTGGGTTGCCATTTCCTTCTCCAGGGGATTTCCTGATGCAGGAATCAAACCCACATCTCCTGCATTAGCAGGAGGGTTCGTTACCACTGAGCCACCAGGGAGGCCCCCAGTTTATAGCATCCATACCAGTAAAATGCACAGTAACAGCGCAAAAAAGAAGAAAGGAAAATGATAATACACTGTCAAAAAAGTGCTTATACTACTATACATGAAGTAATATACTATTATCTGAAGGTAAAGTGTAATAAGTAAAAGATGTTGTAAACCCTAGAGTACACTAAAAAAAGAAAGCTAAACAGATTTAGCTAATAAGACATTAGTGGAAACCTTTAAAAAATGCAAATAAGACAGAAAAGAAAAAAAAGAATAGATGATAAAAATGAGCAAGATGGTAGATTTGACTCAACTTCCCAGGTGGCACTAGTGGGAAGGAACCTGCCTGCCAAGGAGACGTAAGAGATCCAGGTTCAATCCCTGGGTTGGAAAGATCCCTTGGAGAAGGGAATGGCAACCCACGCCAATATTCTTGCTTGGAGAATCCCATGGACGAGGCGCCTAGAGGGCTACTGTCCATAGGATTGCAGAGTCAGACATGACTGAAGTTACTTAGCACATATTTATAATTACATTAAATGCAAACAGCCTAACCCCCTAACCCCCAGTTAAAAGGAAGAAATTAAAGGGGCGGGCGGGGAACAAGGTCCAACTATATATATGCTATCTAAAGAAGCTCAATATAAAAACACAGATAGATGGAAAGTAACTTGACAGTAAAAGATATACTATATAATCACAAATTAAAAAAAAAAGGTGTAGTAGGCTATATTGATATCAGCCAAAGTATATTTTAGAAAGAGAACTAGTAGTAAGGGTAAAGAGGGACATTTCATACTGATAAAGATGTCAATTTACCACAGAGACACAAAATCCTAAATGTATATGTACCTAATGACAGTGCTTCAGATACATGAAACAGAAACTAACAAGACATAAACAGAAATAGAAGAAATGCACAATCATACTTTGAATTTTCAAAATACTTCTCTTGATATTCATAGACAGAAATATATAGTATATAGAAAACTTGAACAAATTTATCAAATAATTGACCTTATTCACATTTGTAGAACACTTCAACAACAGCAGAATATACATTCTTCTTAAGTATATGGTAAACTTTACCAACATTAATATAGGCCATAAAACAAGTCTCAATAAACTGAAGAGAACTGAAATCATACGATTTATATTCTCTGGCCATTAATTAAAGATGGATCATGCACACAAATATGAGTTAAAACTATAAATATTCATAAGAAAATGTAAGAGAAAATCTCTATGACCTTTGCTTAGGCAAAAATATTTCAGATAAGACAAGATTCTAGAAAACATTCTTAATGAAGAAAACACTGTCAAATTGTAATTCTATATCCAAAAAAAAAAAAAAAAGCTTCATACATGAAAGGAAAATAAAGGCATATTTATACACTCAAAAACTGAAGAAATTTTTCTCTTGTATAATCTCACTATTGGATATGCCAAAACAATGTTATTGGCTGAAGAGAGATAATAGTAAATGGAAAGCCCAGATTTCCAGAAAGAAATCAGGAGAACCAGAAAAGAAAAATGGAAGGCAATAGTTTTTAAATCCTTTAAAAATTATCTTTATAAATACTTTTAATTCATAAAAGACTATTCACTGAATCACAGATACTAGTGTATTGCGGGACTTACAGTAAATACAGGAGTGAAATACATGACGAGGGAACAAAGGATGGAGAGAAGGTAAATGGGTTATCCTGTTGCATATTTCTGTGTGTGTAAGAAGTAGCATAACATCATTGGAAGGTGGTGGTGGTGCTGGTCTAGTCGCTAAGTTGAGTCTGACTCTTACAACCCCGTGGACTGTAGCCTATCAGTCTCCTCTATCCATGGGATTTTTCAGGCAAGGTAGTCTGTTATTAAACATGCATATTGCGTTCTTGTGAAATTACTAAAAATAATGAAGGTCACTAGATTAAATGTAAGACAGTACTAAGAATTATTTGATCCCTCAAAAAGAAGGCAGAAGAGGAAGAATGTAAGAACAATGAATGGGACAAAAAAACAATTACTAATACAAAATAAAAAATCAATCATGCCTCAAAGTACATTAATTGTACATGGACTAAATCCTATAATAAAAAGGCCAAGATCATTAGACTGGATTAAAAAAGAGAAATGGACCCAACTTTAAGATGTTTATAAGAAACATACTCCAAATATTAAATCTTGAACAGATTAAAAGTAAAAGAGTGGGAATGACATCAGCCAAAATGGCAAAGTAAGAAACTCCAAATTCTGCCCTTCCATAAAAGCAATAAACAACAGGCTGAAACTGTCGAAATCAACTTTTGTTCTTAGTTTCTGGAAATTAACCAAAGACTTGTAGCAACTAAGGGAACACTGACTGAAGAACAGTATTGATTTTCTGAAAGAATCATGAACTTTGAGTCATTTTAATTTACCCTAGTCCCATCTGCCCTCTCTAGTCCAGCAGTAGCTCTGAAAATAACAGCTCATATTTCTGGTACTACAGGAAGCAGAAAGTACTTCATTCACAAAGAATTCTAATGATTTATTCTGACCTATCTGGCTCCTCCTGGTAGGCAAAATACTTGTCTCTATTGCACCTACCTTGGAACTGGTGCAATGCTAACGTTGCTTCCTGAGGGGGCATTTGTCAAAAGCATTCACGGCTAATATCTTAGTTGCTGCTGGCTGAGGTCATAAACAACAGTAAGGCAAACAACAGACTAACCAAAAATCTGAGAGGACAGGCTAGGGAAGGAGATCTCTGAGGGCTGTGAATAATTCTGACAGACCCCTGGGAATCTGGAAAGAAACACACACGTACTCAGAATTGTGCACATGCTCAGAAAAGTCGTGAGAAGGCCAGAAGATCTCACCTCATGCTGGCACTGAGGCCCTGTATACACAGGAAGAGAAGGCCAGTGTTTCCAATTGAAGGGGAGGGAAGAAAATCTGATTTCCAGAGTTGTATGTTATAATATTATAATGACTGTATATATTACAATATTAAGTGTAATTCTTTGCATGTGTATGTTCACCACTAAAAATACACATGCAAAGAAATAATGTATTGCATGTGTACAAGGAAAAAAAAAAAGAAGTCAATAGAAACTATGTCTGAGAAAGCCCAGATACTGGATTTTTCTAGACATAGACCTTAAATGAACTATTATGAATATACTCAATTTAGCAACTGAACAACAACTATAATGTCTAAATAACTAAAGGAGAGTATCCAAATAACGTCTCACCAAATAGAAGATGTTAATAGATATTATAAAATGCCAAGTAGAAATTTTGGGGTCAAAAAGCAAAATAACTGAAGTGAAGATTTCACTGTGTGCTCGCTCAGTCACTTGAGTGATGTCTGACTTTTTGCAATCCTAGGGACTGTAGCCCGCCAGGCTTCTCTGTCCATGGGCTTCTCCAGACAATACCGGGGTTGCCATGCCCTCCTCCAGGATATCGTCCCGACTCGGGGAAAGAACCTGCATCTCTTATGTCTCCTTCATTGGCAGAGGCATTCTTCACCACCAGCGCCACCTGCAAAGCCTGAACACTTCACTACAGGAGCTCAGTAGCAGATTTCAATAGACGGAAGAAGGAATAAGAAAACATGAAGAATCAATTGAAATTATGCAGTCTGAAGAACAGAAGGTAAAAATGAGAGAAAATCTGACAGAGACCTGTGGGACACCATCATACATGCCAACATAAACACAGAATTCCAGGAGGAGACACACAGCAGAAAGAATACATGAAGAAATAATGGCTAAAATTTCCCCCAGATTTGATGAAAAACAATCTATCCATTCAAGAAGTTCCATGAAATTCAAGTAGGAAAACTTACAAAGGCTCACACCTAAATGCATCATAATCAAACTGTCAAAGCCAAAGCCGATGAAGGAAACTTGAAAGTTACAAGAGAGAAGCAACTCATCATATACATGGGCTCCTAAGAAAGATTAACATCTGATATCCTATCTGGAAACACAGAGACCAAAAGGCTGTGAGATAAGATATGCAACTGCTGAGGAAAAAAAAATTGTCAATGAAAAATTCAACTTCTGACAAAATTATTCCTTAGAGATAAAGGAAAAAGTAAGACATTCCTAGATAAGCAACAGCTGAGAGTTTTTCCTGGCAGACCTGCCCAACAACAAATGCTAAAGGGAGCCCTTCAGGTTGAAATGAAACACCAAAGGGAGATTTCATAATAAAATAATCAGTTTATCAAGAAGATAAAATAAACTTAATGTGTGTGTCTAGTAACAGAGCTTCAAAATGCAAAAATAAAAATGGAGAGAACGAAAAGACAAATAGAAAAAATCACAGCCGTAAGTGGATATTTTCATATCTCCTTCTTGGTCATTTATAGAACACACAGAAAATAATCAGTAAGATTATAGAAGATGGAAACAACACTCTCAGCCAGTTTAATCTATTTTGCATTTTCAGAACCACATACTCAACATATGAAGAATTCACTTTTTTTAAGTGTACATGGAACATTGACCAAGCTAGGCCATATCCGAGGCCATAAAATAAATCTTAATAAATTTCAAAGGACTTGGAAATACAGAGTAGTATTTCTTACTCTGTATGTTTTCTTACTAAGCAGAATCAAACTAGAAATGAAAATAAAGATACCTGGAAAGTTTTCCAAATATTTGGAAATTAAACATGCTTCTAAAAAAAGGTCATGAGTCAAATAACACCACAACGGAAATTAGAAAATATTTTGAACAGAATGATAATGAAAGCATAACATATCAAAAATTTGTGGGACACAGTAAAGGCAGTACTTAGAGGGATTTTTACAACTTTAAAGGCCTAAATTAGACGAAAAGAAGTGTTTTACAACCAATGATTTAAGCTTTTACTTTAGGAAATAAGAGAAAAGAAGAGCATATTCAATCCAAAATAGAAGAATAAGTGGACAATCAGCAACTCTAAATAAGTGGAGAAAATCAGCAACTCCAAAAACTGGTGCTTTGAACAATGAATAATACTGATAACTGGCAAGACTGTTTTTAAAAAGGCAAATTACCAACACATCAAGAATTAAAAAGGAGACATCACTATGACTTTAGATTCATGAAAAGCTAATAAGGGGAATTCTATGAGCAAGTTTATGTTAATACATTTGACAAATTAGATGAAATGCACACATTTCTTGAAAACTACAACTTACCAAAATAGAACCAAAAAAAAAAGAACATCTGAATAGCCCTATTCTATTAAATAAATAATTTATTACCAAAAACCTTCCCACAAATAAAACTGGGGCTAGACGGTTTCACTAGTGAATTCTACCAAACAGTAACGGAAGGAATAATACAAATATTACACTCGGTCACAAAATAGAGGAGACTGGAACACTTCTCGGCTCATTATATGAGCATAATCATGGTTCCTAAGCCCTGACAAAAACATTCCAAGAATAGAAAATTACAGACCAGTGTCCCTAAGGAACAATTATGAGAAAATCCTTTAAAAATTATTAGCAAGCAGAATGAAACAAAATTAAAAGGATAATACATTTGACCAAAGGAGGTTTATCCCAGGATGGCAAGGTTGGATTAGTATTCAAAATAACAACTCAGGGTGATTCACTACATTAGCAGAATAAGTGGGGGAAAAAATAGACCCATATCAATGGATGCAGAACAGAAGCATATGAAAAAATTCCATATCTGCTCATGATAAAGTTTCTTAACAATCTAAAAATAAAATGGAATTTCCTTCATGTGATAAAAGTGAAACATTAACACTCTTTGATTTGTTTTGTTGTTCAGTTGCTAAGTCATGTCTGACTCTTTGCAACCCTATGGACTGCAGCACACCAGGCTTCCCTTTCCTTCACTATCTCCCTGAATTTTCTCAAACTCATGTCCATTGAATCAATGACACTATCCAACCATCTCATCCTCTGTTGCTCCTTTCTCCTCCTGCCCTCAGTCTCTTTGACGCTAAGATTAAAAAAGAGATAAGGACATCTGCTCTCTCATCGGAGAACGCAATGGCACCCCACTCCAGTACTCTTGCCTGGAAAATCCCATGGATGGAGGAGCCTGGTAGGCTATAGTCCATGGAGTGGCTAAGAGTCGGACGGACATGACTGAGCGACTTCACTTTCCCTTTTCACTTTCATGCATTGGAGAAGGAAATGGCAACCCACTCCAGTGTTCTTGCCTGGAGAATCGCAGGAACGGGGGAGCCTGGTGGGCTTCTGTCTATGGGGTCGCACAGAGTCGGACACGAACGAAGCGACTTAGCAGCAGCAGCAGCTCTCTCATTTCTTCAGTACAACATACAGCTTAAAGTCTGAGCTAGAGCTATAAGGCAAAAATAATAAAATTGGAAAGAAAGAAGTAAAGTCTTCATTATTCTCAGAGAGCATGACTATATACATAATCACCAACAGAATTACAGAATCTACTAGAAGTTAGTAAGTGTATTTAGCAAGGTTGGAAAATACAAGGTTGATATATAAAATTAAATTTTAATTCTGAAAACTAGGAGGTACTAAATGGGAAGATACACCTTATTCACATATTAGAAAATTTTAAATTAAGATACCCACTCTCTCAAATTTGTATATATTGTAGATTAATGAAATCCCAATAGAAATCCAAATAATATGGTTTTCTTGTGAATTTGATAGTGCTTCTAAAATTCACGTAGAGACATAAAAGGCCTAGAAAAACTAATAAAACAATTTTTCACAATGCATAACACAGTTGAAGTACATACTACCTGATTTCAAGACCTAGTGAAAGCTATAGCAGTCAAGACAATGAGTTTATTTATTTGGCTGTACCGGATCTTAGTTGCAATATGCAGGATCTTCAGTCTTCATTGCGGCATGCAAGTTCTTGAGTTCCAGCATGTGGGATCTAGTTCCCAGACCAGGAATCAAACCTGAGCCCCATGCATTGGGAGCGTGGAGTCTTAGCCACTGGACCGCTAGGTAAGTCCCCAAACGGTGTGGTATCATTTAAGGACAAACTCGGTGAAAAAGAGTAGTGGGACCCTTTGTAGTTGTTCAGTCACTAAATTGTGTCCAGCTCTTTGCGACCCCATGGACCGCAGCATGCCAGGCTTCTGTCTCTGGGAGTTTGCTCAAACTCATGTCCATTGAGTCAGTGATGCTATCCAACTATCTCATCCTCTGTCGCCCTCTTCTCCTCTCTTCTTGCCCTCAGTCTTTCCCAGCATCAGGGTCTTTTCCATAGACCTTTAAGGTAAATATGACTCTGGCTACTGTGGTAAACTGCCACCATCTAGCCACTGTTACTTTGAGATCTCATTTTGAGGTTTCCCACAGATATAAAAAGCCCTGCCCTGTGACTGTCTCTCCTTCCATCAGCTCTAGCTGGCCTCGACTAAAATTCCGAGAGATGCTGGTACCTCTCTCACTAGCTCATTGCTAATGGTTCTGAGGAAGGGTGTGCGCTCTAGGTGCTCTTAGACACCTTAATTGTTGGATGTGTCTTCTAGTCTTATGTAATACATTCACTCTAACCCCCCCACTTCCCTCCGTCTCTTTATTCCTATCTGTATCATCAGTCAGGGCAACTCAAACATTTTCACCAAGTGTAGGCTATAGCCTTCTCATACTTCTAAAGAGCCACTGTAACAGCCAACCCATGCCCTGGGGTCCTTGCCAGAGTATAAAATCACGTATCCCAGAAGAGTGTCTGAAAGTCAATAAATTCTTATCTACCCAGTCTTACGTGCTGGCCCCTTTACCAGACTCCTTAAAATCTAACCCAGTCTGCTCCCCTGGCCCTAATGGCACATCTAATTCTTGTAACCCTTTCAGTGTATAGTGTCTTTATTCTCTTATCAGGACTCACATGTGCCCAGCTAGGAGAGCTGGGAGAGCCATTAGAAAGTGATGTCAGTCTGACCCTAAGACAGACGGAGAGAAGGGAAGGAAGGAAGATTAGACTCAGGCTAACTCCAAGAAAGTTTTAGCAATGCTGACAGGGAGTCCTTGAGCCACTCACATCTCTGAGAACTCTTGCATCTCCCAGCAACAGGCCTGCCTCACTATACCTGCTATGCTCAGTCTTGGCTGGGAGCAGCCTGTGGGGAGCACAGCCTTGCTCAAACATACTGGAGGATTTAAGAGCAAAACAACTGGAGCTCTCAGTTATCCTCTTTGCAACAGAGATCTTGAAGGCAGATTTTCATGACTCCCACATTCTATCTAGGACCTCAGCTGGGATAACTTGACACGCTGTGGACTGGCTGGGTATCTGTATGTATCCACATGGCCCCTCAATGGTGAGATTAGGCCTTTGAACAGCCTAGAGGGGACAGGGTAAGTTGCAAAATGGCTTGGGAATGAAGAGTGAGTGTGCCAAGAAACCCAGAAGGAATCTCTATGTCTTTTTTTTTTTTAATTTTATTTTTTAACTTTACAATATTGTATTGGTTTTACCATATATCAAAATGAATCCGCCTCAGGTATACATGTGTTCCCCATCCTGAACCCTCCTCCCTCCTCCCTCCCCATACCATCCCTCTGAGTCGTCCCAGTGCACCAGCCCCAAGCATCCAGTATTGTGCATCGAACCTGGACTAGTGACTCGTTTCATATATGATATTTTGCATATTTCAATGCCATTCTCCCAAATCATCCCACCCTCTCCCTCTCCCACAGAATCCAAAAGACTGTTCTGTACATCAATGTCTCTTTTGCTGTCTCGTATACAGGGTTATTGTTACCATCTTTCTAAATTCCATATATATGCGTTAGTATACTGTATTGGTGTTTTTCTTTCTGGCTTACTTCACTCTGTATAATAGGCTCCAATTTCATCCACCCCATTAGAACTGATTCAAATGTATTCTTTTTAATGGCTGAGTAATAACTCCATTGTGTATATGTACCACAGCTTTCTTATCCATTCATCTGCTGATGGACATCTAGGTTGCTTCCATGTCCTGGCTATTATAAACAGTGCTGCGATGAACATTGGGATACACGTGCCTCTTTCAATTCTGGTTTCCTCAGTGTGTATGCTCAGCAGTGGGATTGCTGGATCAAAAGGCAGTTCTATTTCCAGTTTTTTAAGGAATCTCTAGACTATTCTCCATAGTGGCTGTACTAGTTTGCATTCCCACCAACAGTGTAAGAGGGTTCCCTTTTCTCCACACCCTCTCCAGCATTTATTGCTTGTAGATTTTTGGATCGCAGCCATTCTGACTGGCGTGAAATGGTACCTCATAGTAGTTTTGATTTGCATTTCTCTGATAATGAGTGATGCTGAGCATATTTTCATGTGTTTGTTAGCCATCTGTATGTCTTCTTTGGAGAAATGTCTATTTAGTTCTTTGGCCCATTTTTTGATTGGGTCATTTATTTTTCTGGGATTGAGCTGTAGGAGTTGCTTGTATATTTTTGAGATTAGTTGTCTGTCAGTTGCTTCATTTGCTATTATTTTTTCCCATTCTGAAGGCTGTCTTTTCACCTTGCTTATAGTTTCCTTTGTTGTGCAGAAGCTTTTAAGTTTAATTAGGTCCCATTTGTTTACTTTTGCTTTTATTTCCAATATTCTGGGAGGTGGGTCACAGAGGATCCTGCTGTGATGTATGTCGGAGAGTGTTTTGCGTATGTTCTCCTCTAGGAGGCTATGTCTTCTTATAACCTTGTTCTGAACTCCACATAGTATCATTTCCCCCAAATTTGCCCATATTCCCCCATTACACATCCCAGATTCTTCATGGGACCGTGTCACACAAGAAGTGGGAGACTCTCTTGGAGACTGTACCGTGGTGGGATATACATGCATATGCGTGCGTGCTCAGTCGTGTCCCACTCTTTTTAACCCCATGGACTGTAGCCCGCTGGGCTTCTCTGTCCATGGGATTCTCCAAGCAAGAATACTGGAGTGGGTAACCATTCCCTTCTCCAGGGGATCGTCCCAACCCAGGGATTGAACCTGCATCGGCAGGTGGGTTCTTTACCACTGGGAAGGCATACACGCATGTAAGCTCTCACAATTCTTCATGTGCCTATGACAAATGACTAGCCTTCGAAGTTTTCATATTCCTGACGCACTGACTCATTCAGACGATTGTCTGTAGCAACTCATGGGTTACTGATTTGTTCCACGATCCTTTAGCTTATGTTTGAGAAGCTTTTTTCCCCAGTACTTTTCATTGGATTGCTTTTTAAAAAGAATTTTATTATAGATGATTTACAATGTTGTGTTTCAGGTGTATAGCAAAGTGATTCAGTTATAAATGTATTTATCCTGTTTTAGATTCTTTTCTCATATGTTATCACAGAATATTGGGTAGAATGCTGTGTTATACAGTAGGTATTGGTTATTATTGGTTATCTATATTAGTAGTAGTGTATATATGTTCGTCCCAAGCTCCTAATTTATTCCTCCCCCCTCCGTGTTCCCCTTTGTGTTTTCCATCTGTTTTTGTAAGTGTCATTGTTTAATTTTTTTAAATTAGACCCTACATATGAGAGAGCATATGATATGTGTCTTTCTCTGTCAGACTTACTCATTTGGTATAGGAATCTCTAGATCCATCCATTGTGCTACTCTTGGCATTATTTCATTCTTTTTAATGGGTGAGTGATATTCTGTTGTATGTGTATACTTCATCTTCTGTTGATGGACATTTAGGTTACTTCCATGTCTTGGCTATTATAGTGCTGCCATGAACTATTTGTATATAGTGTGTATATGTATAATATTTTATCGATAGTGTGTATACATCAATCCCAATATCCCAATTTATCCCTCCCCCCCACCTTACCCCCTGGTGACTGTAAGTTTGTTTCTGCATCTGTATTTCTGTTTTGTAGGTAAGTTGACTTATACCATGTTTTTTTAGATTCCACATATAAGTGTATGCACCACATCTGTATGCATTCCTCTGTTGATGGACATTTAGGCTGCTTCCATGTCATGGCTATTGTAACCAGTGCTGCAATGAACACTGAGGTGAGTGTATCTTTTCAAATCATGATTTTCTCTGGATATATGCCCAGGAGTCGGAGAAGGCAATGGCACCCAACTCCAGTAGTCTTGCTTGGAAAATCCCATGGACGGAGGAGCCTGGTGGGCTGCAGGCCATGGGGTCACTAAGAGTCGGACACGACTGAGCGACTTCACTTTCACTTTTCACTCTCATGCATTGGAGAAGGAAATGGCAACCCACTCCAGTGTTCTTGCCTGGAGAATCCCAGGGATGGGGGAGCCTGGTGGGCTGCCATCTATGGGGTCGCACAGAGTCGGACACAACTGAAGTGACTTAGCAGCAGCAGCAGCACACCCAGGAGTAGGATTGCTAGATCATGTGGTAAATCTACTTTTAGTTTTTTAAGGAACCTGCATACTGTTCTCCCTATTGGTTGTACTAATTTACATGCCCCCCCACACCTTTTTGAGCATTTATTGTTTGTGGATTTTTTGATGATGGCCATCCTGCATGATGTGATGCCTCATACCCCACTGTTGTTTTCAGTTTTGAAATGATTTTCATTTCTCTTAATGATGTTGATTATTGATTTTTGACCATCTATATGTCTTCTTTGGAGAAATGTCTGTTTAGATCTTTTGCCTATTTTTTGATTGGTTTATTTTTTTGATGTAAGAGTTACATGAGCTGTTATATTAATCCCTTATCAGTTGCTTCATTTGCAAATATTTTCTCCCAGTCTGTAGTCTGTGTTTTAATTTGGTTTATGGTTTCCTTTGCTGTGCAGAAGCTTTTAAGTTCAGTTAGTTCCCATTTGTTTATTTTTATTTTCATTATAATAGTAGCTGGATTTTTAAAAAAAGATACTACTGCAATTTATGTCAGTGTTCTGCCTATGTTTTCCTCTAAGAGTTTTATAGTATCCAGCCTTACATTTAGATCTTTAATCCATTTTGAGTTTCTGTGTACAGCCTTAGGGAGTGTTCTGATTTCATTCTTGTACATGTGATTGTCCAGCTTTCCCAACGTTGCTTATTGATGAGACTGTCTTTTCTCGATTGTATATTCTTGCCTCTGTCATAGATTAATTGATCAGAGATGCATGAGTTTATTTCTGGCCCTTCTGTGCTGTTGCATTGAACTGTATTTCTGGTTTTGTCTCCGTACTGTACTGTTTGGCTGAACGTAGCTTTGTAGTGTAGTGTGAAGTCAGGGAGTCTGATTTCTCCAGGGAGTCTGATCTCTCCAGTTCTGTTTTGCTTTATCAAGATTCTTTTGGCTATTTGGGGTCTTCTGTGTTTCCATACAAAAATTAAAAAATTTTTTGTTCTCATTCTATGAAAAATGCCATTGGTAATTTGACAGGGATTGCATTAAATCTGTAGATTTCCTGGGGTAGTGTAATCATTTTGATTGATTATATATTGATTAAAAGAACCAATATGGTCAATATTGATTCTTCCAATCCAGAAACATGGTATCAGTATATCTTACCATCTGTTTATGTCTTCAATTTCTTCCATCAGGATCTTACAGTTTTCGGAGTACAGGTCTTCTGTCTCATTGGACTGTGGACTGTTTTTAAACCTATTTTAGACACTCATTTTATCTTTAAAAACTTAATATATATTAATAAAGAATTTTAATATTGATATACCTACCATATGACACTTAGAGAAAAAGCAATTATTTCAAAAGTAGAAGAAGTCTCACAGTTCAAGGAATCCCTACCAACAAAGCACCGTGGAAATTCTCTTCCTAAAACATCAAAAGCCTCTCTTCAAATAATTTTCATGACTCAACCACTATTTATTTTAATTCTCTCTTAAGCATGAAATGACTTTTTGGAAAAAAAATCCCATAAAGTTGTTTATAGACATGTTTCCTCGTCCAATAGTAGTATTCACTGTTTTTCGATTTATACGAGAAAATTATGTAATGTGGAGCATTCGGTATAGGTTCATCTTAACCCGTTCTTACGCCAATGCTTAAGATATTCTTTGGGTAAAGAGTGGTTCTGGAGGAGACAAGAAAGAGCTTTCCAGAAACATCACACATGTTCCTTCATAAAAATAATACCAGAGTCCTGGTTTAAAACCAGCCAGGTTGGCTGCCTGTAAATTCATTATCAGTCTTTAACATGGCTCTAATGGATCTCTCTTGCCCCCTGGCCACAGCAGAATTTTAATCAGGCTTTTCCTAAGCAAAGGGTTTATCCACACTGGTGCAGACCTGGTTTGGAACATTTTATTGGCAACATTGGTGTCATATTTAGGAACCACAGACTTTTGTCAGACTGGGTTAGCTTGAATGACAAGTATCAATGATCAGCTATATTTGAAATATTGTTAAAGTACCTAGAAATAATAGGCATTAAAATTCATTCCATTCACTGCCAACAGACCTCTAAAGATTTCTTGTCCTCAGTGGAACCGGCATACTGTAATTGTTATTTGGAACTGAACGTAACTTCAACAGCAAGAGAGACAATGCAGTCCTCTCATTAGGCACATGCTCTAGGATCGTTTATTTTAATGCTTTCAAATAAATATGTTCCATGCAGCACACCACAATAAATAAGGAGCAGCAATGTTCTTCTAGTAAATCCATTCATAATGTGAGTCGCCATGTAAAACACCACATCTCAAGTCTCTGGCCCTGTACCATAGCATGAAGCACACCACATCTGTACCTAATCATATCTGGCTTCATATGGATTTAATAGGACTATGCCAGGAGTGTGTGTAAGCACAAATTTAACCAGAGGTTTCCAGCTATTAAATACAGCTACTAAGTAGTTAAAAGGCAACAACTCAACCCAGAAAGGCTCCCACCCCCCTACCCCCATTTTTGAGACAGAAATATAAAGACAGAAATGCTCTGGTGAATTTCAGGTCAGTGGACAGTATGGTGGGCTACACCTGGAATACTTGGAGCAAAGCTGGCACAGCATGGCCCTCAAAAGGCCACGGCAATACTGATACTGAATGAACATGAATACAAGCTGACTTGACCGCAGATGCTGAGCTCTAGGTCCAGGTGGGGACGGCTCACGTCCACTAGGCAGATAACTCAACGGCGCCCTCCTCCTCGCTGTCAGCTCTGTTAGCACGAATCTCCACGAGGGTCCTGGCAAATCGGGTCCACTCGTCATTGTGGGGAACTGCAAGCTGCAAAGCAAATGAACGGAAAATGGTCAACAAGCTAGCTTTTACACCGAAAGCCTTGAAGCCTGCATGACCGTTCCTCTTGAAACAGGTGATTCCCATGGAATGCAAAGGAAATCAGATATTCTTCCTTGAATCAGAGCTCTGAAATGCTGCTCTTAAACTGATAATTTAAAAGAATACTGTCACTCTCAGAAGCACAAACGTGTGCGATTTATAAAACATTAAAAAACTTCTGTAAACTATACAGTTAATACAGTAGCCACATTACAGCACTTGCAGTCAGATGACCAGAATTACAGCGAACATGACAAATAAAAACTGTATTATTAGGACTTTGAAATGATGGTGGTATTGTCTAAGTCAATGTTACTGATCCTTTTTAAAAAGATGTTGCTAATGTGCCAGTATATATGACAAAAGTATAGTTTATATATACAAAGAAACCTTACTACTGTAATAAGATGCTTTGGCTTTTCTAGCAAGATCCTATGATGAAGCCGATGAATAATAATAATAGTAACATTTATCAAAATTTCTGCTGTAAGTACTTGACATGATTTCTCCTCTTTCCTCACAGCAATCCTATGTTGGATAATCAGAGTATTTCCATGTTGCAGAAGAAGGTCAATTGAGGCACCAAAAGATCAACTCATCTTGCCAAAGTTGCCCAGCTTGCCAATATCCATGCCAATGTCATCTGGTATTTATATCCTTAGCCAGTATTCTATACAAACTCACCAAAAAGAGGGACTTATAATCCTATATATATCTTCTCCTGCGCACAATTGAGTAAGAAAAATTAATCCCATCTGACACAAAGCGCATGCATGAATTTTTGTGAGCTGAGTTGAAGGGTAATGATTTCTCTACATGGCATCCAAAGATGAGCTGTTTCGGTACCATGCAAGTGTTTGGAATAAAACAGAATTATTTGAAGATGAGAAGCAGGATCAAGTAGAAGTCCAAATGATTTTCATACAGAATACAATGTATTTCGACTGTAGAGCCATTTACTCAGAGGATTGCTGTGCAAGACGTAACCCATCTACAGATGCTGGTGCCGCACGTGCTATCCACATATTTCATAAACGTCAATAACACACTCATCACAATCAGGGTGCATTTTCAAAAACAAGCAACTAAATCTGAACTCTGAGATCGCTTTTACAGCTGAAAAATTTCTTACTGTATAAAGCCAAACTTTTAGAACTTAACATTTTTATTACAGGGGCTGGTATTCTCAGATACGATCTATCCAAGACAACTTATTAAAGAGTCGTATCATCACCCTGCAAAGTACATCCTTCAGTGCATGTTCTGGTCCTCAGGTGGTTTCAAGGATATAATTCTGCAAATGATACACAGGTGCTTGTTTTCTTAAACAACTTTTTTGGGGTGCTTCTTTCTTATTTGTTATTTTGAGAAACGCAATACTAACAAGAACTCTGATTTAGTCACATGAGTGAGTTCTGAATGGTGCAACACTTACCTAGTTACTGAAATGAATCCACATTCCCGTTCAGACAGTGACACAAGTTCACAACAGTCTCGAACGGCAGTATTACCTCTTTGCTCAGTTCATTTGCTCTACTTTGAGTTCTTTTCCTGTGCTCCACTATTCTTCATTTTTCTCTTCAATTTTAGAAAATACTGCACTGGGGAAATGAAGTCCTTAAAATAAATTATATGAAAGAGCTAACAAAAAGCACGAGCAGAAATGGGTTACACCATATTTATATGAAAGCATAGGTCTACTCTCTGTCTCTTCTCCAACTCCTGACCAAGCACCCTCCACCCCAGTGAACCACAAAACAAAAAGCTCAGGAGGAGACAAACGCCAATTATGATAACATACTTATGAATTTGTCTCATAGAAGGTGAGAATCAAGCTAAATCTGAAATACCTCGTAACTTCACAAAACATTAAATATTAGAAGAAAGCAGGTCTCACTAATAAAAGTGATATAGTCCAGGGGTTTGACTCCAAACAGAAAACTACCTTTATTATTAGTTAAAATGGCACAAATTTAAGTTACTGTATGATGCTGTATGTAATGTTTTATTGACAGCAATGTATAGAAAATATATCCTACAAAAACCCCCAGGTCCATGTGTTTACAGTTTCATGTGGTGGTCATGGCAAGACTGTTAAGAAGCAACTCTAACAAACACTATGAGACATGAAGGGTTGACTTTGCAACCAGATCCAGTATGGGACAGAACTATCATTTATGACATCTGAAGTTGCACATGTAATTTCTTAAAAATGCATTTTTCAGAGGTCCTTTTCCTTTATTTAAGAAATCAAACTAGTAATTCTAGTATTTCTAATAATAAAGCATTCAATTTATATAAGTAGGTTTCACCAAAATTTTGAGGTTTTTTTTAAATTGAGGCATAGTTAAAAATTGTGCTAGTTTTAGTTGTACAGCAAAGCGATTATTTTTTTTCAAGCTTTTTTCCATTTTCCATTACTACAAAGTATAGAATATAGTTGTCCATGTTAATCAATAAATTTTTGTTGCTTAATTATTTTTATATATAGTAATTTCTATCTGTGAACCCCATACTTCTAATATATCCCTCTTCCCCCTTATCTTCCCTTTTGGTAACTTTGTTTTCTGTGTCTGAGTGTTTCTGTTTTGTATATACATTTATTTCTATCATTTTTTAGATTCCCACATTATGCAATATTATATTTTGTCTGGCTTACTTCACTTAGCATAATAATCTCTTGGTCCATCATGTTGCTACAAATGGCATTATTTCATTCTTTTTTTATAGCTAAGTTATATTCTGGCCTGGAGAATGCCATGGACTTCGCAGAGAGTCGGACACGACTGAGCGACTTCACTTTCACTTTATATTCCATTATATATCTATACCATTTTTTTCTTTATCCATTCATTTGTCAATGGACATGTACATTGCTTCCTTGTCTTGGCTACTGTAAACAGTGCTGCTATGAACACTGGGGTGCATGTATCTTTTTCAATTAGAGTTATGTTTTTCCAGATATATACCCAGGAGTGAGACTGCTAGATCATATGGTAACTATTTTTAGTTTTGTTTTTTAAGGAAACTCTATACTGTTTTCCATAGTTTCCACACCAATTTACATTCCTACCAACTTTGTTGGAAGGTTCCCTTTTTTCCACACCCTCTTCAACTTTTATTTTTACTCTTTGATGCCCATTCTGATCATTGTGAGATAATAATATCTAGTTGTGGTTTGATTTGCATTTTTCTTAAAATTAGTGATGTTGAGCACTTTTTCAATGTGCCTATATAGCCATCTGTCTGTCTTCTTTGGGGAAAAATCCCCATTTTTAAATTTTTTTTTATTTTTTGGATACTAAGTTATATGAGGTGTTTGTATACTTTGGCTATTACACCTCTCTCAGTCACAGCATTTGTAAATATTTTCTTCCATTCCTTGCTGTGCAGAAGTTTAAGTCTCATTAGGTCCCATTTGTTTATTTTTGTTTTTATTTCTACTGCCTTGGGGGACTGATCTAAGAAAATATTACTGCGATTTGTGTCAGAAAATGTTTTGCCTATGTTCTCTTCTAGGAGTTTTATGGTGTCATATATTTAATTCTTTAAACTATTTTGGATTTATTTTTTATATGGTATGAGGGAACATTCTGATGTCATTGATGTACATGTTGTCCAGCTTTTGGTGAAGAGACCATCTTTTCTCCATTGATTCTTCTTACTGCCTTTGTTACAGATTCACAGTAGATGTGTGGGTTTATTTCTAGACTTGCTCTTCTGTTCCCCTGACCTATGTCTATTTTTGTGCCAATACTATCTGCTGTTTTGATTACTGTAGCTTTGCGGTATAGCCTGAAGTCTGGAAGGGAGGTCTCCTGCTTTGTTTTTCCTCAGTTTTGCTTTGACAATTCTAGGTCTTCGGGGATTCCCATATCAGTTTTACAATTATCCGTTCTAGTTCTGTGAAAAACGTCATGGGTATTTTGATAGGGACTGTATTAAATCTATAGATCGCTTTGGATAGTATGGCCATTTAAACAATATTAAATCTTCTAACCCAAGGGCATAGGATATCTTTCCATTTCTTTGAATCATCTTCAGTTTCCTTTATCAATATTTTATAGGTTTCAGTATATAGATCTTTCACCTCCTTTGTTAAGTTTATGCCTAGGTATTTTATATATAAATATGTTTTATTTACATATAATTTTTTTTTTTTTGGCCACACTGCACAGCTTGCAGGATCTTAATTCAACAGCCTGGGCTTGTGAAAGTACAGTCATAACCACTGGACTGCCAGGAAATTCTTCATAGGTACTTTTGATGTGATTTTAAATGTGATTTTTTTTTTTACTTTCTTCTTCAGTATATAGAAATGTAACAGATTTCTGTATTAATTTAAAATGAGTTTTAGCAAATTTAAAAGTTTTTGATAAAAATATACCCTACCATAGAACTTACATGTGACTTTTTTTCCATAGTGGTGGAAATAACAGTCCTTAAAAATGCAGATTCACCCTCATAAAATGTTTCACCATATTCTAACATAGCTCGCTGTCTTTTTTATCTGTGAAACTTTCACTTAGGTTGGGAAAATATTAGAAGTTTTCTTTCTTTTGATTATTTTGCCAAACATTTTCCTCGCTAGAAATGTTAGTTTGCTTTGCTTGATTAGCACAGGATGAAAACAAAATTGCTTCTAGAAACTTAAATTTATCTACCTCACTCTATTACACTTTTTCATCCAGCTGACAATAAAAACAAGATCATCGTAATGTTAGATTTAGAAGGTGAGCTGTATATTGCCCCGTTTTTAGAATTAAATGTCACTATCAGGAAGCACTTTAAGTATAATCTTAGCTTGAATGTGTGAATGTGTATTCACAGGTTGCATCCACACCCAAAGTTAATAATTTCTGCCATTTTAATACTTGTAGGTAAGACCAAACAGGTGTCCTAACAAACAAGACCACCACTCTTTTCATTTTAAACAGCATCTGTCTGGACAGAATCGTGTCCTTCTTACCCTTGGCAGCTCCTAACTCTTCTCCTGAGCGCAAACGCATTTGAAACTTTGTCTAGGAGACTTTTAATCCAGTAATGCCTTAATCATTAAGCAAGTGAAAAATCTCTGTCATGTTTCCTGGGCAAAAAGACTGCTGTCATGCCCTTCTCACTAGCGTATATATGTCATTTTAATAATGATTTCAGCGTGGACTGAGTACTAACTATACGCCAGACACTAGGGTAGGACTGAAGATATAATGGTTAATCATTCTGGCATATGAAGACAATGCATATTAATTACCATGTTTTCTTAGGTCAAAATGTGGGAATACTGGCATCTTTTTTTTTTTTTAAACTTCACTGACATTCAGAAAGTGAAGTACTTGAAAATTTACCTTCTTACAGTGACAACTGCAACATTCCCTGGGATGTGCTGTGTGTCACGCAAATAGTGGGGAAGCAAATAGCATGTTAATGACATGGTTTCAGCATCTCTTCAAAGTTCTATCAAGGCATTAAAGGCTAAATCTAGACCACCACTATAGATTGCACCCCTCCCCCCCCACTGGAAAACACTAGTTTAGAATAATTTTCAAACAACTGACATTTCTGATAGGAAAAATATTCGTAAGTTTCTATTGGTGATGAGTAATTTCAATTAAACATGAGAACTGGGAAGCAAATAGCCTAGTTATATCAAAGGACACCATAAAAAAGAGATTGTAAAAATTGAGCAGTATTGTACTGAATCAAAGTGGATCTGGAAACATTTTCTGCCTTCAGATTCATCTGCCAAAGTCCACAACCCAGGTCAGAGATGACTCAGATTTTCCTACTGCTTCATAATCAGGGTTCACCAATATCTAGTCCACCCCCAACCCCCAACTGTATGACTGTTTTCTAACTTTTCGCTAAATGTATAAAGCATTTTTATGCCAAAAGCACTCAGGGTGCTGATTCCTGAAATAACAAAATTTTAGCTCTAAGAGTAAATGCCTTTTAAAGGAGATGACCATATATTTACAGCTGAGGAAACTAAGGCAAAGGCAGTTTCTGAGGTAGCAATTTGGCCTTACGGAGGGGGTAACACGAACCTTAGATTTGCACAGGAAGCTTCTGTCCTGCTCTCAGCTTGCTTAGTGGCCATGGTCAGGCACCTAACCTCTCATTGCCTCAACTGTAATAGAGATAATGGCATCTGACCCACGTATCAGCAGAGATGTGGAGAGGATGAGAAAGGTAATCTAATGGAGAACCATGAGCTCAACACAGAATAGCCATGCATTCTTTTTCTCTGAACACTCAGATTGCACATATTCCTAAAAATGATACATTAATATATTGAGTGGCATACATATCAATTCTATATTATTTTTGTGGCTCTGTTTTCCTTAGGAATTCTTTCGAATGTCTGCTATGTGAGGACTTTAAGGAACAGGCCTCTAACGGGTAGGAAATGGAAGGACAGGGAGCTCAGTGATTTGCTCCAGACCACGTAACTTGCCCCCAGTCAGTGGGGGGCAATCAGGAGCCTCACCCCTTCAGGGAATAAATGCCAGCATGCCATGGCAGAAGGGCAGGCAGGTCATGTGTTCTCAGTCACCTGCTAAAAGAGTCTAAATATTATTTTTAACCTTCTAAGGTTCCTGAAAGATGCACAGGTCAGAAATAAAAAGCAAAAGTTGTGGGGGAAACTCACGAAAATGTATCCTGTTCATGCTTCCCCTCCATCCCTCCAGTTCAGAGGCTGTCACCGGTCTGCCCTCCTCCCACACTGGAATGGGCCCCCCACCCAGGTCCTGCCCTGCCTTACCCCCGGCTAACTCTCTAGGCTAACCACTGTGCCACAGATCGCATAACTCGCTTTTGAGAATGGAGCCAGGAAGGACTTTTTTCAACCTCAGACATCATCCAGATATGATTTCTTTCACAGCTCTGCTAATAATTTGCTGTGTGTCCTTAGGAAATTTATGTCTCTAGCATCTCAGATCTTTCCTTCCTCATTTGTGAGAAAAGAATTCTGGCCACTAACTCCCAGGGCCACTGTGAATATTAAATAAGACCTCCCCCCAAAATATAAAGAGTTTAAGCTCAGTGTCTGGACATTACAAACCATGACTAAGGGTTGTTTGCCCTATATTTTTCCTTCTTAATGTTAATTCCCTCTCCTCCAATTGCTGTTGCTTCCTTTTTTCTTTCTTCCATTTCCTTCCATTCACCTATATAGAGCTGCGTATTTTTGGAAGTACACCTTAAATTTTATCACATTTGCTTTCTTAAAAGCCCACACAAATTACTTCCTAGACAGTCACACATTTAATAATAGCTAAGGTTTATGAACTGGGTGTGGGGAAAGGGTTCTTTCAGATCACAAGAAAAATCAGAGGATGCTTTGTTAATTTAAAAAATTAAATATAAAGTATAATTATTCCTTGTAAACATACACATACACACACATCATCTTTTCCACATATGACCAATACAGTTTTATCAAGCTATTTCCTTTTTATGGCACTTTCTTTAGTGGAATTCTACATTTTTAGCTCAAGTCGTAAGGCCTTGTAACCACTGAACATGCTGTTATAAAAATCAAATGACTTTTTATAACCAGGGTTAAACACACAAATATCATTCATGTGTCCCTTTTTATAAGCACATGGCTAACCATTCTGAACAGTCCTCAGTCAAGCCTCCCTCATTTGTTAGTAATTTTAAAGGGTTTATAGTACCTAGCAGCTGATTTTAAATAGCTGCATTATCTGCAGTAACTCCTACCAGCCCAATGCTATATTTTTTATGGTAAAAAATATCTCAGGCCTTGCTTAGTATAAAAGTAGGTTACTTTTTTTTAAAAAAAAGCATGGATAATTAAGACAAAAAGTGTTCCATGATTTCAGTTTATGATGCTTTATGTATCTGAGAAACCAAACAAAATGAACAGGACTCCAGGTTTCGGGATGAATATCCCATGGGTATGTGGTTCATCAGCGTCTTTGTAATCTTTCAATTAAACGGAGTCATTTTTTTTAAAAAGTCTGATTATGTTAACCATGGATTCCAAAGATCCATGGCAATTCAGCTCCTGTATTAACCTAAAAATGAAAGTTTTCTTTAAAAATGATACCTTACAAATTACCTTTTCACTTTAATAAGCGTTGATTTTTTTGTTTGTTAATGCATTTACAGGAACTGTGGATATGAACATGGATTTCTATAGAACTGCTAAACCCTCCTAAGCTCTAAAAGCTTTTTTAAAAGTACGATTATTAACGTCACCCCAGTTCAGGAGACTGCGGACTTACTGGTGTACAAACACACATCTGTGTTCAGAGGAAGCCTATATTTTTTAGGACAATTCCCTCTGCCACACACACAGATGGAAGCAAAGTGGGAGGTAATAAGCAGTGAAACAGCCGTCGGAATGGAACGACCAAGCTCCACTGTATTTAACTCTCTGGAGAGTCTACCATCACTGGTAACAATGGATGAAACCACGAACCAAAATCCCAAGCCAGAATGCAGTGTACCGAGCACATAAATATACTAGAGTGCGTACTCTGCGGTAACTAAGTATTTACAGCCGGTTTAGAGCAGTCCAGAAAGTAGAAGTTACATTCGTCTCCGCTCTGTAGCATTTGCTATTACCAGTCAGTAGTTAAAATTTCTGTGAAATTTAGCAGCATGCTAACCCATGGGCGTCTGATGATATCTGACTATTTTTTGGTTAAGAAAGAATTTCTTTTATCTAAAAATCCCATCTAAGGGAACCCTCAGTCACTCATGAAGCTTGAGACCTTTCTGCTGAAGTTCTCTTCCTAGAATCTTTAAATGACTTTTATAGCATGTTTGTTAGAACAATACTTTTAAAAAATCCATTACCACCCAATTAAGGAAAGATATAAAGGTAGAACATAAAAGCCCAAAGTAAACAGTGACAAAGATGGGCCTCTATCAATTTCAATAAGCCAGCAAATGTCAAAGGAAATCATTTTAAACACTATTCTAAACACTGTTCTTTAAAAAAACAAAATTGAACATTTAGAAATACTCTTCATGTTAAAATTTAGCATCATGGGATGCATGACAAAATTCTGAAGTTTTTACCTGAGAAGGGAAACAACAACAAAAAAAATCACACAGCTGAAAAAGAGTTAATTCACTAAGGCTTAAAGATGACCTTGCTCACATCCGTATTAAAATCTTGTCACCCTCGTCTTTAGAAATGTCTTAAGCATTATTTTTCTATTACTTTGAACCATCTATTTCTCTGTTCAAAAGATGGAAAAAAAATGCTAAAGACGTTTGACTGATGGGCAATAATGGAAAATAAACTTTTTAAACTTCATTACCACTATTTTTCCATAACACAAAAGACCAGGATGACGGGGAAGTGAAAGCGCATACATTACTCAAATTGATCTGTCATAGTAGCTGACTAAACATATATCCTTTCTTTTTCTGATATTATTAACTATAGTTTTTCTAGTAAATTCCTAGCAACCACTGCATCTAAGCAGTTTTGACAAAAAAGAAGGCTTATTGCTAAACACCTTAAAAACATTTACCAAGGTAATAAAGGAAATGTCATTCCCTCCTACTGAATGTTTGGGCATAAAAGAGGTATTTGTATAATGTAGTTCATGATTTACCGTATCTATAGTGTCCAAAAAAAGCATAATGAAAAAGAAGCATTTTTCCAGTGGTTTAACAACTATTTGAGTCAACTGTTAGGCTTTTATTATGACTAGTGACCAACTGCTCACTTTTAAAAGCAAAGGAGAGAAGAGTAACTGGAATAGAGATTGGAGAGGAAGAACAAGCACTCTTTCTAAGTTTATGTTCTACATACCTTTTCCCCATGCAAATACAGTTATTTTTTCCTGGCCATCAATCTATAGACAAGTTGGAGGCTGCCGTCTGAGCACTTCACACAAGTACGCTTTTTCTTAACCTCCAACTTTCACCTGTGAAACATTCATTTACCTGTTTATTACTATTGAGTGCCTGTATGTGCCAGGCACTGTTCTAGGCCAGGTTATCCTGTTCAAATAGATGACAATAGGTAAGTATCTATGGACCTGTAGATGTGGCTCTCTAAAGATCAGAAAAACTCTAGTGAGGAATGTGATAAACCAGAGGAGGGCTGCCAGACCGATGAAAGGTTCTATCTAAATGTTGCAAAAGTACTGGCCGACCGTGAGGACAAAGATCAGAGAGAATTCCGGGCCACTGATCAGTTTTATCTGCCAGCCTAAACAGTAAGAGTGCAAAACTGCTCCTACAGTGTTAAGCTCTGATATTCCCTAAATGATAAATAATTCATGTTTTAAAATGGAAAAGATGTTCTGATAGCTGACAGTCTCAGAAATTCATGCAAACCTTTCATGAAAGTGGAATACAATGATTCATTCACTTCCTCACTTTGCAAGTCCAGCCTACATGGCATATAAATATTTATACACAAACATGTATAGGCAGATATTTGATTTCATATTCTATTTCAGATATACCAATAGTAACACACATACTTACAGAAGAAACAAATAACTCTTCATTTCTGTACAGGCCAGTGTTAATCTAGACTCATAAGATTGGAGCAGCTTCATGCCGTGATTTGAGGCTACTGTTCTAGGCAGAAATGTTTCAAGATAAAATTTAGCAGTTTTGAAATTCTGTAACTAAACACAATTTTGTTAGACATAAAAAAAATTAACACTATAATTAATGACTGCCTCAGAATCCAAACGGCTATTGAAGATGACAGTTTGAAACCACAGAAGAATCATAAAGATGATTAATTATATAAACTAATACTTGTTTCAGAACGTTTATATTCAGAGACCATTTATCACCAAAATGGGAATATATTAATCTCATTGAATATTGCAAATTACTATGCACACATTAATTTGGTTTTTATAAAATTAGATATTAGGGTTTTCTTTTCATTTAGTCAAGTACTCCGTAAAATATAAAAGTCATAAGTATTTTCTTATCAATTCAGAAAAAAAAGTGGTTTGAAAATTTATAAACTAATGCTACCTGAATAAGCACACTATTTATATAAGAATTAGTTTAATCATGGTCTTTAACATATGTAATTATCAAAATAGACCCACTGCTACTACATTTACTATAAGATGAATACTTATAACATTAATTGAAATAGCACTTTCTTTTTAACATACTTTTCCTAGAAAAAAATCACATTAACACTAAAATTATAATCATATATTTTAACCAGATGATTTTATTTCAAATACATATAATTTATTATGACAAGGAAATGAACTAATATATTATTTCAAAGTAGCTTATTTTATGTAATTATATTTATTAGCACCCCAAATCTGTCCATACAAATATGCCTTTGTGCTTTTTACTTAACTGCACAGGTTTGTGGCTAATAAACATTCAGGTTAAAAACACTAAGTATCTGGATTTTCAGTTTTTATCTGGATTTGGGCATCACATAAGTCTTTTCCATGGAGGGAAAAACCAAAAGAAGTGTTTAGCATTAGCGAAGGAAAAAACACTGTTTAACCCATGGAAGAATAAGCTAGCACTTAAAAGACCTTCTAGAGTCCAGAAACCTATGGCCACACTCGTTTAATGAGAAACACAAGTGTTCGGGGCAATTATAACTGGACTCCGGTGAGCTGAGCCTAGCTCAGCCCTTCCCTCCCCTCCCGGATGCTGCCAGAACTGAGCCACGCTATCGGGCTCCTCGTCGGCAGAGGATAATGGCTTTCATAAAGCACAATAATTAAATCGACTGATTTCAAGTGCAGTTCTTTTTCATTAAGGAACTCGTATTTGCATCAACCCCCAAATTTCAGTTTAACTTCGTATTTTGTCTTCTGCATGCCAGCCTTCCCCACAGAGGGGGATTATTTATATTCAGGGCATAAATTCCTGTGGAAAAGGGATGTGGGCCCTGTCCTACTGGAAAACGTGAAGTCATTCCACGAAGCGAACAATTATTGCCTCAGTGTAATCCACTTAAAAACCATACGTGTATTATTTAGTTTGTGTCTCTCAAACACTCTTTTAACTCCCAACACGTCCAGTTTATCAGGTGCTACTATGCTGAACAGCGATTTAAAGTACAAGGGAAATGGCTCACGGAATCCCTCTTTCTTCTTGCTCTAGCTGTCTGTGAGAACGGCTGCAGGCACTTTTTATAGCCCCTGTACATTACACCTTGACCACCATTCTAAAGTATCTTGCATAGGTCATTTTTCCTACTGGGATTCCAAGTAGAATTTTCATTCCAGTTTTTAATTGTAGCTTTAAAATAGATTCAGATGAACGTTTAAAACCACGCTTTAGCGACTGCGTTTGATCTCATAGTCTCCTTTTTCCCTTCCAAGATTTTTTAAAGCCCTTTTAAAATATTGACAAGTGTCAAATTTACTGCATTTGTTCCAATTTGTATAAGATGACTGCCTTTCTTTTGGCCTCCAAGAGTCACAGCAAACAAGGCACACGAAATGGTGCCAGAGCTCAGGGTTAAAATTTAAAGATTAATACACATTCCCTTAGATAATGAGTAAATGGGGTACTAAACAGAAAGCCAGGGCAATAAGACCTCCTCATCTCCCAAATTACAGTTTTCCAGTTGCTGTTTTATTTTTCCAACTCTACTTTCAGCCGAAATGATTTTGGAATTTTATCATTTTGACTACTGTAGGAATAAAATCAGGGATCTGAAACTTATGCATATTTATCCCAACTGAAAACAAAATCTTCCCTAGAAGAGGTTAATGGAAAAAGAAATAAATAGGAGGTAGAAGATAAACTGCTTCTTTCACAACTGGGGCTGCAAACAGCATTCTAACTAATTCAGATAAGCAGCAAGCATAGTTGTTAGGGGATATTTATGACAGCTGCATCTGTGTGACTGCACTGAAGCATTAACAATGGCAGCAGGCTTTCTGTAAAACACATCGGCGAGAGAGACAGGTAGCGAGGCTGGTTATCAATCATCAGGACACGTGAATAATTCTACACTCACTGGCCCATGTGCCGTTAAAATCAGCTTTCTCTCTCTATATATAGAAAACCTTGCTATTTGGTAAAGAGCCTTGGCCGTGAGTAATTCTTATTTTTAATTCTTAAGAATATGTGTGTTCACACATCATTTTTGAAAAACCCAACAATGATTAACAGGTCTGAAGAAGAATACACTCGACATGTTCAGGTTATATTTGTAGTTAATTTATGACTTGTTATCTTACTCATCTTTCAATTAATTGAATGGGATCACACAGCTCCAAAACAGATGGTGTCCCATAGTTTGGGGAGCAAAATCTTGCAAACTTACTCAAGTGCTGGGCTCATTTTAAAATTTAGATCTTCGAATTTTAAGTGGTACATGCAACCACTGTCTATTTAAGTAACTTTTGAGATGCATGAATAGAATAAAAATTATACCCAAATAATAAAATGGGTCTTCTCTTTCAAGGAATTCATATAACTTCCATTTATGCTAATGGGAGGTAAGCACCTGCTCTGCAAAGAAAATAGACCCCTATCTGTGAAAATAAATGTGTACAGTATATTTTCCAGATACAATGCCAAAATGAAACAACCAAAAATGTATGCTGTATAAACAAAGCATCATGTGGCCTACCTGAAAACACTGCATTTTATATTTTACCTCCTTACTCATAGGCTTTGAGATGTTACTCATGCCTTTGCCATTTAAATGTAACAAGAAAAAAAAAAAAAAGGATGGACAGACTCAATCCGGTGATTTCAGTGAGCGCACACACAATCCCCTGTTTACCCCTTCAGAAGTTCATAATAAATCGCATCAGTAAATCTGGATCCGAGCCACTGCTCTCTGCCATCATCTTAAAAGTCATGGAGGACAACTGTACATAATAGAGGTGGGCACGATCATGGGGGCACTGCGCTGGGACTCCCTGCAGCAGCTGCACCTCGGCTGGGACAGGAGATGAGGCAGGTTGTTAATGCTGGTGACACCGAGTCCCTTTCTGCAGTGCCCTCTGGTTGAGAGTCAGGTCCCACAGGAAGGCACATCGACCTGGACTTGAATGGAGCTGTCTCCACTGGGAGTCACAGAAGTCTCCTTTCAGGGGACAGAGAAAGGCTGTCCCTCTCAACTCCACCTGAAGGTAGGTATCATAGAGCTCGCTCCCTTATTACACTCTCAGTTAAAATTATGTGATCAAAAGAGGGTTGTGGGGAGGGGAACTAGAATATCCACCAAATACCCAAATATCATGATACTGAGAATGTGGAAATATTGCTCTTCTCATCCAACATTTTAAAATAGTCCTAAGGAATAGGTAATAACAATACTGGGCTTCTCGGGTGGCACAGTGAGAAAAATATCCGCCTGCCAATGCAGGAGACACGGGTTCAATCCCTGTGTGGGGACGATGCCCTCAAGAAGGAAATGGCAACCCACTGCATTATTCTTGCCTGGAGAATCCCATGGACAGAGGAGCCTGCCAGGCTACAATCCTTGGGGCCGCAAAGAGTTAGATCCGACTGAGCATGCATGCGTGCATGCAAAGAGTAGGTAATAATATCATACAGCAGGTATGACGTTTAGCCACCTCTCTAAAGATTTCTCTTTCCTAATGGTCTACATCAAGACCAGAACTTTTCATTTCTGATTTGTACTGTGAGGGTACTGAAAGCAATACTCTCCTGGACCAGACTGAATACAGAGTCTGAGGGACCCAGCGCAACCTGGAAACATGAGGCACCTTCCTGGAAAATGTCTGAACAACTGCAGGACGATGACAGCAGAGCTTTAAACCAAGCTCAGGGCTCCTCTTGGAGAAGGCAATGGCACCCCACTCCAGTACTCTTGCCTGGAAAATCCCATGGACAGAGGAGCCTGGTAGGCTGCAGGCCATGGGGTCACGAAGAGTCGGACACAACTGAGCGACTTCACTTTCACTTTTCACTTTCATGCATTGGAGAAGGAAATGGCAACCCACTCCAGTGTTCTTGCCTGGAAAATCCCAGGGACGGCGGAGCCTGATGGGCTGCTGTCTATGGGGTTGCACAGGGTCAGACACGACTGAAGCGACTTAGCAGCAGCAGCAGGGTTCCTCTGCATGGGGCCCTGCGAGATGACAGCACAGGTAAAGCCAGCCTTGCTCTAAAACAGGACCTTAGAGAAAGAGAGCCTGCTGCTCTCGCCTCCTTTCTCCACAGCCTAACAGAAGATTCGGTCAAGAACACCACGGGAGAACAAGCGTGAGATGTCCTCTGGCAGACAAGACATCCATCTGATGTACTGAGGTCCAAGAAAATGGATCAATAGAGTGTCCTCTCAAAACTACCATTAACCCTCATATACAGATTGTATTATAACGCTTACCTGAAAGTGTTTCATCTTCTTCCTAGAAGGTTCCACAGGCCAGGTTTTCTATCCAAAGGCCAGCGTGATTCTGGTGATGGGTTTCGTTCTAATGGGGACTGGAGGACCAATTTTGAATACAGATAATGGGAGCACACTTTCTGGGCAGTCTGATCCTCAATGACATCCTTTTTCTTTTCCTCTATATTTTCTTCCTTTGAAAATCACTTCCTGCTCAAACCCCTTCTCCTTTGTCAGCAGTGCACCGGTATTCAATTTGACCTTGAATTTCAGATGGGCCAGGTTGCTGTAAAGGCACTCTGTCTGGCTTTCCACAATGTGGGTGATTACAGAGGCTGGCGGGGTACTGTTTACGGGGTGCCCTTCTCTTCTAAGGGGCGTCCCTGGTGGCTCAGATGGTAAAGAATCCGCCTGCAATGTGGGAGACTGGGGTTCGATCCCTGGGTTGGGAAGATCCTCTGGAGAAGGGAATGGCAACCTGCTCAAGTATTCTTGCCTGGGGAATCTCAAGGACAGAGGAGCCTGGCAGGCTACACTCCATGGGGTCGCAAAGAGTTGGATGTGACCAATACAACGACATTTATGGACAGTTACGCTCCGTCAGTTCCAGGTTGGTGAACGAGACAATAGTAATTACCGTCATGGCAGTATCTCCCATGATCTACCAACTCTCCCAAGTGGGCTTCTGCTAAACTTAGCTGTTGGAAAGTCATCTTTCCCTTCAGTACATGGAACTCTACAGATTTGGTCTTCAGAAACTTAGAACAGGGTATTAAGACAGAAAAGTACCCCTTTATTTCTCCCCCAAAACACATGAGATAAATTTGTAAATACATTACAAAAATACTCAGGAAAATATATACTTTCAGCAAAATTCTGTTGTAAAGTCTGGGTTTTTCTGAGCTATAGATGACTTTTTATAGGATCAAACAATACAGAAGGAACTGTTTGAATATATAAGCCTATCCTGATTTTTAGTCCTTCAGAAAAGGGCTAGAAGATTACAATAGCTTCTCTCAATAAAATTGTAGAACCCTTTTTTTCCTGGTAGTGAATTTGTAGGGATAAACAACCCTACAAATAGTTGGGCCTATTATATGTCACAGAGATTTTTCTATAGCCTGTCTAGACTCCAGACAATAGGTGAGACCGGCCTCGAGTTGCAGACATTTCTATAGTCTGTAATGTCACTTAGAAAAGCAAGGGCAATAATACCAAAATGAAAACCAGCCTGACCTGCTAGTACGATAGAGGAAATATGAGTGTAACAACACTATACAATTTAGAAATGATGACAACAATGTAGGAAGAAATTTTAGCAGCCACATATCAGTCAAAGCAACTTACAAAATCAAATATACTCCCAAAATATGAGTCATATTCAAGTAATTCTGTCCCATGGCTATATTATAACTTATTGCAGTAAATCCTGTATACATGTTATGCTGTATTTTCTTATTGCCTAAAGGTGGTGTGTGTGAATGTATATTACATGTATATATGAATTATGTGTATATATGAATTATGTGTGGTCAACATACACATTTTTCAAAATGCCTTACTTTAAATAAACCAGACTGTCGAACTATTATGCTTTCCAGTCCTCTTGGATAAAGTAATGTTGTATATACTCCTAAAAGAGTTAAGGAATGTTACGTATAACAAGCAAGGGAGGTAGAGAAAGGAGTTTTTAAATTTCATCTATTTTCTACCATTTCATCTCTGAGCACGTCTGTTTTCTCTGCTGCAATTATACCCATTATAAACAAAGGAAAGAGAGAAACTTCTTTGTTTCTTAATATTTCCCTTCTTTCCTACCTCTCAAATTTTTTAAACAAATGAACCAATGTAGAATGCATGTTTTTGCTGCTTAGTTTTATTTTGATGAAGACCATGAAAAAGATGCACTGACTAAAATATTCACTGAAGGAAACATTGGCAATATTTTGGCTTTAGAATATATTGGCAATATTTTCAGTTCCGAAGGGTATTCTTTCTCAAAGATTCCAAGCTACGTCAGTAGTCAGCAGACCATTTCCTTCTCACCACTGGGGATGAATATTAACAGAGCCTTTGCCACTGTTCGAATGACTCAGCCTGTGGCATCAGGAGTAGTTAAGGGGGAGTCTACTGAAATAGTATGCAGTGCAACGGAGAGATCCTTCTAGACATTCTACTTAGAGTGGTACATCCCCAAACAGGAAACTCCCATCTCTCAACACGTACACACACAGACACCATCCAGCCTGTAACACAACCAGCTCTGCCATATAGCATCGCCAAAGTTCCACTGTAGAACAGACCATCCAGGACTGCCAAAATCGTAGAAAGCTCATGGATGAAACCACAAAGAACCCTTCTCGGTGATCAGCTCCGCCCACCCACCAGGCACTCCAAGCACACTTCTGAGGCGGAGGATGTTACACCTAGAAATGTGGTGTATTCCACGCGCCCCCCCGGAATGCAAATGTTAGATTCATATCACACTAACACAATTTACACAACATACTTATTTTGTCTGGCTTGAAAGTTCAATATTTTGTCTTTAAGAAGAAACTTCTTTCGCCCCATCAGAAATGAAGATTTTTGTCAACACTTTCTAGAGAGTAAAAATAAACAGATCTGCTTTCATAAAATTGCTCTGTAATGTAATATTAAGTGTAGTGTGGATATTCAAGGAGATTTATCTGAAATCAAATATGTAGTTCTTCTGATGTGTGCCATAATGTTCAGAAATATTTTACACATCATGTAACAAGATAAACCCAAGAAGTATACACTGCATATAACAACTTCGAATATCACGAAAACGGTACAAAGTTCTGACTCACCTCAGCTATTTAATTGGCTACTTTTAATTAAAGACTAATAGTATATAGCTTTTAATTGAACATACCAACTAAAGCTTGACTTTTCAAAATAAACAACAAATTCCAAATTCAATGTTATCATGATGAACTTGGCAAACTTTTCCTTCTCATGAAATTGGCAGGGGGGTGGGGTGGGTGGGGGTGCAGGTGGAGAGAGGACCATGCTTCATCACAGGATAGCTGGGAATTCTACAGCACTCAGAAAGTAGCCTGATCCTTAATTAACGGGTCCTGCGTGTGGAGTCGGAAGACCAAATTAGGCCCCAAGGAAGTCTCCCAAACTCCCACTGAAGTCAATGGAAATTTGCAAACGTACTCGAGAGGGCTCTCACAGTCCACAAGGTGCTGCCAAAAATTTCACTAGGTATTTAAACCAGATATACAAGCCAAAAAAAAAAAAAAGAAGCCTGAACACCAAAACACTAAATCAAAACACCAAAACCAGATAACAGGTACCTCTCCGACGTCGTAGATCCAAATGCGGCCTTCTGAGTCCCCAACGGCAACTTCCTTGCCACCTTGAGCCCAACGAACACGGTTCAGGGCAGACGTCCCCTCAATGGCCACACTTGCTGTTGGAACCTGCCAAAGGGGTTACAACAGAAACCAAGAATCTCTGAATATGAACTTAAATATACGAATTGACAATGATACGTTTAACTGGATGAGTCAGCGCGGCCTGCGTGCGCATGAAGTAATATACGTCTCTTGTGCAGTTGGTAAAGGATTCATTGTTCTTAAATCATATGCTCCACTGAATTAAGAGGTAGAGAGGAAAGACACTTTCACAAAAAAGGAAAAGAGAGGGAGTCTTTTGCCATAGTCAGTGGGCAGTGAGTGACCTAAGTATCTGTGCGGATTATGCAGGGTACACAGACATCACACAGCAGCTAAATGTGAGACTTCTTGATTGGGTCCTGATTTATGGATTGATGGAGAGAGGGAGACTTCAGGATTTACCAAGATTAAGGATACTATAAAAGGCGGGGATGGGGTGTACGGTGAAAAATAAGTCATATTACTAAGTGTCTTCAAGGGGAAAAAAATGTATTGATCCCTTGAAACCTCATCATGGAAGGGATGCTCAGAAGAAAAAGTTCAAAACCTCAAGTTCTCCTGTTTTCTTTTCCTCTTTCTGCCCTGTTTTCCTTCCTCCCAGCAGTACCAAGGTGCAGGAAGTGCTAACTCTGAAAACCGACGATACCCTGACAGAGTGGAGCACTTACTTGTAGAAAAGGCCATACAACCTCCTTTAATAAGCACCTGAAATCTGACAACATTGATAATTACACATATTAATCATTATTAAAGTGAACTGGAGGTGCTGAGATGGAACCTGCAGGATTTGTTATAAGAACCTTACTATTTGGAAAAAAGAATTTTAGTGGGTCTACCCCTCTTTCATCATGAGTTGTGTGAACTCACATTTGGAAGTTTGGGAGTTTATAACTGATAGAAAGATCAGCTCTCTGAGCTTTCTACAAGAATGTTGAATAGGAAATGACAACAGCCCATCAAAAAAGGTAAATGTTGAAACAAAAAGGAAAAAAATATATAGTGAAAAGAGGGCCACCAACATCATCTCATGCCACTGTTTCAAGACCTGAGTCTAATACACATGACTTCTTAGGGTGGAAACACGACCTGGCCTGTGCCTCTGCCCCGCTGGCGTTCTGTTATTAAGGGAATTGAAACCATCTGTTTATATGAGATTATTGACCCAACACCTATCTTTAAAATAGCAATAAAAACTCCATCATATGTAAGAATCTATGTTTAAATTTAATCTTGAAATCAATAAAAAATCTTTTACCTGCTTAAATCACGTATGTCAATTGATAGCAAAAATGTAAAACAAAAGTCCCAGCTCGTTTTTTTTTTTTTAAATACACAATTTCTACAATAAAGGGACCTGCTGTGCAGTGCTGTAGACTGAATTTTTAACCAAACTTTTCAAAGGCCAAAACAATATGAATTGCAATAGGCCATAATTCTGTCAATACACTTTATCATTCGTGTGCTACTCAGAAAACAAATCTGAGAATCGGCTATATAGTTTTCAGAATTAAAATTTTTAACTCCATAATTTAGGGAAATCATAAGGCTCCCACTTTTCATAACGCTGGTTAATATCAGATTTTATCTCTGAACAATCTCAAAAATTGAATAAAAAGTATTTAATCTTAATATAAAGATGACAAAAGATTACTCAAAATAAAATGATTTTTGGATACATTTTAAATTATGCCTAAAACATATTAAAGAATTTTATATATTTATTTAGAATTAAGAATGTAGCAAACTGGAACAATTTGATTTTAACCATTTAAAAATATCTTCTTTTCATCGATATCATAAATGGTGGGGGTAAAAAAATAGAAACTGACAGTCTATAACACAGGCTAAAAGAATTATGAAATGTATGAAGAAAATGACAAAAATATTTCATTAATTTGACAAGTAATGAGTTTTCAAAAGTTGCTGAATCTATCATGAAAATAATCCGTAACTGTCTCTTATTCTTGTATTTCAGTTTCTTATATATTTTCACGGTTTTTAATCATTTTAATTGCAAACACAGAATATATACACATAATTTACCACACTGCGTAGAGATCAGTAACAGTGCAGTAGGGGAAGGTAAAAGCTGTCCTTGCATAGGAGTACTTGGAATAAGTTGGTTTAAAAAGCACTGTATTTTGAACACCGACAAAGAAGCACTGAGGTTTCAGGTTTTTTGCGTTTTTTTTTTAAAACAAATCTGATTTCTAATCAAACAAATATTTGAAAAATCTTGTTCAACTTGAGACAAGACAAAAATGATTTGAGGGTTTTAAAAAGTGTTCAGTTTATTACTGGATCTGAATCAGGCTCAATGTTATCTACTATTATTGCAAAAGCAGAACTACATTCACCGCAAAACTAAACGATTTGCATGCCCAGTAATGATTTCTTAAAATGCTTAGCTATAAAAGACTTATGTGGTTGTCTCTTGATACCTAGAGAGAGGGAAGGGGGGAAAAAAATCACATTTGGCAATGCTGAGATATTATTTCATTTTACCTAAAGAGCAGATAAAAAAACAAAACTAAACAAAAAGAGTTACAGAGGAATTACTAAGGAGTTGGTAGGGCACTCCACTGCATCATATTAATAGTTGAGTATCACCTGAACTCACTTCTGGTAAATCTGATTTCTAATTGTGTGTGTGTGTGTGGTGGGGGGGGGGTTGTTTCCTAAATCAATCTGAAAACTGTGTTTTTTTGGTTGTTTACAGTGAATGAGTTTATTCTACCAAAGAGAAACAATATGATTTTAATCAATGGTGATGAAAGACTTTGGGAAACCATCACATTGTGAGTAGTAGGCACCTTTCCATGAAAGGCAATAATGTTACAAACGTTTCAGTGTCTGAAATGATGGGCCCTGCAGTACTGCTGCCCTTCATTTCCAAAGAGGCTTCATTACATAACTCTTGTCCTTGTCATGTAGTTCTGGTAGCCAAAAGGAAAAATCAAAAACAGAGTTCAATGGGAAGATTTGTAAAAGCCAACTATTTGGCAGTGGTTTTCCGTGAATATAATCTTGTATGATACAGTGACTCAGTAATAACACCTGAAGGATATTTCCCTGCCCCTCCCCCAAAAATATCAGGGCAGCCGCTTCTCCTCACATCCCCCAGCTGTAGGCTTCCTAATTAAAAAGGCTGAGCTGTTTCCTGTTCACAACACTTCAAAAGACCTCTCCCTTGTTCTCCACTTGACACGCAGTTTTCAGCACTTGTTCTTCTTACCTGTCCACTCATTGATGGAGAGCTACCCTGAATCACGGACCAGCTGATGACCAGACCATTTTATTGTATTAAACTGAAGGACCTTTAATATTCAGGTTTCTTTTCAAACTCCACCCCAAACTCTAGTACCTGAAAATCAGCACCTCAATAATTTTGAGAGTGGAAAAAAGGAATAAGACATGTGACATAATTTTACAAACATGAATATATACAGCATGATTTTTAAAAACAGTTTCCCTGTTGTTAATTGCCTTTTGAAAAAAATTTCACTTGTGAAGTACTCCAAATGTGACGTTAAAATATTTTTTAAAATTACTGAATTTAATATGTGTTCATAGATAGAAACTATTATAAAAGTGGTGAGTTCAGTCTCTTAGACAAAGATTATTTACCTTCTAAAAATTAAATGGAGACTAGATCTAAACATCAACAGTCCAGAGAATCATCTTTTACGGATTTAAAACAAATCGTGCAAACAGCAAACACTGGCAAATAGCCCTTTTAAGAAGCCCAATCTCAAGTCAGAGTCCACAAAAGCTTACTTTTCCAAGTGTTTGCCCATAGAGTTATTTCAACACCACTCTCAAATATGCCCCAGTGTCCTTTCCCGCAGTGAAAGGCGTGAACACGTATGGTTTTGCTCTTTGCAAAGAAGGGTCGTCAATTGTCCAGGATTCTGCCACGGTTTTAGGGATGAAGTGAGATTAAATGATTTGGGGCCAAATGCATCTGCCAATTCCCTGCAGAGCAGCGGAGAATGGGGGGTCGGCAGCACAGCTGCAATTAGAGGGTCTGTCCAAAAAAGGCCGTTTCAAAGAGAGGGGGAGACGGAAAGAAGCCGCCGGCGTCCCCCTCCCAGCCCGCCGGGTCCGGCGCCTGCGCTCACCTCGGTGTCATTGTTGAGGTTCCAGAGGTCCAAGCGCCCCATCCCGTCCACGCAGGCAAAGAGCGCGGGGTGCACGGGCGACCACATGACATCGTACACATAGTCTGCATTGTCTTCAAAGGAGTAGAGCGGCTTGTTGTGCTGTAAAGCAGAGAGACCGTGAAGACTTTGTGGCGCTGCCGCTGCCTCGGGCTGTCTAGCGAGCCTAATTAAAAACTTTGCACATTCACAAAGTGTCATAAAACTTCCCGAGATGAAAGTCCTCGGGAAGGTGAACCGCAGCTTTAAAGTTACTAGAACTGTCCACTGGCATAAATAAATACCGGGGGTGGGGGCGGGGAGGGACTCTTAAGGGGCTGGGGGCTGGGACGGGCGGGGAGGCGGCTTCAGACACAGTCGTGGGAGACATTCCACACAGGTGAACGGGCGGCCCGGGAACTCGGGGTGCTCGCCGGGCTACGCGATGCGAGATGTTGGGGGCCGAACCCAGGCGTGCTCTGCTCGCCGGGGTCAGACCCGCGGGGGAAGGCTCTGGAAGCCCGGGCAATCGCGGGGACCCAGAACCCTTAGCACGGAAGGCAACGCCTGCCACCTAGCGGCCGTTTTCCGTGGCTGCAGCTCTGCTTCCAATCCGACTCCGGGGCCAGATTTATACTTTAATGGTTCCTTTGCGCGGGAATGGGGTCACGTATTTTAAAGGGATCTGTAGCTCTTCGGGCACGTGAAACATCTTGCGGTTCTGAGATTCTGGTCTCTCTATCTAGGATCAGTTCACCCAAATCAGGTGGATTGGTGAGGCTCAATGCACTGTCCCTCAACCTCCGTGGAAGGCGAATCACATTTTCTAGCTCACCCAATATTTCTAAGAGCCCTGAAAATCGGTGTTTTGGGGGGAAATGCATTAACACACCCCTACTGCATACAAATGCTTTCCCTCTGGAGGGATACAATAAACTAAAATGGCACTCCTGATTTCCAGCGAATATTGTCACATCAAAATAGCACAGAAGTCAGAGGCAAGTATGAAAGTACACCAGAAATAAAACGTAATTGGACTTCATGAATTATTCATTCCATCTGGCTTGTCTTATTCTAATTTCTGCATAATGGCTTTACTAATCCCTGATCAATTAATGTAAAATGAAATTTAAATGATAATGAAAGCCCTAGAGATAAAAGAAATTAAGTATTCTTATATCCTCTGACAGAAATCTAAACAATGGGAGTTTTTTTCCCCAATGTCTTCATCCAGTCAGCTGTCTGTACCCTCTTCATGGGCTCAGTCGAATGCCTGTACAGGCTAGAGTAGTAAGACCAAAAAATGATAACACACAATATGAACAAGCAAATCCTTTCTGCAGAAAATGTTCAAAGAACCTATCTGTGGGGAATCAGCACCAAATATCTGAGCAAATTCCCAAGATATACTGTGAGGGAAAAGAAAAAGCCCAAAATCCACGTGCTCATGGACTCCATGAACTCAAAGTGGGAAAAATCAGTGAGAGGACAATAAAACTCCCATAGCCTGAACCTAATGCAAAAATTTAAGGTAGTGACTAAGTGATTTCTCCTTCCATGAATTATCTTGCTTTGGCATTGCTGAGACATGAATACAGCTGTAAGACTATTAAAGCAACAGAAGATTTTAGGTGAGACATTGCGTGTAGGGTGGGTGGTGTGTGTGGTCTTATTTTTAATTTAAGAAGTACCTAAAAAAACATGTAACACTGTGACCGCAAAAAGAATTAAATGGACATTACTTTTATAGTTTTGTATTTTACTCCTCTACATTATAACTCTTATGCCAATATAGCTATTCTATCCCATATTTGCACTCTAATTTGGACCTAAGATTATTCACCTATTTGCTATTGATGTAGCTTTTTCCCATCCTCTCTCACTGCTTGGACTAGATGATTCAAACTTACTTCTTCAGAGAATCTGAATATCCAGTGATACCGTAAAATAATATGATAACATCATCTTTTTTTTATTAATATATAAAAAAAAGGCAGGGTAGATAAAGTAGGTAGTCCTTCATTGATCGCTTCTGAGTATTAAATTCTCTTAGTAGAAGATTATTCCTGTCCCAAATTCTTGATTTTATAGCTAGCCAGTCACTATTTGTTAGAGAATATGAGTAACACATTTTTCTTAAAATCAAACAGTAGAAAAGATTTACACATGCTTTAAAAAGTCAGTTCTCAGGACCCTTTATTAATAAACTAGCTAATAGGATAACTGGGTATACAGAGGGGTAGACACAGATGAACACAGACATTCAATAAATATATAACTAACTTACAGTCCTTGCTTTGCTCAATTAGAAAACCATCCAGCTTTAAAGCCATCCAGGCATTTTCTAAGAAGCTGATATTATTTCATATGTTAATTCTCTCAAACTACATTGCTAATCTCTAGTGTTTCTTTCCTTTTCTCTTTTGGTGGCTTCCTTTTTTTAAAATAAACTTAGTCAAAACTGTAGTATATCTTGGATATTTTACCTTTTAAACATCTGGAAATAACTTTTAGTTCATCTGACCAAAAGCCAATTTTCTCATATTAAATAGTCTTGTAGTGAAATGCTAATATTCCCTTATCACCTCCTACCTCCAAGACTGAATCTTCCATTCTAAAAGTCACTATGCAAGTAATTCTAAATTATAGATTGTGCATGTTTGGGGCAAGGGAGAGGATTTATATTGTCAAAGGATTTGTTTTAACCTTGATAAATTTACAGGATGAAGAAGCCTTGGTCAGGATTGAAGGCATTAATAGGGTACCAAGGGAACCAGCATCCATGAACCAGTAGTTCCTAAGATTAGATCAGCAGATGCCATAGGCACAGGCTGATGCACTCATAATAGTAAGCACTGCTGTTCTGAACATTAAGTGCAGTTTTTTTCAATAAAGGAGCTTTCATTCTATCTTATTTGGGACTCAAAAGGTAAGCTGAAAACCTCACTGAAAATCTGTCTCAAACACTTAATATAAAACATCTCCTAATTTACATATATATCATGAAATATTAGCACTTTCATATAATACGTCAAAAGCATTAGGGCCTAAAGATTCTGTTTTTGAATTCTGAAACATAGATGCTTGTATCCACAAAGTTGTTATAGCTTGCTATTGCATTAGCACCAGTTTTAAACCACTACAAGTTTTGAAAAGGTGGAAAGTGTAGGGGCAAATTTGACCAATGATTTTTGAGGAGGAACCTGTAACATTATTTGTATGTATTAAAGAAAGCTACAGAAGCCTGATGATCTTAGATATTTACTCTGCAAAATACTAGGCCACTTAGCAAAGTAAATATCATTCCACTGTGTGTTACTGTAGAAAGTGTTTTTCAAGACAATCAAATTTGTCTTGAAAAAAAAAAACTAGGCAAAAACCCCTTCACTTGTGTGTTCTCTTTTCTGATGCCCTGCTTGGTATTGGTGACCTGTCAGAAAAAAAGAAAAAGGAAAACTGCCTTTTAACGCAGCCAACAGTATGTGTGACACGTGCCAATGAAATAAAGCTGTAACAACCAGACAAGTTTCCAGGGCTGTGCCCCCAGAATGCTGAAATATCCAGACACGGATCAGCATGATTTTAATGCCCTGATTCTCGAAGTGGAGAAGTAGGCCACCAGTCACCTCCCAGACAGAGTTGAAGGGCAGGGAAGGGGAAATTACTGGGTGTTTGCATGTGCCTGACTCTATATACATATTGCCTAATTTAATTCACATCAAATCTCTGAAAGGTAGACAGTATTTACAGAAAAGAAAATGATAGTTCAGGAAAGTCAGGAGCTTCCCGAGGTTGTACGTGGCGACACTGGAGTTGGTTCTTTGGTTTTTCTAGCTGTTAAGTACATTTTCTGTTCGCTGGAAATCTATGAAACACAGTGAAGGTCTTCAGTCTTCACAGAAAGAGAAGATCTGTTACCAGTCCTGGCTGCTATCCCATTCAATTCAACCCAAACTTACTAAGCACACATTATGTAACTTATAGGAAGAGTTAAAAATATCACAGTCAGAACGTTTCATTTCCTGAATCAGTTATTAATAATCCCAAGGCTGTTACCCTTACAATTCCAGGGACCCTTAGCATCTTGTGACGCTAACAGAAATCTTTCTCTCCAGCAAACTAAGAAAAAGGATGGAAATGGCCCTCTAGCCAGCAGAGATTAAAGCAGGCCATGCATTAGAGAGTAGAATAAAATGATGCTAAAAGCAAAGATCCGGGTTCAAGTTCACTCAATGCCGATATAGCCTTGGGTGAAGGACTCCAATTGAATTATATTATCTGATAGATGGGGATAAAACGAGGAGGATGGAACAGAAAAGGAAGTAGGAGAAAGTGCAAAAACTACGGACCTTGGGAAATTTCAACTTAGCATCCTTGGAGTTTATTTTCATCTGTAAGATGGAAATCTGGAGAAACTGACCTCAAGGGTTCCCACTGGCTTTGTGATTCTATGACTGTTCTGTGGTAAGAGCTGAATGGAATAAAGCATGTGAACGTTTAACAACGAGTTATTCAAAACTACATATTATAATTAAAGCCATCTTCCTTGATGTTCTGTGGAATTTATATCTCAGCAATTTTTTTACTTTGAGTTCATATTTCATCAAAATACACGAAGATATATGAAGGCAGTTTTCAGTGAAAAAAATGAAATAATAAAAGTAATAAAAGATTTATTTGACCAGTTGGAGAAGGGATAAAAAATATTAAATTTACATGCAAGAGGCAGGTAGTGAACTCTGTTCAAAAATGAACAGTTACAACATCCATCAGCGTTTTACAATAAAGACTTGATCTCTAGATCGAGCTTTGATTTTATAAGTACACTTCTGACAATGAGGAGAGCTGCACATTTTTCCAATCAGTTAAGTATAAAATGATTTCATGAGAGGTGCATTTCTATCTCCGATGTCAGAAATGTACCAAAGTCACATCCAGGAAATATAGTGTTTATTTTCCTCTATATGATTTATTTTCCTCTTATCAGACAGCTCAAGATGTCCCAGTGGGCTTTAGTTTTTTGAAGGCTGATGAAAAGGAATATTTTGTGCTAAAATGCCTCCGAACACCTCCAAACACTGCGGTTCTTGAGGTTGCATCTGCCTGTAAATGATTAGCTTTCAAAGCCAACTTAGAAATGTCGACCCAAACCATGAACCTTTCTTTGGGAGGGTGGGGAGTAGGGAAGAGGGTATCATATGGGTAGGTCGGACGGGGTGGACAACTAACAGGAGCATTTCTGTATTTTTATTCTGAGATACAAGGAAAGCAAATACAAGGAATCTTACCTTGAAAACTGTATCTTGTTGGGGAAAAAAATCATCATCACCATAATACTAAACAATAAGTAATAAGAAAATGTCCTTCAAAAATTGTCATGTGGGTTCTGGTGAAGTAATTAAATAGCCAGCCAGTTCTTCCAGGAAACATTAAAAATGTGAGACCACAATATCACTTAAAAAAAAAAAAAAAAGGACCCCCAAACTTGAAGCTCACAAAAATGGATGCCTCTACCATAAAAAGAAAGTCCTTATACAAACAAATCCAAACTCACAAACCAAACCAAAAAACCAACTCTGTTGGCCCAAAAAAAGGTGCTGGGAAGTTTGGTGCTGTCGAACCAAATGGAAAACATTATTTGCAAACTACATGCTGGGTCCTCCTGAAGCGCAAAGTAGCCTGTATTTATCTTAATTTGTGTGGCTCACATTGTAACAATACTCCTGATACCCAAATCCTACCTTTACCTGCCTCTATCATGGTGAGAAATTCAAAGTCAGGCATAAACACTTTGGCTGAGCTATTCTTAACAGAGTTAAGTAGAGTGAGTCTGTTTGTTGTTTGGTCGCCTCAACCAAAAGTACATCTGAGGACTTTAATTTGAATTAGTTAATATAAAATAATTAGAAAGAAGGCTCTAGAAATCCAGGAATTAAGCCTTTGCCTCTGTATAAATGTAGAAGTTCTGCTGAATAAGCCACATAAAAGGTGTTTTTTTGTTACACTACCTTCCTCTCCTGCTTATTTGCATGAAAAATCCTTCTAATCCAGGAGGCGCCACCAATAAAGAGGATAATTATCCATATAAAAGAATGTATACATATTCACAGGTTTTGACTAGTATTTGAGTGTTTAAAGTCACGGGAAAAAAACCTACAAGCTTCGCCTCCCTCGTTCATAAAGGAGTATATTTCTCCCTACACAGGCACAATTTTTATGCACATCAGCTGCACTTAAGGGTTCGCCTTTAAAACGGGTGTTTTAGTGAAGCCTGGAGAGAATTACTGTGAAAACACTCAAGCTGGGGTGCTCTCCTGAACTGAACTGTTTGGGTTCATCTTAGCTGCTAGGGCGCTTTGGGTAAGTTCTGCCTCCTGACTGGGGGACAGGCAGAGCAGAGAGTGTCAATTGATGGTTGGCTCTTTGGTACCATTCGGGTGGTCATTCTCTGGACTGCTGGCTTCTCTCTGATACAGACTGTGACTATAGAAGGAGGCAAGCTAGTTTAAAAAGAGACCTTCCCTGGTTACTGCTGCCCCGACTCTATTTCTACCACGGGTGAGTGGTTTCACACCAAACATGATGCTAGTTAAAGAAACATTCACTGTACAGATAACGTTCAGGTTGATGAGAGACTGTGTTAGGAGGGAGGAGGGAATGGGTAGAGACTGATGTTTAGGACATGCTGGTGGAGAGGGATGACCTCGGACTGGGCCTACACAGCCAGAAGTGTGGTTGTAGCTGTACCTTTAAAGGTTAGAAAGACAAGCGAGGATAGCGGTGCTTGCAGCCTTAAGCAGCTTTGCGTATTTCTTTGTTACTACTTAGGGTTAAATTGCACAACGGCATTTTGTTAGTGGCTAGATTCAGTGGTGGAACATCTCCACTCTGGTCTAAACTGTCCACCTCCATCCAACTCTAGCGTCTGGCTTACAAACTCTCTCCCCATTATAAATACATTTATATGTAATGTATATTTGTATATATATTTATAAAATACACATATATATGTAGAAAAATGGGCTTCCCAGGTGGTACTACTGGTGAAGAACCCACCTGCCAACACAGGAGACATAAGACATGTGGAATTGATTCCTGGGTCAGGAAGATCCCCTGGAGGAAGGCATGGCAACCCACTGCAGTATTCTTGACTGGAGAATCCCATGGACAGAGAAATCTGGTGGGCTACAGTCCATAAGGTTACAAAGAGTCGGATACGACCAAAGTAACTTAGCACGCACGCAAAAATATAAATATATAAATTTAGAAATACATAATTCTTAAAGATTTAAAAAGATAAAAGTATAAGCCTAGATGGAGTTCCCAGGTGGAACAGTGGTAAAGAGTCTGTCTGCCAACTCAGGAGACACAAGAGATGAAGTTTCAATCCCTGGGTAGGGAAGATCCCTGGAGAAGAAAATGACAACCTGCTCTAGTACTCTTGCCTGGAGAACCCCATGGACAAAGGAGCCTGGTGAGCTACAGTCCATAGCGTCGCAAAGAGTCAGACACGACTGAGCAGGTGTGCAGGCATATACATAAGCCTAGATCCATAGATTATATCTTCCCTGGTGGCTCAGCTGGTAAAGAATCTGCCTGCAAAGTGGGAGAGCTGGGTTCGATCCCTGGGTTGGGAAGATCTCCTGGAGAAGGCAAAGGCTACACACTCCAGTATTCTGGCCTGGGGACTTCCATGGACTGAATAGCCCATGCGGTTGCAAAGAGTCAAACATGACTGAGTGACTTTCACTCTCACTTCACAGAGTACATCTTGACTCTCCCTCCACTCTTATGTCTAAATTCTACAGGGTAAACACGTGCCAGTTCTCAGAGCTAACCTGACATTAGTGGTCACACTACGTTTAGTAAATACAACATTTAGATGAATTTTGTTTCTTTTCAAGAAGCCATATACCCAAATACCCATCTTTAAAATCTAATGGTAAATTCACCTAAATAATTAAATATCCCATTCTACCTGCTCAACAATTCAGTGTATATCGTGTACATTCAATTTTGCTTCCCAGGTGGTGCTAGTGGTTAAGAACCTGCCTGACAATGCAGGAGACATCAGAGACATGGGTTTGATCCCCAGGTCGGGAAGTTCCCCTAAAGGAGGGCATGGCAACCCACTCCAGTATTCTTGCCTGGAGAATCCCATGGATAGAGGAGCCTGGTGGGCTGCAGTCCATGGGGTCACAAAGAGTTGGACTTGACTGAAGTGTCCTAGCACAGCACACATACATACATAAGAAAGGCACATTTTCAAAGGGTCAAGGCAAGTTTTTTTCTGGGTCTGCACCCCTGCATCTCCTGGTGTTAAATGCAATGTATTTTTTAAAATAGTATATGTAAGAGTGGGATAGCTGACAATTTTATTTATTTTAATGGTGGAAACAGTGTATTTATTCCAATTGGCACAGAGAATCCCACACAGCAGAAGTTCAAAACATTCATTTCAGAGACAGAATACATTTGATAGGCTTCCTGCTTACCCTCTTTATTGATTTGATGACCTATTTTATTTTGCCTAAGCCAAGTTGAAATTAACGTCTGTTCAAACTGGAAATACCAGCTAAGCATGAGATGAGGTGATTCAGGACATTGGAGATGGGCATGAGAAAATAACTTAGTATTAATGATGAACTCTGGACAATTTGCAAGGCTAAGAGGTCACATGAGGCTGCCCTAGATGGACCTACCCTGGTTTGATCCAAACACAGCTATTCTGGGGGATAATGAGGAGTTTTAATTTATCTTCCAACATCAGACATAACATGCAGATTAGATCAGGAGGTGAGGGTGGAGGTATCTTTGAATTTCATAATTATCTGGGCTTCTCAGATGGCTCAGTGGGTAAAGAATCTGCCTGCCATGCAGGAGACACAGGAGATACAGGTCGAGCCCTGAGTCAGGAAGATCCCCTGGAGGAGGAAATGGCAACCCACTCCAGTATTCTTACCTGGAAAATCCCATGGACAAAGGAGCCTGCTGGGCTATTACAGTCCATGGGGTCACAAAGAGTTGGACACGACTGAGCAACTAAGCGTGGATTATGTACATGGTTGTATCTGTTATTTGTCATTCTCACTCTCTCTTCAAACATTAGCACTTAGAAGGAGGATGAGGAAGGCAAGTCCTCCGGCATATCACTGAAATGAAAGGGAAAACGCTTCTGCTCTGGTTAAAAGAGACAAGAAAGGATTCAGCAAGCCCTGCTTGCACAGGGATAAAGACCAGTCAGCAGGGCGAATTTTAAGTCTCAAAAGTGTTTGTACTCCTATGGATTATTCACACATGCCTGTATAAATATTTAACAGGTATGTGTTGGTGGGTGACTGTTTGGGGGGGGCGGGGGGGTCAGGGGTAAATGCACAGGAAGCAGGAACACAGGCTAGGTCTGGCTGTGACTTGATGATTACATTCTTGTGGTTTCTTTCACAGTTCAAATGTTCTCCCTGAGTGAGCTTAAAAAACGGAACCCCCTCCTTCTGTCCCCCCCCAAAAAAGGGAAGAAAAGAATTTGATGACTAGCATAGGCAGTTTTCTAGAAGGCTGATTTTAATATTTGCCACCTTATGTTAGGAAGGGAGGGGAAGAAGGGGTGAAAATGAGGATAAATGAAGAAAAAATAAGTCAGATACCACCTGAAGGTCATGTTTATTACAGAGGCAGCCAGCAGGGCTTTGGGGTTGTGGGGAAAAATGCACTTTCATCCAGGAAGTGTTAATGGCCGCAAACTACTGATTTTGTTCATCATCTTCCCTGTGTTAAGGGTTATGCTCAAGTTACTGTAACCTTTAACTTTTTATTTTTATTGTGTTTTTCTTCTGATGCTTTAAACATTTTAACAAAATGCTAGCAGAAATAGACATGCTTCAGGGCCCTCTGCTAGAATTATGTAATTTTTAAGGAGATGTTTCCATCGGAGTTTAAAATAACCTTACCTACCTTAACAAAATACATTATTTCACTTAAGCTCTTCAAAAGTATTAATTCATCAACAATGACTTACTGAGGACCTACCATATTCTTCCTACTTCGGGAAATCAATAGAAAGACAAGATGTGACTGTTCAGAAGGACTTGGAGTCCAGGTAGGAAAATGAAAATTATGAAGTAATAAGAGAAAATTGTTTCCTTGGGAGCCCATTTTCTCATATTGTTCCAAAAGGACTTATGTTGTCTTACAAGTTAAACAGACCACAAAAGTAAGAATAAACACACAACAGAGCCAGGTGAACAGAGAGCTAATAGGATCCTGAGATAAACTGATTATCACAATCTGGTAGTGAATCAGCTCTATATTTCCTGATAACTAAGACAAAGGGTAAAACCCATCATATGCAGATTTCCCCGTCTGAAGAAAGGAAAAAATATGAAAGAATGTCCTCAAAGACACATTCTTGGGGAAAACTCAAGGAGGAATTTACCATGTCTGTGAATCTCTGGAAAAGAGACTGGCTTTCTGGTTTGTTTATACTAAAGAAAGTGAACAAGTAGGTAGCCAGGTGCTAAACTCTGTGGTACAGATGTTAGGAGCCAGAGGAATTCGGAGATTGGGAAGATGGCGTGTTGGTGGTTACCGTTAGTCTGATGTGGTCAAGGAAGGTATTATCTGGGACAGGTGATGGGACCCGCCTAGAAAGATGCACAGACTTTGATAGATGGTAAGGAAGCCAGGCAGTGGGTGGGGGGAGAATCATAACATGAAAAGACTTGGCCGTGAACATCAGCAAGGAATTCCCAGATGGAAGATGAGACGTGGGGACAGGCCGTGGAATCTGAGGATTTGTCCTGTGGAATAACAGGAAATCATTTTTGTTTGGATAGAGTCGGGGGTAAAGACATGTTATGAATGGTCTTGGGTATAGAGTTAAGACTTTTTTTTTAATGCAATAAGCTACTCATTTATTAAACATGTAGTGATAAATATACAGGGCATTGGTTCAGAGATGTCTAACATTCATGTGGGAGTTTTCAGCTTTTCTACTGTAGAAAACAGAAGCAGCGGCACAGTGGGGCTGGAAGATTTGATTTATATATTAAACATGGTGCATTTGAGTCTCTGGAGATGATACTCAGGTTAAGCTGGTGGTCAAAATGTAGGTCTGAAACTGAAAGAGGGGAAAAGCTTGAAGTCCATGGCAAAGAATCTTTCACAAGAGATGTTGAGGAAGAAGACAGAGGGCTGCAGGAATGAGTCCTAGGCAGACAGTATGATGCCAGATGAGGACTAAAAAGAAGCCATCACACTCAACAGTTAGGGGGTTCACCAGTGATCTTGGAGAGAGAAGCATCAAAAAACTAATAACAGTTGGTCAAGGAGTGGCCAGGAAATATGGCTGCAGGTGGACTACAGGCATGTTGGCTCTTTGATTGGTTTGGCAAGCTAACCCAAATTTTTGGACATGCTTGTGATAGTTAAAGTCATCCAATCACAAACCACCTATATCTCAGTTCAGTCGCTCAGTCTTGTGCAACCCCATGGACTGCAGCACATCAGGCTTCCCTGTCCATCACCAACTCCCAGAGCTTGCTCAAACTCATATGCATCGAGTTGGCCATCCAGCCATTGCATCCTCTGCTGTCCCCTTCTCCTCCTGCCTTCACTCTTTCCCAGCATCAGGGTCTTTTCTAATGAGTCGGCTCTTGGCATCAGGTGGCCAGAGTATCTCCAAGATCTCTAAGAGGATCCTAGTGTTACCAGGGTTTGTGTCGAGGGCTGCTTTCCTTATTCCATAAGACCACCCCCTTGCCACTTTGATGTACCATCCTTGGTATTTCAGACCATTTCTTGTGGAGCTTCATATCTCACACTTGGCAATAAGCCTGGCAAACAGGAGGCAGAGGAGATGCACTGAAAGTGGGTATTGATGCAGGGAACATCTGGGTGCCGCCCATCTTTTTCTGACACCTCTGAGCAGAGCCTTGAACTTTCCCCTGATTCTTTGGGCTCTGGAGTCTTTCTTGGTCTCCCCGGGGCCGAACCTCTGCTTTTCCTGATGGGTTCTTGATTCAGCATCCTCCTAAGACTCTTATTCGAGCATGCTACTTTGGTTCGAACCTTTTCCTTCACTGTGCTACCTTAAATATTATCTCTGATGAAGAGCACCCCATCATGGCAAAGGGGTCAGCACGTTTGTACAGAACGGGCACCAAAGCAAACATGAAGGACTGTTCTTGTGGAGGAAGGTGATATGAAATGTAGGCTGGGACGGTAGGGAACCCAGTTAGGTACTTCCTGTGTATCATAAGAACAGGGCATTGGGAATTAAACGTCTGATGAATTTTATCTCATTGAACACAAACAAAAGTAATCTGTGGACTTAAAACACTACTATGTACCTGAGATTCTTTTTAAAACATTCAGTTCTATTAGTGTGGGGGTGGAGGGTGGTGGAAGAGAGGAAGAGAAAGAGAGAGAGACTGACTGAGAGGGAGATAATTTTTCATGAAATATTTTTACATTCACATATTCTTATGTTTATTTGTCTGGAGAAGAAGAGAGATACCTAGAAACAAGAGAATGTTGTATTGATGGTAAAAGGTCCTGAATTGAAATCAGTACCCCGCAGGGACTAGACATCCTGCACCAGTTTGTAAATGTATTCTGAACACAGTAATAATGATGAGATGGGTCTTTGGCTTCAGGGTCAACAAACTTACTTCTCTACAGAGCTACCGTACAATCCAACAATCCCACTCCTGGGCAGAAAACTATTAGCGAAAGGATAGACACACTCCAGTGCTCACTGCCACACTATTTACGATAGCCAAGACATGGAAGCAACCTGGAAAGTTCATCAACAGAGAAATGGATAAAGAAGATATGGGGGGGGGCAGTGTATACACACATACACAATGGAATATTATTCAGCCATGAAAACAAAATAATGCCACGTGGATGGACCTAGAGACTGTCATCCTGAGTGAAGTAGGTCAGACACAGAAAAATACCACATGATGATATCGCTTATATACGGAATCTCAAAAAGTGGTACAGATGAACTTATTTATAAACAGAAATAGAGTCACAGATGTAGGAAACAGACATGGTTACCAAGGCGGAGAGTGAGGGGAGGAATAAATCGGGAGACTGTGAATGATATGTGCACCCTCCAAATAAAATAGATAACTAGTAAGGAACTCCTGCACAGCGCAGGGACCTCTACTCAGTACTCTGTAAAGACCTATATGGGAAAAGAATTTAAAAAAGACTGCATATATGTATAACTGATCCACTGTGATATACAGCAAAACACAACATTGTAAAATCAACTGCACGCCAATAAAAATTAATTTTAAAAAAACTGCAGCGATAACAACTGATGTTACTTCTATACTGTGGAAGAAATTTCTATGCTATAAACTCAGGCATTTAAAGATGAAGCTATTAATGTAAGTCCATGACTGTTATGCAAAATCCCATTCACAAATGCTAATAATCAGGAATTAAATGTAGGAAAGTCCTGTAGGAAGCAACACCGCTCCCCCCACCCCCAAGCAAACAAACTTACTTCTCACATTAGCTATAATGCATCGACTATTCCTGCAACTTTCCCTCACCAACCATGGGTCCTTCAAGGCTCTGCTGCCCCTGGGAGCCAGCTGTGGAGGGATTAGAACTCTTCAGGCACTAGGGGTGTGGGTGTGGGTGTGTGTGTAAGAACATCAGGAGACTCTCATTATTGTTAAGCTGTTTGTCCATAACAGCTTAGCTTTTATCACAGGCTAAACTGTGTTGGCCCCAAAAGTCACTGTTGAAGTTTTAACCCTCAGCACCTCAGAATGTGACTATTTGGATACAGCCTCCAGAAAGAGGAGGTGATTAAGGTTAAATGAGATAATGGGGGGCTTTAATCCAATGTGACTGGTGTCCTTATAAGAGGAGGAGATTTGGATATGGACAGGCACGGGGGGAAGACACAGGGGTAATATGGCCATCCACAAACCAAGGAGCGAGGTCTCAGAAGACAACCCTATCAGTACCTTGATCTTGGACTTCCAGTCTCCGGAACTGCAAGGAAATAAATTTCTATTGTTATAACCATCCCATCTCTGATACTTTGTTATGGCGACTCCAGCAAACTGATGCAGCTCTCAAAGGAAAAGAGAAAGAAGGCTCTCTTTTTTCCTTGGCTTCCAGTGCACACCCACACGGGCACACACACTCTCTGAAATTCTGAATTTATGGAATTTCCCCCAAGAGCGCAAGACCGAACACTGCGTGGACTTAACACGCAGTCAGCGACGGCAGGCCCACCCTGTGTCTTCCAAGACACAGGGACAGCAGAGCCTCTTCTTAATTTTCAGCTTCACCTTATATCACACCAGTAGTTCTGCCATGTGTCTGAGACCACTGGGACAAGGGAGGATGGAGACTGGAAAACGCTGTGCAACCTCAATACCAATGTGCCAAACCATTGCAGGGACCCAACTGAACGGGAACCAGAAACGACTGTTCTGTCTGATTCAGTTTCTTTTGCCGGAATACAGAGCTATTCCCCGCCCTGAAATGAAGCTTGGAGGGTGAGGTAGGGATGGGGTGAGAGGGCAAGCAGGCAGGGTAGCCAGCGCAACTAGGGTCCCCAGGCAGAGCCCTCCTCTCCTGGGTTGTTAACCTTTCAATTCCAGAGCAGGCAGGCTCCTGCCAGGCTCTCCTGTGTGCTCAGTCCTATCCTTGTGACCCCATGGACTGTAGCCTGCCAGGCTCCTCTGTCCCTGGAATTTTCCAAGCAAGAATACTGGAGTGGGTTGCCATTTCCTACTCCAGGGTATCTTCCCAACCAAGGAATCGAACATGCATCTCCTGTGTCTCCTGTATTGGCAGATGGATTCTTTACCATCGAGCCATCTGGGAAGCCCACTCATTTTCAGTCTCCTTTAAAGGCTAACTCCTGCATAATGGGTTCCTGAGGCTGGAAAATTTTCAAAGAATTTTTGAATACATCTCCACAGCCCCTTCTCTTAACAATAGCATCTATCAAACGGCGAAGGGAAGGCTCTGTTTAAAAGCACCGACGGCAGATCACAAGAATGTGTTTGATTGCCAAAGTGACTAATTTATTTTTACACAGTATTAACGATGCTACAATAACTAATATCTATAGCCTGGTTTTGACAGTTTATTGCAAGTGTTCCCATTGTTTAAATAAAGGAGAAAAAGGAAGAGGGAAAAAAAAAGAAAGTATGGAAGAGAGTGTTTTATTTTGCTACATTTCCATTTGTTAACAAAACTCCCCATAAGCAAAACCAGAGGTCATTAGCAAACAACCAAAACATGCCTGTCTCCAGAAGAATAGAGCTCCCTTCATCATTCAAAATACAGCTCTGCTGAAAACCCAAATCAGGACAAATCCTTAACATGAAAAATTCAGTGCAGGCTTGAAACCACCTGACTTTACTTTGGGTTTGTGCTCCTTAAAATTACCTAGAAAATACCATAATCTTCCCATCGTGCGGCTGGATGTGGGCCAGGGCCCTGGCTCCAGAGGCAAAGGGCAAAACTAAGAATCATGTCTGAACAGACAGCTCCACCCTCTCTCCCAAGTCCACTTGGCCTCGTGACAAAAAGTGAGGTCTGAAGCGCATTCATCCAGGGCCTGGGTTTTTGGCCCAAACTCAAGACTCTGAGGACAAACAAAAATGAAATCCAAAATGTTATCGTTCTCACCTTTAGAAGTCAGATGGGTTTAATAGGTACTGCATGTGGCGAGTGGTTCCTGTTTCCCATGTAATCGGGAACAAACAGAAGCGCGCTCACTTCTAGCTTTTTGTTCAGGAGAAGGATCTTATAGCTGAGAGTTTACATTCTAAAGTGATTTTTTGGTAATAATTATGCATATGTGTGTGCATGCAAAAAACGAGATCAAGAGAGTGCGAGAGAGATTTCCATACAGAACCAAATATGGTGAAAGTGAAAAGCCAACCCTGAGGAGCGTGCAGCCACAGGGGCCCCACCATTGGGGCCGTCCGCCTGGCACGGGTGGCTCTGGACTGTGGGCAAGCCTCTCAGTGCCCGTTACTCCCCTTCACTGAATGCTTAGCTCTTAAGCACGCCCTCCCCCCAGCGCCCACCCACTCTGACACCCCCACTCTCTCAGGCTTTGGATGGGTGAGAGCCAGGAGAGACTGTCAAGTGATTTTTACCTCCTGCTGAGCTAGTGACAGGCTCGGTACAAATAGCTACATTGAGAAAGTACCTCCATGCCACACAGCCAGAGCCAGGGCTCCAGCTAGACAGTCCCGGGATATGAATACCACCATCTGATCCCATGGGGCAGATCAGCACTGAAATGGACCACGTGTTCCAAACGTGCCCCCCCACCACCACTCCTCACCCCCTAATCAAAACCCTCTGCTCTAGCCAGTTGGCTGCATTCACAATCCCCTCTGCACACTGGATCCCTTCTGGCCTTCAAGCTTGTGTTCACACTGCTGCTTCCTACCACTTAAGAAAAAAAGGATTCTCTCTCTTCCTGGTAAACCAATCTTGAGATCCTTATGAAGGCCTGCTGACCTGAGCAATCCCCTCTCGGACCCCTACACACACAGCGATGTCTCTTCCTCCCAGGCCCCCATCTTTGTTTTCTGTCTTCTTCTTAGGTTCTCTGTCTGTGGTTGTCATGAGTCCTGTTATATTTAAATATATCTTTCTTTAATAAATGATGCTACGAATCAGTCCATCCTAAAGGAAATCAACCCTGAATATTCACCGGAAGGACTGATGCTCAAGCTGAAGCTGCAATACGTTCGCCACCTGATGCGAAAAGCCCACTCATTGGAAAAGACCCTGATGCTGGGAAAGATTGAGGGCAGGAGGAGAAGGGGGTGACAGAGGATGAGATGGTTGGATATCATTACCGACTCAATGGAAAATAAATCTGAGCAAACTCCTCCCGGCAACAATACTGGAGTGGATTGCCCTACCCTCCTCCAGGGGATCTTTCCAACTCAGGGGTCAAACCCAGGTCTCCTGCATTGCAGACAGACTCTTTACCACTGAGCCACCAGGGAAGCCCCATAAACCTACAACTATACAAGACCTTTTAGAACACACACCCAAAAAATATGTCCTTTTCATTATAGGGGACTGGAATGCAAAAGTAGGAAGTCAAAAAACACCGGGGGTAAGAGGCAAATTTGGCCATGGAATACGGAATGAAGCAGGGCAAAGGCTTATATAGTTTTGCCAAGAGAACACACTGGTCATAGCAAACGCCTTCTTCCAACAACACAAGAGAAGACTCTACACATGGACATCACCAGATGGTCAACATCGAAATCAGACTGATTATAGTCTTTGCAGCCAAAGATGGAGAAGCTCTATACAGTCAGCAAACACAAGACTGGAAGCTGATTGTGGCTCAGATCATGAACTCCTTATTGCCAAATTCAGACTTTAAATTGAAGAAAGTAGGGAAAAACCACTAGACCATTCAGGTTTGACCTAAATCAAATCCCTTATGATTATACAGTGGAAGTGAGAAATAGATTTAAGGGCCTAGATCTGATAGATAGAGTGCCTGATGAACTATGGACTGAGGTTTGTGACACTGTACAGGAGACAGGGATCAAGACGATCCCCATGGAAAAGAAATGCAAAAAAGCAAAATGGCTGTCTGGGGAGACCTTACAAATAGCTGTGAAAAGAAGAGAAGCAAAAAGCAAAGGAGCAAAGGAAAGATATAAGCATCTGAATGCAGAGTTCCAAAGAATAGCAAGGAGAGATAAGAAAGCCTTCCTCAGCGATCAGTGCAAAGAAATAGAGGAAAACAACAGAATGGGAAAGACTAGAGATCTCTTCAAGAAAATTAGAGATACCAAGGGAACATTTCACGCAAAGATGGGCTCGGTAAAGGACAGAAATGGTATGGACCTAAAAGAAGCAGAAGATATTAAGAAGAGGTGGCAAGAATACACAGAAGAACTGTACAAAAAAGATCTTCATGACCCAGATAGTCACGATGGTGTGATCACTCACCTAGAGCCAGATATCCTGGAATGTGAAGTCAAGTGGGCTTTAGGACGTGTCACTACAAACAAAGCTAGTGGAGGTGATGGAATTCCCGTTGAGCTATTTCAAATCCTGAAAGATGATGCTGTGAAAGTGCTGCACTCAATATGCCAGCAAATTTGGAAAACTCAGCAGTGGCCACAGGACTGGAAAAGGTTCAGTTTTCATCCAATTCAAGGAAAGGCAATGCCAAAGAATGCTCAAACTACCGCACAATTGCACTCATCTCACACACTAGTAAAGTAATGCTCAAAATTCTCCAAGCCAGGCTTCAGCAATATGTGAACCATAAACTTCCAGATGTTCAAGCTGGATTTAGAAAAGGCAGAGGAACCAGATTGCCAACATCCACTGGATTATGGAAAAAGCAAGAGAGTTCCAGAGAAACATCTATTTCTGCTTTATTGACTATGCCAAAGCCTTTGACTGTGTGGATCATAATAAACTGTGGAAAATTCTTCAAGAGATGGGAATACCAGACCACCTGACCTGCCTCTTGAGAAACCTATATGCAGGTCAGGAAGCAACAGTTAGAACTGGACATGGAACAACAGACTGGGACCAAATAGGAAAAGGAGTTTGTCAAGGCTGTATATTGTCACCCTGCTTATTTAACTTCTATGCAGAGTACATCATGAGAAATGCTGGGCTGGAGGAAGCAAAAGCTGGAATCAAGATTGCCAGGAGAAATATCAACAACCTCAGATATGCAGATGACACCACCCTTTTGGGAGAGAGTGAAGAGGAACTAAAAAGCCTCTTGATGAAAGTGAAAGAAGAGAGTGAAAAAGTTGGCTTAAAGCTCAACATTCAGAAAACGAAGATCATGGCATTCGGTCCCATCACTTCATGGGAAATAGATGGGGAAACAGTGGAAACAGTGTCAGACTTTATTTTTGGGGGCTCCAAAATCACTGCAGATGGTGATTGCAGCCATGAAATTAAAAGATGCTTACTCCTTGGAAGGAAAGTTTTGACCAACCTAGATAGCATATTCAAAAGTAGACACATTACTTTGCCAACAAAGGTCCATCAATCAAGGCTATGGTTTTTCCAGTGGTTATGTATGGATGTGAGAGTTGGACTGTGAAGAAAGCTGAGCACCGAAGAACTGATGCTTTTGAACTGTGGTGTTGGAGAAGACTCTTGAGAGTCCCTTGGACTGCAAGGGGATCCAACCAGTCCATTCTGAAGGAGATCAGTCCTGGGTGTGCTTTGGAAGGACTGATGCTAAAGCTGGAACTCCAATACTTTGGCCACCTCATGTGAAGAGTTGACTCATTGGAAAAGACTCTGATGCTGGGAGGGATTTGGGGCAGGAGGAGAAGGGGATGACAGAGGATGAGATGGCTGGATGGCATCACCGACTCGATGGACGTGAGTCTGGGTGTACTCCGGGTGTTGGTGATGGACAGGGAGGCCTGGCGTGCTGCGATTCATGGGGTCGCAAAGAGTCGGACACTACTGAGCAACTGATCTGATCTGATCTGATCTGACTGATACATAAAAGAGATAACTGATAAGAACCTACTCTATACACATGGAACTCCACTCTGTATTCTGTAATGGCCTACATGGGAAAAAAATCTAAAGAAGAGTGAATACAGACACACACGCACACACATATATAAACTGTTTCACTTTGCTATATAGCACAAACACAATATTGTAATCAACTATATATCAATAAAAATTAATTTTAAAAATATACCTTTACTTTATCCCTGAAGTTTTTGGTTTTCCATAGAGCAAGATTTTTGTTTTTGTTTTGTTTTTATCTTTATTAGAGCAGTATTAGATTCACAGAAAAACTGGCAGGAAGGTACAAAGAGTTGCCATGCACTCCTGCTCTGCGGCCTCCCTCCATTATTAACGTTCCCCACAGAGTGGTGGGCTTCCCAGGTGGACAGTAGTAAAGAATCTGCCTGCCAGTGCAGGAGATGCAGGTTGAATCCCTGGGAAGATCCCCTGGAGAAAGAAATGGCAAGTCACTCCAGTATTCGTGCCTGGAAAATCCCATGGACGGAGAAGCCTGGAGGGCTACAGTCCATGTGGTAGCAAAGAATAGGACACGACTGAGCATGCACACGCATGCACACACACACAGAATGGTACATTTGTTACAACCGACGACTCTACACTGAAGCATCACTGTCACTCAGAGTTTATAGTTTATCTTAGTGTTCCCTCCTGGTGTTGTGCGATCTGTTGTTGTTTCAGTCACTAAGTTGTGTCCGACTCTGCAACCCCATAGACTCCAGCACGTCAGGCTTCCCTGTCCTTCACCATCTCCCAGAGTGCAATCTATGGGTTGTGACAAATGTTTGATGACATGTATCCACCACTGTGGAGAAGGCAATGGCACCCCACTCCAGTACTCTTGCCTGGAAAATCCCATGGGTGGAGGAGCCTGGTGGACTGCAGTCCATGGGGTCTCGAAGAGTCGGACACGACTGAGCGACTTTCCTTTCACTTTTCACTTTCATGCATTGGAGAAGGAAATGGCAACCCACTCCAGTGTTCTTGCCTGGAGAATCCCAGGGACGGGGGAGCCTGGCAGGCTGCCGTCTATGGGGTTGCACAGAGTGGGACACGACTGAAGCGACTTAGCAGCATCCACCACTGTGGCGTCATACAGAGCAGTTTCTCTGCCCTAAACATTTGCTGTTAGAGCAAGTTTGGTCAGACGGTCCTGGAGGGCTGCAGATTTAATTCTTAGTGGGAGGGATGGGGGCCTCTAGGGTCTCTCATTCACTGCTGATGGGAATACAAGATGGGGCAGCTGTTTGTGAAGACATTTTGGCAGTTTTTTACAAAATTAAACGTACTCTAACCAAATGATCCACCAATGATGCTCATTGGTATTCACCTGAAGGAAGTGAAAACTGAGGCTCATACAAAAAATCGGTATATAAAAACTATTAGCAGGTTTATTCACAACTGCCAGAACTTGGAACCAAGCAAGATGTCCTGATGAACTAGCGAACTATATTATATTGAGGCGATGTTATTCATTGATAAGAAAAAATGAGCTCTCAAACCATGAAAAGACTCAGAGGAACCTTAAGTGCATATTACCAAGTGAAAGAAGCTAATCTGGAAGGCTGCATACTATGATTCCAAGTATAGGACACTCTGGAGAAGGCAAAACTATGGAGACAGGAAGCGATCAGTGGTCGCCAAGAGCTGGGAGGAGGTAGGGATGAACGGGGAGGATAAACTTAGGGCAGGGAACTACTCTGTATGATCTTATAATTGTGGTTACATGTTGTGTTTGTACAGATCCATAGACACTACAACACTAAGAGTGAACCCTAAACTGTGGACTTCGGGTGAATATGAAAAACAAAAATCCACAGTTATTACATTCTTGCATGTGTTACGATGATACCATGTAGGTTGATATGTAAACATCCATAAGTTCCTATGTTTATACAACTGATTGGACAGAACGGGGAAAAAAAAAAACACAACGGAGTAGAAAAAAAGGTGATAAGTGGATAATGTAGTAATCAAAGATATCAGCGGACAGAGGGGGTTTCCCTGGTGGCTCAGTGGTAAAGAATCCATCTGCCAATGTAGGAGACACAGGTTCAATCCTTGGTCTGGGAAAATCCCACGTTCGGTGGAGCAACTCATCCTGTGTACTGCAACTACTGAGCCTGTGTCCAGAGCCCGCGAGCTGCAACCACTGAAGCCCATGTGCCTAGAGCCTGTGCTCTGCAACGGGAAGCCATGCCAACGGGAAGCCTGAGCACTGCAAGTAGAGAGCAGCCCCTGCGAGCCACAACTACAGAAAAAGCCTGTTCAGCAACGAAGACCCAGCACAGCCTAAATAAAGAGAGGACAGAGGTGTCTTTGCAGGTCCAGTTCGGTGTAGAGTGGATTAAAATAAATTTGTAGCAAATATACAACTTCAGACTTTACCCTATCATTAATCAGCTACACAACTGCTGTGTGCGTTAATAACTTGTCTGACTTGTCATGTGTCCTACTCTTTGCAACCTCGTGAACTGTAGCTCATCAGGCTCCTCTGTCCATGAAATTCTCCAGACAAGAATACTGGAGTGGGTGGCCATTCCCTTCTCTAAGGGATCGTCCCAACCCAGGGATTGAACCTGGGTCTCCCTCATTGTAGGCAGATTCTTTTCTCTCTGAGCCACCAGGGTAACCCATAACTGCTAGCAGCTTTATTTAATTTATACAGTCAATAAAAGTGTCAGTAAGATAATCAGCCTGTATTATACATTAACCACTTATTGCTCTGACTGAAAGTTGTGGGGAATATAGAATTGATGTGAACCATGGCCACTGACCTCAGGAAGCTCGTGGCTCAGTAAAAAGAGGGAAACAACAAATAAAGACATTTACATTAAAGTGCTGAGTTTTTTGGTGCCAACTAAAATTATTGTAAAAATATTTTTATGACAATAGAGTGATGCCTCATTAAACAAGAGAAAACTGCAAGTTATTCCAGCATTTGAGTTCATTACTATATGGCAAATAAAAATAGGTGGACATTCCAAAATATTATAGACTTTTTAAAAATGCTCTGATTTCTAATTGACTCAGTTACAATCAATGTGAGGTGGAAACTATGGAACTAAAAGAATATCTAAATCACTCCTCTTTACACAGTGGTTTTCTTCACTGTAATATTAGGGAATCACACAGTGGGTCTGTAAAGGACGCCTCAGGTCTAACTTCTCTGACTTAAGCCATATTTCCTTGTTGCTCTTCTTTCTTGTTTCCCACCCATAGACTTCAATTCCATAAAGGACACAAAAGCTGTTTATAAGAAAATAAGTGGTATATTTATTCAATCACTATTCCAAGCGGTGCTGGCATCATACCTATCTTCATGGAAATCTCCATGCACGGCTTTCAGAGCCTGTCACACCTCCACCTCTAAATAATATTTCTGGACACTTAATTCTTCCTTTAAGTCTCTCTCTCCTTTCCTTTCTAGAAATTAAGGTTCACTAATCACCTCATCCTTGTCTGGGAAATCCCATGGACAGAGGACCCTGGCAAGCTGTAGTCCATGGGGACGCAAAGAGTCGGACATGACTGAGTGACTAAACTACATCATCTTTACCCTTACTGAATCCTTACTGATTTTTTTGTTTGCTTGTTTAACATTACTGCTGGAAAATGCATATTGGAAAGACTGCATTTAGGACTCGTGGGACTAATGGGCACATGCTTGTCCAAGAGAGTGGAAAACCATGAAATGCAGGTTGAGGTGTCTGAAGTGATTAGGAGAGCGAGTGGAGCGGTGTCTGTCAGAGTTTCCAAGAGTATATTCCAAGGAATACTGTTCTCCTGCGTGTCTGGGTAAAAATGAGTTCCATATCCAGATGAGTTTGGGGACCTCTGCATGGCATAAATCAGCCCATTCCTGAAGAATAAGTTTAAAAGGCCTCTCGGGTAAAAATACTTGTTCACTTTAACTTTTTCTGTATTGCTTTTAAATCATGGAACCTCTTCTCCTGGCTTTAAAAAAACACCCATTAAGATTCCACAGAATACAAACACTGTTATATATTGTGATATATTTTATTTTAGGAAGATTATCTAAGAGGATTATGTAGGGGGCGTAAGTATGAAGAGGGACCAATCTCAGAGAAATTGGTAGTAATTTCGTCACAAACTTGCTAAAGAAGACATGATCATTCTCTACTCTTAAGAAACTGTTTTTTCAGACAGACTCCAGACTGGAAAAGGCATTCTTAGTGAGGTGTGTGCCTGCTCTAATTCATTACAGATCTAGATATACACAAAATACTGTAATAAGGATAAACAGTATCACACACACACTCACAGACATAAAGACATTTCATTTTGATGGCCCATGGATTGCTATATTGAAAAAAAAAATGGTCTTAATAGCAAAGGACTAGCAAAACTCGGTTCATTAACTAAATTTTGTTAAAGAAGGATGACTGAGGGAGAGAAAAAGCAAACCAATCAGGCATAAGTTAGGTTTCATAGGTGGGCAGAAGCCAAGAGGCTCAAACATAACCCTCCTGGATGGGGGCGCCCTTTATGGCTCTTAACGCAGCTGGGTCTGGCAGAGTGGTAAAGGGGAAATTTGGTTTAAAAGCTACGTTTTTAATCATTAAGGAAGGTCCTAAGTGAGAGGGAAACAGACAACTTTTAAGAGACTTCTTCTTACTTTTGACTTGGGTGTAGTTCAAGCCAGCGAGCAGGGGGCAGGAGAGAAAACTATTTCACTTTTACGGCCAATTCCACAACATTCCTCTCCAGAAACGTCCCCAGCACTGGTGAGCTTCCAGTAGTAAACACTGAGGTCGCTTCCCCAGAATTTATGGGAGGGCCTGTTACTCTACTTTGGAAGGAAAAAGGAGCGTTTTCAAAGATCATATTTATTTTTCCTCTGGAAGAATAAGAACAATCTCTCAATTTTTATTGTCCTGAGTTGATGTAGTAGTAATTTGTCCTAATGGTCAAATTCTGTTCATATTGTAATCCTGGCAACTAACATATATGAGAAGCAGGATAAAGATCATCAAAGTGATACCCTACTTCGAAAAAAAGAGCATATCAATACATCCTAAATAGTCAAACAAGTTAAAGAAACAATCCAGAAACTGTGAAAGTAATTGACACTAGAATACACTAAGAAAAAAACCCTTCCATGTGTTCTCTTTAGATCTAAGACAAATGAGAGTATTATCAGTTTTCTAGGCTTGCCATATTTAAATCCCCTTGTAGAAGTCAGGACTCGATGAGGGATAGGGGACCGGTATCAAAAAAAAAAAAAAAACTATAGTGCTCTGGGTGAGGATTAGAAGGGACAGTGACAGATTTTTTTGGAGCTAAGAAGGATGAGAAAGAGAATATATATTTGGATCAAAAATTTAAAAACAATTAGAAGTTGATTAAAAAAAAAGTCCAGTTGAAGATACAACAGATGAACACGCAAACATAAAGCTAGCAGAAAGGTCAGATGAGACAATTCTGTAATAACCCCCTCAGACGGGCGGGGCACGTGGCAAAATATTTACAAAAATAATTTTAACATTACATGATATCACTAGCAAAAGCCAGTCATGTGGAAGTGTTCAGTTGAATGTCATTTGTTATTACGATGATTATTATTACCACTGTAGTCTTTAACATCATAACAGGGCTTCGACTGAATATTTCAGTGTAGGAGTGAGCTGGGAGGGGAGTCCCATGAAAGGTTGCAAAAATAAACATTCTGGTTAATCAAGCTGCTACTACTGCATGGAAACATATACATTTCCATGTGTAAAACTGACAGCTACATACTGCTATGTAACACAGGGAGCTAGACCCGGTGCTCTGTGACAACCCAGAGGGGTGGGGTGGGATGGGGGTGGAAGGGAAGTTCAAGAGGGAGGTGGGTGTGTGTGCTGAGTCACTCAAGTCATGTCCGGCTCTCTGTGACCCCATGGACTGTAGCCCACAAGGCTCCTATGTCCATGGAATTTTCTAGGCAAAAATACTGGAGTGGGCTGGCATTCCCTTCTCCAGGGGATCTTCCCGACCCAGGGATGGAGCCCAAGTCTCCTCCACTGCTGGAGTGATTCTTCACTGTCTGAGCCACCAGGAAACATAAATATACCTGTGGCTGATTCATATTGATGTCTGGCAGAAACCAATACAACATTGTCAGGCAATTATCCTCCAATAGAAAAATAAATTAAAAAAAAAAAGAAAAGATGCTACTATTTAATGTGGTGGAACCGTGAGAGTGTTCATTAATAATTCAACCAGCTGGTGTTGAGATAAGAGAGATCACTATGCTGAATCCAGGGGCTACTGTGGGACACAAGTATCACTGGTAATCTTCTGAAGCAGCAGTAGACATAGAACATTAGGCTGACCCTGTGGTTCAGAATCCTGAGGGGAAGGTGAGATGTCTTAGTGCCCAGGTTCACTCAGTACACCAAGCAAGAGGCGTAAGGGCCCACTTGATCATGCCATTGCCCTCATCATCTCTGGCTTCCCCGGTGGCTCAGAGGGTAAAGGATCTGCCTCTGATGTGGGAGACGCAGGTTCGATCCCTGGGTGGGGAAGATCCCCTGGAGGAGGAAATGGCAACCCACTCCAGTGTTCTTGCCTGGAAAACCCCGTGGACAGAGGAGCCTTGTGGGCTACAGTCCACGGGGTCATGACTTGAGTGACAACACACACCCACCTCCCTCTTGAACTGGGTTGTCATGACCGGGTGCTCCTGTGTTACATAGCACAGAGCTGGGCATGACTGAGCGACTTCACTTTGTCATCTCCAGAAGTGCACACATCATCATCGCGTGGCATCACAGACTGCCTTCCATCATGCCTTTTGGCCTCGAGAGCCTTCCTTTTGTTATTCCCTTCCTGCCACCTTGAGCGCATTGCTCCAGTTCAACTCTACTTTCACCTCCGAACAACAACAATAGCAACAGGAACACAGTTTAATGGCAATAAAAGGATTTCTACTTCGTTCATACCCTGGCCTGGCACTGTTCCAAGAGCTTTATACATATACTAAATCATGTAACCTTCACAAGCACCCCATGAGACAGGTCGTGTTTTAATCCCCATTGTATAGATGAATACACTGCACACAAAGAGGTCAAGGGCCTCTCCTAAAGTCACACAGCTGGAGTGTCAACTAGTCCATGTTTCTGACTTTGAATACTCCGTTCTTTTTGCTTGAATTCCTTTCCCTTTCTCCAGAGCCTCACCTTGAATGTCACCTACTATGAGAAGCCTCTGTAGCATATTTCTTTCTCTATCCCCTCTCCACTGTTTCAGTCTGAGTTAGGGATTTTTCTTATAAACTTGGTTTAGAGAAGAGTTGAGTCCCCTTCCTCTGGAAAGAATCACTTCCTAAAAGAGTCAGACTTTCCCAGAGGCATCTTTAGAAAGAGCAATACTGCATGTAACAGTGAACCAAGGGGCCACCTTCAGACTTGTTAGGGAAAGTCCTCCTTTGATCACTTGATTAAATACTCACCAGTTTGAATGAAAGGGGTGGTTAAGGACACACACTCTGGTTGGCCCTCTCTTTGGATCCTTCTTGCAAACTAATAGGAATTCTAATCACCTACTTTGTAAGAAAAATATCAGGAGGCCCTCGATCCCTGGATGGTTGCCTTAGATTTTCTTCCCCCAAATTATAGTTTCTTCAATATTTCCTAATAGGATTTTTAAAGCTTAACCTCAGTTTTCTAATAATTATATTTCTAAATTATGGTTACAAATTTTACTACTCAAAACCACTGCTAACTAAATATTCGCTACAGTGTCTCTTTAATGTACATATTTAAATGACCCAGGACTTATTCATCCATGTATTAATTCAGTGATTTATTATGTGCCTACCAGGTGCCAAGCACTATGCCAGGTACTGGGGAAAATATACAGAATAACATGGGTCTATACTCAAAGAGCTCTTGGTCTTACAGGGAAAGGGCAGAAATTCTCCACATGATAATGAGATTCAGTGACTAAGACCAAGCTGTTTTTATTATCGCATTATCTATAATTGTTGTGGTTTGGTCACTAAGTTGTGTCCAATTCTTTTCGACCCCATGGACTGTGTGGTCCACCAGGTTCTATTGTCCATGGGATTCTCCAGGCAAGAATACCGGGATGGGTAGCCATTTCTTACTCCAGGGGATCTTCCCAACCCAGGGACTGAATCTGGGTCTTCAGCATCGCAAGCAGTCTCCTGCATTGTAGGCAGATTCTTTACCGATTGAGTCACCAGGGAAGCCCTTTAGCTACATTTAACATTTATCACAATACCTAATCATTTTTAACGAATCTATTTTAAAGGTAATAACCAATGGTTTTCCTAAGAAACAAATTTTTTCCAACTTCTTTTATTCATGAAAAATTGAGATGATGATTCCTTTCTAGTAGCTAAGAGTGGGGAAAATCAGCTAAGATAGTCATTTTACATTTTAACACTGGCAGAGGATGTATTCATAAATATGAAATAGGTAATAGTTATTGATCTCACAGTATTGCTTGAAAACTGAAGATTATCTTTCAAATTTTAGCAAAGTCCTCACCCTTCAGTCACTTAGAAAATTTCATTGTCAGATTCACTGCTTTGTTAAAAGCTTAGGGGACTGAGATGTATGTTAACTGCTAAGACAAATTATACAATGTCAATACAAGACAGATAACACCTGGAGAAAGTCAGTGACTCCCATCAATCAAACATGTGTCCTGAAAGGTTTTTGGATGAGTGCACCCCAGGGTGCTGCCCAGCATACACATCAAATACCAACATACTGGCACGTGGGTTAAGTCAGGCCATACACCAGACCAGTCAGCATAAAGGAACTGCATTTTAGAGACCAAAAGTTCTTGTGCAGAAAGGATTTAGAGAATATTATCATATCAATACAAGTGGAAGAAATCTGAGTCCTTTGAAGTCTAAAGGAAACGACTGACCTTGTGAATACACAAACAGGATCAAGAACCCAAATCCTTGTGAAGCTGTACCAGGACCAAAATAAATGTTAACCCAATATTTAACTGGAATCCACTGAAACTTTCCAAACTGCATGCAGTGATAAAAAGTCCAAAGACTCATAACTTGTCTAGCCACTAAACTAAACTACAGCACAGGAAAAAAATTATCCCAAACCTCAGCAAACAGAAAAGTTGAGTGGAATAATGAATGTTTTAATTCAGCCAAGAGCTCATATTTTATGTCTAAGCATCAATTCCAACATTTCCTGATGGATGGGAAATTTAATGTGCTAAGATACAGTAAAAGGTAAGAGTTGGCACTCAAACAGAATTTATTCCCGCAATGCTTTATTGTTTAAAGGATCATCAAGGAGAGACTTTTAAATATGCAGCCTTTTACTGTTCTCTTAAAAACAACCTCTTCGATATATTTAAAGAAGAATTATCCAAGGGACAAATCAACGTTATTGAAACAGCAAAGTCATGAGAGGAAATGAAAAGGCAAAGTGACCTGGAACAGGCAAGGAGGTTGGGGCGTTTGGAAGGAGCAGGCTTGGTGGTGATCACCGGGAAAGACTGTAGGAGGTAAAACTTCACTTTGGTTAAAAAAAAAAAAAATAGGCAGAAGATAAACAGGATTGGAAAGGAGCAGCAAGATCCAAGGTGGGTGTTTCTATTTTGCCTTCTCCCCCCCCCCAATAAACTGGAGGGAAGGACATGGCAGGTGTAGAGAGAAAAGGATGGGTGACGCTATGACAGTCCCCCACAGGGACAGGGAGAGGACCTGTACCTCCCATGCCCCGCCCCGCACCCTGGGGGGGGACACACCTGTTTTATTATTCATCTGGACTCTTCCATATACTGTCTATGTGGTAACCGACCATAAAAAAGACTATCTGCTATGCATGGCTGCATGTCTATTCTTCATCCACTGAGGCAAGGGTCATATAATTTATTTCCTTTACCTCTCTTACAAGGGGTTAAAAACACTGATAATTAAGGTGATAAACAAGGCTCCTCTCACTACTGAAAATGGTTGCATTCCTATTCTTTAAAAAAAAAAAGTGCCTTTAATTATATTGCCTTAAATTTCTGACCAACAACCACCACCTTCCAAAGCCAAACACCAAAAACTCCTCAATGCTTCTATCACTAACATGCAATTACAGCTGACTCTTAAACACAGGCTTGACCTCCGTGGGTACACGTATACATGGATTTTTTTTCAATAAACATCGCACCTGTATTTTCATTTTATAGATCTTTAACTAAGTGTAGGGGAAAGTTTCTATTTGATTAGAGGTCACAATATCTGGAATCAAGAGAACTAGGGTTTGAGCCCTAACTATCCAAATTTTCAGCTTGCTGCCCTTAGATTTGTCATTTATCAAAAATTCCACCCCTCCTCCTCCACTTTTTTTGAGGCAGAGAAAGCAGTACTCAGAATTTCAACGGACAGTGGTGAGCGCTCCTCACCTCCATGTTGTTCAAAGACCAACTGTACTTATTTTCTTCGTAAGTCAACTAAGCTAATGAAATCAGAAAGAAGCACTTACACATTTCAAGATTCTGTAAGCAATGTGTCTATTTGGTGTTAGTGAGCTAAATCACTCTTTAGAAGACCAAAACTCCAAAAATATGCCATATACCATATTACGTTCTCTCTTTAGCCTTTCCTCAAAATTTAACTAAAATCATATGTCAAGTTGATGGGAGTATTAGTTTCTCAAATCACAGAGTTGACAATGACTGCATTTTCCTCCAAGTATACTTTTTAATTTAACTATAATATTTCTAAAATTGGGTGTAGAGCAATTTTATTTTTTAGTCTTGATCTTCAAAATCATAGCTTCTTTCTTTCTAAAAGTGTGGGAAGTGCTATTGTCTCTTGGGCAATCACATTACTTATGCAAAGTGAATTGGTATGGACTTTGCTACAGGCTTCAAAATTAGATTCATTTCACTCAGGGTGCTAATTCCAGCATCACATTTTCCCTTGGAATACAGATTTTTCTTTGCTAATATTATCTTTGTGTTAGAAATGCAAATTCTCAATCGATATAATGTACAAAATGCATGTTTGCCTTGGCAAATTTTTCTGTTGTTTGGTTTTCCCTTAAACCTATTGTTTCTTTTTTGTTATCTTTATGAGCTATACTTATTTTTATGCACATAGTATTATATTGAAGCCACTTTAAAAATATGACTTCAGGATTTTTCTTTACATTATTTAATTTGCAATCTGCTATGCAAGGAGATCCAACCAGTCCATTCTGAAGGAGATCAGCCCTGGGATTTATCTGGAAGGAATGATGCTACAGCTGAAACTCCAGTACTTTGGCCACCTCATGTGAAGAGTTGACTCATTGGAAAAGACTTTGATGCTGGGAGGGATTGGGGGCAGGAGGAGAAGGGGACGATAGAGGATGAGATGGCTGGATGGCATCACTGACTCGATGGACGTGAGTCTGGGTGAACTCCGGGAGTTGGTGATGGACAGGGAGGCCTGGCGTGCTGCGATTCATGGGGTCGCAAAGAGTCGGACATGACTGAGTGACAGATCTGATCTGATGGTCTAAATGTATCCTTCTGAAATTCATACACTGAAATTCTAATCCCCAAACATGATGGTATTAGGAGGTGGGGCCTTTGGAGATGTTTAGGTCATGAGGGTGGAGTTCTTGTGAATGGGATTAGCGCCTTTCTAAAGAGAATTCCACAGAGCTCCCTGGGCCCCTCCACCAGCGAGGACATTGGCTATGAACCAGGAAGGGTGCCTCACTAGAATGTGACCATGCTGGTACCTTAGCCTTGACCTTTCCAGCTTCCAGAACTATAAGAAATATATTTCTGTTGTTTATAAGCCACCTAGCCTTTGATGTTTTGTTATAGCAGTCAAACAGAATAAGATAACTTAAGCATCTTAGGGTATCACTAACTCATAATTGAAAAAGCCTTGACCATAACCTTCTTTACTTTTGTTAAATCATTAAAGGATTCCAAGTTATCCAATGAGTTTAAAGATTATCAAGGTAACCATTATTATCAGACGGAACTAAAGAAGTTATCGTTCATTGCTCAGTCATGTCCGACTCTTTGTGACCCTTTGGACTATAGCCCGCCAGGCTCCTCTGTCCATGGGATTCTCCAGGCAAGAATACTGGAGCAGGTTGCCATTTGCTTCTCCAAGGGATCCTCCTGACCCAGGGATCGAAGCCAGGTCTCCCACACTGAAGGCAGATTCTTTAACCTCTGAGCCACCAGAGAAGCCTCAAAGAACAATTATTCATCTTATTTTTTTCTGCTTTACACCTATCTGAAAATGGTCATTGTCAACAAGAAATTTTTTTTAAAGCCTTGCTTTCCAGAATTTTTAAAACAATATATTTTCACTTTTTTCTTTTTATTAGGATAAAGAAGGTTATGTTCAGGCACAGTCTTGCAAAAGTGACTAGTAATTTTAGGAGATGTTTCTACCATTTCTTGTAAATTTTATGTGTGTTAAGATCACAAAGATGAGAAAGACTCTAGCCCATGTTGTCAAGAGTATCAAGCATAACCACTGTTTCAGTACATCACCACAAAAGGTTATGTATTTGCGGTTTTAAATATATTCACAGTCCAAACCTCTGGAGAGAACAAGTAGGGTACTAATTATATCATGAAACCTGGCTGGAGAGTGGGACGCTGGTTTTCATTCTCCTGCCTGAATCATGACCTAGCTCTCTAGTCCCTAACAGGATGAGGAGAAAGGAGAGACTCCTGAAAATAACTGAACTTACCTAACCCAGATCGGAAGAACAGAGAATTTGAAACAGAGCTTTACATTGGTTTAAAGCACAGCTCTTCAAATTTTAGCAGCATCAGTATCTCTTAGAGGGTTTATCACAATTCAGATTGCCAGGCCTCACTCTCAGAGCCTTTGATGCAAAGTTCTGGCCCAAAGAATTTGAATTTCTATTAAGTCTTAGATTTTGCTGATCAAGGGGCTGCACTTTGAGAACCCTTTGTTTAGAACTGTAGAAAAGTGGTATATCTTCCACTCCTGAATCTGTCAACCTGCTATGGTAAGTTGGGGATAGGTTTTGGACAGTTCTGAATGTCAGAGTCAGGAGGTTTTTAAGGATCACCTAAGAGATTCATTGTCTATGCAAGAGTACACCATGTGAAATGCCAGGCTGGATGAAGCTCAAACTGGAATCAAGTTTGCTGGGAGAAATATCAATAACCTCAGATATGCAGATGATATGACTAATGGCAGAAAAGAAAAGAGGAACTAAAGAGCCTCTTGATGAAGGTGAAAGAGGAGAATTAAAAAGCTGGCATAAAACTCAACATTCAAAAAACTAAGATCATGGCCTCTGGACCCATCACTTCATGACAAATAGATGGGGAAACAATGGAAACAGTGACAGACTTAATTTTCCTGGGCCCTAAAATCACTATGGATGTTAAAAGACATTTTTCCTTGGAAGAAAAGCTATGACAAACCTAGACAGCATATAAAAAGAAGAGTCATCACTTTGCTAACAAAGGTCCATATAGTCAAAACTATGGTTTCCCCAGTAGTCATGTACAGATGTGAGAGTTGGACCATAAAGAAGGCTGAGTGCCAAAGAATTGATGCTTTTGAACTGTAGTGCTGCAGAAGACTCTTGAGAGTCCCTTGAACAGCAAGGAGATCAAACCACTCAATCCTAAAGAAAATCAACCTTGAATATTCATTGGAAGGACTGATGCTGAAGCTGAATCTCCAATTCTTTGGCCATCTGATGCAAAGAGCTGACTCATCGGAAAAGACCCTGATGCTGGGAAAGATTGAGGGCAGGAGGAGAAGGGGACAACAAAGGATGAGATGGTTGGATGACATCACAGACTCAATGGACATGAGTCTGAACAAACTCCAGGACATAGTGAAGAACAGAGAAGCCTGGCACATTGCAGTCCATGGGGTCACAAAGAGTCAGATGCGACTGAACAACAATAAGAGATTCATCAATGACAACTTGCCAAAAATTTTAGTGTTCTTGTAAAACTGAAATGAATCTTTGATATTTAATGCCAGCTGGTCCTCAGATTGGTGAAGTTCAGATATCCTCTGGAGTCGAGGCTCCCTCCCATCTCTCACAGGACCTGATCTAAACTCCCTCTCTCCCTGCCACACCCCAGTTCCCATCACTGTTAGAAGGTGAAAGTGCCTCTGACTTCGCTGGAAAATAGGGACCTTCCATCATTCTCTGCTTCCCCATCTCCTGCCATCACCTAAATATACCCATAAGCCTTTTCCTCTAGTCTTTGGGGTGTCCTGTTGTCTCCCCAACCCGATCCTATATAGGCACCTGACATCATCTTTATCAGTTTTTCAAACCATCTTCTGTTGACCTACGTTTCACTGGTTCCTTCTCTTCAGACCACAGATGTGCTCAAATCCCTCAGAAAGACCAAATCCTTCCTTGGCTCGGCCTTTCCTGCCAGCCTCACTGGATCTCCTTCAGTTTGCAGCCTAATGGCTGGGAGAACAGTCTATATTTTTGGTCCACTTCTTTTCCCTCCTCATTCTGCAACCACCTGCAATCTGTCCCCAGGGCTCTACTGAAATTGCTCACTGAACTCCATGCCACCCTCCTCTTGCCCTTTTGATCTCTGTCCTCCTCATCCTGCAGTGTCAGCAACTCTAAAGCTGTACCTTTGTACAATTCCCATTCTATTTAGAATTTTCTCCCTTGGAAGAAATGACTAACTATATGTTGATCACTGTCATAGCTATGCGGCTTCCCAGCTGGCTCAGCGGCTACAGAATCCGCCTGCAATGCAGAAGCAACAGGAGATGTGGGTTCGTTCCCTGGGTCAGGAAGATCTCCTGGAGGAGAAAATGGCAACCCACCCCAGTTTTCTTGCCAGGTAATCCCATGGACAGAGGAGCCTGGCGGGCTACAGTCCATGGGGTCGCACAGAATTGGACAAGACTTAGTGACTGAGCATGCGTGCACATCATAGCTATAGTATTAACTCCATTCTTGGCCTCTGAGTTGCTGTTTTTGCCATTACTTTTGAGAAATTTCAGGCACCTCAGGTGGAGCATGCCACGGAATGCTAATTTCTACCCCAACTGAAGCTTGCTGCTCTCCTCTCCTACTTCCTGTCCCAGTTGCTCATTGCTGTTCTTTCACTCAGATGCTTAAGGGACAAATACCAGAACAGGCACTGTCGCCTCTTCTCAAGTCAGTTGGTCACTACATGTGCTTTACTTTCTCAGACTTGGGTTCTCCTGCACAAGCTCACTGCTTCTGCCACTGCCAACATCCTGGCTCTCACAGGAATGATCTAACTGGCCTTGTAACTGGATGTCCTGGCTCTAGACTTAGTACGTGGGTGTGGAAAAGAACACAGCTTTGGGGGTGGTCCCACAAATCTATGTTCAACTCCCAGTTTCCCCACTTTTGCACTGAGCACATCAGGCAAGATATTTAAGCTCTCCTATGCCTATTTCTTCTATAAAATGGGATAACACTATCTATGCATAACTCTGTGAGGACTTAATGGACTAATGTATGTAACACATTTAGCACACAGTACAACCTCAGTAAGTGTTAGCTCCACCTCCCCCATCCCTGCAAATCACCTTCCTTGGAAAATTCCCTAAAATTAAATTTTGATTCATATGTAAAATGACTTATTCATTGATAAAATCAAATTTTGGTTCACTGTTCATAAAATAAAAGTAAATCTAGACTATCAAGCATACACCTATCTTTCCAGTCTCATTGCACGTCGTTTCCTAACAGGATCCCTGCTTTCAATGATTTAGGTGGAAATGGCTGCTTATTTGTTGATTCAGCTGACAAGAAGGCAACCTGGTCTGCGGTCTACCAGGTAAACTTCTCCAACAACGTTTCTGCTTCAATGGGAAGCCTTCCTGGACTGTGGTTTAAAGATGAAACTTGGTAGGAGGAGGGCAATGTAATGTGCTTGAATTCTCTCTCCTTTCATGCTATCCTCACCAGAATCTGCAAAAACTAGCATCCTGTTTGCAATTCGCCTCTTGCATCTTTCCTCCTCATTCCAGTGGTCTCAGCATTTTCTAGAGATGGCTATTAGTACTGGCTTCACCTGAACCAACCACTCACTGCTCCCCCTCCTTTCCACATGTTGCTCCCGTGCCCTTCGTGTCTCCCGTTCCATGGTAAACTCCTGCGCCTCCATTCTCAGCCTTCTCACTGAAAGCTCCCTTGACTGCCTGCCTCATAAGCTCACCACTTCCCCTGCTATATTCACCATGGCGTATTCTATTTCAGAACAGTGATATACTCCGCTTCTTCCTTGCTTACCAGGGCCGTTCCAGGGCTCTTCAGCCCTCCAGAAAACAGTCCTGCCTTCTTTCAAGCTCAGGCCACTTGTCTGAGCTATCCTTTACCTCTTTTGATCTCTCTTCCTAATTCATTAAAGACTTTAGCACTGGGATCACTGTCTTCTTTTCTAAGCCTGTCTTGCCATTTATTATCCTGGCTCATTTCAAAGCCCACAGCACACTAGGACTTGATCTTTTGTTTCTGTGACTACATCATTTCCAATGAACTTCAACTTCACTGGACGGCGGCTATAGACATGACCACATCCTAGACCTTTTTTTTTTTTTTAAATCACTTGGAATTTTTTTATTATTTTAATTGGAGGCTAATTACTTTACAATATTGTATTGGTTTTGCCATACATCAACATAAATCTGATGCGGGTGTACACGTGTTCCCAATCCTGAACCCCCCTCCCACCTCCCTCCCCATTCCATCCCTCTGGGTCATCCCAGTCACTTGGAATTTAATTGTGAAATGCTCTATCCAAACATCCCACTTTCTATTCATTTCAGTTCAGTAGCTCAGTTGTGTCTCTTAGTGATCCCATGGACTGTAGCACGCCAGGCTTCCCCGTCCACCACCAACTCCCAGAGCTTGCTCAAACTCAAGTCTATCGAGTTGGTGATGCCATCCAACCATCTCATCCTCTGTCACCCCCTTCTCCTCCTGCCTTCAATCTTTCCCAGCATCAGGGTCTTTTCCAATCAGTCAGTTCTTTGAGTCAGGTGGCCAAAGTATTGGAGCTTCAGCATCAGTCCTTCCAATGAATAATCAGGACTGATTTCCTTTAGGATTGACTGGTTTGATCTCTTTGCAATCCAAGGGACTCTCAAGAGTCTTCTCCAACATCACAGTTCAAAAGTATCAATTTCTAAAAATTTACTAATTCTCTTACCCAATCACTCTCTTCATAACGTTCTTTGATCTTACAGGGACTTCTTACAGGGAATTTCTCCTTTCTCCTTTCATTTCCTTTCTGCTCCAGCTTAGTCTTAACATCAAACACTGTCCTGTCCACATTTCCAAACCCTTTGTGCTGTTGTCCTTCCAACAATCCTGTCAAAGCTCCAGCCCAGGCTCCATCTAGCTGGATATCTCACCCATGTCCATATTTGTGCTGCCAAATTCTCTCAGAGGAAGACAGCCCTGAAGACTGATGCCACTGAAACGCCCTGGTCTCCCACCCACTTGGTCCTCCACACCACCCAAGCCCCCCTTTGCTTCCCTAATCAGTCCTTTCTGTTCTCTTCTGTGCCCAGCTGGAACCTGCTCCCCTCAGCACCTCCACTTCCCCCTCAGCAGAATATTTCATCTCCTACCTCACTGAGAAAATAGGACCAAGAGAGAGTTCTCTTTGCTTTCATTCACCAAACCTACGGGCTTACGTATATTTGCCCCCATCTTGTTCTGTTACAACAGAAGAAGTGTCACCTGATCAAATTTAAAATTTTCCCCTGCCTATGCTGTGCATCACATTCACTCCAGCACTTTCGGGACCCCTTCTCTGCCTTACACTTATCGGCTTTTTCTACTTATTTTCTTTACTGACTCTTCCACAATAGCAATATCCTTCAGAGCCTCTGAAATCTTTAAAAAAAGGAAAGAAAATAGAAAAAAAGAGAAAAAACCCACCTTCCACTTCCCATCTTCCTCTCCTCATAGCCAAGCTTCTTGATTTTTCTTCAGCACTTTCCTTTTCCATGCACTTATTAATCCACTGTTATCTATGTTCCACTCTCAATGTACTTCAATGGGACTCTACTTGTCATGCACACCAGTGGAGGTATTAAATACAAAGGATATACTTCCATCTTGATATTACTTCTCTAAAGTCCTTGTTACTTTTGATTACTCCCTCCTCTGCTGCCTTTGACTTTTTTATTATAGAAAATTTCAAAAATTTAGAAATAGGGTAATACCAATATCCAACTTCTATATTTATCAATATATGACTAATCCTCTTCAATATTCACAAGCTACCCCCTTCCCAACAAATTATTTTTAAATAAATCCCTGATATCATATGACTTCTTCTAAAAATATGTATGTGTGCATCTCTAAAAGGTCAAACCATTTAAAGTGATCACAGTGTCATTAGGACACCTAAACTAACAATTCATGATTATCAACAAATATTCAGTCAATATTCATATTTCCCTAGTAGTTTTCTAATTTTGTTATGGGTTGTTTGCTTGTATCAAGATCTATATAGGATCCATATCTGGAGATTGGCTGAAATGTCTTAAATTTTGTTTTGTTCTATTTTGTTTTGACATATAGCTTCCACCTTCCATTTCTTTTTTTTTTTTTTTTTTCCCCTTAAAAAACTATCTTGATTTTGATGTTGAAATGAGATTAGTTTTCCTATAGATTTCCCCACAGTCTGGATTTGGCTGATTGCATCCCTGTGGTATTATTTAACATTTTGCATCTGTACCTCCTACTGCCTCTAAATTCAGAGATCTGGTAGATTGATAAGATTCAGATTCAATCTGGGGGACAAACCTACTTCAAAAGTGGTATTATATACTTCCATAATTATGAAGGTGGTTTCTATTTTTAAGATGTTATCAGCAATAATCATTGCTTAGATCATTAGAGGTTGCAAAGTGATAATATTCCAATCTTATCATTTCTTTTTCCCATAATATTCCTACAAAGAAACACTACTCTCATCAAGTATATAGTCACTCTGAAGTACAGATCATACAGAAAAGACAAAATAAGATTCTTTCAGAATAAATGACTTTTTTCCTTTAGTTATTAGTTTTTAAAATAATAAAGTGGTTTCCTTAATATTCTCCAATGATAATCAATGGGTTTCTTTCATTTTTCAGTATCATTATGATCTCAACCTATTACTCTTAAAGACAGCAGAAGCTTATTCAGCTTGTTTTCCAAACTCTTAAACAAGAAATCTGTAGCATTTGTTAGCATCCTTACTTTCTATTATGATGAAATACTTCAGACTCATTTTATACATTTCCTGCTCCAGATCTAGAATCATTAATTTCTTCAAGGATCTCTGGGGTTTTTTTAGAGCCACTGGCATTTAGAAAGCAATATATGGACACCAGAAGAGTCACTGATACTGGATTGATCATTGGTTCTAAACCTTTTTGGTAGACAGACATGTGAATATGTATTCTTTTAGATTTAAAGGTAACAAACACCATGAATACTTATTGATACATCCAACTCAAACTCAAGATTACAACAGTTTTTACTTAACTTTGTTTACTTGTATCTTCTTCCAACCCTGCTAATTATATGAATTCTCAATGACCTCAACCTCACAGCCATCAACATCAAGATACAAATACAACAGTATCAGAGACAGAAACAACAAAACCATCAGCAATATGAATACCGGAAGTAGTTAAATGATTTTCTTTTTGGCGGGGGGTAGTTTTTTTATCCTTAAAATATATCTTTTTCTGGAATATATAGTGAAAAAAACAGGGTTTTAAAGTCATTTAGAATTGTCCCATATTGTAAGGTTTTGCCTTCAATTTGAACCACACTAACGTTGATTTCATGTTATTTCAATGTAAAGGAACCAATTGTGAAATTTATTACCATGTAAAATAATATTTACATGGTTCTCAAGCCAAATGTACTACCAAGGTATATTCAAGAAAGGATGGCTGTTCCTTTAAGGCTTCAGCCTCTGTATAAATAATAATCTTTGTGTGCGTGGTTCATCTTTCAAACTTTTAAAAATGTTTAAGTAGACATTTAATTTAGGAGAGGAGACAAGAAGGCAGAGTAGAAGGACTTGAACGTAGAAGAACTTGAGCTCAACTCCTCTCATGAAAACACCAGAATCACAATTGACTGCTGAACAACTATCAACAAAAAAGACTGAACTTACCCAAAGAGATATTCTACACCCAGAGACAGATGGTAGGAGGTGTGCTTTGACAATATAATCAAACCCCATATGTACCAAGTGTGTGCTAAGTTGCTTCAGTCGTGTCCAACTCCTTGTGATCCTATGGACCATAGCCTGCCAGGCTCCCCTGTCCATAGGATTCTCCGGGCAAGAACACTAAAGTAGACTGCCATGCCTTCCTCCAGAGGATCTTCCCAACCCAGGTACTGAACCCATGTCTCTTAGGTCTCCTGCACTGACAAACAGATTTTTTACCACTAGTGCCACCTGGCTGGAAAACAATTACATTGCAGTGGTTCCCCCATAGGAATGAGAGTTCTGAGCCCCATGTCACTCTCCCCAGCCTGGGGGTCTGGAACTGAGACTAGGAGCTCCCAGAGCATTTGCCCCTGAAGGTCAGCAGGCCTCGAGTACTGGGGCAAACAGAGACTGCACTCTTGAAGGGCACACACAAGATTCCATGTGCACCAGAAAACCTGGACAAACCAGTGACTCCACAGAAGCCTGGGCCAGACCTACCGATGGGTCTTGGAGGATTTACTGGTGAGGCAGAAGTCAGTTGTGGCTCACTGAGGAGGAAAGGACACTGGTGGCAGAGGATCCAGGGAACATTCATCTGTGTGAGCTCTCCCAGAGGTCACCATTTTGGTGCTGAGAACTGGCCCCACTCAACAGCCCACAGGTTCCAGTGCTGGCATGCCACAGGCCAAACAACCAACAGAGTGAGAACACAGTACCACCCATGAGCAGACAGGCCGCCCAAAGCCATCTGTGCCAGCAGCCACCCACAAACACACTCTTTGACATGGTCCTACCCACAGACGGATAAGACTCAGCTCCACCTACTTCTGAGCTGGCACCAGCCCCTCCCACCAGGAAGCCTGCACAGGCCCCTAAACCAAGCTCACCCACAAGGGAGGTGAGAAACATCAGAAGCACGAAGAACTACAACCCTAAAGCCTGAGAAACAGAGACCACAAATACAGAAAGTCAGGCAAAATGAGACAGCAGAGAAATATGCTGCAGATGAAGAAAATAAAGAACAATTAAGTGAAGCTGAGATACGCAATTTCCTGAAAAAGAATTCAGAGTAATGATAGTAAAGATGATCTAAGATATTGGAAACAGATTGGAGACACAGACCAAAAGGATATAACAAATGTTCCATAAAGAGCCAAAGAATTGATGCCTTCACACTGTGGTGCTGGAGAAAACTCCCGAGAGTCCCTTGGACTGCAAGGAGATCAAATCAGTGAATCCTAAAGGAAATCAACCCTGAATATTCATGGGAAAGACTGATGCTGAAGCTTAAGCTCCAATACTTTGCCACCTGATGCAAAGAGCCAACTCACTGGAAAAGAGCCTGATGCTGGGAAAGATAGAGGGCAAAAAGAGAAAGGGGTGGGAGGTGTTGAGATGCTTACATAGCATAACCTACTCAATGGACACGAGTTTCAGCAAACTCTAGAAGATAGTGAAGGATGGGGAAGCCTGGTGTGCTGCAGTCCATGGGGTCGCAAAGAACTGGACATGACGTAGTGACTGAACAACAACAACAGAAGCTTTAAAGAACAAACAGAGGAGAACAATACAATAACAGAAATGAAAAATACACTAGAAGGTTTAATAGCAGAATAAATGAGGCAGAACGAATAAGTGACCTGGAAAACACACTGAGGAAATCACTGCTACATAACAGAATAAAGAAAAACGAACTAAAAGAAATGAGAACATCTAAGAGACCTCTGAGGCAACATTAAATGTACCATAGTTGCATTAAGGGGACCCAAAAGGAAAAGAGAGAAAGGATCTGAGAAAATATTTGAGGAGATAATAGCTGAAAACTTTCCTAACACAAAAAAGGAAATAGGCACCCAAATCCAGACATTGCAGAAAGGCCCATGCAGGATAAACCCGAGGAGAAACATGCTGAGAAAAACAGTACTCAAACTGACAAAAATTAAAGGAAAAAAATATTGAAAGCAACAAACAACATACAAAGGAACTCCCATAAGATTATCAGCTGATTTATCAGCAGAAACTCTGCAGGACAGAAGGGAGGGACATGACATATTACAAGTGATAAAAGGGAAGAACATACAACCAAGAATACTCTACCTAACGAGGCTCTCATTCAGATCTGATGGAGAGATCAACAGCCTTACAGACAAGCAAAAGGTAAGAGAATCTAGCTCCCCTGGACCAGCTTTGTAACAAGTGCAAAAAGAACTTCTCTAGGAGGAAAAGAAAAAGCCACAACTAGAAAGAAGAAAATTACTAACAGAAAAGTTCACTGGTTAGGGTAAATATATATAATAAAAGTAGGAAATCATTCACACACAAATATACAAAACCAGCAATCATGAGAAGAGGAGAATACAAATGTGGGATATTTGAAATGCATTTGAAATTAAGAGACCAGTGAACTGTGGTGTTGGAGAAGACTCTTGAGAGTCCCTTGGACTGCAAGGAGATCCAACCAGTCCATCCTAAAGGAGATCAGTTCTGGGTGTTCACTGGAGGGACTGATGCTGAAGCTGAAACTCTAATGCTTTGGCCATGTCATGTGAAAAGTTGACTCATTGGAAAAGACCCTGATGCTGGGAAGGATTGGGGGCAGGAGGAGAAGGGGACGACAGAGGATGAGATGGCTGGATGGCATCACCAACTCGATGGACATGAGTTTGAGTGAACTCTGGGAGTTGGTAATGGACAGGGAGGCCTGGCGTGCTGTGATTCATGGGGTCACAAAGAGTTGGGACATGACTGAGCGACTGAACTGAACTGACTGAACATAAAACAACCTTGGATACATACAGATTGCTATATCAAAACCTATGGTAACCACAAGCCAAAAATGTATAATAGACATATACAGAAAAAATAAAAAAGCAATCCAAACACAGTATTCAAGATACTCATCAAATCACAAAAGAGAACAAAAGGGGAAAGAAAGAAAAAAGACCTACAAGAACAAACCCAAAACATTTAAGAAAATGCCAACAGAAACATATATATCAATACTTCGAAGAAGGCAATGGCACCCCACTCCAGTACTCTTGCCTGGAGGGTCCCATGGACGGAGGAGCCTGGTGGGCTGCAGTCCATGGGGTCGCTGGGAGTCAGACACGACTGAGCGACTTCACTTTCACTTTTCACTTTCCTGCTTTGGAGAAGGAAATGGCAACCCACTCCAGTGTCCTTGACTGGAGAATCCCAGGGATGGGGGAGCCTGGTGGGCTGCCATCCACGGGGTCGCACAGAGTCGGACACAACTGAAGCGACTTAGCAGTAGCAGCAACGTATCAATACTTACTTTAAATGAAAATGAATGAAATGCTCCAATCAAAAGACACAGACTTGCTGAAAAGATACAAAAACAAAACCAGTATATATGCTGTCTACAAGAGAGTCACTTCAGACCTAGGAACACATACAGACTGAAACTGAGGGGATGGGAAAAGATATTCCATGCAAATGGAAATCAAATATCATAACAGACAATATAGACTTCAAAACAAAGACTATTACAAGAGACAAGGAAGGACACTACATGGTGACCAACGGATCAATCCAATAAGACATAACAATTGTAAATATTTATGCACCCAACACAGAAGCACCTCAGTTCATAAGACAAGCACCAATAGACACTAAAGGGATAATTGACAGTAACACAGTAATAGTGGGGGACTTTAACACCCCACTTACAGCAATGGACAGATCGTCCAGACAGAAAATTAATAAGGAAACATAAGCCTTAAATGAAACATCAGACCAGCGGGGCTTTACTGCTATTGATAGAGCATTCCATCCAAAAGCAGCAGAATACACATTCTCCTCAAGTGCATGTGAAACATTCTCTGGGATAGATCACATGCCAGGCCACAAAGCAAGCCTTGATAAACGTAAGAAAACTGAAAACACATCAAACATCTTTTCTGACGGGAATGATATGACATTAGGAATCAACTATAAGAAAAAAAAGTTGTAAAAGCCACAAACACACGGAGGCTAAGCAACACGCTACTAAACAACCAATGGGTCACTGAAGAAATCAATGAGGAAGTCCCAAATAGACAGCCAAACCTTACACCTAAAGCAACTGGAAAAGGAATAAATAAAGCACAAAGCTAGTATAAGGAAAGAGATCAAAGATCAGAACGGAAATGAATGAAATAAAGAAAACAATAGAAAAAAACTCAGTGAAACTAAAAGTTGGTTCTCTGAAAAGATAAACAAAATTGATAGGTCTTTAGCTAGACTCATCAAGAAAAAAGAGGGCTCAAATTAATACCACTAGGAATGAAAAAGGAGAAGTTACAACTGACATCACAGAAATGCAAATGATCATTAAAGACTACTACAAGCAACTCTATGCCAATAAAACGGACAACCTAGAAAAAGTAGACAAATTCTTAGAAAGATACAGTCTACAAATACTGAACCAGGAAGACACAGAAAATATTAACAGAACAATCACAAACACTGAAAGTGAAACTATGACTTAAAAATTCCCAACAAACACAAGTCCAGAACCAAATGGATTCACAGGAAAATTCTATCAAACATTGAGAGAAGTGTGTGCACGCATGCTCAGTCATGTCTGACTCTTTGTGACCCCATGGGCTAAAGTCCTCCAGGCTCTTCTGTCTATAGCATTCGAGCAAGAATACTGGAGTGGGTTACCATTTTCTCCTCCAAGGGGATCTTCCTGGCCCAAGGATCAAACCTGTGTCTCAATGCAGTGTCTCCTGCACTGCATGCAGATTTTTTACCACTGAGCCACTGGGGAAACCCACAGTTAGAGAGGAAGTAACATCTATAGTTCTGAAACTATTCCAAAAAAATCGCACAGGAAGGAATGCTCCCAGACTAATTCTATGAAATATCACCCTGACACCAAAACCAGACAAAAATATCATAAAAAAAGAAAACTGCAGGCCAATATCACTGATGGACTTAGATGCAAAAATCCTCAACACAATACTAGCAAACATAATTCCCTACGTTAAAAGGCTCATACACCTTGATCAAGTGGGATTTATCCAGGGATTCAAGAATTTTTCAACATCTACAAATCAGTGTGATGCATCACACTAACAAACTGAAGAATAAAAACCATATGATCATCTCAATAGATGCAGAAAAAAACTTTTGACAAAATTCAGTATCCACTTATGATAAAAAAAAAAACTCTCTAAAAGGTGCACATAGAAGGAACCTATATCAACATAATAAAAGCCATATATGACAAACCCACAGCTAACACCACACTCTATGAGGAAATGCTGAAAGCATTTACTCTAGGACTAGGAACAAGACAAGAATGTCCACTCTTGCCACTTTTATTCAACATAGGTTTGGAAGCTCTAATCACAGCAATCAGAGAAGAAAAAGTAATAAAAAGAATTCAAGTTGAAAAAAGTAGTAGTAAAACTGTCACTGTTTGCAGATGACATGATACTACATATAGTTCAGGATGGGGGACACATACACCTGTGGCTGATTCATGTCCATGTATGGCAAAAACCACCACAATATTGTGAAGTAATTAGCCTCCAATTAAATAAATTAATTAAAAAAAAGAAAATCCTAAAGATGCTACCAGAGAACTACTAAAACTCATCAATGAACTTGGTAAAGTTGCAGGATACAAAATTAATACACAGAAATCTCATGCATTTCTACACACTAACAATGAAAGATCACCAGGAGAAATTAAGGCAACAATCCCAGTTACCACTGCACCAAAAAGGATAAAATACCTAAGAACAAATCTACATAAGGAGCAAAAGACCTGTACTTTGAAAACTGTAAGATGTTGATGAAAGAAATCAAAGATGATACAAACACATGTAAAGATATACCATGTTCTTAAATTAGAATGATCAATATTATCAAAATGAATATACTATTGAAGGCAATTTACAGGTTCAATGCAATTCCTATTAAATTACCAATGGTATTTTTCATAGAACTAGACAAAAAATTTTTAAAATTTGTATAGAAACACATAAGATCCTGAATAGCCAAAGTAAACCCGAGAAAGAAAAAAGGAGCTGGAGGAATCAGGCTCCCCGACTTCATCAGATCAGATCGGATCAGTCGCTCAGTCGTGTCCAACTCTTTTCGACCCCATGAATCGCAGCACACCAGGCCTCCCTGTCCATCACCAACTCCTGGAGTTCACTCAGGCTCACGTCCATTGAGGCAGTGACACCATCCAGACATCTCATCCTCTGTCGTCCCCTTCTCCTCTTGCCCCCAATCCCTCCCAGCATCAGAGTCTTTTCCAATGAGTCAACTCTTCACGTGAGGTGGCCAAAGTACTGGAGTTTCAGCTTTATCATCATTCCTTCCAAAGAAATCCCAGGGCTGATCTCCTTCAGAATGGACTGGTTGGATCTCCTTGCAGTCCAAGGGACTCTCAAGAGTCTTCTCCAACACCACAGTTCAAAAGCATCAATTCTTAGGCACTCAGCCTTCTTCACAGTCCAACTCTCACATCCATACATGACCACAGGAAAAACCATAGCCTTGACTAGAAGAACCTTTGTTGGCAAAGTAATGTCTCTGCTTTTGAATATGTTATCTAGGTTGGTCATGACTTTCCTTCCAAGGAGTAAGCGTCTTTTAATTTCATGGCTGCAGTCACCATCTACAGTGATTTTGGAGCCCAAAAAAATAAAAAGTCTGACACTGTTTCCACTGTTTCCCCATCTATTTCCCATGAAGTGGTGGGACCGGATGCCATGATCTTTGTTTTCTGAATGTTGAGCTTTAAGCCAACTTTTTCGGTCTCCACTTTCACTTTCATCAAGAGGCTTTTTAGTTCCTCTTCACTTTCTGCCATAAGGGTGCTGTCATCTGCATATCTGAGGTTATTGATATTTCTCCCAGCAATCTTGATTCCAGCTTGTGTTTCTTCCAGTCCAGCGTTTCTCATGATGTACTCTGCATATAAGTTAAATAAACAGGGTGACAATATACAGCCTTGACGAACTCCTTTTCCTATTTGGAACCAGTCTGTTGTTCCATGTCCAGTTCTAACTGTTGCTTCCTGACCTGCATACAAATTTCTCAAGAGGCAGATCAGGTGGTCTGGTATTCCCATCTCTTTCAGAATTTTCCACAGTTTATTGTGATCCACACAGTCAAAGGCTTTGGCACAGTCAACAAAGCAGAAATAGATGTTTTTCTGGAATTCTCTTGCTTTTTCCATGATCCAGCGGATGTTGGCAATTTGATCTCTGGTTCCTCTGCCTTTTCTAAAACCAGCTTGAACATCAGGAAGTTCACGGTTCACATATTGCTGAAGCCTGGCTTGGAGAATTTTGAGCATTACTTTACTAGCATGTGAGATGAGTGCAATTGTGCGGTAGTTTGAGCATTCTTGGCATTGCCTTTCTTTGGGATTGGAATGAAAACTGACCTTTTCCAGTCCTGTGGCCATTGCTGAGTTTTCCAAATTTGCTAGCATATTGAGTGCAGCACTTTCACAGCATCATCTTTCAGGATTTGGAATAGCTCAACTGGAATTCCATCACCTCCACTAGCTTTGTTCCTAGTGATGCTTTCTAAGGCCCACTTGACTTCACATTCCAGGATGTCTGGCTCTAGGTCAGTGATCACACCATCGTGATTATCTGGGTTGTGAAGATCTTTTTTGTACAGTTCCTCTGTGTATTCTTGCCATCTCTTCTTAATATCTTCTGCTTCTGTTAGGTCCATACCATTTCTGTCCTTTATCGAGCCCATCTTTGCATGAAATGTTCCCTTGGTATCTCTGATTTTCTTGAAGAGATCCCTAGTCTTTCCCATTCTATTGTTTTCCTCTATTTCTTTGCACTGATCGCTGAAGAAGGCTTTCTTATCTCTTCTTGCTAATCTTTGGAGCTCTGCATGCAGATGCTTATATCTTTCCTTTGCTCCTTTGCTTTTCGCTTCTCTTCTTTTCACAGCTGTTTGTAAGGCCTCCCCAGACAGCCATTTTGCCTTTTTGCATTTCTTTTCCATGGGGATGGTCTTGATCTCTGTCTCCTGTACAATGTCATGAACCTCATTCCATAGTTCATCAGGCACTCTATCTATCAGATCTAGGCCCTTAAATCTATTTCTCACTTCCATTGTATAATCATAAGGGATTTGATTTAGGTCATACCTGAATGGTCTAATGGTTTTCCCTACTTTCTTCAATTTAAATCTGAATTTGGCAACAAGGAGTTCATGATCTGAGCCACAGTCAGCTCCTGGTCTTCTTTTTGCTGACTGTATAGAGCTTCTACTATACTACAAAGCTACAGTCATCAAAACAGTATGAAATTGGTACAAAAACAGAAATATAGATCAATGGAACAAGACAGAAAGCCTAGGGATAAACCCATGCACCTATGGGCACCTTATCTTTGACAAAGGAGGCAAGAATATACAATGGAGAAAAGGTAGTTTCTTCAATAAGTGTTGCTGAATAAAGTTGACTACATGTCCACTACATGTAAAAGAATGAAATTAGAACATCCTTTAATACCATACACAAAATAAGCTCCCCTCAGAGGAAAACATAGGCAGAACACTGACATAAATCACAGCAATATCTTTTTGGATCCACCTCCAAGAGTAATGAAAATAAAACCAAAAATAAACTAGTGGGACCAAATTAAACTTAAAAGGTTTTGCACCACAAAGGAAACTATAAACAAAATCAAAAGACAATCCACAGAATGGAAGAAAATATTTGCAAATGATGCAACCAACAAGGGATTAATCCTCCAAATACATAAACAGCTCATGCAGCTCAGTATAAAAACAAACAACCCAATCAAGAAAAGGGCTGAAGGTATAGAGAGACATGTCTCCCAAGAAGATAAACAGATGTCCCGAAAGCATATGAAAAGATGCTCAACATTGCTAACCGTTAGAGAAATGCAAATCAAAACTACAATGACATACTGCCTCATGCTAGTCAGAATGGCTATCATCAAGAAGTCTACACACAATAAATGCTGGAGAGGGTTTGGAGAAAAGGGAACTCTCCTCTACTATTGGTGAGATGTAAATTGGTACAATCATTATAAAACACAGTATAGGGGTTTCTTAAACAGCTAAAAGCAGAGTTACCATATGATCCAGCAATCCTACTTGGGCATATATTGAAACAAAACCATAATTAGAAAAGATACATACACCCCATGTTTATAAACAGCACTGTTTATAATAGGCAAGACATGGAAGCAACCTAAACATCCATCAACAGAGGAATGGATAAAGAAGATGTGGCATATATATACAACAGAATATTACTCCGCAATAAAAAAGAGTGAAATAATGCCATTTGCAGCAACATGGATGGACTTCGATCTTGTTGTACTGAGTGAAGTAAGTCAGACACAGAAAGACAAATATCACGTCACTAATATGTGGAATCTAAAAAAGGAGGGGGGTAAAATGAATTTTTTACAAAACAGAAGTAGAGTCACAGATGTAGAACACAAACTTACAGTTATCAGGGCATAAGTAGGGGAGGGATAAATTGGGAGATTGGGATTTGCATATATATATGTCACATTATATCTATATTACATATATATGTAATGTTACATATGTAATATAGATATAAATACACTACTACTACAACTACTATATATAAATTAGATAATAATAAGAATCTACTGTTCAGCACAGGGAACTATACTCAATACTCTGCAGTGATCTATATGGGAAAATAATCTAAAAAAATGTATGGCTATATGTGTATGAATTACTGATTCACTTTGCTGTACATCTGAAACTAACATAACACTGTAAATCAACTATACTCCAAAAAAAATTTTTTTTAAAGATACATGTACCCTAAGGTTCACCGCAGTACTATTTACAATAGCCGAAGCATAGAAGCGACGTTAATGACCACAGACAGAAGAGTGGACAAAGAGGATGTGGTACATAATATACAATGGAATATTATTCAGTCACGACAAAGAATAATACCATTTGCAGCACACCTAGAGATTATTATACTAAGTGAAGTAATCAGACAGAAATACATGCATTATATGATATCACTCGTATGTGGAATCTAAAACAATGATACAAATGGACCTATTTACAATACAGAAACAGACTCACAGACTTCAAAACCCAGCTCATGGTTACCAAAGGGGAACAGTGGGGGAGGGATACACCAGGAGATTGGGACTGACATGCACACACACTACCGCATAGCCCAGGGAGCTCCACTCAGGATCCTATAGTAAACTATATGGGAAAACAACCTGAAAAGGAACTGAACCACTTTGCTGGACTCCTAAAATTAACACAACACGGCAAGTCAACTATAATACAAAACAAAAATTAAATGTTAAAAACACATAAGTAAATAGTAAATGATGACAACAAACTGTTTACATGTTTCTCCACCTTGCTTTTCTCATTTAAGAAATATATTCTAGAGATCGCTTCATAAGGGTACGAGAACATCTTCATTTCTTTCTACATCTGAATTTCTACATCTGTGATTTGTTCAGTGTCCTACTGATGGACTTTTGGGTTTTTTCCCCAGTGTTCTGAGATTCAAAGTAGCCCTTCTCTATCAAGAAATCTCTCTGTGTAAGTCTTTTTCTTATTTATTGCTAGTATATCTTTGGTATTAGAATCCTACAAGTGGGAACTGCTCTATCAATGAGCAAATATGTATTCATTATTTTTAGATATTGCCAAATTCCCCTCCCTAGTGTACTATTTGCATGTCCAATGACATTGTAGGAGAATGGTTTTTTCTTTCAGTCTCACCACAGAGAATGCTATCTTCTGGATTTATGTCAATCCCATGGACGAAGGAGCCTGGTGGGCTGCAGTCCATGGGTCTCGAAGAGTCAGACACGCCTGAGCAACTTCCCTTTCACTTTTCACTTTCATGCATTGGAGAAGGAAATGGCAACCCACTCCAGTGTTCTTGCCTAGAGAATCCCAGGGATGGGGGAGCCCGGTGGGCTGCCATCTATGGGGTCACACAGAGTCGGACACGACTGAAGCGACTTAGCAGCATAGTTGAAAAAAGGTTTCTCAACTTGGTTTTAGTGTGAATTTCTAAGTGTGGTTGTTTTTCACGCAATTAAGAGCCAACTCTGTCCTCTTGATATGTTCTCTTTTCATTAACATCCTGGAAGCCCCATTTGCAAACAATTTTATGTTTTCCCATTTCTTGGGTTAATTTTTAATCTCCTTTTCTACTTCCACAACTCCTATTTATTTCCTAAATATTTTCTTTCTCTGCATTGTGTTTCAGTATTTCTTTTAAGATCCACTCCTTGGACTTAATAATCATTGTTATTCTTGTTGCAATTAAGTCTGTACCTGCAGCCCCAAACTCTCCCTCTTCTTCTGTCCCAATTCTCAAACTGCGTAGTGAAGGCTGTGAACTGTGCCTCCAAGGTACCATTAAACCCAACCTGTATGTTGCCCCTTACCATCATGCCCTTCTTTGGGCATTGCTCAGCACAATGAATGCCACCCCAGATCTCCAGCTGCCCCAGTCTTAAACCTGGGCTCTTTTCTGCTGACTCTCTCTTTCTCGCCTTCCTTGAATCAAATCAATTGCCAAATTCTGTGACTTTTTCCTCATAAATGATTCTTGAACCCATCTATTTTTCTCCATTTCAAATTCCCGATCTAAGCCACTGTCATTTCTTTCCTGAACTCCTGCACATTTCTTGTAGGTGAGTGGCCTTTCCTAGTTCTTCTTGCTCCCAAACATGATCAGAATTACCTTTAAAAGTACAAATCAGAGGACTACCCTGGTGGCACAGTGGATAAGAATCTGCCTGCCAATCAGCTGATACTGGTTCGATCCCTCATCCAGGAAGATCCTACATGCCCTGGAGCACGTGAACCCATGAGCCACACTACTGAGCCTGCGCCCTAGGGCCCATGCACCACAACTACTGCGCCCGCGCCCTAGGGCCCATGCGTCACAACTACTGCGCCTGCGCCCTAGGGCCCATGAGCCACACTACTGAGCCTGCGCCCTAGGGCCCATGCACAACTACTGAGCCTGCACCTTAGGGCCCATGAGCCACACTACTGAGCCTGCGCCCTAGGGCCCATGCACAACTACTGAGCCTGCACCTTAGGGCCCATGCGCCACAACTACTGAGCCTGCACCCTAGGGCCCATGTGCCGCAACTACTGAGCCTGCGCCCTAGGGCCCATGGGCCACAACTACTGAGCCTGCACCCTAGGGCCCATGAGCCACACTACTGAGCCTGCACCCTAGGGCCCATGCGCCACACTACTGAGCCTGCGCCCTAGGGCCATGCGCCACAACTACTGAGCCTGCGCCCTAGGGCCCATGGGCCACAACTACTGAGCCTGCGCCCTAGGGCCCATGGGCCACAACTACTGAGCCTGCGCCCTAGAGCCCATGCGCCACAACTACTGAGCCTGAGCCCTAGCGCCCATGCGCCACAACTACTGAGCCTGCGCCCTAGGGCCCATGTGCCGCAACTACTGAAGCCCACGTGCCTATAGACTGTGCTCTGCAACAAGAGAAGACACCGAAATGAGAAGCCCATGTACCACAATGAAGAGTAGCCCCCACTCACAGCAATCAGAGAAAGCCCATGCAAAGCAATAAAGACCAGCGCAGTCATAAATAAATATTTTTTAAAAGTACAAATAAGACAGTGCCATTTACTCGTTTAAAAACCATCAAAACTCAAAAAGATCCCAAAACTCGAACCTCCAAAACCAAGAAACCCGTCTCAAGTCCTGTATTTCCATAGATACAGATGTATATAACCACTGCAAAGCTCTGGATACTCAAAACTGAAGTGATAACGGGGTACACCTCTGGGGAAAAGGTTAGGATCAAAGTCAATGAAGGGGATGCCATGGGAAGGCTTAGTGTTGGTGAAGAAGGACTTGTTTTATCATTATTTGCATTGTATGAATTTTTGCAATGAGAGTATTCTCCAGTAACATATATTACTTATATATGTTAAACTAAATTAAATGGACTGAGAAAGTGAGCCTTAACTAGCTCACATGCAGGTCGGGTTCACCAGAAAGTTGTATGAATTCCCAATGTCAGGTCTCCTAGAAGAGACTTCAGGCTCCCCACAATTCCTTGCAGGGGACAATGCTGTCCTCTTGCCTAGGTGTGGCCTGGGAGAGTAAATCAAGGTGTGCTCACCTTTGTAGTCCACAGTTTGATGGTCCAGTCAAATGACGATGTGACAAACAGGTGTGAGAAGTCGATTGGGCCCACTGCCATGTGGCAGTTAATTCCTGTCACTGGCCCTTGGTGGCCTTCGAAGACTTCCCCAATGCCGGCTTTGCTGTGTGAAGACCACACAAGACAAGAGTTTCAGTGACCTTCACAAATTGGTGACTGCTTTTAAGGAAAAAAAAAAAAGGTTTGTCTCTGCATGATTACTTCTCCATAATTTAACACAGGCATAAACCACCAGATATGAAACTCACTGTCACAGTTATGTTGAGAGAAATAAATGCTATCCTGCTCTCAGTGATTTAAAACAACACAGAGCAATAACATCTTTTTAATCTTCAGAATTGAACACCGACTTTTATCACTTAATCCTTTTTCAGGAGTATTTCAAAGCCCATCACTGCTGATGAAGCTATTGATGCTTTGATGGAACACACACACAGTCAACCATCACATCCCCTGATACCTGTGATATGGAGGGGCAGCTGTGCCGTGCCATTTTTAGATGGGACTTGAACATCCTTAGATTTTGGTACCTGCAAGGGCTCCTGGAACCAATTCCCCATGGATTCAGACACCAGAGGACAACTATATATTCAGCTCCCAGAGCTTTCATAGTTATAATAAGATGATTCTATTCTTGTGATGACATTTGGCACAACTTCCATTTTAACTCCTTTTAGAGAAGACTTAAGACCTGGGTTTTATCCCTGGGTCGGGAAGATCCCCTGGAAAAAGAAATGGCAACTTACTCCAGTACTCTTGCTTGGAAAATTCCATGGACGGAGGAGCCTGGTAGGCTACAGCCCACGGGGTCACAAAGAGTCGGACATGACTGAGCAACTTCACTTTGGCTATAAAACTTCACATATCCTTGAGTACATGTATTTATCCTTTCAAGAAAATGTTTTTTCTTTAAAGTTTATTATTATTATTATTATTTTGATGTGGGCCATTTTTAAAGTGTTTATTGAATTGGTTACAACACTGCTTCTGTTTTTTTCTGTTTTGGTTTTTTGGTCACCAGGCATTTGAGAACCTAGCTCCCCTACCGGGGATCAAACCCACACCCCTTGCACTGGAAGACAAAGCCTTAACCACTGGACCTCCAGGGAAGTCCCTCAAGAAAATTTCTTAAATTAGGTTGATACTCCTGAAAATGTAAAACTTCGTGGAAACCATTGTTGTCATAAAAATCATAGGCAAAATAACTTAAATGTAATACAGAGGAACTTATGTTTTCACTGAAAGGAGGAGAGTAATTTACAAATCCACTAAGTGTAAACTCCGTAAGGGCTGGTGCCTTGTTTTTCTTGTTGCATAGTGTAGTAAGTGTTCAATAAACACTTCTTGAACAAAACAAAGGAAGAGACAGACAAACTCCTGCCTTTCTCCCCAAGAGAAGCTCATTTAAGAAATGGTGATACACAGTTTGAAAGTTATTCACAGACATATGTCATTTCTTTAACTAAGCTGGGATTGTTTCCATTACTCATTTTTATACAACAGTCTGCATGCAATAACACCCAATTAGAAAATAAATCAAAATGCTGTATTTTGGTTATACAAAATAAGTATACACAGGTTATAAATATGACAAACACAGAGGGTTTGCAGCTTCTAAATACTACATCACAAAGAATGAAAATGAATTAAGTTATCAAAGCATGTGAGCTTCTGGGGCACCAGTTAATGTCAGCGTGTTGAGCAAAATTTGAAATCACTAGCCAAATACTGTAGCGTAACAAGCACTCAAAAATTATGCCTGGTAAAACTGGCAACAGCTGTTCTACATGTGATCATTTACATTCGTTCTAGAGAACTCGAGGAACTGATCTTTGAAGTGGCCCCAGGTGAGGTTCCGCTTGCCCGTAACAGCATCCTGAAAGGGTTTATAGGGTGCAAAATGAGGACCTTATTTGATTTATGGAAGTGGATTTGCACCTTTTCCATGTTAGGTGAAAAACAGAAATTTCACACCTCTCCTCTGTAGCCCTGTATGACCCACTTAAGATTACTATGAAGCCAAATGCCTGTGACTTTATAACTTTACTAAGATCTGTGTTTTATATTTCAGATGGATGGATCAATGTAAAAAGCAAGATCAAGCTTGTTGTAAAATGACGTGGTTTGTACCTTGCGTGCATGCTAAGTCGCTTCAGGCGTGTCTGATTCTTTGAGACCCTATGGACTATAGCCCGCCAGGCTCCCCTGTCCATGGGATTCTCCAGGCAAGACTACTAGAGAAGGTTGCCGTTCCCTTCTCCAGGGGATCTTCCCAACCCAGGGATCGGACCTACATCTCTTATGTCATTGGCAGGCAGGTTCTTTACCGCTAGTGCCACCTGGAAAGCCCCTTAGGTCCCCTTCTTTTGAACAGTGCATCTTCTGATTGTGCTTGAAAAGGAAAAGAGCCACAGAGCAAAAACATTCATCATGAAAACACTCACATTAGAGAATTAAAAAAAAATCTGAAAAGTTATCAGTGAACATGTTCTGGAGCCCTCACAGATAACTAAGGCCCTGGGTTAAGGGAACTGAACCTGTGTCCTGTCGGTTCTAATAAATACGTAGATAAACCTGTGAGCCTTTGTTTGGTCCACTCTGCATTCTGTGCTCCTCTCCTTCCATTCACAGCGTTCCACCTGTCTTGCAGATGTTTCTGTGTTTACCTTTCCCACCATCATCAGTTTCTTGAAGACAGGAACAGGCTTAAATGATGTCTGCACGCCCAGCAACGTCTAGCAATGCCTTTTGCTGAGTAGTTGTGCAGTTAACATTTCCCAGAATGAACAACTTTATCAGATCTTTCTCTGCTTTTGGAAAACTTTGATGCATAGTTATAATGAAGGTACTAATGAAGGAGGAGAGGGCTTCCTTGGTGGCTCAGACTAGGTAAAGAGTCTGCCTGCAATGTAGGATACCTGGGTTCTATCTCTGGGTCGGGAAGATCCCTTGGAGGAGGACATGGTTATCCACTCCAGTATTCTTACCTGGAGAATTCCACGGACAGAGGAGCATGGCAGGCTACAGTCCATGGGGGCACAAAGAGTCAGACACAACTCAGAGAACAACTCCATGAAATAAGACTGCTGGGCATGGAATTATAACATCTTCCTAGTCATATAACATCTTCCTAGTCATCTTTTATTCACGTGAGGAGGGAAAATACTGCTGGTTTCTGTGGGCAGCAAAGTAGGAACTTCATAATTTGTATTGTGTGAATGGGAGAGTCATACACCTGGGCCATGGATTCATTCTTCAATGAATCACAAACACATTAGAGTAAGGACTTGGAACAATTCCTGGTTCCTCATGCAATCTAAATAGCCTGAGTGCAAGAGATGCAAAATCAATTGAATTAGAACTTCTAAAGTGAAAGGGAAATAACGCACCAAGGTGAACACAGTGAAACTTTCAAAATATGAGTCCATTCGTTAAATCTTGTGTGTAATTTTATAATCTAGCTAAATTACCGGATTCCACTTCTTTCCTGAGATTTTCCTAGGAGCATTTGCCAGTCTCTCAATCAAGATAGAGTTTGTATCACCTATCTTCATTCTGAATCTTCATTCCACCTTGTGTATCTCATACTATTTTGGCCTCTGATTGGGAGGAAGGGCCCTAAGGCACCTCTCTATATTATGCAGTTATTTTCATTCTTTTTTCCTTATATAGATTTTTAACTCCTCACTTACTATGTTCCCAGCAGCAAGCAGGAAATCAATAATGAGATGGAAATAGTTCAGGGGAAAAAAAAAAAGGGTAGATGCCTGAATAGTTAAAAATGTGATGAATGCTAATGCAGAAGTGATATAAAAATAAGTAAAAAAAAAAAACAAGCCCATCTGACAGCTTGTACTTCTATCCCATTGATTCTACTTTAATTTTCTCCAAGTACTCATCTTCTCAAATCACATATTTGCTTATTAGTTTACTGTCAGTCACCCTCAGAATATAAACTCCAGGTCTGTTTTGTTCCTTACCGCATTCCTTATAAAATGATGGTGCCTGACGTATGGTAGGTTCTCAGGAAATATCCCTTAAACGAACGAATGAGTAAAGAGGATGAAAATGCTATGGAAACATAAAGGAGGAAATGATGTCCTTCACCCAAGGAAGTCAGGAGAGGCTCGTGGAAAGACCTTTGTGCTGGCTCTTGAAGGATAAGGGCGGGGGAGATTAATCAGGCCAAGAAGAGAGAAATATCAGATGCAGCAGGAGAAACTGGATGTACAAACTCACTCACAGATCCGTAGTGGGATCAGCAATGTGGGGATGGGTGCGTGGGGGAGCCTGAAGGCTGAAGCTGGGGAAGGACAGGCCAGGGCAGTCAAGAATCTTCTCTGATATGCTAAAAAGTTTGGGCTTTTTTCCTCCAGGCAACGTGAACCACCAAAGGCTTACAAATGGCTAATGACCAGAGCAGACGGATGCTATAAAACAGTGAAGACATGAGACTGTGATTTGCATTTCTGCAGAAATGCCTTTCTCATAATGCAAGGTGTTACAATCCAGCAAGCGATAACAGACTTTCGGAAATGAAGAACACGTCACGGGTAAGAAAACAGAAACTCACCTTCCATGACGACAGGCCGTGTAGACTGTACCCTCCTCGCTGCCAACCACAAAGTTATTGACGTCTCCCGTGGGGAAAGCCATTCCAGTAACGGCCACAGGCTTCGACTTATTGTACACCAGCTCCATGCTCTCCTACCAAAACACGGCGCGGTTACATTTCCTCTGTCAACTCCTTGCCATGCCAAAGATAGCACGGAAAAATCATTCGACTAAATCGTCTGTTTGCTTTTCACACAGTGTTACAAAAGACCCCGGCTGTGCCAGAAACCACGCTTTACTGCCCCTGACATTCAAGCTTCTGTGTATCTCTGGTTTCAGCGGCTGGATTTCATCAGCGTGTGCTGTTGCTTCTGAAGTCAGGCAGAGATGACAGGTGAGAATTTTGAAACCAATGGTGCAGAAACTAAAGATAATACTGTAATGGTTACACTTGTCAGCCCCAGGCTTTAGTAAAACACACAGTACCCTTGTATTTACAAACATTTCCAAAATCAATTGTTCATGAGAATACGCATGTATTAATATCAGATGTACGGAGCACATTTGTCAAAGCAGAAGTGTATGTCCTCCGTGGGCTAAAACCAGAGAGTTGTCACTCAGGTCATAAGAACCAGATTTCAGTAGGGACTCGAATTCATGAAGGGCAGACATTGGGTGTGTAGGCTGTTAAGTCTGCAAAAAAACAATGTTTAAGTTGGTCTTTAATAATGAGGGTCTTTATTTTATCTAAAATGATTTTCAGAATCGGGAATTCCAGTGTATTGTAAAAGACATTCTGCTGAATTGAGTTTAAGGACAGTGCAGAGTAGTTAGGTGGAACTAACATTCTTGAATACTTCTGGTTATTTACGCCCAAAAGCCTGCCTGGTACACCTAAAGTAATTAAAAAAAAAAAAAAATTTCTGAGGGACCATGTTATTATATTTGGAAGTTTAGTCTCTTCTATGCAAACAAATAAACTGAGGCATCGCGGCCATGGAGTCTATAAATCGGAAGCACATGCTAGCAGTCTGGAACACGCAGACCACGTGGTCATGTGACAGGCTCGCAGTCTGCGAGACCCAGACGCGGGGAGTGTCTGAGTGAGCGGATGCTGTGACGGCAGTAACACAAACCGCGCCATTGCCAAAATTAGCAGAGGGAGGGTACAGCCTCGTGGGCACCCACTTGGGACAGAGAGGGAGCAGGGCAAATGTCTTCTGCTCCCCTGTCTGCTTGTCATCCACAGCCATACCACCGAAATGCTTCCATCTCTGGCCAGAGACAGGCGTCTGCGGGCCCCCTAAAATTAATGAAAATGACCCCGCAGCTCCCCCTGTGAGGGGCTGTAACCTAAACACACACACACATACACACACACACACATTTAATCATCAAAATGGGCAATTAAAAATTCCTAATTAGAGGGTTTACTCGTATCTGTTTGTAATCTCCAGGGCTTTTCAAAGAAAACAACATATTGCTGAGAAATTTAAGACAAAGCTGTAAAATACCCACACACAACTCCCCAAACTTGTATAAATGTTAAAGATCGGCAAAAGCGGAGGAACTTAAACGCTAAGGAACTTATGAGCTCTTCCCCCGACACTAAAATGATAAAAAGAACTTTGGTTTACTATTCTCTATATCCCTATTTTGTGGCGACTTTTGGGAGGTTCTTCTTGGTTTCCACATTTCCTTACGTCTCCTGAAATTTCCAGTATCTTCTAAACTTCTGATGGAGACATTCTAGCATTGTTAGTTCAGGAAAGGGGAAAGGAAAAATAAAATTGAGAATTATCTCCTAGTTATCTTATACAACTTTCTTGACGTTTCCGCACATTGTCAACGGCTACAACAGGAAACTCTGCTCTGTTTTTACCTGGTGGACAGCGAAGTACTTTATTCCCCCACAAAAAAAGTGGAAAGACGCGGCTCTTTGTGTGTTTGCGTGTATGTGTGTTGTCTTCTGTGTGTGTGTGTACACACGTATGTCCTGAAAGTTGCGTTTAGTTGTCTCCCCCCATGGTCTCTTCCACTTCTGCTCCTTCGTTTGGCTCCCATTACTGTCATCAGGAGCACTTTGGAGACCTTGGAACTTTTCATTTTCAGCTTCTCGCTTGTTGAGCAAGGAATGGCAGGAGCCACCCTAACAAACATTCCAGAGGAGAAAACAGATGGCTGGACAAATTCTTCAAACACACGAGGCGGTTGTCTAGGCTACAGATGTGAGCTAGGGCTTGGATTTCTGTTTCGCAGGGATACCTTTTTCTCCAAAGCAAGCACCCATCGGGATCGCTCTGCATTTGTTTAACAATGCTGTAAGCAGGATTCCTACCGCAGCCAACTTCCATAATTACTATGCTTTGAAATGGATTATTTCATTTTCGCTTGAAACTGACCTAAGGATTAACGTATTACAGTAATTACATGATGTGCGGTAAAGGAAATGGGTTTTGGCTTCCAGAGAAGGCTGCCGAAAACAGGCCCCACTCTTTCAAGTGTACCCACTGATTTGAGCTCCTATAGGATGTGAGGGTTTGGCTTTTAGGAACTCCATTCCATTAGGCAGGTATCTCTTTTAACCAGGAGGCTCTTCTGTGTAGGGGAAAACAAACCCACCTGTGGAGTGGAGAGCATGTCCAGGCTCCAAGAACACATTTTGCCATCGGTGGAGACGGTGATGAGGTTATGAGCGTTTTGGGTCCCAACAACATTTACACAGTACACGGGATGCTGCAGAAACATAAACGTGGAGGATCAGATGCTGGTCCAAGAGGAAATGCTTACATCTGAGTGTCAGACACATTACTCTGAAACAAGGATTAGAGAGTGACATAATCCTACAATAATGGGAGCCTCGGGTTCACTGGCCACTTCTGATTGGAACCCGATTTCTTTTTCAAAGCTCTGGCAGCACCACGGAGTAGTGGAAATACTCAGAAAGCTTCACCTTGCTCGGTCAGTGGCAGTGGAATGGAACTGAAGCAAGCAGGAGCCAATGAGGACTGGTGGGACTAAAGAACACAGGTGAATGTGTGTGACTTAAATGAGGCTCCAGCATGGAGTTTGGCTTTTAAGCTCACCATGAGGGATGGAAACGGACAGTCCTCAGAAGGGTAGAATGATTGACTTTTGGAAGGAGTGTTACTAAATCTCAAGTTTAGTGCATCACAGCCACAGCACCAACATACAGATGGCTAACAAACACATGAAAAGATGCTCAACATCACTCATTATCAGAGAAATGCAAATCAAAACCACTATGAGGTACCATTTCACACCAGTCAGAATGGCTGCGATCCAAAAGTCTACAAATAATAAATGCTGGAGAGGGTGTGGAGAAAAGGGAACCCTCTTACACTGTTGGTGGGAATGCAAACTAGTACAGCCACTATGGAGAACAGTGTGGAGATTCCTTAAAAAACTGGAAATAGAACTGCCTTATGACCCAGCAACCCCACTGCTGGGCATACACACTGAGGAAACCAGAAGGGAAAGAGACACGTGTACCCCAATGTTCATCGCGGCACTGTTTATAATAGCCAAGACATGGAAGCAACCTAGATGTCCATCAGCAGATGAATGGATAAGAAAGCTGTGGTACATATACACAATGGAGTATTACTCAGCCATTAAAAAGAATACATTTGAATCAGTTCTAATGAGGTGGATGAAACTGGAGCCTATTATACAGAGTGAAGTAAGCCAGAAAGAAAAACATAAATACAGTATACTAACGCACATATATGGAATTTAGAAAGATGGTAACAATAACCCGTGTTATGCGAGACAGCAAAAGAGACACTGATGTATAGAACAGTCTTATGGACTCTGTGGGGGAGGGAGAGGGTGGGAAGATTCGGGAGAATGGCAGTGAAACATGTAAAGTATCGTGTGGGAAGCGAGTTGCCAGTCCAGGTTCGATGCATGATGCTGGATGCTTGGGGCAGGTGCACTGGGACGGCCCGGAGGGATGGTGTGGGGAGGGAGGAGGGAGGGGGGTTCGGGATGGGGAACACGTGTATACCTGTGGCAGATTCATTTTGATATTTGGCAAAACTAATACAATTATGTAAAGTTTAAAAATAAAATAAAATTGGAAGAAAAAAAAAAAAAGTGGTTAATATTCATCAAAATATCTGGTTAAATTCATCAAAAAGAGGCTGATGCTTCTTTTGATTTGAAGGAGAGATACTGGTGGTGGAAATTATTGGTACAAGGAACCTAGTGAGATAAAATTAGGTTCTTTTTTTGCTACAACATCTAGGTTAGGATAATGATAGTTTTTTTTGTTTGTTTTTTCCCCCAAAATATTGCTAGGGTAGGATGCAGGCTTACGTTTGGCCAGGGCCTTGAGAAAGGTCACTTAAACATCCCAGGAATCGTAAGCAAGATGCTCTAACCTTTTGTCATAACTCAGGAAGGTTATTCCACTCGGTAGAGCCCTAAATGGTAAGCTCAAATCATTTGCAGCTGCACATTAAATACTAAATGGAAGGTTAGCATAAGCAGAACCTAGCGGTAATTTGGGTTAGATTTCAGGCAGCTTAGCCTTCAGTGGCCAAACCACAACTTAGCTGATGCTTCTCTGTGCAAACAGCTGACAGTCTTTCTCTTGATGAGTTACTGTCCATAAGACCTAGCCAAAAAAACGATGAAACAATCTCTAATATTGGAAAGTTGATATCATATAAAGGATGGTTCCCCAACTATTATTATCATATAAACTCCTGGTCAGAAGGAACTGTAATAACCATCAAGTGCAGCTATTCATCTGCCTCTCCCAAGATGTAGTCCAAACTCTGCTGAAACACCTTTCTTGGCCAATTTTAGCATTAATTCTTGGGTGATCCTGCCTTCTACCGATGGGAATAAAGAAAGCTCAAGGAGGTATCTTTAGTGAAGCACCTTCTGACGTCATATTCATCAAGTCCAAAATAACACTAAGGGATTGTTCTTGTATTATCCCCTTCCCCCCACCCCAGTCTTGTCTTTCTCAGACTAATCATCACCAGTTCCTTCAACTGGTCTGAGTATCTGGTTTTCAATACCTTCCCCATCCTGGTCACTCTCTTCTGTTTTGCTATACTTTGTGTGAGTTCTCCTGCCAGTGAAGTTCTGAGAACAAAACACAACTGTCTGCCTATACTCTGACTCACAGGATATAGAAATATGGGAGTGCTGAACTGTCACTCCTCACGTGATAAAAGAAATATGCCTGCACAAATGTCTACTAAGATTTACACTTGCTTTTCGGAAACTGCATCACCGCGTTTACCCCTTGCTGGACAGAGTCAACCAAGTCCCTATGTGTTTTTCACACCGTCTTCCTACATAAACCTTCGAATGAATCGGCCTCAGTGGGCCTGGATAGTGGAAAGCGCAGCAGAGATGTGAAGTGAAATGTTCTCCTCATCAGGTCTCTAACTATCGAGAGGACTGATCGGTTGTGGACAATGCTTCCTCCCAAGTCTCTGGTGTATGAAACTCAAGGGTGAGTCATGTGGCGTCCTGAACTCTACGTGCAAACAGATGAAAGAATGGATGAGACAGATTCTCACTTGAAAATGGCAGACGGTAATAATGAGAATGAGAAAGCAAGCTCCAAACATCGTTACAAGCCCCCAGCCCGCCTAGTGTTTTTCAGGAAGAGTGCAGCGGGGATTTCTTTTAACCATGGAGCATCAGCACAAATCACCAGAAACCCTAAGGGGTCAGGACCCCTCAGGGTGGGTGTAGTATGAAAAGAAAGCTTCCAGAAGGAGGCATAGAGCAAATGCGCCGAGAAGGAATGTGTGTGGGAGCCCCTCCCTGGCTTTAATCAGTACTGCTGGCCTGTGCTTTCAAGAGTAATAAAGCTCAGCTTAAAAGAAAAGAGAGAGATGCAAAAAAACCAGAACAGAAGCAGGCACATGGGCATGCCTACTTATACACAGACAGACACACACACACACATGCATCACTCTACTCAACGCAAAGAAAAAAGCACCAGCACAGCTCATTTTTCCAGTACAGGGGCCAGATTGTTTTTATTTATTTTAGGAATAAACTTGCTGTGTGGCAGAAGGCTTTTGCTTTAATTAGGATTTCCTGTTGTCCCAAATGCATATGTGTGGTGGGTGTGAAAGGAAATTAGTTCGTAATCTGTGGTGGGCCTCTTTTTCCTTAACCACTTTTGATCCTGGTACCAATCTGCCAGGCATTAGTGGAGGTTGAAAGACAGTCACAAAATTAACCGAGCCCTTTGGGCCGTGGATTCAGCAGAACACAGCAAAAGAGAACAGAGTTGTTCTTTTCTAACAGAAGTAACTGCGTGATAACAGGGATAGTGTCAGTGTTTGATAACAGCATTTTTGTTGTGATGATCACATCCTAAGTTGCTTGGAAAAGACAGATGAATACTTTGCAAGAGCCCTGCATTTGGATTCTCCCCAAAAGCTTCGTGCTGAATGTTCTAATAGTTGGAGTTATGACTTCTTGAAATTTCAGAAGGTCTGCTCACACGCACACCAGATAGGCACTCGGAGCCAAGAAGTGGCTTCATGCTTCTTGAGCAAACACCTGCATCAGGCCTGTCTCCTCCTGCGTCACAATTTTCTGTTATTAGTTTGAACAAGTGGGGTAGGCAAGAGCAATTTTCTAAGATTCCCGAGAACTAGTTTCACCTGCGTGTGTCTTAGGTCCGAGTCAATCAGAATTAAGGCTGACTCAGTATTTGTCATTTCCCATCGTCGATCTTGTGAAAGAGGGAGAGTGTTCCTCTTCGTGGTCTCAGCTAAAGCAACTGGCAGTCCTTTTTCAAAGCTAGATGGTTTTAAGGCCAGCAGAGGAAACAAATGAGGCAACCACGTTAAGGAAATTGAAACAATAGTAGAGCTGTATCCATGGGCATAATTTGGGCATTTCGGAGAAAGGACATCAGTTCCCCTGAATGTCACGGTAGAAGAGATTGATGGAGACATGCCTGTCTTCTCATTCCTCCTGACAATTGCTAAACACACCTGTCATTCTCTTAAAGGAAATGACAAGAGTAGTTGTCTTACGAACACTACACTGAACCTCTTCTGCTAAATTATGGGTAATGGTTTTGAGATGTTGACTTTTAACCCTATGGATTATATTGTCACTGTAGACGTTACTGTTGAGACTTACACCATGCATTCCAGAATTTAAAGCCATAGCACTCCCTGAATCACAAATGGAAACAGCCTGTTGGCCAAAGCCCCATATGCCATCTCTAAAGAGAAAATGCTTACTCTTCATGGTCTGTTTGAAAATACGGAGAGAGTAGGATGGAAACATATACACTACCAGTGAAACACAGATCGTGGGAATCTGCTATATGACTCAGGGAGCTCAAACCAGGGCTCTGTGACAACCTAGAGGGGTGGGATGGGGTGGGAGGAAGGAGGGAGGTTCAAGAGGCAGGGGACAGATGTATACCTGTGGCTGATGCATGCTGATGTACGACAGAAACCAACACCACACTGTGAAGCAGTTATCCTTCAGTTAAAAATAAATAACTTTTTAAAAAAAGAAAATATGGGTTTCCACCTTGTAATATACACGTGAAGAGTTTCTTTGGAAAAACAGTTCCACGTAGGCCTCTTCCTTTCTCTGTCCTTTTTTAGTTTTAAGCTATCCTCCCTGGTTGCTTTGGGGACCCCAAAAGAGATCCTTTCTGTGTGTTAAAAAAAAGTGAAAGTTAGTCACTCAGTCGTGTCCGACTCTTGGTGACCCCATGGACTGTAGCCCATCAGGCTCCTCTGTCCATGGGATTCTCCAGGCAGGAATACTGGAGTGGGGTGCCATCTCCTCTCCACTGTGTGTTCAAACTTGTAGATTACTAAGAGATGCCTCTAAACCCAGGGCTTCCTCCATCTACTGTTCACTCGGCTTTCCTTTCGTCAGGATGTGATCACTATAAATCAGATACTTGCAGGTTGGAGTCACTAACCACAGAAGTACCTCTGTCAGTTACGCCCTCTTTCAGGGCTCGGGTGGCTGATTGGGATGTGATGAGAACTGGACGTACCGTGTGTGCAGCCGCAGACAAGGGCGTCCGCTGGACAGGCGTCCTCCGATGACTGCGATTATCCCACAGGACGATCTGGCCCGAGTAAGTCCCCCCAACCACCAAGTTGGGGTGGAAACGAGCAAAGCAGACAGACATCACGGAGGACTGTGGAGGGAAAGTGGAGACAGATATGCTGTGAAAGGGTCTCAGGAGGCTTGTTTTATCCTGAAGAGGAAACCGCTAGTCACAGTAACTCAGAACCTCCTAGAAATCACAAAGCAACTGTTCAGCACAGAGTGAGTAGAACATCATGTAACGGACACAGACTTTCCCGGGAGAGGTCGACCAATGTTTACTGCTTGAAGCTTGAAATCTGAAGTCCTGGCCATGTCATCAAATAGGCGTCAGACCCATCTCACGTACATCACTGCTCTGTGGTCTGTAAAGCTGGGTTTGTGGAAATTTCCCATTTATCAATACAATGACATCAGAATTAATATTAATTCTCCACTGAAGCCTTCACAAAGCAGTTCTTTACTCTGGGGGCATGTCCTCATCACTGTACAGCGTTGGCAAGCCTTTGAGGACTTTGCGACAGGGTTCTTTTTTTTTTTGGCTTAATGTAGACTTCTAGGAAGTGAACTGACCTCAGACTGATCCAACTGGTTCCTCCCCAAATTCCCTCAACTCCCATGGGTATTCTCCTGACCTTCATCCTGCCCACTTCAGACAATTCTTAATGTTATTCTTTGCCTATTTTAACAAACAGCCAAAAATGGATTTTCATCTAACTCTGCCATGGCCTGTCAGAGCATCACGAATGTGGTTTCTAAAGTGCCACAAAAGACTACTGGGCACTACATTTTATAGGAAATTACTTAGCTCAGACAGAGCCATGATACATTTGAAAATCAGACAACTTGGCTGTGCCACATTTGCTGAGAAGTCCATAAGGATTCCTGTTTTGCTTTACACGGTTGTGCTTACACACACAAGGGCTTGTTTTTAATAAATACATTTCATCCTTTCAACTAAATTCAGTGGATGATCCTGTGTAAGGAAGGCACTGTACCAACATGATGGGAATACAAAGGGAGTCGCTGCCCTTGACAAACCTGTGCCCTAGGAAAGGGAATTAAAAAGCATGTGTGTGAGGAACATACTGCTGCCAGTGTCTCCATGTTAGTCCATGCCTTTGTATGGAGTTTAAAAAATAAAGGTGATTCTCTGCACTATGTGGTCATGTGGGCAGGTATGTGCCTTGGCAAGTGGAGAGGAAGGTGGATTTTTGTCCTCACTGTTCCTTGGGTTTGAGATGCTTATGCAGGTCACAACTTGCATACACAAGCTGCAGTCCTGAAGGCAACAGGGGCCGTGAACAGATCATACGAACGTGTGTGGGGGTTTGATGGGAGTGGTGAGGAAGGCTTGCTTTAGCTAGCAGTGGGGGAAAAAAGAGGGGAGTGGAGGGGGTGGGAAAGTTAGAAAGACCTCATTAAAGGGAATGTATCACTCTTGATGTAAATATGGAACGTTCAGCAAGTAGAAAGGATAAGCAACAGCAACCCCCGAGAGATGGGGTAATGGAGAAGACTGGAGGCACCGAGGCCGGGGAACAGCCAGTCTGGTTTGGCTTAGAAGGAGCCTGTGTGGAAGATGTGGGGAGTGGGAAATGTGGCCGAGGGGTCAGGCAAGAGAGAACCTTGAATGGAGGGTACTGTTTGAATTGTTTTCTGTGGGCAACAGTGAGAAGTCACAGCTTTCTGTGCAAAAAAAAAAAGAAAAAGAGAGAGCGAGAAAGAGACAGAGAGGGTTAGTGGTTGTACCAGATAAGCCAGTAAAGTGAAGAAATGACTGAAAAAGAAATGATGACCTCTTTCTGACTGGGAAACTCACTGTCCATTAAAAAATATATCAGATCTACTATCAGCCTAAGGCTTAGAAAGAGTCTCAGATTCTCTGAAGTAGAAGAATGTAGACTATTTTTCAATGTCACGTTTTCCCAGTTTGAATGATTTTCAGTTCCAATTTCTTGAACGCGGGTCGATGGAGAACATGCTGGTGCCCCAATCTGGTTTTCATAAAGTTCAAGAATAACTCTCAATAATGGTACTGAATTAAAGAAAAAGAAAATAATGCTGGTCAGCTTCTTGTTTTACACATCCCACCAAAATGATTCTTAGTTTTCAACTGATGAAATTCTTATGTTGCTTGAGCTATGTTGGAGACATTTTGTTTAAAACTTCATAAAGACTTAAAATTATCCAGGTGGTATCAACAATTGAATTTGCTAAAGCTCCAATCAATACAGATAAAGGAATGTCATTAAACTTGAAAAATCCAGAATTAAACCACTTGATTGCTTCCATGTTTCACTTAAATCCCAGCAAATACTGCTCCAAACCTTGCAGTCTGTTAAGAGACTAAACTAGGGAAAAATAAACAGTAAGGATATTTTCACAAAACAGAAACACATAGTCGGTGATCAACCAGAAGGCAACCCCACAAGATGAGAACTCTAAGTCCTACTTTTCCATCCATTAGTGTGTCCTCTCTTCATTCACTCATTCAACACACAGTGCTGTCCTAACTACATCACATTTCAAAAAAGCTGGAAATGTCACAAAAGCCACTCATCTCCAATTCAGAATACTCTTTACATCTGATAAAAAGGCAAATTATTACGAAGCAGAAACAGACTCGCAGACACAGAAAACAAACTTAAGGTTACCAAAGGGGAAAGGGGTGGAGGGAGACATAAATAAGGAGTTTGGGATTAGCAGATACAAACTACTATATATAAAATACACAACAAGCCCTACTCTACAGCCCAGGGAATGATATTCAATGTCCTGTAATACATCATAATGGAAAAGAATATGAAAGGAATAACTATACACGTGGGCTTCCCAGGTGGCTCCATGGTAAAGAATCTGCCTGCCAGGGCAGGGACAGAAGAGACGCGGGTTCAATCCCTGGGTCGGGAAGATCCCCTGGGGTAGGAAATGGCAACCCACTCCAGTTTTCTTGCCTGGAGAATCCCATGGACAGAAGAGCCTGGTGGGCTACAGCCCATGGGGTCACAAAGAGTCAGACAAGACTGATCATGCACACATACATTCAGGAGTAACTGAATCATTGCTGTACACCAGAAACTAACACAACATTGTAAACCAATTATACTTCCGTTTTTAAAATAAGTCAAATTAACGTAAAAAAAAAGAATAACAATACCTTGGAGCATCAGAGTTCTGCCATTAGAGTCTACTTTGTTTTGCTGTAAACTAGTCTTTACAAGATTGGCTTAATAAAGGACAGAAATGGTATGGACCTAACAGAAGCAGAAGATATTAAGAAGAGGTGGCAAGAATACACAGAAAAACTGTACAAAAAAGATCTTCACGACCCAGATAATCACGATGGTGTGATCACTGACCTAGAGCTAGACATCCTGGAATGTGAAGTCAAGTGGGCCTTAGAAAGCATCACTATGAACAAAGCTAGTGGAGGTGATGGAATTCCAGTTGAGCTATTTCAAATCCTGAAAGATGATGGTGTGAAAGTGCTGCACTCAATATGCCAGCAAATTTGGAAAACCCAGCAGTGGCCACAGGACTGGAAAAGGTCAGTTTTCATTCCAATCCCAAAGAAAGGCAATGCCAAAGAATGATCAAATTCCCACACAATTGCACTCATCTCACACGCTAGTAAAGTAATGCTCAAATTTTTCCAAGCCAGGCTTCAGCAATACATGAACCATGAAATTTCACATGTTCAAGCTGGTTTTAGAAAAGGCAGAGGAACCAGAGATCAAATTGCCAACATCCGCTGGATCATCAAAAAAGCAAGAGAGTTCCAGAAAAACAAGACTATGCCAAAGCCTTTGACTGTGTGGATCACAATAAATTGTGGAAAATTCTGAAAGAGATGGGAATACCAGACCACCTGATCTGCCTCTTGAGAAATTTGTATGCAGGTCAGGAAGCAACAGTTAGAACTGGACATGGAACAACAGACTGATTCCAAATAGGAAAAGGAGTTCATCAAGGCTGTATATTGTCACTCTGCTTACTTAACTTATATGCAGAGTATATCATAAAAAACCCTGGGCTGGATGAAGCACAAGCTGGAATCAAGACTGTTTGGAGAAACATCAATAACCTCAGATATGCAGATGACAACACCCTTATGGCAGAAAGTGAAGAAGAACTAAAGAGCCTCTTGACAAAAGTGAAAGAGGAGAGTGAAAAGTTGGCTTAAAGCTCAACATTCAGAAAATGAAGATCATGGCATCTGGTCCCATCACTTCATGGCAAATAGATGGCGAAACACTGGAAATAGTGGCTGACTTTATTTTTTTGGGCTTCAAAATCAGATGGTGACTGCAGCCATGAAATTAAAAGATGCTTACTCCTTGGAAGGAAAGTTATGACCAACCTAGACAGCATATTGAAAAGCAGAGACATTACTTTGCCAACAGAGGTCCATCTAGTCAAGGCTATGGTTTTTCCTGTGGTCATGTATGGATGTGAGAGTTGGACTGTGAAGAAGGCTGAGCGCTGAAGAATTGATGCTTTTGAACTGTGGTGTTGGAGAAGACTCTTGAGAGTCCCTTGGACTGCAAGGAGATCCAACCAGTCCATTCTAAAGGAGATCAGTCCTGGGTGTTCATTGGAAGGACTGATGTTGAAGCTGAAACTCCAATACTTTGGCCACCTAATGTGAAGAGCTGACTCATTGGAAAAGACCCTGATGCTAGGAAAGACTGATGGCAAGAGGAGAAGGGGACGACAGAGGATGAGATGGTTGGATGGCATCACCAACTCAATGGACACGAGCTTGAGTAGACTCCAGGAGTTGGTGATGGACAGGGAGGCCTAGCGTGCTGTGGTCCATGGGGTCACAAAGAGTTGGACACGACTGAGCGACTGAACTGAACTGAATCTATATAATACCTCCATGAGGAAAAATGAGTAGACATACTTTTCATTTTTTATTTGGAAGATTAGAAATGATAGAGTAATTATGTGATTCATCCATTTCGTTTAATTTTTAAGCTTAGTGTGTTAACTATGAAAAATATTCTATGCGTTATAGACTATGTTGCTCTTGCTTAGTTGCTCAGTTGTGTCCAACTCTTTTGCGACCCCATGGGCTGTAGTCCGCCAGGCTCCTCTCTGGCCATTGGATTTCCCAGGCAATATTGGAGTGGACTATCATTTCCTTCTCCAAGGGTCTTCCTAAATTTACTGACTGTCAGCATAAAAAGCAAAGGATGACCCAGGGATCAAACCTACATCTCCTAAAGGCAGGTTCTTTACCCCTGAGCCACCAGGGAGGCCCATTACAGATTATGTATAAATGCTAAAAGGAGATCTCCAGATTGTGCCACGTTTGACATTCATATGGAAACTCTATGGCAGTATGATCACAATTATCTGTATGTAAAGTTTAGAATTCATTCATTTCTTGAGATGTTTCAAAGTAGCCTGATGTTTGACATAATGGTAGCAAACATCTGGTTGATTGACTGAATTTTTTATTTTTCATCCAAATGTTTAGGTTCCTTTAGGAACAAGGGAAAAGAGTCCTCCAGTTACAGCCCTGATAGAGACAGCTCCTCTTCTAATTTGGAAAGTCTGCATTGAACCCCAAACAACGTCTTAGAAAAATGCCTGCCACCTTGTGCTGTTCTTACAGCTAGTCATTGCTGCCAGCTGTCATGCGATTTATTGACTGTCAGCATAAAGAGCAAAGGATGATATCATCCTGTCAGTTATATCTACTGGGTAAAGAGTTAAAAAGCATTCCAGAAAAAGTGACTGATGCTACTAAAACACGTGGCTTTTTGTTGTTCTCATTTTTAACAGTACATTTCCTGAAGACATAGTCTACAAAAAACATTAATAACATTAATGCTATTTTAAAAATTTCATCACTTTCCTAGGCATTTAAAATTTGTATTCGTTCACTTATTCAGTGTCATAATAAAGCACTATATGATTATTACAATTTTGACAAACACATTGGAAACAAGAAGCTTCCCTAACCTTGGTATTCTTGGTATCTATATACATATTTTTGTAGTTTCTAACTTTTTACTTATTTCATTTTATTCTTTAAAATATTAGAGCCTTGGAATTATTTTAAGAAATAACATATAGCCTTTAAATATTCAAATCAAGTAGTTTACATAAGTGGAAAAATAATGATAAAGATGATGCCAATTTGGGGATAATTGCTAACCATCTAATAACAGTTTTCCCAACACTACAGTTGAATTCTCATTTTTACAAGGCTAGTGATTTCACTGATGTAGCCAATTTAATGGTCAAATCAGGGTCCCAGAAATATCAGCTCCTAGGTGGTAAAGTTCAGAGAAGGCAATGGCACCCCACTCCAGTACTCTTGCCTGGAAAATCCCATGGAAGGAGGAGCCTGGAAGGCTGCAGGCCATGGGGTCGCTAGGAGTCAGACACGACTGAGCGACTTCACTTTCACTTTCCACTTTCATGCATTGGAGAAGGAAATGGCAACCCACTCCAGTGTTCTTGCCTGGAGAATCCCAGGGACGGGGCAGCCTGGTAGGCTGCCGTCTCTGGGGTCGCACAGAGTCGGACACGACTGAAGTGACTTAGCAGGTGGTAAAGTCAGTGATAGTGGTAAAGCTAGTGGTAAAGAATCTGCTTGCCAATGCAGGGGACATTGAGTTGCGGGTTCAACCCCTGAGTCAGAAAGATCCCCTGGCGGACGGCATGGAAACCCACTCCAGTACTCTTGCCTGGAGAATCCCCATGGGCAGAGGAGCCTGGCAGGCTACAGTCCATGGAGTCACAAAGAGTCGGACACAACCGAAGCAACTTAGCACGCACATGCACACATGTCAAAAGCTTCATGTAAAACTGGTAACCCTGACTGACTATATTCCAATACAAGTAACATAGAGACTTCATTACACAAGGAATCACTATTTCCCACAGGTTGAGCATCTCATTTTGACTATTTACATGCCATAGTTCCCCCAAACAAAGACACACCAGATTTTAAGACTATGTTCTGAGGGTCAGGCCATCACTATGGACAGTTTCTGGTGTCCTCCACAGATGTGGTCACCCAGAGGCTCCTGAGGAGCCCGTTGATTTTCTAATCTCCCACAGGCCACCTGGTGCAAAGGCAGCCCTCTTTGTATCGCCACACGGCCACTGGCACGTGAACTGACCCACTACCGCAGGGTTCCACACCTCGTCTTCTGTTTAGAGACAAAGCAGCCTATTTCACCCCATTCGCCAAGGGAACTCCCCAGAGAGGAGTGGGGTGGGGCTCCATTCACCACATCTCCCTTCTCACACTGCACACCAAGTGCATTCAATTCCAGTCGGCCCCAACCCCTAAGTGGCTGTGGGGGCTGTTTCCTATTTCACAGAGTTAATCCAGGCCGGCTTAAGGATGGTACTTTCCCTTAACCACAGATCCAGATGCCCAGGGCAAACAGCCTTTGGTCACCACTGGTTGGGCGGCGGGCCCCGTGGCTTCACGTGTGATCTGGCTGCCTGGGTCCTTTTGTGCGTAGCATTCTGCCCACTCCCCAGCTATCATGCCTGGGCAGGAGGGACAGGGGCCTTGTATTGAAAAGCATCTCTTATTTCAAGTACCATCTCTTCTGGGGAGAAACTGGTCCCGGAGAGGGAATGGCCATATTGTTGCCATATGCTGTTTAATGGCGGCTGACATTTCACTCGCCTAAAATCAAATGCTTAGCTGTCAGAGGCTTGTGAGGCAGACAGATCAGATGTTTCTGGCTACTCATGAGCTAGTATATATTTCTGAAAGTACCTAAGAAACCCTCAAAGATATTTCTCTTGTTAATGGAAACAAATGTAATCAGAGATCATTGCTGTCAAAAACACCTCTTCTAGGCAATCATGCAGCACCGGGCATCTGACAATGGAGAAGGTGTGAAAGTGAGTCATGAGTTGGGCATTTAACTTTGAGATGAAGGGAAAGGGTCTTTCTTCCTTCAGAGCTCTCTTTTCCTATGCCTAAGTCGCTCTCCTACAGCACACACGTCATTCTTCTCAACTCTAAAAGGAACCACCTACTGAAAGTCATCACCCCATTAGTAATGGGGTGTCCGGGAGCAAAAGTTGAATTAGCTTGCTTGCTACTTCCTGACTCAGTTTGCATTTTTTTAAGAAAGAAAAGCAGCTGATTCTAAAATCTGATTTCTGGGAGATTAGAAACCACTCATTCCAATCAATCCTAATGGAAATCAAACCTGAATATTCATTGGAAGGACTGGTGCTTAAGCTCCAATACTTTGGTCACCTGATGTGAAGAGCCGATTCATTGGAAAAGACCCTGATGCTGGAAAAGATTGAGGGCAGGAGGAGAAGGGGACAACAGAGGATGAGATGGTTGGATGGCATCACCGACTTGATGGACATGAGTTTGGGTAAACTCTGGGAGACCGTGAAGGATAAGGAAGCCTGACGTGCTGCAGTCCATGGGGTTGCAAGGAGTTGGACACGACTGAGTGACTGAACAACAACAATATTCCAATGACTTTTCTTCAAATCCCTTGGAATTTTCGTGCCTCTCAGCACTGTGTGTGCCTAGACCTAAGCTGTGTGCTGAGTACACAAAAGTGTGTGTGCATACCACAGTGAGATGCCACTTCACACCCACTGCTGCTGCTGCTAAGTCACTTCAGTCGTGTCCGACTCTGTGTGACCCCGTAGACGGCAGCCCACCAGGCTCCCCCGTCCCTGGGATTCTCCAGGCAAGAACACTGGAGTGGGTTGCCATTTCCTTCTCCAATGCATGAAAGTGAAGTCGCTCAGTAGGATAGCTATAATTTTTAAATGTTTCATGTCAATTATACCTCCGTAAATCTAGGGGAAAAAACAAACAAACAAAGGAAAATGGTAATTCTTGGCGAGGCTATGGAGAAACTGCAATACTCAAGACAATGCTGGCAGGAAATGTAAAATGAGGGAATCAGTTTGGCAGTTCCTGAAACCAATAAACACAGAGTTAACATCTGACCCAGCAATTCCACTCCTAGGTTTATACCCAAGATAACGGAAAACACCTAAGTACTCGAATTGTATACAAATGTCCATCGCAGCATTATCGATAATAGCCAAAACATGGAAACAACCCAAATGCCCACCAATTGAGGAACATATAAACAACATGTGGTGAATCCATACAACACGATATTATTCAATAAAAATGAAGGAAGTACTGATACATGATATAACATGGATGGACCCTGAAAAGACGCTAAGTGAAGGAAGTCACAAAAGGTCACATACTGTATGATTCTTCCATATGAAATGTCCAGAAGAGGCAAATCCGTAGAGGCAGAAGGTAGCTTAGTGTGTGCTTTGAAATGGGGATGAGGGGAGACTGGGGAATGACTAATGGGTCTGGGTGTATTTTGGGCGGGGAGTGATAAAAATATTCTGGAGTTAGACGGTAGTGATGCTGACACAACTCTGAATATACAACATCGAATTTTATACTGAACAATTGTGAATTTCATGTTGCATGAATTACATCTCGCTTTTAAATTTTTTTTTAAGTTTTAATTATAAAACTTAATTAGAAATTTTTAAAAATATCACTTACGTGTAGAATCTAAAATATGGCACACATGAACGTGTCTACAAAACAGAAACGGATTCACAGACAGAGAAGAGACTTGTGGTTGCCAAGGGGCTGAGAAAGAGGGAGGGCGATGGGCTGGGAGCCGGGGTTGGCAGATGTAAACTGTTACATTTAGAATGGATGAACAACAAGGTCCTACTGGAGAGCACAGGGGACTATACTCAATATCCTGGTACAAACCACAACAGAAAAGAATACTTCAAAAAGAATGTATGTAAATGTAAAACTGAGTCACTTTGCTGTACAGCTGAGGTTGGCAGAACACTGTAAATTGACTATATTTTAATTTAAAAAGAAAATAAAAATTAAAAACTAAAACTGAATCCATAATTAAAACCCTTCCAACAACAACGAAGAAGATGGTGTGCTGACACGGTTCCAATCTCGTGAACTTTAACAACCTTATTTCTTATTTTCAGGACAACTGTCTGGACTATTTTGACCACTCTTTCCTCAAATAATCATTCTCTTCTCTTCCCTGTGAAGAGCTTCTTCAGTTTCTACTCCCCGAGAGGTCCTGGAGATGGAAAAGGAGGGTTGCACCCTTGGAGTCTCCAGAGCTGACTTCCTGCTCTGGTATCTATTAGTCATGTACATCCTCTAAGCCTTAATTTTTTTTTGCACAGTGGAAAATTATTGTTTTAAAAATTGCGATGAAATATACATAATGTAAGCTTATTAACCATTTTTAAGTATATCATTCAGGGACATTAAATACATTCACACTGTCACGTAGCCATCACCATCATCCATCGCCAGAATATTTTTATCTTCCTAGACTCAAACTCCTGTCTATTAAGCATGAGGTCCCCATTCCCACCCTTCTCTCAGTCCTTTGCAATCAGGATTCTACTTTCTATGAATATATTCTAGGAATCTCATATAAATGGAATCATACAGATATTTGTCTTTTTGCGATTAGTTTATTTCACTTAGCATATGCCCTAAAGGTGTTATTACACCCACGTAACATTACAAGTATTAGAGTATCCACACCGAGGCATATATCAAAATTTCTTTCCTTTTTAAGTCTGAATAATGTTCCATTATATGCAAATAGCACACTTTGTTTTTCCATTCATCTGTCAATAGATCCTTGGGTAGCTTCCACTTTTTTGGCTATTGTGGAAAATGGTACTCTAAATATGGGTGTACAAATATCTTTTCAAGACACTGCTTTCAATTCCTTTGGGTATATACACGTCAGTGGAATTGCTGGATCATGTGTGTGTGTTCAGTCACTAAGTCGTGTCCAACTCTTTGTGACCCCATGGTCTGCAGCACACCAGGCTTCCCTGTCCTTCAGCACCTCCCGGGGTTTGCTCAAACTCAGGTCCATTGAGTCGGTGATGCTATCTAACCATCTTATCTTCTAGCACCCTCTTCTTATGCCTTCAATCCTTCCCAGCATCAGGGTCTCTTTCAATGGGTTGCTGGATTTAATTTTCTAAGTCATATGTACCTGTAGCCATTTGTTGACACTAATGCAGATAATTAAGGAAAACAGGTGATCTTTGGGGAGGGGAGAGACCCACACTTCACATACACTTCACATACCCACTATATATCTATACAATATTTGCTTTACAGGGAAATTTTTCAGGGTTTACAAAAGGCTACGTGATTGGTAGTAAGAGACACAGAATGTTTATGAAGAAATGGCATTTTCCTTTCTCTTTACATCCGAACTCCTTTATAGTTCCAATATACAGTCTTGAGATGGCACATACCTACAGTTGAGGAAGGGGTCTTGAGGTCTCCTAAATTGCATACTCAGTTTTTTGGGTATTGAAATAACAAAGTATTATGATGAAAAATAAGTTTTGATTTTGCAAGGAACTGCCATCCTGTTTTCTATAGTAGCTGCACCATTTTACATTCTTACCTGTAATGTACCAAGCTTCCAATTTCTCCATCCTTGCTGATACTTATTTTCTGCTTTTCTGTTTGTTTTATTTTTATAGTAACCATCCTAATTGAAGTTAAGGTCCATCCTAAGCCACATTTTCAGTTCATAGTAGGAGCATGATAGTTCTTGCCCTGCCTAGAAACAGGGCATTTTCTTTGGCTCTCTTCCCAGAGAGAATTGAAAAAGATTTTCAATTGAAAAATATTTAAATTTAAGTTTAATTCCCTTAATTGAAAAAGATTTCAATTAAGCAATGCAGTTTAAAGACGATAAACAATATGCCCCCATAGAGAGTTAGAAATGACTACTTTGTGATTTGAACCAACATTTCCAGAGAAAACCAGTGGTCCAGCCGAGTTTTCATTCTGGCTCAACAACTCTTTCCTAAACAGTTCTGATAATAACACTTGGTCCTGCCTTGACAACATAGGTTGAGAAACTATCTCCTAGAAGTTTTTATTGCACTTTAGCTACATGTTTTAACTCTTTGGGGTCCTTATTTTGACAATCCTCCCCTCCTTCCTGGGACACTGTAACATATCTTCATGCTTGGTTATAGCTCCTGTTGTTGATGGCAATTCCAAGTTCTGCCATTTACTGACATTGGGTAATGAGGAAGAGGAGGAAGAGGAAATAGTCAACTGTTAGCACGAGAGATAGCTCCACAGTAAAAGCCACAACTGGATTCATGCCACATTGTTATTCATGCACACTATATTGCAACCCTGCTGATTTAGAATTCAGGCTCTAAATCATACTTAGCAGTCCCTTCAGTGCAAGAACTTCTGAACACAACAGAATTCTAGGGCAACGGGATGATTTGCACACTGCTTCCAGCAAGTCTGCTGGAATAGGATTTTTCCTTAAATGTTACTGTATTTCGCACTTTGAGTTGAGCGAGGACTTACTTATCTGTGATGTGACTTCACATCTGATTATTGTTATTTATCATTGCAGGTGCATGGACCCCTCAAGCTGTTTTCTAAGTCAGTGTTACTCCAAACTTGCCTGTACCTTAGCATCATCTGAGGACCTTTTTAAAATTCCCCAGTGCTCAAGTCACATACTATACCAAGTCATTCAGAATTTCTGGGGGTAAGACCCAGGCATCAAGATTTTTTAAAAATTCCACAGGAAATCCCTATGTGCAGTCAAGTGAACAGTACTGTTCTTGAACTTATCTGAATAAGTATTTAGAGAGTTAATTAAAAGCACAGGTTTCAGGGTCCCAGGCTGGATCTACTGGATCAGAAACTGAAGAGGCTGGGAGGTCTGTTCTTTCCATCACTGAGAAATTTGGAAAACCTGAAAGCAATGAATTAGTCGAGTAGGGCTGAAAGTCACTGTGGGATGAGTCTCGTGTTGCACCCATGTAGGCCATGCCTGGAATGTTTCCAGTCATGGGGTCATGCACCTATTTGCATAGTCTGGCCAAGCGAGACACACGGACTTCCCTGGTGGCTCAGACGGTAAAGCGTCTGTCTACAATGTGGGAGACCTGGGTTCGAGCCCTGGGTTGGGAAGATCCCCTGGAGAAGGAAATGGCACATATGATACAATAAAAGTTCTTCTGCCAAAGTGTCACTGCTCAATTTCCTTCAATTTGACTTGCTAGTGTTTTCATCTCTCCTTGCTCCCACTTCCCTTCTAAGGAGGCTCTTAGAAAGTGATCAACAAGAGGGCTAGTGAAGGGTTAGGTCCCAGGTTCCTTTCAGCATCATGCTCCAAGCCGACCCTGAACACCCAAGGGTTTTCTTGTTTATTATTGGAGGGGGCACTAATGAACATTATTGGGCTTCCCTGGTGCTCAGCAGTAAAGAATATACCTGCTAAGGCAGAAGACATAAGAGATGTGGGTTTGATCTCTGGGTCTGGAAGCAACCACTCCAGTGTTACTGCCTGGGAAACCCTATGAAAGAGGAGCCTGGTGGGCTCCAGTCCATGGGGTCACATAGAGTCAGGCACAACTTAGCAACTAAACAACATCAACAATGAACATTATCACTGCCACACTGGATTACATGATTCATGATTATTTACTTGTAGGGGGTATTCTAAATTTTTTGAGCATCTACTAAGTACCAAACATGCTGTATACATCTCTATATCAGTCCCATTAGGTGGGCAATTTTACCTCCCCCAAATCAGAAAATGCTGACTCAGGCAAGTCAAGTCATAGGCTTAAGATCAAATGGATAGTAAGCTGCAGAGCCCAGATTTGAACTGTGGCTTGGCTGATTTAGAAGTCAACATACTGTGAAACCTTGCATCAGGTGAATGCAGGTGCATTTTCTCTTTGGGATGCACAATCTCCAGCCTTCTGACTTCACGCTGTGGGACTCATGATCAGAGAACACCTCACGCATCCTAACAGGTCAGAGAAGACTTTGGGGCTCCCTCACTGCTACAATGGCTCTGGCGGGGAGCCTCCAACCCCTTTCCAGTTGGACTTCTAGTTTCACTGTAGGAATCGACCACCTGACTCAACAACTCCTAGTCTACCAGTTTTGACAGGTGACAACAGAACTAATTAGCACCAGTCGTGATAATATTTACCATGAGGTGGCTTCTTCTTGCTGAGAATTGACTGAGACCAATTAATCATTTCATGGGAGTCAGCTAGCAGCTGGAAACCAACTGGGTCACTAATGACAAGTTCTGCACTTACTGTCACGGCTTTGGGAAGAAATGCTTTGTTTTCCTCTTGTCGCCATGTAGGTGGCGCTAGTGGTAAAGACGTCATTTGCCAATGCAGCAGACAAAAGACAGGTGGGTTCGATCCCTGGGTGGGGAAGATCCCCTGGAGAAAGGAGTGGCTACCCACTCCAGTATTCTTGCCCGAAGAATCCCATGGACAGAGGAGCCTGGCGGGCTACAGTCCATGGGGTCGCAAAGAGTCGGACATGACTGAGCAACTGACCACACAATGTCACTGTGCAGCCAAATAAAAAATGCCACTTCAGTACAACCAGTTATTCTTAAATGAGTGTCTATCCCCCTACATAATTATGTGAACTGTTATTAGCTCTTGTGAAAAGGGGAGAGTGCCCCCAAGTGCTTTAACGAACAAATGAGACTTCCTACCCAGAAACACAGATGCAGGAACCCGGGGGAAATTCTTCTGAACTCGAGAAATATGAAACATGCATACATTTTTAAAACCCAAAGTTCATTAGGAACTGGGATCATCTTGGGTCAAATGGTCACCTTTCAGAAACGAAAGGTAAGGATTATGCTAAGTGAAAATAAGTCAGAGAAAGGCAAATACTGTCTCACTTACATGTCGAATCTAAAAAATACAACAAACTAGTGAATAAAACAAAAAAGCAGCAGACTCACAGGTACAGAGAACAAACAGATGGTTACCAGTGGAGAGAGGGTAATAAACAGGTAGGAGAAAAGAGGGTTATTATGGGATCCTATATAATCATCTGTGTGAAACTTCTAAAAATCGTGAAGCACTATAGATTTGAATCTTTCACTTAATAAAAAAAATTTTTTTTAATTTAAAAAAGAGAAATAAAAGGGTGGCCTGTGTTAAGGAAGAAGTTCAAAAATAATGATTAGTGAAAATTTTGAGGTATATTCCAGCCTTACCTATAACTAAAGAGTCTCTTAAAGAGTCTTAACCTGCAAGATACATACCATATTAAAAGTCTACAAATAATAAACGCTGGTGAGAGTGTGGAGAAAAGGGAACCTTCTGACACTGCTGGTGGGAATGTAAATTGGTGCAGCCATTATGAAGAACAGTATGGAAGTTCCTCAAAAAACCTAAAACTAGGGTTGCCATATGATCCAGCAATCCCACTCCTGGGGATATATTGAGACAAAACTGTAATTTGTAAAGACGCATGCACCCGTGTGTTCACAGCAGCACTGTTTACAATAGGAAAACTGGAAACAACTAAATGTCCACTGACAGATGAACGGATAAAGATGTGGCACGCACATGCATCCATACACATGTCTATCTCTATATCCATACGCAATGGAATATCACTTAGCCACTTAAAGGAATAATGGTATTTGCAGCAGCATGGATGGAGCTAGAGACGATCACAGTAAGTCAGATAAAGAAGGACAAATACCGTATGATATCACTTACATGTGGAATCCAAAATACGACACGAATGAACATATCTATGCAACGAAAACAGGCTTACAGAGGTTGCCAAGAGGGCTGGGAGAGGCAAGGACTGGGAGTTTGGGATTAATAGTATGCAGACTATTATATACAGGATGGATAAACACCAAGGCCCTATTGTACAGCACAGGGAACTATATTCAGTACCTTGTGACAAACCATAATGAAAAATAACATATATGTATAACCAAGTCACTTTGCTGTGAAGCAGCACTTAAACATTGTAAATCAACTATACTTCAATAAAAAGAATTTTTTTAAACCAAGATACATACCCAAAATTCAAGGTGAAAATGAGCCTCGCCACCCACACAATTTGTGTGTGTGTACATTCCAGCTAAAAGTTACCCAACTGTAAGATGGACAGTCTTGGTAACAAGCTCTTTAAAATACAAAGCTGCTCTTAGAAAGTAACTGCTTCAGACTGTGAACCACACAGGGGCAGTGGAAACCTGCCTAGTGCCAAGAGCCAAACTAGATACTACCTGTGTGTTACATCACAGAACAACTAGGAAATTTCTACTTCCTTGTTCTTAAAAGCAGTTTGTTTCCCATAGAAACTTTGTAAAAGGTAGCGTTTCTCGCTCCTTTGCCAATCCTCGCAGCAAGTTAAGAGTTCTGTAGAGCAATAAGCACAACAATTATTCTTCTTAATTTTTAGTAAAGTTTTTATAATAGTTTTAGATTTGCAGAAAAGTTCTAAAGATAGTACAGTTCCCATGCACCTCACATGTTGTTTTCCCTAATGTTAACCTCTTCCCTATTGCTACATTAGTACGTGTACATTTGTCACAACTAATGAACCAATTTGCTGTGTTCAGTCGCTCAGTCATGTCTCTTTGTGACCCCGTAGACTCCAGCATGCCAGGCTTCCCCATCCTTCACCATCTCCCACAGTTTGTTCAAACTCATGTCCCTTGAGTCATGATGCCATGGAACCATCTCATCTCTGTCATCCCATTCTCCTCCTGCCCTCAATCTTTCCCAGCATCAGGGTCTTTGAACCAATATTTGAACAATAATACTAAAGGCCAAGAGACCTGGTTTCAATTCCTGGGTTGGGAAGATCCCACGGAGAAGGGAAAGGCAACCCACTCTAGTATTCTGGCCTGGAGAATTCCAGGGACAACCCAAGGGGTTGCAAAGAGTCAGGCACGACTAGACAACCTTCACTTCACTTCACTGAAGGCCAAACTTTATCCAGAAGTTTTTCGTTTTTACCCAATGTCCTTTCCCTGTTCCAGAGTCCCATTCAGGACACCACATTACATTTAGACACCATGCCTCCTTAGCTGTCTCTAGGCTGGGCCAGTTGCTCAGACTTCCCTTGTTTTTGTTTTTTTGAACTTTTTTACTTTGTATTGAGGTATACCCACTCCAGTGTCCTTGCCTGGAGAGTCCCAGGGACGGGGGAGCCTGGTGGGCTGCCGTCTCTGGGGTCACACAGAGTGGGACACGACTGAAGCGACTTAGCAGCAGCAGCAGCAGATTAAGAACGCTGTGATAGTTTTAGGTGGACAGTGAAGGGACTCAGCCATACATATACATGTATCCATTCTTCTCCAAATCCCACACCGGTCTAGGCTGCCACATAACACTTAGCAGAGTTCCATGTGCTATACCAAACTTCCTATCTGTCCTTTCCCCTCAGCAACTGTAAGTTCATTTTCTAAGTCTGTGAGAGTTCCCTTGTTTTTGATAATCTTAACTTTTTTGAGGAGTACTGGCAGCCAGGTATTTCCCTAGCATGCCCGTCAATTTGGGTTTGATTTTTTTCCTTGTAATTAGCCCTAGATATAGATATTCTTGGTCTTAGGAAACATTTGAACAACAACAACAAAATTCAATAATTTGAGATCATTTGGTGAAAGGGGTTTATAACACTCCCACACTCACATTCAATTTTTATAAATTTGGTTATCCCAAATCTTTACTGTGAATAAAGCAAGGTGAGGATAGGCCATCATCTCTGACAATAATGCTCAATGAAACGTGTTTAGGTCAAAGAAGCTTCTTCAGTCTAGACTTTCCATCACTGACTAACCATTTAGGGTCTCCTTTTTGGGAAATATGAAACCCAGGTTGCTCTGCCTAAACTAGAACAGGGGTGTGGTGCGAGCTGAAAGCACAATTCTGCTTTATAAAAGGGACAAAAGAAAATAGGAAGAGGTGAATATATGGGTTGTTTTATAAGTTAAAAAGCAGGAGCTTTCTTCAAATCAAATGTCTAAATCCTGCCTAATTAAAAAAAGGAAATTGATATTTGGATATGGCATGTGTTGACATCTACCCCTTTGATTTATATGAGTATGAACTAGAAAGAACAGATTATTTGAGAGAGAAGAAAACGAGTTCCAATTTGACAGGAAAAGAGTGTAGGCAGCATTAGCTTCAGTGCTTGTTAAAACATGAAGGATTAATTGCAAAAAGGGAGGGAAGAATTGTGAATGTCTCCAGTTTAGCATCTCCAAAAATGCTTAGGGTTTCTGAGAATGGTTCATCCAACCACATGAAAGTGACGCTAAGGGATTCAGCCACACAACTCCGCTAAATCTAGGGCTGGGACTGCTCCACTTTTTACCATCAAACCATCTTACTTAAGAGAGTAGCCACAAATTAAATTTATTTTCTATTAGAAAAGTACTAAATGCTTTCAAAGGGGGCAAACAACATTCAGGAATATGGGAGGCCTCCCCCCCACTCCTTGCCTCCTACTCCCTCCTAGAGTAAGTCATGTAAAAATTTTTAAAAAAGAGCTTCTTAGTCTATGAACTCTTCCTCGGCTACGTAAAAAAGACAATAGTGGTTTTCAGCTATAAAATTCAACAGAATTCAGTTAGCAGGCTTTTTTTCCCCCCCAAACAAACAATAGGCCAACCAGATTCAGAACTATTGTACTGGCTGAGTACAGAGAGAAATGTGTGTGCACACACAGGAGGTACATGTGTGCTCAGTCGTGTCCACCTCTTAGTGACCCCACGGACTGCAGCCCACCAGGCTCCTCCGCCCATGGGATTTATCAGGTAAGAATACTGGAGTGGGCTGCCATTTCCTCCTCTAAGGATTGTATTGGCAAGGAGGTGTAAAAACAATTGCATGATAAATCTATGTCGTGCTTTGTGGGCCATTTCTTTCTGAATGTGTAGGGTTCAGATTTTGTGCTAGAGGAGGTCCAAAAATGAGGAAGAAAATGCAGTCTCCATGTGTCACCTGACAACCCCCTGCTGATAAAATAAACCTATATTTGGGACTCCACCCAAAGAGTCATGGGACCTCCCACATTAGATCATTACCAAGCCACTTAGGCTAGAAATTATAGGGGCACTGTTAAAGAAAAGAAAAATAAAAACCTAAAGTGTTCCACTCCGTGCAGGCTTTTGACATGAGTTTTTTGAGTTACTGTGGTGCTTTTTTTGCCAACGGTGATGGTGCATGAAATCAGTAGGATTATTCTAAATTTAGCAAGAAAGTAAAAGAATTTGGCAGGAAGAGGTGCTTTCTCACATTAAAACTAGATGGTGAGTATAGATCTCCAGGGAGCAAATGGGAAGTGAGGTTCTACAGCCAAGAAGCTTCTTTGTCTCTTTTTATCTGCCTGGAATTACTTAGATATGCCTATGCCTAAGGCACAGAGATGAATCAGATGACCTCTTAGGGCTGTGTCTAGCTTGCTGGTTCTACTGATAAACTGCTACTTTGAAGTACTGAAAAGGACAGAAAAAAACCTCAGTTTAAGTGCTTGCTAAAAGATCAACGCAAGAGACAAAGGTAAACTGAATTTTTGTGATTGTCATGCAATCCCAAGTCTCACCCATCCCCCACATCCTATACCAACGCTTTTTCCACCAAAGATTCTTTGATGTTTACCTACAGACCCAAAAACTGAGAGTGAGTAGTGTGGAAGGGGACAGAAATCTGTCCTGGTAGTTCATTTTAAGTGGAGATAAATCTTCTTAACATAACACTTATGTATACTTCGAAGACTAACGGATAAATGGGTATCAAATTCCCAACTTCAACCTGAGCTAGTTTTTCAAAGAAGCACAAATAATAAACAAGCTCAGAGACAAACAGAAATGTATGAATAAAAATTCCTTTGGGATCAAATGATTAAATTTATAGCACTTCAGAGATTTCTGTCTTTTTTGTCCCTCAGGCAAAAACCCTATTTCACAAGACTTAGAATGCACAAATTAAAGGCCGCTTACATGGAGTTTGAAGCTGTCAGTTCTAGAAAAAGAATCAGGAGGCACATTCAAAGCCTTCTGTCAATAGACTTCTGTCTGAACTTTGTCCTTCACTCACTTCTATGGGTGCTGGCTAGCTAGAAGACATGTGATCATACTTCTCAAACACATGTCATAGCACACTCAATGTGTACATCAGTCAGTTAGCACAATGGAGTGTGTAAATAAAAATATACAAGGACAAAAAAAACCACACACACAGGACAATATTTTTTTCTCCCTTTTCCCTAAAAAGGAAAACAAATGATTTTATGTAACGAATAGGAGCAGTTCTCATGGTAATCTGACTTTTGCTTACGGACTTGTGATGGTGAGTATTTTACCTTAGGCATTGGTGGCCCAGAGATCACACGGTACCCAGTGTATTTTTCTAAGACCTGAAAAAGGAGAAGTGCCCTATAGTCCTGGGGAAGCAGGAACAATATGAAACCAGATAATGAAGAGTTAAGGAAAGCTTCTCCGGCTGCTAATGAACTCCATCCTGCCCTGGTGAGACCACCCTCCTTTTAAGGAAGGAGTAATTTAATCTGCATCGAACTCAGTTGTATTTGGGCTTCATCCAATCTAAGAGTATCAGTGTGATAAATTATAATGAATTGTCTGCAGTACTTCACAAAGTGACTATAACAGACCTGAAAAACAAGATTTCTAAGCCTGATTTTCCGGCTCCCTTTGAATGCTTCTCGCCTTATCCCTGTCGCACCACTCCAAAACTTGAGAACGCTTCTTACGCTGGAAGTTATGTGCTTCTGGCCCCATTTGATTAGATCCACAGTTGTTGGCCGTCTCTATTAAATCAAGTCCCACACTTGAATATGACACCAACAGTGAGACTCGCCAAATCCTACAGCAAGAGAGCTAACATGGCTCCCTTCACTTCTAAAGGGTTTCTTTCCATGTGAGTCTCCTTCTGTAATCCACACCGTGGGCCAGGAAGGAGGTTAGTGAAATAGACTAGATTCTTAGTTCAGATTCTAAAAAGCCAGCAGTATCGAGGCACCCTAGAGTTTGATCTGTAAGGAAAATGGGCTGAGACTGAAAAGGGGGTCAGGAAACTTAAGTTCTGGCTGAGTCTGTGACTGTTAGTTGCATTACTCAACTCCTTTGGGATGTAGTTTCCTCATTGAGGTCAACAACCATTGCCCTAGAGAATAGATCACCTTCTTTGCATTTCATGATTTAGATGTCTCAGCTCTTCAAGATGCAAAAGCAGAGCTGATAGTCTAGAGAAGGTCCTTTACAAATAAAAGGTCAGACTGGGGTTTAAATGGGTTGTTGTGCTGGTCAGAGGACAGGAGCCTTTGGGGAAACACACAAAACTTGGGTAAGAGAAGCAGGATGGGATTGGTTTCTTCCTAGTCATAGGATACAGATGTTGCTATGTAAAGATCCATGGACTGGTAATTGAGAACGATTTTTTGAGAAAATCATGTTAATTCTACCAGGCTTCACTTTTTCACAGGCAAAATAAAATGGTCATGTTGGACCTGTGAGCCTCACTCACAGGGGTGTGCCTAAGACACTTCTGAGGACTAGGAGATCCCTGTATTCATGTCTCATTGCTGCTGTAACAAATTATCCTACACTGAGCATCTTAGAACAATACACATTCATTACCTGAGAGTTCTGGAGGTTAAGACTAAAACTGATGGGGAGGGCAGAGGTACATTCCTTTCTAGAGGCTCTAGGGGAGAATCAATTTCTTTGCCGTCTTTCCAGCTTCTCATTCTTTGGCTCATGGCCACCTTCCATCTTCAAAGCAGCAATGGCTGGTTGAGTCTTGCTCACGTCTCATCACTTTGATTCTGCTTCCATCATCACATTTCCTTCTAAGTCTGACTCTCCTGCCTCCCTCTTTCATTTACAAGGACCTCTGTGATTACACTGGGCACATCCAGATAATCCAGGATAATCTCCCCTTCTCAAGATCCTTCATTTAGAACATCTGCAGAGTCTCTTTTGCCATGTGAGGTAACACACTGAGTTTCCTGGTATTAGTAGGTGGGCATTATTCTGCCTACCACAGTGTTCAATAAATAGTTGATCAACTTACAAATACTTTGAGAAAATGGTAAGCAAAACATTTTGCATTATTTATAAGGTTAACTCATTTCCACGGCTTGTCAGTAGCCAAAGTCACAGTCACAGATATACTGGACATTTCTGATCCCTCCTAGACACACAACCTTCATACTCATTCAAATTCAAGTTGTACTTCACCCTGTTTTGGCTTTAAAAATGCACTCTGGTTCTATCTTACTCTCTTTCACCTAGTAGACAGAATACAATCTTCTGTGACAGATTTTTCCCAACCAAATTAAATGAATTGCTCACTGTCACACAGAGACAAAAATATAGACTTTTTACTTCTCTTGTATCCTATTTCATACTAAATTCCTTTCCCCAATTACCATTTCAGACACATCAACCAACAAAAAGAGGAGGTGGTAATCTTCAGCCAGGAATAAAGATGGACACAGCATACTGGAATTCTACTAGGAAAAACTCAAGCTCTGTTATTATTAACACCCTCAGGATGTTACATATCTTTTCCCTCCAAAATGCATCCTTCAAATCTTTCAAATCTAAGTCATGATCAATGAGCTGGTCTCACATAACACCTCTCACATTAGAGGTGTTACCAAACATCACATCAAGATTCGGACACCATCTACACCATCTGTCAAAACTTTTTCAAATTTGTCCCCACAGCATTATAAAATATGATAATAATCTATCCCCAAGTGTCACCCAACCCTCCTTCCACCAATGCAGGTAAAATTTCATGGTGATTTTGGCAGGTAATCTATAGGAACTTCATAATGGACAATTACAAATTTTCATTTTGAAGTTTTTCCATTGTTTTGAAGCAATTGATATTTTATACCTGTTCATCTATATCACTTGGACAAACTTCTACTAGTTCGTAGTCAAAACAATTACAGAAACCCTGTCATTTTTTACTTAATTGCAGCATTAATAAAGGGATGACCACTCAGTATCTCCCAATGCCCAGTTCTATCCATGTATTATCTATAACTGGTATTAAATAGTAATTGAGAATAATTGGAAATCAAATACTGTACATAAGTATGTTGATAGATAAGTATCAAGAACTAGACTGACATGTGAAACAGTACTTCAGAATCTGATACCCATGCATTCTCTTCTTTTAAACATGGCAAAGATATCAAACTATATGAAGGATGAAGTCCACAGATTTACTTATGGGTTATCTTAAGCACGGGGCTTCCCTGGTGGCTCAGAGGTTAAAGCATCTGCCCGGAATGTGGGAGACCTGGGTTCAATCCTTGGGTTGGGAAGATCCCCTGGAGAAGGAAATGGCAACCCACTCCAGTATTCTTGCCTGGAGAATCCCATGGAGGGAGGAGCCTGGTAGGCTACAGTCCATGGGGTCGCAAAGAGTCGGACACGACTGAGTGACTTCACTTTCACTTTCTTTCACTTTCTATCCTAAGTACAAACAAAATGTCTCTCTGTGGCCTAGAGGAAATAATTGCACAAGACTCCAAGATGCAAATTCTCCTGAGCAATTTCTCCTGCAGTTTCAGCAGGTCATTAAATATTTAGCACTTGCTGTTTGCATGGGGCTTCCCAGGTGACACAGTGGTAAAGAATCTGCCTGCCAATGCAGGAGACATAAGAGATGTGGGTTTGGTCCCTGGGTGGGGAAGATTCCCTGGAGTAGGAAATGGCAGTCCACTTCAGTAATCTTGCCATGGGAGAATCCCACGGACAGAGGAGCCACAGCCCACGGGGCCGCAAAGAGTCAGACATGACTGAGTGGCTGAGCAAGGCATGTGTGTTTGCACATTTAGATCTCCTGAGATAGGTTTAACACAGCACATAGCTCTCACTGAAGAACGTGAACTTCTACAGGAAAATCTAGTTCAAAGGAAACCAGTCTCTACTGTATTTTCTTTCCCTTATTTACCTCCATATTCTTAAACACAAGGTTTAAAATACAAAGAAACTAGGAAAATTTATATATGTGTGTGTATACAGGTAAACATATTTACCATGAAGAAGACAAGCACAAAATAAAGTTGAATTTCTAAACAGCTGTTTCTAGAGTCAGAAATCTAGTGTGCACCAGGTCCAAGGGAAAGGTGCAGACACCCCCTCAAGAGAGTGAGCCAGACTTGCCTTTGAGTGTTTAAGTGTCTACTGCGGAGGCATGGGTCAGCAGTGGTCTGCCGCAGTGACAGGGGCTCTGGCTGCAGCAGACCTGGGAGGCAGGGCATGTGGCATAAGTCCTTTTGGAGGAGGTCGCCATTAGCTCCACTACAGAGCTGCTGAGCAGATGACCCACAAACTGGAGAACAGTTACACCAAAGAAGTTCTCGCACTTTTGTGAAAGTTCTAGGATCTACAACAGACTTCCAAACCTGGGGATCCAGCAGAGGGACTGCGAAACCCCAGGGAATTTGATTTTGAAGGCCAGTGGGATTTGATTACAGAACTTTCACAGGACTGGGCAAACAGACTCTTAGAGGGCACAAGAAAACCTTGTATACACCAGGACCCAGGAGAAAGGAGCAGGGACCCCACAAGAGAGGGACCCAGACTTGCCTGTGAGTGTCCAGGAGTCACTGGTGGAGGCGTGGGTTGACAGTGGCCTACTGCAGGGTCAGTGGGCACTGACTACAACAGTCCTGGGAGCCCAGCATGCTGGCATAAGTTCTTTTGAAGGAGGCTGCCATTACCACCATTACTCCCACCATAGTAAGGGAGGGAGGGAACACAGCATCCCTCATCAGGAGAAAACTGGATTAAAGATTTACTCATCATGGCCATGCCCACCAGACCAAGGCCCAGTTTTCCCTACAGCCAGTCCCTCCCATTAGGAAACTTCCACAAGCTTCTTATCCTCATCCATCAGAGGGCAGACAAAATGAAAACCATAATCACAGAAAACTAACCAAACTGATCACATGGATCACAGCCTTGTCTAACTCAATGAAACTATGAGCCATACTGTGTAGGGCCACCCAAGACAGATGGGTAAGGTGGAGAGTTCTGACAAAACATGGTCCACTGGAGAAGCAAATGGCAAACCACTTCAGCATTCTTCCTTTGAGAATTCCAATGAACAGTATGAAAAGACAAAAAGATACGACACTGAAAGATGAGCTCCCCAGGTCAGTAGGTGCCCAATATGCTACTGGAGAAGGGTGGAGTGGCTGAGCCAAAGTGGAAACAACGCCCAGTTGTGGACGTGCCTCATGGTAAAAGTAAAGTCCAATGGTGTAAAGAACAATATTGCATAGGAACCAGGGATATAACGTCCATGAATCAAGGTAAATTGGAAGTCGTCAAACAGGAGATGGCAAGAGTAAACATCGACATTTTAGGAATCAGTGAACTAAAATGGATGGGAATAGGTGAATTTAATTCAGATGACCATTCTATCTACTACTGCAGGCAAGAATCCCTTAGAAGAAATGGAGAAAGCCCTCATAGGCTTTCTCAACAAAAGAGTCTGAAATGGAGTACTTGGGTGCAAAAACGACAGAATGATCTCTGTTAGTTTCCAAAGCAAACCATTCAATATCACAGTAATCCAAGTCTATGCCCCAGCCACCAATGCCTAAGAAGCTGAAGTTGAACAGTTCTATGAAGACCTACAAGATCGAGAACTAATACCAAAAAAAGATGTCCTTTTGATCATAGCGGGTGGGAATGCAAAAGTAGGAAGTCAAGAGATACCTGGAATAACAGGTAAGTTTGGCCTTGGAGAACAAAATGAAGCAGGGCAAAGGCTAACAGTTTTGCCAAGAGAACGCACTGGTCGTAGCAAACACCCTGTTCCAACAACACAAGAGACAACTCTACACATGGACATCACCAGATGGTCAATACCGAAATCAGATTGATTATATTCTTTGCAGCCAAGATAGAGAAGCTCTATACAGTCAGCAAAGCAAGACTGGGAGCTGACTGTGACTCAGATCATGAGCTCCTCGCCAAATTTAGACTTAAGTTGAAGAAAGTAGGGAAAACCTCTAGACCATTCAGGTATGACCTAAATCAAATCCCTTAATATTATACAGTGGAAGTGACAAATAAATTCAAGGGATTAGATCTGATAGACAGAGTGCCTGAAGAAATATGGATGGAGGTTTATAACACTGTACAGGAGGTGGTGATCAAAACCATCCCCAAGAAAATGAAAAGCAAAATCAGTTGTCTGAGGAGGCCTTACAATTAGCTGAGAAAAGAAGAGAAGCGAAAAGCAAAGGAGAAAAGGAAAGATACACCCATCTGAATGCAGAGTTCCAAAGAATAGGAAGAAGAGATAAGAAAGCCTTCCTCAGCTATCAATGCAAAGAAATAGAGAAAAACAATACAATGCAAAAGATTAGAGATCTCTTCAAGGAAATCAGAGATACCAAGGGAACATTTCATGCAAAGATGGGTACAATAAAGGACAGAAATGTTATGGACCTAACAGAAGCAGGAGATATTAAGAAGAGGTGACAAGAATATACAGAACTATACATAAGAGATCTTCATGACCCAGATAATCACGATGGTGTGGTCACTTACCTAGAGCCAGACATCCTGGAGTGAGAAGTCAAGTGGGCCTCAGGAAGCATCACTACGAACAAAGCTAATGGAGGTGATGGAATTCCAGTTGAGCTATTTCAAATCCTAAAAGATGATACTGTGAAAGTGCTACACTCAATATACCAGCAAATTTGGAAAACTCAGCGGTGGCCACAGGACTGGAAAAGGTCAGTTTTCATTCCAATCCCGAAGAAGGGCAATGCCAAAGAATGCTCAAACTACTGCAGAATTGCACTCACCTCACATGCTAGCACGGAGAAGGCAATGGCACCCCACTCCAGTACTCCTGCCTGGAAAATCCCATGGACAGAGGAGCCTGGTGGGCTTCAGTCCATGGGGTCGCTGAGGGTCCAACACGACTGAGCGAATTCACTTTCACTTTTCACCTTCATGCATTGGAGAAGGAAATGGCAACCCACTCCAGTGTTCTTGCCTGGAGAATCCCAGGGACGGGGGAGCCTGGTGGGCTGCCATTTATGGGGTCGCACAGAGTCGGACACGACTGAAGTGACTTAGCAGCAGCAGCAGCACATGCTAGCAAAATAGTGCTCAAAATTCTCTAAGCCAGGCTTCAGCAGTACATGAACCATGAACTTCCAGATGTTCAAGCTGGTTTTAGAAAAGACAGAGGAACCAGAGATCAAATTGCCAACATCCGCTGGATCATCGAAAAAGCAAGAGAGTTCCAGAAAAACATCTATTTCTGCTTTATTGACTATGCCAAAGCCTTTGACTGTGTGGATCACAATAAACTGTGGAAAATTCTGAAAGAGATGGGAATACCAGACCACCTGACCTGCCTCCTGCGAAGCCTGCATGCAGGTTAAGAAGAAAGTTACAACAAGACATGGAAAAATGGACTGGTTTCAAATTGGAAAAGGAGTACATCAAAGCTGTACACTGACACACTGCTTATTTAACCTATATGCAGTGTACATCATGCAAAATGCCGGGCTGGATAAAGCACAAGCTGGAATCAAGATTGCTGGGAGAAATATCAATGACCTCGGATGTGCAGATGACCCCACCCTTATGGCAGAAAGCGAAGTGAAACTAAAGAGCCTCTTGATGAAGGTGAAAGAGGAGAGTGAAAAAGTTGGCTTAAAACTCAACATTTAAAAAACTAAGATCATGGCATCCAGTCCCATCACTTCATGGCAAATAGATGGGAAAACAATGGAAACTATCACAGACTTTATTTTCTTGGTCTCCAAAATCACTGCAGATGGTGACTGCAGCCATGAAATTAAAAGATGCTTACTTCTTGGAAGAAAAGCTATGACAAACCTAGAAAGCCCATTAAAAAGCAAGGACATTACTTTGCCAACAAAGGTCCCTATAGTCAAAACTATGGTGTTTCCAGTAGTTATGTATGGATGTGAGAGTTGGATCATAAAGAAGGCTGAGTACCAAAGAATTGATACTTTTGAATTGTGGTGTTGGAGAAGACTCTTGAGAGTCTCTTGGACTGCAAGGAGATCAAACCAGTCAGTCCTAACAGAAATCAATCCTGAATACTAATTGGAAGGACTGATGCTGAAGTTGTAGCTCCAATACTTTGGATACCTGATGCGAAGAGCTGACTCATTAGAAAAGACCCTGATGCTGGGAAAGATTGAAGGCAGGAGGAGCAGCGGATGACAGAGGACGAGATGGTTGGATAGCATCCCTGACTCAATGAACATGAGTTTGAGCAAGCTCTGGAAGATGGTGAAGGATAGGGAACCCTGATGTGCTGCAGTTCATGGGGTCGCAAAGAGTTGAACACAACTCAACAAGAGTCAGAAAGTGTTACAGCTTGGTAGCAATAATGCCTTTCACATGGTATGTACAAAGCATTGTGGAAAAGTTCTGTGTCTATATTAGCCAAGTCAAATGCAGAGTTGAAGAAAGTTGGTCAAAAAGTTCCCTTAAAAAAAAAATCAAACTACTTTTTTTCAAGGCAATCAGACCAAGAAGGCAATAAGAGTTTCATTTTCCTGTATAATTTGAATAAACTACCACAGTTTTGCACACACACAGAGCCCTTCTTCCAAAATGTACACAATGGCTAGATAGCTAGCTACATGTTGTCACACATCTGGAAGACTATTTTAAAATACATTCAAAATGTTTTCACTACAGGATGCCAAGCATCTGGCAATATAAACTTCTCTTAGAAATTTTTCTTCTATAGAATTCAGTCCTGTGTAGAGTCATTGTTCCAGATTTTGAACTGCATGTTTTATTTGTGGAATTGATATACATATATATGTATGCAAAATCCATATACTTGCAAAATACACATATATGCAAAATACATATATATGCAAAGGCAAGGTTTTCCTTGTGATTTTGATTTAGGTAGACTTAGCTTAATGATGTTAACAGAGTTGCCATTGATTTTTGCATGACTTGCACTCCTCTCTAGCTGTGTCCTCCCCAGCCCCCCAAAAGCCCCTCAGTGGCCTCTATTGGTCAGTCCCTCCCCAGGAACATTCTCTCCCAAAAGAACAGCCCTCACTCACTTGTCTAAATAGTAACTGACTTTATTGGTTTCATTCCTCAGCAAGGATGAGGAAAAGTGAGGCTTCTAGCTTTGCCCGTCTAATAGGAACCAGCCTTAGGAATACCTGTGGTTCACCAACCATCCCCACACCATGTGCAGGATCCTGAGGTAGGAGGTAGGTATTCTTCATGTGAGGTCGCCTCCCTCCTCGGGTGAGCCAGCTCAGATTTCCAGAGGCCTTTTCCACAAAGTAACCTAACCATCCCTAGCACAGCTCCACTTGCAACCTTTCACACTAAGCCTTAAGTCGGGTGACAGCATGGGGACTGGGGTGGGGCGTGGTGTTCTGGGTAAAGTATGCACCAATTATTTCAGTTCTGTAGATTATGAAGACCTCAAATCACACCTTCTTGCTGGTGATCCAGGAGAAGAGCAATCAACTCCTCACAGGCAGGGCACAGACCATATTCATCCTTGTGGCCTTGGCACTGAGCGTGGCGCTAGGCGTGCTAAGTATCTACAGAATTGTTCTGGATAAAAATGCAGACTGCCCCAGCATTGAAGTAAAGATGACTGTATTTCAAACTCGAAATCAAATCAAGCAGGTAGTCAGGTTTGAACCTAAGCAGCGTTCACCATTTGGGTAGTTATGCCACGAATAGCAGACTAACAGGACGGGTCCGCCAGAGCTACCTGGCATTAGGGTGTCACTGGTAAAATGTAAAGACTATGTATAAGGAAGTCTGCAGACTCCATGGGGTACCAGCTTACCTTACCTAGGATTCTTTGACACAAAGAATACACGCTTTGAGGGGATAATCATTTCGTCTCCTTCTTCATGGAACATGCCCTGACCTGACTGGCTTTGGTTCTAGAAGTCACTGGGCTCTTCGGGGCTCTGGAGCTCAGCTGCAGCCATGAACCTGCATGTGGTTGTTAAGCTCACTTTGGAGGGTGCGAGGTCATCCCTAAGGGGTCTGATGGGGTCAGGGTGTAGGGGAAGGCAGTGGGACCTCAGTGCTGGAGTTCCAGCAAGCTGCCTGCAGTGTCACAGGCAGTCCCTGCAACCTTATTTACACACAGGCTTGCAACCTCCTCTAGAAGCTTCCAGAAAAAAATGGGAGATGCTGAAGAACTCAAGAAATCTTAAATCACAGATGCGATAAGAATTATAGAAATATAGTTTATACTGTAAACAAGACCTCATGTAACCAGTCTGGTGTGGCCTAGGAAAACCTGGATTGGATAGATAGGTAGGTAGGTGAATTAAAACACAAAAATAGGGAAAACGAATTTGGTAACATCAAGCAATGTAACATATTGACACTTTATAATATATTTAATAGCATAAAATATTGTTATTGCACTTTAAAATATTCTAAATCAAGTATATAAGTTTCATGTTCCTCTGAGCTGAAAACAGACCTGAGAAAAAAGTAGAATGGCTTTTTAAAGGGTTAATAATTCCCAGGTGAGGAATGTGTTTTAATTCAGAATTCCTCAAGAAAAACCAGCCTTCTCTGTAGATTTTACAAATAACAGCCAATGCTGGCTAATATTTCTAACCTGTAGTCAGTTTTCTGTTGATGAAAAATCAGAATCAGGGATTATTACTTTTACAAAGAATGTTTAGACATCCCAGTGACATGATCACTATATAAAATAAAATTCAAATTATCTGAGTTTAAACACTGACTTTGACAGTTAGTAAAATCATTTAATTTTCTGCTATGGAAACTATTTTAATAATTTTAACCACTTCTTAGATTATATCAATTCTTTGAGATGAAGTACGACGGAGAATGAAAATAATCTTTGTAAATTGAGCTCCATTGCAAAAAAAAAAAATGATTTCCATTCTTCAGTAGAAATATTAACGGATAACCTTTCGAGTGCCTTTCCTTGTATTTCTCTTCTGCCTCTGCATCCCCTGCTTTCTACAGCTCAAAGAAAGCCTAGCTCATGAAAACAGATTCTACTTAATGATCCCCTTCCCTCTGCCTTCTCCCATTCTCTTTCATTCACATTCCCAACTTTGCATCTCTGTTCTCATTTTCCCTTTTTCTTTCCGGGGAATGACCACCTCAAAGGATTAATTCAGAACATGCAGCAGAAAATGGTAACAAGAGTGGGCAAATCAGGATGTGGATTTAAAATCAAGAGGTATTTTAAAGGAGGAGAGTTACTCAAATTAAACATATGTTAAGAATATGGGTTTGTTGTTCATGGCATACCTGCTGCCTGTCATCCCACCCTCATCGGATCAGCCTTCAAGGGCAAAGCATTCCCTAGTGGAATAATAAATAGAGCGGCTGGAGTGGATATGAATCTGAGCAGCCCAGCAAGCTGCCTGTCCTCTTGGTCTGACTTCACTGTTGGAACACAGGTGGTCACTGAATCAGATCAGCTAGTGAAATGGATCGTGGCCCCTCAGGCTCACTGCCAGAGAGAGAGAGGGAACACAATTCAGGCTCCAAGTAATCAGGCTTTGGGAATAAAAAATTCTAATACAGGTCTTACTGAGCTTTTATACCAAACTGTTTTAACTGACACTGCCTGTTTTCCAAGGCATCATCTTTCCTACTTTGATGCAAGTGAACTAGGCAAAAATCCACTGGTCTTTTTAAAAAAATATGCTGGTAAGATGCTTAACAGCTGACCTGCCATCAATCAAGGGGTGTGGCAAATTTATTCTATAGATAAAAACACAAAGAGTTGCCCTATTTCTGCACTTTCATTCTTCCCAATGTACTGTATTTTGCAGCTCTCTGCTGTCTCAGAATTATGGTCCCAAACATTATTGATATGAACTAGTTACACCTATGGAGAAGGCAATGGCACCCCACTCCAGGACTCTTGCCTGGAAAATCCCATGGATGGAGGAGCCTAGTAGGCTGCAGTCCATGGGGTCGCTAAGAGTCGGACACGACTGAGCGACTTCACTTTCACACATTGGAGAAGGAAATGGCAACCCACTCCAGTGTTCTTGCCTGGAGAATCCCAGGGACGGGGGAGCCTGGTGGGCTGCCGTCTATGGGGTCGCACAAAGTCAGACACGACTGAAGTGACTTAGCAGTAGCAGTCACACCTATACTCATTAAAGGTTTCAGGGGGAACTACATAGAATAGCAATACATGATTTATTTGTTCATTTATATCCTTCCTTGCTTTAGAGGAGTTTTGAAGGTGAGAGCTGTGATATAAGGTATTTATGGGCTGAATTCATTCCACTGATAGGAAGGATTCGATAGTCTTGGGTCTCTCTGGAGAAGTTTCCATGATATGGAAAACTTATCCATAAGCATTTTGAGGGAAATACTTTTAACTTGGTTTTGAAATAATATGGGTCTGCGAAGCTCAAGGGACTCCTTTCCCATTTATTTTGACACTATTCCTAGAACACGAGACCTACCTAGCTAGCTGTGATATTATTGCAGACTAATAGAGGCTGACTGGTTTCCCTTTATTCAGTGAAAAATAATCCTTGCTAATAAATGGATAGCGTGGGGGAATAGTTTCTAAGTCCCTCAAGGATTTCATAAATGTCCATTTATAAACCATCATACACAAACAACAGAAACTTCTTAACTCTTCATCAAAGAAGTCAGGCCCCCAATATTTGTTTACTAGTTCAGGTTATCACATACAGAAAGGAAAATACATTAACACCAAGACTAAAAATGCCCCATATCAGCAGATATTATATCAGAGGATCTGACATATATATATATATATATATATATATATATATATAAGATATAAAGATCTTTTCTCCAAGTTGGTGATGTTTTATAGAACCTGGCTCAAATATCCGTCATACAAGGGGAGAACATACTGTAATGTTCCAAAGGCAGGAGTTTTGTGTTCAGCCTGTCTCTGCAACTTTCATTATTCAAAGTGGAAAATCAGGTGAAACCCAGTTCTGAAATTTAGCAAGTCCTCACCTCACAATGTGACCAAGGATATTAAAGAAAATACCAAGAAACAGGCAGAGGGCATCGCTCAAAAGTGCAGCTTGGCAGGAGCAGGGGTGTAGAACACAGGTACAAGCAGGTTGGAGGGAACAGGTAGCACTTCCCTAAGCACCTTCCTCCAAGGGAAGTCTTCTCAAGAGTTTCAATGACAATGGGTTGACACATGTTGTCAATGCCTTTGACGACACCATGTGAAAGGAAGCAGGTGAGGATGAAGATGGAAAGACACATGAGAAGGGGTGGGGGAGGGCAGACAGCATTGTACTTTCCTACTCCCAAAGCAACCCAAAGGTGCTGCCCTACTCTGGGGCTTGCTCCCTTTGACATTCCAAGGTGATTCTGTCTGTGATGAGCAGTCCTTTAGGATGGAATATTATTCTGCTGCAGAACTGGCCAGAGAGGGGGTAGTTTGCCCGGGACAGGAGCATGAGCCATGTTCAACAAGGCAAGACGATGACTGGGCAGGGGAAAAGGGAACCATTCAAGAGAATTCAAGCATCGAAAAGGCAGCTGGTCCAGAAAACCATGAAGGTTTCTTCAAACCCTGAGGTTCTACAGTTCTATATATGAATAGGTCCTATGGAAAAAATATTAATTCATATGAGAAATAAAGAGCTTCCTTGGTGGCTCAGATGGTGAAGAACCTACCTGCAATGCAGAAGACCTGGGTTAGATACCTGGGTCAGGAAGATGCCCTGAAGAAGAAACTGGCAACCCACTCCAGTATTCTCACCTGGAAAATCCCACGGACAGAGGAGCCTGGTGGGCTACAGTCCATGGGGTTTCAAAGAGTCAGACACGACTGAGTGACTAACACTTTCATATAAGAAACAAACAGCCAAAAAACAAAACGAAAAGCAAAAAACAATCCTTTCCCCACACAACACAGCAGAACATGGTTAGTCTATCTTAGAATGGTAATTGGACTTAGCTGGGGTTTGCCTTTCCATTTATTTAAAAAAAAATGACTAGACGATGAAACGAAAATACAATCCCTGGTTACAAATATTAAGTGGGTGTGGATGTAGAACTCTGGATCAGTAGTTAAGACTGGCTAATACAATGTCTCTGCTGCTGAAACTAAATTAAATTAATTACGGAAACCTCCACGAACCCACAAAAGCTCTGCTCACAGTACCTGACCATGCTCCCTCACATTCTTGTATGTGTGTATACTTTGTGGCTAAAGGAGCACATTTGCCTTGATTGTGGAGCTCTTTCCAGACCTTAAGAGCTGCAATTCTAATTTTTACACTGAGAAAATGCTCAAAATGTGTTCCCTTCTGGGGGAGTGAAACTCTGTGCCTCTTTCAAGAGGCAAGCCCTTAGAAGCCCATCAACTGTTGTTCAAAACCTTCAGGCTCCATTTTTGCAGCGTCTTTGTCCTGTATTTTCTGAAAGGCTTTGAGCCCTCGGACGAACATTCTTCCAGTGGCAATTTTAACATAGCTGAATGCTTTCATTTGTGCTGCAGGTAGCATACACAATAATAGCCATCATTCAGTGAATAGTGTTCCCATATAGAAGTTCTCTTCCAAGAGTCATTTTCCAGCTGCCCCGCTGCAGGATCAGAGGGTGGGACACTTGATTTTAGACATATGGAAGGGGATAGTAGGAGCTGGGCTTTTAGCGACAGAGCTTTCTGGGGCCCTGGGGAAAGTGTTATAGTTCTCGAGCCAGAGAACAAAGACAGCATGCCACCTCACCGTTCAGACAGAGCCCCGCTAAGACTATGAACCACACACATGGCAAAATACTTCTCTAAAATGTAGACCAAGAGCACTTTCCTTCAGAAAGATATTCACTGGAAGAACAGGGGCTGAAGCTCCAACGTTTTGGCCAACTGATGCAGAGCCGACTCATCAGAAAAGACCCTGATGCTGGGAAAGATTGAAGACAACAGGAGAAGTGGGTGGCAGAGGATGAGAGGGTTGGATAGAATCACTGACTCAATGGACATGAGTTTGAGCAAACTCCAGGCGACAGTGGAGGCCAGGGGGACCTGGCGTGCTGCGGTCCATGAGATCGCGAGGTGTCAAACATGATTTAATGACTGAACAACAAGTTCAGGGAGAAAAGCTGAATAAGCCAAAGGGAAAGCCTTGGGTATAAGCTGCTTATCTGCTATTGTTAGCAAGGTGAGGGGATCCTGGCCATACTTTCTGGGCTCTAAGCACATTTTGGCCCCCCTTCCATCATGCTCCAGAATGACTTTTCCCATTTTCCCCTCCCCATGCTGCGTCTGTAACACAACCACTCTGCGTAGTTTATCTCAGGAAATGACAATTGGCTGTCGAATCCCATACAAATTGATTGGATATGACAGCTTAAAAGAATAAATATTCTGCAGAGAAGAAAGTTTTTACTTAGACTCTTGTATTTTCGATCCCTTTTTAAAATCCCTTCTTGCTTAATTTTATTATTTCAATTAGATCATTTAAAAAATCAACACATCACATGCCAACCTCCCCTAAGAGCAATCATAAGATTTGATGATTTTTCTGATACACAGGCTAGGGTTTCAAATTTGCATTATTTTATCTACCAAATTAACTCTGAATTCTAAACCAAACTAATGCTGCCATGTGTTTTTAAACATCTCTAATCCAAACCATCTGGAGAGGCATGGCTTTGCAAAGGCAACCCTTCCAGGACACTCTGTGGATTCTGTCACTGCTTGAGGTTTTGGCAAGCCATCAACATTACGATAATTCTCTTTTATGAAATATAGCTTTTGACTAGGATTTGAGAGTCTTGGGTGTGTGCACGCAGGCACTTGGGTATACTTCTGCTCTTGTCCCTTTCTCTTTTCAGAAGATCATATTCACAACAAACTTAAAGAAATAAAGGTCTCTGTTGTATACAAAGGATAAAATTAATTTTAACTAGTCAACATTATGTTAAGAAACACACCTCTCTGTACATAGGTACTGGAAGTACTCCTTAAACAAGTTAAAAGAAGAAAACATATCAACTTTAAAGAGCAGCAACTACCAAAAGTATAAAGTGATTATGGCAATAATGATTTGTAGATGTAACATATGAACTCAGTACATTTAAGAGGAGATCATAACTAAAAATCAACTAAGCTAAATCTTTGCCTAAGAAAGCAGCATCTTGTTTAATTCTTTGGCTACTGGTGAACACATTTAAAAAGTATAAATAAAAACAAAATCAGATATGAGCATGCTAAAAGCAAACTGTGGACCACTTGTCACAACGAAGGCTAAAGGAACTTTCCCTGGGGCTTCCCTGGTGGTTCAAAGGTCAAGAATCTGCCTGTCAATATGGGAGACGTGGGTTCTATCCCTGATCTCAGAGGATCCCAATGCTGTGGAGCAACTAAGCCCGTGTACCACAACTACTGAGCCTGAGCTCAAGAGCCCAGGAGCTGCAACTCCTGAAATCCCTCTAGTGCCTGTGGTCTGCAACAAGAGAAGCCACTGCAATGAGAAGTCTACGTACCACGTCGAGAGAGTAGCCCATACCGCAACAAAGACGAGTGAGGCTGGTGCACTGGGATGACCCAGAGGGATGGTACGGGGAGGGAGGCTGAGGGGGGTTCGGGATGGGGAATGTGTGTATACCCATGGCAGATTCATGTTGATGTATGGCAAAACCAATACAATATTGTAAAGTAATTAGCCTCCAATTAAAATAAATAAATTTAAATTAAAAAAATAATTTAAAAACTTTCCCTGGAAGTAAAGATGCTCGTTCTCCTTCCACAAATTCTTTGATAATAATGCTTTTAGATAAGCTCAAAACTTAATATAACAAATGGACAGATCCTCCTTTTTTGCTAGGAGCCACTGCCCAAAATAAGTTATAATGATGTGACTGTTGGGAAATATGACTGTACCTGTATTTATTACAGCCCTTTCATCCAACGGTATGAGACAACCTAAAGACATACACAAACTAGAAGGTTTCACTGAAACTCATAAAGGGGGAAGATGTCTATTCTTTAGAAACAGATAGGCTGAAGCCCAGACTGAGTGTGTTTAGAACAAAAAGATGCCAAAGCAATGCAGAGGTGCCGCCTCAGAGGTGGCCGCAGCCCAGAACACCCTTGCAGGGGGCAGGGGGCACTAACATGGTCTGGAGCCTCACCACAGTCCATCTCTGGCTGCTGTTTCCTTTCCTGAGTGAGATCCTTCACCCCCACACCTCTGAGGGAGAGGGGTGCCTCTCTGAGACTTCTCTTTCCTTTGAGACCACCTGGTAGAATTTCAACCTGCTTCTGCCTATATTAAAATACTGCAGGATAAACGAAAAGCACAATCTGAGATTTACAGAGAATGGATGCCCCAACCAGGGGGACTGGAGCCCAAGTCTTCAGGAGACACAGCTCCTAACAGAGATGCTAATCTGGTCTCAGATGAAAGTAGAACATGCGTCAGCCTCATGGTCTTTACTCTCGCTCCAGGGTCTACAGAGTGAGCTCAGCGTGGCAAAGGGCCAGCGCATCTCTACTGAATTCAGTGCAGCCACATGAGCTACGGTGGGCTTCTTTACTAGTGGTAAAGAACCTGCTTGCCAATGCAGGAGACACAGGTTCAATTCCTGTGTTGTGAAGATTCCCTGGAGGAGGGAATGACGACCCACTCCAATATTCTTGCCAGGAGAATCCCACGGACAGAGGAGCCTGGAGGGTTACAGGCCATGGGGTTGCAAAGAATTGGACACGACTGCACACACACGCGAACTATAGAAGAGACCAGTGGGTACTCTTATGAAGCCTGTGCCTGAGGCAATCCGTGTGAGTAACTGAGCTGTGAAAACCGAGGCATCTGTACCTATGTGTATACGGGGGAAGCAGACTAGCAGGGATCCTACCGCAGCCATGTGTGGCAACACAATAGTATCAGTTACCAAAACACTGAGATAACTTTGTACTTGTTAGAAAAATGCTTTCCCCACATCCTCCCAGTTCTCCCCTGCTACTGGACCCCTGCACCCTCCCTCGTGCACCCTTCAGTCAGGACCTCCCCCTTCAGCACCTAAAGGTGAGATGCCTAACACAAAGGGGGCCCTAGTCCACGCTCTCTGGACAGTACCGTACAGACTGTTACATACTTAGAATTTCAGTCCTGCATAGCGGATAACTGACATTCACAGGTTACTTTGGTGCCTAACAGTGAATCCTTTATACATACTGCCTACTGCCTGTGCATGCTCAGTTGCTCAATTGTGTCCAACTCTTTGCAATCCTATGGACTGCAGCCTGCCAGGCTCCTCTGTCTGTGGGATTCTTTAGGCAACAGTACTAGAGTGAGTTCCCATGCCCTCTTCCAGGGGATCTTCCCGACCCAGGGGTCAAACCCAGGTCTCCTGCATTGCAGGCGGATTCTTTACCGCTGAACCTCCAGGGAAGCCCCAGCTGTTTCCTGTGCTGTGCTCATTCGCTTCAGTCATATCTGACTCTTTGCAACCTATGGACTGTAGCCTGCCAGGCTCCCCGGTCCATGGGATTCTCCAAGCAAGAATACTGGAGTGGGTTGCCATGCCCACCTCTAGGGGATCTTCCCAACTCGGGAATCGAACCCATATCTCTGGCATCTCCTGCATTGTAGGTAGTTTCTTTACCCACTGAGCCACCTGGGAAGCCCCAACCGTCTCCTAGGACTCGGTAAATATCTCATCATTTAGTCATGAAACAAGTTTAAATGACTGGGAAGGTGGAACTTTGTAACTGCCTCAGGTTTCCTCTTCACTTGGCTCTTGTATATAAAAAGCACACAGGGGGATCTAATGAGAGGAGACGGCCAGGTGATGGGAATCAGGGCATGGTGGGGACTGGGGCCAACTGAAGAGTTCTTGTGGAGAGGGGATGGCCTCTTCTCAGCTCTAGCCTATTGTTGCTGTGAGGATCTGGCCATAGTGGGTGCCCTGTAAATGTATGAATAAAGGAATGAGTGAATGGATGAACATGTAAGGTGAGATTTCTTTGTAAACTACTCAAGTAAGGAAAATAAGAACACCAAAGTGTAAGCTTCCTTCAATGAGATGGCCTATCGTGCAGTAATAGAGAAACAACCAAATTTAAAGAGAATGCTTTTGTCTCTTCAAAGCATGTTCACCTATTACTATGGGATTATGTTTTCCTCAAAGTCATATGTTGGAGTCCTAAAACTCAGAGTGATGTTATCTGGAGATGGGTGCTTTGAGAGGTAATAGGTTTAAATGAGGTCATAAAGGGGAGGCCCTCGTCATGGTATTAATATATGTGAAAAGCTCGCTCACACTCTCTCTACGTGAGGATGGACCTAAAAGGCAGTCACCTGTAAGTCAGGGAGAGTCCTTAGCAGAAACCACAACAGCTGGCACCTTGATCTTGAACTTACCAGCTCCAGAACTGTGAGAAAATTGTTTTATGCTTTTTAAGCCACCCAGTCTGTGATACATTATTATGACAGCCTGAGCACACCAACACACCTATTATCTCTTTTGTATGTGTGCTCGGTCATGTTCAACTCTTTGAGACCGCGTAGACTGTAGCCCGCCAGGCTCCTCTGTCCATGGGATTCTCCAGGCAAGAATACTGGAGTGGGTTGCCATTTTCTTCTCCATATTATCTCTTTTATCCTCACAATAATCCTAAGAGGTAAACAGATGTCCATTGGCATTCAAGCCAGACCCCTGATAACACTCATTTCCATGAGACCAAGCTCTTGGGACCTCAGTGAACGGCCAGGGGGCAGGGTGGGGAGGACAAGCAGAGTTACAGGCTGGAAACCCCACTCATGCTGTTTCCAGGAGCTCACTACACAGTACCAATGATTCCTGGGCAATTCCTTGATGAAGCACAACTGCAGAAAGCCCAGTTCAGACCATTTTAGCACAGTGCATGGCAAGAAGAGAGAAGGGCATTTAGGGGACGGAATAAAATCTTCAACATTGAGTTCTATGCCTCCAACCGATGTGCACATCAATGGGGCAGAGCAAACATTAATAAATCTTAGGTAGCTTTGTAATAATACTAAATGTCAGCTTGATCACTTGCAATATGACATGGCAAGACAAAGGAAACAATTTAAAAATAAGTTGTTCAAAGATGGACTCTCTTTTACAGCATCCCTTGCATGTAATAATAGCTCGCTTGGTCACTTGTCAAGTATACAGCTCCTTCAATGCTATTTTTAGATGAAGAATAGCCCCTGATACTATCTCTTTGTTATAATCCTGCCGACAACTAATAATCTCCCTAGATGTATCCTAATGATCAGTTTTGCTTCTTCTTACGTTAATTTTTAGCAAAGATTCTAGAAAGCAGGCAGATAAAGAATGAAAGCTGGCAAGGCAGTTTCTCTGCTGCCAGCTTCCTGGGTTGAAACAGAAAAAGAAAAGTCCCTGCTGTTTGATTTAATAAGAATCAGTGTCTAGCTCAAGCCTCTCTCGTCGGACCAGTCATACTCAATTGGCATAAAAGAAGAGTTTCCGAGTGTCTGCATTTCATTTCAGCAAGTACACGTAAATTCCCGTGTGAAAGTGAAGTGAAAGTCACTCAGTCATGTCTGACTCTTTGCAACTCCATGCAGTCCATGGACTTCTCCAGGCCAGAATACTGCAGTGAGTAGCCTTTCCCTTTTCCAGGGGATCTTCCCAACCTAGGCATCGAACCCAGGTCTCCCACATTGCAGGCAGATTCTTTACCAGCTGAACCACCAGGGAAGCCCAAGAATACTGGAGTGGGCAGCCTATCCCTTCTCCAGTGGATCTTCCTGACCCAGGAATCGAACTGGGGTCTCCTGCATTGCAGGGGGATTCTAACCAACTGAGTTCTCACCATGTGCTTTTTCCTAAAGACACAAAATAGCACTGCTGTGCTGCTGCTGTTCTTGTCTAATCCTTATAATCTGAATCTTTTATGCAAAAGTTTAATTCTACCTTTGTGTCACATGAATTCCTTGCTGCTGCTGCTGCTAAGTCGCTCCAGTCATGTCTGACTCTGTGCGACCCCATAGACGGCAGCCCGCCAGGCTCCCCCATCCCTGGGATTCTCCAGGCAAGAACACTGGAGTGGGTTGCCATTTCCTTCTCCAATGCATGGAAGTGAAAAGTGAAAGTGAAGTCGCTCAGTCGTGTCCGACTCCTAGCGACCCCATGGACTGCAGCCCACCAGGCCCCTCCGTCCATGGAATTTTCCAGGCAAGAGTACTGGAGTGGGATGCCACTGCCTTCTCCGACGAATTCCTTAATTACCCATAATTATGTACTTTGAAATGCATCTCACAATCTGTACAACCAACGATGCTGGTTTGCTCTTTGGGGTCTCCCCATCCTGCATTGCCTTTGAAAACTGGGTCTTACATTTGTCAGCATGTCCTTATCCATGGAGTTCATTCTCCAGTCATTAAGCACCTAATATGTGCCCTTACTTTGTCATCCCAGGAATTCATATTGAATACATAACCCTAGTTGTCAAATAAACTTTTTTTTTTTCAAATTTATTGGGATATAGTTGTTTTCTCTTCATTCATCCCTTCTCTTTTCTGACCTCTACAGAGTAACAGGGCTTCCCTGGTGGCTCAGTGGTAAAGAATCTGCTTGCTAATGCAGGAGATGCAGGTTCCATCCCTGGGTCAGGAAGATCACCTGAAGGAGGAAATGGCAACCCACTCCAGTATTCTTGCCTGGGCAATCCCATGGACAGAGGAGCCTGGAAAGCTACAATCCATGAGGTCACGAAAGAGTCAGACATGACTTAGCGACTAAAGAACAACAACTGAGCAACAACTACTTTCCACATTGAAAAGCTTAGAAAATGACATAAAAAAGAAAAAATCAGTCTGGCCATAAGGAAGTTACCCTCCCTTAATTAAAAAAGAATCCTTAAGTCAAATTCTAACACTTTTCTGGTCATAAAATACCTTGGCAAATTCTTTTAAATGAATGTGTATCTTTGTGTCTATAGCTGTTTTGTTATTTAGATTACATGCCACAGTCTGGGCTAGGAAAGGGACAAAAATTGATGGGAGAAGAAATCAAGTTTATTGCAATAAACCTCACAGCTCCAGCAGAGTTGGAGGAAGTCTCCTTTCTATGACGTGATGACAATGCCTCACCAACTGCCCCATGGTCACTCGGCAGTGTGGTCAGCCAGGAACAGAGCTGCCTGTCCACTGTGTCCACTCCCCCCACCAGCAGCCCACATTCCCATCACTCCTCCCAGGGAGATCTGCAGCCTGGGAGAACCTCATGAAGAACCAGACGCTGAACGGCTAAAGTTGTCACTGCAATCTCACCTGTTATCTTTATAGAACCTTAATGAGAAGAGAAGATGCGGAAAAAGTCAGCTGAGGATTTTAAACATGGGCACAAATGAGGTTAGTTGGTATGAACCCCACTTCACATTCTGCTTCCCCCTCCAACCCCCAAATCAGGAGCGATTTGGGTCTATGTCAATTTCAGGTCACTGTCAGATAATCCTCAAGAAGAGAATGCCAAGGACAAAGAAACCAAATCGGGAAAAAAAATAAAAGTAAAAATAAAAACCTCTGACAAAGCCAAGCCTCTAAATATAGCTTTTCCACTTTCCTCAATGCAGCTAATTCTAAGATATGTATTTCTGATTCTACTCATTCTGTTTTAAAAGAGAAAGACCACACCAGGGTAAGCAATGCAGGGTGGTCAGAGGCATAACCTAATGACAGTGTGGGGAAGCCACTACAGAAGACAGCAGGAGCACTGCCAGATGGCGTGGCGGGGACCAGGGACTGACTGCTACGCAGAGTCCACTGATGTTTTCCAAGTACGGATGGCTCTTATTGAAATGAAAATAGAAAATGTGGAACCAGAGCCCATACTAAAAATTCAGTTTAGTAACGACAGAATACTGCCCACGAAAGTAGAGGGTATTTGGCCTTGCTATTTTCAGAGAGAAAGGAGCCTTCCTCCTGCAATCTTTTTACCATTAGGATAAAAGCCTGTCAGTCTTCACAAAGGAACACTGAACTGCTGTCTACATCTTGTGCATTTGTTTTCTAGTGCCCCAAATGATGTTTTTCTGAGTCATAGGATTTGTTTGCAACTATATACACTTGCCCAAAACACGGAGAATCGGCAGAGATCAGCAAGAAATGGCCAGCTAATGCAATTATTCCAAACTGATAAAAAATACAATCATAAGGCACTCGCAGCTCCTCCCTACCCTCAGCCCCCTTTCTTATTACGCAAACTAATTTTGAAATTATTAGAACACCACAGGAGAATGTGGAAACAAGTTCAACCTACCCAATTTCAGTGAGAGTGTGTCTAGAGAGGACCAGCTGTAATAAATAAGCTCTACTAATGATTAGAGAAGGAAATGGCACCCCACTCCAGTACTCTTGCCTGGAAACTCCCATGGACAGAGGAGCATGGTGGACTACAGACCACGGGGTCGAAAAGAGTCGGACATGACTGAGCAACTTCACTAATGATTAGAAGCGGCGTAACAAAGACAGTGAGGAGGGTTTGGTTTCTCTCATGTCTCATCCCTGGGTTGGGAAGATCCCATGGAGAAGGGAATGGCTACCCACTCCAATATTCTAGCCTGGAGAATTACGGACAGAGGAGTCCGATGGGCTACAGTCCACGGGGTTGCAAAGCATCAGACACAACTGAGCGGCTAAGACTTCTACACGTCACTATTTTTAGTTCTGTGGCCACTCCAAATTCCCCCTGAACTACCATGGCTACTTCACGGCAACCAAACTGTCCTGTTACTTCTTCCCTCCACCTCACCTCCACCCACCAAGTCATGTGCACCTTCCCTGGCTGTCCAAGTTAACCCTGCTTTGGTCTCCCAACACCTCAGCCATACTCAGGATCACAGCACTTCTGTTTCTTTCTGCAGACACTGTTACTTACTTGGTGGTGATTCAAACTTCATCGAGATCAACTATGGCAAGATGGGTCACTATCCCAAGAGAAACGGTACTGTCCAGGGCATGCTGTGTCATGTTGAACATGGCTGAATCCCCTCCTGGAAAAACTCTTGCTCTTCTGACCACCACGGAAGCAGATCCCAGCAATGAGTGAGCCAGAGGGAATAAGTGTCTGTTGGCGGGGAGGTGGTGGTGGGGCGTGGTAAGAAGGGGCAGGGATTTGGGTAGGAAATTTCTCCAATAGGATCAGGTGGCAGGGCATCAGAGGAGCAAAAGCAAGAAATTCCTCTCTAGTTTGGGTCAAAGGGGAAAAAAGAATGATGGGCATACATTCAAATGAAGAAGCCAACTAGTCTCATCACTGATCACCCCCTTTATTCTTCTCTCCTCTACACGGCAGGAGTTTTCAACTATTGCTGCATATTCAACTCGCTTGGAAGCTTTCAAAAATGACTAGACTACACCATAGACTAATAGTTAAATCAGTAGACTGTTCTTTTACATATGTCACATAACCCCAAAGTTTCAAAGGACTAGGAGTCTCCCCTTTCTCAGTAAGAATGGTAGGTAAAGCTAAGAACCCCCACCAGTTTCTGGTCACCAGATGAAGTGCAGATAGTAGCAGGAATTTGGGGGAATACAGAGATATCTTCGTATCTTTTGGTAGGATATTAAGAGCACTCTGACTTGAAAAAAAAATCAAGAGCATATCTTCTAGAACACATACATTGGAGCATTTAAAAAGCAAGTAAAAATAAGGTTAAAGGCATTCTAGTGAAGCTTTTCATAAACGATCCCAAAGATAGCAGGAGACGAAAAGAAAGGATGTTCTTCTCAGTCAATGCTAGCATTAACCATTGTGTCAGAAAACACAAAATTTGAAAATTCCAGTTAATTCCAGAAGGTTTCTTCTGGAATTTGTGTCTTCACTCAACTTATTAGTTCCCACTGACCTGTTACTCTGCAATGCTGTGAATGTTAAGCACATTCTCAAATTGTTATTGTCACAGGCGACCTACTGCTAGTTAATATAATAATAAACATTTTTTTGATGATAAACATTTTGTACACTGACCAAAACAATATAGTGTGTCACTTCTTAAAGTTAAAAAAAATTCGTATATGATTTTATACACTATTCAAAATACTTCAAATGGTGCTTTTTTTTTTTCTTTTAAATGTGCTTCTGTTTATCCCATAATCCTTTTAGTATTTTCTCGGTAATTCAGCAAAAACTCTTTAAACTGAATAAAATTAGGATTTTGAGCTTCTATGTTTACAGAAAGAGCATATCAGACTGACAAATTTGATAATCTTAAAAAGAAAGAAAAAACTGTTCTCATTTCAAAGGTTCAAGAAATAAAGGTTATTTACTAGGCAGACCAGGACTTCTTGTTGTTTTTATGATAGCAAATTAGAAAAACATGGTCAGAGTTAGAGGTTACTCAATCAGGTTGGAGCTACTAGGACCTTTATTCCAGCAGTCCTTGTTCCTCAAATTATATCTGATAATGTTCTGAAGTCTAAACATATTTTAGTTCAAAACGATACTCAGCTCTTAGATATAAAATGGCACTAAGTTTTCAAATATCAACAGGTTTACCCAGTCTCCTCAACTGATGTATTTGTTTTCAGAGCAAGAGTGGCAGATTTGTAATATCTGAGGAGCTGAGACTCTGAGCAAGAATGCTTGCTTGCATCTTCCTGTGCGTAATCACAGGAGAGGGGCATTAATACAGGGGTTGGTGCTGGCCACTACCAGGGCCTATTATTTCAGCAGAGCCATGGCAACAGGGCAGTTGTTACATACTTTCAGCCTGTTTTGTGTCGACTGGAGGAGTGGACCGATGCGTCAGCAGACACAAGCAGTAAAACATCCCAAACTAGCTGCAAACCACAAACAGTATCTGTATTTCTCAATGATTCAAAAAAGCGGGTGATAAACCTTCCCCTAAACTGGCTACCAAAGTATTATTATCTGTGAAGTAAGATGGTGCCCGTCCACTTAAAACTGGCGAAATCGCACTGAACCGCATTTCAGAGCGAGGAGGGAACTTGAAATGCTCTTGCTCTGCGGATGTCCACGTGGGTGGGCAAACATATGTTCCTGCTAAGCAGAGGAAGTGGTACACCCGGATTTCTTCCTAAGTGCGAGGCCTTTATAAACTCATGCTCATGGCGCTGTTTTAAATAGAAAGAAAATGACACACAGTCCCCAACCAGGCTTCCTAACTGTTTGGAGAGGGTGGCCACTTTCCCAAAACATTAGGTTACTGTGGGGGAATTTTCCAAAATTGTCAACAATTCCGTTTTTAAACTCAGTGCTTCTTCTCCACACGGAACAGATGCAAGGCAGCAGGAGCTATATTTGGCCTCACGGGAGATGTCAGTTATTTTTGCAGTGCTGACTCCTACCTGACAGTGGAAGACATACTCTGGTGTGGTTTTCTTAAACTTCATGTTCCAAACCAAGGCTACTCCATCTGGTTCATGCGGAGCATCTTCGTTGTTGTTGTAGGAAGCGACCATCAGCTCAGGGTACTAAATGGAAGAAGTCACAAGATGCGTTATGCCAAGATGACAACACAGGGAAAGATTCTTATTCCAACTTGAAATGGTACTTGCTTTTTAAGCTGTGGCAGACTTAATACTGGGGCTTCCTGGTAGCTCAGCTGATAAAGAATCTGCCTGCAATGCAGGAGACTCTGGTTTGATTTCCGGGTCAGGAAGATCCCCTGAAGAAGGGATAGGTTACCTACTCCAGTATACTAGGGCTTCCCTGGTGGCTCAGATGGTAAAGAATCTGCCTGCAATGTGGGAGACATGGGTTTGATCCCTGGGTTGGGAAGATCCCCTGGAAGAGGGCATGGCAAGCCACTCCCGTATTCTTGACCTGGAGAATCCCATGGACAGAGGAGCCTGATCTACAGTTGATGGGATCATAAAGAGTTGGACACGACTGAGCGATTATAAGCACAGCACAGCACATAACTTAGCACCAACTTCGTGTCTCAGCCCACTGCAATCTGGTTTCTACCCGCAACATTCCACATGTGCTGGCCATAGTCACCAGTAACCGCCACACTACTCACACTGCTGAACCTCTGCGGTATCTGACCTTTGGGCGGCTTCCTCCTCTCTCCTATGCTGGCTTCCATCACACCTTTCTCTCCCACTCTTCTGAACCACTGTTTTTAGCCTCTACAGTTCCTTCTATTACCTATGGGGGACTGGGGCTGTTTTCTGTCCTCTTGTTGGTCTCTGTTTACACATTCTTCCCTGGTGATCTCATCAATAGCTTTAATTAGCGTTCATATACTGACAATGTTCAAATATTTATCTCTGGGCTTGATCTCTCTCTAAGGTGTATATTTTACAGCTGCTGCAGATTTCTCAAGGCTGTACATAGACACATCAGATGCAATGCACAGAAAAGTGAGCTTGCTGCCTTCTACAAAAACCTATTACTCTTCCAACGTTTCAACATTCATCACATTAGGACTTTGACTGTCTGGGCCAGACACTCATGTTCATTTTTACTCCTCCCTCTTTCTTCTCTGTGTGCTGTTTCAGTACTTCCTCAATACCTTTCAAATGTATGCTTCTTTCTATCCTTAAGGTCAGAGCCTCCTAAATGAATTTCTTGTCTGGATGAAGACAACAGCATTTTAAATGACTTTCTGCTTCTAGGCTTGCCAGGCCCCACCCTCACTTACTCCACTCTCCATCCTTTGTCAATATGACATTACAAAACATGTATTTGACTAAGTCACTTCTCTGCTTAGAATAGCTTAATGGCTCATCATTACTTTCAAGATAAAATCTAGGTCATTTAGGACCCTTCATGATCTGTTCTTGGAGGAGGAAATGGCAACCCACTCCAGTATTCCTGCCTGGAAAAATCCCATGGACAGAGGAGCCTGGAGAGCTACAGTCCATGGGGTTGCAAGGAGTTGGACACTACTGAGCAACTGAGCACATGTTTTCTGTTAGCTTCTACTTTTCTGCCTAATCTCTTACAACCTACCCTCTTTCCTCCCAACCCCTAGCTATGACCCAGCCTCACTGGGCTAGTTCTGAGGTTCATAGGTACAGCCTCTGTACCATGAGTTGACACTCACTCTCATTGAAAAGCCTCTCCTGTGTTGGTTACATTATTAACTTATTCATTAAGACTCCATGTAGGCATCAAGTCCTCCAGACAATCCTACCTAATCATTCACCACCCCTCATTGTCTCTCATCAGCCCCCTTAGCATTACGTATGTCCTCCTATGAAGGCACGTGTCAAATTGTATTATGGCTTTTCCCGGTCTATGCCCATGACTAGACTGTAAGCTCTTTGTGTAGGGGCCTGGTTTTATTGACCTCCGAATCCAGGCCTAGTAAGTCCTAGCATGAGAAACTTGTGCCAAAATCTCCTGAATTACAAATACTCTTTTTTATGTTAGTGACCCTATGCTCAGCAGCAAGATCCTATCTTTGATCCTTTGTTAAATAATGCCAACAATTAAAAGCTCAAGTAAAAGAAACTCAAGTAGTAAAATAACTAAGAGGACTCTATAGCAAGTAGAAATACCTACTCACCATACATGAACTCTATGTTCAGCATTAGAAATAAATAGGTTGAATCTCACCACAGGTATTTTTGAGTTAGAGTACATTTTATGAAAACGTCATTCCTACCCGGGATTTCCATAAGGCAGCCCCATTAAATATACTATCAGGATTATAGCTGATCATACCACTCTCTGCTCATGGGTAATTTAGTTCTTTTCCTTCTTATTCACTATACTGTATATATGTAACATAAGTTTGTCAGTAAAAATCTGAACATCAGCTTTTTTTTTCCCTATCAAAAATAATTAAGCCTGAGTCTATGTGTTTTATTCATTCTTTGAACTCCCCCAGCTTAAGAAAGCTGCAGAGAGTTACAACTTGCCAGTTGGTGCAGAGGAAGTATAAGCCTGCAACGAGACACATGTATGTGGCCACCAGGGGAAGTAATCATTCTTTATTAGAAAACACTCCTCAGCGGATGAATCAAAGGCCTATTAAGAAAGGCCTTTGATTCAAAGCCCATTCAAAGAAACTAACATCCAGATAAACACAGAAGTCTCCAGACTGTCCATCTGAAGTTTAACTATGTCACATGTGAAAAGGCAGCTCTATAAACATCCACACCACTACCACAGTGGCCAATGAGCAGCCAGATGCGTCTGGAATAATATCCCACAGCTTCACATCTGGGTCTCATCGCTGGCTCCCACTTTAAAAAAAAATCTTAAATTATTGGGCTTAAAAACCCCTTTAGAAAACAGGGAGAGTTTTCTTCAAATACCAGTGAAATGCTCTTGGTGTAATTTTTGTAACTGGGATCAAAAGGCATAAAGATACTGATTAACTCTTAAGTCATGAAAGTGTTTATGATTTCAAAGTCTCCTCTAGTATGTATGTTTGAACATGACTAATCAATATTTTATTTTCCAGCAAAAAGTAGTCATTCTCTGCATGATTATTTAAATATTAAAATTATTATTTTAAAGAGAATACCAACTACTGGGAAGTTTGTGATTATTCACAGGGCTGAATTATCTAATAATTAACCTAGGGGAATTTTACTCGGAAATTGCCAGATCTGCTCTCAAGCTGTTTGTTCTTATAAAAAAATAAAATCTGACATTTACTAGCGAGGAAGGAACCAACATGCTTTACGTGTTCATTATGCATCCAGCAAGGGGCTGGGTGACATGTTCACTCATTTGATTCTTGCAGTTCTCTAAAGTAAGCAACGGGTTTTCCCATTTCTACAGACAAAGCAGCCCAGGTAAGAAACTGGGTAAGGAATTTGTTCCAAGTTAAGTTGCTAATAAATGACAAAGTGAGATCCTGCTTGAAGTCTATTTGTTTCAAGACCATGTCTCTTACACTGTGGCATGCCTCAAGTGGCCCCCAAGCATATGTAAGGCACTGAAGTGTATTAGTCACTCAGTCATATCCAACTCTTTGCAACATCATGGACTGTAACCCACCAGGCTCCTCTGTCCATGGGATTCTCCAGGCAAGAATACTGGAGTGGGTTGCCATTTCCTCCTCCAGGGGATCTTCCCAATCCAGGGATTGAACCCAAGTCTCCTGCATTGCAGGCAGCTTCTTCCACCAGGGAAGCCTATGTAAGCCACTGGTGATAAGTAAAACGTGGGACAAGACAGAAAGCACACTGGTAGATTTCAGGAGCTGGGGGTGGGGAGTGGGGAGGGGCAATAGGGACTTAGTGTTTAATGGAGACAGAATTTCAGTTTAGGAAGGTGAAAAATTCAGGAGGTGGATGATGGTGAGAGCTGTACAACAATGTGAATGTACTTAGCGCCACTGAACTGTACAGTTAAATATGGTTAAAATAGTACGTGTTACATTACGTGACTTTTACCACAATGAGAAAACATTAAACAAAACGCAGGACAAGAATATTAACAGTAACGTGCTCTGCTTTATAGGCGCTCACCATTTAGTAGAAGGTGAGTCATGCGTATGAAAAACTACAACACAAATAGAAAAGCAGAGCAAGCTAAGATGGAGACAGGAAAGGAGTTCTATCAAAGCACAGAGGATAAAATAGCCACTTCAGTTGGAATGTGGTTATGCCAGGGAGAGATATTGAAAAGGACTTCTGAGAAGAAATGAGATTGCCAGGGCCCTGTCAATGGGAAAGTGATTAGGAGAGCAGAAAGAGAAGAGTAGAGACAAGGGCACAAACATTGATGCAGGAGATTTCTCTTGGATATTGGTCTGGCACAATAATTCTCCCAATCCTTGGAAACTACCTCAATACACAGGCGTCAAACTTCCCAGGGATCATTCATTCACCCCAGCTTGGGCAATCACATTCTCTACCTTGGTCACTGTAAACTTTGAACTGAGACACAGATTCCCTGGGTTGCAAATGAGTCAGGTAATGACAGCATCCAACTGGTGAAGCCTCTCAAGCTGCCCAGATTTATACTCCTGGGTCCCAGCTCTTTGTCTTTTCCGGGGATTCCCTGAGTACCCTAGTGACTAGAATACATTTCCCTCTCTGCTGAAGGTAGCCAGGGGTAAATTTTTCTTAACTAATGCAATGGAGAACACATTCAGAAAACACTTAGGTTATAGCACCTGGCTGGGAGGCAGGTTAGGCGAAGAGATGAAAAAGATTAAAGGGCTGGAGATGCTTCAAGACATTCCCACGGAAGTCACTGAATACAGGCTGATGATTTTAGACTTTATGCTGGGAGTCATACTCTGCAATTGCTAATATTTCTAATTAGACCACTACTTTCACTACTATGCCACATTTATTGAGCACTTTTACTATACTGCTGCGAAGTCGCTTCAGTCGTGTCCGACTCTGTGCGACCCCATAGACGGCAGCCTGCCAGGCTACCCCGTCCCTGGGATTCGCCAAGCAAGAACACTGGAGTGGGTTGCCATTTCCTTCTCCAATGCATGAAAGTGAAAAGTGAAAGGGAAGTCGCTCAGTCGTGTCCGACTCTTCGACCCCATGGACTGCAGCCCACCAGGCTCCTCCATCCATGGGATTTTCCAGGCAAGAGTGCTGGAGTGGGGTGCCATTGCCTTCTTTACTATACTAGACACTTTATTAAAGTCTAAGTTTTTAAAGTACATTCACTCATTTAATACAATAAGCACGGGACTGAAGTTTGATGACTATTTTGGGAATGAGGAAACTTAAGCCAAGAGAAGTCAGGTGACTTGCTCAAGGTGACATTGAGAGCAAATAGGTAATCATTACAAATAGTAACCTGGAAAAAGTATGTAATGATTCAACAGTGTAGAGAATTGAGGCAGGAAAACCAGATAGGAAGCTATTTCCTGATACAAGCAAGAAGATGGCATGACATAAAGTGGGTATCGATTCCACATGTAAGTAGATTTGAGTTGGTGACAGTGGGGGTCTTTTTGCTACCATAAATTTGACTGGGTTTGGCAATTAAATGAGCTATCAAAGATTACTTGAAGGGGGGCGTGGTTGAAGGGGAAGTGGGGGAGGAATAGAGAGAAGTTGGTGCCAGCAGATGTAAGCTATTATGTATAGAATGAATAAACAACAACATCCTACTGTATGGCACAGGGAGCTGCGTTCAATATCCTGTGAGAAACCAAAATGAAAAATAACAGAAAAAAGAACACACACATATATGTATAACTTTGCTGTACATCAGAAAGTAACACAACATTGAAAATCAACTATACTTCAATAAAAAAGATGACTTGTGTTTGCATCCTGAATGACTCCAAGGTTAGAGGATGCAAGTCACATGTGAGAGGAATATATAGGGTGGGAGGAAGATCATAAATCTGGTTTTGTTTACAACTGTCACATCTGTCATGTTAAATGAGGACAGTATTATTGACTCCCTCTGTTAAACAATATTTGATGAACAGCAAAGTTGACATAATTCCTCAAGTGCCCAAATGTCCTTCAGGAGCTAATGACTGGTGGCTATTTTGCAAATATTGCAAAGTTAAAGTGTTCTTGTTTAGAAGAAGACCAAGGAGGCCTTTAATCCAGGAGCTCAAAGCGAAGCTATGCAGGAATCTTATGCTTTCTTCCTCCTGCCGCCCCCCTCTTCCATTCTGTTGCACCCATAAGTACACACTCCTCTACTGGACTCGAAGACTATGCCTCTGGCCTTTTCCTCTTTCTGAACATCACTGGATTCCATATAGATTTACTCAGAAAGTCTCTTCATCCCATAAGTATGTAAACTTGGTCCTTAGAACTCCACTAAATTGTTACGATGCAGGAACTAGGGGTTCTTTGGTGTTGAGTTCATCAAATTCCTTTATTATCCTTTTTTAAAATTTATTTTTAATTGGAGGATAATGGCTTTACAATGTTGTGTTGGTTTCTGCCATACAACAACATAAATCAGTCCTATGTATACATTTAGCCCTTTCTTCTAGAGCCTCCCTTCCAACCCCGCCCCGCCCCTTTATCCTCGCAGAGCCTGGAGCTGAGCTCCCTGTCTTATACAGCAGCTTTTCCACTAGCTACCTATTGCATACATGGGAGTGTATATATGTCAATGCTACTCTGGAACTAAGGATTCTCATTTCTTTTTCTTATGCTCCATATAAAATACAGTCTTCAGAATTTCAAACCCCTTCCCCACACTGCAGATGACAGATTACACAAAAATGGGGGAAAATCGGTGGAACTTCTGCCCTTTCCAGTTTCACTTCCAGCAACAAGAACGATACACAAGATCCTGTGTGGAGACACATCTACCCGAGGGCAACAGGGAGATGTCCACCCCATGCCGAGGCCAGGTGGGGACCAGCCCTACCGGCGAGGGTCCCACCACCTCCTCCAGGAGCGTTACCAGCAGACCTGGGGACTCAGTAAAAGCTGCCCTTGAGGAATGTGTCCCATAAGGTTCCCGTGCAATCTCCAGACTGTGAACAAGCGAAGAAGCCGCACTAAGTGTTTCCTCCATCTTGGATCTGATTTCTGCACACACGACCAAGCGTGCTCACAGACCACCCACGTGCTGGCTGGCAGGAAGCAGCCGGGTACACCCCTGCCTGCATCGGCCTCTGCACAACTGTGCCCTGCATGCTCTCTTGTTCGGATGTAAGAGGAGAGTCAAGAGGAGAGAACACTCGCCCACTTTGCAGCTGTTGACAGTCTGGTTGCGGGGGATTACATTCCTCTTCAGTGTTCTGTTCCCCAGCACGATTACATGAGGCTCTTCACATCATCCGCTTCACTGCTCTGCCGGGAACACTCTCTTCTCCCCTCCCTTTCTCTAATCCCAGTCTTCTAAGACACCCTGTCCAACCAGAGGCACAGACTCCGATCTCCACTGAACCCTGAAAGCGCTTGCTATCAGCCCTACGTCATTCAGCACTTAGAACCTCTTTGACTTTTCAGCCCGCCAGGGTTATCTGTCCCTGGGATTCCTCAGGCAAGAATACTGGAGTGGGTTGCCATGCCCTCCTCCAGGGAATCTTCCTGACCCAGGGATCAAATCTGCATCTCTTATGTCTCCTGCATTGGCAGGCGGGTTCTTTACCACTAGCACCGCCCAGGAAGCTTGATGTTACGAGGGTGAAATAAAATAATGCCTTCAGAGTAGCTGGCACAGTGCTTAGCATATAAGAAGCACAAATTAAAAGCTAGCCATGGGGACTTTCCTGGTGATTCAGTGGTTGAGAATCTGCCTTCCGATACAGGGGATGTGGGTTCAATCCCTGGTTGGAGCACTAAGACCCCACGTGCCTGAGAGCAACTAAGCCCACATGTTATAACTCAAGACACCTGTGTGCCTCAACTACTGAGCCTGCGCCCGTGCTCTGCAACAAGAGAAGCCTGAGCATTGGAACTAGAGAAGCCCGGGCACCACAGTGAAGACCCAGTGAAGCCAAAATTGAAAAAAAGAGAAAGAAGCTAGCCATGATTACTATTCCCAATAAAAGCACAGATTAAAAGAAAGTAGAAAATGTGCTGTGTATAAGTGCCCAGTGTTTATCATTCCTAGCTCCCTCACTGCTGTTATATCATTGTCATTACTGGAGGGAACATGGCACGATCACCCAGAACACAGGCTCGTGAGTTAGATCATGTGAGTTCATACCCTGCCCGCACCACAGTTCACTGTGTGCCTCGATGTGCATTATTTAACTTCTCACTGCTGGGTCAGTGACACACCAAGTGAGTTGGCCATTCAGCAAACTGGCTTTTGGTGAATCTGCCTGCTTTCCCTAGGAACGTTATACCAGGGAGTTCAGTGCTTTCGTTAGGAATGCTACACTAGGGAGTTTAGTTTGCCTTCTTTTTTTTTCTCTTACAGGCAACAGGGAGTTCTAATCCAGGGAGTAAAGTGATCAGATCCGTATTTTAGAAAGATTATTTGGCTAGATGTCTAGACAGAAAACTATAGGTGGACAAGTTTGGGTGTAGAAAGACCATGAGAAGATTGGCAATACTACAAGCGTAAGATAATGAATATAGGAGTAGAGAAATGGACAGTCTGGGTGACAGAGTAAGTCTGGGAGATAAAGGAGAGGAAGTTTTTAATGTTAATGATGAAAGGTTTTTTTAGGCCCTTGGGTAAATTGTGATGGCTTTAACACAGAATTGTTGTTTTTGTTCAGTTGCTAAGTCATGTCCGACTCTTTGTGACCCCATGAACCGCAGCATGCCAGGCCTCCCTGTCCTACACCATCTCCTAAACTCATGTCCGTTGAGTTGGTAATGCTATCCAACCATCTTGTCCTCTGTCACCCCCTTCTCCTCCGCCTTCAATCTTTCCCAGCACCAGGGTCTTTTCCAGTGAGTCAGCTCTTTGCATCAGGTGGCCAAAGTATTAGAGCTTCAGCTTCAGCATCAGTCCTTCCTATGAATATTCAGCGTTTAGAGTAGGCAAAACGGAGAAGGCAATGGCACCCCACTCCAGTACTCTTGCCTGGAAAATCCCATGGACAGAGGAGCCTAGTGGGCTGCAGTCCATGGGGTCGCTAAGAACCTGACAAGACTGAGCAACTTCACTTTCACTTTTCATTTTCATGCATTGGAGAAGGAAATGGCAACCTACTCTAGTGTTCTTGCCTGGAGAATCCCAGGGACGGGGGAGCCTGGTGGGCTGCCATCTATGGGGTTGCACAGAGTCGGACACGACTGAAGCGACTTAGGAGGAGCAGCAGCAGCAGAGTAGTCAAAAAAGGACTTCGGCTGTGTGGAAATGAGTTAGTGATGCATCTGCCATTCTATGGGACACCTGAATGGATCTGTCTCTTTGGGGTGTAAAGTGGAATTCAGGAGGGATCTTGGGTGGGGATAGAAAAAGGCTGCCCATGTGATGGTTGAGTCAGCAGCAGTGGAAGAGATCTCTTCCCACAGAGAGAGCATCCAGAAGAAGAGAGACTGAGAGCATGACCAGGAGGATCACAGGGTAGAAGAGGAAAAAATAAATCTTAGGGGAGTTCAAGAACTAGAAGAGAGTCGAGTTGTAGAACTCAGTGGAAGGAGAATATTTTTAGAAGTTTGCAAAGCTGGGTGACAAAGAGAGGTCAGGGTAGATGAAGGCTTAAACATATCCACAGGATTTGACAAATAGGAAATCACTGGTGACCTTAGTGAGAGTGGCTTCATGGAAAGAATGGCCTGGCTCCTGGGCTGGTACCTGGCACAGAATAAGTACTCAATGGATATGAATAACACAGTGCAAATTTAAACTGAAACTTCAGCAAGATAAGAAAGAAAACCATAGCATACAAGAAAATTGTGGGTCAGTGAACACATCCAAAGTAGCGAGGCAATTCTCTCTTACTTATTGTAATACAAATGCCATGCGAACACAAGTCCAGTTTGTCCCGACCCAACAACAATTCTTACCTGGAGAGACCAGTCCATACAAGTGACGACTCGATGCTTGGACCAATGCTCATCGTAGAACTGACGATTGAAAGAAAGGTTGGCTCCAGCCTGGATGTCCCTAGGAGGGTTGAAAGATCAAAGACAAGTAAGATGCTTCAAAGTGGGGTTCTATCTCTACTGCTCATATTGAAAGAATGAAATGGCAAGAGCATGGCACACAATACTCTGAAGCCAAAGCATCAATTCAGAGAGCAAACGCTGATCATAAACGACCACTAAAGGTGGTCTCCTTCATGCAAAGCTCTCTCTTACCTGGCCCAGATGAGGTTTCCACATGTTGTTCCAAGCCTGGTGTGAAATGTCAAATTTGTTTCAGGTTCCCATCCTGACCAGTTCTAAAGCATTCTCCTTCCCCTAAAAAGTTCTGCCTTGAAGCAGAGTTTACAAGAAATCTCCCAGCACACTGGGAGATTCTTTGACATCAGTGTCAACTTATCTGGCCTTAGACCAGAAGTGATACGCATGTTCCACTTTACCTATAATTGCTGTTTTACCACAGCAATAGCAAGTGAAAAGTTCTACCGTGAGACAGGCCTGCTGAGGGGCGGGCGGGGTGAGGGATTCACCAAACACTGTATACTTAACACAGACGGCCCGCAGTCCATGGGGTTGCTAAGAGTCGGACACGACTGAGTGACTTCACTTTCACTTTTCACTTTCATGCATTGGAGAAGGAAATGGCAACCCACTCCAGTGTTCTTGCCTGGAGAATCCCAGGGACAGGGGAGCCTGGTGGGCTGCCGTCTGTGGGATCGCACAGAGTCGGACACGACTGAAGCGACTTAGCAGCAGCAGCAGCAGGGGAAGATTACACTTTGGCCGGTGTTTTGTGGTTTTTTTTTTTGGTTGATAGTCAACTGGCCACAGACCATCCTCTGAAGAACTCTGCACTAATCATACATTTGCTCCACAAGACTGCATGTTTAAGTTGGGTCATACTTGTTCTGCATCAGCAGTTACTGGATCCACATAAAAAGCTATCTAGGCTCCTTGGGCCTCAGTTCAGGAATTCCTCCCCACTCACCTTATTTTTCTGTTCTATTGCTTTGCACCCTGCTCCACTTGTCCGATTGGGTGACTTGATCTCAGGCTAAGTATTTGGGCTCCACAGAGCTAACTTATTACGACTTTTTCTCCCCTAGCTAACTCTTCCTCAGCTCCACCTTTGCAAACTCAGACAAGTAAGTACAGTGTCAGTCACTCAGTCGTGTCTGACTCTTTGCGACCCCACTGCTGTGGCCCGCCAGGCTCCTCTGTCGATGGGATTTCCCAGGCAAGAATCCTGGACTAGGTTGCCATTTCCTCCTCCAGGGGATCTTCCCCACCCAGGGATCAAACCCACGTCCTTTGCATCTCCTGCATTGGCAGGCGGGTTCTTCACCACTAGCGCAACCTGGGAAGCCCCAAGAGGTACATACACCGAAGATAATACTGTGCCCGGTACCCAGAGGGAAACAGGACTCAGAATATTAAGTGAGCCGGAGAGGAATGGCTTTTTAAAATTAAACAAATATAACATGTATATTCAAAATACTGTCTCTTTGATACAGTCTATCAATACTATCAACTGTTAAGAACATTTTCAGAACTCCTTCTCGAACCTGTTTACATGGCCTTGAGCATCTTCAGTGACGACAGGTTGGCCTTTGACAATGTATTTGAATTTTAGAAGTAGTAAAATGTCAGGTCTGATGAAAACGGCAGGGGATCTCATCTTTTCTTATTGTTCCTGGCCAAGAGAAATTGGTGGCTGAACATCAGTTCTGTCTTTTTACAAAGCTCATAAAGTGCCTATTATCCATGTGAAGATGGTTGACAATATACATGTTGAAGTCACAGGGCAAGTTGTTTGGGGCCATAGGTTTATAGGCAAGTTTTTTTAATCTGTAAATTTACGCCTGCACATGTGTTTCCTAAAAGGCATATATACATAAGCTTAGGTATCAAGAGAGGAAAAAGTTGCCAGTCTCTGTTGCCTTGTACATCAGTTAAGGTTCTCCTGGATATCATGTTTATTTTCCTCAGCTTCCTGTTTGCTTAGACATCAAAACTACATCTCCTGGATATAACGTAAATCTCCTCTTACTGCTTATAAGGATGTTTTCTCAGAGGACAATGTACATGACTCTACCAGTCTCTATCACCTGGACTGTCCCCCAGATATCAAGTTCAAAAGCATTTCACCGAAGCACATGATAATTACAGGGAAACTCTAAGCCAGAAATCATAACCAAAGCCCTTAGTCAGAGCTGTTCAGCAAGATCAGCTCTGGAATTTCAGTCTCTTCTGATTTGTCAGGCTTGCAACTTGCCTACTCAAAACATAAATGAGTTTAGAAGCAACAGATAACTTATCACAGTATTTTTATTTTAACTGCACACAAGAAACTAACCCGTCTTTTTCCTCCAATTCTCGACCACTGTAGTCAAAGAAGATATCGGAGTCTTCTGCCAGGGCTCTTTCAATTACCCGTATTGTCCGATCAAAAAAGATGAGAAACTCCTCTGAGTGAAGGATCTGCTGTTTTTCTTCTTCTGTCAGCTCCCTTGGAGGAGCTTTTTTATGTAAAAGAGATCATTGGGAAAGGAAAAAAAAGGATAATTAAAACATTTCAAGAGGAATCCAACTCTTGAAAGACACTGCTTATCAGAAGAGAAATAGGACACAGTAAAATAAGCCATTGTTAAGATTAATTCTAAATTACTCCTAAATTCACACCAAAGGTTTTTTGCAGATGTCTTCATTGCCAACTTTACAAAAAGATATCATATCTGGATTAATTACTATTTTGAAGAGTTGAAAAAATACTACAAATGAAGATGATTGTGTGTTTTAACAATCCCCTCTGAATGTTACTTTCTTTTGAACTGAACTTGAAAAACAGCTCAAATAGTACATAGTAGAGAAATCTGTAAAACCATGTATGCTGCTGCTGCTAAGTCACTTTAGTCGTGTCCGACTCTGTGCGACCCCATAGACGGCAGCCCACCAGGCTCCGCCGTCCCTGGGATTCTCCAGGTAAGAACACTGGAGTGGGTTGCCATTTCCTTCTCCAATGCAGGAAAGTGAAAAGTGAAGGGGAAGTCGCTCAGTCGTGTCCAACTCTTAGCGACCCCATGGACTGCAGCCCACCAGGCTTCTCTATCCATGGGATTTTCCAGGCAAGAGTACTGGAGTGGGGTGCCATTGCCTTGTATATTAGGTTGTAAAGCTGTGGTTAAGCGGCACATACCAAATAATTAAGAACTATCTATAATACACTTCCCTGGTGGCTCAGAGGTTAAAGCGTCTGCCTGGAATGCAGGAGACCAGGGTTCGATCCCTGGGTTGGGAAGATCCCCTGGAGAAAGAAAATGGCAACCCACTCCAGTAATCTTGCCTGGAGAATCCCACGGAGGGAGGAGCCTGGTAGGCTACAGTCCATGGGGTCGCAAAGACTCGGACATGACTGAGCGACTTCACTTTCACCTTCATAATACGATTCAGATATGATTCAGATAGCACCTTGGCTCTTTCTACTGATAAATTCATTTTATTTTAGATAGTTGCTTGATAAGGTTGATAGACTGTTATATAAATTCCCCTCAAAAACTAAAGCATGTCCTTGCAAACCCACCTTTACCCAAGATATCGTCTGCTTTTAAACAAACACATGAAACAAATAAATGCTATAAGATACCTCACAATTGTTTTAATGCCTTACTTTCCGGCATGATTAACCATATAAAGCTAAATCTGAAGATACAAAATAAGGCCAAGAGAGACTAAATAACTAGCGATATGTCATAGTGTCTGAAAGTCAGCTCACCTCGGAGTCAGGATTAGGTTACAGAAACTATTCCTTCAGTAGCAAAGTTTACATAAACCTATAAACAAACAAAGCACTAGGAACTCCCCCAGAATGAGAAATCCCTAAGGGCAGAAACTGTCAGCTGAACCTTTGTGGCTCTTCAGGAACTCCATTTCAACTTCCGTGCAGAGAGACTTCAATAAGTGTTTGATTATTCTTCAGTAGGATCAGAAGCTCCTAAAGTTTAAACTTCAGGAGGAGGGTAGTGCATTAAAACCATGGGGGTCCCTGGGTGGAATCACTCACCCACAAGCTTTCCCAAACACTTCCACAACCATCCCCATAACTAGGACCAATGTCCACCTGGCTACATGGTCAAAGGGATCACTTAGGTGCAGTCACCTGCAGCCTAAGGTTTTATGGAAGAGTTATTTGACTTGACTAATGGTATCTTGAAGCCATTGCCCTGGACAAGGACCTACTGTATAGCACAGGGAGCTATGCTCAATATTATGGAACAATCTAAATGGGCAAAAAATCTGAAAAAGAATAGATACATGTGTATGTATAACGGAATCACTTTGCTGTATACCTGAAACTAACACAACACTGTTACTTAAGTACACTGCAACATAAAAAGTTATTCCCTGAAAAAAAATGGGGAGACCAATTGGGAAGATATGGTAATAGTTCAGAAATGAAACAATGGGGGTTTAAACTTAACCAGTGAAAGTAAGGATGGAAAGAGAGCAGATTCTTGTACAATTTATAAGAACTGGTGACCCACTGGATAAGAGAAATAAAAGAAGGGGCAGGAAGTCTTTTTGCAGAGCCATGGAAGTAGATCTCAAACTTGTAATGTTCAGAATGTCTCCCCGATTCTGGCCTACTCTTCTCTGCCCCAAATCAAAATGAAAGAGGGTCTAGACAGACTCCAAAGTCTGTATTTGAACAAGAAACGTGAATGATCATGAGGTAGTCTGCTCGCACCTTATAAAATGCTCTCCAGGTGATGTTATAACAAAAACATGATTCATCCACTAAGCAGAAGGTAATCTCCAAATACAGTTCACCCCAGTGATTCTAAGAGGCAGAAGGATTTCTTTGTTGCTGAAATCTCCAGAGCCCCAAATACGCCTGTGTATACTGGGACTCTATAAGAACCTTCATCAACATCTGCTGAGAAACGCCACACAGACACTGGTTTGACAAATAGTGAGGTAGGCTGTGTGTAAACCATTAATAACCAGAACTCTACAAAATCAACCTGGAATCCGAGAGCTACTATGCCATTTGCTAACTTGGATTCTTCAGTCAGTAAAAGCTCTCTAAGCAGCAGTGTTATCTATAAAATGAGGCAATGGTACCTAAACTTTAAGTCTGCTTTAAGAGTTAAAAATAAACACACTAGCAAGTAGTTGCATGCATTTGAAGTCGCTTCAGTCGTGTCCGACTCTTTGTGACCCTATGGACTGTAGCCCGCCAGGCTCCTCTGTTCAAGGAATTCTCCAGGCAAGAATACTGGAGTGGGTTGCCATGCCCTCCTCCAGGGGATCTTCCTGACTCAGGGATTGAACCTGTGTCTCCTGCAACTTCTATACTGCAGGTGAATTCTTTACTGCTGAGCCACTGGGGAAGCTCAGCAAATAGTTGAGCATTCAACAATCAGTTGTTGTTCAGTTGCTCAGTCATTTCCAACTCTTTGCAACCCGATGGACTGTAGCACACCAAGCCTCCCTGTTTCTCACTATCTCCCAGAGTCTGCCCAAGTTCATGTCCATTGAGTTGGTGATGCCATCCAACCATCTCATACTCTGCTGCCCTCTTCTCCTTTTGCCTTCAATCTTTGGTCACTACTGTTACATAAATAAGCATCAGTTCAATTCAGTCGCTCAGTCATGTTTGACTCTTTGTGACTCCATGAATTGCAGCACGCCAGGCCTCCCTGTCCATCACCAACTCCTGGAGTTCACTCAAACTCACGTCCATTGAGTCAGTGATGCCATCCAGCCATCTCATCCTCTGTCGTCCCCTTCTCCTCCTGCCCCCAATCCCTCCCAGCATCAGAGTCTTTTCCAATGAGTCAACTCTTCGCATGAGGTGGCCAAAGTACTGGAGTTTCAGCTTTAGCATCATTCCTTCCAAAGAACACCCAGGGCTAAACTAGAATACTACGAGATCAAGAAGAATGTTTTATTTTAAAAAGCTTCATTTGACTTTAGTCACTGCTGATGAATTACTTGAAACACACTTGAAATTACACAGAGAAATAGGAATTTTCCCCCATTATTCCTGTTTTTATATATAAAAAATATCTATTCTATTTTGTTTATCTTTTGGAGTTACTTTTATTCCACCTGTATCTTTCCTTACAGGTCCATTACTTTGAATAAAAAATAGTTCCTGTGTAATTTTCTGTAATTTTTTTCCCCTGTAGTTTATTGTCATTTTTATCTCAGCTTTAAAGACATACAACTTCTTCTCTAAAAGAAACCTAAACGGCTGATCAAAGTGTATTTGCAGAAGCCAAGTTCAGGTAGGTGAAGCAGTAGCCTCTCCAGATACTATGTTTGACAATACAATGTTTGGGTTGAAACTAAACTGCTACAGAACCAAAACAAAGAACATATGTTATATTAAGCTTTGATGTCCAACAGAGATCAAATGACATGATTTGTTAGCAGAAAATAACAGATGAGTACTTTTTAAAAGTCATAAATAATATTCAACTTAGGAGTTAAATAGAGCCATAGTTATGTTTGATAAAACCCCAAACCTCTCATATTTAAAAATCTTTTAACTGATGTTTTATTACAATGTAAAGAAAACATAATGGCCTATCCAGGAACCACAAGCAATATCAGTATTCAGGAGATAAAACCTCTCCAGACATTGTATTTCACGAGAAGAAAATTAGTGTATTAATGCAGTCCACAAAATTTTAAATATAAGCATAAACAATTTGAACCAGAATAGAATGACTCTAGGATAGACCTCAAATTCTCTCTGAAGTCTCTTTCTTCAGTTTTCCCCTATCCCTGGAACCTAAAGAATTGTTTTCAACATCTTCACTGCATGAAAAGACAGGAATTAATTTAATAGCAACAGGCATACCAGAGAAAAACAAGGACAACAATAATGTTTGATTTTTCTTACAAGTTAAGCAGAAAGGGCTATTACAGCAGGTTTTGCTGTTTGTTTTTGCAACATGGAGTATTTCTGCCAAGAGCTAACAATATTTTATGCATTTAAAGTGATCTTTCTTAAGAAATAAAGATTCTTCAGGAAAAGTAGACCATGTAGATATTACTTTCATATAATCGAAATAACAGGACAAATTTCAAACTTACCAAACTTTACCTGAAGTTACATTCAGCTTGAATAAGAAGTATGAAAACAAGGCACTAGAGTCATAAAATTCAAAGTTTAGAAAACCGCCCAATTTCTATGAATTCATAGCCTGAAAAACTTAAGTATGAATTTTATTTTAGGGTCTATTTTGTATTCTTTTTATTACTAAAATACTAATTTGTCTGGGTTTTGGATATGACAATACTTTTTTATGTGTTTCTCATATTGATCCTATTCTATTTGCTATGCTTTTCTTATTGACCTGAATGTGTATTTTTTCAGTTTCTTTTTGATTTACTCTATTTACTATACACTATATCTTTTGATGTCTAGAGTTCCTGGGTTTTTTGTTCTCTGTAAAAATGTAAAATCCATAGTGAAATCCACAATTTATATTGAATATTTTACAACCTCATTTTAGGTCAAAAGTAATTTTAAAAAATCTCCATTTCAGAAATGCTTTTTCCAATGAGGTAGCTTTAAATTTCAATATAGAAATTATATCTTTTAAATAGTTTTTCAAAATATATCCAAAAGGTTAAAAAATAAGTAAGTAAACCCACATAACTTAAATATTAAATCAGATTAAGTAGGCATGGTGGTTCTTGGAGAATTTTACAGTGAAATCAGTTCAAAAACAAGAGTAAGAAAAATCAAACTGAATAAAGAACGATGCCCTTCTCTGAAGTTAATGTGAGGTTTATGAGTTAATGTGCAATCGCAAGAGCTAAGTTTCTGATTCTGTTGTTTTAAATTTCTAAACATGAAAATACTAGGACTCTCACATACAGAAATTTCCTAAAATTTGATTAAAAGCTAAAAGGTACTTGCTGCTTTTCCCAATTCTTTTGTGAAAAAACAAGTGGGAAGAGTAATAAATTGAACCCACATTTCTTTACTGTTTAATGCATTTTGATGTCACATGAGTAAAAATGTCAAAAGCTAGTGAGCACGGATTTTTTTTTTTCCCCATCTTCCCCTCAGCACTTTTTTTTTAATTCTAAAAAAAAGGCCAGATTTCTCAAAAATGTGTTCCCTGGTTTAAAACCGTGTATGTCAAGTTTCAGCCCAGAGCAAATGTTTATGGCTAAGTAATAAATCCCTGAAATTCAGGGTTCCTATGGAAGTGCTGACACAGCCCTGCCTACCATGCAGCTGTGTGAATGGCGCCATGATCGTATCTGCTAGAGATTCTTTTAAAAGTTTGCAAAATACTATCTTGCTTTAAAAAAAAATAGCCAGCAAGAGTTTGATGCCAACATAAACATGCTTTTAACCCATCATGTGCTAATGTGCAGAAAAGCCATTAATAGAGACTAAGATGCACAGCACGGCAGTAACAGGAAATGTACTTTCAAACTTCTTTTGGACTTTTAACAGGACTTTAATCAATTCCATGAAGCATGAGCACCAGTTAAAACTGGAGGGCGTTTTTGCTCAGAACTTAAGAAGGAGGCTGCAGTGCTTTGCCAGAGAAGACAATTTGGAGATTGGGGTTGAGGGGCAGGAGGGAATCTGTGCCAAGACACAAAAAATATACCCTGGCTCCTTATCACTCAGTACATCTTAAGGATATTTTGGTAAAAAAAAATAGTATTTTAGTAAACTCAGACTTATTTTGTCTCTTGCTACACCTGTGTTAATGATATTCTATTCACCAGCTTAAATATATACACATGTTCTTGAAAGTGAAAGTGATGGTCACTTAGTCGTGTCCAACTCTTTGAGACCCATGGACTGTAGCTTCTTGTCCATGGGATTCTCCAGGCAAGGAACTAGAGTGGGTATTCTCTTCTCCAGGGAATCTTCCCAGCCCAGGGACCGAATCCGGGGCTCCCACATCGCAGGCAGATTCTTTACCATCTGAGCCACCAGGGAAGTCTAGCCACGTTCTTAGCAGGAGTTTAAATGTGAAATTGCTTCAATCAGATCCTTTTACAATCTCTCAGAAAACGTAACTTGGGCCCTCTGTGAATGCCACTCTTAAAGATGCTGAATCTACTACCTGTCTACAGCCATACCCTAGAATTTGGCCGTAAAAAGCCACCTCACGCCTGGGCAGGGTGAGGTGAGTCCACATGGCCAGTACATACCCACTCTTACAAAGTCCCTGGGGACAACCATGTGTGCCAGTTACAGGCAAATGGAAAATTTAAAAATTGATGTATGACAGAAAGCAAACCAATACAGTAAAGGAATCATCAATTAAAAATAAATAAATATAAAAATAAAATAAACTGAGCTTCTAATTAAACTTTTGTTGCTCTAAACTTGGGACACTTAGTAGGAAATGTGCAAGAGTCCAGTCTCACAGATACTCCATATCTCAGTAAGAATGACGATCTCAAATTCTTTTTCTCCTTAGGCTGAAAATCTCAAAAAGCCCACAAAATTAGATTTTTAAGGAAACATCAGCTATAGTATTTCTGGCCTACCCCTTTCTATCCTTTTTACATTCCTGCTTTCTTGTGTTTTGAAATCCAGTGCTATTACAGGAGGAGGGCACCATGGGGAAGTGTATAGGCTTTGGCATCAGCTCCAAGCAGAGGCCAGGTACCTATACATTATGTATACAGGGTATGTTTTTAAACCTCTCTTTTCCTATTTCTCTATCTATAAGATAGAGACAATAAGGAACCCAGTTTATATTGCTTCAAAAGGGTGTTGCAAAGGGTGCATAATATCTTTGGAGTGTTAAGGACACAGCCAAACACCTAGTAAGCCCTTACTAAATATTAGTCATTGTTATTACTGGAGCAAGTAGAGGCTGCTGCTGATCTGGGCAGAGCATGGAGAAGACACTTATAGCATAGTCAATAGTGATGATTGGGCTTCCCAGGTGGCGCTCGTGGTAAAGAGTTTGCCTGCCAACGCAGGAGACAGAAGAGACGCTGGTTCGATCCCTGGGTCGGGAAGATCCCCTGGAGGAGGGCATGGCAGCCCACTCCCGTAATCTTGCCTGGAGAATCCCATGGACAGAGGAGCCTGGTGGGCAACAGTCCACAGGGTCGCACAGAGTCAGACAGGACTGAAGCGACTTAGCATGCATGCACCACAGTGATGATCATGGTTAATGTTTCTCCATAGCACGCATGCATAAACCTCAGAATTCGTTGACAAAATAATTATATCTGCTTCTTTCCTTTCCTGTTATTACTGGGAACATAGGATGGAGTCAACTAGGTAACATGTCAATTGATAACAAGTATCTTGTTTTACTGCTATTTAGTAATAATTTTACAGGAATTTTGCGGGGATTGTGGATGACTTGTATTTTATTTGTTTCTGTCGGTCAAAAACTAAAGGGACTCAGTTTATATTGCTACATGTAATGTACTGAACAATCCCAGAAAACTTCCATTCTGGAGGCCTATATTAATGTTTTTACTTACCTCTATACCCCCTTTTGTTGGTTACAAAAACAAAAACAATAAAACGATGACTCGATTTCTCTCCCACACCGTACCTTCCTTCACCTCCTGCTTTTTGTCTTCATTTTCCTGTTCTGAATCCTGGTCCCCTTTAGGTTCCACCATTTCTTCATCATCCTCATCCTCTAGAACAAAGAAAGAGAAAAATGCATTATAGTCTTGCCTTCCAATCAAAATCTCTGGTTGCTGGTGGGAGGTAGGGGCAGAGGGTAAAGTTCTAATCATTCGGGGCAACTTCTAAGTAAATCAGTCCACGATGGATGCCCGAGATATGTGCTCATGAATATATGGATACATTATCTCCAGAAGGGGTCTCTTTGAAAGTCCCCCCACCACGCTGCTGAGAAACCGCTCCAAGTCAGCACCTGCTCCATCTATCCCCAGGCCTCCCCCGCCACATGGATGTCTTGGAATTGCATCTCTGACCTCTGAAGCGTCTTCGGAGATGGGCCAGGAACAGATCTTAAACTGTTTCCACCTGCGGCACATTCTCCGCAGGGGACACCTGCTGTACAGACCACTCATTTCCAGTTTCATCCTCACCCCGTTGATTTGGTTTTGACCTACAGGAAAGGGTTAAATACAGGTCTGACCCCAGGTCAAATGCCATTGGCAAGGAAACAACCAGGACAGGGCCCCCCAAAGTCATTGCCATTGACCTGGGAGAAAACAACTGACCTGAAATGGCATTTACACATTCAGAGCAGCTCGTGCATTAATGTGAATTTAATGAGTGCTAACAAATGGTACGAGTCAGCCACCACCACCAGATGTTCCCATGCCCTTCCTGCCCTATGCAAATGTGCATCCCTTGCATCTCTTTCCCCTGAAACTGCCTTTCTTGGAGATTCCTTCCATTGCAGAGTGCTTGAAAACATCACTCACAGGGTAGAGGGTTGGGGCACAAGACAAAGTATCACGACCACATCCAACTTACAGGAAGAAGACAATATAAACAAGTAAAACTCACTTCTATGGTTTTTAAATATATTACCTTCACTCTTCAGGATCATATTCACCACAGGTTACTGATTCCTTTGGTTCAAGCGGAGTTTAAAAGAAATGCCTCCACTTCCTCCACACCCCTTCACTCACTCATATATTCAGTCATTCAACAAATATTTGCAGACTTTCTATACATTAGAGTCCTATTTCCATCACAACAAATCCTGACATTTATAACAACTCAAACTTTCAGCTCCAACCATTTAGAGAATGTATTATATAGTGCATGTTTAAATGCCCAAACAAATGTAGCCTGAAAAGCAACTCCAAAAGTTCTGCTGTATTAAGCAAGTGATTTGTGGAGGGAATATCCATCTTAAAAATATGGATGTGTGAAGTACAGTATTACAATTTAGATACTGGAAATATCTCATTTAAATTTTCAATGGAATATAGCAATCTATATGCAGCTGTGTAGATTGTGAAACCAGACTCATTTCTTTATAATCACACTATATACATATCAGAAGGAAACTAAGATGCCTTTGAGGGAAACTGTCATTTATTACTAACACTTAACACATTTATTACTAATACATACCTGTGAGACAAAGACATTCACTTAAAATTTTGATAAGTACACTGAGTTACCCAGATATTTAGATGAATAAACCTTTTAACATGTTAAACTATAAATAACACACCTAAATCTTTATATGTAAAGATATTACCACTACCTGTCTGTTAAAAACCAGCTTGGAAAGTCCTGAGCAAAATATTCACCTTGATGTGTTATAATTTCCTGAGTCAAAGATCAAACACAAAGCCCAAGGAGGCACTAGCAGGAAGGAAGTTTCTCTTCTGGTAAACCTTCGATGGAGAGGCAGTTTTCAAAAGACCAATAAGCTGGGAAGGAGCTCTATCTCTGAACCTTCTAGAGACCTTTATCAAGTCCAATGGGTCCCAGAGCCATTCCCTGGAACTTCTAAATAGAAGTAAAATACAACAGATATGAAGGTCCCAAATCCCATTTTATGGTTGAATTTATATTCCCCTCCCCAAATTTATATGTTGACTTCCAAACCTCCAGGACCTCAGAATGTCAATCTTATTTGGAATTAGTGTCCCTGCAGGTATATTAGTTAAGATGAGGTTGTGCCAGAGCAGTGAGGGCACCGGATCCAGCATGACCAGCGTCTTCATAAACGAGGGGAGATTTAAACACAGATTCACACACAGGGAGAACACCATTGAAGATGAAGGTGAAGACTAGAGGGCTGCCTCTACAAGCCAAGAAGTGCCAAAGTCAGCCAGCAAAGCACAGAACAGATTCTCCCTGACAGCCATCAGAACCAACCAGCCAACACCTTGGTCTTGGAATTCTAGCTTCTAGAACTGTGAGACTTTCAATATTTACTGTTTAAACTGCTCAGTTTATGGGACATTGTTATGGCAGCCCTGGCAAACTAATAAAGCCAGTGACGTGCCTTAACTTCTATGGTTTTATAATCTAGTAGAAGAGATAATGAGATACACAATTGTGGTTGTTCAGTCACTAAGTCCTGTCTGACTCTTTGTGACCCCATGGACTGTAGCACAGTAGGCTTCCCTGTCCTTCACCATCTCCTTGAGTTTGTTCAAACTCATGTCCACTGAGGCAGTGAGGCTATCCAACCATCTCATCCCCTGTCATCCCCTTTTCCTCTTGCCCTCAACCTTTCCAGTATCAGGGTCTTTTCCAATGAGTTAGCTTTTTGCATCAGGCGGCTGAAGTATTGGAGCTTCAGCTTCAGCATCAGTCCTTCCAATGAATATTCAGGATTGATTTCCTTTAGGATGGACTGGTTGGATCTCCTTGCAGTCCAAGGGACTCTCAAGAGTCTTCTCCAACACCACAGTTCAAAAGCACTAATTCTTCAGCACTTGGCCTTCTTCATGGTCCAACTCTCACATCATACATGACTACTGGAAAAACCATAGCTTTGACTATATGGACCTTTGTCAGCAAAGTGATGTCTCTGCTTTTTAATACTCTGTCTAGGTTTATCATAGCTTTTCTTTCAAGGAGCAAGCATTTTTAATTTCGTGGCTGCCATCACCATCTGCATTGATTTTGGAGCCCAAGAACATGAAATCTAACACTGTTTCCACTCCCCCCCCCATCTATTTGCACAATAATCACACCTAAAGCAGTGATGAATGCTTTACTTGCATCATCTAATTTATATATCAGAACTTGGTACCACCAACCTAATTTAATAGGTGAGGAGACAGAGTAATTTCCCCCCAAGTCTTCCAACCATGTCCAGCTTCACGTTCTACCTGGTTCTGTGTGTAACGGGATCTCTGATCTTTAACCAGTTGGTGCACTGCCTTCCTACCCACAGCTGTCATGAAACAGAAATGTCGTGGAGAGATGCCTGAAGCGCAGAAGGTGTGCTGCTCAGCTGCAGTGCAAGCAGGGGTGTGTGGAGGCTCTTGGAGGTGGACATCGCATGGAGAGCTCTTTTGATTTCCAGAGGTCACCACACACAGCACACAGGGCATGTATATCAAGACTATGAGGGTGGAACTTGCTTAGTTGTGTCCAACTCTTTGGGACCCCATGGACTGTAGCCTGCCAGGCTCCTCTGTCCATGGGATTCTCCAGGCAAGAATACTGGAGTGGGTTGCCATTTCCTCCTCCAGGGGATCTTCCCAACCCATGTTATCCATCCACTCTGTATTCTTACTTACTCTGTGGAATCCACTCTCCTGAGACCTGATTCAGCAATACTTATTACAGGCCTTGCTGTATTCCTTCGGAGAGACAGATTCACAACCTGGGTGGTAGGGGCATTTCAAGGCACGAAATCGGTCTGAGTCCAAGGCTGGAGTCTACCACTTGCTAGCCCCTCACTTAGCATAATTCATAGGAACTCTCTGAGGCCCTTTCCCTCATTTGCTGACTTGGGATAATAACCTTTTCTCAAAACACAAATTTATCATAAGAATAAACAGATAAAATTACTAATGTGAAATTGCTTTTTAAACCACCAAGAGAGCTGCAAATATCCATACAGAGAAATCTACAAGCGAGTGTTGCCTGCGCTTGTATGTCAGCAAACATTTGGGGAGCACTCAAAGTGCGTTATGGGCCAGGCAGAGGACAGGGACCCTCCCCCCCAAAAAAATCTGTGCTCATGCCATGGTGCTTCCGTGAATGAGCAGAAAGAAGCTGAAAGCAAATAAACAAACAAAACATACACTGAGTCAGGTAACTAGGAGGGAGACAGAGAATGCTGGGAGGGGCACTGGGCGTGCTGATCAGGGGAGGAAGAGGCGAATTTTTAAACAACGTGCTCAAGAAAGGCCACGCTGAGCAAAAACTTAAAGGTGTCCAGGGCTGAGAAGTGAAGATTTCAGAGAAGTAAAACCAGTAACCCATAGGTTCTTCCACCTCCCTCCATAGACCCAAAGGGGAGAACAGCTCAAGTTCTAAATTACTTTAGTCCTGGTTCCACTGAATATAGAAAAAAACAATTGTGCTTTTATTAGAATCACCGAGTTTTTTTTTTTTTTTTTTTTCATTAAGAAGAAAATTACTACTATTATTTCTTTTTGAAAGCAATGCTATTTTATTGGTGGATTTTTTTCACATTATTTAAAGAGGTTTTAAAAAGCAAAGCAAAAGCAAGTCTTTTGTTTTAATTTTGGAGAACCACCTAGTCTTTAGGCTCACTTTTTTTAGTTCTTAAAATGAAGTCAGTTTCACCAAATGACTTTGCACTGGACAGCTTTAAACAACATCAAGCTCCTATCTTTCGCAGACACAAGGATTTTTAAACATTAACTCCCGAAAGAATTAAAAAGAAACATCATGACAGAAAGTGGCCACTTAGAGCTTTTTGGAAATATATTATTCTGTAAGGGCCTGGCTATAAAATGGGGTAGGTTTGTAATAGAAGTGTGTTAGTTTATTTTTGAAGTAGGTGGGGAAATAGCAGGTTATCTAAGTCTTTAAATAGAAAACACTTCCCCAGAGAATATGTTTTCAATGAGTTTTTAAAAACCCCAACAAATATTTATTGTGTTTATAATATGTGCAAAGTCCCATAATGAGATACGGTAAATAAAAGAGAAACAATTTTTAAAAAACAGTACTGTTTTAAACTGGTTACAAACCAGTTGTAGGCATTAATTTTTAACGGCCACAGAATTCTTTGTCTATCAGCTTTTTAAAGACAGAAAGTAAGTGTTTTGGTGGATTTGTTAAGGAAATAAAACACAAGAGATGGGCTTGTCTCTCTGCATACTGATATGTTTGCCTTGCTCAGCAAAGACAGTATATTTTTCTTTAAGATTCTGGTTTCCTTTCTGGTGCAATTGGAATTACTTCTGTTGAAACCATTTTCAAAACGGTTAAATAACTTTAAAGAAAAGGATTTATGTAGAACTGCTACGGACTACGGATATATGAGTTGTGCCACGAGTTCATACCCAGCTACATTTCCTCTGTGATTGGAGGGGGGGGGAAATTCCCACACATGTGCGGTCTCTGTACCAGGTACGGGTGACTAATTAAACTACTGGCAGAAGTTAATTACCTGTCAGTCTACGAGACTAATTTCAAACAATGGCATCTTTTAGACATTATTTTATTCAGCAGCTAAATTCTACCCTCTGCAGTTGTTGCTTTCTTTCTCTGTAGTTGGAAAAAAGTTTGGTAACTACTGTCCTCCTTCCTTAAGATATCCTTGAGGTCTAAACACGAGTAATTTGCACATTCACCGAAATTGAATATAACACACTTAGTCTAGGGCCTGACCCTGTATATGGGCTCCAGAAAGGTAAGTTTCTTCCACTTGGTGGTGAAGAATGAAGCCAATGTTACCAGTCTGAATATGCCACAGTTGTCTGACTATCGAGCTGCTCTGATGGCCTTCTCTGGTGGCTCAGATGGTAAAGAACCTGCCTGCAATGCAAGAGACCTGGGTTCAATCCCTGGGTGGGGAAGATTCCTACAGAAGTGAATGGCTACCTACTCCAGTACTCTTGCCTGGAGAATCCCATGGACAGAGGAGTCGCAAAGAGTTGGACACAACTGAGTACTAACACTTTAACTTTCTGATGACCTCACAAATCTGAGACTTTGGGACAGAAGTGCAAGGAGCCGTTTGTCATTGTTGGTAATACAACACCAAGACCCTTTTCTGTCTGGTGGTAGGGGGTGCTTTCCTGGCAGCACTGCTGCGTTGGTGCCTTGCTGGGACCCTACTTTCTCATCCTGAAGCCCCAGAGAGACATTTCCTACTCTCCATTTCCTGGTGACCAGCACACTGGCAGGATCTGGGCAGTCAGACCGAATGCTCCTAACTGGACCTTTGTCTTTGGGGCCAAGAGGCAAAGCCAAGAGGGCACCGAGGATAATGAGGGGCAGCGTGCAGCCAGCCAAGTCTGACATCCTAGCCAGACTGCTCCAGAGATCCATGGTCTGTCTGGGTTCCCTTGGTCTTGCCCCTTTCCCAAGCCTGTTCCTTTGCCTCCTGTTGATTCTGTGAGCACCAGATTTCCTTCCAATAAATCTTACTAGAAGTGATGTCAGCACCAGATTTTCTTCCAATAAATCCCCCTGGATTCAGTGCCTGCTGCTTGCAACCAGAACCCTGAGTGACACGGGGCAGCCCTCTGTGAAGAGAAGGGCTTGTGTTTTATGAGGCCGATGGGTTCTTGCTTTCCCCAGCTCTCTCAGGACCTGCAAAAACCCCAGGATAAGAGGGTCTGAATGCCTGCCCCGAGTCCTTGATGCCCTGCTCCTGGCTTTTCACAAGGGGTCTGCAGGTTCATGGAAGACGGCTAAGTCTGGTCAGGGGGAGACAGACAGGAGGGAGCATAGTGGGCCATTTCACTCCATCCTCCTTGACTCCAAATGGCACTCTGCTGCTGACGAAAGGGGGACGCACAAAGCAATCACCATAGGACTTCGAATCGAACAGGCCAAAGTCATGTACTGCTAAGAAAATTGATTGCTGCTAATTAAACTGTAACACAGCATCAATTCTAATGTGAAAAACTGTGAATGTTGGAATTGATCAAATAATTAGTGGCTTAGAAATGAATAGAACACCAGCTTCCAAAAGATAAAAGGGATGATGGCAAGAACATTGAGTCAATTCTAAATCAAACTTACTACCATGTTACTGTTGGTGAAAAGACTTTGAGAGATTAAAAGAAAGGGTCTTTCTTCATTTGTTTGTTTTTTGTGTGTTTTACTTCTTTTTCTTTTTTTTGGCCATACCACAGGGCATGCAGGATCTTAGTTCCCTGACCAGGGATTGAACCCATGCCCCCTGCAGTGGAAGCATGGAGCTTAACCACTGGACAACCAGGAAAGTCCCTGTTTCTTTGTGTTTTAGATGTGTTGCCCTTAACTTAATGTCAAATGCCCTAGCCACTTTTATACAATTCTATGTATAGCCATTTCAGATAGGGATTCTTTTTATAACATATTTTACATGTTCTATAGAAAACCAGAGTTAATCTCTCAAATTAAAATTTATTAAAAATAATTTACCTTAATGAAGATATTCTTTGCAGTTCTGTCTTTGGCCTCATCTTTTCTCATGTCAGATGTCACTCTGGATAATATTTACATTTGTCTTTACTGGTGGCTCAGACGGTAAAGAAACCACCTGCAATGCAGGAGACCCGGGTTTAATCCCTGGGTCGGGAAGATTCCTGCAGAAGGGAATGGCTACCTACCCCAGTATTCTTGCCTGGAGAATCCCATGGACAGAAGAGGCTGGTGGGATACAGTTCACGGAGTCAGAAAGAGTCACATTTCACTTCCATCATCACTCATGAATGGGTATCTCCTGCCAAGATATCCCCTCTAGGCTCCAGATTCTGTGTTGTACATTTCAACGCGAATGTCCCCCAACGTGTTCACACTCCACATATTCCAAGCAGAACCCCCACCTTCTGCTGAGAGCTCCTTTGACTACATTCTCCATTCCCCACACCAACTGCACACCTTTCACATATGGGCTCACAATTAGATATCACAGTACTCACTTTAACTCTTTCAGCAGAGATTATAACAAGGCGTCTCTACATTTGTTCAATCCTTCCTCCAAAAATCTGTCTTAAATCTGCCTCTGTCTTTTCTACACTGCCCCAATCCAGGCCATTACCATCTCTCACCTGGAGTATTATAGTAGTATTTTGACTGGCCTCTCTAAAACTACAAGTCTTGCTCTGTGTTTCTAGTAGTTTCATTTTTATTTTTAAAAAAACACATCTATGTATCCTTTCCCCACCAAGAATATTCTATAGTTCCCTATACATTGCAGTATAAAACCCCACAACTTCTTATTTCTTCCACCTCAACCTGCACTCTGAACAACACACAATCACCCAAAACCCCAGTAGGTACACACCTCAAAGGCACTACACATTTTTTTCTTTCTACCAGTCTTCCCTCCAGTGTCCAGGAGGTGATCACTACTAATTCTTCATGATGCAACTCCAGAGCTTTAACACCTCGTCCCAAGCAGACCTATGGATACCTTCCACTGTTCTCCCTTGGATCTCCATGATAACACAGCCAAGAAACCACTTGAGATTCGGTTCTGCATTTATCTCCACAACCAGAAGAAAAGTCCCTCAAAGACCTACTCTTGATAGTACCATCAATGTCAAGTTCAGTTCAGTTCAGTTCAGTCGCTCAGTCGTGTCCGACTCTTTGCGACCCCATGAGTCACAGCACGCCAGGCCTCCCTGTCCATCACCAACAAACACTAGCAAAAGCAAGATGGGTGACGGTTCTGGAAAGCTAGTTCAAACAACATTATATAGCTCCTTAAACAACAGAACAAGTTTGGACTTCTTTCTGGAGATCAGTATCCCCCTTTTGAATAAACATCTGTTGTTGTTTCAGCGCTGAGTCATGTCCAACTCCTCTGACCCCATGGACTGTAACCCACCAGATTCCTCTGTCCGTGGGATTTCCCAGACAAGAATAATGGAGTGGGTTGCCATTTCCTTCTCCATGTGAATAAATATACATCTGATTTAACCCAAAAGTATTATTTAAATTTTCAAAAGGAATCCAAGACACTGGAAACGCCAAATATGGCTTTTGAAACCTCACTCCTCTCCTTCTTGGCCAGCTCTTTATGCACATTCTGATACACCTAAGGGGTGGCCTGACCCTTGATGAAAATTGTTGCTGCCACCTGACCCTGCAGAGAATCTGGAGGCATTTAAAAATGCAAGAGACAATGTTTAATTTTATTTAAGAATACAGAGGCAGTATGGAGCTGGAAGGGAGTGGGAGAGCCTGGAATGAGGGAGGCAGTCAGAAGGTAAGCTATAGCCCTAATCCAAGCAGCAGATGATGAGAACTTGGCTGGGGATGGTTGACCGCCAGTAGGCGTGATGAGCTGACCTGTGAATGCAGAATGTGTTTGCATAGCAGACAGTGAGGGCTCTCGTACAGAACTCACTCAAGTCACCCTATCCTTGGACCGGCTTTGTGGACGGGTTGCCAACTTCACCGGGAGTCCAAAGAGAGCCACCTCCTGATACGTATCACGGCAGCCAAAATAAAGTATAACATGCACCGCTGAATGCTTACACAAACCAAGGTGAGCGCCTCGGTGCTTTCAAAATATGCAGCAAAGACATATTTTGTGGGATTTTCAGTAAGCACTTTGTTAAATATACTACATGCTAATATTTAAAAACCTTCGCTTTCTGGTCTAGAAAAATCTGGCCAGAGCAAAGAAAACATACATTTCTCATCATACAGAGCACTCCTGTTAACACTCTAGGCCACATCAGTTCTCTCCTAAGGCTCTAACATGACAGTACTTGGAAAGTTTACTTCCTGATGGAATGTCACACAAGGCCTTGCAAATGGGAGGAAATGAAGGAAAATATTTAAAGCGAGAGAGGAAGCCAGAGAAGAGTACTTTTTAGCAGCTGTTTCTGAAACCTATAACTGTACTGATACACGAAATGTGTGCAGCAAATATGGGCTGAATTGAGTGGACATGGATTAGTCAGCTTGCATACAAGGTCAGAGATCAGGAGGAGACTTCCCTTCTAGAGCTGTCCAGGCAGCTCAGCCTTTGATGTTTGGGGCTGGGAAAACTTGACTGGTCTCTATTTCCATACATTTTCCTCTTTAAAAACCATCAATGGCCTCCTATTTCCTAGACAAGCTCAGTGTTAAAGGCCCATAATTAGCTAACTTCGACTGAATTCTCCAGCACTATTCAGAACAGAAGAGTCCTTGATTCATCTGTACATGCAATTTGTTGCCAGAAACCACCCCCATCTTTCCTCTCTTGATTCTTTTATACTTTTCAGGCCTCCATCTCCTAAGCTTCTGCAGGAAGTCATGGAGTCTTCAGCCATGATCAACTGGATGAGCTAATTCATACTAACAGACTAGAGAATGCTCACCCCAGTGAATTAATCTCTAACGGCAACCTGCAATTCTTGCAGGACCTAGAAGGGAGAGAGATTTTGAAAGAGCCAAGCCACCCCTCAAAACAGTCCTCTGTTCTGGAGTCTTGGAAGCAGAAGCATTCATTGAACAACTCCAGAAAGAACACTGCCATTGTGCTCTGTGTGAACAGAGCCTCCTTGACTCGTCCAGGGCACAGGCTCTATGTCTATTCTTGGCAGTTTTATTTGTATAGAGGTGTGCGTGCAAATACATACACATACACACATTCAGGGCAATAATTCAAAATACTTGAAAATGCAATTCTCTGCTTCTTGGAAGGGGAGAAGGGACTCCTAGCTTTCTTTTCCAGACTTAAAGCCGTTTTGCAGCCCACTTTTGATTCTAGACAATCCCATACCCTTCCCTTTGTTTCCTCGGTCACGTGCAAACCTGTGCTTCCTCTTTTTTTTTTTTTTTATCATAGATTGCAGTTTTATAATGATCATGTGTATTTTTTTTTTTTTTGCAGCTGGATGCCTTTATTTATTTTTTTAAATTTTATTTTATTTTTAAACTTTATTGTATTGGTTTTGCCAAATATCGAAATGAATCTGACGGGAGCATGGCTTGTGGAAAAGAAAACTGAGCTGCAAGGACAGAAATGTCATCATACCTAACTTTAAGCAGCAACCACAGATATGTCCCAGAAAAAGCAGACCCCAAGGCCTCCAGGTATTAAAATGGTTATGGCGTTAACTAGTGAAGACAGAGTAAAATACGTAGATGCCATTTAGAAACACTATTTTGCTTGTAAAGAAACTGTAAGGAAAAAATGGTACCTTCCATCTTTGAGCTTGTCGAGTCTGACATTTAGTGTCAGGGCAGTTGTCACGTCCATCCCTGCATGCAGAAGTCAACATGTTCTCTAGCACTCATCTTGTTTTTGTCTTTTTTGGGGGGAGGTGTTTTTTGTTTTTAATTGAAGTATAGTTGATTTCCAATGTTGAGTTAACTTCTTCTGTATAGCAAAGTGAAGTGACTCAGTTGCACAGATACACACATTCTTTTTCATATTCTTTTCCATTCTGGTTTATCCCAGGACATCGAATATATTTACCTGTGCAGGAGCACGTTGCTGTCCATCCATTCTATACGTGATTGCTTGTACCTACTAACCCCACATTCACAGTCCATCCCTCCCTGACCCCTCCGCATCCCCTTGGCAACCACAAGTCTGCTCTCTATGTCCGTGGGTCTGTTTCTGCAATCTTTTTGTTAACAGGATCAAATGGTGAATTCTGCCTCTTTGTATCCCCTTCACTTGCACCACTCCCTCTGTCCTCCCTACTTCTCCACCTCCTTCTCTTTGGTAAAGGCCACCATGTGGCTTACCGTCAGGGTCTCCTAGCTGGCATTCTTAACTCTAGCTGCTCTCAATGCCTGCCCTTGCTACCAGCTCTTGAAAATTCCCGTGCCATGCAGAATACAAGTTGGATTCCTCGGCCTCATCTCCAAGTCTTCTAGGTAAGAAGACTTGAAGACTTCTGACTCTAAAACCACTGTATCCTGCCGACCTGCCTCTACCATACTCACCCGCTCTCACCCCCATCCATGCACACACTTCTGTCACTGACCCTGCAACACTGCACAACCACCACAGTCCCTCTGTCCTTCAGTTCCTGTGGCTCCCTCAGCCAGACTCTCTCCCTCCCTTCCTTCTTACAAAATACGAGCACCTAACATGTGTCAGGCACTATCTCAGGTGCCAGAGATACAGCAGTGAGCAAACAGATGAGGCATCCTGCCTTCGCTGAGCTTGCATTCCAGGGGCAGGGACAGAAAACAAGATAAACAAGGAAAGCATAGAGTAGGTTAGAGAGTTGCGAGCACTAAAGAGAACAACAATACAGGCCAAGTGGTGAGTATTACAATTTTACACACAGGTAGCTTGGGAGGTCCTTACTGAGAGGTGGCATTTGACAAAAAGACTCAAGGAACAAGCTCTGTGGGTAGCTGAGGAAAGCATTCTAGGTAGAAGAAGCAAAAACACAAGGGCAGGGTTTTGTCTGGAATGTTCAAGGCTTTGAATACCTTTGTATCTTCCCTGCATGTAAAATCCAGCTATACTTCAAGATCTGATTCAAATGACCCCAGGTCCCCAAATCCTTCCTGTTCACCCTTGTTAGAAGGGATGTCTTCCTCATTCAACCCTTCACAGCACTTGAGTTGAGACTGTCTTAGCAATTTTCTTTACCCAGTCAAAGAACTATCGTGTTTTAAAGTAGGACATTTATCATTCTCTATTTTATTCAGGAAATCAACTCTGAATATTCACTGGAAGGATTGACACTGAAGCTGAAACTCTAATACTTTGGCCACCTGACGTGAGGAGTCAACTCATTGGAAAAGACCCCGATGCTGGGAAAGATTGAGGGGAGAAGAAGAAGGGGATGACAGAGGATGAGATGGTTGGATGGCATCACCAACTCAATACACATGAATTTGAACAAACTCTGGGAGATAGTTAGTTCATGGGGTCATAAAGAGACTTAGCAACTGAACAACAGCAACAAATTTTATGTACTATTTTAAGTAGAGTACATCCTTGTGCATTTCTGAGCTTTCTTCTCCATCCAAAATTCTGAACTTCCTGGGACTGGGATACATTAACTATTCACATTTATATGCCCCAATATGGGTGTTAAGAAAATGTTCTTGGCTGTTTTTTAAAAGTTAAGAATGTCATTTCCCCCAGGGTTCTGAAAAGCATATTTTCTCAGTGGCTTCTCCAACGTTTTAGCTGGATCACAAAACTCTTCATTCAATTTCCAGTTTTAAGGTTCCTTTCCTTGATTGCTAGGTCTTGTCGTCATTGCCAGCATCTCTTCTCTAAACTTACCCAGAGACTCCCTATACTCACTCTGAGGCTCCCCGTCCTTTATTTTGTTTTGTGTCCTGGTCACTAGGTAAATGCTCACTACCTAATGTGTGCTCAGATGTGTACTAGGCATCACGGAAAAACAACAGTTATCCATTTATTGAATCACATACGTTAAGCTTTGTGGTAAAGGTTTTATTTCATTAGCCTGTTTAATCCGCCCAACAACTCACCAAGGCAGACATAATTAGTTCTCTCTAGCTCAGCGGTTTCTAACCTTTTTGGCATCTGGGACTGGTTTCATGGAAGGCAATTTTTCCACAAACTGAGGTGGGGGATGGTTTTAGGATGATTCAAGAGCATTACATTTATTATGCAGTTTATTTCTATTATTATTTCATAGTAATAATAATAATAGATCATTAGGCATTAGATGCCAGAGGTTGGCGACCCCTGCTACACATGAGGTTTTGAAAGGAAGGTGATCAATAAGATTAGCACTGGAGGAAGAACGGAGCCAAAATTCAAACTCATGTTTTGCAACCCTAAACTCCCTCAACTTGCTACTAAATCATACCAAGCTTTGTAAAGGAAGAAAAGGGACCTGTGATGGATATTTTGGACTTTGACCACCCAGAATCCACCACATCAAGTCTTTGGCCAACAGCCTTTCTATTCTTCCTTGGCAGACCCATCCCTCCCCACTCTCAGCTAAGCAAATCCTTCTTAAGATTCAAGGGGAAACTCTGTATCTGAAGCAGTGACCAATGACACGAAAGCTCTGTATTTCTCTCTGGACTATCAGTAGAGTGACCGTAAAATCTACTGTCCAAATTGGGATACTTCTCAGAGGAAATGGAGGTGCAGTGAATGTTTAAGCATGATATGGTGAAGGGAGATATGGCAGATATGGATGAGGGAGTCTGGACAATCCAGGATGTGTGGGCACCCCTGCCGCAGGGCAGTGGGCTGCTCTCTTATACTGGACTATGCGACTGTTCTCGCCAAAACAGGACCCATGCTTGCTCTAACCACCAGGGAAGTGGATGCCTTTCCTTCATTGGGTTGGGTGTCATACCCAACAGGGAACTAAAGCTGTTCTGGCTCCCTATATGGAACTTGACAAAGAAGAAAGAAACAAAGAGCATGGCCAAGAGTGGTAACTAACAGAAACCTAAACTGAATAGTAACTGAAGTCAGCATGCCCCAGGGGAATCTAGAGTCTAGACTTATATTTGTTAACAGCAAACAAATGTTCTTTTGACTTCAGTAATTTGAGGGTGGTTTCTCTGTCACTGGCAACCAGAAAAGTATGAATGATCAGGAGCTAATAACTACTGACTAAGTGCTCTGTACTCTTTGTAGTTACTCTGCATTTTCTGTACATGATCTCTTTTAGCAAGGACATTAGCTGTAAGGTAGTATGGGGTTCGGAGAAGGCAATGGGACCCCACTCCAGTACTCTTGCCTGGAAAATCCCATGGATGGAGGAGCCTGGCGGGCTACAGTTCAAGGGGTTGCTAAGAGTTGGGAACGACTGAGCGACTTCACTTTCACTTTTCACTTTCATGCATTGGAGAAGGAAATGGCAACCCACTCCAGTGTTCTTGCCTGGAGAATCCCAGGGATGGGGGAGCCTGCTGGGCTGCCATCTATGGGGTTGCACAGAGTCGGACACGACTGAAGCGACTTAGCAGCAGCAGCAGCAGTATGGGGTTAAGTGCACAAGTCCTGTTGCCATGCTGCTCAAGTTCAAATTCTGATTCTATCATCTAGTTGTAACCATGGGCCACGTACTGAACCCCTTGTGCCTCAGTCTTCTCATCCTCTGATTACAGAGTTGCTCTCCTTGGTTAATGATGACTCTTTCAAGGCTTAAGATACTTAAAGAACATTTTCATTACTATTGCTAAGGAAACTAAGATACTAAAGAGGTTAAATAATTTGCTCCAAGTCAGACAGCTACTAAATTATAAGGCAGGTTTCTGAGGCACCAAATTCCTCTGTTTCATCTGTGTCCACACTGTCTCCCAGCTCCCTGAACTAAGCAGGAAGAATGGAGATGTCTCAACGGGTTTGGAGGCAAGAACAAGCATAGCCAGTGGAGACAGAAGGTCGTGGAAGGGGCAAAACTGTGTTGGAGCACAGTTGAAAACAAAGTTGCCCCCTATATTCGCTCACACAGGCCCCAGCTTCCTGTGCTGAGCCCAGCTTCAGTATAGTTTCAGCACAGTGAATGGTTGCTTCACAATCTGCCTATAGTTTCAGAAGCATTCCCACCTACTTCCAGGAGGTCTACTTGAAGCAACTCGTCTCCTCCAGCCCGAGGCCAGGAATACAGGATGCGCCCTGCTCCATCTCGTACCGCGTGGGTTCCTCTGCCCTTTGCCAACCCTGCTTCAACTCAGCTAGTTACTTTGCTTTTCTTGATCTTGCCAAGAACTCACATGTCTCATGGCTTTTCCATCTGCTGTCCTCTCTGCCTGGAATACCCATTATCCAAATGGTCATGCGTCTTTCTCACAACTCTTTTAAGAGTCCCTGTTCAAATGTCAGCTCGTCTGCGAGGTCTTCCCGATGCAACCTATACAATGTGCTGCCATGCCTCAGCCCATTCTGTACCGGCACATGGTGCTTGCTTTCCCCTTACTTTGATTTTTTAAAAAACTTTATTTTATTTTATATTGGAGTATAGCCTATTAACAATGTTCTGACAGTTTCAGATACACCACAAAACTGTCTCTGCCATACATATACTTCATTACTGTCAGTGTTAACTGCTCAGTCAAGTCCAACTCTTTTGTGACCCCATGGACTGTAGCCCTCCAGGCTCCTCTGTCCATGGGATTCCCCAGACAAGAATAACGGAGTGGGGAGCCCTTCCCTTCTCCAACATGTACTTCATAGCACTGATAACTATCTGATTGAATGCACATATGCATGTATGTATGTATGGCCTGCCTCCTACCACTTAGAATGGAAATTCTACAGCGTCAGTGACTGTCTCTTCTCAGCTCTACCCAAATCACCTAGAAAACAGCAGGGTATGTGGCAGGTGGGCAGTGAATACTTGTTGGAGGATGAGATGATTGAATGCACAAAAGGACAGCAAGGCAGCCTTGCATCTTGCAACCAACACCCATGTAATTCCTTAACCCCCAGAATGATGGCAGTCTCTGCTACAGAATCAGGGACTCACCGCCTCCACCTTGTCATGGATGCTTACAACCCCACAGGTCTGGTTCCTTCAAATGGGATTTTTCTATCTCTTTAGCACTTTGATCCTCCAGAAAATGAAAATGAGTGCTTTCTGCTGAACTTCCATTTCAGCATTTTCTCTTTCTGGTGTCCACCCCCAGCCCAGAGAGAACTGATCTATTTTCCATCTGGAAATACATCAAAATTCATCACGGTCCAATTCTCAGGGAAGATCATTAGCACATTTGTTTGCTTTTATCCTGGCATTAACAACTCTATTTGGGGCTAAATCATTTCCCCTGGTTTCAACGTCAAGTTTTCCCATTGGCTCAAATATGAAGTCCCTTGTCTGTCAATGTAATAATTTTCTACTAATTATGAAAGAAGAAAGCAAGCAGTTTGAGAGTCTTAAGGGAAGCATTTGTCTAATCCAAGAAACTGACTTTTCCAGCTACTTGGACTAAGTACAACTCTCAGTTGTGGTCAGATTCACAGATTTCAAAGTGCCCCCTTGTTTTTACTTTCTGGTCAGTCTAGACAGACATGGTTCATTCCTTCATTTTTCAAGCTGTTGAAACATCAAGTTGGTCAAAAGAATCTGAATCTCTAGAGACTGAACCGAGCAGCGTTTCACCAGAGACTTCATAACTTTCTACCGAATATCCCTTCAAACAGAACCACCTCAGTGGTACTAGGAGAGATTTCACTTCAAAGGCTCTGTGTGAGCATGAGCATGAAACTGTGACAACAAAAGCAATGACCATTATTGTCCCATCCCAAAGGGAGCTGGAGTCCAGTGGTTAGAGTATGCAGTCCTGATTTTTTTTTCTTTTGCCTGGTCTCAGCTATTTCAGTTTCAGCTGGGTATCTTTACCCAACCTAACTGTCTCCTTTAAATACCAAGCTTCTACTCCTTGGACACATGTTCTTGAGAAGCTACCATGTGCAATGCATTGGCTCCATTGTATGAGGCCACAGAAATAAGTCAACAGAGATGCTTCAACTCAAGAGCTTGGCATCTGGGTAGAGAAATAACAACTGTATGTAAATATCTATATTGGAAGGCAGAATGCTTGGATATCTGTTCCAGGGAATCCCCAAGGGGTAACGTTAACTTCTTAAGGGAGAGTATGAATAGGGACAGAGGGAAGGGAGGCAGGTTTTTTCAAGGAGTTTATTTTCAGCTGGGTCATGAGGAGTGGTGGGATTTTCAGAGGGACACAGAGATGGGAATGCAGGGTATCATTCCAAGAAGAGGAGAGGGCATGGACGAGTACAGAACAATGGAAAGATGGCAATCGTAGGCAGTTCAGTAGAGGAAGGAATGGAAAAACCTTAAACACCAGGATAAATACCTAGCTAAGCAGGGTCACACACATTTGCTATTTGAGTCACACAGCTCTGCTGAGAAGAAGCACTGTGAATCCTTGTTGCTTTAATTCATGTCAAAAGAAGACTTTTTAAAGATCCTTGGGTACTTAGCCAGTGCTATGACTCAAGAGAACAGTTTTCCCATCAGAAAATTTGCAGCATATAAATTACCTACTTTTTCCTCCCAGAGATAGCATAGGGAAAACATGGTCTTATTCACAACCATTAGTTACATAATATGGCACTTGTGGTAAACCCGCCTCCCAATGCAGAAGACGAAAGAGACACAAGTTCAGTCCCTGGGTGAAGAAGCTTCCCTGGACGATGAAATGGCAACCCACTCCAGACTCTTGCCTGGAAAATCCCATAGACAGAAGAGCCTGGCAGGTTACTGCCCATGGGGTTGCAAGGAGTCGGACATAACCGAACATTGAAAAATGAGAAAGATAGGTTAGGTCCTTGAAGATTTATTTTCTCATCCATAAAGCAGGGATCCTAATTTCTGTGCTACTTACATAACAAAGTTGTTGTCTGAAACAACAATATAATGGAGACAGAGATGCTTTGTCACTGATAAAATGCCATTAAGTGTTAGTTATTAAGGCAGGATAATTTGTAGTAATAATTACAGCTTTTTGATGCCCAATGGCCCACTCGGCCATAAAAATGTGCAAAGTAGGAAGAAGGTTATGTAACAGAAAAGGGAGACATTCCATCTGGAAGGGAGCTCTTCCAGAAAAGAAAAGGGAGACATTCTCATCACAGAAACAAAGGGCTGAGAAGATCCACAGAGACAACTATTGTTGGGTTGTGGCAGAATTTGTGGGTGAGGAGTTCAAACGATGGGGCTTCCCTGGTGACTCAGCAGAAAAAGAATCCACCTGCCAATTCAGGAGACGTGGGTTCAATCCCTGGACTGGGAAGATCCCCTGGAGAAAGAAATGGTAACCTACTCCAGTATTCTTGCCTGGAAAAACCCATGGACAGGGGAACCTGGTGGGCTACAGTCTATGAGGTCACAAAAGAGTCAGAATGACTGAGTGACTAAACAACAAGTTCAAACAACAGATCCCAAAATAAGGGTTCAAGCTATCAAAGTTCTAAGTCTTGTTGACAGTAGAGTGTGCATATACGCTATGAATCATTAAGCATTTAGACTGAGGCAGTGCTTACTGCAGGCATGAGCTCGGCTTTGAAGGACAGGTGAGAGTATGATGACCTGTGAGGGTATGAAGGACGGGCGAGAGGGAAGAGAGTGTTAGCATCTGTATTACTTAGCTCAGGTGTTCTGGGCTCCCACTGAAGCTTACACTTCCCTCTTGAAGGGCACAAGTCCATGGGGTTACAAAGAGTCAGATACGATGGGCAACTGACAAAAGAGAACAAAAAACGTGGGGGCATTAAATTACATTCTCTTTGTACTCCCAGCTCTCTGTCCAGTGTCCAGCCCATAAAAGGGACTCCTCTCTTGGGTGTTAAGTCAGTCCAGGTACCGGATGAAGGAAGGTGTAAAGTCAGGAGAGGATGAACGCGCATTCAAGGGTAAGAGAAGAAGAGCCATGTGAGAAGGGGGCAAGTGACAGGAATGATGGTGAGGCTGGACACTTTGTGACAGACAGCTTGGAAGCTGCGCTATGGCTGTGAGTTTTGATGGAGCAGACAGAACAGGGAAAGAATCCAATTTAAAATAAGTATTAGATGGGAGCCATGCAATGCACATGCGCCAGCTTCAGCCCTAGCTTTAATCCAGTTGTCAGGTGGACCAGCCAAGGAGAAAGAACCAAAATCATAACTGCCGTGATTTCAGCATGGCATTCCAGTGAAATCCATTTCTCCACAACACATGACAATCCCTACGCCTGTCCTTGGACACTGCTGAGGTGGCCTCAAGGTTTTAGAATGTCACCTCCTATTTTTGCCTCCATCTTCTGCCATTCCATTTGACTCCTAGAGCTTTCACATAAACTCAGACTCCTAAACGCATACAGCTGGAAAGACCCATAAAGACCGCTGTGGGAATATTGTGAGATTTGAGGATGATATGGGTATACCACATGGCAGCATGCTCAGAAAACGAGATAAAAAGCCAGGTAAGCGGAAACTTCTTCTTTTCCGCCTCTTCCTTTCCCCCTTCTTTCTCCTCCCTCCCAATGATCTAGGTTAGCCTCTTCATCTAATGGGTGCGCTACGGCCGTCCATGTAGCTGAAGCCTCTCCAGGTTCACACAGCCAGTTAGCGGCAGAGCTCTGATTAGAACTCAGACCTGACAGCTCTCTCTCCAGTGCTCTCCCCGCACCTCACGTTGCGGCAGCAAGACTGTCCCAGAGAAAAGCCCAGCTCCAATCAGACTTGAAGGACCAAGGTGTTTTGGCCGTAGAATATCTGACATGCTCTCAGCGAGCTTCACCTGTCAAGATGGCCACCTCACGGATTTACTCCCCTCCTCCAATCCCAATTTATCTTTCAGAATGAAATCATTAAATTCCACAAAGTCATCAAAGCACCCTGTGGCTTCTGGCCAAGCCAACGTGGGCCATCAAACCCTCACTCCTAGAGTCCATGCTTGGCAGAGGGCAGTCTGTGAGCACACCATTAAAATTCAAAGATTCTTTAGGGGACAGGCTAATTAGACCAAATCGTTCAGACAGGTCTAGACGGTGCTGAGTAGGGTTTAGGATCTGGAGCAGAGCCGACTGTCGTCCCACAGGCTTGGCTGCTCCTATCGATTTGCAAAGGCACTTCCTTCCTTGCTTTGTGGTGTCGAGTGTTGGCCTTTTAAGGCAAAGTGAAACCTTCTGGCCCCACATTATCTGTAGCCATAGGAAAAACCAAGAAAAAGGATGGTTTTGCTCCAAGCTGACATGCTTGGAGCTCCTCAGGTTGCTATCACTGTTTCATTCCCCTTTACATTGAAGCAAGTCAATCAAGCTGGCAAACTGAGTTTTCTACACACTTAGGAGGGAGACAGGAACATGGAAGGCTGACGGGAACATTCCCACCACCCTCTCCCTACGGCCTTACTGCAGCCCTTCCATGCCGCTGGCTGTTGAAGTGATTATGGAATGTGAACCCTGACACACATCTCCTTGCCTAAAAACCCCAGTATTTCCTCATTCCTCACACAGAGAAATGCCAAATCTCCTAGTCTGGTGTATACAGTCTCTTGTGATTTAACCCTTGAGTAGTTTACTGTCCTTATATCTCACCACTCCTCTCATGCAGGCTGTATTCCAACCACTGCATCTACATGCACCAGCCCCAAGGGACAGAATATAGGAATGGTGGAAAGCACAAGCTCTGTCAGGCTGCCTGGACCCTGGGATGCTAGGCTGCAGAACTCCCAAGGGACACTCTTCACATTGTCACTCATGTTAAAGGACACTTTTAAGGGCTAGGGATGGTTCTTCCTAACAGTCATCTCATTTCAACCTTATAATAACCTACCAAGTAAGTATTATTATTAGTTAGTTAGTTAGTTCAGCCGCTCAGTCATGTCCAACTCTTTGCGATCCCATGAATCGCAGCACGCCAGGCCTCCCTGTCCAACACCAACTCCCGGAGTTCACTCAGACTCATGTCCATCGAGTCAGTGATGCCATCCAGCCATCTCATCCTCTGTTGTCCCCTTCTCCTCCTGCCCTCAATCCCTCCCAGCATCAGGGTCTTTTCCAGTGAGTCAATTCTTTGCATGAGGCGGCCAAAGTACTGGAGTTTCAGCTTTAGCATCATTCCTTCCAAAGAAATCCCAGGGCTGATCTCCTTCAGAATGGACTGGTTGGATCTCCTTGCAGTCCAAGGGATTCTCAAGAGTCTTCTCCAATACCACAGTTCAAAAGCATCAATTCTTCAGCACTCAGCTTTCTTCACAGTCTAGCCCTCCTTTAACATGGGAGGAAGCCAAGCCAGAGAAGTTAAGTGAGTGGGAGCAAGTTCATGCAGTTGGTAAACAACAACTGGGATGTAAACCAGGTTGAATCTCATTTCGGAACTCGAGGAGTGTTCCACCCTGTCATGTAGTCTCATGGTTCTCACCTTCAAACTTACCATCTTCTTGGATTCTCTTATCTTTGGGATTGAGAACAAGCCACCGAGTCACCTCAGCTAGAAGCACGGGCTCCATCAGAAATGTGGCTTCTATGTCAAGCTCCTATCTCCAATCAGTTGATAGATTTGACCTTAATCTCTGAAAGATCCCCTAGCTCCTCCTCCCATTACCTCACTGCCAGGCCTTGATTTCAGTCCCAATTAATTTGCTCCCAAATTACTCCTGCTGCCTCCTAACCATCCCATCCCTGCTGAAATTCTGCTGGTGCATCTTCAACCATGGCTTCAAGTTCAGCACCAAAAGTCCTGCAGGATGTGGTTTGGACTCTCTCACTTCATCTTGTATCCCTACCCGATAGGATTCCCTTGCTCAGGCATTCAGAGCCTCTCACAGTTCTCCCCATTGTGTGGCTTCATCCCTCTGAATCTTCGCAGGCATTGCTCCTTCTCTGAGGGTGTCTTTGCTCACTTCTTCTTCCAGTTAACTCCTATTCATCCTTCAAAACACAGCTTCAGCTTCACCTCCTCTAGAATAATTCTCTGATGTAGCTGCTGCTTCTCTGTGTAGAGCAACTTAGCCATGTATTATTGTAACTGATGACTGTATATCTGCCTCAACTATGCTCTAAACTCCTAAAGGAGGGTAATCATGTTTTATCTGTCTCTGATTGCCAGTGCTTGGTCAAACACCTGGCACACTGTAGATCCCCAATATAGATTTCTACATGTTGAATTAATAGCCAAGTTCTTGAGGGTACATTTTAGGACAGAGTCAATATTAACTTCTACCCATGTATTTTGAATATGATTTATCTTCAGATTCTCTACAAGGGAAGACTTGTTATTTGATCAGCTTAGAAAACTTATGTCTAGAGAAGAGTTTGCTTGCTTTGGTTAGAACTCAACTGTGTCTCGTACAAGTGAGTGCTTATGCAAACTTTCTGGTTATGACATAATGTATACATTCCTTAATCATTTTCCCAGAGACTCCTAGAAGAAAGTTACTGGATTTAACTAAGAAATGGTAACACATATGGAATCCTATGAGACTCTCCATATGGCAGTGGTTCTGAATCCAGGGTGACTTTGCCCCCCACCCCCTGCCCCTGGGGACGTTTGACAATGTCTGGAGATGTTTTTGGCTGTTGTCACATCTGAGGGCAATTGCTACTAGGACCCACTAGACAGAGGCCCTGGCCTAAACATCCCACAATCCACAGGACAGCCTCCCACAGCCAAGACTAAATCGGTCCAAAATGCCAGTGGTGTCCAGGCTGAAAAACTGTGGTTTATGAATCAGAGATACCAAAGGAACATTTCATGCAAAGATGGGCTCGATAAAGGACAGAAATGGTATGGACCTAACAGTAGCAGAAGATATTAAGAAGAGGTGGCAAGAAGACACAGAAGAACTGTACAAAAAAGATCTTCACAACCCAGATAATCACGATGGTGTGATCACTGACCTAGAGCCAGACATCCTGGAATGTGAAGTCAAGTGGGCCTTAGAAAGCATCACTACGAACAAAGCTAGTGGAGGTGATGGAATTCCAGTTGAGCTATTCCAAATCCTGAAAGATGATGCTGTGAAAGTGCTGCACTCAATATGCCAGCAAATTTGGAAAACTCAGCAGTGGCCACAGGACTGGAAAAGCTCAGTTTTCATTCCAATCCCAAAGAAAGGCAATGCCAAAGAATGCTCAAACTGCCACACAATTGCACTCATCTCACACGCTAGTAAAGTAATGCTCAAAATTCTCCAAGCCAGGCTTCAGCAATATGTGAACCGTGAACTTCCTGATGTTCAAGCTGGTTTTAGAAAAGGCAGAGGAACCAGAGATCAAATTGCCAACATCCGTTGGATCATGAAAAAAGCAAGAGAGTTCCAGAAAAACATCTATTTTTGCTTTATTGACTATGCCAAAGCCTTTGGCTGTGTGGATCACAATAAACTGTGGAAAATTCTGAAAGAGATGGGAATACCAGACCACCTGACCTGCCTCTTGAGAAATTTGTATGCAGGTCAGGAAATAACAGTTAGAACTGGACATGGAACAACAGACTGGTTCCAAATAGGAAAAGGAGTACGTCAAGCCTGTATATTGTCACCCTGCTTATTTAACTTATATGCAGAGTACATCATGAGAAACGCTAGACTGGAAGAAACACAAGCTGGAATCAAGATTGCCGGGAGAAATATCAATAACCTCAGATATGCAGATGACACCACTCTTATGGCAGAAAGTGAAGAGGAACTCAAAAGCCTCTTGATGAAAGTGAAAGTGGAGAGTGAAAAAGTTGGCTTAAAGCTCAACATTCAGAAAATGAAGATCATGGCATCCGGTCCCATCACTTCATGGGAAATAGATGGGGGAACAGTGGAAACAGTGTCAGACTTTATTTTTCTGGGCTCCAAAATCAGTGCAGATGGTGACTGCAGCCATGAAATTAAAAGACGCTTACTCCTTGGAAGGAAAGTTATGACCAACCTAGATAGCATATTGAAAAGCAGAGACATTACTTTGCCAACAAAGGTCCATCTAGTCAAGGCTATGGTTTTTCCTGTGGTCATGTATGGATGTGAGAGTTGGACTGTGAAGAAGGCTGAGCGCTGAAGAATTGATGCTTTTGAACTGTGGTGTTGGAGAAGACTCTTGAGAGTCCCTTGGACTGCAAGGAGATCCAACCAATCCATTCTGAAGGAGATCAGCCCTGGGATTTCTTTGGAAAGAATGATGCTAAAGCTGAAACTCCAATACTTTGGCCACCTCATGCGAAGAGTTGACTCATTGGAAAAGACTCTGATGCTGGGAAGGATTGGGGGCAGGAGGAGAAGAGGACGATAGAGGATGAGATGGCTGGATGGCATCACTGACTCGATGGACATGAGTCTGAGTGAACTCCAGGAGTTGGTGTTGGACAGGGAAGCCTGGCGTGCTGCAATTCATGGGGTTGCAAAGAGTAGGACATGACTGATCTGATCTGATCTGATGGTATCCAGATCCACTCTCTCTTTGAAGATATCCGTCCACAATTGTGATGAAGTGGGTTAACACTCAGCCTATACTTCTTTCTCCCGGTAGAAGTGCTCATGAGTAGCGATATTTGATGTGGGTGTGAATGTGGCTTAAAGACCAAGGCCAGAAGGATGAGCTGTATGCTCTTGAGGAGAACTTCACTTCTTTCAGAGCCTACTCCTATGAGTGTCCTTTCCAGTAAATCCCATGATCAGCAAAAATATGTTGTTTCTCAAAATGAGCCTCCAGCTCTTGACTGTGGCACCCAGATGAAAGCTACATGTTGCAAGAGTCATTTCCTCATTCTGACACCTGCAGCTTGTACAAGCTAGTGGGCAGAGAGAAGACCTACAGGTTTGCAGGGTTTCAGCTCCCTCCTTCCTTGTGTTGATAGGGTCCCCACTCAAGAACTCTCAGATGGGACCGGAGCTCCCAAGGGTGGGATCTTCTAATGAAAAAACTCTAAAATCCTGAATCAATGAGTAAAGCAGCAGCAGGCAATAAACAGCTTAACAATTTATTCATTTGGGAAGGAGTACTGATTTTAGGGGCACTTATGTACAACAAAGAAATAAAAGAGGTGGGGGGGGGGTAGGGCAAACAGACTGCCCTGAGATTCACATTCCAGGAGCAAGGTTTTAGGAAGTTGCCACCAATTCTGAAAATCTAAGCAGCAACTCCCAACTTCCTCTGACATGCGAAAGTTTTACAAAAAGGATTAATGAACACTGGCTACCTTCTGGTGATAAACATTTCATGTAATAAATGTTTTAACCTTTTCTCATAGTATTTACAATAATTTGTTCATTATATTGCCTCTATTGCAAACCTATATTATCATTTTAAAGTTAAGGAAAGGCTTCCTGGTGCCTCAGACAATAGAGAATCCGCCTGCAATGCAGCAGATGCAGAAGACTTGGGTTTGATCTCCAGGTGGGGAAGATCCCCTGGAGAAGGGAATGGCAACCCACTCCAGTATTCTTGCCTAGAGAATCCTATGGACAGAGGGGCCTGGCAGACTACAGTCCATGGGGTCACAAAGAGTCAGACACGACTGAGTGAGTAACATTTTCTTTTTTTTCCCACAATCACTTCAGTCATGTCCAACTCTTTGTGATCCGATGGACCATAGCCCACCAGGCCCCTCTGTCCATAGGATTCTCCAGACAGGAATACTGAAGTGGACTGCCATGTCCTCCTCCAGGAAGGAATAGTAACAACCCACAATAAAGGTTTTCTGATTACGTAACAAGTCAGTGACCTAGATGGAGCTTAAACTCAACACATTTAGGACTACAGAACAACTAGATGAAGCAAATGAAAAGGTTAGTAATTTGGTATCATCTGTGGCTCACATGGTAAAGAATCTGCCTGCAATACAGGCCACCTGGCTTTGATCCCTGGGTTGGGAAGATCCCCTGGAGGAGGGTTTGCAACCCACTCCAGTATTTTTGCCTGGAGAATTCCATGGACAGAGGAGCTGGCAGGCTACAATCCATGAGGTCACAGAGAGTCAGACACAACCGAGAGACTAACACTTTAACTTTCTGAATGAACCAGAGCACTGACTTGGTCACTAAATATGTGTGTTTTAGTAGAATCTTGTAGTTCCAATAGCCAATTAAATGCCTATTCTTATCGAGCATATACTATGCAAGTCAAGGAAGATAAAGGTGGCTGAATACAGCTCTTTTCCTTGGAAAGCTCAGAGTTTAGTCAAGCGAAGCTAGCAAATAAGCATTTAATACTATATATGATCTACTGAGCAACTCAATATGCATGTGCCATGTGGACTCTGGTACTTGATCTGAGTGCATTGAAACGTGACCAGGAGCCCAGGGATGGAACTGTGACAAGGCTAAGAATTCTCCTGTTATAAGGTATCAGCTCTCATCATATAGAAATGTCTCCATTGTGCTGAGATACAGTCATGTATCTCAGTTTTTAATCAAATACTGTAATACTTTTCAAAGAGTAGTGCTGTTATTAGCTAAAGCACAAATCTTCCCAAGTTGGCCAAGTGTAATAAACAAGCACCACAGTAACTCTTAATAACAGGTACTCATTCCCCTCACTCTGGCCAAAGCTCTCTGAGATAGACAAGGTTATATGAAAAGTGGAGCCAAAATTTATAGAGAAGAGCAGTGAGCACTAACGTCCTTAGTACACATTGAAGAGTGAATGAGGAAACTACCATAGATCATGTTCACAGTCATGCCAAATAATTATACATTTAATATATAGATTTTTTTTACTCTGAATTGAGCTTTTGTTCCCTTCATTTTAGCTGGTCCTGTCTGGAATTCTTAGGTGGACTGTGTTTCCAAAGGTGAAACTTTTCATACGTCTTTGGTCGTTAACTCTGTGCGGTAAAGGGCCAGGTTTAAAAATTTCCATTCTGTGTCAGACCAATCTTTTCATAAAATATAAACAGTGTGAATGATTGGATGTCACACTAAAGCTGAATCCATACAAAAATGTCTAAATTCATGCCCTCAATTTCTTTCCTGCCTCCATTAGAGACTGATAACCAACAGCTTGTAAACTGGATCCTCTGGGAAGCGCATGTTACAAGGTGCTAATATATAGATATTCAAAGACAAGACAGCCAAGAAAGCAATTTCTGTGAATCTTTAACAGGAAGATACAAAATCAGAATATCTAAGATGAAAACATGTTGAAATTTTAGTATCCAGCTTATACTGCCTATACCTTTTAAGTCTGATCAGCATAAATGTGCTGAGTGACCAAACACCAAGAGACAGTTCAGAGACACTCTCTACACCAGCAATGGCCAACAGAGATTTCCAGGACCATGGGAATGTCTTTCTTGTGCTGTTCAAGGCAGTAGCCCTGAGCCCCATGTGGCAATCAGGCACTCAAGTGAGGTTAGTGTGAATGGAGGAGCCAGATTTAAAATTGTATTTGATTTTAATTACTTAAAATTTGAATAGCCTCACATGGCTCCCAGACTGGACAGCCTATTAGCTAATGATGATAGTAACAGAAATGTTTTTAAATGACAGATTTTTTAAAAAGAGGTGGCATGAAAAATCTTAAAAGAGAGGAACTGCTTCTCTCTAGAAGGATAATACTTTGGGATCCACAAACCCTTACACTCCCTAATCTGCCGCTCCCTGCTAGCCCTCAAGGTTCTGGCCCGATGACTGCCTTGGAGTTCATGTTTTCTTTCAGCATCCACAGCGCGATTGCCAGAGAAGTGAAGGGTGACCAGAGAGCACATGAACCCCTTTCCTTTGCAGCAGCTCAAATTAATGAGATCTCTGCTGCTCTCAAGACAGTGAAGGCGGCCTGGCCTAAGTGTTGAACCAAGGTGTTTGTGCCTGCATAGAATTAAGTCACAAGTAAAGCACTTATTTCTGACAGCAGATTTATAATAGGAAAATCTCAGCAGGGATAAAGAGTTGGAGACCCCAGCCACAGGCCTTTCATAAACTTTGCCTTGATTTAGTGGCTCAAACAACCAGCAAGAAAGGCAAACTGCAGAGGTAATCCTATCATCTTTTCTCCAACCAGCGCTACGCCATCTTCTTGGCTTCCTCATGCTGCTAATACGAATTCAAATCATCTGTGTTTAAAGTTAAACTCTGTGATTGACAGTTCTTTAGAGTCTCAGTCCTATTGAAGATTATTCTAGATATCTATCAGTTATTACTACAAGCACAGTATGATATTCAATGCCGACAGTGAAAATTGTTTTTAACAGTGTAATGTCTGATCTGTTTTGAAAGCGATTTTAAAATAAAGAACTAACCATAACCAGGTGGGGAAAACCCAAACATGCTTCTCTTTTCTTTCTTTTTTTGCCTTTTTTTTTTTTAGTAGGAGCAAGGGAATGGGGGAAGGAGAGAAAAGAGAAAGTAAAGCACATCCTGCAAGAAGCTGTTCTACTAACATAAAAAGAGAACAAAGTATTTCACTTTAGTTTTGCAGCATCTATTTCTTTATATATTATATATATATATATATAAATAACTGAACAAAGTGCTTACAGTCATTAAAACTTTGGGGATTTTATTTCTAGGAGACGTTAGTGCGTATGCATGCTCAGTCACTCAGTCATGTCCCACTCTTTTGCAACCCCATGGACTGCAGCCCACCAGGCTCCTCTCTCCATTGGACTTCCCAGGCAAGAATACGAGAGGGGGTTGCTATTTTCTTCTCCAGGGGATCTTCCCGACCCAGGGATTGAACATGCGTCTCCTGCATTGGCAGGTGGATTCTTTATCACTAAGCTGCCTAGGAAGCCTACAGGAGATAATGCTGTTGTTCAGCTACAAAGTCCTGTTCAACTCTTTGCGACTTCACAGACTATAGCCTGCCAGGCTCCTCTGTCCATGGGATTTTCCAGGCAAGGATAATGAAGTAGGTTGCCACTTCCTTCTCCAGGGGATCTTCCCAACCCAGGGATCGAACCTGCATCTCCTGTGTCTCTTGCTTGGCAGGATTCTTAACCACTGCACCACCTGGGAAATCACTTGTAAAAACTACTATTGCGCAAGAGATTATGAAAATGTATTCTAACATTTTGAGATCTGTTTTGTTCTCTGTACTGTCCTCAAAGCTAGAAAAGCTGGGTACAAGGTAAATGCAAATATCTGCAGAATGAATGCATATATATTGCAGAATGAATGCATGCATATGTAAAGACATGGACCAACCACCATAATTCATAACAGTATTTAATAAATGCCAGTGGCTGTGATCATCAATACAATTCTGTCCCATGGTGACCAAAGCAGTTTTGTGGCCTGGCTTTAAGCTGAGCTCTGCTGGACAAGCAGACCCGGAAGGTCTAATGTGATCGGTCATTCCCTAAGCTTGTGCTCTGAACTCAGCCACACACAAGCCACTCCGCAAGGCCCAAAAAAGAAGAAAGGAAGACAGGAAGGGCAGCGTGATGACTGAAAGAAGGACCCAGGAGGAAGGCAAGGAAAGAGGAAACAGGCTTGCAAAGTGGAAATATACCAGAATGTTTGTTTTTTTTCTTTAAAGTTTATTATGTAGCACCTACAAATTTTAGAGGGCTTCCCAGATGGTGTGAGTGGTAAAGAATCCGCCTGCCAATGCAGAAGACACAGGAGAGGAGGGCTGGATCCCTGGGTTGGGAAGATCCCCTGGAGGAGGGCACGGCAATCCACTCCAGCATTCTTGCCTGGAGAATCCCTGGCGGGCTGCAGTCCATGGGGTCGCAAAGAGTCAGACACAACCGAGCGACTAAGCATGCACAAATTTTATACCTCCATTTACACAAAAAGGTTTTGTGCCTGGTAGAGAAATAACAGAGTATTTGCTTCCCAACAGGCTGCTTGCGGGAGGGGAGTGTAAAAGCCCTGAGCAGGGTGTGTGCACCCCTGGGCTTGCAGAAGGTTTTCAGCTAGAACCTTCAGGTCAGGCAGTAGAAAGAGGTTACTCAGGTTTTGCCAGTAAAGTGGGGATAAAAGGGGTGGAGGAGGGGACATCTGGGGATCCGGGCTTGAACGCACATCTTCGTCTTGATGAGGCACCTCCGTTGCTGAGTTCCTGGTGGCATTTTCAAGACTCCTCTAATCACTGGTTGTCACTCTCCGCCATTAGTGAAGGAAGGGAGTTGCAAAGGGGAGGAAAATATAAGCTAAAAAAATCTACCACCTTATGTCAGAAGTGATAAACGCATTAACAGCGATTGGGAACAAACCTGAGAGTCGGAAGGAGGAAGAGATTCCATCATGAGGAAAAGAGCAGAAGTGGGCGATCTGGGGGCAAATTGGCCTTAAAGCCACTAGCATGGGGGAGATGGAAAGGAGACAAGGAAAGAGGGAAATGGGGAATGCAAGGAAATAAGAAACGGAGGGAGGAAACAGTAAGAAAGACTCTTACACCCTGTGATCAGAGACTCATTCATTTGGAGCTCAGAGCACACTTTTCAGAACCAAATAGGCGACCAAAGGCTTATGAAATAATGAGATCCTTCCGTGTTTGTCAATTTGCTTTTTTTTTTTCCCCCATCTGCAAATAATGAAACATAAATGATTCTGAGGGAGACTGAAAGGAACACGGTCCAGGAGGCTGTGGAGAACCACAGAGAAACAAACACAGACAAGAAGTGTCAGGGCGGGGTCCTTCCCGACCTCCACTCGGGGCCGTCTCCAAGGCGAGAAACATGGAAGCACTTACCCCAGGAAGCCCTCGGAGGGGCAGCTCTTTGCAGCAGGAACCCACAACACAGAGGAAGCCTGCTGTGCAGGCGTGCTGTCCTCCCACTCGAAAAGAGATGGCCGTGCTGCCCTGGCACGGCAATAGCGCCCTTCTCATTTTGGGAGCTGGAGCCACTTGGAAAGCGAGTAAAGCATGAGCTTAGGACTGTGCCATAAGAAAGGATATGTTAAAATTAACCTCTAATAAAAAGGTTATCTTGAATGCATTGTTTGAATCTGCAACAGACAAGTGTTGGTAGTGGGGAAAAGGAAAAAAAAAAGAAAAAGAAAAACAATCCTTAGGTTCCAAGCAAACTTTCAAAAGCAAAATTCAGAGGATCCCATATCGATCCTCAGTTGTGCATGCTCAGTCGCTGGCTCGTGTTCAACTCTTTGTGACCCCGTGGACTGAAGCCCATCAGGCTCCTCTGTCTAGGGAGTTCTCCGGGCAAGAATACTGGAGTGGGTTGACATTCCCTTCTCCAAGGGATCTTCACAACCCAGGGATCGAACCCAAGTCTCCTGCATTGACAGGCGGGTTCTTTACTACAGCACCACCGGGGAAGACCTGATCCCCAGTTAGAATACTCCATGTTTTATCATAACTATGAGAACACATGCATCATTGCCTCTCCCATAGCACATCTCAGCCTTTGTAAATACTGCCCATGACCTTTAAAGTCTTAACAATCTTGTGAAGAGGAAAGCCAAGGCTGCTGTAGGGATGAGATGGAGTGAAGTCATGTTTTCTTCACCACAGATTTTGGGAGTGGGTGCTGGGAGGACAGCTGGAACCTCATTGAAGAAATATCAAATATGCTGCTTAGCAAAAAAAAAAAAAAATCAATTTCAATTATATCACAAAACTTCTGGAACTGGTGCTGTCTACTGAGCGGAAAATAATGATAACAGTAAAGTGCTAGTTATGAAAACTTTAAAAGGTATAATCATTGTCACCAAAAAACACTGAACTATTTTTTTCAACCCCATTCATTCTTAGCTCCACGGACCACTTTATTTTGAAGAGTTATGAGACAAGTCTGAGGGAGAGAAAGACTAGAAAAAACAGTGATGCTTTGCAACAGGTAAAGAATTTTTCACATACCCTGAGGTAGAGGTGATTTGAACCTTTATTATATCATAATTATTCTCTATTGGGTTAACTGTTATGATCTTTATTGTTGGGCATTTTACTAGTTTGCTTTTGTTGATGTTTCTAGGCTGAACTTGGTCCTAATTTTTGCTTCTATTTAATGAGTATGGTTGCATTTGTCCCCTTCCCAACTGACCAGTCTTGCTCCTTTACCCTTCACTTGTCTCTTGTTCTGAATCTGACTTGTTGATTCTGATTCTTAATTCAGTTGTGCCAAACTCTGCAGTGAGAACTGGAAGATGTCAGAACAAGACAATGACAAAGAAAACTTGTGGCTCATCATTCCTTACTGGCAACATACGCTCAGTTCAGTTGCTCAGTCGTGTCCAACTCTTTGCGACCCCATGGACTGCAGCACAGCAGGCCTCCCTGTCTGTCACCAACTCCCAGAGTTTACTCAAACTCATGTCCATTGAGTCAGTGATGCCATCCAACTATCTCGTTCTCTGTCATCCCCTTTTCCTCCCGCCTTCAATCTTTCCCAGCATCAGGGTCTTTTCAAATGAGTCAGCTCTTTGCATCAGGTGGCCAAAGTACTGGAGTTTCAGCATCAGTCCTTCCAATGAATATTCAGGACTGATTTCCTTTAGGATGGACTGGTTGGATCTCCTTGCAGTCCAAGGGACTCTCAAGAGTCTTCTTCAACACCACAGTTCAAAAGCATCAATTACTCTGCACTCAGCTTTCTTTATACTCCAACTCTCACATCCATGCATGACTACTGGAAAAACCATAGCTTTGACTAGACAGACCTTTGCTGGCAAAGTAATGTTTCTGCTTTTTAATATGCTATCTAGGTTGGTCATAACTTTCCTTTCAAGAGTAAGCATCTTTTAATTTCATGGCTACAATCACCATCTGCAGTGATTTTGGAGCCCCAAAATATAAAGTCTGTCATTGTTTCTACTGTTTCCCCATCTATTTTCCATGAACTGATGGGACCAGATGCCATGATCTTAGTTTTCTAAATGCTGAGTTTTAAGCCAACTTCTTCACTCTCCTCTTTCACTTTCATCAAGAGACTCTTTAGTTCTTCTTCGCTTTCTGCCATAAGGGTGGTGTCATCTGCATATCTGAGGTCATTGATATTTCTCCTGGCAATCTTGATTCCAGTTTGTGCTTCATCCAGTCCAGCATTTCTCATGATGTAATCTGCATATAAGTTAAATAAGCAGGGTGACAATATACAGCCTAGATGTCCTCCTTTCCTGATTTGGAACCAATCTGTTGTTCCATGTCCAGTTCTAACTGTTGCTTCTTGACTTGCATATAGATTTCTCAGGAGAAAGGTCAAGTGGTCTGGTATTCCCATCTCTTGAAGAATTTTCCACAGTTTGTTGTGATCCACACAGTCAAAGGCTTTGGCATAGTCAATAAAGCAGAAGTAGATGTTTTCTGAAACTCTCTTGCTTTTTTAATGATCCAGCGGATGTTGGCAATTTGATCTCTGGTTCCCCTGCCTTTTCTAAATCCAGCTTGAACATCTGAAAGTTCATGGTTCACAAACTGTTGAAGCCTGGCTTGGAGAATTTTGAGCATTACTTTGCTACCATGTGAGATGAGTATAATTGTGCAGTTTGAGCATTCTTTGGCATTGCCTTTCTTTGGGATTGGAATGAAAACTGACCTTTTCCAGTCCTATGGCCACTGCTGAGTTTTCCAAATTTGCTGGTATATTGAGTCCAGCACTTTCAAAGCATCATCTTTTAGGATTTGAAATAGCTCAACTGGAATTCCATCACCTCCACTAGCTTTGTTTGTAGTGATGCTTCATAAAGCCCACTTGACTTGGCATTCCAGGATGTCTGGCTCTAGGTCAGTGATCACACCATCGTGAAGACCTTTTTTGTATAGCTCTTCTGTGTATTCTTGCCACCTCTTCTTAATATCTTCTGCAACACAAGCTACTTATTTATATAAGATTCAATGGCACATATTCAACAGGTACATCAGTAAGCTTTTTCACTGATTTTCCCCAGATGAAATTATATTTTTTTTGGTCAAAAGAGTCAGATATGGATGAGTTAATGCAAATCCACTCATGTTAATGGAAACAACAAGTAGGGAGACAAACAAAACCAAACATCAAAAAATCCAGACTGTCTATGGGAACGTGAATAGAATTTGTATCCTACTGTTGTGTGAAAATTGTATAAATCTTAATTATGCTGAACTGGTTCACAATGATTTTCAGGTCTACTACCTCCTTCTAATTTTTGAGATTTTGATATTGAAACCCCAATGAAAAATCTTCTATTTAAAAAATAACTGTAATATATAGTGGAACTACATGTAACTTTGTTCTGTATTTTCCAAGTCTCCTATAAATGTGTTATCATATTCTCATAATTTGAAAAATTAAAATTAAAAAAAAAACTCCAAATGAACCAAAGCAAAACTTTCAAAACGCCTGAAAAAGGTTGAGGAGCAACATCTTCATATTGGAAGGATAACTAGTGTTTATCATTATATGTCCCTCATGCTCTTTTAATAAGCATCCTTTTAGATATATAAAAGCCTCATAGGTTCCTTCCATTTTCTACTAAACCATTTACCCCATTTCCTTTAGGGGACACTTCTCTCTATGAAAGAAACAGCAAGTTGCCTAAGAGTGTGATAAAGATTTGCCAAGGGAGAGAAAAAAAGGAAAGAATTAAAAATGAACATATCTAAAAATCAAGGATTTCTAAGATGCCAGTAAAGTATGTTGTAGGTAAGATAACTAGGAAAAAAACGAAGAAAGATGAGAGATTAATGGCAAACCAGTCCAAGGCCCTTTATGTATCCCCAGGCCAAAAGAAAACTAACAAGCCCCGTGTCTGTGAATTTACAGAAGACTTCTGTCCATTTCGACTTCCACCATTCAGGTCCACTTTGGTCAGGATGGATGTGGGTTTTGTAAAGAGAAGGGTATTTAAGTCAACAGAAAAAAAATACATCTCTATCTCTTACATTTACCTGCTAATTCTAGTTCCTGGCACTGGCTTAGAACAAGAACAAAACCTTACTAAATCCTCACAGGTGAGAGCTCCATGACTGACTTTCACCTTGGTGTTTAAAGGAAATCCAGTCAGGCTAGTGAACAGGCCTCCTCTACTAGTTCTAACAATCCCCTGGGATTTACTTTTCCCTTTTCCAGCAAAACTTAAGAATGTTTCTTGCAGGAAAGCAATTCCTCATTAAAAACCAGCCACTCTTGTGAGCCAGGCTTCAGTTAATGACCACTGAGAGCCAAACATCCAGGGCAGCCCAGAAACAGTCTAGGCACGTCCAGAGCAGTAATGGGTCATTAGTTGTTCTAAGGACTAGTGCACTTGCACGAGTGAATGTATAAATTCCAAAGGAAAAAAAAAAAAATTCCAAAGAAGAGTTACATGCTCACTATAAGACCAGACCCTGACACGGAACTCCAGAGCCACATTTTATGCCTTAAGCACACATACAAACACAATTCTTTTACCTTGACCCTATTCTCCTTTTGGTTCACTTCAAGCTGATCTTTGCACAAATTTAAACCTTGTTTATTTCTCCCCAAAGTCCAAGTTGCTCCTACCTTTCATCATCGTCTCCCATTCTTGCCTGCAATGGCCTACAAACCTTCCCATGCAGAGTGGGCTTGCAAAGACAGAGGAAGACCTAGGACCTGAGAAGAAATGGCAACCCACTCCTGTACTCTTGCCTGGAAAATTCCACGGACAGAGGAGCCTTGTAGGCTACAGTCCATGGGGTCGCAAAGAGTCGGACACGACTGAGCCACTTCACTTCACTTCATGATCCAAAAGAAAACATTCGACAGATGTAAATGAAATTACATCATCAACCTATCAGTCTGATGCAGACATTAGCATCTGTATAAAGTTAACAGCTATCTGCTATTAAACAATGGGAGAAAATATGTGCAAATGATGTGACCAACAAGGGATTAATCTCCAAAATTTAAAAACAATTCATGTGGTTCAATGTTCAAAAAAACAAACAACCCCCCCCCAAAAAAAAACAGGCAGAAGACCTAAATAGACATTTCTCCAAAGAAGACATACAGATGGCCAAGAGGCACATGAAAAGATGTTCAACAATGCTGATTATTACAGAAATGCAAATAAAAACTACAGTGTGATAGCATCTCACACCAGTTGGAATACCCATCATTCTGACTACAAAGAATAAATGCTGGAATGGGTGTGGAGAAGAGGGAACCCTCCTACACTATTAGTGGGAATGGAAATTGGTACAACCAGTATGGAGAACAGTATGGAGGTTCCTTAAGAAGCTAAAACTGAAGCTACTATATGATTCAGTGGTTCCACCCATGGGCATATACCTGAAGAAAAACCTTGGTTCAAAAGGATACACGCACCACAGTGTTCACTGCAATGCTGTTTACAATAGCCAAGACACAGAAGCGATCTAAATGTCCACTGACAGAAGAATGGACAAAGAAGATGTGGTTCATATGTACAATGGAACAGGACTCAATCAGAAAAAAGAGTGAAATAATGCCATTTGGAGCAACATGAATGGCCCTGGAGATTATCATGCTAAGTGAAGTCAGTCAGGTAGAGAACGACAAATATCATATAACATTATATGTGGAATTTTAGAAAATAATGCAACTGAACTTCATTACAAAACAGAAATAGACTTACAAACTTAGATGGATCTTATGCTCACCATGGGGAATGGGAGAGAGGGGAGAGAGATTGGGAGTTTTGGATTGACATGTATACACGGCTATATTTAAAATATTATATGTAACCAATGAGGACCTACCTATTTTTAAAAATTAAAAAAAAAATTAATTCAAAATTTAAAAAAGATGTCAGTCAGTCAGTTCAGTTCAGTCGCTCAGTCATGTCCGACTCTTTGCGACCCCATGAATCGCAGCACGCCAGGCCTCTCTGTCCATCACCAACTCCCGGAGTTCACTGAGACTCACGTCCATCGAGTCAGTGATGCCATCCAGCCATCTCATCCTCTGTCGTCCCCTTCTCCTCCTGCCCCAATCCCTCCCGGCATCAGAGCCTTTTCCAAAAAGCATGTGGTATATATATATGCGTGTGTGTGTGTGTATATATAGCTATATATATGTATACATATATTACCTACGTGTGTGTATATATAGATATAGATAGATAGCTAAACTGGACTATTACTCAGCCATGAAAAAGAATGAAATACTACCATTTACAGCAACATGGATGGGCCTAGAGAACATTATGCTGAGTGAAATATGTCAGACAGAGAAAGACAAAAACTATTTTATCATTTATATGTGGAATCTGAAAAATAACACAAATGAACATATACACAAACATGAACATATACACAAAACAGAAACAGATTCATAGATATAGAAAACAAACTTGTGGTTACCAAAGGGGAGGCAGGAGGTACAAATAGGAGTATGGGATTAGCAGATACAAACTACTACATATAAAACAGATAAGTATCAAGGATTTACCGTACAGCACATGACTGAAGCTGTGAAATTAGAAGACACTTACTCCTTGGAAGGAAAGCTATAACCAACCTAGGCAGCATATTAAAAAGCAAAGACATCACTTTGATGACAAAGGTCTGTGCAGTCAAAGCTATGGTTTTTCCAGCAGTCATGTACAGATGTGGGAGTCAGACCATAAAAGAGGCTGAGTGCCAAAGAATTGGTGCTTTCCAATTGCGGTGTTGAAGAAGACTTTTGAGAGTCCCCTGGGCTGCAGAGAGATCAAACCAGTCAATCCTAAGGAAATCAACCCTGAATATTCATTGCAAGGGCTGATGCTGAAGCTCCAATACTTCAGTCATCTGATGTGAAGAGCCAACTCATTGGAAAAGACCCTGATGTTGGGAAAGATTGAAGGCAGGAGGAGAAGGGAGCGGCAGAGGATGAGATGATTAGGTAGCACCACCGACTCAATGGACATGAGTTTGAGCAAACTCTGGGAGATAGTGCAGGACAGAGAAGCCTGGTGTGTTACAGTCCAAGAAGTTATAAACGGTTGGACACGACTTAGTGACTGAGCAACAACAACACGGGGAATTATAGCCATTATCTTATAATAACCTATAATGAAGTATAATCTGTAAAAATACTGGATCACTATGCTATATACCTGAATCTAATATATTATTACAAATCAACTATACTTCGATTAAAAACAGAAAAAACAACTCCTGAATTGGGTGCTTCTTCAACTCCCAGTCTCCTCACAACATTCTCCCTCAGCTCTCTTCTTTATTCGAGGTGCGCCAGTTTCCCAAAACCTGCCAGTCACTGTCAGTGTTAGTCGCTCACTCGTGTCTGACTCTTTGTGACCCCAGGGACCGTAGCCCACCAGGCTCCTCTGTCCATGGGATTCTCCAGGCAAGCATACTGGAGTGGGTTGCCATGCCTTCTTCCAGGGGATCTTCCCGACTCAGGGATCAAACCCAGGTCTCCTGCATTGCAGGCAGATTCTTTGCTGTCTGAGTCACCAACCAGGGAAGCCCCCCTAAAAGCTATACTTGGATTAAATTATGCCTCCTCATTCAGGAAAAACAAGAGCAGTACTTCCCTCAAAGAGCTGTTGTGAGAACTAGATGAGTTAATCCAGGTTAAACCGTGGCACAAGCCTTCCTCACACCAGATACTCAATAAACGTCAGCTTTAATATTACACCTATCTGATGTACAGCCCTGGATACATATTGACCAAGGCAGCTGCCCCAAACTCATCCCTTTTCATTTGTAAGAAATCAAAGGTGTTGACTTAAGACCAAGCCAGTGAACTTTTGAAGTTAATAAAGCCATCCCCACTGAGCCACTTCTGAGTGTGGCCTTGGGACCTCAGCATTGTAGCTTGAGAATATGCTGAATGACAGAGCACTGGTCTATCTAAGGACACTGACAGGCATGACACCTCTCATCTGTTGAATCCATCATCTGGCCGGCACGAAGGCCCTTTCAGATATTTGGTTTCAGCCTGACTTTTAGGTTAGCATCCCGAGAGTTTAGTCTGTTGGAATGCTGCCCTATGCAAGCATCATGCAGATGTGCTTGTAAACTGAGGTTACCCTATTCCTAAAGATCAGGATACTAGTGGTTTGATGGGCTTCCCAGGGGGCGCCAGTGGTGAAGACCCCACCTGCCTATGCACGAGACAGAAGAAATGTGGGTTTGATTCCTGGGTTGGGAAGATCCCCTGGAGAAGGGCATAGCAACCCACTCCAGTGTTCTTGCCTGGAGAATAGCTATGGACAGAGGGGCCTGGAGGCTACAGTCCATAGGGTCGCACGACTGAAGACGCTTAGCACACACATTGGCTTGAAACTCTCAATGCCCTTGAGAGACTTCTGAGAATTTCTGCAGTATGAAGGGATGGTCATCTCTGCTCCCGGCTGCCTGCCTGTGCAGAATTCTTACTCCCCCTATATCAGGGCTTTTCATTTATTTCTGCCCTGATGTTGAACCTCAAATGGAACTCACCCCTTTTCTTTAATCCAAAAGAAGGGCTCCCCTGGTGGCTCAGTGGTAAAGAATCTGCCTGCCAATGCAGGAGATGCAGGTTCAATCCCTGGGTTGGGAAGATTCCTTGGAGAAGGGCATGGCAACCCACTCCAGTATTCTTGCTGGAGAATTCCATGGATAGAGGAGTCTGGTGGGCTGTAGTTCATGGGTCAAAAAAAGAGTAGCACATGACTTAGCAACTAAAGAACAACAGCCCCAAAGAAGCCATATAAAGGGACCTGTTTTGAAGAAGATTTTATTGAAGGCTTGAGGAGATGAAAAGAATTTATAATGCAGCCATGTAAGCCACTTAGAATTGCTTTCTGGTCTTTCCTATTCTAAAAGCTTCTCAGCTACTCTGTCATAATGCTTGGAGAATTCTTTTTCTGTGTTCTTTTCTCTCTTCTCTGCCTCTCAGGTGTAGACCTCCATTCTAGTCCTAAATTTCTCCTCCTCCTTTATACAGAACTCTTCAGTAGCCTTAGTTCCTGTGCCTGCCTAAACTGGAAAAGAAGAAACTGGAGAGTAAGATCAAGAATTAAAGGAGTATGGGATGGAGAATGTGGTCCACCCCTTTATGGAGGCATGAGTTTCCTAGGGATGGATGACAGGAGCTAGTCTGGAGTTATCTTGAGCATCAGTTCAGTTCAGTCGCTCAGTCACATTCGACTCTTTGCGACCCCATGGACTGCAGGAGGCCAGGTTTCCCTGTCCATCACCAACTCCCAGAGCTTGCTCAAACTCATGTCCATCGAGTCAGTGATGTCATCCAACCATCTTGGGCATATCTATCTATCCAGAGCATCCAACTATCTTGAGCATAGCTTCCCTCAAACCCTGCCAGTACAGGAGAAGATTTCAGCAGAAGCTCTGGGGTGGGCTAAGGGGGTTAGGGTTTGAGAAAGTCAAGTGAAGCATGTCTTCATGAAGTGGTTCAGAGATATCTTTACTGTATAACAGAGTTGCCTTGGTGTTTTCTGTAGTACAAATTTGGCAATGATTTTGGCCTTAGTGTTTTAAAAACACATGACTGTCAAGGAAGAGAGATTATAATGATACAGACAAGCACATCCATCAATGTGAACAGACATTTACAAAAGAAGGCATGGAAAATTGACAGAGCACTCATTCTGTGCTGGACTTAGAGCACACACTGATTTCATTTCATCCTCACGAACCATCCTTCACTGTGTGGTTATTTCCACTTTGGTCACAGAGGAAACCACAATACTGAGAAGTGAGTTAACTTGGGCTGTCCTTCAAAGATAGTAAAATCGCTACCTTCACCTGGCCTTTGCATCACCTCTGCTTTGCATCACTCCCTCCAGTGATCCAGGGCTGTCTTTGTTCCCACCTCCTAGTTTCTGTTCTAACTTCAGCAGAGCAATGATGTGTTTTTGCAATCAATTATATACAAAAGAGCACGCTGCTTCCACGTGGCTTTCTCCATCTCTATCTCCTTTACTCTGCTCTTTCTTCTCCATAACACCCACCATCATCTGACATATTCTGTATCTACTTGTTTTAACCTAGTTGTTAAAATTCTCCCCTTCCCTCTAACCAAGATGTAAGTTCCTTGAGGGCAAGGACTGTGCCTGCCATATTCACTAGAGTGTCCTTGGCACCTAGTATAGGGCCTGGCTCAGGGTAAACATTAATACTTATTAAATATTTATTGAATAAGTTAATAAATGGCATGGACCAAGACTCCTTCTGCTCTATGACAATTTACTTTCAAATAGTGTCCCTATAGTCTGTGAATGAGGTATATATTGAATATACAGCAGACATATATACACCTATATATATATATATGAATATACTGAACTTATAGAAGATCACAAGTGATGAGAACCACATCTTTTTCTACAGGGCTGATTTTGTGGAGGAGGTGGAATTTTACAAGGTTAGTTATTATCTATCTACATGTGTATTTCAGCATTTCATATTGTCATGCTTATGTGCTTTTCCAAACACTCTAATTTAAAAGGAAATAATCCTAGTGGTAGAAGAATATATTTCTGTGCCTCAGATATTTCTATATTTTGATGTGCTGGTGCTTTTTTAAACATGCACCCCACTAGCTCTTCACTAAAAACAACGCAGCAAACATCTACCCCACTGTTGCTGCTCAGCTGGTAAGTCGTGCCTGAATGTTTGGGACCACGTGGACTGCAGCACGTCAGGCTTCCCTGTCCTTCACTGTCTCCTGGAGTTTGCTCAAATTCGTTTCCATTGAGCTGGTGATACTATCTAATCATCTCATCCTCTGCCTCCCCAGTTTCCTTTTGCCTTCAATCTTTCCCAGCGCCAAATTCTTTCTCAGTGAGTCAGCTCTTTGCATCAGGTGGCCAAAGTATTGGAGCTTCAGCTGCAGCATCAATTCTTCCAATGAATATTCAGGGTTGATTTCCTTTAGGATGGACTGGTTTGAGTTCCTTGCAGTCCAAGGGACTCTCAAGAGTCTTCTTCAGCACCACAGTTCAAAACATCAATTGTTTGGCACTCAGCCTTCTTTATGGTCCAACTCTCACACCTATACATCCTTCACTGTAAACAGATGTGTTCATTTCTCATGTATTATGTGTCTCTTGGGCTACAGAATACTCAATGCATAATGTTAAGAAAAAGAATGGTGCTAACTTAATGCTTTGGCAATATACCTATTTCCCAAAAGTACCTTTTAAAATGAAGAAAAAATAAGTGTATTCTGAACTGAATTTACCATGTGAGATAGCCATCTTACACATGGCTCTTTCAGAACACTTACTTTTAAAGGAGTACATTTTCTCCTTTATAATTAAGACTCAAGGAAAACAAATATGAATTTAAAGAAACAGTTTTTGCAACATTAGGAATCTTGAGTAGGGATCAAAAATGCTTTAAATTTAATAGAAATACTTTATTTAGAAGACTTTATTATTAAACTGCTATGTAGTCTATAATAAAATAAATCCTTTCCAGAGATCATAAAATACAGAATAAACATTACTTTTCATTATAAAATTTTGTGAGCAATACCTCGTCCCTGCCCTGCTTCCAAACATGGGCAAATTATTTATAGTGGAAGGACACATGATAAATGCATCTGATTAAGATCTGACTTTTATCCATAAGGAACTTGTGTTAAAATATAACTATGTCGGTAAGATCACCCCTTGCTAATATTTCTCCTCCTACTATTATTATTTATGCTACTGCTACTACTTCTTGCTGTTACTGCTACTGACACAACCCACATCTCCCCCATCACCACCAGCGTATAGTTTACAAAGAGCTTTTAATACAGACTCATTAAATCCTTAAACCAGATCTATGAGATTTCCATACACACCTCACGATTCCTATTACAGATGAGAAAACTGGGCAGAGAGAATTGTAACTTGACCAAGGTTAAAAAGTAGCAAAGTCATTATTTGAAGCTGAGTCTACTTGATGCCAAGTGACCTTATATAAAATGAGGATACCACAATAAAACTATTCTACATTCCAAAGCCATACATTGTCATATATGATTATTCTGCATTTTCCCTAATACGCTAACCACCCCCTTTCCCCCCAGTCTTTATCTTTTCACTATGAAAAGCAATCCTTTATTGCATTAGCTAAAATGCAACGTAGCCACAAGCCATCAGTTTCTGTCTTCGGAGACTCAGAAACTTTATCAAGTTCCCCACCACCATGAATGTTGTTAGAATTTGAGAAATAGGTAGTTTATCAGATTAGCCTGCTAAATTAAGTAGCAGTGAGCAAAGACACACAGCCGATTTGTTATGTGTAACATTTACCCATCGAGATAAAAATGTTCTCTGCCCTTCTAGGTTAACACAAATGAGAGAAAAGTGTCACTGACGGCGCACGTGGTAAGAAAACGTAACAGACTGTTACTATCTCACCAAGAGGGACTTCAGAAGTGGTCTAAGTTAAGCACACTTAAAGAAAGCCTCAGGAAGAAGAGGGGAACCTGAGTGCGGACAAGTAAAACTCCTCTCGCTGGAGCAGATGGAAACAATAAACCACAGTTCATGCATACAATGCAATGTTACATTCATCCACCAAAATGATGTTATATGGTCAATGTTTTTAATATGAAAAGATTGTACATTTACATGACTAAAAGAAAAGGATGTGTGTTACGGCGTACATGTGTTATAAATATATTAGTGGTGATGGCGGTGGCTTAGTCACTAAGTCCTGTCTGACTCTTGTGACCCTATGGACTATATAGTCCTCCAGGCTCCTCTGTCTATGGAATTCTCCAGGCAAGAATACTGGAGTGGGTAGCCATTCCCTTCTCCAGGGAATCTTCCCAACCCAGCGATTGAACCCAGATCTCCCGCATTGCAGGTGGATTCTTTACTGATTAAGCCACTAGGGAAGCATATTAGTGCATAATACATATTATAAATACTACACACACACAGACACCACCAATGTGTTAGCAATCCTGGAATGATTTGTAATTATGGTTACAAGCAAATGCTCTTTTTTGGTTTTCCCATATTTTCCATTTGTTCTAAGGACAAATGGATTGCCAACATAAAGAAAAAGTAAAATGTGATAAAAAATTTTGTGTACTTTTGTTCTAATATTTTGTTGAGCCATTTAAAATGTTTCAGATATGATGACACCTCATTCCTAGTTACTTCCACAGGCATCTCCTAAAACTAGCACACTTTCCTATTAACCATAATACCATTACCACACCAAGAAAATTAATAATACCATCCCAATATTGTCTCATACCCTATCTATAAGTACATGTCTTTAGCTGTCCCTCAAATATCTTTCATAGCTGCCTTCTTTTGGAACCAGGATTCAGTAAAGTTCCCACGCTGAATTTGGTTGTTGTGCCTTTTTAGAACCTTTTAACCTAATAAAGCCCAATTCTTCAATCTTTGCATTCCCCCATCCCACACACATACCTTTTAAAAAACAGCATTCACTTTTAATCAACATTCTCATTCTTGTAGAATGTTTCATATTCTGGCTATGTCAGATTTTTCCCTTATGGAACTAAATTTCTTATTCTCTGCACTCTTCTCACATCATACTCTTATTTTGAGTGTAAGATCATCTCTTATTGCTCAAAATCTTTTAATCATAGCACTCTTTTTTGGTAGCTTTCTTCTGTTGCTTGCATATCTGTGCCCTCCAGATTATTTTTTCTATTTGTTTTTGCCTTTGCTTTGGGTATGTTTTTTAAACACACCTCATTTAACCCGAAAACCAGCTACAGATGAAAACCCATCCCTCTGTGGTTGTCTCTCTAAACCTGGGCACGATCTTCATGCCAACTTCCCAGAGTCTATGAACATTCCAGGATCTTCTTTTTAAGAAGAACTGTTTAGCTTGTAGCTATTTGTGACTACTATTGATGCTAAGTCCAGGGAAATAATTTTGCTAATGACTTAGCTACCAATTTGGCATGTTGGTGTCCCAACCATTTCCTTTTCCTTCTCAGCATATCAGCTACGTATACGCTTGAATTGTTAGGTTCCTTACTTTATGTGACAGACACATTTATTTCATTAGTTTCTCCTTAACTAGCTCCTTACAATAACTATTTTTGTTGCACAGACACCATTCTTGACTTTAACGTTTTGCTTGCCTATTAGTAACTGGAGAAACGCACGGTGGCAAATCTGGAGTATATGTGGTCACATTTGATTAGCTCCTTTAATGGGGAGGAGGAATATATTATCTTTGATATTATATACTTCAGCTAAGATTTTTTTTTATAAAGCAAACAAACAAAAAGCTTCACTGTTTTTTAACTTTGAGACGCTATGTGGTTTTTTTTTAAATTGTAGTTTCATTTATACTTACCTTCTTATATTTTTCTTATGCTGACGTTAAAAAGGGTGTGTATTCTCAAGTGACACTGTGTGGTGGCGGCTTTAGAATTCAAGCAGAGGGGGAAGTCAGGCTGGGATTTTAAAAATTTACGAGTAAAATCCACCAAGTGGATAATATTTTTGATGATATTGGCATTTGCCTCAGTGACCTTAAAGTCCCTTCTAGTTCTGGGGGGGTTCTTCATTCTATGGTTTCAGTATTTTATTCTACTATAACTTGGGTTTATTCTATGAATGGTTGCCTTCATTCTCTGCCTACATGTAGCCAAAACAACAACATATTTGTGCGTGTAAGAAAGAGAACTATTTATCAAACGATTTTCTTTGTGGGTAGGTAACTGATTGGTTTTCAATGAGCTGTTTCATTATTTTGTATGTTCAGCCACAGTTTGAAATAATGGAAACCTGACGAGTCTTGCTCCTCACCCTGCTAGGAAGAGATCCCTCCCTGGATGTTGATTATGGTTTGTTTACCTTGCTTTTCCTAGTAAGGCCTATAATTTAGGAAACAAAGCTCTTGTCTGTAATTTAATATGTGCGCCCTAATACCTCATAATGTACCTTACAGGAACTCTAGAAATACTTAGTGACCATCTCTGAATCTAAGAAAATGTGCAACACTGTCTCATGTCTTCCCGCTGCTGGGGCTGACCATACTTGGTTGTTTTCGGTCTGTTTTCTCTGTCTCCGCCTGGTTTCTAAACCCAGACACCAAACAGCAAAGTTTGCTCGAGTCATTTCCCTTTCTCTCTATTCCAAGACAAGCAGGCAATTACTACTGGCACTTTAAAGAAGACAATTATCAATGGAGAAAATCTCTTGTGTTCTACTGTAAGGAAAAGAGATTGTGTTAGTTTTCTAGGCCAATCTTTCCCTGGCACCAATGGTGACCTTCAGACAACTTGTGAATGAAGAAATACGTGGTTCTAAGCACTGAGCATTTCACATTACTTCTTTTACTACCACCAGGCTCAAAATAAATCTAGCTAAGAATAGTGCAGGAGAAAAGGCCATGAGAGGCCACAGCCAGAGAAACTTAAAGGTGAGAGTCTCATTAACATTAAATTATTTGCCCAATTTTATTATGTGAGGTTTAAAAAAAACATATGTTTGCTAAGTGAAAAAAATCAAAGACACACACTGCATGACTTCACTTATATGTGAAATCTAAAAAACAAAACAAATGCACAAGATAACAAAACAGAAACAGTCACAGATACAGAGAGCAAACAGGTGGCTGCCAGAGGGGAGAGGGGTGGGAAGATGAGATAAATAGATGAAGGAGATTACAAGGTACAAATTTCCAGTTATGAAGTCAATGATTCATGGGTATGAAATGCACAGTGTGGAAAATATAGTCAACAGCATGCACCACTTTTGTACAGGGACAGATGGCAACTAGACTTATTGTGGTGATCGTTCCGGAATGCGCAGAAACACTGAAGCACCGTGTTGTGTTAACAGGAACTAACACAGTATTGTAGGTCAGCTACACTTCAAAACCAACCAACAAGCTCACAGAAAAAGAGATCAAATTTGTGGTTACCAAAGGGGAGGGGCAGGGGACTGGATGAAGGCAGCTGAAACATACAAACTTCCAGTTGTAAGATAATAAGCACCAGGGGAGTAAGGAGCAACATGATAAATATAATTAACACTGCTGTATTTTGTACAGTAAAGCAGTAAAGGGGTTAAGAGAGGAAATCCTAGTGCTTTTCATCGCGAGGAAAAAAATATTTTAATATAATAAACTGTTAGAATAAAGGCGTGAAAAATTGATGACCACAGAAAACTGGCATTTGTGATGATGCGCCCCTCCTAATTCAGGAAGTTTTCTTTATTAAAAACATTTTTAATTTATTGTATTGAAGTACAGTTGATTCACAACGTGGTGTTGATTTCTGCCAGACAAGTGATTCAGTTATATATATATATATATATATATATATATATATATCTGAACACACACATATTTTTTATATACTTTTTTTTATTTTATTTTTTTAACTTTTTTAGTTTTTCTCTTACTTTACATCTGTATGAGATGATGGATGTTCACAAACTTACTGTGGTCAACATTTCATGATGCATGTAAGTCATATCATTATGTTGTACACCTTAAACTTATACAGTGCTCTATGTCAATTATATCTCAATAAAACTAGAAGGAAAAATAAAATGAAAACAAGCAAAAAACCCAATATTTTACCACCTTTAGTGCAGTTTCATGTCACCTCCGTAAGAGTAAGGATTCAAATGGTGTGTCTACTGTGCACACATACTATGACATGCTTAAAAGATGCTTCTTTGTGCAAATGCAGGTTTTATCAAATGCTGGGGTCAATTCTAAGATGCCAAAAATGTTAATTCACATGAGCATCAGTTTATTTTTGCTTTACTAGAGGCAAAGTTTTCCTTACAAGTCCAGAAAATGTTATGTTTCTGTACTGGATTAATCCTTTGAGTCATATCAACGTGCCTAAAATGACTTCAGCTGAAGACTTCTATTTCTTTTCCAGTGAGACTTTAATGTACCTGAACAAATGGCCTGACCTTGTCAGGAACAAGAACATCCAAGCAGCTTAGGCCACTGATCAGTTTGGACTATTTTTTTGTTGTGATGGCTGAAGGGATGACAACTAACATTTTATTAGAAACAGAACTACTCTCATATGAATTATCATTCTTAAGTCATGTATATGAAATCCTACAAATACAAATATCCTGACCAAGTATAAAACTTACCAATGATGTGCTACTATAAGTCTTATTCCTCCTGAGTTATGAAAATCAGACATTTCAATTCTAGGCTACTGGAGTTGGAGCCAGTGGACAGGCTAAGTTATGATCGAAACCTATTACTACAATCTTGAATACATCATTTACCCTTTGAGAGGCTCGGTGTCCTCATCTAAAAACTGAAAGGGCTCATTTTATCCTTGTGGAGGTTCCTAGAAGCTTGATGATCAATGGTTTTCTATTTCTAAGACATGCACTGTAATCCTGACATTTTCTCAGGCTACAATTCAAGTGAGGGCAAGCTTGCAAACACCTTACTTAAGGATACTTCCAAAACTTTCTTTTTTTAAAAAAACTTCACACTTTTTATCCTGTATTGGGGTACAGACAGTTAGTAATGTTGCAGTCGTCGCAGGTGAACAGTGAAGGGACTCAGCTGTTACACATACACGTGTCCATTCTCCCCAAACTCCCCTCCCATCCAGGCCGCCACGTAACATTGAGTGGAGTTCCATGTTCTACAGGTCCAGGGGATAGGTCTTGTTGGTTATCCACTCTGAATACAGCAGTGTCGTATAAACACAGTAAGAGATGACCTTCCCAAATTTCTGAACTATCCCTTCCTTATTACATCTTTAAGTAAAAAGACTTTCAATTCTACTTAGGCCTTTTCCCAGAGTAGGCACTGCCAAGCAATGGGAAGAATAAAACATCAGTCCTGAGTATCACTCCCTCTCATGTTTTAATCCCTGATCAAGATAATTCACACCCCTCCCTTTCTTTTATATTAGCCATGATTATCATGCAACTTCTCTGTTGTAAAAATATGCCACCATACTGTGAATATGATTTTCTAATACAGGTTGAAAAAAATAAAGATTTTTTTTTTGCCAGGTTTTATTGCTGCATTATTTTTAACATTAAAAACTGAAAGCAAGCTACACGCTCACCAATAAAGGATGATAAAATAAGTTTAACTCCATCCGACTATGGCGACACGCAACAGGTAAATAAACACTATGAGATAAAGCATCATGCCTTGATATGGAGGACCAATCATGACGGTAAATTGTTAAACGAAAAAATGTAAGGAATAGAACAAATGTACCATGTGACATAATCTATGTAAAAATAAACAAAATATGTATATATGAACACTGCATATAAAATTCATATTACTCTAATTACATAAAATTATTAAGAAAAATATCTAGCATGGGGTCAGTAAACTCTGTATGGGGCAATTGGGCGTTGTGGGTCACATGGTCTCTGCTACAAATGCATGACTTGGCTATTATAGTGTGAAAGCAATGAGAGAGAACATGTAAACAAATGTGAGTGACTGTGTTCCAATAAAACTTTATTTACAAAAACAGGCAGAGAGCTGGATTGGCCCGTGGGCTATAGTTTGCTGACCCCTGATCTAGCACCAAACTGATTAAAGCATTATCTACTGAAAGGAAACCAGAACAGATAAGCAGTCAAGAGGTTTTTTTTTTCTCTCTCTGCATTGTTAGATTCTGATTCTACTTTGAGAATGTATACATGAATACTTCTATAATTAAAAAATTTAAAAGAATAAGAAAAGGAATGGCAAGATCAAACCTCTAATTTCACTTCTCTTTTGAAAATAAATCTCAGAAGTGAAAAAGATTTAGATTTGTAAAAATACAGCCATGAAAACAGTAAAAGCAAACACAGGTACATATTTTAACCCATTAAAAATAGCTCATTAAAAATGTTTTACATATAATGCAAAAACTAAACTCTAGGAAGATACAGACTAGTAGATTTGACTTTACTAAATGTAAAAAATAAAAAAGTGATCATGAAAAAGAGATGAGAATATACTTTCAACAGATGAAACTAAGAACAGTTTCAAACTAAGAACTTTGATTAGTAAGAAAAGGTTAAAGAAAGTGGAAAAGTAGAAAAACCATATGGATTAGCAATTCACAGAAGTATAACCTCAAATATCTTTAAACATAAGCCTGCTCAACTTTACTGATAATTAAGGAAATGCAAGTATAGCAAAATATGTAATTTTACTTATCACATTTAAAAATTAGTTTTGACAGAATGTGAAAAAAAAAGTAATTAAAAGAATACAAAATATTTCACCCACCACTTAAAGTATCAATACTCTGATCTGACCAATTTTTCTAAGATCTTCCCAATAAACATTCCATGAAATCATCTTCCTGCCAAGGTTTTGTTCTCTTATCAGCTCTCTGGGGTACGTTAAATTTAGTAGGGCAGCCCAGTGGGGAAGGATGGGGGGAAGGGATAGTTAGGGAGTTTGGAATGGACATGTACATACAGCTATATTTAAAATGGATTAACCAACAAGGACCTACAGTATGGCACATGGAATTCTGCTCAATGTTATGTGGCAGCCTGGACGGGAGGGGAGTTTGGGGGAGAATGATCCATGTGTACGTATGGCCGAGTCCCTTTGCTATTTGCCTGAAACTACCACAACACTGCTAATCAATTATGCTGTTGTTGTTCAGTCACTGTCATGTCCAATTCTTTGCAACCCCATGGACTGCAGCATGCCTGTCCTTCACTATCTCCTGCAGTCTGCTCAAATTCCTGTCCATTGAATCATGATGCCATCCAACCATCTCATCCTCTGTCGCCCCCTTCTCCTCCTGCCCTTGGTCTTTCCCAGCATCAGGGTCTTTTCTAATGAGTCAGCTCTTCGCATCAGGTGGCCACAGTATTGGCGCTTCAGCATCAGTCCTTCCAATGAATATTCAGGGTCGGTTTTCTTTAGGATTGACTGGTTACACCCCCATACAAAATCAAAAGTTAAAAAACTATAAAGCTTGGCAGCCCAGAGCCAGCAGAACTGAAGGACAGAGCCCACTGGGGCAGCATCCCACTGTGGAGAGCTCAGGGAGCAGCCAGCCTCCACAGCAAATGAGGACAAGCTGCCCTGTGTTATGTTTCCTTTTCAAATATTTTTTTTACATCAAAAACACATTGCAGGGGAGTGAAGACTTCAGGGACATCCTACAAAAACAGGCTGCATAATTCTGATATTGAAAGCTAGCCACGTTTTAATTAACTGCCAGTACTCAGCCACATCCTCGAGCTCGAGATAGCCAATAACAATCTTGTAATTTCTACATGTGAATGCCACTCAGGTGGAGACCAAATACTGAAAGTTTCAGCTTACCTCCTAAATGTAAACATTAAATTTCAGATATCCATAGCAACCAGACCTCCTTCCACCTTAGACACTTCCTTAAAAAATAAAAAGGAAACGGCATTTCTGTGGTAGATGGCATGTAGACAGTTGCCCATTAAAACGATAACATTGAAATATAAACAGCCAAACCTTTTCATCATTTATTGACAAATGACTTGTAAGACTGCTAATGAAATCCTTCCAATACCTTTTCAGCATGTTGTGAATAAAGACACCAACAGCATGTTAAATTGACAAGGAACTACAATTAATGCCACGCCATCATTAGAACACATTTAACCATATACTTGTATGTCAATATTTAATAGCAAAACAGAATTCTAGGAATGCCATTCTGCCCAAAAGTGCTCTATCTGACTTTTACCAGTTTTGAAATCAGCTAGAACATAAAAAGAACTCACAGACTGGGAAACCGAGGTGTCCTGATTCTGAAAGGCCTTGCCAGCTCAGGAAGTCGGGAACCCTTTGTCACTGCTCTTTTTACAGGGTGAGAAATCAGGGCTGCCTTCCTAGCATTCAGGGGTTCAATCTGTCACCCCCTCCACTGGGAAATGTTTCTAAAGAGGTAGGTCCTAGTATTTGATTTCGTTCACAAGATAGTTACTTTCCAGTGAAACGTCAGCTGTAGAATGCATCAATAGTACGTTTACACAGAATACTACATAGCTGTGAAAGTAAATGAACTACAACCAAACACAACAGTGTGACTGGATCTCAAACGTAACGTTAAACTAACCACACCAGCCATGAATGTACCATACGCTTACATTTTCAGAACGTTCATTAACAGGCAAAACTAATTTGTGCTGTTGGAAAGTGGGACGGGATGACTAGTTACCCTTTGGGGAATAGAGGCTGGGGGTGAACTTCCAGGTTTCCCCTAATTGCCTCTGGACAGGTGGTGACAGTGGTAAAGAACCCACTTGCCAGTGCAGGAGACCTAAGAGATGCGGGTTCGATCCCTGGGTCGGGAAGATCCCCTGCAGAAGGACATGGCAACCCATGCCAGTATTCTTACCTGGAGAATCCCATGGACAGAGGAGCCTGGCAGGCTACAGTCCACAGGGTGGCAAAAAATTGAACACAACTGAAGGGACTTAGGACACACAGTTGTCCTAATACTTCATCTAGAGGTTGGCTGCCTGGGTATGTTCACCTAGTAAAACTATCAAACTTTTAAACTCCTAATGTGAGTATTATTCTCTCTGGGTATTCTGCTTTCAAAAAATGTATAACAACAACAAACAATCCGAACTCAACAGGCACTAAGAAGCATATATTGCAATTAGGATAAATAATCTTTATCCCCCAGAAATGCAGGGTCAAGTAGGGGAGACAGTTAAAAACCAAAACCATATTATTGTGTCAGACTTCCCTGGTGTCACAGTGGAGAAAAATCTGCCTGCAATGCCGGGGACACGGGCTCGATCCCTGACCCAGGAAGACCCCACGTGCCGTGGAATAACTATGCCCTTACACCACAACTACTGAGTCTGTGCTCCAGAGTCCGTGAGCTGCAACTAATGACCCTATGCGCCACAGCAGCTGAGGCCCGCACACCGAGAGTCTGTGCTCCATGGCAAGAGAAGCCCGCGGACCACACTGAAAGAGGAGCCCCGCTCGCTGCACCTAGACGGAGCCTGTGCGAAGACCCAGTACAGCCAGAAAGAAAGAAAAACCAAACCAAACAAACCCATAGATCCAGTACAGCCAAAAAGAAAGAGAAAAAAAACCATATTATTGTGTATGATCAGGCTATTAAAGAGTTAGGAGAAGGGCACTACAGGAGTGACATCTTCTGCTCTCGAAGGTGAAGGGCATCCACAGAAGGTGACGCTGAGCCAAGCCTTGACTCATGAGTTCATTCAGCACCAAGCAAAGGGCAAGGGCGTTCTTGGCTTGGGTATCACCAGAGCTCGGGGCCTGGGACAATGGTGGAAGAGAAGGATATACATGGTGTGAGAACATGACAGTCACCCACCCAGAGTGCTCATCTTTATGTATTCGCTGAGTAATTCACAGTTTTTCAGGGAACACTTTACTCACATCCAACTGCAAGACGCTCATCTTCAAAGGAGCAATCTCTCTAAAGACAAGTAAGTCAACTATCAAACAGGAGTGGACAAGCTGGCTTAAAATTCAACATTTGGAAAACTAAGATTGTGGAATCCAGTCCCATCGCTTTATGGCAAATAGATGGGAAAAAATGGGAACAGTGGCAGACTTTATTTTCCTGGGCTCCAAAATCACTGCGGATGGTGACTGCACCCATGAAATTAAAAGATATTTGCTCCTTGAAAGAAAATCTATGACAAACCTAGACAGTGTTTAGGGAACATCAGTTTCCCAAAAAAGGTCTGTATAGTCAAAGCTATGGTTTTTCCAGTGGTCATGTATGGATGTGAGAGCTGAACCATAAAGAAGGCTGAGTGCGAAAGAATTGATGCTTTTCAACTGTGATGCTGGAGAAGACTCTTGAGAGTCCCTTGGACTGCAAGGAGATCAAACCAGTCAATCCTAAAAGAAATCAACCCTAAATATCCATTGGAAAGACAGATGCTGAATCTGAAACTCCAATACTTTGGCCACTGATGCGAAGAGCTAATTCATTTGAAAAGACCCTAATGCTGGGAAAGATTGAGGGCAGGAGGAGAAGGGGGCAACAGAGGATGAGATGGTTGGATGGCATCACTGACTCAGTGGACATGAGTTTGAGCAAACTCCAGGAGATAGTGAAGGACAGGGAAGCCTGGCGTGCTGCAGTCCATGGGGTTGCAAAGATTCAGATAAGATGATTGACTAAACAATGCAACACCAGGAAGTCTGGGAAAGGAAGGGACGGAGAAAGGACAGAAGCCAGGCTGTAAATACTAACACTCGTGACAAGCACAGCAATAAGGGCAATAACCACAATTTATGCTTCATACTTGATATGCATAGTCTGATGCACTGAATTCTCACAGCAAGTCTAGGAGCTGGGGACTATCACTATCCCCATTTCACAGATGCCAAAAACTGGGACTTAGTGAGGCTCCCTAACTGCCCACGGCCACACAGCCTGTAAGCAGCAGAGACACTGCTGGAACCTGGTGGGTGTTACCCTTGAGGCCTGTCTGCTCCATGAAGGTCCTTGCATGGGCACCAGCCTCAGATGTCACACACCCGCTCTCTCCTTGCGGGCTGTGCAAGACAGCTGCAAACCCATTGGTCAGGACCACAGCTTCCCCAGTGACCAAGTGACCACCCTGGAGCTGCAGGGACTAGGAGAGACTGGTGGATGACTTCCGTTCCTCCACTCCCTCTCTTTCCATCTTTCCCAGCTTGGATAAGAGCATCAACTTCAGTGTTTCTGCTTCCTGGAACAGGAAAAGACAGGGGCTGGACACACCTCTGTCTGGCCACCTCTCCTGTCCATCCTCAAGCTATGATGGGGCTGATTGCCTTTCTGGGAACATTTTCACTCCCACTGCCCTCATCCCTGATGTGAAAGTGTTAGTTGCTCAGCTGTGTTTGATTCTTTGCAACCCTGTGGGCTATAGCCCACCAGGCTCCTCTGTCTATTGGATTCTCCAGGCAAGAATACTGGAGTGGGTTGCCATACCCTCCTCCAGGGGATCTTCTCAACCCAGGGATCAAACCCAGGTCTCCTGCACTGCAGGCGAATTCTTCACTGTCTGAGACACCAGGGAAGCCCTTTATCCCTTGCTGAGTGAGTGAGTGAAGTGAAGTCGCTCAGTTGTGTCTGACTCTTTGCAACCCCATGAACTGTAGCCTACCAGGCTCCTCCATCCATGGGATTTTCCAGGCAAGAATACTGGAGTGGGTTGCCATTTCCTTCTCCAGGAGATCTTCCCGACCCAGGGATTGAACCCAGGTCTCCCGCACTGTAGGCAGATGCTTTACCGTCTGAGCCCCCAGGGAAGTCCTTATCCCTTGCTGAGGGATTCTTAATATCTGTAGCTCCCTGGAATACGTGTTCTTGAATAGAAATGGCTTGAAACAGTGAAATACATGAACAGCTTGGGTCTGAGCCACATGGAGAAATTACCTGGAGGAGGTAATCTGGAGACCAGAGATGAGGACTCCGTGTGCTTTTGCCGAAGCGCCAATTTAACCTTGATTACAGGGCCGGAGCTGGAGCGTCCTGTGCGGAATGTCTTTAAAGAAATGTGTGCTATCCCAAGGGAGGAGGCAAGACAGCGTTCAAATGGAGGCAGCAGGCTTTGTTTTCTAAGCCGGACTCTCCAGTTTCTTTGTCCTGGTTGTTTTTTCCACAAGGAAGGGTCTGATAGCAAACTGCTCAAAGGAGCCAAATGTGGCTGGGCGGGCGGGTCCCACCCCTCCCCAGACACAGCCCGCCTGCTATTTCAGGACTTGGTTCTGTAAAACAGACGCCGCTGCCCTCCATCCTGGGTTGGGTGAAATTATGCGGTGGTTTGGTGAAGTCAACAAATAACGAGAATGAACCACACTTGGGGAAATAAAAAGGCAGCTGGCATCAGTGCTGGGCTTCAGAAGGCAGTAAATAAGGACGGCTACCAGAGGCTGCCTCTTATCTGAAAGCTGGCTTTTGAAAACCTTTATTGGGGAATGACTGCAAATGAGCCGATAGATTACAAAAATAAAAGCAGTACAAAGAACATCTATATGCACTTTGCCCAGATTCCATCTTCTGTTACTGTTTTATCTCATTTACTTAACTCTTTGTGCTGTCTCTCCTCTGCTCCTTGTCTTTTCCTAATTGAAGGGATATACTTGCACATGCCACAGGACAGTTATCAAATTCAATACAATGAGCATTAATAAAGATTTTAAACGAATCTAGCCTTCATATTCAATTTTATCAGTTACCCACTAATGTCCTTCCAGCCCAACACAAATCCTACCTCTGCCATGATCCTGTTCCTAACATTTCTCTCTCCTTCTGTGATACCTCTTTAGTACTTAGATTTCCTTTTCATGAGACTATTATTATGTCCTGCCTGGAACTGTGTGGCCATTTAACCTGCTATACTAGACTGTAAGGTTCTTGAAGACAGAGCAAATATCTATCGGATGAATTGCTAGGCATATATATGTGTGTGTGTGTATACTAATATAAATGGCTGGAGAGTTAATTAATTTGCATTAGATGTTTTAAGACTTCTATGACATCATTCAAAAAATGAATACATTTTTGCTTCTTAGCCTAGGAAGATTCACATATAATAATAACCTTTACACAGAACTATCAACCTACAACAGTCTTTGTTCATGAGGTGAATTTATGGAAATAGTTTTACAAAAATTTCATAGTACTGTCTTATGTTTTGAGCATAGAAGAGGACAGATTACAATTTCGAAGCACCATAACAAATCAAAGAAGTAGTTTGAACAGCTTAGTCCATTTCTGGCTCTGCACTGAGCAGTCAATGAAAGGCCGTTTGACAGGGTAATGATGTCAAGTAGAATCTAGACTGAAAGAGTGTCAGGAGTGGGTGGGTGGATAGATCTTTATGATCATAAAAGACCAAGGTCTGTTAGGTGGCTATTGAAACAACTGCTAGACAGACACGTTGGTTTGAATCACAATGTCATTTCTTATATTCCTCACCTGTGTTTCATCCTTATTATAATTTTAGGTACCTTTTATTCATTTAAACATGTATATATAGAGAGAAGGAAAACTTGAATGCCCCCAGAAAGAGTTTCAGAAAGCTGTCCATGACCAGGGACTTCCCTGGTGGTCTGGTGGTTAAGAATCCCCCGTGCAATGCAGGGGCCATGGGTTCGATCCCTGATGGACAGCTGAGCCCACGCACAGCTAGCGAGAGACCCTTACGCCACAACAAAGACCCTGGAACTAAGATGGATGGAACTAAGATGTTGCCAAACAAATAATAAATATTTAAAAATAAACCTGTTCATGATGCAAAGTTGTTGTATCTGCTCAAACAGAAGGAATAAACAGATTCTTAAAACACCCTCACCATTCTAACATCTAGAGCTAACTACCCTTAACATTTTAGTGTAATCCTTTCAGCTTTCCCTCTTCACGCATATAAAATAGATCTGATTTTATCAGTATCAAATCACATTCACGTATGTTTTTGTAACCTGCTTTATTTTTTTCTTTGCTTTATCATAAGCTGTCATTTTTAACAGCTAAAGAATGTTTCACTGTATAGAGGCATCTTAATGTATATAGCTCCCAAGTAATAAATATTTCTAGGTTTTTAACTTTGCGATCAGGAAATTTAAAAAGCAGTTGACATCAGTTCTGGTCTTCAGAAGACAGTAAATAAGGATAGCTACCCTCTGTGACCTCTTACATGAGAGCTGACTTTTTAAAAATCTTTTTATTGAAAAATTATTTCAAGTGAGCATGTAAGTTACAAAAATAAAGGTAGTACAAAGAACACCCATATGCCCTTTCCCCAGATTTTAAATAATGCTGCAATAAGAATTCTTGTAATTTAGTTAAACCTTTTCTCTCAGTCTTGATTACTTCCCACAGGAGTAATTCCTAGAAATAAAATTGCTCAGTTTGTACATTGTTTTAAAGCTCATAATGATAAGTATTAGCAAGCTGCCTTTCAGCAATATTGTGACAACTTTAAATCCTGCAGTAATGCCAGAGAGTCTCTCTTCAACCATACCCTTGGGAATTACCTTTGCCATTAAACATGTGCAATATGGCTTCCTGTTTAAATTTAGATTTCTTCAATCTATCCATCAAGTTAAACATTAAATAACTTAATTGGAAATTTGTACTATCTTTTTGTGAGCACAAAGTCATACATATTTAAATAATTAAACAAGCTAAAGAAGATAAAATAATATCCAAAGCAGACTTCAAATCCAATAATTTGAATTTGAATTGAATTCAATTTAATAATACAACAGGCACAATTTAATAATACAACAGAAACAGGGAAGTTTGTTCCAAGTTTAAGCGTAAATGTCACTTCGAACACAGCTCCTGCTCAGCATCTACGAAAGATCAGATCATTTTGTAAAGTGCCTGTCAAATTTTGGCTATTTTCTATTTTCCTGAGACCTGAATGTTAAAAATCAATAGAAATGTTACAGCATTCATGTTGCCTTTAGAAGGGCTAGACAGACTCATGCCCGCAACGTTCAAAGCCATTTCAGTTTAGAATCTTGGGAAGGAATCTATCCCGAGCTTCCAGAGTCACAGCTGGCAGGCTATAATTTAGAGTTGCATACAGGATAATGTGTATTAGTCCATTACTAAGCTGTAAGTTGACACCAACCTTTGGAATTGCTTTCTCAGGGGAAACGCTCAAGAACCAATGCCTCAGTCATTTCCAACAGGCTGGGAAAAACATTCAGACAAACCATTAGATTCCTTTCACCTCACATTCTGATGATTTTCATCAAAAGGGAGGTGGAAAGGGGGTGATTAGACACCGATTTTCACTCCGGTGAAAATCCAAACATGTGTTTTGATGCTCAAGACATTGATAACATATTGGCAAGTTCTTGTCCCCACTTACGTGAACCATAGCAGCCACCCGGAATACCCTAATGGTAATGAATGTGTTCAGAACGAGGGGACGGGGCACAGATATTAAAGCAAAGACTGCGATCCGTCTTTGACAAGCAAAGACATTTTGTGTGAATAGCAACAGAAACCTGAAGTCACCAGGCATGAGGTTGGAGATTTTCAGCTGTCAAAGTCTAAGCTGATGGCACTCTAGCTGTGAGATGGAAGGGCTGTTCTTTGGTGATGGATAAGCTTCTGCAGTGGTCACACGGGTTTGGCTAGGGCTGCGTTACAATCAACTACAGTGGGGGAAGGAGAGAGGGTGGGATGAATTGAGAGTAGCATGGAAACATGTGCCACCATATGTAAAACAGATAGCCAGTCAGAATTTGCTATGCGATGCAGGGAGCTCAACCCTGGTGCTCTGTGACAACCTAGAGGGGTGGGATGCGGTGGGAGGTGGGAGGGAGGTTCAAGAGGGAGGGGACATATGTATATCTACAGCTGATTCATGGTGAGGCACGGCAGAAACCAACAGAATATTGTAAAGCAATGACCCTCCAATTAAAAATATATCCTAATTAAAAAAATAGACCCCATTTCAAACACTTACTACACAAAAGTAAAGTATTTCATCAATAACTTCCTAACACTGGCTACAAGTTGCAATGATAATATTTTCGAGTCATTGGGTTAAATACCTTGTTAAAATTAAGTCTTCCATCAAAATGAGCTGAAGTATAATGAACACAATTTTTTCTAATATCTGACCTAATATGTTTCTTCTTTCTCCATTCTCATTAAAAGCAGAAAAACGATGTTAGTCCCTGATCTAGCACAATCCAAAAGAAATATACTGTGAGCCACAGATGTAATTTTAAGGATTTCTGGTAAAAATTTAAAAAAAATTAAAAACAACAACAAAAAATTAAAAACAAAAGGTTTGTTACTATACAGCAGAAACTTACATAACATGGTAAGGCCATTATGTTCCAATTTAAGAAAACAAAAAATTAAAAAAACAAAAGATAAGATCACTCTTAATAATATATTCTATTTAACCAAATACATATTATAATTTCGATATAAAACCAATTTTAAAATTATTGGGATAGTTTCCACTTTTCTCACTCCAAGTCTTCAAAACCCAGTGTATTTTATACAAACTGTTGCTGCTGCTGCTGCTAAGTCCCTTCAGTCGTGTCTGACTCTGTGCGACCCCATAGACGGCAGCCCACCAGGCTCTGCTGTCCCTGGGATTCTCCAGGCAAGAACACTGGACTGGGTTGCCATTTCCTTCTCCAGTGCATGAAAGTGAAAGTGAAGTTGCTCAGTCGTGTCCAACTCTTAGTGACCCCATGGACTGCAGCCCACCAGGCTCCTCCATCCATGGGATTTTCCAGGCAAGAGTACTGGAGTGGGGTGCCATTGCCTTCTCCGATTTTATACATACAGTGCGCCTCAATCTGGACTTGCCGTGTTCAGTAGCGCAATATGCCTAAGTGGCTACTGTATCATAAGGAACATGGATCTGGAGATTAAACTGTGAATCAGGACTCCGAAAGCAATATAAGGACAACCAAAAGACCCAAAACACAGAAGACTGATCTCCGACCACGATGCTCCCGGATAAACACAGCAATGCCAAGAAACTTGGGGAGATGCTCTGGAAATCATCCATTCAGTGTCTGTGTGTCCTTTCTAACAAAACTGGTAGTATAGCATGCCAGGGGCGGGGAGTTTTTCTCAATAGTAGCTTAAAATGCAAACCAATGAGTTTCTCTTATTTTCCCTTGGGAAACATAGCTGTGAAGTGGTGCCCAATGTGAAGACTGTTAACAAGAGGAACATATAAAATTGTTTCCATGCTATTCTGGTGCCAATTCCCAGTAGCTATTATGCCAACAATAAATTCCTATACAGAACTGTCATGCACTGCCTGAATTTTTTAAATATTTTAGTAAGTAATACTTCATTATAATTTCCCCCTTCACTCAGATGCATTTGTACAAGGAAGTTATACAATTTCCAAATGTGTGCATCTTGTTCAAGGCAATTTCAAAAATGATGAACAGATATGAGAGAGTTTAAACTGCTTCCCCATAATGGCATGCCATTGTTTCAACTGTGTAGAGAATTTTTCGCAAATAAGCTATAAAATGTTGTTATCCCACAAAAATGATTCTTCAGGCACAGTCTTCTTCCATATAACACACCCTATAATTTAGTAATAATAATAACACTTTACAAGTGGATAGTCCTTTTCTGTTTACAAAGCAAGGTTTACACTGTCTCATTAAGTATCACGAGAAAACTTATGAGGCATAGATGGCAAAATAAACAAAATACAAGTACTTTGTCACTGGCTTTCTTCCAACATTTTCCTTCCTCTGGGTGCACTGACTATTTACAATGTCAATGTGGGGGATCTCATTTTTTAAAAAATAAAATTATTATCAGCAAATTTTTCAGATTCCTTGATAAGCAGTGTCCTAGGAGTCATCCGATTTTCATACTGAATAACTCAGAGTTCTTATCCTATTCAGTTCTAGTCAAATAAATTCTACCCAAGTCTCAAATAAAGCAATTCCCTTATTATTCAGTTAACTGTAGTTTTTAAAAACTGGTGAGCTGAAGTCTTGACCCAAACACAGATCTCCCCTTAAGTCACATTATGTACAGTCCTGCCTAGTGTAGGAGCAGCTAAGCAACCGAACAATTGCCTCCTAAACCCCCTCCCTTCAATCAAGAAAAAAGCTGTGAAAATCAAAGGCCCCTGAAGAAATTAAAACTCTGAAGCCAAGAGACTGACAAACTTTAAGAGAAGCCTGCTATGATAGTCAGGAGAGAGGTTTAATGAGAAGAAATAAGAAACTCAAATAGGATTCTTTAGACATAACAGTCTCACAACCCAATAAGTCAATTCTTATCCTTTGGGAAAAAAATATATATAGGGAAACGAAGAAGGCTTTCAAAATGATAAAATAATTAAACAGCTCCACTTTTGCTAGGTACTTAAACATTTTTAAAACCTGGAGTCCTGGCTTAGCTGGGTGTTGCTTTTCCACACGTAGAAATCAAGGAGGAAAACTGAAGGGAACATGTCCGTGCATGGAGTGAAAAACAGACCGTCTGGTTAATTATATATCCATCGGCTACATATGTCCCAGCTCGCTGTCGTACACATGAAAGTGTAGGGAAGTCTGCATATCCCCTAAATAGCCCCTCTCCCCCAGCACGGAAATGGGAAGCGGCGAGAGGGGCCCGGACTTCATGTGTGGCTCCTCCTCATGTTGTGAAGGCCACACATGGAGCCCAGTGCAGACGACAGGCCAGGCGAGATAGGTTTTGGTTTCCTTAGTTAAACAGCTCAGTGGACTTGCAAGTTTTCTCACATGCCAAAGCAAGCTAACTGATCGGTTCTTCTCCAAAGAGCTCTGCCTCTGTGTCTTCTAGCAATATAAAGATTACTCACTTTGGAGTAACATTCGAAATCCACTTCCAAATAGACCGGAGCATGTTTTTGTTGCTGCTGTTGTTTTTGGGGGGGTTTGGAGCATGTTTAAGGCGGTTTTGGAATCACTGAAACTACCCTTCGACCATCTGATACGGAAAAAAAGAAAAAAAATCCTGAAGAAAAATTTGATTTGCCATTTGATTTGAATGAAGATTAAAAATATGACATAGCAGCTGTTCAGTTTTGTGCCACTGAAATTCCCGTTTCATATTTTTTAATTGCTACTACGAAAAATTCTTTGATTGCACTTGATGAAATTAAGTTTTGCCTTTTTAATGATTAAACAGGAGAAAATTCAAGTGTGTTCTAGTTAAGAATTTAAATGACTGTGTGTGTTTAAAACATGAAGTAAAATCTACTGGGACATTATTTCATCTCAAGGCTACATATAATACGCAGTAATTGCACAGCACTTGCTCACGAGCCTGGCTCTTTCAAAACGACTAAACTATTCCTTCCAAGAACGAGGCACCACAGGTTGGCTGGGTGAAAGGGAAAGAAACCGTGGGATCACAGTGCTCTTAACCACGCTGTGACAGGCTGGTCTTAGAGACAGAAGACAACGCGTCCGTCATCAGCGCTGTGGCCGCCTGCGTGAGCGCTGGTCAGTCAACACACTCATGAACCTGCTGTTCATTCTGTTACTGAGATCTCATTTTGGAAGATGACGAAGGTGACTGAGGACAAGAGGACAACCAGGAAGCCCAAGATTTTTGAGGATGAAACCCAGACCATGTGTTTCTTCCTGTAGGCAGAAACACTTGTCCCGGACGGCTGCTGAACACTAAATTTTTAAAAGTTAAAGGCAGGAGCTCCCGAAAACAAAAAAAATAATGGATGTGAAAGGGGGCCCCTGGACCACAGCAAAGAGCTCTCCCAGAAAACCCTCTTGTCCTACAGACGTATGGCCTGTTCAGAGATCTGTAATATACCTGAGCGTTCTGCAGTTACAATCACATGCTATTTATAATTTTGACATAATAAAGCCTCAAAGTTGTTTGACAGGTTTATCAGTATCCATGATAAATCTTACATCTCTTATGAACAGTTGCAATGCACAGATGAAAAATTCATTGCTTCATCTCAGAAAAGAACACACTTTACTCTCCTTTAAAAACAACTGTACTTATTAATATAAGAAAATACAGTGCAGTTTCGATAAAGACTATAATAAACTTGAGCTTTTGAAGGTAGCTATCAGATTAGCCGAGATGGTGCACAGAGAATGAGAGAGACTGTTTGATTATTATTATTTCTAAACCATCCACTGAAAATTATCTAACTCTTGACTGAAGGCAAAAGTGGCCCCTCACCACTAAGTTACTCAGAATTCCCTCCCCTGTTTGTGTTTATGGTGGTCCTAACTTTGGGGAGAAAAACTTCCTCCTATGTGGGGTCCTTAATAAAAGCTTTTCAAAAGTAGAATATTAGGTCTATTTATAAGCAAAAGCAATCATGACGTTCACAGCTCCACAAACAGCATCTTTAACAATTATAAATACATAAAGTAGTAAAGCTTGGAGAACGTGTTTTCTTTTACCCAACTTAAAGTCATCTCTTAAAAATCAACCAAGCTATAAACAATAAATGCTGGAGAGGATGTGGAGAAAAGGGAACCCTCTTACACTGTTGGTGCGAATGCAAACCAGTACAGCCAGTATGGAGAACAGTGTGGAGATTCCTTAAAAAAACTGGAAATAGAACTGCCATATGACCCAGCAATCCCACTGCTGGGCATACACACTGAGGAAACCAGAAGGGAAAGAGACACGTGTACCCCAATGTTCATCGCAGCACTGTCTATAATAGCCAGGACATGGAAGCAACCTAGATGTCCATCAGCAGATGAATGGATAAGAAAGCTGTGGTACATATACACAATGGAGTATTACTCAGCCATTAAAAAGAATACATTTGAATCAGTTCTAATGAGGTGGATGAAGCTAGAACCTATTATACAGAGTGAAGTAAGACAGAAAGAGAAACACCAATATAGTACATTAATGCATATATATGGAATTTAGAAAGACAGTAACAATGACCGTATATGCAAGTCAGCAAGAGATGCAGATGTAAAGAACAGACTTTTGGACTCTGTGGGAGAAGGCAAGGGTGGAATGATTTGAGAGAATAGCATTGAAACATGTATATTACCATATGTGAAATGGATGACCAGAGCAAGTTCGATGCATGAAGCAGGGCACTCAAAGCTGGTGTTCTGGGACAACCCAGAGGGATGGGGTGGGAGGAAGGTGGGAGGGGGGAGTTCAGGATCGGGGACACATGTGCACCTGTGGCTGATTTAAGTCAATATGTGGCCAATATTGTACTATAATATTGTAAAGTAATTAGCCTCCAATTAAAATTAATTAATTAATTAAAAATCAATCGAGTTAGGAAAATAATTACATTGTGATGTAGGGCTAAAATGTCAAAATAAGGATTATTTTTAAAAAAACTTTACATTTTAGAATAGTTTCGGTTTTACAGAAAAGTTACAAAGGCAGTAAAGTCTTCTTGTATACTCCTCATGTAGTCTCTCCTATGCTTAGCTTCTTATATCAGTGTGCCAGTTATCACAACTAATCAACTAACCTTGATACATTACTATTATCCAACATCCATCCTTTATTCGGATTTCCTTAGTTTTTACCAACAACCTTTTCTGCCCCAGGACCCTATCCAGGAGTCCGTGTTAGACTTAGTCATCAGTAATGTACATTAGTCTCCTTAGGGTCCCTCAGACCATGACAGTTTCCCAGACTTTCCTTCGTTTTAATAACCGTGAAAGTTTTGAGGAATACTGATATGGTTTTTGGAGGATGTGGAACTTGTCTGAAGTTTTTCTCATGATTACCTCGGGACTTTACCCCAGGATTTACTACTTTATGGACATGAGTTCGAGCAAACCCCAGGAGATGGTGAGGGACAGAGAAGCCTGGCATGCTGCAGTGCATGGAGTTGCAGAGTCGGACACGACTGAGGGGCTGAACACCACCACCACCTCGGGATTATCGTGTTTGGGTGAGGAAGCCGGCAGAAATAAAGTGACATTCCCATATTACCACAGTTAGGGCACATGCCATCAATATGATTTATCACTGTTGGTATTAAGGTTTTCCACCCACCCCTGCCCCTATCCACCTCCACACTTTACTCCTTGGAAAGAAGTTACAATGTGTAACCCACAGTGAGTGAGGACCTACAATCTACTTCCCTGAAGATGTACTATCTACATAAATTATTTGGGGTCCTTTTGTATGAGAGACTTGCCTATGCTAATTAGTTATTCCATCATTTATTTATACCATTACGGATTTGTGAATACCTATCTTATACTTTGAGTCATAATCTAATACTCAACTTTGAGTTATGAATCCAATCCAATCCAATGATTTATTATTTTTTTTTCGGTTGTTGCTCAGATTTTTCCAGGAAGCTTTGGCCATTGAGAGCTCTTTCCATTCCTAAAGGTTGCTCCTAAATACTTCTTGTTAAAAACATAACTACACCTTCCCCGTTCTCACTTAGTGCTTTTCCCCAAATTATATAAGAGAAGAACATGCCAGTTTTCATATTGATTTTGTAGTCTTAAATGTCAAACCCAGATTCTTAACCTTGCTACCAAAGGCAACAAAGAGGTCATTCGGTAGAGTTTGTCCCTTAGGCGGTGGACTGTCGGAGTCTTGCCTGGAGCCCAATTATTCCTCAGAATGAAGACAATGGCCACTGCAGCTTTTCTAGTAACTGTCATAAGTTTTTCTTTTACTTTGTTTTACATGTTTTCCTATGAAGTGTTGGCTATGCAAAGAAGCTGCTAAATGCCTACAAATATGAAACCAGACATATGAATATAAAGCCTAATTAACCCTATATTTGTGGAAATTAATTTTTATATTTATAAAAACAGTTTTATAAAAATGTCTTCTTTTTATAAAAACAGAATGGAAATCACATGACATTTAGAGCTGACATTACCAGGGCTACCTATTTCTAACTAGACAACCCAGAACTAGCTCTTTCCCTTTCTTTGGGGGAAAAACTCTAGGTCGATGACACTGGGTCAGTAATCAAATTCCAAGTCTGGATTTTATTTTACTTCTTTGGGATGGTGTAACTTGTAGAAAATAATCATTTATATATTTTGGTAGGATTAATTGCTAATTAAATAAGAATGTATGGCCTTATAAAAACATGGAAGAATATATCATGACATTCTAAGTTTATGATTGAGAAAAAAAAATCAGCCTGGTGTAATTAAATTTTCATTTCATGAATATTTCTGGGTTGCCTGTTCCATGCAGGAGTAACAGCTTTCTCAGGGTCCCACCATTTCGTCTTTGAAGGTTAGAGTAAAAAGTTTCTCAGAGCAGTCTCTTTAAGAAGATCTCACAAGATTTAAATTCTGGTACATTGCCTGTTGAGATGGAAAAGGCCTGAACTCAAAGAATTCTTGGCTTGTCCCCCAGATGAAAATATCTATGATATTTGCTTAAAGGAAAAAAAAAATGAGAATGGTGAGATGGCAAACAAAAACTTTGTCCTGACAATAAGGAATTTCAAATAAGCAACGTGCAGGAGCGTAGAGAAAAGTCAGTGCTACATAAACGTCCCCCAAGGCCTCGGAAACCTTCGCTTCACCTCTAGGAAGTCAGTTCGTTATTTTTCCTAAAGAATTTTTTCAGCCTGACTACTTTTAAAAGTGCCAACAGCAACAAACCACGACAAAAAAAAAAAAAAAAAACTGCTGGAAGACAGGCACACACATCTGCTCCTGCCTTTCTGCATCCGCACCTTCATCATTTCCTTCATGAACCTGAAGCTGTTTAGTCTCCACCAGGAAGGGTGAGAATGCCCCAGCCTGTCTTCCTGGTTAGTAGGTGAGAGAGGAGGATGCCAAGAAAGGAAATAACGAAAAGGAAAACTACAAACCCACAGGCAAAAAGGAACACCAGGGAGCTAGCATAGTGGACTCTTACACTGAAGGCAGAGGATATGTATCATGATCTATAAGGTATGCAGAGGCATAAAGAAAATCTGGCTGGTGAAAACTAAATTAGTCTAGTGACCGCTCCCTGGGAATTAGTTTAGATTGATTCTCCCGCAAAAAAGAAAAGTAAGGTTTGTGTGTGTGTGTTTTTCTTGATTTGAAAAAAGGGAAATGGAGGCAGAAAGGTCAATTGACCTTCTGAAGGCCACCCAGAGAGGCTCTTGGGCCTCAGCTTCTCTTTAAAATAAAGGTTTACTTTAGATACGCAAATAGACATTTTTAAATGTTGTGCAAATCCAAAACCTCAACCACTGGTCCCATGTTTACAGTTCAGGATTATACAAATTTCCCTTGGTCCTCCGAGGCCTCATCTAAGAGACTTGATTGATGCTCTCCCACAGCCCCGGGCCAGGATGCTTCTCGGAGAACACAGCCATTAGCTAATGGAAGACACTTTTCATCCTGTGGAAGGCTGGCCGACACGGGGCCAGCCAAAAGTGGCACCTACCAGCTATGAAGGACGGTGAGTCCCAGCGCCCAGATGGTGAAGAAAAACCACATTAAGGAGAGTTCGGGTTCACCGAGAACTTTATCAGGATGTTTGGACACTCGCCGATGCCACCATGAAGGTGGACACAGCAGCGGGGTTTGCCAGGGCAGTGTGAGATTTCCTATTTCATCACGACGTCTCAACTTGTTCAAGTTCCTGAGTGGCTGGGGCCAGAGGAGGTTCTACAGAAGGTCCCCACATCAGTGTGGGAGGTTCTATGATTTCCTGGTCGGAAAAGCTTAGGTAGAGCGTTTTCTTTGGAAGGGGACTAGGGAGAGAGTTGGCTAGAACTTTTGACTTGAAACTCTGTTTGCACAGCAGTTTATAAAATACTGAGGGGCTGTCAGTTCATCTCAAAGGATGGAGGTGGTGGAAAGGTCCCGTCCCAGATCACTTTGGAGCGTGGACAGAGTGCAGAAGGGGTGCCCAGAAGAAACACTAACTCGGAGTCTATAAGATCCTGCTCGCCTCCCACGGACTTCTCTCCACCAAGCCTCTGACACCCTCGCCTCCCCAAGTCCACACCCCCGATGGCCAAGGTGGCACGGATTATTTCCCTGTCATTGTACCAGGTCAGGGGATAACTGGCAAGCCTAGTTGGAAAGTGAAAGTGTAAACAGGTTTTTATTTTCCCCTTCTTTTGGCTCTCTATGAATAGAATGCTCACATAAGCACCTGGAGTTGATGGAAAAATTAGATAATCACATCGGTTGCCCTGCGCTCATCCTTAGCGTGTGGGTCAGCAAAGGGCTCCATAGATGTATGAGAGAAACAAATTGCCCAGTTTTATTAATGCTTTGGGGGAGATGAGATGGCAGAAGACACGAAGAAACAACTTTGACAATCATTCTGATTGCTCGGACTGAAGAAAAATAATTTCCATGTATTTTTTTTTAAGAGTACTGAAAACAGCCAGCCAGCAGTTTCCTTTAAAAAGTAAGCCAGCGGCGCCCTCTGCTGGTTGTTTTCTGTAGTGTGCAGGATCTAAAACGGGGCAAAGCAGTAAAACTGGGTTTAAGAGACAAGAGGAAAAGGTTCACAGGAAGAGTACAGACATGTCTCAGAAAACGATTGATATTTGCATGTCGAAGGTTAATTGTGAAATCGTAGCTGTTTCTAAATGTTCAAGTATTAAATACTCTACAGTAAGACACAGGAAAAGTAGACTCTTAGAAAAGAAAATACATAAGAAAACGGATAACAACATATTTCAAATAGAACACAAATGCCTACTGATTATTCTATCGTTTCTACAAATAAACAGACTCAAATATTAAACAAAGTTCCCCCTTTAGAGGAAACTGTACAAATAAACACAGAGTGATATTTCTGAAATTCACATAATTTAAGCCAGTTTTTTTCTCCTCATATTTAAGCTCTGCTTACATACTCCAGTTTCAAATATAAGGCAAAGAAAAGCTTTGGGCAATCAGAAGCTTTTATTGGCAATAGAAATAAAGTCCCAAAGCCCACAGCTAACTGACTTTATATGGGAAATATTTGATTTTGAGAAATGTTTTTATACTTGAGGAAATAATTTTTAGTTAGAAGCATTTCCATCTGTGGCTTGCTTCTTTTTAAATAAATATTTACAATATGGGGACCAGTATGACTTTTAAGTGTTCTTCATTAGGCAGTTCGAAGACAATGCTGTAGTAAAGAGTGTATAATCCCTGAGACAGATTAGTTCTCAAAGGTTCCAAGGCACAGATTCTTAGAGTGGGGATGACTGGCTACTTACTCTAAGGCAAATCAATCTCCCTTCATTTTGGTGAGCTTGCTTCTTCTGTTACTGAACACATGCTAAGAACAGACTACCAAGCATGGTTTATTTCTCTGCCTGTGAGCTGGAGTGGGGGGTGTCCTTTTTACTGACACATCACGCCAACTTAAGCAAAGAAATATTCTAACCTAATTGGAAAGCAGACAAGTAAAAACATTCTGACTCTAATGGGATTTATCTTATCTAATTTAACTGCCTTTAGAAGTAAACATTTCTGATTTCATTTCATTGACAAAAAGGAATTCTATTCTATGAATGTTCTAATCTTACTAGACTACGAGTTGCCAGAGCCTGGTAGACAGCAGGCACTCAAGAATACACACTGAACATTTTGAAAGTTTCTCAAGCAGATCGGTTCATATAATTTCCGTCACCAGGGAATGAAAGGATCATTTGGTAGAATCCGGCTCCTCTGGAATGTGGCTCCTCTTAGTATACAGTCCATGGAATTCTCTGGAGTGGGTAGCCTTTCCCTTCTCCAGGGGATCTTACCAACCCAGGGATTGAACCCAGGTCTCCTGCATTGCAGGCGGATTCCTTACCAGCTGAGCCATAAGGGAAGCCCAAGAATACTGGAGTGGGTAGCCTATCCCTTCTCCAGCAGATCTTCCCCACCCAGGAATTGAACTGGGGTCGCCTGCATTGCAGGGAGATTCTTTATCAATTGAGCTATCAGGGAAGCCCCTCATGATCAACAAATAGTTACAAAAGTAGCTTTTTCATAAGTGTATAGAAATAATACATACTCATTAATAATCAGGGTTGTTAAAATACAAATTAAATAGAAAAATAAAAGCTTTGGAGATATGTTTGTTGTATTTAGTCTCTCAGTCACGTCCAACTATTTTGCGACCCCATGGACTATAGCCCACCGGGATCTTTTGTCCATGGGATTTCCTAGCCAAGAATACCGAAGTGGGTAACCATATCCTTCTCCAGGGGATCTTCTCAATCCAGGGATTAAAGCTGCATCTCCTGCATCTCCTGAATTGGCAGATGGGTTCTTTACCACTGAGCCACCTGGGAAGCTTTGGAGATATACCTAGGTTCAAATTCCAGCACTGAAACTCTTTATAGCTATGTGACTATGCATATGAGTTAGACCTTTCTGATTCTCTGATGCCTGATCTGTAAACACCTGTCAGAATCTTTATACTGGAGATACATGTGTTAGGCTTCTGGTGTGAGTGTTCAATGAATGATAGCTGCTGTTCTGTTATCTATTATGATTATGTGTGTGTGCTCTTTGTGACTGTACCAGAATCTCATGCTTTCTGGGTTAAGAGCTTAATTATCTAACTTGGAAGGAAATGACAGAACACAGTCCACTCACGTGTCTCATTTAGGATATAAGTGAGATCACTTATTTCGGGGTCAGTGTATCTTGGAAGGTGAAGAAGTAGAAAACAAAACGCTATAAGATGTTCCCTTGAATCAAAAATCTCATTTTGATGAAAAAGAAAACAAGTGAGTTTAAAAGAAGTACATGGGTGATTTTCTTTGCTCTGTTTCCCTTCAAAGGTGTGATCACCAGACTTCTGGATGCTTGAGCAAGACTGCTGTTGGCTACAAAACCATGTGCCTCAGGGAAACACAGCCAGCACCAGAGGAGAGAACACAGAGTAGATCTCACAAGGAATTTAAGGAAAAGAGGAATTACTGCAAATGCCATATCTCACAGGCCAATTTCATTCTCACACTGCACACCAGCAGAGCTGCTCATAAATTGTAAGGTATCTTCATTTAGAAATGCTTGTCCAACATTAACTAATTTGACCATATGCTGTTTTCAAAAGGGTAACTATTCTCATCTTGCAGACTGATCATCACATTTAAAAATGAACACGATTTTATATTATGACTAACACCATATTTGGTTGCCAATTTTATTCCTAGGTGAAAATATTCTGTCCGCATTCAAAAATGATACAACTGACCCAATATGGGCAAGACGTGTGTTTTGAGTGTTTTTCTCCCCAATTATTTGCTCCCTCTTTTCTCCACAACCCACAAAAAGGATTTCAAGTGGCTTATAAAAAAAACTAAAAAGCAATAGAATAAAATAAATAACCAGGTAAGTTCTCATGAAAGGATATAATAACATCATGAACAAAAACTGCAGCCCCATCTTATCCAGCTGCTAGAACTGGCTCAGTGCTTCCTGGTGGGTTAAAGAAACGAAAAAATGGTGCATGGCACCCATAAGATGAAATGTGCTTTGATTTGTTTTCTTCCAGGAGTGGCAGGTCAGCTGCGTCTATCAGCCTTACTACCTATCATTGCAGGGCTGCCGTGGCTGATATCTATAGTTTGGGCCGGCTGGCACGTAGATACAATGTATGACTTCACCCAAGATCAGAGCTTGTAGGCTAATGTGGTGTGTTAGGGGCTACTGACCGCCGCAGTCTGAGATGAAGATGGGGGTACCATCTCCCTCTACCCCGGCATACCACACAGATATTGTTGCTCTGATGTGAGAAATTTCAGGAAGCACACTGAACTAATAAACCATCCCTTTACTAGTGAAGAGAGTGAAAGGCAAATTCATTACCCCAAAGATTGGCTAGGACAGTGTCTCCTTAATTCTGCACCTTGGCCACGCCTGGCATCCCTTTGTTACTGTTGTCTCAGTCATGTCTGACTCTTTTGAGACCCCATGAACTATAGCCCACCAGGTTCCTCTATCCATGGGGTTTCCCAGGCAAGAATACTGCAGTGGGTCGCCATGCTCTCCTCTGGGGATCTTTCCCATCTAGGGATCGAACCCATGATTCCCGCACCTCCTGCATGGGCAGGATTCTTTACCACTGCGCCACCTGGGAAGACCCTCGGCATCCTTTATGAAGAGTTTTCAGTACCTGAATTCCCTCCCTTTCAAGTTTTCATATCATAACTGCCTATCTTGGAGGCAAAGGTCAGTTTATAAAATAAAGGTCAAGGTTCAACTTAAAAGGAACTCACAAGCAATATCGGTCTAGGAACCTGAATATACAACCATACCAACATCTGCTATTCCCACTCAGGATGAGTGGGCTCCAACTCCTAAACAGAGATGCAAATCATGACAGAGATGCTAGCTCACCCCAGGGGAACAAAACCAAATGAAAAGGTCCATATAAACATATTAATAGACTGTCTTTGTCAATGGGAATACAGCATGAGTCAAAGGAAATGGCCTCTCTTCCACTTGACAAAAGTTGGTTTCCATTTCGTGAACACGGGGGAGTAGCTATTTCCAAGGATGCGTGAAACCAAGCCATGGCCACAACACTCACACACAGGAAGTCCAACTGAGTCCGTGCTCCACACATCTCCTGCCCTCAGGATGATCCTCCCACTTTTTAGAAGCCGATCCAAAGGCAGAGGAAGGGCAACATCTGTGGGATGTTAGCCTCTGATCAGGGCTGGTGCTAATGAAAGTCTAGACACAAAGGCCGTCTCTCCTGCTCCAGCCTCCAAAGCTAGCTGACCCCTCGCCCCACACAGGCCCAGCGGAGGGCGGGGAGAGGGTGCGGGGAAAGATGCGTACCTGGTAAGGACAGTTCCATCAGCTGGAGACCTGCCTCGAGGGAGACCCTTCTGGTGGAAGAACAGTCACAAGACCAAAAAAAAACTAGTCTCATTACGGCACCCTCTTTGTTGCCGTTCAGTTGCCAAGTCGTGTCTGACTCTTTGTGACCCCATGGGCTGTAGCCCACCAGGTTCCTCCATCCATGGCATTCTCCAGGCAAATATACTAGAGTGGGTTGCCCTTTCCTTTTCCAGGGGATCTTCCCGGATCAGGGGTCGAACCCACATCTCCTGAATTAGCAGGTGGTTCTTTACCACTGAGCCACCAGGGAAGCCCCATGCCCTCTTCACAAGAAGAGGGAAGATCCACGTCCCAACCTGAGCCCCATGAGTGGCACAGCCTGAACAGGACGGAATTAGCGTCACCCAGAGGCAAATGTGTCCATGCTATGGGGTAGAGAGCAAAACCAGTCACGCTTTCGACCTAAAATTGCCTTTCTTCTGCTTATTCCACATCAGGATTTTCAAATGCTAAGTGCTAAATGAGAAGCCTTAAAAATAGCTTGGATTGCCAGTTCATGGAATTCGTCCTAGAGATGAGGGCTACCCTTTAAAACCTCTAAGGCTTCCTTACAGATGACTGTACTGGTTTCAGAGGCCTGGACACATTAGCTATAAACATATATTTTCTAATTTCTCTTAGGGGTACTTTCACTCTCTCTTTAGACAATCAGTTCTCAAAGAGAGATCCCTAGGCCAGCAACATCCGTGCCACCTGGCATCTTGAGGGAAAGTCAAAGCTAAGCCCAGCAAACTGGTTCTAACCAGGCCTCCAGGCCATGCTGCGTGCTCAGCTGTGTCTGACTCTTTGCGACCCCATGGACTGTAGCCCGCCAGGCTCCTCTGTCCACAGGATTCTCCAGGCAAGAGTACTTGAGTGGGTAGCCATTTCTCACCCAGGCCATTCTGGTGCTCGCTCAAATTCTCTTCAGAGTGTTCTTTCCTGTTTCACTTCTGGCTTCAGTTCTCTTTGCCTTGGTCACCACAAGTTCAAACTTCTAACCTGTGAGCTTTCCCCAGCTTCAAGACCCCAGCCCAGATCCGATTTTTGACAACTGTGAGCCCATCCAGTCTTGGTTGCCTGCTTTATCTACTGAGTCTGGTTCCCATAAATCTAGCTGGTGGCTGAGTCCCAGCTCTACTCAACACTTGGGCGAGATCACCTGTCCTGACAAGATCTGACTAAGGATGAACATGAGCTGGAGAAAGGGCATGTCGGGCGTGCTGAATCAGGTCAAAGGCTTGGTGCATCCAGAGGAACAGAGCAGACGCCAGTGAAGATGGGTGATGGTGAGCAAGGGAGAGATGATACAAGGACTCTGAGATAGTGCAGGCCTTGGAAGGACCAGGAGAGGAGCTTACGTTTGATTTCAAGGCAACTAGAAGCCATGGGCCGGGGTTGGGGGACAAGATCAGGTGAGAGAGTCCTGTGACTTATTTATATTTATACAAAGCTGCACCTCTGCTTCTCCCAACTCCTGGTCTTTCTCCTTCCTCTTTTGTTCAGCATCCAAAACGGTTCAACATCCAAATTCCGTCCCATTCCAGGACAGCAGAAAATGTGAGTGTGTCAGTGTTCTCCACCCTGAGCCCCCAGCTCCTGCACAGGGAGGTCCACAGAAGAAGCTCGATAAACATTATGCAGACGTGAATGGGCTTCTCCGGTGGCTCAGTGGTAGAGAGTCCACCTGCCAACACAGGACATGTGGCTTCAATCCCCGGGCTGGGAAGATCCCCTGGAGGAGGGCAGGGCAACCCACTCCAGTACTCTTGCCTGGAGAATCCCATGGGCAGAGGAGCCTGTGCAGACTACAGTTCATGGGGTCACAAAGAGTTGGACAGGACTTAGTGATTAAACAGTAACAACAATTAAATAAATAAGTAACCAACCAAATCTGAACAGATCTTTGTCTTACATGTAATCTGCAACAGTGAGATTCTGACAGCCAATGATCTGGCTGGAAAACGTCCTCATCCTGCTAGAAAATTCAAGTGAATATATTTAGAACTCAAGTCCCCCACCCCACAAGCCTGCAGTTTTCAGGTGGGCTCACTGTGTGGTTTTGTTACCCGCCCCATCTCCTCCTCATGAACCTTTGCCCTGCCATTCTTCCCCCTTTCATTTACAACTGTTTTTATCTCAAGTCTCTTTGGCATTTCATCCTTCTTTGCATCATCCCCTTTCTCTCTCTTCCAGGAACAGCCCCAGTACAGACACTGGAGAGCTGAGCCCTGCTGTTTTATTTTTGTCCTCGCAGTCCCATCGACCTTCCTTCAACCCCTACTCCCTGCCTTGTAATGCAGTCTTGTCTTAAAAGTAGGCTTCTGCCTTCCTTCAAAGGTCAAGGTCACGTTTAACAAGGTACATTTTACTAGTGACTCGGGCTAATGCAGAATGCTAGTTTTCCAGCACTGCTCACTGGGCATCCCCTGCAGAAAGCAGACTCCTCAAAAGACAGACAGCAGATTCACACCTAGGAATCCTAGATTCTGGGGCTGCTGAAGTATCCTCAAGTATCTCCTCCTGTATCTGGGTGCAAGAGCAAACCTTTCACCTCCTGAAAGAGGCCAAGTCACTGGCCTAAATCCTTCAGCTCAGCCGGAAAATTGCTAGAAACATCAGAGTTGAGGAGTTATTTGACCATTCGCCATATTACTTCCTTCTGTAGGAACACCACAGGTCAGGTTTTTTTTTTTTTTTAATTGGTTTCGGACACAAAAGCCTACGCTATTTTCCCCCAAACTCTTTCAATTATCTCACTGGCAGTGTCTACTAATGCTTTAAAATATTAGATATGAAGGTTATAATATAGTAGATGCTGGGCTTTCCTGGTGGCTCAGATGGTAAAGTATCCACCTGCACTGTAGGAGACCCAGGTTTGATCCCTGGGTCGGGAAGATTCCCCTGGAGAAGGGAATGGCTACCCCACTCCAGTACTCTTGCCTAGAAAACCCCATGAGTAGAGGAGCCTGGTGGGCTACAGTCCATGGGGTCGCAAAGAGTTGGACACGACTGAGCGACTTAACACTTTCACGTAGTAGATGCCAAATCTACTTATAGATCATTATTGGGGTGCTAAATGTTTGCTTTTAGGCTGAAATGTGGAAAAATAACTTATTTGCTGAACTAGAGTTCTCCACGCGAGTCTTTTACTGTTTTATGAAACTACACACAGAAGCACATACATTCATACTAAAGCTTCAGAAGAGTTTCAGAAACATCCTCACCCTGCAGGTGGCTGCTTTAACAAGGCTGGAGATTGTTTCGTGATTTTCTTCCTTAAACAAAACCCTCATAGACTGTTTAACTGAATTGACCTAAAACTATTTTGTGTTTATTAATGTATAAATTATAGAAAGTAAAGTATATTCAACCACTACAAAAATCTCCATATCACATTTAGTTGAATTTTTTTACTTGCCTATTTTTCAAGAATTGATGCTCTTGAACTGTGGTGTTGGAGAAGACTCTTGAGAGTCCCTTGGACTGCAATAAGATCCAACCAGTCCATTCTGAAGGAGATCAGCCCTGGGATTTCTTTGGAAGGAATGATGCTAAAGCTGAAACTCCAGTACTTTGGCCACCTCATTCGAAGAGTTGACTCATTGGAAAAGACTCTGATGCTGGGAGGGATTGGGGGCAGGAAGAGAAGGGGACGACAAAGGATGAGATGGCTGGACGGCATCACTGACTCGATAGACGTGAGTCTCAGTGAACTCCGGGAGTTGGTGATGGACAGAGAGGCCTGGCATGCTGCGATTCATGGGGGTCGAAAAGAGTCGGACACGACTGAGCGACTGATCTGATCTGATTTTTCAAGACTGTTTTCATTCCTTGTTTTATTCTTCATGCTAAGCTTATCTTGCTTTTTTAAAAACTGAATCAATTTCCCTCTGATTTTCTAATTCTCCATCTGATAATCCAGTTAAACCATATTTACTGAGTGTTGAATGTATAAAACACTTCCTAGGGCAAAAAGTCAAAGATGACACATTTTTCCTCAAGTAGACTACATTCTAGTTACAAATTCACAGAACAAGGACCAAACTGACACAGTCATAGTGAAAGTCAGAGAGTAGGGACATGAACCTGGACTCGAGGAGGCTAGGAAATCCATGTGAGGAGATAGGTCTTGGGCGTGGAGCAACAGAAGGAGCAGCATTGGGAAAATTATAAAACAGATGGAAAAGCATTTGAGGAGCAGGGAATAGCAAGACCACAGGCACAGGAAAAGGAATATATGTCGACTTGAGTGAAGAGAACAGACTAGCTGGAGCCAAGGGCTCACACATGGGAATTAAGGGGGAGTCAGGCAGGCAAACTGTAGGAGGTTTTGAGTGCCTGCTTACTCTCCTGGAAGGCAGAAGTCCTGACAAGTCTTCTCAAAATGCGTGCAGCCATTCTGGGAATCACATGAGGGCTTACGTAAGCACTCACGATATGAAGTACATGACCTTCACTCCAGATCCTCACTCAACCTCATGAGAATAGCGTCCCTTAAAACACTAAGACACAGGGCAAGAATATGCGCTTCTATCCAAATATTTTCCACTGTTCTTGCATTACCTGAGAAGACTGGACAAGATAAAGCAAGTAGCTCAGAGATCAACAGCCCTGTCTCTGATGGAGCTGCAGATTTCAAAGGAGATGCTCGGCAAGCAGATCTCAGCAAGGAAGCTGGGGAGCCCAGCTGCTCAGAGAGCTTAAGTGATTTAGCTTAATTCCTCTGTAAACTGTATTTTAAATGACTATGAAACCACATTTCTGTGACTGGTATTGTTTAAAGGAATGGAAGCCCAGCTAAAATGCTTTGGTTTTCTTTCATAAATATTCAGGCTTATTCCACTGAGACTTCCTCCCACCCGCCCCTCTTAGTTGCCTCTGAGAATCAGCCCCTTGCAAGTCATGGAAAGACTGCCCCCTGCGTATATTAAGGGCTCTGGGTTTGCTGCGGGCATCTTATTTTCTTGGATATCTAGTGGACTGTGCTCTATTAGGGGGTCTGATAAGGTGACTCTCTAGAAATAAAGGCAGCAAGAACAAATTGATTTTACCCTGATTTCCAAAAAGATCAGTGTTACCCTGCTCCCCAAAACATAAGCACAAAGCTTAAAGGTCTGTCTCTTACATGTTGACTGTAGCAACACTAACTCTCAGTTTTATACTGAAGAAAAAAGCCCATTTTAGGAAAAAGTGGAAGTGGTGGTTCAGTGATAAAGAATCTACCTGCCAACACAGGAGACCCAGGTTCAATCCCTGGGTTGGGAATATCCCCTGAAGGAAGAAATGGCAAGCCACTCTAGTATTCTTGCCTGGGAAATCCCATCAACAGAGGAGCTTGGCGGAGTACAAACCATGAGGTTGCAAAAGAGCTGGACACAACTAAGCAACTAAACAACAAGAAAGACATATCACTAGAAGATAAATCCTTTACCATGATCAAAGACCCACTGTCAGCACATGGTGGAAAATCTATAAAGGAAGTACTTTTAAAACCATCAGGAACTTTTGAGTAAAAACAGAAGAGCTACATCTGTGTGAGAAGAAAAGAAAAAAAAAAAAAAAAAAACAGGAAAAGGCATCAATAAGAATTGAGCTTATTACTCTGTATCAAGTGATCGAGTGTCTACTTCTCACTTAATTTTCATGGTTATTATATGTAATTTTCCCACTTACAAATGTGGAAACTATAGCTCAAGGAAGGAGAGGAAGCAAGAAGCAGATTAACATAGGAAGATTAAAAGACAGTTTATAAAAGATAATATATTAATATAGAAATGAGTATTGCAGACTACAAAGTGATCTAGTCAGATGAAGTAGAGTTCCTTTCATATTGCACTGGTCAGAGGAGTTGTTGCTATTTAGTTGCTAAGTCACATCCAACTCTTTGTGACCCCATGGACTGTAGCCCACCAGGCTTCTCTCGCCATGGGATGTTTTGGTCAGTGGAGAAGTCAAAGCAAAGGCGAGATTGGGCTTAACCTCCAAAGATGGGCAAAATCTTAACTGATGAACAATGCTAGCAGGATAATGAAATGTCATCCATAAAAAGGAAAATGCTTAGACACAAAGGGGCTTACCAGGAGCCTAGTGCCAGTATCTGCTCCCAATAAAAAGTCCCCAGAGAATGACTCAGGCAATGAAGTGGAAGGTAACTCTTAAAGGAACCCCATGTGAATGAGTAAGGCACAAGTCACACCAGAAGATGGGCCAATACTAGAATGAATCTCCAAATCTATAGTGGTAAGCTTGGGAGAAAAAGAGAGTGGCTTCTTTAAGAAAAAGGGCCTGCAGCTGAGTAGGTCTACAACTCAAATTTTAGCATCCTATCAGCACTCAGATTTGTAGTCCCGGGAGCTATCCAAGGTGCTGATTTATTCCACCCCAATTTCTGACCCAGTGGACCAAGATCTGTCCTAGAGTTTCTACACAAGCAACACATGAACCCCTTCACTTCAGCCCCTCTCAAGAGGACTGCTATTTGGAGGTTCAGTTACTTTCCAAGCCAACTCACGCCTGTTTGCTGCCTGCTATGGTTTATACTCTTAGGCCATCAATTTTACACTCCCAATTGTCAATCTGCTAGGTAAAGAAAATAGAGGAGGTGTTATAAGTGAAAACAGCACTTTAAACAAAGGTCAAAACAACAAACTGACCTCTTTGTTTTATTTACTTTTATAGGGAAACTGTAGAAATGAGCCTTGAAATGCAGGTTGAAACTAGCTTATGAAAAGTGTTGATTACTATGATAAGAAATTTTAGCTTGTCAAACACAATAGGAAGTTTCAATGTTCAGAAAGGTATTGAACTGGACACTAATGTGACAAAAAGTGTTGGGGAAATAAATGTAGAAATGTCATGCCAAGGGGTTAAAATGGAAAGCTTCAATAGGTAGGCAGATAGCTCCTTTTTTGGACTGAAATACTTTTTATAATATATGACTTAAAAAGTCTTTTCAGGGATTCAGGATTTCAAGAAAGTGATTTTCCAAAAATTCAAGATCACATTGCATTCTTCTGTGTATAAAATACATATTCCTGAATCTAAATCTAGTTAGATTTAATCAACTTTTAAATCCAAAAATAATGTGTCTATGCCTGTCATTGACTGATTATGCATCTCTTCATCTTTCAGTCTCCTACCATGTTTATTATAATCTAATCAAACAAAGAGGAACTAAAAAGCCTCTGGATGAAGGTGAAAAAGCAGAGTGAAAAAGCTGGTTTAAAACTCAACATTCAAAAAACTAAGATCATGGCATCCAGTTCCATCACTTTGTGGCAAACAGATGAGAGGAAAATGGGAAGAGTGACAGTTTTTATCTTCTTGGTCTCCAAAATCACTGTGGATGGTGACTGCAGCCATGAAAATAAAAGATGCTTGCTTCTTAGAAGACAAGCTTCAACAAACCTAGACAGTGTATTAAAAAGCAGAGACATCACTTTACCGACAAAGGTCTGTCTAGTCAAAGCTATGTTTTTTCTAGTAGTCATGTTTGATTGTGAGAGTTGGACCATAAAGAAGGATGAATACTGAAGAATTAATGCTTTCTAAATGTGATAGAGAAGACTCTTGAGAGTCCCTTGGACTGACTGCAAGGAGGTTAAACCAGTTAATCCTAAAGGAAATAAGTCCTGAATATTCATTGAAAGGACTGATGATGAAGCTGAAGTTCTGATACTTTGGTCACCTGATGCAAAGAACTGACCCATTGGAAAGGACCCTGATGCTGGGAAAGATTGAGGGCAAGAGGAGCAGGGGGCAACAGAGGATAAGACATCTTCTGTTGAATGGCATCACTGACTCAATATACATGGTTTCAGCAAACTCAGGGAGGTAGTGAAGGACAGGGAAGCCTTGTGTGCTGCAGTTCATGGGGTCACAGAGAACTGGACGTGTCTTGGCCACTGAACCACTGAACTTGGGCTCCAAAATCACTGCAGATGGTGACTGCAGCCATGAAATTAAAAGACGCTTACTCCTTGGAAGGAAAGTTATGACCAACCTAGATAGCATATTCAAAGGCAGAGACATTACTTTGCCAACAAAGATCCATCTAGTCGAGGCTATGGTTTTTCCAGTAGTCATGTATGGATGTGAGAGTTGGACTGTGAAGAAAGCTGAGTGCCAAAAAATTGATGCTTTTGAACTGTGGTGTTGGAGAAGACTCTTGAGAGTTCCTTGGACTGCAAGGAGATCCAACCGTCCATTCTAAAGGAGATGAGTCCTGGGTGTTCATTGGAAGGACTGATGCTGATGCTGAAGTTCCAATACTTTGGCCACCTCATGCGAAGAGTTGACTCATTGGAAAAGACTCTGATGCTGGGAGGGATTGGGGCAGGAGAACAGGACGGCAGAGGATGAGATGGCTGGATAGCATCACTGACTCGATGCATGTGAGTCTCAGTGAACTCCGGGAGTTGGTGATGGACAGGGAGGCCTGGCATGCTGTGGTTCATGGGGTTGCAAAGAGTCAGATATGACTGAGCGACTGAACTGAAATGGCCACTGAACAACAATTTCTTAATGCTGGATATTTGTCGTTACTTTTTGTAAAATACCCCCTCTCCTGGGCAAAATACATCACTTGTTACTCATTGTTGTATATTCTTGAAACATAACTTCCTCCTCTATCCAACAGTCCATCCAGCAATTGCCATTAAGCCCTGCTGCCTTCATCTTCCAGGGAAAGAGGACCCGGGGATCAAGAATCTGACATCTGGCTCCTTTGTTTAGGTCCTTGTTAGCAGGACTTTGAAAGGGAGGCAATGTGGATTCTGTGATGTTGATGACACTATACTATTACAGACACTCACAGCCCAAGTCCTATATATGTACCTTAAAATAAGGAGCCAACCGAACTCCCTTGTGAGCCAAATAGTATGTATGTCCCCAAAAAGCAAGGCAAAACTGGATTCAAAATCATTTATTCTAGCCACAAATGCTGCTGATCTATGAACACATCCTCAGAACGCTGCTGCTACCACTCTCCAACTGCCTTTGTCTCTGGGCAATTTGACCGCTGCTTTCTGTGTGCTGTGCTGTGCTTATTCGCTCAGTTGTGTCCGACTCTTTGCAACCCCATGGACTACAGCCTGCCAGGCCCCTCTGTCCATGGGATTCTCCAGGCAAGAATACTGGAGTGGAATGCCATGCCCTCCTCCAGGGGATCTTCACAACCCAGGGATCGAACCCAGGTCTCCTGCCTTATAGGTGGATTCTTCACCCGCAGAGCTACCAGGGAAGCCCCCATTGCTTTCTGTCCTAAGCCAAACTCGCCCACAGGAGCACCCACTATTGCCTTGCATTCGGGCATTCAACCGACTGCCCTTTGCCAAGGATGCATAGTCCCATTCTTTAGAGTCAAACAAAGAGGGATTCAAATTTTGCCTCTGTTATTACTGATTGTGCCTTTGGACAAGCTGGGTAACCTCACTAAGGCTTAGTTATCAAAGACGAGTGATCGGCCTTACCTCACAGGGTTGTTACAAAGATAAAACCAAATAAGGGATACAAAACACTTATCAAGGTCTGGAAAAGGGAAGCACTCAAGAAACTGTAATTTTGGTGGGAATAAAATGATATTATATCAATTCTTGTTCCAACAGAACATTCACAAGAGAGCCAGTCTTCCATGGGCTACAACACTTTAAACTTTTAAGTCTCTCCTATAGTCGGCCTCCTTGTATATGGTCCCAGCTTTTATCATAGTTCACTATCTTTTCTTCATCTCCACTCCATCTGGGTTCCAGACCCTGGCATGGGCTAGACCCTCCAGTGAGAACCAGGCAGAACTAGCCTTGGCACTCTGTGCTGGGGTAGACTGGAATGCTTCAGAATCTGCAAGGTCCCTCATTTTTGAAATGAAGTTTTCCATGCAGGTTTGAAGCATCAAGGCAAAACAGGGCTGAGCACTTTGGAAAGACAGAGCCCGAACAAAGCCAGGAAGTGTGAAAATGAGAAAATGCAGATATATTTTCCTTTCTCACCTTCAACAGACTTACTACCAAAACACTATTAATTAAATGTTCCACCCTTCGAGTTTCCTCCCAGTGGGGGCAAAGGGAGCAAAGAATACTTGCTACCAAGATATGGCTGTGGACTACTTTAATTTTGTGCCCTACAAGGGGGGCTGAGCCCCTGGGGTACCTCATGTTTGTTAACAACTTCATGACGCTCATGACATGAATGAAGGTCCCTGAGTCAGCCCGGAGAAAGTCAGTGCTTTTTAATAAACAAAAACATTGAACCAACTAGAAAGACAGTTTTCATACTGTTCTCCATAGAGGAACGGAGGAATAAAATTTCCATATGTGAACTCAACAAGATTGAAATGAGATGGTCCGTTGTTTGAATAAACTGAGGGCATGCAGCTGAGTTTTTCCTTGGCAGTACTTTCTAACAGCCTGAATAAAGAGCATGTTAAATTACCTACTTTGGGGATAAAGCCCGTGGAATATTTCCTCAGGAGGAGGAGACAAGTGGATTTAAAACATATCATGTTTTTAGAGGACTAAGTTTTTCCTGCATGGAGGCACGGTATAAATATTACTTTAAAAATGCCATGTTTCCTAAAACACAGTGGTTTCCCCAATATATAATATGAATGTAAACAAGATGCCTGTCAAGCACGGCTATAACACACTGCTTACCACACCAAACTTGTAATATGCACTTACTAGTCTTGGTTCTCTTAATGAAAGGAACTAAGGACACTGCATAAATTCTTCAACACAGGTTTCATTTCTCCAGCTGCCTTGTGCTGTAGAACATCAGGCTAACAAGAAGTGATGCTAACAAGAAGCTAAAACCAGTGTAGCAAATGGGGCATTTAAAATATATATAAACATACCGGCCTTCACAAAGAAAGGAGCTGTTTGGGGGGAACTAAATGGATCCCTAGACAGACATATTTTAGTTTAATATTCCATGTATTTTTCTACATGCTTACTATGTCAGTTCTTCTCAATGGCAGAAAAATGCTCTGTGAGAGAACAAGAAGCTGGCCTGCCATTATTCCCCGGCCTCATAATCTCCACACAACCATTTTTGGGGGGAAGGGTAGAAGGTAGCCACCTGAATTCACCAACTTTCTTCGGTCACTTTAGGGCCATTCTCAAATACCAATATTTGTAGACAGCAGCTAAAGAAACCAAAGATTGGACTGCTTATTCTAAACAAACCATCTGGCAGCTTGTGGGGACTTGGGGAAGCTGGACATTTTATACACTGATCCATGAGACATGGAGGATCAATCTGGGATCTCACTGCTTACTCTTCTAAAGGCTCCCCAGAGAAATCAGTTCCCGTTGTTCGCTCAGGCCAAATATATATAGCAGTAATTTCTCATAGAACTTTAGAATGAAGAAATGACTGGTCTTTTAACCCAAAGCATGCAGGTGTTAAACCAGCCTTGGAGCAGATGGTAGCCCTCATATAACCATGCAAGGCTTCATTCATTCCCTCCTCTAGACTCCACAACCTCCATCAATAAGCACTAGTAGTAAGCAACTCTGTTGCAGAGAATGGAATGTCTTCAAAATGGCATTTTCTGTCAATTAAAGCCAGCTTCCCTGGGTCAGGAAGATCCTTGGAGAAGGGCGTAGCTACCTACTTCAGTATTCTTGCCTGGAGAAGTCCGTGGACAGAGAAGTCTGGTGGGCTATTGTCTACGGGATTGCAAAGAGTGGAGTGACCAACACTTTGAGTTTCATGGGGATTCCTGGAGGCTCAGTGGTAATCTGCCACAGTTCAGGAGATGTGGGTTCAGTCCAACAGGTGGCGCTAGTGGTAAAGAACCCGCCTGCCAATGCAGGAGCCATAAGAGGCTGGGGTTCCATCCCTGTGTCCGGAAAATGCCCTGGAGGAAGAGATGGCAATCCACTCCAGTATTCTTGCCTGGAGAATCCCACGGACAGAGGAGCCTGGCGGGCTACAGTCCATAGGGTTGCAAAGAGTCGGACTCGACTGAAGTGATGCACGCACACATGAGGTCCATACAAAGGCAACTTAATGAAAATATTTCAAGATCAACTGCTTGATGAGGGGCGGGGGCTGCCTAGAAAAGATTACAAACTATTCTCAAAATGAACCAAACTGATGAACTTAGAGGTTTTTAGAAGTGATGTTTAGTATGCATCCTGCTCCAGCCTGTAGACTATATAGTATAACTTTCATTCGTTTGTTATTAATTCTTCTTTTAAAAGATAAATTAAACAGCAAACAGATGCAACAATACACCCGATTAAACACTCAGAGAACTTCCATCCCTCTGGCTACAGCCTGTGTAATACCTCAGGCTCCAGAAACCTAGTCTGCTCTTGGCCCAGCACCCCACAGGCAGGCAGAGCTGGTCTGAACAGGTTCCAAAAGAACTCTGCTCCAACCCAACTGGGTATTGGTCAATTACTGCCGAGCATCACTTAAGCTGAAAGGGATAGTTATCTGGGCCTCAAATCAGCTAGAAATGGAGCTGCTGCCATGTCAGCAGACTGCCTTTCCTGAAGGCTCCAACACACTTAGCCTGGCTTTTCTGTCACCAGTCACTGGCATCCAAACTGATGTGGTCGCTTAAAAAGACAGGGTGCCAGGTTTTCTGTCCCATTTTTCCCCCCTCCTCTACCTCCAAGAAACAGCCAAAGAGGAAAGTAAAGACTTAATATTAAAATTTAAATACCAATTTAAAACAGGGAATACAATACACTCTGTTTGTCTGGAGGAACCCAGGTAAGTGTGTTAGTCACTCAGTTTTGTCTGACTCTTTACAACCCCATAGACTGTAGCCCACCAGGCTCCTCTGTTCATGGGATTCTCCAGGCAAGAGTACTGGAGTGGGTAGCCATTCCCTTCTCCAGGGGATCTTCCTGACCCAGGGATCGAACCCAGGTCTCCCACATTTCAGGCAGATTCTTTACCATCTGAGCCACCAGGGAAGTCCACAGGGACCCAGAGTGAGGTAAAAACGGACATTCTTTTAACAATGTATAGCTCAGTACCTACATGTTTACAACGAAATTCCTATGGAAGATATATGGTGTATATCTTCCCAATAAAACTTCTCATTCAATTTTTACTAGGATTTCTTTTAGAAATAGAGGTTGGATGGCAAAGATTAAATACCATAGAACCTCCTTTCCAAATAAAACCAAGACTTCAAGAAAAGTCCAAGTCTGTTTTTGGATTAAAACCCTTAAATTTTTCCTGCTCTGATATCATTCAAAATGAGTTTTATTGGTGAGTGAATAGCTTCCACGAGGCAACCATTTTCCACACAGACCTCCAACTCCAAATCTCTTTAGCAGTGACCTCAGCTTGACTCCAAATTTAACTGTACATGTCTAACCTCAAGGGCAGCTTCTCCAGCAAACCCCAGGTTGTCCTTATTTTGCTTTCTAAAGCAATGTGTGTATTGTAACTGGTCCATGATGATGGTGATGATGATATTAATAAAGCTACTGTTCCCTGGAGATGCGGCTTTGTGGTTTCTGAAGAGCCTTCTACCCTAGCCAAGAAGGAGGCAGAGTTCTTGTATGGGCTGTCTTGCAAGGGTTTGTGGCAAGGGAGAGCAGAATGTCATTAGAAGGAAACAAGAATTAAAGGGGAAGGGAAATTGGGTTCCTTTCCAGTGTGTGCTGAACCCAGGCTATGGAGTAGTACTGGAAACGAAGTAGAAGGACCCTCCCAGTCCATGCAGCCTCAGACACCGTCTGGAGATGGATTTCCCAAGGTTGTGTCCAGAGAAGGCAACAGAATGCAATGTACTCTGTGGAACAGATATACCCTGTGTATATAACGTAGATGAGCTCTTACCATGGTAATGAATATATCCTCTACTTGCTACTTCTGCCAACTGCTCTAAATCAGGAACTTGCAGGGATAAGAAAGTGAGAGATACAGAGGTAGAAGAGAGGTCAGATGATAATGAGGAATTGGAAATATCTCAGGGACACTCGTAGAAAAAATAGACTATTCAAAATTTGCTCTAAGGAAAAAAAAAAAAAAAAACTGCTGATGTAATCTTTCTTCCCCTTGCCCTGAATGTTTTAACACCCTGAAGACTTCAGGTGGAAGTAGTGGTTCCTTACACACTCCACATGTCAGGGTATCCTTATCTTGATTTTCTTTTGTGTGTACATGATTTATATTCCATATTTCTAGATAGCGGACATCGAAACATATTACACTGCATTTAAAGAATAACCTTTGTATTTCTTAAGATATACTTTTTCAAAAACAGGAACAAAGCAGGCCAAAATAAACTTGTTTTCTAGTCTTGCAGAAGTGAACTATCAAGAGAGATATGCCTTACATATGATCGTAAACAGGAGCAGATACCAAGAACACATCCCAGTAATATTACCATGTAACTTTTAGCCAGTGATTTCATTTGTTCTTCTTTTGCTAGGCTATTTTAAATGTTGAGTGAGTTTTTTTTTTGTTCAGATTATTAGATGTTAGGTTTTAAAAGTGATTAATATTTAATGAGACAATAATATGAAAAACTGAGTGGCAAGCTTTTCTTGTCGACATTTAATACAAATTGTACACGAGCCAAATCACATACTATCAAGCCATTTCATGGTGGAGATAAATTCTGTGGAAAAAAGAGAAAATATACTTTTTCTCTTCTTACCTTTGACCCCTCTTCACCCATTTATCTCAAACCCCTGACCATCCACCTTTGACAATCATCAATCTAGTCTCTGTATCTATGAGCTTGGTTTTCTTGCTTTTTTAAAAAAAAAAAAATACATTCCATATATAAGAGAGGCCATATGGTTTTGTCTTTTTCCATCTGACTTATTCCACTTAGCATAATGCCCTCAAGGTCCATCTTCAATTTCTTTCAATCATGTCTTATAGTTTTCAATATACAGGTTTTTCATGTCCTTAGATAAAATTATTCCTAGGTATTTTATAACTTTTAATGCAATGGTAAATGGGATTATTTTCTTAACACTTCTTTCTGATAGTTTGCTATTAGTGAATAGAAATGTAATAGGTTTTTCTATATAGATTTTGTGTCTTGCTACTTTAGTAAATTAGTTATTTCTAACAAATAGAGTCTTTTTTAATGGTGTCTTTACGGTTTTATATATATATATATGTCACATCATCTAAAACATAGTGACAATTTTACTCTTTCCTTTCCAATTAGATGTCTTTTATTCCTTTTTCTTGCCGAACTGCTCTGACTAGGACTTTCAATATCATGCTGAATAAAAATGAAAAGCATGAACAGCCTTGCCTTGTTTCTGATCTTACGGGAAAAGCTTTTAGCTTTTCACACTGAGTACGATGTTGGCTTGATGATAAACCTACATCGCATAATGTAGGTTTGTCATATACGGATTTTATTATGTTGAGGTACATTGCCTCTATATCTACTTTATTGAGAGTTTTCATCATAAATGGATATTTAATTTTGTCAAGTGCTTTTTTTTGTATGTATTGAGATGATCATATGACTTTTAATCCTTCATGTTGTTAATGTCATTTTATCACTTTGACTAATTTGTGGATGTTGAACTATCCTTGCTTCCCTGTGGTTTTTCAATTGGTTTGTTGTTTCACCCCACAATAAGCCTAAGGGAATGGTTTTGCTCTCTCCACCAACTGCTGTTCCCACCTTCATTTTTCAAGTATTGTTTTAGAGTTTCAGATTTACAAATGAAAAACATCCTGAATGATTTCTAGCTTGATGAGACCAACAGATCAGATCCAGGAGTCTGGAGTAGAATAAGTCTAGGATTCAATCTCAAGGGTGGGGACTTCCCTGGTGGCCCAGTGGTTAAGACTCTGTACTTCCACTGCAAAGGGCATGGGTTCAATCCCTGGTCAGGGAAGTTCTACATGCCCCCTGGGTATGGCAAAACAACAACAACAGCAACAACAACACACACACAGTCTCAAGAGTGGTGCCTGGTGTGTGGAGAGGCTGACATCACACAATCACATCATTTTAGCCAAAGAGCAACCAACAGAAGATTCTGATTTAATAGCCCAAGGAGGGACCCAGGCATCAAGTTTTCATTTTCCGAAGCTTTCTTTGTGATTCTAATGTACCAGCAGGGCTGGTATCTCTATTTCAGAAAATGGTCACTATGCTTGTGAACTCTGTGCCTCCAGGAACAACACGGTCCCTTCTTCATCACTTTTGATACTTTGTAAGTCTAAAGAGTTCATTTATTTATGTAATGAATATTAATTGAGTATCTATAATTTGTAAGGCACTGTCCTAAGTGATATGAATAAGCAACAAACAACCTGTGGAGTTGACATTCTTGGAAAATAAAATATTTTAAAAGTGCTTGGAGATTCATGAATTTAAAAGCCTACCTTTACTTGAGGACAAAAAAAGTGTGTATTTGTAGCCAGATTGTTTTCAATAAGGAAAAATTTTTGTAAAGAGAGTCCCATTCCCAGGGAGGAATCTTAGAGCCTAATCACCAGGATAAGAAAAACAGTCTTTATTGTTCAAGGCATTGAATTTAATTATTTAATTGTTCAAGGCATCTTCTTCAATTTCATGAAAGTTTTTCCCTTTAACAGCCTTAGTCTGAAAGTAGTCATTAAAAAAAAAAGATACACTCATAAATTAGAAGTAAATAAATAATTCATTCTGCATAATCTCAGACTGGGACAAGTCAAGGATTCTCTCCTTTGCAAAAGGAGAAAGTTTTGGAGTTTTTGTTCAGGTATAAAACCAAACAAGAACAAAGCACAATGCAGATCCTTCCACCGCCTACTGTTTTACCCACATCCTGAATTTTTGTAGCTGTTTTGATCCACATATCTGTGAACAAGTGCCCCCTAGAGTATAGTATAGAACCACTCATCATCCATACCCAATCACCCCAAGATGTTAAATGTAAATAGCTCAGGAGGCACGGCAGGGGAACGGGCTTAGGAAAACTCAAAACTTCCATCATGTTATCTACACCAGGTATAGATCAGATACCAGAGTCTTGGAACAGGAATCCAAATTCAACAGTGACACCATCAGTAGAAAACTCTGTGGGACATCCTGCTGCTGATGCTGTTGCTAAGTCGTTTCAGTTGTGTCCAACTCTGTGCGACCCCTTAGACGGCAGCCCACCAGGCTTCCCCGTCCCTGGGATTCTCCAGGCTTCCCCATCCCTGGGATTCACCAACACTGGAGTGGGATGCCATTTCCTTCTCCCAGGCATGAAAGTGAAGAGTGAAAGTGAAGTCGCTCAGTCATGTCCAACTCTTAGCAACCCCATGGACTGCAGCCCACCAGGCTCCTCTGTATTAACACAAAACCCAGAGCCCCTAGCAGGTGGCCTAGTTTGACATTCGAACCACATTTTGCATGTGGAGTTTTCATTAAGACAAGTTTACCACATGACAGACAATCTGTGTACATTTGCAGATGTGTGCACGGCCATCAAGCCTGCATGCAAGGGTAATTCTCCACCTGATGGTTGCTGAAGGTGATGTCCAATCAAAGTACAGAGCTCAGTGAATAAATGGGTTGCTTTGACAGGAAATTCCAACAGCAATTTTAATTCTGATCAGGCTTCAGGAAATGGAAAGAATAAAAACACATCAATTATACTGACAGGAAGTTTTAAATCACATGGTGAGCAGCTGCTGCCAAAAGATACGTCTGCCAGCTTTGTTAAGGAGCCTGGTATTTTGGTGTGACCAAAATTTTACACCAAAATGTTATAGGCTGACATCACTGCCTAATTGCATGTTATCTCTCTACAAGGGTAAAGAAAATGACACACTACTGAAAGCATATCATTATTACAGGAGGAAAAAAATATCAGTTTAACTGTAAGGGCTTGGGACGTATTTAGAAAAAAAAAAAAAGAACACATACAAATATATTCCTCCACATAGAAAGCAGATCTGCCTGCCAGGTAAGTGACAACTGTCCACGGCTAATTAAAATCTTGTTTAACTCACACCCAGGGATAATGAGCACTCGTTTCATTTCATGACAAAGGGTTAGATTCTTCCTTTCTGCCAGTTGGGTCTCCTTTCCCTTTAAGTGTATGTCTTAATAGTTTTAATCCAGATCATAGGGAAAGGATATGGAGAAGAGATCATGAGCAAGGAAAAAGTAAATACAGAATGGTCCATACAGTTTGTGGGGGGAGAAGGGAAGGAGGTTTTCTACAGAGTATATTGAACAGGCTCTACCTACCTTCAGAAGAGTTTGAACTCAGTCACTCTAGACAAATTATAACACAAATTCATTTTCCTAGGATTTATAAAGTGCATTTCTATAAAGTTCAAAGAGGGCTCAGAACTTTCTCTGGTTTGTTGCCTTTCCTGTTTCTGCTTAGGAACCTGGGGATCGATGTTAATGACTGTGTGCTCATAAACGGCCCACTGAAGAGGTTATAACTCAAATTCCACTCTTCCTCACCCAATTAAAGCTTTCCCTTTCTTTCCTAAAATTTCAAGGATTCTGGCATATTCCTCCCTTTTTAACTGATAAAGTCCTGGTGTATCCACCTCTATTGGTAACATGGGAAAGTTACAAACTTTCCACTTTGTTCTTACAAGTTAGAAGTAATTGGCATCAAATAGGTATTTAAAAAATCCAACTTCTGAGTAATTTCATTATTCTCAGTATGTTATACCAATAGAGTCAGTACACATAGCAATATTTACAAACATTTGACATGTGCCAAGTTTTCAAAATTTAAAAATAATCCCTTCTGTTTTATACAAAGAAAATTTTACTTTTTAGCTTTTGTAAGAGGCTAAATGGAACAAACAGAATTGATGAGAAAGATCATGGATTGTCATTCTAGGCTCCTAGAGGGTGGGTATAAATAACTTATGGCTGTTGGTAGCTCCCACAAAGTGTAGCAATACCATGGAATAATAAGCAGCTTGCTTTCTTATTTCTCACTGGCCTTTCCCGTGTTTGTTTACAGCCCACATGATTTAGTGGGGAAAGTATGAGATTCTGATTCAGACTGAGCTGTGTGGGAACCCAGTTCCAAATGTTTAGCTGCTGTGTAACTTCAGGCAACTTTCTTTTTTTTTTTTTTATGATTTGCAAAAATTTTAGATAATTTTTATTTTTGCTTATTTATACTTTTATTTATTTTTTCTTATTTATACTTTTATTTATTTTTTCTTTTTTAATATTTTTTTACTTTACAATATTGTATTGGTTTTGCCATACATCTTGTTTTCTCTTTGTCAGCTCTCTCATTTGAAAATGGAAATAATAATGGTATTTAACTCATAAGGTTCCTGGAAGGATTAAACGAAACATGGAATTTAATGTTTTAATTAATACTCGTACTGAGCATACGAGTGGACATACAAGAAGCATGTAATAGACATTTGATGATACTATTCAGTTATTGATGCTAATAACCCTATACCGTTTACCTCTTTGCCTCATATTTTGCCACAAGGTATTCTGAAATTTGGAACATTCCTCCATGACGATCTGCCTTTTAGTTCAACTTCTTCACTGGGCAATTCTTGGCCAATGGTCTTCCTGTTCTAGTCCCATCTGCTGCTGCTACTGCTGCTAAGTCGCTTCAGTCGTGTCCGACTCTGTGCGACCCCATAGACGGCAGCCCACCAAGCTCCCCCGTCCCTGGGATTTTCCAGGCAAGAACACTGGAGTGGGTTGCCATTTCCTTCTCCTGTGCATGAAAGTGAAAAGCGAAAGTGAAGTCGCTCAGTCGTGTCCGACTCTTCGCAACCCCATGGACTGCAGCCTACCAGGCTCCTCTGCCATGGGATTTTCCAGGCAAGAGTACTGGAGTGGGGTGCCATTGCCTTCTCCCTCTAGTCCCATCTAAATCCCGTTATACGCTGTGTCTATAACTATGGAGAAAGCAGCCCTCTCTGGGTAGTGAACCAGTGCCAGCCCTGGTTTCTCTGTGGCTGCCCAGCTTCTGCTATAATTAGCACAGCATCCAAGACCTCACAGACCGGGGAGGCTTAATACCTTCTGCTGGCGACTCTCGCCAGTCACTGCCCCACGAACTAGAGAGTGGAAAAGATGGTCTCTGGCCTCCCCCTCCAGCTGACTCTGAACTTGGAGTCCATCTCCAAGGCCAGCCAGCCTTGATTTCATTATGAATCCCTTAGATCATAACTAGAATAAGTCAGGACTCTTACATTGCTACATGCTAAGTTGCTTCAGTCATGTCAGACTTTTTGCAACCCTATGGACCATAGCCCACCAGGCTCCTCTGTCTATGGAATTCTCCAGGCATGAATACTGGAATGGGTTGCCATGCCCCTCTCCAGGGCATCTTCCCCACCCAGGAATCAAACCTGCATCTCTCATATCTCCTACATCGGCAGGCGGGTTCTTTACCACTAGCTCCACCTGGGGAGCCTTATTATTACCTGGAAGACTCTCTAAAGAAATGGTCACTAACCAGATTTAGAAGAAGACACATCCTTGTACACCCTATGCTTGCAGTGTTAAAAATTTGGGATCTCCAAGGATGCTGGGTCTGGATGGATGAGGGAGGCAATTACAGGCAGGTAATTACAATGTGTTTAGTATAATACTGATATGTTAAAGAGTGAACAAATTTCTTTATGTGCAGGAGCGGGAGACAAAACCCCAGGCTTCATCAGACATTCTATTTTGTTTGGCAAATGGTTACCCACAGAGGCACCAAATTAATTTTCATCTCACTTCAAAAATCTTAATTTCAGCCTTCCCCAGGGCAAACGGCTTCAAGAGATTCCAAACCCAGTTCTCCAAGTCCCAAGCCAGTCAGCACGCTGCTGTTTCATTTCTTAGTTTCGTTTCCTGCTCTTGCCACTTGGCTTTGTTTGACATCTGTCTATATGAACTATATTCTCTGTTGACACTACTAACTTTGGCAGGTCAAAGAAACAAACTCTTTGCGTCTGGCTGTGCTGTTCTTCGGTAATTCCTGGTTCTCTAGGTTTTGCCAGCAGTCTTTGATACCTAACGCTATATGCTTGGAAGCTGACATTCATGGAGCGCCAGTGATACGATGGACGCTGGACAGAAACAGGAGTAGGCTCATGTTCTTAGCTAAGCCAGTTCATGAGACTCTAAAGCCCAGACAACATTTCTTATTACACTGAACTTTCTGTGAGTTATCGGGAGTCATATTTCCTATTTGTCATTTTTAAAGTCTTAAAGGACTGCTGCTGCTAAGTCGCTTCAGTCATGTCCAACTCTGTGCGACCCTATAGACGGCAGCCCACCAGGCCCTGCTGTCCCTGGGATTCTCCAGGCAAGAACACTGGAGTGGGTTGCCATTTCCTTCTCCAATGCATGAAAATGAAAAGTGAAAGTGAAGTCGCTCAGTCGTGTCCAACTCTTAGCGACCCCATTGACTGCAGCCCACCAGGCTCCTCCGCCCATGGGATTTTCCAGGCAAGAGTACTGGAGTGGGGTGCCATTGACTAGACATTTACAAATACAATTGTCTGACACCCAAAGGATGCTTTCATATAGTGTCATTGACATTTCTCCTAAATGGACATCATACACTTCCCCAACCCTCCCTCTGATTATAAAACCAGGGAAAAGGACTGAGAAATGAACAACACTTTCTTATGTTACAAGTCCGTTCTCCAAGTGCTAATTAACACACTCGCTTATATATAGTGCTCCTGTTATCTTCATGTAATAGGTAAAGTTTTCATCTGACTTCTTAATATTATAGCCCATAAGGATGAATAAAGGTGTGGGACTTTGGTCAGAAAGAGAAAAAAAAAAATATTAGGCATTAACGCACATATATGGAATCTAGAGAAATGGTACAGATGAGCCTATTTGCAGGCAAGAATGGAAATGAAGACATAGAGAATGGACACGTGGTCACAGGAGGGGAAGCAACAAACTGGGAGAGTAAGACTGACATATATACACTCCCACATAGCCAGTGGGAAGCTGCTGTATATAGTAACACCAGGAGCTTATCTCAGCGCTCTGTGATGACTCAGAGGGGTAGGATGAGTATGATGGGAGGGAGGCTCAAGAGGGAAGGGATATAAATACACACATATAGTTGATTCACTTCCTTATATAGCAGAAACTAATAACATTGCAAGGAAATTGCATTCATTTTTTAAACAGGTAAGTTACTTTGGAAATTAGCTTTCTAGGAGAGAATTCCAAAACATGCTAGTATTTAGTAGCCAAAACCAGGAAGTTATTTTTTCAACACTCTCCTTTCATAACCCACTGTGCCAAAATATATAAAGAATTATTAAGAAACTAAGAAAAAGTGAAACAAATTTAAGAACTTTTACAACTACATTTCTCTCTGCTTGCTTTACTACAGGCTTTGATTTTTTCCCTTAGACCAAATACTAAACAGTAAAGTAAGCTGTATTTTCAAAATGTACCATCTGGATTAGCTTGCTAGAGATGCCATATCAGACTGGGTGGCTTAAACAACAGAAATTTACCTCCTCACAGTTCTGGAGGCTGGAAGTCTAGGATTATGGTGTCAGCAGGGTTAGTTTTTTTTATGGCCTCTTTTCTTGCTATGCAGATGGCTGTCATCTCTTAGTATCTTCATATGTTCTCCCTTCTGTGTGTGTCTGTGACCAAATTTATCCTTCTTATATGGACACTAAGTCATATTGAATTCGGGTCACCCCCATGACCTCATTTAACTTAACCACCTCTTTAGAGACCCTATCTCCAATAAATACAGCCACAGTGTAAGGTTCCAGGGGTTAGGTGACTTCAACATCTGAAATTGGGGGGTAATACAATTTAGCCTCTAACACCCACTAAAAAAAATCCTTTGCAGGGGCACCTTCTGTTACATTATAAATCTGTTTCTTAAAGCTGTGTTCAGGTGGAATTTGAATAAACAAGAATTTCCCAACCTAACAGCATCAACTTCACCAAAGAACTTGTTAGAGATGCAAGATGTGAGGAACACCCCTCAAATCTCTGAATCAGAAATTCTGAAGCGGGGAAGGACTGAGTATTAATATATTCTGTAGGTACTTCTGATGCATGCTAAAGTTTGAGAACCACTAGAATTAACCGAATGACGATTTAAACATGCTCTAAGAGGCATTTTGAACGGAATACTGGGGTAGATTTTTTTTTTTTAATAAAGCAAAGAGAACTTTTTAAAATGTGAATCAGCGAATCATCACCTGCTAATTCTGGGTCATGGAAATTCTATTTTTTTTTTAAAGGTTAACTTACTTTTTAAATAATTTTATGTATTTATTTTTGGCCGCCCTGGGCCTTCATTGCTTTGTGTGGACTTTCCTCTAGTTGCAGTCAGCGGGAGCTGCTCTTCACTGCAGTGCACAGGCTTCTCTTTGCAATGGCTTCTCTTGTTGTGGAGCACAGGCTCTAGGGTTTCGGGGCTTCAGAAGTTGCTGTGCATGGGCTCTAGAGCACAGGCTCAGCACTTGCAGCTCACGACCCTGGAGCGCACGGGCTTCGATAGTTGAAGCATGCAGGCTCAGTGGTTGCGGCTCACCGGCTCTAGAGTGAAGGCTCAGCAGTTATGGCACACGGGCTTGGTTGCCCAGTGGCATGCAGAATCTTCCAGGATCAGGGACTCAACCTGAGTCCCCTGCACTGGCAGGCAGATTCTTATCCACTGTGCCACCAGGGAAGTCCAGAAATTCTAATCTTTAATGCTAGCCTTAGAAAGGTACATCAGTATTTCACATGGCTAAGTCAAATGTTCATATCTGATCATTATTTTGAAGTATATGTATAAACATATATGTGAATATATATATATTGCTAACCCATATCTTTAGCTTATTAATTTCTATTACATTGACTAGTTACTGTCTCTCATGTTCTGTTTCTATTTATTCAGGTCAATCTCCAATTGCAGTTCCTTCCAGCTACTTCTCCCAAGCATTTTTCATTCCTTGAAAGGAGATCTCCCATGCTGAACTGAACACCAATCAAAATTCCTTACATCATATTACCTCAGAATTACCAAAATTACAGATTTAAGTGGAGGTCCTTCCAGTTTTTTCCTCTTACATTCTAGAATTACAAATCAGTTCAATTGAGAAGACAGATGCTTTTCTAGCTGTTTTGTGCCCAGGGATAGAAAAATTACTTCTAACAGCTACTAAGTCATGTTTTGATTGTTGTTGTTTTAGTCCTAAATATTTCAGCAGAAAATATGAAACATAAGAAACTCAGAGGTGGCCCACTGAAATGAATTTTATCCCTTTTGCAGAGAACCAGGCCTTTGGCAATTTTTGTCCAAGAAAAATTATATTTTGGCAGAACATTCATGCAAAATATACACACACACACACACACACACACACACACTCACACATGACTGTGAGCACTTTTCTCCTGTGAGTAACTGCTGGACAATAGAAGGACCACTATCCTTTCATCATCTAGTCAAATTCAAAATTCACACATTCTCTGACCAGTAACAAAAGCACCTTTAATGTGGTTTTATTTTTTATTTAAAAAATAATTACTCATCCAAATGATAGGTGCTGTGCTTTATTAGTCTTTAGACTAATGATATTTTCATGAAATCATTCAACCCAAACGGAGTTGGACATTCTAAAGATTTAGAGCAGCGGTCCCCAATCTCCAGGACCTAACTCATGCCTGATGATCTGAGGCATAGCTGATATAAATGAAGTGTACAATAAATTTATGCTTGAATCATCCCCAAACTATCCCCCCACCCTGGTCTGTGGCAACACTGTCTTCCACAAAGCCTGTTCCTGGTGTCAAAAAGGTTGGGGACTGCTGCTTTAGGGCATGGCAGAAAGAGAAATGAAATGTTACTGAACAGGGAACAGGGCGCTGTCATCACCGCACACTGCCAGGAAGATTTACTCTCTAGGACACTAACTCTTAACAAGTCAGTGGACCATAGGTGGATACCTCTAATATTCAGATTAAAAACAAAGAACCTTTCCCAAGAGTCACGCATCAGGTTCACACACCATTCTAAATACCATATCAGGGGGCTCGCAGACTCTAAAATCAAACTCTCATTGTTAAGGGACAGACCTTACGTCTAGTCTTGGACTCAATAACACACATCATTAGAAATGGGAGAATGAAATTAACTCTTCTCTCCAAGGATCTGTGTAAAATTTTTTTATAACATTTGAAATATATGTGTTCCATTTTTTACTAAAACTTCCAAAGAAATCAGTAAAACCCAGTTTCTACTCATGAAGAAGGGTGAGACTTTGATAGGGGATGTAGAGGCTATTGGAGAAAGGAATAGCTACCTAGTCCAGTATTCTTGCCTGGAGAATCCCATGGACAGAGGAGCCTGATGGGCTATAGTCCAATGGGTTGCAAGGATTCAGACACAACTGAGCACCTAAGCATGCATATAGATGCTGTAATAGGGGCTCAGGGATATTTTGTAATTAGTTTAAATGAGAGATGTCATTCCACTAAAAGGGGTAGAAGGGAGTAAGAAGCTTCAAGCATTAGTTAGGGACCTTACAGGATGGGAAGATTTTAAAAGATGTAGTTGATCAGAGAAGGAGGTGGAAGGGAAGAGGAGAGAAAATATTTCAGAAGGGAAAAACCTCAGTAAAAAGTTAGGACACCGCAATAGTTTTCAGAATCTCCTTTGATTACAGCAGTGATCCTTAATCCCAACTTGGAATTCTAATTACCTAGAGAGATTTTAAGACCCCATCCAAGACCAATTAAATCTGAATTCCTGGCGGTAAAGCCCAGATATGTGTATATTTTTAAAGTTCCCTACATGATTGTAACATGCAACCAGGGTTAGGAACCACTGGACCAGAACACGAATTGTGGAGGGTGGAGACTGCCTAAATAGGTGAGGGTCAGACTCTGGAGGGCCCCTCTGCTCAGAAGGCATTCTGCACAGAGCGAGAAGTCATGGAAAGTTTTTAACCAGGGGAGTGGCATCATCAGGGCTGTCTTTTTGAATTATGTTTTGTTGAAAGCTGCCCTGTCATATACATTCAACACAGACAGACTGAGCAAATAGAAATGGGCCTGACTCTATCCTCCATGTCTAGTTGCCATGGAAACAAAATACCATCACTCATGACGGGCATGTTTCCCACTTGTTCTTTGTGATTACTGCTGCTCTCTTCCATATGTTCTTCCATGAGACTGAGGCATCTTTTTGCCTGTGGTGCCTCAACTGTCTGGAGTTTCCTCGTCCTTTTTTTTTTTTTTTTTTAACTTTGCCTCCTTGGCAAGAGTTTGTGCAGTCAATCACACAGCACTGTTGGTCAATTCACTAAAGTCAAGATAAGACAACCCTGAAAATGTCCTGAAGAAATGTGCTTGCTTCCCAAAGGAAAGAGGCTACCTGGTCTGAGGCAGAGGGGCTCACAGGAAGAAGCTTAAAGTCAGGAAGTACAGAGTGTGGATCTTGGCTTGTTTATCTGTCCTCGAATTAAGCTCTCTGAATCTGTTTCCTTATAAAATGTAGAATAATGCAATCTGTCTGTCAGAGGAATGAGGACTGTAGACAAAATATGTAGATAGCATGTCATACTTAGCATGTAATAGGAGCTCAATTAATGGTAGCTACTATTATTAATTAATGTCACCTCAACCCCTGGGTAAGGAAATGGCAACCCCCTCCAGTATTCTTGCCTGGAGAATCCCATGGACAGAAAGTCATGTGGGTTACAGTCCATGGGGTCCCAAACAGTCGGACACGACTGAGCAACTGCAAGTGTGCACACGTGCGCACACACACACAATCCTAAAAGTAGGATTCATAATATGACTTCTGCTAGTTCATCTTCCTTCAGAGATGGTATTTTCATAAAAATTACAGGACAAAAAATGAAGTGCAAAGAATAAATATTTCTAACTTTCCTTCTATTACTCAGTGACATTTTTGAAAGTGACATGGCTACCTAAAATGATTCTAGTTTTGAAAAGCTAAGACCAGGTGTGTGTATAAAAATAAGAATTCTAAACTAACATGCCATTCTAGCTCTGGAGAAAATTAAGGGGGTCTAGAAATGAAGGGATATTTGGTGATACTGAATCAATGCAAAATATTTCATGGAGACATGAAGGCATCTAATTAGAATGTGTGCAAATGATAATTCTTAAGTTATGATTTATGAATACTGATAGCAATTATTGTATCAAGCATTTTGCATGGAATTTTATTTTTATATGAATTGCATTTGATATTTACTACATCCCTGTGAGGATCCTTGTGAGGGTCCCTGACTTTAAGCTTCTTCCTGTGAGCCCCTCCGCCTCAGACCATGTAGCCTCTTTCCTTTGGGAAGCAAGCACATTTCTTCAAGGCATTTTCAGGATTGTCTTTATCTTGACTTTAGTGAACTGACCAACAGTGCAGCGTGACTGACTGCACAAACTCTTTCTTTACTGGAAAAAACTGAGGCTCAGAGAAGTAACAGAAGACGGTGCTGTGTGTATGCAGCCTGTGAGCTGGTTTTACATCTGTTATCCTTCTAACCACTCTTCATCACGTCTACTGTCATTTCATTGGCTTTTCAAGCAATCACAGTCACAGATTCTCATGGTCATGGAACCACTTCCTCTCTGCAATTCTAGCTGCCGCCCCTGCTGGGTTCCACAGAAACATGAAAATACCGTTATATATGTAATAGAGCTGATATAAAAGACTGCGTTCCTTAGTAGTATTTTACCATTGTAAAAGACTAAACATGGGGGGAAATGGGTCAAGATGAGTGCTATTCCCTGCTGTTCTCTTGTCATTACCATCAAACATCAATTTCCAGAAGCAGAGTTTGAGTCTGTTCAATCAGATGGCTTCATTGATTCCTTCTTCAAAGTTTTATTAACAATTCATTTGTTTAAAAATATTAAGAAAATGCACATCTTTATATTAAAAGACATTAAATATACAAAAAAAGACATTAAGTTCTATCACTGAAAATCTTCTAACATTATGTCTAAAATTGATGCTGAGAACCTTCTTTATAAGTAGTTCCTGTTTGCTAGAGGAGAATCACTGAAACCTCTTGGCCAAATGAACTGGACTTTAAGAGGAAAATCCATAATGGCCTATTCTTTATACTTCAAAGAATAATACATATAGCAGATCTCTCAAAGTGTTGCCAGATTTGAATTTCTTAAAAATCTTTCAGTGCCAGCATACTGCTGGTGTTGAAACACAACCCATGTCTCTCACAGCTTCAACAAACACATTTAACACACGTATGCATACATTATTTAGTGCAAACATGACTCACTTAAGTGCAAAGGGCTTTTTTTTAATTTTAGTATTTCATCACCATGCCATTCTATGGAAACTACCTTGGAGCTACTATGAAGCAGTTTCAAATATCCCAAATAAAACATCATTATACATGAGCAGAAATGGCACATGAGCACATGCCATTCAGTCAAGAAGAATGGCATCCTTCTTGGCTACAGGCAACTTTATAAGCTGCATGCACTTTAATTAAACTCATTAGAAAGGCTGTGTCTCTCGGTAGATTTGAGGGCAGATAGAACCACTTAACAATAGCCAAGACCTAATCCAGTTTGTCAGAACTAATAATAATACAAATGCAATTTCTCACTCAGGGACACATCCAGAAAGTTCACGAATGAGCAATTGTGATGCTATTTTTTAAAGTAATATTTATAAATTATTGCAAGATGTTGCCAGCCACAGACCATGGTTGCAATGTCTAATTCCAAAGAGCTGATAAAAGGTGCTATTAATAAAAAGGCACATTTTGGGCAACTGACATAACTAATTGATCAAGTAATTTGAGTAAAAATACAAGATTTCACTAGGAAACCCGGATGGGGATGAAATCACTCAATTTTCCAAACGCCAGAAGGCCTTGAAAAAAGAGGAGACCACAGAACACTTTAATGTCTAACCAAAACCAAATAAAATGATCCCAACGTACAAATAGGCTTCAGATGATATAATGTGACGAGAGATTTCAGCTATGTAGGCAAACCTTTCATTTTCTTACCCAAATATGCCAAGCCAAAGATTACCAAAATAGAGAGGGAGGGGAAAAGTCCCATTTCCTCAGTCTCTGTAAGAGTGACAGGGAACTTTTTTTTTGCCCTTCTTTTTTGTCTCACTGTACACCTCACTAAACTCATACTCAACATCGCATTTGGATCTCAAGATCTGGGTTAAATTAAAGCAAAATAAGATAAAATGGACCCAGATGGACATGAATTTACCTAGGCTGACACTTCCAGTAATGGGTACTGGAAGATGCATAACCACCAGCCCACCCAAGGATTCCTGCAGCAGCCAAAATCAATGCTTGTCTGGAGCACCTGAAGATGCCTGGGACACTATTAAGTTCTGCAAAATGACTGCTGAGGTTCCCGCTATGCCTGGTCTGAGGCAAGAAGAAACAGCTGCTCATACTCTCTATTCAGGGGCTTTAAGAAACAGGAAATCTCTCTCTGTCTTCTTTTTCTTGGGAAAATAGGCACATCCTCAAACTTGTCGTTATTAAGAAGCCCTCAGTTGTGGCCAGAACACTGTCCTGGCCCATTTTGGGAGAGGGAAACTGGTATCCCAGATATATTTCCTGGGACCTACAGCCACAATATCAATCTCTCTCATTGAAATAATAGTTTAAGGAAAGGCATCGTGCCATCATTTTGTCATTTCATCTTCTTACGAAGATGAAAAGAGAAAGCCCTTTCTTTCCTCTTAAAGAAAGGGCTGAAAGGAGATAGGACTTTTGTGATGTCTGAACAAATCAAAATGGTGGTTCAAGAGAAAGATTATGATTCTGTTGGTAAAGACTACCATGGAGGAAATAGGAATTGGAAGGAAATTTTAAATGGTATCCATGAAGACAGGAAGTCACATGCAAAGCAGGGGGTCCACAGCCAGAGTGTTCGTGGAACCAACAGGAATTATGAGACCAGTGACGCACAGAACAGATCCAACCCTCTGTAAACAGTTAATAAAGCACACACTCATACACACTTCATTATAGTCACACACATTTCATCATAGTTTGCTTCTTGTCTTGAACTAATATTATCCAGCATATCATGCATGCATGACCATCTGCCTGCTCCCAGATGCGTATTTTATCAGGAAGTATGAATGGGCTGCCAGGGCCTGCCAAATGACACTAGAGAACAATCAAATAGAGAAGATTAAAAGTTAGCATCACTTTCTTTGAGGTTTCAGTTCAATCCTTCTCCCCAGTACCAGAAAAAAGAAAAGAGTATCAGCAACATCCTGAGCCTTCAATACGCCAAACTCACAATGAGAAAAGCCAATTGCTCTACTGACTGCAAGGAAACAAATTTCACATTGCAGGTTTGGGGCTGTTAAATGAGACTGACAATTCTCTCGTAGTCCCCAATTGACCCTGTTTTATGAAAGGGAAAGCTTCTCTATCAGATATGTGTTTTCTTGCAACACAATCATCTGAACTGTTATCAAACCTGACATTTTACAGGAAATCCTATTCCACATTAGGACTCTGTGATTGTAGTCATTAGGGTTGTGTGTTGTTTGTTTTTTTAACAAGTCATCAGACACAACAACCTCCCTGGATCCCCGTCCTCACAAGCCACTTTCTAATTTGCACAGTTAGTCCTACCACACTGGTCCACACCAGAACTCCCTGGTGGCTCAGATGGTAGAGTCTGCCTGCAATGTGGAAGACCCGAGTTGGATCCTTGGCCCAGGAAGATCCCCTGGAGAAGGAAATGGAAACCCACTCTAGTATTCTTGCCTGGAAAATCCCACGGAAGGAGGAGCCTTGCAGGCTACAGTCCATAGGGTCGCAAAGAGTCAAACATGACTGAGCAACTACACTTTCACAGGAGAATGCAAATCAAAACTACAATAGGTATCATTTCACAACAGTCAGAATGGCCATCATCAAAAAAATACACACACAATAAATGCTGGAGAGGGTGTAGAGAAAAGGGAACCTTCTTGCACTATTGATATGAATGTAAATTGATACAGCCACAATGGAGAACAGTATAGAGACTGCTTTAAAAACTAGGAATAAAACTACCATAAGACCCAGCAATCTCACTACTGGACATACACCCTGAGAAAATCATAATTTGAAAAGACACATATACCCCCAATGTTCACAACAGCACTATTTACAATAGCGAGGACATGGAAGCATCTTAGATGTCCATCAACAGATAAACAGATAAAAAAGTTGTGGTACATATATACAATGGAATACTATTCAGCCACAAAAAGGAACAAATTTGAGTCAGTTTAACTAAGGTGGATGAACCTAGAGCCTGTTATACAGAGAAGGAAGCCAGAAAGAGAAAAGCAAATATCATATATTAACATATATTATATATATGGAATCTAGAAAAATGGCACTTGTGAACCTATTTTCAGGGCAGGAATAGAGATGCAGATGTGGCGAACAGACCTGTGCACACAGCGGAGGAAGGAGAGAGGAGGATGAATCGAGAGAGCGGCATTGACGTATATACACCACCATGTGTAAAACGGCTAGTGGCAAGCTGCTGTACACAGAGCACAGGGAACCCAGCTCGCTGCTGCTGCTGCTAAATCGCTTCAGTCGTGTCCGACTCTGTGCTATCCCAGAGATGGCAGCCCACCAGGATCCCCCGTCCCTGGGATTCTCCAGGCAAGAACACTGGAGTGGGTTGCCATTCTGGGATAACCTAAAAGGTGTGGGAGAGAGGCTCAAGAGGGAGGGGATATATGTATACTTATGACTGACTCACATGGTTGTTCAGCAGAAATCAACATGACATTGTAAAGCAATTATCTTCTAAATAAAAGTGACTTAAAAAAAAAAAAACAGGAAGGAATCAAAGGAGTTTGGGGCCCAACATCAAGTTGATTTTATTACTGATTCCCTCTGATCTTGACACCCACTTCTGTAATGAGCCTTTTTCTCACATTCAGAACGTAAACCTGTCCTCTTAACACCAGTTACTCTTTTTCTGTCTAATGACCTAGAGTTTGTTAATATTATTAATATTTTCAGTACTTTGATGTCTATAGAACTGATATCTTGCCATGATTTTCCTAATACTTGTTGAGCTTCTTAAAAGATGAAATAAATTGCACCCAAATAGGAAATAAGGCAAAGATAAAAATGAAGCTGGGCCAAAGTAATACTTTCATCAATGATGAAGACTCAGTGAAAACGCTTACTGATGTCCTGAATTTGGCAGAATTACCCGCCTACTCAGAGGCAAGACCAGACCTGACAGGCCTCCCCAGCTAGGTGTGACTTGGATATGACTGAAGGCACAGCGGAGGGATAGGTAACTTGCACACACAGGTATGCTGACTTCACTTGAAACAAGTCACTGTACCTCCTCTGTAGATAGAGGCTGGGCGCAGGGTGGAGCGAGTGAGAGGGTGTAAGCGGCCAGGAGTATTACACTAACTGAGCGTCATACTGAAGGAAACATCAGCTGTGGGCAGGAAATGCACTCAGTTGATGGAATTCACGTATCATGTGGGGAGGCTTGGGTTAGATTTCCAGGTTATGAACCAAGATGCTGAGGTCTTGAAGGATCAGATTAACATTAATAGCGCCACTCTTTCCTGCCCCAAGTTATGAATTCATTGAGAAACAAGATCAAAGACAAAATAAACAAAGCCCAAACTATCACCATTAACACTGATACAGGATACATTGACAATTGTAACCTACTGGGAAGGGCTTCCCTGGGAGCTCAGTCAGTAAAGAATCTGCCTGCAGTGCAGGAGACCTGGGTTCAGTCCCTGGGTTGGGAAGATCCCCTGGAGAAGGAAATGGCAACCCATTCCATTTCAACTTCCTGTGCAAGGGGTAACTTGCTGCACATTTCCCCCAGATTCTAGACCCTGGAATAGTTCACAGGTGACAGAGCAAATATTCTTATTTATGTCATTACCTCTAACTGATTTGAGGATGACAGTAGTAAGAAAAGAACCACTTTTCTTACTTAAGAAGAAGAGTTAAGTACCACTAAGGACCACTGGTAAATTAGTTCCATCCAATCAAGAAACGTTGGCCGATCATTGTCTACCAACCCTCCCACAATTTTATTTCTATTACGAGAAGAAAAGAAAGGAACAAGAATCAGGAGTTTTGAGGGAAGCTCTTTCTTCCTGGAAACCAGAAGAAGGGACAGGCAGGCATTTCTCGCATACAGGACCTCCTCCTCCATGAAGCCCAGGTCACACAGCTGCATTTCTAATGCCTTCAATGGAATGCTGCTAAGTCACTTCAGTTGTGTCTGACTCTGTGTGACCCCATAGACGGCAGCCCACCAGGCTCCCCCGTCCCTGGGATTCTCCAGGCAAGAACACTGGAGTGGGTTGCCATTTCCTTCTCCAATGCATGAAAGTGAAAAGTGAAAGTAAAGTCGCTGAGTCGTATCCGACTCTTCACGACCCCATGGACTGTAGCCCACCAGGCTCCTCCAACCAAGGGATTTTCCAGGCAAGAGTACTGGAGTGGGGTGCCATCGCCTTCCCCTCAACAGAATGGCCCAGATCTAAATCCCTCGACCTGTCTGAAATGTATGGGGACCCCGTGGAGCTCTCTGCCACCACTTCCATGCCCTCGGCCAGTAATTTGTTCTGCTTTTTGGTCCCTTACTCTACTTTTGCGGTTCCTCTTCCTGGAAATTGTTTTTTCACTTCCTCACTTTCTCCTAAATATGTCTCCTGTTCATTTAAGAGTTTTAATGTTAGTTACTGTAGACTATAGAAAATCAGCAAAGGAAAACAATGGAAACCAGAGAATTTCTTTAAATAACAAAGTACTCAAGACAGTTATTCTGGAGTCTTTATATAATATAAATAACAACTTTGAGATTCTCATTGCTCCAGTCCTGACACTCCTTAGGATCATTTGAACCCCACTTCCCTTGTGGCTCAGCTGGTAAAGAATCTGCCTGCAATGCAGGAGACCTGGGTTCGATCCCTGGGTTGGAAAGATCCCCTAGAGAAGGGAAAGGCTCCCCACTACAGTATTCTGGCCTGGAGAATTCCATGGACTCTATAGTTCATGGGGTCGCAAAGAGTCAGACAAACTGAGCGACTTTCACTTTCACTTTGCTAACAAAAGGCATGCTTGCTTCTCATCTCAGGCTCAGGAAAGACATCCTTAGTTGAGACGAGGTAGAATGGAGTCTTAGAATCCTTCTCAATACACTATCCAGTTAGTCACTACCAACAGATTTCAGTTGACTCTCAAGATAAAATACATTTCTATTTTGGATAACCTCATACTGTCATTTTAAAAGAACTGATCACTTCCCTTCAGAGGTTCTTGACACTATGTTACTTTCACATGCTATATTTTCTGCCACCTTAGGTAGGATTTTTCTCTATCTTTTCCCCCACTACTTTCCCAAAACCTTTTTCTATTGCAAACTATATTTTTCTCCTGGTGTTATAGTCCACTCTGGGACATCTCTTTGTAAGCCATTACATTCTCTCTTTTGATGATAATTTGTTTGCCTGAACTGCTACTACACTCTGCTATCACATATAGCTGTCCAGTATCTGCATCTGTTCAGGACCCCTGTGGGTTCGTATCTGGCAGGTGTGGTTTCATCAAAGTGCCCACACCCATCCCCACCTGCCCACTCCCTAATACACTATGGTGGGATTTATAGCTGACATTTCAGTTTTGTTTTCTGTATGTCTTCTGTCTTTTTCTATTCATCTATTATCCTTTTATGGGCTTCCCTGGTGGCTCAGCGGTAAAAGGCTCTGCCCGTCAAGGCAGGAGATGTGGGTTCAATCCCTGGGTCAGGAAGATCCCTCAGAGGAGGGCATGGCAACCCACTCCAGTATTCTTGCCTGGAGGATTCCATGGACAGAGGAGCCTGGTGGACTACAGTCCATGGGGCTGCAAAAGAGTCAGACATGACTTAGCGACTACATAACAACAAAAGTCATACTTTCAGATAATCACGATGGTGTGATCACTGACCTAGAGCCAGACATCCTGGAATGTGAAGTCAAGTGGGCCTTATACAGCATCACTATGAACAAAGCTAGTGGAGGTGATGGAATTCCAGTTGAGCTATTTCAAATCCTGAAAGATGATGCTGTGAAAGTGCTGCACTCAATATGCCAGCAAATTTGCAAAACTCAGCAGTGGCCACAGGACTGGAAAAGCTCAGTTTTCATTCCAATCACAAAGAAAGGCAATGCCAAAGAATGCTCAAACTACCGCACAATTGCACTCATCTCACACGCTAGTAAAGTAATGCTCAAAAGTCTCCAAGCCAGGCTTCAGCAATACGTGAACCGTGAACTTCCAGATGTTCAAGCTGGTTTTAGAAAAGGCAGAGGAACCAGAAATCAAATTGCCAACATCCACTTGATCATCAAAAAAGCAAGAGAGTTTCAGAAAAACATCTATTTCTGCTTTATTGACTGTGCCAAAGCCTTTGACTGTGTGGATCACAGTAAACTGTGGAAAATTCTGAAAGAGATGGGAATACCAGACCACCTGACCTGCCTCTTAAGAAACCTATATGCAGGTCAGGAAGCAACAGTTAGAACTGGACATGGAACAACAGATTGGTTCCAAATAGGAAAAGGAGTACGTCAAGCCTGTATATTGTCACCCTGCTTATTTAACTGTTATGCAGAGTACATCATGAGAAACACTGGGCTGGAAGAAACACAAGCTGGAATCGAGATTGCCGGGAGAAATATCAATAACCTTAGATATGCAGATGACACCACCCTTATGGTAGAAAGTGAAGAGGAACTCAAAAGCCTCTTGATGAAAGTGAAAGTGGAGAGTGAAAAAGTTGGCTTAAAGCTCAACATTCAGAAAACGAAGATCCGGTCCTGGGGAAACAGTGGAAACAGTGTCAGACTTTATTTTTCTGGGCTCCAAAATCACTGAAGATGGTGATTGCAGCCATGAAATTAAAAGACGCTTACTCCTTGGAAGGAAACTTATGACCAACCTAGATAGCATATTAGAAAGCAGAGACATTACTTTGCCAACAAAGGTCCATCTAGTCAAGGCTATGGTTTTTCCTGTGGTCATGTATGGATGTGAGAGTTGGACTGTGAAGAAAGCTGAGCGCCAAAGAATTGATGCTTTTGAACTGTGGTGTTGGAGAAGACTCTTGAAAGTCCTTTGGACTGCAAGGAGACCCAACCAGTCCATTCTAAAGGAGATTAGTCCTGGGTGTTCTTTGGAAGGACTGGATGCTAAAGCTGAAACTCCAGTACTTTGGCCACCTCATGCGAAAAGTTGACTCATTGGAAAAGACTCTGATGCTGGGAGGGATTGGGGGCAAGAGGAAAAGGGGGACGACAGAGGATGAGATGGCTGGATGGCATCACTGACTCGATGGACGTGAGTCTGAGTGAACTCTGGGAGTTGGTGATGGACAGGGAGGCCTGGCGTGCTGCAATTCATGGGGTCACAAAGAGTCGGACACCACTAAGCGACTGAACTGAACTGAACTGATAGCTTTCTTTTACATTAAGTGGACATTTTTAAATAGAACATCTTAATTTTAAATAACTTTCTCACTAAATTTGTTTTTTTTCAGTGATTTCCTTAGTGGTTGCTGCTGCTGCTGCTGCTGCTGCTAAGTCGCTTCAGTCGTGTCGGACTCCGTGAGACCCCATAGACGGCAGCCTACCAGGCTTCCCCGTCCCTGGGATTCTCCAGGCAAGAACACTGAAGTGTGCCACTTCCTTCTCTGATGCGTGAAAGTGAAAAGTGAAAGTGAAGTTGATCATCATGTCCCACCCTCAGCAAGAGCTTAACATATATATCTTATCAGAGTCTGCTTCAGATTTATACTAACAATTTCAATGGAATATAGGACTTTACACCTATATAGGTCTATTCCTTTCCCCTTTTCAATGCTATTGTTATACAGATCTACATGTTTCAACAATTATTTCTTAGAATATTTTTTCTACTCCTTGCTCTCTCACCTCTCCTTCTATCACCCTCATTGCATGTACGCTGAGTCATCTAATGGTATCTCACATTTCTCTGACGATCTCCTAATTTTTCATTTTTGCTGTTGTGCCCTCTAATGAATCTTTCTTTTCAGTTTTTGTACTTTCCAATCCAGAATTTACATTTGCCTTTTTTTGGGGAGTTGGGGCGGGGGGAGGTGGGCGGATAATTGCTTTATAATGTTATGATGGTCTATGCCATACATCAACATGAATCAGTCATAATTATATGTATACATGTCTCTTTCCTTAAAAGGAAACGGGGACGACAGAGGATGAGATGGCTGGATGGCATCACTGACTCGATGGACGTGAGTCTGAGTGAACTCTGGGAGTTGGTGATGGACAGGGAGGCCTGGCGTGCTGCGGTTCATGGGGTCACAAAGAGTCAGACACGACTGAGCGACTGAACTGACTGACTGACTGACTTCTTTATTGATATTCTCCACTTAATGAAATACTGATGTTTTTAATCTGTTTTCACAAGGCAGTTTCTTCTGCCTGCTTTTCTCCCTATCAGACTTCCCAGCTTCTTTGTATGCTTCAAATTTTCTTGTTGTTGTTGGAAACTGGCTATTTTAGATAATACGTGGTAGCAACTCTGGGAGCTGGTTGATCGCCTTTCCCTTCCCTAGGGGTTGATTACTGTCATTTGCTTATTTGTTTAGTGACTGGGTTATTTTGGCGAAGTCCGTTCTCTCCTCTCACCTCATGGTATAAAGGCTCTGATACTGCTCCCCAGATGGTGCAGTCCTGGGCATGTGGACAGTCACCTCTGGAGAGCAAGTCTCTTGCAGTCACTTTAACAGTCACTGTCCTTGACACACCCAGCTATTAACTTCCATTAATAGCTGGCTGATTGCTCTATTGTTGTCAACAATGCCGTGGGGCACAAACTCTCCACAGACTGATCCAATGAAACTCAGCCTCCTTTAAAGAAACAGTCTTCGAGTTCAGATTTTGAGGTTTGTCTGACCCCAAGAAGGCTCTTCTTCTGCTTCCCTGGTTCTGTCTAGTAAACTAGCCAGCCATGACTGAGCTTACACCTCACATGCATCTACCAGTTGCCTCTGATTTGTTTCACAGCACAGCGTCTAGTGGCTCAGCGGTAAACATTCCACCTGCAAGGCAGGGGATGCACCTAGATAAAGGTTCCATCCTTGGGTTGGGAAGATCCGCTGGAGAGGGCCTGGCAATCCACTCCAGTATTCTTGCCTGGAGGATCTCAAGAACAGAGGTCCATGGGGGTCACACAGAGTCGGACACAACTAAAGCAACTGAGCACTCACTCACCCACAACCTCTCTTGTTTTGAGAAAGTCCTTAGGTTTGAATATCCCACAGTCTGTGGCAAATGAAGTCAGCTTCTTTGGGAAGAGATTCTGAGCTGTTTTATGGCCCACTTATTCCCCTGGGCAGAGTCTCTGGGCTGAGGCTCTGGAGCTGAGGGAGGGGACATGGGCATACTTCCGAGCGACACCCACACTTTTGGAGCTAGGTGCCTGGCAGAGTGGGGTCCTGCCACAGCCTCTGCTCTGAGTGGCTCGCCTCTCTCTGAATGGAACCTCTGCTTCACGCATGAGCTGGAGGGAGGTCTCAGGATGTTTAGCATGCTGTCCCCTTACCTTTCAAGTCAGGATGGGGCTAAAGAGAATATCCACCTCTCCCCTGCACTTGCGTGAAACTTAGGCTCTGTAACAGGTATCTGGGCAGAAACAGAGATGCTAATGTCCCGCACCTCCGAGGAAAGTACAGTAGGTCTCCAACTGGGAGCTGGAGAAGAGAGCTCTGTGTTCTCTTCTGCACCCACTTGAGCTCTGGTTTGCTTCAAGATGAACTGAGAAGAGGGAGGAAGAGAGTGAACTGTGGTTCAAACACTGCAGACTCTTTCCTGTTCTTACCAAATTTTCATAAGTTTTAAAAAAAATAAGTGTTTTTGTTGTTATTGCTGTTCATTTGCTATATACCCATGGTACCATTTCCAGAGACTTTAAATAGCTTGTTTTTTTTGGAGGGAGGGGTTTAATGATTTTTTTCACTAACTTTACTGTGAAGCAGATCCACAGAGCTCCACATGTTGCCATGCTAGAAATGGAACCTTACATACTTCTTAACTTAGTCAACATATCAGATGTATTTCTCCAGGGAATAAAAGACTTGTTAAGCACTGAATGTTCTTTAAGCACCACAATGTTCTTTGATCCTGGTATTTTTTGACTCTATCATTGATCAGAAGTGATAAACAGGGACTTCCCTGGCAGTCCAATGGTTAAGACTCCACGCTTCCACTGAAGAGGGCATGGGTTTAATCCCTAGTTGGAGAACTAAGATCCCACATGCCTCATGGTGTGGGGAAAAGAAATTAATTAATTAAAAAATTTAAAATCGCATATATGACTTGAATTATTTTAAAAAACTAAGATCCCACATGCCTCATGGTATAGGGAAAAGAAATTAATTAAATTTTTAAAATTACATACGTGCCTTGCATTATCTTAAAGAAGAGTGATGAACAGAAACAATGCCCTCTTCATTTTGATGAGCAGTGAGAGACATATTTGAAAAGTATTAATGTACTTTTCTATTTTTCCTTCTGAACATAATCATCTTCAATCAGTCTACCTAAGGTACTCATTTGCTAGTAGAGAGTTTAGAATTTGGTGCAGAAGAATGAAAATAAAAGGTAACATTCAGCTCCCTCCTCAAAAAACTGGATTTTGGAAGCCCACAGTTCGATGAGAGTCAGGATTAACTGAGGGAGAAAAGGCATTCCAAATTTCTTTTCCTTACCATTTAGAATAAAAAAAAAAAAGTATAGATCACTCCTCCTTCCCCCCAATCTATGAGGGAAGTTAAACGTGGGGGTTTAGGTAAATGGCAAGAAAAAGGAACATTTAGGGAGAAGAAGAGAAAAGTTTTCAGATATATCTGGATTTCTACTTTGGAGGAAAAGAATTAGGAGGGACGGACTATTAAACCAAGAAGACAGGTGAGCACAGGAACCTTTGAACCACATTCTTTATTTGGGAATCTAGGAGACCAATACGCAACAGGTCTTCTTCACCACAAGGCAACAACCGGCCTCGCTGAGTGTGGCTGGCAAAAACGGAGAGGAGGACCAGTGAGCGCTCCCAAGCCTCCATCAGACCATCTGAGGCATGGACACTCAGTGCAGAGCAGTCTGCCATGGGTCTGCTGCGGTGGATAAAGGGACTACTTGGCTTGGGCTGGAGATGGACTTCCAGGCCAGCAGTTGAATAGAAGGCAGAGCACTGGACTTCCCTGGAGGTCCAGTGGTTAAGAATCTGCCTGTCCACGCAGGGGACATGGATTCAACTACTGATCCGGGAAAATTCTACATGCTGCAGGGCAAGTAAGCCTGTGAACCACAGCTACTGAGCCCGCAGACCCTAGAGCCCGTGCTCTGCAACGAGAGAAGCCACAGCAGTGAGAAGCCCATGCACTGCAGCCAGAGAGGAGCCCCCGCTCGCCACAACTAGAGAAAACCCGTGCGCAGCAACGAGGACCCAGTGCAACCAAACAAATACACTTAATAAATACATAAATCTCAAGGGAGCACCATCAAGGTGCAGGAAGAAGTAGAAGTTTTCAACGCAGGAGTTAACAATAGGGGTTAAAACCCTGAGCGTAACAGCGAGTGCTCAATGACAGGAAGCCCAGGAGGTCCATGTCGCCTTATTGAGCTGACCAAGTTCAGCGGCATCACCTTGCTTGTACGCCACTGTCACGGTCGGCTAGGGCTGCCACAGCAAGATGCCATCAACTACAGAAATGTATTTTCTCACAGATCTAGAGACTGGGAAGTCCAAGATCAAGTTACTAGACAGTTGAGTTTCTTGTGAGAGCCCTCTTCCTGACTTGCAGAAGCCTTCTTCCCGTGTCCTCTCATGGCCCTCCTTGGTGCATACACATGGAGAGAAAGAAAGAAATGGATCTCCCCCCTTCCCTTCCTCCAATTATAAGGCCCCAATCCTATAAAATTAGGATTCTTACCCTGATGGCCTCATTTAGCCTTGTTAGTGTCAGTCATCCAGTCATGTCCAACTTTTTGTGACCCCATGGACTGTAGCCCCACCAGGCTCCTCTGTCCATGGGATTCTCCAGGCAAGAACACTGGAGTGAGTAGCCATGTCCTTCTTCAGGGGATCTTCTGGACCCAGGGATCAAACCCAGGTCTGCTGCACTGCAGATTCTTTACCGTCTGAGCCACGAGGGAAGCTCCATATAGCCTTAAGTGAAAGTCAGTCAGTCATGTCTGACTCTTTGCAGCCCAGGCCAGAATACTGGAGTGGGTAGCCTTTCCCTTCTCCAGGGGATCTTTCTAACCCAGGGACCGAACCCAGGTTTCTTGCATTGCAGGCAGATTCTTTACCAGCTGAGCTATCAGGGAAGCCCCCTTCAGTTCAGTTCAGTTGCTCAGTCATGTCCGACTCTTTGCAACCCCATGAATCACAGCACGCCAGGTCTCCCTGTCCATCACCATCTCCCGGAGTTCACTCAAACTCACGTCCATCGAGTTGGTGATGCCATCCAGCCATCTCATCCTCTGTCGCCCCCTTCTCCTCCTGCCCCCAATCCCTCCCAACATCAGAGTCTTTTCCAATGAGTCAACTCTTCGCATGAGGTGGCCAAAGTACTGGAATTTCAGCTTTAGCATCAGTCCTTCCAAAGAAATCCCAGGGCTGATCTCCTTCAGAATGGACTGGTTGGATCTCCTTGCAGTCCAAGGGACTCTCAAGAGTCTTCTCCAACACCACAGTTCAAAAGCACCAATTCTTCGGCGCTCCGCTTTCTTCACAGTCCAACTCTCACATCCATACATGACCACTGGAAAAACCATAGCCTTGACTAGACGGACCTTTGTTGGCAAAGTAATGTCTCTGCTTTTCAATATGCTGTCTAGGTTGGTCATTACCTCCTTAAAGCAGTATTTTCACATATAGTCACACTAGGGGTTAGGGCTTCCCTGTTCCTGTTTCTGACCTAATTTTCTACCTGTTAAAACCCATTCTACCAAGTACCTTGCGTCTCTCCAACAAACCCCTTTTCTGTTTCAGTTAACCAGAGTTACTTTCTACTGTTGGCAACCAGGGACCCAGACTGGTCAGAAATTTCTATCAGGAGACAGTCACTCAGGAAACTGGTACTGGTTATTTGTCCTCATAGGGGCTAAAAAAAATATGAAAAATCAGACTTCAGGAATGGGAATCTGTCAGCTATAACAAATAACTAGATAATTTTTCTTCTGTGGTGACCTTTAATGAAGTGTCCATTGAAAAGAAGGATTTAAGGGATCAAACTGTCATTGAAATTGAAGAGTGTGAACAGCATGAAGAATCTAAGGATGCTATGCTAGGGTGAGGTGGCTGCTTCTAATGAGACTGGAGGGCTTAAAGACGAGATGACAGGCTTAGATCTCTATATTTTAGCTCAAGGCATAGACCTGGGGGATTTCTCTGGTTGTGATAATTTTCTACATACATGTCTGCCAAAATGCAACACAAATGTAAAACTCTGTGGGTGCCTGGAGAAAGCCCACTGAATCTCCAGCCTTACCAAGTCACTTACATGACAGTGGCAGTACTGATCAGGAAATAATGAAAAACTGAATACAGCAGAGAACACAGATGTCTGGAAGTACCCCCTCCAGCCACACTCTATACCAAGCCTTTTTTTGACAGCCAAAGAAGACCCACTTGCTCTTTGCATCGTCATCTTCTTTTATCTTATGACATCTTCATCTTCCTAAACCAGAAAGCTGGCTTTATCTACAGACCTTGATAATCTCACTCAACACAAGGCTTTATCTACAGACCTTGATAATCTCACTCAACACAAGGCATCATGCTCGCTGGAGAGTAAGCTGGATTGGTACTTTCAATACTTTGATAAGACACAAGCAGGCTAGATGATGGGCTTCCCTGGTGGCTCAGTGGTAAAGAATCCACCTGCAAAGCAGGAGTTGCAGGAGACAAAGGTTGGATCCCTGGGTTGGGAAGATCCCCTGGAGGAGGGCATGGCTACCCATTCCAGTATTCTTGCCTGGAGAATCCCATGGACAGAAGAACCTGGCAGGCTACAATCCACAAGGTTGGAAAAAGTCAGACACAAGTGAAGCGACTGAGCACTCATGCAAAGCAGGCTAAAGGATGGGAGCAAAAGATTTGAAAATATAGAGACCTGCTACTTCAGGAAAGCTTCTACGAGTCTAGTGGTCAAAAGCGCCAATGCTTATGGCAAATATCTTCCTTCTCTAATACGAACAGTTGTCAGGCTTGGTGGGCCATTTTGGCCTTTGCAGGCAACGTATCCAAAATTTGCATGCACTTTATTCAACCCATGTACCAGGTGCCTCAAAAGGCTTCTGATTCTAATAGCTATATACCTAGAAATTCTGTGGAACAAAATTTCCAATGATGCCCAACGTGTCTGTGGAAAAGCAGACAAAGAGCTCTGAAGGGGAATCCAAAACAGATGCCTAGATCTTAGAGCTCCAGTAGAGGCTCTGCATTTTGTTGTTAATACTCTCCTTTTGAGAGATAGGCATTCATGTTCCCAACAAGTGGACCCAAGTAGAGACACAAATGGACAAGGCATTATGAACTGGAGCGTTGTCTAGTCCATCTGGCCGTAAAGTCAGGTGGTCCACCATCAGCTCATCAGCAGGCACTCTAGACTGAGTTGCAGAAGCAGTCTCCGTGAGCCAGCTGCCCACCCTGTCACGTCATTACTCCTTTGGCTCTCTCGCTCCTCTCCCAGCCTAATGAGAAACGGCCTGTGACTAGCTGAAAACCTTTGAGTCTGGACTCTGGAAACTTCTAGGTGATAGGCTGGCAAAAGCCAGACGTGGACTGCTGACAGTACACCTCCGTCTATGTGGAGGCCTGAAGTTTAGTGCAGAGGAAAAACCTCTACAATTTCACCTGGAAAAGAATTTTGATCCGTGTATCTCGTTGCCCACTTTAGTTGGAAGAATAGACTGTTTGAGAAAGGGCTCTATCCAAAACTAATCCGTGAGCAGTAACTGAGAGGTCACAATTAGAGGATACAAATATAAAAGATTAAGGAAAGAGGCACACGGCGGGACCTTTCAACATATACCCAGAGTGACAGAATACTTATGTACAATCAAAAGTTACCCACTGGGGGGATTTTCCTGTGGTCTAGTGCTTAGGAGTCCACCTTCCAATGCAGGGGATGCAGGTTCGATCCCCGGGCTGGGAACTAAAGTCCCACTTGCCACAGGGCAAGTAAACACACACACAAGTAGAGAGAAGCCTGTGCGCCATAACTAGGGAAGCCCGTGGGCTGCAACAAACATCTCACATGCTGCACCTAAAACCCAACACAGCCAAATAAACATATATATTTTTGTAAAAAAGTTGTATGTGTATATACAAAATGCACCGTGTAACCAACAAGGATCTACCATATAGCACAGGGAACACCACTCCATACTCTGTAAAGGCCTATATGGGAAAAGAAATCTAAAAACAGTGGATATACGTATACACATAACTCACTCACTCTGCTGTACACCTGATACATCATTGCAAGTCAACTATACTTCAGTCAAATTATTTTTAAAGTTACGCACTGTGAAGGAGGCTTCTAAGGTTGAATAGTTGATATATTCTATTTCTAAACACCAGTTATTCGGTGTCCACCTGCACAAGGACTTGCTCAGTGGACTCATAAAGTATCTATAGCTATAAGTATGTACATCAAGGCTACACAAGGGCACAGTTGCCCTAACTCAAGATGCCTTGGCTATTGCCCAACCAGAGATCAATCAAAATTCCCAATATTGAACCATATCTCATAAGAAGAACCAGACAGGCTGATCACATTTTTCTGTGGTGTAGTGGGGAATCAACTTGCTTTCACTAGACTAACTGCTTATTCTGGATTTTTCCCCTTACCTGGCATGCTTCTCCTAGGTTTGCTGCTGGTAGACTTATTGAAAATATTTTATACTTTAAGTTTTGGCTATCTTCTTGACAATTAGCTTCTTAGCCTGACTTCTGAGTCTGTCTTTTCAATCATCATGTTGATTCTGTGACTTACATATTATCCTTCTACTCAAACTCTTTCCTGCTTAAATTCAGTTCAGTTCATTCACTCAGTTGTGTCTGACTCTCTGCGACCCCATGGACAGCAGCATGTCAGGCCTCCCTGTCCATCACCAACTACCAGAGCCTACTCAAACTCATGTCCATCAAGTCGGTGATGCCATCCAACCATCTTATCCTCTGTTACCCCTTCTCCTCCCACCTTCAATCTTTCCCAGCATCAGGGCCTTTTTCCAATGAGTCAGTTCTTCACATAAGGTGGCCAAAGTATTGGAGTTTCAGCTTCAACATCAGTCATTCCAATGAATATTCAGGACTGATCTCCTTTAGGATGGACTAGTTGGATCTCCTTGCAGTCCAAGGGACTCTCAAGAGTCTTCTCCAACACCACAGTTCAAAAGCATCAGTTCATCAGCACTCAGCTTTCTTTATAGTCCAACTCTCACATCCATACGTGACTACTGGAAAAACTATAGCTTTGACTAGACAGACCTTTGTTGGCAAAGTAATGTTTCTGCTTTTTAATATGCTGTCTAGGTTGGTCATAGCTTTTCTTCCAAGGAGCAAGCATCTTTTAATTTCATGGCTGCAGTCACCATCTGCAGTGATTTTGGAGCCCCAAAAAATAAAGTCTATCACTGTTTCCATTGTTTCCCCATCTATTTGCCATGAAGTGATGGGACCAAATGTCATGATCTTTTTTTTCTGAATGTTGAGTTTTAGGCCAACTTTTTCACTCTCCTCTTTTACTTTCATCAAGAGGCTTTTTAGTTCCTCTTCACTTTCTGCCATAAGGGTGGTGTCATCTGCGTATCTGAGGTTATTGATATTTCTCCCAGCAATCTTGATTCCAGCTTGTGCTTCATCCAGCCCATCATTCCACATGATGTACTCTGTATATAAGTGAAATAAGCAGGGTGACAATATACAGCTTTGACGTATTCCTTTCCTGATTTGGGACCAGTCTGTTATTCCATGTCTGGTTCTAACTGTTGCTTCTTGACCTGCATATACATTTCTCAGGAAGCAGGTAAGGTGGTCTGGTATTCCCATCTCTTTCAGAATTTTCCACAGTTTATTGTGATCCATACAGTCAAAGGCTTTGGCATAGTCAATAAAGCAGAAGTAGAAGTTATTCTGGAATTTTCTTGCTTTTTCAATGATCCAATGGATACTGGCAATTTGATCTCTGGTTCCTCTGCCTTTTCTAAAACCAGCTTGAACATCTGGAAGTTCACAGTTCACGTATTGGTGAAGCCTGGCTTGGAGAATTTGGGGCATTACTTTCCTAGCATGTGCTGCTGCTGCTGCTGCGTCACTTCAGTCGTGTCCAATTCTGTGCGACCCCATAGACGGCAGCCAACCAGGCTTCCCGTCCCTGGGATTCTCCAGGCAAGAACACTGGAGTGGGTTGCCATTTCCTTCTCCAATGCGTGAAAGTGAAGTCACTCAGTCATGTCCGACTCTTAGCGACCCCATGGACTGCAGCCCACCAGGCTCCTCCGTCCACGGGATTTTCCAGGCAAAAGTACTGGAGTGGGGTGCCATTGCCTTGTGAGATGAGTGCAATTGTGCAGTAGTTTGAGCATTCTTTGGGACTGGAATGAAAACTGACCTTTTCCAGTCCTGTGGCCACTGCTGAGTTTTCCAAATTTGCTGGCATATTGAGTGCAGCACTTTCGCAGCACTGTCTTTTAGGATTTGAAATAGCTCAACTGGAATTCCATCACCTCCACTAGCTTTGTTCAGAGTGATGCTTCCTAAGGCCCACTTGACTTCACATTCCAGGATGTCTGGCTCTAGGTCAGTGATCACACCATCGTGGTTATATGGGTCATGAAGATCTTTTTTGTATAGTTCTTCTGCTTAAATTAACCACAGTTCTTTTGCATTTGAAACCATAAATTCTGGGGCACCTCCTCCAATCTCATACCCTTAGACCTACCTCTCTTTTATTTCTTCCATCATCCAGCTCATAAGGCAAACAGTTGGGGATACTCTATGAGCTAAGTGAGGTCATCCATTCATTCCCACACCAAATATTAGGCACTATGCAGGCATCAGTGATACACGGAACTGATGTGTCCGTAACCAGGTTCATGAGAACCTCTGAGAAGGGATGCCTTGGAGATCAACAAAATTGGATTTGTAAATGGACTTGGGGGAAGCAATTAGTGATCTATGATTACATGTTAACTTGATATTAGGTCTATAATTTAGATATTAGTTAAATGTGCTTAGAAAATCCACCTGAACATGTAAGCCTTGGAGTCAGGGGAAAAAAAATCTCATAGCTGCTTTCGTGTTAATTTGAGCTTCTAGGTCCTTAGCTTTAGTTAAGCTTCTTATCTTCCTTGCTCTGAAGATACCTTCAGTTGTATGAAAAACTAAAGGGATGGAGCCATCACAACTTTAAAAGGACAATGTTTTTATTTTATGCAAAATCTTTTACTTCTGAATGCCATGCATCTACAAAGCATATTAACTCTTGACAGTCTAAAAGCAATTCACCCATGCTTAAATAAAATTCTCAAACTATCTTCCTAAAATACAACAATTTGAGACTTCCCTGGTGGGTCAATGGATAAGAATCCACCTACCAATGCAGGGGATACGGGTTTGATCCCTGGTCCGGGAAGATTTCACATGCTTTGGGCAACTGAAGCCTGTGTGCTACGACTCCTGAAGCCCGGGTACCTAGAGCCTGTTCTCCACAAGAGAGGCCACCACAATAAGAAGCCCACCCTCCGCAACTAGGGAAAGTCCACACACAATGAAGACCTGGTGCGGCCAATGTATAAATCATTCTTTTAAAACAGCAGTTTGTTTTTTAGTACAGTACTGTGGCCAAAATGCAACATATATATAAGTTCCCAGGGCGCCCTAGGGCAATTTTGCTCACTGACTCTCCCCTCTCTGTAGAGCTGCAGATTATAGTTGCCCTTGTTCAGAAGCTGTGTCCACTCTCTGTGACCCCGTGGACTGTAGCACTTCTTCCCCTGTCCTTGACCATCTATTGGAGTTTGCTCAAATTCATGTCCATTGAGTCATCCAACCATCTCTGCATTTAGTCTTTTTATTACATTTCTGATTTCATTTTTAGTTGTTATTTGGTGCCCTTCTATGTTTCAATGGGAGGAATATTCTGAATAAATGAGCTCATTTGACTATTATTTGACTGTACCATCTCTGGGGCTCTCACTAGGTGCTTTTTAAAAATAAATTACCTTTTAGCATGAGGTTTCTCCTTTGGAATATCAAGACTGACTGGCAGCTAAGCCAATCCAATGTCTATTTTAGTGTCTAATATAAACCAAATAAATCATGAATGCTCTCCTGACCAATAGATGGAAAGGTGGTTGGGAGATAGGAAAAACAATTTTAACTAGAAAAATGTGTCTATTTGATAAAAATAATACCTAAATAGTATCATCTGAGATATCTGTGCTCCTTAGATAGCACTTCCTCCCCCCTCTTTTCTTTTTTTTGTCTTTCAAGAGTTTTGCCAAGCAGATATGAGATTAACATTGCTAAAGAAAACTAATATCCCAAGACAGAATCTTTCTGTTGCTAATCTTGTTAGCACTGGGCCTGGAGCCTCTACAGCTTCTTCTGAGAGAGAACTAACACTTCTACCAAGTGTCAAAAGAGAAAGAGCAGGCATATTTTAAGGAAGCAAAACGTGGCAGATGTCACCATCTCCCTGGAAGAGTGTCGGTTCTTATCTAAAAAACAGAGCTAAAAATAAGATGAGCGTGTGTCACCTTCACTAGGGAGTTTTAATTTGCATCCAGATGCCACCATGGCTTGTCATGCTTCTTTAAACAGTAAGCTCAGAAAAGGCGTGTTAAGGTCCAGGAAACTGGGATCCAGTTGGAAGCCAAGGTTATGACACCATATCCTGTCTTCTCCCAAGCCACCTCCAGGTGTTTCAGGACTGGCTTCAATTAGGAAATAAGAACTGTCCCATTTCAAACTTTAGGTTCCAAATCAGTATTCCCACTTAGATTCTTTGGAAGATGTCTTTACGTGTCAACTTTGTATCAAAGAGTTATGTTCTTGGGACCACCAACTTGTAGGAGGACTTAGAATTCAACACTGCAGTTTAGAACTCAAATCTTTTTTTTTTTTTTAATTCATTTATTTATTTTTAACTTTTGATTTTGTATTAAAGTATAGTCAATTAACAATGTTGTGATAGTTGTGTTGGGTGAACAGCAAAGGGACTCAGCCACACATACACATGTGTCCATTCTCCCCCAAACTCCCCTCCCATCCAGGCTGCCACATAACATTGAGCAGGGTTACCTGTGCTATACAGTGGGAAGAACACAAAGCTTAGTTTTGATCTCTCATTACTTCATGAAGAAGGACAGGGGGCAGCAGAAGTGTAGATAACTAACAAGGAGGTCATACGTGGTCTTCAGCAGTCCTTTGGGCAACATGAAGACAGGGTACAAGGACTGAATATCCTTGCATCTAAATTACTGACTGCGTGGATCACAACAAACTGTGGAAAATTCTTAAAGAAATGGGAATACCAGACCAAGTTACCTGCCTCATGAGAAAACTGTATACAGTTAAAGAAGCAATAGTTAGAACCAGACATGGAACAACAGACTGGTTCCAAACTGGGAAAGGAGTGTGACAAAGCTGTATATTGTCACCCTGCTTGTTTAACTTGTATGCAGAGTACATCATGCTAAATGCCGGGCTGGGTGAAGCTCAAGCTGAAATAAAGACTTACAGGACAAATACCAATGACTTCAGATATGCAGATGACACCACCTTTATGGCAGAAAGCCAAGGGGAACTAAAGAGCCTCTCGATGAAGGTGAAAGAGGAGGGTGAAAAGGCTGGCTTAAAACTCAACATTCAAAAAATACAAAGATCATGGCATCCGGTCCCATCACTTCATGGCAAACAGATGGAGAAAAAATGGAAACAATGGCAGATTTTATTTTCTTGGGCTTCAAAATCACTGTGGATGGTGACTGCAGCCATGAAATTTAAAAGATGCTTGCTCCTTGGAAGAAAATAATGACAAACCTAGTCAGTGTATTGAAAAGCAGAGACATCACTTTGTTGACAAAGGTCCAGACAGTCAAAGCTATGGTTTATCCAGTAGTCATGTACAGATGTGAGACTGGACCATAAAGAAGGCTGAGCACTAAAGAACTGATACTTTTGAACTGTGTTGCTGGAGAAGACTTTTGAGAGTCCCTTGGACTGCAAGGAGATCCAACCAGTCCATCCTAAAGGAAATCAATCCTGAATAGTCATTCTCCAATTCTTGGGCCACCTGATGCGAAGAGCCGACTCACTGGAAAAGACCCTGAAGCTGGGAAAGATTGAGGGCAGGAGGAGAAGCGGGCAGCAGAAAATGAAATGGTCAGATGGCATCACCGACTCACTGGACCTGATGTTGAGCAAATTCCGAGAGATGGTGAAGGACAGGGAAGCCTGGCGTGCTGCAGTCCATGGGGTCACAGAGTTGGACATGACTTAGCGACCGAACAACTACGGACCATGAAGGGAGAACCCAGAGGGGTTCCTACAACTGCCTCTAATATGACAGGATGAGGCTTACTTGAGGACTTAGCCTGCTGCGAGTACAACTTCGATCCTGTCCAGTCAGCTAACATTTTCTTGGATATAGCTGAACTCACAAAAAGGAGGAGCGTCTACAAAGTCATCATGAACCTGGAGGAGTTCTCCACAAGTCAGGGAGGTCTCCTCACCCCAGCCCCTCTGCCTGGCCACAGTGAAGCGGAGATCAGGCTGGCTGCGGGTCTCAGAGCCCGACCTGCACCACGATGGACCGCGGGAGGCCTGAGCCGGCCAGTTCAGGAGCCACTAGCCCCCTGCGGCTACTGAGCAGTGAGGTATGGTTAAAGCAACTGAAAAACGGCATTTTATAATTTAACTTGAAAGTTAAACATTTGATCCCATTATTAAACAGCTTCCAAATGCGTTTGAACAACAGTGGCACAGGAATCTACTTTCTCAACCGTAAATTTTATGAAAGCTTTATTACAGTTCAAGTACTTCCAAGGAAAAGTTAGTGTTTGAATTGGGATATGCTGTGTCAAATACAAACCAGATTCTGAAGATTTAATATAAAAAAGAATGTATAATATCTCATTGATTAATTTTTATGTTGATTACATGTTAGAATAATTTTTTAACCTACTAGGTTAAACAAAGCATTATTAAAATGCATAATGGTTCATTACGTTTTTATTGCGCAGTACTGGACTAGTTTATCCTGGGAAAATATCTCTATACTTGAAGCATCTATATTGAGTATATGCCAGAGAGGATGGGAAGCCAAGTTAGAAATTACCCTCAAACAGCCAAGAAAATATACTTTTTCAAAGTACAAAGATGAAACAAAGGCCTTCCTCAGCCACCTTCCTACACACCCATTCCAAGTTCAAAGTACTTTAAACAGCATCTCTGCAGAGTAAAAACTTGACGACTGCTCTGCTCTATCCTGGGCCAAGACGGGCTGCCTCGGCGGTTTTCTTCAGGTCTCACAACTATATCATGCTTCCAGCAGTAATACCTACACCAGCCTGGGGAATGAAATAGAAGCCTGGTGGAAACAGGAACACTGAACTCTTCTCCTCGCACAATTGTACTCTCGTGACTGTTCCTAATAAACCCCCAAAACCGTGCAGCCTTAACGCATGCATCATACTCCAATCTCCCCAATACAATGAGCATTTTCCCTTCTTTCTTATTCCTCTAGAATTATCTCATCCTTCGTTTCTTCCACTGATATCTGTTGAGCCCTTTGTGCCAAGCACTGCACTGGGCATGGAGGTAAAGAACACACACCTTCTAAATGTCCATCAACAGAGGAATGGATAAAGAAGATGTGGCACATATATATAATAGAATATTACTCAGCCATAAAAAGAACAAAACAATGCCATTTGCAGCAACATGAACAAACCTAGAGATGATCATACTAAATAAAGTAAGTCAGATAAAGAAAGTCAAACATCATATGATACTGCTTATATGTGGAATCTTAAAAAAGAAAAGGGTACAAATGAAGTTATCTACAAAACAGAAATGAAGTAACAGATGTAAAAAATAAACTGATGGTTACCGAAGTTAAGGGAGGTGAGGGATAAGCTAGAAGTGTGGATTGACTACTTCTACTATGAATATATACAAACTAGACAACCAGTAAGGACCTACTGTATACCACAGGAAACTCTACTCAAAACTTTGTATTCTACATGAGAAAAGAGTCTAAAAAAGAGTGGATATATGTATATGTATAACTGATTTACTCTGCTGCGCACCTCAAGCTAACACAACATTGTAAATTGACTATACTCCAATGAAATTTTTTTTAAAAAAGAACATACACCTTGCCTTCAAGAAGATCAAACCAAAAAGGAAGATATTTAAGTAATAATAAAGTATATTTTTAAATAAATTAAATAATGGCTTGATAAGGGGAAGACAGACTGTCCTCAAGGTATAAGAAGAGATGTCAACCAGAAGTAGAATTACTAGAGAGCTGGCCCTTGTTTGTGATCCAAAAGGAAAGTAAACAGGAAAGACAGCATTCAAGGCATAGAGACAGTACGCACAGGCCGTGTGGAGGCCTGAGGCTGCACGATGCCTTGGAAAATGCAAGCGGTTTGGTCTCTCTTGGATATATGAAAGGAGGCATGAGAAGGAAACTAAGGGAGAGGAGGCGGCCAATACAGGGCCACTAAGTTCCCATTTATAAGATATGATAAAGAGAAAAGGAAGATCAAAGAACGCTTCAATCAATCAACACCTTATGTAAGTTTCCACCTCCTCCCTCCAGATGGGCTTACATTTTCCCAGCAAGTTAAGAAGCTCTCCTTCTCCTGGGGGTCACTACAGAACTTGGCATTTCTGAGATGTCTGGTCTCATCCTTGTCATTCAAAGCATCTGTCAGGTGCCTAGGATGGGCCAGTCACTTTTCCCGCTGTAGTAGAGACACAGAAGACTGGCATCCTAACTAACATCAATACCTCACGGACAATCAAGGGAGAGGTTAATATTAATAACACAAAGCAGCTGTAGTTTGGAAGGGAACCATTTCCCCCTTTCTTATTACCTGGGAATAAAAAGCATGTGTCTAAAATGTTTTGGGGACAGAGATATCCTGCTCCCCAAATCACTATTACCTATTCTCAGCTTTCTTCCTCTGCAACTAATGACCTAAGCAGGGAGGGAAGATCTAAACTTGTATTGAAAAACCAGTGTTCACGCAGACAACATTCCTAAATCTTTCTGCTTTAAATCATTCTCTGGACTGTTTCTCATAACAGATCATTACGAGCACAAATTAAGAGAATGTTCATTATAGGACATAGTGGTGAAAAGAGGCTTAAGCCTGGGCAAGTCCACAGTACCTTCCCTTCCATTTTAAAGAGTAAAATGAGAACACGTCAAAAACTGAATGCATGAGAACTCCATTAGATGCAGAATAGATCAACGCTCTGAGATCACTGGTTTAAATACTGTTAAATTTTCCATAGTCGCATAATGACTTAAAAAATAATCAGCTTTCCTTCATACACCATGGGCAGTAACGAGCTAAAATGGATCTTATGGGCACCACAGCTTTAAGTATTTTATCCATCCAAGAGCCTCACTGGGTCATAAAACTCAGTAGTTCATTGTTTCCTGACCCTGAACGGCTGCAGTCGCCATGAAACCAGTGCCATGGCCCAAACTCCCACACTGGAAGCCAACTCAAACCAGCCACGTGGAAGAGCCTCCCATTCTGCCTCTGTTGGCTCCCTTCACACTGCAGGTGAAAGGGGGTCGTGGGGCACCCCTGTCAGCTAGCGTCTGGGCCACTCAGGTAGCCAGAGAATCATCTGAGGTGAGCGGACCATTGCTGAACTCAAATCCAAAGTTCTGCCCATCTAAACCTGCTGGGGATTGCTTCACTTCTACAGGGACAGTAGCTCACTTTGAGCTTAAATCTACATTGTGGAATTTGAACCATTGAAATGCCCATCACCATAAAAAACCTCTATGAGCCTTGTTAACAAAACAGAAAGAACTTCTGCCAAGAGCAGAGGAATAAATTCTTTCTTTCCTGCTGCTTGGACCACAGCATAATGAAGGGTCCCCAGCCCTCGCTGCAGTCATAAAATGGAAAGCCCAGCCTCCTTCTTTTGATGTGTTCCAGTTTAAAAGTTTAGAGTCGATGCCTTTTCATCCTTAATTTATCTTCCCTTGTAAATATTTCTGTACCACTTCCAATATCTAAAGTCTACACATTTCCAAAAAACAATTCATTCCTTCTCCAATGTCAATTGTAGAACTTTATGTTATGGGTCAAATTTGGGGCTAAATAAACATACCTCAGGCTACAGTTCTGCAAATACCTCTGGCAGCAAATTAACTCAAACAAATGTTTTGGTTGGGAGGTGAGGTTGTTTTTAATGATCTTGCTGATTTGCCTGGAGACCCAGGGATAGACTGGGTGAACTCCCAAAATCTTTCCCAACTTCGTATTTTCTGCCACGTTTAACGTACACGTCTTCGGTTCGTTGAAATAGTTGGTTTACTATTTCACCACCAGAGGGTGCTACTTGTTAGCTTCTAAAATGCATTTCATAATCACACCTGAAAAATGGAGGCCCTTCAGCCAAAGAATCGTCACCACACCAGCTGCTGGCATTATCCAAGACAGGTTTTCAGAAGGCGTGTAGTGTGGGCAGCACTCTGCTTCAAGGAACCTGATTTCACTTGTCTGTTAATGTTATGGGTTTGAAAACCAAAACTGAAAAGCTCTGTAACTTGCACAAACCAAAGTTCACGGATTTGATACATGCTGTAAACCAAGCAGGCAATGCAAATCATGTTTCATTTTCATGGCTTTTGTATTTAGTACACAACAACAATGAACTCAGAAGGCTAACATCCTCTCCACTGCACAAGACAATAAAATAACAAAAGAGAATTTGCTCAGCTACGACAGCAGTGCTATCCTCTATCAATGCAACCTCCACTTACGCATTTTAAGTGTATACATCTCCTGCTTCTGCTTTGGAGCAATTTCGCTTTGGTGTCATTATTCACTTCTAAGATGCCTTTTCATTGATTACCTTCAACTTCTCTTATCAGTGTATTTTTATGACGTACTGGGATTTGCTTTTTCCACTTGATGAATGTACAAAGGAGGCAGGGAAGTTCAATTCTCATTCCCCTCCATGGAGCTGGCGTGTTAAGTCTTTAAACTGTGTTAAGAAACTCTTAGTATGTTTCCAGCTGAATTGGCAAAGCAAGTCAGGGGACAGAGAAGTTTTTCGGAAAAGCGCCGATTACAGTCAAGACTTTAGACCATATGGGTCATAAGCACTCAACTCTACCACACAGCAAGAAAGCAGTCGTTTCGATACGTGGGCCTGGGTGTGGCTGGATTCCCAAACACTTTACGTCGAGGAGCGGGTGGGGTTTATAGTTTGCTGACACCTGTAAATGATGAGTCTAACGTACACACACTCTTACCAATAAAATTCGGAGAAGTTTCTATTACATTTTCCCTTGGAGATGTTCCCTGGCCTCACATAGTGTTGACTAAGTGTGACCTTCCTAAGTGAGCCATGTGAAAGTTCACGATCCCCCTGGAGGAGTACCACTGGGCTTCCTCTCTGTCGTTTCCAAAACCAGAGCCCAAAGAGACTTCAGCTTTTGGTGTGTCATTATATTTGTGTCCTGTGAAGATGTCTTACGGTAAGATACAAGATCAACAAGAAGGATGGGGCTCCCTGGCCATTTCCCCAGAGATCACACGGAAAGTAAACAAAAGACGTCACTCACCTTCAGACTGATGTGTGGCCAGAGGAGTCTGGGTCTCCTTGGAGTAGGACACTACCTCCCTGGGCAGGAAATCCACTTGGGTGATCTTCGACACGCCCAGCTTATGCAGTCTCCGTCTGGAAGTAACGAAGTACAAAGACTTAGAGACGGAAGGCATTCCTCACAGAAGATCTATCAGGCATAAAACAAATGTCTAAAATAAATAAACCCCAAACATCCACAGCTTCTCAGCGCAAGGAGCAGTGTCGTGAAGTAGAACCGGGCCTGGCCTGGAAGTCTGGACACTTGGTTTTGGCCACTTTGCCTCTGTGTTGCTGGGTGGTGTTACGTGCCCCCTCAGACTGACCCTCAGCTTTTCTATCTGCAAAACTGGATCTTCTCCAGTTCAAACGAGGCCCTCCTTCCACTCTGAGCAAATCTGATTTTTCTCGGTTAAAGGAAGTTTTCATTTGTAATACAGTGTTCTAGTCTCTTAGGCAAGAGGGACAAAAGAAAACTAACACTTCTCAAATCTGAAGGGAAAAGAGAGGACTGCTGCGTGGAGAAAATATTCTCTACGATAGTAATGAGAGGATGATATTCCAAGGGGGAGCATAACATCTCCCATTTCTCCAGAAAAGGAGCTAATACAGAGCAGTGCATGGATTTGTTCAAGGCACGCTGACATGCCACAGAAGAGTGAACAGGGCATTGGGCTGAGAATGGTCCAGTTTTAGTTCAGAACTGCCAAATGAGCTGTGAGCATGTGACAAATCCTTTCTGAATATTTGTGGAGCATGTGAAGTGTTTTCAGATGTCTTTCACATATGTCAGCTGTCTTCACGACCCTTCTACGAAATGTCTGGGCATATTATCACCATCTCCATTTTATAGATGAGGAACGTGAGAGTCAGGAGGAGACATGCCCAAACATATGCGACTCATAAATGGCAGAACCGGGGCTAAAATGATGCTGGTCTGAGCCCTGGTGCAGTGCTGTTGCCACCAAGTCAAACTCCTAGCTGAGGCTCTTAACGGTCAGTTCTGAGTTACCCCTCGTATCCAAAGTGCCTCCTGCGTCACCCAGGAAACACCTCCTCATGGGGGCAGTAGAGTCTCGTGGTTAAGCACACAGACTATCCCACCGCTTGACAGTTATGTGCGTGAGCTTGCATAAGTTACCCAATCTCTCTATGCCTCAGTTTCCTCATCTGTAAAATGGAGACATCACCATTGCTTAGCACTAGGATTATTACAGATAATGTATATGTGCCACATACCTACAATGCATATGCCACATATGTATTAATACACATACATACGTAACAATTTACACACATTTATATTTTAAAATAGTTTCTGAAACATTATTTTAATACATAGATTAGTATCAGTATTGGACATGTTTTACTATATTGCTTTAACATTTCCAGGAAATAGAGTATATGTGTGTCTCTCTGATAGAGAAAGAAAGGTTACTTAACCATTTAGCCAAAAATCCATATTTCCTAGCTTTCTAGCATCAATAGCAGCTCACCTTATTCATATTATTTTTTGAATTATTACTAGCAATGGTACAGATTCACTGTATTTTTTCAGTAGATAGTAATAAACACTGAAAGAAAATGCATACCATAGCTAGGAATTTCCATGTATAATTTCCCAAACACAAATTTCTTCTTTTTTATGAATTACTAAAATAATTGAGGTGAAACCTAAGATGAGCACATAGTAGACACAAATAAAGGCTAGTTTAGAGAAAAAGCCCCACTGGTCATCTTTGCAGCCCCACTGAGCACGACTGTAGCCCCACTAAGCTCCACACAGGCCTCGGCCACGTGGCCTCACTCACTCGGATGTCTGGACCACATAGTGCGCAGGAGGGTGAGGCTGGGGACCCAGCACTCCCTGGCAACCTTCTCATCCAGAACACACAAAATATACTGGAAACAAAATCACCAAGCAAGGTAAAAAGCTCAAGGTTTCAGAGTAAGAAATTCAGGTATTATTTTAAATCCTCCTTGGGTCAGAGAAGTGTGCTTTTCTTCCTGAAATGGGTCTTTCTTGCAGCATCTGAAGAAGAAAACAGAACTAGACACCACAGGACTGCTTGAGGCAAAGCCCCTCCTGCTGTTTAAGAGCCTAGAGCATCTTTCTGAGGCCCCAAAGAAGTCCATCTTCATCTAGGCAAAGAGATGGAAAGGAAACATGGGCTGGCAGTGTACCCCGACGCCTTTGAATCAGGGTCCCACCTGGCATGGAAAGGTCACCCTAGGGTTTAGACTTCCACGGGCATCTGTGAGGCCCAAAGGTCCCCACAAAATCCAAGAGGAGATACTTATACCTGCAGCCAGGAATTCCAGCGCATCTGGCTAATAAGATGCAAGCAAAAGCTGTAGGTCTGCCTTGTTGGGTATAGCCCAGCCACAGGCTCTGGGCAAGAAGCTGATCTGCAATTTGATAATCCACCATGGATTATCTGCAGCATATCATAATCGTTAAGTCACGTGTTCAGATAGAAACTGGGTTCAAATCCTCGCTTTGTCACTTACCAGCCAAATGGTGCATAAAAGCTCTAGACAAGTGACAAACCCCTCTAGGGCTCATGTTTCTCGTCTATAAAATGGGTACATGTCATTGCATGACTGTGAAGATTAAATGAAGCTAATACTTGTAAAGTACTTAATTTAGTGCCTGGCACTTACATAGTAGGTGGCTTTACTTTTATTTTTCTGACTGATTATAATATGCTTTCTATTTCAAAAAACAGAGAATGCAGATTTATGAATGCTCAAAGTTGATTTTCTAAATAGAAGATTTTAAAATTATCTCTGACAGTAAAACATAAGCCTCACACTCTTTCTTTTCACAGGTACTTGGGTAGGTCTTGGCTACTTGAGAGAGTCCACTTGGTTTTCTTCTAACTAAAAGTTATCATTACCATGAAAACTGTTTTCAAAACAGCTTGAAACGGTATGAGTACCACACAACTGTTCCCAGCTCTAGCCATTCCTGAACATCTGGCCAGAAGGTGGCACCCTTCCGTGGCAAAGACCTTCCCCTTAGGAGTGTTCTTCAGCTGTGTCCCCACCTCTGGGTCTCTCCTGGGCCAGCCTTAGGGTCCGTATGTCTCAGCTGATGCAAAAGCTACCTGTGCATACAACCCTGTGATAGAGACTTTCAGCTTCCCTAAAATACTTCTACAATTCCATCCTCTGACAAAACTATCATATAACTATGTCTACAAGATGAAATATATAGTATTTTCCTTAAAATTACATATACAGTGCATTGTATGTCTTACTTTGGTTCAAAGTCTTACCAGCCCCTAATTCTTTTATTTCTGGGTACAAATTAAACTACTCAGCAAAGGAGGTGGGGAACCACATTGTAGAATTAATGCTACTATAATTTCTTTCCTTCTAATTAGGCTCTAAGTTGCATGTGGGCTCTGGGAGACCTTTGCTGCTGTCCCTCCACCCCTCCTTCAAAGCTCATGCCTTTGCCCCCCACACTTCCACCAGAGCCCTGCTGCCTGTCAGTACCTTATTTTCATGTCTGACTTGACTGCAGACTTTCTTATTTATCCCTGGCTAATTTATCTCACTGCCCAGGGGCTTAGGTCCGTGTCAGGTACAGAGCTGGCATGGAATAAATGTTTGAGGAAGAAAGAAGGAAGGAGAGACTAGAAAAAGGAGAAGGAAGGCATGATGTAAAAGGAAAACTGAGAATTCAATTAGCTAGGCTGTGGTGGACACGGCATTAATACTAAATTATAGGGTCCAGCAGCCTGTGTTTCAGTCACTCCGGCACCCCTGCCAGTGATCACGATTCTGACTAAAGGCTGAGCAGCACTGATTCAGAAATATTAGAGTGTAGACACAGAGGCTTCATTGTTTCCAGATTCCCTTGGGACTCTCCATCTTCAAGGATGAGGCTTCAGTCCCACAGAGCAGGGATGGGATCTCTGGACCAAGCTTGTCAAGTGCTCTGAGACAGGCAAAGGTGAGCAAAGATGAGTGAGGGGGCAAGAGGATAAGTGTCAGACGAAGGAGACGGCAGCACACGAAGCATGAAGTGCCCGATGCTGAGGCAGGAGCCCGTGGGCCTCTGGCCAGACCCCTGGCATTTGTCAAGTAAAGTAAAATGCAAGCTTTGCCCTCACCCAGACACTCCAAGGTCAAAGCTAGTGGTAAAAGCTGAGTTCTGCTAAAGCAAAGAGATAGGGGCCCATTCCTGAGGTCAAGGAAGACTCCCCTGTCTGCACACAGGAACAAAGGCTTCTTGGGGGTCATAAAGGGAGGGGGTCCCGCCCCATAATAAGTATGGACACGCACCCTCAGGCCTCTGCAGTGGGATCCATCCTAGCAAAACGTTGTGTATGCATCTTGGGGAGGATCCATGGACCAGTCAGGTGTGAAGAAAGAAACAAGATAATTGGCCAAAGGGAAGCAAAGACCTAGAAGGGCTTTCCTGTATGAGTGATTTATGTAGCCTCTAGCTGCTCCTCACCCAGGATGCCCCTGCTCCTCTGGGAGTGTGGGCTGCCTAGTGTCTGCCTGCACTCCTCCTCATTAGAGAAGATGCCCACACCCTTTCCCTTGAGTGTGTATCTCTGCCCTGCTTCTGAGTGAGATAGCTGTTGTCCTGTGTACTCTCCCATACACTGTGCTGTGTCTCTAGCAATAAACTTTGTACCTGCTTTTAGTTTTTGCCCCCTTGAAACATTCTTGCTTTCAAACAGGGGCAAGAGCCAGAGCCACTTCGCGTCTAGCTTCTAGCCCCTGGTGGTTGAGTGGCTAGGATTCTTGGTTTCCATCCAGGTTGTGCTGTGTTTGGCTGTGCTTAGACGCTCAGTTGTGTTCACCTCTTTCCAACCCCATGGACTGCAGCTCTCCAGGCTCCTCTGTCCATGGAGATTCTCCAGGCAAGAATCCTGGAGTGGGTTGCCATGCCCTCCTCCAGGGGATCTTCCCAACTCAGGGATTGAAGCCAGGTCTCCCACATTCCAGGCAGATTCTTGACCATCTGAGCCACCAAGGAACCCCTCCATCCAGGTTACCCAGGTTTAATTCCTGGGCAGAGAACTAAAAGATCTTTCTTCGTGACCACTCACCGCTCTCCCTCTAGGATCAACCCAAGGGTCTACACTAGATCTAAAACTATGATGTCAGGCAGGGGATCCCAGAGACACTAGGCAATGAAACCACAGATCCCTTACTCACTGACTTGGCCCGATCCTAAAGTGACATGGGCCCATACCTCCCTGGGCGAGGGCTGAACTCCCCACTGCCAACCCTGGAAACTTCCTCTCCACCTGGTCCTGTCGACTTGGCTGAGCAAGCTGGCTGAGCAAAGCCATACTGCACCAGAGTTGAAATGTTTCTTCAGAAAATAAAAATTGGGTCTTGACAAAGCATAAAAATGGAAACTATGTGAAGTTTGAGAAGATTATCTGCCAGGCCTGAGGGTGCTGAAATTTCCAGTCCACCACTAGCAGAGTCTAACCCACCCAGGTTTGTCCATTTGCCCTCAGGTGGCTCAATGGTAAAGAATCTGCCTACAGTGCAGGAGATGTGGGTTCAATCCCTGGGTCAGGAAGATCCCCTGGAAGAGGAAATGGCAACCCACTCCAGAATTCTTGCCTGGGATATTCCATGGGCAGTGGAGCCCAACGGCCTACAGTCCATAGGGTCGAAAAGAGTTGGACATGCCTGAACATGCATGCTTGCTTATCTTAGACATGTGCATCACAAGAGGAAAATGACTCCCTTGCCTAAATCATTGTGCCCATTTCCCTTTCTGGTTCACTTGTCTTGTCTTTGCCTATCCACCCACCATAAGGGTAGCATGACTTTCCTAGCTACTTGCAAAGTTTCATTATCCAAGCACGATGAAGCCCAAAGTGTGACTTTATCAGGGTCTATGATGTCTACGAAAGTAGAAGAAAGTTGGAGTTATGCAGACTTACTCCCAAAGAAAAGGCTGAGAAACAAGCACACAGCTATAAACTCTGTGGCTCTTCTCCCATTTCAAACATGAAGGAGAGTTTAAGAGAAACCTTACTGGTATTTTAAAATGCAGTTAGTACTTTAGACATTACTTTTAATAGTACAAAGAAGAAATACTTGCAAAGCACAGAGTTATCTACCAAAGTGGGATACCTTGGTTTTGTCCCTGTTTTTAAAAAGGCCTATATTCCGTTCAAAGCCATGAACAAGAGAACTTCAGCTTCTGAAGTCACTGCATCTGTGACCTGGAAGTATGGAGGCAGTTGTGTTGTGCTAAAAGTGTGGAAGTGCTAAAAAAAAAAAAAAAAAGATTTCCAAGAAACTACTGTCAAGGTGCCTCTAAGAATTAAATAGGAAAATTATTTTGACATGACACAGATGTGGGTGGTGGGGGCTGGTTTGGGATGGCATGGATCAAAAAGCACAGCTCTTTGATCAGAGAATTAAGATCAAGGCTGTCTTAATCTTTTTATTGAAATAAAATTTACATACTATAAATATTCCCTTTAAAGTATACAATTGAGTGGTTTTAGCATATTCAGAAACTTACATAACCTCACATGTGGACTTGCATAGACTTCTCCTTACCTCCCAGAGAAATCTTGTATTCACTGAAATACAGGAGTCTCCCCTCCTCCAGCCCCTGGAAACCACTAATCTACTTCTGTTTACTTTCATATAAATGGAATGTCACAGTATGTGGCCTTCTGTGTCTCATTTCTTTCACGTAGGTTAATGTAGATCAAACGTAAATGTAGATCAGTCCTAAAGGAAATGAACCCTGAATATTCATCAGAAGGACTGATGATGAAGCTCCAGTACTGTGGCCACCTGAAGCAGAGAGCTGACTCTGGAAAAGACTCTGATGCTGGGGAAGACTGAAGGGAGGAGGAGAGGAGGGTGACAGAGGAGATGGTTGGATGGCATCACTGATTCAATGGACATGAGTCTGAGCAAACTCCAGGAGACAGTGAAAGACAGGGGAGCCTGGCGTGCTGCAGTCCCTGAGGTCACGGAGAGTCAGACACGAAAGAGCAATGGAACAATAACAACGTTATCTCATGTATCAGAATGTCATCCCGTTTTGTTTATAAGCAATATCCCATTGTATGCATACACCACATTCACTTTAATCCACTCATCAGGTGGTGGACATTTGGGTTGCTTCCATTTCTATTATTAACTATGCTGCTATGAACATTTTTGTACAAGGTTTTGTGTAAGTGTATGGTTTCAATTCCCTTGAAAATGAATTTTCTTTGAATTGGTATGTATATGGAATTGTATGTATATGTATACGGTATATATGGAATTGCTATGTTATATGATAATTCCAAAGAGTCGAACATGACTGAGCGACTAACACTTTCACTTATAGTAACTCTATGTCTAAATTGGTGATGAACTGCCAAACTGTTTTCCAAAGTGGTTATACATTTTACATTCTCATTAGCAGTATACAAAGATTCCAATTTCTCTATATCCCTGTCAACCATTATTATTATCTGTCTTTTTCATTATAGCCATCCTAGTTTCTGTGAAGTAGTATCTCACTGGAGTTTTGCTTTTAATTTCCCTGATGGATAATAATGTTCAGCATTATTTCATGTGCTTATTGACCATCGATATATCTTCTTTCAAGAAATGCCTATTTAAATTCTTATCCCATTTTAAAACTGGGTTGTCTTTTTATTGTGGAGTTGCAAAAGATTTTTATATATTCTGGATATTGCTCAAACTATTGCACAATTGCACTCATCTCACATGCTAATAAAGTAACGCTCAAAATTCTCCAAGCCAGGCTTCAACAGTATGTGAACCATGAACTTCCAGATGTTCAAGCTGGATTTAGAAAAGGCAGAGGAACCAGAGATCAAATTGTCAACATTCGTTGGATCATAGAAAAAGCAAGAGAATTCCAGAAAAACATCTACTTCTGCTTTATTGACTATGCCAAAGCCTTTGACTGTGTGGATCACAACAAACTGTGGAAAATTCTTAAAAAGATGGGAATACCAGACCACCTGACCTGCTTCTTGAGTAATCTGTATACAGGTCAGGAAGCAACAGTTAGAACTGGACATGGAACAACAGACTGGTTCCAAATTGGGAAAGGAGTACGTCAAGGCTGTATATTGTCACCCTGCTTATTTAACTTATATGCAGAGTACATCATGAGAAACACTGGGCTGGAAGAAGCACAAACTGGAATCAAGGTTGTTGGGAGAAATATCAATAAACTTAGATATGCAAATGACACCATCCTTATGGCAGAAAGTGAAGAGAAACTAAAAAGCCTCTTGATGAAAGTGAAAGAGGAAAGTGAAAAAGTTGGCTTAAAACTCAACATTCAGAAAACAAAGATCGTGGCATCTGGTCCCATCACTTCATGGAAGATAGATGGGGAAACAGTGGAAACAGAGGCAGACTTTATTTTTGGGGGCTCCAAAATCACTGCAGATGGTGATTGCAGCCATGAAATTAAAAGACGCTCGCTCCTTGGAAGAAAAGTTATGACTAACCTAGACAGTATATTAAAAAGCAGAGCCATTACTTTGTCAACAAAGGTCTGTCTAATCAAAGCTATGGTTTTTCCAGTAGTCATGTATGGATGTGTGAGTTGGACTATAAAGAAGGCTGAGCACCAAAGAATTGATGCTTTTGAACTGTGGTGTTGGAGAAGACTCTTGAGAGTATCTTGGACAGCAAGGAGATCCAACCAGTCCATCCTAAAGGAAATCAGTCCTGAATATTCACTGAAAGGACTGATGTTGACACTGAAACTCCAATGCTTTGGCCACCTGATGTGAAGAACTGACTCATTTGAAAAGACCCTGATGCTAGGAAAGGTTGAGGGTGGGAGAAGCAGATGACGGAGGATGGGATGATTGGATGGCATCACCGACTCAACGGACATGAGTTTGAGTAAACTCTGGAAGTTGGTGATGGCCAGGGAAGCCTGGCGTGCTGCAGTCCATGGGGTCGCAGAGCCAGACATGGCTGAGCGACTGAACTGAACTGTATGCCCTGTTGCTCAGTCATGACCAATCTTTTGTGACCCCCTGGTCTGCAGCCTGTCAGGCTCCTCTGTCCATGGGATTCTAAAGGCAAGAATACTGGAGTGGGTTGCCATTTCCTCCTCCAGGGGATCTTCCCGACCCAGGGATGGAACCTATGTCTTCTGCACCTCCTGCACTGGCAGATGGATTCTGGGAAGTGGTACCACCTGGGAAGCTCTTACCAGATGTATTATTTGTAAATATTTAATCCCATTCTGTGGGTTGCCTTCTCACTTTCCTAATGATGCCTTCTGAAGAACAAAAGTTTTAAATTGTAATGATGTTCATTTATTTTTCTCATTAGCTGTTCGTGCCTTTTGTGAATCTAAGAAACCACTGCCCAATCCAAGGTCACAAAGGTTTACAACTCTACTTTCTCCTAAGAGTTGTATAGTTTTAGCTCTCACATTTAGGTCTCTGGTGTGTTTTGAATCAATTTGGCATATATGTGAAGTAGGGGCTCAACTTCATGCTTCTGAATATCTAGATTGGATATCCAGTTGTGGATATCCAGTTGACTCATGCTTAATTTTTCTTAATGCTCAGTGGCAAGATTGTACAGGGGAGCAGAGGAAGGCTTTGCCATGAATATTGCTCCCTGTTGATGCCCATGGGCCTCAAGCACTGGCCAACTCTGACTATATGAGGACAAGATTCAAGAGGAGGGACTTCATCACCTGAGAGCTTTCCAGGGATCATGAAGGCCTTCAGAACACTGAGCACATCATTCATCCCTATCATTAGCATCACTGAGTTCTTCCTGAATCAGTTAGATACAATTCAACTCTTTTTGATGCTCTTATTTCAGACCAAGTAAATCAGATGCAGCAAACCTGATGTCCTGCATTTCATACTCAAGGTAAATGAAGGAAACTGCACTGATATTACAGTACTATCTACTGGACTCAAAAGGGAACCCGGTAATATTGGAGATCTGGCTCCACACTGCTACAAGTATTAAGCAAGAAGGCTACTGTAGGAATTTCACAGATACTATCGGCTAATCTTCAAAGATGCACTTACATCAGAGTTGATGATTCAGTTTCTGACCCATCACCAATACTGAAAGTAGACAAGACTCACATTAGTAGACTTTTTTTTTTTAATGTCACAGTACAAGAGGCTATGTGAAGGTACAGAAAAGCCACAGTAAGAATATACCAAGCATCTAAGAAACAGTTCAAACTTTACAAATTGTGAGTCACAGAAGACTCTCTATAATGGGCCTGCGAGTAGCAGTCTCAGAGTGTCCAGGGACTGGAAATTTATAAAGTTGAGGATATACTGGTTAAAGCTGGTGGCAGGAGTGTGGGCAGCAGATAAAGTGGCAGAGTCTTGGATCGGAAGCCAGTGTGCAGCACTCAGCAGCCAGAAAATAAAAGGGGTCACTGTACTGACAGGCAGTCTCTGGAGCAGGGAAGAAACCTGGAAGTCAAGCAGACAAATCAAGAGGATGTTCCCAGAGATAAGGAGCTATTTGGCCCGATGCCAAGGCAGATCAAGGCCAGGGAATGAAAGAACATCTACACTGGTTCCAGACTCAACCCTGCTGGGTTTTCATCCATGCTTGTTTGCATGTGAGTGTTTCATCCCCAGCAGACACGAACGGTGCTGCCAGTGACCTTGTCTCCTAGTGCTCCTTGTAAAATTCCTTGAGGTTTCTCAAAAAAGAGGCCCTTAAGATAGTGCGAGTGATGATGGTGCCACTTTCTGCTTTGTCCAAAAATGGTATGTGGGCACCTACACTGTCCTTGACAACTGGCACAGGAACTCTTTAAGCCAACACCATTATCAGCAACCACACACCATTTCTGAGGCACAGAACCAGACCAGCTCCTTGCAATACAGAGGACAAGGAGACTAAACAAACACCCCAAAAAACACATAAGAATGAAAGGTAACAGAATAAGAGCCAACATGAGCGATTGACATTATAAGTGGGACAGGAGAGTACAACAGGCAGATTACTATGCGTTTGGGTAAATGAAACAAGTTTCACTTAGAACTGAAGGCCTGATGTAAGTCTTGAAGGAGACGTAAGACTCAGTCAAGTAAAAAGGAATGAGGTGGTGTTCTAGGGAGCAGATCCCTAGACCAAGATCTAAAGACTGAATTCACATTTGACGCCTGGGAGACCAGGTTTTCAGAACAGAAGACTTAGTTGAGTAGCAGCAGAAGATAAATTTAGAGAGTAGCACTTCAGTTCAGCTCAGTTCAGTTACTCAGTTGTGTCCGACTCTTTGTGACTCCATCAACCGCAGCACGCCAGGCCTCCCTGTCTATCACCAACTCCTGGAGTTCACCCAAATTCATGTGCATCAAGTCGGTGATGCCATCCAGCCATCTCATCCTCTGTCATCCCCTTCTCCTCCTGCCCCCAATCCCTCCCAGCATCAGAGTCTTTTCCAATGAGTTAACTCTTTGCATGAGGTGGCCAAAGTATTGGAGTTTCAGCTTCAGCATCAGTCCCTCCAATGAACACCCAGGACTGATCTCCTTTAGGATGGACTGGTTGGATCTCCAAGGGACTCCCAAGAGTCTTCTCCAACACCACAGTTCAAAAGCATCAATTCTTCGGCACTCAGCTTTCTTCACAATCCAGCTCTCACATCCATATATGACCACTGGAAAAACCATAGCCTTGACTAGACGGACCTTTGTTGGCAAAGTGATGTCTCTGCTTTTCAGTATGCTATCTAGGTTGGTCAGAGAGTAGCACTAAGGCCAGATAATTTGAGGGCTTTAAATCTCAGGCTAAAGAACTTGAACTTTACATTGTAGACAATGAAGAATTATTGAAAGTTACTAAAAAATGACAGCTTCAAGGCGACATTTAAAAATGCAGCAACTATGTGAAGAGGGCTTCCCAAGTGGCGCAGTGGTCAGAATCTGCCTGCCAATGCAGTAGACACAGGAGATGCAGGTTTAATCCCTGGGTTGGGAAGATGCCCTCAAGGAGGAAATGGCAACCCACTCCAGTATTCTTGCCTGGGAAATCCCCTAGACAAAGGAGGCTGGTGGGCTACAGTCCAGAGGGTCATAAAGAGTCAGACAGGGCTGAGCACACATGCAACCTATGTGAAGAATAGAGTCTGAATCTCCCTCTTTGACAAATGAGCGACCAGGCTGGAGGGGGCGGTGGAGCTAGTAAGCTAAGTGTAAAGGAAAGGGGGATTGAAAAAGGACCTTCCAAACAATGGGTGGCTTCAGTAACCAGAGAGCCCAGATGAAGCATTAATTCAAAGGAGGGCAGCCAGAGGCATGAATCCTGGAGCTGCAACCCTCAGTGTAGACAATGTGGAGATGAGGTCCAGGGTGATGAGAAAGCGCTGAGGGCTGCTGCCACTGGGAACAGGAAGGATAGGCTGTAGACGGTGATGCTGGAAAAGAATTAAGGCAATTCACTTGGTACAGAGGGTGAAAGAAAAGGAATAAACTGGAGACTATGTCAAGCCTTCACGCCTTATGGGAAGAAAGTAAGTAGTGCAACTGGAAGACACTGGGGAATCCAGAGAAAGATCTGCTTTGGGATACAAATGAGTACCTCAGTGGGTGAGTTTATGAGTGAGGAGTTTTCCAACTATCTGAAGCTTAAGACCAAAGCTATGAAAAAAAGAGAAAGGAGAAAATGTGGTCCTGGCAGCCACCCACCTAGAGGCACATAAGAAAATGCTGCATCCATAGGAGATAAGCGCCGAGAGCACTAAGAGCACAGAAACTCATGAAATATGAAAGAAGTTGTTAAAAATGACAAAAGGTCAGCTTGTTTTCCTAACACTGTGTGCTGGTATCATAAGGTGCGTGACGTCTCCAGGACTTGCTCTGAGAGTTGTGAATGGGACTTCACACAGAGGAAGGTGGAGATGGGGTACCCAGCATCGCGGCCCCCCACACGCAGTGCATCCTCTGTGTTCAGAGTGGGTGTTCTTCTCCCAGGGCTGGGAAGCAGCTCGATGGTTGACCTCAAGAAGGATCGGTTTCCGCTATCTATGTTCACATTCAAAAAATCATTCCAGGAAGTATTTAGTTCATTTCCATGATATTTGCTTCTTACTGTGCAGAGATATTGGCTTGGCAGCCAAATTATTTCTCCTCAACAGAAGCAAATGTCAAGTCTGGTTCAGTCAACAGGCACAGTTAAACGGTCTGCCTTCAACTTCACCACACAAGTAAACCTTGCAAATTCCCAGGATGGGAAAAAAGTCAAAATAGTCATGGTTATACAGAGCTTGGCAATACTGGTGGGAGCTGTGCTATCAAGTAGCCACTTTATAAAGGAAATTGAAAGTTTAGATTTATAAGATCAGAAGGTATGAAAATGTATTCTCTCCAATATTGCATATAAATGACAACAATGATATAAAAATTTTACTGTCCTTTAATTGACTTAATATTTATGAACAACCTTCTGTAGAAGTTGTAATGTAAAGCTATTAAAATTATAGAAATCTTCAAGTCACTGAGTACCAAAGGGTAAGGATACATCCTTCCCAACTGACCATATTAATTTTTCTGAAACGGAATAAAAGAGGAATATTATTTTATGAAAATCCAGTTGTGAGCACAGAACAGAAAATATCCTATAATTGCTTACTCGGGGTTCTTGAGGGCAGAGAACAAAGACCAGCAGGTAACAACTTCTCAAGAAATGTTTGAGGACTTTGTAAACAAAGTACTTTTTCCCTCTCTTGTGCCAAAATTTTGACTGGATCTGTTAAAAATCAATTTATCAAAGTTTTTCATGGGTCAGAATTCGCTGTATATTTAAAGATTCTGACACACGCACACCCCTCCCAAGCTGCTGTTCCATATTCCAGTTTCTCTAGAAAGTATGATTAGGTATTACTGAAAAGGCAGAGACTGTCAGCTGGATCAAGAATACAACCCATATCATTCTCAAGAAAATTCCAGGTACTGTCATGTGGGAAACCTTAAAAATTAATTCAGAGATTTAAACATAATGCAAAGTAATTTCTGACAAACTACGGAGAATAAGCCTAAAGAGGGTACTTCATCAAAAGCTAATGAGGTTATTACTATTCTGCTAGGCAAATGAAAAGTAACTTTAAAACATGAAAAGATCTCTAGAACTGGCAGGTGAGATCTTCTCAAACACCTCCCACCATCTTGAAGGATATGTGTTTTTCTGGTGCCGTTACAGAGCTGGTTTAAATTCTGTTCTTAACAGAGGGATCACTCTGTTTCACCACAGCAGTTTGAGATGGTGCCTGGTGGATTCAGGAGTAATATTCACTCTCTCTTTCAGCAGAAAAGAGAGGTGAAAGAGAAGGTTGAGAGAAGAGGTCACCACCATCTAACAAAGTCTCCCAAGGACTGGAGGACTCTCTAAGTTCCTCTTTGAGGTAAGGAGCAACCAAATCCTTCACAGCCTCAGTTTTTTCTCATGTCACTTTGATTCCAAATATCTCAAAAATCCTACTAAGAGTTTAATACACTAAGACACAGAGGAAATATAATTGTGAGGCTTCAATAAAATCAGAAGCCACTATATATTCCTATATATTAAGCCTAACAATATAGGGCAAAGGGCAACAAAACACCCTTGTTACTCATCGATTTCTACTCCTCACTGAGAATCTCTGCCTCCCTCTCTCCACTGCACCCCTTATGTTGACGCAACACATCTCCCTAAAGACCATCAATCTCACAGTGGAATTTGACCTAAGGTCCCTTCATAAGACAACAAAGAGACATTTAAAACACAATCCCTCCCTCAAAGTTGTCCAAATTTCAATGCATTTACTCACCTGCCAGTCAGTATAAACTTTTAGATCCTATGATCTTTTAACTTACTCTTTTTATCCTATTATTTCGTTTTTTACTTTGACCATCTTCAATTCACTTAAATATTATAGTTATATTATAGTATTTATTATATTTTATATATTATATCACAATAATTTATATCATTAAAACATTAAATTATAATGTTTATATTATTAAAATATAATATTCATTATATTATATAATTATACTTTATTATAATTATAAATATATAATTATTATAATTGCCTACGAAATTTAAGTATTTGGGGTGCTTTCATAAGCAGTTACTTGGTAAAAAATAAAGAACTTTTCTTTATTCACAATTTTCTTGAAGCTATTTTTTTCTCCCTTATTCCTCTATTCTGGGACCTGTTTTGCTGATCACATAGTTAATATAACAGCATACAAAAGCGACACAATGTTGGTGCTTCTGGTCAAGATGACCAGATTTATCCTCCATCTGAAACAACTCCCGAAAAGGACAGAAATTTGAATGAAACAACAGTTTGCAAGATACTAGAGGTTAAGTGGAGAAGGCAATGGCACCCCACTCCAGTACTCTTGCCTGGAAAATCCCATGGATGGAGGAGCCTGGTAGGCTGCAGTCCATGGGGTCGCTAAGAATCGGACACGACTGAGCGACTTCACTTTCATGCATTGGAGAAGGAAATGGCAACCCACTCCAGTGTTCTTGCCTGGAGAATCCCAGGGACGGGAGAGCCTGGGGGGCTGCCGTCTACGGGGTCGCACAGAGTTGGACATGACTGAAGTGACTTAGCAGCAGCAGCAGAGGTTAAGCAATGAAGGAAAGGGACACATAAGAGCAGAGAAACATAAGACAAGTCCTATACTCCCTAAGTTTACTGAACTGAGAGCTTTTAGGCTGTGTGTGGTGCAGCAGGGAAGATCTCTCGAGGTTTCAGCTTAGTATCCTATGATCATGGGATACTAATGAAGAAATTACCTGAGGCCAAGGGGAAAACTACCTGGAGGAATTAGAGGTAATAGTTTCAGGCATGCACACAGGAACACAAATGTTCCTGTTTCCGCCCACCCAGGCAGGAAACCATCAAGGTTGTATAGAATGCATATAAAGGATCTTGCCTCAATACCAAAATCAATTAGTCACAGACTGAGCACTGCTCCAGTCCCAACTAACAAACCATAAAAAGATTTGAAAGAATCAGAGTGTTTTCAAGTGAACTGACCATATCTCAGAACAAACCTCAAGATTTATAGGAATTCCAATATATCCAATACATAGCCAACAGTCACAATGTCTGATATTAGTCAAAAATCAGCATACATACAAACAAGAAGGAAAACATAACTATAAGGTAGAGATAAGTCAATCAGTTGAAACTGACCCAGAACCAACAGATGATGGCATATCAAAACCACAATAAGATAAGCCAAAGATGTACATTATAAACACTAAAGCAACCACTAAAATAATAACATGAAGAAATATGGTTAACATCAAGAAGTAGTAAAATAGAATCATAAAAAATGCAATAATACAAAAGAAAGTTCAAAATAATATCAAGAAAGAAGAATATATAGGATCAGATCAGATCAGTCGCTCAGTCGTGTCCAACTCTTTGCAACCCCATGAATCACAGCACACCAGGCCTCCCTGTCCATCACCAACTCCCGGAGTTCACCCAGACTCACGTCCATCGAGCCAGTGATGCCATCCAGCCATCTCATCCTGTGTCATCCCCTTCTCCTCCTGCCCCCAATCCCTCCCAGCATCAGAGTCTTTTCCAATGAGTCAACTCTTTGCATGAGGTGGCCAAAGTACTGGAGTTTCAGCTTTAGCATCATTCCTTCCAAAGAAATCCCAGGGCTGATCTCCTTCAGAATGGACTGGTTGGATCTCCTTACAGTCCAAGGGACTCTCAAGAGTCTTCTCCAACACAATTCAAAAGCATCAATTCTTCGGTGCCCAGCCTTCTTCACAGTCCAACTCTCACATCCATACATGACCACAGGAAAAACCATAGCCTTGACTAGACGAACCTTTGTTGGCAAAGTAATGTCTCTGCTTTTGAATATGCTGTCTAGGTTGTCCATAACTTTCCTTACAAGGAGTAAGCGTCTTTTAATTTCATGGCTGCAGTCACCATCTGCACTGATTTTGGAGCCCCAAAAAATAAAGTCTGACACTGTTTCCACTGTTTCCCCATCTATTTCCCATGAAGTGGTGGGACCGGATGCCATGATCTTCGTTTTCTGAATGTTGAGCTTTAAGCCAACTTTTTCACTCTCCACTTTCACTTTCATCAAGAGGCTTTTGAGTTCCTCTTCACTTTCTGCCATAAGGGTGGTGTCATCTGCATATCTGAGGTTATTGATATTTCTCCCGGCAATCTTGATTCCAGCTTGTGTTTCTTCCAGTCCAGCGTTTCTCATGATGTACTGCATGTAAGTTAAATAAACAGGGTGACAATATACAGCCTTGATGAACTCCTTTTCCTATTTGGAACGAGTCTGAGAGCAGATATTAATATCACAGTGATTTAAATCTAACCATATCCATAGTCACATTAAATGTACACGATATAAATACTCCAACTAAAAGGCAGATATTATCACAACATAATAAAAATGCAAGATCCATTTATATGACACGTATAAGAAATGCACTTTCAATGTAAAGCAACAAACAGGTTAAAAAAGCAAAAGGATGAGAAAAGATAGACCATGTTAACATATGTCAGAAGGAAGCTAGGGTGGCCCTATTAACACCAGACAAAGCAGTTTTCAGAGCAAAATGTATTACTAGTGATAAAGAAGTTCATTTCATAATGATAAATGAATCAACTCATCAAAAGATATAAGCATCCCAAACATTTATGTACCTAATAACAAAATTTCAAAATACACGAAATAAGAGCTGATAGTATCGCGAAGAGAAACAGAAAAACTCAAAACTGTAGTTGGGAACGTCAACACTCTTCTCCTAATAATTGTTAGAAGCCGTAGACATAAAAGATATAAAAGACTGGAACATCATAATCATCCAACTTGATCTAATTGACAAATCTGGAATATTCTACCCAATAAGAACAGAATACACACCCTTTTCAAGGGTACACAGGACTTTTACTAAGACAGATTATGCAATGAGTCATAAGTCTTAAGGAGTTTAAAATGATACACAAATAATATACAAAGTATGTTCTCTAACCACAGTAGAAATAAGTTATAAATCAGTAACAGAAAGGTCTCTGAAAAATCTCCAAATATGTGTAATGTAAATGATACACTTCAAAACAACTCATCAGTTAAAGATGAAATAAAGAGAGAAATTGGAAAGTGTTTTTAACCAAATGAAAATGACAACAACTGTGTAAGAATCTGCAAGATGACATGAACTTAATGCTTAAGGGACATTTAACAGCATTAACTCCTATATTAGAAACAGCACTACACATCTATATTATTCTCAAGTCACTGACTTCTGCTTCCACTTAAAGAACTAAACAAAGCACATTAAATACAAATTAAGCAAATGAGAAGCAATAATTAATATCAGAGTAGAAATCAATCAAATAGAAGATAGAAAAACAAGAAATATCAATGAAACCAAATGCTGGTTATTTGAGAAGATCAATAAAACTGATGAACACCTAGCCATACTTATCAGAAGGAAAAAACACAAGACAAAAGTTGCCAATTATCAGGAAAGAGAGAGGTAATTACAGAGTTTGCAAATAATTAAAGGATGATGAAGGAATGTATACACAATTTTAGGCCAACACATTTGCCAACAGAGACAAAATGGCCATATTACTTCAAAGATCACAAACTGTCAAAGCTCACTCAAAAAAAAAAAAAAAATAGATAACCTCAATAGCTCCATTACTGCTCAAGTTATTAAATTTGTATTTTTAAACTTCCCAAAATAAAATTTCAAATTCAAATGGTCTCACAAGTGAATTACATTCTACCAACTATTTAAGAAATTACTACAAACTGATGTCACTAAAAAGCATGACTCATAAAAGAACAAAGTTGAAGGCTGGAATTTGTCAAATCAAAAAGGTTTCCATTCTTAAAGACACTATTAAGAGAATGAAAAAGGCAAGTGACAAACTGGGAGAAAATATTTACACATTGTGTTTCAGGTAAAGGATTGTATTCCAAATACATGAAACCTCTGTAATGTGAAAACCAACAACTCCATTCGTAAATAATAAGTTCAGAAAAATTTAAGCAGACATTTAATCAGAGAAGATATTCAAATAGCAAATATGCACACAAAAAGATAACCTAGCACCATTAGTCACTGGGAAAATTCAAACTAAAACCACAATGAGATACCATTATATTTCTTTAATAACAGTAAAAAAATAATTTTTCAAAAGTCGAAACCAAGCGTTGTCCAGAATGTGGAGGAACTGAGGCTCTCATACACTACTTGTGAGAACGTATTATGGCAAAACTCTTTTGAAAACAGTTTGGCAGTTTAAATATACATTCATTATATGCTTCAGCCATTCCACTTTGGTGATACTTATGCAAAAGAAATGCACACATATTGGCTAAAAATATTTGTACATAAATGTTCATAGCATTTTTATTTGTAATGGAAACAACCCAAATGCACATCAAAAGTGACCAAATAAATGAACTGCGATGTATCCATACAACACATTAGCCAGCAAATACAAGGAATGAATTACTGAGACACACCTACATGAATGAGTCTCCAGATAATAATTTTCACTTTTCCCTTTCATGCATTGGAGAAGGAAATGGCAACCCACTCCAAAATCCCAGGGACGGGGGAGCCTGGTGGGCTGCCGTCTATGGGGTCGTACAGAGTTGGACACGACTGAAGCCACTTAACAGCAGCAGCTGTTTTTACTAGGCCACATTTACTGTGAAAGGGAATATCATTTACAATGATATTCTCGGAGATGTGAACTAAGGGACGGGGACATAACGCAGATCAGGTGTCTGGGAGGAGGGGGAGAAGCAGGTGCGAAGATGACAAAGGGGTGGGAAAAAACCTTTAGGGGCGATGACTCTGCTTATTACCTTGGTTGCAGTGACAACTTCACGAGTGCGTATACATTAAAACCTGCCATTCTGAATACTTCAAATGTGTGTCATGTCTTTAATGTTAATTATACTTCAATAAAGCTGTTAAAAAAGAATCAGCTGACAGAGCCAGTTATGTGTTATGGTCAACTCTATGCGCAGAATCAAGAAGAGGAACTGAACATGTCTTGACAAAACTCTTGTTGCCTGAGACATACTTCATAAAGGGCCTCCCTGGTGGCTCAGTGGTGAAGAATCCACCTGCCAACGCAGGAGACGCAAGAGATGTGGGTTCAATCCCTGGGTTGGGGAGAATCCCTGGAGAAGGAAATTGCACCCTACTCCAGTATTTTTGTCTGAGAAATGCCAGGGACAGAGGAGCCTGTGCAGGCTGCACAATCCATGGGGTCACAAAGGAGGTTGACACGACTTAGCAACTGAACAACAAACAATACTTCATAAAAACATGTGTGACAGGAAGACTGCCTGCACAGGACTATTTACAAGACAGAAAATTTCATTAAATCCGTATTTGAAATTGTAACGTGACTGAAACAACCTCCTCTCTCAAATATTCTTTGAACATTCCTTCCAAACTCTAAGACAAACCACAAAAAAGTCTCATTTCCCATTGTTCTCTGACTCACTGTGTCCACTCTGAAATAAAATATGGCTGGCAAGGTGGAAGTCACAGATATGCCATCTCCCTAGGATACTTTTTCATCTGCATAGTTAACTGAGTTTTTGCCTGGAAAACAGATAAAAATAGGAAAATTCCTAACTGTTCCACACCAGCACGTATAATTTACCAATGTCACAATCTGTCTAAAAAATCTGTTAAGTGCATACGGCAAAGTCTCTGCCAGTTCTAGCCTCCTTGTTATAAAAACCACAATGAAATATTGAAGAATTACTCTCTGAAATTCCCCTGAACAGTAATATATTATGTATTCATTGTTTTTCTGCTTGATTTAAGCCATATTTTTTTTTGGTTATTTAAATAATACAAGTGGAAATAAAACATACAGTGAACTCTATAACTCAACAGCCAATAATTTAGTAGTGTTAAAAAAAAACAGTGTATCAGTTACCCAAAATGTTAGGATATTTCTTTGGCTTAGCAGTGTTAAGAGTCTGCAGAAAACTTTTGCATGCATAAAGGGACACAGCAGATGGCATTTAACCTAACATAAAGATAGCCCTTCAACTTAACATGTCTACAGTAGGTACTAAAATTGATAGAAACTCACAGATACAAGCCCAGAAATCTCAGAAATTCAAATAAATAATAAATGCCCACATCAGGATTCATCAGGTTATATTTAGAAATAAAAAGTAATAGCTTTACAAAATATTGGAATAAAATCTGTTACTCACATATGGAGGTACCCAGTGGCATGTTGGTAAATGTTCAATAACTTGCTTGAGGGAAAGGGAATAAGCCCTGGTTTGAAGCATTTGTCAGCTTCTGTGGTGTAAACACCCCTACCATGGCTGATTTCAAGATGATCTGAATTCACCAAAGCAAGTTGAAAAGAAGCACATAGTCGGCGCTCCTAAGCTTGCGCACAGCTAGGACCCACTGGAAACATCTCCTGCATGAAATCAGCTAACTCTAACCCTGGAACAGAAGTAAACTAAGTTTCCAGGAATTGCCTGTGCATTTTATTCTTTGTGGAAGAATTTTCAATTTTGAGGCTACCTTTTAACATACATTTCCACCTGAAAAAAAAAATGATCTTTAGGATGCAGGAGACATTATCCATAATCAAATAATTTTGAGATTTCTTAATATCGAGGCATTCAACAAAGCGTTATTTTTTTCTTTAACAGGAATCTTTATACCCTCAAACTGGATTCAAATTAAATGCCAATTGTGAGTTCCCAAAAAAGTGAAAGGGCAACAAACAAGACACATTTTCATACTGGTTTTAGACAAAGATTAACTTAAGGTAACTTGTTAGTCAAGGGGAAGATGGCGAGGATCAAGTTAAACATATCTGTCGTCACAGAACTTGTGCGCCCCACCTCGAAGCAGAGGCATGGTGATATGCTTGTAATTTTCATTTGGGGGAGGGCTGTTTTGCAATACTAGGAATTAAAAGAGGGGGTGTCAAAAGCCATCTTTTTGTGGTGTTTTCCACAAAGAGAGACTTTCTTCAAAGCGTAACTGCAGAAGGCAAACTAACAGAAGGAAATAAACTTATCAAACTGGAAATTCAACAAAGGGGAAAAAGGCAAGAGCAACAACGGCTCCGGCCTTTCAACACAACCGTAGCAAAGAAATAATAAAAGGAGTAACAAAAGAGCAGACATATACCCAAGTTCTGAGTCTGACTGCAGCTGCAGCACTGAGGGGTCTGTGTCCCACTGCAGGGTCCTAATCGCGCAGCACAAAGGAAGAAGAACACAGAGAATTAACAAAAGGGGAGGGAAACGAACCAAACCAAACCATGTCATTCATCAAGGCAACAGCATATACAATATGTACGCAGAACATCTCCCCTCTGTCACCCCCACAGCCCCCAGGAGCCAGGAAGACCCCATGGATATCAAGGGACAAGAGAAAGAGAAGCCGTCCTTCCTTTGGAACAACTGCTTGATACTGGAAGCTACAGTTGTTTCCATGGAAGAAAACCCAGAGCAAAATATTCAACCACCCCCACACACCCCCTTTTCATTGTCGTTTCATTCTATACTGAAGCATGATTGACTGGAGCATGTAAACTGCTTCATATGAACCCCAGAGCCAAGCCACACCAGGGAGCAGCAAGCATTCCCACAGTGATGGCGATCAACTGCAAGGGTTTGAATGGGCCAGAGTAGAAGCATCTGGGGAGGCTGGGCCAGGCAGAGCATGACTGCAGAGCCTGGAGAATAACTGGCTTCCTTGGGTCAGTGACTGCAATTACAGTGCATTAGATTTCGAGGCTCATGGGTGTTTTGGTGTTTCTTATGTATTACACCAAGATGGTCACAAATGGCAATATCATATGTCTCGCAAGATGCCAGGAATGTCTTAATGTCTTCTAAGTACTTCACAAGAGCTAGCACAAAGTATCAATGGTTACCAAGGTTACCAATAGTTATCAACTTCCCTTGTTATCTCTCCACCACATAAAAGGAGCTCTTCCATGAACAGCACACACAAGGACCTTTCTCTGGTAGGCCCTTTAAATTTCCTGCATGGTATATAGTTAACAGGTGAGTGAGGCTTAAGTACCTGGGAGGCAGCCAACGGACAGCGGGGACTTTGGGGTCAGGCACCTGAGATTCAAATCTTGCCTCTGTGACTTACCAGCTCTGTGATAGTGGACATGCTGCTTCAGTTCTCAACCCCTGCACCCTCGTGCTTACCCTGAGAGTGGTTCACGGACCAGGAGCATCGGCATCTCAGGGAACTTGCTGGAAATGCCGAGACTCAGATCTCACCCAGACTCATTGACTCTGGACTACAGTTTAATAAGGCCCCAGGTCATCCGGGGGCATTTTGAAGTTTGAGAAGCCTGCTCAGTTTCCTTGTCTGTAAGGATTTACCATGGCTTATGCGACAATTCATGACCTGGCCTGCAGCTCTCTCCGCAGTCCATCTCTAAGGGATAGCCTCTCCCTCACTGTGTCCCCCTTGATGTTTTTTCCCCCAAAGAGCCATGTGGCTCATGCTTCTGCTTGCTTAGTTTCTGTCTCAGTTCAAATGTCACCTGCCCAGAGAGGCTTTCCTTCTCTCACCACCTCCCGCAAGCAGCACTTCCTTGCCACTCTTCATCCCGTCCTCTTATCCTGCTTTACTTTTTTCATAAGATATTTTTACCTATGGTTTTATTATACATCAGTGTATTTATGACTGTTTGCTGTTAAACTCTGGAATTAAGTCTCAAAATAGCAGGAAGAGCTACATCCCTAAATTATAAGAATATGCCTAGGCCCATGCCTGGGATGCATGTTTATTTCTCTTGATTTTTTAATTGCAGGATAATTGCTTTATAATGTTGTATTGGCATACAAAAATGCAAATACAGCTGCCATACAACAATGCAAATCAGTTATAACTCTCCTTCTATATTCCCTCCCTCTGGAGCCTCTCTCCCGCCCTGTCCCCCCCACCCCCATGCTACCCCTCTAGGTCATCACAGAGAGCCAGGCTGGGCTCCTTCTGTTATACAGCAGCTTTGCATTAGCTGCCTATTTCACATATGGTAGTGTGTGTGTGTGTATATATATATATATGTCAGTGCTCCTTTCTCAATTTGTCCCACAGTGCATGCTTATATAATACAATAATAGTTGAACAGATGGATGGATGGATGCTCTCTGGTTTTCTATAGGCATTGCATGCAATTACACCTATACAGCACAAAGTAAGTATTTGATAAACAGTAGCTGTTTTTACTAGGAGAAGGCAATGGCAACCCACTCCAGTACTCCTGCCGGGAAAATCCCATGGACGGAGGAGCCTGGTGGGCTGCAGTCCATGGGGGCGCTAAGGGTCAGACACAACTGAGTGACTTCACTTTCAACTTTTCACTTTCACATTGGAGAAGGAAATGGCAACCCACTCCAGTGTTCTTGCCTGGAGAATCCCAGGGATGGGGGAGCCTGTTGGGCTGCCGTCTATGGGGTCGCACAGAGTCGGACACGACTGAAGCGACTTAGCAGCAGCAGCAGCTGTTTTTACTAGGCCACATTTACCGTGAACGTGAAATAGCTACTGTATCTACTACCAATGTTTCTTTGACACAACGCCCCATCTATGTAATGGAGCCCACCTAAGCACCTCTTGCAGAGGTCTCAGAACGCAGTTTCTAAGCTCCCCTTGTAAGTTCCGGTTATGCTCGTGTCCTCTGACCTAAAGGCACTGAAAGATGACAACTAAAGTCTGGTGAGAACACTAATTGGTCCCCGTTTCTGAGACCAGTGCTTCTCAAAGTTTACTGTCTGAGCCACCAAGGAGGCCCAGTGTTCCTTAAACTTTAATGCACAGATACCTGGGAATATCGTTTAAAATGCCCGTCTTGATTTAGTAGGTCTGGGGTGGCTTGAGATTCAGCATTTCTAACAGCTCCTAGCAGGGTAGATGCTGCTGGGCTGTGGACCACACTTCGAGTAGTAAGGTCTGGACTTAGATCAGTGGTTTTCAAACTCTGACATGGATCAGAATGACTGGGAGGGACTGTTAAAATACAGGTGCTGATCCTCAAGCCCAGAAATTCTGATTCGAGTAGTTCTGGGGTGGGGCTGAGAATCTGTATTTCTAACAAGTTCCCAGGGAATGCTCACAGCTGATCCTAGAACCACCATTAGAGAATAGCTAACGAGGCTAGACTATTGCTTCCACTAGCTGGCAGGCAGAAAGCATCACTGATCCTCAAATACATCAGCATCTAAACAAGTGATTCACACTCGCTGGCCTAACGCCCAGGCCACTTTTAAACCAATGAAATCAGAATGTTTGCGGTGGGACGCAGGCATCCAGATTTTTTGAAACTCTCTCTTGTACTGCTGCTGCTAAGTCGCTTCAGTCATGTCCAACTCTGTGCGACCCCATAGACAGCAGCCCACCAGGCTCCCCCGTCCCTGGGATTCTCCAGACAAGAACACTGGAGTGGGTTGCCATTTCCTTCTCCAATGCAGGAAAGTGAAAAGTGAAAGTGAAGTCGCTCAGTCGCTCTCCTGTACAGCCGGGGTGAAAACGGCTGCTGTGCACTCGTTCTCTGTCCAAGGAAAGCAGCTCTTTCTGGCCCTGGACACTAGTTCCATCATCCCTTTCAAATGATGGAAGTGACCGAATCCATTACAATGATTCACCCTTGCTGTTCACTTATCTCTGGGGTCCAAACCTTTTATCTTTACGGATACTTCCTTGGCTATAGACAGAGGAGTGGCCTCTGGCTCTGGCTGACTGTGAGAAGCATTCCCTCATAAGAGCTGGGATCAGCTCCTTTGCGTTCAGGTTTCTGATGGGACAATTTGGGGGCCTTTTTCTCTCTTCTCAGGCAAGGGAAGAGTATGGCAGCTCCCAGGTGGTCACAGCTGTTCTATTATTTACCTACAACTCACCTGAACACATTGAACCCTTAAAGTAAGACTACTAGACCTGATCAGTTATATTTTAGATGCCAAGTCACCAATCTGTCACAGGAACAGCAAATGCCAGGCTGAGCAATTATACAAGCCTGAAGAAGTCTTCTCCTTGAAGACTGACTTCTGGGAAGTCAGACTTTAGCAGTGTCTTTAGAATTAGAACAAGTGAAGATGAATATTTAACTATTAAAGCTTCTCCCTGTCCTATGCCCATCATGTCCACATTTTATAACAGGACTAGACCACCACTCACTGCTGCCAGAGCCTCCACTTTCCCTAATTTCTTGGGATGACCAACAGAACCCGTTTTGCTGAATGTAATCTTTAATTCTGTCAATTAAATTTTGTCTACTCTTCCTGTCTGGGAAACCATCTTGGTTTTGTTTGCTCATTTTTAAGAGCTGTATTTGATCTGCTCTGATCATCTGTAGGTTGATTTCTTAGGTTAACTCTCTGAGGATCCACAGGAGGATTTTTTTCATGAGGAAGCTGCTACTTGCACAGATATTGAATAACCTAGTGATTTCTAACCTAATGTGGCATCATCATGGCTCCACGGCCCTACGGTTGGACTGGCAGCTGGACAGACTTTAAGGTCACATTTCCCAACTTGTTTCAAACTTCTAGATACAGGATCTTCCCACACCATGGTAAATAATCACTCACTTATTGGATACTAAACATGTTGAACAGTGTAGCCTCTGGTATCTCATCTAAAAAGGCCTACCATATAACAGTCAATAATCTGTGGAACAACCTGTTTTTCAATATTTCTTATAAAGAAAAAGAATATGACAGACACTAAAATTATTCAAACTAGCAGTGAACCCATTAAGAGACAAACAGAAGTTTATATCACACCCTTTTACTATCCAGCTTCCTACAAAAGTCTCTCTTCATTGGCCCAATCTTATTGACTCAGTTTATTAGATAGAAGGAAGTAAAAATTCAAACAATGCAAAACAATCCCTGGCCCTCCATGGAAAGCATAACTTAGGAGTAAGAGATATGATGTCTGTGTTGTATAACCACACTCTCTGATTAGTGGTTAATTTCTTTCTGTTCAGAGCACGTTAGGAGTTTCCAGTCTTCTTCCCATTTTCTTAGACTCCAGAGTAGACAGTCTTAATATTTTTCCCTTAAAGAGCATCTTTGCTCTTACCTTTTTTGTTTTTTGGTTTTGGTTATAAGAAAGAGTTGTCTGATAAATACTTGGAAGGCAGTCATTAAGAACCATCATTTGCCATTTTGATTCCATTTGTTTGACTTAGTATGAACAGAATGCTAGATTTCTAATTTAAAAAAATAGATATGCAGCAAGCAATAAGGATTTACTGTATAGCATAGGGAACTATAGTCAATATCTTGTAATAACCTATATTGGAAAATAATTTCAAAGATAATATATGTGTATATGTATAACTGAATCACAAAAAGAAGAATTATATTTTTTTAAATTTAGCAATGTTTATCTTTCTGCCACTTTTTCTAAATGTCCTATGGACATCTAATAACATATGAAATACAAAATTTTAAATATATTTGTGTAGGCTGTAAGATTAATATAAATAGAAATCTATCATATTTAAATTATTAATGACATCATTTAAGATGCTCCTATTCTTATTTTTCTGCATTTGATATTCTCAGAAAAATGTTACTATGTCTCACTGTGATTATATATTTTCTTTTCCCTTATATTTCCTCTGATTTTGCTTTCTGTATCTTTGTTTCTTTATTGTTAGGTGTCTAATGGTTTATGATGTCTCTCTTCTTAGTGAATTGTACCTTTTATCATTAAAAATACTCATCTTTGTTTCATTTAAAAATAAACAGATTTAATTTTAAAAATAAAATTTAATAAAAATTTTTTTAAAAGAAAAAAATCCATCATTTGCAATGCTAATATTCAACGTGGCTGAGGCACTCTCATCTACTGCCGGTGGCATTTTAAATTAGTACAGTTCTTTGGGAAAGCAACACGCCAGCGTGGAGCAAGAATCACAAACACAGAATTACTCTGGAACTCGTTTCACTCCCAGGAACTCACCCTATGGAAATAAAACAGCACAAGGGGTAAATAACAAAAATGATGATGATGAAAATGACGACCACTAACCCATCACATCCCATGGCTTATTCTTGTTTCTCATACTTGATCTCTATGATTCTGGTGACTACTGGCTCCTTCATAAGCATGTTATTTCTTTTAGTGTTCCTGACCCTAAATGTTCTGATGTCTTTTTCACTTCTCATTATACCTCTGGAAGGGTCCTTATTCTTTCCATCCCCATAAAGACAGACATTGCCCAACCAGAGTAATTTCTTCTCCCCTCACCTCTATAGCTACAGATGATCTCCAAGATGCCCACATATCTTCTTCAAAAGATAACCCTGAAGTCCTCATCATCCTTGAACTCAAAGTTCTTCCTTTCCACATGCTTTTTGGGCATATCCATCCGTAACACCAAAAGCATTTAACCTTTTCTTGTCTCATCAGGCTTTTCTTTCCTTCTCTAGCACCACAATCCTCATTCACATTTTCTGTCCTTTTTATCAGATCTATGGCTCCCCCAAACACATCCTCAAATCTTGAAAGCATTACAAAAATGCAGTGGTCCAGACCTCAACTCAGATCTATGCCTTAGGTATCTGTATTTTTAGTAAGTTTCCAGGTAAATTCAATATTTTCCTGGCTCCAAATATAGGAATAGGAATCCAAGGCCATACTTGCCTCCCAGACTCTGATGTATTTTCAAACTCCTTCACACACATTCTATACCCCACATGTCTCCTCTCCCCCACCTCTCCCTCTATATGATCTGGAATGCCCTTTCTCCCATCTCTACTTGTCCAAAGCATAGCCACCATGTGAGACCCAGCTCAAATGCCTTATTCTCTAAATATATTTGTCCTCAATAACCTCATTCACAAATAGCTTGTCTCTCTATGGGACTGCGCTTCTTATCCCACAGTTCTCTTTGCCAACCTGCAATCCACTTGACCTCAATAGTAGCCCTGCATCAAGCTTTAAAACCAAGTACAGATGGTCTGAAGGATATAAGGAGCACTGTTACCAAGCCCAGGGGCCTCAGCATCAAGACAAACACACTGTGAGTCCCACCTGCCTTTCTGCCCTGAGCCCAGTAACTGGTTTCTGCCTTGTTTCTGCTAGGAAATCCTTGCTTTGTATCTGAGTGCTCTGACCACTTCCAACAGCTCCCCTTGAGCAAAGGCCACTTCTGGCAACTAGCCCAGCAACCTTGCACTACCCAGCTTTTACCTGGGTCCTCATCTCTTCACTCACCCCGCACCCATCCCATTGAGGTTTCTGCAAACTGTGCATGTGCATAAGTGTGTATACACATGCACACACATACACACACACCCACACACCCCTACCTCAATAAATAAATTTACCAAGTACCTAATATCAAGACTCTAAGTAATGAATCACAAGCACTTGTCCCACAAGAATATACAAATTAACTGCACCTGGGAATAATGCTTTATGATATTATTGCTCACCTCTATGAGTACAAATATTCGAGAGCTGGAACTACATAGAAACATATCCTCAGACAGCTTCAAATTAAATATGTCATTTACTCGAAGTGGGATCTTTAGAAGAGAGAAGAATTCCTTCATTGTTGTCTTCCTTGCAGGTCTAGCATTTATTGTGTTGTACGATAGATTCTTAACTGTTTACTGAATGAATGTGATCAACGAATGAACAAATGAATGGTCTTTACCTGCATTTTCTGCGGATAGGTGTTAAGTATGAGGGCAAGTTGGTTCCCTAAGAAACAGTTTTTACTTTCTTTATGTAAAAAAAATGAGAGCATACATCAGGGCATGTCTGTCTGATTTCCTTCATCTCTGCAAGCCACTTCTGAAGAACTCAGTCTGTGTGGCATGATGCCATCACATGGTTCCAGAAGAATTTTCAGACTCACTTCCATACTGAAGAAGGAAAGCTTATCTTGAAGAGGTAGAAAGATTGCTCAAGGGCAGGGTACTCTGACTCCCAGAGTTTTTCTGGACTCTTGCTTCACATGTCTTCTATATCAAACAAATCACTAGTCACTAAACCGACAAAGAAAAGTTTGGGCCAATGTGAACATAGTGCCCAAGAGAAAATCCCCAGTCAGTGTCATCCCCAAACTGTTTCTCTAAGTGCCACTTCCAAAAGGAATACATTGAATAACAAAGACATTTAAATATCTATCATATCACTCAGCCTTTCAGAATCGTTAATGTGATGTCAATTAATTAAGAATGACATTTAAATAATTAGTTAATGTTTTGCTTTCCAGCCTCAATGATTTCCTTACTTTGGACTGGCAGTGATGATGATAAAGATTTTCTGATGTCAGAAATAAAACTGGAACAGTGCAACATATACTTATACCAAGCCTCTTTCTTAATTGGCTGGGTGAGAATCTTCCCTCCACTGGCTAACAGCGAAGCCCTAACCAGGAGCTCTGACACAGGCCACTCTGAGTCACGCAGGAAGTCCATCTGCGCTGGATTCAGAGAAATGCAAGACTTCCCATCAGAAAAAAAGGATGTGTTTTCCCCAAATCTTCCATAAAGGACCTGCTATCCAGTAAGTTGTCTCTCTGGAAGAAAGCTCAGCAACTCTGCTAAAAATAAATGCTTACCCTGATACTATAACCATATGGTTATATACAGTAGTCTCTGCCTGACAAGATAGCAACAATTTTTAACTAGTCAGTCCATGTGCTACATAAAGAAAAAAAATCCTATAGTACACAATTTATTTTAATTTGTAAAGACAGTGACTTTTAAATAGCCTTGAATCAGAGATTTTCAGTCTCCCTGAAGTCCAATTAGCTGGTAGCAAGCATCCTGCCAACTCCTCTTTACATAAAGATAATTTAATGAATTTTGTATATACAAAATCTTAATAGTCTTACTAAATTCCCCCCTAGGTTTGGCATTATTGAGTTGTACTTTTTCACCTTTACTAAAACCTCCTTAACATCTTGCCTTTAGCCTCTGAGTTATCAGAGCACCTTAAAAGATGAGGATGGTTTCACCAAAAAGAGGTAAAAATCCATTGAGGTTCATAGAGTGCCAGAGAATCCAATGGAGTCCAATTGTGGATGCAGTTGAAAGTCCTGAGGATTTCGTGTTGGGCATTAAGCTCACGGAGCCCCTGAACACACTTTCCTCTCCTCAAATCACGAGAAAAAAGTGGTGACCAGGTGCGGCCAGTACAAGTTGACCATGAATAAATTATTCTAATTGCCTTATTCATGAGTTCACTAGGCAATAAGTGGATCAGGGAAAGGTAGAGTTTATTAAATATCTGAATTTAAATATTATTTAGAAAATTAAATATCTGAATTTTACCCCAAGTATTTTTTCAATATAAAACAATATGAACTATATGGAAGCCTACCATTCAAATTGAATAGCAGAGTATCTGCAGACATCAGTTTCAGTTCTGGTCTGCTATGCACGTGACGCTAGAAGCCCCAAAGAACCCTAATCCACTCCCTCTATACTTCTGTTCTCCTGTTAAGGGTTTCAGAAGACACTTCTGTTTCTGCTTCTCTAAGGTCCCCTTGGGAGAGGCCTCACCTCTGTACAGAAAATCAAGGATATAAGGGTTTTAGCTGATAGGTATTGACAGCTGGGAAAGAAGACAATTTTAATATAATGGGATTATGTTGGGAGCAACTGGGGAAATCTGAAGATGGTATATATAGTAGATAAGTTGAAAATGTACTGAAATGGAAAAATAGAAATACTTGAATAGAAATGCAAGTTCTTCAGTTTGTACAGTATGACATCATTTATCATATATATGATGACATACATCTTGTGTGAAAGAATATACACTAAGGTATTAAGAATGCCAATGCATATTCTTTGTAGGAATGTAATTTTTTCTACTTTTGCTCATTTATCTTTTCTAATTGTATAAAATGACCTGATATTATTTCTATAATAAGAGATCATTAAAAATAAATGGGGGGGTGCTTGAGTGTCCTTGACTGATTGGAAGGTAGAAAACTTAGTGATGGTATTTAGGCCATAGATGGTCCAAAAGGAGGACAGAAATCAACTGAATTACTGTATTACTATCCATCCACCCAAGCCACTTGTCACAAAATTCAAACATCAGTCATCTTCTATCTAGTTAAGGAGGTTATGTAGTAAGAGACTGCACAATATGTTATCATATTGAGACATATTTTAACTTTGAAATCACTTTGAAAGTATTCCTTTTAAATCAAATTTTGGACAGTGTGTAGCCCATGCCCTGGGGTACAGTAAACTTTATGATGTCAATACTCTCCTAGTTTCCACAAGCCAATGCGTTCTCTAATTTAGCTTTGTCACTGGGAAGCCCAAGGAGTCTCAGCCAAACATGAGAACAGCCCTAAAGCAAAGTCCCTTGTAAGCCATCCATGTCCATAAGAATAAATGTGGGCTGAATTATTATCACTTAAATAGATTCATTTCTGGTCAAATATCTGAAGGTTAGGAATTAAGGATTAGGGTAAATCAAACAGTGATATTAAGTTGGTGCAAAAGTAATTGCGGCTTTGCATTGCTGAACTTTGCCATTTGATACTGGAGTACATCTTTAAATAAATATGGTTATGTTATATATCATTTTGGAGAAGGCAATGGCACCCCACTCCAGTACTCTTGCCTGGAAAATCCCATGGATGGAGGAGCCTGGTAGGCTGCAGTCCATGGGGTCGCTAAGAGTCGGACACGACTGAGCGACTTCACTTTCACACATTGGAGAAGGCAATGGCAACCCACTCCAGTACTCTTGCCTGGAAAATCCCATGGATGGAGGAGCCTGGTAGGCTGCAGTCCATGGGGTCGCTAAGAGTTGGACACGACTGAGTGACTTCACTTTCACTTTTCCCTTTCACTCATTGGAGAAGGAAATGGCGGCCCACTCCAGTGTTCTTGCCTGGAGAATCCCAGGGACGGGGGAGCCTGGTGGGCTGCCGTCTATGAGGTCGCACAGAGTCGGACACGACTGAAGCGACTTAGCAGCAGCAGCAGCATATATCATTTTAATGAGCATTTTTTGCCTTATTTTTTTTGCTAATGACTTACTACCTACTGTGTATTTTACATTTATTTTAGACTTACAGAAATCATGTTAGACAAAAAGCAAATTTGAGCGATGTTTTTATTTGAGTTCAAAATGGGTCATAAAGCAGCAGACACAACTCGAAACAGGAACACGTTCAGCCTGGGAACTACTAATGAATGCACAGTGCAGTGTGCATTCAAGAAGTGTTCAAGAAGTCTGGCAAAGGAGAGACAGCCTTGAAGATGAAGAGCGTAGTGGGTGGCCACTGGCAGTTGACAATGACCAACTGAGAGCCATCACCAAAGGTGATCCTCTTACAACTACATGAGAAGTTGCCAAAGAACTCAACACCGACCATTATATGGTCATTAGGCATTTGAAGCAAATTGGAAAGGTGAAAAAGCTGGGTAAGTGGGTGCCTCATGAGCTGACCAAGAATCAAAAAATCGTCGTTTTGAAGTGCTGTGTTCTCTTATTCTATACAACAATGAACCATTTCTTGATTGGGTTGTGACGTGTGATGAAAAGTGGATTTTATAATCGCAGATGTCCATCTCAGTGGTTGGACCAAGAAGAAGCTCCAAAGCACTTTTGAAAACCACACTTGGACCAAAACAAGGTCATGGTCACTGTTTGGTGGTCTGCTGCCCACCACTACAGCTTTCTGAATCCCAGCAAAATCGTTATATCTGAGAAGTGTGCTCAGCAAATCAATGAGATGTACTGAAAACTGCAATGCCTGCAGTTGACCTGTAACTGGTCAACAAAATGACCTGTAACTGGTCAACAAAAAGAGCCCAGTTTTTCTCCTTGACAATGCCTGACCACACATTGCATAACCAGTTTTAAAAGTTCAATGAATGGGCTACGAGGTTTTGCCTCGTCCATCATATTCACCTGACCTCTCACCAACCAACAACCACTGCCTTGAAGCATCTCAAAAACCATTTTCAGGCAAAATGCTTCCACAGCAAGCAGGAGGAAGAAAATGCTTTCCAAGAGTTCCCTGAATCCTGAAGCATGGGTTTTTATGCTACAGGAATAAACAAACATTTCTCATTGGCAAAAATGTATTGATTGTAATGGTTCCTATTTTGATTAATAAAAATGTGTTTGAGCCTAGTTCTAATGATTTAGAATTCATTGTCTGAAACCACAATTACTTCTTCATCAACCTAATAGTTAAAACTCACATATTCTTAATATATGTCAGACTCCTTTCCTGGTGCTTTACAGATACTATTTGTTTAATCACGATTACCTTATGGAGTAGGTTGTGTATCACACAGCGATTGCTGTTAGAGATGATGTAGGGCTGAGGTATAGATTGTGGAAACTTGTATTGACCTGCCCAGGTTCAAACCTAGCATTGTAGCTATGTCCTGCGTGAACCTGAGAAAATTATTTATTCTCTCTGTGCCTCCATGCCCTGTAAAAAGTAGGATGATACTTGATTCTTTCAATAAATGTTTAACACCTATCATATGGACACAACCACAAATATGACTTAGTCCCTTCTTGCAAGGAACCTATCATTTCCTGAGGAAGAGAGACATGTATTCAACTAAACATAAATCATTCCTTAAGAGCTATAAAATGCTAATGCTTCACTCTCATGTATCAAAGATGTAAGCTCTTGCTTTGAAATTAATATTCTTTATCATATTGAGAAAAACATTTATATTCCTAGTTTACTAAGTTTTAAAATATGAGACTAGATATTTACATTTTGCAAGTACCATTTCAGTATATACTGCAATATTTACTTTTCCCTCTTTGACCTTTTTATATGCTGAATTAAGGTAGCATTTTTCTATATTAAAATATCCTTGAATTTTTGAATCCAACACAATTAAGCATAACATTGTATCCTTTTAATACTGTATTGGATTCCAGCTGCAAACAACATATTTAGGATTTTTTTTCCATCTACATTTATATGTAAAACTAGTCTTTCAAATTTTGTATTAATAGGTTAATTTTTTGAAACCCAAGAGCTTATTCTTTGTTCAGTATGTTTGAACAAGCAATGATTAATTGACTCTACCAAAACTAATTATGAGAAAGAGAAAAGTACAACAAATGTAAATTGTAAATGAGAAGCAGGCTATAACTACAGAAGCAGAAATTGGAACACAAATTATGATACTATAAGTTTAAAAATTACACTGGTATAATTGAAAAAATGTTAAATACGTCTACTCTCTATTCACTCAGTTTAGAAAATGTACTTAACTGCTCTTAAAAATCAATAAAAGAAAATTTTGTTATATTTCATATGTTTAAAGCACTATTTAACCTTTTCTTTATAATAGGGCATATTAAGTATGCCAATTTCCAAATTAACCACTTACAGGGGTTATATAAGAAGTGTTTGCTAATTCTGGTTCTGCAAAGCAAACTGTAGTTTTGGTTTGAAAGTCTGGCAAGTGAATGGCAGAATTTATGTGCACCTTTAGGTAGGACCAGATGTGTTGCTTTGATTCCTAAGTTATCTTCTGCAAGATTTTCCATTTTTCAAAAAGTCCAAATTCTACACAAATATGCAAATTTATGGCTATAGAGTTATATTCTTAGGAATTACCAAGTGCTTTTCTCAGTCTCGTGTTTTACGCAGTGTTAGAGTTAACAGTAACTGCTTTCAAAGATGTTTCTTCTACAGAAAAAGACATTCCAAGTAGAATTTAAAAAACTGAAATATAACATTCTTCTGAAATTTTACTCGCATATATACTTTATGGAAACAAAAACATAAATTTGCATGGAATGTGCCTAAGTTCAAAACAAGGGCACAGTTTACTAAGCTATTCCTAATGCCTTCTCAAGCCAAGCCTGTGCTCAGTTCTTCTGAAAAATCATTTCCTCAATGCCAGTTTCTTTGCATCGCTATGAAACCTGCACTTAGCAAGGGATATACTCCTTGACTTCCAGTTGCCCACTCTTGCCAGAATGTTTCTATAGAGAACTGAAGCTAGTTGGAGTTTGTGGAGTTTGTGTGATGTGGAAGTAGATAGCACCTCTTCCAAAGTGGTTAATTTTAAAAAATCATGTAAGAAGGGGAAAGGAATGAGGTTCCCTCCAATTGAATAACTGCTGCTGTCCCCAGAGTGCTAACAGCATCAGTCAACTTTCTCCAGAAGTTTTCAAAAGGGCTCGTCGACTATGAAGTCGGTAATAGTATTTAACACTGCCAGTGGAGCCCCTTGACATTAAGCATCACTGACACAATGCCATCGCTGTGCAGAAACAGGCAAAAATATTACCTTAATGATAGGCCAATGGACCCCCCTAAGGAACGTGATTATACTGTGCCAGCTCTTGTATAAATGTTAGATCTTACACGCTGTGTTATTATTACTTTTCCTCCCCCACCCTCAAAGACCTTTTGAAGTGTTCAAAGCAAAAGATGAGGAGAAGACGTGTGCTACTCCAAATCACAAAGGCGATTTGTTAACACAAACCAGCCTGGTGCCCACAAAAGCCTCTATGTTCGCTCTTCTCAAATTGAAAGCAGTGTCCAACCTGTTTCAAAAGACCTATGAAGACAAAACACTCAAGTCTGAAATTCATGAACAGACAGGTATTGGTGAAATCATTTTAGTCTTATGTATTGATTTCAGAAAGCTAAAAATCCTACAACATAGGCTAACCCTATTCTCATTTCTGTTTTCCTCTACCAAAATTGCCGAGGCTTTTCTGAAAACAAAGGACCATCAGAAGATAATGCTCATAATAAGGTGTTAAATGAACAGAGAAAAATGCAAAATTGTATACCTCTCCTCCAGGAATTCCCTTGTGGCTCAGCTGGTCAAGAATCTGCCTGCAATGTGGGAGACCTGGGTTTGATCCCTGGGTTAGGAAGATGCCCTGGAGAAGGGAAAGGTTACCCACTCCAGTATTCTGGCCTGGAGAATTCCGTGGACTGTATAAGTCCATAGGGTTGCAAAGAGTCGGACATGACTGAGCGACTTTCACTTCACTTCCTCCAGGAGCATATACAGTAGCAAGACATATACACAGGTAGATAAGGATCAAAAAGTACCCTGACAAGACAAAGGCTGATCTGTTAGAATGCTGGGGCTGTGGATGATTGCTTCTTTTATCGAAACTTTATTAAAATGCTTTATGATTATTTCAAAAGTCAGAGAGGTCAGACATCACCAACTCATGAGCCAAATCTAGCCCACAACTCCTTTTAACAAAGTCATTAACACTTAATGTCTATGAGACTGTTGCATAAATATTTGCATTCTTAGCTTCTCATGAAAAATTGAAAAGTGTGGAAAAACTGGTCCATGTTCCCATCTGAGCTCAACAAGCCCAAGAGCTGTGAAGAGACCATCTGAGATTTATAAAGGGAGTGCTAGCTAACAAGCTGCCAAAGGCCCCACTCCCCACTCATCTCTATCGCCTGCCTATGGGCACCCACATGTGGGAATACTGCTGAGGACACCTGGATTAAGAATGTTTCCATGACCCCGTGCATATTAATGAGCCATCTCCTTTCTCCCGTCACACTGCTACATTTTGGACATTCCCTCAGTGGTCAAATTAGAGAATGTCTATATCGGCCTTGAGAAGTTCGTTACATAATCTTGGAATATACCTAGTGTAATAAAAGTTTGGCAACTGACAAAAATGAAGCAGTTAATCCTGATGATTATAATAATTAATAATGATAATAAAAACACTTTGGGGACCGAGTTCTCAAATTTGTCAACTCTATTAAGCAAATAAACAAGACTTTTGAAAAAGTAAATTTAGGGTTACAACATCTCAGTGTTACAAAGATTCTCATGGAAACCAAAACCCAGGTAGAATAATGAGAAGCTAGATATATATTCCGTTTGTCTTTGGTCCTTCCCTACTTTCTTTTAAACTGAAGCCAATAGATATGCTTGTGCTTTGTCAAATAAGACACATGGTGTCAAATTAGCCTATTCACGAAAGAGTGATACTTATCACTTCAAGGGTTCAAAATCAATCCTATGTCACCAAAAATAGCAAGCCACCAAAATGTAAACATAAAAAAATGACTGATACATAAAGAGGAGTGCACAGTTAACCACATGCAACGGAATGGTGTGGTTTTTCAGACTTTTGGTTTCTTGCCTTTTTTTAGGGGAGAGGGAGGGAGGTATTATTGACATCCCACCACGGCCTTTGTGAAGGGACAATTCTTACCTTGTCAACGGTCCCAGGTCGCCTGAGTCTTGGCTTCCAGCTTCACTGGGAGTGCTCACTGATTTCGAGGAGGGAGACATAGGGGTTGGGACTAAATAATGAAAATAACAGGTATCCCATGTTAAAAAATGCAGCGGCTGCACTGGGAAGAGCAGTGTCAGATAAATCAAAACAAACGGGCTCAAATTAAAGTGATTGTATGGCCAGGAGAGATTGAGATGGGATAAGGATTTAAAAAAAAAAAAAAGGAAAGAAAAGAAAAGGAAAAGAGTCCAGTGAATTTTTCATACTTTGGAAATTAAAATTTGAAATGAATTTAGACAGAATTAACTTAGAGATTCTAAGGCCATGTCCACCTTAACAAAGTAAAATGGAGAATCAAAACAGTTACCTGGATAATTCAAGGCAAATCCCTCTCTAGCATGAACTATCCAGATAATTCTAATGCTCCACTTTATTTTGTTAGTATAGATGTGACCTATTCAAAATAAAACGAGGTGTCTATAAAACTTTAAATGATTATGAAATAAGTGATTCTGAGGAATTTTAGAAGGTCACAGGGAGTCAGAAAAGTCTGCTGCATGTTTTGCATTTCTTGGAGGAAAGTCTATTGTCTGTGGAGTATAAACTGCATTTGCTATGAGAGACTAAACGACAGTTAGAGTAAAGGGTAAATGTTGAACCCAATAATTTAAAAATCTCTTTCAAAACAAAGCACAATTCCAGGCTGCTTTATTTTTACACTTAATTAATAGTTGCATCCCTTGCACTGTTTACTGTGTTTGGGAATTGTGTTCTTTGCATCTGGCAGCTCTAGAAAGCACTGCCGTGTACACATAGGCAAACCGCCATTCTGGAGACAGGAGAAACAGGTTCAAAGAGCAAGGTCAGTGCAGACTGGAACTCTCAAAGCAAGGGTAATAAAAGAAAATAAATTAGAGGAAATGCAAATGGATTTTCCCCCTCTATCTTTCAGATACAAGCCAAACGTCCTTCAGATAGAAGCTGCACCAAATAGCCAAGGTGGCTCCAGGCCAGATGAGAACGGGATCTCAGTATCACTCTTGCCAGAGAAGCCATATGGGCAGCAAGAAACTTCAATACATAGTGTAGATTCCCATTTGGTTTCAATCATGTGCAATTTCCTTTTATTTATTTAATAAGGTAAAGGGTTTAACTATGTTGCCCAAATCCTATAACACAATGGCAGATCTGTCAAGAAACTAGGAATTTTCACGTGGTTCTACAATTAATTCACTGATTACCCTTTGCAGTAAGTCAGAGGGTAAGTCGGAGGGATGGATAAAAGTTGAAAACGGGCTCCACTTTTGCCAGAGCCCTTTGGCAGGGATGACAGGATAGTTCAGAATTTGGTCATGGTTTAGGGATATTTAAACTGTTTAGCTCTTAAGGTTTAATTGCTGGCTTTACGCAGGTTAGGGGAGAACAAATATTCTACGGTTGTGTTTAACCAGTGTTCACACTGCAGCAGAACTTCAAAGGCTATTTTGAGGCAAAAATATAATTGCCAAGGGTCTAACATGTATTACTTGTCAACTAAGTAATAAAAAGGTCTGTCAGCTCCTCATAGAAGACCCATCACTCAAATATCCTGTGGGTTACATCTCCCATACCACAAAGAAACTAACAAAATAATCAACGTCTTATTGGGGGTTATTATATCATTGTTAGACATATGATTTTACTTACTATTAGTACACCCTGAGGTTGAGCATAAAATGTTTTTTCATGGTGTTTAGTTTAGTGTGTATGTACTGAATGATATCCAGAAACACTTAATAATTTATATGATTATATTTTGCCCTTTTACTTATATTGATACACACACTTGCCATTTTATTGTTCATGGGATAATTTTTATTGTTAATTTAAGTAATTATGGAAATAAATGAAAATTTATGTTAATATAAAAGCCAATGATGGAATTAAATGATGAACGATTTATAAAAGGGGATCTGATACTATCTTTATTTATATGTATTATTTTTAAAGCTTTTATTTTACTATATTGGATATCATGTAGTTTTACAGACACCCTGGGATTACTCTGAAATGTATGGAAAGCAAATGGATAAAGAAAAATAAAATAACTTATCACATGAGTGATGTATAATGACAGAATAAACATATTATGTACCAAGTTACCTTCAACAAAAATAAAAGAAATAGTTCAACATCCAAATCCTGAATAAAATGAGATCGTGGACAAGTAACCAGGTATGAATGAGTTGGAGGAAGGGTGTTGCAGTAAAGACGCCGATCAGCAATGAAACCAAGATACACAACAGAGTCAAAGAAATTTAAACATGTTAATTAGCTGCTAATCTGCCACCATTTCAAGTTTTCCTTTAAGTTTCCCACCGAGCATTCTATTTTCATCATAGAATAACTCTGTGCCTGGGGTGGTTATGAAATTCATAACCAGATTCACAGTATTTAGGTTGGCAGAGAGAGGCTGGGATTCAGCAATGGAAATGAAGCTTTTCTTCTTCATCTTGTGATTTCTGGTATTTACCAGTGGTAACTCATTTAACAAGTGTAAGACACTCTAACAGTAATGCAGTGGGTTAGGTTGACTGCAGCATCAGCCAGTAAGCAGCCAATTGCTAACCACTCTACAATCTGTCCTCCTATCTCCTTCCAGCCCCCAATTCCAAAAATAAATACACCTGAGCCATAAGCCAAAGCATTTCTTAAAACATAAAAACAAAAGGAGATGTAAAAGAATAGTAAACGCTGGACATGGTATATCCTACACAAGTCAAATCTGAGGCTATATTAAAACACAAAGCACTCTAAAGTACCTAGAGGGGGCTCTGGTGAGATCCCGATGCTTTGCAGCAGGGCCTCCGTCTCTCGGCGTTTGCGATCCAGGTCAGAGTCATCTGGAACGGGTTCTTTCTTCTGCTGCATGTCAGCCTACAAAAAGCAGATGCCAGTGAGAAAGTGAGTAACCGAGCTAAATGTATGCCTCTGGATGAAACTGAAAATGGTAAATGAATGGCAGCGAAGACCAGGCAAAAGCCCTAAATAGATATAAACGTGTGTATAAAGGATGAAAAACAACATGTAACTGCTCCATTTAATAACTACTAACCCAGTACTTTCTCTTCGGGTTGAAGGCTTTTTTCTGCCTCTATCACACGTTAGAGGAGAGTTTTTCTCACTTGGTCTCAGAAGAAACCATCAAGACAAAATATTTCTAACTTGGATGTGGATTTAAACAAAAAAAAATAAATCTGTCTAGTTATTTAGATACCCGTGTCCCTTCTGGGAAGACATATTATCAGTTCTTGATGAGTGTGCATTTGTAATATTCATGCCTCACATTTGGGATTATGCAAACAAGGAATTATTGGTGTCTGGCTGTAAGATTAGTTATGAAAATCTGTAACTGTAAAATACATTATTGTATCAGTATTCTAAGTTTACCATGGTTTCAATAAACCAGACTAAAATTTTTATTAAGGCATGTGAACAAGACTTATCTAAGTCTTGTTACATAATTCTGATTTTCATAGGCTTCTGTTATACATATTAACGCAAAGGAGAAAATTATGCACATGGAAAAATATAAAACAAAAAGTCCTTCAGGAGAGATATACTCTTTCCCCATGTGCTTTCTTGGGGAAGACACACTTTGTATGAGCTTCTGATGCCCAGTCTGTCTCTTTGAAATGAGGAAACTAGAATGCTTGGTGGGAAAGTTAAAGGAAAAGCAACAAGTCAAAATAGCAACAAGCCAAAATATGGGTTAAAGAAGGTTGGCGGTGGAATTCTGGGGGGAATTAAATGCTCGGGTTTCTTTCCTTTTCAGAACACAATTACTACTTAAGACAAGGCATTTGCCCCACATCTGAAACACGATCACATCCTATTTGATGTGCAGCTACTTCACAACAAGGCTTTGTGAGTTTCCAGGAGTGAGACTGTCTCAGAGTCTGTCAAAAGCCAATTATCCACTTATCAGACACACCTTCCTCTCCGGGGGCAAGCTGGGCTCCCTCACAGACACATTACCTCTTTCAGGAATACAAAGAACATTTCAAAGCAGAAAAGCATAATTTCCGTCGTGGCATATGCAACAGAAAGCGTTCATGCAACTTTGACTTACGCCCAGATGGTAACCCATACACCCACTAGAAACAGAATGCATCTTTGCACACAGTGAGGGCTCAGTGCTTCTGTTTTATTCACCTCGGGCTTAAAATACACTCAGGTATGTGATGTCTTTGTTGTTTAGTCACTAAGTCGTGTCTGACTCTTTGCAAACCCATGAGCTGCAGCACACCAGGCTTCCCTGTCCTTCATATTTTCTGGAATTTGTTCAAACTCATGTCCATTGAGTTGGTGATGCCATCCATCTCATCCTCTGTTACCCCCTTCTCCTCCTGCCCTCAATCTTTCCCAGCATCAGGGTCTTTTCCAATGAGTTGGCTCTCTGTCATCAGAGGGAAAACTGACATGATGGGGATCAATAAGGGCTAATGAGGATGTAGAAGATTCAGGCTCTCTCATGTATCCATGAGATTTCTGAAATGGCAGTTTAATCTTGGAAGATATGAAAGCTCACTTTCTTTCCCAATTTTAACATTTAAACTAGCAAGTTCCAAAGTTTATGCATACAACAGAGGCAAAGACGTGTGCATGCTAAGTCACTTCAGCTGTGTCTAAGTCTTTGAGACGCTATGGTCTTTAGAGCCCGCCAGTCTCTTTGGTCCACGGGATTCTCCTGGCAAGAATACCGGAGAGGGTTGCCAGGCCCTCCTCTAGCGGATCTCCCCAACTCAGGGATCAAACCCGTGTCTCTTACGTCCCCTGCAATGGCAGGCTGTTTATTTACCACTACACCACCTGGGAAGCCCAGAGGCAAAGACAGAACTAAGATTTTAAAAAAGGACCTTGCAGAGTGATGATCTATATCAATGTTCCCCTGTCATAAATTTAAAAGAAGGATTGAAGGGAAAGTGGGGCAATGAAAAAAAAGGGAATCAGCACTGTCACTACTGAAATATAAATAAAAAAAAAAAACCAAGATAAGCAAAATTTGTCTCAGGAAGCCAAAATGGCATATCATGGTTTTACAGTGAAGAGGTGAGCCATGACTGACTGGACTGTCAACTTCACTGAGAATAGATATGTGTTTATTTTGTTCACAACTATATCCTCACATCTAGATCCAGGCTTGCCACACAGTCGACGCTCAGTTTGAAAATGCTGAATGAATGAAACAACTGCCTTTGGTAACTGTTATGTTATAGACATCGAATCTAAGAATGATACACCATTCAGGAGCGTTTTCACCAGCTATACCTCATTCAGAAAGCTCCTTTCCCACACTACCATGAGAAGGCATCATCTGAACTCCCAGTGACCCAGTGCTCACAACAAAGCCATTTCTATATTCTAGCAATAGCAACAAAAACATTGAATCTTTCTTCATCCTTTCAACAAAAATTTATTTAAGGACAACAGGGTGCCAGGGATAATGAATGCGAGTTCCAATGAAGCTCATACAGAGTGAAACAGAAGAAAAACCATCAAATCTTTTCCTTTTGAATAAACTGAAGGCATATTATCTGTAACTTTCTGTCATGTATGCCCTAGGCAGAAAGGCACAGAATTTGGTTTTTTTCTTTCATTCTAACTTTCATCATTAAGCATTCAAGAAACATATTAGAGTGGGCCTCCCTGGAGGCTCAGTGGTAAAGAATCTGACTGCCCAGCAGGAAGCATGGGTTCGATCCCTGGGTTGGGAAGATCCCCTGGAGAAGGAATGGCAACCCACATCAGTATTCCTGCCTGGGAAAGCCTATGGACAGAGGAACCTGGCGGGCTACAGTCCCTTGGGTTGCAAAAGAGCTGGACATGACTTAGCAACTGAACAAGAACAAGACATGTACCAGAGAGTAAACCTCGTGTCAACACGTATGGCCAGACAGTGTGCAAAAGCAGCACCCAGAACTCCATCTCCAAAGTGTCTCCCCCACAACACAAGGCACCGCCACAACGCATTCTCTGCCTTGTGCCTTTTTTTTACTTCTTAACGCAACAGACAATGCAATGACAGATGACATATATTAGTAAGGATAAACTGTCCATCTAGACATAGCAGAAGCTTAGGAAAGCTCTGACACTCAAAGTTGACTGGGAAAAATGCAAAGTTAGGTAACTGGGGCTTATTGGAAATAAAGCCAGTCCCTAACTGCTATCAATTAACACCTTACACTAAACAATGTGCTTCTTCATCCAAGACAGTTAGACCAAGTGCCCTAATCATGAAACCTTTGATATTTCCCATGCACATACTACAGAGTCCTCATACATTTTAATGACTCAGTAAGGAGTTTTTGCATAGTAGTAATTTAAAATATGCTCCATGTCTCTCCCAGCAAATGGTATTTCTGTTTGTGAGAGTCATCAGAGTTGAGACCCAGAGAGGGGACCTGAAGAAAGAAAATTTGTCAGCTGAATGATTCATCAGTTTTCTAAAGACAGCTGCAGAGTTGTTAACACCCGAGGACAGGTCAGAAAACCTCGGTCCATCCTGTAGTTCATTGCTCAGTCGCTAAGTCTTGTCCAACTCTTTGCAACCCCATGGACTACAGCATGCCAGGCTTTCCTGTCCCTCACAATCTCCTGGCGTTTGCCCAAGTTATGTGCATTGAGTCAGTGATGCCATCCAACCATCTCATCTGACCTTGCGGCAATTCAGCAGAAGGCCAAGGACAGGACAAAATTTCAGGGTGGCCTCATTAAGCACACCTCATTGCTTTAAAGCCAATTTTTCATGAAATTGGCTCTACATCTTAAATGGTGGCCACTATAATTATTTAAAAATCAGATTGCATCCATAATAGCACAACCAAGAAAGCAGTTGACATCCAAAGGCACAGAGAGTGGTAATTTTATACATGAACACAGTTTCCTGGGTTCTGTGGAGACAATCAACCTGGGTGGTCCCAATTCACACTAGTTTTCAGTCATGGCAAATACACTGACACTCAGATTAGCAATTAAAGAGCACTTTGTTTCCTTTTGTTTCCTTTTTATTCTAAACATGTTTTATTCAAAATATAAGCCTAAGTAAAGCTGAAAAAAACAAACATAAGCTTAATGCATGCTAAGTCACTTCAGTCGTGTCCGACTCTTCACAACCCCGTGGACTGCAGCCTGCCAGGCTCCTCTGTCCACAGGACTCTCCAGGCAAGAATATTGGAATGGGTTGCCATTTCCTCCTCCAACATAAGCTTAAGGCTATTTCTAACTGTCTACAAACAAGACAAAAACTAGAAAATCTTAAACTCAAGAGTCAATGACAACGACCCTTAACTGGAGCATCCCACAGACTCAGGATCCGAAGCTTCCAAGGAAATTCACAGAAAAAAAATGCAGGTGCTTGGAAAGAATGTCTGTGACCAGCATCTCAGACCCGCCCTACCCAGGTTAGCTGTTCATTCCTTCACTCACTCCTTAGTTATATGAAAAGTGAAAATGTTAGTCACTCAGTTGTGTCCAATTCTTTGCAACTCCATGGACTGTAGCCCGCCAGGCTCCTCTCTCCATGAATTCTCCAGGCAGGAATACTAGAATGGGTAGCCATTCCCTTCTCCAGGGGATCTTCCCCAGGAATTGAACTTGGGTCTCCTGTATTGCAGGCAGATTCTTTTACTGTCTGAGCCACCAGGGAAGTGCCCCTCTATTGAAGACCTACTATGTGGCAGGATCTGTGCTGGACATTGACTGTGCTGGACATTGACTCTGTGATGAAAAATACAACCCTGTCCCCCAAAGCTTGTGCTCAGTGAGGAAAAAAAAATACATGAATAGGTAAATGGTGCTAAATAATTTGGTAAGGTCAGGGATAGGGCATAGGACTAACTCAGTCATGGGTTAGAGAAAGGTATTAGAGAAGGCTTTCTAGAGGAAGAGACGTCCAGGCTGAGAACTGAAAGACATGTGGTTAACAGAGCAGCGGAAGCCAAGGCGAGAGAATATTCATGAACTCCTGTCAAGAGAGAGCCTGGCCCATGGGGTGAAATGTAAGAAGCCGAGCCTTGCTGGCTGGAATGTGGATTTAGGGAGAAAGGAAATTAAACGGAACAGGGAGAGCCATTGTGCCTGTCTGGGACCCCTGATCAGTGGGAGCTGGAGAAGGGGTGCTGAAAGCATGACCCCGGGTTTCTGATTTGGACAACTGGCTGGAATGGGGGGTCCTTCCTGACACTGGAGATAAAGTCGGATCACTTCTGAGGCTCAGCCCCTGGGGCCAAAGAGCATTTGAAAAAGAAAGATCAGAAGAGATTACTTCCAGGTTTCTTTCAACTACAAAATGCTGTCATCCCAGGAAACTAGGGGCCTTGGATTGTAAGACTGTGCGACAGTGGGTCATTTTTGAAAAATGGAGTCCCCAGCACTGATGCTGATGAATGTCTGCAGGTTCTGCTGGCCGGGTGTGAGGGCCATTTCAGTAGCAGAGTTTCAGCCGTTTCTTACCAAGCAGATCCTCTGTGTCTTCAGAGTCCTGCACCACCTCCTTGGATCCTCAAAGAACTCCGAGGAAGGACCCACTCTCCTCTCCATTTTACAGAGGGGAATCCAAGTGCAGAGGGATCCCAGACCCGTTCAAGGCCATCCTGCAAAGGGCGGAACCAGGTTTCCCAGCCACGTGAAGCTTGAAAGCCTCTGTGTTAACCCAGAGTTCTACTGCCTGCGTCTTATTAATACAACACTGGACTCCCTGAACAAACCAAGTCATCACAATCTGACCCAAGGAAAGATCTTTTGCAGGGGAGATGGACTTGAAGGGTCAGGGCTGAAAGCCAGGATAGACCTTCAGGATGATACAGTTCAATGATCCCCAAATCTGACCCTATTTAGATACTTCAAACCAGAAACTCTGGGGAGGGGAGACTGGGACTCTATTGCCATAGACTTCCCTGATGGCTCGGCAGGTAAAGAATCCACTTGCCAATGCAGGAGACACAGGAGACGCAGGCTTAATCCCCGGGTCGAGAAGATCCCCTGGAGGAGGAAATAGCAACCCACTCCAGAATTCTTGCCTGGAAAATCCGATGGACAGAGGAGGCTGGCAGGCTACAATCCCTGGGGTCGCCGAGAGCTGGACACAACCAAGTGACTCACATGGAGAAGGAAATGGCAACCCACTCCAGCGTTCTTGCCTGGAGAATCCCAGGGACAGAGGAGCCTGTTGGGCTGCCGTCTATGGGGTCGCACAGAGTCGGACACGACTGATGCGACTTAGCAGCAGCAGCAGAGTGACTCACATACGCACCTACCGTGGAGCAGAGTCAGGTTTCAACCACCCTGTCAGTTTAGCAACAAGGAGACTAAGGCTATGTAAAACTTTAATTGCAAAAGGAGGTGGAGGCCCGGGAAGGCCCCAGGTCCAGGTGCTCTGCACACCATCACCCCCCACAGTGTGCTGTCCCCAACCCGCCAAGGCTCTGTCTGTTGAATAAAAGCTAAATCCCCACCAGGCAAAGCTATGTGGTACAGGAACAGAAAGGGTGGCCTGTTTCCATCAGTCTTGTTTGCCTGTAATTTCCTCCCCCCAAATGTGTGAAATGACAAGGATGAAGCAGACAGCGTAATTTGGAGCCAGATTTCCCATACCACTTGGCATTTCGTGGTAATTCTATGGAATTCAAGTTGGATATTAGGATGTCAGTTTAAAAGGAAACCAATGATTAGTAAAGGATAACAGGTGCTTTAAAACTACAATAAGTGCTGACATTTGAAGGAAAGGGAGCATAATAACTTAATGCTTCTTTTGGCTTCACATGGAAATGAATAGCCGTTCCTTGTCAATTCTCACCTCTGCTTCACTCAAGACTGCATATATAACAGCAGAGATCTCTGAAGGCAAAACATTATGCTCACTGTCAAGGACAAATAAACGATGGCATCAATCAAAGCATAATGGCACCAAGAGAAGCAAGATGCCAGGAGGTCAGAGGGGGACACAATTATGTTTTACTTTGCTGGAAAATAATTGTTAGAGATTTTTTTTTGCCTTGGTCTCCCAGCCTTATAGTGTGAAACAGCACTTAGCTTCTAAGTCTTCAAAATACATTCTTTTTTCCCTTAAAATAAAAGTAGGGAAGCAGGTCTGATCTCTATACACATAGCACTACCACACTATACAAAGTTTCCTTCTTAGAAAGCTACCAAAAATATATGTGGCATCTGGTTTTTGTACAAGATGTGGGCTATTTCTACACCGCCACAACAAATCAGAGAATTAAAAATAAGCTATTTGTTGGATTGAGATAATAGGAAAGACACACGATATAGCAGAAAGGCATTTAGTTGGGAACTAAGAGTCCCAGATTCCATTCCTACCCTGTTGGTGGAAATGTAAGTAGGTGCAGCCGCCATGGAAAACAATAAGGAGGTTCCTCAGAAAACTACAAATAGAATTCACCACATGATCCAGAAATCCCACTCCTGGGAAAATATTTGGGCAAAACTATAATTCAAAAAGATGCATGCACCCCTATGTTCAGAGCAGCGCTATTCAAATAGCCAAGACATGGGAACAACTAAACATCCATCACCAGAGGAATGAAGAGAGAAGATGTGATCCACACACACAATGACTCCTGCTCCATCACTGAAAAGAGTGAAACACCGCCATCTGCAGCAACACGTGTGGGCGTCACGTGTTGATCACACTCATCATCGCCGAGATGATCACACCCAGTGAAGTCGGTCAGAAAGAGAACGACAAATGCCGTATGATACCACTTCATGTGGAACCTAAAGTATGGCACAAAGGAACCTGTCTACAAAACAGAAACAAATCCACAGACACAGAGATCCGACTTCTAGCTGCCAAGGGGGGAGAGCGGGAGGGAGAGGGATGGACTGGGAGTTTGGGATTGGTAGATGCAAATGATTACATTTAGAATGGATAAACAACAAGGTCCTAATGATTAGCACAGGGAACTATATTGCAGATCCTGTGATAAATCATAATGGAAAAGAATATAAAAAAGAATGTGTGTTTGTGTATACCTGAGCTGTACAGCAGAGATTGGCAAAATTATAAATCAACTATGCTTCAACAAAGGAGTTTAAAAAAAATATATTTTACAAGAGGAAAAGAACATACATCACAATTTCTTTAGAAATAATAGTGAAAGAAATTAAGAAAAAGAAAGGGTGTCTTTTCTATTATAGTATGCTTATTAAATGGTCTAAAGATTTAATTAAAAAAAAAAAAAAAAAAGAGTTCTGTATTCCAGGTCTGACAGGCAGAAAAGCTGCACTTCACCTCTGGGCTTCTGTTGTGTTGTTGGCATAAAGAGGGGCCTGAATGGAGGTCACTAAAATCTCTGCTGGATGTAACGTATCATACAGCAGTATCTACTACCCTATCTACTCCCTCATCAAAGGAGAAAAATGCAGCTTTCCCTTTACCAATTCCATCATACTTATTTACTCTGAAAAATACATACACTGAGGAAATAATGGCAATTCACTAGCATCATTTTCTATTTTCCTCCTAAAATGTTCAGGTTGGGTAGTTTTTTTAAAAGCCTTTGCTCGACACTAACGTTTATTAAGTAGTAACTACGTCCCAGGTTACTGGGACAGAGTTGCTAAGAAGACGTCAGAGGATGAGATGGCTGGATGATGTCACCGACGCAATGGACATGAACTTGGGCAAACTTCAGGAGATACTGAGGGACAGGGAGGCCTGGCATGCTGCAGTCCCTGGGGTCGCAGAGAGTCAGACAGGACTGAACAACAACATATCCCAGATATTGCTAAGTGCTTTATAAGATCAACTTTTTTCATCCTCATAACTGAACAAAATAAACACACCGCTATTTCCCTGTTAAGCACAGGGAACTGAGACCCGGAAAGGTGAAGGAATTTCTAACAGTAGAGCTATCGTAGATCACTTTCAGGGTTCTGTTCAAGTCTGGGGTAAACCTGGGGTTTGGGGGTCTCTGGACCAAATGCTATTGACCATTTATGTGGTGCCTGACCAGTACACAATAGATGGCAATGACCTTACTGTTCTAAGTATGTAAATACCACTCATTTTATGCAGGTATTGTACATGCATTCTTTCACAGGGTCCTCTTCATCCATCTGACCAGCCCCTAGGAACTGAGTGGTTTTCCTTTTCCCTGATCACAGCACAGCACCCAGGACTTACCTCTTTCTTCTTCCTCTCCTCTTCCTTCCGTTTCTTCTCTTCTCTTATCTGTGCTAAGCGCTGTTTTTTGCGCTCTAGCTCAGCTTTTAAGTCACTTTTGTCAGACATGTTGGTTTCCTTGGAGCAAAAGAAGAAAAAAAGTGAATATACACAAATAACTTTTCTGTATGATCACTGCAGAAATCGTTCAAAAGGCAATCAAACTTGAAAACAGGACTTCTGGGTAGTAACCGATTGTATACCTTACCCTCTGTTGAAAAATCAAATAAATTAAATTAGATCTGATCTCCCCCTATATAAAATCTTCCCTTTTCATGGGGAAGACTATTCTATAATAGCAGCTTAATTCAGAATAACACATTTTCCTGTACAAGTTTCTTAACAAGTAAACAACAAGAGACTCAAAGAAGAACCATCATCATGACTTCCAATTTAGATGATAATGGACCAATTCATCCTCACACCGAGAAAAGAAAATGGGCTGTCATAAACTCTTAGAGACATGCCTTGCTCAAATTTCTATGCACTCAATAAACATTCCTCCACCAAGCTTGGGCACATGGAGATTTCATTTTGCCTAATATTATATGCATTAGGGAAGACAGCCACTGAAGACCTAACATGTTCATCTTTTCCCGTAAAACTCCTCCTGAACTGTCACAATTAATCTCATCTCCAGTACAACCCTATTTCTATAAAACTTTCATTTGCATACTGAATGCAATTCTGCTTATTCTGGCACTTTTCCTTTTCACAGCAAAAAATGCTTGCGAGCACATGAATTAGGAGATAACACTATGACAAGTTCTTGGGAAAATTGATCTGAACAAGAGTTTTCATGTTAACGGTGAGGATGATCCTAGGGGCGATGGTGCCAGAAATGTCAAGTAAAATGAATTTGGAGAAGACTGTCACCAATTATCCATCATTCATATGTCTCTTTTCTGCGCCCAATTGGAAACTAAGAAAATGGAAGCACGGAGAAATGAAGAACCTTTCTGCGACCCAAACTCCTCAATTTTTTAAAAAACGAATCATAAATGTCACAAGTATCCATTTGCATACTACTTGTATGCAACTATGATGAAACACACATATAGTATACTTCTAAATAGATGACAAAGTGAGGGATGGAAAAAAACGCCCTAAAAGGTACACAGTGGGGCTTCCCTGGTGGCTCAGCAGTAAAGACTCTGCCTGCCAATGCAGGAGACATGGGTTCAATCCCTGATCCGGGAAGACTCCACAGGCCTAGGTGCAGCTTGGTCGTGTCAGAACTACTGAGCCTGTGCTCTAGAGCTGGAGAGCTGCAACTACAGAACCCACACACTGCAACCATTGAAGCCTGCGTGCCCAAGGGCCTGTGCTCTGCAGCAAGAGAAGCCACTCCAATGAGAAGCCTGCACACAATAGCTACAGAGTAGCCCACATTCCTAGCAACTTAAGAAAAGCCCATGCCAAGAAAGCCCAGCACAGTCAAAGTTAAACAAATAAATAAACTTTATATATACATATATTTTTATATATGTGTGTGTGTGCATTATATGTACATATAAAACACAAGCAAAAAAAAAAAAAAAACACAAGCAGTGAAAAATCCTGGAGCTTCCTGTCACTCTTTAGAAGGTAATCAAGAATCTGCAGTCACCCTTAGGCACGTTCAGATGAAATACACACTGGGAGTGTCCTGTGTTCCTCCTGTCCCACCACACACATTTTTTCTTATAATATGATGGCAAAGATTTGCAGGAATAATAATAACCATCATCATGATAATCAATCTCTGCTATTTTCAACACATGCTCATTGAATAGTTAACCTGTGCTAGGCATTCTCTGTAGAGCCAGATTCTTCCCTTCAAGGACTGCACATCTCAGCTCTGTGAGCATGCGGTGTGGCTGGAAACGCTCCCTGAGAGCTTGGCGCACTGATCACTGAGTGCCAGACACTTCACATGTATTATCATGTTTAATCACAATCATCCAAGGAGACCAATATTATTACGAGTGCCTTTTTCACAATTCAGATAAAGGAGATTCAGCAAGACCTAACCCTGTATAGTCCATACATTTGTTGTTGTTCAGTTGCTAAGTTGTGTCTGACTCTTGGAGACGCCATGGACTGCAGCAGGCCAGGCCTCCTTGTCCCTCACTATCTCTTGGAGTTTGCCCGAGTTCAAGTTAAAGTCCATACACAGAAGGACCTCAGTTTAAGCATGTTCATGCTCTGATCGCTGATGGATGCAGAACAAGACATAGATCTGGTGGAGTAGATGAGGAGAGCTTTGAGTAGTGGAATTTGAACTGGATATGGAATGAGGTCAGGGACTAGCACAGGAAGGGGAGACAGAGATCTGGAAAGACCTGCAGAAGAGCAGGCTCTGCATGAGAGGTGCAGATGAATTCAAGTCAAGAAATACAAGCTTTAGTCAGTAAGAACAGACCTGTGGAGGCAAGTGGCAAAGACCTGAAGAAACAGCAAAGTGGGCTCACTAGGTGTAATAAGGTTTGGGAAACCAACAGGCATATGAAAAAGAAAAGTGGCAAAATGAAAGCAGGATATAAATTTTCTTATGCCTATTCGTATCCCTTGAAAGTGAAAGATGCTTGCTCCTTGAAAGAAAATTTATGACAAACTTGGACAGCGTATTAAAAAGCAGAAACATCACTTTGCCAACAAAGATCTATATAGTCAAAGCTATGTTTTTTCCGGTAGTCATGTACGGATGTGAGAGCTGGACCATAAAGAAGGCTGAGTGTCGAAGAACTGATGCTTTCCAATTGTGGTGTTGGAGAAGACTCTTGAGAGTCCCTTGGACAGCAAGGATATCAAACCAGTCAATCCTAAAGGAAATCAACCCTAAATATTCATTGGAAGGACTGATGCTGAAGCTCCAACAGTTGGGCCATCTGATGTGAAAAACCCACACATTGGAAAAGACCCTGATGCTGGGAAAGATTCAGGGCGGAAGAAGAAGGGGGCAACAGAGGATGAGATGGTTGGATGGCATCGCTGACTCAGTGGACATGAGTCTGAGCAAGCTCCAGGAGGTAGTGAAGGATAGGTATATAACCTGAGGAAACGAAGCAGTGACTGACGCCAGCAGGCAGGAAACGTTCTGCCTGAAGGAAGAAGGTCTTTCTGGTTCCAAACTGATGGCCGACTTGGAAGAACACGGACTCAAGCAGTTAGAGCTAATATTTTTTTTCCCCCGAGAAAAGCCATAGAACTGATAAAAGTAACAGTTACCACTAAAATACCGTTTGCCAATAATTTTCAACACCAAAAATGCTGACAAGAGAAAATGAGAACCTGCTCCCAGAAGCCACCTGAGAACTTACAGATATTCTTCCTCAATGGGGGCCAATGCGATTTACGATTGTCACTTTTCTGTCAGAAATGAAATGTCTTATCAGAAAAACCACTGTTAAAGCAATAGTTGTGTCATCCTATGCTGAAAACAGCCAGTGGCAACGTCTCAGAAGCACCCTAAAGTTCCCCTCTCTCCACATTCCCTTTTCTCTGCCTTTCCCAGCCTGTCAAAAGTATCAGCATGACTTCAGGCATATATCACGGTCCTTAAGGCGCAAACTTTGTAATAGGAACATCCTGTATTTGTTGTGATTTTCCTGAGAAGGACTTCATTCAATAGTGGGATGTAAACTGTATTCTCTATGTAAGAAGGGTTAAGGTCTTCTTAACACTGATACGGAGAAGGCAATGGCACCCCACTCCAGTACTTTTGCCTGGAAAATCCCATGGACAGAGGAGCCTGGTAGGCTACAGTCCATGGGGTCGCTAGAGTCGGACACGAGTGAGCGACTTCACTTTCACTTTTCACTTTCATGCACTGGAGAAGGAAATGGCAACCCACTCCAGTGTTCTTGCCTGGAGAATCCCAGGGATGGGGGAGCCTGGTGGGCTGCTGTCTATGGGGTCGCACAGAGTCGGACACGACTGAAGTGACTTAGCAGCAGCAGCAACACTGATAATGTCTGATAATGGTGGTCATTTAAGTTGCTGTTACCAGCCACAAAGCCAATATTTAAAAAGTATAACAACAAAAACACCAAGGGAATTTTAAAAGAGTTATACTACATACTACACAGTATACTGTTACAGTATAGTATGTAGCCAACTACATAGCGATGTTTCCAACAACACTTCACTTTTTAAAGGCAGGAGAAGCACAGTGTTAAAAGACAGAGATAGAATACCTTCCACTTACCGATTTTTGGATCTATTCCAAACTAGACACTTAAGCACTGACCCCTGCGAGAATAAGAAATCTCAAGAGAACACCTCATTGAGGCTTTAGAAAGTGCACAGAAATGAATGGACCTTTACACAGAGTGAAATGGCTTGAACAGTGGCACGAAATGCAGCGTCAGCACTGAACTTCATAGGCTTCCCCGGGGGGCTTGCCAGTCTCATCCACTAAAAACTCCCTGCACATTAAACAAAGCAAATCGAGGAGCAAGGCACAGGGGACACGAGTTATAGAGCTTCCTGGGGCTAAGGCAGGTCACTGCAAAGGCAAGTTTGACGCTCTCAGTTTAAGAAAATAAGAGTCAGAGCTACCTGCTGCTAATCATTGCTCACTTACTTCACACACATAGAAAAGCCAGTTTCTTTCACTTACAAAGGGCAAGGAGTCAAGTAGATAAATCAAACCCACACCAAGGTGTATGTCTCCTTCTGGTCTCGTATCCCCCCGTTCTCCTACCCACCAGCCAACTACAGCGCGACTCCATCCTGGCTTAGGAACACTCACGGCAGCCCCTCCCCAGCTCCAGCCACGCGGAGTCAGCTGACTACTGCGCCCCAGCTCCCCTCCTAGCAAAGCCCGTGTTCTGCATTTGCTTGCCATCAGTGACACTCCTTTCGCCCACGTTCTCTCATTTGCATTTGCTCCATTCATCTTCCTACCTCCTCTGCATCTTAGCGTTTGGTCTGCTGGAGGGTCTCCAGTTTTACTATCACTGGTATTCACTATCACTTCATCTCTGGTATTTCTTTTCTCATCTGCCAAATTACTCCTACCTGACAACAGACACCTCAAAGTTCAAATCAGCTACTCTGTTTTCACTCTGGATTCCATACCCAATTCCCAACCTCTGTAACTTTTTCAAATTTCAACTCTCTCCTTCCGATTTCTCTCTTGTCTCCTGGTTCAGCCTTTATCCCCTTGTTTCACTATGACATCTCCATCTAGCCTCCCAGATATCTCTGTTCTCACAACTTGGGTTTCCACCCATCTTTCAGCTCAGTAAACTGCCATCCTTACCTTTCAAGTAGCTGAATCAATATAAGAGCTTAAAACTATACCTGGCAAAATATTAAACATGCAAGAAAAGTTGTTTCTCTTCTTCCTCCTCCTCCTTTTTCTACTATTATCAATAGTATTACTATTTTTTACCATGCGAACTCTTTCAGTCAGTTCAGTTCAGTCACTCAGTTGTGTCCGACTCTTTGCGACCCCATGAATCACAGCACGCCAGGCCTCCCTGTCCATCACCAACTCCAGGAGTTCACTCAGACTCACGTCTATCGAGTCAGTGATGCCATCCAGCCATCTCATCCTCTGTCGTCCCCTTCTCCTCCTGCCCCCAATCCCTCCCAGCATCAGGGTCTTTTCCAATGAGTCAACTCTTCGCATGAGGTGGCCAAAGTAATGGAGTTTCAGCTTTAGCATCAGTCCTTCCAAAGAATACCCAGGGCTGATCTCCTTCAGAATGGACTGGTTGGATCTCCTTGCAGTCCAAGGGACTCTCAAGAGTCTTCTCCAACACCACAGTTCAAAAGCATCAATTCTTTGGCACTCAGCTTTCTTCACAGTCCAACTCTCACATTCATAGCCTTGACTAGACGTGAACTCTTTACCCCATCACTAACTTTACATTAATTCAATAACTAAAAACATCAAAGTTCACTGCAAATGATCTAAATCTAAAAAACCTGGGAGGGGGAGGAATGCCCTGGTGGGTGCAGTGGTTAGGACCCAGTACCCGCACTGCTGGGGGCCATGGTTCAATCCCTGGATGGAGAACTAAAGATCCCATAAGCCATGCTGCATGGCCAAAACAAAAAATTAAAACTTTAACAAAAAAAAAAAAAGAGAGAGAGAGCCCAAATCAAGCTTACAGAAACAGAGAACAGACTAATGGTTCCCAGAGCTGGGGATGAGGGTGAGTGAAGTGAGTGAAGGTATAGACTTCCAGTGAGAAAACAAACAAATCATGGGGATGTAACGAGCAGCACTGTGACTATGGTTAACAATACTTTTAAAGTTATTAAGAGAGGAGATCTTAAAAGTTCTCAATGCAAGGAAAAAATTGATGTTAACTATGTATGGTGACAGATGTTAAACTAGACTTACTGTGGCGAATATCACAAAATTTTGTATTGTGAAACTGTACACATTTCACAAATATCTACAAAAAGCAAATCATTATGTCATACACCTGAAACTAACATATGCTATGCTATGCTAAGTCACTTCAGTCGTGTTCGACTCTGTGCGACCCCATAGACGGCAGCCCACCAGGCTCCCCCGTCCCTGGGATTCTCCAGGCAAAAACACTGGAGTGGGTTGCCATTTCCTTCTCCAATGCATGAAAGTGAAAAGTGAAAGTGAATCACTCAGTCGTGTCTAACCCTCAGCGACCCCATGGACTAAAGCCTTCCAGGCTCCTTCATCCATGGGATTTTCCAGGCAAGAGTACTGGAGTGGGGTGTCATAATGTATGTCAATTACACCATCAATAAAAATAAGTATTAAAAAGTTAACAGTCAGAAATGCACTAAAGGTACAGTATGCTTCTCAACCTAAATGGATTATAAGACGGAAGACGTGGTTAAAGAGCTGTGACTCAAAGGAAAAATATGTTTTAAACAACTAACTGTGGTCACTTAATCTAACTAGTAAAATTCCTCTCGCTTTTTCTGTTGAACGTAGATAGGGATTACACGTCAAGCTGTCCCAGGTGGGCACCCTGTCCTATCTCACCCACTTCCCCCAGAGGACAGAGTGGCGCATGGAGAAATGATTCCTTCTCTGGTTAAGAAGTTAATTACAGGGAGGGTCACTCCTGTTGCATCGTCGTAAAATTGTCTCACCATCCTAAGTTTCAAGGAAGAAAGAACGGAGGGAGAAAGAAAGGAAGAAAACATGAGAAAAAAACATAGACCCCCAGTTAGGGAAAAACCAAAGTCATCTTCCCACCTGGCGTTGTCTTCCCAGTTAACCCTGTTTCGCCGTCATATTTCTTACTCCACACACATGCATACAGAAAGGAAAATGTTCGACTTTTCTTGAACCCAACAATGAGACCCGTCCCCTTCATTTCCACTCCTGCCCATATGGTCATGAGATGGTGTGGTCCTGTTTAGAACCAAGCATCTCAGAGAGGAGAAGCACAGGGTCTAGCTCTGTTTACACAGCTGCCAAGCAACAGAACCTCCCGAGGCTTAGCTTTTGAACTGTTTAGATCTCTATTTCCTTTTGGTTGTCTAAGTTGGCAGCAGTTTGAGATTCCATTTCTAATGCTGGCATATGCAAATGTATTTTTAAGCTTAAAGTCAGAATCCTAGGAGGTTTAAATCATTGCCCAGCTGTTGCCAGACTCACTGAAAAAAACTACCTGGAAATAAATTCTCTTTTCCTGCCTGAAAACAATTGCTCTTGTTAGCTCTTCACTATCAGCTATTGAACTTTTCATCTGCCACTTGGTACACATAAGAAATTTGATCTTTCGCAACCTCGATTCACCTGCCTGACTTCTTACACAATGCAGCTATCTCCTTCCTCTCGGATGGGAGGCCAAGGGCTGAATGGAACCACAAGCATTTTTACAGCTATACCCCACAGTCAACAAAACAGGGTGAGAGAAATCCTAGAGGAAGTCTGCTGGTGAAAGAGGAGGGAGGGCTATATGCTAAACTGTACAGCCATCAGTATACTAGGAAAATGAACATTTTAATAAAATCCATCTCATAGAGGGAGGGGTGCCCAGAGCTGGTCTACTTAGAGATGAGTTCTCAAGTGTTTGGTCTCAGTAGCCCTTGAGACTAGTAAAAATTATCAGTGACTTCAAAGAGCTTTTGTTATGTGGGTTACACCTATTAACATCACCCACGTTAAAAATAAAAACTGACAAAACTTTAAATACCGAATAATTAATTCTGTAATAACACCAAGCTTTTTTACTTAACATAAAACTTTTAGGGAAAAACAGCTATACTTTCCAAGACAAAAAAAATACTGTAAGAGGGTATTTCTTTTATATTTTCACTTGTCTTTTTAATATCTAGCTTAAAAAAAGTCAACTGGATTCCTACAGCTATTTGTGCATTCAATCTGTTGTGATACACTATTTTGGTTGTGAAGAAAATCTGATCTCACATAACTGTGTATTCTGGAAAATACACAGGAGTATCTGAATAGCCTCTTGAAGTAATTTTGGATATTCTTTGATATTACACCAAAAATCAACAAATGGCAGTTCCCCAAAGTTCATTTCCAATCTGAATATGAGCCACACCTACCAGTGAACTTTTTATACTCTGTTACATTAAAATCCACTGTTCTATTTTAAACTTTAAATTTACTTTATCCACGAATGATTTTATAACATCATGCACTGGTTATTTAGAAATTATGCAGACTTCTCTCAAATATGGATACATTTCATTATACAACATCCAAAAATCACATTTGGTACCATCACTACCAAAATCTTCAGAAAGGTCTTTACATGTGGATGGTAAAGCTGTCCAGCTCACAGCGGCAGATACAAGTTTCCCAAAACTTTAATTTTGCTTGAAGCTCAAATTTTATCATGAACAACAAATATTGTCAATAGTGTTCTTGAAGTGACAAGCTCATGTCATTGATTTTTGAGAAAAGTTCTGCCAAATAACCAAGCCTAAACAACCATAGTTTGTCTATGAATCATAGTTCCAAGTAAAAAATAGTGTTTCTTGCAAAAAAGCAGCTCATTTAGCTCACAACTCGAACGCTGCACAAATCCTTTTCTCCAGACAGTCAGGGAACTTTGGTGAGCAACAGGGTGCCTTTCATGTACCCATCTGTCACACAGAAAAGATGTGTGCTTGAGCTTAAAGATTTAACGTAACCAGCATTGTTTTCTGCTTCGTGAAGGACATTCTTAAGTGAAGTTGTTTGTCTTTTTAGCAGCAAGTGTGTGGCAGCGAGGTGTGCCAACACTGCCAGGAGTCTGCTGCCCTGTCTCAACTCATGCTGCTGCTGCTGCTGCTAAGTCGCTTCAGTCGTGTCCGACTCTGTGCGACCCCACAGACGGCAGCCCACCAGGCTCCCCCATCCCTGGGATTCTCCAGGCAAGAGCACTGGAGTGGGTTGCCATTTCCTCCTTCAATGCATGAAAGTGAAAAGTGAAAGTGAAGTCGCCCAGTAGTGCCCGACTCTTAGCGACCCCATGGACTGCAGCCTACCAGGCTCCTCCATCCATGGGATTTTCCAGGCAAAAGTACTGGAGTGGGCTACCACTGCCTTCTCTGCAACTCATGCTACCTTACCTGAAGTCTGCCCTGCCATTAATTTCACACCATCACTGCAAATGTCAATACACTGAAAACGACAAGTAACATTTCAGCATTAGTATGAAAATGGTTTTGATCTTCTGGACACCTGAACGTATCTTGGGATTCCCAGAGATCCTCAAAGCACGGTCTGCCTTAACCTACTTCTGATAAGACGCAGTTGATTCTAGAAAGCCATCTATTTAAAATTCTGCTGAATTCATAGCAATAACCTAAACACGTCCAACTCTTTGCAACCCCATGGACGGTAGCCCACCAGGCTCCCCCATCCATGGCTTCTTCCAGGCAAGTATACTGGAGTGGGTTGCCATTTCCTTCTCCAGGGGATCTTCCTGACCCAGGGATTGAACCCGGGTCTCCTGCACTCAGGCAGACTCTTTACCACCTGAGCCACAGAAGTGAACTAAGATGGTTATTAATAAATATAGACTTCCCTGTTATGTGAAAAGTTTTTATTCCTTTAATTTTTCTGTTAACAATTAAAATTACACTTGCTTATTTTTAACATAAGAACTTTAACAATTATATAATCCAGTGCCAATATTTTACCCATAAACAGGGAAACTGAGCTGCATGTGTCTAAACGCACCACCAATAAGAGGATGAGTCAGAACTGGAATCACCAGATGTCTTTGTTCTTGATAACTTTTATTAAGTAATGCTTCCCTGTCCCGGTTTACTTATTCAGGATTTCACTCTCAGTCACAAGAAAGCTCTTAAACAAAAGGCACTCACAGCAGATCCTGATCTGTCTACTCCCAGCCCAATCGTGCAATCACTCCCTATCACCGCCTGGTGGCAGCAAACATAACCTGCATGAGAGAGCTGACTCGTAAAGGCTTTGCCTCGGAAATTCCCAGCCAGGTCTCCAAGCCAATACTGGGTAGTCCCAAGCACTGCAAGATTTTCACCTATTAATACACAGGAAGGATCACCTTATGTCAATAGAGAACTATAGGTTTGGAGAGGAAATATCTTAGTACACACAAACAGTTAAAAATCTGTGATGATTTTTCAAGGCTCTTCATTTTATTCACATTGGGTTGGTTCTTGACTATATTTCTGCAGTATGCCTTTAGAACCGCTCTTGTTGGGTTTATGAACTATATTTAAGATCGTTGTATCTGCATATTGTCTCTAGTCTTCCTTTCACCACTTTAAGACTCTGAGCTACCTAAATTGCGCTGCTTCGTCTGTAACTCGAGCATGGGCAATTGAAGCACATTAAACAGGAGAGGTTCTCCAGTACTCAGCATTGAGGCCCATTATGCTAGAGAGAAAAATCAATCCAAAGGGGATCTGCCCTTTCATCTAGTTAACAGAATAGAGACAAGAGCTCTTCAATTTAAAAGACTCAAAACCCATTGTCATCTCTGCCAAAAAGTTCTGGAAATTTTCAAGTTACTTCTGATGGCTGTGGTACATTCTACCCATTGGAAGACTCAGCGTGCTTCATCTCTTTGGGAAAGGAACTGCTCTTCAATTAAGGGAATCATTCATTCAGTTTTTAGGGCCTCTTCTCTCGGGAAACACTCAGACGACATCAAGAGTCCTTAGGAAATAAGCATTTCAAGGACCATCCTTGAAAGAGGAGAAAACTAAAATGGGGCAGTTTGGACAACTGGAAAGCAGTATTTTGGTACTGGGTCCCAAGACTCAGGGCAGAAAAGGGGCTGGAAAGTAGAATCGGAAGAAAGGAGATGGGAGCCATCTGGAGAAGACCACTAGAAGGAACACTAGAATGAAGAAAGGAGTGAGGCCTTATACAAAGACTCCTGCTGAAACACCTAACCTCAGGTCCAAACAGATAGGAAAGGTGTATCATCTGCCTTCACCAGGTATCAGTAAAGAAGCCAAACAAAGAAGCCTCAAGTACAAAGTCTATACTTTACATAAGACTGTGTAAACGTTTGGGGGAGAATGGATACATGTGTACCCATGGCTGAGTCCCTCTGCTGTGCCCCTGCAACTGTCACAAACACCCCTTAAGAAAGGCCTCCTACAGCCTCAAGCACGGGACAAGCATCGCTCTGGCGGCCCGTGGGCACCCTGCGCATGCGCATGGCTGGCGGCAACACGGACCACGCGGTCCACCTATGCGCACCTCTGTTCTGCTCACACGATGCTCTCCTGTTGCACCGACAGCTGCTCTGAAGGAGGGGCCACATCTAATCTATCTCTATGCTCCTAGTGCCCAGCAATGAGTGTTCAATACAAGTCCCTTGAACTGCTAAATAATCATTAGATAGAAGCGTGGAATTTTCCAGTTTCACTATCGGGAGTTTCTAATCATCAGTACACTGCGTGAGTGCACTAAGCCAGGGGTCCCCAACCTCTGGGATTTAATGCCTGATGATCTGAGATAGAGCTGATGTCATGATAGTAGAAATAAAGTGCACAATAAATGTAATTCACTTGAAGCATCCCAAACCACCCCTCCCCAGGCCGTGGAAAAATTGTCTTCCATGAAACTGGTCCCTGGTACCAAAGTTTGTGGACAGCTGCACTAAGCTTTTCAGTGATACAACTCAGAAAAGTTCTTCCTTTTTCTGAAACAAATCTTTATTCCCCATGGGCGGCAGGGGTGGGGGGTGGGGGGGAATTGATTTTTTCATCCGTTAGGACACATGTGCATCAAACACACAATCCAAGCATTGCCTCATCCACTCAACTATCTTTTCCTAAATCACATATACCCATTGATACCATGCCTTCCCACCTGGTTTACATTTTTTATCTCAATCTCTGTTTTTTGACTCTAAAAGGATTATTTAGCAAAATCCATTCACTTTATAACTCACAGTCTCCATTGCTTATCTCAGCCAAAATTTCAGCAATCTAGAAGCCCAAAAGGCCTTGAGGATAAATCATCATGCCAATAGCTGGGCTTTCTCATTAGAAGTGATGTAAAAATATCAGTGCTTTAAAGCACAGTCATCCATTGTACCCGAAGCTGTTTACTCTGAGTTGCTAAGATGATAAATGAATGTGTCTAAAAATAAACGACTCTCAGGTAACCTGTGGGGCTGATCTTTAAAATAACTGATAGCAAGGAAATCTTCAGACATGACTAAGTTTAGCTTTGACTCGGAGTCCTTGACTACCCATTCTATGAAGGGGCCAGATGATCTGTGCAGCAACGTTAAATTAAGACAGCCCTGCCCAACAGGGCTGCCTAACGAGGCTACTCTATTCTGATAGAGAATGCAGGCAAATCCAAACTACCCAGAGTCTTGCAACTCACAAATGAGAGCAAATTCAAACAATCATACTAAAAGAAGTAAAATCAAGACATACTAACAAAAATGAGAAGGAAGATTTTAATGCTTAAATAATAAAGTCAAAAATAGATTTTTCTCAATATGAATGTTCACAAAGTCAATTGGCTTTTAATCTTCTAAACATATAAGTTACTAGGATACATCTGTACATCTTAAAACCACTTCATTCAATATCCTCCCAAATTAACTACAAAACACTTACAAATTTGTAATTAAGCCTACCTAATTTTAAGGACCATTGATCTGGGTTGAAGTTATCATGATGCAGAAATTCACACTGAGAAGGACTCTGCTAGATAACACTCTATCCTCATATCAAAGCAAACAACTTGACCTGTGAAAGGCTAAGGTTCAAACCCAGTTTCCAGTCGCTCTTAATTACTGCCTACGCCCACAGCTTTCTGCAATTCTCATCTTTCCTCGCCTCATACTATTGGCCCTCTCACTTGCACTGTTTTATTCCATTTCCTTTATATTCTTTTTCTGCCATTGTTACCCACTTTATTTTAGTAGTTTTCCTTCTCATTTTTGTTCTACAGGAGACAAAGAGTAAGATAGCTGAGCAAAACACAGCTGGGATTTAATGCCTGATGATCTGAGATCAGGCCACTGAAGATCTTACTAATATGCATAGTCTGTGGCATGACCATGCTCACGAGAAGGCAATAAGAAGGCTCCACAGAGCTGATGACTTAACAAATGATCCCAGAGGGAAATCAGACCCAAGGACCACAGAAGGTGAGGAATGCACCCCAGGCAGAGGACAGCATGGACAAGGGCGGGGAGACAGGGAAGAGAATGGCCAGCCTGTGCGACAAGTAACTGGATACAAACGGAACACTCAGTGCAAAAGAAGAGGAGGAGAATGAGGATGGATGTGCAGTCAGAGATGAGATCCCGAAGACCGAGTGACCAACCATCCCAGTTTGCACAGAGACTGACAGAGTTCCCTGGATGCAGGGCTTTCAGGAAAGCCCTGGCAAACCTGGACAAGATGGTCACCCTACAACCAAAGATGTGCTCTTCCATACTTTGCTGCTACTGCTGCTAAGTCGCTTCAGTCGTGTCCAACTCTGTGCGACCCCATAGACGGCAGCCCACCAGGCTCCCCTGTCCCTGGGATTCTCTAGGCAAGAACACTGGAGTGGGTTGCCATTTCCTTCTCCAATGCATGAAAGGGAAAAGTGAAAGTGAAGTCGCTCAGTCAGGTCCGACTCTTGGCGACCCCATGGACTGCAGCCCACCAGGCTCCTCCGTCCATGGGATTTTCCAGGCAAGAGTACTGGAGTGGGTTGCCATTCCATACTTTAGTGAGATCTAAACTCTGTAGGCAGCAAGGAAATACCAAAGGATTCAACCAAGTGCAAGGCCAAGTGGTTTATCCTTAGCATGTAAGACATACAGCCTTTTATACTGAACATTTTAATTAATTTATTTTTAATTGGAGGATCATTCTTCAGTGTTGTGTTGGTTTCTGCCATACATCAGCATGAATCAGCCATAGTTATATATGGCTATCCCCTCCCTATTGAACCTCCCTCCCACCCTCCACCCCATCCCACCCCTCTAGGTTGTCACAGAGCACCGGGTTTGGGCTCCCTGCGTCATACAGCAAACTCCCACTGGCTATCTGTTTTACACACAGGCTTTTTAAACATGGGTTGCAAACCACCAGTATATAACAAAATCAAGTTCGTTAGTAGTCACAGGGAGCGATGTTTGTGATTAACAGATGAAAACTGCTAAGAGGCACACGGCACACGGGAAGGACAGCTATGGTTTCACAGAACTTGGTTTTGGACACACGCACGTTCATTGTTAAACAGACATAGCATCGTCTATTGTCAGTTGCAGGTAAATGAGATCCAAACATACTTGGCTACATCAATTGTAGAATTAATAAGCTTTCATTCATAAACTCGTGTCCACCTTTGTCTTTTCTCAGCCAACATTTTGCGCAGCATGCCACCCACGTGACACTTGCACAGAGTGCTGAGGGAACAGAGAAAGCTGTTGGCTACCACAGGAGACTGACCCAGGCTCTGAATACCCTGAGGGCCAAGAGATTAATATCTGGGTGCACACGCAACCTGCAGTCCTTTGCAGGGCGCTGGTGAGGACGCACTGCCACAGAATGACCAAAGCCAGCTCAGCAACATCTAAGTTCCACCAGAGAAAGAAAGTGCAAAAGATAACAAAATAAACCCATGGATGTTTCAGGGCACAAACGCATCAAGATGGATGTACTTACAAAGATTAACTGGCTTTTCCGGTTACCCTAGCGTGCCCTTAAGAGTGCAGAAAATCAATACTGTCGGAAATGCGGGACCATGGCATATTTCCTGCGGGCCATGTCAGAGCAGATGCTGACTGAGCTCAGGATCTGGAGGTTTGCCATTTGTCTCATCAGCACAACCTTTATATTCCTTTCAGAAAGCAAATACCCATCTGAAAAGCTTGGCTGCAGAGTCCCCCAGCTTCGCCTGCACACAGCATGCTATACATGAATGGATAACACAGTGGTGTGAAGCAGGATTCAGAACAGATTTCTCAACCAGTTCTTAAAGGCTTAAACCCCTTCTGATACCCATGTGCATTTTTCAAATTCAAGATGTCTTTCTTTTTTTTTTTTAATTTAAGCTAGAGTCAGTTTCAACCATCTGTCTCTTTGAGTGAAAATAGGAGACAGGCTTATATATATGAGCTTCTGAAGAAAATCAATCTTGGCAGAAAAAAATTAAAGTGGAGGAAGAATTATATGGGCATTTTCAGGATCTTGCTAAGAAGTAACAAAATATTCAAAGTAAGGAGGAACTTACATGAACACATCCATCTCCTTTACTGCCTAGTAGGCTGCCCCCATTCCTGACCATTGCCTGACTGGACATCACTGCAATTAGACCTCTGCCACCCAATCACCGCCTTATAAGAGTAAAGCGGTGATTGGGTGGAGCAGAGTAGAGACATAAAAGTGACTTCCTGGATTTGGGTGACAACATTTAGGGGTATGGGAGATGATAATGGTAGGTAGTCTCCAAGAATTTGAAAATGATGGGAATAGAGCATGACCACTTTCTGAAGTTAAACTAGACCTTATCTTAAATGACAGGACATCTCCCAAGTCAAAACTATGACACAAGGTGTGTGCATGCTTAAGTTGCTTTAATCGTGTCCAACTCTGAGATCCTGTGGGCTGTAGCCCACCAGGCTCCTCTGTTCATGACACACGGTGCTAAAACATCAAAGCTAGGACTGACCAAAGGTAAAGGAAAACCACTGCCAAGATTAGCGGTAAACCACCATAAAGCTGCTATAATGAAAGGAGAATGAAGTCTCAAATGACAGGAAATGGGGTATGAAGTTTTCAGGTTTTCTCTGGTGTGTCCCAGGAAACAGCTGCCCTGACCAGCTGACGTCACTGTGCCTGTGCCTCTGTTAGGAGGGTCACCACGACGGTGCCAGGTGGCTCCCCCGCAGCCCTGGTTATGACAGCTGCTCCCCCTGCTCTGGCTCCATGTACATCCAACCTTTAACGGTTGCACTCCAGGTAGAGGCAACTCCAGCCCTCCAGTTAGATCAGACCCAAAATCTTGGAGTCATCCTTGCTTTGTCTTTCTGTCAAAACCTACATCCGATTCATTAGCAAATTATCTGGACTCTACCTTCCAAGCATTTCCAGAACCTGTCTGCTTTTCCCCACCTCCCCTGCCATCATCCCCCACCATATTATTGCCAAAGCCTCCTTAACAGTCTCCCTGGGTCTACCCAGGGCCTATTCTCAGCTGCAACAGTAATTTATTAAAACACAAGTCAAATCATGTCATTTCTCTGCATAAAGCTCCATCTTCCACCAGCTTCCATCTCATAGATAGAGAAGCCCAAGTCCTGCATGGCTTCCATGACCGGACACAATCCAGCCCCACATCTTCAGGCACACTTCCCTGCTGTTCTCCAAACACATCATGTACACTCCTGCCTCAAGGACTTTGCATCTACTATTCCTTCTGCCTAATACACTTTTTTTCCTCTAAAATTCTGAAAGATTTGCTTCTTGAAAACCGAGTTCAAAGTTCATCTCATGAGATCTTAACTCATCACTCTATTTAAAAGAGAAAACCACTTGCACCCCCGACCCCAACCCCGGCAGCACATGCATTCCCAAGTCTTTCCCACTGCTTTATTTTTTTATTATCTATATTACCACTTAACATATTCTGTAACACATTTAAATAGATTTCATTGTTTTCTCCTTCTCCTAGCTCCAATGAAGACAAAGGTCTTGTCCGTATTGTTCACTCAGGTGCTGCCAATACTTAGAATGGTGAATGGTACAGAGTAGATGTTGTAGACATTCAATAAATACTTGTTAGATGAATGGGGCTTCCCTGGTGGTTCAGATGGTAAAGAATCCACCTGCAATGCGGGAGTCCTGGGTTTGATCCCTGGGTCAGGAAGATCCCCTGGAGGAGGGCGTGGCAACCCACTACAGTATTCTTACCTGGAGAATCCCCAAAGAGTCAGACACAACTGAGTGACTAAGCACAGCACAGATGAATGAACAAATTTAGCTTCAAAAACTGCCTAAGTGAGCTTCTTCTCTTCCCACCCTCATTCTCCATAAGAAGGGTCAAGGCTCCATTGGCTTTGGGATTCTCCTAGGTCTGCTCCCTGACCCTCCCTCTCAAAGGTATCCTTAATGGCCATATCATTGCCACACCTAGATTCCACCTCCCTTCCTGGTGCTTTTGAATGTATTGCATAATTACTACTTGATTTTTCAATGCCCATGTTACCTCTGGACTTAGCCCTCAGGACAAAATTTTAATGCCCACAGACTAGTACTGTTCCAATCACACCCAGTTGGGACCTCTTGAGACCAAGGGCCTGAGGACCCAAGTTCTCTGGAGACTGCAGAATACTAACCTATAAGCAAGGGCACAGTGAGCCCATAAGAAGTTAGATTCCTCCCCGCAAGTCAGTAAGTTGGCATTTATGTTTGCAGACTAGTATGTAACTTACACTTGACTGGGTTGTGTGAACTCATCACTAAGTTGCTAGAGAATTTTCGCTATATAAGAACAATCTAATATCTCGACCTTCAAAACTAAGATTCAGACTTTACTCTCATCTGTCTGCCTAGCTGGTTTCTGGCTGGCCCTGACTACATCTCTGTCCCCACAGCTGCAACATGACAGCTGACTGCAGATCAGAGCAATGCCCACCAGCGCTGCCTGCACATGTTCCCAGCACACGAGCGTGCACCCATACACGTGTGCACACACAGTCATCCGACCCCAAATTCCTTCGGCAGATCGGAGCATGTCTCTCTGGGCTCTAGTCCATGCTGCACAGTGACCCTCTGCAGGAAGTCAGTCAAGGGCAGAGGGCAGGAAGGGGGATGATTAACCGGATCAAAGGGGATGGGAGAATCCTTTGGGTATCCAAGCAGGATCCCATACATTTGTAGAGGAGGGAGGAGCACACCGCTCAACCGAAATTTCTAGTTTGTTAAGAGCCAGGAAACCCAAGTAGTTGGCTCCACAAAACGCTAAATGTATCTTTATGTTAATACAACTTATTGGGACTTACTGAAGTCCTATAAAGTACAAAGTGCTGCTCTGGATGCTGTAGGGGCTTACACAAATGATTATGAGGAAAGTGGCCAAAAGACTCCCAGTTACGAGAGAAGCGAGTGTTGGGGGTGTAATGTACAATATGACGACTACGGTCAACACTTGTTATTCAGTCTCTAAGCTGTGCTGGACTCTTTGCGACCCCATAGACTGCAGCCCTCAAGGATCCTCTGGTCTCCACTATCTCCCAGCGTTTGCTCAAACTATAGTTAACACTGCTATACAGGAAAGTTGCTAAGCGAGTAGATCCTAAAAGCTCTCATCACAAGGAGAAATTTATTTTTTTTTCTTCTTGTTGTACCCATGAGGTGATGGATGTTAACTAAAGTTATTGCAATCATTTTACAATATATGTAAATCAAACCATCATGCTGTATCCTTTTAACTTAAACAGTGATGTATGTCAATTATTCTCAATAAAACTGGGGGGAAAAAAAATCCCAGAGGGGAACACTGGGCTAAGCTGTGAGGCTGACACTCTCCCTGCTGGGAGTGTTTGGACAGGTTATACCAATACTCACCACATAGCTCTCCTTTCTCTAAACCTTCATGTCTAACGAAGCACACAACTGATATTTTAGCTGTACCAATCTATTGGAAAAAGTTAAAATAGAGCCTTTTGCCCTGGAAAACTACCCTTAGCTGTTGAGACAATTTGTCCATCTCTTAATGTATTGATATAAGAGGTTAACAATGAAAACAGTCTTATTTCCAGATTCTCAGTGGATTTATTAATATAGTGCCCTTGTTGAGTAATAATGAAAGTAACATATTCCTAACTGAGCTCTTACTATGTGCCAGGCAGTGCTATAAGTCTTTTCCATGTGTTAACTCATTTAATCTTTTTAGCACGCCAACTGGAAGAGGCAGGATGCCTATCCAGGAAGTTTAGTTTTAGACTTGCTTAACCACCAGCAGTCAACTTTCCTTAGCTGCCATTACACTAATACGAGAAGGAAGAAAATAAGTTATGAATGTATCTTTTTCTATAATAAATACAGAATATTATAATTTCCTGCTTATAATTTCTATAAGCAGGAACAATCTTTTTTGAATGCTTGTTGACAATCTGTCCCTTAGTCCAAACCAAAGTCCTGGAGAGAGAGACGTCGGCTGTTGTGATGACAGCTGTGTCCCTGGTGTCTGGAATAGATTTATGAAGCACTCAAATACGTTAGCCATCCTTCTGACTCTTCCTATTTTCAATTTTATTTCTTTTCAGAGAAAAAGGGCAGGCTCATGATGTATACAATGAATTATAAGACAAACCTATCCATAAATATTTGTTGGATGAATAAATTACCTGAAAAAAAAAATAGAGTCTGTCTCAAAAAGCCTGTAAATGGTAGGGTCTGAAAACGCTAGCTCCATGGCAAGGGAGAAGTGGGGCAAGTGTGTGATAAATGTTTAAGGCACAGAGGAGAGTTGCAGGAACCCAAGCTCACAGTGGGCTTCCTGAAGGAGGGGCCGTGAGAGCAGGACACAGAGACGTGGGTTGCCTGGGAACTGGGCAAGTGTTTCCCATGGAAGGAGAGTGAGCATGAGTGAAATGACAGGAGGCAACTATGGAGAACAGTGTGGAGACTCCTTAAAAAGCCAGGAATAAGACTACCATATAACCCAGCAATCCCACTACTGGGCACATACCTGAGAAAACCATAATTGAGAAAAGACACGTGTACCCCAGTGTTCACCCTAGCTATCAATAGATACCTAGGAAGCAGCCTAGAGAGCTGTTGACAGATGAATGCATAAAGTTATGGTACATATATGCAATGCAATACTTCTCAGCCATAAAAAGGAACGATTTTGAATCAGTTGTAATGAGGTGGATGAATCTAGAGCCTGTTATCCAGAGTGAAGTGAGTCAGAAAGAGAAAGATATCGTGTATTAATGCATACACATGGAATCTAGGAAAATAGTACTGATGAACCTATTTGTAGGGAAGGAATGGAGATGCAGACATGCAGAACGGACTTGTGGCCACAGCAGGGAAAGGAGAGGGTGGAACGAACTGAGAGAGGAGCATTGACATATATATTCATTACCACGTGTAAAACAGAAAGCTTAGTGAGACGCTGCTGTATAGCACAGGGAGCTCAGCTTGATGCTCTGTGACGACCTAGGGGGTGGGATTGGGGAGGGAGGCTCACGGGGGAAGGGATATACACACACACACACTTCATAACTATGCATATATATGTACGGTCATGATTATTTGTGTTGCTGTATGGCAGAAACCAACACAGCATTGTAAAGCAATTTTCCTCCAATTCAAAAAAAGGGAGTGACCACGGTGTGATGGGACATCATCTGGAAAGGTGTGTGTTTGGTACAAAACTCTCAGGTGTTCATGACCCAGGTCAACTGTTTCTGCCCTTTGGTCCTTCCTCACTTCCAAATAAATTATTCATTTTTAAAAGACGTGAGGGTCTTGAAAAAAAAAATCAAACATTTCCGTGTTAAACCAATCCAACCTACTCAAATGTGCTAAGTAATGCAAACGAGAATTAACGCTTCCCTTATAATCACACCTCTGCTGTATGTAATGAAAAAGTGAGAAATACAGTGCCCGAAATAGGCACCTTAGCATTTGTAATACATGCTTTGAATAAGATCAGCATTCGATGGGGGGGGGAGGGGGCGGGAGGGCGGAACTAGTCCCCAAGAAATCTTGTAGTTTTCCATTCTTCAGGCTGCAAAGGGAATAAGGTAGTTGGGGTTTTCTGGCACATGCCTTTGCAATGACATATTAGTCTAGCCTCTGCAGCTGGCAGGATGGTTCAGACTTTGAACATCTTCAAGGTATATAAAGATTACTGAAAGAACAAACAAATGAACAAATAAGAGACTGAGCCCTCAGGGGCATGAGGGCAGTTTAGAATGAGGTTGGATGCGAGCATCACTTGTTTGTTTTTAACGGTTGTCACAAGCTGTTAAATTTCTTTCAACCTGGCCTGACACTGCTATAGCATTCCCAGTGTCTGGCAGGAGCTTAAGGAATGTTTGTGGAATGAATCCAGGAATGAACGGATGTTACGATTTGAACAGTTATGTGGGACAGGAAGGAGACAGAGACTGTCATATTTATTTTTCCAGTCTGGAACCTGTTCTCTTATTTGCGCACGCCCCAAGGGAATGGCAGAACCTGGCCAGAGAGGAGAGTGATGCCAGGCTCCATCAAATGTACAAAATCAGAGCTTCTTACATTTGGAGGGAAAAAAAAAAAATGTAGAGCTCACTAGAGGAATCTCTGGCCTGAGTTTTCATTATGTAATAATCCCTTCACAGAAAATCTGCCCTGGAGATGGTACGCTTAAATTCTCCTGGGCACTAGGAACTCACTAGCAGCCAGTCCAGTTTTCTGAAGAGCTTGAATCAGTCAAAGGTTCTCTCCAGGGGCTTCCCTGGTGGTCCAGTGGCTAAGAATCTGCCTTGCCATGCAGGGGACGCAGGGCGGATCTCTGGCCAGAGAACTAAGATCCCACATGCCCCGGGGCAACTAAGCCCATGGGCTACAACTAAGACCCAACACAGCCAAATAAATACACACATTTTTTTTAAGTTTCTCTCCAGGGAGAGGGAGACGGTGGGATGATTTGGGAGAATGGCATTGAAACATGTATAATATCATATAAGAAACGAATCGCCAGTCCAGGTTCAATGCAGGATACAGGATGCTTGGGGCTGGGGCACTGGGATGACCGAGAGGGATGGTATGGGGAGGGAGGTGGGTGGGGGGTGCAGGATGGGGAACACGTGTACACCCATGGCGGATTCATGTTGATGTATGGCAAAACCAATACAATATTGTAAAGTAATTAGCCTCCAATTAAAATAAATAAATTTAAATTTAAAAAAAGGTTTCTCTCCATTATATTGATATGAACTCTCCTTTTTTCCCTAGAAGTTTAGGCTACAATAGATAGGTGTCCTCAGACCTATTTACCAAAGACAGGGTCTCTAGGCCCACCCCTTCACCTGCTCACAGCCCACAAGCTTTCTGCAGCAGCATCTCAAATTCATCCACTTTGTATTCAAGGAGCAGCAAGGGAAGGGGAGAGGCAGGATGTGCACTGGCCAGGATGAGCCACACGCCTCCCATCCATCAGACCCAGCCTCTACCTCATCAAGCTGAGTCGGGCCTGACTCTTTGCAGCTCCATGGACTGTAGCCTGCCAGGCTCCTCTATCCGTGGAATTTTCCAGCCAAGAATATCGGAGTGCGTTGTCATTCCCTTCCCCAGGGATCCTCCCAAACACACAGACCTTTTAACTTTCTGAACTCAAAGAAGCAGAATGCCTCCAGGACTTTGCCACAGTGGACTTGTACCACATTCGAGGTGAATGTAATATGATTTTGGAGAGGTGCAGGTAATCACAGTGAGGGCCTGGAAATGTGTCCTCAGCAGACCTGAACCAAGACCACAACAGAGGCCACCTGGATTCCAGAGGTCTCTAGACTAAGGCTGCCTCACAGGCCAGGGAAATGCTAACTGACCATCTGGCCCTTACACTGTACTCACCCTGATCTACTGGCACAGAAAGAAGTGCTCAAGGTGCGCCTGACTCAGGAAGGCGAGACTTCCAGGAGCCTAGGAGTTATCAAGCATTCGTGTTGGGCCGAGACACTTAACAAGTGGCACACTTCAGGAAGTCAGTGTTTGTACTAAACACACCAGAACAGCCAAAGGGAAACATTTAAGCCCTGTAAAAAATGGAAAATTAAGTAGGATGTATTCGTTCAAATCTCACCGCAACACTAGGAAGTGGGTACTATAATCGTCAGTTCTGTTGCAGAGGTGATGAAAATAGAAACAGGGAGACAAAGTAACTCGTCCAGGTCACGGAGCTAGTAAGTGGTGACAGTGAGATTTGAATCCTGGCCCCAGAGGTAACGCTCTTATACTATCTATTAATCATTGTTACGATTAGTTTGAGGTCAAATTGAGCCCAAGAACAAGACAGGAAGAATGAAGGTAACACAGTAATACTAATGCTTTTGCCTGATTAAAAGAAGTGATTATTCACTTAATTATTAACAGCTTCCCTTGTTTGAACTCTCATTATACTTGCTGTACTCCTATTAGGTATTTATCACCTTTTACCTCAGACAATAACCATGTGCTACATGTGATAATAAGCAAGAGACTTGGGTTTGATACCTAGGTTGGGAAGATCCCTGGAGAAGGAAATAGCAACCAATTCCAGTATTTTTGCCCAGAGAATCCCAAGGCCAGAGGAACCTGGTGGGCTACAGTCCAAAGGGTCACAGAGTGGGACATGACTGAGCACACCATACACACACACATGTGATAACATAAAACTCTTTGTTACGGATATTAAACTTTGCTGCTGCTGCTGCTGCTAAGTCACTTCAGTCGTGTCCCACTCTGTGCGACCCCATAGACGGCAGCCCACCAGGCTTCCCCATCCCTGGGATTCTCCAGGCAAGAACACTGGAGTGGGTTGCCATTTCCTTCTCCAATGCGTGAAAGTGAAAAGTGAAAGTGAAGTCGCTACTTTCCTCTAATTAGACCTCAGTCCCTTGGGTCTATACCCTGTTCATCTTCATGTGCCCACAAAGCACTAAGTCTGGGTCATGGGTGGCACTCCATCAGGACTAAAGGATATTCCTGACTACAACTGAAAAACTACTGAAAGAAGATAATCTCTATCCCTACACATATTTTATTTATTATCAGTAACTGGATTTACTCATTTACTCATTCCAGGACCCTGTTATTACTGATGATGCTAAAACCATTCAAATGCACTTTATATTCTAAATGGGCATTCTTTCACATGTTCCTAAAGTAGGATGTTGAACCCACTACACGTGTGGCTGTGTCTCAGTGAGCTTCCTACTGCTACTGCTGCTGCTGCTAAGTCGCTTCAGTCATGTCCGACTCTGTGAGACCCTAGAGACGGCAGCCCACCAGGCTCCCCCGTCCCTGGGATTCTCCAGGCAAGAACACTGGAGTGGGTTGCCATTTCCTTCTCTAATGCATGAAAGTGAAAAGTGAAAGTGAAGTCGCTCAGTCGTATCCGACTCTTAGCGACCCCATGGACTGCAGCCCACCAGGCTCCTCCGTCCATGGGATTTTCCAGGCAAGAGTACTGGAGTGGGGTGCCAGTGCCTTCTCCAAGTGACCTTCCTAGGAAGGTCACTTGATTAGCAGCATGAGTAGGCAGAACTCAGGCAAGCCCCTCCCTTCCAGTCATCTGGATTAATTATAAACACTCCTGTTCCCCTCCTCCAGGACTATGCTGAACAACCCATTTGTCATCAAGCACAGCCAATGAATCCACTTTGCTAACGACACATTAGGGACTGGGGCACATTCATCAAGATGAAACCTCTGCCACTATCAGTCTCTGAGTGAATGTGGTCAGCAGAGCCCCTTACTGACCCCTACGAGACATGCAACAAGAGTGAGAGAAATCTTTCCTCATGCTACTCTGCTGAGGTTTGTGAGTTATTTCTTACTGAATGGTGATGCAGCCTAACCCTCGGCCTACACTGTACTCCAGTGATCCAGCATTCTGGTTACTTTTCCCCCTTTCTCAATTTGCTGTTGGCAACTTCCACCACCTATCCTTCACCACCCTACCCAAGCCTGCAGTGGAGTGCCCTCTGAGAAGGGTATCACAAAGATGATCTCCTTGACCAAACCCTAGTTGGGTTCCTCGAGTGTTTTTCAACTAGGTCCTGTCCATGGGCATGTTCTCCAATTTTAGCAAGAGTCCTGATAAGTCAGTTTGGCCAGAGTGTCCCACCTTCCAGCTCTGATCAGCAATGCTGCTGCTGCTGCTGCTGCTAAGTAGCTTCAGTCATGTCCGACTCTTAGCGACCCCCATGGACTGCAGCCTACCAGGCCCCCTCATCCACGGGATTTTCCAGGTAAGAGTACTGGAGTGGGCTGCTGATCACCAATACCTGACTGATATCTGATTGGGTGCCTTATGCCCCACATCTCCCAAGGGATAGCTGATCACCTCGGCCTGCCTTTTATCAAGAATAATCCTATTAGGTGGGTTTAGCTTGAATCCCTACCATTATCCTGATATTTCCTTTTAGTAATTTTCCATACAGTGACCCCTATTCTACTTGTTCCTGTCGTTCAGTCACTAACTTTCTGCGATCCCATGAACTGCAGTGCACCAGGCTCCCCTTTCCTTCACTATCTCCCGGGGCTTTGCTCAAATTCCTGTCTATTCAGTCAGTGATGCCATCCAACCATCTCATCCTCTGCTGCCCCATTCTCCTCTTGCCCTCAATCTTTCCCAGCATCTGGGTCTTTTCCAATGAGTCAGCTCTTTGCATAAGGAAGCCGAAGTATTGGAGCTCCAGCTTCAGTCCTTCCAATTAATATTCAGGGTTGATTTCCTTTAGGATTGACTGTTATATGGCTATAAATTCCCACTTTTCCTTGTTGTATTCAAAGTTGGGCACGATCCTTCTCCCCTTTGCAAAACCCCATTGCAGTGGTCCTGGTATTACCATGACGCATAGTCCCCCTGAATAAAGCTTGCCTTACTAGTTCTTTAACAAGTGTCATGAATGCATTCTTCTTGGAACACATGTAAAGACTAAGAAAACACTAAATATGACTGTTAGCCATATGACTGCCAGAACATGTGTCCTAGGTAAAGCAACTTTCATTCTGAATTTTCCCCAGAGAATTTACAAAACACTTCTGTGCACTGCCCAGATCACCCTTCCCATTGTTCAGGAAGGCAACAGCGGTGCTGACAATGTTAAGTGATAGTCACTCAGCTCTGTCTGACTCTTTGCAACCCAAGGGCTGCAGCCTGCCAAGCTCTCTGTCCCTGGAATTCTCAGGCTACAGTGAGCTGCCATTTCCTCCTCCAGGGGGTCTTCCCAACCCAGGGGTCAAACTTGGGTCTCGTGGTGGATTTTTTACCATCTGAGCCACCTGGTGTTAAGGAGAGACAGAGGCAAGAGGCCCCACCTGGAGTCACTTGTTCTAAGCCCATGTCATCACCAAACCAAAACTTGATACCTAAACTTAATTACTGGCTTAATAATAGCACTACCAAATAGGGCTGGGGCTTCCCAGCTGGCTCAGCAGAAAAGAATCCACTTGCTAATGCAGGAGATGCTGGTTCAATCAGGAAGTTCCCCATGGAGAAGGAAATGGCCACCCACTCCCATATTCTTGCCTGGGAAATCTCATGGACAGAGGAGCCTGGCAGGCTTCACTCAGTGGGGTCGCAAAAGAATCTGACACAACTTAGCAACTGAACAACTTAATTACAGCTTCAAACCCTCACAGGGCAGAATCTTAAACTGGTCAATCTAGAAATGCCTGATAAGCCCTAGATAGGTAAATAGGGGCAGCCAGATGCATGGATGGTTGAATAAAGCACATAAGATCTTTTAAAATTTACTCAGCTGAATTCTGTTTTTCAGCAATCTTGGTAGCAGTAGGGAGAGTCAGAGGAAACTTTTCATAGCGTTGGGGATGATGAGAAGCAAGGCACGGTAGCCACAAATCCTTCGCACTCTCTTGTCTTTCTCATCATCTCTGTGGTAAGTTCCTCTCAATTCTCAGCTCTGCTGTCTTTGTGCAGAGCTCCGAACCTAGCAGACTGTCTAGTCCAGGGCTTAATGGTTCACCTTGGGCTGGCAGACAGTTCCATCCGGAACACAAGCCCCTATCCTTGGTTCAATCCACAGTTCCCTGTTTGACTAAAATCCCTAGTTCCGTGTTGGGAACCGCTGGTGATTCACTCTGCAATTCCTCCTTTGTTTGGAATCCTGGTCTGCTGTCCCGTCTGTTGGGGTCAGCTGGTTCACTCCCCAGTTTCACACCAAGAACTGCCAGTCCACAAGGCAGGCCTCTGGTACTGCTGCCGTGTTAGTGTGCACAGGTTTGCTGGTAGTTTAAGGCTGCGCCTAATGGAATCTCAGAAACCAAAAGCTGCAAAACCAGTGAGCCTGGATTGAGATCATAAAAGCTGTTAGGCAGTGCTTCCTACCTATCTCTAAGACTCCCATACTAGATAAGGTGGTAGCAGGATGGTTAGGCTGACACTAAGTCACCCACCAAACTCCAGCAAATTTTCATCCATCAAGGTACCTTATAAAACACCATACAATCTCTGGCCTACCAGGACATCCTTCTTAAGTATTAATTTGGCTCCAAGAAACTTAAGGCCTAGCTTAAAACAAAAATGGGATGTTTAAGTTCCAAAGAGCTGAGTGGGCCATCATCTTCAGGCGCACCTGCTCGTATGTCTAAGAATCTAGTCCTGGGAAACATATACACCTGTAAAACCTGCAAAATCTTACCAAAACCAACCTAAAATCACAATGGCCATGAGAAGAAATATTCCAATTAGACAAGACTGTATTGGAGAAGGAAATGGCAACCCACTCCAGTATTCTTGCCTGGAGAATCCCAGGGACAGGGGAGCCTAGTGGGCTGCCGTCTATGGGGTCACACAGAGTCAGACATGACTGAAGCGACTTAGCAGCAGCAGCAGCAGTTCATTTAAGAAGTACATTTGAAAGCAAGTGCTCCCACATTAACAAACAGAATGTGAGACCTACTTCAATCAGTATGCAAAAGCTTCCAAAAAGCTGCCAGATTCCAAAATAACATCATTAAAAAATTCATTACAAAAGGCTAATAAAAAATTAAAGATGCAAGGGGTACCTAAATCAAAAGACAGTAAGACTGACATAACGCCCGCTGCTCCCCGCTAACTGGCTTGCCTGAGTACTCACGCTCTCTAAGTCTCTACCTGAACTGACTTTCCACTCTGGGAAGTTACCTTTTAAAATAAATCACCCCACCAAAGCTGCTGGAGATCCTCCTCAGGTACTTTTCACTCCTTGATCAAAGACCAAACTAAAGGACCACAGATAGAGAATTTCCTAAAACTGTGGAAGAGAACCAAAAGTTTTCTGAAGAATTTAAAGTCCTCATTGGAACCTATGACCAGGGCTGCCAGATCTTCCTGAGCTCATGCAACAGCTGGTAGGAGCTGGTGACGCCTAAAAACAATGCAAGAAGCGGAATGGTGGAACCTGCTGACAATATTTAAGATCCTCCATCTTTAACACGGTCCCCTTATGGAGCAGAAAAAGCCTGCAAAATGCAGCTGATCTTTTAAAAGCCATACCTAGAGTCTTCCTTGCCCACGATGATTGGTCAAACATGCAAACAAAAGAAAAATGAATCTGTAGCTGGCTGTGCCTGACTGTAAAACTTGTCTGGAAGTTCTCTTCCTAAGGCATCCTGGGTTCCACACAATAAATGACGTCACCCAACCTGCTCTCACTGCCCAACTTGTAAACGGATTATCTCCTGAGATTAGTGGATTGATAAAAAGATAGATCACAACAAACTGTGGAAAATTCTTCAAGAGATGGGAATACCACACCACCTTATCTGCCTCCTGAGAAATCTGTATGCAGATCAAGAAGCAATAGCTAGAACCAGACATGGAATAACGGACTGGTTCCAAACTGGGGAAGGAGTACATCAAAGATGTATGTCACCCTGCTTATTTAACTTACATCCAGAGCACATCATGTGGAATGCCGGGCTGGAGGAAGCACAAGCTGGAATCAAGACTGCTGGGAGAAATATGAATAACCTCAGATATGCAGATGACACCACCCTTATGGCAGAAAGTGAAGAAGAACTAAAGAGCCTCTTGATGAAAGTGAAAGAGGAGAGTGAAAAGGCTGGCTTAAAACTCAACATTCAAAAAACTAAGATCACGGCATCTTGTCCCATCAATCCATGGCAAATAGATGGGGAAACAATGGAAACAGTGAGAGACTTTCTTTTCTTGGGCTCCAAAATCACTGCAGATGGTGATTGCAGCCATGAAATTAAAAGATGCTTGCTCCTTGGAAGAAAAGCTATGATCAACCTAGACAGCATATTAAAAAGCAAAGATATTACTCTGCTGACAAAGGTCCGTCTAATCAAGGCTATGGTTTTTCCAGCAGTCATGTATGGATGTGAGAGTTGGACTATATAAAGAAAGCTGAGCGCTGAAGAATTGATGCTTTTGAACTGTGATTTTGGAGAAGATGCTTGAGAATACCTTGGACTGCAAGGAGATCCAATCAGTCCATCCTAACAGAAATCAGTCCTGAATATTCACTGGAAGGAGTGATGCTAAAGCTGAAACTCCAATACTTTGGCCACCTGATGCGAAGAACTGACTCACTGGAAAAGACCTTGTTGCTGGGTAAGACTGAAGGCAGGAGGAGAAGAGGATGACAGAGGATGAGATGGTTGGATGGCATCACTGACTCGACAGACATGAGTCTGAGCAAGTTCTGGGAGTTGGTGATGGACAGGAAGCCTGGTTTGCTGCAGTCTACAAGGTCACAAAAATTCGGACATGACTGAGCGACTGAACTAAACTGAAAAAGGTGGAAAACAGGATGGGAGGCCACTGGTTTGACTGAACTCATGACCAATGCTGAGCACTTTGAAAGGAGTTTGGAATAAGACAGTGAACAAAAGTCTGCCCAACTATTCGCCTTTACACTACAACGGGTCCAAGACCAGTGACCAAAAATAATACCTGGGCCTCCCACAGTGCACCCTTCTAAAGAGTCTATTATCAAAACGCTGGTCTAGGATCCACATCTCAATTGTAATCACCAGGGGCACTGGAAAAAAGATTGCTCTCAAAAATTCCTTCAAGAGTTGACAGGACCACAAGGAGTTCTCTGATAAGCTGCCACCAGTAATTCCTTTAAACAGCCAAGGGGAAACTAAAATTAAAATTAATGGAGGGACTTCCCTGGTGGTCCAGTGGTTAAGAAGCCACCTTCCAATGCAGGGGAAGGTTCGATCCCTGGTTGGGGAAATAAGATCCCACATGCCTTGGGGCAACTAAGCCCATGCGCTACAACTAGAGAAAGAGTGCGAGCCACAGCAAAGACCCAGTGCAGCCAAAATTAAATAAACCGTTTAAAAATATTAGAAGTAATGGGAAACCTTGCCAACTTGTGACAGATACCAGAGCTACAGTCTCTACTTTAAACCCCACTGTCATAGGACAACACATCCCTTGAGTGAAAAAGAAGTTCCCATAGTGGGTGTCTATTAAAATTCCTCCACAACCAGGAGAAATGACTCTGGGGCCTTTCACTGAGAAATTTTCCTTTCTTGCTACATGATACAGCTCCAGTCAATCTGTTAGGATTCCCTGGTGGCTCAAATGGTAAAGAATCTGCCTGCAACGCGGGAGACCCAGATTCGATCCCTGGGTCAGGAAGGTTTCCTGGAGAAGGCGATGGCAACTCACTCCAGTATTCTTGCCTGGAGAATCCCACAGTCAGAGGCTACAGTCCTTGGGGTCGCAAAGGGTCAGACACGACTGAGCTACTAACACAGCTCCAAACTATCAGGTAGTGATCTCCTTTCTGAATTAAAAGGGCTAATACATTTTGCTTCTAGTGGACACCTCACCTTAGAATTTCCTGACCAAGCTGAACCTGATCCTTGATGTTCTTTACAGCCTGTCCTTGATATAGAAGAGAAAGGATTCCAGCAAAAGACCTCTAACTTAATCAAGGTGCCTGAAAATCTGTGGGCTACCTCTAACACTGACCCTGGAAGCATAAAAGGTGCAGAACCTGTAAAATTTTCATAGAGGAAACCAAACCTCTTCCTAAACTGTCTCAACAGCCATTAAAACCCGAGGTGACGCAAGGTCTAATACCAATAATAGAAGACCGATTCCCTCGGGGCTAACCATTCCCTGTACCAGCCCCCGTATAACACCCGGTCTTAACAGTCCCGAAACCCAGTGGGTGGGGATGGCAATCTGACTTGAGATGAACAAGATTCCCTACTTCCCAGCTGTTCCATACCCCAAAACCCTGTGTCACAAGCTTCATCAGACTCGAAATGGCTCACAGGTGTGGACCTCCGTCCAGTCCTCTGTCCATGCTGGGACACCAACAATGAGCGGCTATTCACCTTTACTTGGAACAAACAACAACACACCTGGGACAGGCAAACTTGGAGGGTTCAGTGAGACCCCTTCTTACTTTTCCAAATGCTCCACCAAAACTTAGGTACCCTCCATTTCCCCAGGAAATCGACCCTTCTACAGTAAGAATAGAGCCAAACTTTTGCTATTTTCAAGTACCAAAGAGGCATCCATCAAGAATCCCACTTATTTGCTATAACGGTTAGCTAAACAGGGACATAAAGTCTCCAAGGAAAAATTATAATTATCTTCAGACATTACTCAGGTCATAATCTAAGCACTGAAGGAATCCAGTGAGCTCCAAAAAACCAAGCTGATCCCCAGATTCCCTAGGCCACATCTAAACAACAACCTTGTGGATCCATAGGCCTGGCTGGTTATTGCAGAGTACAGGTTCCTAATTTTTCCTCTATCGGCTTTCCCACTCTATGAACTCACTAAAAGCTCAATCGCTGAACCAGCTCCTGGGGAAGATAAACATGAGCAGGCCTTTATGAGACTAAACCAAGTGCTGCAAGAACTGCCTGCCCCAGGGCACCCAGCTTCAAAATCTTTCACCTTATCTGAACGTGAAACAGAGAGCCCAGCCCTGGGGATGCTCAAGCAAGAACATGAGAAGTACAGAAGTGAAGCGAAAGTCGCTTAGTCGTGTCCAGCTCTTTGCAACCCCATGGACTGCAGCCCGCCAGGCTCCTCTCCTCTGTCCATGGGATTCTCCAGGCAAGAATACTGGAGTGGGCTGCCATGCCCTTCTCCAGGGAAACTTCCAGACCCAGCGATTGAACCCATGTCTCTTACGTCTCCTGCACTGGCAGGCAGGTTCTTTACCACTAGTGGCACCTGGGAAGCCCTAGGAAATGACATTTACTTACAAACTCCACACGCTGCTCAAAATCTCAATTCGGAAGTAACTCAACATTTCTCTGCAAACATACTAACCTCTTTTGAGACGATTCTGCTTTCAGCACCTAAGTCTGCATCCAAAACAAAATAGTCTGCTATGTTACTGCCGCCGGAGAAGGCAACGGCACCCCACTCCAGTACTCCTGCCTGGAAAATCCCATGGACGGAGAAGCCTGGCGGGCTGCAGTCCATGGGGTCACCACGAGTCGGGCACAACTGAGCGACTTCACTTTCACTTTTCACTTTCATGCACTGGAGAAGGACATGGCAACCCATTCCAGTATTCTTGCCTGGAGAATCCCAGGGACGGGGGAGCCTGGTGGGCTGCCATCTGTGGGGTCGCACGGAGTCGGACACGACTGAAGCGACTTAGCAGCAGTAGCAAGCAGCATGTTACTGCTGCTGCTGCTAAGTCGCTTCAGTCGCGTCCAACTCCGCTACCCTTGACCAAAGAAGGTGAGCCACTGACCTTTGTGACACTGTATCCTAATTCACAAAGTGCCCCTTTGACTAATCCTGATCTAATTTTGTCTGTTGATGGGTCACACTGTAAACAAAAAACGGAATTTCCAAGCTGGCTATGTTGTCATTACCCAATATGAATTTTTAAGAGGGTAAGTCTCCCATAAGCTAAATCAGCCCAACAAGCAGAGCTCCACACCCTGACCAAGAGCATGCCAGTTACCAGAAGGACAAACTGTTAGGATTTATACTGGCAGCTGGTATGCCTTTGGGATCAACTATAATTGGAATGTTAAGGAAGCAAAGGGTTTTTTTTTTCCTTTTTTTTTTTTGTCTACCAGTCTTAGTGACTCAATTATGTCCAACTCTTTGTGACCCTATGGACGGTAACCCTCCAGGCTGCTCTGTCCATGGAATTCTCCAGGCAAGAATACCGGAGTGGATTGCCATTCCCTTCTCCAGGGGATCTTCCTTACCCAGGGATCGAACCTGGGTCTTCTGCATTGCAGGCAGATTCTTTACCATTTGAGCCACCAGGGAAGCCCTTTAAGTCTACCAGGACCCCAGCAAAAACAGACAGCAGGTACAAAACCTTGTTGCTGCTACTCCCGTATCTGTTGAAACTGCTGTCATAACAACTGAGGCTCACACTATAAAGACTGAACCTGAGTTATCAGGGGATTGTGTCAGCTGACTTCTGTGAAAAGGCAGCAGCAACAGAATCTACAAAGGTTGTGGATCATGTGGATGAAGTCCATTCTGTTCCTGCAAAAAATAATTCCTTGTTGCCAGACTTTTGCCACCCTGATGTCCCTACAACAGGCAACTGCCTGCTTCTTAGGGTTTTTTTTTTTTTTTTGATGTGGATCATTTTTAAAGTCTTTATTGAATTTGTTACCATATTGCTTCTTTTTTATGTTTTGCTCTTTTTGACCATGAGGCATGTGGGGTCTTAGTGACCAGGAATCGAACCCCCTCCTCCTACATTGGAAGGTGAAGTCTTAACCACTGGACCACAGCCTGCTACTGAGTCAGAGAAATCATGATCTTCAAACGGCAGCTGTCAATTCAATGAGCAGTCAGGGCTACTGCGGAACCCAGGAGAGTGCTTGGTTCTTCCGGGATCCCCAGCAAACTCCATTTTTCAGGTTTTGCCTTCCTTTATCCACTGTGGTGCGATTAAAGCGAATCAAATCAGGAAATAAAGATTGATAGTGTTAGGTAGTTAGAATAGAAAAAAGGAGTCCAAAATGGCAGTGGCTAAAAGACAAAGAAGGGAAAAGCCTGTGAAAAGAGAACAAAGGAAGGTCCGAGGACCAGAGTGAGGACTTCAGGTAAACAAGCAGCACTCCTGGCTAGCCCCGTTTACACAGGGCAAGCCCAGGAGGAGAAAAAAACATACAAAAAGAGGAGCCAAAATTGGGCCAGGGCCTCTCTTCTCTTCACACCTTCTGGGTCGGCATTCCCTCACACCTCGAGGATGTATTTTCCTTTACTTTCTAAATAAAACTGAGCTGTAACACGGAGCTGAAACTCCGGCCCGTCCCAGGGCTGTAACGCTGGTCCATCCATCACTTCATATTTCTGTTGCGACGAGACAGAACCAAGGAAATTAATTACACACTCCCCCGACAGTAGGAGGCCTTCTATAAAATCGCAAAAACAGTTCACCACCAATGCCTGACCTGCCAGCTCCCCAAACCTGGGAAACGATGTTTGTTCTCAGAGGCCTCAAACCTCCCTCTGAACACCTGCAGCTGGACTACATTCAACTGCCACTTAGTGGGGCTACCAATATGTTCTTACCATATGTATGTTTTCTGGATGGGCTGGAGACTTCTGCTGCAAGGTTGATGCTTTCGTTACAGGGAGCAGCTTGACTCCATGTTGGATCTGTTTCCTTAACCTTTGCTTCCCATTGCTTTTGTTCACTAAAAGGATACTGTGTCCATACATAATGACCTGCCTGGGGGAACCCTGCCCCTCTGCCCAAATGTTAAACCAAGGAGCCTTTGTTCAGGACTCTGTCCACTTATAGGTGACTACAAGAAGGAAGAAATTAATCCATTGCCTCCCGTGGCTTGCCATTACAGGAGATTTTGCAAGATTAATGGCCTTTTCACTTTGATTTCTCACCACCTGCCCACCTCTATCTCTGTTCTATAAAAGAACCTGGCATCCAGACCTGGATACAATGGTTATTTTGAGACGTTAGTCTGCCATTTTATTGGTCAGTTGTCTTTCCAAATAAAGTCACATTCCTCACCTCAACGCCTCGTCTCGGATATACTGGCCTGTTGTACAGCTTGCTTGTAGGCAAACTTTGCCATCCTGACATCCTTACAACAAACAGCCTGTTTCTGTGTCAGAGAAATCATGATGGGCAAACAACAGCTGTCAATTCAATGACCAGTCAGGGCTCTCAGGAATCCAGGATGCCGGGTTCCCCACCGCCTGCCCACCATGATTTCTGACTCAGACGCAGTCCGCTGTCTATTGTAAGGACACTGGGACGGCAAGAGTCTGGCAGCAAGACTGCAGGTGACTGGTGGGAACTGCATTCCCACTTGGGGTGAACTTTCCACAGCCATCATTGCCTGAGGCAACCACTTCACTGGGCAAATCGTATAAAGCTTTAACAAAACCCTGGAAACTTGAAACTGTCCTTGTCACCCTCAACCATCAGGCAAGATGGCTAGAACAATATGGATCCTCAAGGTTAAAAATCTCTAAACCTGCTCAAATTATGAGCCCCCCTTGGCCTGAGGTAGTGCCTCTGCTTCTGTTGACTATTCCCTGGACCTCCTCTCCTATACCTGTGTTATAACCCGACTTTTCTATCCACTTTAAAATCTTCAACTTGGTGGCCTTCAAATTTTAATAATTCATGTTTCTTGATTTTAAGAAACAAGGGGCTCTCGAGGGAAATGAGTACAATTCCTCCCTTTAAAGTTCATGGCAAAAGATATGGGGTTTCATCCTTGCTTGATGTGCCAATTAGTTTTCAACAGTATTTGAAAAATATTAAAAAGCCTAAAAGACAAAGCAAGGAAATCTGTATTCAAAACCCCAAACCTGGCCTTTACAATGCCTCTGGGTGGTCCATATTTGCATTGGGAGATTTGGTTTGGCATTTTAACCAAGGTAAATAGATTCTCACTCTCCTCTGAGCCTGAAAACATTCAAAGAGAGAGGATCCTCTTTCGGTAATCTACACCTTCTGAAAGTGAACAAAGTCACACTTTTTAAGGAAACAAGCAGAGAAGTTTTCTGTTATTCTTTCTCCCACAAAATACATACCAGTTCCCACAATGCTTTGCTCTTCTGATACTAATGGGGTGGATGGTGAAACAGGAGACTCATTTCAGTTTTAAAAGGGGACACTGTCAAAACACACATTTCCCACAGGGCCTTCTACCCTTTCAGCCACTCAAACCCACCACCTACTAACACCAACTCCTAAAATCCCACAAGCTGAATCCAAAACAGAGTACTGTGATCATCCCCTCCATGTGGGCCCACTGCAGCATTCAAACACTTGGTCAACTGTTAAAGGCTTCCATATGTGCCTTGCAGGATCTAAACCACTTTCAAAAGGAGAGGACTTCATTCCATTTCAATTACTAAAATCTTCAGCTTGTCAAACAAAGAAACAGGTACTATTTCAAGTTGGGAGTGGAAAAATCCATACCCAATGAGAGAAATTGATGTCGGCAAAGGATATAAAATAGTGTGCCATCATTTATTCATTAGCACTATTTAAAATACATGTGATACTCTTGGCTTCACTCTACATATTAACATAAAATAGAAATCTGACAAATGAATAAAAATTCCTCCTTTCTCACGAGAAAGGAGCCAAAGGACTGCTCTGCTCAGAGGAGAGTGTCAGATCAAAGCCAGATCAAAGGGATTAGACCAAGGGACCCACAGAGGAAAACACAAGACTCAAACCACCCTATCCATCACTTCTAGAAAATGACAGGCTGTCTTCCTCAAGGCTGTCATTCCCCCAGCAGAAATGTTTAACGGGATACTGGTTCAGGAAGGTAAAGCTTCTAGAATTTGAGGCATTACCAAGACCATGTTCATACTGGGCCCAGCTGTGCAATAGAAACTACATTTTAGGAAGTGAATGTTTTACTAAACACACTACAAATAATCCAAGGGGAAAGAATTAAATCTTATAATAAAAGGACAATTAAGTGGGATTTATTCTGGCTAATATTTCAGGTCAATAAAGCTTGTTGAGAGCCACTGTGTGTAAAAACCCTCTGCTGAAATATACAAAGGATGCCTCAGGGAGCCTAGAGTCTAGAAATGGAAGGAGGCAGATACATGTTTCATTTTTAAAAAGCATACCTTTGGTTCAAAGCAGAGCAAGATCACACAAGTCCCTGAAAAAAGAAGGCCAGAGAGTGATATCATGGCTGTTGAATAACAAAAAGCATCCTCCATACATTGAGAATGCGCCACATACTGCACCCAGGGCTTTCATTATCTGCACGCCTTAATAATTTTTGCAAGCCAGGTATTGATAGTCCCATTTCACAGATGGAGAAACTGAGGCTCTCAGAGGCAGTCAACGGAATATCATGCTTCTTCTTTTCTTTCCCTTATGCTGCCTCTTAGATGTTATGTATGCTCTTCTTCCCTTGTAGAAGGATAAAGAAATGAACTTAGCTTAGGGGAGGGAAGATTTCAGCAGAAAAACAGAGCATCTAAACTAGGGCTTCTCAGGCTTGGCTGTTCTGTGCATTGTACACTGGCCAGGAGCCACCCTGACTTCTTCCTACTACAGATGCCAGCAGCCACCCTCTCTCCCCAAAGGTGAAAGCCAAATTGCCCAAATGTCCCTCGGGAAGGACAGTCACTCTTGGCTGAGAACCACTGATCTAAAGAAACACACTGGAGGGACGTCCCTGGTGGTCCGGGGTTAAGATGTCACCTTCCAATGCAGGGGGTGCAGGTTCCATTCATGGTCGGGGAGCTAAAATCCCACCTGCTTCATGGCCAAAAAACCAAAGCATAACACAGAAGCAATATGGCAACAAATTCAATACAGACTCTAAAAATGGCCCATATCAAAAAAAATATATAAAAAGTAAAATATAAACACAGGGGAAAGGGCAGATCTCTTCCTATAAATGACTCAATAAAGGAAAGACGACTATTCACACAGCCACCGGCCTAAGGGCAAGAGACAGGAACAGCGGCTCTGCAGTTCCTTCCAGCCCTGCCACTTTGAGCTTGAGCCACACAGACAGCCCATGGACCTGACTCCCAGCACTGGCCCCGCAGTGACCTGTACCACACAGCACCTGTGCTAAATAAATATGTGCTCTTCAAACTGACATCATGTGCCCTGGCATCCATGAGGCTTTCTACAGAGTGTGCAGGAAAGGAGAGAGCTAATAACATTGCTATCTCCAGATCTCGACCTTCTGTCTGCAGGCTTTCCAAACACTGACCGGCCAGAGAACACGCCTGCGGTCGAAGAGTCATTCAAGGTCTCCTTTCCCACCTCCATTACCAGGGGTAAAAAAGGAAACCCAAATCTCACTGTGATGCTTGACCACAACGTATAAAAGCACACTTCTGTAGAAGAGCTTCTTCGGGTACTTTTTAAAAGAGGTTGGAATAGCATTTAGATTTTACTTGGGATTCAAAGAATGATGTCATCGTTTTATTTGTAAAGGTCAAGGTTTACAATATTCTGGAAATGACATTCACAGTGATTCTTTACATTTGCAATAAAAATGTTAGATGCCAACCTAAAATGTGTGGAGGTGGGGGAGCAGTAAAATTTTTAAAAACCTTTATAGACGTTATAGGAGAGAAAGAAGGCTGGAGCGTAATGAAGCACGCTGGTGGTGTCTGTTCCCCAGACAACCTGTTGGTCAAAGGCAGTCATCCTCTCCAGTGTCTGCGGCTCAGTTTTATCACAAAGAATGCCACTGGGGGACCTCCTGGTAGTCCAGGGGCTGACGTTCAACTCTCCCCATGCAGGGGACCCGGGTCATTCCCTGGTCCCACGTGCCACAACCGAGACTTGGTGCAGCCAGATAAGGTAAAAATAAATACATAAATCAAAAGAATGCCCTTGGCTCTAACATAAATTTCTGCTTTCACATGCTTACCACACTAACGTCATTAGCTGCTCTGTACCCCAAAATGAAACGATGGGGAAGGACTGCAGGATTGACAGGAACTGAAAATTAGAGGGCGTGTAGGTCACCTGGTGAGCAGAGGTCTTCCCAGGATTAAGGACCCAGTTAGGGTTCCAGATCACAACGAAGCTGCTAGACCATGTAGGCCCCAGAACACTACACCGCTTCAAACACTTTTGCTTCCAACTCAAGTTTGAAGTAAGTTCATTTTTGCAACAAAAAAAGTCTCGCAGCTAGGCTTCCCAGGTGGCTCAGCCAGGACAAATCCACCTGCCAATGCAGGAGACACTCAGGAGACATGAGTTCCATCTGTGGGTTCTGAAAGATTCCCTGGAGTAGGAAAAGGCCACCCAGTCCAGTATTCTTGCCTGGAGAATCCTGTGGACAGAGGAGCCTGGTGGGCTATAGCCCACAGCATTGCAAAGAGTCGGACACAACTTGAGTGATGGAGTGCACATGCAAAGTCTTGCAGCTGCCTGGGAAAAATCAACCAATCCACTCTCTGGGCTGTCTTTGCCAGAGACTGTTATTCATTTGGTGCTCAGCAAGATACCTGGACACCATATTGAGAATCAAACGCCTGGGGCATGCGCACACCTCAAGGAGATGTGCTTATCCTCTGCCCTGCCGAGTCTAATTCTCTTGTTCCCCTCTAGTAACACATCCAGGCTTTTCCTATCAGCATGTGAGAGTGTTCTTGAGGAACTCTGTCCTGCCACAGTAAAAAGCTACCCTAAATAGTACTTTCTTAGTATCCCACATAGAGAAACAATGAACTATGTTGGGAAGAGGATGAACTGGCTTTGGAACCTGACCAACCTACATTTGAAATCCAGTCTTTCTACTAACTGGCCTGCTGTGGCCTTGATCAAGTGGCTTAATGTTTCCAGTCACCCAATTCCTTGTTTGCCAAGTGAAGATAGAAATGCCAGCCTTACAGGAAGTTGGGAAGAGTCGATGGACTGTGAATGTGCAAGGGAAGTGCTGAGTGAGTGGCAAGCAGGGCAAGGGCTTCGAGAGACCCTGGAGCCCTCACCTGGTTGCAGCGTGCATCGGTGGGTGTTGCCCCTGCAGCGGGCACTCTAGCATGCCTCTGTAGTGAAATGCCAGCAGTGTCCTGAGAGCCAAGAACATTCCTTCTTGGCTGGCTCTGACAGGATAGTTTTGCCTTGTTTCCAACACACTTCAGCAGAACAGCCTCCACTCCTCCCCCTTCCTAAACAGTGCACTAGAACCAGCAATTCTTAATCTCGTTAGTCACAAATACCCACTTTTCCCTGGAACACTGCCTTTAGCACAAATGCATAAAATTTTGCATCAATTATATTGGGTTCAATGACCACCTGGAAACTCATATGCCTGCCCTCCATGGTGACTGCTTCAGAAGCCCCCTCTAAACAAAGACTCGGAGATGTTTTATAAACACGTGGCACCCGGGCAGCGGCGTCTATGTTACAATGCAAACTTCACACTGACAGTCTGGTGCCAGCGTTCCTGCAGAGAAAAAGCAAAGGAAACAAGTCTGGGGTACCAACGAAGAGTTCCCAGTCAAGAGGACTCCTTTTTTTAATGTGGACCCAGGGAATGGTTTATAAATTTCAAAGAAAGACAGTAGGACTTACTTTAGTCAATTCTCAAAAGAAGTGAGCTCCAGAAGTTCTCTGTCCCAACAAAGTTCCCAAAACAACTATTTTCTCACATTTTCTAGGGCATGTACAAGACGCAAACATTGCTAGGAAAAGGGATCTCTGATCAAGGAAACAACTATTTATATGGTATTTGAGACCCACAAAGTATTATGGGGAATTAGCTAGTTTCATTAAGGAGACAGAGCAAAGGCAATTATCTGACGTGAAAAGAGCTATGGTCCCGCGCTGGTTTTGCCTTATCATCTGCCTGGCAAAGAGGCATACCAATAGCTTGGCAAAAAAACACAGCTACACTTAAGGCGTAAAAGAAATAGCAATGGCTCACAGGGAAAATGGGCAACAAACCCAAAAGAACAGACAAGCTCAACTTTTTTATTTCTCACAGAGAATGCTGGCTAAAATGGATAAGTTCTAGTTTTAGAGTCAAACAGAAGTGATTTGAATCCTACCTCTGCTGTGTATCAACTCACTTAACTCAGTTTTATCATTTGTAAAACACAAATAATGTCTACTTCACAAGATTAATATAGGGATTAAAATGAGATAACAGAAGAGCTGGAGTTCAATATATAAAAAATAACCAATATAAACTGTCCTCTAGAAGACTAGAGTCAGACTGCCTAGGTTCAAATCCTGGCTCTATAACTTCTCAGCTGAGCAATTTTCAGTACGTTACTTGACATCCTTGTGTCTTAGTTCCCTTGTCTGCCAAATAGAATTACAAATAAATCTACTTTAGCAGATGTGTGAGGATTAAATATGTTCATACATGAGAAGTAGTTTAAAATGCAATACCTGGTCAAGTACTCAATACATTTTCGTAAATATATGGGGAGTGAAATACATTTAACTCAACACATTTACTAAATACACTAAATATATTTAGTGATATACATTTAGGGCAATACATTTAGGGAATGTATTAAGCACTGCTAAAATGCTCAGTATTATTTTATTATACATAAAAGTATTATCAACAACTTTTGTTTTCTTTGATGGCGCAAAGCACGTGAAAGAATGAATAAGAATATACTTAAGTTTGCAATGCATGTGTGTGACCTTTACATTTGATGCTATTAAGTAACAGACAAAGTGATACACTCAATCTGGGAGAGTGAATGGCCCCTTGAGGTAACTGGGTTTGTTGTTGTTGTTTTTTTGCTGTGCCCCATGGCATGTGGGATCCTTGTTCCCCAACCAGGGATCCAACCAAGGCCCCCTGCATTGGAAGCACAGAGTCTTAACCACTGGACTGCCAGTAAAGTCGTTTTTTTGTTTTTTTGTTTTGTTTTTTTTGAGGTAACTGTTGATAAAGCCTGTGCACACTTGTCTGTGCTAAGAGATGTGGCTGGGTTTAAAAACTTGGCATGGATTTTACCAGACTGTTCTACGTGACTTTCTGAGTGTGAACAGAGCAGCACCCAGGCTTCATCTCCAAGAACTGCTTGACTCAACACAAGGGAAAGGCTCATTTATTAAATGCAGACTCTGGAAGGAGTGTTTGAAGAAGTAGGAGGGGTGGGGAAAAAAGGTTCATAGAGCCCTCTCTTAGACATAAAACGTGGTGACAGAAACACCCGGTGACTTCCTCTTACCATCTCAGTTCATTAGAAACAAGGGGCCGGGGACCACTGCTGTAAGAGCTCTTCCCCATTTTCCTGTGGGTTACATTTATTTTCTCTGCCCATATCCCTAGTGGAGATTATTCTTAACAACACAGACCTGTAACACCACAAAAGCCTCAGGACATATTTCCAGCAGAAGAGGAGGAAAGGCTGGGTGTTGGGAGAGGCTGAGCCATCCCTCTGCCTCCAGGGAACCGAGGAGCAGAAGCTCAGCAACCTTGAGGTCCAAGGAGAGCAAGCAGGTGCATCAGTGCCTGATGCCCCAGACAAGAAAGAGAGAGAAGATATCCTGGGCCAAGAAGTTGCTCCAGAGCTGATCCGGCTGAAGAAAGCCTGCACATTATTTACAAATACCAATCATGGTGCTGGAAGATTTTTTAAAAGACATGGCTCTTGGAGCACTGGATCCTCAAACCTCAAGAAACATTGGGAAGTTGGTCCCTACGAAGAGAACAAATGATCACTTGGTGACAGGAGTGTATGATTTTATTTTACTAAGAAACATAGTCACAAGAGCAGAGTTTGGGTCCATTTTCTTCCATGCCAAAACTTTTGGTGAAAATCTGGCATTCTAAATAATCAGAGGAATTATGAATCACATTCCCACTGGTACCCTCAGGTTGCAACTTGCACTGAATGCAAATTTCAAATTTACTAATACTGTGCAACGTATTTCTCTGTCATTTCCAGGATGAAAATGTGTACATAAGCAATCACCCTTTTCTCTGTTAATATTAGCCATATGCTGCCTTCTGCAGCTACCATGCCTTAATGTTAGTAATATTTTCTGCTCATCTGGAATATTTGGAAGCAATTTTGCACAACCCTTAACTACAGCAAGTCTACAGCCCAATTGAGAGGCATTCCAGGCAAGAAAATGGCTGGCTACTTGTTCTGCCCCTTACCTAGATGTGGGAGAGTCCAGGATAACGAATATATTCCATCTCCTGTATTTGGTTGAGTTCTTTAATTTCCTAAGTAATTTCCTGTCCTGATCCCGGGTTTCTGTTCACCCTTGTTATAAGTCATGAGACTCCCGCACTCTCAGTTCCCATCAGTGCCGCCAGGATCACTGCCCTTGCGATGACGACGCACGGATTTTTAAGGCCAGAGCGCTGCGGGAGCGGGGGAAGGAGGGCCACGCGGCCCCAAAGGTGTTTACGAAAACATATCTCCCAGCCACACTTTTTTTGTGTGTGCAGCCATGAGAGAAACGGGCACCTTCTTGCGCGAGTGTTTCATTAATGCCTTGCTGGAAGTGCATTCCCTTCCTTCCACTTGGCGGGTAGCAACAGCATCTAAGAGCTTTGCAGACAGCTGAAAATGTACTCAAAACAGCATCCCGCCCTACCTCCCTCTGCAGCCTCCCCCTCCCGGTCAGCTGGTGGCCCAGGGGGGTGCGGATTTCACTGCTGCTAGCCGTCAGCTCCCCGGGAGAAAAACCGAGGCGGGGCGCCCCGGGACGCCCCTCCCAGGGCACAAGGTGGGCGACAAGGTGATGACACCACGACTCACTCTTTCTCCTCTGCGCTCGCCTCCTCGCTCGGCCGGGAGAGCGGCAGCACGGGGCTGCCGCGGGGGTTGGGGAGGGGTGGGGGTAGGCTCTGGCCGCTTTCGGGCGCCGCGGAGCACGCAGGAGTCCGGGGAGGGGGCCGAGGCCAAGGTCCGGCTGCGGCTGCAGCGCCGCACCGCTGCCGGGCGGCTGCGAAAGCCGAGGACCCCCGGGGGCGGCGGTCCGGGGAGCGCGACCCCCCGCCCCGCTCCCGTTTACCTGCACGCGGGCGGCGGCGGCACTGGGCTAGCGAGCGCGGCGGCGGCGGCGCCCGAGCGTTTCCCGAGGGCGGCGGGCCGGGCGCGCGCAGGATGTGCTGTCTCACGCTGCGCCGGCCCTCGGCTCGCGCTCCTCGGGCACCCGGCACTTCCTCCCGCTCCCGAGCGTGACACTGACAGCTCCCCGCGCGCACCCAGGCAGGGCTCGCCCCGCCCCCGGCCCACGCCCTCCGCGCTCCTCCCCCCGGAGGGTCCTCCGCACCCGGGCCCGCAGGGAGCTGCTGGCGCCGGCCAGAGGCTCAGAGCGGCCAAGGACCTGGGACCCCTAGGCCACCGCTAGGACTCACCTACGAGGCTGCCATCGAAGAGCGTCGGTGTTTGGGGCGCTCCTGTCCGCCAGCCAACATGGAACAACTTTCACTCCCTGAGAACTACTTTAGGTTATTTAAATAGAAACAGAGAGAGCTCAGATCCATCTGCTACACCCTAAAACTTACAGATTTAGTCTTAGTTTTGCCCAGAAGAGGAAACACATATTCAGCTTGGCAACATTGTTTCATAAAGTCTTAGCTTTTAAAACTCTGGGTAACAAAATACCCTGCATATGCTAAGTGAAATAAGTCAGATAAAGACAAATCACTTGTATCTGGAATCTTAAAAAATACAAGGAACTACTGAATATAACAAAAAAGAAGCAGAATCACAAATACAGAGAATAAGTTAGTGGTTACCAGTGGGAGGGGTGGGAGAGGCATTAGAGGGGTAGGAGGTTAAGACAAGAATATAGCAAATACCTTTAAACATTGTGAAATCACTGCATAGTACACCTGTAACATATAATGTGTAAGCAAGCAGAACCAAATGGGGCCTTCACAGGGATAGACCCTTCACCCGTATCCTCTGCTTTAGCTCCTCTGAGCGTGCCTAGATAACAGCATCTGATGCACATTTCCTGAGTTTTTACAGAGACTTAAAATACCCCCAGGTGGAAGATGTTAACTAGTTAACTATTCAAAAGACGGAGAGCATGAAGCTCCCTAAACCTACTGGAGCCTAGGGACAACCCCTAAACCTAAGGATAACCCCTGACACGCCCTGTTACCTCACCATTAACCAATCAGAGAATTGTGCACAAGCTGATCACCTTACCCTGGGGCTTGCCTCCCTCACCTTGCCTTTAAAACTACTCTGCTGGACCCCATTGTGGATTTCAGGCTTTTTGAGCACTGGCTGTCCCAGACCCCTTGTATGGTGCCTTCGAATAAATGCTGCACTTTCCCCATCACAGCCAGGTGTCAGTCGGTTGGCTCTATTGTGAGCAGGCAAGCAAACCCAAGTTTGGTTCAGTAACAAATATATATCAACTATACTTCAATTAAAAAAAAAAAAAAAAGAACACATGAAAAAGGAAAAAAAATGAATAAGTATCTGAGTAACCATTCTTGGACTCCCCCAAAGCTGCCATCCATAACAGACGAGTTTTAAGACTCAGAAATGGAGTTTGGGATTCTAATCAATGCAGGTTTGGCCCCATTTTTACATAAGCTTTTCATTATGTTTCTTAGATATCTGTGGGGTCTTTGTACACATTAGAATGAGAGTGGAGAGCTAGGACTGTATCTTATTCACAGCAGTATCTCCAAACACTACAATAGTGTTTGATGAATAACAGATGCTCAATAAATATTCATGATTTACTTAATTGACAAGTACTACAGTATTTGCAAAATAAATATCAGACCTATATATAAAACAGCTTTCCTTAATCCAATTTTTGCCTTCCTAGCAAATTATTGCAAGCACAAATATGTCTTAAAAAGAGAGTTAGAGTATCTTTAGTTAAGAAAAAATTGAAGGTATTCCAGGAGAAAAATTCTATGAAACAAATACTTGCTACTGCCATGTATTAGATATTTAATGAATGTCAAACTCAACATGTATTATCCTTTAAAATTTTTCAATAACACTATGTACCAGATACAATGACACGCCTGTAGAAAACAAATTTGAGTTTCAGAAGTTAACTACCTTGCCCACATTCCACAGCTACTGAGTGACTGACCTGACATTGGAATCCTTGTTCACCTAATGTCACAGCTTATCCATTCCCACTTGGGATTACTGTCTTTCCAGTATGAGGATTGTTGAAATGTCCACTATTTGCAAAGCCCTGTGTTAGAAGTTTCAGATGGCCCAAAATTGAGGACAATGTAATCCCTTTTCACAAGTAAGGTTAAAATCCAGTTGAAAGTGGAAAAAAACAGTCAAGTGTTAGGTGCTCAGTCGTGTCCAACTCTTTGCGACCCCATGGACTGTAGCCCGCCAGGCTCCTCTGTCCATGGGATTTTCCAGGCAAGAATACTGGAGTGGGTTGCCATTTCCTCCTCCAGGGGATCTTCCCAACCCAGGGATTAAACCCAGCATCCCTTGGGTCTCCTGCATTGGCAGGCAGGTTCTTTACCATTATGCCACCTGGGAAGCCCAACGTAAATTGATAATTAAAGTCAAATAATAAGGAATTGGCCAAAGTAGTACAATGTGCGGAGAAGGCAATGGCACCCCACTCCAGTACTCTTGCCTGGAAAATCCCATGGATGGAGGAGCCTGGTGGGCTGCAGTCCATGGGGTCGCTAAGAGTCGGATACGACTGAGCGACTTCACTTTCACTTTTCACTTTCATGCATTGGAGAAGGAAATGGCAACCCACTCCAGTGTTGTTGCCTGGAGAATCCCAGGGACGGGGGAGCCTGGTGGGCTGCCGTCTATGGGGTCGCACAGAGTCGGACACGACAGAAGCGACTTAGCAGCAGCAGCAGCAGTACAATGTGGGCTCTCAAATAAGAGCCCAACTGGTATGAGTGAGGGAGATGGTAGGAGGAAATTAGGATTATGAATATGGATAATGTTAGAAATGATAGGCAAAGTGCTTCACAGTATAAATGAAGAACAGAGAACATTTTCAGGCATAAACCAAGCTCCAAAGAAGAGGAAGCACTATGTGTACTTAACAAATGTCGAGTGAGCCAGCTTTGTGGAGCACAACAGATTCTTAGGGGAGCAGCTGTGGACCTTAAGGGATGCTGAAGAGCAGACAATGGAGTACCACCGTTACAGACATTTGAGCAGGAAATGACACTTGGGAAAAATCATCTGAGGGTATCTAAGTGAAGGGGACTGGAACAGGCAAAGGCTAAGGAAGCCAATCCCCAGTTCATTGTAAGAATCCAGGCCAGGATTGTTGTTTAGTCTCAAAGTCGTGTTTAACTTTTTTTGCAACCCCATGGACTGTAGCCCACCAGCCTCCTCTGTCCATCAGATTTCCCAGGTAAGAATACTGAATTGGGTTGCCATCTCCTTCTCCAGGAGATCTTCCTGACTCAGGGATCAAACCCACGTTTCCTGCATTGGCAGGCAGATTCTTTACCATTCAGCCCACCAAGGAAGCCCAGGCCAGCATTAAGAAGGCCTAAATTTGTCAATGGTATTCATCATGAATAACTTGAAATACATTCTTGGCACAAATTAAACCCTCAATAAAGAGCAGTTGTAATTATTTTAATTATCATGTACTCAGGCATAGTACAGATATTGGGTGTGGGGCTGGAAATGAATAAGAAATAAATGGTCTCTATATTCCAGAGACTCAAAATCTAAAGAAAAGACACTATTGGTTGTAATACCGGGGAGACTAAGAAAAGCAGGATGTTTAAAGCATTTGTCATGAGAGATTGAGAAGGAGAAAATGCATTCCAGTTGAGAACTCTTGAGAAGTAGAAGGTCTTGTCAAAGAGGTTCTGGGTGTCTTTGTTTAGTTAGATGCACGTTTTCACATATGGTGATATGCACTTGAGAATGAGGTTAGGAAACCAGCAGAGAAAGAGGCAGAAACCTTATGTATATTAATAGATCTTACATTTTTAGAGCACTCTAGGTTTACAAAAAAATGTGCTGAAAGTACAGAGTGTTTCCTACATACTCCCTACAAATTATAAACTAACCCATTTCACTTCTTAATCTAGCTATTGCTTCAAAATTTGAAAGAAGGTCTTTAAGAACAGATTAAATGACCATCACAATGGTAAAGAATCTGCCTGCAATGCAGGAGACCTGGCTTTGATACCTGGGTTGGGAAAATCTCCTGGAGAAGGGAATGGCAACCCACTCTACTATTCTTGCCTGGAGAATTCCATTGACAGAGGAGGCTGGTGGGCTCCATGGGCTTGCAAAGAGTCAGACACGACTGAGTGACTAACACAGACACACACACCATACTGGGCAAATTGCTAACTTGCTATAGCTACTCAGAGGTGCTTTAGGGCCTCCAGAGAGATAGGAGTGTGCCTAAGCTCCCCTGTTCTGGAATTAGACTGGGTGTGGAACTTAAATCTACCATTTACTGTTTTTGTCTATTTGTGCATGTTATTAATACTAGACTCCTCTCAGACCCAAGTTTCCTAGAAGCCTAAAAGGGGCAATAATATTACTTGTCATTCTATGATATTTCCATGAGTTAATCCATGTGAAGCAATTGATACAGTCCCTAAACATATGATTTTTGTTGTTTAGCTGCTGAGTTATGTCCAACTCTTGTAACCCATGGACTGTAGCCCGCCAGGCTCCTCTGTTCATGGGATTTCCCATGCAAGAATACTGGAGTGGGTTGCCATTTCCTTCTCCAAGAAAAACATTCAATAAATCTTAGCTATAGTTTGCTATAATTAATCCAGCCTTCATGAAAAATACCAAAGGTAGAGCTTTGTACTCTCTAACTTCAATATTCAATCTTGACATTACCAGACTCGAGGGACCCCTCAGACCCTGGGGTCATGACTAGCCTTCAAGACTGGCGTTTGAGTGCCTGCCATCCATTAGCACTGACTACAGGCAGGGCCCCACTGTACTCCATATGCCCTCTCGTCTGCCAGAAAATCTCCTCTGGAAATTATTCCTCAGTTAATTATATTTTCATTGCAAGAAATAAACTGAATATTCACCTCAGTGGTCCAAAGGCTCTGAAACCACAGAAAAGAAAGGTGACCACCAGAATCAGCTATTAAAAATGAAAAGTGCCCCCCTCTAAAAAAATGCTTGAAAATGTTTAGGATGACGTGGGCTCTACATCATGCTCCGAATAAAAATCTGTGAGGAAACTAAAGCACTGCCCAATGTTATACACAGTTTTGTATGGGATGTGTATCAGGTAGGATACATTTTAGGTATTTTTAGGTAGGCTATGTTTTAAGTATTTTCTATAGAAAATCATATTTTTCTATGATTGATGTTGGTCTGTTTGTGCCAGATGAAAATAACAATAGATGTCCCCAAACAGGTGCATTATTAGTGTTTGAAGGCTTATTAGAAATTAAAGAGTGACTTCTGGGGAAGTCAAGGATTCCAACGTCTACTTTTTTTTCTTCTGGACACTTTTCATTAAGGGACATGGCCTATGTTTTTATATAGTAATTGCAAAGACTCTGCAATAAATAAATACAGACATAAATTTGCCTTAATTTTGGACACATGACTTCAAAGGTGTCTGCTATCTAGCTTCAGATTTCTCTAAATGCTTTGTGAATAACTTCCAAGTGCAGCACATTACACTCTATACTAAATGATTACCTGTATTTGTGATATAATTGTGTTTAATCACCCGTATTTCCCGCCTTCACCTTTGCCATCATGTGTCTCTGCCCCCTCAACTCCCCACCCTTTCTCTTTTCATTTCCTTCCTTCAGCTTTTCTTTTCAGGATGATGCTAAGCCAGAATGCATACGATATGTTTTTCATGATCAATAATAAAATGCAAACATGAAAATATCTATACAGCAAAAATAGAAGTCTTTGGATCTCAAAAGAATCATTTTAAGCACTTAAATGTATACAGAAAAATACAGTGATTATAAAACATAAATTATTTCTGTCACTTTAAATTCCATTCCATCAGGGTCCAAATATAGATCTTCATTTTTTCCAGCTGTGAAATCAGTATCTATATCCTTATGTTCTACCTCGTTACATGTTATTTCAAATTTCTATTTCTAGGAATCAAATAAACCTACCTCGCCAAAAGAAATTAAACCACTTTTTTCTGTAAATTATGTCTTTAGATTAGTTCCTAGAAACATGTCTTCATAGTTCTTGTAATTGCTCCTTGCAAAAATTGAGCCTAATAGATCTCCCAACACTCTAAAAGAGTCATCTGTATTTTTAAAAAAAAAATAATTACACATGCATAATAAATGCAATGTATCAATATACATTGATACTCTATATGTACCTTTAACCAGCAAATCTGAGCATTTTTTATGATGCTTCATTATTTGTTATCTCTCATGTGCCAACTCCGAATGTCATTTGATTATTTGAGAAGTGAAATCTAAATATTTTATGTATTTCAGAATACAAATTTTGTATATTACATTTCTCACTGTTCCTTCATATGCTTACTTCATTACAGCATTATACTTTAAGAAGAATTATAAAGCACAACTTATAAAATGAAATTTTATAGTATCAAAGGCATGTATAACTCAGAAATAGTACATTGAAGTCAAGAACACAGGCTCTGGAGTCAGGCACACCTGGGTTAAAACTAGTGCAAATGATGCACTCACTACCTGTGTGATTCTGTGCAAATGGATTAAACTCTTTAAGCCTCAACATCTTCACCTGTAAAATGGGCATAATAGTGCCCATTTCTTAAAATTTTCATAAGAATTGAATGAGATACTGTTTATAAAGAATTTAGTAATCACCAAGTAAACACTAAATTAATGTTAGACATTGTTATTATTATGTGGGTGAGCATAGAAAAAAAGATTGAAAGTTTACACAAAAATGTTAACAATGGCTATTCTGGGTGACAAGATTATGGAATTTTTTTCCTTGGAGTTTATGCTTACTTTCTAAACGCTCTATGATGAATATGCTTTATGTGTTCCACCAAGCCTGTTAGATATCAAGGATAGGCTAGTAACAGCACTAAATCACTTAAAAGCAATAAAGATTTATGTTATAACCTGCTTCCTTTTGAAATTCCCTAAAGATACTCCTTTCACTTTTCACTTTCCTGCATTGGAGAAGGAAATGGCAACCCACTCCAGTGTTCTTGCCTGGAGAATCCCAGGGACGGGGGAGCCTTGTGGGCTGCCATCTATGGGGTCGCACAGAGTCGGACACAACTGAAGTGACTTAGCAGCAGCAAAGATACTCCATGTCTTATCACTTGGCAGTGTTTGCAAGCTGTGCATGTGTGCTCAGTCATGTCCAACTCCCTGCAACCCTATGGACTGTAGCCCGCCAGGCTCCTCTGTCCATGGGATTTTCCAGGCAAGAATACTGCAGTGGGTTGCCATTTCCTTCTCCAGGCGATCTTCCCAACCCAGGGATCAAACTCACATCTCCTGCATCTCCTGCATGGGCAGATGGATTCTTTACCACTTGAGGCAGTGGTTACGATATACAATTTAGTTGTTAGAAACAATAAGCTGTGGATACACAGAAGGGCTGCACCATTTTGCTAGAAATGGAGTCAGGCTAAGGATGGAGCGAGGATGAATGAAAATGACTGAGCCCTCTTACTTCCTGTATAAATACTTACTGTCATGTATTTCTCTTCCTGCACACACTTCTAGCACTTGCCACTCAGGTGGTTATTTGTGATGCTCTGGCTCCATTGAGAAGCAATGAACCCTAAAGGAATCCTTCCCAAGGGACTTTATAATGATATGCTACCATCTTCTCTGGAACTACCAGTATACACTGCCTTTGTCTGTCTCCAGGGAGATGTCCCATATGGTAGGGATGACAAGACAGAGCCCTGTGACCAGCGGTGCCCTTGTGACCTTCACGTCCTTACTCTCCTACATTTAAGTATTCAGATTAAATTCTTTGCAGAGGGCATGTTGGAGGAGGTCATCGAGAGGACATGACTGCCTGTTGACAGGAGAGCTGGAGCCAGGCAATCTGGCAATGGTAGGTTCCTCCCTCCTCCCTTGTCCTTGGACTGTACCTTCTGTTCAGTGCTCCCACAGCCTTGAGAGAGCAATGTATTGGTGAGGCCCCTGGGACTGAATACGTGACTGAACCCAGTTAAGGGCTCTATACCAACTTTAAGGATTCTGCCTGGTGGATGCGGAGGTCTACGCTGTCTTGCAATCGCCAAGACAAGCTCCCTATGTAAGTTCCCTTGCTTATTAAAACTACCACTGCCAGTCTGGAGTGGCTGATTTCTTTGATCTGTCCTTGCCCTCTGTGTTAGAGGATCAGTTTGAAAACAGAGGCTAATATAATTCACATTATTGGCCAGATGATTTCTAGCCTAACAGAAAAATATAACTTTAATTAGCGTATAAGATAGCAAAAGAAAGAGATCATCTCCCATTTAAGAAGTTTTTAATGTGAAAAACAGTTAACACATTTGAAAACCTTTACGTTCTCCTATAAGAACAAGATCTTAAGGTTCACTTGAAGCATTTCTGTTTTGGAAGATTTCCAAACTGATATTTTAAAGTGAACTCTCTATTATTCAAATATACGTGCATGTGTGTTCAAATTTGGAATAGCCTGAAGCTGATAAAGGATGATTCATAAATATTTTAAAAAGTTAGCTGTATGTACATTTGGCATTAGGTCTTGGGGTCATTTTTTTGAGCTTTACTTTTCTCACTTTGTATGAAGCGATTTAACAACAGTAGTGAATAAATTTTTTTCAGTATATTATAAAAATTCAATTTCAACTTATAATCTTTTGAAAGTGAAATTATATTTAATAGTCTCTTTTCAAAATATTTTTTCTTATGAAGGTATTCTTACCATATGGATGAAAAATGATAGAAGATAAAATATCATAAGCTGCCTAAAACTATAGTATGTCTTTTGGTACTTTGACTTTCTTAATATTACATCATCATTTTTAAGTCAAACTTTCCCCCTCACTAAAGGCTCAGGTTGATGGAGATAAATTGCTGAACTGTTCAAATAGTTTCATAACATTCTAACTTGTCAAATAGGAATAATGTCACATAAGAGCATGTTAAGCAGGGTGATTAGCCATTATAAGAGTCTGAAAATCTGTTTTTCTTTACAGTCAAAGAATTATAATTACAAATAAATATGTGCATTTTTTAATATGTGCATTTTAAGAAAAATATTTTGAAACATTTCAGGTCAATAAATTAATAGGCATCCAAGTTATGTTCAACAAAGCTAACAAGAATATATTTCATGTTTCATCTCTATGGTGGAGTGGGAAAAAGAGAGACAGAAAGATTTCCCCAAAAGTTGGAAATTTGGTAGAGATTTCAAAGAACCATAAGTAAAGAAAACAAAAGGAAAAATAGAGACAGGGAGTCAGTAAACTCTGAGACTAGCCCTCAGGTAAGGTAAAGTACCCTGTCACTTATTATTTCAAACACTTTTGTATGTTGGATCAATGCTAATTGGCTTATTTATTTAAAAATGTTCCCCTATCCTTTGGGCTTCTCTGGTAGTGCAGAGGGTAAAGCATCTGCCTACAATGCAGGAGACCTGCGTTCGATCCCTGGGTTGGGAAGATCCCCTGGAGAAGGAAATGGCAAGCCACTCCAGTGTTTTTCCCTGGAGAATTCTATGGACAGAGGAGCCTGATGGGCTACAGTCCATGAGGCTGCCAAGAGTCGAATGTGACTGAGTGACTAACATTTTCACTTTCTATCTTTAGTGGCCCTTTGAATTTCACAGCTCTTTAGGTTTCCTTTTTTTTTTTTTCCTATGTGAAAGCCAACATAAATATCTCATACCACAGTGTCTAAGGTCAGAATCAGAATCTACATTTTGAGCCATTTTCCTCAAATCAGATACAGATGTTTGTTCTACAAATATTCTATCAGGCATTCATTTATGGATGAACATTATTTAAGGAGGAAAAAAACTGAGGAAATCAGTATTGTAATCACTTTTCATAAGTTGCCAACTATTCTGTAAACATTTGGCTATCCTATAAATGAGCATGCCATTTGTGGCAGGAGAAAGAAGCAAGGTGGACCATTTTTACTGGTTGAAACATCATCATCAAACCAGTATCCGTGGGTTTTCTGCTTTATTGCTACAATCCATTCAGATACCTCAAATGTTGGAGAAATGAGGCAGTTTTTGAAAGACTAAACAGGCAGTCAGGCTTGGCTTTAATAAATCACAATTTGCTCCTCTTGTCAACATGCACTATTCTATTATGATAGCTGACATTCAACAAATATTTTCCAAGCACTTACTATGTGCTGGGCACCAGCAATACAGCTTCCTACTGTGTGCTAGGCTCTTCACCATGTGTTAGATTTCATCATCACTATCCCCATGGAGGACGCTTGGGGAAACTGAGACTCAAAGCGGTTAAGTAACTTGCTCAAATTCTCACAGCATGTAAAGAGTAAAACCAAGACCCTAAATCAGGATGTTTGATGTTAGAACCCGAGTGCTTCACTTGCAATACAGTCTCCATGTATCTTACTTGGGGCTTTAATTAGCACTGCTATGCCTAGATTTTGTACACAGACTCCTTAAAATTAGAATTTGGGCCAGGGTGTCTAATCAGATAAATATTCCTTTGACCTTGGACAGCTACTGAAGTTCTCTGTGCCTCAGTTTCTTCATCGGTCAAATGAGGAAATTAACAGTACCTAATCCACTGGGCAGCCCTGAGAATTAAGTGAGTTAACATGTATGAAGCATTAGGCAAATGTCACACTTATAGTGAGCTCTATTGTTAAATCTTGTGAACTCTTTATTATCTAGAATTGTGTTCTTAGAGATTTTCATTTCTATGTGGATATTTAGTTTTTGTCTTGCCTTTAATTCTCTATTTCTGATGTTGGGGGATGGTAAGACAAAACAGAAGCAGCTGTTCAGCTGTTAATGTTAAAAGAAGAAAGCTCCACAGAAAGGCAATGAGAAAACATAATGATATCAAGAGATACCAAAAGAGAGAAAAAAAAAGGAAAAATATTCCGTGTCAGAAGGGGAGTGTCTAAGAGCTACCCTAGAATTACACACACATATTCGTGCACATCTTTATAATTGTCTCTATAGAAATCAGGACTCAGGGAGCTGGTGGTATAAATTAGCCCGTTAAATCCAAGACAATAAATATGAGGGGCTGGGTAAAATGAGCAGAGGAGAGTAATACAATCACACCCTCAGAGGCCTCCCCTGCCCTGATTCCCAGGGTTCTGCTCCCTGCCACCTGCTCCTGTCCCTGAGGTGGCCTGTTAGGGCTGTGGCTAGCTGGGCCTCTGACCTCCCAGGACCACATCTAAACACCTTGTGCAGTCACCCTCCCCACCTCTGACTCCACCCCTTGCTGCGCACTGGCTCTTTGAAGGCTTTAATCAGGCACCAATGGTGAAGTTTGTTATTCCTGCCAATGATGGTGTTCAAAACCATGGGACATCCTCTGAATCCTAAACATGGTCAGCCCTCCAAACGATTTTTATGGACTCTTTTGTAGCAGTGAGTGGGAAGGAAGAAAAGCATATCAATTTTATATCTGCCGATTGCACAGTGCTGGTTATGAATGATTAGCCATTGCAAAGCCAGTGGAGAAGGTGCTCAGAGTCTCTAAAAGCAGTGGAAATTAACCATTAAATATGACCTCTTAGGACTTCCCTGGTGGCTTAGATGGTAAAGCGTCTGCCTACAATGCAGGAGACCCGGGTTCCATTCCTGGGTGGGGAAGATCCCCTGGAGAAGGCAATGGCACCCCACTCCAGTACTCTCGCCTGGAAAATCCCATAGACAGAGGAGCCTGGTGGGCTACAGTCCATGGGGTTGCAAAGAATCGGACACGACTGAGCAACTTCTCCTTAGGACAGGGCTACTTTTCACTTCACTCTACACTTATTTTTTCAGTTTTCATTTGTGTGATAAGCTTTGACTTTGTTTTTATGAAAACTTTTGATCTTTCCCTTTAAGATTCTTAAATATAGGGGCCTTTCCTTTCCAGGTGTATTTGTGTATCCCCGACACATATATGCCCTTGGTAAGGGCAGATAGAAAGATAATGACACTCTAATACACATAGTTGAGCAAATTTTTGAAATCTTGGTCAGGTCACTTCCTCACTGACGACACTATATTTCTTTTCTCACTTTCAGGGCCAGGCTATATAATCTTTTAAAGAATTTAAGTATAGTTGATATACAATGTTGTGTTAGTTTCTGGTGTATAGCAAAGTGATTCAGTTTTATATATAATTGAATATATATATAACTTTTCATATATATAGAGAGAGTAGAATTTCTTCTACTATGCAATAGGACCTTATTGTTTATCTACTTTAAATATACTAGTGTGTATCTATGAATCCAAGTTCCTAATTTATCCCTCCCCCAAGTTATAAAATTTGATGGTTCTATGATTTGATAAGAATTATTCTCAAGGTTCACAGAGGTGCTAATCACCTCTACTCAGTTTTTTGTTTTAAAAACAAATTGCCATGTCTTTGTTAAATTGAAAAATACTATATAGTCAATCATTTAGGTTACTAATTTACAAAATACAAAAGCAGAGGGAAGTAAAATTCTCACCTGCCATGGTACTCTACTTTTTATTAAAATCTGTGTTATAAGCTTGATCACAGGCTGAGGCAGTAAAACCAAACGGTTCCAAAGTACTGTGGTTTAAAGATAATGGAGGTGTATTCATCTCACACTAAATCCAGAGAGCACATTATATGCAGAGAGCACTCCAGGCTGAGAGCCATAGGTAGCTCTGTTCAAGGTGCTCACTCAGAGACTCGGGTTCTCTGCACCCTGTTGCTTTGATCAGAACAGGTCTTCGTCCGCGAGTGGAAGCTGAGTCATGGGTGAGAGGCATATGCCTTGCAGGAAGTGAGAAAGGGACCTACAAATCCACTGTCCTGTGGCTCAGATGTTGAAACAGCACCAGTCACCGCTACACACACTTCACTGGCAAGAATTGAGTCATGTGACCTCATTGAGCTAAAAGAGCAGCTGGGAAATGTAGTCTTTAAAGTCTCTGGAGCCCATCCACAAGTCTGTTGTATAGAGAAGGGAGACTGGAGTTAGGGGGACAATCAGCTGTCTCTGTCACACCCTCTTAACTACTAATTCTAGACTTTGGTAAATTTCTACTATGGGATATTTTTAAATATGCAAAAATAGAATCAAATAACTATTTTGGAAGAAATAATAATACCAAGGGTAAAATGTAGGCCTACAGGAGGTGTGTTGTTGTTGTTCAGTCGCTAAGTCGTGTCTGACTCTTCATGACCCCATGGACTACAGCAAACCAGGCTCCTCTGTCCTCCACTATCTCCCAGAATTTGCTCAAACTCATGTCCACTGAGTCAGCGATGCCATCCAACCATCTCATCCTCTGCCGCCTCCTTCTCCTTTTGCCTTTGATCTTTCCCAGGGTTGCATATCGTATACTGGAGGTATATAAACAGACAATCTTATATACTCTCAAGGGTATGTGTATTCTGTATCTGCTGTCGGATATCTGGCAATTACTCCAACACAGTTTCCTTAATAGTGGAAGTAAAAGTCAGTTATTAAACAGCTTTGCTGTTTGGTTGTCAAACACGCACATAGTTTGTAAAGAAAAATTCTGTATTTCAGATTAGGGCTGTATCTTTCAACAGCACATGAATCCAGATGAGTACGGGGATTTGGAAGTGGCTCCTTGACGCTCCTCTATTTGTCTTCACAGTCACTTTGTGTATTTGTGACCTCTTATCTAGGCTGACAGGGGCTTTCCTCATGGCTCAGCAGTGAAGAATCCACTCGACAATGCTGGAGATGTGGGTTCGATCCCTGGGTCGGAAAGATTCTCTGGAGAAGGAAACAGCAGCCCACTCTAGGACTTGCCTGAACGGAGAGAATCTCATGAATGGAGAGAATCTCCCGAACAGAGAGGAGCCTGGTGGGCTACAGTCCATGAGGTTGCAAACAATCAGACATGACTGAGCAACTAAAGAACCCAAGCCCAAGTAATCCTTAGAGAAAATATGACTCCTTCTATACTCTCTCAATCAGTAAGTAGTTATTTTTCCCCTTTTGACACCCTTTCCCAGAATCTGGTTCCTTTAGCAAAGCAGAATGCCAAGTATTTGGGTTCATTTCAGATCCACTCTGGATGAGGTGATGCTGAGTGAAGAATTGCAGATGGAGTGCATGTCAAAACTCAATCCACTCAAACTGCCACTCTGACGTCTTCTTAGTATAACTCTTGTTCATGATTTTCTTTTAAAAAAGTTTCCCTCTCTTTCTCTGTGTTAGGCCCTATTCAAGATTTAGAGACTTCCCAGGTGGGAAGACTTACGAGGTGGCTCAGTGGTAAAGAATCCAGCAGGAGATGAGTGTTTGATCCCTGGTCCAGGATGATCCCCTGGAGAAGGAAATGGAAACCCACTCCAGTATTTTTGCCCAGGAAATGCCATGGAGAGCGGAGCCTGATGGGCTACAGTCCATGGGGTTGCAAGAGAGTCAGACTTGACTTAGCAACTAAACAACAACAACAAGGTCTAGAAATAGGTGAGGGAGGGGTTGAGCGTGACCTCGGGAGGCATACCCCGCTTATCCCAGGTCAGATGAGGTCTGGACTAGCTTTCTTTTTACTTCCTACAGGGAGTTGTCCTTTATCCTCAGTTTCAGAATCTAACGTCCCGTCCATCTCCAGCAGGCACCACCTGTTTCTGTGTGCTTTTCTGCAGCACACTGACGAGGCCCAGCAAGTTTAAATTTTACCAGTCCCCAGTGCAGATCTGTGGAAGAGGCGGGGCCTCCCCTTCTTGTTGGGGCGATAGTTCTACTGTCCTCAGCCAAGGTTGATGGTTCACGGCCCCCGCTTCACCTTCATCTTGCTCCTCATAACCATTCCTCTTCTAACTTCTCATAGAGGTGAAGGGCTCCTCTTTGGCCTCACTGAGAGTTTATTAACTCGGTCTTGGATGTTGGTGTCAGAGTCCTGAGGCAGGTATCTTCCCTATCAGCTCCCTCAGGGGTAAGAAGCTTCTAAGTAACAGACTGCACTTCAGCCTTTACCTAGTATTAATAACACAGATTCTAATTAGTTTACTATCATACCAGGGCTGTCTCCTAGCAGTCAGGTCTGCCTACTTGAGGTCTTGGCACTTTTCCCAGGTGACCAACTATTTGTTATACAGTCCTATAGCAACAGGCATCCTCTAAGCCTCCTGGAGCTTTATTTTAATTTATTATAGTTATGTACGGGAATGAAATTATTATTTTGTTCTCTTGCATTAACAGAGTTTAAAGGAAAGTTGGTGCAACTTTTAAAAAATTTAAAGGAAACTAGCTTCTTAATAGCAATGCTTTAATGAACTAAGAACTATACTTATGAGTTTGTCTCTTTCTGGATGAAGAGTTACTATGGATTTTTGGACTTTGAGACTATTTTTGGATGATGAAGGCTAGACTTAGATTGTTTGATAATCCATACATTGGAAGATGGTCTAAAATATTTCAGTCCTTTAAAAATGTATTGAGATTTGTTTTGTGGCCCAGAATATTGTCTACCTTTTTTTTTTTTAGTTTATTTATTTGCCACTGGGTCTTAGTTATCATGAAATTAAAAGACGCTTGCTCCTTGGAAGAAAATTTATGACCAACCTAGACAGTATATCAAAAAGCAGAGATACTACTTTGCCAACAAAGGTCTGTCTAGTCAAGGCGGACTAGTGGTCATGTGTGGATGTGAGAGTTGGACTATAAAGAAAGCTGAGCGCCGAAGAATTGATGCTTTTGAACTGTGGTGTTGGAGAAGACTCTTGAGAGTCCCTTGGACTGCAAGGAGATCCAACCAGTCCATTCTGAAGGAGATCAGCCCTGGGATTTCTTTGGAGGGAATGATGCTAAAGTTGAAGCTCCAGTACTTTGGCCACCTCATGTGAAGAGTTGACTCATTTGAAAAGAGCCCAGTGCTGGGAAAGATTGAAGGTGGGAGGAGAAGGGGATGACAGAGGATGAGATGGTTGGATGGCATCACTGACTCAATGGACATGAGTTTGAGTAAACTCCAGGAGTTGGTGATGGACAGGGAGGCCTGGTGTGCTGCAGTCCATGGCGTTGTAAAGAGTCGGACATGACTGAGCGACTGAACTGAACTGGGTCTTAGTTGTAGCGTACGGGATCTGGTTCCCTGACCAGGGATTGAACCAGGGCCCCCTGCATTGAGAGTGTGGAGTCTTAGCCACTGGACCACCAAGGAAATCCCGCATATGATCTACCTTTGTGAATTCTACCTGCACTTGAAAATATTGCATCTTTTGCCATTGTTGGTTGGTGGGTAGTATAATTGCCCATTAGTATAAGTTGGGTGTTAGTATGGTCCATGCCTTCTACAGCTTGTTTCTTGATTAAGGGTAAGAGTAATGACTTACAGGCTCTTGACGTATCATAGCTAACACCAGAAGTCTCAAGAAATTAAGATAAAAACTTGTAAAATAAACCCAAAGAAGACAAGGAAATAATAATAAAATAAGGTAGCAAATAATGAAGTAAACAACAAGCCTCTGATACTGAAAAATCACCAAAAGAAAAAGTTTGTCGAATATTGATAAATACCTAACAATGCTAATCAAGAAGACAGAATGCATAAATAAAAGAATATCAGTACTGAAAAAAGTGAATTTCATGAAGATGTTAAGATATTATCCACAATTTTATGCACATAAATATGAGAATGTAGATGCTATGGATAAATTTCTAGAAAATACCACAAAAATCTACACTAGAAATAGATACCTAAATAGTCCTATAGTCAAATATTCACAATTTCTATAATGTAGACTGATGATAAAGAAACTAAATCATTAATAAAAATCCTTCCCTCCAAAAAAATTCCAGGCTCTGATAGATGTGCAAACATGTTATATTTTTTTTTGAAAAGTAAGTGAGAAATAGCACCAATCTTTCACTAACTTTTCCAGTGAAGTGCAATTACAAGAGGAAGAATGCATGTGGGGTATCGGGCAGTCACCGGGGTGGCGGGAACAGGTATTTGCCAGTGATCTTCGCCCAGCACTTAAATCCCATTCATATTGTTTAAAACAAAAAGAACTCACAACACATGAGTATTTTAAGAGATAGAGACTTTATCCCATTATGAAAATGACAGAATATCAGAGGTTTCCTTCCTTACCTGGGATTTCGAATGCAGAGGAAGATATGAGCATTAGAGATGACTCACGGTGGTGGAGTCAGCAAGGGCTCAGTCACTGCACTGGGACCCAGGGGTATAACCTTGGATGTGCTGTCTGCTTTCCAGTCTTGCTTGAATCCTGCTTGTTATCTGAGCCAAAGTCTCTAACTTTCTGTCAAATCTGTGAGCTATGTAACAGTGTTGTATTCCTTTTCTCTTCAGTTTATCCACAGTCCAGAGGTACAATCACCAGGCATCTCCTAAGCACCCTGAGGAGATACTGCTGAGAAAGCATCAGGGCTACCCACAGTCCACTCATGAAGCATTCCAGTACCTTCTAAAAACCCTCATCAGTGTTCATTTCTGCCATTCCCAGAGTTGGGTTCTGGCCTTTAGAGAAGATTTATTCTTTTCCTATTTAAAGACTCCACTGCTTCTGTCACCTTGAATTTTTTTGCTGGCCTCTTGGTCACACTTCTATTCTTACATGGGATGACTGTCAAAGTCTTAGGTTACTTAATTCGTGGCTGATGATAGATAGTACAGTCTTCAGGACACACGTTTTTAGCATCCCAAATGGCAATACAGAGAGAATCAGAGATCTGAGCCTCACAGTGGCATGCATGCCAAGTCAATTCAGTTGTGTCTGACTCTTTATGACCCCATGGACTGTAGTCCACCAGGCTCCTCTGTCCATGGGATTCTCCAGGCAAGAATATTGGAGTAGCGTGCCACTTTTTTCTCCAGGGGATCTTCCCAACCCAGGGATCAAACCCCTGTCTCCTGCATTATAGGTGTATTTTTTACCACTGAGCCACAGGGGAAGCCCCCAAAGGCTGGCTTGTTGCAGAGGAATAGAGCATCTCTATTTCTGTTTCTCAACTTTGACCAGTCATATGAGCAAAAGTTCAGTTGCTAGAGTTGCTATCCATTGCTGTCTATTCATGCCCAATTTAGCATTGGCAAGGACATTAGCAGTGGTTTGATATGCATCCATACTATAAAAGGTATTGCAATTCATACAAACCTTAAAAGTTAACTGCCATCTACTTCTTCACATCCAAGAATTTTAATTTATGAGTAAGGTAACAAATATAATTGTCTGGCTGGATCAACCGAGCTCATTCTTTGGTTTTCTCTACTTGAGGCTACTGTGTTATAATACCACTTCCAGATTTTTAAGTTGGCATCGATGTGAAATATTATTAGGGTTGAGAAAATTCCATATATAACACAAATGCTCAGAATGGCTACTCTCAGGCCTCTTCCCACCTGTTACTGAAGGATCCAGAGGCTCTCAATATTCTGAACTCAAATGTTCCCTGGCTCTGAGCTCATCCCCTATTGGGAAAGAATTGTGTTCCTTATATATCACAAAGTTGCAACAGCATCAATGCTTATCAAGATCAGTTCCAACACGCCTCCTTCAAGAGGCTACATGATCAGCCTCCTCCAAAGTCCTTCTGAGAACATCAGAAGTTTCAAATAGTTTCTATCCCCTTCTTCCTGTAGAAAGGTTGTTGAGGCTTAGAATTACATTGACTCACTCTCTTAAGACTGGAAAGTTCTACCAGACATGATATTTCTCTTCTCATTAGTCTCTGAATTCATGAGAATCTGACAATAAACTCCAGTAAAACCACAGATCCCAGCCAGTCAGTCTATGACTCTCTGAATTTAAAGTACAATTAGCTGGTTAAGCTTTTGTGTGTGCCTGGGTGCTAAGTCGCTTCAGTTATGTCTGACTCTGAGACTCTGTGGACCGTCGCCCACCAGGCTCCTTTGTCCATGGGATTTTCCAGGCAAGAATACTAGAGTGGGTTACCACTCCCTGCTCCAGGGGATCTTCCTGACCCAGGGATTGAACCTGCGTCTCTTACGTCTCCTGCGTTGGCAGGCGGGTTCTTTACCACTAGCACCACGTGGGAATCCCTGTTGGGGTAACAGTACCTACCAAATCCTCATTTCTCCAGAGTCCATGCATACTACAATGATTAACTCTACCCAAAAGATTACAAGACGTGATTTTCCTATCTTTAAGAATTTAAAAATATGATCTCTTAAATCATCTATCTCAGGATGATTTTTCTAAAATATATTTCCTATTGTGTTGCCGTTATAAATTCATATACCTTTTCTCCTAGATTGCAGGGTTATCTTTAATAATTCCCTGCCTTCTTTGGGCCCCAAAGAACTGCCAAAGACAAAACGAACTAAACTAATGTCTGAAGGTCCTACACAGCGTCACCATCTCTACCTACCTCCTATGTGACTAGGAGCACTGGTATCCAGAATGGGCTCTGAGATTATGCTAGCAGCAAAAAGAGACTAACACTGAATAGCATCTGTGTCAGCCTGGTTTACCAGAAAGAAGGAAAAAAACAGAGCCTGAGAAAAAGGCTTATTGGAGAGTATGATCCAGGGGGCTAGAGTGAGAGTCAATGCTCACAAAGCAGGAAAAACTAGAAAAAATGATGCATTCAGAGCAGCCAGAAAAGAGTCTAAACCAGCAGATACCTTGATTTTGGTCTTGTGGAATCCAGAATGGAGAAACTCATGAAGCCAAACCAGACTTGTGACCTACAGATCAAGACCAAAATTTGTGTTAAGTCACTAGAAACCTATATGCAGGTCAGGAAGTAACAGTTAGAACTGGACATGGAACAACAGACTGGTTCCAAATAGGAAAAGGAGTACATCAAGGCTGTATACTGTCACCCTGCTTATTTAACTTCTATGCAGAGTACATCATGAGAAACGCTGGGCTGAAAGAAACACAAGCTGGAATCAAGATTGCCAGGAGAAATATCAATAACCTCAGATATGCAGATGACACCACCCTTATGGCAGAAAGTGAAGAGGAACTAAAAAGCCTCTTGATGAAAGTGAGAGGAGGGTGAAAAAGTTGGCTTAAAGCTCAACATTCAGAAAACAAAGATCATGGCATCTGGTCCCATCACTTCATGGCAAATAGATGGGGAAACAGTGTCAGACTCTATTTTTGGGGGCTCCAAAATCACTGCAGATGGTGATTGCAGCCATGAAATTAAAAGACGCTTACTCCTTGGAAGGAAAGTTATGACCAACCAAGATAGTATACTGAACAGCAGAGATATTACTTTGCCAACAAAGGTCTGTCTAGTCAAGGCTATGGTTTTTCCAGTGGTCATGTATGGATGTGAGAGTTGGACTGTGAAGAAAGCTGAGTGCCAAAGAATTGATGCTTTTGAACTGTGGTATTGGAGGAGACTCTTGAGAGTCCTTTGGACTGCAAGGAGATCCAACCAATCCATCCTAAAGGAGATCAGTCCTGGGTGTTCATTGGAAGGACTGATGTTGAAGCTGAAACTCCAATACTTTGGCCACCTCATGTGAAGAGTTGACTCATTGGAAAAGACCCTGATGCTGGGACGAATTGGGGGCAGGAGGAGAAAGGGACGATAGATGATGAGATGGCTGGATGGCATCACTGACTCGATGGCCATGAGTTTGAGTGAACTCCAGGAGTTGGTGATGGACAGGGAGGCCTGGCGTGCTGTGATTCATGGGGTCACCAAGAGTGGGACACGACTGAGTGACTGAACTGAACTGAACTGAAGTCACTAGACGGCTTCCCTGGTGGCTCAGATGGTAAAGAATCTGCCTAAAATGCAGGAGACCAAGGTTGGTTCCCTGGATTGGGAAGATCCCCTGCAGAAGGAATTGGCTACCCACTCTGGTATTCTTGCCTGGAGAACACCATGGACAGAGGAGCCTGGTGTGGAGTTGCAAAGAGTTGGCCACGGTTGAGCAACTCTCAGTCAAATAACACTTTCATTTTTTTAAGTCATTAAGCTTGTGGCAATTTGTTTCAACAGCAATAGAAAATGAATACAGTCTGCTACCTAAAATGCAACTCAGGACTATATGCCTAGGGAAAGAAAGAACCCTTTATCCACTGACTCTCATCTCGTAATAGTGAATTATGAGTTATCCATGCATGAAGGGCCAGCAGTTTCCCACCACCTGCCTGCAGCACAGCATCAGTAAAAAGTTCCTGGGCAGGAACTGGTTAGGTGCGACGGGCAGGCTCAAGTCAAGGTGCTGCCAGGCTGCACACATAAAGTGGCCAGAATCAAAGTTGGACTCATGCTTACACCATAAAAATGAAGACCAAAGGGGAGGAAGAGGAACAGCTTTCTTTTTCTGGGCCCCCAATTTATATTATATCCAGCTGTGATTCTAATGTATACAAAGGTACTATATGGGCTTCCCTGTTGGCTCAGATGGTAAAGAGTCTGTCCTGCAATACAGGAGACCGAGATACAATCCCTGGGTCAGGAAGATCTCCTGGAGAAGGGCATGGAAGCCCACTCCAGTATTCTTGCCTGGAGAATACCATGGACAGAGGAGCCTGGTGGGCTACAGTCCATGGAGCTGCACACGAGTGAGTGACTGACACTTTCACTTTTCACTATATGTGCAAGCAGAAGTCCCACTTAGGTGGCATAGGGGGCATCATGAAGGCAAGGGTTCAAGGTGCTTGAAGGGTCATGGTTATGGTCTGAATGCTTGTGTCCCTCCAAAATGCACACGTTGAAATCCTAACCCCCAACATGATGGTATTAGCAGGTGGGGCATTAGGCAATGATTAGGTCATGAGGGTGCAGGTCTTCCTGAGTGGGATTAGTGTCCTTTAAAAGACCCCTCTGGAAACTCTCTCACTTCTTCCATCACAAGAGTAGGTGGCGAGAAGAAAGTGTGCATGAACCGGGAGGCCAGCTCACACCAGCACCACACTGTCCACCCCTTGTCCTTGACTTTTCGGCCTCCAGAGCTGTGAAAGATAAATCTTTATTGTTGAAACCGCCAGTCTACAGTATTTTTGTTACAGTGGCCTGAACAGACTGTGATAGTCATCAAGACAGACACCAGAGTCCTTAAAGCGGATAGTGGGATGCAGCTGAGCAGAAGCCCGAGCCGCACAGCGACACCGTTTAGGCCCAGCATGGCCTAGAGGGCAGGGGTAGCGATGTGAGCGGAGTGTCCTCAGTGAGAGGAGCCGCTGCGGTCTGGCAGGCATTTTCCATCAGCATCCATATCTTTTTTTGATGTGTTATAAGGTCAGACAGATTTTCCTGGGCCTTCTGAGGCATTTTTGTTTCTTGTTCTTCTTTTCCGAACCCCAGGATGCCACTTTGAATCTGAAGAGAAAGGTTCTTATTTCCCTCCTCTGCTTTGGCACAACTGTGCACATTGATGTGCAGACTGCGTGCTGGTCCTGAGCGCTGGGAGCCTCCAGTCCACAGGGGCATCGCCTCTCCTGTGTGGTGGTGGCCGGTTCTTCATTGCTTCCCCTTTGCAGCCTGCCCTCGTCTAGAGACTCAATGACTCCAAGCCTCCAAGTATGGTGGTCCCCCTTTGTCTCTTTCTGTGCTATCCTGGGTCCACCACTTGGTGCCCAGGAAATCTCAGGCAAATCACCTGACCTTTCCTTGCTTCTGTTTCTTCATCTATAACATGATAATCAAAACACAATTTGTAGATGCTGTGGTTTGGCTTAAATGGGTTGAGAGAAGTAAACTGTTGGAAACAGTGCCAGACCTAGAGTAAGTGTTTGCTATTAATATAATGACAACAACAATAACAGTAATGCTATTGTTATTATTACTATTACTATTAGATGACAAAAGGTCGGATCAGCCTAAAATATAGGTAATTTATTAAATTATAATACAGCCATTAAATGGAACATCCTATAGTTGTTTAAAAGTGAACAAGACTTATTCGATGTATTAATCTGGAGAAGTTACAGAACAGCTTATATAATATTTGTGTAAAACAAAATGGTAAAGTAATATATACTTGTATTTGTTTGCATATGTGTAAAATTGTGTGAGGGATATATACAAGAAGCTAATAATAGCAGTTTTTCTATCTGGGGCATAAAAATTTGGCAGATGGGTGACAGTGGTGGGAGAGAGATTTTTCACTGTACATTTTTATACTTTTCAGTTTAAGAACTTGCAAACTTATTTAGTTCAGTTCAGTTCAGTCACTCAGTCGTGTCCAACTCTTTGCGACTCCATGAATCGCAGCACGCCAGGCCTCCCTGTCCATCACCAACTCCCGGAGTTCACCCCGACTCACGTCCATTGAGTCAGTGATGCCATCCAGCCATCTCATCCTCTGTCGTCCCCTTCTCTTGCCCCCAGTCCCTCCCAGCATCAGAGTCTTTTCCAATGAGTCAACTCTTCACATGAGGTGGCCAAAGTACTGGAGTTTCAGCTTTAGCATCATTCCTTCCAAAGAAATCCCAGGGCTGATCTCCTTCAGAATGGACTGGTTGGATCTCCTTGCAGTCCAAGGGACTCTCAAGAGTCTTCTCCAACACCACAGTTCAAAACCATCAATTCTTCAGTGCTCTGCTTTCTTCACAGTCCAACTCTCACATCCATACATGTCCACTGGAAAAACCATAGCCTTGACTAGATGGACCTTTGTTGGCTAAGTAATGTCTCTGCTTTTGAACATGCTATCTAGTTTGGTCATAACTTTTCTTCCAAGGAGTAAGCGTCTTTTAATTTCATGGCTGCAATCACCATCTGCTGTGATTATGGAGCCCCCAAAAATAAAGTCTGACACTGTTTCCCCATCTGTTTCCCATGAAGTGATGGGACCAAATGCCATGATCTTCGTTTTCTGAATGTTGAGTTTTAAGCCAACTTTTTCACTTTCCTCTTTCACCTTCATCAAGAGGCTTTTTAGTTCCTCTTCACTTTCTGCCATAAGGGTGGTGTCATCTGCATATCTGAGGTTATTAATATTTCTCCTGGCAATCTTGACTCCAGCTTGTGCTTCTTCCAGCCCAGCGTTTCTCATGATGTACTCTGCATATAAGTTAAATAAGCTGGTGACAATATACAGCCTTGATGTACTCCTTTCCCAATTTGAAACAAGTCCGTTGTTCCATGTCCAGTTCTAATTGTTGCTTCTTGACCTGCATACAGATTTCTCAGGAGGCAGGTAAGGTGGTCTGACATTCCCTTCTCTTGTAGAATTTTCCAGTTTGTTGTGATCCACACAGTCAAAGGCTTTGCCATAGTCAATAAAGCAGAAATAGATGTTTTTTCTGGAACTCTCTTGCTTTTTCGATGATCCAGCAGGTGTTGGCAATTTGGTCTCTGTTTCCTCTGTCTTTTCTAAAACCAGCTTGAACATCTGGAAGTTCACAGTTCACGTATTGCTGAAGCCTGGCTTGGAGAATTTTGAGCATTACTTTACTAGTGTGTGAGATGAGTGCAATTGTGCAGTAGTTTGAGCATTCTTTGGCATTGCCTTTCTTTGGGATTGGAATGAAAACTGACCTTTTCCAGTCCTGTGGCCACTGCTGAGTTTTCCAAATTTGCTGGCATATTGAGTGTAGCACTTTCACAGCATCATCTTTCAGGATTTGAAAGAGCTCAACTGGAATTCCATCACCTCCACTAGCTTTGTTCGTAGTGATGCTTTCTAAGGCCCACTTGACTTCACATTCCAGGATGTCTGGCTCTAGGTCAGTGATCACACCATTGTGATTATCTTGGTCTTGAAGATCTTTTTTGTACAGTTCTTCTGTGTATTCTTGCCACCTCTTCTTAATATCTTCTGCTTCTGTTAGGTCCATACCATTTCTGTCCTTTATTGAGCCCATCTTTGCAAACCTATTATCTATTCACAAATACAAGCAATATCTTTAAAATAAAAATATAAAAGAGAGAACAACCAATCCATTGGAGCTGGGGAACTCTAAATCTATGGATAAGAGTCATGATCCTGAAATCTAGGCTGCATAAATTGCATGATCAGTTTTTTGACTTCTTCAAAAATTTCTGATCAATTCCAATACTGAGAGGGGAATTCTAAGAACTCAAAAGACCTATCTGGTGGCAAGGGCGACACCTGCAGGAGAAGCTGAGAATCTGTCAAATTATTTATTTTTGCCGAGCACAAGAGCACTAACCAGGGGCATGGTTTATTAAGGTGGGTGATGGTGCATTTCTCATCTGAAGTGTTAAAGAAACTTGCATAAGTACCGATGGAAATACTGCAGACAAAGGCATTTTTATATAAGGAATCCAGGAAAGTCACTCCCCACTCACTAGCTGTCATCCAGCAAAGGCATTTAACAGCCTCAGAGGCATGGTTCTTTCAGGTGTAAAATAAGGAAAATGAGGCTCAATTTTCAGAGTTGTATGGATTTGAAATAAGGTATGTAAAGTTCATTGTTCAGCTCCTGGCACGTTCTAAGTGTTTGATAGCTAGTAGCTATTGGTATTGTTAATAGTCACTGTCCACTGGACCAAATCCTTCAGTCAAATACCCAGCTTGCTGCAAATCAGTGCCTTTAGGACCTTCCAAATGAATCCAGTCGCACTAAGTACAAGATTCCTGAGGTTATACTGCAGAGCCACACAGCAGGGTCCTCTGAGCAGTGACGAGAAGCCTAAGCAGGGCCTTTCCCCTGTAGCATGCGGCCTCAGTGTCCTTGCTCCAAGATTCCCCGACCCAGTAACTCCCAGTCAGTGCCTCCTTCCCTCACTCCTGACTTATTCAGAGCAATGTATCTCTCTCACTCTACACTTCTGTCAAATAAAAAAAAAAAATGGACTTCAGGAAGCAGACGATTCAAAGACTATTGCAACAGGGAGAAGGAGATGTTGCAATAGGGAGAACAAGAGCTCCTGACCCTAAGATCTATGAGCATCTCAGTGGTCAGGGAGAAAGATGGCCTATTGTGTGGGGAGGCGTAAACAAGGCCAGAAGGAACAGGAGCTGGGGGAGTAGATGAGCAGGCGGGGTGACCAGTTACACGGGTGACGTCATTAAGGAGGAATTATTCCTCGTTCCAGGCTTCCCAGGTGGTGCTAGTGGTAAAGAGCCCGCCTGCCAATGCAGGAAGACTTAAGAGATGCGGGTTCAATCCCTGGGTGGGAAAGATCTCCTCAAGAAGAGCATGGAAACCCACTCTAATATTCATGCCTGCAGAATCCCATGGACAGAGAAGCTTGATGGGCTACAATCCATGGGGTCACAAAAAGTCAGACACAACTGAAGCAACTTAGCACAAACAATCCACATTCCAATGCTGGCTTAACCCCAGGGGGAGGCGCCAACTTACAGGGCTCCAGGGAAGGAGAGAAGTCTAACTAAAGTTTGGTAGAAGTAAGTTACTGGGCATTTTATTCAGATTTTTTTAGTGGGGACAAATAGTTCAGCAACCTTTTACGACAAAGAATGGATCTGGCTTTATCCTAAGTCAACAAGGTGGGTCTGTGTCTGTGCTCAGTCAAGTCTGACTCTTTGTGACCCCATGGACTGTAGCCCGCCAGGCTCCTCTGACCATGGAATTTTCCAGGCAAGAATCCTGGAGTGTGTTGCCATTTCCTCCTCTACAGGATCTTCCTGACCCAGGGATCCAACCCATGTCTCCTACATCTCCTGCATTGGCAGGCAGATTCTTTACCACTACACCACTTGGGAAGCCCGTTGTAGGAATTAAACCTAACAAAAGTGTTGGAAGTGAGGAAGTGAAAGTCTGGAAGCATGCCTGGAGCAGAGATGGGGAAGCCAAGCCCTGGAACTTTAGAGAAAGTGAAGCCAGGCATGTCCAACCAGTAGAGTGGGCTCAGGAGGAGGCTATGGGAAGCTATTCCCTCTGCATAACTTCCTCCCTGTGGATCCACAGTCAAGCATCTTCTGAACAGCTCAGAGCTGATATTAGACATCAGGGCCAGAGAGCAGAAAGACCAGATGGACAGGGAGCTTTGACCCACAGTTCATCACCATATTTGACCACAGTGACCTTCAGAGGATTGGCTGCCGTTTTGCTTTTGCTTTCCAAATCTTATGCAAGTTCTTTATGGACAACTCTAACCTGGATTGGAAAAAAAGGCACAGTCCAGCACAGCACCCTACCCAACCTCTTTAAATAAATGAGTATATATGCATACTCATTCTTTGTAGAAATGGAACCACATACTGTTTGCCAAGTGTAGTGACTTTCACTTGTCACTTCATAGTCTTTTGAGGTCAATTAGTACATATTACACAGTACTCCAAACCAGTTCTTTTTAGTTTCTGCATACTCTTGAGGAGATTTTTTAAAACCACTGGCGGCATCCCTTAGTGGTCCAGGAAATTGTGTCAGAGCACCATTAGGGCTTCCCAGGTGGCTCAGTGTGAAGAATTAGCCTGCCAATGCAGAAGACACAGGAGATGCGGGTTCGATCCCTCAGCCAGATGGATCCCCTGAGGAAATGGCAACTCACTCCAGTATTCTTGCCTGGAAAATCCCATGGACAGGGGAGCCTGGTCGGGGGCAGAGAGCCAAGAGTCTGAACAACCGAACCACTGAGCATGCATGCAAAGCACCATTAAGAAGCATAGCGTAGAATAGAATAGAGAATATACAAATGCATCTTCTTCTCTAGAGATAATTACTGCTTTGGGAAATGCTTATTTCCATTAAATATGTGTATGTGCTGTGGGCACAACCTGAAATACACAGAATTCTTTGGGTAAGAGTGCTTAAGAAAAACACTGCCTTAGAATTTTGCTTTTCTTTCTTTTCTTCCTTCTTCCACCACCCCTCTATTTTTTGTTTGATTGTTTATTTTGACCAGTAACCTTAGTTTGGAAAAGAATAGGGTGATATCTGGGGCTAAGAGTTTTTGAAATGGAGTGAGGGAGAATTAAATCCACCTTTTAAACAATTGTATTATGGTTAGAGACAGCATCTTACCTATTCCCAGTACAAAGTTGCTGGTGAGCATTAGAAGGTTCTTCTTCAGGAACCTGAATAAGAAAAGATGGATATAATTAGGAAATCAAGTGATGTTGCCTCAAAAGTGCAAAAGAACTTCAGTTTCGGAACTCCACTGCTGCTGCTAAGTCGCTTCAGTTGTGTCCGACTCTGTGCGACCCCATAGACGGCAGCCCACCAGGCTCCCCCGTCCCTGGGATTCTCCAGGCAACAACACTGGAGTGGGTTGCCATTGCCTTCTCCAATGCATGAAAGTGAAAAGTGAAAGTGAAGTCGCTCAGTCGTGTCCGACTCTTCGCGACCCCATGGACTGCAGCCCACCAGGCTCCTCCATCCATGGGATTTTCCAGGCAAGAGTACTGGAGTGGGGTGCCATTGCCTTACCAACATTAAAATATGCGCTTTATTTGTTTGACAACAGAGCCCTCTAGCGAGCTCAGATTAGAACTGCAGCTAAACCTTTAAAACTTTTTTTAAATGTATTTTAAGAACTGACTGGATGATATCATAAACTTTTAGAACACAAAAAGAATCTAGAGATCATTTAATTTCATATACTTGGATCCTCCCAAGACTTATTACTCAACTTTTATATGCCAAGAATTTTTATAAATAATATCTAATTTTGTTTCACAATAATTCTGTGAGGTAAATATTACCACTTTCATTGTTTTTTAAATTTATTTTTAAGTTTATTTAAAATTTTATTTTATTCTTTATGGAGGTATGCTTGACAAATAAAAATTGTGTATATTTAGATCGTACATTGTGAGAGTTGGACCATAAAGAAGGCTGAATGCCGAAAATTGATGCTTTCAAATTGTGGTGCTGGAGAAGACTCTTGAGAGTCCCTTGGACTGCAAGGAGACAAACCAGTCAATCCTAAAGGAAATCAACCCTGAATATTCATTGGAAAAACTGATGCTGAAGCTCCAACACTTTGGTCACCTGATGTGAAGAGCCAACTCATTGGAAAAGACCCTGATGCTGGGAGATGGAGGGCAGGAGGAAAAGAGGGCAACAGAGGATGAGATGGTTGGGATGCCATCATGGACTCAACGGACTGAGTTTGAGCAAATTCGGGGAGATAGTGAAGGACAGGGAAAGCCTGACGTGCTGCAGTTACGTGGTCACAAAGAGTCAGACATGACTTAGCGAATGAACAACAACACTATATATTGTGATTTTTTTTACAGTGTATCAAAGTATAGCTGATTTGCAATGTTGTGGAACTTTCATTTCATAAATTAAGAAACAAAGACTCAGAAGTAAAGTGACGTGTCTAAAAGCAGAAAGCGGCAGAGCCCAATCTAAAATTCAGGACGCTAGATTTTCAGGCCAGCAGTTTTTCTAATATACCACAATATCAAAATAGTATATACTTTTTAAGTGGTGAGGACATAGCATTTAGTTCATTTTCTTCATTTCTAAATGGAATAAAAGAGACACAAAAGGAGAGCAAATTGTCCAGGGTCACTTAGCTAGTAACAAGCAGAGCCAACTGGTTTTCAGTCTCCAGCTGTTTGATATTATACCACACAGACTAAACACATCCCACCTGCGTGGTACATTGTTTCTGCCATGTCTGTGTCTGTGTGATCTTATGGACTGTAGCCGGGCAGGCCATGGGATTCTCCAGGCAGGAAAACGGGAGTGGGTTGCCATGCCCTCCTCCAGGGCATCTTCCCTACCCAAGGATTGAACCTGGGTCTCTCACCCCTCCTGCACTGGCAGGTGGGTTTTGTACCACCAGCGCCATCTGAAAAACTGAGATTGAAAGTGAAAGTCACTCGGTTGTGTCCGACTGTTTGCGACCCTGTGGACTATACAGTCCATGGAATTCTCCAGGCCAGAATACTGGAGTGGGTAGCTGTTCCCTTCTCCAGGGGATCTTCCCAACCTAGGGATTGAACCTAGTTCTCTCACATTGCAGGCAGATTCTTTACCAGCTGAGCCACCTGGGAAGCCCTAAATATATCCTACTTAATAATAATGTGGAATGACTTATTTTAGCACAACGGCAGAATAGTTTTTAAAAATTACTTAGGAAAAAGCTCTAAAAATTCTAGATCAGTTATTTAAAAATGAATATTTCTTTCAGGAGAGTTAATTTCCTGAAGTTGAAAGTTGAAAATCTTTAAACGAAGGCAGGAAAGTATCAGAAAATTTCAGAGGACACAAAGGAGTGGAGAGGGTAACTAAGAAGGTGAGGAATTCAGAGACTGCAGCCTGCTTACAGGGCATCTCAGAGCTAAGGTGACCCCCGGCTTTCCATCCAGTGGTCTCACAGGACATCAGAGCAAGAAGCAAACCTTCAGGACTTCCGAAGATGGATTTTCAGACAGGATCCCACTGCATGAAGCTGGGACCCCAAGGAAGTAAACTCCCAGTTGGAAGGGTGAATGAAAAATCCAAGTCACTCCACAGATGGAAAACATGAAACAGTTTGCCTGTCTCAGACTTGGTGCGAGGTTGTGGGAAAGGAGGAATGCCTCTCAAGAGAATTCTTTGTGTGTACTTTTTTAAAAAGTTAGGTTTATGAAGGCTTAATTTCTGTGAAGTAAAATTCACCATTTTTAGTATGCAGTTCTAAGAATTTTGATCAAGGCCTACACTCTTGTAATCATCACCTTAATCAAGTTGTAGAACAGTTTCATCAACCCCTCAAATTTCCTTCTGTTGCTTTCTAGTCAACCTTACTTTCTCACCTCCAGCCTCGGCAACCACGGATTTTTCTGCCTCCAGGGTTTCATCTTTTCCTGAATGTCATGTAAATGGAATCATTTTTGAGTTAGCTTCTTTCATTTCTCTTAATGCTCACATCATAATTGTTCATTTTCATTGCTAGATAGGATCCTGTTGCACAGATATAACATGATTTGGCTATGCAATCACAGTGGAAGGATATTTAGGTTGCCTCCACTTTGGGTGATTATAAATAAACACTATAAATATTCAAAGCTTAATTTTTGTGTGAATGTAGAAGTAGGACTGTGGGGTTATGTGATAAGGGTGTTAAACTCTGTAAAACAGCACTAAAATGTTTTCCAGAGTGGTTATGGCATTTTGCATTCTCACCAACAATGATATGAGTTCAAGTTGTTCTCTCTCCTCCTCAATACTGGGAGTATTTTTATTACAAATTCAATTTCACTACTAGCGATCAGTCTGTTCAAATTGTTTGTTTCTTCCTGATTCTTTTGCTAAAAGAAAATAACTATCAGCCCATAATTTTATATCTAGCAAATACCTATCAAGATAAAAAGTGAATTAGAGATATTCTTGGATTAAAAAAAAAAAGAATTTGTTGTCAGCAGACCTAGTCTAAAAGAACTACTATTGAAACATGTATATTACCATATGTAAAATAGATGACCAGAGCAAGTTCGATGCCTGAAGCAGGGCACTCAAAGCTGGTGCTCTGGGACAACCCAGAGGGATGGGGTGGGGAAAGAGGTGGGAGGGGGCTTCAGGATGGGAGACACATGTGCACCCACGGCTGATCCATGTCAATGTATGGCAAAAACCACCACAATATTGTAAAGTATTTAGCCTCCAATTAACTTTTTTTTTAAAAAGGGTATAAATTTTGATTATCTGGAAAAAATTAAATGAAATACTAGAAGATGCCAGATTTGTGGTTCTAAAATACAGATAAAAGGAATCAAGTATTTCTATTAAAAGAATTACCATATGTAAAATAGATAGCTAATGGGAATTTGCTGTATGTCTCAGGAAACTCAAACAGGGGCTCTGTATCAACCTAGAGGGATGGGAAGGGGAGGGAGATGGGAGGGAGGTTCAAGAGGGAGGGGACATATGTACACCTACAGCTGATTCATGTTGATGTTTGACAGAAAACAAGAAAATTCTGTAAAGCAATTATCTTTCAATTAAAAAATAAAAAAAGAAATTGCTACAACAGGAAGAAAATAGTAATACAAAACCCCGAGAACATCAGTAATAAAGAACAATGAAATGGGTAAATACAAGAAAATATCAATCTATGAGTCTTTAAAATTATTAATATTAGATAATTGAAAGAAAAATGATAATGTTGTCTTATATATATATACTTAGATAACACAATAAGAGATTGGATAAAAACTATGACTAAACTACGTGCTATTAATAGGAAGCTCATTTTAAGTATTAATATAATGATATGTAGTTAGGTTAAAAGTTTTTAGGTTGAAAATAGGCAATACGGGCTCTGTCATAACTTTTCAACTTTGCTATTGTAGCCTGAAAGCAGTCATAAGCAATGCATAAGCAACTTGGCATGTTTTTATGAAAGTTTATTTCCAAACCTGACAATGGGTTGCATTTGTCACACAGGTCATACTCTCTAGAATCCCAGTCTACGTTAAAAACAAAACCCAAAACACTCCATAGGCATACTAGGGGTAAGGAACCCACCCGCCAATGCACAAGACGTAAGAGGGGCAGGTTCGATCCTTGGGTTGGCAAAATCCCCTGGAGGAGGAAAGGACAGCCCACTCTAGTATTCCTGACTGGAAAATTCCATGGACAGAGGAGCCTGGTGGGCAACAGTCCACAGGGTCACAAAGAGTCAGACACGACTGACGTGACTTAGCACAGCACAACACAGAAATGAGTTTAGCAGGATCCATGGATATAACGTCAACACCCAAAACTCAATCATATTTCTATATATTGGTAATTCATTAATTGGAAATCAAAATTAAAAATGCAAAACCTATATAATCTCACAGAAAAATGAAACACCAGGCACAAGTCTCACAAAAAGACTTATAAGGCTGTGTGCTACAAAGCTGGGCTTCCCAGGTGGCGCCATGGTGAAGAATCGGCCTGCCAATGCAGGAGACGCTAGTTCAATCCCTGGGTCAGGAAGATCCCCTGGAGCAGGAAATGGCAACCCACTCCAGTATTCTTGCCTGGAGAATCCCATAGACAGAGGACTCTGACGGGCTACAGTCCATGGGGTCGCAGAGTTGGACACAACTGAGCACAGTCTTCTGATATGCAGCAAAGTACAAAATGTTGATAAAATAAAAGAAGCACCAGTAAAATGAAGAGAAACACTTTGCTCAATGTAGTGAAGATGTCAGTTATATCCCTAAATTTATCTGCAGGTTTGGTGCAATTCATATAAAAATTGTTATAGTCTTTGTAAGGATATGTGTGTGTGGTAAGTCACTTCAGTCATGTCCAACTGTTTGGGACCCCATGGACTGTAGCCCACCAGGCTCCTCTGGGAGCCTTCAGGCAAGGAATCCTTCACGTAGGAATACTGGAGTGAGTTGCCATTTTTAATTCATGTTAATATAAAATTCATATGGAAAGGTAAATAAACTGGAGTTGGCTGCTTTTGAAAAAGAAGAATAAATTTACAGAAATCAGAATACTTTGATTTAAGACTTACTGTATGACTGCATAATAAAGACAGGTTTATAGAAGTATAAACACTTAGATTCAGTTCAGTTCAGCTGCTTGGTCATGGCCAACTCTTGGCGACCCCATGGACTGCAGCATGCCAGGCCACCCTGTCCATCACCAACTCCCGGAGTTTACTCAAACTCATGTCCATTGAGTTAGTGATGCCATCCAACCATCTCATCCTCTGTCGTCCCCTTCTCCTCCTGCCCCTAATCTTGCCCAGCATCAGGGTCTTTTCAAATGAGTCAGCTCTTTGCATCAGGTGGCCAAAGTATTGGAGATTCAGATTCAACATCAGTCCTTCTAATGAATATTCAGGACTGACTTCCTTTAGAATGGACTGGTTGGATCTCCTTGCTGTCCAAGGGACTCTCGAGTCTTCTCCAACACCACAGTTCAAAAGCATCAATTCTTCTGTGCTAAGATTTGTTTATAGTCCAACTCTCACATCCATACACATCTACTGGAAAAACCATAGCCTTGATGAGACAGACCTTTGTTGGCAAAGTAATGTTTCTGCTTTTTAATAGGCTATTTAGGTTGGTCATAACTTCTCCCAAAGAGTAGCATCTTTTAATTTCATGACTGCAGTGATTTTGGAGCCCCCCAGAATAAACTCTGATACTATTTCCACTGTTTCCCCATCTATTTCCCATGAAGTGATGGGACCGACCAGATGCCATGATCTTTGTTTCCTGAATGTTGAGCTTTAAGCCAACTTTTTCACTCTCCACTTTCACCTTCATCAAGAGGCTTTTTAGTTCCTCTTCACTTTCTGCCATAAGGATGGTGTCAATCTGCATATCTGAGGTTATTGATATTTCTCCCAGCAATCTTGATTCCAGTTTGTGCTTCTTCCAGACCAGCGTTTCTCATGAAGTGCTCTGCATATAAGTTAAATAAGCAGGGTGACAATATACAGCCTTGACGGACTCCTTTTCCTATTTGGAACCAGTTTGTTGTTCCATGTTCAGTTCTAACTGTTGCTTTCTGACCTGCATATAGGTTTCTCAAGAGGCATGTCAGGTGGTCTGGTATTCCCATCTCTTTCAGAATTTTCCACAGTTTATTGTGATCCACACAGTCAAAGGCTTTGGCATAGTCAATAAAGCAGAAATAGATGTTTTTCTGGAACTCTCTTGCTTTTTCGATGATCCAGTGGATGTTGGCAATTTGATCTCTGGTTCCTCTGCCTTTTCTAAAACCAGCTTGAACATCTGGAAGTTCACGGTTCACATATTGCTGAAGCCTGGCTTGGAGAATTTTGAGCATTACTTTACTAGCGTGTGAGATGACTGCAATTGCGCAGTAGTTTGAGCATTCTTTGGCATTGCCTTTCTTTGGGATTGGAATGAAAACTGACCTTTTCCAGTCCTGTGGCCACTGCTGAGTTTTCCAAATTTGCTGGCAAATTGAGTGCAGCACTTTCACAGCATCATCTTTCAGGATTTGAAAGAGCTCAACTGGAATTTCATCACCTCCACTAGCTTTGTTCGTAGTGATGCTTTCTAAGGCCCACTTGACTTCGCATTCCAGGATGTCTGGCTCTAGGTCAGTGATCACACCATTGTGATTATCTTGGTCTTGAAGATCTTTTTTGTACAGTTCTTCTGTGTATTCTTGCCATCTCTTCTTAATATCTTCTGCTTCTGTTAGGTCCATACCATTTCTGCCCTTTATCGAGCCCATCTTTACGTTTAATGTTCCCTTGGTATCTCTAATTTTCTTGAAGATATCTCTAGTCTTTCCCATTCTGTTGCTTCCCTCTATTTCTTTGCATTGATCGCTGAAGAAGGCTTTCTTATCTCTTCTTGCTATTCTTTGGAACTCTGCATTCAGATGCTTATATCTTTCCTTTTCTCCTTTACTTTTTGCTTCTCTTCTTTTCACAGCTATTTGTAAGGCCTCCCCAGACAGCCATTTTGCTTTTTTTGCATTTCTTTTCCACGGGGATGGTCTTGATCCCTGTCTCCTGTACAATGTCACGAACCTCTGTCCATAGTTCATCAGGCACTCTATCTATCAGATCTAGGCCCTTAAATCTATTTCTCACTTCCACTGTATAATCATAAGTGATTTGATTCAGGTCATACTTGAATGATCTAGTGGTTTTCCCTACTTTCTTCAATTTAAGTCTGAATTTGGCAATAAGGAGTTCACGATCTGAGCCACAGTCGGCTCCTGGTCTTGTTTTTGCTGACTGTGTAGAGCTTCTCCATCTTTGGCTGCAAAGAATATAATCAATCTGATTTCGGTGTTGACCATCTGGTGATGTCCATGTGTAGAGTCTTCTCTTGTGTTGTTGGAAGAGGTGTTTGCTATGACCAGTGCATTTTCTTGGCAAAACTCTATTAGTCTTTGCCCTGCTTCATTCTGTATTCCAAGGCCAAATTTGCCTGTTACTCCAGGTGTTTCTTGACTTCCTATTTTTGCATTCCAGTCCCCTATAGTGAAAAGGACATCTCTTTGGGGTGTTAGTTCTAAAAGGTCTTGTAGGTCTTCATAGAACCGTTCCACTTCAGCTTCTTCAGTGTTACTGGTTGGGGCATAGACTTGGATTACTGTGATATTGAATGGTTTGCCTTGGAAATGAACAGAGATCATTCTGTCATTTTTGAGATTGCATCCAAATCCTGCATTTTGGACTCTTTTGTTGACCATGATGGCTACTCCATTTCTTCTGAGGGATTCCTGCCCACAGTAGTAGATATAATGGTCATCTGAGTTAAATTCACCCATTCCAGTCCATTTTAGTTTGCTGATTCCTAGAATGTCAACGTTCACTCTTGCCATCTCTTGTTTGACCACTTCCAATTTGCCCTGATTCATGGACCTGACATTCCAGGTTCCTATGCGATATTGCTCTTTACAGCATCGGACCTTGCTTTTATCACCAGTCACATCCACAACTAGGTATTGTTTTTGCTTTGGCTCCATCCCTTCATTCTTTCTGGAGTTACTTCTCTACTGATCTCCAGTAGCATATTGGGTACCTACTGACCTGGGGAGTTCCTCTTTCAGTATCCTATAATTTTGCCTTTTCATACTGTTCATGGGGTTCTCAAGGCAAGAATACTGAAGTGGTTTGCTATTCCCTTCTCCAGTGGACCACATTCTGTCAGATCTCTCCACCATGACCCGCCCGTCTTGGGTGGCCCCACAGGCATGGCTTAGTTTCATTGAGTTAGACAAGGCTATGGTCCTAGTGTGATTAGATTGACTAGTTTTCTGTGAATATGGTTTCAGTGTGTTTGTCCTCTGATGCCCTCTTGCAACACCTACCATCTTATTTGGGTTTCTCTTACCTTGGACGTGGGGTATCTCTTCACAGCTGCTTCTGCAAAGCACAGCCACTGCTCCTTACCTTGGACAAGGGATATCTCCTCACCGCTGCCCCTCCTGATCTTGAACATGGAATAGCTCCTCTAGGCCCTCCTGCACCCGCGCAGCCACCGCTCCTTGGACGTGGGGTTGCTCCTCCCGGCAGCCGCCCCTGACCTCGAACGCGGGGTAGCTCCTCTAGGCCGTTCCTGCGCTGTTGCAGCCTGGCACTCTCGGCCGCTGCTCTTGACCTCGGACGTGTGGTAACTCCTCTTGGCCGCCACCCCTCGGGCATGGGGTCCTCCCAGCTTCTGCCCCTGATCTCAGACGTGGGGTGGCTCCTCTCGGCCATGCTATGTGCACTGGTCGCAGCCGCCCTTGGTATCTCTAATTTTCTTGAAGTGATCTCTAGTCTTTCCTGTTCTATTGTTTTTCTCTATTCCTTTGCACTGATCACGGAGGAAGGCTGTCTTATCTCTCCTTGCTATTCTTTGGAACTCTGCATTCAAATAGGTATATCTTCCCTCTTCTCCTTTGCTTTTCACTTCTCTTCTTTTCACTGCTATTTGTAAGGCCTTCTCAGACAGCCGTTTTGCCTTTTTTGCATTTCTTTTTCTTGGGGATGGTCTTGCTCCTTGTCTCCTGTACAATGTCATGAACCTCCATCCATTGTTCATCAGGCTATCAGTCTACCAGATCTAGCCCCTTAAATCTATTTCTCACTTCCACTGTATAATCATTAGGCATTTGATTTAGGTCATACTTGAATGGTCTAGTGGTTTTCCCTACTTTTTTAATTTAAGTCTGAATTTGGCAATAAGGAGTTCATGGTCTGAGCCACAGTCAGCTCCTGGTCTTGTTTTTGTTGACTGTATAGAGCTTCTCCATCTTTGGCTGCATAGAATATAATCAATATGCTTTTGGTGTTGACCATCTGGTGATGTCCATGTGTAGAGTCTTCTCTTGTGTTGTTGGAAGAGGGTGTTTGCTATGACCAGTGCATTTTCTTGGCAAAACTCTATTAGCCTTTGGCCTGCTTCATTCTGTATTCCAAGGCCAAATTTGCCTGTTACTCCACGTGTTTCTTAACTTCCTGCTTTTGCATTCCAGTTCCCTATAATGAAAATGACATCTTTTTTTGGGTGTTAGTTCTAGAACACCTTGTAGGTCTTCATAGAACTCTTTAACTTCAGGTTCTTCAGCATTACTGGTTGGGGCATAGACTTGGTTTACTGCTATACTCAATGTTTTGCCTTGAAAATGAACAGAGATCATTCTGTCGTTCTGTCGTTTTGGGGATTGCATCCAAGTACTGCATTTCAGACTCTTTTGTTGACCATGATGGCTACTCCATTTCTTCTAAGGAATTCTTGCCCCCAGTAGTAGATATAAGTCATCAGAGTTAAATTCACCCATTCCAGTCCATTTTAATTCACTGATTCCTAAAATGTCGACTTTCACCTTTGCCATCTCCTGTTTGACCACTTCCAATTTGCCTTGATTCATGGACCTAACATTCCAGGTTCCTATGCAATATTGCTCTTTACAGCATCGGACCTTGCTTCCATCACTAGTTACATCCACAACTGGGTGTTTTTTTACTTTGACTCCATCTCTTCATTCTTTCTGGAGTTGTTTCTCCATTGATCTCCAGTAGCGTATTGGGCACCTACCAATCTGGGGAGTTTATCTTTCAGTGTCCTATCTTTTTGCCTTTTTCATACTGTTCATGGGGTTCTCAACGCAGGCATACTAATGTGCTTTGCTATTCAGTAGACCACATTTTGCCAGAACTCTCCACCATGACCCATCCATCTTAGGTGGCCTTACACGGCATGGCTCATAATTTCATTGAGTTAGACAAGGCTGTGGTCCATGTGATCAGATTGGTTAGTTTCCTGTGATTTTGGTTTTCAGTCTGTCTTCCCTCTGATGGAGAAGGATAAGAGGCTTATGGAAGGTTCCTGGTGGGAGAAACTGACTGAGGGGGGAAACTGGGTCTTGTTCTGATGGGCAGGGCCATGCTCAGTAAGTCTTTAATCCAATTTTCTGTTGATGGGTGGAGCCGTGTTCCCTACCTGCTCTTTACCTGGGGCCAAACTATGGTGGCTTCCCTGGTGGCTCAGAGGTTAAAGCCTCTGTATACGATGCAGGAGACCTGGGTTTGATCCCTGGGTTGGGAAGATCCCCTGGAGAAGGAAATGGCAACCTGCATCAGTATTCTTGCCTGGAGAATCTCATGGACGGAGGAGCCTGGTGGGCCCCAGTCCATGGGGTCGCAAAGAGTCAGACATGATTGAACGACTTCACTCACCCACTCACTCAAACTATGGTGGAGGGAATGAAGGTAACGGAGACCTCCTCAAAAGATCCCATGCATGTACTGCTACACTCAGTGCCCCCAACCCTGCAACCCACCGACCCATGCCTCCGCCGGAGACTCCCGGACACCCACAAGCAAGTCCGGGGCAGTCTCCTGTGGGGTCACTGCTCCTTTCTTCTGGGTCCTGGGGCACAGGGTTTCTGTTGTGCACTCTGAGAGTCTATTTCCCAGTCCTGTGTAAGCTCTGGCAGCTCTATGGTGGGGTTAATGACAACCTCCTCCAAGAGGGCTTATGCCATACCCAGGTCTGCTGCACCCAGAGCCCCTGTCCCTGCAGCAGACCACCACCGACCCGCACCTCCACAGCAGACGCTCAAACACAGTTCTGTCTCAGTCTCTGTGGGGTCCCTGGGTCCTGGTGCGCACACGGTTTGTTTGAGCCCTCTAAGCCTCTCTAGCAGGAATGGGGTTTGATTCTAAACACAAATTCACCCCTCCTAACATCTTGCTGGGGCTTCTCCTTTGCCCTTGTATGTGGGGTATTTCCTCAGTGCCAAATGTCTTATTGGGGTTTCTCTGACCTTGGATGTGGGTTATCTCCCCATGGCCGGTCCAGTGAAGTGCAGCTGCATAGATTAGCGGACCAAAATAGAGAACACAGAAATAGACCTTCATGAGTATGGCCAACAGGTTTCTGACAAAGATGAAAAACCAATGTGAAGAAGGAAAAACAGAGTTTTTAACACATGATGCTGTAACAATTGACCCTTCATAGAAAGAAAAATGAACTCTGATGCAAACCTGATGCCTTATGCAAAAATTGACTCAAAATGAAACATAAGCCTACATGTGAAAAGTAAAACTGTAATGCTTTTAAGGAAAACCTTTAGAAAATATCTTTGTGACAGAAGGCTAAGTAAAGAGTTCTTAAATACGACACCAAAAGTATAATCCATAAAAGGAAAATTGATAAAGTGGACTTCACCAAAATTGAAAACCTTTGCTCTGTGAAAAACTAAGAGGTTAGAAAGATAAGCCACAGATTGAGAAAGCATATTTGCATATCACATATCTGACTTGTATCCAAAAGATATAAAGAACTCTGCGTTTACCAGAAAAAACACAAACAACACAGTTAGCAAAGCAAAAGAATAAAATACCAAATCCAGTCTGAAACACTTAACCAAAAAGGGGATATAGGTGCACGTAAGCATATGAAGAGATGTTCGATGTCATCAACCATGCCGAGTAAAGAGAAACCAGTATGTAAGGGCTACATACAAGGGCTTCCCTGGTGGCTCAGAGGGTAAAGCATCTGCCTGCAATGCAGGAAACTCAGGTTTGATTCCTGGGTTGGGAAGATCCCCTGGAGAAGGAAATAGCAACCCACTCCAGTATTCTTGCCTGGAAAATCCCATGGATGGAGAAGCCTGGTAGGCAACAGTCCATGGGGTCGCAAAGAGTCGGACACGACTGAGCAACTTCACTTCACTTCACATACAATGCAGTTCCATTTATACAATTTTGAAATAAAATTATAGAGACAGAGAATAGATGAGTGACTGTCAGAAGGTAGGGAAGGGTATGAAAGTGTACGGAAGGTATGAAAGTGTAGCACAGTGGGGACCTTTGTATGACGGAACAATTCCATATCTTGATTGTTAGGGCAGCCGCATGAGTCTATACAAGTGATAAAATTTCATAGAACTATACACACCCAGAGAAAAAAAATCAGTGCATGTAAAGGGTAAAGCAATCCAGATAAGGTCTGTGTTTAGTCAGTATTATTGTGCCAATATTAATTTCCTAGTTTTCACATGGTACAAAGTTACTACTGGGGGAAGTTGGGTGATGGGGATACAGGACCTTTCTGTACTATTTTTGCAACTTCTCATGAGTCTATAATTTTTTCAAAACATTATCAGAAAGAAACCACTGAGATGCCATGACTACTGCCACCTCAACAACAATTTTATGTCAATGAATTTGAAAACATAGATGAAATGGGCAAATTTCTAGAAAAAGTTCCCATATTAAAAGCACTGAATAAATTCTATGAAACTTATAAGAATACACTTGATCCCAGGGAATAAAAACGTAACATTTCACAGCTCAATGTGAATAATGACAATGGTACAAATTTTGCCTCTCCAATAGAATTATATGTACAGCTAAACTGATTTTATCTTCTCCAGTATCTTTTAATTTCTTAATTACGTCTGTTCCAATAATTCATTCAGAGTTTGGTAATAAGGGGTAAGTCATAAATTCCAATAGGGCAACTAGCTGATTTTAGATCCCATTTTACCAAATTCCTATTGGCCAGCTTCTTCCAAACATTTATTTGTTTGTTTTTTGCCTGTGCTGGGTCTTCATTGCTGCATGGGCTCTTCTCTAGTTGCGATGAGAGGGGGCTACTCTCTAATTGTGCTGTACAGGCTTCCCACTGCAGCGGCTTCTCTTACTGCAGAGCATGGGCTCCGGGGCACTCAGGCTTCAGAAGTTGCAGCTCCTGGGCTCCAGACCACAAGCTCAGTAGTTGTGACCCAGGGGCTTAGTTGTCCTGCAGCATGTGGGATCTTCTCAGACCACAGATCAAACTGGCATCCCCTGCGTTGCAAGGCAGATTCTTGGAACACCAGAGAAGCCTGGACCACTAGAGAAGCCCTTCTTCCAAAGCTTTTAAATCTTATCTTTGCCTTTATGTATACTTTGCCATTTTTCCTGAAATGTTGATATTTGTCATCCTGTACCTAGTAAACCTAGCATTTTTAGTTCAATTACATATTAAAAGATTATACAGAAAAAAACTGTCTAATCTGGGAAGATAAAACAATGCAAAGCATCTGGTTTGGAGCTCTAGGCTTGCTCTTTATCCTGGGTCCGAGCTTTTCTCTGGTCTCTGATTGTGATAGCTCATTCTTTCTCTTCCTTGTTGGAATGGTAGAGCCTCTTTGGTTTGGTAATGCATAACAGCCACTTGTCCTTCTGTGGTCTATTATTCTGCCTCAGGGGTTGCCTGTACGTGAGGTAGATATAATGCTTTTCATGTCCATACTAAAGTGTGCAGCAGGTGTGGGGGAGAGGGTCTTTCTATTCTTGCTTTGGTCTTGTTTTTTTCCCAGTAGATTTCTTATATGCATCTTTCCTTCTACTTCCCTAAATCTACTCTGGTTTGCAGTAATGTCCATATCTTTAGTGGCGTAACTATGTCCTAACTGTGCTCATCTCAACTGGGATGTCATCACACCCAGCTGTACTTTCACTGTGCTTGTTATTTAGTTACTCAGTCATATCCCACTTTTTTGCCACCTCATGGATTAGCCTGCCAAGCTCCTCTGCCCATGGGATTTTCCAGGCAAGAATACTGGAGTGGGTTGACATTTTCTACCCAGGGATCTTCCCGACCCAGGGATCAAACCCACAGCTCCTGCATTGCAGGCAGATTCTCTTCCTAACCAAGTCATCTGATGGGAAGACCCACTTTTAGTTTCTCCCATAACTGTAATTATTTGCTGAGAAGGTCTTGCCTTAAAAATGATCTACTCTTCATTTCATCTATGCTTATCTGAGCAACAATTTATATATGTGTTTTATGCCCATTCTGCCCTAGTTTCTAGATGGGCTTCTCTGATGGCTCAGATGGTAAAGAATCTGCCTGCAATGCAGGAGACCCTGGAGTAGGAAATGGCAACCTACTCCAGTATTCTTGCCTGGAGAATTCCTTGGACAGAGGACCCTAATGGGCTATAGCTCACGGGGTCACAAAGAGTCGGATATGACTGAGCAACTAATACTTTCATCCTAATTTCATCAGTATAGTTTTGCTTTTCTATAATCTTTCCCCATTTAGCTCTTAAACTGCTGTTTAGGGCTGGCCATCTAATTATCCATCCTGTAAATATCCATTCCAGTCATGACCATCTCTGGCTTGTGACTTTTATGGAGTCTGACTGTCAACCGTCTCTTTGTTCTTAACTTTAGCAGTATCAAGGAACATGACATCCATATATTTTATGGATAGGTTTATGATTTAGGTTTGCGATTCACTAGTCTGACTTCTGAATTCTTTAGCGATATTTTACCATTTAATAGCAATATTATATATTACTATTATATTTGTTATATTATGTTTTCATTTTTCTGTCAGTTCAGTTCAGTTGCTGAGCTGTGTCTGACTCTGTGACCCCATGGACCGCAGCACACCAGGCTTCCCTGTACATCACCAACTCCTGAAGCTTACTCAAATTCATGATCATCAAATTGGTGATGCCATTTTTCTATGGTTGAATTTGTGTCCACAAAAGCACAGATTTTTCAGTAATCATGACTAGTCACTCTCTGTAATTCCTGCCATCCAGTTGTTGAAATTCCCCGTTAGAGTGTCATCTGACCAGCTCAGAACCCCGTGGATCATTAGCTTCACCACAATATTTATGACATGCAGCACCATATGTTTGGAAACACAATTCTTTCTACCCTTGTTTTTACTTAATTATTTCTGAATCCTGCACTACTTTTGATTACAATCATCATATACTTTACTGTCTAGTTTTCTCTTCTCTAGCTGCTCTAAACCTCATGAGAACAGGGAATCAATCCTTTCTATTTTAGGTTTAAACATAACTCCATATTTATTTTCTTTAAATAATCATTCCTGCCTAGTTTGTTACCCTAGTAAATATTCTTTTACTGAATCACAAAGCCTATAACATACATTCACGGTTTAAAATAAGTCATGAATTTCTCTCAGCTCTTGTCTCAAATTCTGTTTTGCTTGAGCCTTACACACATACAGGAGCGCACCACTCTAAAAAATGCGATGCTATGCATATAGACATAAGGTCAACAAGAGAGTCAGAAGAACCTTTGTGTCCTGAGGGTGAGCAAAGGTCAGGCTCCAGTTTCATTATGGTCTTGGAAGAGAAAATGTCATGTCATTATGTGGATAAATACGTGCTGGTGTCAGTTAGGTTAAAAAAAGTGTGTAAACATAATTCGTAGTGTTTTTCTAGAAAAATGAAACAGACACAGCAAGAGTTTAAAAAATGACCCCACATCAAGAGTACAGTAGCAGTGAGGAGATGGGGCGATGTGGGTTTGATATTAAGAAACTCAAGAAAGCTAAATCCTTGCTTGGTGTGATGTGCTTGCTTATGGAAAGCTGAGAAAAGGTGAATATGCATCAAGGTCGGGGTGGGTTGAAACATGGTGAGCCTTAAAGGGAGACCAGCCTTGTGAGTGCAATAATACTGAAGGATATATAATAATAGAATGCAAGAATACACTGGTCACTGAGAACTCTGTGGTGGGCCCATAGTCAGCATACTGCATGCACTCTTTCTAATATTACACTTAACTCTGCAGAAGGGGGCAGGTTTGTGCATGTAAAGAAACTAAATATGTGAAGAAGCTAATGCTCAGAGAGGCTGCAGTTCATGTACCGAAGGCAACACAGAGAAAATATGAAGCCAAGTGTATGAGGCTCTGCAACCTATATTTATCTCATCACTCTGACTTCCCATCTGGTGTGACCTGTGTAAGTATGTCTTTGGAATAATTCCATTGGTTACTATTAAAACTTTTCTGTTTAGCTGTTCCATTGGTGATTCAAAATTCCTTCTTTCCAATGTATGCCTTTCAGAGAAAACTGAAATCAACAAACCAAAATCCTCAGTTTGTCCTGTGGTGCCACCATGACCATAGAATGTGCTGTGTTCAGTCCCTCTGTTGTGTCCGACTCTTGGTGACCCCATGGACTGTAACCCAACAGGCTCCTCTTGTCCATGGGATTCTCCAGATAAGAATACTGGTGGGTTGCCACACCCTCCTCTAGGGGAATTTTCCCAACCCAGGGATAGAACCCAGGTCTCCCACGTTGCAGGTGGGTTCTTTACTGTCTGAGCCACCAGGGAAGCCCATGCATACTGGAGTGGGTAGCCTATCCCTTTTCCAGGGGATCTTCCTGACCCAGGAATTGAACCAGGGTCTCCTGTATTGTAGGCAGATTCTTTACAAGCTGAGCTACCAGGGAAGCCCAACCACAAAATCTCTCTTTCTTATTTGTCAGCTCTTATTTCCCAGGGCTGCGATAGATGAGAAATTCTGGAAGACAGAAGCCAATTTATGTGACTGATGGTTCATGTTGGTAAACCCACCCATGTGTTTAGAGTTCTGTAATTCTAACATGCATTTTTCCTTGTTTTCTTGAAAGAGAATATTTTACATGAAGCCAAGATCAGAAAGTGTAAAAAGGTATGCAAGAGTCTCCTTCCCAGTCCTGCCCCCATCTGCCTGGTTCTTATTCATGTGTGCATGCTAAGTTGCTTCATTTGTGTCCAACTCTGTGAGGCCCTATGGACTGTTTCCCTCCAGGCTTCTCTGTCCATGGGATTCTCCAGGCAAGAATACTGGAGTGGGTTGCCAAGCCCTCCTCCAGGGGATATTCCTGACCCAGGGACTGAATCCAGGTCTTCTGCATTGCAGGTAGATTCTTTACCAACTGAGCCACCAGGTAAGCCCTATAGCTACATTTAACATTTATTACAATACCTCCTGCAGAATAACTTGCACTTCTCTCTTTGGGCTGTGCTGGCATTTAACTCTCACTATGGATCTAGAAGTAAGTAAGAGATGGTAAGACTGGGCGGGGGAAGAACTGATTCCCCTTGTGAGGTGGTTGTCCTAAGTTAAGTCAACAAAGGAAGTTTATGAAAGGAAAGTCAAGATCCCTTCAGAAAGAGCTGGGCTGCTTAATCAGGCAAGCAAGATTCGGGGAGATTTCAGTGTTCAAAAATCTCGGTCTCATGTCTAGTTTTCCAAATATTCCTATTCTAAGTCTCAGAATCCCACCCATACTCATTAACTAGTGCCCTAACTGGCATATGATAACCTAGAGAGACTGGACATTTGACCAGTACTATTTCTCTCTTACACCTGTAGTTAGTCTTTGGACCTAAATTTTGGTTGTGTGTGCCCTCTAGAAAATAATTTTTTTAAGGCCACCATTGAGGTTTTCTGATTCTCTTCCCATTCCACAACTTGAAGTTTCAAGTCTCTAGGCTTAAAAAATTTCCCCACTTTTGTAAGCTCTCCAAGCTGTCAGGAGTATCCAGGCCACTAATTATAATCACCATTGTTGCCAGAGCAATTACGCACTTTAGTCATTTGATCTTGTCTTGCCATTCACTTGTACTGCATCCCACAACAGTGCTATCTTGAGTAACCATGATATTGCTCCATATCAGGGGTACTATTATCCTACTTCCCCCTGGGAGAGCGTATCTGTGAGCTTATCAAAGGTATGGGCAATGGAATCTCAGAATCCCATTTGGAGGGTTTGTTTCCTTGAGCCATTTTTTATACCACTTACTGTATCAGTGAAGTCTGTCACAGGAGACAAGTAGCATATTCAAGGGATTTAACTGAAGAGAATTTGATGAAGGAAACATTTTAAGAGAGATGATGTATTAGTTAGGGTTCTCCAGAGGAACTATATATATATATATACACACATACATACATATCGGCTGCTGCTAAGTCGCTTCAGTCGTGTCCGACTCTGTGCGACCCCACAGAAGGCAGCCCACCAGGCTCCCCGTCCCTGGGATTCTCCAGGCAAGAACACTGGAGTGGGTTGCCATTTCCTTCTCCAAACATATCTATATACATACATATCTATATACATACATACATATCTATATCTATCTATCTATCTATATGGACTTCTCTGGTGGCTCAGCAGTAAAGAATCCACCTGCCTTGAGACCCAGGTTGGATCCTGGGTTGGGAAGATCCCCTGGAGGAGAGCATGGCAACCCACTCCAGTTTTCCCTGCTGGAGAATCCCATGGACAGAGGAGACTGCCAGGCTACAGTCCACAGAGTGGCAAAGAGTCAGACAAGACTGAAGCAATTTAGCACACATGCAAGTATATACACATATACATGTATGTGAATAACTTTAATCCCACAGCTTGTCCAAACGTGTGCTATCAAAAGCTTGTGTTTTTGACGATATAGTAGGTGAAAAGCACATCTCTGTGTAGTTGTTGTATTTCTTTTGTAAATGAAGGGATGTAACATTTTCACAGAAGTTCATTAAGAACTCAATTTCAAGTGGTAGAAAACTCAATCTGGTTTAAGCAACAGAGAAGAAATAAGACTCACATAAAAGAAAAGTGAGTTGGAATATCTAGAGACATGTCTTGATGCAAGGACTCAAAAGATATCATCAAGGCTGACCTACCTCCCCCTCTGGGCCCCCCTGTCTTTTCTCTCTCAGTCTCTCTGGCTGGCTCTGGCTCTCTGAATTTTCCATTTGCTTGGCTCTGTTCTGAGACTGTCTCCTCGTAGTGGCCCCAGGCAGCACCAGGTTTTCATCCTCAAGCTTCAAGCTCAGCAAAAAGACTAGGTCTGACTCTCGTTGGTTCCAGTTTTATTATACGCCTGTCCTTAACCATCACTGTAGACACAGAGGTCCTGCTTCTTTGCCCAGGCCCGAGTCACAGGACCGTACACACTTCTATCCATGCATGTATCTTCCAAGACGTCCATATTGAAATCATGCAACTCTGCTACTCACAATAAAAGCTATGCTCATCCTCATCTTAGAAGGAGGTGAGGTAGACAACCCCAAGCTCATAAGCAAACTAGGTACTTTGCCACCCTAGAATCTCTAGGTTTTGAGGATTATTCTTGGTCGAGTCCTAATGTGGTTTTCCGGAGTCCAGCAAATTATGATTAAAAGAAAACTCTAATTCGCGTTATACACTTATAGGAAGAGATAATGAAAATCAAAGTAAAACCTTCGCTTGGAAAAAGAGGAGAGTGGAAAACTGCCCACAGTGGGCCCTGACCTAGAACACGTACTGAGACCCCCGGTCCTAGTGAGCTGAGTCCGTTAGTCATTCAATGCTGCCACCCCGGAAGGCTCTCTCTCCTCCTTATCTTCCATGGCCCCGTTTGAGGTGGTAACCTTAGGTGATGCGCCCCTTCTACGGTTGCATTTGTCTGGCATCTCATTTCCTGAAAGAGTAGGTTCGAGGGCCTGGAACCTTGGAATGACCTTGGACCTTGAACAATGGCAAGCTACTCTTTGTTGGGCTTAAGGTTTTTCTGGCTATCAATCACGCTTAAAACGTTAGGAGGCAACAACCTCGTCAGCTAAGTATTATTATTCTCATTTCATAAGTGTGAATTCTACTGCTCAGAAATGGGAAGCCATTTTGCCTGAAGTCACACAGCTGGGGTGTGACAAAGCCAATATTTGTAATCAGAGGAGCCTACCTTCTTCCCTCGTTTTCATCCTGCTTCCCTGTGTACCTCATATTAAAATAGTTTTGTTTGTAATACCTCTATCATTATTAGCACAACTTTCATATCTAGCAACTCTAGTGGGAAATTCATTCTCACTGCGCTTCCTCCATGCCCGGCTAAATGTCTGTCAGTCAGAACGAAAAGCAGAAGAGAAGTTCGCAGCTTGTCCTGTAGGTGTCGCCCTCATCCATAGACTATGTCTCCCCAGTTTCGCCGCATGGCTCTCCCACGGTGGCCAGGGACTCAGACGTTCTAGAAGGATACAAGAAGCCGCATCTGATTTACGTAGCTTGGTGCCAGCATCCAGAATATGTTTCTGTTGTTTTGTATGTAGCTCCTGTATGTCCTCTAGTTAGGACTTTTTCTATTTTAAATTTATTTGATTTTTGAACAGTTAAGTCCGTGGGGTCACAGTGTCGGACACGACTGAGCGACTGAACTGAACTGACTGAATATATTTATAATGGCCAAAAAGCAAACAAAAAAGTGCAAAAGAATGTAGTGGGAAAAACTTCTGTTTCATCAAATCCATACCAAAAGTTACTAGTTACTAGCTTATTTTGTACTTCTAGAATAAATTTTATTCATATATAAGAAAATATATTTTTAAACTACCTTTTTTATTTTGTGTGATAGCACACTGTAATTTTTTTTATCCTCTTGATTGTTCCATTAACACTAGATCTTAGAAATCTTATATATCAATACATAAAATTTCCTCTCTCTTTTTTTTAATCCTCAAAGTATTCTCACAACATGGAAGCAGCTACATTTATCCACTCAGGTCTCTAGCGATGAGTATGTATGTGGATTTTCTGCCAATAAAAATAATGCTAAAATAAGTAGCTTTGCAGAACTTCATTTTGCATGTGTGTGAATATATATGAAAGTATTGAGAATACACGCATCTGCAAAGTTTATTGACATTTTCAAATCGCCCTCTACAGGGCTCACACCAGCTTATGCGCCCGCCAGCCATGTATGAAATTGTCTATTTCCCACAGCTTGGCCAACTCAATGTGTTTTGGATTTTTTCTAATCAATCTGAGAGTGAGAAAAAAAAAGGTTCCTCAGTTTTATTTCTTGTGTTTTTATTATAAGTGAGTGACTTCAGATTTTTCTGATTGCAAGTGGTAGAAAGCCCAGCTCCCATGGCCTGAGAAAGATGTTTGCTTTCTCTAGACTAACCATACTGGAGGTAGATGTAGCTTTTCCAGTGAGCCTTAATCCAAAGGCAACGTCCCAAGGCCTGTGATTTCTCTCTCACTCTTTTCCTCTGTCTTGCTCACTGACTCCCTTGCTTTTCCCTCCTTTTCTGTTCCACTTCCTTTCTGTCTTGGGCCTCTTCTCTAACAGACTCTGATTGGACAGGACTGAGTCATGTGACAGAACCCGAATCCCCCACAAATTCCATGGATTGAGTGGGGATGCTGGCTGTTCCATGAAAGGTCAGAGCGTTATGTGGAGACAGATGCTTAGGCACTGGCTGGGGAACACTGCATGTCTGTGTTGTCATCCACCCCTTTAACAGCTCAACATCCACATACTTTTTATTCACACACACACCTTAAAAAATATCCATGCGGTAGCTGTAATGAAGCCATAATTACATGCTATAAAATTGCACTCATCCCCTTCCCAGAGGGAGACAGCACAGCGACTCTTGTGGCTCCTGCTCCAAGGTCAAGATTTCTAGGTGATATACAGTCTTCTTGGTCAGTGCTTGATGGGGCTCTGCCTAGCCCAGTAATCTGTGGTTCCTAAAAAACCGAAAGGCATGCATGAAAGAACAGAATGAAAACAGAATGTCCATCCGGTAAGGGAAATGGCACAAAGTGGTCTCTGGTCCGGCTCTCACAGGACAGGAGGGCAAGGTTTCCCTGACCTGGAGGTAGTGAGCTCCTTAGCCAACCTGGCTGCTCTGCTCTGCTCTCTGGAGTCATCACCTTTGTCTTGTGAGCTGGAGATTTGGGAGGAGGAGGAGGACCCTTCTGATGAACAGCTCTCTTCCTCTTAGAATGGATTTCATGTATTTAGGACTGTCTGGTCCCATCACTTCATGGCAGATAGATGGGGAAACAGTGGAAACAGTGTCAGCTTTGGGCTCCAAAATCACTGCATATGGTGACTGCAGCCATGAATTTAAAAGATGCTTCCTCCTTGGAAGGAAAGTTATGACCAACCTAGATAGCATATTGAAAAGCAGAGCCATTACTTTGCCAACAAAGGTCCGTCTAGTCAAGGCTATGGTTTTTCCAGTGGTCATGTATGGATGTGAGAGTTGGACTGTGAAGAAAGCTGAGAGCTGAAGAATTGATGCTTTTGAACTGTGGTGTTGGAGAAGACTCTTGAGAGTCCCTTGGGCTGCAAAGAGATCCAACCAGTCCATCCTAAAGGAGATCAGTCCTGGGTGTTCATTGGAAGGACTGATGCTGAAGCTGAAACTCCAATACTTTGGCCAGCTGATGCGAAGAGTTGACTCATTGGAAAAGACCCTGATGCTGGGAGGGATTGGGGGCAGGAGGAGAAGGGGACGACAGAGGATGAGATGGCTGGATGGCATCACTGACTTGATGGACATGAGTTTGAGTGAATTCTGGGAGTTGGTGATGGACAGGGAGGCCTGGCGTGCTGTGATTCATGGGGTCGCAAAGAGTCAGAGATGACTGAGCAACTGAACTGAACTGAACTGAAAGATTAAATAATCACAGGCTGTTGTTTGCCAGATTTGGAGTTTCTCTAGAAAAATACATCTCTTAAGACATTGGGAGGCTCCTGAGCATATATCCAGAAAAAAACGATAGTTCAAAAAGACACATGTCCCCTCTGTATTCATAGCAGCACTATGTACAATAGCCGAGACAAGGAAACAAGCTAAATGTCCATCAACAGATGTTGTCTAAAGAAGATGTGGTATAGATACACCATGGAATACTACTCAGTCATACAAAAGAATGAAGTAAGTCAGCAAATTGGATGGACCTAGAGATTATCATACTAAGCGAAGTAAGCCAGAGAAAGACAAACACCATATGATATCACTTACAGGTGGGATCTAAACTATGACACAAATAAACGTTTCTACAAAACAGAAAGAGACTCACGGATATAGAGGACAGATTCGTGGTTGCCAAGGGGGCGAGGCGATGGGGGGAATGGATCGAGGGTTTCAGATTAACAGATACAGACTATTAAGTGTAGTGGAGATAAACAAGGTCCTGTGTAGCACTATATTCAGTATCCTGTAACACACCAGAACAGAAAAGAATGTGAAAAAAAGATGCTCATAACGGAATCACTTTTGCTGTACAGAAAAAACACGATATAGCAAATCAACTATACTTCAATAAAATAAATTTAAAAAACACTGTGAGGCATTAGTCTGTGATACATACATGGATGTGTATGTGTTAGTCAGTCAGTCATATCCGACTCTGTGCGACCCTGTGGACTGCAGCTGACCAAGTTTCTCTGTCCATGGGATTCTCCAGGCAAGAATACTGGAGTGGGTTGCCATTCCCTTCTCCCGGGGATCTTCCCAACCCAGGGATTGAACCTGGGTCTCCTGCATCGCAGGTGAATATTTTACTGTCTGAGCCACCAGGGAAGCTCCCCCACCCCAATTTCCAGATTCTATAAAAATTTAGCTTTTGAGAAGTAAACTGAGGAACACCAATCCCCATGTATATACACACACACACACACACACACATGTATGGCATATTTCTTGTTTTACAGAATAGATACTGTGGATCTGAGATAGTAAGTGCCTTTACCTGTAGCCCTGCAGCTGGGAGGAACAAACAGTGAGTGAGAAAGCCACTATCTGTAACGAGTCCAAAGGTCTAAGCTTTCAATACGCTTGTATGAAAAATTAGGTTCACAATAACTAGCAGCTCTAATGGGAAAAATCACCCTCCTCCCCTGTGCCCTGGTCAGCTAATTCTGATGTTCCCTCCCTCCCCACCCTCCTCATTCCAGAAAAGCACAAAGAAAACAAACTGCAATATTCTGCTTGTCCTCTAGGTGGCACTGTTAACCACAGGATGCTGCTTTCCAGCCCTGCAACTTGATCTCTTCAGGCTGGAAAGAATCAGATATTCTAGAAGATGGAGTCCAGTCTACACACAATTCAGTCTAAGGACCCCCGCTCACAGGTTTAGAGTTCTATATCTCCAACATGTAAGTTAGGATTCTTTTATCCTAAAATTTTATTTACCTCATTTTTTAATAGCTTGTACATTTATAGGTTTCAAACATTTAAATGTACAAAAAAATCCTATTTGAAAATAAACTCCTTATCCATCTATGTAGCATTTATGATAGCATTCTTTTTTCTGTCTATTCTTCTAGAGATTTTAATATATATGCAACCAAATATAAACACATTCTTTCCCCCACCCATTTTTAATGCCAGTTATTCACATTCATTCTTCTGTTTCTTTGTTTTCTTTTTCTTTTACACAGCTACATATTATGGAGTGCTTTTCATAAGCGGTTCCTAAAGAAATTTATTCCTTTTAAGAGATTTAGCATCCTCCAATGTGTGGATGAAACGGATTCTCCCTGGAGGAACATTTAGTTTAATTCCTATTGTTTGCTGTTATTCAATGCTACACTGAATAACCTTGTCCCTGCCTCATTTTGTGTGGGAGGCTATATATCTGTGGGACAAGTTATACAATAGCATAATTACTGGGTCAAAGGATATATGTATTTGCAGTTTAACAGATATGCCTTTTACCTGCTTTAGGGAAGATTAAACTCACATTCTCACTAGTACAATAATATATTTCCTCTCAGTTTAACCAAAATAATATGTGATCGACTTAACTTTTATATTTTGTCAATACAATAGATGGAAATGCTATCTCATTTTAAATTCATAAATTTATAATGGAGTGAGGTTGAGCAGCTTTTAATAGGCAGCCTTAGGAATGATTAGGGGTCTTTCAGTTACAAGCAAAACAAAAACGTAAGCCCCTCCATCTGGCTTTAGAGAAAGGAACTCACTGTCTTTACAACTGAAAAGTCGGGGGTGAACTCAGAGGTCCCAGTGTGCCTGGAAACAAAGGGCCCAAACGTCGCCCTCACCTGCTTCCTCTCTCTCACTCTTCCCATTTTCTCTGTCTCCTCTCTCCAGCCACCCTTCCTTTGCTGGCCAGGGAGGCTCCAGAACTGCATCCTCATCTCTTCTCCTGTGGGCTGCATTCATTTAGCATCTAACCTCCTGTGGTTGCAAGTTCAGAGGCCTGGGGTTGTCAGAAGCATTGAGCAACCACAGACCATCTTGGGGGGCAGCACTCTTTAAGTGACACAAATTCACTTAAAATGTTAGTAAGCAACAACATGACAAGATGGAAATCGACATTTTACAAGTGAATAAACTATGTCTTTAAAGATATAAAAGATACAGCTCTTTGCCTAGAGCTACACAGTGAATGATAGGGACAGCATTAGCATCCAGGTGCATCTGACAGTAAATGCCCAGGGATTAGCAGAATGCTTTTGTTCAGGAGCTGCAATGGAAAAATCAATCACCACCTCGATCCAGGCCCGTCCACTGACTCAGAATAAACAAAAAAAGAAAGAAAAACGAAATGAAAAATTCTGGATGTGTCCTGTAGGTGCCACCGTTGCCATGGGGTATCTCTTTTCAGCTGTGTAGCACGGATCTCTTTAAGGCTGAAATTCTAGAAGATGGAAGAAAACTGCTCTTTATATTTATGCAACTGACATTTTGCACTGGAATCTCACATATAATTTAGAATTCTGGATCTCGGCTATGTTGTTATTGTGTCTTTCTTTCTAAAAAGTATGCACTGAAAATATTTGTGAAGAGTTTATGTAGTTCCAAAAAAATTTAAATACAGTAAAATAAGATGTATACAATGAAAAAAAAAAATCTCTTTCCCCATCTTATCCCTTAAATTCCATGTTCCACTGCCCCTTCCCCATGGATAACTACATTTTTATTTTTCCTGAGACAACCATGTACATACAAGCAAATACGAAAATATATTTTCTTTCTTCTCTGTTTATATATGTATTATACAAATATTAGCATTTAAAATTTTTCTCTTAATGTATGCTGAAGATACGTTCATATTAGCCAAGAGGAAATTCTTTTACAACTTTATCTATTCCCCTGTATGATTGTTCCATATTTTTCATTTATCCAGACCCTATTGATGGACATTTATATTGATGTTTTCCTATTACAAACAATGCAGTAATGAACAAAAGCTTCTTCATTGTAAATTTATAAAAATAGTTGTAGAATAAATCCTAGAAGTGAAATTGTTGAGTTAAAAGGTAAGTGTATTTGTAATTTCAGTGAACATTTCCAAATTACCTTCACTTGATGGTATCATTTCAGCACTCCCACTAACAGTCTGAGAATTCCTTTTCTCCATAAATTGGACAATTCCAGTGAATTATCCAGATATTGGGCATTTGCAGATCTGATAGGTGAAAACTGGTATATTTGTGCAGTTGTATTTCTTCTATTTCAAGTAAGATTAAGCAATTTTTCATTGATGAAGACCCTGTGTGTTTAGTTGAGGTTTTTTTTTTTTAACTTTTAGAAAAATGTGAGGTTTAGAAATCCCAACTCATAGAAACTGAAACAAGAGGAAGAAATTTGTATTCATATGGCTGGACATGGATGTTCTTGGATTTCAAGATCTCTCACTCTCTGCCCTCAATTCAGTTCAGTCACTCAGTCATGTCCGACTCTTTGCGACCCCATGGACAGCAGCATGCCAGCCTTTCCTGTCCATTACAAACTCCTAGAGCTTGCTCAAACTCATGTCCATCGAGTTGGTGGTGGACCATCTCATCCTGTGATGTCCCTTTCTCCTCCTGGCTTGAATCAGCTGACTCAGAAATGAGTCAGCTCTTTGCATCAGGTGGCCAAAGTATTGGAGCTTCAACTTCAGCATCAGTCCTTCCAATGAATATTCAGGACTGATTTCCTTTAGGATTGACTGGCTTGATCTCCTTGCAGTCCAAAGAACTCTCAAGAGTTTCTCCAACACCACAGTTCAAAAGTACCAGTTCTTCAGTGCACAGCTTTCTTCACGCTCCAACTCTCACATCCATACGTGACTACTGGAAAAAACCATAGCTTTGATTAGATCAACCTTTGTGGGTAAAATAATGTCTCTGCTTTTTAATATGCTGTCTAGGTTGGTCATAGCTTTTCTTCCAAGGAGCAAGCGTCTTTTAATTTCATGACTACAGTCACCATCTGCAGTGATTTTGGAGCCCAGGAAAATTAACTCTGTCACTGTTTCCCCATCTATTTGCCATCAAGTGATGGGACCAGATGCCATGATCTTCATTTTTTGAATGTTGAGTTTTAAGCCAGCTTTATCACTCTCCTCTTTCACCTTCATCAAGAGGCTCTTTAGTTCCTCTTCACTTTCTGCCATCAGGGTGGTGTCATTTGCATATCTGAAATTATTGATATTTCTCCTGGAACTCTTGATTCCAGCCTCTACTTCACCCACCTGGCATTTCACATGATGTACTCTGCATAACAGTTAAATAAGCAGGGTGACAATATATAGCCTTGCCATATTCCATTCCCAATTTTGAAACAGTCCCTAAGTTCTATGTCCAGTTTTAACTGTTGCTTTTTAATTGCATACAGATTTCTCAGGAGACAGGAAAGGTGGTATTCCCATCTCTTTAAGAATTTCCCACAGTTTGTTGTGATCCACACAGTCAAAAGTTTCGGCATAGTCAATAAAGCAGAAGTAGATATTTTTCTGGAACTCTCTTGCTTTTTCTAAATCCAACAGGTGTTGGTAATTTTATATCTGGTTCCTCTGCCTTTTCTAAATTGAGCTTGAACATCTGGAAGTTCTTAGTTCATGTATTGCTGAAGCCTGGTTTGGAGAATTTTGAGCACTACTTTGCTAGTGTGGGAGATAAGTGCAATTGTGCGGTAGTTTGAACATTCTTTGGCATTGCCTTTCTTTGGGATTGGAATGAAAACTGACCTTTTCCAGTCCTGTGGCACTGCTGAGTTTTACAAATTTGCTGACATATTGACTGCAGCACTTTCACAGCATCATCTTTTAGGATTTGAAATAGCTCAACTGGAATTCCATCACCTCCACTAGCTTTGTTTGTAGTGATGCTTCCTAAGGCCCACTTGACTTCACATTCCAGGATGTCTGGCTCTAGGTGAGTGATTACACCATCGTGGTTATCTGGGTCGTGAAGATCTTTTTTGTATAGTTCTTCGTATTCTTGCCACCTCTTTTTAATATCTTCTGCTTCTGTTAGGTCCATATCATTTCTGTCCTTTATTGAGCCCATCTTTGCATGAAATGTTCCCTTGGTATCTCTAATTTTCTTGAAGAGCTCTCTAGTCTTTCCCATTCTATTGTTTTTCTCTATTTGTTTGCATTGATCATTTAGGAAGGCTTTCTTATCTCCTCTTGCTATTCTTTGGAACTCTGCATTCAGATGGAGGTATCTTTCCTTTTTTTTTTTTGTCAGTTATGCTTTTTTTTAATTTTATTTTATTTTTAAACTTTACATAATTGTATTAGTTTTGCCAAATATCAAAATGAATCCGCCACAGGTATACATGTGTTCCCCATCCTGAACCCTCCTCCCTCCTCCCTCTCCTTTGCTTTTCATTTCTCTTCTTTTCCCAGCTATTTGTAAGGCCTGCTCAGACAGCCATTTTGCCCTTTTGCATTTCGTTTTCTTGGGGATGGTCTTGATCATCACCTCCTGTACAATGTTACCTCTGTCCATAGTTCTTCAGACACTCTGTCTATCAGATCTAATCCCTTGAATCTATGTATCACTTCCATGTATAATAGCAAGCAATTTGATTTAGGTCAAACCTGCATGGTCTAGCAGTTTTCCCTATTTTCTTCAATTTCAGTCTGAATTTTCAATAAGGAGGTCATGATTTGAGCCACAGTCAGCTCCTGATCTGTTTTTGCTGACTGTATAGAGCTTCTCCATCTTTGGTTGCAAAGAATATAATCAATCCGATTTTGGTGTTGACCATCTGGTGATGTCTATGTGTAGAGTCGTCTCTTGTGTTGTTCGAAGAGAGTGTTTGCTAACTTCTCTCTATTTTAGATGGGCTTCTTTCCTGTGGTGACCCCCGGCACTTCCATGCTTATAACCTCACAGCTCCAAGTTGAGAAAAAATTTCTGGACTACACCATCTTATCATTAAGCTGAACTGGATTATATGTTCATATTTGAGGTGTAAAGATATAGGGCTTGGATGGTCCAGGTCTGAGTTAAATTTTTCTTTTTGAGCTAAAGATAGCATCAACTTGATGACTGTTGCTCACACTATGTGGATTGAGGTTTAGGGTTAAGGTTCAGAGATCAGTGTTATGACTTTCTTGAGGAAAACTAAAGTTGCATAATACACAGGAAAATGAATAAGTAGTGCAATGCATACACAACATCCATACTCATCTTTCTTTCCATGTATACATCTTAAGAAATGCTCCTATGTACAGCAAAATTTAAAAACCACTCTCTCTTTCTGGAGGAAGGCAATCTAGCATTCAAGTCTGGGATAATTAAGTGATACGCATTCTTGGTCAGATCTAGGCTTGGATTCTCCCAAGTAGAGGCATTATAGTAATTTGTAATAAATAGTTGTATTTACTATACATAAAATATTATAGCAATTTATAGTAAATCCTAACATCAGTCGCCCTCAAGGAATACCCAGACTGTTCTCTGACAGAGAAAGAACACTATAATTATGATAAAAACTCCATTCCAGATGCAGAAAATGGGACACACAATGGTGATAACAGATAACAATGGTGATAATCACCCAAACGGTGTCTTAGATGGCCTTAATGAGGTGTTCTGGCCATTCTGGCTCTTTTCTCTAGAAAGCCTTTATTTGCTATGGTTTTTGTCGAGCTCAGTTCCTACTGAAGTGAGTTTGGGGGACCCGAGACTGTTTCAGAGGTTAGCCATCACTGACCGATAGTAGCCATGAGCTGTAAAAAGTAGCAGATTTGTAAGGAGGGTAATATTATCTGTGTTTCACAAGCGAGGGAACTAGGGCTTGAAGAGGTTAGGGACTTTTGGTATGAGTGACACGGAGAGGTCAGAATCCAGGGATATTCCTTTCTCCAGAACACTGGCATTTCCATCTGCTATCTGTCTATAAAGTGGCTTTGTTTGCAGTGTTTACACCAGTAATCATCAAAACTTTCATTTCTAGCAAGAGCAAAGGGAAATCCTTGGTCACTATCCCCAAGCATATGTTGTAAACTGTTCAGCCTTTAAAGGGAGAACAAACCAACATGATTCTCTGGCCCTGTAGGGGAGACCTTAGTCAAGGAATGTTTCTTTGGGGCACAGCAGCCCCCATCTTTCAGAACTGCACCAGACTGGAAATTCTAGAAAGTGGAGGAAGTCTGACAGGTCAATGAACATCGTCAATGGTTAGTGCCAGAATCTACACATGTCCTTGTTTTGATGAATTAGTTCAGTTCAGTCGCTCAGTTGTGTCCGACTCTTTGCGACCCCATGAACCACAGCATGCCAGGCCTCCGAATTAGTTAGGGTGTTATTATTTTCTTTACAATGAAGTTATAAAGTTTTGAATAAGTAATATATTTATATAACTCCAAAATAAAAAGATAAAGGGATATTCAGGAAAAAGAATTCTCCCTTCTAATCTTATCCCCCATCTACTAAATTCCCATGCCTGTTTCTCAAATATGGCATGAGTCTTTAGTTTCTTGCATATCCTCCCAGAGATTTACATATGTATGAATATATATTCTTCCATTTTTATAGAAGTCATAGTCCAGGGTCGATGCACGATGCTGGATGCTTGGGGCTGGTGCACTGGGACGACCCAGGGGGATGGTATGGGGAGGGAGGAGGGAGGAGGGTTCAGGATGGGGAACACATGTATACCTGTGGCGGATTCATTTTGATATATGGCAAAACCAATACAATATTGTAAAGGTAAATAAAATAAAATTTAAAAAAAAAGAAGTGATAGCATAAAATTGATTGGCAAGACAACATATCCTAGAAATATAACATGTCAAAATAAAAATTCCAGAATTTTTAAAAGCATCTTTATAGTGTTCTACCATATGGATGTACTATACTTCATTTAACCTCTTAATAGGTTTATTCCTATTACGCAGGAGGTTGATTCATGCATCTTATCATTACAAATAATACTATAATTAATATCTTGATACATAAGGTGTTTTTCAGACATGTAAATACATTTGTAGAATAAATTGTTAGAAGTGGATTTGCTGGTGCAAAAGTTCACACATTTTTAATTTTAACAAATAGTCCCACATTGTCCTTTGTACACATCACAACCACCTTACATTTCATCACTAATATATGAGGTTGCCCCACTTCCTCACAGCAGGTCCAACGTAGCATGTTATTGAATGCTTCAATTTTCTAATCTGAAAGGTGAAAATTTATATCCCTATTCATTTCAATTTGTTTCTCTTGTTCGAGTATGATTGAACAACCTTCTATAAGTTTAAGAGACAACTGAAAAAAGCTAGCTTTTTCTATTGAAAGCATCAGAAAACCAAATATCACTTGGCTAAAAGAAAAACAAAATGATTTCCTTTTTATAAGGCCATGTAGATATGTCTACATGTATTCATGTATAATGTGAATTTAACTCAGATGACCATTATATCTACTACTGTGGGCAAGAATCCCTTAGAAAAAATGGAGTAGCCATCAAAGTCAACAAAAGAGTCTGGAATGCAGTACTTGGATGCAATCTTAAGAATGACAGAATGATCTCTGTTCGTTTCCAAGGCAAACCATTCAATATCACAGTACTCCAAGTCTATGCCCCAACCAGTAATGCTGAAGAAGCTGAAAAAAGGTTATATGAAAACCTACAAGACCTTCTAGAACTAACACCCGCAAAGATGTCCTTTTCATTATAGGGGACTGGAATGCAAAAGTAGGAAGTCAAGAGATACCTGGAGTAACTGGCAAATTTGGCCTTGGAGTACAAAATAAAGCAGGGCAAAGGCTAACAGAGTTTTGCCAAGAGAACACACTGGTCATAGCAAACATCCTCTTCCAACAACACAAGAGAAGACCCTACACATGAACATCACCAGATGGTCAACACTGAAATCAGATTGATTATATTCTTTGCAACCAAAGATGGAGAAGCTCTATACAGTCAGCAAAAACAAGACCGGGAGCTGACTGTGGCTCAGATTATGAACTCCTTATTACCAAATTCAGACTTAAATTGAAGAAAGTAGGGAAAACCACTAGACCATTCAGGTATGACCTAAATCAAATCCCTTATGATTATACAGTGGAAGTGAGAAATAGATTCAAGGGATTAGATCTGATAGACAGAGTGCCTGAAGAAATATGGATGGAGGTTTGTGACATTGTACAGGAGGCAGTGATCAAGACCATCCCCAAGAAAAAGGAATGCAAAATGGTTGTCTGACGAGGCCTTACAAATAGCTGAGAAAAGAAGAGAAGCTAGAGGCAAAGAAGAAAAGGTAGATATACCAATTTGAATGCAGAGTTCAAAGAATAGCAAGGAGAGATAAGAAAGCCTTCCTCAGTGATCAATGCAAAGAGATAGAGGAAAACAATAGAATGGGAAAGACTAGAGATCTCTTCAAGAAAATTAGAGATACAAAGGGAATATTTCATGCAAAGATGGGCTGAATAAAGGACAGAAAAGGTAGGGACCTAACAGAAGCAGAAGATATTAAGAAAAGGTGGCAAGAATGCACAGAAAAACTATACAAAAAAGATCTTCATGACCCAGATAATCACGATGCTGTGATCACTGACCTAGAGCCAGACAACCTGGAATGTGAAGTCAAGTGGGCCTTAGAAAGCATCACTACGAACAAAGCTGGTGGAGGTGATGGAATTCCAGTTGCTGCTGGTGCTGCTTCTAAGTCGCTTCAGTCATGTCCAACTCTTTGTGACCCATAGACAGCAGCCCATCAGGCTCCTCTATCCCTGGGATTCTCCAGGCAAGAACACTGGAGTGGGTTGCCATTTCCTTCTCTAATGCATGAAAGTGAAAAGTGAAAGTGAAGTCGCTTCAGTCGTATCTGACCCCATGGACTGTAGCCTATGAGGTTCCTCCATCCATGGGATTTTCCAGGCAAGAGTACTGGAGTGGGTTGCCATTTCCTTCTCCAGGAATTCCAGTTGAGCTATTTCAAATCCTAAAAGATGATGCTATGAAAGTGCTGCATTCAATATGCCAGCAAATTTGGAAAACTCAGCAGTGGCCACAGGACATGAAAAGGTCAGTTTTCATTCCAATCCCAAAGAAAGGCAATGCCAAAGAATTCTCAAACTACCACACAATTGCACTCATCTCACATGTTAGTAATGTTCAAAATTCTCCAAGCCAGGCTTCAGCAATACATGAACCGTGAACTTCCAGATGTTCAAGCTGGTTTTAGAAAAGGCAGAGGAACCAGAGATCAAATTGCCAACATCTGCTGGATCATTGAAAAGGCAAGAGAGTTCCAGAAAAACATCTATTTCTGCTTTATTGACTATGCCAAAGCCTTTAAATTCTGAAAGAGATGGGAATACCGGACTACCTGACCTGACTCTTGAGAAACCTGTATGCAGGTCGGGAAGCAACAGTTAGAACTGGACATGGAACAACAGACTGGTTCCAAATAGGAAAAGGAGTCCGTCAAGGCTGTATGTAGTCACCCTGCTTATTTAACTTATATGCAGAGTAGATCATGAGAAATGCTGGGTTGGAAGACGCACAAGCTGGAATCAAGATTGCCGGGAGAAATATCAATAACCTCAGATATGCAGATGACACCACCCTTATGGCAGAAAATGAAGAAGAACTAAAGAGCCTCTTGATGAAAGTGAAAGAGGAGAGTGGAAAAGTTGGCTTAAAGCTCAACATTCAGGAAACTAAGATCATGGCATCCGGTCCCATCACTTCATGGGAAATAGATGGGGAAACAGTGGAAATAGTGTCAGACTTTATTTTGGGGGGCTCCAAAATCACTGCAGATGGTGATTGCAGCCATGAAAATAAAAGACACTTACTCCTGGTAAGGAAAGTTATGACCAACCTAGACAGCATATTAAAAAGCAGAGACATTACTTTGTCAACAAAGGTCCATCTAGTTAAGGCTATGGTTTTTCCAATAGTCATGTATGGATGTGAAAGTTGGACCATAAAGAAAGCTGAGCACCGAAGAACTGATGCTTTTGAACTGTGGTATTGGAGAAGACTCTTGAGAGTCCCTTGGACTGCAAGGAGATCCAACCATTCCATCCTAAAAATAAGTCCTGGTTGTTCATTGGAAGGACTGATGTTGAAGCTGAAACTCCAAACTTTGGCCACCTGATGCAAAGGCCTGACTCATTTGAAAAGACCTTGATGCTGGGAAAGATTGAGGGCGGGAGGAGAAGGGGACGACAGAGGATAAGATGGTTGGATGACAACACCAACTCAATGGACATGGATTTGGTTGGACTCTGGGAGTTGGTGATGGACAGGGAGGCCTGGCATGCTGTGGTTCATGGGGTCGCAAATAGTTGGGCATGACTGAGTGACTGAACTGAACTGAATTATAGTTTCTTCACAAATCGTCTTTGTTTAGAAGTTATCACTGGTGACTGCAGCCATGAAATTAAAAGACACTCCTTGGAAGAAAAGCTATGACAAAACTACACAGTGTATTAAAAAATAGAGACATCATTGCTGATTAAAGTCTGCATAGTCTAAGCTACGTTTTTCCAGTAGTCATGTATGAATGTAAGAGTTGGACCATGAAGAAGGCTGAGCAGCAGAGTTGATACTTTCGAATTGTGGTGTTAGAGAAGACACTTGAGAGTCCCTTGGACAGTTAGGATGTCAAACCAGTCAATGAAAGGAAATCAATGCTGAATATTCATTGGAAGGAGTGATGGTGAAGCTGAAGTTTCAATACTTTGGCACTTAAGACCCTGCTGCTGGGAAAGATTGACGGCAGGAGGAAAGGGGTGGGGGGCGGTGACAGAGATTAAGATGATTGGATGACATCACTAAGTCAATGGACATGAGTTCAAGTAAATCCTGGGAGATGGTGAAGGACAGGGAAGCCTGGTTGCTTCAGTCCATGGGGTCACAAAGAGTTGGATATGACTCTGTGACTGAACAACAAATGTTAGTGTGGGAAGAGCACCCGAGATTTGGAACTAGCAAACCTTGCTCACACATGGCCTCAGTCACACTTTTTTCTGTGATGCTTGATAAATTATCAAAGCTCTCTGAGCCCATGAATAAAATAACTAAGAACCTATTTTCATCCCATAAATATTGAGTCCACAATGTAAGCTCTATGACATTTGGAACACAGAAGGTAGGAAATAATATTTGGTGTAGAATCAACTATACCTTAGACATATAAAAGCTTACAGAAAAAAGTGGCAATCAAGACTCAGTTCCCTGCAGCCAGGGAAGTCTAGGAACTATTTGTTCCATCAGATAAGAAATCAGGACATTTTAGTACAGTTAGGGTGGGTACAGAGAAGAACCTGAATGTGGGAAAGTACAAATAATTCCCTATCCCAACACAATAGCATAGGGGCCTCCCAGGTGGCTTAGTGATCAAGAATCCACCTGCCAATTCGGGAGATGTGAGTTCAATCCCTGGGTCAGGAAGATCCCCTGGAGAAGGAAATGGCTGCCCACTCCAGGAAACTTGCCTGGGAAATCCCATGGACAGAGGAGCCTGGTGGGCTATAGTACATGGGGTCACAAAGAGTCTGACACAACTTAGCGACTAAACAATATATAGTAGCATAAAGGTGGAAAGGAATAATGAACCATGAGTTCAGAGAGGAAGCCTGGGGCATATCATGAAGGAACTGGTGGTCCCGGCAAAGACATTTGGCTTTCATCCCAAAGCAAAGGGGAACCCCTGAAGGGTTTTAAGCAAGGAAGTGTCATGATTAGGTGTGTGTTTCAAAATATTCTCTCCAGCTGTTGTGCTGAGAAAGATCGGAAGGGAGCAAGACTCTGTAGAGAAACCAATATAGGCAAACAATGGCAGAGGAGATGGCAGTGGAGATAGAAAGATAGGAATAACTGTGAGAGACATTAAAATTGAGAAACTAAGTGTTAACAATTGATTATAGAGTCACTGAGAGAATGAGGGGAGTAGGAGAGGAAGCTGAAATTTCTAATTCTTACAACTTTTCACACACAGTAAATGCAGGAAGAAGAGCAGGTGTATTTAGGGGAGGGCAAAGAAATAGTGAAAAAAATTACATATGATAGATAATCATAAGCTATCGATGTCATATCTATTTCAGCTGTCCAACTGGCTGTTATATTGAAGCTCAAGAGAGAGATCTAAGAGAAATGAGTTTGAAAGTCATCAGCATGTAGATGCTTACTGAAACCAGGAGTAGATGAGATTGGTCTTGGTGAATGAGCAAAGCAGAAAATGATCGTCTAGAATCAACAGTGTCTTTAGGCCCAGTGCAACACTTCAGGCAGTGTCTGTGAATCATGGCTACATGCTAGAGTCATCGGGAAGCTTGTAAAGAATAGTGATTCCAGGATGTTACACCAGACCAATTAACTCAGAATCTCCTGTCTGGGCACCGACATTCTTTCAAAGCTTCCCAGGTGACTGCAATATACAGCTATGATTGAGAACTCTTCCATGCTGGAATGTGCCCAGTAACTATATGCTAAGTGAATAAACAAATAGGTGAACAAATATGAGATTGCACAGAGACTCCAAAAACAGAAAAAGTGATGGGAATACTGATAGCAAGCAGTGTAACAGAAAATAAAGATGTGAGAAAACAGAGTACAGTCAGTGGTAAAGAATCCGCCTGCAATGCAGGACACCAAGGAGATGTAGGTTCAATCCCTGGGTCGGGAAGGTCCCCTGGAGAAGGAAAAGGCAACCCGCTCCAGTACTCTTGCCTGAAAAATCCCATGGACAGAGGAGCCTGGTGGGCTACAGTCCAAGGGGTCTCGAAGAGTCAAATATGACTGAGTGTGCACATACACACACAAAGGGGAAAAAAACACATTTAGCAGGAAGAGAATCATTAGAGCCTGGAAGACAATGTAGGTAATTTAATCACAAATAGTTTTCAGAAACACGGGAAAAGGAATTTGCTGGCAACATGAAATCAGACTCTTAAGTACCTGACCAACCTGAGAAAAATAGGTAGAGAGAAAACCAGTGCATTGAAACCCAACAAAGCTTCAGTGTACCAGTCCTTTTCAATCACTTGGAGGAAAAATGATGTGTTCAGTACGTCCTCCTTCTCCATGTTTGAACCTTTAAGCAGGGTATTTGGATTCACAGACTGAACCCAACTCAGATTGTTTCCCCTTCCAGCACACTGCTGTACTTCTTAAATGACACCAGGCTTCCAAGCAAGATTGATTGTAAACTTGAAAAGGTTACATGTGATGTAATGAATAACACATGCTATTCCCTCAAGCGCATCTCTGGAATGACACACACCAAGGATCCTGCAAGCTTTCGTAGTTTAGAAAAGATTGGGAAGAGATCTCACAGACAAGTGCCAAAAGAGAATTTCCTATTATGCTCACTTAATAAACTGCTCTATCTTGAATTCATTCACTCAATGAATACTTAATGAAGACTTAAAAACTGTTTTTGGAGTTCTATAAATGTTTGTCGACAAATGGGGAGATGAATGGATATAATGTGCCAATCAAAGTTTGAGGGGCTATGAGAAAAATAAAATAACTCAAAGATGGGAATTGATCCTAATAGAGACTGCAAAACCTCTTTTGAGAAAACATGGTAAGTGCTATCCAATTGTTACACATTTTACTAGGAGAATACAGAATACAAGGGAAGAAAGGATTATTTCCAATTGGAGTGCTAGGAAAGAACTTTTGCCAGAAGTTGTGTTTAAGCTGAACCTTGAAAAATCTAGATGTGCAGATTTTGGGAAAAGAGATTTGAGGTAAAGAAAGAGGTGGGCTGTGTTGATGTGTGGAAGATGGAGAACAGTTAAACGTGAACAAGATCTGAAGTTTATGAAGGACAATTATAAGGCAACAATGTTGAAAAGGTACATTGAGAGTTTGCATGGAGATCTTTTAAAGTTTTTAATGACTGAGCACAGGATAGTTAACTGCTAATATTTGTTGAATGTCTTCTATGGTCCAGGCACATTGTAATTACATAAATTACTTTAATGAAGGTTTATAATAACCTCCTTTGTAGGTTCATGAAGTCCTTCTTAACAAAATATAATTGATGCTGGGAAAAACCAATTAAAAGATCTCAGTTGAAATGGAATTTATGTTTTCATGGTAAATTATAGGGGAAAAATGATTAGAATATTAACTTAAAAATGATTAACATTATGACAGATGTTTATCTTTTGTCAAAAACACATATACATTATAATTGCAACTTTACACTAATTCTTAAAACTAAGAAAGAGTAATTCAAATACATTTTAGGGGCAGAGGCATATTTTTCCAAGAAAATTACATGACTGCATAATATAATATTCTTCAGTTTATATTTTCAGCATGATTGTAAAGAGGGTTGGTTTTTGCAAAATTATTTGAGTTTTTCATGAATTTCCTTAGAACTTTGATATCAAAGCTATTTTTCTGTGAAATACCTATCATATTATTGTGCTTATTAATTTGTTTTGTGTGTGTGGAGTGTTAATATGTTTAACTCTGCCAAATATAATATTTGTTGGTAGCTCTGTGTGTAATTCAAATATTTCTCCAGTTTCATTGACTTCGTGACATCTTGCATCATTTGCATCATTTATATTTTTATTTGATACTCATTTGCATTATAATTCCTAATGGTCATTACCATTATCTGAATGTGCAGAAGTTTTGTACTCTCGATGAGAGTTGACCTGCATTGATGGGAAGGGCCAAGGTCTTGAGTGGGGAGGTCAACTGAAGAGGTAACTCACTAGTCAATATTTTCATATTATGACATGCTTTATTTTCCTATAAAATCTTGGATAGTAAATGCCAAGATAATGAGATCTTCCTGTGTTTTATGATTTCTATTTTACCGACGAGAAAACTGAGGCTCAATGAAAGTCATTGTCCCCATAGCCACACAGCTCATGAATGATAAAACCAGAATTTGAAGGCAGTCTAATTTGAGAGTTGAATCATTTGTGTAGGTGTGGGCCAGGTGCTTTTAGTTGTCAATTAGAGATAAGTCACTACCAGAAATTTATAAAGCATGGAAAGCTTATATTTCCTGTGTTGCCTAACTTGTGTTTTTTCCCCTACCTTCTAAAATTACACAGACTGATTTTAATTTTCAGTCTTTTCCCCCTAATATATATAATTAATGCATTAAAAATTGTGTTAATCCCAACACACAAATTTTGATATGACAGTCTCTTCACTGACCCATAAATTATTTAGAAGTATGTTTTTAAATTTCATAATATCATCTTTTGGCTATTTACTTTTCATTTTGCTGCACTGAGATTTAAAAATAATACCTGCATGATGTAGGGAATCTAGATCCACTGGTGTTTGTAAAGTTTTGTTTTGAAACCATTATGCTGTCAGTTTTTGTAAATGATGTATAAGTATTTAAAAAGTGTGTGTGCTCTTTCACTGTTTGATGTAGAATTCTATATAAGTCTGTTAGAGCACACTTAAATTTCTTGAAACATATACTAAATCTTTGCATTTTTTATTTGCTTGATTCACGAATTACAGAAAGAAATGTACTAAGGTCTTGCAATATGATTATGCACACGTCAACTTTTTGTTGTAGCTTTGTCAATTGTGTTTGTTGTTGTTGTAACCACTAAGTCATGTTTGACTCTTTGTGACCCCATGGGCTGTAGCATGCCAGACTCCTCTGTCCTTGACTATCTCCCAAAGTGTGCTCAAAGTCATGTCCACTGAGTCAGTGATGCTATCTAATCATCTCACTCCCTGCTGCCCACTTCGTATTTCGTCATCAATTATTTTTAAGTTTAGTATTTTTATATCTTGGTGTTTTTGTTCCTCATCACTATATAGTGAGCTTTTTCATCTGATAAAAAACACATTTTTAAATTTCACTTAAAAACTATTTTGTCAGATATGTTACAGTGATACCAACTTTCTTTTCATTAGCATGTTCCTAGAATGACTTTTTTATCCTCTTAATTTCAGCTCTTTGTGTCATATTTTACATGCATCTCATAAGCAATGGAGTTGATTTTTATAAAATCTATTGTCTTTTGTGCTTCCCAGGTGGTTCAAATGGTAAAGAATCTGCTTGCAAAGCAGGAGACCTAGGTTTGATCCCTGAGTTTGGAAGATCCCCTGGAGAAGGAAATGGCAACCCACTTCAGTATTCTTGCCTAGAGAATTCTATGGACAGAGGAGCTTGGCAGGCTATAGTCCATGGGGTCACAAAGAGTCGGACACGACTAAGCAACTGAAACTTTCACTTTTCACTCTTTTAACTGGTGAATTTAATTTATTTACATTTATTTTGAGTATGGATACAAATGGGTATTATACATGGTTATTTCTACCATATGCATTCTACTTAGCTTACTTTTTTGTTTCTTCTTATTCTTTTCAGGGTTCTAGTTAACTAATAGGTTGTTTTGTTTTGTTTTGTTTTTATCACTGCCCGTGGTTTAAAACTCATAGATTCTATTTCTCATCCTTTAGTGATACTTTTGAAGTATTAACATGAATTATTTACATAGCAGTACCTAAATCCCGGCAATATTTACTCTCTTCTGAAAATTAAAATGGTCTTACATGCTTTACCTTCAAGCTTGTTTTTTGTTTCTTATAGTTTTCTAGTATTTCTGTTTTGTTTTATATCCTTAAATTTGTTACTATTGTCATTGCTGATGCTCAGATATATCCACATGTCTATGAATGTGCTTTTTATCACTGTATCTTTTATCCCACTCCTTCTGTATAAATTCTGTTATTTTCTTTATAAAAAATTATAATACATTATTAATAATATATTGGCACTTTTTGTGTGTAATTTTTGTGCCTTTCTTGGTTGTGTCTTCTGTTTATTGTTGCTTTTAAGATTTTAGGTTCGATAGCTTCACTGTGATGGATTTAGGTGTGGAGTTCTTTTTTATTTAAGGTTTTTGGAAGTCAGGCAGTTCTTGATTCTATGGATTCATGTATTTTATCATTTCTGGAAAATTCTCAAGACTTTCAAGAAAGCTTCTTCCCCTTTTTCCGTATTCTATCCTTCTGGAACTCCTCATAGCTGTGTGGGGACCTTTGTTTCCTTTTCCTTCTCATAATTTCCCAGTGCTACAAGTCCTTCTGATATACTCAGTTAGACCTGCCAGTTCACCAGTTCTTCAAATGTCTAATCTGTTTATTTCATTAGTTTTAAACACCATGTTTTTCTTTCTTATTCTTTTACCTAACATAATTACTATTTTTCATATTCTCTTGTTCTCTTTTAGAATTTCAATTTTTTCATGTCTTAATTATTTTAAACATAATTTATATGCTTCAGATTATCATTCCATTATCTCAACTTTTGGGGTGATAATTCTGCTATTTTTGTTCACTCTCACTCTCCTTGTGTGTTTTGTAATTTTTTTTATCATGAGCTCTCTTCTTCAGCATGACTATTTTTTTCCTATAAGAATTTCATATAGTGGGAGCATTTCTTTAGAGTGTTTGGTTTGGGGCAGGAACTTGGGGTACTTTTGATCCAAAGCCAATTTTATATTAATTCCTCAGCCTGGGGTGAGGTTTTAACCTTCTTGAGTAGGTTAAATTGAAACCTAAATCTATTTGAGACACAGGTCTGTGGTTATCAAATTATCAGATATAACGCTTTTGTTTTGATTTCTCCGCACAGAACTGAAAGAGATGGGAATACCAGACCACCTGACCTGCCTCTTGAGAAACCTGTATGCAGGTCAGGAAGCAACAGCTAGAACTGGACATGGAACAACAGACTGGTTCGAAACAGGAAAAGGAGTACGTCAAGGCTGTATATTGAAACCCTGCTTATTTAACTTATATGCAGAGTACATCATGAGAAACGCTGGGCTGGAAGAAGCACAAGCTGGAATCAAGATTGCCAGGCGAAATATCAATAACCTCAGATATGCAGATGACACCACCCCTTTGGCAGAAAGTGAAGAGGAACTAAAAAGCCTCTTGATGAAAGTGAAAGAGGAGAGTGAAAAGTTGGCTTAAAGCTCAACATTCAGAAAACGAAGATCATGGCATCTGGTCCCATCACTTCAGGCAAATAGATGGGGAAACAATGGAAACAGTGTCAGACTTTATTTTTTGGGGCTCCAAAATCACTGCAGATGGTGATTGCAGCCATGAAATTAAAAGATGCTTACTCCTTAGAAGGAAAGTTATGGCCAACCTAGACAGCATATTAAAAAGCAGAGATATTACTTGGTCAACAAAGGTCCATCTAGTCAGGGCTATGGTTTTTCCGGTAGTCGTGTATGGATGTGAGCGTTGGACTATAAAGAAAGCTGAGTGCCAAAGAATTGATGCTTTTGAACTGTGGTGTTGGAGAAGACTCTTGAGAGTCCCTTGGACTTCAAGGAGATCCAACCAGTCCATGCTAAAGGAGATCAGTCCTAGGTGTTCATTGGAAGGACTAATGTTGAAGCTGAAACTCCAATACTTTCGCCACCTGATGCGAAGGGCTGACTCATTTGAAGAGATCCTGATGCTGGGAAAGATTGAAGGCAGGAGGAGAAGGGGATGACAGAGGATGAGCTGGCTGGAGGGCATCACTGACTCAATGGACGTGAGTTTGGGTAAACTCCAGGAGTTGGTTATGGACAGGGAGGCCTGGTGTGCTGAGTTTCATGGGATCACAAACAGTCAGACATGACTGAACGACTGAACTGAACTGAACTGAACCCAGGACCAAGGTAGAAACACATAAATGTATCTATTTTCTTCCTTTGCTAGGGAACAAGTGCATTTCTTGGTTCCCCACTTCACAGATGGTGCAGTCTTTTCAGGGTATCAGGTTTAGGTGGGAAGTAATTCCAATTTTTTTTTTATCATTTGAGTCCTGTATTAATTCACTCAGGCTGCCATGGATTGGGGGGCTTAAACACCGGAAATTTATTTTTTTCAGAGTTGGGGTGACTGGAAGTACAAGATCAGGGTGTCAGCAGGTCAAGTTCTGGTGAGAATTCCCTTCCTGGTTTACAGATGGCCACCTTCTTTCTGTGTCCTCATATGATGGAGAGGAAGGAGAGAGAGAAAAAGTGAGCTATCTCTCTGGTGTCTCTTCTTAAAAGAGAAAAATAATTGTATATTTTTACGCACTATTGTATATTAACGCATATAGGTGGAATCTAGACAAATGACATAGATGATCTTATTTGCAGAGCAGAAATAGAGACACAGACTAGAGAACAAATGTATGGATACCAAAGAGGGATGGGAGGAGGTGGGAAGAATTGGGAGATTGGGATTGACACATATACACTATTGATGCTATATATAAAATAGATAATTAATAAGAACATATTGCATAGATCAGGGAACTCTACTTAACGCACTGTAGTGACCTGAATGAGAAGGAACTCCAAAAAAGAGGGGATATATGTATGTATATGGCTGATTCATTTTGCTATGCAGTAGAACGTAACACCACATTTAAAGCAACTACACTTGAATAAAGATTAATTAAAAACTTAATTTTTGCAAAGGGCACTAATCTGATTAAACTAACGTCCCAGCCTCTGACTTCATCTAACCAAACATGCATGCATGCTAAGTCGCTTCAGTCGTGTCTGACTCTTTGCAACCATGTGGACTGTAGCCCTCCAGATTCCTCTGTCCATGGGATTTTCCAGGCAACAATACCGGAATGGGTGGCCATGCCCTCCTCCAGGGGATCTTCCCAACCCAGGGATTGAACCCACATTTCTTACATCTGCTGCATTGGCAGGTGGGTTTTTTAGTCCTAGCACCACCTGGGAAGCCCTACCATAAATACCTCCAAATACCCCATCTCCAAATACCATCTTACTGGGGAGCTAGCTGGTGGTGGTTTAGTCGCTCAGTCGTGTCCAACTCTTGCGACTCCATGGACTGTAGCCCACCAGGCTCCTCTGTCCATGGGATTTTCCAGGCAAGAATACTGGAGTGGGTTGTCATTTCCTTCTCCAGGGGATCTTCCTGACTCAGGAATCGAACCCAGGTCTCCTGCTTTGCAGGCTGATTTTGGGGAGTTAGGGCTCCAATATGTGAATTTGAGGGAGACACAAACATTCAATCCTTTGTCTGCTGTCCCCATGTGGATATTAAAGCCCAACTTCCAGTTTACCAAGAGCAAGGCTCTCACTCATCCCACACCCTGTGGCAGCACCAGCTCACACAGCTCCTTAGTGCTCTAGTCTTCTGTTTCCACTACAGATCTGGAGCCTAGGGATTTTATCTGCTCTTTTTGAATCCACTCTCTAACACGTCTAGGGTTTTTCAGGTTTTCTAGTGTTACCTTATTGTCAGAAGCAGAAGTCTCTCACCGCCAGTTTTTTCCTTTCATTTACGTAATCTAAATAAGTTGTCTGAATTTCCATTCTTTCCCTTTTAAAAAAAGGATGATGTACACAAGTATTATTTTCATTCATCTCATACAGTAATTCTGAGAAAGAGCAATTAGAGATAGCAATATGTTGCAAATTAAAAATGTTAAATATAGCAAAAGCAAATAGAGATTCTCTAATAATGCATTTTAATTATAATGCACTGATATTACACATTTTATCTGAGGATATTAAACTGTATTATAACTACATTATAATTCCTTGAAGAGACCATGAATGTTTCCAACCCAACAAACCACAGAGCAATAAAGGACCATCTGAGATTTGATTGTAAATTTAGTATTATTGACTCCCATTTTAAAGATTATAAGTACTATTTCTTGAATGTTATCCTACTGGTAAAGAGCAGGGCATCTTTCTCAGGACATGAGTTGAATAATTATAGTGATTTATTTCAAAGAGGAATCCTGTAGGGGGAACAGTTCTGGCAAAAGTGAGAAGGAGTTAAATACACAAATAATCGTGACTGGGGGCAGTGTGAACATAGAGCATTGGAGGCCCTGGAGTTTCTTTATTGTCTTGCTATATTCCAATGGTTCTGGGACAGATAATATTCTCCTGTGCCTTCCTTTTTACCTTTAGAAATAAAGAAAAACAAGATTCATTGAAAAAAAAAATTGTTATTAACCATGAGGTCAAACCTACTGTGGTTAGTACCTGGAGAGGATAGAGAATGGGAAAACTGACCTAACCTTCTTCATAATTTCCAAAGGTAGAGTCTGTCTGGGGGTTTAGATCCAGGGTTAGGTTAATCTTTCCAAGAATAGGGCTAATATTATGGAATCAAACTGATTTCTATGATATCCTCCAGAACAGAAATTAGTGCAAACTCCAGACAGATCTTCTGTTGGAAACAAGTAAGGCTCACCATTAAGGATTAATTCACAAAACTGTCTGGGAAAGAAACTGATAACCAAATACTAGTGCCTGCTTATGAAAGCCCTCTGGCATTCTCCTTGCTGGTTTTTAAGGGATTTAACTCCATTCTAAGTACTTATGGTTGATATTCAGCCAACGTCACTCAGTCGTGTCTGACTCTTTGAGACCCCATGGACTGGGACTGTAGCCCACCAGGCTCCTCCCTCCATGGGATTCTCCAGGCAAGAGTACTGGAGTGGGTTGCCATTTCCTTCTTCAGGAGATCTTCCCTACCCAGGGATCGAACCCTGGTCTCCCGCATTGTAGGCAGATACTTTAACCTCTGAGCTACCAGGAAAGCCCAACATAAGGCCACCAGTTGCTAAAATATGAAGACTTCTACACTAGTGGATGTGCTGCCCTGGTGGCTCAGATGGTAAAGAATCTGCCTGCAATGTGGAAGACCTGGGTTCAGTCTCTGGGTTGGGAAGATTCCCTGGAGAAGGGAAAGGCAACCCACTCCAGTTTTCTTGCCTGGAGAACTCCATGGACAGAGGAGCCTCGTGGGCTACAGTCCATGGGGTCGCAAAGAGTTAGACACGACTGAGCAACTCACATACACACACATACTCACGCTAGTGGGTAAAATGCAGCTGTCCTGAGGGTCCAAAGGGCCCTGGTCACTTAGCCCCTCTTTTGTTTCCCCACACTTTGCAACCCACATCTCCCCCTCTTCACAGGAAAGATTTGCTCCTGGTATGTCGCCCCAGGGCCCTCTTCAAGCCCTAGAGCCAGAGTCTGTTCTAAATAAATGGTCCTGTATTGTGGATTAAATGTTTTGCATGTTCTCCTCTCCTGAGCCTGCAGGCCTGAATTGAACTAGAGCCTCCAGGTTCCAACCTTTACTGCTTTCAATGTACATATTTTAACAATCTGACTTTATGGGTTTCCAGACTTTGGCTTAACAGGCCGTTTGACTTCCCATCTTCCTGACCACTTTGGAGGCATGGTCTCAATACCAGTGGAACTAGAGGTTTGGTCTTCTCCAATGGCTCGGTGGTAAAGAATTCGCCTGCCAATTCAGGAGACTAAGAGATGATTCAGGTTGCATCTCTGGGTCAGAAAGATTCTTTGGAGGAGGAAATGGCAACCTGCTTCAGTATTCTTCCTGGGGAAAATTCCATGTACAGAGGAGCTGGGCAGTCCATGGTGTCACAAAGAGTTGGAAACGACCGAACACACATACACTAGACTTTTAGATTTCACAGATTAAATAAATATATAATTTATATATTTTGCAGACTGATACAATCTTATCAAATTTTGTTTCACCAAGACTATTAATTAAAAAAAAAATCTGCTACAATTATGCTATTTAAGAAAGAGAAGGACAAATTCAGAACAATTCCCACTAAAGAATTTATCTAAATCAAACCCCTATGATTATACAGTGGAAGTGAAAAATAGATTCAAGGGATTAGGTCTAATAGACGGAGTGCCTGAAGAACTATGGACAGAAGTTCATGACATACTATAGGAAGCAGTGATCAAGATCATATCCATGAAAAAGAAATGCAAAATAGCAAAATGATTGTCTAATGAGGCCTTACAAATAGCTGAGAAAAGAAGAGAAGCCAAAGGCAAAGGAGAAAAGGGAAGATATACCCATCTGAATGCAGAGTAAAAGAATAGCAATGAGAGATAAGAAAGCCTTCCAAACTGATCAGTGCAAACAAATAGAGAAAAACAATAGAATCAGTTCAGTTCAGTTGCTCAGTCATGTCCGACTCTTTGCAACCACATGGACTGCAACCCATCAGGCCTCCCTGTCCATTGCCAACTCCCGGAGTTTATGCAAACTTATGTCCACTGAGTCAATGATGCCATCCAACCATCTCATCCTCTGTCATCTTCATCTCCTCCTGCCTTCAATCTTTCCCAGCATCATGGTCTTTTCAAATGAGTCAGCTCTTCACATCAGGTCGCCAAAGTATTGGAGTTTCAGCTTCAGCATCAGTCCTTCCAATGAATATTCAGAACTGATTTCCTTTAGGATTGATGGGTTTGATCTCCTTGCAGTCCAAGGGACTCTCAAGAGTCTACTCCAACACCACAGTTCAAGAGTATCAATTCTTCAGCACTCAACTTTCTTTATGGTTCAACTCTCACATCCATACACGGCTATTGGAAAATCCATAGCTTTGAATAGATGGGCCTTTGTTGACAAAGTAATGTCTCTGCTTTTTAATATGCTGTCTAGGTTGGTCATAACTTTCCTTCCAAGGAGCAAGTGTCTTTTAATTTCATGACTGCAGTCACCATCTGCAGTGATCTTGGAGCCCAGAAAAATAAAGTCAGCTACTGTTTCCCCATCTATTTGCCATGAAGTGATGGGATCGGGTGCCATGATCTTAGTTTTCTGAATGTTGAGCTTTAAGCCAACTTTTTCACTCTTCTCTTTCACTTTCATCAAGAGGCTCCTTAGTTCTTCTTCACTTTCTGCCATAAGGGTGGTGTCATTTGCATATCTGAGATTTTTGATATTTCTCCTGGTAATCTTGATTCCAGCTTGTGCTTCTTCCAGCCCAGCATTTCTCATGATGTACTCTGCATATAAGTTAAATAAGCAGGGTGACAGTAAACAATGAATGGGAAAGACTAGAGATCTCTTCAAGAAAATTAGAGATACCAAGAGAACATTTCATGCAAAGATGGGCCCAATAAAGGACAGAAATGGTCTGGATCTAGCAGAAGCTGAAGGTATTAAGAAGAAGTGGCAAGAATACACAGAAGTACAATACAAAAAAGATCTTCATAACCCAGAAAACCACGATCATGTGATCACTCACCCAGAGCCAGACATTCTGGAAGGCAAAGTCAAATGAACCTTAGGAAGGAAGCATCACAACAAACAAAACTAGTGGGGGTGATGGAATTCCAGTGGAGCTATTTCAAATTCTAAAAGATGATGGAGTGAAAGTGCCGCTGTCAAAATGCCAGTAAATTTGGAAAACTCAGCAGTGGCCACAGGGCTGGAAAAGGTCAGCTTTCATGCCAATCCCAAAGAAAGTCAATGCTGAAGAATATTCAACCTACGTCACAATTGCACTCATCTCACATACTATCAAAGTAATACTCAAAATTCTCCAAGTGAGGCTTCAATAGTACATGAACCCTGAACTTCCAGATGTTCAAGCTGGATTTAGAAAAGGCAGAGGAACCAGAGATCAAATTGCCAACATCTGTTGGATCATCGAAAAAACAAGAGAATTCCAGAAAAATATCTACTTTTGCTTTATTGATTATGTCAAAGCCTTTGACTGTGTGGATCACAATAAACCATGGAAAATTCTTTAAGAGATGGGAATACCAGACCACCTTACCTACCTCCTGAGAGATATGTATGCTGGTCAAGAAGCAACTGTTAGAACTGGACATGGAACAACAGACTGTTTCCAAATTGGGAAAGGAGTACTTCAAGGCTGTATATTGTCACCCTGCTAATTTAACTTATATGCAGATACATCACATGAAATGCTGGGCTGGATGAAGCAAAAGCTGGAATCAAGATTGCCAGGAGAAATATCAATATCCTCAGATAGGCAAATGGCATCACCCTTATGGCAGAAAGCAAAGAGGAACTAAAGAGCCTCTAGATTAAAGTGAAAGAGGAGACTGAAAAAGTTGGCTTAAAACTCACCATTCAGAAAATGAAGATCATGGCATCTAGTTCCTTCACTTCATGGCAAATAGATGGGGAAGCAATGGAAACAGTGACAGACTTTATTTTGGGGGACTCCAAAATCACTGCAGATGGTGACTGCAGTCATGAAATTAAAAGACGCTTGCTCCTTGGAAGAAAAGTTATGACCAACTTAGACAGCATATTTAAAAGCAGAGACATTACTTTGTCAACAAAGGTCCAGCTATTCAAAGCTATTGTTTTTCCAGTAGTCATGTATGGATGTGAGAGTTGAACCATAAGGAAAGTTGAGTGCTGAAGAATTGATACTCTTGAACTGTGGTGTTGGAGTAGACTCTTGAGAGTCCCTTGGACTGCAAGGAGATCAAACCCATCAATCCTAAAGGAAATCAGTCCTGAATATTCATTGGAAGGACTGATGCTAAAGCTGAAACTCCAATACTTTGGCCACCTGATGGGAAGAGCTGAGTCATTTGAAAAGACCATGATGCTGGGAAAGATTGAAGGCAGGAGGAGAAGGGGACAGCAGAGGTTTAGTTGGTTGGATAGCATCACTGACTCGAGGGACTCCTTGAGCAAGCTCCAGGAGTTGGTGATGCATAGGGAAGCCTGACGGCAGTCCATGGGGTTGCAAGGAGAAGTACACGACTGAGCGACTAAGCTGAATTGAACTGAAAGAATTTATCCTATGAAAAACTCACTATGTCTTTCTCTTTCTCATTTCATGAAAGACCAGTAGCTAATCAACCGTGGACTGGTTGTAATCAGTGATATTTGTGAACCCGCACTAGACCCCTTTTACTAATGTTTCCAAGCTTAGCCCTAATGCAGCTCACCTGAGTCACGTGTTTTACTCATTCCGGTTATGGTTTGGTGTTCCTGACTCTGGACTGCAGCCTGCTTCTAAAACCTAAAGTATAAAATGAAGGTAGTCTTAGTATTAATTAAGTCCTATCCTTTCTTTCCAGGCTGCTGGGAATGAACAGGAGTCCTACAATTCTAACATTTAATCTGGTTCTCTTTCCTGAGGCTGGACAGAGTCCATTATTTTATAGCTTGTCCTTTCCTCCTTTCCAAGGAACACATTGGTATTGTGTATTTATTTGCACGTGTATTATCCAACAGTATCGGCCCTTTCTTGGTAACATGAATTACTCCATTAACAGAATGCAAATTACAAATAAGTCAGGGCTTGACACCAGGCAAAATAGTCAATACATATCCTGTAGAAAACAGTTTTCTGGCTTTGAATAAAGAGTACTTGTAAGGACCTTTCATCTATATACTCAGTTACATCAAAGAATGAGTGCCTCCAAAGCATATTATAAAACCATAGAAAAAGAGTTTTATCTGACACTTGATAATTTTACTAAACAACAGAAAGACCATAACTGATGACACTATTAGAAAGCTGTTACAACATGAAACAAACATCATAAGATCGTGAGAAGACTCAGCTAATAATGTATTTGTGACATCAATAAAATTAGTTGTTTTTCATCAGTGTTGTGAAATTTCTGATTTGTTTTAGCCTTGTGCATTATTCTATTATGGCATGATGATTCTCATTATGTTTCTCTAAGGCCTATCAACAGATAGAGTGTAGACTCTAATTATCTCTATATTTAGTCAAAATAGTCAGGCTTCATCTGTTTTCAGAACAGTTAATGTATTTGGCTCATTACTCTGGAAACACTGAGTACAATTTAGTTCCCTAAAAGCACATCCAGCATTAGCTTATGTAAGGAGCATTAAGGTCCTCTGTGTGATGATTTTATTCTTTTCCTATGGCAGTGAGTCAGGAAATAATAGCTATTATTTTTGATCACTTATAATGTACTGAGCACTGTGTTCACATTTTATATGCATTATTCATTTAGCTCTCCCAACAACAAACTATTATTCCCATCACACATATTTAGAAGCTCATCTAGAGTCATGCATTTAGGATGTGGCAGGTGCAGGACAGTCTGATTTCAAAGCCTGAGGTCTTAACCATCGTATTATAAAAAGTACTTAATTCCACAGATGCACACTTTATGTCTGATGTTTGTACAGACCGCATACAGTTAGGTCCTCAAAGAGGTGGGACCCAGTGCTTCAACTCTGATAGGAAGATGGCATTTATTTTTAATTTTTTTTCCAGGAGGGTTATTCCCCTGATCAACATCCTTGAATGAAGTTTATTGCTCTTGGATAAAAATTCCATCTGTAAGTTCCTGGACACTTGGACTCTCCTCCATTCCAGGCCCCTTCACTTAACTGGTTCAGCTACCCTAGCCTCCCATGGTTCTGCCATGTTTCCACACAATTTCCTCCCTCAGGACTTCCTCCCATCTTCCTTCTGACTGAGACATTCTCTCTGCCCCTACTCATACCCCCAGCCTCAGTTAAATGTCATTTCCAAAGAAGCTTTTCTGGACTTCCCAGGTTATGACAGGTTCTCCTGTACTCTTTTCCATAAGGCCCTTCATAGTCATCACCACACATTATAAATATATCCTTAACTTTGTGATTATTTCTTTCTTATTATTTTCCTTTATTTCCCCCAGTTCTATTGAGATACAATTGGCATACATCACTGTATAAGTTTAAGTTGAATGCCATAATGATCCGACTTACATACATCATGAAATGAATAACACAATAGGTTTAGTAAACATCCATCATCTCATATAGATTTAACATTAAAGAAATAAAAAATAAATTTTCCTCATGATGAGAACTCTTAGGATTTACTCTCTTAGTAACTTTCATATGTAACATATAGCAGTATTAATTATCTTTATTAAGTTGTATATTACACCTCGAGTACTTACTTATGCTACACTCAAGTATGCCAGGAAATTTGGAAAACTCAGCGGTGGTCACAGGACTGGAAAAGGTCAGTTTTCATTCCAATCCCAAAGAAGGGCAATGCCAAAGAATGTTCAAACTACCATACAATTGTGCTCATTTCACATGCTAGCAAGGTAGTGCTCAAAATCCTTCATGCTAGACTTCAACAGTATGTGAACCAAGAACTTCCAGATGTACAAGCTGGATTTAGAAAAGTCAGAGGAACCAAAGATCAAATTGCCAACACCTGTTGGATCATAGAAAAAGCAAGAGAATTCCAGAAAAATATTTACTTCTGCTTCATTGACTATGACAAAGTCTTTGACTGTAGATCACAACAAACTGTGGCAAGTTCTTAAAGAGATGGGAATACCAGACCACCTTACCTGTCTTCTGAGAAACCTGTATGCAGGTCAAAAATTAACAGTTAGAACCTTACATGGAACAATGGACTGGTTCAAAACTGGGAAAGGAGTACATCAAGGCTGTATTCTGTCACACTGCTTATTTAATTTATATGTAGAGTACATTATGAGAAATGCTGGGCTGGAAGAAGCACAAGCTGGAATCAAGATGGTCCAGAGAAATATTAACAACCTCAGATATGCAGATGATACCACTGTAATGGAAAAAAGTGAAGAGAAACTAAAGACCCTCTTGATGAAGGTGAAAGAGGAGAGTGAAAAAGCTAGCTTAAATCTCAGCATTCAAAAAACTAAGATCATGGCATCCGGTCCCATCACTCCATGGCAAATAGATGGAGAAACAATGGAAATTGAGAGACTTTATTTTCTTGGGCTCCAAAATCACTGCGGATGGTGACTGCAGCCATGAAATTAAAAGATGCTTGCTCCTTGGAAGGAAAGCAGTTACACACCTAGACAACATATTAAAAAGCAGAGCTATCACTTTGACCATAAATGTCTATATGGTCAAAGCTATGGTTTTTTTCAGTAGTGATAAAAATGGCTGAGCACTGAAGAATTGATGCTTTTGAATTATGGTGTTGGAGAAGACTCTTGATATTCCTTTGGACAGTGAGGAGATGAAAGCAGTCAATCCTAAAGGAAATCAACCCTGAATATTCACTGGAAGAACCGATGCTGGGGCTAAAGCTCCAATACTTTGACCACCTGATGTGAAGAACTGATTCACTGAAAAAAGTCCTGATGCTGGGAAGGATTGAAGGCAGAAGGAGAAGGGTTAGACAGAAGATGAGATGGTTGAATGGCATCATCGACTCAATGGACATGAGTTTGAGCAAACCCCAAGAGATAGTCAAGGACAAGAAAGACTGGTGTGCTGCAGTCCATGGGGTCACAAAGTGTTGAAGACAACTTAGCAATTGAACAACAGTAAGTACTTACTTATAACTGGAAGTCTGTTACCTTTGACTACCTTCATCTAATTCTCCCCTCTCTAACTAAAATGTTAAGATTCAGTCATATCAGGGACTGTGTTGGTCTTGCTCGTTGCTATCCAGGCCCTAAAAATCCTGCCCCTACTCCCACAGTTGTTGTTTGGAAATTAAAAGATGCTTACTCCTTGGATGGAAAGTTATGACCAACCTAGACAGCATATTAAAAGCACAGATAATACTTTGCCAACAAAGGTCTGTCTAGTCAAGGCTATGGTTTTTCCAGTGGTCATGTATGGATGTGAGAGTTGGACTATAAAGAAAACTGAGCACCGAAGAATTGATGCTTTTGAACTGTGGTGTTGGAGAAGACTCTTGAGAGTCCCTTGGACTGCAAGGAGATCCAACCAGTCCATCCTAAAGGAGATCAGTCCTGGGTGTTCATTGGAAGGACTGATGTTGAAGCTGAAACTCCAATATTTTGGCCACCTGATACGAAGAGCTGACTCATTTGAAAAGACCCTGATGTTGAGAAAGATTGAAGGCAGGAGGAGAAGGGGACAACAGAGGATAAGACAGTTGGATGGAGTCACTGACTCAATGGACATGAGTTTGAGTAAACTCTGGGAGTTGGTGATGGACAGGGAGGCCTGGTGTGCTGTGGTTCATGGGGTGACAGAGTCGGACACAACTGAGCAACTGACCTGAACTGACTGAATAAAAGAATTAATAAATGAATGAAAGAACAGTGGTGGATTTATGTACTTCCATTGTCTTTTAAAGAAGATACCAGTTAAAGTTAGTCTGTATCCCTAGAACTAAGCAAAGCTATATGATCCAAAGTTCTTGAGTTTATGCTTTTTGCTCTGGCACTAGACTGAATGTTTTAGCTCATTCCTGCCATTTCCCTGAAATTGCTATGCAAGAAAACAAAAATACGCATAGGACTAATTCTCAGGAAGTTGCTGTAGACCTTAAGCATGACGGAAAAAGAAAGACAGACTCTGCCTTATATTTTTAGAGATGGAAATAGGAAATGTCAGATTTCTTCAATACTGACCACAGTGGTTAAAGAAAGCATATGAAAAGTTAATTGTTAAAATGGTGATGAAGATATGTTTAAAAATTCTTAGACTAATTTATCCATCATTGTAAACAGCCAAAATAAAATACGTATTCAGTTCAGTTCAGTCACTCAGTCATGTCTGACTCTGCGACCCCATGAATCACAGGACACCAGGCCTCCCTGTCCATCACCAACTTCCAGAGTTCACTCAAACTCATGTCCATTGAGTTGGTGATGCCATCAAGCCATCTCATCCTCTGTCGTCCCCTTCTCCTCCTGCCCCCAATCCCTCCCAGCATCAGAGTCTTTTCCAATGAGTCAACTCTTCGCATGAGGTGGCCTAAGTACTGGAGTTTCAGCTTCAGCATCAGTCCTTCCAATGAACACCCAGGACTAATCTCCTTTAGGATGGACTGGTTGGATCTCATTGCTGTCCAAGGAACTCTCAAGAGTCTTCTCCAACACCACAGTTCAAAAGCATCAATTCTTCGGTGCTCAGCTTTCTTCACAGTCCAACTCTCACATCCATACATGACCACTGGAAAAACCATAGCCTTGACTAGACGGACCTTTGTTGGCAAAGTAATGTCTCTGCTTTTGAATATGCTATCTAGGTTGGTCATAACTTTCCTTCCAAGGAGTCTTTTAAATTCATGGCTGCAATCACCATCTGCAGTGATTTTGGAGCCCCAAAAATAAAGTCTGACACTGTTTCCACTGTTTCCCCATCTATTTCCCATGAAGTGATGGGACCAGATGCCATGATCTTCATTTTCTGAATGTTGAACTTTAAGCCAACTTTTTCACTCTCTTCTTTCACTTTCATCAAGAGGCTTTTTAGTTCCTCTTCACTTTCTGCCATAAGGGTGGTGTCATCTGCATATCTGAGGTTATTGATATTTCTCCTGGCAATCTTGATTCCAGCTTGTGCTTCTTCCAGCCCAGCGTTTCTCATGATGTACTCTGCATATAAGTTAAATAAGCAGGGTGACAATATACAGTCTTGACGTACTCCTTTTCCTATTTGGAACCAGTCTGTTGTTCCATGTCCAGTTCTAACTGTTGCTTGCTAACCTGCATATAGGTTTCTCAAGAGGCAGGTCAGGTGGTCTGGTATTCCCATCTCTTTCAGAATTTTCCACAGTTTATTGTGATCCACCCAGTCAAAGGCTTTGGCATAGTCAATAAAGCAGAAATAGATGTTTTTCTGGAACTCTCTTGCTTTTTCCATAATCCAGCAGATGTTGGCAATTTGATATCTGGTTGTAATACGTATAGGTAGGATTATATAACTATGTATGAAATTATAGAATCAATAGCATTTTTAGAGAATCTGATGGGAGCAAAAGGACCTTGGTGACTCTGAGGAATTCATTCTTTTTTTTTTTTTTTTTTGAGTTATTTTTCCATTTATTTAGATCTTCCTTGATTTTTTTTTTTTCTTTTTTTTCTAATTTTATTTTATTTTTAAACTTTACATAATTGTATTTGTTTTGCCAAATATCAAAATGAATCCGCCACAGGTATACATGGAATTCATTCTTAATGCTAAAATCTATCAGTGTTGATCTTTTTATATGCCTATTAAACATTAACTGTTATTTTATAGGAATACTTGGGTTGAAAAAGAACAGAAAGGAAGGGAGAAATACTTTGTTCAAATCTATTTCATAATGCACACTCCCATGAAAAATTAGCTTTTATTTTGATTACAGATAATTCATCCTCATTAGAAATTTTAGAAATCCTGAAAATTACGAACAAACCATTCAAATCCCAACAATTTCAAGAAAATCTTAGGTAACATATGGTGTATTTCTGTTCAGTCTTTTTGCTGAGTATCTTTGTAACATAGTTACAATAAATATGCATCATGAAAGACTGATTATAGTTTTTAAAGTTTATCTTTTATGATTTAAAATGGGAAATATGTCTGAAATTATAAAATATTTTGGAAAAATAGATAAAATATGGCACTACCCACATATGACTACTAACATTTTGGCATATGTTCTTACAATAATTTTCTAGGGTATTTTCTTAAGTTGTTATATGGAATATATTGATTTGGGCTTCCCTCATGGCTCAGCAGGTGAAGAACCTGCCTGCAATGCAGGAGATGAGGGCTTGATCTCTGGTTCTGGAAGATCCTGTGGAGGAGGAAATGGCAACCCACTCCAGAGTTCTTGGCTGGAGAATCCCATGGACAGAGGAGTCTGACGGGCTGCGGGCCATAGGGTTGCAAAGAGTCAGAGATGACTGAAGCGACTGAGCTCACACACACATACATATATTGGTTTACAGCAGAGGTAATACAGATATTCAGAGATCCTAGACTGTTGCAGAATAATTTCTAAGGACCAATAATGTGCTGCCTATTTCATTTTACCTTAGTCTATTCCTAAGGCTCAATAGAATAAAGCATTATACTGCACCATCCATTAAATTTGAAAACTCCTTTTATTGATTTTTTAATTGATTTTATTGATATGAGTGGGCTAATACTTAAGATCAGGTTGTCAAATCAGACTCATTTGAAGGATGCTTCTGCAATAACAAACTTTACTGATAGTTGGAGGATATGGGCAACCAAGAGGCATGGGCAGAGCAGACAGAAGTCTGGGGCACCAAAGGTGGCTTCGTGGGTCCTGTCACCCCACATCAGATATGTTCTCTCTGATCTAGAATAATAGATGACATTTCAGATAATGTTTTGCAGTTTACTTCACATAGCATGAAGCGTGCTTAAGTTATGAAATACCTTCATTTTATACTTCAGAAGAGTTATATAACTTATGTGAGATTCTTCAGGGAACCCTGCATCATAGATCTATAGATTCTGGGTTTATTTATTAAGTAACCCTTAGCAAGGACGTCGTGCTAAGGCATTCTGTGATAAGAGCCCTTCCCTTTAGCAAATATTATTAGTCTATTTATCTGGAGTTTCAGTTGACAAAGAGATTAGACTGGATTAACCTGCCTTTTTCTCTTCCCCAGTGTAGTTTCTCTTAACACCCGCAAAGAAAGTGAATGAATCTCTGACCAGCTGTTGAAATTCTTTCATTCTCAATAAGCAATAGGAAAAGAGAAAAAAATCCCTACAATCTAGCTTCTCATTTTCCACCCCTAAATCCTGTATGGACATGAGTTTTGGTGGATGCGTGGTCAGGGGTTCTGTTCTTCCAGTAGCTTTTTTTCCCCATGTCTGTTTTTGAAAAGCTCTTAGCCATTCCCCCTCCACATCCCCAAATGCCCCTAATCTGTTCTCTCTTTCCTGTCCCAATTGAAGCCCAATAAAAAGTATGTTAGAAACTCCCAGAAGATAACAGAAGAGAAAATGTAGATGACCTTGGGTATGGTGATGTCCTTTTAGATACAACACCAAAGGTACAATTCATGAAAGAGACAATTGGTAAATTGGATTTCATTAAATTTAACGAAAAAGACACTTCTCTGCAAAAGATACTGCTAAGAAAATGAGAAGGCAATCTATAGACTGGGAGAAAGTATTTGTAAAATACATATTTGATGAAAGTGTTGGTTGCTCAGTCATGTCCGACTCAGGGACCCCATGGACTGTATGTAGCCTGCCAGGCTCCTCTGTCCATGGAAATCTCCAGGCAAGAGTATAGGAGTGGGTAGCCATTCCCTTCTCCAGGACATCTTCCCAACCCAGGGATCAAACCCAGGTCTCCTGCAATGCAGGCAGATTCTTTACCATCTGACAAAAGACTTATCCAAAATATATAAAGAACTCTTAAAACTCAACAATGAGAAAATGAACAACCTGATTTTAAAATGGGCAAAAAACCCAAACAGAGACCTCAACAAAGAAGATATTCAGATGACAAATACACATAATATAAAGATACTCCATAGTATATGTCAAGTTCAGTTCAGTTCAGTTGCTCAGTCGTGTCCGACTCTTCGTAACCCCATGAATTGCAGCACGCGAGGCCTCCCTATCACCAACTCCCAGAGTTTACACAAACTCACGTCCATCGAGTCGGTGATGCCATCCAGCCATCTCATCCTCTGTTGTCCCCTTCCTCCTGCCCCCAATCCCTCCCAGCATCAGAGTCTTTTCCAATGAGTCAACACCTCACATGAGGTGGCCAAACTATTGGAGTTTCAGCTTCAGCATCAGTCCTTCCAATGAACACCCAGGACTAATCTCCTTTAGAATAGTCTGGTTGGATCTCCTTGCAATCCAAGGAACTCTCAAGAGTCTTCTCCAACACCACAGTTCAAAAGCATCAATTCTTCGGTGCTCAGCTTTCTTCACAGTCCAACTCTCACATCTATACATGACCACTGGAAAAACCATATCCTTGACTAGACGGACCTTTGTTGGCAAAGTAATATCTCTGCTTTTGAATATGCTATCTAGGTTGGTCATAACTTTTCTTCCAAGGAGTAAGCGTCTTTTAATTTCATGGCTGAAATCACCATCTGCAGTGATTTTGGAGCCCGGAAAAATAAAGTCTGACACTGTTTTCACTGTTTCCCCATCTATTTCCCACGAAGCGATGGGACCAGATGCCATGATTTTCGTTTTCCAAATGTTGAGTTTTAAGCCAACTTTTTCACTCTCCTCTTTCACTTTCATCAAGAGGCTCTTTAGCTCTTCTTCACTTTTGGTCATAAGGGTGGTGTCATCTGCATATCTGAGGTTATTGATATTTCTCCTGGCAATCTTGATTCCAGCTTGTGCTTCATCCAGCCCAGCATTCCACATGATGTACTCTGCATATAAGTTAAATAAGCAGGGTGACAATTTACAGCTTTGACATATTCCTTTCCTGATTTGGGACATGTCTGGTTCTAACTGTTGCTTCTTGACCTGCATACACATTTCTCAGGAGGCAGGTAAGGTGGTCTGGTATTTCCATCTCTTTCAGAATTTTCCACAGTTTATTGTGATCCGCACAGTCAAAGGCTTTGGCATAGTCAATAAAGCAGAAATAGATGTTTTTCTGGAACTCTCTTGCTTTTTTGATGATCCAGCGGATGTTGGCAATTTGATCTTTGGTTCCTCTGCCTTTTCTAAAACCAGCTTGAACATCAGGAAGTTCGTGGTTCACGTATGTCAAGAGGAGATTGAAAATTAAAACCGCAGTGTGATACTATTGCACTCCCATTAGAATGGCCAAAATCCAACACACATACACAAAACCTCCCATCTGGCTAGCACATGGAGCAACAGAAACTCTTTATTTATTGCTGGTAGGAATTAATGGACTTTGGAAAACAGTTTCTCAAGTTTCTTTCTAAACTAAACATACTCTAAATATATACATTTATATAACTAAATATATAAACAGCAATCATGCTCCTTAATAATTACCTAAAAGAGGAGGAGATGGTTGGATAGCCTCACCAATGCAATGGACATGAACTTGGGCAGATTTCAGGAGCTGGTGAGGAACAGGGAGGCCTGGTGTGCTGTAGTCCATGGGGTCGCAAAAAGTCAACACGATTGGAGGACTGAAATAAAAAAGAGTTAAAAATTTATGTCCACACAAAACCTGCACGTGAATGTTTATAGCAGATTTATTCATAACTGCCAAGACTTGGAAGCAACCAAGATGTCCTTCAGTAGGTAAATGGATCAATATATGCTGATACATTCATACAATGGAATACTATTCAGCATTAAATAGAAATGAGTTTTATGCTGTGAGAAGATATGGAAGAAACTTAAATGCATATCACTAAATGAAAGAAGCCTATCTGCAAAGGCTCTGAACTATGATTCCAACTATATGACATTCTGAAAAAGGAAAAAATAAAAACACTATAGAGACAGTGAAAGGAGCGGTGGCTACCAGGGGTTAGCAGGGAGAGGGGAATGAATAGGAATAGAATAGAGGAATTTTAAGGCCATGAAACTACTCTGTACGACTCTATAATGGTGAGTATATGTCATACATTTGCCAAAACCCATAGATGTACACCAAGAGTGAACCCTGATGTAAGCTATGGGTTTGAGTGAGTATTTCATAGTTTGTGGAACTATGGACTCATCCTTCGTGTCCTGCAGTTCTGTGAGCTCTGAGAAGTGAGTGATGTCTTGTATCTGCCATGGACATAGCATACAGAATAGCTTCACTGTCCCCAAACCCACTATGCTCCACCTATTTATCTGTGGATAAATAAATGGTGGGGCTCGGGGGCCCCACCCCCGAGCCCCTGGCAACCCCTGATGTTTCTACTGTCTCTACAACTTTGCTTTCTCCTAAATATCATATTTCAGACTCACTTCCTTCATGCTGCAATATGCATTTGAAATTCTTTCATGTCTTTTCACTACACAAGAGCCCATTTCTTTTCAACCTTGAATAATATTCCAATGTGTGGAAATACCACATTTTTTCTGTTCACCTACTGAAAGACATCTTGTTCACCTCCTGAAGGACATCTTGTTCACCTCCAAGTTTTGGCAATTATAGATAAAGCTGCTGTAGACATTTGCATACAGCTTTTGTGTGGACATAAGTTTTCAACCCATTCAGGAAAATGCCTAGGAGTGCAATTGCTGGACTGTATGGTTAAGACTATGGTTAGCTTTGTGAGAAACTGTCAAACTGTCTTCAGAGTGGCTGTATTTTTCACATTCCTGCCAGCAATAAATGAGAGTTTCTGTTGCTCCACATCCGAGCCAATCAGCATTTAGTATTGTTAGACTGGAATTTTGCCCATTCTAATAGGTATAGAGTAGTATCTCATTGCTTTAATTTGCAAATTCTTAATAACATACAATGTTGAGCATCTCTTCACATATTTATTTAACACTTTTTATCTTCTTTGGTGAGGTTTCTCTTCAGATCTTTTTAATTGCATTATCTGTAGTTGAGTTTTAAGAGTGTCCATTTAGGACAAATTCTTTGAAAAGTACAACTTTCCAAAACTCGACCAGGAAGAAATAGAAAATCTTAACAGACCCATCATAAGCACGGAAATTGAAACTGTAATCAAAAATCTTCCAGCAAACAAAAGCCCAGGTCCAGATGGATTCACAGCTGAATTCTACCAAAAATTTAGAGAAGAGCTAACACCTATCCTGCTCAAACTCTTCCAGAAAATTGCAGAGGAAGGTAAACTTCCAAACTCATTCTATGAGGCCACCATCACCCTAATACCAAAACCTGACAAAGATCCCACAAAAAAAGAAAACTACAGGCCAATATCACTGATGAACATAGATGCAAAAATCCTTAACAAAATTCTAGCAATCAGAATCCAACAACACATTAAAAAGATCATACACCATGACCAAGTGGGCTTTATCCCAGGGATGCATGGATTCTTCAATATCCGCAAATCAATCAATGTAATACACCACATTAACAAATTGAAAAATAAAAACCATATGATTATCTAAATAGATGCAGAGAAAGCCTTTGACAAAATTCAACACCCATTTATGATAAAAACTCTCCAGAAAGCAGGAATAGAAGGAACAAACCTCAACATAATAAAAGCTATATATGACAAACCCACAGCAAACATTATCCTCAATGGTGAAAAATTGAAAGCATTTCCTCTAAAGTCAGGAACAAGACAAGGGTGCCCACTTTCACCATTACTATTCAACATAGCTTTGGAAGTTTTGGCCACAGCAATCAGAGCAGAAAAAGAAATAAAAGGAATCCAAATTGGAAAAGAAGAAGTAAAACTCTCACTATTTGCAGATGACATGATCCTCTACATAGAAAACCCTAAAGACTCCACCAGAAAATTACTAGAACTAATCAATGACTATAGTAAAGTTGCAGGATATAAAATCAACACACAGAAATCCCTTGCATTCCTATATACTAATAATGAGAAAACAGAAAGAGAAATTAAGGAAACAATTCCATTCACCATTGCAACGGAAAGAATAAAATACTTAGGAATATATCTACTTAAAGAAACTAAAGACCTATATATAGAAAACTATAAAACACTGGTGAAAGAAATCAAAGAGGACACTAATAGATGGAGAAATATACCATGTTCATGGATTGGAAGAATCAATATAGTGAAAATGAGTATACTACCCAAAGCAATTTATAGATTCAATGCAATCCCTATCAAGCTACCAACAGTATTCTTCACAGAGCTAGAACAAATAATTTCACAATTTGTATGGAAATACAAAAAACCTCGAATAGCCAAAGCGATCTTGAGAAAGAAGAATGGAACTGGAGGAATCAACCTACTGACTTCAGGCTCTACTACAAAGCCACAGTTATCAAGACAGTATGGTACTGGCACAAAGACAGAAATATAGATCAATGGAACAAAATAGAAAGCCCAGAGATAAATCCACACACATATGGACACCTTATCTTTGACAAAGGAGGCAAGAATATACAATGGATTAAAGACAATCTCTTTAACAAGTGGTGCTGGGAAAACTGGTCAACCACTTGTAAAAGAATGAAACTAGAACACTTTCTAACACCATACACAAAAATAAACTCAAAATGGATTAAAGATCTAAACATAAGACCAGAAACTATAAAACTCCTAGAGGAGAACATAGGCAAAACACTCTCTGACATACATCACAGCAGGATCCTCTATGACCCACCTCCCAGAATATTGGAAATAAAAGCAAAAATAAACAAATGGGACCTAATTAACCTTACAAGCTTCTGCACATCAAAGGAAACTATCAGCAAGGTGAAAAGACAGCCTTCAGAATGGGAGAAAATAATAGCAAATGAAGCAACTGACAAACAACTAATCTCAAAAATATACAAGCAACTCCTACAGCTCAACTCCAGAAAAATAAATGACCCAATCAAAAAATGGGCCAAAGAACTAAATAGACATTTCTCCAAAGAAGACATACAGATGGCTAACAAACACATGAAAAGATGCTCAACATCATTCATTATCAGAGAAATGCAAATCAAGACCACTATCAGGTACCATTTCACACCAGTCAGAATGGCTGCGATCCAAAAGTCTACAAATAATAAACGTTGGAGAGGGTGTGGAGAAAAGGGAACCCTCTTACACTGTTGGTGGGAATGCAAACTAGTACAGCCACTATGGAGAACAGTGTGGAGATTCCTTAAAAAACTGGAAATAGAACTGCCTTATGATCCAGCAATCCCACTGCTGGGCATACACACTGAGGAAACCAGAAGGGAAAGAGACACGTGTACCCCAATGTTCATCACAGCACTGTTTATAATAGCCAGGACATGGAAGCAACCTAGATGTCCATCAGCAGATGAATGGATAAGAAAGCTTTGGTACATATACACAATGGAGTATTACTCAGCCATTAAAAAGAATTCATTTGAATCAGTTCTAATGAGGTGGATGAAACTGGAGCCTATTATACAGAGTGAAGTAAGCCAGAAGGAAAAACACCAATACAGTATACTAACGCATATATATGGAATTTAGAAAGATGATAACAATAACCCTGTGTATGAGACAGAAAAAGAGACACTGAGGTATGGAACAGTCTTATGGACTCTGTGGGAGAGGGAGAGGGTGGGAAGATTTGGGAGAATGGCATTGAAACATGTAAAATATCATGTATGAAACGAGATGCTAGTCCAGGTTCAATGCACTATACTGGATGCTTGGGGCTAGTGCACTGGGACAACCCAGAGGGATGGTATAGGGAGGGAGGAGGGAGGAGGATTCAGGATGGGGAGCACATGTATACCTGTGATGGATTCATTTTGATATTTGGCAAAACTAATACAATTATGTAAAGTTTAAAAATAAAATAAAAATTAAAAAAAAAGTTGAATATTAAAAAAAAAATCTCTTCTAATAAAAATTCAACTTTTAGCCAAAAAAAAAAAAGAGTGTCCATTTAGTTGTTAATGTTATTGTAATTTCCATTTCTAAAGGTTATATTTTATTCTTTAAAAAATCTGCTATGTTAATTTTTAGTTTCCTATTCCCTGCAGGTACTTGCAAGCTTTTCCTTTATTCATTTAAACCTATACAACATGATTACTGTAAATTATTTGCTAATAATTCTCATTTGCTATCTTAAGTCTCTGTTGCTGATGTTTTTTTTCACTTTCCTCATGGATAATAACTTGCTTTTTTTAATATGCTTTGTGATTTTAGACTATGGGCTGCATATTATCCTTGAAACATTAGTTGGGAGAATCTGTGTAGCCTTGAAGGAAGGTACCTTCTTTCAGAAAGCATTTACACTTATTATAGTTAGCAGTATTACTAGCCTGACTAATTTAGATTAAAATTAAATTCATGGCTTGATATTTTTTGAACTACTTAAGTGATATGAATGCAGACTGCAAAATCGGCACAAAGACCAGTTTGTAAATATAAGTTCTAAGGGAAAGATTTTATTCCCCTTTGGTGGGTAGCTGCCACCAATACCGACACTTGGGGCTATTCTGGGTGGTCATGGTACATGAATTTGCCTGTTACCCTTACCACAATGATCTGGCCCTTTGGCGTGCATCCATCTGTGCTAAGTCACTTCAGTTGTGTTCGACTCTCTGTGGACCATTAGCCCACCAGGCTCCTCTGTCTGTGGGATTCTCCAGGCAAGAATACTGGAGTGGGTTGCCATGCCCTCTTCCAGGGTATCTTTCCAATCCAGGGATCTAACTCACATCTCTTTTATCTCCTGCATTGGCAGGTGGGTTCTTTAACACTAGCACCATCTGGCAAGCCCCTGGCCCTTTGGAGTCCCAGCTTAATGTGGGGAGGGATTGTTTGAGATCCCTTTGAGCAAGCCCTGGAACTTGATGCCAAAAACCAAAGTTCAAGGGACTTTCCTAGTGGTCTGGTGGCAAAGACTCCACGCTCCCAATGCAGGGAGCCCAGGTTCGATCCCTGGTTGGAGAGCTAGATCTCACAGGCCACAACTAACACTTTGCATGCCACAGCAAATAAAGATCCACACGCCACAACTAAAACACACTGCATGCTCAACTAAGATCTGGCACAGTAAAGGGAAAAAAAAAAAAGTCAAGTTTGCAGAAACTGGCAAAGGCCCTCAAGGCGAAGGCACCAAATCTCTGGGCCCCCACTTTCCTCCTAGGCCTCATAATTACTTACTCTATTATCAGCTTTTAAGCCTTTACGATTCTAAAAGAGTATTAGTGGATCCAGAATTTTCAGCAATAGCAATTCTTTATATATGATATAGGCCACCTAGCTCAGTAAGGTATTAGTCCCAGCAAACTGATCAGCCTTAGTCCCAGAAATGGAAGTCTCCCTTATGTTTTTTCTTTCCTCTAGCCCTCCTTTCACCCTGCAATGTTGTTATTAACCAGGTTTCTATCCTTGGCATTCGTTCCTATTTGCACGTTTCCTCCCTTGGTTTGGTGACATCCATTGTTATAGGCTGACTTTTCATCTCCAATGTTACATTCTTGACTTCCACTCTGAGTTAGACCTTTCCGTATAGATGTATTTGCCTGCACCTCTATCTTTTCTATTCTGCACCCAAGTCAGAATCTTTTCTCAGCACCACTTCCTCCTTCTGTCACAGTCATCTGACAGAAGCAGGACTATTTTCCCACACATCATTCTCAAATGTATAAAGTCGCATCGATTCATGTCCAGTCTGTATAGTCATGCCTGACGGTTGTTTCACAGGATTGACATCTCCCAACTTAGTCGAATCTCATCTGAGGCATCACTACCTTTCTCCTGAGTTCCCTTTCTCTGTGATCTTCCATCTCCGGTTCATTCTGGGTCTTGCCTCCATAATTCAATGCCTTTTATAAGAAGCCTTCTATGAGTTCACATTTATCAATAGGAAAAGCCCAGCCTCCTCGACCAATATTTGTGTGAGCCTCACATGAATTTCCTCTGGGCTTTCTTTTTAGGCTTGTATCTCACTCTACTCAGGCATCAGGCCAACTTAACAACTTGTCAGTTTCTGAACACATTGTGTGAAAGTGAAAAGTGTTACTCAGGAATGTCCGACACTTTGCAACCCTATGGACTGTAGCCCACCAGGCTCCTCTGTCCATGGGCTTCTCCAGGCAAGAATACTGGAGCAGGTTGCCATGCCCTCCTCCAGCGGATCTTCCTGACCCAGGAATCAAATCTGAGTCTCTTATGTCTTCTGCATTAGCAGGTGGGTTCTTTACAACTTGCGCCTCCTGGGAAGTCTCTATATTCTTGTACATTCCATTTGTGTTCTGGAATAGCATCCTTACTGTATCTCTCTTGAAATCTAATAATGCCAAGCCAGATTCTAAATGTCACTACCTCCAAAAGATCTTCCCTCTTCACCTTAGACTTTTCCCCTAATATTCATCTCATCTCTTATGTACCAGATCAAACCATATGAGATTGAAGTTTTTATAGGCCAAGAGTGGTCATATGTTGGCAATTTCTTATGAAGCAAACAAAAACCTAGTTCAGTGCTTTGTATAAAGTTAGCATATGTCTAATAAATATTTGCCTAAAATGAGTGAATGAACATTTTGATGAGAATAAGCAATATAGTCCACAGTGAAAGAAAAGTCCAGCTCAGAGTAAAAAGAATTAGAATTTTATCCCTTAGTGTAAACACATGCACACACAGAGTAAATGAAATTTCTGAAAGAAATCAGAAATCAGTATGCCTAGAATTTAGAGAAGAAAAAAGATAATAAAAGTAGCAGAGTTACCAATGTTTGTAACTCATATTCATTTCATAAGGCTGGATGGAAACTGATAACTTACCTGAATCTACTTTGAACTAATTGAATGCAAGGGATTATTTAAGAATAAACTGTTATTATTGCAGCAATACTATTGAAAACATCATGAGGTAATTGAAAAATAAAATCAGGAACTGCAATTTACCTTAAAAATTAAAGAAATTTCCTTTAAGAGCTCTCTGGGCATTTCACTTCTTGTTGCTAAGAATCTACTTTTAAAAGCCAAATTAACCAGATCGTCCATTAACATTGATCACATTAGCTAGATAACTGCCAAATTGCCATCTTACTTATGTTGTATAAATGCAGCATAATGTGAAAGTAAGGGCAATGTAACATGATGCACAAAATTCCCTTTCCATTAAACTTCTTTTAAAACAATTGTTAAAGCAATCCTTTCTGCCATGTCTCTACTGTTAGCACTACTTTATATTACATAAGCATGGAGCATGGCCATTAGCAAAGACTTCTCTGATGTCATAAAGGAAGTGTTTCTGTTTTGCCCTCTTATGTAATGAAGGACAGAGTTCATAGGTGAATACGAATGGGACTCTGCCAAGATTCCCTTAGTAGTGCCGATAGTAGAGACTCTCAACTGGAAAGCAAAGTCCTCTCCTTTTGCTGAATTGGCTACTTCAGCCGGCAGATCTATCCTTTGGCCTGAGGCTTTTTAATCACTGGGGAAAACTAAAAAATGTACTTTGACCTTAGTGCAGATCTTCTGCAACTCTCCCTCTTAAATTGAGTACATTTTGTACCACCTGCAGAACAGGAATAATTAAGCAATAACTGAAAAAGATGGTAAGAACTTTGATACTTTACTTAATGAACTGATATATATCCAACTAGAAAATCAGTCAAAATGCCTTTTGACAGAATCTTTTTAAAAATAATTATGGTGATGTCTTTATTTTTGTATGATATTGTGGTTACTTTGCTTTTATTTACTCAAGATTGTACCATGGGTGGAGAAAGTCTATTTCAAATCAGAAAAATTCTCTGATATATAGTTAATGACCATCCCAAGTGTTCACAGTTGTTTAAACTTTTAGAGCAAATAGATAAAAATATAAAATATGTAAAAACAGAAATGCAGACTCAAAGGTCTGAGTCTGGTTCACCATTACTACTAAAGAGGTATATAATCTTGAGCAAGGTTTTTAACCTAGTTTTAAAACTTATCTCCCTTTCTATAAAATTGAGATCATGCTCTTCCTACTTTATTAAGAGGTGTTAGGGATTAAAGTATATTTCATAAAAACTCTTTATAGGGTGCAATATTGCCGGGAGCTGGCATATTGCATATTGAGCGCATATTGCATATTAAGTGCAGCACTTTCATAGCATAATCTTTCAGGATCTGGAATAGCTCATCTGGAAGTCTATCACTGCCAGGAGCCAGCGTGAGGAACTCCGCCCGTGGCAAAGGTCATGAGGAAGGAGGCTCGGCATACGCAAAGACGGGATCGAGCCTCAGGAGTCCCCCTGGAAATTCTCGAGCATCTACCCCCAAAACCAGAGTCTGCCTACTTTCTGCTTTGTGCTCTCACCTACACCTCTGACTTTACGGGGGGCTGTCCCCCACTACCTCTCTCTGAAAAAAAGAGTTAACTTACAGCTCCAGTTAATAAAGTTCCTGGGTGTGATAGTGTTTCAACCTACAAACTCCTTTGGAAGTCCTCTAGCCTGCCTGAATAGGTTTTTCCAGCCACATGTGATTGCTCAGAGCCTCCCAAATGTGGGAGGCATGAAATGTTCTAAACTGTCTAAATACAGATTCCTTTGAGCAGTTAAAAGATTGATTAGAAATTGTATTGGTGAAGGGTTTTTCACTTGTTGGGCCAATGTTTGCTGCTAAGTTTCCATATCCCTTACCTGCTGTGTCCCTGGCAGTGTATTGATTAATATAATTGGTGTAAGTAGTAGCTTTAATGTTTGTAACCTGGGACCCTTGAGTTAATTCTTTTTCTTGTTACAGCCCACCACACCTTTGCCCTATAGGAATGCAACTTTAATGCTTTTGGAGGGTGGCGCCTGACTAATCACCTTTAGAGAAAAATAAATTTTCTGAAGAAAGGGTCTTAAAATGTTAACAGGCCTCCGGGCCAGAAGATGATGCAAATCAGCTAAACTTTTGCATATGATAAGTCTGCAGGAAGAAAGCCTGGCTTGCTGCATGACTCTACCCCTTCCCCCATTATCCTCTATGCATAATTTAAGGTATAAAAACTACTTTGGAAAATAAAGTGTGGGCCTTGTTCACGGAAACTTGGTCTCCCCATGTCATTCTTTCTCCTACCTTCTGGCTGAATTATTCAGCCTCTTTTCTCCACTGGATTTCCTCACTGAGCTATCCTTATTTCAGCCTCTTTTCTCCACTGAATTTCCTCACTGAGCTATCCTTATTCTATTACTCTTTATATCCTTAATTAATGTTTAATTAAGCAGTTGTTTCCTGATCCTCACTGACGTCGTCCCCGCTTAGAATTCCCTGGATCCACCGGGGCTGGACCCCGGCACAATATAGCATGCACATGTAAGGTATTACTGCTGTTAAATTTCTCTCCTAGAAAGATAAAAATGTAATGAGAACAAAGAACACTTTGGGAACTAGCAGTGCTGTGCATCATCAACAGGTTAGTTTTATTTCCCAAATTACTTTCTTCTGCTACTATATTATTCAGACCGTTCAGAGAAGATGGTGTATCCTGTGAACAGAATTAGGTATGGCCGTTCTCTAATGTAAGTGGAAGCTTACAGGGGTTAATAGTGAGCCGCCTGTTACTCTGGCTAAGCCATGAGAAAATCATCATGGGAAAAGAACAAAAGCAAAATATAGCAATACAGTATAACCCAAATAGAAGTACATTGGGCTGATCAGTTGGGGTTGTCATGCCTTGCTAAGCTAAGGGAAAACACAGTGTGGAACTCCGGGTCAGTGCAAGTCCAGGACGCTGCTTGTGCACACTCTAAGGTGTTTTCCCAAGGCTTATGCGGGTCTATGACCTCTGGCGAGGCAACAGCCCTCGTACAAGAAAATAACAAAGATAGCTTAAAGTAATCAATAAAATGGGAGATGAGACCGGGGACACAGCAGGCTGACTTCATCAGAACAGAACAGATCCTTTCTGCTTGCCAAGACTCCAAGTAAAAGTGATGCGGCTCCGAGGAACAGGGCTCTTGACCCAGGAAGGCTTGGGTCCCCAAGTCCCATCTTTCAAACTTTCATTCTGTCTCCACTTTCTTTTTCCCAAACTGTGTGTCGACCACTTTCGATTCCTACCTGCTGTGCTGGCCACAGCAGGAGCTCTGTTCTCTGATTGCAGCACTATAATCTCCCATTCAGCAGGCACTGTAAATCATCCCGCAGACAGGAGACTGGACTGGAGCCTCAGGTAACATGTGAACAGTATACTCTTTATAACAAGGTGGCACCACTCCATCCTGGGCATGACGGTAGTGGCTCCAGCACATGTGGTACTACATTTCCGCTAGACAGTTAGATATACCGATCAATAAAAGATCTACTCTACTCCATGGAACAGCTTTTATTAATAGAAGGGTACAATGATGAGGCTATACAGTGAAAAAATATTAGACTGAGAAGCACAGATGATACAGAAGAAATAATAAAATAATATCCACCACTTGTACTTTTTTGATTAAAAAAAAAGAGCCTCCTTGTGAATAATTTTGATTTTCACAACCACCTCATGAGGTGGGTAAGCAAGTTACATGTATCACCATTTTGACAGATATTCAGAGGAATTAAGTGTCTTGCTCAAGCTCACAGAAGTTGCCTGATTCCTATTACAGTTTTCTTTCTAGTGTTTCTGATTATACAAAAGGCAGGCACAAAAAATTCCACTGATTGTGTCGCTTTATTAATATTTTGTGTCTTACCTTCTCCAGTGAAATATGTGACTAGGTGACGGTAATGAGAAGTGAAAGGACAGACAAAGAAGAAAACACCAAAACAGTGACCTTCAAACTGCGTAACATTGTAATGCATTGTGTTCACACATTGGGTTTTGAAAAGCTACCTACGATCAATGTGCAGTATCCTCACATATTTTTCCTGTAATTAAAATGAATGTAATTAATAATTTTACTGTAACCTCTGTGTAGGCACCTTAACTAAAAATGACCAGTTGCTTGTTTTTAATGATTTCTCAGTCTGGATGCCTGCTACCACTTAACCATGTATCCTCCCATATGTCAGACACTCAAGCTACTTTCCACACCACTACCACCAAATAAATAAATAATAAACACTCCCATGCATGTGTGAAGGATTTACAGTTTTTCAGATAATTTTCGAGGTTCTTTCACAAAAACTACCTCCTGCTCCACTTCAGGAAACCTTAGGTTTTTTGACAGAGAAGGCCTAAATGTTCCATCGGGGCTGGAACATTTTGGGCAACAGTGGTTTGAAAGTGCTGAATGGAAGAAAACTCAATGGATAAGGATAATAAGATCCATTACTCTGGGACTCCTACAACTAGACTAGGCTCGTAAGGGTATGACAGGTTTTTCCTGAGGCTCTACTCTTTCCACACCTGGCACTGGATAGGAGCTTGGTAATTATTTGCTGAAGGTTGGTTAGATGGACAGATAAAGATGACACACTCTAGGTATAAACTACTTATAAAAACTGCATTTTAAACCTCTCCTGCACTCTTTAAAAATTTTCTCTTGCACTTTTGAGACCCCACATGGGCCCTGCTGACCCATCTTGGGAAAAATCATCAAAAATTAATATTCTTTTTCACTTATCTGTTATTTGCCTTCCCGACTCTTTGACTCACACAAAGCACTAAAGAACAAGGTTCAGTTCAGTTCAGTCTCTCAGTTGCGTCCGATTCTTTGCGACCCCATGAATTGCAGCATGCCAGGCATCCCTGTCCATCACCAACTCCCAGAGTTTACCCAAACTCATATACATCAAGTCAGTGATGCCATTCAGCCATCTCATCCTCTGTCGTCCCCTTCTCCTCCTGCCCCCAATCCCTCCCAGCATCAGGGTCTTTTCCAATGAGTCAACTCTTCACATGAGGTGGCCAAACTATTGGAGGTTCAGCTTCAGCATCAGTCCTTCCAATGAACACCCAAGACTGATCTCTTTTAGGATGGACTGGTTGGACCTCCTTGCAGTCCAAGGGACTCTCAAGAGTCTTCTCCAACACCACACTTCAAAAGCATCAATTCTTTGGCACTCAGCCTTCTTCACAGTCCAACTCTCACATCCATACATGACCACAGGAAAAACCATAGCCTTGACTAGACGAACCTTTGTTGGCAAAGTAATGTCTCTGCTTTTGAATATGCTGTCTAGGTTGGTCATAACTTTCCTTCCAAGGAGTAAGCGTCTTTTAATTTCATGGCTGCAGTCACCATCTGCAGTGATTTTGGAGCCCAGGAAAATAAAGTCTGACACTGTTTCCCCATCTATTTCCCATGAAGTGATGGGACCGGATGCCATGATCTTCATTTTCTGAATGTTGAGCTTTAAGCCAACTTTTTCACACTCCACTTTCACTTTCATCAAGAGGCTTTTTAGTTCCTCTTCACTTTCTGCCATAAGGGTGGTGTCATCTGCATATCTGAGGTTATTGATATTTCTCCTGGCAAACTTGATTCCAGCTTGTGTTTCTTCCAATCCAGCGTTTCTCATGATGTACTTTGCATATAAGTTAAATAAAGCAAAGTTAAAAAAAGCAAAGGAAATAAGGAAAGATATAAACATCTGAATGCAGAGTTCAAAGAATAGCAAGAAAAGATAAAAAAGCCTTCTTCAGTGATCAGTGCAAAGAAATAGAGGAAAACAACAGAATGGGAAAGACTAGAGATCTCTTCAAGAAAATCAAAGATACCAAAGGAACATTTCATGCAAAGATGGGCTCGATAAAGGACAGAAATGGTATGGACCTAACAGAAGCAGAAGATATTAAGAAGAGATGGCAAGAATACACAGAAGAACTGTACAAAAAAGATCTTCATGACCCAGATAATCACGATGGTGTGATCACTCACCTAGAGCCAGACATCCTGGAATGTGAAGTCAAGTGGGCTTTAGAAAGCATCACTATGAACAAAGCTAGTGGAGGTGATAGAATTCCAGTTGAGCTATTCCAAATCCTAAAAGATGATGCTGTGAAAGTGTTGCACTCAATATGCCAGCAAATTTGGAAAACTCAGCAGTGGCCACAGGACTGGAAAAGGTCAGTTTTCATTCCAATCCCAAAGAAAGGCAATGCCAAAGAATGCTCAAACTACCGCACAATTGCACTCATCTCACACACTAGTAAAGTAATGCTCAAAATTCTCCAAGCCAGGCTTCAGCAATATGTGAACTGTGAACTTCCTGATGTTCAAGCTGGTTTTAGAAAAGGCAGAGGAACCAGAAATCAAATTGCCAATATCTGCTGGATCATGGAAAAAGCAAGAGAGTTCCAGAAAAACATCTATTTCTGCTTTATTGATTATGCTGAAGCCTTTGACTGTGTGCATCACAATAAACTGGGAAATTCTGAAAGAGATGGGAATACCAGACCACCTGATCTGCCTCTTGAGAAATGTGTATGCAGGTCAGGAAGCAACAGTTAGAACTGGACATGCAACAACAGACTGGTTCCAAATAGGAAAAGGAGTACATCAAGGCTGTATATTGTCACCCTGTTTATTTAACTTATATGCAGAGTACATCATGAGAAGAAATGTAAAGGTCAATAGAATAAAGAGTTCAGGCATAAACTCATTTATCTGGCCAACTGATTACCAATTAGGATATCACAATAATTCAATGAGAAAAGAATGATGTTGTTTTTCAACAAATGGTACAGACACACCTATATAGCCGTATGCAAAAGAATGTACTTTGACGTCTACCTCAAAGTATATAAAATATTTACATAAAATGGATCAAAGACATAAATATAAGAGCCAAAGCTACAAAAGTCTTAGAAGAAAGCATAAATGTTAAGTGTAAATCTTTGTGACCTTGGGTTTGGCAATAGATTCTTATTCATGACACTAAAAGCACAATAAGAAAAAGAAAAAAATAACTAGTTGGATTTCATCAAAGTTAAAACATTTGTGCCTGAAAGAATCTAATCAAGAAAATGAAAAAAACAACCCATGGAATGGGAGAAAATACTTTGCAAATTATATAGCTGATAAAGGACTCATATCTAGAATATACAAAGAACACTTACAGCTCAATAATAAAAAGGTAACACAAATAAAAAGTAAGCCCGGGGTGGCAGACTGCAAACAGAAGAACTGGTTGAAGGCTTGCATGAGAAACAATTAGCCCCTAGATTTGCTCCCGAAGCCTGAATTCCCTCATTCCCAGTATCAGCAGAATATCAGACACACGTACTCTGGTGAGAAGGACCAAACGACTATGAATATGGAACTCCAGGTATAACTGTAGGCAAGAATAAGGCTCTGAAACAAAAAGAGCAGTTTTCAGGGGAAGCTTGCTAGACTCCCAGAATACTGACAATCATGTTTATATCCCAAGCAGGAAATTAGAAGATTTCTCCCTGGACAAACCGAGCAGCCCAAGAGAAAATTTGAAGTAGGCACTCAAAATAGAGTCAAGTTTCTGCTTCATTGCTGTAAGTGGAGTCCTACTAGTAAGCAAGCCCTACCCTTCATACAGGCCTCCTAATCATCAATCAGCTTTACAGTAACTTGCTCCTAAATGTATAAACATTTATACATCAGAACAACATGCAGTTTCCCCCTTAGTCAGTCTCTCCCATCACAAAGTTTCTATAAGCCTCTTATCCTTATCCATTAGAGGGCAGACAGAATGAATATCACAACACAGAAAACTAACCAAACTGATCACATGGACCACAGCCTAATCTAACTCAATGAAACTATGAGCCATAACTTGTAGGGCCACTGAAGTGGCAGGGTCACGGTGAAGAGTTTTGTCAAAACATGGTCCACTGGAGAAGGGAATGGCAAACCACTTCAGTATTTTTCCCTTGAGAACCCCATGAACATCATGAAAAGGCAAAAAGAGAGGACAGTGAAACATGAACAGCCCAGGTCAGTAGGTGCCCAATATGCTACGGGATATCAGTGGAGAAATAACTCCTGAAAGAAGTAAAAGACAGAGTCAAAGCGAAAACAACACCCAGTTGTGGATGTGACTGGTGATGGAAGTAAAGTCCAATGCTGTAAAGAGCAATATTGCATAGGAACCTGGAATGTTAGGTCCATGAATCAAGGCAAATTGGAAGTGGTCAAACAGGAGATGGCAAGAGTGAACTGTAGACATTTTAGGAACCAGTAACCTAAAATGGACTGGAATGGGTGAATTTAACTCAGATGAACATTACATCTACAACCGTGGACAAGAATCCCTTAGAAGAAATGGAGTAGCCATCATAGTCAACAAGAGAGTCCAAAATGCAGTGAAAGAATGATCTCTGTTTGTTTCCAAGGCAAGCCAGTCAATATCACAGTAATCCAAGTCTATGCCCAACCAGTAATGCTGAAGAACTGAAGTTGAAAGGTTCTATGATAAACTACAAGACTTTCTAGAACTAAGACCCAAAAAAGATGTCTCTTCATTATAGAGGACTGGAATGCAATGGTAGGAATTCAAGAGAGACCTGGAGTAACTGGCAAATTTGGCCTTGGAGTACAAAATGAAGCAGGGCAAAGGCTAACAGAGTTTTGCCAAGAGAACACACTAGTCATAGCAAACACCCTCTTCCAACAACACAAGAGAAGACTCTACACATGGACATCACCAGATGGTCAACATTGAAATCACACTGATTATATTCTTTGCAGCCAAAGATGGAGAAGCTATATACAGTCAGCAAAAACAAGACCAGGAGCTGACTGTGGCTCAGATCATGAACTCCTTATTGCCAAATTCAGACTTAAATTGAAGAAAGTAGGGAAAACCACTAAATCATTCAGGTATGACCTAAATCAAATCCCTTACGATTAAACAGTAGAAATGACAAATAGATTCAAGGGATTAGATCTGATAGACAGAGTGCCTGAAGAACTATGGATGGAGGTTCATGACATTGTACAAGAGGCAGTGATCAAGAGCATCCCCAAGATAAAGAAATACAAAAAGGCAAAATGGTTGTCTGAGGAGGCCTTACAAATAGCTGAGAAAAGAAGAGAAGCTAAGGCAAAGGAAAAAAGGAAAGATATACCCATTTGAATGCAGAATTCCAAAGAATAGCAAGGAGAGATAAAAAAAAAAAAAAAAAAACCCTTCCTCAGTGATCAGTGCAAAGAAATAGAGGAAAACAATAGGATGGGAAAGACTAGAGATCTCTTCAAGAAAATTAGAGAAACCAAGAAAACATTTCACGCAAAGATGGGCACAGTAAAGGACAGAACCGGTATGGACCTAACAGAAGCTGAAGATATTAAGAAAAGGTGGCAAGAATACACAGAACTATACAAAAAAGATCTTCATGACCCAGATAACCATGATGGTGTGATCACTCACCTAGAGCCAGACATCCTGGAATGCAAAGTCAAGTGGGCTTTAGGAAGCATCACTACAAACCAAGCTAGTGGAGGTGATGGAATTCCAGTTGAGCTATTTCAAATTCTAAAGGATGATGCTGTGAAAGTGCTGCACTCAATATGCCAGCAAATCTGGAAAACTCAGCAGTGGCCACAGGACTGGAAAGGTCAGTTTTCATTCCAATCCCAAAGAAAGGCAATGCCAAAGAATGCTCAAACTACCACACAATTGCACTCATCTCACACGCTAGCAAAACAATGCTCAAAATTCTCAAAGCCAGGCTTCAACAGTACATGAGCCATGAACTTCCAGATGTTCAAGCTGGATTTAGAAAAGGCAGAGAAACCAGAGGTCAAATTGCCAACACTCGTTGGATTATAGAAAAAAAACAGAGAGTTGCAGAAAAACATCTACTTCTGCTTTATTGACTATGCCAAAGCCTTTGACTGTGTGCATCACAATAAACTGTAGAAAATTCCATGACAGGAATCCCAGACCACCTGACCTGCCTCTTGAGAAATCTGTATGCAGGTCATGAAGCAACAGTTAGAACTGGACATGGAACAACAGACTGGTTCCAAATTGGGAAAGGAGTATGTCAAGGGTGTATATTGTCACCCTGTTTATTTAACTTATATGCAGAGTACATCATGAGAAATGCCAGGCTGGATTAAGCACAAGCTGAAATCAAGATTGCTAAGAGAAATATCAACAACCTTGGATACACAGATGACACCACCCTTATGGCAGAAAGCAGAGAAGAACTAAAGAGCCTCTTGATAAAAGTCAAAGAGGAGAGTGAAAAAGTTGGCTTAAAACTCAACATTAAGAAAACAAATATCATGGCATCTGGTCCCTTCACTTCATGGGAAATAGATGGGAAAACAATGGAAACAATGAGAGACTTTATTTTGGGGGGATCAAAATCACTGCAGATGGTGACTGCAGCCATGAAATTAAAAGACGTTTGCTCCTTGGAAGAAAAGTTATGACCAACCTAGACAGTGTATTAAAAGCAGAGATATTACTTAGCCAACAAAGGTCTGTCTTGTCAAAGTTATCGTTTTTTCAGTGGTCATGTGTGGATGTGGGAGTTGGACTATAAATGGAGTTGAGCGCCGAAGAATTGATGCTTTTGAACTGTGGTGTTGGAGAAAACTCTTGAGAGTCTCTTGGACTGCAAGGAGATCCAATTAGCCAATCTTAAAGGAAATCAGTCCTGAATTTTCATTGGAAGGACTGATGCTGAAGCTGAAACTCCAATACTTTGGCCACCTGATGGGAAGACCTGACTTATTGGAAAAGATCCTGATGCTGGGCCAGATTGAAGGTGGGAGAAGAAGAAGACAACAGAGGATGGGACGGTTGGATGGCATCACAGACTCAATGGACATGAGAAGCTCTGGGCATTGGTGATGGATAGGGAGGCCTGACGTGCTGCAGTCCATGGGGTAGCAGAGTCAGACCAGACTGAGTGACTGAACTGAACTGAAATGTATAAAATCTGGATCATCAGAATCACATGATATTTGAGGGAAATATCTACTATGAATTATATACAAAACCTTTCACACTTATACTTCACACCTATACATGATATGTCAGACTCTTTGGTCTGTAACCTGCCAAGCTTCTCTATCTGTGGGATTTCAGGCAAGAAAACTGGATTGCTGCCATGACCTCCTTCAGGAGATCTTCCTGACCCAGGGATCAAACTGTGTCTCTTGCCTTGCAGGCAGATTCTTTACCTGCTGAGCCATTTTGAGAGTCCCTTGGACAGCAAGATTAAACTAGTCAGTCCTAAAGGAAATCAACCCTGAATATTCATTGGAAGGGTTGATGCTGAAGCTGGAACTCCAAAACTTTGGCCACCTGATGCCAAGACCAACTCATTGGTATAGACCCTGATGCTGGGAAATTGAAGGCAGGAGGAGAGGGAGTAGACAGAGGATAAGATGGTTGGATGACATCACCAACTCAGGAGACATGAGTTTGAGCACACTCAGGGAGATAGTGAAGGACAGGGAAGCCTGGCATGCTGCAGTCCATTGGGTCATAAAGATTCAGACATGACTGAGTGACTGAACAATAACATATACAGTAACTTAACTATATAAGCTTTAAGATGTAAGAGAAAATATTAATCTATGAAATAAGATCATGATGCCTTGAAAGGAATACTAAACAAATAAAAAAGTTCACAGAAGTTCAAAAAAGATGAGGAGAGAAAAGTTTCCAAAATTCAGTAGAAATCTTGGAGGATAAAGGTGAGGAGGTTTCCTAGAAGGTAACATTTACAAGAGAAAGAGGTGGAAAATAAAAAACTAGAGGTCTACCTCACAAAGTTCAAACTTTAATTACTAGGAGTTCTACAGAACAAAGAAAAAGGAAAAAAAGAAGACACTATCAAAGAAATACAGAGGAAAATTACAAATACTAATGTCATAGTTTAGTAGATTAAAAAGACTCATCCTGCACAATGAAAGGAGAAGATTCACATTCAGGCAAATCCCCATTACATTTTAGAACAGTGGTTAGAGAGAACAGTCTCTAAGCCATCAGAGGTAAAACCAGGAATGAAGAAATTGAGACCCAGGAAACAGAAGAACTGCATACAGGAGAGTGGTGTGAGAAAGTTTCAGGATAATAACTGTGCAGATGGCAACTGATCCATGTTGGAAGAGGGAAAGAAGAGGCTTCATTGGGACATCTCCAAGAAAATAAAATGAACTTACAGAGCAGCTGATGTGTTTGTAATATTTAGAAGAGTTTTAAAATTCTGTCAGTGAAAATTGTGGCTGAATGAATAACAAGTACATAGAAAACTAGTCTTCCCTGTGGCTTAGCTGGTAAAGAATCTGCCTGCAATGCAGGAGACCTGGGTTCAATCCCTAGGTTGGGAAGATCCCCTGGAGAAGGGAAAGGCTCCAGTATTCTGGCCTGGAGAACTCCATGGACTGTACAGTCCATGGGGTCACAGAGTTGGACAAGACTGAGTGACTTTCACTTTTCACTTTCACATGGAAAACTAAGAAAAAATTTTAAAAAGACAATGATTAATCTCAGTGAAACCAAACAGAAAGTAATCACATCATAGCATATGGTTTGGCTTTATGATATTTGTATATATACTCAAAGGTAAATGCTGAACACTGATTTAACCAAAATTATGACACAACCAAAGTAGGACGAGAGGAAAATGAAGCAGGAGGACACACAGGACAAATTGTAGGACTATTCACAGCAGCCAAAGTGTGGAAACAACCCAAGTGTCTGTTGACAGATGAATGGATAAAGAAAATGTAGCATATATACCCAATGAAATATTCAGCCTTGAAAAATAAGGAAATCCTGCCAGTTGGGACAACATGGATGAACCTGGAAGACATTATACTATGTGAAATAAGTTAGTTACATAAGGACAAATGCTGCAGGATTCCACATGTAAGAGGCATCCAAAATAGTCAGATCTGTACAAGCAGAGAATAAACAGTTGTTGACAGGGTCTGGAAGGAGGGCTATATGTGGAGTTGCTGTTTAATTAGGACGTTTCAGTCATTCAAGATGAAAAAGTTCTAGATAACTGAACTGCTGTACATTATGCGTATAGTTAACAACAGTGCACTGCACACCTGAAAACCTCTTAAGGCAGTAGGTCTCATGTTGTGTGTTCGTGCATGCGTACGTGCGTGTTAACTCACTTCAGTCATGTCTGACTCTGTGACTCCATGGACTGTAGCCTGCCAGGCTCCTCTGTCCATGGCAAGAGTTCTCCAGGCAAGAATATTGCAATGGGTTGCCATGTCTGCATTGGCAAGTGCGTTCTTTACCACTAGTGCCGCCTGGGAAGACCCTGTGTGTTCTTATCACAATTTAAAAAACTGGGAAAACGGGTAATTATTAAGAACGGGGTCAAATGCTTTAGACAATGGAAGAAAGTCTTATCATTACTAATTTTCTCTGACTTATTTATCAATGTTTATTGTCTCACTGATGGCGTACCACTTCACCTCTTCTATGTGGCCTGTGTAGATCAGTAATCCAGGTAACCGGTATCTATGGTTTTGAAACACAGAGAAGTCTGACCCTCGAAGTTGCCTTAAAAATAAGCTGACGAGGTTCAGGCCTCCTCAGAATTCCCTGAATATAAATTCCAGAAGACAGAAACTGCAGACAGAATGGAAAGAGTTTGCTTAGGAGTTGCTAAGAGTTGCTTAGTTTGACAAGTCTGAAAATACCACATTTTGATACAAATCAAAAAAATTAAAATTTAAAAAAAGAAAGAAAAAGAGAGGACAGGAATAGAAGCAAGTCCTCTTTTTCCTTATTATGAAGTCAACGTGCTGCACTGTGCTTAGTCGTTCAGTCGTGTTTGATTCTGTAGCCCACCAGGTGCCTCTGTCCATGGGGATTCTCCAGGTCAGAATACTGGAGTGGGTGGCCATGCCCTCCTCCAGGGGATCTTCCCAACCCAGGGATCGAACCCAGGTCTCCCACATTGCAGGAAGATTCTTTACCATCTGAGCCATCAGGGAAGCTGAAGATTACTGGAATGGGTAGCCTTAGCCTATCCCTTCTTCAGGGGATCTTCCCAACCTAGGAATTGAACCAATGTCTCCTGCATTGCAGGCAGATTCTTTACCAGCTGAGCTACCAGGGAAGCCCTGTGAAGTCAATATGTAAGTCTAAAACTGAAAAATAGAAAGTAGCATATAGGAGTGCTTTTTATAAATAGGATATATTCTAAGTGAGTGGAGGAATAAAGTTGGGTAGTCATCTATAAAAAGATTTTTCTTTCAATAGGGGGAATAAAGAAGGGTTTCATGAAGGAGATGTTTTTGTTAAATTTCTTTTGGTTGCAAGAAACAGAATCTTACCTGACTTGTCAAAGTTAAAAAGGGGGCTGGCTGTTTTTACTATATAAGGATACAAGGGTAGTTCTTGGAACTTAAGTGTGGAAAGTACAGCTGAGCTTAATGAGAAACTGGAACCAGGAATCTGGTGCCAAATAGAACAGAGTTACTATATCTAGCCCATCAGCATCAATTTCAAAATCTTTGCTTTTCTCTGTGTACCTACCTTCATTTCTATTTATGGGATGGCTTTCTCTACTTCTGAGAATGGTTGCTGCAGAAAGACATCATCAGCCTTAAAGGCCACAACATTCAGGTCCAAGATGGACCACTGGAGACTCACTAAAACCTCCGAATCCCAGTTCCAAACTCTGTAAGTAGGGATGTGAGTGTCTCAGCTTTGGTCAGATGTCAATTCTGGTCGTATTAACAGTGGTAAGAGTAGAGAGGTTGCATACAACAAGTAAAGCAGCAGGAGCCACTACTGTGGGCAGAGAAGGAAAGGACTTCAAGAAGGAGGGGCATAAGCTAGGCAGAAACCTAACAGGCGAATACCATGTATTTTTAGGAGAGACATGTTTTAGGCAAAAGAGATATGAGAAAAGAATTCCAGGCAGAGGGAAGAAGTGAAGCAAAGCAAACAAGTACAGTCCTGTTTGGACACCAATACATGGGTTCATGGTTCTGCTTAGCCAGCAGGAGAAAGTGAGGGAACGCAGTGTAAAATAAGTTTGGAAACATAGATTCTCTGACCTTTAGTCCTAATCCTGCTCTCCATTTTGCAACCCCCACCCCCCCGGGCCCAATTTGAAGCAGCTGGGGTTCTGTTTGTCCTTTCCTGTTGGTTGCTGTGTTCTGCGCTGGCAGATTTTTTACAGGATTTGAAAACCAACCTGTTCAGACCTGTCTGCAAAAGCTTATGGAGGTAAAGAAGTGGGAAGTTTGTATGAACACCCAGTTTACCTCCTGTTAAGACTTACAAGGGAACATTTCATATCCTAACTCCACAAACTGGTTTCATAATTATTTTCCAACTGGAGTTCTACCGAAACTTATACTTAAGAAGTAGTTAAAGTACTTGTGAAAAAAAAAAGTGATTTTTCAAGTATCTAGTATAATATCAAATCCTGAATGCCATTGTTTGATAGAGAAAATAATTTTATAAGAGAGTAGAAAATTGCCTGCAAAACTACCAGAGTAAAAATACATATAATATTCTTTAACATAATAAATAAAATGGGCAAAGATATCTGAAGATAAATTTTTGAAAAGATTAAAAGATGCTAACAACAATATTAAAAATAATCTATGCTGCTTCAAAAATTAAATGGATGTAAATCAAGCTGGTTTTGGAAAAGGCAGAGGAACCAGAGATCAAATTGCCAACATCTGCTGAACCATCAAAAAAACAAGAGAGTTCCAGAAAAACACCTATTTCTGGTTTATTGACTATGCCAAAGCCTTTGACTGTGTGCATCACAATAAACTGTGGAAAATTCTGAAAGAGATGGGAATACCAGACCACCTGACCTGCCTCTTGAGAAACCTATATGCAGGTTAGCAAGCAACAGTTAGAACTGGACATGGAACAGCAGACTGGCTCCAAATAGGAAAAGGAGTATGTCAAGGCTGTATATTATCACCCTGCTTATTTAACTTACATGCAGAGTACACCATGAGAAACGCTGGGCTGAGAGAAGCACAAGCTGGAATCAACATTGCCGGGAGAAATATCAATAACCTCAGATATGCAGATGACACCACCCTTATGGCAGAAAGTGAAAAAGAACTAAAGAGCCTCTTGATTGAAGTGAAAGAGGAGAGTGGAAAAGTTGGCTTAAAGCTCAACATTCAGAAAACTAAGATCATGGCATCTGGTCCCATCACTTCATGGGAAATAGATGGGGAAAGAGTGGAAATAGTGTCAGAGTTTATTTTGGGGGGCTCCAAAGTCACTGCAAGTGGTGATTGCAGCCATGAAATTAAAAGATGCTTACTCCTTGGAAGGAAACTTATGACCAACCTAAATAGTATATTGAAAAGCAGAGATATTACTTTGCAAAAAAGTCTGTCTAATCAAGGCTATGGTTTTTCCTGTGGTCATGTATGGATGTGAGAGTTGGACTGTGAAGAAAGCTGAGCACTGAAGAGTTAATGCTTTTGAACTGTGGTGTTGGAGAAGACTCTTGAGAGTCCCTTGGACTGTGAGGAGATCCAACCAGTCCATCCTAAAGGAGATCAGTCCTGGGTGTTCATTGGAAGGACTGATGCTGAAGCTGGAACTCCAATACTTTGGCCACCTTATGCAAAGAGTTGACTCATTGGAAAAGACCCTGATGCTGGGAGGGATTGGAGGCAGAAGGAGAAGGGAACGACAGAAGATGAGATGGCTTGATGGCATCACCGACTCAATGGACATGAGTTTGAGTGAACTCCAGGAGTTGGTGATGGACAGGGAGGCCTGGAGTGCTGTGATTCACGGGGCTGAAAAGAGTCGGACACGACTGAGTGAATGAACTGAATTGAACTGAAACAGGCTAAGAATCCCTTATAAGAAATGGAGTAGCTATCATAGTCAACAAAAGAGTTCAAAATCCAGTACTTGAATGCAATCTCAAAAATGACAGAATGATTTCTGTTTGTTGCCAAGGCAAGCCATTCAATATAACAGTAATCCAAGTCTATGCCCCAACCAGTAATGCTGAAGAAGCTGAAGTTGAAAGGTTATATGAAGACCCACAAGACCTTCTAGAACTAACACCCGCAAAAGATGTCCTTTTCATTATAGGGGACTGGAATGCAAAAGTAGGAAGTCAAGAGATACCTGGAATAACTGGCAAATCTGGCCTTGGAGTACAAAATGAAGCAGGGCAAAGGCTAACAGAGTTTTGCCAAAAGAACACACTGATCATAGCAAACATCCTCTTTCAACAACACAAGAGAAGACTCTACACATGTACATCACCAGATGGAAAATACAGAAATTAAATTGATTATGTTCTTTGCAACCAAAGATGGAGAAGCTGTATGCAATCAGCAAAAATAAGACTGGGAGCTGACTGTGGCTCATGATCATGAACTTCTTATTGCAAAATTCAGACTTAAGTTTAAGAAAGTAGGGAAAACCACTAGACCATTCAGGTATGACCTAAATCAAATCCCTTATTATTATACAGTGGAAGTGACAAACAGATTCAAGGGATTAGATCTGATAGAGAGAGTGCCTGAAGAACAATGGACGAAGGTTCGTGACATTGTACAAGAGGTAGTGATCAATAGCATCCCCAAGAAAAGAAATGCAAAAAGGCAAAATGGTTGTCTGACAAGGCCTTACAAACAGCTGAGAAAAGAAAAGCTAAAGGCAAAGGAGAAAAGGAAAGATACACCCATCCGAATGCAGAGTTCCAAAGAATAACAAGGAGAAATAAGAAAGCCTTCCTCAGCGATCAATGCAAAGAAATAGAGGAAAACAATAGAATGGGAAAGACTAGAGATCTCTTCAAGAAAATTAGAGATACCAAGGCAACATTTCATGCAAATAACTGGTATGGACCTAACGAAAGCAGAAGGTGTTAAGAAGAGGTGGCAAGAATACACAGAAGAACTACACAAAAAAGCTCTTCATGATGCAGATAACCATGATGGTGTGATCACTCACCTAGAGCCAGACATCCTGGAATGTGAAGTCAAGTGGCCTTAGGAAGCATCACAACAAACCAAGCTAGTGGAGGTGATAGAATTCCAATTGAGCTATTTCAAATGCTCAATTTGAAAAGCTGATGCTTTTCAAAAAAAGATGATGCTGTGAAAGTGCTTCCCTCAATATGCCAGCAAATCTGGAAAACTCAGCAGTGGCCACAGGACTGGAAAAGGTTAGTGTTCATTCCAATCCCAAAGAAAGGCAATGCCAAAAATGTTCAAACTACTGCACAATTGCAGTCATCTCACATGCTAGCAAAGCAATGCTCAAAATTCTCAAAGCCAGGCTTCAACAGTACATGAACCATGAACTTCCAGATGTTCAAGCTGGATTTAGAAAAGGCAGAGAAACCAGAGATCAAATTACCAACATCCATTGGATCATCGAGAAAGCAAGAGAATTCCAGAAAAAAATATACTTTTTCTTTATTGACAAGCCAAAGCCTTTGACTGTGTGGAAAATTCTACAAGAGAAGGGAATTTCAGACCACCTTATGTGCCTCCTGAGAAATCTGTATGCAGGTCAAGAAGCAACAGTTAGAACCAGACATGGAACAACAGACTTGTTTCAAATCGGGAAAGGAGTACATCAAGGCTGTATATTGTCACCCTGCTTATTTAACTTATATGCAGAGTACATCATGAGAAATGGCAGGCTAGATGAAACCTAAGCTGAAATCAAGTTTGCTGGGAGAAATATCAACAACCTTAGATATACAGATGACACTACCGTTATGGCAGAAAGCAGAGAAGAACTAAAGAGGCTCTTGATGAAAGTGAAAGAGGACAGTGAAAAAGTTGGCTTAAAACTCAACATTCAGAAAATAAGATCATGGCATCTTGTCCCTTCACTTCATGGCAAATAAATGGGAAAACAATGGAAACAGTGAGAGACTATTTTGGGGGGCTCCAAAATCACTGCTGATGGTGACTGCAGCCATTAAATTAATAGACACTTGCTCCTTGGAAGAAAAGTTATGACCAACCTAGACAGCATAATAAAAGCAGAGACATTACTTTGCCAACAAAGGTCTGTCTAGGCAAAGCTATCGTTTTTCCAGTAGTCATTTATGGATGTGAGAGTTGGACTATAAAGAGAGCTGAGCGCCGAAGAATTGATGCTTTTGAACTGTGGTGTTGGAGAAGACTCTTGAGAATCCCTTGGACTGCAAGGAGATCCAATCAGTCCATCCTAAAGGAAATCAGTCTTGAACATTCATTGGAAGGACAGATGCTGAAGCTGAAACTCCAATACTTTGGCCACCTGATGGGCAGACCCAACTTATTGGAAAAAACCCTGATGCTGGGCAAGATTGAAGGCAGGAGGGGAAGGGGACGACAGAGAATGAGATGTTTGGATGGCATCACCAATGCGATGGACATGAGTTTGAGTATGCTCTAGGAGTTGGTGATGGACAGGGAAGTCTGGTGTGCTGCAGTCCATGGGGTCGCAGAGTTGGACACGACTGAGCAACTGAACTGGACTGAACAAAAAGTAGGCTAAGAGCCTACTCCATGTGACACATTTGAGAACTCAGATGAAATGATTAGACCCCTAGGAAAAAAAGATGACATACTAAAATTTACTTAGAAAGAAATGCGAAATGTAAACAGTCACATGACTGCAAAGGAAGTTGAATCAGAAGTTAAAATCTTCCTTCATAAAAACAAGGTCTAGTCAATGGAGCCAGTAATTTCAAGTAAATAGTCAAGGACAAAATAACTTGGCAAACCGTTAAGGAAAAAAGTTCCATTCTCACAGAGACTATCAGTGTATAGACAGTTGGGGATATCCCTAGGTCACTTTATCAGGTTACTGTAGCTTTGATACAAAATCCAATGAATTACAGCCCAGTCTTGCTCATAGACACAGGCACAAAAATGAGAATATTAGCAACATGATCCAGAAGTATGTATGTGTGTTTATCAAGATAATGCATTTGCTGGTTGATCCCAGGAGTGAAAGTTTTATTTCACATAAGAAATGAATTAATATATATCACTATATTAACTGAAGAGAGGAGAAATAATATAATAATCTCAAATAAATGATTATAGAAAACGCAACTGATAGAATTCCACATCCTTTTCTGAATTAAATGAAAATAAATTAGAAATAAAAGAGAACTTCCTTAAACCAATAAATGATAGCTACAGAAAACCTACAGCTAGTATTATATTTAATTATGGAATATTTAAAGTTTTCCCTTTGTGGTTAGGAAAAAGACATGGTATCTGCTAGCTTTATTTGAATGATATTGTCCTGGAGTCCTTAGTCAGTAACCAGACAATAAAAAGTAAGAAAAGGTATGAGAATTGGAAAGAAAGAAACAAAACTGTTAACTTATGCTTGTGAATATAAGCATAGAAATCCATTTAAGATTATTGTGAAATATTTAAAATATTATTAAGAAATAATATTTTAAATATTATTTAAATATTTTAAATATTATTAAGAAATCTGTGTGTTAGAAATCCAAAAGAAGCTACAGATAAATTACTAAACTTAACATGATAATTTGGCACAGTTATAAAATGTAAAACTCAGTGTACAATAATAAATTTCAACAGCATAAATGAAAATTTAAAAATATATCTATAGTAACATCAAAATTGCAAAACATCTAGAATAAATATAACAAAACTATACAAGAACTTTATGAAGAAAATTATAAAACTCTACTGAAAGGTAAAGAAAACCTAGTAAACATAGATATATACATCATGTATATGGATGAAAGGGCTTGATATCACAGAAACATTAATTATTCTCAAACTGACTGGTGATTTCAATGATATTCCCGTTAAAATCCCAACAGACAGTTTGTTGTACTTGACAAGTTGATTTTCAAGTTTATATGAAAGAGCAAAGGGCCGTGAAGAGAAAGAAGAAAAGGCACTCATTTTATCACATAGTTAGAATTATTATAAGGCCGTGATAATTAAGACAGAGGGTCTTGTTATGGAACAGTCAAATGAAACAGAATAGAAACTTTAAAAACAAGTCTACTCACACATGGATCTTTGATATATGACAGAAAATGTGTAGCAGGTCATATGATAAAGAATGTACTTCTCAATAAATTATCTTGGCACACTTGAGTATTCACATGTGAAATAATAAAATTCTATCCCTCTTGTAAAAAACCAGCTCCGTTACACGAGTCTTAGATCAGAAAGGCAAAGTTAACAACAGACAAGAGTGCTTTTATGACCTCCAAATAGGGAAAGATTTCTTAAAACACACAAACCATAAAGGAAAGCTTAAATTCTATTGTTTCATTCAAAACATATAAAAATAATTACAAGAAAATGCACAAACTGGGAAAAAGATCTTTTGACACACAAAACCAAAAAAGGATTGATTAATCTCCAAAATATATTTAAAAAATAAAAAGCCTAGACCAAAAAACCTCTCTTACAAATCAGTTGATAAGAAAGCAAACAATTCAAAAAAATAAGGGCAACATTTTGAGTAAGAACTTCACAGATGAATAATCTTAAATGGAAATAAACATAGGAAAAGATGCTCAACTTTATGAGAAATGATGAAGTATAAATTCTAACTAGAGTGAGATAAATATCACACCCACAATGGAAATTAAAGTCTGGCAACATTACATGCTTGTGAGGATGTGGGAAAAAAGATGGATTTTATACAGCTGAAAGAAGTGTCAATAGTTGCTACAACCACTTTGAACACAAATTTATTTTCTAGTAAAATTGAAAATGTGCATACCCCATGAATCAGGAATTCTACTCCTGAAAATCCATGTACATATGCACAAACAGAAATACCCCAAAATGTATCTGGTAGTACTATTTACTATTTCAACAAATTCTGAGCAACCCAAATGCCTATCAACAATAGAATAAACAAGCTGTGTGTTACTGGAATGAACTACTATGGACTAGAAACTTAATGAATTTTGGCTATATAAACAACATGAATTTTTTTTAAAAAATGATAAAAATATATTGCATGATTCCATTCCTTTAAAGTCAATCTGTTATTTAGAGATTCAAGTAAAAAGTCATGTTACTATGAAAAAAATCAAATTATAAACACAAAATTTTGGATCATTGTTATTTGAGAAAGGAGAATGGGACACAGAAAAGAAAGAAACACACAAGAAACTTCAACATTCTTGGTCATGTTCTGTTTTTTGCCTGGACAGTGGGTAAGTGGATTTTCACTGTCTTTGTGCTTTACATCTTACACATATTTCACAAATATTTTTGTATTTATGGAACACTGAAGTTTTAAAATTCTTAAAAATTGTTTTTAACATGTCGAGCACAGTAACCGCTTTTCAACACTCTACAGTAGCAGCATCTGAGAGTCTGCACCCTGGGCCAAGGATTCAGGCAGCCCAGGCCAGTGACAGAAAAATCTCAAATGCAGAAACGGATGCATTGAACCATTTAACCCTGTCACACCCAGACACCCCAACTAATTGCTCTTGTTCCAATTCTTATTTTGCCAACCCATCTCCCAATTACAAATTTAACATCCCACATAGATTTGCCCACAGGGAGAGAGGGTACTGATCAACAAACATGAGTCACTGGAGAGCTTGATAGCTCCATTCCTCACTGTAATTTAAAGCTGACATTCTGGCTGGTATTTCAAGTTCTGTGAGCATTCTCAGGGACAATCTATGCCTGTCGAAAGATGGGAAGATGAATCATTCTAAGAACAAGTGGAAGGGGAAGCTAAGAAGGAGGCAGAGAAACAGAAGGAGAAAGAAGGTGCTGTCCAAGCCAAGTTTCAGATGCAATAACAAGAGACTTTATCATAGGGGTACTTAAACTGGTTGCAGGCTGAAATTTGAGTGTTTACAAAGCAAGAATATAACTTGAAAAGTAGTAAGTGCCATCATGGAACATAGCATCCTGTAGTGGAAAGAGAAAAGTTTTCAGAGTCAAATTTGAGTCTTATTATTAATAGGACTCCTCACTCATGATGACTTTAAGTCTCTGTATATTCATCTGTAAACAGAGTCAACAATATTGGTGGTGATTAAAGATAATATACCATAGCTTTTTCCAAAGGAAGGCAACCTGGTAAAATGAAGGTGCTTCAGTTTTGATTCCAGACCTCAGCCTGATTCCAGCTCTACCACTTTCTGGTAATATAGTTTCCAAAGACTCATTTTTCTCATCAATAAAATGGAGTAATGAGACCTACCTTGGGGATAAGATAATAGTAATAAGTCACGAGACTTAGAGATAACAAGCCCAATATTGACATTTCATAATTGTTCATCACAGCTTATATGATATTATTGTTCTGGATATTGATTTGCTATTTTATTTATTTTTGATTTGCTATTTTATAAAGCAAAATCAGAGATGGTCTGACAGAGAAGAGTCAGAGAGACTCTGGGCACAAGGAGTCACAGTAGTTACAGTGATAGGCCATCGACATGAGCTCAGAGAAGGAGCCACAGTCAATAGCTACCTGGGGCTGGCTATGGTAGAGTAAGGAGGGAGTGGAGACTTCTACCCAAGGACACATCTCTATTCACTGGAAAGAAGGGTAGGAAGAAGCAGTACTGCCAGTCAGTCCCAGAGAAAAGTGAGCAGCAGATGCTGCTGCTGCTGCTGCTGAGTCGCTTCAGTCGTGTCCAACTCTGTGTGACCCCACAGAGGGCAGCCCACCAGGCTCCCCCGTCCCTGGGATTCTCCAGGCAAGAACACTGGAGTGGGTTGCCATTTCCTTCTCCAATGCATGCATGCATGCTAAGTCGCTTCAGTCATGTCCAACTCTGTGCGACCCTGTGGACAGCAGCCCCTCAGGCTCCTCTGTCCACAGGATTCTCTAGGCAAGAATACTGGAGTGGGTTGCCATTTCCTTCTCCATGTGAGCAGCAGATGGGTAATCAGAATAAAAAGTCACCCAGATGTAGCTGGGAGTCACATAAGATCAAGACTTAGATGGTAGCCTAAGTCAAAAGACTGTGGCGTAAGTCAAAGCATTAATCACAGATTCAAAGCAAGAGGCCACAAGGCCATTGTGAGGCTGACAGAGGTAGAGGTGGCTCTGGCTCCTTAAATGTTCCAATCAGGCTAAGTAATCGTTTTCTCCTCTGAGAAAGGAATGTTCAGGAACTCTTGGCTGACCTGGAATACAACATCTGGGGAATTCATGCTGGCAAGGGGATAGGACATTGCCTAACCTGGGGCTACGGTACATAGAGCAGAGGGAAAAGCTCTGGGTGGCAGCAGGCTGGCCAGTCACACCATCCAGAATGGCCAGGAAGAGTCCTAGGCATCAAGATGGGAACCAGTGCCAGCAAAGATTTCTACAAACAGCATTTCATAGGACGTGGGGACTTGAGAAATAACCTGTGGAGAGGAACAAGCAAAGTCACAGAATTTGTTTAACACCACTGTGCAAACGTCTACAAGTCCTAGTTACAAAGATGAGGGGACTTTATCTGCAAGGAGCCAAGCACACATCATTTTCAGAATGGCAGGAATTGGCAATAAGGGCCCACAGTGGAGTGGATGTCCATGGCCTGCCCTAATCCCAAACTCATACTCTTCAGCTTGAGCCAGTTCTCTGTTAGTTCTTAGGGAAGGCAGAGCAAAGTGTTATTTCTGGAGATATCTGCCCCTGAGTTCCTACCTATGCTGGATGCAAGTTTGGTCTTTGAAGAATAAAAATTCAATTTCCTGAAAGAACTCTGTACAGGAGTATCATTTAAAAGCACCATGAAGAGTTCTCTAAGTACTGTTGACTTGGAAAGTCATTTTGAAGGGAATATTGTATTTCTTGAATGGGAAATGAATCCAATTTCAGAATGACTTTCAAGATTGTTTTTATTCCCTAGTTTCCTCTCACTGAGGATCTTAGAAATATTCTAATATGGTAACTATTTGCTTGCAGTTGCTTAGACTTTCTCTATTGCTTTAATTTCAGCACATTCATTGTGATTTGAACCGCAGTGCTTTGATTTTATGCTTGGAAGGATGGTAGTTCTTTCCTCTGTCATTTGTAATCACTTTACTTCATCATTAGCATTGCCAACAGAAAAAAAAAGCACCTGGATGCTTTTGAGCATTAATAACAAAGGTCTGCTTTTTCCAAATGCCCTTCAACTTGAGAAGAAATAAATCCCCTCAAATTCTACCTCCCACACAAGGGGGTTTATTCCATTTCAAGTTGGAATGGGGAGCAAACTCTTGGAGAAATAACTGGATTTTCTAATCCCAATGTAAAAGGTTTAATGTCTTAGTGTACAATTCAAGACTTTTAACAGTTCTGTTCCGTGGTTCTCCTATTCACCTTTTCTTTTACCTGGCTAAATATTCAATTCATTCTAAAATATCTATTTATTTTACCAAATATGCCATAATATTTGTAAGTAAAATCATCATAATTGCAAATTCTGGTGTTTGTTTCTCTCTAGCACTTTTGGGGAAAATCCTTATGTCCTTCCTTTGTTCTAGCTTGGACATAAGTTTAAAACTTCCATTAAAAACTTATTTCCACCAGCCTCAGTCTCTATGGCCATCCAAAATTCTGACATTTCTCTGGAATAGTCCTTGGATTTCAAACTTAAACCGGGTCCAAGCCTATTTTAAAGAATTGGACTTAATGTTTATATACGAAGAAAATAAAATTCGTTTGTTCGTTCATGTTCGTGTTAGTCACTCAGTCGTGCCCGACTCTTTGCAACCCCATGGACTACAGCCCACCAGGCTCCTCTGTCCATCAGATTTTCCAGGCAAGGATACTGGAGTGGGTTGCCATTTCCTTCTCCAGGGGATCTTCCCAACCCAGGGATCGAACCCGGGTCTCCTGAATTGCAGGGAGATTCTTTACCCACTGAGCTACAAGGGAAGCAAATAAAATTGCCTTAAAAAAAAAAAAGTAAACACACTGGAGCTGTGTTCTGAATGAGTAGCAGGATGTATCACTTTTATTTGGGAAGACTTGTCTCTGGGTCTTATTGTTATTCTATTGAAAAGCTGCCTGTGGGCTGGTCTGGTAAAAAGAAACAGAAAAAGCAGGGGCTAAACTAGGTTGCATAATAATGTTACAGGGCTTCTTGACTTGTCCTTGGCAACTAGAGGGGAAGGAAGCATTAGGGACACCAGGAAAGTGAGGGAAAGGGAAGATGGGAAATTGCAGACCCCAGCAACCTGAGGCATTTGCGGGCAGGGAGAGAGCAAAGGGCTCTGATGGATTCCCCTGAGTAGGGATGAGTAGGCTGAGTTCTTTACGAATAGTGAAGTCAGCCATTCAGTTAGCTTCTTCATCTGTACTCAGATCCTTTTATTATCCCCAAATCTTCATTAAAATACTGTGACAACACCAGCTGTGTGGTGGAGCTGCCTCGAGGAATGGAGGAGAAGGTGGAGTTTGCAAAGATGAAGAAAGGAGAGGCCAGGCATCACGGGTAACAAAACATGGATGGGTGACTAAGGCAAGGCAGGGGAAGGGAAGTCTGAAGGACAGACGACAATCATCACCTGGAAGAATGTACTCTTCTCTCATCCCAGGAGCCTCACGAGTACTAAAGAAGGAGGTGAACGTCCCAAAGCTACATGGCAAGAGTGTGCAGCTGAAATAAGACTTGTACACAGAATACTTGAAGACTCAGAGATCTATGAATTCTAACGCATGCATGCATGCATGCTAAGTCTCTTCAGTTGTGTCTGACTCTGTGCAACCCCATGGACAGCAGCCCACCAGGCTCCGCTGTCCATGGAGTTCTCTAGGCAAGAATACTAGAGTGGGTTGCCATTTCCTTCTCCACTGTCTAACACAAAAATCTGCTTTTCTCTCCTTTAAAAAGTCGATATCGTTTCTCCTGATGACATTCATGTAGAAAACACTCATTGCCATGCTTCTGAAGGTTTACTCTCGTCAATCAAAAGCAAACTAAACCAAAGGAATTGGTTATTCTCTGCCAATCCAACCCATGAAAAACTTTTTTGGACACTGATAAACAAAATTTCTTCTGTTTTACACTTGTGAAAGTGAAATTGCTAGTTGCTCAGGCATATCCGACTCTTTGTGACCCCATGGACTGTAGCCTGCCAGGCTCCTCCACCCATGGGATTCTCCAGGCAAGGATACTGGAGTGGGTTGCATTCCCTTCTCCAGGGGATCTTCCTGACCCAGGGATTGAATCTGAGTCTCCCACATTGCAGGCAGATCCTTTACCATCTGAGCCACTAGAGAAGCCCCAAACACAAGGTGTTTTACTCCTTGTGGTGATATCTAAACATGCCTGTGAAAGGGAGAATTCTGAGCTGAATTATGTCAATTTCTGGCTGCTCCATTTGCCAATGTCTTCCTTCCCATTATTCCTTTCAAAGACGGAAGCAAGGAGACGCAGTCATGACTCTCCATATCCAGATGATATAACATGAGGATGAACTTAAGACCTGCCATAATTCCCTCCTCTCAGATGCTGGGTTCTTTGCAGATATATCCAGAATTGGCTTCCAGATTCTTCTCAATACCAGACTTGTGGCAGCCACTATGAGTGAGTCAGAACTGGCGGGTGGGATGCCTCAAATCCCTCCTGTGCCCTGTCTCTTCCTCTCAGCTCACCTTTCAGGACAGACAGTGCTGCAGCCCGTGCCTCTGCTCACAGGCATTTCCTGACTGCACCTCACACTGGCTTCACCCCTCATCTGTTACTTTCTCACCTCTGGCCTTTCCGCCACCACCCTGAAGGACCCGTAGGGTACCTCTCACATTCCCTTTCGTGTGCAGCCTGGAAACACAGGGGGAGTTAAGGCTCACAGGGCAACTCTTGACCAGTGAGAATGCAAGGCAATGGATGAGCGTGAGTGCTCCCTTTTCCAGCCTCTCCATGGCCCATTCTGATGCACACTTTACACTGCTCGTCAGAGTCCCCCTGCCCGCAGCAGTGACCAGCTCAAGAAAGCACCCTTCAGCTAGCTGTCCCACTTCCCTCCTTTATTCTCCACTGCCCTTTGCTCTTGTTTCTTGGGGCCACTTCCCAAAAAGAACTACCTACATTCACGCCCTTGTTATTTAAGGAGAAAACCATGCTAAGCAAACTATGCCTTCGCTATTGAAACAACAATAAGGTTCATACATAAAATAATTTGATATTTACTTTGTTATTTTTCTTTCATAGTTTCTCCCTCAAGAAGACCAGAAAGGATTTAAATACACGGTATGACAAATTGTCCTTTACACCTCTTCATTGGCTGACATGAAATATTGTCATGTGTATTAATTTAGGCTTCCCTGACAGCTCAGTTGGTAAAGAATCCACCTGCAAGGCAGGAATTGGCTTAATTTGTGTTAAAAGTAATCTATGTTTGAAATATTTGCACTTGGTTCTGTCTCTGACAATTAAAAGTAAACAGAACTTGCTCTTTTAATTTTACTTTAGATCTGGCTTAACATTTATTCCTATATAGTATGTTGACTTTTTTTTTTAATACTTGGCACTTGTTTTTATGGATTATATGAGATGGTCTTGATAGAATCTGATGTTAAGTTTACCAGAATTGTCCCTGTCCTCCTGAAAATTCTGGCTGTTAATCCATGTCCTGTCCACATTATGCTTTAAAAAAAAAAAGATCTGAGATGCCTCAGGACAATCAAGACTTGGAATTTGTTCTTTAATTTTTCCTTTTTATAAGGATACCAGTCATATTGGATTGGGGCTTCCCTGGTGGCTCAGCTGGTAAAGAACCTACCTGCCAATGCAGGAAATTCAAGAGATGCAGGTTCAGTCTCTGGGATGGGAAGATCCCCTGGAGAAGGGAATGGCAATCCACTCCAGTATTCTTGCCACGGACAGAGGAGCCTGATGGGCTACAGTCTCCATGGTCGCAAAGGGTCGGACAGGACTGAGTGACTGAGCACGTGCACACACCCACACACACATACATACTGGATTAGGTTTCACCCTAAAGGCCTCCTTTAGCTTGATTATCTCTTTAAAGACTGTATCTTCAAATAAGGTCACATTCTGAAATAACAGGGAGGTCAAGACTTTCACAGATAAATTTAGGAGGACACAGTTCAACTTACAATGGGCAGATTCTCAAAATGAGGCTTCATAACTGCACACAAAGCCCTGAAATTCTGACCTGCTTTTCACCCACTTCTTGAAAATGGAAACATTTCTTCCCCTTCCTGCCCCAACTCCTAAGGGAGTATCCTGTCTTGGGAAGTCACTATTAACAATGAGAATGTGTGATATTTTTCAGGGGCTATTTGCGCAAAGCAGGAACCACTGGTCTTGGGTAGTGTTTTAATAACATAGATAATAAATATTTTATATGCTATTAAAGTGAGCTTTTCCTCCTATATATCAACTACATGTAGATGAATAGCTGAAGATGATTTTCTTTATGGCTTCAGAACAGAGTGGAAAATTTATATGCAATGGCCATGGGATGGATTTATTTCCAAAAAATGACATTCTCTGCAGTTTCAATTTTGTGCAAAGAATTCTAAAGGTTTCAATATGCTACTCAACAGAGCCCTGCTTATTTGATCTGCAGTGAAGGGACCAGTTGTGAATTCTGGCTTTGTTTCCAATCTAAAAGGATTTAAGGGAAAGTGGTGTTTTTAGCTGTAAGTCTTAAAACTTAACCATATCCTGGAATTAGATCAAACAAAAGACATAAATTAAGCTTTCTACAGACTATATATGGATCCAGACTCACAAGTTGATGTTAAATTGAGACCGTTTCACCAAGATCCTAGTGTACATTTTTAATGACTTGGCCATGAGTAATTACCTTATTAAGTAGTATTGGGACCTTTCACAAACAGCTCGGATGTCAGAAGGGGTCCTAAATGTCCATGTTCATCTGTGTTCTTCCCATATCAATTTAACAGAAACCCACATTCAGAATTCAACCCCTTCCCAGATCTCCACAGGAATACCCATGACCTCAAGTATATATCTGGATATTTTACATACATTGAACATCCAGGGATTACCAGGAGCTCTGAGCACAGTATTCTTCCAGTCCCTTTCTCCTTGTTCTCTTTTCTTGCTTTCTCTTTTTTGTGTTTTCTCCACCCTCCACCCCTCCCTCAGCATACCATCCCTTCAGTAAAAATGCCAATTCCTCCTCTCAGTTCATGCAGAGCATGAATTACAGTGTATCAAATTATTATCTCAAGTAAACCGCAGAGCTTTCCCTATTAACGAATAGGAGAACAAACTTCCCTCTATTGCATTACACGCTGACCATGGGTAACTTACTTCACCTCTATAACTCTAAAGACCTACAGTGAAAATCCCCTGATAAAATGATTTTGGATATAACAAGATTGCCCTGTCTCAATCAGGAAAAGCTAAAGTTTATTTCGGTGGGAGCAGGGAAAAAGTGACATCAGAAGCAGAAAGAGTAAACAATCTCAAACTATTTGGGGAAAGGAAAACAGTCCTCTGAATCCTGAATGGGCCAGGGTTCAATTCTCTTGGCCCAAACGGGCTGGTTAAACAGGAAACTTCGAAATCCCAAACTTCAGTGGGCCTTGGGTAGTGGGGATGACGCACTTGGACCCTGGAACTTCCTGCATTTTATTTCTCATGAAATAAATGACTTACTATTTTACACAAGTGAATTTTTAGACTTCTCATATTGTGATGGGGTTTTATATGAATAGGGAAATTTTTAAGCCTTAAAGATCTTATTAGACTCTCAAAAATAACTATCCCATTTAACAGTAGAAAAGAAAAATTAAAAACAGACACCTCTGAAGAAAGTAAGGGACTCAACAAATCAGTAACAAGAGCTGGGACTCCCACCAATTCTTCTAATGGCAACTAGACTAATTCTTCCTGGACTGCATGCTTCCTTCCCCAGGAGACTTCATCAAGACCAGATAACAGAAATTTATTTTTCTTTTGAAACACTTATTTGCAATGATACTCAGTCAATTATCTCATGTTTTATGTGGCCTTTGTCCGTATGTTTTAGAAACTTTGTAGGTTCATGTCTTCCTGTTGGACCAATTGGTGGCATCCAACTGCACTCTGGGTCTAAAACAGCCTGGCAATATGGTGAAGCCAGTCAGACAAGCAATCATTTCAGCAAGTAAACAGGATTCTGTCATAGGTAATTGTGTCATAACTGCCCCATCTCCCCAGTGAAGTTTCATTCCCTACTGGTATACAGAGTTTTGCAAAAACATCAAGGTTGTGAGACTTCCTTGGTGATCCAGAGGCTAAGACTCTGGGCTCCCAGTTCAGGCAGCACAGGTTTGACCTGTGACCCAGGTTTGACCCCTGGTCAGGGAACTAGACCCCATGTACCACAACTAACACCCAGCACAGCCAAATAAATATAAGTAAATAAATATTTTTAAAAACAAAATCAACATTGAAAGACAGGAAAAACTTATTCTGTAGTGATTTACAGGGTAAGATGTGTAATAGCAATAAGAGTAATAATAATAATAGTGAGAAGAAGAATAGCAAGGGATTCCATCTGTTGAGTGCTTACTATATTCCAGGTACTGTGCAAAACACATCATAATTTAATCTTAATGAGAAACCATTTTATACATCTATTTTTGACCTTTTTTTTTAATAGAAATAAATGTTGCATGGATGGTAAACTAGCTAACTTTTCCAAAATAAAATCTAGGCTTTGATGCCTACTACTTGATCAAATAAGTAGATGTGAACAATTATGACTAAAACTTCCAGCATTGCTATCATGTAGAAGAACAAGAACCATAAGAAATGACCATGATATCTAATTTAGTATTTGGTTCTTAAACAGATGTTGCAACATCTGCTTTCTCCATTCATCTGCCCTGCAGGTGTAAGTTAATATTTCCTCAGTTCAGTTCAGTTGCTCAGTCATGTCTAACTCTTTGTGACCCTGTGAACTGCAGCACGCCAGGCCTCCCTGTCCATCACCAACTCCCGGAGTTTACCCAAACTCATGTCCATCAAGTCGGTGATGCCATCCAGCCATCTCATCCTCTGTCATCCCCTTCTCCTCCTGCCCCCAATCCCTCCCAGCATCAGGGTCTTTTCCAATGAGTCAACTCTTCACATGAGGTGGCCAAACTATTGGAGGTTCAGCTTCAGCATCAGTCCTTCCAATGAACACCCAAGACTGATCTCTTTTAGGATGGACTGGTTGGACCTCCTTGCAGTCCAAGGGACTCTCAAGAGTCTTCTCCAACACCACACTTCAAAAGCATCAATTCTTTGGCACTCTGCCTTCTTCACAGTCCAACTCTCACATCCATACATGACCACTGGAAAAACCACAGCCTTGACTAGATAGACCTTTGGTTTAGGCAAGGTTAATGTCCTTTACTTAAATCAGATCAGATCAGTCACTCAGTCATGTCCAACTCTTTGCGACCCCATGAATCGCAGCACGCCAGGCCTCCCTGTCCATCACCAACTCCCAGAGGTCACTGAGACTCACGTCCATCGAGTCAGTGATGCCATCCAGCCATCTCATCCTCTGTCATCCCCTTCTCCTCCTGCCCCCAATCCCTCCCAGCATCAGAGTCTTTTCCAATGAGTCAACTCTTCACATGAGGTGGCCAAAGTACTGGAGTTTCAGCTTTAGCATCATTCCTTCCAAAGAAATCCCAGGGCTGATCTCCTTTAGAATGGACTGGTTGGATCTCCTTGCAGTCCAAAGGACTCTCAAGAGTCTTCTCCAACACCACAGTTCAAAAGCATCAATTCTTCAGTGTTCAGCCTTCTTCACAGTCCAACTCTCACATCCATACATGACCACAGGAAAAACCATAGCCTTGACTAGATGAACCTTTGTTGGCAAAGTAATGTCTCTGCTTTTGAATATGCTATCTAGGTTGGTCATAACTTTCCTTCCAAGGAGTAAGCGTCTTTTAATTTCATGGCTGCAGTCACCATCTGTAGTGATTTTGGAGCCCAGAAAAATAAAGTCTGACATGACAGAAAATACTCATGTGCTTTATGGAAAAACCATGCCCAAAGCTAGGAGCAAGTTTCACCATGATAATCTAGTGTTATTTCCCTATGTTTATGGCATTGCTTTCTCTCTGCTCTCACAAATAACTTCAACCTATCTTCTAGACAAGTAGAGACACTGGACAGTTTAGGTCTTAAATTTTCTGTAGCATAATTTTTTCATGAAGATGTCCATATTTAATCCCCACGTAGTCTGTTGGTATGATCAGAAAAAGGCTTTGGAAATCAGAACAAAAATAGTGGCCATCGAGTGATACATGTTGACATTTTCATGACAGGCAGTTTGGGTTTGAATTTGCCTTCTGCCATTTATTAACTGTATGACCTGAGTTGCTTGCCTGTCTTCTCTGAGCTTTAATTTGTCATCCTTAAAATGAAGATAAGAACAGCATCTGTCTTATGGGTCAATGTGAGGCTTCAGGGAGATAAGGCACACAGATGTGTTAACATAGTGCCTGGCACATGATGAGAGCTTAGTAAGCACTACTTATGATCACGCCTTCCTCTGCCACTTAGTGCAAATTTGGCCAAATCATTCAACCTCTTTAACCTCTGATGCTATAAGGAAACAGATTAAACTAGATGTTCTGTAAAATCTTTTTCAGTCTAATTTTCTATGAGTCGAAATCACTCTTTACATTCATAGTTCAGTTGTTCAGTCGTGTCCAGCTCTTTGTGACCCCATGGACTGCAGCATGCCAGGCTTATCCATCCTTTACTATATCCCAGAGTTTATTCAAACTCATGTCCATTGAGTCAGTCATATCATCTAACCATTTCATCCTCTATCACCCCCTTCTCCTGCCCTCAATCTTTCCCAACAATAGGGTCTTTTCCAAGGAGTAAGCTCTTTTCATCAGGTGGCCAAAGCATTGGAGCTTCAGCTTCCAGCATCAGTCCTTCCAATGAAAATTCAGGAAAGCCCAGGAGATACAGTTGAAAGTGAGAATCACTCAGTCGTGCCCAACTCTGTGACCCCATGGACTATACAGTCCATGGATTTCTTCAGTCCAGAATACTGGAGTGGGTAGCTATTCTCTTCTCCAGGGGATCTTCCCAACCCAGGTATCAAACCCAGATCTCTTGCACTGCAAGCGGATTCTTTACCAGCTGAGCCACCAAGGAAGCCCAGGAGGTACAGTTAGTGATCACCAGATACTCAATATGTTTCTCTACATTTCTCAACATTGTACTTGACTTGAGACCATGGAAATGTGAATGTAAATGATGTTCTTCTCTGCATCCAAGGCGGTTATGAGCATGTGTGAATCTCTGCCTTCCCATGTTACAGTATGAAAGCAGCCTGGACCTATGAGATCCCACTAAAGAAAATCTGCCTGGCCTGCACTTGACTGTGACAAGAGTAAGAAGTAATACTTTGTTGTGTTAAGTAAGTGAGATTTTAAAGTTTGACTGTTATAGCCGCTGGCAGTTACTTGCCCTGACTTATACAGTACTCAGACTCTTCCACATCCTATATCTTAAAACTGTAACGCAGGTAAAGCTTTTTAAAAATAAGGCACACAATTTCTGGGGAGAGGGAGGGCAGGGGGAGAAGAAAGGAAATGTACTTCAGAGATCAATGTGTGGCCTGAGAGGCATGCGTGAAAAACATGAAGAGACTGAGAAGCCAAATATGGCAGTGTTCTATGTGTAGCTCCAGGTTTGTGGTTTTGTTTTGTTGTTTTGTGTTTTTTTGGCATTTACTAGATACCATCCTTTTCCCATTATCTTGCTTCCAGGTTTATTCCACTGTACATGCAGGAGGCTCTGACTCCTAAGTCAAAAATGACTCTGTTTTCCCAACATCTTAACATTTCTTCTGGTTTTTACTGGACATTGTACAATTCTTACAGCATAAGTAATTTTTACTATAACTACACTAATTATAAGAAGAAAAACAATTCACACCTAAGGTAAAATGAAAAGTCATACAATATCTGGTGGCCCTATGTCACAAGACTGTTGTGAAGATCAAAGTAGACACCAGAGGTTGAATATTGTGAAGTGTTACACAATTCGGTGAGGTGGGTGATATGCTGATGAAACGAGAAGCATATTGCAAAGGCAGTAGAACTGGATATCTGATATGGAAAATCTATATTTCTAAAGACAAGAAATTTATGAAGGTCAAAATACAAAGCATGAAATCTTTGTATTTGTAGAAATCTACACAGGAACTTTAATAACAACAGCCTAGCTTCATTCTACAGAGTATATACACATTTCTCTATTCTCTTCCTTTAAACAGAAAGCTACTAAACTTAATATATATTTGCAAGATTATTAACACCTTCTTCAGAATAACTGAAATTATAACAGCAGTGACAATGGCCTTTCTAAGCAGCGACATATTTACTCACTTCTGGATAGTTTAGGGCCTCCCAGCTGGCTCAGTGGTAAAGAATTCACCCACCAAGCAGGAGATGCACGATCGATCCCTGGGTCAGGAAGATCCCTGGAGAAAGAAATGGTAACCCACTCCTGTATTCTTCCCTGGGAAATCCCATGTCAGAGGAGCCTGGAGGTCTACAGTCCATAGGGTCGCAAAGAGCTGGACACAACTCAGCAACTAAAGAGCAGCAGCAGCATTAGGATAGTTTAGAGAAACTGGAATTCTTTAAGAGTTTCCATCCATGTTTTCTTAACTAAGAAAATAGTGTTGGTAGACACACATCAATGTCATTTAATTAATAATGATTGATTTAAACATGAATTTCAAAGCAAATAAATACCAGTGATTCATCTCTCCATGTCATTTATCAAGATGGATTTATCTAAGCCATTTGTGATTTGGATGGAATGCTGGAACGGGGACCACTGCATCATAACAAACAAGATAGATGAAAATCTCAGAGGATGACTGTTGACCTAATCCAAACAAAGTATCTGCTGGCTCCATTGACTGTTGCCAAGTCTCAGCAGAGTGCTAAGAATAAATATAGCACAAGTGCGGAAAAGGGTCTGCTTGACTTTCTGTTTGTGATTGTTCAAGCGGATGAGAGAGAACTGTGAGCTGAGCTCTGCCAACTGCATGGAAGCCATCAGCTTGTTGACGTCAGTGCTCAGAATGAGGTGTGCTGTGAAAGCAGCAGTTCCTCACAAGATAAAAGGGAAAAGTAAACAATATGACCCAAAGAAGAGGACGAAGCTTGAGGCAATGCATCAGCTCATTGAGACAGGAATAATACTTCACTCTACCAAAAGTTACCATCCAGAGATACCCTGGTAGAACCCTGGGAGAGTGGGTTTTCCTGAAAGGGGATTGACAAATGGTCTGAAGAGGCACCTAGCAGCAGCTACTTCATACCAGAAGAACAATGATCCATGCATTTCCTAAGACTTTGAGCCAGGTACATTGTGTAAGTCACAGGACACTTGCTTCTCCAAGGCCTGGCCAGCAGTGGTCAGGTCATCTCATATTTAAACTGTATATTGAACATGCCATGGTTTTTAAAAGAAGCAAAACTTCCAGTTGAATAGTCATCAGTGACTTTAGATTAGATGTAACTAATTGCCAAAAGGGTCCCACGACATGGATATACTGAACAGCTTTTTTGCTTCTCACACAGTGTCCAGCAATCAATGAAGGGGTCACTCCCAATAGGAACAGAGAAGGGAAATGGGAGTGAGAAGAGTGAAGTGTAAGAAACAGAGGATGGAGAGATGGGGTAAAGAACCGTGGGGACAGCTCTGATGCCTGCACTTCAATAATTTGGACTTTTGCCAACCACAAATTCCCTGGAGACAGGGGAGACTTGTTAACAAACTAATGCCTCTCCCTGAAACACACACACATACACCTCTACCTGAGCAACATTTTAAATCATGGTTCCATCTGTAAAAATTCAATCTTTTCATGCCAGACAAAAAGATTCTCAAAATAGCTTAAGACCCCAAATCTGTTCAATACCAAGTTTAATCATATTGCCTGATACCTTGATATGAAATATAAGATGGTTGGATGGGGCTCAGCGACATTCTTACTTGTTCAGCACACTTAGAATTTTGTTGTTTAGCGTTGCTTCTTGACTCCATAGCTTTCTTCCAGGCTTAATTTCCTTCCTGCTTCAGAAGTTCAAAAGCAGAGAGCTATGAGTAGTAACAATTACTTTTTAGGATGCCTGAGATTTTTTTATTGACCAACCCAACAGTTACAGTTTTAGGTAAAAGTTGATTTTTCTTTTCCTCTGCACCTTAAAGATGTTTCTTCGTTTTGTGGCACCCATTGCTACTGAACAGAATTGTTTTGTCAGGCTAAATACCATTCCTTTATAAGCAATATGATTTTTCTCTCAATTGGATTTAAAGTTTTCTTTAAATATGACTATGCAACAGCTCCTTTTTCATAAAATCCTTCAGACTTGGACTTCTGATCTATCTTAAATCATGAAAACTACTTAGCCATGATCAATTTTTTAAAATATCTTCATTTCCTTTATTTTTTTGCTTTTCTTTTTTAAAAAAACTAATTTATTTATTTTACTTGGAGGCTAATTACTTTACAATATTGTATTGGTTTTGCCATACATTGACATGAATCAGCCACGGGTGCACATGTGTCCCCCATCCTGAACCCCCCTCCCCCCACCCTCCCCATCCCATCCCTCAGGGTCATCCCAGTGCACCAGCCCTGAGCACCCTGCCTCATGCATCAAACCTGGACTGGTGATCTATTTCACATATGATAATATACATGTTTCAGTGCTATTCTCTCTTTTTTGGCTCTCTGCTAGACATCTGACAGAGATTCTCAAACATGTATCCCATTCAAGTTCTCCATTTCTTGATGTTTCTGTGTTGCATTCAGAGTGATTTTCTCAGGTCCGTCTTCCAATTCATTAGTTTCATCTTCAATGAGTATGTGTCTGTGTGTGCTAAGTTGCTTCACACGTGTCTGACTCTGTGCAACCCTATGAACTGTAGCCCGCCAGGCCCCTCTGTCCATGGGATTTCCCAGGCAAGAATACTGGAGTGGGTTGCCATTTCCTCCTCCAAGGGATCTTCCCAACCCAGAAATTGAATCTAATGTCTCCTGCATTGGCAGGCGGGTTCTTTACCACCAGTGTCACCTGGGAAATCCCTCAGTGAGTACAGTCTTTGGTTAATACATTATTGACCCGTTTGGTAGCAATTTTATTAAAATATAAATATCATATGGCACACCATTCACTTCAACTGTACAATTCAATGGTTTTTAGCATATTCTCAGAATTGTGAGAATATCATCACAATAAATTTTAGAACATTTTCATCACTCCAAAAGAAACTCTATTCTCTTTAGGTGTCACTTCCCAAACACTCCCAGCCCTAGATAACAACTGATACACTTCTGTACCTATGGATTTGCCTGTTCTGGACATTTTATATCACTCAAACAATATGTGGCCTTTTGTGAATGGCTTTTTTCATTTAGTGTTTCAAGCTTCATCTATGTTGCAGCATGTGCCAATATTTCATTCCTTTTTATTGCCAAATAATATTTCCTTGTATGACTATACCACTTATTATTAAAGTTGGTGGGTATTTGGATTATTTCTACTCTTTGACTATTATGAAGAATGCCGCTGTAATCTTTCACATACAACATATTTTGGTGGACATGTGTTTTCTTGGGTGTAGGGATGGAATTGTTGGGTCATAGAATGACTTGAGGGCTTCCCAGGTGACACAGTGGTAAAGAACCCACCTGCCAATGCCAGAGATGCAAGTTCGATCCCTAGGTTGGGAAGATCCCCTGGAGTAGGAAATGGTAACCCACTCTAGTATCCTTGCCTGGGAAATTTCAAGGAGAGAGGAGCTTGGCAGGCTACAGTCCATAGAGTCACAAAGAGTCAGACATGACTGAGCATGCACACAGGCAGGAGGACAGTATGTTTACCTTTTGAGGAGTTTCCAGGTTGTTTTCCAAAGTGTCCTATTTTACATTCCTAATAGCAGTGAGAAAAGGCAGAGGAACCAGAGACCAAATTGCCAATATCCGCTGGATTATCGAAAAAGCAAGAGAGTTCCAGAAAAGCATCTATTTCTGCTTTATTGACTATGACAAAGCTTTTGACTGTGTGGATCACAATAAACTGTGGAAAATTCTGAAAGAGATGGGAATACCAGACCACCTGACCTGCCTCTTGAGAAACCTATATGCAGGTTAGCAAGCAACAGTTAGAACTGGACATGGAACAACAGACTGGTTCCAAATAGGAAAAGGAGCACATCAAGGCTGTATGTTGTCCCTCTGTTTATTTAACTTATATGCAGAGTACATCATGAGAAATGCTGGACTGGAAGAAACACAAGCTGGAATCAAGATTGCCGGGAGAAATATTAATAACCTCAGATATGCAGATGACACCACCCTTATGGCAGAAAGTGAAGAGGAATTAAAAAGCCTCTTGATGAAAGTGAAAGAGGGGAGTGAAAAAGTTGGCTTAAAGCTCAACATTCAGAAAACTAAAATCATGGCATCTGGTCCCATCACTTCATGGCAGATAGATGGGGAAACAGTGGAAACGGTGTCAGACTTTATTTTTCGGGGCTGTAAAATCACTGCAGATGGTGATTGCAGCCATGAAAAGATGCTTACTCCTTGGAAGGAAAGTTATGACCAACCTAGATAGCATATTGAAAAGCAGAGACATTACTTTGCCAACAAAGGTCCGTCTCGTCAAGGCTATGGTTTTTCCACTGCTGGATCATGGAAAAAGCAAGAGAGTTCCAGAAAAGCATCTATTTTTGTTTTATTGACTATGCCAAAGGCTTTGACTGTGTAGATCATAATAAATTGTGGAAAATTCTGAAAGAGATGGGAATAGCAGACCACATGACCTGCCTCTTGAGAAATTTGTATGCAGGTCAGGAAGCAACAGTTAGAACTGGACATGGAACAACAGACTGGTTCCAAATAGGAAAAGGAGTACGTCAAGGCTGTATATTGTCACTCTGTTTATTTAACTTATACGCAGAGTACATCATGAGAAACGCTGGACTGGAAGAAACACAAGCTGGAATCAAGATTGCCAGGAGAAATATCAATAACCTCAGATATGCAGATGACACCATCCTTATGGCAGAAAGTGAAGAGGAACTAAAAAGCCTCTTGATGAAAGTGAAAGTGGAGAGTGAAAAACGAAGATCATGGCATCCAGTCCCATCACTTCATGGGAAATAGATGGGGAAACAGTGGAAACAGTGTCAGACTTTATTTTTCTGGGCTCCAAAATCACTGCAGATGGTGACTGCAGCCATGAAATTAAAAGACGCTTACTCCTTGGAAGAAAAGTTATGACCAACCTAGATAGCATATTCAAAAGCAGAGACATTACTTTGCCAACAAAGGTTCACCTAGTCAAGGCTATGGTTTTTCCTGTGGTCATGTATAGATGTGAGAGTTGGACTGTGAAGAAGGCTGAGTGCTGAAGAATTGATGCTTTTGAACTGTGGTGTTGGAGAAGACTCTTGAGAGTCCCTTGGACTGCAAGGAGATCCAACCAGTCCATTCTGAAGGAGATCAGCCCTGGGATTTCTTTGGAAGGAATGATGCTAAAGCTGAAACTCCAGTACTTTGGCCACCTCATGCAAAGAGTTGACTTATTGGAAAAGACCCTGATGCTGGGAGGGATTGGGGCCAGGAGGAGAAGGGGATGACAGAGGATGAGATGGCTGGATGGCATCACCGACTCGATGGACGTGAGTCTGAGTGAACTCTAGGAGTTGGTGATGGACAGGGAGGCCTGGCGTGCTGTGATTCATGGGGTTGCAAAGAGTCGGACACAACTGAGCGACTGAACTGAACTGAATAGCAGTGTATGAGGGTTCTAATTTCTCCACTTCCTCTCCAGTGCTTGTTCTTCATGAGTTGGTATCATCCTTGCACAGGGGTAATGCTAATCTCCTCTGTAACATTCCAATTTTAGTACATGTGCCACCCAAGCAAGAACTTACACATCTTTCTATTATACATACATGAAATGATCGGAGAAGGCAATGGCACCCACTCCAGTACTCTTGCCTGGAAAATCCCATGGACGGAAGGGCCTGGTGGGCTGCATCCATGGGGTCGCTAGGAGTTGGACACGACTGAGCAACTTCACTTTATTTTTTCACTTTCATGCATTGAAAAAGGAAATGGCCACCCACTCCAGTGTTCTTGCCTGGAGAATCCCAGGGACGGGGGAACCTGGTGGGCTGCTGTCTATGGGGTCGCACAGAGTCAGACACAACTGAAGCGACTTAGCAGCAGCATATGAAGTGATATCCCATTATGGTTTTGATTTACCATTTGTGTACCTTTTTTGGAGACATGTCTGTTCAGATCCTTTCTGATTTTTTAATTAGTTTGTCTTTTTGAGTTCTGAGAGTCCTTTATATACTCTAGATACAAGTCCCTTATTAGATATATGATTTGCAAATATTTTCTCCTATTCAGTGGGCTGTCCTTCCACTTTCTTGATTATGTTCCTTGCAGTACAAAAGTGTTAGTTTTGATAAAGTCCAATTAGTCAATTTTTTTCTTTTGTTTCTTATACTTTTGTTTTTATATTTTAAAAAACCACTGCCAAATTCCAGGTAACAGATCTATGCCCATGTTTTCTTCTAAGAGTGCCATAATTTCAGCTCTTACATTTAGGTCTGTGATGCACTTTTACTTAATTTTTGTATATGATGTGAGATATAGGTCCAACTTTATTTTTCTTTTTGCATGCAGATATTCAGTTGCCCCAGTCTCATTTATTGAAAAGATTATTCTTTCCCCCATTTAATTTTTTTGGTACATGTGTCAAAACTCAACTGCCTATAAATGGAGGGTTTATTTATAAACCCTGGACTCTCAGTTCACTCCCCTGACCCAGACGTGTGTCCTTCTGCCAGTGCCACACTGTCTGGATTACTGTAGCTTTACAGCCAGTTTTGAAGTTGGGAAATTTAAGCCCTCCAACTTACAGCTCTGTTCTTTTCCAAGATCATTTTGACTCTTTCAGTTTCCTTGAATCCCCATATGAATTTTAGAACAGCTTGTCAATTTTTGCAAAGAAACCAAGTCTGAGATTGATAAGGATTACTTTGAATTAGATCAATTGAGGGAGAAGAATTCAAGAATTCAATCTGTAGATCAACTGTTAGACGATGACACATGTACAGAAAATGTCCTTTTATTTATTTTAGTCCTCATTAATCATTTTCAACAATGTTTTAAAGATTACTGAGTGTAAGTTTCACACTTTTGTAAAACCTATCCTAAGTATTTTATTCTTTTTAAGCTATTGTAAAAAAAAAAGTCTGAATTTCATTTTAAGATTACTCATTGCTAGTGTACAGAACTATAATTAGTCATTTTAAATTGAGGTACATAGATTTATAATATCATATATTAGTTTCATGTGTACAACATGGTGACTCAAAATTTTCATAGATGATACTCCAATCAATTTTATTATAAAAATATTGGCTATACTCCCTGTGGTGTACAATACATCCTTACAGGTCATTTTATACATAGTAGTTTGTACTTAGTCCCCTGCCCCTGTCTACAATTGATTTTTGTATATTAATATTATAACCTATATTTTTTCTGAATTTCTACTAGTTTTTAGTGGATTGCTTCAGTTCAGTTCAGTTCAGTTCAGTCGCTGTCATGTCTGACTCTTTGCGACCCCATGAATCACAGCACGCCAGGCCTCCCTGTCCATCACCAACTCCCAGAGTCCACCCAAACTTATGTCCATGGAGTCAATGATGCCATCCAGCCATCTCATCCTCTGTCGTCTCCTTCTCCTCCTGCCCCCAATCCCTCCCAGCATCAGGGTCTTTTCCAATGAGTCAACTCTTTGCATGAGGTGGCCAAAGTATTGGAGTTTCAGCCTCAGCATCAGTCCTTCCAATGAACACCCAGGACTGATCTCCTTTAGGATGGACTGGTTGGATTGCTTAGGATTTTCTAAATACAAAATCATGACATCTGTGAATAGAAACAGTTTTACTTCTTGTTTTCCAACCTTGAAATAGTTTTACTTCTTGTTTTCCAATCTTGAAGACTTTCATTTCACTTTCTTGGTAAAATCCACTGACTAGAATCTCTAGCACAATGTAGACTAGAAGTGATGAGAACAAACATCTTTGTCTTGTTCCTGACTTCAGGGGGAAAGTTTTCAGTCTTTCATCAGCAAGTGTGATATTAGCTGTGGACTTGATACCCTTTATTGGATTGAGAAAGTTCCCCTCTATTCCTAATTTTTAAAGTGACTTTATCATGAAAGGGTATTGGATTATTTCAAATAGGTTTGCTGCATCTATTCAGATATCCCTGGGTCGGGAAGATCTCCTGGAGAAGGGAATGGCAATCCACTCCAGTATTCTTGCCTGGAAAATTCCATGGACAGAGGATCCTGGTGGGCTACAGTCCATAGGGTCACAAAGAGTCAGAAATGACTGAGTGACTAACACTTTCTCTTTTCACTATTCAGATGATAATGTGAGATTTTGTTCTTTATTATTACATATTGGGCTCCCCAGGTGGCTCAGTGGTAAAGAATTCACCCACCAATGCAGGAGATGTGGGTTCGATCCCTGGGCCAAAAAGATCCCCTGGAGGAGGAAATGGTTACTCACTCCAGTAGTCTTGCCTAGAAAAATCCCATGGACAGAGAAGCCTGGTGGACTCCCATGAGATCACAAAGAGTCAGATACAACTGAGCATACAGCACATAAACACACACACATTACACAGATTTTCAGATGTAAAAACCAACTTTGCATTAATTCCACTTGGTCATGGTGTATATATATAATTCTTTTAATATGTTCCCATATCTGGTTGGCTATACTTTGTTGAAGATTGTATCTATATTCATAAAAATATTGGCCCATAGTTTTCCTTTCTTGTCATGTCCTTGTCTGGATTTTGCATCAGCATAAAAGTGATCCCATAAAATGAGTTGAAATTGTTCACTCCTCTTCTGTTTTTTGGAAGAATTCATGGAGAAGTGGTATTAATTCTTTAAATGTTTTATTAAATTAACCAGTAAAACTTCCAGGCCTAGACTTTTCTTTGTGCATAGTTTTGGCTAAATTTACTTTTTGTTACAGGTCTATTCAGATTTTGTATTTTTTATTGAGTCAGTTTTGGTAGTCTGTATCTTTGTAGTAATTGGTCTGTTTAATCTAATTAATCCAATTATAGGCATACAATTGTCCATATTACTTCTGTTTAATCCTTTTTTATTTCTGTAAAGTTGATAGTGATGTCCACTTTCATTTCTAATTTTAATAGGTTGAGTCCTCTCTTTTTTCCTTGTTCAGTCTAGGCAACATAGAACCCTTGGTTGCTTAACACTGGCTGTCATAGTGGCAGAATTAACCCATTCAACTGAAACACTACAACCACTCAACTTGTGCTCTGATAGTCGCATTTGGCTTGGCAATCTTGTCCCAGGATTCTGAGGATACTGTCAATGACCAAGTTAAACTGGAATTACAGTAATTTGGTCTTATTAATATAGTGAACATTCATTCATTGTTCAGAAGCTTTGGTGAGCACCATGGTTCCTAAACTCTGTTCTAAATCACTTCAGAGTACCACAAAAAATTCACAAGAGCCCTGCAAGATATTTTAAAATTTCTAGGGAAATATAGCAGTATTTCTTACACAAACTATTACTAACAAGTTGTGCGGATATAAATATTTAATAAATAAGATGATTAAGACATTTTTTTGGCTTATAAATACTATGAAAAAATTATCAAATCACTGTGACTTGAGAAAATTTTGCAACCTCTGGACTATTTATTTTGTTTTTCCCCACAGCCTTATTAAGGATAACTGCATGGGTTTTATTAAACTTTTTGAAATATTAAAAAGAGTTCCAAGAACCTTTCTAACCTCATGAGCCACAAGTTGGTAACTGATAGATGAAGGTGTCTCTAAAATCACATGAATAGGACAAAACTGTGTATTATTTGTAAGTACATGCTCCATGGTGATATCATTATGGTGATATAATACCTCTTGCTCTTGCTCACATTTCCCAAAGATATTTTTCTAGAGGTAGAGAAGGAGCAAAAGAGGCAATTAACTTACTGTGTTGCATTTGGGGAACACTTCGTCTATTATACAAAAATTGATTTAGGATATACCGTGTGCCAGACATGGTGAACAAAACAAAGACGCCCTGACTAATATTCTAAAATCTAAACACTTAATGTAATAAGAGTGAGGTATGGTGCTTTAAAAAAGATGGTCAGGAAAGGGGTCAGATATGGGACACTTAAGTAAATATGTGAATGAAGAGACAGAGAGCAATGCAGATAACTGGAGAGGGTTCCAGGGCTTCCTAGGTGGCTCAGTGGTAAAGAATTCACCGGCCAGTACAGGAAATGCAAGAGATGCTGGTTTGATCCCTGAGTTGGGAAGATCCCCTGGAGGAGGAAATAGCAACCCACTCTAGTACTCTTGCCTGGAGAATCCAATGGACAGAGAAGTCTGGTGGGCTACAGTTCAATGGGTCACAAAAAGTCAGACACAACTGAGCACACAGCGTCAAGCAGAGGTTTCCAGCAGGTGCAAAGGTCAGAGTATGTTCTGCAGTCTAGGTAGGAGTGTACATCATCTAGCCTTTGTCTCTGGGCAAGTATGTTCCTAGCCTCCTCCCACCCAAGGGGTGCAGTACACAGAACATCGCACAGAGTCCTACCCCTGCCAACCTCCTGCTCTTCCTTCCTTGCTTTCTCCCTTCCTATCTTCCCTCCCTCTGTCCTTTCTTCTTTCTTCCACCAAATGCTTACTGAAAGTCTACTGTACACCATCCATTATTCTTGGTACTTTAGGACCCAGCAGTAAACAAAACAGACATGGCCCCAACTTGCTTGAAATTTACAGACCAGCAAACTAGGGTCATTTGTAAACAAATAAACAACCCAAAAATCCCAAGTGTGGTAAGTATTAAAAACTTGTTCAGTGAACCTGGCCCAAATTAAGAGATAAATATTTGACCAATGAATCAATGTTCGAATGAATGAACAAATGAAGAGATGAATTGACTTTAAGATGTTATTACTCTGAGATTTTTACCAAAGCAGGATAATTAGAATTTTTTGTCTGATTCTCATTTTCTATTTCTATATTGCTACAAATGAAAAATGTTGAGTAAGAATTCAACTAAATCTGTCAGTCAAAAAACTTCACAAGAAAATCAATTAACTAGCTCAAAATCATTTCTGTACTTTCAGAAAAAAAGAAAGCAGCTGCCTGGTGATATTTTTAATTGAATTCAGAAGCTATTACCTACGAGAACCTTTACTTTATTCTTACCCAGTCAATCGAAAACAATTTAAGCAAAGCAGAATCTGTTTTCTTTTAAGCTTCAACTGAGCTGAGAGCTGCCATGCCAGGTTTCACCCAGTGTGAATTTCAGGAACTGAATGATAAATGCCAGTAAATGAAACCTTTTCCTAGAATGCCAGCAGGACTGCTTTAACCAAGGCTAGGCTACTAGGCAACAATCTAAGAAAACCAATATTCTGTTGCTAATTACCCATCTAAAAGGCTAGAGAGCAAATTATAGAAAGAAGCAATCTTCTTAATAATTCCCCAATTACTCCACCCTGGATCATCTCTTACTCGTGAAAGGGTGAATATTGTAGTTTCAGAAAATCTCAGTTCTCATTAAAGTGAGAATTAGAGAGATTGCCTCCCTGAAAGAAATGGGCTTAATAGTTCTATGCAAACACCCTACCCTCCGTATGAAAGTTAAAGTGTTAGTCCCTCAGTCATGCTCGACTCTTTGTGACCCCATGCATGGACTGTAGTCTGCCAGGCTCCTCTGTCCATGGGATTCTCCAAGCAAGAATACTGGAATGGGTAGCCATTCCCTTTTCCAGGGGATCTTCCTGACCCAGGGATTGAACCTGGGTCTCCTGCATTGCAGGCAGATTCTTCACTATCTGAGCCACCAGGGAAGCCACACCTCCACGTAGTATTTACAAAAGCTGTGGGTGAGAGTGACAGAGAGGGAAGGCTTCTGGAGGCTGAAGTGGTGGGAGCCATGGAGCTCAAATTGATGTGAATACTGTCAGTCACAATGCAATCTGGTCTCTACTGGCTCATCTGTTTGTTCATTATATATGAACAAGACAGAAAAGCTTAAGTCGAATGAGGGAGTCGTGTGAGAAATTGGTTGAGGGAGTCGTGTGAGAAATTGGTACACAAATAAACAAGATGGTCAAATATAACTGTGCCTTGAAGAAAATTTCCAAGGTGATGTGACAGAAAGTAACTTTAGAAGACTTGTTTACTAAAGTGGTTAAGAAAGGCCTTCAGGCCATTTTTCTAAGAGACATATTTTTCTATTTTCTATTTTTCTAAGAGACATATGTATTACATATGTCCTCTGTGTTCTTTTTAAATAGGGCATAACCATGCTGCTGTCAAATTGGCTGGTGTAGACACCCAACAAGTGGTTCTTTTCCAGCCAACTCATCACGAGTCTATGGAAAGGAAGGGAATGGGGGTAGGTCTTAACACAACGACTGGAATTAGCCAATACAAGATACAGGGGGGAAAGTCGCTTCCTCCTTTATGACCATCGCTAGGCAAAATAATTCCTCAGAATTACTAAAAAACCAAGAATAATAAAGAAAAAAAATTTTTAAGTTGGATTTAAAAAAAAGTTCAAAGGTTTTGTTTTTAGAAAGACACCTTTTAGGAAATTAAAAAGCAGACCACAGACTGGGAGAAAATATCTAATATGTACCAAAAATATTATGTGTGTGCATACTCAATATATATATATATATGTATAAATACATGTTGTTGCTTAGTTTCTTGGTTGTGTCCAACTCTTTGCAACTCCATAGACTATAGCCCGCCAGGCTCCTCTGTCTATGGGATTCTTCAGGCAAGAATACTGGAGTGGGTTGCCATTCTCTTTTCCAGGGATCTTCTGGACCCAGAGACCGAATCCACACCTCTTACACTGGCAGGTGGATTCTTTAGTACTGAAGCGCCTGTAAATACATATATGTGCATGCACATACAACATATAGGATGTGTGTGTTTCATATGTCATATATATCTGGAAAAGGACACATAAAGAACATATAATGAACTCTTAAATATTAATAATTAGAAGATAACTCAAATTTTAATTGGACAAAAGATTGAAACAGGTACTTCACCAAAAATGATAGAAAATGGCCTATAGCACTCAAAAAGATGTTCAACAGCATTAGTCATCAGAGAATTACAAATTAAAACCACAGTGAGATTCCCCTTTCCACCCACTGTAATGGCTAAGATGAAAAAGAGTAACCACACCAAGTGTCGGTAAGCACGTGGAAAAATGAACGCATACACTGCTGGGGCACACACAGACTTGCATAAAATGTTCATGAGAGTTTTATTTCAAATAGTGAATAACTAGGAACAGTCTTTGGAGAAGGAAATGGAAACCCACTCCAGTATTTCTGCCTGAAAAATTCCACGGGTGGAGGAGCTTGGTGGTCTACACTCCATGGAGTCAGAAAGACTCAAACATGACTGAACACGTACGCACAACAACAACAGGAGCAGTCTTACTACCCAGCACAGACGGGTGGATAAACAGAGTGGAATACTACTCGGCAATAAAGTGAACTACATCCAATTACATGGATGACTCTGCAAAACACGCTGAGTAAAATGGGCCAGGCACAAAAGCACATGCTGTGTGATGCCACTTGCAGGAAATTCTAGAAAAAAGAAAATCCAGTCTATAGCAGTAAAGAGCAGATTAGTGGTGGCCTGGGCTGTGGATCATAGCAGACTGACCACCAAAAGGCACGAGGGACAATTTTGCGGGGATGGACGTGTTCTACATCTTGACCGTGGCTGTGGTCACACAGACGTGTACATCTGTCAAAACTCTAAGAATGTCCCCTTAAAAGGATCACATTTTATTGTATAGGAATAATAATATAGTGGGCTTTGACTCGAGGTGATTTTTAAGATGGGTTCTTTCAAAAAGTGATTTTAGTGTTTCCTTATAGCATGGGTGGAGGCATGTCATTCATTAGATCAGTTCACAAAATTGGAGGTTAGAAAGTTAGGCAAACATGGAGCCAATGTAACAACCATAGCCCCAAAATATTCTCTGACATGGTTTTATCAAATTTACTGTACCAGTCGTGAAAGATGCTCCATAAAGAAAAATCTCTGGTCCAGTAAACTGTAGAAAAAACTGAATATTCTACAGATTCACATTATAACATTACCATAAATATGATTCTGAAAATCCCAAAGTGAGTAAATATTTATTATACCAGCCTTTTTAAACTTATTTTATCAAGAAATATCTAGTGGGACATGGCTTTCAAATGCTAAATTACTTGACCAATGTCAATCTGGAAGGAAGTTTCTTAAGAGTTTTTAATTATCAATATGTATTTTAAATCTCAAAGCATGTTTTAGTATGTAGCATTTTCCACATGTATTTGAGCATAGTGTTCTATTTTCAACTGCATCTTGCAAAAATTAGTATTCTATTTTCTTCCAAAAACAGCTTTCTAGGGTTCCTCCAAAGAGCTTGGTCCTTGCCTCTATCCTCCTTACAAGCAACTTAGTAGCTGTAGTATTAGTCACTCACTCATGTCTAACTCTTACTACCCTATGGAGTGCCGCCCAGAAGGCTCTTTGTCCATGGATATCTCCAAGCAAGAATACTGGAGTGGGTAGCCATTCCCTTCTCCAGGGGATCTTCCCGACCCAGGGATCGGATGAACCCAGGTCTCTTGCATTGAAGGCAGATTCTTTACCATCCAAGCAACCAGGGAAACCCACAAACAACTTCACTGAATGGCAAATATAGGATTGTCAAATTTTCAGATGACACAAATAAGTTTCTTAAGAGGATAAGCAATACTATAAAATTTGAATTCACTAAGATCTGGATAGGCGAGATTGATGAAATTTAAAACTACAGAATTTGAAAATTCAATTAAGTGTATATATGTTTATGGGGACAGATGGAAGCAGGCTTTGGAGTTTTACTTGACAATAAACTTAACCAAAAGTACAATATTGTGTCAAAAACCAATTCAACCTTAGTCTACTCAAGAGAATGGTGTCAACAATAATAAGAGAACCATTGTAGGTGAGTACAACTATAGAATTACAAGATGGTCAAAGGACCAGAAATGTCAAAGGAGAGTGTTCAGATTTGGTGGGGGTGGCAGAGAATGTATATGTAGAATGGTACTTGCCTACGAATATGAGGAGAAACTTCAGGGAAAGTTATTCAAGTATCTTGATTGCCAGCATCTAGACCTATTTTTAAAAGCTCTGATTTGAATCACAACAAACTGTGGAAAATTCTTAAAGAGATGGGAATACCAGGCCACCTTACCTTCCTCTTGAGAAATCTCTATGCGGGTCAGGAAGCAACAGTTAGAACTGGACATAGGGCAATGAACTGGTTCAAAATTGGGAAAAGAGTATGTCAAGGCTATATACTGTCACCTTGCTTATTTAACTTACATGCAGAGTACATTATGCGAAATGCCAGGCTGCATGAAGCACAAGCTGGAATCAAGATTGCTGGGAGAAATATCAATAACTTCAGATATGTACATACCTCCACTCTTATGGCAGAAAGTGAAGAGGAACTAAAGAGCCTCTTGATGAAAGTAAAAGAGGAGAGTGAAAAAGTTGGCTTAGAACTCAATATTCAAAAACCTAAGATCATGGCATCCGTCCCATCACTTCATGGCAAATAGATGGGAAACAATGAAAACACTGACAGACTTTATTTTGGGGGGTTCCAAAATCACTGCAAATGGTGACTGCAGCCATGAAATTAAAAGATGCTTGTTCCTTGGGAGAAAAGCTGTGACAAATCTAGACAGTATATTAAAAAGCAGAGACATTACTTTGCTGACAAAGGTCCATCTAGTCAAAGCTATGGTTTTTCCAGTAGTTGTGTATGGATGTGAGAGTTGGACCCTAAAGAAAGCTGAGCACTGAAGCATTGATGCTTTTGAACTGTGGTGTTGGAGAAGAGTCTTCAGAGTCTCTTGGACTGCAAGGAGATCAAAGCAGTTAATCTTAAAGGAAATCAGTCCTGAATATTCATTGGAAAGACTGATGCTGAAACTGAAGCTTCAATAATTTGGCCACCTGATGTGAAGAACTAAGACCTTGATGCTGGGAAAGACTGAAGGCAGGAGGAGAAGGGGGCGACAGAGGATGAGATCATTGGATGGCATCTCCTACTCGATGGGCATGAGTTTGAGCAAACTCTGGTAGTTAGTGATAGACAGGGAAGCCTGGCATGCTGCAGTCCATGGAGTTGCAAAGAGTCAGACACAACTGAGCAACTGAACTGAACTGAATTGTACCTAACCAGGAGAAGGCAATGGCACCCCACTCCAGTACACTTGCCTGGAAAATCCCATGGATGGAGGAGTCTGGTAGGCTGCAGTCCATGGGGTTGCTAGGAGTCGGACATGACTGAGCAACTTCACTTTCACTTTTCACTTTCATGCATTGGAGAAGGCAATGGCACCCCACTCCAGTACTCTTGCCTGGAAAATCCCATGGATGGAGGAGCCTGGTAGGCTGCAGTCCATGGGGTTGCTAGGAGTCGGACATGACTGAGCAACTTCACTTTCACTTTTCACTTTCATGCATTGGAGAAGGAAATGGCAACCCACTCCAGTGTTCTTGCCTGGAGAATCCCAGGGACGGGGGAGCCTGGTGGGCTGCCATCTCTGGGGTCGCACAGAGTCGGACACGACTGAAGTGACTTAGCAGCAGCAGCAGCAGAGGTCAAAATATTGTTGTGTCAGAATATCCACTCATAGTTGTTAACAGAATTAACGTGAACACAGGAAAGAATAATCATGTTGGGAAGGGAGAGAAGGTTAAGGAAGGAGGTGGAGACAAGATGAAAAATTCATTCAAATCTAACTCAATTTATTTTTCTGATGTGACCTCTAATTTGCCAACTTTAGATTTGGTTTCGATGCTAACCTTTTTCAGTAATTAAAGTTTGAGTGTTTAAGGAAAAACAATGCCTTTGACTACCAGCAAGACTTTAGGAAAATGTCACTGTGACGGCAAGTTATTTTTCACCTGCATAGTAAACTTTTTGAATGGTGAAAAATCAATACTTCAACAATTCTTGCAGGTGTTGTTTGTTTGATATGTCTCATGTCAGCTGGAAACAACAGTTTAAATACTACTTTAATGAGAAAAATTGCCCATGGCTGGTCTGGTTTTGCCTTAAATGGATTTGTAGCTGATTGGTGACTGATGTTTGCTTTAAACATTTTTTGACAGACAAATCCATTATTTGTGGCCACTTTTTCCAAGGTCCATGGAGAAATTAGCTTTAATTACTCCACTGATTGGAGGACCATAGCAAATCTTCTTTTCTTAAGAAAGAAAGGCAAACACTACTAGTCACTGGTTTTGAGCAATTCTTTCATAAATCAAAATACTGAAGCTTGTGAATCAAACCATTAGATAGCTTTTTTTGAAGGACAAAGTATATTATATTAACCTTTCCTCCTCAATACGGAGGCAGAAAAGAAATAGTTTCCTTAAATCTTGTGTCAAAATATTGAAATAAAATGTGGACATCTCAGACATTCAGATATTTCAGGTATACATCTAATAAAACTGTGGCCTCCCACCTCCTTTCAAATTGACAAAGGGTATAAGATCTCTAACTGCTAGCATCCTGAAAATATGGTGTCCATTAGCAGCCAAGGATGTAGTATAACCCAGAAAAACTCATTTAAAAGAAAACAGAAAATTTCTTGGCAGTCCAGTGGTTAGGACTCCATACTTCCACTGCAGAGGGCCTGGGTTTGATCTTTGGTCAGAAAATTAAGATCCCATTAAGAAAAGCAAAAGACAAATTAAAAAGAAGAAGAAAAGACATTAGTGGACAGGGAAAAAGAGACCATCCAAAAATTAGAGGCTCTCATCACTATTCCTACTTTCTCCATGCAATTTCTGGGTTTGTTCTCTAATAGCAACTTGATAGTCCTCTATTCTGTTACTCATCACCTCCAGGCGAGACAGCCCTTCCTCTCAGAGTATGAATCCTACCATTTGGCTGATTCTAGACATGGTCAGTGACAGCCTGTGCCCACCCCATAACACCATGGGTCAGAAGGACTATCATGACTCTGTCTTATCCAGCTCAGTTTTCTTAGAGTGAAACTTATACCGTAAGGTTCCATCCAGATTTGTAAATAACCATCTTCTTCCTCATCTGAATGTCTGGTTAATTCACCTTGAGATGTTGGTCATGACTCCCCTTGACATTTGTAATGTTTCGAGAGGAAATGCTTATACTGAACTAACTATGGAAACCATCTGGGAGGAACAATGTTTGAAAAGCACAGCACTTTTCAAAATAATATCATGGCAGGCTTCCCAGCTCACAGCCACAACATCCTGTGGAATCAACAAAGCAATTTAAAAAGCCCAAAACTCATCATCTCCAGGGGAGACACCCCTTCCTCTCAGAGTATGAATCCTACCATTTGTTCTTTCAATTAGAACAATTCTGTGGAGGTGGAGGGCAACAAAGCTTCTCTTCCTAGACTCTAGAATACTGGTCTTCTTAGATCATGACCTAGACAGATCTAAAACAAACATTTCACCCCCTACCATCTCACTAATCACAAGCAGGCTTCTTTCTGTATTTTATTTCATTTTAATGCTGATTATGACCCGCAATGGCACCCCACTCCAGTACTCTTGCCTGGAAAATCCCATGGATGGAGGAGCCTGGTAGGCTGCAGTCCATGGGGTCGCTAAGAGTCGGACACAACTGAGCGACTTCACTTTCACTTTTCACTTTTATGCATTGGAGAAGGAAATGACAACCCACTCCAGTGTTCTTGCCTGGAGAATCCCAGGGATGGGGGAGCCTGGTGGGCTGCCGTCTATGGGGTCGCACAGAGTCGGATACGACTGAAGCGACTTAGCTGCAGCAGCAGCAGCAGCAGCAAGGACCTAACAGAAGCAGAAGAGATTAAGAAAAGGTGATAAGAATACACAAAAGAACTATACAAAAAAGCTCTTAATGACCCAGATAACCATGATGGTGTGATCATTCACCTAGAGCCAGATATCCTGGAGTGTGAAGTCAAATGGGGCTTAAGAAGCATCACTACAAACAAAACTAGTGGAGGTGATGGAATTCCAGCAGAGCTATTTCAAATCCTAAAAGATGATGCTGTGAAAGTGCCAGCAAATTTGGAAAACTCAGCAGTGGCCACAGGGAGGGAAAAGGTCAGTTTTCATTCCAATCCCAAAGAAAGGCAATGCCAAAGAATGTTCAAACTACCATACAATTGCACTCATCTCACACACCAGCAAAGTACTGCTCAAAATTCTCCAAGCTAGGCTTCAACAATATGTGAACTATGAACTTCCGGATGTTCAAGCTGGATTTAGAAAACACAGAGAAACCAGAGATCAAATTGCCAACATCCACTGGATCATAGAAAAAGCAAGAGAATTCCAAAAAAAACATCTACCTCTGCTTTATTGACTACACCAAAACCTTTGACTGTCTGTATCACAACAAACTGTGGAAAATTCTTAAAGAGATGGGAATACCAGGCCACCTTACCTGCCTCTTGAGAAACCAGTATGCAGGTCAAGAAGCAACAGCTAGAACCAGACATGGAACAATGGACTGGTTCAAAATTGGGAATGGAGTACATCAAGGCCATATATTGTCACCCTGCTTATTTAACTTAAATGTGAAGTATATCACACAAAATGCCATGTTGGATGAAGCACAAGCTGGAATCAAGATTGCCAGGAGATATGTAACAACCTTAGATGTGCAGATGATACCACCCTAATGGCAGAAAGCAAAGAGGAACTAAAAAGCCTTTTGATGAAGGTGAAAGAGGAGAGTGAAAAAGTTAAATCTCAATATTCAAAAAACTAAGATCATGGCATCATCTGGTCCCATCAGTTCATGGCAAATAGATGGGGGGGAAATGGAAATAGTGACAGACTTTATTTTCTTGGATTCTAAAATCACTGTGGACGGTCACTGCAGCCACAAAATTAAAAGATGCTTGCTCCTTGGAAGAAATGCTGTGACAAACCTAGACAGTGTATTAAAAATCAGAGGCTTCATTTTGCCATCAAAGGTCTGTATAGTCAAACTATGGTTTTTCCAGTAGTCGAATATGGATGTGAGAATTGGACCATAAAGAAGGCTGAATGCCAAAGAATTGATGCTTTTGAACTGTCGTGCTGGAGAAGACTCTTGAGAGTCCCTTGGACAGCAAAGATAAAGCCTGTCAACCCTAAAGGAAAGCAACCCTGAATATTCATTGGAAGGACTGATGCTGAAGCTGAAGCTCCAATACTTTGGCCAGCTGATGCAAAGAGTTGACTCATTAGAAAAGACCCTGATGCTGGGAAAGTTTGAGAGCAGGAGGAGAAGGGGACAATAGAGGAGGAGATGGTTGGACAGCATCACTGACTCAATGGCCATGAGTTTGAGCAAGCTCTGGGAGATGAGGGCTGACATGCTGCAGTCCACAGGGTGGCAATGAGTTAGACATGACTTAGCAACTGAACAACAAATGACCCACTAAACTGATTTCATGACCTACTGATTTGTGATAACTCACAATCCAAAATAGACCTCTCTAGAACATGGAGAACTTTGTTCCTAATCTGGAGTCATTTCACGCAGCCATGTTTTTAAGATTATAAAGCAACTGCACTTTAGACACACTCTAAAAATTAAGATGGCTGAGTGCCCCAGCTACCGATTCTGATTCAACTAGAACCAAGCATTCTGGGTAATTCTAACGTGTGCCAGGATCAGTACCGATTGCTCGGTCTAAAGCAACTAATAAGAAAATCTCTAAGTTATTTTATTGCAATACATTTTTTAAAAGACTCTCATAAAGTTATTTTACATAATATGAAGTAGCCAGTGAGTAGCTTGTGTATCCGTTTGCCACATTTGGTACAGGATGATCTTCAAAGCACTTTACAATGCCTATTTTTCCACTTAAGCAGCAGGACACCTGAGCATCTGGCCTCTTGCCTTGGACATGGCGTCTCGGCAGGAGTGGGACATGGCTGCCTCTGGTCTGGGTGACCTTTTCTCTACTGAGCTTTATTTCCCTGAACAGAAACTAGATGCCTGAGAATGACGCATGGAGAGTGACTGGAGCGCTGCGGCAGTGACCCTTCACCTACTAAACTTCCCCCGTCGACTCCGCTGCCAGGCGGGGCAGCTCAGGCTGTGGAGGTGGGGCTGACCTTTCCCCCAGTTAGCCTGCCAGCAAGAGGCCGGCATCTGCTTCGCGTCCACAGACCGGGCTAGCACGTTTCCCCCAACACAATGTGGATGAAAACTGCCCGGCAGAGTCACTTTATTTTTAAACAGCAAATGCATTTATAAATTCATGTCCTAGCAAAGGAAAACTTACCCCGTTGCTCCAACAAACAGTACATTTTGTACACAGTACACTGAGGGGCCCATTTATAGAAAGCAGAGGTGGGAGAACCCTATGAGGGAAGGGGCAGGAGAAAGAACAAAGATGGGGAACCCCACACCTTTCCTTGCTGGACTCAGCCTTGACTACTGAAACCCACCTAGGTCCCTATGAACTGAGAACATAATATAACCAGGTCCCTCAAACTCAGTACTGTCAAAGTCTAACATTTATTTTCGAAAGGGAGGGATTAAAAGGGGAAAGGTGTATGTGTCTGTGTGACTACTGTTAAGGCTAAATGCAGTCTAATTTCCTCTGCAGCAAAGTCTAACCTATGCCCAGTGTCCTTAAGGAAACAAGCTGTTGAATTTCCAGCATCCTTTTTTTTCCCCTCAAATTCAGTTTCATGCAGTTGTCTGGTCTGGACCAAGAGGACAAGCAGGCATTCTCAGTTCTAAGAGGTCAGAAAGGTTCATGTAAAAAATAATCCTAAAGTTGCCAAAGCCTAGAAGAGCGTGGCAAAGATTCCAGTTTCAACTGGGGTTTACAAAATTCACACTTTCTACTACTTATGTGACTTAGGTGACTTAATATCCTGTCTGCCTCCATTTTTCCGCTGCAAGTAAAAGTGGTGGATTAAGTGAATGTTTTTGGTATTTGTCTTTGACGATCTCACTGAAGGACAGCTCTTACAAGTGGAAAGAGAGGATGGAGGCACAAGGCTGCTTGGATTCCCCAGCCCAGAAATAGGCAGAGGTTGAAACTCCCAAACCTGATTCTGCTTCTCTAATCTCTGGAGTGCTGTGTTGGAAAACAATCCTAAGGCCAAACCACACCAAACAGGAAATAATGTTATGATCTATAATTGGTGGTGTCAGCTATAGTTGGAGAGGGCAGGACTAACTGCTTGGACAATACGTACTTGCTTAAATTGGTATTTTCAAATAAACAGAAAAATTTAGTGTGTAATGTCTATGTATCTGTCTTTTCACTGCTAAGCATAGCATGCAATGCTATGCATACTAATGCACTGCATATAATATGCACTGCCAAGGCATATGAATTAATTGAATTAACCAGGTAGAAAGGAATGTCTGTATAACTGACAAAATTTTCCCATTTTTAAGTGGATATTTAGTTGGGTACTGATTCAGTTTTGACCATCCCTTGTACTGGGATGAACAAAGAAAGGACAGCAGGTAGTGACCTCTAAAATTTGTCTTCCAGATTACCTGATACCTGATTGTGTTCCTTTTATTTTCAGTAAAAGTTTGTCTCAGGCAGTCAGTCAGTGCTACACAAACGAAGCTGGGCCTTGGCAATACTTGGGATTTTCCAAATGAGAGATTTCTATTTGGAATCTGGAGGGGCAGGGGGATTTCCCTGGTGTCTCAGTGGTAAAGAATCTGCCTGCAATGCAGGAGACCGGGGTTCGATTCCTGGCTGGGCATGGCAACCCACTCCAGTATTCTTGCCTGGAGAAACCCCATGGACAGAGGAGCCTGATAGGCTACAGCCCATAGGGTCACAAAGAGTCAGACATGAGTGAAGTGACTTAGCAGCGGCAGCAGGGGAAGGGGGGAGAGGGGTGAGAAAGAGACCCCCCTTGGTGATAATCTCAGGAAATCTGGGCAATGATCAGCAGTCAGAGAAAAGGAACAAGTCATAAAAGCAGAAACAGTCTCAGCTGACAACAGCTCAGTATCCGTGTACAGAAGACAAAGGGCAGGGAGGATGAGAGAGAGGAGCTGAATTCAGGCTGCTCAGGTCTGGAGTTGTCAAGCCTCCTATGCCCAAGGGGTTAGCAGCAGAAGGCAGGGGAGCCATTAACCCAATTCCCTGTCCTGATCCTGCCTTCCAGTTTCATCAAAAGCCTATTTTAAAAGATCTCTGCCAAATTCTTTGGCCTGTTCTTTTGTTACATGTGGTTTCATTTCAACTTTTGAAATAACATTTATAATTCCTTATAATTATGATATATGACAAAACCAATACAATATTGTAATTAGCCTCCAATTAAAATAAATAAATTTAAATTTTTTTAAAAAAGGGAAAAAAAAAAAAAAATTCCCTGAAATAGCAAAGAGACCCATATGACATAACATTAATGAAACATTTTTTGTGACTTCCACATAATCATATTTATCTCTAATTAAAAAATAAAGCATATGATTAAAAAAAAAGAAGTAACACATGTTCCATTGTTTAACGTTTGGAAAAGCACAAAAGAAAGCAAATGTAAATAATGATAATTTTACCACCCCAAAATAATCACTACAAACCTTCTGGGCTATTTTCTTTATACATATGTTTATGCATATGTTTGTTCATATAATATTCAAAATATTAACCATCTATGTTTTCAGACACGACTTGGCAACTAAACAACAATTGTTTTCCACCAGCATTTCTTATTTTCCAATGCCCTCCTCCCTCATTTGGTCAGCTAGGCCATAACTCACAGAAGAAGCCAAAAATACTTAATGCTAAGTTTGGGAGATCTGAGAGATTGAGTTATATGTTTTCTTTTTTCCTAAAAACCTATGTGTGGTTTCTATGATCCATCTACTAACTCCTACTTAAGGTTCATTTGAGCTGTTGTCAAGTTTCTTTCATTTTTTATTTTCTTCTGTACCCCGCAGACCAGAGAATCTCTTCCAGTTTGAGAGGTAATAGTGGGAAACATGATGTGATTTACTGAATATTCACTTATGCTCAGGCTTCCCAGGTGGCGCTAGTTGTAAAGAACCCACCTGCCAATGCAGAAGACTAAAGAGACGTGGGTTTGATCCCTGGGTCAGGAAGATCTCCTGGACGAGGGCACGGCAACCCACTCCAGTATTCTTGCCTGGAGAATCCCATGGACAGAGGAGCCTGGCAGGCTATAGTCCATGGGGTTGCAAGAGTCAGACATGACTGAAGTGACTTAACACGCACACACACTATGCTCTAAACTCCTTCAAAGCCTAGGCCTTTGCAACTCATTTCCTGCACCAAGACCCTAGGAACACAGCGGGAGCAGAAATGGCTGCAGGAAGATCAGACAGACAGGCACGCAGCAGCCTTCTAGAGCTTCCTGCAGCCCCAGACAGTATAATCACAACAGAGGCACTGGAGTAAATAGCGTAGGAGACTGTGGACCAATGTGTTTCAGGAACAACAGGATGAAGTGCTGCCCATGTGGCCAAGAGCAGACAGATGCGAGAGAGAGAGAGAGAGAGAGAGAGAAACAGACCCAAGTGCGTCTTCTAGATGGGAATTAGGGATGATGATGTAGCAATTCACATGAACCAACAATCTAGGACCAAATACAATGAGAAACATTGTCATAGAAGCTAGATGGCTAAGTGACACCAAGCACCAGATCTCCACCTGCCGTGAGACCTCGGGGAATACACAGATGCAACCCTGGGGGAAAGGATGATAAAATCTCCCATTAATCAAACAGCCTTGTAATAGACACAAAGCTGACTTATAGACAAGATGATATCAACAACTGCACATTCGGCATTTGTGAACTGAAATTGGTACCCACTGTATATATTTAGAATGGCTTAACTCTGGCTGCTTCACCGAATGAGTAAAACAGGAAGAGAGAGAGAAGAGTTTTCCTAAGTGTATAATTATGGTGTTGGACCATGGAGTCCAACTGGACAAGAGGAGAGAGAAGACACAGAGGAAGGAAGGAAGGCCAAATTGGAGTCTCAATGAGTCTGAGATACTGTACATGAGATGACAGTCGAAGTCACCTAGGAGTATGGTGTCGCACAGAGTCGGACTTAAAACGACTGAAGCGACTTAGCAGCAGCAGCAGCAGGAGTACGGGACGTGGCATGCAGAGAGTCGTTGATATTTCCTGTGTTGTGGCATTACTTGTGAAGATAAGTTCTAGGGTGTGTTCATGGGAATGGGTAGCTGAGGTGAGCTATACATAGATATTGATAAGGTAAAGAGACTGATGAATTCAGGGGTAAAAGGATAGATATATCATTCATAGTAGTGTTGAAATCAACAAGAATGATGACAGAAAGCATACTGGAAAGGAAGTAGTCCGCTATGCCGTAAAATGCAGCAAAAAAAAAAAAAAAAAAAGTAGGTAGAATTGTCTGATGCCTTGTCTTCAAAGGTCCTGTGATTTTAAAGGAGAATGGAGGTGTAATGTTTTGAATGCAGAGGGATAACAAACAGGTGTGGAAAGATTTGAAGACACTCATCTCACCTTCAGGTCATTAAATACTTTGAGTTAAGGAAAACATCCATCTCCACTTAAGAGGTTGCATGAGACACGAAGTCTGTAGGTTGTGGCAAGAATATAAACATATTTAGAGAAGAAATTGGGGATGTTGGGAATGTACAATGTTTGCAGACAAATGCTGAGTTCTAGAGGGCAAAATGGAAATATTTGGAAGAAGGACAAAGAGCATGAGAGACTAGGTCAGATTGGGAGGTACAAAAAATGATCGGGAGAAGACACTAGTCAAAGATAGATAAATGGAGGGGAAGAAATGCCAGGTGGTACCTGAGCTAAATCATGATGTGAGGCATGGCAGGACTAGTCCAAGTAGACTCTGAGGTCCAACAGTACAACGTGGCGTCCAGGGACTCATTTAGCCTAACTGTGTGGCTTACTTTTCCACTGAGATGTGTCACGACAGCCTCAGGGAGCAGGATGTAACCTGGAACACAAGACTAAGGGAAGGCCTGGGGGAAGATGGTCCCCTGCAGTGCTATGGTGTGGTAGATGGGAAGAAAATCTCACAAATAAAATAGGATGCCTATTCTTCAGTTAACAGATAGTAAAACAGAAGCAACAGTAGAACAAGCAAGGGATGAAGGTGAGAATGAATTAAGTGCAGGGCATCTAGGGTGAAGAGGGAAAAAATGGAAAACACAAGATGCATGCCATAACAGGATTAGAGAGAGCAAGGGAGCGAGCCAAAGGGAGAAAGAGGAGACAGTGGGTTGGGAAAGGAGTCTCCATGCTTTCAGAGGCAAGGTAGTCCTGACCAATAGCCAGGCACGTGAGGTGGCCGTGGGAATAAGTAACAGAAAGGCAGTAGGAGGACTTCCCTCATGATCCGATAGCTAAGACTCCATGCTCCCAATGCAAGAGGCCTGGGTTCGATCCCTGGTCAGGGAACCAGATCCCACATGTCGCGAATAAAGATCCAGGATGCTGCAACTAAAAAAGATCCCTCATACTGCAAAGAAGATTGAAGATCCCTTGTGCCACAACTAAGATCCAACATAGCCAAATTCCTTAATTAATGTTAAAGAAGAAAAGCAGCAGGTGTCAAGGTCACTGAGATGAAAGAATTCAAGGAACTATGAGGACAAAGTTAGATAATTCATCCACCTGACCTCTGAAGTTGTCTAGGATTATATGCTTTCCAGAGCCTCAGTTCTACCTTTCAATTCAGTGGTATAGACCAAGGTGGCACAGTGGTAAAGAATCTGTCTGCCAATGCAGGAGACTCAAGAGACACAGGTTCAACACCTGGGTTGGCAAGATCCCCTGGAGGAGGAAATGACAACTCACTCCAGTATTCTTGCCTGAAGAATGCCATGGGCAGAGGAGCCTGGTGGGCTACAAAGAGGGGCTACATGGGGTCACAAAGACTCGGACACAACTGAGTACACACGAAGACCAAGATACTCAGGCCTGGACTATCATCCCCCATTGCACAGCATTTATTTCTGCAAACACTCTCTCCACCTTACTTGCCCAATTTTTGGCATTCAGGCAAAACACAGTCACAGAGGACCCTGGTATTGGCAGTAGCAAACTTGGTGATAGCATGGTCTAGCTCCTAGCTGCTTCAATCCACTGTTGTTTCATCTTGGAATCCCATAGAAGAAGAAAAATGTAAGGGGAAACAAGTACAGGGAACAATTTTTCCCCAAGCGGCATTATTTTATACCCTGTTCATTTGGTCAAGAACTATTACTGGCTTGAGTGTATGAAACACAAAGTCATGTATCATGGAGAATATAATATGGAGTATAAAGAAGTGCAGGGGTCTTCTTACATACACCCCCAATACCATGACTATTTGGTATTATTCCTTCCCAGACCCTTTACCTCCATATATTAACTCATATTCAAATATTCCATTTTTGTTATTTTTCTTTTTTAATTAATAATTGCAGTTGTACTGGGTCTCTGTTGCTGCACAGACTTTCTGTAGTTGCGGCAGGCAAGGGTTTCTCTTCGTCGTGGTGCACAGGGTTCTCATTGCGGTGGCGTCTCTTGTTATGTGGCATGGGCTGTAGATGCGAGCTTCAGTAATTGCAGCACATGGGCTCAGTAGCTGCAGCTCCTGGGCTCTCGAGTGTCAGATCGGTAGTTGTGGCACACAGGCTTGATTGCTCCATGGCATGTGGGATCTTCCCCAATCAGGGATCAAAAAACTGTGTCCCCTGCACTGGCAAGTGGATTCTTATCCACTGAGCCGCTGGGGAAGTCCTCTTTAAGTTCTCTTAAAAAAAATTGAACCGTACCGTATATATATTAGTATGCCATAAGCTTTTGACAATTAAGATATAGAGGACAACTTTCTAACACAGAGACAATGTTGGTGTAGGTCCTCTGGTAAGCAGTTGCTGAGACAAAAGTGCAAGAGGTTTGGAGTTTTTTCTTTGTCTATGTAGAAATAAAAACATACATTCACCAAATGTGTGACTTTATAACACGTACCTGGACCAACTAATCTGCTTTAGGGAAAGTACCATATCCATGGAAAGCAGCAGTTTCTATCAGGGCTACTGCTCCTTTGGCCTATAGTAGTCCACAATCATTCTCAAAAAGCCATCTGTTTTTACAGATGAATTTGGTAGAAATATGATGGAACCACCACCTTTGAGACACAAGAATGGAAGTAATCTCCATCATTCCCACCAGAGGATCATAGTGTTCTGTAACTGTTTCAGAAGCTTATACTTGGCTTTCCCCACTTTGACAGTGCTAACCCTATAGGCCAAGGACTTACTGTGAAATTATTTCAAATGCCAGTTACCAAGTATGTAAATTCCACCTATACCCTCAAGGACCAGGGAACCGATTTCTATCTCTGCCCAATATAGGATAAGCCTCTTCTAATGGAAAATGTTTATGCCAGAGTCCCCAGCTGGGCTGCCAGAGGGGTGGCCTGTGGAAAGCTAACAGGGAGGAAGCAGAAATGAGCAGAGAAAACTTTCAGATCAGTAGTTGTGGGGACATGGGAAGCAGAACTGAGCAGGGACAGACTCAGAACATGACACAAATTTGACAGAACTTCAACCAACAGGAAGAAGGCCTCAGAGCAGAGAATTCCCATTAGCAGAGTCCCACACTGAGGAGAGGGCTTCTCAGGTGGTACCAGTGGTAAAGAACCTGCCTGCCAACACAGGAAGATGTAAGAGATGTTGAGTTCTAACCCTGGGTTGGGAAGATCCCCTGGAGGAGGGCATGGCAACCCACTCCGGTATTCTTGCCTGGAATCCCATGGACAGAGGAGCCTGGCGGGCTACAGTCCACAGCAGTTGGACTCAAATAGGTCTCAGAGTCTGAAGTGGCTTATCATGCACACATGCACACCGAGGAATAATGGCCAGCCCTAGGTGCTTATCCATCACAGGGGTCTACATGTGAAAGGCTTGGCATTGGTTCCAACACTGTGTGGATCCCAAAGGGGCTGCAGCCTTGCTGTCAGCTAACTGCACACCCTGCAGCTAACAGATAGGATTGTAGTGCATCGGCTCAATTGCTCAGTCACGTCTGACTCTCTGGAACCCACGGACTGCAGCATGCCAGGCTTCCCTGGCCATCACCAATTCCCAGAGCTTGCTCAAACTCATGTCCACTGAGTCGGTGATGCCATCCAACCATCTCATCCTCTATCATCCCCTTCTCCTCCCGCCTTCAATCTTTCCCAGCATCAGGGTCTTTTTCAATGAGTCAGTTTGTCACATCAGGTGGCCAAAGTATTGGAGTTTCAGCGTCAGCATCAGTCCTTCCAATGAATATTCAGGACTGATTTCCTTTAGGATGGACTGGTTGGATCTCCTTGCAGTCCAAGGGACTCTTAAGAGTCTTCTCCAACACCACAGTTCAAAAGCATCAATTCTTCAGTGCTCAACTTTCTTTATAGTAAAATTCTCATATCCATACATAACTACTGGAAAAACTATAGCTTTGACTAGATGGACCTTTGTTGGAAAAGTAATGTCTCTGCTTTTTAATGTGCTATCTAGATTTGTCATAACTTTTCTTCCAAGGAACAAGTGTCTTTTAATTTCATGACTGCAGTCACCATCTGCAGTGATTTTGAAGTTCAAAAAAAAAAAAAAAAAAAAAAAAAAACACCTCTCATTGTTTCCCCATCTATTTGCCATGAAGTGATTGAACCGGATGCCACGATCTTAATTTTTTGAAGGTTGAGTTTTAAGCCAGCTTTTTCACTCTCCTCTTTCACTTTCATCTAGAGGCTCCTTATTTCTTCTTTGCTTTCTGCCATAAGGGTGGTGTCATCTGTGTATCTGAGGTTATTAATATTTCTCCTGGCAATCTTGATTCCAGCTTGTGCTTCATCCAGCCTGGCATTTCGCACGATGCATGTAAGTTAAATCAGCAGGGTGACAATATACAGCCTAGATGCACATACTCCTTTCCCAATTTGGAACCAGTTCATTGTTCCATGTCCAGTTCTAACAGACATAGTTGCTTCTTGACCTGCATACAGATTTCTCAGGAGGCAGGTAAGGTGGTCTGGTATTCCCATCTCTTTAAGAATTTTCCACAGTTTGTTGTGATCCACACAGTCAAAGGCTTTGGCATAGTGAATAAAAAAAAAAAAAAAAAGTAGATTTTTTCTGGAACTCTCTTGCTTTTACTATAATCCAGCAGGTGTTGGCGATTTGATCTCTGGTTTCTCTGCCTTTTCTAAATCCAGCATGAACATCTGGAAGTTCATGGTTCACATACTGTTGAAGCCTCACTTGGAGACTTTTGAGCATTACTTTGCTAGCATGTGAGATGTGTGCAATTATGAAGTAGTTTGAATATTCTTTGGCATTGCCTTTCTTTGGGATTGGAATGAAAACTGATCTTTTCCAGTCCTGTGGCCACTGCTGAGTTTTCCAAATTTGCTGGAATATTGAGTGCAGTGCTTTAACAGCATCTTCTTTTAGGATTTTAGTGCATGGGTGTCATTTATTTATTCATTCCACCATGAGTAGACAAGTTCTTTTGTCTTCAAAATTTTGTTCTTACAGGTAGTACTACATGAGCAGTTTCATACATAAATCTTCATGCTCTCTGTTGGTAAAAACCATAGGTTAAGTTTCTAGAAGTGGAATGGCTGAAACATGAGGTAACTATCCTTAAAATTTTATAGATTCTGCCAATTGCCTTCCAGAAAATGTTACCAATTTTACATTTCCACAAATAACACAGTAGAGCAGCTCATTTCCCCAGGACTTGCCAACATCAGATGTTATCAGACTTTTTCGTTATTTTCCAATCTGATGGTAGAACAATGATGTCTCATTATCTTATTACTTCCTATTTTCCTACTCATTCATTAGTCTCAGAATGTTTCCATATGTCTATTATTTTTTTCTTTAGTTAATTTTTAAATTTCCTTTGCTTACCTTCTCTTATTGTTTTGTAAATGCAAACATTAAACACAGTTGAATATTTTCTGGTGGGGGCAGGAAATTAACTGTAAGCCTGTATTTGGAACTGAGGCAAAAATTCTTCTTGCTTCCCCAAGGAAAGTCAAGATGTGCTACCTTCAGGATTCATTTGCCTTTTTTATGATAACATTGGAGCTCCCGCTGAAAAAGAAGGAAAAGAATTCTTTTGCTTTGGTGCTGCTCTAGTGAAGGGAGGGTTTTGACTTTGGTAAGTGTAGAGAGGCTGAGAATGAAACCAAGGACTACTCCAGAAGGAAGTAATGTGCATGGTAAAAAAGTGAGACACAGCTGTAGGCGATTGTTGAGGGAGCCTTGTGTAAAGAAAGTAGGGAGAGACTTTCATCCATTCATCGTCACTTCTCAGCAATGGCTCAATAGCCTTTGAGTTCTCATCTTCCCTTCACCAGTAATTACAACTGTGACTGCTTCCCCAGTGACTTCTCCTGAACTCAAAGTGTTCCCGAACTCACCCTTTGTGTTCCCTTCTCCTCAGTCAACCTTTCTTCCTGACCCTCTTCACTTCTTTCTTCTATTGTTGAATTACCCCTCCCAGTAGCACAAGCTTAGAAGTTCAGAGAACTGTTTTTTTATATTCTTCCTTCTCAGAATTGACAAACCCTAGAGATTTTGCCAATGAAATTACTCTTTGCATTTCCTCCCCACATTGTCCCAACACTTTTTTTCCTCTTTCTCCACCCATGAACTTCTGTTCTACCTTTATAACTCAGATGTGTCACCTCCTCCAGAAAGTCTTTGCTGACTACTTGCACTTCCCTCCTCTCCAGCACATACTTTATATACATCACACTACTTTATCTTTAGACTATTTATATGTCATTCTCTAAACCTTCAAGAAAGGAAGGTTTTCATCTTTATGTTCCCCAGCACCTATCACAGTGCCTGATATATAATGCGGGTTCAGTGAAGTTTCAATTCAGTTCAATTCAGTTCAGTTGCTCAGTCATGTCTGACTCTGCGACCCCATGAATCGCAGCACACCAGGCCTCCCTGTCCATCACCAACTCCCAGAGTTCACTCAAACTCACATCCATCGAGTCGGTGATGCAATCCAGCCATCTCATCCTCTGTCGTCCCCTTCTCCTCCTGCCCCCAATCCCTCCCAGCATCAGAGTCTTTTCCAATGAGTCAACTCTTCGCGTGAGGTGGCCAAAGTACTGGAGTTTCAGCTTTAGCATCATTCCTTCCAAAGAACACTCAGGACCAATCTCCTTTAGAATGGACTGGTTGGATCTCCTTGCAGTCCAAGGGACTCTCAAGAGTCTTCTCCAACACCACAGTTCAAAAGCATCAATTCTTCGGTGCTCAGCTTTCTTCACAGTCCAACTCTCACATCCATACATGACTGTGGAAAAACCATAGCCTTGACTAGACGGACCTTTGTTGGCAAAGTAATGTCTCTGCTTTTGAATATGCTATCTAGGTTGGTCATAACTTTCCTTCCAACATTGAATTGTTTAGCTACTAACATTTGAGCAGGAAGCACATTGCTTGCTGCCTAAGAGGCTTCAACAGTTTCATGATGCCTACTCCAGGAATAGCAAAGTCCTCATACCAGCATTTAAGGCTTTCATGATGTAACCCAACTTTCCATTTCCTCCCCACTTTGGTAAACTAGTCATTATTCCTCTGCTATATCCCTAGCTTGTACACCCATGCTTTTTCTAGGCTTAGAAATCCTTCCACATCATCTACCAATAATTTGCCCAAATCCTCCTCGTCCTTCTAAGGTTACCCCAAAATCCAGTCCTCAGAGAGAGCATTCCCTAATCTCCAACACAGCTCTTCCTCCAAACATCACCTGAGTTTGGAGATGTTAGCATTGCCACCATTACTATTACCACCAACGTGACACACTGATCAAATCTCTATTATGAAATAGTTGATAATGCATTAATTGTATTCTTTTCCTTGCTCTGAGGATTAAATTTTTTAAAATCCCATAATTTTTTAAAATTGACTATTGTTTTCCATCACCCAATGTTAGGAGAAAATGTTTTTGCACCCACCAATGCATGCCCACTCCAGCTCCTGATACACAGTATTCTCTAAAAGTACCAATTGTAAGTATCAGAGACCAAACAGTGGTTTAGGCCTTGCTTTCCTCAATATCTTCACCAGTAGTCCCTTTTCACCCCTCAGTGGAAGCCTGCTCCATCTCTTATAATTGTTACTTTCTCAGAGAGACCTTCCTTGCCCACAAAGCATTAACAGCTCCCATTATATTCTTCAAATCAATTTTCTTCATGGCCCTCACATTTGCTTTTGTAATGCCTGTTTCCCCCACAAATCTATAATCTCCATGAGGGAAGAGAGAGTGTCCATATTGTTCTGTGTTGAAGTAGCCATTTCTTAAATAATCATTTGTTTGTTATATACTCTGAAAATACTTTCTCCAAGTATGCTGCTCATTTTTTTAACTTGAAATAGTCTGTAGTCAAATCTGTTCATCTTTCCATTTTGGCTTCTAAAGTTCCTGTTATGTGTATTTTTAATCGCTTCTTTGGAATATGCTCCTAGAGGTAGAAAAGTTGAATGGGCTTCTCTTTAGAGTCTTGATGCATTCTTTAAATTGGACATGCCTAGCCTTTTGGCAAAAGTGTGACTTGCATTCTTGAAGCTCAATCACAGGTCCTGTGTTATGAGATTTTGCTAGGCTAGAAAGAATTCATCTGATGCTCCTGAAAATAAGTGTGCTCCTGAAAACTGCAGGAATCAGTTGCCTCCAGCAGGGAGGATGTGTTCAGCACAGGGGACAGGGGGGAAGCTCTGGTACTCCCCCCTGCCCATTAACAGCAAATCCGCTGATAGTCCTCTGATGTTTACCTTTACTCAAATGAATGGGCAGATCTGTCCATACCCATTGCTCCTCAATAATTCCCTTTCCTTTACTGTTATAGCAACTGGATCACCTCCAAGTTCTGAGATCAGCCCGAGAATATAAATGCAGCTCTCTTTCCAGGTCACATTCTAATCACGGTAATACACGGCATCTTATCCAACTGGGTCCACAACTTGACCTGTCTACTCCAGCCTAGTTACCATGGATGTTGTCAATAAACAACTGTTCCTGTCATAGAGAAATGACAGAGAAGAATGTAATGTACTGTGAGAACAACCTGGTAAATATTGTTGGCTGGGATAACACGCACACAAAAGTGTGATGACCTCAGTTCACATTTAGCCCTTAGCCATCTCTGTGAACATCATATGACTTCACCTGATCTTTAATCACCCCACCACACATATGGGAGTCCTGCAGGGTAAGCCAGGTCAAGTGCTCAATGGGGCTCTCCTAAATTAAACCTGCTTGTAATGAACACCATCATTTCCATTGCTTTTCCTCTGCAGATTAAAGAGTAGAATGCTTTGAAATACTTTGCTATTCCAGATCCCATACACAGGGTGAGAAAAGCAAAGGTATGCTTTTCTTTTACTTCTGTTCTTAGGATGTATTAAAGTAAAAAGAAGGGATTTTTTACCTTAAATTCACTTGCTTCATCAGAGGAGTTTTATTTAGTTTTTTGACTTCTTGACCATTTTTGTTGCTGTTGTTGTTTCATAGAGCTATGCAATTATGTAAAAAAGGATTCAGAATGCAAAGACATAAATCATAGTGGTATCAAAACTTATCTCCAAGTGGAGATGCAATTTGGAACTTTCCCATGTTTCCATAACTGAACTTGAGTAGCAACAAAGCAAAGTAGGACTCAGAAAGAGTCATCAGACATGGTCCCAAACCTGACCTCTTGTAGGGCAGAGGGTTCAGAGAGGGGAAAATATAAGAAAATAAATAGCTACAATATAATGTCATAAGCATATTCAAAAGCAGAGACATTACTTTGCCAACAAAGGTCCATCTAGTCAAGGCTATGGTTTTTCCTGTGGTCATGTATGGATGTGAGAGTTGGACTGTGAAGAAGGCTGAGCACTGAAGAATTGATGCTTTTGAACTGTGGTGTTGGAGAAGACTCTTGAGAGTTTCTTGGACTGCAAGGAGATCCATCCAGTCCATTCTGAAGGAGATCAGCCCTGGGATTTCTTTGGAAGGAATGATGCTAAAGCTGAAACTCCAATACTTTGGCCACCTCATGCGAAGAGTTGACTCATTGGAAAAGTCTCTGATGCTGGGAGGGATTGGGGGCAGGAGGAGAAGGGGACGACAGAGGATGAGATGGCTAGATGGCACCACTGACTCGATGGACCTGAGTCTGGGTGAACTCCGGGAATTGGTGATGGACAGGGAGGCCTGTCGTGCTGCGATTCATGGGGTCACAAAGAGTCGGACACAACTGAGCAACTGAAGTGAACTGAACTGAATGTCATAATGTGAGAAAAGCCATATTTGGAAGAAGGAGTGAGGAGAAGCAATCAGGGAAGATACCTTGTAGCACATAGGTTGTGCTGGACATTTACTAGTGTAAAATAGTCTTAGGCAAAGATTTGGATAAAGGACATTTCATACAGAAGGATAGAGTGGCAGTCTCTGATGGAAAGGGGGAAAAGTGAGTCAAATTGACAAGTTAATCCCTTTTGAATCTTGTTTTTAATTAAAAGAGTTAAGCCTAATGGAGGGAATGTTTTACTGGAAGGAAACAGACTGATGGCTTTTTTTATCGCCACAAGGAAAAATAACCCGTTCTTTGGTCTGTTCCTCAAGTTCCAGCAAAAGGAACTTTCAGTTCCCGACCTGTGCCATTCACTGATGGAGAAAACGCAGGAAGAACTCCAGGCTGTTGATTCTCTTCGCTGTCCAATAGCAGAGCAGCCCATACTTTTGGACAAAGCTGATAAGTTACTGTAAAAGGCCCGCTCTGAGCAAGGACCAATGATGTCTCCGAAAGCAGATTCTTGGAAATAGTTTCTGGCCAGGAATGCGTGACATTGAGACAGCCGTCTCTGGTAAACAAGGACGGGTCTGGGCTGGCCACCAGCCCACGCTCTCCGGAGTCCTGTCCCAAGGGTCTGATCTTGAGCCCCCGTACCTCCTGACGTCCGCTTGGGCTTCCTGCTATCCCCTGACACCTGACAGCCTCTGGGGGCCAGGCCCCCGCGACCTGGAGGCGGGACCCAAAGTACTTTATCTGAGCCGACTGGCGCAGCCCCAAGTTCAGGAAGCTCTCCAAGTCCCAGTGACTCCTCCCCTCTGGGGCGGGTGCAGGGTTGGGGCGGGGGAGTAGGGGGACGTGCAGGGAAACAAATAAAATCTCGGGAGGCGACGGGAGGTGACAGGACACGAACTTGAGTCTCAAGCCACCTACGGCTCCGCAGACTCACTGGCCGACTCCTCAACCGCGAAGCCCCACCGCCTCCCCGGAACCTCAGCCCAGGCCGGGGCGCACGAGGCCGCTGGCCCACCTGCTCTCCCTGCCCGGACGCGTCCCACCCCTTCTGCGGTCCCAGGTCAGCCTTCACCCCACAAACCAGCCCCAACTCCGGCCCGGGACGGTGGGCATCAAGATGAAGGCGGCACGCTTCGTGATGCGCAGCGCTGGTACCCTGATACCCCGCGAGGTCGAGCATTTCTCGCGCTACAGCCCGTCCCCGCTGTCCATGAAGCAGCTGCTGGACTTCGGTGAGCAGGGACGTAGGGCCCGGGAGGGTCTGGGGAGCTGCCTCAGCTTTCAGACCCGGTATAGGGAGGACTCGTTAACTTAAAACAACCGGGGTCCGCTTTCCCGCGGAACCCTGGAACCTCGACGCCAGCACACTGTTTTTCTTAGATCTGCCTCCTTTCTGACAGTCCAGTTCAAGGCCACTTGCAGCCCCGCTGATGCCTGCCGGATAGTCTGAGCTCACCCTCCTCCTTCGGTCCTAAGCTTTCAGTCAAAAGACTTTTTGCCTCCAGTCATCATTTAACAATAGTGAAACTTCCCTTTTTCCCTAAAGAGGAAACGTTATCCCCTCCTTCATCGCATATTACTTCTTGGAGAGGATTACTTGTATTATTAAGTAGGCTTGAATTAATTGCTATTTTAACCTCTAGCCACCCTCCACAGGGTTCATCTCTCTGTAGTCCTAACAAATTTCTTTGTTTCTTTACCTTTATCATTTTTCTCTATATTTGCATTACTGCTGAAAATATTTGCAAACTTTAGGCAGAAAAATCTTATAAAGAAAATTTCAAGCATTTAAATATATTATTATTTATCACTAGTCTGTAAACATCAGGACATCCTCCTCCCCACCCCTCCCACCACCCCCCTCCCAACCCCAATCTTCTTAATCCAGCTTCCTATCTAGAACTCTGAATGATGTGGTCTTCTCGACCTTGTAGTTGGATTGAATCCTGCACTCTTTTAGAAATACTAAGAGCCTTGGGATATTATGACTTCTTGGAAGTGAATCCTCATCAAAAAGAGAAAACAGTAATTCTCATATTTGGTCACTTTTTCTAAAAGAAAGAAAAAGATAAAGAAGATGCTTACTAATGAATTATAAGTAGATGCTTAATTACTATTGAGGGTGAAATAAAATTTTGTAATATATATGTGTGTGTGGATAGTTAATGCTACTCAAATATATAATTTAGGTACATGTTTTTGAAAAAAAATGTTGTTTATTGCAGGTTCAGAAAACGCATGTGAAAGAACCTCGTTTGCATTTTTGCGACAAGAGTTGCCTGTGAGGCTGGCCAATATCCTGAAGGAAATTTATATACTCCCTGACCGACTAGTAAATACCTTCTTCAGTGCAATTAGTTAAGAGCTGGTAAGTGGTGAACCATTCTGAAACAGTCTCTAGTTTTAAAACAGTTATCTGAGTATGAATTCTTACAATGTATTAAAATCTTAATTTGAAAACAGGTGGTCTGAACCTTAACTACTTAGCAAGATGTAAAGAATTTTCTGTTAATCTAGGGTAAGTTATCCTAAGGGCAGTTATGAAGCTGATAAAGTAGATATTTTCACAATATAATTTTTACCTCTAGAAGAAAATATGAAAAATAATCAACAGTTACCATATTTGTGTTTTAAATCATAAAAGAGTTTGATATTGCAAAAAGAATCCTATCCAGAAATAGATATGGAATGACTACTATTTAGAGAGGGCCTAAAATGTCTTGCTGGCATTTGGCTATTACTATTCAGAAACTAAGTGGAGAGTCTGGCTAGAATTAAAAATTTGGGAGTATTCTGAATAAAAAAAAAGACATCAAAGATGGGGGCTTCCCTCATAGCTCAGTTGGTAAAGAATCGGCTTTACCAACTTTACCGCTTTGGTAAAGAAGACCCTGGTTCAATTCCTGGGTAGGGTAGATCCACTGGAGAAGGGATAGGCTACCCACTCCAGTATTCTTGGGCTTCCCTGGTGGCTCAGCTGGTAAAGAATGTGCCTGCAATGCGGGAGACCTGGGTTCGATCCCTGGGTTGGGAAGATCCCCTGGAAAAGGGAAAGGCTACCCATTCCAGTATTCTGGCCTGGAGAATTCCATGGACTGTATAGTCCATGGGGTCGCAAAGAGTCAGATATGACTGAGCAACTTTCACTCACTCACTCACTCACTAATCTTCATTGCTTAAAAACCAACTAATGAAGCAGCCTCTGGATTCAAATCCCAGCTCTGTCCCTTCTTAGTTGTAAAAATCCTTGGTTAGTATCTCTATTATCTCTAAGCCTCAACCCCCTCCCCCTGTCTATTTTGGAGGAGAATAAAGATGATGCCTCAAAGGGATATTTGGGTGCAATTAAATGAGGTAATCCATGTACAAAGCACCGAGAACAGTGCCTGGCCCACAGCCAGCACTCAGTTCAGTTATGATCTCTTTTTCAAAATAAACACTGAGTTAGGGAAAGTACATAACCCAAAGCAGCAGATTTTCGGAGAACAGAGCCAGGTTATTCACCGAGGCAGATATATACCAGACCTTCGCCCTAACCCACCTTCTGCACAGCTCTCTGTTTATTGATTTAAGGAATATATGTATTATACAGTCATTAAACAGCTGCAATCTGAAACACAGACTCAATCCCTAGTATGTACTGCTGCTTTCAAGACTTCTACTCTCCTATGAATGCAGTAGGAAAAAAGCATGAAGCCTTCCCGTAAAAGTTGTTTCTAAACGATTTTGCTATAAAAATAAAGACTCCTGACAAACAAAACAGAAAACTGACTAGTGATCTGGGATAGTTAAAATTTTAAGTTATTAAGTTGAGGGTTAAATCGTTTTCTTTTTTCTAAGACATAATGTTTTCCAAACGTCTTGGAAGAAAGTTTTCATTTTAAATATACTTCCTCTCTTCAAATCTCTTGAAAGAAGCAATCTATTTTCAGCCACCTGTAACTGACTATTCCATTTTAAAACTTAAAACACACCTATTGCTTTGTAGGTATATGCAGAGCCTGATGGAGTTGGTGGAATTCCATGAGAAAAGCCCAGAGGACCAAAAGGCATTATCAGAGTAAGTGTTATGCATTAGGACAAGTGTCTAAAATTCTGATTATAAACATCATATTATTTTTTAGAACTTAAAGGATAATTTATAGTATTGTCCTGAATAGTAAATAACTACCCCCTTACAAATGACAAGTTTTGGTTGCTGGTTTTTAAAAGTAATAGAGAACAATGGCATGGAACATGATTCTGAGAATGAAATATGTAGAGGATTTTTTGGAAAAGGAACTCTATTTTTATTATAAATTTAGTATGATGATCAGATTTGTAGAAGGACTTCCTATCACATAATACTAACGCATGACAGTGTCACTGGAGGGTAAACATTTTTCTTTCAGAGTAACTGACAGTTTCTAGCTATAAGATTCTTTTCTAAATCTGACAAGAAATTTGAAGTTTCTTTCACAATGGCATTTTAGAGCCATCTCCAATCTGACTTATTTTTTTAATTATTATTTTTTAAAAGAGAAGCCTTAGTGAACAACTAGAATGAAAACACCAGTCACAGACCTGGTATTTTCACATGCAAGCTAAAAGCAAAATAAATCTATTTATGAAACTATCTCCTCTACTGTAGTCAAAGAATCTGTAGTGAGAATTAAATAAAGCTTCATCCAAACATTTTATCATTTGATTTGTTTAGATGGGTACTTGTAAAAAGCTTTAACCTTCTTTGAAGTAATCTAAGAAATATAAATTAATGAAACTTACTTGAACCTCTATTAACCATAAATGTATTTTGGCTTAGTTTTGTAGATACTCTCATCAAAGTTCGAAATAGACACCATGATGTAATTCCTACAATGGCACAAGGAATCCTAGAATATAAAGATGCCTGTACAGTTGACCCAGTCACCAATCAAAATCTTCAGTATTTCCTGGATCGATTTTACATGAATCGTATTTCTACCCGGATGCTGATGAACCAGCACAGTAAGTTAGCTCATCACGACAGTCATGATACATATAGGGATGGGTGGAGAATGTAAGCTGTACTCTAACTAGATACTTCACTACTTGGTGGGTCACATTCTTTCTCAGTGGTAGTTCTAATCATTATTATCCTGATTTTTATAATGATGCTCTTTGTTTTTATTTTTCAACAGTCCTTATATTTGGTGACTTACAGACAGGAAACCCAAGCCTCATTGGAAGCATTGATCCAAACTGTGATGTGGCAGCAGTGGTCCAAGGTAATTTGTAGGTTTCTGCATTTCCCTTATTGAAAATGTACACTATCTGATTGATAGTAATGTACACTATCTGAAATGTACACTATCTAGTCAGTTGAGGTGACTCTCTGAATGAATTCATATTCAGAGTATTCCTTTTATGTTTTTATAAATTCTGTAATGAATTTTGAGAGTCAAGTATTTAAATATTCATTATAAAAAATCCAAACATCAGTAGCTCATGTGCCACACTCTCATATATCGTATTTGATCTTTGACGTGCACATATTCCTATAGCAATAGCTATAACTTAAACATTGTCATTTTTTCCAATAAAATATTAAAAAGGTATTTTTAATATACATAAACCTGAACTCTAATGACTATTTTAGGTAAAAGGTAGTGTATACACTGATGATCACTTGAAAATTTTACTTGGCATAAATTCACTTAATCATTATGAAAAACACACTTCCATTCCAGATGCCTTTGAGTGTTCCAAGATGCTTTGTGATCAGTATTATTTAACATCTCCAGAATTAAACCTAACACAAGTGAATGGTAAGTTATAAATTCTATATATTTTAATCTGTAGAAAATTCAGTCTTCTCCCAGTATGATTTCTTCCTGTATATACAAAGCAATTTCTGTGTTCCTTTTTTCTCTTCTGAACTTGCCTAGAATTTTTACACTTTTTTTTTTTTTGAAGCCAAGGCTCTGTTTATCTCAACTGGAAAGTTCCAATTGAGTATATTCAGTTGCTAAAGACAATTCATAAAGAAGAGTGGTTTGAGCAGATAATGTAGGATTTAGGGCAGCAGCTAAGTTCCAGTATCCTAGATCAAAGAAAGATTGCTAAGTTCAGAATGTGGGGACAAGGCAGGCAGAGTAGGAGGAACCACTTGGTAATGGAGATATATTCCTAAGGAGGTTACTTATCAGACCTGAAAACAAAAATACTTTAAATTGTACTATAAGAAAGAAGCCAGTCATAGAAGGACAAATACTATGTGCCTGCACTTACATAAGGTATCAAAAATCGTCAAGCTCACAGAAGTGGAGAGTTGAACAGTGGTTGCCAGAAGCTGAAGAGGGGAAATGGGGAGCTGCTATTCAGTAGGTATACAGTTTCAATTATGCAAGATGAATAAGTTCTAGAGATCTGCTCTACAGCACCACTCTTATAGTTAACAACACTGTATTGCATAGTTAAATATTTAAGGTATATCTCATGTTAAATGTTTTTACCAAAAATTAAAAAAAAAATTTTCATGTAAGTATACACCATGGTTTTGGAAGCAGAACATACTTCAGAAGGGCTTCCCACACTGCCTGAAGTAATTACAGGATGAGTGCAATGCACTATTTTTATCTTATCCCATAGTTGCTTCTCAAAGCAAGACCGTACACTTAAATTGGAATAACCTTCTCCTTGCCACTCAAAGAAAACATCTTTTTCAAGTAATCATTATACAGGAACAATATTTGTTGGTAGAGAGAATTTAAATCGAGTTGCTCAAATTAAGAGTACCCTAGCTCATGGATTTTGGAAAGGGAAATGGAACTGATGGCTAAACTAAAAGTAGGAGTGGACTGAAAAATATTTCTCAGCATTAACAGAAATGTTGCATAATACTTGCAGATAAACTGCTTGAACTGTTTGCTGAAATAAAGAGGAAATTGTGCCAGACCTTGTTTTCAAACTCTGCCAAGGCCTGAAACACTGAAGAATAATACTTTTATTTTTCTTTTCAGAGTATTATGAGGTTTTTGTTTCTGTTTTCTGTAGCCTCTTGGTGAAATTTAAGCATAGTTAGCCTATGGGATTTTATGTTTAATTCACAAAAATCGAGAATAACCAGATGGGTTATTTTCCCATGCATTAAAAATATGAAAATTATAGCTGCTGCTGCTAGCATCAATTTTGATGTTATTGTAGACTTTTACATTTATTTGTCTTATTTCTTAAAATGCATGTAATTTTAACTCTGCAAGTGTTCAATACACAAGTTTTGAAAGTAGAAATAACTAATCCATGTAATCTAATTTAGAGCATCCTCATTTTACATTTATCTGGCTTTATGTATTTGTACAGAAATGCAAACATTAAATCATAGAGCACTAAGAAGCAACTGTAATAACATTTTGAAAATAAGCCAGCTGTGTTTACTGTTTGAAAGGGAAGGTTCTAAGGTAGGAATTTAGAGGAGGATGGGGAGTATCCCAATTCTGTTCAAATCTAAAATATTAATCAAATAGATATGACAATATATTTTAATGAAATATTTGTTTCCCAATTCTAAATGAGCTTAATTTTTTTCTAGTAAAATTTCCAGGCCAACCAATTCATATTGTGTATGTTCCATCTCACCTTCACCATATGCTCTTTGAATTATTCAAGGTAAGACACTTCACAATAATTGCATTTTTAAAAAAAGTTCACTGGTTACATTTTTATTTCATTTATCATCCTCTACTGAACAGGAGCCTCACTCTCTTCTCCCAAGCATGCTTCTGTGTTCTAACAGAAAGAAGCTACAGTTAATGTTTGAAAGGGTACATGCAGTTCCTCGTAGCATCAACATGTATTTGAGAATGTACAATATGACCCACTATGTCACGCTCCCTGTTCCCATTATATTCAGGTGTCCAACAGAGCACTAGTTATTCATGCATTCATTAAGGAAGGTCATAGGGTGAATGCTTCAGTGACCGAGGCCTGTTTACCCACCCCTATGGCCGGTCCAACTCCAAATCCAGAAATTCAGGTCCAGAATTACTGGAGGTGGAAGGGCCCCCGTCTATGACTAGAATATATTCGGAGGACAGTCAGCTCTTTCAGTGATCTACTTTAATGTGAATGTACATCACCTGGGAGTTTTGCTAAAATTCAGATGCTGTGGGTCTGGGATTGGGCCTGAGATTCCGAATTTCTAATAATCTGACAGTTGATGCTGCTGGTCCACGGTCCACACTTTTCATAGCAGGACAGTACGGTGTGTGTGTGCTAAGTCCCTTCAGTCCTGTCCGACTCTTTGTGATTTTATGGACTGCAGCCCACCAGGCTCCTCTGTCCATGGGATTCTCCAGGCCAGAATACTGGAGTGGGTTACCATACCCTCCTCCAAGGGATCTTCCCAATGCAAGGATCGAACCTGCGTCTCTGGCATCTCCTGCATTGTCAGGCAGGTTCTTTACCACTAGAGCCACCTGGAAGCCCAAACAGTAAGACAGTGCTTCTCAGACTTTAGTCTGCATTACAGTTACCACAGGCCTTGTTAAATATGGGTTCTTCTGCCTATCTCAGAGATTCTGATACCCTGGACCTGAGAATGTGCGTTTCTAACAAGCTCTTAGAGGATGTGGCTGTTATAGGTCTGCGATAGTCAGGTACTAAGGATCAAATCCTGTCCCAGGTTCTAAGCCCACACTAAAACTCTATCCTTACACCAAAAGATAGAAAAACACTTGAAGCTTTGTGACGGTTCCTGAGTCTCCTGGCCTGGAGAGGAGGAAGCCTTAAAAAAAAGAAATGTGAAATCTGCCTCTGATATAACTCAGAGAACCCACTATTTCCTAACTTATTCTAATATTAGTGCAATGAGGTATTGATTGTACTACAAGCATGTGATCTATTTTATTTCACTTCAGCTAATGATTAGAACTTAACATTGTTATATAGAAACCTGAAAGCAGATAACCCAACAGAAGGGTAGGAGAAAAATGGGTAAAATAAACCAAACTTTGTATGAAATTCATCTAGCTGTCTGAAAACTTATTTGGGTTTCTTTCTGTTAAAGGACAAAGACTCTTTTTTGTTGATTTGATTTACTTTTAAATTGAATGGTTCAACTCATAATAGTTATTTTGCCATCATAGGTAAAAGTTAAGATGATAATCAAATGCAAATTGAAATTTAATTTAGAATTATTTACTATCCTTTAACATAGTAACAGCATTGTCCCATCAAATTTTATAAAAGCCAATAAATTGGTTCAATGATTCACTGTTTATTTGTTATGTAATAGTCTTTGGTGCTAAGATGTAAAATATAATGGAAAGTCAGAAAAGAAAGAGCCAGGAAATGGACTATAAAAACCAATTTCTACATTTAAATTAAGCTTACAAATAAGAACTTGACAGCTAGCAGAATTGTTTTTCCATTAGACATTACTCCCAAGAGCTATATTACATGATAAATGAATATTTTTCATTATACATCCTGCATGACACATTCATAAATGGCTATTCACAGAGCTATTTTACTCCTAACTTAAAAAAGTAAAATAAGAACTTTGAATTACCCTCTGTGCTTTCATTTTAAACATAAAAACAATTATTTATTGTCCCTCATCCTTCTGCCATTGAATACCTTGTGGTTTTGTTTTCTTTAGAATGCAATGAGGGCCACAGTTGAACACCAGCAAAACTGGCCTTCCCTGACACCAATTGAGGTGATTGTTGTCTTGGGGAAAGAAGATCTTACAATTAAGGTAACTATTCTGTTTTGTCTTTTGAGTCCTTCTTAAGAGAATTTTTAAAAAGGAGTCAATAATAATAAAGCTCTCTGCTTTGAGCTACAGATCAAAGTCATGTACACCAGGTGAAGACAAGACATTTTTGTATAGACAAATATACATTGTTTTTAGCACATATCTCTGATGACTTGTTTGTTTAAGATTTCAGACAGAGGAGGTGGTGTTCCCCTGAGAGTCATTGACCGTCTCTTCAGTTACACGTACTCCACTGCACCAACGCCTGTGATGGATAATTCCCGGAATGCTCCGCTGGTAAGACCAACTAAATGGCTAAGTTCACCCCAGCCACCTAGTTCTAAATGTAGAGGAAGGATTACAAGGATGTATTTAGGCAAGTTAATCAGTTTAGTTAAACTGGGCATGGGGGATATGAGAAGGAATGATAAAGCCAACTAAGAAACAGTTATCCAAAGGGTTTCCGATTGGAAGCAGAAGATATGTGTCTAAGTTCTAGGACATCAGTATCAGGGAATATATTTTGTATTTCTATGATTGTGTTCACTTCTTTGTCAGTAACTGATCTTTCCCTTCCAGGCTGGTTTTGGTTACGGCTTACCAATTTCTCGTCTCTACGCCAAGTACTTTCAAGGAGATCTAAATCTCTACTCTTTGCCAGGATACGGAACTGATGCTATCATCTACTTAAAGGTAAACTTTAAATCCAATATTTAAAAAAAATCATATTTCTGAAAAGATTGCTTCTGAGTTCTATGGTCCATGGTGAATACCCCAAACTGAGTGAGCACAAATATTGACCACAAGCCATTACATTTTATGTTTGGTATGTGTAAATATACTGGTTAATATTTAGTATGGTAATATGCCAAAAAGGAAGTGAGGCAACCCTACCTGCCTCAATGAAGCAAAATGGTTTCCCAAGAAACGCAGTAGTTTCTGAGTGAGGAGATGCTCATGTGAATTTTTCAAGGCAGCTTGACATCTGTGAGAATAGCTGTAGTTTTGTTTTACTTAGGTTTGTGGGAAATGCATATATGCTAATAATGTTTCAGCCTAGAAGATAAGATACTCAAGACCTTAAGCTGACCTTATTAGAAATCCAGGGGGAGGAAAGCTGACAGCTAAGAAGCTGTCAATGGGGTGCCTGGCACTTCCTGTTTAAACTTTAAAACTCAGTACATGTTTTTTCCATTTGTGATACAGCCTCAATTTATTTGTTAAGGTCACTGTCCTGATTCTGGTTAATCATTTGCCAACTAGTTCAAATGAAAATACATTCACAGTCATTAGCAACTAAAACATTAAGCTTCCAGGCTCCTGTTTTGCGCAAGGGAAGTATTTACTACATGGTCATAGGACACCTGAAATAGTTAATGTATTCATTTCTTAAACAGTAAAAATGTCTTCAATGTATTGAGAAAGATTAATGTATTATAGATCTACAGTATCAGACTTTAATAGATCAATAGTATCAGGTTAGGACTCTCACTTTATTACATATACAGACATTTTGCCTGGAAAACCTATTTGTCTATTTTTATTCAACTCTATGAGAAGGAAATGGCAACCCACTCCAGTATTCTTGCCTGGAGAATCCCAGGGACGGAGGAGCCTGGTGGGCTGCCGTCTATGGGGTCGCACAGAGTCAGACACGACTGAAGCGACTTAGCAGCAGCAGCAGCATGACACTAGCAATATCCAGATAAGGGGCATGTGTAACTACTGAACACAAATACTGTTCCCTAATTTATTTTGTTGTTCAGTCGCTAAGTCGTGTCTGGCTCTTTGTGACCCCATGGACTGCAGCACGCCAGGCTTCCCTGTCCTTCACTTATCTCCCAGAGTTTGTTCAAACTCATATCCACTGTGTCAGTGATGCTATCTAACCATCTCATCCTCTGCCACCCTCTTCTCCTCTTGCCCTCTTAATTTATAATTGTATATATACTGTTTCAGCCCCTATAGGGTATAGATAATATTTATTTTTCAATTTTCTTTCATATAGTGCCTACCATACCATGGACTCTTGGTGTGCTTTTATTACTAAATTAATTAAAAGAGTGTATTTGAATGTTTGAATGCTTACCTCTGAGTTTCTTTTGAACAATAACTTTGGGTACAAATTACGCAACGAATAATTTCTCTGGTTTGATTTTTCCCTCTTTCAGGCTCTGTCTTCTGAGTCCATAGAAAAACTCCCAGTCTTTAACAAATCAGCCTTCAAACATTATCAGACGAGCAGTGAGGCTGGAGACTGGTGTATCCCAAGCAAGGAACCAAAGAACCTGGCGAAGGAAAAAGTGGCTGCGTGAGGAGGGACTCGCAGACACGCTAAGGGATCAAAGTGGGTCTGTGCCAGGGCTGCTTCCTGAACGTTTGCCCATGAACTCTCATTTCCTCAAAAACAAGCAACAGCAACAAAAACTCCTTGATCCGAACACTGATGTGACCGGAAGAGAGTTCCTTTCTGTGACCCAGGCGAGCACAGTGCAGGACCGCAGGACTAACGGCTGGCCAGCTCTTTATTCTTCTAACTTAGAATAAAGCATGAGTTTGTATCAAATCCTGAAGAAGGAATAAGCCTGTTTACCATCAACAAAAAGGGGAATGAGGGAGAAGGGAAGATGAAGGCTAGCAGTTTCAACCGACTGATACTTTAGGCCACTGATTGATGTCATCAGATATTGGTATTTACAGCAGTACTTTCCTGCCACTCAAAGGATGAGGGCTTATTTTATACTGTATGATTAGAAATGTATGTAAACATATATTTCATGCATTTCTAGACATGAAAAGTCAGTGACTAAAATAACATTTACTTTGAATGAGGACACATGAGCCAACACGCTTTATTCAAAGTTGCAGCCAAGGCCTGGGTCTATGTAAAAACTCGGAAGAAAGCCCCTTCTGATAAATACAGTGCCTTTACTATGTTGCTTTTCCTGTTCACACCTCAGATAAGAGGTGAGCACTTATTGCAAGGTGCATATGTCTTGGTTGAATTTAAAATGTGCACTGAATTCTGGATGTTGGCAGTTGGAGGGGGAGAAGAACTGCCAAAGTGATAGCAAAACCTCACCTTTCTTTGAAACAGAAGTAGATTGGAAAAACCAGTATTAGGGAAAGATACCAGGCATTCAGAATCTAACTCAGTAGGAAGGGCTGTTCTCCACCCTGCAGTGGTGGAAAGCCAAAGGCATCTATTTTCTAGGCTTAAAGAGATATATATTTTTATATATTTAATTATGTTCTCTACACTCCACCATTAACATCTGATAAAAATTTGTAATTAACAAATGGTTCAAGAACATTGGAATTTAAATACTTCCTGGAGTATTTTTAACAAATAGTCTGCGGGTAAGAGGTTTTCACACCGTGGATGGGTGCTCTCATTTCTTAATTGTTGTGAATGAGAGCTAATGCATGAAAGCCGTAAAGCGTGCGTATGGCACTTTGGGGGAGTTCAGGTGGAATGTGCAGGTGGACAGGGCAGTCTAGCACATTCCTCTCAGAGACGAAACAAAGAAACACAAGGAAAGAAGGAAGGAAAGAAGAAAGATGGAAAAGGAGGATGGAGGGAAGGCGAAGGCAAGCATCTTGCTATATTCCCCATAAATTATTTCAAGAAATGACCCGTATTATCATGGATAAATTATTGACGAGGATGAATTGGTGTTTTTCAAAACAGTATGGTTTCTTTCAGTGGTTTTTTCACTCTTACAAGATAATAGGCTTTTACAAGATAATAGACTCTTTTGTGAAACCGGAATATTAAAAACAAAAAAAAACAGCTAGCATTTTCTGTTTTGTAAAATAATGAGTACCATCTATATGTTGGATTTAACATTTGTGTTTAATTTTCTCATGGCCTAGTGTTGTGGTGCTTCTGGTAGTGGCCACAGAAGGCTCAAACAATTTGCTGTGGATTTCAGATTTTATCATCAGAAGTCCTGGAGGTGACTTTCTTGATTATGGGACTCTGGCTCATGCATTTATTGACTATATACAACTATTTGCAATAGAATATTCGACGTTTCAAAAATCTAAACATTTTTGCATGTAAATATTTGTGTTTACCAAAAGAATTAAAGCAGTTGATTAATAGTTACCCAAATACTGTGAACTGTCTTTAAGACACTAGAGAAAAAGAAATGTTGGTATCTCAGTAACACCAAATGTGTAAATGGAGCTCTATAAAACAGAAATAGTCCATATTGGTATTTGTGAAATCGTGGAAGAGCTTTAGGATCCTAGTGGATGGAAACTGAATGTTCAGGCCCACTTAAATTATTAATGTATAAATTGTGTTTTTGTGTCTAGGTTATGTACAAAGAAATGTGATAATTTTTATAATAAATATTTTTATTATAATGATAGATGTAATCTTTTAAAGTGCTTTTCTTAAATTAATGGAAAATACTAAGAAGAATTTGAGGTAAAAGTTTTCCTCACTTTACATCAAACTTCATTTATATATTGGTTTTGGAAAAACTTAAAATCTTAATTTTTAAATGAAAGATAAACACCTTATAGCATTCCAGAAATTTCTGATTGTCCTTTGCTTTCTTGGTTATGCCCCAATAACACATAGAAAAATATATGTTTATCTACATGAATAAATTAAATAATCAGTTTTGTAATGCATGTATTCTCTATATTTTTGGGATAAATCTAAAGTCTCACTTAGTGACTGTACTTGCAAATACAGTAGAGTATCAAAATAATTGCCTAGATAATTTAGGTTCCCAAACAATTTATAGATTAAATATATGAACAATAATACAGTAGCAGTATGACCAAAGTACTAAATTAAGTGATGACATGTTTTATCTTTGTTAAGTTCACACTCTTTCTTTACTAATTTAATTCCATTTTATCATTTGACAACCTTCTCTGCTCACCTCCATAATGCCCTTATTGCAGAGTTTGTAACAAAAAGAAGGGAGAGAGTGAAGGAGAGAGGGAGGCAGAAGAAAGGAAAAGAAGAAGGGAGGGAGGGTAAAAAGAAAAGCAATTAGAATAAAATACAATTAGTGGAATGAGTTTGCCATTACCGAATACTAATATCTTGTCAGGGTAATCATCAGTTCAGTTGCTCAGTCAAGTCTGACTCTTTGCGACCCCATGGACTACAGCAAGCCATGTCCATCACTAACTCCAGGAGTTTATTCAAACTCATGTCCATTCAGTTGGTGATGCCCTCCAACCATCTTGTCCTCTGTTGTCCCCTTCTCCTCCTGTCTTCAATCTTTCCCAGCATCAGGGTCTTTTCCAATGAGTCAGTTCTTCACATCAGGTGGCCAAAGTATTGGAGTTTCAGCTTTAGCATCAGTCCTTCCAATGAACACTCAGGACTGATCTCCTTTAGGATGGACGGGTTGGATCTCCTTGCAGTCCAAGGGACTCTCAAGAGTCTTCTCCAACACCACAGTTTAAAAGCAACAATTCTTCAGCACTCAGCTTTCTTTATAGTCCAACTCTCACATCCATACATGACCACTGGAAAAACCATAGCCTTGACTAGACAGACTTTTGTTGGCAAAGTAATGTCTCTGCTTTTTAATATGTTGTGCAGGTTGGTCATAACTATTCTTCCAAGAAGTAAGCATTTTTTAATTTCATGGCTGCAGTCACCATCTGCAGTGAGCCTAAAAAAATAAAGTCTGTCACTGTTTCCACTGTTTCCCCATCTATTTGCCATGAAGTGATGGGACCAGATGTCATGATCTTCGTTTTCTGAATGTTGAGCTTTAAGCCAACTTTTTCACTCTCTTCTTTGACTTTCATCAAGAGGCTCTTTAGTTTTTCTGCACTTTCTGCCATAAGGGTGGTGTCATCTGCATATCTGAGGTTATTGGTATTTCTCCTGGCATTCTTGATTTCAGCTTGTGCTTCATCCAGCCCAGCGTTTCTCATGATGTACTCTGCATATAAGTTAAATAAGCAGGGTGACAATATACAGCCCTGATGTACTCCTTTCCCAATTTGGAACCAGTCTGTTGTTCATGTCCAGTTCTAACTGTTGCTTCCTGACCTGCATACAGATTTCTCAAGAGGCAGGTCAGGTGGTCTGGTATTCCCATCTCTTTCAGAATTTCCCACAGTTTGTTGTGATCCACACAGTCAAAGGTGTAGGTGTAGTCAATAAAGCATAAATAGATGTTTTTCTGGAACTCTCTTGCTTTCTTGATGATCCAATGGATGTTGGCAATATGACCTCTGGTTCCTCTGCCTTTTCTAAATTTAGCTTTGAGCATCTGGAAGTTCATGGTTCACATATTGCTGAAGCCTGGCTTGGAGAATTTTGAGCATTTCTTTACTAGCGTGTGAGATGACCGCAATTGTGCGGTAGTTTGAGCATTCTTTGGCATTGCCTTTCTTTGGGATTGGAATGAAAACTGAGCTTTTCCAGTCCTGTGGCCACTGCTGAGTTTTCCAAATTTGCTGGCATATTGAGTGCAGCACTTTCAAAGCATCATCTTTTAGGATTTCAAATAGCTCAACTGGAATTCCACCATCTCCACTAGCTTTGATGCTTCCTAAGGCCCACTTGGCTTTGCATTCCAGGATGTCTGGCTCTAGGTGAGTGATCATACCATTGTGATTATCCGGGTCATGAAGATCTTTTTTGCATAGTTCTATGTATTCTTGCCATTTCTTCTTAATATCTTCTGCTTCTGTTAGGTGCACATAATTTCTGTCCTTTATTGTGCCCATCTTTGCATGAAATGTTCCCTTGGTATCTCTAAGGATAATCATATGTGAATAAAAAAATATCATCAACCTACAGCATTAGATCCTAAAGAACCTACACCTAAGCCCTTTATCATTGACACTTCCCTTCATTTGACTACCTTCATTTCTTCTTCTATCAAGGAAGTACCGCACTGTGTTCAAAGAAAGCCTAGGAACACATACACACATGGGATTTAGCTCCCCACCCCAGTATTCTTGGCTGGGAAATCCCATGGACAGAGGGGCCTGGTGGGCCTCAGTCTATATGGTTGCAGGGAGTCGGACATGACCGAGCAACTAACTTTTCCATTGAATTAAGCTACTTGGGAGGTAGGCTGTTACCATGCCCTGGGCTCAGAGCTCCATCTACATTTCCATAAAAACTGAAAGACTTCAAGTTCCAAAATCTCTGTTTATGCACACATACATCTTTTTGAATTTTCAAGTTCAACAAAGTGGACTGAATTTTCATTAAAACTATTTTTATAACATTTCTCCCAAATTTCAAATTTGGTTCAAAATGGTAAGAGCATTTGATCTTAACTATAATAACATGGGCAAGGAGAGATCATTGTGAGCTAATAGCTTAAGCATTGGCCTTAAAATTTATTTATTCTCCTACTACATTTTCACGTACTATATTTACATTTAGATATGTACCAATACTGCAAATGTGCATGGACTCGCCAAATCACGTTGGCCTGTCTTGATGAAAGTATTGAGGAATTTTCGTAAGTTCACAGGAGCTCCTGTAAGAGGTTCCCAAGCCCCCCACCTTGAACAGTTAGAGCAACAGGCTTCTCTCTCCATTAACATTCTATCCATACATCTCTTGGGGGGATGTTTCACTTTTCACCTTACATCACAGTTACTTACGTAAAGTGAGTGAAAGTCGCTCAGTCATGTCCAACTCTTTACGACCCCATGGACTATACAGTCCATGGAACTGTCTAGGCCAGAATACTGGAATGGGCAGCCTTTCCCTTCTCCAGGGGATCTTCCCAACCCAGGGATCAAACTCAGGTTTCCCACACTGCAGGCAGATTCTTATCAGCTGAGCCACAAGGGAAGCCCAAGAATACTAGACTGGGTAGCCTATCCCTTCTCCAGAGGATCTTCCCGACTAAGGAATGGAACTGGGGTCCTCTGCACTGCAGGCAGAGACTTTACCAACTGAGCTATGATAGTTACTTAGATACTCAATAAATGTTTCCTGGATAAATACATGAATAAACACATTAAATAACCTCTGTCTTTAGAACAGTATCCCTGCATTTAAAAGTGATTAAACTCTGTGTTAAATGTGGAGAAATAACTCCAGAAAGAATGAAGAGATGGAGCCAAGCAGAAAAACCCAGTGGTGGATGTGACTGGGGATGGAAGTCAAGTCCCATGTTGGAGAGAGCAATATTGCATAGGAACCTGGAAAGGTAGGTCCATTAATCTAGGAAAATTGGAAGTGGTCAAACAGTGTTCACAAGAGTGAACACTGACATTTTAGGAATTGGTGAACTGAAATGGACTGGAATGGGTGAATTTAACTCAGATGACCATTACAGCTACTACTGTGGGCAGGAATCCCTTAGAAGAAATGGAGTAGCCATCATGGTCAACAAAAGAATCTGAAATGCAGTACTTGGATGCAATCTCAAAAATGACAGAATGATCTCTGTTCGTTTCCAAGGCAAACCATTCAATATCACGGTAATCCAAGTCTATGCCCTGATCAGTAATGCTGAAGAAGCTGAAGTTGAAAGGTTCTAAGAAGACCTACAAGACCTTCTAGAACTAACACTCAAAAAAGATGTCCTTTCCATTATAGGGGACTCGAATGAAAAGTAGGAATTCAAGAACACCTGGAATAATAGGCAAATTTGGCCTTGGAGTACAGAATGAAGCAGGCCAAAGGCTAACAGAGTTCTGCCAAGAGAATGCACTGGTCATAGCAAACACCCTCTTCCAACAACACAAGAGAAGACTCTACATATGGACATCACCAGATGGCCAACACTGAAATCAGACTGATTATATTCTTTGCAGGCAAAGATGGAGAAGCTCTATATAGTCAGCAAAAATAAGACTGGGAGCTGACTGTGGCTCAGATCATGAACTCCTTATTGCCAAATTCAGACTTAAATTGCAGAAAGTAGGGAAAACCACTAGACCATACAGTTACGACCTAAATCAAATCCCTTACCATTATACAGTGGAAGTGAGAAATAGATTTAAGGGCCTAGATCTGATAGATAGAGTGCCTGATGAACTATGGACGAATGTTTGTGACATTGTACAGAAGACGGATCAAGACCATCCCCAAGAAAAAGAAATGCAAAAAAGCAAAATGGCTGTCTGAGAAGAAAAAGGCAAAGGAGAAAAGGAAAGATATACCCATTTGAATGCAGAGTTCCAAAGAACAGCAAGGAGAAATAAGAAAGCCTTCCTCAGTGATCAATGCAAAGAAATAGAGGAAAACAATAGAATGCCTTATGATCCAGCAATCCCACTGCTGGGCATACACACTGAGGAAACCAGAAGGGAAAGAAACACGTGTACCCCAATGTTCATCGCAGCACTGTTTATAATAGCCAGGACATGGAAGCAACCTAGATGCCCATCAGTGGATGAATGGATAAGAAAGCTGTGGTACATATACACAATGGAGTATTACTCAGCCATTAAAAAGAATACATTTGAATCAGTTCTAATGAGATGGATGAAACTGGAACCTATTATACAGAGTGAAGTAAGCCAGAAAGAAAAACATCAATACAGTATACTAACGCATATATATGGAATTTAGAAAGATGGCAACAAAAACCCTGTGTACGAGACAGCAAAAGAGACACTGATGTATAGATCAGTCTTATGGACTCTGTGGGAGAGGTAGAGGGTGGGGAGATTTGGGAGAATGGCATTGAAACATATATAATATCATGTATGAAACGAGTCACCAGTCCAGGTTCGATGCACTATACTGGATGCTTGGGGCTGGTGCACTGGGATGACCCAGAGGGAGGGTATGGGGAGGGAGGAGGGAGGAGGGTTCAGGATGGGGAACACAGGTATACCTGTGGCAGATTCATTTCAATATTTGGCAAAACTAATACAATATTGTAAAGTTTAAAAATAAAATAAAATTTAAAAAAGAGAGAGAGAGAGAGAAAGACTAGAGATCTCTTCAAGAAAATTAGAGCTACCAAGGGAACATTCCATGCAAAGATGGGCTCAATAAAGGACAGAAATGGTATGGACCTAACAGAAGCAGAAGATATTAAGAAGAGCTGGTAAGAATACACAGAAGAACTGTATAAAAAAATCTTCATGACCCAGATAATCACGATGGTGTGATCACTCACCTAGAGCCAGACATCCTAGAATGCGAAGTCAAGTAGGCCTTAGTAAGCATCACTATGAACAAAGCTATTGGAGATGACGAAATTCCAGTTGAGCTATTTCAAATCCTAAAAGATGATGCTGTGAAAGTGCTGCACTCAATTTGCCAGCAAATTTGGAAAACTCAGCAGTGGCCACAGGACTGGAAAGTCAGTTTTCATTCCAATCCCAAAGAAAGGCAATGCCAAAGAATGCTCAAAGTACCACACAATTGCGCTCATCTCACACGCTAGTAAAGTAATGCTCAAAATTCTCCAAGCCAGGCTTCAGCAATATGTGAACGGTGATCTTCCAGATGTTCAACCTGGTTTTAGAAAGGCAGAAGAACCAGCGATCAAATTGCCAACATCCGCTGGAGCATCGAAAAAGCAAGAGAGTTCCAGAAAAACATCTATTTCTGCTTTATTGACTACACCTAAGCCTTTGACTGTGTGGATCACAATAAACTGTGGAAAATTCTTCAAGAGATGGGAATACCAGACCACCAGACCTGCCTCTTGAGAAATCTGTATGCAGGTCAGGAAGCAACAGTTGGAACCGGACATGGAACAACAGACTGGTTCCAAATAGGAAAAGGAGTATGTCAAGGCTGTATATTGTCACCCTGCTTATTTAACTTATATGCAGAGTACATCATGAGAAATGCTGGGCTGGATGAGGCACAAGATTGCCAGGAGAAATATTAGTAACCTTAGATATGCAGATGACACCACCCTTATGGCAAAAATCGAAGAACTAAAGAGCTTCTTGATGAAAGTCAAAGAGGAGAGTGAAAAAGTTGGCTTAAAGCTCAACATTCAGAAACCAAAGATCGTGGCATCTGGTCCCATCACTTCATGGCAAATAGATGGGGAAACAGTGGCTGACTTTATTTTTTGGGGCTCCAAAGTTACTACAGATGGTGACTGCAGCCATGAAATTAAAAAATATTCACTCTTTGGAAGAAAAGTTATGACCAACCTAGACAGCATATTAGAAAGCCAGGGACATTACTTTGCCAACAAAGGTCTGTCTAGTCAAGGCTATGGTTTTTCCAGTAGTCATGTATGGATGTGAGAGTTGGACTATAAAGAAAACTGATCGCCAAAGAATTGATGCTTTTGAGCTGTGGTGTTGGACAAGACTCTTGAGATTCCCCTGGACGGCAAGGAGATCCAACTAGTCCATCCTAAAGGAGATCAGTCCTGAGTGTTCACTGGAAGGACTGGTGTTGAAGCTGAAATGCCAATACTTTGGCCATTTAATGCGAAGAGCTGACTCATTTGAAAAAACCCTGATGCTGGGAAAGATTGAAGTAAGGAGGAGAAGGGGACGACAAAGGATGAGATGGTTGGATGGCATCACCAACTCAATGGACATGATTTTGGGTAAACCCTGGGAGTTTGTGATGGACAGGGAGGCCTGGTGTGCTGTGCTCCATGGGTCACAAAGAGTTGAACATGACTGAGCGGCTGAACTGAACTGAACATCAAATTTTATAAGATTTTAAGCTTTAAGTGGTATTTAAAAGTTTTACAACACTGCAGAAATTCTGGAATATTTTTCCAAGCCAGATAAATTGCAACTGATCTTGTTTAATGTAGCTCTCCATTGGAGCCTTCTGGCCATTAAAAATTATCACATATTTCAAAGAAAGTAAATAATGGATAAATTATAACTACTAAGGAAATTTCTTGAGCAAATGGGTTGGTATTTCAGACTTTATTAGTATTCTTCCTTGTTGTTCACCTTGGATGAAAATAATATCACCATCCATATTTCATGGCCTCGTAATGGAAATAAGCAACTATCTTTTAATGAGATTTTTCAGTTCCTACTGAAGTGCAAATAAACATTAAAAGCCACTCAAAACCAACAGAAATTTCAGTAGCCTTGAAAACACGTTGAATCTATTAAATGATGTGAAAATGATGTGAGCTGTCTTAGTGATATATCCAGCAAGGAAATAATAAAGTTTATCAACAAATTATGAGACATCATTTTCATGTTTACTGCCATCGTTCAGTATGAGAGTAGCACAGAAGTGGTTGTCAAATAATGCAATATAGCTAGGAATTATTTATTAGCATATTATTTTCCATAAATGTAAAAGGATACTTTAATATATAAAACAAATAGCTTATTAAATGGCAAAGTCTTGAGGTTTTTTTTTTTAATCAATTCCATTAAAACTATACCTTTTAATATGTGTCTAGCCCCCAAAATGTACTTTGCTATTTGGCAGAATTGCCCTTAACTCAGTCTTTTTTTTTTTTTTTTAATTCACTTTTAAGAATAACAAAATATGTTTGAAATTATAAATTTGTGACCTAACAATGAATTAAAAATTTGAATACAAAAATGAAAATTTTATACCATGTTCTTAGGCAATTCTTCTTACCTATTTGAGTCCCAGTTTTCTCATCTACCTGTATGAAATAATAATGAATTCTAGTTGCTTAAGGAAGACACTTCTAATTCTAGAGTCTTGGAGTCTATTCTTGTAACAAGCAAAAACACTTTTGCTGCTTCTTTAATTGCATTTATATGAGATGATGGATGTTCAGTCAACTTATCATGGTAATTATTTCATGATGTATATAGATAAAATCATTATGTTGTACACCTTAAACATATATAGTACTGTATGTCTATTATATATCAATAAAACTGGAAGGGAAAGAACTCTCACAAAGTGAATGAATGAATAATAAAGTTTAAAAATACATTAATAGTGATGAACTCTATTTTTAATTTTTATCTTATATTAGAATATAATTGACTTACAACATTATGTTAGTTTTCAGTGTACAGCAAAGTGAGTCAGTTATACATATACATACAGCTATTCTTTTTCAGATTCTTTTCCATATAGGTTGTTACAGAATATTGAGTAGAATTCCCTGTGGTACACAATAGGTCCTTGTTGACTATCTATTTTATAAACAGTAGTATACTGTTGCCTGGGAAATCCCATGGACTGAGGAGCATGATAGGCTACAGTCCTATCACGGGGTCGCGAACAGTCGGACAAGACTGAGCGACTTCACTTTCACTTTTCCCTTTCATACATTGGAGAAGGAAATGGCAACCCACTCCAGTGTTCTTGCCTGGAGAATCCCAGGGACGGGGGAGCCTCGTGGGCTGCCGTCTATGGGGTCACACAGAGTTGGACACGACTGAAGCGACTTAGCAGCAGCAGCAGCAGTATGTTTATGCTAATCCCGAACTCCTAATATCCCTATCCCTTTCCCCTTTGGTACCAGTAAGTTTGTTATCTAAATCTGTTAGTCTGTTTCTGTTTTATAAATAAGTTCATTTGTATCATTTTAAAAATTCCACATATAAGTGATTTACTTCACTTAATATGATAATCTCTAGGTCCATGAGTGAATGAAGTTTTTGAATCTACATTTTCTAATAATTCTTTACTGAACAGCCTGCCTCCAATTTCTCTTCAGTTCAAAGTAGGCTTTTCATAATACTACTGTCAAGCTCAGAATCTTTTGCTACCTTCAAGTGCCTAAGAATCAGATATCTATAATTTCCTATAATCCAACCAATATAACCAATATAACTGAACTGTTTAGTATATTGTCTTCTAAATATGCAACAAACATTTTCCTTTTGATCACTGTAAATGCCCTTCTTTTCTTCTCTGCCTTTTTTCTAAATGCTACTCCTTCTAGACCCAACTCGTACCCCTCTCCATGGACTGAGCATCCCAGTCCAAAGTGCCTTCTCTCCCAACTTCCTCCCCTAAGCTCTCACATGGGCAGGACCATTTCAGTATTTATGATTTAGTTCCTAAGGTTGCCTGTTAAATGTTATAGAGAGGTATAAAACCCAGGAACCCAATTAGATTGTGTTTTCCCTGCAATCTAGGACCATGTATAACACACACCTGTATAAAAACCATGATGTGAAGCCTGTCTCCTGTATTATAGACATAAAAAATATTCCTTGATTAATATATTTATGATGTATTGGGAAGACAGAGGAAATCAATGAAACAATTCCTGATTGAGCAGATTATTCTACTGATCTAGAACCAAAGCCACCCATCTTAATTTCTTCTCAACCTGGGAACGATCCATGTTTATTTCCAGATGGATCATGGCTATAATATATACATACAAACTAACTTAAATGTTTTATTTCAGGCTTAAAACTAGATCTGTGTCCCCAGGGAGCTTAGAGTTACAGAAACACAAACACATGGGAAAGTGAATCATGACCAAAGATTTTACTAACAGTTCAAGTCAATAAGAGAGGAGACACCATAATTCCCAACATACATAGCCAGGAATATTCATTAACATTAATTACTATAGAAATTTAAAAAAGGAAAGATGATTTCAGGCCAAAGTGACTAGGTGGAAAGAGGACACTCTTAGGGGGAACAAGTGGGAAGAAGGGGCTTCCCCGATGGCTCAGACAGTAAAGAATCTGCCTGCAATGCAGGAGACCAAGGTTCAATCCCTGGGTCAGGAAGATCCCCTAAAGGAGGAAATGGCAACCCATTGTAGTCTTCTTGCCTGGAGAATTCCATGGACAGAGAAGCCTGGCAGGCTACCGTCCACTGGGTTGCAAAGAGTCGGATATGACTAAATGACTAACACACACAGTGAGAAGAAGACCATGAAAACAGAAAATCCAGGGAGAAGATAGGAAATGTATTGATATATTGGTGCTCAAGTGAATATAGTTTGAATGTCTAGATATTTGTACCTGGGGCATCAAAGAGCCATTTACTAGGACAGGAAAGGATCAAACCAGTTCTGTTGACTGAAATCTTAAGATCATACATTTCACTGTCAGTTTATTTACAAGATAACAATGCAGTTATACATGGAATCTAGAAAAATGGTATTGATGAACCTATTTGCAGGGCTGGAATAGAGATGCAGACATAGAGAATGGATTTGTGGACACAGCATGGAAGGAAAGGGAGGGAGTGAGACAGGAGCACTGACATATACACACTGCCTTGTGTAAAACAGACGGCTACAGTTAGAACTGGACACGGAATAACAGACTGGTTCCAAATAGGAAAAGGAGTACGTCAAGGCTGTATATTGTCACCCTGCTTATTTAACTTATATGCAGAGTACATCATGAGAAAGGCTGGGCTGGAAGAAGCACAAGCTGGAATCAAGACTGCCGGGAGAAATATCAATAACCTCAGATATGCAGATGACACCACCCTTATGGCAGAAAGTGAAGAGGAACTAAAAAGCCTCTTGATGAAAGTGAAAGAGGAGAGTGAAAAAGTTGGCTTAAAGCTCAACATTCAGAAAACGAAGATCATGGCATCCGGTCCCACCACTTCATGGGAAATAGATGGGGAAACAGTGGAAACAGTGTCAGACTTTATTTTTCCGGGCTCCAGAATCACTGCAGATGGTGACTGCAGCCATGAAATTAAAAGGCGCTTACTCCTTGGAAGGAAAGTTATGACCAACCTAGATAGCATATTCAAAAGCAGAGACATTACTTTGCCAACAAAGGTTCGTCTAGTCAAGGCTATGGTTTTTCCAGTGGTTATGTATGGATGTGAAAGTTGGACTGTGAAGAAGGCTGAGCGCCGAAGAATTGATGCTTTTGAACTGTGGTGTTGGAGAAGATTCTTGAGAGTCCCTTGGACTGCAAGAAGATCCAACCAGTCCATTCTGAAGGAGATCAGCCCTGGGATTTCTTTGGAAGGAATGATGCTAAAGCTGAAACTCCAGTACTTTGGCCACCTCATGCGAAGAGTTGACTCATTGGAAAAGACTGATGCTGGGAGGGATTGGGGGCAAGAGGAGAAGGGGCCGACAGAAGATGAGATGGCTGGATGGCATCACTGACTCGATGGACGTGAGTCTGAGTGAACTCCGGGAGTTGGCGATGGACAGGGAGGCCTGGCGTGCTGCAATTCATGGGGTCGCAAAGAGTCGGACACTACTGAGCGACTGATCTGATCTGATCTGACTGGTAATCTGCTGCACAGCACAGAGAGCTCAGCTCTGTGCTCTGTGACGACCTAGAGGGTCCAGATGGGGTGGGAGGGAGCGAGGCTCTTTTGCTCTTGCAAGGGGATGTGTGTATACTTAGAGCTGATTCAGCTATAGCTGATGTATACAATTATAGCTGTATAGTTATTGTACCGCAGAAACCAACATAACATTGTAAAGCAATTATCTCCCAATTAAAAAGACAAAAGATAACAGTAAGACGAGGTACAAGGCAGTAACCAGCATGATATTCTCAAATGAGAAATTAATTTAGTATTTGAATAGCTGAAGAGAGAACCTGTAGTATGATGACCGATGAATGAAAACAGAGGGTTCTTATCCAAGTTTGTCTTACGGGTCAGGCATGAAGGTTCTGGAGCCAAGCTGCCTACACTTCCATGCCAGCTTTGCCACTTAATAGCCACAGGAAGTTACATAACTTTTCTCTACTTTGGTTTTCTGATCTTTGATATGGGGATAATACTATAGCATCTTTCTTATAGGAATGCTGTGAAAATTAAAATTAGCTAATATATTTAAAACATTCATAACAGTTCTTGGCACATAATAAAATTTACATAGATATTAGCTATTTTATCCATAATGGTTTTCAAGTAATAGATACTGAATCCTTCTATTAAGTTCTGATACAAATGAGTTGATAAAAATAAAAATAATGTTCTTCAGATATGCAGTCATACAGTATGAGCATGCAGTATCACTGATAGTAACAAATTTGCCCCAATATACCCTATTGCCCGGTTATGACGCTGGGATTAGATTTTGGAGGTCAAAGTATGGTCTGTTGACCTGAAATTGCTGAGTGAGGCTAAAATCTGGGTTCAGGTAGAGATTAAACCCAGACCTTGACCTCTTTAGGAATGCTGCCCAACCAAAACCTGGCTGGATGGTGTTGCCATGTGCTAGCTAATGAGATCCATTAACTTTTGTGGGTCCCTTTGAGAGCTCTGCACAAGACTGTCCCTCCCAGAATATGGAGAAGAGACTGGCTCACTGCACATATAAACAAGCACACAGCACTGTGCCCGAAGCACACTCTCAATAATTGTTCATCGAATGGATGAAAAGAAACTTAAACCAAAAAAATAACAATTAGGCTTCAGTTGTTCCCCAGGCAGCCTCTTTCCCCTTCTAAGTATCATATTTCATCTTGTGAAACCAGAATTCCAAATGATAACAAAAGCAAGCACAAAACACGTTTTTTAAAAAGGTTTTGAAAACAGTTCTCTGGCCTATTGGAAAGTAGAAAATATTTTCTTATATTTTTCCTGGAACGTCTGACAAAAATAGATTTTTGTAACTGAAAATATATCCTGCATTCTGTATAGAGTCAGCTATGAGTCTTATTTTTACCTGGTCCAGATAGTTACAAGCAGGATTATACTAATTTGGGAGAAATTATTTTAGGGATAAAACTTTTACCCTAGGAATAAAACTAGGGACTGAACTTGAAGAAGCAATTTCTTAACCAAAGATAATCTACTGGTTACAATATTGACTTGGTCTTTCAAACTATTATTCCCATTGGCTGAAAATATTTATTTCATGTATTAGAAGAAAAACTGGTTTCATATTCTTCTTTTTCTCTCTCTGAGTCCTTTTAAATTGAACATTGAAAAATGAAGGTGCCAGTTGCTCAGTTGTGTCTGATTCTTTGAGACCCATGGACTGTAGCCCACCAGGCTCCTCTGTCCATGGGATTCTCCAGGCAAGAATCTTGGAGTGGGCTGTCATTTCCTTCTCCAGGGGATCTTCCCAACCCGGGGATCAAATCCGGGTCTCCTGCATTGAGGGCAGATTCTTTACCATCTGAGCCACCAAGGAGGCCCTGAAAAAACAATCTTTTGTATTTTGCACTCATGATATGACTGGTCAACGATATCAAGAATCCAAATTCCTTTATCATGGTGAATATTTAACTCCCCGAGAAGGTATATTTGTCTATGGTGTGTGTGTGTGTGTGTGTGTGTGTGTGTGTGTGTGTGTGTGTGTGTACTCAGTCATGTCCAACTCTTTGCAACCCCATGGACTGTAGCCTGCCCCACTCCTCTGTCCATGGAATTTTCCAGGCAATAATATTGGAGTGGGTTCCCATGTCCTACTTCAGTGGATCATCCCAACATAAGGATTGAGCCTGCTTCTCTTGCATTTCCTGCATTGGCAGGCAGATTCTTTACCACTGCACCAGCTGGGAAGCTTTAAATTGAACAATAAGTAGGCAAAAAAGAAAACTCTATAGAATTGATTATGCAGCAGATATTTTTCTAAGGATTTTACATTAACCAACCCATTTTCCCTCACAACAACTCATCATTAACTCCTTTGCATAAATGCAGTCCTTTTGTCCTCACAGCATCTGTGTATTATTATCCTACTCCATTTACACATAGGAAACTGGGCCACAAAGCAGTCCAGTAAGTCGCCCCTATTGTGGGACAGAGCTGGAGTTTGATTCAAGGCACTCTACACACCTGAGCCTTCACTCTGGAGAAAACATTTCTTCTTTGAGAAAGAACAGTTTAGCATAGCTAATCTACAAGGCAGAGGGACACTGCCACTGACCTCATCACACAGAGCCTAACTAACCAGCTGTGGGCCACTGGATTTCTTCAGACAATATTATCAGAAGTTCCTACCTACTTGCAGAGACATTAGAAGCTTGAGATGTTAATCCAACTCAGACTTTCAACTGAATGAAACTTAATCATTCTTTAGACATTGAGGCAATGTCTAATTTATTCAACAAGCAATCAACAAATATTTGTTAAGCACCATATGCTGCCATGCAGGTCAGGAAGCAACAGTTAGAACTGGACATGGAACAACAGATTGGTTCCAAATAGGAAAAGGAGTACATCAAGGCTGTATATGGTCACTGTGCTTCTTTAACTTATATGCAGAGTACATCATGAGAAATGCTGGGCTGGCGGAAGCATAAGCTGGAATCAAGATTGCTGGGAGAAATATCAATAACCTCAGATATGCAGATGACACCACCCTTATGGCAGAAAGTGAGGAAGAACTAAAGAGCCTCTTGATGAAAGTGAAAGAGGAGAGTGAAAAAGTTGGCTTAAAGCTCAACATTCAGAAAACAAAGATCATGGCATCTGGTCCTATCACTTCATGGGAAATAGATGGGGAAACAGTCAGTGTCAGACTTTATTTTTGGGGGCTCCAAATCACTGCAGATGGTGATTGCAGCCATGAAATTAAAAGATGCTTAGTCCTTGGAAGGAAAGTTATGACCAACCTAGATAGCATATTCAAAAGCAGAGACATTACTTTGCAAACAAAAGTCCGTCTAGTTAAGGCTATGGTTTTTCCAGTGGTCATGTATGGATGTGAGTTGGACTGTGAAGAAAGCTGAGTGCCAAAGAATTGATGCTTTTGAACTGTGGTATTGGAGAAGACTCTTGAGAGAGTCCCTTGGGCTGCAAGGAGACCCAACTGGTCCATCCTAAAGGAAATCAGTCCTGAATATTCACTGGAAGGACTGATGCTGAAGCTGAAACTCCAATACTTTGGCCACCTGATGTGAAGAACTGACTCATTGGGAAAGCCCCTGATGCTGGGAAAGATTGAAGGCGGGAGGAGAAAGGGACAACAGAGGATGAGATGGTTGGATGGCATCACTGACTCAATGGGCATGAGTTTGAGTAAACTCCGAAAGTTGGTGATGGACAGGGAGGCCTGCCATGCTGCAGGTCCATGGGGTCGCAAAGAGTCAGACACAACTGAGCGACTGAACTGAACTGAACTGAACATTCTGTCACCCACTGGGAATACTGTAATACATCACAATAATCCCTATGCTCAAGGACATTATAGTCTATTTGTGAACATAGAAATTAGGCTTGTAAATATTGATATGTTTTAATATTTTTATCGTCCATATTGTCCTGAGAGTTAGATTCAAGATTTCTGGGACAGGACAAATTATTTATACATATTTATAGTAAAAACTGGGCTTCCCTAGTGGCTCAGTGGCAAAGAATCTGCCAGCCATTGCAGGCGATGCAGGCTGAAGATCCCTTGGAGATGGAAATGACAACCCACTCTGGTATTCTTGCCTGGGAAATCCCCATGGACCGAGGGGCCCGGTGGGCTACAGACCATGGGTCGCAAAGAGTCAGACACAACTTAGCAACTAAAAACACAGTAAAAACCGTATCAGCTCCCCTGGCCACAACCCTTCTCCCTTCTAAGGTGATTTTGTAAGAGCAGATGTCACCTTATACTAATTGGGATCTGTGCTATAGATGAAGAACCCAAGGAATCTTGAGAGTTTATCAAGAAGAGGAACAGCTGTCCCCCCACCCACCCCGTCCTCCCTTTGTGAGACAGTGAGAAAAAATTTTTCTCCCTAATATACACAAACTCTCCTTCAGGGAAGAATAGGAAGGATCCTGGGTTCTTACCTTCAGAAGGTAAATAAATACCTCTGGGGGAGATATGACAAGTTTTGTCCCAGCAAAGCCCACTAACAATTCCTGGGAAATAAAAATAGGATCTGGATAAAAAAGTCTGACCCCCTTTTTTTTTTTCCCCCTTTCTTTGTGCTTCATCCAGTGTCACTTACTCATGTAGGGCTGGGTGCAGAGGTCTCAACCTGAGGCTGTACACAGCTCCGCAATTCCAGATGGCAGCAGCAGGCTGTGTGCACAGACCGTGCACTCAGCACTGCGATCTGGAGCCACAACCAACCTGCCAGAACTCCATACCTTCCCCTCTGCTGTGAACCCTATAAGGTAGCCCCACTCCTGACCTGTCCAGGAGAGCATATGCTCTAGAGTGAGAGCTTGCCCCTCTCCATTCTTTGGTCAAACAACAAAGCTTTCCTTTGCTTCTGAATAGAATTCAGTCTCATTCTATTGACTCTAATGATACCAGGCAGCAGGACCCATTGTTGGGGACATTTCTCTGGAGTGGACTCAGTGTAAGCGTCTTATTCCAGAACAACTCCTGGAATGTCTCCAGATCCAGCTTTGATCAGATGCCTTTTTCAGAATCAACTTCTGTAAATATGGAGTTGAAATGTTCTAAGCATCCAAGGCTCAATCATGTGCCTATCTATGGGGCTAGAGGAAGAGGGGTGTGGTGATAATTATTCCAATTTAAGTCATATAGAGGCTTCCCTAATGGCTCAGACAGAAAGAATTTGCCTGTAACGCAGGAGATCCAAGTTCTGTCTCTGGGTTGGGAAGATGCCCTGGAGAAGGGAATGGTTACCCACTTCAGTATTCCTACCTGGAGAATTCCATGGACAGAGGACCCTGGCAGGTTATCGTCCATGGGGTCAAAAAGAGTCAGACACAGCTGAGCAACTAACACTTTCACTTTTCAAGCCATGTAGACTGGGAAAGATAACACAAAATGGGTAGAGGTGTTTCCCCAAAGGAAAGGATGGTAGAAACATAGCAGGAAAGGATGAGTCAGAGCACTGGTGGCAAAACTTTCACTAGCGAGGGGGACAAATGTGTCCTCTGTTACAAGAGGGAACCATGCGAGTGGTAGATAGATCATGTTTGGTTGTTAAAGTGGGCCAGGTAGCAAATATTTTAGGCCTTGTGCATTACATACGGCCTCTTTCATATATTTTTCTTGGCTTTTTAAACAAATATTTAGACATGAAAAAAATTTTCTTAACACCTTGAACGGGCTGCAGTTTTCTGATTTCCATGCAGGTAGGGAAAACATGGAGAGTTACAGTCACCTACGGTAGTGAGTTCACCCAACAGGTAAAATAAAAATAAAGAGGCAATGAAAGCTTGGAGTATTTATGAACAAATGACTGAAATCTAGTCCTCTAGATGCTGAAGTCACAAGTAACTCATTATTTATAGATAAATTTGATGAACACATATCTGTCTTAGGAGACCTTCAGAAGAAGTGATTTGGAAAAAGTCCAGTTTGTATGAATGTAATGAAGTAAAGAAATGTCCAGTTAGCCAGTGTGTAGGGCTGAGTTCCAGAAGACATAACAAGAGTTTGGGAAAGAAGTGATATTGTCAAAGGAGGTGAGTTCTGTAAAGGTGAGCACACAGTGTTGCCTCATAGGATGACAAAGAACAATACAGATTTGAAGAAGTACTATTTTAGTTTTGATTATTCCATGAGACTGAGTCTCACAGAATTCAGACTTGGAGACAGAGGAAGTAGTTACAACATTGGGGAGATCCATTCCTACTCTTCTTGATCCACAGAGATGGTGATGGCTATAGTGGCCTAGTTGCCTTGGCCTACCCAAGAGAAGAGGTATTTTGGCAGGTAAGACTCCTCACACATGGGTGCTTTGCATCAGGTCATTGCTGCAGCTCTCTATGGAGAGGTAAAAAGGGAGCTGCTGAAATTGGATATACGCTCTATCATTGTTCAGGACCATGAAAGATGCAAAGGAAGCTTGAAAATTATAGCAGCCTGTATATTCACAACAAAAATTAGAAAGCACTCTGAAGTAGCATTTAACCAAGCAGCAGACAGCATCAATCTAAATCAGAAGCAAGGATGAGAAAATGGATGTCCAAATGTAGACAATCATTATCCAAAATCATTGAATAAAGAAAATATCCTTTTTCAACAACACAAGAGACGACTTTACACATGGACATCACCAAATGGTCAATACAGAAATCAAATTGATTACATTCTTTATAGTCAAAGATGGAGAAACTGTACGCAGTCAGCAAAAACAAGACCTGGAGCTGACTGTAGCTCAGGTCATCAGCTTCTCATAGAAAAATTCAGGCTTGAACTAAAGAAAGCAGGTAAAACCACTAGGCCAGCCAGGTACAATTTAAATCAAATCCCCTATTAATATGCAATGGAGGTAATGAATAGATTCAAGGGATTAGAACTTGTAAATAGCGTGCCTGAAGAACTACGGATGGAGGTCCATAATATTATACAGGAGACAGTGAACAAAACCATCTCAAAGAAAAAGAAAAGCAAGAAGGCAAAGTGGTTATCTGAGGAGGCCTTACAAATAGCTAAAGAAAGCAGAGAAGCAAAAAGCAAGGGAGAAAGGGAAAAGTATATCTGACTAAACGCAGATTTCCAAAGAACAGCAGAGAGATAAGGCCTTCTTCGATGAACAGAACTAAAAGAAAACAACAGAAGGGGAAGGACTAGTGATCTCTTCAGGAAAATGGGAGATATCAAGGGAACATTTTGCCCAAAGATGGGCACAATAAAGGACAGAAACTGTAGAGACCTAGTAGATGCTGAAGAGATCGAGATGGAAAGAATACACGGAAGAACTATACAAAAAATATGTTAATGAACTGGATTACTACAATGGTGTGGTCAGCCACCCAGAGCCAGACATTCTGGAGAGCACAGTCAAGTGAAGGAAGCACCGCTGTTAATAAAGCTAGTGTATGCGGACGGAATCCCAGTAGAACTATTCAAAACACTAAAGGATGATGCTGTCAAGGTGTTGCATTCATTATGTGAGCAAATCTGGAAGACCCAGCAGTGGCCGCAGGATTGGAAAATGTCAATCCTCATCTCAATTCCCAAGATGGGTAGTACTAAAGAATGTGTTAACCATCAGAAAATCACACACATATGCTATGCTAGTAAGGTCATGCTTAAAATCTGGCATGCTAGGCTTCAGCATTATGTGAACCAAGAATTTCCAGATGTCCAAGCTGGGTTTAGAAAAGGAATAGGAACCAGAGATCAAATTGCCAACCTTCACTGGATCACAGAGAAAGCTAGGGAATTCCAGAAAAACATCTATATCTATTTCATTCACTATGTCAAAGCCTTTGACTGTGTGGATCATAATAAATTGTGGAATGCTCTTAAAAAGAGGCAAATACCACACCATCTTACCTGTCTCTTGAGAAACCTGTATTGAGAAACCTGTCAAGAAGCAACAATTAGAACCCTGTATGGAACAACTGACTGGTTCAAGATTGAGAAAGGAGTACGACAGGGCTGTCTGCTGTCACTCTGTTTGTTTAATCCATACGCTGAGCAAATCATGAGAAATGCCATGGTTGGATGAGTTACAAGCTGGAATCAAGACAGGAAGGAGAAACATCAACAGCTTCAGATATGCAGATGATACCATTCTAATAGCAGAAAGCAAAGAGTAACTAAAGAGCCTCTTGATGAGGGTGAAGGAGGAGAGTGAAAAAGCTGGATTAAAACTCAAATTTTTAAAAACTAAGATCACTGTATCTGGCCCCATTACTTCATGGCAAATAGAAAGGGAAAAAGTGGAAGTAGTGACAGATTTCCTCCCCTTCGACTCTAAAATCTCTGAGGATGGTGACTGCAGCCATGAAATCAGAAGACGGTTGCTTTTTGGCAGGAAAGCTATGGCAAACCTAGACAGAAGAGGCTGAAAAGAAGACGCTTTACTCTGCCGACAAAGGTCCGCAGTCAAGGCTGTGGTCTTCCCTGTGGTCACAATAGGTTGTGAGAGCTGGATCATAAAGAGGGCGGAGCACAAAGAATTGATGCCTACGAACTGTGGTGGTGGAGAAGACTCCTACACATTACTTGGACAGTAAGGAGTTCAAACCAGTCAATCTTAAGGGAAATCAATCCTGAATACTTGTCAGAAGGACTGATGCTGAAGCTGAAACTCCAGTATTCTGGTCATCTGATGCAAACAGCTGACACTGGAAAAGTCCCTGATGCTGGGTAATATTGAGGGCAGAAGGAGAAGAGGGTATCAGAGGATGAGATGGCTGCATGGCATCACAAAAGTAATGGACGTGAACTTGGGCAAACTTTGGGAGATGGTGACGGACAGGGAGGCCTGGTGTGCTGAAGTCCATGGGGTCAGAAAGAGTTGGACACAACTGGGTGACTGAACAAGAACAACAATGTAGATAAAGGTCATAAGAGGTGCTTCCTAGAAGGAAATGGAGCTTTTAAAGAAATTCAGGATCCAGCTAGGAGAAAAGGTACAAGCAGACAGCAGAAAAGAAGAAAAGTGTTAGTAAAAGTCTGAGGACCAGAATATACATGGAGCACAGGCGGGTGTATGTGTGTGAGCATCTTGTTTATAAACCCATATGTGTTGGAGTTGACAGAGGGAGAGAAAGGCCATAAGACAAAGGTGATGAATTGTATGGTGGGGTAAAATGAAATAAAGATGGGTATACATATCAAAGATCTTGAAAAGTATAAGACATGATCTGAAAAATAGTAGGGAGCCATAATCAATTTGACCAAGGAACTGAATGATCAAAGTAGCATTTTATAAAAATTAGTGCTGCCTTTGCATACAGGATAATCTGGAGAGGAGACAGGCAATTTTACAGCTCTGTAAAAGTGCCTTTGAAAGTCAAAACATTTTTAAGTCTTTGTAGAGCTAAACTAAAGAACTCCCAACAAAACATTTTCTTTCTTTCCTCTCAAAGGAATGCTGACATGGCAAGAAAAATAGTTTCACCATGTGTTTGTACTTTCTTTTATAAGGAGTATAAAAGAATTGCTATACTCTTTTAATCTGAGCAGCTCAGTCTACAGAAACTTTAACTTCTATCTAGAAATTTTACTGTGGGAAGCTTTCCTCTCAACATGCATACTAGATATTTTTTCTTGATGCCTTAATAATTCATCTCCAGTTTGGTGATTTTTATCTTAACATGGAGAAATTGATGAGGGCTCCCTGCCTACTAATTCAAATATCTAAAAGTTGAAAGCTAAAATCTTTAAGATTAGAGGAACTATGGTTATTTAGTGAAGACTAGAGAATAACTTAAAACTTTCCCCTCAGTGGACATAGTTGTATCTTATTACATAGCTTTTAATCTCTTACTAAGGATAATGCAAGAATAAACACATTTGTTTTGAAATATGGTTTCAAGGGGAGCCCAGAAAGAATTTTTTATACAGTGGAGCAGATATTAAGGAACGTGATAGACTTTCCTAGAAGAGTTTTGCTAAGGTTATGGAGGTCCACTTTGAGTTTAGGCAAGACCCAAACATGTTAAAGGCAGAGTTGGCAGAGGTCTAGGGAAATTAGGATCAAAGAAATATTAAAATAAAATACCTTTTGACTTTTACATTTAAAAGAGAAACAAATTTCAGGGAATGAATGGCAGTCTAACAAGGTGGACATTATAAAAGCATGTTCTGCAGGGTTAATCCGGGTGTAATAAACCAGTTAAGGAGCATGGAACCTCAATAAAGAAAGATGCGATTATGAAATTTTGAGTATAGCATGTTTTCTTTCACTCAGATTTGTTTTCTAGCTCAGTTCCCACCCATATTAAAAATTGTATTAGAAATACATTTTTATTCCTAAATAAATTAGAAATATATTTTTAAAAGATAATTGTTTAAAAAAATACTACAAGTGCGTTGACTTTAACTTTTGTTAAGCACTGGGTTCCATGTTGCCCTGGCTGGAACTCTTCTATCAGAATGGTGAAGGTCTTCCTCCATTCTATGAGTTTCCAGGGTCAGCTATAAGAAAAGACAACAATCTGGGTGGCTTAAGCAATAAAAATTGATTGTCTCATAGATCTGAAGGCTGGAAGTTCAAAATCAAGGTGTCAGAAAAGTTGGTTCTTTCTGAGGAAGGTGAGGGTAAGTCTGTTCCATGCTAGTCTGGTCCTAGCTTCTCGTAGCCTTGGGGGTTTCTTGGCTTATAGATGCATGATCGCTGTATCTTCAGATTATCTTCCTTCTGTCTCTATGTTCACATTTCCACTTTGTATAAGGATACAGTCATATTGGATTAGAACCCACCCTATTTACTTTATATTAACCTGATCATCGACAAAGACCTTATTTCCAAGTAAGGGGGCATTCACAGATGCTATGGTTTAGAACATCAGCATCTTTTATGGGCGCACTATTCAATCCATGACACCCACCAGCACTGACCTCACCATTCACCTTAATGCAACTCTGGCACCAAGAGAGTGCCAGTGCTTCTGAGGTGGAGCAAATCTAAGTGTAGGACTGTAAGGTGAACAGAAAACAGAGGAGTTGCTGGCAACAAACTCAAATTTTTTAAAGCATTAGGTGGATTAAAACCATTTGGTGTCTATCTAGGGACTATCAAAGCTTACCAGTTTGAAAAGTCTGTAGCAAATTTTACCTAAAATCTACCAGACATAAAAGACATGGAACGCTAATCTGGTACTTTTCTCAAAATGTTCCTATTTTCCTAACAGGACCTAGCTGTGACTTTTTACATCCTGTATTTAAAACATGATATGAGAAAGTAGGTCTTGAGTCCCCATAACAGTTTGTCTACCTGAGAAAAGAGGGCTATTGCTTTAAAAGAAAATCTTCCTAAAGTTTTACTTTTCTCTTTCATCCCCAAAAGAGAAAGAAGATCACCATGTTCATCAAAACACGCACCTGGGAAGATACTATAATTAAGCCTAAGCTTCAGGAAACAACGAATAACAAGGAAAACATCTCTCTGGCCAGTTTTATACAACCTCATACATTTACATAAAAAAATCTCCAGAACGTAACCAATTTTTTTTTTTCTTTTCCTTGAGTTCTTTCCTTTTCTTTTGCTAGAAAAGAAAGCACTGGGAGTTGACACTCACATTGTAAATAGCAGAGCCAAAGTTTCTGTAAAGCAAGGCTGCAATTTCTCACAGCTAAAAGGGGTAGAGGCCAACAGCAGAATCTAGCTCTTCTAATCCTCTGTGTTGCCTCCCTACATAGTGCCATAAGCCACAGAGGGAAAAACCATTTGCCCTTACAAAGTAATTCTCTGACTCTAGCGCCTGCATGAGTGCTAAGTTGCTTCTGTCGTGTACGACTCTGTGTGACTCCTTGGACTGTAGCCCACCAGGCTCCTCTGTCCATGGGATTTTCCAGGCAAGAATACTGGAGTGGGTTGCCATGCCCTCCCCCAGGGGGATCTTCTGACTCAGGGATCTAACCCACGTCTCTATAATTATGTCTCTAGAATTGGCAGGTGGGTTCTTTACCACTAGCACCGCCTGGGAAGCCCCCTAACTATAGTAAGCCCTCCTTATCTGTACCAGTTAGGAATACTTTCGATCGCAAATAACAACAGACGAGACTAACCAAATCTTAAGCAGACGGGGTTTGGAGGCAGGAGTGGGTCTTGTTTTGTTTTTCCCTTTGTTTTGTTTTTCCATAACCCACACCCTGAAATTGAGTCCAGGACATGAGTGTTGATTCAATCTTGTCAAGAGGAACTGGGCTCTTTCTACTCTTCCTCTCTACCATTCTCAGCAAGTCTTATTTTTATCACATCACGGTTTCAAAATGACATTCACAGCACTAGGCATCTTGTCTTTTAGGTTAAAAGAAGCAATTACTGGGCCCAGCAAGCTACCTTTTCACCTTTGTTCTTTTTATTAGGGAACAAAGGCTTTCCTATAAGCCTCCAACTTTTCCCTTTCTGGTCAGGTCTCAGTCACCTTAGTTATAAACAAGGATGGGAAGGAAATTCAGAATATGGTAAAGGGACACAAGACCATCAAGATTTGCTTAGATTCGGGCTAAAAATATCCTGACACTGAAACCAATCATGGTTCTATAAGCAAGAAGGAACAGAGAAAATGCCTCTGGGTCTGCCAGAACAAATGAGGGCATTTGGTAAAACTCTGGGGAGTCTTTAAATGACAATCCATCATTGGAAACTGAAAGAACAACAAAAAAATGAGAAAAACAATTAGCTACAAGAGTAAGTTAAAAAAAAAAAAAAAAAAGGACTGTTTCTCACTTTAAGAAGCTCAAGAAATACCAATGAATAAAACAGAGTCCTCGTGATAACAACAAAAGTTGACTAAATTAATAATCCACATACAATAGCATTGACAGGGACACAAATAAGTATTTGTTGATCCTTAATGGACAGGGAGGCCTGGCGTGCTGCGATTCATGGGGTTGCAAAGTCGGACACGACTGAGCGACTGATCTGATCTGAACTGAATAGACATTTATGGTTTCCCTGGTAGCTCAGACAGTAAAGAATCTGCCTGCAATGCAGGAGACCAGGGTTCGATCCCTGGGTCAGGAAGATCCCCTGGAGTAGGAAACGACAACCCACTCCAGTATTCTTGCCTGAAGAATCCCATGGAAAGAGGAGCCTGGCGGGCCATAGTTCATGGGGTTGTAAAGAGTCAGACACAGTTGAGCGACTTTCACTTCACTTTACTTCAATGGACATTTGCCATTTTAGACATTGGACATATTTAAATGCTGCTAAGTCACTTCAGTCGTGTCCGACTCTGTGCGACCCCATAGACGGCAGCCCACCAGGCTCCCCTGTCCCTGGGATTCTCCAGGCAAGAACACTGGAGTGGGTTGCCATTTCCTTCTCCAATGCATGAAAGTGAAAAGTGAAAGTGAAGTCGCTCAGTCATGTCCGACCCTCAGCAACCCCATGGACTGCAGCCTACCGGGCTCCTCCGTCCATGGGATTTTCCAGGCAAGAGTACTGGAGTGGGGTGCCATTGCCTTCTCCAATTTAAATGCTAAATGGAATCATTTCAACAACTGGCCTTATGAACAATTCTACAATATCAAAAATGAGACTTTGAAAACTCTAATGTGCTTACAAATCACATGGGAATATTGTTAAAACGTAGATTCTAATTCAGTAGGCCTGGAAGGGGCCAGAGACTGAATTTCTCACAATTCCCTGATGATGCTAATGGTTCTGGCCCATGGGCTATACTTTGGTAAGGATCTGGAAAACAATGCATATCTTTTAAGTTATTTCAGCATGATATGAATTTTACTTTTGGTGGTGGTTGTTGTGCAGTCGCTCAATTGTGTCAGTTGAGATTTCTGCAAATAATCATTCTTGCTTTGGGTGAGAAAGTTTTTGTGAGGAAAACATTTTCTGGAATGTTGTTAAAAACAATTTTTAATACTTAGTTACATACATCACTTTTGCTTCTTGCACGTTGCTTCAGTCTCAAACAAGCACTAGTCTCAAATGTTTTTTCCTCTTAACATTATTGGGAAAAAACATTTTCTTTGACCACATGGCATTCAGAATCTTAGTTCCCCAACCAGGGATTGAATTCATGCCCGCTGGCAGGCTAGAGTCCATGAGGTTGCAAAGAGTCGAACACGACTGAAGCAACTTAGCACACACACAAAGAGCTAATGCCCATGAAGAAACACAGAACCTTGAATGTGCCTAAATGAATTTGATTTCTTGGTCATGATCACACATTAAAAGAACCTTAACAAACTGTGCAACAACTTCTCCCTAATTTCATATTTTATCTGGAAGGTATGCTGAAGGTAATAGACCCAGAAGCATCAAATAATTGGCCTACATCTAAAAGGCTTTTGGCTAAAATCTTAAAGTCAGACTTTTCAAAATGCTCACAAGACAAAGAGGGCATCTGAGTCCATTTCTAAGGCTTCTCTATCCTAGAAGGCTATATAGAAGAACTATACCAAAAAGATCTTCATGACCCAGATAATCATGATAGTATGATCACTCATCTAGAGCCAGACATCCTGGAATGCAAAGCCAAGTGGGTCTTAGGAAGCATCACTACTAAAAAAGCTAGTGGAGGTGATGGAATTCCAGTTGAGCTATTTCAAATCCTAAAAGATGACGCTGTGAAGGTGCTACACTCAATACACCGGCAAATTTTGGAAAACTCAGCAGTGGCCACAGGGCTGGAAAAGGTCAGTTTTCATTCTAATCCTAAAGAAAGGCAATGCCAAAGAATGCTCAAACTACCACACAATTGCACTCATCTCACACGCTAGTAAAGTAATGCTCAAAATTCTCCAAGCCAGGCTTCAGCAATATGTGAACCATGAACTTCCAGATGTTCAAACTGGGTTTAGAAAAGGCAGAGGAACCAGAGATCAAATTGCCAACATTGTTGAATCATCGAAAAAGCAAGAGACTTCCAGAAAAACATCTACTTCTACTTTATTGACTATGCCAAAGCCTTTGACTGTGTGGATAAGAACAAACTGTGGAAAATTCTGAGAGAGACAGGAATACCAGACCACCTGACCTGCCTCCTGAGAAATCTGCATGCAGGTTAAGAAGCAACAGTTAGAACTGGACATGGAACAAAAGACTGGTTCCTAATCGGGAAAGGAGTACATCAAGGCTTGTATATTGTCACCCTAATTATTCAGTTTATATGCAGAGTACATCATGAAAAATGCCATGTTGGATGAAGCACAAGCTGGAATCAAGACTGCCAGGAGAAATATCAATAACCTCAGATATGCAGATAACACCACCCATATGGCAGAAAGTGAAGAACTAAAGAGCTTCTTGATGAGAGTGAAAAAGTTGGCTTAAAGCTCAACATTCAGAAAACTAAGATCATGGCATCCGGTCCCATCACTTCATGGCATACAGATGGGGAAACAGTGGAAACTGGTTGACTTTATTTGTGGGGGCTCCAAAATCACTGCATATGGTGACTGCAGCCATGAAATTAAAAGATGCTTGCTCTTTAGAAGAAAAGTTATGACCAACCTAGACAGCATATTAAAAAGCAGAGCCATTACTTTGCCAACAAAGGTCCGTCTAGTCAAAGCTTTGGTTTTTCCAGTGGTCATGTATGGATGTGAGAGTTGGACTATAAAGAAAGCTGAGCACTGAAGAATTGATGCTTTTGAACTGTGGTGTTGGAGAAGACTCTTGAGAGTCCCTTGGAGACTCTCCAAGTCCCTGCAAAGAGATCCAACCAGTCCATCCTAAAGGAAATCAGTCCTGAATATTCATTGGAAAGACTGATGCTGAAGCTGAAACTCCAATACTTTGGCCAGCTGATGCAAAGAACTGACTCATTGGAAAAGACCCTGATGCTCGGCAAGACTGAAGGCGGGAGGAGAAGGGGACGACAGAGGATGAGATGGCTGGATGGCATCACTGACTCGATGCACATGAGTTTGGGTGAACTCCAGGAGTTGGTGATGGACAGGGAGGCCTGGCATGCTGTGATTCATGGGGTCGCAAAGAGTCAGACATGACTGAGTGACTGAACTGAACTGAACTTCAGCGACTGAACTGAACTTCAGTCGCTCAGTTGTGTCCGATTCTTTGTGACCCCATGAATCGCAGCATGCCAGGCCTCCCTGTCCATCACCAACTCCCGGAGTTCACCCAGACTCACATCCATCGAGTCAGTGATGCCATCCAGCCATCTCATCCTCTGTCATCCCCTTCTCTTCCTGCCCCCAACCCTTCCCAGCATCAGAGTCTTTTCCAATGAGTCAACTCTTTGAATGAGGTGGCCAAAGTACTGGAGTCTCAGCTTTAGCATCATTCCTTCCAAAGAAATCCCAGGGCTGATCTCCTTCAGAATGGACTGGTTGGATCTCCTTGCAGTCCAAGGGACTCTCAAGAGTCTTCTCCAACAACACAGTTCAAAAGCATCAATTCTTCAGTTCTCAGCTTTCTTTATAGTCCAACTCTCACATCCATACATGACCACAGGAAAAACAATAGCCTTGACTAGACGAACCTTTGTTGGCAAAGTAACGTCTCTGCTTTTGAATATGCTATCTAGGTTGGTCATAACTTTCCTTCCAAGGAGTAAGTGTCTTTTAATTTCATGGCTGCAGTCAGGGGCGGCGACAAGAGGAGTTACCCCACATCCAAGGAGCCGTGGCTGTGCAGGCGCAGGAGGGCCTAGAGGAGCTATCCCAAGTTCAAGGTCAGAAAGGGCGGCGTTGAGGAGATACCCCTCGTCCAAGGTAAGGAGCAGCGGCTGCACTTTGCTGGAGCAGCCGTGAAGAGATACCCCATGTCCAAGGTAAGAGAAACCCAAGTAAGACGGTAGGTGTTGCAAGAGGGCATCAGAGGGCAGACACACTGAAACCATACTCACAGAAAACTAGTCAATCTAATCACACTAGGACCACAGCCTTGTCTAACTCAATGAAACTAAGCCATGCCTGTGGGGCAACCCAAGATGGGCGGGTCATGGTGGAGAGATCTGACAGAATGTGGTCCACTGGAGAAAGTGAAAGTGAAGTCACTCAGTCATGTCCAACTCTTAGCGACCCCATGGACTACAGCCCACCAGGCCCTCCGTCCATGGGATTTTCCAGGCAAGAATACTGGAGTGGGGTGCCATTGCCTTCTCCGTTAACAGCGGCAAGGCATATTATATTTACTTGGAGCTGGTATAGTTGGTGACAGCCTTAGTGCCCTCAGACACGGCGTGCTTGGCCAGCTCCCCAGGTAGCAGCAAGCGCACGGCAGTCTGGATCTCCCTGGATGTGATAGTCGAGCGCTTGTTGTAATGCGCCAGGCGCGATGCCTCACCAGTGATGCACTCGAAAATGTAGTTGACGAAGAAGTTCATGATTCTCATGGCCTTGGATGAGATGCCAGTGTCCGGATGGACTTGCTTCAGCACCTTGTACACGTACACGGAGTAGCTTTTCTTGCGGCTGCGCTTGCGCTGCTTGCCGTCCTTCTTCTGGGCCGTGGTCACAGCTTTTTTAGAGCCCTTTTTAGGGGCAGGAGCAGACTTAGCCGGTTCAGGCATGTCTATAATGACAACACCCAACAAATGGCAAAACACTTCAGTATTCTTGCCTTGAGAACCCATGAACAGTATGAAAAGGCAAAATGATAGAATACTGAAAGAGGAACTCCCCATGTCAGTAGGTGCCCAGTATGCTACTGGAGATCAGTGGAGAAATATATCCAGAAAGAACGAAGGGATGGAGCCAAAGCAAAAAGAATACCCAGCTGTGGATGTAACTGGTGATAGAAGCAAGGTCCGATGCTGTAAACAGCAATATTGCATAGGAACCTGGAACGTTAGGTCCATGAATCAAGGCAAATTGGAAGTGGTCAAACAAGAGATGGCAAGAGTGAATGTCGACATTCTAGGAATCAGTGAACTAAAAATGGACTGGAAGTGGCTCGGTCGTGTCCAACTCTTTGCAACCCCATGGACTGCAGCCTACCAGCCTCCTCCATCCATGCAAGATGGATGGCAAGAATACTGGAGTGGGTTGCCATTTCCTTCTCCAGGAGATCTTCCTGACCCAGGGATTAAACCTGGGTCTCCCACATTGTAGGCAGACGCTTTACCATCTGAGCCACCAAGGAAGCTCTCTTGTTTTGTTTTAATAGAGCATTAAAAAGCTTATAAATTAATTAAGAGAGAAACAGTCTCAGTTTGAGCATCCAGGAGAAATTTCCAAAGCTACACCACACAATCGAGCCAGCTGGAAGCCTTAGGCAGGGCCATGATAGGAAGTCTGATCCTGGCTCCTGTCTACACACTCAATTCCTGCTACAATTGCATCATAAATACTTTTATTGCCATCTCCTTCAGTTCTGAATTCAAGTGCTTCATGACTGCATCTTTTAGACACAACCTGAATCATCTCCAGAACTCTAGCTGCTAGTTAGTGTTAGTTTTACCCTTCCAGCCTCTGAAGTTTAGGAAGGAAGTTGAAAAGATTACTGAATAGTTTAAATCATACTATCAATCATAATAAGCAAAACAAACTGGGCAAATCTCAAACTCAGATCAACTTATAAATTCTAGCTTCCTGAAATGTCATCCAAAGGATACCATAAATCATCCATCAGCCTGGGACCTATTCCCCTACACATGCTTATTTTTTCACCATCCATTTTCATCCCTGGACCAGACCAAACTCCTAAGTCTCCTCACATTCACAAGGCCTTGAGCATGCATGGTAAGTTGCTTTAGTCATGTCCAACTACGTGCTACACCATGGACTGTGGCCCACCAGGCTGCTCTGTCCCTGGGATTCTCCAGGTAAGAATACTGGAGTGGATTGCCATGCCCCCCTCCAGGGAATCTTCCCAACCCAGGGATCAAACCTGCGTCTCCTTAGTCTCCTGCATTACTGGTGAATTCTTTATCACTGGGCCACTGCAGAAGCCCCACAAAGCATCATCTGTCCCCAACTCGAGTGCTGCTTGATCCAACTTCTGGTTGAGAGCAGGCCAAATGGCTGACTGGCTCGTGCCATTGCAAAAGTTATAAAACCTTGAAGGCTCATCATTTAACCCTAGTTATCTCAGCCTCACTGCAAATCCTTGAGAGAAAAAGCCAGACTCTGATATGACCTCCATCACTCCTATCATGGCAGAAACCACAACAGCTGTCTGGTGGGAAGACGGGAAAGTTAACACTCTGGCAAACCAGAGATGAGAAAGAGTAGGCAGAAAGGCGTCGGTAATAGACTATTCACCCTTCTCTCCTCCTTTACCGAGATGCTGTGAATTCATGATGCAGATCACTCTCTGGAGGTGTTCTGCATAACTGAGCAACCATTTGAATGTTCTATAACTAAATCTCCCTGACATTATTTTTTAATTTATTTTTAGCCTTCCTTGTTGTCTCTCTCTGCTTCTCTGGGATTGCATTCCAAAGGAAAGCGAACGCTCATAAGATTAACCTCAGACCCTTTCTCAGGAACCCAAGCTAAGATAACACTTTCGTATACACCAGTCCCTCAGTGTAGAAAGACATTTTCTTCCTGCCAACAACGTTCAACTTTTCAAAACCCGGCTCAAAATATTCCCCTTTAAGGAAACCCATATTTCACTAATCATTTTGTTACTTCTTACCCAACCTCATTTATTCTTAATTTTTTCCTAAATATTTTCTGATTATATACATTTGTGTGTTTCTTCACTTCTTTTGTGCACGTTATCACCGGCAAAGCCCACTGCTGTCCCAGGAAAAAAATAAGATGGCATCTAGGTGCTAAAATAAGGTCTAACCTTCTCTCTTGCGCTTCATCTAGTTTCACGTGCAGAGGTCTCAAACTTGGCGCTTTGGACCCAGAGATCCTGGTGAGAAGTGGCCTCGGGGACATCTCAGCACCTGCGTGGCTCAGGCACAGACCGCTGCGCAAGACACCGATAGTCAAGATGGCGGCGGCGGGCCTGCGCAGGTCTGAGCCGCACACCTGTGCCCACTGCGGGAGAACTCCGTCCCCTCCCCAGCCGGCAGGAGCCCAGTAACGCAGCCCCGCCCACTGCGGTCTGTCCAGGTGCGCGTGTGTTCTAGAGGCAAGCTGGCACCTCTCCGTTCCTTGATCAGAGTATAGCTTTCATCTGTTCCTCATACAAATTGGGTCTTGTTCTGTTGGCCCCAGTGACACAGAGCAGGACTTCTGTTGGAGACTGACTTGGGAGGATCAATAACAATATCAGGTCTGATTTTCTCCCTTCCTCAAGCTGTTAAAAGCCCGGACTGTCACTTTTTAAAAATACATTTTCTCCGCCACACTTAATACAGTGGCTTTGCCACAAACTGTGCCCAGTGTAAACGTGTTGGAGGAGAGGTGTCTGGCTACCCTCTGACCCTTCCCTGCCTGCATCAGCATCTCTTCCAGGCCCCCTTTGTCTTCCTGAGGCAGCCCCAGGCTTTCTAGGGCCAATCTACTGCCCCTCCCTCCTGGGTCTGACCCTCCAATCATAATTCTCTTCCTCCTACCTGCAGTTCTCTGTCCACTGCTCAGCTTTGAAAAACAACAGACTTGGTCTGCATCCCTCTCATTAACGACTAAAGTGAGGACACCTGGTCGTTGTTCAGTCGCCCAGTCGTGTTTGACTCTTTCACCCCGGAGGTTTGCCCAAGTTCATGTCCATTGCATTGGACTTGGAATGGACATCTTAGGTGTATTCATGTATTTAAATAGACCCTGTAAACATCTGCCTTAAATCAATGTGGACTTACTCTAAAAAGGAAATCTAGACACTTACTTTAATGAAGGAAAATTTTCTGAGCAAGATGATTTAAACCAGTGACTGTAGTGTTGAATTGCAATATTCTAGAACTCCAGTATATCATGCTTTGATACTTTGTGAAGTATCAAAGATCCAATCTGTTTGTTGGTGTGATACCATTATTTCAGTATTTTAAAAATCTGAAATCTGAATTATTTATGTCTTGAGAAGTACCTAAAGAGTTAAACCCAGCATTTACATGGAGGCTTTATGATCTTTCAAGGTATTTGGGCTTGTAAGTGAAAAAGAGTATAACTCTTAGCACAGATTTTCCCAGATCAAATTCTCTCTAGGTCTACTTCTTGAAAGAGGTATTTTTAAATTTTATTTTTAGCATTAATCTGAATATATAAAGAAGGAGAGCTTCCCTAAAAGAGAATTATAAAGAACAAAGACTTAGTCTTACCCTCAAGATATCTACACTTCGAATGGGGCCAAGTTGACAGCAAAAACAATCAGTGTTCAGTGGTGGAAACTCCTTATCTGTTTGATTGATTTGTTTTGTTTGTTTGAACAAAGGCTGTTTGTTTCATAGCAGAAACTAAGAACCAGGGATCTTGCAAATCAACTGCTGGGCCTTAGAAACAAAAACTACAGCTTGCTGTTAATAAAAATATTGAAGTCTTTAATAAAAGTAAAAAGTTTTAAAAGATTAGCACACAGAAATAAGATTGTGTGTGTGTGCTAAGTCGCTTCAGTCACGTTTGACTCTTCCCTATGGATTGTAGCCTGCCAGGCTCCTCTGTCCATGGGATTCTCCAGGCAAGAATACTGGAGTGGGTTGCCATGGCCTCCTCCAGGGGATCTTCCCAACCTAGGAATCAAACCAGAATCTCTTATGTCTCCTGCAGTAGCAGGGCGGTTCTTTACCCCTACCACCACCTGGGAAGCCCAGGAAATAAGATTAGTTGTATGTAAAAGATGCTGAGAAAGAAGTTTGGGTTTAGTTTATATTTCTCTCTTAACTATTTATCCAGCTAGTATAAAATATGAAAAAGCTTTTCTAGTGGCTAGAAAAATTTGCCCCCAAATTTGGCTCACCATCAAAGATGATACCATTGATACACATGGTTCTTAAGATCAGACCTGCAAAAAAGTCAAATAACTCATTGTTAATTTTCAGGATTTATTTTCTTCACTTTTTATAATAGTAGTTTATTTAGTATAAGTATATTGTGTTTCTCTTGCTATTAATTCAAATTAGAATGATAATGTATGTTTAATATTTAATTTTTGGAATCTAGTTCATATTATATGTTTATACATTTTATAGGGGAAATCTACCAAATATTTAGTTTCAATGATTTTTGAAAATTTTGCCGAATTCTGAACATTGTTTTTGAATAAACAAGATATTAATACCAGGATATCAATACATTATGAAATAAATATGAAAATACCAGTATGTCATTCTACTCCAATAGTGTCACTATGATATTCTGCAGTTCTTCTTAATCATGGCACTTAACTACTAGCTCTAGTTGACTATACAAGTGAAAGTTTAGGATTTTTCCTGATACTCCCCTTCCCAATCCCTCTCTCTCTGAGTAACTCATTATTTCTTCTTCCCAGGGGTGTCTTCTAACCCTGCAACTGCAGAAAGGGGGAAACAGCTACTTCTTGAGCCTCAGCTGTGTTCCCAGCCCTGTGTTCCATGCTTTACATAATCATCTCACTTAATCATCATGATTCGGTGTGGTCCTTGTCGCAACCCCCATTTTATAGCTGAGGAAGTGGGTGCTAAGCAGGGTTGATGGCACATGAACTGTAACATTGCTGGAGTCTTCTGGCTCTGTGCCTAGCAAGCCCGGTGTCCTCTTCCTTCTGCTTCACCACATCAGGACTTTCGATTTCCTCATTGTGTACTAAGTCTGCAGAAATTGCTTTATTGCACCCCTGTACAAGATACTTCATTTTTAAGAACTTGAAGTATCTTTCTAATAATTAAATAGTATTTTATCTTCACCTAAGTTGGAGGTGGGAATAGATGACCTTTCAGTTCAGTTCAGTCGCTCAGTCGTGTCCGACTCTTTGTGACCCCGTGAATTGGCAGCACGCCAGGCCTCCCTGTCCATCACCAAATCCCGGAGTTCACTCAAACTCACGTCCATCGAGTCGGTGATGCCATCCAGCCATCTCATCCTCTGTCGTCCCCTTCTCTTCCTGCCCCCAATCCCTCCCAGCATCAGAGTCTTTTCCAATGAGTCAGCTCTTCGCATGAGGTGGTCAAAGTATTGGAGTTTCAGCTTCAGATGACCTTTAGGATCCTCTCATTCCCTGAGAGGGTCTATGAAATATAAAGGCAAATGCCTAAAATAGCAAAAGGAATGTGGTGAAACAATCCAGAAAACATCCTGAGAAGAACTTCATGAGGAAAACAGAAGACATCATGAACATACTATGTCTCTCTTAAAGCAAAAATACAAATTGAGCATCTTACTTGCTCTTTGATATTGAAACATATGGACATTTTCTGAGTATTTATTCTCTTTAGGTGACTAGGAGTAATGATATCTTTCATTTGTGAAGCAGTGACTATTTGCTAAGCACTTCACATTTGTCAGCAGTTTATTGAATACTGTGAACTCAGCAGGGTTCAAACTTCATAGGGTTTTATTTTTCTTCAATCACTGCTTTAAAACATGCTCCATTGAATCCCCCCTTCCCAAGACTTTATGGCATCTCCAGCAGATGCCAATTTCCTGATCTTTTCAGCTTCTAAAAGACATACCCCAGCACTTTCCACTTCCATTTTCATCCAATTTAAATGTCCATCTCCTCTCTGGATCCAGGGACAATGCTGAGGCATGAATGTGGGCAAGGAGAGGGGGCATCTCTTCCTGATCCCCACCCCCTGTTCCTCAACCCCCCCAACCTGCCCCCCCACATCTTCTGAGTCCTTTGCTGTGTTGAAGGCTGGGAGGCAGCATTCTCAAAGGGAACAGAAACTTTCTTTTTTAATACTTACTGGGTGCCATTGTGAGTTCTGCCGTCCCTCATGGCAGCCAACCAAATGCTGCACCTCTTGGAAGATCCTCTGGCAGGCTCATCACTGAGAGGCCACCTCTCATGGGAAAACCAGCTCCAAGGGACCTTTTCCAATCTCCCTCAACTCCTGTCCCTATATAATCCACCCTACAGACTTTTACTGTTGGGGTCTCTTCTCCTAGTCACACTTCGGGGTGTGGTTCCATCACAGTAACTCATGCTTTCCATGGTATCCACTCCTGCCAGATAATGAAAATGTGCCCTATTCCCCTCCTGCCCATTTTCTTTACCCCGAGTTTTCCCCATAAACCTCTTTCCCTTTGCTCAAATAGGCACAAAGTGCAGTTTAGCAAATCCATTCATTGCATAAGTAGGTATCCAACTGAAAAATGAGATTCCAGGCTCAACTTCTTGTGGGCAACCTCCTCCCCAATCTCTACAAATCACTCTTGAGGCACCCCCATTGGCTTATCTTAGAAGGACCACCCTCCAAGGGAGGAAGGAAAAGACATGGAATTCTTTCTAAAACTGAAGATTAACAATTCAATCGTTCTCTCAAGATAAATGAGTTGAGAGTGATAACGAGGGCAGCAGAATTTGCATCTTAATAAATCCCAGTCATCTCTTTGTCCTCTATCATCTATTTGTCCCCAAATTTGGAGCCAAGTTGCCAGTTAGAGACAATAAGTCCCTCTTAGTATCTTATCATACTTACAGAGTTATGTGTGAACTCCACACAGTTCTGAAAGATAGCTATTGTTATGCCTTAGGAGAGTGAAGCCCAAAAAATAATCAGTGTTATGTTGTAAAGGCAAGGATATTTCCATCACCTCCCACCATGCTCGGCACATGTGTGTGCGCTCCGTTGCTTTAGTGGTGTCTGACTCTTTGTGACCCTATGGACTGAAACCCGCCAGGTTCCTCTGTCCAGCGGCTCTTCCAGGCAAGAATACTGAAGTGAGTAGCCATGCCCTCCTCCAGGGGATCTTCCCCACCCAGGGACTGAACCTGCGTCTCCTGCGTCTTCTGCATTGCAGGCAGATTCTTTACTACTGAGCCACCACCACTGGGGAAGCCCATTTGGCACATAATAGGGCTCAGTGAATACTTACTGAATAAATAATGTGAAAAGCCAAGATCACACTTAGGAAGTAGAGAAATAGCATTCAAGGTCAGTTCTTTTTGACCATCAATACCTCCCTAAATAAAGTGTCATCCTCCCACCAACCCTGATTATAACCACAACTCAGTGTCATAACAGCTCCTTCAGTCTGACTCAGATGTATCTTTCAGTGAATTACCTCATTTCTCTCCCCATATTGGAATCTAGCCCCAGGAGGGTTCCGTGCACATACATGTGAAACCAATTAGCAGGTCCTAAGCACAGAATGAACTTATCCTGCCTGGGCTTGGCTTTCTATATTTTGCAGTTGCATATGGTTGGTGAAATCACTCCATGGCAGGATCTTTAACTCTCACACAGATCATTCTCTCCTGAGCTTTTCTATTTTAAGTTGCTTAATAAGCAATGAGGGTCTGTGTGACATTTATCATCTCTTAATTACTGTAGGTTCTCAACTTTAGCGCTAGAAAGGCTGATGAGTTACTTATTAGGATCTTCAAACTCAGAAAGTATAGTATGAATGAATGAGTGCACGGATGGATGGATGGATGGGTGGCTGGGTGGGTGCATGGATTGGGTAAATGCCAAAATTTCAGGTAGTTGACACCATGCAGTTTTATCTTGGTTAATCAGAATTCCATAGACCAAAAAGCAGTTGAATTTTTTAAACTTAGAGAACTCTGCAAGCAGATTTTAAACAAGAAGCTATATCCTATACAAATATAGGGAATATATTAAAAAACTCACTTTAAAATATTTATTTTAAAATGGACACTTCCCTCTTATAGGCACTTCAGAGAGGAAAAAAATTTTTAATATTTGACTATAGAGTTGAACCAAATGGAGACACTGAGGATTTAGGAAGACTCTGGGGAGGAGTACCTCTGAGAGAAGATAAATGTTTTTTCAACACTTTGCCTGCACTGGTTGAATTTCAAGTAACCTTTGTGTTCCTTGCCAGAACTACAGCAGAGGGCTAGTGTGGGAGCGCAGTCTGTACCTTTTATGAAATGGAAAAGACTGGTGGTTATTCTCCTCGGATGTTGCCTCCAAGGTTCACAGCCTGAGGCTAAGAGAAGCAAAACAAACAAAGAACAAGGAATATATTTGCATTTGCCTTTGAATTGCCTGACTACAGTGGCCCAGAGATAAGTACTAGTCTCTAGTAATTATTTAAAAACTACCCAAGGGGTTGAGAAGTGCAGGGAAACAGTCTGTAGGCTAGGTCTGGAAGGCTTGATGAGCAGGGATGGGGTGGTGGTGGCCACCCAGCACCACACAGGGTCCCCTTCTGGGGCGGGAAAGAGGCCTTGGTGTCTATTCTTGGCAATGAGCTAACTCTCTCATAAGTGTCTGGCAACCAGCCAGAAAGAACAGGGTGTTCCTGCTGAGTGTATACAGGGCTTCAAAAACATGTTTTGTGTGTGCAGCCCAGTAGGCACAGCCTGGCTTAGTCACTCCTTGTCAACTACTGCCTCTCTGGACTGTCAAGAGGAAGAGTTTGGCTCAGACCTGCTGTGCAAGTCCTGATGTTTCTGACATGCCCAAATATTCAGTGCAGAGATGAATTTTTAGGGAAACTGAATGTGCCTTGTAGCCCATGGTTCAGTAAATATTCTGTTGCCAGGAGCAAATATAGACTGACTTTGAGCTAACCTCCCATTAAGGTCACAAAGGCCTCCTTTACATATGTGCACCTGTTTTTCCAGGGTTAGAGCATCTGGCTTGGCATGGTTACTTACCCTGTGGGAGCTAAGATAAGGCCAATTAAGCTCCAGCCCTGGGCACTGCCAGCTTGACGGGACTGACTCACTCCTTGCTCCTCAGATGGCCTTTTCAGGGGAGTGAAATCTGAGCAGAAGGAGAAATGAGTCAGCCTGACTTAACAGACACTTGAGGGGGTGTTCGAGGTTTCCAGTAAAAAGAAAAGGGTGATCAGAATGGCTTTTGAGCTCCTCGGCTGTGTGGGCAGGTAACCCAGGTCCACATGCCTCAGATTCTAACAGCAAACAGCAGCCAAAATATTGTGGAATATCTTAGGGACAAACTATTGCAGATTATAAGACTTCATCATTATAGGCCTCTCCTTGTAGATAAGGCAGGTCCATAAAAAATGGGGGCCATGATAGAACTTTCTGGAATCAAACTGTTAGAATTTGTCCATCTTTGAATATATTCAGCACTTTCTCTAACCACTCCTAACACACTTTCCTAGAATGGTCTTGCCCTGTGGTTTACTGAACACACAGGCACAGTCTTACCATACTCTCCTCTCCGGTCCCCCCACCCCCATCTCTGTCAATAACTTTCTCCTAAGTGTCATAACTCTGTTGAACTTCTCTATCCTGCCGTTTCACTAACCCCTCAAATTGAACTTGTCCAAAATTATTCTTGTCATAAGAAACAGTAGAATATTACGGTTTAGAAGCAAAACAAAACACCTGGGTATTGATATGGGACCAACCAAGCCTGAATCCTGCCTGTACCTCTTAATTAGCTATGTGATTGCATAACATCTCTGTGCTACAGTTTCATTGTCTAAAATAAATATAATAGTACTTTCATCACAGGATTGTAGGATTGTAGTGAGAATTAAATGAGTTAAATTAAATCAGTTCAGTCATTCAGTTGTGTCTGACGCTTTGTGAGCCCATGGACTGCAGCACGCCAGGTTTCTCTGTCCATCACCTCCCGGAGTTGGCACAAACTCATGTCCATTGAATCAGTGATGCCATCCAACCATCTCATCCTCTGTCATCCCCTTCTCCTCCTGCCCTCGATCTTTCCCAGCATCAGGGTCTTTTCAAATGAGTCAGTTCTTCGCATCAGGTGGCCAAAGTATTGGAGTTTCAGTTTCAGCATCAGTCCTTCCAATGAATATTCAGGACTGATTTCCTTTAAGATGGACTGGTTGGATCTCCTTGCAGTCCAAGGGACTCTCAAGAGTCTTCTCCAACACCACAGCTCAAAAGCATCAATTCTTCATTGCACAGCTTTCTTTATGGTCCAACTCTCATATCCATACACGACTATTGGAAAAACCATAGCTTTGACTAGACGGACCTTTGTTGGCAAAGTAATGGCTCTGCTTTTTAATATGCTGTCTAGATTTGTCATAGCTTTTCTTCCAAGGAGCAAGTGTCTTTTAATTTCATGACTGCAGTCACCATCTGCAGTGATTTTGGAGCCCGAAATCATTGTGTTTAAATGAGTTAAATACAAGTAAAATGATCAGCACCATTGTATTTGCAATAATAGATGTGCTATAAGTAACAGTCAAGAGAAAAATGAAGTAACACATTTAATGGTGAATCCTATATTTAAATGGTCAAGCTATTAATAACAAAAAATAAAAAAGTGAAATTACAGAACCCAGAGTTGCGGAGCGTTTTTGACAGTTAGTAACCAGGTAACCTGGGTTAAGTCACACAATATTTCTGATCTCCAATTCCTCACAAAAAATAGGGATGGTATTAGTAGCTGACAAATGTCGGCTGCTGCCTATGTGTCAGGTATTACTGAAGCACTTTAGAAGCATTATAAATAACTGGACAAAGATTTAATAATCATTTCAGAATAATCACTGATAATAGAGGATATAATATTCTTCTATTCATTCATTCAATAGTTGTGTAACTCCTACTAAATGCTACCATTTGAGACTCAAAAGGAACAAATCGCATAATATTTGAACAGGCAGTCCACGAAAGAAGATAAACAAACACCCAGTAGGCACAAGAGAAGCTGTTTAACATGATTAGCTCTCAGAGAAATGCAAATTAAAAACTACAAATACATATCCATGCACATCCATTGAAACAGCTAAAATTAAAAAGGCTGATACCACTAAATGTTGATAAGAATGTGCAGCAGCTAGAACTCTCATGTATTGCTGATGGGAGTGAAAAAATGTCCATAACTTTGAAAAACCATTTGGCACTTTCTTATGAAGTTAAACATATGCCCACGGACTGACCTTTTGATTCCACTCCTAGATATTTACACAAGGGAAATGGAAACATGTCCACAAAAAGACTTCAGCAAGAATGTTTATAGCAAGTTTGTCCATTGTGTTGGTCAAGGTTCCCCAGAGACACAGAACCACTAGGCTGTGTATATGTATTCAGAGAAAGATTTATTTGTTTGAAAGAACTGGCTTATGTGATTGTAGGAACTATCATCTGAAGTCTTCAGGGCAACCTGGAGACCTATATAAGAGTTAATGCTTTAATTCTGAATCTGAAGGTAGTCTGGAAGCAGAAATCCTTCCCCTGAGGACCTCAGTCTTTTTCTTACAAGGTCTTTAACTGACTGTATGAGGCCCACCAATATTATGGAGGATAATCTGCCTTCATAATATGGAGTATAATGAGTATGAGTACACTCTAAGCCTGTTGATCACTTCTAAAAAAATACCTTCACAGTTGCATCCTAGATTGCTGTTTGACCAAACATCTGGGTATCATAGTCTAACCAAGTTGACACATAAAATTAACCATCATCCATTATTACCTCAGACTGGAAATAACCCAAATCTCTATCAACAGGAGAATGGATAAACATATTGTGGTGTGTGTGTGTGTGTGTGTGTTTTAAGTCGCTTCAGTCATGTCCGACTCTGTGTGACCCCATAGACTTTAGCTTGCCAGGCTCTTCTATCCATGGGATTCTCCAGGCAAGAACACTAGAGTGGGTTGCCATGCCGTGCTCCAGGGGATCTTCCTGACCCAGGGATTGAGCCCAAGTCTCTTCTGTCTCCTGCATTGGCAGGTGGGCTCTTTACCTCTAGCGCCACCTGGGAAACCCAAACATATTGTGGTATTTTCATACTGTGGAATTACTACTAAGCAAGAAAGGGGTACAAACTACCGATGTGTGGGAAAATCTGGATGAATCTCCAAAACACTCTGTTGAGAGAAAGAAGTTAGACATCAAGGAATACATACTATATGATTCTATTTCTATGAAATTCAAGAACAGGTAAATCTAACGTCTGGTAATAGAAATAACATGATGTTGCCTATGGGATGTGAGGATTTATTAGAAAGAGGCAGAAAGGAAAATTCTGGGGTAATATGTGTTCTTTATCTTTATTAGAGTATTTATTACACAGCTATATATGTTTATAAAAATTCATCCAATTATATAAAGGTTGTGTATATTGATGTATGTAAATTTTACCTTAATCTTTTGAAAAACAGAAGTTCTTTCCTTTAAGAAGCTTATAGCTTAGTTGGGGAGAGAGTAGGCAGACTGATGATATGAGGCCCTTAACATCACTCATATGTATAATTAACCTAGTTAGCTTATTAAGATTTTTTAAAGAATTGGTGGGGAGTGGGCACTAGTATTTCTTAAAATGACCCCATGAGGTCTGGGACTTTGACTATTATTATTTACCTCTGAATCCCCAGCACCTGCTACAGGGACCAGCTCAACAAACACTTGAAAAAAATTCTATATTTACACACACACATACACAGAGAAAAGAAACAAAAAATGAAAACAAAAAATCTGTGCCAGTAATTATCACCTTCTTTCTATCTCTTCCAGCTTTTTATCTACATAATATATGACCGTGAGTCGGTGAGAATCTTGAAAATAGAACCCAGAGATGACAGAAGTTTAATCTTGCCTATCAACTGTGGGCGCTGGCCGTCTACACACTGTTGAGGAGGATTCAGTGGCTGCGTCTGTGTTCAACAGGAGTGTCTCAACTGGTTAGACCTGCCTGCCGCAGATGGGAAAAGGACATGCCACCCTTCTGCTATCTCAAGAGAGCTCAAATTTAAGCACCAGATAGAGTGAAAAAGTTGGCTTAAAACTCAACATTCAGAAAACTAAGATCATGGCATCTGGTCCCATCACTTCGTGGCAAATAGATGGGGAAACAATGGAAACAGTGACAGACTTTACTTTGGGGGGGGGGCTCCAAAATCACTGCAGATGGTGACTGCAGTCGTGAAATTAAAAGATTCTTACTCCTTGGAAGAATAGTTATGACCAACCTACACAGCATATTAAAAAGCAGGGATATTACTTTGCCAACAAAGGTCTGTCTAGTCAAGGCTATGGTTTTTGCAGTGGTCATGTATGGATGTGAGAGTTGGACTATAAAGAAAGCTGAACTGAAGAATCGATGCTTTTGAACTGTGGTGTTGGAGAAGACTCTTGAGAGTCCCTTGGACTGCAAGGAGATCCAACCAGTCCATCCTAAAGGAGATCAGCCCTGAATATTCATTGGAAAGACTGATGCTGAACCTGAAACTCCAATACTTCGGCCACCTGAAGCAAAGAACTGACTCATTGGAAAAGACCCTGAGGCTGGGAAAGATTGAAGGTGGGAGGAGAAGGGGATGACAGAGGATGAGATGGATGGCGTCACCAACTCAATGGACATGAGTTTGAGTAAACTCCTGGAGCTGGTGATGGACAGGCAAGCCTGGCGCACTGCAGTCCTTGGGGTCACAAAGAGTCAGACATGACTGAGCAACTGAACTGAACTGCATATCTAAATAAGAAAGGTAAACTATACATATAGAGGCAGAACTTGTTCAATGAGTTAGTCAGCCCTGTCCCAAGGCAGAAAAAAAAATGTAAGGACTATTGAAGACCATCTCAAATATCAACACATTGCGAGAGGACCCATAGATTTATTTAGATGTATCCTGTGTTTAGAAATGCACAGATTTCCTCCTGTGCACTGCAATGCATACTGATGGCATATTCTTGAATAGATGTATCCATGCATTCTACTTACCTGTTTGCTAGACCTGTGTGTGTCTAAACGTTTCTAACATGTGTGGGGCCTACAAGTCACTTTGTTGTTGTTGTCTACTTGCTAAATTGTGCCTGACTCTTTGGACCCCATGGACTGTAGCCTGCCAGGCTCCTCTACCCATGGGATTTCCCAGGCAAGAATACTGGAGTGGGTTGCCATATCCTTCTCCACGGGATCTTCCTGACCCAGGGATCGAACATGGGCATCCTGCATTGGCACGTGGATTCTTTACCACTAAGCCACCAGAGAGGTCCCACAAGTCATTTATAAACTTACAGAGTTCAGCAGGAAAAGACAAGCAGGATAGGATTATGATAATAATCACCACTTTATAAATGTTAAGTATGTGCCTGGCATTGTACTAAACATGCTCATTTCTATTTACTTTCCCATCAACTCTACAATGAGGTGATTACTGCCCCTAGTTGCAAAGAGAGAAACTGTCCCAGAGGGAGTGAGTGGCAGAGAGGAATTCTGATCCAGTGTGGCTGACTTGCTTTGTTCATCCATGTGGCCAGCTAGCTTCTAGATGATCTCGGGAAGCAACTCTTCTGCTCTTTCCAAAAGGAAATACAAGATTTCACTGAAGAGTTGTCTGATGGTGCAGCAATATGTGGGTTTCCTGGGTGGTGCAAGTGGTAAAGAACTTGCCTGCCAATGCAGGAGATGTAAGAGATGCGGGTTTGATCTCCTGCCAATGCAGGAGACATAAGAGATTGGCAGAATTTGCCTGCCAATGCAGGAGACATAAGAGGTGGGGAAGATCCCCTGCAGGAGGGCATGGCAACCCACTCCAGTATTCTTGCCTGGAGAATCCCATGGACAGACGAGTCTGGCAGGCTATGGTCCACAGGGTTGCAAAGAGTCAGACACGACTGAAGCAACTTAGCAAGCACACACACAGCAGCATGTGGGATGCTAAGAACCGAAACTGGTGACCAGGCCCCTTCTCTGGCACTGCCAAGGCAGACAGACCTGAATCATGCAGGTCTCATCTTGGAAACTTTTCTCATAACCTCTTTGGTAGTTTTTGCTTCAAGCTTGACCCTTATCTCTAACCTGTAATCTATTGCTAAGAAGAAAACAAATTCCTCCATAATTGTGGCTTTCAGACTGAGAACAAGGAATCAAAGAATTAGACAGGGAGAAAGAAGCATAAAATGTCCCAGTTTCTGCATGACTTATGTGTCACCTTCATGCATCCCGAAGCAAAGTTGCAGGAGATACTGCTCTCATCAATGACTGACAGTCACAAGACTTCACCAGCATTGCCCCGGCATAGCCCACACTCAGATCCTGGCCAAGCAGAGGCAGCAAGGACACTAAAAAATGAGGATAAGAGACAAGAAGGGAAGGGAAAAGGAGAGAGAGAGGGCGAGAGGGAAGTAGGACAGAAAATAGAAATCAGACGAATGGAATTACTAATGACATTGTCCATTTCCATGCCACACGGAGAGAAACTCACTGTAATTTTTTTTTCCTCCGGATTATGTAAAACAGGATAGAACACTGTGGTTTTAAGATCTCTTCCTTATTCACAGATCAAAGGGCAGAGCAGGTTTCTTTGAAACTGTAACCAGGAGATTAATGAAACTTGCTGTGGATCTTTTTGTCTTCTTTGAGCTTTCCAGTTTGGTTTTTTTTCAGAGATGCATTTTTTATTTTTATTTTAACTTTTTAAATTGAATGGCATTGAAACATGTATAATATCATATAAGAAACGAATTGCCAGTCCAGGTTCGATGCAGGATACAGGAAGCTTGGGGCTGGTGCATTGGGATGACCTAGAGGGATGGTACGGGGAGGGAGGTGGGAGGGGGGTTCAGGATTGGGAACACGTGTACACCCGGGGTGGATTCATGTTGATGTATGGCAAAAACAATACAATATTGTAAAGTAATTAGCCTCTAATTAAAATAAATAAATTAAAAAAAAATAAAACTGGAAAAAAAATTGAAGTATAGTGGATTTACAATGTTGTTAGTTTCTGGTGTACAACAAAGTGATTCCGTTTTCAGACTTCTTTTTTCTGTTACAGTTTATTACAAGATACTGAATATAGTTTCCTGTGCTATCCAGTAGGACTTTGTTGTTTCTATGTTCTGTATGTGTGTCTGCTAATTCCAAACTCCTACTTTATCCCTCCCCCTCCTTCCACTTTGGTAATGAGCTTGTTTTCTACGTCTGTAAGTCTATTTCTATTTTGTAAATGTGTTCATTTGTAACATTTTTTTAAGATTCCACATATAAGTGACATCATATAATATTTGTCTTTTTCTGTCTGACTGACTTCACTTAGTAATGGTAATTTCTAGGTCCATCCATTGTTGCTGAAAATGGCCTTGTTTCCTTCTCTTCGTGGCTGAGTAATATTCCATTGTGTACGTATACCACATCTTCTTTATCCATTCATCGGTTGATGAACACATAGGCTGCTTCCACGTCCTGGCTATCGTATACAGTGCTGCTGTGAACACTGGGGTTGCACGTATCCTTTTGAAATAAAGAGTTTTCTCTGGATATATGTTCAGGAGTGGGATTGCTAGATCATATGATAACTCTATCTTTCCTTTTTAAGGAACATCCATACTGTTCTCCATAGTGGCTGCAACAGTTTACATTCCAACCAACAGTATAGGAAGGTTCCCTTCTCTACACACCCTCTCCAGCATTTATTATTTGTAGACTTTTTGATGATGGGCATTCTGGCTGGTGTGAGGTGATACCTCATCATACTTTTTATTTGCATATAATAATTAGTGATGTTGAGCATCTTTTTATGTGCCTGATGGTCATCTGTATATCTTCCTTGGAGAAGTGTCTATTTAAGTCTTTTGCCCACTTTTTGATTAGGCTTTTTGAAAAAAAAAAAAATATATATATATATATAGAGAGAGAGAGAGCTGTTTACACTATCTGTATATTTTGGAAACTAAGCCCTTGTAGGTTGCATCATTTGTAAATATTTTCTCCCAGTTCATAGGTTGTCTTTTTATTTATGGTTTCCTTTCCTGTGCAAAAGCTAATAAGTTTGATTAGGTCCCATTTGTTTATTTTTGCTTGTATTTCTTTCACTTTGTGAGACTGATCTAGGAAAACATTGCTACAATTTATGTCAGATAATGTTTTGCCTAATGTTCTCTTCTAGGATTTTTAAAATGTCATACCTCATCTGTAAGTCTTCAAGTCATCTTGAGTTTATTTTTAGAATTGAGACCTGACGGTAGTTCCAAAGCTCGGATTCACAGTAGGGAGAACACTCTCCTACACTACCTCTTTCAGGTCAAACTGCCAAGAGCAGAGAACCATTAATGAAGTCGGATTGGAACAGTTTGCTTCAGAGACTTGGTACCACAAGAAAAAAATCATTGCAGTAAAAATGCAAAAAAAAAAAAAAAAAAAAAAAGGCCATGGTCCATGCCAAGCATGTCTTAGAAGCTCTACGTGTTCTCAGGTATATTCTAGATAATGCCTCCCACTAAGTAGACTCATGCACCATCTGAACATTGATTAGGGTTCAACTGAACACCAGACACTTAAGATGCTTTACATTTAGTTCCCAAATCAGATAGTTAATCACTAGTTAATCAAATAAAGAAATTGACCCATGGGTTAAGAAACTAGCCCAAGTTCACACAGATATTAAGTAGCACAGTCAAGATTAAAACTCAACTACTGGATTCCAAAATTCAGATTTTTCCTCCCATGTCACCCTGTTTTGCTAATGCATGGGAACAAAGCTTGGCAGTTTCTTTGTATGTATCTTTATCGTAGAATCAGTCAAAGTTACTTAGAAACAAGTCAGTGCTACCTGAGCTCTCCCTGATGGATCACCTTATGAAGAGGCCTTTCGTTGTTCCTTTGACTTCAGCAGTACTGGGAGTTCTGGGGTTCCTGAAGGGCTGTAATTATGCCAGTGCTTCTGTAAACAATTTACCAGTTGAACACTGCTGTGGCAAGAATTGTAAACAGTGCTCAAACTCCCAATTTTGTGTCTGTTCCCTTTATCCTCTTTTGCACTGGAAAAAAGGTTTCCCTTTTTTAAAAACGTTTCCCAATTTAAAAAATTCTTTAGCTTTTTGATATTTAAAAAAATGCAAGGCTATCATTCCTTTCTGCTCCAGTAAAGTATTCCATTTGATTGGAGTGTCTTACATGGGAAGAAAAGAGTTTATTAATCTAATGCTTGATTTTTTTTTTCACAGCTAAATCTTCAGAATTGTAAATTTTTTTGTCATGGACGAAGAGTTGAAGGTAATGGTAAAGGCAGTTATATTTATTAAGCATCATGAAGATGCTCTGAAAATCATAAAATATATGTTATGTAGTTGTATCATAATTATTAGTACTGTTAAAGCTATAGGGGTGGAAAAGAATAATTATGATAATAATAATATTCCATTGATTTCCCACGGTGCTTCCACATGGTTAAAGATATCTCCTGACTTGATCCCACCCACCCCTGCCAACCTCACTCTCCACTCTCTACAACAAATGTTCATCTTTTACTTGCACCAAGCTTGTCTAATTGATAGTAAATGCTCACTGCATGTTACAGTTCTACGCCTTCACCGAGGCTACTCACCTTAAGCTCCACCCCTTCCACTGCCCTGTTCTTACTCAAATCATTACCCAACCCTCCCTTTCTTCAGGTCACAGCTCAGGACCACTGGCCTGACCACTGGTCCCCAGTGACCCCTCTCTTCCCTCAACACTGACAGCAGTTCTCGGCTGGACCACCCCCTGAGACCTCACTGACTTATCACGGTCTTATGCATGGTTTATGCATTTGCCAAAATCCCAACAAGAAATGAACTGCACACTCAAGGGTGACTGAAGAGAATTTCATCAAGGAGAATAGTAGCTTAGGAGAAGGGCTCATTGCAGGAAGTGTGGCCTTGAGGAAGGAACTCATCCACCATCAAGAGAAGGCCCAGCTGGGAAGGAGCCAGGACGTGTCCCCATCTCCATCCCCTCCTGCTCTTCAGCCTCCTGATGGTTTTCCCATTGAGTGAAACCACCAAGAAGACAGGGGGAAGGAGACTGGCTGATGCAGCCCATTAAAGTCACCCTGCCGGACCCTGAACAGGGGAAAGAGAGAATTTGTGTTCTGAAAGGCAGCTGAGTTTATTTGTCTTGCTTCCTAAATTAAATTGACTATAATCTCCATTAATTTCCACCTCTTCTCAATCAGAGACTTTCAGGTTCCCTGAAATCTGATATGGGGTAGTGAGTAAACATCTTCTCTTGTGACTCTGGGCAATGACTGGGCACTGGGAGCTTGAGAAGACCTCTGGTACCTAACTTCTACTTCAAAGCCACCCAAAACACCACATGAGGACAGTTCTGCTTTGTCAAATCTTCCACGCTTGATTAAGCACTAAGAGCGAATCCACTGGTGTCTTTAATTTAAGAAGTACAAGGTAGCATCATTATTTTATTTCCTTGGCTGGATTAGCATATATTTGCATAGTTGTTATACAATATCATTGAGGCATACCTCTATGTGAGAAAACCTATTACTAAATCAGATATTTCAGCACACCTAATCAACTCAGTGTCACTAAAATTAAAAAAGAAAGAAAGAAAAAGGAAAAAAAAAAGAGAAAAGAATCAACTGCTTCTTGGAGGTTGTTTCTTCATATTTCACACACTGCTTCTCACTGGTGACAAGTGTAACCAAACATAAAGTCAAGTCACTCAGTTGTGTCCGACTCTCTGTGACCCCATGGACTCTATATAGAGCCCACCAGGCTCCTCCGTCCATGGGATTCTCCAGGTAGGAATACTGGAGTGGGGTTGCCATGTCCTTCTCCAGGGGATCTTCCGACCCAGGAATCGAACCCGGGTTTCCCGCATTGCGGGCAGACGCTTTACCCTCTGAGCCACCAGGGAAGCCCAAATATAGGAGGAAGGCAATTTGCCACTGAAATACAGGTTTTGAAAATCATTTCTAATCAACCATTTTATGGCAGGTTGACAGAAAAACAGCTCCGTTAGATAGCATCTAACTTTAAAAAACCCACTGTATACCTTTTATTCTTACTACTCAGTAAAAACACAAACAAATAGACCAAAAAGACACACAAAACCTTGAGCTACTGAAAGTGAACCTTGCAGGAATCTGGTATCAACACTCCCTTCTTCTGTCCATATTTTGCACAGAACCATACGTGTATTAGTACTGAATAAACCCTTGAAAGTGAAAGAATAATTAAATTAAATCCTCCAACCCTTCCTGTGCATTCACTCTGATGTGCAGTAACCCTCACTGCTGGGAATCTGAATTGCCAATCTATACTCCTCCTGTTACCAAGATAACTTCCTCCTCTTCCCTCAGTGAAGATGGAAACAGCTGATTGACACTCTTTATCCACATGATAAAGTGATTCCGCAGCCTTCAGGAAATGGCAAAAGGAGTCATTGCATCCTTGATAAACCCACTTTAAAAAAGGGCAAAATTTCACAAATTAATCATTTTGCCTGTTTGCTAATCCTCCACATCAGTGTCATTTCCATCTCTGGCCCCCAACTCAAAAAACCCCAAGAAGGTCAGGGACCTGGTCTGTCTGCTCGTCCGTTGATTCCCAGCTGCCAGCAAAGTGCCTGGTACGTAGAAGAAGCTCAACAAGCAATTCCAAAAGTGAACAGAAAGCTAGCACAAGTCACCTTCAGCTGCAGCTTCACTCAATCAAAGTGTTACTCAGTGGTAGGTAGCTCTCCCTAAATGATAATGAATATGACAGTAACAAGGACAACAGTAATATTAAAGTCCTTACTGAATGCCATACCCTGCTCTGTGTTCTTTAATGGACTAAAGATTTAACCCTCTGATGCATTAGACATGCCATTTCCACATGTGGCACCTTGGCATAGTGACTGTTTTAGACTGAAGGAGTTCAAGGAAACGGCAAAAACAGGCAGATCATGCTGACCATTCCTGCCCCTTATTCCCTGAAATAGGTCATAAAACCCTCCTTCAGGAGGTGTTCTCCCTAAATCTGGAGGAAAGGAGCACCCTTATCTTCTAAGACAAAGGGACATCAAGAAGACTCGTAACGATGCAATACTGCTCAGCCATAAAAGGGGAATGAAACTGGGTCGTTTGCAGAGACATGGATGGACCTAGAGACTGTCATACAGAGGGAAGTAAGTCAGAAAGACAAAACCAGATATCGTACATTAATGTATATAGATAAATGGAACAGATGATCTTATTTGTAAAGCAAAAAGAGAGACACAGATGTAGAGAACAAATACATGGATACCAAGGGGGACACGACTGAGCGACTTCACTTTCACTTTTCACTTTCATGCATTGGAGAAGGAAATGGCAACCCGCTCCAGTGTTCTTGCCTGGAGAATCCCAGGGATGGGAGACCCTGGTGGGCTGCCATCTATGGGGTCATAGAGTCGGACATGACTGAAGTGACTTAGCAGCAGCAGCAGCAGCAGCAAGGGGGAAAAGCGGTGGTGGGAGAAATTGGGAGATTGCAATTGACACATATATACTATCAATGCTTGTATAAAGTAGGTAACTAAGGAGAACCTGTTGTATAGCTCAGAGAGCTCTACTTAATGCACTGTAGTGACCTGAATGGGGAGCAAGTCCAAAAAGAAGGGGACACGTGTATATGTATGGCTGATTCACTTTGCCGTACAGTAGAAACTAACACAACATAATAAAGCAAAAATTAATTTAAAAAGAAGAATCCTAATGAATAGTTAGGATTCCCAGGCGTTCCCTAGTTTACCACACTGACCTCATAGTCCTTAATCTATCATATTTCTACACAACTACCCACTTACCATCAAACCTAGTATGAAAACACTCAAGGTTGTTTCTTCAGGGTCTTCATTTCCTTATAAAGGCTTCCATGTCATGTGCCACATATTAAATATATGCTCTTTCCTCCTGTTAATCTGTCTTTGTCAGTTTAATTTTCAAGACCCAGTCAGGGACCCTAAGAGGGTCAAGTAAAACTTTTCCTTCCCTGCACTTCAAAGTGATCATATAAAAGTTTTATGAGGTAGGTGCCACTACCATCTGCATCTTTACAAATGAGGAAACTGAGGCATGGAGCAAGCATGTCATTTCCCCCAGATAACAGGTCAAATTAGGCTGAGAGTCAGGATAAAAACTTAGGCATCAGAGCCAAAACTTCTAACACTTCACTGTAGTGCATCTGTTCACACCCCAAAGAAAATGACAATGAATTCCTTCCATCTACTAGATCTGGTGTCTGCGTTTCAAAAAAAAATAGATCATTGGATTTTTCTAAAAAGTTTTGAAAGTGTGTAGTTGAAAACAATCAATCAGCTGAGTAACAAAAATATAAGGCTCAGCTGTTTTTTTTCCAGTATTGATAAGCCACTGCAAACGGTCCGCTACTTTTTTCATCCTTAGAGTTGGCTTTGACTGCCGTGTTTTTTATTGGAGACCACTGGGTTCGGGATGGAAGGACAGTGACAGTGTAACGCTGGGTGAGTTAAAAACAGAGCCTGTGTGTCTAGCTAAGAAGGGAGAAAACAGAAAGGGTGGTCTTTCCCTCATCTCAAAGACTCTCTTTCACGTGAAAGATTCTTTTTCAATTATATCACGAGGATATCATTTCCTCTGTTGCTCCTGCTCATGGTTGCTTGAATGATGAGAATGAAAAGAAATCAGAAACCCAAGAGGACAGAGGACTACGCTTCAGCACGATTTCTTTATTATCGTTAAAACACTTTTTTTGTTCTCAAAGCAATCACCTGTTTTTTACTTGTGTTTACCCTTTACTTTCTTTTAAAATATTATTTATTTACAGGCATATCTTCTCATTCTTTTTTCTCAATGTGGAAGAAAGCAATGAATCATGTAGAGTTCTTTAGTCTAACTGCTGAGGAGTCCGTTAGGAAAAAGTCTTATCAACAGATAACTCACAAAGATGAAAGGAAAGGGAAGAGCTTTATTTAAGTCCTCTAAATGAAGGTTCAAAGGTGAGGAGAAACAATTTTAAATCTACAAAATAAACCATCCAAAACAAGTTGTTCTGTATCATACACCAGATTAACAGACCGTCTAAGCACAGCAGGCAGCCGGAGAAACGTTATTTCCCCAGGCAAGGAACATCCTCTCTCCTTTCGTCCTCAGCCTCAGCATTACCGTTTAAGTCAGCATCACAAATATTTCTCCAGAATACTCCTGAAACTGGGTGGGGGTGGGCAACAGCTCCACCTGGCATTCTAGAATGTGTTCTACACCACTTGCTGCATGCAAACTGTTTGTTCTTTTTAAGGATCATGTTTTATATGACTAGTTCACACATATACAGTATTCTAGTCCATAATACAGATCTCATTTTTGTACAAAATATTCCTCCCAAAATATCTGAGTAGAACTGATACTTTAGAAAGATTATTGCATCTACATTATTTTTCCTACACAGCCCCAGGAGGATGCAAATCCCAAGATGTGAAGCCCAGTCTAGATGGCAGGCTAGTGGAATATTTGACCTCATCTCTACTCAAAACTCAAGCCTGTAAACTTCAACCAGATGGAGACACATACACATGTACATACGCCCCAGCCCTGGAAAAAAAAACTCTGCTCACAGCTGGCAAATAGGTTTATTTGTGCTTAATTACTTCTGATCTAAGCTCTAAAACGTAATGCTGAAAGTCTCTGAGCATATCTAAAAGTGACTAGCAAGAACAAATACGTGAAGTGAAAAGTAGCCTCATAAACCATGAAGTCCAAAGGCTAGCCATCTACATTTCTCTTTCTGCAAACCGTTAACAAACCTGATTAACACACTAGCATTTCCAAGTTTCTCAAACTTCTACTATTTTCAAAGTGTTTCTACGTGCTTTCTGCACGCAGCCATCACCAGCAAAATTCTCATCTTCTAGCTAAAATGCTCTGAAATGTCAGTCTCTTACATGAAAAGACTAAAGTAACCAGACTAAGTCCTTTCATACATTTCCTCGCACACATGTTCTAAAACTTCTTTGTCACATACACGGGAGCCATTGAGTGTGCAATATTTTCCCCAAGGAACCTGGGACAGTACAAGGCAGCAAATGATACGAAAATAGAAATATCTAGATGTGCCAGGAAACTGAGAGTGAGTCCTTTTCCATGCACACTCACAGCAGCCAGAGATCCCCTCTGCTTCACACTATCCCTTCACTCTTCATCGTCAGGCTTCAAAGAAAACCACACTTCATATCAGAAGCACGACTTACAAAGGGAGGCACTGAGAATGAACCTGCATCTGTGCTCGCCCCCGACACCTGCCACTGCAGTTCCCAGCTGAAATGTCTGGATCCTCTGCTAAATGACGACGTCCTGGAAGGCTGGAGTCCTTGCTTCGGATTCACCTTTGCATCTCCGGTCTTTGGCTCAGTGAGAGTGCGTTAACATGAATATTTTGACTTTCAAGTGGATACGTCTTTGTTTTTCACTTCTAATTTGCTTCTAAGAGCCCCTTGTTTTGACTCTGCTCACGCTTTCTTCACTGAAAGTAAGTTGAGGAGCTCAGTATGGGGAAAGGGGTTGGCAAAACTAGCAACAGTAATTTCTGCTAAGTGGGAGAGGGTGGAGGACACAAAGATTAAGAGGCCTATCACGAGCCTTGCTTGTTGGCAACTGAAGGGTGATGTAAACTTATTACTGATACGGGAGAGAAAATGAGATTGGTTGTAAGAAAACCTGGGTCCCCTCTCAAATGAGATAATACGAAAATTTTTACAACATTATAGCAGGTACCAAGTAAGTGCACTGTATGCATTATTATTGTTACGTCAGTACCTTCTGAATCTGCTCTTATTTTTGAGAATACCTTCACTTTACCTCTGTTTATTTCCCCTCACCATGATACCCTAGGATTAATGACACAGTGTTTGCAAAGTGTTTTGACATCCCTGAGGTGTTATAATCAACCCAAGTACCATTTTATTTATGCAAACTGTGTCTACCCAGCGAGTCCACTTGAAGATCTAGGATTGGGAACTTCTGCCTCATAAGGCTTAATAAATGATTCCCTCCGGCTCTAAAAGCAAGTACTTTTTCAATGACAATGGGAGGGAAAGCAAAGGAATTACTCTGTGACATCTGCTGTGTAACGTTCTTCGAATGGCGCATCTTGATAAATGCATGAGAGTCCTTGGAGAGTTACTGCACACGGTGAAGAGAGAGTGGTAAAAATCCCAGTGTCTCTGAAAAGGAAGGCAAGACATGTTAAAGTCAGAAAAGCCTCACTGTTTACATCAATAGAAATCAACAGTGATGTGTTTAGTCCCTACTTTATATCTAATGGCAGCTTTCCACAGTCTCTGACAGTGAGGCAAAATTAAACATGAATAATAAAGCTAAGACAGGTTAAGCAACTTTTCAAAGCTACAGGCAGCTAATAAGTAGCAGAATAACATTACATTTAAGCCATTGGCCTCTAAGCCCAGTGAGCTCTGCCCTCTGTGGCCAACACCTCTCCCATGCTGGGGACAGCTGTGGTGGCTAAAGCCAAGAAAAGAAGGCTAATGAAACAGCTGGTTCACAAAGGCAGCAAACTTCATGTGCAGCATGAGGACTCAGCTTTGCAAAGCTTCCTGCACGAGTCATCACAAAGTTGTTTTTTTTTTAATCTTATGTTATACACATTTTTACCACAATTTTATCCATCTATCTCTCTCTATATATATTGATGGCTGCATTGGGTCTTCTTTGTGGCGTGTGGGCTTTCGCTAGTCACGGTTCAACAGCTTTGGCTTGAGGGCTCTGGAGCTGGGGCTCAGTAGTTGCGGGGCACAGGCTTAGTGGTCCTGCAGCATGTAGGATCCCAGGGATCCATCCCAGACCAGAGATGGAACCCATATCTCTTGCATTGGTAGATGGACTTTTAACCACTGGACTACCAGGGGAGTCCCACCGTTTTTAATACTCTGTTACCTGCTTACTAAAGACTTTAGGATACTTAAAAGTGAATGAAAATAATCTATACAAAGCAGTTTATTAAAGTCAGTGACATAATCTATACAAAACAGTTTAATCTTCTGGTAAAAATGCTATATGAGCAATCCCAAATGATGTTGTTGTTGTTAAATTCATCTAAATTGATGGGGAAGAAAGTAAAACTGTCAACTTTATATAATTGTTCAACTTGCCCCTTAATGGAGAAATTCCCAAGATGCTCCTAAGTGTTACATACCTATTTATTTATCTATGCTCACACCTGCATTTTAGAATCCTTTGTCTCATATTGGAGTGGCATTCTCAAATTCTTAAAGCATTCTCAAAACCCTTTTTTTTTTTTTTTAAATTAGAATTTCCTGTACTTCCATTGTGTTCTGGAAGTCCTGGGGAGTGAAAACCCAGAGGAAGTGAATGGATGCTTTACCTCCAAGTCATCATCAGGTATGGCTCTTTTCCACTTCACGTTCCACTTGATGTGTTCATAGGCGTTCACAACAACTTCAATTGCTCTGGGATATGAATGGCAGGCCTGTATCACCTATGGAGACACCACAGAGTTTTATTTGTTCAGTGCACATATATGACCCGTCCATTCCACTCACAGAGACATCAAGGCTTCATGGACCTATAAGCCTCCTTTTAGCCCTGAAATGCTCTGACAAAGTCTCAAGCTTTTGAGTATTCACACACTGCCAGCTCCTGTGGTAGATGGGAGGATCAGAAACATAAGACTTATTTCCTTCATCATTTGGGACAAAGTGAAAAAGAGGTTGCTAACAAACAAGATGGAAGTCTGATGAAATGCATGTCCTGCCTGTAACTGAAGCAATTTTGAGAGAGGCTGATCTCAAAATATACTTCCAGAAGTCTGGGAAACTCTTCTACTTCTATAGAAAGTTTTATCAGCAAAAAGCTGAATATTCATAAACCAAGAACTTAAGCCTACTGGTGACTATGAGGTAACACAAACTATAGAGCAGTGTGAATGTTGATCAAAGGCATCTTCCCAGCACAATGCCTAAAGAGGACCTGTGTCATATTCCAAACTACACTCACTGCTATTTTCACCTTCATCAGCAATAAACGAAAGACTGAATGAAGATTAGCTCTTTCATTAGCATGCTCTGTTCAACAGTTCATTGGGCAACCACCACCAACAACAAAAACAGAAAGCTGAGTCAAGGAGCCAGCATTTCCACCGGGAGACACGAAGATTGAGCTTTAGGTTTTAGCTGTGAAAAGAAGAGAACCGAAAAGCAAAGGAGAAAAGGAAAGATATAAACATCTGAATGCAGAGTTCCAAAGAATAGCATGAAGAGATAAGAAAGCCTTCTTCAGAGATCAATGCAAAGAAATAGAGGAAAACAACAGAATGGGAAAGACTAGGGATCTCTTCAAGAAAATCAGAGATACCAAAGGAACATTTCATGCAAAGGTGAGCTCGATAAAGGACAGAAATGGTATGGACCTAACAGAAGCAGAAGATATTAAGAAGAGATGGCAAGAATACACAGAAGAACTGTACAAAAAAGATCTTCACGACCCAGATAATCACGATGATGTGATCACTCACCTAGAGCCAGACATCCTGGAATGTGAAGTCAAGTGGGCCTTAGAAAGCATCACTACGAACAAAGCTAGTGGAGGTGATGGAATTCCAGTTGAGCTATTACAAATCCTGAAAGATGATGCTGTGAAAGTGCTGCACTCAATATGCCAGCAAATTTGGAAAACTCAGCAGTGGCCACAGGACTGGAAAAGGTCAGTTTTCATTCCAATCCCAAAGAAAGGCAATGCCAAAGAATGCTCAAACTACCGCACAATTGCACTCATCTCACACGCTAGTAAAGTAATGCTCAAAATTCTCCAAGCCAGGCTTCAGCAATATGTGAACCGTGAACTTCCTGATGTTCAAGCTGGTTTTAGAAAAGGCAGAGGAACCAGAGATCAAATTGCCAACATCTGCTGGATCATAGAAAAAGCAAGAGAGTTCCAGAAAAACATCTATTTCTGCTTTATTGACTATGCCAAAGCCTTTGACTGTGTGGATCACAATAAACTGTGGAAAATTCTGAAAGAGATGGGAATACCAGACCACCTGACCTGCCTCTTGAGAAATCTGTATGCAGGTCAGGAAGCAACAGTTAGAACTGGACATGGAACAACAGACTGGTTCCAAATAGGAAAAGGAGTTCGTCAAGGCTGTATATTGTCACCCTGTTTATTTAACTTCTATGCAGAGTACATCATGAGAAACGCTGGACTGGAAGAAACACAAGCTGGAATCAAGATTGCCAGGAGAAATATCAATAACCTCAGATATGCAGATGACACCACCCTTATGGCAGAAAGTGAAGAGGAACTAAAAAGCCTCTTGATGAAAGTGAAAGTGGAGAGTGAAAAAGTTGGCTTAAAGCTCAACATTCAGAAAACGAAGATCATGGCATCCAGTCCCACCACTTCATGGGAAATAGATGGGGAAACAGTGGAAACAGTGTCAGACTTTATTTTTTTGGGCTCCAGAATCACTACAGATGGTGACTGCAGCCATGAAATTAAAAGATGCTTACTCCTTGGAAGGAAAGTTATGACCAACCTAGATAGTATATTCAAAAGCAGAGACATTACTTTGCCAACAAAGGTCCGTCTAGTCAAGGCTATGGTTTTTCCTGTGGTCATGTATGGATGTGAGAGTTGGACTGTGAAGAAGGCTGAGTACCCAAGATTTGATGCTTTTGAACTGTGGTGTTGGAGAAGACTCTTGAGAGTCCCTTGGACTGCAAGGAGATCCAACCAGTCCATTCTGAAGGAGAGCAGTCCTGGGTGTTGTTTGGAAGGAATGATGCTAAAGCTGAAACTCCAGTACTTTGGCCACCTCATGCGAAGAGTTGACTCATTGGAAAAGACTCTGATGCTGGGAGGGATTGGGGGCAGGAGGAGAAGGGGACGACAGAGGATGAGATGGCTGGATGGCATCACCGACTCGATGGACGTGAGTCTGAGTGAACTCCGGGAGTTGGTGATGGACAGGGAGGCCTGGCGTGCTGCGATTCATGGAGTCACAAAGAGTCGGACACGACTGAGCGACTGAACTGATATGATCTGATCTTAGACTAAACTGAATATTTAACCAACCTCTGATGTCACCATGAAGTCTGGACACATCTGACGAATCAATCATGCAGCCTTTATTAAGTGACAATGGAGGGATATAGGAGACATATCCCAGGAGTAAAATATACTGGTTTCTGGTGAGAGGCTTACTATAAGAATGAGAAGCAAAACACATAAATGAAACAAGGAAAGATCAGTGAAGATGTATGGTTGATTCATATATGTAAGTGTTAGGTTTGAAAAACAGGAATTATAGGAATTCCAAGAAGGAGAGCTGTGTGATTTGGGCTAACCAGAAAAGACTTCTTGGAGGAAATGAGTGCAACTGTAGAAGCTAAATGGTAGAAAGGGGTGTGTATGTGTGTGTGTGCAGTCATGGCTGCCTGCATGCCCTTAGAGACCTGTCTACAGGAGCAAATATAACAGTTGTTTTGAAACAGACTCGCTTCAAAGGTTATAAAAAAACACCACTTTATTATTTCCCCTTGTCCTGCTCACACTAACTCACTGCCTAGAACCCTTCTCCATTTCTGACATGACACCCTGGGCAGGACTCACACCTGTCTCTACTTAACTTTTTCTAGACAGGAGAAAAATGTCATTTCAGTAATAAAAATGTTGACTTTAATAACTGAAACTCTAAATTTTATTCAGAAGTTTCTTCTCTCCCATAGTCTAGGCGTATTTCAAGCTGCAGTTGGAAAGGAGGTACCTGTGGATGTGGGAAAACAGGAAATACATACTTGATCTTTGCTCTGGTTCCTAACACACAGAGCTCCTTAATGGAGCTCCTTTACATCATTCAGTTATGCTAATGAAGTAACTCTTAATGGGGCTCCTAGAGAGAATTTAAGAATTCTTAAATTTTTAAAGAGATGGGAATACCAGAACACCTGACCTGCCTCTTGAGAAATCTGTATGCAGATCAGGAAGCAACAGTTAGAACTGGACATGGAACAACAGACTGGATCCAAATCGGGAAAGGAGTACATCAAGGCTCTATATTGTCACCCTGCTTATTTAACTTATATGCAGAGTACATCATAAGAAAGGCTGGGCTGGAAGAAGCACAAGCTGGAATCAAGATTGCTGGGAGAAATATCAATAACCTCAGATATGCAGATGACACCACCCTTATGACAGCAAGTGAAGAGGAACTAAAAAGCCTCTTGATGAAAGTGAAAGAGGAGAGTGAAAAAGCTGGCTTAAAGCTCAACATTTAGACAACTAAGATCATGGCAGCTGGTCTCATCACTTCATGGTAATGGGGAAACAATGGAAATGACAATAGGCTTTACTTTTCCGGGCTCCAAAATTACTGCAGATGGTGACTGCAGCCATGAAATTAAAAGATGCTTACCCCTTGGAAGGAAAGTTATGACCAATCTGGACAGCATATTCAAAAGCAGAGACATTACTTTACCAACAAAGGCCCGTCTAGTCAAACCTTGATTTTTCCAGTAGTCATGTATGGATGTGAGAGTTGGACTATAAAGAAAGCTGAGCACTGAAGAATTGATGCTTTTGAACTGTGGTGTTAGAGAACACTCTTGAGAGTCCCTTGGACTGCAAGGAGATCCAACCAGTCCATCCTAAAGGAGATCAGTCCTGAGTGTTCATTGGAAGGACTGATGCTGAAGCTGAAACTCCAATACCTTGGCCACCTCATGCAAAGAACTGACTCATTTGAAAAGACCCTGATGCTGGTAAAGATTGAAGGCAGGAGGAGAAGGGGACGATAGGATGAGATGGTTGGATGGCATCACCGACTCAATGGACATGAGTTTGGGTAAACTCCAGGAGTTGGTGATGGACAGGGAGGCCTGGCGTGCTGCAGTTCATGGGGTCGCAAAGAGTAGGACATGACTGAGCTACTGAACTGAACTGAACTGAGAGAGCTTCGAGATGTAGACTGGTTACTGGAAAGACCAATCCCTGATTAGAGGCTTGAAACTTTTACACACCTTGCTTTCTACCACCAGGGAAAGACAGAGGGGCTGGAGATTGAGTTCAACCACCAGTGGCCAATGATTTCATCAGTCACACCTAATGAAACTCCCTAAAAGATGGTGTTTCAGGCAGCTTCTAGGTGGGTGAGCACATCAAAGTGCTTGGAGGGCGACGTGCTCCCAAAGGGCATGAAAGCTCTGTGCACCCTCCCCATGCCTTGCCCGATGTATCACCTCTAATTGTCTATTCCCGAGTTTTACCCTTTATGATAAACCAGTATGCCTACCATTAGAAAGTGGGCATGGCTCTGCACTTAAAACTTTTTGAAGGAAATTTTCTTCCTAATTTCCTGGTCCTTCTGAACCTCCAGCTATTGTTATTGGGCAAAAGTCACAAAACTGGTTTTTCCCACCTCCTTTACAAGTCCTTCTTAGGTAGTGTAGCATTGCATTTTTCAGTGTGAGGTGGTAAGTACCCAATGTCTTGGGACTTCAAACAAAACTACAGTGGAAGGATGATCATTTTAATACCCAGTTGTGTGTGTGTGTGCCAAGGTCACCTGACTGAAGGGCCCATTTCAGGAAGATAAAGTTAAGAGCAGGTAAGATGGGGCCAGCTGACAGTATAACTAGAAGGTCGGCTTGAAGAGCTTGGGACCGACCTAACAGGCATTAGGAAGCTACATATTTACATCTAGCTATGTTATCTAGAAAACTACATATTCCTAGAAAAGGAAATGGCAACCCCCTCCAGTATTCTTGCCTGGAGAAGCCCATGGACAAAGGAGCCAGGCAGGCTACAGTCCTTGGGGTTGCAAAAGGGTCACACGTGACTTAGTGGCTAAAACAAGCAACAACAAAAAACATACTCTTAATAAGAAAGGGTTATATTCAATCAATTCATCCCATGGGGAAGCCTTTATTGAGCACTGGGTTAAGCACTGTGACAGTAATTCTGAGTTCGTATCCTGCTTTTGTCCTCAAGGAGCTTGCAGCCTAGTTGAAGAGAAAAAGACATAGATATTTCAAAGAGTTCAAAAGCAATGCATGCCAGTAAATAATAAAAGACTAACTTATTAGTTAAAAGATCATCAGTGTCTCTTGAGCACCATGACCACAAAGGGAAAAATGAGGCTATCAAGGCATGGGAGTGCACCAGATGGCTCGTCAGCCAGCTTCCCTGTTAGTCATGAGCAGCAAGGGTAACTGAGGCTGCGAGAAAGAACAAGTAGGGTTTAATGACTCATCAGATACAGAGAGTATAGAATGCAGCTTTGAAACCCGAGATCAAGCACAAATAGGGTACCACCCATGGAAATGAGGAAACGGGAAGGGCATTCTAATCTGAGGATGGTCAGACAATGAACAGAAGGTATGTCCTGTGTTATGTCCTAGGTTGGTTTAAAATGTGCATGAATAGATACCCTAATGAGAAGGTCAAGATGGAGGAGGAGATTTGTGAATCACCACAGAATGTGCTGGTCAGGCTCAGTTACACTGAGCCTGTTGCTGCTGCTGCTCCTAAGTCGCTTCAGTCATGTCAGACTCTGTGCGACCCCATAGATAGCAGCGCACCAGGCTCCCCCGTCCCTGGGATTCTCCAGGCAAGAACACTGGAGTGGGTTGCCATTTCCTTCTCTAATGCAGGAAAGTGAACAGTGAGAGTGAAGTCGCTCAGTCATGTCTGACTCTTACTGACCCCATGGACTGCAGCCTACCAGGCTCCTCCATCCATGGGATTTTCCAGGCAAGAGTACTGGAGTAGGGTACCATTGCCTTCTCCCAGTTACACTCTAAATGAATATAAACAGAAAAGGTAGAGGACTGTGGTCTGAAGCTTGATGAATCCTATTAGGCAGGAGAGAGGACATAGGAAAAAAAATTACAGCTACCATTTTTGAGAACTTAAATGTGCCATGGCCTGTGTTAAATATATGCTGAATTTTCTGACAACCCTATGAGGTTCAGTTCAGTTCAGTTCAGTTCAGTTATTCAGTCATGTCCGATCTCCTTGCAACCCCATGATTTGCAGCACACCAGGCCTCCCTGTCCATCACTAACTCCTGGAGTTCACTCAGACTCACGTCCATTGAGTCAGTGATGCCATCCAGCCATCTCATCCTCTGTTGGCCCCCTCTCCTCCTGCCCCCAATCCCTCCCAGCATCAGAGTCTTTTCCAATGAGTCAACTCTTCGTATGAGGTGGTCAAAGTACTGGAGTTTCAGCTTTAGCATCATTCCTTCCAAAGAACACCCAGGACTGATCTCCTTTAGGATGAACTGGTTGGATCTCCTTGCAGTCCAAGGGACTCTCAAGAGTCTTCTCCAACACCACAGTTCAAAAGCATCAATTCTTCGGTGCTCAGCTTTCTTCACAGTCCAACTCTCACATTCATACATGACCACTGGAAAAACCATAGCCTTGACTAAATGGACCTTTGTTAGCAAAGTAATGGCTCTGCTTTTGAATACGCTGTCTAGGTTGAGAGTCCCTTGGACTGCAAGGAGATCCAACCAGTCCATTCTAAAGGAGATCAGTCCTGGGTGTTCTTTGGAAGGAATGATGCTAAAGCTGAAACTCCAGTACTTAGTCTTATAATTATCTCTGCATGACAGACTTAAAATCAAAGGCAGAAAGAATACAAACTCAAGTGTACTTAGCTAGTAAATGACAGAGACAGGATTCAAACTCAGGTCTGTGTGACTCCAGAAGTCAAAACTAAGTTGAATGAAAGTGGTGAGAGTGGCCGTCCATGTCTTGTTGCTTATCTTAGAGGAAATGCTTTCAGTGTGTCACCATTGAATATGATGTTAGCTGTGGGTCTGTCATATGTGGCTTTTATTATATTGTGGCATATTCCCTCCATGCCTTCTTTCTGGAGCACTTTTCTCATAAATTAATATTGAAATTTTTTCAAAAGCTTTTTCTGCTTCACATGGTATGGTCTTAGGAAGCATGGCCTCACCTGAGGACTGTGTCAGTCCCCACAAACAGGCTAACCAGAAGGGGCTCTACCAAGTAGAGGTTTAAGTCAACTGTGTGCTAGAAAATGTTCAACAGGCATTTTGTAAAAAAAAAAAATTGTACACATATCTATATGTATATTAGTTTATGTTTTGCTAATATAAAGAATGTAAAGCCTACAATTTACAAATAATAAAATGTCCAATATGATTTATTTTCTATTCCATAAGGCCAACTGGTGCTCTCAAAATGCTTTAACTTTTTTTATATAAATTTTGTATAGACATAAGTTGTGTTCAGAGCTAGTCTGTGTCTGCAACTGGAGAGTGCCTGTTTGCTTCACAAATGGGAAACAATGAAGACATTGGAAAGTCACTCATTCATCAATGACATAAGGACTTTTATGTGGAAGCATTTAAGGGCTTTTTGAATACTGGAAGCAGATTTTCTCAATTTTTTGTACTATTCACAATGTAAGAGCTACAGACACCACACACTGCAAAGTTTTAAGTTTAATCTGCATTAGTAACATTCTCTCCATTAATTTTGGAAATTTAGACATCAACAAAGAAATAAGTCAAGGTCTGAATGGTAACATTTGCTGGTTTCTGTGATGTAAACACTTCATCATGGCCTATGTAAAGTGACCAACATGAGGTCTCTGAATATATGGTAGGGAAGAGGTGTACAGTTGCATCATCATATGTTTTCATCAAACAGCTCCCATATATGCAAATAATATCAAGAGCATAGACATGCAGAGTAAAATAATCAGGAGGTGTTAATAATACATTTTGAGTTTTTGTTTTTAATATGCTTTATTTGTTGTAGGTTGGTATGACTTGATTTTTAATAATGGTTGCATTTAACAATCAACTCACAAAACTCATGGTAATTTAATAATCAATTTTCGCAAGCTACAGCAAGCCAATTCGAGCACACAATTGCTTTCAACCATCCCTGTATTTAAGAACTGCAGTGCAGACTAAATGTGCATACCGAAACTCCAAACCAGCTAAGGCATCAGAATCATCCTGCCCAGTGGTGAGCTCCAAATGTGCACAACATAAATACTAGTTTTATGAAAAGATCCATTCACATACATATTCTGGGTACAGTGCACAAAGTTGAGCTGCTGACAATATTTCAGCTAGGTCTACGTAAATAAAGAATAATCCTATATCATCAACGCCTAAGGGTTGGAGTCAGACATCCATTGCTATGGGACCTCTGAAGAGTCAGCATTTCTGAGTCTATGGAAAATGTAACCAGAAGGATTTCTCTATGGGTACATGGCTGTCAAGGTGGGGAGGTAATTCTTCCAGGACCTTGGTCTTGGGGAATTGAGGCAGACGTGGCGACTCTTTTCTGTAGTTGGGATGAGAATGGCAGATATGCAGCTCTGTGTAAAAGAGACAGACAAAACCTGAGGCTGACTGACTGCTCTGAACACTAGTTTATAAGCTACCATAACAGCATCAGAGACTGTGAGGGTTGCAAAGGACCCTAGGGATTATCTAATACCTTTAACTTGAAGATAAGGAAATCGAAACCCCGAGAGGCACACAAAGAGAAAGCATGGTTTTAGGCCTTCATCTGAGTTCAGTGCCCTTTCAAATGTAGTGTGATAACCTTATTTTAATCCTTAAGTAATGACCAGTGAAATGAATGGTTTAAAGGTACAAATCCTATTGCACAGATATTTGGAACAAGAAACATTCTGTATTATAATCATTACAGTAATTATAGGCTGGATTTTGTTGAAATTTCAAAATAACTCCCTTTTTAATGCAAAGATGTTAATAATAATAATGAAAACAGCACCCTTCAAGACCTCTATATACATCCTTCTCTAAAGACTCCCAGATACTTCCTTTCTGGAAGAATATACCATGGTGAAAAGTACGCAGGTCATCAGATGAGTAATCCATAATGAAGATTTAAATTTAAGAGTTACCAGGATGTAGACGCCAGCTGAAATCAACCCAAGGCCCGAGTCAAAAATATACTTGTACAGGAATGCCGAAAACAAAGCGCATGGGGAAGTCAGGCAGCTTATAGTTCAGGTGCCCATTCATAACACTGACTTCTGCGCTGCATGAATTCCCAGGCTACACTCACTCTTCATGGAAACCACACTGGTCATGCTTAAAGACACAGTGCTCACACGCCCAGTACAAGTAATCCAGCTTTAGGAATTCCTTACCTCCCACTGCCTGCCAACACGTTGAACACAAAGGAGATGTGGCCAAAAGTTAACTCTCCTCTTGTAACACACACTTTATCACCTAGGGTTTCCTGATTTAGCAAATAATAATAATAATGTAGGGTGTTTTTAGGATAAATATGGCCTCGGTAGTGCATGGGACATATTCATACTAAAAGTTACTTTTTACTGATGAATTTCAAATTTAATTGAGCATCCTATATTTTGTCTGGCAACCCTATTCCCAGCCCCTATTCAGAAACAGTTCAAACAAAGTTATGTATGCTGTGCTAATTCACTTCAGTCATGTCCGACTCTTCGTGATCCTGTAGACTGTACCCTGCCAGGCTCCTCTGTCTATCGGACTCTCCAGGCAAGAGTACTGGAGGGATTGCTGTGCCCGCCTCCAGGGGATCTTCCCGACCCAGGGATTCCAGGCCTTTGGTGTCTCCTGCACTGGCGCGTGGGTTCTTTACCACTAGCGCCACCTGTATACAGGAATACAATTCATTCATAGTTCAGGAGCCTAACTTCATACATTTGGTGCTTCAGTTTGCACCTGGCATACTCCCATATATCACACGGAGATAACTAACCTTTCATTAGGATAAAAAATTTCAAGTAGTCCTTAAACACCCATCTTGAGACACACAACGTCTGAAGCTCCCACTGCCTGCCATGTTGGGTTTTGCTTACATTGACTAGTAAGTTTTCTGCTGACAGAAGATGGTTCTCACAGTAGGAAAGGCTCCTTTTAGCCTGACAGCTTCCCAACTCTGTGAGCTGACATGTCTAGCTTCTTCCACAACTAAGACAGCTGGACATGCCTTCTTTAAGCCTCAGTAATCATTTCACCAGGCAACAATAAAAAAGAGATGCTTGAGAAAGCAAACTCTAAATCATCACTCTACGGTGACTCCCAGGAACCTTGATCACCAAATGAGGAGGGGCTGGTGTGGACCCAGAAGGTAGACGCTTCCGCTTTCTCTTTGCAAACCCGGGAGACTTCACCTTTTGCACATCTCTGGGGTCTCTATTCTCCCTTCTTAGAAGAAGAGTTGGACAAAAGGTGACAACTGGAGAGACCTTAAGACCCTTCCCTTCACCATCTGACCCCTAAAAGCATAAATCAGAAAACAGATTCAAGGTAAACCCCCTGCCACCCTTCCAACACAAGTACCACCTGTAAGCCACTCCAGCAGAGAAATTCTAAAGCTACGTCTGCCCTTTTATACTGATATCTTTGTGTGCAGAAAGGTACCTGATGATCAGAGACTGCTTATACCCTGGGCTTCATATGCAGAATGGTTCAATGGCAGAAATCTTCTTTACCTTCCCCTAACTTTGACACACCTTTTCCTTCCCCAGAAAATGTCTTTCTTGCCCAAAAAGAAAACCCAGTCTTGGCTCCCTGGGGTATCACTTCCTTCTGAATTATGCTGAAGGGAAAAAAAAAAAAAATCAAATGTCCTTCTGTACCCTGGAAAGCAATTACAGGCCCTATAATTCTTCCCCCCCCCCTTATGTAATTTATACATAAATTACATACGGGTGGCTTTCCGTGAAATACACCCTCTACAAATTTGTTTTGTATTTGTAAGACAGCATCTTCAGCTCTGACCTTGTTCCTTGTAAATAAGGAAACCGAATTCCCCATCCACAAGAGAACAAATCACTTTATCTTCTGGATAAATGAGTCAGTCATACTTGTTGTAAAGATGACTTTCTCTTTGGAAAGTCAGGCTGTGGAGTAGTTGCCCTAAATCACTTTGAAGCATCTGCATAGTAAATTGAATAGTTTTTCTTTAGTTTTCCTTTGGAAAGGGCCCAGTTCTCTTATTCAGTCTATTGGGTAGAAACAAAAATGTTTAAAATACCAACCATCTACCAGTAGCCAACTGAATCCTTAAATCTCTTTAGCATATGGCCAAATTAGAGGAACTCAGAGGAGAAAAACAGAACTGAATAAGATGGCAACCACAGACAGTGTTCCCTGGAACACATATTTTATTCTACAGGTGAGTGAAGCTGCTAAAGTAAGGCTGGTAGGGAAGACTCCTACAATGGACCAAGAGTATATTTTGGGAGGAAAAGGAAAGGAAGAAATTTTGTTGTGCATCTACTAGCCTCAATGATTTACATGCCTTACTCACTGTTCAGACATTCCTGGAAAGCTGATATTTTTAATCTTTGTTTTCTCTTGGTTCTGAAAGATCAAGGGAAAATCACACGGCCACAATGAGAACTTATACCCACAGTTACTAAGCCCCTCTTCCTACTTCCCTTGCTGTTATCTCTCAGAAAACTGCCTTTGTGAACAGGACTTAAGATCTTCTTCACATTTGGAAGATTCCTTGTGGGAGAACAGAAACTCCATTTAAAGACCTGTCCCCTCTAGTCTGGCACTTTTTAAAAAAGCATTAACTTCAGTTTCAATACAGTTTGTCATCATAATTGTCTTACCAGCCTCAAGAAGTTACATGTCAAGGAGAGGGATGTTCTACTGTCCAGAGCCGTAGGCAGATCCGGATAGCTACCAATCCTTTCTGCACCACAAGCCAAGGGGGGAATTCCAGAGGGCAACATCTCAATTTCAGGGCTTTTAGTATAGTCACATTCCCTTCCTCCACGGGTAACATTCTGATAGGATTTCTTTCTAAAATTGAAATGCTCATGATCTCCAATCCCAGAAGGAAGTGCTTTCATTCTCTTTCATCAGAGGTCTAGCCAAGAAAGTCTGGCAGTAACTGAAAGAAATCTTTAGGAATCAGGCAGAATGCCTTTTTTTTTGAAGCAGCAATTGTTTGACGTTGGAAATTTTAAAGACCTTTCCTAATTGGTGAAGACCACTTTGACTCTAAAATTGAAGAGGAAGTTTGGAAGGGGAGGCGGGTGTGTTTCTAGCTTGACCACTGCCGCTCTCCAGACCAGCAGCCCCACAGGAAACCTTTCAGAAGCCACTTCCCTCCATTTTGAGCCAGGAGGAAGCAATTCTATGGGACCAGGTTCTCCCTCCACCATCTGGAGTCACCTGTGGCTCCACCCCACCAGCACCACGCTCCTGGGGGGATGGGAAGCAGCAACTCAATCCCTAATGAGATTCTTACCAGGAAATGAGACAAGGATCTTTTACTTACTTTTGATGCTTTCGAACTTTGGTGCTGGAGAAGACTCTTGAGAGTCCCTTGGACAGTTAGGAGATCAAACTCGTCAGTCCTAAAGGAAATCAACCCTGAATATTCATTGGAAGGACTGATGTTGAAGCTGAACCTTCAGTACTTTGGCCACCTGATGCGAAGAGCCGACTCATTGGAAAAGACTCTGATGCTGGGTAAGATTGAAGGCAAGAAGAGAAGGCGGGACAGAGGATGAGATGGTTGGATGGCATCACCAACTCAGTGGACATGAATTTGAGCAAACTCGGGGAGATGGTGAAGGTCAGGGAAGCATGGCATGCTGCAGTCCATGGGGTCACAGCGAGTCAGACATGACTTAGCAACCGAACAACTTAATTTTGCAGAGACCTGTTTTCAGTTCAGTTCAGTTCAGTCACTCAGTCATGTCTGACTGACTCTTTGTGACCCCATGAATTGCAGCATGCCAGGCCTCCCTGTCCATCACCAACTCCCGGAGTTCATGCAAACTCAAGTCCATCGAGTCGGTGATGCCATCCAGCCGTCTCACCCTCTGTCGTCCCCTTCTCCTCCTGCCCCCAATCCCTCCCAGCATCAGAGTCTTTTCCAATGAAGTCAACCAGCAGGGGGGTTCAGAATAAAACTCAACATTTAGTCTCTAGGTATTCTCATACATTGTCTCTCCTGGGAAACCCCTGTGGGCAAACCAGGCTTAGGGAAACTGATTCTACTGCTCAACAGATAAGTAATGGTAACAGCAGTTACAGTTACTATTTATTTAATGGTTGCCTGGCAACCCACTCCAGTATTCTTAACTGGAGAATCCTATGGACAGAAGAGCCTGATGGGCTACAGTCCATGGGGTTGCAAGAGTTGGACATGACTGAAGCAACTTAGCACACACACGTGACCAGAAATGGTAAACACTTTTTAAATATTAGCATGTTTCATTCTTAAAGCAACCTTAGGAGAAGGCTATAATTATTCACAGATAAAGTGGCAAGGTATGTCTCCCTGGCACCTCCATGTCCTCGGTCTCTCTCCATCCTCTTCTCTGGAAGGAAGATGGCCTTAGAACATAAATATACACAAAATTATGCTTTATGAAATGAGTCATATTAGAAAGACACCGATTTTTGTGTGTGTGTCTTCTAGAAGTCCCACTATGAAGAGAGAGATGTGGGTGGAGATAAAAAAATGGAGGTAGTCCAAGGGGAAGATATTTATAGATGCAGGATGAAGGTTGGGTGAGGAATTGGGGGAGGGACCTTGCAAGAACTGAAATTGACTCCAGAAAAAAATACAAATATGTTTGGCACCATCTTCTGGGCTCTGAGCATATTTGTGATGTACTGTGAGTAAGGTTCATTACTTTCTAGTGAAGGAATCAGTCTGCGTATTATTGCCAAGGCATAGAGCATATCCATTTCACAGGGGAGGAAATTGAGGCTCAAGAAGTAAGATATTCATTCAAAATCACACTCACGTGAGTGGCAGTCACAAATTTATCTGACGTCCCTCCCCCCCAAATTCTATGCTTTCCTGATATGCATAGCATGGCAAAGTCTAGAATGAATTTCACTAGTTATGAGTGACAAAGCAGAGGTAAAAATTTTAAATAGGAACCTTTCATATGTGGAGAAGGAAATGGCACCCCACTCCAGTACTCTTGCCTGGAAAATCCCATGGATGGAGGAGCCTGGTGGGCTGCAGTCCATGGGGTCGCTAAGTTGGACACGACTGAGTGACTTCACTTTCACTTTTCACTTTCATGCACTGGAGAAGGAAATGGCAACCCACTCCAGTGTTCTTGCCTGGAGAATCCCAGGGAGGGAGAAGCCTGGCGGGCTGCTGTCTATGGGGTCGCAGAGAGTTGGACACGACTGAAGCGACTTAGCAGCAGCAGCAGATACCAGTGTGTATGATCCAGAAAAGGGGTGCAAACTAAGAAGTAGATATTCATAGCTAAAAATTATGGATCACTGTACTTTGAATAAAAGTTGTTCAATTTATCATAGAATATGACCAATTGACTTTATTTCTAAGGTGCTTGCATCAAAACTTATCATAAAAAAGTATTTTTTCATTCCAAAGCCCATTGGTCAATGAGGAAATTGCAAGGAAGGTAAGAATTAACAACTGAGGCCAACCAGGTGCCTTCAACATTAGATTTTATGAGTATTTTTCCAGGCTGTTTAGGCAGCAGTCTTTCTTCAAATTTTATAAAGAAAATATAAGGGTTAAGCATTGTTCTAATTCTTGTATTTTCAGACATACCTTGACCGAGATCCCCAGGCAAAAATACGTAATAGCTAAAAACTTGCGAGAAATACAAACTTTGATGTGGGAAAAGGGAAGCCTTAGGTACAAACTGATTGTTCAGCCGCTAAGTCGTGTCTGACTCTTTGCAACCCCATGGACTGTAGCGCACCAGGCTTCCCTGTCCTTCACTATCTCTCAGAGTGTGCCCAAGTTCATGTCCATTGAGTCGGTGATGCCATCCAACCATCTCATCCTCTGTTGCTCCCTTCTCCTCCTGCCCTCAATCTTTCCCAGCATCGGGGCTTTTCCAATGAGTCAGCTCTTGCATCAAGTGGCCAAAGTATTGGAGCTTCAGCTTCAGCATCACTCCTTCCAGTGAATATTCAGGGTTGATTTCACAAAGATGTAAAAATTTACTAGGATGCATATGAATTATTCCAGGTAAGAAATAAGAAGTAGAGAATTAGTTTAGATGATTTACCAGAAAAAAAATAGAAGGGATGCTGGAGTAGGGGCAGGAGTCCAAAATCCATGAGATACCCAAGGAAGGGAAGGCTGTAGAATCTGCCTTCATGGAGATTTGCAAACACAATAAGAACATTAGTTCTCCTTAAGGTCCTGAGAATTAAATATAATGACCTCTTTAGGTCTCTTCTTGTGTTGTGATCCTTCAGGTTTAATTACACTTCGTGGGTAATATTAGAAAACACAGTAGAAACTGCTAAATCTAAGGGCTTAGGCTCAGGAGTCAGACAGACCTCAGTCTGAATCAAACACATGACTATTAACTTTTAATAGGCTTGAGCCAACCAGCAACCCTCCTATATTTCCCAAGTCCATTTGCTCCCCATGATAAACATCTCACACCTTCACCTTTGCCTTAAGCCTTCAAACCTCGTCTCCATCCACTTCTCATTTTTCATTGAGAAAACAGAAGCAATTTTAATAGAACTTGTACAAACTCTTATTAACATATCTACCAACATCTGCACATCTGGGTACACAGGCACTGCTTTTCCTTCTACTATCATGGGAAATAGATGGGGAAACAGTGGAAACAGTGACAGACTTTATTTTTCTGGGCTCCAAAATCACTGCAGATGGTGATTGCAGCCATGAAATTAAAAGACGCTTACTCCTTGGAAGGAAAGTTATGACCAACCTAGATAGCATACTCAAAAGCAGAGACATTACTTTGCCAACAAAGCTCCATCTAGTCAAGGCTATGGTTTTTCCTGTGGTCATGTATGGATGTGAGAGTTGGACTGTGAAGAAAGCTGAGCACCGAAGAATTGATGCTTTTGAACTGTGGTGTTGGAGAAGACTCTTGAGAATCCCTTGGACTGCAAGGAGATCCAACCAGTCCATGCTGAAGGAGATCAGCCCTGGGTGTTCATTGGAAGAACTGATGCTAAAGCTGAAACTCCAGTACTTTGGCCACCTCATGCAAAGAGTTGACTCATTGGAAAAGACTCTGATGCTGGGAGGGATTGGGGGCAGGAGGAGAAGGGGACAACGGAGGATGAGATGGCTGGATGGCATCACCAACTCGATGGACGTGAATTTGGGTGAGCTCTGGGAGTTGGTGAAGGACTGGGAGGCCTGAAGTGCTGCAATTCATAGGGTTGCAAAGAGTCGGACACGACTGAGCAACTGAACTGAACTGAAGTGATGATGGATGAACTGTCTGCATTAAGAACAACACCTCCATTTGGGTCCTAGACCTCATCTTCTGTCTCCAAATCAAGGTGGTGTTCAAGTAATTGCCTGCAAAAAGTTTTTCTCCCTTTCCTAGAGCACTCCCATCAGTCAACAAACATATCAGCCATCATTCCCTTCTAGCTACGCTTCCATTTGAAGAAAATGCCTCCAATTCTTCACTGGTTTCACTTCCGTTTATCCCTTTTTCCTTTGAATCCACTTTGATTAACCTTTTCTCACCAGTGTGCCACCAAAATAACTCTTGTGGAGGTCCCCAGTAAAACTAGACTAGTTGTCTAGTCCAGTGGCAACTTAGCCCTCATCTTATTGGAAATGCCACCTATATTCAAGCAGTACATGCATGCTAAGTCGCTTCAGTCATGTCCAACTCTTTACGACCCCTTAGACTATAGCCCGCCAGAATCCTCTGTCCATTGGATTCTTCAGGCAAGAATACTGGAGTGGGTTCCCACTCCCTCTTCTAGGGCATCTTCCTGACCCAGCGACGGAGCCCAGGTCTCTGGCGCCTCATGCATTGGCAGGCGGGTTCTTTAGCACTAGCACCATCTGGGAAGCCCATCAGCATAACCTACAAGGCCACATAAGTGGTCTGCAAACCACCTTCTCATGTGCCCCTCCGGCTTCGCTTCCTCTTTCTCACCCCACTTCAGGCACTCTGGCTTCCTCAAACATGTTTAGTCCTCTTACCTCAGAATCTTTGCACCTGCTTTTTTATGCCTAGAATGCTCCCCTCCCACCTCTGCCCACCCCTAGGTATCCACATGACTTGCTTCTTCACATTCTCACTTTCTCTAATCAGCCTTTGTAAAACAGCACGTATGTAAACCAAAGAAACCCCACAGTCTCTTACTTTATTTACCTTGCTTTACTTATCTCCATAGCACCTAACATATCAGAGTGTATTTATTTCATTTGTTGTTTTGTTTTTCCCTACCTCCCACTAGAAAGTAACTTCCATGAACGCCCTTGTTTGATTCATGGCTCTGTCTCCATCTCCTAGAACAGTTCCTGGCACATAATAGGTACTCAGTGAATCTTGTTAAATAAATGAATGTACCTGATTCACTCTGCTATACAGCAGAAACTAACACACTATAAACCAACTGCTACCTGCTGCTAAGCCACTTCAGTCGTGTCCGACTCTGTGCGACCCCATAGACGGCAGCCCACCGGGCTCCCCTGTCCCTGGGATTCTCCAGGCAAGAACACTGGAGTGGGTTGCCATTTCCTTCTCCAATGCATGAAAGTGAAAAGTGAAAGGGAAGTCGCTCAGTCATGGGATTTTCCAGGCACGAGTACTGGAGTGGGGTGCCATTGTCTTCTCCGATAAACCAACTATACTCCAATAAAAAATAATTTTTTAAAAGGAAATACACAGTTCAGTAAAAAATTAATGAGCTTGACCACTTACTCTGTGTGACTTTAGAAAAGTATCTGAATTACATCACCTTTTAAATGAGGATAATATCAATGCCTACCTCAGAGGTTATTATAATAATAAAAGTGAATAATCTGTATAAAGCCTATCTAGAACTCAACAAAAGATATTATTGTAACATTTTTATTACCTTATTTCTAATCACCATAATCTTCTGGAAGGAGAAAGTCAAAGTCGCTCAGTCGTGTTCAACTCTTTGTGACCCCCATGGGCTGTACAGTCTATGGGATTCTCCAGGCCAGAATACAGGAGTGGGAAGCTTTTCCCTTCTCCAGGGGATCTTCCCAACCCAGGGATTGAACCCAGGTCTCCCGCATTGCAGGCAGATTGTTTTACCAGCTGAGCCACAACCTCTTGGAATTCTCTATAAAAGTTTGATAGAGTTCCAGGACATTATGAGAATTACATACAATTTTAAAGAAAAAAAAAAGTCCTCCATTGAAACACCGACAACCAAAAGAAAATTCCTTCCTGAGAGCTCAGGAATCATCAAACTCATCACATCTGCGCTGGGATGTCTGTGGGTTGTCTGCATGGAATGTGCTGAGTGCACCTCCCCTAAATTCCTTAGGGGAACTTTTCTTCCAACTAACCTTCACACTGCAGGACTTCAGACATTTTACCGAGGTAGGAGGTAGAAGCCGGCTGTGAATTTGGTAAAACTTCTGTCTGCTAGCTTTCTGCGACCCTGCATTCGTGAGCACACAAAACTCCTCTGCTGCCTGTTAATTCTTTTAGATGAGTGGGGTCCTAGGTACATTATCATTCGATTTATTTTAGGTGAAAGGCATTTTGGTTTCCAGATTAATTACCATCATCAACTTAATGCTAAACTCTCCCATGCGCTATAGAACCCTTCACTCCTCTACTTCGTAATTTACCATGAAATATTAAAGTTACCTCTTTACGTGTTTGTCTCTCCAGCTAGATTCTAAGCTAACTGAGAGTAGTGACCATGTATTAATCTTGCCAATATTGTTAATATTTGGTCCCTACTAGCCCATGAGACGGAGAAGGCAATGGTACCCCACTCCAGCACTCTTGCCTGGAAAATCCCATGGACAGAGGAGCCTGGTGGGCTGCCGTCTGTGGGGTGGCACAGAGTCTGACACGACTGAAGTGACTTAGCAGCAGCAGCAGCCCATTAGAAATTATCAATAAATACTATTTAAAATAAAGGTTGTGTAGTATATTATAAAATTAAAGACTAGCACCAAGTGAACTAAGGTTGAATACCTACAGTGCCACTGTGTGAGATCAAATCGCTTAACTCCTCTGTGCCTGAGTTTCCTCCTTTATAGAATAATAATATAATCTACCTTATCAGATTATTACAGAATTAAATGGATTAAATTAAGAAATGTAAGATGACTTATAAGTGTGCTTAATAAATATAACTTATTATCTATAATAAATATTAACTATTAGTTCTTAATAAATGTTAGTTTTCATTTAAGTAGAAAACTGAGCCGCCCTTTCCTGTATTCAAACCGGTTCCAAAGCAGGCTCTGTCATCTATAGGCAGGCATTCTGTGGAAGAGCCGCGTGTGCAGTGTGGCGCCATTCGCCGCTTCTGCAGAGGCACAGTATCCTTCTGATCCTGCCCATTCAGTCCCCCAGGAAGCCACTACCAGTTCACAGGCCATGGACAATTACCTGCTATTCTTGCTCTTTCTCTGCTCTCAGCCCAGATTTCAAACAAACGTGGACTAGGCTGAGATAGCCAGGGGTAGATACACAAGTGGAAGGTCAGACGGAAGGTCAGAGGCAGTTAGCCAGGCCTCCGACAGGCGTGAGTGACTTGGAGATTTCAGACTGAGCCACCCTCTGAGTCCCCATTACCCTGCTGCCCATCCGCCCAGTTCTGCGTGGCAGCCTCACCTTATGGAACTGTGGCGGGTATATCCGAGCAGCCCCATGGTTCAGCAGCAGCTGGTAGCAGATCTCAGGCCGGGCGGCGGGTCGCACGGAGGTGACCTTCAGCACATACTGGATGGCAGCGCAGCCGTTGATGTCCATGAGATTGGCTTCCGCGCCGGCCTCCAGCATCATGTCCATGAGCACGTGGTCGCAGTTCCAGGCCGCCTTGTGGAGCGGAGATTTAAAGTCGTCATCCCGGGCGTTGACCTCCGCCTTGTAGTCCAGCAGCATGCGGCAGATGAGGTGATGATCCCGGCTGTACTCCTGCTCTTTGAAGCGGAGGGCCCAGTAGGTTGCGATGGCCAGAGGGGTCTCCATGTGGGCGTTCACACTGTCCACGATGGCCCCGTGCTCCACGTAGAAGGCCACCAGCTCGGGGAGGCCAAAGTGGGCAGCCGTGTGCAAGGGCGTCTCCTCATCCTGGTTGTTGGTCTTCATGTTCACATTCGCCCCTAGAAAGCGAGGTTGAAGCAGACAATTATTTAAACATATTTTACCGTTACTCACAAGGCTCATTAAACAGGCCTTTTCTCGCTGCTTCCAACTACCCATTTGTCCAAGCTCCATTTCTGGACCCCATGGGAGCCAATGCTTTGAAAGGACAGTGCCACCTTCTGGGCAAGCAGTAAATATATGGGGTGATGGGAGAGTGGGCCTGAGAAGGAAGATTGGGACTGTGCAACGCAGCATTGTTAGTTCAGTTCTAGTTCCTACTCCTAGGTGGATTGGGAAATACAAAATGATTCTGATAACCAAATAGCTTTTATCAATAAAATAGCAAGTATTAAAAAAATAAATAAAGGTTATATCACTATCTTTGAGGCTTGTATGTTATATGTGTGGCTTCAAAAGTCATCAATTTCTTGATGAGATTTCTTAAATATCATGTCATTTTTTTTTCTTCCCAAGCAGCTAAACCTAAAAACTTGGTACAAGGGAACTTTAGTGGTATAGAAATTCAGTCTTCTGACTGGACACTGACAGTATCAAGCCGCTGAATTCTATGAGGCTCCTTTGGAACACACCTGGAGCAAAAATAAATACTCTGATGACCAAACTAGAGTAAAGGTCACATTTTGAAAGGAAAATAATAGAAGCTGGGAAAATAAAACACTCATCAAAAAAAAAAAATTAAAGATTGTATGTAATATGTGCAATTTATTGTCGACAATGGCTATTTAGAAATGCAAATTATGAGTGCTTGGAAATCTCCTTAGAAATTACTTAATCCAACCACTTATTTAACAGACAAAGAAAATGAGTAAATTTTATTTTTTCTGATAGGAAAGTTAAGTACTAGAATGATCAATCTGAGAAATTGAAATTTTCCTCTCATCCTGGTTTAATTGGGGTAAGCTAAATGACCCCAGAGGGTCTACTCTATAATCAGTTTTACTGGAAATGTTTATAGTTACTTCAAGGATAAATCTGGGAAGACTTTTATCATTATTATTATTAAGGTAGCGACTAATATTTATTAAGCACTTGCCATGTACAAAATTCTGAGCTAAATGCTTTTCATATGGAATCTTCCTAGCAACTCTTTGCAGGAGGTGCATTTTTATCCCAATTTTACAGATGAAGAAATTTGTACTTAGGCTAATAACTATACTAGGCTAAGAAGCACTAGAACAGAAGTTTGACAGCAGACAGCCTAGCTTCATAATCTCTCACCACTGTGCCATTCTACCTCATTTTTTTTCTTTAAATTTTTTTTTGTTTGCTTTGCTGTCTTTGGATATTTGAAAATTTGAAAGTAATGGAGAAATCATGTTGCATTTTGTTAATTTTAAAAATCTGTTCTCCATGTGTTGCTCCTTTATGCCATTTTTCACGGCATCCTCTGATCATATGGAACACATTTAAGAAAGGGGATACTCCTACCAGCTTGCTGGCTGTCTAATACAAAATCCACCCCCTAGTGAGGTTTCTGAGAGCACATTGTTCTGTAAACTCTGAGACTGTCTCTGCTCCTAACTTCAGACAGCAGAATTATAAGCAAAGATAGTCCCTCATGAAGATCTGCCATTCGTGTTCATCAGGATTCCACCCTGGAGCAGCTCTGGGTCAGATCTCCCTTCAGGTCAGCCCTTCTGTGCTCTGGAGTGAAATGAAATGAATGTCTTCCCAGAAGCCAGTGCGGGGTCACTTCAGACACAGGAGAATTTCCAGTAAGAAAGGGATCAGAGGGTCAGGGTGAAATTTACAGGCCAACTTGGAACAAACCACATCCTTTATTTTTTTTTAATGTATTTGGACATTTACAATGGATCCTTGACCTCTTGCTACAACTAGATATGCTGAATGGTTTGTTTTCCTGAATAGGAGAGCCTTATTTTATATTTGAATTGTGTCTTTGAGTGAACTTTTCCACGAGCTACATAGAAAGTAGAATGATTTGACTACTTCTACTTTAAATTTTGTGATTTATTCAAGAAATTAGAGACCATAAACATAAATTCTTGGGAATGTTAAAAAAAATACACATCTTTAATGTGAAAATGTGTATTGGCTTTCTAGAGCTGCCACATCAAATGCCACAAATTGGGTGGCTACAAACAACAGAAATTTGTTCATGAGTCTAGAGATCAGAAGTGAAATTGAAGTGTTGATAAAGGTGGCTATTTCTGAGAGAGTTTAAAGGGGGACTCTGTCTCGTGCCCCACTCTGAGCTTCTGGTGATGGCAGCAATCCTTGGTGTGCCTTGGCTTGTGGATGTATCCTCCCGGGGCCGCCGCCATGTTCACGTGGTCCTGTCTGTGTCTTCACAAGGCTGCCTTCTTACAGAGACACCAGCCTTCTTACAGACACACCAGCCTTCTTACAGACACACCAGTCTTCTTACAGAGACATCAGACGTACTGCAACAAGGGCCCATGCTGCTCCACTCATCTTAATGAATTACATCTGCAACGACCCCGTATCCAAACAAGGTCACATGCTGACCTGCCAGACATTAGGACTTCAGCATATCTTCTTTTTAGGGGGCAAACAGGGGATACAAGTCCACCCATAATATATAATATTATGTATTATACACACAAACACTGTGTGTGTGTTTGTGTGTACGCCCAGTCGTTCAGTCAGTCCTGTCTGCCTCTTTGTGACTCTTCGTGGCTCATGGACTGTAGCCCACCAGGCTCCTCCGTCCATGGGACTTTCCAGGCAAGAATACTGGAATGGGTTGCCATTCCCTTCTCCAGGGGATCTTCCTGACCCAGGGATCAAACCCATGTCCTTGCGTCTCCAGCACTGGCAGGCAGACTCTTTACCGCGGCCCCACCTGGGAAGCCCACGACATAACATAATATATAACGTGTATTGTGTCTGTGTGTGCGCAGTTGCTCAGTCCTGTCTAATCTGTAACCTGCTAGGCTTCTCTGTCCATGGATTCTCCAGGCAAGAATGTTAGAGTGGGTTGCCATGCCCTCCTCCAGGGCATCCCCTCCGATGTCATTAGATGTTTTTAAATAGGTATTGACTCGATGGATGTGAGTCTGGGTGAACTCCGGGAGTTGGTGATGGACAAGGAGGCCTGGCGTGCTGCGATTCACGGGGTCGCAAAGAGTCGGACACGACTGAGCAACCGAACTGAACTGAACTGTACCAGTCTGCACTCCCATAAGCCATGTGTGAGGGTTCTCATCAACATTTGGGGTTTTCAATCTATTTAATTTTAGCCAGTATGGGAGTGCATAGTGATACCTCATTGTGTTTGAATGTTATGTTTCCCTAATTAACAATTAGTTTAGATATATTTCAATATTTTTAAACAAACATTGCTTTTTATTTACTATTATAAAGCATTTCTGTATTATTATGTTATCATATAAAATATCATTTTAAAATAATGACATAATATTCCACAGAGTCAGTTTACCCTACTGTTAGATGTAAAGGCTTTTTCCAAAGTTTTGATCTTATGACTAATGCTACAATTGATAAATTTATGTGTAAATTTTAAGATTATTTCCTTAGCATAAACTCCCCCAAAATGGAATCATTAAGCTGAAACATCTGAGCTATTTAAAGGGAGACTTGATCGACATGAACTTGAGTAAGTTCCGGGAATTGGTGATAGACAGGGAAGCCTGGCGTGCTGCAGCCCATGGGGTCACCTGACTGAGTGACTGATCTGAACTGAACGATCTCTCATTGATACATGAATGCTGTTTTACTCACCTAGTATGTAGTTACGTAATTAAAATTCTTTTGCAATTTTGGAAGTAAAAAATGGTATCAAAAAATCCCATTGTATTTTTTTTGTGCATTTGTTTTTGGTTTTGGTATTAGAATGCCCTACTCCTCTCAGAGGTTTCAACATTAGCCAGATTAATTACAATTTAATTTGTATATATTTTAAAACATTTAACATTTAATTCACGTGGAAATTATTGTGGTGTGCCTACCAACTTAGGAAGAATTGACATTCTTACAATATAGAGTCTTTTCATGTGGGAACACAGTCTGTTTCTTGAAAAGTTTTCTTTATATTTCTGTAAACTATAGCCCCACAAAATTTGTAGCAATTTTCATTTTAGGGAAGAACAGTAAGTTATTTCTGGGGTAAAGTAACTTCTAATGAAAGAAAGACCTTCATGAACTTTCTAATTTATGCAAGATAGACTCCAGAACTAGTCTGAAATGGTAGCAAATGAGACAGAGACAATTTTTAATTTGCATTGCTTTATAAAGAACCAGGACTTTTTAGATTTCATCGGTAGGCAAAGAACAGATTTGTGTGCACTGAGAATAAGATGCAGAGTGGACATAGGGTAAGAGTGCCACAGAGAGGACACTGGCCACCGGAATGGCACTCTGATACCCCTGAAGCCAGGAGAGCAGGGACACAGTCTCACAGGAGGAACACAGTGTCGGTCAAAATTAAATGTTTTCTGTTCTCCCATACTGTATGATAGTCTCCTTTCCTGACCCTTCAACAGACAGAATCAATTACATGAATCCTAGTTATGAGACCTCACATTTCCTTTTTTCCAAGTAAAATTAAACTACCTCCAAGCACCCACTTGTTGCTGGGCTGATCACCTGTGATCCATCATCGTATGGCTCCCTCTGCTGGGCTCTGCTACTTCCTACAGGCCATGAGTTGGCCCTCAGAAGCATGCTTTCCAAAGAACCCACCTTCCCTGCCAAGTTCTACCACCTCTGAAACCACGTGGGAGTCGGGGCAGGCCTCGGTTACTGCAGAAACTGTCACTGCTTGATCTTCCCAGACTCAACGAAGCCACATCTTGACTCCATCCCTAAGCTGGCGCCTGCCTCCCTCCTTGTCCTGATGGACTTGATTTCTTGCCGATTTTTTTTTTTACAAACTTTTGTGTGTAAGTGGGGAGATGGAATTTGAGGCCAGACCAGTGCTTCGCAACCCTCTGAGACGTGCCTTTTCTATTCCACAATGAAATTCATAAGTAATATACATTATCCACTTTCATATGTAATCTTTTAAAAATAAATCTAGTACCTAGCTAACAGGTAAAGGCAAAATAAAAGTAGTTTCTGATAATCATAACTATATAGTTATGATTGTTAAAAATAATATAAATTACAATGATGTAGTATACATTCTAATAAGTTATTGACTATCCTAGATGAACTCATGAAATGGTTATTTGTTTGAATCCATATGTAGACTCCCAGCAACTATATCGTTGAATTGACACAGGGGTTTGTACCATAACTCAAATACCACACATGTCATTGCCATAATGAATGGTGTTTCAAATGAGAAAAAGAAATCTTGGTTTAGTTTTGCCTTGATTAGCTGCATAGCTCTATTCCTGGAAATTTCCATGTTTATTTACAATTCAAAAGTATTTTATGTTTATATATGTAAAATGGAGTTAGGTTAGAAATCTACTGTGTTACTACATCTAAATATCTATTTTTACATCAGTGCTAAATCTAAGCTTTTTAAAAAAAAATTATGAAAGAACTTAAAAATACAATCTCAGAAAATATAATCAGATCAGATCAGATCAGTTGCTCAGTCATGTCCGACTCTTTGAGACCCCATGAATCGCAGCACGCCAGGCCTCCCTGTCCATCACCAACTCCTGGAGTTCACTCAGACTCACGTCCATCGAGTCAGTGATGCCATCCAGCCATCTCATCCTCTGTCGTCCCTTCTCCTCCTACCCCCAATCCCTCCCAGCATCAGAGTCTTTTCCAATGAGTCAACTCTTCGCATGAGGTGGCCAAAGTACTGGAGTTTCAGCTTTAGCATCATTCCTTCCAAAGAAATCCCAGGGCTGATCTCCTTCAGAATGGACTGGTTGGATCTCCTTGCAGTCCAAGGGACTCTCAAGAGTCTTCTCCAACACCACAGTTCAAAAGCATCAATTCTTCAGCACTCAGCCTTCTTCACAGTCCAACTCTCACATCCATACATGACCACAGGAAAAACCATAGCCTTGACTAGACGGACCTTTGTTGGCAAAGTAATGTCTCTGCTTTTGAATATGCTATCTAGGTTGGTCATAACTTTCCTTCCAAGGAGTAAGCGTCTTTTAATTTCATGGCTGCAGTCACCACCTGCAGTGATTCTATATACCTCTATCCATATTTGACAGATACTAATCTTTGCTATATTTGCTTTGATTTTCTTTTTTCTAAGAAAAAATTTTACAGAAAAAAAGCCAGCCCTTTTCTCCTTTCTTCCCTCCTTTTCTTTCACCTCAGAAGTAACTATTCTAAAGTTGACTTTTGTCATTCCTTTGTAAATTTTTGTTCTTTTATTATTCGCGTGTGTGTGTGTGCGAGCACGTGCTCAGTCATGTCTGACTCTTTGCAACCCCATGGACTGCAGCCCACCAGGCTCCTCTATCCATGGGATTTCTCAGGCAAGAATACTGGAGTGGGTTGCCATTTCCTTTTCTAGGGGATCTTCCTGGATCAGCGATCGAGCCCTTGTCTCCTGCATTGGCAGGTGAATTCTTTACCACTGAGCCGCCTGGAAAGCCCATTACTCACATACGTATCCATAAACAACATAAACACTTTTATTTTGTTTTCCTAAAAACCATATAAGCGGTACTCACTTTTGCAACCTCCTTTGTCAGCCATTTTCTGTTTCTGAGCAGAGAGCTGATTTTTTTTTTTTTTTTCCATTTCAACAGCTGAACAGATTTATATTGTGTAATTAAACAGTTTAATTACAGTTTAGCCATCTCTCTGCTAAAGACACTAAAGTTGTTTTAGCATTTTATAATAACACATATCTTTTAAATCATGCAGGAGTCTCTTTATAGAGAGAAACTGAATTAGTAGTAATAGCATATGAACATTTTCAACCATATTATACTCATCAGTGTTATATCAATTTATATGTCCATCAGTAGAGTTTAAAAGTTCAACATCATTTCCAACACTTGATACCATTGCACTGTTTAATGGTTGCCAATTAGTATGAAATGGTATTTTGATTTAATTTGCATTGCCCTTGTTAGCAGTAGTGTTTTCTCATACGTCTACAGGCAACAAGATTTTAGCTTATATGAATTGCCTATTCATAGTCTCTGCCATTTTTCACTGAGTTGCTTATGTTTTTCTTGTTTACTTTTTAGGATATAGACAAAATCACTGTGGAGAATATGATAAAAACTTTACTGAAGGCAAAAGACTTACATGTAAAGTACTGCTATGTTCATTAATAGAAAGATTCAATAGGGTAAAAGATGGCAATTCTCCCTGAATTAACCTATAATTGCAATGTAATTCAAACATTTTTTACATAATTTTTCAAAAAGTAATGAACAAATCAATTTTGTAAAAAAAAAAAAAAAAAAAGAAGAAGAAGGAAAGAAGAGATGATGAAAGGGGTGTACTTATCCTACCAGGTATTCAAGCAAACTGTAATCAACACCATGTCAGTTCAGTTCAGTTCAGTGACTCAGTCGTGTCCGACTCTTTGCGACCCCATGAACCGCAGCACGCCAGGCCTCCCTGTCCATCACCATCTGCCGAGGTCCGCCCAAACCCATGTCCATCGAGTCGGTGATGCCATCCAGCCATCTCATCCTCTGTCGTCCCCTTCTCCTCCTGCCCTCAATCTTTCCCAACATCAGGGTCTTTTCAAATGAGTCAGCTCTTCGCATCAGGTGGCCAAAGTATTGGAATTTCAGCTTCAACATCAGTCCTTCCAATGAACACCCAGGACTGATCTCCTTTAGGATAGACTGGTTGGATCTCCTTGCAGCCCAAGGAACTCTCAAGAGTCTTCTCCAACTCCACAGTTCAAAAGCATCAATTCTTAGGCACTCAGCTTTCTTTACAGCCCAACTCTCACATCCATACATGACTATTGGAAAAACCTTAGCCTTGACTAGATGGACATTTGTTGGCAAAGTAATGTCTCTGCTTTTTAATATGCTGTCTAGGTTGGTCATAACTTTCCTTCCAAGGCATAAACGTCTTTTAATTTCATGGCTGCAGTCACCATCTACAGTGATTTTGGAGCCCCTAAAAATAAAGTCAGCCACTTTTTCCACTGTTACCCCATCTGTTTGCCATGAATTGATGGGACCAGATGCCATGATCTTAGCTTTCTGAATGTTCAGCTTTAAGCCAACTTTTTCACTCTCCTTTTTCATTTCATCAAGAGGCTCTTTAGTTCTTCTTTACTTTCTGCCATAAGGGTGGTGTCATCTGCATATCTGAGGATACTGATATTTCTCCCATCAGTCTTGATTCCAGCTTGTGCTTCCTCCAGTCCAGCATTTCTCGTGATGTACTCTGCATATAAGTTACAGGGTGACCATATACAGCCTTGACGTACTCCTTTTCCTATTTGGAATCAGTCTGTTGTTCCATGTCCAGTTCTAACTGTTGCTTCCTGATCTGCATATAGGTTTCTCAAGAGGCAGGTCAGGTGGTCTGGTATTCCCATCTCTTGAAGAATTTTCCACAGTTTATTGTGATCCACACAGTCAAAGGATTTGGCATAGACAATAAAGCAGAAATAGATGTTTTTCTGAAATTCTCTTGCTTTTTCAATGATCCAGTGGATGTTGACAATTTGATCTCTGGTTCCTCTGCCTTTTCGAAAACCAGCTTGAACATCTGGAAGTTCACGGTTCACGTATTGCTGAAGCCTGGCTTGGAGAATTTTGAGCATTACTTTACTAGTGTGTGAGATGAGTGCAATTGTGTGGTAGTTTGAGCGTTCTTTGGCATTGCCTTTCTTTGGGATTGAAATGAAAACTGACTTTTTCCAGTCCTGTGGCCACTGCTGAGTTTTCCAAATTTGCTTTCATATTGAGTACAGCACTTTCACGGCGTCATCTTTCAGGATTTGGAATAGCTCAACTGGAATTCCATCACCTCCACTAGCTTTGTTCGTAGTGATGCTTCCTAAGGCCCACTTGACTTCACATTCCAGGATGTCTGGCTCTAGGTGAGTGATCACACCATCGTGATTATCTGGGTCGTGAAGATCTTTTTTGTACAGTTCTTCTGTGTCTTCTTGCCACCTCTTCTTAAAATCTTCTACTTCTCTTAGGTCCCTACCATTTGTGGGAATGTAAATTGGTGCAGACACTATGGAAAACAGTATGGAGGTTCCTCACAAAAGCAAAAATAGAACTACCCTATGATCCAGTAATTCCATCCCTGAGTATATAGCCAAAGAAAATGAAAACACTAATTTGAAAAAATACAGGCATTCCAATGTTCGTAGCAGCACGGTTTACGATAGCCAATTTATGGACACAACCTACGTGTCCAACAACAAAAGAATGAATAAACAACATGTAGTGACTGTGTATGTATGTGTGTATATATATATATATGTTATCACTTATGTGTGGAATCTAATAAACAAATCAATAAATAAAATAAAACAGAAACAAGACTCACAGATACAGAGAACAAACTAGTGGTTACCAGTGGGAAGAGAGAAGAGGGTAGAGGCAAGGGAGTAGAGGGTAGGAAATTAAGAGGTACAAACTACGATGTGATGTATAAAATAAATAAGCTACAAAGATATATTGTACAGCACAGGGATTATGGACAATATTTTTAACAACTATAGAGTGTAACCTTTAAAAATTGTAAATCACACTGTTGTACACCTGAAATTTATACAAATTTATACTGAAATTTATACAAATTTATACTGAAAATCAACTAAACTTCAATTTTTAAAATAGAGTATGAGAAAGAACGTACAGCCTAGAAACAAACCTACTTATAGAAAGCATCTGGAATGACAGAAGGGGCAGTGCAGTCAGTGGAGAAATAATGGAATATCTAATAAAATATTGGGACCAAAGACTAACAATGCTGTGGAAGCACAAACTGGATCTTGTGTCTGAGTGTGTGTATGTTTGTGTATGTGCGTGTTAAATTTCAGGTAAATAAAACTCAAGCAAAAAGTGAAATAATAAACTTATAAAACAAAAGCGCAGGAGTTGGTATCGGAGGGGAATGGACAGTCATCCACATCCAGTCATTGTATCTACAGAATACTCTCTTAGCTTATTAACTCTTGATGGAGACAGTTTTATCCAAGCCTTCTATTAAATGCAAACCTTTTATTACAGTTGAAACAATAGAGTGCAATCTCCTTGAGTCTTACTCTTCTCTGACTTCCCCTCCACCAGTTTATTTTGTTTTCTCTCCTACTGTTGCTAAGTCGCTTCAGTCGTGTCTGACTCTGTGCAGCCCCATAGACGGCAGCTCACCAGGCTCCCCCGTCTCTGGGATTCTCCAGGCAAGAGCACTGGAGTGGGTTGCCATTTCCTTCTCCAATGCATGAAAGTGAAAAGTGAAAATGAAGTCGCTCAGTCGTGTCCGACCCTCAGTGACCCCATGGACTGCAGCCCACCAGGCTCCTCTGTCCATGGGATTTTCCAGGCAAGAGTACTGGAGTGGGGTGCCATTGCCTTCTCTCCTAGAAACCTGAATTTGTAGTGTTGACTGTCTTCACTTTGTTCAGACCTTCAGCCGGCTGCAAGAGGTAGAGACAAGCTGAACACTGCTAGTTCTATGCTTTGTTTCTGCTCTCTCTGTGCATAACTTCCTTAAGCACCCTACATTGGAGAGCCAACCACCCTCTGTCAAGGGAACACTCTCGAATTCTGAATTATCTCTCGACTTAGGGCTGCACCTTATTATTTGATAAAATACTGTGGCATAAATGTCACTGGGAAGTGGTTTGTCTCGTTTCTACATTAAAATGTTCTCTTTTCCTTATCTTCAGTCCAGCCTCTTTCATTTTCCTTTAGGTCAGAGGAGCAAAAATGAGAAATCCTACCATGCTTTCAGAATTCTCTGGGGTTCTGACTTCCCCTTAAGCTACTACACCTTTGGTCCCAACAGTGAACATTTCATCCATATTCTTTGAGATGCTTTCTTTGCTAACGAGGATCAAGTGTTCATCTCAAGATTCATCTATTCATTCACGCAGCCTGTTCTGTGTCAGGAACAGAGACAGACTAGTGTGAAAAAGGATCAAGACCCCTACCACCAGGGAATTTCCATACTAGTTGAGAAAGAAAAAAGAAGCACAGGAGTAAGTACATGACAAGACCATTTCAGACAGTGACAAACACAATATAGAAAATAAAACAGGTTGTAATGATACAGGTTACATGTAATATAACCACGAGGCCTGGCTACAGGCTTCCTTCCTTCTTTCCTACCTTTATTTATTGGCTTACAATATTATCTAGTTTCAGGTGTGTAACACACTGACTCAATAGTTCCATAGATTATACACCATGTAAAGTTACTATAAAATATTGACTATACTCCTTGTGCTATACATTACATCTCTGTGACATTTAGTTTGTAACTGCTGGCTTGTATTAATACCTCTCAATCCCTTTCACTTACTTTTTCTCTTCTCCTCTCCTCTCCCTTTGTAACCACTAGCTTATTCTCTGTATCCCTGAGTGTATTTCTGCTTTGTTATATTTGTTTTTTAGATTCCATGTGTAAGTGAAAAGTGCAGTATTTGTCTTTTTCTGCCTGACTTATTTCACTAAGCATCGCTCTCATACACACACACACAACAATACTACTCTGCCATAAAAAAGAATGAAATTTCCATTTGTGACAACATGGAGGGTATTATGCTCAATGAAACAAGCAATTTACTTTTTATTTATTCACTGTGTACTTGTACTATTTTCATTGTTGAAAGCTGATGTTTTATTGAAGATATATCTAGGCTCAGGTTTTATTTTTCATTTATTTTTACTAGGAACCAAATTCACCTATTTCATCTTCACATAAATAACTGGCTTTTATACAAGAAATTTTTTTCTACTACCTGTTTTAAAGTTTTGGTCATACTCAAAATGGAAACATTTTTATATGTATTGAAAGCTATAAATTTTTTTTTGCTCAAAATGTTCATCACCCTCTAACAAGTTATGGTCAATGATTTAAAAAAAAATCCCTTCATGGTTTTTTAAATTCCTATCCTAAATGCAGGAGTGAAAAAGTGGTAAGTTACTCATGGCATTCTTCTTAATATCACCTTTAAATATTACACTTTTCTTAGACAAACTGTGGTAAAACAAAGTGAACAGTCATTAGTCTCATTGGTTAGAGAGGCCTGCAGTATATTTAAGAACAGATGGAAATATAGAGAAAACATTCTTATGGGTTATAGTAGTAAGGATTTGAGAAGGAATTTTCTTCAGTTTATTAACTGCAGGTAGAAATTTAGAATCCTAAGTAGCTAATAGTTTTATCTGAGACACTTCCTCATTAGCTTGAAATTCACCAGCTTCAGTTTAAAACCATGCTAGGGTTTTGCATAGGCTTTTATGCAGAATAAGACAGCATATTTGTTCAGTGTTTTTTTATGAAAATATTAATAATGTCTGCTATTTTTCAAGCACTCACTAGGATTTTTACATATATTGTCTTGCTTACGATTAATAGTTATCATTTTTTAGAAACACCTATTATTCAAAGATGAGATTTGTTCATATTCAGGGCTTTTCACTTTCTGCAGGTTCTGCAATTGTTTCTCAAGTCTGCTTCTTTGTCAAGGATGCAATTTTGTGCAGTGTCAAGTTTGTTATTAACTGTCACCAAAGCACATTTTCAGCAGCCTGCTTTGTTCTAGTTTCAATTTTGCCCTTTCAATCTACAGTCTATGGCAAATTCATTTTCCTGTATCTTTCCTAGTCTTATCTTAAATGAAATCTTAAATGAAATGGCATTTCCCCTAAAGCCCCATTTCTATATACTTACATTCTCCAAGGTCTGGAGTTGAGACCTGCCTTCTTCTAGATCAACAGTGGTGCTTCTGAACCATCACTCTCTCAGCCTTGTGTGCAACCCCTCATCGATCAAGGTTTATGTCACCCAATGAGGTTACTCTTTATACTCTCACCTACCATTTCACAAGCTCCCAGTCACTCTCCCATTTTCATCAGATACAGGTATCAGGCTCAGTCTTTATTTTATCTGTCCTGACATCACTCTGCAATATCTTTGCAGATGACTGATCCAACATGACGGCACTCACAATTCCTATATCTTCTGGAGCAAATTGTGTTAATATCACCATTACCAAATATCTTATTGGTCCTGCCTGCTGTGGCTTCCCTGTTGAAGGTTCATATACCTCCACCCTGTTGAACTCAGTTTGAAATACTGGTTCTTGTTGCCCAGTCACATTTCTATCCTTCCCTTAGTGAAGCTACTCAACTCTTTTTTGATTGCCAATGTATTCTTAATTTTCCTTAGGCTAGGATTTAATCAGGATAGACTAAATTATAGTGTTATAAGAACACTCCTGGTAGCTAGAGAGCTTCCCTGGAAGCTCAGCTGGTAAAGAACCCAGGTCTTCCTCCTGCAATGTGGAAGACCTGGAAGATCCCCCTGGAGAAGGGAATGACTACCTACTCCAGTATTCTGGCTTGGAGAATCCTAGGGACAGAGGAGCCTGGCCGGCTACAGTTCATGGGATCGAAAAGAGTCGGACACGGCTGAGAGACTTTCACTTTCTTTCACTTTCACATTCTTAATAATGCTCAAATTTCAGTGGCTGAATATGATAAAAGTTTGTTTATCACTCTCACATTGTCCACTGTAGTTACAGAATACCAGGAATCCAAGCTACCTTGGTCTTCTGGCTTCCCCATCGCTATCTGAGGTTTCCTCCAATACCACAACAACATGGAGAGAAAGGGACTTTAAAAACCCTATGTGGGCTTTACATTGCCTACACCTGGAAGTGACTCATTTCTTCTATTCACATGACACTAGTCAAAAGGCTCATCTGATCTTGCTGAACTGTAAGAGGACTAGACGAGAAAGTGTGGTCTTCCATGAGCCTGGAGGGAAAGAGATATAGATGAGCAGTAGTTACTTCTCGGAGAAGGCGATGGCACCCCACTCCAGTACTCTTGCCTGGAAAATCCCATGGATGGAGGAGCCTGGTAGGCTGCAGTCCATGGGGTCGCTAAGAGTCAGACACGACTGAGCGACTTCCTTTTCACTTTTCACTTTCATGCATTGGAGAAGGAAATGGCAACCCACTCCAGTGTTCTTGCCTGGAGAATCCCAGAGACGGGGAAGCCTGGTGGGCTGCTGTCTATGGGGTCACACAGAGTCAGACACAACTGAAGCAACTTAGCAGCGGCAGCAACTGTACATTTCAGTGGCACTACGTACTCTCACATTATTCTGCAGCTGTCACCATCATCAGCCTCCTGAATTTTTCACCTTCCTAAACTAAAACTCTGTCCACATTAAACACTAAGTCCCCATTCTTCCTCCCCATCCCACCACCCCCTCCCAACCCTGGGCATCTACCAGTGTAGTTTCTGACTCTATGAATTTGAATATATCATGTGAGTGGAATCAAACAGCATTTGTCTGCACCAACTGTATATTGGAATGAATTTTTAAGATTAACTTATGTCCTACAAAGATTGTTCCTTCCTTTTTTTCTCCTGTGCTATATAGTAGGTTCTCATTAGTTATCTATTTTATACATAGCAGTGGGAGATACAATTCCTAGGTATGTTGATAAGCAGTCTGGGGTCCCCAAGAAGGAGAGAGCGGTCTGGGGCTCTTGAGAAGGAGATAGGGGTCTGGAGTTCTCAAGGAGGAGAAAAGGACAAACATTTCCTTTTTTTTAAGCCTAGAGCTGAAACGAAACACTCAATTTAAACTCTACTAAGGATTATATAACAACAATGTATCACAACAAAACAATTTATCTTAAACTCTGTACTAAGGATTATATAACAACAATGTATCCTACTTGAGGACATGTTTCTCCTTCTTGAGAACCTTCTGCCTAATCCTGTGTCATCTTAAAATGTATATTATAGGAGTGGGTCTGGTAAGATCTTTCTGTTAGTTCTAATCCCCTTATTTTAAGACTTGTGGGAGTGGGTCTGGTGAGACCTTTCTATTGTTAGTTCTAATCTTGTTAATTTAAGATGTATGTTAAGGGAATGGGCCTGGTAAAAGTATATAAGGCCTTGATAAGACCAGAGAGAGAGGCACTCTCGTTTCCCTTCTGATGTCTATGTCAGGAGCTTTCCCTGTCCCCTTTTATACTTCAGTAAAACTTGGCTACACAAACGCTCTTGGGTGATCAAGCCTGGTCCGTGGTCCCGAAGCCAAATCTTCTTCTTTGGGGACCATGCGTCTGACGTGGTTCACCGTAAGCTATCAGTAGTGTCTCTGTGTCAATCCCAGTCTCCCGGTTTATCCCCGCCTCTCCCCTCTTTGGTGTCCACATGTTTGTTCCCTATGTCTGTGTCTCTATTTCAGCTCTGCAAATAGGTTCATCGGTGCCATTTGTTCTACATTCCACATATATGCATCAATGTACGGTATTTGTCTTTCTCTTTCTGACTTACTTCACTCTGTATGGACACTCTCTAGGTCCATCCACATGGGTGGACCATCCATTTGCCTTTCTGCAAATGGCACAATTTTGTTCCTTTTTTGGCTGAGTAATATTCCATTATATGTACGCACCACACCTTTTTTATCAATTCATCTGTTGATGGACCTTTAGGTTGCCTCTATATACTGCCTATTGTAAATAGTGCTGAAATGAACAATGGAGCACATGTATCTTTTCAAATTATGGTATTCTTCAGGCATGTGCTGAAGAGGGGGGTTGCTGGGTCATATCGTAGTTCTATCTTCAGCTGTTTAAGGAAACTTCATACTATTCCCATCGTGGGTATATCAGTTTTCATTCCCACCAGCAGTGTAGGAGGGTGCCCTTTTCTCCACACCTTCTCCAGTATTTACTGTTCATAGATCTTTTTGACGATGGCCATTCTGACTGGTGTAAGGTAGTAACTCATTGTAGTTTTGATTTACATTTCTTTAATAATTAGTGATGCTAGGCATCTTTTCATGTGCCTCTTGGCCACCTGTATGTCTTCTTTGGAGAAATATCTATTTAGCTCTTCTGCTCATTTCAGATTGTGGCTTTTTTTTTTTTTTTTGGTATTGAGCTTCATGAACTGTTTGGATATTTTGGAGGTTAATCCCTTGTCAGTTGCTTCATTTGCAAATATTTTCTCCCATTCTGAGGGTGGTCTTTTGTTTATGGTTTCCTCTGTTGTACAAAAGCTTTTAAGTTTAATTAGATCCCATTTGTTTATTTTTTTTAATTTTCATTATTCTGGGAAGTGAGCCAAAAAAGACCTTGCTGTGATTTATGTTAAAGAGTGTTCTGCCTATGTTTTCCTTGAAGAGCTTTGTAGCGTCTGGCCTTACACTGAGATCTTTAAGCCATTTAAAATTTATTTTTGTGTATGGTGTTAAGGGAGTGTTCTAATTTCATTCTTTCACAGTTAGCTGTCCAATTTTCTCAGCACCACTTATTGATGATTTTATAATATTTTATAACAATAAATGGAGTATAACCTTTATAAACTGTGAATCACTATATTGTACACCTGTAACATATAATATTGTATATCAATTATACTTCAATGAAACAAGCAAAAAGACAGTACCAATTGTTGTCAGAAAATAGAAAAATGAGAATTCTCATACATTGATGGTAAGAAATGTAAAACGGTACAGCCACTTTGGAACACAGTATGGCAATTCCTCAAAAAGTTAAAACACAGAGTTACCTTATAACCCTGCAATTCCATTCCTGGACATTTACTCAATAGAAATGAAAATATATGTCTACACAAACATTTACATGGAACTATTCATAGCAGCATTCTTCATAACAGCCAAAACATAAAACAATCCACACACGCAGCAACTGGTAAGCATATGAACAAAATGTGGCCTATCAATACAATGGAACATCATTCAGCAATAAAGAGGAACAAAGCAGTAACACAATGTTTCATTTCATCGTTTCAAAACTGAAAACACTAGGCTAAGTGAAAGAAACCAGATACAGAAGACCACACGTTGTATGACTCCACGCATATGAAAAGTCCAGAACAGGCGAGTTCATAGAAATGGAAAGTAAATAGTGCTTGCCTAGGATTGAGGTGGTGGGGAGTGGCGGTTGAAGGAAAAGGGGGGATAACTGCTAAGGATACAGTTCTCTTGTTGGGTGATTAAAATGTTCTAAAATTGAGTGTGGTGGTGCTTGCATAATTTTGTGAAAATACTAAAAGTCACTGAATTACACACTTTAAAATGGATGAATTGTATATAAGCAAATTATATCACAATAAAGCTGCTAAAAAATAAATGACCAGTCTTAGGACTTCCCTGGTTGTCCAGCAGCTAAGACTCTGGGCTCCCAATGCAGGTGGCCTGGGTTTGATTCCTGGTCAAGAAACTGGATCCCACAGGCCGTGACTACGAGTTTGCATGGCTAAACTAAGACTTGGTACAGCCAAATAAATAAATAAATATTATATATATATATATATATATAAAAACCAGTCTTGAGCTAACCCCTGAGTTTCAGATACAACTGCATTCTGAACAAAAACAGTTGGAGGTTCATTGAGCACTAAAACTTAACATGTCCCAAACTCGTTTCCTTCTTACCCTGTTATTCATATAAGCTATATTTCAATAAACAGCAATGCTTTGGCCCCAGTGAATCAAAGTGAAAGTCAGAAATTCACACTCCATTCCCCGTCCCTTCTCATCCCCCTGACTATTCGTTCCAACCCTGTGCCCACTGCCTGGCTTGTATATCTGCATTTGCCCTCTTGCCTGCCATGTGCTCAGACCCACCCTCCATAATCCCGAGAGTAAGGTATTCAAGGTACATATCTGACTGTATTGCTCTGTCTCATAAAAGCCTGTGATGGCTTTCCATTTTCTGTACGATACAGTCTAAGCTTGTCATCATACGAGATAAAGCCGTCCACAGTCCAGCTTCTTCCTCTCCAGGCTTCTTTCCTGCTGTCTTCTGCCTCACGCTTTGCCTTAATTACTGAGCATCCTGCAGTTCTGTGCAAATACCTACGTGCCTTTGCTTATGTTGTTTCCTTGACCTGAAATGACTGAATTTCTTCTTTGACTGATTAACTTTACTTCTCCTTAAAGGCTCAGCACTATGTCTTCTAAAAAAACCTTCCCTTACTCCTGACTGTGCTGGTTGTCCCTCCGCTATAAAAAATGTATCTAGAGTGCTAAGGAACAACAAGTTTGGGTTCATCACTTTAAGATTCGGGAGAGCAGATGCTCTTTTTATTTGCCTTTGTGTTCCTACTGCTTGATACATTCATTAATGCAACAAATATTCATTGAGACTCTACTATGTACCAGCTTCTGTTCGAGGCTCTGGGACATAAGACAGGTAATGTCCCTAACTTCATGGACTTCACATGCAAGTGAAGCAGACAGACAAAAAGTAACATATATATATATGATAAAATTATAGGTAATGATATATTATGAAGAAAAATAAAGCTGGGTAAAGCGATGGAGAATGATGAGGGAAGAAAATGAAAATTTTCACTTAATGCCTCTGGTAGTACCTGACTTTTGTGTAGCAAGAAAGTATACCATATGAAGATCGTGAAGAAAAGCTTTCCTGGCAAAGGGAAGGCAACAAGGGAAAAGGCTCTGGCGTAGGTAAGAACAACCATGACGTGTTCAGAAAACGCAAGGACAAGCATCAGAAGAGGCGTATTGGGATCCATATACACACACCACTATGTGCTTCCCAGGGGGCACAAGTGGTAAAGAACCTGCTGCCAGTGCAGGAGACGTAAGAGATGTGGGTTCAGTCCCTCAGTCAGGAAGATCCCCTGAAGGAGGTATGGCAACCCACTCCAGTATTCTTGCCTGGAGAATCCCATGGACAGAGGAGCCTGGCGGGCTACAGTCTATAGGGTCACAGAGTCAGACACGACTAAAGTGACTTAGCACGCACACATGGACAATATAGATAACTGATGCGAACCTACTGCATAGCACAGGGAGCTTTACACAATGCTCAGTGGTGACCTAAAGGGGAAGGAAATCCAAAAAAGAAGAGAGATATGTCAATGTATAGCTGATTCACTTTGCCAGACAGCAGAAACTAGAACAACATTGAAAAGCAACTATACTCCAATAAAAATTAATTAAAGAAATAAAATAGTGGATGAATCAGAGATTTAAAAAAAAGAGGTGAGTAACAGAGGGAGCAGTAGGAACTAGCATTGGTGAGCAAGCAGGGATCAGATGAGGTCAGGCACAGAAGGCCGCAGGGAAGACTTGATATTCTAAATATGGGAGGAAGCACTGGAGAGTGAAACGATCTGATTCATCTTTTGTAAAGATTACTCAGACTGCCTGTGTGGAGGGTAGGCTGTAAAAAAGGAAAGTGCAAAGGCAAGGAAACTATTTGAAGTCTGCTATTGTAGCCAACAAGAATGGCATGGCTTTGGTTAAGGTGGTCCCAGTGTGGGTGGTTTGAAGTGGTCAGACCAGAGCTACAGCAACAGGTCTTGTAGGGTATGAGGTGTGATGGAAAGTCAGGAAACACAGATCTCTTCTAACGCTTTTGGCTTGAGCAACTTGCAGACTACAACTGCCATTTATAAAAATGGCGCGTGTTAAGATGGGCTAAGACCCAGGTGCAGTATGGACATGGTCAGCTTGAGGCGCTTATCCAACACCCAGTGGAGGCGGGTCAAACATGTAGGATAGGCGAGCTGATTTTCAGAGGAGAGAGTCAGGCTGGGAGATACGAACCTGGGAGGGAGCACCACGAGATGATATTCGAAGTCATGACACTAGATAAGATCACCAGGGTGAGTTTAGTTGAGAAAAGTTTGACTGAACCCTGGCCCACCCCCCCGCCACCACAAACTTTTAAACATGAAAAAGAGAAACAAATCCAGGAAAACAGGACTGAAGAAAGGCCAGTGAGGGAGTAGAAAAACAGCCTGGCTTTATAAACAGCCAATAAACCAAGTCATTTAAGACACAATCTGTTCTCATAAGAAGTTGCTTCTTTTTTAACAGCTACCTGTTGTTTTTTTTTTAAAAAAACAAACTGAAAACAGGAAGCAAATATCATGAACTATTTCCTTCTATCTCCTGAAGCAAATCTTTTTCATATCAAAGCTTATCTGCTGATGCATCCGATTATTGCTTCTCATCCCTTGGGATGTAGACTTCTCATAGAGCCTATGTTTATTTATTCTTCAGTTTATTTTTAATTTACTCAGCCTTAAGGAAAAGATATCTTTCTAGATGTGAGCAATCCACATGCAGGTACTGAGCTCAGTTACCTTAAACATGTTTTAATTTTTTATCCTTTTTATTCCCCCCAAAAAAGAAAATATTGATTAAAATTTAGTAAAGTAGCCATAGATAAGATTGAATAACTCTGACTTTGGAAAACGTACTATTATCATACTACTTTGCTCTAATCTTGTGCTCATGATATCAGACCATATCTTATGACTGGATGGTGTTTTCACTTAAAAAAAAAAAAAAAACTGCATGCTGCTACTGTCATTCAACTGTTCAGTTCAGTTCAATTCAGTCGCTCAGTCGTGTCTGACTCTGCAACCGCATGGACTGCAGCATGACAGGCCTCCCTTTCTATCACCAACTCCTGGAGTTTACCCAAACTCATGTCCGTTGAGTAGGTGATACCATCCAACGATCTCATCCTCTGTTGTCTCCTTCTCCTCCTGCCTTCAATTTTCCCAGCATGAGGGTCTTTTCAAATGAGTCAGCTCTTCACATCAGGTGGCCAAAATATTGGCGTTTCAGCTTCAAAATGAATCCTTCCAATGAATACTCAGGACTGATCTCCTTTAGGATGGACTGGTTGGATCTCCTTGCAGTCCAAGGGACTCTCAAGAGTCTTCTGAAACACCACAGTTCAAAAGCATCAGTTCTTCAGCACTCAGCTTTCTTTATGGTCCAACTCTCACATCCATACATGACTACTGGAAAAACCATAGCCTTGACTAGACGGACCTCTGTTGGCAAAGTAATATCTCTGCTTTTGAATATGCTATCTAGGTTGGTCATAACTTTCCTTCCAAGGAGTAAGTGTCTTTTAATTTCATGGCTGCACTCACCATCTGCAGTGATTTTGGAGCCCCCCAAAATAAATCCAGCCACTGTTTCCAATGTTTCTCCATCTATTTACCATGAAGTGATGGGACCAGATGCCATGATCTTTGTTTTCTGAATGTTGAGCTTTAAGCCAACTTTTTCACTCTCCACTTTCACTTTCATCAAGAGGCTTTTTAGTTCTTCTTTACTTTCTGCCATAAGGGTGGTGTCATCTGCATATCTGAGGTTATTGATATTTCTCCTGGTAATCTTGATTCTAGCTTGTGCTTCCTCCAGCCCAGCATTTCTCATGATGTACTCTGCATAAAAGTTAAATAAGCGGGGTGACAATATACAGCCTTGATATACTCCTTTTCCTATTTGGAACCAGTCTGTTGTTCCATGTCCAGTTCTAAGTGTTGCTTCCTGGCTTGCATACAGATTTCTCAAGAGAAAGGTCAGATGGTCTGGTATTCCCATCTATTTCAGAATTTTCCACAGTTTATTGTGATCTACAGTCAAAGGCTTTGGCATAGTCAATAAAGCAGAAATAGATGTCTTTCTAACACTCTCTTGCTTTTTCAATGATCCAGTGGATGTCGGCAATTTGATCTCTGGTTTCTTTGAATTTTCTAAAACCAGCTTGAACATGTGAAAGTTCACAGATCACGTATTGCTAAAGCCTGGCTTAGAGAATTTTGTGCATTACTTTCATAGCATGTATTTCATGCAAAGATGGGAACAATAAGTGACAAAAATGGTATGGACCTACAGAAGCAGAAGATATTAAGAAGAGGTGGAAAAAAAAAAAAAAAGAAAAGGTGGCAAGAATACACAGAACTATACAAAAAAGATCTTCATGACCCAGATAATCATGATGGTATGATCATTCACCTAGAGCCAGACATCCTGGAATGCAAAGTCAAGTGGGGCTTAGGAAGCATCACTACAAACAAAGCTAATGGAGGTGATGGAATTCCAGTTGAGCTATTTCAAATCCTAAAAGATGATGCTGTGAAAGTGCTGCACTCAATATGTCAGAAAATTTGGAAAACTTAGCAATGGTCACAGGACTGGAAAAGGTCAGTTTTCATTCCAATCCCAAGAAAGGCAATGCCAAAGAATGTTCAAACTACCGCACAATTGCACTTATCTCACACACTAGCAAAGTAATGATCAAAATTCTCCAAGCCAGGCTTCAACAGTACGTAAACCGTGAATGTCCGTATGTTCAAGGTGGTTTTAGAAAAGTCAGAGGAATCAGAGATCAAATTGCCAACATCCTCTGGATGATTGAAAAAACAAGAGAGTTCCAAAACCACATCTATTTCTGCTTTATTGACTATGCCAAAGCCTTTGATTGTGTGGATCACAACAAACTGTGGAAAATTCTGAAACAGATGGGAATACCAGACCACCTGACCTGCCTCCTGAGAAATCTGTATGCAGGTAAGGAAACAACAATTAGAACTGGACATGGAACAACAGACTGGTTCCAAATAGGAAAAGGAGTACTTTCAGACTGTATATTGTCACCCTAGTTATTTACCTTATATGCAGAGTACATCATGAGAAATGCTGGGCTGGATGAAGCACAAGCTGGAATCAAGACTGATGGGAGAAATATCAATATCCTCAGATATGTAGATGACACCACCCTTATGGCAGAAAGTGAAGAAGAACTAAAGAGACTCTTGATGAAAGTGAAAGAGGAGAGTGAAAAAGTTCCCTTAAAACTCAGCATTCATAAAACTAAGATTACAGCATCTGGTCCTATTGCTTCATGGGAATTAGATGGGGAAACAGTGGAAACAGTGACAGACTTTATTTTGGGGGGCTCCAAAATCACTGCAGATGGTGAGTGCAGCCATGAAATTAAAAGATGCTTACTCCTTGGAAGAAAAGTTATGACCAACCTAGACAGCATATTAAAAAGCAGAGACATTACTTTACCAACTAAAGTCTGTCTAGTCAAAACTATGGTTTTTCCATTAGACATGTAAAGAAAGCTGAGAGCCGAAGAATTGATGCCTTTGAACTGTGGTGTTGGAGAAGACTCTTGAGTCCCTTGGACAGCAAGGAGATCCAACCAGTCCATCCTAAAGGAAATTAGCCCTGAATATTCCTTGGAAGGACTGATGCTGGAGCTGAAACTCCAAAACTTTAGCCACCTGATGCAAAGAACTGACTCATTTGAAAAGACCCTGATGCTGGGAAAGACTGAAGGCAGGAGAAGGGGACGACAGGATGAGATGGTTGGATGGCATCACCTACTCAATGGAGATGAGTTTGAATAAACTCTGGGAGTTGGTGATGGACAGGGAGGCCTGGCATGCTGCAGTCCATGGGGTCGCAAAATGTCAGACATGACTGAGTGACTGAACTGAACTGAACTGGGGATGATGGGTGAGGGAATTATTACCCCCAGTTCCCTTTGTATTTATCCCTTTTTCACTGCTTAGGCTTCTTAGAGGCCACTTCCCCTTCAAACTTTAAATGGAGCTAAAGCAGAAGGCTTCAATCTTTCTATTTCTTGTGGGGAAGCAGTTGCAGAATTATCTTTTCCTGAGTTGTCAGGGTAACGTTCCTTCCCCGTGGGCCAGTGTATTTTTCATAGCCTCCCAGTTGGACTTCTTGTTACTGTCTTCACACTTGAGAGCTCTGTAAGACAGGTAGTGACTAATCAACTGAGAATACAAGATATTCTCTAATTCCTGACATGTGGCATGCTGTGAGTTTGTATTCTCAGTGGATATAGACTGATGAAGAAATTAAGGGGGGAAGGAATCCATGAAGCCAAATAGTGAACATTAGAGTCAACTTCTCTCCCTAACCTTAAAGGGGGGTGGTACCTGTCCTATTCTGTTTAAGAGATAGTATGTGACAGCTTATCAAAAATGTATATCCCAATCCATTTCCTCTGATGATGTAATTAGTAGAAATTTCATTCAGTTTTTCATTTACAGTTTGCTGATATATTTAGTTTATATAGCTGTGGCTAAAAGTTTTCTTTTTTTTTTTTTTTTTAGCTTTAAACATATTGTTGTAGATAGTTAACATAAGCAGAGATTAGGTATATTTGCTCAAAAGAGCCCTGCTCAAAAGAGCCCTGCTGTGTCAAAGAAGGCATAATGTTGGTGAGACAGTAGTTCCAGTCATCAATCAGGACACACAGGGTAAGGAAAAAGAAACAAAGGTAGGAGGGTTGGCAGGCCTGGATTAAAGCGAGGTGCAAGGAACTGGAGTGACTACATCACTGAAGAACTGGGAAGGTGTAACTGAGGGAGTGACGGTTGAAAAGACAGGGAGTGAAAATAACGGAGCAATGTAAAGAGCCAGGATGCCACAGTAGGAATGGGTGGTTGAACTGGAGTGAGATGAAGGTCTTTATCATTGAGGAGGTCCAGGAGCCGAGGCTGAATTTGGATTGGCAATCTATGTCAGAACTGAAATCCATCCCTGTTGAAGGAACTTGGAAAATGGACAAAAACGGAGACAAATGATCAGGTCCTCTGTAGGAAATGACTAGCATTACAGTTGATGGCAATGCTTAATGGGTAGTAGGTGAGTGTATCAGTTCCTTATTGCTGCAGTAACAAATTACCACACATTTAGTAGCCCAGAACAACACAAATGTATTTTCTCATGGCTTCGTAGGTCAGAAGTCTAACACAGGTCTTAGTAGGTACAACAGTTAATTTTATGTGACAGCTTAATTGGGCCACAGCGCTCAGACATTTAATGCTCAAAGACTATTCCGGACATTTCTGTGAAGGTGTTTTTTTCAGGTGAGATTAACATTTAAGTAAGTAGACACAGGAGATGTGGATTTGATCCCTGGATGGGGAAGATCCCCTGGAGGAAGAAATGGCAACCCACTCCAGTATTCTTGCCTGGAAACTTCCATGGACAGAGGAGCCTGGAGGGCTACAGTCCATGGGGTCACAAAGAGTTGGACATGATTGGGTGGTTAAGCACACAGGAGACTCAGAGGAGACTCTGAGTAAAGCAGGTTACTCTCCACAATGTGGGTGGGCCTCGTCCAGTTAGTTGAAGGTTTACAAGAAAGGACTATGGGCCCTTGAAGAAGGAGGAATTCTGCTCCAGACTGCCTTGATCTCAAACTTCAATTTTCCTTGTACTTCTGCAATCTCATCAGTCAATTCCTTAAAACAAATCTCTCCTAACCCCTCCCACCCAACACTGGTTCAGTTTCTTTGGAAAACTCTAATATAAGTCTGCCAAGATTAGGAGTCAGTGTGATAGTCTTTAGGAAAATCTGTCTTCTTGAATTTTCCAACTTTTAGAGAACATCCACATTCCTTGAGTCATAACTTCTCCCTCCATCTTCAAATCTAGCAATGATGTATGTAATCTTTTTCACATAAAATCTTTCTAAACTTCCTACCATAGTTAGGTTTCCTCTGACCACAGCCAGAAGAGAAATTCCACTTCTAAGGAGATGAGCCAACTCAGACAATCCAATATCATCTCCCCATTGCAAGGTTTTTAGTTCAGTCACATCTACAAAATCCCTCTTGCCGTGTAAGTTTACATATTCATATATTCCAGGGATTAGCCTGTGGACAACTGTGGAGGGTCATTATCTGCCTACTATAGTGAGATAGGATTTGCCCTCAGAAGGGAAGCTGGAGGGGAGATTGATGTACACAGGGCTAAGTCAGTGCCTTATGTACCAAATATGAGTTCCCCTTCTAGCTATAAACCCCAATCTCACTCTTCTAAGCCAGTATTTCCCAAAACTTGTTCTGGGGCATTTTTACTAAAAATGAAAGCTCTTAGTTCAATAAATTAGTAATTTTGTGCCCCTTGGTATAGTCACAATTTATATAAGCACATGAAGGATTCTGAAAAGTCCTATGGTAAGGAAAACTGTCTAATTTAACATATATCTTCCCAAACTTTTGGACCCAGAATCACCTTGGATTATTATCAATCTCCCCATTTAGTAAATGAGGGCTGAGATTCGAAGAGGTTAAATCTGGCCCTCTCTCAGGCAGGAAGTGAACAGGAAGGAGGTCAGAATTTGAATGCAGGCAATCTTACTTTGGGAGACGATGAAGAATAGGGAGGCCTGGTGGGCTGCAGTCTGCTGCTGCTGCTGCTAAGTCGCTTCAGTCGTGTCCGACTCTATGCGACCCCATAGACGGCAGCCCACCAGGCTCCCCCGCCCCTGGGATTCTCCAGGCAAGAATACTGGAGTGGGTTGCCATTTCCTTCTCCAATGCATGAAAGTGAAAAGTGAAAAGGAAGTCGCTCAGTCGTGTCCGACTCTTAGTGACCCCATGGACTACAGCCTACCAGGCTCCTCCATCCATGGGATTTTCCAGGCAAGAGTACTGGAGTGGGGTACCATTGCCTTCTCCGGGGCTGCAGTCTAGGGGGTTGCAAAGAGTCAGACACAACTTAGCGACTGAACAACAACAAATCTTACTCCAGAACTACATTCTTATGCACTATATTTGAGTTCATCTTTATATATCAAGTTGTATTTGAATTCCCTGGCTTGCATACCACCCTTGGTCTAATGGGCTGTGGCGGGGAAGGATCCAGTGTTACTGAACTTAACAACTTAAGCCCTCCCTTCACCAGGGGCTGTGAACAAGGCAGTTCCGGGAGGAGCTGAGGAAGCAGCTGGTTTACTGACTGACACGTCCAGTCCACAGTGGAGACAGATTCACACCTGGGCAGCAGGGCTGTCCCCAGACTAGGTTCTGTGCTTGGCAGGATTCTGAGTAGCAAAGGAGAGGCAGCCCCACCTGGTGGAAAAAGCAGGTGCTCTGCATTGAGGTCATCCTGCATTCAAAACCCGGTCTTAGCATTAAGCAACTCGTCTAAAGCACAGTGTTGTTTAATTTGTAAATGAAAAGAATAGTATTACTCTCATAAGACAGTTGTGAGGGTTAATTGAGAATATGGATAAAATGCCAGGCATGCAAGAGAAACACCATATCCAGTTATTATTAAGTCCATGCCGATCTTTCCCTAGGGCTCTTATTCAGTCTGTTCCTCCTGCCCCAACCCAGGTTAATTCAACTCTGTTTGCAAGAAGTGTATTTACTTTCTGCCTTTCCCACTTGGTTCTTTGCTCGGCATGGCCCTCTTAATTGAGGAGAGTTGCAGAGGGCTGCTGGTACTTCTAAGGCACAGGGAAACAGAGGAGAAGGGTGCTCCAGGGGCCTCGCCACAAGTATTCAGCCATCGGTGGCTCTCAGTGGGGGTCGGCAATACCTTTTGTGATTGCCAGGAGATGTTTTATCTCAGAAAAGAGGGGGTCCACTCTTGCTCCCTTCCCATTAGCTTTCTAATTAGTAGGAACGTCTTCAGGAAGCTAGCTTATGCTTGATTCTTAGCCTCCAATTCTGCTGCTTTTGCTATTTTCTCTGTTTGGAGGTTTTCTTGGTTAGCTTTAATGGAAAATTGAGATGGAAGCACCAGGGTCTTGTTTGATTTAACCGTTTCACCTCCGGATCTGGCGCCAGGAGTCTCCTATTAAAACTGTTTAGGTTACCCTCCATAAATTATTACTTAAGGAGATTACAAAGAAAATACTTACATTCTTGTTTATAAAGCTGATATCTTTTGCTAAATGGTGTTTAAACTGTTCAGAAGATAATAAGATCCAGCCTCCTCTAAGTAAGAAACAAATTAGACAAGTGCTGATAGGAAAAAAACAAAAATTAAGCAGGGGAGGCCCAAGGAAATGTCATTCTTCAATTTCTGGGTTCTGATGCTTCTAGTTACAAAGCAAAGATAAAATAACCAGACTGAAAAATTACAAGTCAGGTCACATATGGCCTCCCCCGCCCCGCCTACATACGGCCTTTGATAGGAGAATTTAAAGTAGAGAGAGCCAGTTGAAGAAGGAAAACTCTAACACTAATGGGAGAGAGGGCCAAAATTAACACTTTCCCTCTGAAGAAACATTTGGGAATAGTCTGGGGCAATTACCCAAATTTAAGACAATAGACACAGGATAGTCATATAGTTGAGACCAAAACAATTAGTATTTGAATTAAAAGGAAGTGCTAACAGCTAAGTTCAGCGTCAGGGATATCTAACTTGGGCCCAGCTGTTTCCGTTTATTTTAAACCTTGCTGTATTAGAAGCAGAAATTAGAAACTGATCAAAGTGTTGTTTTAAATAAAAGACTTTAATTTTAAGGAAAATGAATTAATGGATTTTTAATATATCTTTGTCCATCACTTTATCTATACCTTTGCTGGAGCCAAGCCGGAAAACCCACATGAAGGCATGACACTGAGAAGAAAAAAATCAGCTTCTGTGTTGAGGATCTTGCAATTCCAAACCTTCTTTTTTTAATTTCCTTTTTAGCATATATATAAACATATGTATGTACATGTACCTTCCATGGACTTGCAAATAGCAAAGTGGGATGACTGATTACTTTGAGGAGGCAAGGGGGCGTTTTGGAAGAAATGTTCTTCACCACTTTTAATTAAATATGTTTAATATACCCAACTACCTTCTAATTTTTTTTTCCAACAAGAGCCTTTAAAATCATCTTATGATAGTGAAGGGTTTTTTTAGCTAATGGAATTCTAATACAGCATTTAAAGTTCTCTTTTATATAGGCCGTGTCACCTTAGCACAAACTTTTCTCCTGACTTTTTAAATAGCCAAAAGTCCCAGAAGAATCAACAGTACACAATTTTTAGCAAGGCACCGCAGGACCACTATGGAGCCAAATCAGATAGAGTTAGGCCTGGTCATATTCTACCGATTGTGTTAACTGGGGCCTTATTTAACTGCTCTGAGTTTCCAGTTCCTCATCTATAAAATGAAGAAAATAATATGAATAATAAGAACAATCTCACATGGTGGTTGAGAGGATTAAATGAGACATTTTATTTTAAAGTACCTGACATTCCACATCACAGACACTTAATATATGTTTTTTTCTTTCCATTTTCCCCTTCATATGCCTATATACCAGCAACATCAATTTCCTTTTTATGTAAAGCTGATGCTGTTAACTTTATTAGGCTAGATTTTCCATTAAGCATTTATCCTTATTCATTAGCTAGGAGGACTGACGCACGAAGATATTAAATTATTTACTCCAGTTTAATGAATGAAATTGAAAACCTTTTTCCCCTGCTTAACATGAATGTGCCCTTTTCAGTATGCAGAGCTTTGTTGCATTTATTCAGAACCTATCGCTAAGTGCTTAGTTTGGAACACAGGATTAATGAGCCCAGAGACAGGGTGTTGGTCACCATGGCAACCAAAGGAGCTTTGCCTGGTTCCAAGCTGAAAGAAGGCATGCGGGATGCTTAACTCTGGCCTTCAGTATATAGCTGGGTGTTTTTTCATATATCTGACTCCCCATTGCTGCTTCCAATTATTCTCTAATACTTTTGAAAAAACAAAAACCAAGAAAAGGAACACCACTGCTTCTCTGGGGCTCTGCTTTTTTCATCGATACCACCTACCTTCCTTTCTGAATACATTTATCTCCCCATCAACCTCTGAAGATTTCAGCACCTAACTCACATGACCCCTCCACACAAATTCTGGGTTGCCTTAACAATCACTCAGATGACCATTTAATGCCCTGTCTCTCAGTTTCTGGATCTCATTCTCTCCTATGACTTTCTCCTCCTTTCTGATGTGGTGACTCCTACCTATAGTCGTACCTGGATTGAGTCATTACCTGAAATTTTTCAGTCTCCCCGGATTCCCAGTTGGCCCAGTGGTATAGAATCTGCCTTCCAATGCAGGAGATGCAGGAGATTCAGAAGACATGTGTTTGATCCCTGGGTTGGGAAGATCCCATGGCAACCCACTACATGGGAAATGGCAACCCACTACATGGGAAATGGCAACCCACTATGGTGTTCTTGTCTGAAAAATTCCATGGACAGAGGAACCTGGTGGGTTAGTCCACGGGGTTGTAAAGAGTCAAACACAACTGAGCATGCCCACAAAAAAAATCACAAATTCCCCAACCCAATTCTCTGATCATAACTGCCTATCTTTGCATCTTAGTTTCGCTGGAACCCCTCTCCATGGTCTCTTTGTCCATTAGACATTCCTTACACGCCTCCCCCCACCACTTCCTATCCAGCTGAGTTCCATTCCCCATCATTTTAACCACTCTTTTGCCAAAACCTTAAACTACCTCCTACTCTTCATAGCGTCTGCCTGGTGTTATGAATGAACTTAATCCTGAGTGAACCCAGTTATCTACACTCTCAGCACCTGCACCCAAGCAGCTGAGAGTATGTGGCAAAAATCACACCATACAGATGCAGTGCCACCTGTACAAGACTGGTATCACCTTAAGGTCAAACATAAAAACTCAGCTGGGTCCTTGAGACTGCCCAGCAAGTCAGTATTTCTCTACTCAGTTTATTCCCCCACTCTTCATAATAATTACTTCAAACCTTTTTAAGTTGCTCAACCTTTCAACCCTTTGCCCTCTCTCTTCACTCTTACATTTCCTCACCTCTTTTTTACATAAAGATACCTTTCAGAGAAAACTTCCAAGAAGCCTGACTACCCCATGTCAACTTTCATTCTCTCTCTTTTCTTGCCTCCAACTACAAGGCAAGAAGAGGTGTTCTTCCCTTTAGAGTCATATGCCTCTGCCTGGTTCTCAACATCATTCCCCATACCTATTGGATTCTCACACCATGAAATATCCCTCCTCTCTCCTTTGTCCTCAGTGTCTGATTCACCAGTGAATTCTGTCATCAGTTTTTAAAATTTTCCGTTTTCTATCATCTAGAAGAAAAAATTTATCAGCACCATCTTCTTCTTTATCTGATGTCTTGCCTCCTCCTCACAAACTCTCTTTAAAAGTTTGTTCACACTCAGACTCCTTTTTACTATCAATCCCCTCCATCCTAACTTCTGCATCCATACGTCACTCAACTGCTTGCTACAATCTCCAAGTCCTCGCAGGTCACTGAATCCAAAGGAACTTTTAAACTCTCAACTTACTAGATTTCTCAGTGGTACTTGACAATTCTGACTTTTCCCTTCATCCCAACTTGCTCTCTTCATTTGGGAAAACAAGCAGTGAGTGTAACAGACCATAAACTCAGAGTCATTTTGACAGTAATGGTCATGGAATTTGCATGGTTCAATCACACTGTCCTCCCTTTCTAGTTCTAGTATTTGTTCTTTATTGATCATTCAATGGAAGGACTGATGTTCATTGGAAGGACTGATGTTGAAGCTGAAACTCCAATACTTTGGCCACCTGATGTGAAGATTTGAAAAGACCCTGATGCTGGGAAAGATTGAGGGCAGGAGGAGAAGGGGGCGACAGAGGATGAGATGGTTGGATGGCATCACCGACTCAATGGACATGGGTTTGGGTGGACTCCGGGAGTTGGTGATGGACAGGAAGGCCTGGCGTGCTGTGGTTCATGGGGTCACAAAGAGTTGGACGTGACTGAGCGACTGAACTGAACTGATCATTCAATAAACATTCAACAATCAATATGTATTATGCATAGGCTGTGCTGAACAAAACTCTGTTCATATGAAGGTCACTTTTCATTCCAATCCCAAGAAAGGCCATGCCAAAGAATGCTCAAACTACCACACAATTGCACTCATCTCACATGCTAGTAAAGTAATGGTCAAAATTCTCCAAGCCAGGCTTCAGCAATATATGAACTGTGAACTTCCAGATGTTCAAGCTGGTTTTAGAAAAGGCAGAGGAACCAAATATCAAATTGCCAACATCCGCTGGATCATTGAAAAAGCAAGATAGTTCCAGAAAAACATCTATTTCTGCTTTATTGACTATGAAGCCTTTGTGTGGATCACAATAAACTGAGAAAAATTCTGAGGAGATGGGAATACCAGACCACGTGACCTTCCTCTTGAGAAATCTGTATGCAGGTCAGAAAGCAACACTTGGAACTGGACATGGAACAACAGACTGGTTCCAAATAGGAAAAGGTGTACGTCAAGGCTGTATGTTGCCACCCTGCTTATTTAACTTCTATGCAGAGTACATCATGAGAAACGCTGGGCTGGAAGAAGCACAAGCTGGAATCAAGATTGCTGGGAGAAATATCAATAACCTCAGATATGCAGATGACACCACCCTTATGGCAGAAAGTAAAGAAGAACTAAAGAGACTCTTGATGAAACTGAAAGAGGAGAGTGAAAAAGTTGGCTTAAAGCTCAACATGCAGAAAACTAAGATCATGGCTTCCGGTCCCATCACTTCCTGGGAAATAGATGGGGAAACAGTGGAAACAGTGGCTGACTTTATTTTTTGCAGCTCCAAAATCACTGCAGATGGTGACTGCTGCCATGAAATTAAAAGATGCTTTCTCCTTGGAAGAAAAATTATGACCAACCTAGATAGCATATTAAAAAGCAGAGACATTACTTTGCCAACAAAGGTCCATCTAGTCAAAGCTATGGTTTTTCCAGTGATCATGTGTGGATGTGAGAGTTGGACTATCAAGAAATCTGAGTTCTGAAGAATTGATGCTTTTAAACTGTGGTGTTGGAGAAGACTCTTGAGAGTCCCTTGGACTGCGAGGAGATCCAACCAGTCCATCCTAAAAGAAATCAGTCCTGAGTGTTCCTTGGAAGGATTGATGTTGAAGGTGAAACTCCAGTACTTTGGCCACCTGATGCGAAGAGCTGACTCTTTTGAAAAGACCCTGATGCTGGGAAAGATTGAGGGCAGGAGGAGAAGGGGGCGACAGAGGATGAGATGGTTGGATGGCATCACCTACTCAATGGGCATGAGTTTGGGTAAACTCCAGGAGTTGGTGATGGACAGGGAGGCCTGGCATGTTGCGGTCCATGGGGTTGCAAAGAGTCAGACACGACTGAGCGACTGAACTGAACTGAACCACAGTGAAGGCCCACTTGACTTTGCACTTTAGGATGTCTGGCTCTAGTCCAGTGATCACACCATGATGGCTATCTGGGTCATGAAGATCTTTTGTGTATATGTGTATTCTTGCCACCTCTTTTTAATATCTTCTGCTTCTGTTAAGTCCATACTGTTTCTGCCCTTTATTGTGCCCATCTTTGCATGAAATGTTCTCTTGGTATATCTAATTTTCTTGAAGAGATCTCTAGTCTTTCCTATTCTATTGTTTTCCTCTATTTCTTTGCATTGATCACTGAGGAAGGCTTTCTTATCTCTCCTTGCTATTTTTTGGAACTCTGCATTCAGAAGCTTATATCTTTCCTTTTCTCCTTTGCCTTTAGCTTCTCTTCTTTTCTCAGCTATTTATTTGTAAGGCCTCCTCAGACAACCATTTTGCCTTTTTGCATTTATTTTTCTTGGGGATGTTCTCCTGTACAATGTCATGAATCTCTGTCCATAGTTCTTCAGCCAGTCTGTCTATTAGATCTAATCCCTTGAGTCTATTTGTCACTTCCACTGTATAATCATAAGGGCTTTGATTTAGCTCATACCTGAATGGTACGGTGGTTTTCCCTACTTTCTTCAATTTTAAGTCTCAATTTTGCAAAGAAACTATGAGGAAATAAAATGGCAATGCAGAAATGCCTTCATCATTCTAAAGGAAAATGATTATCAATTTATAATTCTGTGCCAAGTCCGGGTGGAATAAATGTATGAGCAGTTTCTTGCACCTTTTTTCAGAAACCTACTAACAGAGGTACTCAACCCAAACAGGCAACAAACCATGACCTAGAAAGACCCAAAATCCAGGAAACAGGAAATCCAGCACAGCAAGAGGCAAAGGGACTCTCCAGGACATTGAAGAATGGAGATCCAGGATGGCAGTCTTTGGAGCAGATCTGTTGTCTCCAGAAGGAACTTTTTCACAAAAAAATAAAACTGATGAAATACCCGTTGAATTGAAATATTTTCAGAAAAAATTAAAGCTATTGGCAAAAGGTTTGGGGGTTAAAATAGTGATGATTCGTAGGAAAAAAAAAAAAAAGGGGCAAATGCAGAAAGTAATACACAAATCCAGGGCAAAATGCTGTAAAAAGAAGAAATGGCTATCCTAGTTTACTACAAGCCTCACAGTTATAATGCAATTATATTATGAGAATGGAGACTAAGAAATGTACGTGTACGGGAGGGCAGTGAGAAAAAGGAGCCAGATCCTCAACTTCTATCAGGATAAATCAGTAGACTATCAGAAAACTGCTTACGTTGCTATTTACTCTTTTCAATTTTATGCATAAATAAATCGTATTTATTTAGCAATATGGAGATAAATATCAGACTAATCAGCTAAAAGAAGTGAAAGTGGTTGCCTCTGAGGAGGGAGTAATCAAGAAATATATTTTTCATAATAAATGTAGTATCCTCTTAATGTCTTTTAATCAATTGTTATGTTTGTTCCACCTTTTGTTGAATATATTTCCTAGGCCCCTTACATTTCTTGTGATTTTATAAATCACATCTTTTCTTATAATTTCTCACTGCTTGCTTCTGGTGTACAGAAATGTGACTGATTTTTGTAAATTGATCTCAAAGGCAGTACCCTTTCTGAACTCAATTATGAATTCTAACCATTTGATCTTATATTTTCTTTTTTTTTAATCTAGACAAACATATTGTATGAAATAATGGCTGTTTTACTTCCTTGCTTTCCAATCATCTTACATCTTATTTTCTTTTCTTTTTGTGTCAGCTAGGACCTCCAGGACAGGGGTGTGAGATGTGAGAGCAGCAAATTTATTTCACTCCTGATTCTAAAGAGGAGGCTTCTAAAATTTGCTTCTAAATAGACCACAAACTTTACAAAGCCCTGTGTAAGTCAATGTATTCCCAAGTGTGCCATGATTTCACATGGGACATTCTTTACTGGGCTGGAAAGGCTGCTGCTTGACTGGGTGTGAGAGACAGTCTGCAAACAAATTTCAAGTTCACTCATTCAGAACAGAAGGACTGAAGACAATGCTTCCAGAAAGACAGCACCCAGAAGATGTGGCTTTTTAAAGCCATTCTCTGTTAGCTGAGGAAGAAAGTCTCTGGGTAGACAGAGGTCAAGAATTTGATCGCCCACTATTTACTGTTACTATTGAAAGTGAAAGGGAAAAGTGTTAGTCACTCAGTCATGTCCAACTCTTTGACACCCCATGGACTGTAGCCCGGCAGGCTCCTCTGTCCGTGCGATTCTCTCAGCAAGAATACTGGAGTGGGTTGCCATGCCTTTCTACAGGAAATCTTTTAGACTCAGGGTTTGAACCCAGGACTCCTACATTGCAGGCAGATTCTTTACCATCTAAGCTACCAGGGAAGCCCTGTTCCTACCACCTTCTATATTTGGCAAGGGGTTTTGGCATATTTTTTACAATGACGAATCAATTTTTATAGTGATATAAAGGTTCCTTTAAAATTAAACTTAATAATAATGTCAATTTAAAGAAAATATTAAATTCATGTTGTGCAGGTGGTACTAACCATGCAGCAGATGGGACAAAGATCCCCAAGGTTGTTTGCAAGTGACTAGGAGGGTCAGGTTTCTGCTACTACAATGTGTAACCCGAGAGATGGAAAGACAGAGGTGACAGACGAGTGAGCGCGGTGTGTGTCAAGCATGCATGTCTATTTCTTGACTAAAGTGAGGTCCAATGACACCTTGTCGTCCTGTGTTCACATCGCTGAACAGGGAGTTTCCTAATGTGCGGGCAACTGTGTCACCGTCACAGCAAGTAGCCGGGGACAGTCTTTTAAAAGGCATGGTCTCCTTTACATTGCCCTCATGCTACATTCTGCTAGGAAACATTTGAATTTTTATGGCTTTCCTGCAGTAACAAATTTTCCTCCAACTGTCAGGATTTGCTTCATGCAGAGAAAAGCAAGCAGCTTTCATTTTCCTCTTACGAAAGGGAATAGGTAGAAATGATATGCTTCTTTTCAGCCAGCTAAACCTGACCTGACTCTCTTTATTCGTAGGGGAAGGCAGGATTCACAGAAAGGACATTTTCACTGAGGTAAATAAGCCCTCTCAACTGATGAACACTATTATACTAATACCAAAGGAAACAAAGGCCAGAAGATGGGGGGGCATTAAGTAGGAAGGCAAACAGAAAAATAGCAGACAAAACCCAGCTTGAGAACAAAGCCAGCTCTGCAACATTGAAAAAATCGGGGAAAATCCTTTAAGAGAAAATTGCATGCAATTTTTTGGCCTCAATTAGCCTTTTCCACAAAGAGCACTTCTCCACAAAGAGCCCATTAAATAGCAAATGAAATTACATGGGTTTTCAGTTGCCATGGCATTGGTTTTCCTCTAATGGACTTCTCTGGTCCCAAGTTTAATGTTAGCCTGACTTATTTTCCTGCCTGTGTGCTGTCTCAATTCCCTCTGTCCAGCTACAAAGTGATGTATGTGACTTTTCAAAGTGCCTACACCACATAGTCTGGGAGAGAGAAAATTCTATGTCGATGTCTCTAGAGACCGAAAGGCTAAAACTGACCAATAGCAGCACTTCAGTAGCCGGGAACATAGCAGTCTCTGTTTACCAGATGGGCGTGGTTTCCCTCCGTGCACTCAGGGCTCCTGGAGTCCTTCCCAGATGAGTCAGAGACCATTTACTCAGTGCTTCCCATGTGCCAAGCACTGCCCAAAAGACTGAAGACATTCAAATGCAGAAGAAAGGCTGCAAGATGCTGAAGGTTTTCTAGAATTTCCAGATTAGAAGATCTACCTCCAAGCACTTTTCCTTCTCCTTTTCTCTGCCATTCATAAAATGGGTGAAATGTTTCTCAGTTACCTGACTTACAGTTTTAGTTTGTTCTGATATATTTTCCAGGTACCAACTTTAAAACATATTTATCATGGGAATTTGAATCTGACAAACAAAACAATTTTTTTGATGTTGCTTAGCTACAGCTAAACATTAGTCACGCTACCAAATTTGACTCATAATTTGGATATTATTTTCTGATATGCATAATCATATCTAATTTTTAGAAACATAAGTTTATGGAGTTCATACTGTCTTATGAACTTATTTTAAAAAATCTTTCTATGTTAATAAACATTCTTTTACAACATCATTTTAAAATGTCTTTATGATATGGAAGTAACACAGCTTATCAAGGAGATCAAACCAGTCAATCCTGAATGAAATCAGTCCTGAATATTCATTGGAAGGACTGATGCTGAAGCTGAAACTCCAATACTTTGGCCACCTGCTGCAAAGAACCGACTCATTGAAATAGAACCTGATGCTGGGAAAGATTGAGGCAGGAGGAGAAGGGGACGACAGAGGATGAAATGATTGGATGGCATCACTGACTCCATGAACATGAGTTTGAGCAAGCTCCAGGAGTTGGTGATGGAGAGGGAAACCTGGCATGCTACAGTCCATGAGGTCATAAAGAGTCAAACATGACTGAGCGACTCACTGAACTGAATTTTTTCTATTACATATGCAAGTATTTTTAAGTTTTTCAGTAATATAAATGACTACCTGAGGGCAAAAAAAAACAATTAGGCAAATTTTTTGAGACATTAAGTATCTTAAAAAAAATGCCAACATATGTCTTTTAAAATTGTGGCATATTTTAAATGTATTCCTTAACCAATCATGGCTTTCATTGAAAAAATATACAATAATATACACTGTAACCACACTATTTTGAAGACTCATAGAATTAGGAGAAGGGCTGAATTTCTAGTGTACTACAGATCATGTGACCGAGCACAACAATTCTGTTACATGGTAAGTGTCTTTTTTCTCATCAGTTATCTCTTGGACTCTGTATAATTTTGTTTGGAGATATACCCAGAGTCTGAATCTGAGGCCCTACATCAATGAAAACAATGAGTCAAAAGGTGCTGAACTAGTCCCTAATCCTAGAGGCAGAATTTCTCAGTTAGAAAAAGCTGTGAGTTTTTGATATTCCCCTCAATCATACATGTTTTCACTCCACTTAGCCTGTGTAAGCGGAGAAGGCAATGGCAACCTACTCCAGTACTCTTGCCTGGAAAACTCCATGGACAGAGGAGCTTGGTAGGCTGCGGTCTATGGGGTTGCTGAGGGTCGGACACGACTGAGCGACTTCACTTTCACTTTTCACTTTCATGCATTGGAGAGGGAAATGGCCACCCACTCCAGTGTTCTTGCCTGGAGAATCCCAGGGACGGGGAGCCTGGTGGGCTGCCGTCTATGGGGTCGCACAGAGTCAGACATGACTGACTTAGCAGCAGCAGCAGCAACAGCAGCCTGTGTAAGAGCACTGCCCCATGTGCTTGTCAGCACATGTATTAACATCTTTGGTATCTTTGTTAACACAATAAATAAAACAAAAGCATCCAATTCTTATTTTAATTGACATTTTACTGATCACCAATACAGATGATTATTGTCTCAGCTTTATTTATTGTTCATATGCCTGTCTTTTTCTGAAATGCCTATTCCTGTTCTTGATCCCTTCGGTTTTCTTTTTTCTCTTAGTTGCTCTCCTCCTAATTTTAATTTTTAAAGTTTCTTTATATATTAAGGGTATGAGTCCTTTGTCACATTGTCCCAAATGTTTTCCTCAGTTGTAGGACTGCCTTTTAACTTTATAATCTAGTTGCCACACGGATGTTGAACATTTTGTTTTTCCTAATGTATCTTTCTTGTTGTGGCTCAGCCTTTGATGCAGTGGTGGTAAAGAGTGAGCTATCTTTGACGGGCTTCCTTCTGCTCTTTCTCCAAGATTGTTATCAATCTAATTCTTTGCTTCAGCCTACAGGAAACCAGGCTCAGTCTCCTCCTACCTCTCTAGATGGGTCTTCTTCTGTCCACAAGGATGAAGGACATGTGGGATAACTGTGTCAGTAACTCAGAGGAGAGACAGTGTTGACAGCTTGCTATTAGTCTGTAGTTGATGAAAACACAGCAATATAAAAGGTCAATAATTAAACAAATATATTTATATATATATATATATCAGATCAGATCAGATCAGTCGCTCAGTCGTGTCTGACTCTTTGTGACCCCATGAATCGCAGCATGCCAGGCCTCCCTGTCCATCACCAACTCCCGGAATTCACTCAGACTCACGTCCATTGAGTCAGTGATGCCATCCAGCCATCCCAATCTCCGTCGTCCCCTTCTCCTCCTGCCCCCAATCCCCCCCAGCATCAGAGTCTTTTCCAATGAGTCAACTCTTCCCATGAGGTGGCCAAAGTACTGGAGTTTCAGCTTTAGTATCATTCCTTCCAAAGAAATCATATATAAATATATTTCTTAACTTTTTTTCCAAAATTTGTGAAAGCAGCTTAAAAGTTTAAATTAATTAAAATATAGATAAAAACTAAAAATAAATGGACAAGGAACTATGAAAACCGGTGATAGCCCCATGCTCCAACAGATGCCTGTCCTTCTCTGAGTATCTCTGCACTAGGCCCTTCCTCCCAGGGCAGGCAAGAAGAAGAATATGCCAGGCTGATTTTTTTCCTTTTAATCCTCACAGGTTGAGAAGATCATAACATCTTCAAGCATATTCTCCCATTCTTTCCCCTTGATCTTTCCATATCTTCCCCCTCTCAGTACATTTCCAGTCTTTCTACTCTCACTTTGGCTGATGACTTTGCCTCAGAAAGGGACCCCCGCATCTTACAACAACCAAACATGCGAGTGCCCTGGCATTAAAGCCATATTTTACTTTGGCTTGCCCACTGAAAATGAGGATGTGTCCTATGGTCTCTGGATTCCACACCATCTCAATTTCTCTAACATTTAGACCCTTCAGTTATCCCGTCTCATGCATCTTCAACTGTTGCTTTCTATAAATCATTTCCAGCATATACACATTTCCTTTTATCTTCAACTGCAGATAACAGTCTAGTATGATACACCCTAATCCCCGTCAGCAATCATGCTACTCCTATGCTCACATTTGCAGCCATAATTAAGAATTGCCAGCATATGCCATCTCTACCTTCTAACCTCCCATTCATACCTTCTTCTGATCTGGCTTCTGCACCTACCATTTCACCAAAACTATTTTTTTCAGTAATAACTCTCTTAATCCAATGAACACCTAATTAAACCTCCCAGTAGCTATCAGTACAGCAGACTATTCTTCCATTCCCGAATCTGCCTGTTTCTTAGTTTCTTTGATGCCAAAAATGCTTTTGAGTTTTCTCCAATTTCATTTGCGAATCCATTTTCCTCTTTATTTTCCAGTGTGGAATATGTTTTAATATACTCTTAGAAATAAAAAATAGAGAGAGAGGAAAGTGGTTATCACAAGGAAAAGAAATCAAAGGTAGAATCATTCCACTCTCTTTTATTGCCTCCTCTTCATCCTGCTAACATCTAAACATAAGAATTTGTCAGAGCTTGGTCCTAAGTTCTTTCATCTTTCTACCCTATTTTCCCAGGTGAGTTCATTGATTTTCTTGGTTTCAAATACAATCTATAGGCTAATGGTTCCTAAACCTAATGCTTTAGTCCAGAGTTCTTTTCTGAAATCTATACTTTTATATCAAGTACATCCTTGACTTATTTGCTTTGTTGTCTCAAAGAGGTCTGAAACCTTTCATGTTTAAAACTAACCTAGAAGGACTCAGTCTATGTGCTTTTTAGATTAGATATAAAGCAACCAAGTCAGAGGAGGATTAGCAAAAAAATAGATATATAGATCAGTGGACCATACATATTTGGCCAATTGACTTCTGAGAAAAATATCAAAACAATTCAATGGTGAAAGAATAGTCTTTTCCACAGATGATGTTGAAACAACTGGCCATCCATACACACACACACACACACACACACACACATACACACACACACAATGAGCTTTACCCTATACTAAAATTAATCAAAGACATAAAAGCAAAACCTAAAATTATAAAACTTCTAGAAGAAAACACAGCAGAACATCTGTTACTTGGGTTAATCAAACATTTCTTAGCTAGAACACAGAAAGCACAAACCATAAGATGTAAACACTGAATTTATCAAAATTTTAAAAGTTCTGCTCTTTTAAAAACACCATTAGAAAATGAAAAGCCAAAGAGTGAATTAAAATATTTGCAAAACACATATTTATAAAGGGCTAGTATCCAAAATATATAAAGAATTCCAACACATTATGGAAGACAGTATAGAGATTCCTTAAAAAAAAACTAGGAATAAAACCACCATATGACCCAACAATCCCACTCCTGGGCATATACCCTGAAGAACCAAAATTGAAAAAGACATATGTATCCCATTGTTCATTGCAGCACTATTTACAATAGCTATAACATGGAAGCAACCTAGATGTCCATCGACAGATGAATGGATAAGGAAGTTGTGGTATATATACACAATGAAATATTACTCAGCCATAAAAAGGAATGCATTTAAGTCAGTTCTAATGAGGTGGATGAACCCAGAGCCTATTATACAGAGTGAAGTAAGTCAGAAAGAGAAAGAATAATGTTGTGTTCTAACACATATATACAGAATCTAGAAAAATGGTACTGAAGAATGTATTTACAGGGCAGCAGTGGAGAAACAGACATAGAGAATAGACTTATGGACATGGGGAGAGGGGAGGAGAGGGTGAGATGTATGCAGAGAGTAACATGGAAACTTACATTACCACATGTAAAATAGATAGCCAACAGGAATTTGCTGTATGGCTCAGGAAACTCAAACAGGGTCTCAGTATCAACCTAGAGGGGTGGGATGGGGACGGAGATGGGAGGGAAGTTAAAAAGGGAGGAGATATATGTATACCCATGGCTGATTCATGTTGAGGTTTGACAGAAAACAACAAAATTCTGTAAAGAAATTATCCTTCAATTAAAAAAACAAATTAATTAAAAAACAAACTAACAACAACAAAAAGAACTTCCACAGATCAATAACAAGAAAACAGCCCATTAAAAAAAAAAAAAGAACTGAGCAGATTGTTCACCAAAGTGAATACTTAGCTAGCAGATAAATATACAAAAACATATGCAATGTGTTTGGTCAGTGTGTGTGTGTGTGTGTGTTGTGTCTGAGTTTTTGTAACCCCATGGACTGTAGCCTGCCAGGCTCCTCTGTCCATGGGATTTCCCAAGCAAGAATACTAGAGTGGATTGCCATTTCCTCCTCCAGGGGATCTTCCTGACCCCAGGATCAAACACACGTCTCTTGTGTCTCCTGCATTGGCAGGAGGATTCTTTACTACTGAGCCACCTGGGAAGCCCCTTTGGTCATTAAGGGAATTCAAATTAAAATCATGAGATGCTATTATATACTTATTAGAATGGCTAAAACAGTTTTAAGAAATCTGACATGATGAAGTTCTGCCAAGGATGGAGGGTAACAGGAACTCTTATACCCTGCTGGTAGGAATGTAAAATGGTACAAGTGCCTTGGAAACCAGTTTAGTAGTTTCTTATAAACTTCCCATAACAACCCATCACCCCGCCCCTAGGTGTTTGCTCAAGTGAAATGAAACATGTCCACACAAGAATGTGGATGCAAATGTTTATAGCGGTTTTGTTTTCTAAATTACCAAAAACTAGAAGCAATCCAAATGCCCCTCTTCTGAGGAGTGAATAAACTGTGTTACATGTATACACGGAATACTATTCAGCAATAAAAAGGTCTGATTTGCTGGTGAGTGCAATCACGTTGATGAATCTCAAATGCATATGCTAAACTGGAAAAATCAGACTCAAAAGCTTACATTTTGTATTAATTAATTAATATGATATTCTGAAAGGATGAAGTTAAAAGGACAGAAAACAGATCAATAGTTGCCAGAAGTGGGGGTAGAGTGAGGCAATGAACTACCAAGGGCATCAGGGGATTTTCTGAGATAACTGTGGTGAACGGCTTCAAGACTCTCTATTTCTCAGAAACAGTGAATTTACAGCTTATAAATTATTACCTCTGTAAATTTGACTTTAAAAAAATGATATAATGAGACTTCCCTGGTGGTTTAGTGGTTAAGAATTTGCCTGCCAATGCAGGGGACATGGGTTCAATCACTGGTCTAAGAAGATGCCACATGGTTCTGGGCAACTAAGTGACAAATCACAACTTCTGAGCCGAGGGCTGCAGCTAGTGAAGCCTATGGCCTGAGAGCCCACGCTCCACACCGAGAGACGCTAATGCGAGCCGAGGGCTGCAGCTAGGGAAGCCTGTGGCCTGAGAGCCCATGCTCCACACAGAGAGAGGCTAATGCGAGCCAAGGGCTGCAGCTAGGGAAGCCTGTGGCCTGAGAGCCCACGCTCCACATGGAGAGAGGCTAATGCGAGCCGAGGGCTGCAGCTAGCGAAGCCTGTGGCCTGAGAGCCCACGCTCCACACCGAGAGACGCTAATGCGAGGCTCAGGCACCACAACCGGAGAGGAGCCTGCATGCAGCAATGGAGACCCAGAGCTGCCAAACGTGAATAAATAAAGAAGTGCCATAAAATCTGTTTTTTTTAAAGATATAACAATCTTCCCATATGATACATTTCTTCTTCAAGTTTCTCCATCTTAAAAATGGCATCACTATCTACCCATTTTCTAAAGCCAGAAACCTGGCAATGATTCTTGAAATTTCTTTTTCTGTCACCACCCCCTGACCAGCAACCTAAATCTAGTCCATGTCCAAATCCCACCAATTCTGCTTCTAAAACATATTGCAGATCCATTTCCTGATCTTTCTATGTCCCTCAGTGCAAATCATCATCCCCTCTCACCCACAGTATTGCAAGAGCTCCCTTGCTAGTCTTCTTGTTTCCACTGTTGGCCTTCTCCAACCCAATTTCGGAATAAGTCCAGATGACTTTAAATGTCAGTTAATCTATGTCATTGCCTTGCTTAAAACTTTTCAGTGGCTCCATTTCTGAACCCCATACACGGCCCCCAGCAGGCCATATATAATCTCATATATCCCATGTCATGCTGTAGCACTTCCTCTACCTTCATGCCTCTCCCGCCCCACCACACACACTCATGATGCTCTGGCCATACTGGCCTTCTTCCATTTCTGGAATATTCCAAGGTTTTTGCTCCCTTAACACTCTGCACTTGCTATTTCCTATACCTAGACTTTTCTTCTTTGTTCTTGTTTTTAAAGGTCAATTCCTTCTCATTATAAAGTTTCAGCTTACATACTGTATCTTTAGAGAAACCTTTATGCATTTTATACTAGCTTATTCCTGACATTCTCTCTCATACCACCTTGTTTTACCCTTTCCCAATTTATAATTATGCACTTATGAATTTATTTCTCAATATTCATTTCCCATACTAGAACATAAGCTCCAAGAGAGCAGAAACTGTTTTCTCTTTTTACTTACTTATTAGCACATTACCTGACATCACAGGAGCTAATAAATATTTGTTAAATAAGTGTGTAGATTAACAAGACTCCTACAGTTAAAACAGTAGTAAGATTTCAATGCGATCATCACTGAAGGACCTGGGCAAACACAACCATCCATCTCTCTATGTATTTTTAGGGCCCCCAGATTAGGCTTTATGCATAGAGATATGTACTATTAATTACATTGCCTGATGTAAGTAAGGATCACCAATTTCCAAAATCATAACCACACAAGTAGATGACAAGGTCAGCCACCCAGATAGGCTTACCTCTCCAAACCAGCTGCTTGGCACAGAGGATGGAGTTTGGAGTTGTACAGAAGTGTAAAGCTGTGTGTCCACTTAAGGAGTAGCAGTTGAGCTTTGCTCCACGATCACAGAGGATCTTAACACAGTCCAAGTTGGCCATTTCACAAGCCACGTGAAGAGGGGTTTTCCCATTGGGTCTACAGTTGATCGTGGCATTGTGGTCCAGGAGCACCAGAAGACATTCCACATGACCAAACAAGACAGAGAGGTGCAGGCCCGTGGCCCAGGAAGACTTTAATTTGTAACTAGGCAACCAATAACCTGAAAAAGAAAGGGAAAGAAAGCTTAGCCTCGGATTAGCCTAGGATATCTCCCTGCTTAGTGGGGACTTCTACACATTTATAAAACTGGGGGAACGATTTGGAACTTGTAACTAGCACCTGTTGGATCTGCTAATGTTTAGCTTAGTAGCCTCTTTGGGTTATTTAAACAGGACTGGGGCTCTCGAGTTCTCTCTGTCTTTACTATTCCCTATTATCTTGTTCCTTTGTTTACTTTACCTTCCTGCCTGTCCAAAGTATTTCTGTTTGAGACTGCATTTATGTGATTGCATTTTATCTTACATGAGATGCTTATTAAAGAATTTTTTTTAACTCCCAATCATTATCTTGAGCGATTTCAAAGCTGTTACAAGCTTGTAATTTTCATTCCACCACAGTGCTTTTCCCCTCTAGTTGTTGCTGCTGTCAAGCTAAGGTGTGAATGTATTTGATGTCTTTAGAATATTTGTCACACCAAGATTTTATTTGCCTATCAGTTTATACAACACCTCTTTCCAAAGAAGAATTAAAGAATTTACAGCAGCTTACAAATTTTACACAAAAGATTTTTAAAAAGTGATCTACAAAATAAGAGCAACAGGAAAAATAAGGTAGGAAAGTAAAAAGAGATCCTGGGTCAGATAGGTGCCCAAAATAAATATAAACTGTGTTAACTGTGTTCCATATGCTAGAACCACACTGTAAATTTTCCTCTGAACTTCCCCGTAGCCAAAATAAACAGGAAAACATGATGTGTTACATAATTAACTATGCCTGCAAGCACAAGCATATACACAAATTAATTGGTCAGGAGAAACACAGTTGTTTCTAGAACTGAGATCTTAAATTTTTCCCATTAGTTATTGGAAATCTCCCACCCTGCCCCGCCCCAACTCCTCTCTCTCACCTCTTCTTTCTCTTTCTCTTTCCTTTTTCCCTCTTACCTCCAACTTCTAAACACTGAGCTAGTCCTTTATTCCAAGTGTCCAAAAATTGCCATCTTGACAAGCTGTAACACAAATAACTTTGTGTGTCTATGTTTTTTGAATTTATTTATTTAAATTGGAGGATAATACTTTACAATATTGTGATGGTTTTGGCCATAGATCAACATGCACTGGCCATAGGCATACCGAGTATTCTCTCCCTTCTAAACAGCCCCCTACCTCTCTCCCCACCCCATCCCCCCAGAGTATCACAGAGCCCTGGCTTCCCACATCACACTCCCTCTGGCCATCTATTTCACACGTGGTAATGTGCTATTCTCTTAAATCATCCCACCCTCTCCTTCCCCCACTGAGTCCAAAAATCTGTTCTTTATGTCTGTGTCTCCTTGGCTGCCCTGTACACAGGATCATTGGTACCAGCTTTCTAGATTTCATATATGTGAGTTGCTGCTGCTGCTGCTGCTAAGTCGCTTCAGTCGTGTCCGACTCTGTGGGACCCCATAGACGGCAACCCACCAGGCTTCCCCGTCTCTGGGATTCTCCTGGGATTCTCCAGAGTGGGTTGCCATTTCCTTCTCCAATGCATGAAAGTGAAAAGTGAAAGTGAAGTCGCTCAGTCATGTCTGACTCCTAGGGACCCCATGGACTGCAGCCTACCAGGCTGCTCTGTCCATGGGATTTTCCAGGCAAGAGTACTGGAGTGGGGTGCCCTTGCCTTCTCCGATATGTGAATTAATGTACAATATTTGTCTTTCTCCTTCTGACTTACTTCTTTCTGTGTAATAGGCTCTAGGCTCATCAGAGATAACTTTATAAACATTTTTTTTTCAAAGTCAATACCCAGAGCCGTGGCATCATGCTCACTGTGAGTGGGGAATGAAAAACAGGTACAGAAAGATGAAATATTTCATAGCAATTTGAAGATGTAGACATAACCTGACAGCTCAGAAGAAACTTAGGGCTGAAACAACAAAATACATTTTAACTTCAGTAAATCAGAAGTTTGCTTTTAGGTTGTAAAAATATTCCACTATACAAGTACAAGATAGGAAGATTATGATTTAATGGTAATTTATTTGAGGAAAATCCTAGGGGTTTGAGTTGACAATAATCTCAAAATGAGCCAACACTGAGATAAAGCTGCCCAAAAGCAGGTACAATTTTTAACTACATTAATAAAACTGTAGCACCCAGAACAAAAGAAGTAAAAGTTGTACTCGTCACTGATAGATGAAGTCAGAATAAATCTAAAATATTGTGAGTACTTCTGAGCAACAAAAATGAGCATTTGCAAGGCACTCAGAAGATGATGACCACATTAAAGGTGAGCCTGGTGATCAGGTATTAAAATTCTCTCATATCAGTGGAAAGTGCTACCTGTGTGCCACTCCTGGGTATTTATCCTGCAAGTACATTCATTCATGTGTGAAATGCCATATAAGGGCCACTGTATTACACAACTCCCAGCACCACGACTTGCATTGAACTCTTTACGAAGAGTATGAAGTTCCTGGGAGTTATGAATCTTGGCAGCCTGACCCAGGACAACATGCAGTGCACTACAGCACTGTTCTTAATGGTTAGCGATAGGAAACTGCCTCAATCTTCATCAATAGGAGACTATTTAAGTAAAGCATGTACATCCACACAATGGAACACTATACAGCTATCATAAAGGGGGCAGTCCTATGTATACTGATATGGAAAAATCTCAAGATACATTATCAAGTGAGATAAGCAGGGAGCTGAAGAGTGTGCATAAATGCTAATATGTAAGAAAATATTTATAAACACCCAACACAAGGAACTGGTTGCACTGGTGGCCTCCAAGAACTGGGCTGGGGGACAATAACATAGATTTACTTGTCCTTGAATGCTCCCTTTGAGCTTTTCTATTTAGTCCCTTGTGTGTGTACTACTATTTATAAAAATAAAATTAAAACAAACTAGGTGCCCCTGTCCGGGGCGGGGGGCGGGGGGAAGTAATTTAAAGAGGTCATGTACAATGCTGATTAATCCTGAGGGAATGAATACTCTCAGCTCATTTTGTTTTTCTACAGCCTTCCCTCCAACCTAGACAGACACATACACACACACACACATACACACACTCACACACACTCCCTCTCACACACATTTTAATCTCTTCATCTCATTCGAAATTCTAGGATCATTTCACTTTCTCTTTCTCCATCTCTTCCCTTATCCAAAGATGTTCTTTAAAAAGAAATCCAAAGTTAATTTACACGAAGGTCTAATAGACTGAGGATTGTTTAAAGTATGACCTTCTTAGGATTATCTGAACTTATGTAGGAATCTGTATTCATACAAAAGAATTAAGTTCTAAGATACTAATTCCAGATTTCAGACACTGAAAAGGGAAGGTGTTTGGTGATATGGAATTTCCCTGGCAGAGGCAAATAGTGTCACAGACAGTCTGGGCTGGGAAGGATCAACCCTGTGCCTATGTTTGTGTGTGTGTGGAAACAGACATGCACATACAGATATGCAGATAAGTATATACAATACATTTGCATGTATCCATATATACATTTCCATTTAATTATGTATGCCAAATCCATGCTCCAAGCATAGTTATTAAGCTATAATGGTATGCAACCTGCTTTTGATAAGGAATGAATCACCTAACACCAATATCTAGTCATCTTTTTTTGTGATTTTTTTTGCCGATGACATGATTTAACTTTCCCCATTTTTAAAAAGTTATTTATTTTTAATTGGAGGATAATTGCTTTACAATATTGTGTTGGTTTCTGTCATACATCAACATGAATCAGCCATAGGTATACATATGTCCCTCCCTCATGAACATCCCTCCCACCTCCCACCTCCCATCCCCATCCCACCCCTCTGGGTTGTCCTAGAGCACTGGCTTTGGGTTCCCTGTGTCATACAGCAAATTCCCTTTAGAGATGGTGAAGGACAGGGAAGCCTGGCATGCTGCATGCAGTCCATAGGGTCGCAAAGGGTCAGACACAACTGAGCGACCTAACAACAAGTCTATTTTACATATGGTAATGTATATGTTTCAGTGTTACTCTCTCAATTCACCTAGTCATCTTAATACTCAAATTTCCTCTACAAGCAATTTGCGAAGGACAGCCTCTTCTAACTCTCTTGCAAAGAAGCTGGTTCTGGATCTGAAAACCAGAGTGTGTTTTGCCTGCCGATTAGCAGCAAAGATTAGGCAGCTCTACGCAGCAACTGATTGGAAACTCATGTCTGCTTCTGCAATGGGAAGAAAAATGATCTCAGAAAGGAAGCAGCAGAGAGCTGATTAAGAAAACACCATTTTGATGTAAAATCAAAGAAACACAGAATGTTAGTGCTGGAGGGAGGGTTATCCAGTCCAAGCCTTTCATTTTCCAGATGAGAAAACTGCCACTTTTTCAGCCTCCTAGAGCCATAAGACATCTGCTTCAGTCCAAGCTAACGGACTCAGGGTATCTGTGATGCAGGTATTCCATCTGTCTTTGTCCTTGTGGAATCAGACTAGGTGTAGTGCCAACCCAGCTTCACAAATCATGAGGAAAGAAAGAAGATTCTGAATTCATCTGTAGTATGTCACACTTTGATATGGAAATACATTTGCTTGTTGATTTTTTTTCTTCCCCCTAAATTCCCAATAGCACCTAGAGAATCTATCCTGCCTGTTTACTACATGAATCTGCCATCCTTGGCCTCTCAGTCAGTTACATCTGTGTCTCCCATAATCATACCCATTAACCAGTAAATTGGGCTCAGAGAGGGCCAGGTCTTACAATTCAGCTGACTCTTTGAATTGAACTGCACCTACAACTCACCTCTCTTAGAAAGGAACGTGGGCGTTAAGAGTGTTCCTGTATGTGGGTGACAGCAAGATGCCTGAGCTGGTACCCCAGGGGAGCTTAGTGGAGAGATTGGGAAGAAGACAGATTGTCAGATACAGACCAGGGTCCCTCGCAGTGTATCTTGAAGCTGCATTGCAGAACTTTGGTGGGGGAGGGCGTAGTTGGGCAGAATTTCTGGATAATTCAAGCCCTTGCAAAGCAGGAAAGCCCACTTCAGAGAAAGCAGCAGCCCACAGCAAAGAGGCCACCCACATACAATCACCACTTTCAATGAGGCTGCGGCCACGGGTCACTGTAGCAACAAACAGGAGTATGCTTTCCCCCATACCCACCCTCACAAACATGAGGCGATGCCATCATCAAAAACCACAGTGATGCAGCACTTATTAACACCCTTGTGTCAATGCTGATATGTCAAGAGATCAAAATCTCTCCTCCAAAATGTAACCCCCAATGGTCACAGCATGACGGAAATACAGTTAACTAACTGGGCAGAGTCTCTTTCACACTCTCTCTTCTTTCCACAGCAGAATTGTCCTAGGGCTTCAGAACTCAGAATGTGATTCACTCTCAGCACTTGTCTTTCAAAAGGCCCCCTCTGCTCACCTCTGCAGAGGCCAGGCTGCCCTCTGACTGTATGCTCAGACTGCACACAGGACGAGGTGTTGGGGGGGCGGGGAGGAAAACCCAGGAACAAAGCCCTTGATAGGGCCAGAGGTAAGGAAGGTACTGTCTCCCCTTAACGTAAGCCACTTGGTTCTCACCCCAGGTCTGCAGTCTATGTGCAGTGATGCCCTCTGCTTTGCTCTGCCTGAGCAAGGAGCTTAACTGAGAAGGAAAGAGATGAAAATGCAGATTCTTTCTCCAAGGCAAAAATCCCAGAAAGAACTCTCAAATACAGGCCATGCCCACTTGGATTTACAGCATCTATGGTTACTTTTTTACCTTTCCCAGACCACGACACATAATCTACTTATATAATTTCCCCTTCATAACATTGTAGATAATCAGCATGCAGATTAAGAGGGCGTCTTGACAAAGCTTCCCCTTTACAGATGAGGATAAATATCTTGCAGAGATTAAGTAGCAGGAGGTGCCCATGTTTGTATAATTAATCTCCCCAAATCTCAAACCAGTCAATCCTAAAAGAAATCAACCCTGAATATTCATTGGAAGGACTGATGCTGAAGCTCCAATACTTGGGCCACCTGATGCGAAGAGCTGACTCACTAGAAAAGACCCTGGTGCTGGGAAAGATTGAGGGCAGGAGAAGGGGACGAGAGAGGATGAGATGGTTGGATGGTATCACTGACTCCATGGACATGAGTTTGAACAAACTCCAGGGGATGGTGAAGGACAGGGAAGCCTGGTGTGCTACAGTCCATGGGGTTGCAACGAGTTGGACATGACTTAGCAACTGAAGAGCAACAACAAATCTCTAAGTTGCCATCAATGATCTGAAAGCTACATGCAGTCCACCTCCAAACCGATATCACTTTTAGGCAAAAATTGTAAAGGAATGGAGTTATGCTGCTACAAAAATATGCAGACCAATTCTCACGTGTGTGTTTGTATGTGTGTTTAATTTAAATCAGAAACCAGAGTCATTCAGTAGACAACCTGATGGCTCAGGAAAGAGGGTAAGGAGCGAAATATTTGGGCCATCTTTTGAAAGAGGGGGTTGGTTCTGCTCCAGTGTTTGGGAGGATGTACACACTTCTGGTAAACCTTCAGCTAAGCCCTAGATCTGCCACAGTTTTCAGCTATAATGTTATCTGAGTCCAAAGAACCCCACACATGAGAAGCCTCTGTTATTACAGCCAAAGGTTACACACGCTGCTTATGGCTGGATTAGCAGACATTTGCTCTGCTCTGTCCACGTATTTACACAGTCCTGATGGATTATAGACGGGAGCACAATTCTTGGCTATTTTTTAATAGCTAATATTTTCAGGATAAATCTCAGAGTTCCCCCCGGAGAAGAAAAAAAAAAAAAAAGTAAGCTTGCAATGTAAAATTTAAAAGAAAAATGTTTGAACATCTAAGAAAGGAAAAGAACCCTAGGATGACAATAAGAAAGCAGGAGAGTGAATTTCTAGCAGACAGGAAAATGAGGTGATAAGAAGATTACTCATTAACAGAGTGAAAATAAGAGCTTTCAAGATATTTGAAAGGCTCTTGCTACTTAGTAGATAGATTACCTGCCAGAAAGTTTTTCGGTGAAATCAGTCATTGGCTATTTTAATTAAAAATATGACTATCAACCAAAGAACCTGTGGCTGTGGGCCATAAATGAAGTACTTAAAGTGCATTATACTGATTAATAAAAGGATTCTGATTAACCTTGCTGACTAGGGAATTTCATACCAAAGAGATAAGTTTGATACTCCTCTTGTAACGTTAATGAGCCAAGGCTCATACACCTGAAGGAGAATCAAAACATGCAGTGAGAAAAATCTCTGGAAACATCTTTATGGATATTCATGTTTCCAGTATGGAGATCACCAACTGAGAATAACTCTGAGTTTTCTTAGAGGCCTGTTTTCACTATGAATGTTGTGTGCTTCGCTCATAATAAAGTATATCATTGACATCTCCTAACTATTCAACTGTTTATTGTATTTGGGAGTTAAGAGTTGTTCGTTATTTAACTTTACTTCACATCATTCCCATTTTAAAGTGGTCAGCTGGTAGATGTCATTTCACTTACTTGTTTTCATTTTAAGACCCATATATCTATCATTCTCCAGGAGATAATGCAAATGCCAACCAGAATGTTTGCTTTACAAAGTGTTAGACACATATTTTTAATTGATAAAACATAATTTTATCTGAAGACTTGATTATGAAGTTTAAAATACTTGAAAAAATAGAATGAGATGTCTCCAAGAATCATTATTGGGCTTCCCTGGTGGCTCAGTGCTAAAGAATTTGCTTGCTAATGCAAGAGACGTAGGTTCCACCCTTGGTCTGGGAAGATCCCACATGCTGCAGAACAACGAAGCCCACGCACCACAGTTACTGAGTCTGTGCTCTAGAGCCCCCGAGCCACAACTACAGAGCCCCTGTGCCACAAGTACTGAGGCCCACAAGCCCTGGAGCCCATGCTCCCCAAGAGAAGCCACTGCAACGAGAAGCCCGCACACTGCACCTAGAGAGGAGCCCCTGCCTGCTGCAACTAGAGAAAAGCCTGTACAGCAATGAACACTTAGCACAGCCATAAATAAATAAATACAATCTTTCTTAAAATAATCATTATTAGGGGCTGGGGCTAGGTGGGATCCACCATCTGGAGCTAGAAGCTAGCTTCTAAATCTGTTCTCAGTCTCACAGGTGAGAGAAGCTGCTCAACGAGACAGGGCAGCAGAAGTGAATTTCCAGACACTTTATTCTACTTTCCTCACCAGGTCCATATTTTACACTTGCTTAGTAGGTCAATTTTTGATTACTGGTATACCATTTAGATTGTGGATCTGGAGTTGCAATGTTAAGATTCCAAGTTGATTTCTTCACCAACAGATTTCTGAGTTGCCTTTACAAAAAATGTAAATTGACTTTCATACTGGCTTAAACATACCATAATTTAGGTGAAAATGTGGTCACTTTAAAAAATCTTATGTAAAGTGCTACAATATATCCTAAAAGAAACAAAAATTATTTGGGATTAATTGTACCACTGTTGATCTTCCCCAGGACAATCAAATCTTGAGTATAGATTCCATTACTAGTTACACAAACCAAATTTAAAGGAAGCATATTATGTTCTAGATTTTATACACTGTCATGCCAATTAAGCCAAAGATAACTAAAAGCTGTGGAGAAGGAAATGGTAATCCACTCTAGTATTCTTGCCTGGAGAATCCCAAGGACAGGGGAGCCTTGCAGGCTACAGTCCATTGGGTCACAAAGAATCAGACATGACTGAGTGACTGAGCAGCTAAAACCTGAAGACTGCCACACTTTAAGAGTAAGCCGGTAACATTCTATTTCTTCATCTGGATGCTGGCTGCAGACCTTTGTTCATTTTGTGAAAATTAATCAAGCGCACAGTTACAATTTGCACACTTTTCTGTTGTAGAACTTTTCAAAAGTGCTTTAAAAAATAAAAAACTGATGCATAAAAATTCAACAGCATTCAACATCTAAGAAGTCTGCTGTGATTTAATAAAGTCTCACAAAGTTTAATCCAGTCACATACCACTCAAGGCCACACAGAAAAGGGTCTCATTCATCAGAATTATTCAGAAAGGAACTAATTCTAACTAAATAACAAACGACCAGTGTAGCCTGCTCAGCACTACACTAGTCCTTGGAATTCCTCTGTGACTTAGAAATTGATATAGCCACTTAGGTCTACTTTGCTTGGCTAGCAACTAGGATTCTATGCTTCACTTCCATTCGTGACTAAAAGCAAAGGTTTCATAATTAGGCTGGAAGCCAAGTGAAAATATCTGAAGAAACTTTGAAGAAAATGGGATTAAGATTGAAGAGACAGAGTCTTATACCCATATTCATATTAAACAGAGAGTAAGTGGATTTCTTTCTATAGGTACACGTGGACATGCGCACATGTGCACAAACACTCATGATTTTCTGCATAAACTCTGAGGATATGACCACAAATTCTATCATTTCTTGCATTCCCCTGGCATGCATAGGAATGGAACGGCTCTGTTTTTTTCCCCCAAACCAGAGAGTATAATTTACTTTCTGTCTAATTGAAAGCCCCATCCCCACAGTCCTATGAAAACACCCATTAGATCGAATGAAAATTTAGCTCTACGAAAACCATAGAGAGTTGGCTCATATTGACAGAAAGATTTTAAAGTGCATTTTTTTTCTCATTCAAGGATGATGACACCATTGGAAGCAAGAGAAACAGCATCCTTCTCTGTAAACTGCCTCTAAAACTCCCTTCCTTACCACCTCAGAACCTTTGCATGATCTACGCAATTTGGCATGCTTGGGAGATAAGGAAAGGCAGTTTTCACGACTTAGGGTCACACAAATTACCTGCTGACTTGGATGTAAGTTATTTTACTCTAGGCTTAAATATAAGTTTTTAAAAATACCTAAAACGTATTTGGTATTCAGAAAGTCTTTCACTAAACAAATACATAAGATGAAAGTAATCTAAACACATAGCATACACTTTTTCTTCTCGACAGAGCGTCTATCAACCACTTTTGAAAACACAGACCCCTTCCTTATTTTCCAGTCAAAATAGCAATGCCAATTTATAATAAAATCCTCAAGTAAAAATTATAAACACTAACTTGCCTCAGCTATTCCATGCTTCCTTCAGAACTGACAGTGTTTTAATATAGAAATATATACCATTAGTATTCATTTCTGAAAATTGATCATGCTGATGATTTATATATAAACAGAAAGTATTTTAAACATAAAAAACCAATTGCTATCTCTCTCTCAATGCTGCACACAAGACCTTATCCTCTATTTTGTTTAAACAGAAGTGATGTTGAACATGGTGTTTATTTGCTGTCTGCTCACCAGATGGCCTCGCTACTCAAATTCCCCCATTAACTAGCTGATTTGGGAAATCAGAGTCTGCTCACTTCTAATTTATTTCTGAGTTATTAAGCATGGGTTACAGAAAATCCCTTGATAAAAGAAATTTGGTTCTAATTTTTCTTATCCCTAGTTCTTCATAAGGTAGGTACTCTGTAATAAGTAAATCTACAATTTTAAGCTATCACTATAGTTACAGAAAAAAAGTTAACTTTTTGGCTTTTCTGGTTTTACCTTTTCTAGTTGAACTGAAAACTCATTAAAATGACAAGGATCATAAAGGTGCATCAAGGTGTAGCCTTACCCATTTAGTAACCCTCCAAATGGGGCAAAAATCCTTTTTCCTTCAAGTGCACATAGAGATGATATATCTTTAAGGGCCCTGTTAACACAAAGTTAGTAGCCTGTTCCCAAGCCAGTCATAGTGACTGAATTAGATTTCAGCAATCTATTTAGCCATAATCTAGAGAAGCTTTATGCACTTATAGGAAGAAGAAAAGCTAGAAATAGAAGAAAACTGCATTACTAAATATTTTTATCCAAGATTTCAAATTCTAGGCACAGGGATATAGAAAGAAAAGAGAAGGAAAGTAAAGAAAACAAAATATTCATATATACATATATCAGCTCATGATTTGGTCTAGTTTAAAGAGAAAGAAATTATTACATTAGAAATATTTTTTAACATATATTTAAAGAAACAATAAGAGCTACCAGTTTACCTTGGGTGACTAATGGTGCACATTAAAACAAAAAATCCATTTTCTATCGATTCTACAATTACACCTATAATTTTTTACCTTGTTTATAAGATGCCAAAACCATATTCTCATCTTCAACTTCAAAAACTGTGTCCACATCTATCTGTCTTTGGATTAAAATGGCCTTCAATTTTCCGAAGTCATTTGACTTTAGAGCCTCAAGGAAATTTCTCTTAACTAACTTGGCAGCTGCAGATTTCGTGATAGGGGCAGCCGGGCCGTCCATCCTTCCTGTCTCTCTGGAAGCTTTGTTGTGCTTTATCAGGCAAGCAGCACCAACCAAACAGGCACATGCTACAGAGCCCACAAACTCTCAGCTAATTTTATCCCAAAGTTATGCTGATCCGTTCTATTTATATAGGGATCATTTCAAACTTCAAAATATCCTTCTTGGCTGTCACTGCACTCACAGGTCTTTTAAACTGGTTCTTTACTAATTCATTGAATAACATGTCGTGTCAATACGAAGGAAAATCCTGGCAATGTATTTCAGAGACTGAAATGTCATCATTATTTCTTGTACAATCAGAGTAATAGTGTAAGATTTAAAGGCTCTTAATGCTTTTTTCCCCCTTTGTAAAAACATCTGGTGCCCAACTGGAGATTCAGTGATTAACCAATAGCCACAAATGAAAATTTATTACAGTTGCTGATACATGTGCTTCTGAAAACCTATAATAATTTTGCAATATGAGCCTGCAAAATCAAGCACAGTCATATACATTTGAAAGCAAACAGAAGGTTATCAAGTGCCATAGACTTTAAAAATTCCAACATCATGCAAGAAAGCTGGGAAGGGTAATGGTTGTAGGGGACTATTTTAGGTAAAAAGAGACGAAAGAGACAAAGCCGCTAAATGCAATGAGTGAGTAAACTTTATTTAATCTTGTATTTTTAAAAAATCAGTTAGAAAAAGTATCTTGGTATGGTTGTGGGACTATATGGACTAAATGTTACTTGACAATAGAGTTATTGCTAATTTTTTAAGGGGTGGTAGAAGTATTGTGGTTATGTAGAAGAATATTCTAATTCTTAAGGGGTAAACTGTCATGGTGTCTAAAGGTTCTTATCAAATAATTCAGAAGTATAAAATTAAATGCATATATATGTATATATACACACATACATACATGCATAGATACATGAGTGAGCAAGTGAAATGAGTGTGTAAATAGAGACAGAAAAAGCAAAAGTGGCAAAAAATTAAGAGTTGGCAAACCTAATGAGGGACTTAAGATGACTATGATTTGTTTTTTACTATTATATAATAAAATTATAGATTTCAGATACTGTTATATTATTTCAACTTTTCTATGAGTTTGAAAATTTTCCAAACATAAAGTAAGAGAGAAAAACACTCAATTTTTAAATGTATGCATCACTACAAATTAGAAAAATTATGATAGTGTTAATCTGAACACAAAGAAATCACATTTTATATATTGTCTGTGAGAGTCAGAACTGGTGTAAACTTCCTGTAGTATAATTAGTAACATAAATTTTTAAAAATTTAAAAAGGTAATAGTATTCACTTCTTAGAATTTATGTATAAGTATATAAATATGGATGCAAATCATAACATAATACTTATACTTATTTCATTGATGTACAACATAAATGTAAGAAAGTAGAAAGTGACAAGTCATAAGTGTGTTGAATTTTTCAAAGTGAACACACCCCTGTAACCAACCTTCAGGTTCAACCAAAAAATAGTATATATTTGAAATAGTATACACTTGAAACCCCCTTTATGTCACCTTCCACTCACCTGACCCCCAAGAACAACCATTATCTTGACTTCTAGTACTGTAGATCAGCTTTGTTTTTTTAACATTTAAAATTTCTGTTAATATTCTTAATTTTAAATCTTCAAGGAGATAAAATTTCAATCTTTACATAGTGTAAAGTATCTGTCCTGAAAAAGCAGATGGACAAATTAATAAAACTGTATATATGGATGATTGTATTGTTAATAATAGTAAAAAATACAGAAGCAATATAAGTGACCAACAGTAAAAACTCTGATAAACAAATTATGGCATATCCATATAATGGAATATTTTTAGGTCATTATGACTAGATAGATAGATATTTACTTTAAAATATCTATGAGATAACAATGTATAAAATAATAAATGTAGTATAAATGTCTTTTAAAATATCTATATTTATATAAAGTATTAATATATATTTGTATATACTTATATAATTTGTATATATGTATTTATATATAAAAATGTGTACTAAATGCACACATGGGAAGAAAAATCTGTATGCATGCATCATTTTCCAAATATCACTGGCTTTTATCTCCTAGTGCTAAAATTACACCTGTTCCTTCTTTATCTCTTTATTTTCTGAAGTCATCTACAATGAGCACGACTTGCATTTGTGATAAAATGCATTTCTGTACTGAACATATTAATAACAATAACTTGGTAATTCAGAGTAACCACAGAATTATAGATTCCATAAAATAGGGAACAAAATCGTTCTTCTGCCCTGAGTGCCCAGCATGAATGAATAAATGAATAAAGGGTTATTCACTGATTGTTTACAATGTCCTTAGCACTATGCTTGGTTGCAAACAAGAAACTATACCTTTTATGTCCACAGAGGTGACTCAAGTAGAATTACAGTAATTCTTGATTGATATTGGCTGCTGTTGTTCAGTTGCTCAGTCATGTCCAATTCTGCAACCCCATGGGCCACCGCACACCAGGGTTCTGTGTCCTTAACTGTCTCTTGGATCTTGCTCAAACCCATGTGCATTGAGTCTGTGATGCCATCCAATCATCTTGTCTTCTATCACCCTCTTCTCCTCCTACCTTCAATCTCTCCCAGCATCAGGGTCTTTTCTAATGAGTCAGTTCTTCACATCAAGTGGTCAAAGTATTGGGGTTTCAGCTTCAGCATCAGTCCTTCCAATGAATATTCAGGACTGATTTCCTTTAGGATTGACTAATTGGATCTCCTTGCTGTCCAAGGGACTCTCAAGAGTCTTCTACAACACCACAGCTCAAAAGCATCAATTCTTCAGCACTCAGCTTTCTTTATAGTCCAATTCTCACATCCATACATGACTACTGGAAAAGTCATAGGTCTGACTATATGGACCTTTGTTGGCAAAGTAATGTCTCTGCTTTTTAATACGCCATCTAGGTTTGTCATAGCTTTTCTTCCAAGGAACAAGCATCTTTTAATTTCATGGCTGCAGTCACCTTCTGCAGCGATTTTAGAACCCAAGAAAATAAACTCTTTCACTGTTTCCATTGTTTCCCCATCTATTTGCCATGAAATGATGGGACTGGATCTTCGTTTTTTGAATGTTGAGTTTTAAGCCAGTTTTCTTCACTCTCTTCTTTTAGCTTCATCAAAAGACTCTTTAGTTCCTTTTTACTTCCTGCCATAAGGGTTGTGTTATCTCCATATCTGAGGTTACTGACATTTCCCCTGGCAATCTTGATTCTGACTTGTGTTTCATCTAGCCCGGCAATTTGGATGATGTACTCTGCCTATCAGTTCAATAAGCAGGGTGATAACACACAGCCTTGATGTACTCCTTTCTCAATTTCGAACCAGTCTGTTGTTCCATGTCTGGTTCTAACTGTTGCTTCCTGACTTGTATACAGATTTCTCAGGAGGTAGGTCAGGTGGTCTGGTATTCCCATCTCTTTAAGAATTTTCCATAGTTTGTTGTGATTCAGTCAAAGGCTTTGGCATAGTCAATGAAGCAGGGTGTTTTTCTGGAATTCTCTTGCTTTTTCTAGATCCAATAGATGCTGGCAATTTGATCTCTGGTTCCTCTGCCTTTTCTAAATCCAGCTTGAACATCTGGAAGTTCTTGGTTCACATACTGTTGATGCCTCACTTGGGGAATTGTGAGCATTACTTACTAGCATTACATTACTAGCGTGTGAGATGAATACAATTGTGCGGTAGTTGGAGCATTCTTTGTCATTGCCTTTCTTTGGGATTGGAATGAAAACTGACCTTTTCCAGTCCTGTGGCCACTGCTGAGTTTTCCAAATTTGCTGACATATTGAGTCAGCACCTTAACAGCATCAACTTTTAGGATTTGAAATAGCTCAGCTGGAATTCCATCACCTCCACTAGTTTTGTTTGTAGTGATGCTTCCTAAGCCCCACTTGACTTCTCATTCCAAGATGTCTGGCTCTGGTCCAATGATCACACCATCGTGGTTATCTGGGTCATTTAAGATCTCTTTTGTGTAGTTCTGTGTATTCTTTCAAACTCTTCTTAATATCTTCTGCTTGTTAGGTCCATATCATTTCTGTCTTTTATTGAGCCCATCTTCCCTTGTTAATTTTCCCTTCTCTAATTTTCTTGAAGAGATCTCTGGTCTTTCCCATTCCATTGTTTTCCTCTATTTCTTTGCATTGACCACTGAGGAAGGCTTTCTTATCTCTCCTTGCTATTATTTGGAACTCTGCATTCAAATGGGTATATCTTTCCTTTTCTCCTTTGCGTTTCACAGCTACGTCTTTTTCTTTTTTTTCCCTCAGTTATTTGTAAGGCCTCCTCAGACAGCCATTTTGCCTTTTTGCATTTCTTTTTCTTGGGGATGGTTTTGATCACCGTCTCCTGCACAGTGTTATGAACCTCCATCCATAGTTCTTCAGGCACTCTATCAGATCTAATCCCTTGAATCTATTTTTCACTTTCATTCTATAAAGGATCTGATTTAAATCATACCTTAATGGTTTTCTCTACTTTCTTCAATTTAAGTCTAAATTTTGCAATAAGGAGGTCATGATCTGAGCCACAGTCAGCTCCCGGTCTTGTTTTTGCTGACTGTATAGAGCTTCTCCATCTTTGGCTGCAAAGAATATAATCAATCTGATTGTGGTATTGACCATCTGGTGCTGTCCATGTGTAGAGTCTTCTCTTGTGTTGTTGGAAGAGGGTGTTTGCTATGACCAGTGCCTTCTCTTGACAAAACTCTATTAGCCTTTGGCCTGCTTCATTCTGTACTCCAAGGCCAAATTTGCCTGTTACTCCAGGTGTTTCTTGACTTCCTACTCTTGTATTCCAGTCCCCTATAATGAAAAGGACATCTTTTTTGGGTGTTACTTCTAGAAAGTCATACAGGTCTTCATAGAATTGTTCAACTTCAGCTTCTTCAGCATTAGTGGTGGGGCATCAACTTGGATTACTGTGATATTGAATGGCTTGCCTTGGAAACAAAGAGAGATCATTCTGTTGTTTTTGAGATTGTACCCAAGTACTGCATTTTGGACTCTTTTGTTGACTTTTAGGGCTACTCTAATTCTTCAAAGGGATTCTTGCCCACAATAGTAGATATAATGGTCATCTGATTGATATGCTTTATCCCTTTTTGACAAACTAAGAGAAAAAAAAAAAAAAAGCATGCCCAGTAGACAAAACAGAGACATAGAGTTTTACATATCCTCCAATAAGGAGGATAATTAGTGCTGGATATTCCCTGGTGGCTCAGACAGTAAAGAATCCGTCTGCAATGTTGGAGACCTGGGTTCAGTCCCTGGGTTGGCAAGATCCCCTGGAGGAGGGCATGGCAACCCACTCCAGTATTCTTGCCTGGAGAATCCCCATGGACAGCAGAGCCTGGCGGGTTACAGACCATGTGGTCACAAAGAATCTGACACAATTAAGTGACTAAGCACAGCACAGCACATATATATGTATGGCTGAGTCCCTTTGCTGTCCATCTGAGACTACCACAGCATTGTTAACTGGCTATACTCCAGTGAAAAATAAAAAGTTTTTTTTTTAAAAAAAGATAATAAAAATTCACACTACCTAAAATTAAGACTGAATTTCACAATCAGGAGAGGCGGGAGCTTCTTTTTAATTCATCTTGAAAAATAAAAGCAAAAATAATAGGAAACTTTTTTCCTCTAATATTTAACAACATTTATATTGACAGCAACCTGTGCAATTCATAGAACCACAAAATTCAACGTTCACTATTTCTAAGATAATTTTTCTAATTCAATTTCATAAACACATGAAGCAATATCTTTTACCTTTTGAGAGACTTCTGTCAAACGAATATAAAAAGAATCATATTTATAAACATGTAAAAGAGCCTTTAGAAGCTTTGCCAAGTGGTTTTCTTCATCCTTTGATAGTCCAATGACATTTTTTTTTTAAGACAATGGATATAATTTTATTTGTAAGGCACTAAAGCATTTCCTTAATGTCTTAAATAATTAAACCTTAATAACTGAAGTATTTGCATTTAATCTTTTGCATTTGTGAATGTTTAATATACAATGAATTAAAATAATTCTTCTATAAACATAAACCATCAATTTATTCCACAGTCCAGCTCTATGTGTTATTGGTTCAGTCTCCAAGATTTCTCAGACTCAAAACCTCAGTTTTTCTTGATTCCTCCCCTTCCCTATTTATAGCCACTTTAGCATCAAGCCCTAAAAACAATGATCAGGATGTTCCCATGTCTCCACCTTCCATTTGCTCAGCCCACTGCACTGATTCATACATCAAAACTTGTTAATGAAGTTACTTATGGCCTCTTGATAGCCATATTCCCAAATATTTTCACATACTGACTTTCTCTTAGCAAAACTTTGTTGGTTTCGACACACTTTACTCTGCTTCATGCTTCGCATCACTTTCTCATTGTTGCCCTGCCTCCTTCATGCATTCTTCTTCCTTTGCCCATCCCTTTTCCTGGGCAAGTCCTTGTATTTCCTCCTCTAGACTCTTTTATTGTTGCTGCTGCCACTCTCTATTCTCTTTGCAGGCAATTTCATCCATTCTCATGATTTTAGGTGCCACTTGTACGCTGAGTTCAGTTCAGTTCAGTCACTCAGTCATGTCCAACTCTATGTGACCCCATGGACTGCAGCACGCCAGGCTTCCATGTTCATCACCAACTCCCGGAGCTTACTCAAACTCATGTCCATAAACTCGGTGATGCCATGCAACCATCTCATCCTTTGTTGTCCTCTTCTCCTCCCGCCTGCAATCTTTCCCAGCATCAGGGTCTTTTCCATTGAGTCAGTTCTTCACATCAGGTGGCCAAAGTATTGGACTGAAACTCTTCCAATGAATGAAAGTGAAGTCTTTCAGTCGTGTCCAACTCTCTGCGACCCCATAGACTGTAGCCTACCACGCTCCTCCATCCATAGGATTTTCCAGGCAAGAATACCGGAGTGGGTTGCCATTTCCTTTTCCAGTCCAATGACATTTAAAGTCAACGCCTGGAGTTCCCTCTAAAACACCTATCAAATCCTCATGCTTTCAAACTTTTCGTATTCAATTGTCAACAGGACTAACAGATGGTTTTGTTCATGATTTGGACAGGTTTCCAATGCTTTTACCAACCTCATGAAATCTTAGCTGATATGCAAAATTTGTAGTTTCACTTTGTGACAGACATCAGATAATCCAAGTGAGATCAAGTCTCAGCAGTCAAGGACATGTTCTCATATTTGAGCTTGCTTCCTTGTGACCCAAGGGATTAAGATAAGGGATGATCATTTAATAAGCTCCATAATTCTTAATAAAGATTTAAATATAACCTTACGATTACAAATTTTATGGTTTTTGCTTTCAAGGATGTTAAAAGTAAATTGAGAGGGAGGGAGGCAAGTATCAATGAATATTGAGAAGAAAGTGCTAGATAATACACAATTAAATCTCTCACCGTGCTTCACAAAGCAATACATCCATTATTGGAAAGTTAAGGGTTTCCTTGGTTGCTCAGTGGTAAAGAAACTGCCTGCTAATAACAGGAGACATGGGTTTGATCCCTGGTCTGGGAAGATCCAAATGCCATGGAGCAACTAAGCCCAAGCACCACAGCTATTGAACCTGTGCTCTAAGCTGGTGAACCCCCACTACTGAGCCCATGGGCCACAGCTACTGAAGCCCGCACACCCTAGAGCCCACATGCCACAAGAGAAGTCACTGCAACAAGAGGCCCGAGCACTGCAACTCGAGAGTAGCCCCTGCTCACCCCTGCTCACCAAGAAAAGAGAAAAGTCTGCACAGTAACAAAGACCCAGCAAGGCCAAAAATAAATACATACATATTTTTTAAAGTTTTCTGGAAAAAAAAAAAAAGAAGTTAAAGTCAGAGGCTTCTTTGTTATCTTGAGTCAAAAACTGCCTATACATGATTTCTTCCCATTAGGTCTAACTATGAACATGCAACCATATGTTTGTTCCTGACTCTTTCTAACATTTGAAAATAGCATTTTCTCTCATTAATCACTTTTTCCTCAAGAAGTGAGGAACTCAACTGTTCCTTATTTGGGGGTGATTTTCAGAATTCTCTGGCCCTGCCTGTTTTCTTCCAGATCCTCTCTGGTTGATTGATAAATGTCCCTCTTAAATTTTGGTGCTTAACATGGAATGTAATGTTCCTAGAGGGAGCTGAAAAATGAGGGATTCTGATGGATGACACCAGGGACAATCTGCTTTTGTGGAAATTGTACTCGGATTCTTAGAGGGCACTTTGCAAGCCTGGTTTGTGTTACACGTGTAATTCCTTCAACAAATACCTACTCAGAACCTACCATAAGCCAGACACTTACTTTGAGCACTGCAGTGAACAAAATAAAATCCACACCCATGTGAAATTAGGCTGATGGATTCAACTGGTAGTGGAAGTCCCCAGATCTTTCCAATCTCCTGTATACTAGAAAATGTCACAAAGCTGTAATTCAGTGAATTTCATACAGAAATAATATAGTTTGTTTACACCCAATTAATTGATCTGGTCCCCCTTATAGGTTTCCAACTAACTTACTGGCAAAGTGAAGGACAACTTAATTTTAGTCCAAACTGATATGTTTGGTCTGATCCAAATATTTAGCAGTTTCTTTAGGCAAATCCTCAGTCTCTTTGGATAAAGTTCTCTATCTTTGACAATTCTGAATTTCCCTCTAAAATGGTTATTCTTAATATGATTTTCCTTCTGAAAATATGAGATGTTATAGGAGCAATACTAATTCAAAATACTAATTCAACATACTAATATTTAGCACCCAGTATCAATTAGAAGAGTCTTTGGCCATAAACAACCAGTATGATTAGACCCGTGTATACCAGATGAATAACAGTTAGGGTTAGGAATAGAGCTTATATGACCTCATAAGAGGAAAGGGGTGTCCTCAGATGAACTCATTATCCTCTAGAGACCCCCCATCTCCATCTCCACAGCAGAGTGACTGCTCTAAATTGGTCTTGTCTGGGTGTATCAGGTTTCTGGCTTCTATCACTGGAGCACATGATCCTGGTCATTTACCTTCAGTCTTTGACCTGAGGCAACCCAGCCCTGGGCTTCCCTGGGGGCTCAGAGGGTAAAGCGTCTGCCTGCAATGCAGGAGACTCAGGTTCAATGCCTTGGTCAGGAAGATCCCCTGGAGAAGGAAATGGCAACCCACTCCGGTACTCTTGCCTGGAAAATCCCATGGCCGGAGGAGCCTGGTAGGCTACAGTCCATGGGATCACAAAGAGTCGGACACGACTCAGCAACTTCACTTTCACTTTCACTTTCACCCCAGTCCTGGGGCCTATGGGCACTACAGTAGGGTTAATGGCAACTCCAAGAGGACTTACACCAAGGGGCATCTTCCAGGTGCTGCTGCTGGTGCCCCCCATCCGAGGGGCGAGCCACTGCTGACCCACACCTCCACAGGAGACCCTCCAACACTAGCAGGTAGGTCTGGTTCTTCTGTGAGGTCACTGCTCCTTTCCTCTGGGTCTTGGTGCATGCAAGATTTTATTTGTGCTCTCCAAGAGTAGAGTCTCTGTTTCCACCAGTTGCTCAGTCGTGTCCGACTCTTTGTGACCCCATGAATTGCAGCACGCCAGGCCTCCCTGTCCATCACCAACTCCTGGGTTCACTCAAATTCACGTCCATCGAGTCAGTGACGCCATCCAACCATCTCATCCTCTGTCATCCCCTTCTCCTCCTGCCCCCAATCCCTTCCAGCATCAGAGTCTTTTCCAATGAGTCAACTCTTCTCATGAGGTGGCCAAAGTACTGGAGTTTCAGCTTTAGCATCATTCCTTCCAAAGAACACCCAGGACTGATCTCCTTCAGAATGGACTGGTTGGATCTCCTTGAAGTCTTCTCCAACACCATAGTTCAAAAGCATCAATTCTTTGGTGCTCAGCTTTCTTTACAGTCCAAGTTTCCACCAGTCCTGTAATTAAATCCCACTGGCCTTCAAGGTCAGATTCCCTGGGGATTCCCAGTCCCTTTGCCAGATCCCTAGGCCAGGAAGCCTGACATGGGGCTTAGAACTGTCACAACAGTGGAAAAACTCCTTTGGTATTATTATTCTCCGTTTGTGGGTCACCCACCTAGTGGGTATGGGGATTTGATTTTATTGTGATTGTGCCCCTCCTATGAGATCGCATCTTGTTGCATGCAGCTTTTTCTTTGTCTTTGTATATGAAGTCTCTTTTTTTGTGGGTTCCGGCATCCTCCTGTCTATGTTTGAGATTTTGAGATTTTGGAAGACATGAGCACACATCCTTCTACTTTGCCATCTTCCATTTGCCTCCAACCTTGACGTCTTCAAACAGCACAACCTCGGGCCATGTTCGTCCAATGTATGCTTGAAACTTTGTGTCCTCTCTCCGAGAACACTGCCACCTCTCGCACTTCATACAGAGACCAAGAAGAATCGGCAGCTTTCTATGGCCACCTTCTTGCCACCTTTTTGGGGCCAGAATGGACATGGACCTAAGTCTATGAGAGCTGGGGTTCTCCAAGGGGCCTATGCTCTCCCTGAGGCCGGGCCACTGAGCTCAGTGTCCTCAGACCCCTTCAGGCAGATCTCTTTTCCAAGCCTCCTCCCCTCTCCATGGCTCCACTAACATTCAACCCTGAAAGAAGTATGTGATAGGGATGAGAAGGTGGCACCTAACCCCCTAGGCCACCTAGATCTCTTCTCCAAGTCCCTCCAGACTTCCAGCCTTTCTGACTAAAAGGGTCCAGTTTGGGACTTCTTACTTCCTCTTTATCTCCCTAGGTCAGCAATTTGTTGACTCCCCTCCTTAGCTGGAAGAGTTGTCATCTTTGCCTTGTGGAAGAAATTTTGGATCCTGAATCCTTTGAATATGGTCCTTGACAGACTAAAGAAGGAGATACAGTGATTTAGGGGGGAAAAAAAATCTTCATTTTCTTAAAGCCTGATTTTCATAACCATTGCTTTTCTAAAAGTCAGAATTGAGACTTAGACCTGATCAAAGGCCAATATGTTGTAGGGTATTCTCATACTTTTTTTCCTTGGGTTGACAGACGTTAAGACTTGGCCCTAAAGACTACAAAGTACACCACTTAAGAATGAAAATTAAAAGCATTGATTTAATATTTGGAAACAAATATATAATTCTGACCTAAAGAAAGGACTTTACTTTTTCACACAGAAACTATTTTGGTCCCATCTTGTAGCTACGAAAATAAATAAATGTAAACTCTGCAGAATATTGAGAAAACAAAGCAAATTTTCATGAAGAAGTGTACAAAATTGAGAAAGTCATCTGGATTATTGTGCTAAAAACAATTATTGACCAATTTATCTGAGCAGCAGAGGATAAAACTAAGCAATTTTTATTTGTACTCACAAAACAAATAGCAGCTTAATTAAAATGCCCATCAAGGTCATTCTAATATACAGGAAATAATGTGACTGATGCTAATAAAACACATTTCTGAAATTTCCACATTATCCAGACCACTGCTTCAAACCACCATCTTTCTAGGCCTCAGGAGGCCAACTTACACAGACATCACATTTCACCCTGTCTATTCAGGCCCATCGGAAATGTCTTTATCCTCAGCTCTTAAAAATAAAAACTCTCCATCCCGTAGGAAGAGATTTTCATTAGTGTTTCACAACATGCTCAGGACAGTGTCCTCTGTTCTTGGAGCAAAATGAAGAAGCTTCTAACAAGGTGATGACATTGTGGCAAGTGGCTTGGAAGATGCTCTTGTGCTCTCTGGGGACCGAGGGTGAGGCAGCAGGCACAGAAGCCCAGCTGCTTGTTTTCTAAACGCCTGTGTACAACGCAGCCTGACCACTTGGAGTACCTTCTCTGAAACACAAATAGCTCCTTGGTCCCTGAAGGCATTAAAACATGAATTTGATGCTACCAAGCCAGCGAAAAGCAACCATAGAGAGGAAATCAGAAGCTAAGACTTCTAAAATACACCTACAGAAGCCAAAGTTTCTGTGAAAATAGAACCCCTTCGGTCTCCCTGGCTTTTCTAGGCAGATAAATTAGGATGTCCTTGCCATCAGCTCACAGAAAGCGTTGATAAGGTGGTTTGACGTGCTTTTCTTCTTAGCTGCTGCCCTTAAGACTACCGTGTAGTATCTTACTGATTATGTGCCATCTTGTTTTGTTTGCACCATTTTCTCTGGTGGCTTGGATGGTAAAGACTCCACCTGCAATGCAGGAGACCCAGGTTCGATCCCTGGATCAGGAAGATCCCTTGGAGAAGGGAATCACTACCCACTCCAGTATTCTTGTCTGGAGAATCCCATGGACAGAGGAGCCTGATAGGCTATACGGCCCATGGGGTTACAAAGCGTTTTGTTTGCTATTGTATCATATGTTAGTGTTAATGTCTTGTATAAAGATTCCTTTGGCTACAGGTAACGCCCACAACTGAAACTGACAGATAATAAAAAAGATGGACTGGTTTACAGAATGGACAATTCCAGTTGTAGCATAGGTTTCAGGAGAGCTCTGATCCAGGGATTCATAAACTCAACAGGGCACTTTCTGGTACTGTTGGTAGTATAATTACAATTAGCATTATTATTTCTTATTTAAAGATTGGGAAAACTAAGAATTCAAGGACTGTGAGTGAATCATACAAGGCCAAATGACAAGTAAGTGACAGACCCAAGATTCAAACCTATATCTTGAGACTCCAAACCAATGTTGCTCTTGAAGCAAAGGCTTTTTATACTGTTTTGCTTAGGCTAATAAAAGGCATTGTATTATGATCATCAAATAACCTATCAGAAGAAAACCTTAATTTATCCCTTCATTCAAATAAATATTTATTAGGAACTTACTATGGGTCAGACTGGAGAAGGGAATGGCACCCCACTCCGGTATTCTTGCCTGGAGAATCCCATGGACAGAGGAGCCTGGCAGGCTACAGCCCATGGGGTCACAAAGAGTCAGACACGACTGAGCAACTAAGCAAACAAGCATTCAATATTGAAGTGGAGCAAACACAAAAGCTTTTCAAACCAGACTGGGGTTTCAAGCCTTTATTCTTCAAGGTCCCTGTACCGCCCCTGATGTTGGAACACGGCAGTGGGTTTACAACAGAGACCTAGAGAACGAGTGCCATTACAGCTCTAATGTTATAATGATGCAGATCAAGTCTGTGCACTAAGCATAGTATTTCACAAGGACAGTTCCCATGATGGTAATACTCAAAGCAGACATATAAACGTGCTCTGTGCGTTGGAAAGCATTCCAGAAGCATCACAGGATTCCTGTTGCTGCTGCTGTTCATGTCAGTGTGAGCTAACAGAACATCACAACTCTCCTGAGAAAGAACACGCTCCTGAGTAACTCCTGGTGTGTTACTGCAAAAGAGCACTGGACTGGGGGACCTAGTTGTGTTCCTAGCTCTGGTGATCACTAGCTGTGCGTTTGGGATAATTCAAAATGCCTCTCAATGACTCGGTTTCCTCTAAATCAAAATGAGATCTACTAGACAGTTTTTCTTTTTCTCTCTCTCTCTCACTGAATATGGTGTCTTCTGGATATTGGCAAAACTTGACAGTGTTTCACAAGGGCAGAAGTCCTTGCCACGTTTTCTGAATGGGGTCCCCATTGCCCTTGCCCACAGAGGGTCAGCTCCCATCTTCAACCAGTTGGGGGCGCTAGAAGAACTCATAAAATCCTTTCAGTCCTAAAGTTCTGCACATCTATACTCTTGGAGGAATTACAAACTGGAAGCATGTGTTTAGCATAAAATCTGTTTCTAAAAATCTCACAAATGGCTGAAGTGACTTCTCTGTAAACAATAGGGGCCCAAATCCTTCTCAAGCACATCCTCTCTTAGTACTCTATTGTGGCTGGGCATCCCTCTGGCTAACCTATGTATTACAAAGTGGAGACACTACTTAGCCGACAAAAGTCCATACAATCAAAGCTATGGTTTTTTCAGTAGTCATGTATTGATGTGAGAACTGGACCATAAAGAAGGCTGAGCGCCAAAGAAATGATACTTTTGAACTGTGGTGTTGGAGAAGACTCTTGAGAGTCCTTGGACTGCAAGGAGATCCAACCAGTCAGTCCTAAAGAAAATCAACCCTGAATATTCATTGGAAGGACTGATGCTGAAGCTCCAATACTTTGGCCACCTGATGCAAAGAGCTAACTCATTGGAAAAGACCCTGATGCTGGGAAAGGTTGAGGGCAGGAGGAGAAGGGGACGACAGAGGATGCTGGATGGCATCACCGACTCAACGGACATGGGTTTGAGCAAGCTCCAGGAGTTGGTGATGGCCAGGGAAGCCTGAAGCACTGCAATTCATGGGGTTGCAAAGAGTCGGACACGACTGAGTGACTGAACTGAACAGATCCCTCTCTTGGAATGCTGAGGCCATTCTTTAGCCGCTACTGCATACTCGGAATTGATACCAGTGAACAAACCAGCTGTTTTTCATGTGAGAGTGTTTAGACTGAATTTGAAGCAGATCACTCGGAGCTCTTCTAGAGCTTCTTGGTTGCTGGCACCATGTTGCACTGTCTCTTCTGTCTGCCCTCTTAATGGGTGGTGGATGACAGAACGGCCGTACTGACGCAAGCAATAACCAAGCTCTGTTCCGCCTGAATTTTGACAGACTATACATTTAATGTCATCGTTGACTGTGAAATAAAAGGTTTCTTGAGACGAAACATCCCTGAGACACAGAGTGGCAATAACTCTGTGCTCCGGGTTTCCTGGCAACTGGCCTGCATTTACACGCCCTTCCAACATAGTTCAAATGCCAACCCCAGCTTGTATTTCCATCCTTCTTCCTGTTACACGCTTCATAAAATCAACTCAAGGGAACTGTTTACCACAATTTTGTTTCATCAGAATATTAACCTCACAATTGTACTCCAAGTAGCATTTGCATCTTCTTTTTACTTCTGACAAATTTACAAAGCAGGAGGTATAATTATGGAAGAAAACTGCCCTTCCCTTTCAGGTGTTAAAGACTGTTCTAAGCTGTTTTTTCTGACATTCTGGAATGTCCTTTAAGACCTACAGCTCTTGGAAAGCCAGTAAGCTGTTTACCAATTGCAAAGATTCTTCAACTTTACTTTATGTTTGTGGGGACACTAAGCTGTGAATGCCCACAAAATGCATGAAAGCTGTTTGTGCCGGAGAGCTACTGAGCATAACACATAATCTCTGGCTTCCTACAGAGAAAATTATGCATGATGAGTCATGCAAACAAAGCTTCAGTTACAGTATAACCATAGGAAAAATAATCTACCTAAAGAAAAACGGTACTCATGCTTTTTAAAAAAAAAATTATTTACTTGTCAAGTTGAATCACAGAATTTTGAACTAGAAAATGGTTTTGACTTAAATGTATCAAACCTACTTATTTTAAAAAAAAAAAAGTACTGAGACTGGAGAGCTTGTGTGACTTGCCCAAGATTCCATAGTTAATCAGTGATAAAGTGGAGCCAAACCTACTTATTTAAAAAAAAAAAAAAAGTACTGAGACCAGAGAACTTATGTGACTTGCCCAAGATTCCATAGTTAATCAGTGGCAAAGTGGAGCCTCAGACTTAGTGTCAAGCCTCATCCTTTAGTTTTTAAACATAATACTCCCTCCTTACAGATCTCGTTACACACCTCCTTTACCCGAAGGGTCTTTGTAGTATGAGGGAAAAAAAGGCAGCCACTTCGTTGCACACGAGAAAGTTATCCTATTCTCTTTAAGGTGGACATATTTATGAAAACTTTACAAACTTGTAAAACAAGCAGTGTTCAATTATTAGTTTATATATGTGCTGTTCTGTTGTGGTCACTATGTACTCTGGGGATTCAAAAGCGGACACAGAGTTTGTCCTTTGGCAAATATTTTAAGAATGCTCTTTGAGAAAGGAATCCACAAATACAGCTTCAAAGAACAAAGCACATGTAAAAGCTGCAAGCGTTTTTCTGGAGAGAAAATTAAAGCCATGCTGCCAGTTATCTTTTATGAGCTGTCTTTAACAGACCAGGCCGCATGATGGCAGTGTTTCTCGGTAAATGATCTTGGAAAAACAACTGCAGTATCCCAGGGGAAAAAAAAAAAAAGAGCCAATGCAGATAAAATGTGATCTAGATTAAATCACAACTATAGATTAAAAATTGAGTGGGGGGCAGTTATCCACTTAAACCATATCTTTTATGATCATATTTTCCTACAATGAATTTCTCTGTTCAGAATTTGCCATGGGTACAGGATGTTATAGAATGAATTTCAAAATGTGAGTAGCTAACAAATAAATATAAATATCTAGGCAGGAGGAGAAGGGGATGACAGAGGATGAGATGGTTGGATGGCATCACCGACTCGATGAACATGCGTTTGAGCAAGCTCCGGGAGTTGGTGATGGACAGGGAAGCCTGGCGTGCTGCACTCCATGGGGTCTCAAAGAGTCAGACGCGACTGAGCGGCTGAACTGAACTGAAACGCTGTTTGGAAGGGAAGGGCAGTTGTCCGTTGACTGTTTGTTTTCATTGCAGTGGTAATAAGAAGAGCACTTAGAATAATAAACTAAATATGCTTTATACCTTGTGTTATTAGATTCTTTGTAAATCATTATTGTCTTACAAGTCTGTGTTAGGGTGTGGGAAAGCAAAGCAAGCTTGCTTCTCATGCTCACAATTTTCCTCTTAGGCAGAAAATATTCCATATAAGACGGGAGCAAGATTTCCTGAGTCTCTTCTAAAAAGGCGTGAAGCCACAGATGGAGGTTAAAGCAGCAGCTACTGTCAGTCAAGGCCCCAGGCAAGACTGTGAAATCAAAGATTTGTTCCTGTTTCTCAGCCCCGGTCCTTTCTCATGTCTCTTAGGCTGCCCCTTGATAGCGCCAGGGGGTAAAAGAACAAGGCTTGTTCTCTAGATCTTTCTTCTATTTCTTGATCCTTCTAGGTAGATTTTGTATTTTAAACACAGGCTGTGAAGTTTCTATAAATCTTATAAGAACGAATGTCAGCCACCTACAAAGGAATATTTGGGGACAGGCATGCAATGTACACCTAACTCATTCAGCTAACAGACTTAGCCGGAAACTGTCAGATGACTCTCCAGGCTTGCCTGGCAGTTCTGCTACCACATACCACAATTCAACAGCTATTCTCAGAGTTATTATTTACGTGTCTGACACTCTGGCGGGCGTGGCCACAAGGTGAGTAGGAGGACAATGTCTCCTGCATTGCAAGCAGACACTTTAACCTCTGAGCCACCAGGGAAGCCCGACGAATGCACAGTAACCAGTAAAGAGCTAGAGTCTCTGTGCTTTGTCGCTCAGTTGTGTCTGACTCTTTGGGACCCCATGGACTGTAGCCTGCCAAGTTTTCCTCTTTTCCATGGGGATTCTCCAGGCAAGAAAACCAGGGATCGAACCCAGATCTCCCGCATTGCTGGCAGACTCTTTACCATCTGAGCCACCAGGGAAGCCACAAGTAGGAGGATGAAGCCCCCAGTCTCAAGAACTTATAACTGAATCAGAGAAATGAGAAATACAGACTACACAACAGGTCAGAAATGATTATACTGTGAAAGTATTAGAAAAGGAAGAGTTCTATCTTCTGGCTGAAGGCTCAAAAAAGATCTCACAGAGGATATTTGACATAGAATTCTGATAGAAACCAAAACACATCAGGTGTTTGATTATACTGTGGCACCACCCAGAATGCACTCTTCCCAAAATCTCCATCTCAGCAGAGATTACTATCATGTCAGTCTTCCCAGACCTAGGGTATGTCAACTATCCCTCACGGCAGGGAGTAGGGCATGGGGAGAGAATGGCTAATCCAATTTAACTAAAAGAAAAAGAATGGAGAAGTAGAAGATAATCTGGAAAACTGACTTGGGTCTATAACTACAGGAGGCCTTGAATGCAAATGGTTCATGTCAAACCCCACCAGTAATGGGAATCACTGAAGAATGCCAATACTCTGGATTATAATTTTATATCCAAATTCTATATCCAGCTGGGCTTAGGGAAGGACTGTGTAAGAGAAGATAGTCATTCATTATAATGATCTATTCTATTGGCAATTTGAATTATGATAATGTTTCTCAAATTTTAAGGAACTTCAGAATCATCTGAAAAGCCTGTTACACCGCAGACTGCTGGGACCCAACTCTCAAAATTCTCATTAAGTTTGAGTGAGACTTGAGAATTTGTTCAACGCCAATGCTGCTGGTCTGGGGACGACATTAAAAGGACAATTAATTTATGGGCTCTCTAGAGTATTTGCCAGTTTAGAGAAAGGTACTTCATTCTAAGGATCATACCACAAATACCTCCTAAGATCATACCACAAATATCTTCTAAGTCCTTCCCTGATTATGGTTTCTATATTTCAATGATTGGGAATATCAGGTAATTTCGTTTTTATCCTGTTCTGGGTTTAAAAACATTTTGCTGTTGAAAACATGGTGTGCGTATGAAATAAAAATGAGTTTTTAAAATCTGTTTAATCTCCATCACAGACCTCATTGATTTAAAATTGTATGTTAAGCGATCATAACCAGCTAAAGGGGGCTAGAATAACATAGACCATTGAAAGACAATATACAAAAGCAAAGACCCAAGAATAGAACCTTAAATGATAATGAATGAGATGACTGATCATCCCATTTGATAAATTTTATTTCTTCAAACATACAAGTGCTAAAGTCTATGTAGAGCCTACTTCTATATTTTGGTCAAAAAACAGAGCCAAATACAAGTGGCCAAGATGTCTGTGTACATGTGTGTACTGCTGGGGTAATCATTCAATTGAATAGCCAAGAAAAGCTAATGGGCCAAAAGTTTAGGACGTGTATGCTCTTGGGAGCGGATGTGAGATCAGGAGACTGTATCCACCTGACCATGTGATGTGCAGTCAAGATCCTGTCAGCTCTGGGAGTGCATCTGCTTTTAGCAAACACCACACATAAAAATCCAGCCTTACAGAAAAGGTCAGGATTCACTGAATGTTAAAGCTGGAAGAAGTCTTTGAGATAATTGGTGGCTTTATTTTATAGTTGCTGTAGGTGGAGTCTGAACAGGAAATGTGCCCAGCCCCACCCAGCTTCTTCTTTCCATCCCCCATCCCATCTAACTTGATAGCAAACACCCTTCCCTTCCCTGATTTCCCACAGCATTCACAGGCGGAGACCACAGCGCAGCATTTGCTTACACCAGCCCTTGAATCTCTCACTTATTGTTCCCCATCTGTTGGCTCTGTCTCTTCAACAATGATTGCAAATGCCTCAAAAACAGGAGCTGCTTCTTCATCCCTCTCCTGAATTCCCTAGGGATACATTAAGGGGCTGATTATTCCATTTATTAAAAAAGGAAAGAAAGAAACCTCCAAATTACAAAAGGGTCCACAATAGGATCTGTATTCTATAGGCTCTTTCAGGTTGCAAGAGCAGTGGAGACCCATCGTGCTTCCCTCATTAATGGGGGCTTATTGTGAGGACAAACAGGATGCAGACTCAGCAGCTGCACACACAGCCGGCCCCACCGGGAACCCCTCACTGCCTCTTATTGTCTTGGATGAACCGGTAGCTCCTACAGGCCCTAGCAGCTGCTCTCCTGACTGCCCACCCTCTCTGCACCTCGGGTCCTTCACCTTTAAAATGGAGATCATCATAGTGCCCACCTCATTGGCTTGTTGTGAGGATTAACTAGGTTGATATGTATACAGCTCTTACGAGGGTATCTGGGGCATAGTAAATGTTAGATGGTGTTGCCCATCATTATGAATTCACCCAACCCCTCCACTAACTCCCTCCCCACCCCGCCCACTGTATCTCCTTGAATATGAGGGTTCTGGCTCCTCTGAACGATACAGGCATGAAATTCCCTTTTTGTCTGCTCTGAGAAGTTGACTTTTTTCCCCCTCATGGTTTCTACTCACTGGTATCATTACTGCCCTGGTGGGGAGAATCAGTTGGCTACCCTTCACTTCAGAAAAGGCCTCGAGAGCCACTGATTCCATGGAAACTCACCACTGGTGAGCAATCATTTATTCTAGTGGCAGACTGCTGGAGGATCATGGAGAGGGGAAACGGAGGACTTATCAGATTGGTTTCCCTGTACTGAGGCAGTCAGATTTTTCTCTGTTAAGTTTTGGCAAATCTTGACTTAACTATAGCATGGCTAAATTCTCCAAACACTGTGAGGTGGGAAATTAGAAATTTCTACGAGGACCTGAGCTGGAATTTTTATACTTGGACCTGTTTGACTCTGCAGGAGCACTGCTCAGAGCCAGCTGCAAATCTAGCTGAGGTTAACAGTGTTTTATCATTCTGCAAAGAGGCTCTCTTGTAGTTGGCCCTGCTGTTGAATTTGGAGCCTCTCCTGAGTCTTTTTGCTCGAGGCTATGCACGTGGACCTTGGCAGAACATCCTTAAAGCCCCTATTAGTGAGAACTGACTGCTTTCCCCTGTGAAGACGAGTATTACACTGCAGTAAAATGCAGATCCACTAACAGGCCACTGCAGATTTATGATGCTGAAGTTCCAGGGAAATCTTGTCTCTCTGGGTAAATCAGAGCTACACGCTTCTCCAGATGGCTCAGGACTGCACACGGGAATGGCTACATAATTTGCAAGTGCAAAGTGAAAATATGGGATCTCGTGTTTAAAAATTAGTAAAGCTTTCAAGATGGCAACAATAGAGGATTAATCCAAGTGTTGGATCTTTCAGAGCCCAGGGCCCTGGGCAACCGCCCAAGTCACATGCCCATGAAGGTAGATTGGATTCTGGGTGTCACTGAAGAATGACACTTTGCATTGTTGCTGAAACACATCATATGGCCCATGGGGGGAGAATATGAGTGCAGATATCAACCTTGATTTCCCACTCCCGCAGCCCTGCGACAACCGTCCCATCGTATGAGGGTAGCATCAAAAAGGCAGGCATTGCTGTTCTCCCACCTCGTTTTACTACTGATACCATGACCCACCCCCACTACCACACACCCACACACCACCCTCTGCTGTGAGTCTGAGGACACTTGCACGCCCACTTTGCTCCTTGTGGTTTCTGCTTTGTATTCAATAAGAGATGGAATGGCACAACGGTTAAAAGTACACACGCAGTGCTAGTTGTGTAAGCCTGGACAAGTTATTTAATCTTTCTGTGCCTCGGTTTCTTCATGTATAAAACTGTGGATAACAGTAGTAGCTATCCAAGCAGCCCAATATGTTAGCACACATAAAATACATAGAATTGTGCTGGGCGCACAGTAAATGCTCTTCAGGTATTGGCTGTTATTAACCTGCCGCCTTTGTCCCAATTGCAGTTCTCCGATTGTTACCATCACTGCCCTCTGTCCTCCTAAAGTTCATGTTGAAGCATTCCTCTACTGAGACGAGAGCACTGGGCCAGGACTTCAAATTCATCACAGGCCAAAAATTTAGACATTTGTTTCTATTTCCAAATGAGGTTAGATACATCTATTCATAGAGATACACTAATCGCATTGAAGGGTCTCTGTTCCTCTTGCAAAATTAATTGCTAACTGTAAATATTTCAAGTTCAGTACAACCCTACTTTGGCATTTCTTCATTTTTTAAAGTATTCTGGAGCCTGCAGAAATAGAGGGGCCCTCCTTAGCAGTGTCAAAGGTCCTTGACACAGCCACTCCTCACCTTCCTCCTCTTTGCTTTAGTTAGAAAGACAGGAACTGGATTACACATTGTTTTGCAAATGAGGAAGCCCACAGGAAAGAGATGGGAAAATAACAGGGGCCCTGTGGCAGCAACCCTGGGGATGAAAACTGACTCAGACTCCAGCCCTGTGTTCTGTGAGGCCAGCCACGAACGTTGAAGGGAGCACCTGCTTTTCTGTAGAATGGATTAAATGTACTTTCTCCCTAAGTCACAGGGCTGGTAGTGTTTGAATAGAATAGATACCTTAGAATACACAGTAAACATTGAACGTTAAAGTCCCTCAGTAGCGTCTGACTCTTTGTGACCCCATGGACTATACATGGAATTCTCTAGGCCAGAATACCAGAGTGGGTAACCTTTCTCTTCCCCAGGGGATCTTCCCAACCCAGGGATCGAACCCAGGTCTCCTGCATTGCAGGCACATTATTTACCAGCTGAGCCCCAAGAGAAGCCCAGAATACACAGTAAGAACCGAGCCAAAGGGCAAAGGAAAAAAGGAGACATTTCAAAGAAGTCATCAAGAACTGAGCCACTCTGGTATCAAGGATGGCTGAAAATGGAAATACGGCATAAACTAGGAGGTGAATGTAATACTTTGCAAGAAAAAAAGTAAAAGGTTGGGCTTACTTTGTAAACAGGATACTGCACTATGAGTTAACTGTGTTTATTTCTTTTGTTTGGTGACAGATTAGAAAGGAATTTTAAATAAAACGTATCTGTCCTAATTAGCAGGTGTGGGGAGAGAAGAAAACCCCACCTTTAGTTTCAAACAAGTTAATGGATGAGGAAGAGCTTTGAGACGGCCTATCACATACGCGAAAATGATCAGTCTTTCTTGTTATGGTCAATCACTGCAGTGGCAAGATCTGTCCACACAGCAAAACAGCAAACAGGAAATGAGAAAGTAGCTTCAGCTGCAGCCTCTACAAGGCTTTACTGGCCTCCTGAAGGAGCAGGGGTAGACAGAATCTTGAGCAAATCTGAGTACTCTCTGCTTGATAGACAAAAAGAGAATTTTACTGCATAAGGTTTATAAATGTAGCCCCTGCCACATGTGTTTGTTCATTTTTTTTTTTAAGTGTAATGGAAAAAAAGTATTTTATTTGCTCAGATCTATGCATTTTAAGAGTTTTAAAAATAAGCAAAAAGAGCTTTTACTGAAGCATAAAGATCAAAGAGAGTTGATTTCCTCCCATAGCTATTTCTTCGGGTGTTTTTTACTCTGCAATGTTATTTTCTTCTTCTTCTTTTCAAAATGGTGCCCAGGATGAAAAAGCAATCTGTATTTAAATGTTTGCCTTATGTATCCTTTGCTATTCAAGAAACTGTGTATGCCCATATATTTAATGATCAGATTACACTTATAACAAAACTAGAACTAAGCTTCAGAAATTGCATATCTGTAATGCAGGGGAATGTGTTTAACATTTTTGAAAAATTTTAAAAATAAAAACTTTTTTCCAAGAAGCTCTGTGCACTGTATTAGGATGGGCTACTCTGATTCAGAATCTGTTGCCATGGTGACAGACCTGGGTGCCTTGCGGGCTCTGTAAGAGAGGCTAGTGTGGTAATTATATAAGCTGAAGTGCTGCTGAATAACCCCAGGAAGGCAGGACTGCCACGGTGCAATTTCTAGGAAACCACTATTTTAAAATTCATACATCATAAAGCCTTCTTCTTTTACATGCGAATCTACCATTTTGTATTTTTTGTATATAAATCTGACAAGACTGATAGACTAGAAAAATACAATTTACTAAATTCTGAACAACAGAAATATGCCAAATTAAGTGTATTATGTACTAGCAAATTTATTTAAAACAATTCTATTGTTTCTGACAGTGAACCAGTAATTAAATGACTTACTGTTTATCATAATGTGCTACCTGTGACTTGGTCCTTTGCTTTAATATGTAATATATAATAATTATAAAAGAATAAGCAGGTAATTGATTAGAACAATAAATCAATGCTATTTTTAACCTAGACAAGCTAAATTAGTTAAGTGTAAAATGCAATTAATACATATAATTTCAATGAAAAACATATTTAAGAAGAAGAATACATACAAATCTTCTCAATCTTTTTTCACATTTTACATTTCCCATTGTCACATGTGGCCATTCTTCTAAAAGACAAATCATTGACTCAACACATAGGAAATTGGTTTCTGATGATGATGTAAATTATTCCTTCATTCAGCAAGCAGTTGCTTAATGAGAAAGATAGATACTTCACCTTAAACAGGTCTTTTCACCTCTTTGGGTCTTCAGTTTCCTCATCTGTAAAATAAAATTGATACTGAGGACCTTTCCAGATTAAAAAAAATTTTTGATTCTGTATACCAATTGTCTATATATCAGTTGTCTAGTACTTTTATTTTGAAGTAAGGAAAGTACAAACCATATCCTGACACTGTTAGACATTTTGTATGTGTTACCTGTGACACTGTAAGGTAGGGAAGTGTGAGTGTGTGTTCAGTCACTCTGTTGTGTCTCCCTCTTTGGGACCCCATGGACTGTAGCCCGCCAGGCTCCTCAGTCCATGGAATTTTCCAGGCAAGAATACTGGAGTGGGTTGCCATTTCCTCCTCCAGGGGATCTTCCTGACCCAGGGATTGAACCTGCGTCTCCTGTGTCTCTTGCATTGGCAGGAGGATTCTTTACTACTGCACCACTTGGGAAGCCCAGGGACTGTATTCCCATCAACAGATGAAGAAATAGGGTATACAGTATTAATCTGCCCAACTTAAATTTTATGTACTTTGTATTATACTACACATGTTAGTGAAGGATCTTGCTACCTGTATGAATGGATGATTTTTTGTGATGATAAAAAAATGAAAAGTATGACTGTATAACATGTCAGATCTCTGAAAGCATTGATGTTTTTTTAATTATTAAAGAACTATGAAATCAATGTGACAGAAGACTAAGTGGAAGTGTCATGAAATACAGAATTTCAGATTTTTCTGAAGGTTAATGGGATATAGAAAGTGGACACTACTTAGTGCAAGAACAATGCTAAAAAATGGGACTTAGACATTCTCTTACTGCTTACTAGTACCCATTTATGTCTAGTCATTCTGAGGTGATTAATCATGGATCTAAGTCTGATCAATTGAATTTTATAAAAATTAAATGCTGGTAAAACTAACCATTGTAATGAGCACTTAAAATGACAGATATGACTTAGTACAGGCTTTTTTTCATTAACCTCGGTGTTTTTTCTACTACTCCTCAGAAAGCACTTTCTCCCTATACTTGAAGATAAGGCTGATAATGAAACAGCCATTCAGGTGTCCATATCTATTAGCAAAATCATTGTGTATTCCGCAAGTTCCCTCCATTATGTACATGGTCTTCTGTTCAGTAGTTTTACATACTTTTTATTGAATCAACACTGGCCCTTTCCTGTTCTATCCAAAGAAGAGCCCCACCCCCACCCCCAAAAGCTTTATAACCCAATGAATGCGACTCTGGCTCTTTATCTTGCAGACTTTTTTGCCTCAAGTCTCAATGTTATACCCCATCTTGTTTTTTCTTGTGTGAAAGAGTGGTCTGATGACAGATTTCATTTCCCAGAATTTATTACCTATTGTGTATATTGCGGTTCAGTCACAATGACCCCATCTGCATTTAGGTTGAATGGGGGGCCCCACCCTGACCCAATTTAATAAAAAAATAATGAGGCCACTCAAAGCTCATAGATGTGTCAGCACTATGAAAAGGGTCTATAATCAATGCAAATGTGATGTTTTCCTGCTTTGTGGAGCACAGAGGTTTGACACCCATCTCTTTTGCTGGATCAAATCAGCCTCCCTCTTTGCTTTGAGAATCTAATGAAAGGTATGGACTCTCTTCGTCCCTCAAAAAAAAAAAAAGCATGTGGCTGGATAATTTATTGAAATGTTAATTGGTGGGTTGTTTCATGCTCTATTTTTTCTCCCTCCTGTTTCAAGAATGTGGTCAAGCATCTAGAGATGTGAATTGTGCCCCTGAGGTTGTACAGAGCGCAACCTGCCAATCCATTCATGGGAGGCCTCCCGGAAAGTTCAGGAAGCTTTGTGTTGCCCAAGGATGTGGCTGGGAGAGGATCAGTAAAGACCAAGCTCAAATTTCCTGCCATTCAGGGCAAAATGGGGACTTGAGGTCACGTTTATCTTGATTTAAAATTTACTGCATAATGTGATGTTTTGGAACATTTGTATACAGATATAGGTTCTCATCTTCTCTATAATTCTATGTATTCACACATAATTTTACACAGTATTTCTGAGAATTTGTGACCTCCATCCCTCAATTCATCCTATACCACTATCAAAAAATGTTAACATTTATTAAGAGGTTACTAATGAATTTTAACAAAGAATAATTCATGTATTTTTCATGAAGAAGAGTAAGAGATGAGAGTTTAAATAATTTTCGCAAGGTCACACAAGCCATACTGATGGACGCAGGAATTTGAATCCAGACACACACAGGGTAGCAGTAAGCTATGAAATGTGAAAGTGTTAGTCACTCAGTCATGTCCGACTCTGTGACCCCATGGACTATGAACCACCAGGCTCCTCTGTCCATGGAATTCTCCAGGTAAGAACACTGGAGTGGGTAGCCATTCCCTTCTCCAGGGTATCCTCCCTACCCAGGGATTGAACCCAGGTCTCCTGCATTGTAGGCAGGCTCTTTACTATCTAAGCCACCAGAGAAGCCCAGCAGTATGCTGCTACTACTAAGTCGCTTCAGTCGTGTCCGACTCTGTGCAACCCCATAGACGGCAGCCCACCAGGCTCCCCCATCCCTGGGATTCTCCAGGCAAGAACACTGGAGTGGGTTGCCATTTCCTTCTCCAATGCATGAAAGTGAAAAGTGAAAGGGAAGTCGCTCAGTCATGTCCGACTCTTAGCGACCCCATGGACTACAGCCTACCAGGCTCCTGCATCCATGGGATTTTCCAGGCAAGAGTACTGGAGTGGGGTGTCATTGCCTTCTCTGAGCAGTATACCATTGCACAAAAGCCATTGCCCTAGGATGCTATCCTCCAGACTGAACTTTATTTCTTTTATCTTCCTTAGTTTCCTAAAAACACCCTTTAGTAATCCATGCCCCTGAACCTGGTCATAACATAACCAATCCCCATACAGAGATCAGGCACAATTTATACACTGACAGGTTAAAAGAGGCCCCTCAGTTCAGTTCAGTTCAGTCGCTCAGTCGTGTCCGACTCTTTGCGACCCCATGAATTGCAGCACACCAGGCCTCCCTGTCCATCACCAACTCCTGGAGTTCACTCAAACTCATGTCATTGAGTCGGTGATGCCATCCAACCATCTCATCCTCTGTCGTCCCCTTCTCCTCCTGTCCCCAATCCCTCCCAGCATCAGAGTCTTTTCCAATGAGTCAACTCTTCGCATGAGGTGGCCAAAGGACTGGAGTTTCAGCTTTAGCATCAGTCCTTCCAATGAACACCCAGGACTGATCTCCTTTAAGATGGACTGGTTGGATCTCCTTGCAGTCCAAAGGACTCTCAAGAGTCTTCTCCAACACCACAGTTCAGAAGCATCAATTCTTCGGCACTCAACTTTCTTCACAGTCCAACTCTCACATCCATACATGACCACTGGAAAAACCATAGCCTTGACTGGACGGACCTTTGTTGGCAAAGTAATGTCTCTGCTTTTGAATATGCTATCTAGGTTGGTCATAACTTTCCTTCCAAGGAGTAAGCGTCTTTTAATTTCATGGCTGCAATCACCATCTGCAGTGATTTTGGAGCCCAAAAAAAGTCTGACACTGTTTCCACTGTTTCCCCATCTATTTCCCATGAAGTGGTAGGACCAGATGCCATGATCTTAGTTTTCTGAACAAAGAGGCCCCTGCTGTATACCATTTCCTATTTGACCCAGGTCCACACGGTGCCAACCTCACATTTTAGAAGAACTCTGTGGCCTTGACTGGCTATTTCACCTCTCCAAATTTCAGATTTCTTATCAATAAAACAGGGATGATATCTATAACATGAGACAGTCATGTGAATTATATCAAAAGCAGGGCATATTAATTACTTCGCATAGGGCCTAGTATGTAAGAGTTCAATAAATGGAAGCTCATTACTATCATTAAATGCACATTCTAATTGTGAAGACTTGTGCTCAGTTGATACTTTTGCAAAAGCAGACAAGGCTGTGGATCGAGGAGGTCTTCTGTGACTCCTTCAGGCTTGTAATTCTTCCTTTGTATTACTACAGTGTTTTGAATGTATTTCATTGTTGCCTTTTGGAGTCCATAACATTTATGCTTTCACGTCTGTTTTCATAACTAGACGGATAGCATCATACTTATCTTTGACATCTCTGTATCCAGCACAGGATTAAGCACTGAGGCCAGGGACTCCAGGAGGTACTGTTCATATTGCATTCACTATAAATGATGCCCTCCCAGACCCCAGTTGTGCCTTGCTGTGACCTGGGTATGTCTATTATAATAATGATTCTGTATGTAGGAATACTAGGTATGAAATAATATTTGAAATGAATAGAAAAGGATGAAGTACTATAGTTTCAAACATTTTACCACCCAGCACTTTCCCCCAGCTTTGTTCATATATAGTTGATACATACATATTCTTCTTTTTTATGATTCTTCTCAGGTGCTGTTTAATTTTTTTTACTGTGATAGAAAACATATATACAGCAATATTTTAAAGGTACAACACATGAACTAAAGATTTTGTTAGATACTCTTTATAGGATTTAAGTTAGAATTTAATATTGGGAAAAATAACTTATCATTGACAACAAACGTAGAACTTCTTAACTTTCCCTAGTTTGTATAAAAGGAGATAATTTTAAGTCAAGATTGGTAACGCAAAATGTCTTCAAAGTTGGTGCACATTTAAATGAGTTCTCAAAGAGTTGAAAAGAATCCTGATTTCATTCAATTTACTATTGATGTGTGTCATGGAGAGAAAGGTTAACTATTAACAAAATAGACCTGAGGTAAGGTTTCAAAGAAAGAAAATGAAAAGCATTTAAAATTTAAAATGTAAATCAAGCTCTTAGCTTTAGAATAGAATATAATTCAGGCCAGACTAATTTCAAATTTATGATAATTTCATTAGCTGCATTGAAGCTTTCCTTGATCCAATCTGTAAAACAGTAGTTTGCTAATTAGTAATTACAAAATATGGGAGATATTTAAGGCATTGTTTTCAAGCACTATTTGCATTTGTTGTTTTCAAGCACCATTTGTTCACAAGCTGCTAATTATAATGTTAATTCATTTATTAATCTAGATCCAATACAATCTCTGATAATGTTTTACTATTCATTACTAATGTTATTATAATTACTTAAAAATTATATAAATGTGTTTATATTCCAATAATATAATTCAGAATTTTTTAAGGTAATCAAACTTCATTTTCTGGCATCAGTTGTGTTCGCTTTCAATTTGCTAGAAAAGATTTAATAGGCAACCTCTAAATTCATACTCTCAACTGTATAATGAAGGATTGAACTGCTATGAAGAAGTAAATAAATAAAATATTTTTATGAGTATGTTGAAACCTGTCAGTGTTTTTTATTTTTAACTAAGCTACACAATTTTTATCCATCTGTCTTCAACTCACATTGATCAGACAGAACAATTTCTATAAGCTCTTCAATTCAATAGGGCAACTTTCCACTTTTATTGAAATCCTTAGATGCCCACAACTGTCATAATTTACTTTTGTTTCTCAAATTGTCCATGTTATTTTCTGTGGTAAAATGGTAAGTAATTATTATAATGATGACTAAATTGAAGACAAATATCAATTTCAAAATGGTACTATTTTTTTCTACCTCAATAGTTATACAGAACTCACTGATCCTCCTCCAGTCTTCCTCTTAAACCTCTGACAAATCTTTTCAGAAGTCCCCCTGAGACCCTTCTTTCTCTTTTCTCTGGATTTCCCTTGGGATTCTCACCTAAGTTCTTTCTCTCCCCTCAACTTATTCACCTTTCATCTCAACTGTTGCCATGGAGTCAGCCATAGCAATGATTCTTCAATAAATAGTTGTCTGATTTCTTAAAAGCAGCTTAATCCAATTGTTCAGTTTGTCTTTGTGGTATTTCTCTCTCTCTCTCTCTCTCTCTCTATATATATATATATATATACACATACATATATATATATATATTTTTATATAAGAGAAAAAACATCCTGGTTTTAAACACTCAAATGCTTTATTAATTGATCCATATGTCTTTGCTGAAATTAGTACTTCCTTACATGTAATTTTATCATTCTCAATAAGCATGATTTGTTGAGAGTTTTAAATAATTTAAATTTCATATTTTAAAGCCCTTTACATAAAATATTCCTATTTGGTGGCTCAGACAGTAAGAATCTGCCAGCAGTGTGGGAGATCTGGGTTCGATCCCTGGGTTGGGAAGATCCCCTGGAGAAGGGGATGGCTATGCACTCCAGTATTCTTGCCTGATGAATTTCATGGACAGGGCAGCCTGGAGGGCTGTAGTCCATGGGGTCACAAAGAGTCAGACATGACTGAGTGACTTTTACTAACATAAAATAAATTCATAGAAACAAATGTTCTTTATACTCTCATCCTAGATGACAGACTGGTTCCATGTGGAAGCTCTCCCTTCCACAGTGATTAATTAGAAATAACAGAAAAGATGTGTGAGTTTAAATCCATTACCACAGAGGAAAACATGAATGGTAACTTTGAGGGAACCCTGGAAAGATTTTTAAAACAGAATTAAATAGGAGGGGAAAATATGGTACTGCTCTGGAGATGGACGGTTCCAGAAAAAAATGGTGTAAACACATTCTGTTTTATTTCTCACACAAAAACAACAAATCCTGGGTCAAAAAAAAAAAGACACTTAAAGAAGACTCTCAAGGGAGGAGCAAATAAAGTGGAATGGCTAGGGACCTTGGAACTTGAGGAACAACTTGGCAGTAAACACACTGAGGTTTTTCTTGCCTCATAAATACCTTAGCCTGAATGAGAACCCAGAAACATCAACAGTCACAGACAGAAAACGGCCCCAAGAAAAGTCTGCTTTCTCTAGCCAGAGGACCAGGAATAGGTGATCACAAGGCAGAAACTCTTTAATCATATCTGCCTGTTCTTGGGGGTGAACATTAAGAAAAGGACCACTCCCCTCCCCTACTGCAATGGGCACTGCAGTGGCGGACCCAGGGGCACAGCTGTTTTCTACCCTTCTCACTGTGGTAACAGGGAGATGACCCTCACCACATGAGTCAGATGGGCTTCCCTGATGGCTCAGATGATAAAGAATCTGCCTGCAACTCAGAAGACCAAAGTTCGATCCCTAGGTCAGGAAGATACCCTAGAGAAGGAAATGGTAACCCACTCCAGTGTTCTTCCCTGGAGAACTCCATGGGCAGAGGAGACTGGTGGGCTGCAAAAGAGTTGGACATAACTGAGGAACAAACACTTCCACTTTCACATGAGTCAGAAGGTGAAAACTTGTCATGCAAACTGTGTTATGCAACAAAGAGGTGGTACTCCACCATCTACCCAGACAGTTCAGAGAGACTGGGATGTACTACAGTCTTCTGGGTAACAGAAGCAGAGTAGATCAGAATAGCATGGGAGAGTCTTGATAAACTAAACTGATATTTGAACTACCGTACACAAACAGAGTAACAATATATGCATTCTGAACCTAAATAGGCTGCTAAAAAAAGATGATTTAATAGAAATCAGAGCCTCATAACACAAAACTCAAAATGCCCAGGGTACAGTACAAAACTGTCACGCCAAGAATCAGGAAAGTATAAACCAAGTGAGAAAAGATAATCAATAGATGATTACATCTACATAACACAGATTTTGGAATTGTCTGAACAGGATTTGCAAAATGCTGTCTAAAATGCTTTAACAAGCAATTGTGAAAACTTTTGAAACATATTTTTTAAAAATAGAAAATGCTGCAAGGAAATAGAAAATGTAAATAAAAATTAATTAGAAATTCTAGAACTGAAAAATATAATAACCTAAATAAAAACCTCACTGGATAGACTCAATGACAGCATGGAGATACAAGGTAAGAATCTACGAACTTTAAGATATGTTAACAGAAATTATTTAATAAAAAATACACAGAATATTTTTTTAATAAATTGAGCCCTGTGGACCTATAGGATAATAACAAGAGGTCTTTGATTCACATTATCAAAGTCCCAGAAGGAAAGAAAAAAAGAATGCAATATTGAAAATAATTTGAAGAAATAATGGCTAAAAAAAAATCACAAATTTGATGAAAGATATAAACCTACAGATTTAAGAAGCTGAGCAAACCACAAACAGAATAAACCCTCCAAAATCCATATCCAGATACATCACAGTCAAAATTGTGAAAAGACAAGAGAAAAACTTTGAAAACAGGAAAAAATCAACATATAACCCACAAAGGAACAATGATTCAAACAGCTGATTACTCATTAAAAATAATGAAGGTCAGAAGAAGTGTTACAAAATTTTTCAAGTGTGAAAGAAAAGAACTGTCAACCCAGAATTATATATATCCAGTAAAAATATACTTCAGGAATAAGAAGAATTTGAAGGTTAAAAACAATTAAGAGAAATTATCACCAGCAGAATCAAAGAACAGCTAAAGGAAATTCTTCACACTGAAAAAATATGATAACAGAAGGAAACTAAGAACATCAGAAATGAAGAAAGAATAACTTGAAGGGCAAAACATATAAGCAAGTCCAATAGATAATGTTTCTGTGCAATAAAAAAAAATCATGTTTAACAGTTGTTACAATGTCTAATATGGTTCTCAGTGTGCGTAGAAGTAATATTTTAAGACAACTATATCATAAAGAGGGAGAAAGTGTGTGCATGCTCAGTCATGTCCAACTCTTCATGACTGTATGGACTGTAGCCTGCCAGGCTCCTCTGTCCATGGGATTCTCCAGGGAAGAATACTGGAGTGGGTTGCCATGTCTTCCTCAGGGGGATATTTCCAACCCAGGGATTGAACCCGCCTCTTCTGTGGCTCCTGAATTGCAGGCAGATTCTTTATCACCAAGCCACTGGGGAAGTCCCAAAGAGGGAGAATAAAGTGACCTAAATGATGGTGATGCATCCACATCGCACTTGAAATGGTAAAATATTGATAATAATTGACTAGAGCAAGCTACATATACTTATTGTAATTTACATGTTTGTAAATTACAATGTAAACTAAATGTAACATGTAAAAAACTAAATGAGACAGACTCAAGAGATAATATGATCAATAAATCAAAATGGAATACAAAACTAAATGAAATGCTGAAAAATGCAGAGAAAGACAGGAAAGAAGAAAACGGAATAAACAAAGCACATATTAAGGTAGTAGGCATGATTCTGAAACATTAACAATTACTATAAGTAAAAATGGCCAGAAACAAGTCAAAAAAGGAGATACAAAGTACATGCAGCAAAAATTTATAGAAATGAAAGGAGAAACAGAGAAATCCACAATTACAGTTGGGGACTTCAATACCCCTTTGGAAGTAGCTAGTAGAAATAGTAGAAAAAGATGTTAGGAAGGATTTAAAAGAATCAAACAATATTATCAGCAAAGAAATCTAATTCATATTATAAGAACATTTCAGGAACAGCAGCAGAACACACATTCTTTTTAAGTGTGCTTGGGACATTGCCAAAAGACTATTTCTTAGATCATAAAATGAACCTTGTTCTTGATCACTCAGTCATGTCTCTTTTGTGACCTTGTGGACTACAGCCTGCCAGACCCCTTTGTCCATAGGATTTTTTAGGGAAGAAAACTGGAGTGGGTATTCTTGAGAAGATCCTCCAGGGGATCTTCCCAACCCAGGAATCAAACTCATGTCTTCTGTGTCTCCTGCACTGCAGGCAGATTCTTTACCCACTGAGCCACTGGGGAAGCCCTAAACTGAATCTTAACAAATTATAAAAGAATTACTGAGATCATATAAAATATGTTCTCTGATCATAATGAAATCAAACTAGGAATCAATGAAAAGGGAAAAAAATCACCACTTAGAAATCAAACAATCTACTTCTAAATAATCCATATATCAAATAACCAGTCTTAAGGAAAAACTTTTTAAACTAACTGAATTAAAATGAAAATATAACATATCAGAAATGTAGAAAATCACAATGAAATATTACTACATATGTACCAGAACAGCTAAAATAAACAATAGTAATGACAACACCAGATTCTGGTGAGGATCTGGAGAAAACGGATGTTTTGATAAATTTCTGGTAGAAATGTAAAATTGTATAGCTACTCCAAGAAGCAGTTTGGCAGTTTCTTAATAAACTAAACATGAAACTATCACATGACCCAGTAATTGGATTCTTAGGCATTTATCTTAGAGAAATGAAAACATATGCTCATACAAGGAACTATATAGGTGATTTTTAATAGAAGCTTTTTTTGTTATGGTCAAAAATGGGAATCAATCCAGATGCTCTTCAGCAGATGAATGGTTTAGCAAACTTTTACATTGTTATAGTTACATTGACCATAGAAAACTACTCAACAATGAATTTAAAATGAACTCCTGATATGTGGGCTTCCCAGGTGGCACTAGCGGTAAGGAAACTGCCCACCAATGCTGCAAACATGGGTTCAATCCCTGAGTCAGGAAGATCCCTTGGAGACGAGCATGGCAGCCCACTGGAGCATTCTCAAGGTACCCGGTGGGCTACAGTCCATGAGGTAGCAAAGAGTCAGACAAGACTGAAGTAACTTAGCAGCAGCAGCACTGATACACACAACAACTTGGAACTTGAATGAATTTCCAGGGAATTATGCTTAAAAAAGCCAATTCCCCAAAATTGCATACCACATGATTTCACTTATACAATATTTTTGAAGTTTCAAAATTTGGGGGGAAAAAAGACAGACTAGAGGTTGTAAGACAATAGAGGAAGGAAGGATGAGAAGGAGGTATGGATATAAAAGGGAAACAAAGGGGCCCTTGCGGTGGTGGTAATAGAGCTGCTCAGTGTCTGGACTGTGGTAGAGGATACATGAGCCTACAAAGGTGATAAAACTGTATAGAACTTAATACACACACACATACAAATGAGTACAAAGCAAGTTTGGGAAATCTGGAAAAACAATGGAATTCATCGATGTCAATATCCTAGTTGTGATATTATACTATAATTTTTTCAAAATATTACCAATGAGGGAAGCTGGGAAAAGGGTACGAAGAATCTCTCTATTATCTCTTATCAGTGCATGTGAATCTACAATTATCTCAATAAAAGTTTCAGTTAAAAATATCTGTGGTATGTAGCTAAAACAGTGATATAGGGGAATTTATGGGAATGACATGCTTGCCCTTTAGCCTGTACTGCTAGTAATTTTTGCTCAGAAAGTCTTGATTATGCAGAAAGATTAAAATAACAGTTGATTCTGAACTAATATATCACAGATTTAAATGTAAAATGTAATATTATAAAACTTTTAGAAGAAAACATGAAGAAAATCTTTGTGACCCAGAATTGGATAAAGAGTTCTTAGATGTGACTCCAAAGGCATGATTTATAAAAGAAATAATCACTGAATTGAAGCACATCAAAATTTGAAATCCTAACTCTGCAAAATACCCTATTAAGATAAAAAACAAAACAAAGACTGGGAGATAATATTTGCATATTCAACAAGACATTCATATCCAGAATGAATTCCTTAGTGGCTCAGGGGTAAAGAATTCACCTGCTGATTAAGGAGACTTGGGTTCTATCCATGGGCCTGCATAAAGGAAGGAAACGGCAACTCACTCCAGTATTCTTGGCTGGGAAATCCCATGGACAGAGGAACCTGGCAGGCTTTAGCCTGTGGGGTCACAAGGAGGCCAACATGACCTAGTGACTAAACAACAACAATCTAGAACATGTAAAGAGCACTTTAACTTTAACAGTAAAACAATTTAATTAAAAACGAGTAAAAGATTTGAACAGATACTTTACCAAATAATGTATACAAATAGAAACTATATACAATTTGGTTCAGTTCAGTTCAGTCACTCAGTCATGTCCGACTCTTTGCGACACCATGAACTGCAGCACGCCAGGCCTCCCTGTCCATCACCAACTCCCGGAGTTTACCCAAACTCATGTCCATTGAGTTGGTGATGCCATCCAACCATCTCATCCTCTGTCATCCCCTTCTCCTCCTTCAATCTTTCCCAGCACCAGGGTCTTTTCAAATGAGTCAGTTCTTTGCATCGTGTGGCCAAAGTATTGGAGTTTCAGCTTCAGCATCAGTCCTTCCAATGAATATTCAGGACTGATTTCCTTTAGGATGGCCTGGTTGGATCTCCTTGCTGTCCAAGGGACTCACAATTAAAAGTGTTCAATACCGTAATATGGTAGGCAGAATAACAGCCTCCAGAAGGTGGCCACCTCCTAATCTCTGGAACCTGTGAACATATGATCTTACTTGGCAGAAGGAACGCTGCAGATGTGATTAAAGTTAAGAACCTTGAGATAGGGGGATTATCCTGGGTTATCCAGGTAGGCCCAGTCTTACATGAGTGCTTAAAGGTAAGAATCTTTTCCGGGTACAGTTAGAGATACATAACAACAGAAGAAGGGTCAAAAGAATGTGATGTTGTTGGCTTTGAAGACAGATGAAGGGCCTGGAGCCTCTGGTAGCCTCTAGAAGCTGGAAAGGTCAAAGAAGTAAATCTTCCGAAGAGGAAGGAAGGCATGCTTATACCATTTTAGCCTCATGAGACCTGTTTCAGATCTCTGACCTACAGAACTATGAAACAACTTGTGTTATTTTAAGCTGCTAAAGTGGTGGAAATTTGTTACAGCAGCAATAGAAAGCTAGTACAGTCACTGTACTGTGCTAAGTCACTTTAGTCATGTCTGACTCTTTGTGACTCTATGGACTGTAGCCCACCAGGCTCCTCTGTTTATGGGATTCTCCAGGCAAGAATACTTGAGTGGGTTGCCATGCCCTCCTCCAGGGGATCTTCTCCGCCCAGGGATCGAACCCATGTCTCTTACGTCTCCTGGCAGGCAGGTTCTTTACCACTAACACCACCTGGAAAGCCCATACAGAAATGCAAAAGAAAACCCTTAGAAGATACCACTACATGCCCATTAAAACAGCTAAAATAAAAATTACTGACATTAACAAACACTAGAGAGGATGTGGAAAAACTGAATCTCTCATAAATTGCTAGTGGGAATGTAAAACAAGACAGCTGCCCTGAGAAGCAGTTTGGGATTTTCCTAAAAACCTAAACATGCAACTATCACATGAGCCATTGATTGTACTCCTGGACATTTATCCTAGAGAAATGAAAACTAATGTTTATGCAAAAACCTGTGAAGTAATGCCCATAGAAGCTTTACTTGCGATAACTCAGAATAGAAAACACCCCAAATGTCCTTCAACAGAGGAATAAACAAAAGATGGCATATCCACACTATGAAATAATTCTTAGCAATAAATAGAAACAAACTATGGACACATGCAGCACCTCGGATGGATCTCAAGAACCTTATCTTAGTGAAAAAAAACCAAGTCAAGTGCAAGGAGTTGAATACTGTGTGATTCTGTTTGCACAATATTTTCAAACTGACAAATGACAGTGATAGAGAAACAGGTCAGTGGTAGCCAAGGGTTACTGTTGGGGAAACTGTGACTATTAAGGAAGAACATGAAGAAATTAATCTACAGTGACGGACCATTTCTTCATCCTGGTTGTGATGATAGTTATTTGAACCTATGACAGAAAACTTTATAGAATTACCCCTCCCCCCAAAAAATCCCACAGTATATAACAGCATCATTCATAAAAAAGTGGAAACAACCCACATGTCCAACAACTGATGAATGGATACACAAAATGTGGTATATCAATATAATGAAATAGTTTTTGGCAATAAAAAAAGAATAAAATACTGATACATGCTACAAAATGGATGAGAACATCAGGCAAATCTACAGAGACAGAAGGTAAACTGGTGATTGCCTAGGACTGGAGGATGGAGCAGCAAGAGTGACAGCTAGTGGATGTGGGTTCTCTTTTAGGATGTGGTTGTAGAACTCTGTGAATTTATGGCAAATCAGTGAGTTGTCCACTTTAAATGGGTGAATTTTGTGATATATGAATTACATGGTACATGAACTGTAATTTCAGTAAGGCTGTTTTTTAAAAAATAAGTTGCATGTAAAAACTGGTGACATATGAATGAGGTCTGCACCTGGGTTAACATTATTGTGGCAACACGGGCTTCCTGGCTTTGACAATGTATTATGCGCACCAAAGTAGGTGAAGGGTACCTGGGGGTCCTCAGTACTATTTGGCAACATCTTGTGAGTCACAAATTAAATCAAAATATAAAAATTATCTTTTAAGAAAAGTGTGCTACTCCATGCACTTGGCTGAAAGACCTTTGAAGAAGGAGGGAACATGGGCAATGGACAGAAAGAAAGATAACAGGGTTACTACAGCAAGAGCAGTCAAATAGGTCAGCCACTCCGTGGTTCTCCCTGTGTAAAGAAACAAGCAAGGTGGTGCCTGCATTCAGGCAGCAACAATACATGGAGAGGCCTCTACTGGAAAGGAAGGACTAGGATCCAGGAATAATTGTTACACACAGGAGGAAGGAGGAGTGTCTTTCCCTCCTGTAGCTATAGGTACACCCCAAGAGGTAGTTTATCCTGCATCTCCCCCAAGTGACTTCAGTGACTTCAGGCAGTTTGCCAGTCCACTCCCAGCATCACTTCATGAATCTCCTTCACGTACAGGCTGGAGTAAATTGATATAGCTTTCCCAGGATGGCCAAACAGGGCAACACAAATATGAAGATACACACACAACCACTCATCAGTTGCGATTAGCCAGCAACATGAGAGAGAGGTACCATGCAGGAAAGAACGCACACATGAAGAAACAGTGAACAGAGCTGCAGCACTGGACTTTAGACACCAGCACGACTTCATTTAATACAGATTCCCCAAGCTTCTCTGGTATGTGCCAGGCACTTCTTTAACTTCTGTAGATACCACAGTAAACACAACGGGCAAAGCTGCTACCATCATGGACATTTCAATTTTTACTGGTTCAGACAGTCAACAAAAGAATAAGCAAAGGAAAATATCAGAGTGCAAAACATGTTCTGGACAAAAACAAAGCAAAGTAAGAAAGGTGTGCGGGAGAGAGACAAAGAATGTGTATGTGAGGATATTAAGTGCTGCTTTGGATAAAGTAGTCAGGGATTATCTCTCTGATGAGGAGATTTAAATAATGGGTGGAAGCAAGTTTTACAACATTCAGAGGGAAAACTAGGCAAGCAGCAGGAGGAACAGTTGTATGTGTGTGGAGGGTTTCAAATGTTGACAACAGCAGGGAAACCAAAATGTCTGGAGCAGAATGGGCCAGGGGGGAAAGTTCAGAGAATCCATAGGAGCCTGATCATCTAGGACATTCTGGCCATCTTAAGGACCTGTGATTTTAGTCTAAGCTTAATTGATACAGCTCCTCTCGGCCGCCCTCGCAGCCACCATGCTCCTTTTAGAAAAGACAGAGGAATCAGAGATCAAATTGCCAACATCCACTGGATCATCGCAAAAGCAAGAGAGTTCCAGAAAAACATCTATTTCTGCTTTATTGACTATGCCAAAGCCTTTGACTGTGTGGATCACAATAAACTATGGAAAATTCTGAAAGAGATGGGAATGCCAGACCACCTGACCTGCCTCTTGAGAAACCTATATGCAGGTCAGGAAGTAACAGTTAGAACTGGACATGGAACAACAGACTGGTGTCAAATTAGAAAAGGAGTATGTCAAGGCTGTATATTGTCACCCTGATTATTTAACTTATATGCAGAGTACATCATGAGAAACGCTGGGCTAGAAGAAGCACAAGCTGGAATCAAGATTGCCGGGAGAAATATCAATAACCTCAGATATGCAGATGACACCACCCTTATGGCAGAAAGTGAAGAAGTACTAAAGAGCCTCTTGATGAAAGTGAAAGAGGAGAATGAAAAAGTTGGCTTAAAGCTCAACATTCAGAAAACTAAGATTATGGCATCCGGTCCCATCACTTCATGGCAAATACATGGGGAAACAGTGGAAACAGTGGCTGGCTTTATTTTGGGGGGCTCCAAAATCACTGCAGATGGTGACTGCTGCCATGAAATTAAAAGACACTTAACTCCTTGGGAGAAAAATTATGACCAACCTAGAGAGCATATTGAAAAGCAGAGACATTACTTTGCCAACAAAGGTCCATCTAGTCAAGGCTATGGTTTTTCCAGTGGTCGTGTATGGATGTGAGAGTTGGGCTATAAAGAAAGCTAAGGGCTGAAGAACTGATGCTTTTGAACTGTAGTGTTGGAGAAGACTCTTGAGAGTCCCTTGGACTGCAAGGAGATCCAACCAGTCCATCCTAAAGAGATTGGTCCCAGGTGTTCATTGGAAGGACTGATGCTGAAGCTGAAGCTCCAATATTTTGGCCACCTGATGTGAAGAGCTGACTCATTTGAAAAGACTCTGATGCTGGGAAAGATTGAGGGCAGGAGGAGAAGGGGACGACAGAGGATGAGATGGTTGGATGGCACCACCAACTCGATAGACATGGATTTGGGTGGACTCCGGGAGTTGGTGATGGACAGGAAGGCCTGGCGTGCTGCTGTTCATGGGGTCACAAAGAGTCGGACACGACTGAGCGACTGAACTGAACTGAGCAAATTCTGCACCGAATAAAGACATGTGAAAGTGAAAATTGCTCAGTAGTATCCAACTCTTTGCGACCGCATGGACTATATAGTCCATGGAATTCTCCAGGCCAGAATACTGGAGTGGGTAGCCTTTCCCTTCTCCAGAGGATCTTCCCAACCCAGGGATTGAACTCAGGTCTCCCACAATGCAGGTAGATTTTTTACCAGCTGAGCCACAAGGGAAGCCCTGATATAAGTATTTACCAAACATCCATGAATCATTACAAAATATGACTATATACTACATATATGGTCATATATATGTAGTATATACTAATACTAATGAAGAAGACAGACAGTTATTTTATAAGATTATTAGAATCTCTAAATGTAAACAAAGAGCTAGACACGACTGAGTGACTGAACTGAACTGAAATGTAAACAAGGCAAACCTTGCCCAAGAATAAAATTAGAGGTCAATTTCACTTAAGAACATAAGAGGTAGAGTCCTAAATAAATAATAGCACATCAAATCTGGTGGTGTATTAAAAAAAAAAAATGGCCAGGTTGAATTTACTATTTTTTTAAAAACTGTGTATGTAATTTATTATGTTAACATGTTAAAAGTTTAAGAAATATGATTATGTCATATGGCGTAAGTAAAACTTTAGGTAGATTTCAACATACATTTAAACTTTAATTTTTATTTTTTCAGCTCTAAGAGATTTATTAAAGAAAGGCTCCCTAGAGACATCAAGTGAATGGGAGAAGAACAGGGAAAGGGAAGACACCGAGAAAGGATATGATTTCATGTGAAGTCCCAGCCTAATTCCAAGGGGAGCTCTGGAGTATACTCCTTAGACCATGTCATTCACTGAAGTCAGGGAAGAGGGCTTTTTGACTCCTGAAACCACTACTGGCCTTAGGCTGAGGGGAATGTCAGGACAGGTTAGGAGGTAGGTTAACCACGGGGAACACAAAACTCCTAAGTAGTGCTGGCTCTCATATGGATTGAACTGGCTCCAAGGTCAGAGACACCTGTCTTTGATTGCAGAGCACTTAGAGATTTGACTGCAGAGCACTGGAGACTGGGCATTCAGAATTGGAAAAGTATGCAACAGATCTCTCAATAGCATTGGAAAGAAGGATGAGTGATGAAGAATTGATGCTTTTGAACTGTGGTGTTGAAGAAGACTCTTGAGAGTCCCTTGAACTTCAAGGAGATCAAACCAGTCCATCCTAAAGGAAATCAGTTATGAATATTCATTGGAAGGACTGATGCTGAAACTCCACTACTTTGGCCACCTGATGCGAAGAGCCAACTCATTAGAAAAGACCCTGATGCTGGGAAAGATTGAGGGCAGGAGGAGAAGGGGATGACAGAGGATTAAACAGTTGGATGGCATCACTGACTCGATGGACATGAATTTGAGCAAGCCCTGGGAGTGGTAAAGGACAGGGAAGCCTGGCATGCTGCTGTCTATGGGGTCGCAAAGAGTCAGACACGACTGAGTGAACAACAACCGTGCCTAACCTCCCACAACTGTTTTTTTTTTTTTTTTTCACCACCAGGTACCAATTAAGAGAGCTTTCGTGAGGTTCTGCTGAGAGAAAATGACTAATACCTTCTGAAAGTCCTAAGATTAACTTATCATCATCCAGAGACATATATCCTTCTTCCAGTGATTAGAAATAATGTCCCTGGAAAGCCTCTGTAAATCTGAGCAGCCATCCTGGTTAAAGATGACTTGGGGCAATTGAAACTTGTGGAAGACATATTTCTGACTCTCTTGGCTCTTCAGTTCAGTGATTTTCTGAGATGGGAACTCACAGACTGAAGTAGAGAGTAGAGTGGACCGAGGGTAGGTCCAGAAGCTAGATATGAGTGGTCAAACATTCTATAGTCTACACAGGGATTTAAGAAGTCTCAGATATGCAGATGACACTACCCTTATGGCAGAAAGTGAAGAGGAACTAAAAAGCCTCTTGATGAAAGTGGAGAGTGAAAAAGTTGGCTTAAAGCTCAACATTCAGAAAACGAAGATCATGGCATCTGGTCCCATCACTTCATGGGAAATAGATGGGGAAACAGTGGAAACAGTGTCAGACTTTATTTGTTTGGGCTCCAAAATCACTGCAGATGGTGACTGCAGCCATGAAATTAGAAGACGCTTACTCCTTGGAAGAAAAGTTATGACCAACCTAGATAGCATATTCAAAAGCAGAGACATTACTTTGCCAACAAAGGTCCATCTAGTCAAGGTTATGGTTTTTCCAGTAGTCATGTATGGATGTGAGAGTTAAGACTCTTGAGAGTCCCTTGGACTTCAAGGAGATCCAACCAGTCCATTCTGAAGGAGATTGGCCCTGGGATTTCTTTGGAAGGAATGATGCTAAAGCTGAAACTCCAGTACTTTGGCCACCTCATGCGAAGAGTTGACTCATTGGAAAAGACTCTGATGCTGCGAGGGATTGGGGGCAGGAGGAGAAGGGGACGACAGAGGATGAGATGGCTGGATGGCATCACTGACTCAATGGACATGAGTTTGAGTGAACTCTGGGAGTTGGTGATGGACAGGGAGGCCTGGAGTGCTACGATTCATGGGGTCCCAAAGAGTCAGACACGACTGAACGACTGAACTGAACTCAACTGAACCATTCTTTTCCTGGTCTTTGGTTGTCCTTTCACAGAAAGGTCAAGCCAGAGGTTCTCAGTGGTCCAGGAATCAATTTTGTTCAGTATTTAGTTCAATGGTATCTTCATTATTCCTTATATGATGCTATTTTTTTTCTTTATTTGGAGCCTAGTTACTGACCTATATCACTTTCTTCTCTCTGAAGAATTTCTTTTAACATCTCTTACATGGCAGATCGACTGGCAAAAAATTTCCTCAATTTTTATTTGTTTGAGAAAGTCTTTATTTCTATTTCACTATTAAAGGATGATTTCACAGGCTACAGAATTCTGGATTGGTGGTTTTTCTCTCAATGCTTTAAATATTTCACTTCACTCTCTTCTTGTTTGTATGGTTTCTGAGAAAGTGGATGTAATTCTTATCTTTTCTTCCCTGTAGATAAGGTGTTTTTCCCCTTCCCTGTAGATAAGGTGTTTTTCCCCTCTGGCTCCTTTCAAGACTTTTTTTCTTTGATTTTCTAATGTTTGAATATAACATGCTTAGATGTAGCAGGTTTTTTTTTTTTTTTTAATTTTTGTTTTTATCATAAAACTCTGCTTTGTATTCTCTGCACTTTCTGCAACTGTGGTTTGGTGTCTGACATTAATTTGGAGGAAATCCTCAATCATTATCACTTCAAATATTGCTTCTGTTCCTTTCTCTCTTCTCCTCTGGTATTCCCATTACGCATACATTAGATCTTTTGTAGATGTCTCACAATTTCAGGTTATTCTGTCCTGTTTTCTTCAGTCTTTTTTTCTCTTTGCTTTTCAGTTTGGAAGTTTCCATTGAGATATCCTCAAGCTCAGAGATTCTTCCCTCAGGTGTATGTAGTCTAATGGCCCCATCAAAGCAATTTTTCATTTCTGTTACAGTGGTTTGATCACTAGCATTTCTCTTTGCTTCTTTCATGAGACGTCCACCCCTCTGTTACATTATCTGTCTGTTCTCAGGTGTTGTCTAGCTATCTCATTCAGTTCAGTTCAGTTCAATCACTCATTCGTGTCCAACTCTTTGCAACCCCATAAACTGCAGCACGCCAGGCCTCCTATCCATCACCAACTCCCAGAGTATACCCAAACACATGTCCATCAAGTCGGTGATGCCATCCAACCATCTCATCCTCTGTCGTCCTCTTCTCCTCCTGCCCTCTATCTTTCCCAGCATCAGGGTCTTTTCAAATGAGTCAGCTCTTTGCATTAGGTGCCCAAAGTATTGGAGTTTCAGCTTCAACATCAGTCCTACCAATGACTATTCAGGACTGATCTCCTTTAGGATGGACTGGTTGGATCTCCTTGCAGTCCAAGGGACTCTCAAGAGTCTTCTCCAACACCACAGTTCAAAAGCATCAATTCTTTGGCCCTCAGCTTTCTTTATAGTCCAACTCTCACATCCATACATGACCACTGGAAAAACCATAGCCTTGACTAGATGGACCTTTGTTGACAAAGTAATGTCTCTGCTTTTTAATATGCTGTCTAGGCTTGTCATAACTTTCCTTCCAAGGTGTAAGCGTCTTTTAATTTCATGGCTGCAATCACCATTTGCAGTGATTTTGGAGCCCCCCCAAAATAAAGCCAGCCACTGTTTCCACTATTTCCCCATCTATTTGCCATGAAGTGATGGGGCCAGATGCCATGATCTTAGTTTTCTGAATGCTGACCTTTAAGCCAACTTTTTCACTCTCCTTTTTCACTTTCATCAAGAGGCTCTTTAGTTCTTCTTCACTTTCTGCCATAAGGTGGTGTCATCTGCATATCTGAGGTTATTGATATTTCTCCTGACAACCTTGAATCCAGCTTGTGCTTCCTCCAAGAAGATGGGAATATCAGACCACCTGACCTGCCTCTTGACAAACCTGTATGCAGGTCAGAAAGCAACAGTTAGAACTGGATATGGAAAAACAGACTGGTTCCAAATAGGAAAAGGAGTACGTCAAGGCTGTATATTGTCACCCCGCTTATTTAACTTATATGCAGAGTACATCATGAGAAATGCTGGGCTGGAGGAGGCACAAGCTGGAATCAAGCTGTCCCATTAGATTCCTTAATAAACTAGTCATAGTTGTTTTAATTTTCTGGCCTGAAAATACCAATATTCCTGCCATATCTGACTCTGGTTATGATGCTTATTCAGTCTCTTTAAACTGTGTTTTTGCCTTTTAGTATGCCTTCCAATGTTTTGCTTGATAGCCAGACATGGTATACGGAGGTAAAGGAAGAAGTGTAAGTATGCCTTTAGTGACATGTGGTGAGGTGGGAAGAGAGGAGGTATTCTGTGATCCTGTGGTTAGGTCTCAGTCTTTTGAAGAGCCTGTGCCCCTGCAATGTGAACCTTACCAGTGCTTCTAAGTTCTCCCCCCTCCTAACTGTGATGGGATGGCTACACAGGGCTGCTGCTGAGGCTGCTAAGTCACTTCAGTTGTGTCCGACTCTGTGTGACCCCATAGACGGCAGCCCACCAGGCTCCCCCGTCCCTGGGATTCTCCAGGAATGGGTTGCCATTTCCTTCTCCAATGCATGAAAGTGAAAAGTGAAAGTGAAGTCGCTCAGTCGCGTCCAACCGTCAGCGACCCCATGGACTGCAGCCTACCAGGCTCCTCTGTCCATGGGATTTTCCAGGCAGGAGTACTGGAGTGGGGTGCCCTTGCCTTCTCCGACACAGGGCTAGAATTGAGTATCTCCCTGCCCCCAGGTACACTGCACTCTGATGAAATTCCACCTGGTTAGACTCTGGTAAAATAGTTTATCCTGGGGGCAGCCTTTGTTAAGAATAGAAGGCAATGGCATGTTTCACAAAGGTTCTTTTCCCCCTGTCTGCTAGAAGCACAGGGGGAGTTTTCTCTGATATTCACTGTGAGGACCTGGGGACGCTCGTAGTGATAAAATTCACAAGTGTGGAGCTGGCCCCATGACTGGATTTCCCTGGAACTTTTAACTTTCAGACTTGTCCATACTAAGCATCTAGCAAGTTTTCAATGATTATAGTTCAGATTTTCCTACCATGGAACTCGTTCCCAGAGAGGCTTCTCTTCATGGGTTTCTGCTCCAGTAAGTTGAAATTTTCTGTATCCACCAGTCTGTCTATTCAGTTTGCGGGGGCAGCAATATGCCTGGTGACTACATTTCTCTGATGGATCTAAATAGAGTTTGTAGTTTTTCAGTTTGTTCATATTTTTAGTTTTTAAGATGAAGTGACTTCCAAGCTTCTTAAATGTGTAGGAAAGTATCTATCAAAAACCTAAACCATATTTAATGACAGAATTTTAGAAACATTTTAGATAAAGTCATTTCTTCATTTTAAACTCATATTCAGTGCATCTTGGAGGGCTTAGATAATACCCCCCTCCAAAAGGAATAAAATATAAATACTGGTAAGGGAGGGAAAATACTCTTTTTATTTGCCTAAAGTGTTATTTTCTACTAGTAAATCCAGAGAAATAAAACAATAAGTTCTTAGAAACACAAAGAAAATTCAGTACAGCATAAAATGTAAGATCAATTTTTAAAATATTTCTATATATCACTAAAAACAAAGTAGAAAACACTATTTTTAAAAGACCTTTTTCACATATGTACCAAAATCATAAAGCATTTAGACATAAAATTGATTTTTAAGATGTGTAAGACCCTTGTGGAGAAATTATAAAACATTACTAAAAGACGTAAAAGAAGATTTGAATAAATTAAAAATATTCAAGACTTTATTACAAGTCCTAAACAAGGAAAGAGATAGAGAAAACAGTATAAATGGTTGAAAGAAAGATTTAAAATAGAACTTACTGCAATCAATAATATTGGTCACTCAGAAAATTAGAGTGACTCCAAGAAGAAACCGGCAAAATGTTTTCATGGATTTTCAGCAAGAGATCCTACACATATGATCTACATGCAATAAATCAATATCTTTCCTCTATTCCCTCAGTAACCAATGAAAAAATACATTGGAAAAAAATAAGTTTCTATTTGTAGTGGTTGAATAGTATCTGCCTTAAAATTCATATCCACTTAAAACCTCAGAATATGACTGTATGGAAACAGTCTTTGCAGATCTAATTAGTTAAGGATCTTGAGATAAATTGGATGTATCTTCCCTTTCTCTTCGCTGCTCCTTTCCTCAGTTATATGTAAAGCCTCCTCAGACAGCCACTTTGTTTTCTTACATTTCTTTTTCTTTGGAAGGGTTCTGGTCACTGACTCCTGTATAATGATATGAACCTCTGTGCATAGTTCTTCAGGCACTCTGTCTACCAGACCTAAATTCCTTGAATCTATTTTTCACCTCTACTGTATAATAATAAAGGATCTGATTTGGGTCATAACTGAATGACCTAGTGGTTTTCCCTACTTACTTCAATTTAAGCCTGAATTTTGCAATAAGGAGCTCATGATCTGAGCCACAGTCAGCTGCAGGTCTTGTTTTTTTCTGACTGTATATAGATTTCTTCCATCTGCGGTTTCAAAGAATATGATCAATATAATTTCAGTACTGACCATTTGGTGATGGTCATGTGTAGAGTTGTCTCTTGTGTCATTGGAAAATAGTATTTGCTATGACTAGGGTGCTGGGAGCCGGCGAGAGGCACTCCACTCATGGCAAAGGTCTTGAGGAAGGAGGCTCGGCATACGCAAAGGCAGGATCGAGCCTCAGGAGTCACCCTTGATATTCTCAAGCATCTACCCCCAAAAACCCAGGGTCTGCTTACTTTATTGCTTTGTGCTCTCACCTCTGACATTACTGGGGGCTGTCCCCCACCACCATCTCATTCTCTCTGACAAAGAATTAACTTACAGCTCCAATTAATAAGTTCCTGGGCATTAGGAGTGTTTAAATCTAAACCCCTCAGATAGCTCTCTAACTCGCCTGACAAGTTTACCCGGACTCCTATAGCTATGCATACGATTGTTTGCAGTCTCCCAGCCTCAAGAGGCATGGGAAGCTTAAGATATTCAAATAGCTTAGAGCCTCTCAGAGAGTTAGAAATTGTCAGAATAAAACTAGTAAAAGATTTCATTGATGAGCCAATGCTTGCTGCCACGTTTCCACATCCCCTGTATTGTATCCTTGAATGTGTATTAATTAATATAGTTGGTATGTAGAAAAAATAAGTAGTGGCCTTGGTGTTAGCAACTTTAGACCCTTAAGGTAATAAATTCTTTCCTTTGTTGTAAACCCACTGCACCTCTGCCCTACAGGAATGCAACTTTATCTAACACCTTTGGAGGATGGCACCAAACCTTAAAATAATTACTCTTAGAGAAAATAAGTCTTACGGTTGACAAACCTTTGTCAAGAGTCATAAAATGTTAATAGGCCTTCTGGCCAGAAGATGATGTAAATCACCTAAACCATTTGTATACAATAAATTTGCAGGAAAGAAACCCCGGTTTTTGATAAGGATCAAAGACTGCTGACTTTGCATCCCCTATTATCCTCTATGTGTAACTTAGGGTATAAAAACCCCTGTTGAAAATAAAGCTACGGGCCTTGCTCACCAAAGCTTGGTCTCCCCATGTCATTCTTTTTCTCAATTTCCAGCTGAGTCTCCATCTGGAGCGCGGAGGTCCTCTGCGACCATTTATTTGCCTGGGCTTCTAAGACCCACTCGAGAAGGTGTCTAAGGTGGGGCACCTTCCGCTATTCGAGAGGGCGCCTGCAGCCTCCGTGGTCAGAGCTAACCTGGTGTCACAGGTTATATTGATTTTCCGCGTAAACCAAGCTACTCAGCCTCTTTTCTCCACTGAATTTTCCTACTGAGCTATCCGCATTCTATTACTCTTTATATCTTTGATGAATATTTGAATAAGCTGCCGATGCCGTCTCCCCTTCGAATACCCTAGATCAGCCGGGGCTGGACCTCGGCACTAGGGTGTTCTCTAGACAAAACTCTGTTAGCCTTTGCCCTGCTTCATTTTGTACTCCAAGGCCAAACTTGCCTGTTACTCCCGGTATCTCTTAACTTCCTACTTTTGCATTTAAGTCCCCTATGATGAAAAGGACATCTTTTTCTTTTTTTGTATTAGTTCTAGAAGGTCTTGTAGGTCTTCATAAATCTGTTCAACTTCAGCTTCTTTGGCATCACTGCTTGGGGCATAAACTTTGATTACTGTGATGCTGAATAGTTTGCCTTGGAAATGAAATCATTCTGTTGTTTTTTGAGATTGCACCCAAATACTGCATTTCAGACTCTTTTGTTGACTATGAGGGCTATTCCATTTCTTCTAAGGGATTCTGGCCCGCAGTAATAGATATAATACTTATCTGAATTAAATTTGCAAATTCCCGTCCATTTTAGTTCACCGATTCCTAATATGTTGATGTTCACTCTTGCCATCTCCAGCTTGACCATGATCAATTTACCTTGATTCATGGACCTAACATTTCAGATTCCTATGCAACAATGTCCTTTATAGCACTGGACTTTACTTTCACTACCAGACACATCCATAACTGAGCATCATTTCTGCTTTGGCCCAGCCACTTCATTCTTTCTGGAGCTCCTAGTTATTGCCCTCTGCTCTTCTCCAGTAGCATATTGGACACTTTCTGACTTCTGGGGGCTCATTCTCCAATGCAAAACCATCCCAAAGAAAAAGAAACGCAACAAGGCAAAATAGTTGTCTGAGGAGGCTTTACACATAGCTGAAGAAAGAAGAGAAGCAAAAAACAAGGGAAAAAGGGAAAGATGTATCCAACTGAATGCAGACTTTCAAAGAATAATAAGGAGAGATAAGGTCTTCTTAAATGAACAGTCCATAGAAGTAGAGGAAAACAACAGAATCATAGAGACTAGAGATCTCTTTAAGAAAATTGGCTATATCAAGGGAATATTTCATGCAAGGATGGGCATGATAAAGGACAGAAACAGTAAGGATCTAACAGAAGCAGAAGATATTAAAAAGAGGTGGTGAAAATACACAGAAGAACTATACAAAAAAGTTCTTAATGACCCAGATAATCATGATGGTATGGTCATCATTTACAGCCTGACATCTTGGAGTCTAAAGTCAAGTGGGCCTTAGGAAGCATTACTAAACAAGGCTATTCAAGGTGATGGAATTCCAATTGAGGTATTTAAAATCTTAAAAGATGATGTTGTTAAAGTGCTGCACTCAATATGTCAGCAAATTTGGAACACTCAGCAGTGGCTGCCGGACTGGAAAAAGTCAGTTTTCATTCCAACCCAAAAGAAGGGCAATGCCAAAGAATGCTCAGACTACCATACAGTTGTGCTCATTTTGCATGCTAGTAGGTTATGCTCAAAATCCTTCAAGCTAGGCTTCAGCAGTATGTGAGCCAAGAACTTCCAGATGTACAAGCTGGGTTTAGAAAAGGCAGAGGAACCAGAGATCAAACAGCCAACATTCATTGGATCATAGACAGAGCAAGAGAATTACAGAAAAACATCTACTTCTGCTTTGTTGGCTATGCTACAGCCTTTGAACGTGTGGATCACAGCAAACTGTGGAAAATTCTGAAAAGGATGGGAATACCTTACCTGCCTCCTATGTGCAAGTCAAGAAGTAACGGTTAGAACCTCATGTGGAAAAACTGGTTGGTTCAAAATTGGAAAAGGAGTACATCAAGGCTGTATATTGTCACTCTGTTTATTTAATGTACATGCAGATTACATCATTCAAAACGCTGGGCTGGATGAAAGACAAGCCAGAATCAATTCTGCCAGGAGAAATATCAACAACCTTAGATAGGCAGATGATACCACTCTAATGGCAGAAAGTGAAGAGGAACTAAAGAGCCTCTTGATGAAGGTAAAAGAGGAGAGTGAAAAAGCTGGCTTAAAACTCGACATTAAAAAAATAAAGATCATGGCATCTGTGATGGTCCCATCACTTCACAGAAAATAGATGGGGAAAAAGTGAAAGTAGTGACATTTTATTTTCTTGGGCTCCAAAATCACTGTGGATGGTGACTGCAGCCATGAAATTAAAAGACACTTGCTCCTTGGAAGGAAAGTTATGACAAACCTACACAATGTATTAAAAAGCAAAGACATCACTTTGCCAACAAGGGTCTGTATAGTCAAAGCTATGGTTTTTCCAGTAGTCATGTATGGATGTGAGAGTTGGACCATAAAGAAGGCTGAGTGCCGAAGAATTGATACCTTCGAACCGTGGTGCTGGAGAAGACTCTTGAGAGTCCCTCGGACTGCAAGGAGATAAAACCAGTCAATATTAAAGGAAATCAACCCTGAATTTTCATTGGAAGGACAGATGCTGAAGCTCCAATACTTTGACCACCTGATGCAAAGAGCTGACTCATTGGAAAAGACCCTGATGGTGGGAAACTGAAGGCAAAAGGAGTAGAGGGTGTCAGAGGATGAGACGGTTAGATAGCATCACAGACTCAATGGACATGAATCTGAACAAACTCTGGGAGATTGTGAAAGATAGGGAAGGCTGACCATGCTTCAGTCCATGGATTCACAAGGAGTTGGAAACAACTTAGCAAGTGAACCTATACAACAGCTTGAGACAAAATCATCTTGGATTTAGAATGGGTTTGGGAGTTTTGGATGGAGATGCACACACTGCTATATTTAAAATGGATAACCAACAAGGACCTACTGTATAGCACATGGAACTTGCTCAATGTTATGTGGCAGTCTGGATGGGAGGGGAGTTTGGAGCATAATGGATACATGTATATGTGTGGCTGAGTCCCTTTGCTGTCCACCTGAAACTATCACAACATTGTTAATGGGCTATACCTTAATACAAAATAAAAAGTTTCTAAAAATAAAAATAAATTAAGTAAATAAAATCATTCCCAAGTTAAAAACAACAACAAAAAAGGAATGAGTCCTAAATTCAATGACTGATGTCTTCATAAGAAAAATGAGAGGAAGATTTTTGAGACAAAAAGAAGACACATGAAGATGCAGGCAGAGATGCAAGTTACGATGCCACAAAGCAAGGACTGCCAGGGGACAGCAGCAACTGGAAGAAGCAAGAAAGAATCTTCTTTTAGACCTTTGGAGGCTGTGTGGCCCTGCCTACAGCTTGATTTGAACTTTTAGCCTCCAGAACAATAAGAGAATAAATTACTGTTGCTTAAGCCACTGAGTTTATGGTTATTTTTTATGGCAGTCCTAGGAAAACAATACAACATTTATGATACCACAGGAACTATAAATTACCTAGGAAAAAATCCAAGTATTAATGTGTACAATCTTAATGGGAAAAAAAATCATATGTTTTTAAGAAAGGTTAAAAGAATTTAAGAATTCTGAGAAGTTGAAGAATTTTAAGAAATTAAATTCTTTAAGAAATTTAAGAAGTTTAAGAATCTATCTTCTCTGGTGGCTTAGTGGTAAAGAATCTGTCTGCAAGGCAGGAAACACAGGTTTGATTCCTGGGTCAGGAAGATCCCATGGAGAAGGGAATGGCAACCCACTCCAGTATTCTTGCCTGGAAATTCCATGGAAGAGTAGCCTGGCAGGCCAGAGTCCATGGGGTCCCAAAGAGTTGGAAATGGCTTAGAGACTAAACACAAACTACAACACAATATTCAATTGTATTATGAATCTACGGTGATTTAAATAGCATTATTGGCATAATATGAAAATCAGATCAATTTTTTAAAAATAAAGATTCCAGAAATAGACTCATTTCATAAACATAAGAAAGCCAAGTTGCAGAAGAATTACAATGACAGATGAATTTCCAAAAAGATACTTGGCCTCAGAAAGATTCGAAAGAATACAAATAAAAAGGAAAACAAAATCCCCTTTTTTTATAATAGGCAAAAATAAAATGTCTTATAATATCAATTGATTGGTAAGGATTAGAAAGGTATTTTCATACTGCTGTTGTGTTACAAAGTATAGCCACTATGGAGGACAATTAGGGAGTGTAGTAATCAATTAAAATTGAATATATGCATACTCTAAGACTCAGCAAATCTATTTCTCAGCATTTAACTTATAGTAACATTTATACTTATGCACAAGAAATCAAATGTAAGATATTTATTCCATAATTACTTGTGATAACAAAATGAATATCAATCAATCAGAATCAGTTAAATATACTAAGGTACATTATGCAAAGAATATTATGCATCGAAGAATGAAGTACTCCTGTGAGAAATAGTAACATGGAAAATAAACGTAAGTGACGTCAAGTTCTGAAATAAAACTTACACGTCAATAAAAGTTTTATGGGACTTAATGATAAGCCATATTGATAGTATATCAGAAGAATTCAGGTAGGATTCATGCAAGCTCAAAGATCTTTAGAGTTAAATGGAACTATGCTCCCTCATTTTAACCTTAGAAACGCAAGTTTTAATCAAGTGATGTTGACACCTGTGCAGGATTTCGGTCTAATCTGATTTAAATGATGAGTGACTATAAAGCTAATTTTGTGTCACTCTGGCTGGCCTACAGTGCCAGCTGTAAATTTGGTTGAACATTATTCTGGATGTTTTTGTGAAGGTGTTTTTGGTCCTCTCCACCTTTTTAATTTCTATTGGAGTATAATTGATGTACAATGTTGTGTGAGTTTCTGTTGTACAGCAAAGTGAATCAGTTATACATGTGCATATATTCACTCTTTTTTAGATTCTGTTCCCATATAGGTCATTACAGAGCATTGAGTAGAGTTCCTGTGCTATACAGTAGGTCCTTATTAGTTAACCCCAACCTCTCAATTTATCCCTTCCCTTGGTAACCGTAAGTTTTTTCTACATCTGTGACTATTTGTTTTGTACATAAGTTCATCTGTACCGTTTTTTTAGATTCCACATATAAAGTGATACCATATGATATTTTTCTTTCTCTGTCTGGCTTACTTTACTCAGTGTGACAATTTCTAGGCCCATTCACATCACTGCAAACAGCATTATTTCTGTGAAGATGCTTTTGAAATGAAACTAACGTGGTGGACTTTGAGTAAACAAAAATGGCCTCTGTAATCTGGGTGGGCCTCTTCCTATTAATTTGAAGGCCTTACTGAAACAAAGACCGACATCCCCTGGGTAAGAAGGAATTGTGTCTGCAGTCTGCCTTCGCACTCAAACTGCACCTCTCTCCTGGGTCTCCAGCCTGCTCTCTGTAGATTTTTCACTCACCAAGCCTCTAAAATCGCATGGGTCAATTCCCTAGAATAAATTTCTCTCCATATATCTATGCATAGCCTACTGGCTCTGTTTCTCTGGAGAACCTGGCTAATCCAGTAATGGTAGGACTCAAATCCAGGCATGTACGCTGTGTCTGTGGTCAGCTTACTCTTGAAGTTTTGGAGTTATTAGCTTTTAATGTCTCCTACAAGTAATGACTAGCGCATATCCTCATGGCTGCAGTGATTCAATTATATACGTCTATAATTCTGTTTGTTACAAACCCTATCAAGAAAAGAAAGCACCCCCAAAATTATATAAGAAAGTAATTCCTAAGATCATGTGAAATAACATAAGTTTCCTTTAGTAGGGAAGCATCTTTCACCCCTAAGAAAATCTGAAGTTAAATATATAAATGTCAGGTTAAATCTGTGTTTTCAATAATTTAGTGTTCAGAATTTTGCATGTTTTTATATTCTACATACCTGTCCATCCTAAAGGAAATCAGTCCTGAATATTCACTGAAAGGACTGATGCTGAAGCTGAAGCTCCAGTACTGTGGCCACCTGATGTGGAGAGCTACCTCACTGGAAAAGACCCTGATGCTGGGAATGACTGAGGGCAAAAGGAGAAAGAGGTAGCAGAGGATGAGATGATTACATAGCACCACTGACTCAATGGACATAAATCTGAGGAAACTCTGGGAAATAGTAAAAGACAGGGAAGCCAGGGATGTTGCAGTCCATGGGGTTGCAAAGAACTGGACACAACTTAGTGACTGAACAACAACACCAAATACCTGTGATATTTAAAATTTGGTCTAACAGAATAATAGCTTATTAGAATAGCAATCTCTTATGATTCTAATTTAAAATGTATTATACAATTTTGTTTAGGCTCATGGTTTTAATTTAACATCTGAGCTTCATAAATATTGATGGAACATTAAGAGAATTTAAGAATCATCTATTTATAAATATAATTTATTTGCTATATGAGCTATTAAAAAAGTGAAAGTCACTTAGTTGTGTCTGATTCTTTGTGATCCCATGGACAAAAGTCTGCCAGGCACCGCTGCCGGTGGGGATTCTCCAGGCCAGAATACTGGAGTGGGTAGCTATTCCCTTCTCCAGGGGTTCTCCCAACCTAGGGATTGAACCCAGGTCTCCCGCATTACAGGCGGATTCTTTACCATCTGAACCACCAGGGGAGTCGTGAGCTATTTAACTACTCAGGAAACTTTTGATTGGTAAAACATACAATGTAGAACTTTAAGGAAAACAGAATATTTTAGTTTCATGAATACAGTTTAGATAATAGAAGTGTAAAAATCTAATTTTATGAATTGGTCCTAATATTAGTTAAAGAGCTCTTACAAGATGTTGTTGAAATCTGCTGTGAATAGAATAATAAGACCTGTAAGCTCCTCTTCAAACATAAGATATAGATTTCATAATCTGTAACTTTAATAAATTATCCATTTTTAAAACTGACAATCACCTCTGAAGAGCGTTTTCTATAGCAAAAAAGTATCATCCTCAAGACACCAAAGAAGACTAGTTGACAATATCGTTTCATGAGCACATATACAATACCACGTTTCTACAGGTTCATATATAAGAGAATAATTTAAAAAAGAATATATACAAAACTATGAAAAGTGTTAAACAGCTCTATAGAGTCAGCAAAAACAAGACCGGGAGCTGACTGTGGCTCAGATCATGAACCCCTTATTGCCAAATTCAGACTGAAATTGAAGAAAGTGGAGAAAACCACTACACCATTCAGGTATGACCTAAATCAAATCCCTTATGACTATACAGTAGAAGTGAGAAATAGATTTAAGGGACTAGATCTGACAGACATGAACTATGGACTGAGGTTCGTGACATTGTACAGAAGACAGGAATTAAGACCATCCCCAAGGAAAAGAAATGCAAAAAAGCAAAATGGCTGTCTGAGGAGGCCTTACAAATAGCTGTGAAAAGAAGGTAAGTGAAAAGCAAAGAAGAAAAGGAAAGATATACCCATTTGAATGCAGAGTTCCAAAGAATAGCAAGGAGAGATAAGGAAGGCTTCCTCAGCAACCAATGCAAAGAAATAGAGGAAAACAACAGAATTGGAAAGACTAGATATCTCTTTAAGATAATTAGAGAAACCAAGGGAACATTTCAAGCAAAGATGGGCTCAATAGGGGGAGGAGCTAAGATGGCGGAGGAATAGGACGGGGAGAACACTTTCTCCCCCACAAATTCATCAAAAGAACATTTTAACACCGAGTAAATTCCACAAAACAACTTCTGAATGCCGGCAGAGGACATCAGGCACCCAGAAAAGCAACCCATTGTCCTCGAAAAGAGGTAGGAAAAAACATAAAAGACAAAAAAAAAGAGACAAAAGAGGGAGAGACGGAGCTCCATCCCGGGAAGGGAGTCTTAAAAAGAGAGGTTTCCAAACACTAGGAAACATTCTCACTGCCGAGTCTGTGCTGAGTCTTGGAAGCACAGAGGGCAACATAACAGGGAGGAAAAATAAATAAACAATTAAAACCCACAGATTACGAGCCCTACGGTAACTCCCCCAGCAGAGAAGCAGCGCAGACGCCTGCATCCACCATTAGCAAGCGGGGGCTGGGCAGGGAGGCGCGGCGCGGGCTGCATCACTTAGAGTAAGGATCTGGCTTGAATACCCCGAGCGCTACCTGAGCGAAATAATTTGGGCTAGCAAACCAGACTGTGGGATATCTACCACGCGAAAAGCCAGCCCTAACCTAAGACACCACCAGGCCCGCGCATGGAACAAAGGACTGAACAGAGATAGCCAGCTGCAGACCATCCCCCTCCGGTGACAGGCAGCCAGAGCCGGAAGTGGGCAAGCTCAGCCCCAGAGAGACATTATCTACAAAACTGTAAGCAGGCTTCTTTGCTAACCAAAACTTCTTGGGGTTCTGGACAATCAACATCTGCCTGAGAAGGTGCGCTGGTTGTACACCTAGATAACCGAGCGGCAGGGAGGCAATAAGTCGCAGCAACCGCGCTCGCCAAACACCTCGTCATTGAAAGACAAGTATATGTCTTGTCTTTCTTGTCTGAGCTGCTCGGACCTGGGAAGGGCACAAAACGCAGGCCCAACCGAGTCTGTGCCTCTGAGGACTACCCGAGTGCCTGAACCTGAGCGGCTTAGACCTGGGAGGTGCAGGCAGCCCAGGGCTGGCCATGGATGGTTCCTGGCGGAGCAACCTAGAGCCTGAACAGTGTGGGCAGGGAGGCTACACGTGCCGTGAGCGGGGACAGGCCCAGTGTGGCTGAGGCACTGCGAGCACACGCCAGTTTTGGCGTCCCTCCCTCCCCACAGCACGACTGAACAAGTGCGCCTTAAAAAAAAAAAAAAGTGTCCACCACCGCCCCCTTTGTATCAGGGTGGAAATCAGACACTGAAGAGACCAGCAAACAGAAGAAGCTATAACAGAGGGAACCGCCTTGGAAACGACAGGCAATAGATTAAAACCCTGTGGTTAGTACCGACTACATAGGAAGGGGCCTATAGATCTTGAGAAATATAAGCCGGAACAAGGAACTAGCTGAAAACGAACTGAACCCACAATACCCACAACAATATCAGAGAAAGTCTTATATATATTTTTACTATTTTTATGATCATTCTTTCTTTCATTTTTTTTTCTAATTTTTAAAAAAATTTAAGTCCTCTATTACTCCTTTAATTTTCACTTTTTATAACCTACTATTACTTTGTAAAAAAAAAAAAAAAAAAGACCATTTTTTTAAAAAGCAAACTTCATATATATATATTTTTATAACTTTTGTGACCTTGTTTTTTTTTTTTTCTTCTTCTTCTTTTCTTTAACATTGTATTTTTGAAATTCCAAACTCTGCTCCAGATCTTTAATTTTAGCTTTTTGGTATTTGTTATCAATTTTGTACCTATATTTTTTTTTTTATAACTTTTGTGACTTTTTTTTCTCTCTTTCTCTTCATCTTTTCTTTAACATTGTATTCCTGAAATTCCAAACTCTACTCTAGATTTTTAATTTATGCTTTTTGTTATTTGTTATCAATTTTGTACCTATATCTTCTTTATAACTTTGGTGACTTTGTTTGTTTTTTGTTTTTGTTTTTCTCTTTCTTTCTCTTCTTCTTATCTTTAACATTGTATTTTTGAAATTCCAAACTCTACTCTAGATTTTTAATTTTTGCTTTTAGGTATTTGTTACCAATTTTGTACCTTTAAGAACCCAATCTTCAGTACCCATTTTTTACTAGGGAGCGAGATTACTGGCTTGACTGCTCTCTCCCCCTTTGGACTCTCCTTTTTTTCCACCAGGTCGCCTGTGTCTCCTCCCTAACCCTTCTATACTCTACCCAACTCTGTGAATTTCTGTGTGTTCCAAATGGTGAAGAACACTTAGGGAAATGATTACTGGCTGGATCTGTCTCTCTCATTTTCATTCCCTCCTTTTATCCTCCTGGCCACCTCTGTCTCCTTCCTCCCTCTTCCCTTCTCTGTATAACTCTGTGAACATCTATGAGCGGTCCAGTTGTGGAGTGCACATAAGGAATTGATTACTGGTTAGCCCGCTCTCTCTATTGATTCCACCTCATCTCATTCGGGTCACCTCTAACTCCCTCCTCCCTCTTCTTTTCTCCATGTAACGCTGTGAACCTCTCTGGGTGACCCTCACAGTGGAGAAACTTTTCATCTTTAACCTAGATGTTTTATCAATGGTTCTGTATAGATGGAGAAGTTTTGAGACTACTGTAAAAATAAGATTGATAACTGGAAGCAGGAGGCTTAAGTCCAAACCCTGACTCCAGGGAACATTAATTGACAGGAGCTCATCAAATGCCTCCATACCTACACTGAAACCAAACACCACACAAGGGCCAACAAGTTCCAGGGCAAGACATACCAAGCAAATTCTCCAGCAACACAGGAACACAGCCCTGAGCTCCAATATACAGGCTGCCCAAAGTCACCCCAAAACCATAGACATCTCATAACTCATTACCAGACACTTCATTACACTCCAGAGAGAAGAAATCCAGTTCCACCCACCAGAACATCAACACAAGCTTCCCTAACCAAGAAACCTTGACAAGCCACCTGTACAAACCCACACACAGTGAGGAAACACCACAATAAAGAGAACTCTACAAACTGCCAGAATACAGAAAGGACATCCCAAACTCAGCAATTTAAACAAGATGAAGAGACAGAGGAATACCCAGCAGGTAAAGGAAAAGGATAAATGCCCACCAAACCAAACAAAAGAGGAAGAGATAGGGAATCTACCTGATAAAGAATTCCAAATAATGATAGTGAAATTGATCCAAAATCTTGAAATCAAAATGGAATCACAGATAAATAGCCTGGAGACAAAGATTGAGAAGATGCAAGAAAGGTTTAACAAGGACCTAGAAGAAATAAAAGAGAGTCAATATATAATGAATAATGCAATAAATGAAATTAAAAACACTCTGGAGGCAACAAATAGTAGAATAACAGAGGCAGAAGATAGGATTAGTGAATTAGAAGATAGAATGGTAGAAATAAATGAATCAGAGAGGAAAAAAGAAAAACGAATTAAAAGAAATGAGGACAATCTCAGAGACCTCCAGGACAATATTAAACATTACAACATTCGAATCATAGGGGTCCCAGAAGAAGAAGACAAAAAGAAAGACCCTGAGAAAATACTTGAAGAGATAATAGTTGAAAACTTCCCTAAAATGGGGAAGGAAATAATCACTCAAGTCCAAGAAACCCAGAGAGTCCCAAACAGGATAAACCAAAGGCGAAACACCCCAAGACACATATTAATCAAATTAACAAAGATCAAACACAAACAACAAATATTAAAAGCAGCAAGGGAAAAACAACAAATAACACACAAGGGAATTCCCATAAGGATAACAGCTGATCTTTCAATAGAAACTCTCCAAGCCAGGAGGGAATGGCAAGACATACTTAAAATGATGAAAGAAAATAACCTACAGCCCAGATTATTGTACCCAGCAAGGATCTCATTCAAATATGAAGGAGAAATCAAAAGCTTCTCAGACAAGCAAAAGCTGAGAGAATTCAGCACCACCAAACCAGCTCTCCAACAAATACTAAAGGATATTCTCTAGACAGGAAACACAAAAAGGGTGTATAAATTCGAACCCAAAACAATAAAGTAAATGGCAATGGGATCATACTTATCAATAATTACCTTAAATGTAAATGGGTTGAATGCCCCAACCAAAAGACAAAGACTGGCTGAATGGATACAAAAACAAGACCCCTACATATGTTGTCTACAAGAGACCCACCTCAAAACAGGGGACACATACAGACTGAAAGTGAAGGGCTGAAAAAGATTTTCCATGCAAATAGGGACCAAAAGAAAGCAGGAGTAGCAATACTCACATCAGATAAAATAGACTTTAAAACTTTAAAAGGCTGTGAAAAGAGACAAAGAAGGTCACTACATAACGATCAAAGGATCAATCCAAGAAGAAGATGTAACAATTATAAATATATATGCACCCAACATAGGAGCACCGCAATATGTAAGACAAATACTAACAAGTATGAAAGGAGAAATTAACAATAACATAATAATAGTGGGAGACTTTAATACCCCACTGACACCTATGGATAGATCAACTAAACAGAAAATTAACAAGGAAACACAAACTTTAAATGATACAATAGACCAGTTAGACCTAATTGATATCTATAGGACATTTCATCCCAAAACAATGAATTTCACCTTTCTCTCAAGTGCACATGGAACCTTCTCCAGGATAGATCACATCCTGGGCCATAAATCTAGCCTTGGTAAATTCAGAAAAATTGAAATCATTCCAAGCATCTTTTCTGACCACAATGCAGTAAGATTAGATCTCAATTACAGGAGAAAAACTATTAAAAATTCCAACATATGGAGGCTGAACAACATGCTGCTGAATAACCAACAAATTACAGAAGAAATCAAAATTTGCATAGAAGTGAATGAAAATGAAAACACAACAACCCAAAACCTGTGGGACACGGTAAAAGCAGTCCTAAGGGGAAAGTTCATAGCAATACAGGCATACCTCAAGAAATAAGAAAAAAGTCAAATAAATAATCTAACTCTACACCTAAAGCAACTAGAAAAGGAAGAAATGAAGAACCCCAGGGTTAGTAGAAGGAAAGAAATCTTAAAAATTAGTGCAGAAATAAATGCAAAGGAAACAAAAGAGACCATAGCAAAAATCAACAAAGCCAAAAGCTGGTTCTTTGAAAGGATAAATAAAATTGACAAACCATTAGCCAGACTCATCAAGAAACAAAGGGAGAAAAATCAAATCAATAAAATTAGAAATGAAAATGGAGAGATCACAACAGACAACACAGAAATACAAAGGATCATAAGAGACTACTATCAGCAATTATATGGCAATAAAATGGACAACGTGGAAGAAATGGACAAATTCTTAGAAAAGTACAACTTTCCAAAACTGGAACAGGAAGAAATAGAAAATCTTAACAGACCCATCACAAGCACGGAAATTGAAACTGTAATCAGAAATCTTCCAGCAAACAAAAGCCCAGGTCCAGATGGCTTCACAGCTGAATTCTACCAAAAATTTAGAGAAGAGCTAACACCTATCCTACTCAAACTCTTCCAGAAAATTGCAGAGGAAGGTAAACTTCCAAACTCATTCTATGAGACCACCATCACCCTAATACCAAAACCTGACAAAGATGCCAAAAAAAAAGAAAACTACAGGCCAATATCACTGATAAACATAGATGCAAAAATCCTTAACAAAATTTTAGCAATCAGAATCCAACAACACATTAAAAAGATCATACACCATGACCAAGTGGGCTTTATCCAAGGGATGCAAGGATTCTTCAATATCCGCAAATCAATCAATGTAATACACCACATTAACAAATTGAAAAATAAAAACCATATGATTATATCAATAGATGCAGAGAAAGCCTTTGACAAAATTCAATATCCATTTATGATAAAAACTCTCCAGAAACCAGGAATAGAAGGAACATACCTCAACATAATAAAAGCTATATATGACAAACCCACAGCAAACATTATCCTCAATGGTGAAAAATTGAAAGCATTTCCTCTAAAGTCAGGAACAAGACAAGGGTGCCCACTTTCACCATTACTATTCAACATAGTTTTGGAAGTTTTGGCCACAGCAATCAGAGCAGAAAAAGAAATAAAAGGAATCCAAATTGGAAAAGAAGAAGTAAAACTCTCACTGTTTGCAGATGACATGATCCTCTACATAGAAAACCCTAAAGACTCCACCAGAAAATTACTAGAACTAATCAATGAATATAGTAAAGTTGCAGGATATAAAATCAACACACAGAAATCCCTTGCATTCCTATACACTAATAATGAGAAAATAGAAAGAGAAATTAAGGAAACAATTCCATTCACCATTGCAATGAAAAGAATAAAATACTTAGGAATATATCTACCTAAGATATATTCTAAAACTAAAAGACCTATATATAGAAACTAAAGACCTATATATAGAAAACTATAAAACACTGGTGAAAGAAATCAAAGAGGACACTAATAGATGGAGAAATATACCATGTTCATGATTGGAAGAATCAACATAGTGAAAATAAGTATACTACTCAAAGCAATTTATAGATTCAATGCAATCCCTATCAAGCTACCAACGGTATTCTTCACAGAGCTAGAACAAATAATTTCACAATTTGTATGGAAATACAAAAAACCTCGAATAGCCAAAGCAATCTTGAGAAAGAAGAATGGAACTGGAGGAATCAACCTGCCTGACTTCAGGCTCTACTACAAAGCCACAGTCATCAAGACAGTATGGTACTGGCACAAAAACAGAAATATAGATCAATGGAACAAACAGAAAGCCCAGAGATAAATCCAGGCACATATGGACACCTTATCTTTGACAAAGAGGCAAGAATATACAATGGATTAAAGATAATGTCTTTAACAAGTGGTGCTGGGAAAACTGGTCAACCACTTGTAAAAGAATGAAACTAGAGCACTTTCTAACACCATACACAAAAATAAACTCAAAATGGATTAAAGATCTAAACATAAGACCAGAAACTATAAAACTCATAGAGAAGAACATAGGCAAAACACTCTCCGACATACATCACAGCAGGATCCTTTATGACCCACCTCCCAGAATATTGGAAATAAAAGCAAAAATAAACAAATGGGACCTAATTAAACTTAAAAGCTTCTGCACAACAAAGGAAACTATAAGCAAGGTGAAAAGACAGCCTTCAGAATGGGAGAAAATAATAGCAAATGAAGCAACTGACAAACAACTAATCTCAAAAATATACAAGCAACTCCTACAGCTCAATTCCAGAAAAATAAATGACCCAGTCAAAAAATGGGCCAAAGAACTAAATAGACATTTCTCCAAAGAAGACATACAAATGGCTAACAAACACATGAAAAGATGCTCAACATCACTCATTATCAGAGAAATGCAAATCAAAACCACTATGAGGTACCATTTCACACCAGTCAGAATGGCTGCGATCCAAAAGTCTACAAGCAATAAATGCTGGAGAGGGTGTGGAGAAAAGGCAACCCTCTTACACTGTTGGTGGGAATGCAAACTAGTACAGCCACTATGGAGAACACTGTGGAGACTCCTTAAAAAACTGGAAATAGAACTGCCTTATGATCCAGCAATCCCACTGCTGGGCATACACACTGAGGAAACCAGAAGGGAAAGAGACACGTGTATCCCAATGTTCATCGCAGCACTGTTTATAATAGCCAGGACATGGAAGCAACCTAGATGTCCATCAGCAGATGAATGGATAAGAAAGCTGTGGTACATATACACAATGGAGTATTACTCAGCCATTAAAAAGAATACATTTGAATCAGTTCTAATGAGGTGGATGAAACTGGAGCCTATTATACAGAGTGAAGTAAGCCAGAAAGAAAAACACCAATACAGTATACTAACACATACATATGGAATTTAGAAAGATGGTAACAATAACCCTGTATACTAGACAGCAAAAGAGACACTGATGTATAGAACAGTCTTTTGGACTCTGTGGGAGAGGGAGAGGGTGGGATGATTTGGGAGAATGGCATTGAAATAAGTATAATATCATATATGAAATGAGTCACCAGTCCAGGTTCGATGCATGATACTGGATGCTTAGGGCTGGTGCACTGGGACGACCTAGAGGAATGGAATGGGGAGGGAGGAGGGAGGAGGGTTCAGGATGGGGAACACATGTATACCTGTGGCAGATTCATTTTGATATATGGCAAAACCAATACAATATTGTAAAATTAAATAAAATAAAAATGTAAAAAAAAAAAAAGATGGGCTCAATAAAGGACAGAAATGGTAGGAACCTAACAGAAGCAGAAGATATTAAGAAGAGGTGGCAAGAATACACAGAAGAACTGTACAAAAAGGATCTTCATGACCCAGATAATCACTATGGTGTGATCACTCACCTAGAGCCAGACATCCTGGAATGTGAAGTCAAGTGGGCCTTAGAAAGCATCACTACAAACAAAGCTAGTGGAGGTGATGGAATTCCAGTTGACCTATTTCAAATCCTAAAAGATGATGCTGTAATTGCTGCATTCAATATGCCAGCAAGTTTGGTTCAGCAGTGGCCACAGGACTTGAAAAGGTCAGTTTTCATTCCAATCCCAAAGAAAGGCAGTGCCAAAGAATGCTCAAACTACCACACAATTGCACTCATCTCACACGCTAGTAAAGTAATCCTGAAAATTCTCCAAGCCAGGCTTCAGCAATACGTGAACCATGAACTTCCAGATGTTCAAGCTGGTTTTAGAAAAGACAGAGGAACCAGAGATCAAATTGCCAACATCCACTGGATCATCCAAAAAGCAAGACATTTCCAGAAATACATCTATTTCTGCTTTATTGACTATGCCAAAGCCTTTGACTGTGTGGATCACAATAAACTGTGGAAACTTCTGAAAGAGATGGGAATACCAGACCACCTGACCTGCCTCTTGAGAGATCTCTATGCAGGTCAGGAAGCAACAGTTAGAACTGGACATGGAACAACAGACTGGTTCCAAATAGGAAAAGGAGTATGTCAAGGCTGTATATTGTCACTCTGCTTCTTTAACTTATATGCAGAGTACATCATAAGAAATGCTGGGCTGGAGGAAGCACAAGCTGGAATCAAGATTGCAAGAAGAAATATCAAAACCCTCAGATATGCAGATGACACCACCCTCCTGGCAGAAAGTGAAGAACTAAAGAGCCTCTTGATGAAAGTGAAAGAGGAGAGTGAAAAAGTTAGCTTAAAGCTCAACATTCAGAAAACCAAGGTCATGGCATCTGATCCCATCACTTCATGGCAAATACATGGGGAAGCAGTGGAAACAGTGGCTGACTTTATTTTTTTGGGCTCCAAAATCATTGCAGATGGTGATTGCAGCCATGAAGTTAAAAGACACTTACACCTTGGAAGGAAAGTTATGACCAACCTAGATAGCATATTAAAAAGCAGAGACATTACTTTGCCAACACCGGTCCCTCTAGTCAAGGCTGTGGTTTTTCTAGTAGTCATGTATGGATGTGAGATTTGGACTATAAAGAAAGCTGAGCACCAAAGAATTGATGCTTTTGAACTGTGGTGTTGGAGAAGACTCTTGAGAGTCCCTTGGACTTCAGGGAGATCCCACCAGTCCATCCTAAAGGAGATCACTCCTGGGTGTTCACTGGAAGGACTGATATTGAAGCTGAAACTCCAATACTTTGGCCACCTGATGCTGACTCATTTGAAAAGACCCTGATGCTGGGAAAGATAGAGGGCAGGAGGAGAAGGGGATGCCAGAGGATGAGATGGTTGGATGGCATCACAGACTCAATGGACATGGGTTTGGGTGGACTCTGGGAGTTGGTGATGGACAGGGAAGCCTGGTGAGCTGCAGTTCATGGGGTCACAAAGAGTCAGACACGACTGAGTGACTGAACTGAACTGAATGAAAAGTGTTCTCCCTTGGAAAAGTTAAGATTTTATCAGTAACTCTGAATATTTTGCAGTGTGAAAGCATTCTTCTGTTATTTGTGTAAGTAACATAAAGAAAATCCTTCTTCAAATCATGTCTACCCCATTTGAGTTCAGTAAGAAGGGGTCAACATACTTCTGACTCAGGCTTCCCTGGTGGATCAGCAGTACAGTATCCACCTACAATGGAGAAGATGCAGGAAACACAGGTTTGATCCCTGTGTTGGGAAGGTCCCCTGCAGAAAGAAATAGCAACCGACCTCAGTATTCTTGCCTGCGAAATCCCATGGTCAGAGGAGCCTGGTGGGCTACAGTCTATAGGGTCGCAAAGAGTTGGACACGTCTGAGCACTGACAGACTGTCTATATTGTCTCAGAACCAATTTGTATCAGGAGTTAACCTTGCTCTCTTCATACTAACACAGAGCCATGGTCCTAACTCTACCATTTACAATCACCTTCCTACTTGAGGGACTTTTTATAATGTGTAAAACTAAAAAATATGAACAAGACTCAGAATGTAATTTTGGTACTACTGTTGAGAGTTTTATTGGCTTTGTCAGTATTACCATGGCAAGGGGTGAAATATCCTATGAACAGTTTAGGGAATATTGATCAAAGTAGGAAAGCATGTAAAAAGATTCTGGAGTGGGGAGTTACTGGCATTCCAGACTATATTTTCCAAGTGTAGCCTGGAGAAAAAACTTGTTATTTTCAAAGAGCTAAAGGTAGATTCCTCTTGAGTACTAAGGCTCTTCTTTGTTTGCTAGAAAAGGACCTGCAGCCAGGTTGGGTGTGAAATGACAGGCTTTTGAGTCATGGTCTAGAAGGGAAGGCAGAACAGAGGGAAAGCTAAAATCCTCAGCATAAAGGTTTCATTCTACAGCAAAACTGGGAGGGTCCTAGTACTGAAGTAGAGTGTCCTTGGGTCAATGGTCTTTTAAAATTATCATCTGTGATCCTGTCTTGGAGAACAAATACACAAAATAAAGCGACATTACTGGAGCTTATATATACAGGTTTTTAATTAACATTGCAGCTATCCATTAAAAAACTTATACTTAGAAAAAGTTTATTAAGTTGTAAAATTATAGGGTTTTAAATTTTATTTATTATTGTTCTTCTTAAGAAATAGGTCAGCAAAGCATATTGTTTTTCCTGGCTAAGGTTCTGGTAGTATCTGACATGATTACAAAACTCCTGAAATTATGTGTAAAAACTTGCTAAGCAGAGTAGACAGTTCCACTCTAACCTAGAAACCAGAGCCAGAAGCTGAGTGACCTGATTCAACGTTTCTTTGCTCCTACATGTTAGGTCTCAGAAGAGGGAAAGTTCCTAGTGATCAGCCAGGCTGCTCCACTCCTGGGCAGAACTGAACTCTTGCAGGAACGCCCAGGTGAACAGTGGTGCCTTCTGCGTTTCCCTGCTTGGTGGGAAGAGGTTGCTAATGAAAGTTTTAGGAGACAGACTTGGTGAACTTTTCTGTAGCCCCTGGCAGAGGCGGGGGTTGGGGAAGGTGATAGGGCCAACTCCCAGGCACAGGTAGGCTCCAGAGACACCCTGGACTTGGCGGAGTTCAGCTGGCAGCTCACTTGGCCCGTGGCCAGCTTGCAGTCCAGCAGTGGCTGCCGCCCCTTGGGCCCACTGTCTTCTTTCTTTCCTTCCTTCCTCCTGTGTGTGCCCCACTGCTCAGTTCTGTCCAGTTTCCTCCACCAGGAATTTTCCATCATTCCAGCGGCCTGCCTGGACAAATTCCCATGATCTCTCATGACTTATGGACCTCTGTGCAGTGCCTCACATTGCTAGAACTGGCTTCATTTTCTATTTTTAAGATACTCAAGTAACTTCAATGTCTTCTCACTTAGAAAATCCACAAGTTAAATTTGTGGAATGCAGGCAGGGTTATTGGAAATGAAATATAAGGTTACAAAGAATACTGAGGACTTAATTTAACATCCCACCTCCATCTCTGCAATTTAATCATATTTCATGTAAATAGTCCTTATTTCTTCAAGTCATAAAATATTAAGTAAACATAGATGATAGCCACTATCTGTGTTTGAAATAAGAAAGAGCCCTACCCCTAACTCCCACACCAAATGTGAGTTCATCTTCCCCCAAGGCAGCCAGGCAAATTCAAGCTCCAGAGCACCTGTGAAATATAAAGTAATGAAAAGAAAGTGCACAGGCTTAAAAAGAAATAATGATAATAATAATAAAACAGTGCTTGCAGGAAAAAATAAATGAAAGGCAGAAAATGAAATAGGTCTCCAGAAGTCATTCCTTAAGACTCTCACGTCTATTCTCCTAAAATAAAACATATCAAATAAAATCTAAGTTCCTCCTGCATGTCTGTGCTGCACACACACAGTTTGTTAGCCAAGGAGATGAGGTCCCTGGAAACAAGCAGTCTCCTGGTCTTTATCACATCACTCCACTATGGACAACGTCCTTGACCTCTCCCACTGCCCATCACTGTCCCTTCTCCGACCCGAGCGTTGGGGGCTTTCAACTTCCACTTGTTAAAGTTAAAACCCTGACCCATCCTCCAGGCTGCAGTCAGGTTCATGACATCCATGGCAATGTCAAGGACTATCCCCAGAATCTCATTATCTGCTAATCTTTACTTCTGTTCCTCAGATGTCTCCGTGAATGGGCTTTGAGTCTGCCGTCTAAAACCGAAATCCACCATGATAGTCTCCCTTTGTGTCCTGTGGCAGGCAAAGTTCTATCACTCACACTCCTCTTTTGTCAGCCTGCGTGACAAAGCTGTTCACCAGAACAAAGAATAAATGGCAGGAAAGGGTACTCAAAGGAAGAAGTCATGCATTTTTCAGAAAACTCACTGACTAGAAGAAATTATCAAAATCATTTTTCACTGGTTCTTACTAGATTCGAGTATGTGGGCACCCTCAGAATTTAGGAAAAACATATACACTTACAGTCTACTGCGCTGGATTTACATATATGCTATTTCAGTGAAAACACACACCATAAAGAATCAGCACTCTGCAAAGTGGAATTAAACGGGGTGTGGGGGTGGGGGTGAAAGGCAGCCCGCTTAAAAAGGAGTTTAGACATCAAACAAGGTCAAAGAATTTTTCAAAAAGTGGAGAACCAGAGGGAGTGAGCTAAAAGATAAGGGATGGTGGCTGGAAAATGACCTCTTAGAATGGAGATTGTAGAAGTATTGTGATTACTGCTGATGGCAACATCTTAAACGTACAACCACAGGAGTAGGCAGACAAGTAAGGTAGAGACAAGGTCACTGGAGGGAAAGTAGTCATGGAACTGAAAAGGTGAGTCTGGAAAGGTTCCCCACAAGGATGTTAAAATCGCCAAGCATTTTGGCAGTATGGTATAAAAGGGAGCAGGAGCAGAGCCATCTAGGAAGGGAAGGAAAGTATCCTGAAGTTGGAGACCATGTGGCGCGAGTGGTAAAGAACCTGCCTGCCAGTGCAGGAGACATAAGAGACCAGGGTTCAGTTCTTGAGTTGGGAAGATCCCCTGGAGGAGGACAAGGCAGCCCACCTCAACGTTCTTGCCTGGAGAATCCCATGGACAGAGGAGCCTGGAGGGCTACACTCCCTAGGGTTGCACAGAGTCAGACACAACTACAGTGACTGAGCATGTACTCATGCACAAATAACATAGAAAGCTGAAAAGGGTATTTCGAGAAGATGTTTGAGGATATAGGGGATTTTGTTAATGATTGACTATGGGTTTCAGAGGACATAACAGAAGTGTTTTAGAAGGTGTAGGCAGGGGAGGATAGAGAGCTGGGAGAAAGTACCCAGACATATGGGAAGAGTCTGGTGGATGAAGGTTGACTAGGAAGCCTGAGCTTCTCAAGGTGACCACATAACACAGGGCTAAAGGGCCTAATGAGATCAAATAGATACTGGAGGCAAGGCAGTGAGCTGCTCCAGAGCACTCTTGCCAAGGGCTAGGAAAGGGCCTGTTTTATGCCAAGCATGGATTAACTCTGGAGATTTCTTTCCAACCACTTCCACCATTCACATCGTTCCCAGTCCGATAGCAAACAGGTTTCATTCTCTATGGTCAGGGAATGACTGCCTGGAACCCTGTAGTATAAAAAACCTCAAGGCCATATTCAGATTTAGGAGAAAAACGAACAAACAAAAAATGGTCATCTCTATTGCAGTATCTGCTCTCTCTAGTTTAAGGTGATCCCTAGAGTTCAGTTCAATTCCTCATTCTCCATCCCAACTCCCACTTTCTAACTTGCTTCTCAGCCTCTCAGGACTTGTATATATGTCACCTCACTTCAGGGGCAATGTCAACCCTTCCTGAAGATCCTCTACACAGCTCTGTTAATGCACCCCACGTCTCCATGTCCAGACAAGACCTCGCTCCTGAGCATTAAAAACCTGTCTGCAATTTTCTCCTGGGCTTGGAGCACATCAACGGTGCTCATCAATCCCCTGTCCATGCTACCCCAATCTGTTCCTCTCCCATTTATCCCACAGTATATCCCCATTTGCCCATTTAAACAACCCACGTCTTCTTCAACTCCTCCTTTTCCCCACATCTTATCAGCCACCTATTTCCATCCATTCGATCTCTGAAATTCCTTAAATCCACTCCCTGCCCTCCTTCCCCACTGCCTCAGCCTTGTTCACATCTTCTTCTGAGGAGACTTGGGAAGTAGACTCCACCCAACTCACCCTCCCACAGCCAGTGACCTTTGTGAAACATTGATTCTCCCTTCTTAAAAGGCTTTAGTAGCTCTGCAGCACATACAGGGTAAAATTCAAAGTTCTTAGCCCTTAACAGATAACACTGCCCATGTTTGTTCATGCGCCTCCCTCTCCCACTAAACTATGACCTCCACCAAGGCAGGAACGTATGCCTCCCTTGAGTTCCCAGTAACTGGTTGGAGATGCAGAATATACTCAATAACTGTGAAGTAATCCAAGCAGGCAGAGGAAAAGTATAAAAGGCAACTCAATTTTAAAGACTCTCCTTCATGAGAGTTGATATGAAATCATTTTCTACAACTCCTGTTATAGCTGATTCATCTCTACTCTTAGATAAATAGCAAAGGAATAAAAGTCTCTTAATTTAACAATTAAAAAATATATCAAGGGTTGAAATGAAGGTTTTTTTTTGAAATTAGGTCTTAATATATATTTTCTTATATTGGATTCTGGTTCCACCATTTTCAAGGTGTGTAACTCTGGGCAAGATGTTTAACCACTGGCCTCAGTTTCATCACTTATAAATTGGAGACAATAACCAACTAATTCAAATGGTTGCTATGGGAATTAAATGAGGTCATGTCTGAAAAGTGTGTTAGAATAGGAAATGTTCAATAAGTAAGTTACTCTGAAAGAGATTACTCTGATAGTTACTCTGAAAGAGATTGCACATATAGTTTATTTATGAAAATTAGAAACATTATTGCTATTAGACAATGCGAAACATGTGTGTATTTCCTAGAATGGAGGGAACATATCTTTAGTTTTTCTACACAGTTCAAGCCATACCAAATCAGCCTCTGAAGGAGTTGGGAGTTTTGTGTCTGGTCTCCCCAACCTCTCCCTCTCCCAACATTTTCTACCCCCAAGACCTCTGGACAGGTCCCACATGGTCCCACAGCTCCTGGAAGACAGGCAGCAAATCTGTCAGCCCTCTACAGAAATAGACTTGGGTCAAAGGGACCATTTGATTAACTTCCAACATTGTCTCAAAATTGTTTATTTGTATCTCCTAGAGATACACTGGCACAATGAAAAAAACTCATTCATTTTTTTCTTTGAACTTACACACTGCCGTTTTTCTTTCAGCATCTTACCTTAAGAAAATGTAAAGTCATCCAGTATCTCTGCTCTCTTTCCACACATGCTAGAATATTAGAATGATTTAACACAAGTTCCACTTCCTCCTTGTTCTTACCTAAAATTTAAAAAACTCATTCGTTTTACTGGGCCATTCCTTCTGTAATAAAGCAGAAATAAACTTTTTTTTTTTTCCCACAAAATGCATAACTATTTTGTGACTAGCACATAAAATTTACTTTACATCCGTGTGTTTTTGACCTCTACAAATAGCAAGTTCATATTCAATCTAGTATCTGAAGAATGCTAATTTGTTGATTATAAATATTTTAAAAATATATAACAATTTTCTATTTTTGTTATATGGCATTTCTTCACTCTTTAATATACGGAAATTCTCAGAAAATGACTTGGGTCAAGTGGACCATCTGATTAACTTCCAACATTATCTCAAGATTGTTTATTCATATGTTCTAGAGATACACTGACACAATGGAAAAACTCATTCAGTTTTTCTTTGAATTTGCACACTGCCATAAGTTGGTAGGGAACTCTACCCTCCAAGGAGCACTAGTATGAAGCATCTACAAAGCAAATCTTTCTTTTACTGATAATAACTATCTTTTATAACACCTCTTCCATGTATTTCTATGTTTAAAAAACTAAAAATATGACTCCTTAAAAAAAAAAAAAAGGAAAAGAGAGGAAGAAAATAAAAAGGATATGGAGGGACGAATGTCCCATCATATACAAAATGACAATAATTACAAGAAGCCTATTTCATAAATTACTGGGGATTTTACACGTGATAATATACTGCAATGAACTTTAAAGTGTTAAAATACGATCACGAAAGGCTGTCCACTTGTGTTCCAAGGACCATTTTTGGTCTGTGAATGCTTTATTTCTGGTCCATGGTAAGATAAGTATGAAAACTTGAGAATAAGCATTTAGAACTGTTACACAAATTTGACAAAGTAATTTTACATCTGCTGAATCAAATTATAAAAGATTTGGGCTCCTATTTTGTACGTCTGAATTTTCATTTCATTTTCTAGTAATTCACTTTCACTGTACTTTACAAAGGCAAAGAAAACCTGTCCTTCAGCACACATAGTTTGAGAAGCATTGAAAAAAACTATTATTATTTCTGTAATTTTGCTTAACAACCATTAATTTCTAATTACAAACTAGTTATATGTCATTATTTGAGAAATACTTCCAACCAAGTGTGAGGAATTGCCAGCATACAAACAAGTTCCAAACAAGCCTGCTTTGTATTGGGTAACGTGGTTATTTGGGAGTCAGAAAACAAATTTTCCCATGAAAAAACATAAGCCAGGGGTTAGCTTGGCGTAGCCTACAAATTCCACTTATCTCAAAAGACTGCTAAGCTATACTCTAAAATGTAATCCCTCGTATGTTCTATAGAACTTAATGACCAGTCTTCTCCATTCTCTTGCGATGAAGAAATTAGGCTTCTAATTTCCAACTATGAGAAATTAGTTGGAATTCTAACCCAATTATGAGAAAAGATAATTCTCAGCCCTGGCATAGCAGGGATAGGGATTGGGGGTGGTGGTACTTTTTTAACTTTTTTGTTTTATTTTGGAGTATAACTGATTAACAATGTTGTGATAGTTTCAGGTGGACAGCTAAGTGACTCAGCCATATATATAAATACACACATGTATCCATTCTCTCCCAAAATTGCCTTCCATCCAGGCTGCCACATAACATTGAGCAGAGTTTCCTGTGCTGTACGGTAGGTTTTTGCTGTTTATCCATTTTGAATATAGCAGTGTGTACATGTCCATCCCAAACTCCCTAATTCTCCCTTCCCAGAATGGAGCCATTGGGCTCTTCACACAGAGTCATGAGGAATTAGGAGACCAAGTTTGAGGGAACTCACTGGTCGAGTTAATAAAATTAAACTGAGGGTTCCCCAAGATTCTCTGAGACAGGTAAGGTTTGTCTCGCTGGATTTGAAAGCCTGGTTCTTTACCACAAATGCCTCCATCCTAAACCCCAGGGCATTGTGGTGCACAAGATGGGGAGCAGGCTTCATCCTGAATGGAACTCTGTCCTCAGGGACCTTTATTTCTCTTCTGCTGTTGTTTGAAAAGATGTGAAGACAAGTCTAGGCTTAGTGAGAAACAATGGAAGGCTCAATTAGTGATGTCTGCCACGGGCAAGAAGAGCAGGTTGGCACAAGAGCTGTGTCTCACCACCCTGAGTATATCTTGAAGAAATCAGACCCTTGACCTTTTAAGTTCAGCCGTATGATTCGAATGTTGTAGCGTTTAATATTGTCCTGGAGGTCTCTGAAATTGTCCTCATTTCTTTTAATTCGTTTTTCTTTTATCCTCTCTGATCCATTTATTTCTACCATTCTATCTTCTAATTCACTAATCCTATCTTCTGCCTCTGTTATTCTACTATTTGTTGCCTCCAGAGTGTTTTTAATTTCAGAAGAAGAAGACAAAAAGAAAGACCATGAGAAAATACTTGAGGAGATAATAGTTGAAAACTTTCCCAAAAATGGGGAAGGAAATAATCACTCAAGTCCAAGAAACCCAGAGAGTCCCAAACAGGATAAACCCAAGGAGAAACACCCCAAGACACATATTAATCAAATTAACAAAGATCAAACACAAACAACAAATATTAAAAGCAGCAAGGGAAAAACAACAAATAACACACAAGGGAATTCCCATAAGGATAACAGCTGATCTTTCAATAGAAACTCTTCAAGCCAGGAGGGAATGGCAAGACATACTTAAAATGATGAAAGAAAATAACCTACAGCCCAGATTATTGTACCCAGCAAGGATCTCATTCAAGTATGAAGGAGAAATCAAAAGCTTTTCAGACAAGCAAAAGCTGAGAGAATTCTGCACCACCAAACCAGCTCTCCAACAAATACTAAAGGATATTCTCTAGACAGGAAACACAAAAATGGTGTATAAACTCGAACCCAAAACAATAAAGTAAATGGCAACGGGATCATACTTATCAGTAATTACCTTAAACGTAAATGGGTTGAATGCCCCAACCAAAAGACAAAGACTGGCTGAATGGATACAAAAACAAGACCCCTACATATGTTGTCTACAAGAGACCCACCTCAAAACAGGGGACACATACAGACTGAAAGTGAAGGGCTGGAAAAAGATTTTCCATGCAAATAGGGACCAAAAGAAAGCAGGAGTCACAATACTCGTATCAGATAAATTAGACTTTAAAACAAAGGCTGTGAAAAGAGACAAAGAAGGTCACTAAGTTCAGCCGTAACCAGGCTGAATTATTTATATTAAGAACATGAGTTTAAAAAATGCCAGGGCATAGCAAAGGGAAACAGCACACAACAATTATATGTCCAATTAGATGTACAGGCACACTTTTATGTACTGGTCACTATCCAGAATCATTGGCATAATGCTCTCCAAACTAACACAGAAGCCCTGGCCATAGGCCCAGGCCTTCTCCTTTAGGTCTTCATTCTAAATTCTGATGTCACATATGAGATTCTTCTCTTCTCCAAAGACTGTCATTAAAAACCTCCCTAGGGCTTCACTGGTGGCTCAGTGGTAAAGAATCCACCTGCCAATGCGGGAGACACGGGTTGGATCTCTGATCCGGGAAGATCCCACGTGCTACAGAGCAACTAAGCCCATGAGCCACAACTATTAAGCCCATGTGCCATAACTACTGAAGCCACATGCCTCAGAGCCCATACTCCGCAACAAGAGAAACCATCACAATGAGAAGCCTGCATATGGCAACTGGAGAGGAGCCCCCTCTCGCACAACCAGACAAAAGCCTGTGCAGCAGGGAAGACTCAGCACAGCCAAAAAGTAAAAAAACAAAAAAACAAAAAAGCACGGTATCAGGGTATTTGTGTTCAAACAGACAATTAAAAAAAAAAAAACCTCCCTAAAGAAGAGATCCCACCCAGTCATAGGGTAACTATGGCACAATTCTTAATCCAGATGGTCCATATATAGAATTATGGAGGGTTTGTGATCTTGAATGAGGGGAAAGTATCTTGGTTTCTAATGGAATTAAGGATTGCTTTCAATTACGAAAGTAGGAAACAAGTTCCAGAAGCATTAGCAATACTTGTGACTTTGTTACTAATGGAAATAAGAGTTATGATCAGTATTTCATTATAGTGCTACAGATTTCTTGAAACAACATTTATGCTCATTACTACTTGAAAGAACAGTGCTACACCTTGCTATTTAATGTGTTAACAATGCAGCACACATTACACTGCTATACTACTGTAGCACAAACTTCTGAAAGAACACTTTGATGATTTCTTTTGAATGTAATTGACCTCCTTTGCAACTAGTACTTTCATTGTATGCACTTATAAACATTTTTCTAGGAAAGTAGCTATAGTTTCACTACGGCCAGAGAAGTCCATGTCACACACACAAAAGGTAACCCTCCTGGGCTTTCAAAGGACAACTATGTAACTCTCTATCTACCATGCAACACAACTTAATATCTCTCAGACGGAATCAGAAACACTCACATACAGAAACTGAAAAGTGAAAGTGAAAGTTGCTCTTTGCAACCAGGCCAGAATACTGCAGTGGGTAGCTGTCCCCTTCTCCAGGGATCAAACCCAGGTCTCCCTCATTGCAGGTGGATTCTTTACCTGCTGAGCCACCAGGGAAGCCCAAGAATACCGGAGTGGGTAACCTGTCCCTTCTGCAGCGGATCTTCCAGACCCAGGAATCGAACCAGGCTCTCCTGCATTGCAGGCGGATTCTTTACCAGCTGAGCTACTAGGGTAGCCCTACAGGAAATGCGGGATCTTTCCCAGGGGTGTATTACAGGTGAGAAACTGGCATCTGCTTTTATTTACTTGTTGTTAATAAGACCTATGTCTGTTGAAAATTTGCAATTGTGACCATTTCTGCCTACATAATGTAGAGTGACAATTAACCAGCAACCATCAGAAGCTTATTTCAGCCATACTCACTTGTTCCCTGGTGGACTGGATGGTAAAGAATCAGCCTACAATTCTGGAGACCTGGCTTTGATTCCTGGTTTGGAAGATTCCTCTGGAGGAGGGCATGGCAACCCACTCCAGTATTCTTGCCTGGAGAATTCCATGGACAGAGGAGCCTGGCGGGCTACATACAGTCCATGTGTTCGCAAAGAGTCGAATACGACTGAGTGACCGGACTGAGCACAGCATAGTCTGGATGAAGCATTACTTAGAAAATTGATGTTTCCCTCCTCCCATCTATATACTGTTATTAAAAATAGTGATTCCAATATATATTTACAAGACATGACCCAGTATCTTTTCCTGTAGTAATAATAAAAATACCACCCTCCTCCCCCGACCCACCCCCCACCCCCCGCCACCACACACACACACTCTTTAAAACTGTCCCTCATAAGTTTCCAGGAGCTAAGTTCCAGGACTAGGACGGAAGGAATGTCTGGGAAGTGGGAACTAAGCAAAGCTTGAGAGCTGCTTGAGATTCCTGCGGGGCTGTCAGTGAAAGGAAGTGAAGGAATTCCAAGTGTCATCTAACCTGGGGCGGGTGGGGCGGGGTGGGCTCCTGGTCCCAGGGAAGGTGTCTGAGGAGGTCGGTTTGTGGTGTCAAAGGCCAGGGGCCGGGTCGAGGGCGGAGCCCCGGCTTCTCGCCAGCAGGGTGGCTCGGGGCGGAGCGCAGCCCGCGTGGCCGGGCGGTACCGCGGCGCCGCCCACAGCGCTCCCCGGTCCGGCGGAGCGAGGCGGCGCGGCTCCCGAGCCATGGGGCGGCTGCTGGCGCTGAGCTTGCTGGGGATCGCGCTGGCGCTGCTGGGCGAGAGGCTCCTGGCGCTCAGGTAGGGGCTGGGGGCCCTCCCTGGTCCGCAGGGTCGGGATGCCGGGGCTGCGGGGGCGCGGGGACCCTCGTGCTGGGGCCCGGGGCCGGGGACGCTCTCTGCCGGCTCTGCTCCCCGGCCCGCCGAGCGCCACCACCCCACCCCCAGCCGCTCGCAAAACCCCACACAGTTTGGGCTGGATCGCGAGACTTCCTGGAGAGTTTACAAGCTTTTGCTGCTCACAAAGTTCTTTGCTACCTAGGTCGACGAGCTGTGCCAGTGCCGTGCAATTTACTCAAGGGCAAACCTCGTGCTTTAACTTGAAAACAACACTATTACTCATGCACTGAAACTTTAATTATAAAGATTTATTTCAGGTCACGGATCCTGCTTCCCTTTGGTGCCCAAACCAGCCTCTAACAAAGTTGTTCTCCATCCCTCCCCTGCCGCGTTGGAGAAGCTTCTTCCGCTCTCTAATCTTGGCGCGGTAGATCAAAAATACTTGAAATATTCAGCTACTGTTCTTACATCACTTCCTTATTTATCTCCTCGTCCAGGAACCGTGAAGCCAGAATGCCAAACAGGACACGCCTAGTCCTTCTCACATTTTACTTATTATTAAAAAAAACGCGGCAGGCAGATGTCACAGTCTCCAAATTATCAATTCAAATTATATAAGCCTCACGCGAAAGAATTCCAGAAATGCTGAGCATCTGTTCTGTATGCTGTGCTCTCTTAGGCTCCTGTAATAGAGCAAGGCACCGTTCTTACCCTATTAAAGGGAAGGAGAGAAATAAGACAGACGGATAAACTAGGATGTTCAGTGTAGCAGTGTTAGGCTCGTGTGCGACTCTGCAACCCCACGAACTGTAGCCCGCTAGGCTCCCCTATCCATGGGATTCTCCAGGCAAGAATACTGGAGTGGATTGCCGTTCCCTTCTCCAGAAGATCTTCCTGACCCAGGGATCGAAGCCAGGTGTCCTGCATTGCAGCAGATTCTTTACTATCTGAGCTACAGGGACGATCAGGATGTTCAGGACAGGTACAAACCAACCCCTATAGGCTTAAGGAGGAAAAATGACAACTCCTGAGGTTGAAGCTCAGGAGGAAGAGACATTTGACATTGTCCTGGAAGGATGGGTGAAACCCAAGTGGGGAGGAAGGAGGCAGTCCCAGATGGAGGCTGGAGCATGAACAAAGGAGCTGATGTGGGGAAGTTTGGATCTGAGAGGAGCTTAAAGTTAAGGGATGATAACAGTAGGGATAGGTGAAGGATAGGTCTGGAGATGCTTATTAAAGGTATGCTGAGAAATTGGGGCCTGCTTTGATGGGCAAAAGGGAACTGTCGGTGTTTGCTGTGTGTGCTTTATTTTTTAAACAGGAACCTGTTTAAACTTTCTAAGCATAATCAGCTGGACTGTGTAGAGCCGACCTGGAGGCTGGATTGGAGTAGAGCAGTGATTCTCAATCCTGGCTGTGCCTTAGGATCTTCAGGAGGCCTGCTGTCTGGACTGCACCCCCAGCAGTTCCAATCCTGTTGCTCTGAGTGGGGCCCAGGCATGAGTACTTTTTATTTTTAAAAATCCTCCTGATAATTCTCATATGAAGTTAGAGTTGACAAGTACCAGAATGGAGAGTAAAAAGACCTGGAGAAACTAGTTAAAGTATTGCAGTGTCTGGCCCAAACTCTGGAAGCCTCAGGGATGAGGGGTAGGTCAAAGGTGATGCTATAGTTTCCAGCTCAACTGGCTTGGCTGTAGCTTCATCTGCTCTAGAGAAACACCAGGAGAACAGTGTCTGTGCGACAGGAAGGGTCAGAGTCGGAGGAGGAACGTTCACTGGTAAGAAATGGACACACTGAGCTTAATTTTCATGTTATATAAATGACTGTCCTGTTCTGCAGAAGGTTATTGAGTTGGATGATTTTGTATGATCTATCCAGCTCCCAGTTTCAAAGACAAGACCATTAAAATTCACAAGCTTATTAGGTTATCCCTATAGTTCAAACCACCAGTGTTTCTATTAATTGAAGTTTTCTTAGTTTATAATTTTTTCTTCTTAATAATCATAAGGCTTTAAATTTAAGTCCCTTTGAATTGGTCCTGGGTGTTCTTTGGAAGGAATGGTGCTAAAGCTGAAACTCCAGTACTTTGGCTACCTCATGCGAAGAGTTGACTCACTGGAAAAGACTCTGATGCTGAGAGGGATTGGGGGCAGGAGGAGAAGGGGACAACAGAGGATGAGATGGCTGGATGGCATCACCGACTCAATGGATGTGAGTTTGAGTGAACTGTGGGAGTTGGTGATGGACAGGGAGGCCTGGCATGCTGCGATTCATGGGGTCGCAAAGAGTCGGACCCGACTGAGCAACTGAACTGAACTGAACTGAACTGAATGATAAATATGGTTGCAAACCTAAGAAAAATTAGATAAATCTTATTTTTACAGACTGTACCTGATGGGTCATTTAAAATTTAATGTGTCTCTTCTTTATAAAGGCTTGACTATAATAAACTTTATTTAGCAGTGACGTCACAGGGTTGTAACCTCATTGGACAACTGAAGCCTCATATTGGCTGATGTGAGAAGGTAAGGGGAATGATGGATGGACAGATCTAGCAAAGAAAAATGCAAGACACCTAGTCAAACTGGCATGTCAGATAAACAACAAATCTTTTTTTAGTATAAACATACCCCATGCAATATTTGGGATGTAATTATACTAAAATAGTATTCATTATCTATCTGAAATTCAAATTTAACTGAGCATCTCACATTTTATCTGGCAACCCTATAAGTGCAGAATCAAGTACTTACTGTTTACGAAGTTTGGTGGAGTGCTTAAATGCATAGCATTTCTCCTTTCAGTCCCTTAGAGTATTTTGAAAAGCAGCATGTTCCCACCTCCACAAAAAGAAAGGCTCTTCAAGAAACAGATTTTCGGTTTGTTTTTTTGCTCTCATCCGGTGCCTTCTGTTTCATTATTCTATTTTCAGAGATGGTACTTTGGCACTCAAGTTTATTTCTCTCCCCCAAGGTGCCCACTTAAATTTCAACTTGGATTTCAGATAAGCAATGAATAATATTTTAGTATAAGTGTGTCATGGATAGATAAATGGAATCAGAGTTGTCTATTTCCTTCTGAACTGTAACTGGCTAACGTTCCCAGGGGAGGATGGCATATCATACCCAACTTTTCCACTCCTCCCTGCTGCTGCTGCTAAGTCGCTTCAGCCGTGTCCAACTCTGTGCAACCCCATAGATGGCAGCCCAACAGGCTCCCCCATCCCTGGGATGCTCCAGGCAAGAACACTGGAGTGGGTTGCCATTTCCTTCTCCAATGCATAAAAGTGAAAAGTCAAAGTGAAGTCACTCAGTCGTGTCTGACTCTTAGTGACCCCATGGACTGCAGCCTACCAGGCTCCTCCATCCATGGGATTTTCCAGGCAAGAGTACTGGAGTGGGTTGCCATTGCCTTCTCCGCCCTAGTTGAACAATAAAGGGGAAAACAGAAATACACAAATGTCTCCAGGCCTGTGCTCCCTATTCCAAAGTACACAGCCTTGAATGAATCATAAGACTTAAGTGCATAAGAGACCTGTGCCTGAGCAGGAAATCCAGAAATAAGCACCTGAACTTTCGGCTTGTTGCCTGACATCTTTTATGACAAGTCCACCAAGAAGCTATCCAATGAACACTTCTGAAGGGGCAGCCTGTTTTTTAGCCATCATCCTCCTTATTTATTGTGTGACTACCGTGTGCTGGTCTTAAATGGCTGTGCTGGGTCTTCATTGCTCCACGGGTTTTCCTCTAGTTGCAGGGAGTGGGGGCTACTCTCTAGTTGTGGTGCACAGGCTTTTCATTGTGGTTACTTCTCTTAATGCAGAGCATGCGCTCTAGGTGTGTGGGCTTCAATAAGTTGTAGGACGTGGGCTCAGTTGTTACGGTTCCTGGCCTTTCGAGCACAGGCTCAGTAGCTGTGGTGCAAGCTTTGCCCCACAACATGTGGGAACTTCCTGGATCAGGGATCCAACCCATGTCTCCTGCATTGGCTGGCGGGTTCTTTACCACTGAGTCACCAGGGAAGCCCTGTGTGCTAGTCTTTGTGTTGAAAGTGTCAGCAGTTCTTTGCATTAAACTAAAACAAACATTTACTGACATTTGGAAACAAAGGCCTTTGACCTTCCTGCCTTCTCCCAGTCTTCATATCTGTCTTTATATTATATATTTCCTATAGTATATCTGATAAAACTGAAGTTTGGAGAAGCTAACTAGGTAGTTCAATAGTCAGTGCCAAACCTGTACCCCAAGCCAGGTCTTCTGATTCCAGATACAGTTTGCCCCGGTTCCCTGCAGCCTCCTCTCTTGTCTGCCATTGGAGCAAATTTTCCTCAGCTTTACAAGCCTGAGCACAAACTCTGAGTTAAGTAAGAGCATTACAGGGGATGAGGGAGTAAATTCCAAGGGGTTTTACAAGTCTGTATGTGAAAGATAAAGCCACTGTTTGAATTTAAGTCTGCACTTAAAAGATAAAGCCCCACCAGTGGTTTGTAAATTCAAAGGCAGCGTGATAAGGAACAAACCTGGTAAGAAGACTGTGTCCCCTGTTGACACACCAACCTGGTGCATCTTTACTGTTACCACAAAATGAAGCAGGATAATCACTAACCACCCCCGTCTCATTCCACTTGGAAGGTAATGCCCTTTCCTGAGTGAAAGAAATAGAGTCCTTTCATGCTCATGACTGTTGGTTAAGGGTTCATGCCTTATAGCCAGATAGCCTGAATTTTCCACTATTTACCTGACTGGTTGGCTTTTTATTCACCTTTCTGTGCCTCAGTGTCCTAATCTGTAGGATGGGGGTAATCATATTTTATGCTCCATATAGGGGCTGTAAAAAAATCAATGAGTTAATTCTTGCAAAATGCTAGGACAATGTCAGACACATAGTAAATGCTCAATAACTGTCACCTGTGATGATGATGTTGGAGCAGAGGTTCTTAGATTTTTGTGCTGCAGATCCCTTTGGCAGTCTGGTGAAGCCTTGACTTCTTCTCAGCATCATGTTTCTAAATGCATAAAATAAAATACACAGGATTACAAAGCCATCTTAAATACTAAGTTAATACTAACTTACTTAAATTCTACTGTCAAACTATTTGAAAAATCTAATGTAGGATATATTAAGCCTTAAATATATCTAGAGGTTGTTGAGTACCTAACAGTAGGTACTGTGAAGCCGAGATGAGTATAAATGGTATTTTGAGATATCTCCAACTGAAATGTTATGACACAACGTCTGCAGTTTCTGTTAGTGACAGTCACAGGTACTACCAGTAGAAAGCTCAGTGGTTGTTGCCTATACTCATCATCAGAAGAAATGCTCACTTTCAGTCGGAGGTTTAACTAAAGATGTGTTTTTCCGCCCATCTGAGTTCATAGACCCCTGAATTTTACCCATGGACTCCATGAAATGAAGAACCCTGATGTTGGGACTTCCCTGGCGGTCCAGTGATTAAGAATTTGCCTTGCAATGCAGGGAATGTGGGTCCGATCCCTGGTTGTGGAACTGAGACCCCACATAAGGCCTATAGACCTAAACTGACCTGCCAGAGGTTATGCAGGCTTATCGCTATGACAGAAACATGATCTACCTCTTTCACTACTAGCACTTTCGATACACGTTAGCCCTTCTTATTACTGATTACCTTTTATCACCCATGAGTATCAGCAGCAGCATCCTCATCACCAGTATTAACTGCTACTGCTTATGTTAGGCTAAATATACTTGTTTTGCAATAAAAATTAATTTAAAAAAATACTTGTTTTCCCTTTAAGTCACTCCTGGGGCTCATAGATTTGAGATCTTTTTTTTTTTTTTAACTGCTTAATTTAAAATTTTTCTTGGTTATTTTATTTTTAATGTTCTATTATGTCCATATATTTTATATATTTATTTTATTCATTTCTTTTTATTTCATTGCTTTATCGCTATGTTGTTTTAAGAAATTTACTACTATTTTAGTTATGTGATTCCAAATACATAGTGATTAACATTTTAATTAGAAACTTTCATATTATATATATACACGTATTTGTGAACTGCCAAGATACATAGTTGCCACTCCGTTTTGGTAATTTTGAGTTATCCAGGCTGAGGTTTCTTCCATTTTGCCGAGAAAACAGTAGCCTTCCCCATATTCAGCGTCTAGAAGTCCGAAGAGGCAAGGATATGAATGGAAGAGAGACAGGTGACACACGGTCATTCTGGCTCTTAGAAGTGCAGTATGCGTGAACCACTTTGAAAAATGCAGACTGCTCCGTCAGCACGATTGTCGCTATCTGTGTACGTAGAGAACACAAAGAAGGTGAGGCGGTGAGAAGAGGGGAAGCCTTCAAGCAGCAGAGCCCAGATGTGCTTGTCCACCTTGCTTGGCGGGCTGCTGCTCCAGGGCGGGAAGCTAGAGTGAAGATGCTTTATCGAAGTTCAACATTTTCTCATTAGTTCTTCACTTCTGTTTTTACAAAATGACAACAGCAAGTAGTTTTGCTAGAGTAGTTGGTGCTCCTCAACCTCTTAATAAGTATTTACGTGGCATCTCCTGTGAGCCAGGCTCTGAACAGTGCCATTTTCTCTCGGCCTGCTTTCAGTCACTGTGTCATTCTGCAGAGGGTCTGAGCAGTTTTCAGCTCCCCTGGGTCTTCTGGTTCTACATCTGAGGCTCTTCCCACAACAAAAGAGTTATGAGAAGTGGGACTTGGTGTCATGTTTATATTTGGATAGGAACGTGCATTGCGAGCTGTATTTGCTGGATTATTGGCTTCATTTTTTTTTTTTTTCATAAGGAAGGTTTTATTTTATAAATAGACTTCAGTTAGACACATTTAAATTTTAAAAGGGAAATGACATGAACAAAGTCATAGAAGCTGAAATGCACAGTTCTTTTTCTGGGTATAGTTAGAAAATCAGTTTATGTAAATGGTATGAGAGACAGTACTTCCATGTGAAAATCTGCCACATGAAATGGTCACATCCTGAGGGAAGAGCACAGTGGCCCAATTTATGGCCCATGTTCACATAGAGAACTCTGTGATATGCATTTTTATTTTAACTTCGGTTCTGGTGCTATTTTATGTTCCTACCCTTGTTTTCCATCTTCTCCTTTATCCGTTTTAGATTTGTGCTGTGTTTTTTTTTTTTTTTTTTGTATTGCTGTAAGCCTCTTTAAACCCTTTCTGCTACAAATCAAGGATACATAAACAGATAGATTTTTTTCTTTTTTAAATAGGAATCGACTTAAAGCCTCCAGAGAAGTGGAATCTGTAGACCTTCCTAATTGCCACCTGATTAAAGGAATCGGTGAGTCTGAGAAAATGCTTGTTACACAGCTCACATTGTTTGGCCACTAACACTAAAAAATTCACTAAGAGTATTTTGGCACATAATTACTGTTTATCAGAGGAAAAATCACATTAGATCAGCAAAACCTTTTCATCTCTTTTGATCTCATGTACCCTGTATTTCTTCTCTCTTACTCTCACTGTGATTTATTAATGATTTGTTCAACCCTATGTGTGTTGTTAGATTTCTTGCTTGTTTCGTGACTTTGCTGAACCATTTTTGTCAGGTCTGCATTCTTTGTCATGTGTGGCAACTGAATTCTATGTAACATTAGCCCAGGAGTGAGTTGGTGAAAGTAAGCCAGAAGGAAGAGAAGTTATAGAAAATAAAAATCTCCTAACAAAATCTCCACTTCCCACAAATATTACTCAGCTATAAAAAAGAATGAAAAATGCCATTTGCAGCAACATGGGTGGAAGAGAGATTATCATACTAAGTGAAGTAAGCCAGACAAAGACAAATATCATATGATACCACTTATATGTGGAATCTAAAAAATTACACAAATAAACTTATGTGTAAAACAGAAACAGATCCAGAGATAGGGACTTCCATGGTGGTACAGTGGATAATAAGCCACCTGCCAATGCAGTGTATACGGGTTCGATCTCTGGTCCAGAAAGATTCCACATGCCACAGAGCAGCTAAGCTGGTGTGCCACAAGTACTGAGACCACGTTCTAAAGCTCCTGAGCTACAGCTACTGAAGCCTGCGTGCCTAGAGTCCACGCGCCATAACAAAAGAAGCCACCACAATGAGAAGCCTGGGCACCACAGGAGTCCGCCCCGCTCACCGCAACTATAAAAGGCTTGTGCACAGCAGTGAAGACCTAGCACAACCAAAAGTAAAGAAAGAATGAATAAATAAATTTTTTATTTTTTAAAAAAGAAATAGATCCCCAGACATAGAAAACAAACTTTTGGTTATCAAAGGGAAAAGGGGAGGTTGGGATAAATTAGGAGTTTGGGATTAATATATACACACTACCATATATAAAATAGATAAGCAATAAGTGAAGCACAGGGAACCCTGGTGTGCTGCAATCCATGGGGGTGCAGAGAATCAGATACAACTTAGCGACTGAACGACAACAACAAGGTCGTGTATTGTGTAGCACAGGGAACTATACTCAGCATTTTGTAATAACCTGTAATGGAAAAGAATATATATATGCACATACAACTGAATCACTATGCTATATACATAAAACTAACACAACACTGTAAACCAACTATACTTCAATAAAAAGTAAATGATTAAATTTTTAAAAAATTTCCATCTCCCACAAAAATAACCTCAGACACAGAGTTTCTATTTTATCCTTTCTGGTATTTCCAGTGCAAATCCAAACAAATATATGCATATACATTTATATCTCTTTTTTCACAAATGACCTCTTAGTATAAAATTGTATTCTGCAACTTGCTTCATTCTGAACATGAAGAGATTTCCACATTAGCACTTGTAATAGACCTACCTCATTCTTTTTAATATTTGCATGTACCATTATGATTTAACCAGTTCCTTAATGCACATTGGAATGGTTGCGGTTTTTTGCAACTACAAGCAAATCAGTGAACATCATCATGTATATAGCTCTTGCATCTTTTTTACATGAAGGATAGTTTTCAATAGTGAGATTATTGTTCAGTTAGCACATATATTTAAAGTGTTGATAAGTGTTTGCTAAATTGCCCTCGAGTTGGAACACGAATAAACTCAGGACCTCATATTTACAACCACATTCACTCCAGACAGGATTCATAATGCACTTCTGTCAAAGTAGTGGAACTTTTCTGGATCATACAAAGAAGGCCTCAATTTCATGCCATGCCATGCTCAATCATTTTAGTCGTGTCCAACTCTTTGAGACCCAATGGACCTCAGGCTCTCACCTGGCTTCTCTGTCCGTGGGATTCTCCAGGCAAGAATACTGGAGTGGGTTGCCATGTTTTCCTCTGGGAATCTCCCCGACCCAGGGATCGAACTCTTGTCTCTTGCATTGCAGACAGATTCTTTACTGCTGAACCACCAGGAAGCCAATTCATGGAACCTGTTAGTTCTCAGAGCAGCCTTTTCTACTTGAGAGTTTCTTTCTGGTTCTGCCCCCTCTCCTTCTCTATACATCTGTTTCCTCTGTGCTCTTGTCTCCTTTTCCCATTGCTACTTCTGTATTTTTTCCTAGTCCTGTCTCCCTTCACTAGACTCCTTGACGTCTTTCTCCTGGGGTTTCCCCTTTTTGTTTTTTGCCCAAACACTGAGCAGGAAGATACAAACTCGGTGTCAAATACCCAACTGTTGGATTGAAAAGGCCTATGCTGGATAATGCAGACTGTCCTAAAATTCAGGTTGTCTGAAGTCCTGAGAAACTCAGCAAATGCATCCTTCTTTCTGGCTGCAAGCAGGAAGAGCTCTTTGGAACTGGTCACTCAGCAGAAGCCAGATGGCAGCTGAGAGAGACCTGTTCAGGTTGGGAGGTTGAGTTAGCGATCCTGGAGGTTACTTTTGCTACCGAGTTAATAATTGTAAAATTATTAAATAGCCTTGCATCTGTGAAGCCCACCTTCTGTGGATTCAAGTCTCAGGGCAGATGACACTACAGGACAGACTGCCAAGTGCATTGCTGCTGCAGCTCACTGGGACAGAGAGCTCCTCGGAGAAAAACAAGTCCAACAACATTTGTATTCTGAACAGGCGTCCGACTGTGTTTGTGACCTTTATGTCGTGATGTGTGCGAGCTGCTGTCTGCAGTTGGGAAGAATGAGGAAATATGTCACCTGTGGCCCCTCTTGTGAAGCATTTAATGTCTCTGAGGCACTTCAAAAGGCAGTGGAGCGAAGACGTTGAATGATTAGAAGCACATTTGGGATACATTTTTAGATCTAATTAGAATTGTATTTTTCTTTTTTTTCCCTTTTTTCTTTACTTTTGCTCTCTGGTTAGCATACACTATGTGAACATTTGTTGAGTGCTATGTCAGGGATGCATAATGGTTAATAATAGCTTGTGGTGATATGTTTTTAACAATAGTTGCTTATTCATTGGTCTTTGACTACAAAGGATTAGTAGGGTATACTTTCCCATATGGGCAAAAGCAACTTCTCATGGTAGGCAGCAGGAATACAGGGGTTCTGTTTTTTAGTTTCCACTTTGGGAACAGTAGCAGCCACGCACTTGAGGCCAGCTACTACCTCCAGGAGGTACGACCATATCCCCTGCCCCACCCCTCCCCATCCACATCAAGATACGCACACAACACACACTTACACACATCAAGGCTACATTCATCATGACTGGAAATAAGCTCTTAGGTGCTTTATACATATCATATCATCTCATGTCTGTTTTAATAAATAAATAACCACTGCCGCTGGAGAAGGAAATGGCAACCCACTCCAGTATTCTTGCCTGGGAAATCCATGGACAGAGGAGCTTGGTGGGCTACAGCCGATAAGGTCACAAAAGAGTCAGACATGACAGCAATCACCACCACACATCATACAGGATATGTGCCTTCAGGGAGGTCAGAAAGTAAGGTCACTACTTATTCCATTTTTTGTTTCTTTATTCCTTTCTAGTGTATCTAACAGAAACTAAGATTTGGCATAATATCTATATCTAAATAATAAAAAATATGCTTAAAGAGCTATTGAATTCTATTTGAAGTTTAAAACATTTTAAAATGTCTTTGAAAATGCTGGCATTCAGAGTCCTGTACTAAAAATTTTGAATAGATTATTTCTCGAGTTAATAAATCATTTTATACACTTGGTAGTCAAGATTTTTATAACTGCTGCTTGAGAGATTTTTTTGTTTTTTAAGCATTAAAGTTTGTAGCTCTTATCATCAAGTACTTTGCAATTTACCTATGAAAAGGGAAGCAGAAAATCTCACTGTGTGAGATACGGATATATTTTTTGTTTTTCTTTCTATAACAGATAAGGATCTAAGGCTCAGAGAGGTTAAATTACTTTAGCAATTTTTTTTCAATATAGTATCTTCTCCCAGAGTCATTAACACATATATCTGATTAATAAACCAAAAAAGTGGAAAATAATAGGCTACATTACATTTTGGATACTCTGTTGGGTATGAAGGGCTGATCAGCTATTATAAAGTTACAGTAAGTAACTTACAGAAGAAAGAAATTGATTTTCTTTTATGTGACAGTCCAAAGACAAGCAAATGGCCTAGAGTTATTAGATGACTGTATTTCATGTGGTCATTCTGAGACAAAGGCTGATGAAGCAACACAGCTATCTTCAACGTATCATCTTGGTCCAAGACTAGAACTCCAGTTGTTGCCATTTCCCAGCAAGAAGGGGTAGAAAGAAAATTTACCTAGACATTTTTACTCTATTTTACCCAGTATTGCATACACCTTGTACTTTAATGTCTCATTAACCTGAACTCAGACAAACAGCCACCTTTATCAGCAAGAGAGACTTCTCTGATGGCTCAATCGGTAAAATATCTGCCTGTAATGCAGGAGAATTAGGTTTGATTCCTTGGTCAGGAAGATCCCCTGGAGAAGGGAATGGCAACCTACTCCAGTATCCTTGCCTGGGAAATCCCACGGACAGAGGAGCCTGGCAGGCTACAATCCCTGGGGTCACATAGGGTCCAATTCGAACGAGCAAGCACACACATGTTGCCATGTACCAGTAGCTGAACAGGAATAAGGGAAGTATGGATCCTGGGGAGGGGTTAGCCATCTCTGACACAGATAATTGCTAAAAAAATAAGAAGGGATCAAAATCAGATGTGCTAAGTTACAAGACTTTCTAGAGAAAGATGGTTTGAAAGAGGTTTGAAAGAAAAGTACAACATATGAATTGATAAAGATCTTGGTGAAAGGCATGGAAGAAAACATTTTAAGGAAAAAGCCAATGTATAGAATCGACCACAGCTGGATTTACAAAGTCAAGTGTTCTCAAAAAGGAATCAAGGAATGGTTCTGACAGAGAAATTTCATTAAATGCTAGGTTGTATTTGTTTCTATGTACTTTTAAGTGAGAACAAAAGACTTGAATCCCAGCTTCCCAGTTTGTGATCTTAACCTTTCAAAGGCTCAATATTCTCTACTCTAAAATAAGAGATAATATTATCACTTCTTAGAGTTAGGAAAATTATATGAATTAACATGTGTAAAGTACTTATAAGGAGCCTGGTACTTGGTGAACACAATATATGTTGATAGTTATAACTGTTACTACCAATGCTACTACTGTTTCTGTTATTGAATCAGAGGAGGAAAAACATCTCCAGCTTTGACTACTTTTACAATAATCATACTGAAAGGGTGTTATGAGATGATAAAGGCCTACTGTTGTATTGGCTACAGAAGTGAAGATGGGGGAGTAGATCTGGAAAATATTCTAAAGAAGCTACAGATATGACTTTTTCCCCTTGAAATTAGGCAACAGATGAAACAGAAGTTGCAATGGGTCAAAGTGAACATATCTTTTAAAAACGTTGCTCTCTTCTTGATTATTGAAAGAATATGTTTTGTAGAAATTTTTAAAACAAAGAAAAGTTTAAAGAGTAAAAGGAAAATCACTCAACCCAAAATCCCACCACCCAAAAAAACATGGTTAGTTTTTTTTGTACATATCTTTTCTTTGCTATGTGTGTAGGCATGTACACATTGAAATTGTCTTAAATAATTTTTCAAGAACAACAAATTTTAATTAATTGAGCTCCTACGAAATGGATCTAGAAAGCAGCACTTGGGCTAGAATTCTGTGTGCACATGTGTGTTCCTATGTTTGTGTTTTTGTGTGTATATGTGGTAAAGGGTTCCTTGGTCTTTGCTCTTTACCAGTTGAGAAGCACCATGGAACTTTTGGTGGTTATCACAGACCCGTTTTTGAATCTGCTGAAAGCATAGAACCTTTTTCACAGAAGATAGCTGTACATGCACAGGACATTTTGCATTGCACAGAATTTCAGAGGGCTCATAGAGTCTTTAAAACCCATTTGTGGCTCCACAGACCCGAGGTTAAGAACTCCTCCAGCACACTATGCTTAGACATAGCTCTCCACTTTCTGAGACAATAAGCATATGGGTCATCTTTATGAAGTGAAGTTCTTGACTTTTTCTTTTTTTTGGCTTTTCTCCACTGTGATGGAACAAGCAACACTAGAGGCAGTGCAGCTAAATGCAAACTCAGGAAGCAAAACCCAAATAGCTGGATAGGTGCTATTTGTTTTTGACAACCTAGAAATAGTCTTGGAGACATACTCTGGAGAGGGCTTAAAGGGGAAGACTGAATTTTGTGGACTCAAAGAATGCATCATGATTTGCCTTAATCTAAGCCATTTTTCTTCTTTTCTGTGTTTGGGTCTATTATCTGTCCATGGAATTTACACAGTGAGACCACTGGGAAGGTCTTATGTCTAATTATTTGCTGTGCTGTGTGGAGTGTACTGCAGACAATCAATAAACAATCAATAGTAATTGTAGTCTGTCTCAGAGACTGCGTTGAAGCTTCAACTGGCTTTAGGTGCATGGTATTTTTCATTAATTTTCTTTTGCCAGTTTTTTTTTTTTTTAATCTAAAACCTAAATTTAAAGATTAAACAGAAAGCTCTTTGCTTATGAGATCGAACAGACATTGTTTTTTAAAGAGGGACTATATAATCCCAGGTGTTTTATCTCTGGTAATGAGAGAAATGTCTGTGCTTGCTTCAGACTGAATGAGCCAAGAAAGGGACAAGATATTTGCATGGTTAAATGATGATGAGTCCTTCATTCTGAAAGTAATAGTCCCCTGATGGCAATTACTTTTGTATAGACATCTGGCTGTTTATCATAAGAGTAGGCAGATGTCAACTTTTTTGGTCTCATAGCTAGAAATGTAGTGATTACTTGACTTTGATTTGAATAAACATAAAATATCTAACATTTGAAGTCAGAAGTTCACTGCAGGAAAAGATTTGGACTGACGTTTATTAAAGCGAGTGGTTCCTTGGAAGAAAAAATCAGAACCGTGCTGAAAGATACAGACACTGATAAAGTAAACAAAGCTCTACCTAACAAATCACAGAATTTGAACATGACATCTATCTATTTCTTGAACTTAACAGAAGCCGGCGCTGAAGATATTGACATACTTCCCAACGGTCTGGCTTTCTTTAGTGTGGTGAGTATCTTCCTTCTCCGTCTCAGTGGAAGAAATACAAGAAAGTTTGATGAGGCCTGCAAAGCAGTCACTTGTTTTTAAAGTTCCTCACTTTCAAAATTATATTCTGAAAACAAAAGACAGGTCAAACAGGATCTTGGAAATTTACCTCCCGCTTCTCTAAATATAGGGATGAAAACGTCTTTGCCCCTTGACTTATTACTCTTTATGTCCCCACTGCCTTGCACTAAAATATTCCAGTGCAATCTGTGTTTGTTATTAAAAATGATATCTGGAGCATGACTGTGGACATTGATAATACATTATGCTATTTTAAATGCAGCATATACCTTTCTTTCCATTCAACATTCAATTTAAAGCTAGCATTCTTGCTGTTATTTATTTTTGAATATATTAACTCCCAAAGAAAAAGCCAGTGCTTTTTCTTTCTTTTCACTGCTGAAAGGTCTATATCATCACTGGAAAGTCATTGACTGAGTTTACCCTTCACTTTTGCCTTAATTTTTATAACCTGAAAAGTAACAATCTTTTCAGGCATGTATTTTAAAGACTTTCAAATGGATTGGCCAGAGTGATGCTAGGTTATACCAATATGCATTCTAATTGGAAAACCGTATGTGTGGGCCAAAGAGGAAGTTCTGCCTCTCTCTCCTCCCTAGAATGGGCCAACGTGATGGACCTCAGCATCTTCATGGGTTCCATTTTTCTTGAGAAAGAAGAATCCAACTTCGGGACTTCCCTGGTGGTCTAGTGGCTAAGACTCCTTGCTCCCAATGCAGGGGGCCCGGCTTTGATCCCGGGAACTAGATCCTCGTACCACAACTAAGAGTTTGCAGGCTGCAACTAAGATCCAGTGCATCCAAATAAATAAATATCTTTTAAATAAAGAAAAACGTATCCAACTTTGAAGGCAGCCTGTAGGTATTCTGTTCCCTCTCAGCAGCCATTATTTTCAGACTCTGAGACTCAGGGAAAGATGTGAAAAACTTGGAGATGCTTAGAAGACAGTAGCGACACTAACAAAATAGCTGTCAGACTTATGAGAAAGGTGAGAGAACGCAGCTTAGATGAGAATGAGGGTTAGAGCACTCTTCGGGTTCTTGATGGTTCTTATGTGAAAGCCTGTGAGCAGCTGCTTGTTTACCATGGAGGAAGAAAAGAAATACTGTAAGTTTTGGCAGAAGCTTGGATATTTATATTAAATTTTCAAACTACAACTTTAAAAGAAAAATTGTAGTTAATTACCTACTCACAATGAGTAAAATGATATTTCTGGGAGGACTCTGGGTTTGTGTAGAAGCATGTGCTTGCACATGTGGCTTACAGTCTTAGGGAAAAGCGCTGAAATTCCTTGTCAGCATTGTACATAACCAAAGACACAAATATCTAGAGTAAAAGAGAAAGCAGTTGCTTGTCCCCCCCCCCCCCCGCCTTTTTTTTCCCCAAAGAAGCTGTTCTTGGGTAATCCAGAAGTCATCTATTTCAAGATTTTATACCCATAAAAATAAATCTGAATTAGGAGGAGCAAGGTCTTCAAATACGTAAATCGACAGCCATTTTTAGTTGAGAGATCTAATATAGTCACAGTGATCTTGTAGTCAAGTCAACAGAATTTCTTCTGCATGATTTTCTTTTATCCTTCCTTGGTTATATGACTTTTTACTGATTTAAAATGATTTACTTTCATTTTACTGATTTTAAAAATTTACTCAGCATTGTCTCTAATATTTCCTAGTATGTTGCTCCTTTCTAAATGAATAACTCCTACATCATGGCATTTGTTTATTCTTCCAAGCACTGTAGCCCATTAACCCATCCCATTCAACAATTAGGGGCAACCTCAAAACTAACACCACATTTAATGAGGACTTGGATGACATAGAATAGAATAGAGATTTAAATGACAGTGTAAATGTACTTGAAACTGCTGAACTGTACACTTAAAAATAGTGATAATGGTAAATTTTATGTTATGTATATTTTATCACAAGTGGAAATAAAATTTTAAAAAGAGATAAAAACAGGTTTAAATGATATCTTAAATTAAGATAATTATGGAGTGTTACTGGGGCTTCCCTGGTAGCTCAACTGGTAGAATCTACCTGCAATGCAGGAGACCTTGGCTAAATTCCTGGGTTGAAAAGATCCCCTGAAGAAGGGTTAGGCTACTCTCTCCAGTATTACTGGGCTTCCCTGGTGGCTCAGAGGGTAAAGAATCCGCCTGCAATGCGGGAGACCTGGGTTCCTTCCCTGGGTTGGGAAGATCCTCTGGAAGAGGGTGTGGCAACCCACTCCAGTATTCTTGCCTGGAGAATCCCCGTGGACAGAAGAGACTGGCAGGCTACAGTCTATAGGGTCACAAAGACTTGGACATGACTGGGCAACTAAGCGCACATGAAGAGTTATTACATCCCTGGCAGAGCTTCCTGCGCATCGACACTCTATTGTTTATGGTACGTTGATAAAGAAGAGAGATTATTAACCACTGAATTGTCAGTGCCGTGGAACAATGGCATAATCCAGTTTATTCTGTTTGCTGGATCTTGAAGTTGTATTATTTGATAGATATTTTTTAATTGGAGAAAATGTGTATTAAATACAATTTAAGCATAAAGTAAGGTTTGAGGATAGGTTTTTGGACTTCGCTGGTGGCTCAGATGGTAAAACATCTGCCAACAATGCAGAAGACCCAGGTTTGATACATGGGTTGGGAGGATCCTCTGGAGAAGGAAATGGCACCCCACTCCAGTACTCTTGCCTGGAAAATCCCATGGATGGAGGAGCACGGTAGGCTGCAGTCCATGGGGTCGCAAAGTGTTGAAACTTGGAAAGATATTCTTTTAAATTTGCATAAAGTATTACTTTAAAATTTTTAAAGAGAAAAGACCTCAATTATTTCAGTGAGTGCTGAACAAGCATTAAATAAAATTTAATTCTCATTCCTGATTAAACCCTCAAAAAAAAAACTAGAAGTAGAAGGAAACTTCCCAGAAACCTACAGCAAACATCATTCTTAGTGGTGAAACATTCACTGCCTTCCCATTAACGTTTAGAAAAGGAAGAAACTGCCCTAAAATGCTGTAACCATCAGTAATCTACTAACGTTTTTAATAACCCAAGAAAACAAGAAAAAGAAATACGATGTAGGAAAAAGGACAAAACTGCCATTAACTTCAAGCGTGATTACTTGTTTTTCTAAACAGTCCAGGAGATTAAACTGACAGACTCTTAGACCTAATAGGAAGTTCAGTGAAATGGTTGGATTCAAAACGAACATATAAAACTCAGTGACTTTCCCATGCGCTAGGAAAAACCAAATAGAAATGTAGTAGCAGTAATACTACTACTACAGCTACTATTAATAAGATTTCATTTGAATAGCAACTTGATTTCTGAAATTTATACATAAAAATAAATGAGCAGATATATTTAAGATTATTTTGTAAAGGTAAAGCAATGTGGTGTGGGATAAATATATAGTATGTATAAATACATATATATTATATACTAATATATATGTAATGAATAAAGCTGTAGTAATTAAAAAGTTGCATATTAGCACAGAAATAGGGCACAAGTCCCCAAAAAGACCAATATGTAAACAAGGATCTAGTACATGATAAAAGCAACATTTAGAATCAGTGGGGAAAGGACAGCCTGAGTACCTGCCACGCACTGACAAAGTTCCAACGGGGAGAGGATGGATATGTGTCAGAGAGCAGTTTATTCCCTCCCTCAACTCTGAGTTATCTCATGTCCACCAACCTTCTGGTTACCCTCTGAGGAGACTAAACCCCTCATCTCTGTCTCAACTCAGAAATATCAGTCCATGGGGTGGCTAGAGTCAGACACAACTGAGCGACTTCACTTTCACTTTTCACTTTCATGCATTGGAGAAGGAAATGGCAACCCACTCCAGTGTTCTTGCCTGGAGACTCCCAGGGATGGGGGAGCCTGGTGGGCTGCCGTCTATGGGGTCGCACAGAGTCGGACACGACTGAAGCGACTTAGCAGCAGCAGCAGCAGCAACTATAAATAAGTGATACTTTGGCTAAAGGTGCTGGCATAAAGCTAGAAACACAAAGAAAGCAGAGATGAAACAATAAGAAAATAATAATTGGGGGGTGGAAGGCTGAAAGCCAAACAGTATAGTTGCTACTTTAGTCCATAAAAATACTTAAGCCTTTATATTTAACTTTTGCTCTGTTTTCAAAAGGGTCTAAAATGTCCAGGCCTCCACAGTTTTGCACCAGATAAGCCTGGAGGAATACTAATGATGGATCTAAATGAAGAAAACCCAAGGGCACTGGAATTAAGAGTCAGCCGTGGATTTAATTTGGCTTCATTTAATCCACATGGTATCAGCACTTTCATAGACAGTGGTAAGAACTGATGAGCTACCAACATTAAAAAAAAAAAACAAAAACAATGGTTTGCAAATAACTGGAAAATAGATTTGGATCATATCTGTATAAGAGAACAATTAACTCATGAATTGTTTCTATATCCTTCATACGAAAAAGTCCAACATTCCCTCTTCAGCTGACAGTAAGTTATACTACATTTTGAAATTTCTAATAGTTATTAATTACACCTGAAAGAATGTTTAGATTTCATAACCTTTTCATATATCTATTTTCATTGCATTGAAAAAGAGCTATATTTCTAAGTTAAACTATAAACAGATTATCCATGGATTCTGTATATGGAGTGAGAAACACTCTTTCTTAAAGGTCAGGAGACCAATGATCAGAAATAAGACTAGACAGACAGTGATGGGAAAGATAGGGAAGAAGAATGATCTGTTAGGTCCTCTAACAGCTTATACATTCAGCCTTTCCTTGCCTGTGGTATTTAAATGTCAGTGTCTACCCAGAGGTCCTGTGGTTATATCTTGTAAATGAACTCTGTTCTCTCATTTTTTTAGATGACACCGTTTATCTCTTTGTTGTAAACCACCCAGAATTCAAGAATACAGTAGAAATTTTTAAATTTGAAGAGGAAGAAAATTCTCTTTTGCATCTAAAAACAATCAAACATGAGCTTCTTCCAAGGTAATTAGTCCTTTTGTTCATTCTCAGATTTATTGCTGCCTTTTTCAGATATTCCATATCATGGTCCTTTCATCTTTTGTAAGAGTTGAAATACATACATACATACATACATACACACACATAAACAAATACATATATTTATATGTATATGTGTATGTATAGTTTCCTTGCAACTTTACTTTTCATTAATATTTACATGAATGTAAAATTTTGAATGAAACCAGTATTTTAGCCATGGCAAAATTACATTATCCAAACTCAACTCAGTATTGAAGTGATTAAATTGTACACAGATTTTTAACCCCCAAGAAAGAGCAAATGCACATCCTTTCAAACTGGGAAATATAACAGGTTCATGAGATCTTTTTAGGTCCCAGAAAAACTTGCTCAGAATTTCTACCATGACAACCACTAACTGAATTTATATTCATATAATCTACTAAATAAAAGACGCAGGGATTGTATGGTTTCAGAGTTTTCTGTTTTAGTCTATACTGTAGAGATTAATTGTCCCTTAATTTGAAGAATGGGCTTCCCTGGTGGCTCAGCGGCAAAGAATTTGCCTGCGATGCAGGAGACGCTGGTTCCATCCCTGGGTCGGGAAGATCCTCTGAAGGGAATGCCAACCCCCTCCACTATTCTCACCTGGGAAATCCCACGGACAGAGCCTGGCAGGCTACAGCCCATGAGGTCGCAAGAGCCAGCCGCGACTGAGCGACTAAACAGCAGTAGTTTCCTTGCAGAGCAGGGAAAGTTGACGTCAGTGTTCTATGCAGACTCGCTTGAGAAACAGGAAATGCTGGCCCGCAGGGGATTTGCTTTTCAGAGCCGTCTGGAGAGTAGAAGACAAACCTCACCATTGTTCCTTCTGTCACCTTCCATTTCAGATGACTCATCACACAAATAATAATAATACCTGTCCTGCCAAGGAAGAGTAGCCTGCTTTATATGGAGTTTGTATGCTTAGTATGGAACTAACATGAAATGTTTTCACAAGGTAGCCATGGGCTCCTGGCCCTACAGAATTGGAAGTGCATCACTACTACTTCAAGAACACAGCTGGTTGATGAATATTTTTAATGTCTACTTCTCTGTCTAGAACTTAAGTGTGTCGCTGCCAACAGTTCTTCCAAAAATTCACTTCCTAAGAAATAGGAGCTTAAGTGCCCTCCAGGCAGCCTTTGCTTTAGGGAGCTCTTTCAGAAAGAGGGGACCCACCGTCCCTGTAGCTCTGTTTTTTCTTTAACAAAGGGGAAAGCCGCTCTTTCAGAAATTTTTGCATAGGGTAATTGGAATTTAAATTTAATAACACCCTTACCTAACTGGTTTTAAAAATGTAATTGTTTTCAGCATATAAATCTCTCACCTGAAGCACCGCACTATGGCAATTTCATCATCCGTCTATCTGGAAGTGTTTATTGAGTGCCTGTTCATTCTCGGCAGGTCGGCTTTGCGAGTCAGGTAGAAATTGAACAGTCAACCTTAGTTTGACTAATAACTAAGCAAAGGAACTCAAGAAAATCCAGCAGCTGAGAAAATGGAAGCTAGGTAAATGCTATTGACAGCCCAGCCAGCTCACCAGCCCGTGAGGCTCCATCAAGCTTGTACTGTGGATAGCTGTGCCCTTCCACAGTGTTCTTAAACCTTACATTTCTTGCTGTCAAAAAAAAAACACACTCTGTTGGCACAAAGTTCTTTATTCTTTGATAATAATCCTGCCATAATTGCTAAATGATCTGTCTTCAGATTACTTGGTACCATACAAAATTGTTCTCCTGCAAATGATATTATAGTAGGTTACATATGACTATACCCATGTGATCTTAGCTGAGCTTTTCCTAGGGAACCTCTTACCAAAAGTTTAAGGCACATATTGTGTAAACCTTCTGGATACTTAATCTTTAATATGGAGACCAGCTGGCTTTTCATTTTCTCTCACATGTTATTTTTCTCTTCCAGTGTGAATGATATCATAGCTGTTGGACCAGAACATTTCTATGCTACCAATGACCACTATTTCTCTGATCCTTTCTTAAAGTATTTGGAAACATACTTGAACTTACACTGGACAAATGTTGTTTACTACAGTCCAAATGAAGTTAAAGTGGTAGCAGAAGGATTCGATTCAGCAAATGGGATCAATATTTCACCTGATAAAAAGTATGAGCTCTTATAGAAGTATTTTCATTTCTCTTTAGCCATGGTGCTGGGTGAAATTCTTTACTTTGCTCTTTTTTTTTTTTAAGGCAGAAATAGCTTACCTGTTATTTTTTGGTCTATGATAAATATATGATAACTATTACTATAATACTATAATATTATAATATGTATATGTAATATATTATTGGCCTTCCAAGGTTACTGGGCTTCCCAGGTGGCACAGTGGTAAAGAACCCACCTGTCAATGCAGGAGACACAGAGATGCAGGCTTGGTCTCTGGGTCAGGAAGATCCTCTGGAGTAGGAAATGGCAAACCACTCCAGTATTCTTGCCTGAAAAATTTCATGGACAGAGGAGCCTGGCAGGCTACAGTCTGGGGTTGCAAAGAGCTGGACATGACTGAGCACAAAGGAGAGCTTATAATTTATTATTAAATATATATATAATGTTTTATATAAACATAGGTACTATATATTTATATATAATATATAAATATATATTTATATACAGTATTTAAATTTGGTCTATATCATTATGGACTTCCCCATTGGCTCAGTGGTAAAGAATATGCCTCCCAAGCAAGAGACATGGGTTTGATCCTGGGGTTGGGAAGATCCTTTGGAGAAGGAAATGGCAACCCACTCCAATATTCTTGCCTGGGAAATCCCATGGACAGAGGGGCCTGGTGGGCTATAGTCCATGGGGTGGCAAAAAAGAGTCAAATAGGACTTAGAAGCTAACAATGACAGCAACTATATCATCATAGAATTTAATTTTATAAATGTAAATTTTTATAAAATGGGTTCATATTTATATATACATATTTAAATATAAGGTAGATGTTTTTCTTTTAAGTAAATATATTATTGTTTTATTGGCTTTTATTGTTTTATTCCATTATAAGGATGACTGTAAACTAGCCAATTCTCTATGGATATATACGATTTTCTTTTCTGTACAAAATACATTTTTTATTTTTCTTTTACCACTGAAACTTACCCATATATTTTTAAGGAAGAACCTCCCCCCAAGGGAGAATGACAGCATAATGGTTAAATCTTCAGATTTTGGAGTCATATAGACTGAGGTTCAAATGCCTACTGGGTATTGGCTAAATCTGGAGCTATGAGCCCCTTCCCTCTGCACATTTGTACAAGTGTTTCTGTAGAACAAACTCCTCAAAATAGAACTACTCACTCAAAGAGTGATCCTTTTAAATGTTCATTTTTATAGTGCCAAATCCACCCCCCCAAATTCTTTCATTTTTATATGTCCAGCTCTAGTTTATAGAAAGGATATTTTCCCCTTTTACTAGGTTAGCGCATTGAACAATTTAAACTACTACACATATAACATGAAATAAATCTGCCATCCTTGACAACTACATGTCTTTATTTTCATGACAATTTCTTCTTTATTGTTGATTACAGAAAATGGATGTAGAGTCTTTTAAATTGTCTGTAACTGACCCAATCCTATCTCTCCCACCAAGTCTGTTTTTCTCCCCAACTCTCATCTTTCAATTATGAGAATCAAACTTTCCAGTCACTCACGCTGAAAATAATAATAACAATAGGGGGTGCAGCTCTACCTCTCCTCTGACCATTCCTACCCAGCCGTTGAGCAGGGCACAGGGGTTCTGTGTGTGGCTCCTCAGCCCCTCTTCCTTTCCACTGGCACTGCTTGGCTCGGGCTCTCACTCTCACTTTCTTCCCATTTGTTCTCAGTCCACTTCCATTTTTTTTTTTTGTACCATTGCCAATTTTGTCCTTCTGTGTCCCACTGCTCTTCCCAGACCTCCGAAAGAGGGACCTCTGTCCGCTTCACCTTTGACTCCTCACACTGAGCCCAGCCAGGCACAAACCACATGCTTAGTGATTGCTGCACAGAACAGACCATCACACTCCAGAAATTCAGCGGACCCCAACTGCTTATCAGATCAAGGAAGGCTAAAGGGCTAGACTTTAACAGGCTAGCTCCAACCTCTCCTTTCTACTGTTTTCATACTTTACTACGCCTTACACAGGAGCTCGGTGTTTTGCAAACCTGCCTCTTTCATTCTTGCCCCTGTGTCTTTGCGCACGTGTTTTCTTTTGCCTAAAAGATGGTTTGTCCTCATATCCTCAAATCCAGTCGTTCGGTCCATGTCCCCTGCAGATGCCCCTTTCTTTGTAAGCCCTTCTGTTTTTTCAGGAGTTAGATATTTCTTCAGTCCCTAGACGCAAAATATGTCTTATGGTACCACCATGCTGTATTATTTGTTTAATGTGTACAGGCCATCTGATCACCACAACACACTGTAAACTTTTCAGGAAAAACAGCTGTTGTCTTCATGTTTATATCTGTCACAATACTGAGTTCATGGTTTTACCCATTATAATTGCTCAGTAGAACAGTTGCCATGGAACAGTCAATTCATCGAGGAAGATTATGGTAAAGCAGTCCATTAACTCACCCTCCTTAGAGGCAGACAAATTATTCTGAGTAGATACGTATCTCTAATGCTTGAATTTCTCAATATGTTAATAAATATGTCTTCTGTTTTATACCAAATATTTCTACATGTATATGATGCCTTGAAATATCAAATTATATGGTGGAATATAAAAGCTTTTTTTAATTTGTTTTATTGCCCTTCAGTGGCAAATATCACAGACTGTATACATTTTTAAAATTTATTTATTTTTAATTGGAGGATAATTGCTTTACAATGTTGTGTTGGTTTCTGCCATACATCAACATCAATCAGCCGTAGGTATACACGTTTTCTCCCTCTTGAAACTTCTTCCCACCTCCCACCCCACAAACTTTATATTTTAAATGCTACCCTATATTATTTTTCCTTACCAATCTTTTGAAAAATAATTTAACAATTCCATGACTGTTGTAGCAGCATTGAATTGATTTTGAAAGCTTACTTTTAGATAAAAATTAACCTTTATCAGGCTTTCCTTGAGGGCCCATCATTGATTAACTTCTTGGCAGGTTATTAAGACTTATTATTCCCACTGTGTTAATGAAGCTTTATCTTGGCTTGGAGCTCTAACCAGTGTGTCCTTCCTGCAAAGGTACATCTATGTTGCTGATATATTGGCTCATGAAATTCATGTTTTGGAAAAGCACCCTAATATGAATTTAACTCAGTTGAAGGTAAAATATTTCTTTCTATATCTAAAGTTGACATTAATCTTGAAATTACATAGTCATACTATATTATAAAAATACCTCTCTTAAAACAGAATAGCCAGTGTTGCTATTCTGGTTTTTTCACTTCTACCTGTCTGTAATTGACCAAGTCTCTTGTTTCTCAAAGTCACAAGAACTGACTGATTTCATGCAGCAGTATGTTGGGAGGGCTGTTTGCATCAGAGTTAGAGCCCACTCCATGAGGTACTGATGGCACCCGATGAATTCCAGTAAGAAATTTTCACAGTTGAAAAGACTAATAGATGAATTCCGAAATGAAGATTTATGCAAGTTGTCAGTTCTTTCAATAATAGATGAAGGTGGAAATTGGGTTCCACACCATTATTATTTTCTTCCTGCTTGACAACACATATTTTAGATTGATGAAGAATTTCTTATTTGAGTTTCTTGAGCTAACCGATCATTGTGCATCTTCTAAAGGGGGAAAGGAGTTCATTTTTTAGAGAGATTGATTATTGCCCTAACTTTCTTAATTCTAGGAAGAATGAAAATGACTCTAAACCAGTGTATTAAATTTATTTTATGCAATATTGGTGTTAAAGGGTGGAAGCAGGAGATGGGTATAATTTACCCACATGCATAGGGGCAAGAAAGGTTAGCCCTAAATTATCTAATCGAGGTTTCTCATGACATTTAGATGCTGACGTTTTTTCGTTTGGAAGGTACTCAAGTTGGATACCCTGGTGGATAATTTATCTATTGACCCTTCCTCGGGGGACATCTTGGTAGGCTGTCACCCCAACGGCCAGAAGCTCTTCGTGTATGACCCGAAGAATCCTCCCTCGTCAGAGGTTTTTATAAGTTTTATTTTTTAAACCTTAATTATTCAAACCCTTTTGAACTAATAATACAATAAACTGTCCCAGGGATGTCTGTTTAGTCCTTTTAAACCAATAATACAATAAATACGTGGCGGTTGGCTTCGTAATTGCTTTAAGCCAATAATTGGCAGAATTTCACATTGTTCAAATACTTTTAGAAAGGTAATCTTTTGATGTATTAAATGATGGCAGAAGCTAGTCAAGAGATCTTTTTTCTAAAGATGTGCCCTCCTCGTGTGGTATACTGGCAATTTTTTAAATACCTGACTTATTGTCAGCTCACTGCATGACACGACTTTTGTTCATGCTAAAGTAGGCACATTAGTGTGGAAGTTTTTCTATTAATGCTCAATTACTGTAATAACACTCAATCTGGGGTTGGCATGCAGTCACTAGATGGCTTAAGAAAGTACTTTCTTTGAGGTTTTAACAAAGTAATTTAAACATTAAAAAAAATTGCTAACTGCTATTTGCAACAGCATGTCCTCTTAATCACTGTGTCTTTGTGCAAGATTATTGATGACTGAGTGATATGGGTGGATGGTGGTTTATATTAATCCTTCATATCTCCTGAATAGGTTCTCCGCATCCAGAATATTTTATCTGAGAAGCCTACAGTGACTACAGTTTATGCCAACAATGGATCTGTTCTCCAGGGAAGTTCTGTGGCCTCCGTGTATGACAAGAAGCTGCTCATAGGCACTTTATACCACAGAGCCCTATACTGTGAGCTCTAAATGGTCCTTCTGGTATGCAGGTGTGCTAGCATCTCAACAACTAATTTTCTATGAATTGCTAATTCTGAGGGAATTTAACCAGCAACGTTGACCCCCAAATGTGTGACATACATAGTAAATTTATTTCGGCAATGAAAGAACCCCTTCAGTTCACATAGCACTTTTAACATAAAAAGAAAGTGAACAGTTTTTAAAAATGCCAAGTAAAGGTAAGAGAAGAAAGCTGCTTTCAGCTAAGTGAATACACTCTGCACAAAATAAGCCTCATGTCTGCCTTTCAACTGCCAGAGCGTGAATTCCACTGAAACAGGGTAGATTATATTTCCTTAAAATGTGAGTGACCTCAGCTCCACCAGTGTGACCACTATGACTCAGAACTACTGATACATAACATGTTTTGATGTCTTATACTTACATCTTTGTTTACTATTAAAGAGTTGGAGTTACAGTAAAGACTCACTAAAATCCAAGTTTTGTCTGTGCTTAATTCTCATGGCATATCCTCAGCAGAAAGTGGCCACTTCCTTGTGGGGTTTCCTTGGGAGGGACAGGCATAACAATGCTAATTTTTCTCATTAAATCTGAAAAATAAGTCTTTTATTTGAATTAAAAAAGAACAGCGAATTAATTAAATATGGTAACTGGAATTCTCAATTAGCATGGAGTATTCTATCTGCTCTCTTTCTTAATGGGAGCCCAACTTGCATATAAAGAGAAGATAACAGCTCAGAGCTAGGCGGTCAGTCACACCACCTCCTCATTGAACACAACTGTGGACTTCAACAAGTGAGACAAAATCAGTTGTCCAGGCATGCGCACGTGAGTGTTTCTGTCTGTCTGTCTGTCCTCCTCAGGGGAACATGTGTGTGTGTCTGAAAGTGTCCAGGCCCATATGTGTGTGTGTCTGAAAGTGTCCACCTCATAGGGGAACATTTGTGTGTGTGTGTGTCTGTGTGTGTTGCTCAATCATGTCCAACTCTTTGCAACCACATTCTTTCTACTTTCTGTGTGTGTTCAACATTTTGCAACCCATCAGGGCTGAAGGTGTCTGCTTAGGGGAACATTCGTGTGTGTGTGTGTGTGTGTGTGTTACTCAATTGTGTCCAGCTCTTTGCAACCACATTTTTTCCACTCACTGTGTGTGTGTTGCTCAGTTGTGGCCAACTCGTTGCAACCCATGAACTGTAGCCTGCCAAGCTCCTCAGTCCATGGAACTCTTAAGGCAAGAATACTGGAGTGGGTAGCCATTCCCTTCTGCAAGGGATCTTCCTGACTCAGGGATCGAACTGTCATCTCCTGCACTGCAGGCAAATTCATTACCGCCTGAGCCACCAGGGGAACTCTTCCACTCACTATGCTGCTGCTGCTGCTAAGTCACTTCAGTCGTGTCCGACTGTGTGACCCCATAGACGGCAGCCCACCAGGCTCCCCCGTCCCTGGGATTCTTCAGGCAAGAACACTGGAGTGGGTTGCCATTTCCTTCTCCAATGCATGAAAGTGAAAAGTGAAAGTGAAGTCGCTCAGTCATGTCCGACTCTTTGCGACCCCATGGACTGCAGCCTTCCAGGCTCCTCCATCCATGGGATTTTCCAGGCAAGAGTACTGGAGTGGGGTGCCATCACCTTCTCCGATTCCACTCACCATACCTCCTATAAATTCATCTGTGTTTCTTTTCCCCTGTAACTTACCAAAGCACTTCACTTCTCATACTTCTCCCATCTTTAGCATTGTTACCATCGAAATATTTGTCAGTTACTTACAAAGAGAAAGAGTGCACTAAAAATGGTACATTCATTATCTCATTTAATCCTAATTAGGGCCCTGAGGGAGTAGGTATTGATTTCTATCACTGTTAACATTTCACGGATGTTCAAGGTCATACACCTTGTAAGGTGTGGCTCTCAATCTACTTCTGATGTCAGAGGGTGTGCTGTTACCCACTCCATGATGCTTCTGCCATGGAACTAATGAGGATCTCATTATTTACTCTTTTTCCTAATACATAGTTTCTTCTGTTTTTATAGGTATCAATTTGAGTCCTTTCAGATGGATCATTTAAAGACTTAAATGTAAATTGCTTAAGTATTCCTAACCTTGGTCTCTGACCACATTCGGCCTGTGTTTTTATTTATATTTTTAAATAGTCTGCTACTAAAATATATTGGATTATTTAATACTAAAATAATTACCACTTTTTGCTGTTTACATTATCCATGGAGAAAACATTAAGTCACAGATAAGCAAAACAAGATTAAATATTATTCATTAGGGATCCAAAGCCAAGAAGCATATGTTTTAGATTTTAGACTATAAGCAATGACTATCTAAAAAGCTATATTCATGAAAAGTACCAGAATACAATAGGCATCAGATAGACTTGGTTTCTATTGTGTTTATTAGAAAATAGATCTGGACAAAATTAAAAACAGGTTAATAAGCACATGTTATTTATCTTAGAGATTTTTAAAGTTTTCCTGTTTTTTAAATAAATGCTGGTTTTGAGCCTCTGTGGGCCATGAGGGATTCATAAATATATTGTGCATCTATTTACAATGATCTTACTGGGCTCATATATTGAGTTTAACAATTTGGTTGGCTATTAAGAGGTCATTCAAAAGGAATGAAATTGCAATTGGGATGTACCACCAGTAGGTGGATTTAGATCTCAGGTGTGTGAGTGTGTGTGTTTTACTTCTTTTTAATCTGAGGTCTTGCTCAGTGACAACAAATACATTTTGGTCTTTTACAAAACCTCAGCTCTTTTACAGCAGCTGGATGTGAATGTGGACACCTAATATGAGCAGTAAGGAAAATTAAATATAAGCTATAACTTTAGTATTTCTTATTTTCATTTTGTGTATGGATTAATTATTACTGACAGCTAGTCTAAGGCTGATCCCTTTTCTAGGCTTCATTTACTTAGTTTGAATCCTCTCTTGGAGACATAGCTTGTCTAGACTGATGAATATTTACTTGGCAAAACAATGAAGAATTAATAGCACTCACTTTGACACCACCCACGTCCACCTTTCTCCTTTCTCTGGCCACCTAGAGTTTTCCTTACTCTCAGATTTTTACAAAACATTTCTGGGTGTGAGAGAAGGAGGACTGAAAGAATTCCTGCAGTGCTCTCTTAGCTTTCTGCTCCTGGTTTTTAAGATTTTTATTCCATAAGGCAGAAGGCAGAGAAGAAGAAAAAAGAGCCTAGTCTAATTTTTATAACTGCAAAGCAAATAACTTTCAGTTTACTTTAAAATTTTTTAATACAGAAAATGACGTTTCTGTAATCAGACTTTGAGTTAGACATTAATATATAACAGTGAACCAGATACATGCCTATATTCTATTAGGAGATTCAACAAATGAGAAAATAGATAGATGATAAAAAGATAGATTATAAAGAAAAAAACATAGGGACATCCTGATGGTACAGTGGATGGGAATCTACTTGTCAGTGGAGGGGACATGGGTTTGATCCCTGGTTCGGGAAAATTCCACATGCCGAGGAGCAACTAAGCCCGTGTGTCTCAACTACTGAGCCCAAGCGCTTAGAGCCTGTGCTCTGCAACAAGAGAAGCCACCACAGTGAGAAGCCAGTGCCCTGCAATGAAGAGTAGCCCCTGCATCCCACAGCTAGAAAAACCGGTGTGCAGCAAAGAAGATCCAGCACAGTTAAGTTCCATTCAGTTCAGTCGCTCAGTCGTGTCCGACTCTTTGCTACCCCATGAACTGCAGCACGCCAGGCCTCCCTGTCCATCACCAACTCCTGGAGTTTACCCAAACCCAGGTCCATTGAGTCGGTAATGCCATCCAATCATCTCAACCTCTGTTGTCCCCTTCTCCTCCTGCCCTCAGTCTTTCCCAGTATCAGGGTCTTTTCCAATGAGTCAGCTCTTCGCATCAGGTGGCCAAAGTATTAGAGTCTCAGCTTCAACATCAGTCCTTCCAATGAACACCCAGGACTGATCGAATTTAGGATGGACTGGTTGGATCTCCTTGCAGTCCAAGGGACTCTCAAGTCTTCTCCAACACCACAGTTCAAAAGAATCAATTCTTCGGTGCTCAGCTTTCCTTATACAGCAACTCTCACGTCCATACATGACCACTGGAAAAACCATAGCCTTGACTAGATGGACCTTTGTTGGCAAAGTAATGTCTCTGCTTTCTAATATGCTATCTAGGTTGGTCATAACTTTCCTTCCAAGAGGTAAGCATCTTTTAATTTCATGGCTGCAGTCACCATCTGCAGTGATTTTGGAGCCCCAAAAAATAAAGTCAGCCACTGTTTCCACTGTTTCCCCATCTATTTGCCATGAAGTGATGGGACCGGATGCCATGATCTTAGTTTTCTGAATGTTGAGCTTTAAGCCAACTTTTTCACTTTCCTCTTTCACTTTCATCAAGAGGAGAAATTTCATCTTTAATTCTTCTTCACTTTCTGCCATAAGGTGGTGTCATCTGCATATCTGAGGTTATTGATATTTCTCCTGGCAATCTTGATTCCAGCTTGTGCTTCTTCCAGCCCAGCGTTTCTCATGATATACTCTGCATATAAGGTAAATAAGCAGGGTGAGAATATACAGCCTTGATGTACTCCTTTTCCTATTTGGAAGCAGTCTGTTGTTCCATGTCCAGTTCTAACTGTTCTTCCTGACCTGCATATAGGTTTCTCAAGAGGCAGGTCAGGTGGTCTGGTATTCCCATCTCTTTCAGAATTTTCCACAGTTTATTGTGATCCACACAGTCAAAGGCTTTGGCATAGTCAATAAATCAGAAATAGATGTTCTTCTGGAACTCTCTTGCTTTTTCCATGATCCAGTGGATGTTGGCAATTTGATCTCTGGTTCCTCTGCCTTTTCTAAAATCAGCTTGAACATCTGGAAGTTCACAGTTCATGTATTGCTGAAGCCTGGCTTGGAGAATTTTGAGCATTACTTTGCTAGCATGTGAGATGACTGCAATGGTGTGGTAGTTTGAACATTCTTTAGAACTGTCTTTCTTCAGGATAGGAATGAAAACTGACCTTTTCCAGTCCTGTGACCACTGCTGAGTTTTCCAAATTTGCTCACATATTGAGTGCAGCACTTTCACAGCATCATCTTCCAGGATTTGAAATAGCTCAACTGGAATTCCATCACCTCCACTAGCTTTGTTCGTAGTGATGCTTCCTAAGGCCCACTTGACTTCACGTTCCAGGATGTCTGGCTCTAGGTGAGTGATCACACCATCGTGATTATCTGGGTCATGAAGATCTTTTTTGTACAGTTCTTCTATGTATTCTTGCCACCTCTTCTAATATCTTCTGCTTCCATACCATTTCTGTCCTTTATTGAGCCCATCTGTGCATGAAATGTTGCCTTGGTATCTCTAATTTTCTTGAAGAGATCTCTAGTCTTTCCCATTCTATTGTTTTCCTCTATTTCTTTGCACTGATCTCTGAGGAAGGCTTTCTGATCTCTCCTTGCTATTCTCTGGAACTCTGCATTCAAATGGGTATATCTTTTCTTTTCTCCCCTGCCTTTAGCTTCTTTTCTTTTCTCAGCTATTTGTAAGGCCTCCTCAGACAACCATTTTTTCTTTCTGCATTTCTTTTTCTTGGGGATGGTCTTAATTCCTGTCTCCTATACAATGTCACAAACTTCCATCCATAGTTCATCAGGCACTCTATCAGATTTAGTCCCTTAAATCTATTTCTCACTTCCACTGTATAGTCATAAGGGATTTGATTTAGGTCAAACCTGAATGGTGTAGTGGTTTTCCCCACTTTCTTCAATTTAAGTCTGAATTTGGCAATAAGGAGTTCATGATCTGAGCCCCAGTCAGCTCCCGGTCTTGTTTTTGCTGACTGTATAGAGCTTCTCCATCTTTGGCTGCAAAGAATATAATCAATCTGATTTCGGTGTTGACTATCTGGTGATGTCCATATGCAGAGTCTTCTCTTGTGTTTTTGGAAGAGGGTGGGTGTTTGCTATGACCAGTGCGTTCTCTTGGCAGAACTCTATTAGCCTTTGCCCTGCTTCATTCCATATTCCAACGCCAAATTTGCCTGTTACTCCAGGTATTTCTTGACATCCTACTTTTGCATTCCAGTTCCCTATAATGAAAATGACATCTTTTTGGGTTGTTAGTTGTAGAAGGTCTTGCAGGTCTTCATAGAACCATTCAACTTCAGCTTCTTCAGCCTTACTGGTCAGGGCATAGACTTGGATTACCGTGATATTGAATGGTTTGCCTTGGAAACAGAGGTCATTCTGTCGTTTTTGAGATTGCATCCAAGTACTGCATTTCAGACTCTTTTGTTGACCATGATGGCTACTCCATTTCTTCTAAGGGATTCCTGCCCACAATAGTAGATATAATGGTCATCTGAGTTAAATTCACACATTCCAGTCCATTTTAGTTTGCTGATTCCTAGAATCAGAATGTTGACGTTCACTCTTGCCATCTCCTGTTTGACCACTTCCAATTTGCCTTGATTCATGGACCTAAGATTCCAGGTTCCTGTGCAATATTGATCTTTACAGCCTCGGACCTTGCTTCTATCACCAGTCCCACATCTGGGACTGGGTGTTGTTTTTGCTTTGGCTCCATCCCTTCATTTTTTCTGGAGCTATTTCTCCACTGATCTCCAGTAGTATATTGGGCACCTACCGACCTGGGGAGTTCATCTTTCAGTTTCCTATCTTTTTGCCTTTTCATACTGTTCATGGGGTTCTCTAGGCAAGAATACTGAAGTGGTTTGCCATTCCCTTTTCCAGTGGACCACATTCTGTCAGACCTCTCTACCATGACCCGTCTGTCTTGGGTGGCCCCACAGGGCATGGCTTAGTTTCCTTGAGTTAGACAAGGCTGTGGTCCATGTGATCAGATTGGCTAGTTGTCTGTGATTGTGGTTTCAGTCTGTCTGCCCCCTGATGCCCTCTCTCAGCACCTACCATCTTACTTGGGTTTCTCTTACCTTGGACGTGGGGTATCTCTTCACAGCTGCTCCAGGGAAGCGCAGCTGCAGATCCTTACTTTGGACGTGGGGTAGCTCCTCTCAGCTGCTCCTGCGCCATCACAGCCACTGCTCCTGCACAGCCAAAAATAAATAAATAAATAATTATTTTTTTAAATGGCTATACAACCAGCGATCCCACTGCTTGGCATACACACTGAGGAAATCAGAACTGAAAGAGACACATGTACCCCAGTGTTTATTGCAGCATTGTTTACAATAGGTAAGACATGGAAACAACCTAGATGTCCATCGGCAGATGAATGGATAAGGAAGTCGTGGTACATATACATAATGGAGTATTACTCAACTATAAAAAAGAAGGCTGTTGAGTCAGCTCAAATGAGGTGGATGAAACTGGAGCCTATTATACAGAATGAAGTAAGTCAGAAAGAAAAACACCAATACAGTACATTAATGCATATATATGGAATTTAGAAAGATGGTAATAATGATCCTATATGCAAGACAGCAAAAGAGACACAGATGTAAAGAAAGACTTTTGGATTCTGGGAGAAGGAGAGGGTGGGATGATTTGAGAGAATAGCATTGAAACGTATATAACCGTATGTAAAGTAGATGACCAGGGCAAGTTCAGTGCATGAAGCAGGGCAGTGCTCTTTGACAACCCAGAGGGTTGGGGTGGGGAGAGAGGTGGGAGGGGGGTTCAGGATGGGGAGACACATGTGTACCCATGGGTGATTCATGTCGATGTATGGCAAAAACCACCACAATACTGTAAAGTAATTAGCCTCCAATTAAATTAATTGAAAAAACTATAGACTTGAATTACATTTAAAAAGAAGGAACTAAACATAGACAAGTTATTAAACAATAATTTGGAGAAACCCAATTTTCCCACCTCCACCACTTTTGAAATGTTTAAACATAGAGGAAAATTGAAAGAGTAGTTCAGTGACTTCCTTATACCCTTCACCTATATTCACCAATCACCAGTTATCATTTTTCCATTTTTGCTTTACTTTTCCAAGTAAAGATGCTTTTATTTTTCTGCACCATTTGAAAGCAAGTTGGAGATATCATAAAACTTCATCTCTGCATACTGCAGCTTGCATCTTCTGAATATGAGGGCGTCCTTCCACATAACCACAATGTTATTACAACACTTTGCAGTAATAATACCTCTCATTAATAGTGATGCCATCTAATACCTGGTACAAATTCAAATTTTCTCAGTGGTCTCCAAATGCCTTTAATAATTGCTAACCCTCCTATCCCCCAAGCTCCCTAATCCAAAATTCAATCGAGGATCACAATTCACATTTACTTATGTCTCTTGAATCCTTTTTAATGTGAAACAGTCTTTCTATTTTTTGTTTTTATTTTTAATGACACATTTTTCAGTGCAAGCAAGATATCTTCTGGAATGATCTACATTCTGAATTTACTTGACCGTTTCTTCCTGGAGTCCTGAGCTCAATTCAGCAGCACTCATATTTCCTGTAAATTAGAAGTTACCCTAGGCTTGACCAGATTCAGATTAAACAATTTTGACAAGAATACTAATAAGTGACCTGTACTTCACACTGCATTGCAGCAGAATATAAACATAGGTTTTTTTTTTTCTCTTTGTGATGGTAAATCTGAGTAACTGATTAAGGTGGTGATCACCTGCTCAACAGGGTTAATTTTTTCCTTCTTTTTATAAATCCAAGTGAATAGTCTGTTCCCTAAAACCTTTCATCTATTTGGCATCCAGTAGTGTTCCTGTCCAGTTATTATTACACTGGAGTTTCAAAATGGTGATTTTTCTTCCATTATTCCTATTATTAATATCAATGGACATACTCTATTTTTTAAAAAATTATCTGTCATTGAACTCCTTTTTTTCCTCTTCTACATTCTTTCTCTTTTTTCTGGAAATTATTTTCTATCAGTTCCTAGAGAGATATTTCTTACCTTTTCACAGATTTCTACCTTAATTTCTATCCAAACTCAGATTAATATTCATTTTGAAGGAAGTTAGTACAATCATCTAATAAAGTAGAACATCTCTATTCCATTTTCCTTCCCAGTGATTTAAAAGTCTACATGGATAAATCCTCCAACACATAGCTTCTGTGTGCCTCAAATTTTCACTCCTAATACCCATTTCTCCCACTGTCTCAGCCATCCACTCCTACAGCCATATTCTGTATCAGAAACTTTCTTACCTGTAAAACCTTTATTTCAAGTCTCAGACTCAGCAACCACCACCCCCTTCATTTCTAAGTCATCTGTTCAGGTACTGCCATCGTTCTAAAATTTTTGAATTGTTCCAACCTCAAACTGATTGATAACCCTAGCCCCAGAACTTTCTCCCCTTCCAACTGTCCCCTCTTCTGCATAATATCTCTGCTTATCCAATCCAGCTTCCATCCTGTAATCACTTCCTTGAGTATACTCTCAACTCCTTTATACGTCTCTCCTCCAAATGTCATAGGAAGCAAAACTCAAATCGTTTCTTTACTTCACACATGCACCTGAGCAGCTATCTGTGACCTGGGAAAATCACAAAACAGCTGAATGGTTTCTCTTGAATGAATGTCAAAGCTCAGATGTGGTACTCAAAATGTCAAGCAACCCTCAATTTCTTTGGTAGATTAGCTTTTCTCTTTCTTAAGTTAGTGATTTTATAGCTTCTCCTTTTCCTCAAACTTCCCACAATCCTTTATCTGTTCACACTTTGGTCTGTAGGTCTTGTCTTATAATTCACTGAGAAAATGGAAACAACTAGATATAAGCCCCCTCACACTTCCCCTCCCAAAGTTACACCTCTCACTGTAGCTGCATCCACCGTCTCCTATTTCTACTGTTAAAGTGGAGAAGGAGTCCTCCAACTGTGCTTAGGACTTCACTTTTTCCATTATCCCTTCTCTCTTCTGCGTCATCAAACTCTTTCCCTACTGATTCATTTTCATTAGCACAAAGATCTTCTAACTGTATCTCCCGTTTAAAAGACAACACTCCCTTGATCTCACATTTTTAACCACCACATCATTTCTCTGGATTCCACTGATGGCTTAAAATACGTCCAAAGATTTGACATTCTTCCCCCACAGGCAAGCTTAATGCATTGCTCCTTAACAACTTATTGACCATAGACATATTCATACATCTTTTGTTATGCACAATATTGACCAGAAGATGTTTTGATATTCATTTACATAAGAAATCGCCAGCCACAGGTGTTAGTTTCTACAAAAATGCCCCTGTCAATAATGTGTTAAGAGTGGGTTGGATTTAGCGACTGATGTCTAACAAACAGAATAATGCAGAAGTGACAACATGTGACTTTTGAGACTTGGTCATAAAAGGCGTCAAGGTTTCCTCCTTGCTCCCTCATTCAGGCCACTCACTGGGGAAAGTTGGGTGCCTTATCCTGAAGACACTTCTCAGACAGCCCTTGGGAAGGTCCACATTGCAAGGAGCTTAGGTCCCCTGACTACAGACATGCAATTGAAATGCCTTCAGATTACTGCAACCTCATGACCGACCATGAACCAGAAGCACTTCACTAAGCTGCTTCCACTTTCTGACCAATAACAATGCTCAGATCATGAATTTTAAGCTTCCTTGTTTAGGGATAGTTTAGTGCATCATAATACATAACTAACACACCCATCATAAGTAAAGTCTTTGAGATCCACACTGTCTCTTCTTTCTCATTACCCATGCACTTGTCAACCAACTACAGTCTGGTCTTTGTTCATGTCAAGGTCATCAGAGATCTTTGTGTTGCCAAATCCAATTACCTCTATCTCTGCTCTGATCTTACCTGACTTCTAAGCAGCATTTAGCATGCTCTCTTCTTTCCTTCTCAAAACACTCTTCCGCCTTGGCTTTCTCAACACTATTCTCATTATCTCCTGTTTTCCCCTCCTTTGCTGGTTTGCACACGTCATCCAAATATTAATAGAAATGTAATGGCTCTTTAGGGCCAAAATTGGGTGCTCTTTCCTCTCTCCCATCCATTCCAATGGCTTTATGTACTCCCTGTATACTGATTACTCCAAAATTAACATCGCCAGCTCAGACCTTTGCAGTCATCTTTCATATCATGTTTGTCCTTAACTATCAGAAAGTCTACCCAACTCTATCTCCAAGTGACGTCTTTTTGGATCCGTTCTCCTCTCTCTTGCTGCAGTCTCTATTATTACTTCTTACCCAAAACAGTTTTGCGGGTGGACTTCTGTCTACCAGTTTTTCCCCTCTCCAATCTATTTCCTACTCAGTAGCAAAGTACTCAGATCACATCATCTCCTGCAAGACCTTACTGTGTTACTGATCTCTCCACTAAGACCTGCAAGATGCTGTGTGATCTGGGTTCCGCTTCCCTCTCCAACTTCATCCAGCAATGGCTTGGGCCACACTGTAACTGCAGGTCCTGGCAAACACCAAGATATTTCCCTCAACGGAAATTCCCCTCCTCCCACTCTTTACAACCTAGTTTCTTCTCTTACTTCAGGTCTCCGTTTTATTGTCACCTCTTTAGAGAGGCTTTTCCACTTCTGGGAGACAGCAAGGGGCTCCACCAGAAGCATGTCTCTGATTCACAAACTAAATGGTCCAGAGCCATATCCCCTCTATCTGGCCCTTACACGCCAAGAGACAATATTCCTCTGCTGTAGTCATCCCAGAACTAGGTGCCAGGAAACTAGCAACTACCTCATAGCCTCAAACCTGCCAAAATTATTCAAACTAGCCAATCCTAAGTAGTTCAGCCTAGCCTGCACACTGGCAACCCACTCCAGTATTCTTGCCTGGAGAATTCCATGGACAGAGGAGCCTGGTGGGCTACCGTCCATAGTATCACAAAGAGTCGGACATGACTGAAACCCCCAATAAAGGGAGCAGCTTCAACCCTCCTGTCCTGTTTTCTGCCTCCCAATCACCCAGGCGTCTTTCCCACATGGCTCTGTACCATGCCTGTCTTTCTGTCTCTAAGTTTTGTGAGTATAAAAGACTATTATTTCCTGAGCCTCTCTGTCTCCTCTCATGGCTATACATGACTGATTATTTCATAAAAGAACATGAAACAACTTACTTTTTTACTTTGTCTTTTTCTGTTTTTTGGCTTCACCTTCCCTCCTGCTTCTTTCCTTTTTTTCTATCCTCCCTGCCTTCCTTCCTTTAAATATATTTCCCCTCTAGGATGTAAGCCCCTTGAAGGCAAGGGCATCTTGCTCACACCAAGTCTTCAGTGCTGGGCAAGTAGTTGTCAGTGCTCACCAAACAGTGCTGAGTGTGAACACCAAGCAACATTCCTTCCTTTCCTTCCCAGTCTCCCATGGACTCACACATGCCATTCCAGAGAACAATTCAAACTCAGTGGCCATGAACCTGTCTGGAGAGTCATCGCCACACAGTGATCCACGGGGTTTGTCTTTCTTTGAAACAAACATGCAGGGTGTCGACTAAGTGAAGAAATGTGAAGCAACAGCAGCAGCAGAATCTCCGCACCACATGTGTGTGTGTGTGTGTGTGTGTGGTGTATTTATGCATTTTCTTCTGAAATATGGGTCACTGTTTTCACAGGAGTCTCTATTAAAAATCAAAGTTATATTAAAAGGTATGTTGAGGGCTTCCCTGGTGGTTCAGTGGTAAAGAGTCTGGCTGCAAAGGCAGGAGAAACAGGCTTGATCCCTGCTCTGGGAAGGTCCCAAGTGCCCTGGAGCAATTAAGCACTGTGCTCCCGAGCCTGGGAACCACATCTACTGAGCCCATGCATCACAACTGACGAAGCCCGAGTGCCCCAGCACTTGTGATCTGCAACAAAAGAAGCCACTGCATTGAGAAGCCTGAGCACCACAACCAGACAGACAGTAGCCCTTGCCCATTGCAACCAGAGAAAAGCTCATGTAGCAATGAAAACCCAGCACAACCACAAATAATAAATAAAATATTTTTAAAGAAGGTTGAAAAGTCTCCTTGCCATCCTATCTGTCCCACTTAGGGGAAACCAGTTTGTTAGTTTCTTGTGTATCTTTCCAATATTTTTATAGAAATACAGGGAGATATTGGAGAAGGCGATGGCACCCCACTCCAGTACTCTTGCCTGGAAAACCCCATGGACAGAGGAGCCTCGTAGGTTGAAGTCCACGGGGTCGCGAAGAGTCAGAAACGACTGAGCGACTTCACTTTCACTTTTTACTTTCATGCATTGGAGAAGGAAATGGCAACCCAATCCAGTGTTCTTGCCTGGAGAATCCCAGGGATGGGGGAACCTGATGGGCTGCTGTCTATGGGGTCGCACGGAGTCGGACACGACTGAAGCGACTTAGCAGCAGCAGCAGGCAGATAGAAATACGTATTCCTCCTCTGTGTGAACTCTTTTCAAATTAATCTTCTGAAGAAGTAACTGTCTTACCAATGCAATTCCAGATGTTCCAATGTTCCGTTAGTAGCCCTTCCTCCACAGCTTTAATAAAACTCAGCATAACTGAGGAAGGGCACAGGAAGGGCTCACACTGCCACTCTCTAGCTGTGTGGCCAAGAGCAAGTTACACAGTTAATCTGTGCCTTGGCTTTCTGACCTATAAAACTGGGATGTGAACTACCTCAGAGAAGTACCAGTAATCAAAAGTTAACATAGGCAAAGTTCTAAGGACAATGCAAGGTACATAGTAGGTGCTGCATAAATGGCAAGCTTTATTATTCCACTATAATTATGTATTCAAACAGTATTTATGTATCCCATAAGTCAGAAACTTCCTTTACTTAATATCTCCACTTCTGTGTTCTCTCAAACACAGAAGTTTCTATTGAGTTTACTTAAACTCAATAGAAATAGTCTTTTTTTTTTTTCCTTGTGGAAAATAAAAACAGATCTTGAAGATGCTCCTTGGCTTTGCCCAAACTCTTTAAGTCTTTCCCACCTCGTGCTCCCCTTCTTTCAACCTGATTTTTATCATGAGTGTGGGAGGGTGCAGATTATTTGCCTGGCAGGATCTAAAGATCCAGAAGAAAGAAGGATCTAGGAGTCTTTTGAAAGTCTAACCTTCCAAAGAAGCTATGCTTCCCTTCTCCGCGTCTCTCCTCCGTTCTGCTCATCTTGTTACCTATTCTATTTATTTCTTTCCCTTCACTTCTCCTGACTTTATCTCAAATGTTGGGGGCAGATGCTGACATTCACAAATCCTCCCAGTCCACAAACAGAATCCACCCTCCCCCTCCCCGCGCCCCGCCTCCACCCTGTGTGTGGGATCAATTCTGCGTCTCTTAGAACACCTTACCTTCCACAAACTGCAAAGTTTCTGGGTCTGAACTACAGCTCCCCGTGCTCTCTGCCCCTCCAGTTTCCCTTTCAGGACACTTGAGGAGCTGAGGTAGAATTCCGCAGCTTTTGGCAGCAAACCTCCTCCTCTATCGTCCCACCCACCCGTGGGATCTCGCCAAAGCTGCCAAGGGAACCCAGGGGTATGGGTCCTGTCTCTGTATTTTGAGCCCTGAAGAATAAAGGAATCCGCGAGTAAAGGTTTCCTTGAAAGCAGGTGAATGTGGCCTTGAACCCGGAGCAGCGCTGCGGCGAAGGCTGGGACGCAGCGACCTTAGCCCAGAGCCTTGGCAGCGCACCTGCCCGGGAGCAGGAAGGGCGGGGCGAGCACCACTGGGGAGGGACCGGCGCTGCCCGCAGCCCCTCCAGAGTACTCTGCGTGCCCTGGGCGCCCTGGACCCCGGAGACCATGGGGAAGCTGATGGCACTTATCCTGCTGGGCGCCGGCCTGGCCCTAGTCGGGGAGAGATTTTTGACACTTAGGTGAGTTGGCATCTTGAGCGTCCTGGGCTTTTTCTCTTCTTCCAAGTTAGGTTAAGGGCTGCCCCGGGCCGCCTTCATAGCGGGTAAGAATGAGCTGTTGGGGACCCCGTCTTCTCAATCGCACCTAACAAACTATCCCTTGAGAAGCTCTGATGTGGAAAGTGAGCTGATTTCTTGCCTTTCCTAAGATCGTGAGGCAGAAATGCCCCGGTTTATTTTCTGAAAGTTATGCAACTGCCCCCCTTCCCCCTTCCCTCAGCATTCCACCCACCCTTGAACAAACTAACTGTTGGAAGCGCTGGTCTTGGGAGGAGGGAGCCAGGCTACCGGCTGAATGTTTTAGGCTGACTTAGAGGTTGTCCAAGGCAAGTTCAACCTTGAAGGGTACCGGGTTACCAGATTAAAGGAGCTAGAAGGACAGCAGGGAAATGAACTGAAACCTGCAAGGGGAGATTGGCATTGTTCCGGTATCTGACCTGACCTTTTGAAGTGGAAGATCTGGTGGTGATAGCAATTCCAGAAATATCCCAGGAGAATACTGGGCTAGTAAGAAGAAATGTTTGTTAGATGATGACATGTGTTCCCGAATAGATGTTAGCTTCTACTTGCTTTCAGTCCTCTTTGGGTTGTTTTTATTTATTTCTCTAAATAGAAGTTGGTCTTCTCAGAGGTTCACATCTATTGGCAGAATCTGTTGAGGAGCATGGTGCCTTTTGATAATACATTCTAGTTCAGCTTGAGTTTACTGTTACATTTGCTCCCAGTGCATGCAAGTGAGAAAATCATAAAAAATAATGATAATTATAAAGCCAATCTAAAGAGTATTTTTTTAAAGTCACAGTAAGATAAGTATAGAATCTTCCTGAATACAATTTAATAAAAATGTAAAATTATTCCTTGTGTTTAGAAGAATGTTTCACTGTGGAATCAAAAACACTATTCAAAAATAATTTGGCCAATTGTTTAAACTATGGTCAGTTTAATGAACTCATGAACTTGCAAAGTAAATGAACATAAAATTTTAAAAATAATAAAGCAAAAGCTACAGAGTTTAGCTATTAGGAGACCCTGTTGAATTTGGGGAAGGCAGTTGGGGACAAGGATCAAAAGGCAAGACTGTAAGGGATTAAGGGAACCAAAGTGCAGATTTATAATAGATGATGCTTTATCACATTTGATAATAGTATTTTGTGCATTTAAATTAATAATACTTATATACTATTAAATTAAAAAATATAGGCACATTACCCAGTGTGTCCACATTATATAAGTAAATGTAAATAAAAGGAGATGGCTACTTATTTGTGATATCATCCATAAATGATGAGAAAGAGAGTTAATCAATTTGAAGGTGGTTAAAGACTGGTTAGACATTGATTTTGGATGTTGTGCATTGATCTCCAGTGTTTTTATCTTCCACAGAGAAAGAATGAATGCATATCGAGAAGTGGAGTCAGTAGAATCCCAGAACTGCCACCTTATTGAGGGAATTGGTATGTATATGACAGTACAATTTCCTGGTCACCATCCCCCTGACTGAAGCTGCTAATTTAATCCACTGCTACTCCTCAAACCCTCCTACTGAAGCTTCAGCCTCATCAGTTTTACCCAAGCTATCTGATTCCACGTCTCCAAGGGGTGTCCTAAATGTCAAAATCTATGGCTTTTTCTCGGTCCTCTTACTGACATCTCTCCATCATTTGAAATATGTTGTTGACTACTCTTTGGTTGGTCCCTTGCTGGACTCTGCTCCTGTCCACTCTGACATTTCATTTCCTTCTCTGTCTTTTTCTGTTGCCTTACTTCTTTTTTTTTTCTTCTCCCCTCTCCTTGATGATACTCCTAGCTTCCAGTGTCACTGCCTTCAAAATTTATCTGCTAGTACTAAAAGAAATGTGACTTAGCCCTTATTCTCAAGAACCTCCCAATCAATTGAGGGTTTTTTTCTTAATTAATCGAAAATCCATAGTTGGATCCCTGATCTCTCAAACTGCAGGCCTTTTTTTCTGTTTGAAATCTTCTTTGCCTTTCTGTCATTTCCTCTCTCACACCCCACCCATAATCAGCTCTTCTTCCAGACTTTTCTTAAGCTTGGTACCTGCATTCTCAAAGAGTTTCAGTTCAAAATTTAGGAATCTTGAACTTCCCTGACAGTCCAGCGGGTAAGACTTTGCCTTCCGATGCAGGAGATATGGATTCCATCGTTAGTCAGGGAGCTGAGATCTCACAGGCTTTGAGGCCACAACACCAAAACATGAAGCAGAAGCAGTGTTGTAACAAATTCAATAAAGACTTTAAAAATCTTAAAAAAAAATGAAGGAGCCATTTATTTTCCCCTCTCCCCTCACTGTTTCACGTGAGACCTGTTGGCCTCTCCTGGGCCCCTACATAGAGCTGATCTCATTTACTCCTTACTGCTTCAACTGCTTGTTTTGGCTCTGAGCCTTTAACTCTCCCTGATGATACTACTAGGGGGAAAAAAAATCTAGCCAGATGCTGTTCTAGGAATGTATTCTTTCATTTTCTCACCTTTGCTCATGAAATTACCTCCAAAGATTTCTTCATTGCTGCTTGCTGAAATCAGTTGGAAATCCCTCTTCTACCCCTGAACTCTCATAGCACTCTGAAACTCCCATTCACTTGAGACACCTACCACATGCTTTATTTTAGAGCCAGCAGTGTCTTTCTCTCACAATCAGATTGTAAACCTCCTAGGGTCAAGGACTGTGAATTATTTCAGTATGCGACAGGACGACAGTATAGCTTATTGTGATATAAATGATCTCCAAGATAAGTTACTAATACATATATATACATATATATATATATATATATATATATATATATATATATAAGAGCCCTTTTGATTTTGGTTTTCTATCTTTATTTCCCCTCTCAATTTCTAAAACAAATAGAGAAACAGCCTGGCCCTTTATATATATATAAAAGAGCCCTTTTGATTTTGGTTTTCTATCTTTATTTGCCCTCTCAATTTCTAAAACAGAGAAACAGCCTGGCCCTTGTGCTCCCTAGTGTTAGATGAGGTGTGTATTGCGAGCTAGAAAGCAGAAGGAACTCAAGACAAAGCATTTCCTGACTTGGGTATTTAAAAACCTGGACTCCTTCAAGGGATTCTAATGGAGACGGAAGGGGAATATGTGGTTGTGGTTGTTGTTGTTTTAAATAACAGGGGGCTTTGTCCCATTCTGGGGGAGAATCAAGACCTGTAAAGGAACGGCTACAATATACCTTTAGGGAGGCTGGATCCCTTACACTGTATGAGCATGAGCAAAGGTTGTATGTGTGTGCGCGCGCACAGTATGTATAATTGGCAAAAGTTTCTAAATTAAAGGGACCACATGAGCTTGGCAATGAATATTTCAGTGGTGACTAGTGTAGAATAAAGGCCATGTGGACTTCCCCAAAGTCCACAGCTTTGTTTATTAAGCTGTTTGCACAACCCTGGCAGAGAGACCCAATAATGACTCAGGCTGAACTTCCTACCAGTTTAGTGCAATGTGGGTTTGGGGTCAGATTTAATTTGATTAAAAAAAATAAGGAAATGTAACATTCAATCATTTGTTTACTGCCTTGTGGAGTAATATTCATATTAATTATATATATATATATATCTAAAATATATATCTATATCTAAAAAGCCAGTTAATTTAGACAGTAATTAGAGCATTGTTAAAGCATTGTTAAAGTCTAGCCCAACTCTCAGATTGTATGATTCAAATAGGCTTGAGAAGTTAAAACTAGAGCAGAAGGGGCCTCCCTGGTGGCTCAGTGGTAAAGAATCCACCTGCCATTGCAGGAGACACGGGTTCTATCCCTGATCCAGGAAGATCCAACATGGTGCAGAGCAACTGAGCCTGTGTGCCAAAAGTGCTGGGCCTGTGCACTAGAGCCCGGGAGCCACAACTCCTGAGGCCAGCGTGCCCCAGAGCCCGTGTTTTGTGGCACTTCACAACAAGAGAAGCCACTGCAGTGAGAAGTATGTGCACTGCAGCAAGAGAGTAGTCCCTGCTCTCCACAGCCAGAGAAAACCCTCGCAGCGATGAAGACCCAGCACAGCCAAAAAGAAATACAATTATTTCAAAAAACTAGAGCAGAAGAAAAAAACGCATGCACATCTCATGTCTATTGGCATATGTACATTCTATATTTACAGAACTGAACAAGTGGGAATGATCACGGGTCATTTGTCAATAGGACAATATTGCTATATATCTAAAAATAATACTACTACCTTATCAAAGGCCTAGTGTCTATGGCTCTCTGCTGAGTCCTTTGGAAACACTTTACATCAACCTCATAAACACCCCGTAAGGTGGGTGCTGCCACCTGTGTTTGGAGATTAGGAAACTGACACCCAGAAGAATGAAGTTCCCTGCCCAGTGGTTCAGAACGAGAAGGTGCCAGGTCCACATGAAGAGGCACGGTGGTTTTCTTCCATGCCTTTGTACTCTCTGTTGTGTAACACTGCCTTTCTTATCTACTGACAGCACATTTTTATTACAGAGTTTCAGGGAAGTATGGTGGCGGCAGAAAACAGAAAATCTGAGATGCAAAAAAGTGAAATATTAATCAATAGAGCTGACCAAGACCGGGCAAGTTGCACATTTAAACAAAGCTCACTAATGAGATGATACTCGTAAGACCCTCCTCTCTGAGAGTGAAAAGCTTTGTGAAAGAATGGAAAACCAAAGAATTGAAGGCAGAGGATAGTAGGCAGTAACAGAGCTGGGGAAAATTTCTGATTTGTGTTTTCTTCAAGACCTAGACTTTTCTGATTAATTTTATTGGTCGAGGGCTTGCCTGATGGCTCAGATGGTAAAGAGTCTGCCTACAATGCAAGAGACCTGGGTTCATTCCCTGGTTCAGGAAGATCCCCTGGAGAAGGGAGTGGCTACCCACTCCAGTATTCTTGCCTGGAGAACTCCATGGACATGGAATGTATGTGTGGACAGCGGAGCCTGGTGGGCTACAGTCCATGGGGTTGCAAAGAGTCAAACACGACTAAAACTTCCACTTTATTGGCAGAACCAACTTTTCCTCTTTTTGTTTTCCTTCCTCATTATTTATTTATTTATTTATTTATTTTGGCCACACTGGGTGGCCTGTGGGAGCTTGGTTCCCCTCCCGGGGATCGAACCCAAGCTCCCTGAATTGGAAGAATTGGGTCATAACCACTGGACCACCAGGGAAGTCCCATTCTTTCCCCAGTATTCTTTCTAGGAAGAAAGCTTAAAAAGTGAAATAATTCTAACCTCCCAGAAATCATACCTCAAAGATCTTTTTTATATTAAATTCATCTTTTTTCCAAGGCTTTGAGGCTCAAAGATTGGCTTAACTGGGAAGTTATTTGGCTAATCAAAGTTGCCCTTGAAATAGGAACAGCTTTATTAGCTTGCCCTTGACAGAATTATCAAGTAGACAGACAGCCATTGTATATGGAGTCTTCCTATCTTCCTCTCCTTTCTTTTCCCCTCCTGTAGCTTCCTGTGTCTCCAAGATATGTTTCTACTCCATGGTAGTTTCCATTTGTTTTCTTAGCTGGCTATTTTCTTCCCTCGAAGATGTGAAATGACAATATTAATTGATAGTAATGTTTTGGCATGACTTTTTCTCAAGACGTCTATAGAGAAAAATTGGAGGCCAGAGAAGTGAGGTTATGCCAAAAAATAGGGTGGACAGATTAAAAGGGAGTAGATACCTATTTGTAAGACTGGTTTTAGACTTAGCAGTGGGGTTTTAATGTTGTCTGTGCACAGGGTAATGAGTATATGGAGAAGACTCAGGGGAGGGTGTCCCAGAGGCTTTTACTCCCACAGGAGCCACTGTTGCTAAGATGCACCGGGCCATCATGCAGATGCAGTGCAGGTCGGGGAAAGGGATAAAGGACGGTCAGGAATAATGTACAATCAGCTACTAATTCTTTTCCACATCTGAGTGCAAAGCACCAGCTTCCCTGTGCTGTGGACAGAGCAAGTAAAAAACAACAACAACAAAAAAAAAACCCAGCATAGCATCTCCGGAAAATGCCCACTCATGCTGCAGGTGAATTACTGAAGCAGGTTAGTGCTATCATGGGAGATGTGTGAAACGGTGTTTGGAAGATGAAAAGACTAAATCAGAAATTATACAACTCAGGACATCTTCTTTTCAGAAATTAACACTCACTTGTCAATAACTTAACCTCAAACAAGACAAAGTTCAAAAACTAAAGCAGTTTCTCCTTTTTAGTCAGTCAACCAGCTTGTTGCTGAAAGCTTTTATAGTGAAAAGGCAGGTGTTATATTGGGTACAAGGACACAGTACTGAGTAAAACCAGGTCCTTGATCCAAGCAAGTTGCAGCCCAAATGTGGAAAATATCATGGTGGAGGTAGTCACAGGTGACCATATTAGTACACAAACTGGATGTTGGAGCCAAGAGAGGTTGAAAAAGCTGAGGGGACAGCATTCAAGTCATCTCTAAGGGCCTGTGATACTCAGTCAAGTGGAGGTGAGACTGGATGTGGGAAACATGTGTTGCCAAGAAGCAGGTAACAGCATGTGCTCAGGTATGCAGGTAAACAAGCCTGGCCTACCTCAGCACTGCTGACTGAGTGCTGCAGCACGCCTGGAAAAGACAGCGAAGGGTGGGAGCCCCAAGAATTGAAATCGGAGCCAAGAGGCATCGAACTGCGGATCTAGGTCAAGGAGTTTGAGAATTTTACTGCCAGCCCTACTGGCCCTTTGGAGGGTTTTAAGCAGGAGCATTACAGGGTCAAGTTTGCGATTTAAAAAGAATGGGTTGTAGGGGAGCAAAGTGGACCTACTAGGAAGTTATTACAGAAATCCAGGAGGGAGTTCCAGAGCTTGAAAGACTTGTGATCAGATGGTTTTAGGGAGTAAGGAAAAGGAAGACATCAAGGATAACTCCAAGGTTCCTACTTTGGGTACTTGGGGGATGGAAATGTTATCCACTGAAATTGAAATATACAAAATGGAGCAGATTTAAGAGGGAAATTTCCAGATCGCTTTGATACATGTTGAACATGAGAAATGAAAAGGCCCGATAGAAATGTCCTATATACAGGAGACCTGGTTTGATCCCTGGGTTGGGAAGATCCTCTGGAGAAGGGAACAGCTACCCACTCCAGTATTCTGGCCTAGAGAATTCCATGGAGAAGTCCATGGGGTCGCAAATAGTCAGACACAGCGGAGTGACTTTCACTATACATGTATATACAGGTAAATACAGAGGTCTGGAAGTTGGGAGAAAGTTTTGGTCTTGATTTAGAGATTGGAGAGTTAAGAGTACGTGGGTGGAAGCTGACACTTTTGGACTAGAGTAAATTGGTGCTCTGCTATGAGAAATAGCCAAGTGCGGGTAGAGGCTGGTGAGTATTTCCAGCCAGGATAGAGGCAGAAGGAGACTAGGGCAAAAGGAAGCCCAAAAATGGTTTTTAGAGGAAAAAAGAGAGAGAAAAAGGTTTGTTCAAAAACTAACCCATCCAGGGGATTCCCTGATGGCTCAGTGGGAAAGAATCCGCCTGCCAATGCAGGAGACATGGGTTCCATCCCTGATCTGGGAAGATCTCACATGCTGCAGAGCAATTAAACCCGTGTGCCACAACCATTGAGCCTGTGCCCTAGTGCCCATGCTGTGCTACAGAGAAGCCACAGCAGGGAGAAGTCCATGCACTGCAACTAGAGAGCAGCTCCCGCTCACCACAACTAGAGAAAAGCCCATGCAGCAGTGAAGACCCAGCACAGACAAAGTGAACCAAAAAACCTGACAATTAAAAAAAAAACACATTAATAAATGAAATTTAAAAACTAATCCACCCATATTCAACATCATTTTTAAAACTGTTTTATTCAATTTGCTGGATTCTCCCCAAGTCTATTTTACTCCATGTAGGGCAGGGCATGCAAGCTCAGTCATGTCTGACTCTTTGCAATCCCATGGACTGTAGCCCGCCAGGATCCTCTGTCCAGGGGACTCTCCAGGCAAGAATACAGGAGTGGGTTGCCATTTCCTGCTCCATGGGATCTTCTTGATACAGGGATCAAACTCACATCTCTTGCGTCTCCTGCACTAGCAGGCCGATCCTTTACCATGGTGCCACCTGGGAAGCCCTATTCCATGTAGAAAAAGCAGTAAATCTTTCAGACCATCAAAACACCATACATTGGTAAATCTTGATTAACTGGAATGCTTAGAAAATGGAAAGCTGTGATTAGTTTTCAGGTTCCTAGTTGGGGATTAGTTTTCATCTTCAGTATAATCAATAGGATTAAATCTTTTTCCAACCTCCAGTTTTCAGTGCCTATTGTTTATTACTCTGATTCAAATCTGCATTGTTTTTGGCTTTATTCCACTTTTCTTTCCCCCATTCTCCTTAGGAATCCATTACCTCAGGCAACCATTTTCCCACGCATTCTATTACTATAGCTGTGCAGCAAACTACCTCAAAACTTAGTGACTGAGAAGGACGGTAGTTATTTTGCTCATGAGTTTGTAGCTTTGGCCGGGCTCAGGGGAGGCAGCTCATCTCTATTCCCTTTGGATCAGCTAGGGCGTCTCAGCTCATCTGAGACACTTTCAGACCCCTCTGTACATGTGGCTTTGGTACATCGTTTCAATCAGATTTGTAAATTACCATTTGCCATATTCCATAACCATTGCTTGCATCCTCAATGCAGCCTGCCTGGGAACACATCATATGTGGGTCTACCTCTTTGCTAGAAAACATGCAAATCTCCTTTTTATCCTGTTCTCAGTCATAACTTACTCATTATATGTTTCTTTCTATAGAAAAATGCCAATGACCATCTCTCAGTGAGAAAAGGACCTAAGTAAAATCTTCCAAATTCATTTATTTCCAACAGCTCATCCTAGGATTTATTGCTTTTTTAAAATTGGAGTTTAGTTGCTTTATGTTGTGTATGATCTGTTGCTTTTATAACAGAGAACAATTAATAATTTCCCAATATGATTAGAAAACAATAGATTTTTCAGGCCTCAACAAGTTATCAGTAACCTCAGATATGCAGATGACACCACCATTATGGCAGAAAGTGAAGAAGAACTAAAGAGCCTCTTGATGAAAGTGAAAAAGGAGAGTGAAAAAGTTGGCTTAAAGGTCAACATTCAGAAAACTAAGATCATGGCATCCAGTCCCATCACTTCATGGCAAATAGATGGGGAAACAGTGGAAACAGTGGCTGACTTTATTTTTCTGGGCTCCAAAATCACTGCAGATGGTGATTGCAGCCATGAAATTAAAAGACGCTTACTCCTTGGAAGGAAAGTTATGACCAACCTAGACAGCATATTAAAAAGCAGAGACATTACTTTGGCAACAAAGGTCCATCTAGTCAAGGCTATGGTTTTTCCAGTGGTCATGTATGGATGTGAGAGTTGGACTATAAAGAAAGCTGAGCACCGAAGAATTGATGCTTTTGAACTGAGGATGTTGGAGAAGACTCTTGAGAGTCCCTTGGACTGCAAGGAGATCCAACCAGTCCATCCTAAATTTGATCAGTCCTGGGTGTTCATTGGAAGGACTGATGTTGAAGCTGAAACTCCAATACTTCTCCACCTGATGCGAAGAGCTGACTCATTGGAAAAGACCCTGATGCTGGGCAAGTTTGAGGGCAGGAGGAGAAAGGGATGACAGAGGATGAGATGGTTGGATGGCATCACCGACTCGATGGACATGGGTTTGGGTGGACTCCGGGAGTTGGTGATGGACAAGGACACCTGGTGTGCTGCGGTTCATGGGGTCGCAAAGAGTTGGACATGACTGAGTGACTGAACTGAACTGAACAACAAGTTAGAGGAGAGAAATACTTGGCAGAGAAGTCTTTAAGTGACCTTCACAATGATGGCTTTCCAAATGTTATCACTTGGTCTATAGATCTGTCTTGTGTGGCAAGTAAAGCTGAATCTCTTAGGACATGCTCTAGGAGTTTTTATTTAAAGAATAAATCTAGAATATGAATTTATTTTATAGTTATTTTCTTTTTTCTCCTGAAAATGGACTTCTTAAAAAAAAAAAAGAAGAAGAAGAATTTAGTATTTCAGGAACCTGGCTTGGGTTTTCCTGGAGACCTGGAGAGCAGCATGCTTGTAGGATTCCGGAAAGTTAATATTGTTTCCCAAGTAAATAGCTAAAAAAGTTAAGGTAGTTTCCAAAAGACGTTCAAAGTCTTGACTGTGTGTGAAATTAGTTTTTAAGCCACCATTCATGCATCTTTCTGATCCTCAGCTTTTTTTTTTTTTTAATAGAAAATGGCTCTGAAGATATTGATATCCTTCCTAGTGGGCTGGCTTTCATCTCCAATGTGAGTATTTCCCATGCTCCTCAGATGCGCAAGTCAACAGCTGTATGGATAGAACATTAGTGTCACCAACTCAAGTGTCACCAACACAAGTGTCCCACTTGTGTGCAGACTAGTCAACTAAAAGCACCAAAATGGGATTCCAGAGGCTAACTGAGGCAAGACAGAAGTGCCCAGGCTTGCCTACCCCATGGTGGGCAGTTATATACCCAGGGGAGTGCTGATAAGTGTATATTGAATTCCATTCACTTCCTAGACGAGGCTCCAGATTTTCTCTGTGGCTATCCATCCTCATCATTGCCCTACTGGCTGAGCCTCAGCTTCTGGAAGTCATCTTCTTACTAATCGGTATTCATCTCATCATGCCTGCCTGAGTTTGGAACTCAGTAAATGTTTGCAGAGTGAATGTTAGCCACGTTACTCAATTCATAACCGTCTTGCATTTCTTTGCATTTCCCAAGAGCATTTTCATTTTGGGTTCCTCAGCATTTAAAGAAAAGCTCTTTCAAAGAGGAGTAGGGAAAAACATGCATTTTATTTCCAGTACCACCTTCACAGGTTTGGGATGATTAGGAAGCTATGAGAAGGATTGAACTTCAACAAATTAAAATGTTATATTGTAAAAATATTGAAAATTATCATATACTTAGTTAAATCAGTTACAATTTGGAGTGGCACTTAGGATTTTGAAAAAAAGTAGATATTAATTACATTTCCAATGTGAATTCTGATTGCTGGAATTGCATGTTCAAATATTCCATTTGGGCCAATAAAATATTATCAAATAACACATTTTAAAAATCTATGTCTTTTTGGCCAAAAGGGGGGGCCCATAAAATATTCCTTAATGGTCCCAATTTCTAAATTCTTCAGTATAGTCAGGGTCTATAGTCAATATGCATTTTAAATTGCTGCTGGTGTGCTATATGTTAGGGTAGGTGGGTGGGAAGGATTTTATGTCTTTCGTTTTCCTCCAAAAACGAAAGCTGTGTAGAAAAGCTTTTTCTTTGTTGATTTAAACTACCTACTGTCAATTTAGATTTTCAATGTGATGCCCAACAGACCTTTAAAAACAATTATTTTATGGCTAGGAGATATGTAGTTCCTACTGTATGTTTCTTTTCTATTAATATTTTCACTAGAGGTAAGCGTACTGAATTCTTGTTATTCAGCAAGTAGAGATTGTCATCACAAATAATTCTATGAGAAACGTTAGCTTTTTTTGCAAAATAACAAACAACTCATTCTTATAGGATAAGGATAATGTTCTTTGCTTATTTTTAATCTTGCTGTACTGCAATAAATTCAAGTCCTTGTTCTTCTTGGTCACCTCCTACTGCCCTTTCCTGCCATCCTAGAACATGTTTGGAAGCTGCTGATTTAGGGAGTAATTCTTTGTGATAGATATTTTTAGTCTATTTAGAGGTGCCAAGCAGGCTATTTGCTTCCTTACCTTGGGACTTGAAGGTAAGGTTTTTTTGCCAGCAAGATTACTCCCTTCCTCACATGTTGCCATCTAACTCCTTGTTCCCTATGAGGGCTCACTGTAGTGGAACTTTAATTCCTCAGGAATATCCCTAACACTCTGTTTCTGGGCAAGGTGGCTCTTCTGTGCCCCCATAGTTTCCCTGTGGGTAGTGTCTTAGATGCCTCCCCCTATGTGATGGGCTTGCTTGGTGCTGCCTCCCTGGATTTCAGTCCTTCTGAGACAGGACTTGGAGTGTCTGTTGGTTGTCAGCAGGTTGCCATGCTGCACCTGCCACAGTGTCTGGCATACATAGGTGTTTGGCTGCTTACTGAATGTGTGTGCTGGTGAATGAGGGCAGTGGAGAAGTTCAATGCTTGTCCACACGTACCTGTAGTCTGTTGGTGGAAATAAGATGCCTGCACACCCAGGTCATTTTTGCCATTTTCAGGGGTGAATGGTATCAAAATAATTGCAATCCATGCCAAAATTCTTACCAACTGCTTTAAACAGAAAACCAAGCATATGCAAAGAGTTTCATTCATCGTGACACTTACTGTTTTTTGGCCGTGCTCCACCCTTATTTCCCAATCAGATCATTTCCATTTCCAGAGCACCTGATCCTTCTACCAGTTGGCAGTGCCCTCACATTCCTCCAAGCTCCCACGGTACTTGCTGTGGGGTTCTTTCTTGAGCGATATAATATTATCTACTGTTAAACCTTTCTTAATGGTGTGGGGAAAAGTTGTACATCACTGTACAACTACTGATCTGAGTGATTAGGCATTTCACTTCTCGGGGCTTAATTTTCCTTATGTGAAAAGAGAAGATTTACCTCAAGTGAAAATGGGAAGAACTGGGTGTCTCTGACATCTTTCCCCGAATGTCACCACTATTTGTGCCACTGGACTTAGTGACAAATTGACTATGAAGGAAAGAGATTTGGAGTCTCAATTGTATGGCCTGATATTGGGGAGAGCAGTGATTCCCTTAACAGAGAATAGATACAAATGAGAGCAAGTATTTGAGGAGAGATGATTTTGATTTTGATCATTTGATTTTGAACTGCCTTTAGGAAGAAGTTGGGATGCAAGCTAGGGCTCCATAGAGAGGTTCCAGGAAAATGTGCATATTTGATAATTACTAATGTAGAAGAAATACCTGAAACCTTATGAATGAGCTCTGCAAGGGAAGAGTGCAGAATGAGAAGGGAGGGATGGATGAGGACAGAGGGAGGGAAGGGCAGGAAAAGAAGCAGTAATTCTATGTGGAAATTCTACTTTTGATTTTTTGATAAGAAATAAAAGTTCTACCATAGTGTCAAATGCCAAGAGATACAGACAAGGAGATATGGAAGGATTATTAAGTAAGACATTTTGGAGGCCGTTGATATGATCTTTATAGAGGTATTTCTACAAACCAGTAGAATATGGATTCCAGAGAATTAACAGTTGGAGCAATTCAAACCAAGGCAACAAGGTCAAGTGATGTTTCTAAAAAATTTGACAGTGAAGGAAGGTGAGAAAAATGCCTGTTTGAAGTAGTAAAGTTGGAAAATATTTATTTCAGGGAAAGAGAAATGAGCAATTTTTCAGGTAAAAGAAGGGGACATTGGTGACGAATGAGTGGTGAATTCTAAAGACAGACCCCAGAGATCAGGGAATTAACTAAGAACAGAAGGATATTCTTTCCTTAGAAAAGAGAGAGAAAGGATGAGAATGGATAAAACTGAAGAATAAACTGAGGTAGAAAGAAGGGAATGAGGAAATTCATGTTGAATGGCATGGATTTTTTTTCAGTGAAAAAGGAGGTAAAGTCATCCACTGAGAATACAGAAAGATGGTGTGGTCTATAAATCCAGAAGAGATACTTAGAGATACACAGTAGTTTACATATTAGAATAAACACAAATATTGATAAAGAATATTAAATGTCTGGTTGAAGTTGAGATGATAACTTCGTAGTGTTTTTCAACCTGATTTTAGACTGCTGCTGCTGCTGCTGCTAAGTCGTTTCAGTCATGTCTGACTCTGTGTGACCCCATATACAGCAGCCCACCAGGCTCCCCCATTCCTGGGATTCTCCAGGCAAGAACACTGGAGTGGGTTGCCATTTTCTTCTCCAATGCATGAAAGTGAAAAGTGAAACTGAAGTCTCTCAGTCATGTCCAAATATTAGAGACCCCATGGACTGCAGTCTACCAGGCTCCTCCGTCCATGGGATTTTACAAGAGCCCTATATAAAAGTTAGAACAGGGCAAAGAGATTTGATAGAGAATTTGATAAGGAAGCAGTGAGCAAAGAGTGAGTCTGTCTTAGAAGACAGGTTCTTAACTGATGATGGCAAGATTCGAGGTCTGGAAGCAGAAGTGCATAGCTCAGGGCTGTTAAAAGACACTTACTCTTTGGAAGAAAATCTGACAAACCTAGACAGTGTATTAAAAAGCAGAGACATCACTTTGCCAACAAAGGTGTGCATAGTCAAAGCTATGGTTTTTCCAGTAGTCATGTATGGATATGAGAGTTGGACCATAAAGAAGGCTGAGCACCAAAGAATTGATGCTTTTAAACTGTGGTGCTAGAGAAGACTCTTGAGAGTCCCTTGGACTGCAAGGAGATCAAACCAGTCAATCCTAAAGGAAATCAACCCTGAATGTTCATTGAAAGAACTGATGCTGAGCTGAAGCTCCAATACTTTGGCCACCTGCTGAGAAGAGCTGACTCAGCGGAAAAGACCCTGATGCTGGGAAAGATTAAGGGCAGGAGAAGGGCATGACAGAAGATGAGATGATTATATGACATCATCGACTCAATGGACAAGAGTTTGAGCAAAGTCCTGGAGATAGCAAAGGACAGGGAAGCCAGGCCTGCTGCAGCCATGGGGTTGCAAAGAGTCAGACATGACTTAGCAACTGAACAACAACAACAGGGGCATGCTGATCTGTCCTCTAGGTGTGGTCACTTAAGGAGGATGAATGATAGAGGGAATAGCCCTTCCACCGATGGGCTTCAGTGGCTGGTATTATCTGAGGAAAGCCAGGTTTCTCATAAGACTTAAGCATAGAAGGACTATTCTAAGAAAAGTTTGAAGATATAGGCAGAGTTATTTGCTGTAGCCCATGGGGTCACAGAGTTGGACACAACTGAGTGACTCAACAACAACAAATTTGGAACTGAAGACCTACTCTCCCAGAGATCAGGGGTGAAGCAATGGAAAGGCCAAGAATAGTATGAGTGTGTGTGTGTGTGTGTGTGTGTGTGTGTGTGTGTAAGAGAGGGAGGGAGGAAGGGGAGAGAGAGTGCAAGGGAGAAGTTAGAGTAGAAAGAAAGAGAAAGAAGGAAAGAATTTAAACTGGGTATAAGTAGACATGAGTGTACAAGAAAATATACAAGGTTGTTGATGTTTACATACATCAGAGTGATAGAGGAAGGATACAAGGAGGAAGTAGGCTGAGTTTTATAATTAGTATAGAATAAACCAATCCTAAGTTTTGACACAGTGACCTTGGATGCAGCAAAGGTCCAGTACATTCAGGACACCTATTATTGGTTGATAAATACCTGGTCCTTCCAGTAGAAACAGCCACTGTACAAGTTACTGGAATGAACGTTTTACAGTATTTGGAGAAAAGGATTCACATTCAAATCTTTGGACCAATCTGTAGGAACCAAACAGGTCAGAAATAGTCAACTCAATGAAACTGGTTCTCCTATTAATTCTTAACTAATCCTACCTTTGTCATTACATAATATAACAATGCAGGGTGTAACAATGCTCTCACCCTACATTGTTATATTATATAATGGCAAAGAGTAGGATCAGCTAAGAATTAATAGGAGAACCAGTTTCATGGCCACCTGATGCAAAGAGCTGACTCATTTGAAAAGACCCTGATGCTGGGAAAGATTGAGGGCAGGAGGAGAAGGGGACGACAGAGGATGAGATGGTTGGATGGCACCACCAACTCGATGGACATGGATTTGGGTGGACTCCGGGAGTTGGTGATGGACAGGAAGGCCTGGCGTGCTGCAGTTCATGGGGTCACAAAGAGTCGGACACGACTGAGCAACTGAACTGAACTGAACTGAGGGTGGGAGCAGTGCAATGAAACCATACACCCTAGGACTAGAAAGAACCTCAGTAATTAAATATTTTAACTTCCACATTTTATAAATAAGTAACCTGTAGCTTAGGCAGGTTAAGGGACTCAAACAAAGTTATTCAGCTTAGTCTCTTATATTATGCTCTTTGGCTTAACCTCCTCTCTCTATATATTAAAAACTGAAGATAGGTTCTTCCCATATTCCCATTCCCAATGGCTTGGATGACACTGGTAATCCTTCAAATCAGATAATGGCAACACCTGACAGTGTAAAAAAATCCCAGAAATCTATAAAAGAAATTTAGAGCTTTGAACATTTTTGTTTCTCTGTTTCTTAAAGGGATTAAAATATCCAGGCATGCCAGACCTTGCACCAGATGAGCCAGGACGAATCTTCTTGATGGATTTAAATGAGCAAAACCCTAGGGTCCAGGAATTAAACATCAGTGATGGTTTTGACAAAGCATCCTTTAATCCACATGGAATGAGTACTTTCATTGACAAAGGTAAAACCTGAATGCTTAAGAATAAGGGGAAATGAGGGAAATACCAAACCACTCATCCTCAAACTACCCAGCATGTATGTCAAAGGAGGGAAGATGCTATTTTACCATAAAGGTATATATTTGTGAGATAATAAATGTATATCAAAACACTTTTTTAATTGCATGAAAGAGGGGAAGATTAGATTGTGGTCAAACTCTCTTTCTCCTATTCCCTTTTCATCTCACCATCAAAACCAGTCTGAATGTTGTTCTCAGAAATCTAACATATAAATTAAAGACCCTTTGAAAATAATCATGTGACATCATGCTGCTGCTGCTGCTGCTAAGTCTCTTCAGTCATGTCCGACTCTGTGTGACCCCACAGACGGCAGCCCACTAGGCTCCCGGTCCCTGGGATTCTCCAGGCAAGAACACTGGAGTGGGTTGCCATTTCCTTCTCCAATGCATGAAAGTGAAAAGTGAAAGCGAAGATGTGACATTATAAAACAACATAAAAGAAAACAATGGATGAATTAGACATGATCAAAAATAAAATCTTCAGAAGATACAACCAGTATACCACGGGTAACTCTGCTCAAGGTTGTGTGGCAGCCTGGATGGGACAGAGTTTGGTGGATAATGGATACATGTATGTGTGTGGCTGAGTCCATTTGCTGTTCACTTTAAACTATCACAACATTGTTAATTGGCTATGCTCTAAGAAAAAGTAAAAAGTTTATTAAAAAATAATAAAATACCAGGTCATACACTTCTATTAAGATGAACTAAATAAAGAAAAAAACACCACCAAGGAAGTGAGATGGAATATTATTTGGCAATAAAAATAAATGAAGTACTGATGAACACCGTAAGCATTACCCTAAGTGAAAGAACTCAGTCACTAAATGCCACATGCTGTATGATTCCACTTATATTAAATGTCCAGAACAGGTACATTTATAGAGACAAAAAGTAGATTCATGGTTGGCAGGGACTCAGGAGAGTGGGGAATGGGGTGTGACAGCCAATGGATATGGGGTTTCTTTGGGGGAGTGATGAAAATATTCTGGAACTAGATAGTGGCTATGGCTAGACAACTCTGTGAATACATTAAAAACACTAAACTGTACATTTTCAAAGTGTGAGTTTAATGGCAAGTGAATTATATCTCAAAAAAGCTGTCACAGAAAACTGAGCATAATTATGAATACACTATATATATATGCTTTAAAATATTATTTTTCTTTATAGTGTATAAGTCCAGACTAACAATTTTTAAATATTTGTGTGTCTACAGAAGAATGAAACCTCTCTAGTAGTAATGACATGAAAAGGAGGAGAAATGAAAGTGTTGCAAATCAAAATTTTTGAATGAATGGTGTTTTAATTTTTCCAATTACATACTGGAGTTACAATGCATTGTTAAATATAAATTTGCTAGAGTAATTTCAGTGAGCAAAAAAATTATTAATAATTATCTCAGTCCACTTATCCAATTGATCTGTTTCATTCCTTTCATCTGAACCAATAGAGACTTGCTAATTTTTAAATAAATGGGTACGTTTTAAATAGCTCAAAGCTATTTTTGTTATTGTTCAGTCACTCAGTCATGTCCAACTCTTTGCGACCCCATCGACTGCAGCATACCAGGCTTCCCTGTTCTTTACCATCTCCTGGAGCTTGCTCAAACTCATGTCTATTGAGTCAGTGATGCCATCCAACCACCTCATCCTCTGTCGTCCACTTCTCCTCTTGCCTTCAATCTTCCTGTGCATCAGGGTCTTTTACTAAGTTAAATATTCCCCCTGAAATCTATAATAATATATGATGTGTATTTGCTTAGCAAGCTCTTCTTTAAAAGATAATTGTACCTAACAGTTTTATATTGTTCTTCAGTTCATAAAGTACTTTCATATATAATTTATTCCTCAAAATAAAACACTGGGCCCAACCTTGACTCTTCTGCTCTCCCTGCCCCATTCAGTTGACTATTTACAATGTTCTGTCCAATCCACCCCTCACAGAACTCTCCAAGCTGCTCACCTCTCCCTATCCTTCCTGCACCATCCCAGTCCAGATCCCCAGCATGTCTTTCCTAGATTCTGCAGTGGCCCCTGATGGTACTTGCCCTCTTATATCACTTCAAATCATTTTATAAGCAAGTAGTTATTTTCTGTGCAAATGTGGTCATGTCACTCCCTTCTAAAAATAATTCATCATATGATTCCCATCACTTTCAGAAGTGAAAGTTGTTGGTTTTTTTTTTTTTTTTTAAGCTAGGACCATTTACTGATTAATCCTCAGGCATATAATCAGGTTTTCAGAAGTTGAGTGTATTATTATTAACATCTTATTTTATTCGTTAGTGACCTCCCTTAATTATGTATTTAATTCACAAGGCCAAAACATTATACATAAATTGGCATGCATGAGAAGATAGAGAACAAAAGTCTTCTCACCAGGCATCTCTTAAATGAAAAAAAGGTCTTAAGAAGGGGGTAAAGCCAGGGCAGCACATATATTTTTCATGCTGTAACCAGCAAGAGTGTCTTGTTGAAGGGCGACGTGGGGACTAAATCCTACTTGTCCCCTGTCAAGTCCCTGGAACAGAGTTGGGTCAGACCAAAAGAAAGGTTCATCTGTGAGGGAGCACTTTTCCTTAATTCAGATAAAGCTGCCCATGTGTTTCAGGGGCCCTGAGGATAAGCCCCACATCTCAGAGCTCCAGCTTCCAGCTTGCTCTACTGCATAACTGGAAACCCCAAGAAGGGAACTGAGGAGATGAATGCAGATCCAGTCCTGAGTGGAAGCATGGGCCCAGGTTTTTTCAAACTCTGGAGCTCATCTGATTTAGAGCTCCTGGTAAGTTAGAAAAGACTACTCTGACAAGCCAGAGTACCTTAATCTGGTTCACATCACAGCAGTTCACATTCCAGTATGAGAACAGACAGGTGAACATTCCTGAAGCTGGTTATAACCTAGAACTGGCTAATCTATCTTCTCCTACACTCATATTTACATTTCACATCCGTTGGGTTCACAAATAAATACCGTTTCTGCAACCTCAGGTAGGGTGACTTGTGTTAGAGGTTCATTCTCCAACTGGGAGGTGTTTGATATGTTTACTCAGGCCTGATACCTCTTGAATGTGTGTTGCAATGTAGGCTTTTCTCATAGAAAAGAATTCTCAGGAAAGCTTCATTTGCCTGTACCCACTTCTGTTTGTTGAAGGGCCACTTGGGGAAACCACATCTATGTTTATGCACCATGGTAGCTCTGCGGCTTCCTGTTAGAGAGGATGTGCAGGTGAGGTTGAAGGGAGCATTGCAGAAATATCTGGGCTTGACTTTGCCATTGGGTGTTGGTAAAATTGCTCATAAGTCATTAACCTACTGAGTGTCAGTTTCTTCAATAAAAGGGGGATTCTGGCATTTGTTTGACTTACATCAGATGGGTTGTGGGGATCAGATACAAGATGTGTATAAGAAAAATCCTTGGACATAATCAAATTCTATACTATGTCTAAAATAGTTGAAATAGAAGCCAACTTCTTGGAAATTATGCCTTTTTTCCAATTTAGACCAAACTGTATATCTTTATGTTGTGAACCATCCCCACATGGACTCCACCGTGGAGATATTTAAATTTGAAGAACAACAACGTTCTTTGGTATACCTGAAAACTATAAAACACGAACTTCTCAAAAGGTATGGAATTATTTTGCACTTCTATTTATTTTGCGCCTCTGCTGTGTGCTTTGTTTTCTTAGTTCAGCAGGCTGTCTTATTATTTTTATTATTTTTTATTTTTTTGGAGGCTAATTACTTTACAATATTGTATTGGTTTTGTCATACATTGACATGAATCCACCACAGGTGTACATGTATTCCCCATCCTGAATGCCCCTCCCACCTCCCTCCCCATCCCATCCCTCTGGGTCATCCCAGTGCACCAGCCCCAAGCACCCTGTATCATGCATGGAACCTGGACTGGTGATCCATTTCACATATGATAATATACATGTTTCAATGCCATTCTCCCAAATCATCCCACCCTTGCCCTCTCCCAAGAGTCCAAAAGACTGTTCTACACATCTATGTCTCTTTTGCTATCTCTCATACAGGGTTATCATTACCATCTTTCTAAATTCCATATATATGCGTTAGTATACTGTATTGGTGTTTTCCTTTCTGGCTTACTTCACTCTGTATAATAGGCTCCAGTTTCATCCACCCCAATAGAACCGATTCAAATGTATTCTTTTTAATAGCTGAGTAATATTCCGTTGTGTATATGTACCACAGCTTTCTTATCCATTCGTCTGCTGATGGACATCTAGGTTGCTTCCATGTCCTGGCTATTATAAACAGTGCTGCGATGAACACTGGGGTACACATGTCTCTTTCGATTCTGGTTTCCTTGGTATGTATGCCCAGCAGTGGGATTGCTGGGTCATCAGATCAGATGAGTCACTCAGTCATGTCCGACTCTTTGCAACCCCATGAATCGCAGCATGCCAGGCCTCCCTGTCCATCACCAGCTCCCGGAGTTCACACAGACTCACGTCCATCGAATCAGTGATGCCATCCAGCCATCTCCTCCTCTGTTGCCCCCTTCTCCTCCTGCCCCCAATCTCTCCCAGCATCAGAGTCTTTTCCAATGAGTCAACTCTTTGCATGAGGTGGCCAAAGAACTGGAGTTTCAGCTTTAGCATCATTCCTTCCAAAGAAATCCCAGGGCTGATCTCCTTCAGAATGGACTGGTTGGATCTCCTTGCAGTCCAAGGGACTCTCAAGAGTCTTCAACACCACAGTTCAAAAGCATCAATTCTTCGGCGCTCAGCCTTCTTCACAGTCCAACTCTCACATCCATACATGACCACAGGAAAAACCATAGCCTTGACTAGACGAACCTTTGTTGGCAAAGTAATGTCTCTGCTTTTGAATATGCTATCTAGGTTGGTCATAACTTTCCTTCCAAGGAGTAAGCGTCTTTTAATTTCATGGCTGCAGTCACCATCTGTAGTGATTTTGGAGCCCAGAAAAATAAAGTCTGACACTGTTTCCCCATCTATTTCCCGTGAAGTAGTGGGACCGGATGCCATGATCTTTGTTTTCTGAATGTTGAGCTTTAAGCCAACTTTTTCACTCTCCACTTTCACTTTCATCAAGAGGCTTTTGAGTTCCTCTTCAGTTTCTGCCATAAGGGTGGTGTCATCTGCATATCTGAGGTTATTGATATTTCTCCTGGCAATCTTGATTCCAGCTTGTGTTTCTTCCAGTCCAGCGTTTCTCATGATGTACTCTGCATATAAGTTAAATAAACAGGGTGACATATGGCAGTTCTATTTCCAGTTTTTTAAGGAATCTCCACACTGTACTCCATGGTGGCTGTACTAGTTTACAGTCCCACCCACAGTGTAAGAGGGTTCCCTTTTTTCCACACCCTCTCCAGCATTTATTGCTTGTAAACTTTTGGAGAGCAGCCATTCTGACTGGCATGAAATGGTACCTCATTATGGTTTTGATTTGCATTTCTCTAATAATGAATGATATTGAGCATCTTTTCATGTGTTTGTTAGCCATCTGTATGTCTTCTTTGGAGAAATGTTTAGTTCTTTGGCCCATTTTTTGACTGGGTCATTTATTTTTCTGGAATTGAGCTGCAGGAGTTGCTTGTATATTTTTGAGATTAATTCTTTGTCAGTTGCTTTGTTTGCTATTATTTTCTCCCATTCTGAAGGCTGTCTTTTCACCTTGCTTATAGTTTCCTTTGTTGTGCAGAAGCTTTTAATTTCAATTAGGTCCCATTTGTTTATTTTTGCTTTTATTTCCAATATTCTGGGAGGTGGATCATAGAGGATCCTGCTGTGATTTATGTTGGAGAGTGTTTTGCCTATGTTTTCTTCTAGGAGTTTTATAGTTTCTGGCCTTACATTTAGATCTTTAATCCATTTTGAGTTTATTTTTGTGTATGGCATCAGAAAGTGTTCTAATTTCATTTTTTTACAAGTCATTGACCAGTTTTCCCAGCACCACTTGTTAAAAAGATTGCCTCCTTTGTCAAAGATAAGGTGTCCATACGTGCATGGATTCATCTCTGGGCTTTCTATTTTGTTCTATTGATCTATATTTCTGTCTTTGTGCCAGTACCATACTGTCTTGATGACTGTGGCTTTGTAGTAGAGCCTGAAGTCAGGTAGGTTTATTCCTCCAGTTCCATTCTTCTTTCTCAAGATTGCTTTGGCTATTCGAGGTTTTTTGTATTTCCATACAAATTGTGAAATTCTTTATTCTAGTTCTGTGAAAAATACCATTGGTAGCTTGATAGGGATTGCATTGAATCTATAGATTGCTTTGGGTAGTATACTCATTTTCACTATATTTATTCTTCCGATACATGAACGCGGTATATTTCTCCATCTATTAGTGTCCTCTTTGATTTCTTTCACCAGTGTTTTATAGTTTTCTATATATAGGTCTTTAGTTTCTTTAGGTAGATATATTCATAAGTATTTTATTATTTTCATTGCAGTGGTGAATGGAATTGTTTCCTTAATTTCTCTTTATGTTTTCTCATTGTTAGTGTATAGGAATGCAAAGGATTTCTCTGTGTTGATTTTATATCCTGCAACTTTACTATATTCATTAATTAGCTCTAGTAATTTTCTGGTGGAGTCTTTAAGGTTTTCTATGTATAGGATCATATCATCTGCAAACAGTGAGAGTTTTACTTCTTCTTTTCCAATCTGGATTCCTTTTATATCTTTTCCTGCTCTGATTGCTGTGGCAAAAACTTCCAAAACTATGTTGAATAGTAGTGGTGAGAGTGGGGGTACACTTGTCTTGTTCCTGACTTTAGGGGAAATGGTTTCAATTTTTCACTATTGATAATTTTTGCTGCAGGTTTGTCATATATAGCTTTTATTATGTTGAGGTATGTTCCTTCTATTCCTGGCTTCTGGAGAGTTTTTATCATAAATGGATGCTGAATTTTGTCAAAGGCTTTCTCTGCATCTATTGAGATAATCATATGGTTTTTATTTTTCAATATGTTAATGTGGTATATTACATTGATTGATTTGCAGATATTGAAGAATCCTTGCATCCCTGGGATAGAGCCCAATTGGTCATGATGTATGATCTTTTTAATATGTTGTTGGATTCTGTTTGCTAGAATTTTGTTAAGGATTTTTGCATCTATGTTCATCAGTGATATTGGCCTGTAGTTTTCTTTTTTTGTGGCATCTTTTTCAGGTTTTGGTATTAGGGTGATGGTGGCCTCATAGAATGAGTTTGGAAGTTTACTTTCCTTTGCAATTTTCTGGAAGATTTTTGAGTAGGATAAGTGTTAGCTCTTCTCTAAAGAGCAGGCTATCTTAAACTTTTGTTTTGAAGTGTTTTGTTTTTTTTTTTTCTCCTAAACCTTTCTAAAGGTTCCCATGGTGACACTGCCCTGCACCTCACTAGAAATTGCTGTGTTTAGTACTGAATATCTCTAACTTTTGGAAAGCATTTTAATCCTATAAAGGTGCTCATTTAGATTCCCAAACTCTAATTCCATCTTTGGTAACACAGCAGTGCAGTACCTGCTATTGGACTCTTTAAACACCCACACCCTCTAGTTGTCCTTGTAGGTTGTAATCTGAAAGCCACACCCACTGGGTGTTATAACCAGCCTCCAGAAGGACCATTCCTTTGTTCAATCAAAGCTTTAAAGTAGAATTTGAAGGGGGGGGGGGGGAAGGCCTGGAGGCACATATACAAATTCACACTTATCAAATGTTGACTATGTGCCAGGCATTGTGCCAAAATACCTGATCCACCTCTTCTCACAACTGCCTTTAGTAACAGCAATAGTAAACACACTTAGAGCAGTTTAGGGCCAAGTTACTTCCCCAAGTTATATAACTTGTAAGTGGCTGAATTAGGTGTAAACCTTGACCCATCTGAATTCAAAGCTGGGCTGTTACTCACTGTAGTGAACATCTTTGAGAAAAATTCTAAGTTTTTTTATGGGCTAGGTTGCCTGTTCCGAGCCTGTAATGAACTACAAAGAATCTTTTATAAAACAGACTCAGCATTAAAAGACTGGTTCTAAAACAGTAGAGGTACATCTTCGCCTCAGGTAGACGAGTAGGGAAAGCAAAGGAATGAAATTCATCTTCTCTCCTTTGCTCTCTTTCTCAACGACATATTTTAATGTCTCCAAACAGAATTAGGGGGCAACAAAAGCAGAGGGGAGGAAGTAAGAGAACTTAACGTTGTTGACTTCTCCCATGATGTGTCGTGTTGGGTTCTGAGGCATGGTGGGGACTAGGACTGCCACAAGGTAACTGAGAAACTGTGGACCAACCCCTTAACCTGTGCTTCAGTGTTCTTCAGCAAAATGGGGATTTTCTCACAGGCCTGATTACCTACCTGGTGATTGTGAGGATCAAATGCAACAACGTCATCTCATGGGACTAGCTCCTCGGCATAGCTGGAGGGAAAACTCGAGACACAATTCCTTTATTAGGGAGGACCACCCCAGGATACAAAAATCAGAGACCAACCTGAGGCAGGGGAAGGGCAGTGTCATAGGTTGAACTGTGTCCCTTCAAAAAGATAAGTTGAAATTTTAACCCCCTTCCCATACATCAAAACATGACCTTATTTGGAAATAGGATGTTTGTAGATGTAATTAGTTAAGATGAGGCTATTTTAGAGCCTGCCTTTAATCCAATACAATTGATGTCCTTAGAAGAAGACAGACAGCAAATGAGACAACAAATCTCTGTTCTTAAGCCTCCCAGCTTGTGGTAACCTTTTTACAGCAGCACTATTCACAAGAGACTATGCCAAAGCCTTTGACTGTGTGGATCACAATAAACTGTGGGAAATTCTGAAAGAGATGGGAATACCAGACCACCTGACCTGCCTCCTAAGAAATCTGTATGCAGGTCAGGAAGCAACAGTTAGAACTGGACATGGAACAACAGACTGGTTCCAAATAGGGAAAGGAGTATGTCAAAGCTATATGTTGTTACCCGGCTTATTTAACTTATATGCAGAATACATCACAAGAAACGCTGGGCTGGAGGAAGCACAAGCTGGAATCAAGATTTCAGGAGAAATATCAATAACCTCAGATATACAGATGACACCATCCTTATGGCAGAAAGCAAAGAAGAACTAAAGAGCCTTTTGATAAAAGTAAAAGAGGAGAGTGAAAAAGTTGGCTTAAAACTCAACATTCAGAAAACTAAGATCATGGCATCTGGTCCCATCACTGCATGGCAAATAGATAGGGAAACAATGACAGACTTTATTTTTGGGGCCTCTAAAATTACTGCAGATGGTGACTGCAGCCATGAAATTAAAAGACGCTGACTCCTTGGAAGAAAAGCTATGACCAACCTAGACAGCATATTCAAAAGCAGAGACATTACTTTGCCAACAAAGGTCCATCTAGTCAAAGCTATGGTTTTTCTAGTTATCATTTATGGATGTGAGAGTTGTACTATAAAGAAAGCTGAGCACTTAATAATTGATGCTTTTGAACTGTTGTGTTGGAGATACTCTTAGAGTCCCTTGGACTGCAAGGAGATCCAACCAGTCACTGACTTATTGGAAAAGACCTGATGCTGGGAAAGATTGAAGGCAGGAGGAGAAGGGGACGACAGAGGATGAGATGGTTGGATGGCATCACTGACTCAATGGACATGAGTTTGAGTAAACTCTGGGAGTTGGTGATGGACAGGGAGGCCAGGCGTGCTACAGTTCATGGGGTTGCAAAGAGTCAAACACGACTGAGCAACTAAACTGAACTGAACAAATACAGAAGAGAGTCTATAGTAAATATATTTGTCCAGCCAGCCACTGCTAAGTGTGACTGACTACTTGAAATCATGCGATTGCCCTCCAACAAGCAACACAGGCATCATTTCAAGACAGTCTAGTCAAGATAAGAAAGGAAGAGGAATTTACCCACCAGCCCCATCTTTCAGTAGTCAAAGGTTTGCTTCAAGGGTTGTTAATTCCTACACATAGCTCCTTACGCAGGCAAATCTGGTGATATCCTGTGCTTTGATAACAATCTGGAAGCCTGGAAGTAGGAGTAAGAGGCCCATAACAGACATGCGCAAGGCACTAGAAGGGTACACTGTGGAATTATGTCAGGTCCCATGCAGAGCAGGGTGAAGCAGTGCCAGCTGGAACAGAGCAGGTGGGCTTTGAGGACTTTGAGAGATGCCCTGATAAACACAATGACAAGGCATTTCAAGAGGTGGCAGAAAGTGCTACAGGACATATTATGAGGGAGTTTAACTTAATCTATGGTGTTGGGCAATACCTCTTGGAAGAAGGACTGCATAAACTGAGACCTAAAAGAGAAGTAGCCCAACAAACTTGGGAAAATCATTATACACCAAAACCTCAAAGTAGCTCCTGATTCATCCAAATTTTTCTTTCCTGAATTAAGTCTAAACTTGTATAGGTGTAACTGAATCACTTTGTTATACACCTGCAACTAACATCATTGTTAACTGACTATACTCTAATATAAAATAAAAAATTTAAAAATCATGTATACCATGGGAAAGGGTGGCACATTAAACTTATTGACATATTGTATATTTTACAAAGTTGCTGCATAAAGGAGCTTCACACACACACACAAAGTTCCATTGTTTTTCTTGCATTTTTTTTCAAGTCATCTCTCTTTTTCTTTTCCAAAATGGAACTGACTTTGTTTTTATTGACTTTTGTTGTAAGAGTAAGACTTGCTTCATTTAAAATTTTTAATGGTATTGAAGAACATAAATAAGAAAGAATAACACTCATAATCCCACCTATGCAGAGAAAGTATAAAGGTCAGACTGCTTTGGGTCTTGGTACAATAATAGAAAAGAAAACCCCTAACTCTTTCACAGCTCAAACCATAAAGTTGTTTCGTTTTCTCACTCATGCTATGTCCACTGTAGATTCCGGAAGTCAGTTGTATGGTGTCCGCATGTAGAACCCTAAGAGGACCACACTTTATCAGAAAAGTTGCTGGTTACTGTGGGAGAGTGAGGGAAGCATTCTGGCTCTCAAAGACTCCCATCTCAGAAGCTAATATATCATTTCATTTTCATTGGCCAGAGCAAGTCACATGGCTGTGCCTAACTCCAAGGGCATGGAGAAGCCTAATTCAAGAAAGAAGAGAACCAGAACTGCATTATGACCACCACAGATAACTACTATTAACATTCACAAGCTAACAGATTTAGATTTGGGGTTTATCTGTAAACTTATCTGTTTTTGCTGACTCCTATGGAAGGGAAAGGACTGTGATCCACCCGGGAAGTCCCTTCCCTTCCATCAGATCAGATCAGATCACTCACTCAGTCACGTCCGACGCTTTGCTGCCCATGAATCACAGCATGCCAGGCCTCCCTGTCCATAACCAACTCCCGGAGTTCACACAGACTCACGTCCATCGAGTCAGTGATGCCATCCAGCCATCTCATCCTCTGCCATCCCCTTCTCCTCTTGACTCCAATCCCTCCCAGCATCAAGTCTTTTCCAATGAGTCAACTCTTTGCATGAGGTGGACAAAGTACTGGACTTTCAGCTTTAGCATCATTCCTTCCAAAGAAATCCCAGGGCTGATCTCCTTCAGAATGGACTGGTTGGATCTCCTTGCAGTCCAAGGGACTCTCAAGAGTCTTCTCCAAAACCACAGTTCAAAAGAATCAATTCTTCGGCGTTTAGCCTTCTTCACAGTCCAACTCTCACATCCATACATGACCACAGGAAAAACCATAGCCTTGACTAGATGGACCTTTGTTGGCAAAGTAATGTCTCTGCTTTTGAATATGCTATCTAGGTTGGTCATAACTTTCCTTCCAAGGAGTAAGCGTCTTTTAATTTAATGGCTGCAGTCACCATCTGTAGTGATTTTGGAGCCCAGAAAAATAAAATCTGACACTGTTTCCACTGTTTCTCCATCTATTTCCCATGAAGTGATGGGACCGGATGCCATAATCTTCATTTTCTGAATGTTGAGCTTTAAGCCAACTTTTTCACTCTCCACTTTTACTTTCATCAAGAGGCTCTTTAGTTCCTCCTCACTTTCTGCCATAAGGGTGGTGTCATCTGCATATCTGAGGTTATTGATATTTCTCCTGGCAATCTTGATTCCAGCTTGTGCTTCTTCCAGTCCAGCGTTTCTCATGATGTACTCTGCATATAAGTTAAATAAGCAGGGTGACAATATACAGCCTTGACGAACTCCTTTTCCTATTTGGAAGCAGTCTGTTGTTCCATGTCCAGTTCTAACTGTTGCTTCCTGACCTGCATACAAATTTCTCAAGAGGCAGATCAGGTGGTCTGGTATTCCCATCTCTTTCAGAATTTTCCACAGTTTATTGTGATCCACACAATCAAAGGCTTTGGCATAGTCAATAAAGCAGAAATAGATGTTTTTCTGGAACTCTCTTGCTTTTTCCATGATCCAGCAGATGTTGGCAATTTGATCTCTGGTTCCTCTGCCTTTTCTAAAACCAGCTTGAACATCTGGAAGCTCACGGTTCACATATTGCTGAAGCCTGGCTTGGAGAATTTTGAGCATTACTTTACTAGCATGTGAGATGAGTGCAATTGTGCAGTAGTTTGAGCATTCTTTGGCATTGCCTTTCTTTGGGATTGGAATGAAAACTGACCTTTTCCAGTCCTGTGGCCACTGCTGAGTTTTCCAAATTTGCTGGCATATTGAGTGCAGCACTTTCACAGCATCATCTTTCAGGATTTGGAATAGCTCAACTGGAATTCCATCACCTCCACTAGCTTTGTTCGTAGTGATGCTTTCTAAGGCCCACTTGACTTCACATTCCAGATGTCTGGATCTAGGTGAGTGATCACACCATCGTGATTATCTGGGTCGTGAAGATCTTTTTTGTACAGTTCTTCTGTGTATTCTTGCCATCTCTTCTTAATATCTTCTGCTTCTGTTAGGTCCATACCATTTCTGTCCTTTATCGAGCCCATCTTTGCATGAAATGTTCCTTCGGTATCTCTGATTTTTGAAGAGATCCCTAGTTTTTCCCATTCTGTTGTTTTCCTCTATTTCTTTGCATTGATTGCTGAAGAAGGCTTTCTTATCTCTTCTTGCTATTCTTTGGAACTCTGCATTCAGATGTTTATATCTTTCCTATTCTTTGCTTTTCACTTCTCTTCTTTTCACAGCTATTTGTAAGGCCTCCTGAGACAGCCATTTTGCTTTTTTGCATTTCTTTTCCATGGGGATGGTCTTGATCCCTGTCTCCTGTACAATGTCATGAACCTCATTCCATAGTTCATCAGGCACTCTATCTATCAGATCTAGGCCCTTAAATCTATTTCTCACTTCCACTGGATAATCATAAGGGATTTGACTGAGGTCATACCTGAATGGTCTAGTGGTTTTTCCTACTTTCTTCAATTTACGTCTGAATTTGGCAATAAGGAGTTCATGGCCTGAGCCACAGTCAGCTCCTGGTCTTGTTTTTGCTGACTGTATAGAGCTTCTCCATCTTTGGCTGCAAAGAATATAATCAATCTGATTTCGGTGTTGACCATCTGGTGATGTCCATGTGTAGAGTCATCTCTTGTGTTGTTGGAAGAGGGTGTTTGTTATGACCAGTGCATTTTCTTGGCAAAACTCTATTAGTCTTTGCCCTGCTTCATTCCATATTCCAAGGCCAAATTTGCCTGTTACTCCAGGTGTTTCTTGACTTCCTACTTATGCATTCCAGTCCCCTATTATGAAAAGGACATCTTTTTTGGGTGTTAGTTCTAAAACACCTTGTAGGTCTTCATAGAACCGTTCCACTTCAGCTTCTTCTGAGTTACTGGTTGGGGCACAGATTTGGATTACTGTGATATTGAATGGTTTGCCTTGGAAATGAACAGAGATCATTCTGTCGTTTTTGAGATTGCATCCAACTACTGCATTTTGGACTCTTTTGTTGATCATGATGGCCACTCCATTTCTTCTGAGGGATTCCTGCCCACAGTAGTAGATATAATGGTCATCTGAGTTAAATTCACCCATTCCAGTCCATTTCAGTTCGCTGATTCCTAGAATGTCGACATTCACTCTTGCCATCTCCTGTTTGACCACTTCCAATTTGCCTTGATTCATGGACCTGACATTCCAGGTTCCTATGCAATATTGCTCTTTACAGCATTGGACCTTGCTTCTATCACCAGTCACATCCACAGCTGGGTATTCTTTTTGCTTTGGCTCCATCCCTTCATTCTTTCTGGAGTTATTTCTCCACTGATCTCCAGTAGCATATTGGGCACCTACTGACCTGGGGAGTTTCTCTTTCAGTATCCTATCATTTTGCCTTTTCATACTGTTCATGGGGTTTTCAAGGCAAGAATACTGAAGTGGTTTGCCATTCCCTTCTCCAGTGGACCACATTCTGTCAGATCTCTCCACCATGACCCGCCCATCTTGGGTTGCCCCACACAGCATGGCTTAGTTTTATTGAGTTAGACAAGGCTGTGGTCCTAGTGTGATTAGATTGACTAGTTTTCTGTGAGTATGGTTTCAGTGTGTCTGCCCTCTGATGCCCTCTTGCAATACCTACCATCTTAGTTGGGTTTCTCTTAACTTGGGTGTGGGGTATCTCTTCACGGCTGCTGCAGCAAAGCACAGCCATTGCTCCTTACCTTGGATGAGGGTTATCTCCTCACCGCCGCCCTTCCTGACCTTCAATGTGGGATAGCTCCTCTAGGCCCTCCTGCACCCATGCAGCCAGGGCTCCTTGGACCTGGGGTTGGTCCTCCCAGCCACCGCCCCTGGCCTCAGGCATGCAGTTGCTCCTCCCGGCCGCCGCCCCTGGCCTCGGGCTTGGGGCTGGGATATCTCCTTCCGGCTGCCGCCCCTGACCTCCTACGCAAGGTAACTCCTCTCATCGCCGCCCCTGACCTTGGACGTGGGGTAACTCCTCTTGGCTGCTGCCCTTCAGGCATGGGGTCCTCCCGGCTTCTGCCCCTGATCTCGGATGTGGGGTGGCTCCTCTTGGCCACGCTTTAGTGTGCCCATTGTGGCCGCCTGCGCTTTAGCGCGCCCGTCGCGGCCACCCTTCCATAGGAGTCAGCAAAAACAGATAAGTTTACAGATAAACTCCAAATCTAACTCTGTTAACTTGTGAATGTAAATAGTAGTTATCTGTGGTGGTCATGAGTGAGACAACAACAAGTGGCTAAAAGAAAACCCATCAGGGCAATGAAAAGTCATGCGCTATTTGTGGAATTCTTTAATCCAGACTAGTTCTTGTACAATTCTTCAAGCTGATGAATTATTGGTCTTTGAGATTTCATGATTTTAATTAGTCCATGGTTTGTTGGTTTTCCCTCTCTCTCTTTTTTTTTTTTCATTTTAGTGTGAATGATATTGTGGTTCTCGGACCAGAACAGTTCTATGCCACCAGAGACCACTATTTTACCAACTTCTTCTTGGTGCTATTAGAGTGGTTCATGGATCTTCGCTGGACTCAGGTGCTCTTCTACAGCCCAAAAGAGGTTAAAGTGGTGGCCAGAGGATTTAGTTCTGCCAATGGAATTACAATCTCACTAGACAAGAAGTAAGCTCTTTTATGAATTTTCAACCATTTACCCTTGATGTTCTTGTGGACTCCATCCCTGAAGAAGTGGTTACTTCTTGAGGCTTAAGTACTCAATACATGTGTGCGGGGATCCAGTGTGGTGAGGGGTCACACTCAATGTGTGATCTTAAGCCACCACTGCCCTTGTGCACATAAGGCTCCCCCAATAAAATGAAGGATCTGGACTCATGGATATGAGGTCCTTGTTTCAAATTCTTTTTTTTTTTTAATAGAGGGAAAAGGATATATGTTTTCTTGTTTAACAAAATGAATTAAATATATGAAGCTTCAGCTCAAACTCTATATAAAATTACAGAGGTCTGGGGCCATGGGTTGTGGGGTGATGGGTGCCTGGTCCCAGGGTGAGTATCCAGCATGGCCACAAGGCCAGGTGGGTCTTGGGCTCCAGGAGAGGACAAGTCTCTGTGGCCCAGCATTCTTTTTATCATTGTTAATATTATTATCTTAATTTTTTAAATTTCAAGGGCCCCGTCTTTCTGGCCATGGGAGGCTAGGTGAGACAGGAGGCTGGCTGGGATGGGAGGCACACCCAGCCTGCCCCAGCCTGTCAGGGCAGTGACTAGGACTGCTCTGCCCTACCCCCTGGCCCAGATACTGGTGGACTCCTGGACACCCGGGACAGGTGGTAGCAAAAAGAGCCTGGGCAGGGACATAGGCAGGCAGGCATAGTTTGTTCCAAATTCTTGTGTGACTAAAAAGGAGAATAAATGCACAATACCTCTATTCTTTAAGAGGCCAGAAGGACTTTAGCTAAGTTAACTTATACTAAGTTCCATTACCCAAAAGTTCTTATTAGAGAGGGAGGCCCAACTTAGACTGGGCACTGTGATTGTATAAGTGGCAGACTTCCTTTCATACTACAGCAGACTTTTCTATGAGAAAATGCTATTTTATGCAGTATAAAATTTTATGAGAAACATTCTTTTAAAGTGTTTTAAAATGGAACGTTATTTAAAAAGAAGAGTACCATGAATATTAAATGTAATGGTAAGATAGTAAGTAGAGATGATCCCTGTGGAAAACAATTCTAAGTATTCTCCCTCTTTTTAAAAAATGATTGTGACTGAGTTTCATGATCATCTGTTACATCTTTTCAAGCACTAGTTTCAAGCACTAGAAGTAGCGAATCTATTGGCCTTACAAGAGATCCACTTACCTCCATTTGATTTAAAGAATAAAGTGTGACTCTGTTAACTAATGAGACTGAGCCAGTATGTCATTTGGAAACACCAATTCCATTGCCTTTCGTCAAATTTCATATTCAAAGCTTATTAAAGTACTTCAAAAGTATTAAACATACTACTCCATTATCTTTCACTGTGGTTTATAGCAAGGTATTGCACGGGCATGTTGAGCTATTGTGAATTTGTATACTTCTTTTCCAAAATAAGAGTTAGTGTCATCTTTCATTATTACTTGCTTAAATGTCAATGTTGTTTACTTCAAAGGTATATCTATGTAGCTGATGTATCAGATAAGAACATTCATGTTATGAAAATACATGACAACTGGGATTTAACTCAACTCAAGGTAACAGGACCCTGGTTTCCCATACAACATGTTCCATTAGCTCCCAAGCTTGACCTGGGAATGTACTTCTTGAATGAAGGAAATGAGACTATTTTAGAAGAATGATGGTGACATTATGTTTGCACTTAGAAAATTCAGTAGCAAAAATACCAATTTGGGGAGCCAGAAGGAGCTGGTAGGAGGAAGGTGGGAGGGATGAAAGTCAGAACAATGTTTCACTGCTTCCTCTTCATTGGAAGGTAATCCAGTTGGACACCTTAGTGGATAACTTAACTGTTGATCCTGACACGGGAGATATTTTGGCAGGATGCCATCCTAATGCTATCAAGCTGCTGATGTATAACACCGAGGATCCTCCAGGGTCAGAAGTAAGTTCTTAGACTTACCTGAACTGCAGGGGAAAGCTGCAAGAACAAATAATGTGTGGAGGTGACTTGGGAGAATTTAGCAGGCTATATGTGATGTTCCAGAACTGAACAAATTCTGCATATGGAAAGAGTAAGATTTGGGACAGGCTGGGGAGATACAGCCCATTAACCCTTTCAAGTCACCTGGTGCCCATTAACCATCAGTGCTAAACAACATATCCCATCCATGCAAAAGCTATACTTGTTTTTGGAAATCATGGGTACCAGTCTGTGGCCCAGGGAATTGGGGAACCCTGGTTTAAATGATCCTGATTAAACCCTGGTTTAAATGTAATCTCAAAACAAAATTAGATTTTGCCAGCAGTTCTATTATATATGATAGTGCTAAAGAATGTCTCATTTTAAAGATGTTATTTTAAATCTCTTCCAAAACAATATCATACACCATTGAATTTTATATGGCATTAAAAACAACAGCATAAAGTATTGCAATTTCTACAGCATTATGCTTAAGAATAAAAAAATCTCTAGTGAATTTAAATACCGATATAAATTCTTGGCACACATACTATGAGAGATTTATTCCCCCAAATTATTGAGCACTTATAATGCACTAGACTTTGTTCTCATACTTGGAATATCCATCAGAAAACAAAGCATACCAAGATCCCTACTGTTAGGGAGGGAGATACTCATGAACAATAAGCATCAGAAATAAGTAAATTATATATTAATAGTAAGTTTTAAGTTGGAAAGTTCTATGGAAGAAAAAGCATAACAGTAAAAGGGATCAGGACTGCTGTGAACAGAGGGACAGCAGGTCTTAGTAAATACAGAGACCAAGACAGACCTCACTGAGAAGGTAAGATTCTAACAAAGATATAATGTTTGTATCTAGGTTTGTGGTGTTGGGAAATTGAGCCTCAAATGCCACCCTGATAATTGGTCCAGTGGGTAAAGAAAACATACTGCTTCCAAAATTGCTATTCTTTAGTTTTTTTTTTTTTTTTTTAATTTGTTTCTTGAGACTTCCTGGCAATCCACTGGTTAAGATTCTGTGCTTCCAATGCAGGGGCTCACACTTGATCCCTGGTTGGGGAACTAAGATCCCATATGCTATGCAGTACAGTAAAATAAATAAATAAAAATTAAAAAATTTTTTTTTTTATTAATAAATTAGTCACAACTTTTTTTTTTTTTGGCCACACCACATAGCTTGTGGGATCTTAGTTCTCAGACCAGAGACTGAACCCTTGGTGGTGAAATTGTGGAGTCCAAACCACTGGACCTCCAGGGAATTCCCTAGTCACAACTTCTTGACAAAAAACAACAACCAAAAAAAAAAATAATAATAATAATAACCCAAAACATCAAAAAATATAAAAAATACAGTCTGAGACTGGAGCCTGAAGAATGTCACCCTGAGCTAGCAAGCTACCCTAGCCTCAGATGTGTGCCTCACAAAGTGATACAAATTTTCTACATTTTCTACAAATGCCCAACAATAATGTCTGCTTTAAAAGAACAAAAGAAAATATGATCCATAGAATTATTTGAAAATTGCTTAGACTCTTTTTCATGTCTCCATTTTCAAGTTTAATCATTTGTTTATTTTAGGTAAGACTTCTTTCTTCACAATCTCTGATACCCTTTATTTTTGCTTGAGGCTAATGTTTACATGAGTTCCATCTTGAGTATTTCCATGTAACAAACCTGAGATAAAGTTGTAGGATCTTCCTTAAGATAGGAACTTAAAAAAAAAAAAAAAAAACCTCTACTAAACTCTGTTTTAATGAGATGTCGGTTTTCTTTAATTCACATCATGTCCTGATTGAGTGAACTTCAGCCAAGCTATTTGGAAACCTGAGCACTTATATATTTACTGATTAGCAAACTAAAGAGTGTTAATCCTACAGATCAAAAATAGGACTAGGCAGTTGTGTCAGACTGAATTCCAGAGTGTGCATTCTTTACACTTGCTTCCCTGAGTGGGGGCTGCAGCTGTGAAAACTACCATCCACAGGTTCTGGGTTGGTTTGGCTAGCTAACTCGCTGTCCCTTCATTATTTTGCTCCATGCTTACCTCCCCATGCTGTATGTCCAGTGAAAGGCAAGACCCTTTCTACAGAAGGAAGACTGTACATTCAATTAGATAAAAGCATTCATGGTTCTTACCTGTCTCTATAGAGATGCCCGAACTATCGAAATTGTGCAAACCATCTGTTGAGGAATTTGGCTGATGTGAGATTACTTTCATTAGAATAAGAAAAAAAAAAGACTGAAGATGCACAGATTTTAACTTACTGATTTCTGAGAATTGTACAAGTCCTGGAGTGTTTGGGAAAGAAAATGTCTCTGACAGCTGTTTGTTCTTATACTACTAATGAATGTTCTTTCTTGACAGGCACTTCGCATCCGGAACGCTTTGTCTGAGAAGCCCATGATAAGCACCATGTATGCCAACAATGGCTCGGTGCTTCAGGGCAGCTCTGTGGCTTCTGTGTATAGGGGGAAGCTTCTCATAGGCACTGTATTTCACAAAGCCCTGTACTGTGAGCTCTAGACTCCAGATATTCCCAAAAGTCTACACATTTGGTAAAAGTAAACCCCTAATCATATAAGTAGAACTCTAAGTAAATGACAAACACCAATAAAAGTGTGTCCAGCTTTTCTCATGCATAGACATAAAGAATCAGAGACATTACATAATATTCCCCTAATTGCAAGTTAAGTTAGTGACAAGAAACCAAACCTCTCAATTCTTTAACCAACTATTCCCAATATTCTTTCTACAATAAGACATGTGAGCTGTGATGAGTGAGGTGTCCAGCTTACTTGGTAGCTGTGTGGCAAAATTACCTCATACAGCTGTGCTGTTCTGAGCCTCCTGCAGTCCAGACCAGGAGAAGAGCTAATGTTCAAATACTTACAATTCGCCTTCTCTTCCTTCAATTGCATGAGGCACAAACTGCCAGTCACGTGCCCAACACATGGATAAAAGCAAGAACTGGCATTGTGAGACTGCCCAAGCCCTCCCTGAACTGGCATTCTCCCAATGCAGACACACAGGAAGTCAAATTCTGGAAAACCTGACAAAAGACAGATGGCACTGTCTACTTTGGGCCACAGCAGAGCTAATCTGATCTTTGTAACAGGTCATTATTCATGGTGGTATCTTGTCTCTGAAGTGAAGTGTTGTTATCAGCTTGACTCTGAACTAGGAGACAGGGCCTCAGAACTGTTAATTCTCAGCTGCTTTAAACTTGTTATTCTGGTTGATTCAGTAAACACTTATTAAGCAACATTCCACAGACTTGACCCTAAAAAATCTGAAATAAATAACACAGTATAGTACTGAAGTTCTGTCTAAGGACTCAACCTTAGTTTGACGAGAATGAATAGAAGTGTCCCTTTCTTGGTCAAAAATCAAGACAACCTTTAGCAAATCATTAACGTGGCTTAGTATACCCAAGCACCCCACCCCCTCCCCCTTCCCTTTTCTGTGAATTTTACTGAGAAGTGGTTGGTTGATATATTTTTCTCTTCTGAGGGTGGGGTGTTGGGGTGATTTCTTTATGTCCTAAGTCATTTTGCTCAGTTAGATGTAAGTTTTGTTGAAAAGTTTTGTAGCCAGATAAAATTCTACTTTTTAGCCCATGTAACCCTTTCTGATTTAGACAATAAAACTGTGGTTTCCAGACTTTCCTGGTTGTTCAGATGGTAAAGAATCCACCAGCAATGCAGGAGACCCGGGTTCCATCCCTGAGTCAGGAAGATCCCCTGGAGAAGGGAACGGCTACCCACTCCAGTATTCTTGCCTGGAGAATTCCTTGGACATAGGAGCCTGGCCGGCTACAGTCCATGGGGTCGCAAAGAATTGGACAAGACTGAGCAACTAAACACACAACACAAACTGTAGCTTCCATTGCTTTAGAGGATGAACGACTCGCAAAATGTTACAATCAGTTCTCAGATTTTACATTTCAAAAGGCCAACCATTAGGGAGTCACAGAGAAAAATAACTAACAGCATGTATATAGCCAGTTTTGGAAAATACAGCCTTTTTTTTTTTTTTTCCTGTCTTTAACCTGCACAACTGCAAATTAGATAAAGTTTATCTGACTAAGGAAGACTTGGAGAGCCAGAGATGAGAAGAATAAGCGTATTTAGATGTTGGTGGGTTCATAAGAATCTACCCTCTTCTTCTCGGGGCAATTTAGGAAAGGCTGCATGATAAAATCCCCAGAGAGATGGGGGGCAATCTCATTGCTAGGGACCAATATGTCCTTCCACAATGAAGGCCTAGGAGAGATAAAGCCCTGGTGTTTCCCTTCATGTAGGCACCTCCAAATCGTTATGCGATTACCTTGAGCCTCTTCCCTTACTTGGTTTGGGAAGGAGAGGGACTGCTCCCCACAGTAGATGCTACATTTTGATGATTCATTGTCTTTTCTTCCCCAGTCTTTCTGTTTAAATTGTCAGAGATGCAGGTGGGGATACTAGAGAGATGTTGAGCTCTTTGTTGAGCTCAGGAAAGTAAAGAGCAAAAACCAATGTGATTGACAGCTCCAAGATGGCCCCTAATGATGTCTGATTTCTGGTATTCATTCTCTTGCACAGTTCCCTCCTACATCAAATATGGCTTACTTGTGTAATTAACAGGATATTCCAGATGATGACGGGTGACTGTCAAGGCTAGGTTATACAAAAACTCTTCCATTTCTGTTTTGCTCACAAAATCTATGCATCATGATAAAAGTTTCTTACTGTGTTTAGATGCTAGATTCAGAAGTAATTTGTAATAGTCAACTAATGAAACAGAAAATCGAATATAGTGTAGAGATTAAACAAAAGCCAAAGTTCATTCTTTAAAAAAATAATAAAACCTGACACACATCTGGTGGGATTTATCAAGAAAAAAGAATGGCTCAAGTATCCAGTGTCAGAAATGAAAAATAAGACAAGCAGATGCTGTAGACATTAGAGAGAGAAAAAGGGTTTGATGCACCAGCTTGTGCCAACGAATTTGAAATTTTTATGAAAGGAACAAACTCCTGGAAAAAAATAACACTATTAATTGAGGTAAGGCTAAGCTATTGTAACATACAAAATGAAACATATGATGCCTTAAAAAATAGATGATAAGTTTTTCTTTTATTGTCCAGTTTTTAGGAGAGAGATCAATATGGCAGCTTCCCTTGATGGGGCCATTCAGAGACATCACTGGTTAGGTTTTGCAGGAAAGAGAAAGCGCACTCAGATGGGGCTATTGAGGGAAGTTCTTTAAGGGGAGTATAGATACAAGGGTGGGAATGTAAAAAGAAACTAGTAAGACAAAGTCTAATACTCCGTTGTTAGCAATGGAGTAAGAGAAATGTTGGGGGTTTTCCAGGGACTGTTTCCAGCCCTAGGTTTGAAGGAACAAGGGAGTAGAAGCAGTTACTAGAACCAAAAGAGAGTAGATGAAGTGGAGACTCTCCCAACAGATGCTCTTGTCACTGGTAGGATGCAGCTAACCTATGACAACTCAGCAGAGAGAACAGAGGGAATGAATATCTTGACTGAACTCCCCTTCCACCCTCCCAAATCCATAAGGCAGGGAGCTATTAATGGAGGCCAGAAAGCCTCCCAGGACACAGAGCAAAGGGGAATAGTGTACAGAGTGAATACTAAGCAGCAGAAAGCTTCATCATGTTGCTGCACCACAGCTAGGTAACTATAGTTATCCACATGGTTGAAGCTCGTTCACCCTCATTTCTGTATTTCATCAAGCTGGAAGGAGAGAAAGACTGGAAGATGTCAGGGAGAGATACCCCATGTCTTAAGTCCCAGGACCAGAAATGGTAGCCATTACTTTTACTCTCTCACCAATGGTAAAAACCGCATGGCATCACCTAACAAACTGCAGGGGGAAACGGGTGATGTAATACAACTGGAGAGACATACGTTCGAGGACGAAGAACGAATACATTTTGGTGTACAGCTAGTGTTCTGTGCCACAGTCTAGCCTCTGGTCACAGCAACAGTCCAGTCTTCTCTCACACACTGTATCCCTCACCAAGAAAGATAACTCCAAGCCCCACCCAATTTCTCCCTTCCGTTCAAAGCACAGGATCTGAGGGTGATGCTTTGATCTCTACATTAGGTCCAGATGTGGCTACATGGGGTAGCCTAGAAAATAAAATATTGTTCCCACAACACATCCAATTACAATGGTTGAGTATGAGCAGAATATCAATAATAAAAAATAATAAACAGTTGTTTCTTCTCTTAAAAGAAAGACTAGAATACACTTAGCAGTCTCTGGTCCATACCAATGAGATTATTCCACCTGGGAGGAAATGAGGTTAGTGTCTTAGTAATGGTGTATTTTTCTAGGTCCCCGTGAGTCCAAATTTTACCCTTTTGGAATTCTTTCTAGTACATTATGCTTTAAGACCACACTGAAAGTGAGTCTTAGAAATACTATGTAATTTTAGTAGCCTCCTTCTTACAGGTATATGTTTGAAAATCTGAGGACATTTCCAGGTTAGATTTTTAGTTGCTTATGCAATAAAATAGCTTAGAATTTGACAGGATTCAGCATCTGTTTATTTCCAGTAATTGCCATGTGCCAGCAACAAATTCAGATTCCTTTTTGGGACACAGTTTTCAAGCTTAATTTACTTCCTGTTTTCCATGTCTACGCATTTCTCTCTCCCTTACCTAAATGCTGCCTCCTTTGAGGCCATTTGAGGGAATGGGTGAAAGGAGACAAAGTGGTGAATACATCCCACAGTGCTGGCGAGCTTGGTTTTCCTAACTAGGAGGTATTTGAGAAAGGCTATGAGCTGTAGCCAGTTTTCCTCCTGCTGCTGGGGCACAGCACCACATTTCTAGATCTCCTCTACAGCCTCTGCTTTAGGCCTGCTAGTTCTTACCTGAACACATAATTTTATCACTGTCCTGTACTAAAAATGTCAAGGACCAACCAACCAACACACAACATTCCGGTTGCTCTTTGGGGAAATGGCCGGCCTTTCGAGTTATTGTAGGAAATGTTTTTCCTAAATATTTGTGTGATGATGTTACAAGGATTTCCAGTTTTTCAGCCTGTAAAATTCTTCAACTCTTATCTAACCACATATTTAAGGTTATTTTTTGAACCCCACTTCTATGTTCCAATTCCTGTATTTTTAAGGTCACAGTAAGCTGTTGTAACAGGCTTCCCAGGTGGCGCTAGTGGTAATGAATATGCCTGCCAATGCAGGAGAAATAAAAGATGCGGGCTCGATCCCTGGGTTGGAAGATCCCCTGGAGGAGGGTATGGCAACCCACTCCAGTATTCTTGCCTGGAGAATCCCATGGACAGAAGAGCCTGGCGGGCTACAGTCCATGGGGTCAAAAAGAGTTGGACAAGACTAAAGCAACTAAGAATGCACGCACACTAGCTGTTGTAATAAAGATCCCTTGTATATAGTGGCTTAAAGATAGTACATCATAGTGTGTAGGAGCACAGACTGGGGAGTCCAGCTTTCTGGATTTGAACCCCAGTTCAGTTATTTACTAACTGTGCAACTCTGGCCTTCTCTGAGTTTCAGTTTTCTCTTCTTTAAAATAGAGGTAATAAGACTAATTAGCACTTACAGTTTTTAAGAGGATTAAAAGAGTTAATATTTATAAAATCTAGAACAGTACTTGTTATATGCCAGTGTTATATATATGGTTCCTCATTTTAGAAAAATATTTATAATCTCTTTCACGTCAGAGATCTCAGATAACAGTTTCTCAGATCAGCATGAAAATTCTGATCCTTGTGGTACTCCAGGGATCTAGCAGTTCTCATGCAAGAGAGTATATTTTGTAGGGCATTAACATCTTCATGAAAAATCATCATATTGGTGTCCATCCCAAACAAAAGCAAAAGAAAGTATGAGGAAACATGCCAAATATCTTCAGGCTCAACCTGGAAATGGCACTTCTGTTGACACAATTAATAAAGGGTATCATAGGGCAATACCTAACTGGAAGAGAAGCTGGGAAATATAGTTCAGCTGGGTTTCTTTATGCCCAGAGAGGAAGGGTTTGGGTAAGTAGCCAGTGTCCTCTATCATAGTTCCTTCACTGACTCAAGACGAGTTTATAAATCATGACTCTATTACCATTAAAGAAATTGTGTTTGTAATAAAAGTTCTTCAAATTAAAAGAAACAACACTAGAGATAACCAAACGTTAATAAAGTTGAAATGGATAAACAGATTGTAGTAAATTCATACAGTGAAACAGTAAACAGCAATGTATACAACTAGTGCTATTTGAAACATGGAAGAATTTCATGAATAATGTTGAGCTACTACTACTACTAAGTTGCTTCAGTCGTGTCCGACTCTGTGTGACCCCATAGACGGCAGCCCACCAGGCTTCCCCGTCCCTTTCTCCAGGCAAGAACACTGGAGTGGGTTGCCATTTCCTTCTCCAATGCATGAAAGTGAAAAGCGAAAGTGAAGTCACTCAGTCGTGTCCAACTCTTAGCGACCCCATGGACTGCAGCCTACCAGGCTCCTCCGTCCATGGGATTTTCCAGGCAAGAGAACTGGAGTGGGTTGATTGCCTTCTCCAAATGTTGAGCTAAAGAAAATAAAAATTAATACAAAAAGTATTAAAATGATTTTATTTGGAAGGAATCCCCAAAAAGGCAAAATCAAACAATTGTTTGGGGATGCATGCTTAGATGGATACATTAGAGAGAACAGGGAAATGATGGTTATCACAAAAGTTAGTATAGTGGTTGCCTATCCTAAGGTGGGATTGTAGTCAGGCCAGGATACATGGGAAAACTTCTGGAGTGCTGGCATTATTGCATTTCCTGACTTGGATGGTGTTTTACATTGCTATTACTTTATAATTTTTCTATAACTATATGTATTTTATATACTTTTGAGTATACACAATGTACCTCACAATAGATTTTTTTATGTGTATGGACAAGCTAAGTCAATTTCAGAAAATAAAAATGAAGGGCAGGGATAGGTCTAATAATAAAAACAGTCTAGTATTTGTGCAAGAAAAAGATGAACAGACCAATGGAATAGAACAGAGATCTCAGAAATATATTTCTGCCTGGGGAATTCAAGTAAGATAAAATTAGCAGCACCAATTAATAGGGTCAGGATGTTTGTTTAGGAAATGGAAGTGGGAAAACCAACTGACATTATGCAAGGAAATAAACCTATGTCCTACCTAACATTACTAGGTAACTACTGAGCAAGGATCTACAGTATAACCTTTAGAGTTAATAGGAGACAGTATAGGAAAGTATCTATGACCTAAGGATAGGGAATGATTTCTGACACAATGTTTCAAAAATAGAAACTCTAAGACAAGAAAGTTGATTGAACTTGAGTCATCAAACTTAAGGATTTCCATTCAGTGAAGGACACCATTCACAAAGATTATAGATGAATATCAGAATGAGAAATATTTGAAATGTTAAACTGACAACATATTAAAGAGTAGAATATACTAGGAACTCTTGAGAATAACAAAGTGGAGACAGTAACCCCAAGGAATAACAGGCAATAATGTGAAGAGGCACTTTGCAGAAGAGGGGAGAAATGAAGCACATGAAAAGCTTAGAATCTTCAATTATCAGAGAAGTGCCAATTAAAACAGCACTCTAAAATCACTTTATACCTATTACTACTACTACTACTACTACTACTACTACTACTACTAAGTCGCTTCAGTAGTGTCCGACTCTGTGTGACCCCACAGACAGCAGCCCACCAGGCTCCACCGTCCCTGGGATTCTCCAGGCAAGAACACTGGAGTGGGTTGCCATTTCCTTCTCCAGTGCATGAAAGTGAAAAGTAAAAGTGAAGTCGCTCAGTCGTGTCCGACTCTTCGCGACCCCATGGACTGTAGCCCACCAGGCTCCTCTGTCCATGGGATTTTCCAGGCAAGAGGACTGGAGTGGGGTGCCATTATACCTATTAGACTAGCAAAATTAAAAGACTCAACATTGTTGAGTACTGACAGAAAGTTAAGGGTATATGGAACTTCCTGCACTGTTTGTGGGACTGAAGATAATTTTGGCCACAATAAATAAGACCCAGAGCTCAAGGAATCATAAGAACTGTAGGATTCAGAACCACGCCTGCAGTCAAACTAGCAGAGCAGATGCTTGCTATACTGCCTCTTTGCTCAAGGTTTCAAATTTCAGTCTTGCTCAAGCCCTTCTGATTTGTGGCACAAAATCACACCCTGTACTGTTACTTCAAGAACTGTGGAAGTATACGTTCTAGTTATCACCTCTGAAGGGTAAGAAGGTGCATGAGAAGGGAGTATCTGACTCCCCCCATATTCACCCACACCCCTGCTGAAGTTCAGACACTGTTAGGTTACAAAATCTCCCTACATGGTTCGAATATATAGCCAGGATTTTAAAACACTGTACCCAAAGGATGTTGGAAAAGAGGTGGAAGGTGCTGAGTTCGTGTCTCTACCACACCATCACAGAAGACCTGGTTGCACACATAATATTATTGATGTACTTGTGTTCAAACTATTATACATCACAATAGTGCAGGAAATTGTCTACAGCAAAACACAAATCACTTACTTTTTGCCAAAATTCCATTTTCCCATGCAATGAGGTTGTTTAGAAAATAATTTATTTGAGATGTAAAACACCATAATTAGCATAGAAAAGGGGAAGTGAGGAAATCCAAGAAGAACATGCTTAAGTAGGAATAGAGAATGTAATGGAAACTTTTAACATACAATTTGATACTCTGTACCACAGACAGAGCAGAAAAAGCTGGGTTCATCAGGGATAGTTTTGGGAAATGGAGCTCTGTGGTTTCTAACAGCTAACTGGTATATCACATGAACCTGTAAAATGTCATTGATTCCATTAAGAAGTAAAACCTAAATGAAGTACAGTTGGAACATTCTCTGGACTATTGGCAATTTTCATTACAGAAAAAAAGAGTGGCTTCTGTAGTGAATCTGAAGATTGTCTGTGGATAGAATGTAAGTTCAAGATCTTTGGTAAACAGATTATCAGTGGATTCTAGATGAGTCCACTGGTACTGAAAATAAATCACACTGTATGCTAAAAGTCACACACAAACACACACACTATAGAATTAATGGAAACAATAAAGTTAGATGTGCCCTACCATTAATAGGTTTAAATATTTTGATCCTTCTCCTTTTCTTGTCTTGCTACCTTTCCAGAATTTTTCCTGATGAGCACTCTCTCAATAAAACATGAACTTTTAAAATCCTCTACTTCCAAGGAATCAGACATTGACCTTCACCATGACTCCCATCAGCCCAAGAGAAAAGCTGGGTTCAGTTCAGTTCAGTCGCTTAGTTGTGTCCGACTCTTTGCGACCCCATGAACCGCAGCACACCAGGCCTCCCTGTCCATCACCAACTCCCGGAGTTCACTCAGACTCATGTCCATCGAGTCAGTGATGCCATCCAGCCATCTCATCCTCTGTTGTCCCCTTCTCCTCCTGCCCCCAATCCCTCCCAGCATCAGAGTCTTTTCCAATGAGTCAACTCTTCGCATGAGGTGGCCAAAATACTGGAGTTTCAGCTTTAGCATCATTAGATATTCACTTTCCCAACCTCTATGGTAGGTTGGATAACTATTGCCCAAGTATCCTTGTTCTCTTCTTGGTATGCTATTCTCAGTGGCTGGCAATACGTCTCTGCTAATGAACTTGAAGAGTGGTCACATGGCTTACTATGGGCCATGAAATGTTGGTAAAGCAACACATGCCACTTCTTCCAGGTAGAAATATCAAGTGTCCGTGTTTCACTGTGTCTCTTCTCTGTTTGCCTCCAAACTGGTAATGTCTTAGATGCCCTGTGCTCTGCTAGACTGCATCCTGGATTGGTGATGACAGGAAGCAGAGCTGCAGCCAACTTGCAATGGACACGTGGCATAAGTGATAAACAAACCATTGTTGTAAGCCTCTGTTGTAGCACATTACAGTATTCTTTTTCATTTATTACATATAGTATTTCATTGTATGAATATCCCACAATTTATTTATCCATTCTACTACTGATGAACACTTATACGGCATCCAGGTTTTTGGGGTTTTTTTAATTATAAACTAAGCTGCAATGAACCTTCTTGTAGAGTGTATTTTAATACACATATGTAAACATTTCTGTTGAGTATACATGCAAATTGGAGTTAGTAGTAGGATACACTCATGTCCAGCACATAATTTAGTTACACACAAGTATATGTTCAGTTCTGCAAGGTAGTCATTCCACTAATAATGCTGGAGAGTTCCTGTTGCTCCACTTTCTTTCTTTGTTTTAAATAGGAGATTCAATGTCTTTAATAAATGTAAAATTTATTGAGATTTTTCTGTTTCTTCTTGTGCATTTTTTGTAAGTTTAGAATTTCATCATTTTCATCTAAATTTTCAAATTTAGTGGAATAAAGCAGTTCATAATACATTTTTATTTTATAAAAATATTTTTAGGACCTGTGGTAATATTCTTTTTAGATTTTGTAACCTCTCTCTGTCTTACTAAAGATTTATAAATTTTAGTACTATTTTCAATAATCATTTTTTAAATATTTTGTCCTCTGATTTTTTTAATGTGGTAAAACCCCCATAAAATTCACCATTTGGAAATATACAATTCAGTGGCATTTAATACATTCACAGTATCATGCAACTATCATTACTATTTAGTGCCAGAATATTTTCATTACCCCAAAAAGGAAAGCCATGTCCATTAAGCCATTCTCTGTCACCCTTTTCCCCTACTCCTAGTAACTACTAGCTGCTCTCTCTCTGTGCATTTGTCTATCCTGGCTACTGCACATAAATGGAATCACAGTTCGCAGGCCTCTGTCACTCAGCGTAACATTCTCAAAGTGCCACCGTGTTGTAGCATGCATCAGGACTTCATCTTATGACTCAACAGCTTTCTACACAATGAGTATTTTCTCCTTGTTTTCTATTTCATAGATCGCTGGTCTTTTTATCATTTCTATCGTTCAACTTTATGTTTTTCAGTTTTGGAGATGAGTTAGATAACTGTTGTGAAGTGGTATAGTAGTGTTTGTTTTTGCTTTACATACTTTGAAATTCTATTTCTGAAGTGTTAGTTGCTCAGTCATGTCTGACTCTCTGCAAACCCATAGGCTTTCCTGGTGGCTCAGATGGTAAAGAATCTTCCTGCATTGTAGAAGAAGCAGGTTTGATCCCTGGGTCAGGAATTCCATGGACAGAGGAGCCTGGCAGGCTACAGTCCATGGGGTTGCAAAGAGTCGGACATGACTGAGTGACTAACACTTTCTGTTTTTAGATACACTTAAATTTAGGATCACCAAAGCTGGACATACATATCTGAAACTCCTCCATTTCCTAACTTAATGACTTTGCATAAAACAGGGATAATAACATTGGCCCTATCTCACCTACCAAGATGTTGTGAGGTGAAAGCACTTTTTCTATTCTTGGATAGAACTTTATTATTTGCACTGCAGTTGCTTTATTTCTGCATAGCAGTTTCATAGATTTTCTCCATTTATTTCATGTAATAAACCCACAGGAATTATCTTCATTTTATTTCTGCTACTATAGAATTTCAGAAAATGACCATGAATCCAGGATTCAAGTCTGGTGGTTTTTGAGTTGGTTTTTTGGTTTTGTTTTGTATTTTTACTAGAGATGCCTCAAGCAGAATAGTGTTATTGGAGTTCTTAGGACATTGGAACTTCATACTTGCAGACACTTGAGAACATTGCAATTACTGCCAACCAGGTTCAGCAACTTCTAAAGGAAGAACAGCAAGTGCAGCCACAAGATCAACTCTTTGTGCCTGCACAGAATTAAGCTTGGCAGATTTGGTTCTGGCTCTCTGCCAATGCATTGACAGGTTCTACTGAATAGTCAGTGAGTTCAGGTTTGTGTAAGAATTAGTAGATGTGCTTTTTACAAAATATATTTAAGAACTAACATTTCAATGTGTGCAAATAACTATTTAGCATGTGAGGAGTAAAAGGGGAAAGGAAATGAATGATAAAAGTCTGGGTGATACCTGAGACAGGACTTTAAAAAATATTAGATTATAAGTTGCTGTGATAAGAAGGAATTCTAAGTTTAAAAAACCTGCAAAGCTTCCCCTTAATTTTAAACTTTTGTATTTCATGGATTCCATTATAATTTTTTATACATTTTAACAACTCTTAAATAGGAAATTGCTGTATAATTGATAGTTTTTAAAGAATTATGTTGTAGATTGTTTTTTTCTTTTCTAGTGGCACATAAAATAACAAAACAATTAAAGTAGTAAAATAATAAACATAAGACCTATGATACTTTAAAGTTAATAAATTATGGCATATTAAAGTATTCCAGAGGCTCCAGGAATGGTTGTCAAACATTTATTCAGTTATTGAACAATGTATATTGAGCATCTAACCTGTGTTAGGTGCTATACCAGATATCAAACTATAACAATGAAGGCATTGTTATATAGGTTTATAGCCTAGTGAATAGAACAAAACAGTAGTAAGATACTAATAATAAACACAGAGTGGTAAGAATAATAAAGAAGCATTGTGTATACAAGAAGGGTATTGAAGATTTAAGGGCCAAGAAAGACTACCTGAAATATGTTCTAAACTGACATCTGAAAGAACAAGATGTGGACATGTCAACACTGAGGAATAGAGAGGTTTTGGAAAAAACTGTTTCAAACAAAAGAGTAGGTACAGAGGCCCAGAGGAAGAGTTCCACAGAGAGTTATTTCAAAGTAATTGATGACTCTGTGCAACCCGAGACGGCAGCCCACCAGGCTCCCCTGTCCCTGGGATTCTCCAGGCAAGAACACTGGAGTGGGTTGCCATTTCCTTCTCCAGTGCATGAAAGTGAAAAGTGAAAGTGAAGTCGCTCAGTGGTATCCGACCCTCAGCGACCCCATGGACTGCAGCCTTCCAGGCTCCTCCATCCATGGGATTTTCCAGGCAAGAGTACTGGAGTGGGGTGTCATTGCCTTCTCCAAGTAATTGACAGTCCACGGCAAATCATTCACCGGTCAAGAGTTTTCACTTTTTTTTGGACGAGGCATCACAGGCTTCAAGGCTGGACATGTGAAACCACAGAAAGGGCACGTGAGTATTTTGTGGGTGTGTGAATCCAAGGAGGGACTTTACTGCCTTCAGCAGTTTCAAAGCTGGTTGAGTCCGTTCAAGAGAAGTTAAGAATCTGTGCTCTAAGATCTGACAGAGTGGAACAAGCAAATTGAAAAGGATACTCATATACTGTATAATTTATACAATGAATGAATTAGTTAACAAATCAACCAGGTCAGAAGAGTAGGAAGTGGCCTCTCTTCTCTATTCTTCAACCTGCCCTTCAGTCCCATGTCTTCCTTCCTTCCTTTATCCTCATCCTTTGCCATTTATCCCTTCTTTTACCCCTTCTCCAAATTTTTGAATATGAAGCAGAGGACGGCAATCTGCCAAGAACTATGTGAGTGATCTTGGAAGCTGATCTCACCCCCTCCATCCCATCCTAGTAGAGCTTTCAGATGAGACTACAGCTCTACTGGTGGCGTTAGTGGTAAAGAACTCACCTGCCAATGCAAAAGACGAAGGAGATGTGGGTTTGATCCCTGGGTCAGGAAGATTCCCCTGGAGGAGGGCATAACAACCCACTCCAGTATTCTTGCCTGAAGAATCCCATGGACAGAGGAGCCTGACAGGCTACAGTCTATAGCATCCCAAAGAGTCAGACACAACTGAAGCAACTTAGCACACACGCACAGCTCTATTAGTCAGGGCTCTCCAGAAAAAGAGGATGGCTAGAGAGAGAGAGATAAGAGGAGATTTATTGTGGAACTGGCTCACAGGATTACAGAAGTTGATATATGCCAAGATATGCTACCTGCAAGCTGGAGAACCAGGTATAATTCAGTCCAGTCTGAAGGCCTAAGAGAGGAGGGGGCCACTGGTATAAGTCCCAGAGTTTGAAGGCCTGAGAATTAGAAGCTTCAGTATCCAAGGGCAGGAAAGGATGATGTGCCAGCTCAAGTAAAGAGTGAGAGAAGTCATCCCTTCTCTACCTTGTTATTCTCTTCAGGCCCTCAACAGCCTGGGTGATGCCCACTCACATTGATGAGAATTGATCTTATGTACTGATTCAAATGCTAATCTCTTCTGGGATTACTGTCACAGTTGCACACAATAATGTTTTACCAGCAACGGGTCATCTCTGAGCCCAGTCAAATTGACACATGAAATTAACCATCAGAGCAACTCTGACTGTCAGTTCATGAGATACCTCAAGTCAGAGGTATTTAGCTATGCCATGCTGATTCCTGACCCACAGAAACTATGGGTTTATCAAGAGACAGGAAATGTCTTCTGACTGTGAGATTGTTATGTAATTTGTTGTGTAGCAGTAAACAATTAATATAGAAGTAGAGCCTACGACTGATACGCCTGTGTAAGGAGACGTGAGAGAAAGAGGTGGATGAACAAAAACATCTAGGTTTGGAGTTTGAGCAACTAGATGGTAGTGGTGCTATTTATTAAAGTGTGGAGGGTTTGGAGGATATAACATGCTGGCGTGAGGGAATCAATAATTCTGGTTTAGAGACATTTTGAAGAGACTATAAGACACCCCAGTGGAAGTGTCAACCAGGCAGCCAGTTAGTGAGCACAAAGCCATCATTAGAGCTCACCAGCCATAATCATCCTTCATCTTTGCGTGCTCAGTCATGTTTGGCTCTGTGACCCTATGGACTGTAGCCCACCATGTTCCTCTGTCCGTGGGGTTCTCTAAGCAAGAATATTAGAGTGGCTTGCATTTCCTACTTCAGAGGATCTTCCTGACCCAGGGATCAAACCTGCACCTCTTGTGACTCCTGCATTGGCAGGCAGATTCTTTACCACTGCGCTACCTGGGAAAGTATATATATGCTCACCAGCCAATCAGTCTAATGTCTAATAAGGGACCACTTTTTGCCAGCCTCTTTTTATGCCCTGGGGTCATAGTACAGAAAAGACAAAAACTCTGACCTTAAGGAGCTTCCATTCCATTCAGTTCAGTTCAGTTCAGTCGCTCAGTCGTGTCCCACTCTTTGCGACCCCATGAATCGCAGCACGCCAGGCCTCCCTGTCCATCACCAACTCCCAGAATTCATTCAGACTCACGTCCATTGAGTCAGTGATGCCATCCAGCCATCTCATCCTCGGTCATCCCCTTCTCCTCCTGCCCCCAATCCCTCCCAGCATCAGAGTCTTTTCCAGTGAGTCAACTCTTCTCATGAGGTGGCCAAAGTACAGGAGTTTCAGCTTTAACATCAGTCCTTCCAAAGAAATCCCAGGGCTGATCTCCTTTAGAATGGACTGGTTGGATCTCCTTGCAGTCCAAGGGATTCTCAGGAGTCTTCTCCAACACCACAGTTCAAAAGAATCAATTCTTCGGTGCTCAGCTTTCTTCACAGTCCAACTCTCACATCCATACATGACCACTGGAAAAACCATAACCTTAACTAGACAGACCTTTGTTGGCAAAGTAATGTCTCTGCTTTTCAATATGCTATCTAGGTTGGTCATAACTTTCCTTCCAAGGAGTAAGCGTCTTTTAATTTCATAGCTTCAGTCACCATCTGCAGTGATTTTGGAGCCCCCAAAAATAAAGTCTGACACTGTATCTACTGTTTCCCCATCTATTTCCCATGAAGTGATGGGACCAGATGCCATGATCTTCGTTTTCTGAATGTTGAGCTTTAAGCCAACTTTTTCACTCTCCACTTTCACTTTCATCAAGAGGCTTTTTAGTTCCTCTTCACTTTCTGCCATAAGAGTGGTGTCATCTGCATATCTGAGGTTATTGATATTTCTCCCAGCAATCTTGATTCCAGCTTGTGCTTCTTCCAGCCCAGCGTTTCTCATGATGTACTCTGCATAGAAGTTAAATAAGCAGGGTGACAATATATAGCCTTGACGTACTCCTTTTCCTATTTGGAACCAGTCTGTTGTTCCATGTCCAATTCTAACTGTGGCTTCCTGACCTGCATATAGGTTTCTCAAGAGGCAGGTCAGGTGGTCTGGTATTCCCATCTCTTTCAGAATTTTCCACAGTTTATTGTGATCCACACAAAGGCTTTGGCATAGTCAATAAAGCAGAAATAGATGCTTTTCTGGAACTCTCTTGCTTTTTTGATGATCCAATGGATGTTGGCAATTTGATCTCTGGTTCCTCTGCCTTTTCTAAAACCAGCTTGAACATCTGGAAGTTCATGGTTTACGTATTGCTGAAGCCTGGCTTGGAGAATTTTGAGCATTACTTTACTAGCATGTGAGATGAGTGCAACTGTGCGGTAGTTTGAGCATTCTTTGGCATTGCCTTTCTTTGGGATTGGAATGAAAACTGACCTTTTCCAGTCCTGTGGCCACTGCTGAGTTTTCCAAATTTGCTGGCATATTGAGTGCAGCACTTTCACAGCATCATATTTCAGGATTTAAAATAGCTCAACTGGAATTCCATCACCTCCGCTAGCTTTGTTCATAGTGATGCTTTCTAAGGCCCACTTGACTTCACATTCCAGATGTCTGGCTCTAGGTGAGTGATCACACCATCATGATTATCTTGGTCCTGAAGATCTTTTTTGTACAGTTCTGTGTATTCCTGCCACCTCTTCTTAATATCTTCTGCTTCTGTTAGGTCCATACCATTTCTGTCCTTTATCGAGCCCATCTTTGCATGAAATGTTCCCTTGGTATCTCTAATTGTCTTGAAGAGATCTCTAGTCTTTCCCATTCTGTTGTTTTCCTCTATTTCTTTGCATTGATTGCTGAGGAAGGCTTTATTATCTCTTTTTGCTATTCTTTGGAACTCTGCATTCAGATGCTTATATCTTTCCTTTTCTCCTTTGCTTTTCGCTTCTCTTCTTTTCATAGTTATTTGTAAGGCCTCCTGAGACAGCCATTTTGCTTTTTTGCATTTCTTTTCCATGGGGATGGTCTTGATCCCTGTCTCCTGTACAATGTCATGAACCTCCATCCATAGTTCATCAGGCACTCATCTATCAGATCTAGTCCCTTAAATCTATTTCTCACTTCCACTGTGTAATCATAAGTGATTTGATTTAGGTCATATCTGAATGGTCTAGAGGTTTTCCGTACTTTCTTCAATTTACGTCTGAATTTGGCAATAAGGAGTTCATGATCTGAGCCACAGTCAGCTCCTGGTCTAAATAAATTAACAAGTTGACTTCAGAAACAAAAAGTGATAAAAAAATGAGATATCAAAATGTTACTGAAGGTGGCATGTGCTACTTTAGCTAGGCAGATCAAAGATGACTAAGTGACTCGAGTTAGGTGTGTACATTTTTGAAACACCAGCATACTGATGGTATGTAAATCTACTGGAATGGATGGGGCCACCTTGAGGAAGAATGCAGAAAGAGAAGATATCTCAAAACGAGTCCGAGGGCTTCATTATTTTGAGGTCAATGACAGGAGGACCCTGCAAAGAAGACCAGAAAGGTGGAGGAAAGATGGATAGGGTGGGATCACGAATACAAGAGAAAGTATTTAAAAAGAAGGAAGTGGTGATCTGTGCCCAATGTGGTTACAAGTTGAGTACGATTATGGCATAGAAGTAACCACTGGGCTGGGTAACATAGATGTTATGAGTAGTTTAATAAGAGCCAATTCTATGTTTGAACTGAAGGAACACAAGCTCTATTAGAATGGTTAAGTGGAGAATGGGAGGTTAAAGATACTTCCTAAAATCCATTGCCAAACCAAAATTTATTTTCTTATGCTTACACACAATGAGTAAGGAATCTGGGCAAGATTCAGCAGGTTGATTCTTCTGCTTCATGTGGTATCAACTGGGATGGTGCCTCAGTGATACTCTCTGGGTGGCTGGACATGTCTCAAGTGTCCAAGAAGGCTTCAGTGTATCCACTGCCTTGGTGGAGATAGCTAGAAGGCTGGCCTTAGCTGGCCACTTTCCTTCTCCACATGCTCAGACTCTTTCATATGGACACACCAGTGAGGCAGTCAGAGTTATTAAGCAGAAGCTCAAGATGTAAGAGTAAGTATTTGAGTGACAAGGGATGGAAGCCCCAGGTTTGTGCCTAAAAACTTGGACAGCACCACTACATTCTATAAATTAAGGCATTCACAGAGACAGCACCAGTGTCAAAAGAGGGATCTTGCACCACACTTTTCAATAGGAAGAGTGTCAAAGAATTTGTGGCCATCATTAATCTGTTACAAGAGGTGATAAAATGGAAGCAGCAACTGTTGACAAGTCTAAGAGATTTTATCTGTGCTTTTTTATAGAAGCAGCAGAGAAAGAAAGCAGTAGGTAGGTAGAATGTGGGATCAAAGAGTATTTTCCCCAGAAAACTATAAATGAACCTAAAGCATGCCTGTATCTAATGGCAATATTCCAGAGAAGAGGAAGATGTTGTAGGAGAGAGAAGTTGTGACTGGGACCAAAATTCTTGAGAAGGAAATAAAAAAAAGAAACCCAGGGCGGGCAGAGAAGAGATGGTCTCTCATGAACAGGAAAGTCTCATTCATGGTAACAGGAGAGAAGGCAATAGGTAGAGGCACTTCCTACCCTGCTTTGCTCAGAAGTTGCCTTATCAGTGATGCCTCCCTGGACAGCCCTTTCTTAAATGGCACCTCAGTATGCCTGCTCCATGCCTTTCCCTGCTTTATTGTTCTCCATAGAGGATGTGCATCCCCATAACGTAAACACGGATTATCCACAGCATATGCAAGAGTGATATATTTTACTGATTGCTGGCACATAACAGGCACTCAATGTCAGCCAAGAGTCTGGAATGAATGAACACCATAGAGAGGTATCTGATGAGTGGTGCTGAAAGAGAAGCTTGATATGCAGATGTCTGACGGAGCCACGTGGCTGTAGTCGGATGAGAATAAACTTGTATCTTAAAAGGTGCCAATCACAGCCCTCCCTTCCTTTTGTGCCTTTTCTGGCTGAGTCACAGCGATCAAGTTACTGAACCCCTCTGAGTCATAGGACCTTGTTATCACAAAGTGAGCCTTCCTCAAAGCCTGGCTCTCCTTTCCCACCGCTCTCCGTTTCCTCCCACCTGCCATTCTCCCCTTTCTGCCCGCTCTAGGCAGCTAGTTCTCTCTGTAAAGCCTCGGGAGCGCTCAGCACCTGGCTGCAGGCGCTGACCCCAAGCAAGTTCCCGCAGTCCCTGAGCAGGGCGGGTGGGGTGAGCTGCGCCCGGGGGAGGGGTGGGGCCAACCCCAGAGCAGCCCTAGGCTGCGGGCGCTCAGGGTCTCCACCCCTTCTCCCGTCTGTGCGTCTGTCCATCCTGCTGCTGTCTGTCCCAGGCTATGGCGAAGCTGTTGGTGCTCACCCTCTTGGGACTGGGGCTGGCATTCTTCAGGGATTACCGGTCTTCTTATCTGTGAGTTGGGTTGCAGCCCACCCCTGTCCTGTCTGTCCTATCCACTACCCAGACCCGGGAGTCTTCTTCCCTCACTCTCCATTCCCAAGTTGGCTCCAGGCTCTTAGAAAATCAGAAGGCAGCAGGATGTACATCCCAAAGCAATTTCATAAATATCCAACTTTCCCCAACCACCTGAACACCCTTGCCCACTGCCTGGGAGAGAGGTGTGAATGACCAAGCTGTTGTCACACACCAATTAATTTATCATAAATACTGGTGTATCTTGGCTACAGATTCACTTCTCAGATTTTCTGCAAAATAAATAACCAGACTGGAGGGGGCCTGTGATATTGTGAGAATTAGGGAAGAAGCTCCAGACTCAGTTGCCTGGCTTAGGCAGAAAACTTCCCAGCATGGAGATGCTCAGTTTGAGACCTCGCTGAGAGACAGAAAACTCCCATGTGCAGTGGAACAGGCGGGAAGGAATGGGCACGGACATGGCCACCTGCTCCAGTGGAGATGTGTCAGGAGTTAGAGGAGAGAGCTTGATGTCCTGGGTTCTTGCTGTGTCCCTTCCATTGTAGGATCTCTCACATTTATTTTTCATGAATATCAGTGTATCTTGGCTACTGTGTCACCAAAACCTCATATAAGAAGCACCTAACAATGTGCTTGGGATATAGTAAGTATTTAATAAATGTGTCCTGCTTCCCTTAAAGGGAAAAGTGCCCTGCTTAGAAGTGTTCTGCTTCTCTTAAAGGTTTTATAAAATTTTAAGTACTACACAAGGGGGAAAACTTTTCTAAGAAAGTGTCAGTAGTTTCATAATAACTTTTTAATAGGGGTTCAATGTCTAGAGATCATCCTAATCCAAACGATTAATCAGTCATACCTTGTTATTGACTTTGAAGTAAAACATTACTAAAAATCAAACTGAACATTTTGGACTTTCGGAAAAAGATCATATGATCCTGTTGACTGTTTAGAAACATACATACATTGATTCAGAATAGATTTTTGTAAATATTGGGATTTTCTTTTCTAATTGTTGGTTACTTTTGGAATCACAAACTTAGAAAAAAATAAGAAATGGACAGTGATTTGGGACTTTTAATCATGTAAAAATTATAGTTTGTGGATTTTCACTAACCATGGTACTATTTGTTGTCAAAGAAGAATATATACTTATAACATTATGCATTATATATAATATCAATACATGTATGTAAATACATTATATATGTGTGTATATATAATGCATATATACACATACATACATAAAGTATAGCTTTACTGCTACTACCCTAAAAAGTTTCTCTATCAACTTGAAGTCTTAGCTTATTTGAGCCAGCATTAATATTTCCCCAAGTTTGTTCCTTGGAACACACACAAGTCACAAAACATGCTCTATAAAAAAATAGGTTCCTTAGACAAAGTAAATTTGGGAAATGTCTATTATAGCCTTTTCCTGGAGATTGACAGTGCATTCTGGCACACTGAACACTTTGAAAAGTCCTTCAGTAACAAAATACACAAAATGATTTTGGTTTGTCATTTCACAGACTTATTTGCCCACATCCTTTACTCCCTTTCTTGGTACCACCTGTATAACTCTCTGGGATACAGTTTGAGATGGATTATTCTATATCATTGATTTGTACCAAGACTTAAATTTCAACAGAAGTTGAGGTCTGGCCTTGGGCAGCAGCTTTCTGGACCCCCCAAGCCTGACTGTGATTTGTCTGAAGGGACCAAAGCACACTATGGTCATAGCTTAACATAATGTCAGTGTCCGCAAGTCCCCTTGGTAGCCTTGCCTGTGATTAGGGCACTTCCCAGAACCACTTTGCCATGAGGACGCTGCAGTGGGAAGACCAGGTCTGGTTTGGAGTGAGAACTCCCTGTTTTACTTTCACCACCTGGGTCCAGTACGTGGGGAGGGAGCCTCAGTCCTTTAACTTCTGGTTGTAACCAGATGGCTGAGAAGAGAAAGAAAGTGGCCATGGGGTGGACCTATGCTTTTTGAATGAAAAAGAGAGCTAGAACAGAGAGCAGAGTAGGAATAATGTGCAGCTGGGAGGATGGGTGGTTCAGTGGTAAAGAATCCATCTGTCAATGCAGGAGATGCAAGTGATGCAGGTTTGATGTCTGGTGGAGAGGATGCCATGGAAAAGGGAATGGAGACCCACTCCAGTACTTTTGCCTAGGTAATCCCATAGACAGAGGAGCCTGGCGGGCTACAATCCATGGGGTTGCAGAGTCAGATATGACTTAGCAACTAAACAACAGGAGGATGGGTGGTTATGGGGATGGAAGATGGTGTAGAGCCTTCAAGCAGCTCAGATGGGGGAGGAAGGGAAATTGCCAGGAAGTATGCGTGTTTCTCCTCCAAAACGCCTGCATTCTGTCTCAGTCTTGTGTGTCTCCTCCCTTTACTCCGGCTCGCTTTTGCCGTCTTTCCTGCCCAGCACCAAGCACCCTCACTTGGCAGACCATCTCAGGAGCTTGCCTGAAATCTGAGACACGACCATCTCACGCCCCATTGCCCGGCAACTTCTTTACAAAGGATATTAATAAATCCACTTCTTACCTTTCACTTTGCCTCTCCTGAACTTCATTAAGTCCCGAGACTAGGCGCATGGTTTCAGTCAGAAGATTGGGGGTTGGAGTCTCACATGAGGTTCACCTGGGCTCCTGTCCCACGTGAGGCAAGATTGTGTTCGAATTCCCACCTGAGGTGTGCGGTTTCTAAAGGACATTCAAATCCTGCAGGCGCTCCCCGCCCCAACTTAGAACCAGATAAAGACAGCCTAGAGGATCAGTAAATTACCTTTACCCCCATTTTAGAGATAAGGTCTCTGAATTTCAGAGAAAATCATGAATCTGTCCAAGGGAGAGAAGGGAAAAGATTATACGCTGAGACCAGCAGCAAGGTCGAGGTGAATCGTCAGAGGAGATACAACTTTTTTCCCTCAGAGATGTGGCGTATGGGAGTAAGGCAGGTTCACAAGAAGTTGTATAGTCCTGGAGCTGGACGGATCTTGTGGACGGATACTAGATGTGTCTTGAGGGGTTCCCAGATGCTTCTGAGGTGACAGCAGCACACAGGAAGGAAATATGGGAGCTCCCTTGGATTAGTAGTCTTTCCCACCCATCTGTGCCGGCGGCCGCTGAGGTACTACAGCGTGCTCACTACGCAGGCGCACTGCACTTCCAGTGAACGACGATGTAAACAGTGCCCCCTGGTGTATGGAATGTTAACATGCCTCTCTAGGGCAACTTCCTCATTTCTTAAGTTGGTGGCGCTAGCCTCCCAAATCGGAGAAGGCAATGGCAACCCACTCCAGTACTCTGGCCTGGAAAATCCCATGAACTGAGAAGCCTGGTAGGCTGCAGTCCATGGGGTTGCGAAGAGTTGGGCACGACTGAGCGACCTCACTTTCACTTTTCACTTTCATGCATTGGAGAAGGCAATGGCAACCCACTCCGGTACTCTTGCCTGGAGAATCCCAGGGACAGAGAAGCCTAGTGGGTTGCCATCTATGGGGTCGCACAGAGTCGGACACGACTGAAGTGACTTAGCAGCAGCAGCAGCAGCAGCCTCCCAAATGTAGGAGACTTAAGAGACATGGGTTCAATCTCTAGGTTGGAAAGATACCCTGGAGGAGGAAATGGCAACCCACTCCAGTACTCTTGCCTGGAAAATCCCATGGACAGAGGAGCCTGGGGCCTACCGTCCCTAGGGTCACAAAGAGTCAGACACGACTGAAGCAATTTAGCAGGACATAACGGTCCGTTTAGTCAAGGCTATGGTTTTTCCATTGGTCATGTATGGATGCGAGAGTTGGACTGTGAAGAAAGCTGAGCACCAAAGAATTGATGCTGTTGAACTGTGGAGAAGACTCTTGAGAGTCCCTTGGACTGCAGGGAGATCCAACCAGTCCATCCTAAAGGAGATCAGTCCTGGGTATTCATTGGAAGGACTGATTTTGAAGCTGAAACTCAAATATTTTGGCCACCTCATGCGAAAAGTTGACTTGTTGGAAAAGACCGCAATGCTGGGAGGGATTGGGGGCAGCTGGAGAAGGGGATGACAGAGGATGAGATGGCTGGATGGCATCACCGACTCAATGGACGTGAGTTTGGGTGAACTCTGGGAGTTGGTGATGGACAGGGAGGCCTGGTGTGCTGTGATTCATGGGGTTGCAAAGAGTCGGACACGACTGAGTGACTGAACTGAACATGTGAAACTCTTTATTACAAGGAAACAGCAAAGCTAGCATTTATTAATAGTGTTCATATTTCTGCTACCCTGGTGCCCACTCCAGGCAACACACTCTAGTGGGAAAAGGATAGTGGAGGATTCCAGCAGACCTGGGCTGGACCTCAGTTCTGCAGCTTTCAGGTCACTTTGTTACTGACCTGGATTCTTGGGCTTTTTAATCGACAGAAATTGATAACAGGTCAGAGGAGAAATTTAGGCAAGGTTTTTTTGGGGACTCGTGCTGCAGCACAGGGAGTAAAAACATGTAACAGGTTTCCTTGCTTGCTCCTTGATTGGGGAGCAATCTGGTCCCTTAAATGGGGTGAGGGTAGGTGCCTATCCAGTGGTCAGGCCACAGGGGTGGCCTGGGTGGTTGGCCGACCTGCTTGATGGAACTGTGTGTAGGAATCATGTGCAGTACCCTACTTTTGCTCCAACAACTTTTACGTGGCTGTTGGATTTTTGGTCCTTTTTGTATCATATTGTTGATCATTTGTTCCAACTGCCTATGCATACAGTTCTTTTTAGTCCCTTATAGTTTAGTCCCTCTGTTGCTCTGGGAGATGTTTGTTCAGGTGGAAGCATTGTAGCAAAGAGTCCCTGGTGTCAGCCTGCCTCAACTTTACCATTTTGAGCCTGTTTCTCCACCTAAATATTATGGGCTTATAATACCTATCACAGTAGGTATATGTATAAAATCTGGCCCATGAAAGATACTCTGTAAATGTTAATTTTTATTATTGCCACATGCTATCTCAAAAATCTACCTATGAATGATCTACTAAATGAGTGAAATTTGAATATATGTTGTGGTAAGACCTCACTGAGACCCTAGGTTAAGAACAAATAATTCACTGGTCCTCCTCTACCAATGCAACCAACATCATCTTCTCCGCCTGATGCACTAGCCTGCTAATTCCACAAAACAATTTGGCAGACATCTACCAAGTACTTTTTTTTACTTGAGCTCTGTGCACTTGTGCAAAGTCATAGGACAGAATAGGATGCAGTATTCAGTCACAGATTTCAGAATTTAGTGTTAGCAATGAGACTACAAGCTGATTACCATGAAACAATATGCAAAGAGACTCTGTAGATGTATATGTGAAGATTTATGAGGATAAATGAAGGGGTTACTAATCCTATCACGAAAAATCAGGAGGAGTTGCAGACTGGTCACGAGTAGGAAACTTCCAGGTGGATTAGCAGGAAGGATGAGGTGGAGGGAAAACTTGCATGAGCAAGTGAAAGGAGAGAAAGTGATGTAGAGAAAAGGATTCTTGGTGTCATGGCACCTGATTTCAAATCCAAATTCCCAGGCTTCCCTGGTGGCTCAGTGGTAAGAATCTGCCTGCCAGTGCAGGAGACATGGGTTTGATCCCTGATCTGAGTGGGAAGATGCCACATGTCGTGGAGCAACTAAGCCTGTGCACCACAGCTGTTGAATCTGTGCTCTAGAGCCTGGGAGCCACAACTACGGAGCCTTTGTGCTGCAACCACTAAAGCCATCGCACCCTGGGACCCGTGCTCTACAACAAGAGAGGCCACCATAATGAGAAGCCCACACACCCAACTAGGGGGTAGCCCACACTTGCTGCAACTAGAAAAAAGCCTGAAGAGCAACAAAGACCCAGCAAAAAGATAAAACAAACAAGTAAAATCCTAAAAAAATTTAAATTCCATCCTTTTTAAGGACAGTAAGTCCCAATGCTGGGAGGGATTGGGAGCAGGAGGAGAAGGGGACGACAGAGGATGAGATGGCTGGATGGTATCACTGACTCGATGGACGTGAGTTTGAGTGAACTCCGGGAGCTGGTGATGGACAGGGAGGCCTGGTGTGCTGCGATTCATGGGGTTGCAAAGAGTCAGACACGACTGAGCGACTGAACTGAACTGGACTGAAGTCCCAATAGGAAATATTGAAGAATAGGAGTGTGCAGAGGCAGAAGATAGACTGGTGAGGATATATATGGCCCCAAGGAAAGTTCTAGAATGGATTTCTTAATGCAAAGCTAAAGATCCTCACTTTCTTTTGTAAGGAGCTGGCATGTATTTGCAAAGAATAATTCATAGCAGGGAGTATGTGATTTCTGGCCAGATTTCAGCAGCTTATTAATCAGCAAAACACCACAAACATTGAACTTTGTCCTTTAGACCTGGAACATTTGGACTTAAGCCCTTGACAAGATATTTCCTGATAATTGGAAGTAAAATAGAAAAACATGAGCTGGATTATAGTAACACAATCTGAGCTGTCTTTTGGCATTGCTTCCAGCTTTTTGGAAGCGGTAATACCGGTAAATTTTGCTGGGCAGAGGACTGAGTGTGATCTCTGAATTCATACTTGGGTTCCAACCCCAGCTCAGCCACTTCATAATTTTGTAGACTTGAAAAGCCACTTAATCTTTGTCACCTGTAAATAGGGAAAACAGTACCTCAGGGAGAGGTTTGAGGATTAAAGCAGAGTAATTGAAGTCCCTGAACTACAGTAACAATGATTAGTCTGTGAGATTTGGGCTCCCCAAGTGGCTCTAGTGGTAAAGAACCCTCCTGCCAACGCAAGAGACATGAGACTCGGGTTCAATCCTTGGGTCAGGCAGATGCCCTGGAGAAGGGAATGGCTACACACTCCAGTATTCTTGCCTGGAGAATCCCATGGACAGAGGAGCCTGGCAAGCTACAGTCTATGGGGTCACACAGAGACTTAGCACTCACACATGGCCACAAATTTGAACCAAAAGCAGCTGGGTGCTGACTTAATGCCTCCTTATCTACAATTGGCTCCCTTTAGCTCTGATTATTCTGCCTTTTCCATGAGAGAGAAACCTGAGTAAGAATAGAGGCTAATCATTTCTGCTTTTGTCTGTCCTCTGTGAACACATCACTCTTACTGAACCTTGCAAGCCAGGGAGCCTCTTCTTCCTGTGTGATTTTGACTCTAAAAAGCTAATATGGCTATCCTTGGCATTTTCCTCAAGTCTTCACCCGCTCGCTGATGGCTTGTCATCAACTCTCTTCTTCTGTGTCACTCTTTGTGTCCTTGATTATGACCGCTTGTCCCTGTCTTTTGAGTTCCCTGGGGCACTCTGTACATATTCACTAAGCTTTCTATAAAGCTATGTTTTCAAATGGTGGATCGCAAAATCAATTTAGTAAAGTATGATCAGCCCTTATCTATTTATTTTTGTTTTATTATTTTTAAAATTGAAGTATAGCTTCCCTGGTGACTCAGATGGTAAAGAATCTGCCTGCAATGTGGGAGATCCAGGTTTGATACCTGGGGTGGGAAGAGCCCTTGGAGGAGGAAATAGCAACCCACTCCAGTATTCTCACCTCCATGAACAGAGGAGCCTTGTGGGCTACAATCCACGGGGTCACAAAGAGTCGGACATGACTGAGCGACTAGCATATTGTTGGTTTATGATATTATATTAGTCTTTCATGTATACAGCACAGTGTTTCAATATTTTATAGATTATACTCCATTTATAGTTATAAAATATTGGCTATGTTCTCTGTGCTGTACAATATATTCTTGTAGCTTATTTATCTTATATATAACAGTTGGTACCTCTTAATCTTCTACCCTTATATTGCCCTTCCCCACTTCCCTCTCCTATTGGTAACCACTAGTTTGTTCTCTTTATCTGTGAGTCGGTTTCTCTCTTGTTATATTCATTCATTTATTTCTTAGATTCCACATATACGTGATAATATACAGTATCTTTCTCTGCCTGACATTTCACTAAGCCTAATACCTTCCAGCTCCATCTATGTTGTTGAAAATGGCAAAATTTCATTAGTTTTCTATGACCGTGTAAAATTCATACACGCACACACACATATACACATCACATCTTTATCTGCTGATCTGTTGGTGTACTTAGGTTGCTTCCGTATCTCGACTATATCTTGGCTATTGTAAATTGTGCTGCTATGAACACTGAGGTGCATGTATCTTTTCAAATTAGTGTTTTCATTTTCTTTGTACATATATGCAAGTGTGGAATTGCTGGGTCATATGGTAGTTCTTTTAGTCTTTTGAGGAACTTCCACAGTGGCTGTACCAATTTATATTCCCACCAACAGTGGAATCAGTTCAGTTCAGTCTCTCAGTCATTGTGTCTGACTCTTTGCGACCCCATGAACTGCAGCACGCCAGGCCTCCCTGTCCATCACCAACTCCCAGAGTCCACCCAAACCCATGTCCATTGAGTCGGTGATGCCATCCAGTCATCTTATCCTCTGTCGTCCCTTTCTCCTCCTGCCCTCAATCTTTCCCTGCATCAGGGTCTTTTCCAATGAGTCAGCTCTTCGCATCAGGTGGCCAAAGTATTGAGTGTCAGCTTCAACATCATTCCTTCCAATGAACACCCAGGACTGATATCCTTTAGGACGGACTGGTTGGATCTCCTTGCGGTCCAAGGGATTCTCAAGAGTCTTCTCCAACACCACAGTTCAAAAGCATCAATTCAGTGCTCAGCTTTCTTTATAGTCCAACTCTCACATCCATACATAACTACTGGAAAAACCATAGCCTTGACTAGACAGACCTTTGTTGGCAAAGTAATGACTCTGCTTTTTAATATGCTGTCTAGGTTGGTCATAACTTTCCTTCCAAGGAGTAAGTGTCTTTTAATTTCATGGCTGCAGTCACCATCTGCAGTGATTTTGGAGCCCAGAAAAATAAAGTCAGCCACTGTTTACCCATCTATTTGCCATGAAGTGATGGGAATGGATGCCATGATCTTAGTTTTCTGAATGTTGGGCTTTAAGCCAACTTTTTCACTCTCCTCTTTCACTCTCATCAAGAGGCTCTTTAGTTCTTCACTTTCTGCCATAAGGGTGGTATCATCTCCATATCTGAAGTTATTGATATTTCTCCTGGCAATCTTGATTCCAGCTTGTGCTTCTTCTAGCCCAGTGTTTCTCATGATATACTCTGCATATAAGTCAAATAAGCAGGGTGAGAATATACAGCCTTGACGTACTCCTTTTCCTATTTGGAACCAGTCTGTTGTTCCGTGTCCAGTTCTAACTGTTGCTTCCTGACCTGCATACAGATTTCTCAAGAGGCAAGTCAGGTGGTGTGGTATTCTCATCTCTGTCAGAATTTTCCACAGTTTATTGTGATCCACACAGTCAAAGGCTTTGGCATAGTCAATAAAGCAGAAATAGATGTTTTTCTGGAACTCTCTTGCTTTTTCCATGATCCAGCAGATGTTGGCAATTTGATTTCTGATTCCTCTGCCTTTTCTAAAACCAGCTTGAACATCTGAAATAGTGTTCCTTTTTTCCCCAAACCCTTACCAATATTTGTGGGGTTTTTTGTATTATCAGTATCTTTAAATAAATGAAACAGAATTGAACAGAAATGTTAGGAATGTATCACATTGATTAGGGGAAGTGTCCTCTCACGAACTTTGTTTCAGGTATGTGTGTAAGTGTGTGCTGTGTGTTTCCACCAAATAAAATGCTTTTCCTAATGTGGGTCTTAGTCTGAAAAGTTGATAAAGCTCCAAACTTTCCCTTTTCTTTCTTTACTGCAAACTTTTGTGACTATAATGTCTAATTTCCATTGTTGGAATACCTTTTCGTTTTCTCAGTCATGGAGGCAGATCCCAACTTGCCTTTGAAGTCTGCTTTCCAAGTTCACGTCCATCGTTCAGGGCCAAGCCTCTCCTTGCAGCCAGGCTTTCCTCATCTGTGCATTCACCTCTGGGTCTGTAGCATTCGGACTGGAAGATCTCTACTGCATGCTAATAATGCACTGTGGCACTTTAACAAAGCTGATTTCTAGAGCTCACTGCTAGCCTCTTAAGCTCAGAGCCTATTAGAGGGTGAAAATGCTAGCTAATAACGTAGTAGTAGGCCTAGTGGGAACGTGCTACACTTTTCCTGAATGAAAAGATGGAAGATCAGTCACCTCCAAAGTCATATTATTTTATACCAGGTTGTTAATAATTTTATTCAAAGTGTCTAGTCACCCCTTCACCCATCATCTTCCTTCTATGAGAGGAAATTATCAGTAAGGCAAGTGAGAGACTTCTCCTCCTGACTATCTTTAGCCAAATAAGATTTCTAGGGCTGCTTGGATAAGCATTGCTACTCACTGTTCAGTCACTAAGTAGTGTTGGACTCTTTTCGACTCCATGAACTGCAGCACACTATCCTTAGTGCTCAAAAAAAAAAAAGAATTTTACTGTGTAAGTCTCTTGGCTGAGCTAATGTTGTGGTCCTTTTCTTTCAAATGCCACGTCAACAACTCAACAGCTCTGTGCTACATGCGCAGGCAGCCTGCTGGTGCCTCCTTCTCACAGCTGTTCTCTTTCCCTTGGTCCTTCACTCAGATGTTCCCCAGGAAGTTTATGTTTTCTGCTTTACTTTTGTGCGTGCGCGTGTGTGTGTGTGTGTGTGCACGCATGTGTGCGCGCGATGCCTTTAAATATGCTGGCCTTGGGTAGGATTTTCTGAAGCTATAAATCCTTTAAGCACACCTGCATTTTTCAAGTAACACACCTGAAATCAGGTGCCCAGTCCAAGCTTTGGGGCCACACCGGGCAGATGGGGAGGAGGCCTATTTGTCAGCAGCCCTAAAACATCAAATGGAATCAATTGGACCCAGGTTGTTATTTAACCCGAACGTCCACTTAGGGCTCCTGACATGGTTGATGAAATAGTTCCTGTTCTGCCAAAGGGCACTGAGCCCAGAAGAGGGCACCGAGCCCAGAAGAGGACGCTGCACATCTTTGTGTATCCACCCAGGGCTTACCAGGTGGTGTAGTGGTAAAGAATCCACCCGCCAACAGGAGACCCAGAAGATACGGGTTCGATCCCTGAGTCAGGAAGAGCCCCTGGAGAAGGGGATGGCAACCCACTCCAGTATTCTAGCCTGGAGAATCCATGACAGAGGAGCCTGGTGGGCTACAGTCGACGGGGTCACAGAGAGTCAGACACGACTGAGCACACAGCACATCTACCCCCCTCTGCTAAATATACGCTAAACATTGTGCCCAGGGGCCCCGTGTGTCTCGCTCAGGCCTGGTCTGATAGAATCGCTCAGGTTTCAGGGACTACTAACCCTGGGGTTGAAACCCAGGCAAAGTACAGTTAAGGAGAATTTTACTGGCTACTTACTTTTGCAACTTAGTTAAATTTCTGGATAGTTTTATGCATATTTTATTCCTTTTTTTTTTCTCTCTTCCAGAGCAAGAATGAACACTTCCCGAGAAGTAAAATCGGTAGAACTTCCTAACTGTAAATTAATAAAAGGAATAGGTAAGCATTTGAGAGGAGGAAGTATTATCAAATACGTAAGTATCTGATAATACTCCACTTGAAGTATTACTTTGTGAGTTATTTGATTAATACACCTATTTAATTCTGTTCAAAAATAAAACTACTAGCCAGGAGAGTATTATCAAGTCAGTAGTGAGTTGTAAATACCAGATTACTTGACCTTCGACTCTACCAGCCTGTCATCAAGGGGTTTGACCGCTTTTTGATTATTTGTTTTTGTTTGGTTCATTTAGCAGAAACAGTGGTCAGGAAGCGTTTGATTTTATGGTAATATAACCTGAGCAGATGGCAGAGGAGGCACAGAAGGAGAAAGAGTAATGAGTAAAGGGTAAATGTTTATAAAGGCCTCGCACACCTTTGCCATTACCACAGGCCCTTTCCTTATGCATTTCTCTTTTAATATCTGGGAGGCAAAGTTTTCCCAGAAGGTCTCAGTAGATTTCCCCTCAGATCTCATTAGTCAGAGCTAGACAACAGGCTGGTGCCCTAGCTGCAAAGGAAGCTGGGAAAGTAATTAGGGGGCCTCCTTTGTGGGAGGCAGGCCCCTCAGCAAAGATAAAAAGGACGGGGTAACAGAAGCTGGTAGACAGCCAACAGGGAGGGTTGGAGGACTCAAGTCCCCATCTGGTTTCAACCAACCAGCTTTGTTATTTGAAAACAACTTGTTTGACATTCATGCTTTTGTTATGCTTGAGGGTTTGTTTTTTTAGAATCATTTATCTCAGCTGAGGTTAGAAAGGCTGGACCACATGATTTTATGCAGATAGCATCAATTAGCTTGGTCAGATATCTTATATTGCAATCTTTTTTCTAGAAAACAAGCATGATATTGATATTAAATATCACTGGATATTTGTAAAATGAACACCTCCACTAAAATTAATACCAAGTAAAAAGTCACATATGTCTTGAGATTGAAATTCAAAAAATTAACATGTATTTAAAGCATAACTAACTTGGTGAGTTATTTATTAATGTTTGTAAAGGCATATTCAGAATATGAAATGTATGCTCACTTTAACCAAAGCATTTGAAATTTGCTTATGTTTCCAATAGGGCTTTTCAAAGAGTTTATTTGATTTGGAATGATTAGGTGTCAGCATATACGGGGAGTTTACTCTGTGTCTTTAAAAATTGCAAGCTATTTTCAAATTACTATACCTTTTGTACATTTAGTGAATTTCCATAAACTTTAAGAGATTTCAGACTCTGAGGAAAAAGTTCTAGTTCATAAACTTAAAACAAATATATTAAGTGTAAGTTTTAAATACACTTTATTATATGAATCTCTTAATTTTTAAATAATCATATAAATCAATTTGAATAAATACAGGAAAGAATGATTTATTCTGAACCTATCAAAGAAGAACTAAATATATAGCCCCATTTTCAAGTTGGGAGTGATGAAGACAAGGCCCCCTAACTTCCCGCAATGGTCTTAACAATCTGTGCTGTCTGTACTCTTTTTTGAAGAAACTGGTGCTGAAGACCTGGAGATACTTCCTAATGGACTCGCTTTCATTAGTGCCGTAAGTGTTGCCTTTGATTTCCTGTGCTCTGAACCATTTTCTAGGACCAGCAGCTTGCCTTTCATTTCAGCCTTCTTTATACCAATGCCCATCTTCGAATCAAATGAGTGGTGATATGGTTCAAAAAACAACCTGTGTACGCATTCATACTGGTATAACGATTATGATCATATGTGTTCTATGCGTGTTTGTATTCCTGTGAGTACACTGAGCTCCTGTATTCCCTTATCTTCCACTGTGACAATTTGAGTCCAGTGAGTTCAAGAGTTTCCCATTCATCTGTCTGTTCCTTGAAGTAAGCAGTGTAGTCAAATACCTGCTGACTTGAGTGTGTGTGTGTGTCTGTGTATGTTACCCCTCACATATCATTTAGATTTTAATCCTTCTTTTTACACTTTTTGGAATAAGCCTTTTAATTTTAAAATGTTAGTAGGTCATGCCACAATTTCCAGACTTTTGGAAAGAAAAGCCCCCGTGTTGTCAAATTCTCCTGCACACAGATCATTGTGGTAGATGATGTAGCTCAAAAACAAAAGTCATCACCCTAATGAAGGATAACAGAATTGATAGAATACAGTATTCAAGTCATCCAGCCACTGAAAATCCTTTGCTGCCTATTGTAATTTATTTAATCCAGTTTTCTCCTATGAAGACTGATCGTCCTCTGAAGAGGTGTCTTACAAACTTTTTTTTAAAGCAACAGAATATAAATTTCCATTAAATCTTACATGCTGCTGCTGCTGCTAAGTCGCGTCAGTGGTGTCTGACTCTGTGCGACCCCATAGACGGCAGCCCACCAGGCTCCCCCGTCCCTGGGATTCTCCAGGCAAGAATACTGGAGTGGGTTGCCATTTCCTTCTCCAATGCATGAAAGTGAAAAGTGAGAGTGAAGTCGCTCAGTTGTGTCCGACTCTAAGTGACCCCATGGACTGCAGCCTACCAGGCTCCTCCACCCATGGGATTTTCCAGGCAAGAGTACTGGAGTGGGGTGCCATTGCCCTCTCCGAAATTTTACATAGGACCCCACTATCTAAAACAAATAGTAGCTGTGCTGGTCTACCTTCAAGCTATGGAAGGAGTTGTCCCCTGGAGTTATTAGACCCTAACCCTAAACCTTTGTTTCTGAGATGCTTCCATGAAACCTGCCAGGGGACGATCCATAACCCGTGTTCTTCTGTGTTCCTTGCTTATATTACTGAAGCTTATCAGTAAATGCCCTTTTGGTCTGCTCTTCCCTTTTTTTTTTTTTTTTTTTGTAATTGTCATCATGGGTTGGTAGCTGTGATATTCAACACAGATGCTTTGCAGCTGGTGATGGAAGGGTCTGTGCCCATTATGTGGGGTTGCCTGGGAGCATGTGACTTCCAAAGACCCCCAAGGGCTGCTTGCACAAGCCAGCTAACAGGCTTGCCATGTGGCTTGCAGCCCGAACCAGACACTGTGACCCCATGTGCTGTCTACCACCTCCATCAGCATTTGGAGTATTTGTAAAGTGCCTGTGTTTTCTCCTCTGTTATTTTATAAGGGATTACGATATCCTGGAGTAAAAAGCTTTGAACCTGATAAGCCTGGAAAAATACTGCTGATGGACCTGAACAAAGAGGATCCTACAGTGTTGGAATTGAAGATGACTGGAAGTAACTTTGATGCGTCTTCATTTAACCCTCACGGCATTAGCACATTCACAGATGAAGGTAACAAATTCAATGTCTATTAAAAATAAAACCAAATTAAAAAAAAAAAAACAGAAAAAATGTTAATGAATGAATATTTCTTTTCATCCAATTAAAGTACAGTCATGAATAATGCTCTCACTCTGGGTTTTAAACTTACCTCCTATGTGAATTCAACATAACATAACCATGTAAATGCTTGAGAATGCTAAAATACTTGAGATTTGCAAAGCACCTAATTTTTAAAAATATGTGAATTTTAACATTCAGATAATCCCTATAATTACCATAGTGATAATATTCAACCCTAATAGAAATGAATTTTTCCATTTTAAACAATTATACAGATACAGGTGTTTACAACAACAGATCGCTCTAATGTAAGACACCTGCAACCTACAGACCCACCGCCAGTCACCCTCAATGCGTCGCTGCCCACCGGTTCCTTCGTTTGTCTTCAAACAGTCTCTCCACAGTTTGACAAATTGCCCCATCCATTATGCTTTCATCTGATTTCTTCCCTTCTTTTTGCAGCCCTTGCCTTGGTCTCTACATTAATTCTCAACCCTGGTTGTGCCCACAAGCACCTGGAGAGTTTTAAAAAGCCTGATGCCCAGGCCACAGCCCCAGATATTTTGATTCAGTTGGTCTGAGGGAGGCTTGAATGGTAGTGCTTGTTACAAGCTCTCCAGCAGTTAAGAATGTGAGACCAGGGTTGAGAACCACACCTATCCCCATGGCCTCCATCAGACAATCCCTTCCTTGGTCCTTGCAGACTTTTCTGCAAGGGGGGACTAAAATTGCTGCCTTGAAAGCCATCAGCAATGTCCTTATTAAGAAACTCTTTCGCAACTCTTCCCCTCCTTCCTTCACTCTTATTTTATACTGTTGGCCACTCAGGGGTAAAGAATCTGCCTACAGTGCAGGACCCTCAGGAGACCTGGGTTCGCTACCTGGGTTGGAAAGATCCCCTGGAGAAGAGAATGGCAACCCATTCAAGTATTCTTGCCGGGAGAATCCCATGGACAGAGGAGCCCGGTGGGTTTCATCCATAGGGTCGCAGTGAGTTGGTCACGACTGACGCAACTCAGCACTCATGCACTTGTTCCTTCTAGGTGATCTCCCCTCCCTGATACTCCGGCACACTCATCTGTTCTCATTCTGATCCTGCTGCAGCTTTTCCACCCTCTTCATTATGTTGCCACTCATTTCAAATTCTCTGAGCATTCCCCAAAGGACTGGTCTTTCACCTCCTCCTTACTTTCTCTATTTCAAAAAGGTCAGCCATGTCACAACTGTAGCTGTGTCTGCTGTCTAGGTAAACACCCTCCAAAGTGTATTATTATTATTTTAATCAGCTCTTCTGTCCCCTCCCTTCAGCTCACCAGCTATTTCTATTTGGGTTCCTCTCCTACAGCCACAGGCTTCCCTGGTGGCTCAGACAGTAAAGAATCTGCCTGCAACTTGGGAGACCCGGGTTCAATCCCTGGGTCAGGAAGATCCCCTGGAGAAGGGAATGGCTACGCACTCCAGTATTCTTGCCTGGAGAATTCCATGGACAGAGGAGCCTTGTGGGCTACAGTTCTTGGGGTCACAAAGAGTGGGATACAACTGAGCGACTAACACAACACCTACAGCCAAATTAAACTCAAAATGTTAAAAAGTAATTCTTATCCTCTTATCTTCCCTTACTCCATATGACTTCCCTTCTTCCATATATATATCTATTGAAATTTACATACATACATATGTATTTCCCTTCCAGTCATCTCTTCACCCATTTAACATTCTATTTTATTTTTAAAATATTGTAAGTGCAAAGAAATAGGATGTGGGGTGTGTGCATGCTCTCTTGAATTAAAAAGGGGAAATAACCACATAAATATTATACAGGTCCTCATATGCGTTACTTTTGCGTTAAACACTGCATCGTGGATTCCTTCCCCTGACAGTACATCCAGAGCTGCTTTGTAACGGCTGTTTGGAATTCTATGGCATGGGAGAACCATTATATAGTTCATCTGTCGGTGGATATCGATCCTGTTCCTACCTTTATGCTCACTGAAAACGAATGCCAGAATAAACATCTTAGGCAGCTCCTGTGACTGCTTATGATACATTCCTAGAGGTAGATTCTGCTGCACAAAACATGAATCTGGGTTTTAATCCTCACTTTTGGTCGATTTCCACTTCCCATATTCCTCAGCCATCATCAGGGACTTTTGGTGCTTCCTGTCAAACCCCTCTCATATCCTTTCCTGCCTTTTCCGGTCAGTAGGGTAAGACTCCATGGCTTACTCACAGGGACTTTCAACCAAGGAGTAACATGACTGTGGGTATAGCACTAATCCAGGCGTGTGGAGGGAAGCAGCGTCCTCCTGATCTAGCCCTTCTTTCCACCTGCCTGGATTACTGCTATACCCACAGTTGTATACTCCTTGGTTGAAAGCCCCTGTAAGTAAGCCCTGGAGCCTCACCCTAAGCCCTACAAGACTAACCTGGAGTCCTATGTCTATGGCTCTAATCTTCCCACTCTTTCATTCACGTCTACTCCAACTACAACCTCCAGCTAAGCTCCTGCCTCAGGCCCTTTGCACATTCTCTTCCTTCCACCTAGAACACCCTGTCCCCAGATATTCATATAGTTCAGTCTCTCATTTCAGTACCTGCTTTAGCATCGTCTTCTCAGAACTTGCCTGACTCCCATGGACAAGACATCTCATTACTCTGCATCCCTTTATCTGGTTTTACTTTCCTTCTGTAGCACTTAACACCAATTAAAATAAACATCTGCTTGGCAGGGGGCCTAATGGGAAGTCTCATAGCTGGCTTTTCTGTTCAGATTTCTCCCATTCAACCTCCTAAACTTGACACTATTTTCCTTTAAACACCAATTTGGTCACGTCAAAGCTTTCCAAAGATTCACTGCTTCCGAAGGCAAAGACTATGGGCTAACATCTGATCACTCCTTCTTGACCACTCACACTGGTCTCTTTCATGCCGCAGAATTGCACTGACTCCTGGAAGCTAAATCCCTTTGATATTATCTCTCAGGTGCTCTTTTTATGGAATTTATCATCTCACACTGTGTAAATTACACCTGAGCACACCTTCTCTTATTGATATTCTTCTCATCTTTTATCTCTTTTATCTCAGTGCTGCATCTTGCTGAGACCATTTGCAGCAGAAAGCTTAATAAGCTCTTTGGAGTTTTAGTGTCAAGGGCTGCTCACTCCTAAGTTGAGGACTTTTTTTCCCCCTGTGGAGTCTGGTGGTTTTTAGACTGTCACTAGGTCTTCCTTTAGCCATTTTTCTCTGGAGCAATCACAAATGCTTCTCTCTACAAAGAGATGAAAATATTCCATCTGCCTGACATCCTAAGTACTGGTTGGAGGTGGGTAGAAATTGCTTTTTAGAGACAGAGCTGACAGCTGAGAGCTCGGTTAATGTTTCGATTTTTGTTTTTAATCTCTTCTCAGATAATACTGTGTACCTGCTGGTGGTGAGCCATCCAGACGTTAAGTCCACGGTTGAGTTGTTTAAATTTCAAGAAGAAGAAAAGTCACTTTTGCATCTGAAAACCATCAAACATGAACTTCTGCCTAAGTACTGAGATATGTCATATTCCTATTTTCCTTTAACACAAGGGGATGGTGTGTCTACTTTTAGTGTTTCCTTTGGCAGGGGTGGGGGTGGGGTGGGGGGACAATGGCAACTCTCCTTTCTCTTTTTAAAAATTTTATTTTACTTTCATTTATTCCTCTTCTAATGCTCTTTTTCCTCTTTCTTATTTTTTAAATTATGAAAGTATGATAACACATTTACAGGAGACTAAAGTTACTTAAAGCTCAACATTCAGAAATCTAAGATCATGGCATCCAGTCCCATCACTGCCTGGCAAATAGATAGGGAAACAGTGGCAGACTTTATTTTTTGGGGCTCCAAAATCACTGCAGATGGTGACTGCAGCCATGAAATTAAAAGACACTTACTCCTTGGAAGGAAAGTTATGACCTAGACAGCATATTAAAAAGCAAAGACATTACTTTGTCAACAAAGGTCCATCTAGTCAAGGCTATGGTTTTTCCAGTGGTCATGTATGGATGTGCGAGTTGGACTATAAAGAAAGCTGAGCACTGAAGAATTGATGCTTTTGAACTGTGGTGTTGGAGAAGATTCTTGAGAGTCCCTTGGACTGCAAGGGGATCCAACCAGTCCATCCTAAAGGATATCAGTCCTGGGTGTTCATTGGAAGGACTGATGCTGAGGCTGAAACTCCAATACTTTGGCCACCTGATGTGAAGAGCTGACTCATTGGAAAAGACCCTGATGCTGGGAGGGATTGGGGGCAGGAAGAGAAGGGGACGACAGAGGATGAGATGGCTGGATGGCATCACCGACTCAATGGACATGAGTCTGAGTGAACTCCGGGAGTTGGTGATGGACAGGGAGGCCTGGAGAGCTGCAGTCCATGGGGTCACAAAGAGTCAGACACAACTGAGCGACTGAACTGAACTGAACTCAACTGAAAGTTACATATAGTTTCACTGTATATTATTAATACAATTATTTTTTAAGTAGGTAAATTAAGACTTTTAGTTGGAGTTTCAATATCAAACTCTCAAAAATTAACAAAATAGACAGAAAAGTAGAAGGATATAGTAGACCTGGAAAGCACTATGAGCCAATTCAACATAATTAAGATTTATACAATTTTCACACAACAGTAGGATCCAAATTCTATCCAAGTTCCCATAGACTATAAATGAGGGTGACTCTCCTTTCTGATGAGCATAAACTCCTCCAGATGTTCATCCACAGAAACTTTTGAGGACTCAAGCTCCAGAGAAGACACCCCTCCTCTTCCTCCCTTGTTTCCCGGGTTGGCTGGATGCTGGTTTATGCCTCCTGGTCCCAGAGGATGTTCCTTTATGCTTTTACCAAGAAAGCACTCTGCTCTTCTGCAGAACCAGACTTAGTATCTCAAACCCAAACTGGTTTCATGGACAAATTTCACCTCTTGAGCTTATTTATTCAAGCTTATTGTTATTTACAGTGAAAGTTGGAATTATACATGTTTCTAAGAATTAGAAACACAAACCCAAGCAGAGATCTGTGATCCAATGCCTCTAAGACCTCCTAGCGTTGCTTCTCCTGCTGTTCATTTGCACATGATTCCTGAAACAGCAGCTCTGTAGTTAACAGCCAGCTCCATCCCAGCTTCCTCCATAGCACAACATCTAGAGAAAAGAAACACACACAGATCCCTGATCCCAACACAAAACTGACATCTTCACTTGACTTTGCTGTTGTTTTGTCGCTAAGTCACATCTGACTCTTTGCGACCCCGGGGACTGCAGCCCTCCAGGCTCCTCTGTCCACGGGATTCTGCAGGCAAGAATACTCGGGTGTGTTGTGGTTTCCTTCTCGAGGGGATCTTCTCAACCCACGGATGGAACTCATGTCTCCTGCATCGCAGGCAGATTCTTTACTGCCGAGCCACCAGGGAAGCCCTAGGGTTCTGTTTATGAGGTAATGATGGATTTCAGAAAATAATTTGACACTATCTTCCCACACAGTTTTTATCCTCTAATCGTTATGGTCTTTTTAGACTCTTAACCTTTATTTGAATAATTTACCTGCAGAACTCAATTATCTCAGAATGTGTGAATCTGGATTTCTTTTAAAACATGTGGTATGTACTTGCAGATGTCTAGCAAAGCACCTGCTCAGTGTTAGGGCTCTCCCGCTCCTGTCTTACCTGATGGGGCTGAAGCTGAGGAAACTGAGACTGCAGAGAAATCAGGTTACTGGATGAAGGCAAATTAACCAATTGGTGACCATTACAAACTACAGCCCAGGTCTTCATCTGCATGCAAGTTCAGAGACCAGCTTCTGCTGGGAGAGTTTGTTCATACCTTCACTCAACAAATGTATTTTGGAAAGAGAATGAGGACACTGAGTTGTCTGGAGACTGTGCCAAATACCGAGATCTAAATTAGGGGAAGGTGTGTGGACTAGAGAAGCCGGACTAATGGTAGAAATGACAGTGATAATAAAAACAGTTGATTTCATTAGAGTTCTTAATTTCTTTTACTATTTAAAATTTAAGACAAATGAAATCTTCAGGGGACACTGTTAGTAAATGGCACAACTGGAATTTTAATCCTTGAGTCTGGAGCTTGAGTCTGGAGCTTCTGCTCTGAGTCGCTATGAAATAGTGAAACTTATTTTATTTCTTTTACCATTTAACCTTGGAAATCTTAGTTTTGTCCGATTTCCTAGGGTTAGGGCTTTTTTTTTGTTTTTTTTTCTTTTGTTGCTGTTGTTCAAAAGCTAAGTCATGTCCAACTCTTTGTGACCCCATGGACTGCAGCACGCCAGACTTCCCTGCCCTTTATATCTCCTGGAGTTTGCTCAAACTCATGTCCATTGGGTTGATGATGCCATCCAGCCATCTCATCCTCTGTCGCCCTCTTCTCCTCCTGCCCTCAATGTTTCCCAGCATTTTTCAGGGTTTTTTCCAATGAGTCAACTCTTCCCATCAGGTGGCCAAAGTATTGGAGCTTCAGCTTCAGCATCAGTCCTTCTAATGAATACTCAGGGGTGATTTCCTTTAGGATTGATCTCCTTGCAGTCCAAGGGACTCTCAAGAGTCTTTTCTAGCACCACAGTTTGAAAGCTTCAATTCTTCGGTGCTCAGCCCTCTTTATGGTCCAACTCTCATATCCATACATGACTACTTGCAATTGCAAATGCATTGATCTTTGGCAATACAGAACCAAACTATAGTTAGTGTCACAATTAACAAAAATTCTGCTCTCCCAACCCGAGGGTTAGCCATGTATATTTTCATCTTTGTATTCAATGGTTGTTTATATGGTTGTCTATAGCATTAATGGGCTTCCCTGGTGGCTCAGATGGTAAAGAATCTGCCTGCAATGTGGGTAGGCCCGGGTTTGACCCCTGGATCTGGAAGATCCTCTGGAGAAGGGAATGGCAACCCATTCCAGGATTCTTGCTTGGAGAATTCCATGGACAGGGGAGGCTGGTGGTACACGGGGTCACAAAGAGTAGGATACAACTGAGCGACTAATACAACAACAGAATAGCATTAATGTTCCAATGACTAATCTATTATAATAGAACAGGTTATTAATAATAATATTATTGGTCATTATTGATCATGAACTATATGCCAGGCATGGTACCAAAGTCTTTGATTAGTTATTTCATTTTATTCATACCCCAACCTTCCAAAATACGGAGAGGCTCAGAGCATACTGACACGCCATGGCCGCATACCACGTTGACAGCAAGCCACAAATGGAGGGTTCAAATGCAGCTCATCAGATTTCAAAACTATGACTCTAAACCTTTCTGCTCTGCTCTCTTTTAAAATGAAAAACAGCAAAGGGTTAAAAAACATACTAATTTCGTACATTTACCTTTTAAAAAGAGAAGAAAAAAAAAAAAACATCTTTGCAGGCTTCTGCCTGAAGCCCATACAGACTAATCCTAAATTCCTAGACCCCCTTTCTCGGATAGGAACAGTGGTTACCATTGATGGAGGCTTTGTGAGCGGCAGGCTCACTGCAAAGCGGATGGCAGGCATTGTCTCATTGTAATTCTCACTGCAACGCCACAAATGAAGATGCTGACCCTTAGTCTTAGACTAATGAGCTGTATGACTTTGGGAAAATCATTTAACCTCTCTTTGCAGATGAGAAAACTGAGGCTCTGTATGCTTATCAAAGATGCCCAGGAGCCCGGGGTGGCGTCAGAGCTGATGTGCTGGGCCGTGACGCCCTCGGCAGTGGAACTGAGATAATTCTGTCCTGGATAATGGCCCAGAGGAACTTCTGTCACCTCAATCAGCACAGAATGACTCACTTATGTGCTCACAGTTGTACCTATTAAAGCAGAAAAATAGACTGATATAGCTTAGATTTTCAGTAACACAGAGAGAATCAAAATCAGAACAACAGCAATAAAAAATGCCACCGCATCCTATTTCTGAGCTTTCTCGCTCACGGATGTTTCACTCTGTTTAGAATCATGAAACTTTACAGCTGAAAGTGACCCTGTAAGTCTGGAAGATAGACCAGTCCATCTCCTCCTTTTTTTTTTTTTTTAAACAGATAAGTAAACTGAGGCCCTGGCATGTTAAATGATTAACTTTTGCTAGATCACACAGCTAATAGTAGCAGTTCAGTTCAGTTCAGTTCAGTCGCTCAGTCGTCTCCGACTGTTTGCAACCCCATGGACTGCAGCATGCCAGGCTTCCCTGTCCATCACCAACTCCTAGAGCCTACTCAAATTCATGTCCATCGCATCATCGGTGATGCCATCCAACCATCTCATCCTCTGTCATCCCCTTCTCCTCCTGCCTTCAATCTTTCCCAGCATCAGGGTCTTTTCCAATGAGTCAGTTCTTTGCATCAGTGCCTAAGTATTGGCGTTTCAGTTTCAACATCAGTCCTTCCAATGAATATTCAGTCCATCCTTTAGGATGGACTGGTTGGATCTCCTTGAAGTCCAAGGGACTCTCAAGAGTCTTCTCCAACACCACAGTTCAAAAGCATCAATTCTTCAGTGCTCAGCTTTCTTTATGGTCCAACTCTCACATCCATACATGACTACTGGAAAAACCAAAGCTTTGACTAGATGGACCTTTGTTGGTATAGTAATGTCTCTGCTTTTTAATATGCTGTCTAGGTTAGTCATAGCTTTTCTTCCAAGGAGTAAGTGTCTTTTAATTTCATGGCTGCAGTCACCATCTGCAGTGATTTTGAAGCCCAAGAAAAGAAAGTCTCTCACTGTTTCCATTGTTTCCCCAGATATTTGCCATGAAGTGATGGGACCAGATGCCATGACCTTAGTTTTCTGAATGTCGAGTTTTAAGCCAACTTCTTCACTCTTCCTCTTTCACTTTCATCAAGAGGCTCTTTAGTTCCTCTTCACTTTCTGCCATAAGGGTGGTGTCATCTGCATATCTGAGGTTATTGATATTTCTCCTAGCAGTCTTGATTCCAGCTTGTGCTTCATCCAGCCCAACATTTCACGTGATGTACTCTGCATATAAGTTAAATAAGCAGGGTGACAATATTCAGCCTTGTACTCCTTTCCCGATTTGGAACCAGTCTGTTGTCCCATGTAGCAGAGCTGTAACTAAAATGCGAGTCTCAAGATAGCTGGGTTTTTTCCCACTGTCTGGTGCTGCCTTGAACTGTTCTATATGAGCATAAACAAATGTGGCCTGGATAATGATTCCTGGACTAATTTAATGTCTGTGGAGTTTAGTCTGTCTATACACACACACACCACAGCACTTTTTCCCACGATACAGTTAATAGGTTTTTTCTGTTCCATTGATATAATAACCTCTTAGGGTTTCTTCAGGTAATCACTGTCTTTGAGGATTGTATAGGCGGGACTGATCGCACATAATTCTGGGCTGTAACAGCTGATGTGAAGGTTCCATCGCACACTCTGATTTTACGAGCATACACTCATGAGCACCGTGTGTGAGCATGTCAGGGTCCATGCTGTCACCCACCTGTGTCACACGTGTGTGTTTCGATTGCAGTTTGAATGACCTTGTCGCTGTGGGCCGTGAACACTTCTATGCCACCAATGACCACTATTTTGTTGACCAGTACATGAGATCCTGGGAATTATATTTGGGTCTAGCATGGTCAAATGTTGTTTACTACAGTCCAGATGACGTTCGAGTGGTGGCCAGTGGATTTGATTTTGCTAATGGAATCAGCATGTCACCTGACCGCAAGTACGTGAACGCCTTAAAAATCACGTTTGTCCCTAGATTCTCATTCAACATGTTTAGAGAATATTCATCTTCTAAAAAAGGGGATACATTCTAGCATGTTATTCCAGTAAAAGGAAATTGGGGAAAATGTAAAATATCTTAATTTCCAGGGGATAAATTATATCAAATCACAATTTACTATTTTGTGAAGGTTTTCCAGGCGGTGCAGTGCTAAAGAATTCACCTGCCAATGCAGGAGACACAAGAGACACGGGTTCGATCCCTGAGTTGGGCAGATACCCTGGAGGAGGGCATGGCAACCCACTCCAGTATTCTTGCCTGGAGGATCCCATGGACAGAGGAGCCTGGTGGGCTAGTTCAAGGGGTCACAAGAGTCAGATGCAAATGAACAACTGAGCACCCATACTCTTTTAAATTCCTGTGTCGGGGGGAGTGCATTTCAAGAGGGGGTACATACAAAAAACATTTAGTATCACTTTGCTTGCTTTCAAGGAGGATTTTTGACTGTGTCATGAGATTAACAACTTAGGGGTATGTTTATATCCGTAGCGCTGGTTTGTGACATGACAGAGAGTTTGTACCAAAATGTAAATCAAGCCACTGCTTCCTTCATCAAGAAAGTGTTACTATGAGGAAAAAGTCAGCTTCATAAGTAGTAGGCTTAGTGGTGTAGTTGATTCATGTTATTTTCTGGTGGTCATTCTGAAACAATTCACAGACCAACTCTGGGTCTGGGGACCACACTTTGGGTAAGACCGGTGTATGTATAAAATCCTCTTCATCTCGTATCGTTAAGCATTTGTAGCATACTTAGATGCTTAGTAACATATTCAGAGGGTGGTAACATATATAGAGAAAGCAGCATAGTTTTTACTCATATCGTCTCCTTGTCTTCAAAAATAGCAGATAATCACGCAGTCATTTCTCTCTTTGTTCTGGGAGGCACTGTGCTTAGACTGGCCAGAGATCTTTATGATGAATGTGACACTGTCCTCACGTAGAGGGGAGGGAGTCTTCTCTCAGATCCAGGCCAAGCACTTGTCTTCTCTTGGATTTTCTGTGGCCTAAAACAAGGGGATGAAATGCAGAACCTGGGGCTTGCCATTATGTTGACCAACCAAGAAAAGTGAGATCATGCTTTTGCTCGAAGATGCTAAGAACTGGCGTTAGAGTTAAGCTCCTTGCCTACTAGTTAGGGCCAACTAGTTTTGCATCTTTTGAAATAACTTTTCAGGGATTAAAAGTCCCCTGTGTGCTGTCAACTCATTGAGTTCCTTCAGAATCCGGTGTGTTTTAAGACAGCTTCCATTTTCCAGGCTCTAAGCAAAGTTCTCCCCCAGGAAGGGTTATTATGCCTTCATGGTAACCTTCTGAATTGCTCCCCTTCATGGGCTTTGATGTAGCTTTTTCTTCTTTGAAGGTATGTCTATATAGCTGAACTTCTGGCTCATAAGATTCATGTGTATGAAAAGCATGCTAATTGGACTTTAACTCCATTGAAGGTAAGATGTATTAACATTATAAGTTTGTGGGGGTGATAATTAGATTCTAATTGATTTGTGAAATTAGAAGTGAGGAAAAAGGATTGTCTAATTGGAGTGGGTGAGAACCAATTCTTCACTCCTTTATTAGGAGACATCAGCATTGTCTGCATTTGTTGTTCACTTTTGCTCAGCAGCAGAGTGGGAAGTGGCAGACCACACGCATCGTCTATGCAACTTTGATTCTCTCTGTTCCAGTGAATTTCCAGCTTGGAAGTGTGTTCTTCACGTCCCTCTTCCCTCCCCTCTCCCTTCCTCCTCCATGTTGATGGAACAGACAAGAGCCTCAGCTTGCACACAACAGCACTCAGCACAGTATTTACAAAGCCCAGGCCTCGAGACGGCCACCGGGTGGTCACATTACCGCCTCTCTCCAGCCCTTGCCCCTGCTGCTGAGCCGCTCCTGCCTGAGCATTTCTGGAACTCCCCTGGCAATGTCGTTCCTCAGGATGGGGCGCTTGTCCCGCTGCTCAGGTATTCTTCCTCCAGGTCTTCACACCTCTCTCCTTCACATCTTTCCAGATTTCACTAAAATGTCACTTCAGCGAGGCCTTCCCCTAGACTGCTTCTCTGTAGACAAATATGCACACTCACACACACACTTCCTATCTCTTTGATGGCTTTATTTTTTTCCCTTCAGCATCCTTTGCTAACACGTTTTGCATTCATGTTCTCCTTCTCCCCAGTGTCTGTCTGCCTGTCCCACTAGGGTATAAGTGTCATAGGACGGATACTTTCTCTGTGTTCCAGGGACAGTTCCCACACCCAGGAGGCACTCAACAAAGTAATTGTTAAATTAACATTCTTCAGGGGATCATCTTTACCTGTACCAATTCTGGTCCAGTCTGAAGGTTTGGATCAAAAGGGGTAAAAACACAAAGAAGCAGAAAGAAGAAGTATATGTAAAGTGGAGGATTATGAAAGTGATGCTTTTGAAAAGACGCAGAGGTCCCTGCCCTGCCAGCAGCGCCCACGGCACTGTGACTCACGGTCACCTGTGACTGTGCCCGTCAGGTGTACCAGGGACCATCGTGAGGGGCTTCATTCCGAGAAAATTGCCTTGAAACCACGTCAAGTGTAATATCATGTTTGACATTAAAAATCATTGACAGGGCTATGACAGTTTGGTATTTGCTGCAGTAAAATGGAATTTCACACACTCAGACTGGCTGAGGGGATAAAAACAAATTGTGGTTATCACAGTAGATACTTCTGCAAACTGAAACTTAAAGGATTTTATAAGAATAAAACCCCATCCAAGGTACACACAACACCGACCGATAAAGGTGCTACTCCTGTCGATTGAGGGCAAAGTTTATTTCCGGTTTGGCTCCCACTGCTGGCAGAAAACCCTGCTGGTGTCCTGACATAGTAATTCAGGTGAGCCTCCCCTCTCCTCAACTAGGTAACGTCATTCTTTCTTTTGGAGGATCATGTTAATCAAGTCCAGTTGATTACTACTGGGGTGCCAAGAAATTTGAGAAACTAGCTGGGTTGTTACTAGGATTTGTGATGAAATGTGGACGGGTCTGTGGCCTAAGTGTAGTGTATACATGGAATGAAATATTCCTCAGCCCTGGAAAGGAATGGAGTGATTCACGCTAGAACACCAATGAATTTGAAGACATGCTAAGTAAAGTTATTATGCTAAGAATACTTAGCATAAAAGTCCTTATGCTAGATACAAAAGGACAAATATTCTACGATTCCACTTACATGTGGTACCTAGAAGAGGCAAATTCGTAAGGAGAGAGCAGGACAGGGGTGACCAGGGGATGGGGAAGGGAGGACTGGGGAGCTACTCGGTACAGCTTCTGTTTGGGATGATGAAAGGGTCTGGAAATGGAATGTGGTGGATTCATGACATTTTGAATGTAACTGATGCTACTGAGTTGTACACTGAAAAATGGTTAAAATGAAAATTTTCATGTTATGCATATTTTACCACAGTAAAAATGATCCCTTCTTCAAAACATTTTCCAAGACACAGTCAATGAATTAGTCTCACTTCAGTGAGTTTCAGTTCTCTAAAAACTGGGATGTTTGTTAATACAGGATACCGTTTTCCCCCAAGAGAATCATTTATTAAGTTTCCTTGACCAAGGCATGCAAAAGTTTCCACTGGACTTTGTGGAAAGCGTGATTCATGGTCTGTACCTGCGGTTGGTGAGTTGGTATTGCTGGGAACCATGCATTTGCAAGGGAAGAGCTTATTGCTGAGGCCAAGATGGGCTCCCTGTTGGACTGTCCAGCTCTTCCTGGGCAGAACACAGTTCTGCCCCTTGCTCAGCTGGTGCCCGTGGCAGGAGCTTGTTACTGGTGTGAAGAATGAATGGGACCCTAGGCTTCTGGGTCCTTCTCCCACTCTTACTGCCTACCCTCATCTCTGCAAATTTTTATCTGCTGTGGAATTTACTGGTTGGCCATGACCCCTTCCAAAGATAGTAGCAGTGCCCCGAGACAAACTTTTTCCTCACAGGAAGATGAACCGATTTGCAGGGCAATAGGGCAGGGATGTAGAGAACAGACATGTGGACACAGTGAGAAGGGGAGGGTGGGACGAATTGAGAAAGGCGCATTGACATACCTGTGCTACCCTCTGTGAAATAGCCAGCTGGTGGGAACCTGCTGGAAAGCACAGGGAGCTCAGCTCGATGCTCTGTGATGAGCTAGAGGTGTGGGACGGCAGCTGGGGATGAGAGGGAGGCTCAAGAGGGAGGGGATAATATGCATGCACACACACACACACACACACACACACATATCTCCTCCCTATGAATACACATATATATCTCCTCCCTATAGATAGATAGATGGATAGCTGATTCACTTCATTGTACAGCAGAAACTAACACAACATTGTACAGCAATTACGCTCTGATTAAAAAAAAAAGAAGAAGAATTTAACATATCAGCATAGAATGCCTAATACTGGGGTAGATGGGGTTTGGGGATGGAAAAGACTTAGAGATGACTTTGGCCAGAGGACATTTACTCAACCACCTCCCTTGGCCAAACCTGCCTGTTTCCAGGGTAGGAATGAGTGATGGCACTGCATGAAGGTAAAAAGGAGGTCCCTTAACATCCTTGCCCCTCCCAGCCAGGTGGGGAGAACCCTCGTTTTGAGTGGAAAGCACAGGGCTCCCACAGTTGTCTGCCCACGCTCTGGCCTTTGCGATGAGTAGCCGCCAATTGTTCCAGGCTCTCTGGGCACTGAGGTATGCTGGCCTCTGTTTGAGGTACATGGTAATATTGTTTATCCAACTGAGAGTTAGAGGTAGACAAATAGATGTGATTTCTCCCCGGTAGAAGGCAGCCAAGATGATGAATGATGGAATTAAGAATCGTTGGTATTATTTATGATCCTGGTACAAAGCCGTGACAGCAATCTGTGCAGTCAACACATGCTTGCAACTTATATTTAGAAAATAAACAGCAGAGGAACAGGGAGTCGAATAACATCAGGAAGCTGAAGAAGAAACTTTTCCTCAACTTCAAGGCACAAATTAGACCCCAGGTGACCATTTCTCCTCTGGCTGCACAGCCTATGATTAGCCATTAAAGAAGAGCCTACACTTCACTGATGCTCTCATCAGAAATGAATCCACATTTCCTGGTTGTTTTCAGAATGCTTATAAAAATATCATTTGCACATGCCGTTTTCAAAGGAACTGTTTTATGCTGCACTGAAAAAAAATTTTTTTTTCACTTCTGGTTTTAAGTTCACGCACAGATGTTAGTCCAAATGCTTTCATATCACTTTTAATAGTCTTTCTTGGTTTTTCTGATCTTCCCCTTCCCTCACGTTCTGGAAAATGGCAAAATACTAACACAGATGGAGAGCTAGAGGAATTCCCTGAGTGCCAGTGAAATGGGCAGGGTGCAGAATTGTCTCATCCCTGGAGCAGGTGTATGGTGCCCAAGGACGCCACGATAGCTTTCTCTAACGTATTGCTCCATCTCCTTTCAAATTTTTTATTGCTTGTTTTCTTTCTCCCTTTGGTTTTAATCTACAAGTCTCTGGACTGTGACACACTCGTGGATAACATATCTGTGGATCCTGTGACAGGGGACCTGTGGGTTGGCTGCCACCCCAATGGCATGAAAATCTTCTCCTATGACCCAGAGAATCCTCCTGGATCAGAGGTTAGTTTGAGAAAAGAATCATATCAGCGCCTTCACTCCCAGCTAGTTTTCTCTTGAAAACATAAATCTCAATTATATGTGCAAATAAAAGGGAGATGTGGATAGATGACCTAAATGATCAGATAAAGATGGAATTTGACTTTGGGAGGCATTTGAGACAGAGTCTAGGTGGGAGACAGATGGTACCTGTAAACTGGGTGATTTGGGGGTTTAATGAGGGCACTATGCACAGAGATGTGGGCACAGGTAGGGAAATGAACGGGGGAGGGGAACGTGGTACCCCAGGGCCACCACGGACGTAGGCACGGCTACCAGAAGCCCAAACAAGGTGAGAGCTGTGTGTGGAGGGGCTGCTGGGAGGGGAACCTGACCTCTGGTTGAGGGATGGCGCCAACCGAATGAAGTCATGGCCCCACACGGGGTGGGGGTGTGGGGGCAGACACTCTGCCTCCTTCTCAGTCTGCCCACCCCTCTCTGCTGCTGCTTCCTGTCAACCTTTACTGGGAGGTGGAGGGAGCCCTGAGCAGGCTCTGGAAGGCTGAGCGGAGTGGAGGAAGAGCCTGGAGGGCTGGGTTAGGACGGCCAGCACTGGATCGGGCTCCGTATCTTTATTTCAGTAGTGAGTTTCTCCGACGTGGCCGTTCACAGTAGTTTAAAAAATATAACAGGCCACATTGTTATGGTCTAAACATGTGTGTTACCTGCCTTCCTGTTCAACACCCTTTTCCTGAGTGTCAGTGCCTTTGCCAGTTCATGTAACAGAGCAGCTGCAAAGCAGAGATGCCATCCCCTCCAAACCATCCAGGCAGAATGGGAACGTAAATCCTTGCTGGAAAGATCTGAGCTTGAAAGACCTCTATCTTAGTTTTAGTATTCAAAGACTCTATTCACGTCATTGGTCTTTTTCTCAGTGGATTATTTTGACAGTGCAAGCAGGAATTTGAAACTCATTTTGCCATGAGCATCTGAATGTCTGTTGCTGCTGCTGCTGGTGCTAAGTCCCTTCAGTCGTGTCCAACTCTGTGCAACCCCATAGAAGGCAGCCCACCAGGCTCCCCCGTCCCTGGGATTCTCTAGGCAAGAACACTGAATGTCTACTACGACTTAACTCGGGTTTTCTACTCGGCTTTCAGTTCCTACTAATTATGCTGATTATTTACATCAAGTACTCGGTGTACTTTTAGTTTACTGTTATGTATTCTTTTTAAGGGGCTCCCTTGGAGGTGGGCATGGCAACCTGCTCCAGTATTCTTGCCCGGATAATCCCATGGACAGAGGAGCCTGGAGGGCTACAGTCCACGGGGTTGCAGAGTTGGACATAACTGAGCAACTGAGCATGCATTCTTTTTAAAGCTTTAAGAGTCAGTCTCATTCCACCCTTCACCCCTAAAAAAATTGTTTTAAAGCCTGTGTCTCTTGGATAAGAAACAAAAGCCAAATATGTATTTCCAATTACATGTTGGCCCTTCATAACCTTTTCTCTGGGTTTACAAGACAACTGTGATTATGGTGAATGGCAACCCTTTGTGCCTTTTGCTAGTTCTTAGCTATTAGGACTGCTGCATGGTATGCTCAGTAGAATTGAGGAAATGTATGCTGTGGCGTGTTCACTGTTCAGAACTGGGCAGAATGTTAGATTCTAATTTGCTCTTGCTTGTTAGCTCATTTGGTGAACTTGAACCATTTGCTATAGCACGGACTCAGTTTCCTGTTCTAGAAAAAAAATGCTTCCTTTCTAATGATGAATCTGGTAAAGAATAGCAAAAAGTAATAACCATCCATTATCTAATGCACTGCCCCACGCAAGAGTGACTTAGTTTTAATAGAAAGTGGTTTCCTAAAGCCAAGGTGCACCATCAAGTATTTCCCCAGTAAGTAACTTCTACATGTGAATGCTTTAGCAATTTCCTAAAACATCTGTTTTTGGTGCCAGCTGTTTTGGAGTGGTCCTTTTAAATAAGTGCATGGACCTTTTAATAATCAAGCACAAGCCTTCCTAATCTGTCATACTCAGTGTTTCTGTATGTCAGCAACTGTTCTTCAAGTCATTGTATTTTCTCTTAAAACCTTCAGAAGAACACCAACTTAAAGATGAAAGGGAATTTAGAGTTAATATAGTCCCACCTGAGCAGGGCATGTCAACCCACTCCAGTATTCCTGCCTGGAGAATCCCATGGACAGAGGAACCTCGTGGGCTGCAGTCCATAAGGTCACACAGAGTCTGACAGGACTGCAGCGACATAGCCAGCACAGCAGAGAGCCCCACCCATCTCATTCTACAAACAGAAACACACAGTAAGCGGAAGATCCCAAGTATAGCCCTGCGTTCCTGCCTTACAGCGAGCTTGTGATACTATGTGAATCATATGAGATTACCGTTTCATTGGCCCAAATTGTCAAATATTGGCTATCTTGAGTAGTCAACTTGAATACTACTATACTGCTGCTGATGATATAATCATGTTTCTGCTCAACTAAATGAAGGAAACTGAACTCATAAAATCTTACATATTAGGAGTTGGGACCTTAAGTTCAGAGGAATAATGAGTGTGGAAGAGAGGTATGTTCTTTTTGGGCAACAGTCTTTTGTTTTGTTTTGTTTTTATTCCCATATTTAAAAACCAAGAATTACGTGTAAACATCCAAAGTCCAGACTTACCTGAAAATACACGAAAACTGGCCTGAATTCCAGCATGGCAATATTTGACAGTTACTGAGTAAGCCCAGCTCCATCCTGTGGTGTACCACAGTCCTCCTTATGGCCCCACACACAGGCTACGTTACCGTCTTACGGTTCTTGCTTCTATAGGTCTTTAGTGTCTATCTTTGTTAAAGATGATCTGATCAGAATCTGTCATCTTTGCCAATGAGGAAATAGATATCTATAGAGAGTCATTTTGGAACAAAATATAGTTCACCTAAAAGTCTCTTCTTATGGAGAAATGACCCCGTATTTAAAGTTATGTCTCGAGTGACTTTAAAAAATACTAATGTAATGTTATTTTTGGATAGGTGCTCCAAATCCAGAATATTTTAGCAGAAGAACCCAAAGTTACGGTGGTTTATGCAGAAGATGGTAAAGTGTTGCATGGAAGTACGGTTGCTTCTGTGTACAAGGGGAAAATGCTGGTTGGAACTGTGTTCCAGAAAGCTCTTTACTGTGAGTTCTGACTGGCTGATCCGTACCCCTACCCTGACAAGTGGGAGCTCTTCACTACAACTGCTTGCCACATCTATGGGGGCCACAGTGATCTCATCTCAACAGTGAACGCTGACCCGAAACTTGGACATCACAGGAGATGGAGATCTGTTTAGCTGGGAACAGATACTTCGCATATGGCTTTTTTGGGCATATAATATCAAATCAGTCTTGGAATATCTGAAAACTTCACTTACCAATAAAAATCCTTTAAATAAAATTGCTAAAATCATCACATCAACTGTCAGGTCTTAAGTATTTTAAGTATATGTGACCCAGAAAGTCCTCTCCCGAAAACATGTGTTCCCTGGAGCGTGTGAGCTTGTTGCTGCCGTGTCCTGTCTTGTTCAGGGAGCAGGATGAAGTCACATGTCATCAGCGCCCCAGCACTCAGAGCCTTCAGTTCATGTGCCGGACAACCAGACGTGCAACCAAGGTGTCCTCAGCCCCAGGCTCACCTAACCATCACACTTCCTGGCACACACAGACTCATTCCCATCTTCCCTTCTAAATAGGACATTCCCAGAAATGGCTCAGTGGTAAAGAATCCACCTGCCAATGCAGGAGATGTGGGTTCAATCCCTGGGTCGGGAAGATCCCCTGGAGAAAGGCAACCCACTCCAGTATTCTTGTCTGGAAAAGAAACCTGGTGGGCTACAGTCTATATGGGGTTGCCAAGAGCTAGACATGCCTGAGCTACTGAGCATGCCCGTAGTAAATATAAACCTCAATTACCCCAGCCCTCCTCCACTCTTACTTATCCAGTCCCCCCAGCAACGGCAAGTAGGAAAATCCTCAAATTCTTGGGAGTGTCATCACACCTGACGATGATGAGTGTCTGTTATTTCAACACAAATTGTACATTTCAGTTTCTCTGACTTGATAAAAGGAAGAAGTTTGTTCACTTCAATGACTGGGTATAGAAGGAAGCCCATAACTGATTCAGGTAAAACCAAGTGCCCTCAAAGACAATATTGTTGTTGAAGTGCTGTAGAGGTAGGTTTTCCTTTCCTATTTCTTATCTTCCTATTTTCTTTTCTTATTCTCACTTGCTGTGGAGGCTAAGAAGAAAGCAATGGAAATGTAAACAAATAAAAAAGAAAATATCAACAACCTTTGGTTATCTTCTGAGAGATGTGACAAGGAAGAGAAGATGACTCTATCATTTTCTTATAAAAGCTGGTTTGAAAAGGTTACCCATCTTCATTTATTTGTGTTTGGAAGGTATGGTTTTCAGGCTGGTTTATTTCTTTGGGATGACAAGGCAGGCCCATTAAAAACAAAGTTTTACTGAGGCACGTTCCATGATGATGGTCTGGCATTTTGGGGAAAATGCTCTGCAGAGAAATTGAGCACTGCCAACTGCTGATAATTTAAGACCCCTGACTTAAGGTAACAAATAGGAACATCTTGTTTGGATCAAAAGAACACCTTACTCACTTTAGGATTAGAGTTATCTTAATCACGATTTCAGTGGACATAATATCCTGTGCTGGATGAGTGCTCAGTGATCCAGTGGTGCCGTTCACGGCCCTTGAACTGGATCCTCAAAAACACTGTTTTGAGACTCTCAATGGCTGTGGTGCTTCGGTGGGTATTTCCTTTGAGAAGAATCACTTGATATCAATAAAATGACTATACTCTGTTCTCTCTTGTTCTTGGCAGAAGGAGCAAATTCTGCTCCCCAAAGAAAGTTATCCAATTTGACATAGCTTATGCTCCAAATCATTCCAAAAGGGAAACATGCTTCCCCTTGGTTAGAAATTTCATGACAACTCCAAGGAAGAGAACAGCTTGGTGCATTTATTCCATGATGCTCAGATCTAAATTTGTGCACTGCCAAAGGTTTAGGCACAGAAAAATTATGGCCTGTGAGTGTGTGAGAGAAATTAATATCCCTCTTTTGTTATATTCAGTCTTCTGAACATTTAGGGCTTTAGGAATCAAACTGTTGAAAGGAACCCCTTCCTCTGGGATGGCCTGACTTGAAGCTTGCCCCATGCCATGAGGCCAACTGCCAGCCTGTGGACTGGCCTCAGACCTGCTCCTGGCTGACAGGTATCAGAAGCCGTGATGGTGACGACGTGGATAGAAAGATGGTTGAGGGAACTTCTAGTGGAAGCTTTGATCTTTTAACTTTATTCCCAGTTGCATAATTGTGCTTTCAAATGCAGTCCTAGCTGCCAATTTACACTTTACCAGGGCCAAAATTTATTTTTAGTGTCATTTCCATGGAAAATGTGCACTTTGCTCTTGATTGATAGATGTATTTTGACAGTTAATACAGGTTTACCCAGTCAAGGCTTGTTTTAGTTGAAGGTGAAAATAGAAGAGAAAAAAAAAAATTACTTCGACAGATCTTAGTATTTCTCTTTTTATTGCATTCGTTGTCTAACAACAATAATACTCATTGGCAAGAAATTTATTTACACTAACAAATTAAATTTAATCACAGGTATTTTTAGATTGGTCAGAAAACAAAGGACCACTGTGATATTTGCTTTGAATGCCTCTGAAAACCAAAGAGTAAGAAATGGCATTTGAAACGAACAATCTAGAGAAGTACGTATTAACCAAGCACAAGAGAACAATCCAGACAGGGCACTATTGTCTCTCCCATGCAAATGATCAGACATCAAAATGTACAAATCAAAATTTTCAGATAACATGCTATCTGTACTTATCGAACTTAAAATGATTTTCAAACAACTCTTTTCCTTTTAGTGATACAGAAAGAAAGATGAAAATAAATCGACTTCTCAACAACAGAACAGAATTCATTTTCTCTCTCTCGTTTTCAGCCGGCCAGTTTTGTAAGTGATACATAGGTGAACTAGTGGTTTAACTGTGACACCATTAAAAAATACAAAAGCAGTAGTGATGATCATAAATAATATCAAGGAAAACATAAACATATATATATTTAAGGGTTTTCACTAAGCACTAACTAAATCTGATGTTGTTGGGAGATGCTATCTAGCTGGAGTGCCTCTTAATTTCCACTTGTTAAGGTGATTTAATTATTTTGGCCAATTGTTCTTTCATGGATGAAAGATTAAATTCTTAACAAGAAGTCTGGGTGTGTGAATCAGATAGCTGAAGGAAACAGAACTGTACACCTTCCAACAACACACTCATGCTCACATCCACTTGTGTTATGTTTGGTGATGACCTAACCATGTCATCACTCCAAAAAAGAAGTAAATCAATGGTCCTGTGATAGCAACGCTGCCGTCAGAGAGACGGCGGTTAGTGACTGCAGTGTCACAGTGACCAAACACATTTTAGAGTGTGAGCGAATGCACAGGAACACGCAGTGCAATTTTTAGCCAAGGGAACTGCAGTCTGCAGTTGAAAATGCCCAAAGCTGCATAAACGTCTGAGCTTCAGCTCAGCAATGTGCAATTTTGACATCAAAGCATCAGCCAAACATGTGAGGAAATTTCATCTTACTAAAATACCGAGTATCTAATAAACCAATTTTACCAAAATATATAAACATGTAGAAGGTAAGTGCATTTAGTAGAAATACATTAAAAAAAATCTCTTAAAATCTCATGAGCCATTCAATGTACACACACACACACACACACACGTGGCAATAAGGCTATGCTACTGCTCGGGGTCCTACCTGACATCACCAAGTTCCATATGCAATTCTGTTTATGCCGTGAGACTGTAGTTTGTGTGTGTGTGTGTCTGGTGGGAGATATAGTCACACACATGTAGTTCTGTACATCAACACAAAGGCATGCACATTCTCAAGACGTTGCCTCTTGCCCTCTTGTTCTTTACCTCATCCATTCTTGAGTCCCTAGCAGCTTGGGGGTTGGGACTAGGGTGGGCCAAGGATCGGAAATCACGCTGTTCCTTTCATCCCCCACTCTGTAGGTCTGAAAGCAGGTCACAAGCTGTGCTTGGTTCACACACTCACACATGTGAGCCTTTGAGTAAACACGACTCCCTCAACACGTCCACACCGACGTGCCCACACAAGCACGTAAGGATCCTCTCTTTAGCGTGAGGTAGACCCTGATGTTTCCGTGTTCCAGGAGAAATTACTTCTGCAGGCTTTTTCTTTGCTTTCTGACTTCTCCATTGGGTCTATTCGATGCCATTACTTTAAATACTACTGGTGTACTGTCTGTGTTATTTTTTTTTCCCCAGTGTTTTGGATCAAGACCAACTTTCCTGAGACTTCAAATGCCTAAAACAAATATAAACAAGATCTGCCTGCATACACAGACTGTTCTTCAGGAGGGAAATTTCTGAAGCGCATTCATATTTCTTATGACAAGGAGTCTTTCTAAAAATTTATTTCCCACCCCCATCTTCATAATGAAAACAATTCTAGTAGGAAATAGGGACATTTCTGGACTTCATCCTTAAATGCTTAGTTTCAGAACAGTATACAGGTAGATCCTTGATTAAAGGTAAACTGGAAAAGCTATTTTAAAAACTGAGCTTTTCTTTTTCATTTAGAAAGCACTAAGGACTTGGCATTAAGCAAATGAGATGAACCCTCATGACTGCGGTCCACCAAACTGAAACGCCTCTGAACCACAGCTCTATTGGGACAGTAAATTTAGTTACTCAAATGGAAGTTGATAATTTGGAAATATCTGGATGTAATCAAGGAACTACATCACATCCTAAGCATAGACATTCCTTTCAGTTTGGAACTTCTTGAATACTGTGGTCAAACATGGATGCTCCTCTCTTGCAACTTGGCCTGTATAACCTTTAACACTTAAAAATGAGTTAGAATAGCCACATAAATGTTAATTTTCATTTACCTTTTTAAAATATAATTCTAAAGCATGTGTTAGTCCTATTTCACAAAGAAATTCTGTCTTCAGCGAAAAACCATAAAGGCTAGTTAAGGTGCTAGATCAAAAACCTGGCTTGGGCCTAGTAGTAGATTGGACTGGGATAGCTTAAGATTGTAGGACAGCAGTGACTACAGGAAAAAAGGCAAGGGCTCATTTGGTTCCTGTCTCAGCCTCTTAGCCCTTTCTTTCCGACGACAAAGAAGCACCGCTAGGGTTCCCGTTTCGCGCCCCCTACAGGCGGAGTTCGGGATCAGTGCCCGTCACACTGCAGTCAGGAACCGCGGTGGGTTACAAGTGCGTACCTGCTGCGCAGGGTGGGAAACCCACGCGAGCCCCAACTACAGGACCACAGCATAGAGTATCTTTGTGGTCATGAAACTAATGGTGGACATCATCAGTGTGTTCGAATGGGCAAAAGTAAGTTCCCACCCAACACTGCTCTGCAGTAAACTGATTCAGGGGAAAAAAACAGGAGAAAACTATTACATAACCTGTGAGTTACTTTAAGGGAGATAATCTTAAATAAAGTAATCTAAGTTTTTAGTGGAATACCCTGCCCCGGACACTCAGCTCACACAATGCTCCGTCCACCATCTGGCCTCTCCACAATTCCCTGTCCCCTAAAGCATTGCCTGTACCCCCAAAACACTTTTGGCTACTGCAGGTGTCATACCGAGCTGTCGTTTAGGGAATACAGTTCATAGTAAGCAGATATTCCCTTTTTGTCCATTTTCTGACAAATAAAAAAGCTATTCAATACAAAGTCTTTAATGTTCATGAAGCAACAATTCTGTGTTAAATTGTAAGGATACTGAAAACCACTAGCGTTAAAGTAAGGATTGTATAAGACACTGGAACCTCAATGAGGCATCATGCTCCAGAGTCAATAAAGAAAATAAAGTAAAACAAACTGTTCACAAGATCTGAGGTCCTTCACTTTGTTTTCAAATCCTTTATCAGTCTGTTTACTTTTTATCCTTTGTTGGACAATCAAATCAATTTTAGCAGTTTTAATTAAAATAACTCATTAAGACCTAAAATTACTATAATTTAACTTAAAAAAAGTCAAAACAGTTATAATACAAAATAAATGATTTGAAGAATAAGAATTCAATTTATAACATTGTCAACTGGTCATTGATCTAAATATTGGAAGTGTACAAATAAAGTTAAAGAACAATACTTCTAAGACACTTAAAAATGCAATATAATCATAAATTATGTGCAGAGACTGAGACTTATAGACATTTCCAGTATATACATCCATTTTCAAATATTACCAAAGTGTAAACAATAAGATAATCATCCTTCTATTTCCACTCCTAAAATGAACACAGTGAAGCTTCCAGTATGATCCAGATCACTTTTTTCCCAAAGATAAGCAAAAATCACAAACATTTACAACAGCAAGCACTAGCATTACCAGATTTTGACTAATTTAGTCTTTTAGTATTGAAAAGATTTGCTGAATTTTGTAGTTAATTGATAGTGGTTCCTGGTTTCTCATGACATTAATAAACAACAAAGCACCACACACCTCAAAATATTAATAGAGATTCCAGTATGGCAGTTTCATTATCATACCCCAAATGAAGACAGAAGAAAAATAGGTAGTGACTTCAATAATTGTCAAACACAATGTTACTTTATGTTTCTGAGGATCGAATGGATGATCTCTACCTGGTGACAAAGGGACTGAAGCTTAACAGACAATACTCTGTTACGGAAAAGGAAACACGCCTCAGGGAAGAACAAGATCACAAACTTCTAGTTTAGACAATTTTAGATTTCAAATATTCAGACAAGCAAAAAAAAAAAAGCACAATGTTCAAAATAGGAGATGGCCTATATGGTAAGAAGCCCCTTTAACATTATTTGTTCCTTGTAACCTTTGAAAGCTTTCCCCTAAGCTCTGTGTACAGAACATTTTCCAGTAGAAGATAAGGACGAAGACCCCCTGAAACCGAAGAAAAGGAAGTAAAATACTTGTCCAGGAATTCATCTGGCCTCAACTCTTGTTTGGAAACTCGTCCTCTGGAAAGTGGATGACCTCATTTTTGCAGCCAATGCAGCTAAGACAACCAGATACGTGAGCATAAAAAGCAAAAGAGCAACAACAACAACAAAATCCATCATTTGAAATTTCTCGAGGTGAGTTGATTTTCTCCTCCATCTGCCCCACTCTCCTGCACTTGAATTAGTTTGATGAAACACTTAAATCCTTAATACTGGCTTTAAAATAAGGACTGCATCGTGTGTACCATCTTAAACACACTTTACCTGTAAAGTGGAACTCTTCAAGGAATGAAAGAGACCGGCTCAGAAAAACCATTCAAAACATCTCTAAAATATAACTGACAGCTCTCCTTTATGGGAACATTCTGTGTGCTCAATAAAATTGCTTCTCTGGTTGAATGATAGTCAAATCTAACTTTTCTCTAACTGGAATTTCTATTTTTCTTAAAAGTACATTTGTTAAAACTCTAACTGAGCCCACTTGGGAAATCTTGAGTAGAAAATATGTGATGAGTTCCTGATTGTGTCATAGTCAGGCTGAAGACCAGCCCGAATGTTCCCCAGGAGAGGAAACCTGAAAATGTTGGTTTCCTTAAAAATCAATTTCCTGTTCAATTTGTTGGGAAGAAAAGGAACTGTGCGGTGTGTGTCGGTGCTGCTGAAATACTGAACGTGCAGCAGTAGCAAAGGAAACACAGATCCCAGGATCCCATGGCTGCATTAATGCTCGAATTTTTCTTTGTTTGCCTAAATCTGGAGGATAAATGTTACCCTCAGAACCCCAAAGTAATATCCACATCCACATTCTTAAGGCTTTTGCTTCCTTCTGGGGTTAGCAAGTAAGCGTAACTCTTTTCTCTCTTCCTGATGCCTAGCAAACAGGACAATTTGCCGGCTTTTAGCCATAGTCGGTAATTACACGGCAGAGCACCCACATTTCCACGGTGGGGCTGTCTCACAGTCCAGACGCCAGCAATGATGGGGAACCTTTCTCTCCGAGCGGATTCTGCAGCCCCAATCCCAGGGCAGAGCAGTGCTCCCGCCACGCTCAGTTTCAGGACCCCGTGCCGAAAATGCATGGCGCTCCGCTGACAACGCCAGGGTGTGCCATGCTTTTGCTGGACAGGGTCACGCTGGTTCTTCAAGTGACACCACCCACCCAACACAAAGAAACACTGCTACTTTGTGTCTCTCGCAAAGGAGATCCTTGGTTTGTTACTAAACCAAAGGGGGCTTGGGATTATTTCAGTAGGTTAAGATTAAGAGTGTACTCTATGGATGCAGAAAATTGCAGTTATTGAACACACGGTTCCCCAGTCTGCCTAGAGCACATAGCGCTTGTCATCAGTGTCTTATTTGTCCTCCAGAGGAGAGCAGGGCAGGAAGAGGTGGAAGCGTCCCGGGTGCGTCACTGCTCACTAGCACCCTCTGTGGCCGCGGCCATCTTCTCCGTCTTCTTAGACTTCCTCTGCATTTGCTCTTGTTCCTTCCTCCTCAGCTTCTCTCTTTGTTTTTCCATTTTCTCCTGGGCCTTCCGAGCCTTCTCTAGAGACACCTTCATTTCCTTCAGTTTTTTTTTGACCACGGCTCGGTCCTGGGATGATGTCATTCCGAGGGCCTAAGAAGGAAACGCACACACAAACCATCTGAAAACTGATGACCCTGTTTATGAGGAGGCTGATATCACGAGATAGTCCAAACTCAGGAACTGACAGAAACATAATCCAAGAGGTAGAAAATGAGGAAGGGCGGAGTACATTTGCTAAAGGTCTACGTACTGCGGGGCTGAGCTTTACTTGTTCTTTTGCTCTTTGGAGTCCTGAGCACAGTACAGTGTAAACCTCAGCAAGTAAATGCTTTCTGAACTGGTAGTTAATGGGCAAATGAACAGTGGAAGGGCACAATTTGTCTTCTCCAACCTTTGGGCTGTACTGCTAAACTCATCACTATTTTCGCAAGCTTGGAGCAGGCCCCTGCCACCCATCTCGGAGGGCTCGAAGAAGGGCAGGAGGGACTGGAACGGCTTCCCTTCTAGCAATGCATTCACTGACAATGGAAACCAAACATGCCTCCCAGGACAACAGCGCTGGTGTCAGCATGACTAGCCGTTCCCTCCCTGCAGGTAGACCCGTAAAGGAAGCCTGATCATAATGAGGAGCTTGCTCGATAAGCCTGGAATTCAGAATAAGGGGAGCTGGTTACATATTTTCAGTGTTTCACGACCTTCAGAATCAACAGCAGGATGCATCCATCTCCCCAACAGGGACAGGCCTGTCGATGGGCCTTCATATTCACAGGCTATTGATTGAGCTCTAACCTTTTCAAGACCGTCAAGTGATACTCGGCTGCCATCAGCCCAGCAGGGCGCCTGCGTGGGGGTGGTGGGCTGGCTGTGAGCTCCTTTTGCCCTTTTTCCACAGGGTAGGTGCCACCTCAGACTCTAAAGGAGATAGGCGGGACAGGTGAAAATGAGAGCGTGATGGCCGGGGAAGGGAGGACATGGCCTGCTGCAGCGGGAGGACGAAGGTCTGGGGAGAACACAGTTCTGATTTGGAGTGGTACCCAGGGAACAGTGAGGGTGGAGGAGAAAGGACTTCAAAAGGGGAGATTCACGGATCTGGATTTTAACTTTAATGTCATGGGAGAGTCCACATTGGCCATTATTAAAACTCACACTACAGAGGAAGTAAGCAGAGGCAATACATGGACCATGTGCTGTTTGGCAGAAGCAATGGATGAACCTCTAGTGCTCCTGCTTAGCAGCCTATTGTTTAATTCAGAACCCAACAATTTTTCAAAACCTCCTTTACCACTGGGAAATGATTCAATGTCCTCTCTGCTGACCGTGGATGAGAAGTACCTCTCAGATATGCAGAAGGCTCTTATCTAATGGAAACATTTCAGGTGCTATGAGTAATACAGATTATACTTGGTAACATACAGTTCTTTACCTTAAGTTTATTTCCATCCAACTGCAGGAGTTGCTCTCCAGTGATGTTTTGGGCACTGAATTCAGAGACATACTGCTCCAGATTTAGGCTCATTAGCCAGTGAGAAACCTGCTGCACGCTCCATTCATGAACGGCCCGATTCGGATACTGACTGTGTTTGGGAGACTGTCCGTCATCAAGGATCTGAGGTAGGAATGTTATGCAGGGTTGTTAAAGGACCGAGAAGCTGTAGCTCAGTAGGAATGTGATGCTATCGAAAAGCCAGTTCTTGCCTACTAGAGCCACACCTGCTTTTAAGCCCTAGAGTAAACGAATGGGTCTAGCTGTGTGTGACACACACACAGTGATCACCTTTACAGTTTCCTTAGGTATTTGGAAATTTAAAAATTCCCCCAAACAAAGCAGCATTTTAATGTAGGTAGGAAGTTAATAACTGAAAAATACATTTAATATCACAAGTTTTTACATTAAACCACTTTGGAAAGCTTATCAGATGCAGAAAACAAGTACGTCATTTATCTCTGTATGTAATGAACTGCTCTGCATTGGTCCTCTGCTAAGACATTAGAGATACGTAAAGATACATTTTAAAATATTGAGGTATATATTTTACTTAGAAGGGGAGCAGTAAGCCCTCAAGCATTCTTAGTAGGGGAAATTTCACGGCCATTATTTCATTTGAGCAGCAAGCAAACCTGTAAGGAAGGTGGGATAGGTAATTCACAAATTATCAAATTACTTTTAATAATTGAGGCAAGTGAAGCTCAGAAAGTCTACAGACCTGTCCGAGATTATGCAGCTAGCAAGTGGCAGAGCTCAGCCCTTAGTAGTTTATTCTAAATCTCTGGCTCTGTCCAACACAGGAGAACACTATGAAGACTGCAAAGGCAGCTTGGTTTTAAGACTCACTAGGCTGAGAGGAGATGACGATGGTGATAAATCTGGGAGAGAGATGGGAGCACCTTAGTGACCATGCAGGGAACACAGGAGGAAATGGGGAAGCTGAGATGAGGGCAAGGGGGTGAAACGCAATGGTCTGTGTCAGGCTAATGGTGGTGGGAGACACACCAAGGGGCTCTGGAGGTGGAGATCCTTTTGAATGTCTTTTCCACTAAGATTGAGACAAGGGCAGAGAGTGAAACTATTTAACATGAGGAAACCCACTGCAGGGGAACACTTCCTGTCTAGTTTGATTTTAAATCATTACAAAGAAAGAAAAGAAGCTTCAGACGCTACCCCATAAGCCACCACACACCGCCCACTGAGAGCTCACCTCATCATCTATCATATCCAGGCTCTGAGTGAGAGAGCAACAAAGGAATCAAAAAGAGAAGTGTTATAGGAAGCACGCATATGCAGTACACATTTTCCATACAATTAAAATCATGCCAGGTCTGAAGAATACGGACAGAAAAATTTAAGAGGAATAAAAGTTTTACAAAGCAAAACCATGTTAGAAAGAAGTAACTAGGAACAGATATTTTGGGTGAATCTATCTTTACTTATCGCGCTTCTCTCCCCGACCCCAGCCCGCTTCTAGTACTGGTATTTCTTTCTTCTCCTTATCTCTCGGGCACTGAGTCACATGAATTACCAGACTAACTTTCTGCCTCTCCTGTACACAGTCATCTCCCGAGAAGTCATCACAGTACCCACCTGACCCTGGCTTCTAAGTACAGGTCTTCCCTCCTGGTCCCTCCTGATCAGAATCACACCTCTCCCCCGTCCCCTGTGGTGATCCTCAACCAGGGGCCACGCCTGACTTGGAGGGACCAGCGGGGGTGGTGGAGAAGCTGAGCGAGGGGAAGGGTGGGCTGTGCAGCGCTCAGCAACCCAGCCGCACCCCTCTGTGGAGGGCCATCCCATTTACATCCAAGAAAGGCCGAGGAGTTCCCTGGACAGCTTAAAGGGGCTCAGAGACAGAACGTGGCTTCCATGTTGAGGCAGACAGTGGGCGAAATCACAAGGCTTTTACATCAAATGTGAAACCATAGTCCTGATGACTGATCTGCAAAATCTGCCTGAAAACGTTTTTGTCTGCGACAGTTTACGGGTCACGTGCACGATCTGAGAAGGCAGCTCCGCCGCCCGTGCCATGCACATACCTCGTCGGATGAGAGCACCAAGGACTGAGAGAGTCCGGGCGTTTTGGGCTCTGCTCCCAGGCCGCTCAGGTCTGCTGAACTGGTGCTGCTAGGACTGAAATCGTCATTGAAGGTAAAATTCTGAAAAAGTAAAAAAGCTCAGTGTTAAATGAGCATGGTGAGTGAGCCAGAGAGAAGCCTGCTTACAAGCTTTAGAGAGGTTCTTTTTAGTCCTCTTAGAAGAGATGCAGATTTGGTTGGGTGGCCTTCACCTGGCAGTGGTTGAGAACTCTAGCCTTTTGTGCTGCACACAGAATTCTGGGCTCTTTCTCTATCACATGAAAGGCCAGGCATTTTAGAGAAATGAGTCTTCAATCTCTCTTCAAGGGTACAGCATTCATTATCCTCTACAACTGCTCAGAGGAGTCATGTTAATAAGCCTATCTCCTTTGGCCCTAATTGTGACGAGTAACAGTGTAAGTAAAAACACAAGATGGTGTGGCGAGCCTGAGTTATTAGGAACAGATGGCAATCCAAATTAGAAAGGTAACTTGAGCACCCCCTAGGAAGGACTGCTTGCCGCTGGCCGTGATAAACACCGTGAGAAGTGGCAGATCCTCTCCTGGATGTAACCTTCAAGATGATGAGTTCTGGGGGGGTCACAATCTGCCATTACACTATTAGTTACACGCTGAAATACAGCTCTCGCACAGCACCAGTGGAATACCAGCGAGGCCGGAGCACGGCCAGAAACGTGGTTCCAAACAATCACCTGGGGTTGGAGGAGGTCGGGTGTGTCAGAACTTTATGAACACTTCCCCAAAACTTTATGAAAATGTTCAGTGGATGCTACAGTCAAATAAACTCACAATGACTACATAGTTGCATTTGTGAAAACATTTTAAACCAAATTCTTGAGAGTCTCTCCAATGCAAGATAAGGCTGGAATTTTTCAAACAACATTCAGACTTCTCAGATCCAAGACTGAAAATGTTTCGAGACCAATGTGGTCTGCTGTTGGCAAACCTTCTTTTGCTAATAATTCTAGAAGCATTGCCTTTCCTGGAATTCTAAGCACCTGACCAACACCATCTCATTTCTTATTCCACTTCCTTAGAAACTGGACTGTTACAGCTTCCCATTAGGTTCCCTTGCCTTGGGTTTGGTTGGTCGTCAAGAATAAAAACCATGGCAGAGGCTAGAGAATTCAGTACCAAACTCCGAAGGTTTGCTAAAACTTCAGAAAAGGAGATGAAGTCAGAGTACAAGGAGCTAAGCTAGTAAAACATTTAAGCATGAGAGCATTTAACAGCACATTACCATTTGATACTGTCAATGGAGATATGACCTCACACTCTGTCAAAACGTTATGAGCTGTTGACCTCAAGAAAAGAGTTAAATTCAAGGAACATTAATCACAGGTTACTGTTTGAGAAGGAAAAGTGAACACAGATAAAAGGAGACCAAGCAACACACAAAAGTTAGCCACCACATGTGTTTCAATAAGTTGTTAGGTAAGGTTTGCAGCGTCATGCTGGAAATAACCGTCGTATATTTAAAAACAGATAAGCATATAATTCCCCATTCTGCTAAAGTTAAAAAACTCTGGTGATAGAATGATCCCAGTTTATCAACACGGAAGTTTGATTTAAAAGAAGAAATAAGTAAGGGCACTATGTCAGCACTGATTTGTTTGAAAGGGTTTCATTTAGATATATTGAACACATATTCAGTCTCAAATTTATTTGTTTTCCAGTAAATCTTGAAGAGCACAGCAAAAATAGTTTTGTAATGAAATTTAAAGTGGAATACTTGGTAAACAGATTTATCATACTGTTCCAGGATTCAAATGTATCTTTCCCAGCATGGCTTAACTGTCAAACTGAGATTAAATAGCAATATGTGAAAAGACAGGCAAATCAAAGATTAACGTACAATCTAGAACAGAATAGTATTAAAGAAGGTGGTGGTTAATTAAGGCTTTCTGTCTCCCCAACACAAAAACACCATGCATGTTTATTGAAGTGTTATCACAATGGTTTCTCAAATCCAGAGCATACACGCAAGTTGAGAACGCTTTCCAAAGACTGAGGAGGAGGAAGGACTGGGGTTTTCTTGTTTGCTTTTTAAAATCCACGTGTTTTCTACCTTAGACCCCTTTTTATCTGAAATTAGAGCTTCAGGAGAAGGCTGAGGGGGGCTTGCAGATGAAGGCAGATTCCTGAAGGAATAGGATCCTTTTCGGCTTTCATTAAACCACGAGAATGGCAGGCCAGTTGAGCGTGTGGAGGCCTGAGCAGTGGAGGATGGCGTTGGTTTCCAGGTTTCCAGCCTGCATCTGAAGATCCTGGGTTATGAAAAGAGGAGGTGTGTTAGACAGAGGAAAAGGGCAGATGGAAAACTTACTGAATTTTTAAGGGACTCTGAATACAGTTTGAAGTAATAGTTTGAGAAATTGTTCTACACAACAGAGTACAAATTTTGCACTTTTGACTAGAACATTAATCTTTTTTTGCATCTAAATGGATGTTATAACAATGATAAGTATTTTGGTATCACCACTGCCATGATGACTTTTTTGAAATGGGAATAAATGTGTGTGGATAAATTAGCATCAGAGAGGGGCACGGTCTTCTAGGAACTGCTTTGAGTGAATGATCACAGTGTTCCCTTTATTTGGCTCACACAGCAGTGCCTCACTGCTGGTGACATGAGCTCAAAAGCAGCATTTCACCCTGGCCTCCTCGGAACACAAGTTCCCAAGAGCCTGAGACTTTAGAAAATGATATATTTCATAACTGGAAATTTCTGGGCTCATGATACTTTAGGCAGAATACACACCTTACTGGTTTTTATCGTGATCTTAGTGCCTTATAGGAGGAGCACCAGACTAGAGGTCCTAAACCCTACTTGGATGTCCAGGGTCTTTCACTTCCTGTGTACACGACCTTGGGCCTTCTTTGCCTCTATTTCCTCATCCATAAAAGGTAGATATTTTATGTATCTTATATGTGCTTAAGAATTAAGTTAGATATGTGTGAAAGTGCTTTGAAAACTGTAAATGTAGAAAGGTCTGTGCTTATTGTTTAACATTTTAAGGACTCAAAGGCATTTGAAAAACAGTCTGAAAACAGACTTTGTTTTCTTAATGCAAGCACCTGCATATTTTTATTTATCTTTTGGTTAAAAAAATCATCAAGACCTAAGGCAGGAATGGGCAGGAGTTTCTGTGCAATTTGGAAGAATGCACCCTCAGTAAGTTCAAGTGATAACTGATATAATACTTATTATTTGTTAGCTGTTAATGTCAAGGCTATGGTTTTTCCTGTGGTCATGTATGGATACGAGAGTTGGACTGTGAAGAAAGCTGAGCACCGAAGAATTGATGCTTTTGAACTGTGGTGTTGGAGAAGACTCTTGCGAGCCACTTGGACTGCAAGGAGATCCAACCAGTCCATTCTAAAGGAGACCAGTCCTGGGTGTTCATTGGAAGGACTGATGCTGAGGCTGAAACTCCAATACTTTGGCCACCTCATGCGAAGAGTTGACTCATTGGAAAAGACCCTGATGCTGAGAGGGATTGGGGGCAGGAAGAGAAGGGGACAACGGAGGATGAGATGGCTGGATGGCATCACCGACTTGATGGACATGAGTTTAGGTGAACACTGGGAGTTGCTGATGGACAGGGAGGCCTGGCGTGCTGCGATTCATGGGGTCACAAAGAGTCGGACGTGACTGAGAGACTGAACTGAACTGAACTGAATGTCATGACAACAAAGAGATTCCCTTTCAATTAAAAGTGCCTCAACAGCATGGCTTATGGGCATCTTACGTCCCAGAGGTATACTGAATCTCAACCTCACATTTCATTTCACATTATTTTGAAAAATTACACATTTCAAATTTACATAGATGATACAGCTTCTAACAATTTCTGTTCATTTCTGAAGTATATTGTGAGAATCAAATGGGACAACTATTATAAAAGCATCCTGAAAAACTGTAAAGCAATATACAAATGTAAAGGGGTTATGAGAACAATAACTAAAGAGAATGCAGAGGTCAGTAAAGTTTTAGCAGCACTGAAATCACAGGTTGGATGAGTAAAAGTGTTCATCACACTAAAGAGTACAGAAGATATGATTTTAATTCTGTATTTATTTTTTAAAAAACCAAAGGGGTCTGCAAGGATAATAGAGAACGACCAACCAGAAATATGCCAACCTTCAACTTTATCCTAAAGTTTAACGTAAAAAAAAACTATATTCTTAAATCCATTTACTATTAAAAAATGAGGGGTGGGGCGGGGTTACAATAACTGAACTTAGGAAAGCATAGGAGCAGAGGCAGACTGGTCTTCTGTGAGTGAGTCAAGTAGCTCAGTCGTGTCCGACTCTTTGCGACCCATGGACTGTAGCCTACCAGGCTCCTCCGTCCATGGAATTTCCCAGGCAAGAATACAGGAGTGGGTTGCCATTTCCTTCTCCAGGAGATCTTCCTGACCTAGAGAGTGAAGTCGGGTCTCCCGCATTGTAGGCAGACACTTTACCATCTGCGCCACCAGGGAAGTGCACTTTTTATTCCTGGATCATGGACCAGTGCAGAAGTCTGATAAGTAAGCATCACCTGGGGAAGCTATATAAACACAAATTCTTGGGTACCTGGACTTACCAAGCTAGAATTTGGGGGAGACGGAGGTAGGAAGTCACTGCTCTGGTTTCCCATGCCCTAATTTCCTCTTTCCACGGTAACACAATGAGAACCAGTTGTCATTCTATATGTGGTCATCATTATATGTGAGGAATTTTAAAAATATGAATCTGTAAGGTTATATAGGAGAAGGACAGCTGCCCCCCTTCTCTTCTCTAAGAGAGGGAGAGAGATCTTATCCCCTTAATGTAAACAAGTTCATCTTGAGAAGGATCTTGGGTTCTTATGCTTTGGAAAGTGATCTATGTCAGAGGAAGGTAAGACTCATGTCTCCAGCTTTACAGCCCCTAGAACATCTCCATGGAGTTGGGTCTCAAAGCCCTTCTCTCCGTTCCCACTCCTGGAAAATGTAATCACATACCTCTGGGGAGGTAAATCTCTCTGCAGGTAAATCTATCTAGTTAGTCATAATTTAACTTCTCAGGCTTATCTTTTAGCTCAGTCCCACATTCCAGTAAAAATGCTCAGAAAGCTCTAACTGTGCTTTAAAACATAAAAATATTTTTATGCTTTAAAGATTCTTTATATTTTATATAAAATATCTTTTATATGCTTTAAAACATAAAAATATTTTCTCTGTAGTCTCATACTCTTATAATTGGGGATATATGAGATAACCTGGACCTGATGTTTATTTTTCTCTTTGGTTATAAATTTCTGAACCAGTTAATCAAAGTAACATAGAAATTTTTTTAAAAAGTTCCATCTGTAATTCAAATAAGGTATGGTAGTACTTACATATATGGATACTGTTTTCAAGTTCATAAACAGGCCACTATTAACAGCAGCATGAGTATCCTGTCCTATGCCCAAGTGAACTGCTTTTGTAACAACGCTTTTAAAACCACCACCACTACAACTTTTAATAGATAGGAAGTAGGAATATTATTGACTGACTGTTTTCATTCTAAGACCCATGAAAACGACTTTTGGTAGCTCAAATCCTAGCCAGGTAATGTTTCAAACAAAATTCTAAGATCACACCTCACTAAACCCTTTCATAAAATTCTCACTGTCAGGAAAATACTCAAGACAAATCATTCCATGTGGGCTTGGACATCCAGCACTGAAGATGGGTCTGAAGGCCATGATGTGAGAATGATGAAGTCATGGAAGTTCAGCCCTGGATGACTTCCAGAGGCTTTCTGCTCTAGCTTTCTACACCAAGATAATCGATGATATAGAGGAACAGTCACATAGAAAGCAACAAAAGCCCAATTCTAAGGAGACAGCAACTGTCCTCACAGCTGCAAACCACCAGCTCCTGGGGTACTTTGAAAACTGTGTTCCAGTTCTCCAGGAGGTCTGGTTGTGCCTCTGCTGAGGCTGTATCCTGTCCCCCTCATTTCTTTGTGTATCCTTGACTCTAAAGCTCTCTGGGCTGATGGAACCTCTGTGTGGTTCCTATGTGCTTCAAAAATAGAACAGTGGTGTGCTTCCAATTGCTTGGAACTAAGTACAGAATGTGCATTTAAGAAATAAAATTCTCCACTACTTTAAAATTATAGACCTATCAGCTTACCAACTTTTCTGAAACAAATGCCAATCTCCTTTTGGATAAACTCAACTCTTGGGTCTACAAAAGGAGCAGAGAGGGTTTGGTAATGGTTATTCTATGATTGATCACTCTTACGGACTGTTTCTCTTTGTGGAGAAATCTGTTAAGAATAACATAAAATTCTTCCTTCCTTAACTTTTTAGAGTTTGAGGGCAGATTATGGTCCAAGAGGCATAAACTCTATCTAGATCCTTAACAATCCCCTTGAAAAATCATGATTGGTAGAAATGAATAATTAATAGATCTGAAAATAACTTTTGGAGGATCAACACAGGTATGTGTTCTATGCTTATTTTTCTTTTATAGTTTATACACTAATGGTTCACTATCACTTTTGGAAAAAGTAGATTCATAAATTACTGTTACATCCCTGTGGAAACTCTCACTTTCTTTTTCCTTTTTTTTTTTTTTTTTTCTGGTGGCACAGCATATGGGATGTTAGTTCCCTGACCAGAGATTGGACCTGTGTCCCCTGCCATGGAAGCACTGAGTCTTAACCACTGGACCACCAAGGAAGTCCCCCTGATTGCTTTATTCGTAGGAACTGGGAGAAAGCATGGCTTCAAGTTAAGTCTCCATAATCCTGAAATGTCATTTTTGGGGGGGGGTGGTGGGGGGAGTAACTGTCTCCTGGCCTGGAAATGGTTTACAATTAGCAACTCTATAAAACAATTAACTAATTTGTACACATCTTGAAACCAGTTTATCCTGGTGCTAGCACCCCAAAATTAAGTTGCTCAGGTAAACATTCCTTGGTGAATTTTTTCAGTTTAACTTTGAATAAAAGGTGTAGAAAATACTCAGACTATAACTGGAGTCATCAAAATATAATGAGGCATTCAGGAACTGCCAGAACAGAGAAAGTATAAACAGAATATAGAACTCAAGCAGGTAGTAAAGGAGATTAAGTGAAGAAAATTAGGTGCAACCAGAGCAAGGATTGCAGACCTCCATTTACTCAAATAAGACGAAGTAGTTCTGTAAGGACTGAGGTTGTAAAGCCAGCCTCTTCTGAAGGCAACCGAGAGACCTGAACAGGTAACAGCTGTAACAAGAGGGTGTCCACCTGCAGCCAGGCCAATAACCCTGAACTCATCCTGCTTCTAGATTCTGAGTTATAGTCTAAATATCTGGTCAATAGTCAATAGCCCATCTGAGATGGTCACTATAGAGTGCTTAACCTTGATTGATGATGGGGTTTAGGAAATGCTACCCCAAAATATGGCACCGAGGCATAGCTAGTATTTTGAATATTTTATTTATTTATTTATTTTTTATTATTGACATAAATTTATTGGAATAATAATTTAATCTGGGTAAACACAAATTTATGTTTTTCATAATCTTAAACATTATGTAGAAGTAATATAAGTTTATTTAATTAGTGAATCTATTTAAGATTAGGTAGTACATATTCAAGTAAAGTAAACATTTATACTTACGTATTTTACTTAATAATGACAAATCATAGATGACATAACTTTCAAAAAAATAAAACCAGTAATATTAAACTTGTCTCATTAACTAAATTATTTGAAAGTGAACTCTTAAAACATTTCTGAGCTGAATATTTTTTATTTTATTTTATTTTTTTTTCCTGTAGAACTTTTTTTTTTTTTTTTTTAATTTTATTTTTTTTCTAATTTTATTTTATTTTTAAATTTTACATAATTGTATTAGTTTTGCCAAATATAAACTGAAGGAATTTGAGAAATGGCAGGTGCAGGAAGAGCTCTCTGACCTCCCATATCTCCCCTGAACCAGGTCATAAGACCCTGGGGTAAGAGGTGCCCTCCTACATCCAGAGGAGAGGAGTAGGCATCTCCACAGGTACCAAGAGGGATCTGAGCAAATGAATGAACAGGACTTGCTAAGTTTCCTCAGCTTACTACTCTTAGCTCATACCTTTTTGTCCTATCACATTTCCCCACAACTTTCTACACTTCATCAAATCTACTATAAATATTCTTCGGGCTTAACTCCTTCTCTGGGTCTTCATTTCCTTATGGAGGCTCCTGTGTCTCATAAAAATTACATTCAATACATTTGTATGCCTTTCCCTTATTAACTGTCTTCTGTCAGTTTAATTTACAGGGCTTCAGTTGGAGAACCTAGGAGTGTTGAGGGAAAAATATATTTTTCTCGTTTTAGATGGAGATGAGTTTTTCCCATACTGGGAAGATATAAAATGAAACAGCAAGATGACAATGTAAATAAAAATCTATATTATACATATATATTGTATATATATATGTTATATATATATATATAAATATATATATATATTTATAATATATATATATTATACAAATAAAAATGTTAGCTCTGGAGTAATAAATATATTGCTTAGTATCTACAAAAATTTGCATTAGAAATCTGAGAAACTTGTCTATTGAGTCTATTTTAATATATTTAACTGATTTCAGATTTAACTAGTTAAGTTAAATAACTACACTGATAAGAGTATTGGGACCTTTAGAGTCACTATAGCTATTTTAATTTATTAGATTTTGAAAAGTTTTTTTAAGTATGAAAAGTACTAACTTGTTAGGAATGTTAGTGTGTCAGGTTTCAGGCACAGAGAATTACTTGAAAGGAAAACGAAATAGATTAAATTTATAAATGCACCTAAAACAGGACAATTTTGGGGCAATGAGTCTGCTCTCCTGAGGCTAAGCTAATATTGTTCAAAGGTCTTCACGAAAGTGACTGCCTTTATTTTACATAAGATTTTATTAGATGTATACACAAAATAAGATTTGTAAGCTGAGCTGAAACTCAAAAAAAAGGTAGACTGTAAAATTGGGAGACTTTATTACTTAAAATTTATAACACAAATTTAAGGACAAAGCTACCTCTGGGCATTGAAAACATCCAATGAAAGGGAGAGCACCTAGGAGCCCATGACCAAGGTTAAGCTCTCCACGGGTGCTTTCCTGAGCGTCTGACCCCATTGCTCATGGATCCTAACGGCTTGCAAACATGTGCTCAAAACTTTCCAAGCTCAAAGGCTCAAATTATTCTGCCAATTTCTGATCGCCATCCTCCACTGGCATTTATAACTACATTTTTGTTTATAAACATTTTTTTAGGGAAAAATTTGTCTCCTCTCCGGACCAGGTTTAGGCAGATTTAGGTTTTCCTCTCTGTGCTTCATCTTTGCTCTTAGCTCTTCTGAAAGGGTGTGTTTCCTCCCCCACTCAGTAGCAGAGGCTCTGCCCTTGCTCTGCAACAAGGCAGAACTGCCCTCCACGTACTTGTCTCTAGGTATAATCTCAAAACTCACTTTAGTGCTATGATTTATCTTTGAGAGAAACAGCATCTATGAAGAGTGGTCTGAACTACAATCCACACAGTCCAAGTATTATTCAAGATATTACTAAAGTCACCCCTGCATAAAAGAGACTGTAAGCAACATGTGCAGAGAATATTTTTATATCCCTGCAATAAAAATGATCTTAAGTAGTAATAATGATGATAGCCATTTATATTTAGTAAGGACTTAAAATGTGGTTAAATGCAACCCCAATCCCTCTAATGACCTGAAGAGGTAAGTGTGTAAGAAAACTGAAGCACAGAGAGGGTATGTGACTTGCTCAGGAGGACAAGTGACAGAGAGAGCTGGGATGTGAACTCAGGTCCTTAACCACTCTGACATTATGTTCTTGGCTTTTACTGGAGGCCACTGTCATTTACTATGAAGTACTGCTGAAGATGTTCTATCTTAAGTATCAATCTTACTTTTTATTTTATCTTGTTTTTCCCTATCCAATTTACTTTGAAAATAAATTATATTGTATCATAAAATAATATTTGGAACAAAGAGGAGCACATATAGATAAAAAAAGGTAAACAAGCAAATGAATACTTGCTAATTTTTAGAACAACAAAATAATGAGTTAGAAATCAAGAGTATGTTTTTCATAAAATCATATAGATCAACACTATCCAATAGAAATATAATATGAATCATATATGTAAATTTAACTTTTCTAGTTAGCCACATGGAAGAAAAGTACAATTAATTTTTGTTTTATTTTTATCTCAAATATTCAAATATTATTTCAACATGCAGTCAGTATTATAAAAATATCAAGATATTTCACATTATTTTTTTTCCCATCAAGCATACATCTCGGTATTTACAAGCTACACTTCAAGTGCTCAACAGCCACACCTTACTAGAGGCTACCGTGTTGGATGATGCAGACAGAGATGGACGGGGAGTCACAGACTATCTAGTTTTAGTTGACCTCGCTTTTTTTTTGGTGAGGAATTCAGAGACTTACCTGTGGCAAAGTCAGGATGAATACTGGATTCCAGCTCTGCGTCTTCTCCACTATTCAGACTTTTAAGGAGAAAGCAGACTCACTTCCACAGAGGGGCGCTGTCTCCCTCCCTTGTCATCTTCCCACCTGCCACCATCTAGCCTTGTTCTGAGACACACGTCTGCTCACAGGGCTTTCCATTCAGTGACTGAGCCGGGAGCATTTCCGGAATGGGCACTCCACTGATACCACTGGCTCCTTACTCTAAGGAGAGCACTTTATCTTACCCTGGTGTATACTTTAAGGGAAGAACAACCGCTGACAACTGTTTCCTACTTTGATTATCTGCTGTGTAACCTGGTTAAATCAGAAAGTTCAGAGAATGTATTTGAAAAGGATAGAACCAAATCACATTTCTCTGCATTTTTCTCCTTAGTTTGTCTTCTCCTTATTTCAAACTCATCTATTTGTTTCATGTTGCTCATGTATTTGAATAATTTTGTCTCCACAAGGAACAATGTAAGCTCTCTACTCTTTCAGTTCAGTTCAGTTCAGTCGCTCAGTCGTGTCCGACTCTTTGCCACCCCATGGACTGCAGCACGCCAGGCTTCCCTGTCTATCACCAACTCCCAGAGTTCACTCAATCTCATGTTCATCAAGTCAGTGTTGCCATCCAACCATCTCATTCTCTGTCATCCCCTTCTCCTCCTGCCTTCAATCTTTCCCAGCATCAGGGTCTTTTCAAATGAGTCAGTTCTTCACATCAGGTGGCCGAAGTATTGGAGTTTCAGCTTGAGCATCCGTCCTTCCAATGTATATTCAGGACTGAATTCCTTTAGGATGTACTGCTTGGGTTTCATTGCTGTCCAAGGGACTCTCAAGAGTCTTCTCCTACACCACAGTTCAAAAGCAACAATACTTCAGCGCTCACCTTTCTTTATAGGCCAGCTCTCACATCCATACATAACTACTGGAAAAACCAAACCTTTGACTAGACGGACCTTTGTTGGCAAAATAATGTCTCTGCTTTTTAATATGCTGTCTAGGTTGGTCATAACTTTTCTTCCAAGGAGCAAGCATCTTTTAATTTCATGGCTGCAGTCACCATCTGCAGTGATTCTGGAGCTTGAAAAAATAAAGTTTGACACTGTTTCCATTGTTTCCCCATCTATTTGCCATGAAGTGATGGGACCAGATGCCATGATCTTAGTTTTCTGAATGTTGAGTTTTAAGCCAACATTTTCACTCTCCTCTTTCACTTTTATCCAGAGGCTCTTTAGTTCCTCTTTGTTTTCTGCCATAAGGGTGATGCCATCTGCGTATCTGAGGTCATTGATATTTCTCTGCGTATCCCAGCAATCTTGATTCCAGCTTGTGCTTCATCCAGCCCGGCGTTTCTCATAATGTACTCTGCATGTAAGTTAAATAAGCAGGGTGACAATATACAGCCTTGACATACTCCTTTTCCTATTTGGAACCAGTCTGTTGTTCCATGTCCCATTCTAACTGTTGCTTCTTGACCTGCATACAGATTTCTTAGGAGGCAGGTCAGGTGGTCTGGTATTCCTATCTCTTTCAAAATTTTCCACAGTTTGTTGTGATCTACACAGTCAAAGGCTTTGGCGTAGTCAGTAAAGTAGAAGCAGATGTTTTTCTGGAACTCTTTTGCTTTTTCCATGATCCAGCGGATATTGGCAGTTTGATCGCTGGTTCCTCTGCCTTTTCTAAATCCAAATTGAACATGTGGAATTTCACCGTTCACATACTGTTGAAGCATGGCTTGGAGAATTTTGAGCATTACTTTGCTAGTGTGTGAGATGAGTGCAGTTGTGTGGCAGTTTGAACATTCTTTGGCATTGCCTTTCTTTGAGATTGGAATGAAAACTGACCTTTTCCAGTCCTGTAGCCACTGCTGAGTTTTCCAAATTTGCTGGCATATTGAGTGCAGCACTTTCACAGCATCATCTTTCAGGATTTGAAATAGCTCAACTGGAATTCCATCACCTCCACTAGCCTTGTTCGTAGTGATGCTTCCTAAGGCCCACTTGACTTCACATTCCAGGATGTCTGGCTCTAGGTGAGTGATCACACCATCGTGATTATCTGGGTCGTGAAGATCATTTTCATATAGTTCTTCTGTGTATTCTTGCCACCTCTTCTTAATATCTTCTGCTTCTGTTAGGTCCATACCATTTCTGTCCTTTATTGTGCTCATCTTTGCATGAAATGTACCCTTGGTATCTCCAATTTTCTTGAAGAGATCTCTAGTCTTTCCCATTCTATTACTTTCCTCTATTTCTTTGCACTGACCACTGAGGAAGGTTTTGATGTAAGATGGTGATAGAAGGACGTGTGCTCATCTTCTCCCGTGAGAACTCCAAAACTACAACTTGCTGCTAAACAACCGTTGACTGGAGAATGTTGGATCCCACCACAAAAAGATACTCCATATCCAAGGGCAAAGGAGAAGCCCCATCAAGATGGCAGGAGGGGAAAATCGCATTCAGAATCAAACCCCTTACCCGCCAGAGATGCTCTGAGGGCTGAAACAAACCTGTGTGCACCAGGACCCCGAGACCCCACAGAGACTGAGCCAGAACTGTGTTTGAGTGTTTCCTGCAAAGGTACAGGTCAGCAGTGGCCTGTCGCAGGGGTAGGGGCTCTGGGTGCACAGCATAAGCCCTCTGGGTATGGCATAATCCCTCTTGGAGGAGGTTGCCATTAACCCCACCGCAGAGCCACCAGAACTTACCCAGGACTGAGTTAACAGACTCTTGGAGGACACAAACAGAACCTTGTGCGCACCAGGACCCAGGAGAAAGGAGCAGTGACCCCGCAAGAGACTGACCCAGACTTGTGCGTGTGTCCCGGAGTCTCCGGCGGAGGCGTGGGTCGATGATGTCTTGCTGCAGGGCTGGGGGCACTGAGTGCACAGTGCGTGCATGGGATCTTCTGAAGGAGGTCACCATTATCTTCATTACCTCCACCATAGTTTGGCCTCAGGTCAAATACAGGGAGGGAACACTCTCAGGGTATCACTAATTGACTGACCTCATCCAATTTTTATCATCTTATAAGAAATGGATGAAAAGCCTAAGAGATAACATTACTAACTCAGTTTGTGAGTCATTTTTGAGAAAACGTCACAGGACTGATGAGTTTACTCCCAGTTCTTCTAATCACTGGGAAGACCAGCGGGACCCTGCAGCACTGGGGCTTGTCGCCCACCTATCTTCAGGGACCTGTGAAGCCAGCTCAACTGCATCATGCTGGACAGTAACTGTGCCTCCTGGAATAGGTTTTCTAAGGTTCTGGCCCAATTATTCGTTTACATAGGAGAACGGAGGCTATTGTTAGATTTGATTACTGTTAACCAATCACTGGGATAGCTCAAAAATTTTACTTTTGGGAACAGGCAAAGCCCCTCTTCTTTCCTGTGTTATTATTATAATTATATGAGGTTCTTTGAGTCCTGTCAGCATTCTACTGTAATTACAAATAACTATGAAACTATGATTCTAACTGAAAACTACTTTATAACACTGTAAATGTGAATTGTTTGTGACTGCTGATGCAGAGACACAAAAATTGATGTTTTAAAATACAGCTGACTAGGTAGCCTGGGTGGCTGCTGGTTCAAAATTGGCATTAACTGTGGTTAAGCATCGTGCTGATGACCACCTGCCATGGGCTATGGGTGGTTTTGCCTAGAGTAAGGTGAGCACTTGCCAAGAGAATCAAGACCTGCTTGATTTTCACCTGCAATTTAAACAAGGATATGAGAACTCTCTGGCTACTATAATGAAATTCAGTCAAACCTTGTCTCCCCCCTGCCGGGTAACTGTGCTTAACGCGCCCCATCGAGGGTGGTGCTCCCACGGTGAGAGGTGGTGGCTGCCCCAGGGGCCCAGGGACCACAGGGCACACAGCGTCCTTTCTGAAGGGTCCCAGGGTCTCTCCCGTAGTGTATTTGGCGTCTCTCTCTCCCTTAAACGGTGTCACCGTTTGTTGTTTTCACCCCTGAGCGTACTTGATACTCTTCTATTCTTAATTCTAAGGCACTCACTAAATTTCTCATTTCAAAATCATGCAAAATTAAAAATTGCTTTTGAGTTGCATTATGGCCTAATTTCCCCCTGAGATTCCTGTCCTCAATATAAACAGAGCTTTCTTGCCATTCTCCATTGGACAGCACAGAGGAAACCCAGAATAACAAAAATAAATTTTGGAATTCTCTCTTCCCATCCTTTACCCTCTCCCCCATTCTCCTGTAATCACGGGGAGAAGGTGCAATTTCTCACCAAGTTGCTAGAAAAGAGAAAAGAGAGAAAAAAGGCTTGGGACAACCTATAAAATGGATAAATGGTCTGCAAATAATTTTGTGTTCCTTTATTCTTAGCATTTTGTCTGTTTCTTCCTTAGTCTGTACTTTTGGGATGATTCCCTAAATTCATAAAGCAATATAAACATCATTAGATGCTTAAGGAAGTGCATATGACATTCAATGTAAAAAAGACATCTAGACAGGAGGCAAGCTCCAGCTAACTGACATTAATTGCCTGTTGCATAATTCTGGGCAAATCAATTAAATTCTATGACGGCGAAGTTCTTTATCAATAAAGTGTAGTATTACCTCCCCTCCCATTCTTATTGTAAGAATCAAATGAAATGATAAATATAAAACTTCTTTGTAACTCACAAATAATAATAATAGTGAATTTCTATTTTTATTATTATTTTTGAATGCCTTCTATGTGCAAGGTGGCAGTTTAAAAGCTAAATGAGTTGAAAACTCATTTAACCCCTACACTTATGTTATGAGGTAGCTACTCTTATTATTCTCATTTCACAGAAGAGAAAACAAAGGTACAGAGGCTACATAACCTGTCCAAGATTTTCAAGGTAGTAACTGGGAGAGCGCTGATTTAAACCCAGGCAGCTGGACTTGAGACAGAGCACGCATCTGTGCCTTAATGTCTTCCTATATAAAGCCAAGTTTACAATTATGCAATTTCAGAATAAAATTGGGAAAGCTTAACAATATATTATACAAAGTTCATTTCTCTATAGGACAGTTTTTATCTAATAGCATAGTTGATGGCATTGGCAAAAATCAATTTAACAGCTGAGTCCAGAGACAGTGGTCTTTCTTATATGCAGGTGGACAGAAACAGTCTTGAAAGCAACAAGGTACTTAAATGCAAAATCACCCTTTCAGACTTAAAAAGAGAATATATAAGCATTGTGAGTAGCCAGGCAAAAAAGCTGAAATATGTCTGACATGTCACATAGGTATATTTATGCTGTATTTAGATAAGCATTTACTAAAACTGTTCATGTGACCATAATTCTGCAATTAAACTAATGGACCAAGTGTAGGTCCAAGTGTAGGCTATAACTAAAGTAAGAAATACAAACTGTGGAACTTTTCTTTCGTCTCACCTCTAGGACCATCACATCAGCACAAAGGCACTGACCGCTGACTTTGGTTAACAATGGCAGGGAGCCAGAAAGTTCAGATGCGCAGACACACCTGTGTTCTTAATCGCCCAGCCATACCTGCTACCTGGAGAAAGCCTACTGGCTTCTTTCTCTTTCTCTTTCCATTTCTTTCCTTTGTTGGAATTCTTCCGTAAAGGTGCCCTGTAATGATAGCACACAGTCAGAAAGGGGAATGGAACATTTTCTCCTTTAACCCTTCTCTTAAAGAGGGTTTGCTTTTCACCTCGTGAAGCGCTTACCCCAGATTCACGAACTTCCGCTTGATTTTTCCTCCTCGCACCACCAATGAACTGGATGCCCTTAGTGACTTGGGACCTTTGGCACCATCTAGGATATACACATATGTAAAAAAAGGATTATTATCATGTTTTCTATTACTATCATTTTTAAAAAGCTATTGTCAAAAGTCACTGCATCTCTGTAGCTAAGGGGTTTGCCTCAATTCCTAACTGTAAAAGAAAATAATGGATGCCTTTTATAAGGAAACAGGATACAGCTATGTTGAGGAACACTCAGTTAAACCAGGAGAGGGCCTGTTATACAGAAGCCCAATTCTAAAATCAAAAGAATTTTAGTTTCAAATAAAGTGGAATGAAAAAATAAGCAAGAATAAATACTGTCAAATCACCCTTTACATTCAAAGCAGGGACCAAATGACTTTCTTTTGTTCATTCTCTGGCTCCAACTCTCTTCAGATGTCTGGGCTGGGTCCTCCACGCCTTTCTTGCTTTGGGTTTTTAAACGCCTTCTGACAGGAACCCAGCCACTTCCCCTCTATGTCCCAAGTCCAGTGAAGAATGTCACCCCTGAGAGTCTGGGAGATTCAGGGAGAAAGTGAGAGTCAAAGCTTCCCCTTCAGGTCTGCCCCTTGCTAATGGCTTTCGGCCAGCACTGGGACAGAGGAGACAGACATGGGGGAGACGGCTCAAGCAGGAGCTCAGCTATAAAACATTTACAACTTTGCAAGATCTGTTTTAAAAGTTGGCTTGGAGCACAGCTTGGCCAGCCTCCCTTGATGTGGAAGACTCCAAAACCTCCTCAGTGTTTGGAGCTGAATGATCCTTACTTCTCTTGAGTCATGCTGGCATTCGAAAGCGCAGCAGCTGCTGGGGGGTGAGGACACCTGAGATGATGCCAGAAACCGATCAGAAGAGAGACTCTGCCAAGGGAATTCAATGTCAGCTGCAGGAACAAGATCTCACTAGTGGCACTTATTCCACCTTGGACAAGGTAGAAACTGCTGTGGCTCTACCTGGAACTATACAGCAATGGATGCTATTTGGCATTATATTTCAGCACATCCAGTTATCTGAGATCATTAACAAAGGGTGTCTTAACTTTGATGCATATTTGTGTATGAAAACTGCTTTTTCTCAATTGTCTGTGGGTGTCTGTCTATCTTTTTAAAATTAAAAAGAAAATCCAGAAACTTTGTGGCATGGAATATAGTTCTCCTAAGAAAATATTCAGTTAATCTTCTGGGTTAATTTTGCTTATGCTTTTTGTCTATTTCAAGAGAAATTTCTAAATACACATAACTTACAAACAGTTCTCATTTAGAAGTTTCTTTTCGAAGTTTTGAAGATGCACAGGATATTGAAAAACATTCTAAGGATTTTTAGCAATGAGCTTTTCATAGTTTTAATGATACTCTGATTACAATAATCAATAATTTTGAAACGTACATAATGAAATAGAAAAGTCAGAAATATGTCCACATCAAAATCCACTTCTAGCCTCAAATATTTATTATGACTATTTGCATCATTACTCTTTGGGTAACTGAATTAAACAGCCACAGATGTGACATATTCATCTAAATATAATCTACAGACATAGCACAAACTTGTTGTACAGTGATTTTGCAAATGGACATTAAAAAAGCAGGACTGTAGTTTTCCTAACAGAAGTCAAAGAAAAGAAAATACTATATTCTTCCAAATCAATTCTAGAGTAATTCTTATGGCTAGGACTGTGTGAAGTTACAAGGAGACTGATTGATTATTTTTGGAAACAAAGGTGGCTGGGAGATGTTTCAATGAGTGGTGTGAGGACCAGATGAGACAATGTACATGGCAACACTCTATAACCTATTAGCGTGGCAATTATTTGGACATCTTGGGATTAAAAGCCTGATTCTGCCCATCACAGAGCCTGCTGCCAGGCAACCTTACATCATTATCTCATACATTGGCCAAAGTGTGTTCCAAGGCACACTTAAATGAATGCTTTCAAAAGGCCGAAGAGGCAAGATTAAGTAATAAAGCACTTCTCCAGTTTAAATCAATCAAACCCATCTTTAATGTACATTAGAACTTCTAGTCCATATAGAAACCAACACTGGATTGGTATGACTTCAGGAAAAGAAAAAGAATTTTGACAGTTTTGTCTGTTTGCTTATTTAGCTGTATCTGAACTTTCCACTAGGCTTTTTGAAATCTCTCCATTATCACCTTCATGAGCAATCAGAGGTCCAAGTCTTCACACTGGATGCCATAGCTTTAAGCTTTGGCAAGCGGGTCTTCATTTTCAAAGGTAATAACTGATCTCCTGAGCTAAATACTAAACCATTGTTGGGGCTGTATTCTTCTTATTCTCACTGCAACAAGACGCCTGACTACCTCTTCTTCTTTTATTATGTTGTTGCTCAGCCGCTCAGTTGTGTTCAACTCTTTGTGACCCCATGGACTGCAGCAGACTAGGCTTCTCTGTCTTTCACCATCTCCCACAGTTTGCTCAAACTCATGTCCATTGAGTCGATGATGCCATCTAACAATCTCATCCTCTGTAACCCTCTTTTCCTGCCCTCGATCTTTCCCAGCATCAAGGACTCCCAAGTCTACCTCCCAGCCCTGACTTCTCTCTTGAGCTTAAGTCCTCTTCTACTAGAAGTGAGTTAATCGTCTTTCCCCCATAAAGTTTCTGATTTCCTTATTTCTATTAATGACAGGGACCATGCTTTCTGAGGCCAGAAGCCCTGTGATCACTTGCAACCTCCTCACTCTCTTCCCCTGGTCAGCTTACTTTCAGTGGCTCTCATATCATTCTTTCTTTTCCCTAAATGGAGTTAGACATTTATCATATATCCAGTTGTAATGCGAGTCTTTCTGTCCTAGTTTCCACTGAGGTCCCACAATTTAACAAAATGGTGACTTGCGAATGCGGTATTGCTACAATTTAGAAAATGCCCTACTTCAATTACATGTTCAATAATAGCAGAGATTCAGACTAAGGATTGCAATCAACCACAGCTATTAACTTAATCATTACCTCTCTGGTACCTTGGTAGACCAAAAGTAACGGTTCAGTTCAGTTCAGTTGCTCAGTCGCGTCTGACTCATTGCGACACCATGAATCTCAGCACGCCAGGCCTCCCTGTCCATCACCAACTCCCAGAGTTCACTCAAACTCATGTCCATCGAGTAGGTGATGCCATCCAGCCATCTCACCCTCTGTCATCCCCTTCTCCTCCTGCCCCCAGCCTCCCAGCATCAGAGTCTTTTCCAGTGAGTCAACACTTCGCATGAGGTGGCCAAAGTACTGGAGTTTCAGCTTTAGCATCAGTCCTTCCAATGAACACCCAGGACTGATCTCCTTTAGAAGGGACTAGCTGGATCTCCTTGCAGTCCAAGGGACGCTCAAGACACTTCTCCAACACCACAGTTCAAAAGCATCAATTCTTCGGTGCTCAGCTTTCTTCACAGTCCAACTCTCACATCCATACATGACCACTGGAAAAACCATAGCCTTGACTAGACGGACCTTTGTTGGCAAAGTAATGTCTCTGCTTTTCAATATGCTATCTATGTTGGTCATAACTTTCCTTCCAAGGAGAAAGCGTCTTTTAATTTCATGGCTGCAATCACCATCTGCAGTGATTTTGGAACCCAAAATAAAGTATGACACTGTTTCCACTGTTTCCCCATCTATTTCCCATGAAGTGATGGGACCAGATGCCATGATCTTGGTTTTCTGAATGTTGAGCTTTAAGCCACTTTTTCACTCTCCTCTTTCACTTTCATCAAGACGCTTTTTAGTTCTTCTTCACTTCTGCCATAAGGGTGGTGTCATCTGCATATCTGAGGTTATTGATATTTCTCCCGAAAATCTTGATTCCAGCTTGTGCTTCTTCCATCCCAGTGTTTCTCATGATGTACTCTGCATATAAGTTAAATAAGCAGGGTGACAATATACAGCCTTTGCTGCTGCTGCTGCTGCTAAGTCACTTCAGTCGTGTCTGACTCTGTGCGACTCCATAGATGGCAGCCTACCAGTCTCTGTTGTCCCTGGGATTCTCCAGGCAAGAGTACTGGAGTGGGTTGGCATTGCCTTCTCCATATACAGCCTTGATGTACTCCTTTTCCTATATGGAACCAGTCTGTTGTTCCATGTCCTGTTCTAACTGTTGCTTCCTGACCTGCATATAGGTTTCTCAAGAGGCAGGTCAGGTGGTCTGGTATTCCCATCTCTTTCAGAATTTTCCACAGTTTATTGTGATCCACACAGTCAAAGGCTTTGGCATAGTCAAGAAAGCAGAAAGAGATGTTTTTCTGGAACTCTCTTGCTTTTTCCATGATCCAGAGGATGTTGGCAATTTAATTTCTGATTCCTCTGCCTTTTCTAAAACCAGCTTGAACATCTGGAAGTTCATCGTTCATGTATTGCTGAAGCCTGGCTTGGAGAATTTTGAGCATTACTTTACTAGTGTGTGAGATGAGTGCAATTGTGTGGTAGTTTGAGCATTCTTTCGCATTGCCTTTCTTTGGGATTGGAATGAAAACTGACCTTTTCCAGTCCTGTGGCCACTGCTGAGTTTTCCAAATTTGCTGGCATATTGAGTGTAGCACTTTCACAGCATCATTTCAGGATTTGAAACGGCTCAACTGGAATTCCATCACCTCCACTACCTTTGTTCATAGTGATGCTTTCTAAGGCCCACTTGACTTCACATTCCAGGATGTCTGGCTCTAGGTGAGTGATCACATCATCGTGATTATTTTGGTCATGGAGCTCTTTTTTGTACAGTTCTTCTGTGTATTCTTGCCACCTCTTCTTAATATCTTCTGCTTCTCTTAGGTACATACCATTTCTGTCTTTTATCAAGCCCATCTTTGCATGAAATGTTCCCTTGGTATCTAATTGCCTTGATGAGATCTGTAGTCTGTCCCATTCTGTTGGTTTCCTCTATTTCTTTGCATTGATCACTGAGGAAGGTTTCCTTATCTCTCCTTGCTATTCTTTGGAACTCTGCATTCAGATGCTTATATCTTTCTTTTTCTCCTTTGCTTTTCACTTCTCTTCTTTTCACAGCTACTTGTAAGGCCTCCTCGAACAGCCATTTTGCTTTTCTGCATTTCTTTTCCATGGGGATGGTCTTGATCCCTGTCTCCTGTACAGTGTCACGAACCTCCATCCATAGTTCATCAGGCACTCTGTCTATCAGATCTAGTCCCTTAAATCTACTTCTCACTTCCACTGTATAATCCTAAGGGATATGATTTAGGTCATACCTGAATGGTCCAGTGGTTTTCCGTACTTTGTTCTATTTAAGTCTGAATTGGCAATAAGGAGTACATGATATGAGCCACAGTCAGCTCCTGGTCTTGTCTTTGCTGACTGTATAGAGCTTCTCCACCTTTGAACCAAAGAATATAATCAATCTGATTTTGGTGTTGACCATCTGGTGATGTCCATGTGTAGGGTCTTCTCTTGTGTTGTTGGAAGAGGGTGTTTGCTATGACCAGTGCGTTCTCTTGGCAAAACTCTATTAGCCCTTCTTCATTCCGTATTCCAAGGCCAAATTTGCCTGTTACTCCAGGTGTTTCTTGACTTCCTACTTTTGCATTCCAGTCCCCTATAATGAAAAGGACATCTTTTTTGGGTGTTAGTTCTAGAAGGTCTTGTAGGTCTTCATAGAACCGTTCAAATTCAGCTTCTTCAGCGTTACTGGTTGGGGCATAGACTTGGATTACTGTGATATTGAATGGTTTGCCTTGGAAACGAACAGAGATCATTCTGTCGTTTTTGAGATTGCATCCAACTACTGCATTTCAGACTCTTTTGTTGACCATGATGGCTACTCCATTTCTTCTAAGGGATTCCTGCCCGCAGTAGTAGATATAATGGTCATCTGAGTTAAATTCACCCATTTCACTCCATTTCAGTTCGCTGATTCCTAGAATGTCGACATTCACTCTTGCCATCTCCTGTTTGACCACTGCCAATTTGCCTTGATTCATGACCTGACATTCCAGGTTCCTATGCGATATTGCGCTTTACAGCATTGGACCTTGCTTCTGTCACCAGTCACATCCACAGCTGGGTGTTGTTTTTGCTTTGGCTCCATCCCTTCATTCTTTCTGGAGTTATTTGTCCACTGATCTCCAGTAGCTTATTGGGCACCTACTGACCTGGGGAGTTCCTCTCTCAGTATCCTATCATTTTGCCTTTTCATACTGTTCATGGGGTTCTCAAGGCAAGAATACTGAAGTGGTTTGCCATTCCCTTCTCCAGTGAATCACAGTCTGTCAGACCTGTCTCCACCTGACCTGCCCGTCTTGGGTGACCCCACACAGCATGGCTTAGTTTCACTGAGTTAGACAAGGCTGTGGTCCATGTGATCAGGTTGACCTGAGTTCTGTGATTATGGTTCAGTGTGTCTGCCCTCTGATGCCCTCTCGCAACACCTACCGTCTTAATTGGGTTAAAAGTAATGGTATATTACTTTAAAAATTCTAGAAAAATGGCAACTAATGAGTAAGACAATTTCAGAGTTTATCCAACAATGTTGAGTGGAAGGAAACATATGTCTAGACTAGCAGTCAGCAAGCTTTCTCCGTAAAAGGCCAAGTATAAATATTTTAGGTTGTGGGCCACTGACTCTGTCACAGCTACTCACTCTTCTACTGTAGTATGAAAACAGTATGGAACTGTATGAGTGTGGTTGTGTTCCAAAAAAACTTTATTTATAAAAACAGATGGAGGCTGGATTTGGTTTGATGACCTCTGTTCCAGAAGATCTGTACTGATTATCTAGAGAGACATACTTATTAATTCATCCAAGAAACTTATGGATATAAACTACATTGCATACTTCTTACTAGGGACCATGAATGCAAAGATGAATACGATGAATGAGAAAACCCTATCTCACACTTGAAAACTAGATTAGACTTATTATACACAAAGTGACAGAAGCAGAAGTAACAGTGTGAAAATTTCTGTGGGGATCAAAGAGAATAATAAGTCTACTTGGGAAAGGGGACAGGGTACAAAGGCTCCACTAAAGGAGGTGAAATTTAAGATGAGCTTTGAAGGAAGTCCAGAATTTACTGGAGGGGCACGTTAGGTATGAACTTAAGCATGAAGTCCAGTTTGTACTTGTGAGTAATAACCTAGTTCCTTTATTGAGATGCCAATGAGCTGTAAGAACCACACACACATAAACACATACACACGGGTAAATCAAGCTAATCACACTTAACCTCTGTTGAGTCCTGGTCTGAATAGTGGATTTGTCTCATATGGCAAAGAACTCAAGGATTTTACAGACTGCAAAGAGTCTTGACTGACAGGTTTCTTCGCTATCTTTCGAAGTGCATCAGAACATGAAAGTGGAAGGCAATCAAGTATGAGGTTATTGATGGTGATGCTTGTGGGGCGTCAGAGAGACAGGCTTTGTCACCTGTCCGAGGGAGACACAGAGACAGCAAGAGAAAGAGAGACGGACTCTAGTCTACAAACTCCCTGCGGGAAAGAATGGAATATCATCATTGTATATTTGGCCATTGGCACAATGCTGGACACAGAGCAGGTGTTCAACTATTTGTTGAATAAATACATGGATGAATAGATTAATATTAGTGAACACAGAAGACAAGGGAGTTCTTCAAGACTGGAAACCTTCATCCAGGGAAGGAAAGAATGTGAGTCATAGCTAATACCTAATAACCATTATCATACTAGTAACTCACTACTTACAAAGTTAATACTTTAGAAAAGCTAATTAATTGCTCCTTTCTAGTTACTCAGAAGCATCATCAACCCAGGAATATAAAAATTGAGAAAGTTCAAGTATGTAATCTCTGGAGAAGAAACTACCACCCCTTTTTCTTGGTCCTGCTTACAGCAGCTATGAATTTAATCCCAAAGAAGAGGCAGTGGAAAGCAAAGGAGGTCTTTGGAGAAAAGAAGGAATTCTCACATTTTCATGCTAATTACTGCTAACCACATTCTGCTGAATATTCCTGCTAATGGTCTGTGAAGCACACAGATCATACCCATGTAATACTTTCCCAAATTTGAGATGAAACACCTGCTTTTTAGAATGAAAAGAGAAAATAATCTAGACAAGATGTAGCCACTTTAAAAAAAATATTTGAGTCAGATTTCATGTGAGTGACCCATTTTCTGACTACAATGTACTTCTTTCAGATAGCTAAGTTATACCTGAAAACTCAAACAGTGGAATACAAGGTATTAACCTCTTCCTCCAAAATAGGTCCCTCTGCTCTTTTGCCTTCTTACAAAGTAAGGTCTATACACACTTTTTTTCTGAGGAGATGAGGGAGGCCTTGTTACAAGTATATTTCTATAAAAGTGCTATTACGATCTAACATTTAGGTTAATTAATAAGAGTTTCTGAAGCCTTCATTCTATTGAAAGTAAGCCAAAATCACAGGACAAGTCCTTCACCAACTTAATAAATTAGCAGGTTTGACATACTTTCTCTTGCCTCCACAAGGATCTTATACGCCCTAAGTACTTAATTTTTACCACAAAACTTCTTCTAGAAGTCTTGTGCTTAGGACCAAACCTGTGGAAGATAATTCCAGAAAATCAATAGGCTCAGGGAATAAGAACAGGGAAAATACCAGGGGTAAAGCTATGATGCTTACTAAAAGTTACAAAACAAAGTGAGTCCCCACAATCAATTGAATTTCTATATTCAAGATGTATTCATGGAAAGATTACAGCCTTTGATTTGGTAGAGATGTCTGTGCTAAGTCGCTTCAGTTGTGTATGACTCTTTTCAAAATTATGGATTATAGACCACTAAGCTCCTCTGTCCATGGAATTCTCCAGGCAAGAATACTGGAATGGGTTGCCATTCTCACTTCCAGGGGATCTTCCTGACCCAGGGATTGAACATGCATCTCCTGCATTACAGCTGGATTTTTTACCCATCATATTTAAAATGACTCTACATGTGTAAGAGTTTCTTCTTCCATGTGATCTTAACTAGTTTTTAAGACTCTAGTTACATAAAATAAATGAAAATGAGCCTATTTTTTGTGCATCTTTGTATCATTTAACTTGTTTAAGCAAGAATTTATTACTTCTATTAATTAAAACATACCACTCAAAGGACAATAGTCTACTGACACTGCTATGAAATTCTCGTGTTAATTCTAGGAGCATATTTTAAAATTTATGGACTAATCTTGCTGTATTATCTTTATTATAGATTTTCTATCACGTTCTGTGCCATATAAATGACTGTGAGAATTTCTTCTAAATAAAAACCAGTTAATGGATTAAGGCCTACACTGTTTTCACCTCCATATATATATATATTCTTTTTCTATGTGAGTATGTTAGTGTTTATTGAAACTTTATGGGATGCTATTATCTAAAATCTCTAGGCCTCCTTCAACAAGAAACTTGCTAAGGATGTGAAATACTGATCAGACAGGAAGAGATAAAAAGTAAGGGAGTTCTCTTGTCCCATAATGTAAATGGAAAGCAGTATCGATTATTAGCTATGCAAAACACACAGGCCCTGTTTTTGTGTGTCACAAATTGAGGTGTTAGTGAAGTCAGACAAAACAAAAGCTAAAAAAAACAAAATTAACAGTACCTTTTTCTTGTAGTATTTTCGTGGTGGTGGCTTGATTGTGGCAAGGCAATTCTTCCATATCATGATCAGATTTTGAAGGAGAGGAGAGTGAAGTGTCTTCCCCAACAGAGGAGGAAGGCTCCCTTCCGAGTACAGTGGTCCTTCTTGAAATTCAGCTATGTGGTCAGACGAGAGGGGCACACTGCCAGCCACTGGACTGAGGGATGAAGCACCAGAATCTGATTCTGGAGAAGCTCTCAAACCCTTGGGCAGAAGTGATTTGGTAATGTGCATGTGGTTACAGAAACTGTTTGAAGGCTGTTGGTATAAGAGATTATAAAGGAGGTTATGCCACTGATCATCAGTCCATTTGGTACTTACTTTGAAATCAGACCAACCTTGTTTTTAGTAAATCCCTATGAAAACCAATTTTTGACGGTTTACAGATGAGACTGCATAGTTCACAACAATGTACCATATTACCACTGTAGCTAACACAGACACCTAAGACATAATAAAAACAATGACTTGTGCACTAATTATTTACCACGAGGAAAAATCAACAGCTGAATATCAAAAACACCATCAGGAAATATGAAGATATGGATATTCTCTTGGTTGTTAGTTCTTTGAGTGAGTACAGAAAGAATTTGAATTATAACGATATATAGAGGTGAATAAGAATTTAGGAGACATAGAAGTGAACTATTCCAGCTATTTTCAACTAGAATACAGAATCTGGCTGCAGGAAAATCATTATTTTCAATAAGCTGTAGGAACAAGGATACAGCCCAAAGCCGCAAGTCAGACAGCAGTCAGGGGTGCTCACCTTTCGCTCCAGACTGTCCTCCCCATCAGTTGAGCTGACACTGTCATAGAGTCTTGTCCTAGACGGTCTCTGGCGTCTGTTCTTCAAGGAGAGCTGGGCCCGAGTTTTCAGTACTTTTGAATCCAGGCGCTCTGTCTCTGGGACTGCTTCATTAAAGTCTAAAAATAAAATATTGCAAAATAATCTGTGAAACCTTTGGAGAGGACTGACAGAGACTATGGACACTGAAAACAAAATATGAAAGTTATCAGTAACACCAGGCAGGAAACAGGTGAGAATCATGGTGGTCTGTCTGGTAACAAAGGTAACAGAGATGAGATTTGGGAGAAATGTACAAAGCCGACAGAAAGAAACCAACACTAAACATGACCACAGTCAACAACAAAAATCTAGCATTCACAGATCATAAAACCTCCCTGTAACTATACAAAGCACTCGTTAGTATTTATTTGTTTACATGAATATATGCTGAAGTGTTGGATGAACAGAGATGTGAGAAGAAGGTGTATCAAAGTTGAGAGCTCTTAGAAATTAAGACAAAAACCTACAAAAGTCAGGTGCCAGGTCAAGAGCAGATAACAAAAGGTGGCCATCAGCATAAACTTTCTATAGCAAAAGTTACCAAAACTGTAACTGTAAGGACTATACCACTTTGGTCTTAATATTTATATTTTTTTTCCACTCAAAACAGAGTTTCTGAAAATTTAGCTTGTTCTTTCAACTCTTTAGAAAGCCCAGCAAAGAACTTATCTCAATAGCACATTTAAGATAACCGGGGAAATAAAACAAAGTAGGCTATCCAAGCAAAACAAAATCAAAAAGCAATTAAACCACCACAAGTACTTAATTTACTAGTTTTATGGATGAAGTAGAATAAACTGCCCATTGATAGATAGATAAAGAAGATGTGTATACACACACACGAATATTCATTTCAGTTCAGTTGCTCAGTCGTGCCCAACTAAGCAAAAAAAAAAACAAAAAACTGACTTTTTGCCACCCATGGAGTGCAGCATGCCAGGCTTCCCTGTCCATCACCAACTCTCAAAGCTTGCTCAAACTCATGTCCATCAAGTCGGTGATGCCATCCAACCATCTCATCCTCTGTCGTCCCCTTCTCCTCCTGTCTTCAATCCTTCCCAGCATCAGGGTCTTTTCTAAGGAGTCAGTTCTTCACATTAGATGGCCAAGAGATTGGAGCTTCAGCTTAAGCATTAGTCCTTCCAATAAATATTCGGGACAGATTTCCTTTAGGATTGACTATTTTGATCTCTTTGCAATTCAAGGGACTTGAGTCTCCTCCAACACCATAGTTCAAAAGCATCAATTCTTCAGCACTCAGCTTTCTTTATGGTTCAACTCTCATATCCATACATGACTACTGGAAAAACCATAGCTTTGACTAGATGGGCCTTTGTCAGCAAAGTAATGTCTCTGCTTTTTAATATGCTGTCTAGGTTGGTCATAGCTTTTCTTCCAAGGAGCAAGCGTCTTTTAATTTCATACCTGTAGTCACCATCTGCAGTGATTTTGGAGCCCAAGAAAATAAAGTGTCACTGTTTCCATTGTTTCCCCATCTATTTGCCGTGAAGTGATGAGACTGTGTGCCATGATCTTTGCTTTTTGAATGTTGAGTTTTAAGCCAACTTTTTCACTCTCCTCTTTCACTTACATCAAGAGGCTTTTTAGTTCCTCTTTGCTTTCTGCCATAAAGGTGATGCCATCTGCATATCTGAGGTTATTGATATTTCTCGTCATATCCCAGCAATCTTGATTCCAGCTTGTGCTTCTTCCAGCCCAGCGTTTCTCATGATGTACTCCACATATAAATTAAATAAGCAGGGTGACAATATACAGCTTTGTCGTACTCCTTTCGCAATTTGGAACCAGTCTCTTGTTCCATGCCCCATTCTAACTGTTGTTTCTTGACCTGCATACAGATTTCTCAGGAGGCAGGTCAGGTGGTCTGGTATTCCCATCTCTTGAGGAATTTTCCACATTTTGCTGTGATCCACACAGTCAAAGGCTTTGGCATAGTCAATAAAGTAGAAGTAGATGTTTTTCTGGAATTCTGTTGCTTTTTCCATGATTCAACAGATGTTGGCAATTTGATCTCTGGTTCCTCTGCCTTTTCTAAAGCCAGCTCGAATATCTGGAAGTTCATGGTCATGTACTATTGGAGCTTAGAGAATTTTGAGCATTACACTTTGCTAGTGTGTAAGATGAGTGCGATTATGGGGTAGTTTGAACATTCTTTGGCATTGCCTTTCTTTGGGATTGGAATGAAAGCTGATCTTTTCCAGTCTTGTGGCCACAGTTGAGTTTTCCAAATTTGCTGGCATATTGAGTGCAGCACTTTCACAGCATCATCTTTTAGGATTTGAAATAGCTCAACTGGAATTCCATCACCTCCACTAGCTTAGTTCATAGCAATGCTTCCTAAGGCCCACCTGACTTTGCATTCCAAGATGTCTGGCTCTAGATGAGTGACCACACCATCGTGATTATCTGCTTTGAAGAGATAATCTGTCATGAAGAGCTTTTTTGTACAGTTCTTCTGTGTCTTCTTGCCACCTCTTCTTAATATCTTCTGCTTCTGTTAGGTCCATACTTATTATTATTTTTATTATATTAGTTCCATACATATTATTACTCAGCCATAAAAAACAATGAAAGCTTGCTATTTGCAACAACAGGGATAGACCTAAAGGGTATTTTGCTAAGTGAAGTAAGTCAGACAGAGAAAGACAATTACTGTATGTGTTCACCTACATGTGGAACCTAAAACATAAAACAAACAAACATAACAAAGTAGAAATGGAGTTTTAGACACAGAAAACAAGCAGGGGTGGTGGTCAGAGATGTGCAATGAATGAAACAGGTGAGGGAGATAAGACGTACAAGCTTCCAGTTAACAAATGAATCACGGGAATAAAACGTACAGAGTGGGGAACACAGTGGACAGCAATGTGATATCTTTGTATAGTAACAGACGGTAAATAGGCTTATTGTGATGGTCATTTTGTAATGTATACAAATATTGAATCACTATGCTGTGCGCAGGAAATGACACGGTATTGCAGGTCAGTCATACTTCAACACCAACCAACCAACCCACCCAAGAAATGCATAAAACAAGATCAGATTTGTCTTTATCAAAGGTGGGAGTTGGGCGAAGGGGAAGTTAGATGAAGGTAGTCAAAGGTACAAACTTCAGTGATAAGATAAATAAGTACCAGGAATATAATGTACACGATAAATATAATTAACATCATTGTGTGTTATATATGACGTTTAAGAGAGTAAATCCTAGGAGTTCTCATCACAAGGAAAAAATAATTTTTCTCTTTTTCTTTTACTTTGTATCTATAAGAGGTGATGGATGCTCACTAAACTTAATGTGGTAATCATTTCATGATGTAAATAAAATTATTACGCTGCACACCTTAAACTTATACAGTGCTGAATATCAATTATATCTCAATAAAACCAGAAGATAAAAAATACAGTATAAGAGCTAAAAAGTTAAAAATAAATATATCCTCTCCAAATTTCCTTTTATTAACTTCTAAGTTTACATTCCAAGTTATTTGCATGCATCTCTGTCTCATTTCTTTTTCTTGGATATCTACTCTCCTCACCATAAAAGACACTGATTCTTCAAAGGAACATGTTCAAGTCTTTAAATAAAACAACTTAAAATTTAAAAAAAAAAGAGTCACACCAAATGGCTCGGTAAAGGCTAGAGGGAGAATCTGATGTGGTTCTCTTTAGTCCGCCTCTCCCTACTCTTAATCTTGCTGCCCAGAGGCTAAGTCAGGACTCAAAAGTTACCATCTCCAAGGGAAGAGGGAAGGATACCCATGAACATACTTAGGTATGTTCCTCACTGGCTGAGAAAAAGTGTTCTCCGGTTGAATCTATTTGCAATGGTACTACTCCTTACATTTGTACATGTAGCCACTTCTTAGAAATAATGAAGTTTCATCATTAATCCTATTTTATCTTTTCAGAGTGCCAGTCATTAAATTGTAATAATATTGAAGAAATTAATCATCAAGTGGCTCTTGGACTTAAATTATTAAAAATAAAGCAAATAACTGAGTTGCAGAAAATATTAAAGTTGGCTTAAAGCTCAACATTCAGAAAACGAAGATCATGGCATCCGGTCCCACCACTTCATGGGAAATAGATGGGGAAACAGTGGAAACAGTGTCAGACTTTATTTTTCTGGGCTCCAAAATCACTACAGATGGTGACTGCAGCCATGAAATTAAAAGACGCTTACTCCTTGGAAGAAGAGTTATGACCAACCTAGATAGCATATTCAAAAGCAGAGACATTACTTTGGCAACAAATGTCCATCTAGTCAAGGCTATGGTTTTTCCAGTGGTCATGTATGGATGTAAGAGTTGGACTGTGAAGAAAGCTGAGCACCGAAGAATTGATGCTTTTGAACTGTGGTGTTGGAGAAGACTCTTGAGAGTCCCTTAGACTGCAAGGAGATCCAACAAGTCCATTCTGAAAGAGATCAGCCCTGGGATTCCTTTGGAAAGAATGATGCTAAAGCTGAAACTCCAGTACACTGGCCACCTCATGCAAAGAGCTGACTTATTGGAAAAGACTCTGATGCTGGGAGGGATTGGGGGCAGGAGGAGAAGGGGATGACAGAGGATGAGATGGCTGGATGGCATCACTGACTCGATGGACGTGAATCTGAGTGAACTCCGGGAGTTGGTGATGGACAGGAAGGCCTGGCGTGCTGCGATTCATGGGGTCGCAAAGAGTCGGACATGACTGAGCGACTGATCTGATCTGATCTGATGAATATTAATAAAGTAAAACAATTTTTCCCAGTGGCATTGCCCCATAAAATTATTTTTCACAGTATTATTAAGCCAAATTCAGACTTAAATTGAAGAAAGTATGGAAAACCACTAGACCATTCAGGTATGACTTAAATCAAATCCCTTATGATTATACAGTAGAAGTGAGAAATAGATTTAAGGGCCTAGATCTGATAGATAGAGTGCCTGATGAACTATGGAATGAGGTTCGTGACATTGTACAGGAGACAGGGATCAAGACCATCCCCCTGGAAAAGAAATGCAAAAAAGCAAAATGGCTGTCTGGGGAGGCCTTACAAATAGCTGTGAAAAGAAGAAAAGCAAAAAGCAAAGGAGAAAAGGAAAGATATAAACATCTGAATGCAGAGTTTCAAAGAATAGCAAGAAGAGATAAGAAAGCCTTCTTCAGCAATCAATGCAAAGAAATAGAGGAAAACAGCAGAATGGGAAAAACTAGAGATCTCTTCAAGAAAATCAGAGATATCAAGGGAACATTTCATGCAAAGATGGGCTCGATAAAGGACAGAAATGGTATGGACCTAACAGAAGCAGAAGATATTAAGAAGAGGTGGCAAGAATACATAGAAGAACTGTACAAAAAAGATCTTCACGACCCAGATAATCACGATGGTGTGATCACTGACCTAGAGCCAGACATCCTGGAATGTGAAGTCAAGTGGGCCTTAGAAAGCATCACTACGAACAAAGCTAGTGGAGGTGATGGAATTCCAGTTGAGCTATTCCAAATCCTGAAAGATGATGCTGTGAAAGTGCTACACTCAATATGCCAGCAAATTTGGAAAACTCAGCAGTGGCCACAGGACTGGAAAAGGTCAGTTTTCATTCCAATCCCAAAGAAAGGCAATGCAAAAGAATGCTCAAACTACCGCACAATTGCACTCATCTCACACGCTAGTAAAGTAATGCTCAAAATTCTCCAAGCCAGGCTTCAGCAATATGTGAACAGTGAATTTCCAGATGTTCAAGCTGGTTTTAGAAAAGGCAGAGGAACCAGAGATCAAATTGCCAGCAACCTCTGGATCATAGAAAAAGCAAGAGAGTTCCAGAAAAACATCTCTTTCTGCTTTATTGACTATGCCAAAGCCTTTGACTGTGTGGATCACAATAAACTGTGGAAAATTCTGAAAGATGTGGGAATACCAGACCACCTGACCTGCCTCTTGAGAAATTTGTATGCAGGTCAGGAAGCAACAGTAGAACTGGACATGAAACAACAGACTGGTTCCAAATAGGAAAAGGAGTACGTCAAGGCTGTATATTGTCACCCTGTTTAAATAACTTATATGCAGAGTACTCCATGAGAAACGCTGGACTGGAAGAAACAGAAGCTGGGATCAAGAGTGCCGGGAGAAATATCAATAACCTCAGATATGCAGATGACACCACCCTTATGGCAGAATGTGAAGAGGAACTAAAAAGCTTCTTGATGAAAGTGAAAGTGGAGAGTGAAAAAGTTGGCTTAAAGCTCAACATTCAGAAAACGAAGATCATGGCATCCGGTCCCACCACTTCATGGGAAATAGATGGGGAAACAGTGGAAACAGTGTCAGACTTTATTTTTCTGGGCTCCAAAATCACTACAGATGGTGACTGCAGCCATGAAATTAAAAGACGCTTACTCCTTGGAAGAAGAGTTATGACCAACCTAGACAGCATATTCAAAAGCAGAGACATTACTTTGGCAACAAATGTCCATCTAGTCAAGGCTATGGTTTTTCCAGTGGTCATGTATGGATGTAAGAGTTGGACTGTGAAGAAAGCTGAGCACCGAAGAATTGATGCTTTTGAACTGTGGTGTTGGAGAAGACTCTTGAGAGTCCCTTAGACTGCAAGGAGATCCAACAAGTCCATTCTGAAAGAGATCAGCCCTGGGATTCCTTTGGAAAGAATGATGCTAAAGCTGAAACTCCCAGTACACTGGCCACCTCATGCAAAGAGCTGACTTATTGGAAAAGACTCTGATGCTGGGAGGGATTGGGGGCAGGAGGAGAAGGGGATGACAGAGGATGAGATGGCTGGATGGCATCACTGACTCGATGGACGTGAATCTGAGTGAACTCCGGGAGTTGGTGATGGACAGGAAGGCCTGGCGTGCTGCGATTCATGGGGTCGCAAAGAGTCGGACATGACTGAGCGACTGATCTGATCTGATCTGATGAATATTAATAAAGTAAAACAATTTTTCCCAGTGGCATTGCCCCATAAAATTATTTTTCACAGTATTATTAAGCCAAATTCAGACTTAAATTGAAGAAAGTATGGAAAACCACTAGACCATTCAGGTATGACTTAAATCAAATCCCTTATGATTATACAGTAGAAGTGAGAAATAGATTTAAGGGCCTAGATCTGATAGATGGAGTGCCTGATGAACTATGGAATGAGGTTCGTGACATTGTACAGGAGACAGGGATCAAGACCATCCCCCTGGAAAAGAAATGCAAAAAAGCAAAATGGCTGTCTGGGGAGGCCTTACAAATAGCTGTGAAAAGAAGAAAAGCAAAAAGCAAAGGAGAAAAGGAAAGATATAAACATCTGAATGCAGAGTTTCAAAGAATAGCAAGAAGAGATAAGAAAGCCTTCTTCAGCAATCAATGCAAAGAAATAGAGGAAAACAGCAGAATGGGAAAAACTAGAGATCTCTTCAAGAAAATCAGAGATACCAAAGGAACATTTCATGCAAAGATGGGCTCGATAAAGGACAGAAATGGTATGGACCTAACAGAAGCAGAAGATATTAAGAAGAGGTGGCAAGAATACATAGAAGAACTGTACAAAAAAGATCTTCACGACCCAGATAATCACGATGGTGTGATCACTGACCTAGAGCCAGACATCCTGGAATGTGAAGTCAAGTGGGCCTTAGAAAGCATCACTACGAACAAAGCTAGTGGAGGTGATGGAATTCCAGTTGAGCTATTCCAAATCCTGAAAGATGATGCTGTGAAAGTGCTACACTCAATATGCCAGCAAATTTGGAAAACTCAGCAGTGGCCACAGGACTGGAAAAGGTCAGTTTTCATTCCAATCCCAAAGAAAGGCAATGCAAAAGAATGCTCAAACTACCGCACAATTGCACTCATCTCACACGCTAGTAAAGTAATGCTCAAAATTCTCCAAGCCAGGCTTCAGCAATATGTGAACAGTGAATTTCCAGATGTTCAAGCTGGTTTTAGAAAAGGCAGAGGAACCAGAGATCAAATTGCCAGCAACCTCTGGATCATAGAAAAAGCAAGAGAGTTCCAGAAAAACATCTCTTTCTGCTTTATTGACTATGCCAAAGCCTTTGACTGTGTGGATCACAATAAACTGTGGAAAATTCTGAAAGATGTGGGAATACCAGACCACCTGACCTGCCTCTTGAGAAATTTGTATGCAGGTCAGGAAGCAACAGTAGAACTGGACATGAAACAACAGACTGGTTCCAAATAGGAAAAGGAGTACGTCAAGGCTGTATATTGTCACCCTGTTTAAATAACTTATATGCAGAGTACTCCATGAGAAACGCTGGACTGGAAGAAACAGAAGCTGGGATCAAGAGTGCTGGGAGAAATATCAATAACCTCAGATATGCAGATGACACCACCCTTATGGCAGAATGTGAAGAGGAACTAAAAAGCTTCTTGATGAAAGTGAAAGTGGAGAGTGAAAAAGTTGGCTTAAAGCTCAACATTCAGAAAACGAAGATCATGGCATCCAGTCCCATCACTTCTTGGGAAATAGATGGGAAACAGTGGAAACAGTGTCAGACTTTTATTTTTCTGGGCTCCAAAATCTCTGCAGATGGTGACTGCAGCCATGAAATTAAAAGACGCTTACTCCTTGGAAGGAAAATTATGAGCAACCTAGATAGCATATTCAAAAGCAGAGACATTACTTTGCCAACAAAGGTCTGCCTAGTCAAGGCTATGGTTTTTCCAGTGGTCATGTATGGATGTGAGAGTTGGACTGTGAAGAAGGCTGAGCGCCGAAGAATTGATGCTTTTGAACTGTGGTGTTGGAGAAGACTCTTGAGAGTCCCTTGGACTGCAAGGAGATCCAACCAGTCCATTCTGAAGGAGATCAGCCCTGAGATTTCTTTGGAAGGAATGATGCTAAAGCTGAAACTCCAGTACTTTGGCCACCTCATGCGAAGAGTTGACTCATTGAAAAGACTCTGATGCTGGGAGGGACTAGGGGCAAGAGGACAAGGGGACGACAGAGGATGAGATGGCTGGATGGCATCACTGACCGATGGACGTGAGTCTGAGTGAACTCCGGGAATTGGTGATGGACAGGGAGGCCTGGCGTGCTGTGATTCATGGGGTCGCAAAGAGTTGGACATGACTGAGCGACTGATCTAATCTGATCTGATGCTTAAATATATTATGTTATAAAAACAAGGAAGCATCTCAGATTGTACCCTTCTTATCTATGGAACATGGTGCTTGGCATATGGTTCTAACAAATAAAATTAAATATATTGTTCCCTGAGAGATACATCCACTGAATAACACTATATACAGAAGTTTTCCTTTTCATTTCCTATATTTGAAAGAAAAGTGGATAACAGAAAAGTCAGACCATTCAGGTATATTTAAAGACAGCTAAATGTTTTCTAATCAGTAGTCCTTTCATTTTTCACATGTCAATGGAAAAAAAAAAATCCCCTTGATTACTTTAATTTCCTCCTTCTAACAAATTCTGAACTCGTAACTGCCCTTTAAGAGTTGTGATCATTGGGAGAGAATCAACTTTACAAGCTCTTGTTTACATATAAAACATGGAAATACAACATAGAGGAATGCAATAATCCAGATACACTGCTATACACACACATCTTACAATCTGTCTATCTCATATTTGGACTGCACATTCTATAATCCCACACACTGCCCATACACCATCTCATTTGTTCCTCACAACAGCTCCAACAGAAAGAGTAGCCAAGTATATATAGCCAAGCATATATTTTGCTCTCCTGAAGCTCAGAAAACTTGACTGTCTTGTCCTCATCCATACAGCTAGTTGATGAGCTACCAAACCTTTCTAGTTTCTTGACTCCTAGGCCACTAGCCTGTGCACTCCAACTTAGCTGATGTTGAACAAATTATTAGAATCAGATTTTAATGCAGTGAGAGTTCAGGGTTTTCAGCTGTCAATTCACATATGATGTGACTAGGAAATTCACTTCTCCAACAGGTTATTATGAAATATTATTAATCTTTCACATATGTGGAAGCGTATCAAAAAAGGAAGATGTTGAAAACTATAGAAAAATTATTTCTCAGACGATTTCTTCTTTTGTTGGTTTAGTAACAGCTTTGGTTACCCAGTGACAGAAAGACCTAAGAAAGAAGCTCATTCTTCTTTTGTGAGCATGATTCCTTGCATGACAGAACCTGAGCTCTGGAGCACCCAGCACAGTACACAACATCCAGGACTGTAGGAGCTACCTCATCACTCGATGCTGAACAAATAAAGTAAGCGGACATGAAAACTGCTATTAGCAGGGTTGGGAGTACAGAGGTTATCCTGGAACCTTACTCCATTGCTATTCAGTAATTTGCCTGGTTTGGTTTTGGACAATTGCAAAATAACAATCTCAGATGCCTGTTTTATCATCAGCTAGCACTGACTGGGTGTAACCCACCGGATAGCACGCATGTAACAACATCTATTGAACGCAGAGTTAGCTAAAGCCTGAGAAGCAGGGCTGTAGAGCCGTTACCCGAGTGGCCAACCACAACTCACATCCAATGGACGATTTCTGAAGGCCTGAAAACAAAGATCTCAGGGTCTCTTTATAGCAGTGATAGAGCGCAGAAGACTTGATGCCTTTGAATTGTGATGCTGGAGAAGACTCTTGAGAGTCCCTTGGACTGCAAGGAGATCCAACCAGTCAGTCCTAAAGGAAATCAGTCCTGAATATTCATTGGAAAGACTGATGCTGAAGCTGAAGCTCCAATACTTTGGCCACCTGATGTGAAAAGTCAACTCCCTAGAAAAGACCCTGATGCTGGGAAAGACTGAAGTCAAAAGGAGAAGGGCGGTGACAGTATGAGATGGTTATATAGCATTACTGACTCAAGAGATCTGAAGCTGAACAATCTCTGAGAAGATGGTGAAGGAAAGGGAAGCTCAGGGTGCTGCAGTCCATGGGGTCACAAAGGTCAAATACAACTTAGCAACTGAACAACAACAATGTATTATAACAGTAATTTGTGTTCCCATCCTGAGGAATAAAAAAATTTTTCTAAAGAACCAGAAAACCGTAATTGAGCTGAGACCTTTCACTTCATCAACTCTTACGCCAGAAGGAAGTTGGAAGAAATGTCCAGAGGAAGCAACTACTAAAGACATCACGGATAATCCCCCCTCAGAAGTATTAGAGGGCATGTGTGAGAGAGAAGGGAAATGTGTACCGGACTCCTGCTGCTGGGAACTAACGGGTGATCTAACGGCCAGCAGAAGCTAGCTTTTTAAAATCACGTCACATGAAAATCAGAATATTACAATTTGAACTTCAGGGGTTCTAGCCCAGCTTTCTCTTTCAGGTAGGAAAACCAAGGCTGAGTGGTCACTGACTTGTCTACTGACCGTATCACACCTTAATCTGTGGAAGACTGGATAGAGCGCAGTCCTCAGAAGCCTAGCCTCATCCTAGAAGGCCCCTCTCAAGTCTGAAAGTAAACTTCACAAGCAATCTTCCACCTTGTTTGAAACCTCTTTTTGGTCTTACTTTATGTTCCAAACAAAAATACCCATCAAGGGCTTATTTGGCCAATTCCCAGAAGGATATTTAAAAAAAAAAAAAAAAAAACGGGGGATTTTATTTGACTGTGTATTTATCCAAGAAATAAAATCTTTACATGGAAAAATTAGCTGTCAGTTTTGTGGATGACGATGGTTCAACTGGTTCAACATTGCCAAGTTATGTGCTGCTCAGTGTAAGGAGCTGGACACAACGGAGCGACTAAGCACACACGAAGAAAAGCAGAGTGTAAGGGTCTAGGTGGCCATGTTCACCGTCATTCAGCCTCTACAGAGAGCCAATCAACAGCACGGCGCAACGCTGCTCTCATAGCCCAGGACCCGGGGTTCTTCCTCTGCCCTTTCTCGTCAGTGTTTCTTGTTCTCCTGGCCATTAGCATCAGAGGAAAACTCCCTTTCCCCTCCTCTCCTTTCTTCTCTTTTCTTTCTTTCAGACCCTTCAGACTCTGAAACAGCTTATCTCTGACTCAAATGCAGCTAGAAGTACAAAAGAAGAGCAGACACAAGGGGATCAATAAACACAGCAGAAAAATACAGAAAAGGTTTGAAGCAGCTGACAATAATGCAGTTTTGAGTGGGTGGGACTTCACCTCAAAATACCTGCATTTTAAGGCTAGCTTCAGTATTGATTCACACTGGAGCCTTTAAAAGAGTTTAATGGATTTGATCACAATTTTAGCAGCTCTTATGAAAACTGTTCTGTGAAATTAGGATGTTGTAGATCATATTATACAGAAACCAGTTCCCTACAGTAATGGTCTGAGTCATTCAGGTTTTCCACTAGATTGATGTTGTTTTTGACGTAAAAGGAATGCTGCCCGTGGACCAGGACCGGACATCAGCAGAGGGAACTGGAGCAGCATAACAATGGGGTCTGCTCTGCGTTCTTATGTGGATTATTCTGCTCAAAAACACTCGCACCTTATACCACCACCCTGCCTGGTTTGTGCTATTATCAATCAAAATGCTGAGCTTAATGAGAAACTTGGTGGCATCTTTAAACTCAAACAGTATCTGCATATCATTAAGTCACTGCAAGTTCACAAAAGATGGGCCCATAGGGCTTTGGGTTGGTACATATTGTATCAGAGGTGGGCTTATGTACTTTAGAGAGACGGTGTGAAATAGTCACCATGAGAGGAGACTTGGGGTTAGTCTTCCTTGAATTGAATCCAAAGCAGAGGCTGTCACCAAATTGGGCAATTTATCTAATTGCTCTTTCCCTCAGAATCCTCAGCTTCTAAACAGGCATGATGATAACAACATAATAAAGACTAAATGCATTAACACATATATAAATGCTTGGAAGAGCACATAATAAGCACTTAATAAATGTCTTTATTTACTGACATACAAAAAAAGATTAGCAAGATACTCAAGTGACTGAAGCAATCGCAAAACAACATGTATATCCATTTTAAATATTTAAAAAACAGCAACATAAAATACATTTTCTAACAGTAAATATGTCCATATAGTTGCATAGCAAGTGAACTGAAAAGATACACTTCATACTGATAATGGTGGTTGCTTTCAAAGAAGACATTAGATTTGAAGAGGCTGGTCAACAGGTACCTCAGTCTTATTTGTAATGTTAAAAAAAATTTTGTGTTAGATATTTTAGAAAAATCTATACATGAAACGCAATTAAAATTAGTAAAGAAGAAAGAGCACACATCTAGTATATTTTCTTTTAGAAACATCTTAATTTCATTCTAATCTGATAGCTCTAGTGTTCTAGGACTCAGATGTTGATATCAGCCCAGGATACCCAGTCAAAGTCCCCGTGACCAACAGCCTGCCCCGACATGAGAAGGCTGTCTTTCATCACATACATGGAGACTGTTTGCCTGCTTGGCCATTTTACTGCCAGATGATTTGGACTAAAGAAGACCCCTTAGCTTCCTTCCAGCTACTTCTCTGTTTTAGTGCTGTAGGGGAAGATGTACTGAATCAGATATGGTAATTTGAGGTCAAGTTATACAACTTCAGCTCACCTCATGATAGCACTTTGGTTAGGAACCCACCCATGAGCAACTCTTACCCTACACTCTATTAATAGTTGATTTCTTTACAACCACCCAAAACCTGACAAATTTTATACCCCAGGTAGTATTCATTAAATTTTAGGAGGCTGACTTGATTTCTTACCCTTTTAGATCAATCAAAATATTACTGTTTCCTAATTTTTAATTAGGTCTGAATTTATTGTTGTATATATGTTATTTGCTAATCTTTGAAAAATATTGAGGAATACTATTTACCTCTTTATCAACAAATGCAATCTCAAAACTATCCATATGATCTTTGAAACACAATTTGGCTATTTGTTTTAATGTAGTGATTTTCCAGTGCAGTCTGGTATTTAACTTAGCCTTCTTCAGTTTATGGTCAATCTACACTCCTATTCTCAGAGTAGAGAGAGGTCCAGATTTTGCTGTCCATATCTTTTAAGACTATACTTTCAGGGGTCATTTCTGTAGTTCATATCTCAGGAATGACTCTTTAGAAATGCCACTAGACTAGCCTACCCATAGAAGAAGTGGCTATAAGTCAGAAAAACAACAACAAAAAAAAACTGTATGAGCTATCCTAAATTCCACCATATATCACTTGAAACACTTGTACAAGTTGCTTGATTCTGAGAATATAAAGCAATTACAGAATTTAGACAAGGCATTTCAATATCTTAGGACTCCTTCATTGTCAGCTGTCTTTAGACTTTGACAGAAAAGATCTGCATTACCTAAAATTTGAATAAATGTTAAATCAAATCTGCAGTACATCATGAGAAACTCTGGGTTGGAGGAAGCACAAGCTGGAATCAAGATTTCTGGGAGAAATATCAATAACCTCAGATATGCAGATGACACCACCCTTATGGCAGAAAGTGAAGAAGAACTAAAGAGCCTCTTGATGAAAGTGAAAGAGGAGAGTGAAAAAGTTGGCTTAAAGCTCAACATTCAGAAAACTAAGATCATGGCATCTGATCCCATCACTTCATGGCAAATAGATGGAGAAACAGTGGAAACAGTGGCTGACTTTATTTTTCTGGGCTCCAAAATCACTGTGGATGGTGACAGCAGCCATGAAATTAAAAGACGCTTGCTCCTTGGAAGGAAAGTTGTGACCAACCTAGACAGCACATTAAAAAGCAGAGACGTTACTTCGCCAACAAAGGTCTGTCTAGTCAAGGCTATGGTTTTTCCGTCATGTATGGATGTGAGAGTTGGACTATAAAGAAAGCTGAGTGCCAAAGAATTGGTGCTTTTGAACTGTGGTGTTGGAGAAGACTCTTGAAGAGTCCCTTGGACTGCAAGGAGATACAACCAGTCCCAGGTGTTCATTGGAGGGACTGATGTTGAAGCTGAAACTCCAATACTCTGGCCACCTGATGTGGAGAGCTGGCTCAATTGAAAAGACCCTGATGCTGGGAAAGATTGGGGGCAGGAGGAGAAGGGGACAACAGAGGATGAGATGGCTGGATGGCATCACCGACTCAATGGACATGGGTTTGGGTGGACTCCGGGAGTTGGTGATGGACAGGGAGGCCTGGTGAGCTGCAGTTCATGGGGTCGCAAAGAGTCGGACACGACTGAGCGACTGAACTGAATACTGAACTGAATAAATCAAATCAAATGGGCAAACTGTCTGGGAACTGCAGGCTTCTCTGAGTAGGACTATGAAATCAAGTGCAGAACTTGGGTCTAGGAAGGTGGATTATGCGAATGTCCTTTTCTTAACATTCTAGAGTCTCTGACATGACAATAAACAAGCTTCTGTGTTCTTACTCAGGGTCTCCTACAGGTATCAAAATTAGCTTTTCTGTCAAAAATCTCTAGATATGAGTAATCACAAGCATGCTAATTAGGTGACTCCCCAAATTATATATTTGATGCCACATCTTCCTTGATTATAGCATGGAAAGAATACTATAAAATACTACATAAAATCTACATAAAATCTGAATAAAATTCAGATGTGAATGCCTTTGGTAGATTTTATGCCTTTGGTAGAGAATAACCTGTTACCTGAGATGAGAGTTGTTTGCTTCCTAAATGGGAAAGTATCTTTCGACTAGAGGAAAGACTGAGTTATGTATAGAAGATTTAAGAAAACTTAAAATTTACAATATGTATAAGAATAATAGATATGTATAAGAACTTCTTAAGTACTTGAAAATATTGTCAGTTGATAATAGTACATAAAAAGGAAATCAAATATAACAAATTCATAAATGCAATTTAAAATGTTTGCAGATGTTCAATTAGCTAAGTCCGTATATAGGAACTAAATATTCAAAGATCACTTAGTATTGATTTGTAAATCAAATTAAAAAACTATGTTTTTGATAATGTAACTTGAATAAATCAAACATTAAAACCACAATAAAATCAGAATGACTTTTTGGTACCCCTAAACTCTTCTGTTTCATCCAAAAAAACCTCACAAGCAACAGAATTTTTAGTATACCTACATTCTAATGTTTCCTAACTTTTCTCATAAGTGGAATTTCCTATAGTTCTCATAAATAATCAGGCCAGTATTGAAGTGGAACATTACTTCATGTCCACCTACAAGAATTCAACTATAATCTGATGCCTGGGCCCCACAGTAACAGAAAAACTGTAGGGCACTGAACCTTTATTGGAACAACATGGTTGGCAGATTGTTCAGAACCATGCATACAAGATAAGTTTCTGGTCCCAGTTCTGGAAACAGCTGTTCATTTTTTGAGTTTTAATTCTCTAGATGCTATGATCCCATGATTGATCCTGTTTACCTCTTGGCTGATAGAATAAATTTCACCTTAAATGAAATCCTGAATAATCCACAGGAACCCACTGTGCACATTACATATACAAATCACTTTGTGCACTTTCTACTTTTATATCCTCCCATCCTAACTTCCTATTCTTTTAGTCATCTTACCTTAGCATAACCATATGGCGTCTTCCAAACTATGTAACTATGACTCCATGGCGAACCACATTATAAAACAAAAGAAACATTTCAAAACACAGCTATCTTGTATAATTTCCTTGAAAAGGAGTTATATTCCACATTTGGGTCAAAACTGTCTTTACTTCCAGAAGATCACAATCTACCTTATAGTTCAACTGGCTTTTGAATTTTACTCAAAAGCCAAAATAAAATAGGAAGCAGCTCACTTTTCTTAAAATTAACAGAAAATTACTAAGCTTAAGCTCATTCTGACAAAAATCACTTGCTTTCTATCAAAACAACTCTAGCTCTCTTCTAGCACTCATACATACCTCAGTATGACTGAAGGGTCTGGTGACTTCTGTGAACTTATGAAGATGCAGTGAGAAATATGAACCAAGGAGAGCTGCCATTTTGCAACTCAATACCTCCTTTTGAATGCCTCGTTGATTTGGCAACAAAAGTCTATTACACGTAGACAGATGCAAAACTCGCACAAAACTAGACAGGCAATTTAAGTGCTTTGCTTTCTGGGTAAGAGAACAGATTTTGGCTTTAATTATATGCCAGGAAACAATCAATAAGTATTGATTTCTCACTCATTTGGCTTGTTCATTAAAATTTTCCACAGTGATTTACTGGGAATGTTCAACCTTTAATTAGTGCAAATCAATAGTATTTCATGGTCAAAATTACTTACTGGGGATTAAAAGTTACTGAAAATAATTTGTTCAGGAAAAATGAAAATTGTGAAAGTATACCAAGAAATGATATCTATATGCATGATAAAGAAAGCTTGAATCTCGCTGAGAATTCTCCCCTGCCTCAGTTTAGAACTAAACAACACGGCAGCATGGAATAATCCTCCACTGCTCTGCGTCTCATGCTCTGGGACAGGGCACTCCTGATAACGGAGAACAAGCATGCACTTTCCTTTTACTATCTTGCCATTTCATGAATTCTGACTTTAATTATGGCTTTAACTTTTGTTTAATATTCTGGATTCCAGTGCTCAAAGTGAATGTTTAGTGTATTCTCAGACTCCATCAGGAAATAAATCAGATGTGGTGATAGGAGTCTGGCCTGGCCTAGAATCCACAGGTATCAGTAAAGAGCTGCTAACAATGAGGACTCGGGGAAAAGCAGAAAAGACAAAGACAACACAAGGTTACAGCCTCAGCAAAAAATGATTTTCTGGAGGAGTCCAAAGTCTAAGAACTTTCTTATCAATATAAATGTATGGCTGATGCTGACTTTTTCTTTTCCCTTAAAAATCTTAAACTAGTATTTATTTTAAGCCTAAAAAAACCTTTGTGGTTTTTCTCATTCTCATCTTTTAATTATGCTACTTAATTTTTTATATTTAAAAATATTTTATTTAAGCAAAAAAGTATACCATCTATATAAGTCATATAGAGATAGGAGAGGGAACAAGACACTTACGTACCTACTATTGAGTCTAAGAAATAAAATTACTACTTCTGAAGCCCTCTCTATGCCCTGTTTCTAGTGGTAATCCTTGGTTTTTTTTCTCCTAGTTATTCCACAAAAGTATCTCTAAAGAATATATTGATTAATTTTGCTTGTTTTTTAAACTTTACATACATGGTAATGAACTGTATATAATATTCTTCAAATCATTTTCCTTTTTGTCTGCTCAATATTATGTTCAAAGGTTTGGAATAATTATCTTTTAACTGTACCTATCATGAATGATGTTGCTGTGCATTTTTGAACATGTCTCCTGGCACACAGCAAGAATTTCTGGAGAACACTCATTTACACACAGAAGTGAACGTTCTGGGCTATAAAATTTGCATGTATTCCATTTTATTAGATAATTCAAATTGTTTTAACAAAATAGTTGTATGAGTTTTCCTTTTTTCCCCTACATACTAGCTATCACATATTACCGTGAAACTTTATCTTTGTCAATCATTTTATTCTTATTAATAAGGTTGACCATTTATGTTCACCAACCTTTGAGTTTCTTCTTTTGTGAACAGATTGCTTACATGTTTTGTCCATTTTTCTATTATGTTAGTTGTGTTTTTTTATGATTGGGTAAGTTTTAAGTATATTGTGTTATTGGTATAACAATAACCATCTTTTTTCTTAGTTACATGGGCTATAAATAGCCTCTCTCAATTTTTGGCTTCTAAGTTTTCCTAGTGTCTTTTCATAATCAGATTTTCTTAATATTATTGTGCTCAAATTTATCAAATTTTGCTTATGATTTGGAAATTTTTGTATTAAATATGATATCACATGAGCATTCTCCTACATTTTCTTCTAAAAGTTTTAAATGCTGCCTTTCATTGTCGAGACTTTAATCCATTTGAAATCTATTTCATGAATGGTATGAGATCAGATTCAATTTCAGTTTTCTCTTGAGTGGTCAATTTTTCCAGCTATCTGTTGGTCCATCCTTTCCCCACTAAACTGTCATGTCTGCTTTGTATTACTCTCAAACTAACATGAATGGACCAGCCTGTTTCTGGACTCTGTTCTGCTGAACTGGTCTACTTGTCAGTTGCTGAGATTACACCACACTGTCTTAATACTGTTGCTTTACAATGAATCTCAGCAACTGAAAGAACAAGTTCCCTCACCTTGGTATTCTTCAGGAATATCTTGATTATTCTGGGCAACAAGTTGTTTGTCCACCTACATTTTAGAAACAACCTGTCAAGTTCCGAAAAATCACCTGTTCAAATTCTGATGGAAACTGCATAGAAATATATAGATTAGTTTGGCATAATGTCATTTTTTCAATATTGAGCCTTCCTATCTCTTTTGATTCATACAGGTCTTCTTGAATGTCTTTTCATGGATCTCGAGTTTATTCTGTTAAATTCACACTGGATACCTTATATTTTTTTGTTGCTATCATAAATGGTAGCTTGTAAAAGAATGTTAAACTCAGTAATTCTGATGATCTGAAGACTCTTAAGGTTTTCTTATGTATTTAATTTTATTACTGGTGAATAATGGTAACGTTGCTTCTTTTCATTCCTTGTATCTTTTCTCTCTTATCTCTTATCTTGTCTACTTCTTGATAGGACCTCTAGGACAACATTGAGTAGATGTGTAATAAAGAGTTATGGTGAAATGTTAAAAGTAGTCTTCATTTTAAAGGGATTTCTTGATTTTAACATTTCACCACCAAACATGATAACTGACAAAGACTTGTTACCCTCATATAACAAGAAAGTTCATATGTATTTCTAGTTTAAGAAACTTTTTATCATGAATAAGTGCTCAACTTTATTTAGTGTTTGTCTTCATCTAATAAGATGATCATATACATTTGTCTTCTAGTTAATGTGTGAATTATATGAGCTTTCTAATATTAAACGAACTTTGTCTTTCTTACATAGACACAGGTGGTCATGATAATGTATATGAAGATCTTCAAAATGTATTTCTAGATTCAACATTTATCTTTGTGAACAAGTAGTTTGTTTTAAATAAAGAGAATTCTGACCAGCTAATGGGTGTTCACTCTGCTCATCTGAAAATACAGGAAGAACTCTATTCCGGAACACAACTGTGTTAGTTTAAAACTGCTGAAACCTGTATTAACCCTGTATCCAACCTAACTATCAACTACATAGATATATACTATATTAGCTATACAAAAAGATATATCACGGCATTTACCAGGGATTATAAACTTTAACCCTCTATAAAAAGCTCACTAAGAATGACACTTGTATAGAAAGAATGCTTTTTAAAGAAAAACAAATCTCCAACTCTTTGAGAATATTTATGAAATCTTTACTCAGTAATGCAGGTCACACTCCAATTATGGAAGATATTTTTTATGCTTAACTGTGGTAGGGACTTGTTCTCAAACAAAACAAGTCATGACTTTACATGGAAACAACACATGGATTATTGTTAATAAAATGAATCCTGGTAATAAAACTTGTCCATTCGATTTCAAATATTGGTTATAAGATATAGCCACTGATTCTTTCATGTTTAGAAATTCTTTGTCATTATTCAAAAAATTGTTTTGAATCATGAAAATAAACTTATTTACAAACAAAACCCCCACAACAGTTGAATGGGAACGTCTTAATGAATAGTCAATCCATCTTCTCCAGCAAATATTCTAAATTTTATTACAGGTATTCACACAAAAAAAGAATAAAGTTAATATAGGAAAAAATAAATAAGAAAAGAAATTCCCATTTGATTAATCCAAAAGAAGGCAAGAAAGTAGATAAAAAGAACAAAGATTTACAAACAGTAAGATGTTAAATTTAAACTTATTATTATCAATCAATAAATAGCAACTTTCTAAAGTTGAGAAAAAAATTTAAACATAAGATCGAGACTAATAAAAATAGGCAACCATCCATTGCTTACAAAAGACAGACAATTTGTAATAAAAGAATGGAAAAAGACATCTCACAGACACTAAAAGATAACATAGCCCTTCAAATATCAAACAAAATCAATAATAAGGTCAATTACTAGAAATAAAGAGGGACATTTCCTAATGATCAGAGGTCAATCTACTAACAGTTGTTTACTTTCCTTTGCTCTTCTTGATAAAGACTTTATTTAAATATGAGTGAATTATCAAAAAATGATTCAATTCAGAAAAATCAGATTCAGTGCAAACCAATAAGCTAACAACTGGGTCACAACAAGCAAGGATAGGGCCAATGATCAAAGAACTGGCTTGTGTGAATACCTAAGCAGGCTCAAAGTTCTACTGACATGTCCATAAGTCCCAGGTCTTCAACTTACTGAGTTCAGGATTCAAATGTAGACTACTATCTCAGAGATCTACTTTTAAGAAATCTTGGGCCTTAATGCCAACAGCCAAACCATTTTGTGGAAAAAGACTAAGGGAAAGCAGAAACAGCAGGAAGGTATTATTTTCTCTAAGTTATTCTTAAATAACCTAAAAGGTAGCTAAGAAATATTTGTATTTTTAAAGATGTCAGAATTGACTAATTAATTCCAGCCACAGTCTATTACGAAAGTGCCTTCTCTGGTGACTTAGATGGTAAAGAATCCGCCTGCTAGGCGGGAGACCTGGCTTTGATCCCTGGGTTGGGAAGATACCCTGGAGGAGGGCATGGCAACTCCCAGTCCAGTATTCTTGCCTGGAAAATCCCCACGGACAGAGAAACCTGGCGGACTACAGTAGATGGGGTTACAAAGAGTCGGACGTGACTGAACGACGAAGCACAAGACTTTCCTATAATCTGCTATCTTGCAATTTAAGTCATTTTCTTCTTGCACAGTTTTCCTTAGAGTTAAGAAATAGAAAGTAACTAAAGGAACTAAGGATAAAATGCTTTATATATAATATTCCATGTTCATACTTTGGAGAAGATAACATTCAGTGTTATTTAACCAGTGGTCTACTGGCTGAGTAGATGGGTATGAAATAAAACAAGTATTTGGTAGTAATGCCCAAAATTCAAAGGGATCCTTGAATCACACTTACAAACCTACTAGTGACCCAGTTCCTGTTATGCCTCAATGCTATTAACGGTATTGCTTTGGATTTTCTGACTTCTTATGATTTCAGCCTTTTCTGAAGGCAGAGTTCCCATCAGTTGTCTAAGAGAAGCAGCGGATTCCAAAAAAGCAGTACAGTTCAGCTGCATAGTTAAGAACATGGGCTGTAGAGCTGGATGAGAACAGCTCTCCTGCTCACTGAGCATGTATGCTGTATCCTTCATCACTCAGTCATGTTCGACTCTTTGTGACCCCCATGGACTGCAGCCCACCAGGCTCCTCTGTCCATGGGGATTCTCCAGGCAAGCATACTGGAGTAGGTGGCCATGCCCTCCTCCAGGGATCTTCCCTACCCAGGGATTGAACTAAGGTCTCTCTCATTGTAGGCAGATTCTTTACCGTCTGAACCACCACAGTGAGCCAGGGCAGACGGCTTAATTTCTTCACCTACGGTTTCTGATCTGTAAAATGGGATGACAGCAGTACTATTCTTAGGGTTGTTATGAGAATTAAGTGAATTATTCTGACTTACTTAAAACACTGCCTGCCCTGTAGAACTGCCCTGTAGAACTATTGCGTTGTTTCCCATAAATATTTTTTTAAGTGAAGTATAGTTGATTTACAATATTGTGTTAGAAAGTATTGCTTGTTATCATTATTGTTGACTTTGCAAATGTTATCTTTTTCCATTAATAGAGTTTTTAATTTCTAAGAAAAAATAAAACTGTTAATGGGTCACAATGCTTACATAATTAAGTATAAACTGTTCTTCATGCATCCAAAGCCTACTTTTACTCCAAAAATACCCTACGACACACCTTGAACGTAAGGTCCCACCTTTAACATAAGGTTTCTGAATCAGGAAAAATTATTCTAATTTTATTCACTTTTTTCCCATCTTAAACCTCCCTCTCCATCTCTTAAAATGTTCATATTATCTATTCATTTCATATCAACCCTTCCCTGGTGGCTCAGTAATTAAAGAATCTGCCTGCAATGCAAGAGACCTGGGTTTGATCCCTGAGGAGAAAGAAATGGCAACCCACTCCTGCATTCTTGCTTGAAGAAGTTCATGGACAGAGGAGTCATGGGGTTATAAGAGTCGGACACGACTTAGCAACTAAACCAACCAAAACCTTCTCCTGCCCCATCTGGAATACCTGGAGGCTCAATAAGAGCATGTTATTTAAGTGAGTTTTTTTAGGGAATTTAATCAAACTACAACTACAACTCTTCCTTCTACCAGGATCTCTCTAACAAGCCTGTTCTCTGCGCTTTTCCTAATCCTGACTTGAATATCTGGGTGGCCACAGACATTTCTCGTCACTTCAGGGCCTCTGGATACAAACTGGAGAACTCGTATATAGACCAGCATTACTCAGACACTAAGAAATTACAAACGTGAAACCTGGCAGCAGGACAAAACTCATTTTTCACAGCCTGAGACACATGTAAACTAGTACCTGCCAGGCATGCTGGTGTAAACTAGAAGTGCTTGAGTCTGTTGTGTCTCTTGGTGAAAAAAACAAAACAAAGAACTGTTATACTTGCTTCATGTACTTCAAGAAAAAAGTATCAAACTGTATTAAATAATATGTTTGTATACATAATCTGCCAACTCTTTTTTTTTTGCTACATGGTGCAGCTTGTGCGAAGCTTAGTTCCCAGACCAGGGATTGAATCTGGGACCCTCGTCGGTGAGTGTGAAGAGTCCTAACCACTGGACTGCCAGGAAATTCCCAATATGTCCACATTTTAATGAGATATTTCAGTAGGCTTAGTTTATAGAAAAAGCCATATGTATGATGTTTGAATAGAAATTTAACTGTGGTAAATTTCAGCATGATTTTAAAAATGGTTTTATCACTCTAAATATGTACAATAATTTGATGAAAGAGTCACACAATTAATCCATCCACAGTTGGGAAGCTTGTTCCTAAAAGAGGATGAGTTCTTGAGAACAAGTGACTGCTTACATGCTCTTTCTTTCCTCCTCTTGCTTTTCTGCCTCTTTCACCCTCTCTTTCTCTTTCTTTCACTATTTCATTCCAACATGGTTTTTCTCTGACCTGTAATTGATAATCCTTTTGCTTCACTGAGCTGACTCAGACCCAAAAAGATGCTAAACCACTCATTCTATCAATAAGACTCCAGTGCTTAGAAAACAAATCAGAGCTGGACAGTCTACAGGAGGTGAGGAGACAAAGCCCTGCACCTCAAGGGTGAAAACTAGCAGAACCGACCTCCACTGCTGTATCTGTCCTGGGGCAAAAAGGTGTGTGCTTGGGGGTGGGGTGGTAATTAAATGCCAAATGACCTGTGTTTGGTCCGCTGCTTTACTTCCTTTTCTAAACCTGGACGACTTCAGCGTTCCCTAGCAACAGAAGCAAAGGATCAATTTAGAAAAGTGCTTTCCAGAGCATTCCTATCTAGCTACTGACCAAGCCATTTTAGTTTATGTGATCAAGCAATTGAAATTCAAGGAGATTTATCGCTGACTGCCCTCGGCAGCAAAACTGGAAGAGAACCGTTTGATATGTATGCTGCTAACGTCTGAGGTGACTGATTCCACCTCTACCGCACAAGCACGAACTGGTTTCAGGGAGAATTAGTAGTCTCTGCATTTCACCGGAACCGACAGTGTTGCTAGGGAAACTGATAATTATGTGGCAAAATGGAGGGTGTAGGATAGAAGAAAAAGAAGAAACGTAAGATTCTAAAGAAATGTAAGGTTCTGATCCAAATCAACATATTAACAATAAAGTATGTTGATCTTCTGTAGTCATATAATTTAATAAATACTGTTAATTATATGTTTGACAAGATACTGATTTCTGAACTAAAAGAAATGAAGCAGACGTTGCAAAGTCACTGGTTACTGATAATATTTTGTGTATGGCACAGCAGGAATATATATTTATTATAAAAACTACAGTGAATCTGAAGAATTAAAATATTCAAAAAAGTGGGAAAAAACACACTGATTTGATTTCCATTTTTTAAGAAAATCAGCTTACAGAGTTCCAGATAAAAAATTGTAACTCTATAATGCTCTAATAAAATTTATTTTTTTCGTCTCAAACACTGTTTAGGGGGGAGAAGAAAGAAGTGTTGCTATTTTTATATTATGCATAGTAAAAAAAACCAGCCTAGAGAAGTTGAATGGCCTTCCCGAAGTCACACACTTCTTCAGTTAGTGGTAATGTTGGTGTGAAACACTTTTCTTTCACCACTGGGAGGCATTATTTACAGACTATGTCATAGTAAGGGAAAACACAGCAAATGGATGTAAACTTAGTGAAGACACTCAAATCTCTAAATATTACTTCGATTTTAAATGAAAATTTCCAATACTTTCATTTTTAACAGCTAAGAGTTTAGTTCTGAAAGTTAATGATATGATATTAACACTTGCTTATCCAGAAAATCTCCCTGGAGACATTGTAATATGTGTGAAAGGGCATCAGAGAATCACACAGCTCATCAGTGACCTCAGTTTTACTGCATGTCAAACCACTGCTTGTGAGTTGTCAGTCCCTTCCTGACAATGCTACGGCATGACATTCTTTTATTTTCACTCTTTCTAACGTCCACTAGGTAGAAATTTTAAGAGATGAAATTGAAAGTTTTATGTCTTCCTATGTATTCATGTTAATAAATTCTTAACACATTTTTAAATTTATAAATATACTACACATATTAAAGTATTCACATTCTTATACACGCAATCCATGTACAGGTGCGCTGGGGGAAGAAAATAAGTGATTCATTTATGGTTGGTATATGAACAAAGACCATTTCCTTTATTAATAGGAAATGTTTCTAGTGTTTTGGTCTGATTTGGTCTTTGACAGGAAAGAATGAGACATATATACAAGTCATCAAGGTAAAAGCAGAAAACTATACAGAACTTCTTAACTCAATGAATTCTAAATGATGGAAGTGGGCAGTCAGCCTTCTGATGTTATGAAAAAGATCTTCATTCTAGGGACTAAAAAATCATAATCCTTAAGGAGTAACTCACCCTAGATGGGATAAACTATCAGTTTACGGCAGTTCATTAAGCGTATCAAGTTTATGTGGTTTAAAATTAGTATCTGGCTTGTCAAACTTGAAATTTTGCTGTTTTTTTTACTTCAAAGATTTATTTTTGATAAAACAAGAGCAAAATGATAGGTTACTATTTTGATAAGCCCTTTCTTCTTTCCCAAAGCAGGAAAGCTTTTGCACCTTTTAAATCTCTGAGTAAAACAAAGAAGAATGTAAGGCCACATTTTACAGTCATTAAAAACCATTTTTATGGTTAGGTTGAACAAACCTTGACTTAGGCCATCTTGACAAGATGTCTGCTTGATATCCAAGTTCTCCAAGGTATCTCCTTTAGAGACCTCACCAAGAGATGTCCTTCTCTCAAAGATATTGTTGTTGTTGTTAACTTGAGTCCCATTTTGCTTCAGTAGCCTGAACACCTCAGTTTCCAAATCTCTAATCTAAGAGAGAAGAAAAAAAAAAACCAATATACTCATGAAACCATAAACCAGCACTCTTCTCCAAGCACTAGGCAAAACTACCCTATTATTCTTTTTCTTTAATTTTATTAAAAGGTAGTTGATTTACAATATTGTGTTAAATTCTGCTGTAGAGCAAAGTGACTCAGTTTTATATATATATGTATATATACATGCACACATGTGTGTGTATATATATAGTCTTTTCCACTATGATTTATCATGGGCTTCCCTGGTAGCTCAGTTGGCAAAGAATCCACCTGCAATGCAAGAGACTCAGGTTTGATCCCTGGGTCAGGAAAATCCCATTGAGAAGGAAATGGCAACCCAATCCGGTATTCTTGCCTGGAAAATCCCATGGAGAGAAGAATCTGGTGGACTCCAGTGTATGGGGTCACAAAGATAAATTCTATGATTTATCTTTTTATCATAGTCTATGATTTATCACAGAATATTGAGTATAGCTCCCTATCCAACCTATGCATAATAGTCTGCATCTGCTAATCCCAAATTCCCAGTCTTTTCATCACCTCCCCTTAGCAACCACAAGCCTGTTCTCTATGTCTGTAAGTCTTTTTTTATTTCATAGACATGTTCATTTTGGTAGTATTTTAGATTCCACGTGAGTGATATCATATGGTTTCGTCTTTGTCTTTCTGACTTATTTTGCTTAGTGTGAGAATCTGTAGGTCCATCCATGCCAAAAGAATGGCATCATTTCATTCTTTTTAACGGTTAAGTACTATTCCACTGCATAAATGCACCGTATCTTCTTTACCCATTCATCTGTGACAGACGCTAGGCTGTCTCTGCGTCTTAGTGTCTGCAGTGAGTCGTCCTGACATGGACACAGGGGTGCGTGTGTCTTTTCGAGTTAAGCTCTGTCTGGCTATTCTGTCATCCAGTGGCTCTGTGCACAGGACTCACCCGCACTTGCAAGCCTTGAACTTCCACGAGATGAGCTTTCTCCAAATCTTCTATTTTCTTTCTTTCTGCTTCCTGTCTTTTGATGAAATCAAGTTCTCTTAAGGAGAAAATAATAGATCTCAGTGCATCAAATACTCAATAAATGAGGAAATACAAAAATTCTTATCTGAAGCAAAGAGCCACACAGTGAAATAAGTAACTAGACAGCTATTTAAATAAATAAAACTCACTCACAGAGAAAAGGTATCTAGTAATGAAAGCAAATAAAATGTTTTAAAGATATACAAGGTAAATAAAAATGCTTTGATTCTGCTTACTGAGCTTTTCATTTGTAGCTCCTGATTCTGGAGCACCTGTTCATACTTGGATAGAAGCTACTGAACTAATGACCCACCTTGGTTATTTAGTGGAGATAATTACATGTTCAGTAGAAATAATTCCACATTTATAAAGTCGTTTACCTAGTAAACTGATGGAATGGATGGTAAGAGTTTTTAAAAGATAATTATTATAAGACTGCTTCTTAGAAATGACAATAGGCTGAATGGGCCAGAAACACAGAGGGGAAGCTGTCACTACACATCTAAGGATATCATGAGGACAAGGAGAAATATCAAATGTGGTAGAATTTATTATAAAATTATTACATGAAATAAGAGTTAGGAATACTTTTAATAAGAATTAAAATAGAGATGTATTGAATTCACAGTTGTAAGAAAAACTGCTTCCTTTTTAAGATACTTTTATAGCAATACCTTTTAAACATTAAAACCATTGTTTCCATGATAGGAAATAACAGATACCATGAATCTTACATATATGCTTGGCTTTTAAGGCTTGACAGGCAAGGCCAGAAGGGATACTAGAGTTACTTTCTAAGTAACTGATGAAAAAATATGGTAAGAATCTTCCTAGTCTCCCTGAAATTACACCAAGATCCAACAGATGGAAGCAAAGCAGCATTAGCTTGAAAATAGGTGTTGAAATTTAAAAGCCAAGTGTGGTGATGGTCTCTCACTGTAGTGAACCAAGGACCTTGTGAGTCTCTCACAAGGAAAGGAAAGTAACAGGGCAAGGGGTCTTGTCAGTCAATATTTCCACTATCTGTAGTGGGAAAATTCTTTAGTTAACTGATTCTAAGAACAGAAACAGAAGGCCCCAGTTGCTGCTCTGAACGCACCATATCCAACAGTCATTTTGCATGACTTCAACTTGGCTTCCTGCTTCTAAATTACATACGTTTCAAAAGGACAGAGGTTCAAATGCTTTAACAGTTACAATAAATGATTAACCAACAGCAAAAACAAGAACAAAACAGGAAGTTGCCAAAAAATTATAGAAGAAACAAAATACAATCAACACATGAAACACTGATGTAAGAGATTTCTAAAACGTACTGTCTATTTATTATTTTAAGTATGCTCCTTAAAGGGATGACTCTGAGGTCATCTTTTCTTTTCCACTAGATACTACAAAACTACTGGATATAAGACTTCTTTAGATGCACACAAAAATCGTTACATCATTAGAAGCTGCTTACTTTTGTTGAAAATCCTTGATCAGTTTCTTTGCCTTGTTGTACTTCTTTTCCAAGGCCTGATACTGGCTTTGAGTCTCTTTGAGGTGCTCGTTCACTGTGTGGCATAATGTTTGGGCCTCAATCCAGTAGCTCTCCAACTTCATCATTCTTTCTTTATTCTCTTCTATATTCTGTTGAAGTTGAGTTTTTTCTAGTTCCCACCTCACTTTCTCATTTTCTGCAGCTTGCAGCTGGACAGAGCAAATGTCAAACCAAGGATATTTCTGGGTACTTTTATAGCAAACATCTCTCATACTTTTACAGCATATTTTAGAATAAATTCCATTATTACATATACTCAATCATGAAATACATTGAAATGAGAAGAGCAAGTATGATTTTCATTATTATAGAGATTATAAAACAGAAGCCTTGAAAAGTGAAATGGTTGTCCAATGTCACACATCTGATAAATGATAAAACATGGATCTGTTTCCAACTCCCAGGATCTTTCCAGAGCATACCATGCAGCGTATGAAATTCTCCAAGCAGTAAAAAATGTTTTAGAATTTGACTGATTCTATCCAATGAACTTCAACATGCTTTTAGAGTTGTTTTTAAAACATACAATTATATGTAAAATGTTAACTAAAAAAGGAGTGGGGAGACGGCAAGCTGGGAAGGAGAGGGGCAGAGCACAGTATGGCCAATGATTAAGAGGCAGACCCTGGAGTCATATAGTTTAGATTTGAATTCCAGCTCTGCCAACACTGGCCTTTAAACCTCGGACAAGTAACTGAAGTCTTCTAAGACTAAATTGTTATATGTAAAAGAGAACTGTGATATATCACATCAGCATGCTTGGAAAAGCTCCTTGGGGATAATAGTCTGATAAAAGTTATTTTTACTTTGTCTTAATCCCTTTTGACGATATTATCACATACTTTATTTCAACTGACTCATGAAAACAGCCTGTAGCTCATTATTTTGCTGACATTGTTCTGAGTTTCTAAAGCCGGATAAATGCCAATTTGCATAAAAGTATAAATGACAGTGTAAGTAAAAATATAAATTATTCCTGAACTAATTTAAGTCTCTCTGATGGAAAAGAAAGGCAGCTTCCTCTGGTTTCTGCTTTCCAGAAAGTTTAGGAACAGATAAGACCCTGGTCCAAATCCCTCATTTCTACGGAAATTCAAGACTGATCTCTTAGGTAAGGGATCAAAGGTCATTTATTGACACTAGCCATCTAACCTTTACACTAGTGCTGCATCCATTTCACGTGCCTCTGGTATAGTTTAAAAGGGTGCAGAGTCATTACAAGCTATTAATATCAATTTTCAAAATCTGAAACATTCCAAAATCGCACAGCATTCGGCAAATGGAAATATACATATGTTTTTATATGTATTTTAAACTAAGTACATTGGCAAAACAGATTGCAAAGTAAAGTAGTCAGAACCATTTCAAAATTAGGAATTCTATTATCAACATGGATATAAAGAATAACAGTAAAGCAAGTTAATCTGTGGATATTAGCATAGGTAATAGAATGTTGGCACAGCCAATATAATTTTGAAAAAAAAAATACTCATTTATAGATTTTTCTAAATTAAATACCTAACACATAAGCCTTGTTAAAGCACTTGCAATCAGAGGGCAATCTTTTTCCCCCAACTGTAACCCAACAATTAAAAATCTTCTATTCTTCCATTCTATGCCAAGAAACAATAGAAATTTAAAACAGGACTGGGTTTTTACCTGCACCTTTTATTAAGCAGTGTTTTGTGTTCAAGTTGCTTATTTACCAATCTCTACTAATTTAAAAATTATTATTCACAGAGCTTGGCTGAAACCATGAATGATGTATAGACATGTTTTGACTAAAGAACTACAGAGTTATTAGCTGAAAATACCATTTACCTAAAATAGCCTTGCTAATTTATCTCCATTTAAAACACATGGAAAAAACAAAACAAGTGTATATACTGTGAACAGGGAAACGGACTATTAGTGGTGTGGGAGGAATTACGTCTCAATTATTAGAAGACCATAAAAAAAACACATTAACTGTGTTTTTAAAGTAATTCAAAAGATATTTTAAAATCTTTGAGACTACATATTTGATAAAACTAGACACAGTTCAAGAAACTGAAACTTACCTTATAATTTACCAATTAAAAATGCCCTTTTGAACTTCGCATTATTTCATATATAAACTAAAAATATATACTCCTTTTATCAAGACCTGTTTTTTCCCACAAATTTAAATGACATGAACTAAACTTGTCTAAAGATTTCTGGTAGCATCTGGAACCTAAAATAAATTATTCATATATTAATTAAATTTCACAGTATTTCATTACTAGAAATTTGAATTTTTCTTTATGAAACCTAATTAATGTGCTATGTTAATAAAAACACATTATTTCTGGTAAGCTAAAAATAAATAAAATGATTATATTTATTTAAAATAAAATAAAAGAGAAAGAGATACAGTATAACAGCTTGTGCTTAAGGATTAGTGGTCAAAATGTAGTTTGAATGCTTGAACTATTATAAACATTTACTTCTTGAGAAAGTTCAGAGGGAATTGGCCACATAGGTGCAAATATGCAAATGTGTAATTTTAAAATCCTGTGCTACTTTCACTGAGGGGTGCTGACCCCCTGAGGGTGTGCGCTGTTAGGTTTTCCCACTAACAGTGGGAACGAATCTCTCATTTGTGTTCTTCTAAATGTACACAAACAAAGCATTTAGTGCTTGGGTTGAATTTATTCACAGCATCTGGAGTTTAGAAAGTACAGTTCAAACACCATGTATTGCTGCTTACCTTGGTCTTCAATTTTTGAATCTCTGCTTCTGTAACTGCATGTTTGATTTGCAACTGAAAATGGAAAAGAAAGGAAAAAAATCTGAACTAAGCGTATCTATATTTTTCTACATTTTTAAAGCCTTAGCAGCTGGCAGAATACCTTATTATATAGCTGAAGGGCTAGGAAAATGCTACGGTGCAGCAGGTTGTAAATTAAAATGTCTAGTGTGTAAAATGACTCTCTAGGTGCGAACTAATTAAACACAGGGTTTATGGTCCACGCTCCCTAACATCAGATTAGGTTATGAATTTAATTGCTCAGGGACCAAAGAGAAGGAAACACATTTTCCTGCCCTCCTTGCAGCTCTTCCTTTGTGATTTGAGTGTCAAGGAATTGTTTCCTTGCGGTCTTGAGGACTGAACAGCTTCAGCAGGCAGACGGGCAGTGGGAAGCTTCGATTCCAAATCTGGAAGGAAGGCGGCGCTCTGGTTCCGCGAGTGGCACGCATTTTAGCTTAGCAGCTCTTTTACAGCTCGGGCTGCGGCTGCAAAGCTGAAGAGGACGATGCAGGTCGGCGACAAGATGTGTAATTTCCTTTTTACATTGCAGGTAAAAGTACAGATCTAGATGTCCGTCCTTTAAGTCATTTACTCATACTGAGGGCCTGGACCCTCCAAAGCTTCAGCTGCGGTTGATTCTCTCTAGAGCCACCATTTAGATTTGTTTTGCTTCTCCCTTCCCCCCACTTTGCTTTCTTTGTAAAGGAAGAAAAATGAAGGAAACAATCACTCTTTAAGGAATAAAAAAAAAAAATTATGGAAAACAATTTCTAGGTTGGAAATCACTTTTCTAAAATGCTTGGAGGCAGATGTTTTTGGAATTCAGAGTTCTTCCAATTTCAGAAACTTAGTAAGATGCATTTTCCATAAATTGCTGACTGCCCACAGCAGGGTCTGTGGAGGTGCTCTATAATCAAATAAATACATGAATATCTTTGCCACCAAACATGTGAATATTGTGACTAAGTGAGGTACATAAAGACTGTAAATAGTAGCCTATCAATTTTGGTCAGATTTACTACCGTCTGCTACAAAATTATTTTAAAATAATCTTTTCAGAGCATTTTGAATTTAGGCTTATACAGAGGGACCTGTAATCTTCCCATATAACTGTAATCAAATAAGTCTAAGGTTTTCTTATCAGAAAGATAGCTAATGAAAAGACAGAAATGTGAACCTTTGGAGATCACACCACCTCACAAACCTCAGCCCTCTCTCTGGTTTGTAATCTTAATTTCCTTGGTTTTTGCCTGACCACTAGGGACGTATGGGAAGGATGAAGAGGGAAAGAAGTTAGAATCCAGGGTTAGATGCTGATGAATAAGAGCCCAGAAACGGAGAGTCCCAAGTTCCTTATCAAATTCCCCTTCCGTGATGCTCTCAGGTCTCGTTCGAGGTGTAAGTCTCTGTGGGCTACAAAGCTGCATCTCTGCTCCTGCTCCTGTGGGGTGACCCTGAAACTTTTACATCTGATTCTGCCCTGCTCACTCATTTTACTCTCCTGCTTTCGGGCGCGGTTGCTCTTGCAGTCTTGCCTATGCAGCTGTGGCTCCTTTCACCCTCTCCGTTCCCAGGGGCTTCTGCACTCCACAGTCTCGAGGGGCAAGTACTCTTAGTCAGCCAAGACTAAGAAAGGATGATTTAAAGGACTAAAATACGATTACTCCAACTCTGCTTCTTAGATAAAAGTCCTAAATGCTGTAAAATGTTGCACCTGAAATAAAACCAACTTCTCTAGTTCTAGTTGAAGAGTAGCAAGAAATCAAGAGCAGATTTTATGATGAATGCTGCAACTATCAGCAAGTGCCGTATTTTATTTTCTCAGCGGTTAACTCCCTGTAGGGTAACCAATTATATTGCAATACAATGTGTTAGGACTTTGGATTTTCTTTGTTCAAATTACCATGTTCTGTAGCAAGCTACAGCTCTGGGCCCCAGTTTCCAATATGCAAAATGAGAGGGCAGGATGGGAAGAACACCACAGCCTCTGCAAGTACTACAGGTGTGACGTTTTACGAAATGAAGACCCTGGAGGTGACTGTCATGGTTGCAGAGTGGAGAAACTCATCCCACGCCAGCATTTTCATTCCTAGGAATGCATACGCTGGATTAATCAAGTGACATGTGGGACAAACCAAGGGGAAACTGTGAAACAGCCAGGCTGATTTTCAGTTATCCTACCCCTCCCATCTCACCGAAACAGATGACAGAAGAGAACTGAACTCATAAAGCAGCAAGGTGAGAACACTGATAAAAGCTTAGAGTGTTTGTTACTCGGTACAGCCCAGTCCTTCAGCTATAGGAAAGCAGAACGAGGTCTGTAAATTCAGACGTTATTCAGAAGATGGACAAAAGTTTTAGTGCAAGGCTTCCCTAATACTAATACAGCCTAAAATGATAGATATGTAATTATTATGTAATTATTTTAATCCCCCATGCACCTTAACACAATGTCTAGAAATCCACCACTATTAAAAGGAAAAGCATTAAAAATAAACTAACTGAACTTTTTCATTTTATATAGGAAGAAACTGTGTTTCAGTAGCTTAAGCTGCAGAGCTAATAAGTATCAAAGCCAGGTTTTATAAATTCCAGTCCATAGTCCTTTCTGCTAGCTCCAAATTTCTTACATTTGTAGCATCCTTTCCCTTTTGTTATGTCCTCCTTCCTCACTGCGAATGGATCTGTGAGGGAGGTAGGACAGGCACTATTAACCTCATTGTTCAGACAGGCAAAGAGGCTCAGAGAAGTTACATGGGCTCTTCAAGTTCCCAGCAGAAGCGGGTGGTGGAGAGGAAATTATCCCAGGTCTGACCGCACCTACTCCGTTCCTCCCTTCCTCTGTACCTCATCGGAACCAGCTTTGGACACACTTTTCATCTGATCATCATGGAAACGCTGAGGCACGTGTGATCACTGTCACCTCTCAGGAAAGAAGATAAGATTCCACCTGGAAACCATGAGTCACTTCCGGGGTCTGAGTATTCTCATACTACATACAACATGGTGTTCAATCATTTGCTTTTAGTCACTGAGCTTAGAAATTTCTCAGGCATTATTCAACCTGCATTTACTGAATGAGACTATGTGCCAGACGCTGTGCTAGTCACTGAGGATACATGAGAGCTACACAGAATCTACCTTTGAAACACTTACTTCGAGGAGAGTAATAAATACCACCTCCTGAAAGAAGTTTCCAGATGCATGAGAAAAACTCAGGAACTTCGCATGACCTGCGGCTTTGGCCTATGTGTCATATGGCCTATGTGTCATATTTCCAAACTTGGACCCTTGCCTCCCAGGCAAAGTGGGCAACGGTGGGGGGCTGGGATACCTCCGTTTCATGAGGAAGACGAAACTGCTTTTCAAAGAGGTACAGTGACTTGAAACAAGAAGCACAGTGCATACCAAATTGAATTTTCTTGTTCTAAAGCAGTTCTCCTTCCACGTTTAATAGCCTTTCCAAAGTACAAGTATAAGGGTTTGCAGACAACAGCTGGCTGCAGGGAGCAGGGTCTACATAACTGCTTAATAGACACAGAACCTGAAATACCTTTTGGAACTTTTAGAACTTCAGAGAATATAGGTTTGGAGAGACGACTTGGGAAGAGAGGATATAAAGAAAAAGAAAAAGTTAAGGACTGCAGGTCAATGTCTATAAGGCCAATGTCTTTCATCTTTTCTGTCCTCTTGAACATGAATGCCATCGATATCCACCCCAGGATTACAGTACAAATAAACACATGCACTCTTACAAAGAACAGCAGCTCTCATGTAACATTCTGCGGGTATACCTGCTGTGTTTATTTTCTGTTTATTTCTTTCAAAAAGATGAATACAGAACACGTACTCATATCACTGAATTAATATATCCAAATATAACTGCACAGGAAACAGAAACATTTTTATGCATAAACATTATAAGACTGAACTTCTGCATTCTTTACTTATCTTGTACAGGCACGTAAATCATTTTTTCTCTAAAAAGGAAATATGTTATCTTTGCAGGAAATATTTTAAGAGCTCTCTAGTACTGGAGATTTTACATCCTCTGTTCTTATTTTGGTGGTGGTGGTATGTGTGCTCAGTCCGACTTTCTGTGATCCCATGAACTTTGTGACCCTCCTCCCGCTGCCCCCGCCCAGGCTCCTCTGTCCATGGGATTCTTAGGCAAGAATACAGGAGTGGGTTGCCATTTTCTACTCCAGGGGATACTCCCGACCTATGTCTCCCAACCCGTGTCTCCCAAGTCTCCTGCATTAGCAGGCCAATTCTTTACAACTAAGCCACCTGGGAAGCTCGTTCTTACAAGGGCAAAATAATAACTGATATTTGCATACAACTTTATGCAGTGGTTTCAGCATTGAAATCAGAATTCTTACAATTATATCTGTGATCATGTGATTGCAGTCTGTCTTACCCATGATAGCTTAAGTTCTAGAAAAGAAGAAATCAGGGCTGCTCTTGCCTGTATTTGGTGCCATTAAAATTAAGCTAGGCTATATTTCTTTACAATTTCTGCTCAAAGGTTTATAAATGGTACCTATCTTTACATTTACATAGAAGAACACTCAGGGAATAGACTATGCAAAACTAGTTGAAATCGGCTGATTGAATGCTGTCATAACCTAATTTGAATGGCAACACTAATTGCAGTATATGCAGCATAGAGTGACACAGTCCACCAAGTCACTCTCTAAGTGACTCATAAACTGGTTATTCATGGGGATGGTGCTGGATGTAGGTGACGGCCTATAATTACAGTTCCTTTTAAAATAAATACCTGTTTATTGTTAAGTACATAACAATGTTTTACCTTCTTGACATATTAATGGACAGTTCCATAAAGGTAACTTTATTATCTAATGCATTAATAACTTTTTCTAAATTACTTTCATAGATTTTCTATGACTTAATTAGGCAAAATAACATATTTTTTAGACTCCATTTTTTCCCTCCAGATAAATGCAGAACTGTTTTTCCTGGGAGCTAATACTTATGACTCTCAAGAAGGAATGGTGTTGGGAAGCGCTGACAGTCCACTGACCAGGTACCTGGCCAGCAGTTTCTGATTCAGCCTCTTCCTACTTTCCAATACATATCCAGTGAAATCATATTAGAAAAGAAAAACTCACAACCAAACTGATACTGAAACTAAAAACAACTGTTACTAGAATGTGAGTCATGAAGCTGAATTAAGAAAAATCTATCCAAGCTTCACTATCTTCACTCCAAAGACAGGGAGGTGCCTTGTGCCTCTCTCACCAACAGCGTGAGACACCAAGTTTATCAATGAGGAAGAAGGCAAACTCTACTGTCTCTCCTGGAGTGCCTTCACACCAGGCTCTCTCACTCTCCGCCTCCTGTGTTCATTCAGAAAGCAACTGCTACATGAGAAAAAGAATTCAGGAAGGTGGCTGACAGTGGCACGTTGCATACTTACAGCTCCAGACTCCAACGTGCAGCAATATGGACAGGGACAGTCCCAGTAAGTGCTTTGAGAGCAAGGAATAGCTTTTCTTTCTTTAACTTACAGAGCTGCATGGTGAGATCTGGACATCGCACATTAGTACAGAGAACTGCTTTAGATGAGAGGCTGCCAGAAAGCAGCAACCAGGCTGGGAACTAGGCACACAGACATGTCCTCCTGACGGAGGTCCAGCAACGGGCTTTGTGGTTTCAAAAAGTGAAAAATTCCTGATTAACACTGGATACAAAAATGGTTTGTGCCTCATTGAAGATAAATAGATGAGAAAAAGGCAAAACTAAGCCTATTACTAAATTCTTCAGATCAGGGAAAAGAAAATATCAACTTGAAAATTCAAATAAGTAAACCTGTGAAAATAATGTATCCCATAAATAAAAAGATATTTTAAGGTAACTCTACGGAATACCAGGATGAAGAGAAAGTAAAGAGGCATGAAAAATGAATGGAGAACACGGAAACTAAAATGTATGAAAAGAATTAAGTTGTTAGAAGCGCTAAAAAAGCATACAGAAACTTGAAGTCAAAGCATACTTAATGCTACAGAGAGGTGAAACACTGATGTGAGAGGACACGTTTGAGGACAATCTCAGGCGTGGGAAAAAACAGAGAAGAAAAGAAAGGTAAAAAGATAATACTAGAGACAGTGTTTCTAAGGAAACAGAAACTGAAAAAAATTCAAAACCTGAAGAAAATATTCACAGACCAAATTGAAAACATAAACACAAACACAGAACAGGAAAACAGATTAGGAAAAAAGAAAGGAGACCCACTTTAAGAAATTGTGATGAAAAATTTAAAGTACAAAGTTAAAGTAATACAAGTATCCAAATGGCTGTTGTTGTTAGATTTTTCTTTTACAGTATGCAGTGCTAGGTCAAAAAAATTAGCCTGTGCAACAACACTTTTAGGGGAAGAGGTGGTGAATTAAAATGTTAAAACCAGCTAATCATTACTCTTGTGTCAGTATTAGAGGGGAGGAGAGGTGGATGAATGTATGTGAAGGCTATTATTTGGTTAAATGGTAAAGACATAGCTGCTGGTCTGCCTTTCATGTTGCTGGGTGAAAATATCCTAAGACAGAGTCAAAGCTACTTGAGAGTAACTGTTAGAGAAGAGAATAAACATGTGTAACTGTTAAGCAGCAGATGAAAAAGTGATATATCTAACAGCAAGCAGGTAAAAAAGATAAAAACAAAACAAAAAGCAGCATGGAAATTATGAAATCAGGTGGTAGATGTAAGTTCTAATAGTAAAATAATTAAATATAAATGGGGTAAACTGACCAATTACCTGACAGAGACTCCTAGAGTAGAATAACAGTAAGATTTAGGAATATGTTGACTAAAGGAAACACAGTTGTGAAAAGTACACAGAATGGTTGAAAATAAAGAGATGGAAGAAATAGATACTCTGCAGCAAATATGAAGCCAAAGAAAGGCAGTGCTGAATTTTTACAAACAAAACAGAATTTGTAGTAAAATGTGTCATTAGAAAACAAGAGAGATATTACAATAAATTGAAAAGTTGCAATAATCCTGAACATATATGTTCAGTTCAGTTCAGTCGCTCAGTCCTGTCTGACTCTTTGTGACCCCTTGAATCGCAGTATGCCAGGCCCACCTGTCCAAAACCATCTCCGGGAGTTCACTCAAACTCACGTCCATCGAGTCGGTGATTCCATCCAGCCATCTCATCCTCTATCGTCCCTTCTTCCTCGTGCCCCCAATCCCTCCCAGCATCAGAGTCTTTTCCAATGAGTCAACTCTTCGCATGAGGTGGCCAAAGTACTAGAGTTTCAGCTTCAGCATCATTCCCTCCAAAGAAATCCCAGGGCTGATCTCCTTTAGAATGGACTGGTTAGATCTCCTTTCAGTCCAAAGGACTCTCATGAGTCTTCAACATCACAGTTCAAAAGCATCAATTCTTCAGCACTCAGCTTTCTTCACAGTCCAACTCTCACATCCATACATGACCACTGGAAAAACCATAGCCTTGACTAGAAGGACCTTTGTTGGCAAAGTAATGTCTCTGCTTTTCAATATGCTGTCTAGGTTGGTCATAACTTTTCTTCCAAGGAGTAAGCGTCTTTTAATTTCATGGCTGCAGTTACCATCTGCAGTGATTTTGGAGCCCCCCAAAATAAAGTCTAACACTGTTTCCACTGTTTCCCATCTATTTGCCATGAAGTGATGGGACCAGATGCCATGATCTTCGTTTTCTGAATGTTGAGCTTTAAGCCAACTTTTTCACTCTCTTCTTTCACTTTCATCAAGAGGCTTTTTAGTTCCTCTTCACTTTCTGCCATAAGGGTGGTGTCATCTGCATATCTGAGGTAATTGATATTTCTCCCGGCAATCTTGATTCCAGCTTGTGCTTCTTCCAGCCCAGTGTTTCTCATGATGTACTCTGCATATAAGTTAAATAAGCAGGGTGACAATATACAGCCTTGATGTACTCCTTTTCGTATTTGGAACCAGTCTGTTGTTCCATGTCCAGTTCTAACTGTTGCTTCCTAACCTGCATACAGATTTCTCAAGAGGCAGGTCAGGTGGTCTCGTATGCCCATCTCTTGAAGAATTTTCCAAAGTTTATTGTGATCCACAGAGTCAAAGGCTTTGGCATAGTCAATAAAGCAGAAATAGATGTTTTTCTGGAACTCCCTTGCTTTTTCGATGATCCAGCGGATATTGGCAATTTGATCTCTGGTTCCTCTGCCTTTTCTAAAACCAGCTTGCGCATCTGGAAGTTCTCGGTTCAGATATTGTTGAAGCCTGGCTTGGAGAATTTTGAGCATTACTTTACTAGTGTGTGAGATGAGTGCAATTGTGTGGTAGTTTAAGTATTCTCTGGCATTGCCTTTAAATATATAAAACTGCAACTGCTATAATTATAGGAAGAAAGAAACTGTAGCTGATGATTTTAACTTATACTTTTCACAATTGGTACATCAAACCACAAAATCTAAGCCACGCTACAGAGAAGACATTTGTATGTTTGTATTATTAATCTTATCGATATAAATTTAATGCTTATATAAATTTCATATCAAAGTACAGGATATGTGTGATGTTTACATACATAAGAAATATTTAAATACAACTATTTATGAATTAAGCTACAAAAGAAATCTTGAAAATTCAAAACAGATACTATACAGAATATTTTTTCTGAATAGTGTCATAAAATCAGAACTCAATAACAAAAGGATAGCAAAATAAAGTATATAGGTGTGGAAAGTAAAATATACCCGTAAATAATTCTTGTGTTAAAGAGAAAAGTTGCATATAGCTAAAGCAATATTCAGGGAAAAAATTATAGCTTTAAATGTACTTATCAAAATATAAGGGTTATCAGAAAAATAAACATATTGAATGCAACTGATAAATATCAAAAAATAAAACAGGAGAAAAAATAAAGATATTGGTGAGAAAAAAAAATAAAGATATTGGTAGGAAAAAATAAGTATTTTTAAATTTAAAAATAAAAATGGAAATGTAAAGCTAACTTGACAGATAAATTCTAGAAAAAAACTAAGAAAAAATTGAGCATTTTCAAAGCAAAAAGAATAAAAAAAAAAGTAACTAGTTACAGCTACTAAAGATTTCACTATTTTAAAGCCATATTATAAAAATATAAGTTAATAGATATGAATACCTAGAGGAAATATATGAATCTCTTGAGAAATACAAAATACCAAAGTTGGCCCAAGAAAAACTTGAAAAGAGTAATAGCTATTATAAAATGTATTCTAAAAATCTTCCTCCACAAATGCACATATGGTTTTATAGCTGAGTAATAACAAACTTTCAGGGAACACAAATTTTGATCTTATGAAAGTCATTAAGTCTCTTTTATAAAAGTCATTTCTGAAAATAGAAAAATAATGAAGACTTCTTTACTTATATTGGAGCTAATATAACCTCCCTTTGTGGCAGCTTTTGATTAATCCACTCTGGTTAAGACTTTCTATTACTTACAGGTGACACTTACATAATAGAGGGGACTATAAAATTTGAGGGAGGATCAGAAAGAGACTTTAATTAAACAGATATGTTCCATGAACTTGGATTAAAAGAGTCAATGTGATAAAAATGCCAGTTTTTTGCAAGTTAATTTACTAGCTTAACGAAATTACAATAAAAAATGCAAAGAAGTTTCTTCAAGGGAGTTAAAATGATTCAAATGTTTTCTTGAATAACTTGAAAAGCAAAGGAATTTTTGAAGAGAAGTGTTAGGTGGATCTGATTTATTTCATTAATGTTTTATATATATTCTAACATTACTGCACCAAAGATTAATGAGAAAATGAAACAGAATATGAAGGTCAAAGGCAGTCCAGAGTGTAAAGACAAATACTGCAGATAATAATGCTGGCCTTCCAACCAGAAGGAAACGGTTAAAGGAACATTTAATAAATTGTGCTAGCCCCCTCGTCAACTGTTTGGGAAATTAAATAGCTGTCTTGTATTATACAACAAATTCTAGTTTGTTTGATATCGTTCATTCACCAAATATTTAACCACTAAGTATATCCAAGAACTATGGATAAAATATTCAACAGAAAATAGAGGAGGTTAGAGTTCAGTTACAAGATATTTAATAGGCTAAAAAGAGGAATGATTGCAAGAATGTTAGTATAATGCACTTTGCCCAAACAGTATAACATATACTTTTGGTTGAAATAATATAATTAAGAGAACTCTTTCTGTAATATGAGTTTTTTTTTTTACAGACTCCAACACAAAATGACTCTCCACCTCCACCCCAGATTCTGTGCATAATTTTGGGCATGTTATGTTAATCACATAGAGAAGTTTAAAGCTGTGGCAGTGGCAGTGTACAGGACACCAATCCTGTGACAGAGAGCCAGGCAGCTGACACTCTGTGGTAAACCCCTGAACAAATGAACATATTCATATGTTAAATATAAAACAAAAGAGAATAAAAGGACTTTAAGTGAAATGACACAGTATTTGCCTGTTTTAGAGGTGGTGACAAACGTTCAATTCTTAAAAGCCAAAATTAAAAATGCAGATTTGGTTACTCAGGCTAAAACTAAATCAGCCATGTTACAAAGAATGGTTCCAGATCACAGAGCAGCCTACACCAATGTAGGCAATCATTTTCTCTAACAGTGCAAATAGCACTTTAGGATTTAGAGGTTATATGGTTTCCGTGCAATTAGTTAGCTTTACTGCTGTAGAATGAAAACTGCCACAAACAAATAGACAATAATAAATAACAACATATAAATGAATGTCTATGGCTGTGTTTGAATAAAACTTTATTTATAAAAAAAAGCAGTGGATCAGATTTGGCCAATGGGCCATAGTTTACTGACCCCCAGTCTAGATCATGTAGCTATCTGCACTATGGAGTCCATTTCAAACAATATTTATGCAATATTGAGTACTTGGCTAAATTCAGAAAATGGAGGCTATAACCTTTATTTACTATTTCTGCTTTTTAAGCTCTTTAACTTCCATTAAAAAAAAAAAAACATGTATTCTAATTCCAGCTCAATTATCTTCCAAAGAGCAGGGATCATGCTCACCTGGCAACATGGAAGTTACACAATAGACTTTTCCCAAGGAGCACAACCTTGTTCTCACTGCCTCAAAGTCAGATTGAGAGCTACAATATTCAAGGAAGACTGTTTAAAGAACAGACAGTTCATCTGCTCTCCAGATAATATGTTATTCTAGGCCACATCAGAGCTGAGCAGGAAGGGATTATACCACTTCCACTTGGGCACTTCTCTGCGTTGTTCTTTGAAGATATCAGTTAATCTAGAAAGCCTTTATAAGAGATGGTCCGAAGACAGGAATTGCTATTCCACTGTAAGAGAATTCTGATCATTAGATAATAGTGTACTTCATTGTCACCAAGATGTTTGCATCTGATTTAGAACTAGGAATAGTCATACATTGTCTGAAAAACCCATGTATTCTGCTTGAATGACTCTGTGAACTATATAAATGAAAATGGTTCAATCTGACTAATAATAACATGTGAAAGAGAAATGGGCATTCTAAACACATTCATTGGCAAATTGGTACTAAGTACAAGTCCCTCAAATACTCATATTCTGTAATCTAATAATACCACTGCAAGAAATTATCCTAAGGAAAATGTAATATTTGTTACAATATTATTTTTAATAATTTTAAAAGAACTGGAAACAGAGGAACTGTTCTAAAACAAGGGGTGAAGTAAATCATATAAGATCCATAAGATAAACAGTAAATAAGCATCATTTTTGGAAAAATATTTGATGACATGGGAAGATCCTAACAATACAGTTTTTAGTATCAAGAGCAGGAGTTTAACATAGTATATATCCTATAATATCAAATACCACAATATTGGGATCATGAATGATTTTGGGGGCATTTATACAAATCTGTACTTTCCAAAACCCTATAATGAACGTAAGTTGTTTTATTTAATAAAAACTTATATTTGAAAAGTACATTCACTTTGATACTGGCCTCACAAATTTGTCATGAGGAATTAAAAAGGTAAGTCAATATACTAGATGTCTTAGGTATAACATGAGAACATATAAATTTCTCTGTTGGGCTTCCCTGGTGTTCCAGTGGTTGAGAATCTGCCTTGCAATGCACAGGAGGCCTGTTCCATCCCTGGTCCCAGAAGATCCCACATGCTGTGGAGCAACTAAGCCCAAGAGCAGCAACTACTGAGCCCAGGAGCCCTAAAGCCCTGCTCTGTAACAAGAGGAGCCATTGCAATGAGAAGCTCACGCATCCTCATGAGAGAGTAGCCCCCCTTGCCAAAAAGCCTGCGTGCAGCAACGAAGACCCAGCACAGCTATAAACAAACAAACAAATAAATTTTTAAGTCCCTGTTCCTAACACATCAAAATTAGATATTAGAAATCTGCAATTATCAACCTTGTTTTTCTTGAAAAGGAAAATATGCTTTCCAAGTGGGGTCAAGTCCCTAAGAGACTTGTAACCACAGAACAGTGGTTTTCAAGCCTCAGTGCTTCAGAGTTATTTATTGCAGGGAGGTTGTAAATAATGACATATTTGTTTTCAACAATGGAGGAAGTTCCACAAAACAACAGAGAGTGAAATGCCTGGGGACACATTCATCACTGTTTCTATTTTACATGTTGAGGTTCTGAGAAGTTAATCTGGAGGAAGAGTTTTGTGGTTATCTACATTCCCTTCACTCCCTCGGGATCCTGGCCCATTTCTGACAGCTCCTGCCTCAGGACTGAATTGCCCAGGCTATCCTACCTGGATTAGACTGATGGGCAGCATCAGCCAGAGGAGAGGAGGGTCTTGGTATGTTATCACCCTCACTCCAAAGTTGTCGTTTTTAGCAGTGGCTGCATCTTACAAAGCTGCAGATGGTGAATGGCCTGCCTTCAAACAAAGGTTATCTCTTTCCCTCTTCACCTATTAAGTCAACAGATGGTGTCAGCTTCTGCTGCTGCTGGTCCCTGTGTGCTGTAGTATCACTTGGTAGTTCTGTTAACTCATTCAACCATATTCTAAGATAAAATCAAAAGTTTTAAAAAAAGTGTTTTTTTTTCCTTGAACTTTTTCAAGAAATTGAACTTTCTTCAATTAAGCCACTTGGGAATACCATCTAATCCCTGCTGGAATCTTGTCTAGTTTAGGGGGGAAAAAAAATCCTTTTTAGCAATCACTGCCTTTGAGGAAACCAGCTCCCGAAACTTTCATAAAGCTTTAAACATACAACCTGAACTTATCACAAAAAAATGCAAATTAAAGCTGTAGCTTGAAATTATGGAACAGACAAGTTAGCAACTGTCACCATGACAAATAATGATTGTATTAATTTAATGCATTTAAATTAATGACTGTATAATGAGATCTACTTAACTTTTGCCTTGAAATTCAATGAGATTCTGGACAATCTGTAATTGAAAGGCATTCTTTTGAAAACCGACTATTCTTAATATATTTTTCTAACAAAAGTATATACTTAATAATGAAATGGACAGGTAGAGAAAAATATTTTGCAGATTGGCAACTTACCTCTTTGAACTTGTGACTGAGCTTGCTTGTATCCAGGTCTGAGGGGGAAAACACGTCCTCGTTCTCAGGCAGCTCGAAGACTTCGATGGCCATGTCGCCTCCAGGAAGAACAGGCCCTACGTCGTCCTCCTCTTCATCTGTGGCATATTCTCCTGTCTAAAAGGAAGGGAACTTCAGAAACCCAGCTGTTATTACTCAGGTGGAGGTGGGCTATTTTTAAAATATTTTATAAAAGAGAAATAAAATATGTCACACCAAGTGGTAAAAGTGTAAGTAGGCTTTTGAGTCAAGCATGCCTCATGCAGCTAGGGTTACAAATGTTAGTTCAAAGATCCAAAGTGACAGGTCTGTGCCGTGTATAAGTGCATTTCTAAAAGTCTAACAGCATCGGCAGTATCTTCAGTGAAGCAACAAACTATTCTAAATCTAAGTATTTGATGGGGTTTTGTGA